>NC_138118.1:60782144-70782144 GCF_964146895.1 Miniopterus schreibersii | reverse complement strand
AAAGTATGAAAAATATCATCTGGTCTGATGTCTGTGTTTGTATTTTTCAAAAGCTAATTTATCTGTGACTGCCAATGCATTGTGCATTGCAAAGTTTAGCTATCCATGTCAATTGGTAGAGGGGGATTTGGCGCGCTCAGTTTTTTTCTGAATAATAAAAATGCCAAAAATAGAATCTAGCAATGAAAATAATCAGAGATGGCGTGGTGGAAAGAGGGGAGCCAGGCAAATTGTTTTATATCTTGCATAGCTGAAGAGCCAGATGGTTGAACTGGATCTTATTTACAGAACCACCCACTGCAGGATTTTAACTAAGTCCCAAGTCAAATACAGTACTGCCAAGTTGAGTTTAACGGCGTCTAGACCAAAGCCTGTTACCTTATCCAGGCACTCCCAGGTTCCTTATCCTTGTGTGCTGCCAGACCCGTCTGGCATCCACATTTTTTTCTGGAAATGTGCCTTTTTTATACAGGTATAGAAACCATTTTACTTATACTTCTCTACCTCTTCCAGGTAGAGATAAGATAAAGGAATACATATGGTACATGCTTGGGAAATGTTCAAGATTCTATTTTTGATTTTTCTCATCTAATCTAATCTAATATCAATTGACAGTAATATTTAATCAGTCTTATTCCAGTGACATTTTTGTTCCATTTTGAAGTATCCTATAATGACCGTCTTGCTCATCAAAGAGAACCAAGAAGCCCGACCGGCGTGGCTCCGTGGTTGAGCATCAACCTAGGATCCAGGAGATCGGGGTTCGATTCCTGGTCAGGGCACAGGCCCGGGTTGCGGGCTCGATCCCCAGCAGGGGGCGTGCAGGAGGCAGCCGATCAATGACTCTCTCATCACTGATGTTTCTCTCTCTCTCCCTCTCCCTTCCTCTCTCTTTGAAATCAATAGAAACATAAAAAGAAAAAGAGAGAACCAAGAAAACTGATCCAACAAGTCTGACAAACACTAGTGATACATTTCACTGATGATCATTAGGGAATATATGCTCTAATGTTGTTGTTTTTAATTTATTTTTTGTTGAGTTTGTTAGGGTTACATTGGTTAATTAAATAGGTTTCAAGTGTACAGTTCTATAATACATCATCTGTACATATTATATTATATGCTCACCACCCATATCTAGTATCCTTCTGTCACCTTTATTCCCCCTTTACTCACCCCCCTTCCCTCTGGTAATCACCATTCTGATGCCTGTTGTCTGTTGTGAGTTATTATTTTTTTCACCTATTTTACCCAGTCCCCCAACCCTGCCCCCCAACAGCTGTCAATCTGTTCTCTGTATCTATGAGCCTGTTTCTATGTTGTTTATTTTGCTCATCAGATTCCACATATAAGTGCTCTAATATTGTTTTAATCATCAGTCTTATAAAATGGTAACCTAGATTAAAGCATATAAGTTTTATAAAGCAAATTGCTCATAAAATATTTACTTCCTGATTTCTTTTAAAATTCTTCACTTAATACTCCAAAAGAATTTAGTTGTCCCTTTTTAGTTTCAAAAATTTGTGCTATTTCTTTCTTTTTCATTTTTTTTTTTCATATTTTGCATCCCCTTTGTCTCTATATTTAACATGTTTAAAATCTGGCAAAGAATTGGTAGTTAAATGGCCAAATTCTTCAGGAAAGGCTGTACTTTTGCTATTTCCTGGCCAGCGGAAAACATGCTGGACCACAAGTCTAGCCAGAAAAAACAAATGTCTGTTGAAAATGATCCAGTACAATTTTGTGGGTCCAAAGTCTGGAGAGAGAGCCTGAACCTCAGGTTAACATCCAACACATGAAGTATACGTCAGAATGAAAGACGTCCACTGGGGCTTCATTATCATCAGTTAAACCCAGAGGTGGCTGGTAAAATATACTCATAATTTTATTCCAGTTGGCTCACATTGGATATTTTCATTAGGATGAGTCACTTTGCTAAAGAATTTTGCAATAAACTAGTTATATGTCAGAACGTCATGAAGGAATTGACTTTGGCCATCTGCCCTCTTTTGGGCTTCTATCTCTTCTCATATCTCCTTAAGGAATCTGACTTGATTTTGTCCAATTAGCCCTGTCTGCTTCAGTCTTCCTTTTATAGTCTACCAGCTGCTTGGGCCCCTGGCTCAACTCTCACACCAGCTTACCCAGTTGGGAGCATCCAACAGCACTGCTTTCTCTTGCTCTGGCCTCCCCATTTGTGCACCTTCCAATGTAGCCACGTTCCCCCTGGAATATGACGACTACACAGCATTAAAAGTGTCAAGCTTGGAATAATTTTGTTGACTCAGGTCAGAATTGGATTGAAAGAGATAGGATTTCCATTCCCCGAGTATTCTGAGTTCTACCACACTTAGGGATGTACAAACACAGGGGCTTAGACTAACCGTGTTGGATCTTTCTACTTCCAGGAAGGAGAGCTCCATCGGCGGAGATACTGCTGTGCCTAAATCATAGAGATTAGCTTTTGGCTTTTGAGTCTAAGCCCTGCTACTTCTTCCCACGGTCCTGTTAGACGGAAGGTAAGTGTGACAGGGGCACCCCCACAGTTGGAAAAATCAAAATGTCTCCAGAAATGTCCCAGGGAGACAAAATCAGCCATGGTTGAAAATCACTGTACTAAAGAATATATATCTTTAGTATGGTTGGATACTGTCAGTCCCCAAAGATTGGCATCAATTTAGATTTGTACTAGAATATCTATTTCATTCCATCCTCATTAATGCCATGTAATTAAAACTTTTTGCTAATCCAATGGGTGCCAAACAGTATCTTGTTTTAATGTGCATTTCTCTAATTACCAGCAAGGCTGAGTTTACTGACCATTTATAATTTTCTCCCTAAAGTATATCTTTTTATACATAATGGATTCAATTTGGTAATACTTGGTTGAGAAATTTTTGTGTCTATGTTCATGAGAAATATTGGCCTATTGTTTTCTTTCCTTGTAATGTCTCTTATCTGGTTTTGATATTGAAATAATGCTGACCTCATAAAATGAGTTAAGAAGTATTTCCTCTGGTTCTATTTTCTGGAAGGGATTATGTAAATTTGATATTATCTTGCCTTAAATGTGTGATAGAATTCACCAGTGAAATGATCAGGGCCTCTGCTTTCTTTTCTAAGGTTAATAATTATTGATTCACTATTGAATAGATGGAAGCCTATTAAGATTGCTGTTCTCCCTGTGTGTTTTGGTAGTTTGTGTCTTTCAAGGAATTGGTTCATTTCATCTAAGTTATCAAATTTTACACATAGATTTGTTGATATTATTCCTTTATTGTTATTTTAATTTCTGTTGGATCAGTAATAGTAGCCACCTCTTTTATTTCTGATATTGTTAAATTGTGTCTTTTCTTTTTTTTCTTTGTTATCCTAGCTAGAGCTTTTACACTTTTATTGGTATTTAAAAAAACACACACACACACAAAAACCCAGTTTTTAAATTCATTGCTCTTCTCCAATGTATTTCTGTTTCCAATTTCATTGATTTTTTTTTCCCTCTAATTTTTAAGATTTCTTTTCTTCAGCTTACTTCACTTTTAATCTGCTCTTCTTGTCTAGTTTCATAAGGCAGACAGTGGATTTAAAAAAAATTTTAGATATTCATTTTTTATATGTACATATGATGCCATAAATTTCATTCTAAGCACTACATTTTTTGCATACCACAATTTTTGACAGGTTGCTTTTTTTCTTCTTCAGCTAATTCAAAATATTTTAAGCATTTCTCCTGAGCTGCCTTTTTTGAGCCATATGTTACTTAGAAGCATGTTGTTTAAACTCCAATGATTTGTGGATTTTCCAGCTCTCTTTTTCTTACCAATTGCCATTTCATTATCATCTGACAAAGTACTTTGTATGGTTTCTATTCCTTCAGTTTTGTTAAGGTTTGTTTTATGGCTCAGAACGTGGTCTGTTTTATTGAATACTCCATGCTCACTCGAAACTAATGTACATACTGCTGTTGTTTGATGGCATATCCTATCTATATCAACTACATAAAGTTGATTGATTGTGCTGTTCAGGTCATCTATATCCGTCCCGATTTTCTGCCTCCAGCTTGGACAACGGCAGTAACCTTTTAAGGGGCATATTATCATTGGCTCTGATTCCTTTCACATTGCATTTCCAATCTGCAGCCAGATTAATGTTTTTAAGATACATATCTCTTTATCCCAACCCATTGTTTGAAACATTTTAATGGTTTCCATTGCTATGAGTAAAAAAAAAAAAAAAAAGAATGTCCTTATCATTGCTTGTCAATGGTTTTTCTCTTAGGGAGCCCTTCCCTGGCCTTCCTGACCAGAGCAAATTCCCTGTAGCACGGATTGTTCCTTCACAATCCCCTCCTCCTCTGGGTTCACCTGCAGAATCTCTTCCCATCCCCAGTGCCCGCATCTTCTGCTTCTCTGCCTGAGGGGTTGTCAGGATGCCACTGGCAACCCTGAAGTCGCCCCCCCAGGCAAACCTCAATCATGGAGGAACAATACTTCATGGAAAAATCCCCATCTCCCCCTTAGTGGGACACTTCTGACATATGTTCCACAGAGTCTTAACCCTTTAAAAGTTCTCTAACAGGACTGAGTTGTCCACAGAAGTAGCCCACTCACCAGAGCACTCTTTATTAAATGTTTCCTTCCCTAGATCACTTTCTCTTCTACCTTACTTGTGTTTCTGGGATTGATTCCCAAATAAATTACCTGCATTTCAGTTCTTCTTTTAGGGTCAGCTTTGGAGGAACCCAAAATATGGCACCCCCGTAGCTCACCCTCTCAGGCGGCCGTGCACCTCTGTCTCACAGCAGATATAGAGCCTGTATTCATATGGATGCCCAGGAAGAGGCGTGGAAAAGTGTCCACCAAATGGTCATTTTTTTGAGGGTGGAACTTTTACTTTCAGTATTGCTTTTCTTCTTTTACAGGCATTAAAATTTTAATAAAAGTCAATGACCTAAAACATTTTCCCAGGCCATAAAATTAATAAAATGATGCATTTTGCTATCAATAAGAATTTCCATAGACTAAAAATTTCTAATTTAAATAACTTTATATCATATGACATTCTGCTTCACTCTATTACTCCTATGTTGATGGAAGGAAATGGCTTCATTTCTTTTAGGAGTGAGAATATTTAATTACCATCAGCCTAAAGAGGGTCCTTAGTATCCTTTTATGAGGTTTTGTGGATGCAGAAATTGAAAAGTGCAGGTGGCTAAGAAGATAGTATTTTATTACAATTGAATTTTTCTTAAAATAGATTTAACATGTCATTTGGTCTCTATTAAGAAGTCTAAAGTGGAAAGCAACTAATTATTTTGGTGTTTGTATTTATAGCTCAACCATTAGCCTTTTATAGCCACTTTTTGCTGTTATAAACAAACATTTTAAAGAGGAGGGAATGCAGCTATATTAGGCAAAGTCGTACGGAGCGTGGCCCTTAAGCCTATGAGATTAATGGCTTTTCCTCCTTCTTGACCAAAGGTAAAGTGAAAACAGAAAGAATTTAATCCGCTCAGTATGACCCCCAGCTAGAACCTCAGAATACTGTTTCAGCTAAATTATCTACACGAAACTGTTATTTTTGCCACTGATGAACCCATCACACATACATCCCTGCTTTTAAAAATAGAAACTTTCAAGGGGCTAGGGTGCATGTGAGTTTCAGAGACTAGGGATTTCCGGATCACAGATTTTTAAAGTGGCTTTTTAATCAATAAAAAAATAAACCTTTTTTTTTTTTCCTGTTAAAAATGGTTTACTGAGCCTTAGAAAAACATCCTTACTCATTTGGACCCTAAAAGATTAATTCATAATAAATCACTAAGAGCATTATATTGTGGACATGCAAGGTTCTGGAAGAATCTCTGGAGGCAGGAGATACGGGGCTAGCAATAAATCAAATACATTTTTCTTCAATTTTTAAAGATTAAAAATATTAATGTTTTTTGTTGGGAGAGGTTGAACAGGGAGGACACTCATGAATTGCTGAGGGCCTGTACACAGTGGGAAAACCTCAGTGTTCCTTCCCTACTACTTAGAAGTATTTCTTTTACAAGCACTTTATCCTTAGAAGGAGAAATGGGAAAATACCCAAAGGCCTCAACATAAGAATGTTCCCATAGTCTGGCTTATTACAACAGCATTTTATTTTAAAGAAAACAACCCAAATGTTCAACCATAGAAGAGTTAAATAAATAAGGATACATCTATGTAATAAAAGGTTAGCCTTTAGATAATAGACAGTCACTGTCAGAAAAATGTTCATCTGTTGTTAAATGAAAAAAGAATGTTTGCAAAAATGTAAAATATAATGTCATGTTTCACAAGGATAAATGTATTTGAATATGTAGATAAAATCCGAATGATATATACAGAATTATAAATAGTGATCAATTTAGTATGATAGGACTGCACTATTCTTTTACCCCCTCTATTTTTGCTTATCTGTATTTTCTATATTTTTGCAATGACAATTTATTATTTCTATAATAAAGGGAAAATAAAAGTTACAAAAATAAAACACAACTCAACTATTTATATTTGTGAAACACTGGACAAGTTATTTTCTCTTTTATATTATAGTGATGATTAACTAAAAAGCACACGAGAAAGCTTGACAAAGATTGCCCACTTAGTAAATGTTTTATAAATGTGACTTTCAGAGAATATGCCTCCTACTAATGCCTCTGCCACAATTTAGGAGTGTGACCTTGGGTAAATTATCTAACTTCTTCGGATTTTATTTAATTCATAAGTAATACTAAGAAGTTACACTGAATTTAAGGCTTCTCTTCCAATCTTTATATTTCATGGAAAATCTCGCATAACAAACTGGATGTAGCAATATTGTTTTCAGTATATTTAAACTCTTGTGTTTGAATTTAAAGATATGTGTGTACATTGGAGGGAGGGGGGAAAAAAGGAAGGGAGTGGGTTTTTATATATCTGTAAAAATGTTCAGCACTAAAATCACCAACACACCTCTGCCTAAAGCCCACGAGTGTTATTCAGAGTGTAAAATATGGGGAAATTGAGAGGAAGAGGGGAATGAAGGAAGTTTGCCAGACCACCCTAGAAAAGAGCGAGGGCCATACAACTCCACTGTTGCAGCCCCTTAAAAGGCGGCTGTACTTCTGGACACTTCCATTGATCCAGCAATAACATTAAAGGCAGACATTTCAAAATGTAACGTTAATGATACTCAGAAAGTAAAAGTAATTTCCAGTACTCCATGGAAATCCCCCCAGTAAGAAACCAGGGTGGCCACCCCAATTATTCTTCCCAAAAGATAAGCCAGGCAGGTCGATAAAAATCTTCCAGCCTTAACTAGCTTGGATGTGCTGCTTGTTCTTAGTTCCTGAGCTGATCTTGAAAGGAAAGAATGGGAAGCATATTGAATCGTTGGCATCAGACAGCTCTAGCTCTTTGGTAGGAGCTAGATAAATACTACATCCTTACGCAACATAAAACCATTTAAGTGGGAATAGAGAGCCAGTGAAGGAGCCCCAGTGAAGGGTGTAACCAGAATACTAATTCTAGGAGTTGCAATGGAATCAGGCCACAGCTCCCTCTGTTTGTGCCCAAACGAACATGAGGAGGAAGTGATGGCCTAATGAATGACACTTTCTTAAACTGGCAGTCAGGGAACTTGGTTTCTAGCCCTAAGTTTCTCACTAACTATCCAACTTCATGTGAGTAATATTACCTCCATGAACTGGTTTCTTTCTCTAGATAAAGCCTTCCCACTACATATTATTTTCCTCTGGCCGCTGTAACAAATAAAACAAATCGATGGCTTAAAACTACAGACATTTAGTCTCTCATAGCCCTGAAGCCTCAAGTCTGAGATCAGTTTCAGTGGGTCAAAATTAAGTTAGCAGAGCCACTCTCCTTCTGGAGTCTCTAGAAGAGAATCTGTCCCTTACTCTTTCAGCTTCTGGTGGCTGCCAGCATTCCTTGGCTTGTGGCTGCATATGTGAATCCTTGCCTCCAACTTCACATTCAGTGTGTGTGTGTGTGTGTGCGCGTGTGTGTGTGTGTGTGTGTGTGTGTGTGAAATTTCACTCTGTGTCCCTTTCATAAGGATACATATGATGGCATTTAGATAATTCAATATAATCTCCCCGCCCAGATAATTCATTATAATCTCCCCATCCCAACATCCTTAATTTAATCTGTGAAGAACTTTCTTCCATAAAAGGTAACACTTAGAGCTTCCAGGAATTAGTATGTGGATATCTTTTAGGAAGCCATTTTTCTGGCCTACTACATACTACTTGGTTGACAAGGTCCAGGTTTATAATTCAGTAACTTTTTGGGAATAAGCATTTTGTTTTTTAAAAAATTCCATAAAGTCCCAGTGACAGAATGAGAAAGCAAACAGAACTCAGCTTCGTTCTATTTCTCTTTTGACCCCAAACCACCTATTTCTAATGAGAGATATAAAGGTAGGCAGTTTTTTGGTAAAAATTTAATTTTCTCCTTTAGTTATAACAAAAAATATTTTAAAGGAATATTTTAAAAAACATTCCTTGTAGAGGAAACAGTGTAGACAGCCAATCAAGTATCTAAGTCAAAAAAGTATATTGAAGAGTTTTCAAAATAAAAATAATGAGATGTTTTTGCCACTTTTGCTACCAGATCTGAACCTCATGAGAATGCAAAAGTTAGGAAAGGACCATAACATGTTTTGACAATGATAGAGAGTCCTCTAATAACTACAAAATGAAATACACTAGAATAGACTATGAAATTTAAGCCTTTGTTTCCATTTTTAAAATGTAACTCCAAAAAAATCATGGGCAAAGGTAGGTTAATAATAATAAAAACACAATGATTTAAAAAATAAATAATAATATAAGAATAAATGCTGTGTTTTATGTACTCACAAATATAAACTTACTTTTGCTCGACCCTGTATTATTCTTTTTTAAAAGTGGTATATTTATAGGCTTTTTTTTTATGGCATCTAAGAAAGAATGGGAAATTTGGTTGCATGGTACAATTTGAAGATCAATCTCTCTAAAATACAGACAATGTATCATAGAATTGTATACTTGAAACCTACATAATTTTATTAACCAATGTCACTCCAATACATTTAATTTCAAAAGGAAAAAGCCAAATTTGAAACTCTTCTGTAATTCCCTTCTCTGAATATAAACACCTGTATTCTCACTTCTCACCATCATTTTCACAAACTATCTCTACTTTGATTATGATTTCTAGTTAATTAACCTCACTCTGGTCTCCCAGGTTGTTATTCCATTTTTTCCCCTTTCTTCTCATTCAACATCATCTCTCCCAATATTGGTTCCAATCAGTCATTTTGATAATGTCCACATGACTGTCCCTGATTCATTCATTCTTTAGAAAACCTTCAGATTTCTAAACTTTACAATTCCTAGAACTGGGAAAGTTCTAATAATATATTGTACCTGCCCTAATTCATTGGCTAGTTATGGCTAACTTTATTCATTTCTACTACATAGTTAAAATTCTCAAGTTGGATCCTCATTGCTACTTAGTAATCTTTTTTGTGTACCTCATGGATTTTGTTGTCCATGTTTCCGATACCCATGGATTCCATCGTGCGTTGTTTAGATTTATTCCTATGTTTCTCTAAACATCAATCCAACATCCATTTCTATTCCATTTAATAAGCAACCTCATATTTTATTTTATTAAATCTTCATTTGAGGCAAGATTTTCAAAATTTCTCATTAATGTTAAAAATACACTCCCCCTTTTAAAAAAATCTCTTCCTTAATTCCAATATTCAAGAAAAACCATATTGTTGCCTTACTACCCTACATCTCCAATCTCTACATTTATTTATTTAGATCTTATCCTACTTTATTTTAAAATATTCTCACATATACATATATATTACTTTCCTCAGTAGACTTAATCAGCCCTGTCTCTCTGTTCATAACTATTCACACCTTCACAATTTTATGGTAGTCATTGTTTTACTCATTTACCTTAATTAACTGGGAATTTCTAAGAGCAAAGATGAAGTCTTACTATCCCCAGTGCCTTCCAAAGTACAGAGCTGTCATTCTATAAATATTAAATGAGTCAATAAATGAATGTTTATTACTTAAGGCTTTGGAAAGAGCCTGTAGTTGGGGAGGGAAAACAGACTATCACAGAATGTTAAACGTCTTTCTCTACTTACTACACCACAGAAGTACCACTAGAATAATTGCTCATTCTAAATTTGGTGTGATGGTGGTGGTAGTGATATGCTAGATAGTTAAAATATTTTATATTCTATGGCAATCACATTAAAACATTCCAAAGTCTAAGTGTTGATAAGTCTTAGACCTACCTCACTTCCTTTGTCCTGAGTTCAGAGCTCAGTTGGATGATTAATGGAATCCTACTTCACTTGCATTATAGCTTTGATTACTCTATTGAATCTCCATTGAATCCAACCTCATCCATCAGTCATGTTGTCTGGAAGAGTCTCAGGAAATCACTTCTAAGAGTTCTAGATTGCTCCATTTGACCTCGGAGAGAGAGATTGATCTTTAAATTGTACCATGCAACCAAATTTTCCATTCTTATTTAGATGCCATAAAAAAAGAGCCTATAAATATACCATTTTTAAAAAAGAATAATGTAGGGTTGAGCAAAAGTAAGTTTATACTTGTGAGTACATAAAACACAGTGTTTATTCTTATATTCTTATTTATTTTTTTAATTATTGTATTTATTATTATTATTAACCTACCTTTGCCCATGATTTTTTGGAGGTAAGTTTTAAAAATGGAAACAAAGGCTTAAATTTCATAGTTTATTCTAGTGTATGTCATTTTGTAGTTATTAGAGGGCTCTCTATCATTGTCAAAATATGTTATGGTCCTTTCCTAATTTTTACATTCTCATGAGGTTCAGATCTGGTAGCAAATGTGGCAAAAACATCTCATTATTTTTATTTTTTAAAAACTCTTCAATATACTTTTTTGACTTAGATACTTGATTGGCTGTCTACACTGTTTCCTCTGCAAGGAATGGTTTTATTGAGGATAACAGAGGCAAGAGTTGAGAGGGTAGTAAGGAGCCTGTCACTGAATTCACTGAAGAAAGTTAGGAGCTTTCATAGAGGTCAGGAGCCATTTTCAAACATTGGACTAAAGCTGGAAATTCATTTATTTTATTACACAAATATTTATTGCCTACCCTGTGTCTGGCACATTTGAGTAGTGAACAAAAATATACAAAGTCTCTGCTCTTATAGAATATGCCTTCTACTTGGAAAGAAAATAAACCAGTGACCAAACAAAATAATCTGGTGCTGGTAAGAGCCACGAAGAAAACTAAAGCAGAGTTCTTATATTCTGATATATAAGCTCACAGAAGGAATCAAATAGGGATAACATTTGACACTGGAGGTGAGATGGAAGAAAGCCATGTTGATATCTATCTGTAGGAAGAGCACATCAGACTAAGAAGAAAGCAAGTGCAAAAACCCTGGGGCAGGAACGTGATTGGAATATATGCTTCAACAACAAAGAAGCAAATGTGACTGGTGTAGAGGGTGCTTAGGGATGGAGACAGAAGTAGAGGTTGAGGGAAGTAAAGGAGAGAGCAGAAGGAAGAGTGTATTTGGCTTTATAGGCCAAAATAATGGATTTTACTGTGAGTGAAATGAAAATTTGGCAGTCTAATTGATAGACTGTGAGAGGAAAAGGGTGAAACTAGGAAAAACAATTAGGAAAGTAATTGAATAACCCATTGGCCAATTTTGATGGCGGGCTTGTGCTAAGGTGGCATGGCAAAGATGATAAGGAGTGATCGGAAACTGGGTATCTATTACTGAGAAACTGAATGGAGAGAGAGAGGGAGAAAGAGCGAGAGAGAGAAATGTCAGTGTTGACACTAAGGCTTTTGGTCCAAATAAATTGCCACAAGGTTGTAGAGTATTGAGGGATGGGAAGGTTAGAGAGTGGAGGAAAATCAATAATTCATTTTTGGTCATGTTAAGTTTAAGATGTGACCAAGACAACTTTAAAATTTCCCTCAGATTAACTAAACTTTAGATAGGTCCTTTCCCCCTGATTATAGGCCCCTGACATCCCTCTTCAAAGAGCATTTACTTTAGAAACATTGCAAGAGAAAATTTACTCTGCCACTGAGATGTAAATCTTCTACAACCCAGAAATGTCTTTCTCAAGGACCTGGAAGAAATCTCTTTGAAATCTAATCATCAAGAAATATATCACCCCTATCTCCCTATCTGTGGGATGGGTAGGAGCCTAAATTCAATACACACTGGTTACCAAAATTGATGGCCAAATCACATGGACCCACCTCACCCCGATGCTTAACAAATCTTCTTTCTTTTGTTTCAACGGAGTTGAGTTTGGGCTCTCCTCTCTATTACAATAGTCTTGAATAAAGTCTCCCTTGCCTATTTAACTGGTCTAATGTGAATTTTCTTTTACAGACATCTGTTTAGATATCTAATTCAGAATATTAAGATATGAAGACATATAAGTCTGGATTTCCAGGGAGAGGTTCAGGCCAGAAATATAAATTTAGGAACTTTCTGAGTAACAATAATATTTAAATCTGCAAATTTGATTGGAGGAGATCACCTGGGTTACAGGATAGAGCCCTACAATATTTCAATGTTTAGAGATGTGGGATATGTAAAGGAATTATCAAAGGATACTGAGAAGGGGCATCCAGTAGGGTTTGGAGGAAAACAAAGTTGGTGCTCTGAGGTCAAGTACAAAAATTTTTTTCAAGTAACAATGATCTATCGTACCAAGTGATGGATTCGTCAAATTGGATAACTGGTAAATTACCATTTTATTGTTTAATGCAGAGGTTCTTTTGTGCCCTTGACAAGAGCAACCTTGGTGGAGTGTCAGGTATACAAGCCTGAGTGGAGTGAGAGCAAGAGGGCATGGGAAGAGATGGAAGGAGAAATTGTGACCTCAAAAGCTCGTTTTGAGAATTATTGTTAAAAGGAGAGCAGAAAAATGGGGCAGAAACTTTGAAGGGATATGGAATTAAGGGAAATTTTCTTTAAGATGGTACAGATTTGGCCCGGCAGAGCATGGCTCAGCAGTTGAGCATCAACCTAGGATCTAGGAGAACCCAGTTTGATTCCCAATCAGGGCACATGCAGGGGTTGCGGGCTCAATCCCCAGTCGGGGGCAGGCAAGAGGCAGCCGATCAATGACAACTCTCCATTAATTAATGTTTCTAACTCCCTCTCCCTTCCTCTCTCTGAAATCAATAAAGATATATTTTTTTTAAAAAAAAAAATGGTGCACATTTGTATACTAATAGAAATAAGCTATTATAGAGAAAAATGACGATGCAACAGAGAAAACAGACACAGCAAGAACAATGATCTGCCTTGTGCTCCTCAGATTCATCAGGGACATCAAAAATAAGGAAAGTCTGAGAAACTATCACAGCCAAGAGGAGCCAAAATGACGTGATGATTAAATACAACGTGGTATCCTGGATGGGATCCTGAAACAAAACCAAAGAAAAGGGAGGGGGCGACATTAGAGGAAAATAAATAACTAGTGAAATCCAAATATAGCATGAGGCATAGTTAATAATAATATGTCAATACTGGTTCATTACTTAGACAAATGTACCACAGCAATGTAAGATGTTGACAATGTAGGAGACTCTATGTATTATCTTTGGAACTTTTCTGTAAGTCTAAAATAATTCTAGAATTGAAAATTTTTTTTTTAAATATATCTTTATTGATTTCAGAGAGAGGAAGGGAGAGGGAGAGAAAGATAGAAACATCAGTGATGAGAGAGTCATTGATCAAGCCCATAACCCGGGCATGTGCCCTGACGGGGAATTGAACCCCGATCTCCTGGATCCTAGGTCAACGCTCAACCGCTGAGCCACACCCGGCCAGGCTGAAATTTATTTTGATAAAGGCAGATGCCTGGGCTGTAGGGCAGGAGAAGCAGCATTTTTAAAAACTGAAGTATAGTTTACATACAGTGAAATGTTAAGGTCTTTCTTGTTCCATTAAATTAGTTTTTATGAATACATATCAAGATATAGAACATCTCTATCACCCAAGAAAGCTTCTCATTCCTCTTCCCAGTCAGAAGTCCCTCCCAGAGGCAACCACTGATCTGATTTTTATAACCATCAGTTAGTTTTGCCTACTCTAGAAATCCATATAAATGTACCACAGAGTATGTACTTTTTTGTATTCCACCTCTTTCTCTCAGTACATTTGTGAAATTCATCCATGTTATTAAGTGTATCCATTGTTTCTTTTTATTGTTGAGTAGGTTTCCACTTTATGAATGAATATACCACAATTTATTTAAAATTTTTTCTGTTGATTAAGAATTATTTTTAATAACCACAGAAGTGATTCTGATGCAGGTTGTCTACAGATATTGTTCTGAGAAACATTACCATAAGAAGTAGATGTACTCACCTATTATCTCCTAGTTAATAAACCCTTCCAAGCATGAACAGACAACTGAGTATCTAAGAACCATAACATACCCGCAGAAAAATGTGTCAGGGCTGTCTCACTACCCAGATAAAGCTGAAAAATTAACAATAGTCTCATATTGAAAAAGCAAGATATATTAGAATGTCTATATCAATGGCATAGAGTTTGCAGGCTAAAGGGTCTCATTTGTCTTTAGTTAGTGGATGGTGTTGATTTTATTATCAGCCTTCAGAGGCTAATGAGAACAAAGGATGAACATAGGCACTGTGCTTCTGATCAGCCAGCAGACATCACTGGCAACAGTTGAGTGGCTTGGCCAACACAATGGCAAGGTTCCCTTTTGAGTTTCTGCAGCTTCATGGACTAGACACAATAGGTGCACTGCACTGGGTGTTTGCGTGAACGATGCGGGAAAGGAAACCAGCCTGATAAGCTGCCGTTGAAAGGAATACACATCGGAATTGAGAAGACAGAGAGAAATAAGGAGCTAAGGATGCAGGCTTGATGTTCACCGCTCTCAGGGTGCAATTATTGAGCCCGAAATACAATATTATTCTGAATAGGAAAACACGGCTGTGCTGAAACTCATGCTTAGCATGTATCCTACCTGGCGGCAGCTCCCTCTGCTATAGAGACACAGATTCCCCAGCCCCTGGCTGACGAAGCACCGGGACTCCCTTCCCAGCCTCATGAGAAAGGCAGGAAGGAGCTGCACTCTGCAGCCCTTCTGCGTCCAGTGGCCGCAGTGTCTCCCTTGGGTGTACTTTCCCTTTCTCCAATCCTCATTATCTCTTTTTTTCTCTTCTTTTGTTTCATCTTGTGTACATTCTTTGAATTTCACATTTTCGCTTTCTCAGTGATATTTCTAAAGGTTATGTTGGTATTTAAATGAAAATTATATTTAGCATTTTAAAATAGATTTGGAAGAATTACCAAGTGCAAAAAAACTTAAGGTCCAAACAGCTTTAAAAGAAAGCCCTGCGGTATAGTAGCGTGAGTCTGGAACAGGGATACCTAGAGGTCGACCTCACTCCCTAGGGAAGGACCCAAGTGCCTTTCTCCAAATTTCACAAGGAAGTCAGTTGATGAGAATCAGCCAGGATTAGCCAGCCTTGCTTTCCAGAGGGCCTATGATCTCATTTTATGAGCTGTTTACATTGGCTGCAAAATGCCCCAAGATTATTTAATGGTTAAATGCTTGACTTTATGACACCGAAATACTTTGGCTGCCTAATGGTTTGTAACTATTCCATATACAGCCTGACTCTGTCTGGCACACTGGATTCCAGTATAATTTGACACAACTGGAAATAAAAATCTCCAAATCCCAGAGGTTGTATAGTCCATTGAGGTCATTTTAATTGTTGGGAGAATTGGAATAATGTGCAGAAGAAATGTGGACCATATCTAGAGTCTTTTTTTTTTTTAATGACTTATCCTTCAGCTCAACAAACTCTCACTTCTTGGATGTAATGATTCTTTGTGTCTGCATGTATGTTACTGTGGTAGTGAGTATGTGAGGCTCAGGATTCCTCAGAATCTCTGACCACGTAACGACTGGAAGGTAGACTACACACTGTGTCTTAGCTTGGGAATATGTTGTTTTTTTCAGCCTTTACACTGCATTTAGGGCATCTCACCTTTTTTGCTGCAGCTGGTAAGAGTCTAGCTGAGAAATCACATCTCCTGCCTAAGAATGAAGAGTCAGGGCCCTGGTTGGGTAGCTCAGTTGGTTAGAGCATCTTTCTAATGTGCCAAGGTGGGCGGTTTAATCTCTGGTCAGGGCACATACAAGAAACAACCAATGAATGCATAAATAGGTGGAACAGCAAATTGATATTTCTCTCTCTCTCCCTTTCCCTTCCTCTCTCTCTCTCTAAAATCAATTTTAAAATTTTTTTTAAAAATAAAAGAATGAAGAGTCAGGAGCCAGACTTGGGTTGGGTTCAGATCTCTTTCTGCTGTTACTACTCCAAGTGCCCTGGGGAATTACTTAAGCTCTCTGTTTCCCACTTGCAACATCTTTAAACTAGATCGAAATAATATATACAAATAGTATACAACATTCATAGAATCGTTTTGATGATTAAGTGAATTTTACCTGAAAAGCCCTTGGAATTCTCATAGAACAGCAAGGGCCTACCACATGTGAGCCATTAGTATTTTTGTTGCTTTAAATCTTTTTCTCTCTATTACTTGCATTTTAGTGGACAAGATGCCTTTGATTGGTGATTTTTTTTCTTACTCAGAGTGCAACCCATTAAAATAAATAAACGCAAGCACACAAGCTACTGTTCTCAAGATTTTCACGGAGCTTGCTGCAGTGTTCTGCTGTTGCTCATGGTCACAGTGATGTTTACCAGACTCTACTACAATTCTTTGTGGCACATCAATGTTATAGTCTCCATTGCACAGATGTGCAAACTATATCCAGAGAGGTAACGCATATAGTTTAAGATTGCCCAATAAGTTACAAGAACTCTTCTCAAAGCTAACATTTTCAGTCACCTTGGGGAAAGGCTTTAGACTAATGCATGAAGAACCTAATTTGGTATCAAATACTCTAAAAGAAAAGGGCTCATTTGTTTGGGTGGTGTTCTTATGGCAAATTTTTTGTAATTTATTTTTGATTCTGCCATTATGATGTCATTTGTACAATAAATTTTCTAAGAAAAAAATAGTGCTAATTCCTAATATCTGTAATGACACTAAAGGAGGTCAGTTCATTCTGTTTTTCTTATTCTGTTTATTTATTTTTTTATTATATAGCCAGAATTACCATAAGAAAATACCACAGAGTAGGTGGCTTAAGCAATAAGAATTTATTTCTGTAATTCTGGAAGCTGGGAAGTCTGAGATCAAGATGTGTGGGAGCACTTTGTCGTCTCTTCTTACAACAGTACTAATCCCATCATGACCTCATCCAAACCAAATTACCTGCTAAAGATCCCGTCTTCAAATACTATCATATTGGGGGGGGGGAGGTTAGAGCATCAACATATGAATTTGAGGGGGAGCAAAATTCAATCTATACCAGTGTATTTAGTGGTGAGAAACAGCAATATTTTGTGACGTCTTTATAGAGCAAAAATATTGAGTAATATGGGATTTTAGGGTATCTTATGTTCTTAATCCTGAAAATACATTATATAATATGAGCATCAATTTTACTGAGAGAAGTTTAATATAAAATTAAGCTATTTGAATGTGAGAAGTCTCAAAATGTTCTTATTGAAGAGAGAACTCATGGACACATTTCTCATCAGATACATTTGTAGTAAAAGTTGGCAGGTACCTAAATGCGATCATAAATCATGAGTTTATTAAGCTCTCTCTGTATTTCTCAAAGCCAGTCTAATACCAAATTCTCAAATAACCAATGTGGGAGTCACTCATTTCTTTTGGTTAATACAGTGCCTCCCTATAGGTGCTCTACAGTGTATGTTCCCTAGACAGCAGGAGATAATAACTCCTAAGCATAAGAAACTTGTCTTTCATGAGAGAATCAGAGAAGGGAACCTAGACAAGGGGATACAACATCTCTAAGTTTGGAAGGAGAGGGAGAAGGAAGGGTCAGGGGCATGACCCTGGGGTTTCCCATTAGAATTCTGGCGAGGGGTAGGATGGACAGAATGAGGTCAGCTAGGTACAGAATGGTGCCTAGAAGATAACAGGGCCCCTTCTGGGTATGGTTAGTTTATTAATGTTTCACTTATAAAAATAGCCCAATGCCCCCAATTTTCTAGTTCCAAAGAACCATCATAACATGCAAACTCCGTGACTACTGCTGCTTTTCTCAGATAAGCAAAAAGAGATGTGGAAGATAATTGAGAAAATGACAACTGGGTGAGGAGAGGCCTTAAAACTGAGAAGTAGACACTGTGGTTTCCCTCTGAAGGAACTCTGGATGTATGGGGTTTTTTAAATCCTCACCAAGGATATTTTTTTCATTGCTTTTCAGAGAGAAGGGAAGGGAGAGAGAGAGAAACATCGACGTGAGAGACACATGGATTGGTCCCGCACTTGGCTGGACCGGGGCTGGGGACTGAGCCTGCAACTGAGGTACGTGCCCTTGGCCAGAATTGAAGCCAGGACCCTTCAGTCTGTGGGCTGATGTTCTAACCACTGAGCAAACCCAGCTAGAGCTGTATGTCCATTTTAAATGGTGAACCACCACCAATGATATTTTATAATAACCTTTACGAAAGTCCCTCTACAAATCTCAATAAAAGGGAGTGCCTAAATAATCACAACAGTTAATTATTTTATAGTTAAGATTCAATATAAAAATAAAAAGGGCTTGATATTGGAAAATACTAAAAGTGCAATGCTTTGTATCCAATTTCATTGTAAAGTTGCTTCATAATTAGAGTTTTACCAGAAGTCATGCTGCAGCATTAGCAAACTGGAACATGAAACAGCAAACAACAGCTGTAGGGATGTGGGTAACTTCCTGAACTCTTAGTGATTAGTCATTCATAAAAATTATTTATAATGTCATATTTACTATGTCACCAAGTAGTTAATATTTCAACATGGTATAATCCTACTAAAATGTGATTTTTTTCCAGTTAAAATCAAAGCAACAAAAATATATTTTGAGTAAATGACTGTATTGCCCAATATCACATATTACAACGAACTGAGAGTTCCTGTACAGATGAGTTTCTCAACCATGGGATTATGGACATTTGAGGCTGGATTACTTTTAGTTGAAGGGTACTTTCCTGTGTTGTAGGATATTTAGCAGCATCTTGGGCCTCTATCTACTGAGTGACAATAGCACTCTCTTTTCAGCTGTGACAACCAAAAATGTTTTTTTTTTCCATGCCAAAAATAAAACTGGACCACTGTCTTACACAATAGACGAGAATACACTTAAATTGATGCCAGCCCCACCCAACTCTTCCAGAATTCCAGCTGGCACCAGTCCCACCCACCTCTCTTTGCCTTCCAATTGATTCTAGCTTCTCCCACATCTCTCGTGTATGTGTTTTAATTAAATGTATTGGTGTGACATTGGTTAATAAAATTCTATAGGTTTCAGGTGTACAATTCCATACACATCATCTGTATATTGTATTGTGTGTTCACCACCCCAAGTCAAATCTCCTTCTATCACCATGTATCGCCCTTTACCCCCACCCCTCTTTCCCTTTGGCAATCACCATACTGTTGTGTGTGTCTATGAGTTGTTGTGTTTTTTTCCTTAATCTTTTTACCTTTTTCACCCAGCCCTGAAACCCCAGACACTTCCAGATGTCCTCCAGCCTGGGTGGAGGTAGGGGGAGGGTTGCCCCCTGTTTGAGAATCACTGTGGTAAGGGAATAAATGTACCCAGTTCTTAGAGAGTGAATGGCTGAGCCTTTGGTGGTTGGCCCAAGAATAGACAGGTTTTATGGTTCGCATCATAGTTCTCTTTAATATTATCTCATCTGACTCATTCTAACTTAGCCTAGAAGAGGGCAATGTGTTCTGTTTTTCAGGATTGCTAATTTTGATGATTTAATGCTTTAATGATTCTATCATTCTGACTGCCGCTGTTGCTTGCTGTATATGCACTTCACAGAAATTATGAAATGTTAAGTGACATTTTGCTGAGCATCACAGAGGGTAACAGGCTGCATGTTTACAACAAACACACAAACATATTTGAAAACGGTGTTTTCACTCATATTTCTAAGGTCTGCATCAATTAATAGGTATGTGATATGTGTCACAGGGAAAATTAAGATATGCCAGAGAATGACTGTGCTTCCATTTTCTTGGCAAATTGGGCTAGAATCTCTGTGAACCTCCTTCATTGGCCTGCCTTCTTTCATTAGTCTGATTAATTTTCTCAGGGATGCATTTATGAAAATAAAAGCATACAGGCCTTTCAAATTTTACTGAGCTTCATTACAGTAGAGACAGAATCTAGAGGATCTGGTGATGGATCTCTCTCTCTCTTTCCCTCCTACACACACACACACACACAAACACACACACACATACATTTCCTGCAGCAATGGAAAGCAAAGGTGTATAAATTTTGAAAGAAAGAGTTTGAAAACATTTTTAAAGTTTTTAATGAGAAAGGAAAAAGAAATATGAAATTCTTTCTCTATGAACACCAGTGAGACGTGAGTATACTCAAAATGGCCAAACTGAGGAACAAAGAGCTCCCAAAAGCAATCCCTGCTGGAATAGCATCACTCTCTCCATTCCCCAGTTCGGTAAGTTTTCCCAAGCTATTGGTCTACAAATTTTCAATACAGGCTTGTTTTGTTTTTAAAATTTACCTCTAAAGTTAACATAAATAGCGAATGTTGGAGTGGTATAGATTTGCTTGAGGACAGTTATTTTAAAAATATAGGTTCTGTCAATAGTGAAAGAATGTGCACAATTGAGAACATTTTCCTGGGGCTGGGGAGGGGAAAGTCAACAGGGAAACAGATATGATGTTTATGCCCGTTACATTCCATACACTTCGTGTAGGTCCTTAGTGTGTGCATTTGATTGTACAGATGATATCTTTATTTTGTTCTTATGTCAATGGTGTTGTACTCACTTAGAGAGCCATTCATTGAGCACCTTTGTGAAGTGCTAGGGGTAAGATGATAAATAAAACAAAGGTCCTAATTTCAGTGAGCTCCCAATCAAGTGGAGGCAAATTGATATACCAGCAGGCCATGGCAGTGAGTATGACCAGGGAGTGAGTGGGGTGAACTGTACTCAGATCCTCAGCTAGGCAATCACCTGTGGCCAGGTAGGCCATCCAGTTTCACTCAGATGCATTAGGAACCTTTTGGAGAGTGAATGCTGTTGACTTCACTTCTCCTGACAAGCACCACTCGATTTGTTTGCTTTCCTTGAAGCAAACCTTCTAAAAAAAATTAATTTCTGCCTCAATTTCTCTCTTGTCAATTGTTGTTAAATCCACTCCAATCAATCTTTGGCCCTGCTAATATCCTAATATTGCTTAGCTCACTGTCACCACTGACATTTGCTCAATTTCTAAATTCGAAGAATATGGACAGTGATTGTTTTACTTGACCTCTCCGCTGTCTCATTGACTATTTGGCAGGAACAGGTGGAAATGTCTCTATGGACTCTAATTTATCTGTGTTATTTGATTATTTTAGGGTAATACATATTATTTTTATAAAATCTTTTAAAACTTTAAAATATACTTTTAAAAATATGTTTTTATTGATTTCAGAAAGAAGAAGGGAGAAGGAGAGAGAGAAAAACATCAATGACGAGAGAGTCATTGATCAGCTGCCTCCTGCACGCCCCCGACTGGGGATCAGGCCCACAACCCGGGCATGTGCCCTGACCGGGAATCGAACCTCAATCTTCTGGATCATAGGTCGATGCTCAACCTCAGAGCCACACCAGCCAGGCCCAAATACTTTTTTTTAAAAAGTCTTAGAATATTTTTGTAGAGCATGGCTGCATTTGGGGATTCAATAAATATCCTAATGATTAGTCTCTAAACCTCAGCTCTGTCGTCTTTGTTTCAGTTCATTTTCATAGTGTTCTTACTTTACTGCAATAGGGCTGTCAGTTACTCCAAGATTATTATCTGTTCTTAACAGATCAGTTTCCCTGGGCTAAGAAGTTCAAAAGAGTCCTGGAACTGAGTCTTATTTATTTGAGATTGAGTAACAACCAAACATGAATTTATCACTGTAATCAAAGGGGTGTGTTACCCTGATTGGCCAGGCCAGGTCACGTGCTCACCTGTGGTGCTATGGATGCAGGTAGCTCCACTAGAACCAGGTGAATTAGGAGAGATGGGGGAATAGCTTTCAGAAAGGGATCTGGGTGTTGGCACCAGAAGAAGGGTAGGGTGTTTCAGCTACTACTAAGCATACCTATTTTCCTTCAGCTTGTTCAAAGACCTACTAATGTATATTTTTCTGAACTTTCTAAGCTCAGTTTAAATCATTTTTAAAGGCACCCATCTACATTTCTGCCAACTGTTTCTAAATGTTAAGTTCTAAGGCTGTACTCAGCCTTTGAGAAACATATCTATTTTTTTCTTATATGATTTTTGGGCATCTTTTACCAGTAAATTGACAGTGAAATGTCTGATTCCTGGTCCCCACTGGTCAGTGAGAAGAAGCACAGCAATTTGTTCACCAGTATTATTTTATGAATAAAAATGCAAGATGCTAATTTGATTGATCTTAAAGAAAAGCATAATTGTGTTTTGCCTACATTTTAATCAACATGAATGAGAATTATTCGGGTAATTCCTCTTAATTGGTGGGAGGTATATTGACTATAAATCCCCAGCCTGTCGCATCCCAATAAACTCCACATCTGTGTATCTTGATTGAAATTGGAATGCGTGCAAAGGGATGGCTGTGATGGAAAAGATAAACTGCTAGAAGCTATTAACATTTATTATGGCCATCTCTACACATGGGCAAACAGATATTTTTGGAAAAAGCCTAAATTGGTGAATACAGGATCAGCCTGCCATGGCTTAATGAAACATATCATTTTTCTTTCCCCACTGGTTTTATGTCAATGTGGAGTGAATTGTGTAGCAGAAACATCTGTTTATCTCGTGCAGGCAGCCAGAGCAATCTCATGTGCAGCTTTCATGCAATCTCTGCAGTAAGTCAGGTGGGTAAGGTTACCAAAAATGACAGCAGAAACACTGACAGCACTACCACTAATCTGTGCTGAGCACCTCTTATGTTGAAGGACTTGAAGATACAGTCGTGAGACATGGAAACATTGTTAGGACCACAAAAAGCTGACAGTCTGGGGCTAATGAAAAAATAAAATCAGGACAGAATGAGGCCAACTCAGGGGAGTCTTCAGTCTTGCTTCAGGAATCATAGAAAAAATTCTAGGACAAATTGTGGATTTATCTGTTATTCTGCCCTTTCATCCTCACCAAGCATTGAAATGATTTTATATGAACTAAATTGTTGGTGATTCCCCAGGTCCAATATAAGTCAGAAAGTAAAACTCTCAGGTGCCACAGCAGGTGGACAGGCAGAAAGGGTCCTTAGGCAGATCCAAGTTAACCCTGGAGTCAGAGGGATTCTTCTGCACCTAGGCGTGTGCACATGTGCACACATGCACGCATGCGCACACACACACACACACACACACAGCTTGTAACTCAGCCTGAAAAAGCCACAGGGTGCCTGGTGAAAATAGAATAGGAAAATGACTGCTTTCTGTAGATATGGAGCTTATGGGAAAATGAAATCCCTTAGATGATATTGGACTTCAGACCTCATGCATTGCTATTGACATCCCCTACAACAAGCAAGCCCAGATCTCCAGCCTATGGTTGGAAATTGGATCATTAAGAATTCACAAACAGAAACACTGTGTGTGGGTGGGAGCAGTAAACCATGCATTGGCAAAGGAACACTCCTTCCTCTTTATTGTCTTACATAAAGCCTCTTAATATTAAACCGTAGTGACAGACTGTCTCCCAAACAACCTGAAATAACATAATATAACATAACGTAACATCATAACATAACATCACAACACAACACAGCATAACATAACAAAATTAAATTTTGCTTGAGACATTAGAGGGTGCACGGGCTCCCTGAGACTTCTCCCAGGAAGGCCGTCTAAGAAACTCTGCTGTGGAGCTAGGTGTTCCCCTTCCTGAGAAGCAAAGAATAAGGACTGGTGAGAAGGATAGTGAAGATAAGTGGGATCGACGTTAAAACTCGTATTTGTTTTACAAATAACATAAGAATTGATAAAATTGTCCGGCCAGGCGTGGCTCAGTGGTTAAGCGTCAACCTAGGATCCAGGCGATCAGGGTTCGATTCCCGGTCAGGGCACATGCCCAGGTTGCGGGCTCGATCAATGACTCTCTCATCATTGATGTTTCTATCTCTCTCTCCCTCTCCTTTCCTCTCTGAAATCAATAAAGATATATTAAAAAAAAAATTGCTAAAAATTTAAAATACTAACATATTTTTTATTGCTGAGAGTATTACAGATGTCCCTCTATTCCCCCCTTACCCCCTTCACCTATCTCCTACTAATATATTTTTAATTCTCACCTGAAGACGTACTTAGAGAGAGAAAGAGAGAAAGAGAGAGAGGCATCGACATGAGAGAGAAACACCTTCTGTATGTGCCCCAACCGGGAACCGACCCCACGATCCAGGCATATGCCCTGACCAGGAATGGAACCGGCAGGCAGCCTTTCCGAGCACAGGATGACACTCCAACGAGCTGAGCCACACCAGCTGGGCTCAAATACTAATATTTTTAAAGACAGTCTTCAAAGAGTTCAATCAGGTGAAGTTTTACAGAGAAACTCTATGTATCCATGTATGGATACCTCTCATCCTTGTATTTCTCTTTGCTTAGGGGTCTTTCTCTCATATATACAGACTCCAATTGCCTTAGTGCTCTAATTTTCAAACATATCTGCAGTATTGAAATGGGCTCACTTAATATAACAGTAACAAGTTCTGAAGTGGCTTTGCATAGTGATTTTTTCCAGTAGATTTATAACTGTAGCTTCCTTCCTTGGATCCTCTGTGGTCAATACTCCCAGAGGCTCCAATTTGATCAGGTCACCACAGGGCACACTTTCTCTTGAACGTACCTTCTTCTAATGTATCTAAATCCTCTTAATTCATCTCCTACCTTTAGTTTTTTAAGTTGATTATTTCTAGGTAATTTCCCACACTTCCAATGTTTCCAGGGTATTAGTATTATAATTAATCCTGACAGTAAAGTTACTTTAGCCACTTAACAGGGCAACTGCATGAGGATGGATGGAAAAAATGGGCTGAGTCCAGCTGGTGTGGGTCAATGGTTGAGCATCGACCTAGGATGTAGGAGATTCCAGTTCGATTCCCAATTAAGGCACATGTGTGGGTTGCAGGTTTGATCCCCAGTTGGGGGCTTGCAGGAGGCAGCCGATCAATGACGACTCTCTCATCATTGATGTTTCTCTCTCTCTCTCCCCCCCTCCCTTCCTCTCTCTGAAATCAATAAAGACATATTAAAAATAAATAAATAAATATTAACATTAATCTCCCCAGAACACCCAGGGAAGCAACTGGGTGATTTTGTTTTTGATGATTTTTGCAAATAAATGGAAAGCGAGCTGCAGTCATGACAGGGGCATCTGGCCGGCACACATCAGCAGCTATCCCACTGAAGCTGGTGGCCGGCCCAGCCTCCTGAGGGAGGTGACCTGGGGGACATGGCCGAACAGACTCACACTGTGAATCCACGTACAGTGAGTGTCCGCAGCCCCACATTTGCTTCAGCCTCCACACAGCTTTCTGTCTGGTCCACGTGTACCCAAAGACTGCACACATTAAGTCTCCTCTTTCCTACTCCAAGTACACTCTTCGTGTTTGTTCTGCTTCTCCCGCAACCTTCTCCCAGCCAGTGCACCTTTGCCTTCCTGAACCATGTTTCTTTTCAGAATTTTCTCTCCCTGTAGAAAAAAAAGTCTGCATATAAACTAAATATCATTTGTTATTTAGCTTCTCCAGGCCTCCAGTCCTTACACGGTAACTTAATTGTGTAATACCTTAAATATTTTTGTTAAAATGACTACTGTATGCCAGGTGCCATGTTAAACATTGGGAAAAGGGAAAAAAAGAAAATGAAAAGACATAGTCCCTATTTTTTTTTTAACCCTCACCCGAGGGTATTTTTTCCATTGCTTTTTCAGGGAGAGTGGAAGGGAGAGAGAGAGAGAGAAACATTGATGTGAGAGAGTTTGGTTGCCTCCCGCACACACCTGACCAACTGACCAGGGCTGGGGATCAAGCCTGGAACTGAGGTGCATGCCCCTGGCCAGAATCGAACCTGCGACCCTTCAGTCCAAGGGCCGACACTCTAACCACTGAGCCAAAGCAGCCACAGTGACACAGCCCCTCTTCTTAAGCAGTGTGGCAAGGTGAGTGAGTGAGGCGCTAAGAGGTTCCTTGTGTGGGCATGTGGGAATAAGATAGGGTATTTTTTTGGAAGCTTTACAAGCCAAAGAAGGGGGGTGTGAGGAGGCACTGGGTCACCGACCTTACAGAGAGGCGTGCTGGCCTGGGGCGTAGAAGCCGCACCGTTGCTGTGCTGTGGGAGAAATGCCCCCTCCTTCATGCTGTTCCCCTTTTCATGGGCAAGCTGAGCTGAGCAGTGGTCTTAGGATCTTTGATCCAGGCGCACGCTGCCTGAGGTGAGGAGCCAGCCGATGTTTCCGTCGTCTGAGAGATTGCTAGCAGGGCCCAAGTACTAGGAATCCCAAAGTGGCTTGAAAAGGTGCAGCCTTCCCATTGGGGAGAGAACAGCTCACGTCCCGTGAGATGCTGGGTTTGGGTCCCAGATTCATAGGCAACTGAGCTCAGACCACCCTGCTTCTCATTCCAGCCACTCTGCCTGGGAAGGGAGTGACCCACCCAGTGGGTGCTCTTACAAAGTTTCCCTTTTTAGTCTTTCTGCCGAATCCAGTATCTAGTTGCTCTCACTGGCAGTTTGTGTAGCCTGCTTTTGTATTTCTGCTGTATGGATCCTATTTTCTTATTCCTTTGCATGCCTCGCTACTTTTTCTGTTGGAAACTGGGTGTTATTAAACAAACGGTGTTAACAACTCTGAGCACTTGACTTGTTTTGTCACTGGCTGGATTTGTTTAGTGAAACTGACGCTCCTCCCTGTCAGAGCTGATTAAGCCTTTGATGCTTTGCTCGGGAAGGCACAGCGTCGGCCTCGCCCGCAGTCACCCCAGAAGGACAGCGGTTTGGGTGGGGCTCTGTTTCTCTTTCCCCGACTGCATCAGCTGGGAAACGTCAGTAATTGCTAGATGGTTGCTCCATTGTTCTTAACACGCACGGGGGCGTAAATTGCCCCACAAAGTAACCCGATCAAGCCTCGGCTCCTTTGAAAGAGTGCTTTTAGAGATGAGCCTTCGGTGGTTCTGACCACAGGAGAGGTCCTCCCTCGGCCTCACCCCATTGTCCTCTCCTGCACGCCAGCCAGCCTGCAATTTAGGCTGTATCTTGAATCTCCTCTCAGATGGCTTTCACAACCCCCGCTGCTCTTGAGAGTGCCCGTAAACTTTAATTTATCCAGAATATGTTGCAAGTGAAGTCAGTTCCCGGAGGAAGAGATTAGGTAGTATTATTTCATGGCCCGCCACCCCCCACCCCCTCAGGCAAAATCTGGCAACTCCCTCTCTGAGTAACAGTCCCACATCTGAAGCGAGCCCGTGGGGGGCGGGGCAGCGGCCTGGAGTCCTCTTGCTTTGCCCCTCTTGGCACTGAACCACTGCCTCACGAGCCAGGCGAGGGGGCCAGGGTCCTGGTATTGCGTTACTGGTTTACAGATTTCCTATACTATACTTTTATCATTGTTTTAGAGTGTATTCTTTCTACTTACAAAAAAAAAAAAAATAGTTTAACCCTGGCCAGGTGACTCTGTTGGTTGGAGCATCATCTCGTATACCAAGAGGTTGCAGGTTCGAGTCCCCGTCAGGGCCCATACCTAGGTCGTGGTTTATATCCCTGGTCAGGGCACCTACAGGAGGCAACTGATCTGTGTTTCTCTCTCACACCGATTGTTTCTCTGACTCTCTCTCCCTTCCTCTTTCTCTAAAATAAATTTTTTAAAAAATCCTCAGGTGAGGATTTAAAACAATGGTTTGCTGTGGCACAGCGTGCCTTGTTATGCCGGCGGCAGCCTCTTACAGCCCGTGTTTACCTCCTCCCTCCATTCCGTCATCTTCTCCTGTGCTTGACTTAATCTTGTGCTGTTCTGTGCTGTAACGTGCTGTAAGGCTTGTAGCCTAGGAGCAACAAACTATAAAAAATATCCTATATATGTAGGGGGCTCTACCATCTAGGTTGTGTAGGTGCAGTCTGCGATGTTCACACAATGATGAAATTGCCTGCTGACGCATTTCTCAGACGCACCCCTGTCACTAAGCAGCATGCGACTGACTGTATCACAAGTCAGACTGTCAGTGCCTGACCCTTCAGAGAGCTGACACGGGGACAGGGGGCCTCGATGAGACCGCAGAGCTGCAGGCACCCCCAGAGATGCTGGATGGTTGCCCACTCCACCCAGTCTCTCATCCAGTCTCCTCCCATGAAGCTCCCCACGTGCAAATGCATCCTTCTAACACTTTCCATTTTATCTTAATTCAGCCAGGGTCTGTGTCTGTTGCTCTCGACAGAAGTAGCCTAATTCTCATAACCGTTTACCTTAAAGGAAAAATTATTTACAACGAGAGATTCAATAGATATAGTGAGTTGTTAAAATCCCTCAGTTTGGACATTCACAGACACCAGCATTAATTAAGTTTTAGAATAATTGCGTTGCTGTTATCTGGGATGAAAAAAGAGTTAAGAACAAATCCAGTTGATGTATTTAGTGCTCAGTAGAGTGTCTGGCAAATAGTAGGTGCTCAATATATATTTGTTGACTCTCTGAACAAGCCAAAAATATTCCTGCTACAAGGGACATCAGTTCACAAGGCAGGGGCAGTTTAAAACACAAGCAGAGAATTTTAATGAATAACTTAGTTTTTGAATAAAAGAGGAAGAATCCTCAAACAAAGCCGTAAAGATAGGAAGCATTTGGACCTTGTATTTTGTGACTTAATTTCTTTGGTTAACTTGGAGAAAGCAATGGCAGGAATCCAGTTTCTTTTTCATCAGCCCGTTTTCTGCTTATGAAAAGTGCGGTGCTATTTCAGAATGATCAACCCGTGGTCACGGTCCTCTGCACCTTGTAGGTGTAAGCAAAGCTAATTTAGGAAGAAAGCCATTACTCTCCCGAGGGCTGGTCTGAACAAATGATAGGTATGATTTTTTGTTAATTGCCGTCTCCTGCCCAGAGGCCTGGCTCCAGGCCTGGCGTTTAATCACCCGCAAAGCGCCTTTGCAGCAACGCTGACTCTGCGTTCAGCTCTGCTGGGAAGCAAGCGGTTTTGACTTCTAGCTGCCTAAGGCTCCTCTCCTCCTCCGAGCAATTCTGTTATGTAAGTTAGCGACTTGCAGTTTTGTCTGCCCATATGGTTTCAAAGCAGGTGGTGAGTTCTCACCCCAGTGGATGGAAGGGCCCACAAAACCTTTAGCAAGTATTTCCCAGTTGCAGCTTCGCTGCTTGTGCTCTGGGACCTTTGGGGGACCTGTGGTTTATAATCACAGGTATCCAAGTCTGGGTAGCGGACGGCATCAGTTTCAAAACGAAAGCAAACCAAGAGCTCATGGTTCCGCCCCTGCTCTAAATCAAAGCTGGGCTACTTATGCTAACCAGATGTGGGAAAAGCTCACTGAACTGAAAATGGTCAACGAGGAGCTCCTCAAGGCTCCCATTCCCCACCATTGCTTTACTTCTGACACTTTTGCGAACTGTGGCCATAGGATTTCGCTCTGGTTGTATTCGCCAAGGTTATCCCCACTTTGGCTTTTTTATTGTTTATATCCCATTGGAAATTAGTTCAGTGAGGAGTAATAGGGGCTGTGGATTTCGGGTTCTTTCACTGATAAAAATTGTAATTTTGTTCATGTCCTGATAATACTATTTCAAAACTAGCAGATAGCCATGCGGGCTTTGCTGTGCAATGCCATCTAGAAGGCGGGATGCTCCTGTGGTAAAGTGCACCTGAACACCCTGGATGTTTGCACGACCTGTTCTTAGTGAGCAAAGAAAAAGGTAATAGTGTAACTCCTTTCACTTCTTTCCTCATTCTCAATGGTAACAGGCACTAAGGGGTTATTATCAGTCCAATCAGTCTCCAGGAAGGTGGTCTATGAGATTTCTTTTTGAGGTTGTATTTTGGTATTTTAATACTTACCTTGAAGATAAGCAGGACCGTGTGGTCCCTGCATTGGTCTGTAGTCACATTCGTGATTTTTTTTCAATGATGAGGACATGAATTGATCCTAAATGAGAGTATGTTCATGTATCGAATTAGTTAAGTTTAAATTTTGTGTCTTTACAATGTTTCTAACATATTTATATAGTTAAAGATTGTCTTCTAAGGGCAACAGCAGAGTGGAAATAGAGGGAATATGCTGAGAAGTTCAGGAAGTGATGAGAGCCGCCTCCACCTTAGAATGCCCGAGTCTTCCATTCAAAGTTTTGGAAATGGCCTCTTGGAGAATTATTTTTAAAAACCCAAAACATTTAATATTGAAAATATTTTTATCCCAATAGAAAGCAAAGATTAATGAGGAAAATAGGATTCATTTCACAAATGGAAAATTTTCAGTTCTCATCTCAATCAGCTTGTTTTAATTATGTGACACAATTAACTGTTCTTTTTTTTTTAACATGAATTTTCCCTTGGTCTCTGAGACCTCATTATTTCTCTTTTCTCCAGGGATTGAGCCGACAACCCAGGCATGTGCCCTGACCAGGAATTGAACCAACAACCCACTGGTGCATGGGAAGACTTTCGACCAACTGAGCCACATGGGCCAGGGCAATATTTCTCCTTAACAGTGGTCATTGCCTAGCTGTATATTTTATGTATGTGTGTATATGTATATATGTAGGCCTATTATTTATGTATATATTACTGGACTTCCACACCAGAATGTAACCACTTTGTAGCAAGGGCATTATCAGTTTTGTTCATTTCCACCCCCAATACCAAAAATTATACCTGACCTGTACTAGACATTGGATAAGTAATTGTTAGATAAATTGAATAAAAATGCAGTGAGACCTCTGCAATTATTGCCTACTAGGTAGAGCCTTCAAGTGACCATGAAGGACACTTTGCATGCTCAGGAAGTGTTCTCTGGCCTTCAGCCGAGTCCTCTTGTTGTTATCAACCATGAATCCACCCAACCAGAGGAGCATTGTCCAATGGGACTTCCTGTGATAATGGAAATGCTCTATGTCTTTACTACTCTTTATAGTAGCCACTAGCCACTACTTTAGCATTTGAAACGTGGCTAGAAGAACTGAAGAATTTAATTTTTAACTATTTTTAATTTTAAGCATTTAAGTAGCTAAATTTGACTATCAATTGGACAACACAGGCCTAAATCATAGGAGGGAAGTGATTGCCTGCCTTCACCTCAGGCTGGTTTTTCTAGTAAATATTGAACAAACCCGAACCTCCTGGTTTCATTGTGCTATTTTTTTTTTTAAGCTATGTATGTTTAGCTCATCCTAACAATACACAAGGAGAAAATACAAAACATCTCTTTTTAAATATGCTCGAAGCAGAAAGCCAATTTCCCAGCACGGGAAAGATGCTGCTGGCAGAAGGCTTCCTTGCAAATGGGCATTGGGCGAGAAACACGGGGCACATTGCTTTCAGTAGAGCCAGACAGCAAAGCCAGGGTTTTTTGTAGATTCCCACTTAATTATACATTGCTTCTTTCTCTACAGCCAGTGCTGATTTGAATCTCTGGATATGCATGCATTTACTGAGCAGCCAAAAACAGGATGTACAGAAATGAATATTTAATATCTCCCTTGCATGGTTTCTGAAATTTGACACAATGTAATTTAAAATATACAACTTTATAACTTATACAATCCTTATACTAAAGGAACTAATAATTACATCACAGAGAATTCTACTCTATCCCCTGATAAGAAATTAATTTAAAAACTATTTTTAGCAGGTGCAATGGAAAAGGAGAAACCTATATCTCTATAACTTAGTTTCATATAAAGTAGAGAAAAGAAATGGCATGTGCTTCTCTTTAAGTTCTCCATCCAGCCTACTACGTCCTGATCTACCTCCGGAGGAAAGACGTTAGAGGATGTCCCAGAGTGGTGGAAGAAATCTCAAACATCCTAATTTCCTCCCTTTTAATCAAGCTGATCTGTCATTTGCCACATGACTACCCTAAGAAAACCAGGGTTTTTCAACCTCTGCGCTACTGACAATTTGGGCAGAAGAATTCTTTGTTGTAGGAGGCTGCCCGGTGCCTTGTAGGATGTCTAGCAGTATCCCTACTTTCTACCTAATAAATGCCAATAGCAGCCACCCTCTCACTCAGTTGTGATAACTGAAAACGTCTCCAGATATTGCCCAATGTCCCACAGGGGTCAAAATCGCCCCAGATTGAGAACCAATAAAGAAGATGACAGTCTAGGGTATCCCAGTCTGCCCTCTTCTTGTATTTACCTGGACCTTGGCCTTTTCAACTTCATTTGTTCTCAACCTCACGTTATTTTCTTAGACCCGAAAACCTCTTGTCCTTTAATTGTTTGACCTTGGCGTTCTCTTAGACTCAATTTTGAACTTGCCTGCTGATGTCTCTGCCCTGGACTGAACACCTTTGCGTCCACAATGACCAATCCTTGGTTGCAGGACCCATCATCAGGGCGGGCTTTCCTGGTTTGTGACTCCCCCAGATCTGCCCTAGATCTCACAGGCAGATCATACAGCCCCCTCTGAGAAGGAAATGATCTAATTTTTGGTGAGTTTTAGTTTCAGCTTGGTTATTACCTTGCTGTTTCTTTATCACCTTATGTCAGTTAAATGAATTCCTTGGGCCTCAATTTACTTGTCTTCAAGATGAAAGTCCAGTGGACCCTTGAACAACACTGGTTTCAACTGCTTGGGTCCACTTTCAAAAGCAGATTTTTTTTTTCCAATAAATACATGTGGTACTGTAAATGTATTTTCTCTTCTTTATGATTTTCTTAATAACATTTTCTTTTCTCTAGCTTACTTTATTGTAAGAATGTGTATGTAAAACTTATAACGTACACAATATGTTTATGTTATTGCTAAGGCATCCTGTCAACAGTAGGCTAATTAGTAGTAAAGTTTTGGAGGCATCAAAAGTTTTACATGTATATTCGACTGTGCAGTGAGTGGTGGTCGATGCCCATAACCCCTGCATTGTTAGAGTCAACTGTACTGATTTCTGCCCTAAATGCTTCAAGGATTTGCAAAGTTTAAATGAGATAAGTGATATTGAAGTGCTTTGGAAAGATTAAAAAAACTTTTTTTCTAAAAATGTGAGAAAAATAGTATCCATGTTCCTCTTCCATGGAAACCTACAGCAAGTTACAGGTAGGTAAAGGCTGGTCGCTCCCAAACACATTGTCTATCAGTATACATTTCAAAGTGAACATAAGCTTGCCCCCATCTTTCCTCACAGAGTGACAATACCCTGCAATTTTATAGAATGGAAATTGGAGGTGTCCCTTCCTTGGCCTCACCAAACTGGTCTAGCAAAGTTCCACTTATCAACCCAAGAACCAGTGTCAAATGGGGTTTGTGGACTGCCCCCGGGAAAAAGGATTTGGGGCGCCAACATAGCGCCCTGCAAGAAGGGTTAGCTCCATAGTCAGTGCTAGGTTTTAATGACTGCAAACCTCTCTTTCCTGTTTTCTTGACCCCCTCAATCCTTAAACATGGAACAACACTTCTATTTCTTCTCCTGGTCATGGGATATAAAATGAGGAATTCTCCCTGGAGCACCATGGGGCAGACTCCATCCTGTGGCTCTTTAGTGGCTTCCTAGGCAGACAGTCTTTTCATCTTGAGGGAGCCCCTCCTCTAACCTTTACCGCAGCTCCACCAACCCCTGTGCACATGTATGTGTGCTTGTGTGTGTATTTATGTATGTGCACACTCAGAATCAGGATTCCTTTAGGTACCTGGGGAAGGCAGAAACCAGAAGAGCAAGCATTCCTAGAACACATTGGGATTTTATAAAGAGGAGAAGACGCCTTCTCTTTAAAGGTCTCCCTGTGAATGATGTTTGAGGAGCACCCCCTAGAACCCCCGCACAAATGAAGCAGGCCTAGACTTCTCCAGTCCAGAGACAGAACGGACACCATGAGCCAAGCAGGCAGAGCGAACGGGACAAGCCATGTGTGAGCTGGCCAAGAGGCTTAGCTTGTAATTCAGGGTCAGAACCCCACTTTATTGTACCCAATTTGGAAATGAGGAGAATATTTGCATAATATTCAGATATGTCATTCTTAAGAATGGGAACATTGAAGAGAGCCAAGCAAGGGGAAATAGGTCAGAAGATGTTGCACAGAGTTAAACATAGCCACCACGGAAAATGCCTTTGTGTTTGGCATCCTGCCTTTTCACATTCACTTTAATTGGCCATTTGGCTCACTGTGTACAACAGCTTTTCACACCTCTGGGACAAGGGGGTTATGGTGCTCTGCTGCGCTCCCAAACCACACAAATTGAAGACTAAGGCAATTACTTCTACACTTAAAGCTAACATTGCTTTTCTTTCACATCAGTAAGGGTCTATTTTCAACGTGAAAAAATCTCCCCCTCTCCGCTCTTCACCATCTACAGAGGAGCAATTCTCTGTTGAAGTCCCCCCTCCTCCCAGAGCCCTCCTTGCTTGGTGTCAGATGATGTCACACGTCTAACCTTCATTGAACTCTCTGGCTGAGCACACACAGCTGGACTCTCAGCCAACTATGAAGTTTAAATTGGTAAGTCCAAATCTGTTCTATAAATTCCAGCAATCACTGATTTGGGCAGAATTGCAATGTTATCTTCATGCCCAAGTTTAAAAAGAGGGAGAAAAAAAAATTAACCAGTCTCTGATGATTTACCTAAGAGAATGTATGAACCATAACAGCTCCTTTTCTTTCAAAAGAATGTTCCATCAATTTTTTTGGCCCCTCTCTCATAGTCCACAATTTATTATGACCAGGGAACCATAAAATTTGCCAATGGCTTAGGAAACTGTGTAACTGTATACTTATTACGAGACAAGAGCATATTGTGAACATACTGTTTTAAATAATAATTTTATATCAGAGTATTTGAACTCAAGGAATAAAGGATTTTATTTTGCTTGTAACAGAGCCACAAATCAGCATATGCTTAAGTAATCTGCAGGAAACAGCACTGTTCTGGGGAAATGATCTGACCATGATAAGTAGTGAACAGAGCTTATTAGGAACCAGGAGTTTGAGGACTTAATGTAAAGCACTTCAGAGAACGTTCTGGCATTTTTCCAAAAGGATATGACTGTTTTAAGGAGCGCTATGGGTTGTCATTTGTTTTAAATTACTAAACTCTCCCTCTGGAACCCATCTCTACTTCTCTGGAGATAACATTAGGCTACAGGCCCATATATTTGAAAACCCATTTTATAGTATCTCCATCCCTGGGTTACTTAAGACCCCTGCCTGGTTACCTGTATATTAGGGGTTGCCATGCAATGAGGTGGTGTGACCTAATCACAAACAATTATGAAAGGATTTTGAAAAGCAGTAGCTCCAAATTATGTAGAGTTGAGGATTATCTGAGGACAACTGTTGTAAAATTGGGAATCAAATAACAAAATAAAAGAAATGCCATCTTCTGGCCTATTAATTTCCTTGTTTAAAACAGGAAAATAGTCTGAGTATTTCATTAAAGATAGAACTTATATTTTTAAGGGATAAAGATAATATATGAGTGTGCTATTCTGTTCCTCGTGGTCAAAACATATTTTGTAAACAAGACTTCTCAGTCATCAGACATCTTAAAAATGGATGGCTTTTTTGGTTATAGCCACTTTTCTCACCCATTTCACATATTTTCTGGTAATAAATGCTTACATTTACCTGGTTGTTCTGGAGTATCCTAAAAACACTTTTCACCCATTTTCCATGATAGTGATCTAGGTGTCCAGTATTTAATAACATTAACATTTCATTCATACAGTAAGCAAAAAGTGAAATAAGTGGGGACAGATTAAGGAAATTAAAAACCTAAGTCTGCCCAGAGAGAGTTAAAGGATGCTGAACTTACAAACAGAATATGATGTGGCTAATTTTTTAAAGAGAAGAGATTGAGCAGTCTGTATAGACATTGCATCTTTTTATGAGTTTTGAGTCATAAACCAACTGTATAATGGTACTCTTCTCAGGATAATCCACTATCCATTAGTGGTTTGGGAGGGACTGCTTTGTTGGAGGTGCTGTTTTAAGATTGACTATATATCATAACAGCTAGACTATAACTAAGACTTTGACTTGGTTAATCACTGCTTAGGCTAGAGGTTTAAAAGCAAAGAAAGTCAATTGGATGCAGTTGAACTGGGTAATAAAATGGGATATCCAAGACATGCAGTCTGGGTTGGAATCAAGCAACTAGGAAAATAGTATTGACATCAATAATAATAATAGATAATATTACTGCTTTACCCAGCCTAGGCACTCTGCTAGGTCTTCTAATTCTCACTACACTTTCTATAATGTGGGAACTTTTACTATCCAAATTTTACAGATAAAGGAACTAAGTTGTGGAATGTATTTAGCTTTGGACTTGTGGGGCTCCGTTTCTATAAGACATCTGAATAGAGGAGTCAGGGCGCATTTGGGAATGTGAGCCAGCATCTCAGGAGGAAAAAATCTAGTATGTGCATAGAGTAATGGAAGCTATTGGACTATAAACGATAATTCCAATCACAGAAGAACATGAGATAAAGTTTCATGGCACTGGGTGATAAAAGAAAATAGAATGGGAAATTGCCTTTGGATTTGTTCATTAATAATCCTAATAAAAACTATTTTGGAAGAGTGGAAGGTACAAAAGGCATATTGTGCTGGACTCTTCTAAGATGTTTAGCTATTAATAAAGGGAGATAGATAATTTAATTATTCCTTTGTTTTAATAAAATACCTGACTGTGGACAGATTTCAAATAGACACTTTCACTGATAGTATGTTTATGATTTCAAGTGCCAATATCTCAATTTTTGTTGACCAAAGGTCTTTATTAACTTTTAAAAAATAGTAGAAATACAGAATTAAAGAATTGTACAAAAATCCACTGAGTTCTATATACTAACAATGAAATTTTAGAAAAAGAAATGAAAAAGGCCCTGGCTAGGTAGCGCAGTTGGTTAAAATGTTGTCCCGATATGCCAAGGTCGTAGGTTTGGTCCCTGGTCAGGGCACTTATGAACAGGCCTCTGGACAGCCTGTCATTTCCACATTCTCCATCCCGAACCTCCAGCCTTCCTTTCCTGGCTTCTCAATTCCTACTTGTCCTGGAACCTGAAACTGGGCCTCATTTCCCTGGAAGCTCTGCTCTTCCCTCTTCTCCTACAGTTCAGACTGTAGCTCCAGTTCCAAACACACTGAGCTACTGGAGAGGCACAAACTCCGAAGTGTGTGAGGCCCACCAGCCCTTACCTTAGCCCCACATGCAGGATTTTGACCCTGGCAACCTACCAGTCCACTTGGCTAAGAAAAGGGATCCAGTGAGCTGAAAGAAGGCTGTTGAGTCTCACCACCCTAGCCTGAGAGAGCAGTGGGTGCTCCCAGCCAGGAAGGACCCCTCCTGGCAGGTTCCATGGTATTGTTCAGCCAACAGCCTCTCTGAGAGTGAGAATCACTAGAGTTCACACAGTTTAGGTATCTTTCTCCACCAACACCCAAAGCAGACATGCTTGCTCTTGAGTTTGCAAGAGGTTCTTCCAGTAGCTCAGATCCCTGATCCCATCCAGGCAATTGACAAAAGCTTTGAAGCTTAAGAATCAGGCACCTGTGACAGATGAGGGGAGCAAGAGACAGAGAGCAAGAGGGGAGATGGCTTGTGTGGCTGGCAAGAGCCCAGGAAGGGTCCTCATGGGCTGGTGGTTCAGCTGCCAGGCCCCCTGGGACAGTCCCTCTTGGTGCATAGGACACCTGGGGAGAGTCACCAGTTCACCAGTGTCAAAGGATCTCCCGGTGGTGGGGATACATGGTATTGTCCAACCAGGCCTCTCACAGGCCAAGGCCACTTCCAGGCCTGAGGCTCTCAGTCTGTAGTTATTCCTTCTAATCATATCAAAACAGGGTTTCTAAAAACCGTGTCATATATTAAATGTTATAACTCTAATCAATCTCTATATTCTAAGCAAATGCTTTTAATCTAATCAAACGCTTTAAAAATGAAGCGTTTTAAGAATAAATCGCCGTAATAATGAAGCGCCTTTAAAAATGAAACGCTTTAAAAATGAATCACTTTAATCCAATCAAGCACTCTGAGGAATGAAGAGCTTTAATATAATGAAGCACTTTCATCTAATCAAGCGCTTTTGGTCCAGTCAATGTTCTAATCCAATCCCAAACTCTAGTCCAGTCAAGCTCTTTAATCCACAGGCCGGGACTTCCAGGAGACACACAGCTTTCGCTCCAGAACCAATGTGCTTCCTTAGGATCTGGAAACCAAAGAACTAAAAGAACCAGTTATCTGCACCCCTTCCCTGCCTATTTCCAAGACACACTTCCGGCACTCAGTCCCTTCTCTAGCAGGTATTCTTGGCAACCCTCAGGATCTCCACCTTACCCTCTGACCTGGCACAAGGCCGAGGCCTTTGCTGCTCCAAGGGTTGTTACATATGATTTCCTTCTGTTTGGCATCTAGAAGCAGTCAACTTTCCCAGCCAAGGCCCCAGATTTCTGGAATCTTTCTATTTTATTAGTTTTGCTTGCAAATCAGCCCCTTCTTGCCTGGGCTCCTCTCATTCTTGCTGCCAGTAACAACCAAGGATCACCAGGACAACCTTTACAGCCTCTGTTCCAGATCGACAGGGGAAGAGGACAGCTGGCTTGCTTATCTCTATCTCCAGCAATCATTCTAGCAAATGTTTGGTCATTGCCTAACACAGGGGGGTCTCCGTCTCTCCAGACCCAGGCCACGGCTTTCTCACCACCTGCCCCCGGATTGCAAACCAATACCATACATTTTAGATTTTCAGTATGATAGCACCTCACTCCTAGTACCAATTTCTGTCTTAGTTAAAGTAACACTGACATCTAAAAGAGATAAACTCCCAAATTTCATTTGCTAAACACACTGGAATTTAATTTTCTTTTTTCTCATAAAAGGCAGGATGGGGGAAGGAACCTCTGTTTTTTCAGGGACTCGGACAGATTGAGGCTGTGCCATTTTCATTCAGTGGCTTCTAAGGGAGAACTTCTTGTCAGGATCCAGGCAGGATAGAAGAGAGTAGAGCAGGGCTGGGCCTGATTGTGCAGCCAAAGCTTGATCGGAACACAGTCAGACCCATTCATTTACGTATCGCTGTGGCTGTGTTCCTTCCGGCTGTACTGAGAGGGAATTAGTTGCAGTGGAGATTGTATGGCTCACAAAGGCCAGTCGCTATCTGGCCCTTTATAGAAAAAGTCGGCCACAAGCATCCTCCAGGCCCGGTGACTTCCTGCTCAGCATTTATGAGTCCAACTTCTCTCCTAACGGTCAGGTCCCTGTTTCTAACAGTGGGCCAGGCTTCTCACACTTCCTGTCCTCAAGCAGAGCTTGATGCCTTTCCCTCCAAATGTTTCTCTTTCTGTGGTTCAGAATTCAGTTATTTTTCATCATTCACTCCAGCTCCTTGTAATGGGCATTACCATCTGCTGAGCACAATCAGTTCTTTCATGGTCCTCCGGTGAATGAAAGTAAGACGAGTTGCCCTTGAAAGAATATCCCATGGAAAAATATGATCTACTGATGGAAGTTAAAAAATAAGGTATATTACATCCAGGAGCCCAAGATTAATTCTTTGGATATGAAAAATTTTGGAAAACTTTATAAGGTTGCTTGAAATTCCCATTAAAAAATTGTTCTCATCATTAAATCCAGAAGTATGCCCATCTAAAAATTCTAAGAATGGCTTTTTCCCCCCAGAATAATTTGATCTTTTTACACACAGGGCTCCCATAATGAAGCCATTTGAAAGTAATAAAACTTAAAGCTGTCTCACTCATAACCCTTCACCTTTTTAAAAAGCCGTTTTATTCTCATCAAGCAATGCCAACTCATTTGCTGCTCCGCACACAGAGCCCGTCAATTAGAGCTCTTAGCTATGTGCAGAATGTAATCTGTGAGCCAGATTGAGTCTGATCCTAGAAATGAGCCATAGGCCAGAGATGAATGGCAATTTTTACTTTTCCTTAAGTGCCAATCTGCACTTTCAGTTTTTCGTTTGTTCGCTTGTTTATTTTTAATCACCGCTCATAGATACTACTTTCCACCTTAGTACTAATAAACACTCAAAGTCTGCCCTACTGCACCAAGTCTTCTTTCTTGACCACCTGGGCATTTCTTTCCTTCTGGAAATACCAATGGCACTTTTTAATAAGGTAAGCTTTCTTCAAAAGTTTATGATATGTTCATTCTTATTTATTTCTTCAGTACCTATTTATTGGGTTTCTTTTAAATCTGAAAGCTATAGCAGTGATTCAAACAAACAAGATCCCTGCCCTCGCTGTTTATAGTCTAGGAGAAAAGGCAAATAATTATGAGATAAGTAACTAATTGTGGTTAAGGGTGATGATAAAAGGAAAGTGCAGGATGTTGCAGAGGAATCAGGAGATTGGAGGTAATCTGCAGGATCAGGAAAGACCTGAAAGAAATGAATGTTTAAGGAAAGGAAAGAGCTAGGAAAGGCAGGTAGAGGAATATGAAGAGTGTCCCAGACAAAGAAATAACATCCACAAAACCCCCAAAGGTGACCTTTTTGGTTCCCCCCTGAGTTACACGGGTCGCTTTTTACAACTAAATTGAGTTCTGTGGGCAAGAGGACCAAGACCTTTTTGTGCTTATTTGTGCCTCCCAAACACTTTTTAAAAATACCTTACACTTAGTAAACCTAATAGTTAATTACTAATTGATGCTAAATTGGAGCTGTATGACGTCATGAACCTTTAATTAAAGAATCATTTTGCAGATTGAGTGAAATGTGTCAGCCTTAGACTCAGTGCTTGTCAGGGGAGCATAGAAAAGAGGTTTATGGGAAGGAAGAACATTAATTGTGTGAAAAGGAGGAAAGGATACTTGGAGGGCTTAAGCTTTGGGTCCATTCAAATTCTTATTTCTGAAATTATTGACTTTCTGTGCTCATGTGATGTGGGGCAAAATAATTGAGAGGAAGTGACAAAAGAGGCTGGTATGGACTGTAATCAGGTGCCCAATAACAAAGGCTAGAGGAGATTGTATGTGTATATTTATTTAAACATTTAAAAGGATATTTTAGCTATTGCCAATAAGTAGATATTAAGAGGCTGGTATGGACTGTAATCAGGTGCCCAATAACAAAGGCTAGAGGAGATTGTATGTGTATATTTATTTAAACATTTAAAAGGATATTTTAGCTATTGCCAATAAGTAGATATTAAGAGGCTGGTATGGACTGTAATCAGGTGCCCAATAACAAAGGCTAGAGGAGATTGTATGTGTATATTTATTTAAACATTTAAAAGGATATTTTAGCTATTGCCAATAAGTAGATATTGTTATTGCAAGTGTGCAAAGCTAACCTTGACAGACATAATAACAACATAAAGACCATCTTGAAAATGTTTTTATTGAATTTATTGGGGTGACTGGTTAATAAGATTATATAGGTTTCAAGTACACATTTCTATGGCACGTCATCTGTATGTTACATTGTGTGCTCACCACCCAAAGTCAAGTCTCCTTCCATCACCGTATATTTGAGACCCTTTGCTCTCTTCTACCTCTCCCCATCCCCCTTTCCCTCTGGTAACTACCATCCTGGTGTCTGTGTCTATGAGTTTTTGTGTGAACAAAACCACTCTTATTCTTTCAGTTATGGTGGGAATATATCTGTATTTCTAAGAGTACAGGGAATGCTAAAAAGTCAATATCATAAAGAAGTATATAAACCAAGTTAATGGAAAACAAAAATCATTATTGAACGGAGATGGTAGGACACATATGCTCACAAATAGAGATTTATCCCAAGCTATATATAGGAGGGTTTTTAAGGTTCTAAAACAGCTTCCACAAATTGCTACTGGCGTCCCAGCACAGAACCTATGATAAGAGCCTTTTGTACATGTAGCTGCTCATAAGGGACTAACTTGTTGGCAGTGCTTAGCAACAAGTATCCTCAAATACCTTCTGCTGACAATGCCATCTGGCCCAGGATATGTTGCCAGCAGGACCTGTTAATGAGTGCTCATTGGCTGTCTTTCTCCTTTGATCCTTTCACTCAAATTTAGAGTTCAGAGAAAAAATACATTGATATCAACACACTGTATATGTGAACTAGTTCTTTATTAAATTATATTATTTTTTCAATTAATGGCTCTTCACTGTGCAGCACCAGGCAAATTCTTATGTTCTCTAGAGCTTTAAACTACTCTCTTTAATTAATGTTTTTTATTTACTTTATTCCTTCTTATCTTTCTGCAGTTTCTGCTATCAATCTGAAATTGCAGAACTCTTGCCTCTATCTATAGTCTTATGATTTTCCTTATGACTTCAATTCTTACCATGAAGATTAAAGTTTTTGTTCTACTTGAAGCCATGTCAAATATCAGCATTATTTGCTCTTTCCTTCAATTCATCCTCTGAGCATTTGTTGGGCTATCATGGCTTTTTTAGCTTTAGCCTTTCGCTGTGATTTACTTAGATCTCTTTAAGTTTCTTCTTGGTGGTGTCGGAGATCAAGTCCCCCTTTTTCTCTTAAGCTTGTTTTGTTGGAGGCTTATGCTGAGTTTGATGTCCTTTCTCTTTGTTAGCTGCTAGGCCTCCTAAGGCCTCCTCATTCATGAAATGGCTTGCTTCTGAGTATATGAAAAGGTACATCACTTGTACTGCTCAGATTCAGGCGCTTTAAAAGTGAAGCGCTTTAAAATGGAAGGAAGCGCTTTAATTATGAAGCGCTTTAAAATGGAAGGAAGCGCTTTAATTATGAAGCGCTTTAAAATTGAAGCGCTTTAATTAAGGTGAGTAAGATCTGAAGATCGAGGGGAAAAGTTCTTTGTCTCCCCATCTACTTTGTTTTTTTCTCCCAAACTCATCCAGTCCTGTCTTGCCAAGTATTCCAGGCAGGCTTACCGAGTCTCAGCCTTTGCACATGCTGTTCCTTTTCCAAGAATGCCATTCTTCATTTCGCGACTTTCACAAATAATCTTTAAAAGGCTAGTTTACAGGGACGTTCAACATGTGCAATTGTAAGGGCATCCTTCAGGAATCTTTGTTAAAACCCCCTTACCCACACCTTTACTTTTAAGATAAAAAAAAAGAGCAATTTTGTTAGGTGAACTCTGTGACAACGTAATTAGCATTGAATCCAGTGAGGTTCAGGATTCAAATTAGCATTGAATCCTAATGGAACTTGGCTGTTCAAACCAAATTCAGTGAAAAAGCGTTGCATTTATGTGGAAGTCTTCAAAAGGACTTGCGTATGAGGGTACTCTTACCCCAGAGGTGTATTTTTGAAACTGTAAAAACACATTTTTTAGTCTTGCCTGGCCGGGCGTGGCTCAGCAGTTGAGCTTCGACCTGGAACCCAGGTGATCGGGGTTCAATTCCCCGTCGGGGCACATGCCTGGGTTGCAGGATCGGTCCCTGGTGGGGGTGTGTGGGGGCGGCCGATGGGTGGCTCTCTCATTATTGATGTTTCTATCTCTCTCTCTCCCTCTCCTTTCCTTTCTCTGAAATCAATAAAGATATATTAAAAACAAACAAACAAATAAATAAATAAATAAATGAATATTTTAAAAAATTTTTTATTGAGGGAGAGGGAGAGATAGAAACATCAATGATAAGAGAGAGTCAATGACCGACTGCCTCCTGCACGCCCCCTGCTGGGGGGGTGGAGCCGGTAATCCATGCATGTGCCCTGGATCATAGATTGATGCTCAACCGCTGAGCAACTCTGGCCCGGTGACTTTTCATTCTTTAAGATTGTTAAAATAAAATTCTCTGTCAAATATTTCCCAAAGGGAAAAAAATGTGAAGTCTTTTTTGTATTGTCTTAAACACCTTGCCAATCGGTCATCACAGAAAAGTGGATGGTGGCAGGGGCAAGTTCTGGCTGGAAATAGCCACTCAGCAAGATGTTTAACCAGTATGAGCTGAAGATCTCACCCCTGGCACTATTAGGTTTCCGAGCTTTTAAATTTTTCTCTAAGCCCTGCTACCTGTTCTAATGGAATTGATTACACCAAAAATATCTTGACTTCTATCACTTGCCATGTGTATGAAGAAGTGCATCTTGGCTTTTATTCCAAGCTTACCTGAGTCTGATGAAAATCATAGAATGATTAGATTAGAGCGCTTGATTAAAGCTCTTCATTGACTAAAGGGCTTCATTTTGAAAGCGCTTCAATTAGAAAGGGCTTCATTTTGAAAGCGCTTCATTTTAAAAAAATATATCTATTGATTTCAGAGAGAGGAAAGGACAGGGAGAGAGAGAGAAAAACATCAATGATCGAGCCCCCAACCCAGGCATGTGCCCTAGACCGGGAATCAAACCTCGATCACCTGGATCCCAGGTGGACACTCAACCACTGAGCCACACCCTGCCAGGCAAAGCGCTTCAATTAAAAAGTGCTTCATTTTTAAAGCGCTTCAATTTCAAAGGACTTCATTTTTAAAGCGCTTCAATTTGAAAGTGCTTTAATTTGAAAGCACTTCATTTTTAAAAAAATATATCTTTATTGATTTCGGAGAGAGGAAAGGAAAGGGAGAGAGAGAGAGAAACATCCGGGAATCGAACCCGATCACCTGGATCCCAGGTCCACACTCAACCACTGAGCCACGCCCTGCCGGGCAAAGTGCTTCATTTTTAAAGCGCCTGAATCTGAGCAGTACAAGTGATGCACCTTTGTTGCATGCCATTTCATGAACTGAGGAGGCTTTGGAGGTTCAAACTCAGAATAAGCCTCCAAAAAACAAGCTTAAGAGAAAAAGGGGACTTAATCGAAAATACATTATTTTCAAAGCGCTTCAATTTCAAAGCGCTTCAATTTCAAAGCGCTTCATTTTCAAAGCGCTTCAATTTCAAAGCGCTTCATTTTTAAAGCGCTTCAATTTCAAAGCGCTTCATTTTTAAAGCGCTTCATTTTCAAAACGCTTCGATTTTAAAGCGTTTCAATTTCAAAGCGCTTCATTTTCAAAGCGCTTCATTTTCAAGGCACTTCAATTTTAAAGCGCTTCATTTTCAAAGCGCTTCAATTTTAAAGCGCTTCATTTTTAAAGCGCTTCAATTTCAAAGCGCTTCATTTTAAAAAAAGCTGTATCTATTGATTTCAGAGAGAGGAAAGGAGAGGGAGAGAGAGAGAAACATCAATGATCGCAACCAGGGCATGTGCCCTGACCAGGAATCAAATCCCAATCCCCTGGGTCCCAGGTCAACACTCAACCACTGAGCCACGCCCTGCCGGGCAAAGGGCTTCAGTTTGAAAGAGCTTTCATTCACGTGTCAATTTGAAAGCGCTTTAATTTGAAAGCACTTCATTTTTTAAAAATATATCTTTATTGATTTCAGAGAGAGGAAAGGAGAAGGAGAGAGAGAGAGAAACATCAATGATCGAGCCCGCAACCGGGGCATGTGCGAACCCTGATCACCTGGATCCCAGGTCCACACTCCACCACTGTGCCACGCCCTGCCGGGCAAACCTTTGTTGCAAGCCATTTCATGAACTGAGGAGGTTTAGGAGGCCTAGCAGCTAACAAAGAGAAAGGACATCAAACTCAGAATAAGCCTCCAACAAAACAAGCTTAAGAGAAAGAGGGGACTTGATCTAAAATACTTTAATTTCAAAGCGCTTCATTTTCAAAGCGCTTCATTTTCAAAGCGCTTCAATTTCAAAGCGCTTCATTTTCAAAGCGCTTCATTTTCAAAGCGCTTCATTTTCAAAGCGCTTCAATTTCAAAGCGCTTCATTAAAAAAATGTATGTATTGATTTCAGAGAGAGGAAAGGAGAGGGGGAGAGAGAGAGAAACATCAATGATCGCAACCCCGGCATGTGCCCTGACCAGGAATCAAATCCCGATCGCCTGGATCCCAGGTCAACACTCAACCACTGAGCCACGCCCTGCCGGGCAAAGCGCTTCATTTTGAAAGCGCTTTAATTTGAAAGCACTTCATTTTTTAAAAATATATCTTTATTGATTTCAGAGAGAGGAAAGGACAGGGAGAGAGAGAGAGAAACATCAATGATCGAGCCCCCAACCCGGGCATGTGCCCTAGACCAGGAATCAAACCTCGATCACCTGGATCCCAGGTGGACACTCAACCACTGAGCCACACCCTGCCAGGCAGAGTGCTTCAATTAGAAAGTGCTTCATTTTTAAAGCGCTTCATTTTTAAAGCGCTTCAATTTCAAAGGGCTTCATTTTTAAAATGCTTCAATTTGAAAGTGCTTTAATTTGAAAGCACTTCATTTTTTAAAAAATATATTTTTATTGATTCCGGAAGGAGGAAAGGAAAGGGAGAGAGAGAGAGAAACATCCGGGAATCAAACCCCAATCACCTGGATCCCAGGTCCACACTCAACCACTGAGCCACGCCCTGCCGGGCAAAGCGCTTCATTTTTAAAGTGCCTGAATCTGAGCAGTACAAGTGATGCACCTTTGTTGCAAGCCATTTCATGAACTGAGGAGGCTTTGGAGGTTCAAACTCAGAATAAGCCTCCAAAAAACAAGCTTAAGAGAAAAGGGGGACTTGATCGAAAATACATTATTTTCAAATCGCTTCATTTTCAAAGCGCTTCATTTTCAAAGCGCTTCAATTTCAAAGCGCTTCAATTTCAAAGCGCTTCATTTTAAAAAAAGCTGTATCTATTGATTTCAGAGAGAGGAAAGGAGAGGGAGAGAGAGAGAGAAACATTAATGATCGCAACCCCGGCATGTGACCTGACAAGGAATCAAATACCGATCGCCTGGATCCCAGGTCAACACTCAACCACTGAGCCACGCCTTGCCGGGCAAAGCGCTTCATTTTGAAAGCGCTTTCATTCACGTGTCAATTTGAAAGCGCTTTAATTTGAAAGCACTTCATTTTTTAAAAAATATATCTTTATTGATTTCAGAGAGAGGAAAGGAGAGGGAGAGAGAAAGAGAAACATCAATGATCGAGCCCGCAACCGGGGCATGTGCCCTGACCCGGAATCGAACCCTGATCACCTGGATCCCAGGTCCACACTCCACCACTGTGCCACGCCCTGCTGGGCAAACCTTTGTTGCAAGCCATTTCATGAACTGAGGAGGCTTAGGAGGCCTAGCAGCTAACAGAGAGAAAGGACATCAAACTCAGAATAAGCCTCCAACAAAACAAGCTTAAGAGAAAGAGGGGAATTGATCTAAAATACTTTATTTTTAAAGTGCTTCATTTTCAAAGCGCTTCATTTTCAAAGCGCTTCAATTTTAAAGCGCTTCAATTTCAAAGCGCTTCAATTTCAAAGCGCTTCATTTTTAAAGCGCTTCATTTTTAAAGCGCTTCATTTTCAAAGCGCTTCATTTTCAAAGCGCTTCAATTTCAAAGCGCTTCAATTTTAAAGCGCTTCATTTTTAAAGCGCTTCATTTTCAAAGCGCTTCATTTTCAAAGCGCTTCAATTTCAAAGCGCTTCAATTTTAAAGCGCTTCATTTTTAAAGCGCTTCATTTTCAAAGCGCTTCATTTTCAAAGCGCTTCAATTTCAAAGCGCTAGAGAGAGACATCAATGATCGAGCCCCCAACCCGGGCATGTGCCCTAGACCAGGAATCAAACCTCGATCACCTGGATCCCAGGTGGACACTCAACCACTGAGCCACACCCTGCCAGGCAAAGCGCTTCAATTAGAAAGTGCTTCATTTTTACAGCGCTTCATTTTTAAAGCGCTTCAATTTCAAAGGGCTTCATTTTTAAAGCGCTTCAATTTGAAAGTGCTTTAATTTGAAAGCACTTCATTTTTTAAAAAATATATCTTTATTGATTCCGGAGAGAGGAAAGGAAAGGGAGAGAGAGAGAGAAACATCCGGGAATCAAACCCCAATCACCTGGATCCCAGGTCCACACTCAACCACTGAGCCACGCCCTGCCGGGCAAAGCGCTTCATTTTTAAAGCACTTCATTTTTAAAGCGCCTGAATCTGAGCAGTACAAGTGATGCACCTTTGTTGCAAGCCATTTCATGAACTGAGGAGGCTTTGGAGGTTCAAACTCAGAATAAGCCTCCAAAAAAACAAGCTTAAGAGAAAGAGGGGACTTGATCTAAAATAGTTTATTTTTAAAGTGCTTCATTGTTAAAGCGCTTCAATTTGAAAGCGCTTCATTTTTAAAGCGCTTCAATTTGAAAGCACGTCAATATCAAAGCGTTTCAATATCAAAGCGCTTCATTTTCAAAGCGCTTCATTTTCAAAGCGCTTCATTTTCAAAGCGCTTCAATTTTAAAGCGCTTCATTTTCAAAGCGCTTCAATTTTAAAGCGCTTCAATTTTAAAGCGCTTCATTTTTAAAGCGCTTCATTTTCAAAGCGCTTCATTTTCAAAGCGCTTCAATTTCAAAGCGCTTCATTTTTAAAGCGCTTCATTTAAAAAAATGTATCTATTGATTTCAGAGAGAGGAAAGGAGAGGGAGAGAGAGAGAGAAACATCAATGATCGAGCCCGCAACCGGGGCATGTGCCCTGACCGGCAATTGAACCCTGATCACCTGGATCCCAGGTCCACACTCCACCACTGTGCCACGCCCTGCCGGGCAAACCTTTGTTGCAAGCCATTTCATGAACTGAGGAGGCTTAGGAGGCCTAGCAGCTAACAAAGAGAAAGGACATCAAAGTCAGAATAAGCCTCCAACAAAACAAGCTTAAGAGAAAGAGGGGACTTGATCTAAAATACTTTATTTTTAAAGCGCTTCATTTTTAAAGTGCTTCATAGTTAAAGCGCTTCAATTTGAAAGCGCTTCATTTTTAAAGCGCTTCAATTTGAAAGCACGTCAATATCAAAGCGTTTCAATATCACAGCACTTCATTTTCAAAGCGCTTCATTTTCAAAGCGCTTCAATTTTAAAGCGCTTCATTTTCAAAGCGCTTCAATTTTAAAGCGCTTCAATTTCAAAGGGCTTCAATTTTAAAGCGCTTCATTTTCAAAGCGCTTCATTTTTAAAGCGCTTCAATTTCAAAGCGCTTCAATTTCAAAGCGCTTCAATTTTGAAGCGCTTCAATTTCAAAGCGCTTCAATTTTGAAGCGCTTCAATTTCAAAGCGCTTCAATTTTGAAGCGCTTCATTTTTAAAGCGCTTCATTTAAAAAAAAAATGTATCTATTGATTTCAGAGAGAGGAAAGGAGAGGGAGAGAGAGAGAGAAACATCAATGATCGCAACCCCGGCATGTGCCCTGACCAGGAATCAAATACCGATCGCCTGGATCCCAGGTCAACACTCAACCACTGAGCCACGCCCTGCCGGGCAAAGGGCTTCAGTTTGAAAGAACTTTCATTCACGTGTCAATTTGAAAGCGCTTTAATTTGAAAGCACTTCATTTTTTAAAAATATATCTTTATTGATTTCAGAGAGAGGAAAGGAGAAGGAGAGAGAGAGAGAAACATCAATGATCGAGCCCGCAACCGGGGCATGTGCGAACCCTGATCACCTGGATCCCAGGTCCACACTCCACCACTGTGCCACGCCCTGCCGGGCAAACCTTTGTTGCAAGCCATTTCATGAACTGAGGAGGCTTAGGAGGCCTAGCAGCTAACAAAGAGAAAGGACATCAAACTCAGAATAAGCCTCCAACAAAACAAGCTTAAGAGAAAGAGGGGACTTGATCTAAAATACTTTAATTTCAAAGCGCTTCATTTTCAAAGCGCTTCATTTTCAAAGCGCTTCAATTTCAAAGCGCTTCATTTTCAAAGCGCTTCATTTTCAAAGCGCTTCATTTTCAAAGCGCTTCAATTTCAAAGCGCTTCATTAAAAAAATGTATGTATTGATTTCAGAGAGAGGAAAGGAGAGGGGGAGAGAGAGAGAAACATCAATGATCGCAACCCCGGCATGTGCCCTGACCAGGAATCAAATCCCGATCGCCTGGATCCCAGGTCAACACTCAACCACTGAGCCACGCCCTGCCGGGCAAAGCGCTTCATTTTGAAAGCGCTTTAATTTGAAAGCACTTCATTTTTTAAAAATATATCTTTATTGATTTCAGAGAGAGGAAAGGACAGGGAGAGAGAGAGAGAAACATCAATGATCGAGCCCCCAACCCGGGCATGTGCCCTAGACCAGGAATCAAACCTCGATCACCTGGATCCCAGGTGGACACTCAACCACTGAGCCACACCCTGCCAGGCAGAGTGCTTCAATTAGAAAGTGCTTCATTTTTAAAGCGCTTCATTTTTAAAGCGCTTCAATTTCAAAGGGCTTCATTTTTAAAATGCTTCAATTTGAAAGTGCTTTAATTTGAAAGCACTTCATTTTTTAAAAAATATATCTTTATTGATTCCGGAAGGAGGAAAGGAAAGGGAGAGAGAGAGAGAAACATCCGGGAATCAAACCCCAATCACCTGGATCCCAGGTCCACACTCAACCACTGAGCCACGCCCTGCCGGGCAAAGCGCTTCATTTTTAAAGTGCCTGAATCTGAGCAGTACAAGTGATGCACCTTTGTTGCAAGCCATTTCATGAACTGAGGAGGCTTTGGAGGTTCAAACTCAGAATAAGCCTCCAAAAAACAAGCTTAAGAGAAAAGGGGGACTTGATCGAAAATACATTATTTTCAAATCGCTTCATTTTCAAAGCGCTTCATTTTCAAAGCGCTTCAATTTCAAAGCGCTTCAATTTCAAAGCGCTTCATTTTAAAAAAAGCTGTATCTATTGATTTCAGAGAGAGGAAAGGAGAGGGAGAGAGAGAGAGAAACATTAATGATCGCAACCCCGGCATGTGACCTGACAAGGAATCAAATACCGATCGCCTGGATCCCAGGTCAACACTCAACCACTGAGCCACGCCTTGCCGGGCAAAGCGCTTCATTTTGAAAGCGCTTTCATTCACGTGTCAATTTGAAAGCGCTTTAATTTGAAAGCACTTCATTTTTTAAAAAATATATCTTTATTGATTTCAGAGAGAGGAAAGGAGAGGGAGAGAGAAAGAGAAACATCAATGATCGAGCCCGCAACCGGGGCATGTGCCCTGACCCGGAATCGAACCCTGATCACCTGGATCCCAGGTCCACACTCCACCACTGTGCCACGCCCTGCCGGGCAAACCTTTGTTGCAAGCCATTTCATGAACTGAGGAGGCTTAGGAGGCCTAGCAGCTAACAGAGAGAAAGGACATCAAACTCAGAATAAGCCTCCAACAAAACAAGCTTAAGAGAAAGAGGGGAATTGATCTAAAATACTTTATTTTTAAAGTGCTTCATTTTCAAAGCGCTTCATTTTCAAAGCGCTTCAATTTCAAAGCGCTTCAATTTCAAAGCGCTTCATTTTTAAAGCGCTTCATTTTTAAAGCGCTTCATTTTCAAAGCGCTTCATTTTCAAAGCGCTTCAATTTCAAAGCGCTTCAATTTTAAAGCGCTTCATTTTTAAAGCGCTTCATTTTCAAAGCGCTTCATTTTCAAAGCGCTTCAATTTCAAAGCGCTTCAATTTTAAAGCGCTTCATTTTTAAAGCGCTTCATTTTCAAAGCGCTTCAATTTCAAAGCGCTAGAGAGAGACATCAATGATCGAGCCCCCAACCCGGGCATGTGCCCTAGACCAGGAATCAAACCTCGATCACCTGGATCCCAGGTGGACACTCAACCACTGAGCCACACCCTGCCAGGCAAAGCGCTTCAATTAGAAAGTGCTTCATTTTTACAGCGCTTCATTTTTAAAGCGCTTCAATTTCAAAGGGCTTCATTTTTAAAGCGCTTCAATTTGAAAGTGCTTTAATTTGAAAGCACTTCATTTTTTAAAAAATATATCTTTATTGATTCCGGAGAGAGGAAAGGAAAGGGAGAGAGAGAGAGAAACATCCGGGAATCAAACCCCAATCACCTGGATCCCAGGTCCACACTCAACCACTGAGCCACGCCCTGCCGGGCAAAGCGCTTCATTTTTAAAGCACTTCATTTTTAAAGCGCCTGAATCTGAGCAGTACAAGTGATGCACCTTTGTTGCAAGCCATTTCATGAACTGAGGAGGCTTTGGAGGTTCAAACTCAGAATAAGCCTCCAAAAAAACAAGCTTAAGAGAAAGAGGGGACTTGATCTAAAATAGTTTATTTTTAAAGTGCTTCATTGTTAAAGCGCTTCAATTTGAAAGCGCTTCATTTTTAAAGCGCTTCAATTTGAAAGCACGTCAATATCAAAGCGTTTCAATATCAAAGCGCTTCATTTTCAAAGCGCTTCATTTTCAAAGCGCTTCATTTTCAAAGCGCTTCAATTTTAAAGCGCTTCATTTTCAAAGCGCTTCAATTTTAAAGCGCTTCAATTTTAAAGCGCTTCATTTTTAAAGCGCTTCATTTTCAAAGCGCTTCATTTTCAAAGCGCTTCAATTTCAAAGCGCTTCATTTTTAAAGCGCTTCATTTAAAAAAATGTATCTATTGATTTCAGAGAGAGGAAAGGAGAGGGAGAGAGAGAGAGAAACATCAATGATCGAGCCCGCAACCGGGGCATGTGCCCTGACCGGCAATTGAACCCTGATCACCTGGATCCCAGGTCCACACTCCACCACTGTGCCACGCCCTGCCGGGCAAACCTTTGTTGCAAGCCATTTCATGAACTGAGGAGGCTTAGGAGGCCTAGCAGCTAACAAAGAGAAAGGACATCAAAGTCAGAATAAGCCTCCAACAAAACAAGCTTAAGAGAAAGAGGGGACTTGATCTAAAATACTTTATTTTTAAAGCGCTTCATTTTTAAAGTGCTTCATAGTTAAAGCGCTTCAATTTGAAAGCGCTTCATTTTTAAAGCGCTTCAATTTGAAAGCACGTCAATATCAAAGCGTTTCAATATCACAGCACTTCATTTTCAAAGCGCTTCATTTTCAAAGCGCTTCAATTTTAAAGCGCTTCATTTTCAAAGCGCTTCAATTTTAAAGCGCTTCAATTTCAAAGGGCTTCATTTTTAAAGCGCTTCATTTTCAAAGCGCTTCAATTTTAAAGTGCTTCATTTTCAAAGCGCTTCATTTTTAAAGCGCTTCAATTTCAAAGCGCTTCAATTTCAAAGCGCTTCAATTTTGAAGCGCTTCAATTTCAAAGCGCTTCAATTTTGAAGCGCTTCATTTTTAAAGCGCTTCATTTAAAAAAAAATGTATCTATTGATTTCAGAGAGAGGAAAGGAGAGGGAGAGAGAGAGAGAAACATCAATGATCGCAACCCCGGCATGTGCCCTGACCAGGAATCAAATACCGATCGCCTGGATCCCAGGTCAACACTCAACCACTGAGCCACGCCCTGCCGGGCAAAGGGCTTCAGTTTGAAAGAGCTTTCATTCACGTGTCAATTTGAAAGCGCTTTAATTTGAAAGCACTTCATTTTTTAAAAATATATCTTTATTGATTTCAGAGAGAGGAAAGGAGAAGGAGAGAGAGAGAGAAACATCAATGATCGAGCCCGCAACCGGGGCATGTGCGAACCCTGATCACCTGGATCCCAGGTCCACACTCCACCACTGTGCCACGCCCTGCCGGGCAAACCTTTGTTGCAAGCCATTTCATGAACTGAGGAGGCTTAGGAGGCCTAGCAGCTAACAAAGAGAAAGGACATCAAACTCAGAATAAGCCTCCAACAAAACAAGCTTAAGAGAAAGAGGGGACTTGATCTAAAATACTTTAATTTCAAAGCGCTTCATTTTCAAAGCGCTTCATTTTCAAAGCGCTTCAATTTCAAAGCGCTTCATTTTCAAAGCGCTTCATTTTCAAAGCGCTTCATTTTCAAAGCGCTTCAATTTCAAAGCGCTTCATTAAAAAAATGTATGTATTGATTTCAGAGAGAGGAAAGGAGAGGGGGAGAGAGAGAGAAACATCAATGATCGCAACCCCGGCATGTGCCCTGACCAGGAATCAAATCCCGATCGCCTGGATCCCAGGTCAACACTCAACCACTGAGCCACGCCCTGCCGGGCAAAGCGCTTCATTTTGAAAGCGCTTTAATTTGAAAGCACTTCATTTTTTAAAAATATATCTTTATTGATTTCAGAGAGAGGAAAGGACAGGGAGAGAGAGAGAGAAACATCAATGATCGAGCCCCCAACCCGGGCATGTGCCCTAGACCAGGAATCAAACCTCGATCACCTGGATCCCAGGTGGACACTCAACCACTGAGCCACACCCTGCCAGGCAGAGTGCTTCAATTAGAAAGTGCTTCATTTTTAAAGCGCTTCATTTTTAAAGCGCTTCAATTTCAAAGGGCTTCATTTTTAAAATGCTTCAATTTGAAAGTGCTTTAATTTGAAAGCACTTCATTTTTTAAAAAATATATTTTTATTGATTCCGGAAGGAGGAAAGGAAAGGGAGAGAGAGAGAGAAACATCCGGGAATCAAACCCCAATCACCTGGATCCCAGGTCCACACTCAACCACTGAGCCACGCCCTGCCGGGCAAAGCGCTTCATTTTTAAAGTGCCTGAATCTGAGCAGTACAAGTGATGCACCTTTGTTGCAAGCCATTTCATGAACTGAGGAGGCTTTGGAGGTTCAAACTCAGAATAAGCCTCCAAAAAACAAGCTTAAGAGAAAAGGGGGACTTGATCGAAAATACATTATTTTCAAATCGCTTCATTTTCAAAGCGCTTCATTTTCAAAGCGCTTCAATTTCAAAGCGCTTCAATTTCAAAGCGCTTCATTTTAAAAAAAGCTGTATCTATTGATTTCAGAGAGAGGAAAGGAGAGGGAGAGAGAGAGAGAAACATTAATGATCGCAACCCCGGCATGTGACCTGACAAGGAATCAAATACCGATCGCCTGGATCCCAGGTCAACACTCAACCACTGAGCCACGCCTTGCCGGGCAAAGCGCTTCATTTTGAAAGCGCTTTCATTCACGTGTCAATTTGAAAGCGCTTTAATTTGAAAGCACTTCATTTTTTAAAAAATATATCTTTATTGATTTCAGAGAGAGGAAAGGAGAGGGAGAGAGAAAGAGAAACATCAATGATCGAGCCCGCAACCGGGGCATGTGCCCTGACCCGGAATCGAACCCTGATCACCTGGATCCCAGGTCCACACTCCACCACTGTGCCACGCCCTGCCGGGCAAACCTTTGTTGCAAGCCATTTCATGAACTGAGGAGGCTTAGGAGGCCTAGCAGCTAACAGAGAGAAAGGACATCAAACTCAGAATAAGCCTCCAACAAAACAAGCTTAAGAGAAAGAGGGGAATTGATCTAAAATACTTTATTTTTAAAGTGCTTCATTTTCAAAGCGCTTCATTTTCAAAGCGCTTCAATTTTAAAGCGCTTCAATTTCAAAGCGCTTCAATTTCAAAGCGCTTCATTTTTAAAGCGCTTCATTTTTAAAGCGCTTCATTTTCAAAGCGCTTCATTTTCAAAGCGCTTCAATTTCAAAGCGCTTCAATTTTAAAGCGCTTCATTTTTAAAGCGCTTCATTTTCAAAGCGCTTCATTTTCAAAGCGCTTCAATTTCAAAGCGCTAGAGAGAGACATCAATGATCGAGCCCCCAACCCGGGCATGTGCCCTAGACCAGGAATCAAACCTCGATCACCTGGATCCCAGGTGGACACTCAACCACTGAGCCACACCCTGCCAGGCAAAGCGCTTCAATTAGAAAGTGCTTCATTTTTACAGCGCTTCATTTTTAAAGCGCTTCAATTTCAAAGGGCTTCATTTTTAAAGCGCTTCAATTTGAAAGTGCTTTAATTTGAAAGCACTTCATTTTTTAAAAAATATATCTTTATTGATTCCGGAGAGAGGAAAGGAAAGGGAGAGAGAGAGAGAAACATCCGGGAATCAAACCCCAATCACCTGGATCCCAGGTCCACACTCAACCACTGAGCCACGCCCTGCCGGGCAAAGCGCTTCATTTTTAAAGCACTTCATTTTTAAAGCGCCTGAATCTGAGCAGTACAAGTGATGCACCTTTGTTGCAAGCCATTTCATGAACTGAGGAGGCTTTGGAGGTTCAAACTCAGAATAAGCCTCCAAAAAAACAAGCTTAAGAGAAAGAGGGGACTTGATCTAAAATAGTTTATTTTTAAAGTGCTTCATTGTTAAAGCGCTTCATTGTTAAAGCGCTTCAATTTGAAAGCGCTTCATTTTTAAAGCGCTTCAATTTGAAAGCACGTCAATATCAAAGCGTTTCAATATCAAAGCGCTTCATTTTCAAAGCGCTTCATTTTCAAAGCGCTTCATTTTCAAAGCGCTTCATTTTCAAAGCGCTTCAATTTTAAAGCGCTTCATTTTCAAAGCGCTTCAATTTTAAAGCGCTTCATTTTTAAAGCACTTCATTTTCAAAGCGCTTCATTTTCAAAGCGCTTCAATTTCAAAGCGCTTCATTTTTAAAGCGCTTCATTAAAAAAATGTATCTATTGATTTCAGAGAGAGGAAAGGAGAGGGAGAGAGAGAGAGAAACATCAATGATCGAGCCCGCAACCGGGGCATGTGCCCTGACCGGCAATTGAACCCTGATCACCTGGATCCCAGGTCCACACTCCACCACTGTGCCACGCCCTGCCGGGCAAACCTTTGTTGCAAGCCATTTCATGAACTGAGGAGGCTTAGGAGGCCTAGCAGCTAACAAAGAGAAAGGACATCAAAGTCAGAATAAGCCTCCAACAAAACAAGCTTAAGAGAAAGAGGGGACTTGATCTAAAATACTTTATTTTTAAAGCGCTTCATTTTTAAAGTGCTTCATAGTTAAAGCGCTTCAATTTGAAAGCGCTTCATTTTTAAAGCGCTTCAATTTGAAAGCACGTCAATATCAAAGCGTTTCAATATCACAGCACTTCATTTTCAAAGCGCTTCATTTTCAAAGCGCTTCAATTTTAAAGCGCTTCATTTTCAAAGCGCTTCAATTTTAAAGCGCTTCATTTTTAAAGCGCTTCATTTAAAAAAAATGTATCTATTGATTTCAGAGAGAGGAAAGGAGAGGGAGAGAGAGAGAGAAACATCAATGATCGCAACCCCGGCATGTGCCCTGACCAGGAATCAAATACCGATCGCCTGGATCCCAGGTCAACACTCAACCACTGAGCCACGCCCTGCCGGGCAAAGGGCTTCAGTTTGAAAGAACTTTCATTCACGTGTCAATTTGAAAGCGCTTTAATTTGAAAGCACTTCATTTTTTAAAAATATATCTTTATTGATTTCAGAGAGAGGAAAGGAGAAGGAGAGAGAGAGAGAAACATCAATGATCGAGCCCGCAACCGGGGCATGTGCGAACCCTGATCACCTGGATCCCAGGTCCACACTCCACCACTGTGCCACGCCCTGCCGGGCAAACCTTTGTTGCAAGCCATTTCATGAACTGAGGAGGCTTAGGAGGCCTAGCAGCTAACAAAGAGAAAGGACATCAAACTCAGAATAAGCCTCCAACAAAACAAGCTTAAGAGAAAGAGGGGACTTGATCTAAAATACTTTAATTTCAAAGCGCTTCATTTTCAAAGCGCTTCATTTTCAAAGCGCTTCAATTTCAAAGCGCTTCATTTTCAAAGCGCTTCAATTTCAAAGCGCTTTATTTTCAAAGCGCTTCATTTTCAAAGCGCTTCATTTTCAAAGCGCTTCAATTTCAAAGCGCTTCATTAAAAAAAATGTATGTATTGATTTCAGAGAGAGGAAAGGAGAGGGGGAGAGAGAGAGAAACATCAATGATCGCAACCCCGGCATGTGCCCTGACCAGGAATCAAATCCCGATCGCCTGGATCCCAGGTCAACACTCAACCACTGAGCCACGCCCTGCCGGGCAAAGCGCTTCATTTTGAAAGCGCTTTAATTTGAAAGCACTTCATTTTTTAAAAATATATCTTTATTGATTTCAGAGAGAGGAAAGGACAGGGAGAGAGAGAGAGAAACATCAATGATCGAGCCCCCAACCCGGGTATGTGCCCTAGACCAGGAATCAAACCTCGATCACCTGGATCCCAGGTGGACACTCAACCACTGAGCCACACCCTGCCAGGCAGAGTGCTTCAATTAGAAAGTGCTTCATTTTTAAAGCGCTTCATTTTTAAAGCGCTTCAATTTCAAAGGGCTTCATTTTTAAAATGCTTCAATTTGAAAGTGCTTTAATTTGAAAGCACTTCATTTTTTAAAAAATATATTTTTATTGATTCCGGAAGGAGGAAAGGAACGGGAGAGAGAGAGAGAAACATCCGGGAATCAAACCCCAATCACCTGGATCCCAGGTCCACACTCAACCACTGAGCCACGCCCTGCCGGGCAAAGCGCTTCATTTTTAAAGTGCCTGAATCTGAGCAGTACAAGTGATGCACCTTTGTTGCAAGCCATTTCATGAACTGAGGAGGCTTTGGAGGTTCAAACTCAGAATAAGCCTCCAAAAAACAAGCTTAAGAGAAAAGGGGGACTTGATCGAAAATACATTATTTTCAAATCGCTTCATTTTCAAAGCGCTTCATTTTCAAAGCGCTTCAATTTCAAAGCGCTTCAATTTCAAAGCGCTTCATTTTAAAAAAAGCTGTATCTATTGATTTCAGAGAGAGGAAAGGAGAGGGAGAGAGAGAGAGAAACATTAATGATCGCAACCCCGGCATGTGACCTGACAAGGAATCAAATACCGATCGCCTGGATCCCAGGTCAACACTCAACCACTGAGCCACGCCTTGCCGGGCAAAGCGCTTCATTTTGAAAGCGCTTTCATTCACGTGTCAATTTGAAAGCGCTTTAATTTGAAAGCACTTCATTTTTAAAAAATATATCTTTATTGATTTCAGAGAGAGGAAAGGAGAGGGAGAGAGAAAGAGAAACATCAATGATCGAGCCCGCAACCGGGGCATGTGCCCTGACCCGGAATCGAACCCTGATCACCTGGATCCCAGGTCCACACTCCACCACTGTGCCACGCCCTGCCGGGCAAACCTTTGTTGCAAGCCATTTCATGAACTGAGGAGGTTTAGGAGGCCTAGCAGCTAACAAAGAGAAAGGACATCAAACTCAGAATAAGCCTCCAACAAAACAAGCTTAAGAGAAAGAGGGGACTTGATCTAAAATACTTTATTTTTAAAGCACTTCATTTTTAAAGTGCTTCAATTTGAAAGCGCTTCATTGTTAAAGCGCTTCATTTTTAAAGCGGTTCAATTTGAAAGCGTGTCAATTTCAAAGCGCTTCATTTTTAAAGCGCCTAAATCTGAGCGGTACAAGTAAGATGAACATATCATAAACTTTTGAAGAAAGCTTACCTTATTAAAAAGTGCCATTGGTATTTCCAGAAGGAAAGAAATGTCCAGGTGGTCAGGAAAGAAGACTTGGTGCAGTAGGGTAGACTTTGAGTTTTTATTAGTACTAAGGTGGAAAGTAGTACCTATGAATGGTGATTAAAAATAAACAAGTGAACAAACAAAAAACTGAAAGTGTGGATTGGCACTTAAGGAGAAGTAAAAATTGCCATTCATCTCTGGCCTATGGCTCATTTCTAGGATCAGACTCAGTCTGGCTCACAGATTACATTCTGCACATAGCTAAGAGCTCTAATTGACGGGCTCTGTGTGCGGAGCAGCAAATGAGTTGGCATTGCTTGATGAGAATAAAACGGCTTTTTAAAAAGGTGAAGGGTTATGAGTGAGACAGCTTTAAGTTTTATTACTTGATTATGGGAGCTCTGTGTGTAAAAAGATCAAATTATTCTCGGGGGGGGGAAAGCCATTCTTAGAATTTTTAAGTGCTTGATTAGATTAAAGCCTGGATTAATTTAAAGCACTTCATTAATTAAAGTGCATCGTTAATCAGGTGCTTCATTAGATTAAACCGCTTCATTAATCAATCGCTTCATTAATTAAAGTGCTTCATTAATTAACACACTTCATTAACCAAGCACTTCAATAAAGTGTTTGATTAAAGTGCATTATTCGTAACCCAAGGGACAGAGAGAATGAAGAAGGTATCCAAGATTTTCATATAGCACAAAATAAACCCCACAAGAAATTGTAATATCTATTTTTTTAAATGGGCCAGCCTCTGAGTAGAAATTGTAAGGGAGAATGTGTTGGGTGAAGTAGTATAAAAGCTGTGAATAATTATATCAAATAGATCTTTAACAAGGGAGTTAGAAAGCTTTGATATATTCATAACAGATCATATATTTTACAATACACTATGAGAAAGAAATCTGTTCTTTTAACTTACATAGAACAATCAGTAAGTAGCCTTTTGGCTGGTAACCAGAAAATACTTCTGTGGTGATAGTCTTTAATATTATATGTACAAAAAATGTGTGTATAAAAGAATCCTATTGCTAATCAGATCACAAGAGCAAACTCCTAAGTATCAATGGGCTTCCATTTTTTTAAATGTAACTTATCTGCTTAACTTGAGCTTATATGGGACGAACTGTCACCCATTTCCCTCTGAGACTTCTGCTAGGCTGCCTTCTAGAGCTCGGTTCCAAAAGATTGCCAGTGTGGAGCTGCTGAGAGTTCCCATGGTAACCTCTGCAGGCTTCCATCTGAATATGACAGGGCTGCAGACCCTCAGTCATCTGTCAGCTGATTCCGAAGACCCAGAGCTCCCAAGGCCGTCTGTTTCCTTGGAACAGAGGTAGGAGATACAGGCATGCAAAGGGCAAGTTCTGGAACAGAACATGTAAAGGCAGCCACTTTATTTAACTCCCAGGAAAGTGACTTTTCATTTGGTGGTAACTGTCTGTTATGGACCATGAAGAACCAGGAATACAGACAATACAAGGTCCTATCCAATATGCGGTCAGCAGTGAGTTTGGTACGGATGGTGTCCACAGCAGACACGTTCCTGCTGCGGCCGGCACTCCAGTTCTCCGCGGGGCCTGCTTTCAGCTTCGGGAGCGCGACAGGTAGAGCAAAATGACTCAGGCTCATAGAAATACCAGAAATCATTTAATAATGTTTTAAGTAAAGATTCTTAACTTCCGGAAATCTCTTCTATGGAACTATAAGTACATAGGACGTGCATATGTAAGACCAGACAGGCTTATTGAAACTTTGTTTATAGTTGGAGAAATAGTTTTAAAAATATGGAATGTTGCGCCATTATAAGAAATTACACCCATTACCATACATAGTTAAAATAATTTTTTGTGATGAGAATTTTTAAGATCTACTCTCTCAGCAACTTTCACATATGCAATAGAGTGTTATTAACTGTAGTCACCATGCGGTCCATTACCTATTCATGACAGCTGGAAGTTTGTACCTTTTTTGTTAAATCCTCACTCAAGGATATGTTTTTTTTAAATTGATTTTTAGAGAGAAAGGAAGGGAGAGAGAGAGAAACATCCATGTGAGAGAGAAATATCAATCAGGGTTGCCTCCCATATGAGCCCCAACCAGCAATCAAACCTGCAACCTAAGTATGTGCCCTGACTGGGAATCGAACCCGCAACCTTTTGGTGTACATGATGATGCTTCAACCCACTGAGCTACCTGGCCAGGGCAAGTTTGTACCTTTGGGTGGATATTAACTAGACTTATTGTAGTGGTCATTTCACAGTATATACAAATATTAACTCATTCTGTTGTACGCCTGAATGATTTGACAATAAAAACATATTTAAAATGAAATGAAATGTGCCAATTCCCGGATTCTAGTGATAGTGTCTGGAAATCTGAATATTTTAAAGCTCCCCAGTTTGAGCAGCACTTTCTAATATGACAATTGACCCAAGTATTAGAATTCAGATAAGGGGTCCGAGAGATTGCAATGGTACTTAAAGATGTGGCCTCGCTTGAAATGGCACACATGTGCTCTCATGGGATTTATGTGTGTGTATATATATATAAAATTAATATTTCTATATTTCCCTCTTATTATTATAAATCCAAAAGTATTCGTTTTAGATTTGTTAGATTTTATTTTTCAGGAACCCTCGCATTAAGTTTAGCAGAACATATGGATTCAGTGGAAGTAAAAACAAAGCAGCAGCATGAAGTATGGTCCATTAAACACCGAACACGTTTCTTCAGTTGAGTACTGTCACAGGCAAACTGTGAAGGGGACACCCCTACTTTTCTTTCTCAACTTCTTACGGTCTTTTTAAGAGCCCATTCCCATTCCCCTGAAAAGCTAAGATCTTAATAATTGCTCCATTCTCATAAACCTACTTCCCCCAAACGATGTGGGCCTATTACACCAAGAGGAAACGACGGGTAAGGTGAGCTTTTACTGCTTCTTGGAGTTCAAGAATTTCTAATTCTATGGGCTTTGAGGGACTAATTTGTTGCCCTCCCATTGCGTAATTGTGAAATAGTTAAAAGAGCCACATTCTAAGCTTCTGCACCTTAATAACTTACAAGGCAAGTGACTTATCCCTGCTTGTGGACAGAAATTGTTTCTTTTGAGCTCAAAGTTGGTTTTGCAGGGGTGGGGAACATCAGGCCCGAGGGCTCTTATGGCCTGAAAAATCATTTGGTCTGGCCCTGCCAAGGCAACCGTAGGAGGGACTCAAAATTCAATAAACCTAGGATCTTTTTCACAGCTAATTTTTAAGTTGATAATTTTGTATGGCCCGAAAATGGTGTTATAAATATTCAAATGGCCCTTGGCAGGAAAAAGGTTCCCCACCCCTGGTTTAGAGGCTGTCAACACTTGAAGCAATAAAACTTCATCTCAGAGGAAAGGCAGGGGTGGGAGAGGGTGTGGGGGGGAGGAGAGAGATTAACCAAACAATTTATATGGGGAAGGGAAAGATTAACCAAACAATTTATATGCATATATGCATATAAATGGACACACACAATAGGATGGTGAAGGCCTGGGAAGGAAGGAGGGGGTGAGGGGTGGAGGGGTCAATGAGGGGAAAAAAGAGGACATCTGTAATACTTTCAACAATAAAGATAAATTTTTTAAAAAACTTTATCCTTTTGATAAGTGGCCTTGTTTTATTTTGTTTTTGTCATTGCTTTATAGTCGAGTGTGACCCGGTTTACTAATGCCATCAAAATCCTGGCATCCAAAGCGGGCAGCCCAGGCAAACATCCCACCCAGTAAAATGTTGCCTTAAACCACATACTTGTAAGTGGGTTCCCCATTACAGACCCACAGCTGAAGGAACAAAGTTTCAATTTGGGGATGTCAGGGAGCAATGGAGAAGCAAAGAGATGCAAGGATTTCCTAGGAGAACGTCCTTCCTCTGCCACAGGACAAAAATAATCAGTTCGTGTGCCCCAAATTCAATGCTCCTAGCGAATGAAATACAGTGCTGGTCTTCCCGTATGAGAAACAAATGAACAAATCCAACTCGGGAGTCTGGTTGCAACCGACAGAAAGTTAACTCAAACTAAGTGAGAGAAAGAGGGAAACGTATTGGTTCTTCAACCGAACGGCAGGAACTGCTGGCTAGAGCTAACCTCAAGGCCAGTCAGTGCCAGGGCCCAGAATGCACAAGGACTTTCTCGGCTGCCCTTATTTCTGCTTCTCTATTTGGGTTGTTTTAACACTTCAACTTTTCCCATGTTGTTGGAATGGCCACCAACTCCAGGTTTACATATCCTTCACAGAGAAGGGCCGAACTCGCGCTAACTATGGACAGTAAGAGAAGGATCTATTTATCTTCTTTTCTGTATGCCTGTCTATCTATCTATTAATTGCCCTGAGTGCCCACTTACATTATTTGTGAATAAAAAATTAAAAGCATTAGTGATGATTGAAGTGGTACCCATCCTCCATCGACATGACGTTCGAAATGGAAATAAGTGAATAATAATGGATGAAGGAAGAGAGAAGAAATTGGAAGCTTAGTTAATGTTGAAAAGCTGTAAGACAAGAAGTAAATATTAAGCATTAAAGTATAAAATATTAGAAATAGTTTGACTCGAAATGATACCCAGGTTGAAGATGTTGCTATTATGAGAGTGGCTGAAGTTCAGCACAGGTGAAAAGTAGCTGGAATCCAGAAGGTTAAGAAGCCTTGAGGCTAAGGTCTCACATGGGTCCAGCATATGGGTGCTGAGGTTACCCAGAAAACCTACAGAAAAGTCTGGAGGCAGATCAAAGCCCTCAGGGGTAGGGGAGAGAGTGAGTATTGATAGATGGCAAAGGTGAGGAAGACTGAGAGAGACAGTGGTGCTTAAGACATTAGTCTCAAAGAGGAAGGGTTTTGCATGAGGAAAGAAGAGCATTGAGCTAGAAGTGGTATAGAAAAGGAGTGGGGGCTGGAAGGCTATTGATATCACATTTGTTAGGGCTTCATTTAGCAATCAAACATTGTATTAGGATCTTTTCATAATGCATTGTATTTTACAGAATTCTTAAATAGATGTATGCTCCTTGATGTCAAAACTAGCTTATTTGCTTTCATATCCCTCATAGCACTTTAACAGAGTTCTCTGTATTGCAATAGGAAGTACTCAATAATTCCTTGGCAATTTTGCTTGAGAGAACACATATACAATAATTCTGTAATATATGCAAAGTCAGTTGTTAGCAAGTATCAGTCAGTTAAAAATAAGCCATAGGAAGCCGTGAATGCTAAGATGCTAATGGTCTCCAATAAGAATTCCCCTTTTCTTCCTTAGAAATAGTCACCTCTATTTCAAACGGGAACCTGGCCACTTGGAACAGAGGCTATTTTTCCCAGCCATATGATCACGTGATTAAGTTCTGCCCCAAAGAAATTAAGCAAAGTTTCTTCGTGAAAACTCCAGGAAGTTTACTTAAAAGGAGTAGGCACACCATTCTCTGTCCCTTCCTCCTTCCTACTGGCTGGAATGTGGGTGTGATGACTGGAACTCAAGCAGATATTATCTATCACGAGGTAACACATATAAACGGTGTAAGAAGCTAGGTAGAAGTAACAGTTTGTGGAACTGTCACATTACCTTGCTCTGTGCATCTCAGGACTTTTTTTACATGATAGATTGAAAATGTGGTCTGGTAAGCCCCTTTCAATTGATTTAAATTTCATGATTCTTACAGCCAAATGTCACCCTAATTGATATCATAGATATCTTTAAGTGTATCCAGCTTCAGTGTAATTTAAATTTAATAAATGGATTTTCAGGCCAATCAATAACTTTTCATCAAGATTGCAATGGACAGATTTGTTTCTTTTGTAACATCTATGGAGAATTATTTCCCTTTTCTTGCTGTGCAAAAGTGCTGTGTGACTTGTTCCAATGGTTTTCACTCTTGTGCTTGAGACAAAAGTTAAAATCTTCTACTAGACATTATTTGTAGAAAAGTTAAAATTACAGAGTCAGCTGCAAAGCCCCATTCAAACTGAAGCTCTGGGAAGCCATTTAAAAAGAAGAGTGCAATAAAAAGGAGAAAGTTTTTAAAAAAAGAAAAGAAATTCCCGTGAGTCTTCCACCATGATGATCAAACTTACTCTTTTGATGTTGAGTTTGCTCACATTAAATATTTACCTTGGTTTTACAAAACCTTCACATATTTCTATTTAACATTTATACAGATTTTATATCCTCAAACACATTGCACAGGGAATTTGCTAACTCTCTTGTTATGCCTGTGAAGTAGATAAATATTCTCTTACTTTCAAAAGGCCTGGAGAGGTCAGACAACTTCCTTAGAGGAACTGGAGTGATCACTAGTATAATCAGCGCGGGGGCCTGTCCCTCTTGTTGCATAACAACCACTCCACAACTTAGCACTTAAAACAGGAATCTCTTGCCCGAATGGTGTGTGTCAGTGGTTGAGCATCGACCCATGAGCCAAGAGGTTACGGGTTCAATTCCCCATCAGGGCACATGCCCGATTCCCAGTGTAGGAGGCAGCTGATCTATGATTCTCTCTCATCATCGATGTTTCTATCTCTCTCTCTCTTCCGCTCCTTTCCTCTCTCTGAAATCAATAAAAACATATTTAAAAAATTATAATAACTTAAAAAACCAGCAATCTTGGTATGATTCCTCAGAATCTGCGGGTCAGGAATCAGACAGGGTACTCACTGCAGGCCTAAGGCCCTGGTCCACTTGATGTCTACTGGGGCTGCCACGCCCCAGACGGCTTCTTGACTCACGGATCTGGTGTCTCCACTAGGTGGCTCAAATCCTTGGGGGCTACTGATTGAGTTCAACTGAGGTCACATGCCTGGGGCCTAAAATCTTGGGCTTAGCCGAGCTAACTTCCACGTAGTCTCATCAGTTAGCTGGATTTCTTACATGATGACTTAACACCCACAAACCACAGAAGCAGAAGCTGCCAGTTCTTGTCAAGGTGTAGGCCTGAAGCTGGCAATGTATCCCTTCTATCACATTCTTTCAGTTTTAGCAAGCCATAGGCTCAGTCCAGATATAAGAGATGAGGGTTATTCAGGTGTGTGGATATGAGGGGATGTGTTTCATTAGGGGCCAGCAGGAAGTTACCAGATAAAAGACAATAAAAAGACACTCTGTTAACTGAATTTCAGATAAACAATGAATATTGTTTTAGTGTATGTCCCATGCAACATGGATCTACCAATGTAACAGACTCCCAATGAATATAGGCTGATATTCTCCTTAGAATCTCTAGGGGCACATTTTTTATAGCAATGGGTTCTGAGAGATTATTTGATCTGGCTGTTCAATTTTACCAGTGCAGATAATGTGGCTCAAAGAAATTCAGGGACTTGTCCTAAATCAGGACAACACTGAGACCAGAATGTAGGGCTTCTTCAACCAAGTGTTCTAACTAAAGCATGTCCCATGATCACTGGTTTATTGTCTACATGCTTTGTGCCTTCAAGGAAAATGTCTGAGAAACACTTCTAAAATCCTTGTGTCAACCATTTTCCATTCCTTTAAGGTACTTTGCCACAGGCTGAGGTTTAAAGCTGGTGGCTCTAGTTAGATTCCTAACCAAGGTTGAATTTAACAATATGAGCATACAACGACCTGTTTCCATAACAGTATTTCATTGTAAACACATGCTAATTTTTATTTAACCAAAGTTCAATTAATGATCATTTAGGTTTTTCCCATCTTTTGCTATTACATATATATTGATTAATATATATATAAGTATATCAACAGATAAATTCAGAGAAAGGGGTTTACTGAGTTAATAATTTAGCCTACTGAACTTTATTTTTGAAATATTATAAGCAATTAATAGCTGTAAGTTGTGATTTTGATGTTTATTAATTGCTAACTCATCTATATGAAAAGTGAAATGATCAATTGTCTTCCTTTTTACTTCCTGAGTAGATGACTAACATCTAAAATCATTTCCCATTTCAATTGCCAGATCCATTTGGTTCTAATTGTTCAATTGGTAAACCAACTTTACATGGAAGCAGAACTGAGAATTTTCATAGCTCATGAAATATGGGAAAATGGCCATCAGTGACTGTACAAAGACACGTTTTCCAGAACTGATTTTTGGATGGAAACTCTTTCAGTTCTCAACTCAAATTAAGTGACTTTGTTGTGACATAGCAGTTAACATCCATTTAAGAGCTTCCTGAAATACCATTTGGAGCAAATATATGGACACCTTCTTATTTAAAACTTGGAACACTGACAAGCTCCAGCAGATTGGGCCTCATAGGCATTGAAGCTGTGGGAACATACCCAGTTTTAGTATATCTGCTTTTCATTTTCTAGATTTCAATGACTTAACCATGAATGAGATGTAGCTATATAAAGTTTATCTAAATAAACCTTTAGAGTAACTGGGGATTTCAGTTAAGTGTTCTTCCCTTACTTCTTCAATTAAAAATAGAATTTGTCTTGATTCTAGCCTTATCTGCCAAGCATTTTACAAAATGAAGACTATAATAAAAGAGGACAAGTAAGCATATGTTGGCACATTTTAAGAATTTAAAATTATTTTAAGCCCGGCCAGGCATAGCCCAGCGGTTGAGCATCGACCTGGGATCCAGGACATGGAGGTTTGATTCCCGGTCAGGGCACATGCCCGGGTTGCAGGCCTGATCCCCAGCAGGGGGCGTGCAGGAGGCAGCTGATCAATGACTCTCTCATCATTGATGTTTCTCTCTCTCTCCCTCTCCCTTCCTCTCTCTGAAATAAATAATAATAATAATAATAAAATAATAATAATTTAACCACAAGGTAAAATTAAAAAAACAAAACTAGATTTCAACTTTAGTTACTTCAAAGAATTACTTCATTCCTTCACTATCAATGTATTTATTTTTGAAAGAGTCTGGTTTCTTCATGTGCTTTTTAATTGTATGTCTTTTGTTTGACTAAAGTAAAGGAAATATTGAGCATAATTTTGAACTGCATCCCATGCTCTAAAGTTCTGTTTTATTAAGAATATTTTATTGAACATAAGCCTGAAGAGATGCTTTTGTAAAAAAAAAAAAAAAAAGCATCAGTGGTTAATGTGTTTGGAAACCTGCACATCATATCTTGGAAATTCTCAGTATACAGTAGCTTTGAATTTCTCACAATTTTCCAGGTGACGCTTATGCTGCTAGTACAGGGACTGTACTTTGCAGACCATTATTTATAGGCCACCCTCCCCGAAAAGTACTAGCCTCTTAGTAGCTCCATGGAAACAGGTACCAATTAAGTGGATAAAATGAGCAGTCCTGGTCCAGTGCAGAGGTAGTGAGTCAGCAACAGAGGCTGCTGGTCCCCAGTGTCCTACAGTTGCTATCTATAGAATCAGACCTCATTGTTTCTAATAGGCTGGAGGAAGGGCTATGCTCTCCATTCATAAATCCTGAGTGGCAAAATAGGCCTGGAAGCAAGGTTTCCTTTATGTCATTAGCCATGGCCTCAAGGCTTGAAGTCCAGTCTCTCATACACCAGGGGAGGGGCAAGTTGTTTACCAACAATAAATTCTGAAGTAGAAAAATAGAGTCAGAGGCCAAGTTTTCTTTGCTTTGTGCTTCGGATCTGCTAGCTGCCAGCTCCTTATCAAGTCCTATAGCCATGGGCTAAAGTCTCTCTCTCTCTAGTCTGATATCCAGACCTGTTAAGTGATGCATCTCATGGTATCTCAATCCTGTTTTATGGAAATGCTTGGCCACGGGAGTGTCCACCCACAATCATCAAAGGGATGAGTGTAATCAGATTAAACATAAAATAAAGAATATTAAGGGGCATATCATCAAAAGTTGAGGGCAAGTTCCAAAGCACGATTTTATCCCTGCACTGTTAAATTGAAATAGCAAAGATATCAGTCAGATGGGGTGACCCCCAGGGCCATCACCAACCAACTGACCCTGCAATCTGAGAGTCATTTGATAATTCAGATCATAAATTGAAGATATTGTTTTTCCAAAAGCAGTTGTCTCCCACACAGTTTAAGCATTAAGTGCCTGATTTCATTTATTTTTGGTATATAAGATATTATCCAAATAGAAAATAGAATTTTGTAAGCCACTCTGTTGGTCATTCAAGCAGATGTGTTTCACATAATTAATATATCCTACAGAATATGGATTAACCCACATAGTTGAACATGATCTCCTGCACGGAGGACAGGTAAGATAGATTTCTAGGGCTTCAGGCGTCACTCTTGGCCTCCCTTTCATGTTCATTGTGCTGACAGTGATATTAGCTGCTATAATCTCAGCTCTTAAGTGTTGAAATGGTACAGGTTGCTCAAGGATTAGGGTACAGTGTCCAACCCCTGGGTCAGAAGGGTGGTGTGAGAAGAAAGAGTTCATTTGACTGACTCATTGCAAGCAGGACTATCAGAAAAAGAGTTGACTTCTGCATTAAAATTCATAGAATTATATACAAATAAATGTCCATTTTATTGTATGATGATTTAATAGATAGGTAGAACTTTACTTTTTCTTTTTCTTTTTTATTTGCTGTATTTTGTTTACTGCCTTATTTAAAGGGCTATACCCCCCAGTACAATACTGAATAGAATTTGTGGAAGTGGACGTTATTGCCTTTTTCTTGATCTTAGAAAATAATTCAATCTTTCACCACCAAGTTTAGTTAGCTTCGGGTTTTTTGTTCGAGGCAATTTATCAGATTGAGAATGTTCTCTACTATTCTTAGTTTATCATGTATTGTGTTGCACTTTGCCAATCATTTTTATGTATCTATTAAAATTATCATATGGTATTTATACTTCATTCTGTTAATTTTATAAATGAAATTTATTGTCTTCAAATGATAAACCAATCTTGCATTCCTGGAATAAACACAACTTGGGTTTCTAATTCCCTTTGCATATTGTTGAATTTGAAATGCTAATATTTTGTCAAGTATAAATATTTTAGGTAATATTGTGTTTGCTTATATTAATGAGGGGTATCTGTTTATATCTTTAAATATCTTTTGTGGATTTATTGAAGCAAATCCACAAGTCCACTTTACATATGATGAATTGCACAGACTTCAAAACAGTGATTAAATGAGTTTTGAGACGTGATAGACAGAGAGCATTTCTATAACCCCATAAAATTTTCTTATGCCCTTTACAACCAATTCCTACCTCCCAGAGGCCAACACTGTCATAATTGATTTCTATTAAAACTAGATGTGTTTTGCATATAATTCAAATGTCCATTCATTATATACTTCACAATACGCTATATGTAATTTTTGCTTTAAAAATTTTTTACTTTTCAGAAATTAATGTGCTTTGTATTTACCAACATATTTACTATTTCGTGCCCTCTTCATTCCTTCCTACACATCTGTTTTCATTCCGTGTTAGTTCACTTCACCCTGAAGAACTTCCTTTAGCATTTCTTGTGGCTCAGCTTTCCTGGTGACAAATTACCTAGTTTTCATTTACCTGAAAACGTTTTTATTTTGTCTTCATTTTTAAAGAATATATTCATTGGATATGGAAGTCTGGGTCGATAGTTGTATTTTTCTTCTTCTTTCTGGTTATTTGTCTTTCATTATTTTTAATGAAGAACTAGCATAGCCTGACCCATGTGGCTCAGTGGCTGAGCGTCGGCCCATGTACCAAGAAGTCACTGGTTCGATTCCCGGTCGGGGCACATGCCCGGGCTGCGGGCCCGATCCCCAGCAGGGCCGAGCAGGAGGCGGCCTATCTATGTTTCTTATCCCTCCCTCTCCCTTCCTCTCTCTCTAAAATCAATACAAACATTCATTTAAACAGCACAATTTTTATTCTTGTGTGTAAGATGTCATTTTTATCTGGCTGCTTTGAGCTTTTCACTTTGTATTTGACTTTCAGCTGTTTGATGTGCTGCATGTCGTTTCCTTTGCATATATATATATATGGCTTGTGATTTGCTGAGTTATCTGTATCTGTATTTACTGTCTCTCATTATTTTTTAATGTTCTCCATCATTACCTTTTCCTTTCCTCTGTGACTTCAAATGTGCAAATGTTAGACTACTGATATGTTCCCACAGATCACTGAAGCAGCGTTTATGTGTTTATGTTTAATATTTTTCCATTTATTGTTTATATAAATAATTGCTATTAATCTGTCTCCAAATTTACTTACCCTTTAATTTGCCATCATCAATCTGCTCTTCTTAAGCCCATTCATTGAATTTTTTTATTTAAAATAGTATATATTTCAGTCATTTTTTAAAATAGTTTACACATTTTGCTGAGATTTCTACACAATCACTCATTATGGTCATCATTATGGTTTTTATAGCCTTCAACATATTTATGACAATTGCTTTAAAATGTTTGCCAATTTAAACAACCGGACCAACTCAGTGTCCCTTCCTATACATTGCTTTTCTTTTAACTACAGGTTAACATGTTCTTATTTCTTTGCAAGGCTAATAAAATTTTTATTGGATGTTGGACTATTGTTTTGATGTTAGAAAGCAAAAAATATTACTGGCTAATTACTTTGAACATGTAGCACTTCAGTCTTACATTTTAAAAACATGGTTCTTTTCGCGTTTTGTCCTTAGTCTAAAGATAACTTTTTAGTCCTGTTTATAGGATTTAGTGTGAAGTTATGGCTTTCTGTAATTTCAGTGGAAATCCTAAAGTCTATAAAACAAAATTCAGATGCTATATTTTATCTCACTTGCATTTGACAGGAGTTGAGATATCTGGTCAGCTTTTTCAAATATCCAGCTGTTGTTTTCCACTGGACTTCTTGGAGTTTTCCTTGTGCCTTCAAAGGTCAGCCAAGGACTCCAGGAGAATTTATGTGCTGATCTGGGGACTCTTCTCCCTGTGGTTCCTACCTTCTCAGGATTTCCCCCTTCAGTTTACAGCTCATCTCATAGGCCCAAACTCTCCTCTGACACCTCAATTTGATAAAACAGCAGATTTCTGCTTGAATTGTAACTGCCCTCTGTCATATGAATTGGGAAATACCTTCACTAAAAAGTCAAATAAATGTGGATCTGACTCAGTGCAATTTAATTCTTTCAGGGGTTGAGTCTATCATAATTTCTGCCTGCTTTTGGTCATTTTAAAGTGCTTTCAAATTGGTTTATAGATTATTTTGTTATAGTAATCATTTGCAGGAGAGTTATCCTTGATATATAATATATAAGGTACTCTCTCTTTACCACAATCTCAACTTGTTTTCCTTCAGGACATTTATAGGCTCTTCATTGCCTTCCAGCATTAAAATGTCCTCTACACTTGAGCCCAAGTTATTTTTATCCCTCTCATAGTGGAACTTTTTGCCTTGACTTCTGAAGGGTTCTCTCTTTATACCCAGGGAAATTCACTAGGATACCTTTGGCCCACATTGCCACGTATCAGTTTGTTCATTTATGAACATTTGTCACTTAGTATGTACCAGCTATTCCAAAGACTGTTGGTGATACAACAATGAACAAAACAACACAATTAGATTATAATAGGAGACCTATTTGATAGTAAGAAGAGAAAAAATAAACAAGGAGATGTAAATGATATTAGAAATACCACTTCCAATGATATTTTCATATTTCTATTCTTTGTATTTCTATTTTCTTTATGGTCATCAGTTGATAAATATATCATAATAAACAATAACTAACAATAACATGCTGTTTCCTTCTTTATGTTTGTTTAAAAGTGCCCTAATTTATCAATAGTATTAAATACATCTATCATTTGCTTCTGTGGTGTTGATTGGGTTTATGGAAGTCTGGGGGTTTTTTTGAGTAACATAATTGCCTGCTACAGAAATTTTGTTCATATGACTTTTAGGAAAATTATTTCATATTTTATATTCTTCAATCCATACATGAATATTCATCAATATTTCTTAAATAGAATTCCCATGCTCCACTCTATATTTTTTACTGTGCAAAAGAAACCCCACAAAAGACTCTGCCATTTTAGGAAAACAAATGAGATGGCTTTGTTCTATGCTTACAAGGAAGCAAAGTAGAATTTATGACCAAGTAGAAACCTTCATCCAAAGTTACCAGTACTGATGCCTGGATATAAATGGTCACAAGCAGTTCCAAAAGAATGTCATAAAGAAATTTTCAATGGCTTTGGGAAAGATTGTGTGTTTGTGTGTGTGATGTATTAGTCCATTCTCCAACAACTCAACTTTCTTTTTGCTTCGTGTTGAAAGTTAGTATTGATATTCACATCAAACTTAAGATCAAAATTAATGCTACATAGTAATAGCTAAGGCGATTGTGTAATGAATAGTGTATTGATTGCTGTAGTTTTCACTCTTTAGTCTTAAATTAGCCTTTTCCTTCTTCCTCCTCATAGCATCCCTGCTCAACATGTCTTTATTTTAAATCAACGTTCAAAGTAGAGAGGTGTTTCCTTGAAGTCAAGTATCGCACTGGGGGCTTGTTGAGTAGGCTATGGATTGCCCCCCTGCTGGTGATTCCTCCACCCATCTTTCCCTTGCATTATACCTGCCTCTGGCTTCTTTCATATCTTTTCTTTCTCTGGACTAGAAAAAGTTGAAACCCTATCAACCTTGCACGAGCTCTCAGGCTGTGTCAACATTATCCTGGAAACAGCTCAGTCAGCCAAACAGCTGATCATTTCAGTCCCACCATGAGCTTCAATGATGTCTGTTCTAACTCTATTGACTGGTTACTTAGGAAGGACGTGATAACATGGAATAGATACAAACTCAGTCTGACTAAACCTGAGCCTGAGCCCGTCAGGAGCACAGAGCTCTTGCCCCAGGGGCTCCAGCCCAGCCTCCTGCTCATGGTGCTGTTTCGGTCTTTCCTGGTTTACCTCTACCGCAGCGCTCTGAAACTGAGAGGGTCTTTAATCCTGAATTTATGGAATTTATTGGGGTGGCCCTGGTTAATAAAATTATGTAGGTTTCAGATGTACAATTCTACAGTACATCATCTGTGTATTGTATTGCATTGTATTGTATTGTATTGTATTGTATTGTATTGTATTGTATTGTATTGACTTGACCCCAAGTCAAGTCTCCTTCCATCACCATTGATCCCTGCGATGGGTGACAATAGGATGCTGAGAACATATGAGAGAATAAAATTGGCATAGTCTCTACCTTCATAGCCCTTACATTTTATTGATAGATTGATAAATAAAATTAAATGAATATGTACTTTAGGGCATAAAAATTTTTGTATTGTAATTTGAACAGTAATAAAAAATAGCTACTGTTTTCTGCAAGCTAGGGGCTCTGTTAATATACATATATATCTTACCATTCTACAAGATAGCTATTATTTCCATTTTGCAAGCAAAGACATTGAGGCACATAGAGGGTTAAATAACATATTCGAGATCATACAACTAATGAAAGGCTACATCCAGGAGTGAAATTCAAGTTTTTCAAGTTCTAAACTCTCAGGTGGGTGTAAGGTATTTTCTGTCTTTAAGAATCCCTAATGAAAATTCTTTATAAGGGGAACATTTTGGCCTATAATTGACCCATCAGGAAAGATAAAGGAAGGCATAAATAGCTGCAGTGTTATATCTGTTTAAAAAGACCATACAAATGTTAGAAACATAAAACATTTTACTTAATTCATATTTTTACCAGAAAATTATACCTTACAAAACAAAGATCTGATTAATAATTAAATGTCTCCAAAATATGCCAAAATATGTAATATATGTAAATCTGAAATAAACCAAGTCCTTAACTTCAACTTTTTAAAATTAAATATTAATGCAAAAGCTTTGTTCTACAAGTGCATTTAATCCTCTGGGGATGTTGTACACATTTGCAAGCTGTAGTTAAATCATGGCCCTTTGAACACACTAATACTTTCATTTCCCTTTGGCATCAATTCTTGGTGTTCAATATTCTTAACAGAAAACAATTATGGATGAATTAGTTAAACATATATCCCCAGGCATATAAAATCACCCCTATTTATATAAAGGCAAAGACTCTAGCAGGCAATTAGAAAGAAAAAAATTTAAGGACTAATGAGAAGATCTTTTAGATGTTTTTTGTTAACCTTGGTCTGAGAACAGCTTAATCTAATGTTAAGATTACTATGCCACTAATCTAGCCTCTACATTTTCTTAATAACTTTGCTTTCATAAGGACTACTAGTTCATCTTCCATATGACCTTAATTTCTTTACTATGATGATTGGTTGAATTCGTATTTTATAATTATATTTTAATTCACATGAGACAAAGTTTTTATTACCAGTATTATATTATTTAAACCAAAATCTCAATTATAGCATTTGGTAATAGTGTATTTCATCACACCGAAGGTATAATTGACTGTAAGACACATTATATACCACTATAATAGAAATACACTGCTGCTTCAACTATAATACAATTTTTATCTCTTAGATTTTATATTCTTAAAGAACTATTTTGGATATATTTAGACATGATTTTTAAACCATATATTATTATTATTATTATGTTCATTTGAAGAGATAAATATAAGCAAAATAATGTTTAAAGTGTCTTTAAAATTTCATCCCAATCAATATTTAATTCCTCTGAATAACTTTTTAACTGAGTCATTAATGTCCAGATTTTTCTCCAAATATTATCTTCTCTGTAATGAAGAGCAATGGCAACACAACATTTCATAAAATAATGGAATTTATTCTAAGCCAAGCACCATGCACTTGCTATATTAGGCCCTATAAAGTATTTGGTCTTGGCAAAACAAATTATGGAATTATAGTTATTTCTAGAATTTATATTCGGTTCATTGATACAAACTGATATCCTGTTGTTCTGTGTCTGTGAATTGTTGGGTATCAATAACTTTCTGTTTCAGTGACAAGTGATTGGGTATAATCTTTATGAATGGCTTTGACCAGGTTCACGTGTGTGCAGGTTATGACAGCATTGTAAGATGCCATAAACTATATTTTACATTTGAGATATGCTAAAAGAAAAAGGGGAGAAATAAACTATTATGAGCCTCTACACATTTTTATGTGTACGCAGGATTGAAAGTGGTATTTGTTGTGTCATTTTAGTAAAATGTCTCCTTATAATTAAATATTTAATCTACTTGAACATACTAGCACTGGTTAGAGACACCATTTTATTTCAACTGTCATTTTGCAGCTAAAAAAGACAAAAAACATCATTAACAGTGTGCTTGTGGCATTGTTTAACAGCATGATATACCTAATACAGTTCGAGGCTCTGGACCTTAGGGCATGCTTCTCGGACCAGATGTATATGTTTGAATAACTGAAGAATTTTGGTAAATTCAGATGCTGATTCCCTAAGTCTGAGATAAGGCCTGAGATGCTGCTCAGGTTTCGCCCGCTCTGCTGGGCTGCGGTCCACGCCTGTGTGAGGAGCAAGGCCGTACCTAGGACATTCACTTTCCCTCGCTGGATCTGAACTCTCCTCTCCTCTACACGTTTGACTCTTCTGCTCAAATTTTCCCTTTTGTTGTGGGTTAAACGGTGTGTCCCCCAAAAGATATGCTGCTGCGCTAACTCCTGGTCCCTGTGAATAAGGCTGTAGATGGAAATAGGGTCCTTGCAGATGGCATCAAGTTAAAACGAGGACATTAGGTTACACCCTGAGCAATGTGACTGGTGCCCTTATAACAAGAGGGAAATATGGACACAGAAACTCACGTGGGAGACCAGGGAGAATTCACAGAGGGGACACCACGTGAGACGGATGCGGAGACCGGAGTGATGCATCTACGAACCAAGCAATGACAAGGACTGTTGGTGGTCCCCAGAAGCTGGCAGAGGCATGGGACAGATTCTCTTTCAGAGCTCTCAGGTGGAGCCAACCCTGCTGACACCTTGATTTTGGATTTCTAGCTTTCAGAATTGTGAGAAAATAAATGTCTGTGGTTTTAAGCCATCTAATTCTGAAATAGCTACCACAGCCCTAGGAAACTAATCGAGCCGTCCCTCCAGATCTGCAGGGAATCGGTTCCAGGACCCCCGCCGATACCAACGTCCGCAGATGCTCAAATCCCTTATATAAAAGCAGAGCGAAATTGATACAGTCGGGCCTCCACATCATTGGATTCCCAACCGTGAATCAAAATTACTGTTTTCAATCTGCAGTTTGTTTAATCAGATGCAGAACCCACAGATATGGAGGGCTGATGGTCAGCCTTAATATGCTATAATGTCAAGTTGCTATGGTTTTTAGCATTCTCATCTATCAGAGAATAAAAGTAAGTGAACAAATATCTTTCTTTTCTTTGCAAACAGTAAAGGAGTTAAAAATAATTCATATCTTCTCAGCACCCACTCCAAAAGATTTATCATCAGTGAATCGTTGATTACCTACGATGTCAAGAATGTTTAACTTCCCTGTGAACATTAAGCATGAGGAGCCTTTGTTTGTTTTTTTCCCTTCTGACATACAGTTTGCTTAGTGCATTTTCTACCTGATTACCCCCTTTGCATGGAAGATATAAAAATGACCTAAAGCTGCCTGGGGGCTCCAGAACTGCAGATGCAGTTACGCTTCTGAGAATCTGGGCCCTCAAACTAATTTTTCTCAGATTCCCAAATGATGAAACTACTAAGTATAATGTTTCCCTTTTTTGGTAAAGACTCTCAATGGATGTCAACTCCAGGACCCTGTTTGTTCCTATTCTATTGCTGCCCTTTCCTGGAGCTTTTCACATAGATACAGCTGGCAAAGAAGGGGAGATCATTTTCCCTCTGCCAATTGTATGGTAGGAAATTATTGCCCACTATTTTTTATTTGTATTTTTTTAGAGAAAGGAGGCATTTGGTGGAATCAAATAAGGAATCCAAGGTAATATATAGCATTTAAAATATTTTCCCTTTGTTATTCCAACGACAGTGCTGGAGGGGAGATAACACATTTTCATAACTTAAATACAGATGAGTAATTGCAGCATTGAAACTGATATCTGTTGTTCTTGCTGTTTTGGTAAAGTGTCTATCTATCATTATTAATTTAATTTATTTAATTAAACATATTAGCACTGGTACAAGACATCATTTTGTTTCAAGTGTCACTTTGAAGCAAGAAAAACATCAAAGAAAAAGTCATAAATGGTGTGCCTGTGGGAACAGATTATGTGGCAAAAACAGGAAACCAAGTTCAACTTAATTTATGGAGACTGAGTCCTATTGCTCTTTAATGAATATATTTAACACAAAGCATGTCCTCCTGGATTTTCCTTCAGTGAATAGTGGTATTAAAGTTTGTGTTGTGGCCTGGCCAGCATGGCTCAGTGGTTGAGCGCTGACCTATAAGCCAGGAGGTCACAGTTCAGTTCCTGGTCAGGGCACACGCCTGGGTTGTGGGCTCGATCCCCAGTGCAGGAGGCAGCCCCCAGATCAATGACTCTCTCTCATCATTGATGTTTCTCTCTCTCTCCCTCTCCCTTCCTCTCTTCCTGAAATCAATTTTTTAAAAAAATTGTTTTTTAAAGTTTGTGTTGCGCGGCTGGGCGTGGCTCAGCAGTTGAGCATCCCCTAGGATCCAGGCGATCAGGGTTTGATTCCCAGTCAGGGCACATGCCCGGGTTGCGGGCTCGATCCCCAGTCAGGGGCGTGCAGGAGGCGGCCGATCAATGACTCTCATCATTGATGTTTCTATCTCTCTCTCTCCCTCTCCTTTCCTCTCTCTGAAATCAATAAAGATGTATTAAAAAAAAAAAAAAAAAAGAAGTTTGTGTTGTGGATTCCATGCTGTATCCTTTCAGGATGGTGACTCATTCCCCAGGTGCTGGGAAATGTGGGTCACTGAGGGATCTCAGCGGAGTCCCTTTGGTGGAATCCATGGGAGGGTTCCCGTGGATACCCCATCCAGGGAGGGTTCAAGAAGCAACCTGTATCCAATGACTGTTTGATACAGGGGTGTCAGGCTCAAGTTCTATGCCTCCACGTGAGACAACTCGAAAGAACTATCCTGGCTCCACAGCGCCCAGGGGATTGGCCAAGACCTTTGTTGTGATTGTATCGTAGTTCAATGTCTCATATCCTATGTTCTTCTCTCACTGACTGCTGTTGAACCTAAGGACACTCCCCCAAAATCTCAGGTAACCAGGTTCACAACAGTTTATAAATTCAAGAAAAGTAAGATATAGTGAAGGATACTGAATGGTGATAGTGAATACTGGTACTGAGAGTGAATGCTGATAGTGAAGGATACTGATATTAGATCTAGTATATATATTAGATAAAATGATGACCTCCCAAAGATATTCAAGTTCTAATCCCTGGCACCTGTGAAAATGTTACTTTACATGACAAAAGTGATGTGGAGATGTGATTAAGGTTAGGATCCCGAGATGGGGAAATGATAATGGATTATCCAGATGGGCCCAGTGTAATCCTATGGGTCTTTAAAACTGGAGAAAAGAGAGGGAAGAAGTCAGAGAAAAATATGTGACAATGGAAACAAGGTCAGAATGATATGATATGAGAAGGTCTCAACCCACTGCTGCTGGCTTTGAAATGAAGAAAGGGGGGCACAGCCAAGGAATACAGGCAGCCTCTAGAAACTGGAGGGTCAGAGAAACAAATTCTCCCCTAGAGACTCCAGAAAGACATGCAGCTCTGCTGACCCTTCCATCATAGACTTCTAACCTAAAGAGCTGTAAGATAATACATCGGTGTTGTTTTAAGCCACCATGTTTGGGGGATGTTACAGCAGCAATAGAAAAGTAAATAACAGTAAATTTCCTGTGCATGTTCAATTGTGTGAGTTATATAGTAAAATCAGTGGCATCATTTATGACAATTAACACTGGAAAACATGGTCTGACTGAGCTTCTGAACTTGGTCTGAGTCAGTTCTTCACTGCCTGCCCAGTTCTGGTGATTGCTTTCCATTCGCACTCCTTCGTGCTCATGATTGATCAACAGCCAGCCGGACCATAACCGGATGTGTCTTGATGTCTAAATACAGGGTCAGAACACCATGGTGTCAGGGTGACAGTATCAGGTAGCTTCATAGGATAGTCTTTGTAGTTCTTTGGATCTAGGTCCAAATCCCAGCATCATAATTTACTCGCTGGGTGGCCATTAAGTCAGTCATCCAACTTCTCTAAGCCTCCTTTCCTTATCTATCAGATTGGGCTAATCCAAAGTTATAGAGTTATGAAGATTAAATTACATCATGTTCTTACAGTGTCTGGAGCAGAACAGGCACTTAATGAACATTAGTTATTTTTATTATCACAACACAGTTCAATGGTTCATTCTCTCAACACATATTTTGTGATCCCCTACTGTATACTAAAAATTGATTTCCCAAAGTCCCTAATCATCACATAGAGATAGAGCTGAAATTTTCAGGATTAGAGAATCGCAGGTCACAGGTACAATACCTATTGCTATATCCAGAATTAAATATGTATTTAATGTTTAATAAATGAATTAATTCATTGGCAAATGGCTTTGTGGACTGACTTCATGTTCTCTATTAGCAGACATGAAAATACCTTGCAGCAGCCAAAAACACATAAACACACAAAGAATCTGAAGAATACAGAATTTTCTGCAGAGTCTTTGGGGGGGAAAAACTGATTTAGTAGACTTCATCGAAAATGGAGGGGAAAACTTCAGAGCATTTGAGGTTATGACCGAATATGTATTTTTACCCTTAGGTCATTTGACCGAACAGCATATGCACATTCAGTATTTCATTAAAAAGCACATTCCTGCTCGGAGACATAACAGATACATTTGCAGTGAAAGAATTTTATTTATTTTCCTATTGCAAACTCTGCCAGAACCACATGGAAAAAGACCAAAGGATTTATTACATTTATAAATCCATTCACCTAGCTTTGAAAGACTTTTCTCTAAATACCCATTAAAATGATTTTATGACTTTCAGTTCTTGTTGAAATGTTTAGACTTAAAGTCATCAAAGAAATAATTATCAAAATGTAAGACAAATAAGAGTATAACTATATAGGCTCAATAAATCAAATGCAAAAAAGTACCTTTATTAATCAAAATATAGAAACTATTTTCATGAAATCTAAAGGGTCATTATAGGAATGAATAAGTATAGTGTTTGAGTACAAATAAACCTTTGCACATTTATTTATTTCTTTTACAAAGAGAAGTTCTAGTGAAATCAAACTCACAAAAGGAAAGGTAGGAAATGCTTGCATAATGGGCTTGTATTACGATGGTTAAAGTCACTAGTCTCAGTGGGGAATGATGCCATCAATGGATCTGGACATGGCTGAAATAATTCTTTAGTATTTTAGCGGATTCCAAAACCAGTTCCACAATCTTATGCCATTAAGGCTAATGTGAAATTATTTACGAAATTACTAAGAGAGCCGAAGGAGCCGTCAAAATAGGCTAGTAGAAACTCCTCATTCTATAGAAAAGGAAATTAAAGTCTGAAGAGATGTACTGAATCCAATTTATGAGTCACCCCAAATCAGATTTCGTTTTTGAATCTTGTTTTTGACCCCTAGTGTGTTACTCAGTTTTATCACCACCTCACTTAACAGGGTTAGTTTAAAATGATTTTTGACTACTATCCAAGATCCAGTCTACATTCAAGTGAGATTTGCTTCTAAAGTTTTTCCAGAAATGTGCCTCAAGGCTTTGAAAATAATTTTAAATAAGAGTAACAGAATGTCTGCAAGGGAAATTAGTATTGTCTAGAGCAGCATTGTCCAATAAAAATATTTTCTAATAGAATCATTGAAAATAAAAGGAAGAGATGAATAAATTTTAGTAATATTTTACTTAAGTCTACATATAAAATGTATAATTATTTCAACATGTAATAAAATGTTAAATTATTAATTACATATTTCATATTTTTAATAGTCTTCAAAAATCAGTGTGAATTTTACATTTACAGCACATTTCAGTTGGAACTTGACATAGTATTTCAAGTGCTCAATAGCTAATTGTGGCATGCGGCTACCATATTGGACAATACATCTCTAGAGTGACAATCATTCCAATTCTGCATTAAAATCAAACTTCTTGAGTTTACTGATAAGCATGAATAATTGTTGAATAAATATGCTTTTGGCAATTTGGGATACCTTGAATATTAGAAACCACTCTGTTCTCATGTTCTAGATTTCATATCACATGGATCCTTCATGTCTTTTCTCTTCCACCCCTCTTATTTATCTCTTTCCCCATTTGTGCTGTGTTCTGGGAGATTTCCTCTAACCGCCCTTCTAATTTATTGGCTTTATTTTCCATAGTGTCATCAGTTTTTCAAGATTTCCGTTGCACATTTATATTTGATAATTTTGTTTTTCAATGGAGGCACAATTTCTTAATCTGAGATTATTCTCTTTGACAGATTTATTTTATCTTTAGGTCTCCCTGATATTATAGGTTGTATATTATTAATTTTCTCCCTTCTTTGGATTTATGTCATTTGATTACTCACAATAAGTTTCCATTTTTGGTACTATGTAATTTTGCGTAAATATTATATTGGTCATTTATTTCAAAGTGCTGTGGCAAAAAGTGAAATACATGTGTTGGGTTAGCTAACTTTTCATTCATACCTGAGGCAGGTGTTGAAGCAACTAAGCAGATGGCTTCACCAGCAAAAGCGTTCAAATAACATTATCTGAATGTACACCAGGGGGAACATCAACATAAAGGCTGTTGCAAATTAGTGTGGTGAATTTTAGTGAAACTCAAGGTATGTGGTTCACCAGAGTTGCAACACATTTCTGGCATGAACAATATGGAAATATCTAGTTCAGCCCAGGTGCTGAACACCTTTGAAGTAACACATGACATCCACAAGTCTACATGGCTCAGAGCCTGTGTAACACATAAGACTGTGTAGCCAAACTCAGCTACAAACTAGACTGAATCTGTTGTTGGATGCGTTTGCATTCAACTTTGAGAGAATTTCTCAGGCAAGATCTTCATCAGTATGCCTGAGGACGGAGAATGCATTCATCTCCAAGTTTGCAAGAACATGTATGATTGTTTGTATCTTCCTATTAGTAAATGTAGTTCATGTGGCAGATTTGATCTAAATTTACTTTCATTTTCACAGACTGCCTGATAACCTGATGCCACAGAGTACACACTCAATGCCAATCTCCAACGGCCACCAATTGTTGAACAGTCCATTGGATCAGCTCAAATGACAGGTTAAATCTTTTTTCCTGTTCCTGTTCCTTTCTTAATCCTCACAAAGAAAAGTCTGCAGTTCTGTTACTGTTATGTAGTACCTCTTAGATGTTACCTGGCTTTCTGTTAAAGAATAAGTCTTAGTAAAATTTATTCTTTCTCTAGTCTTATTTGGTGGTTTGTATTGCTTGGGAGGTGTAGAGAGGAAGCACCTAGATTGAACAGCTGAGAAGCAGGGGACAATGTTTGTGATGGCAGACTGAAGACCCTCCTCTTCTCTGATTCACATGCCCACCTGAGTATCCAGGGAATGTCCCCGAGGCAGATGGATGTGCCTCTTCCAGGACTGGAGCAATCCCCGCAGGCTTAGGTGGGGTCAAGAATGCCTGTCTCCATGACATCCTGTGATAATTACTCACAGTTTCTGTCTTCGACCTGCCTGGGAGTCATCTCCCATGTAGCCATGGCTGCCTGGAGTTCTAAGATATTATGGACCAGAGAGAAACAGGTAAGTTCAAAGAATCTTAAGAGTTTTCGCTAATCACATGGTAATTTTCATTCCATGAGGGAAGGCCAAGAAAAGCTTTTTAAAGCAATGATATTTCAAAATATTTTGCAGTGTCATTTCAATGTTGCCTCTTCCTGTTACACTATAATCCAACCAAATTCCATTTTAAAAGGGGGTCAAAGCTGTATAACTCTCTTGCTATCTTGTCCGTCTGCAGTTTTGTTATTGGCATATAAGTTTAGTATCATATTTGAGATGACCCAGGATTATAGCAATTCTACAGATCACAGGGGATGGGTTCCTGCAGAGAGCTATAAATAAAACATCTGCACCTCTCTACTCCTGCTACCTTCTGAGGTCCAAGCTAGCAAAACATTCTAAAATGTTTATTAGTGTCTGATAAAGGAAAGTCATTATACAAATGTAGGACCATTCACAGCAAATATTCATCTTAAAAACATAATGGCAGAATAAATCAGTCCTTTCTAAACCACAAAAACCCCCCAAAACAGGATTTATACATTGTATCTCATTTACATATTTACTAATTCATTCCAATATTTTAATAATAAGCATGCTTATAATTAATATTTTGTCTTCATAATTTCAGGCCTTCAAAGTTATAATTATTGGTCTTCTAAATTTTAAAATATGATAGTTATTCTTTTTAATATATATATATCTTTACTGATTTCAGAGAGAGGAAGAGAGACAAAAACATCAATGATGAGAGAGAGTCACTGATCAGTCGCCTCCCGCACGCCCCCCACTGGGGACAGAGCCCACAACCTGGGCGTGTGCCCTGATCAGGGATTCCATCGAGATCTCCTGGATCCTAGGTCAATGCTCAACCGCTGAACCACGCCAGCCAGATAGTTATTGTTTTATTTCATATAATCAATCACTGAGGATATAGGAAAGGGGAAAGTTCAATATTAAATGAAATTAAAATCCCAACTTCAAAAACACACTGAAGATCACTTAGGATTCTTGACTTTTTCATCAACTCCAACTTCAAATATTTGTTATATGATGATTTTACTTCTTCCTTTCTCTGCCCTGAAAGAAATGCTAAAAATGTTTTAATATTATGAAGCCTCTGATTCACTCTTTCGATTGACTTCAGAAAATGCTTGCGTAGTCTCACTGGTCTGCACAACGCACAGTCATCTTTCAAGGCAGTGTTCTTTTTTAAGGCCTGCATTTAATAATATATAAACTGATTGAGTGCACTATTACTAAAAGACTCAACTCAGAAAGGAAACTGTCATCTTCTCATGTCTATCATTTCATTTGTAAAAGGCTTGAAATGTGTACTCCAGATGCATGAAAACTAGCTTGACACCTAATCTTTTATTTACTCAGTACAGTTTCCTATCTTGGATCTTTAGACTCTAATAGGATCAAATTGTTTTCCCTTGTGATGATCTTGTAATGAGGATGCTGCATAATTGGAGGAGTAATTGACTGAGAAAAACTGCAAGTCTCTGAAAACATGCAAAAAAAATCCTGAAACCATTAACCCTAAATGACTCCAAAAATGATACTTCATATTCTCGATGAAAATAAAAAACAAAACGTGATGCTATTTTTTGCTCTAAATGTTTTACAGCGTCGATTTTAAGGCCCAGCTGTTTGGGAGGATTGTAACAACAGAAGCAAAAGCTTGTAGTTCAGGTAGAATGAACATGGTGTCAAAAAAGGCATCTGTCAGGAGGAAAATTCTAAAGCCTGATAGTCCTCACTTCCAATTATAGCAGTAGATACAATATTTAAAAATGCTGCAATGACATCCAAGTGCTGTACTCAGCTGACGGTGTTTCTTGTGTTGCTTTCTTTCAGAAAATTAGTGCTTCCAGGAGCTATGTATTGTGCAAAAGTCTTGCATTTTTGCATACGGATTTTCCCTCATCTAAAGTGTAATATGTTATTATATTTAATCAGCTAATTTCTCCTTGAGTCTTTTTCATATGAGAAGACAGGACTCTGAACATTCAAAATCAAGTGTCTAGCTGTTACATTTTTAATAACTTCAGAGCAAGCTTGAAATATGGAAACTATTGGTAAAACTACCTGAAGGGTTATGAATCCTAATAGAGTTAAAAATAATGTGGAAATAGTTCAACACATCTCATTAATATTTCTAACCTAGTAAGCCAAAGGAACAGTCATTAAGATAACACTCAGCAGAAGATGAACAGATATTTTCCCTTTAATCTAAGTATGTAATTTCTCTGGAGCTGTAGGCATATAAAGTATATGCAATTATTTTGTTTGCAGATATATATGCCAATGTACTCAAACTCAGTGACCCATGGGCTTCATTGAAATGTTTTTTAGCTTTAGTTTTAGGTAAAAGGGGCAAGTATATATAAAAAGAAACAAATTCACAACAAAAAAGATTATATAATAAAAGAAAGAGATGCTTTTATAGGTGGAATTAAAGTTTACCTGTGTCCTTCTTGCATCTTTCTCATCTGCACATATAAAGTGTTAAATCATGAGAGTGACTGTAAAACTGTAGCATAGGGACACTGTGAAGTCCTTAATTAGTTAAGAAATGTTGATTATGTTTAACATTGCATTTTTCTTATGATGACAAGAAAGCAATAAAATATCTGATACATAATTTTAATCACAAGGTTTGAAACCAAAGGGTAGCATATAAATAATCAACAAAGTTAAGCTAAGCACTCTACTTGATTGAGGTTTAAAATAGTGCTGAACTTCCAGACTTGTTATCATTAAGGCTTTTTTTTTAAACTGCATGAAGGTAACTATGTATCTGAGAATGTGAATTTTTTTTTAACCAAAATCATGTGAAAGATAACCAGGTGGGCTCATAGCTGATGAGGAACAATAAAATATTTTTCTCTTGACTAGCTTGATCATCTATTTGAGGAAAAGCTCTTGAAAAGCTATATAATAAGGAATAAAGTATCCTTCACCAAAAGGTACATTACTAAAGATTTAGAAATGTGGTCCTGAGGATTAGAAATAATTTACTTAAGAAGAGAATTATATAGTGATTAAAGCACACTACTACTGCAAATTATATCCAGGGTTTTACCGGGAGATTCTATTTAATTCCTTAAATACTGTATTGTTAAAGCTTGGAGTAGGATGTTACCAAAGGGATTATACCATTAAAAAGATTGGTGGAACCATTTACCAGTAGGGAGGGATTACACTGATGCTTTTAAAAGGATAGTCAGATTGTTACTTATTACTAATGTCAACAGTAAACAGAGTAAGTAAAAGAATTATCTTGTATACCCGGAAAAATATTTTAAGTTCTCAAGTTATGGAATTTAGAAACACACACACAAAACACACACTCAAAGACATATATCCTTTTATTAACTTATTCACAGAGCCTAGTTCAATGATGTCTGAAAATTAGCACTACTCTAGTGTCAATAGCTCAGCAGTTTTTAATTTTAATCCTAACAGAATGTATCATTTCCTGAGAAATAAAATAAGTTTGTCAAAACTCCTTGCAGCTCCAAAATTTGTTCAGCCACTAAGACAGAATTTGGACTCTGGTAATTCAGCTTGAAGAGAAATCCAAACCTTTTTAAAAACTGATTTTATCCTAGGAAACATCCAAACACATTGCGGCCTTTATATCCGAGACTCGTTACACCAGTCTTGTTTATGGAAACAAGCAAAGTGCAAGAAATGTAGTTGAAAATTAGGATGGTATAGAGAACAAAACTGTAGTTAGTCTATACTGCAGTAGCTTATCAAACAAATTAACCTGTAATACATGAAAGCATTTTTGTTGTAAAATTTTCAAATAACCCAAAGCTTAATATTCCATAAGGAAAACATTCAACCAAATCTGTGTCTTCTCATGGAAAATAATCTCTGTAATTATAGGCTTGCTCTTAACATAAATGCAATATATATTCATCTATCTCTAATATGCAATTTTGGAAAAAAGAGTGCTTTGACTCTTTGAAATAGCAGGATATCAAAAAATTACAGGAATCCCCGCACATGCAGGAGATGTAACCGCTTTGTCGTTACATGCCATAGATTTGGAAAAGTTTCTGACAAGAATATGGGTGTGAAGGTAATAGGCTACTTATTTTCATTTTCATGCTGGTTGATAAAAGGGCATGAGTTGAGTCATATTTATAGAGTAACACAGATCATTTTTCAACTTTCCTTTTCTCCTGTCCAGTGACTAGAGCTTGGTAAGAGGTGCTTTAAAAATAAATTCTTTAAACAAAGAAAAGGTAGAAAGAGTATCTATTCCTCATTAATCTAGAGGAATAAGACTACTTAATAAAAACAAGCCAGAGGCATCCTCTTTCGCCCAAGATCATGCTGATGATACTTTCCTAAGAGTAGAAGCTATTACTGACCTTACCCTGGTTTGTATTTCAGAATATTCTGTATGTTCCTTATGACACTTCAAATCCAATAAAACCACCCTTGTGAGGAGTTGTAGAAATGGACCTGAGTATGGTTGCCATAGCTGACCCCATCCATTATCACAGTGTATGCTTTTCTTCAGCTCTAATACTATTCATGAGAAAAGGAATGTTTGGCTTATCTTTAGTATTTTCACACCATCAGGTGACTCTCAAGTCACTATAGCTAACTCTGCTTTTTCTTTTAGACCAAGAGTCAGATTGTCCATTGGCCATTTGTATGCCTGACTGATATTGACTGTATATTCCATAAGACCAAAGGGTATACTATATGAAATATATTCAAAAATAAACACATTAATTCCTCCTCCCCCTTTGCTAACTCACACCTAATAGTCTTTCAGTATATTTTTTGCATTTTACTGTTGACACTATTACAGATATCCCTCATTCCCCCCCTTGCCCACCTCCACCCAGCCCCTACCTCCCACCCCCGGCCTTCCTCACACTGTCGTCTGTGTCCATGGGCTATGCCTATAGCATATACGTTCTTTGGCTAATCTCTTCACCTTTTATCCAGTCCCCCCCGGACCCTCTCCCCTCTGACATTTGTCAGTCTGTTCCATGTACCCATGCCTCTGGTTCTATTTTGTCTGTCAGTTTATTTTGTTCATTAGATTCCACAAATGAGTGAGATCATACCGTATTTTTCTTTCTCTGACTCGCTTATTTCGCTTAGCATAATAATCTCAGTATACTTTTGTGGTTGTTGGTTACAAGATACTTCCAAAGAAAGTAATCGTTGCATAAATGCATAACCTATGGACACAGACGACGGTAAGGGGAAGGCCTGAGGCTGGGGCAGATGTGGGGTGGAGGGGATCAATGGGGGAAAAAGAGACATCTGTAATTCTTTCAACAGTAAAGATAAATTTAAAAAGATAAAGAAAGTAATTGTCCCTCTAATATCTCTTGCTCCTTGCGTAGCAATGCAACTCTAAATGTATTCAGTGGGAAAGTGTTCAGATAAAACACAACGCTTCCCAGCCACCCCTGCCACTCGGTGTGGCCACGTTACTGAGCTCTGGCCAAAGAGACACACGTGGCAGTTGGCTGGGAATTCTGTGGGCCTTGCAGAGGGGAGAGAAAAGGCTGGGCTGGGCTCATTTTGGCCCTTTCACCTCCCGCTCCCTTTCTGATATGTGGAAATGACGCTGGAGCGCCAGTAACCGTCTTGGCTAATGTAAATTCTAGTGAAGACGCCTACCAGATGGTGCCGCAGCAGACGGAAGCAGCCCGGCCTCTGTTGACGTCGCCGCTGTCAGCCGGGCCTAGCAAGCTGACCCTCGCAGTTGGCTCTCCAGGGAGAAACGAACTGCTACTTATTTTAACCGCTGATATTTCTGGTTGCGGTTACCAGCAGCAGAAGGCAATTTCTGACTAATACAATACACAAAGTCCCTAAGAGTCCTTCTAGAAGTTCTCCCTCCCGTAGAATCCACCCCAACAGCTAATGAATCACCGAGTCCTGTCAGTTTGATTTCTTAAGCCGACCTCAGACCTTTTGCTCTCTCCCATGCCCGCTTTCCCGGCTTTAGCGCTAGCACGCCTCGCCTGGCACCTTGCAGCTGGGGCAGGCTCCGCCGGCCGCTGTCAGGCCCCCCCGGGGCACATCTCAGGCTGCTGCCGGGGGTTCTCTCTGAAATGACTCTCTGATCACAATCCTCTCTCTCCCTCAAGTTCAAGTACCTTCAGTGATTAATTTTCAACCAGGTAATATTTTTTTTTTAGTGTACCAAAAGATAGGAATTTTGAGTATTGGCCTTATCTCTGGTGTTATGCTCCAGAAATATCAAAACACTGAATACCCCTCTCTGCCTTGTCGGTACATTTATTCTCTGGAACGCCTGTTCTCAGGCTGTTGGCTATGAAACTCTTACTCATCAATCAAAAAAGTGTTTAAGTGCCTCTCTGAAGATTTCAAAACTCTCTGGCTTGCAAAACCCAATTTAAACTGTAAAATTTGTTGTACACGATCCTAATGTTTTACATCACACGCACTGTTATTATTTATTTACATGCCTATTTCCTTTGCAAGATTATGGACAGTCTGAGGGCAGAGAGAATGCATTACTCCTTTCATACCACCAGTTTCCGCTTCAGGACCTGAGGAATAGTTACACAGGTCTCTCAGGAAGCCTTTCAGGCATTTAGATTGTAGTGTGGCTCCTCTCTGGGGACAACGTTGGTTAACAAACCCCCAAGAGATGATGGCCTCATGAGTCATCCTAGCCGAAGCCAAAATCTTTCAGGATTATTATCTACATTAAATGTCCATTGAAATTACCTTGTACTAAGCTGCTGCTGTGGTTGAGCTGGTCGGAGAAGGCAAGGGCCTCAAAAAGTTAGAAGAGAAACAGCTGGTGCCCTAATGATGGAAAGGCCATCCTGGTAAAATGAATGAGAGCTAGCAACACTGACTCACTTGGCAAGAAAACAGAGCGATTTAATTCTGAATTAATATTTTACTGACATTCTTTCTATCAAGTAGCATTTCAGAGACTTGATCATTCAGTCCTGTGTTCATAGACTTATTTCCTCTTCAAATCATTTGGTTGTGGTTATCTTATCATTTAGGCCCTTGCAATAAATGATATTTATAATTTTTAAAATTTAGTTACTCTTTTGTATTTAATTTGCTTTCTTAGACGCTTAGAAAATACTTAAAACAAGCTTTAATACAATTTCATAATAGTTACAGTTCCCTTCTCAGACATATTTTTTATTATTTTAAGAGGAATAAGGTAGTTTAAGTACATTTGGTAAAATCTATGGCATTCAATCTTCAGAATGGGGTGGTTAGTAGATAATCATTTTCTGCTAACGTTACTTCTTAGAATTGGGTACTTGATTTCCCCGATTCTAATCTGTGATAATCATTTTCAGATTGACTCAATTTTGAGAACAACTCATTATTTCCGCAATTCTATGGGTGTCCTCTATGTGTGCTGAATCAGAAAACCAAAAATTTCAATTTGGAAGCTTACTCAACCAATAACCTTGCTGACTGATCTACTCATTACACTGCTCTTTCAGGAATACTGGCTAAACTTGACGTAGGTTTTACCTTTTTGATGTAGGTAAAGTCGACCAAAATAGTATTTCTTTCACCTCCAAGGACTCTAGGCTGTCCGTGTACTTTTTATTGTAAATAAAATAGATTTTTTAAAAGTCTTTAGAGATACATCTTTAAACTCTATGATAGAATTTTTTCCCCTGTCTGCCTCAATACTTACGGCTTTAACTGAACTGAGAATTACTGGTAAAGAAAAAAATTATAGTCTCATTCCCCAAAGAAAATGAAACGTAAGGATACGGGTGGCAGGACTAAGGGCCATTTGAACCTGTTTTTTAACCGTATGCTTTGGCAGCTCCCCTAGCTGAATGTTAAGTAACTTTCCCAGGGTCATGGAGCAAGTGTGTGGAGGAGACAGGACTCTTTTATTGGTGACCTGGAATCTCCACATGAAACAGTTTTTGCTCTAGTGTCTGCAGAGGACATTACATTGACATTTAACAAAGTGTGTTCAGTTCGGTTAAAAAATGATTCAAGAACATTTTTGAGCACTTTCTATATCATTTAGGACCAAGATGCCTGACTCAGTAGAGCTCACATTTGAACAGGGGGAAACAATGGACAATTAACATGACAAAAAAGTAATCCAGGGGCTTAGAAGATTTAAGCACTGGGGGGAAAAGCAAAAAGCAGAGCAGAAGAAAGGCTGAATTGTTTTATATCCCTTAACCTGCATCCCCCCCATGGGAAACGACGCCATCCACTGGAGCACGGTGCTTATACACATTTATACAGATGATAGAAAATGAAGTCTCACCGTCTTCACTAATTTCCAGAGTTACTTAGGTCAGCATCGTTGTCTCCTATCCCTTCAGCGGGGTTATGGCTTATATTACAACATAATTAGAGCTTTAAAATCAAGGTCTGCATTCCATCCTGGGATCCCCTTATCTCCTAAATGGTTTTTTATTTAAAACACGATTTTTACACCAAGGCGCACTTTTCCTGCTATGAGTTTCTGTAAGTTTTGACACATGCATAATGTCATGTAGCCATCACCACATTATCAGGCAAAGTACATTTTCCCAGCAGCTTATGGGCAGGCTTCCAGCTGGAATCGAGAATCAGTCAGCAGGAACCGTGTCCCTCTAATGCATCAGCTTTTCTTGAGTCTCGGGCCTGCCAGCTTTCAGACTGGCACTTACATGGGGGGTTCTCTGAGTCCTCAGTTTAGACTCAGACTTGACCTAATCTTGTCTTTCTCGAGTCTTCAGCTTGCTGACTTCAGATCTTGGGACCTCTCAGCCTCCATAATTGCAGGTACTTATATATTTATAAAGATGTAAAGATATGATTTATTATAAGGAAATATTATTCTGTCTTCTGTTATATATCATTCTGATTATATATATTCTTATATATATTTATTTGCCATTTGCTTACTTTGGTGAAATGTTTGTTTTTATCTTTGAGTATTTGCCTTCTTATTGTTGAGTTTTAAGGGTTCTCTGCATATTTTGGATACAAGTTCCTTACAATTTGCAAATATTTTTATATCTTATTATACATACAGTTTTTTGGTCTTTATATTCATAACATGTTACAAAAAAACCCCAACCCAACATATAACCTCCCAGTTGCCAGGTGTGCAATAGTTTGAAGCAGCCAAAAAACAACAGCACTGTGGTCTCAATGGACCTGTTGACAATAAGTTTCTGAAGGTAACGTTTTCCAAAGATGAGAGTTCTGGTCCAAGGCCCAGATGCAGCTGCGCAGCCCTTTGGTGGTTTGTGCAACATTTCTACAATGTTATTATCCCACCAAGTGCCTATGAGAGACTAATTCAAGGTCAAGCAAAGTCAGGTGCCATAGCAGGGGAAGGTGGTTACGGTCCATTGACCCTGGAGGAGGAGAGAAGGGCCTTTTCTACTGATTCAGGATCGTGGTCTATTCAGGTGGTGTTGATGTACATAAAGAAGCCATTAGGATAATAGTGAAATTCATGGTGATGGGTCAGAAATACATCATCTTGAAAACTTCAGTGTGGAAATCATACAGCCTTAGAGTCTCCCTTTAAGACTTATAAATTTTAATCTTTTCCCATTCTCAATAAATAAATGAGATAAGAATTATTTAGGGAGCCTCAAAACTAGTATAATAAGGCTCTGGCCAAGTGGCTCAGTTGGTTGAAGCACCATCTTGTACACCAAAAAGGTTGTGGGTTCGATTCCCAATCAGGGCACATACCTAGGTTGTGGGTTTGATCCTCGGTCACAGCGTGTACAGGAGGCAACCGATCCATGTTTCTCTCTTTCTCTCTCCCTTCCTTTCTCTCTAAAAATCAATAAACATATCCTCAGGTGAGAATAAAAAAAGAAAAAAAACTAGTATAAAGAAATACTCCTTCAACAAGACAGAGAGCCTTGCCATCTCCATTCCCTGACTGCAGAAAGAATGAGAGCCTTAACTGGCCCCCAGACACTCACACAGACATGACAGTTAGATACACAACAGTCCCAGGGTGTAGGTTTAGGCAGTAACCCTGGAGGGATGGAGCCTAGACCCCTTACTGACCTAACCCAGTGAGTCATTCCTCCCCTCAACCCCCTTACAGCTTTTCCATTTAGATGATCAGAAACAAGATAGGATGCAAAGTGTCTTTCCTGGGTAATGATCCTTATTTCCCATCTTCTAGAACTCATGAAATGATGACTTCCATGCCCTCACCGCCCCATCTGGGAAAAGCGTACCATCATTACTAAGGTGTTAGGGAATCTGAAATACAGCCAGGAACTAGGTAGCGCTGTTCCCTCCTCCCTGCCCTCCCTGGGAAATGCAAACCATCTCCATGACACTAGCCACCGCCATTATTTAGAAAAAGATTTTCTGACTTAGAGCTGAAGCCTCCTGGACAGCAGTGACATCTTTTTGTGTCGTTTGTGGTTTACATTTTTCTTTTGGGGGGCATTGGGTAGAGGAGAGGCTTTCTATCTTGTAACAACTTAAAAATAAGGATTTTATAATGCATTACTTAGATGCTTTCTATTGTAATACATAATTTAATTATTCAGCTCACAAAAACAAAAAATAACTTATGAGAAATGATTGCCTTAACTAGAAACTGCTGCAGAAAAACTCAGTATTATGAAGTATGTCTAGAGAAAACTGAAAATCAGTCCACACAGTCAGAATTGATGACCCAAAGTCCTCATTAATACGCCCCCCAATGCAGCTGAGTTAGCCAGCTCCCCATGACCTACATGTGACGTCATAGTCAGAACACTCATGGTGTGAGAATTTTCCTGATGTGTCCAAGCCCAAGCGCCCAAGTCCAAATGGGGGATATTGGAGTCTTCAGCAAGGCTTCTCTCTGAGATCTGGCTGCTATCCCATTAAGGTTTCAAATTACCTTGCCAAGTCTGTGACTACCATTCACCAACTCTTCTTAAATTAGATGTTAGCAAAGTTTCCTTAGCACAGCAGAACTATTGTGCTGAACAAAAAGAAGAAAATGCAAATATGTGGGATTCAGAAACTCATTTTCAGACTTGCCAAGCAGGTCTCCAACTCTCAGGAGGGAGGCAGCTCTCTCCACACCTGGGCACCATTACATTTCATACCGTTATTTATGCCACGATGGAACCAGCTGAACTTAGACGCTCAAGATTTAGCAGTCATTCAGGACAGCAGGGCTGAGTAGGTAATTTTGGGAAATTTTATTCTCCTGAGTTTATGCCACTATCTTTTCACATAAGAAAAACAAAACAGTCTGGCCAGTGTAGATCAGGGACTGAGCATTGAGCTAGGATCCAGGAAATTGAGGTTCGATTCCCGGTCAGGGCACATGCCTGGGTTTTGGGCTCGATCCCCAGTCGGGGGCGTGTAGGAGGCAGCCGATCAATGACTGTCTCATCACTGATGTTTCTCTCTCTCCCTCTCCCTTCCTCTCTCTGAAATCAATAAAGACATATTAAAAAAAAATTAAAAATAAAATAAATAGAAAAACAAAATAAAGCAAAAAACAAACAAACACTGCCTGTCACTACTTAACTGACAACACCTTTAATTCAGTAGGAGGAGGCAGGTTCTACCATTGTCTTTAATAAAGGAAATCTTTAATAAAATAAAAGAAAGTTAAATAAGCTAAACAGCACTTCCAGTGGGCTGGGTAGGAACTTTATCCCTGATGGATGTTTTAAGTTCATTAGCAACACTTTCTTAGGGGGGAAAAAAAAAGTACATAAATGTTTACCTTCCAGTTTCCTCCCCAGAGTCTCTGTATGTTGGTGTTCTCAACTGGGAAAAAATAACTCTTGCTCATTTGAATGGAAACAGGTAATAATGCTCAACAAAACATTCCCTGTCCCCTTCACAATGGGGGATACATCAAAATCTCCTGGAGAAACTTATTTTTATTTTATAAATATCATGTTTTTATATTATAAAAATATGCAGAAAAGGGCTTAAGAGGTTTTAAATATGTTTTTATTGATTTTAGAGAGAGAGGAGAGGGACAGATAGAAACATCGATGAGAGAGAATCATAGATTAGCCGCCTCCTGCGCGCCCCCTACTGGGGATCGAGCCCGCAACCCCGACATGTGCCCTGACTAGGAATCTAAGCATGACCTCTAGGTTCCTAGGTCAACACTCAACCACTGAGCCACACCGCCCTGGCTTAAAGGTTTTAAATACTTTACTGCAAGATGTGACTATTTTTATGAGACTGATGCGCTACCTACTGCGCTAACAAGGTACCTTGGATGTGACTATTTTTAAATGGAACTGTTTTGTTTTGTTTTTAAATTGACAAATCACATTATACGTGTTTTTAAGGGCCTTATAATTTTGCTGAAAACATTTGGAAATATACACCAGGAAAGATGTAATGTAACTGACAAGCAAGACAAGAAAATTCACCTCTTCCCTTGATAGTCATATGTGTGTACCTATGACCCCTATTTGTATACCTGCATGGCCACCAAGTTAGGCCCCACAGCATTCTCTATGTTACCAAATCGTCTTTCAATTTGGTGGTTTATTGGGAACCTGAAACAGCTACAAAAATGCAAACCCCTGAGCTCCAGCCTGAGAAATTCCTATTCTAGGTATTTTAGATGATTCTGAGGTAGTTTATAGGGAATCATACACTATTATAAACATTCCTTTAGTGGGTGGAAATCTGCTTCCATTAAGGAAGGCTATATGATCGTGCCAAAGGCTCCGAAGACTTATCCCCCACAAATTCCGAAACAGTTTTGGGCAATGAAACCAGCATTCCAATAAGTACATGATCTCCCTGCTTAACCTTGAAGGCAAAATTTGCTTGACTCTATGAATTGTTATAAGTTTATCTTTCTAAGAAACCCACAGTATTGTCACATATGTTCCAGTCTAGGGTAAGCTATTTCTGGCTAGTCTGCTGGTTGCCTCTTTCCTCTCTCTGCCAGAAATCTTCTGGACCTGGCTTGTCATCCCTACATGAACTGCTGTCTTCTGTGATTTTTGCTACCTGCCCTCAGTCCAGCCTTTGTCCTCAGATTCCCCATCCTACCCACCCTTGATTTGGCATTTTCAAGCTAGTATTAGAGTTAGACTGCTACAAGTAATGGCCACAATACATTGAATTAAAAGCAGGGAAGTAGCTAAAAAAAATCATCTCTAAGTACTGGAGGTAGAAAAAGAGGAAGTAGCTTTAATGATTGTGTCAGTTAAGTATTTGCATTAGATATAGAAAACTTTTGAATGGGGATTATAAAACACTGAATGTGTAATAGTTTTTTCTGGAAGTCTCTAGGATGGTTAACATAAAATTCTGCTGGAAGTTAGAGAGATAAATGAGAGTTAGTGAAAGTTTTATTTTCTTCTTTTTATTTCTCTTTACCAGCTGGGAATGATTCTCTCCACCTGGACTTCTCTTGCTTATCTATAAGAGGCTAATCATCTTTGAGTGTCTTAGATGAAACTAAAGAATCAGGGAAAGGGAGGGAGGGAGTTATCATGGTTTCGTAACTCCAAAATTTTATCAGACATCCACATTTGATCTTCAGGATGAAAAACAGTGTAGTGCATATTCTAAAATATAAACAGTGCTGAATTCAAATTGGAAAAAAGTTTATACTTCTTAATGTACATTTTTTGAGACATTTCGTTATCATTTAAATTATAGTATCATTTCATTTAACAAAGTTAAAATCTGAAATTGATTTTTAATTCACTTTAAAAATATTAAGTCAATGACCTCTAAAAATATTTGTGCATTTTGTTTACATAGAAATAAGGGTGTTAGTTTATTTCTAGATGTGTTTTAGAATATTAACTTTATTATATTAATAAAAGTTACATAAATTTATTCCATTCCTTGTAAATAGCTTATAAAGCTTGTATATTTCTGGAGTTTTACAGCCAACAACACATCTTGAATTGTTTTTAGCATATTTTCTGCTAATTAACATACTCCTGATAACAATTTAGATATTTATAGTATTTATAGAGCCACCTCCAGAGCACTGAATTCTAATTAGGTTAATTTGGATGCTAAAAACCACTCCCTGGGTTTAGGTTAAGGTGAAGGGATTAAGAAAAAAATAAACAAACCAAAAACCTCATAGACACAGATAACAGTATGGTGGTTACCAGAGGGGAAGGAGTTGGGGGGACATAGGAGAGGGTAAATGGAATGAATGGCGATGGAAGGAGAATCGACTTGGGGTGGTCAGCACACAATACGGTACACAGAAGGTGCATTATAGAACTGTACACCTGAAACCTATATACTTTTATTAACCATGTCACCCCAATAAATTCAATAAAAAAAATAAAGTCCGACACAAAGAGCACAGCTAATTCTGAAGCATTTTAAAATAAATTACTACACAGACAATATAACACATTCTAAGACCATCAGCTAGTTAAATTTAAGTTCTAGAACAACAGCTATTTGATGTTTAAAAATTTAAGTGTCACCATAGGCATCTTCAGATTATCAGATAATTAATTGAATATTTTTACTCGGGTTTTTAATTATGCATGATTGTCATTTTTAGCTCAATTATAAAGTGTTCATTCTACTTCAGGAGGGTAAGTGAACAAAAATATGTTTTTAAAATTGACATTACAAAACAGTTAAAAAGAAAATGATATCTCCAGTCAGAACTTAATAACATAATGGCACTGACAATAAAAACAATAATCATAATAATGTACCATTATTATAATCACATATGTTCTTAATGGTGGTAGATTTTAATAAATAAGGTATCAAATATAATGCATACATTGCAGAAAGTATTTTATTTAAGCTCTTAATAAGTAACTCCATCCTTCTTAAAGTGCTTTTTTATCTTGTTTTCTAGAATATCATGTCCTCCTGGTTTCCCTTTCCTTAGATTTCTGGCTACTACTGCTCAATCTTCATTGCAGTCACTGCTTCTCTGCTAATCCATTACAGGTTGGAGATTCTCTGGGTTCTTTCTATCCAGAGCCTTCTTCTCTCACTGGATATTTCATTCATTTCTAAGTGTTCAATTGCCATTGATATGAATCCCAAATAAAAATTCCTACCCACAAATGTAGGTCTGATTACCCAACACTCCATTCTTAATTGTACTTACTTGAATGTTCTATAGCAGCTCAAACTCTTCATGTCCCAGCCAGCCAATCCTGTATCCCAATTTGCAGTGATCAAAGCATGGACATAGGTATTATGTTTAATTCTTACCTCTCCTTCATCTTACACATCAACAATTTCCAAAATACATTGACTCTAGCTCCTACACAAGTCCAGGAAACCAATTTTCTTCCCAGGGTTTTCATATTATTCTCCTAAAGGAGCACCTTGCATCCAATATAAGCTCTCAAAATTATACCACAACCCCAACAAACTCTAAATGGAAATCTCATCCTGTCACTCTAGTGCTTTGAACCAATTTTGGATGGAGTCCTGAGGTCTAAGGGTCTTCATGATTCCACCTCTGCTTACTTCTCTAGCCTTGAGTGTCATCACATTTCTTCCTTCCTTCCTTCCTTCCTTCCTTCCTTCCTTCCTTCCTTCCTTCCTTCCTTCCTTCCTTCCTTCCTTCCTTCCTTCCTCCCTCCCTCCCTCCCTCTCTCTCTCTCTCTCTTTCTTCTTCCTTCCTTTCCTTCCTTCCTTTCCTTCCTTTCCTCCCTTCCCTTCCCTTCCTTCCTTCCTTCCTTCCTTCCTTCCTTCCTTCCTTCCTTCCTTCCTTCCTTCCTTCCTTTCTTTTTCCAATTTTATTAAGATATAACTGACATATAATATTGTATAATTTTAAAATATAAATATGATGATTTGATATATGTATATATTGCAAAATAATTATACAATGCATTTAGTTAACACATTCATTACCTCACATAATTATAATTTTTTTGTGGTGAGAATAGCTAAGATTCACTCTCTTAGCAACTTTCAAGTATCTAATACCGTATTGTTAACTATAGTCACCAGGCTGTACATTAGATTCTCAGAACCTATTCAACTGGAAGTTTGTACCTTTGGATCAACATTTCCCCATTTCCCCTCCCCACCTGCCCCTGTTAACCACCATTCTACTCGCTGTTTCTATGAGTTTGGCTTTTTCTCTCTTTCTATGAGTTGGCTGTTTTATAAGTGAGATCACACAGTATTCGTCTTTCTCTGTCAGGCTTATTTCACTTAGCATAATGCCCTTCAAAGTCCATTCTTAGGTTAAGCCTTCATTTCTTTTTAGTGCTGAATAATATTCCACTGTCTGCATGTACTACTTATGTATCCATTCACCTGTTGAAGGGCCTCTTGGCTGCTTCCAAGTTTTGGCTATTATGAATAAAGCTTCCATGAACATACATATACAGGCTTTTGTGCGGACATAAGTTTTCATCTCCTTTGAGTAAATACCCAGGAGCATGATACCATACGGTAAGAGTGTGTATAGTTTTTTGTAAGCAGCCACAAAAGTGCCTTCCAAAGGAGCTGCACCATTTTGCATCCCCATCAGCAGTGAATGAGAGTTCTTGTTTCAAATTCTCACCAGCCTTTGGTGGTGTTAGTGCTCTGGATTTGGGCCATTCTCTTAGGCATGCAGTGGAATAGTTCATTTTGAGTATCACTTTACAGTTTACAAAAGCTGCCTCTTCTCATTTCATAATAATGCATGGGTTATACACTCAAAGTATAAATAGCAACAAATGTAATTGTCTTAAAACTTGGGATTACTAAGTAAATAAAAATTTGTAATGCTACTCAATATAAAATATGTGCTAGTATGAGTACTCTTTTTATCTTTATAAATAAATGTTCAGATTGACAATCAAATGTAAAAGTGTAATTTAATTTAATTGAATTAGAGGGTAATGAACCATTAGTCCACTTGAAATACATAAGGAATGGTCTTTAAATACATCCATAATATATCCAAACATATGATTTTTATCAAGAAATACTGAAAATATATGCAAGGAGGAGAAAGCAGCACAGGCAATTTTAACAGTTGTCAGAAAATTCTTTAAAAAACCTAGAAGCTAAAAATGCTTAGATAGAATCTACTGAAGAAAGTAACAGATGTCATCCTGAGCAGGGCCTTTAGGTCTGGGTAGACATGGACAGAGATTATGTGGAAGTTATGCTAAGGAAAAGCTACAACTTGAACAAGAAAAGGAGTGAAAGTGGGAACGTGTGGGATGTAGATAGAAAAGAGCCAACAGTTCAGTTGAGTGAGATCACAGAATGACTAAAATGCAATAGTAGACAATGTTTGGAAATACAGATTGGACTCAGACCTTAGAGGACCTTGAATAGCATAAGTGCAGTTCTTTAATTCAGGAGCAGTGGCTAAAATTTGGATTATGTAATGAATTTTATTGAGAGCTTCCCTGGAGAGTATGTGAGAATGCAATACTTCAGATCAGGAGAAGGACCAGTTCTCGGTTACAGATGTAGCAATCCTCTTCAGAGGGATCACGGCTCCTCAAGCTAGCATTGGAAAGGGCCTGGGACAGTTGTACAACCCTTTCATTTTAATTTCCTATCTCTTTCAGTTTACTAAGGGCAAGAATGTATCACCTTCAATTATTTGACATTTCTTGTCCTATAAGAGGAATTTGTTTATACGCTTATGCCAAAATTTCTCTTTCAAAAAACTAATTTCAACTCTGAATATTATAATAAAAGTGTGATTCATTGAGTGTCTGTAATATCCCAGACACTATGATGAACCTATTAAAATATTTCATGTAATTTCCATAACAAGTCTACAAGTACAGTATTATTGTTTTAATTTTAAACATAATGAAACTGAGGATCTGAGACAAAAATCACTCTTTCATTGTCTTATAACTGGCATGTTAAGATTTGAACACAGGATACTTTGACTCCAAAATAAACATAGTCTCTCCACTATGACAATAATTGAAAAATGCAGTAAATTATACCTCTGATCTTCCTGGCATGAAAAGCCTATAATTTGTTTTAGTCTGGATTGTGTCTTCCAATTAGTTCTGTCATGTGAATTTTCCTAATAGAGATCTTAGACAAAATTTCTCTATTCTTCTTTGTGCTCTACATATAACGTGGCTCTTTTCTATATTCATTGAGATTAATTGCTCCAGACTTAGTACCTTACCTGACTTTCATGGTTCCTAGAGAAAATATTCAAAATACTTAATAACTGATATGACATGGCAGCAACAAATCAGAACAGATCACCAAGAAATCAGACTCAGCCTTAAGCAAATAGAACAGCAGCTCTGACACAGGCCACATGAAATTACGTCTCTTGTCAATACCCCACTGAAACTGATAAACAGTGTTGCCATTGAAACAAGTTCCTGATTGGCTGGAACTCTCATCTTTTATGTACTAAATTAGCATAACAAGTTCTGACTACTGAAGGATTCACTCAAGGAACAGCGGAAGGACTTTGGTGAGATCTATTCTTCAGGCTCCCCGCTTAGTGAGAGCTACACGTGCTCAGGTAATTCCTTACTGCTCAACCTTATTCTAAATCCTGTTTTCTGCTCTTCTTTTCTAAACTTTGCATTTGTGGCTGATTTTCATTATGCTTATATATCTGAAATCTCAAGAAAACATCATCCCACAGTGTCTTTGACAACAGTTCCAGACCCTTTGTCTTACAAAATTAAACCTGCAGTGGAATGTCATTGAAAGGCCTTTTCTCCTTGTCATACTCATCCCCTAAGGATTCATTTCCAAATGATCTGTTCTTAGCCATATTCATTGCTTGTTTCATACTCTTATTTGCACCCATGACCTCAAGCAATGGCTCCCCATTCTACATCTAGAACATGTGCTCTTCTTCTAAGAACCTCACCTGCGATTCTATTTACTGCTTTTCTCACCCTGAATGTCTCCACAGCATTATTTACCCTCCCATTCCACATTTCCAAGGCTGTATATCATCTCCCCCCAACAAATCCCGCCCTAATACCCACTTAGTTCCCAAAATCAGAACCCTGGGAACCATATGAGATTCCTCTATCTCTAACTACCTCTCTTCCCAGATAAAACCTGGCTTTCTTCTCCGTTATTAAACCATTTATTTGCACATTCATTCATTCATTCATTCAGTTATTCAATGTGTGTGTACATTGACTGGCTCTTATGTTCCAGATACACTGAGAAAAATAGGAGACAAAGGCAGGCTTGGTCCCTGCCTTCATGGAGGAAGAGAGGAGTCCAGGTGAATGACTGGATTTGGGGGTCCTTATCTTACCTCAAATGATTTTCGTGAGACTAAAACTGGACATATACATCCAAAAGTTTGCAGCACTCTACTTCGTGTTATAGTTTGTTGTGTGTAGGTCTATCTTTTCCCCCCTCCAGATTATAAGTGAAGGAACCGTTCATCTCAGCAGAGGATCTCTCACCTAGTCCATTATTAATTGTTCGTTGAATTGAAAGAGTGAGATGGAATGCATTGCTGAGATGAAAGATGGCTGGATGTGATAAATACTCTACCTGAGGAACATAAACACAAACTTTCCACTTTAGGAGTTCAAAATTAAATAGAAAGTTATTAATATTCCATTCTTACACATCCATGAATGGAGTAAATCAAAGATTTAATCGCACATGCTTCATGAGGAAGAGTCTAGAACAGTGAACTGAAATAGGCCTGAAATCAACACCAGATTTGGGAAAGAGTGAAATGCTCCCTCTCAATAGCCAAATGATTCCCTAATTGGGTTATGTTTCAGTGGACCCTGTCTCCTGCGATGCAGCTTGGATTTATTCTTAAAAGGCACCATAGTCATCAAGTAGCTGAGAGCAAGGCCATGGCCTCTGTAGACCCCATAATAACAGCCTCCTAGAAATACAGCTTTGCAGCCCAGCTGGCATTGCTCAGGGGTTGAGTGTCGACCTATGAATGGTTTGATTTGGGGTCAGGGCACATACCCAGGTTGCTGGCTCGATCCCCAGTAGGGGGCATGCAGGAGGCAGCTGATCAATAACTCTTCTCATCATTGCTGTTTCCATCTCTCTCTTCCTCTCTCTGAAAACAATAAAAACATTTTTTTTTAATTAAAAATATGGCTTTGGAAACAATGGAAAGAAGCTACTTTGTTAATAGTCACAACAGGGCGGAGTTGTTACTTACCCAAGCATAAGGCTCAGGCCTGACTCCAGGGAAGAATATTTAATAAGATAAAATAATCGCTTCTCCATTCTTTGTACCCGATAGGATATATTATTATTATTTTTTAAAATATAAAATATCAACATGGACAAATTGTTGAAATAATGCCAAGGGAAAAAATAATATGTGCGTTCCATTTCAGATGACTCCTGATTTGTAAACTGTTCTGTAACCCGGACTCATAAAAGTTGCATGTTCAGTGTGTGCTCCCTCCTAAGGATACTGGAGGAGCTCAGTGAGCGTGAAGGGAATAGAATGAGTGATGAAATGTTTACCATGCAAATTTCAGCTGAACAAATAATGTGATCCTCCTTCTCTGGACCAATTCACATTTTATGAGAGCTATTTTTAAATGTGAGCCTCCTCTATTGACTTTTCCTACGCTCAAGGGAGTCTGCCGCACACAGAACATTTGTATTGATATTTCCAAAATGAACTTGCCCATTCATTTGGTAGACTATTTCTGATTCACTCCTATCTGTTCTTTTAATCTGTAGTAACACAACTTTGATTAGATGTGAGGTGACTACTCTTTTTCTCACCGCAGTCAGGAACTTAATTTATGATTGCTTAGGAAGGCGAGCAAGGTGCTCACCTCTGCCTCTCCTAAAGAACTGGGTAGCAAGACTTGTTTCAAAAAACTTGAATAGTGAAATAAGTCAGACAGAGAAACACAAACACATACAATATATGACCTCGCTTACACGTGGAATCTTAAAAAAAACACAAAAACGAATTCATAGACACAGAGAACGGATTGGTGGTTGGCAGAGGCTAGGGCTTGGAGGGGTGGGGGTGAAGGTTGGCAGAACACTAGGCATCCAGAACTTGGTTTCTAATACCATACTCCAAAACCAAGAACCAGGATCCGTGGGTAATGGCTGATTCTAGGACTAGGACTGGAACCACTAAAAGAGCTCTTAAGAGCCAAAGCCATAACAATTTGAGGAAAACAAAATTAGTATTGTATTATAACCTGAAATACAAAATAAATGTCCATAAGTTTATATTGCTATAAATAGATGATTGAATGAATGAATGAATGAATAAGTAGGGAAAAGGAACAAGTCTCCAAAGCAGAATAATCTCAAAGAATTTATGCAGATACTTAAGAAGTATAACTCTGTTATAGTTGCTATACATATGTGTATATATGTACATATATAATATAGTGCTTACATTATATATGCATATTTATAACATAATATTTATATATAATATAGTGCTTTTATATATTTCTATTTATAACATATTTATATAACATATTATAGTATATTATATATTAATTCTATATTATATAAATATTATATATTTATATGGAATATAAATATATATTTACAATTTTGTATATATAGTGCTTAGTATAGTGTCTGGCTCATAGTCATTATTCAAAAATGATAGTGGTGATGGTAGGAGTCATAACTGAACACATTATTAGTCATAGCGATACTTAATAATAATAATGAAAGATAGGCACTGGTCGAACCACTTTGGAAATTAGTTGGGCAGTATCTCCCAAATAATATTTGTACAGCTTATGCCTCAGCAATTCTATAGCCAGGAGGTGGGTGTGTGTATATGTGTATTTCTGAAATGTATACATATTTCATCATATGGCATGTACTAGAATGCTCATTCTAGTACTGTTTGTAATATCCCCATACTAGAAACATCCAGATGCCTATCAACAGTGGAGTGGACAAATAAATTGCGGTACATTTATGATTTATGGGATGGTATACAGCAATTAGAATTAAGGATATAGAATTATAATATGGATGCATTTCACAAACAAAATGTTAAATTAAAGAAGCCAATATACATGAGAGTATAAATATGATGCCACTAATATAAAATACAAAAGCAGACACAAATGTGGGTTATTGGAAGTCAGGACTCAGGTTACCCTGGAGGCTGGTGGGGTGTAAGTTCCTGGAAGTGGGCATGCGGAGCTCCGAGGCTCTTGGTCTGGGTGCTGGTTACATGAGTGTGTTCAACTTGCAAAACCCCATCTATCTGTGCACTTATTTGCACTTTCTGTTTGATATTCCTATTTAACAAAAAAAGTTAAAAACATAGAGGGGCACTATGATGTCATGTGGATATCATTTACAGTAAGTTTACCCATTTACAATATATAACAGAATTATTGTGAGGATTAACTAAAATCAAAGTGTGCAAGCATCATACACACATACACGCCAAAAAAATTCCTCAACCTGTATTAGCCATGCTTGCCTACGCAGTGGGTTTCGGACTGCTGAATTGTCAGTACCACCAATGTGAAGCCATGCATGGTACCTTATTCATTTTCAATTAATTTCTTTATTCTTTACCCAGAGAATGGTTATTTCAAGCTCACTCATCAAGGGGGGTCCTGTATTAATGAGCCTGTGTCACATGGCATGACTGCCAAGAGGATATAAAATGAAATAAGATCAAATAAAATTTGCTTCCCCAAGGTGTCAGAGGATGCCAAGGCTATTTTGGGCAGTGGCATGGTGAGAGGATTATTATCACTTTCAACATGACTGTGTTAAGATTGCACCTGGAAAACTTTTTTTGTTTTTTAGTTTTTTTGGCAGCTCAGGTGTCTCCAGCAGCCTTCGAAGTGGCGGGAAGCCTAAGAAGTAGTACAAAGAGTCTGTGAAGTCCCATGCCGGTAAGAAAAATAAAAGATGATGGGCTAAAAATTCATCCAGTCTTGCTTTGTCAGCAAGAATAAACACAATAGCTCAGAAATATGGGAAAGGAATCAATTCTAAAACAAGGATGAATGACTACGGTCAAGTGGAGAAGATATATCCATGTAGGATATCACTTTTTAAAAGAACAATGTACGTTAAACACCAGAAAGAAAAGTCTCCCAAAAGTAACAGCTATTCAACTCTGGAATACTCATTTAAAAGAGGCAATGGGAGTCTGGTCAGTGTGGCTCAGTGGTTGAGCATTGACCCAGGAACCCAGAGGTCAGGGTTCGATTCCCGGTCAGGGCACATGCCCAGGTTTCGGGCTCGATCCCCAGTAGGCGGGTGTGCAGGAGGCAGCCGATTGATGATGTTTCTATCTCTCTATTCCTCTCCCTTCCTCTCTCCCTAATAATCAATAAAAACATATTTTAAAAAATAAATAATGAAAGAGGCAATGGGAGCTCTATTTCTCAAGACAGTGCAAACACAAGCAGGCTAAACAGCCAGAGGCTGAGTTACAAGAGAAACACTTTGCTGACAAGATTTTGGTTTGGTTTAGCATCCAAAATACTGAAATTGGTCTCGTTTAAAAATATACTAAGAAAAAAATAATAAATAAAATAAAAAATAAAAATACACTAAGAGATACCTATTGTCTGTGTCCATGGGTTATGTACATATGCATATAAATTCTTTGATTAATCTCTCCCCATCTCTCCCCATCCACTCCCCCATCCCCACCTTCCCACTGAGATCCCTTTGTCTGTTCCATGCTTCTATGTCTCTGGATCTATTTTGTTCCTCAGTCTATTTTGTTTATTAAATTCCACATATGAGTGAGATCCTGTAAAACTGCATCAGGAAGAATTGGAAAACCTGAATAGGCTAAAAACAACTGATGAAAGCAAAGCAGTAACAAAAAAACTCCCAGCAAACCAAAGCCCTGTTCTGGGCGGCTTCACAGGGGAGCTTTCTCATTCTTTAAGTTGCAGGGTTAGATAGTTTACAAAAAATTTTTCTTGCTTTTTGAGGTAGGCCTGCAGTGCTATGAATTTCCCTCTCAGGACTGCTTTCTCTGTGTCCCATAGATTTTGGGTTGTTGTGTGTTCATTTTCAGTAACCCATGGGCACAGACAATGGTGTGGTGAAGGCCTGGTGGGGGGGCAGATGTAGGGGGGATCAAGGGGGGTAAAAGGGGGGATATCTGTAATACTTTGAACAATAAAGATAAATTTTTAAAACGAGAGAGATACCTAATTTCAGATATATATAATTTTTGCCTTTAGCTTGTCTTGTTACTGATTGTTTGTCTCTGAGTGGGTGGATAAAAAAGATAAAAGATCTAATTTATGGAATATGTTAATGTGTCTCTGCAGTGTCATTAAAACTAATGATATTTTTAAAGTTTTGACCAAAAAAAAAAAAGCAGGTTTTCTGTTCTACTTTCAGCTCATAAAACAGTGCCTTGCAGGCAAGCAGTAAATATTTTTCAGATAAATAATGAAAAGGTTGAACTTAGAGGAAATTACACATACTTAAATTATGCTCAGTATTTAAATATAAAGTGGACAAATGATCATGCCATGCCAACTCCAAGTTTCAGTACCATACTGAATACCAGATTCTGTTAGTGCTTTTCAGTGCTATGGAATAAGTTCAACCCTTACATACAGGGTGGGGCAAAAGTAGGTCTGCAGTTGTTTGTATGGAATACAATAATTAACAAATAATAATACAAGAATAAGCTCTGTGTTTCATGTACTCACAACTGTAGACTTACTTTTACCCCATCCTGTATTTGGAAATAATACTGTATTTTAACTTTTCTTGTTCCCTAAAGCTCTCTGAAGGTCAGGGACTAATACAGTATTAGATTTCCTATGTAAAAATTAAATCACAATAAGAATTTCTGATTATACCAAGTTCTACTAACCGAATCTTTTGTAAATATCATTGACCAGATAGATCCATAAATATAACTGTACTAGATGAAATGGAAAAGTTACTATTTTGCTGGAATACCACTTTTCCCCACAGAGTAAACCTGTTTTGCCAGGTTTTTCTCAGCCTCCTTCTGTATGTGAATGTTATACATAGAATACAAAGTATGACGGTAAGAATCTAAGACCAATTTATATCTTAGGAAACAACTGATTCATGTGAAAGTAATGCTTTTCACCCCTTTGCTCTCTTCTGTCTTATAAATTGTCTATTATATAAAAATGTCATAAACAATTTCCTTAAAACCTATATATATGAAACATCACTCCACTTTTTAATTCCAATAGCTCTGACTTAAGTCACCATTTCCAGAGTTTCTAATAAAAGTGATTATGATGAAGAGCTGGGGAGGCGTGTTTTTCCACCCAAGAATTGTTATATAAGAGTTCAAAAGATCTTACACAATCCCAAAAGCTAGGAAATTATTTTGTCCTTGATGCATCATGGTCCACGCTGAGAAGGTCATTGTCCAAATAAGCACTTCTCAATCAAGGGTTCCATAAGAGTTAAGCCTTAAAACCCAAAGGCATTCATTTGTTTATAATAAATTAACATTTTTCCAATGCTTCTACCTATACTACATATAAACCATTCCTGGTAGAATTGAAAATATTTTCATTTCCTATCAAGTTTAACTTTCTTGTAGAACCTTGGTTGGAAAGAGTTGGTCTAAATCCATATGGTCCATTTTAATTCTACCTTGACTACTTGCAGCTCCCATTAATCTCCTCTTGGTCCCTGGGACTTCCTGACATCTCCAAGACCCCTGTACCAGCAATCAAATATAACAGCTCCATAAGATGTCTTTGTACCTGCCAGGGACCAGATTTCATCACTCGCAGAGAAATTTCCCCCTTTCACTGTTCCCTAATCCTAGGAAATCGAGCCTTCCCCAACCTCCCTTTCCACCCTTCCAAGAGCCCTCCAGTTATTTCCCTCTATCAAAACAAAACCTCTTGCTCTCTGCTGGAGCAAAGGAAGTGTCATGATCAACGTGCTCTTTTGAAAGAAGAAAGAAAAATTGCCTTCTATGCTTTCCTGAAGAGCCTAAGAAGCAACAGGGCGAGATCATTTCTCAGTCTATTTAGAAACAAGCATCTGAACTGGCTTTATACTCTTAACCGTTCCTTCCTGAGGTGCTGTATTTCCCGAGCTTCCTGTTCTTCTTCAGTTCATTGCACATAAAGAAAATAATGGGTAATGTATGACCCATTGGGGAAAATTGGAGGAAATTTGGGAGATAATTCTATGAGGTTTTATTTTTTAATAATCATTACATTTCCTTTATACAGAATAATTATTTTAAAAATACATATATAAAGTATTAGAGAAAATATTACATTTTGAATTTGTGTAAAACTTTCAAATATAATCTAACAAACATTTTTATGGAAAAGATTATATCAAGTTGTTTTTCCCATGAAATGGATACATAACTCCTACAAAACTTTGCTAAGGGATTTTTTCAAATTGTTGACAAGAAACTACATTTGGATCAGTAGATAATAATAATTTTATATCATTACTATAAATCATAAATGATAACCTTTAAAATGTAAAAATTCTAACAGCTATTTTTCTGTAATTTGCAAATGTACTTGAAAATTTCTTACAGAAATAAAAAATCAAATTTCTTACAATAATGTGAATGCTTTTCATGAGTAGTTGTTTTTTTTTTTATATCTAGTGTTTCCTAATAAACATCTGTAATCTCAAAACTGTTTGCAATGGGCTTACAGTGCACGAAAAGGGTACAAGACCCGCAAAAAGTATTTTGCAATAAACGTGAAGACACTACTACCTAAAGCTGCACCCTCCAGAAGCTTCCACCTGGCCAGTTATTTCCCTTCCCCTGACTCTATCACCTTGTGCTGCTCCAGGGACCCTTAGGCACCTGCAGCAAGGTTCCCTCCACTTTATCCACAGAGTGTGTTTGCCCCAGGCTACTGAAGTAGATGCCCGAAAGATAGAGCACCTCTTGGCAATGCTCAGCATGCCATCACCAGCAAGCACTGGGAGATGCCGAACTCTGTGTTGCCTCTGCAACTGCAGATTGCAGGTGCGTCCAGCACTGAGAAGTACCCAGCAGTTACGGGGAAGGTGATGAGGGGAAGGAGGAAGGACTGCATCCACCCGACACCCCACCCTACCAGCCACTCTAAAGACTCCGCCGCTCAAACATTCCCTGGCACCTGTGGGACACATTTACCACACTGCAAAGTGGTGAGACACCAGCTCTGCCTTGGGCGATTTTACAGGAGTCACTCTTCCTAATGATCTCCGCTTCCATTCCTTGGCCTGGTTTCAGTTTCTCAACCCAGCACTGTAAAATAAGGTTGCAGTTGAATGCTCTCTATCTTTTTTAAATTCTGATTTCTCTCTTGCATGATAGTGTCAAATTGTACTTCTCACCACCTCCAACATTACCCCTCTAGTCCAAGCCTTTGTTTATAATGAACTGTAACAGACTCCCATTGTTTCTGTCCCCACCCCAGCCTTCAGTGGTTTTTATCTGGAGTCAACAGATTAGGAAATTGATTATATTAAAATATAAATTATATCATGTCACTTCCCTTCTCAAAAAACCTCTAATCTATCCACCTAGAATTAAATAAAATATATTGCCATGGCCAAGCAGCCTTAAATAATCTAGTCCCTGGCAACCTCCTCACTCATTTCCAACCACTTTTCCCCTAACTCACCAGGCTATAGCCATTCTAGAAACATGCAGTGCTCCTCTGTCCCCTTTACCAGCTAAGCTTTCTCTCCAGTTCTTCCTCAAGTTTACCCACTCACCTCATTTAGGTCTCTCTGATTATGTGTCACCTGCTGGACACTGTGTAAATTACCCATTTATCACTTCATTACCATACCTTGATTTAATTTATTCCACTATCTGAAATTTTATCCTATAATTATTTGTTGATTTGTTTATTGATGAATCCCTCACACATGTAAACTCTTTCAAGGGAAATATTGTTCATTATTTATGGGATCTCCCCAGTGGCTAGAATAGTGCCTTGTACATAGTAAACACTCCATTAATATTAGCTATTATTCATTTTTAATATTATCTCATGAATCAGTATTAACCTGTTCTCCTGCTCAGAAAGTGATTCAGGATCTGAGACGATACATAGAACCGAAAGTTAAGATCCGGTGTGTGAGTGAGGGTAAACTAATTAGAATAATACCAAAGAAGAATTAATTTAATCAAACATTGTTTTACATTAGGTGATATCTCTCTTCCTAACCCAAGCCCCTAAAAATAAAATTTGACCAACTTCTTTTCACACAATGCAACAGTCCAGTCAATCAATGAACCCCAAATTTTTAGTTCCTGTTGGCTACTGAGACCCATTCCTGGAGGAAACAAGAGGGCGGCTCAGGTAGCAGCTGCCCCCGCCGCCTCCCGCAGCCACATCAAAATCACAACTAAAATACAGAACCACCGTCACTCGGAGCCTCCTGAGACCTGGCTGCACAGAAGCCCCACAACCAGGGGACTGAAGCAGCACCGAGCCCGGGAGGAGGGGCGGAGACACGGGCGGGTCGGGGCTGAATCAGAGACTCTGCTGCGGGCCCACACCCGGTGCCGAGGGGGAAACCCGGGAGGGAATCTCAGGGGTGGGGGGTTTCCTGGAGGAGCGAGGAGTCCCAGCCCCACAGCAGGCCCCAGCCCAGGGCTCCAGGGCTGGAAAGAGACGTCCCCACAACTCCGGGCTGTGAAACCAGCGGGGACTGTGGCTGATTGTCACGGAGGCTGCGGGAGCCCCAGCAGCTCCTCTAAAGGGCGCGGCACGGACTCGCTCGGACGCTCCCTCTGAGCCCAGCGCCGGGAGCAGCCGGAAAGGACCTGGGACACTCGGGGAGGAACTAACCTGCCTGAGATCCGGGCGAGAGGCGGAGGGCGGCTTCCTCCCAGGCAGAAGGGCTGGCGGAGGCCGTGGCTCCTTTGGCGAGTCTCCCCCCCCCCCCCCCCCCCCCCCCCCCCCCCCGCACACAGCCGGCAGGCAGGCGCCATGTTTGAGTCGCCAGCACCTGACTCGCACCTTTGGCCCCGCCCCGTGATTCCCGGAGGCCCCGCCCCTCCCACCTGCAGCTCATCCGGGCCATTTCCAGGGGCTTTTCTGTGCAAGTGGCCTCTCGAGCCTGATGCTTAGGACTTTCCTAAAATCTCTCAAACAAGCAGCAGCTGCCCCATACGGCTTGATAAGCGGCCCCAGGCCTGGCACTAGCGGCAGCTACATTGGCTCATAGCTTGGCCTCTCCTGGGCACCTCCAAGCCCAGCACAAGTAGCAGCCAACTACGGTTTGCTGTGTAGCTCATGCTGGTGGCCCTGGGCAAGGCACTGGCACAGGCTGACTTTGCACCTCCCTGGAGGCCCCAGAGACAGTGCACCTGGTGGTCAGACTCGACAACTCTGGATTACAACCCTACCGCATCCACGAGTGACACTCAAGGGGCACACTTGGTGAACACCAAAGCCCCATTGAAGTAAATCCTGCTCCATAGGGGTGTCTCCAGCACAGCAGCTCTTTGGCTGTAGTTGCAGCTGGTCCTCACAGCCGATTGGCCTGGGGGTCAATTCCTCCCAGTGATGCCAACAGCAACCAAGGCTCAACTACAACAGGACAGTGCACACAGCCCACACAGGGGAGCACCTAGAAGGCCCAGCTCAGGGTGACTGGGGAGGCTGAGCCACTGGGCCCTACAGGACACCTACTACACAAAGCCACTCTACAAATTCCAGGAGACATAGCAGCTCTATCTAGTACATAGAAACAAACACCTGCAAGTGGCCAAAATGTGGAGGCAAAGAAACATGTCACAAAGAAAAGAACAGAAGAAATCTCTAGAAAAGTAACTAAATGAAATAGATCCAAGCACGCTAACAGATAGAGTTCAGAATTTTGTTTATAAGGATGCTCAAGCATATTATTACAAAAACAACTGAGAAAATCGATGACATAATAAACTACCAATTTGAAATGAAGGCTACATGAACTGAAATGAAGAATAATTTACAGGGAATCAACAGTAGAGTAGAGGACACTGAGAACCAAATCAGCAATTTGGATCATGAGGAAACAAAAAAATCCAACCAGAAGAGCAAAAAGAAAAAAGAATCCAGAAATATGATGATAGTATAAGGAGCCTCTGGGACAAATTCAAGAGGCCCAAAATTCATATTATTGGGGTAACAGAAGGAGAAGAAAGAGACCAAGAAATTGAAAACCTATTTGAAAAAATAATTACAGAAAACTTCCCCTACCTGGGGAAAGAAATAGACTTACAATCCAGGAAGCACAGAGGGTCCTAAACAAGAGGAACCCAAAAAGGCCCACTGCAAGACACATCATAATTAAAATGCCAAAGGTTAAAGACAAAGAGAGAATCTTAAAAGCAGCAAGAGAAAAGCAGTTAGGACTGTCAGCTGATTTCTCAACAGAAACTTTGCAGGCCAGAAGGGAGTGGCAAGAAATATTCAGTGATGGAAAACATGGAACTACAATGAAGATTACTCTATCCAGCAAAGCTATCATTTAGAATTGAAGGTCAGATAAAGAGCTTCACAAATAAGGAAAAGCTAAGGGAGCTCATCACCACCAGACCAGTACTACATAAAATGTTGAAGGGTCTTCTTTAAGAAGAAGCTGATGAACAAAAGAACCTGAAGAAATAAATAAATCCAGAGATACTGACATGTGCAACAGACGATCATATTTCAGAGGAAAGAGGGAAGGAGAGTGGGGGGTGGGAAGAGATTAACCAAAGAAGTTATATGCATATATGCACAACCGGTGGACACAGTCAACAACAGGGTGAAGGCCTAGGGGGGGTGGGAGCGAGGTGGAGGGGGTCAATTAGGGGATACCTGTAATACTTTCAACAATAAAGATAAATTAAAGAAAAAAAGAGAAGCATTCCTAAGTTATCAAATGTAAATGTTATTTTTATTACTCAAGATTTTACTAACTGGAAATGCAGGAAGTGAAATAAACACTAATTACATGTGTCTCAATGGCCTGCAAAAGTTAACAGAACTTCAGGTGGTTTTAAAAAATATATTTTTATTAATTTTTAGAGAGAGAGGAAGGGAGAGAAAGAGAGAAAGAGAGAGAAGCATGAATGTGAGAGGGAAACATTGATTGACTGCCTCCTGCATGTCCCCTACCAGGGATCAAGCCTGCAACCCAGGCATGTACTCTGGGAGTTGAACCTGCAACCTTTCGGTGCACAGGACAACGCCCAACTAACTGAGCCACACTGGCCAGGGCAAGAACTTCTGGTGTTTTTATTTCTTCCTAGCAATTGGAATCCATGCTGAAAGAATATAATGTTGGTTGAGCAGAAAGTGTTTCCTTATAAATCACATAGAGTTTATGCCTATTCAACCCCTGTGGCATTTGATCTACTACAGTTATAACTTATCACTGGAGGAATAAATCCTTCTATGTTATTGGATTTTCAATATTCCCTTCATTCCTAAAGGGCAGACAAATTCATTTTTTTTTTTTAAGATTAAATATTTTTTATTAAAAAAGTCTTTTTAAAACTGGTGATTTATTCCCCTGGCTTCTTAAACTGGGAATATTCAACATAATTTTAATTTCCAAACATTATCATTATTAACTTAAAATTTTAAATTAAATTTTAATATAATGATGTTCTCTGGAGGTATTGAGATTCACAGGCATTTTCCTATGAACACTAATTATCATTTTGAAATAAATATTTTCCAGTCCAATATGAGAATTAATGACCAATTGCACATTTTTGTTTACTATTGAGTCTGAACATTTTTTAATATGTTAGCTAGCCATTTGTAATATTTTGTTTGGGTATGAAAATTGCCTGTTCATACACTGTGACCTTTTCAATCAGGTCATTTTCTTTTTGGTTTGAAATAGCCATGTATATGTGAATAATGAAACTTGGTCATAAATGTTCCACATTTTTCCAGGTTACTATTTGCCTCTTTCATTTTATATCTAAATGAATCTGCGAAGGAAGTAAGGAGAGGAGTCACTATGCTGATTTTATTTTTGTCATTAAATATAAGTAGTTGAGTAAGTTGAAATGGATAAAGTCTTGGAAAAATAACATCTATCTCAGTTTTTCATCAATTATTTTAATTTTTTATGTATTTGTTTGACAGATATTTGTTAAGCATTTGTTCAGTGAGTTTATAAGTTAGTGTCAACTCAAAATAGGGACATCAGCATTGACACAGTAAGATCTACACCCAAATCTGGAAGATGAGCCCCTGGCCATATACTTTTGTAGTAAGACAGCTGAATCGGACAGGAACCTCTTGAAGCCAAAATTCTGATTATAACTACAAATTCCCCATTTGGGGGGAAATAATAAGTTAAAAACCATTAAATCTTGTGCCCACCCTGGAACGACTCCTGTATTTTGAGGGAAATATGAAAAGCTGAAAGGTGGGGCAAGGAAATGATGAAAAACCCTAGAGTGGCAGGAATCTGAAATACAGAGGCAGAAAAGCAAGAGGCATAAATGAGCAGAGGCTTGTTAAAAATGCCAAAGATAATAAAAGTGACCATTTTTAGAAATGTTCAGAACAAGAATGAGGCCAGAATAGGCCCACTGCTTGGGGGCATATGACATAATTTTGGAAAGAATAGCTAATGCATCAGATGACAGGGGGGTTCTGGAAGATCTCGACAGGAAAGAATGGCGGGCCAAAGCTAACAAGATAGAACTAAAAAGTGATAAATAAATCAACCTGCCCTTAGGTTAAACAAAAATCAGCTGTATCCTGCAAATTTACTGTATTTGTTCATTGTTTCTAATAGGTTTTTTTTTTTTTTTGGAGTCTTTAGAGTTTTCTATATACAGAATCATGTCATCTGCAAAAAGTGACACTTCTACTTCCTCCTTCCGAATCAGTATCTGCACAAAAAAGCTCAAAAACATTTATTCACAAAGATATATGCACCCCTATGTTCACTGCAGCATTATTCACAGTGGCCGAGACATGGGGACAACCAAAGTGTCCTTAGATAGATGATTGGGTAAAGAAGATGTGGCACATATAAACTATGGAATACGACTCAGCCATAAGAAAAGATGAAATATTGCCTTTTGTGACAGGCTGGATGGGTCTTGAGAATATACTAAGCGAAATAAGTCAGTCAGAAAAAGCTAAGAACCATACGATTTCACTCATGTGTGGGATTTAAAACTGAAACTCATAGACACAGACAATAACATGGTGGTTACCAGAGGGAAGGGGGGGGAGTGGGGGTAGTAATGAGTAAAGGGGGTAGTAATGGGTATATGGTGATGGAAGGTGATTTGACTTTGGGGGGTGGGTACACAATGCAATACACAGATCATATATCAGAAATTTACACTTGAAACCTATATGATCCTATTAGCCAATTTCACCTCAATAAATTTAAAATGGGGAAAATAAGCTGTACAAGTAACAAGATTGGGGAACTAGGAAAAAATACTCTGAGGTTTTCATTGATTGAAAACACAGTATGAACCAGTGGTTCAGAGTGTGGCCAAAAATTTACAAAAATATATAATTATAGAGGTGATTATCCTCCAGTACTTAATGCTGATCAGAACACACCAGTTGTACTTTACAGTTATAAGTGTGTTTTTTCTTTAGAGAAACAGGGAAAAGTTAAGACTCATTAGGATCAATGACCTGGATCTTTCTATATGATCTCTAAGGGGCTGGGACATTTCTCCTGTAATGTGAACTCTACACAAGGCATGACAATTATAAAATATTTGAATGACTATGATAATAAACATAGTTTTTACTTGTTCTCTGTTGTTCAAGGAGATAGAACTGAGTGCAGTGGGTGGAATTTACAAAAATATAGATTTTGGTTTAATGCAATGTGTTCACAGTTACTGGAAGAATTGAAGAAGAGGTCAGGAATGTTGTACTTTAAATTAAAAATTAGATGAAATCTGACAAGAGGGATTCTCATGGCCCTGTCAATTCTACCATTCCCTGCTAACCCACTTTTCATATTTGTTAATATAACCTAATAGCTTGGTCTCATTGATTTCTTTGTCTCTGAAATAATTTTGTAAAAGTTTGCTCAGTTAATTAATACATAACAAAATAATCACTAAATAAGTTAGCACTCATTTTTTAAAGTATTCAAGAGAATATCAGAAATGAATATGAAACCTATCTCTTTCTGGCTGCAAGAATTTGGGCAGAACACTGCATTTCACTGACCCTCAATAGCCAGTTAGCTGATTCTTTTTAATGTAAAAAGCAAGTCTCAGCAGGCATTGTTATCCCTGGTGTATGGGTTTATAGATTAGAACAGTTGGTTAGTAGGGTTGCTTATTTCTTCTATGCCTTTGCCAATCTGTTTTCTCTGTTTGGTCTATCAATTGGATATTAAAAAGTCTCCAAGTATGATTATGAAATTTTCCAGTTCTCTTTTAAATTCTATTAATTTTTGTCTCATATGTTTTGAAATTGTTTTTGGGAATTTCCACATTTATGATTGTTATGTCTTTGTATTAATTAGTCTATTGGTCTGTAAAACATTATGCCAAAACTTAATAGCTTCAAACAACATTTATTATCTCACAGCTTCTGGAGATCAAAATTCCAAGTGCAGCTTTGGTGGGCCCTTTCTTGCAATCGGGTATTGGCTAGGTCTGCAGTCATCTCAAGGCTTGTCTGGTCAAAGATCTACTTCCAAGCTCACTTATGTGATTGTTGCCAGGATTCAGTTCCTCATCCTGATGTTGGACTGAGGGTGTACATTTTTCATTGACTGTTGTTAGTCTGAGGTTGCCCTCAGTTTTTTGTCCTGTGGGCCTCATCACATATCAGCAAGCTTTCTTAAAACATACAGTCCAGAGGAGGCAACAGAGATGGCCAGAGGATGGGAGTCAGAGTCTTTTGTAACCTGATCTGAGAGGTGACAACCCATCACTTTTACCAAATTCTATTAGTTAGAAGGAAGCCCCTGGTCTAGTCCACACTCAAGGGAAGATGTTATGCAAGGATGTGGATACCAGGAGGCAGGAATCGTTGCAGTTAGAAGCTAACCACCACAATCTATTTGTTGAATTAACCATTTTATTCTTTTACGTCCATTTCTCTCAGGTTATAATTTTGTTTTGAAGTATATTTTATCTTTTATTAATATAGCCACAGTTTGCATAAAATATTGTTTTCCTTCCATTTTTTAATTCTATCTGCATTTTTATTTAAAATGTATATCTTGTATTCAACATATAGTTGGGTCTTTTGTTTCCCTTCGAGTCTTTCTGATAATCTTTGCCTTCGGGCTGTAAAGTTGATTTCATTAATGTTTAATACATTTAATTATTAATATTGTTGTATATTGGTGTACCATTTTATTTTTGTCTTCTACATGGCTCTTCTATGTTTTGTTTCTGTGTTTCTTTTTTCTTGCCTTTTATTTGGATCTTAAAATATTTTTTGGAATTCCATTTAAGTTTTCTATTCAGCATGTCAGCTATGTTTGTGTGTTTAGCTCTGTATTTTGCATTTTCTTTTTGTTACTTCAGAAAGGGCAATACACTCTTAACTTTGTGCATTTATAGTCAGTTATATATGACTTCATGTAAAAATCTTGCAAACTATATAATCATGTTTCCCATCCTTTACATGATTGTTTGTTATATATAATGTATCTACATACATTATAAATTCTACAAGATGGATGTTATGATTTTTGCTTTAAACAGTTTATAAATATTAAGAAGAAAAAGGCAAAAAATATATATAGTCTTTTGTATTAACCCAGATATTGACTATTTCTGATATTCTTTATTTCTTTCTTAGGACCTGGGTATCATTTTCCTCAGTTTGAAGAATTTTGATTTCTTGTAGTTCACATCTAAAGGACATGAATTTTTCGTCTTTTATCTAAAAGGATTTTTATTTTTAAAGGATACTTTTGCTCTATGTATAATTCTGGGTTGATTTTTTTTAACCACTTGAGACATGTTATTCCATTGTTCTAGTTTCCATGGTTTCTGATAAGAAGTCATTGATTCTGACACATGATACTCCAATTTTCTCTTGTTGCTTTTAAGAGATGATCTTTAGCTTTGGATTTCAACAATCTAACTTTGCTTTGTTGTACCTTATTGTTAGCTTTTTTATTTTTTTCTGCTTGGTGTTGACTTAGCATGTCAAATATGTAAATTTCTCTCATAAATTTGTAAAATTTTGGCCATTATATTTTTAAATATTTTTCTATCCAATTATCTTTCCTACACTTCTTCATTTATTCCCATTATATTTATATTTGACCATTTGATATCATTTAACAGGTCCCTGGGCCTCCATTTATTTTTAAAATAATTATCTTGTTTATTATAATTATTAGTTTTTATTAATCTCTCTTCAAATGAACTTATTCTTTCCTTTGTTATATTCATCCAGCAAAGTCCAAATTTTTATTTCAAAAATTCTATTTTTACTTCTAGAATTTCCATTTCGTTTTTTTTTAATCCTCACTAAAATTTCCTATTTTTCTGCTGATATAAATATTCATTGGTTGAAAAAAAATGTTCTCTTTTAGTTTATTGGGAAAAATTATGATTATTGTCTTAAAATACTTATGTTGATCCAACACTTGGTTTATTTTGTGGCCAAATTGCTTGATCTTTTTTTCTTTCTTTCCTTTTTTTTTTTTTTTTTTTTGTCAACTGAGAATATTCTCCAGTAGGCATTATATTTTTTGTTTTAGCTGTTAATTTTCTTGCCTGTGCTGCACCTGCATGCTCTGTTTCTTGCATGGCAGCTCTGGTCTCAGTGTATACCTTTGAGGCTATTTAAGACTAAAACTGAGAAAAAAATATTGCTTACATAATGCACCCTTATGAGTCAGCATTCCTTTGTATATACCCAAGTTGCCTTCTGGCATATTTTAATTCTGCTTGAAGAATATTTATTTTAATATTTTTTATGGTGAAGATCTTATGTCTTTACTATGTAAATTTACTAAGTAAATTCTCTCAGCTGTTGGTCTGAAAGAATCTGTTTTGCCTTTGTTTTTAAGGTATTTTTGCTGGGTATATAATTATAGAATAATAGGGTTTTTGTTTGTTTTTAAATGCTTTTACTTTAAAATGGCATTCACTTGTCCTCTGGATTAAATAATTTTAGATGAGAAGTCTAGAATTCTTCCCTCTTTTTCTCTGTACATTATATGTCTTTCTTCCTCTGGTTGCTTTTAGTTTTTAATTGTTATCACTAGTTTCCAGTAATTTGATTGTGATATGCCTTGCTGTGTTTATCTCACTTTCAGCTACTCCTGTTTGTCCTATATGCAGTTTGTTGAGTTTTTTTGAATATGTGGGTTTGTAGTTTTCACCAAATTTGGAAAATAATTGGTCTTCAAAACTTCAAATATTTTTACCCACTTTTTCTTCTAGAACTTAACTATGTCTCATTTCTTGAATTGTCCTACAGGTCACTGAGTTGCTGTTCTTTTTGTTATTGGGTGTCTTTTATTTTCCCTCTGTGATTTCATTTGTATTGTGATTGTTTTCTTTCTGTAATTTTATTTTATTTATTTAAAATAAAAATAAAATTGTTGATTTGAGAGACAGAAAAACATCGATTTGTTGTTCCACTTATTGATGCTTTCACTGGTCGATTCTTGTATGTGCCCTGACCAGGAGTAGAACCCACAACCTTGGTATATCCGGATGATGCTCTAATCAACTGAGCTACCAGGGTAGGGCTCTCTCTGTAATTTTAATTTCTTTTGTTGTGTTTTAATATTCACTGATTTTTTTTCCTCTTCATTATCTAGTCTATTCATCTCAGATATACTATTTGTCATTTTAGATATGTAATTTTCATCTATAGAGATTATATTTTGTCCTTTGTTATATCTTCAACTTATATCCTTATTACATTAATGTTTGTCTCTTCATCTTTGAATGAATTCTTGTATTTGTGATGGAGATTTTAAAGTGTTAGCTGATTCCATTATCTCTAACATCCTAGTTATGGATCACGTATTCCTGCTTCTTCATATTTCAGTTATTAATTGGATGGCGTATGTTGTGAGTTTTACATTGTTGAGTGATGGTTTTTGTCATCTTTTTAAAGATGTTTTTGACTTGGATAAGTTACTTAAAGAAAAATTGATACTTAAAGGGTCTGTTTTAAAGCATTTGAAGGTAAGATATATAGAGTTGTCTTTACTCCAGGCGTGGGTTAGCCCCACTAGTTATGTTTGTCCCACCTGTGTTCTCCACTGAAGGCTGAGTGTTGAGCAAGGACTCTTGAACAGTGTTGATTTGAATATATTGTATGTAGTGGGAGAATAAGTCCAATCCCAATTACTCCAGAATGGCCAGGAGTAGAAATACCCACACACTTTATTAAAGAACAGAAATAACTTTAAAATTATCATTTGATTTTCCCCCATATTTAAAAGTCATTAGTAATCAAAATATATTTTTGACATGAATGAAAGGTTATAATAAATACAGTATTAAGTACTATGCTTCTTGATCTTTAAATAAGGGGGGAAAATCCTCAAAGTTTTATTTTCTTTTTTCCCTTTTTGACTGAATCATTTTGTCAAAGCCTAGCTAAGTTTTTGGGTACAACCATTTTTAATCATACTGACAATAGAATTAAAATGTTAAATAGACTTGTAGCCATTAAAAACTGCTAAAGGTTTGTAACAGTTTCGTGATTTTTCTTTTCCTTAATCTTCAATACTACATTGGTCATTCTGCCCAGTGCCTAGGGTCACCATACAAATTTAATTTATCAGATCTCAAAATTAATCAGGTTCATATTTTGATCTTTTCAATCACTAATGCTTGTTAGTGGTTGAGTTAGTTCATTAACTTACTTCATTATATTAAAACAGGTGGTATTTGTTTACCAACTCCTAGATTTTCCTTTGTTCATGTATTAAAATGTCCATAAATCTTACTTGGGTAAATGGGTACAGAAGGATCTCAGAACTCTTAAATACTTGTTAGCAGAACTTAGGTCCTTAAAGAGAGCAATTATGAAGAATTTTATTCTGATTAGCTGCTATGTTTAATAAGATCACTTTGAGGTTATGCACACATTTATATCCATTGTGTCATATATAAGCCAGCAGGTGGCAAACTTGAGATTTTTTGTTTTATTGCTCGTGTTGAAGATGTATTAAACAATGTGTCAATGGATCTCATGAACAGCTCTTTTGGTGTAAGAAAAATTAAACCCTCTAATTGTAGAGCCGCTGGTATTTGGATAGCAAGGTACTTTAGTTTTCTCTTGAGTTACTATTATATCCTATAATTCATTCTCTAACAGATAGCTTTGAGACATGTAAGATGCCAGTTTGAACCTATTTTTTTGCTGTGATTTCCATGATTAAGAGTAAATTTTAGCTGCTCTTGCATTTACTTTGGTGGGGATCTTTACACAGTTTAAAAGATCGTGCAATATATACTTTGTCTCCCAGAACAGGTAATGTAATATTCTTTTGAAAGTTTTAACATTGATCCTCATGTTTTAAAACATAAACAGTAATTTCTTCTGTGGGGAATAATTTTTTATTTTATTCCTACAACTATTTCTTTTTTAGTGTGGCATATTGGTAGTAATGGATACATGAAGATGAATTTGACTTTTTTCATGTACATTTGATTTTCAAAAGGTTTGGATTTTGCACCAATAATAAAGGATCAATCAAGATTGGTTATGTTGAGGCATATGATTAGGCTTTGGGTATTTAAGTAAACATACTCTATCGATCACATTCAGAGACAAAGATTCAGCCATAATACATGATTTGCCCATTTCTTTCTCTCTGTGAAATTCATCTACTCTTTTTTTTTAAATTTATTATTTTTTTTAAGTTTTATTATTGTTTAAAATATTACAGATGTCCCTTTTTCTCCCCAATGACTCGTTCCACCCCATTCTTCCCCCTCCCCTGTCCCTCTCCCCACCGTTGTCCATGTCCTTGGGTTGTGTATATATGCACATAAATTCTTTGGTTACTCTTAATGCTATCTCTATGTTCTCTACAAAATTCATTCTCCTTTATATAAGTTACATTCCTTTCTATACGTCTGTTCTATTTCAACAATAACTATGGTTTGTTCTTCTCCTCCTAATGGGGAATTAAAAACAAACAAACAAACAAAAAAAACCCAACAGCAATGACTAAAGACAAACCAAAATTAGGTAATGAGATGCTTCCTGATTTCTACATATAAATTGGATCATTTAGATTACTTCTAAAGATTAAAATAAAATAATCTATGCTTCATTAAAGCCAAACACTATTTGAAGGATTCTAACAATTGACTTCTTGGTGGAATGAGACTTTAAAAGGTAGAAAGTGAATCCACTAATCAGTCAACGTAAATGTTTCAGTTAGTTCTCCAAATATCACAATAACTGAGGGCTCCTTAAGGCCTAATAACTTATAGTTCTCCCTTCCTTGCTTTTTTACTTACAAGGGAGGAGTACACAAACTTTTTTAAGTGTAGAGTCTAAATATAGCAGAAGGAAACTAAATTATAGTGTAAAATTGAATTAAACTATGAAACAAGCCCTGAGTCAAATTTAAGAAAACCGAAACTTCCACTTATGCTGTAGATTGCATATCGCTCAGCCTTCCTGTTCCCATCACTGGGGCTTTGCAAAAAGAAGCTTCTACTCAGAAAGGCGCCCACCCTGCGCTAGGCTGCGTGTATTCAGAGGTGAAGATACCCTGGTCTGGTTGGTGCGTCCCCGTTCCACCCTCTTTCTATTAGCCTTCCGTTCCTTTCCAACTGGGGAACCCACTTTTTGAGAAAGATGCCCCACACCCCAAAACACCTCCTCATTCCCCCTTTCGCGGGTCTGCTTGATGGAATGCCTTGTGATTTTTCACGGGGTCGAACCAGCGACGTGAGAACAGGGTCGGGACCCAGCGACCTGCAGCCTTGCGAGTCCCTCCGCAGAGGCACCCAGGCCGGGCCCGGCCCCTGCCCTGATGACTGGCCAGGCCAGGCTGTCCCACAGCTGTGCAGCCGGCCAGATTTTCGTCTTTAATAGGGTGCCCTCCGATGCAGTCCTTAAATACACGCATCTCCCGAGTTCCAGCGAGAGCGCAAGGTCCCCGTCCCGCCTGGTCTGGCCGCGCATCCCGGAGCCTGCGGTGGCGCTTCCAGGGGACAGCGGGCGTCTGCGGGCCACACCTCGGCGGGGCTGTGGCATGTCCCTCACCCCCGGACAAGGAAGCCCGGAGCCTGGCTCTCCCCGGGAGAGGAGTCCCGTGGGGAGGGTCCCTCCGCGCCCTAGCGAGCTGGGAGTCCGGCCTCCCCGCCCCCCGCGCTCTGCCTCCGGCCGCCCGCGGCGCCCCTTCCCACCCGCGTCCGCGCAGAAGTAAGTTTCCCCCGCATCCAGCCCGGTTGACGTAGGCATCCCTTCCCCTCCCATCTGGACAGGAGCCCAGGAGGCGGCGAGGGGGGGCGGATGCGGAGGTGGGGAGCGCGCGTGTCGCCGAGGTGAGGGTCCCGAGGCGAGGCCAGGCGAGCGCCGGGCGAGAGGATGGGCGCCGGGCCCACGAACAGACGAACGCGTGTCCCTCTTCCCCCTGAATCCCAATGAGGTCACTGCGATGAGAGAGAGTCGGATCCAGAGAGAGGGGGAGGCCGGCGACGACGACGAGGGAGAAGGAACCCAGACGGGGAAGGGCCACCCGCCAAGGTCGCCGCTTCTGGCCGCGCGGCGCTGACCCCGCCCGCGCGCCCGGCCCGGGGACCGCGGGACTCGCACAGGCGCTTGGTGCTGCCACGAAAACAAAGGAGAGGCGCGGGCGCGGGCGCGGGGCTCGGAGCGCTTTGGTGCTGCGCCCCGGCGGCAGAGCTCCTCTCCGGGCCGGGAAGGAAGGGCAGCCGGGCCGAGCAGCGGCTCCCCGCCGAGCCCCGGACGCGGCAGGACTCTGGACAGCGCCCCGCGGCCCCCGGTTCCCGCTCCCGGCGGGAAGCCCCGCGGCCGGTCTCGCCTCCTCCGCGGGGCTCCGGCCGCCGATCCTCCCCCATCCCCGTCTGAACGCGCCCGGGCGCGCGGAGCAGCTGTGTCGCCTGTGGCCCGATCGAGGCGAGAGGGTCTCCGGCTCTGGACACCCGGCCCTTGTGGATAATGCTTCGCTGGTGAAGAAAGAAAAAGTTTTGGGGGGTCTGGCAGGGGGAGGAAAAGAGGGCTGGGGGGGAAGGAGGAGAGTGGAAGAAAGAAGGCGGATGGTCGGTTTCCCGCTCTGATCTGGAAGGAATGATGCCCGAGGAAGGATGTGCACCAGCGGCCAGATTATTGGGAGCCTGCTGGTGCTCTCCGTGCTGGAGATAGGGCTGGGGGTGTCCAGCGTGGCCGTGGGGGCGGTCAGCTTCAGCCTGGCCCTCCGACAGCACAAGCCGCAGCTCGGAGACTCGTCCCCGGTATGGAGCGGGGTGTGTGTACGTTGAGCCATTTCACTCTTTACCTCTTTAGGGCGACGGTCCGCGCGCGCTAGGCACCCCTCCCCGGGGAGGCGAGGGGGCCGTGAATCTGCCCGGCCTGCCCGGGCTCCCCGGGCCCGCTGAGCCTCTTTATGTCGCCTTTTTGTTGAGCCCAGCAAGTGTTTCTCCTTTCCCCTCTCCTTGGCTGGAGACCAAATGAACCGCCTTTGTTCAGGGCTGGGGAGGGGGCAGGAGGCGCCCCGCGGTGCCGGGGGTCCCACCTGCCGGGGGCGGCGCAGCCTCTCGCTCCTGCGAGGAGGGACCTCTGAATGCAGACGTTAGAGCGTTGTCTGGTGCCGGGACCAGCGAGGATAGTTAGACATTTGTTGCTGAGGACGCTGGGGGCAAGCGAGAGAAATGGGACAAGAGGAGAAGTGTGGCGGGAGCGAGGAAGGCGCATTTCATCCCGGGAATCGCTGCCCGGAACGGTCCCTGGCTAGCTTTCTGTACCTCACGTCTAAAAACTCTCTCGCAAGTTCCAGGCAGTGCGTTGAACAGCAGATGGCACGGTATTTATCAACGGTCTAACTGGAGAGATGCTCAGCTCAGAGAGTGGCTAAGGCTAGGAGGAAATGTCATCATTTTCTCTAGGTCAGGAGGCTGACCCGAAGAGCTGCTTGTTTATTTGCTTGAGGTGACTGGCCAGGAAAGCCTGAGGGACCCATTCCTTCCATCGAGAATCAATAAGACTACTCAGCACTGTTCCTAGTATTGTGGAAATCAACTTTCTCCTTTGAGTTAGAAAGCTGCTGTCTCCTTCTGGGTCTCTAGCTCCCTCTTACTTTAGATAATTGGATAGGATGTTATTCTATCCCTGATCATCAATAGGTGTAATTAACAATCATGGCTTAGTTACTTGTGCTTTCAGTCACTGAAAAACAAAAACAAAAAAGATCATGTATGAGGTCAAGAAAAATTATTTCAAAGTAATTCACTTTTGAGAGAAATTCTAGCATTCTTAAAATTAGCATAATTCTGTTTTAGAAAATTTAATATTTTAATTTTTCAAAGTGAAGTGAATGTTTTTAAATTGCAGAAGTTAAAAGAAAACTGGTGCTCAATTCTAACGTTGAATTCTTCCAAGAACCCTTGTTCTAAATTCAATAAGTTACCACCAACCTCTGAATAATTACCTTTCTTTATTATGGAATTTTAATAATGCATATTTTAAACTTAACTAAGAAAGCCTAAAAGTCAAATCTTAAATCTGATTTTACATCTTATATTATTTTAAGAGCTGTAGTTATTATTATTATTTAACAGAAATAGCCAGGCTCTAAAACTTCTTTCAGTTGTCAAAATGAAATGTAATGTCAACATTTAAAGAAAGGGGAAGAAAATGTGATATTTTGGTGGCTTATGAGGGAGAAACCTCACTTTTCAAATCACTTTCCCTCTGAAAGGTAAGAGGTTGAGTGAATAAACTTAGGTTATCTCTAAATAGTATTGAAATATCCCATTTATCTTCAGGAATAAAAAAAAAAAAAAGTTGCATCTGCTTGACATCATGTAAGAAAAGTAATTAAATGATTTTATCTCTCTTCCCAAACTATTCACTATTATCTAGATGAGTTGATATATGTGTATATACAGAAAATGAAAATCTTGAATCAGCTCAGTGAAAAGCAAATAAAACAGTAATATATACAGTCATTATCATAAAGAATTGTTTCCATTTTTAACTGGTTCTTTAGAGTAACCAAAATTCACCTGTGGTTCTAGAACAATAGTATTGAATTCTATTGTCTGATTCAGTAAAATTAAAAAAAAACACTTGCCTGTGATTGAATGAATGGATTTGAAACTAGGAATGCTCACACAGTTGGCTACTTTTATAAACTCAAGTTTAAAAAGAAAATTTGTGAAGAATTCAATATCAAGTTATGATGGTTGTTTATCAAATAAGCTTGCTAAGTTGATTTTTTAAATTATTTTTCAGAGGCCATTTCTGATAGAGTCTGAATTATCTCTTAATTCTGTCAATGATGAATTCATAGAACCAGCATTTATAGAGGGATGGCCATGTGCAAGGCATTTTACTGTTGAACACAAAGGCTATTAAGATGGATCAGAATGCCTAGTCGAGGAAACTGTATCCCTGACCAGTTAGAGTTTGGCCTCAGAAAGATACAGGGGCAGGTAAAGGGAAGAGAGGTGGGGGTGACCCATGAAACATCCATGGGAAAACAATTATTCTTCTCTTGATCTTGCAAGTTTATTGAGACTTGGAATTAATGTTTCACAGTGTTGAGTAATGAAATCTGGAGTCTACCTGGGTGCAGATCCCAGATCTACCATTTACTATCTGGGTGACTAGCCAAAGATTCCTCATACATTGTAAAATAGTGTGTTAGAAGCACAGGTGAAATAGGCTCTTAGTAAAAAGCACAGCATGTAGTAAGCACCTAATAAGTGTGAGCAGCTAATACTGGGTGCACAGACTGGCAGAGAAGAGTGAGAGAAAGGAAAACCTTTCGGGCAGTGTGATGAAGGCAAAACCTGGGGCAGGGCGGGCTATGTTTCAGGGAGAGGTTCCTCTGGTTCTCCTGGGCTTAGGTGTGTGAGGGAGACATGGGGCCGGGAAGAGTGGCTGGGGCCAGATCCTGGGAGGTTGTTTTCCAGTTCAAGGCAATGGATTTATTTCTTCATATTTTCAAAATAAATAAATAAATAATAATAATGACAATTCTTATTTTCTAAAAAAGACTCCATGGAGATGCAAAGGAAAACTAGACATAAAATTATAAATCTCCCTGGTATTTTGTGAATTAAAAATCTGTATTATTTATGGACAAGGTTGGTATTTTATAATAACCTGTCAGGATAACCATAGTCTATCATCAGAAGTATTTTTCAGCACATTAATACCATTATTATAAGATTTCTGACTTAAATTTTAGAAGTCAATGGAAATAAAAACTATACTCTGAAAAGACTACTTCTTATATATGGAACCCGACATAATAAGATTTTTATCTAGGTCAAGTGCACTAAGAATTCAGATAACTATTTTGATTATATGCCCCCAAAATATTTTAAAATTTTTAAATGGCTTCCAAATAAAATTATACCAACATAAAGGGTTTAAAATCCATGAGATGGGTGCTTATACAGATTACTTTCAGTTACTATCTCATAATCAGGCAGAGTGCTTCTGTTATCAGTTTAAAGGAGGTGGACATTTAGAAGGAAAAAAATCATTTAACTATAATTCCATAGAGACAGAACTAGAAATGCCTTTATAACATGTTACTCTTCCTGATTCTGTTATAGCTGATATAGTCACCTCATTAAAAGCATAAAAGAAGACATAACTGTTAGATAACAATGAATGAACCATTGAGTAAAGTGCTTTGGAAAAGACATAGACATGTGAAGTATAATTGATGTGTAGGATTTATTAGCAGAGAGTTACATAGACAAGTCTATGTTTCCAGGTTGCTGTGTGATGGTCACTTTTGTCAGTCTCCAGTGCATCATCTATAATGGGAACGGACTGTGTTTACCAGCACACAGATTCGTGGAGCCAAGAGAAATGTACTTTGTTGCTCTAGGTTGGCAGTTGGAAATCTAGAGATTCAGATGATGGTGCCCAGAACAACATCTGATTCTGAATTGCAGTTGATACATCCCATGCTAAATTCCATCATGTATATCTGATAATCATTCTACAAACTAAATATATTAAAAGGATTTTCTAAGCCTTGTTTGTTGGCATATAAACATAGTCTTTTACAATATTCAAAATTTTTCTTATCTAAATCATATAAAGTTGAGTAATTTTATTGCTTATTTTTCTGGAGCATACTTGATATGTATATCATAACTTTATCTGCTTAATAAATCTGATCATGTAGGTGAGTGGAATGTATAGCATAGTCAAGGCACATACCTGTTATGTGGCCTCCTGGTTCACCATGGCAACAACTGAGCCAGTTTTAAGATTGTGGTGAAATTCGCCTACTGTGTATTCTGATCCATACCATAGCAGGACAAAGGATGTGCTCTATATAAATGATAGCTGCTCCAAAGTACTATTTTTAATATTAAAATCTGTCTAATTCATTTGAGGAAAAAGACAAAACAATGAAGTGAAAGAAATCCCTCAAACAATTACTGCAAATGTACAAAATTTGAAGCTAGTGAGTCTCTGACCAGATAATATATCATTATTCACCAGAGTCAAAATAGGTAACACAAGGGGTTCATATCCTTTAGCATGAAATAAAAACACTGCCCCATCCTAAGAAAAAATTACAGTTGTATATTTATACCTCATTTTAAAATTAATTTTAATTATCCAAGTAATTCGTAAATAAATTCTCATTTCAAAGGGTTAAATAGGATTAAGACTGAAGTTCTTTTTCCTACCATGTCATCTAAATTAGCCACAGTTATAAATTTAGTGTGTAATCTCATAGATATTTCTCCATGCATAAATAGTATTGTTTGAACATAGAGACCATTTTGATCAAGTTTCTGGATATAATAAAGCCTACTTATGAACTCTGTAGAGCCCAGGTAAAGAATCTCTTTCTTATTCTCAACTGCTACTTGCTATCTACTGGGGTTAGGTTAGGGTAATTATATAATTAGCAATTAAATAAGTAAGCTAAGCATAACTACTGGGAAATGTAGTTACTATTCAAGGGACCTGGGTCACCTTTAGTCATCTATTTGTTGACAATTTGCTTGATACAAACAATCCAAACAAAGTCAAAGTCTTTCATTTGGATGTTTTGCCTAAACTGTTCAAGCGTGTTCTCTACATTGACTTAATTATTAGTCAGATCATCTAATACATTCTTTGCACATGGTCAAGAAATATAACCTCTTTGTATATTTACTTGGCCCTGAGATAATACTTAATTTTCTTGGTAGATAGAGCATAGCCCAGCCATCCTAACTGAAGTGCTGGTTTTTAAAGTTCAATAAAAGCTAGAATAGGTTTGGTGGGTATGTACCCACCCACCAAAGGAGGAAAACTGTCGATTTGGGATCAAATGATGTTGGATCATTCACCTGTGAAGTGAACAGACTTTTATTTTACTACTTCACTCTTTCTCCATAAACACACACACACACACACACACACACACACACACACACACACACATATATATTCAATAGTATTTCTATACCTAAATAACGAAGTCCAGAGTTGTTCAAGATGCTTTATTTTCTTAGTAATTTAGTCAAATTACCATGTAGTCACTCTGCAGATAGATGTTGACTTCAACATGCCAAATGGACAATGCCAGAATAGTTAGATGATAGTATATAAGGACTCTGATTGATTGTCTTCCTAGGAGAAAAAGTGAGAGACAGAAAGAGAGAGAGGGAGAGAGAGAGAGAAGAAACTATGTGGCTACTTTCATCGGTCACGTTCAAAGCCACGCTGTCCTTCTCATGCATACAGATCTAATGTAGATATACTTTATTCAAACTGAATGATAGTTTGGATCCATACATCCCTCTCAGTGTAACTGTGGCACTAGATAATCTATGTATCTTCATTAAGTCAAGGAGAGAAACACCAGTACCTATTTCATGGGCTGCTGTGAAGCTGCAGTGAAAACAAGACAATGCTTACAAAGCTGTGGGGACCAAGCCTGGCGCAGAGTAAGTGCTCAGGAGCCTTCGCAGCCTTGTTTCTCTCCTGTCCTGATGCTGCTCCGTGACTGTCTGGGACCAACAGCACACCAGTGGTGCACTGCTCCTCAATATTTCTTCAACCCCCTTTACCAACTCTAGTTTGACTCATCTTTTTTTTCATGTATAGTACGTGCCTACTTAGCTTTTGATTTAATTCAGGTAAATACATTAACGACTACAAAAAATGTACCAAAATATCTGCATTAGATAAAGCTGCTGCTATGACATATCTCTCTCTTTGTTTTCTTTCGCAAGTGGAGAGGGTGATAGAAACATTCAGTAATCAGATAAATTAGACAGTTATGTAAGGCAACTCAGACAGTAGGGATACTGTAACTACTATTTATGTCATAAAACAAAGTCCTCGAAAAATATATAAAACCATGTAAGTCTTGTCATAAAGTCTAAATACAAATACAAATTAATACTTCTAATAAACATACTTAATATCTTGGAGGCTTGTACTGTTTTGCTTGAACTACCCAAGCAGCTTTTGAAGCAGTGTTTACTACATGTTTTATTATTAACGGATCCATCAATGAAGTATCTATATTTCAACGATTCTTATAATGTTAATTAGTGCCCACGATCTTTAGCATCAGTATTAAGACTCCCGAGAAGCAATTCTAAGTTCCATTAGTTCATGATCTATTATTAAATATTGGACAAAATTATATGGTCAAGGCAAAAAGAAAATATTAGTGCTTAAGTAGATCACCTTAGGAGACGGTGGCTTGAGCTATTTATCCTGTAGAAATAATACTAGGCAGGATGTTTTCATATATATTATTATTTCTAATCTTAACAACTTTGTGAAGAATGCAGTATTTTATAAAGTTTATGTGGAAAAAAAGAAGTTACCTAGTGTCCACTGTTATTTAATCAGCTGAGTTAGTATTTAAAGCGCTGTAGTCTTATTTCAAGATATGTTCTTTTTCTGTTGCATTGTGTGGAAAATTTTAAGGGAAAGTCATTCACTGAAGCCTGACCTCGTTATTTGTTCCCGCTCCTGAGTATATGAGTCAGGCAGGATGGCATAAAGGCCAGGTCCCAATCACTGTATCCATTTTCCAGAAGAGACTGGCATAGCCAACTGATCAATAAACTCAACCCCTGTGTTCTAAGAAGAGTGTGAGATTTTAGACTAAGTTGTTCTTCCCCTTGGAGCTTAAACTTTAGCCTTAAAAATAAGACTAAATTTTACATCTCAACGGATTGTTAAATATTATGAAGGCAAGTCGGGAAGACACAAAACAGCATATTTAAACATAGTTCATTCAAAATGAGAGGTTATCAGTGAGGGGTCAAGGATGACTTTCTCATGAAGGGAGAACTTTTCCAGGCCTTGGGGACTGGGCAGGTTTCCAGTGGATAGAGGAAAGATGTACTAAGCAAGCTATTCCCATGTGTAAAGTCATGGAAGGGACAACGAAACGGGGAGTTTGTGGGGGATTGAGGAGACCGGACTTGATAGAGCTAAGACATGTTCACCTAAAAACTAGTAAGTAAAGATCTACCTCATCTAGATAGGATGGGGCAGCTTTAAAAGTGTTCAGAAAGAATGGCTAGGTTAGTCTGCTCTTGATTCTCGACTAAGCTTGGTGAGCTCTGCTGGGTAGAACTTGATGATCATGAGGGAAAGGCTGTTGAAATTGCTGCTCAATTTCAAGGCAAAGCACCAGCCCTTGGTTCCAAGACGTGTATACTGGATCCAAAGAAAGACCTGAGGAAACTCTTGAGACTTGAGCAAAGCGCAAATCTACCATCTCAAACTTAACCCCAACTTCAGGTGACTCTTGTTATCCATCACCATTTATCCCCTTGATGCCCTGTTCCAGCTCCATTCACCAACAGATTATTTTTTAAAAAGAAAAAATATCATAACACAGAATTGGAACTGAATACAATGCACAATGAATTAAGTATAGGAAGGTTTCATTACATGAACATGGAGGGGGATTTGTGAAGGAAAGGCATCCTGAGGATCGAGGCTGATCCTTTCTGTACAGAGAAAGATTTAGGTCTTGAGCCTGTGGGAAGGTTCTGAGATTTGGGGGCTTAAATTCATTTAGAAGAGCTTGCATGCCAATCAGCTACATGCTACTTTGCTGATTTCTTCTGAAATTCATTCTTGTGTATTGCTGGTTTCATTCAGTTACTTTACAGTCTCTAAAAAGGTTTCTTTTAGTTCCTGCTGTGCGGACCATTTACCACTGTGGCGTTTTTATTTCCTTCTGTCCCTTGAGTGCTTTTGGTTTAATTTCTTTGTTTGCTGTGGTTTTGTGAGCCCATGCGCTCTGATAAGCCACCAAGATGACCTGGTGGTAATGGAGGACTTCTATCACATCAGCATACCTGTTGTACATATTATCGTATTTTATTTTTCTGTGAAGCTGGTTATATTTCTGAGATATGGTGGCTCTATTGATAAAAATGTACACTTACCCTTTTCCAGTTGAACTTTTGAAATTTTGAAAATTTCAAAATTTTCTGGAATAGAAGAAATATTGTATGTGGATCTATGTGCCTTGCTTTATTTTAGTGTTCTGTTTGGGGGTAGAAAATAAGAGATTGTTCTAGCTTAAGGGGAAAAAAGAGCAGTGCATAATTAGCAGGGTATTCCATGGACTAAAGGAGAGAAATATACATAGAAAAGTGGAAAAGTGAGTTCTTATAAAGATAAACACTAGGCATAAAATGCAGAAGAATTGGTAGAGGGGAGAGCAGAGGCCACTGAGGAGATCAGTAAATCTATCGAGGGCAGAACAAGCGCAAGGAACTGAGCTGTGAGCTTCTGTAACTCAGAGCCCAGGACTTCCAGGGGCAGGGCTATGGAATTGGGGCCGAATCAATGTTGGGGTCAACGGCAAAAGCACTTGATGGGCCTGAGCTCTATTGTCTGCACTGGGCTGGAATGAGTGAAAAGAGGAATGACAGCTCGGTGTGGGGGAAGGACTATGGAAAATCAAGAGAGGTTCCTGTTCCCGGTCTCGTGAGCCAAATGCTCATTCTCCTTAGCTCTCTTTCCTGTAAGGTTTAGTCAACAAATATTGATTCCTCAGCTATAGTCTATGCTCTGAGTTAGATTCGGAGGATCCAGCAGTGAATAAAATAATCATGATCCCTGATCTTCTGAAGCTTAATTTTTAAAAGAATATAGACAATGAATCAATAATGCACAGATTATCAATGACATATTGTGACATGTTAAACATGAGAAATACAGCCTTATGAAGAATATAACTGTTATTAATAATAAGAGCATCAGGAAAAGCTTCTCTAAGAAAGCAGTATTTCCTGAAGTATAATGAGACATTACGCAGATGAAGAGGAGGAAGAGCATTGTTCTAAGCAGAGGGAACAGCATGGATTGAGACCCTGAGGTAGGAAACCTTTGATGTGTCTGAGAACTTGAAGAAAGACCAGAGTGACTAAAATATGGCAAGTGAGCAGAAGCATATAGAAGGCACTGGTCCAAGTGGAGAGGCAAATGGGAAACAATCAATTAAGACACATGCTGCCATGCTTTGTTTTTTCCCTAATTTTAATAGGAGCCACTTGAGGCTGCAGTTTAGAAAACATTTTAGAGTCAGACAAATGATGAAGCCACAGGTCTAGTTAGGAGGCTACTGGGATGCAGGTACAATGGTTGGATAAGACAGAAAGAATAAAATAAAAATAGAGAAAGCACAGATATTTGACAAGACTCTGTGTTTGATTAGATGCCATTGTAGAGTCAAAGTAGTAAGAATGGGTCTCAGATTTAGGGATCCAGCAACTGGTAGGATCCCATTTACTCTTCTGAGAATTAGATGATTAGGAAAGGAAAAACTCCCATGTATGTGTGTAAGGGGGAGTGGCGGTGACTGTATAAGGTGGGGAGAGATCAAGGGTTTACTTGTGATCTGTTGAGTTAGAGGTGCCTGTGAAATATCCAAATGGAGAGATGCTGTGGACTGTTAGATGGGTCCAGAGTTCAGAAGACAGGACCATGCCAGAAATAGGAACATGGGAGTAGTCTGTAAATACATGAAATACATGTAAAGGCATTTAGAACCATGGGAGTGATTGAACAACCCAAGACAAAGCCATTTGTTGTTATAATATTCAGATGTTGAATAGTGATGCAGAAATAGAAAAAAGGGACTGAGCATTTGAGCCAGAGAAATATGCTGAAGACCAAGAGGGCATGGTGTCTGAGAAGTGCAAAGGAGAGGGCTTCCGTGTAAGATGAGCACTGAAAGGTGGGGTCATGGCTTACCTTAGGGGCAGCTCAAGTAGAACAGCGGGTGTGTCAGCCAGGCCCAGGTCCGCTAATGGGAGAGTGGGAAGGAGGAATATGGAAACCGTTCAGTGTAGATGCCTCCTGGTGAAGGGAAAATGGGCCTGTGTAGAGAGCTAGAGCAACAGACGTATAAAGGTCTGGAATCTGGGAAGGTTTTTATGTTTAAGGGTGGTATCGGCTCACTTTTGCACGCTGATGTCAGTGATGAAGTAGAAAGGAAATATAAACAGAGAGGAACCCTTTGAGCAGGTGCAGTGTGATTGAATTAAGAGCTGAAGTGGAGGTTTCATGTTGATAAGTTTTATCTTTGTCTATTGTAAAAAAGAGAGAGCAAGATGAGTGTGAATAAAGATGAGGAGTTTTTCACACTTAAAGGTGAGTGGTGAGAGGCGTCTCTGATGGCTTCATGTTTTCTGCCTAATCTGAGATCTGCTGATAGTAAAGAAGAGATAGAAGTCTGGTTTGAAGAGAATTTCATTACAATGTTTTCTTTCCCTATTGGCTGAGAATTATAATTTGCACGATATATACTGGATAGAGACCTAGAAATAATTTATTCCAAATTCACCACTTCAAGATAAGCAAACTGGAGCCCAGAAAATTAGCACTACTGATATAGAACCAGGGCAAGAGTCCAAGTCCTGGTCCACCACTGTTTCCACAGATCCTTCAAAATATTACGTATCCTTAAAATAAGTGCTCAACCAACAGGAAAGTGCAGTTATCTGGCTACTGCCCCAAACTAAAAAAGAATGATCTCCAATTATTGGCACGGCTAAACTATCATGGAGATATAATAAGCATTTTAACAGATTTTAGGGGTTTTCTTCCAGTTGGGAGTTTCAAGGGAACAGCTTTTTACATAAATAGTGGTGTGTTCTCCATGGTGCTTTTCCAAAGCAACTAAGAAATTGAAGCTAATTTTTAGAAGTTTGCTAATGTTTCCAAACCCACAAGAGCTAGTGATCAACTTAGGTAAGTGAATTTCCTTCAGGAAGGCTTTAGAAACAGATTCCAAAGCTCATTTATCAAGCTGTACACATTCGATGAGCTTGGACAGGGTATGTCAAAGTCCTGTAGCTCTGCATATTTTCTGTCTGAGTGTTTTCTTTTTAATTCAAACATATAGGAATCAAAATTAACAGTCAGATTTAGTATACTATTTGCCTAAATTAGCTAATAAGAAATATGTTTATATATATTATGCCTTCATCTAACACTTCAAAAATTTGTCAACCTATATATAAAGATAGATGCCTTTAAAAGGGTCATATGGACAAACAAGAAAAACAAACAAAAACAGACACAGACAACACTATGGTGGTGACCAGAGGGAAAGGGGTCAAATCTATGGTGACAGAAGATTTGACTTTGAGTGGTGGGCACACAATAGAATATACAGGTGATGTATCACAGAATTTTACACTTGAAACCTATGTAATCTTATTAGCCATTGTCATCCCAATAAATTTAATTTAAAAATTTAAAAATAAATAAAATAAAGGGCCATATTTTAAAAAGTGCTCTTTTTCATAAATGTATCCTTAGCCATGGATATTGAAGAGTGTTCTTACTAGTGATAGGGTGAGCTGAGTTTTCTAGTTTGACATTAAGAAATTAAAATATCATTATGAAAGATAAGCAATATTCACCACCTTTATACCCCAATCAGTTATGGTTGAAGTAAAGGATATTCTGAAAGGATTCTTCTGGGTAAAGGAGGGTAATTTTAACTCATGATTTTGCTAATTTATTTTTGGCTCCAGCCAAGTAGAAGTATCATCAAGCATCTTAGGCCCTCAAACCTTCAGAATAGTCTCTTAGAGGAAGACATGAGGATTTTGTGAAATATCAAGTTGAAATTTCTCTCTACTGAGTTAAATGATGTAAGTTTGAGAGCCACTATGCAATGGAGCATTAGGACCAGCAGAGAGTGAATAGCATTCTCATATAACTGAAATCAACCAGCTGAGGAAAGCACTGGATCTTCTGCTGATAAGATACTTGGGAAGAAACTTGTTTTTCTTTGACTTATGGCCATAGCTGACCTTTGGTATGATCTAGATTTACACAGTCAAGTAGGCTAGTCACTAACCACATGTGGCCACTGAGCATTTTCAATGTGGCTAGTCTGATTTAGATGCACTATGAGTATAAGATATACACACTGGATTTCGAAGGCTGATTATAGAAAAAAAGAATGTAAAATGGCTCAAGTTTTTTAAAATGTTGATTACACATAGAAATGATAATAATGAATATTTTAAATTAAATCTATTATTAAAATTTTATCTTTTTAAATGTGTCTACTAGAAAATGCCAAGTTATATATGAGTTTGCATTTGTGGCTCACATTAGATCTCTACTGGACAGTTCTCATTAGATACATTTTTTATCAAAAGAAAAAATTAACTGGTCAGGAAAATCTGCACGCTTTGTTTACCTAAGATATGAACAATAGATGAGGAAAGCCTTTAAAACAATTTGGGTTATTAGTGAACTAAGAAGGGTGAACTGGCCGGTTGACGGTAGAGACATGAAGTAGCTGAGTGCATACAGCATTTCCCAAAAGACAGCCAGGTCACTTGCTCCTGTGGCACAAGCCTCTCAACTGTAATTTTCTTAATGATAAAATCGGGTTTTGTGTGACTTTTTAAAGTGGGATTTTAAGTGTCATTTGGCAAGTAACAAACGTGTTTGGGAGAGGAGAGGTTTATTTCCCCACTTCTAGTAACCTGAACTTCATTCATTTATTCATTCATTCTTCAACAAATGTTCATCTGAACTTCTTATATGTGCTAGGTCCTGTGTTAGTACTAAAGTTGTAAAAATGGAAAAAACACCTTTTGGAATGACAGATATATAGTGACTAGTTACCATAAAATATGATCAGTGTTACAATAGACATGAGCATAATGTATTTTGTTAGGTTTTGACCAGGAATGCATAGAAGGGTTGAAAAGGGCTTCACAAGTAAATATTTACACTGGTTCTTTATATTTAAGAAAGTATTTTCAAATGGAAAGAGAAAATAAACATTTATTGGCACCTGCCATGTCCCACAGCCATGGCTAAGCACTCTCAGGCGGGTTGTGTCTTTTAAGTTCGTAATCATGTGATATTTAAATTAATCTCCTACTTCGTATAAAAGGAATGGAGAATATAATTTCATTATAACTGATATGTTCAATGTCACAGTGCTATGATATGTGTCAGGGTAGATACTAGAGAAACATCTGCTAAAAATTAGTAGAAAAAATAGGGCCATTTAGATCCGTGATCAGAGAATGTCAAGGCAGGAGGCACTCACAAATCCCATCCAATCCAGCTTCCTTCTTTTAAAGGTGAAGCCCATTGACTTGCCTACTGTAAGTAAATGGCAAAGGAAGAATGAGTGGGAGCCTGGGGGTTCGGCTGTAACTGCAGAACTTTTTTTCTCAGCGATACATAGCCACAGCCCATGACTACAGACAATCCATCAGAAGCTGCACGTCGGTAACAACACATACCCAACCCTACTCATCACTTACTGCAAGCTGTCAGCTTGTCTGTACAAGACCCCTTTCTGTGTTCTACTATTTAGAGTTGCAATTATAATATTAACATTTTTATCACATAATTTCCCCTTTTTAAAATTCTGATGATTTTCCCCTCTTTTTTCATTGCTTTTCTTAATATTCGTTCCTTTAACGGGACTGATCTGATTGAGATAGTTATGGTAACACAAAGCCCCAGAACATACAGGATCCTGGAGCTTCCCAATATATCAATTTGGCAAATAATTACTGGTCTAACATTAAATGAAGTGTTTTGCTGAGAATGTGAGAACAGATAATACACTGGACTTTGACTCCAAGGTCTTTATAGCTAGTGGGAGAAATTATCTTGCATATTAAGCACTTAAATTCTTCTAAGTCCCTCCCGACTCTTATTTTATCTAATATTTACAGCAACCCTATGGAGAATGTACTCTCATGAACCTAATTAAAGAGAACACTGTGGTAACATAATTTGATAATGTTCTCAAAGTAACACAGCTGGAAAATGATGGAGCCATGATTCAAAACCCAGCCAATTTGACTCTAGATCAGTCTCTCTTAATCACAAACTTATACTTCCTCCTACTACATAGAAAATAGATATAAATAACTGTAGCATGTAATGAATGCTAATGCCACGGCTGCACAAAGGAAGTGCAGAGGGAGACAGATGCCTTGGCAGAGTATGTGTCTTTGGGGGCAAGCTTGGAAGAATGAAGTAGAGAGGACCTGATGGCAATGAGGAGGGAAAGGCCTTCCAGGCTGGTGCAAGCACAACCTGTGGAAAGCTTGAGAACAGCAAAGGAAATATTGATTTCAGAGCACAGGAGGTGCTGGAAGAAGAGAGCCTGAAGAGGTTGGCGTGACCTAGTGTGAGGAACCTGAGTATATACTATGGAATTGAATTATATACTTTTTTAAAAAGAAATAGACAGGTACTAAAATGTTTTAAAGGCTATGAGGGTAGGAGTAACACTAGTCAATGTATTTCAGGAATAATTACCTAGTCAGCAGTGTGGAGAATTAGAGCCAAGGGGCCTATGTACATCATTCATATTAAAATTTAGAATCAGACTGAAGGGTAAGTCCAGTGGGAATGGAAATAAAAAGGGCAAAATTTTATGACCCATCCATCCACGCCCTGATTAGAAGCCAAGAAATGTGTACAGCCATTGAAGAAAAAAAATGAACAAAGGAGTGGGATGTTAAAAATCAAGCTTAGAATGAACTTAGAATGACATTGGGGAGACAGGGCAGGGCGATCCTCTAAGATAATCCAGGGCTGTGGATGTAGAATTAATAGCATGTAACTGATTTGACGGGAATGATATGGAAAGGGGCAGAAAATCCAAAGTGCCTCTGAGTTTTGAGAGAATACTAGGAAGAGTGATAAAAAGTGGGAAAGTCATGAGTAGAAGCAGATGTGAGCAGTGTTTTGTGAGTATTTGGTATTTGACAGTATCCCTGCGGATCTGTTCATTGACCGAGCTTCTGGCTGTGAGCACACTGAACTGCAGAATGATTGTAGGCTGAGCTAAAAATAGACGAAGCTTTCATGATGACCAGCATCCTGTGTCATTCACTGGTCTCTTGTAACATGAATCCATTTTAGACAAGACATTTTGCTTTGAAATATCACATTCAGAGGCGAGCGATATTGGTAACACTTAAAAGACTTCTCTGGTATCAAATAGAAATTAATACCATTTTATTACTACGTTCTAGAATGTTGTTCACTCATAAGCCTTAAAGTCTTCATAATTGCAGTTCAGTATAGCAGGGCCAGAGCTGGAGAGCATAGTAATACCCAAATCCCTGAGTATTAAATCCATGTTGATTTAATGTCAGACAACCCACTTGCACAAAGGAGGGGACATAAGCAAATATACACACAGGTTGGCATAAGGCAAGATTCTGTAAATCAGAAAAAGCACTAGGAATGTATAAAATATATTTTTTAATTTGTCGGGAATTCAGACACTGGTCTGTATCCATCAGATGCTCAAAAGTAGTATACAATTTTTATAATAGTTATTAACAAACCATTGAGTTATGCTCTATTGGGTATTAGAAACTGTACCAAGTTCAACACGCGAATTATCTCAATCCTTCTAAAAGCACTATAAGCATTAGACACTTGCAGTAGTATATTCATCATATAGACGGGGAAGTTCAAGTAGCTGTGTGAAGTCCCACTAATATGTTGCAGAGCCAAATTTAAAGCCCAGGCCTTCCTGGCTCCAAGGTTTGTACTCGGTACAGTGATGCTATCCTCCAGCCATTTCTTTTAAGCCCTGGCTATAAAGAGCGGTGCTGGTTCTACAGCTCAGACCTCAGTGGACAGCACCCAAAGATTAACATTTACTTAGAGTGAGAAGGGACCTGAAGCATAAATATGGCTCCTCTAATGCATCAAAGTAGCCAGTAACTCCACCTGAAAAGCCACTGCAGGTCCCCTTCTCCCCCTTGTAATCTCATCTATTAGCCGATGCACAACCGTCTTGTTATTTGTCAGGGGAAAGGGGTTATGTTTTCTTCCAGTATTTGTGTTTCCTCTTCATGGGATTTAGCAGAAAAGAAACATGCCAACCTACTTCTTCCTAGTTCTGCCCTAAACCCCAGAATAACCGTGATGCTCTTTTCCTCTAATCAGAGGCTGTCCTTATTTTCCCCCCAGAAATCAGAGTTAAAACTTAAAATTGTGTTGCATGTTTAACCATTCCCCTCAACGTGTTCCAAGTACTAGAGTTACTCCTCTCAGACACCTTTGAAAACAAAGCATTGTTCAAGGAAATGAGTATTGGGAAATGGTGACCTTTAAAACAAATATTTAAAATGACATAATACATGATATTTCCTCCTTCAGAGATTCTGAAGCTGTATTTTGGATATAAATTGTACAAGCCTCACTCTATTTCTGAGGGAATGCCATTAATTTGATTGAGTTCTGTAAAGTATAGAACAATTTGTAAAGGAAGGGAAGTGGATAATGGATGGTGTTTTTTTATAGATGTCTAAACATTGTAGATCTCATATATTTTAATCTTTGTTGTCCGTTTGGGAGTAGAAAATGGCCTGGAATATCCAACACCAGAAGGCCACTTCTTAAAAATATCTATCACCCAACAGCATACTTTCACTAGTTTAGGACATGTGTTAATTCTTCTAAGATACAAATACCTGTAAGGAGGGTAAATATTATGGACTAGACATAATGATGATTGGGACCCCAATGATCTGGATATTTGCCTGAAAGAAATCTTCTCCTGAGTGAAAGATGAAAGTCTGCCAATTTATTGATTTGCTTTCCAGGCAGTTAGAACGCTAACACTTTTTTCTTAAAGAGACTGAGAGAGAAAGACAACAGAACATTCAGGAGTGATCATGAAGATGGCCGAGAAACCAGGGCATGTTTGCCCCAGAGAAAACACAGGGTTAAGGGTGGACTTTCCTTAAAATGTGGACAATGGGTAGATACCACAGGGACAAAGTCTTCAGACTTAATGAAAAAAAAAGAAAAAAAAAAGAACTTTTTGACAACCAGAGTTACTTAAAGATGAAAAAGGCTGCCTTTCTTAATGCACAAGATTGATTCTAAACTGTAGACTCTTGTCAAGTAAGAAATGCAAATAATACAGTGATGTTGGTCACCCTATGATTGGAATGATTGCATGAGTCATTAACATACTAGTTTACTAAGTAGGAGAACTGTTTGTGAATGCTGTTTATTTGGAAGTAGGAGCAGGGCGTAGGAGAAAGAAGGATGATAAATGGAAGAGAGGAATCTGGAGGAGCTGTTAATGAATACATGGCTTGCTCCCAAAAACCCTTGACCTTCTATTTCACTGGAAACAGAACTCTCCAGGACGTTTAGCGATGCTCTGGATTACTACCAAGGGCTCTGACATGCACATAAACAAGGCAGTGATGTTTTCCCCATTTGGATACTAAGTTTTTTTGTGTGTAAAACCCACCCAAGTTATACGTTGGAATTTAAATGAGTGCCCTTTGGGGATTCTGTGACTTAATTCAAATATATATTCACTTGGTGGGAACTTAAAGCCAGAGAGGGAAATAGTTTTGATTAGTTCTTTCCGTATTATACTTTCTGTCCTTTCTGTTTTTAAGAAGGGGTGCCTCTGCTCGCTTATTTTCCATCCCATTCACATTCACTGACTTCTCTAAATGCTAAAGCCATACTCAGTGGCTTATGTAATGTGACCAGAACAAAGTTCTTGAAATAGTAAATTAAATCTTCTATTATTTTATATAAGTTTACTCTAGAGAATTGGGAAAATAAAAAAGAGCAGAAATAACACTGAAATCACCAATGACCCCACCGCCGCTCAGAGATAATCGCTATTTATGTATTGTGATGTGTTGCCTTAGCTTTGTAAGTCTGAACATAATAATTTTTGCAATATAAAAACAAAATACGCATAGCATTTTGTATTCTGTCATTATGTTAAAATTAAAATAGTGTTATAAGCATTTCATCATAGCCTAAAGTATTCTAAGAAAACATGATTTTAAGGACTAAATTTTATTATTTAGTCCAGTCTTCTTCTTCCAGGTAGTTCTACAGAATTATTTAAGGCTAATATTATCCATACCTCCTAAAAAATGTTTGCCTTTGCTCATTTTAGTAGACCCCTCTAACTTCCTACTTACACCAAAGCTAAACGAAATGTATTCTTTATCAAGATAAACTTATTTCTTCTTGTTTCTACATTGGAGAGTTGAGCATCCTTAGAATTTTGAGGTTCCATTTTGAGCTTGAAAATTAGAAGTCCTTCATAACCGCTTTCCTTAACGTGATAATACCATTATGAGAGAGTCGGCATGAGATAATGGAGAATGCACATGCTGTAGAGTCAGAAAGTTCCAAATTTAAGTTCTGACTCTGACATTTATTAACACCATCCAAGTATAGATTAGACAAGATCACTTACCTTTCTCTGAACCTCAGTTCATTCTTCAATTGAGACAACAAGCGTGAAGTTTCTTGGTTATTGTAAACTCATACTAATAAGTTACTACTCAATAATTGTAACTTCCCTTCCTTTTATGGCTCGATAAGCCCTCTTATACATTTTTCCCAAGCTCTGTCATCACCGTGTTTTGGTAAGCCACACAATGAACACTTTTAGCTATCAGGTTGAATGGCAGAAACTTTACTATTGTAATTATGCAAGGTCTTTATTCTAAAGGGAAAGCAAAGGACTTTATCTTAGGAGAGGCAGGAAGGCATCATAAATATACATGGGGGAGGAACTCGTAGAAGTAAATATATAAACATGAAAAGGTTGATTAATTGAAAGGAGAAATCTTTTTAAAAATCCCTCCCAGCTGGAGATAGAGAACAGCATTTCAGCGGTAGATTGAACAACAATCCAGTAAATTAATTGGTAGCTAGTGCCACCAAGTGGTAGAAAAATATTTCTTTAGAGACGGGAATCCATAGCCTTTAGGGGAAAAAGCTCTCTTATCACAATTTAGTGATTACATGGTGGACCTGAATTTATCCCATTTCTTCCCTTTGTGTCATAACCACCAAGCTCTGATCTTCATTAAAAGAAAGGCTGTCTTTGATTTCTATGACCCTGCTACGAAAATACCCTCCGGTCAAAAGAGAAACCTTAAGGCTTATTTTGATCTTTGCCTCAGGAGCTTCCTCTAATACAGAAAGATAAAAGAAACAGAACTGCAATGAGCACTGAGAGAATTGGGGGTGCAATCATGATCAGAAAATTCGGATTTAGTTCAGCCTCTAGAGTTAGAAAGGCCTCTGGTGTTCGAATACCAGGTCTGTCACTTACCAGCCATATCATGTGAAACAATTGGTCTCAGGATCAGTTTCCTCAGTTGAACAAGAGGATTAAATTAGATGATGTATGTAAAATGTTTAGCCCAGGGCCTGGGCCCTAGCAAGTGTTCAATAAATGTTAGCCCATTCTTTCTATTACTATGCCTATTACACTACATTTCCATTCCTTTAACCTAAATATTTCTTGTCATTACAATAATTATTAATATAATTTAACCCAACCCCAAAAAGATACAAGCTAAGAAGGCAAAGTCAGCATAACAACAAACTTTGCCAACCACGAGAGAGATGTTCTATGATTTCTCCAGTTCCAAGGAGAGAAGAACAGGAATGAAGAAATCCTCTAAATTCTAACTGTAGCTCTGGCAGCAATTACTTTCTGCTGAGGTTCTGGACAAGGCAATTAAGTTCCCTTGTTGCTCCCCTAACTCACTGTGCTCTAAAGAATATGAATTAGTTAATTCTTTGGAAAGTGGCCTGCAATGTAAAATCCATATATGGATGCCAATTATAATTTTATACACTAGGACACATAGACCGTCATCTATTATTAACTTTAAATAAAAAGAAAGGTAAAAATAGCAGGCCATTTCTGCAGTTGCAGTGAACTGTTACCTGGCATTCTATTTTCAGCAGCCTCAATTAAGCAGGACGTCCACACATTTATACATTGTCTTGACTAATTTATGGCCACAACAATAAATAGCTCAGGACATGAGGAGCCTAAAATTGAAATGTCTTCTGTTTCTTCAGAGATAGATTGCGTAGAGTCACGTGTTTGTCACCGAACCCCAGTTCTTTGAAAATTGATCATTTGCCATACAGTAAATTACCCTCAACCAGAGTGTCAGTAGATTTCACAGGATCCTGCTTCAACCCCTGGTCAGAATTGTACAAACCTGTCCTCTGCACCCCAAGAGGTGGTCATTCAGTCACTCCCCGAACATTTCCAAAGGGACCTAATTAATGTTATGAGGAAGCTCAAGCTACTTTGTGGACAGGTCTATTTATTAGGAAATTTTTCCTGGTAATGAGTGAAAATCTCCCTCCATGTAACTCATATCCATTATTCTTAATTCTAGAATTTAAATCCAAAAATAACAGTCCACATCTTAGACTACACCCATGTCCCACAGAGGCCCTGGAGCATAACTTTCGGTACTATTAGCTTCTTCCCATGAATTTGCACACACTGCCGCACAAAAATGTACCTGTTCGTAGCTTATCTTTCGCCAATCATGTAATCTCATGGACAGGTATTTTTATGTTCTCAGCACTTTAAAATAAATAAAAATAAAGATCCTTGAGGTATTTGATTTTTTAAAAATCTGCGTAGAAATCAGAAGGGAATGTAAAAAGGTCACTATTTTTATTAAGTCGACTCACAGAGTACTCCAAAGGATGAATTCCTTTGGAAGCAGATGATCACGGAGAAGCCTCTGCCCTTTGTGCCTATGGTTTGACACCCCCTTGGAATGATCAGTCCCGGGCCCTTCGGACAGGACGTGGATGAGCACGGCCTGCACACTGGATGAGCGGTGCACCGGGAGGGGGCCCACTGCACGCATCTTACAAGGTTCTGTTTAATTTTGTTCTTATCCCTTTGTTTTCTCATCAAGTTCTTTTCATCATATCAGCTGATTCTAGTTGTTTTGAGGGGATAAAGAGAAAGAGATTTATTAAGAGAGAAAAGAATTTAAAGGGGAACGTTAAAACTCAGGTGACAGGCACACTTGTCTAGCTGCTCTTTCCTCCAGAAAGGTTTCTCTCAGAGCTTTCCATTGGGAACATCTTACGACTTCTCTATTAAAAGAATGTTTTTTGGCAAGATGCTTCTAATACAGCTGTTTTGAAACAGGGTGTCCACACAACAAGCAATAATTTGGGAACCCCAAACTTCAGTTCTCATTGAACTTATGCCACTGACATGTTATGTGATTTGTTTTGGCATATTGATTCTTATAGCCACAAAATGGAAACATTAAAGAGGGTGTTTTTTTTCCAGGCTTCCCAGAAATACTTAGAGGGAGAATCCAAATAATAAGTGTTACATACTTTTGAAAAAGTAAACTGCGGAAATTTGAAAATTGATCTCAACAGAATATTTGAGAAAGTATTTCCGTTTGGGGGCCTTTAATAGGAATCAAAAAAAGGGACTGGAGCCTGGCCAGTGTGGCTCAGCGGTTGAGCATCGACCTAGGATCCAGGAGATCCAGGTCCGATTCCCAGTCAGGGCACGTGCCCGGGTTTCGGGCTCCACCCCCAGCAGGGGGCCTGCAGGAGGAGGCCGATGGATCTCTCGCCCTCTTCCTTCCTCTCTCTGAAACCAATAAAAATATATTTTTTAAAAAGGGACTGGGTGGTGAAGGGGAAGGTCCACCTGCTAAGACAGCTTGTAAACTTTCTCCCAGGAAGGCAATTAATCAGTGCCTAAATGTATTGAAGGAGAGGGCAACATTTAATATTTTCTTCAAAGACCCTATCCAAAGTGTTTTTTTATGCCCCCAAATTCTTTTTTTCCACATTATTATTTTTCTGCAATTGTGTAGGGTTTTCAGTAAAAGCACACCTTAAACTCCAGGAAATAAACAATCTGTCAGACAATCTTTTTGCTTTTTTAAGTGCCAGAACCTATTGTCTGGCTCTTTTGAGTGTGTACGTTATTTTTTACTTATTGCAGTATCATCTTCTAACACTACAAAGTCTTGTAAGTGTGTGTACAACTACACGGGCATAATAAAGTTGCTGCGTAATGAAGAAATGAATCAGGAAGAAGCCTGGAGGAGGGGTTCAAACTGTGATGGTCTCTCTTTATCCAGGGAAAGCGGAAAGTCATCTCATTAACAACACAAATCCATGAGAGCCATTCTGAAGCAACTCAGAAACTCAGCATCTTCCCTGAATCTTTTATTAGGCTAAGTTTATAAATTTTCCGCACTATTATTGCACTTCAATTGCAATGATTCCTTCCAAAATTTAGACCTCAAGAACCTCACTCTCCAGATTCACTTCCCAGAATCTGCTTGTTTTAACAGCCTGATTCATGTTCTTGTAAGGTACTTTTAAATTTTTAAGGCAATGAAACATTTATAATCAGGTTCGATTTTATAAGTTTTCCTATGACCTTTTTTGAGAATTGACTCAACAAGTCTCTCTATTTACCTTACCAAGGTTTTAGGGCTCTCTGGCCATCTACCTGAACCAGGTATGGGAAAGATGCAAAGCATGTTTGCCCTTGTTTAAAAACCAGTTTGAACTTAACTAAATAGCTTTGTGGAGAGAAAGGACACTTCCCTTTAGGAAAGTGCAGGTGATGCTTTGCAAGTCATTGGTTGCCCATGGAGTTTGGAAACACCTCATCTGGTTGATTCTTTCCAACCTCTTAGCTTTCCTAGTCTGTTTATGTTCACTGACAGACTTTTTGAATAAATATTTTCAAAAAGAAAACTATAATTTTCTACCTTATCCAAAATATTCATTATAAGAACTGTTGCAAACAGAAAGCCTGGCTAAATAATATAAACTATAACACTGAATCACAGAGTGGAAGTAAACATTTTCTGTTTATTTTGCAAAACTCTAAACAACTGGTCCAGTCTTTCTTACAAGATACAGGGAGGCAGATAGAGAAAGAGGTGAACAGAACTCTTGGGCAAGAAAACTTCCCTTTTGTTAACGCCCTTTGGAGAAGCAATTCTCTCATTCCTTGGAGGCTCTATGTGGAATATTGGTAGCCCCACCTTCACTTAAATCTTGGCGTTCTGATCACCAAAAATGATTCACCATCATGAGAAACAGAGAAAAAAAATTAAGCTTAAAGGACTTTAAAAGCCTAAATATACTATCGGTTCTTTGATGGGGAAAATGAACCTGTCAAAGACAAATCACTTAAAACTGGCCATGGAAAGGCATAAAATGTCTACAATAGGATCCAGAAAAATTAACATCAACTCCCCCCCCTATGGTTGATGGAGATATGTATGAACAAAACACTCCTACTTCTGCTCCAGTGATTCTGCTAACTGGCTTCATACCTGGGAATGGAGAAATGTGTTCTCTATGAGACTTTAAACCCTTCAGGAAAGAGAAGCCTTCAGGGTCTGATAGTAGAGGCCCATTGCTGCTTCCTTCAGGGCTACCACTCCCATGGTGGGCCCCACCTCCAGCCAGCTTATGGTGGGACTAGCTCATTAAACCAAACTAGAAAATTTAACCAGTCCTGTGATTCTACAGCTAAGCTTCTCAAACTATGGGGAGCTTAACACTTACCTTGGAATTTATCCAAGATGCAGATTCTTGGATCCTACCCCATCAAAATTTGATTCAATGGGAGCCCATAACTCTGCATTTATAACAAGTATCCCTATATCATTCTCATAAAAATGGTTTATGGGTGTCATTCTTTGAAAAATTCTTGTCAATGCTTTGTTACTCAGGCCATTTGAGCTAAATGCTGTTAAGACACCCGGTTGTTAAGACACCCAAAAACGTATCCTTGAAGACTATCCTTGGAGAAGAAAAGGGATGTGGGTGAGTGACTTTTATACACTGCCTGAAGCCAAGAGTGTTGAGGGAAATCTTGTTTCTTGAAATTGGGTAGATAACATATTCAGATGGAATTATAACATGAAATGTATTTCCTCAAATGAGTAAAAATTGCTTTACTTTGAGATCAAAGGATTTCAAGTACATAAAGTCAGGAATATTATAATTGTGACAAAAGCCCTAAGGTTTGATGGAGTTATTTTTAGGGGCCCTACTCTGCCTACCATAGCATGAAGGAGCACATAACAATAGTAAACATCTGCCTTGAGTCACAGCCCTTCCAGGACAGGCCATGGCTTATAATCAGAAAATGAACTCCTCTCCTTCCTTTAGAATCTCTGCTTTCAGACAGTTTTGGTTTGTGAGGTATAGTATGTACTGGCTTCAAAAAAAACCAAAACACCACCACAAAGTAACAAAGCAATTTTTAAAATTGTATTCTGATAGTTTAATGTCCCAAATCTTTTTGTGTTATCTTTTGATTGTTTTTACATTAGTTGATCTTGACCAAATGAAAAGTATCTGGATTTCTTCCAGGATCAAATTTCTGAATGGGATTGGGGTATAACGTGTGCATCAAGGTTAAACGGTGATTAAAGGGGAGATTGAACTATGATCATGAAGAACAGTTTACTTCAGAAGAGACCAGCTGATCATAGGTAATAGCATTCCGAGGAGGCTGCTGAGCTGAGACACTGCCCAACGTCTAGTTTCACCAAAGTGGAAAAGGCTATTTTGTGTGTATTCTGAAGCCAGTCCTGGTATTCTCAGAGGAAATGAACCAAGAGCTGGGAAATATACTCATAGGTTACTTTCCCAAGTCGTCTTGTGTTTCACATAATTAAGAACACAAGCTAACAATGTTATACATCAATTATACCTCAATAAAAATTTTTAATAAAAATTTTTTAAAAGATCATAATCTTTTCTAGTTTGGCAAGTGACTTCTCACCTTTAAAAAGAATGTGGCGATTATCACTCAGTGCCAAGGTAACGTCTTTTTCAGTGATTTTTGTGTAGAAAGGTCTAATGCTGACATATAAAGAGCATCCGAGGTTTGAGAAGGAAATTTTGAAACCCACAAAGATATGATTGTGACATTAAAAGGTCAATACCATTCAAATTATTTTAAAATGCTGTCATTGAGAGGAGAATTAGCCTTATCTGATAACCATGAAAATTTCAGAAAAAAAAAAAAAAAGAAGTTAATTAGATTTTATTCAGTGAAAAGACTAATTGCACCCAGTTATGTGTCTTGAAATTGGTTAAATTGGATTATTTCCCCCCTTCCTCATGCTATTGTAAATACATTCATCCAACCATCTATTAGTTCATTCATTCAGTTTGAAATTCCATGATGTCATCTAGAAACTTCATTTCAACAGCACAGCTTTGTTTGAGGAGCTGTGGCAAAGTTGGATATGAAAATAGAAGATCTCTCAACATAACAGTATCAATAATGGCAAATGAAATAATATATTCAATTTCATTTTTGTATAATATGAGGTTCAGAACTGTTTCTTTTCTTCATTGACTTGCCCATCATGGAGCAAAATTTCCTTTTCTAACACTTCTTTTTCTAGAGAGTTGAGAGACTCAAAATGCTTTGTGCAAGAAAAGCTTTATTTCAACTACTATAATGAATGTGTAGAACTGCAAAATCTTTTCTAAATAAAGATGAAGTGTGTTGGTCATGGAAGATGAAGCTACATCTACTTTAGTATGTAGTGGTTTATGGTTTGTTATATTTAACTGAGAATAAACCACATTCAGACTTCAATCTCAATTCACCACGATAGGCTCGGTTATTTCAGAAGGACTGAACTCAATTCTTGTAAACTACTTTGTGGCACTTTTGGATCTGTGCCTGAAAGTTCTGCTCATAGCAGGTTCCAAATTCAATACAATTCAACATGCAAAACCAGCCTTGCATAAAAGCAGACAAAGTGATGGTCTTCCGTGTTGAGATTGAAGAAATACTAAGCAGAGCTTCTTCACCCAAAATGTGGCCTGCCATTCTCTTCCTAGATGTACGTCCTGAAAACATACAGATTGGGGAGTTTTATTCCTTTGTGTGTTTTTTGTTGTTTTTTTTAGTACCCACAAGAGCACTGGACTTTGAGTCACTCACCAATCTATACATTTTCAGAATGGGTATTGGAAGATGGTAGCCCATATTTTGGAGTCAAGGAGTTCTGCCGGCATTTCTTCAGTCTCAACACCATGGCCATCATCTTGCCTGCCTGTACGCAAGGCTGGGAGTCACTCACTAGTAAGAAGGAACCTTAATGGGCAATTGTTTCCTAATACCTCAAAAATAGTTCTGCCTTCAACAAATAGAAGGGTACTCATTGAACTTTTTGAATAGTAACACCTACACATGGCTCAAACATAAATAACCAAAAGTACTCAATGAAAATTTAGCCTCCCTTCATCCATTTTCCAGCACTTCTCCAACCCAAGTAATCACAGCTATTTGTTTCTTATATGACTTTGAATATCTTGAGAAGTCATTTCTTTTTATGATTAAATAGTATTTTATTGTATGGATATACCACAGTTTATCCAATAACCTATTGAAAGACATCTTGGTTGCTATTAGTATTTGTCAATGATGAATAACACCGTTTTCCCAGAATTTCTTTATATATGTAAGAGCAAATAGGTATATAAATTATTATATATTTCTTGCACTTTTACACAAAAAGTCATTTGTTATGTGCACAATTCTACAGCTTACTTTTTTCACTTAACTATGTTGAAGAACTTTCCACATCAGTGTATAGAGAGCTTTCTGACATTTTTTAATTGATGCAGAGAAGTCCATTGAATTTAATCAATTCTCTATTGACTGACATTTGGGATTGCTCCTCTTGTGTTGTTACTAACAATGCTAAAATAAATAAATTGACACACAGATCACTTTGAAGACATGAAGCTATACCCATTGAATAAACTCTCAAATCCAGGATTGCTGAGGCAAAGGAGATATACATATACATTATAATTATACACACACACACACACACACGTATTTAATTTTTATCATTATTGCTAAATTTCTCTCAGTAGAGGAGGTATCAATTTTTGTGCCCACAAGCAATGTATGCCAATCAGCTTCCCATATCTTTGCCAAGATTATCATGATTTATTACCAAACTTTAGGATTACTACCAATCTCAGAGGTGAAAAAATATATATCTGAGTTAGTTTGAAATTGCATTTCTCTCATTACAGAGGAAGGTGAGCAGCTCTATAAGTAGATATAGCTATATTTATAAATGTTAAGCTAAAAATCAGTTCATGCTGATATCTACACCTCTAATCCATTACTATATGGATCATTCTAGCTTGTCCCCCTTGCTTATCTCCAAACTCTCACTCCAACAGTGAGGAACCTGCTCCCAGCATCCACTATCCATTTAATTTACTTACTCAATTTCAGTGTACATGTACAGTAGTCTCCGAACTATTAACCAGTAACCCTGTGGGGAACAACTTTGTTCAATAGAGTTTAGTGCTTATGTACGTGTTCTTTTGCCTTTAGTGTTACAGACGTCACTCATTTCCAAAGTTACTTAGGCCAGTATCTTTTCCCCCATTTCCTTCAGTGAAACCACTTCATACATTTGCTATACAGTTAGACTTATCATCACATTTTGCATTCTATCTTGAGATTCCCTGATCCCCTAAATAATTTTAAAAGTTGTATACATTAGGGTTTATTCTTTGTGTTCTCAAGTTCTCTGGGTTTTGACAATAGTATCATGTATCCACAATTACAGTATAATATAGAACAGTTTCCCTGCCTTAAAAATATCCCCTATTCATCCATTCAACTCCTTCTACCTTCCCCCAAACCCTGGAAACTACTGATCTTTTCACTGCCTCTACTGTTCACTGTTTTTCAGAATGTCATGTAATTGGAGTCATACAGTACGCAGCCTTTAAAGACTGTGGTTTTTCATTTAGCAGTATATGAATTTTTCATATATGCAATATATGTAAATTTCATCTAGTCTTTGATTATCTTGAGAAGTCATTTTTTTTTTTTTTAATCACTGAATAGTATTTTAACGTATGGATGTACCACAGTTCACTTACTGAAAGACACCGGGGTTGCTTTCAGCATTTGTCAGTGATGACTCACTGCTGTAACGTTTCAAATGAGTTGAGTAAATACCTAAAAGCACAGTTGTTGAATCATATGGGAAGTCTATGTTTGACTTTGTAAGAAACTGCCGCACTGTCTTCCAAAGTAACTGTACCATTTTCCAGTCTTACAAGCAAGGAATGAAAATGCCTGTCGCCCCACAACACCAGCAATGTGTATCACCAGTATTTTTGGATTCTAGCCATTTAATGGGTGTGTGGTGCTACTTCATTGTTGTTTAAATTCATAATTTGTGATGACAAGTGATTTTGAATATCTTTTCCTACTTTTATTTGACGTTGGCAGATCTTCTTTGGTCAGGTGTCTGTTCAGACCTTTTGCCCATATTTTAATTCAATTGTTATTTTCTTCTTGTCGATCTTGTTTGATTTCAGTCTACTACTTTCCAATGTTTTTAACAATGGTGATTATTCGTATGTGTGACTTTCTATGCTTATTTTCTCAATTCCCAATATAAAATTAGCCAGATTCTGCCAGATAATAGTGTGTCATGCTCAATTCTAGGTCTAGTTAACTAAAATTTGAAGAAAATTTTGAAAAGATTATGCGCTTAGGGGGAAAAAAATCTGTTAGCAATGATGAAAGAAAGGCACTGGGTAGAATAAGCTAAAAGATAATGAAATAATGGTCTCTATTTTTAAGATCCATTAGAGACCAAGCAGTTCTGACACTCTGACCTTATATTATAAACAAGCGCTTGATGCTTCTCCCTTGAAGAGCACTTTATGCAGCTTCACGTTTGCTCATGTCTCACTGAGAGTAATTAAGGGGAATATCGGTGCCTCAGTGGTGAGCTCTAAAGTGCGTAGTCCTGCTGATAAAGCACTGGCGAGCACCCTGCATGCAATTGTGGATGTTAGGAACATATTAAAGATTTAACAATACTGGAGAGATTTAAAAACACTGATACCTGAGTCCCAACCTAGAGATTTTGTTGTTTCATTGGTCAAGGTACCAGGAATTTTAAAAACTAATATGCAGCCAAAAATCACTGCCATAGGGCAGGCTTTCCAACTTGATAAACAGATCATTTATACCGGAATCACTAGAGACATGGGATCCCAAATGGAAGGAAGCCCATGGCAGAGAGGACGGCCACATGAGTCCGGCCAGGGTGTCATGGAAGAAAATCACAATCCTATCAGCACAGTATCAGAAAAAAATAGGAATTGCTCAGCACACTGGCATTTTTGTGTGCTAAACTACAAAATAGCTCTTTAAGAGAGTCCAGTTGTTATTCTTTAACCGGTGATTGAAGTAAAGTAAAAATATTTCAGAACTGGTGGTAGCAAAGCAAACCATCACTTTAAAGCCAGACACAAGGCTATAGATTTCTCCCGTGTCAACTTGTCAACATTTAACATTTGTCTGTGTGTTTTCCTGGTAATTTTTCTATACCTTTTAAAGAAACGGACTAATTTGGATGAAAGTGTATAATCTTTAAAGGTTATCAAAGTATTAAGTTCAATTTGTGATTCAGTTCATTATCTTGGCGGGGGGGGTGGTAAGCGCCGTTTCTATTTACTAATGAGTGTGTTTCTGCAATAGTGACTTTCAGTGCAAATTATTTCCTCCGAGGTGGGTAAATGTTATGTGGGGAAATTTTTCAATAAGCTGTTTTAAAACAAGATTGGCCCATTGTCTGCAATTATCCCATCTGCCCAACACTTGATTGATCTCCTGACCAGCTGACAGAACCACCGCTTTTATCTGCTTCCATTACGACCATGGCCCCCAAATTTTCCATTACATAATTGAAACTCAGAAATTCTACAATTTGCCTCCTGGCCCTTTTCCAAAATAAAGTTTCTTGGACAGGAAGAAATATTAATAAAGAACTCATTAACTAGCACGTAGGTCAGTGCTGAGAGGAAAGAGAGACAGGGAGAGAAAATCAGTGAGAGAGGAACGGAGAGGGAAAGGGCAAACTGATAAAGAAAGAAGAGGTTTGCATTTATTTGGGGGGCAGGTCTAACAACCCCTTTCCTTCTTTTTCTAACAGAGAGCCAGTCCCTTTCTCTCATTTCCCTCTTACTAGGAAAATTGAATGCGTTCACATGTAGCCTGACTGCTTACATTACTGAAATTATACCAATTTACTTTATAGCTTCATTTACTTCCTTTCAGTTTTTTAACTTTCCTGACATCTGTTGGCTGGTTCAGTCTTTATTGTCATGGTTGTTGTTTTTTCTCTTTGCTTTTTTTGTTTTGTTTTTCTGGTCTTCTGTATCTTAATGCACACATTTAAAGTTCTAGAATGAGCTAAGCCCTCTTTTGTTCTGCTAATGATACAAGAATCTTTAAACAGTTTACTGACCGTTTCTTTACCCCCAATCCACCACCTTTCATGCCAAATCACCATGGATATTCATTCTAAACAGGTATTAACTTTTCCCATCAATATTTTTCTATTTAAAAGATTTACTGTTTTGTTTTGTGCTTTTGCTCTACCGTCTCTTCTTATCTCCTGCCTCCCCCTATTTGTTTACCTGGAGAACGGCTTCTAGTGATTCCTTTAGAGAAACAATGTTTTGGAGCCTGTTGCTGCTGGAACAAATTACTGCAAACTCTGTGGCTTAAAGCAACAGAACTTTATTCTCTCACAGTTCTGGAGGTTGGAAGTCTACAACGGGTCTTCAGGGCTGCATTCCTTCTGGAGGATCCAGGAGAACCCCGTTTCCTTGTCTTTCCCACTTTTCAAAGGCCACCTTCATCCGTGGCCTCGTGGCTCTCTTTCCCATCTTCACAGCCAGCAGTGTAGCTCTTCAGATCTCCCTCTCTGTCCCTTGGTGCCTTCATGTAGCCTTCTGTTCCTTCTGGCCTTCCTGCCTTCCTCTTACGGTCCCTTGTGATCACAGGGAAGGACAACCTGGATAATCCACAATAATCTCCTCATCTGGAGATTATTAATTGAATAACGTCTATAAAGGCTTCTCTGCCACAAAAGGTAACATTCATGGATTCTGGGGACTGGGACATGTATATTTTTGGGGAGCCTTACTCCAGCCTACCACAGTGCTTTCTCCCAAAAGAGCCTGTCTTTCTTGTAATCTCTTGTGTGAGAGTTGGGCTGATGTACAGCTCAAAGTGCAAGGTCGTTTTTTCCAGAACCTTACAGTATTTTACCTTAGTATCTTCTTTGCACTGTTAGTGTGAAAGGTGGAGTCACTCTAGCAAGGAGTAGATTTTACTGTTCCAATGATTGTCTTTGGCGCACCACAGTCTATCAGTTTCATCAACCGTGAACTGTGATCGCCTTAACATTATTCAGTGTCAGGGCCTCACCCCCAGCTTTCCTGCGTCCCTGCTCACGTCCCCGCAGTGTCCCTCCTCCCCCTCTCGCCTCTCCCTCCGTGTAGGCTGCTGTTGCTTTTTACTCCCCCCCGCTGGGCTCTTGATCAAGGGCAGGCGGGAGTAGGGATGAGGCTCTTTGTTGTTCTAGTCCTGTCTTGGTGTAGGAGGGCCCTGTGATCTGCCTCAGGGGCAGGGCTTTCTCAGTGGGTTCTGTACCCTGCTCCCTGAGACGCCAAACTTGGCCTTGTATCTGTGGTTGGTTTTTGTACAAGGTGCTTGCCTCCCCCTAGTGGCTCATGACTCTCCTTTAGAGCAGGCACAAGATGTGAGGCCCAAGATGGTTTACCCCTTCCCCTACACAAAGAAGTTTTTCTTTTACTTTTTCTCTATTTTCAGTAGCATTTCATATTTGTAAAGGCCCCTCTGCCAAGGACTTGTAAGAAAGAAGGTCTAAGGAAAAAGCAGGGCTTTGCATCACTCCCCCCACACACATATACACGTATATGACAACCACTGTCTCCTCCAACCTCTCTGCAACACGTGACAGTTTGTGTATCCAAACTTTTTTTTGGAGGGGCATATCCCTATTTGAAATGGACTTATTCCATTGCCTTGGAACCCTAGCTCTCTGGTGGGCTCTAGAAAAGTTGTCGTTTATCTAGTTTTTCTTATTGTTAAGGTGGAAAGAACATCTTTGGACTTTCTATATCCTAAGCAAAAGCAGAAGTGTCCATGGACCTTTTATTTAGAAAATCCACTCAAAATATAGGATGCCACCTCCATAAGAGCTCTGTTTCATCGTACAATGAGTTCACAACCTTAGTTACCTATGGAATTTAATCTAAATTGGAATCAAATGAATTCCACTTCGAGGATTAACTAGTTTTATTATATAGTTGCACTTAATGCCTATCTTTAGATCACTTAACTTACATAATTTCATAGAGAAAAACAAATAACTCTCCCTGGATTTAAACAGCCCATCTTCTCACAAATAAAATTATATTTTCTCTTGTAGAATTGTATATCTAATTCAAGATATATATATATGTGTGTGTATATATGTGTGTGTGTATATATACATATGTGTGTGTGTATATATGTGTGTGTATATACGTATGTATGTGTGTACATATGTGTGTGTGTATATGTGTGTGTGTATATCTATATATTTTCAGTCATGAATTTTACTTCTTTTAACTAAATTGTTTTTCACTTTTTTTATAATTTCCATAATGTGAGTGAGTGCTTGGCATCCTGGATAAAGCTATGTTGAGCAACAAAAAAAGTATCTTGAAATAGTATAACAAATTCCCTATATAATAAGGTACTCTTAATTGTAGACTGTAATACAATTGAATAATCTCAAAATTATTTCATTATAACAAAATTAACAATGGAAAAGGCAAAGGAGAGCATTATAGATGATCAGGTGTCCACTGAACACCTCTGGTTGGATTTGCTAGTATCATACACTACACTAGCACTGAAAAATCCCTCTGAAAAGCATTTCTATTAGATTATTAGAATTAACTTGGACACTTAATAAAAAACCTTTTGTTAGTTTGTGGCTTGTGACCTTGATGTGTAAGCTTGGGCAAGCCACTACACCAGCCCTTTCTGGACCTCTGGTTCCCCAATTGCATCTCATGTAAAGGCTAAGTTAAGTCATCTTTTAAGATCCCTTCCAGTGCTGCTTGAGTAAAGACAGGCAATAAAATAAAATATCATTTTCTGCTTTTTGTGCTTGTTTTAACTTTCCAATAAACTGTGATGGCTAAACTTCATCTAAGATCCTTTAAACATCCTCAGAAATTCCATGATTTCATATACTTCTGATTACAGGGGTTTATTTTCCTCAGATTACAAATTTCCTCTAAGGAATGTGGATTTGGGGCATCCTAACAAAAGTAACTATGAGGAAGTGCTGCCATTCCAGGCCTGATTGAGAGTAAAAAAATATTATTCGATGCCCCTCCTACTCTGCCTTCCCCCTCCCAAGCCCTGAACTTCCTTTCCTTAGTGGGACAATAGAAAGAAGCAATTTTATTGCCATCTAGATGTTCCAACCAAGTGACTGGGTGGAGAACTCTGCTTACCCGCCTGAGGTCCCCTCGGGCTTTGATGTCAGTAAATAATGGCAATGTTTATAGATTTCAAAAGAGATCCAAGGAACTGCTTTCAAATTGTTCCAAGAATGAGTTCCAGGTGAATGGACTTTCAGGGTGAATGGAGGAAGGACATGCTGAGGCTTTGATCTGAAAGTTGGAAGCACTGAGAGGTACAGAATTGGTCCCATGGCTCGAGTCCAGCTGAGAAAGATTTGAGATGGGATCAGTAAGAAAGAGTCCATATGGGGACAAGATCATCTAGACTGAGGACACAGAAGGGGGTGAGAAATGGTCGCTCAGAAATAGCTTTTAAGACTTCTGGAAATTATGCAAGTATTCAAGTTTTATCAAGTTCTGAGTTCTATCTTCTCATGGTTTTATGGTATTACAATGATTTCGTTAGATCTATTTATATAGTATGTTAACCCTTTGTCTGTCATAGGCTTTCTGAATATAATCCCAACTTAATTTTTGCCTTTGTGAGTTACAATAGGAAAGGAGCATTTTCCTTTTCAGCTTTGAATGGAAAGTAAACTTGTCCAGCTTCCCTTGAGCAAAGGCCATGAGTGAACTATAGGCTAAAAGCTAGGCGTTCTCTCATCTTTGGATGTGAAATAATTGTTCTTCTTTTCCTTTTCAGTTTCTTCTCTGTGGCATATGTGGAATATTGTGCGCCAAAAAGAAATCTGGCCTTGTCGTAAGTTGCTGCCTTGTTTGTGTTGTGCATTGAAGTACTTGAAATGTCAGAGCTCGAAAATGGAAGTGGTGACTGGCCAGCTTTCATATGTTGACTGTGACTCATTTAGGATAGGAAAAAAAGCTGACAAATAAACCCTGGCTTTTTTATTTTCAAAGAAAACCATCAAGATTATTAGAGATTATGACAAAAGAAAGAAGGGGGGGAGAGAGAGAGAGAGGGAGAGAGAGAGAGAAGCTTTGATATACCCTTTAAATACACGAATATGCAATCTTATGACTCCTGTGGATGACAGTTTCCATTTTTCCAATTTATAGACTCCCAAACATTCACGTGAATCCTTCAATAAGCTGAAAAAGACATAACTTGAGTTCATGGGAAATTTAACTGTTTAAATATGGAACTGGGCCTAAGGATTGCTGGCTTTGTTTGACTGTGAAGTTAATTTTACAAAGCAGTGAAACAGCTGTGTTGTTATAGTTACAGTTAATTCCCAAAGATGTTTTACTTTATTTTATTTTATTACTGTGAATGCAAATGTAAGTGTTTTCAGATGTTTTATGGCACTATCATGGGTTTCAGGGGTATGGAACATGCTCCCAGTTAACTCCGGTGTTGGCTGGAGGACAACTTCTGCGTGCTCGAGTGTGGATTCCCCACTGCCTTGCATGTCATTTTATGAGAGTTTGGAAAGAAGGAAAAAGCATGGTTTATTTTATTGAGTACAATAGGAAAGTTCACAGACCTTTAAAGATTGGAAAAATGAATGCTACATGTGGACCCTAGGAAGTGATCTTTGAGCCTAAAAAGAGTTTCCAAGGGGAGACCAGTTATCTGAGGAGGGCAGAGAGTGGGGAGTAGTGTAGTTATTTTGTTTATTTAAAAGTTACACAAAGGGAAGCCTTTGGATAATTTTTTTTTTTTTCTTGGAGGCTTGTAATTTGCAGCTAGTCTTAGACATGGCTTTCATTCTTTCTATATATTTTCTACCAAGACTCTATGGCTATTAGAATATTCAATTAAATTTATTAAATATTCACAGAACATTTACTACACAGAAGGCGCTATACTCTGTTCTACCAGAGACCCTGTGATATTGATATTGAATAAAAAAACGAAACACTTTGGCTCTATCAATAGAGACCCAGATCAAGACAATAGCAAGATCAAAAGCAACCAGTCCATGTTTATTTTTGGAATATCTATTGTGTATGCTTCACTGTGGTGCCACATAGTAACGAAAGATTTATAAGATAAAGGGTCAGTTCATGGAGAATCCTTGAACCTCCTGTTGGGGAATTACTTTTTTAAAAAAAATAGGTCTTTACTGATTTCAGAGAGAGGAAGGGAGAGGGAGAGAGGGGTAGAAACATCAATGCCTCCCGCACGCCCCCAACTGGGGATCGAACCCGCAACCCGGGCATGTGCCCTGACTGGGACTCGAACCCTGACTGCCTGGATCCTAGGTCGACGCGCAACCGCTGAGCCATGCTGCCTGGGCCATTGGGGAAATTTTTATAAATTAAATACTCAACTACATTCCCTAAGATCACAAAGCTAGAGAAGGATAAAGATCTGAAGGCTTGTGGAACTAATGGTAATTCAACGAAAAGATCTTTAGACTTTGGGGGCGGGGAGCTTCACGTAGCGAAACAGGATCTGGAGTCAGAAGATACGGGTTCAGTTCCTGAGTCCGACCGTTACCTGCCTCTCAGAGGACTGCTGAGTGGGTTCATCGAGATGATGTCCATTCAAGTTCCAGCATAGTAGCCCACAACAGATATTAAATGCATATTATTTGAATCTGAATCTCCCGAGAGGACAGGTCTTGCTTACTTCAGGGTTTTCATAAGATGTGTCCCTGGCCTCACGCACAGTCAGCTCTGAACCCTGAGACCCTGTGGCCTATCGAGTCGCAGCGCACAGGGTCTTGGTGAAAGCACAGCCCCCGGGCTCTGGGGAGCCCCAAGAGCACCTGGCCCTTGCTGCGGCTGGGCCACCCCTTCTCGAGGTGAGCACAGCTTCCCTTTGTCTCATCAGATGATCCTCTTTTCGGCCTGCTGCATCTGTGGGCTCATCGGGGGCATCCTGAACTTCCAGTTCCTCCGGGCAGTGACAAAGAGGACCTCGTCCCTCTACCCTCTGCACCTGGCCTCCATGTCCCTGGCGTGCATCGGGATCGGGGGCTGCACGCTCTCCTCGTGGCTCACTTGCCGGCTGGCCAGCTACGAGCAGCGGAGAATGTTCTCGGAGAGGGAGCACTCGCTGCACCACTCCCACGAGATGGCTGAGAAAGTGAGTCCCCGGCCCGGTCCCCTGGCGGCTGGTATGTGGCCAGGGCCACTGTCCAACCTAGGGGGCCCGCTTGGAGCTTTAGATGAGAATGGGAGGAGTTAGACTTTATGAAATGTCCATCCTATTGGACTAAGGTTAGGAATGTATTATTTCTTTCTCTGCAATCCTGGCTACGCCCGTTTTCAACATAATTTTGTAGCCTCTTTATACAAAAACACAGTTCCTAAAATAGGATTTCATAAAATATTAAGTGTCTTATAAATATGGATTTTTGTGTGTATTTTACTGAGGAAAGGCCCTAAATACACTCTCCACTCAATAATGCCAGTTTTAGAAATCCAATGAATTCGCCTTTCTAGCCCACCCCTTGTGCCTGTAAGTAGATGCATGTGATTATGTAAATTTGATTTTCAAGCATAAAAGGGCCTTTTAATAAGGCGACAAAAAGCCTTGCCTATCAGTGCAGAAATTACAATTCACAGAAAGCTTCACTTAACTCTCATCTGCACTTCATGCATATTTGGGTGGCTTTGCCTGTGTTTTAAACAATGTTCCTTGCATAATTGTTTCATGAAACCCATTCAGACAGGAAGCGACATTTGCCACAGGAAAGGACAAAAGATATAGTGAGCTGTCTGTGTTTCTACTATATTTGTGCATATTTTAAAATTTAGTTCCTCCTACTGGATCTGTTAAGGAAAAGTCAAGCATCTGTGACATAAACTCACTAAGATAATGGCTACATCATATTTTACTTGATATCAGGGAAATAAAACTGCATAATAACCACAGAATAGAAGAAAGAATAGCAACAGTTACTGTTTCATAGTTCTATATAATGTTATTTTGAAGAAAAAGTATTTACTCTGTAGTTTTATGTGTTTCTATTTTGTACACAATCTAGGCATTCCAATGAGGAGAGTACCTGGTCTTAAATGGTTTCAAGGAGCAATTTTAAACAGATTTACATGTAACCTTCAAAAAAGGGTTAATAGTACAGATAGTAAGACTGGTCACTTACAGAAATGGGTTGTTCAAAATAGGTTATCTTTATATATTTGGATAGCGGCTATTTCATGCTCATTTTTTTTATGCTAGTGTGATTTAGTTTTTGTGTGTATATGTCTGTGCAATATTTACTGTGTAATTGTTATATTTATATTAGAGATTGAGGGCTATTGAAATAACCGACTTGCCCAGCTGCCCGGTGGTGCCCCCGACACCAGAGTTACCTACAAGGTACGCTGATTTCTAGGGAGTTACCATGTTGTAATGTCACTGCCCGAAGTGCTGCCTCTTTGAGGAAGCCATGGCGTCAGCAGATCACCCTCAACTGGTGCTGGATGTGGTTCCTCAAAGTACCGCTTTCACGAGAGTGACTTTGAGGACCCGACATAATCTACGTGCAGAGTTTTGCAGCTTGAAACTTGGTTGAGTATTTGAAATATTCAGCCTGCTTCTAAGCATCCAAACACATTTCTGCTTGGATGATTCCCAACTCCTCTCTTCTCTGCTACATCATGATCCTGACTCAGTCTCATCCTTCCCAGACCAGAGTTTTGTTTTTAATAATAGATGGATCTGATAAAGACACACTGTATCTGCCTTCTGCCAAAACTGCATGAGCGGAGAAGTCTGGCACTAATACAGTAAAAACGCTGTATGGAAACTTTCTTCTTGTAAAACTATCTGATGTCATACATTTCAGATTTCTCTCCCTTATTTGGGTTGCTGAAAATAGTTGCCATTCTTGGTTTGATTAAACAATATGATTGGAAATACAGAAAGTCGCAGAGATACTGTGGCCCAATTACAGGAAGTATGTCCATTTGCAATTGCTCCCATTTGGTCAGGCCCAAATTTAGAGTGTAATCTTCTCGTTAAATTGGACACGCCTACTTGCAAGTAAACAAGATATTCATCCATCTAAAAACTGATTTTCACTGTTATTTTCAATCGGTAATTTTATTGTATCTATATTAGGGTGAATTTAGTTTAAAAATTCTTTTGCTTTTGGTAAGATTTTTAAAAACTGGCTTTTTTAAAATCCTGCAATAAAATATACATTATTAGACTAGTTTTTAAAATGGTTTTGAAGCTACATTTTCTATGCAAAATCATTTTAGGAGACGAAAAGGAACCTAAGAAACTTACTTCTTATAAATTCATTAGGAAATTGTATTTTTGTTCTAGTAGGAGAAGTAGGAAAAGATGTATGAGTGTTTTGTTTTGGGGGGATTATTTCTACTTATCTTGCCATGAACACTGAGTTCTTGAATGAAGCCACCAATCAGCCTCTTATCTACTAATTTAACCGAAGCTCAGTAATCTCAGTGTATTTTTAGACCTACTTCCACATCACCCATTTCTAGAGCCAGTCCCTCAATGAGCTGAACCATCACCAGACCAGAGAGGCTGTTGGCTGGCTCTGGGGGATGTTCTCCATTTCCTGCCAGAGCCTTTATCCTAAAGGACTTTGAGTTTTTAGGTTTTTTCTTCCCTGGTAATTTCTTAGCATCTTACTAGGGGAGGTATAATGGATGCTCAGGGACAAGACAACCAACCCCCTAGAGTCTGGAAGGGACCAGGGCACTTTGCATGCAAAGAGAGGTCTTGATGTGAGAAGAAAGCTTTCCGATGCCTAGTGTCTCCATTCCCAGAATTTTCTTGGCAGAAATTCTACCCCATCTTCTAAAGACCCCAAAGTTTTCAAAAGTAAAGCTCCAATGCCAGGCCAATTCCTAACTTCAAGTCCTTCATTGCTCCTCCTAAGCAACTTTCCAAACCACCCCATCCAAAAAACCAAGCGTTTTCACTCTGTTTTACCTTCTGTATTGACTTTTCAAAGAGAGAAAAACTAAAAATGAGTCATGGATAACTTTTCATTTTCAAATAAATATTTGGGAGAATTTTTAAAGTTTATAAAAGCAAACACTTTACTTTGTAATTGTTAATTCATCTAAACTGAATGTAGATATAAACTGATAGGCATGAAATAATTGAGAAAATAATTTCCACTGGAATCATTCTTTACCGAGTTGTTGAAAATAGACTTGTTCAAGTGAGGAAAGATGTTGTCATCTACTTTTAGACAGTTTTGTCTAAATATTATTTATAATATGGTGCTCTAGCCATTGTAAATGTGGATGGCCTCACATCGCCTCACTACCTTGTATTGTGTAGGGAAGAGGTTAATGTTTAGTAAGACATGCATTCAAAACTTCTTAATTTTTATTAAATTAACATGTTTTCTATCATTGCAAATGGAACTTTTTATGTTAGGTCACCTTTTATATTTGAATTTTTATTGCCTTCCCATGTAGTTTTCCTTATTAACTAAGTAACTGATACTTTAAAAAACATGTCAAGAGTTTTACTTTTTTTTTTTTTAGTGCATGAGTGACAGTGTCATGAAAAATACTCTTCCCATTTTGATTTATTAGTGAGCCATAGTTACAAATAAGCAATGATCCCCTATGGGCCTTTTTCAGTTCTTAGCAAAAAGGCCACACACTTTTCTACAGAATGAAGGTCACCCCTAGTTGGCTCTTGGTTGACATGCTCAGCAGAGGAGCCTGTGCATTGGAGAAACTTGGGCATATAACCATCTTCTTCTTTCTAGGTGAGGTCTTTCCAAAAGAGAGTTGAGGAACAAAAGGGGAAACTTGGGACTGGGGAGAGGTTGAACTGTTTTGTGGCCTGAAGACTTTGGTCTCTTAGACTGTCACTTCAGCATTTTCATGTGCCCTGAGATGCCATGAAATTTCATTTCCTCAAAAGCAACACCAATATCAATCCTTGACCTTCCCCAAAGCTCAGCAAGTTTTTCAATGGCTTGAAATTTCTGTTTTGCAAACCCATTAACCAAATCAATGTCTCACTCTGAAAGAAACGTTAATTAACTCATGTTCTTTTCCTAACAGGAAATTACAGACAACATGAGCAATGGAGGACCACACCTGATATTTAATGGAAGAGTATAATCAATGTTTTAAAGAACTGAACATTTTTTTAGGATTTTTCATGAGGCAAGGAAATACCAAAGGACTAGGAGATAAAACTAAAACAGTTCCTGCATTTGCTGTTATCTCCCCTGAACACCCACTAAAATTATTCTTTCTCAATTTTGCCTCACTTATGTCTTCAGCTTTTTTTATTGGGTGGACAAATTTCCAGAAATGTCCTGGTACAGTAATTTCAACATTTTCCAGATGGTTCTAAAAAAGACTTTTCAAGAAAAAAAGGAATAGATAAAATAGAAAGATTCCTATTCTATACAAACACTATTTGACTAGCATGAGTGTAGATTTGTCATGACGTACTTCATTATCAGTAATCAAAAAGTGCAAATATCAAGAAACAACAACTTATTGATGTCTTTGCTTTGAAAGACGATGGCTTCAAGGACACCACGATTCAAAACCTCAGCAATGCCTTCTTGTAAAAACATTGTAATTATTTTCAACTTGTGAATGAACTATATTTCATAATTTATTTGTAAATGACAAAACACTTAAAGCCTAAAAAAAGATTTTTTTTAGAGAGAGAATACTAACCTGTATGATATTTTTGCATTTTTGCACAACAGTGAAAAGTTGTAAATGAATATCATTTAAGGCAAATGAACATGTGTGGATCATCCTGCGAAGATGGATCTGCACATTCATGAATGAGCCTAAGAATAAAATAAAGTATGTGTGTGTATGTGCGTATATATACTGTAAATATTGAAAATATATACAGCACATATTTATAGCATTTGTGAATGTAAGTAGGTAGTAGAAAAGAAATTGTGATGCTGTGGGGTTGTGTTATCAAGATTCCATACCCACAGAGATGGGAAAGCAATTGTTCGAGGGTTTTCTATGCCTACGAAATCACATTTTAATTTCAGCTAAATTTGTTCATTTTCATTCTTTTTATTATGTCTGCTGTGTGTAAAAATCATTGTGGCTGAGCTTTAGAGAGTTGAGTGATCTGAACAGTATACTACAAAGGTAATTTACTTATTTGGCTGTTTTACTATTATTATGGTATTTTATGTAATAATAATTAATATTGATTTATAAACATAACTTTAAATCACATACTTTCACATAATTATTTATGATTATTCATGATATTTGCATTTTAAACACTTTAGAGCCCAATTAAATTATATAAAAGAATGGATGAAGTAGGCCCAGATGGTGAGGCTACAATTAGTTTTGCTATAATTTAATTTACTGTTTTGTTTGCTTGACAGTTCACATGAAATAATACAGACAAAACATTTTTAAGAATGCATATATCCAAAGAACTTGAAAGAGTTCTCTGTAGAAGGAAATAAAAAGATAGGCTCACATTTACATAGCAAGACTCAATCCTTCCATGATGAAATGTTAAAATAGCAACCTGAGACAATATCTATAGGCAAGAAAACAGCATGGTTTTTGAAAATTTTATGAGAACATAACCTCTGGCAGCAGATAAAGAACTCTGATATTTTTAAATATATAACTCTCACTGCATTGCATACTTTTATTTTTCCCCAAAACTAATCAATTTTTGACTCGTTTTTTATGAGTTGCCTACTGAACCATAAGGTAAACTAACATCTTTAATATCCAGTATGAGAACATGTTATAACTTAGAAACAAAATAGGAGTTTTAATTGTGCTAAGAAAATAATAATTCCAGTTAATGGAAATGGAAAGGTCTTTTAGTTTTAGAGTGACACAACCATCACCTACCATATTTAAATCAGCTCGTAACAAATTTCTGGCTGTATCCAGTCAAAAGAAATAACTCGAGTATGGTTGTGTGGTGTAGATTTTGAAGTCTCCCAACTCACTTGGATAACTTCATTATCCAGTAGATTACAGAAGTTTCCATAAATGCGACCTCAGAGAGGGAATCGACGTCAGCACCATCCATCGGGTGTCACAAGCAGGCATGATCTTTGTTTCTGAGAATCTAAACTGTGCAATGAAGATATTTTATGTGTATGTGGCCCTACTGGATTTTTCCAAGGCTGTCATCTTGTACTGAAAGAATAGCCACCAACTCTAATTTGGGGTGGCATCTCTTTGTAGACATGTTTGCACAATAGAGAGTTATAATGCATCAGTCAGAAGTTTTAAAGCCTTTGAAATAATTTATGAAATCACACTTATAGGACAAAAGTAGGCATATCGCTGCTTTGACATAGAGTTAAGAAGAAATACAATCATCACAATTCCCCAAATAGTCTACAGTGTATTTAACCTAGTATAGCTATATCTTTAAATGTAAGTTATTTTAACCCAATATTTTCAGGGCTCAGTTATTTACAGTGATATGTTTGGGACGTGTAGTAACTCTTTCTGAGATAGGTAGAGGAAATTAGGAAGACGTTGTTGCAGTACTTGAAAATCTAATTTTCACAATACATTATTGAACTACGGACTCGAATATTTTTAAGTGTCTGCATTACAGCTTTCGTATGAGCCTGCCCTCGGGGAAAAGTAATGTGATCTTAAAATAGAAAAAAAAAGTGAAACTAGCATGGTGGTGTGCCGTAGAGACTAGCTACGAAAGGTGCAGTCATTATAAGCATCGAAGATTAAAAGTGCACTCCTCTTGGGATTTTTTAACCATATATGTGTGTGTATGTGTACACACCTACACACAAATATATACAATTGTTTAAAAGTAGAACATGGTATGATGATTCTATTGATATGTCTATGTAATAAAAATGGTGTGTTTTGAAACTACCTATGGTGTGGGCTTTCCTTTCATCATGATACAAAACATAATTTCTCCCAGTAGCTAGGTAAATAAATGTTCTGTTCTGAGACTGGCAGGGGACAGGAGGCAGAGATGGTCCCAGCTTGAGTATATGGAAAGAAGGAAAGGTATGATTTGGGATAGGAGAGGTTAGAGGGTGCTCAGATAGAGAGAGGGGGTGGTTGAAGGTCCAGGAAAAAAATGAGCATAATTAGAAAGCGGGGTCCCTGAGGAGGCAGAAGGAAATAAGGCCAGATCATAAGAGTCAGAATTAACTGTAGATAGGACAAGAGATCTCACAAATGAAACCACAATACAGACGGTCCCTCACTCTCAATGGTTCAACTTTGGATTTTTCAACTTTCCGATGGTGCGAAAGCTATAGACACTCAGTAGAAACTGCACTTTGAAGACTGAACGTCGCTCTGCTCCTGAGCTACAACACGAGGCGATGCCCTCTGGTGACGCTGGCCCGCAGCAGCGACCTTCACCCCCGGTTGGCCACAGGATTACAGGGGTGAACACCCATACTCTACAGTGCACCGTCTGGCCAGCATTTTCTGGATATTGTGCTTTATGGTTTCTCTCCCCATCATGTCTGCAAAACACCCATCTGTGCCTCCTGCTTCTGGTGAGAAGGAAGGCGATTACAGATGCTCCTTGACTTGTGGTGCCATCGCATCCTGATAATCCAAGTATTCTGAGCACGTTTAAGGAAGGCTAGGCTAAGAGCTCTGACAGCCAGTAGGTTAGGTATATTAAATGCATTTTTCACATGGTATTTTCAGCTTACGATGGGTTTATCCTGATGTAACCCCGAAGTAAGTTGAGGACTCTCTGTATTTAGAGGATTCTGCTAATCTATTGGGTTATCAAATTGGTTGCTACTGGCATTTGAGGTGGACAATAATTCATTGAGCAGACTCTCCTATACATTTCAGGCCATTGAGCACCTCTGGGCCCCACCTTCTAATGCCTGGAGGACACCCCAGTGGTAACAACCAAAAATGTCCTAACAAAATTTTACCTATCTCTTTGATAGAGAATCATTGCCCCTGATTTAAAACCACCGAGGAAAACCTCTGACCATGATCCAGAGCATCCAATGTTAATGCCACCCACGAATGGAGACTTGAACTGCTCAGGGTCCTAAACTCATTGTTCTAAGATTTGCCTACATTATCTGATACAGCAGCCAGTATCCTATCTCATGCAATTATTTACATTTAAATATAAATTAATTAAAACAAAAGCAAATATTCAGTTTCTCAGTTGAACAAGACACCTACCTAGGGCTGAATAGCTACATATGGACACCAGTTCAGTGTGTTTCCATCATCTCAGAAAGTCCTGTTGGACAACGCTGGTCAGAAGCACATAGAGGGGAACTGCTTCCTGACCCTCAGTACGTACACAGGTTCTGCCACAGCCAGCCAATCATCATTATAATACAACGTATGAAAGAGCACTCCATGGAATTTGAAGTTGATGGACCAGTTCAATCCATGAACTGAGCAAAACCAGCAAAAATTTGCAAAAATACAGTGTAGGCCAAAATCCACAGGAAAGCTGAGAAGTTGCTTTAGAGATTTCAAGTCTTAAAGAAAATTCTGTTCATGGCAAGATTTCACTAAATACTAAATATTTTCTGTTTGACAGGGAAAATGAGATGTTGCATAACTCCAATTTTTGAAGAAATTGATTCAGCCTGTTACCATGCGCCAATGAAAAATTCTACATTTCTTGTGCTTGGGAAGGTGAGAAGAACAACACACTGCTCTCTGTTCTTTTCATTGGTTTAGCTCAAAAGGAGCATACTTAGAAACCTTACGTTCAAACCGACTTCAAAGGTTCTTCAAAGATTATTCAGCAAACACGTTTCGCAAAGTTAGAGAGAGCATCTTAAGTACCATTTGGTTAGAACACAGTTTCCAAATAAAGTTTCAGAACTTGGCGTCACTTCAATCTTTTCTTCCTTAAATCATTTTTTCTGGAAACATATGTAATATTTCTTACTCCAAGTATATGACAGCCAAGAAATTCAATTATTCCAAATCCATAAATCACAGGTTGTCAGTTAGTGATAGCAGAGGAAACCAATTCAGAAATTGCTTGGAAATGTAGATGCCTAGTGAAATTATACAGAAGGATTTTTTTTACTCTTCTTGCCCGGAAAATTACTTACTGAATACAAGTCTTATCAGGAATGTATTTCCCAAGCAATATATTGTGAAAAGTCAAACTCCAGATCTAAGATAAAAATTATTTCAATATTTTAACAGTTAAATATTATCTATTTCAACTAATTATAGGCAGATAGCTTTCATTTAATTGAAAATCTTTAAGACCAGGGTTTGTATTCATTTCCTTCACATCAACTACGAACTATTGATTTCAAAGTTTTTTCTTCATTAACACCCAAAGGCTCTGCTTCTTTGCCATACAATATATTGCAAGCCCTACCCCAACAATTCAGAATGTACTGTGTTACTGAAAATTGCCAGAGAGACTCTAGATCTCGGCTGACGCTTCTCAGAAAAAGCTAAAATCTTGTCAAATTTGCGGCAAATCTTTCTTTAACCACAAGGAATCAGGACTCATTACTGCCCCTTGTAATTAATCCGTTAGGATATTGGGCCCCACCTTACTCAGTAAGACAGGGTGCTCCTCAGATGTCACTCCACAACATCCTGAAGGGGGCTGGAAGAAATGCCTCGGGCCCTCCAAGGTCACTGCACAGGGGGGTGGGAGTGGGGGGTGGGGGGTGGGGGTGGGAGAGCTACATTTTCCTTTGTGGGTGACTTTGCCAGCCAACACTATCCCTCACTCTCTTCCTCATTATAAATCAGCCAGGCAAAGAGGTGACATTCAACCTTATCATGACAAGCATACTCTAAAGGCCTGTGCTGTCTAGATGTCCACTGCCCTCATTACAATTCAAAGTCTTTTGAGATCTGAGCTCCTCTGTCTTCTAGGTATAGTAATACTTTTACATCAACCTCTGAGAAAAATGAAATAAAAGAAATGCTCTAAGTTTTTATTATAATGTACACTGTCTATAAGTGTAAACATCCCTTTGTGATGTTAATATCACTTATTTAATATGAAAAAAGGAAAATGTGGGAAGACATCCGTAGTTCACCTAAAAGGTGAAGTCATTTCTGGCTGTTGGCATGTATCTTAAAGCCATTCCACCGAACCATGCAACTTGTATACACTTAGGTCCAAAAAAACAAACCACAGCTCCGTTCCTGTGAACCACCCCTTGGCTTGTTCTGCCTCTTCTGATTTCAGATCCTAGTTTCTGGTTCTGTGGTGCCATCCTGATTTCAGTTTCTGGCCCCTGTCCTTGACCCTGAGACGTTCTCTCTCTAGTTGTCAGGCCTTGACGGCTACCCCCACTCGTTCACTGTATTCCCTCGGGCTGTTCAACAGACTCCTTACACCTGCCTCGGCCAGGGACACCCAGCCTTGGTCACTGAGCATCCAGTGACAGAAGTGGCTTCAACAACGCGAGTCACCTGGCAAACAGGCATGTGCTCAAATTGGAAACAGGGATTCAAAGGAAGGATCTCAGGTAACTAAAGAAAAAACGTGAGCTCCCTATAGCCTGAGAGTCTGCACAGTCCAGGAGATCACTGGAGACTGGCAGGAGCTGTCAGCTAGAAGCCGAGGCAAGACCATTTCACCCTGGGCTTCGTAAGGGAATTGGATCAGACAGCTAGAGAGAAAACTAATTTTGTCGTAACAGCATTCTTCCTTTGTATGTGAGACATGATTACGTCCTGTAGTATCTGTCTCTTTTTATTGAAATGCCTCGTTTGGCCCACTTACCTGCATAAAAGGACATTAAAGGAAGAGTTTTGTTCCAGCAGAGCTCATACTCTCAGTACCACACTAAAGCGGACGTGACACATGACAGCAGGAGTCACAAGAGATGTCAAGGGACAGTGAAGCACGAGGGGACAGGGGTGCTTTCCTTAGTCAGTGGTCCTCCTCACCTAGAAACACTACCCTTTTCAGTGTGACTCTTGGGGTTCCAGATCTTTTTTTCACTGACACATGTGGCTTTCATGTGTAAAGTCCTGCATGCCGCTGCATTCCTTTTTTTAAAGATTTTAAAAATTTTGATTTTTAGAGAGAGACGAAGGGAGGGGGGAGAGAGAGAGAAACATTGATCGGCTGCCTCCTGCATGCTCCCGACCTGGCATCGGGCCTGTAACCCGGACATGTGCCCTTGCCCAAAGTCGAACTGGCCACCCTTTGGTGCACAGGACGACACTCAACCAACGAGCCACATCGGCCAAGCCTGTTGCATTCTTTTATGACTGGGAAAGTCCACTCTTTGCCACTAGATAAAGATAAATTAATTATTGTCATAATTTCCAAAGCACAGGTGTATTAAGAACACCCTGTGTATTCTTATGAGGGAGTCTAGAATACGATCCGTTAATTTGCATTTTGTTTAATGACTTGAGAATGAATTACGTATCAAAATGCTCGTGTCTAAACTTCACCTTCAAACTTTCCAGACCATGTTCTTTGGAATATATTTAATGTCAAGGATCTTCGAATTCACACCCACGCAAACTCTGCAGCCAGCAGGTGGCTTATTAAACTCCAGCTTGAAAATAGTATTCCAAAAATAAAAAAGGAAATGGTGTTCTATTTTTGTGCTGCAGTGAGCTAAAGACAGATGAAAGTAAATGAGAACTTTCATAGGCACCCTTGAGAGCACCATGGTTAATTTTATTAGCCAGATTCCCGGAGTTTGAAAACCTTGAAAGAGGGATGTTGAAATTCCATTGGAGTAAGATCTAATTGGGAAGGAAATAGGGCCTTCCCAGAAATACTGGTTCTAGTTTTCGTGAAAGGACAGCATAAATTACATAAGCATCATACCCTTAGAAAGTGGCCCACCCAATTCTGATACCTCTTTACCCCTTCCCAAGCATCATTAATGCTCCCAGCTAATGTACACGTGCACATACACATACAAACATCCCAAATTGATTTTATTATTTAAGCTAATCCTTTTTAACTGGACTCTCATCCAACAGGGCTATGTAGTTGCTCCTTGATGGATAGATGTCTAGATAGATACTTGCAACTGCAGGCAAAGCTAAAACATTGGGATGGTTTTATCAAAGTCCATGTCTTAAAGTTCAGATTTAAAACATATGTGTATTATGTATATATGCACATGCATATATTTGTAGATAATATTCAGAGCATCTAAACTATGGCCAGGAGATAAAATCCAAGCATAAAGATCACGGTGCTTCAACATTATTATATCTGGTTACTATAAAAGTGAGAAAGACACAAATATACATATACAGAGAGTAGGAATACAATGTTTAACTTATGTTTTTTGCTCTCACAATTGCCCTCATAGCACCTACTCGTATATACAAATAACCCACTTATTAAAACAGTGTAAAAACTGTATTTATACACTGTGGACAAGAAGAAAGGTTGCTTCTAGACTGAAGAAGTTGAATAAACACTGCCATGGAAACTGGTAGTTTACGTGTTCCTTGAGAAATTCTGAATTAATGAAAAGAAATTTCAAATACTGTAGTAAGATAGTTGAGGCAAAGTAGTGTTTAGGATAAAATTACCACACAGGTAAACAATTGTCGTATACCTTCTCTTATTTACAAACAGAATGTGTGGCCTGAGCATTTGCTGTTAATTGAAAATGGATGTTCGTCTTATTTCACTTACAGAAGAACTACAGAAGGGTTTGGCTATGCCTGAGAGAGCAGAACACACACGTGTGCTGATACCAATGAGGATAACACATGATCTGTAGAGAACTGTTTTCCTTCCTGAAGATTGTTCTATAACCCTTGGAAATAATCATATTTTTTCTTAGTTTTACTTGTTTCAGTAGTTAAGTTTCGTTGCAAAATTTACCATAATGTGATCCCTTTCTGTGGAATCCCAAGGGTAAAACAACATGAAATTCCTTGCTCAGCATAAGAAATGTGTGGAAATTAAGTAATGGCATTCCACCTTTCTGAGTCTGCATAAATTGTGCATTATATTATGTTCCTTATTTTGCAAATTTTGCTGAGTTGGAACACTGAACCACATGAAAGACGTAACCAGCTACATTGTTAATTATCACTGTATTTACATCAATTATACCTGAATACAAAGATCAGTTCAGAGCCCCTGTCCTGTAAGGTTCAGATTCAGTAAGTCGGGGTGGGGCCTGAGAATTTCCATTTCTAACCACTTCCCTGGCGGTACAGCTGCTGATGTCCCAGGGGCCTAACTTTGAGGACCACCCAGAAAATGTAACCTTATGTGAGGAGCTGGGCCTTAACTTATAGACAGATGCATTTGAACCATTTCATTTCTGTGTATTTTCAGTAATAGCATATTTAATAAAATGTAATATTTTTTTTTCTTGTAAGCATGGTATGCATCTATAAGCTCAACAAAATAATAAGAAAGTGAGAAGGGTTTTCAGAGTCAAACACTGATCGTAAGTCCTCTTTTGAAGGATTGCAGGTAAAAACAAGCCATCAATAGTTGCCGTGATTTTTGTCACTCCTACAGTGCTTCCAGGAAAGTGGAACTTTACACATTTAAAGCTCACGTTTGCCATCTGCTGACATTTCTGTGAATTACAAGGGGTCTGCATCAACCCAGAGCTGGTGTATGTTGTGTTCAAATATTTTTTTGTTTTGTTTTTTGTTGTTGTTGTTTCTTGATTTCCAAAATCCATTAGGCAAATTTTAAACATGTATTTTCCCCAGAAGCACTGCATTTTACAAATTATTTCAAACAACCAGTTTGTGTTGAACGTATTTTAATTCTTCCTACTGAAAAGTGAAATTGCAAACTTGCACCTCAGTATACCTAGTGTATATATGCGGTGAATTTTATCAATAAAATATTTTAAGAGGCTACTATACTGAAATCTTTGTTTTAAGCTGAGTTAGATGTTTATGTATGTAGACTGCTTATAATAACAGTACACTGAAGAGGAGCTGAAATTAATCATGCTAATAAGAATACCAAAACAAAGCAAAGCAAAACAAAAAATCATTCCCAGAGATGGGGGACGAGGCATTCTGCAGTTTTTATGCATACTCTTTTCCAAAATTTTCCATTTAAGTCCAGGGCTCCACCTTGCTATTTATTTAAGAAGGTCCTATGCTCCTGCTCCCAAGTTCAGCTTTACAGCCTTAATTAGGCTGAATCAAGCGTATTATAACTGAAGTGCGGTTATGGACTCAAAAAGGGATACACTATAGAGCACTTCATATCGGCCAGTCACTGTGCTTAGTATTGCACTGTCATTATTCCTTCAATTCTCACAACTTCCCCGCATCTTCGTATCTCTACACCCCAGATTAGGGAGCTGGAGTTGAAAAACAGCGGGCAAGTCGTCTCAGGCGACTCCGCACCTACCAGCCCTGCCAATGTTGCCAGCAGTCATTCACTGAAGATACATTGGGGTGGTTGTTGTTTCGTGGGTTTTGTTTTTTTTAAGTCCTACCAGGGGTTGCAGGGTGAGGGACTCAGGCCTGGCCCCAGCTCAGTGAGCCTGGGTCTTCTGAAGGAACCCGCAGCCCAGCAGTTAACATACAATTAACATAAAACAAGGACTTGACGGTGGTAATTTACAAAAATGGGGGGCTACCCACTTCTTAGAGGGGAGAGAGGATGGGGGGCAGTAAGCTGGGGAAGAAGGTACAATTGAAGCTAAGATCTGCTGCAGGAGCAGAGCTTTCCCGTAGGAGAGAAGCCCCCGAGTTCTCGGGGGGGGGGGGGCCCGAGGAGGGGGGAGGGGGAGCGCGCCGCGGAGCCGGGTGCGGGCGGGTCGTGCAGAGCGCGGTGGGTGCAGGAAACTGCGGGGGGGGGCACATAGGGGCCCTGTAACGTAAGAGCCGTGAAACTCAGGGAGTTTGTGCTGCGCAGAAGAAAGCGGGGAAGCCTGTGCGGGGCCGTGAACCCGGAAAGTCAGGGGCGTGTCTGTGCTTCAGGGAAACCGGGCCTCCCCGAAGCGCCCCCCTGACCCTCAGGCCGCGCTCCCACCGCGCGCAGCTCCGCAGTTTCGGACGCGCAGGTGGAGAGACGGGTCCGAGGAGCGCGACGCTGTGGCTTTGTCCGCACGGGCCTCGGGGCAGAGTTGGTGTGTGCGGGACCGAGAGAGGCCCCAGCAAGGGATGGCGCCTGGACCGAGCCCGTGCAGAACCAGCGGCACGACGTCCCGAATCAGCCGGTACAGGGCGAGGCGCGGAGGCTGGACCGCAGCGAGGCGGGATCCTTTCCAGGTGGTTTCATTGGCCGCATCGAGGCTGCTTTTCAGGATTGGGTTTCCCACGTAAAATGTATCCCATAAGCTTGTAAAATCGACCAAACCACCTGACTCCTGGAAATGACCAAGGTGTGAACTATTAAGTCTACATACTAAATCCAAGGAGAACGCCAGCGGAAACTCAGGTCCGCCCGCCCGAAGGAGACCAGGTGCGCGGCGGCCCCGCAGCCTGCTCAATGCGGAGCTCCCGCGGCTGTCCCAGCGGGGGGACGGCGGGCGCCTCCTGCTGGTCGGAACTGCGTAATGCAGCGCAAAGGAGGGAAATTCACAAGGGGCGTGGCGGCCGGCGGATGACGTACAACCCGCGCCCGGGAACGGGCGGTTCCGATTGCGTCAGTGGCGCGCGCCGCGGGAAACCTGAGAAGCCGCATGGCGGCGGGTGGCGCGGAGCCGCCGCGGCCGAAAGCGGCCTCCGAGGGGCCGGTGGTGGGAGCCGCGGGCGTCGTGCCTTGCCTGGAGCTGCCGACCTACGCTGCCGCCTGCGCGCTGTTGAGCAGCCGCTACTCCTGCCTGGTGGCCGGGCCGCACCGGAGGCACATCGCGCTGTCGCCCCGCTACCTTAACAGGAAGCGCACCGGGATCCGGGAGCAGCTGGACGCGGGGCTCCTGCGCTATTCCGAGAGGTCTCTGAGCCTTTCCCTTCGCGGGGCGGCCGCCCCTTCTTCGGGGCGCGGGAGGGGTCCGCGGGCGGAGGTGCTGACGGCGCCGCAGGACAGGGGCGCGCCTGCCGCCGCGAGCTTCGCCCCCGCGCGCCCGGGGTCGCGGAAGGCCATTCCTCCCGCGTCAGGAGCCCTGTCGCGGGCAAGGAGGAAACGTGACGGCGGGTGACTTGGGTCGGGGGAGGGTTTGGGGGCGCTCGCCCCGGACGCTGGCCGTAGGCGTGGAGAGCAGACCCGGGCGCCTGGAGACGCCGCGCTGGCCCGGTTCTGTGTGTGGAAGCTGGGAACGCGGTGCTTCCCGGACCCTGCCTCATCCTGTAGGACATGGACGCCGTGGCACAGTTTTTATTTGTAAGCCGCGGAGGGCGGTTTTGTTGTCAGGGCCCCGGGACTTGCCTCGTCTCTCGGACCTGATCGGGGATGAGAGAAATACTATTAGCTTGTGTTTGTTTTGTCTTTAAGAGCAGTCAGTTTAGTTGGTCTTAACTGACCCGCCTATGGCTCTTGAGGGTGAAAAAGAAACCCCAAACCTGGTGCATCTGAATCAGGCATTCAGGAGTAACTGGGAAACAGGGTTGCCGGAGCAGCGGGGCGGGGGCGGGGTAGGTAGATGCGTCGACTGCTCCTCTGGACGGCTGGGCTCCAAGGCAGGGGCTCGACACTAGGGTGAGTGCCCTCTCTAGTGACTGCTTTTGTTACTCTTCAGGAATTTCCTACGTCAGTTTTCTTGGTCAAAGTAGCCAAACCTTTCGCCAGTTTCCCAAGGAATCCTGAACCCTGCACATGTTAAGAATCAAACAGAGTACACAGCTTCTTCCAAGCGCCAGCACACACTTGTGTCTGTTTTGTAAACGAGGGAGTTGGGGTGTAAAAAACAAAGAAGAAACAAAGATCAGTGCCTTAAGGAACTTGAAGCTCTAGTAGGGATATACAGGGTGTCCTCAAAAATGTATATAGACTTTGAATAATTATTAATTCCAGTGGGTTAAGTCTGAAAAGAAAGAAACATCAGTTGAGCTATCAGCTATTAAAGTGTATATACATTTTATTTTTGGCACACCCTGTACATGCAAACCAAATGCAATGAGGTGTTAAAATTTGGCAGAAATCTAAATTATAATAAGAGAAGGAGTTCTGAATTCGATCTTAGGACCTTTGAGAACACTTCCTAGGAGGAGGATTCTTTGAGATGGTAACATTCCAGGCAAAAAGAGTGGCATAAACAATGGGTGTGAAACAGAATGCTTTGACCAGAGCATTGTAGGTATTAAGTAACTGGAGTAAGGTTTACCTCGGGAAAGACGATGGGCACAGTTGGAGAGGAGCGCAGTGGGTCAAAGACCACATGGGGGACAACCCAGAGAGGATGGCCATTTTGCTCTTCTTTCCTGCCTTTGCCAGGTTTTTTTCTTTCTTCTTTTTGTTTAAGCAGGGTTAGCACAGTCCCCTCCAATTCTGAAACTAGGCACACTCTTGAGAAAGTAGTACATATTCCCGATCTCTGGGACATAATCTAATTTGCAGTTTAAGAAACTAAACTGCAAATCTGATTATGATTTGGTAGATGATGGTTGAAGGAGGGTGATACAGTAGACAGGAGACCAGTTCAGAGAGGATGGATGTACTAGGTGGTCATAAAATGTGGATACATCGGCAACTGTTGGATGTATTTTGTAACTTTCTGTAATCCAGGAATGCCCCCACCTGACAGGCCAGGGCAAGCTCACCCAGGTTTCTCCAATAGGAGCCATTCCACCAAAGAGACTAGGAACTGACTGACTGATGATTTCTATAAATGAATTGGACAATGTGGCCAATTCAGTTTATAGAGTAGGTTACACTGAATAGATCTAGACACACCCCCCTCCACACACACACACCTTCCTTTGGGGGTGTGCTAAAGACTCCGGTGTATTCAGTGCAAAGTCAGGCACCACACATTGAACTCTGCATTACTAATGAGGGACAAAACATTGAACCTAGCAGGAATTGTAATATCAATCTACTATATATCCATGTAGTGGTTTGTTTCCAGATGGGGGCCATCCTGTAGAAGCTAGAGGACTTGCTTCTCTTTGTTTAACAAATGAGGAAAAGGGAGGACTTGAGAATGGCTCTTATTAGTGTGTAAGTTATCTCAACAGCATACCCTATTTGACTTCCCACCCTTTTTCCCCAGTAAGTTTTTTATAAAGCCATCCCATATCAGTTTTGAAAAATCTGCTTAGAGAAAGTAGTTTTCTAAAATCATATTGTAACTTCTAAGTTATATCTTTGAGAGGCCATTAAGAAAAAAATCTTACTTCTCTTGTATATGACAGCTCCTGAGTTATTTGAAGGTGGCAAATACGTTCCCTCCCACTAGTTCTATAGAAGCCTTAAATGTGCAATCTAAGCATCCCTTAAACTTGATTTAATTGTTGTCTAACTGTCTAAAGTGAGGCTACCACCCTGACCTGTAACCTACTTAGGATGGAAGCAGAAAAACAAAAGCAAGAGAAGGTGAACACAGTTAAGGTATTTTAATTGCGTATCTGATGACTTAGTAAGTTTCATGCAGTGAGTTTCTTTCTCAAACGGGTGGATTTACACACAGTACAGTAAAATGCATTTCAATGTGGTAATGCTCAAGCATGATTACCTGGGAAGCCTGAAGTAGTTAGCTGCCTCCCACCCTATACCTAGGATCATTGTGAATGTGTCACTTACAGATGTACATTGATGTGCACCGGTTTTGGGTTGACACCTCACAAACACTGTGTCTCCAGTGGTGCAGTGCTTTTCTGAAACAATGGGGGAGTCTTGGTAAAGTTCCACACAAAACAGTCTATCCCCTGAATCCAGCTATATTCCTGGTTTTTTAATACATATTAAAACCATGCAAAAATGACTTTAATGTTTATATATATATATATATATATATATATATATATATATATATATATTTTTTTTTTTTTAAGTTAAATTCTATGCCCAGCTATTAATAAATCATTCTATCTCCTCATTCAAAAGTGATGTAGAGCTAGGGACATTTCTTCATTGTACAGGACTGTTCTGCACATGGCAGAATGTCTCATAGCCCGGCCTTAGCCAGTGATTGTGGCAACCATGATCAGCACCACAAATCCCCACATGCCCCCTAGGGGACTGCAGCATTTTGCCCACTTGAGACTCTAATCATTGATTAGGGGAAACAAAGTCTTAATTTTGTTTTTCTGTGTAACATGGCGGCTACCTTCCCCTCTCCCTTTGCTAACTCTTGTGTTTTCTGTGCCCCTAATTTTGTTTTAGTGATGGTGTAGTTCCTGCTTAGGAAAGCCACATGCAGAAATTAACAAGCCAAAAAGGTGCTTTCTGGAGGAAGTCTCTGAGTTTAAGTTTTTCCTGATTTAGTAGTTATTAAAGTTCCTTCCCAGTGGTTCCTGGCTGTTTTACTTAAATTCATAGGATAAATTCTTTCATTCTATGTGAATTATTCTAGATTATTGAGTTCAACAAAAATGTTCTCTACTCTCAAGGATCTGATGTGGAATCCAAACATATATACAGATAGATTCAATAAAATGAGATTAAGAACCATGAGTCCTATAGGAGTAGAGGACTGATAGGTTTCAGCCTTGTCTGGGGGAGTCCGGCAAGTTTTCTGGAACCAGTAGTGGGTGTGGTGGTGGAAGCCACCAGGTGTGCCTCTCTAGTAGCTACAATTCCTTGAGAACTTGGAAGTGACATTTTGCAACAGTGGTTGCCCCCTAATCCTGTCTCTCAAATGTGTAGGCTAAGATGTCATTTTCCAAAACTGATATAGTTGTATTTCTTAGCATTTCCACTTTCTAGCAACAGTTGCAGTGTAGGATTTTTCTCTATTACGTCATTGGCTTTAATATTCGGGGGCTTCAGCTTTAACCCTAATACTTCTCTTGCTATGTGCCATCTAGTACAGAAATTCGGTAATGCTGGATAATACCAAAATTGCTTTGATTCAGTCATGCTCACAAAAATACACAAGATATTTTTCTTGCCGAGTACTATTTTTTCTCTCTCATTCTAGCATGACCAGAATCCAAGTGAATAGCAAAGAGAAGACGGATCAACTTTTTGCTCATGCACAATTGGACATTACTGGGCACCTATCGTAATCATTTTTAACTTAGCCAAAACATATGGAAACCTTGGGAAACTGGACTATTAACATTATTACAGATTAACCATATGCTATATAGTGTTTTTGGCTTGGGTGGTTTTATTTAGGAGATATACTTTTTGGACTCAGAATATCTATCTAACCAGTATGACAATGGCTAGTTTAAAAAGAATAAAAGATACCATCTTTCTTTTTTTTTAAACAGCCTTTTGGGTGTGCCCATTGCATATGATAACATCAAAGTAGTGGGTGAGCTGGGAGATATTTATGATGACCAAGGACACATTCACCTTAATATTGAAGCCGATTTCGTTATTTTCTGCCCTGAACCAGGGCAGAAGCTTATGGTATGTATATATCTTTTTTTCTACCTTTCTTTGTATAGTTATATAATTATGTAATTTGGAAACTAAAGAGACTGTACACCTTGGGACTGTTATTGTGGGTAACTAAAAATTATTTGAAAAGATAAAAGGAATTAATTTCCATCAGTTCAACCTAGGTAAGTTTTAAAACTTCATCACATCACCCTAAAACTTATGTCCATGTATAGAGTATCTGTCCATCCAATTTATTATTTTCTTCATATAGCACCAGTTATACGTAAATACAGTTTCTTTGTAAAAGATTCAAACCATATAATAGTGTATAGAACAGGAGTTGCAAATTCAAATCATGGGACCAGGCAGGTAATGAAAATGAATCAGGAATGGAGGGCAGTTAGGGTACTCATACTATGCCTTCAGATAAAGGACCTGTGGGGAAGGCCTTTTAGTTTTTTCAAGAGAAGCTGGAAATGCAGAAATTGATGTGAAATCTACTGAAATGTCTCCGTTTATTCTCTTTGCTTGCAGTTCTGTGTGTATATGTCCATATATGTATATACTTTCGTATGTATATGTAAATAGTTCTTTCCTAAAAATTTTTATAGGAATTGTTTAATCTAATGATAATAACTAAGCCTTGATACTGTTAATAAAAATATAGGTTCAATTTCACTATGACAAAATCTACATGGCATTTCTAATTTGTTTTTCAGTATCAATTAAGCAGGAAGAAATAGCATACTGCCAAACTGGAATCCTACAACCAGCCTTCATACTATTAAAGTTGGCACTAGATTTGTACTTAAAAATTCCCAAATTTTACTGTCATCTGTTTTGTGTAAATTATCACAAATGTAAATATGTCCATGGAAATAACATTTTAATTGTAAAGAAAATGTAAAATGAAAAGTTAAATTATCCCTTTTACTCTGTCCTCTACAACAAGATCCAGTCCTTAAATATGCTTGACCAGTTTTCCAATTTTTATTTATTTTTAATAATATAATTTACATACAATAAAATGTACAGGTCATGGTGTGCAAACCAAAGAATTTTGACAAAGGCATATACCATTGTGTGTCCTTTCCTAATTAATCTTTTCTCTGTTAGATACAACCACTGTTGGGATTTCATTGATCATAAATTAGTTTAGCTTGTTCTATAATTCCATAGTAATAGAATTTTTCATTATACACTCTAAAATACCTCTTTGGCTCAACACGGGTTTCATTCATGCTTTTGCGTGTATTGTAGTTTGTTCCTTTTTATTGCTCATGATATTCAATTATATGAATATATCACAGTTTGGTTATCCATCTTCATTGATGGAGATTTGGGAAGTTTTCAGCTTGGAGCTATTAGAATAAAGCTGTTGTGAACATACATTTCCATTTCTCCTAGGTAAAAGACTAGCAGCAGTATTGCTAGGTCGCAGGGTAGAGGTGTGTTTAACTTTAGAAAAACGACTGTTAAATTCCCACTCAGCACTTGCAGTTGCTCTGCATTTTTCCCAACATTGGGTGCTATCCGTCTTAATTTTACTGGTGGACGTATAGTGGTTTCTTATAATAGTTTTAACTAGCATTTCCAGAAGCTTTTAATTTTGGTGAGGTCCAATTCATCATATATACTTTTATGGTTATTGTTTTATGTACCCTATCTAAGAAAGTTGCCTACTCCTAGGTTCTGAAGATATTCTTTAGAAGTTTCTATAATTTTTGTAGTTTTAGTTTTTCCATTTAGGTCTGTGATCAAGCTTTAATTTTTGTATATAGTGTGAGGCAGGCCCTTGAGATCCATTTTCTTGTCCATTAGCTATTCAGTTATTCCAGACCCATATATTGAAAAGACTTTCCCTGGTGAATATTTTTTAATTAGTAGACTTGATTTTTTACAGCAGTTTTAGACATATAGAAAAATGGAACAAATGCACTGTTTCTTCTATTGTTAGTGTGGTACATTTGTTATAGTTGTTGAGCTAATATTGATACATTATTACTAAATAGTCTGTACTTTAGAGTTCACTCTTTGTGTTGTATATTTTTGTGGGTTTTGACACATGTATAATGACATGTATCCCACCGTTACAGTATCCTATAGAATATTCGGTCCCTGACCCAAAACCCTCTGTACTCCACCTATTTATCCATGCCTCCCTTTGAAACCCTGCACTTCTGATCTTTTTGCCATCTCCATAGTTTTGCCTTTGTCAGGATGTCATATAGTTGGAATCATACAATATGTAGCCTTGTCAGATTGGCTTCTTCCACTTACCATTTATGCATTTAAGATTCATCCATATCTTTTCATGGCGTGATAGCTCATTTCTTTTTATATCTGAATAATACTCCATTTTACAGATGTACCACAGTTTGTCCAGACCATGTAGAAGGGGTCATTGTGGACACCAGTCTTCTAATAATGACTGACCAGGAAGTTTTATTCTATCATATGTATAAGGAGTTGCTGACATTAAACAGCATTGTATATATGTTAATGTTATTTATAATTCTATAATTCAAAATATACGATTTTAAAAATATTTTACGTTTTTATTCGTATACCTTATCTATGTTGATTGCTAGGGGAAGGACAGAAAACTAAGTACATTGAAAGTTTTCAGTTCAAGCTTAAAATTCTATAGCACATACTTTTATCTTAGTTTTAAAGCTTTTAGTATTTCTGTGATTTAGTTCAAACAACTGTGCTCAAGATTTACATATAAAGGGGAAGCAGTCTTCTAATAGGACTTCTTACATCATCCTAAACTTAATCATTAAAGAATGCTCTTGAAGCTTTGAAGTTCAGACTGTTTATAGATATACAAAGTGGATCCTAGTGATAAAAAGCATATGCTTCCTGCCTTGAAGCCTTTGCACATGTAGGTCGTATCAAAGAGTAATTTCTGCTTGGTTTCAGTATGGTTATAGAGTATTCTGCTCCCCATGGAATCTCGAAATGGGAGCTAAGGTGGGTTTTGAGGGGTGGAGGGTAGGGTAATTGTTTATCCAGTTACGCAATTGATAATGCGGTTACTTATTTAACCAAGTTTGAGCTTTCTAAAAACTCTACAGTGTTCTAAAACAATGCTTTCGTATAACATGTGTTAAGTTTTGAGATAAACTTTTTCCATATCAAATTATACCATTATTTTGATGTTTTCTCTTTGATGATCAGGTTGAAGCTTATGAAGTTTGATTTCCCTGTTAACTCTTTGGATCTCTTCTTGATGTTATACTCTTCTCTTTTCCTCTCAGGGTACAGTTAATAAAGTGTCTTCCAGCCACATTGGCTGTTTAGTGCACGGGTGTTTCAATGCCTCCATCCCTAAACCTGAGCAGATGCCAACTGATCAGTGGCAGACCCTGGAGATAAACGTGGGTGATGAACTGGAATTTGAAGTATTTCGTTTAGACTCAGATGCTGCTGGAGTATTCTGCATTCGGGGAAAACTAAATATTACTAGGTCAGTTTCTAATCACATTATTGTCATCTTGATACTTGTTTCTATTTAATTCTGAATTTAGAGACCATAAGCCCTCTTTAAAAGAATTAATTTTGCTTATTAGAATATTTATGCTTTCAAACCAGAAAGCCATTGTGAATAGTAATCTTAAGTGCTAAGACAGTATGTTAAATATTCTAAAAGCTCTGTATCTAGCTAACTGGTCTGTATTTTAATAACTCAATTTTGCTGTGTAGTTTCTAGTTTTTCTTAATTTTTTAAATAGTTAACCCCTGAGCTTGAAACTAAAAGTTTAATCATATTGCGTAACTGTTAGCCTGCTTTTATTTTCACATGATTGAAACAGAAATAATTTGATTATTGTCATGATGCCAGGTGGACAACTTGATTTCTGTGTTTCTCTATATTGAAATTCTTGTAAGAAGTGCTCTCATCTTGAATCTTGAGCTTGGCTCCATAGGAGCCAACTTTAATGGGGGCTGGGGAGCTCCTGGAATACTGCTGATGTTCATGTAACAACTTTTCTAGATTCTGGCCTGATAAGTAAGGAGAGTGTGGGTTAAAGCTCCAGAGCAGCTCTCCAAGAGAACTTTCCGTGATGTGCTGTGTTTGTGCAGTTCAGTAGCCTCACGATCGAGCACTGGAAACATGACTAGTGTAACCGAGGAACTGAATTTTTAAGGTTATCTCATTGAAATTACTTAAATTTAAATGGGTACGTGTGGCTGGTGCTGCTCTGCAGGACTCTGCAGTTCTGGAAAGAAGGCTGCTCCGTTGAGCCTTGTTTTTATTTTAGTGAAATGAAATAATTCACAATTGTGAAGGAACATGCTTTAGCACAGGTGAAGAACAGTGAATTATTATTTGAAACAAGAACAGAGAAGGTAGACAGGAAACTCCATTATTTTGATACATAACATAAGTTTATTTTCTCTCTGTTGTATGTCAGTGGTTGGCTAATAAGCTGGGGGTATTGTGATGTTTTGTGTTCAGTGACCAGATTTTTCTGAGCAAAACCAAAATTTAGAAGCCATGTTTTGATGGCCTTTTTGTGTCATTCTTATGCGAGAAAACAGTCTAGGAGAAGTGCTCAGGAGACAGTAATTTTAACCTTTCAAAGGGCTGAGGGAAATAGGAAGGAGTTTGTGAATGTGCACCATAGCCATCTGTCTGACTGCTGTCACTTGGAAAAAGCGCAGCAGGTTAGGATGCTCTTGATCTCTTTTTGTTCTCTTATTTTGGCTGATTGCTGTGTAAATTTTTAAACCCCATTTATAGTTTACAAACCAAGTGCTCTGCAGTTTCTGAAGAAGTAACAGAAACTGGCACCGAAGAGGCTGTTGAGAAACCTCCAAAGAAGAAGAAAAGGAAGAAGAAAGACCCAGAGCTGGATGAAGGAGACGGGGGAGCCCCCGAGCTGGCCCATTCCACAGAGGCTGCCCCAAAGGGGGACACAGGCGCGCAGGTTGCTGGCAACGGGAACGGCCTCTGGGAGGAAGAGCCGAAGGAGGAGAGGAGGAAGAAGAGGAAGAAGAAAGGCCCAGAGCTGGATGAAGGAGACGGGGGAGCCCCCGAGCTGGCCCATTCTGCAGAGGCCGCCCCGGAGGGGGACACAGGCCTGCAGGTTGCTGACAATGGGAACGGCCTCTGGGAGGATGAGCCGAAGGAGAAGAGGAAGAAGAGGAAGCAGCAGCAGGAGGATCAGGACCAGGACCCTGTTTTCCACGGCAGTGACTCCAGTGGTTACCAAAGTGACCATAAAAAGAAAAAAAAGAAAAGAAAGCACAGTGAGGGGGCTGAATCAACCCCACTTTTGGAACACTCTCCTAAAAAGAAGAAAAGAAAATGACCTGCTTCAGTACATTGCAAATACGATTCCACTTTTAAAATACTGAGTTATACACAGTAGATGAAATGTTTGAACGATATGAAATAGTTCTCAAAACAGGAAACTATTGATTAGGAGTGTTTGGTGCTAAAATTGCAAAACTGATAATTTGGGAAATGCCAATATTATTCAAGTGCCATTTTACTGTATACAGAGTGAAAGGTAAGATCTGCTCTCAGTCTCAACTCGCATTCTTCCAGTTCTTACATTCTAAAGAGTTATTTCTACAATGTCAGTACTAGCAAAAGGACTTTATAATGCAGTGTTATATTATTAAAGAATGAATTTGAGCTTGGGTCTTTGGATTATTGCCCTTTTTTAAAATTTCTTGTTGAAAGTATTCCCCCCCCCCCCCATTGACCCCCTCCATCCTGCTCCCCCTCCCCCAGGCCTACTGCAGTATTGTCTGTCCATAGGTTATACATATATGCGTGTAAGCTCTTTGGTTAATTCCCCCCCCCCCCCCCCCGAGATTCATCAGTTTGTTCCATGTTTCCATGTCTCTGGATCTGTTTTGTTCGTCAGTTTATTTTGTTCATTATATTCCACATATAAGTGAGATCATGTGATACTTGTCTTTCTCTGACTGGCTTATTTTGCTTAGCATAATACTCTCCAGGTCCCTCCATGCTGTCTCAAAAGGTAAGAGTTCCTTCTTTTTTATGGCTGTGTAATATTCCATTGTGTAACTGTACCACAGCTTTTCTATCCACTCATCTACTGATGGGCACTTGGGCTATTTCCAGGTCTTGGATATTGTAAATATCACTGCAGTGAACATAGGGGTGCATATATTCTTTCAAATTGGTGAACTGGTGTTTCGGGATTCTTAGAATATATTCTGGAAGTGGGATTGCTGGGTCAAAAAGCAATTCCATTTCTAATTTTTTGATGAAACTTCATACTGTTATCCACAGTGGCTACACCAGTCTGCATCCTCACCAACAGTGAGTGAACTAGGGTTCTTTTAAATTGATAAAACGAAAAACACAATTTCAAGTGGCATTACTTTGCCTCTGATGTGATCTTTTTAACCTTTTCACATTATTTCAATTAGTGCATCAAGTGCTTTGCCTATATATGATGTGGTTTTCGTGTATTTTTTATCCCACACTTGTCAGTGATAACTTAGATGGGAAACTTACAAATGGTCAAAATTGAGTCACTTGCTTCATACATTCACCACTAGGATCATCTTTGGACATTTTTCATCCAAAAAGAAGACATAGTGTGTTACCAAATTCACATGTATCCATTTCTTTAAAAGAGTTCCAAATGCAAAAGTATCTTCCCACCCTCCTAGTCATGATCTATCTCCACAACTCTCTCCCCCCAACAGACCCATGTAACAGTCTACACTGCAGGAATAAGTACTGTCAGTTTCATGTACAGTTTTAGAGTTTTGTTTTTAAATGGACTTTAAAAATATTTTAAAATATAAATGCAATCAAACTACTCATAGTCTTTGGACCTACTTTCTTTCATTTGATATAGATTACTTTCCATATGAATATATAAAGGTATTCTTATTTTTAATGTTGGCAGAATTTCAATGTGTCATTTGTTTCATTTCCTGATGGTGAACATTTAGGTTTATATTTTCCCTCTTATTAAATACACACATTGAGCATACATGTATAGACATCCTTATTTGACTAATAAACAGTTCCAGAAGTGGAATTGTATGAAAGGAACAAATAATTTTACTTTTTGATACAGACTGTCAGATGTCCTCCAGGACATTGTACCAATTTGCAATCCTATCAGCAATGTATGGTTGGAGAGTTGCCAACATGGAGATTACCGATCATTATCATTTTTGACAAACCAATAGGTGAAAATGTTATGCTGTGTAATTTATATTGATTTGGTTTTTAGTGATCTTGAACCACTTGTTTATTGTCTATGCATTTGTTTTCTTGACAGTTTTTGCTCATGTCCTTTGATGATTTTTGTGTGGTAGTTTTCCATTTATTACTCTTTTTTAAGAGTTCTCTCCATATTTAGGATGATAATGGTTTTTTCTATATATGTTCAAACAATTTTTGTAATTTGTCATTTATATTTTAATCATTTGCTGTTCATTTTAATTTTATTTAATCAATGACCTTTTTTGTTTTGAGTTTTAACTCATTGTTTTTCTTATAAAAGCACGTCCATCTCAGAATTATAAGATACTCATATTTTCTTACAGTACTTTTATCATTTTACTTTTTTACATTTAAAATTTTAATCCATCTGGATTGGTATGTAGTTTGATACAGGAGTTTTTTCCCAAGTTGATGTTCATATGTCCCCAAACTATTAATTCAAGCCATATTTTCTCTGTAGATTTAAAGACCTATAGTGGCTTCCACCTGCTATAAACAATCCTGTTTTTCTTCCTATGGGCTTATGTATTCTGTTACAGGACCACACTGTTTATTACTCTAATATGGTAGGCAAAATGCTTAGATGGCTCCTGAGATGTCCCACCCTTATTCTCATAACTGAAGGTGATGGATTTTACCTCCATGATATATTTATTAATTATTTATAATTATTATTATATTTATATGGCACAGTTGATTTTAAGAAAGAGAAAATATCTGGGTGGCTCTAACCTGAACCACATGAGCCCTTATAATATTTTATTTTTTTAAAAGATATATTTTGCAATTTAAAAAATTTTATTTTTCAGTTACAGTTGACATTCAATTTTTATATTAGTCTCAGGTATATAGCATAATGGTTAGGCAGTTATATAATTTACAAAGTGGTTCCCCCCAACCCCCGATAATTCAAGTACCCATCTGGTACCATATGTCAGTATGAAAAAATTACACTCTTAATTCCTCTCCTTGTACCATCTTGCCACTTTAGGGCTAGACTATTAGGGGGTATACAGGACAGTCATGGAGTCGAATGTACTCCTTTAGTCCAGGAGATGCCCTGTATAGAACCCCTGTTCTGTTCCCTTTTGAGTGCAGGCTCAAAAAGAAGAGCACTTCTTAAGTCTGATATTATGTAGTTCATAGGGGAGCTTTACCCTCTCTAGAGCTATACGCCAGTAACATTTTTTGTTTTTGCTCTGTTTTTCCAAGCTACATTGTCTTGACCCACCACACTAACATTTTCTATCTTGACAGGCTCTGTTGTAGCAAACAAGAATTTCAGACAATTTATTGAATTGTCTTCCCATAATCCCAGTTATAATTTAGAATTATTTTTTCCCCAAACAGTAAAGCCATAAGTGGGAGTAAGAGTTGCTATAAAAATTCAGGGGTGCCATAAGAATTCCAGGACAAGAATGCAGCTGGACCTCAAGAAATATTAGAAGTTACTGGAAAATACCAAGGGTTTCTCTTGATCCCTCATAGGCTTTCCCTGCAGACTTGCTGTCCCAACCATATGGACAGTGAGTCCTCAGCTCTCAGTCCCATTGGTCAATTTTCAACAGAAAGAATCTGGCCCAGTTTGGGGATGGTGTCCACTCCTGGTAGTACTAACATAAGCCTGGTACCCAGACTTACAAGAACTTGTAAGCATGAGTCCCCCAAAAAAGGGAATCGTTTTCTGGCAGATATTCCAAAAGGTGATTTCTACGTTTGGTACTCAACAGTATTTTCATTTTAAATGATTTTTGAAATGGTGAAATTCTCATTTTGTAGTTTTTCCCCCATAGAATTCTTGACTGAGTTATATCTTGTAAAGAAGGAGATGGAAGTAGCAGCACTTTAGTTATGGAGAATCATCTTAATTTATACATTATTAGCATCTGAACCTACCAGCAAATTGTAAGCTCAGGCTGTTGCTAAGTGAATCATTCAAGTTGGGAACATACAGCTTTGAGAAGAAGTATGTTCTGTTTTCATAACCCAGAGGTAATACGCCTGTGTCATCACAAAGGGGTCATACGTGGTGGGAGGATTAGGCGAGGCATTTATAAATGTAGTAAGCTATAGTTCTGGAAGTTTGTGTTTTTTGGTATGAAATACAAGGCCCACTCATTTCCTCCTTTCAAAAATCATAAATTAAAATAAATGGGAAAGAAGCCATGTATTTTTCAGGCCACTCATTAGTTTCAGCCAGGCCCAGGCAGCACAGCTATCCCAGCCTCCCCATTCCATTGTGCGATTCCGCATTCATTGCCCTGGAGGCTGTGGCCTGCGGTGCTGGCACACTGTTTATTGCTCTGTGCAAGAAAAACAAATGAAAACAGAAAGAGGACTGCCAACGTGCCTTTGTGGGTGTAGTCAGCAGATTCAAGAAAAGCCAAGAGAAGCATTGTTTTCATGCAGCCCAATGTTGGAGATTCTGTATATTTTCCCAATCCACATGTGACAGGGAGAGAAATATGTGCACACAGCCTGGATTTGGGTTCCTTTGTTAACTGTCTCTACATTTGAGTTTGATTTATTTCAAAATATGGAAAACCTGTTCTGCCAACACATTTAAAAATAAATGGTGAAAACTTCTCTTTGGTCTCCAAAATGTTCAAAATGAATACTTCAGAGGCAGACTTGGACTAGACGTGACTAAAACTTAAAATAAATAAATAAATAAAAGGACTATGACCAACTTTATTTTTGAACACTTTTTTTTTATGTCTTGAAAGTAATTATGTAGCGAGACAATTTCTAAAATGTGTTTTTTATGTTCATTTCTCTATTCTGTTAGCTGTAAGAACATCACTTATGATTTAAAGACAAGAGAGAAGATTGGAGTAATAAGTAATACTCCTCCACCTACATTTTAAAGTGGACTTTGAATTTTCTCCAAATAGAGTTTATAGACCGAAACAACTCAAATCGTAAAAGTGACAGCTCTGATCTCAAGTAGAGATCAGTATGGTTCCACAAATCATAACTGAGGAGTTTCTATCAATTTGTCTTGGAAACATTTATAATACTAATAAAACTGAAGAGCTTTGCATTTATCATGTGAATTTTTTTTTAACTAAAATTGCATTTAAAAAAAAAATCCTCACCTGAGGATATATTTTTGATTTTAGGGGGAGAGAGAAACATCGATATGAGAAAGATCAGTTGGTTGCCTCCTGTACATGCCCTGACTGGGGATCAAACCCACAACCTATTTATGTGCCCTGACTAAGAACTGAACCTGCAACCTTTGGTATACGGGATGATGCTCTACCCAACTGAGCCACCTGGCCAGGGCAAAAACTACACTTTTTTGTTAATTTTGGTTTCAGACGACATAACCCTATTTGATGTCACATGTTGGTGTACCGTAAGGCCTAAAGTTATTTTGTGAGGTGGAATCTGAATGTACCCATACCTTAATAAAAGGCCAATTGCTTTGTTATATTTAGGCAGTTTCTGGTTTTCTTTTTCTTCTGAGCCATTCATTCGTGCAACCAACATTTAGTGGATGCCTACTATGTGCCAGACCCTTGATTTAGGCACTGGAATTATGTCAGAGAACAGAAGAGACCACATTGCCTGTCAATGGAGGGTACATTTTAATTGCAGGAGACAGACAAAAATATAAGTACATGGCCAGTATGTCAGATGATGATAAATGTTACGAGGAAAAATAAGGCAGAGGACATGTTCGTGTGGTGAAGTTTACAATTTTCAACAGGATAGTGAATAAAGGCTCCATTAGAAGGCAAAATTTGAGCAAATACTGAAGAGGATGGATTCTAGAGAGAGAATTTTAGAGTTCCGGGGAGGCCTAAAGATGGGAGAAGTGCTGGGTTTCAGATTTCTGAAAGAGTTCCAGACCAAGGATGCCTGTGCGGCTAAACTCGAGTGAGCGAGGTGGAAAGTGAGACAGACGAGTTCAAATCTTTGTATCTTGGACATGACTTAACCTTGCACAATCATCTAGACTAAAGAAACTACTTTGAAGGGGTTAATAACGGTGTTTGCTTAATAATTGTTTTAATATCCATTATATGAAGGATAACTAAGACTGTAACTGGAAAAAAATAATTAAAATGTAAAGCGTCACGTGAAATACGCTTTATCTGTTTTGGTGCCATATTATAAAATAAATATATTCATGGTTTTCAACCTGTATGCAATAATTAGATCAAATAGCATTACTCCTGTTTCACAGATGATGTAATAGGTTCCAGATGTTAATTTTTGGTTATTTTATTCTAGTAAGTTTAATTTATTGATTCACGTATGCTTTCTTTATATGCTTAGACATATTTAATACTCAAAAGTCTATAAAAATACCTACTGCAATGAAACTACATGGCAGTAGCTTAAAGAAGTGAGTGTGTAATTTAAAATCCCCATCACAAATAAGTGGTAAGAGAAATGCACTTTAGATATAACTAGAAATGAAGTTCTCTTCCATGCGCACCCTCTTTAACCCAATCAAGTCTGGCCCACAGCCCCAGCAAGGGCAGCCTTTGTGTCACACACACAACTACAGTTTTCTAGCCATGTTGATTTGAGCCAGGATGGACAGTGACTCAAGTAGAAACAGGAAGGTTCTCTTTCTGAAGAACTTGGGATAGAAAAACAGAAACCGAATCGGCGTATTATATGGATTTTGGAGCTGTAAATTCATGGAGAGTAGAGATAATGTCAGCTAGATTCTGGTGCAAGCTAAATTACTGACAAGCAAAAATTAGGACCTTGCAAAGAGAGCTGGTTATCTGTGAGAAGATGATAGATTGTACGTCCCCGGAGGGATAGGCTTTGAGAGACTGGCTGCCAGCCAAGTTTCTACCTCATGGAAGGCCTGGCAGTATTTCCTGCTTTTGGCTTCCAAGAGAGTACTCTCTCTGTGATAAACATCCCTTTCGTTTGAATCCTTTTGAGGGGGTTCTGTTTCTTGCAACCAAAGAGCCTTCTACTATTGTTAGGGACTGGTTCTTTTTAGGGATTTGATTTATGTTAATGAAATAAGCTTGGTGCATTGTTTAAGTATGATAGAAAGTTGCTCAGGTTTCTGATAGATATCCATACCTGAAATAAATAAGGCCTCTCTCCTCCTTCCTCAACTGAGTAATGTTGCGTTTAGTGACTACTCTGCTGCGCTGGGCACTGCAGTTACACTTGTGAGCATGTATGGCATGCTCACTGGAGGAAGTATCTAGACTGGTGACTGCCTTTATTTGGACGTGACTAGGTCTCATTGCTTCAGTAATTTGGAAACATGCCTTTCCTTCTAACTACCTCCTTTTTTCCCTTCCCCCCATTTTATGGATGAGTGACCAAAGTATGCAAAAGAACATGGATGGGGTAAAAGGTTTTGTGCTGCGTTTAATTTTTAAAGCTTTAAAAATAATGCGTTAAAAGCTTAAAATTTGCAGGTTTTATGGGAAGTACCAAGAAGGTTACAAGTGTGATTAACAGGTGGTATCCACACTGCTGCTTCCCCTGTAGAGGAACTTTTGAACTAAAAACAGTATTTTAAAATGCAATGTTGCACATTCTGGATTATAAAGAACTCTGTTCACTATGACAGCCACATAATGTGAATTGGTTAACATTCTCTTACGGTGGAAAACCATCGTTAGAAAGCTGATTATGTCATCTTTCTCACAAAATGGGCAAGATGTGTGGAGTAAATCTGAAAGTCACTGTAACATTATTTTTATAAAACTTTTAATAAGTTTCTCAAAGGACCCACAAAACTTCACTCAGTAGCAAGATTTAGGTTATTCTTTTAAAGACCAAAACCCCCAAACAGATAAAATGTGTACTGGGGGTGAGGAGGGGGGGGATAACCATGTTTTTAATCATTAGTCAACTATTGGATCAGTAACTGATATTGTAGAAATAATGTTTGCTCAATGAAGTGAAGGAATAAGGAGTTATAAGATGAAACCATGTTTAGAGTAATATTTGCCCTCACTATTTATTACAGCACTGTAAGGCAGTCAGTCTGTAACATTAAATTTCAGTCCTAAATTTTTGTTGCTCAGGTTGCAAATCTATGATATGATATTTTGACCTACATTTTTGCAATTATATTTCTATATATTTTTTCCTAATGAAAACTATGTCTAATCCTAAAATTCAATATGAAAAAGATCTTAAAAACTTTCAAGGAGTTATTATAATTAAAGGTAAAAGCCATGCTGCTATTATGGTGAAAAGTATAATACTGTATATAAAAGTGGATCCAGTTAACAAATTGAAGGTTATTTTGAGACGAATAGACATAATTTAGGACCGGAGAGATTTGTGCAAGATTACAATGACTTAATAACTGAATTTTAGTACCTACTTACAATTAACTAGGATGACAGTAATCACTAAAATAACTTAAACGTGTAAAAATTAAGACAGAAGTAAAGTTGATTATAATTATATAAAATTGGACAAAAACTTAAACATTAGGTAAAAATAATGATAAATTTAACTGGATTGATAATTATCTTCCAGAAGAAGTAATTTTATTCATGCAGAGTCAACTGTGTTATCATTTTTAAGATCTGAAATAAACTTAAGACATCATATGATTTTTCTTGATGGTAACTAGGAAACAAGTCCTAATAGCTCAGGTTTCTGTGAACAGAATGAGACCAAGGAAAGAGGCATGCTTGGGCCCTCCCAACACTACCAGGGAGTGAAGAGCACCGGCCATTAATAGGGATCTTTAATTTCTCATATTCGCACTTGAGAGAATTGCATTTCATTATTTTAAAGTTTCTTCTGTAGAGCATTTAAAGAAACATTCCAGTTGTACAATTCCCAGGGTACATTAACAAATCCTTTTTCACTGCTCTCGTCTGTTACATCCTCTCACTTCCCCTTCTTCCACTGATACTCTTTTCTCATCAGCTTCTCCACTCCTCCCTGTTTCCCTTCACATCTCCTGGCTTGAAACCTTTGTATGCTGGAAATAATCGCTCCTGTAGCAGATGAGCCGTTGAAATCCCCTCCAGTTACTAAATGTACAATACAGTTATTCCTTTCACAGCATCTTTCCCATTAATTTACTCCCCCTCATAAATGTCCCTAAATTATGAGAAACTGAAGTCATGAAAAGAACCTTAAAAGTCAATAAACACATGGGAGGACTTCCAGTTTCTGGCTTTACATACAAGGAACCAGGAAGTCGACACTCCCTCCTAACAAAAAGTAGTAAGTTGAAAAGACTGGAAAATCAACTGTTCTTCTTGGATCCAAAGAGAGAAGTGGTCATAGGATAAACCACTGCTCCCAAGACTGGAGAGGGACAGGCAAATACAGGGAGTCCGGCTGTGCCCAGCAGACTCAGGCGTGGCAGCCACCGCAGGAGCCAGTGCTGGAGCAGGAAAACCTGAGCTGTAATTGACAAATTGCTGGAGGCTCAGCACAGACAAGTCTAAAATTTAAAAACTCCAGGGGGCCCCAGTCATGGAGGAGGGGGGCGCAATATTGAGAGACTGACCTCCAGGAGCTAGACCTGGTTCTCACAGTAAATATTAGAGAAAAATCCCCCTGTGTGGCTGGGAGGGAAGGGAAAGGGACCACTTTGAAATAAGCAAGAGCACTCTGTTCCTAACAAGGCCTATCAGGGGAAAGTAGATCACCAGAGCCTACCCCTCTGGGATATATTCAAAGTCTGACTCGGGAAGGAAAATAACCAACATTATTCAGGTCTAGCTGAAGAGCTAGACCAGCTCGAGCAAAGCAAAACCCAACTCCAGCCCACTCTGGCCATCCTGTACCACCACCTAAGAGGCGGGAAAAGAAAAATCCAAGGAACTTGTGAGGTTCACAGTCCAGAGGCACATGCTCACCAAAACAGACCTACCTAACCATAGGACTATAGAATGCTTCCCCTCCCCACACAGATTATCACAACATTGCTAACGGCCTATGTACTTTTTACCTGGTACATCATATCCAGCTATCAAGAAAAATCGGCAAGGCATACTAAAAGGCAAATAACACAATTTGAGAAGACAGAGCAAGCAGCAGAACCAGGCATAGCAGGGATCTTCGACTTATCTGACTAGGAAATAAACAACTATGTTAATATGCTAAGAGTTTCAACGGATAAAGTGGACAGCACGCAAGGACAGGTGGGCAATGTGAGCAGAGAGAAATCCAAAGAAAGAGCCCAAAAGAAATGCTGGGCATTAAAAACGCTGTAACAGAAACGAGTATCTTGGGTGGCATGTTAGATACCAGGCACGGCTGAGGAAAGAATCTCTGAGCTTGAGGAACTCTCAGTAGAAACCTCCAAAACTGAAAGGCAAAGAGAATAAAGACGAAAACCAGAACAGAATATTCAAGGACTGGGGGACAACTACAAAAGGTGTAACATACGCGTAATGGGAATATCAGAAGGAGAAGAGAGATCAAAGAGCAAGAGAAATATTTGAAAAAGCAATGACTGAGCACTTGTCCAAATTAATACCAGACACCAAACCACAGATCCAGGAAACTCAGAGAACACAGAGCAGACTAAGTGCCAAAAAAACACCTAGGCATATCACTTTCAAATTATAGTAAATCAAAGAGAGAGAAGAAAAATCCAGAGGGGAAAACACCTTACCTATGGAGGAACAAATAAAATAATTACATCCAATCTCTCCTCAGAAACCATGTAAAAAGAGAGTGGGGTGAAATATTTAAAGTGTTGAAAGAAAAATACCACCCACCTAGAATTCTGTACCGTGTGAAATTATCCTTCAAAAGTGAAGGAGGTATAAAGACTCTCAAAAATTGGGGGAATTTATTGCCAGTACACCTGCTTCGCAAGAAACATTACAATAAGTTATTCAAAGAGAAGGAAAATGAAATAGGCCAGACACTCAAATATACACAGAGAAAGGAAGAACAGCTGACATCTGACATAAGGATGGGTTCTTTCATTTAGCAAAACGCATTTAATACCCATCTGTGTCTTTTGATGGCTGGAGAGCTCACTCCCTTTTACTGCAGAAATGTATCCAGCGTTGGGATGTATCATGGTTTGTCCATCCTTTGGAGGACATCATTGTTGCATCTACTTTTGGGCAATTATGAATAAAGCTGCTACAACATTTCAAATCAGTTGGGCAAATACCTGAGCGCAATTGTTGGACTGTCCGGTAAAACTGTTTAACTTTTTACGAAGCTGCCAAACCGTCTTCCAAAACAGCTGACCCATTTTACATTCACATCAGCAACGAGTAAGGGTTCCTGTTGCTCTGCATGCTCGCCAGCCATTAGTACCGGGAGTTATTTTTGTTTTAGCCATTCTAATAGGCAGGCAGTGGTATCAATTTCACAGTATTTAATTTAAAATGACAGGGTCATAAAAATTCTATTGTTGGAAGTATTAAAGTAATATATACTCTTCTTATAGATTTTACCCTCTTGTTTTACATGCACTATTTTAAATAAGAAAAACATGCATTCAGTATTTAAGACATTCAGATTCCCTATCAATGAATGCATGTTTGTGTGTAGCATTCCGTAACTTCTCACAGTGCTTGTGACCCTCTTCTGCACCGCGGTGTGCACAAATAAATGTGGTCCAAGCACAGTTCTCTCAAGCTCCAAAATTACATCTTCAATCATGTATTCTAGTATAAACTTACCCAATTAGGAGAGCATTCTCTCGAGTTAAAAAAACAGGTTTTCAAAAACGATGCGATCAGTATTTCTTTTCTTACGTCTAATTAGAACTCTTACAAAATAACACTTACATGTTTCTTTAGTTTGACTCCTAAAGGTTGTTTTTTATGCTATTAATCTAAGTGGTTTGTGGGTATGGGTGATTTTTCCTAATAAAATGTCATGTCTACTATATTCTATATAAATGTGTTATTAATTTAAAGAGGTCTTAGGATACCAGATTTCTGAGTGAGGACCATGATTGTAGCTTTTCTCATTTCTAAGAGAATTCTTAAGACTTGATCCACTGGCTGGTGATGGCTGCTCACAACTAATGGTAACTATTTAAAACATCAATTACTTCTTGCTATGCACAGATTTTTCTAAGAAAACTTTGTTCTTGCAAAATGTATTAACATACTTTAGAGGTGTTCTTCCTTAAAAAGCAAAAACAAAAAAATGCCATAGGAAAAAAAAAAATACCCTTAAAAAACCTCAAGATAAAATACTTTTACTACTAAACTTCAAAATGATTAAGGTCAGATTGTACATTAAAAACTGTAATAGCTATACAGATTTCTGGATAGTAGTTTTTTATTCTTTTTCTAAGCATTGGGTTTCTTTTCACCATAAACATGCTACTTTTGTTATCAAGTATGCTTTTTGTTACGGTGTAGCCATGATTTATAAAATCATTTATATTAAAAATGTGTAACGTCAATATATTAATTTTAGTTTTATACTTGTCTTTCCTAATATTTTAGAAAGTCTCTGCCTCATTTTTTTCATTAGAGAAAACAAAACCAGCACCTCTATTTTAAATGTTAAGTGTATTTTTATCAATGCATGCACATTAAAATTAGTCAAAAAGATCACAGAGTGGGTATTTTATTCATATCAAAGGTCTATTTTCTTCTAATTAGATGGACATTTTACTTATAAATGCTCATTATTTGAGAAGGCATTATAAAAAAAACTATACATCTTCTAGCATTTTCTCTAAGAACTCAAGGGAAAAAAAGGCCTATTTCAGAGTCATTAAATTTGTAATCATTTCTTTGTAGTTGAAAAGAACTTCTATGCATTTTTTATACTCTACCACAGGGTGGAGTATTGCTTTAAATATGGGACCTTTTTACACCATGCTTTCCAACTAGATTAATTCTATTATGTGGCTAAATAGTGAAATGGGGTTTTAGTGAGTGTTGATAAAATTTGGGGTACTAAAATTTTGAGCTTTATAGGTCTCATTTGAAATATTAGGTACAATTAAGAGAAAGTATTAAACATTTCATCAATGACCCCAACAGAAGAAAGCACAGAAATCTATTCCAATACTGTGTAGATGTGATGGCATATTGTCTTGAAACAGTATTTAATTTTCTTTAAATCATGTATGTTTCTTCTTCAAAGGCAGGGTGTCATGGCATACTCTACTGTTGGGATGACTTACTCATATTTTGTATATATGTATTCATTATAATGCATACTTTGTGCTAAAAAATATTTGTTAAAATAATGTGCTGCATTATTTTGAAAATATGGCTGTGCTACTGAATTTCTTTAGAATCATCATGCTGAATACTTGACTTACCCAAACAAAATCAGTTTGTTGACATTAAATAATTCCCAGCTGAGATATAGCAAAAGTCATCTCCTTTCAGTTACTCAACGCTGCTTTTAACTCAGAGACTCAGAGCGAGCACAAATGATCTCCCTGGAAGCTAAGGCGACGGGGGCCATTCTTACGGATTCGACGGCGATGAAATTACATGCCAATGACATTTCTCTGCCCGATGCCCCTTGTTTGTTACTCAGTAGACTAAGGGCAGGAGCTACGACTGGGCAGCAACACAGATATAATACAAACACGGATGCCAGTTATTCATGGAAAGGCGGCGAGCATGCTGAAGTATACGCAGCGCCTCACATCTCAGCCTCTAGACCGCTGGGGTTTCAGTGCTACACACGACTTAGGACGCTCATCCAGACATATCTACCTTTCCAAAATATTTCAGCCCTGATCCCTGAAGGAAGCAAGAGGACGCTTTCCAGAGCTCCGCTCCCCATCCTGAGCGGGTTTCCGGAGCCCAGACTAAGGCTCTCATGGAGGGCAAACTCAGATTTGGAATGAAAAGGACATTTAAAGCCATTATTTCAGAAATGAAGACCTGTTTCATTTTTTCTTTTGTAATTGCTGAGTGGTAAGAAACCAAATATTTATATGTTTAGCCCAACAAGTTGATTTTTTATTGAAATGTAATTCATGTAACATAAAACCATTTTAAAGTACAATTCAGTGGCAACTAGTGCATTTAAAACGTGCAACTACCAACTCTCTCCATTACTTTGTCACCCCAGAAGAACCACCCGTACTCATTAAATAAGCACCCCCATTCCCCACTCCCTCTATCCCTGGACAACCACGAACCTGTTTTCTGTCTCTATGGATTTGTCTTATTATGGATATTTTATATTATACGTATCATACAATATATGACCTGGCTTTTTCTACTTAGCATAACGTTTTTAAGGTTCATGCATGTTGTAGCATATATCAGAATATTATTCCTTTTTAGGGTTGATAACATTTCATTGTACATATATGTCACATTTAGTTTATTCATTCATCCATCGATGGGCACTGGACAGTTTCCACCTTTTGGCTACTGTGAAAAATGTTGCAATGAACATTGGCATACAAGACTCTGTCTGAGTCCCGATTTCAATTCCTTTAGGTATATACAGTAAAACCTCAATATAACGGACTAATTAGGGCAAGAGGGTGTTCGTGAAGGCCAAAAGTCCGTTATATAATAAAATAGGCTTTCCGAATGCACATGTTAAAAATTGACAACTAGTTCACCTGTTTTTCGTGTGTAGACATGTTTGTGTAATTAAAGTTAAGTATGTATGAAAAGTTTAATTTTACAGAAAAGTTTTCTTCATGTATTACTGTAATTTTAAATTTACACTGAATAGGTCTCGTGAATGGGTGCACTCACCAGTCACGGAGAGTAAACAAAGGCACGGGTGGGGTGGGGCTTAGCGCACGTGGGAACATCGGGCCCACCAGTTAAAACTGCTGCAGAAAGTCACTCCACGTGCCGACAGAACCAATTACCGGGAGATGCGGTGTGATTGAGTGCTAATCATTCACCAAACACTGTACAGGAGTGGTGATTCTGGGATTTAAATATGTAGACTCTAGTTGCAGATATGTAATATTTATTTCAGTGAAATTACTACAGTGTTTTTTCCAACATATGGCCTATTCGCTAAAATTTGTTTAAAATAAGTGACTTAATAAAAACAAAACAAAAACCCTGTTAATTTAACTATAAGCAAATCTTGGTTAAAAGCATTTTAAAATTAACAGTGTCAATTTTCACATGACATACAGATCATAAGTTCTGTGGGTTAAATCTAAACACTTTTGATTTCTTACTGATTCAGTGTCTTCGCTTGATATTTTCTGTGGAGATTTTTATTTCTTCCTCAGTTTTGGTGATTTGTGCGTTTCTAGTAATTTGTCCATTCATCTATATCATATATATATTTAGCCTACAAGTGCTCATGGTATTTTCTTATAATCGTTTTAGTTTACTTAATGTCAGAAGTAATGTCTCATTTGCATTTCTGATTGAGTTATTTATGTCTCTTACTTTTTCTAAGGTTAGCTAAAGGTTTGTCAATTTTCTTTATCTTTTCAATCAACCAACTTTGTTTTTATTAACTCTCTCCATTGGTTTCCTATTCTCCTCTAATCTTTACATTTACTTCTGCTGACTTGAGGTTTAGTTTCCCCTCCTTTCTCTAATTCTTTAGGGCATAAGTTGAGTTGTTGACTTAAGGTCGTCTTTTTTGTCAGTGTAGGTATTTATAGCTACAAATTTCCCTTTGAGCATTGTTTTTGCCGCCTCCCATGTTTTGGTAATTTTCATTTTCATTTATATCCAAGCATTTTCTAATTTCCCTAATGACTTATTCTATGACTCATTGGTTAAGAGTGTGTTGACTAATTTCCATGTGTTTGCAAAATTTCCAGCATTCCTTCTGTTCTTGATTTCCAGCTTCATTTACAGTGTAATTGGAAGGCACTTAACATAATTGCATTCTTTTCAAATGTATTGAGAATTGCCTTATGGCTGAACATATCTTCTAACCTGGGGAATGCCCCATGTGTACTCTCCTTTTGTTGTGGGAAGTGCTCTATTTATAGCTGTGAGGTCAGGCATGTACTTTCTGTCTTATATGCATGTGACTGTTAGGGCTAGTTGCTTTACAGTGTTGTTCAAGCTCTTATTTCCTTATTAATTTTCTTTCTAAATGTTCTATCCATTATTAAAAGTGGGTTATTGAAGTCACTGTCTAAAATTGCCAAACTGCCTATCTCTCCATTCAATTCTGTCAATGCTTGCTCCATATATCTTGGGGTCCTGTTGTTTGACGTATATTTGTTTATAATAATTTTTCTATCTTCTTTTATTAATATATAATTTTCTTCTTTGTCTCTTGCAACAATTTTTCACTTTAACTCTGTTTTGTCTGATATTAGTGTGGTTACACTCAGTCTCCCTTGGTGACTATTGCTATGGAATATCTTTTTCCATCCTTTCACCGCGAATCTATTTGTGTTTTGGGGTCTATAACAAGTCTCTTATAAGCACCATATCATCCGATCATGTTTTGTTTTCCATTCTGTAAATCTCTGTCTTTTAACTGGTGAGTTTAACTGATTTACATTTAAAGTGATTACTACAAAATCAACATCCGGAAATCAATGGCATTCTTATACACCAACAATGAACTTTCAGAGAGAGAAACTAAAAAAGCAATACCATTTACCACTGCAACTAAAAAAATAAGATACCTAGGAATAAACTTAACCAAGGATGTAAAAGACCTGTACTGGAAAACTACAGGACACTGAGAAAAGAAATAGAGGAAGATTTAAACAAGTGGAAGAATATACCATGTTCATGGATTGGAAAAATTAATATCATTAAAATGTCCATACTACCCAAAGCAATTTATAAATTCAATGCAATCCCTATTAAAATACCAACAGCATATTTCACAGACCTAGAACAAACATTTCGAAAATTTATATGGAACCAAAAAAGACCCGAATAGCTGCAGCCATCTTCAGAAAAAAGAACAGAGTGGGAGGGATCACTTTACAGGACTTCAAACTGTATTACAAAGCGACTATAATCAAAACGGCCTGGTATTGGTACAACAGGCATGTAGATCAGTGGAACAGAACAGAGAACCAGAAATAGACCCACGCCACTATGGTCAGTTAATATTTGACACAGGAGGCAAGAGTATCCAATGGAGTAAGGACAGTCTCCTCAATGGGAGGTGCTGGGAAAACTGGGCAGATACATGCAAAAGAATGAAACTAGACCAACTCTCACCACACACAAAGTGACTGCCGACAAGGAAGGGCTGGCTTCTCCCGGTTTGCTATATGGCTTGTTTTCCATGTCTTATATTTTCTCCATTCCTCATCTCCTCCGATGCATGAGTTGTCACAAATACATACAGTAATGTTAACCAGCACGGCACTCAAGACAGAGCGGCGTGCTCTCCCTCCCCGTCCCCACATCTGTCTCTCGCTTCAGGAATTTGACGGCGCAGACCCAAGAACGCGCCTTTCTCCAGCCTCGGACCGCCCCCGCCTCTCCCAGCGCCCCCCGCCTCTCCCAGCGGCCCCCCCCGGCCTCCCCCGGCGGCCCCCCCCGGCCTCCCCCGGCGGCCCCCCCCCGGCCTCCCCCGGCGGCCCCCCCCGGCCTCCCCCGGCGGCCCCCCCCGGCCTCTCCCGGCGCCCCCCCCCGGCCTCCCCCGGCGGCCCCCCCCGGCCTCCCCCAGCGCGCCCCCCGGCCTCTCCCAGCGCCCCCCCCCGGCCTCTCCCAGCGCCCCCCCGCCTCTGGGCCCCGCACCCACCTGCCTCTGGGCTCCTTGTTCCTGGGCCCGGCCGGGCGCTCCTCCCGCGCGGGTGCGGAGGCTGCGGGCCGCGAGCCTCTCTGAAGACGCCCAGCCGGCGGGCGGCCGCGTCCTCCCCGAGGTGTGCGGGCGCCGCCCCGCGAGGAGAGGGCGACGCTCAGGGCGCCGCAGAAGCCGCCAGGGCCTCGGGGGGGACCCCGGCCCCGACCCCGACCCTGCGGGCCCGCGGCTCTGATTCCTGAGAACCGCGTCCTGGGCGAGCGGGTGAGACTCGTCGGGAAGACGGGCCCCACCTGCGGGCCCCACCTGCGGCCCCACCTACAGGCGGCTGGGCCCGCGTCTCCCCGCAGGCTCCCCCGGCGCGGCCCAGAGCCCTTGGAGCCCAGAGGCCCCTGAGGGGCCCTGGGCACCCCCGGTGTCTGCCTGTTGCCTGAGCCTCTCCCAGAAACCGCTGGCCATTCTCCCTCAGCACCCCGGGGCGCCCGGGCGCTGGACCCAACCGAGACGAGGAAGGTTTGCAGGGAGGGAGGGAGGGGGGAGGGGGAGGGGGAGGGAGGGGGGAAGGGGGAGGGAGGGAGGGAGGGGGGGAGGGGGGAGGGGGAGGGAGGGGGGGGAGGGGGGAGGGGGGGGAGGGGGGAGGGGGAGGGAGGGGGGAGGGGGGAGGGGGAGGGAGGGGGGAAGGGGGGGAGGGAGGGAGGGAGGGAGGGAGGGAGGGAGGGAGGAAGGAAGGAAGGAAGGAAGGAAGGAAGGAAGGAAGGAAGGAAGGAAGGAAGGAAGGAAGGAAGGAAGGAAGGAAGGAAGGAAGGAAGGAAGGAGAAAAGAAAGAAAAAGGAAGAACCTTCCCCTCTCCCCCACCAATTATTCACTTGTGCCTTTTGTAGTCAACCCTCTCCACAATCCCGGGTCTTCACAACTACTGATCTCTGCCCTGTCTTTATCAATTGTCCTTATAGAAGAATACAGCATGTAGACTTTTTTTTTTTTCCATGGTGAGAACACTTAACACAAGATATACTCTCAGCAAATTTAAAAATATATAATACAGCATCATTAGCCTGACACAGGCCAGACAAGGACAGTCCAAGAAAAGAAAATTACAGGTGAATGCCCTCAATTAACATATATGCAACGGTCCTCAAGAAAATATTAGCAAACCAAATTCAACAGCAAATTAAATGTATCATACACCAGGATCAAGTGGGATGCTACCTGGGCGTAAGGAATGATTCGACATAGGCAAATCAATAAACGTAACACACCACCTTAACAAAATGAAAGATAAAAGCAAAATGAAAGATTTAAAAAAAAGTTCACCAAAATAGGCACAGAAAAAGCAGTTGACAAAATTCAATGTCCTTTCATGATACAAACTCTCAACAAACAGGGTAGAGAGGGAACTTACCTTTACATAATAAAGGCCATGAATGGCAAGCCCACAGCCAACGTTACAGCCTGTGGTGAAGATAAATACTTAGGCATAAATTTAACCAAGGAGATGAAAGGTCTATATGCACTGAAAACTGTAAGACATTGATGAAATAATTTGAAGAAGGCACAAATAAATGGAAAGTTATCCCTTGTTTATGTCTCACTCAAGTCACAGATGAGTTTAGAAAGATCACAGCAGTCATTCTATGTTCAGCTCATACACCGTTTTCTGTTTATGTCAGTCATTAGGTGCTGTGCTCACTAAGTATTTCCATGCATATAAGCTTCAACTATTAATAAAATGGCATATAATTTCTGGAGTGAATTTTGATTTGTAATTGAACTTCTTGTCTTTTTACCTAGAGTACAAACGCACTAAGGCATCGAGTTTCATCTTATACTCCCAGTTCCCTCCCTCTGAAAACTCTCTCTAACCAGTGCCGGATAGTTGATGGCTTCACTGGTTTTCCTCTGAACAGTTTCCATTAGGTTTCCCTGTAAAACGTGGTGGGATCTGTGTCAATGTTCCAACTGCAGGTGGCACTGACTGACTTAATTTTTCAGGTCTGTTCTTGGTTACTCTTTCTTAACCTGGGAGTGAACAGAACACTGCACATCATGAATCATGTTGAAGGAAAAGCCTGAAGAATAGTTCCTTCAGGCGGGAAACCATTTCCTCTTTTTACCTATTGTGCTCCTAGGAGTTCAGCCAGGACCGCATCCGTTTAGTTTGTTTGATAGATCTTAGCGTCCAGCGCGACGTAAACGTGGAGACATTTGATAAGTGCTGTATCGTGATAGCTGAGGCTGTCATTGTCATTATTAGGCTTCATAAAGGCCTTTTCAAAAAGTGATTTGATGGTGCAACTTCATGGCAAGGTATATTTTGTTTCTAGATTTCTTTTAGTAGAAAGCTTGAAGGAACTGCATTTGTTTAAACCTCCAGGGAATCATAGGAAGGAATCGTAGGGCCCATGTAGTCCATGTACTTTATGTTACACAGGAAGAATCTGAAGAATGGAGAGGTTTGACTGGTTCAATATAAAGAGTGTAGTTGGTTCCAGATCTAGGGGGGAAAAAAACTGGTTTTCTGATCCCAAACACAGAGACATTTCTACCATACCAAAGCAAGAAGTTACTTTTGCTATTACAAAATGGTAATTCATAATTCATACGAAATGGTAATTCGTAATTCAAAATTGTGTCCTGAAGTCATGCTTTAGAACTCAAAATGGGATACCAAGAACACCGAGAACAGCTTGCTATATCCCTTCCCAGTTTGGAGATGCTGATAGAGCGGGTGGGCTCATCCTATTTTAGTAAGCATTTATTGAATAATAATAAAATCCAGAGTTAATAGAATACAACCTAATTAAGTCTAGCTGGGTAGCCAATTTCGACCTCAGCTGACTAAGGAAACTGGAAGAATTTAAGTGAATAGAACTTCAGAGTCTGTGTTACTATTGGCTTTGGAGAATTAAAAAAAAAAAAAATTAGAGACTTACCTCCCTGGTGAGATGGCCAGTGTTGAAAGCAAACCTCCTTTAGAGTGACTCAGGTATCAATTTCTGTTGGGGTTCAGGGAAACGACTGGGGATTTTACAATACATAATATCGTATGTATTCTGACACTGATGATTTTCATTGGCTGAGGCAAATTGATGTAGTCTAAGATGAAAATCCTATCCATCCCAAAGTAGGCCTGATGCAAAATGCAGCTACCACAACAAACCTCAAAAGACGTTTGTTCATTTGGTTAATTTTGTGGCCAAATGTTTTATTTCATAATTCTGGAAGTCAACCAATTCCCTGTTCCCTCGCTACATTTCAACACTGAATAAATACAGTGCCGGACTTGGCCCACCGCGAACGACCTGCTATCACTCACGCAGGCCAAGCCGCAAGGTCTGAATTGACTTTGCCCTCCTTCTGGATTGCGGTGGGGAAAATAAATGCACACAGTGACTTATGTCTGTTTCTTCAGGTGACTTTCACCTTGGCTGACTTGATTTGTGCTGAGGGGACCACAGAGAGACCTTCATCTGCTTTCCAGCAACCAAAGGTCAAGCTATTTTCATGCTTCTCTGTCTCATTTTCCTTCCTTCTGGGGTTGATCCTGTTCTTTCAGTCCTTATATTATTGTCACACCTTTTTTTTTACACATATATTTTTATTGATTTCAGAGAGAGGAAGGGAGAGGGAGAGATAGAAACATCAATGATGAGAGAGTCATTGATCTGCTTCCTCCTGTACGCCCCCCACTGGGGATGGAGCCCGCAACCCGGGCATGTGCCCGGATGGGGAATCGAACCGCGAATTCAACGGCGATCTCCTGGATCCCAGGTCGCTGCTCAACTACTTTGACACGCCAGCCGGTCATCACACCTTTTAAAAAAAACTATTTTCACTTTGTGATTGATGGCAGGCCCTTTTTAAGTATAGTATAAACCTATTTGGTTCTTTTACAAAAGAAGAATTCTCATGCAGAGTCTTCTCTTTGCCCCTGGCCCCAGCCACGCTGAAGGACTTGCTACTCTCCGAAGGTCTGAGGCGTCTGTATCGCCTTAGGCTTCTGCGTAGGCGGCTTCATTTGCCTAAAATATTCATTCTTTCCTTCTGTGCCTGGCTGATCTCCAGTACCCTTCGAGAGTTAGCTTAGCTATCGGTGCCTCCAGAAAACCTCCCCTGGCCCATTCAGTCTGCGTGAGGTGCCCCTACACTGTAACCTGGGCTCAGCAATCTACTCCATACACCACAGTGTCGCCCCGTGTAGCCACCACCACCTCATAAGCCAACGTAGAGCAAGCACTGGCTGCTCTTTCTTTCTATCGCCCATGCCAAGCATAGGGCCTGACACACAGTAGGTACAAAACACACGATGACTGAAAACATGGATGGGCATTTGGAAGAAGAAATCGGCTTGCTGGAGTGTTAATTACAAACTTACATTTTATAGCAAATAGTTATATGATATAGATGGAAGAAAGTGCGATTTGAAATCACAAAACATGAGGCATGACCTAGATATGAATCCTGGCTCTGCCTCATTTCAGTTCGTACCTCTGTAAAACAGATCCCTAATGGTGAAAACAATTCTTAGAGACAGGTTACTTTTTTTTTTTTTCATTGTAAGAGACAGTGAAGTGGCTTGGTGGTTTCCAGTTAACTAAACAACTATATATATTGAGCCTTTAATTTGCACTTGTCACAGTACGCAATATATAGCACTCTCAAAAATAATTCAGAGCTGAGCTGACATATAAATGTTCAAATAAATAAATGTTCCAACTTGGACAAAACCAGTCTGGCCAAGACCACAAGTTCATATGCTAATGTGTAAAGGGAAAGTACCAACTCAGGATGCTTAGGGGGAGGAGTGTTGCAAGAAAGGGATTTTATAGCTTCAGGGCTGAGGACAACAAAGAATAATAAAATTTGATAAGTGAGTGGGTCCTTAAAGCCACCCATCTTCTTTGATTTAGAACAAGTTTGGTTGAGGTTTGGTGAATCAAAGAATTCACAGTCCTGCCTGGAATTCAGAATTCTCAGTCTGGTACTCTTTCCGCCATAACGTCTGACCTCCTATATGAAAGGTTGAAGCTAAGGCCAATAGTCACAGGCGCATGCAAGGCCAAGCGTAGAGTAGTGACAGGCACATGCAAGGCAAAGCGCAGAAAGAAAATGTAGCGGAGTCGAGGCCCCAGGAGCACATGTAGACTCAACGCTCCAGCTAGACGCACTAGACAAAATTCATAGCTATTTCAAATGCTACCTGAAGTAAATATCTGCTTTTATTTTTCCCTCCCAGCATCATTTTCTTTGATAAGAAAACTCCATTTTTCCTCAATGGATTGTTTCTTCCAGACTCAGTCCTTGTAACTTAAATGGAGCCTCTCCATCTAGGAGCACCTTGTTGCCAATCTGCATATTTCTAGATTTAGTGCCTCAGAGTCTTAGATATTTGTAGAGTAAACATTACAAAGTGGATACAAGAATATTCTATCTAACCTTTCGTAATTCTGAGATCTGACTTGGTGATCTCTTCTATAGTAGTGTATTCATGCTGTATTTCATTTACGTGCTTATTGAAACATTTTTCCACCTTTCACATTGTGAACCTTTGCCTTTACCTGACAAGATCATCTCTAAAATATTTAAACTTTATTTCCAACTCCCCATAAATGCAGTTTTCATCACTAGGCTTCTGCTAGAACCTGTTTCACCCAACTTCATAAGGTCCACACTCCATATTGTCAATGGTAACACTATGATTTTCCTCTTTTTCAGGTGTGTTTTTGAACCCTGCCTCTTTCCAGAAGAGAGCCGGCTCTGCCGATACACACCTTGGGTTTGGATGCCGGCTGTACCACATGACCTTGGGAAAGCTACTTCCCGCCTGACAATCTATAGCTACCTCATATGACTGTTGTAGGAATAGACTGATATAGACATCGTATGTAATGCATTTATTAGAGTTCATGGTACTTAGTAAGCACTATAAACATTAGACATTATTATTATCATTGTTATTCTTGTTCCAAAGCAGTCACCCTGGGTACTCTTTTCCATATATTTATTCCACTTTTGTTTAAGTTGTTAAAATTATAAAGCTACTTTCAATATTTTGAGGAATAAAAACAGGTAATTTTTACTCTAAGATACAAACTGACTATTGCCTTTACCGGCCACTTAGTGAGAAAATAATATTTCTATTAACTCTAAGCAAGTTAGATGGATGATAGACAGATGATAGATAGATGATAGATAGATAGATAGATAGATGATTGATGATAGATAGATAGATAGATAGATAGATAGATAGATGATAGATAGATAGATAGATGATAGATAGATAGATAGATAGATAGATAGATAGATAGATAGATAGATAGATAGATAGATGATAGATAGATGATAGATAGATAGATGATAGATAGATAGATAGATAGATAGATAGATAGATAGATAGATAGATAGATAGATAGATAGATGATAGATAGATGATAGATAGATAGATAGATAGATAGATAGATAGATAGATAGATAGATGATAGATGTTGGTGTGTCTATCTCTACTCTCTACTACTACATTTCACCCTCTGTCTTAACAAAGGACTGAGAGCTTATACATCTTATTATTTCCAGCTCTTATAGCATATGACCTGGCACACAGAAAGAAGATAGGGAGGGACGGAGCTAGGGATGAGACACTAAAGAATTACCTCATAGTATTTCCAATTTTTTTGCACTCTGAAGTCAAGAAAACACTTTAAAGTGGTGCATATGTGTGTGTGCACGTATTTCTCCTTTTTATCAAAATGTTAAGAAACTGTCCAACTTTCTTTTTCATTAAACTGTAACGTGTCCAATATTTAAATGAATGTGCCTATTGATGCTTTTTAAAAGAGCATATCAAAAGAGATATTGCTTTGTTATATACTTTGGGCAAATACATTTCATTCATTCAACATAAACTTACTGATCACCTACTGTGGGGTAAGCAATATGCTAGATGCTGGGAATAGTATGATCTCTGCTCTCCTATAGATTATAGACTGATGCAGCAGAATGACTATAGGTGGATAAACAGTGACATGACAGCAAGTGTGTGATTCAGTGCAGTTGTAAATCAGCACAGATCCTGAGGATAAGGTAACTAACATGACTGGAAATGGAATGGTTGTCCTAACGCTATCTCTCGGTTCTCTTTGCTAGAACAGAATGCGCTCATTTATAAACTTTAAAAAATTAATATTAATTTTGTTCTCTCACATCTTAGCTTTTGAAGACCACTCAGGCGTGCTCTCCCTGCCTTCCCTTTACAGGTGCCCATGTTTACTTTTTTAACTCAACTCCTTAACTTCTGCCTCTATCACTTCTTGACTCCCAAAAGTGGACAGTAAGGGCATCGCCATAGGAGAAGGCAAGAGGGGGGTCATGACAAAATTATTGGGGTACAAGCTCATGTATCTTCTAGTGCTATGACGGAAACTCAACTCAGACTTGTTTAGGCAAGAAAGGTGATATATCACCCCTCACTACCAAACTGTAATGATGAGGAATACGCCGTCCATTGGGTACTACTCCAGCCAGGGGATTTAACTACTCACAGGATTCTCTCACCGTCTCACACGGCTCCTATTTCCACGTCCATTCCATTCCTCCATACAGACTTCCTTCACACTGTTGAAACAGTGGCTACTGGTAGCTTAAAGGCTATTATGATACTAGTAGACAATAGAGGTCCTTCTATTGGTTTCCACTTGAAAAACTCTTTAGAAAAATTTCGATTAACCAGAGGTGATCTGGAACAATGAAATGTGACCAGAAGTGTAGGATCTATAAGAAAATTCTGGCTTTTGTCCAACCATGCTGTGGCGGGAGGAAGGGAGAAAATATTTGAGAAGAGGAATGAGCAGTGGGGCAAAGAGGCAGTCATACATGCATGCTGGTTTCCAACAAATGCTAATTGAGTTCCTACTGTGTGTCAAGCACTGAACTTGTTGTCACAGTGTGGTGGGGGAGAAAAATATTATTCAAATAATCTATAAATGAGCCCTCTCAATGGAGGACAGGAGCAGGTATCCTATTCCAAGTGAATTCCACTCTCCGGAAACTTCCTGAACCTGACCACAGCCAGCTCCATCAGCCTGGGATCAGTCAGGAAAACAAAGCCACTGTAACTATTCCAAGAATAAAAGGTTTCATTGAAGTTTTACAGCAACCCCAGTGGTGATATGGGACAGAGGGAGTTGGAGGGGGAGAAAGCTTTATTTTCTACATTTTACAAATGCAAAAACTAAAGCTAAGAGAGGTTCCACAGCTGAAGTAACAGTGGAACTGTGGTTCAAATCCAAATCTCTCACCAGAGAACCCGGTTTCTGACCTGCATGCAACATTGCCCTTCTATGCCATTCCTTTTTTGATACACACAGTTGTGAAATTTTCAGTAAATAAGACCCCTGGACAGCAGTCAGGCAGCATGGGTGAAACTCAATGTACCCGCAAGGGCCTGTCATCTCCTTCTACATGGTTGCTAAGGTGTAGCTGAGGAAATGTAATATAAATAAGTAGAAAGAGCCTGGTGGCATGGGGATTAGGTGAAGCAACTGTTCATTTCTGGAAGTCTGTGTGAAAAATAATGCCAAAATCAAAATCCAAAAGCGTTGGGTGGAGTGAGCCCAGTCTCTGGATAGTTGGCTGTACAAACTCAAAAGCTCCAAGCCTCCTGGCCAAGTGCAGTGTGATTGGCAGCTCGCAGAGATGGCTGCGATGGAAATAGCAGGCATGTGGATCAGGGCTGAGGTGAGCGAACAGAAATGCCTGGGTCCCTGGAGGAAGAGTGTGAAGACAGAGAAATGACATTTTGGCATTCAGGGAAGTTTCTGGATTCAGTATATCATGTTGAATAAAAGATAATGTGCACTTGGCAATAGAAATGAAACTTAATGACTCATTTGTTGAGATAAATCTGACTCCTCTTGAAAGAGATTTTTGTCTCAGGTTGCAGACTTGAGTAATTATGTTTGTCTAGAAGCAACTTATTTAATTATAAATCAGAGCGGGGATGAATCTGAATACTAGCAAAAGGGAAAAGGGAAGGAATAATAATTAAAAGGTTTCAGAATAGTATAATATACTTAGGCACAGGTAATAAATTGCTAACCTGTGAACGTAACAGTTTATAAACGTGTGATATATGGCCTTGCTGGTTAGTTTCTATTTTATCTAAGTTGGTGTTCTCACCAGTAAATTATCTACCAGCCGATTCCAAAATGGAAAAAAAAAAGCACACAAACACAGGCTATCACTCCCATGAAAACAGGCTTTAACCTGGAACCTCCAACGTGTGGTAGCAGAGACTGCAAACGTGTAGGAGAGTCGGATGGGAGCAGAGGCACCTGATTATCAAGTTCTAGTCCCTTCTGTTTAATCTGCAATCAGAAATGTCTATGGACCCATGTGAAAATAACTTTGAAATGAGGAAGTTAGGATGGGAAAGGCCTTGCATAGCACAAACTTGGGTTCAGATAGACATATAAGGACATGTTACAGGAAAGCAAAAGAGAGTGAAATTGAGTAAGAGAGAGAGAGAGGGAGAGAGAGGCAGAGAATAAAAGCTTATTGTATTTACTCATATTTTTGCTTATTATGCTCTTTCTTCCTGAAAGTCTAAGGTTCTTTTTTATATTGTTTCCTTTCTGAATAGAGAAATTCCTTTAGCCGCTATTTGAGGGTAGGTCTCCTGGGACAAATCCTCTTAGTTTATCTTTCTCTCAATTTCCCCTTCGTTTCTGAAAGACATATTCACTAGCTATAGGGCTGGATTGACAATTCTTTTTGTTTGTTTGTTTGTTTGCTTATCTTTATTGTTAAAAGTATTTCAGAATTTCTCCTTTCAGCCTCCATGGGTTCTGATAAGAAATCTTCTGGTCTTCTGTTTCTCTCCTATATATGAGGTGTTGTATTTCTCTAACAGCTTTCAAGACTTCTTTAATTTTCAGGACTTTAATTTTGAGGTGCTTTGGCATGGATTTCTTCGGGACTCATTCAGTGTCCTAAATCTGTAGGTTTATATCTCTTATCAAAGTTGGGGTGTTTTCAGCCATTATTTCTTTGAGTATTTTTTCATCCCTCTTTCACGCCTCCTTCTAGGACTCCAATGACACGAATATTAGATGTCTTGGTATAATCTCCTAGGTCCTTGAGATTGTTTTCATTTATGTTTCGTTTATTTGATCTCCGCTGCTCAGACAGTGATTTCAGCGGTAGCTATTCTTTCCTTTGTCCCTTCCATTCTGCCCTTGAGTCCATCCACTGGCCTTTTCATTTTGGTTCTTGTACTTTTCAGTTCTGAAATTTCCATTTGATTCTTTATATATCTGTTTCTTTGATGAGGCTTTCTAATTTTTTCATTTGTTTCAAATATGTTTTTAGTTGCTCACTGAAGTATGTTTTTGATGGCTCTTTTAAGATATTTGTCAGACAGTTCTAGCATCTAGGTCATCTTGGTGTTACTATCTTTTGCTTGCCTCTTTTCATTCAGAATGAGATCTTCCTGGTTCTTGGTATGATGGGTGATTTTCTATTGCAACCAGGACACTTTTTTCTTTTTACCATTTTCTGAGGCTCTAGGTCATATTTAAACCTTCTGTTTTATAACTTTTTCTGACACTGCTCTGTCAGTAGAAGGCAGAGCACCACATCATTATTGTTAGCTGGTGGCTAAAGTCCACATTCCCCATTCATCCTTCATTTACACAAGAAGGGAAACTCCTCATTACTGCTGGGTGGATTAGCCATTGTGAAAATCCTGAATTTCCACTAGGGCTCCTCTGATACCACCCAGTGGAAAGGGGATGGAATGCCTTATTACTTATGGGGGGAGTGGAAGTCCAGGCTTTCTACTTGGTCTCCACTGACACTGAGACTTAAAATGAGAGCACTGGCCAGCAGGGACAAAAGTCCTAGCTCTCTACTCGACTTTCTTTGACATCATCACAGTGGGGGTGTTGAGGTATCTCATTCCAAACCCATGAAGGTGAATTCTCAGCTCCCCACTTAGCTTTTAAGGGTGAGGGTTAGGGTGACACTACAGAATTATATGTGGTATTTGGCTTGAGTAGAGTTATTTTCTTTTTATTTAATTTTCAATTATAGTAGAGATACAAGATTATATTCGCTTCAAGTGTAGAGTGAGTATCATCTAAATGTTTTCTGTCTTGGGGTACTATAGAATTTTAACATTTAAAAAAACTTTAAGAATCATATGTTCCAATTCTTTCATTTTACATATAAGGCCCAGAGAAAATTAAATACATTGTCTATTATCATAATTTCTAGTTAGTATCAGACATTGAATTAAAACTTAAGCCTTGAATTTGCACTTTATGGTTCTTTCTTCTTTACTAGGCACATTGTACACCCACAATTAATTCAGGAGATAAAAGAGAACCATCCTAAGTATTTAAAAGTATTTTGCTTTTTTAGACAACTATGAGCTTGTAAATTTAATTGTCCAAGCATAAATGTTTCACTTTATCAATGTAAATATGATATTATTGCAAAAGCTTATGGAGTTACAATTTCAAAAACAATTGGTGTATTCACATGACCTAATCATTAGAATTTTCTTTTCTTTTCTTTTCTTTTACAGATTTCACCAACATTTTCCCTAACATTTGCTCCTAAAACACTTTACTGTTTGAAGTTCAACAGGAAATATGTCATTATAAGAAATCCTACCTTTTCAAAGCTGTGCCTTAAAATTAGCTCATTTTTCATAGTTTTTGCCAATTTTAGCTGATTTACAATTTTCATTTTAACATGAAAATCTTCATTTTAATATTTTAACATAATAGTTAAGTACATAATAGCATAATAATTTAATGTGCTATTAATATAATAATTTATTGAGTGTCACTGGGCCAAGTACTAAAAATTATTAAAACCTAATTGAGTCTTTTAAATGTTTATAGCTTGTGGCATGACATAGATTTGCAAATGTGCAAAATTACAATCAAGACTGTGTTGTGAGAACACTATATATCATTCTAATACAGAAGATGAAGGGTAACAAAATACTAACTTCCTTTGAACTTCTACATTCAAGCACAAGGCATGTAAAAATACTCCACAGTTAGAAAAGCTCAGGAATCTTGTTTCTAAATTTAAAATTTACCATGGAAGAGAAGAGGGGATGATTTCCTTAAATTTGCACATAAGAAAGAAATGCAGTCACACAGCGCTGAAAAAAAGTTACTTAATGTTAATCTACTTTGATAAAGATTTATATTCCTCTATGAAACCAGATGGTAAAGATTATATATTTTGATATAAAATGGGTAAATATGCCATGATGGAAAGAAAGGATTATGGAGAGAACTTTGATCTACGGAGGTGCTAGAAACAATTAAAGATATGAAAGAAGTAAGTATCACCAGTCCCAGATGGAGTTCCTGTGAATTCAACTAAGTGTTCCAAGACTGTTTGACAATTCCTCTAGCAGATGTTTTTAATCTTGGATTGAAAGCCCATGCGTTACCTGGACGCATGGAAAAGGCTACTTTGGAAGTGATGGCAGGAAAAGCATCAGACCTGGACTCTGGTTCTTCATTTTTATTGATCTTTCTGACTTCAGTGTCTATCAACCAGCAACCACTCTTTGGTGATTATCTCTGTAGGAGGCATAAGAAAGGACATGGGTCACTTGAGATCATCTGAAGGATATGAAAGAAGGAAATCAAACACGGTTATATATTTTCTAAAAGTATCCAACAATGAAGTTTTACACTAGAACAAGCAAAGTTAAAAAAAATGTAGATTAGATTATTTTAATAGGGGTAGACTTGGAGGTAGTATGTCATGCATCTAAATGGCGGAACAGAGGACATCTCATCCTGACATGTCCAAATATTCTGGAATTTAAGTTGGGAGACGAATGGAAAATTACTATCAGGAAAAAAAAATCTTGGCATGACCCTAAATGGTGAGACATCTATTATTGCAGCCTGGAATTTAGACGTAATCTAAGAGTTAAAGAAAAAAATGATTTTTAGGTTCAATGATATCTGATTATTAGACATCAAACAGCAAATAATTAGTCATTTAATTCCTTACTATTGAGTCATTTGAAAAGAAGTGTATTTCCAAAGATATGGGACATGTTCAGTAGACATTTCATTCACACTACTGAAGTTTTTTGTTAGCATCTTCCAAATCTCACTTGGAAAACATCAAATCTGTTCTTAGCTGAATGTGCAAAATCCAAAAAGAGGATTTCCACGGGCACAACCTACAGACTGACAAGGCAAACGTGAAACTTCAAAATTGTTAAAATCGCATTCCTTTGCTTTCGATAGGTAATAATAGAGTTACTAAATAAATTACAATAAAAATTAATTTGCCAAGAATCTCTTTCTCCCCCTTCTTCCTTCCCCCACCACCCTGTCTCTCTCCTGCTTTCCTATTCTCCTTCTCACTCACTTTTTTATTCCAGACACTTCCATTTAGAGGCCTAGAGAAATAAATATTTCAGAGAGGAATTCCATGCTTTCTTTGGAGGGAAAATTCCCCAAGAGTTCAATAACGCTCTATAGAAACAGTTAGTGGTGGGAGGCCTTTCCTACTAAATTTAAAACAATATTATCAGGCATGCCAATTAAAATCCTTGTGGGATTGGGTGTGGTGGTAGAAGCAGCTTCAGGTCACTGCCGAACACAGAGAAAGTGTTCAAAGCAAACCTCTAAAAGAAATTGGGTCTTTTTTCCTCCCATTTTAATAGAAAGGATGGTTCATTCTTATATCTACTCTTTTGTTGATATAACCTTAAAATTTTGGCAACATGTCTCAGAAAACTGACCACATCCCTACCTTTTATTCCATGAAAGATGGGGAAATGCTGATCTGGGTAAGTTTCTGAGGAGACAGAGAGAAGGTTCGTGAACCTTAGCATTATTATAGTTCTTAAAGCAGGATTGTTCCAAGAACAAGTTTGGATAGAGGGAGAGCACAATGATTTTCCACGTTAGAACTCTATTTTCTAAGTTTTTGTATGACTGACCACCCAGAATAATAAATTATTGTTATAGTATAAATGGGTGGCATTCAAATATTTATGGATCAGTATAATTTAATAACAGGTCTAGTAAAATAATTTGCTATATAAAGAAAAAGAGAAAATCTATTGTATTTCTATAATTTAAGCCATACTTATTTTTACATTTCTACAACCAGTATGTATATTTTTATAATTGATGTGTACCTTTGAGGTGAGACTTTTAAAAAGGTAAATCAATGATGCCTTTTCATGTAACCCTAGTTTTTAAAAAGTACATTATTTGCTATAAAACGACATTGTTTAATTTTCTATGGATTTTTATTACTCTGTCTTTAATACCTGTAACAAAAAAGACTACATGAAAATAAAATGGTAGCTATTACATGATTAAATTTAGAAGACTCTCATATAACACACACAGAAACACAATTATGTCATCTTCTTCAAACATCAAAGGGCTACTACCCAAAGCCTTAGATTATAAAAGTACACCCTGGGCCAGTGTGTTAGTCTATTTGGGGTGCTATAACAGAATGCCATAAACTGAGTGGCTTATAAACAAGAGAAATTTATTTCTCACACGTCCAGAGGTGGGAAAGTCCAAGATCAAGGCACCTGCAGATTCGGTGTCTGGCGAGGGGGGGCTTCCTGGTTCCCAGATGGCTGCCTTCTCACTTAACCTCACATGGTGAAAAGAGGCAAGAGAGCTCTCGGGGGGGGGGGGGGGGGGGGGGGGTGTCTTTTTTTATAAAGGCACTAATCCCATTCACAAGGGCTCAGCCCTCATGATCTAATCACCTCCCAAAGGCCCCACCTCCAAATGCCATCACATTAGGTATTAGGATCTAACATGAATTTTGGAGGGACACAAACATCCAGTCTATAGAAGCCAGTGAGAAGCTGAATTAGTATTTTGGATCACACCTAGGCCAAGTCTAAGGAGGAGCTTATCTTCAAATTATGTTGTGCTGTCTCATCCCAAATGTTTCCTTCAACCTTGATATCAAGGTACTTGCAGAGAATATTTAAGGTAGGATGAGATAGTTACTCATATAGCCCACTGGACAGATTTTTCCACAGAGACAAAATTGGAATCAGGAAGGAGAGGTGGGAAGGGAGAGGTAACGGGATTCATACCTTACTTTTTATGGGTGGAAGGTCATCACTAAGCATGGGAATTTTCAGAGTTCGTAATTGCCTCTCTGAGGGACTCAGATACTCGAATCAACAGGTGAGTCAGTGGTAAATAGCTGCTTGAGGATATCTTCATGTCTGGAATTTTCCCTCTGCCCTGGGTAATTCCACCACTGTCATATTGGGGTACCCACGTGTATACTTAACAGATTGATTATATCTCACTTGACCCAAGGTTTTCCAGGTAAAGTCCCTAATTTGGACTTAGTCTAACAAATATATACTTACATAATTATTGATTTACAGTCTTATATTGGATTTTGATATACATGGGAGAAAAGGGACAAATAAAGCATATTCATTTTTAAAGCGTGTGAGACTAGATACTGGACTCTTAGACTGAAGTTCTGTGGAGTAAGGGGTCGTTCAGGGCCAGGAAGAAGACATTTAAACTCCCCAGCAGCTTTGGAAAATTATTCATGAAGTTGCTCTTTACCCTAAAAATCTAGTCAATATTTATTGCTATTAAAAAGGAATTACAGTTCCTAAAAGAACCAAACTCCTTTTACTTCCTGAATCTTTTTGTTTGTTTGTTTGTTGAGATCTATTACACTATGCTTATAAGTTGGGTAAGGCTCAACAATTGGACTGAAGACTCCTTACTATGCAGGTGAATTTGGATACGGCTTTAAGACACCAGTACACGTGCCAAGGAAGTACGGAATAAACTGCCCTTAAAGACTTTTAGAGTAGAAAACAAAGCCTATTATCCAAACTATTGAAATTAGAAAAGGAGAAGCATCATGAACAAATGCATGAAAATAACTGAATTGTGCCCTCAGCCGTATTAAATTTATGTAGAAACCCCAAAGTGAAGAGGTTCACTGCCAATGCCAGCACCCTCCCCCTTTGGAATCAACTGTACATAGAAAATCCGCCAGCTGGGGGGCGGGGGGGGGGGGAGGAAAGTGGTGGGAGGGAACAATTTGGGCGGACAGAAGAAACGCTTTCGCTTGTTTGTTCCTTTTTAAAGTTCTGTATCGATTTCTTTAATGAAATCACGCACATATAAGTAGAGTCCTGCACCTGGTAAAGGCAGAGATACGTTCTGAAAACCTGAGCTGACCTCGTGCTTGTGCAGCTGTTAGCGCACTTCACAGGCGCGGGGGCAGAGCCCGCTGCTCCCGGGCCACAGGCCTGCGCTGAACACTGTGGGCAATTGTAACATAATACAAGTATTTCTGTATCTAAGTAGATCTAAACATAGAAAAGGTACAGTAAAAATATGGTGTAAAAGATAAAAAAATGATCCCCCTGTTTAGGGCGCTTACCAGGAACGGAGCCTGCAGGCCTGGAAGTTGCTCTGGGTGAGTCCTGAGTGTGCGGTGAGTGTGTGCGGCCTCGGGCGTTACGGGCACTGCTGTACTTTATAAACACTGCGCATGCAGGCTACACTAAATTTACAAAACAACAGGGGCCAAAATCAAGCACAAGAGAGAATTATGCATTCAGGACACATGGTTAATAGACGTGTGAGGCTGCTACCAGCATAACATGGCATGCTGTTTCCCTGGGGAAAAAAAAATTTCATAAGTAGAAAAGAATACACTCTAAAATAATGATCAGAAGCATAATATAAATACATAAACTGGCAACAGTGATCATAATCGAGTATTATGTACTGAACATAATTGCACGTATTATAATTCAATACAACTGGCCGTGCAGTAGGTTTGCTTATACCATGTGGGTCATGGTTTTGCTACATTATGACAGCTACGACTCACTAGGCGACAGGAACTCCTCCACTCTTATAATCGAATGGGACCGCCATCGTATTTGTGGTTTGTTGTTGACCGAAACGTCCTTGCTCGGCACATGACTGTACAATACACCCACCTACATGCACACACAAATAGAAACCTCAAATTAAAGGCTCTTTATGAGTCTATTTTCCATTGACTCATCCTAATCTCTACCCATCTTAGGTGACCTTTTCATCTCTACCTCCTCTCCCCAGACTGCAAGCCTTGATTCAGACACAGTTCAGGTCCCTGAGCTTTTCAGTGGAGAGGCAACTCCTGTCGGCCAAGTCCTGAAGCACTTGACAATGGAATACTCCTGCCTAAATGTCACTCCCCTCAGTTCGACTGCAGGTATGTAGTTAGGTCATAACCGCTCTCAAACATGTACCAAAGGTAGCTGTTTGACTTTCAAAGATACAATCTTGAAAATATAAACAATTCTTTAGAACCTGGCCCAGTCTTGAATGAGAAAAGTATACCTGGTTCTTAATACTTTTTCTAGCACCTGACAGAAGAGACACATAATCCAGCCGTTTCTAAATTATCTCTTCAGGATTTCACAGAGACAATGGAAACTTTTCAACATTGTACCTCATAAAGTTGTAACCCAGCTGATAAATCTGTTTATTTCCCTCCAAGTATGCCATGCTTTTCATAACAGGGACATTTTCTAAGTGTGCAAATGAATGGCAACACCCCCATTTGAATCTCAGTCTTCATGCTCTCTCTGCCAAAAAAATTTTGTGAATTTTCAACTTCTGTTTTTCCATCGCTGCAAGCTAACCATGAGACCTAGCTTGAAGGCAGTTTGGGCCATTTTTTTCCTAATGCACTTACTTTGATAGCTGAAAACGACCTCAGAGAATGATGAATACCTCGTGGGGGTCGATGACATAAATCTGCTCCAGTGTGCCCGATGCAAGTCAGAAGGAATGTTACAGCTATATTGCTGTGGAAACCTGGTAACACTGAGCAGACCACACTAGATATAAAATCTTCAAAAAGCATAACTACTTAACCTGGACTTGAATTTATGTTTAATGAACTTGTTACCAACAAAATGCAGTGAACTCTTTTCTCTAGAGCTTGCATAATGTGTTACAATACTACCAAGAAGAAAACCCCTCTCCAAAAGTTTCAAATATGCTAACAAAAAGGAATGAATGACTTTCTGATGCTTTTTATTTCTTGGGTCCCTTAAGCATGTTTTAAATTCTACTTGAGGGAAGGGTTGTGCCATGAGGGAGGGGGGTGGTGGGGAAGGCTGGTATCAAATATATGTCATTTAACTGTGTGTCTACACAGGATACTGAAATAAAATAATGTTTTGGTCAAAACGTTTGTGGGAGCAATCTTTAAGGTGGTTGAAAGAATGATTTTATGGGAGCCTTGTATACATAAATCAACTAATAAAAAGTCAATTCAATGCTCCAACCTGACAGACTAAATAAATTACGAATTAGGAACATTTATGGTTATGGTGACACAGGTTGCTTATCTTAGTGGTTAAGAATGTGACCTCCAGAGCTAAGTCATGGGGGTCAAAACCCTGAGTGACCATGGGCAAGTTAATCTCCCTGTGCCTCAGTTTCCTTAACTGTAAAATGAAGATAATAATAGTACCTACTTCATAGGGTTATAATGAAGACTAAATGACTTAATATTTGTAAATAAAAGGCATGGAAGAGCAGCTAGCAAATGCTCGATAATGCTTAACTGTTATTTTTAGATTTATATAAGTTGTTTTATCAACATCAAATATTATCTGTAAATATACTCCTGTAGTGGGTGTTGAATTTACATAGCTGACCTTATTCTTGACTGTTTAAAGGACAGCCTCAGTATTGTGCCTGGGTATATGCAAACTCATGGTTCAATTTTCAGCCAGTGAAGCTGCGAGAGTCCTAGCAGCATGGAGATTAGGATCTTTGAGATGAAAGAGATTGGAAGCGATTTTAGCTGTAATCCAATCTGATTTTCTAGAGTAGGAAACCAAGGTCCACAGAAATTAAGTCGCTTTACCAAGGAACCATAATTAGCAGAGCTAAGCCTTGATTTTGTGTACAAGTAGAAAACTCAGACAGGCAATTGACAATTTTTTGATAGTGTTTTTAGTCACTGTATTATAAAAAGATAACTGTACATTAGTATGGAAATCATTGTGTAATTAAGTCTTTTGATTCCTATCAGAGACTCATCATTAAGTATGACTGATGTTATTTAGTAATTGCAATGACATAAGTAACATTTGCATATTTAAAATAGGAAAAATGGTATCACAATATGATAAAATCATATGTCCAATAGATGGACATTTATTTCCAATTTTCTTTTTGTTACTAAAAACAATGATATAATAAATATCCTTAAACATGAAAAAAATAATACATAGGAAAAATGTTTGGCATTTGCACACTATAAATACGGCTAGTATAGAGTATAATATCTAGCACTAAAAGGTATGGACAGCATATAAAAATACAACTCTGTTCAAGAAGAAAAGCAAACATTTTGATTTTCCATCACACTGATGATACAGTTTTCCATGTAATGCTCATAACAATCTCACAAGTAGCTGTCACTGAATTTATTTTGTGACTAAGTAAACTGAGGATCGAGGTTATTTAGTTAGTTTTGTCTAGAGTCACACAATTAATGACTGGCCCAGATGAATTCAAAGACAGATTTCTGGCACCAAACCCCACACTATGTCTAATCTACTGGATGAGCTTATTTCACATGCCTTCTGAAAATATAAAGGCTTCTTGGAGATGATTCCTTTGCATAGTACAAATCGTTTTTAAATGGTAAGTGAAGTTCAACTGGATGATTTCCTCCATGACTGAAATTTCTTTATACAAGCAAAGGCTTCAAAGGAGCTTGCTGCTTTAAGTGTAGTTTGAGGCTCCACAGTATGGGCATTGCTCAGGAGCTTAGAAACGCAGATCCTCAGCTCCCCGCCCTGGTCTACTGAATTGGAATCTGCACTTTAACAAGCTCCCAGATGTTTTATATGCACATTGAGCTTTGAAAAGCACCAGTCTAAACGACTATTCACTTTAAAATGCTGCTCAAATACCATTAGTGGTGTTAATAATGGTGGCTGCATCATAAGGTTTATAACTGTCAAATCACTATGTCGTACTCCTGATATTAGGATAATATTGTGTGTGAACTCTAACTTTAAAAAGAAAGCATTAGAGTATTAAAGTTGTCTAATCAACTCAGTTTAGAATTTTGTAAAGTAACTGCTAAGAAAAATCATTTTGCTTACAAAAAAATAATAATGGTGGCTGTACAAACTAAATAGCATTTATTTTTTAAATCAAAGGTTAAATTATTATGTATTGCAATTTCTTTCCTCTTCAGTTTACCTCAAGCTTTGCACAGTGACTTAAAAGTGCCACTTCAGGACTTTGAAAGCAAAGGAATTATCAGCTCACTGGGAATTTTACAAGGATCTGAAACCTCTTCCAGGGAACTAGGAGGAGAGAAATAGCAGAGCATCGAACCACCCTTGCTCACCGTAATTGCTAACATTTACAAAAATCTCTAAAATTGCAAGGAAATTTTATACATGCCCAATGAGAGACAATGATATAACTGAATAATCCAGAAATTGGGGTATATGACAGACTGTAAAAGGAATGTATTTCAATTAGGAAAATTTCCTTAAAAATTGCTACTTGTACCAAGTACCTTACATGTCATGCATTTTGGTTTTCACAACAGTTCTGTGAGCTAAACTTTGTTATTCCCATATTACCATAGAAAAAATGAAGACTAGGGTGGCTGAGAAATAAATAATATCCTGAGCAGCTATTATAATGGTGAAACAGATTAGACTTGGCTGTCTGCAAGCTCATGCTCTTTTTATATTAGTGACTTTAGTGCAGAAGAGGTTTTGTTTGTAGGGCAGGAGAGTTTTATAAACGATTAATTAAAATATATTTTTTACATTCAAAAACATGTGAAGCCTGCCACATGAATCCAGTGGACAGTAGTGCTTTTAGCTATTCTTGTGCTGACTCAGTTTACAACCTGATTATGCATTTTAGTATTACATATCCTAATGACGAAACATATTGTACAAGGTAGTGTTGAATTACAAGAATATGAATATACCAGGTTCTATCATAGATACCCTTCCAAACTATTTTCTGTGATAAACTTGACTTTTTTTTTTTCTATTTGGGGTGTTATTTGTCTCTTCTGATTACTGACTTTTATTTATGCTTTCTTCCCTTTTATTTATTTATATTTTTATTTTTAAAATATGTCCTTATTGAGAGAGGAAGGGAGAGGGAGGGAGAGAGAAACATCAATGATGGGAGAGTCATTGATCAGGTGCTAGGGATCGAGCCTGCAACCCGGGCATGTGCCCTGACCAGGAATCAAACCTCGGTCTCCTGGATCCTAGGTCGATGCTCAACTGCTGAGCCACGCCCGGCCAGGCCTTCTCTTTTATTTTTTACATGAATTCATCAAGGTGTTTATCTGGTTTAAAAGAAAATGGAGCTAGAGCGACAGTTCCTCAAATCACCCAGGTCACTTCCTGTGTTTCTCTATAACACACATTGGCTATGTTGTTGGAATCAAACTTACACCGTTAATTATGGCGCGGCCACGTTCTGTTCAAACTGGGCATGGCCTACCAATCAGCGGGGAATCCTGGTGGACTTCTGGGCGGAGATTATTTTTCTCTCTTCCACAGCTGTAAAGGGCGCAGGATGGTGTTGTGTGGAATAAATGGAAAAATGCACGAGAGATGGCAAACCTGTCCTGCACCTTCCATGACAAAGTAGGACAAAGACTTACTATGTATGTTGCATTTAATCTGCGTCATAAAAATAAAATAATAGTGGTTGGAAACTACAATATATATGTCTACACTTAACTGGACTGAGAGTTCTATGAATAAATATTTTAGAAATGCTTTGGTAAGATACAATTTCGGGAACAAGAGGGAAATTATGAAAACATACATTTTTAAAAATAACATTTCTTTTCCTCTGTCATTGGCAACTTTCTCATCATATGTAAAAATGAAAAAGAATATTGCCCAAGCTTTGAGAGAGAAGTTTCTAAATAAAAGTATGGCTGTGTTCTGCTAGAGTATAGTAATTTTAAATACATTATGAGAAAATTAAGACATTATACAAATATGTGACTTAATCATCAAAATTGATTCTAAGTGTGATTTGAGAGAAAGTAAAAAAGGCTGAATGAATAATATAAATCATGGGGAGATAAGTGGAATAACCAGGATATGGAAGGAAGAGAGGAAGATTGGGGGTCATCATGAGGAGCCCTCTTTGAATGCCACTGAATGCCGCTGATATTTGAGGGATGAGAAGGATTCTGTCATGAGGAACATGGGTGAGGGGATTAGAAGAAAAGATGAGAAAGTAGGGAGAGAGAAGGCAAGGGGCCTGGTGCTGAGTCTTGAGGATCTGTGACCCTTGAAGTCTGGTTGGAGAAATAACTTGCAAAGTAGGAAAGTCATGAGAACATAGAGTGGCATGGGGAAAGTCTGGTGACCTGCTGAAAGAGAAAATTAAAGAGTGTCCAATCCTGCTGAGAGATTATTTAAGGTAAGGACAGATTGTGTCTGTTAGAATTTGAACTTGGATGGTGGGAGACATGAATGTAGAAGAATCAAGAAGAAGCTGATGGGCACACGCCAAGTGAGAAGGAGACACAAGAGGAGTAGGCAATACTTTTGTAATGTTTGGTGGGCGTGGGAGGGTGGTGGTGGAAGAAAAGCATTTCTGGAAGAAGATATAGAAACAAAATGTGGGTAATGAGTTTACTTTTTAACTTCATTCTTTTATTATTTTGGGCTCCTTTGAGATTTCATAAAAATATTAGGATGGATTTTTCTATTTATGCCAAAAATGTTATTGGGATTTTGATTCAGATTGCACTGAATCTATAGATCTCTTTGGGTAATACTGTCATCTTAACAATATTAAGTCTCAGCACCGGTTACTGAAAAAAGTGAGTTTTGGGGATATTTTTAAAGCTTACCTGAGGATATGTTTATTGATTTTAGAGAGACAGAAAGGGAGAGAGCTAGAGAAAGAGAGAAACATTGCCTTTCATACATGGCCAGGCTTGGGATTGAACCCCCAACCTCGATATGTGCCTTGACTGAGAATCGAACTCGCAACCTTTTGGTGTACAGGACAATGCTCCAGCTGACTGATCCACCTGGCCAGGGCGTGAGTTTATTTTTAATTTTACTTCAAAGTGGCCAAAGACATACAACAAAATGAGATGTGTTTCCTCTTGAAAAACTGCTACTAGATTGGGGAAAACTAATGGCAATTCTTGCCTCGGGATGTTACCAATCCCATCCTACTCCACCACTCTAGCTCAGGCAGCAAAGTTTGAAACTTTATAAATGGTGGATGATGGTTGACTCAGTTTAGCATTAATGGCAAAACACAGCAGCTTTACTAGAAAAGCTGGTGGACTCATTCAAGAGGAGGGGACAGTAGGTTAATATACAATAGTCCACCCTTCTCTCCTATATGTTAGCAATGAATGATTGGAATTTGAAATGAAAACACAATTCCATTTATATTAGCACAAAAAATGAAATACATATGTATACATCTAATACATTCTATATAGGATCTATCTGAGAAAATTTAGAACACTTGATGAAAGAAACTGTAGATCTAAATAAATGAAGAAATACTCCATAGTTATAGATAGAAAGACACATTATGAAGATGCTAATTCTTCTCTACTGGATCTACAGATTCAAGGCAGTCCCAGTGAAAATCAAAACAAGTTATTCTATGGATATCAACAAACTTATTCTGAAGTTTACATGGAAAGGCAACAGACCCAGGATAGCTAATGTAACATTGCAGAAGAACAAAGTCAGAGGACTGGCACTCCCACTTCAAGACTTACTATAAAACTACAGTAATCAAGGCAGTGTGGTGTATTTTCCTATATTTTCAAAACAGGTTTTAATCAAGCTTTACAAATTGTTATACAATTATTTTAATAAAGTGAAATAGTAAGTGACAAGTACAAAACACAAAGCTGGCTCCCTCCCTTTAGCAAAGTATTAAAGATTTGTTCTTAGCCCCAAATTAGTAACTTGGTAACTGGACAGTCTATGAAAGAGGCTCAGGCACACTGTGAACTGGCATATTAGAAAGCAAGCAGTCTCCAGTATAAATGAGGCCTGAGTTATCACTGCCCAAATCACTTCTGTGGAAGAAGTTATGAAATGAACATTGAGGGACCAGTATGTTCTCATAAACCTGAGCACCCATGAAAACACGGTATAGATTATGCTAAAAATAGTCCAGTAGTAGTGTAGCTCAGTCTCTCCCACTCCCAATTAAATATCAACAAGAAAATACACATTTACACAATTTTACCAGATGGAAGTTAGTACTAACTTGAAGAAGATTGTGTTAAGTTAAAAATGTCCTTGCAACACCAAGAGCAAACATATACACACACACACACACACCCTCAAAGCAACACAGCTAAATGTCAAAAGAGTTGAAATAGAGAACTAAAAAAATGTGTTTACCACAAAGGTAGCAGAGGATGATTAGACAAACAACAAGAAAAGTGAAACAAAGAAAGTAACATAAAATGACCTAAATCCAACCTTACCAATAATTCCATTAAATATAAATGAAACAAGTTTTTCAAACAGAAGGCAAAGTCTCAGACTGTTTTAAAAAGCAACACCTATGTGTTTTCTACATGAGATTCATTTGAAATTCAAAGTGACAAGTTGATAAAAAAGGGATGGAAAAGGAGGTGTCATGCAAATAATAACCATAGTTTAGCTGGAGTGGCTATATTATTGTTAGACAAAAGAGGTTTTAAGATTTCAGAAACATTAAGGAATAGCACTAGAAACAAAGAAGGACATTTTATACATACATGCAGACACACACACAGTTGAAAGATATAACAATTAAACATACATGTTTACCTAAAAATCTTTCCACATGGAAAGTCAAGGCCCAGGAACTTCAATGTAGAATTCTATAAAATTTTTAAGAAAGGAAAAATTTCATTGTATGCAAAGTGCCAAGGTAATTTGATAGAAATCATTTTTAAAGTAAATAATGATGGCACAAGTGGATATCATACACACAGATTAACTTGAGATGGATCATATATCTAAGATAAAAGCTAAAGTTATACAATTGCTAGAAGTATACAGGAGAAAATCTTTTTGAATTTGATTAGACAAATATTTCTTAGAGCCAAAAAGAACTCAAGGCAATAAAGAAAAAAAGTTGATAAATTGGACTGCATAAAAATTACAACCTTTTGTTCTTCAAAACATACTTTTAAGAAAATTAAAAGGCAAGCCCCATACTGAGAGAAAATATTTAAAACATATATCAGATGAAGAAATTCTACCCAGAATAAAACACATATCTGATGAAGAAATTCTACCCAGAATATATAAAGAAATCATATAACTCAATTATAAGAAACTAAAGAACTAATAGAATTTTGGGAAAAATATTTTAATAGATATTTTCCCAAAGGAAGTATGTAAGAAGCAAATAAGTACATGATAAGAGTCTAAGCATCATTAATTATATGCAAAACACAAACTAATTTCAAATGAGATACTGTTATACATCTACTAGAATGGTTTAATTTTTAAAAAACCTGACAATTTCAAGTACGTGTAAGGCTATGGAGCAATTAGAACTCTCAGGAAGTGCCAATGGGAATTTAAAATATGACAACAACTTTGGAAAACAGACTGGGAGTTTCTTACAAACATACATTTACCACATGACCGAGCAATTCCACTTCTAGGTATTTACCCAAGAAAAATGAAAACCTATCTTCACACAAAGACTGGCATGTGAATGTTCATAGGAACATTATTCATAATAATGCCACAAGCCAAATATCCTTCTATTGGTGAATGAATAAAAAAATATATGTCCAAACAATAAGATACTATTCAGCAATAAAAAAGAAACAAGTCATGGCAAATCTAAAACCATAATTTGACGTGAAAGAATCCAGATAGAGCAGGATATAACGTGTGATTCCACTTACGTAATATTTCTAGGAAAGGCAAAACTATAATAACAGAAAACAGAGGTCTGAGCAGGCAGCCTCTCATGATTAGCATGACTACACAGTATATAAATTTAATAAAAAACAAAGATGTATACATTTGAAGACTAATATAAGTGACTTATGCAAATTATATCTCAATACAGTTGATAAAAATTCATATGCATTATTATTGAAAATATCACAGAAATGATTCACTTTCTCAGTGTATCATATCAGGAAACACCTAGATCACAATTTTTTCACTGTTTCGCCTGTTACTGAAAGTTTCATCTCAAATTGTATCATTTCCATTTGTAATTGGTAAGTGTCTTCTAGGGAGAAACTTTAAGACTCTTCAAATATCCTGTTTTATTAAACTGTAATTTACCCATTATTTTAGCAACCATTGATAATTCCTGCCTACAAAAATTATTGCTATGCCAATTGTGATTTTATATAGGATGTCCCCCCCAAATGTGTACACACACTTTGAATAATTATAAAGGCAGTGTTTATTAAAATACATTTCATTTTCAAAATTGAGCTATCAGCTGTTAAAGTATATGTACATTTTTTTGAGATACCCTGTATTTCCATCATTGTTTCCACATTTATTGGTTGGAATTCTACTGTATGGAAGAGCTGTCCCTCTCATTTCTTAAGTAATTTATTTATTTATATCAGTATGAACTCATGGATATTTATTTTGTTCCATGAACTTTATTTAATTTGTTTCTTGAATTGCCCCAAGTCTGGCAATGGTAGATTCTTCCAAATTGGTTTCTGTGTCCTTTCAATATGCTCACCCCCAGTCTATTTTTAGATTACTCGTATTTTCTGGCACCAGATTTTCCAGGCTCATCTCACATTTTCCATGCCTCAATCCTGGAATTAGCCATTTTTCCAAGGACCCAATACCTGTTAACACAATAATTAGAAACCAAGATGTGAGTGCTAGCAACGTTCATTGACTGGGTGTTGTCGTTTCTAGGCTTGCCCAGTAGTCAAAGCTGGGAAATATTATGTATAATTCTGTATTAGTCAGGATTCTCCAGAGAAACAAACATATATACATGTATCTATGTATTTGTGTGTGTGTGTGTGTTTATACAGAGATGCTCAGAGAGTAGGGATAGAGAGATAGGAGGAAGGGGGGAGGGGAGAGAGGGAGGGAGGGAGGGGGAGAGAGAGGGAGGGAGAGAGAGAGAGAGGATTTATTTTAAAGAATTGGCCTTCATAGTTGAAGGGCTGGCAAGTCTGAAATCTGCAGAGCAGGCCAGCAGACTGTAGACCCAGGAAAGAGTAAATGTTGCAGCTCAAGTCTAAGGACAGTCTGTTAGCAGAATTCCTTCTTCCTCGTGGGACCTCAGTTATTTTGTCTTAAGGCCTTCAACTGATTAGATGAGGCCCACCCACAGTATGGATGGTAATCTGCATTACTCAAAGTATATTGACTTAAATGTTAATCACATCTAAAAAATACCTCCACAGCAGCCCTTAGACTGGTGTTTGACCAAACAACTGAGCACCACAGTCTAGTGAAGCTGACACATAAAATTAACAAGGCACAGTGCCTAGTGAAGTTGACACACAAAATTGACCATCACAGTATATCATACACATACCCCCACATCTCTCTCTCTCTCAAACACTTACTCAATAAAATCATAAGTTCCTTGAACCCTCCAATTTTTTTTCTTTCCACATTCACCTTGTTGAATTTTTAAGCTGATCTCTTCGTCTTTCTCTGCGATTAACAAGCTACTCTCCAATTCTGGCTCACTTTCAGTTTATATGTGTTCTGTTCCCACTGTATGCCTGGTAATGAATAAAATTGGACTCCTTGTTCCTAATAAATAACACATGCTATCAGTCCTCTAGTAAACTCTAAGGGATCTCTTATTCGTTACCTATTCCCTATCTACTTTCTATAGTAGTTGTTATAAATATTTTCATAAACCAAACCCCCAATATTATTACTTCCTTCATCAGCCTTGAAATATAGGACTTGCCACCATCTCTTGCTAAAATCAGTTAATACCTGCAAATTAATGTCAGAATTCCTCTGGACCCTGGCATTTCAGTTCTTACATGACCAGTCTCCAGTTTCTAATTCTAGCCACATATTTCACAGTAACATGGATCTGATTCTTCAAAAAAGCTGATTAGCACCTTTCCCTCAAATAACGCTCTTGTCCTACGCTTCAAAATGAGCACAGTGACTTGTACTCAAATATTTGATGGTCAATTTCTAAATAAGTGAATGCATTCTTTCATCTATTCTTCTTTCTCAAACTTTTAAAATCCAACCTACCTTTTAAGCATCCACTCAAGTGTTACATTATGTTTTTATGTCTGACTTGATCAGATTGCTCCTGTCTCAGGAAAAATTCCCCCTTTTTTTTGCCTGTCTATTCATAGTATTTAGGGGTTATTTTTGTGTCACTCGTCTGGTATGTATCTTCTGCCTTTTGGAAAACTGCTTATGCAGCACTCCAATAGGAAGTAAGCTTCTTGCTCTGTTTACACGGGAATTGGGTACTCCATTAGCGTAGTGTTTCACACAGTGCTATTGAGAGACAGCAGGTAGATGGGTGAATAAATGGGAAGAGAGATGAAAGAATGGATAAATGAAAAGTAAACGTTATCAGTAGATTTTTGGTAGTATTCCATTGATGCTCTAGCCAGTCAACTCTTTCATTCTATAAAATACCATAAAACATTTTCTAAATATAAAGTGTTCTCTTTAGGCTCAAACTGTTATATTAGATGAGAGGAAATCAGAATTTAAAACACACACATAACAAAAAATAAACTTATTTGTAAGTAACAGAAGAAAAGGCATAGATTTTATTGAAAAAGAGCAAAAAAGTAAGTGATTTAGTTAACTCACTGTTCCTTAAAAAAATATTTAAAAGGAAAAGTGTGGTGGAGAGGGGTGAACAGTAGATTTTACGATGAAGATGTTAGCTCAGCCCTCCAAATGAAAACGTAAATGCGACTGTTATGACAAAACACAGTCTAGCACAACACAATGCTACCTGAAGAAAGGAAGTTGACCTTTAAAGGAAATCTAATAAAATAAGAAGTTAAAAGCCTTCACAAGCACCAGATACTTTCTTTTAACCATGACAAGTATGTTCCCAAGAGATGATTCACCAACATGAAACAAATGACTAGTACCTAATGTTCTGGGAAAAACCCACAGTATCACACTGAGGAGAAGTGAGTAAAGGGGATTTACTGCTTATGGCCTGGTCCCCAACATTTCCCCTCCTGGAGACCACCCCAAAATAGTAGTGTATCATAATTTTAAAGAAAACTTATTTTTTTTCTTTTAAGTTGAATTTAAAATGCATACAAAACTCTTATATTTCTTTAGAATTGTGTAGGATTCTTCTATTTATGTACTCCCAAGTGAGGTAGCAGAATATCACTTTTATTTTTGTACTTTCATTTAGGTAATAAATAACTTGACAACACTGAACTAAGTCTTTCACTTTTTCTTCTGTTTAAAATTTTTAGTTTTTGCCTGATTCTGAAATTACAGCCCCTGTATATTCTTAGTTAGTGGCTGCTTCCCCATTGTTTGGGAACCCCAGAAGGCATATTCGCATTTATTTCACAGAGTAACTTGACTCTTTTAGCCAGGATGATTTCTTAGGGTCATGATTTGGTCAGATGATATTTCATTGAATTAGCCAAATTAGACATACTGTACTCAACTTAATGTCCTTCAGGTTTGAACAGGGGGGTGGTAAGAGTAATACATCTTTGATTATGATTTTAAGAGCCACCAAGTCACTTGCTTTTCCCAAAGAATCTGTTAGCAACCAAATAGAAGCTTCTGTTTTTATTACAAACACCGTTTGCATAGATGGGCAATGGAGATTAAAAAGGGACCACGGATTGTTGAATTGACTAAAGTTTAATTTTGACATTTAAATCCAAGCTATGGCTGACTCGAGGACTGAGTCAGGGAATATACAGGGTGAGCGTGGACGATCTTGCAGTGCCAAAGACTCTGCAATGTTGGGGAAGCGTGGAAACAAAACAACACTGGGTGGGGAGACAGGAGGAGGCCAGAGAGACACAGGAGCCAACTAAAAGCTCCCAAAGGCCAAAGTTGACACAGTTTGAGCAACAAAATAAATAACATTGCATTAGTTATAAAATAAATATCCATGAATGTCTAGTGATAGGAATAAGTGACTGAGTAAATAAATGATGCAAAAAATAGACAAATCTCCCATTCTGAAAAATTCCAAACAATTTATGTAGCTCCTCACACCCAAAGAGGTGGACAGTACTCCTCACTCCTTAGGTGTAGGTTGCATATTATGACTTCCTTTCAAAGAGTACAGTATAGAAAGGGGGGGGGAGTAACTTTATGATGAAGAAGTGTGACGCAGACTTCATCTAGCTGGTGAATGTCAGGTTTACCTCTGCGGTCCTCCTCCCCCAAATCCATGACCCCAGTCTAATCATAAGAGAGACATCAGACAAACCCAAATTGAGGGACATTTTACAAAATACCTTACTAGTACCCCTCAAAACTGAAAGTCCATAAAAAATAAGGAAAGTTTGAAAAACTGTGGGAGCTAAGAGGAGACTTAGCAGACATGAAAACTAAACATAATATGGTAACTTGGATGCAGTCCTGGAAGAAAAAAAGAACATTACCTAAAATCTAAGAAACTCTGAAAAAAGTATGGACTTTGGTTAATAATAATGTATTAACACTAGTTCATTAGCTGTGACAAATGTATCAGACTAATATAAGATGTTAACAATAGGGAAAACTGGGTGTATGAAAACTCTCTTTGCAACTTTTCTATAAATCTAAGAACATACTGGAATAAAAAATGTTTCTTAAAAAAACCCTAAATGTCACGTTTAATTTTGAATACATCCTGAGTAGGATGCATATATGCTGCAGCAAAGTCATCAAATATAATCCACTTTGAAAAGGATTCCACAAACTTTTCAGATGCCTTAGCTTTAACCACGTAGTAAACAAAGAATAATGGCATAACTATCTCCAGAAGATTGTTCACACTACAAAACATTTCCTCAAGAAATCTGTAGTCTGATAGTTCACAGTTCAGTAGCAGCTTCAGATTTTATGCTAATACAGGTGGCTATTAATTTTGTAATAAAATCAAATCTCCTGAAAATCTTAATCTTTTCATCGTCTTTAGACCAGCATCATGCCTCCAAAGTGAATGGTCCATTTAGTTGTGTGCCCACTCCCTTGTGTCTTTCACACACTTGAATACAAATCCAGTCACCAATTCTATTAGCATGACAGGATCAGAATCAGCATTTCAACATTTATTTGTACGATCAAAGCCTCAAATTGGAAGAACTGCAGGTTCCATATGAAACTAATATCCCCTTGAAGGAGCTGCTGGAAAGATCCGATCCAATTATAACAGAAGTCAAATTCCCAAGCTTTTCACAGTAGCTAGGTTGTCCTTCAAGGAGAGGAGCCAAATACAACCCTCTTGCCTTGGCAACACCATCACTTGGACTGTCTGTCTTTAGCTTTGAGACAGCATGGACTATTGAACTGCTTGAAGATGTTAGGGCTGCACTTGCGAAACAGTTTTAGTAGCACTTAGGAGTATTGGGACTATGAAAAAGATTCTGTATCTAAAACTGGAAAGCAATTTACTTTAACCCTGAACAATTCGTATTCCAGCTGCTTTCTGTAATGTTGAGTAAGTCATGCAAACATAAAGAAAGGCTGTATATTTAGCGTTATTCTTTGAATGCAATGGGGCAGTGAAAAATGATTACTCACCACAAACCAATTGGTCATTTGCAATGATTCTCAACGATGGGGGGAAATGAGAGAATGCCTTTTTGGGGAGCAGGCTGTGTGTCACTTGAGGAAATATATATTTGATAGATCTATTGTGATTATAAAAGAAGAATTTCAAATTCTATAAAGTTTTCTTTCATAAAATAGAGTGAAAAAGAATTGTATGTTAAAGCCATTGAGAAATACTGCTGAAAGATTCAGATATTGAGCTTAGACATAGGAACATTGCTTTTCAGTTTGGGTTCTCCTACTGCCTTTTTGGGAATCTTTAATTGCTAGAAATAGCCTCTTCCCTTTGGGTCCTCCTCTCTGACCAAGGATAATTGTGACTTTTCTGATTTAGGATGTAAATTATGTGCCTCACTTTCTCTACTTTAAAATACATGTAATATATTTATCCATGAAATATTTTCTTAGTTGAATTTCAAAGAAACAGGAAGAAGAAATTATAAAGTATTGAGCTTACATTTATAGCCATAGAATTCAAGTGTCACCTGGACCCTATGAGTCATAGCAATGGGTTGACTAGGGTATGTAGGGAGTCATTTTGCCCCTTGAAAAATATTCATCTTTTCCTGATTAGAAACCATAGAGGCAAACTAAAGGAACCTGGCACACTGAGTAATATAGGATGTGTATGGGGGGGGGGGGTGTATGTAGGGGGTGTGGGTGTGACTTTTGTACCAAGTAAGGGCACACTGGTCAGAAGAGTGAGATTTTTGACATTATAATGTCCTAGAATATAAAGTTAGGCTATCACATTCCTGCATGTTTAATTTTGACAAAGACATATTTTCCTCCCTCCACTCACTTTCCATTTTCCACCAATGATTGTAGGGAAGAAAGGGATCTCGTTCCCTGGCCTTACATTACTGCAGACTCTACAGCAGCCCTTTCCTCTGCATGCTTACCTAAAGTAAAGAATGGAAGGACCAATTACGTGGAGGTGGTCAACAGAAGCACTGAGAAAATATGGGCACGGGAAAAGGGGGTTCCCTTCTGACAAATGTGGTCTAACTGGCTCCCAGTGTAACGGAAAGAGCCTGGGACATGAATCAAAACCTGAAGGCTTGTTCCAAAATGCCACCAGCGTTCTGGAATTTATGATTTTTAAGAACGCCTTCAGCTGGAAAATTCTATTATCCTGTTATCCAATCTCTTTCTATTCTCTGACTTTTAATTTTTTTTTTTAGTAAGGATCAGAAATACAGTTACTTTAAGCAAGCATCTTTGATTTACACTAGTTTTAGGTCACTAAGTTAACTTAATATTTCTAGTATTTATAAGTGATTACAAAAAAGTTTTCCCCCCATGTATACAATATTCACTCACTCAGTTTTTAATTAATTCAAAAAGCATGAATTGCCTACTATATATAAGGCACTACAGAATACAAAGATAAAGTCTAGACTCCACCTTTTGCCCTGGCTGGGTGATTCGGGTGGAACCTTGCCCCTTACACCAAAAAGTTGTGGGTTTGATACCTGGTCAGGGCACATATCTAAGTTGCGGGTTCAGTCCCCGGTCGGGGTATGTACTGGAGGCAACTGATCGATATTTCTCATATCAGTGTTTCTCTCTCTCTCTTTCTCCCTCTCTAAACATATCCTCGGTTGAGAATTTAAAAACAAAACCCAGACTCCATCCTTAAGTAGCTCAGATTCTGGTGGCACAGTCAGAAAACAAAACAGAAAAAATCTAGCAAACAAAAACCATTGTGATAAGCAGTGGTGTGCCGGTTCAGTTAAATATCGTCTCTGGAAGGCGGTGGGCAGAGGCGATCACAGGCCTGTGGGATTTTCTCATTTTCTATGGTGTAGATGTGCCCACCATGCCAGTTTCCAGACACACTGTGGTGCCACTGAGCGTGGAGCTCTCAGCGGCTCCAGCACGCGCCTGGTGCAGAGGGGAGCCTAGGAGAGCACGGCAGGCCCGGGGCCCAAGCAGCCGGCAGACAGACGTCGGACTCCACTGGTAGGCCAGGGAAGGACTGGAGAAGAGGGAACTGTGGAGCTGTGGCTTAAAGAAAAGTAGGCGTCCGTCCATTGGGCAAAGTGGAGAAAAGTGTTCTAGGCAGAGGAAACAGCATGTGCAAAGCCAGGAGGAGTGATTTCTAGAACAGAGGTTGGGAAAAGTTTTCTTAAAAGGCCAGGGAGTATATAACAGGCTTTGAAGGCCACGAGAAAAAAAATTGAGGCTATTTTGCAGCAACTCATGTAACTATAAAATGCAGCCATCAAAGAATGTAACAAACAGCTCGTGGGTTGTAAAAAACAAAACAGGCAACTGACGCAATTTGGCCCAAGGGCTGTTGTTTGTTGACCTCTATTCTAGAAAAAGGGAGAAACTAGAGGCAAATTACGCTAAAGCCTCCCTTTTACAGAGTGGGTGTGTTTTTCTCATTCCCTTAAAATGTGAAACAGAGCCAAGAAGTCCCCCTAGCAGTTTTCCTGAAACAGCATTTTATATCTGGCTTGACCCCGCACTCCCTGATCCAGCAGAAAAGGAGTTGGGAGAATTGCATTCATTTTATGTAGCAAAATGCACATCGCTGCGCACTCGATGCTGCGGACGACCTCACCCAGTCGGGGGGAATGGGATTCAGAGACCATTCTGTGGCGCATGGATGTACTCAAGCCATCACCCTACATAAAGTGGGAAATACTGGAAAACTGAGATTCTTTAACATGACCAGTTTAGCTTGAAAACAGCCAAGTGCTTGGTACAGTGTTAGAGCAAAGACATCCACTGACTTGAATATTTTCTGGACAAAATCTTGGAAGGTAATCTTTTCCTGGTTTTAGCATTTAAAAAAGATATAAAAGCCTTCATGGCCTACATTCTCAGAGGACCTGACAGTCCCTCCTCAAAAGTAACGAGTGTCATGTCGTGCCAGAAAGTAAGGGAGTACTCAGAGAAGATGGGCACCTGTCAAAAGGGCACAGGAGCGAAGATGAAAAAGTTCCCAATGGTCAAAAATGGAAAAAATTTGAGTAAAAAATAAGTAAATGAAATATTATTAGATTATAACCACAGTATAAAATCAAAACCCACAAGTTCATAAAAGTTGAATAAATAAACAAATGAAAGAGAAAAGATAGCTCTTCCTTACAGAAAAAATAACAAATATAAATATAGAAGGAATGAAACAAATAGAAACTCACCTTTAGAACATAGTAATAATTACTGCAAGCAAAATCTACCAATGGATGCTAAAAATAGTGGGTAGAAGCTTGGGGAGAATTAGAGTGTTTGCATAGTCTCAAAGTATCTACCCCAAGATATCTATTAATTATAAAGACAAAACCTGGCAGAGACCACCTTAACCAAGTGATCAAGGTCAACATCATCAGTAGTTAGACAAGTGAACATTATGTACACCCTCAGGTGTCACAATGAGATCACATCACTTCTGTGTTATTCTTGCCAAAAGTACAATCTCAATCTAACATGAGAAAAAACATCAAACATAACCAGATTGAAGAACATTCTACCTGACCAGTGTTCTTCAAATATGTCAAGGTCAAAAGAGACAAGGAAATGTTGATGAACTGACACAGACTGAAACATACTTAGGAAACATGATGATTTAATGCAATGTGGTACCTTCCTGGATTGGACTCTGTAATAAAAAAAGAGCATTAGTGCCCTGGCTGGTGTGGCCCAATGGTTGGAGCATCTTCCCATGAGCACACTGAGGGGTCCTGGGTTCCATTCCGAGCCAAGGGCACGTACCTGGTTTTGGGTTCGATCCCCAGCCCCAGGAGGCAACCAATGGACGGGTCTCTCTCGTCTTTCTCACATTGATGTTTGATGTTTGTCTCTCTCTTTCTCTCTCCCGCTTTCCTCCCTTCCACTCTCTAAAAAGGAAGAAGACCATTAGTAAAAACATACAAACAACAAAAACGAAAACAAAATTGGTCTGTACTATAAAATCTAGTTTATTTAACACACTTTAGAGGTATTAACATTAGGGGAATCTGGGTGAAGGCTTTTTGAAAAATTTCTAAAGTCTAAAATTATTTCAAAGTAAAATGATAAAAAAGAGAGATACGCTGCATTAACATTTTTTATTTATGATCTATTTCCCTTTGCTGGGTCTTGTTTGGGTTTTTCTCATTAATTTTCTCTCTTAGGGGTCATAGCTTTAATTACAGAGGACGGGATATTAGAATTGAAATTGTTACTCATTAAATCCATTCTCCAACCTCTTTAAAGCAGATATTTAAGCAATTAATGAAAACAGTGTACTTCCAGGCCAGGCCTAATTTTATAAGATCCCAAGAATTAACCATTGGAGTACATATGATTATCGCCATTTTATATTCACTGATATTGAGTCACTAAAATATAAAATAGAAGGCTCCTGAGGACAGGAATTTTTCTCTTTGTTTACTGCTATGTCTTCAGCCTCTAACATATTACATGGCATATCTTATGATGTCAACAAATATTATGAAATAAATAAATGAATGAATGAGCCTTAAAGAGATTAAGCAACTTATTCACAGAGGTGGAAAATGGAAAGTTAAGTTTTTATCCTAGGAATATCTGATTTTGAAGACAAACTCTTACCCACTGTACTAGACAACATGGGTCTTAAGATCTTAAGAGACAGAATAGTTGCAACGCATTTTTGTGGTCACTGTTCATTTGTACCAGTCAATCCGTAAAGACATGAGAACCAGGAAATCCAAGGAGACTGTTAGTCTGACTGCTGCAAAACTTGTTTTTGACCCATTTGCTCAAGCAAATTAAAAAGTGGAAATATCTAGAAAGAAGCTAGCAATTTCTCAGCAAACCAGGACTGCACATCAGGATGACACAGAAATATATTCTGAGAAATGGCACACGGAGCGGTACCACAGGGGTATGGCTTCCTCTTTAAACAGTAGTAGGACATTGCTGATGGTTTTGGCGAAATTTGATTCACCTTCCATAGAGTAGTTTCATGGAATTTTCTCCAAGTATTTGGCTGCGTTTATTGAATTTGTCTCAAAGGTTAAACTCGAATAATATTTTCATTTCTTTACCACAGAACGTGACAATTAATTTAAATCACATCTCATATTTTAGCATTGTAGCACATTTGGGACTAGATATTTTATTTCTGTGTTCCTTTGGAAAAGATTCTACTGCAAATTGAGGGCCTGGGTAATGCAGTGGAAAGAGCTCTGCAGTGAAAATCAGAATAGAAAGCTCAATCGCTGGCTCCACTACTCGCTAGTTGTGTGACCTCCAGCAAGTGGTTCAAAACATATCGGAAACTCAGTTTCTGTACCTCTAAAATGGAAACAAGAACTTCTCGGCCTTTTTACAAAAGGTTGTTTTAAAATTAAAATGACAAAATGTATGTAGACATGTCTTATAAGTTCTACACCACTATACTCAAGTTTAAAAAAAGTGAGAATCCAGAAAATAGCATATTTGTAAAAGGAAGTAATTGCAAATCCTTTACTAAAGTATCTTTTGATTTTAATTAGTAAATATTTTCCTTGATATAGGTTTTCTAGTTTCTCCATTAAACTATTCAAACCTGTTCTTTTGCAATAAACTTTTATCATCATTAGTGCTTATGATATGTAAATTTTCCAAAATTTTATGTAATTTCATAGTCTATAAACTGTTCCTAAATGATTGTTACTTAGAAGTAGTGGGACAATGTCTTTAATTACAAATTTTTGCCTTTTTTTTGTTTTAAAGACACAGCCTTTTAAAATTATAGTATGAAAGGCTATCTCTTTAAAAAATAAAGAGCATCTAATTAAAGATTAATTTTCAGGTAATCATTAGGCTATTTTCACTATCACTCGAAGTCACTGAAGACTAAAGATGCAAGTTGATTACCAATATCCATTGATGGCCACAAAAGAAAAAGAGAGGAGAAAAAAAACATAAGCAAAATTCATATTATTCAAATCATTCATACATTCGTCTAAATTGATTAATTAATTCAAACTTTTAAAAACTATTCTGCTGGTAAATATCATGGAGATAAGTGTAAGTCAGATACCTTAGATTCAAGCGTCGTCAGGGACCAGGCAGCGTGAATGAGTGAAGCAGGGTGTCAGGGAGACCACAGTGAAGGCTGGGAATCCTCGCTGCCACTGAGGAATACACTCAAACTGAGCCTCCAACATCTGAGGTTGTTGAGAGAAAGAAGTTGAGAATTAGATTTTCAGTGAAATCTTAAATCTTAAAAAGTTATAACTGAATTGAAGCTTTATAAAACTCTATGGGCTGAAAAAATAGTCCACAATGTCACCAATTTGGGACCTCTGTTGATGTTTTCCCCCATCATTTGATCCAGTCATTACTTTTGGTTTTGAATATGTTATTTAGATAATCATTTTAGACTGTAGCCATTTAGCATCGTTAGATCAGAGAGTCATTTTAAGAGCCTCTGATATTGCCGGGCCAGGAGTGGCTCAGCCTTGCACATAGTCCTGGGATTCAGGAGATCGCAGTTTGATTCCCCCTCGGGGCACATGCCCGGGTTGCGGGCTCCATCCCCGGGTTGAGGGCGTGCAGGAAGCAACAGATGAATAACGCCCCTTAATCATTCATGTTTCTCTCTTTCTCTCTCCCTCTCCAGCTTCCTCTCTCTGAAATAAATAAAGAAATATTAAAAAAAAAGTCTCTGATATAAAAAACAATAGTGGAATCCAGCATCACCAGCATTAAAAAAGATTTAAAGTAAAACTAAACCTACAGAAATGTAGCAACAATGCATAATCCTCTAGCTTACAGACCCTGCATGCCTCTACATTTCTCTACACTCAAGGGCTCTCAGAATTTAATTACATAACAGTAAACAATAAATTAAAGGTAAGCAAATAAACCTCATCTTGGTAAACCCATATGACATTTCTCTACCCACTACCAAAGTCCTTCAATTTCCATTGACTCAAATAATTAGTCTTGACCAAAAAGAAAAAACGAACAGCTGTGTCTTCTGGCTTAGTGACACACCTTTGACCAAGTGTCTGTCCATCCAATAGAAATCTAATAGCCATTTTTCGAGCCTAGTGACACTGTCACTCCCCACTCTTCATTTCCATCCCAGTTCCTGAAAGACCTACCAAGATGTCCAGGGTTGAAGGTCTGGCACCCATTTCAAACCTCTCCTTTTAAATATCCTCCCACCCCCGCCTTCCCACCATCTCAGGGACTTCACTATTACAATTTTCCCTCACCAGCTTCTCTCCTGCTGACCCTCCTCCTCCAAAAAAAAAGCATTATCTGAGCCCTCTGAGAAATGAAAAGTGAAAAGTAGTTCCTCCTTTCAAAACGAGTTAGAAACTCCTGTCTTAATATTTGTCTGGAGCTTTGCTTTGATTTTCCAAATGATCTGGGTTTGGCACAACACTGGTTGTTAAGTAATAAACAACAGCATGACATTCCAACAGGGAGACGGAAAACCCAGACGATTTAGGATTCCACGGAGACTCAGCACTGGACCCTCGCTGTCCAGACCAAATAACCCTCCCCAGTATGGAGAAAAGCTTTACTTCTTAAATAACTGGTATAATAGGATGCAATTGCTGTCACTTGAGTTGGCATTTTATTCTTTCCCCTTTCCTTGGACATGGCATTGTAGATGACAAGTGGAGGTCTAAGGTCATACCTAGAGCCTAAGGCTCTTTGTATAAGACTTGAACTGAATCTTATACAAATAATTTTTTCAGCCTTGCGGGTAGATGACATTATTACCCTCATTTTACAAAGAAGGCAACAGAGACGCAGCATGGCTAACCTGGAAAAGATCCCACGATTTTAGATTTTGGATCTGGGAGTAAAATCCTGGTACTCAACTGCCCTGAGCCCCTGGAATATGCTGCCTCTCCACTGCTCAGGTTTATATTCCTTTCAAAATTCCTGATTCTGGGAATGTGTCCCTGCTTTCAAACAAACCATAGGCATTGGTCTGAGACTGCGCTCCTTGATTACTTTACATTCCGGGTATATTTCTCCAGTTCTGTTCCCAAGGTTGAGAATCTGAGATTTGGATTTTCAATACAGCAATGAGTTAAATTGTTAATCCTCTCACAGGTGTGTGCTTGAGAGATAAGCTCCTATTAAAAGACCCTTTGTTTTTAAATAATATCAGAAGGGAAATTCAGACTGAAATTAATAGAACTCTTCATAAAGTGAAAAAAGAAAAGGACACTGAGGGGAAAAAAGGTCCCCCTGTTAACAACATTCTCTGAGTCATTTTACTGAGTTCTCTAAGCGTACTGTCCAGCCCCAGGCTGGGGCATCTTCTGGGCATGGTGGGCCACCTTCTCCTAATTCTTAAGAGCTCTTTATCTCTGCTAAGGTGGCCCTGGTGACCCCGGAGACCAACACCTTCACTGAGGGTGGGTTTCATGTCCCCGGGTCATCAGAGTAAGTCTTCTAGGGCACCACCGACACCATCAAAGCCTGTTTTCTGGCTCTATTCTTGGTAACATCCAGTATATGAAACCTGAAAAATATTTGGGCCCACTGGGGCTTCCTGACCTGTCATACAACTAAGGATAACATTAAATCTCAGGAAAAGGCTGAATCTCTGCTCTTCCAAGTTTAGATGTCATCACCTTACATCCCTGTGATATTGCCCGGCTTTGGCTCTGTCAGTGGGAAGGAGGTCCCTGAGAAACACATGCTTGAGACATGTCAAGGTACCTTCACATTTCCTTTGTCCCTTGCAGGCCATTTTACTCATCCTTGGGGTGACTTGGAGATAAGAACATAAATTTCTTGAAAGTGAGGTTCATCTCGGGGGAAATATTTGTTCTGTTAAAAGCTAGTATCAAGGGATTTATGTACAGGGGCATAAATGAGAGTAGATGTCAATATCTACAGATGCTGATGAGATAGCAGCATTAACAGCAGGTGGTTCATGAGGACAACCAGAGTCCAAAGAGCAAAACCTTGCCTGTCCTCATCCAAAGGCCCTTCATCAGGTCCTCAGCCCTAAATAAGAGCACCATGTCTTGTCAGGTACATATCTTCCATGTTCCACTACACAGTCTTTAAGTATGCAGCTTCAACAAGCCCAACCCATAACACCGTGTCCTGAGTAGGACACAGAATTCTGGACCCACTCTGCCCACAGGTTCCCCTCTGCACATCAGCAGTAAAAAACTACTGCCTTGAGCTCCCTGTTCTAGTGGAGGGTGCAGCTTCCCCTGGCTCTTAACCTTATTTGTGTCCAACCAAATATGCTGGGGCAAATGACCCTGCAGGATTTTGCGCTTGGCCTAGTTCAAAATGGACATGGCTCCTGTGTCAAAATGAGATCAAAGGTACAGGATCAGGCCCAGGGTCTGTGGTGACCCCTCCCAAATCTGAATGTGCCCTGCTCTCTCTGTTCCTTTGCAAAGACAGTGAACTTCCCTGTTTCCAAGCACCAGCTCCAGGCCTATTCCTATTCCCCCTCAGGGATGCTATGCCCACCTAACTCTCCTCCCTACGCCGGAGGTACCCATCAAGGCAACCCAGGTACCTGGATGGGTCCTCTGGACCCTGAGCCCTTCATATACATCTCCATAGCTGTGTCCTGTGTCTCTCCCACCAGGTCCCTACCTCCAGCAGCCATGGCGAACCTCCCAGGACTCCCTGCCCGATGTAGATTCCCCATAAAATTCGTCCTAAATCCATAAAAGAGATAACAGAATGATGCAGCTGTATGTATTCATGACTCCTCGTCTCTGCTTTCTTCGGTGGCGTGCTGTTACATGCTGGGCTCACAGTAACGGAAAGTAAAGTGACTAAACCATGTAGCTGGACTTGACCTTTTTCTGCTTTGTGCCTTGGGTCATCACTGGGACCTATAAATAAAGAGGGGAAGGGAGGTGTGGTAGGCACACGATGCAGACTTCTGGTGCAAATAACTGGTTATACAATAATTTGAGGAAAAACAGTGGTTTCTGTTACTTTCGTTTAGTTGCAAATTCTAATCATACACTAAAACCTTGTCTAATAAAATCCCTTTAGAAATGTTTGGCTTTTGCATATTAATTGCTGTTATGACAATGATACTTGTAACTCATTTAAGAGATGTGAGAGCCACTTCTTCCTCTTAAGTCACATAAATACCCTGTACATGTCTTTACCTAATGGATTGATTTACAAACTCTTTATAAATCACTCCATGGTAAATTTAAAGCAAACCCTGTTGAAAGTATCACAAACTCACAGTCTATAAGATTTAACTCTATTCCTAAATCCTATTTCCCATCTCTAAATACTGTCCCATATGCAACTGAACAGTTTGATAGTCTCTTTGATATTAGCCTGTGACATTTTCAGGAATAAAGAAAAATCTTATTTTGTTTTTACTGCCTTAGGAGAGACGATCCAATTTTACTTTGTGCCTTCCTTACAATGCACAGAGAAATCTTAAAAGTTCTATCAAGAAAACATTTACTGCATATTTCCAATTCAAATGGAAATAGCTTTCACTTTTGATCTGGTAGAAAAACCTCGGCAAGTGATGAAGTACAATGCTTTCTTTGTGTTGGACTAGGCTGCACGACTGTTACAGAATATGTTTGAGTGTTTGAGCTAAGAGACCAGAAGAGGCTTTCCAGCCACATGTTTAAAAGAACAGGCAGCAAAAAATTGCTTAAGTCAATTATAACCCTCCTTTCAGAACCATCTTGTGGGACGGATACTACTATTATCCAGATACTTGTATCTCACAGTCAGCCAACTCTCCTCTTAACTGGCAGTGTTTTTGAAATCTACTTACTCTTGAGACTGACCATAAAATCAACACACTGACAAAGCAACAGTTTTAAATTCCAAACATGCACAAAACCCAGAACCGTAATTACCTCAACTCTAAGCCCAGTGGAAAAGTGAGGCATGTCGCCTCCTCTGTTTTGCTCTGTGCAGGGGACCCTGTCAGTACTTCACAGATGCCAAATAAATCCTCGGAATAACAGTCTTCAGATTTGAGGGCCAGTGTCCACCTGGGCAGAAATCAAGGCAGGGAGAATCTGTTCCCAAAGGGAATGCAGAACCTCCTCCATGCAATGTTCATTTTATGATGAGTTTTTCCCCTAAAGCCAGGGGCCACTCATAGAGAAAGATAAGAGCCACTATTCTATGAAAACAGGGTGCTTCAAAGAGTTGCTGGGTCAGGCAAGCTGCAGGCATGGGCTGAACTCTCAGTATAAACCGAGATAGAGCAGACTGAGGTCTCAACCAGTTAGGGAATTGAAAGCTTGTGGATTGAGAGCCCATGACCAAGGGGAATATTGAAGAGAAGCCGGTTCTTAATTGCCTCCAATGATCTCAGAAAGAAGACATGCTTTCACACTGAGTCAAACTGATAGATTGATTTTTGAAATAGGTCTTCACACTAGGTCATTAATTTGGAAGTTCTAAAAACAAGCTGGGAGTTGTTGAGAGTGAAAATACCCTCAAGTCCATGCAGTCGTAATCAGGCCCTTTGTACATGGGTGGCCTCCAAGAATCATAACGAGCCATGAGTTTGTAACTGAGTAATGTCAGTTAAGTGCCTATTTACACAAATGTATTTTATGACTTTTTAAAAAATTTCAACAAATATCAATTTCCTACCATGCACTAGGCACTATGCTAAAGGCACTGCGTATACTGTAGCAAATAAAACAAAGACAAGTGGCCCTTATCCTCACGGAACTTCCAGTATAGTGGGAAAGACAGACATCAAACTAGATGTTAGGGAATTAGTGTGATCATTTAATCAATGATTCCTCAAAGTTCTAAAAGGACAGTACGTTGAATATTTATCTTCAGAGCCCAATGTGCTTTCCTAGCTGTACGTGGGTCCATCAGGGCCGAAAGAAGGAGCACATTTGCACAGTGCTGGATTACCTCTGCCACAGGAATGCCCTGTCAGGCACACTGTGACTTTGGTCATGGACACATAGGCACAGTCTCCTTATCATCAAACTTTTAAAATGAAAACAGCCCCCAGTGGAAACTGCTGATAGAAAACGTCAAGGTGGAAAACACATGGGAAGTCCTCTGTGGTTCCGGCTGCCGAACTGCACACATTTGGCCTCCAGGGCAGGCTTTGATTGCAAGTAAGAAGCTTGATCTTGGTTTGAGGAACTTACCTCTGCCACAGGTATAAGTTTGAGTGCCTCTGAGTCAGAGATTACTAATTTTGATGATACCCAATTTTCCTCAAAGTATATACATAAAAGGAAAAGATGCTACTACTCTATGGCCATGCACGAATCTGAATCAGGATTTCCCCCCCAAGATATCCATTTTTAAAGGATGGTACAATGAAAAACAATTCTGTGTTCAAAAGTAGTGGCTCTTATTTTGAACATAATACTGAAACTTTAATCAGTTATATTTACAACCACAATTGCTGTAAATAGTATGCAGCTTTTTTGGTGTGTCAATATGCATGCACGTTTGTATGTTGTTGTATGTGGGTGCACAGATGTATGTATGTGTGTGTGCATTAATGGATTTAAGTTGGCATATAGTGAGAAAAACCAATTGTTTAATAGTCATGCATAATAAATTCTAGGGTACCTGCTCCTAACATTAACTGACTGGAATAAGAATGTGCTGCATAATAAACTAAGTGTTGCAATTTTACTACAATCCCTTGCACAGAGTTTTTTGATTCATTGCAGTTTTTGAATTACTGAGAGAAATGGCAGTTAATTACCTCTAACACCTATGCAGGAACAGCTGGGGGAAAGAAAGGGACTATGAAATTAGCACTTTGCGACTGAGTTAAATATATCTTTTTAGTTCAATAGAATTGACTATCATAAGTCAAACTCAGGTTATAAAGAATTAATTTCTTTTTTATGTCAACATGTCTTTGTTTGATCCATAAATTCCTTAATGCACCCTGACTTTTATTGATTTCGTTCCTGAAAAAGCCCACTGCCAAAAGCTGAATTGCAAGTAGGTCTTTCCAACAGCATTTTATGAATAAACCAGAGCATGCAATAATTCTTTATTTCTATGATTTTAAAAATGGCCTTTCTTTGTAATTTACTAAGTTGATGGAACTCTGTACTTACTCCTAACCCCCTCCCATGAGGCAATATTCAGTTTTTAAGAGGGAAAGTCATAATATTTCATAATAATGGTGTACCGATAAAACAATGGTTAGTTGAAAATATTTGCATTGGGTGTTAAACAACTTTAAAGTACTAAAACAAACAGTAGGTTTGAATTACTTAATACAGTTGCCTATATTCACAGAAAATTCTCCAATAGAACCAGCATCTTAATTGTGCAGCTATACATTCATACAGTTCTTCACTTATTCATGCAACACATCTTTAAGGAGTGTATGCAAAGTACAGACTCCATGATAGGTTCTGGGGATATAGAGCTGATAAGGTAGACATGATTGATATGCCTACACATATTTTACATTTCCTTGCAGAGAATATTTGAGTAACTGTTATCGGAATTGTCTAGTTAAGTATTTAAAATCAGAGGATAAGGCACGCACAGGGGTCCCTGAATGTGCCTATAGCCACTGAATGTCCAGAATTTGTTTCTACCATTGGCATGGGTAAAGAAAGAACAGATCCTATAAGAATTTTAAACTGAGTACATTTTATGGAACAATCACGGAAATAATGTAATTTTTGAAAACATTTCAATCAAGCTATTCTTGTGTGTGTGCATGAAAAATTTTAGTAAATTTGCTAAGTTATGCAACCATCATTTTAATTCTGTTTTAGAACATTTCCCTTGCCCCCAATAAGATCCTTGTGTCCATTGCAGCTCATTCCTGGCCCTACCCGCAGCCCCAGGCAACCACTAATCTACTTTCTGTCTCTGACTTTTCTAGACATTTCCTATAAATGCAATAGTACAATATGTGGTCTTTTTGTGTCTGGTCAAGCCATTCTTTTAAAACATAGCTATTTTAAGTCTTTGCTAAATTAGATTATTTAACAATTCACTCATGTACCTTATAACAACTCTAGGAACTCTCATTAGGCATAATTGGGAGACTCAAGACTTCAAGTTTACATGTTAAGAAACAAAACAGTGCAGTCAGATCTTTTAATCTTTTGTTTGGATAACCAATTCATGGAAGCTAGAGATAAACAGTTGTTGCTGTGTATATTTATATAGTGATTTAGTGTCTCGGCAATTTGCTTCATGGTGACCAATGAATTATATATTTTACAACCAAATTCATTGTTGACTGCCATCCCAGATTCTCCTTAGAGGATATATATGTGTGTATAATTTGAAAGGGAAAGTCTGAAAACCTTAACTTATCTTTCATGAAATTTAGTACACGGTTTTACATATTAATAATATGCTGATAGATTCTTCTCATTCCAATCCAATATAGGTTTGTTGAGCACAATATTTTGTGCTAGAGATATAGATAAAAAAAGATGGTCAGAGGAAAACAAAGGTAAATAGGTAAAAAAAGACTCAATCACATAGTTTTTTAAACTAGTCCCTTTATAGTTTGCTATTTCTATGACATTAACCTCTAAACACATTAAAGGAAGCAAAGGGAAACAAAGCCTTTTTTCGCTTACAATTTTTCTTGCAAAAAAAGCAAAGCCCCACATGAAGATTTTATTGGTAAAAATGTTGATATCAGGGATTTTTCTAATCCTCTAGCAACTACAATTCCAAGGTGAAAAATGGCTTGATTAATAAAGGCATAAGAGGTTTTAAACTGGTCTAGCAAAGCATATTAAAGGGAACCTGAAGAGCAGCAGGTGAAATTATATAACTAGATGATTATTTTTTTAACCATGTAGAGCCCTGGGCAGGGAAACTCAGCATAAATAAAGAATTAAGGGCCATTAAAATAAGAATTCCAAATTCAAAAGACTATAAGAGAAAACAAAACAGACCCCACACACTTCACACTATAAAAAGAGTGGAGTTTTTTTCAAGATAATTACTGCTTTTGAAGTAGTTAGGAGATACATTATAAGCTATGAGTTGAACAAACTTGTGATTCTAATAGTATCTGTAGCAACAAATATAACCATGAAAAAAAGGGAATTATAAACATCACAGTATCATTTGATTGTGTCCAAATACCCAGAAAAGTCACTTATGGAAAAATTCTACAACAAGAATCAACAGAGGTAGCTTTTGCAATACGTCAGACTAAACTTCTCCGTTTTCTTCCTTAAAAACTAAAAAACAAAGAAACAAACAAACCAAAACCAAATTTAGGCCTAATCCAGTTCTTGCATATGACTTCTAATTCAGATGCAAATTCCCTAGGTGCTTCCACTAAGAAAAGTTGTCCTTATCACTAGTTGCCTCTGGCCATGGGTAGTCAATCTAAAGTACGCTGACTAATGTCCTTCCCCAGTTCATATGGATCTTGATATCTTGCCTCCAAACCCTCAGATTTAAGCAGTATTTATCTAAATTGGGAAACTAAAGAACTGTTCTAGTTTATCTGTTCTTCTGGTCTGGAGGCCAGATTCACTCCCCGTAAATATAAATATTTTCATAGAAACATATGTCCTTCAGTTTGGAAGGGGGGGAGGGGCTCTCTTTGAATCAGACCCTTTCAATCGATCTCTTATATGGTAAAGAACAAAATCTTCACATTGGTCAGATCATCATCTTGCCCTTCAACATGTGATGAAAAACTGTATTCTAAGCCTCCCTACTCTCAAATAGCGAAGTTATAAGAAAAAATATTAGAGAGCCCATAAGAAGCATAAAACTGCAAATCAATCATGTACTTAATTTGTTCGTTTATGTACTCATGCATGAATGTGTGCAACAAATGTTCAACCAAATGTCGATTCCATAAAGAAAGTCACACTTAATCCATTACTCCCCGAAGAGGCTAGATTCTCCACGTTGTTTCTCCAAACTAGCTCTATAATGCAGAAGGCTTTCTCCTAAAACTGCAGGTATCTGGTAACCTTAAATGTAGAAATAACACTGCATCAAAACATATTGAGAAACAAGAAACTCATCTGGATAATCCAGCTGTTAAAGGTCCATCCCATCTTTCAAGTCAAACCCCAAAGGGTAAAGGCTAATTTGGAATGTTTGTGATACTACCCTGAAAAAAAAAATCCCAGCCTTCCACTTTCACAGCCTGCCTATTGACTGACTTACCCATCATTTTAAACATCAGGCTTTCCACAAGTTCAATCCATATACTACTAGACACTTTATAAAAACGTATTTTTACAAAATATTTTCTAGCCTCCATCCAGAAGATGTGGAAATAGACAATTGAGTGACTATAACATCCCTTGCAATTAGTATCAACTCACTCTCAGGACACATTGACCTGATTTACCTTTGATATTTTCTCTCTCCCTCACAGTGGTTCAGAAATAACCACGTACTTATGGACTATTAGGAAACTGGGCAGAAGTCATTTCCCAAATAGTTATATTCATTGAGGCTTTAATAACCTGCAAGCAATGGGTTAAACAATTATCATACTTGGTTTTTAAAATAAATATTATAAAGATAATATTACTATAACCATATTCCTGAAACATTTGGAAAGCAGAAGAGAAAAACTATCCATAAAACACGACCCCCAAAGAGGAGCTGCCATTGGTTTGAAGTATTAGTCCCCATTTTTTATAAGCATATTTATAAATATATGTAGCTATAGGGTGCACAAATTTTTCATCCTGCTTTCTTCTCCCCTAACATTTGTTCATAAGCTTTTTTCCATGTTGGTATATGATATTTATAGTCATCACTTTTTTTTAATTAAGTTTATTGGGGTGACATTGGTTAATAAGATTATATAGGTTTCAAGTGTACGATTCTACAATATATCATCTGTATTTTGCATTGTGTGCTCATGACCCAAAGTCAAGTCTTCTTCCGCCACCGTATGTTTGACCCCCTTTGCCCTCTTCAACCTCCCCCACCTCCTTCCCCTCTAGAAACCACCATACTGCTTCTCTGTGCCTCTGAGTTTGCTTTGTGTAACCATCACTTTAATTGTTGAGTGATATGCATGTAGTTGATGTGTCATAATTTAACCATTTGATTATCATTGGACACTTTCATGTTACCAATTTTGGGCAATTATAGATGATTCTTTTCTAAACATCTCTTTTATTTCCTCTCGATAGGTAATCATATAAGGGACTACTGGATGTTAGTCTTGTTTGTATAAATATATCTTGAAGTTGGATTACAAAAAATTATGCCCCTTATTAATACCACGACAGTATATGAAAGTACCAATTTTATCAGCGTTGCTTATTTTTAATTTATTTTTGTAATAAATAGATGTAAATTGTTTGTTCAAGAATATAATTATTCCTACTTCCTTGATGAATGAGACAGGATGGAGCTCTTAAACTTTTCTTTATTATTATATTTCTCTTTTGTGTATATAATAATAAATCAGGAACTCTTATTTTATTGACACAATGCAATACGATTAACTTAAAAAAATTTTTTAAACTAAGTTACTTGATGGTAGAAAGTTGTGTGATAGTTAAAACTCTTTTTGAATTAGACATTAAAATAGTCTTCTTTTGTTTTATACCAGGTTAAGATCTCTCCTTGAGGGACTCTTTAATTTGAGGTTCATAAAAGACTTTAAAAAAAGGTATTGGTTAAAATCCCAAGATAATGGCCATGTATATATTATGGTCCTTGTAGACACAATACAAGTGAACTGGACGAGGGGCAAAAAAACCCTCATTCAGCTAAGTCCACCACGATACTCATATTTCTGAAAGTTAGAATGTTTGACTAAATTTACATTCAAATGATTAACCAACATCTGCCTTTCTTTCTGTATCTCGGTTGTGTAAAAGTTCAGTTTGAAACAAAACAATGACTTATCTTAATATAAATGATAACCTAGTGATTTTGGAAAAATGCCATTATCATCACAGAATGAATTGAGTTCTCCAACAATATCTTATAGGAAGACTCATGATACAAAAGGAATTACAGAATTTCAATAGCACGCCATCATTTCTGATCAAATATTGAGGGGTGGCATGTACCCTTTTTTATATTTTAATTTGTCCATTACCCTCTTTGAAAAAGTGCAGATGCTATAATAAGCTAAGTAACCAGGTGATTCGATTTTGTCCTAAGGAACTGGAGCCAACATATAATCCTGTGCATTCGGAGGGGCCTCTTTTCCAAACCTGAAATGCTAAACACGTCTAAAAAAGTATCCAGGCTAAATGAGCAGTTGGTAAAGCAATCAGCCTTCACATTGGAACAAGCAACAAACATGTGCAACGACCCCAGCATTTCTCCTTTGATTTACAGCAGTCTTGGAAAGGAACTTAACAAGGTGGCACAGAGCTTCAAGAGCAGTTGCAGTCAATTTATTGTCTGAGTTGTTAAAGATGTTAATTAGATTAGGAATTTGCTGAGGCCCTTTTATTCCTTGCAGAAAAAAGAGTGTTTCTCGTGTTTCTCTTTGAAACTCAGTTTTGTGGCATAAAAACACAGGAAAGAAGAAATCCTACACTCAAGGAAATTGTAGGGTCCCTTTGAATTCCATAAAATTGTAAAAATTCCAATAATAACAGTTACCAAAGAGCCAAGAAAGTACCAGACCTGTTTTTAAAAATAATATACTCCAACGACTTCTGCATTGTTTGATGTATATAAGACAAGAAGTGGGCGGATCGTGGATGGTGTATCTAGGAGACCTGGCCTCAAGAAATGGAAATCATACCAGGGAGCAAATCCAAGTGTGCACTGAGACGAAACAAAGAGTTTCTGGAAAAACAACAGGCAGGGCTTTTACTCCAGAGCAATAAACATCACTCTGTATGTCATTTTAATACCCAGGACAAATGTTTTAATAGTGAGCTCGCTGTTGCACAGGCAGTGAAGAGGTTATTAGATATTTGGCTTTTGACACAATTGCTTTGCGATCATCCATTCCAGAAATATATTTTGTCTTAAATTTAATCAAACAAAAGAAAATATAAAACAGTCCAGTAAATTACTTTCTCACCTCAAAACAAAAAAACACAACCTGTGAATAGAAAAACTCTCTCAGAAATGTAACTGGGAATGTTAAAAAACAAGAGTGCTTTTCAATTAATAGAGTTTAGGTGACCAGTATAATATTTGGATAAGTATTTAATGGTAACATCAGTAAAGATTAAGTTATAAATATTGTTGTCAAGTTCCATGGTTCAGGGCAACTTTCCTAAAATTATTTTAGGTAAAGTGTAAAACAGAAATATGCATTTACTTACACGGGAAGCAAAATTATTCACAAAGCACCCAGAAGCAAATACACAAGGCAACGGCAAAGTTAAATGTTTTAAGCATGTAAAATCTAGGCAAGCTCATCCTTAGGAAAAAAAGTTGTTTTATGATCCCAGGAAACTAACTAGGCTAGATGCTTATTCAAAAATGAGAGTGCTTCAAACACAATACCTTTATTCTAATTACAAGTATAACGGATAGTTTGGGGTAAAGGGATTTAGATTTTGCAAACCAGCTTTTTGGGCTGCCCAGATAATAGTTTTTGGTGATTTTAAAGGATTAGAGTGAGCTGCTTATAACTTATACTCTGTGATCTTTGGAGTTTCCGCCCTCCACATCCACCTCCCTGGAAGCTCATGGGAAGGGGGTAGGGTAAAGCTGAGACTCTGGTAGGTGTGAAAGGCATCCTAAGAAGTAGGAAGGGGCTAAAGTTGCTTCTTTAAAGGTTTTTGTTGTTGTTGTTTTATATTTTTATTGATTTTAGAGAGGGAGGAAGGGAGAGGGAGAGAGAGAAAAACAGCGATGTGAGAGAGAAACATTGATTGGTTGCCTTCTGTATGTGCCCACAACCCAGGTATGTGCCCTGACTGGGAATCGAACTGGCAGCCTTTTGGTGCACAGGACAGTGCTCAACCAACTGAGCCACTCTGGCAGGGCTAAAGCTGTTTTACATTGTGACTATAAATACTTAGAATTTATTTAAATAGCTCCAAAATGGTACATTTAGAGGAAACTACTTTTAAATAAAGGTAAATTAGTTTTTCCCCCAGTAATTCCATCCCATGGATGGTGTTATGGACTGAATATTTGTGTCCCCCTTAAATGCATCTGGTGAAACCCTAACCTTCAGGAGGGCTGTATTTGGAGATGAAGCCTCTAAGTTAGAGGTTACAGTTAAATAAAAGTCATAAGGGTGGGGCCCTGATCCAATAGCATTACTGTCTTTATAAGAAGAAATAGCAGATCTCTCTCTCTTGTATATATATTTACTTCCATTATATATATTTGTACATTTAGCAATTTTATGGTAAAATATTTATAATCTATCTTATTTCAGTAGAAATAATGTAATCCACAATAAGATTCTTATGTATAGTTACTATAACTATAGTGGACATTTTTCAGACACAAACTAAAAGGCTCAAATTAAATAATAATCATAGCTTCAAATACATGCAATGTTATTTGGAAACAACTGCATTTTAGGAAGTAATTTCATTTTTATTTATTTAAGCTTAAATTAGAAAATTAGAAGCTAAAGGCATTTAGGATGCAGGTACAAAATTAATTCAGAGTCTACATTTAAAAAATATATAATAAGTTAGGTAAATTTATAGACATTTCTGATCTCAGTATGAATGGTAAGTTTGTAAGAAAACTTGTCAGAAAGTGGATGAACTGGCCAGGAGTTCGGATCATGGTCGTTATTCTTTTTAGATTTTTCTATTATTATTATTGATTTCAGAGAGAGAGGAAGGGAGAGGGAGGGAGAGAGAGAGGGAAACATCAGTCAGCTGCCTCCTGCATGCCCCCTACTGGGGAGTGAGCCAGCAACCTGGTCATGCTTCCTGACCAGGAATCAAACCAGCGACCTTTCGGTGCAGGAGGCAACACTCAACCAACTGAGCCACAGTGGCCAGGGCCTTTTTAGATTTTTTTGATGGAAGAGCAAAATGTTTCTCCTTGTATACTTGGGAATGTCTAATTATCATAAAAAGGAAAAAACTCTGAGTCATAAATTTATGTGTATTGCTTTTTCACAATTATGTAGCATTGTACATTGTTTGGGTTGTAATGGTTTGAGTACGTCTCATTTTCCCTAACTGGATTTTGTGTTCCCTGAAGGCAGAAACCACAAAGTTATGGTTCTTAGTTTTAGCCACAATTCTGTTTTTCTTAGCTCTTCTTTTTCTTGTCTTGGTTAATTTCCTTTCCATTCTTCTCTAGAACTATGGCGTTACTTCTCTAATTTCAGATCCTCTACTCATGCTTGCCTACCTCCACTCTCAGCAGATATCTTAGAAGATGAGCTAACAAAAAGCAAATCATAAAAATTCAAGTTACAAAATATACATGATTTTCAATAACAAAGCAAATATGTTGGAAACAACATTCCACTGTATGAGGAAAGAGAACTCTCCAAATCACAAAAAAAGACCTGATTTTGGAGCCCTAGAGAGGGAAAACTGTTCAAGCAAATACAAGTTCAATGGTGCTGTACACACACGCATACACACATACACACACAACCTGTAAAAATGTTAAATTTCAAGATTAAGGAATTGTACTAGCATCTAGAAGGAAGAAAAGAGGTTACTTTCAAAAAGGCAAAATCAAACCAGTCTCATATTTCTGCTTTGTGACAATAAAAATTCCATAAGGCAATGAAAAAATATCTTTAAAGATTTGACAGTGGAGAGGATTATGACCCAATGATTTTATTGTATTATAAAGACATCCTCAGATTTACAAGGTTTTGGAAAATGCACTAGTATAGCACTTTTTCCTTCCAGAGTTTTCTATGCAGTCAAATGACTCCATCAAGGGCAGAAACCAAGAATTGGGGAGTTGCAGTAGAAACAGACTGACAGTGAAGATTAAAACAAGCTAAAGATCAGAAATAAAGTGAAAGGGAGAAAATAAACACTTTCTGAACACTAACTGGTGCCAGAAACTCCATTTTTTAAAAATGCCACGTAGAATGTATCTGGTTGCTTAAGCTCATACTATTAATATAAGCTTGAGCTAGTGTTTATATCCAGACCTGTCAGCTTCCAGAAGGCAAAAGGAAATGAACTTATTTGTGAAAGAGAGTTTGATCTGATGTCTAAATAACTGCCATCATGCCATCAAAATAGAATGCAAAGAGAAAATAGAAGTATTTGTAGTAGATTATTTAGTAGGCATATATATATGATTTGTGATTCTAGATTAAATAAATGAATAAAAGCAAGAGGAAGAGAGAAAAGTAAGCCAAAAAAAATTTATAAAGTTTTCTTACAAAATAATGTTAAAAGTATTACTTCACTTTTAATTTAATTATATAATTGGGGTTATATACATTTGCATATAATACTTGTGTTATCATTAATAGAATTAAAATGAAATAAATTTCTGACAAGTCAATGCAGAAGCAATAAAATAAGCATTCCATATAGCAGTATACATAGCAAAATATAGCAAAAGAAAAGTAAGAGATAAAACAAAGGGCAACCTGAATGGCTTGTTTGGGACTAACTTCATCGTAGACTTGTCATCTTTATTTTAGTTGACATCTCCCCTCTCTTTGGTTGCTCCTTCCCAGGCTTCTTTGTCAATTTTTCTTTTTAAACCCAACTATTAAATGTGGGAGAACATCAAGACCTGGTCCAATGCCCTTTTACTTCCTTTTCATTGTCTTCTTTTAAAACAACATTCCTTTCCACTTATTACTTTTGTCAATGACCCCTGCTGTTCTATTTCCTGATGTGCAAATCTGTCCACTCAACATCTTTGAAGTAAAAGTTTCCCAGACCCCTCAAACTTAATAATATTATACAAACTGAACAACTACTACTGCCACCTTCCCAAATCAGGATTTCCTTCCAATGCTTCATCACCATTCACTCAGTTGCTTAAGTGACAACTTGGAAATAATCTTGGACTTCCACCTCTTCTCCAACCCACTCCCTCCATCCCCTCGATTCCAATTAATTTTGTCCGTTACCCTTCCTCTAAATCAAAGTGTATCTATTCTATTCCAAGTGGCCAAAACTATCCTAGTTCAGGTCATGATCATCAGTCATCCAAGTTCATCTAAAACCTTCCTAGTTGGTCTCCCTACACACACCCTTATTTCTCCCCAAAACTTTCTCCATTAAAATTGCACTTAAAAAAATACAAATATAAGCATGTCATCCTTCTGTTTAAACTTCTTTCTACATACTTGCAATAGAATCATCCTATGTCTTGGCATAATTATTAACAGCGCCTCCTCTCATTCTCAAAAATACCTCAGTTTAGGCATAAATTACATGGTCCCTGTCATAAGGGCTTTCCTGACCCGACCAGCTTCTTGGCCTTCCTCTCGAGACTCACCTTATCCCAGTCCCCATCTTGCCATCTACACTCGTGTCTTTTGTGCATGTGCACATTGTCTCCCCATCCATACTTTCGTCCCACTTTTTGCTTCCAGCCAGTTACCTTTGAACAATGAAAAACAAAAATAAAACATTGGGTCTCACTTTTTCCTGGATGCTTCATGCTTTAGGAAAAAAGCCACTTGCTTTAATGTTCCCATCCTGGTTAGACTGAGTCAGGAGCTCCTGCTATGCCTTTCACAATCCTTATTACCTCCCCATCAGAGCACTTGTAATACTTTATTGTGATTGCTTTTTAGCCTATATTCCTGAGTGGACTATAAAAGACATCAGGGCTGACTCATCTCGTTCGTCATTTTATCCCCAGTTCTCAGTCACCAACAGTTAATAAATATTCCTAAAAGTCATAAAGATGTAAGTACATCATTGAAAGTCATAAAGGAATTTAAAAATACCAGTCATAACAACTTAGATCATCTTTCAAAAAATTCTTTCTAGTATATAAATGATTGTTTTTTCTCACTAGTCTAGAGTTATTTCAAGTCCAAAGTTAAGTCTATATCCTTTGAAGAAGAATATTTCTTTAAGGAAAAGAGCAACGTATTACATGCTTTGAACAGGCGAAAAAAAATTTGCTTCTCTCCTATTGGTTACTTTCCTATTGCTAAATATCTTCTAAGAATAATCTGCTTTTGTAATAGATCTCTAAATATTGAAAGGCTTGAAAAGAAGCCTTCCTATTTTCCTTCTCAGAAGACACAGCTGCCTAGTGTTAGCTTGCTCCAAATTCTTCGCCTTGTCCCTTTTCCCTCAAGCAGCTCTAGGTGTCTCTCAGTGACTTCCTCTCACCCCCCTCTCTTTTCACACTCACCAATCCCAAATTCCGTTCCTGCGAACAATCACAGGCTGAGTCCTCTGCGGAGATGAGGGCGTTTGTCCATCGGCCAGGCTTCCGAGGCACCCAAGGACTCAACAAGCATGTGGATTGGGAGTAGCTATAAAACCCCTCTCTCCTCCGTGTCTCAATGCATCTCCCCTTTCATTCATGTTTCAGCGTGATATTTCACCCTCCTGGTTCTTCATCTGTGGCTGGGGTGTTAAGTGTTGATGAGATAATTCTTGGATCAAATCCAACGAGTGCTTTAAAAATTTAATGTATGTGGGTACCGAATAATGATCTCACACTGTGTATGACCCAGAGTACTCGAGTGTGTCATGTTACTGAATTACCCTTAGGTAACCATTACTGTGTCTGGGTGGTCATTGCTAAAGAAGGTGAAGGGTGTCTCTGAGTGTGTGTGGTGGAGGGAGAGGAGGGGCAAAAGGGAGGTGGTCTGCTGCCTTGCTCCCAACACATTTATAATTTTAATTGGCCTATCACTTACATAACTTTATATATCTGCGTGCAAACCTTTTTATTTTATGTGTGTATATTTCACTGCTGCTCAACTGCTAGAATTTCTATTAAAAGTCTAATGTAGGTTTACTACCTGTGTGGCTTTTAAAACGAAATGGATTGTAAACTTCCCAATATTTTTCAAGCTTATCCAAATTCCTGCAATGTTCATTTGAAATAATAATTCATTATTACTTCAACTTGAGCGCATGTATAAGATGAACTCTTTAGGGGAAAACAACGGTACTAAAGAGTTAATATGATTGAAAGGCTTCTATGACAATAATTGAAGATTTCTCCACTCACTAAACGGTTCTATGGGTCCAAGAAATTAGGGGAGGTCTGAAGAAAGAATGAAAAATGAAATGTTTTTAAAGCTTAAAAGTGTAGGCAGAATTCTCAAAATGTAGAGCCTCAAATTTTATTGACACAATGCTCAAGTTTTATTAACTTCAGTCCAGTCCCTTGTCTTTGCATTTGAGTACACTTCTGACCAGAAAAGTGAACTTGCATGTCTACCCAAGGAAATATGTATGTTTACTACAGAAGTAGGACTCAAACCCAGGTCTCTTGACTCTTGCTTAATACATATTAATCATTCATTAGTTTAACAATCTTGTATTGAACGTCTACTCTGACAAAGAGGGGCTTAATAGTGGAGAAAAGGACATAGTACCTGTCTGAAAGAGCTCAGCTTCTTATGAGGGAGAGAGACAACTAAACAGTGATGTTCCACTGGGGAATATGTAATAATAAGCTTATACAGAGAATTACAGGAGGAGAGAGGAGATACAATAAAACCAATCTGGGTGTCCAGGGAGGGTTTCATACTGGAAGAGACATACGTTTGAGCAAAGACTTAAGAGTGTAAACAGCATGCGGCCTGCCATGGCACACAAGCAATTTGGCATTTCCGTTGCCTTCAGTGTGTGAGAGAGTATTAATAAGATAATGGAGAAAGGAAAAGATAGTGGGGGATCTTGCAGGATATGACAAATGGCTAGGGCTTTATTTTGTACTGATTGGGAGCCATTGGTGGATATTTTTGAGCAGAAGAGGAAGACAGTGAGAGCAGTTGGGTCCATTCTTTTCAATCCATTTTGGTTGGACAAGATTTTTGTTTATTCATTTTGTTTGTTCTTTGTTTTTTTAATTCTCACTTGAAAAAAAGATTTTTATTGATTTTAGAGAGAGAGGAAGGGAGAGAAAGGGAAACATTGATGTGAGAGAGAGACATTCATCATTTGCCTCCCATACACATCTGACCACGGATTGAACCTACACCCCAGGTATGTGCCCTGACTGCGAATCGAACCTGCAACCTTTAGATGTACGGATGATGCTCTAACCAACTGAGCCACCCAGCCAGGGCTGGTTTTTAATTTCCAGTTGGCTGCAGACCAATATGTGGTCATAGTAAACACCATTAGTGCTCAGCTAGTGTCACGTGTCACTTACCATGAGAATTCCAAAACCTTAAATGGTCCACAACCTATTCAATGAGACAAATCCAATCACTATATGGCGGGCATTCCCCCAAATATCAAAATGCTATAATAGCTTTGTGAGGGGTGATAGAACACATAAAGCTCATTTTCGAAGATTCCCTTGACCCCTGGGCTTTTTGCTTGAAGAGCTGACATTTGCCTATATGTTTATCCTTTATCGATTCATCACTAAAAACCTCTACCCCACTGCACCCTCCTCAAATGACGCTCTTTCTTTAGATAAGTTTATGTATTAAATAATGCAACAGCAAAGACTTAGAGATAAAAATTTACTCTATTTTCTAGCTTGCTTTTGCATACCATACTCTGATCAATTATGTGTTGGCCTTAAATGTTAACTCTCAAAAGCAATTCCGCAGCACAGGTAACAGCTGCATCTGCCGCCTCCCGCAACCAGATCAAAATTACAACTAAAACACAGAACCACCAGCACTCGGAGCCTCCTGAAATCCGGCTGCACAGAAACCCCACAACCAGGGAACTGAAGAAGCACCGAGAGTGGGAGGAGGGGCGGAGACACGGGCGGGTCGGGGCTGAATCTCGGAGACGCAGCCCTGGGCGGAGACCGTGAGCTGCTGTTTAAACCCAGGAGGGAATCTCGGAGGTGGGGGTTTCCCAGAGGAGTGAGGGGGCCCAGCCCCACAGCAGGCCCCCAGCCCAGGGCTCCAGGGCCGAGAAGAGACATCCCCACAACTCCGCGCTGTGAAACCAGCGGGGACTGTCCCTGAGGGTCTCGGAGGCTGCGGGAGCCCCAGCAGCTCCTCCTAAAGGGCCCGGCACGGACTCACTCGGACGCTCCCTCTGAGCCCAGCGCCGGGCAGCAGCCGGAAAGGACCCGGGACACTCGGGGGTAACTAACCTGCCTGAGATCCGGGCGAGAGGCGGAGGGCGGCTTCCTCCCGGGCAGAAGGGCTGGCAGAGGCCATGGCTCCTTTGGCGAGTACCCCCCCCCTGCACACAGCCGGCAGGCAGGCGCCATGTTTGAATCCCGAGCACCTGACTCACACCTTTGGCCCCACCCCGTGATTCCTGGAGGCCCCGCCCCTCCCCACCTGCAGCTCATCCAGGCCATTTCCAGGGGCTTTTCTGTGCAAGGGGCCTCTCAAGCCTGATGCTTAGGACTTTCCTAAAATCTCTCAAACAAGCAGCAGCGGGCCCCATGCGGCTTGATAAAGGGCTCCAGGCCTGGCACTAGCGGCAGCTGCATTGGCTCATAGCTTGGCCTCTCCTGGGCACCTCCAAGCCCAGCACAAGTAGCAGCCAACTACAATTTGCTGTGTAGCTCCTGCTGGGTGGCCCTGGGCAAGGCACTGGCACAGGCTGACTTTACACCTCCCCAGAGGCCCCAGAGATAATGCACCTGGTGGTCAGACTCGACCATGCTGGATTACAACCCTACCACATCCACAAGTGACACACTCAAGGGGCGCACTTGGTGAACACCAAAGCCCCATTGAAGTAAATCCTGCTCCATAGGGGTGTCTCCAGCACAGCAGCTCTCTGGCTGTAGTTGCAGCTCATCCTCATAGCCAATTGGCCTGGGGGTCAGTTTCTCCCAGAAACACCAACAGCAACCAAGGCTCAACTACAACAGGTCAGAGCACACAGCCCACACAGGGGAGCACCTAGAAGGCCCAGCTCAGGAGACTGGGGAGGCTGAGCCACTGGGCCCTACAGGACACCTACTATACAAAGCCACTCTACAAATTTCAGGAGACATGGCTCTGCCTAATACATAGAAACAAACACCTGGGAGCAGTCAAAATGTGGAGGCAAAGAAACATGTCACAAAGGAAAAAACAGAAGAAATCTCTAGAAGAGGAACTAAATGAAATAGATCCAAGCAAGCTAACAGATACAGAGTTCAGAATTTTGGTTATAAGGATGCTCAAGGGATATTAGTAAGACTATTACAAAAACAAGTGAGACCATCGATGACCTAATAAAGTACCAATTTGAAATGAAGGCTACATGAACTGAAATGAAGAATAATTTACAAGGAATCAACAGTAGAGTAGAGGATGCTGAGAATCAAATCAGCAATTTGGAACATGAGGAAACAAAAAACACCCAACCAGAAGAGCAAAAAGAAAAAAGAATCCAGAAATATGAAGATAGTATAAGGAGCCTCTGGGACAACTTCAAGAGGCCCAACATTCGTATTTTTGGGGTGCCAGAAGGGGAAGAAAGAGACCAAGAAATTTAAAAAAACCTATTTGAAAAAATAATTACAGAAAACTTCCCCTACCTGGGGAAAGAAATAGACTTACAATCCAGGAAGCACAGAGGGTCCCAAACAAGAGGAACCCAAAAAGGCCCACAGCAAGACACATCATAATTAAAATGCCCAAGATTAAAAACAAAGAGAGAATCTTAAAAGCAGCAAGAGAAAAGCAGTTAGTTACCTACAAGGGAGCACCCTTAGGACTGTCAGCTGACTTCTCAACAGAAACCTTGCAGGCCAGAAGGGAGTGGCAAGAAATTTTCAAAGTGATGAAAAGCAAGAACCTACAACCAAGATTGCTCTACCCAGAAAAGTGATCATTTAGAACTGAAGGTCAGATAAAGAACTTCTCAGAACAAGAAAAGCTAAAGGAGTTCATCACTACCAAACCAGTACTACATGAAATGTTGAAGGGCCTTCTTTAAGAAGAAGCTAATGAACAAAAGAATCTGACAAACTAAATGGATCCAGAGACATTGACACATGCAACAATCATATTTTAGAGGGAAGAGGGAAGGGGAGTGGAGGGTGGGAGGAGATTAACCAAAGAAGTTATATGCATATATGCATAACCCATGGACATGGACAATGATGGGGTGAAGGCCTGGGGAGGGGGTGGAAGTGAGGCAGAGGGAGTCAATTGGGGGGGGTGGGAAATGGGACACCTGTAGTGCTTTCAACAATAAAGATAAATTTTTAAAAATTCCAATTACTCCTAATACTAAGATTTGGAAGAATACCTCACTAGCAAAAAATATATATGTATATATGTATAATCTCCATATTTTAGTCAGTTCTTCATTACCCATACAAAATTGTTTTGCAGAGACGAATATGTCAAACCCCAAGCACTTGAAGAGGTATCTCATAGCCACATAGAGTCAAAAACTTTGGAATAATGAAGGAATCTTCTTACAAGTAAGTACATAACATGTAAGTTATCTTTCTTTTGCGAAAATAAAATAAAACCAAGAATTTCCACTTTACTAGTCTTATCATTGCTACTCATTTGAAAAAGAGTTCAGAGAGAAAAGGCTTTTGCAAGCATGCACTTGGGAATCCCATAGTCCTTGTGAGGGCACTTTGAGAGCAATACCCACAGTGAAAGCAATGAAATTACAAAGATTTTATTTGACATACTGTATATCTTACCTTGACCAATTATATAAAACATAATTGAATGCTCTGCAATTGATAAAAGATGAAAATCATGATTCCATTCAAGAGTGAAGTGCAGGACACAATCATTGAATTGTGCAAAATGAGAATGTTAAAAAGAAAAAGAGGATCTAAGGAAGCAGGGTAGAAAATTTCATCTTGGCCAAAGCAAACTAAGGGATTCAACAAGGGAGAAAGATGATTGAATTTATTGTGTTCTTCATAAAATGATGTTTACATTTACTGTAATAAACTTTATGAGGTTCATTCCACAGTATAGACTTACAACTATAAAAACTATAACATCACTCAAAATATTCACAACTCCTACCCATAAAGAAACTGAGACAGGAACATTTGGCTAGTTCATTTCCTTTTAAGAATTTGAAATATCAGTTGTGAGTAAAATGATGAGATAGAGTTTGTATAGCTCACTGTGGGGCCATTTTCCCCCTAACATCTAGCCCTTAAGCTGGGCTGTGTAGACACAGGCAGAATAGTTATACAGAAAATATCACCAAAATGTTAATGCTATAGAGCTAAACATCATACTTCATTTCTAGACAAAGCTTTAGGAGTTTTCAAGCTTTGTTGATATAGAAAAATAAGTCACTGTATTTATTTTTTATAAAAATGCCCAGAAGTTACTGTAATAGAGTTTTAAAAATTGAAAATGCACAATGAAAGGTTAAGCAGGAACTATGCTGCTGTCTTTGAAGACAAAGGAAGGGGCCATGAGTCAAGGGATGCAGGCTCCCTCTAGAATCTGAAAAAGACAAGAGGATGGGATCTCTCCTAATGCATCCTGAAAAAGTGAAGCCTTCTAATGAAAGATTGTAGATTTCTGACATCTAGAACTGTAAGATAATACATTTATGACTTTTAAGCCACTAATTTTGTGATGATTTGTTATAGCGGTAATAGAAAAGTAACACAAGTTGTAATTTTATTTGCAAATATTTTAATAGTTTGACATTTGTACTTTACTAACTTGTATGTTTTATGATGTATTTTTTTAAAAAATTTTTGTATAATCAATTATATCACTGTTATTCTTTTTACTAATGAATTTTTAGAAATAGTTTGGAAAGTTTTACCCACACCCAGAATATAGGGAACTTCACCTAGGATTTTAGTTTTTCTAGTACTTGTATGGTTCTAGTTCTTAAATTTAAATTTCTGATCTATGTGACACTGACCTTGATATATGGTCTGAAAAAACAAATCCAATTTTGTCTTTCTTTTCCCTGGCGATTTATGTTGCTACCTATAGAATATTCTAAATTTCATATGTAAAACTATAAAACACAGATGAAAGTCTGAAGACACAAACCAATGGAAAGAGATCTAGTGGTTCATGTATTAGGAGAATTAATATTGTTAAAATGTATATATTACCCAAAGTGATCTACAGATTCAATGCAATCCCTATCAAAATCCCAATGGCATTTTTCATAGACAGAAAAACAAATCCTAAAATTTGTATAGAATCACAAAAGACCTTGAATAGCCAAAGCAATCTTGAGAAAGTAGAGCAAAGATGGAATGACCACACGTCCTGATTTCAAACTATATTACAAAGTTATAGTAGTCAAAACAGTATGGCACTGTCATTATAAAAAAAAAGACTCACAGATCAACCCACAAAATAGAGACCCAGAATTAAACCCTTGCATATACAGTAAACTAATCTTTGACAAGAATACACAATGGGAAAAAGACAGTCTCTTGAATAAATGGTGTTGGGAAAACTGGATATCCACATGCAAAAAAATTAAATTGCACCTTTATCTTAAGCCATACCCTCAAATGGACTTCAATACGGATTAAAGACTCCTAGAAGGAAACATAGGGAAAAAACTCAGCTTCGGTCTTGGCAATTATTTCTTTGAATACAACACCAAAAGGTCCTTTATTTTAACTTTTAATTTCCTCTTTTGGAATCGATGATATTTTTTTCTTTCTATAACTAGGTAGATCAATTTTTTTAAATCTTCTGTTATTACTTTCTAGATGTATTGTGTTGTGGTCATAAAAAGCTATTTGTGTTATTTCTATTTTATTGAATTTGCACTTTTTCACCACCTTTTTCTCCCTCCTCTCTTCCTTTGCCCTTCCCTTCTTCTATTCTTTTTGTTTCTAATATCCTTCTCTACAAAGCAGAACAGAAAACTCGTCATGAGTTCAGGTTACAAAATAGGATTCCTAATCAGAAAAAGACAACACTTCTGTATTGTGACAGAGCCTAACTACAGATGGCTGTATAGGCCACCAGGTACGCCTGCTTCCACCCTGGAAATTGAAGTCCCTGCTGTTGCGCTGCTCTTGGATCTGGTTAATTAAAAAGATGTTTATTTAATTCCCTACATATGCACCTGCAGTGTCATGAAGGCACCACACTCAGAGCTTGGGAAATGGGATTGGTACGTGGCTCACTCTCAGGGTTCAGTTAAAGGCATTTCAAATCACCAGGCCTTTCCACACCCAGCTGCCTCTTTCAGCCTGAGGAAGAGCTCAGCGGCTGCAGTGGAACGACTTTCACCGAGGCCTCCCCAGTGCTGTTTTGGAGAGAGGAGGGAAGTGACCATTAAATCAACAGAAACCAAAGCAGTGATTTGTTACCATTTCCAAATGCTGCTGGATTTGCCATCAGTGTGGCAGTGCGGCTTCTTGTCAAACACAAGCCTCTTTAAGGACAATCTCTTGTGTCTGAACAGAAAGTACTTTGTCTCTTCAGGCAGGAAGTCCTATGTAAGGTTTACCCAGAGCTGTATTTTCCAACATGTGGCCAGGACAATAAACATGGGCCTTTTGATCTGGGTGGTAATAGGGGCAGAGCTCGAGTTCTGAAACGAGGAAAATGGGAAACAAATCTGCCAGAGGTGACTGTGTGCCCTCGGGGTACTCTTGCGTGCCTAGAGTTCACCGAGCAAACCCAGAGAGATCTCAAATAAACATGTCTAAAGGAGTCATAAAAATCCTAACCAGTGTGATAACTTAAATCCCGACGTCAAAACACAGCAATGCATGGCCTCCGTCACATGAAACTTCTTTGGCCCTGGGTTTATAAATTAAACCTCTTTCAAACTCCTATTTTCACAAGCATAAATTTACAAATGCCCTTCCTCCCCATCACCATCTTCATATTATAAATAACAGCAAAATGAGCTCTGTGGTCCTGCAGGTGGAATGATTCTCTACCTGAAGTGGGGGCAAGTGTGTACAAAAAGAGAATCTCTCCTAATTTTCATTAGGACACAATTGCATGTCACTGTCATAATATACGTGTCCTTTTAACTTGCTGCTTTAAAACTTCATCCTAGAAATCAATGCATGTCATTCTTTTTCATGCTATCTTCATTTACAAATCAAAATGCCAAAGAGAAGCTCAGTTCATTTCGGCCCCGTTGAAGTAGAGCCGCTGTGATTAGGAAATGTGAGTGGGTTGAAGTGGGGCTCCCTGCGGAGTTAACTTGGCAGAGTTTGAGTTCCTGGCTCAACCTGATATTAAAAGTGAGTCATCAGTTTACCCACACAGCAGGGCCTCCACTTTGTACTTCTCAATCTGAGCCCCTCAGCAGGGGGTCCAAAGACTCAAGGTTCCTTTCTATAATTAATAAGCAAGGGAAAGAAATTCCTCTCATTTATTTTGAGAATTATTTTATTATTCAGAAATTCCTTAATGTTATTGTCTGATAAATAATAAGAGCACAGATAAAATCTATCTCATGGAAAGGTAGTTAGCATTCAGTGTGATTCATTTTCACTAGAGGCCAAAGGCATCTCTGTTCACATAAAAATGATCTTTTCCCCTTTACATCTGTTAAGAGACATTTGAACAACACAGTTTCGGGCGCCTGTGCCCCTGTCAGCTGATATTTTTAGAAGAAAAATCCAGTAATTGCTGCGCATTCATATAAAGATATATATTCGAACCATTCTGATTTTTATTCTGATTTTTAAATACTTCCAGCTTTAATAAAGGACACAGACAAAATGATTTAAGATTTCACTCACTTTAAAAATTAATAGATCAATGCAATTTACCTTTCCTCTCATATTATATACTAAATCTAAGAAATATAAGCACCGTTTTTAATCCAAACTTAGTAAACACCCAGTATGTTTTTCAATGCAGCTTCCAAGTCTCTTGGTGACATCAGTACATTCTACTCCTTACTGGAGAGTTTCTGTTCAAAATGAATTAAGTTCATTATTTAAAAGAACACTAATAACAGTGACAGTTTTGTTATAGGTTGGTGTAAGTTGCTGGTAGCATAAACAAAACTGTGCACCTTAAGTTTTTGATCATAAATTGTGTGTGCACGCAAACTCCCATGTCCACACACACACATAAGACATACTTTCTTAGATTAGCGGAGAAAGCCCTTCCTAAATGAGCCCTCATCTGCATGTCCAGCCTTGGCTCTCGCTATTTGCAGCATGAACTCCAGCTGCAGGAAGCTGGTCCTGAGCAAGCTTTCTCTTGCTCTGCTTCTTGGCAGATACTGTATGACCTTCCAGGATCCTCTTGTCGCACTCTTTTAACTGTGACACTGAAAGTATCTACACAAAACCCGTCCAAATGGTATGTGGTCTGTCCTTTCACATGTGTCTTGTACACATGTTCATTATAAAAGTAATTACAGCTATTTTAGTTAGTTAGTTGTTAAACATTTGTCTCCAGCACAATACAGGGAGCTCCTAGAGGGAGACATGGCTTTGCATTTATCTCTGTCTCTCTCCATTCTATGTCCTGCTCTTTACCCATATGAAGCACTGCATATCTTGTAAGAGATGTCCTGTTTAGGTCATGATCTTACTGGTATATAGTGACAGTAACCTTATATGTCATTCACTCAATTTCCTTTGGGGCATCTCATAACACTTGGTTTGTAGTCAGCCTATTCCTAGACATCTCATCTATCTAATTTAACCTCTTATATGATTCCCTACCAGCTTTTCAAATTCTCACCCTCAAAAAAATTCCTACTAGCACTTTTATTGTGATTGAATTAATGATGTAGATTAGTTGCAAGAGGAGACTTGACATCTTAACTTGGTAAAAGTTGTCAATCAGTAAGTCTTGTTTACATTCATTCTAGTCTTCTTAGAATTTCCTCATATAGATTCTACACATTTCTTGTTAAAATTATTCCCAGTTATTTTATATTTTTATTATTTTCAATTGTATCTTGTTAGCTTTGTATTTTCAATCAGTTTTTGGCCATTGATATTTGAATATTTAGTATGTCTTTTTTTTTTTTTTTTTTTAGTGAGTGTGCTGATTTTATTACTTCTACTAAGTCATTTTATCATCCTCACACTCCATGGAAAGAAATAAAACAATATGAAAAATATGGCTTCAATATTAATAATAAAAAGGGTCTGCTTCGTTCTGCAGGCCTGAGCATATTGTACAACAGGGTGCACTTAACGGCTCAAATGGATCAAGGTGCCAACTGATTCTGACCCACCAGATAGAATCTCATCCATATTTGGTGACTGGACTAATGGGAGTTGTGAGAGACTGAACCCTGTTTGTGGTTCCCTAGAAGACCCCCACCACTCCTCCCAGGCCCACCTTAATATTTAGTATTTTAACTAGACCTGTACGTATCTCTCTTATTGGTTCTGACAGATTTTCAGTTTATTTGCATAAATCGTGGAGGTGCACCATCATGTATAATGAATTTGCTCACTCACTCTTTTTCAATATTTATGCTTCTCGTTTCACACATCTTATTGCATTACTTACACATTCTAGAATCCTGTTAAAAGTAGGGGTGATATCAAATGGCCTAAACTTTTAATACTTTAAAAAATAATATCCATATTTTATATTTTTCTAGAAATTATTCACTTGATTGTAATTACCAAATTTATTATATGTGTTCACACCGTCACTTTCAGATACTGTTAAAAATCTCTTTGAGACTAGATTCTGTCTTATTTCTCTGCTTTCTCTGTTTGACTTCATTATCATAGTTTTTCTAGACAATTGGCCAGTCCAATGCTTTCAACTAACAGGCAATTAACTTCCCTCTTTATCTGCATTAACCCTTCTTTCCACTGCTGTCCCCATTCTATGGTACAGAATTAAATATTTAGGTTTTCTTTTTCTTTTCTTATTTTGAGAGAAAAGGATTTATATTTGATATGGTGTGTTCTAAATGCTGTAATTTCCTAAATGTCACTCGGCTGATTTATGATTTGTTCTAAAAATTATGGAGGACTTTCTTGTTTTTGTTTTCACATTTTCAAATGAATGAGAGGGGTCTACTTGTTTTCGTAGTTTCATTTTTAGTTCATTTAATGTTCTCGATCAGATAAAAAGGTCTGTAAAATCTCTGTATATTTTGATGGATTGTCTATGACCCAAAATATAATTAGACATTTAAAAATGCTCTATGACTAATAACAAGGTAAACACTGTTTATAATATATAAAATATACAGATTTATGATATACAAATGGAAATGTACATATATAATGTTATTCATTATATTATATTACATTAAACAGAGTGCATATATATCTCTATACAAATACATACATAAACATATCTTTATAAATATATATTTATGTATATAATTTATTAGTAGCAATTCCTATATGGCTTACAATTAAAAACAAGAGCTCTGGATTTAAACTGTTTGACTTCTGATCTGCAAAATCTCATTTTTACTAGTAGCATTTCCTTTAGTAAGCTACATAGTCTTATTAAGCCTCATTATCACTAGGATTATTTGAGTAATGAGTCGATTACATTCTATAAAGGATTTAACCTAGTGCCTGACATATAAAAAGTCACTAAATATTAGCTGCAATTATTACTATTACTGCACAGTTGACTTATTCAAGTTGAAGAGATGTGAGTTTGAATTCTCCTGAGTTGACATGTTATGCAATTAAAATGCATTTAAAAATATGTTAAACTTAAAGGGCTAAAGGATTTAAATTTTGATATGTTGGGGCTTTTAAAATTATATTACTCCATTTTTAGGATATTTTCACTTGAACAATTTAATCTACTGATTAAAAATACATTAGGTATAGAAAATGCCTAGAAATTACTAAACATTAATAGATAGCTTGGTATATGGAGATTTTACATCAATTGCAAATAGGAAGTTAAATCAACAACTAACATCTAGAATTTTATATGACTTAAGCTCTTTTGAAAAAAGGAATTAGAAAACAGACTTATGAATATTTTTATTTTTAGTTTTCAAATAGATTGTCCATTCACCAGCATCACAGAGTAATTTTATTTTTAAAAATTCTCTAGTTTAATTAAGTCACACCAGAACCTATGGGTAAAAGCCAAATTTCTGATTGAATTTCTAAACCCCTGTGACAGTTTCTTTCAGGAAACAACACAGTGTTCTGTCGAGTTCCTGGCACCCCTTCAGTAAAGGTCATAGAAGTTAAGTGTTCCAGCAGTGAGCCCAACTTTTAGTAGCCTTCAAAGGACTTCACTAGGGTTTATACTGTACGTTACAACAGAGAATATCAAAGGCATCCCTTGAAAATGTTTGTGAAGTGAATTCTGACCACCTTTCCATGTCAACATAGGCATATGAAAACTCCTAAACTTTTACCTACTTTACCCTGTCCAGGGTAAATAAAGATAAATGCGTAAGTGTGAACAAATTGTAGCTCTTTCTTTTCCTTCTGCCAACTACACATTATCTCCCAACCTTACTCCAAGAAAGAACAAGAATCTTATTTAATTCGTTCAAATTTTTGCATATGTTTTTCAAAATTTATTTTTTAACTTTAAATTTACTGACCTATATCAGACATACAGATGAATGCACTAACCACAAATGTATGGCTTGACACAACTTTATAAACAGTACGCGCCCATGTAACCAGCATCTAGGTTAGTAAAAACTTTCAGGACCCAAAAGTTCTTTTGTGCCCCCTTCCTGTAACAGCCCACCCCGCCAGGAGTATCCGCTTTCTACAGTTCTACCAGAACAGAAGAGTTCTGCTGTATGAATACTGCTTTTTATTTCATGTAATTGTGAACATATACTATGTAGTCTTTTGAGCCTCCCATCTTTTGCTCTTCTTGTTTGTGAGATTCAACATATTTTCCATGTACATATAGATCATCCGTTTTCATTGCTGTATAGTATTCCGCTGTGTGATATAATACAACTGCTTAGCCACTTTCCAAAAGCAAGCATTTGTGTGCAGTAGCCACCCCTATCCGTGGTTTTACGTTCTGCAGTTTCAATGATCTGTGGTTAACTGTGGTCTGAAAATGTTCAATGGAAAATTCCCGAAATAAACAATTCATAAGTTCTGAATTGCTTGCCCTTCTGAGTCCTGTGACGGAACCTTGGGAGATCCTGCTCTGTCCCACCCTGGGCATGACTAATCCCCTTGTCCAGGGCATCCACAGTGCACCTGCCAACCTCTTCACCCCCCACATTGGTGGCTTAGTAGCCATCTCGACGACCACATCAGCCATCAGGGAGCGAGCGAGCACATTCGCACAACTTTTATTACAGTATACTGCTCTAAATGTTCTATTTTATTATTAGTTATTATTGTTAATCTATTAATGTGGCTAATTTATAAATTAAACTGCATCATAGGTATGTATGTGTAGAAAGAAATCAAAGTATACATAGGTTTCAGCCCCATCCCAGCGTCCGCCAGCCACCGGGGGTGCTAAGCTTATCCAGGGTGGGGAAGGGGGCGCTGCTGTACATGGGGGTCCTATGGAGACGCCGTATTCTGGTCCAGTCGTTTATCTGTGTATCTTTTTCCATTGTATGGACAGACTACAATTAGTTTTAGCATTTATGAAATTGAGGACATTTGGTTTGTTTCTAATTTGTGGCTATTATGAATAAAGCTGCTGTAAACATTCACATAGAAGATTGTAGGTGGACGTGGGCTTTTACTTATCGTTGGTAGATATTTAGGTGTGAAATTTCTGGATCTTGTGGTCAGTATATATTCATCTTCAGATGAAATTGTCAAAGATTCCTCAAAAGTGGCTGTACGGTTTGCATTCCCACGAGTACAAGCATTCTGCCCCACATCCTTGCCAGAATCTTGTATTGTCACTTTAGAATGATTATTAAAGCCATTTTAGATTTGTAATGATATCTCATCATGGCTTTAATTTTCATTCCTTGTTGATTAATGATTTTGAGTATTTTTCAGGTGCTTATCTGTTAGGTCTCATCTTAGCCGATAATGCCTCTCCCTTATTGTGAACTCTCTTTTCTAGAAATAAACATTTTCCAGAGCTTTCTGAGATGTGCCACTGACTGATCTGATTATTGACCAAGACAGAGAGGACAGACAACTGCTGACAAGGGAAGTTGAGATATTAAACTAGTCAGCTCTAAGCTAGGGAATTATTCTCAGCGATCGAGTAAGAAGCCTTCATGGTCTAAACTAAATGCCCACTAGAGGTTGTTGCAATTAATTTTAAACTCTTCACTGGAATCACTGAATTCAGTCCCATTAAAATGTGTTGGGGAATGGGCTGGTCATATGCTCCATGTTCTAGGTTTCTGTTTCCATTCCAGTGTTCCCACTTCATAGCAGTCACTGTTACACAGGGACCGTCTGTCCCTATGCCCAATACCGTATATAGATTTCTCATGTTCATTCAGATATCTTAGCTGCTTGCTGCCTGTTCTAATTAGGAAAGGAAGCCTGTACAAGCACCACCCTCCTGGCATTGTCTATCTACTGTGCCCTGACACCCTACCTCCCTACCCACTAGCAACCCCACACACCCACATTTATTAAATTATATTACCCCTGGGTTGCCTACTCCATGCATCAAAGGATAAGTCTTGGTATTATCCTAATTTAGATAAAATGGTATGGTGTCTGTGTTAGAGCTCAGAAATTTCACACCTGGCCAAATTTCCCATATTGGCAGACCCTGTAGCTAACTATAATGAGAATGAGAATGATACTACTACTAATAAATGAGGTTTGGATTGACTCTACAAACTTTCCTGAGCATAGCTATGAAGATATGCAATTTTTCTTAATGTAATGATAGCTTTTAGTCATGTGATGGTGACATTTGTTTAAGCTTAGTTTTTGGAACTGTCTCGACACATAGGTAGAAAATAATATTTAAGTCATGTAAATAAAGACATCCTTGTACAGTCACAAATGCTGGTTAATCAAATTAAAAAAAATAAATTCAATTTTAAAGAGGGATAAAGTAATTTTCAAGCAATCTAAGTCTAGTTTTTGTTGCTGCAGGTAACCATTCTTATATATTTAATTGTTTTCAAGTCCCAAAGGTACACCTGATATTCAGCTTGCTTTGGTATGCATGGTCAAAGTCTATTTGACTGATTAAAAACAAATCGAAAGTCAAAATCCCAATCTATTGCTCAAAAAGTTACTATGTGAGATGGATACATGGAACAGAATGATAGATGCCAGAGGGGAAGGACTGGATAAAAGGAAGTGAAGAGATTAGCCAAAGAACATACACACATATCCATTCCATGGACACAGGTAACAGTGTGGAGAAGGCTGGGAAGTGGGAAAAGGGGTGGAAAATGGGGGACATCTGTAATAGTGTGAACAATAAAGAAAAAGTTACTATGTTAGACTTGGATGGATGAAAAGGAAAATTCCAAATTGAGTGTCTTTGGTGTCAAATATACTATTACTTTAAAGTGATTTTAATTTCAAACGAACTAGAACATATGACACTTATTTTGAGAAGCTAACAATTCAAAATTAGCTAAATGGAAAGGAGGGAGGTTCCCACCATCTGAGAATAGCTAGAAGATCGTGGAGAATTCTTGTGTTTCCTGATGGAAACTCGCTCTCACGGCTGAGAGCTGTGTGAGCTTGGATGTGGTTTGCTATCATTTTGAGTCAGCAGTGTGCAGCTTCTCAGAATCCGCAATGGATCACCCTAAAATATTAAGAATTATAATTTTTATTCTTTAAAAATCTGTTATAAATTGGCAGGTTAATAAATTAAACGCTGTGATGTTTTATGAAAAACTGTCCTGGCTCCAGACAAGAAGCAGGGCCCTTTGGTTCTCAGTTTCAGTCCCTAGGGGCTGCGCATTTAAAGGAGTTAGGATTATACTGTTTTTTAGATGCAGAAAAATAGGCACAAGTAGCTTATCTTTTTCACAATAGAACAGAAAAAGTTTTATGTGTGTGCGCCTGCTATTGGCAACCAACCAAAATAATAATAGTTTCCCCACCAATGGAACTCAGAGAGTAAGGGCAAATCACCTGTAATAAAATGCTGGAATGTTTGCTCAGAAATTGGCAAAAATGTTCCATACAAAAGTCATTTTCTTCAGGAACCTTTCCCTAAACCCCCTGGTTGAACCAAGTCTGTGTTCCTTAGCCTCTGAAGCATCCTGCTCATATCTTCTTTATTGGAACCTATTAAAATGTGTATTTCTGTAGTTTTACTCATCTCACACATTCAATTGAAAATTTCACCAAACAAGACACTGCTCTGTCTCAGCTCTAGGACAGTTTCTAGCACGCCATAAGTACTTAATAATTATTAAACAATCAAAATTTCAATAAGCAGTATAGCAACTAGTAAGGAATCATGCTAGAAGCTATAGGTCAAGTTATATTGCAATAATGGAAAATCTCTTCACACTATTAAGACTTCCAGGTTGCAGCTAGAGACTATGATGCTACCAGACACTTTGGTTGCAGTTAAATTTCAGTTTGCTCACTAACATAGGAACTGTTGATGCAGATAATTCCATGAAAGAGACAAGCCAACAGAGGAGATGCCAGAATCTTACTGAAACTAGATATAAGTACACACTCTGGAGGGGAAAGCTGAAAACATTTGGGGGGGGGTAACCTAAATTTATTCTCCAACCAAGGAATATTTTCTTTTGAAAAAATAAGAAATTTTTTTTCTTTAAAAAGATACCAAAATAAATTTAAAATTTTCCTCCTGGTATTTTTGCTATTTTCTGATTCTTTATAACTGTCAGCAGAAAACAGAACTAGAATCTGCAGATATTGATGCGTGATACATGTGTCAGTTTGTGGAATCAACATCCAATATAGAGTATAGGATTCAATAGGACCTAAAGGAAGCAGCAGTACTTCTTGCTTTTCACCAAAAGAATTAATGAGAGTTTAGATAGTCCCTGAAATTTTCTGCTACATGATTATGGTACATATTTGTTAGCAAAGCAAAGGCTGAAGAATGGCTTGAAAGCCATCACGTTCTAATGAAACCGCACACAACTTGTTTCATAAAAGTGTACAGTTTAAATGTCCAATTGGTCTTTGGAATCTGGAGTATCCTTGAAATGTTGGACATCATGCCAAGAAGTGGAATATTGCCATCCATAAAGACACTGATGCAGAAACAGAAATCTTTGCTCAGGGAGGTGGGAAAGGAAGGCGCAGAGTGGCTGAGAAGGGATAGAAGGGAGGCTTATTTGAATATATTTTGGTTTTCAGATGTGTCCTTAATGCTATGTAATTTTTTTACATAAGTTTTCAAACAAAAATGAAATGAAATAAATGAAAAAAAAAATAAAGGCAACAATATGAAAGTACAGTGGGTAGCCAGCATTTGATTTCAAGTGTGTGCTCCTGGAGGACGGCTACTGGTTCATTGGGGAGCTGTCTACCCTCATCTGACTTACTGCTCGACAGGGGATTTTTCCAATCTACTGACTTGGCCCAGTGAGAACACACCATGAAGCAGTGTAAACAGAATGGAGAGGTGGGTGGTTTGTATGCTTCAGTTTTAACAGTGAAAGGTGGGCACACTAGATGGGCACAGCTATTGGAGAAAGTGAAGTGTCTCTCCAGTGAACCAGCAACTGGGAGGTTGCAAACAAAAGCATGGTGTCTAAACGTCTTCTCACTTGGCCTTTTTAGATAAATTCACACAAACATAACATACTTCAGATTCGACAGCGAGCTTCATGGCTGATAGTACGGGATTTCAGCATCAAGTGAAACTATTATTGGATCTCGGCTTTGCCCTCAATGTTTATAAAGGGTAGAGGGAGGAACATAATCTTAAATTCTACAACACATTTCCAGTTTGTTGCTTTGAAGGATAATTCCCACTACCGCCAGCTATCCTCATTATTTGTCTTCTTCAGAAATACTTTCCTGACAATAATACAAAAAACACAGTATAAAAACCCAGTCCAATAAGTTGGAAGTTTAATAGCCTTGCAGAAGTCTCGTCGCTGATACTCAGAATGCCTTTTTACTGCTCTGTAAACATCAGCCCACATGTAAGGAACATTTTTCTGGTTAGCAGGATGTGTGTTATTGAAGCTGGTGGCTAGAGGGAGCCCTTTTGTCTCAGAAACAATTAACTAAAGGAGAAATAAATCTTAGGCTTAAAAAAAATCAGGTGGATTTTTTAAAAAATAAAAACAACGATTTGAAAGTGCCACGATAGCCAGCATTTGATTTAAAGTCTGCGTTCCTCTTCTTGTTTGTCCTTTGCATCAAGAGAACAGATAAAGACAAATCGAGTCAAGTTCAACACTGTCAAAGGGCAAGGAGCCAAGCTCTGATGCAGCCAATAGCTCAGATTTATTGTCTAGAAGTTGCTGGTCAGTTTATGCGAGCTTGAAGACTTACTATCAAGGGTGCCTAGTTGCCTTTTAGCAAAAAAAGGAGAGTGGAAGGAGATCAGCCCTCAATTAGAAAGATAAGGATTTTTTTTCTCATGTGGCTGGAGGGCCCATAGATCTTGAAAATGCTTTGGCCAAACCAATCTTGCCTGTGGCCCGAGCAGCGGCGTCTTAGAGCCGCTCTGTCACCTGCTGTCCTCTCTGTTCTTCCACTGCCGCGTGGGAAAGCCGGGGCACATGCGAGAGAGAAACGGTTACCAGAAAAAGGCACTAGGAGGGAAAAAAGCTTATCCTCTTACCAATTAGTTTGCTTACTTTTGCCTTTTCTGTCTCAGACCACCGGGTGCCTGGAATTAATATATTTAGGGCCAAATCCACTTCAACTCAGCCACAGTTTTGGCAAAGGGAGCTTTTGCTGTGTGGTTTGGTGTGCCTTTGGCCCTCTCTATCTGCCGGTCAGGTAGTTAGTTCTCTCTAACCATGAAATTTGTGGGCTAGATTCCTAAGCCTTTCCCTTACTCTTTCCATAGCATAGAAATTGGAGCATTAATATTTATTTAAAAGTCAGAATCCTTGTGTGTTGAACAATTCTGTGGAGCTTAGATGCCCTTCCTCTGGTGGTACACGCTTGAGAGACTGATTGCTTGGGACCTTTGCCAGAGCAGGGGGTCGGCCTAATTATAAAAAGCCACCGGTGTCACTGAGCCCATCCCTGGAATGAACTTTTAACTGCGAGTCTAGAGGTCTTGACCACACACTAGGCCTCTGTAAACCTGAGGTAGGCTCTGAGGGTGTGGTCTGTACTTTGCAGATTCCAGTGTCCGGGTTAGAAAAACAGGCGGCAGCTTTTTCTGAACGTTACAGTCATTTTTTTAAAATTCACCTCTGCCTAAAGTTAAAGGCCAATATTTTCATTATTTTTATGCTGCACATTTCAACTGTGAACAAAGACACTAACATGTAGAAAAGGTATACTTTATTTGCAGCGAAAGGAGAAGAGGTTTCTGAAAACACACACAACAGTTTCTAATTTTTAGTCGGGGATCTCAAAGCGCCCCCAGTAGTAACCTAACGAAGCACCCCGCTGGTTTTCACAGCGTGGTTTTTGGATAACTGGAGCCCGTGAAGGTGTTCCAGGTGGTCTGGGGCAAGCCCAAAATGCAAGTTACGCACACGCAACAACATATTTTTATAAATGTATTTTCCACTGCAGACCTAAGTCTGCGCTGGAAAGCATGAATATGAACTTCAATTTAAAAATCTAACCACAATAATGATGAAAGAGCCAAGCAAAAACACCACAAAATGGTACTGAGGGCTTTGTGATATCAAAGAAAGGAATACACTTGGGTAGGTGGTCCTCAGGCCTTATGCCCTGCCTAAGTGGTCTGTGGAAACTGCTGCGGACCAGTGGCTCCATAATGCTCCCAAAGTCTCTTGCTGGTGAGTATTTATCTCAGAAAAAGGGCCACATTTTCCAAAGTTTGGGGAGTTTTTCTATACTTTTAATTCACACGTTTATGGTGAATTTAAAATTGAGTATATGCTACTTAAAAATCTATCCTTTGAAAGCTCGCTAAACTTAGAAATACATAGACTTGAAGTGTTTTGAGTTGGGGATCCACAGATGTGTAAACATCAATATAATTTGGAATCCTGCATTCATTTATTTTCTGGAAAATGGAAGCTGTGTTGTTCTATCATATCAAAGGCAGGTTCATGCCAAACTGCTTCCTAGTTGGGTATATGCAGAGCTGGAGAGGGGCTGGTGGAGAACATCTGTGGGACCTGCTATATAACAAACACAATGCTACCAGCTTTACAGGAATGATCTCACTTATATCTCCTGGTATATCTTTAGGATAGATATTATTATTTTCGTCAAGTAGGCAGAGAAACAGATGGTCAGAGAGAGTAAGTAACTTGTCAAAAAATCACTAGAGGTAAGAGGTAAACCTGGACAACTGTGATAATGTAATAAAAGCTATTTCCATTATATCTTTTTAATCAACCATCCTGAGCTTTTTCACAGATTTTTGCCTTGATTCTTACCTTTCTCTTATATCAATGGCAGAGACTGTGCCCTACTAACTAATATTACATAGATATTTTAGAGTCAGCCTTAATTCTACTCTCCTCCCTCTTTATTGAAATTTAGGGAGTACACTTTTTACTGCAACGAAAATGTGATCTGAAAGATTTTTTAAAATTTCATTGGGAATGACTTCTGCATTCAGAAATTGAAGGTTAATTTGTCATTTGGGGTTCCTCAAGATCCCTGGGAGTCATTTAACAGAGGCAGTCCTCTATGGGTCTCTGCTGGATTCTTGGAATTATTGACCCAGCAAGTGGTTGAAGGGACAAGAAAACAAAGAAAGGGGAAAAAATCGACTTAAGAATTGAAGTCCTTTACAGGTCACTGTTTGTAGGACTTTGCTCAGAGACCATCTTGCTTTCCTTTTGTACCTCGACTAAGTAAGGAAAAGCTTCAGGTTTCTCCTGACAAGATTTTTCTCCATCCCTAGTGGCAAAAAAACTATTTCAGAAAGTCTTATTTGAAGAACCCAAATATATGCGCTTGACCAGCATATAATTGAACTTGAATTATTTGGTGGAACTAAATTAATATGTCATAAAAGGAGTAAACGAAAAGTATTAGACATTCTGAGGGTGGAGAACCTTTGTGAATGTTGAAATAGCCCAGGATGCAATGCATAGTTCTCACATCATTAACTTACACAGAAACATGCCATTGTCGACTACTTTTCAAATTAAGGAGGCTGGATGACTCTAAAAAATGTTTGGTTTGACCCACTCCACGAAACAGTCAGCTTCACCTCTGAAGTTATAAATATAAATCATGCTTGATTTGGTAATCTGCACTGATTTAAAACATTTTTGTATAAATGGACAAGAGGTAGTAAAAAAAAAAGGGGGTTTTTTTAAATGAAAGAAAAGTGAAGAACCCCAAAGCATGGTAACTTGGTAGTAGTTTTGCAGAACATTTTGGAAATGAAGGCCTAGCAACATCCTTTAACCACTTTTACAAAGGTCTCAGTATCTTTATTGATTTCACCTGTACTTGTACCTCATCTCCTTTGCATTCTTAACCATCTGTATTTTCCATGGATCTTCCAGAGACTATCAGATTAACAACTATAAAATAGCAATAATCTAAAAAGTAGTTTGCTCAATATCGCTTCCTTGACATATGCGTAGGCAAGCACAGAACAGTAAAGTCTGTATTTTTAAACCACTTGCCTGCTTTCTTTGAACCTCACTGGAAAATAACACTCCTCAGTCTTCTTTAATAAAATGTTACAGGTGTCAGATGTTAATACTTTTACTTTTTAAATACAATTCCATGTCTTTTCTTCAATCAGACTTATCTGGATATGCAACAATTTTTAAAAACTATATGAAGCTTTTTTGATATGGTTTTTAGATAATCACTTGTGTTCTAGGCTAAGTCTCTTTTATGTCTTACATTTTTTTCTCTTAGGACATCATTTCCTACACTTTCGCCACCTTTGTTTCTTTCCTTTGGACACTATCATGGACAGTAAAATGTAACTGAGTTCAGCAGTCTCAATGCTTAAAATAAAAGGACCAAAAAAAAAAAGGCATAACTTCTTAAGTTAAATAAGGGTAGGGGAGCTAGGCTGTGTGCCTCAGCATATTGTATATTGTTTCTGACGGCAGGTGGCCGTGGTGTGGCAGTTGATAAAGAAAAATTCACAGATTCAGTGCGAGGTTTCCTGAGACGGTAGATGAGCTTATCGCAAATGCTTCACCAGACAAAGATAATTTACCAAATGAATATCGCTCATCAGAGAAAGCTAATGATTTAATAAACACTGGGCAATACATTCTCTTTCCTCACAATAATGAGTAATTGAGTCACAACTTTCTTTAAACGTATATAATCAAAGCCCTACTATACGCCTGATGGTAGAAATACACATATTCTTTGCTTTTTCACTAACCTTCCCCGCCTCATTACACTGGCACAATTTTATATAAGCGGGAATAAATGATTTAAATGAACTGAATTCCATGGTTACATTGGCATTTATTGTCAAATCCCGATTCCTCATATAACTCCATGTTCCTTATTTTTCTGTCATCTATTATCTGGTGTTCAGTTATCCGTCATTACCTTAGATCATTAGCTGAGGGTAGGGTGAGAAAAAAATAAATAGCATTTACTGACTGGTTAATATAGACCGAGTATCTGATACTTTAATATGTAATTTAATTAATCCTTACACCAAGTATTAAATACACAGAATCTTAAAATCATCCAGAGAAAAACAATGTATTACCTATCATGCCCAAAATACTTTAAAAATTCATACAAATCAATGAAAATAGACAACTCAAAGGAAAGATGTCTTTTGAGATGTGAATGAGCATGTTAAAAAAGAGAAAAAAAGATGGCATTCAAATGGCCAATAAATACATAAAAAGGTGTGCGTGTTTAGTAGTGATCAGGAGGACGCCAATGAAAAACAAAATAAAATACCATCATGCATCTACTAAAATGGCCAAAGTGAAAGATCAACAATACTCAGTGTTAACAAGTTTGTGCAAAAATTGGAACTCTCATAGACTCTTGGTGGTAGTGTTAACTGATACAAACAGTGTGGAAAACTGACATTATCTACAAAAGCTGTTCACACCCATACTTCACAAACCCGCAATTCTACCCCTTTGTATCTGTCTAACACATAGATACCCATTTGTCACCAAGGGACATGCAAAAGGAAGCTTATAGCAGCACTGTTCTTAATACCCCCAAGCTGCAAACAACCCACAACTCTATCGAATGAATACGCCAAGTGTAGTCTGTTGATTGCACGGAGCTCTAGATGGAAATCAGAAAACACAACCTGTTGCTACACACGGTGACACCCCCCACAGACATGTCAGATAGAAGACGCCGGCCAGGCATGAGCAAAGCATCGAAAGGAAACCGTTGTGAACAGGCCTCTGGTGTGCGGTTACACCCCCTCTTCACTGGGAGCGGGTAAAGTCGCTGAGTTCCCTGCAGGGTTATTTCACTGAGCCCTTAAGAGTGATGTTCTTTTCTGTAATGATGTTACACTTCTGTAAAAAGTTTACTTTATACTTTACGCATGCTTTATTTTTCAAGTTATCCTTACACGCCCACAAACTTCTCAGTCGACCTCTAATAGCAATTTTCAAGTTCCACAATTTAAGTATTGACACATCAGAATGTCAGACTTTGAAAAAGAGAAATAAAATATTGTATGTACTGAATGAAAGAAAGGTTTGGAATTTCTTTTCTATTTCAACTATAATCATTTTTTCCCCCCAAGCAAAATATCAAGGAAGATATTTCTATAACCTAGGTTAAATAATATTAACCTGTGTTCTAGTTAAGTAAGTCTTGTCACTTACGTTGATTCTTAAAAATCTCTTTTGGAGAAACTCTAGTATCACTCAATTTTGTGTCAAAACACTCGAAATTAAGGCTTGGTTGTTTCTTTAATTTTATGACAAGTCATTTGTTGACCGTATGAAGCAGGTCTGTCAGTATTTTTTAATGATCAATCAAAAAATGAATTTGACATCTTTTTGTGAACTGATATTCAACATTACTCTTATTTTTAAAAAATAATTTTAAAAATTTCAATAATTTCGGAAATATTCCACAGGCAGACATTTTCATCAAAATAAATTCAGTGTTTGTTCAGGAAGGAAGAGAGTACTACGATTTTGAGAACATATACTGAAGCCAAAATTGCTTGGGGTGAAGGCAGCATGTGTTTTCTCTGGATGGAGTTCGGATTTAACTGAAATTCTCCCTGATGTTTTTCTATATTTCTGTATTAACATTAAAATGCAGTCAAATGTTAGTCTCAAAAGTTTATATTCACTTTTCACTTAGATCATTGAAATGTTATTTTTCACTTTCTTGCCAATACCATTAACACAGACATTTTGAATTTTATTGTTTTCTCAGTTACTTATGTACATAATTTAGAAAACTAAATAGTACTATAGAAAAATAGCAGCCTTCTGTCCCATTGTGTATCACCCTCATTCCTGCTTTCAACTCTTTCAGCTAGCATTTATTTCTATTTTTCTAAATAACATAATACCATTATGAATTTTAAAAATTTTAGTTGTAACTTTATTTTGTAGCATGGAAAATGGTCATTCAGTTCTTGACCTAAATTTAGCACACTTTTTCTCCAATATAATATCATGATTTGTGATTAACGTTTTCTTTCAGGTTCAAGTTAATCGGGAAATGCATGAGCTGGACTGTTATGTGGTCAACGTTATCACACACTGATTTCTTCTTTCTGCTTTCTCCCTTACAGAGGCTGATATCATGAAGGTCTTGGGGCTCATGGTGGGTTACCACCACCTGCTTGTATTTGGGGATTTGAGAGTTTGTAGAAAATCCTTGTTTCATTGTAAATGTACAAGGATTTGGGGGTTTGTAATTACTCGCTCTGTCACTTTTTAATGTGGAAATTTGGAAAGATACGAAAATCTCTCCTGCCATCTCCATTGCCAGCTTCCCAGTATCCCTAGTCACACATATAAAACTGAAACAATGACACATGTTCCTTTTTAATGAATATACATCATGTGCCACTTAATGATAGGGATACATTCAGAGACGTGTGTCCTTCAGCAATTTTCTTGTTGTACAAACAACATGAGTGTATTTTACAAAACCCTAGATGCTATAGCCTACTACATATCTAGGCTATACAGGGTAGACTCTTGTTCCTAGGCTGCAAGCCTGTACATTCTCTTACTGCACAAAACAACATGGGATTAAATCAAGCACAAGAGAAAATCATGCAATCGAAAGATGTGTAAACATGAGATGTATGGGGCCGCTGGTGGATAACACTGCATACTGTCTTACAGCAAATACTTTTTTATAAGTAGAGAGAGCACACTCTAAAATAATTATAAAAAGTACAGTGTAGTAAATGCATAAGCCAGTAGCATGGCTATCTATTATCATCACATGCATAATTGCATGTGCATTATTTTTATACAATAGCAGGCAGTGCAGTAGGTGCCTCTACATTGGCATCATCACAAGCGCGTTACAGTGAGTGCTACATCACCAGGCAATAAAGAGTGTTTCAGCTGCATTACAATCTTATGGAACCAGTGTCGTATATTTAGTCTGTTGTTGACTGAATTGTCGTTATGAGGCACATAACTATACAAGAATTAACTTAGAAGATCACAAATAACAATCAATACTGTTATTGATGAAAACATCAGATAAGTCACTGACATGGGGATTTAGATACCAAAAAAGGCTCTTCTCCCAATGTCGACTTATGTGATCATCAGAGCCAAGGTAAAATTTTTTCCATAATGGCTCCTCTTCTGGCATTTACCACATGATGCCTTAGATTATTCTCACATATGGGCATAATTGATCTTCTCAGTTGTGTGCTCATGTAGGGTGGTGGTTATATGCTTTTCATTATCATATAGACCTTAGCACGAAGCCAATGTAGTATTAATGGCAACCAGTGAATGCTTATTGAATGGGTGAACTCATAAATAAACACATGAATTGGTTAAAAATTATTCTTTGATTAACAGTAAATGCTCACATACCTATGAACAGGTGGACTCTACCTTGAAGTTATCTTGTATGACAGTCCAAAAGCACTTCACCGAAATATTTGCTTTACTGATATATGATCTCCTATGTTCTCTGAGCACAGAGGGTCCCAAACAACTGGATAGATGTTAGGTTGCAGAGAAGAATTAAAAGAGGAGAGAACTTAGAATGGTCTGTTTTCTTCCTGGGGGCTATTACAGAACAGGATTGAGTTTGGAATTAGATTGTGGAAGTGGGCTGCTTTCCAGCTCTTTTATATTCCTTATATTCTGTTCACCCTAGGAAACACACACGAGATAGCACACACGTCTAAAATGTTGTCACTACTGGCTGAGATAAATCAATTTTGCCTTATTTAATATTTTACATTAATCACTTGTTCCTTGTTGTGATTAATAAAAGGATGACTGTTAGTGGCATCATTGACTGAGCAGTTTATTATTGTCATTCATTTGGTGGATTTTAAAAAGTAGGGGGAGCACGTGATCTCCTGGGGAAAATGATGCCTGCTATACGGGATCTAAAGGAACCCACATGTTCAACTGAAGAATTTCAAGGAATTTAGAATCAGAATATATGACTCTTAGAAAGTAATTTGTTAAAAGCATTATTTATGGCTTATATTTTAAGGCCAAGAAAGATTAAGTGATTAGGACAAGATTTTATAGGGAATTTGGATCTCCTGGCTTCCTGTTCAGTGATCTTTCTCTTTCATTTTCTGAATTTGTCCCATAGCAAGTTTGTTTTGATTAGCCTTGTTCTGGCCTAGATTATTAATGCCTGAAAACCAAACACAGAATGTTCCAGAAAAAAATTTCTACAAGGGTCAGGTAAGAAAAGGAGTGATAAAGTCCATTCAGGTTGAGAATGCTCAGTAATTGAGGAGAGGCATGATACACACCTGGGTCATGTATGCTGCCCACTTTGTTCTAAACTATAAGGGTCAACATTTCTCTGAAATGTTTCAACAGTGCATAGAAAATTCTGGTAATTATAATTTTCAAATGTTATCACTTACAATCACTTTATCATGCTTACTCTCAAAATACAATGTATAATCCTATCATCCCTGAGTCCAGCATGGACCTAGATGACAGTAGTAGGTTATAGTTTAAATGCATTTTCTCTTGATTTTTATTACTTTATTTAATTGATGTTTTATATATGGAGCGCAAATCTCATGGATCCTGAAATTTCAAATAAAAAACATATTCTTTCAGCTTTATAAAGTTTATTATTCCTCTCAGAAAGGTCATGTTTATTTGTTCTACTTGTGCCCACTAAAAAAAGTAATGCTATTTTAAAGGATAATACTTTTTTAAAAATCTTGACGAAAGTTTAGAATTTACAACACAGCTAAATATAATTATTCTCTATTTTAAGGTAAGTTATTAAGTTGAAAATTTATGTTATTAAACATTACACAAATGGAATGATCTATGGCTCATCGTGGTTTTATTTGTGTGTGTTTTTTTAACACAATCTTAAAATGTTTCTTTAACTCATTTCTGTTTTAGAATAAACCATATTATTTTCTTTAGCTCAGAATGAAATAATATATATACCTTTCTTTATAAGATTAATATTGAAAGAGGTCACATGATTTTTATCTGTTCTTTTTATCATTCTTTTTCAAAGTTATACCTAATTCTTCTAAAATTCAAATAGTACAAAAATATAAAATGAATATTAGAACTACTATTTTCACTCTCCACATTTCCCACATTCAAATAATCATAAATACTATTTTTGTAGGTATCCTTAATATTGTCAAAATAAGGAAACATATATATATATCATTTCTCTACAAATGGGAACCTTTTATATACATGATCTATAACTTAACAATCCACTTATCTCTGTTTTGAGGACATCTTTATTGGAGTCACCTCATTTTTTATTTCATTAAGCAGCCATACTTTAAACTCTAATTTAGCTGAAGCTCAATCTCCATGTCTGAATGTAAGCTTCTAAAGACACATCAGAAGAACATAGTACTAAAGGTAGTCTGTGAGCAATTCAAAGTCTCAGTCTAGTTGGCCATGCTTTCCATATTGGGAAGTTATGACTGGATTTGGAATAATATCAAATTAGATCACTCTGAATTATCACAAACACAAATTCCAAACTGTCTTCCCCAAATCTAAATTGATATATGTCATGTTGTATCTATGTTACCTTTTGAAAGATTTCCTATGGTTCTTCAGAGGGTATTAACTTGGTCACTAAAATTGAGACCCAGTCAATGTTTTCATATAATCAGAGATGGAGCCACAAGAACACAGGAGGTGGTATGACTGATGAAAGAAGACTCAGTAAAGAACACTTTCAACTTTTAGAGCTGTGAGATAACATCTGAGATCCTTTTCCTGTATTTGTCATGAAAGAAATGGGGGTAAAAGAAAATCAGGTTAGTGCGTTTCAGGCATTAGTCAATGACCAACTAACTGTCTTTGTGACAGTTCTTTTCATTGTCATTGTGAGAAGAATTTGCCAATGGCCAGAAACTCTGGCGATTCCTTAGAGGTTGGCATGCTGGAAATGCTGGCCTTCTTTATGGAGGTTATTCAACTCTGAAAACAATGGAGGAACTGGGAAAAGAGTTTCATAGCCAAGAACTCACCACTCTCATTTGAAAAGTCACTCCGTATTTTTTATTTTTAAAACATAACCAACCTTATTATACTCCTTTTACAAATACTTGTCTTCATGTCATTCAGCTCAAGGAGAGAGCTCACCAGGTTAAATTGGAAAATTAAGGAAAAACATATTTTCTCATCATTTAGATGTCTTCAGATTGCCCAATTTCATTTAGGATATTTTTAGTGTATGTAAAAATGTACCCAGGGCCATTGTTTTTAAAAGATAGAACATTCCAGAAATCCCCTGGTAGAGATCATGTTATTAACCAATTGGTGCAATGTATACAAGAGACATGGGATTATTTGTATAAAAACTTACAGCCAAAGAATTTATGGCAGTAATATAAACTCATGAATGTCCCGTTCTGCCAGGGGGAATTCTCTGCAGTAGCTAGATGACTGATGATGTGGCAGAGTGCGATAACAAGTACAGCTGCTTCTATAAAAATGAAATCATAACAAGCTAAAGAATAAATCTTCCATAAGAAATCTCTTAAAGTGACAATCTAGTTTACTTGTTTCCTGTAATGGGATTCTATCATCTACTTTTTCCACTCAATGTACAAATCAAGTTTACAATATTTCTGGTCCTGGGTCTTCAAATGCAGTAAACAAGATAATTTTACAGATGTAATATTTGAAAATAAAGCATTTCACAAAATAATAATATAAATTGAAGACAATGGCACCAAATATAGGGGTCCATGATGCTCAAGGAAAGTATTTTCAGATGCAATTAGAAAAAAATGTATCATTAATGATGAAAGGGTCCATGTTTCTTGAGGTTATGGTAAAGTTTGATAATTCCATATCATTTTGGGAGATTCCCAGGACATAAAATATTTTGAACCTTTATTAAAATTCACTTTATGCTATCAAACATCCTGAGAGCAAAATACTAGGGAATATTACATTTATAGAGGAGAATTCTAACTTTTGCTGATACACTAAAGATCTTAGGTTGACTATGAAGAAAGAATATTTACTTATACCTTAGAAGACTTGAGTCTAGTATTTGACTTCCCACAACTAACAGTGTAGATTCCATTTCTTAAGGATGCTCATTTAAGATTAATGTAGTTTAATCCTGAAGGAGACTTATACAAATATTTTCTTTATAACTGTCAAAATATGTTTGACTAGGGTGAGAATTAAAATGTTACTATTAATTTTATCTGACCTCAGTTTTGGTGCAACAATTATTAAGACTTGGACAAACCAATGTGATGCTCCCTAATCCAAGGAAAGAAATAGCAGGGTTCTCATGGTAGAGAGAGGCTGGAGTCCTCAGTAAAGGTGCCAACTTCCAAACAGAGGGTGGAGGTGGTCTTTGACACCTACATCAGCAAGAGATCCTCCAATGGAGGCAAGATGGGGATGGCTATACCCATTCACTTATCCAGTTAAAAAAAATTCCTAGCACTGCCCAGTTGGTGTTGCTCAGTGGTTGAGCATCAACCTATGAACCACGAGGTCACTGACTTGATTCTGGTCAAGGCACATGCCCGGGTTGCGGGCTCGATCCCCATTAGGGGGCGTGCAGAAGGCAGATCTATGGATGTTTCTCTCTCATCGATGTTTCTGTCTTTTTATCCCACTCCCTTCCTCTTTCTCTAAAATCTTTAAAAACATATTTAAACAAACAAACAAACAAACAAACACAAAACAGGAGAAAAGCATACAAGTTTATTTTTTTTTAAATCCCTATCACTTGCATACACTGTAACAGTTGTTATAAATGATCATAGAATTTGTAAAACTTACTCCTTAATTCCCAAAGATATTAAAAATACATACATCACTATATGTTAACAGTCACCTCTAATTTTAGATCATTTCTCAGCATCCTCACTAAATTGAAAAGCTATCCTATTAGAGCAATTGGATTTTATTATGCTATACCTTAGGTTGACACCTGCATGTTTGTGCAGATTTTTAAAAATTCGGTGTATATATAATAAGTAGGGTAACCATTTATTCCAGTTGGTCCAGGTCCTAGTTTCTAATTGTTGTCCTGACATAATTATTATGAGTAACCTTTTTATTCTCAAACACCTTTGTGTGATTAAACCTGTGGTTACCCTGGTCTGAATATATACCCTGGTCTGGATATCTCTGGTTCCTTTCTATTTACCTGACTTCTCATTTCAGAATTCAAGCAGCTTGCTTGTAAGGCTAAAGAGTTCATTATATATTTAAAACAGCCACCAAAACAACAGAGTCCTTTAAGCTGTAATAGCAGGTACTAGCCTTTCCTTATTAAGTATGATAATATTGTTGCTGCTAGTAAAAAAGTTAACTGAAAATACGTTAAATCAGATATGGGAGTCAGAAAATCTCAGATACAGGTGTATAAACCGCCAGGATTCCTCTCCCCACCCCGTCTTTCGTGTATGTGTGTGGGTGCGCGCGCGCACACACACACACACACACACACACACACACACACACACACACACAGAAAACATAGTTATGAGAACAGAAACTTCCTTGTTCCCCAAGCATCAACTCTAACAAGGGTAATTTAGGTATGAAGAGATTTCTAAGGAAATGTTTCATTGAGATAAATTATATAGATTTAGAATCTCAGACCTATGGACCTTAGAAAAATCATCTGTTCCTATATTACCTATAAGAAAAGAGAATTTGGGGATTTTCCTTAGGCCCTGGTCAAGGCTTCCGAAAAGAGAATGTTTGTGGTACATTGTCCATGTACAGTAAGTGCTCAGTATGTGATGAATAATGACTGAAAGAAAGACTGAATGAATGGGCTGAGAAGGGATAACATTTTTATCCTACATCTCCATTTGAAACATAATTTTTCCCAATAGAAAATAATACTGTAAAAGGTAAATCAGTTCCATGTTTCATGTGATAATATGAATTAAACTTCATATTTAAGTAAAGTAAACTTGATTTACTGTCTATTAACCTTAAAATGATTATACTTGAAAGGCTACTTGAGAATGAGTTACAGCACACAGAAAGACAATGAGGAGACAGGGTACAATAATTGACTGCTTAGAGCCAAATATCTTCTTAAATACAAAAACAGTTAAAAATTAAAGAAAATTCATACAATAGCTATTCTGTTTTGGCTGATGCTCTATTTTTCCATTTAAATTAATAAGTATTGTCTTTTACCCTCAAAATTTTCTTGTAACTAGTCCTTGAGAATCAGTTAAAAAAGCTAACCTATCTCAGAAGAGGTTGTGTTAATATCAGTGGCATGTCAACTCACTTATATAATCTGCCTTCAAGGAGCCCCCTAATTTACTATAAGAATCCAGACCAAGTAGTTAGTACTAAATATTTTTTCTTTAACTGGTAAGTAATAAATATAAATTATAAGCATGCTAATGCAGACTTAAAATTGAATCTCTAATTCCTCTATACTATATCAGCTAATAGAGCGCCATCTCTTGCAGTCAAATGGGAGGGACCCATTCTCAACAGTCTTTCTCTTCATAGATTAAGGCTATTATGTGTTTAGATAAATCTGAACTAAAACAAGGCTGGCCCTTTCCAATAAACTGGACTTTATTATGGGATAGGGAATTTCGACTCCTATTTGGTTTGTGATGTCTGGCTTGAGATTTTTCACTTTTGCTTTAGTTATTTTTTTGGTTTAGAATGTTGGCTTATTTTCATGCTTAATTTTTCTGTGTTTACCAGCTGAAAGGCCTGATTCATAATGAAATATTTGCAAGTCTTATGCACAGTACCAGAGGTTTTACTAGGCGGCTGCCAAGGACTGCATGCAAAATGGTCAAAGATAAAATGAGTCTTTTGGAAGATATTTGTTGGCATGGAAATGGTGGCTAATGCAAAAATGTGTTTCCATAATGATAATATTAATGCTTCGCATTTATACCACTCCTTTTCTTACAACACTGAGAGCACTTAACTTCTGTCTCCATTTCCTGATATTTGTCATATATTTCAGATGACTTTCACAAAACTACGATAGATAAAAGAGAAATGCTCCAAATTTACTATTTCTTAGGTAGCAACAAGAGCAATCAGCTATGCACATACATTGGTATGTGAATTCAGACTTCTTATATTTATAGACATAACTCTTGGAGCTATGATCAAATTAGCAATGTGAGTCTAAGCATGGTTGTGTTGGATCAGTACGGATGGGAAGCCTCTGAAAAATGCCCAGGTGCCTACAGAACAGAAAGATACACGCTGGTAATACAGTTCAGATCTCACCAATGGGAACCTATTTCCCTTATCTACTTGGCAATTTTTCTTTGTTTCCCACTTCCAAAGGAGAAGTCTTCTTATAATGTTTCACACATGTGTGCATCAAGACTGTATAAATAGTTTCAAGAAACAAAACCTATACTGCAGCCAAATTCCCCAGAAACCATGAACCCATAAAGAGCAATCATTTGCAGCCAAAAGAAAATCCATCTAGCCTTGAAATTAACTATTGTTCAGTTGTCCATTCTCTCGTCATTCCCCAGGATAAATACCTTATGAAATGAAAACTATATATTGTTTTCCCCGCTTAGTACTTAAAAAGGCCAACTGAGCCTTGAGAGGAAAGGGGGATCACATAAATAGATTTTTTTTTTAATATGTTTTGGAAGATTACAAAGAACTCCTTTAAATAAAATAGCTAATGATGCCTCTTGAAACCTCTGAGTGACAGGCTATGCTTTTGCAAAGCTATCACCTGAGATGGAAAAGATTATAGTCATTTCACAGGAGCACACTAAGAAGTCATGATAAGATGAGGGGAAACAGGCATCTCAGCCCTCGAGCCTGCTGTCCAACAGAGAGTCTACTTTTCCCCCAGAGATTAGGAAAAAGCACCTGACCTTTATTCATTTTTCCAAAGAGCTTTATTACTCTATTATGTAGTTTTTTTATAATTGGAATGAAAGACATTTTCTACCAAGGACAACTCTGTTTATAATTAACCTTTAGGACTTATGTTTTTCAACTCTAGGGATAAAGTTAATACAATGTTAAAAATCATGTGCCAAAGGATCACAGGAATATAAAAGCTGGAGTAAATTCCCACCTAGCCAATCCGAGTGTAAGAAGTCATTGCTTGTTTTCTCTTGGGGCAAAGACGTGTACTATTGCCATGACCCAAAGGTCTTCTGTTTTATTTGAATTTCTCTAGGTAATTCTGTGCTTTATCCATGTTCACAATACAGACACAAGGCCTGGGAATACAGGGCTCATGTTTATTAGCTGTAGGTCTGTAAAAGGTGATAAGCACTTTTTTTTGTGTGTGTATTGTAGACCACATTTGCAACAATTAAGCAGAAAATGATGATTCTCTTTGATGTGACATGATTTTTTTAAAAATTACTTCATCTTCTGATGCTAATTTAATTGCATAGATTCTGTTTTTTTATCACCAGACTAGAACCGATTGAAATTTAAAAGAGTAATAAAACGGAACCTTAAATTTAAGGAATGTCTGAAAATACTATTGGTGCAAGCCAAAACTTATAAAATGCAGAAAGTCTTGGACAGACTGATGTGTGGGGAGCAGCATTTATTGGAAAGTTAAGTGCACTGATCTTCTATCTACTGCAGGGGTCAGAGTACTGGGCTCCACTGGAAAAACTTGGGCCTCCCAAATCTGTAAACAAAGTGTTATTGGAACACAGGCACACTCATTTGTTCACATATTGTCCACGGCTGCCTTCATCCTTATAAGAGCAGTGTGAACAGTCACACAGAGACCCTATGGTGTACGAAGCTGAAAAATGTTACTATCTAGCCCTTTACAGGAAAAGTTTGCCAACCCCAGCCCTAGATTAGTGATTCACAACGAAACCAAACCCAGACCAACCCCTGACCACCTACTGACCAACGCCCATTCTAGGCCATGGGTGATAAATGCCCGGTGCCAGGGAATCCCACAAAATGAAGAACCATCTTCCTCAGAATGAAACCAGCAGCTCCTGTGGAGAATTCTTGCCGTTACCAGTAAGAAATTTGCATGAATGTGGGAGAAAGGATATATACCAGCAAACTATATAAAGATATAAAAAAGCAGATGGGGAATAAATAACAGAAGATGCTGTGTGCGTGTGAGCACAAGCACACAAATGTGCATCTTAGCATTGTACAATCAATGTGATCAAAGCCATGAAAATTTACCAAAAGAGACATTAAGAAATGTTTCTTGCTCTGGCCAGTGTGGCTCAGTTGGTTGGAGTGACACAGGTGAGAGGCAACTGATCGATGCATCTCTCTGATGTCGTCGTTTCTCTCTTTCCCTTCCTCCCTCTCTCTCTAAAAAAAAATAATAAAGCCTAGCCGGGTGTGGCTCAGCGGTTGAGCATCAACCTAGGATCCAGGAGACTGGGGTTCGATTCCCGGTCAGGGCACATGCCCGGGTTGCGGGCTGCAGCCCATCAATGACTCTCTCATCATTGATGTTTCTCTCTCTCTCTCCCTCTCCCTTCCTCTCTCTGAAATCAATAAAGATATATTTTTTTTACAAAATAAAAATAGACAAAAATGTTTTCTTGTTTTTACTAAAGTGTAACATACATCAGAAAAAGTACAGAAATCTCAAGTACATATATGCATTCTTGTAATGTGTACACACCCATGTAAATCCCACTCAGATATAGCTATAGAAAACTGACACACCAGAGTCCTCTCTAGTGCTCCTTTTCACTCACCCCTCTGCTTGCCAAGGCAAATATAATTTTGATTTATGCCACATGATAGGTGGCCTATAGGATGGCTCCCAATGATCCCTGCCTTCTGGCAGGTACACCCTTGTACAGTCTCCCCCCAAATTGTACTAGGGTTGCTTTGTGTCATCAACAGCACGCAGCAGAAGTGGTGGCATGTCCTGGTATTCAGTTAGAAAAAGCCCGCACCCTGTCCTGGGTTTTCTCTCTCCCACCTACATGTATCACTCGCTCTGAAGGAAGCCACGTCACGAGCAGCCCTTTGAAAGAGAACAGCATGGGAAGGAACTGAAGCCTCCAGCCAACAGCCAAATGAGTGAGCTCGGAAAAAGACCCCTTGGCCCACCCAGCCTTCGGAGACTGTAGTCCTGGTTGCCAGCTCCACTGCGGGCATGAAAGACCTGAGCCAGAGCCACGCAGCCAAGCCATCCCCCTTATTTGCAAATAATGTTTACCTTCCTTTTAACTCCATGTGTGTTATTCAATCTAGAGTGAGTCTCCTGAAAACACCACCTGCATGGGTCATTTTTTCCCCAACCTATTCTGCCTTTCTATTGGAGCATTTAGTCCATTTACATTTAAAGTAATTACTGATAGGAATGTGCTTATTGCTACTTTGTTAATTGTTCCTTGGCTGTTTTTTGTTGTTCTTTGTTCCTTTCTTCTCTTGATACCTTTCCTTTGACCTGTTGGTTTTCTTTGGCTCTGGTTTGATTCCTTTCCCTTCGTTGTTTTCTGTGTATTTTCGTACGTTTTGGGTTACGGTTGCCATGAGGTTCACACATTCCCATCTGTATCTCTCGCAGTCTATTTTAAACTGATAGACTCAGTTCAACCACATTCTAAAAGCGCTACATTTTGACTCCCCCCCTTCAATCTGGGTGTTTTTATGTCATGTTTTATACCTTTTTGCTTTGTGTATCCCCTGATTATTTATTGTATGGAGCTATAGTTAATGTCGCTACTGTTGTCTTTTAACTTTCATACTAGCTTATCAAGTGGTGAATTTGCTGTGATTATTGTATATTTTTGCCTTTAACAATGAGCTATTTTTCTTTCACGTATTTTCTTATTTCTGGTTATGGTGTTTTCTTTTCTGCATAAAGAAGAAAGACCTTTTAACATTTCTTGTAAGGCCAGTTGTGAAGTCCTTAAGTTTCTGCTTGTCTGGGGAACTTTGTATCTCTCCTTCAAATCTGAATGATAACCTTGCCAGATACAGTGTTCTGGGGTTCACATGCCTTTCTTTCAGCGCTTTAAACATTTCCTGCCACTCCTTTCTGGCCTGTAAAGTTGCTTCTGAGAAATCAGCTGATAGCTTGATGGAGTTTCCCTCGTAGTTGACTTGTTTCATTCTTGCTGCCTTTAATATCGTCTCTTTACCCTTCATTTTACCATTCTAATTACAATGTCTTGGTGCAGGTCTCTGGATTCATCTTGTTTGAAACTGTCTGTGCTTCCAGGACCTGGATGTGGTTCCTTCTCCAGATTAGAAAGGTTTTCGGCCATTATTTTTCCTGCACTTTCTCTAGATGGGTCTTGCCTTCTTTTAGAATAAGTAATGTTTCTATTCTCCTAATTTCTCCTTTATCATGTTTTTAATGGTACATTGTTTTATTTTTTATTTGTCGTTACTCTAGAGATTTCAACACACATCTTGAAATTATTGCGGTTTCTCTTATTTTATACTCTAAATATTTCCAGAACAAAATAAGGAATTTATCATATTTCAGTGCCTTTTCTTTTTGTGCTATCACTGTCATGCATTTTAATTTCACATATATTTATCGCTTCTTGGCCTTTTGGCTTAGATCAAGTGTAATTTCACATACACTTAAACCTCAGAAGAGATTATTATTATTGTTGTTTTAAACCAGGGGTGGGAAATGTCCAGCTTGCTGGCCATACACAGCCCACGAAATCCTGCCAAGGCAACCGCAGGCAGGACTTGAAATTCAATAAATCTAGGAGTTTTTTCATAGATAATTTTTAAGTTGATAATTTTGTATGGCCCAGGAATGATGTTATAAATACCCAAATGGCCCTTGGCAGAAAAAACATTCCCCACCTCTGTTTTAAACCAAAAAATCTATTCCTATTTACTCGTGTATTTAACATTTCCAGAGATTTTTATTGCCTTCTACATTACTAAGCTTCCATCTGGAATTAGTACATGTCACCAGTAAAATAAAATACTAGTTGTTGACAAAATAGTCATATTATCAATTGTACCCCAACATTCAGTGATTTCCCACTTCCTATGCAATAAAGTCCACATGCCTTAGCCTAACATTCATGGTCCTCTACTAAACTAATTCCCAATACTATCAACTTCTGTATGCAAACTCCTTCTCCTGAGCTCACTGATCTTATCCTGAACATCCAAATACAGGGTGGGGCAAAAGTAGGTTTACAGTTGTGAGTATGCAAAAGTTTATTCTTATATTATTATTTATTAATTATTGTATTATCTTCCATACAAACAACCATAAACCTATTTTGCCCCACCCTGTATATGCACCAGCTACATTGACCAAGAAGGACTAATGAAATGTAATCATAATTTTTAAAAGCATGCTTATTTTTGTTTTTCATTGATTTTGAAACTTTCTTCCATGGTAGTTACCTTTGATGAAAGCCTAGGTAGCTCCTATATAGTCACTTTTATACAACTAAATAGTATAACTTAAGCAGTGTGAATATCAGATATATTAATCCACACTCAATCTCTATGCAAAGATAAGACTTCTTCGCCTTCTCCCAGTTACGGCCTCCTGCTAGCTAGTTGTATGGAACAGAAGGAGTGGAGATGGGGATGGTAAATGGCTTTGTCTCCCATTTTTATACTTACAGTCCCCCACCCCCAGCTGCTATTTCATACCCATTCTGGGTCAGGATTGAGGAGTGGCAAGAAGGATGCTTAAAGCAGACCACTTCTCTCATGGGATGTTTTCATGGATTCTACAAGGATGGACCCCTGTTGCTGGTCATCTCACCTGCGGGCTTCTTGACCATTTTATCCACATGATCCTGAACCCCTCAGAACTCACTCTCTGCTCTCAGCTTCCCTCTAGGTGGCCCTATTGGACAAGTTCTAAGATGGGTGGTAATTAGGCACTGCATCTGGTCCTCAGGAAGCACTCTGGCATTCTTTGCATGTACAAACTGAAAGCACAGCCCAGACACAGCAAAGTAAGCATAGTCCTCACGCTGCCATCAGATGATTGGGTGGCCTTCTCCACCTTAGGTTTTCCAGGCAGGGGCATCATCAGGTAGTGGTGTAACTCACTTCAGGAGACCCAAGAAGCTCTTTGAGTGGTACTGCAAAAAGCCCTCTCTTGTGTCTTGACATGAAGGGAGAGTTACCTCCCACCTTATATTTTAGAGAGTGGTACCCAAAACAATTCTGTCTAAAGAAATCCACTTCATTGACTTCCCTACTCTTCAACTGTCTTAGTATGCATGAGATTTTTATGGTGTGCAACAGTTTGTTTTTATTTTTAATTTTTATTTGTTACTTATTGGGGTCACATTGGTTAATAAAATTATATAGATTTCAGGTGTACAATTCTATAATACATCATCTGTATACTGTATTGTGTGTTAACCAACCCTATTCAAGTCTCCGTCCATCACCATTTATCCCCCCTGTACCCTCTTCTGCTTTGTCCCATCTCCCTTTCCCTCTGCTAATCACCACACATTGTCTGCGACTAGCAGTTTTGTTGTTGGGTTTTTGTTTTTTTGCTTAATCCCTTTGCCTTTTTCACCAAGGCCCCCAAACCCCCTCCCCTCTGACAGCTGCCAATCTGTTTTCTGTATCTATGAGTCAGTTTCTATTTTGTTTGTTATTTTATTTTGTTCATGATTAGTTTTTGTAACCTGTCTTTGAAATCAGTCTTGACTGTATCTAGCACCTAAATTGAAACTTCCAATTTAATATTTGGTTACATACATTTGGCTCTTGCTCATTACCAATGCTCTTCCCAACCCTCTCCTTTCTCAACCTGCATTCAATTCATATTTCCATGTTGCAATTACGGGTTTTGTTTGAATAGAGCAACAGCATTTAGAAAATAATCTTTGAAAATATAAAACACCTGCAGTTTACAAATTTCTAATTGCTAAAGAATGCATTTTGCTATTTTTCTAGAAACCCTACCGCATGGGAGCTATTTTGGTTTCAAAATGTAAATGATGTGAGTTGGACAGATGCAATCCTTGGTTGGACAAAGTTCAGAATATTCACAGCTAACCCAGTCCAAATGCATATAATACTTTATAGCTAGTACAAGTGCTGAATATAAGTTTAGGAATCTGTTTATCAGGTTTCTTCCTCTGAAGAAAAAATGGATCAAGTATCTGTACTGTGCTCTAATTAAAACAAAATATAGAAGCTACTAGGGTGTGGTGTTTTTAGGTCTATCTTCATGTTTTATATGTTTTCAATGCAATATAAAGAGAAATAAAATCCAGAGTCAGAATGAATTGGATTAGAGTCCACTATTGGATAGTTGTGTGTCATTTGGTAAATTATTTAACCTGCCTGAACCTCAGTTGCTTTACTATAAAATGGTAATCAACCATACTCACCTCCCAGGGAGTTAGTGATAAACAGATGCAAAATGCTTTACAGGACCACTAGCAGTAGACAGTGCTAGATAAAAGTTACTTCCCTTCCATTCTCTCAATTCTCTTTATCCACTCTCCTGATTTTACCCACACCCACGGCAATTTTATTTATGACTTTTAAATCATTTGGGGGAAAGTGATTTGGGAAAAAATGACATTTCCTTTAAGTGTACCTTCATTGTTCCTCTCCAAGGTCATCTGCTGCCACAACTGTTAACTACCTACCCTGAGTTTTCCTCACTGTCTGTTGGGCTTCCTATTTGTTAGAAAGCATTCATTCCCCTTTCATTGGTCTCATCTCTAATAATAGATGAGCCATATTGATTTAGGGAGACAAAAAACCCACACAGACTTCTAATAAGTGGACCAATATTCAAAATCATACTTTATAAGGTTAGCCCATGTATAAGGTCAATTGAAGGCAGGTGAAATTTGAATGGGTATCATTAACATAACTATTGTCATAACTACAGTAAAAGTATTCTGTCAGGTTGCATTCACTGGGAAGCAGATTCTGCGTCAAAGATTAGGGTACAGGAGGTTTATTAGGGAGTACTTTGGAATCAAGACTTAGGGAAGAAAAGGAAGGATTGAGAAGAGAGGAAGGTTAGCTGAAACTCAGTCACAATGAAGGCAACATCCAGGAGCTGCGAAGCTGAAATGACCCTCAAGGTTATCCTGACTTAGAAGAAAAGGTTTAGATCTGGGCATCCACCACACCTATGAAGGCTGACTCTACTTTAAATAGCATGTTCATGCCTATATGCATAGTGATTAATTGATCATCAAAATAATGAATCAATTATTCATGACCTCAGGAAAATTATGGAGCAACTACCAAGTACTAGAACATAGTTAGGTACTAAAGTTTAAAAAGGAACAGGGCAGTTCTTGCTTTTAAGGGCCTAGCACACTAAATTTCTAAAATATTAAATATATCTTATGTTTTGGAAGATTGTAATATTATCATCAATATGCAAATCCGCATTTCCACACGCTGCCCTTGAAAAAAACCATCTTCTAAACATGGATGGACAAGCTCTAGGCTATAGGCCAAATCTGGCTGCATGCTTTTATAAATAAAGTTTTATTGGAACACAGTCATGCCCATTTATTTATGCATTGTCTATGGCTGCTTTTGTGCTACAAGGACATTTACAAAGTTGCTATAGAAACCACATGGCTTGCAAAGTTTAAAACAGAGAATGTTTGCTGGCCCCTGTTCTAATCCACTCTCAGATTCATAGGTACACTGATCTTCAATATACAAGTGATAGTGATCTGGGTTTCTTTAACTTTGTTTTTTGAGAAGCATGTTTTCTTCACATTGGAAAATGTGCTATTCTTAATCACATCCCACTTCCTGAGTGTATAATGCTCACACTATAAAGAATCTTTATTTTAAATACCTTTCATCTATTCCTTTCCATCATCATCATCGTCAGGACGCAAACTAAAAGAATGAACATGTGTTTGATATAACTAGATAAATTAAGTTTAGTCAGTATGGTCTAACATATTAATTAATGGTTAGATGCCATCCTAGCTGAAAATATTCTGTGGCATTCCACAATACTTCATGCTCTTTTCAACATTTTTGATCAGAGATTTGGATGAAAACAAAAAGCATGTGTTATCCGACTTGTTTATGACATGAAGCTGTGGAGCAAGAGATACTATATTGAATGACAGAAACAGTATTCAAAAGGATTGCAAAAACTTGGAAAGATGGTCCAAAACTAACCAAGTGAAATTTAACAGGGCTAACTATAAGTTCTATATTTGGATTTTAAAAAATCAAAACACAATTGTACAAATATAGGATGGAGAACACATGGGTAAAGAGCTGTAAAAGGTGAACAAGTTTTAGGGTTATAGTTAACGGCAAGCTTAATTATGAACCAATCCTTTGATGTGGATCTGAAAAATGTTCATATAACCTTATAATCTTAGTATGTGCTTAAATATAATTATGTATTCTGTCCAGATGAAGGTGGCTAATTGTGTTGTGGACTGCACTGGTCATAAGCCATCTGGAATGATGCATTCAGATCCGAGAGCTGTTTTGTAACAGGGACCTTGACAAAAGCTGTGAATATCTGACATATTTTCCCCACTACAGACATCAGGTATCTGCTTGCTCAGATCTTTGAAGCTAGGATGCAGGCATAAAGCTAGGCTCTAATCAGAAGCACCTGCTGCGGAGTTTAGTTTGGGAGCCAGAAATGCAAAGCAGCAGGGAACACTTGGAATTCGTTCTATCAAGGATAAAATCAGAGGCTGCAGATCCAATTTCTTGAGGCATCACGGTTAAGTCATGCACTAGGTGTTGTCAGCAGTGAAAGTCGCGGTATCTGTGGAGAAGTTATGTCTTCCCGTTATCCTGTGTGCAATTTCAAACCTTGTTCCTGGGCTATCCATCTCTCAGGCATTTGAGGGATGGTGATCCGGACCACCTCTAGGAGCTTTCTCAATTCTAAATTTCTCTAGCCTAATTCCTAGCAGTTAATCTTTACAGCCTGACAAATATGAGGGGGTGAGAGCAAAATTAATGGAGGTGAAATAGGGAAGGGAAGTGAGTAGAATCTACTTATTGTTAAATGGTTAGCACTGAGTCCTTATTTGATAAAGAAAAATTCAGTATTTTAATTATCTTGGTAATAAAATATTTCACAGAAAAGACTATGCAGCACATGCCATAGGGATACAGCATGATTAGGCATAAAAAAGCAAGTATATAATGCAGAAGCAGTGGAGTTTGTGCTATTTATACCATGGAATGTGATATGCCTGATGAGACTGCCTATAGGGTATTAGTGGAAAAGATGCCAGTTGTGAATTTTTCCTATCTCATTTAGACATAATCCAGAATAACTGACAAGCTGAATTTCATCAAAATTAAAAACTTCTGTTTGGGGGATTATGTCTTTGATGTTGTATTTAAAAGTAATCGGTAAACGAAAAATCACCTGGATTTTTTCCAATTTTACAAGTTGTAAATTTTGCATTTATGTATATGACCCATGTTAACTTCATTTTTGGAAAAGTTTAAGGTCTGCCTAGACTCAATTTTTTACCCATGTCTAGATTCATTTATTGAACAAGGGGAAGGACTAACATTGATTTCAAGTTTAACTATAAAGCTACAGCAACTAAGATGTTTGGTATTATGTTGGATATTCGGGGTCTTTTGCAGATCAGTTAGACTACGTTAAACTCCAACTTGGTTAGGCTTGAGAAAGCAGTCTCTCTTGGAGACAGGCCTTTGTCAAGGAGAACAGAATGATCTGGGCACATTTCCACATAATTACTTTTCTTCTCCTGCTGGAACCAGAGGGGAATTTTCTCTTTTGTAGTAAGAATGCAATGGGAGCTCCTGGAGATAAAACTCATGCAAGTGTGGGGGACCCCCTGAAGCCAGGCCGCCAGGAGTTTTAATCTCTCAAACCAGTCCACACTCAGTCTCCAGAATTTAGTCAACTACCCTTTGCATATTTCTACACAGTGCTGGTTCCATGGCAGTTTCTGCTTCCAGTAAGCTGTGATTTCTCTGTACCTGGCTGACCCCCCAGTTTGGGGGATGGTAGTTTACTCAGTTACCTCAATTCTCTGATGGATCTAAGAAGTTGTTGATTTTCAGCTTTTTTTCTTGAAATAAGGATGAGAGTGATGAAATCTAAGCTCTTTATTATACAGAGAACCTGAAAGCTGAAATGTATATATTACATTTTAATTCATTAATTAAAGCTGGAGGAAATATACTGTCTATGAAGTTAAACAAGATTCTTCTCCCCTTCTCTGGCTCTGCTTTTCCTTCTTTTCCTCCCTTACCTTTCCTACAGACTCAGTTCTAAAACCACTAATGGGGTAGAACAAGTCAGGATGAAGAAGGCATCCTGTGGAAGGGTGATCTACGTGGGTGTCAGCCCCAGCAGGATGAGAAGCGTGTGCACCCTATGGGATGGGGAGAAGACTAGTATGAGGAGTCTGAGGGAGTAGGATGATCAGAGTCAGCACCATCAGCAACGGCATAAATAGGAATCATGAGCCACCTGCAAATGGACTACAAGGAGACTCCAGCATCTCTTCTGTGATATTTCTGACAATGCATAACCTGAATCTAATCATGATGCCACATCAGAAAGACCCAAACTGAGGAACATTCTACAAAATATGTAGCCTGTTGTCTTCAAAAGCATCAAGGTCCTGACAATCAAGGGAAGAATCTGGAATGGTTACAGGCTGAAGGTTAAAGAGATCTAACACCTAAGTGCAACTCATGATTCAGACCAGAATCCTTTGCTATAAAGGACATAGTTGGAGCAACTGGTAAAACTTGAGTGGGGTCTGAGGATGAGTTGATAGTAATATATCGATGTTAATTTCCTGATTTTAATGGTTGTACTGTCATTATGTAGGAGAATGACCTTGGTTTTAGTAAAGCACAAAACAAAACACTTATGATGAATGGTAATGGGAAAAAAATAAGGGAAAAAATAAAGATGTATATCAGTTTGACAAGTTATGCTTAAATAACAGGGGTGAGAGAAGCAATCCAGTTCTTTGTACTGTTCTGGCAAGTTTTATGTGATTATTTCAAAATTTAAAAATTTTAAAAATATAATTCCAGCAATGGATGAAAAGTACAAAATCACAATCAGCTGTTTGAGGCCCTCTAAATGAGCCCTTCCTTCACAGCTGAAGTCTAATAATCCTGCACCTATTATACTGTTTTTCGTGAACTTGGGTTTATTCTTTCCTCACCTTCCTTCAAGATATGAGACCTAATTATACACATGAAATTTAAGGTGATTGGAGACTTAATGGAAGAGTTGTAGTTTATCACACATTGTGGCTTAGAATTCCTTATCTCTTGTTTATAGCTAGATACATAATATAGCTATGTAAGATATATTACAATATATTACAATATTTTACTATTACAATAAGAGTAAGGAAATATCCAAATTATTCTTAATATGAAGAAAGATATTTTAAAACAAAAGCTATTATTTCTTTCATATGTTAACATTATTGTCTGTAAAGTCAGCACTCACATTTCAGAAGACTGCTGTTTGAAAAAAGACTAAGTTTTAGGTATATTTTAAAAGTCAGGGAGCAAATTTGGCTATCGAGGTTTAGAAAGTCTTTCCTAGGCAAACCTTATTAAAATGTGGCCATCCAATATTTATCTTGAATAAATATAATTAGTTGGTCCAAAAGTTGTGGGTTATTGTTAAGCTGATTAACATTGAATAAATATAATTATCAAGTTTTAACATCTCTAAAAATAAAATATGTACAGTTTTAAAATTTTCAAATGTATTACCACTTCTCCTTACTGTAGGAAGGAGTCTGAGACCCATTTTAGAGATGTAAAAACTGAGATCCAGGGACACTTAGATATAACACTGAGATATGACACTGGGTTCTTGTAAGATCACACTAAATAACTAGCAGTTTCAGAAAAAGCAGAATAATTTCAAGAGGGCCAAGTGGGAGCATACATTCATGCACATGTATATTCATTTTTTTCACTCATTGTGTCAATAAATATTTATTGAGCATATAATTTAGGTACTGAACCATAGCATATATTGTTTGTTCATTTCAAATGTTGTCTTGACCCAATTTTGAGTCACTGGCTACAGGCCAGTCAGATCCTTTCTTGAGCAGCTGATTAAGTCCACTCTCTAATCACTTCCCTGATTGGGTTCTTACACTCTGGGGTCACTATGCACTCTCCTTATGACTCAGGGGCCAGGTATACTTGGGCAGCGCCTATGTCCCAGTATCCCCCAAATTATTCAAACTAGTCAACCCACAGGGAGTCTGGGAGATCTAACTAACTTTACCCCTGTCTGCCATACATAAGCTGCCCCCTACAGCTCCCGTTTGCTGTTAACCTGTCCCAGGTGCAACAGCTGTGTCACTTTACCTGGCAGCCTTCTGACTTCACTCTTACTCATATAACAGAGATTTCTCCCTTCCATCTATCTGAGTGCCACTCTGTTGTATCCTGTCATCCAAAGAGTCTATGGGAAATATATCAGTGAGCAAGACCCAACCTTATCTAAGGGACCTTTCATACTTATCGGAAAGATAAGGTAATTCTTTAATTCCAAGACTTAACCATAGCCATGATAAGAAGTTAGTCAGATGACAGGTATGGGAAGCAGGGGGACAATATTCCATGAAGAGTTTTAAAACATTGCAAAGACTAGGAGAGAAGAGAAAAACCAATACATTTATAGAGCATTAGGTGGGTAAGTGGGAGAGGTAGGGAGGTGAAGGTAGTGAGGAATGACATTAGTTGAGCAGGGGTAGAACCTACGCTTCATTTTACACCATTTGGAGCCCATCTTGAGGCCAATGGAGAGGTATCAATGGGCACTGGCACAATGAGAACTGGCCGTGAGCAGGATGGTATTTAGAAAGGTCATTCTGATTTTAGCATGAAAAATCCATCAGGAATTTTAAGGCAGGGTGCAAACTGTGCACAGAGGATGCTAGTCAGGACACCAGTAATACTGGCTGCAGTGGATGGCAGCCTGACTCAGAGTAGGGGGGGAAAGGGTAAGAGGAGGTTTGGGATGAGTGACCTGTGGGAGATCGGGATCGGCTTTACAGTACACACGCAGTTTGTTTCCTGATTAAAGTCCTGCAACGACTTTATTTTTAAACTGGGTTTAAAAATTGGTAATATGGCTTTAATATATCCTGTTATCTTTTGGCAGGTATTGGCTCCAATTCAGAGTTTCATAAAAATTATCTTATGGAAGCTCTTCAGCCTAAACCAAACCTTAATCAAAAACATAGTTCCTTCTGACGCTCCCAATGCTAATTTCTACAGTAGTGAAAACTGCTGCTTTGAATGAGCTTTAATCTTCATTTCTATCATATCATTCAAAATTGAGTTAACTTGTTAAATATAATTGATTACAGATTAAGTTTTCCAGGGACTAAATATATCCTCTCGTGTAAAATGAACAGAGAGAAAATCAAAGCACTTGATGCAAGCAAATACTGAATGGTCTGCTAGGACAGAAGGAAGACGTTTTTCTTATATGTTTCATCTAGTATTGGGTCACATCTTTATTTCTTCTAAAGTGACAAAAAATGACTGCATTTCACCTCCAACAGCATAGATGGACATTCAACTCATAAGCCATGAGCTCACCCAAACAATCTATTTTTTTAATTCTAAATACTTAGAAATGTATTGGTTGTAATTAAAATTTTAGCTGGATGTTTTGCTTATTTCTTTTAAGTAAGCATTAGGTTGAGAAGTCAAGGAGGAGCAAGATAAACTTCCAGGAGGAGTATGACACTATTTTATAGGCTGAGTGATTCTTTTCAGTAAAGTTGACCTTCATTCTGATTTCTTCATCTGGAACAAACCACATCCCCAAACATGACATATAAAGAAGCGGTCATACTGTTCCTCACACTATCCTGCCATTCTGAGGTCCTTAGATGGCCTTAAAGATAATACTATAATCCAGCAGACACAAACTATTAGAGCAATTGAGGGCCAGATCATTAATCAGAATGCAGAATCCATAAATAGAATCATCTTAATCTGCTCCAGGGTCCCTTGAGAAAACTGAGACACAAAGTGAGTCACACATAATTAGAAAAATCATATTGCATTCTGGGAGAGGAAGGCAAAGGTGTCTCAATGACAGAGCTACATGTTAAAAGAAGAAATCTACTGAGTGCAAGGTTAGCAAGTGAAAACTCACTCGGTCACCTCAGAGGCTGCCATGTGCCTATTGTTCTGTAAAAGGTATCAAACAGCGGCCTAGCGGTTGTTTGAGCTTCCTGCTTTACTGCTCAAAACTGAAAAAAATCAACAGGTTAGAAAAATAGAAGAAAAATATCTTTGAAGTTCACTATAATATTGTATGTGTGTGTCTATCATATGGTGAAAACAGAATTTACACTTAAAAAAGAGTACTGTTGTTCTACATTTCTATACCTGAATCAAGAGACATATTTTTTGTTTTGTTTTTTAACTCTCATTATGAGATCATTGTAGATCCACAAGCAGTTGTAAGAAATAATGCAGAGAGATCCTATATAACTTTTACCCAAAACTGTCCTACAACAGCACAACCAGGACATTGACATTGATACAATCCACTGATCTTGTTAGAGCCATGTTTTTTAACTACCTGGTGAATGTGCCCCCAAACATCACTAAGTATCTCACTCTCTCCTCATATCGTTCCCCACATTATATTCCTATGTTCATGCAGGGAGGCCTGGGTAAATAATTTGCCACTTGCTGAGACAAGGAAGGAGAAGGAACATTAGGTCCTGGGGGGGCGGGGGAGGGGTAGGAGGCAAGAGTTTGAACATGTTGGGCTGAGGTTCCTAGAGGACATCCACTTGGAGATGTCTAACAGGTATTTGGCTTGACAACTCTGCAACTCAAATCTCAACACCACCATGCCCAGCTAGAAAGCAAGCATTATAATTCAGTCAAAGAAGCCAAGGAAAACTCGGCCACCTTTGGAAAAAACACCATCAACAACAGCCAGCATATCTCCTCTGGAATGCTCGTCTAGGAAAACTACTTCCTCTATTCCTTGGGACTTCTGTTTACACCTCTCACTGGCCTCTGCAGTGAAATGTCAAGAATACAAAGATTTATTTGGTTTTTGTCTGGGGATAAAGTTTATTTTAAGGATGCTAACAAATTCAAGTGGTGGCAGAGTATAGTTTCTATAATATAAAATTTCAAACAGCCAGTTACTGTTCTCCCATCCCTTTGATGGGGCCCAAACTAAACAGCTCCACATTCATTACAAAAGGCCTCTGTAGAGGACCTTATTATGCATCATTTAAAGAAAGTAGAAGAACACAAATCCAGGAATCCTTTGGAATTTCAGACTGTATAAATAGCCCCTCGGTGAATGACAGCTTAAGCTGTGCTATGCAAAAAGCATGGCAGAGACAATAAATTATTTGAACTGAGTTGGTTTTTCCATATTATTCTAACCCTCGAGCATCATAGGGACAATTTCCCTTTGCTATATTTCTATATACTAAAGTCCAAGGGTAATATTTGGAGTGATTTCCCACGAGCTCTTGTGATGATCTGCATTATTAAAAACGATTATTTCCAACCAGCGGCCATATCTGCCAGCGGCAGGGCAGGCAGCAAGCATTGTGTGAGCTCCTGGCTCTGGGAACACTGCTGTGGATCCCAGGACAAACCGCCAGCGGCTTTTTTTCACCTGACCAAAAGGGTTTGGAAATAGTTTTTCTTTGTGTCTGAAATCCATTTTAAAAAATAGTTTCTGTGTTTAGTTTCAACTGGGATAACTGAGAAGATGAGGCCTTTGAGAATGGTTGTTTCATCAGCTAAGAATTCCTGGCAAATTTGAAACAATGTAGGATTTCATTGCTTCTTGATTTTTCTGGCGAAAATAATGTAACTGATGATTCAAGAGCAGGTAGCTTCATGGCTGGGATATGACAGAGTAACATACATGGCTGGGACATGACAGAGTAACATACAGCTGAGATTTACCCAGAGATTAGGGAAGCTGATCTTGAATAATTTGTTAATATCTGTCAGTGCCTACATCTTTGTTGTGCCTTTGACACTCTTCTTACTAGTCTGAGGCTCTAACATTTTCTTTTTTTCTTTTATTTTTAAAAAATATATCTTTATTGACTTCAGAGAGAGGAAAGGAGAGAGAGAGAGAGAAACATCAATGATGAGAGAGTCATTGATTGAGCCCGCAACCTGGGCATGTGCCCTGACCGGGAATCGAACCCCGATCGCCTGGATCCTAGGTCTATGCTCAACTGTTGAGCCATGCCCGGCCGGGCTAACATTTTCTTTTTTTAAAAAAAAATATGTCTGTATTGATTTCAGAGAGAGGGAGAGAGAAGGGAGAAGGAGAGGGAAAAACATCAATGATGAGAGAGTCATTGATCAGCTGCTTCCTGCACGCCCCTGCTGGGGATCCAGCTCGAGACCCGGGGTATGTGCCAGGGAATCGAACCGCGATCTCCTGGATCATAGGTCAATGCTCAACCTCTGAGCCACGCCGGCCAGGAGAACATTTTCTTACCTGAACCTGTGCTGTGGGCATAGATGGTGGGGATCTTGTAAAGCTGAGAGAAGTGCAGAGGAAGTTGCCTTCAAAACCCACTGAATACCTTAGCCTCGGAATAACAGTGACTCCTTGATGCCAACCACCTCCTTCCACTTTTTGGCTCTATTCCAGCCAGCACCAATCTTGACCTGAAACCCAATTCCCTTTACTGTCTTTCATAAGAAATCCAAGCATATTTAGCATATTATTTTTGAATTTTTATGGGATTGTGGCTTGTGGTGGGTAGGTAACATCCCACAGCCCATTGGCATTTCAGGTTTTAAAAAAAAGTAGGTGTCTGTCTTTGCCAAGTCTTTCCTTCCTGCTGCCAACCACAAGGTCACAGCTCTACCACCATTCTTCCCACACAATTTTAGCACCATTTCTTTTCCTTTCCCAACTTTGAAGGGTTCCTTCTTCCTTCCGTCAACCCTAGATGCCAGTCCCAATCTAGCATCTTCCCCGCCACCGGCTCTTCAAAATACATTCTCAGCGAAGCTCAGCTTGCCCTACCAAGAAATTCTCACATCAGCAACTTGAAAAACTCAGTTTTTTCTATATGATTAGATTAATAATAATGATAATAATCTCGGGAGAAAAAGAGGGAGGAGAGAATATGTCTCCCATTTGCATCTCAGAAATCTTCAAAGTAAAATGCGATGCTACTCACAAACAGAAAGAGGGCAACACTCTGGGGTGGGGAAGGAGGCAAGAGTCGGAGCTAGATAGAAACAAATGAGAGAGCAGATCAGGCCCTTTGATTTGGTGCTTTCTGCTGCATATTACTGGTGTGTGTTCAAGAAAGCCATGGGGAGTGGCTCTTTAAAGAAATTATGCAGTAGGCGTCTTTATGTTTCCCAATAATCAACATTTTAGAATGTACATGTCACTTCCCTAAAATAGCACCCTCTTCACCCCACATTGATATTCCCATTCCTGCAAGAACTTATCCAGGTATAGGCCTTATTCAGACAGTAAACATAGGGTATCTTTAAAAAAAAAAAAAAGCAAAATTTATGAATGCAGGACACTGACAATGCTCATTTGAGAGAAACCCTCAGAGACCAAACTTCAATATGTAAGGAGAAATACTAGAGCTGCAAACTGTGACCTGATAGATATTTCAGTGTACACTGCTCATCTCTCCCTCACCCTTTCTCTCTTTTTCGTTATCACCCTCCTCTGAATCTCCCCTCCCTCCCGTCTACATCATGAATAGCATTGGCTTCTATCACCATGCAATCAGTATTATGTTGTTATAATTTCATCTCCAATTTCTAAATATTTACAGTTTGCCCTGAAACTAGTGATTCCTTTTATAGCTTAACGGTTTCCCACAACATTTCTCATCTCCTTCAGTGGGGCTGGGAAGTGCCCTTTAGACAGAGCGACGACTGTCAAAGTGTGGCTATGCCTGGACTGTAGCTACAGGCTTATGGGGGACCTTTAGCATTTTCTTTGCTTTTCTTTTAAGATCTACATCGAGGGTGGGATAGGAGTGAAGAGGCATGGATATTAAGTCTTTTGGATTTGGACAAAGGAAGAGCAGAAAGTGTGTTAGGCCTGGTTTATTTAATTACTGAAGAGAGCAAAAGAGGAAAGGAGAGTGAGAGCTGGGTGCGCATCAAAGGACAATGGCTGGAAAGTTCCTCCCTCCTCTGTCTTTCTGCTTCTACCAACCAGTGGGAAACTGCCAGCTTCTCCTAGAAATTAACTCTCTTTTCTACTGATGGCCAACAGCAGAGAAGTTCTGTTTAGAGAAGTCTGTGCAGAGCCATGGTTCTTTCAGAGAAGTGAAGTAGTGAAGGGTAGAGCAGCTCAATGGAATCACATGGGAGGAAATGTTCCTTGAGCAAGGAACATAAGCAAAGAGCCGCACACCGGACTCCAAAAGCTGTAGTTCTATTTGGGCATGAAAATTTAAATTAAACATTTCATAGAATTTTGGAGTTGTAAGGGACCTTGGAGGTAGCACAATCCAACCATTCCCTTTTATTCTTGCATAAGGAAATTGGAGTTTGAAGGGGGTAAAGGGTGGGGGGCAGGGGAATCAGTAATACTCTCAACAATAAAATAAATTTTAAAAAAAGAAATTAGAGTCTACAGAGATGAAGAGCTATGTCCAGTGGTGATTGGTTTAGACCTTAAACCCAGGTCACCTGAAAGACAAACCGGTGGGCTTTTGCAGACAGTGCCAGGTACAAATATGAATATTTTCATATGCTAGAGTTAGTTATATACATAGGTGTGTACAAGACATTTCTCCGTCAATTGAAAATAGTTATTATGGTCACTAATTACTCAAAAATTCTCTTGAGACTACCACTAAAAAATAAAAATAAGTAAAATAGATTAAACTATCAATAACTTTATTGCAATATATTCTCAACTGTGTCTGTTTCATATGCAAAGAAGAGAAAAGAGAGGACACCAAAGTTCAAGACTCTGACCTCTAAGTGATGAAAATATTTCTCATTTTAAAAATATCAGTAATTGCTATCTCTGATTTCCTCCTGCCTATACTATTTCTTTCAATTTCTCTATTTCTAGCAAGCTCAAGTGTGGCATTTTCTTTTTAATTCAATTAATAGCTGAGAGACCTTGAGCAAGTGACTTAATTGGTTGTGAGATAAGGTGAGGTATTTTATGCAAAAGTGCTTAACCTGGCATCTGGTATAGAATCAGGCCAGTGTTAGCTGTTTTTATTAGTAGTAAGCATTTCTTTTAACGAAAAGAATGAAATGGGAAGGATCGCCTGTATCAGAGAAAAGGTAGGGTTTGGCTACCAGCCTCAGCTCACTGTGAGTAACAGCTGGTCTCTTTATAGGGCTTAGGGTACAGATTACATAAAATATATATATAGGAATAGGAAAGGGTAAAAACTTTCAAAGTTCACCGGTTGTAGCCTCCAGCATTTCACTCAAGCTCATTAGGAAGTTTACATTTATAATGTAATCTCTTTGAAACAGATTTGATTTTTTTTTTTTTTTTTAGTAAGGATCTTGTAAATTAGAACCTTCCCAGGGGGCTAACCTAATACAACTTGTTCCAGAGGTGGAATTCCTTCTGATCAAATATCTTGGAGCAGAAGAAAAATGGTTCTTGAAGGCTCGAGCATACTGGTTTGTGTAATTAGCAGTGAATATCGGAATACCAGGGGCAGAATTAGCAATTAATAATACCCTTGCCCTCAGAACTTCATTGAGCAAAAGCAATACACTGAACAAACATTAAAGAACTGTGCAAATGAGCAGTCCACTGTCCCAGCCCAGCTGCTGTAAAGCACTACCATATGGCTTTATAGTACACCTTTATTTCACCTTGGAGATTAAAAGGCCTTTTTAAAAAATACTATTTCCTAAGGTTGTTCTGTGCTACACACACACGCACAAAAATACCAGTACCCCTCCACATTTGGGGGAAATTGGCTAATGTCTGAAGGTTACAGTTTACATGCTTACCTTTTCCTACTGCCTCATCTGGCCAAGATTCCTATGAATGAAGTCATACTTACATCAAGCAGAGCAATTCAGAAGTGAATTAAATTCCCCTCCCAAACAATGCATGCGGGGACACTCGCCGTGGAAAGGACCGCCGCAGGAATGAGAAGAAGCAGACGCAGCGGTTTCTCCTTAGTTCGACTTGATATTGAAAATGAGGCCCTTAGGTAAGGCAGACTGAGGGTCGGATGAAACGCTGCCTGGCACCAAGAGGGCACCTGATCTATAAGGGGTAAATCAATGCATAAATATACTTTAACATGTCACTAGGGGCCTAATGAACAAAATAAATTAATACACAAAATAGAAACAGACTCATCGATACCGAGATGGGACTGAGAGCTGTTAGAGAGGAGGGGGGTTGGAGGGTCTGGGGGAAAGGCGAAGGGATTAAGAAAAAACAAAATTAAATTTCTAGACACAAGACAGCAGTAGGGCGATTACCAGAGGGAAAGGGGGGTGAGCAGTAGAAGAAGGTAAAGGGGGGTAAATGGTGACGGAAGGAGATTCGTCTCTGGGAGGTGAGCACACAATGCAATCTACAGATGATGCATTACAGGACTGTGTACCTGAAGCCTACAGAATATTATTAACCAATGTCCCCGCAATCAACTCAATAAAAGCTGCCACTAGGGTGGGGGTGTATGAGTTTGCTGTTCTTCGTAAGGAACATCAGAACCCACAGAAGCAGATTCTAATCAGGAAGACCGCTGGTCGATCAGAAACAAAACCTTGGAAGAATCCTGCCACTAAACGGAGGCGGCAGAATTGGAGCGAAGAAGGTAAATGAACAACGTGAGAGCAGTGGTTTTTGAGCACCTCTATGGGGGGAAAGCTTTTTTCCAACACGATCGAGACAGTCCATTAGGTAACAGAGGACAATCCAAGTACAACTGACCCCCGTTAAAAAAAAGAGAGAGATGTACGCCTGGAATATTTTAATGTAAAGCATAAATAAATGTACATTCGGGAGACAAACTCGTAATGGGGACAAAGTCCTGTTCACCGCATAGCCTGCGTCCTTGAACTTTTTCTGTAAAGGGCTAGGTAGTAAGTATTTTAGGTTTTGAGGGTGAGTCTGGCCTCTGTCACTGCTGCTGCTCTGGATTCCCCCCTCCTCCTGCTCCCTCCTCTGCTCCCTCCTCTGCTTGTTTTTATATCTCTTTAATAATGTGACGACCCTGTTGAGCTCACGGTCTGTACAAATGAGCATCACCGGCGAGCTCTGGCCTGCGCCGTGGCCTGTCAGTCTCCAGTGCGCAGGGTCACCGTTGGCACTCCTGTTTTCTTCTTTGCACAAATCACATCCATGATGGATCATGTGTAACTTCCAAGTTCTCTGACTTTTCACTTTAAGTTTAAGCTTTAAATAAATCACCAAATATATGAATGCAGGATTTTAAAAATTTGTGTGTGTTTTTTCAGATTCTTTTACATGTTCCTCATTCATACCTTAGAGCACTTTATAGCTACTCTTTCCAAAGAGTCTTTCCAAAGCATTCCATTTTGTTTTTCTAGAAACATCAGTTAATTTTTGAATTAGAATTTCATAAGTTTGCCTAATGTTCATTTAAATTATAGTACTAACCAAAACAGGAACAAATACATTGGAAACAACATAATGTCTCTTGGGAAACCAATTCCCTTGGAAGAAGCAACGTGGTGGTACAGTGGCCTTGTAGCTGTGAGCCTTCGGCACGCCCTGCACTTTGCTGAGCGTGTTTTGGAAAGAGAAGGAAGAGCCTGGGTGACCCTGTGACTCAATTTAAATGCAGGCCAATTCTGAAGCCCACATGGACTGGCTTGGAAACTATGTCAAAAACTGCATACATTAAATGGTCAAAGAGACGATGCCCCATGGTAGAATAAAAATAGCTAACATATACTGAACACTGAATTCATAGCAAGGGATTTTCCATTCTTTATCTTATTTAATGTTCACCACAGCGCTGTGAGGTGGGTATAGGTGCTAATATCCTACTCTAATATTTAATGCATATAGGACTTTTGCCAAGTTACTTCATTTCCTCACCACTTACTAGATAGAGTAAAAGCATCTACCTAATATGGCTTCTGTCTATTTTTTTAGCAAATGTTTACTAAATACCTGCTACGTGTCAGGCACTGCAGATACAGCAGTGTGTGACCAGTGCCGCTCGCTCAAGGTGTGGTCGCTGGCCCAGCAGCACCGGCATTACCTGGAACTTGTTAGAAATGCCAGTTTTGGGGCCCCAGCCTAGATCTACCCCATGAGAGATGCTGGGATTGGCATTTGGCAACCCACGTTTTAGCAAGCCCTCAGATGGCTCGGATGCATGCTCAAGATTGAGAGCCACTGGCTTAGAAAGTAAGGTCCTCATGGAGCCTACATTACAATAGACCGTTTTGAGCACTATTCCAGTTAATCTCTGGAGGAGCACTCAGACTTCTGCCAGGCACAGACTGAGTGGTCATTAAATATTTGCTATTATTATTAATAGTAGCAGTAGCATCCTAACTATGAAGTTGGGCAAAACTCTAGAATTGCTTTCATTTGACATAAAAACCTTCTGTATTTATGTCAGGGATATGGCATAGCATTAATCATAGGTGACTCTGAAGGCCGACCTGAAAAAGCTTCACAAATGTCATAGAAGAAAATGATCGTTTAAGGGGAGGTCGGGTAACACACCTCACCCCTGTGAGACCCCGATGCAGAGGAGACTGCGCGCCCCACAGGGGAGGCCCGCTCCTCAGCCACGTGCGGTCCAGCACCTGCCCAGCCAGAGTTTACAGTGTTTCCAGGAGAGGTTAAAACGCTGGAGTTTTATATAAAATGACCTGACTTCTAAGTATTTAAACCCAATTCAAATCCTGAATCCAATCAAACAGAGAAGCTCAGAAAGTTGTTTCAGTTCAGAGCCCTCCACGAGCAATCGAGACCATCGTTCGTGACTCTCTTTTCCCGCTGCCCCAGTGCTTTGTGTAGTCTTCTTCCCCTCCTAAAACACATCGACCTAAATTGCTAGATCGGCAAGGAGGCGGGAGGGAGATCAAAGTGTCTGAAATGAGAAATTGCCTCACACGGTGGGATTTAATAAATGCTTATTGAATTAAACTACAACATGAATTAAAGACTTTCAAAGCTCTCAGATTTCAAATATTCAGGTTCACAGAAAAGCGTAGTGCTGTGTTTGTTTCTTTCTTTCTTTTAATATACCTACTTGGTCTTGGTCTAATTCTTTGGAAGGGGTTTCGATTTTGCTCAGAAAAATTCAGATTGCTTCTTATTGTCTCTGAATGTTTCCCTGTCTTTATTCCATTTCTTTGTCCCTGGGGGCTCAGGTCTTAAATTACCAAAAAAAAAAAATCTTGATTTGTAAATGCTATGTTTGCATGCAAACGAGGGGAGGCCGCTTGGTTTGTATGAAAAGAGCTGAAAGCCCGGCAGAGATGCACAAGGCCGGATTCCATATGAGGCACCTCACCCTGCACCCAACATGGTATTTCCAGGCCCCAAGTGAAGTTAAAGTGAGCCATATTATACACCATCATTCAAGCTTGTTTAGATTTTTTCTTTTGATTCATGCCTTTGCTGCATTTTGTACATCCTCTTGGCCATTCTTAGCAGCTGTAACAACACTTGTGGTATTACCAGTAATTTGCAACTTATCAAACATGATTGAACCTTGTTCTTTTGTGTAAACGAAACAGAACTCTTTGGTTGGCTTTCTTTATACTTTGGACATAGTGTAAAGGAAACGGAGACTGTATTTGCATGCCAGACAATGAAACATAACTCACAGTGTATACATGCCTTTGACATTGTAATTACTAGCTGTTGTTTAGATTCCATGTATGGTCACTGGCTTTGGCTGTGTTGAAATCAGCTGTATCAACATTTAATCAAAGTCTTATAGATTTTGGTTGTATATTTTTCTAACGTCAAAATAGAAATGCTGAGACTAAAAAATAGGTTGGGAGGAATGGAAATGTGGTGTGCAATACATTGCAAAAATAATGAACATTCACAGCGTAATAAATGAAGTTCATTCTGAATTTGTCAGTAATAAAATCAAACATCACATGGAGCCCATTTCAAATTAGGATTATTTCTCTAGCATTTCAGCAACTTCTAATTAATTTTGCTTCAGTTTACATTCAAAGTAGCCCCTTTTGCAATGTATTCTGTTGAAATATTATCTGATTTAACATGAAATATTAAAAAGAAAATAATTGTAGGATTTTTGTCGTGAAAAAAATGTAATATATAATGTTTGGAAATCACATGTAGAATATACAGCCAACACCATATCATTTAACACCACATAATATGATAGCATTCAGCAACATAATGACCGGTACTACCTTGTTTCTAAATGGAATACATTTCTGTAGATTTATACATGGGACTTCTAAAGTTTCATGCAGAAGGATTTGGGGGTGGGGGACGGTAGGGGTGTGGGGCAGAGAGGGATGGGAGCAACGATCTGTAATGCCAAATCCAGGCTTTTTTGCTCTATGCCTTTTAACAAAACTCCCAGGATAATGGTCCTCTCTATTCTCTGTGTCCTTTATTGAATATATAGGACTACCCATAAAGTTGAAGAATATAAAGCCATATGCCCACAACAAAATTATGAATACATCAGTTGAAACATATACTACATGATGCTCTATTGAGCATTACCATTCATATTTAAAGAATCAAAGGACACTTCTAATGACATATAAAGCAACTGTGGTACAAATGTAATGCATATTAGGTGTTTCTTCATTTGTTCAACAATTATCATGTACCTAAATATATCGATCACTGGAATTGTTAATACAGGATATAAAAAGACAACTAAGCCTGAGATCTGTCTTCTGTGAGTTTACAACCCCACAGTAAGTAGTGATTATACAACACAGAAAGGAAGCCCTGCAGGAACAACATATAATGTGGGAGTTCAGAAGAGAGAGGAATAGCCTTTGACCATAATGATCAGGAAGCCTTCATGGAAAACGATCTTGAGGAACAGACAGGGTTAAAGAGACTAACAGTCATGTTTTCTCAAGAAGCCAGGGCTGCAAATTTGCGTTTCAGGAGACTAAGTCCATAAGTCTACATAGATGTTTGGAGACTGGAAACATGCTTTAAGTGCAGAATTAGAAGATGAAATTAGAAGAACAAAAGAAAAACCAAGAGACTCTTTCAATGATTTTAGATCGAAAGCAAGAGAGAATAGGCCAGTCTACTGATGTGTGAATGAGTGAAGGAAAAGATCTAGGAGATGGTAGTAGAATTTATGAAGGAGGCTAGGAAAATGGAGATGGATTAAAATTTCAAACTTCAAGGATTTAGGGGATGGTGGACTATTATTAGAAATAAAGAAACTGGGTTAGTAGGACACGTAACAAATTCAGATAAGGGCATGCAAGATTTGCAAATAGGAATCGGCTAGCTGTCACGATCAGCTAGAACTTACAAAAAGAAGAGAGCCGGAGCTGCAGATTCACAAAGTGACTGCCCATTGGATAAGGACAGTTATAAGGAGTTATAAGGACCCAGGAGTTATAAGGAGTTAAGAGTAAAATCTTGAGTGAAAGGTGAAAGGTGCAAGGACATTTGTTGATGAACAAGCTGTACCCAGAGAAAGAAACAGGAGATTCTTGTGTACAAGTCAAGAGAAAGGATTTTCAAGGAGAGTTAGGTTTCAACAATATTAAAATTTTAAAAGAATGTGGAATAAAAATGAATTTGGTAGTTTAGGGATTATTGTGAAGTGTTTATAAGGTTGTTTACAAAATTTTTTTATTAGATTCCTAGACACATACCAATGCAAGAATAAATAATGGAAAAACAGAAATAGTAAATGTATGATGATAGACATTTTTAAGAGAATTGTAGACTGGAAAACATAAGAATCTTTTTCTATTTCCATTGATATACCTAAAATATCCCCTTTTACAGAGAGAATTTTAAGAATTAACAACAAATATTAAGTAAATCCTGATTGCTGCAGAACGATGCAGGAGTCTCCCATAATGAATTTGCCAGCGCCACTAAAAGTGATTTGTAGAATATGAAGCACAGTGAAAATCTTTTATTTATTATTATTGTTTCCATTCACACAGTAAACTGACCGACAAGGCAACTCTTCCATTTAGGCTGTTCTCTGACCTCCAAGTCAGGTAAATGGGTTTTATAATGGTCAAGGATTAGCAAGTTAAACTCAGGGGCGAGTCAAATACACTTTAACTGTAAAAACATTAAGAGAGGTATGTCTGTGTCATAAAGGACTAGCAGGGAACAGGAAATGTTGTTTGTTTTCCTTAATTAAAAGGGACAGAGTTGAGGTTGAAAAAAGGGATTCTTTAGAAAGACAGATGGTATAGAGGAACACTTGAGGAAATAAAAGCTTTCAGATACAAGAAACAAATTGAACTGAGGGGCACTATTTGAATTCTCACATTTGGAGAAAGGGTCTATTTCTTCCCCTGATGTAAGATGGAAGAAAAGTACGATGGCATAGAGGATTTGGAAATGGATAGAAAAGTCACATAATTATATATGCATATAAAAAGGTGAGATTTGGAGTTTGGTATAAATATAATTTCATGGAAAATCAAGAAATTCATATCATATCAATTTTTAAAACACCAAATCCTGTTGCATTTGAAACTATTAAAATAGCACAATTCTACATTCAGTATGAAGTAAGTATAGCCAGCTTTTGTACTTTGGAATACATATGAATAATGCTAATCATTTGATGCTTGGCCAAAACCCACTATCTGGGGCTACTGTGGACTGGTTCTTTTTGCTGGCAAAGCTCCTCAAAGCAAGGGAGCAATTCAACAGGAAACCTGACTTGTTATTCAGTCTTAATTTTTAGGTTGCACCTTTTTGACAAAGTTTACCAGTAGTCTCTAAATGCAGAGACGAATTCAAATTTGTAACTATAAACATAAAATATATTTATATCTTTACCCTACTAAGAAGATGCTAAATGCCTAGATTTTATAACGGCAGAGTTAGCAACAACTTTACAACTACTCCATGGAATTTGGTTGGGACTTCATCTGTCATTAGGTAGAGATTAAAGAGTCAGCATATAAGGCAAAGTGGAATAGCTATAAGCCCCTCTGGGATAAGATTTAAAACATGACATTTTAGCTTTCAAGGATATTTAAAAAGCTATCTTTGTTTTCTGAAAATGGGAAATAATTTTTCAAATCCACAATGCTCCCCTTGTAACAGCTAACCTCATTCTAAAGAGGACTCCTCTGTGGTATGAAAGCTTCTTTTTTTTGTTTGTTTTAATCAGAACACATGGGATGTTTTGAGATAATGACAGGAGTTTCTCTGGCTAAAGCAACTCAAAGGCAGACACAGAGCTGCACTGGTGACTGTTACTCTAAGACATAAGAAGGCATTTTGTGGGGAAAGAACCGTAACAGCCCTTGAAGTGTTTTTGAATGATGGCAAAAGTCAGCACTATGTCTTGTTATCTAGTAGAGAAAAGGAACAAAAAAAAGAAAAAAAGAAGAAGAAAAAAGAAGAAGAATGACAAGTGACAAGTAACATCACCCAGATCACCCTTTGAGGAAAGATAACATTGAGTAGAAATTGCTTCGGCCAGAAACACTCCTCCCATCTAGAAGTCAAAGATTTTGAGTCTCTAGTTGTCTCCTCACAGAAACAAAACCAATGTCTACTTAGTTTGAAAATTATTCATTCATCACTTAGTATTTAATACCTACTGAGTGCCAAACACACACAAGGATGTAACAATAAACAAAATACAGGAATCCCTCATCTCACTGAGCTTACATGTTAATGGGAGGTCAGAAACAGTCAACAAAATAACCAGGTAGAGACAGTCTGTTTAGGGGTTAAATGCTATGAAGAATTTAAATCCACGACGAAGGATGAGGGAGAAAAATCCTAAAAGGGAAGAATTAAGACCTGAAGGAAATGAAGGAAGGAGCCATGTAAATACCTGGGGAGTATTCCAGGCAAATGAATTAGAAAGTAGACGGCTCCAGGGCATGAATCTGACTGGCAAGCTTATCAAAAAGCAAAGAGGCTGAGTGAGCAAAAGGAGAGGAGCAGGGGATAAAGTCATAGAGATGGCGTTTAGTTCCTTATGGTCCATTAGAAGCACATTGGCCTTTACTTGAATTAAAATGGGAAGCTTTTGAAGGATGTGGAGAGTGGCATGGTATTCTAATGGAATCACTGGCTGCTATAGTGAAAGCAGTGAAGGGTGGCAAGAGCAAAAAGCAGGGGTGTCCACCATAAAATGATTACAATAATCCAGGTGAGAGATGATGGTGGATTGGACAAGGAGGGTGGCTGTAGAAATGAAGAAATGTGGTTGGATTCCAGATGTATTTTAATACAAGTGTTGACAAGATGTTTTGATGGATTGTATGTGGAGTTTGAAAGGAAGAAGAATCGGGAATGATTCCAAGCTTTTTGGTCTGAGCAACTGTAAAAATAAAAAATTACCATTCACTGAGATGAGTAAGACAGAACAAGTTTGGGGGTGAAGGAGAAAGTTAGCAAGTCATTTGTGGGCACCTTACATTCGAAAGGCCCATTGGATATCCAAATGGAGATGGTATGTAGAAATTGGTGTTAAGACGTCAGAGTTCACAGGAAAGATCTGGGCGGGAGACACAGATCTTGAAGCCATCGTTACACATGTAATATTGTAAATCATGATTCACCATGGGGTTGAGCGAAGGTAAAGAAAGGAAGAGAATCAGTGTTAGAGGTCAAGTAGATGAGAAGGAAATAGCAAGAAGGAATTGGGGGAAAATGACTATAGCAATGGAAGGAAGATAAGAAGAGCCTGGGTCTTAGACACCAAGGGATTGAATATGTTACAAAAGAACTGAGTGCTAATCTGGGTAAAGGACCACTGACAAATTCAGTATTGAAAATGGCCACTGGAATTTGTATTGGGGAGGTGACTAATTGCTTTAATGGGAGCAATTTCAGGGGAAGCATGAAAATGAAAGCTTAGGGCAGGCTCAACAGAGAATGGAAAAAGAGAGCTGGAGACTAAAAACAGACAAATTTAATGATGGAGCAGCAAGAAGGCAATGCTGCCATCATGTTCTGAAGTAGATGACAGAGGTAGAAATGAGGTGCATAAGTGAAGACTTTGGTCTTTGTCAAGAACACAAACAATTCACCTGGTTAAACAAGAACAAAGCCAGAGCTGAGGTGCAGGTAGGAGGGAAAGTAGTGATAAAATGAATGGAATTTCTTTTCTAATATATTTTGTTTTCTTAGTAGAAAGGCAGTGGTCCTCAGTGAAGACTGAGAATGGGAGATGGAGTTTGAGCAAAAGGGAAGAGATGGAGAGATCTAGAGTGTGGGAATGCAAAGGGCTTAGAGAATTAATTACTGTGATTCATTAAGGATCTACTTGAGTTTAGTAATCATAAAATTATTAGGTGACTACAGTTTGCCCTTTTTTCCAGCCATACTTAGCTGTTTGGGTATATTCATAAATTTGACAGAGAGTTTGAGTTAAACCAAATTTGAACGACCAAGTGGTTGAAAACATTGACTACACTTTTATTTTCTGGTTGTACCATTATTAAAAAGTAGTACCTAAATAAGCACTTCTCCAAAGAGGACATACAGATGGCTAAGAGACATATGAAAAAATGCTCAGTGTTGCTAGTCATCAGAGAGATGCAAATTAAAACCACAATGAGGTATCACCTCACATGTGTCAGACTATCTACCATCAACAAATCAACAAATGACATGTGCTGGCAAGGGTGTGGAGAAAGGTACACTGCTGGTGGGAATGCAGACTGGTGCAGCCACTATGGAAAACAGTATGGAGTTTCCTCAAAAAATTAAAAATGGAACTGCCTTTTGACCTAGTGATCCCACTTCTAAGAATATGTCCTAAGAATCCTGAAACACTAATCAGAAAGAATATATGCACCCCTGTGTTCATAGCAGCACACTTTACAAGAGCTAAGATCTGGAAACAGCCCAAGTGCCCATCAGTAGATGAGTGGATAAAAAAGCCGTCGTGTATTTACACCATGGAATACTATGCAGCTGTAAAGAAGAAGGTTCTTGTACCCTTTGGGACAGTATATTATGTCCCAAAGGAACTGGAGAATATTATGCTAAGTGAAATAAACCAGGAGAGAGAGACAAACATCACATGATCTCACTTATATGTGGAATCTAAAGAACTAAATAAACTGATGAACAGAATAGATTCAGTGACATAGAAGCATGCAACAGACTGAAAAATCTTGGAGGTTAGGTGGGGGTGGGTGGGGTAAGATTAACCAAAGAACTTCTATGCATATGTGCATAACCCATGGACCCTTCCCCATAGTGTGGGGAAGGCCTGGGGGGGGGGCGAGTAGGTGCTGGGTGGAGGGGTCAATGGGGAATAAAAGGGACATCTGTAATATTTTCAACAATAAAGATAATTTTTAAAAAAAATACTCATTCAAACACTAAAAAAAAAAAAAAAGTGGTACCTACACAAAATGTTCTTCATGAAAATCAATTTCATCTAAATGAAATGCTTTTGGTGAATTATTGCAGTTCTATACCCTAAGTTCTTTAAGCAAAACATAGATTACTTATGTAAATTAACTGAAATTGTTTTGTGATTTAGTATGTCTTTAAACCAGAGGTTGACAATTTTTCGTTTTTTTGTAAAGGGCTAGATAGTACATATTTTAGGCTTTGTGGGCCATGTGGTCTTTGTCAAAATTAGCAAGCCATAAGGTTTCTGTAACAGTCACTCAACTGTTCTGTTGTAGCTAAAGCAGTCTTAAACAACATACAAATGAATGGGTGTGGCTAAGTTCCAATAAAGCTTTATTTACAAAAACAGGTGTCAGGCAAAAGTCACAGGCCTTAGGCTGTCAACTCGTTTTAAACTATTTGTAATATACCTTGCTTAAATACTATGTGAAAGCAGGTGGGCATGCGTTCAATAGCTATTAATAAAATACTTAGAGAAATTGGTGAAAGCACCTACAAGTATGCCTGGCATGAACTAGTCTACTTAGAACATTCTCTTTCATGGAACATATGGTTGGAATTCTTGGTATTCAAGGAGTAGTCTATAAACCCAGGCAGCAGCATCACCTGGAACTTTGTTAGAAATGCAGAATCCTGGACTGACCCCATCACCTATTTAAAACACACCACCTGCATTTTAAAAAGAAACCTACGTGTTTTATGTACACATTGAAGTTTGAGAAGCATTCATGTAGAAAGTAATACTAAGATTTTCCATGTATGAAATCAAATAACCCATAACCAGTATCAGAAGATTAACAAAAACCAGAATAATCTGAGGCAAAAACAAAACAAGACAGAGAGAGAAATAAGGAAAGAGAGAAAAGGTAAAGCATTTCCCCATCAAATGTGCATCGAATGATGAATGATAAATAAAATGTGATATATCCTACAATGAAATATTATTCAGCCGTGGATGGATGTTGGAAATATTATGCCTAGTGAAAGAAGCCAGTTGCCAAAGGCCACCTATTGTATGATTCCAATTATATGAAATGTTTAGAATAGGCAAATCCATAGAGACAGAAAGTAGATTAATAGTTGCCAGGAGCTGGAAAGAGGGGAGTATGGGGAGTGATTGCTCATGGGTACAAGGTTTCTTTATGGGGTGATGAACATGTTCTGTAATTAGATAGTGGTGATAGTTGGACAACTCTGTGAATATAATAGAATCCATTAAATTGTACCCTTTAAAATGCTGAGTTTTATGGTATATGAATTATATTTTAAAGGTCCCAAAAATATAAAAACAAAGGCAATAATAAAATAAGTAATTTTGCGGCAGTTGGGTTTAAGCAGTTCAAGAGTTTTGGCAAGAAAAGATGAGGAGCCACTGTAGGTTTGACAAAACTGAATAAAATAAGTACCTATAGTCAGAATTAGTTTCTTATTTAGACCTCAGGTGGGTTTGCTTGTGAGAACAAACTGCAGAGAAATTGATTTTCTGGTTTACCGATGGTAACCTACCTCAGGTTACATTGGCAGGAAGGTTAGCTTGCAACTGCTTCAGAGAGAGAGAGAGAGAGAGAAAGAGATTGATTTTGCAAGTTTGGTACTTATACTGATATAACTTGAGCATGTTCCTGTATTAACTAGCAGCCCGGATCTATACAACCAACCCCACACCACCACACCCCGTAGCCACAGACAGCCTGTAGGTTTTTCCTCCGTATCTTCATAGCAGTCTTAGGCCCAACCACATAATCCGAATTGGGAGATATGGATTGTTTGTATGTGTTCCAAAGGAATCCCAACTCCTTGAGTGTTTCACATAGTTGGGAGTCAGTAATAACGCAAACCGGGTGATGACTGAGTGAGTCACACTGGGGAAAACACAGACTGCAATTGAATCTAGACTATGATTGCATATGTGTTCTCACACCCACTCCCAGCGAGAATCACCATTTATTTACAGCTTCTTATCTATAACTTAGTACCATTCATATATATTCACAATTTACAAAGCCCAATTTCCAGAGTTGAAAATTGATTCTCAAATAATGCTGAAAATTTAAGTAGCAAAGCATTTAAAATTTGGAAAATAGAAGCAGGGCATTCACGCAGTAGATGCTAATTTCTAACAAGCTCTGATTTTAAGGCCTTCAAGGGTCACTTTCCTCCTTAAGTCTATAGCACCAGATTCACCTATTTATGAGTAAATATTATTTCTTCTTTTGCTGCACCCACATAAAATTATATTAGTAGTATAAACTATAGTAATTTTCACAAATAAAATCTAACATCTTAAAGAATTTTTTTTTGGATTAACTCAATAGACTCATTTTGTTACAGTGAGCATAGGATGATTGAGAAATAGAACAGAACAGAATCTGATAGGGAAGTTTGACAAACCCCCTTTAATCATCGTGGGTTTGTCATGGGTAGTCCTACAGTTTTAGAAGGAAAGTGGCACTATGTCTCCATATACCCTCCTCTAAGACTAGTTCTCATGCCAGTAAAGCAGAGTGCAATGCTATGGTCTCCATGGAGGAGAGGACGGGGAAATACTAAAGCTTAGACCATGAATCTAATGCAGGATGGCAAGGAGATTTCACCACGTGAGCTGTGGCTGCCTGGAGCTCGGACTCCAGGAAGGTTCTGAGGCTGTGTCCATCAGCCGTGTCTGCCACGGGCTCAGAAGTGGGGAGTAGGTAGCATTCCCGTATGGCATTAATTGCTCTGATTATATAATCTCAGTCCTTAATACCTAACCCTTAATTAACTACCTTCCACCAGTAATTATCTTCTTTAAAAGGTATACTCAGGGTGAGAACTCAGCCTTCAGTTAAAATGATTTTATGAGAAGAGAGAATTTTCAAGAAACCTAGCATCATCGAAGTGATTGAGGGGGGAAGGGGGGAAGGGGGGAGGGAGGCGAAGAGGGCATAGAGATGATGAAAAGAATTAAATTTAGTAAAAAAGAAAATCTTGTGATCAAATGCATGTTTTTAAAAAATTACGAGCTGCGTGGCCAGGCACGGCTCAGCGGTTGAGCATCGACCTAGGATCCAGGAGATTGCGGTTCGATTCCTGGTCAGGGCACAGGCCCGGGTTGCGGGCTCGATTCCCAGTGGGGGGCGTGCAGGAGGCAGCCGATCAATGACTCTCATCATTGATGTTTCTCTCTCTCTCTCCCTCTTCCTTTGTCCCTATGAAATCAATAAAGACATATTAAAAAATTTTTAAATAAAAAAAATAAAAAATTATTAGTCTGAGAGGTGGATGAGTCATCTAGAGAACACCTTCCAGGGAAATGAATTTGCTTAGCCTCCGGAAGGATGGTAATGCATCTGAATGCAAGTCCCTAGAAAATATTCAGCCATGCTGCCCATCTTTATTTACATGTATTCTCTTCTCTTTTCATTTATCCTTTGAGTTTAAGACTCACAAGATTACTAAAGCCTTTTCTTAATGCTCTTGCTGCTTAGTCATTTTCTCATAAAGTTGTCTATTTCTGTTAAGGATTTTTGTCATCTCTTCCAGCAAATCAAAATATTTGACATGGAAAACTAATCAATCAAAACTACCTTTTGGAATACATAATATATAGACATACATTCTTGGTTGTCTGAATAGTGTTATATAGCTGTGGTCACTAAATAACTTAAAATATACATATTTTTTTGTTTTACTTGTGCAGCATTTGCAATTTTAGTCATTAAATGAGCTTTGCAGGTGTGCAAATACTCTGTTAATCCTGGTGTTTTCTGAAACACTGCTAGCCACATCAACCAAGACTTTGGAAGACTGGCAAAATGGAGAAGCTTTTTCAAAGCCCAACAATAAATTAGTAAGACAAGTTATATAACAAGTGGAACTTCATTGAGTTAAAAAATAAGACCACCTGAAATTTTATTTTTTTAAGCCATCAAGGACTGGATTTTTAAATGCAAAACCAGATATGACCATTCTTGTCTGTCCTTTGCTTTGCTTTTCATGTAAACATTATTTTCTTGATACATGGGGCAGGAGGGGGTGGGGGAGTCCCTAACCTGTACTTCTCATTACAAAAAAACAGCATTAGAAGTGCTTTGGTGAGTTTTAGCCTGGGATGTTTCTTTTAAGAGGCACTTGCATACTGGCTGATGTGGCTCACAGGTTAGAGCTTTGGCCCAGGTACCAAAGGGTCCCTGGTTCGATTCTCAGTCAAGTACCTAGGTTGCAGGTTTGATCCCCACCCAGTCAGGGCTTCAGGGGGAGGCAACCCATTGATATGTCTCTCTCTCTCTTCTCCCTCCCACCCTTTCACTCTCTAAAAAGCAATGGAAAAACTATCCTTGGGTGAGGATTTAAAATAAATAAATATTAAAAAAATAAAAATTGAAATAAGAGGCACTTGTGTGCAGGAGAGAGAAAACATCTTTATATCCTTAGGATGATGTGTGGCTTTTAGGACATGCTAGTGAAACTGTTTAGATGATAAGCTGTAACTAGTCAAAAACGCAAGTACCTTTTCAGTGTTTTGTTAATGGTCTTTCCACACAGCATTCTAGGTGATCACGCAGAGTTTCACAGTAACTTTGCTCTTTTCTGTTTCTACAAGAGAAAGGTAATTGGATATGTAATTCCCATTGTACAGTCTGCCTGAACTTCTAAAATGTGTCAGTAACAGAAGTCAGAAGTCCGGCTTTATATTACCTTGCTGCAGCCAAGAATGCAGGTTCTATTCTGGACCCCAATTCTGTAAATTACAGAATTCTGTAGGGGAATAATTCACTCAGGTCTACACATGGAAGTTAAGGATGCTTCTTCTACTTGGATGTCATGCAAACGACTTGAAAACATAGCAAGTTCTTAAGTATTATTGCCACCCCAGTTGCGGCTGAAGCTTCAATTGTTTTAAAACGATCCCATGCATATTATTTCTTATGAATTTACAACAATTGACTCACTATGAATTTGGTAACCCTCTGTATAAACATCTCTCAAAAGAGAGTATGAACTTAGCACTAAGAAGCATATAGGCATCTTAAACATCCTTTGATGATCAGCCTAAGAGAATCGTGTTTATTTTTTTGCTACATGTGAAAGTTCATTCTCGGTATCAAGTTTATTTTGTCCGCTAACTTTGTTAACCTTTCCAGTTTCTTCAGTATTTGGTGTCCTTTCACAGAGAGCTGTTAGGGATAGAACAGTTGCATCAGGGTGGAAGGTCAGAGCCATTACCGTGTTAACCTAAAGCATGTATGCTGTTCTTTGAGCTCAGAATGTGTCTTTGATTACTTCTTAAAAATTAAACAAAATTGCCAAGAAGAGTATCATAGCAGAGCATGAGGCATCTATGAAACCTATATCCACTAGATTTTTGATAAAACACTGAGACTATTTCCATTGGTAAAGTCATCTGGCCAGAGAAATGCTGAGTTTCGTTGCAAGAATCATGTTTGATGATTTTATTTTAACTCAAATAGCTAAGCATGTGATAAAACTTGAGTAGTTTGAATTTTTTTTTAAAAAAATAGTCTATTTCTTCTCATCTTTTAAAATAATATTTATATGACAGCATGGTTAATGAGTGAAACAATATTCGTTTTTATAGAAATCATACCATCATAACGAATAACTGAGAGATATTTCCCTGTAAAGATTTACTGCTAATCCTTTAGTTGAAATTCATTTTACTCAAGAGACATTCAGGCCATCACTTAGAGACATTATTTGCAGACTTCACCAGGGTAACAGCTCTAATCCTTAAGGTAATCATCTTTCACCCTCCTCAGCAGTTCTTTCTCCTTTTAAGTCCTCGCTGGTCTTTTTAGAAAAACAGAAACTAGAAGACTGCTATTATTCCCCTCCATGGGAGAGTCTCCTCCGTCGGGCAAGCAATGTCGTTTTCTGTTTGCCCCCATCTGAAACAAGTGCACAGGGTCACCGTCTCCACGCCGATGTTTTCCCAGAGCAAAAAGAACTATGTCAGGAGGCAGCCAGGTCGCCGGCTAGAAGAACCTGAGAAGTAAACTCCATCTGCCTTTCTTGTTTTTGCAGGGGACACTCAAGGGGCAGAGAAAGAGCACATGACGCAGAGCTGGGGTTAGGTAGATGAAGAGGAAGATGAGGGGAAGGCCCTTCTTCTATCTCAGGATCCACCCCCCAGTCAGTCGGGTCATCTTTTACTTCTGTTACTATTCGTTAACAACGTTCCAAAGCACACCGCAATTAGCAATAAGGCAAAAATTATTACTTTCATTTAATTCCAGCATTTTCCAGTATAGCTTCATGTTCGATCCCCGGTCAGGGTGCGTGCGGGAGGCAACCAAGCCAAGTGTCTCTCTCACATGGATGGATCGTTCCCTCTTCCCCTCTCCCTCCCTTCCACTCCCTCTAAAAATCAATGGAAAAAATATCCTCAGATGAGTATTAATAAAAACAAACAAACAAAAAAGCCCTCTAGATATTACAAAGTTTAATTCTGAATCTCAAGCTCATGTTAAGTTCTGGAAATTGTTTAAATTGCCACTTTCAAAAACATAACTCTGTTACCGCCAGGAAACTTGCTTTCAAACTGCTTCTGTATGTTGCAATGGGGCTTAATCTACATTTTAGATTTACCACATGCTTCCAAATGTTCGCTTTGTCCCATGTGCTTTTATTTTCATTTACCCATGGTTCTAAGTTAGAAACATCCCAATCCCCGGCCCTCTCCTTTGCCAGTCAATTACCAAGTTCTTTCAACTCAACCTTCTAAAATTTTTTGCTGTCCATGCATCCCCACAGCTACTGTCCGAATTCAAATCCTCATGGAATGCTAGATTACCCAGCGGGCAACCAAATTTAAAAAATCATGTTCTTAGGATGTCAGTGAAGCCAATTCAATATGAAATATGAGAAAAGCTTAGGTTCAATGAATTTATCCAGATTTTAAGAAGTAGAATCTCTGGAAAGGAGTCATAATGATGACATTTAAGTTGTAGATGTTATTTTAATCTCAACATTTGTGTATGCTTTGTACATTCATTTGAATTGCACAAAGGGTGCCCCCAGAACCTTTTCAGTGTTCTGATCTTTTTAATATTCCAATCAGGCCTTCTTACTATCACCAGTGAAAAATTTTCAGACTCACCAATTCTGTCCCTCACCTGCTTAATGATCTTGATGGGCCTGTGACACCCCTAAAGGAAGGTTCACACTCCCTAGTTCCACAAGCCAGGCCCTCAATGAAATGGCCAGAGCTGGTCATTCAGTCTCATCTCCACACATTCACCCTTTGTCCTTTGACCACACCAAACTCTCAGTTCTTTAGGCACAGGGATGTTTTCCATTTCTCTTGAATCTCCCTGTCAGACCTGCCTCATACATTATGCTGCTTCTTACAGGCAATTCTAAAGAACTGATTATATAGTTCTAAGTGTTTATTAAACTTAGATTTTTTTTTTTTTTTTGGACCAATACTGAAACCTCTTTTGCTTATTCCACTTTGCCACTTTATATATTCAGGTTCCAAACCATCCCACTTCTAATACAGTTCAAAGATGACATTTTAACTGGCAACGTCTTCCTCCGATACTTTGTTTTTTCTCAAGACAGGATGTGGTTTCTTCAACCTGCCCTTTGGACACTCCTATTATTATGCAAATACATAAATGAATTATAAAAATCCACTTATTGACTCATATGTTGGTTCACCATATAAAATCAGCAAAAATGTCACCGCAACTTCTGTGTACCACACCCAAAACGAGAAACTTTGTGCACTACCATACTATTAAGTAGCCTCAGAGATCCCTGCCCACTGTTTAAATGCTGAGTTCCAGAATGAGGTCATGTGAACGAGGATTCCAGGTTCCCACAGAGTGTGGTTCGCTCTTGAAGGAAAGGGAACTTTCAGTCTCTTGAGTTTCCAAGGGCCACATGCACAAACCTTAGGAAGAGGGCCAGACCAAGATCCGTGGGCACTCAAGACAAGCTAATAATTTGGCATCCCTTTAAGCCTATATTCTTCAAAGTTTGGCTGGCTTGCTGTTTATTTAGAAAAGAGGTTGAGAAATCAGTGAGAAAAAAGACAGAAAAAGAGTATTCACTCAGCTTCTCTTTTCTTGTCACGAAAAAATCAACACAAACACAAAAACAAACAAAAAAATTGGAGCTTGTGAAGGCTAATTTTATGTCAATTTGACTGGGCTACAAAGTGCCCAGATATTTGCTCAAACATTACTCTGGGTGTTTCTGGGAGGGTGATTTTGGATGAGACTAACAATTAAATTAGTATATGAAGTAATCCAAACCATCGAAGACCTGAACAGAACAAAAAAGGCTGACCCTCCCTGAGTAAGAGAAAATTCTTCCTGCCTAAAACCCTCAAACTAGGACACTGGCTTTTTTTTTTTTTTTTTTTTTCTTGCTTGCTTTTAGACTCAAATGGAAACATTGGTTTTTCTGGGACTCCAGTCTCCAGTCTTCAGACTGGAACTACGACATCAGCCCTCCTGGTCTCCAGCTTGATTACTCACCCTGCAAACTGAAAAAAGTCATGAAAAAACTTGAATTATATCAAAATTTCTGCAAGTCTACCACATGGGCATGGCCCATCTGTCACATGAAACACCTGTGAATGACTAATCCAAAAAAAACCCACACACAAAAAAAACCCCTGAAAAGTTAAAAGAAACAAGCACAGGATTGGTATACATTCGCTGAGAACAAAAATGAGGAAAGTAAAAATAAAAACAAATAGCAATCAAACAGAATTCAACAGACTATAAAATTGAAATTGAAGGAAAATGTCAGGCAAATATTGCACTATACATTTACAAAATTTCATTGGCTTTACAGAACAAAGGCTAGAGATACAAGCTCAACAGGACAAAAGAGAATCAGATATGAGCTTGAAGAGCTTAGGGAAGCACTGGAAGATTTTTTAAAAATCAAAGGAATGAACATGAAACTATATCAATTAGTGTCGACAAGGCTGAACACACAGAGAAGGAGGGAGAGAACCAGAACCAGAGAAACAGAGCAAACGGACATGAAAACAGTTAAAAGAATCTGACAGAAGCCAATGGATACTAAATATAAGTCATAGATAGCCAACATACACAAAATTGGCCTTCCTGCTTTAAATTCTGATATGAAAATTAACTATGTTGAGATAATTGTTTTCAATCTCGTATATAAAAGATGGCTTGAATTTGGAGATTGCAAAAGCAAACCATATCCCAGGAAAAACTGATGCAAAATGAACCACACCAAGAAATAAAACTCCTGCATTGCAAAGGTAAATAAAGAATTCATTGGGCACTCTAGCAAAGGACATGAAGTCACTGAATTAAGGTAAAAAGTCATCAAAATGGCCTCAGGAATTTCAAATAAATATTGAACCCCATGACTCAAGAAACTGTGACGAGATGCCTGCAAAATCCTTCAAGAGAGGGATCCAAGTAATGTTTACCAACCCCACACAGTCTTTCAACCATAAAGCCACCTAACAAATATTTCTGAATGTGAAGGAGCTCAAAATATTATGCCCATTAGCCCTTTTTATAAAAAATACTGGAGGTTTGTTCAATCAATAAAAGGTTAAATTGATCAAATAAGGCAAAAGTCTTGGCATCAATGAAAGAGTAATAAAATAACCCTGGAGAAAAATGATAATAATGACACTAACAAAAAACATTGTTTATTAACTCACTTAACCCTAAGAGTAATCCTATGATGTAAGCAGTATATATCCCATTTTATAAATGAGGAAACTAAAAAATAAAGAAACTAGAGAAATTTCTGCAGGTCTCAGAGCTAGTAAGTATATCTTGGGCTAAGCTTTTCACTGCTATTTTTTAAATTGATGTATAATTGATATATAACGTTACATTAGTTTCAGGTATACAAATTATGATTCGATATTTATATATACTGGGAAATGATAACCACAATCAGTCTAGTTAACATTGTCATCATACATAGTTACAAATTCACTTTTCTTGTGATGAGAAATTTTAAGATCTACTGTCATAGCAATTTTCAAATATACAATTAAGTATTAACTATAATCGCCATGCTGTACATTACATTGCACATAAACCACTACTTATACCACGTCACAAATGTTGAGCTGAATTCTCTTTTTAAAGTAATTAAAGGAGAGAGAGAAAGCACAATTTTATAAACGAAGAAATTATGAGAAAAAAAAGTATAATAACAGGAGAAATTAAAGAATCCTAGGAGTGTTTTGCTCCACCCATATTTATGCAAAAATTTTGGACAATTTGAATGAAATAGATACATTTTTAGAGATATACAATTTATTTAAATTTGCTCTAAAAGTGAAAGAAACTTTGGGCTAATTTTATTATTGCAAGAAGCAGAAAAATTTTCCAAATAGCTACCTCCTTCAGCTCCTCCCCAAAAGACCCCAAGCCAAGACTATTCACAGTCAAATTCTACTGAACAATTATGGAATAGAAAATTCCAGTGATATATACACTTAACAAAGCATAAAAGAAAAGAAAGCTTCTAGCTGTTTTAAATTAAGCTGGAATTTTAGATAGATGATAGATGATAGAGATGATAGATAGATGATAGGTAGATAGATAGATGATAGGTAGGTAGATAGATAGATAGATGATAGATAGATAGATAGATAGATAGATAGATAGATAGATAGATGATAGATAGATAGATAGATAGATAGATAGATAGATAGATAGATAGATAGATAGATTTCAGATAGATAAAGATCATCTATCTATCATCTATCTATCTATCTATCTATCTATCTATCTATCTATCTATCTATCTATCTATCTATCTATCTATAATCTATCTATCTATCTATCTATCTCTGTCTGTCTATCTACTTCCTACCTCCTGCTGGTTCTGCCCCTCTTATTGAACCCTGGCTAATAGGAGGGTAACTGTGTGCTTTGGATACAGACCTAGAAAGGAAATTTTCTGCTGTATCTTCTCTTGTATCTTTAAAATTGGAAAAATGTGAATATATTACTAATTCAACAAATAACTAGTAAATTTAGAAAATGTGCCCTAAACACTAAGTATTAGGACCTCTGCATTAATTAATAGAAAACAAATGGTCTAGCCCTTTTAAAAGGACCTTACAAACCCTCTCTTTTGCCATTTTCTACCAAAATTAATTCTAGTGTTTTCTCCAGTCCCTCATAGCTGTTTGCTTACACATGTGTTGTTGGTTTTTTTCCTAATTCTATTTCAAGTAGCTGAGTTTTCAAGAGAACTTGTGTTGAAAACTTGTCATCTTCTTGACACATAAAATTAGCGTTGGCTTGTCCTGCCCCTCCACCCTTACCTTGTAGCTTGGACTTGCCCTTCACCTCTCCACTTGTTTTGCTCTTCCTAAGCCCACCCCTGTCAACAGCAACACTGAATAACAGAGAGCCCTTCCTTAGTGTGGGAACATCTGGACTTCAATCTAACCATGACATGTTTTAATTTTGTGATCTACGACATTTTCGAATCTTGAGTTTCGGAATAATCTGTGTAACGGCAATAGTACAATAGTAATAGTTGCTTTGTCCACACTAAATAACATCATAAACCTGGAGGCATTTGTAAACTGTAGAGTCCTGAGTAAATGCAAGTGATTGTTCATTATTGTTCGTTATTTCAGGTTTGAGTCTATTTGTACTTAACTGAAGTCGTAACCAAAAATAAGGAAGAAAAAGAAAAGGGTGCTATTTGATGAGTGCATGCTCTGTGCAGGCTGCTTTCTATATGTAGCCTTATTTATGGAGCAACTGCAGAGGGCAGGCTCTCTGCCAGTCCCAGAACTAGTCAGGAGAGAAGCTGAAATCCAAAAATAGGACTGCCTGACTGTAGAGGTGGTACTCAAAGGAATGACCATGCACAAAACCTTCCCTTGCTTATTCGTATGTTACAAACATAAATATATTCAAAAGTTCCCAAATCCTTATTCCTGAAGAACTGCAAGATTAAAGCCAGGTAAAACAATGTTCCACATCAAAACCATTCAATTCAGGGGCGTTTTTTCAATCTTGTTTTTATTTGTTTGTTTTTCATGCTCAATTGTGAAAAAGAAAAGAAATGATTAGCTCTATTTGGTAAGGACAGACAAATTAGACTAATAGACCGAGATTGCAGTAAACTTCCATTTGGTTGAAGAGAAACATAACACTGTTCAAAATGATTCTGCTCGCAGCCTTGGGGATTTTCTCAGCAATAAGATTAATTGTAAAACAATTTTTTAAAACATCCCTCAGATTTACTATAGATTCATTCCAATTTGGCAAAAATGGGATGATATGAAAAAGGAATACCTTTTGTTTCTGAATGCGAGATGTCAATATGATAGATGTTTAACTTTTGTTGAATGTAAATTTTCTCTGGATAACCTTATTGTAAAAGGAAAATATTTATTTAAAAACTAACTTTATTTTTGAGGGTCCATATTAATCTATTATTATAATTCTCATGATTGGATTTATTATTATAATTCTCATGATTGTTATGGCTCCTCTAATATTATAGGTTCAGATTAAACTAAGTAATTTGAGTGCCGACCATGTACTATATGTTTTTATATTATTCAGCAATCTTCATGACAATCTTTTGCCATAATTCTAAATTTCTTGGTGAGTTAACAGGCAGAGAGGGTAAGATTCACTGCAGCTAAACCCACCTCTTCTGGCCTGTCTAAAACCTTCCAATGCGATTAGAAAGATTAGCCTTCATAGCCATGCTTTAAACCGTGAGACTAGCCTGACTCCAGCTTCTTAATCATTTGTCCCACAAACAGAAGACAGAAGAGACTCCTTAAGTGAATTTTTATTTACATCACTCCCCATCCTCGAAGCCTTCTAACTGTTTCTAATTAGTTTTAAAATCAAGTTAGGACTTTGAATTGGGAAGCTAACAGCTAATTACTTGATTACTTGATTACCACAATCTGACACAGTATTTATTTTCCAGTCACATCATTCAGAATCCTGTCCCCCTAATTATAAAGTCTCTTTCTCAGTTCCTGCCATTCATTCCTTCAGAAATCTGTTCCAAGTTCAGCTCTTACCCAAAGCTCTTCCAGGCTAAAGACAAACGCCCCCTGCACGTTTGCACACCCCTGGTGCACACGCCAACCCTGCCGCTGGTCGTTGGTGCATCCCTGGCCTTCTCTGGTGTGCAGGGCGGCGCTGAATGCAGTCATTGTGCCTCAGGCCTGCTTGGGAGATGCACGTGACGCATTGGAGCGAGGGGGCCTCAGTAAATCTCAGTGGCCATCCTTTTTATTTCCCTCTGATTATAAGCACCTTGAGGGCAGTGTTGCCATTTCAGTTCGCCACCTGGCTTGTTATGGCTCCTCTAATACGGCAGGTGTTCAATAAACCGCGGTGAATGAGGATCTGCGGCTGACTGATTAACTCCTTGGCAAGTGAAATCTCTTTACTGTTCCCCTGGAGTCCACAAAGGGTTTACGCACTTCACGGGGCACCCCACTCCCGCTCGCTCTGGCCTTGCAGGAACCGGACGGGCCTTTAAACAGAGCGCTCAGGGCCCCCAAACCACGCTCCTCCATCCACACGGAGTGCTTTCGCTTTTATTAGCCTATTGTTGCGCACATATTCCACTGGAATATGGTTTACGCGCTGGAACCTTCCAGCCTCCAGCCCAGGAGGCTGGCGCTGGCCTTCGCCTGCTCTGTTTTCCTTGTGAATCACGGATTAGAACCGCAGCCTTTCTGACCTGCAGTAAAACTCACACGTTCCCTTCAACATATGCTACCATACAATGAATTTCATTGAGGGGAAAACGGAATGTGGATTCTACCTGACTGATTCTTTTCAGCTTTGGGGTGCTGTGGTTACAAAGATCAAATGCTGCCAGTGTGTCGGGCAGCACCGGGAACTCGGGCCTCCATAAATTCTCATCCTGGAAATCGCATGACAGAATTAGAAAGAATATTTTTCTTTGTCAAGACTTGGAGGCCCCCCCCCTTTTTTTTTTTTTTTTCCTAACTTCGGGCCCTCTTGCTCTACTTGCTGTTATTTCTCAGACAAAGCAAAATCAGAAGCTATATTTTAAAGGGAGGAAGTGGCACAAGATAAATGGCCGGGGAAAAGCTTGCTACTGGGAAATACCCTTTAATCGTTTTTACTTGAATATCACACTTCAGTTGGTTTGTTTTCTTGCCCTTTCTCTCTCTTTTTTTACGGGACTAAGTTCTAGAAAATGCACGTTATCCATACCCACACCAGCATACACGAGGGTTGATCTGAATATATTAATACTTAACAAGATTACTAAATCGAAGGGTTTTTTAATCAACTTTTGTACATATACCTTTATCATTTTCAAAGTTTTGTAAGAAAAAGAATTTTATTTATCTATTACTGAAAAATACTGCTACAAAAACTCTCTACTCTCATAGAGAATAGATACATACAAATACACTCATATTAATTCTTTTATAATATATTTTTATTTTAGAGAGAGAGAGAGAAAAAGAGGGGGAGGGAGGGGGAGAGAGAGAGAGAGAAAGACTGATTTTTGTTGTTCACTTATTTATGTATATACTGATTGATTCTTGTGTGTCCCCTGACCAGGGATCAAAGCAGCAACCTTGGTATGTCTGGGCAACGCTCTGACCAGATGAGTTACCCAGCCAGGGCAGCTCATATTAATTCTGTTGGCCATTTTCTACATAAAAACCCAGGAATAGGAGATTCTCAATTTTTAAAAACACATGTTTCATGTCCACTTTAGTCTCATCCATTTTCTTAGGAAAGTATTTCTACAGGTTATGTAATATTCATTTGTTTCTATTATAAATACATTCACAGCACTTCTAATCTCGATTTTATGTTAGTTGATAGTGAGTGGGAAATAATTTTATCCCATCATGAATTATGCTACTGGTTTCAATACCCCTTTAAAATATGTTCAAATGAATGTACTTTGTTCTTTTAGAGCCATTTTAAGTTTACAGAAAAACTGAGCAGAAAATACAGACTTCCCATATACTCCCCCCTCGCCAGTTTCTCCTATTATTAACATCTTTCATTGATGTGGTACATTTCTAATATCCTTTCAAAATATGTTTTTGGTAAGTAAATATCAAAGCCCCAACTATGCTTAATAGAAGCTGAAACTGTATTATTTTTAAATGAACATTTTACTTTTATAATAAAGGTATACAACATACTTTTAAATACACAATGTACCATTATAACTATTTTTTTGCAAAAGATATAATTAAAACCTACATAATTCTCCCTATTTTTATGGTCTTTTATAAAGTTTTAGACCCACTTTGAAGCATTCTTTTAAAAACACATGCACACAACAGTTTGTTTATTTTCCGAGGCCCACATGGCACTTTGCTTCACAATGTGCTAATTGCTCTGACTTTGGCCCAGGCTCTTTGCTGGGCCTCTTGCCTCTGTCTGCTGCATCTGTGTTTACATATCTTGTGGGATCACTCAGAGCCCCTGCTGCAGGTCCTTTCAGCTTCTTTCAAGACTAGGCCTCAAGGAGTCTAACCAAAGTCCAAGTCACCCAGATCAGTTACTGCAAAAAACTTACCCTGGTCAGAATCTGCCTTCCACTGACATTTTGATGCAAAATCCCAGGCAACGTATTCCCTCCACTGAGGATACATGGTTTGTAAAAGTGTAAATTCAAAAGGTTGTTGATAAATTACTCTATAAGAGCTTCACTATTAATTTCTGCCAGGAGACAGTAAAATAGTAAAGAGTGTCTAACATTGTTCCAAAAACAACACTTTCTGCTACAGGGTAGAGCTCTCTGCAGTGCCAGAATGAAATTAATCTTGCCCAGTTGGTTATTGAGTGCCGTCCCAAATTATTCAGCTGGAGTTAAACAGAGGTATTGTTGTTACTTAAGAGTACAAAACCCAAATTCATAGACTAGCATATAATGTCAGTAACACAGGTTTGAGATGGAGGAAAGAACCAAACTGTAAAGATTAAGACTCGGGTCCCCCAATAAAATTAGATAAAAAGTAGTTGGTGTCTTACATCTATTCTAATGGATCAAAGATATAATTTATTCCAACGTGAGATTCTTTTAAGTCAAAAATTATAGTTAGCCCTGGCTGGTGTGGATAAGTGGTTAGAGCATTAGCCCTTTTACCAAAGGACTGCAAGTTCAGTTCCCAGTCAAGGGCATGTACCTGGGTTGCAGGTTCCGTCCCTGCCCCGGTCGGTAGGGGAGCTTGCAGGAGGCAACCAATCTGTATGCCTCTCTCACATCGATGTTTCTCTCTCTCCACATGCACACACCCTTCTACTCTCTCTAAAAATCAATGGAAAAAATATCCTCAGGAGAGGATTAACAACACAAATATATATATACACATACTTATAAGTAACACTTTTTTATTTAAAAAGTTAACTAATATACACACAAATTCATAAAATGTTCTTCCAGTAACATGGGAATCATAATTAAGAAACTTTAATACAATTCTAAATATATGATATCTACTTTGTGGATTGATATGTATGTATGTTACATTTTTGATCCTTTAATTGTTTCTATAAAATTTAGTAGGCTTCAGACTGATTGTAGTTTTGCTAATTTTATGCTAATATAGATAGATAAATGTGTTTCCTGCCTGTCATATAGAGCAGTGAGATGCACTATGTACTTTGGCAATTGCCTTTCGTTTGTGAATCACTTCAGTTACTGCTATTCTCTGTCACTGTTGGTAATTCAGCATCTATATTATATTTTTCCTCTTTAAAATATTGCTCAAAAGTCTTACCTAATGTACACAAATATGGGAAGATTAAAGAAACATTATTTGGCCCTGGCAGGGTAGTTAGTTGATTAGAGCATCGTCCTGATATACCAAGGTTGCAGGTTCGATACTCATACAAGGATCAACCATGAAGGCATAAATAAGTGGAATAACAAATCAATGTTTCTATATCTCCCTTCTTCTCTCTCTCGAAAATCAATAAAAAATCATTTTTTATAAAAAGAAACATTATTTGAAAGTTGCTTACTGTTCATTTTAGCAAATATTTCCGTGGAAAAAAATCTGTGTCACCTAGTAGAAATTGCCTACATTATGCCTACATGGTAGAATTGGATTCTGTTGCATGTTGGTGCTACTGCTTCACTGGCTTCTGACAATGTGAGACAGAACATGGTTAGATGATCAGAGTGTCAGAAAGCCCATTTACCTTGAGGATGGCCCGGTGAGGGTTGATCCAAGGCAGGAAGAAAAGACAGGATCATGGATTTCCCTGATGTGGGCCACGGTGTTCTACTGACCAAGAAGACAGAGCAGAGCACGTGCATCTCACAGGTCATTGCTGTGAGATGTTCTGGGCTTCTTGGCCATTTCCATCACAGCTTCTGACATCATCCAACTCCCAGATCAGCCCCCAATCACTTGTCTTTCCCTGGCTTTCCTGAAGCCACAGAACTGCTTTCTCTCACATTAGGCTTCTACTCTCACTAGAATCCCACTACCCCAGCAGTAGAAAGTCTTGGTTTCTGTTGAACTGGCTCAAATAAAGCATATATTTTGTATCTGAAAGTAGGTAGGTGTTAGGAAACCAAGATTCATTGCACATTGATTTTGACTCAAAGAATGCTTGTTATAGTGAGAAAGAATGATAACAGAGGAAAAGTAATAAATGCTTCATATCATATGAGACTTGTAAGACTCCTTACATAAGAAGTTTTTATGATTATTTTGTTTCGCTTTTACACAAAGAAAATTCCAAATGTTTAGCTTTATTGGTCACCTTCTTAAGAGATTTCTAATAATAAGACTTGGAAATTGCTTTTCCCTAAAAAGAAATAAACAATTACACTCTTAGTTTTTAAATCAAATGACACATCCTACCGCATAGTTTACATGCAGTTTAGGATTAGAATAAAATGAAATAACAACTAAATTAATCTGATTTATTGGATTGTATGAAAACAAATGAAATTTAGTTTTGTTTTTGTTGTTAACCTTATAAATGCATATTCATTTTTCTATGCATAAGACTCAAATTCTCTTGCCCAATGTAATGATCAATTATTTTATCAGAACTTAGTAGCATTCCAAAAAGAAAGGAAAGCACCAAATGGAACACTTAACGGACATTATGCGTAGGGGGGACTCCGAACAAATTCATAATTACCTCTTACAGAACAGATATTTCTTTTGCAAAACTCATGTCATCTATTAAAATAGGGGTCAGTTTGCTACTTCCAAAATATAACTGCCTAGTAGTGGAAAGTTTATTTGCAGGATGAAATTGTATTTTAACCTTAATTGTTTCTTTCTAGGTTACTCAAATACCCTCCAACTCTGATTCCTATTTGTTTGAGATACATGGATTTATTCTCTGCAAGTAGATAAATATTTGCCACATAAAGGAATAAAATTAAACTGATCACTAGAACTATGTACAAATGAAGCATTCAGTTTACTTACTCCTTAATTTTCTTATCCAGAACTCCTTTTCTGAGCAAACCCCTTTGGCCATAAAGTTAATCAGATCTACTATACAACAGATAGGTTACAATGATTCCAAATAGAGTTAGAAAGTTCCGCATTATACTTTGAAAAAATTACTTCTTGCTGAGGTCATTAATCTGTTTTAGTCAATAAGAAGACCGTAAGAGGAATTAAAACTAATCCTCAGTCGTATCGCTGGTTTTATATTTTTTTTGGCATTTTACATTCATTTACTTTCCTCTTATTTTTATATAGTGACCACATTATTCACCTGTTCTTATTTCTGGTAAAAGTTAACAAAATATTCTTTCCCAAAGTGAAATATGTACGTGTATTTGGTAGAACATAAAGGGTAAAATGGATGGATATTTTTATTCTCGAGATATTTTTTCAGTCTTCCTTTTCCGATATCTCTAAGGGGGAAAAGGTATGGCTACCCGAGGTTTCAAGTTTTCCCTGAACTCTGAAAGTCTTCCAGCTGTATCTTGAAAAAAGGAGACTTTGGCTTTTGACTCTTTCCTGTCTTATGGATAAGAGCCCGGCTGTTTTCATAAACAGCGGCCAGCTGTTCAACTTTGAAAACCCTTCCACAGTCTTCCACTTTTCACAGGGGAAACACATCTTGACTGCATCTTCTTGCCCTGCCTAAGTTAAGAAACTCATTAAGGATTTTGAATATAAACACTTCCTTAACCGAGACTCTCAGAAACTGTACTCAGCTGCTGGTCTGAACCTAGAAGTTGGGTATATATTTCAACAGCCTCCTCTTATTTATTAAGCGGATTGTTCAGGGATGTTTTGGAATCTTTCGAGCCAGAAACTATTAAAGTGAGAGGAACGCTGAAGGGCAAGTAGATGCTGGGCACTTAGGAGAACGAGCCAATGCTATTAACAAAGTCTGCGGCCTGGAAATGTTAGGAGAGCGACAGATGGTTCTAGTCTTCGCTACCTGTTCACCATGTAAGTGCCTTAAGGACCGCAGCATAGTTGTACGGGGCGACCAAGCTTATTGTCACGGGGATCCTGCCTCAAAGCTTGATCACAGAACAAGGGATACAAAGCCCTAAGTTAATGTAGCACATAGGAACCTGAATTCCTTATTTAAAAAAAAAATTTATATTTTTAAATATATCTTTATTGATTTCAGAGAGAGGAAGGGAGAGGGGGAGAGAGAGACAAAAACATCAATGATGAGAGAGTCGTTGATCGGCTGCCTCCTGCACGCCCCCTGCTGGGGATCGAGCCCGCAACCCGGGCATGTGCCCTGACCGGGAATCGAACCATGATCTCCTGGATCCTAGGTCGATGCTCAATCACTGAGCCACGCCAGCCGGGCTGAATGCTTTATTTTTTTAAGTGAAGACAGTGCAAAGATCAAAAAGATGTCAGGTAGATTAAAATCATGGAAGGAGAATGAATAGATAAAAATACAGATAAATTTTAAAAGCTGATAAAAATACTTAATTTTTTTCCTTAGGTTTTTTCCAAATTGAAGAACAATATTAATTATGCTCAAATAAAATATTTATTTTTGTGCAAAAACTATCAAGTGAAGAAAATATTATTATTACAGAATCCAAGTGATGAGAGTAAATATTCTGGGAAGACTTCCTATTCTTATTAGACAACGGATGGGTATGGATATGAACATGGACATGGGCATGGACATAAACATTGTTCTAGAGATACCTCCTACTTATATGTAGACTACTATACAGGGATGAAAGGGGTAGGAGATGAGAGGGGGAAAACAAAAACATATTTTCTACATGCTAGTTTAAATATTTAATGAGGAAAAATTCCTGAGGGAAAAATGATTTAATCAGTATTCCCTCAGAATATTATGAATTGCTTTTCAATGCTATACGTAAATGTTTAAAAAAATAATAATCTTTCTAATGATCCTCAATGGCAAAGGTGTTACATGAAGTCCAATCTAACTCAGAGCCTGTTTCTTGTGAAGTGATGTGTGTATTTTCCTTATTAAATCAGTGCCTATAAGTTTGCAATTCCATAGGGGGCTTTGAACTAAGGAACTTTAGCAAATGGAAGGATAAATATCAGAAGGTTTCCTGCTAAGTCATTTAAAATGTCAACAGAGTGTGAAGTTTAAGCATCCTGGAGTGTTTTGAAATAAGATTATGGGCACTTTTTCTGGACATTTATAATTAGATCAATCAGATCTACCACTAAAAAAAAAAATCAGGTTTTTTTTTAAAATTTGTTTTTCATTATATTTCAGGTACCTCTATAATTTTTTAAAAGATGGTACAAACACAACTTTTACAAAAAGAAATTTTTTAGATTGTCCTTGAAATATAGGATTTGAACCTTCCAGCAACTCTGGATTTGCCAGGAAGATATCCTCTCAAGAAGGAAAGGAAAAGCTCAGATATCAATAATAATTTAAAACTTTGAATAAAGAGTACTATTTTAGGTATATATACAATTTCTCCATGTATTAAATACTTTGACAGCCATCATATCAACGGATTCTCTCAATAACTCTCTGAAGTTGGCAAAGAAGCACCATTTTCCCCATTTCCCAGATGAGGAAGCTGAGGCTCCAAATGATTCCATGCCTTGTTTTAAAATAGTGGGCTAATTAAACTGTGAGATTTGACCACCAACCAGTGTCCTCTAACTCCAATAATCCTCCATTCCTACATCATCTGCCAAAACAGCAACCCAGGAGACGGAGGGTGACCAATTATTAAAAATATCAAAAATTAACTAATAGACTGCTTTTGCTTTCTAACTAAAACATGTCTTTTGGTATGAAGAAAGAAGATAATTTAAGAATATTGAACATGTAAAAAAAGTTTCTTCATCAATTTGATTTTTTTTCCAATTCAAGGAGGTTAATGAAATTGATGTTGGAGATAAGAGTAAAGAACTAGAAATATAAACATGCAGATCAAACCGATGAGTATAGTGATAGTCACTGAAATTCAGAATCATGTTCCTTTCCTGGTTAATTGATACTATTTTAAATAATTTATATGGAAGGATTTTTTTATGGAGAAAAATGAAATGAACCCAAGATGGACTGGAATTTACAAGCTCATTTAAAGAAAAGTCTCAACTATTTTTTCTTACAAAAGTAATACCTCCCCAGATGGCAGTCTTTGTAGTTTGTGGCACTGATTCAAAAGGTATATTAACTGCCACTCTCTTAGCTGCACCAAGCATTTACAGGCCTCCCTACAGAATGGGTTCAGCAGTAATTAAAATAACACCCTTCCTCAGGGTGAAGTTACACTTGAAGAGTTGGGGATGTTTTTTTTTCCTTCCTTTGGATAATAATTCCTGTTCCCCCACCTCTCCCTAAAAGATGAGAAAAAGATGAGTGGAGATACCTTGAGGAAAAGGAGACAGAGGCGGTGTCGGGAGTGGGGGCAGGAGAGAGAAAAAGAGAGAGTCAGCATAATACATACACCAAAGCTTGAGCCCTGCAAACTGCGTTCAAATGTTAGTATTTCTTTCATTCCCTACCAGACATTGATAGACAAACAGGTTTGAAAAAAAGAAAGCAAGGGAGAAAGATACCATTTACTCACTGTAGCAGCAGGAAATCAAGGAAAGAAAATAAACAGGGCTTGAATTGTGGGCCTTTACCCTGCTAGTCAGACGGTTCCATTCTGCATGTATTTGCGTGCTGGTAAGTGGCGAGGGGAGGTAAGGGCCCGGGGCCTTGTGGGATCCCTGGGACTCCCACAGCTACCAGTCCAGCTGTACAAACACGCGCGAGCTTTGTGAAGGTGCAGTGGGCAACAGGCTGAAACTGCTGAGCTATCTGCCCCATAAATCCCTCGCGAAAGCTCCACTTGAGGGGGAGCCAGAAGTTATGTGTAAATGTTTTATCCAGCCAGGAGCCAGCGATTGGTCATTTCCGTCTCCCCTCTCTTTCCCTCGATGGGTAAGTGGACTGGCTGCCTTTCAAGCAGTAAGCTAAGATGCGCAAATGACCGTCTTTAATTTGGCTTCCCTCTGGGCCAAACAAGAAAGGGTAAGTGACTCAGAAGCTCCTCCTTCCTGACTTAACGGCCTGGGGGCATATGTTCCGCAATTAAGAGCAATAAATTCAGCCAGAGCAATGGAAACTTCTGTTATTGTTCTTTTAAATTTCTTTTGCAAAGTCAGTCAGTATATGGCTTTAAAATGACCATGGATCTACATATATAATTTTTGTGAATGATTCAGGGCTGGAAGATTAATCTGTTTCCTTAAATAGGACACCACTTATTTTGCCCCAGTTTTTCATTTTGCTTTTTTCCTGATTCCCAAGAGATCATCCTAGGGTGGCATAGTGTACCTCGAGTGCAAATCATGCAGAGGTTCTCAATTGCTAACCCCAAGGGGAACTTTCCTACGATTTTCCCCCCTCTCTTTTCTAAACAATTCCGAACTCTAAGTGACCCCCTTTTATGAAGCCTTCAAATGGCATCTAAACACCTTAAACGTCATGCAGTCAGTAAGCTACGTAGACTATTAAAAAGCTGAAGTAAAGGACAGAAAACCGATGGCAAGTGCAGCAGGCTAAATTTAGGGCGACGGTGGATTTGTAAGCATTCAGACAGCTAGAGAAATCTCTGCACTGAAAACACTTGGAAGCCACTTTAGGCTTTCCAAAATCCTAGAGAGTGGAGAAAATACAAGACACACTGAAAAAAGACACACACCAACACAGGTGTTTATACACATTCTGTTCTGTGTTGAGCAATTTTGGTTGCATTCAAGTAGTATTAAACAGACCAATTCACTTTTGTTTATGTGGCCATGCAAGACTTATTTTGAACAGAGATTTGCATGGCTAACAAGTTAGCAAACTACTGCTTTAGACTACAGAGCCTCCTGAGCATCTGGGATTGTCTTTTCTAGGCCCGTATATGTATGATTGAAAAGTCAGGAAATCACCACTGGAAATTTGTAATTGCCACCTGACTCTTTAGAGAGGGAAGCAAAATTTTGCTAAAGTTACGAATTGCCTTGCTTTGGAAAATTTAACTTTATCATATAATCTACTTATAACTTTATGGTAAATAATCTAGTTCATATCCCTGTTTCTAGGAGACCTTTAACCTGTTCTTTCACTAACATAAAAAGCCACAGTGTGTAAAGGGGAAGAAAGAACAAAACACTTGCATTTAAAACTGTATTTGGTTTGTTCCCTAAAACCCATAACACTAGTATAATCATGAAAAAAACATCTAATAAACCAAAATTGAGGGATATTCTAACTAAATATCTGACCAGAATTCCTTAAAACTGGTAAGGTCATTGAAAATAAGTAGTCTGAGACTGTCACAGCCAAGAAAAGCCTAAGGAAACATGACTCCTAATTGTAATGTAATATCTAAAATAGGACCCTGGAACACAGAAAGGGCACTGGGTACAAACTAAGGAAATATCATTAAAGTATAGACTTCAGATAATAATAACACACCAATTCTGACTCATTAATTGTGTTAACTATAGAATACTAATGTAAGATATTAAAAACAGAAGAAATTATGAAAATTCTCTATACTATCCAACTTTTCTATAAATTTAAAACAATTCTAGAATGAAATTTCAATTTTTAAAATATAAAATATGTACTGGGTAAAGAATGCTTTTGTTAATTTAAAAAACAAAAGCACATTTAAAAAATTTTTTGAATAATCACATGAAGGTCTTCTAAAAGAGGAGGAATGTTGATGCTTGAAAGAATCAACTGTGAATCACGTTTGTTTCTGAGTAATCTGCGGATTCCTCATTTTACCTGTGTGACCATAGAGCAAAAGAGATGGCAAATTTAAACATTTACATTACCCTAACTAATGATGCAGAGAGGAAATTACCCACATGTCATTAACACACATTCTGGCATTGAGGAGAACCAACTTAAAAAACTCTCAAAATTGATATTTCTGTATAGAAAAGTAGTGAAACAAGAAATGTAAATATAACAGACCTAGATTTTAGAGCTACAAAGGAACAGCTATTATATACATGAAATACTTTTTTAATCTATGCCTAAATATTTTTTTTAATCTAAAATTGGCATCAGGAAAATGCCAACTTTATTTGAAGCATAAAAGCTAGATTATTTTTATCACATTTGTTTATGAAGTGCTCAAGCAACTGGTTAATCCCCCCCAGAAGACCATCTTTCAAAATGGCTATCTGGCTTCAGATTGAGGTGGGAAATCTAAATATTCATAAAGTACTTTTGGAGAAGGAACCACTTATTTTCTTGGACCCTGTAGAAGGGATGTATCTATACAGTATTCAAAATGAGATCACTTTGTCAATTTGCTTTGGAGCCAAAACTAAATTTATGCCATTGAACAAACATGGAAGACTATACCAGATCTCTTTTGAGTTACCATCTGGACTTTGAACAAGATATTGCTAAAATATTGAGAGCAAAGAAATCTCAATGCTTTTCTAAATATTTCCAGGATTCACAGTTCACCCTTTTTTTGGAATGTTTATCAACCTCCATGCGTTGCTTTCTCACACCTTCCTAACATCTCTCTTTTTGAATCTAAGTTTCACCTTGAGTAGTTCTCCACCAACAGAGAGCAAAGAGATTATAATTTCTCTTCCAAAATAAAAGAAGTAAAAACTTTAAGCCTTAGTACATATATATCAGATGTGAATGTTGAACTTCTAATTGTAACATAGGTTAAACCATGTAAGATAATCTAGAACACTAATCTAACACTAACTTAACACTGCAACAGACAACTCATTACTATTGTAGTGACATTAACAGAGCCCTTCCCATGTTAGATCATGCATTGCCCCATTTAGGGAATTAACTCATCAACTTCTAAAGGCATTCTAAATCTTGACCTGTTAGCCTAGGGTTTGATGCAGCAGGGTTACTAACCCGTCATCACAATGGGTTCAAAATTTTGAACTACTCATGTCATCTCTGCATTTTCAATACTCAAAATAATAGTTAGCAATGGCAGATGGGGCAAAAAAGATATCTAAAATCTACCTTCTCTTTAAAAAGGAAAAAAATGTAGATTCATAGATACAGTGGTATGTGTGTGTTTGGGGGTAAAGTGCTCATGATAAAGGAGCAAAAAAAAAGAAAAAAGAATAACATATATGAACATTTAAAAAAAGAGCTGGCATCTTCCTTCTTTAAAAATAATACAAGAAAAAAAATAATACAAGAAGAAACTAGAAAATAGCATAATGAAAAAGAAAACCTGAATCACTATCCATTAATCAAAAGGAACAAACATGCTTCTTTACTGTTGACCTCAAGAAAACACAGTATTTACTTTTGTCTGCCTAGGGCCTTCTAACCATCCTTAGCTACCCTCGTTAACTCAGCTATGCACGTCTCTCTGGGGACGACTTCATTCTTTTAAATAAAAAGGAACCATCTCAATTGCTAGAAATGATGAGCATGCTTTAGAAAGGTACGGTGGAACAGCCGATAATAAAGTGTTCAAGTTCAAAAATATATTAACATTGTTCAGGGTCATGTTTCATATAAGAGATGGTGTTTTTCTTGGGGAATTTTAGCTGTCTTCAACCATTCAGACTGTTTGAAGTGCGCTCCGAGAGCCATTGAGCCAACTCAGCTCGTAATCTTCTTCCACTTTGATGTTTCACCATAACTAGGCTCCAGGAGTTGCCCAAACAAAAAAATGACACATCCAAATGATGTGTGTATGCTTTTATGGTAGACTCATAAAAAGATGATGGAAGTAAAATAAAAAATATATATGCTTACATTTCTATATTCCTTCCCGTGTACCTGTGCATAGAACACAGTTATGTCTGGTTTTGTCCCTTTGACAGGCACTATTATTTGCCCACCCACCAGGTGTTCTCACCCCCTTCCTAGCTGCTGAACTGCTCCAATATTTTGCAGGTATTTACTCTTACAAGCTTAAAGAAGGTCACTCTGCCTTGAGGAATGAATGCAGATTAGTCTTCCACACAATCGTAGTCATTCCAGGAGTTAGTTTAGGGGTAGGCATTAGATGCAAGCCAGACCAATGAGATGTAGGAAATTTAAGGACTTCTGGGAACTCTTTTCCTCCCTAGGTAAATTTTTTAAAAATTCTTCCTGACTTTGGTTGGTATCTGGTGATGTGTTGGAGCCAGCAAAGATTGGTTCATGACTGTGAGCATCTCGTCCCACCACGGCATTCAGGGACATCATATTGGAGTTTGAAATTAGTCATGGGAAATTTATAACATGGAAATCATCAACAGCTACAAATTAGGATGTTTTTGTTTGTGTTTGTTTTCCAGAGAGCGAGTCATTAAACACTGGCCAGAACACACTGATAGTATACTCTGAAGATGTGACATTTGGCTCTGGTGACTCCATCTTGCCACCATGAATGTAGACATGCCCAACACACTGAGACAATGAGGATCATGGAGGTGAGGTGTGATTGTGATACAAAACACCTGGGTCCTTTAGAACATTCTTCAGCTACTGATCCAACCCTGGAAACACTTTCGCTTCCAGACTTCTTCTCACGTTAGCTAATAGGTCCTCACTGTTTAAACCGCTAATACTGGACATCTTGTTACTTTACTGGAAGCTGAGAATAACATTCACAATCTGTGAAATTACAAATAAGATGGATCCAATTTCTCTACTTGAGAAATTCTGAAATTATATGTATTTCCTATTATCAAAGGAAAGAAGAAACGAGAATATCTATTGAAAACATTTTCATTTTTTTCTGTACAGCTTTAAGTTTAAAGAGGAGGGGCACTTAGGGAAAAGAAGATAAAACTGAACCCCTATTTCTCTTCCAAGTTAGGAATATGGTCACTGACATTTTCCTTAATTACATGATTAGAGACACATTCAGTGTTTGTAAAGCAAGAGGTTCTGAAGGAAATACAAGAGCCACAGCCACAGCAGCAGGGTGAGCACAACTAACCACTGAAATAGCATTGTAATAACCCTCCTTGGCCACACAGGGACCACCAGGACACACTCAAATCCAACTGGGACTAGGATTGAAGTGGTGGGATTTCCATGAAGCTGGGAGGCTGCCTTGAATATGTTATACTATGTCCTCCGACTCCTTGGTCAATGGGATGAAGACAGTGTGAAATGAGTTGTTCTGGTTTCATCTGAAACCAATTACCACGAGTGGACCCAAATTGCCAAGACTGCTGCTGAGCAGCCGCATCCCGAGTACAGCTGGGAGTCAGCTGGTGAGTGCTGTCAAGAATTCTGCCTATCAATTGATTCCAGGCCAGGTTGTGATTGCCTTTCACCTCTCAAACATCACTTTTCCATCGCTCCAAAAACTGTTCCAAATGGCAAGAATTTGCAAATATAATTAAGTAAGGAGGGGGGAGGGAAAGATGGGACAGGGAAGACTTTGGAAAAATCAGGAGAAAAAACAACTTGATATGGGACTGCAATGAATTTATTTTGTTGGTAAATTTTTCTTTATCTGGGCTCGATTTTATAATGAATGAATGATTCCTCTTCCCCCTACTCAAACAGCTCTTCCTTCATAGGAGCAGAATGTGGTTGCCATTTAAATGAATTCTCTAAAAGCAATAATTGCTGGTTTATTAATGATAACTTTGGATTCCTAATTTCTCTTCTTTATTTTGATTACTTCATAGTTTAAACTGAGGTTCCTTAGTCTCATGAATACACAACCAGTTTCTCTAATACTTGTTGCTTTCATTTCACAAAAATGGGTGAAATGCACAACTTCTGAGTTTCCTAAAAGGTATTATTTCTAAGGAATATTGGATTGCAGCATACCTTGCCAGAAATAATATTTAAGAAAGACAAAACAGAAATTTTCATTTGTTACTATATTTAGCAGGGAACAAGATGGTGAGTAAGCTAACAAATAATTGCCAGTTCCCAAACTTGGCTGCATACATGGATTACTTGGGGAGTTTTAAAATATACTGAGCCTGGTTTCACCCACAGATTTAATCAAGAATATTAAAGGTCAATATAATCAACCCAAAGTAAACTGCAAAATGAAAGTTGAAAGCAAAAACCAGTGAAACAGAGAAGAAACATACCCTCCCTCACCCATACAAAGAATTGATCAAAACCCAAATCTGGTTGAGAGTATTACTTAAAGGCAAAACCAAGACTGTTCAATACATGGTGATGGAAGGAGACTTGACCTGAGGTGGTAAAGACACAATACAATATACAGATGGATGTATTGCAAAACTGTATACCTGAAACCTATATAATTTTATTAACCAATGTTACCCCAATGAATTCAATAAAAATAAATTTTAAAACAGATATAATAAATATATATATTAAAAACATAAAAGAATCCTGCAAAATAAACACAAGTTTGTCAATAAATTTGATAATTTAGCTATAAAAGTAAATACATTTCTTGGAAAGAATTTAAATAACAAAAACAGACTAAAAAATATAAAATACCACAATGCCCAAATATTGGTTTCTAGTGCCATTCATGACAAATAAGAATTAGGGTTTCTTAGAGAAATTGCTATTTCCAGGGCTGTGGTCAGGAAAGTATAAGGTAAGTGTAGGACATCTTAAAATACCAAAACATGAAGTACTCAGAGATGACAAGGACATGTCAAAAGGGCATTGGTACCAGCTGGAAGGGGTTCCTATTCACCAAGTCTAGGATAATTTGTTTAACCATACAATCCAAATGGTTATAGGTAAAGGGCAGCACTAGAAAACACTATTAAACTAATCTTATTCATGAAAGTAAATGGAAAAATTATATATATATGTATATATGTTTATATAGCAAAAAATTTAAGCAGAATTAAAAATATATCACAATAGTCACCTTTCCGATCCTACTGCTCCATTCCTAAAGTTTATTCTTAACAGAGCAAAGTGAGCCTTCTAAAATATGTCAGATAATGTCACCTTCCCTTCTCCAAATATCCTGAAGTCTTGCTATATCACTTAGAGTGAAAGTCAAAATTCTCAGAATGGCCCATAAAGCCCTTCATGATCTTCCCCCCCTCCTGTTTACTTCTCTTATCTTTTCTTCTACTATATTTCCTCTCACTCAGTCACTCCACCTACCTGGCCTCCCAGATGTTTCTTGAACATTCTAGGCCTTTGTGTGTGTTTTTTAAGATCATGATATACTTTGATAGATTTTCTCCTACTGACACAAATTTAAATTTCTGAGATAAATCTTATTTGACAGACATTAAAAATTGCATTCCCAAATTTATTTCTATCAGTAAGTCCACCGGTCATTAGAGTCATGTTTTTATTTTGTTTTACTGATATTTCTCTGTCCTCTAATAGACTGTAGCCTTACTATTTTATCCACAGGGGAAAAAAATAGTGCCTAGCAAATATGGGTTCCTAATTATTTGTGGAGTTTAATAAGCCTCATTAATGTAAAAGAGTTGACCTTTATAAAACAGGAGACAGAAGCCCTAAAGAAACAATAGGAGCCCAGCCAGACGTGGCTCAGCGGTTGAGCATCAACCCAGGATCCAGGAGATCTGGGATCGATTCCCGGTCAGGGCACATGCCCAGGTTGTGGGCTTGATCCCCAGTGGGGGGTGTACAGGAGGCAGTGGATCAATGATTCTCTCATCATTGATGTTTGTCTTTCTCTCTCCCCCTCTCCCTTTCTCTCTCTAAAATCAATAAAGACATATTAAAAAAACAACAAAGGAACAATAGGGTATGAACATACAAGTAAAGGGAGATTAATGGTAACAGGAATTGAAAGATGAAGGGCAGAAATAAAATCTGCACTGGAGAACAAAGCAAAAACTGCCAGAACAAATGGTAGAACATTAAATGGTAAAACAGAACAAGTGAAAATTCTTCCAGAAAGAAAGAACAATGGAAAAAGACATGACAATATTTTGAGGAGGATGGTGGAATTATAGATAGAATTTTATTAGAGAAATTGGAATTATACATATAAAAATCATTTTAGACAACTTAATATTTTTGGAATGAAAACAAAATTTGAGCATGTAGATAAAAAAATTTTGCTGCCTTCCAAATGTATAAAGACATTCAGACACAGATATATCCTACCAATTTTTAAATATCAAGGACAAACAGAACATTTTAGAAGTATTTTGGAACAAGATGATATAAGCTGAGAAAGTAAAAGTGCCAGAGTTACTTCATCATTCCATTTGTATCATTAAATTCCAGAAGAAAATGGAGGCAGAATTTTAAAGATGCATGCCAACACATTAATATCTGTAATCAGAGGCAATGTGGCTAGATAGGAGACTCTTCTTTTGGTATATCTCTGCTTGAATACAACCATTTGTGTTGAGTCTATTTTCTAACTGCCCCAAATTGTTTTATTTGCCTTATCTTCAAATATTCTAGAACCAATGGGGTGGAGTACATAGGAGGGGAAGAGCATATTACCATAACCATTCTTCTGCTATGTCATTTTAAATGTTCTTCAAATTTGTGAATTTTTGTACACACAAATTAGTAAAAGGTCATGAACTTAAGCAAGCAGAAAGCCCCAGTATGTTGGGTCTGAGGAATCTGAGAATTAGTTTGGGACTAAATGGAAAGAATTCAGAGAGGGACCCTCTTGGAAAGGAAAAAGACACAAAGAGAGCAATACCAAAATATGCACCTAAACTTTCCTCAAATACTTGGTTGACTCTTAAATCAGGCAAAGCTTGAAGATAAGGCTCCACAAAGCCATGGGGAAAGCAATAGCTTGAAAAGTAAAAGAGATAAGCAGAAATGTTGGCTTCTGTTCATGACAGGTGAGACAGAGCTTGAGTTCAAATATTGTAAGTTAGAAAGGCTTTGTAAACTCAGGCTTCCCACTGAAACTCCAGAAGGGCCACACCATAGCAGGAAAGGATACACCCCAGTATTGAAGGCAAAATAGACAGGGCTAATAAAACATACAACCTAGCTACAGACACGGAAAGTGTTCCACCAGTAATCTAACTCCCACTGGAACAATTTCAACACTGTTCAGAGGCGGACAACGGAATCAAGAGTCCCTGTAAGGCATATGCCAAAAGTCTAATATGCATCAAAAATTATGAGTGAAGAAACAGGAAAATGTGACAGATGCCTGGAGAAAAAATTCAGTCAGTTTAAAGAGACCAACAAACGATTCACATTTTAGGATTAGCAGAAGAGTGAAAAATAACATTTATAAATATGATTAAGATTCTACAGTCAAAGATGGGGGGGAGTGTGAACAAGGAACCAATTTCAGGAGAAATTTTAAAACTCTAAAAATAGAAATTATATGCCCTGGCTGCAAGGTAGCTCAGTTGGTTGGAGCGCCATCCCAGTACACCAGGGTTATGGGTTCAATTCCAGTCAGGGCACATATAAGAATCAACAGGTGGATGCATAGATGGGCGGAACAACAAGGAGATGTTTTCTCTCCCTCTCTCTCTCTCTCTCTCTTCCTCATCAATACATAAAAATTAGAAAATAGAAACTATATAATTAAAATAACAATATTTGAAGGTAAATCAGTGGATGGAATAGCAGATTGGTCACAAGTGGAACAGTAAAGAAGAACTTGAAAGAGAACCAATGGAGATTATCCAAACATAAACTAGAGAGGAAAAAATAACAATAAGCAAAGAGTCGATGAAATGTGTGACGACATCATCTCCTAAGCATGTAATAATCAAATTGCTGAAAACTAATGATAAAGTGAAAATCTTTAAATACAGGGGGAAAAGACAGTGTTTAATGTGCATACTATAGAAAGACAGTGTGAAAGATGCCTGAATTCTCATTAAAAAACCATGGGAGTCAGAATAAAACAGAACTTTAAAAGTCCTGGGGGTAGGGGTGGGGGAACCTAGCTCTCCTGGAATTCTGTATTTAGAAAAAAAAATATTACAATAAAACAAAAACGAAATACAGTAGTTACTGATGGAATACAGGGATTGACTAAATGTAGGCATAAAGCGAATGTCTGGAAAATTGGAAATGTCCTATATTTTGATTGGCTCCCTGGTAACGTGTATTTATATATTTGTCAAACATCAAATTGGACACTGGATATACACATTTCTATACATGTAAATGTATTAATTTTTAAAGTGAGGGAGAAGCAGTGACATTTTCCATTATACAAAAGGCAAACGCATATTTGCCTAAAGATTAAGGCAAGATGATAACAGGTGAGAACTGGACTCTCCGGGAGTAAGGAGCACCGGCCTTGGGAACAGCCCACAGGGATCAGCCAAACACAACCAGAAGGCAGCGCTCTGGAAACGGTCGCTATATTTGTTGATACAAAAGATTTTTTTCATTCCTTTCTTGCATTCTTTAAAAGCCAATTCACTTGTTAAAATAAACATAATGGCTATATATTATGAGGGTCATAACACGTGAAGTAAAATATATGAAAACAATAGCAAAGGACAGGAAAAGGTGTAAATGTAATTATACTTCTGTACGATTCTTATCTTGTCCCGGGAGTGGTATAAGGTGGACGTTACCAAGACAGAAACGTATATTTTAACTCTTAGAATAACCATCAAACAACAATGTAAAGAGGGATGGCTAAATAGACAATAAAAGAGAGAGAAATGAAAAAGACATAATAAATCTAAAAGAAGATAGACGTGGAAGCACAAAGGGAAAAAGAGATGTGAGTAAGTGCAATGCTCATCCATCGCTGGTACAGACAGAGAGTTACGCAATCACTTTGGAAAAGAATTTGGTAGTTTCTAACATGAAGCTGAACATATATTTACCATACAACACAGCGATCCATCTGTCCTAAGACACACCCTTAGGCATTTACCCCCCAAAATGAAAACCTGTGCACAAAATGGCTTGTTCACAGCAGTTTTAACCATAATCTAAAAAAAAAAAACTAGGAAAGACCCAAATGTCTATTAATAGGAAACTGAGAAATAAATTGATGTATCCTTAAAATTGTGTGCTATTAAGCAATAAAAAGGGCAGACTGGTAAGAGATGCAACAGTGTGGGTGACTAGCAATGACATTTTGTTGTTCCAAAGCAGCCAAACACAAAAGACGACATGTCGCATAATGCCATTTATATAAACTTTTGGATCAGTAGACTATATAAACTATAGTGATAGAAACCATCAGATTACATGACGCCCCAGGGAAGTGGAGATAGATTGGAAAGGAGACCAAGAGAATTTACTGCTGTGCTGGAAAGGTCTTACACTTAATTGGTCTCACAGATGTACTCATTTATCAAAACTCTTCAAATTTTTCACTTAAAGTTTGCTTATTTTATTATGTACAAATATTGCCCAATAGAAGGGCAACAAAATATATACTGTATCTTATAGTCTTATTTGACTTCCTCTATTTAAATATTTCATGCCATTTACATATCTATAATTATACCATCAGGACTCATCCTTAAAGAAGAGCTTTAATTGTTTGATGCCTCCCCTTAAAAAATGCTCTCTCTTACTCCAAGCTTTCTTTTCAGGGAAAGTTTTGTTAAATGTTTATATATAGTATGTACACTTATAACATTTATAATACAGTGTGGTGTATTATAATACAGTATTTATTGTGTAATACCATATTTACACAAAACATTTATATTTTTAGTCTTTAATTTGTATAATTTTTTTAAAGCTCTTTTAAAATCTTCACCGAGGAGTGAGGACATTTTTTCCATTGATATTTAGAGGAGTGGAAAGGAGTGGAGAGGGGGAGAGAGAGAGAGGAGAGAGAGAGAAACATGATGTGAGAGAGACACATGGATTGGTTGCCTCCCACAGGCGCCCTGAACTGGGGCGAGGACTGAGCCTGCGACCCAGGTACTTGCCCTTGACCTGTAATCAAACCTGCAACCCTCCAGTGCAAGGGCCAAAGTTCTAACCTCTGAGCAAGGGCTACTTTGTATAATTTTATTGAATATTATTTTACTGAAATGTTATGCATGTTAACATATACCTGACTGAAATAAAACAATTGATCAGGGAGGCGTAACTCTAGATGTGCTTATATATAATTAACACCAACTTTTAATGCTTCTGCAATATATATGTATCATTCAGTGTTCTGAAAGGAACAAAAGAAACCTCTGGCTTATTTAAGCATAAAGGGAAAGTGTTGAAGAAATCTACATTAGTTCATAGGATCACTGTGTTTCAGTCTTCCAAGAAGCAGACATGACAGGATTAAAAGTGCAAAAACTTCATTAGGGAAAACACACCTTGAAAGAAATTGGGAAGGATCTTGGTCAGCGTGGAGAGCCATCAGACCTTGCAGCAATCTGATGCCTGGTGAAGGACAGAGATGGAAAAGAGTGGATGGAAGCACCCGAGTGCAGTCTAAATAAAGTTCGGCAAGACCATCAGTCACCCAACAGAGCATCTGCCTTAAAATTTTTGCTGCAATCAGTTATGGGCTCGGTGCAGGCCATGCAAAGCATGGCCTGGGTCAGTCTCAGTGATGGATTTCAGACCATAGCAGCGGGACACGTGGTCGCTTGAGCCTTCTACAGTTGGAGGTATATGAGACACATTCTCTTGGCCACCAATAACAAGAGAACTAAGGAACAAGTCTCAAGACTACACAACCGAGAACAACTCTATAAATAATCTTGCAGAAATGTCCAGTGAAGACATCTGAGTTGCATCTGAGGACTTGATAAGGCACCTTACATTGCTAATCCTGGACACACAAAATGAAGGTGCCATCATTAGTAAAATAGCCATTGCTGCTGCTTCCAGGAATTGAATTTTCCTACAGCTTCCAACAGAAGAGTTCTGTCAGTCCAGGCATCATGAACACCTGATTCAAAGCCTGGGGCTGATCAATTGGATTGATAAAATCTACTCACTGGTCTGTACCCTATCTACCAAGGAATCTGGGAAAGCAATTACCAGACATTTTCCACTTCTAAATTTAGAGGGGGTATTACCTCTCACCAATACTGAAAGGTAGAAGTATTTAAAAGATAGCTGCTGTGCAGCCAAAAGAATGACAGATTTCTACTGCAATATGTTGCTAAGAAGAGATGGAAATGTTATTTCCAAAATTGTCAACTGTACATACACAGTTTAACAATTTTTCTTTACACAAATTCTAAATTATCTATATTCATCATTCACTGGGGTCAAGGTATTTATTGATAACCATATATTTTTTTTTAAAGAGAAATTGTCGGGGAAAATGAACATGCAGCTTATGTCTGAAGAGGATTAGAAGGCAACACATTTGTCAAACATCTGGAATTTTCATTGAAAACCTTTCTGACGTGAATACTTCGACTATATCTGTAACCCTAATAATGCCAAAAGAAAATTCCCAGGTGCCAAATATATCCTGACTTTGTTGATGTGTTTTAAAGACTCTACAGGTTAGTTGCTATACCCTAAAGCTTTAAGGCCTTAATTTTAAAAGCTGCATGTAATTTTGCTCAAGGGCTATTTCCACAACCAATTTGATTAAGTGCAACTTAAAATTTTCAGGCAATATATTTGAATGCATTGATTGAACCAACCACAAAGACTGTATTTACAAAATTGAACATAATTTTTTTACCCTTATAATCTTAAAGTTAGCTTCTCATTCAACCCCCTATACTTTATTCCTTTTTATTTTTTAGTTTTGGAATCATAAAATAATGCTAACTTACAGAAATTTTCTCAACTAACCTATACTATACATGACTTTTCAAATGAATCTACTATAGATACAAAATGCAGGTAGATAGGCAGGATTATTAAAAAAAGAATTTTCTTCAAGAAATGCATCAAAAATATTTCCTATTCATAATTAATTGGACAAATGTAGCATAATTTATATAACTACATTTTGGAATTTTGAGTGTTAAGAAATTATGACAAATAATAAAGGGTGCATAATCCCACAAAATCAGCTACATTTGTTGTTCTTTTCCTGGAAACAAGAAAACATGCCTACGAGAATATCATTAAATTCTAAGTTGCAATATTTCAAATCTCTAGTTTTGGGAAATTATAACTGTTTTAAATTATATCATATACTATAAGTTAAATAAATTTGGTATATAATCTTTATCTCACTCTTATTTACCATCTACACATTCAACCCTTTTTAAAAATGATATGAAACTATATCTGGTAAGTCTCAGCTTGACATATACAGATGGGGAAAAAGTAGGTTTACAGTTGTTTGTATGGAAAATAATACAATAATTAATAAATAATACAAGAATAAATTCTGTGTATTCACAACTGTAAACCTACTTTTGCTACAGCCTGTATAGTGATTTTTGCCTCTCTTTAGCTGTGTTCTTAATAAACTATATTTAAAATATTTTTGAAATCAACAATAAGTTCAATGTAATTATCAGACATGATTTTTCACTTAAGCCAGAAAATAAATATTTATTCATCTTTTTATTTTGAACTTCATAGTCATATGTAATTATCAAATCTTTTAAGCAATCTCTAGATCTGATTTCATCAGCATTATGAGTTTTACAGTGAGTTAGTTTGGACTCTAGAGACCCAATTTATTGATAATAAACCAAATAGACAGATAACAGAAGTTGTTCAAGGTCATACCATTCAGTATTTGTGGATGTTCGATGATATTCCATATATCTTGACTACTTGACCATTTTTCTTTTTTTTTGTAACATATTGGTTTTTTTATAATTTGATGGTCTTTTTGTAGCTCTTAGATATTTTCCTTTACACAGAACAGAGGTTATGTAAACACGAAGACAAAATGTCCAAATAAATTCTTATGTTTTAATTCTCTAGACTAAACCAGTGCCTTTTAAAATGTTATTATATTATTAATTTATAATGTTGCATATGCTTTAACTGTCCAACAGATTAAGTAATAGAGTGCTTGGCATATGTACCTAAAATTTTGTGTGGAATAAACATAAGATGACATTCCATAGAAATAGAAGATTTGAAACTCACTGAGGCACACTCTGACTTTCCACTCAACAACACCTCCGTTCCTTGATACTAGAAACTTGATTATATTCCCAGTAGTAATATATACAGCCCTTGGCAATTAATTGTGATTAATCCAAACCAATCATAATATCCATGCTCCCCATTACTAGATATTTGATTTCCCCATTTTTATTATAGCTGTAAGTGATCAGATATTTCAGTTCTGTCCACTAAGATACAAGGAAACATCTGATAGCTATGTTTCCTAGCTTTGCTGATAAAGGAGATGGGTAAGTTTGGGGCCACTTGTTTCTTCTGCCCTATATGTTAAATACTGCAGGATTCCTAGATCCAGTGCAGCCACTTTGCCATCATAAGGGAAAGACCAAGACAACTGCAGAGGCATCTGTCCTAATGCTATTGCATCTATGGAACAACAACAGAGCTTCCATTTTCAGATTTAATTGCTACATGAATAAAAAACAGGCATACGATCTCTTTTGTTTAAGTCACTGAAAGTCAGAATTTGTTACTTTTATCTGAATGCATTCTTTTTCTTTTTTTAAAACATATCTTTATTTCAGAGAGAGGAAAGGAGAGGGAGAGACAGACAGACAGAAACATCAATGATGAGTCATTGGGAATTAAGCTTGCAGCCCTGGCATGTGCCTTGACCGGGAATCGAACCTCAATCTCCTGGATCTTAGGTCAATGCTCAACCGCTGAGCCCCACCCGGCCGGGCTGAATGCATTCTTAATTGTAAATACAATTGTAAACACCGTCCTACATTAAATGCAAATATTATCATCATTGAGGAAGGCTTACTGTTAGGATATTTCCACCCTCTAGTAGGTGTTCAATAAATATTTAGTCAATGAATTTTCAAGTAAATTACTTTGATCTATATAAAATATTGCAATAGAAAAGCCGCTCTATGTAACCAGCATCATATAACTAAACTTCTACTTCTCCGATGTCATCCAGATCACCAAAATAGAAATTATTGCGATTGTGTTTCAGTTTATTAATTTTGTGTGTGCTAGAATAATTCTTATTCTTCTGAAATTGTGGAAGAACTTGCCGTAGTACCAAGAAACCACTGACATTTTTTTCTGAGTGCCAAATATTTAATTGGACCCTTCAAACATCTTTGGTTTTTCAAATAAGACTGTAAGCACTGAAACTGTAGCAACTGAGAGGTCTACCATTCCATAAAGCCTCCCTTCCTGTCTTAAGGCTTGGTTAATCCCCAGATGTGCCGTGGGCAGAAGCCATGGCCTTCTAACCGTCTCTGCACAGGGAGGCTGCTCTCAGAAAGTTCTAATCACAAGAAATGTATCCATTCTGTTGTATCTCAGCTCAGGTAAGGTAGAGTACCCAGCTCCCCTGACACCTGAGCAGCCTTGGTCTCCAAGAGGCATCCTCACGGCCTTGGGTGAGGCCACAGGTATCTGGGAGGCACTCTTCTGGTGCTGTCTCCTGTTCATTGGTCTTACACTGATTGCAGCTGCAAACTCCTCATTTTGTAATAAAACAAGATTTTCTTTCTTTCCTACTCTTCAATTTCATTTGGAAGTTTAGGTTATTTCCTAAGTTCACTGCTACTTAGGAATCCACCCCAATTTTCATTTACTCTAAACTCTGTACCTATGGTCCAGCTCCACGCTGCCTGAGCTCATGGAAACAAGTCGAAATAGATGCCCAGGAAACCTTTTTCTTGGAATGGGAAGAAGTATAAGGATTTTATAAGATTAACTGAAAATATAAATTCCAAAAGGCAAACAGATGAAGTTTCCTGAACAGCCACTTGTGAAATGTCACCTGACACAGGGGAGGAAAAAACAAAACAAAAAAAGATCTATGATAAATGTTCGCTGAACTGAATTGAGCACCTCAAAAAAAGCCCTCTTCTAAATTAGAGTGTGGCACATTTCTAATGCAGAAGTACTGGAATAATCCATACCACTATCACACATGGCAAACACTTTTTGGTACAGAAATTTAAAAAAAAAATTTAACAACCAAGTAATAATATCCCTTATATAAGATTTAACTTCTTGACTTATATACTAACTTTGATGTGATCAGTACTAAAAAGATTGAACCTCTACTAAATATTTGCTTGACTCAGTATTTAACATAGACTACATCGAGTGCAGAGCACTATCCAATGATTCTTAAAGATGTTCAAGTGAAAAATATATTTCAAAGGGGCATGAAGAAACTTTTAGAGGAGACGGATATATCTAGTACCTTGATTTTAGTGATTATTTCACAGGTGTATACATGTCTAAATTAATCAAATTATATATATTAAATATGTGCAGATATAGCAAGTATATCTCAATTAAGCTGGTTTTTTAAAAAAGGGAAAAGAAAAAGAAAAAGCATTTTTTTTAATGCCAACAAAATTTCATTGTAGGTAACCCAAAATCACCCACTAAGAGCATAGTAACATCAATTTCCTACATGGGATCTGACAATTCTTTGCCAGCCTATGAAAACCTGAATTTCTAGAAAACCTGAGTTTCTAGGAGAGTGGTTTTTAAAGCCAAACTTGACAGAAATTTAATTTGTGGCATACTAAATTTAACTATTTTCTATTCCTCTTAGCAAAGTCAAAGGGTGATGCAGCCATATGGGTTACAAATACAGCAGCAGGCTAAGTCTATTTCTGGAACTCATTCATCATTAAAATACCCACCTGACATGGGAGGGTGACAAGGATTATTGTTCTTATTTTCAATCTGATTGAAAAGTCCTTGACTGCACCGGGTTTGAAGGTGAGAAAGCGATTGGACTAGGCCCTCATCTATGGTTTTACTTGAATGCAGAACTCTTAAAACTAAGTGTTCTTTGCTTCTAAAGCTCTTACTTTGTAGATTATATCTAAAGCCCATTCTCATTCAAAAAATTCTAAGTAATTGACTGTATTATGAAAGACAACTATGTCCTTTTTAAATTTATTATAAATATTTTCCAAAAAATCATATAAGAAGAAATAGTATAATGAAACCATATAATTAAAAGTGAGATGTAATACTTAGCAAACATTATGTCGTATTTGTTTCATCAAATAGTCTAACCTATTCAGTTTTTCTTTTGCTTAGATGTTTTAAAATAAATTACACTCATCATGACAGTTTATCTTTAAGTATTAAAGTATACATCTTTAAGAATTAAGATATTTTCCTATATAACCATGATATTTTCATCAAATTGATAATTATCTAATATTATCTAACATCCAGTGAATATTTAAATTCTCCTAATTTTTCCACAGCTATGTTTTATAGTTTATTCAAACCAGGATCACCCAAGGAGTGTATATTTCATATAGTTGTTTTCCATCTAAAATCCTTTAATTCCCCCTAACTCTGCCCTTTATTGAAGACATCAGCTTCTTGAAAGTCCTATGTGGTCTTACTTTCTGTTTCTGTTGATTGGCGGCTCATACAGCTGTTTGGTTGTTTTTCTACAACCTTGCAATAGCTGTAAACTGGTCTAAAGAAATGACAGATTAAACATTTTTGGCAAACATACTTCTCTAGTGACGTTGGAAAGTCCCTCTTTATAATGGAAAAATAGTGGAATAAACCTAAGGTTTTAATTTGTTTTTACAGGGATAATATAATCATTCCTGATTTTATGGCAACTAATGGCCTCAAATACTAGAGACTTTTGGAAGATTTTCTTATTCATTAGGTGACAATCTGGACCAACCCCTAGGTATTTAAAAGCTTTCAGGGGCTGGGATATGGAATAAACTTTGCAAAAATTCTGATGTCAGGAGGTTTCCATCTCAGTTAATAAAATTAAAAGGATCAAAAGGGATTCTGAGAAATCTACAAAACCAGACTTGGAAACATGCTTCTCACTCTAGATGACACATGCACTCAGTGGAAGTTTCATGACTAAAAGGCATATTCTGGACAAAAAAAAAAAATCTGCTTAGTTTGGATGTCATGCGGGCTTGTTCTCCATCGGTGTGACTACATATATTCAAAGTAACAGGAAGGTAACATCAGCGTTCCCTCCTTCCAATTACGCATCTGTTCCCAAAATTATGGTTGCCATGACTCTTAGTTGTTAGAACATCTTTCTTTAGTTGATTTGGAGAAGTGCAAGGAATAGTTTTTACACTGTTCCTTCTTCCATTTTGAATCAGATGCATAGAACAGGATAATTTTATTCTTTTGAATGGATAAGAGAAATTACGACTAAGCAAAGCAGAGTAGAGAAGTGGGAAGGGGTATCAGTATTCCTCTAAGCTGTAAGTAATGCTCTTGCAGCCTTGATTCGTAGTTTTAATTCACACTGCTGTTTGGTACCATGTTGAGACAGAATTAATGAAATATTTGCAAAGTCGGGAACTCATCCTTGAGAAATGACTCAACTCTTCGGGCATTTTATTTCTTCCAGACCACACATGACTACTTTTAATCATGCTTCTCATATGTTCTTTAGATCATCTCCACCACCACGTTTTTAAAGCTAACATCGATGCACAGTTTATTTATTGCTGTTTCCAATTACTCCCTCAAGGTATTAACATGATGACATCTGCCTTAAAAACTTGTTTCATCATTTTTTAAAAAAAAAGTAAAGATGGACTTATGAAAAATTGCTAGGAACTTAGGTTTAACTCTTTTTTGAATTTCAATTTTATATAGAGTCTGGACACACATCTGCCATACAGACACTAGTTTAGCGACTTTACTACCAATCTCCAAAATTCTCCTCATTCAGCTGGGACCTTCTGCTTTCCTCATTTTTATTTTGACTCGAGAATCACAGAAGAGGCTTCTGCCAAATTAAGGGTAAAAAGTGTTTTTTCTTTGCTAGTTACACCAGACCCAGCCTGATGAGTAACTTGTGCTATTCCAATGGCAACTGGGTATTAAACTATACTTTATGTGTCTGTGCAGGTTTATGTTACATTCTTACAAGAAAATTGGCCAATAATTTCTAAAATTTGCTATACAAATACAAACACTATTATTCATTTGTATTTAATTTTTGAGATAAAAATATTCCCTTAATATAACAAATATTAAGAAAATAAGTATCGACATGAATGCTTGCTATATAAATTCTATAGACAAATTTTACATATTAATAGAGTTTCAATTCTGCACAAATATTTCTGTTTGCCATTCATTTCTTAAAACATTTTTTTTAGCACATAGCACTATGCTGGGTCTATAGTAAAGATTCTCAAACTTTGCTGTTTGTATGGATATTTACTAAGGAATGAAATTCCCAGCTACGCCTTTAAGACTGTAAGAAGCTCTGGGGTAAGTACAAACATCTGCATTTCAAACAAACACTCCAGTTGTTTCTGGCACAGATGGTCAATGGCACACACTGTGAAAAGCACAGTCTACATGTATACAAGGATTTAAGATGCAAAATATAACAAGTACAAAGAAATACAAATCAAGTAAATGGTCAATACATATGACACTATGGAATAACATCATATATGTGGTATTAAGTGTGATAGTATTTCACAGAATATGTCAATTGAAAAGATTATGTCTAATTCTATTACTCAATATTTTCTTCAATAAAATAATTAAAAAGTATTTATGATGACAAATACTTAAGACCTTAAAATTCAATTCCTACCATCTTTTAAAATGCAACTGTATGGCTCTTCAACTCTGAAAAAATTAAATTACACCTTATTTAAGCTTATTTAGAGGCACTAGACAATGCTACTTATTTTCCACCAGATTCCATTCAACTAATTTCTTTCATCACACGTGAAATTTCATTTAGTATTCTACATCTCAGTCTGGGAAATATACTCTTCATAAAAGGGATTTAACCTCTATTTTTACCAAAAATAATTGCAAATAGTATTATCCCAATCTATAGCTTTCTCTATGTTCATTCCTTTTGTATAAGTTAACTATTCCTGGATAACAAACTACCTCAAACTTGGTGGCTTAAATAAAAAACAACACATTAATTTAGCTCATACTGCTTTGGGTTGGTCTGAGCTGCCTCTGCTGTTCTCTGCTCAAGTACCTGTGACCAACCCACTGCTGGCTAGAGACCAGATGGTCCAGAAGGCCTCACCATGAGACCTGGAGATTGGTATCATCAGCCAGAGTGAAGGAGACAATTTGGACTCATGTGGCCCACGCTAACTGGAAACATACAGAAAAGAGTATTCTGGGAAAGTTCAGCAGAGCCAAATAACACTTTACAAAGTACCAGAAGGCAGGAAAGCTGTGAAATAATAGGCAATTGCAATGAGCATGTCACAGCAATTAGAAATTTGGGGCCCTAATGAAACTATCAGGAATGCCAATGTCAAATGTCTAAAAACATTGTATATAGCAGGTGTAGCCTCTCAACTGAGGATATATTCTGGTATATATTAATGTTCCTTTCTCATTAAGATCTGCACTCATTATAAAAATTACTGTCAGCATCTTAAAATTTAGTGAAAATATGTGATTTGTGGATAAATGAATTGACAGAAAAGACCTAGAAATACAGCTAGAACTGGAGCTGAGAAAGTGAGAAAATTAGAGACCAAGATAGAGAAAAATGAAACATACCATGTATTTATTTCCTGGGTGTGTTTTAATATTTAATATAATTTTAAATCTTAAAGTGTTAAGAGATCACACATGTTGTTTCACTGTATAATCAAAATTTAAACTCTACATAGATATGTTCTCTAACATTTCTCATCTTGAAAGTTACAATATCTGATTTAGTCACATTTATAATTGTGGTGCCTTGCACAGTACCTGATGCATATTAATATCGACAATACATGAACAAATTAATTCCTTTTATTAAAGTTTTGGAGCAAATGTGGAATTGATGTATAGGGATGAATGCAAGCAATAATATTCACAAAGGGAATAAGACTTTTGAATAGTCTACAACAAGATTTAAATCCCCATTGGTTTGGTTTATATCACTTTTCTTTGTTAAACTATTTTTCTTTCTAGTAATTGTCATTTGGCTGTTGGAAGAAATGATTATGATTAGACAGGGTTTTTAAATTTTTTTTTTAACCTATGATTGAAAGGATTTCTGTTTCAGCTGACATAATAAGAAAAGACTATCAATAGATTCATAAAATTTAATCTTTCTCATTTCAAAACATATCAAGAAAATTATGTATGGTACCAAAAAATACTATGACACTTCTTATTATAAAAGGTGCTTCAGAGCCGTAAATCTGGCAGATCTATCTATGCATTGCTTTCAGGCATTCTTCAAATGTTATCATGGGACATGTCAGTTGGTGACAAAAAAAATAAAATTCAAAATTCAAAGACCCTGGACACAATCAGAAACTAGTCCCGGCCTCGACAGAACTGATCCATTACATTTTGACAATGTGACACAACTTTTAGCAAACTTAAAAGAAATGAGCTTTGAAGTTAGACTTCAAAACTACTGACTCTTCTCCTGATTAAAATATAAATTGACTTAAAAAATGTTCATTACCCAAACCTGTTTTTGGTACAAGCACATATCAAGGGTAGGTTTTACTGTACAGATCAAGCAAGAGTACCATGATGATAGACTATTATTTTTCCAAAACAGAAATTGTAGACACTCCTATGCCAGTACAAGAAAAAAATCAATACAGTTATTTGTATTTTTTTTCAGCCTAGAGCCCAAGGGCATGCAATTTAATGGCAACTCATAAGTAGATGATGACCGCACACTCCTTGAGAGTTGTCACAGTTTAATAATATTTATCGAGCAATCACAAAGTGAGAATGAACACTATTCCATAGATTTTGGGTTATTCTGGTGAAAATAAAGTCTAGAAATCAAATGAAGAAGGCAGAGTAAACTTATTCAAAATACAAAGAACAAAAGAACTTGATACATTCATGGCCCACTTCCTATGAATTACTAGAATAATTGCATAAACAGCACAAAGGTAGAAGTCAGACAGAATTTGTCAAAGTTTTATACTGAATTTGGACTGAATGAAGAGGAACAACATGACAGAGCAGCATGTGAAGAGCCTTTTCAGGTCAGAAAGTGATGGTAGATGATATAGATAGATGATAGATGATTGATAGGTAGATGATGATAGATGATAGATGACAGATGATAGATAGATGATAGATTAGATAGATAGATAGATAGATAGATAGATAGATAGATAGATAGATAGATAGATGATAGATAGATGATAGATAGTAGATAGATAATAGATGGTAGATAGATGGTAGATAGATGATAGATAGATAGATAGATAGATAGATGATAGATTAGATAGATAGATAGATAGATAGATAGATAGATAGATAGATAGATGATAGATAGATGATTGATTGATAGATGATAGATAGGTGATAGATATAAAACTGTTATGAGCAAAAAGACACATTTACTTTCTCAAACAAAAATAGAGAATGTATTGCCAATAGACCTGCTTTCCAAGAAATCTTAAAAGAAGTTCTTCCACCATAGAGGAAATGGATCAGAATCTTGGATCCTAAATAAAGGGAAAGGGTTCGCAAATGAGTAAGTAAAGGTAACCTACAAAATTTTGTTCCTTATTCTTAACTGATCTAACATATAAATGTTTGTTAAAAATAATAGCAACAGTATATTTGTACATATAAGTTAAATGTATGAAATTCTACAAGGAATAAAAGGAAGAAATTAGAATACTTCGTTATTATAAGGTAGTTGTACTACCTAATAATCAGTGTAATTTGAAAGTGAACTTGGGTTAGTTTCAGATTGACCACTGAAAAAAGTAAAAAGGCAAGTCTAATTGATATACTAAAAAAGGAGATACAGTGGAATGATAAAATGCTTCATGAAAACCTTAAAAAGCAGAAAAAGTGTGGAAGATTAAATAGAAACAAAGAACAATTGCAACAAAATGAAAATAGAAACAAATATAGTCGATATTAATCTAGTTACATCAATAATTACTTTAAACATCAATGGTCTAAATACATCATGTAAAATACAGAGATTGTCAGAGTAAATAAAAAAAACAAGTCCCAACTATATGTTGTCTTAAAAAAAACCACTTGAAATATAAAGACAAATACAGATAAAATGTAAAGGAATGAAGAAAGAGATACCACAGTAACACACTCAAAGAAAGCACGAATAGTTATATTAATTGCAAACAGAGCAGACTTCAGAGCAAGGAAAGTTATCAGGGGTTCAGAGGGGCATTATATAATGATAAAGGGATTAATAATCCAAGAACATAATTCTTATGTGTATGCAACTAAGAACAGAGTATCAAACTATAAGGCAAAACCTGATATCTGCAAGGAGAAACAGATGAATATACTATTATACTTGGAGACATTAACACCCCTCTATCAGAAATGAACAGACCCAGCAGGCAGAAAGTCAGTAAGGAAATAGCTGACTTCAACAGTACCATCGATCTACATCGATCTATAGATGTCGATATAATTGACATCTATACAGACTACTCTATCCAACAAGAGAATGTACTTCTTGAAATCACAAGATAGACCACATTCTAGACATAAAACACACCTTAACAAATTTTTAAAAAAAGAAATCATGCAATGTCTCCTTTCAGACCACAATGGAATTAAACTAGAAATCAATAAGAGGAAGACAGCTAGAAAATCCCTAGAACTTGAAAATTAAACAATGCACCTCTAAATAACACCTGAGTCAAAGAGGAAATCTCAAGAGAAATATTTTGAACTAAATGAGAATGAAAATACAACTTATCAAAAATTGTCAGACATATCAAAAGCAGAGGTTAGAAAGAAATTTTATAGCATTGAATGAGTATATTAGAAACATATAAGCTTCTTCCTTAAGAAACTAGAAAAAGAAATGCAAATTAAATCCAAAGCAAGCAGAAGAAAAGGAATAATAAAAATTAGAGCAGAAATAAATAAAATAGAGACAGGAAATCATTAGAGAAAATCAACAAAACCAAAAGCTGGTTCTTTGAAAAGATCAATTGGTTCTTTGATAAACCTTTAGCCAGCTTAACTAGAGAAAATAATATGGCAAAAATTACTAATATCAGAAATGAAAAAGGGAACAACACTGCAGATCACATGGACATTAAAATAATAATAAAAGAATATGAACAACTTTATGCCCACATATTTGATAACCTAGATTAAAAATAGACAAATTCTTTGTAAAACATTATATGCCTTAACTCACATAAGCAGAAACAGACTACCTAAATAGGTCCATATTTATTAAAGATGTTGAATCAATAAGTAAAAAATTTCCAAAAGAGAAAGCACCAGGCACAGGTGAGTACACTGGTGAATTTTATCAATATTTAAGGAAGAAATTATACCAATTCTGTACAATCTTTTCCAAATGATAGAGTCAGAGGACATACTTCTAACTCATCTAATGAGGCCAGTATTACCCTAATACAAAAAACAAAACAAAAGAAAACAAACCCACAAAAAAACAGACAAAGACACTGCAAGAAAGCTATAGATCATTATCTCTATTGAACTCAGGTGCAAAAACCCTCAACAGAATATTAGTAAATCAAATCCCATAATATATGAAAAGAACTATATACCACCACCAAGTGGGACTTATCCCAGGTATGCAAAGTTGGTTCAACATTAAAATATTAATTAATGTAATCCATTGCATCAATAAGCTAAAACAATCACATGATCATATTAATAGATGCAGAGAAAGCATTTGATAAAATCTAATTTTACCTATTCATGGTAAAAGCTCTCAGCAAACAAGAAATAGGGGGGAACCTCTTCAACTTCATAAAGCCTATCTTCAGAAAAACTTATAACTAACATACTTAACGATGAAAAAAGTCAAAGCTTTTCAGTTAGCATCAGAAACAAGGATGGCCCCTCTCACCACTGCTTTTCAACATTGGACTAGAAGTCTCAGATTAACACTAAAACAAGAAAAGGAAATAAAAAGTATACGGATTAGGAAGAAAGAAATAAAAATGTCTTTGTTCGCAGGTGACAGGATCATTTAGGTAGAAGTCTGAAAGAATCTACCAAAAAATCTCCTAGAACAAATAAGCAATTATAGCAAGGTTGTAGGATACAAGCTATTTAACAAAACCTTACTTTGTAAAAAAAAAGAAAACAATAAGAGAGGGTATTAATTCAGGAAGCTAGAAGTCAAATTATGGAGAATGGTAACCTAAGAAGGTACCAGGAGGGTCCTGATATCAGAGAAGGCACTAAGGCATTTCCCATTCACCCTTCAGCTTGATGGGAAGAAGGTGAAGGTGATATAATGTTGTATACAAGAACAAAGAACTAAGAAGCATGGAAACTTGAGAGGTGATGAGGGGACCAAAGAGAAATTAAATGTAGAAATGAAAGCGCTTTATGTAGAGTTTCCTTTATATATATGGTTTGTTTTTTGCTAATTTGGTTCACAGAGTTTTGTTGGCAAAGAGCCCCCTTAAACTTCAGTGGATATATCAGTAATAAAGCAGACGATGCAAAAGAAACACTAGAAATATAAGCAGTCCCTATTAAAACATAAATTTTCTACTTTCTTGAAGTAAGGACACTACTTAATTGTGTGTTACAAGGATATCCTTCTAAAGAGATAAGGAAATTGCTGTATGGAGTATAGTTTTGACTTGTGTCTTAGCCTAATCAAAAAGAAAAAATAATGAGGGGTGGGAAAAGGAAATAGAAAGCCAATTATATGCTGATTTGCTAATGTTATTTTTCAGATTAAATGCCACTTCAGATTACAAAACCTGTGGTACTTGAAGCTGTCAGTTTTCTGAGCACTTTCTTGAGAAGTCTTGTTTTAGCAAAGAGAATGTTGAAACACAGGGCCCCTCAGGGGGCCAACCAAACTTTGACAGAGGTTTAACAGTCCTTGAAATTATATCCTCAAACCTTAGAGAGCCTGCTGATTCAGTGGGAAAGGACATAAGCTGAGCAAGTTATAAATAAACTCTTTTATCAGAGGCAATGGTGTCATGGTGACTTCAAAGACCAGACCATGGATAGTAACTTCTCTGATGTTCTGAAGACAGTAAGAACTTTATTATATTGGTCAAGCCATTCTTGGACCTAAACTGAAATTTGATAACGCTAATGGTTTTTCCCCCCTCTATTTGTACAATTCTGAGTAAATTTCTAGTTAATCAAGGTCCCTAATATGTATTATTAAATTGAAAAGAAACAAGATAGTATATATTTTATGATATATTATTATCATTTCTGTCTCAAAGATTTTTTAATTAAAAATACCATCACACATGATAATCCCCAGAGTAAAAATCTGCTCTAGGCAGCAAGTTAAGTTCTTGAAGGGGCACAGAATTGATTGCCTCTGCAATGCCCTGAATAACTTGGGCTGTCCTTGGTCCCATCATAACCATAAAGGAAATCAGACACAAGAGAGAATCTTTCTAATTAGGTTTAATGGATTTAATTCCTGAGCAGGTCACTTTAGAGTCTAAGAGAATAATGAAGATAAGTTTAATGTAGTAATAACCAACAAATATGTTATTTCCAAAGTAAATATGAATAGTTATCCTTGTCGAATATAGAAAGATTTTTACATATTAGCTAGAAAATAATATTCAAAGAAGTTTTTGAAAAATACTCAAAGTATAATTTAAAAATCATTTGTAGGAAAATTTGAAGTCTAGCTATACCTAAACACTGTGAAGAAACTAAACAGGAAGAGAAGACATGCTATGCTGAAAGTGTGAGCACAGAGAGATCCGTCAGATAGGAGCAGTGGTCATTGTGTATAAGTTTGCACATTTTATAAAAGTGATACCAAAAACTACCTAAGACATAAGACGAGGCATTTCCATCCACCAACATGTATTGGCAGAAAATTAAGAACAAATTGAATTATGACGTGATGTGGCTCCAACAGTCAGTGACAGTAAAGATCTGTGTAACCTCTGCGTGTGGCTCTCTCACCAATGGGAGTCAAGTGCACAGGTCTCCTGAACACTTGAGTGTGTGCGCATGTCAGAGACACACCCCAAAGGAACTCAGACATGAGGACTATTGTCACTGGCAAAGGAAAGAATAGAAGTTGAAGCCTCGCCAGCGTCTGAGGAAACGGGCAGAGGGGGCTTTTCTCCAGGGGATTCAGGACTTCTAGTGCAGAGGTGCTAGGATCACTTATGTCAGACAGAGAACAACCAAATAAAATAAAGAGTTGTGCCTGCGCCTTCTGCTAGGGAAGCAGTCATTACGTCAGGTTTGCAGAGTTGTTGTTAAATGTTGGGACATGCTCATCTGTGCCACTCTATGCACGGTTCTGGGCGAGACAGGCTCTTTCTGCTAAAACATATGAATGACATGTCACGGCATTTCACAGGAAAAGCGAATGGACAGAACAGCCTCACTCACACAGAGAGCATGTCATTTTTTTAAACTAATATTTGTATTGTTTTAGCAAAATGAAAGAAGTCTGTAAGTCACTGTGTTTTCTTAGCTCCCTGATTCTTTTTCACCTTTGCTATGAAGCCAGTGTTCTTTCTTTGTGAGTGTCTAAGCTCTAAGAAGAAATCCCATCATGGAAGTAAACAAACAAAATGATGACAAATGTGATGTGATAGAAAGGAAAACAAGAAATTGAGATTTTAAAAAATAACAGGGTTTAATCAACAAACATCTTACAAAAGTGATCCTTGGGCTATAGTTAAGGACCCTACGGCCTGAGTAATGCAAGATTTATTTCTAAATAAAATTTCTCCCTCGACCTTCTCCTACCTTCTGAAATATGAAGGCAACTGTGCCTGCGTCAATGCAGGGGTGCCATGGTTTATGTCCCTTATAATCACTCAAAATTCAACATAATTAGGGACCAAAACTGTTAATGTTAATTCATACCTAATAGTTCATTGGAATATAGTATTATTTCTGACAAAATCAACAAGAGCAAATGGAAACATTCAGTAAGACTTCGAGAAAAATGACTTATTGCCATTGAAATTATTCTTAGTGATTATGTACAAAGTCAAGATTTTTATGTATCTGTATCTAAAGGAATCACTTTCCATATGGACAAGTTTTTGGTGAGCTCTCAATTTTCTCCTCACTGGGAGCCTCTATATCTCACCTAGGGTAGGAGCTCTATTAGCCTTTCCTCTTTTCAACTCAGCTTGTTGAAGGCCTCAGAGTATCGTCAACCATCCCAGCTGTGGCTTTCTGAACAATACTTTCTTTTGTGGCAGTTGTCAATTCCATTTAATGTAACTGAAGAGAAAACAAATCCCCAGAAATATCTAAATCTTCACTCAAAGCAACACTGCTAAGCTCCTGATGGACTACAGAGAGATAATTTTGAGTTGAAATAAAATGGATAAATTTTAATACCAATATAAACAATGTGAACTTAGTTGATATTTGTATGTAAATAAAGAGTTTAGAAAGTCAATTTAAAATAGAATCAAGCATATACAGATCTTCTCTCTGGCCATAATTAAACAATTTCTTCTGACTAGGGGAATCCTGAAGTAATATTTTACCATATTCTCTGTATAATATACTAGGTGATGTACATTCATAGTTAAATTTGGTTCATCCAATGATACTTCAAAGTTATCTTCTGTTTACAAATAATTAATTAGACTTAAAATGTCCCAAAATCTACAAGCAAAATGTAAGAGAGTCTGAAACCAAAACCTGTGACATTTTTCTTCTATGCAGAAGAGAAGATTCTAAAACATTTTTTTTGATATTTCCAAATAGATAAAAAGAGAATGTTATTTTGTCAATATTAACCTTTATAGTGCTCTATAAGTGTTAGTCAAGCTATGAACTCATCATATATTTCCATATTCAAAAATATATAAGATGAAAGTCTTTCAAACTGTCCTAAATGGATCCAAACATTCTAGAATTTAGGATAAAATAAATCTCCTTTTACATTCAAATTAATTAGAATCCAAGCACTCATATTGTTCCATTAAAAAAAAAAAATGTTTTCTGTGTTACAATGGCATCTATTTAATTGGCTTAAAAATAGCGTAGGATATGTGCCAGCTAATAACCAGATAAGTCTGAGGGAAAACAAAGTAACCTTTGGTGGCTAACTTTTTTACTTTTTTAAAAAAAAGTCTTTGTATCTTTTGGATAATAGTCCTTTATCAGATTATCTTTTGCAAATATTTTCTCCCACACTATGGCTGGTCTTCTCATTCTCTTGACATTGTCTTTCTCAGAGTGAAAGCTATTTTAATGAAGTCCTGCTTATTAATTACTTCTGTCATGAATCTTCCCTTTGGTGTTATATCTAAACAGTTACTGTCATACTCAGGATCATCCTGACTTTTTTCCTATGTTATCTTCTAGGAGTTTTATAGTTTTGTAACTTACGTGTGGGTCTGTTACCCATTTTGACTTAATTGTGAAGGGTACAAAGTCTATGTCTAGATTAATTTTTTTGCATGTGGATGTTCCAGCTATCTATTGAAGACAACGATCTTGGCTCCATTGTATTGCCTTAGCTCCTTTGTTAAAGGTCATTTGACTATATTTCTGGGGGTCTATTTCTGGGCTCTCTATTCTGCTCCATCCGTCTATGTGCCTGCTCTTTGCCAAAACCACAATGTCAATCATTGTAGCTTTATATTAAGTCTTGAAGTTAGATAGTGTCAGTCCTCTAACTTTGTTCTTCTCTTTCAATATTGTGTTTGCTATTCTGGGTCTTTTGACTGTCCCTATAAACTCGAGAATCAGTTTATTGAAATCCGTGAAATAACTTGCTGAGATTTTGATTGGGATTGCATTGAATCTAAAGATCAAGTAGAGAAGAACTGACATCTTGAAAATATTAAGTCTTCCTGTCCCTGGATATGGAATACCTCTCCATTTATTTAGCACTTCTTTGATTTCATGCATAGTTTTTAACTTTTATTTTAAAATTATTTATCCCCTGTGCTCATTTATTTAAAGAGAGCTTAGAAACATTGGAAGGATTAATGGTTTAGCCAGTCAATCATCCATCAGTAGTGTTATTGGGAGAATAGGTATTGCCCAATGAAAACCCATAGTATAACTCATTCATCACTATTTTTCTCTAAAATTAAGAAAAATGGATACTCATAAATATATTTTTGTTTTAATTTTCATTTCATAATAAAACATATTTTTTAACTGCGTAGTGCTCAGGCTTCAAATTCAGACATATAAGGATCAAAAGCAATAGCCAAAATTAGGAAACAGCCCAAGTGCCCATCACTAGATGAATGTATAAAAAAGCTGTAGTACATTTACATAATGGAATATTACGCAGCTGTAAAAAGGATCTCTTACCCTTTGGGATAGCATGGATGGACCTGGAGACTATTCTGCAAAGTGAAATAAGCCAATCAGAGAAAGACAAATATCACATGATCTCACTTATTTGTGGAATCTAATGAGCAAAATGAATTGACCGACAAAATAAGACCAGATGTATGGAGGCATGGAACAGACTGACATATATTGGTGTGTCGGGGGGGGTGCGAGAAGAGATAAACCAAAGAACTTATATGCACAGCCCATGGACACAGAAAATAAGGTGGTGAAGACTTGGGGTTGGTAGGGGCTAGGCAGAGGGGGTAAAGGAGGGGGAAGTGGGGGAAATTTATAATATTGTCAACGATAAAAATATATTTAAAAAAATAAATAAAAGGTTGTAGATGAGAAAAAGTATCAAAAACAAAAGAACAAAATAATATTTTTCATTTAAAAAAATAAATACAAAGTTTTAAAATTATATTAAGTAAAAAACAAAATCTTCCACTCTGGTATTCCAATGCTGGATAAAATATTCTGGGCTCTGCACAACACATTATTAGGGGAGAAAATGAATGATGAAAATCTTATGAAGCCATCCTGATATTATCACATACAAAACACACAAATCCAAGCTTCACTGTCTCCCCAACATTAACTGGGCTCTAGCACTGCAATTGTCATATAGTTTAAGTAATAACTAGATTTCAATGTAACTGGCATAAATCTAATGATTTTGAAATAACAATTGTAGTTACTTGTTTGTAATTATTTCATTCTGTGCTAGTCATTCAAACACAACCAAGTCCTTAAGAATTTGGAATGATCTCCCCAAGGTTTTGCTATGACTTTGGCAAACTCACAATCACAGCAGAGCTTCTGGTATGAACAGCAGTCACACTATAACAAATGCCAGCAGTTCCTTAGGATATCATCCGTTAAAATCAAAGATTTCAACTCCCTTACCCCCCTTAGGATGGCGACTATTTGGAAAAAACAAAACAGAAAATAGCAAATGTTGATGAGGCTGTTGAGACATTTGAACCCTTGTGTATTGCTCCCTGGAATATAAAATGAAAAACAATATGGCAAGTCCTCAAAAATATTAAACATAAAATTATGTATTTTTTTGATCCTCACCCTAGCATATTTTTTCCATTGCTTTTCAGAGAGAGAGAGAGAGAGAGAAACATTGATGTGAGAGACACATTGCTTGGTTGCCTCCTACACACACCCCAACCAGGGGTAGGGATCGAGCCTGCAACTGAGGTACATGCCCTTGGCCAGGATCGAACCTGGGACCCTTCAGTCCGCAGGCTGACACTCTAACCACTGAGCCAAACTGGCCAGGCAAACATAAAATAGCCTTGATCCAGCAATTCTGCTTCTGAAATCAGGGTCTCAAAGAGATATCTGTCCACACACGTCCATAGCAGCATTTCAAGAATGAAAAAGTGGAAACAACCAAAGTGTCCATTGATAGATGAGTAGATGAATAATGAGTGGTATATATGTGCATGCGTGTGAGTATATATATATATATATGCTGTGGAATATTATTCCAGCTTTCAAAGGAAGGAAATTCTAACATGTTACAACATAAATGAACCTTGAGGACATTATGCTAAGTGAAATAATCCACAAACGAAAAGATAACAGATTCCACTTCTATGAGGTACCTAGAATAGTGAGACTCACAGAGACAGAAATCAGAATGGTGACTGTCGGGGGCTGGGAATGGAGAGATGCTGCTTAACAGTTACAGAGTTTTAGTTTTGCAAAATGAAGAGAGTTCTAGAGATGGACGGTGGCGATGGTTGTACACAATGTAAATGTACTTAACACTACTGACTGTACATTTAGAAATGGTTACGATGGCAAGTTTTATGTTGTGTTTATTTTCCACAATTAAAATTTTTTAATTAAAACTAATTTTTAAAAAGTTTTCCAAATTCAGGACTAGTTGATGAAAACACAAAATAATTGGTAGAAAATTCTATATTTTAATGTTGCTAACAATAGTGAATATTCCTTGAGTGTTTTTCTACATTCAGTCCCTAAATGCAACATCTCCTTTAGTTCTCACTGCAGAAGTGAGTACTATTAGTATTTCAAATTTTCATGTAGGGAAACTAAATTATAGAGCACTGAGACACCTGTCTAAGGTCATACCTATCAGTGGTTAGACTGGATTTGCACCCAAGTCTATTTGCCTCTCCAGCCCATAAACAAATTAAGACTTAACAGGTAAGTGGTGTGTTTTTTTAAGTATAGAGTGATACATGCAATTCTTTGAACACAATGTTTTTTTCTTTTTAAAAAAAAATCTTTATTGATTTCAGAGAGGACAGGAGAGGGAGAGAGAGAGACAGAAACATCAATGATGAGAGAGTTATTGATCAGCTGCCTCCTGCAGGCCCCTGACTGGGGATTGATCTCACAACCCAGGCCTGTGCCCTGACCAGGAATTGAAACCATCATCTCCTGGATCCTAGGTCGATGCTCAACCGCTGAGCCAGGCCTGGAGGGGCCTTTTTGTTTTTCTTTATAATCCTCGCTCGAGGATATTTTTTCCATTGCTTTTCAGAGCAAGTGGAGGGGAAGAGAGAGAGAGAGAGAGAGAGAGAAACATCCATGCGAGGGAGACACATCGATCAGCTGCCTCCTGCGAGACCCTGACTGGGGCGGATCCTGCAACCGAGGTACATGCCCAAACCCGGGACATTAGAGTCTGAGGGCCCCGGACCTTAGAGTCTCTAACCACTGAGCAACACTGGCCAGGGCATTAACACAGAATTTATAGCAAATATTTCATGAGAGGCTTTCTGTAATTATTGATTGATAATCATGTAAGTTTCTGCATGATAGTCCCAAGTGGACATTTGGAAATGCGGACATTGCTAATCCAGTACAGAGATTAGCATTCTTGTTGTTTGGGAGACTGATACTCCTACTTTTGTTGCTGACATTGTAGCTTTTGGCATCACTGAGTCTTAAAATTTTCATTAGTGCCCGGCCGGGCATGGCTCAGCAGTTGAGCCTCAACGTAGGATCCAGGAGATCGGGGTTCGATTCCTGGTCAGAGCACATGCCCAGGTTGCGGGCTCGATCAATGACTCTCTCATCATTGATGTTTCTGTCTCTTTCTCTTCTCCTCCTTTCCTCTCTCTGAAATCAATAAAGATCTATTTAAAAATAAATAAATAAATAAAATTTTCATTAGTAATGTGGAATAATTTTATCTTTTCACTCATAGTGGTAGTATATTGAAAGTGCACTAGCATCAGAATCAAAAGATTGGGTTTTAATTCTAACAGATGTTACCTAGTTACGTGCTTTGGAAATATGACTTCTTTAAGTCTAGTTTTCTTACCACAAGATGAGAGTTGTGTGTTTTTCAGAGTGTATGTTCGTAACTCCATTTCCATGGGATAACGTAAGGATTTATTAATAATATTAATATTAGCTACTTATCTTGAGTTCCTTCAATATTGTAATTGATCTAAATTAGTATTCAATATTTTCAAAACTAACATTTAGACGTAAGGTTATAAACTATAAGGTGTATAGCTGAACAAATATTGCTCTCCAAAGTAAAAATAACTTGATAGATTTTGTAAGAAAACATTTGGTTTTTTACTACGAATTTTAAATTCTGTGGATGTCTATCTTTGGAAATATTACCAAGAAAGAAAAGAATTCATTAGCATGGTATTTACTCTTTCTGGGCTTCTGGCACATCGCAATGACCCTCCTCACTCCATCATTCTATCACCACCTTGACAGTCTCCAAGCAAAATTTCATCCCCTCCTTTTCATCACCATCCTCATTTTGTACATTCCTTCAAGCAGTAAAAACAACTCTCTCCTCTCAATCACAATCACAAATAATTTTTTAAATCCCCAAACATATACAAAGTACAGTGTGTTCAAGTTCTCTCCCTAACATCCTGTTATTTCCATGAAGTTCCATTTCACTTGTTGAACGTGGGAACTTTGGTTTCAACCTATTTCAGGACATGATTCTATACAGTGCGTCATTCTTCTTTAGTTCTCAGTGAATGTGATATTCTTTAATCAGTGAATAAATAATAAACTATACAAAGGATGGTCCAGCCCAGTCTTTCGAGGTCAACAATGCACTCCTCAGAGAGCTAGTCAAAATATCATGATGACTGAATGAAAATATAATTTGGATACAATCTTTACGATTTGCAAATACAAAATTCAGTTCAATGTGTTTAATATACCTCTTGACTATTTCCAAGTTTTCTCTATATGTTCTATGGCTTTTATTCAAGCTATTTAAAAAAAATGAACATAATCTTTCTCACCTTTTTCACCAATATTACCTGTTACTTAAGTCAAACATCTTCATCTGACCTTAAAAAAATGAAACAAAAATCTCCTTAAAATAAAACCATTCCCTTAAAAATGTTTTAAATAATTTTTCATCAAGTCTAACATTTTAGTTAATTTTATGTTGGGTATTTACACAAATTCAAAGTTACATTTTGAGATCAAAATTTCATTTTAAAATGTTGTGAGTAGACACAGAGCAAATTGAGAAGACACTATGAATTCCTCCTATCCAGAAAAAAATTACTAGCTTTTGGAGAGAGCTATTGCAATAACATTTATTTGGCCCCTTTATCACTGCATAAAAGGGGCCCCCTGCCATCCTAATTCTTATTTGCAATCTTCTCTCCCACACACAAAAACTGAGATTGCTAGAAATTATCTTTCTTCAAAGAAGGAAATATTGGACCTATGGCTTCAACTACTTTATCAAATCCTTTTTCTGGGCTGCCTATAACCAAATTCTCTTCGATTTTAGGCAATGCATACAAGTAGATGAGTTAGATAATTCATTACATAAAGCAAGATAGGAAGGAGTCTTTGGAAGCAGTTTGACAAATTTTTATATTACAGTTTATGTTATTTTGTGGCATGACCGAGAAGAAGAGCATTTGTATATTTATAATAAAGATTTATTGGACTATGTCATGATTGCATGAATAAGATATGAAAAAGTGCCAATATTCTGCCTTATTTAAAAAGAGAGAGTTAAGCATATCAGCAAAATTGTCTAAAACATATAAGGATTTCCTTGGATCCCGTATAATATAAAAAATGATTGCAGTGTCTTCAATATGAAAGATCAGAAAAAAAAGTGCACTCCAGCAGCCTAGGAACTGGTTACACTGGACTTTAAGAAGCACTGTATCACTAGAGTTTCCTTCATTTCATTGTAGGTTCTCACTAGTAATACTCTGCAAAAGATGCATATTGAAGAATCCGCAGGTATGTTCAGTAAGTATGAAAACCTTAGTAAAAAGAAATGAAGACATCTGTCTTGTAAGACCCTGCACAATGTCTCCAATTAGGCAAATTATCTCATTACAATTCTATTCTTTACAACCTATTATGCAGTCACTTAGATAATTGTTATCAAAACAGACTTCTTGATTGATTTATCTGGAAAAGTGGTTCTTATCTTCTTTTGGAAACATAATATTTCATATTTTAACTTTTCTCAAAGACCCTAATTGTCAGCAATTTTTCACTAAATCATCTGCAAAGGGCACCATAAAAAACTACAGATAGGAATTCTAGGCAGATTAAGCAGTTTAATTAGTCATTCACTTTTTCTTTCAATGGCAACAAAGCTAGGGGATGTGGCTTCCAAATATTTTATAATCTAATGTCCTCAATGTCAGGATACTTTCTCCATAATGAGGAAAAACAAAGAAACACTTAACATATTAATATGCAGAAATCTTTTCTGTGAAACAATTTATTTCACTTTCTGCCTAAATATATCACTTTCTGGTCTAAATATCACATTGTGAATTGAAACTATTAAACACTTAGTTTAAAAAATAGAAAACTGGCCCAGCTGGCGTGGCTCAGTGGTTGAACATTGGCCTATGAACCAGGAGGTCAAGGTTAGATTCCTGGTCAGGGCACATGCCTGGGTTGCGGGCTCGATCCCCAGTAGGGGGCGTGCAGGAGGCAGCCGATCAGTGACTCTCATCATTGGTGTTTCTATCTCTCCCTCCCTCTCCCTTCCTCCCCGAAATCAATAAAACATATTTTTTAAGAAATGAACATTGTTCCCATGCTTCTTCATCTGCAAACCTTTCACATAGTAAAGGGTTTTGTTGCTTAGTTTTACTGAATTTATTTTTTCCCACTCACTTTGGCAGTGACTGACCGCATAACCATCAGCAGACCCATGGTTATCCTAATTGATACTATTTTGCATTTAGGTTTATAAAATAATTTTCTCCCTCTGGTTCCTAAGGAAAGTCCTATTTCTCTACCAACTCCAAGGGATATTTATCACAGAATCGTGTAGAAAGAGTATTTGTTTGCTTGTTACATAAATAACTTGAGAACTAAAAATATAATCCATTGCACAGGTAAGGTAGCTTGGTTTAAGAGCAATTGTTTTCTGAGAACACACTGCATCTTCTATAAGTTCTTTGATGGCCACCAGTCTCTCAATCTGGGTGGGTTGCATTCCACTGCTGATGTACTTAAGTTTTGTTTTAATTCACATGTCACCATTACGGATGTTGGTTTTTCAATGTTTTAGTCTTGGAGACCCAACAAATCCGCAGCCAATGAAAACTCATTCTTTTAGTTTCATGCCCAAAATATATCAGCATGTAACTTAAAAAGAGCATACTTTTTATTGCAATATCAGATGGGCTAAATTTGTTACCTCCCAGCAGATTAACCTCCAAGTCTGTACCAATTCATTAAACATGCACATCAGTCACAGACTGCAGCATAATTTATTGCAATTAAGCACTTCTGTGTTGAGGAACCAAAATAAGATTGTCCATTATCAGTGCTGTTAATGGTTTTCTGAACAGTCGCCAGTTCATTCACCCCACCCACCCTTCAATAATAAAATAATTTTGACAAAGGGCCCATGTTTCAACATTTTTAATAAAAACAAAATAGAAAAACCATCAGTAACTGAGCAGTAAAGTTTCCTCTCTCTTTCTTCCTTGCCAAAACTAACAGAAAGGAAAATGTCAGTCTGGCTTCTTGCCAAAAAAAGAGGAAATTGAATGGTCTCAGTTCTTATTCTTTGACTAGTAGCATTGTGTACATAGAATGCTTGGCTCTGGGCTCATTTTGACAGAACTGAAACACAGATAAGAAGTTTTGAGGACTACATTCTGCAATTTATAGGCCTTGATTCTGTTTAAGATCTTTCAATACCACATAACAAATCAATGTGATTTAGAAAACAACGTTGTTTCTGCCATTGACATAAGCCATATGTGAACTGCTAAGCTACTATGCAAGCCACAGCTATAAATTCTGGTCACTTGCAGGAGATTCCTTAATATTGGGGGGCTCAAAATAATTCAAGCCATTATCATCTTGAATGATGTCTCACTAAACTGCTGCCTGGTAATGAACACTAAAAGCAGATAGAGTCATTCTTAAATAAATTTCCCAGGTAATTCATTCAGAGTAATAGGACAGAAAGCTCTGTTTAAATAACATATTTTAGTATATTAAAGTCATTAAATGTCCCTTTCACAGACACTATGAATGTAATCTACGTATTCAAATAGCTAACATAGACAATGTTTGATCCAGATAGTGGAGCAATTAATTACAAAACAAGAAACTAAAATAAGTGTGTCATTTTGTCTTTTTGCAGAGAACAAAATGTGTTCTTCCTACTTTGTTAAACTTAGTCTGAGTGTCTCACTGAGAAGGAGCCAGAATGCTCATCATTTTTGTTGGAAATAGTGTATGTGGTGAAAAGGGAAGATGAAATAGTAAATTTGTCCAAAGGGTGAAAATTTTTATGTTACCCTCAATTTGCAGTGGATTCCTTAGTCGGTATGAATCTAATCTCACATAAAAAGAAATCTAGCCCTGGCCACTGTGGCTCAGGTGGTTGAGCGTAGTCCCATGTACCATAAGGTCAATTCCCAGTCAGGGCACCTACCAGGGTTGTGGGTTCAATCCCAGGTTGGGGTCTGTATGAGAGGCAACCGATGGATGTTTCTCTCTCACATGGATGTTTCTCTCTTCCTCTCTCTCTCCCCCTCTCTCTAAAATCAATTAAAAAACATATTTAAAAAAAGAAATCTAAATTAAGACCCTCTTTCAGATTTAGTCAGTTATTCTGTTTCAAGTATGTATACATTTAAAAAACTAATTAAAATCAGGAAATATTTTTTAAACATCAAATTTACTATTAAGTTTCATTTGTAATTATAGGGGGAAGTATTTATCTGACAAACAAGGTGAGATTAAATTAATATGTCAAAAACAAGTTTCCAAAGGCTATTCAGGGGCTGTAGTCTCAAAACCAGTTTTAAATGTTCTTCTAGTCTCTCACATTTCTTCTCCTCTCTTAAATGTTCATTTTTATCCATAACTAGACTCTTATTTTACATTTACAGAGAGCCATTCAACTCCTTAGCCAATTTCTAAAGTCAGTTCAAATCCTCCTCATAATAATTACATGACATACTCAACTGCTTTTTATAAATTGTTTTTAATGCTCCAAATTCCAGAAATGGTGGGTTCAAAACACATATTCAATTAACCTTAACAATTAATCATATTATATTAATTTAATTAATTGTTAAGCTATTAATTGTTAAGCTATGCAAATTAATTATGTTTTAAAACATTTTCATTCTTTAAAATTAAATATTTTGAGATGATTATTTTAAAATATCTGCTTTATTTAAAATGATACCACATGAAAACTATGAGGATATCTTGGATTCCTGGTGTGAAAAATAAATATTTTTTAAAGTTAATCCTATGAAATGCAAAATAAAACTATGATTTTAAATTAGCATCTATTCTTATCTTAAAAAAGTGATTTTCCAAATTTAAGAAATGCACAGAAACACAATTCAAAACTACCTTTTGCATGAGTTTGAAAATAATAGAAAGAAAAAAATGAAATATTTTTTATTAATTTTTCTACTAAACACATAAGATTATAATGTATTATGCACATATTTAAACTTGTACATAATACCTTGTATTAGAACCAAGAGAGCAGTATAGTCTAAGATGTAGGTCACTGGATAAAAGAATTCACAGTGCGACTAGGAAAATATACAAAATATTCACTAAGAAACGTGGCATCGCTCACAGTGGTGAACTGCTCACGTCTGCTGTGGGAGGTGGAGCAGTTTCGTGGGGTGGAAAGTGCAGAACATGAGCAAGAAGGTCGAAGGTACACCCTGTAGGTGGGAGGGAAAGAAGCCAGACAGAGCAGTCATCGAGGTGAAAGCCAGGTCAAGTCACCAATAACGAGAAGCTGAAACGAAACCAGAGTGTGAAGTAATTGTTTTCTAGTGATAAATATGCTTGGCGAGGACGCCGGGCTGAGCTGGAAGGGAAAGGCCAGCGTTGCTTTCGGTGGATGTGTGACACGGGGTAGGCCTGAGGAGTTCAGAAAGTCACCGAGCATCAGAGCGCAATGAATTCACTGCAACCCGTTAAGACCGAGGAGGGCGCGTGCGGCTCCTATTATCACCTCGCCTTAAGGCCGTTGGTCCTACGCTCATGTGGGGTTGGGATCAAAGAGGAAACTGGGAACCGCGCTTGGTATGCCCCCGCCTGGGGAAGAAAACATAAAGGGTGTGGAAGTTAGTGTCCCGGGGATTCTTGCACAGCACTAAACAGACGTAGATCAGAAGGCAATAAGGAAAGGAATCGTGCTGGCACGATTCGCACACGGCTCAGCTCGAAGCCAGCCCCCTGAGGGCAGCTAGCTGTTGTGCGCCTTCTTTCACATGGATCTCAAGGGACCCCTGTGAATGAGGCGCTCCTGCGCCGGGAGGTTCCATGAGGCTGAAGGAAACACAGCCTGTGAAGGGCAGGGCCTCCTAGAGCATCAGCCTTCAGCCAGCTCTGCCTCTGGAAACAGAAAAAGGGCTGGGGTCCCTGAAGGCAGTTTTCCGACCTTATCAGACCATCGCCTAAGCGTAGGAGCAATAGAATCACAACCCTAAGAGAATGGTACTTGTAAGACCTGCTTCAGAGGCCGGGATAGGGGCTGACACTGTGGACCGGCTGCAGGGAATGTGGGCTTTGCTGAGCAGGTATGTCTGGGAGTCGGCTGACAGGTGGGAGGAGACTTGCTTTTGAGGAGCAAAGCTGTGCGGAGAAAATTAAATAGGTGCTTATTTATGTTTCCCCTTCCTTCCTTCCTTCCTTCCTTCCTTCCTTCCTTCCTTCCTTCCTTCCTTCCTTCCTTCCTCCCTCCCTCCCTCCCTCCCTCCCTCCTTCCTTCCTTCCTTCCTTCCTCCCTCCCTCCCTCCCTCCCTTCCTCCCTCCCTCCCTCCCTCCTTCCTTCCTTCCTTCCTCCCTCCCTCCCTCCCTCCCTTCCTCCCTCCCTCCCTCCCTCCTTCCTCCCTCCCTCCCTCCCTCCCTCCTTCCTTCCTTCCTTCCTTCCTCCCTCCCTCCCTCCCTCCCTCCTTCCCTCCTTCCCTCCTTCCTTCCCTCCTTCCCTCCTTCCTTCCTTCCTTCCTTCCTTCCTTCCTTCCTTCCTTCCTTCCTCCCTCCCTCCCTCCCTCCTTCCCTCCTTCCCTCCTTCCTTCCCTCCTTCCCTCCTTCCTTCCTTCCTTCCTTCCTTCCTTCCTTCCTTCCTTCCTCCCTCCCTCCCTCCCTCCCTCCTTCCCTCCTTCCTTCCTTCCTTCCTTCCTTCCTTCCTTCCTCCCTCCCTCCCTCCCTCCCTCCTTCCTTCCTTCCTTCCTTCCTTCCTCCCTCCCTCCCTCCCTCCCTCCTTCCCTCCTTCCCTCCTTCCTTCCCTCCTTCCCTCCTTCCTTCCCTCCTTCCTTCCTTCCTTCCTTCCTTCCTTCCTTCCTTCCTCCCTCCCTCCCTCCCTCCTTCCTTCCTTCCTTCCTTCCTTCCTTCCTTCCTTCCTTCCTCCCTCCCTCCTTCCCTCCTTCCTTCCTTCCTCCCTCCCTCCCTCCCTCCCTTCTTCCTTCCTTCCTTCCTTCCTTCCTTCCTTCCTTCCTTCCTTCCTTCCCTCCCTCCCTCCCTCCCTCCCTCCCTCCCTCCCTCCTTCCTTCCTTCCTCCCTCCCTCCCTCCCTCCCTCCCTCCCTCCTTCCTTCCTTCCTTCCTTCCTTCCTTCCTCCCTCCCTCCCTCCCTCCCTCCTTCCCTCCTTCCCTCCTTCCTTCCCTCCTTCCCTCCTTCCCTCCTTCCTTCCCTCCTTCCTTCCTTCCTTCCTTCCTTCCTTCCTCCCTCCCTCCCTCCCTCCTTCCTTCCTTCCTTCCTTCCTTCCTTCCTTCCTTCCTTCCTTCCTTCCTTCCTCCCTCCCTCCTTCCCTCCTTCCTTCCTTCCTCCCTCCCTCCCTCCCTCCCTTCTTCCTTCCTTCCTTCCTTCCTTCCTTCCTTCCTTCCTTCCTTCCTTCCTTCCTTCCCTCCCTCCCTCCCTCCCTCCCTCCCTCCCTCCCTCCCTCCTTCCCTCCTTCCTTCCTTCCTTCCTTCCTTCCTTCCTTCCTTCCTTCCTTCCCCCCCTCCCTTCCCCTTCTGAAAAGTGAGATACCTATAACTTCCAAGAAATTGTCAGGAAAGGACTTGAAGCTACTAACATTAAGACCCCCAGGTCCTCCCCTGACCCTTCAGTCTGCTTTAACTAAACTGACCAATATTTTTCACGTGATCAAATGAGGAAACGTGACTAATACCAATGTCATTATGGTTTTACCTTTTCATTGAATTTTGACATTATCTTCAACACGAGTGAGACAAGGTGGAGAGAGCATGTGTCTCAGTCACCCCATATCTAGCTGACCGGAGGTCCCGGGATCCCCTGGTCTTTAAGTTACCCCACAGAAGTTCAGGCCCAGGACACCAGGGTGGATCTGTTGCCTTTACAACATCCATGAAATCGCTAATATACTGTAGCACCAATGAGGTCTCAGAAACTAAATGGTGTGGAACTCAATTTATCTGCCTCAGAGGGATTAGGAGTGGAGTTCAGTCTGCCAGGACTCAGGACTCTGGTTCCGTGGAGTCTAGGTACTAAAGACCTGGGGCAGAACTATCCCCCCGGCTATAATTATGCAAGTCGTGTATGGCAGAAAAATGCTATAATTAAAGTCACAAAATGTTTTTTATCATAATTTTCTTTTATGGCTATATAACTTTGTGGGGAAAGAAAGGCTCTGGTTTGTCTGAAATTTTCTTCTCTGGCATTACACATTTCTTTAAAAAGCCTTGGGTAAATAGTGGGTCAACTCCTTTCGAACTAAGAATGCATGAAAAAAAATTACAAAATAATTAGAAGAGTATATATTTTTACTTTCAAGTTGAACTCCATATCACGAAAGCATCTCATGATTCCAGATTAAAAGATTTCCCCTTCTTAGGTAAGCTCCCTTGAAAAGTTGCTACAAAGTTTTCCTGTTATTAGACTACTTTAACTAAAAAAAAAAAAAAAAAAAAAGTAATTATTTTTAAAGAAAATGGGGAAGGAAGGAAGTAACTCATAAACTATTAACCTGAGAACGTTCCTGCAATGAAGCAGTCTTCTTTGCATTCTGGAAATTCTGTAAGTGCCTGTTTCCTTTCCCTGATTTAATTGTAATTCATGATCCCAAAGTTGATGCATGAAGGGTCATTGTTTTCCATGTGACACCTGCAGCAAACAATATCCTACAGATGGTAGGTCCTCAACAAATGCTATTGATCCCTCAAATCCAGGAAGATGTCTTACTTTCCTGAAATTGCTTATCACTTATAAGTGAACTGTAATTTTAATAAACTGCATAACATTCATGGATCTGAAAATACAAACATATTAACATGGGAAATATTACGCTGAGATTCCTCCCCCCCATCAATTTGGTATGCAGAAATCAAGCAAATAAAACCACATACTTAATTAAGAAGAAAAACTGTAATATTTCACATAACTATAAATAACTGTTGGCCATTTAAATTGATGGAAGAACACGGACGGTGAGCAATCCAAGCTGACAGATCCTCTCAGGGAAGCCTGGAGGAAAGCTTTGAATCAAGCCATTGTGTTTTCATACTGACATTTGACTTACGTGGAATCTGCTCCTCTGGGGGTCCACTGCAGGGGAAATAATAACGTCCTACTGTAACGACACCGCACAGAAGGCTTAATAAAGTTGTTGGGTTTCTTTAAACTTTTTCCTTCACATTGCACCCCGTGCTGGGAGTGTATCACCACGGAGCAGATTCACGTGAAAGTTCCCTTTCCCTCTTCTCCCAAAGGACTGCAAGTGGTTCAGTTTCCAAGTTTCAAAAAACGTTTGTTAAAAGCTAAGGAGGACATGACAACAAAAATGCCAGTCAAACACATGATATACGGTCGCTAATTTTTGCCTGCGGCATCACATAGTGAATGTAAGTGGTTAGTTGTCATTGGAACGCAGATATTTACCCCAGATATTAAGAGATAAGTGTGTTGCGCCCTAGGCTTGGATGTCCTCCGAAGTGAAAGTGTTTTCTCCCTGACCCATTTTTTGGAAAGAGCATTTTACAATCCTATGTCAAACTAAGAAAATTTTAAAGGTTTTGCTTATTACTAGTGGAGTTAATAATCATAGAAGTTGTATGCGACTAAAAATATTTTTCTCAGTAAAATGAAACTATGCTCCAAAAACGCTCTTGGCAGCCCCTCAAATATAACAAAGAAATTTTGTTCATTTTAATGTGTTCATAAAAATAGAAATTTAATTAATCCCATAGAAATATGAACACATTTTAAATTTAATATTTCAACTTGTGTTATTTAGACCAGTATGCTGCAGACATGCAGTATGAAATCAGAACAAATCACTAAAGCAGAGAGTACGGCTACCAAGAAGACAGATGGCCTGACCGGTCAGTTCTCTCTGCTCTCAACAGGGCAATGTCTAATTACAGGCTAGCTCTGTATAGAGCACTTAGGAAACAAACAAATTCATAAGATCATCACTCGGAAGAAGGAAGAAGATGAAGGCAGTTAAAAATTGGCATGACCCTCTCCCAATATGAAATTACTCGGCCAGTCACTAAAGCCTGTATCTGGATTCCTGAACTAATCTGCATTTGAATGTGTGTGTGTTCCTCACAGCACCCACCCACCCACCCACACACACACACACACACACAGGCTGTAATATTCACCAACTTATAAAATACGGTGAAGGCCAAAGGAGGGAGAGGGGAGGTGGGTGGAGGTGGGTAATAATGTCCACATTAAAAATTTCAATGCGAAAAAAAGGTCCTAACTAGTCCCTATAGAAACTTCTCCACTTCTCTGCATTTCTTTCTAGCACGGTTCCTCAAAATACCTGCCTGTCCTCGCTCTCCCGTTTCCCACCTCTGAACCTTATTTGGCCAACTCCAGTCAGATGTCCATGCCCACGTCTTCACAGAAACCATTCTTTTAAAGATCTCCATTGGTGATCTCCTTGTCAAAGCAGCTGATCAAATTTCAATGCTCATCTCCCCTGATCCCTTAGCAGCACTGACACAGATGATCACCCCCACATTCTGGAACACTTCTTTCCGCGGGCTCGGGGTCCCTTGGTTCTCCTACCTCAGTGGTCACTGCTTCTCTGTCTCATTTGGAGACACCTGTCTAACACCTGGTGGTAACGGCCAGATGAATAAACAAGGCCTCTCTATCTCGTTCACGAACACTCACCATGTTGGCTTTTTGCTCATCCTTGACCCGGTCAAATTTATTCTAGCCTCAGAGCATCTGCATTTGCTTCCTCTCTGCCTAGAAGGCTGTTCCTAGAGTAGCCCCATGACTCATTCCCTCGCTTCAGGGGCATGTCTACTCAAATATCATGACGGTGGAAAGATCTGTTCTGACCTTTTTGGATACAGCCCTTTCTTCACCATCCATGCTAGGCCCTGGACCTGATTCATTTTCTTTATAACATTCATTGATAATGACATGTCATATATTTATTCATCAATTTGTGTATGATCTCTCTCCCCGACTAGAAGGTAAGATCTATGATGTTAGGAACTCTCCTTCTTTTGTTCACCACCGTTGTATTGGTGCCTAGAACGATATGTAGCATATTATAATACACAACACATACTTGTTGAAGGAAGGAAGGAAGGAAGGAAGGAAGGAAGGAAGGAAGGAAGGAAGGAAGGAAGGAAGGAAGGAAGAAAGAAAGAAAGAAAGAAAGAAAGAAAGAAAGAAAGAAAGAAAGAAAGAAAGAAAGAAAGAAAGAAAGAAAGAAAGAAAGAAAGAAAAGCACCCCATTTAAGATGTAGTGTTAGTGTATTCCATGTTTTGGTTTGCCATTACTCTGACTTGATTTACATATTCAGTGCAAATGTTTTGACGTCTACCACCTACCATGTCAATTTTCTGAGCGAGGTACTGTGTGTGTGTGTGTGTGTGTGTGTGTGTGTGTGTGTATGTTTGGTGTGTTTCACATGCACACATGTACATATGCATGAGGTCTGGAGGGGAGATGTATCCCAACATTATAGACCTTAAAGTACTTACAGTTTACATGTACAAAATTTAACTACAATACAAAGCAGTATATGGCAAAAGTAACAGAAACATTTGCTTATTTGTTCATTCATTCAAGGAGTATTTATTGAGCATCTCCAAAGAGCCTGCACCAAGAAATATGACAAAGGGTAGAAGGAAACAAGAAGCAAAGACACTGTAGGGAATACGTGGAGGCATTCTAGATATATTTAAACTTGTGTAAGTGGCAGGTTGAAGTTGACTTAAGAGAGTTAATAATAGACAAGATAAGAAGGAGGATTTTACTGCATTTTTTAAAAATTAGTGAGGAGTAAAAATGTAATGAGTGACATTTCTAAGCCAAGGCACCTGAAAAAGTGCAGGCAGTAAAAAATACCATGTAAAGGAGCATTTGCCTCAGTCACTCCCTAGAGAAGAAAGATATTTTTGTTCTGAATACACAGTATAGCAAAGACACAGACTCCATAAAATTTATTTCAGGCATGAGGGGGAAAAAGCCAAATACCAAAAAAAATATGTTCCAGACTATGACCATCAGATCAAATCATATTTTTATGAAATACTATGTGGGAGCATCCTGTATGGCTTTTCATCCTAAAGTTTTTAAGACCAAACTGGCCAAACTTTCATATGGAGTTATTGCCCTGTTTTGAATCTGTAATAGCTGATATTATTGAATTGTCAAAAGAAGTTAACTTCAATTCTTGGCCATTTTCATTCTCATGTGTTTTAAGAATCACTCAACAGGAATATCTGACATTAACTTTGAAAATCTTTCCACTTTAAGGAAAGTGTTAGCTATCTTAGAAACCCACATGGCTTATTATATGGGACTGTAATAGAAATGCTATGTTCAGGTGTTGTTTTTTTTTCACAAGGAATATTTGTTTGTTGGTTAGTTGGTGGGGTTGGTTAGTTGGTTGGTTGATTGGTTAAGTGATGAATAAGTTTCCTAACAAGGTTACCACATGGGTCTGAAGATTTTAAATCATATTAGTGTTTAAAAATAAATATGCAGACGATTATCAAGACAAAGGATTGGTTCAGAATTAATTAAAAGATTCAGAGGAAAAAATGTAAGGAAATAGTGTGTCCCTTTTTCAAGTCTATTGACAAATTAAATGTCATTTTTAAACTCTAAGATATAGTTCAACTTGGGCTTTGGCTCTCCCTAATTCACCTGAGCACTGTGTAGTTGCTTCACGTTGCTGTGATCTCTGCCATCCTTGTGCTATCTCAGAACAACCTGTCATACTCATTAACCACAAAAAAGAACAGCAGTTCTCTGCAGTGGGAAAGGTTCAGGAAGGGCTGGTCCTAACAGACAGAGAGAGTGGACTCAGAAGCAGAACACCTATAAATTCCCATTTTATTAGCCTGGTTCACATCCTGCTCAACTCTCTTCTCACCCCACAAGAGAAAATCCCTGTTTACACATACAATCTCCTTGGGACGGTGGAGAAGTAGGAATTGTGCTCTATGGAAAGAACTACAGTCGTATGTGGGGAAAGTAAGCTTAATATGACCTGGGAGGGCTGTACATCTCCTAATCTAAATTCCTCTTAAGAGATCTACCGTCCTCAGTCCAATGAAGTCAAATAGGAACCTCCCGTGAGCATCAGTTACTTAAACTTCTACAGTTGATAAACCAATGAACCTGACAGTTGAGTACGACTGACATTCTTATTTTAAAAATGAAAGTGGACTAGCATGACTAGAAGATGAAGGTAGCTCTATATTCTTAATGTATCTGGGCCTTTGAAACTTAGATGTTGAGTGGGTTTTTTTTAAAAATACCTGTTTTCTTATATAACAAACATTTCTACTCATATGAATTCTATTCAATAGGAGACTGACATTAAATGACTTTTCAAAGTAAACTAATAAAACATATATATAATGCAAAAAGAAGCAGAGATGTCAAAATAATCTATCTAATTTGTTACTTGACATAAAGATTCTGAGAATGAGCTACAAAAATAGGAGGTTCCTAAAGATGCATACAGTGACAATCCAAGTAAGATATCACAGATATATGATGCAATTCTTCCTTTAGTTGCTTAACTTCTTGTTTCAGGTAAACTGTGTTGTTTGAACCACTCTATAGATACAGGGGGCAGGGGACAGGAATCGGAAGATGATTCAAAAGATATTTTTCTAGAGTCTGTTTTGAAGAACTTTAAAGAAAATGGTAGGTAGTCACCTTACAGGGTTAGTTTATATTTGGTGTGACTTTAAGGCAAGGGGCTTAGAGTGTTTTACTTCGTTCACTCTCTCCCAGCTCTTAGTATTATATTTATTTCATTAATTAATCTATAGCCTGCCTCGTTCCCAAAAGCATTTGCGGTTGCTTATAAAAATCCATATGGTAAAATAAAACTTCTTAAATTAGGGAAATCAGGGAGTAGGGAAAATGAGGCTCATATATTATGAAGGAGCCGGGGAGGAAGAACTCAGGAATGAATGTGTGCACTCCTGCGAGAGAATTAAAGGTGGGCCATAAATTCAGCTTCAAGTCCTCTCGCAGACAAACTGAAGTGGGAAATATGATCGGTTATAAAATTATCATCGTGCATAAGATAAAAACATACCAGCTGTTCCAGAGAAACACACATTTTCCTAATTTAAAGCCTGCACACAATTCTCCCATAGTTGCTCATAGAGGGAACCCTGAGGAACTTTGGGGACATCACCCCTACGTCACATAGAAAGCTCCACGTTGTGGCTGTCCCACCATGCTCAGCTGGGAATCCATGCCAAAACACAGTTTAATAAATGCAGTTCAAAGGGGTTGCCAAACCACACTCTCTATGCACACAGCTTTGTGATTGCCCAACTTTATCCAGGGATACAATTTTTTTATGCTATTTAGCTGACTGGGTGGACTCGTTCAGGCAATCTTTTTTAATATTACCTCTCAAAAAAACAAGTTTTGGTTAAGAGTTGGGTCACCAAAGTTATACTCTCTGCCAATACCCTGGAGTGTAGGGATCACATATGGCTAATCCTGATTGACAGCTTGTCCAATCCATTTCTAAACTCGCTTCTGTTGGAAACCTACAAGATACTTAGCCTGTATCACTTCCTGCTCCAACTCCACTGAAAAGTGACAAAGGCAATATCTTCAGGTAGGGCCAAGATTATTTTAGAAAACAATTATGGTTGAAATACAAATATAGACATTGTAATACAGTACACATAACATTAGAATTTAAGCTCCTAGAAAGCAGGGTCTTTGTCCATGTTCTGTGCTGCTATCACCTCAGCGACTAGAAATAGTGTCTGGCATATAGCTGACACTCAGCAAAACTTTTTTTGGTAATAATTTAATTGGCTAGAAAAATGATAATGGATAATGCTTCTAAGGATCAATAGTGATTAATAATTGAACTGGTATTTTATTACTCACAAAGCATATATTTCTATTTAATAGTACATGCGACACCTTTATCATCTAAAGATAATGCTTTATGAATATTTAGACTCTAGGTTGCTTTATGTTAACTTGGATATCACCCAGGGACCCATGATCCATAGGTTGGGAAGCATGTGATAACGGCTTTGCTTTCATTGGTTTGAGCTTGAAATTTGTCTCAAAGGATATTTCAAATGGCTCACCAAAGTTGTAAAAAAATGTGTCGTTGACTGTGAATGGGATATGAAATCTGTGGGGCTACATTCATTCAAGAAGCTACCATGTTCTAGGTAAATGGCCCTGGGAAATGCATTTTGTTTCTCTACGTCTATGGAAAGAGCATAATTATATCTGCATCACCTAAGTGTTGTGTGGACAAATAAAATAATATATGTGAAGCGTTCAACATGTAGTAGGAGCTCTGTAAAGTTCTCCCTTCTTTCCAAGTGATGCTGGGTAGATAATTTAACTATTGAGACCACTCTTGGTTCCTTACAAGAAATCCATTTCATGAACATATTTTTCTATTCCCTGTAACAAGAGGACCTACAGCCACAACATTTGAAAGCATTATCTGATCTGCCACAAGATTTTCTGTTGACCCTGTCTCTTGCAGCATCATTAAGACTCAAGTTCTAAATAAATTTAATATCTGGATTTTTCATGTGATGCTTACTTATAAAGCTCCCCCTATAAGCAATGTCCTGAACTTAGGGGATGGAAAACAAAGAAAGAATCAATAAAATATGCTAATGATTTTCTATAGTTGTCACATTTCTCCACAAATATTATATACTTAGTGGTCTATTTCCATACCAGACCAGAAGAACTAAGAGCAGCCCTGACAATTCCCTGGTGAAACAGCGATAACTAATATAATAAGAATGAATGGGCATTGCTTTAATATTTTTACTCAATATTTTGTTTGGGGTAATCCAAAAGAAAATTTAAATAATCAATGACCCTTTTGAGTAACAGGGATTACAGGAACCTCTTTCATCTTTTCTCTTTTTTGCAGGACAAGACAATGGTCTCTTTATTGTAGTTATTACTGACATTAATGCAAATATTTCTGACAAGTGGAAAATCTTCTTGTAATTAAATTTCTGCTGTACTTTAATGTCTGTTCCCTAAAGAAAGCCCCTGTTAACAGATTTCAAACTGTGACAATAACATTTTCTTCCTATGTTATTAAAAGTTGTAATCTGTTTTTCTTCCTGGACAGTACTCAAAAAAGTTGTAAGATTTAAGAAAACTGGAAAAGATACTTTTTTATAAGTTTGGGTGAATCATTCTTGAATATCAACTTAGAGTTTCAATAGAATGAAGAATACTAGCACACCTAATATACTAACTGGATTTAGAAATTAAAGTCTCAGCAAATGTTATAGTCTAGAAACTGCTGACTTTTCTGAGGTCATGGGGTGGGGTACATAAAAAATGGAGTTTGCATGTGCTTTTAGACCCATACCCTTTATTAATTAAAGTATGACTTTAAAATATTTTAATTAAATTTACTGGTTAATAAAATTATATAGGTTTCAAGTATACAATTCTATAATACATTATCTGTATATTGCATCATGTGTTTACCACCCAGTGTCAGATCTCCTTCCATCACCATATATTTGACCCCCTTTACTCTTTACTACCTTCCCCCACGGCCTCTATTTCTCTCTAGTAACCACTATACAGTTGTTGGTGTTTCTGAGTTTTTGTTTGTATGTTTTGTTTGTTATTTGTCACTTTCATTTTATATCCCACATATGATTGAAATCACACGGTTCTTGACTTTTTCCATCGGACTTATTTCACTCAGTGTGATAGTCTCAAGATCCACCCATGTTGTCACAAATGGCATTTTAAATATGATACAAATAAATTCTGAAAATAATCTCATTGAACTCAACTTCTCCATTTTTGGTTTTGCCTAATTTACCTAAACAGGAATAGCCCATCTTAGCTTAAATTTGAAACAACTAATTAATGTATTTGTGAAAATAAAATTTCAGCTTTCCCAGATAATTACCTTTGTGCCAACTATGTATAATATCAAATTCTTCATAAGTAAGACTAAGTCTGAGACAGATAAAAGTCAGTTTTTAAAATCCTTATATTTGTTATTCTCATACACCTATTTCGAGCTTTTTAATATTTTTGATTATTTTAAAGGAGCCTTTCAAATAAAACCACTTTCTTCAATTCCAGCCAAATAACTGACTGCATTAAAAAGCAGAACTATAGTATGTAAAACATTTATAGAAAAATTCTGTTGTCCCGTCTGCACTCACCAATACTTATAAAACATAGCTGTGATAATAAAAGGTGCTGCCAAACAACTAAAGCCATAGCAGTTTCATAAACTTTAGTCTTCATCAAGTATTGCTAATCAAGCCAAATACTTGTTTCTCAGCATATATCAATTGGCAAAAACTCACATCAACAAGGATGGCAGTGAACACACTTCTGGATGCAAACAAAGCTGGAGGGGCTCATTCATTGCATTGGGGCAGGGAGAAAACCTTAGAAATTGAGGCTTTAGTTTAATGAATGAAAAAGATGGTCTCAGACAAGGTAAAGTTAATCAAGGTATTAGGGTAGTTTGTCATTCAACTAGAACAGCAATTTAATTAAGGCTGTTGATTTCCAGTCCAAGAGTCTTTATCTCATAGTCTTCCTCAGTAGAGATCTCATTCTGGAACACTTTTTATTCCTATATGTTTTATAGCTGCGTGAATGAAGAATCCATATTGCCCAGATCGAAATCAAGTCTTTTTTTCCTAAGTATTAGCAATTATTTCTTCTACTACCTCTGTAAAACTAAATCATGGCCCCCGCAGTGATAAGCTACCAACTCACTGTGGAAGTCAGGAAAATGAATCTCTAGAACATTTGATGAAAGGCGAATTGATAGTTTATCACAAGCCACTTAAATGGCCAAGTGGTAGGGCAGTTGAGAGACTTCTGGTTTTCATTAATAGATAAAGTTACAGAACTTGCTCCCATTTCAAAGATGAATTGCCTATTTGTAATCCTTAAACTAACAAAAATAACCTTGAAAGAGACTCAGAGGCTCAATAGACTTCGAATGGACCTGTTTGGGTTATTAGTACTTTAGGCTACAGATGTTTCCTTCAATGAAGACAGAAAATCAACATCAAAGGGGGTCCTGATAAAAGTAAAGGTAAAACAAAAATCAGCCCATGTGACAAACTAATTTTGCCACCACAACTAATAATTAATTTATCAAGGAAATATTTAGATGTACTCACCACTAATATTTTACTCTCCTAGCTCTTATTCTAGGCATTTAGTGATTCTCTTTTGAAAGCAACAATATAAATTCCTGATCTGCTAAGGCCATCGATGAGAGAGACTGAGCCATCCTAAAGAAAGGGCTCAAAGAAAGGGCTCAATGTGCCCCCAACCAGTTCATTCCAATAAGAAATGCCAACTCTTAAATCATCAAACTGAATGATGATCTAAGCCCAAAGACTCGTTTCTGGTACTACATACTTCTTCCATAGAGCTTTCAAGGAATGATTCCAGGGCAAGGAGATCATATTCAGCAGCATTCGACATCCCCAGAACTCACTTTCTCTAACATTCTTTCTCCCTCGCCGGCACACCTACCCTCCAACACACACACACAGGCTCCTTGGTTGTTAACCTTTAGCAAATTAAAAGGGGGGGAGGGGCAACTGATATGCAGTGAATTCCAATAGCAGAAAATTAATCTCTGAGTGGCAGAATGAACCAAGAAAGTTGTTGGCAATCAAGAGTACAGCTTCGTGCCAGATCCATGAAAATTACTTCTTTCCTGAGTGGTTTGTTTTATAAGAATGTGGAACTCACATTTTTAAATTACAGTCATACCACTTACAATGTAACTTCAGACTGCTAAAGGTTTTGACCTTCATTTTTCTGATCAGTAAAATGGGGATAGAAATAGTTCCTACCTTTCTAAGGTTATTCTATAAGCAAAAATTAGATTATATATATACTGCTTAGCACAGTTCTCAGTAAATATTAATTTTCTCATTGGATCCCCTTTCTATTTTTTTTTTTTAAATTTCAAACACTAATGAAAATATTGTATTTGGGGACATATTTACAAATCAGACACAACAAAAGACAAACTTTAAAAATTTTTTCAATTTAAGTTGACATTCAATATTATTTTATATTGGTTTCAGGTGTACAGGATAGTGGTCAGACAATTATATAATTTACAAAGTAATCCTCTCAATAATTCTAATACCCAACAGGCACTAGACGTAATTTATTGAGTATATTCCCTATACTGCACTTTACATCTCTGTGACTATTTTGTAAGTACCAACTCGTAATTCTTAATCTTTTCACCTTTTACAAGCCACCCCCCAATACCTGTTCCACCTGGCAACCCTCAGTTTGTTCTCTGTATCTATGAGTCTATTTCTATTTTGTTTGTTCATGTATTTGGTTCTTTAGATTCTACATGTAAGTGAAATCATATGGTTATTATCTTTCTCTGTCTGACTTATTTTACTTAGCATAATATCCTCTAGCTCCATCCATCTTGTTGCAAATGGTAAAATTTAATTGTTTTTAATGGCCCAAGTAATACTCCATTGTATATATGTGCTACAGCATTTTTATCCAATTATCTATTGATGGACACTTGGGCTGCTTCCATATCTTGTCTATTGTAAATAATGCTGCAGTGAACACAGGGATGCATATATCTTTTTGAATTAGTGTTTTTGGATTTCTTTGGATATATAACCAGAAGTGGAATTGCTGGGTTATAAGGTACCTCTGTTTTAAATTTTTTGAGGAAACTCCATACTGTTTTCCATAATGTCTGTACCAATTTGCAATCCCACCAACTGTGCATGAGGGTTCCCTTTTCTCCACATCCTCAGCAACATTTGTTGTTTGTGGATATATTACCGATAGCCATTCTAATAGGTGTGAAATGATATCTCACTGTGGTTTTAATTTGCATTTCTCTTATGATTAGTGATGTTGAGCATCTTTTCATATGTCTATTGGACATTCTTCTTTGGAGAAATGTATATTCAGGTCCTCTGCCCATTTTTTTAATTGGATTTTTTTTTTTGGTATTGAGTTATATAAGTTCATAAATTTTGGGAATCAACCCCTTATTGGATATATCATTGACAAATATCTTCTTCCATTTAATAGGCTGACTTTTTGTTTTATTGGTGCTTTCCTTTGCTGTGTAAAAACTTTTTTGTTTGATGTAGTCCCATTTGTTTATTTTTTCTTTTGTTTCCCTTTCCCAAGGAAATATCTATATCAGAAAAATATATTACTAAGAGCAATGTCAGAGAGTTTAATGCCTATGTTTTCTTCTAGGAGTTTTATGGTTTGGGTCTTACACTTAAGTGTTTAATCAATTTTGAGTTCATTCTTGTATATGGAGTAAGAAGTTGGTCTAGTTTTTTGGGGTTTTTTTTTTGCATAATCTGTCTGATTTTCCCAACACTACTTATTGAATAGATTGTCTTTACCCCACTGTATATTCTTGCCTTCTTTGTTATATAATAATTGACCACATAGTAGTGTGTTTATTTCTGTGCTCTCTAATCTGTTCCATTCATCTATATGTCTGTTTTTATGCCAGTACCGTGCTGTTTTAAGTACTATAGCCTTGAAGTATAGTTTGATATCAGGTAGTGTGATACCTAAGAAAAGACAAGCTTTGGAGCTCCCTGCATCATGCTTCTTAGAATGCATGTTCTTTATGTGATAGAAGTCATAAGCAGTTGGAAGCATATATTTATGATGTTAAATATGCAGTTACCTATACAAATCTTGTTACAGGGTGGGTATCCAAATGCAATATAATGTAACTAAAGTAAGAGAGTTGGGAAAATAAGGGTACAGGGAAGAAAAGGTTAATATATGAAAAAAATGCCTTGAATCCTCTAAACTTTTTAGAAGTGGTCATGGATTTGGCTTGGAATTTTCCAGCAGCCAATGCAAAGAAGGTAATATTATTATTACATGAACCACAGTGCTTACATGATAGAAACACATTAGATGCTGAGGATAGGAAAAGTTATTTTTTCCCAAACCAAACACTCGTGATTACTATAAATCTACTAATCCATTGAATCCAAATGATAAACTGCAAAACTGTCTAAGGACAGCAGGAAATAATATAACAGGAAGCTACCCAGGGATGAATGAGGTGGTGTTTGGGAAACGATGAGACCCTGTACTGTGGAATTTGATTAAGCAACTTATATTATTTCTGAGCACTGTTAACCAGTATATGTTTAAAACTAATATTAAAATAACTGTACAGTACTGCAGTATTTTGATCATGTGCATCATCACTCTTTATAATTGATGTCTAATACTTAACTCACATTAGATGCATTTAATAAAAAAAAAAGTTGAAGTAAGGTTTCTAACATTTTTGTCTAGGTATACTACACTATGTCATGTTTTTCAAAAAGCACTTTCTACAAAAGCAACTTCTGAATAGTTAAAGATTTAGAGATTTCCTTGGGGGAAATCTGTTCTTAAATCCCCAATCTCTCTCTCTCCCCCCCTCTTTTTCTCCCTTCCCCTCTTCTCTCTGTCTCTCTCTCCCCTCCCCTCCTCTCTTTCTCTCTCTCTCTCCAGCTTCAACTTAAAACTGGGCCCTAAAATCTGGATTTCACTCTGCTGATGTATAAATGTTGAAGATGGTTACTGCCTGTAGGAATCCTATATTGGCTTTACAATATCAAACAATATAATGATTATATTATAACCACATGATGACTTAGCATTCAACAAATCTTTTAATATAATATTGTGCATAAAAAGAAATGAGCTTAAAAAGAGCAGACTATGTATATTCCAAAGGTTTCTATGACATATATCAATAAAACAAACTGAAAATACTTTTCTGTTTCTGAAGTAGAGAAATAAAGAAGTAAAATAATTTTTCCATGTCATTTGAAATTTAAATGCTCATGAGAAATTGTCACTATATGTGAGTGAATTCAACTGAATTCTCTAAGTTACCTTAAATAGAACATAGCAAAAGGAGATGTTTACTGAGAATTCGTCTTTTCATCACGTAGCTCCTTTTTTAATGCTTGTTTAGGTTTTGACCAATCAGGATAACTTAAGGACATCTCAAAATAGAGATACTATTCCTTGATCTTTTACTGCCGAAAACCTCCTTTTATTTACTTATTTTGAGTGAGGGGTTTGGAGGGAAGGACTAATCATTGCTAATGAATTTGGTGCTGGTGAAAAATGCCAGATGGGCAGTCACAGAGACTGAAGTTCCTTTATTCACAGGCTAAGGCAGGACATTTTCCCTGTACTTTACTTTCAGATGCAACCTGGAGCACAAAGTTATCTGGCATTCCCAGACCTGTACAATCTCTTCTTCATTCGTCAGCATTTTCACATTTCATCAAGTATCATTTCTGATAGGCATATTCCGGCTACACAGAAATCACCATTTTTCATTAAACAGTTCTCAGACAGCTTTGCAAAAAAAGGGGTTTCACATCAATGATGTCTTTTAACAGGAAGGTTAGACAATGTTGAAGGGAAATTAATTTGGGGAAAACAAAATAATATAGACGACGATCTTTTTGGTTTTCAGTCACCTAATTTAGAATAGATTTATGCCAAACCAGTAGACCATTTTATATATTTTGAGCCAAACTGCCCACCTTAGGGCAATTCCTGATTTTAAAAAAGTATGTTGGCTCATGATGTTACTCCCAATTATTATGCCAAAAAAATGTTCAATTGCAGTGAAATTAAAATGAAGATACCACAATTATTTTTTTTAAGAATTGTTATTTCCTCAGGACAATTAACATCTTAATTGTGTCTACAAGGTGCTACCCTCAAAATTCTAAAAGACAGATTTTTATTTTCCAAAGGCACTAAAACACCAAGGGTTTAGATAACGTGCCTGAGGTCACCCAGATAATATACAGAAAGAATCATAATAAACCCTGAGTTTATGTGAACTTAAAGTCATACTATTTCTCTACTGTCAAATCTACATCTCCAGACCAGACCTCCAGTCTCATGTGTCTAGCTGTCTCTGAGATATTTTCAACTTACTGTCAGTATATCCAAAATTGAACTTTAGTACTCACGCACTAACGCGGTTCCCATTCTGTTATTTGTACCGCTGATACAAATTCTTTTGGGAGTCACATTTAATTTTTCTATCATTTACCTCCACAGTATTCAGGTACTCCATTTTCCATTTTTTTCTTTCATATTCCTTTTAGTTTTTAGCAATAATAGGAAGTTTTAAAAAGTATACTATTACAAGAAAAATTTTAAATTACATACCTCTTTGGATACCATAATGTCAAAATATATGGCAATCAAGACTGGGAGGGCATACTCTAAAATGAAAGCTATTATATTTGAGTAGAACTTTAAATACTATTTCTCTTTTTTTTCCCCTCAAAATAATCTCTAATACCAGATCATTGCAAAAATATGGAAAATCCTGAATAGTGTCTCAGTGTCAGCACTTTCTCTCTCCTATTGCTCCTGCCTCCTTAGGCCCTGCCATGCAAGTTCGCCCCTGTGTTCCCTCTCCCGGCCATTCTGCAAAACCTGAGGCAGCTGATCTTTAAACAAAACTTTTTAATAATAGCTCCTATTCTTAATAGGAAAGAAAAAAAGAAAGAAAGACTCATGGACACAGATAACAGAATGGTGACTGCAAGAGGGAAGTGGGAGTGGGATGAGGTAGAAGAAGGTAAAGGGGGGGAAATGGTGATAGAAGGAGAGTTGACTTGAGGTGGGGACACACAATACAGTGTGCAGACGATGTGTTGTGAAATTGTACCCATGGAACCCACATAATTTTATTAACCAATGTCACCCCAATAAACTCAGTTAAAATCAATTAATTAATTTTTTAAAAGAATAGTTCCTATCAAAAACAGCAAGTTGCTCCAAGTCTAAAACACTGCTGGGAAAGAAAGATTCTCCATAACCTTGGCTTACTTGGTGTTTCCAGGATCACTTCTCTAAAACGAGTGCTCACTCCCGTGGTCACACATTCTTACTTCCATCCTTTGTTTATGTCTGAAAAGCTGTTGCCACCTCCCTTGAAAGGATCCCTTTTGCTGAGCATTTAGTTGTTAACATGCCAGTTCCTTTATAAGCCCTTTTCTAAGCCTTCTTTTCGGCTTCCTTCATGTCTTGGGAATAAAGTAGCTGTCATATCTTTAAAAACTTGTTTACTTAATGCCCTCATATATTAGCCCCTTTGTATTTTTTTTGTATATGTTTTCTTGAGACCAAGGACTGGGTCTTATCGCCCTTTCCTTGAGCTTTCAAGAGCATTCGGTAAATATAAAAGAATTAACAAACTGGTTGATTGACTGACTGGGCTTAATGCTGCCTTCTATAGCAGACACTTATTTTAAGGCGTGAAGACGTGACTTTTCAAAGATTTCATGAATTGTCCCTCAATTCAAGTGTTAGCATATTAGAATATTTAAGATGCCCAGGACTGAATGAAGTGAGAATTCCTAATCTTGATAGGTTAGGTTTTGAATTTGTAAACATTACAGTAATTTCCTATTGAGGCTGTTTCTATTGTTAAATAAATCATATTTATATTTTAAATTGGCATTATTATTAAAACAAAACCTCAGCAATTTAGCTGGTGTTTGGATGTTGCTTAACCCAAACCTGAAATCCTATCATTAAGTTTTACCAGAATTACGAACTCAAAATCTTCTGTTACCATTTAAAGTAACTGTTAAAAATATTCACTGCATAATAAAGGAAAATACTAATGTTACAAAATTTAAAATTTATTGCCAAATATTAACACTACATATAAATCTTACAAGGTTTACAAAATTATAAACAAAGGAAATGAGCATATGAAAATGCAAAAATATGAAAAAGGAGCAGAAATATCTAGAATTTTTCACAAATGTTACAAGAAGCATTCAAAACTTTATCACTTATTACCTGAGTCTCTATTCTGGACTATACAAATGTTAATGAAATAATCTATAAAACAATGAAATAAAGGGGGTAAAATGCCTAACATTTATATAAGCAGATAGTTCACACCTGATTCTATTATTAATAGGTCTGTACCTTGGACAAGTTCATTAACATCACCAAATTTCTAGTCTCTTCATCTGAAAAAAGTGAAATAACAGTTCTCTGTAATTACGATGAGAATTAAATGTGACAATATATATGTGAAGTCTGTAGAATAGTGCACTGATGCACACGAGTCATTGATATTTTTATTGTCTGTACCGGGACGAGACTCTGAAATAACCAATGACTTAGAATTGGGGTTGAATTTCCAGCCTCAGTCTTCCCTTTCAGATATTTTTATACACTCTCCTGAACTCATCCAATTCTGGATGCTTACATTAGGCCCTACAAAAAGCCTGAGTGTTATTTCCAAGCGATAAGAACATGGCCTCTGTGCCCAGATTGTCCCTCCCCTGCCTAACTTACCTTCTTGCTTGCCGGTACGGCTTTCTCACCTGCTACTCCCTTACCAGCCCCTGGGCTCCTCAGTCCTCAGCGCTTAATTCTACTGTTTCCTCAAACTCCATTGGTTTGTTTGTATTTGTTTGTTTTCTTTCCAGTGTGATAATGCATCTCCCTGTAGCCCTACTTGGATCCCTTAGCAGGGAACTCCAGCTTGACATTTATCCACACAATGCTACTCAGGTTTATGATCTGCACTGCAATTTACCACTTTTAAAATGACCAGGTCAATATAACTGAGAGCTCCTTTCTCCCTTATCTCTCATGGAATGGCGGCAGGCATTAGAAGGTGAAATAATAGTGACCACGTTTTGTAAGTATCCAGGACACCTCCACGTTACTCATCTCTGACAGGTAGAATCATTCTGATCTCTGTTCTACTCGAAGAATGTATAATCACTTCAATACAAGAAATAACTCTTTAATGAATAGAAATTGATAGAAGAATCTAAGCCATCTCACAGTGAAAATTAGATTCCTGTAGGGAAATTTCAATAAATGCTTCTGCTTGATCCTAGCCCAAAACAATTAAATAAGAATCTGTTGGGAACCAGTGCCCTAAAAGATGGTGAACACATGCATGTGCTCACTGAGGTTTTCCTTCACTCTTACTGACATGACCACCTGCCTGGCTTCCATCTCAGCAGGCTAGGGTTTCAGGGCCTTGGTACCTTAATAGATTTAAAAGTTTCTGGGCAATGCCATTATATATGTGTGTTTTCTGGGCTATGAGGAAAATTCCTCGGCAATGGCTGTGGCAGATGCTAGGACAACAGGTAATATAAAACTTTGCAAGTTTGATTGACTTTTATTTCAAAACAAAGTGACTGGAGAAAATGTATTTGGGAAGATAAATTTAACCCATGGTTTGTTCCTTATGATAATAAAAACCTTGTCTGAGAATTGCTGGGAAACATTTGTGAGTTTCTCTGACCATTTTGAAACTTCAATAAAAGTAGAAGATGAAACCACTTATTTACCAGAGTGATAAAACAAGCTATCTTCTCATGCCATTTCTAGATAGCTTTTCTTTAAACATCCTAATGGGTTCTTTAAGGTGCATTTTAAGGAAGTGATATCAATTCATGTTACTTGAGCTGTGTTTACATTAAGACTTAGTTTCCTTTCTTAAGTACTTTAAATATAGTAGGTTCCATGATGCTCAGTGCATCCAGACACTCAATAAATGCTTTTTGATAAAGATAGTAGCAAAGTTGATTTTAACATGGGAGTTCTTTCTCTCTACTTAACACTGAATGTCCAACTGAAGTTCAGACCATAGGGTATCTATCAGTTTTTTTCTTAAAATTACATAATATGGTTGTTACTTAAGTCTATTTCTTCTTTGTCTACATTTTCTTAATGTGAAAGAAATTTTTTTAACGGCTGCCTTTTCTTAAACCAAGCTGGGATCCTCTAATCAATAAAACAGGTAATACAGTAAAACTTCACCAGGCCCTGTTATGCTCTGTGCCTTGTTTTTCTTTGCCTCACTCCCCTGATCTTCCTAAATAGCTGTGCTTCTGGTTAGAGGCAGTAAGTATTCCCACAGGCAGTGCTATGAAGTTGGGGTTTCAGGTCAGAGGTCCATGGGCTTGCTTTCATGTAAGTAGCTCTAACTGTAACCCAATGCATCCCTTTCCCTGAGCAAAGCATTTGTCTTCTCAGCATGAACTGTCTACATGCAGAGCAGAGCAGAGCAGGGCCCTGCAGCCTGCTTGAGATTCGACATTTGGAGAGGTAAATCTCACACTTGAGGTTTAACTGTGTTACAGCCGATGAGACAACAAATGTTGAACCATTGCTAGCACCTTGTTATACTTTGAAAAAAAAATAACTGTCTTAAGTTCCAAAAAAGGAGATCTCAAATGTCTTACCTGACTACAGATTGCGTGCAAGAATGAGCCCTGCGTAGCTGGTTGCGGCAGTGGCTTCCCTATAAAACAAAGAATAGCCAAAAACACTACACAGACCCCCTCCAATCAAAGAGCCTGAGCTTTAAAGGTTAACTTTACTGCCTGATTCTGAACTTTGGATTTTCTTTGCCAGACAGGTTCAAAAAGAATGTCTGTTTTTGTTTCATCAAGCTTAATCCATACATAACATCCTTTCCCACTATTTAGTAGACTACAGCTATCAAATGAAGATATGATGTCTGTGTTTGGGTTAGTGACTTTAAATTCTAATGACCATGATGTAATCACTGTAATCAAGAAAAGCTTGTCTGTCTTTAGATTTCGGGCCTCTGCCATTGGCCTGGCACACTTTTGAGCCTTTTCATTAAGCTAACCACAATTTTGCCTAATTGTAATTATCAGTGATCCTGCTTTACACAGTCTTGTGGCCCCAAATGAAAGCTTATTCCGTTGGTTTTTGTTGTGGTCATGGTTGTTGTTCTGGCAAACCAGTTTACAAATATTTGGATAAGAAAGTTTTATCAGCGGTACATGTTTTACTGTATACTGATGTGTTTGTGCATTTGAGTGTGTGTGTTTTTAAATCGTGCATTTTTTATAATTATATCTCAAGTAGAGATTCTCCTCTCCCCAAGTAAATGTTTAGAGAAACTTGGAAGTTTAGAAAGAATTAAGATTAAAAAAAATATGAAAATTGTAATGAGTATACACACAAATGTAAAATGTTTTCCTTAAATCTTCATTTCTTTGTGTTTTTTAAACACTAAAAGTTTTCATAAATAAAATGGAAATCATACAATTTTCCTAGTAGGAGAAAGTCTAGCCAGTGTAAGGAACACCCCACTATGACCCTATTCTGGGGACCCACTTTTAAGAATTACAGAATTAAACTTTTAGTTGTTCACTAGAAAAGAACCGTAAGACCCTGTTTCTTTCTTTTTTCCAGGGAAAAAATACTAACTAATGAATTTGGAAATCAAGGACCACTAGATATATAATTTTGGTAAAAATAGCCTTTGCAGTTGATAACATTTTGCTACTCAAGCCTACTTAAAGCCTCTCCCTCGGAGATACTCTGGATGACATTAACATATAGCTACTTTCCTGACATGTCCTAAACCTAGGAAAATCTCCTGAATCTTGATGGCCTTATGTTCATTTTGCACATATGGGATACATTTTTTGGTCTTTTGGGTTGCAAGGTGAGTAGACCAAATGGGGAAGGAGAAAATGATTTAGTTGCTAAGCAACAAGTTGGCAAGGGCCAGAGATTTTTCTACTATGACCTGATAAGCTTTCAGTAGTATCCTGGGAAAGTGATAGAAAAGGAGCTTTCTCTAACTCCCTGCCCCTCTTTCCCCACTTCTTTTAAACTGAGAGTAGTGGTCTATTCCAGTAGAAGCATGAATAGTTTTTGCTTTATAGTATGTAAATATGACCATGGGAGGCTCTAAACCTTCCTGTTCCTGGTGATGCCATTACTCCTTGGCCTCATTAATGGCAGAAATATAGATGGATGGTCACCATTAACCTCCACAGGATGCCACCTAACAAGGTTAATTAATTAACCTACATTAATTAATCACTAGGTTGGCTGAAATAAATAGATTGCCATGTATACTCTACTAAGTACCGTAATCTTTTGGCATATGCTATTTCATTTTCGGCAATTCAAGTAATTCTTGAAAACCAACAATAAAGAGACAACAGAATTAATTCAGCTTATTTAAGCAAGACTCTTTAGACCTTATTTCACATAGGTTTTAGTTAAATAATAATTTCAATGCTTGATGTGAATATGACCAGTAGAGAGAACTAATTTCAAGATGGCAATTGTGATTTATGTAGTCCCAAGAATATAAAGCAAACAGCAATTTCGTAAAATGGGAATGGTGGAAACTGAAATAAAATACAACTAAATATGAGCAAGTAATAGGGAGTTTAAGTTAATAGGTGTGATGCGTGTCTATTATAAAAGGTTGTTATTGAAGGCATGCCTGTTAACCTTTCACCCCAGAGCCTTATTTAGCAACTAACTTGCTCACCAGTAGGATATATTCATGATCTCTTAACTAGGTCTAACCATAGAGAAATAAGTCCTAACAATTGGACAGGAAAGAGAAAAAAACAATTCCTCACGTTTCCTAGAACATATTTCTCATGGCAGTAAAGTGTTCTAGGAAAATCTGATATACTGAGAGAAAATATCATGTTTTTAACTTGTATTAAAAGATAAGAAAACAACTGTGGCTGCTTTCACATTACCTAGCTTTAAACTGCAAATTTTATGAAGAATCACTGACCTAGAAATTCAAAGAACCATGAAATTTATACACATGCTTTTAATCTTTATGAACGTTTAGTAAATGTTCATTATCTATCTTTATGTGTGTATGCATGCTAAATATTGATGTGTACACTGATGTAAATTAATTTAGTTCTTGGATTTTGTTTTCAATTTAAATAAATATTGTCTGAATTGAGATTTTAGTGACACCCTTGAAATAAATGGAACTACTCTTCCACGACACCAAACCAGGATACTGATTCTCTGTCCTCAGGAGGTGCAGATAATGTGGGCAACTCATACAGATTTCTGTGGTGCCACTGGTGACACCACTTGTTAATATCTTTCCTATAATTTTAGTGATCTGATATTTAATGCACCATATGTTCGATTTAATTTTTATGTGTTTACATGCTATTCTCACAAAGATATTGTAATCTTCTTATGGGAATGGATCCCAGCAGCACCCAACACAATGCCTCCACATATAATGGCATCTTAAGGTTATGTCCATGGTCTTAGTTTGATTAACTCTTTTTTTCTTGAAGGTTTGGTTAGGCTAAGAAGAGATTAGGAATGTGAGGAGTGGAACCTGGAAGGAAAGGAATGGGTTCAGACAAACACAAGTGAAGAACTTGGGGCTATGTCTAAAGAGGAAGAAACATAAAGAGATAATTGAAGATGAGGCAGAAAATATAGGTTCAGGGGGCCTTCTGGGGGGCTTGGGTATAGGATTAAAGCACAAATTTATCCTTTGGATGCAGTGGTCACAAATCCAATTCTAAAGAGAGCCAGGGAGCTAAGAGTCATGAGCAAAGCCTGTCGGGTGGGGACAGTAGTCGGAACAGTAGCAAAGTACAAGCACGTTGTCCACGTGAAATGGGCACCTAGTACTTAGCTCTAGCAATTAGTGACTTTAGGAACCCAGGCACCATGTACCAGACCTCCAAATCTTTTCAGTAGTAGCCAAAAATCTTATTATGTGAAATATTCTTTTTTTATCCTAATTTTTAAATCCTAATATTAAATCCTTTTAAAATACTAAATTTGTTGAAATTTTAAAATATTATCTTTATTTAAAAAACACTACTGCACAAATAAAACATATCTACAGGGTTGGCATGACTCACAGAATCAGTTTGTGACTTCTAGTATTTGCAAAGAGGAATTACAGATTTTATTTATATTTTTTACAGCATAAGCAGTGGAGTTTTTACTGACACTTTCCTATACAGTAGAAGACTCGATGGGACATCACATGACACATTTGGGAACTCAGGTGTAGTGATGCTGCTCAATAGACAACCAGTAACTTTAGCGATTTGTCCAGACCATTGCTCAAAGTAGAGGTAGGTCAGTAGTCCTTGAATATACTGTAAAAATTAGCTTCTTTATTCAGCCTATAATTAAGCTGATTCTCTTCTTAAGCTACCACCTACCAGTTATTGGGGTGGGGGCGGGGGTAATTGGCAGAGGGCAAGAATTAAACTCTGGCTTTATCCAATTTAAAACTCAATCTAATGCATATATCTGAATAGTCTCTTTAGGTAGTAGTTACTACCTTATATGACTGGGGCACCACCCCTCTCAACCCCTACTCCAACCCTCTCCCTAATTTGACTCCCTTAGGTACACTGCATGCATCCACTTGTTTCTAGCATAATGCTCCCAATCCACTTGGTTTCTAAGAATACTGCTGGCTTCGGTTTTACAACTCCTCGGGTGACTAGCTCATTGTTCCTTCTTTGGGCCAAGGGCATCCCCCCCAGGGACATGGGTCCCCTGACCTTTGCTGGCTTTCTTTCCCCTCAGTTATAAAGGGTTTCATACTCAGGTCTCTGCAGGTCTCCAGCTGATCCCTGGCCTGGTGGTCAACTTGAGCCTGTGTCAGGACTCCCCTTACCCCACCCTGCAGGCCCACTAAATCTCACCTCAGCAACCACACCCATGAGTAGCTGAGGGAGGTTAGGTAGGACAAGGCTAGTCCACACTGGTGTGTCTTTTACCATGTGGTCTCTTCTAATGGGGAATTGGGCAATGCCCCCCTGTTCTAATTATACGTCACACCCCAATTACATAACATCCCCTTCTTCTGTGGGCAGATAAGATGAATTAAGGACACATACCTGATTGCTTTTCTCTTCTCATCTCCCTCTATCTCCTTTCCTTCCCACATTTCCAGAGGCCAGAAAGGGGAGATTTTCTTTTACTTTCTGTAGATCATATCTGTTGTCTACCATAAAAGTGTCTGGCTGGGGCAAGCAGAAGAGGCATCCTATCTACAAGGCCCAGCTCTATGTGTGGGTCCTCCAGGCTGAATCTTTGGTGCCTTAATGTGAGCTAAAGAAATCTGGACAATCCTGGCCAGGTGGCTCAGTTGCTTGGAGCATCATCTTATCTACCAAAAGGTGGCAGGTTGGATTGCCGATCAGGGCACATACCTAGGTTGTCGGATAAATTTGGACAATCTTTTCTCTTCCCCCAAATCTAAATTTCAAGCCTATTATCTTGTTGCAAAGTCATAGTTAACTATTGTCTAAGTCTCTCTCTCTCTGTAGAAATATGTCAGATCTGTACACCACCCTCCACTCTAAGCCCAATCTCCAGAGTCAGGGAAATGCACAAGTGTAATAAGCATAAAAGTTATGTATTTAGAAATGCAAAAGGGAAAAGCATATCAGAAATTTCAGAGTTTCCCCTGTGTTCCCTAAGTTTGGTGAACTATAGAAATCAAAACTAAGTGAAGCTACATTCCCTTTATCCCAAACTTAGTATACGCCTTTTGCAAATCCAGTTTCTTCAGTTTCATCCCGAGGCAACTTTTAAACATTCAAGGCTCATACGTTGCAGGTCTGATATAAAATAGGCCGTGAACTTTTTCTGATACCGGGGAGCATGGATCCTGAGGCTTTTAGACATATTGAACGATTTATCTCTTCACTCTAACTAATTTCTACTCTATGAATCTAGAAGGCCCTCAAAACACAAAATGATTTAATACAAATGATGTAATGCCGTGTATATGTTTGAGGCTTTTCCTTGCCAAAGTTCCATTTAAAAAAAAAAAGATGAAGAAGAAAGAAAGAAAAAGAAATTATTCTCGGAAGACACTGCACACGATGAAAGCTATTTATATCCCTCTGCTCCTTCATTGCTCAACGCGAAAACCTCCTCTTAAAAGCTTGTCAACAAATGCTTCATTATGGCAGAGGAAAGAATCTTTGTTCTTAATGTGTCACAGTTAATAACAATGCTTGAATTTATTGCCTCCCTAGAAAACAAATATCCTCTGATTATGTAAACAAAATCAACATTTGAACCCCAGTGTTTTTATGTTGTTTCAGGAACATGCCAGCAAACCAAAATTATGTGTTGAAGGATTTGAAGTTAATGGAGTTTATTCAAACCCATTCATCTATAGATTTTGATTAAATGGAGATATTAGTGTATACTGGGTAGTAATTTAAAGAAGTGCATTTATCTTCACAGTGGTATGCAAAATTAATTTTACTTGTAAAGGAGGAAATACATATTATTTCTTTCCATATTCATGCCAAAAAATTTAACAAACTGTTGTTGAAATGAAAACACTGATATTAGGAAGAATTCTAACTATTGAATGGACATAAAAATAAAAAATAGCAATGTTTAAGACGTTGGCTGTTCTTATTTTAGAAGATGACTACACAAAGCCAGCCTAAAGAGGGGGATAAGATTTCACATTTTATTGGCGTTTAGGGAAACTTTATACCCTGTCTCTGGAAAATCAGAAAGGGAAGTGGTTATAAGGAATCCACATAATAATGTATGGGAAAGCCAACTAGAATTTACAAGGGAGGAGACTCTGCTGGTGAATCAAAGAGCTGCCAAGTCACATGTTGCACAATTTATTAATCGTGGGCTGCTCCACCAGCCAGCAGTTTCTCCATTTTCCCCTCATTTATGACTCTATTCCCACTAAGCCACTAAATTATGTTTGGTCCAAAAGATGTGTTATGAGTGAAAACACAACACAGGACAAAATGAGAAGAGAGTAAACATTTGGCAGCTTTGAAAAGCAGGTGCAGTGGGTCCGGACTGCACATTGTCTACATTTTGAGATTTCAGTTTCGGCCAGGAAATATTATTTTGTTTTCAAATGCTACACAAGTCTCAGTTTGGTCTTCAACGAACAAGGATTCAGCATCGTTTTGAAGTACAATGACTGGGATTCAGTGAGAAACAGTATGTGCCCTTGACCTGTTCCAGCTTCCCAGCTGCGACTTCAAGTAAAGATGTTTATAAACAACTACTGACAGCAAAGAGTTTTCTGCGAGTTCTCTTGAAGACTCTCTTTAATCACATTGAAAACAGTATCGTCACTGTTGTGTTTTACCTGTGCATGGATTTCTGATTTTAAAAACTATATCATGGCCTATATAATCTCCTTCTCTGAGAAAAAAATAATCTTCACATGTGGCCAACATTTTAAGATATCACACCTCTAAATGCATGAGATTCTCTAAACCTGGATAATATCAGACAGGAGGGCTGGCTCGGTGCTTCTCCACCTACATGCCTCTTTGTCTTCTATCCAAAGCCAAGACACAGTTGACTACGGTAATCTGGGCTAAGCTAATGGAGGTGAGGAAAATCCTAAGAATTTTTCCATATCTGTTCCTCGAAATGAAATGCAATGGATCAAAGAAACATCATCTTCTTCCCAGATGATTGATACCAGATGCCTTTTGCCCACAACTAACCTGCATGCCACTGTGCTCTTTCACCTCAATGAATCTTACTGAAAGAGGGCTATAGAAAAAGACGTGTCCATTTATCCCCACACTCACCAGGGGGAAAAAAAGTATTTCTTAAATATTCTGAATTATCATAAATTTATTCCAACACACAGCGACCTGGGATCATCCCAGATACACATGGTCTTCACCGGAATTCCCATCAAGTGCTTAGAACCATCCATGACTTCCTCCTTCCCTGCACATTTACTTTAAAAATAATGTGAAATCATATCCATCCTCTCCCCCTTTTTATTGTCCTTTACGGCTTTCATTTTCTCTTTATGAATCTTTACAATAGGTTTCTAAACAGTATCCTAACAGTAACTTTCTACCCCCCTCATTGAAACTCTGATATGGTTGTTTTAACCTTAAAACTATTCCTCAGCTAGAGCTTAGACCCCCAATGCAGTGGCCAACTAAATAAACTACAATGAGTAGCATTCAGAGCCCTTCAGAATCTGATCCCAATTTTTATTTCAAGTTCACCATTTACTAGCGTTTTTTTAAAACCTTAAATTGTAGTCAAACTGAGGGACTGGATGCTCCATAAATATTTTCCATGCTTCCTGTCTGTTACACTCATGTCTAGTTTGCTGTATTTCCCTCCTTCACCACTCTCCCTGTTAACTAAAGACTCATGATCTATCAAGGTGAACCTCAAGGAACATCTCACTCATGCAGCTCGTCCTGATCACTCAAGCAGAAGAGAGCTTTCTCTCTCTGGCAAATCATAGCACTGCGTGTTCCTGTTCAATGCCATCTAGGATATTCTGTCTTATCTTAGAGATACCTGGGTCCTTTTATCATTCCTCCCCTGAGAGTAAAATTTTTGAGGCTTAAAACTGTCTGATGTTATTCTTCCAGAACTCTTAGCATAGCACCTTGTGTTTAGGTACTCAGCTATAGCTTTAGGTGTTGTCTTATAGGTTCTAGAACTCAATAGGTTTTACGCCAAACTCTCTCCCCACACCCCTATCCAATCCCTCACAAAACTTTCTCTTTACAAAAATTCCCTAGACTGGGCTAGTGGTCCCACCAGTTGTTCAGCAATCTAATCCAAACAGCTGAGTTTTCTTCAATTTCTCAACTTTCAGCACAATTCCCATTCAGTCATTCACATTGGTAAGCAATTCTTGTTGATGTTCCCTTCAGAATTCCTTGTAAGTCTCCGACTTCTTTCCACCAACATGCCTCTGTCTTAGATGGACTCTTCAAAACTTCTTACCTGGACCATCACCATAATCTGGAAAGCACGCCTATTAACCTATGTTTTGCAACCCATCACCCATACTGCTGCTAGGGTGATTTCTCTAAAAACAACGAATTGTTTCATGCTTCTCCTTTATATCTTCCCAGGCTCCCTGAAGCCTACAGAGGACTGCCCAGGCTCTTTGTATACCCTCTGTCTGCCTTTCCAGACCCATCTTATGCCACGCATTAACAGTCACCATGCAAACATAGAAAAGGCCTACAAGGCCACTCCCCTTGCTTTAAGTGAATCCTGCCCCTTCTTCAAGGTTCAACTCAATCCTCCCGCTGGTACATATCATAAAGAATTAGGGCCCCTTTCTTTGCCAAATCATACAGTAATTATGAATTTACTTGTCTATTTTCGCCAAAGACCAAGAATCCCCCCAGATCAGAATACCGTCAAATATTGGTTTATATTTATAGAGTCTATCAAAATACCTGGTATGTTAGTATATTTTTAGAATTTAAAATGTTTGACTTAATTATAAGCATACAATAGTTCAGCTTTGATTTATATCAAATGGCATGTACTTTTAATATCCCTTTTATAAGTTTGAAAACAAATAAAATTTAATAATATATTCTTCAGGCATATATGTTTAAGCTGAAAGCAAAAACCAAACAAATATACAAGAAATACAAACTTAAAGAGAATTCTTAATTCTGCTAGGAGGATCAGGAGAGATGGGATAGAGGAGCAACACAGAAGTAAGTGTAAGATACTGTTAACCTATTTTTTGGGTGGGTAGTAAGATCATTGGTGTTCATTCTATATTGATTAATTATGTTTTTTAACCATTCATGGACCAACAATGCTAGACTGTTGTGAACCAAAGGTTGTGATTTATCTAATATAATGAGGTATTTGGAAACCACATTGGACATCAGATTTCTTTAGCTACTAATTAATAACAACAAAACCCCTTCAATAGTTATTTTATTATTTAGATCATAACAATCATATTTTTATAAAAAGTGATTTATAGGCAGATGTACCTTTTCACTGTATTCTTTTTTATCTATAGAGCCATGGGGGGTGGGTTGTGAAACTATAATGGAACAGATTACCACTACAAGTGTGAACATGTAGGCAAATACATCTGCCCTAATATTCAAATTTGTACATGGAACTTTAATCACAAAATGGATCTCTTCCCTGAGGAAAAACAACTACAGTAGAAAGAATAATCATGATTAGCCTCTTGGATACACTGGTTACAGTCATTCATTCAGTCATCAAGCATTTGTGGAGAAAAAGCTACAGTCTAGGATACACAGATGCTGGGAGTACAAAAATAAACGAAAAGGGCTCTTGCCTACAAAGGGTGTCCAGAGGCCAAAGCTTCATTCTTACATCACATTTATACTTTAGAAAATTGACTTACTGGCAACTTGATAAGAGTGCAATTCACAGAAATAATTTTCTCTTCAAGGTAGCTCAAGGGGAATTCTGGAAAATTTGTGAAATGGTTCTCTATATCAATTTAATAGAATGTATTTTTATGATATCTTAATCCCCAGGAGATGACATTCTTTTTTTTTTATTCTCTTACGCAAAGTTTGATAATTTTAATCTATAATTATAGGCTGATTTCTTGGAAAATTAATACTAATTGCAGTAAGAGCAATTATATATTTAAATTATATTTTAAAGTCTTATTATTCAGTAATTTATGAAGGGAGCATTATAAAAATTTTACTTAAAATGGAATTATAATTTTAGTCCAGGTTATAGTGATTTTTACAAATATTGTTTAATATAATGTTACTCAAATTGTAATTCTATTTTCTCTAAAGCTTGGGCCTTAGCACTGAAGTTCTGTAATAGTTTGGATAAAAGGTTTTTACTAAAGTATTTCCAAACTAAAATCAGAGGGATTAGCTGAAAGAACAGAAATGATCCCACTTCCCAGGGTCTGAATTAATGGCCTGTGATTAGTGAAAACCAAGTGAATTTATTTTCATTGCTTGAAAATGAAAAGCCTGATTATTTTAGCAACAAAAACCAAATGGGAAAGCAGTATGCACACTGGTCAAGATCATGGGCTCTGGTTTTGTCAGACCTGGGACTGAATTCCAGCTTAGCTAGTTACCATTACTGCCCACGCTGTAAGGTGCTGTGAGGATTAATCGAGATAGTGAAAATCAAGGGGAAGCACAGTGCCTGATTTGTAAGAAATCTAGTCAATAATTCAAACATGTGCAAAGAATGCGTAAGGATAGTGAAGAACACAATGTGGTGATGACACACTAACGCAAAAGCGACAGAACTAGAACCTTGTGACCTCCTTTCTTAATCCGTCAGATAGAGTTCAGTTGAATACAATAGGAAGGGGCGGGTGAGAGATACAGAAAATGGTTTATATGATCAAACTGGCTACCTGTTGGCCTACCTATTTTCCCCCAGGTCTCAATGAAAAGACTGTGCTTGCTTGGGGACAAGATCAAGGGAGAAAGAGTCCAATTAAAGTTAAACAGTTTTTTAAAAAGCATCAGCTCTGCACCAAATAATTCTTATTCTTTCCTCTGAAGATAAAACGTTGTTACTGGTGGGGGGGGGGGGACCGGAAGGTAGATGAATTAAACTGTAAATTCATTTTGATTTAATAACTTTTGTTAACCTTTTAACCTTGTAAAAGTTCAGTGTAATTTGTTTTTAGAAACTCTTATCCCAAAAAAGGGACAGGATCTATCCCCTGGATTCACACATAATTCAAAATCACCTGTTAAAACCAAAGTTTAAATTAGCAATTGTAGATGTTCTAATCTTAATTTACAAATTATGAATTTTCTTTAATACTTATAAAAAAGAATTAGGGAAAATAACACAGTAAATAACAGAAAAAACTTACAAATTTTAGGCATAGATGTAGCAGGATTCACATCAAGTCGATAAAACATCGATGCTGATCTTTGCAACTTTGGCCTGGAGAGACAGGGAAGTTAGAAATAATAGGATATTAGGTAAATGCCTTAATTTACTGGGGATTTTTAAAAAGTCAATTTTACTGGTTATTTGACACTTGAAGGCCAAAATAAAATAAATGGTTAAATAAGAAATTTATTTTTAGTAAGGTATATTGTCCTTGTGAAGACTTCTAAATGTGAAATTAGTTATCTACAGTATTATCACATTTCATTTTGTGTTTTTATACTTTCTTTTCTTTCTCTCCTACTTCCCTCCCACCCCGCCTCCCTTCTCTTTTTCTCTCTGGCCTTCCTTCTAAAAAAATCGTATATCTCTTCTTCCTCTCGGATTTGTTTCTGGCTTCAGATTTTTGTCTCTTCCAAGTCAGTTTCCGCACCTTCCTCCTCCCTGTCTTTCTAGGTTCCCCATCTGCACAGGACTTTCTTCACCCCGATTTCCTCATGCTAAGGGGGAAATACGGTTGACTCCTCTTTAAAATAGTTCTGTGAAGTTAGAGCTGTTCTTCCAGGGTGGAATTGCATGACTTTTAAAACACATTAGTGTTTTGTGCTATGAGAACGATTTACTGGAATGAACTTTAGTAGAATATAGTCACTAATATATTTGTAGTCAAAATAAAAATTTTTGTATCTAAATGAATAATGTATACAACCAAGAAATAAAGTTTTACTTAATCAATTTTTTTCCTAAATATATCTCCATTGATCTCAGAGAGGAAGGGAGAGGGAGAGAGAGAGAGAAACATCAATGATGAGAGTCATTGATCGGCTGTCTCCTGCACGCCCCCCACTGGGGATCGAGGCCACAACCCGGGCATGTGCCCTGACCGGGAATCGAACCTCGATCTCCTGGATCCTAGGTTGATGCTCAACCACTGAGCCACACCCAGCCGGGCACTTAATCAATTTTTTAAAAATTAAAACTTTTGACTTCTTATTTGTTTATAGAATTTTACAGTAAAGATTTATAGGCCTTTTGAGACACACACACTACATATTCATTAATTGTTTACTGATGATAGCATACATAAGAAACAAAAAGTAATGCAAATTTTATTCAAATAACAACAGTACAATGAAATACATGTACATTTGAAGACCAGAAATGTGAAAAAGTAGAAATAAAACTGATTATAGATTTTATATAGAGCAATATTACCACTGGGTAATATGCATGTGGGAAATCGTATAAGTTGTATCTAGTATAGTGAACAGCATAAATGAGTTCAAGATTCAGCTCAGCACTGTAATTGAAGCATACAGTGACAAAGTAGCAAGGTGATATTAGGGGAAATCCATACATAATAGATGAAAAACTACTATATATACTATTAAAACATTACTCTTAGAAGTGGCATGTGTACTCTAAGTCATCTAAGTCATCAAAACTTCAGAGAAGGAAAAGAAAAACAAAAGGAGGAGAGAAAGGAATGATAGTTTTGTAGTAAGATAAGCCTATGAGATTTCAGTGATTTATCATAATGGAAAGGCAGTGAGCAAAGAGAGGAAAATGAGAGCTTTAGCAGAGAGTACTTAGCATAAAACTTCAAAGAAGCTTTCCATAATGTCTGTGATCCTCGTTATAAAGAGAAAAGAAAAGAAAATATCCATCCACTTAAATGTAAAACAAATGGTCATTTATATGACACAAGTACCCTTTGTCCAGGCAGGAGGGTCAAACTTTAAATGAGAAAGAAGATAACTCTTTCTTTAGAACACAAAGAAAAACTAAATTTCATGGTTACATTTTCTAGTGTTAGAAATGGGAATATCTGAGCTTCATTATTCTAAATTCTCTGCATTCACAGGTTTTCCAACTGAACAAGCCTAATTTATACACATCCTTATGATTTCCATTTATATATTTGTTTCTATTCCCAACCACAATATATAAATAATTCTTAAAACATTGGGAAGTAAGAGAAAATAGTTTTGTTTTCCCTCAATATTTTGATGGGTTGATGGTCATGAAAAGTGATCCATGATGATTTATAGAGTTAAATATTATTAACATTAATAATTTAAAATTAGTTAAAATCAATAATTATTAATTTAATAAATTCATTAAAATGTGAATTTGCAATTTTATGCATTGTGATGCATCTTATTTTTTCAAAGCATATTATGCACATCAACTGATTTGATAATCTTGGCAATGTGGTGGCGTGTGCTGCTATATTACAAATAAAAGCATTATAACAAAAACATTAAATGACTAAGAATCCAAACGTGTGAGAGACAGAGCCTCTTCCATCAGATCTCCTGACTCTTATTGAAAATCTTTGTCTAGACTATAACCTTGCTGGTTTATACAATCTTATTAAGCATTTAGAGTCATTAGACCAAAAAGTCTACGGTCATATGGAAGCCAGGTTCAGAGCATCCCCACTTGCCTTCAAGGAGTGACTGGATTTTGAAAAGGCACAAATGCTTCTATCCTTACCATCAGGGAGAGTTCAGATGACCATTGAGACTCTCACTACTAACTGAGGAGACTCGTCTCGGAGGGTCCCCTCTACCTTCATCTTGTGAGTCAGCGTCACCTAACACTCAGGTCAACCTCTTGATATTTGTGTTCTCCCTCATGCTAGCATCAGATGATCACATAACTGTGAAAATTACACAGATAGCATGTACTGACTAGGGGAGGAAGAAAGGCAAAAGAGATCCAAGAGTCAGGATGCCTGAAATACAGCATAAGCAATGTGATAGAATGTGTAAGTTTTATTTAAGGTGAGCCCACACCCAAGTGCCCACCAAGAAAGCATGCTTGCGAAGTGGTCCACTGACATGCTGATCCAGAATGCCCCCATCTAAATATGGCAAAAATGCAGCATACTGTCAGAGTGGGCCAAACCTGCAAGGTGGCTGTACAGCCCTCCTAAAATATGTCTGTGATCAGATATTTTGCTAATTAGGTTATTGGATACCTAAAATGGGGTTCTTTTTTGGAATATCAGCATTGTTTTATTTTATTGGTGAAACTAGTGACATAGATTGTTAGTCTGAGTGATGAAATTAGCATTTGTTGGTGAAAACAGAGATAATCAAGAAGGATGAATTGCCTAAAATAATCTTCTGCTTTGCTACTAAAGGTGGGTATGGGGTCTTAATCAGAAATGTAAAATCTCAGACTCCACTCCAGGCTTACTGTATCAGAATCTGCATTTTAACAAAATCCTCATGTGATTCACATATTCTAGTTTAAAAGAATTTCCTATCCTTTATGAGCAAGTTAAAAAAGAATTCTGGCAAGGCCTGAACTTATACCCTTAGGAATGAATGCTTCTTTAGGCTCAACACTACAGGGCTTATCCAATCATAACTTTGGACTCTGTTAGCCAAAAGACTAACATTAATGTTGACCTGGAATTTTGCATTTGCCTTAAGTAAATCTTTTATTCAAAATACTGAACAGAGTACATAGCAGGGCAAAGAGCTTTGATTCACTGAACTTACAGATATATTAACTGTATATCTAGGACAGTCTTACTTTGGGCTTATTGTCCCAGTGTAATTACTAATAATGCCTAATTTCACTCTCATAGGTATCTGGGTTTAGATGATAAGTTGTATGGTCAATCTAAGAACAGGTCATACGAATTTTCTCTTTTGTGCTTGCTTGTTAATAATAGAATCCCACATTGGTAGTTTTTACAGGGATAAGAGATGTGAAACTTCTTCTTTTGGGAACCTATAGCATCCATGATGTCTCAAGATTACCAGCTTAATCAGGGAGACCACTCTGTAAAGTACAAGATTTTCTGCCCACTTCACTATACATCTGAAACTAACACAGTATAGTGTTGAATTAAACTGTTGTTGAAAAAAATTTTGAGTACAATAAATAGTGATGGAGAGAGCAGAAAATATACTGTTCATTGTAATTGAGGTTTAGATGACAGTGACTTTCTTATAGTAATTTGCCAGATCCAATGAATGTAATGCAAATTCATTCTAAATGTAAAGGAGAAACCTATTTTACCATTTGCTTATAGATTACAAAAAATACAAAAGACTACCAGCTTATTCTGCCATCCTAATATGTCATCATAGCGAAAAGAAAGCCCGAATGCAGTGAAAACGGCATTGGTGGGCTGAGGGGTACAGAAGAAATCAAGTGTACTTTCCAGCCTGTACAGTCTGCTACCCAACATCTTTACATCAGCTCCTCGACAAAATGTTTTGTCATTTAAAAATAAGACAGGCTGGAAGATGCTCCAGTTCTCAAATAAAAATGCTGTTTACGTGGAAGTAAATCAAAATTCAATTTTAAATGTCTTAATCCAAAAAAATCTTCATCCGAAACAACCCAAAGCAATCATTATCTAGCCACATCTATGCTAACCTTATATCAACCGTCAGAATCATGACATTTTAGCCAAAATTAAATCTTCATCGCTGTTTTGAATCCTTATCATGACTTCCCACACAGTTAATAGCTAAGCTGATGAAATTCTAATACTTTCTAAGTGCCAAAACTGAACCCAAATGCAATTGTAATGAAGCAATGCAAGGCCGTCATTCAGTCCTAAGTGACTGTTTTCTGAAAGTAAATAAAACGGTTGGAGCTCTCATTTAAATAGAGCCTAGATCTGTGGTACCATTTTGGCAATGATGAATTGTCTCGGTACATCCATGTTACCATAATGGCTAAGGAACTTATGAACATAGCATTTATGGTAACCAGTTTACAGTCGAGAATCGAAAGGTACATTTTCAGCATCATAAATAAAGCAAAATACCCTCTTATTCAAGGGAAGGAATATCCAAAACCTGACCAGTTGTACAAGGATCCCAATTAACTAAGATGTTTCTTACTAGTGTGCAGGCTAGTGTGTGACTACCCTACAACTGCGGGAGCAGATTACTGTGAACTTACTACCTTAGACAATGTCCTTTTAATCTCACTGAATTTCAACTAGTCTTACATTAAATGTGGCAAATAAACTTGAACATTAAGAAGTAACATCAGACAGGTTTACCAAGAATGAAATGTCAAATTGATTGAAATTTTGTATTGACGGATCACAGAACTTTATAAAAATAGTACAGGTTCTGAAAATGCTGATAAATCTAGAGGGGGAGTTCACAACATACTCAGATGCAATGTTGCAACCTAATGAAATGCGAAAAACTGTCAATTTCTCATTCCATCTATGGCATACTCATCACTGAATGGCTCTACATTAGTTTCTATTGGAAATTCATAACGTACTGCTTTCAGAATTTGACAGAGTTTACCTTTCAATTTAGCAAAATGATTCTTATGACATCAATAACTTAAGTTTGATATCTATAAGATACCCTGTGAAGAGCACTAAATCAGGAGTTAGGAGACATCATAGAAGTCTCACCTCTATTTAACTATTCTTGCTTTATTCTTAACCAGTGAAGCCTAGGATCTGATAATGTTCATATCCTAACTCAGCCACTTACAGGTCATGCGATCTTGGGCAACTTACTCACCCTCCCTCTGTCTCAGTTGGCTTATCTGTTACATGGTATAACTTGTAATAGCTTTGTTTTGAATATTAAGTGTGTTAATTAATTTAAGAAGATTTAAATCAATGCCTGGCACAGAGAGTATTTAATAATACCATTGGTGTTTCTTTGGCTCTATGAACTTTGCTTACAAAGATTTTAAAACAAATGCCTTTATAACAAGTCCTAGACTAAGTTTTTCCTTGCCCCTACATACTCACTTGAATAGATTTGATGATTTTGAGGGTTCTTAAACTTCTAAGAATGTAAACATTCTCCTAAACTTGTAAAAATACACAAAAACAAGACAATTCCCTTCAAACCTTATATCCCACCCAGTACTGCATTGTTGAGGCAATCATCAAGTATTCTTAACTAAACTTATATTTTTCAGACAGGATATGTTTCTACAAGGAAATACCAAGGGAATACATGAAACTTCAAAATAGCTGTAACACATTTATATACAAGTATAATCATCTAAAAAATTTGAGGAGGAACAGAAAACCAAATAAATAATTAAACAATTTAAACAAATGGAGCTGTGAGTTAGAAAGCAGAAGTCACTACATTTTAACTCATGATAGAGAGATTTCTGAAGTATAATTTGAGAATCACTGCTTCAAATGACAAAGGAGAGTGGCTTTTAGAAAACATTTATATCTTGTGATTTGTGTAGAGCATGGATTCTACTACTGATGTGGTTGTTGACTTGATTTAAGTGAACTTGGCCTCTGGAGGTTGAGAAATTCCAGCTGTCATTTTTTACAAACGGCATCTTTTGTTGAGAGGTTCTTCCCTACAGTTGCCTTATGATAGCTGAGACATACCAATTTTATGATAACCAAAGATGCAAGTTCACAGGTTTTTGTAAAGCCATTTGAAAGTCGCATGTATTGGTTTTATCTCTGTGAAAAAAAATTACTACTAAAACTATGTACTTTTGAAAGCTAACAGTGTTTTGACCCAAGAGGAAAACATTGCTTTTGTCACCACACTGAAAACAAAAGTACCTTTAAAAAACCTTGAAATGTTAAGTCGTCCATCAAACTCATCTTACTTTTATAGAAACTAGTCATAGTTGTCTGGCAACTTGAAAGTCTGAACTGACACAGAAGAACTTTTCTCATACTATAATACATAAGAATTTTTTATAAAATATAATCATATTAAAACAAACACATGGTGGACCTTAAAAGAAAGGGGAATCTCCTGGCTTCCAGAATTGTGGAGATAAATCAAACCTAGAGTGGTAAGAAGCAGCAAAAGCTCATGGGAGATTCAACCCATCTGTAGGTTCAAGGGTCTGATGACTGGAGTCCTATTGCTTATGTGGACTCAGGAGATGAGAAACAAGGCACCTTTCATGGAGCCTGAAAATATACTTTCTCCTTGACAGGGGAATACAATTGTTGACCCAGGTCTACAGAGGGATTCTTAAAAACCAAAGTAAAATAAGATAAAGAGTAGAGAAATAAAAATTCCAGGGAGGGATTAAGTCTGAATTGATATTAGTCCATTTTGGTTTTATTTTTGTTCTTTTATAGCTGCCCCCTTTTTTTTAAAGTACAAATCACTTTTTACCTCAAATTGTTAAATCTACCAACTTCTAACATTCTAACTAAACATTAACTGAAGTGTATATTTTATTTAAAATTTTACTCCTCATCATTATATTTCCCAACAGAACTATTTGGTAAGAACAAAATTAAATCCAGAAGGAAGGAATCCAGTATGCAAAGAAATTATAAAAATATTAATAAATCTAAATAAGTATTTTCTGTTGGTCCATCCCTTCATTTCCTGTACTTTCCTCACATGTATGTGCAGAGCAGTACTCTAGTAGAACCTCAAGGTCATCCTACGCAGATATTTGGTGATGTATATCTGTGCTGCTCCCTCATATCTGGAATTTATCACCCCAAATTCTAGGTAACTTGATGTCCTTAAACTCTGTCTTCTCAACTTCACAAGGCTTCTGAGCATTGTTGAGGTTTCTCTTAACTATTCTGTCTCCTGGAAACTCCAGGCCATGAGTTGGGACAGTTTTAAGACCCTCATACTTTGTTTTCCTTCTCTCAGGGATGAATGTTCTGAGCTACCTTTTGGCCACTGCCTGAAAAATGATGTCCTCTAGTCGTTAAGTGTGAGAAAGCAAATCTGGTTTTCTTATGACTGGTGGTGAAAGAAGGAAGTCTAGACTGTTTCTTTTCTGTGCAAGTTATTGAATGTTTTTTTTAAAAATTATAGTCTTACATTTTAATTACTTTGTTTCTATTTGAAGTTCTTACCAATATATAGTAAAATTTCAAGTAAATCTTCTAGAAAAATAAGAGTATTCTGGTTTGTTGCCATTGTATATCTTAATCAAATATCTTAATATGTAGTCAATTGCTACATAAGATTGGTTTTCCTTTGTGTTAAGTTCAATTTTCTTTTCCATTTTCAATGGAAATTGATTCTTTAAGATTCTGAAAATATATTCCATAATATTTTTCCAAAAAGCAAACATAATTGAACATCATGCAGACTCTTTAAAAAGAATTTCTCCAAGTAGGACTACATTTTTAAAATTACATACCTACTGATTCTGTATCAACTGAGAACTTTTCAAAGGTTTCATGTTTGTTATTTAGTTAATTATAGAACTTAGAAGTGCAATGGTTCTGCCCATGTTGGGTCTTTCTTGTTGATTCTTCATAAATAAGGGGTAAAAGAATTTTCCACTCATCTCAAGGCTTGGGAACACACGGTCATAGATTAAAAGGAGATGTTTTGGGGAAGACAGATTTATTTCCAAATAAAACTATACATCTTCTTGAGACTTCTTTGTCAATCTCCAATGAAATGACAATAGAATTTCCCATTTCTCTCAACAGAATACTTGTGGTATCATACTCAAAAGTGGATCATCTAAATCATGCTTGCTTATTTCCCCCATGTTTTCTTTGTTTTCATTTTGGTGTCTTTTTAAAAGCAAGCATGAAAGATTTTCTTTGTCCAGAAAACTGGAATGAATCCACTGAGCCATCCAAAAAATTGAAAAAAAGAATTGAACTGACGTAGACCCAAGATGACTGATCCCTGCCTGGATTTTAAATCCACACAGCTCAATCTAGGTCAGCTAAACCTTAATCTTTCATTTACAGAGTAGGTACTTTTGAAATACACGTACTAAGAAAAGATTCTCTGGCAAAGAACAGCATGTCCAATGGTTGGGTAATATACTATAATGACATTTTGATTGTGTACTACACAAAACTGTTATGTCATTATGAAAACACTAGGTAACATTTGTCAAATCTAAGAGAAGGAGAAATGTCAAAGTTGCACCTATAATTATTGTAGCGTGAAATTTAAAATACTTTCATTTTTACTCCCAGAACCAGATTTTGAAAGTGGTCAAGTGTGTCTTCCAAGGTTTTGGATTAAATTAGAGGGCACTTTTTTTTTTTTCTTGCTCTTTAAATGATATGAAAGGAAACAACTTCTCAATTAAAACAGACCTTAGATATTGGCTATTGACAATGGCTCCAAAACCGTTATTGGCTACTCCTAGGTATTGTCCAATCCCTTGATATGAGTTTTAACAAAAATTATAGTCCCTCCATCGCATTTGAGTAACTGACATTTTCAATTTAAACTATTAGGAAGAGACCTTGAAAATAACTAAAAGTTCATGAAACAAGTACAATTTTCTGAGTCACAAATTTGAATTATGTGTACTTAGAGGATGGTGTAGCAGTGGGCCTTACTGTCCACTCAAAGTATCCATACGTTACTTCAGTGCACTGATTAGAAGGTTTTGTTTGTCTCCTTTCCCCGACGTTTTTAATGAGTCTTGTAAGGTGAATAAAGCATTGTCTCTGTGGAAAATCCCAAAGAATGACAAGAGCTAGCCCTATTGATAGAAATAAAAAGAAATGGAGCAGTCTAAAAAAGCCACAACTGTTCCTTAGCCAGAAAATAAAAGTTATAGATAAATTTGAGCACACGAATCAAATGCGATGATTGTATGAATGAGTTCACCTTACATTATGTACATTATGTAGAAAAACAAGAAAATCTAATTAAGGAAACTGATTTAGCAATTACTTCTTCCAGTACAAAAAGTGATCATTAAATGAAATAAAAACTTTAAAAGAAGACTTGTGGTGTGAGGTTACACATAGGCCGCACAAAATTCTAAATGGAAATGTAATTGAGGAAAAAGCCAGAAGCCCATATAAGCACCTTATAAAGTAACAGGTGGCACAGGCCCTTGTATGTTTCAGAGATGTAAAGAATTGGAGACTGTTCTGTAAAGTCAAGATTAACTGATGATAATATAATTATTACCAACTTTAAAGATATAAATGTATCGCTAAGAGAAAATAGGATTTTGGCCAGGGTAGGGGAAGAGGGGGGTGAAATAAGGGAAGGGTTACTAACAGAGGTTTAAATATATTAAAACTACAAAGATAACAATAGGAAACTTTAATTTGGATAAATATCAAACATGAAGAGGAAAGAGAAATAGGAATGGGAAGAGAGTAAGTGTGTTAAGTCTTAATTTTTCATCCTAAGGAATCAATGCACAGACTGATAAATTTAATAAATCAACTTGATAAATCAAAGATTAGAGATATAAGTATATCTTCAAAAATTCTAAAATTATCATAATTAAATAGGGAAAGGAGTTAAAAGATAAACTTAGGAAGTATAACTAGAGCTAAGGAGTAAGTGAGGAAAAGTTGCTATTCACCCTAAAATACTATTATTTAATATATTCCTATTTGGTTATATTACTTTAATAAGAATATATTTTTTAAAAAATTAGCTGATATAGAAATTCAATGTGTTTGCCTTCATGAATTCCCCCAGTGCTTAACTCATAAAGCATCAATATCATCCCACGTTCCTAGTTGAATTATGCGTATTTAGGTCAGGGCACAGTTAATGTTTCCTCAGAAATGATGTCCTGCAGAGCTGTTTTATTGGCATATATTGCAAAAGCACTTATAAGGGATTTCAGTACTTTATCTATAGGGTCATTATGTATCTGAGGAGGTTCCTTATGTTTTTCAGTTTTAAGTTGCTGCCTTTTTTTTTTAAATCCTCACTGGAGAATATGTTGTGTTATTTTTAGAGAGAGGAGAGGAAAGAAGCAGAGAGGAGAGAGAGAGAGAGAAAAATTGATGTGAGAGAGAAACACCGATCAGTTGCCTCCCCCGGGGATTGAACTCACAACCTAGGTATGTGCCTTGACCAGGAATCACATCAGAAATGGAACCCGTGACTTTTTGGTGCATAGAATGACACGTCAACTCGGCCACCTGCCAGGGCTATGTTGCTGCCTTTTATGGAGGGAATTATAAGCTAGAGTAATATTTTCAAATTTTTATTTACTAAATATGATGGGATATATTTTGCAGAAATAGCTAAGTTTTATGGCGCACATTTCTTAAAGTTCCAAAATAATTTTAAAATAAAACTGGTTAATAAGATTTGAAGAACTATAACAACCAAAATAAAAATAATTCCATATAAATATGATCAGTTTTACAGAAAGGTGGGGGGGGAATACTGTTACCTCAGTCAAAAGTAATACTTACATATAAAAAAATTATAAAATCATAAGATAAAAATACATTTTATTGAGGTTCAAAGCAAAAGGCCCAGAAATCTTCAATATCTTTCTCAGGACACAGAGCTCACAACAGAACTCAGGCCTTCAGCCTCTTCCCATAGATCCAATTCTAGATTCTACACTGTGAGCGGCACTGACATGCTTTTGAATAAAGCTCCAGCAGGTGTACCAATCTTACCTGGTAGACAAGTTAAATGCTATTAATTTTGTAAAATTCATACATTTTTGCTTGTTTTGTTGATCTTTAAATATTCTATTAGTGACTAAAAGAACTGTACTTGTAATAGTAATAACATGCTAGATTAATGCATTTATATAGGACAAAACAGATACTATAAATCAATAATGAAAGGATAGGACAACAATACTTGTTTAAAGCGCTATTTGGGAAATAATCAAGTTAAGTCTCCATCTCTGTAATGACCACTTGCCTGTTGGCTGTCTTCCCAGCTCAAAATATGTCCCCTTCGCTGGTAACTCCCTTCCCCAGATTCTTTGCTATGGAATCTGATCCATGGAGAATGGGCTGCTAGAAGCCAGAGCCCACCCAACACGCCCTGTTTCAGGGCAACTGTAAGCACTGTATCTAGATTAGAAAGACAGGGTGGTTGTGCTGGGAATTCAGATTGAGGGTAAAAGCCAGATTCAGTCTTTCTCTGGGTGGTTGGATGGTTCCCACTGGGACACAGAAGCAGAGAGAACAAATGAGAAGGATGGGGAAAGGCACCGAGAGCACAGGCCAGAGCAGAAAACCAAGGCACAGAATCCCAAAGGTATGGCCGCCCTGGCTTCCCGGGTCTCCTTGAAGTGTGGCTGCATCCCAAACATGGGTTCCGGGAAACACCCCTGTATTTTTCTTTTTAAATCCTTACCGAAGGATAGGTTTTATTGATTTTGAGAGAGAGAGGAAGCAAGAAAGACAGGGAGAGAAACGTTGATCGATTGCCTCTCATACACTCTCTGAGTGGAGATCGAACCCACAACCTAGATATATGCCCTGACCTGGAATTGAACCCACAACCTTTTGGTGCAGGAGACAATGCTCCAACCAACTGAGCCACCTGGCCAGGGCCACCCCTCTATTCTTTATAAGAAGTGACCTACTTTTGACAGCCCCAGAACTCTTGTGATTGCATCCAGAATATTCCTAAACAACATTACTTTATCTACCAACATCAATTCCAAAAGGAGCGTATGCTAAATTTAAAAATGGCACATAATGCAACTATAAAAATATTCTTCTTTGGAAGGTACACAGCAATTCTAAATGTAAAAACTCTATGACAGAAAAAGGAATTGACATGCTAGTTAGCCTTTCATACATCTGTAGCATGAGTACAATTTATAAACAAATAACAAACAGGGAAATATCTTCAACAAATACACTAAAGATTTCATATGTATTTGTAACACAAAAGGAGAGCTCTAAACTGTAGAAATATACTACCATTCCAAATTAAATACAGGCAAATCAGAGGATAGGCAAACCAGAGAAGAAATATAAAAGGTCATTAATCATGTGACAAATATTCTAGAAATGAAATGTTTTCATATTTAAAATGCATATTACTTGGGTCAATATTGGCACACAGCAATAAGTGCTACATGGCTGCTAGTGCTGTCAGAAATTAATTTTGCGACACATATAAAGACCTTCCTAAGTGTTCATACCCTACTGAGCCAGTGTACTAAATCAACACTTCTGCCTCCAAGTGCAGAAACCTGCTCAAAATGCTGTAACGAGAAAAGGGATGGATTGGCTCACACAGGTGAAAATTCCAGCAGGGCTCGTGCTGGATCCCTGTGCTCAGCATGAGATTATGAATCTCTCTCTTTCTGCATCCGGTCTGCTTTCAACTTGGATGGCTTTGTTTTTGTCTCAGGCAGGCTCTCCCTCAAGGTGAAAGATGACAACCTTGCACTTGAGATTTATGTCCTACCAGCTTAATAAACTGGCGGAAAGAGAACCTCAACTACCCATAATTGTCTGCAAAATCTCAAGATTACACAGCGTTGTATCTTATAGGCATGACCTGGGTCACACGCTCATCTCATCACTGTGATAAGGGAATAGGTTCAGCTTCCTGGGACATGAGCAGGGTATGGGGTTCATCCTGCCTGAATCAGGGCTTGAATCACAGGGGTGCAGATTAGGGGAGGCCGTTTACAATGGAAAATCCAGGTGCTGTATCTAGGAGGAGGGAAATGGATGTTGTGCACATACAGATAATAGATGTCCATTACACTGCCGTACCTAGTAATTTAACTTCTAGGAATCTTGCCTAAAGAAACCTTTAGAAAGAACGAAGAGATTATGATATCCATTTTTAAATAACAGCTATATTTCTTTTAGTACAAATTACAATGGATAGTAGAAAAATGACTAAATAAACTATACTACAAGTTTATTACCATAAAACTAAATATATATTATAATATATTATATAATATAAAATGTAGCTGTTGGGGAAAACACAGTAGTGTGTGAAAAGCGAATATAATCCTAGTTATGTACATATTTTTGCATTTGCCTAGAAAAAAAAACCTGAAAGGAAATAGACCACAATGATAATGCAGAGCAGTGGAATTCTGGGAATGTTCCATAGGCACATATATTAGTTTGCATCAGATAAAAACTCTGTTAAAGAGTTACAAAATGCAGAAACTTGGCCATCACTAAGGTGCTCTGGACCTGCTGTGCCCAGGCAGCTGGAAGTCGTGAACTAGCTACATGCTGGTTGATCCTTTTACTACATAAACCCAACATCACTTGAATCTTTGAACTTTAGTGTTTACATCAGCAAAATGGGAATAATACTGTCCATCCTGCACACCTCACATGATTATTATGAAAATCAAACAGTATACATAAAAGCACGTTTTAAATTATGAAGTGCTATAAAAGCTGATAGCATTACTATCTTGAAACAAGGGTGTCAAAGCAATCCTGTGAACCCTCTCCCACTGGCATATGAACAATTCAAACATCAGTCACATAATAACTTCTCAGGTATCCTGCCTTCCTCTGGACATTACTGTTTTCGTCTATAAATGGAGATAATAATACCTACCTGATTGGTCTTATGTGAGATAAACTTCAGTGATGCGAGGTGACATGGAACACCTACTAGTGACCGCCTGGCATGTAGAAGACAATTGAAGATGTAAATTATCTGCCCACTTTTCTTTTTATACCCCACCTATCCCCTTATCTGTAAAAATATGCAAGGTATGCATGCGCAGGGGTCGGGAGAGGTAGGTAGTGGATATCCAAGAATCCCTCCCACCTTTCAGTTTGGATTTTTCCATGCGAGCCAAATCTCTGCCACAGAGCAGGCCAGCAGATCACACATCACCAACGGCCAAACCAGTAGCTGCACGGACTCAACACTGTCTCTAACCAGGGTGTGCTGGGCACATGTGACAGCCCACAGTGCTGCTCCAGCTGCGGGCTCAGATGATAGTTACTTTCACATAAAGGACCACTGGGATTTTAGAGCCTCCAGCATACCTCTGCCCAGCTTGCTCCCCTAAGAAAACCGGATTTCATAGGCAGTCATACTGAGGTTATAGGCTCCTGCTGCATTCCCACAGGCTGTCCAATATCCAAGTTTAACTCAATAAAGAGTGGGTCAAAATGATAAAAGAAACTACTTGAGAAAGGCATAGGACCTTCTAAATTTAAGAACCGTGACTCTCCTCTTCTCTCAGAAAATTCAGATTACCCCTGTGACCCTGTCCCACTTCCTCACCACCTGAACTCTGCCCGGCCCTCTCCTGCGGTCCCCAGGGAAGTGTGCACAGAGTGCAAGTTCACCGGTGCCCACACTTCCCTTGCTCTGGCCTTGACCCTGTGGCAATTCTTCAAGACTCGAGACAAGAGCCTGTTTCTTTACCCAAATTACTAGAGCCTGCTTAAAATCTTGGGCAGCTGAGAATGTAGGCTGTCCCCACAGGGTAGGAATCTATTAACCACCCTATAAAAGTTATTTTTAACGTTTTATTTAAGGAACAGCAGCTGGAGAATAAAGAAAAGAAAGGCATAACACAATTCCTTTATACCCAGGCTGCAATCCCTCTCACACCAATCTCCCAGGGCTCCCTGTGGGAATTGCATCCATGTACATGTTTTAAGTCTGACCTCCAAAACTGGAAACTGGAGAATCCAGAAATAAAACAAACAGGAAATACAAAACAACCTTGTTTGATTAGACCCTTATAGTTGCCTTGCTTAATTATATTAGGGTAGTTTGACAACAGGGCTTGGGATTTTTTTCATTGGACTTGAAGGGCATTAGCAAAAAACTTAAAGTGACATTAAAATACCATCACATATAATGAGCTCACTACCATTTGGAAATTGTTTCCAATCTAAACACTGTAAATGGAAGGTTCTCTCACAGTTCCTACCCTGCGGATGAGAGAGTAATCATTTGAGTAATGGGAAAAAGTAATTTAGAAAACTACAAAGCCATGAAATACATAAATATTAATGCAGTCTCCATTTCATTAGCCTCTAAGTCATGATGAAAATTAATTCTGTTCTTTACTGCCATTCTAGTAATATTGCATTTGAAATATGATTGTTGTTTGTTTGTTTGTTTAAAAAACACTGGACTGCCAATTTAGAATTCACCTCAATTTAAAAAGATTTATTGAGAGCACCTACTGTATGTGAAAGACAGTTCCTACCTCTTAAGAATTTATACCATTGCAAGAAGAAAATATATATGTGCACCCTCTGAGTGTATGAGATGCTCTGAGGCTGGGAATGGGGAAACCACCGCATCCAATAAGGGGTTTCAGGAAAGGCCTTGAGGAATGTGTGGAATTCATACCAAATAGGAGGGAGCGACAGCATGAGCGAGAGCAACAAGCGAGAAAGTTGTGCACGTCCAGAAAGCAGCAACTGATCCCTCAGCAGCAGGAGAAAGTGAGCGACGACGTCAGAGGGAAATGGGCTCCGCGCCGGGCTCTGCCCTTGCTAGCTGTTCACCTTTGTCAAGCTGAATAACTTCTCTCAGCCTCCGTCTCCTGCTGTTTCAAGCTGAGCTGCCGGTAAGTGGGCTATGAGAGTAAGACCGTGCGTGTCACGTACCTATCACTGTGACCAGCACACAGCCAATGCTCCATACATGTGAAAACAAAAGAGGAAAGGAGAGGCGAAGAGAAAGAGGGGAAGGCAAGTTGGGAGGGAGCGAAGGAAAGCAGACGAGAGATGGAGAGGAGGTAAGTGGAGAGTTTTGAGAGGCTTGGGCTTACGATATGCTTTTTGAGCCGTCTGCGCATAAGTCCAAGACATGAAGACAGAATGAAGGAAACAAGACAAGGGGTAGAGCTTCACAGGATACCTATATTTGGTGGGTGAAAAGAGGAAAATGTATATGAGGTCCCAAGATACGAAGGAATAAAGATAAGACGTACGTTTAGATTTGGGTTTCACCAAAGTCTACGTGACCAAAAAAATTTCTAAAACTTCTTGAGTGGAAAAATATCTTCCTCTCTGAATTATTCTGAAGAATAAAAGAGATACAATATATAAAATCATGTAACACTGTGCCTTGTTCATAGCTAACCACCAGGCCCCTCCTCACTTTCTTGCTTGCCTCCCTTAGAGAAAGGAAAAAGAGCAATGAATTTATATATATACATATATATACATATATATGTGTGTGTGTGTGTGTATATATGTGTGTGTGTATATATATATATCTTTATTGATTTCAGAGAGAAGAAGGGGGAGGGAGAGAGAGAGACAGAAACTTCAACGATGAGAGTCACTGATCGGCTGCCTCCTGCACACCCCACACTGGGGATCGAGCCCACAACCCAGGCATGTGCCCTGACCGGGAATCAAAACATGATCTCCTGGATCCTAGGTCGATGCTCAACTGCTGAGCCACACCTGGCCAGGCAATATCAATGAATTTAAAGAAGATAAAAATGATTTAAGGGAATAACAGTGGATATAACAGAATAGAAGAGGGCAGGGAATGAGAAAGGAATGTTGTGAGGGGTTGTGTATAGGGTCATCACTTGTTCTTTAAGGTTTCATTTTCAGTGGTGGGTTTGGGAGCCAGATTATAAATTAAAAATATTAAATTAGTGGTGAGGTCCTAGAGCAACCATTTTATGTGTTCCTACCCCATGTCAGGGCATGAAGCAAAAAATTAAGAAAAACTAGTAGCATGAATGGGTGTTGAGGTGAAGTGAGTTTCATCAAATTTATTTAGGTATTTCATTTTAGGGAATTGATTTACATGATATGCAAAAGAAAATGGAAAGAAAAAAGAGTTTGAGGAGGGAAGCAAGCTGAAAGAAGGCACTTAAGATAAGTAGCCCACCCCAGCCTGGTGTGGCTCAGTGGTTAAGCATCAACCTAGGATCCAGGCAATCAGGGTTCGATTCCCGGTCAATGACTCTCTAATCATTGATGTTTCTCTCTCTCTCTCTCTCCCTCTCCTTTCCTCTTTCTGAAATCAATAAAGATGTATTTAAAAAAAAAAAGAAAAAAAGATAAGTAGCCCAATCTATTGCTATAAAGTGTTTTATTCTAAAATACTGGTTGTGATTTGAAATAAGATCTATAAGACATTATGCTCTCTTTTTTAGAGAAGTTAACTACACACTATTGCACAAGAAAAGGTCTGCTAAAGGCCAATCAACAAGATCTGTGAAAAACAGGAACTTCCATGTTTTATCAACCCACAGACATCTTCACTTGTAACACCTTGTGCAATTCTGGGTGAAATTCCCGACAACTCAAAGAAAGGGTAAAAATCATCACAGGAATTATGGTTGCCATATATAAAAAAGGAGACAAACCATATTTCTGAGACAAAAAAGGGGGGGAAATAAAGAGAAACTATCATATCTAAGCAAATATTTTCATTTACGTATGAATTAAGTATTTTAACAGGAACATGAAGAAAATAGAGAAACTCTCTGCGACTCGATCAATATAATTATAAGATAAATAAAAGAAAGTTCTTTGGAAAACAGCAATATGTGAGGTCCGTTATGATAAAGTATGACACAGTTGGATAGTGCTCAAACTCAGTAGATCGTTTAGATGGAAAGAGAACTAAAACACGATACTTCGTGATGTGGCCATTAAAAACGTGGACACCTAAATACCACTATGTCATGTCATTTAGTGCTTTCACCACAAAATTATATTCTGTGAATAAGACATATTAAGAAAAATCTCGTGCTCCCTCATAAGGTTTTCAAAAAGTCTATCATGCATTATTCAGAGGTCTAGAATACATGAACTTGAAAAGAAAAGAAAAGAAAAGAAAAGAAAAGAAAAGAAAAGAAAAGAAAAGAAAAGAAAAGAAAAGAAAAAAGAAAAAAGAAAAGAAAAGAAAAAAGAAAAGAAAAGAAAAGAAAAGAATGAAATTCTCCAAACACCTTGTTTTCCCCCATATGTACTAAATGAATGGGCCACAGCCTACTATGGCGCGGCCATCAAGACCACTACAGGATCATTTGAAAGCAACTCTGCCATCATCAGACAAGGAAAAATGACTTATACTCTGTGCCATGGTCTGCTTGGGAAAATATCTAGATGTGGAAATAATCATCATCATTATTTCCAAGAACAACAATCTTTCGAGTTACACCACAGGTTCTGGTAAATTCATGGTATATAGCTAGATTTGTAGAACCAATTTTTTGTAGTTGATCAAGAAACAGTGAGAGATTTTAGTTTTAAAAATCATCTCACAGCCAAAGTAAAGCAAAAATGACGACAAGATGGATAATTTGGCTATTTAGACACTCTTGTTTTTTAACTGAATGGGAGAAAATGAATCTTTGAAAAGGAGATACTATCACCGCACAGTCTCTCCATTGGATCTGAAGCTATCAGCACAGAGTGAAAGCAATTGAAACTTTATCTTTTAGTTCAAGTGCTCTATCTTATATCTTAGGGTTCCTATAATTCAATTTAATTTTAACCTCAATGTCATATGTTATTTTAAAAATTGCTGAAATTAAAATAGTGGAGAGCTGATGGAAACTCTCTGTGGATAAAACATGTATTTTTATTAAGCTACTTTACTCCTGGCAACTGTTTTCATGGTGTGGTGGCGGTGGCATTCTTGAAATGCCAACATTCCACGGGTACTGAACATTGGCACTTTTCGCAAATAACGGATAACTTGGAAGGCTAATCCATGTGAATTGCCTACTTCATGCCTAGTAGGCTGCATTATATTAGAGTGTACTGAATAAAATTATAGAACCTCATAATAAATATTCAGATTTACAAATAGATTATCACGGCATATTCCCACTTATGCCTAATAAAAATTTAGTAGGGAAATTTATTTAAACTTTCAATCAATGATATCTTAGTTTCTCAGTGTCTTCTGGTTCAGGTAGATAGGTAATTATTTAGTTACTCAGTTAGCTAGCTAGATAGCTAGTGATTTAAATCACTCTCATGTGAATGTCTTCTTCTTTCTGATTTTTCTCCTCTCCAATCTTTCTTCATGACGCCACATAGACATCAGGGGGTGTATGTGACTCTAACATCAGCCTTGTCAATAGCTCCCCTTTCTGGATCTTCTGAATGGCATGAACAGGCTATGTTGAGCCAGGAGTGTAGTTTTCAGGCTTATCCATCTAGTCAAGTTTTCTTCTAACTATGGCCAACTCTTGGACAGAAAACTATGTTTCTGCTAGAGTCTGAAGTTTCTCTGGACTGTGCCTAAATGAGCTGACTTCTAATGTCAATGCTTATTCCTGGGTATCTCCAAACATACCTGTGTGTTTGCATATTCCCCTTCAAGGTTTAACTCCAGTACAAGAACTTTAGCACCTAACTTCCTCTCCCAGCTCCCTGTCTGTTCTGTCCTATGACATTTAACAACCTAGATGTCTTGATGTGAGTTTAAGGGACTTTGGAAACTCTTTAACTTTCTTAATACTATTTTATTCTATGAACTCAAAAAAATAAAAAAGCATCAGCTACATCCCTTCAGTCAAGGTAACATCTGCTTTTCTCCTGAAGAGATGAAAACTATTCGATGAGAAGTCACAAGAAAACAGGATTTTACAACACTATACAATGTGTTTGAAAATATATTTAACTGCATCCCCAGTACATAGAGCAATAATTTATACTATCCACTTTCTCAAAACTGGTAAATTTCCCAAAGTCAAAGAGGAAAAAAGCGTTCAAAATGTTCTTTCAGTGATGATCTTTGTATCACCACTGTGGGTAGAAATGTGATGAGTGGCTCCAGGAAGTCCCAGTCCATCCCTTGAAGCTGGTCAAAGGAAACACTACATAGTTAATCATGACCAAGAGTTAATGAAGACCATAGTTCATAATGACACTAAGCATGAAAGAGATTGTGCACAGTCCCTACAGACTTCAATATTCTCAAGACAAGGGTGTACCTACCCTATGGTAGTTCCTCAAAGTACAGTCCAAGAATTGCTTTCATTAGTAACATCTGTGGACCCTGTTAATGAGGCTAATTCTAAGGGCAGCCTCAATCTACTGAATCAGATATTTTAGAATGAAAACTGGTATTATCTATTTTGAACAAGTTCCAGGGATGATTCTTATATACAACTGTGACTGAGACACTCTAAGACTTGGTGTCTCACAAAGGGGTAAGGACATTGTCCTTTCTCCAGAAAATTTGCAGAAGCTGGAACTTCCCCAATCTATGCTGATCCCAGTTTTGGCAGTTTGCTTGTCAGAGATTAGAGAAAAGGGATACGTAAGTTGGATTCTAAATAATGATAGAAAGAACACTAAAAGTGGACAACCAGTACTCATGTTACCTGAGGTAGGCAGCATGTCCCAACGCAAGGATTCAGAAGAGCCAGGCCACGCATTCTCAGGTTCTTTCTCCAACTCCATCTTCTAGCCAGAGGAAAGGATTTTACTTTAATAGAAACTCTTTACAGAGAAACAGAACTGGGAAATGGGAATTCTCCCCTAACAATTATTACCAATAATACTAGACTAACATTTAAAAAAATTCATGTCATGTCGCTGCCTCGTTTAACCTTCCAATTTACTATATGTCCTTATTCTGAAATATGTTGGCTACTATTTGCAGGCCCCTCACAGCTTTTCTTAAATATAAATATGGATTTTCTTTGGAAGGTTGATGAAGAGGGATATGAAGACAACCCAAGAAGAGTGACCATATGTTACAAATTAGACATATTTTCTTAAATTATATATAGGTTTGGGGTTTGCAGGAATATACAAAATGTTACTTTTCCTTCTGAGTTTGAAGACATTTTAGAGATAGACAAAAAACATTCAAGCGGATGGATATCAAAATATGAGCTTCATGCAAATAAATGATGTATTGCAGGATGTGGCAACAATAAACTACCTGATACTGAACCTCAGGATTAGGCTTACCTGTGGCATTGCAGACAGTGTTAACCAGCCACAGACTCCCACATGCTTGTTATTGTCTTGGAAAATGTATGGCTCAGAGGAGCAAACTAGAGTGCATGCTCACTGTAGGCAGGAAGGTTCTCAAAAGCAGGAAAGGTGAGGGGGCTGAGCTATGCAGAGTCCATTTCTTTTCCCACATCTGGTCAATCAGATACACCCCTCCCTCCTCTCCTTCGCTCCCAGTATCCTGGGGGGGGGGGTATTGGGTTTACTTTAGTCAAAACAACTGAAGTCCTTTTCTGAGAAAATCACAGTCCTTAGATAACCTCACAACTTCAAACATTTGTGTGATCCCAGCTAACTCCAAGACCTGACTGTGCAGTTCTTTCCTCATGGATGCAGGTTACACCTGGCAAAATGTAACCTACTCCTTTCCAATGGGAGCCTTATCAAACCTGCTTGGCACAGGCATTCTAGACCCAGTCACAGGCTCTAGGGGCAACTTAATGTACATGGCCAACCAACAAACAGGATTTCCATTTTGTCAAGAAGGAAGCCACAGTAACTATAAGAGTAGCAAAATGGCATAACACACAAGTTTTTGTAATATTTGTTCAAAATAAATTCATGAAATTTGAGCAAGATTATGAAAATAATGTTAAACAACTTGAATAATCGAGATCCAGAGACCCTGACTCGTTTCCCATTCTAGGAACCAGTCTAATTATTTCAGCTGATTTCTGCAGTAATTCCCCACTCCGTCTTCTAACCCCATCACAATTTGCACCCACTGTCGTGTTCTAATATAACATCCCAAAGAAATGTGATAGAGCCTGGAGATAGAATCATCAATGACCACTGCATAAGGTATGTCATGGTTCTATTGTTAAGCCTATACTATATTGCTAATTTTTCTTCAAATTAGAAACCAAAATAAAATTTTGACATCTACCTCATGGAAAGACATAAAGTACTTTTATCATATTTAATCATGTTTGCCAAACTACTACAACCATTGTTTTCATGCTGTACTCTGCCTCTCCCCCAGGACACTTCTTTTTTCTGTGAACTGAACTGAGGTGGAAAGCAGGGGCGAGGTGTGTACTGGTCCTTATGTTTTTACACCTCATTAGTTGAGAGTTTTCTACCTCCAAGTGCCAAAAGCTGTCACTTTGATATCTGAGTGACAAGGAAAACTAAAAAGTTTATATAGGGACACATGAAGCTAGAGAAAGGGATTACACAGACGTTGAATTCAAGATTTCTATTCCCCACTCTGAAAGACAGACTGATGGCCGAGGCCCAGGATTCACTGGCCTCCAGCCCAGAGCTGAGCTTAGTTAAGGGGTCTGACGGTGACCTTGAACACAGATCTAAAGTCCTGTGGGCTTGGGAATGGGAAAACAAGAAATCTGCTCACCAAGGCCTTATTTTTTTCACAAACTCCCTGCAGCAGAGTTTGGTCCTGCCTTATTTTCCATTAGCTACAGAATACTAGGCAGCAGTGGCCACTAGACAACTTCTTTCAAGGAGTCTACCAGAGCAATAATATTACTTTATACATCAGTTTTTGAAAGAAAGTAAAAATGTGCCATTGTCTAAGATCAGTTGTAAAATTTGAAAATAACTCAATAAGATTTGAGATGGAAATGCTAGAAATATGAAACCCTTCTATGAAGTCTTATGCCTGCCATGCTTAAAATTATACATTAATCCAATTTGCAGAGTTGGTAATCTGATAAAAATAAACAAAGCTCATATTTAGATATGAACTAAATTCCTCCATCTGCCAGAAAGCAACTACAATATAAGCTGCTTTTACACTGAAATGTGTCTATTTCAGGTCATGTAACCACTAATGTGCTTGAGTCATAAAATGTAAAAAGCCTAAAATTTCATGTAAGATAACCTTTCCTCGACATTCAAAATACTTTGCAATGTGATCCTTTTCTTACTTTAAAAATCAAACTTTGGTTTATATCAAAGGCAGTATGAATAATGAAATTGCTGTATGGTTAGCTTGGGAAAAGATCAGAACAGACATAGGGGGAGTGGATAGAGGGGTAGCTCAGTTGGTTAGAGAGTTGTCCTGATACTCATGCTGTACGCCAAGGTTACAGGTTCAATACCGTCAGGGCACATGCAAGAATCAACCAATGAATGAATAAATGAGTGGAAGAACAAATCTCTTCTCTCTCTCAAATCAATCAATCAATCAATCAATCAAAGTTTTAAAAAACAGCAACATAAGGCTGCTATGTGTGACTTTAAAAATAGAGTTTTCGTTTTGCAAGATGAGTTGAGATTGATTGTGCAACAATGTGAAGGAATTCAACGTTACTGAACTGTACACTAGAAAATGTTTTAAATGGTAGATTTTATGTGATATACATTTTATCAGAGATTAAAGACATTTTAAAAAGCAAAGCAAGCTGACACACAGGTTAAATAACTTATTAACTTCACTCACAAGTTTTGTGCTTTTTTAAACCTAAAATTAAAGCCAAATTTAAGCCAAAATGACAGGCATTAAGCATTTACCTGGGAATCAAATAATTGCAATCAGGGAGCATAAATTTAGACAGAAACTCAAATAGTGCCCCTGATTACAGGGTGAAAGAAAATGTTTTTTATAAGGAAAGGAAAGGAATGATCACATGAAGAAGAAATTCTTCTTGGTGCTGAGTTACAGAATAACATGTTATTCTTTAGCTACACATGATTGGTTATTGATTCTATCCTCAGATAAAGAGTCCATAATCATCAGTCTTGTGGTTAGGACATCTGCTTTTCTGCTGGTTTTACAAACAACTGTTTGTAAGACAATCTTGCTTTCACCCAGTCCAAAGGTCTGGCCTCGTTCAAGTACTCCAAAGGTTCAAGGAGCAGGAATGTCAGACAGTTCCTCTGAAACGCTCCATTTTTAAATGGTTTCACTGATGCCAATTTTCACAGTTTCTACAAGCACCACATTGAAATGGTTTTAATTTTTTTTTAATTAATTTAAAAATTTTTGAAGAAATGTGTTTGGACAAAGAATCACTGCGGTAGGACATAGACTCCATTCAGACATCCAAGTTATAATGTAGGCATTATTCTAATGTCAAACATCATTCCCTCTCCTTCATGTCGAACATCCAGTCAGCCACTAATTCTTACTGATTCAACCCATAAAGTATCCCTTACTTCTACTCTTCCTTCCTATCACCACTGCCACTGCTTTATTCAAGGTTGTCACTACAAGGGCCTTTGCAACCACTTCGCGGCTCATCTCTCTATGCCCAGCAAGACCCTTCATTCTGAACTGATCATCACTCCCTAGACTTAAGTCCTTCAAAACCAAAGCCCTTCAAATGGAGCTTAAAGTCCTTCCCATGACATACACAGTCCTGCCAAGCACTTGCTTTCATCTCCTGTCTCATCTCACACCACTATCTCCGTTCCATAAGCTCCAGACCTAACTGGCACCTTGGAGATTCCAAATATTCCAGGTCACCGTCACACTCTTCTGCCTTTGAACATGCTGTTCCCTCAACCTACACTTCCTCCCTTCCCTTCTCACTGAAAAAATATTTCTACTCATCCTTTCACAAGTATCTAGTCTGGGAAGCCATTCTTTTTTTTTCTTTTTAAAATTTTTATTGATTTTTAGAGAGAGAAAAAGGGAAAGGAAGAAACATTGATGTGAGAGCAGAACATCAATCGGCTGCCTCCTGCATGCCCCCTGCCAGGGATCAAGCCCACAACACAGCCATGTGCCCTGACCGGGAATTGAACCAGTGACCTTTCGGTGCATGGGATGGTGCCCAACCAACTGAGCCACACCAGCCAGGGCTGTGAAGCCATTCTTGATACCCAGGATTGCAAAGGACTCCCTCAAATGGATTTAATAGTATTTATTAAATGTTTTTATAATTATTAGTTTATATATTTGTCGCATGAGATCATAGTCTCCTTGGAGTAGTAAAAATATCTTTCTCTGTCACTATTGCTACTACCATTTGTGTTGTGTCGGTCATATAGATATGTTAAATAAATATCTGAATGCATGAGTGAATAAAGGATGAATGAATGAATGAATGAATGAATGAATGAATGGATACTCAGCATGAATCCCAGTATGACAAATGCTTCTATAGTTTCCATCTCATTAAGAAGACACAGAATTATTTTAACAAAAAAAATTAAAGAAACAGTCTAGGGAGAAGATAATTCCAAGCCCTTCTCAAGGCTAGTCAACAGAAAAAGTATTAGTTTGATATAGTCTAGGAAAAGAGGAAAAACTCGATCCTGTTCTCATCTTGCAGAAGTACAATGCATTTGAGACTCCACAGAGGCTAGCTACACTTAGATTTTTTGCAAGAAAACAAATGACACCTCTTATTTCAAAATAATGTTGAGCCCTGCAGATTCTGGGGACCATTATAAATCTCAAAAAGAAAAGATGTACAGAATGGACAGTTTCCTGCTAAAAAAAAAATACAAAGACGGAATAATGAATAATTGCTGGGGCCAATCAGGAGAGATATGTTTCTGAACCATGTATGTGAGATGTGAATAAAAGTCTACCATTAGTTAATTAAACCCAACAACTGATATCAATTGCTGCTGATGCCTAACTCAATGGGAAGATTTAACACAAAAGAAAGGAAGATGAATTTATAACAACTTTAAAGTCCTTGGAGAAACTGGAGCACTTGAGAACATCAGTGGCATTTTCTTTTCTTCCAGTTGAAAGTCATGAATTTAGAAAAAAAGTAATAATGAGGTTGAGAAGTAGCTTGGGTCAGATCATGGAACAAAGAATTCCAACAGACTTGGAATTTACCCAATAAGCAATTAGGAGCCATTGAAGTTCTTTGCAGAGGGGAGTAAATTTGCATTCTAACTTATAAATTAGACTCAAGTAAATTGAATTTATGGAATCAATTAACTGTGACATAAATACCTCTAGAATCTACTAAAACAAAAATCATTTTATAAGACAAAAGACAAAATACAAAATCTTGGTGGCAACAACCCTACTAAGCTTTATAGGGCCTGAAAATCATTGGCCAAATATTCGTCAGTCCTCTACACATCACTGTTTACATTTTTTTTAGTCTGAAATGCCTAATGGCACTTATGAACAGTAAATGTACATCAAATCACTGTGTCTTGCAGGTATGTAAGAATGGGTCCCTCCCCACCTGTAAAGCTACATCTGAGCCTCTAGTATATTGCTTCTACTAATGAGGGTAATAAAATAACAATAATATTATAATAATGACACATGCACAGACGCCTCTATATTTCCTGAATTATACCACAAAAATTGATAGATATGATTTCTCAGATTTGGAGGGTATATTTTTGGTCATATCAACTAAAATACAGGTTTATAGCAGATATAAATTTTCCAGGGGAGGGGCTTGAGGAGGTATCAAGTATAACAAAATGTTTATGTGTCTGCAAACTGTCAAGAATATACCATATTTTAAAAGATACTCTGGGCATAAATAAATATGAGTTCATATAAAGCTAAAAGTCTTAACAGTAACTACTCTTAAATGCCAGCATGATATTGAATTGAACTACTGCTTATTTATACCACTGTATATAGTCTGCTCCAAGACTGTGAGAGCTAGGTTATTTTTAATAGTGTTTAATGATTCTCTAAAACAACACTAGTGAGATTAGAATGTATATGTATTCAACACACTATTTCCAAAAGGGATACTCATTATGGGATCCTTGGATTCTTATATGATTCAGGCCATTGCCCATTGAAACCAAGGCCAGAAGGTCCCAGGACTGTGGTGTTAAATAAACTATTTGACATCAGAAGTATCACTGACCCAACTGTCATCCTTTTAAATATATATATAGCACTTGCTATATGCCAGATACTGTTCTAATACAGATGACAGATGATAGACAGACATATATTCAGTTTATCACTATTTACACAAACCCAAACTTCAGAACATCCTGTAAACTAGGTACTTATTACTCACATTTCACAGAAGAGAAAACAGAGACACAGATGTTAATTAACATAGCCAACATTGCACAGGGAGGAGATGACAAGGTTAAGATTTAAACCTAGGTAGCCTGGCTCCAGAGTCCAGTCTCAACCATCAAGTTTCAATGCTGTCTCTATAGAGTGTTGATTCCATTTTACCTCTGTGCTTGTGTAGCACCCTACACATGCCTCTGTAGTGGTGCTTTTCAAATTATGGTAAAATAATATTATAGATATGTGTGTGTGTGTATTGTTATATTTTATTTATATATACTATTTATAGTAATATAATATTTTATTATTAATGTCCAGCATAGAAATATAATAATGTTCCATTATTACTTTATAATTCATAGTAATATAATCTAAAATCCTCTGTGAGCCCATCTTGGGCAGGAAGGAAAATTACATCTCCTTGAACCCATATGCCTAACCTGTGACTCAGTATATGATAAACACTCAATCAGTATGTGCTGATAAAAACCCACCTGAACACCATGGCTGCTGACTACTATTGGGTATTCCTGTCGGCTCCACTGGCAGGACTTTATGGCAGCTGACTTTCACCATCAACTTCTGAACGCTGACCACTGAACTCCTTTCAGATTGTTACCCCTAGGACAAAGATAATAACAATATAACATCTGCTGCTACACAAATAAGATAATATTAACCCTAGTAAAGACAGGAGTTAATATTTATTGAGGATCAACTAAGATTTCAGCCTCTGGGCTATCACTGTGCCTGTGCTCTATGCAATACAGAAAGGATATTGCTCTGAGGTTGGTCTGTATGGGCCATGCAACTGACCAAAGAGAATCCAAAATGGACCACAGATTTAGTAAAAATTTAATCAAGAAACACCTGAGAGACAACTGTAGTTTCTTGCTCTGTGAGAGAATCTACAGTTTTATTTTTATCAAGCCCCAGTTTTTCCTTCTGCATCATAGGATATCAGCTCTAGCCAGAGAATTCATTAAATCGAATGTAAAATCCTACTGCTTAGAATTTTAGTTAACATTTCAACCCTTTGGAATGCAATTAGAGGCAGCAATATTGAGCCACAATTTATCTCAGTATAATGACTCCTGGCTCTTATATATATAAAAATCTATTAAAGAATGAGAGCAGGAGCTTTCTTTTCACAATTAATATTTACTAAGTCTCCAGGGCTGAAGTTACCTCAGTCTTTTTCTCCAAGTCTACAATCACAGCTGCAGGGTTTTTTTCCCCATTACTATAGCAACCACAGGAATGCAAGCATTGTGTTTCTTTCTCTGTCCAAAACATATAAAAGGGGCCAAAGGAGCAACAGCCACCAGGAGACAGATAAATACCCTAAAAATGGTCATAATTAAGAATTTACATTTATGGGAGAATTTTGAAAGCACATCTGACTTCGGAGTACTTAGATCATTCAACTATGACAAAATACATATTCATTCAAGTTTATTAAATCAAGATTCATTAGTTTCATTTACAGAGACTTTCCACAAAGAAATCCTAAATTTACCAGTTTTGTCTTTTTGTCTAAACAAATGATAGAAAAAAATCTCTCCCATTAAGGTTCCAAAGAACTTTCCAAATTACATAAAAATGATGTCTTATTTATACCCAAAAGGAAGCTAGAAAAAGACCAAAATATAAGAAGTTAATGGTTTGATCCCCAATTTTGTTGTTTATACTTCAAAATCATGGTCACAGTAAGGACATTCCTTCATGCCCACAGCTGTATCTTTAATCTAAGTTCATTATAAAGTAACACAAGCACAGTATTTTAAAAAGAACTCAGTAGGACTTTGAAACATCTGACTCCCATTCTGTATATCTCTGGTTAGGTGACTTTAGAAGTCCTCAGCCAAATTTTTCTATAATAGAATGAATTTTAAGGTGAAAGACCTGTGGCATAAATAACAGCATCTTCAATGTAAATACAGTGACGTCAGGCTTTGGACACAGACACATCTGTAGTTTGGCTGGTGTATGTATTTGGAGAATGGGGGAGGGGAAAGGATTGAAACTATCTTCCTTCATCATCGATTGTGATCTCTTGTTTTCAGAACTGCTACCGAGATAAAATGAAGATAGAAATCCCAGTTCTCCTGAACAAAGGTTTCTATCAGTTATTTTTTGCTTTTAAGTTTCCAAGGAAGATGGCTCCCGTAATTATTTTCTGAAGAAACACATTAACTATTTGCACCAGCCCTGACAGACTATGTAGGGCTCTTCCTTGGGAGGCAGACCCCTAACCAGTAGGCATCATTTCTGGCGCTGAAGTAGATGCATTTACAAAGCACAATGGAAACACATAGGATGGGCCCACTTTTCCCGGAGCAGCTTCACAGAGGGAAGATCTTCTCTATTGAGTGTTAAACACATTGTGAAAACCAGGAGGCGAGTTTTAGGAGCAGGGAGTGATGCGGAGGGAGTGCGCTGGGAGATGGAAGCACACGGTGAGCAAAGGGCCTTGGATGCCATTCCAGCGAATCTTAGGCTTGGTCTTGTGAGGAACGGGAGAACTGATTTTCAGCAAGTCAGTGATAATTTTAAAAGCATAACTGGGGAGATGGATTGCAGCGAGGTGAGACTATAAAATAAGACTGCTGTTACAGTAAACAAAAGAAGAAGTTAAGTAGAGAAGTTATGGTGAAATAGGCAAGATTGATTAGAAAGACATTTAGGAGGGAGACTTCACGGGACTTAATAGCCATGGGTACATCTAGGAGTCAGAAAAATAGACTAGTCGAAGATAACCATGATATGATAACTTCTCTCCTTCTTACTGAGATATAGTTGACACATAACTTTATATATGTTTTACGTATTTAACATAATAATTTGATATTTGTATATGCTACAAAATAACCACCAACACAAATCTAGTTAACATTCATCACAGCCCATAGTTACTTTTTTTTTCTTATTATGATAATTTTAAGATCTACCCTCAGCAACTTTCAAATATACAATATGGTATTGCTAACTTATAGTCACCATGATGCTGTGTATTACATCCCTATGACTAACTCATTTTATAACTGGAAGTTTATAGCCTTGAATTGTCTTCACTCATGGTAACTTCTGATTGGAGAAACATAAAGGGCCCTGGCAGGCGTAGCTCAGTTGGTTGAAGTGTCAACCCATACACCAGAAGGTGGCAGGTTCCATTCCCCGCAGGGCCCCTGTGGGAGACAACTCACATCAATGTTTCTCTCTATCTCTCCCTCCCTCTCTCTAAAAATAAATAAAAATTAAAAGAATAAAATATTTCTAAAAAACCCATAAAAGTCAGAAACAGTGAGTCATATATAAATTTATAGTTTAGTCCAGAAAATTACATGTCAGCTTGCCTACTTTGACGTGTCCTGCACTCTCTATGCTCTATTTTTGCCACCTGGTTCTACCATTATGACAGTTAAAACGAAATTAGTTTAACACCTTCTTTAAATGACATTTGAACAGAAAGTGGAAAACATTTACCAAACTAGTGCATATAAATATACCACAAAAAAGAAAAGAATTGATTACTTGGGTTCTTAAATAAACCAAGAATTTAAAATATTTTATAATTATTTTTTCTTAATCCTTTGACCTCCACTCCTTCTCAGAGAGAAGAAAAAATGCTTTAAAAATGTAGCAATCCAACAAACATAGTTTTCAATATTAAAGAAAAAATTGCTTCTCACAGTCTTAAATGATAGGGAATAAAAATCGACCTGACCTTTCTTTTAATAAATTCATTTTAAAATCTAGTTCCTTAAGAAATAGCTGTAGCGTTGAAACATGTTACATAACCATGCAACATTACTATAGAACAGCTATTTTCAACTGGTGAGCCACAAGAATTTTTAAAACATGCAATGCCTGACTATTTAGTCAGGGGCACTGACCTCTTTTCCCTCAAATTGTCAAATAAAATAAAATAAAAAGACAACAGCCAACGTAACAATAGCCTTCTGGTGTGAATGAATCAAAATTATACCTATTTTTTGGTCAGATCAGCAAAAAATATATTTTGTGGTGTGCCACAGAATCTTAGTAATTAGTTTATGTGCCAAGAGAAAGGCTGACAATCGCATTCAACTTGCTAACAGGACAAGATAAAACAAAACTGAAATCATCCTATCTCATTACCATTAAAGCATGAGAAAGAAAATGACATATGAGAAAGTATAAATATGTACTACATTCTATTTCTTACCTTTTTCATACTATTTCAGAAAATATTTATGTTTCTATGGCATTAATTTTGTTGTATGTCATCCTTTGCTTCTAATTGCGGCGCCTATCACATTTTTTAGGTAGTTTGCTTGCGCGAGGCATCTAGGCCGCCTTCACCTCCCTACGACACAAAGAATGCTGTGCGAAATGACTTCATTTTCTAAGTACTGTAAGACCGCTTGCCAGAATGACTGTTCTGGTCTACATTTTCACTAGCAGAGCAAAAAATTATGTCTTCCTAGTGCTTTGCCAATGCTCAGTAATAACCCTTCTCTTTAATTTTTTCAATACTGGCTGAAGTGAAGTGAGTGATAACTGTTGATGTGTTAATTTGCATCTCCTGCATGACTGCTGAACTTGAACATCTCTTCGTACGCTTGAAAGTCGTTGGTGGTTCACCTTCTGTGAATTGCCTAGTAATACCAGTTGCCCATTTTGCTACTGTACTTCCTGTTTTAAATGCTCCGTATATAAATTAAAGTCACATATGCACATAAATGCCACGTTTCATGTGGATAACTGAATATTTTCAGTTTTTGACTATGTATACAAAGCACCCACGTGTACATAGGCTGACAAAAGTACTTTTCCTCCTTTCTGATTTAACCTAACCATTGTATTAGAAACTTTATTTTAAAATATTTCGTTGTCTGAGAATTTTCACTAAGTGGAAAATTCCACTGAATTGAGAACCTGCATGCAGAATGACTGGGAATTTCTGAAGTTTCCATACTAGAAGAATAGTTAATTAAATTAGAGGAATATGGTAGATTATACTGTTGCCAATGAAATTATAGTTACAAAGTTTGTATAGTAATTCATTCCAGAAATATTTATTGAGTGCCTGTGGAGTACCAAGCACCACCACATTAGGTGCAAGGAATAGGGATGACATTACATTTCAGTTTCCATGCACAGAGCTCATCATCAAGTTAAGAAAAAAACACATGCAAACGATTATTACAGATGACCTGCATACTGTATAATATGCTTACGTGCATGTGCTGTGAGAGCTCAAATGACAAGGAACCTCTGCCAGGTGAAAGGGAAGAGCTTTGAAGAGGAGTGTTAATGTTAAGCTGAGTGGTAAGGGATAAACATTTGTCAAGCGTTCCAGTAGGGGAGGGAGACAGCCTCTGGGAAGAAAAGGAAGCATGTGCAAAGGCACTGAGGTGGGAAAGAGTATAGTCTGGATGGGGAATCGCCCACTGTTATTCATTATTACACTCCCATATAGGTGCCCAAGTCTTGCAGGAGAGAGATTGAGGCTGGGAAGATATGCAGGAGGCATGTGATGAGAAACCTGTATGCCTTCTTTGGGGGCCTGCAGATGCTGGACATGGAACTACCAAAGGCTTATTTATAAGCACAAATACCAGGCATTGGCCCAGGAGTTGGGGATGTGGTGGTAACTGAGACAGACAAGCCTCTATTGAAGGGTGTGAGGAATTGACTATCCTATCTTATGTTTTCAATAGTTGGTCTAGGTGCAGTGTGAGAGGAAAAGCGGGAATTGAAACTATTGCAATAACCCAGACCTGAACTAAAGCAAAAAAAAAAAAAAAAAAAAGTGTCTATGGTATATTCATGGAAAGTAAAAGACACAGATACAAAGCTGTGATAATTAGCATCATTATCTTTTGAAGATTACTTCACAGTATAAAAACCACCAAAGTGCCTGGTCTAAGGAACCCTTACAGTAATCACTGAGAATAACATTACCATTGCCTCCATTTTATACCTGGAAACTGAGCATTATACCCAAGGGAAACAGCCAGAGAATGAAAAAACGGGGGTGCTGTCTCAGTGAACCTGATTTGATATTCATTCATTTATTCATCAAACATTTCATGAATAGCTAGTATGTGTCACACACCATTCTAGGAGCTGCGGCTAAAAAGCCCAGCAAAATAAAGCTTCCCTCCTGCAGGAGTTTGCAGCCCAGCAAGCGGCCGGCCGATCTTGACGCGGTACAGCGGGCACCCTGATCGGGGCTGAGGCGGAGCCCTGTCGGCTCGGACGCGCGCGAAGTGCAATAAGGACAAAGGGAAGCCAGGAAGGAAAATCCGTGGGATGAAGGGGGGCGGGGCCGAAGTCTATGAGTTCTCTTAAAAGCCACTTAATGCTGTTATGATGACACTTTCACAGTTTAAAAGGCTAAAGGCAGACAAAGAAAAGACAGTGAGCATCGCACACGAGCAAACCTGACGTGATGACAGCCCTCCCATTTCTTCCCATTAGCAGAGCTCTTAGGAGCAGCAGTCGCGGTGACCCACAGGCAAATGTCTGAATGAATGAGAGCGATGGAGGATTTCCCCCGATTTAAAGAACTAAGTGTTTAATAAGCAATGCCAGCAAACGGACTGAAGAGGCGACGCACAGTCAAATGTCAAGAAGGAAGGAAACTGGGTCAGATATCACTGTTTGCGCTAAATGATCAACATGCCAAACTGGCCTTAATGACCAACGATGCCTACAGTTTTGCCAGCTGCGTTATAATTCAAATCACTCCTCCACTCCTCTGCCAGAAAAACATGGGAGAATTCGTTTTGTTATATATGAGAACACTATGTAAAAAGTACCGATTCTATATTAAGTTTATGAAAAAAACAAATTCCTTTTTCATATTGCATCAGGACATGCTATAAAAAAAAAAAGCTCAAGTACATTAAGAAGGGTGTTTGCCTACTGAAGAGAGAAGGTTTGGGATTTCGGGAATTGGTGGTAGGTGTGGTTGGGAGGATTGCCTGCAAGATGAAACCATTATTTTATCATTAATTTCGCAATGTAGGTTTTGACTGAGTATGTGTTCATCAGATGAAAGTCTGAGGGGTCCAGTCTTTTAGCCTTTGAAGGGGTTGTGGTGAGTTTGGAGAGAGCTCTGGGTTTGAAGCTGGTGGGCTGTGTTTCGGTCCCCCTCTCGCCAGCCGTGTGTCCTCGGGCAAGCCACTTACAAGCTCTGAAATCCAAATTCCTCGCACTATTTCACATAAAGTTGCTGTGATGCTTAAGTGAAATAACACGAGCCAGCACTTGCAAAACAATAACATGCCACATAAATATCAGTTACTTCTTAGTCTATGTATCGTTTTAAAGGATATTATTAAACTCCAATCAAAACAGAGTTAAGCTTAAAGAAAATTCTTTACTAGGAACAGGCTCTATCTGTTTTCATTACCTCATCACCTCATAATATTCATTTTGAAGCACTTTTTTTTTTCTTTAAAGAAGTACAGTCATAATTGATGGGCTCCAACAGAACACAATCCAGAACAAAAGATTCACATTTTTCAAATACTATGGGGCAAATTTAGGAATTAAAAAAATACGTTTTCGCCCAGCTGGTGTGGTGGCTTAGTGGTTGAGCGTCGACCCATGAACCAGGAGGTCACAGTTCGATTCCCAGTCAGGCCACATGCCCGGGTTGAGGGCTTGGTCCCCAGTCGGGGGCATGCAGGAGGCAGCTGATCAATGACTCTCTCAACATTGATGTTTCATCTCTCTCTCCCTCTCCTGTCCTCTCTCTGAAATCAAAAAAAAAAAAAAAACACATTAAAAAATACGTTTTCTGAGAATCTTACTACTCAAAATCCCTACACAATTAAGCCTTCCGGGGTTCCCCTGGGTTTGGCTTAGTGAATGTAACCTCTTTCACAGGAGCAGAAACAAAGGTTAAGTGACCGGCGATGCTCAAGCTGGCAGCCAGCCTTAGATCTCCGGGCTCTGAACCCAGACCTGCACCACCGATGTCACCAACAAACCTCTCAAGTGGCCGCTGACTCGAACGAAACCTCCACGTCGGCCCACCTGGGCCACTGCTCCTTTATCTGTTGCGCCCACTTAAAACGTGACCCCCTTTTATAAAGGCTACAGACAGTGGCCCGAAGCAGGCAAGTTCTTCCTCCACCAAGTTCTATAACTCGAGAGGCCCCAGTCTGTTTAAAAAGCATCCGTGGGAAAACATCCTTTGAAGAAAAAATGACGAAGCTCTTCTGTGCCTTGGAGGTGGGATTTTAGGTGGAAGTCTCTTCTCCTTGCAGAGCCTTATCTTTGACAAGCTGAAGCTTGCGCAGGGGTAACACTAGCTGCTTTCTTCAGTTCTTCTGCGACAAGCCAGTTCGGGGAAGGTCGGTTTCCTCTGGTTGCATCAGTAGTTCCACCATCATCTCAAAGAGTAAAAACAGCAACAACAGGAACAGCCCCTGACAGCGATGTAGGACTCACTGCGTGTATAGTGTCCTACGTGTTCTATATATTGTCCCTGCGTATCACCCAAGCTCTCTCCAGGGTACAAAAGAGTAGCCAATATTCCTCTCACTGCTACCCTTCAGGGAACAACAATAATCTTTAGAAAACTCTGAAGCTGTTTGTAATGACCAGCTTCCTCTCAGATACTGACAAATCCTACCCTCCTTGGCGAAACAACCATCTAGATTCTAGAAAAGGCAAGTGACACAATCTTAATCCCCAATTTAACCAGTCCTGGGGAATGCCATAGCAAGAGGCCGGAGACATTCAGCAAAACAAAATTGTGTCGTGAAGAGAAGAATGAAACTTTCTTCTGGGTAATATAGAAATGAGAACCTAACTGTCCCCTGTCTAAATTGAGAGAGACCAACAAAACCCAACTTACCCCAAGTGCAAAAAGCCTTTTGTAGCAGACAGATTTTTGCTAAGTGTTAGCAGAATCATCCACACTGAAAAAACATCTGTTTCCCCAAAATTGCACTTATTTTTGCCATAGAAAATATGAAGAGAAATAGCTGGAGCCAGTAGAAATACAGGCACAATAGCTCAATGCTTCACAGATGGCGTTTGAGCAACTGCAGACATAAACAGAGCCCTCTGCAATGAGGATATGGGCTCGGGTTCAAGGAAGTGATCAGGAGGATACGGGTCTGTGACACGCTGGGGCCTCTACAGATCATGGCAGTAAAGACTCAGACTTAGGGTGGTGACTGGACAGGAGCTCATATGACCACGTACTCCGTCAGTACTCCAGTGGGTGAGCAGGTGAACACCATACTGTTTGCTGGGGTTTTGTTGTTTGGATTTGTCTTAACTTAAAAGCTGTATTCGGTTGTCTAGAAATCCAGCCTGAATCCAATTCATCTTTAATCAGGTTTTTGTTGATGTTATAAATCCACCAGCATGTGTTCCCTTCATGTCTTATTAGGGAAAAGAATTCCCCAGCCTGTTGTGACCAACCAAACTTGTGGCCACTATTTTGACAGAACCACATGGGACAGAGCAGGCAATAACCACCAAAATTGTGGCCACTAGTCTGAGAGGTCCATGTGGGACAGAGGAGGCAGCAGCCGCTTTGGAAAAAATGCCTTCCTTGAATCAGCACACCCTTTTTGTTTATATCCTGAGCACAGAGCATGAAGAGAGAGCAGAAGGGATTACTTGTACTAACCCCATAACCCTTTCCCTGAGTAGGAAGCAGAAATTACTGCACGAAAGCAAATGCACAATGGCCTGACCTCATTCCGAAGCAGCTCTAATTGACTTATAAACGAAATTTGACATAACACCCGGCCTCAATAGAATTATAACTCAATGCTTTTTCATCCCACAACACTGTGTTGATGCTAAGATATAAAGGGATGAAGGAAGAGTTTGTCTTTTGGGTTGGCCAAAATAATTCCCAAATAGTAATCATACAGCTTTTCATAATTATTAAAGGCCACATCAGACGTAAAGCTCCAGTGACTTAATTCCATTAAATATGTACTTCAGAATGCCTAGTGCAGGTGAAGCACATTAGCGTGGCTGGATAAAATAAGATGAAATGTTAAGCTCTTTAGAGAATAAAAAACAGTGGAGCCAGATTTTCATACTTATAACTCAATATGACTATTTCGATAGAATAAGAATCTGGCTTAAGTTGTATAATCATTTAAAAGGTCCCAAAGTCTCCTTCCTGGCTCTCTTCTCACCTCTCAAATGTCAAAAACACATTTCCTGACACAGCTGAGATGCGTGCCAGCTCCCTGTCAGTGAAAAGTAAGAACGAGAACTTTGACACAATGGCCATCAACAACTCTCCGCGGAGCGCCACTGTTTGGAACCTGTTCCTCTCCCTGGTGATGAAACATCTTCTTGGTCCAGCGCCTCTCCTCTCCGCTCTACATCATTTTCAAGCAATAGTCTCTTTGTGGGACTTTTTGGAGATTCCAAGTAAGTCATGCAGTGTGTCTCTACTCTTGGCCAAACTTGGTTTGGGAACACAAAAATCATTTCTTAAAATGATTGGGCACCAAAATATTGAAACTCTTTAGTTGTCTAGCACTCCTGTAATTCTGGAGTGACTGGAGCCTTAGGAGAAAATACAGACCTGGGGGAATATTCTAATGTGTAAATGTCAAGACTTAGTGGAAGTTCAGGAATAAAATGATAAATAATGGAAAACTGAATTAGGACAGAAGTAATGTCAGAGATAAGTAGGGCTGTACCATTTTGCCTTGTCATTTTTTAATTTATTATTAAACTCAAAGTTCATTTATGTACAATAACTAGCATATGGATATTCAAGAAATACTTGCTGTTAGTCTTTATAGTAGTGATTGGGGATTTGTGTTCTATAAACACAAGAGTGAAAACAGGAGCAGAGGAAGGGGCAAATATATAGTATAATATATAAAACATTAATTTTAAATTACTTTGGGAAGAATAGTAGTTATCCCTAGGAGATATTCTTTGGGAAAAAATACTTTGGGAAAAAATACTATGTCAGTAGAAACTCCATATAGAAGAGACCCCGCTTTCTGGTTCTCTGCTTAAATATGAACCACTAAGCCACACCAGCCAGGTCTATAATAACATATTTTATATTATATTTAATGTTACTGAGGTTTAAAGGCTCTCATGGTAAAACTAGACATACAGAATTATAGTCAAAGTAACAGGAGCAAACAATTTTTTTAAAATGTACTCTTTGGCCCTGGCTGGTGTGGCTCAGCAGTCAAAGCGTTGGCCCTCAAACCAAAGGGTCTCAGGTTTGATTCCCAGTCAAGCGCAGGTACCTGGGTTTCAAGTTCTAGCCCCAGCCCCAGCCAGGGCCCATGCAGGAGGCAACCAACTGATGTGTCTCTCTCCCATGGATGTCTCTCTCTCTCTCCCCCCACCCCTTCCCTTCTACTCTCTAAAAAATCAATGGAGAAAATATCCTCAGGTGAGGATTAACTGCCCCCCCCAAAAGTACTCTTTGTTTAGTATAAGATTTTAATAGATTAACTATATGAAAATAAAATTCTCACTTCTCTTCTAAATCTTCTCCCTTTTGCATTACACACAAATCACCTTGAAGCCAGATCACTCCAATGAATCTTTAATCATGCAAGAGTCATAGCATCTTGTTTTTGAGTTTGTAAGGTTGGCCATCAGTTAGTATAAATCTCCATTGACAATATGACAAAAGAAACACCTGGTTAATTATTATTTCTTTACTCATGTTATACACATGTTACAAAAAATTAGTAAAGAAAGCTTACAAAAAACATATACTCTGATGTGCATAGCTGCTCATGTGAAGCTGAGGTTAAAAGTCTGAAGCATTCTAATTGCCAAGGAGTCTTCTGATGCTCATAAAAAGATATAGCATGTCCCAATCATGTGCAATCTCTAAAAGTGTAACTCCATCTTTTAAAAATATAAATATCAGTGTTGAAAACCCTAATGGAACAGCATCTCTGTAAAATGGAATCAGGACTTGGACTGGCCAGAACTGAGAAGCAGAACCATGGGCCTTGCAGGAGTAGACAAAAGAAAGTATGGGTAACACTGACAAATGCCTATTAGGAAGTCCATGAAGCTGACAAAACATGTCCCATGTATTACCTCATTGCTCTTCAAAAAGTCCCCCACAAAATACAAGATTGATATTTGTTCATCTTATGATCAGCAATTATCTAGATGGAGTGTTTGAACCTTTATGTCCAGGATATCATGTAGTCCCCCAACAATACAAATGTTGGACATTTGAGAAAAATGGTGACCATCTCCAAATCTCCTCCTCACCCTCGCAAAATAATGAAATCACCAGGGGTAATATTTAATCCGTACCAGACCCATGGCTTCAGCATTAAATGGACCACGTTCCAAGTTCAAATTATCCAGTAGTAAGAAGAAAGAAAAAACACATTCCAACAACGGAGTTTCCACCACCAGTCCACCGCTGCAACCTGTGGATGCAGAAAGCAGTGGGGGGGGGACTGAAAAGACAGAAATACTTCGAGGAAACACAGGCAAACAGCCCCAGGAAAAGAAAGTGAAACAATAAATATAAAGATGATGTAATCAGGTCTGGACCAGCTGCTTCACAGCCTGGCAACAGTGGAGGGGGCTGGAAATGCTGGGCTGAGGAAGCGATGGAACTGTTCTGTAGTCACATTGCAGAAATTCTTCAGGTGGCGGCCGAGGGTGTGGCAGGACGCAGCCTGGGCTTGTGTAACTGAATTGCAAAGTCTGTGTCGTGAAGCCATCCAAGGGAGGCTGCATTTTAAACGGTGACTCCCATCAGGAGAATTTGAACATTCTGGCCGGATTCTTTCCAATCCCTGCAGAGGTAGGTGACCAGGCAACACCGGCTCTCTGGTTAGAAAGCTGACCCACAGTACTGACCAAATGAGAGAGGGTAATGCTAGAGTAATAAATGACTCGGGATATTCTGCAGGGCACGCTGTAGGGGGGCGTTCCGTAGTCATGGGATTAATCAATATTTAGAGATCTTAGAGCAACTGCAGTAGAAGAGACAAAGAATTGTCTAGGGATAGAAGCAGGGTCACTGAAATGAAAAAAACAATGAGGCACACAAGAGCATGAGATAAGCAAAGTTGGGAACACTCACAAAAAGGTCATAAATACCTGTGTAAGACTAGAACAGAACAATTCTCCCTTCCATACCCTCTCTTACCCATACTCCTTTTCATCAGCTCCTAAAGAAAATGATTCGAGCTCCACAGTGTTTCCTCTGTAAGCTGTCATATAATAATATTTAGGCTAACAGATCAAAATCTATACTATTTATACTCTAACTTGGTCATCCTCAATGATTATGCATATCACCTTCATAAAAGTTCTGGATTAAAGAATACGTCCATGTATTTATAGTTAGATATCTGGGGCTGTGTGAATTCGACCTAATTGCTATAATCACATTTTAGGGCCCAAGGTCAACAACACCAGTTAAGTTACTCCCTTTAGAAAATATACCTTATCCACATTTGTTTCCATGTGCTACATATGATACCTTGACTTGTTAAGAATTTTAACTGAAATGGGGAGTAGCTAGTTTTACAGAAAACAGGTAATTAGGTGAACCAATCACTTCGCTGTATTTGTTATGTATCCAATTACAGACACCTATGTTAGGTCCGTAAGATGAAGATATTCCTTTGTTTTCATCCAGTAAAGTCTCATGCAAGGGAATGAATGAAGGGTCTATTTCCAGGAGACTGTTTTTGCCATTGAAAACTGTCTTCTTCAGGCATTTGCCGAATGATGCATTAGCAGGAGCTACAAGGATCACATTGTTTCACACCAAATAGCCTCTACACTTTGATTCATATATCACACATGTTCTGTTTCTTACATTTCTGTTTTCACACCCACTACCTAAGTGCAAAGGGATTTGAAGACAAGTACCACAGTTTTCTAACTTTCAGCTGCTTTGGTTGTATTGATGGAGGAAGTTATGGAACATGTAGAAAATAGAATCAAGATTAAGGAGATCATATTTCTGTTTTATGCACTGTGATACAGTGAAGTTCACCGAGTAACAATTACTCAAAACATCCATTTTAGATCGTTTACCTTCCCTGAAAATCCCTTAAAATTGGCAAATACAATTTTTAAAAAGATTATTTACCAGAGAGAGGAGAGAACCAGAGGTATGACTTCATAGGATGTAAAAGAGGCTATCAATATCAATAAATGGTTGATAAAGAAAAGTTATATTGCCATATAACTCTTTATATTTTGAAAAATTCAAAACAAGGAAGTGAATTTAAATGACTCCAGGGAAGCTTGTTTCTCACAGACACGGAGATATAACAATGAGGATGGCTACATGTTTGTCTTAATGGTACTTAAAAGTACATGTGCATTCTACTAGTGAGTCCTGAAATTTCCAGTAATCATACTGCCTGATGATTCCAGATTCTTAAAAATGAATGAAACAGATAACCTTAGGGAGTCCTGTCTGATGCTATTCACATTTAATAAATTAATTTAAATAAGTCCCTGATCCACTAAATGCATAGTTTACAAATGTTCAACTCCATGACTAAGGTTATCCTCTTGAAATAACAGAATTATTTTACAATGGAAGAGACCCTAGTGAACCTATATCTAAATGCTTCCAATCTATAGAGGATGGAAGTGGGGTTAAAAAATAATACGGTCTTTTTTTCCAATACCACATAGTGGTAACACCCAATTCTATATAGCACTGGAATCCAAGTCAGTGCTTTCGCTGCTGTATCTCATTTCCCACTTGTACAAATGTATTATATGGACATACAGCTGTTCATCAGATCTACCTCTGAGGCAACCTTCCTAACCTCCAGAGTGCCTGGAAAGAGACTTAGGTACCTGTTCTCCCACCAATGCCCCAAATTTTTGCATAATAAATTAATGATCACCACGGAGCACACAGTGTGAAACAACAAAAGCAGCCCCAAGTCAACGTTAACAAAATGAGAACAAGGAAAATCAAGTAGAAAGGCAAGGGGCGACTTAGCCTCAAATTAAATCAACTTTATGAAGGAAGAAATGATTGTTGTTGACCAGAAAACACCAGTCCTCAACACAGGAAGCACTTAATAAATATTTAAATTAAAAAAGCCAGGGATACAGTGTAACTGATATGCATGAAGGACAAAGGTGGATTCTTGCCCACCTCCTTTCTCCCTCTATCCTAATTCACAATTCCTTCTCAGCAACACTTTTCCACCCATTGAACTTAAACAAATATAAAGTCTACATAGAAACTCTTCAATTTGTCAGAGAATAAACTCAAAACCCCAATGTTATGATTCATGAAATCATTACAGTACTTTCTAAACTTCACAGGTGCACTCTCAACAAATCACTGACCACTGAGCCACTTGGAAAAGTGGGGAGACAACAGTTCTTAAAAGCTTAGAAAAGAACTGACTGAAAAGGGAGGCCAACTGAGAGCTCTAATGAGCTCTAAAAGAGGGGAAAAGTATTGACATAAGATAATATGTCAATATTATCTAAGATAATCTCATTCAAAGGAGCTATATTGTTGGCATCTTTCTTAGGTCCCTTTTTATTGTTAAAATAAAATAGATCCAGAGACACAGAAGCATGGAACTGACTGATGAATCTCTGAGGGAAGCGGGGAAAGAAAGGCAGGAAGAGATTAGCCAAAGAATTTATATGCATATATGTATAACCCACAGAAACAGACAATAATGCTGTGAAGGCCCTGGGGGGGGGGGGGAGTGCAGGGTGGAGGGGGTCAATGGAGAAAAAAGGGACATCTGTAATACTTTCAACAATAAAGATAAATTCAAAAACAACAAAAACACAGGATTGGGGAATTGAATTTTTATGTTGTTCAGAAAAACAGAGCACAGTACAATGCTCTTTGCCACCTCCCTCCAAACAAATACCAGTCTCAGCAGTTACCCAACACAAGAGATGAGCCTAGACATCAGCAATGAACTGCAAAGGAAGGGTGTTTGATGTTAGGCCACCTTGGATAGCACAAGGCTTTAGAGGGAATTAATATACCATATCTATATTTTTTCTTGTGAATAGTGACTGGGGAATCTGAGAGTACCTAAAGTCATCTAGCCTCTTTAGATTTATTTATTTTAATTAAAAAGATTTATTAACTTCTGAGTCATTTGTATTAATTCATATATATATCTCCATATTTATGTTTAACAAAAAAGGCATGTAGGTACAGGGAAATTTTACTTCTGTCACTTAAAAAAATCTAAAACCATTCAGTTAAAACAGTAAATTTACTTTATATGGGGTTCTATTTATAGTTAGTATTTGAAGAAGAATTATAAAGAGACATAGCTAATCTAAAAGGTAATTCTTTGTTGTGGTCTTTCTACATTTCGTATGTCACTATCATTTTTCCTTGTGCATAAAATACTTTTATTTGAAAAAAATGGTTCAGTTCTCATTGGAAAAAAAGTAGACTAACCTAAAACAATGTAGAGATCCCGTATGTTAGAGGCTGTGGGATTCTTTGGGTCCAAGTGATTTCCAATGAGTACACATACACATACCTTCATCAAGGGGCTCCTAACTGGTTATTCAAAGTATGTCCCCAGACTACCTCATATGTGATATAGCTACAGCAATCTTCTGCGTAATGGACAGCGAGTCTTGCTCAGTTCTCCCTTTAAATCAAATACTTGCATTTGGCACACCGTGAATATGCAGTTCTGAGAAAGCATCTAAACGGAATTCAAATATCTGATGACTTATCCTATGGGGCAACCTGTGTAAGTTCAAAACCACCTTCATGCAATCACTGGAATTAATAGCCTTTGTTTTAATAACATATATGAGATTTTAAAACTCAGACAGTAGAAGATAAAATTTTCATACACAGCCCGTGTTCTAATGTCCCTCAATTGTGAGAGCCAATCTTAACGAGAAAGAACCAACAAAGCAAGAACTAATATGATTGTGAAAACTCAAGGCCTTCTTTCTTCCCCTCTAGGTATCCAGGATCTCATAGGCTTCCATATCCTCCATGGTTTTTTGATTTTCAAAGAAAGGAGTGTGTATTTTTCTATGTATTCTATGTATCTAGACACAGAATTATGATACTATGTGATTTAATTAGGTTTCCCTTGATTTGAAGATTTCCGGAATAAATTACATAACACCAAAATTTTATACTGCCTTTTGACTTTTTTTACTGCATTTTTTAATGGTAGGAAACTTACATTTTTGTTTCCTATTGACGTGGTTAGGAGTCAACTACAGCTACACAGGCCACACAGTCCGTCACAGCAGCAAGTGGACAGGCCTGAGGTGCCAGCTGCCCCTATAAGGAAAGAGTGCCTCCCAAATCCAAGCTTCCCCAAGTCTTGTTGAGCGAACATAATGCCAAATAGGACATGTTTACCCTACTCTCTGCGGCTCGCTGTGCCTCTGTTAAGCATTAGTGTGTGACCTCAACAGGAGAAAAAAACCCAGATTTTTTAGGGTACCTCCTAAGGGCTTTGTTTTTTTTTTTCCTTTTCATTCAATGTACTGGAATGACCCTGGTTAACAAAATTATACAGGTTTCAGGTGCACAATTCTACAACACATCATCTGTACACTGTATTGTGGGTTCACCTCAAGCCGAGTCTTTCTCCATCAGCATTTATCCCTCCTATACCCTCCTCCACCTACCCCACCCCATCACCCACCCCCGCAATCACCACACTGTGGTCCATGTCTACGAGGTTTAAATAAAATAATCTAGATTCTGGCAGAGACGTAAGAAACTGGTGGGAAGATTGTCAACGTAAAGGCAAAGGTGTGACATGTCATCATTGATGAATTCCCCGCAGCCACACCCAACTGTACATGCACCCTTCTTCTCCATCCACCGTTATCAGCATTTTAACGTTTTTAGGCAAAACACATGGCATAGCTCCAACCACAGTTCAGGAGCTGCCTCCCTTTTAAGCCTAACTTGATTTTTTTGTCTCTTTAGCCTGCTTTCTTCCCTTATTTGTGTTTCCATCCTACATCTACTCCCTCTAAACCAGCTTTCATTGATCTTTAAAATGAAGATAGACAAAGAAATGTTGTGGAAAGAATGTGAAAAGTAATACTGGTGTAATGGTCATGCCTATCGAAATTTTGCATGTGCTGTTACGGTTTCCTTTATTTTAGAAGATTTCACACACAAGGAAATTCTAAGTAACTACATGGAAGGATCCAAGGGAGAAAATGAACCCAAAAATATGACGTAAAGCAATTTGCGCAAGACTTGATGCTAAAGTAGATTGTTAGGCTTCCAACCTTTAAAAACAATAAAGATTAGCTACATTCTGATGGAACAGCATACCTATTTCTTAAATGTGATGTGCAAAGGAAATAAACTGAGAGGATCAACACATGTTAGGAACAGTATAAAATGCAGCTTGAACTAATAAGGGCTTGGTCCAGTTAGTTATGCCAAATCAAAATACATCTACAAAGTGAACTCTGGTTTCCTAAGACTATGGTTCAGATGCACTGAATGTTTAAGCAGATCTCACACTTTAATCACTTTAAATCATGCTCCTGTGGCTTAAGGTACTGATGCTCTTACACACATGCACAAAACATGGATGTTAGGAATAGTAGATGTATATTTAAATTTTAAATTGTGAAAAGTGACTTTTATGTAAACTTGTTCTGTAATTTCTGTCTTTTTGCTGTTGATCTCTCTGCAGCATAGAAACCTCAATGCATTTTGCTTGTACATTTGTTGCCAACTTAAGGCATAGAAACAAACCTGATGATCAGACCGGCAGTGTAGTCTGAGGTCACCAAACTCTTGTATAAAAACAGCTACTATCACTCCAGCCAGTTTGGCTCAGTGGTTAGGACATGGGCCGGTGGACTGAAGGGTCCTGGGTTCGATTCTGGCCAAGGGCACATACCTCGGTTGCAGGTTTGATCCTCATGTGGGTACATGTAGGAGGCAACCAATCTATGTGCCTCTCTCACATCGATGTTTCTCTCTCTCTTTCTTGCTCTCTCCCCCCCCCCCCCCAGTCTCTCTGAAAAGCAATAGAAAAAATACCCTGGGGAGAGAGCAAATAAATAAATAACATCTATTATCCTAAAAGTGACCGAATCTACCTTTATGCAGACCACAGCTTGTAATACACTCACCCTCCTTGTGGCCTGTGTGTGTTTGGGGTGGAAAGTCCTCTGTCACAGGTCCTTTCCTGTAACGATCCCTCAGGTTTTGGTTTAGTGAGGGCACTAACATTTGTTTCACAGGAATTTTCTTTTACCAGCTCCACTTCAAGCTGAATGTGCTTCTTTCAAAAACCGCTGGGTTTCCTCAGAAAGGCCGGGGTTCCGTGTGGGGTGCCTGCAGGCAGAATGGTGCGTGGTGGGATTCTCCTGTGCGGCCTCACGAGCACCCCGCACTCACCGCTGCCCGGGGAAAGCGCGATGCCCGGAAGCAGCGCCCTGGGGACTGGGCCGGAATGAGTCTGTGTAATGGGCTCCCACCTGAGATGGTCATTCACGAGCCCTGAGTCCCAGCTTCACTGTCATGTGATGACTGCAGGGACGAAAGGCAGTCTCTCCAAAGGAATGTCACCCTGAGCTTCCACGCAAACATCCCCTGGTTGTCGGAGCTTAGTATCCACGCTGGGATAGCCGCTCATTACCTCCAACATTTCACAAGCATTTGCCGAAAGGTGGGTACATTGAAAAGAGGGCATCTCCTTCTCATAGTCCTCTGTCAGCCTCCCCCAAATTGCCATGCGATATTATATAATATTTCCTTAGCCAGATTCCAGGAATTCTATAGGCTGTAATTTAATCCCAGGAAAACCGAAGGATATTAAATGATCTAAACTGTCTTAGCCAGAAATCTCTGATTTGGCTGCCCTTTGAAGTTTGTATCTGAAACTTTTTGATGTCTTAATATTGTTTTAGAAATTAGGGGGGAGAGTTGACTTTGTAAATCATTTTAGGATTGCAAAAATGACATTATGATGATGAATGGCACAAGGCTTTAAAAAAAGTTCCTCTGAATATTAAATTAATCACAAACCAAGGCTGTCTAACATTAGCTCCTGATAACGTAGAGATCCTGTGGCATTCCAGATGCTCTACGGAACAGAAATATTCTGTCTTTATTATGAGCACCTTTCCACATCTGCAATTCTGTTATACAATAAAGTCTTGTTCTTTTGTTGCAAGATTGCCCTGGTTCATTTTTTTATTATTAATTTAAACCATGTGGGCAAAGGGTAATCCAGTAAGCCATAGGATTTCAGATCAGAGCCTTCGTACAATCACATGTAACATCAAACATCTGGATATTTAGATGGATAGGGATGGGGGGAAATTAACAAGACCTGAAGCATTGTCTGAATGTACAGATCTTAATTGTATATAATTTTATTCACTTTGAATGTAATATTTCTTAAGATACCTTCTTTACAAAATAGCTAGGTTATAACAGAAATAAAAATTCACAACCCAACTGCACCAGTCACATACACATGTTTACTAACCAAAAAGCTTTAGTTAAAAAGACCCTAAAGTTACTATTATATATTGCTCAAGTAACCTAGTATCACTTTTATTGTACCCAAAAGCAAGTTAAACAATCCACTTAGAGGGAACTTGATCTATAAGTTTTCTTGAAGCAATGCATCACATAGTTATCTACTTAACATAAAGCTTGTCCCAGAAACATTTTGCCTCTAAGGCATATCACCCAATCATACACCACAATTAGTGTTTGCCTTCCTCTGTGTTTCGCCACCCCTGCACTTTTTCTAACCCCACTTCAATGAAAGTTTGGGGAAGAAAGAAGTCATGATGCTGTATAATTGGAAAAAAACATGTTGGCTTGTTTCAAATTTTTACATTTTTCCAAGGTACCTGAAACTTGCAGACAATAAATAACATAAGGGAAATGTTTAAGTATCTTGCTAATAAAAGAATTTCCCTTGAGTTTTAGAAATCTGTTTAAAGCAGAACGGTACACAGAAACTTAAGAAGCAAAACTAATCATTCTTGCTAAATATGCTAGGTTAATATTGTTTAGAATTAAAATGATACTGAGAACAGTAAAAAAAATAATAAATCCTATTTTGTACCAAAAAGGAAGGCATAACAGGGCCATCCCAACAAAAGTTAAAGTTGACCCCCTAAATCCTATAAAGTTTCTACTACAGTCCAAATCAATTTATTTCCAATGCATGATGCAGATACCAAAGCAGCCTCTCTTGAAGTTCTGCCTGAATGGATGGTATTTGCATTCTGTAACCCAGATGCTGTGCATTTTACTGCAGATGCCAGGTGTGGACATTCAAAAGTAGAAACCTCAAGATCAAAGAAACAAAGGTTGATCCTGTTGAAATATTCAGCCACAAGTCATTCATACGACTAGAGACTTTTTGTTTCATGAGGTGTTTACATCCTTTGTTGCTGAAGCTATTTATTGCCTTTGAAAACAGTTCACCTTCCCATTTGGAACACTATAGAGTGTGATACGGCCTTAATGTGTGTTAAGGGAACATCCATGTTTGCAAGGGAAATCAACACCACTATGACTGCAAAAATAAATTCAATTTTGGGGGTTAAAAAATAAAAACAGGTCAATGCTTTATTTAACGAAGGGGTAGCCCAGGCCCGTAAATAATATGTGACACAAATCAGATAGATATGGAAACACAAAAGCTAAAGTAAATGGGAAAAAGAAAAAAAAAAAGTTATAAAACTTAACTAGCTCCAAAAGTTAGTTGGACAAAGAAGAGCTGAAAACCCAGGGCGTAATTTCCATGGCAACATGCTCTTTTTTTTCTGGACAGAAATCAAAGGAGTTGACTCTGACTTTAGCATCTCTTTGTTCATTAATTCAACAAATATTTACTGAGTACCTTCTGTCTGCCAAGCAAGGTAGACACCAGTGAAAACAAAGCAGTTCCTTCCTTCAAGGAACTTATAATCTATCGGAAGAGACAAATACACTAAATTTTTCTGTATAATGGGGCAGGTGTTAGATTAAGCAAAATACAGGTTAACCACAGAAACATTAAGGAAGGAGATGTCTACCTGTTTTGATACATCTGAGCAGACTCTGCAGAGTAATTTCTACTCTGAGATTTAGAAAACGAACAGGATTAGTGGGGGAAGAGGAAAGGAGTGGTCCTGGCAGAAGGAAAAGATGTGTGGCTTCCCAGAGGTGACAATGTACAGCAAGTTTATACAGGGTGGGACAAAAGCAGGTTTACAGTTGTTCGTATGGAAAACAATACAATAATTAAGAAATAATAACACAAGAATAAGCTGTGTTTTTTGTACTCACAACTGCAAGCCTACTTTTGCCCCACCTTGTATAATCACAAGCCAAAAGTGAGGACTCCAAGGCAAGCAATGGGGAGGGTTAATGCACAGAGGTAAAAAAAATAAAAATGTCCTGATCATGAAGAACTTTATATCTCATCTCAGCTACTACTCCAGGAAGGGAAACCTGCACTGCTTATGACTCACCTCAGCCCTAGATAAGGAATTCTTTAAGCATCATCTGAGGATCCCTGGGTACCTGTAGAGTCTTCCACTCCCTGGTCCAGACTACGAGGAATACATTCTTCCAAAATGTGGACAACCTGTTTAAAATAGAAGAAAGATACAGGGAGCATTTTACACTGGTGTCCAGATATTTACTACTTACTCAAGAAAATATTTTGTAAGAATGTTCAGGACAATTGCAAATAGCAATGGGGAAGGGCTGGAATTCCACTAGACTCTGCTTGAAAATGGAGAGACTGTGGACTTAATCTCTTTCGAAACAATCTCTTGCTGCAACCTTTGATTTCTATTGTTATTATTTATATGGTGATGATAATGGCAATATTAATAGTAATAATAAACTTGACTGGGCATCTAATATCTGCCAGGCACTCCCCTGAGTTTTTCCTGAATTCTCTCATTGTGCTTCTCAATAAGGACACAACCGGTTACAGTCATTCACTTCATTTTACAGATTAAGACACTGAGGGTCAGTGGTCCAGGTAGATCACATGTCTGGTAAGGACTCAAAGATAAGGCATTTGAAAGGGTACATGGAGGCAAAGGTAAATTTTCACATGTTCAAATACCATACGCACAGCCCCAAATGGAAGAATAAATAAAGATTTATCTCACAAAATGAAAACTTCCCAAATCTATATAGTCTCACAGAGCAATGCAGAATGTTCCTTGGGGGAGGAGGGTGATGAAAGAATTGCTGAGAAATATATTTTTTAACATTATAAGAACTGAATCACTTTCAGGGGCATCAAATGCATCTGCAATTGCAAGCACACTTTCCTCCCTTTCCTCCTGGTCTTCCGTGCTCAATAGATCCCGGCAACAGTAAGTCTCAAATTCAGTCCAATCCTTAAACATTCAGAAACTACTCACTGTCTCCTGCTTCTTGTCCCGGTTACCACAGATAGAAATAAACGTTTTTAGTTAAAAAAGAGCACACATAACCCCACCGACAGATTTTGTTTTAACACAATTCCATAACATCCCATAAACCTGAGCAACAATTTGGAGATCAAGTGTTCCTACAGTCTAATGCTGCATATTAATGACCCCAAAATTTAATGGCTTAAGACAATCGTTTATTTTACAGTATTCTGTGGGCTGACTGAGCTCAGCTGAAGTGTTTCACGGTTGGGGTCTCTAATTCTATTACAGTCAGAGACTGGCTGGGTCTGGGGTATCTAAAGGCTCCTTCACCCACGTCTGATGCTTGTGCTGACGTGGTTGGGGCAGCTAAAGGCTAAATGCACCTTCATCTGCTCTCCATGTGGCTAGCCTGGGCTTCTTCATAGCACGGTTCTCTTAGCATAATCAGTCTTCCTACTGGCTGTCCTCAGAATGAGCATTCCAAGAGGATATAATTGGAAACTGCCTTTTTCTTTAAAGCGAGGCTTGGAAACAGATACAAGGTCACACTGTCATATTCTATTGCTCAAAGAAGTCACAGAGCTCACTTAGATTCTAGAGGTGGGGAAGAGACCCTCCTGTGACTACTTTTAATACGTCATACTAAGCTCTTGGCTGGAAATAAAGCCTTAAATTTTATTTTGAAAAATTTGTTTTCACTTACCAAATTTCTAAAATAAGAGAAGTAAAAAGTGGTGAAATTTAATATGCTTAATCATTGTTCACAGGAAGGAAGTAATTTATATTTTATTAGAATTTTAAGTTTCAATTAGCTTATAACTAGTATATAATGTCAACTAGCAGTCCAAGTATACTTATTTATGTTAACCACTAGTCTGAAAATTTGATGGATGGTGTTATTTATGGATCATAACTTCAACTCAACCCAGATAAATTGGCAAAGATGCCAACACTCAAGATTATAGGGAGGAAAATGGCAATTGTTTCATAGCACTTAAAAATATACTTTAGAGTTAGAAGTTATGATAGACTGCATAGCAAACAGTGTGCTCTTTCAAATGACTTTATAATGATAGCAACAATTTTCATACACTTCCATGGGAGAATTTTTCTTTCCAGAAGTATGTTTTAATGGCTATTTAAACAATACTCGATATTCACACAGAATTTAGACCATTATGGCTTGATTCACTTCATTAATAAGTCTGTGGGAAAATCAGTGGCCCCTTAATTTGGGATTAAAAGGTTTCTTCCTATGGCCTTTAATTTAAATTCCCAGGGAGTAACCTAGGATATGAGTCTTTAAAGTTACATATATGCATGTAGTCTACTTCAAAAGCAGCATTAATAGCATTGTTTTTTGCTGAATAAAATTTATGATGCAGTCCACAAGGGAAGTTGTACAAGGACTGTTTGCAAGGATAAAAAATAGGAGATCTGTGAATCCACTTTGGGAAAGAAGCTAGATAAACTGTATATGCATATTATAATCTACTGTGTGGTAGCAAGGAAAATATTGAATAGATATAAAAGAAGTAACATAGATCATAAAAATACTAAATAGAAGAAAACAATAAACAAAACTAGTTCTATATAACAATACAAAAATCCACACAACAGCATATATAGATTTTACAAGATTAAATACAAATAGAATGATACACCTCAAACATAGTCTAAAACTGCTCATAAGGGTAAGGATATAGGATAGAAATTGCTGATGAAATGGGATAATTTTTTTAAATAAATAAACAATCAGAGAAACCTTGCATAGGCCAATGACAAAGACTTGTCATGAGCTGGGTACTTATGTTTGACTTGACCGTTTTGACCAAATAAGACAAATTATGATCCAATTACCATCATCAATTTAAATTCATAAATAGCTAGATATTATAGGTTCCATTCTAGAGGCTGATAAATACAACTAGCTATTGATTAAAAGTCATATTGAACAAATAAAACTATTAGAATATCCTTATACATAAAAATCAGTCATATTAAAATAATAATAGATAATATGCAATCAAAGGGGGCTGCTGGTCTTCCATAATTCAGCCACATCTTTCCAGTTCAAGTTAATTTAACTTGGGCTCTTAAAAGCATATTTTAAATGTTGGTTTATGTCCAACAATTTAAGAGGTTGATCAAAAAGATACACTGACTCAGAGAAGGTTCTGACAAGATGGTGGAGTAGAAAGCACTAGGAATCTGTCTATCTTCCCACCTACACAAAAACTGCACTAGCAGAATCTTTCTGATGTAACTATTTTGAAACTCTGGAGTCTATGGAAGGCTTACAACTTCTAGGAGAAAGTTTGGAGGGTAAATTGTAGCTAATTTTGGTAAATTTTGGCTCTTAGCACAGCAACAGCTATGCATCCTTACTCCTCAGTCCCATAGCAGGCAAGATATGCAGGCTTTCCAGCAGCTATACACAGTTTGCAGGAGCCACAGTGGGCAAAAAGCACCATGTCCTCCACATATCAGGGACCTGTGCTCTGATCACTGATTGCTGCTTCTAATCACAGAGATGCAGACAAAGAGGTGGGTGGCCATTTTTGTTGAGCCTCCCCCCACCATTGCAAGCCTCTGCCGTATAAAACTTTTAGAAGGAAAAATAGAGGACAAGCTTTATGACATCAGATTTGGCAATGATTTCTTGGATATGACACCAAAGGCACTTGCAACAAAAGAGAAAGCTGTAAAGCAAAAGATACTATCAGCAAATTAGAAAGTAAATCCATAGAATGGGATATTTGCAAATCATATATCTGATCATCGATTAATATTCAGAATTTTCCTAAAACTCAACAATAATAACAAACCTGATTCAAAGATAGAGAAAGGACTTGAATAGACACTCTCTAAAGAAGATATATACTTGGGGGCATGCACAGGGAAAAGATATACAAATGGCCAATAAGCATGTGAAAAGATGCTCAACATCACTAATAATTAGGAAAATATAAATCAATGAGAAAGCACCTCACACACCTTAGGATGACTACTACATAAAAAACACACACAAGTGTTGGCAAAGATGTAGAAAAATTAGAGCCCTTGTACATTGTTGGTGGAAATAATAAAAGATATTGCTTCTGTAATACCAGTATTGTGGTTCCTCAAAAAAATATATGCTCCAGCAATTCTACTTCTGGGTATATACTCAGAGAATTGAAAGCAAGGTCTGAGAAGATAGTTATATGTCCATTTTCATAGCTGCATTACTCACAACTGCTTAAACATGGACGTAACCCAAGGATACATTGACCAATGAATGGATAAATAAAATATAGTATATGCATCCAATGGAATATTATTCAACCTTAAACAAGAAGAAAATTTTGACATATGCTACAACATGGGTGAACCTTGAAAACATTATGCTAAATGAAAAAGCCAGACACAAAAAACAAATACTGTATGTTTCCACTTATATGAAATATTTAGAATAGTCAAAATCAGAGACACAAGGTAGAATGTTGGTTGCCATGAACTAGGGAGAGGAGTGAATGGAAAGTTATTGTTTTAATGGGTATAGAGTTTCAGTTTTGAAGATGAAAAGAGTTCTGGAGATGGTTGATGGTGATGGTTGTGCAACAATATGAATATTTAATACCATTGAACTGTGCACTTAAAAATGGTTAAGATGGGAAATTTTATGTTATGTGTAATTTAGCACAATAAACAAAATTTCGAATAAAATGGAGCAAGGATAAAGGAAGGCTCAGAACAATTGCATACTACTACAATTCTGAAATACAGCTAAACATACATCCCCAACTCCTTGATTAAAGCCAGACCAGCTCCTGAGAGTAATTTACTATGACTTTTGGCTCTGCTCCTGGCCTGTGTTTAGAGCTGAATAACTTTCTCTGCTGCATATCTGTAGAAGCTTGAAGACCAAGAAACCCCTTTTCATTATAAACCGACTCTGTTCCACCCTGGTGGGGTGACACAGTTGGTTGGAGCATCATTCCAGACACCAAAAAGGTTGCAGGTTCGATTCCTGGTTGGGGTGCTTGCAGGAGGCAACAGACCGATGTTTCTCCCTTTCCCTCCCTCTCTCTAAAACTCAATAAAAAACTTTTTTTTTTATTAAAAGTTAGACAGAATCTCATTGATTAAAAAAACAATACCTAATATCATCTGGAAACAATACCTAATATTGTGTATATGAACAATGATATAATAATATAGATTTCATGTTTGATGGGAAACATATCTAATACTACTTTTTGGTCAAAAATCCTAATCAATATTGTTCTGTATGGTCTAAAACTGCAACTATTTGGATATTTTTCAACATAATAACTGAATAATTTTTCTATGAGGTAGATTAAAGACCATCTTATTAGTTCAAAGCAATACTCATTGAACAGCAAAGGAAAGGAATTTTACAGTAATGTAAATTCCAAAGCGTTCCAACTATAATTTCAGTCATGCAAGGACCAGAATATTAAGCCATCAAAAAATAATCCATGAGAAAACTGCTGATTCCATGGTTTTTGGACTGAATATAGCCCTAAAAATATGTTTCAGAAAGTTTGTTTAGTATTATATAACTACTTGGGTTATGCGGTTTTCATATTTTGCAGTCTATTTACTAAAACCATTGGTCCTAGATTTAATTGCTCACCACATAGGGAGGCTTCCAAGCTTCCAAAATAATAGAATCACATTATATTTCATCAAAGTTTAGGATGACAATTGCATTAGGTTACATACTGATGATAAAAGTAATCAAAAGACATTTTTAAAAGTATGCTCAGTACGTGTAAACCACTAAAAAACTAACTTAAAATTATGATATAAAGCCTTTTCCAGAATTACCAAAAACAATGAAGGCAATTACAAATTGGACTCTACAACACTCTACCTGTATGAAGTGTTATATATATAATCTAAACAAGAGGGTACATAGCAATCTCACTCGATTGCCAGTGGCACAAAACTGGGAGACTGAATTCAAGAAATGCGTAATTGGGCCGTGACCCAGAATCCTAAGCTGATAACTTTTAAGGTTTCTGAGAATTCCCAGGTCTATACCTCAAGAACCCAGATTTATTCTCAAGCCACTACAAGCTACATTCTTCAAATCCCTTGCTATGTGCTTCTCATTCTTGGCTGGGCACGGCAGTCTGCTGAGTAATTGCACCTCTCATCAACTCCGGAAAGCTAGTAAAGTAGCTTAAGGGAAGCTTTGCCCATTAGACCCTCTCTCTCTCTCTCTCTCTCTCTGAATCAGCTTTATTTAAAGGTGTAATTGACATATAATAAGTGGCACCTATTTAAGTGCAATTTGAGAAATTTCAACATAGGTATACATCTGCAAAACTACCACTACAATAAAAATAATGAGCTTTCTAACACCCACTAGTTTGCGCATGTCCTTTCCTAGTTCCTTCCTCCAAACCACACACCCTCATTCACTGACAACCCCTGATCTGCTTCCAGTTATTATAAATTAGTTTGCATTTTCAAGAGCATTATATAAATGTTATAATAAAATATGAACTCTCTTCTACTCTGTTTCCTTTAACTCAGTATAAGTATTTTAACATTCAACTATGTTGTAGCAGGTATCGATAGTCCGTTTCTTTTATTGCTGAGTCGTATTTCATTCTTTAGATACACCTCTGTTTACTTGTTTGTTCATCTGTTGATGGGCATTTGAATTGTTTCCAGTTTGGGGCTATTAAAGTAAAGCTGCTATGAACATTCCTGTATATCATGTATGCTTTTATTTCTCTTGGGTAAAAACCTAAGGGTGAATGACTAGATCATATGGGAAGTATATGCTTAAATTTTTAAGAAACTGCCAAATTATTTTCCAAAGTAGTCATCCCACTTTACATTCCAACAAGCAGAGACTAAGAGTTCCAGTTTCTCCACATACTCGCCAAAACTTAGGACGGTCTGTCTTTTTAATTCATTCATTCTGATAGGTATGGAGTAGTATCTGTGGTTTAAATGTGTATTTCCCTATTGACTAATAATATTGACCTCTTTTCATGTGCTTACTGTCATAAATTTACTTTCTTAAAGTTGTAGAATTCGCTCAGCTTTTTATTGGATGGCTTGTTTTCTTATAATTGAGTTTTGAAAATATTTTTAGAATACATTTTAAATACGTTTTCTATGTATTCAGATAGGGAATTAGCAAATAGTGTCTCCTAGTCTGTGTTTTGCCTTTTATTTCTCTTAGCAGTGTCTTCCAAAGATCAAGTTTTAATTTTGATAACATCCAATTTATCAATTTGGTATTTTTATGGATCATGCTTTAACAGTCACATCTGAGAAATCTTTGCAAAACTCAGGATCACGAAAGTGTTCTCTTATGTTTTTTATAAAAGCCTTATAGGTTTTACACCTAGCCTCAGATTCATTTTGAGGAGCATTTGATTTTACCTCAATATACATAAAATAAAATTTACTGATGTGGGGTCATTGAAGAAATGCATGGTGGCTAGGTAGGTGGCCAAAGTTACGACGACAGGTTGTATGATACAGAAGAGTTTTGAGGGTTGTTTGAAAATCCTATTGCCCAAGGCGTTTTTCAGATATTTTGTCTATTTTCCCTTTGTTTCACACAGCAGAATAAATGCAGTCCCTATTGTTCCACCTTCCCCCAAAGTGGAAGTCCTCTATTCTTTATTTTTTCAAAAGAGCATTAACTACACAATCTCTGTATTCATTTCCTATCTGGACAACTAGGGAAAAAACATAGGATATGGTACCAGGGGTGCAGATAATGTCCCACATCAGAAGGTGTAGAGAGTAACTGTGGCCTACCCCAGGAATTTAAAGGGTCCTAGCATGTCTAGAACAAAGAGAAAAGGTGAGAGAGGACTCCAGAAAGGTTGACAGATGTCATATTACTGAAGACCTTGCAAGTCTATCATGGATTTCTAATTCCATCCTAAGAATGATGGAAGTAACTGAGAGAATGCACACAGAATAGTTGTGATTAGATTTGCAATTTTTTTTTTTTTAAATGTATTCCTCACCCGAGGATATTTTTTCCATTTTTTTTCAGAGAGAGTGGAAGGGAGAGAGAGGGAGAAAGAGAGAGAGAGAGAGAGAGAGAGAGAGAGAGAGAGAGAGAGAGAGAGAGAGAGAGAGAGAGAGAAACATTGATGTGAGAGAGACACATCAACTGGCTGCCTGCGTCCCTTATGTGCCTGACCCAGGACCGAGGCCGGGGACTGTGGCTGCAACCGAGGTACCTGCCCTTGGCCGGAATCGAACCCAAGACCCTTCAGTCTGAGGGCCGACACTCCAACCACTGAGAAAAACTGTTTAGAATTGATTTATAATGTTAAAAGAATCACTTTTAGCTGCAGAGTGAAAAAATGCATTACAATGGAGTAAGATATTCAGAGACAATTTAGTAAATGTGAAACATTTTGGGCAAATGCATGACATAAGGTAAGTGAGGAGGAGGGGTTTAGGGTGTACTGTGATCAAAGGCAAATAATCAGGAAGGAGAAAATATATTCCTGACATGGTTAAGAGAGAGCATGTGAGGTTTAATGTAAGTTAGAAGAGAGAGGAAGCTCGGGGTCTGTAATGGTACTCAAAGGATTTCATATTATATGAATGACAACATTATATATTGAGCAAATTGAAGGTTTTGTGTGGAAGAATGTCAGAGAAGTGCTTTAGGCTGATAATAAAATGGTCCCTGGATTAAAAGAGATGAAGATGAGTCTCAAGGACATTTGGAAATAATTGCAGATATTGAATCAAAGCAATACAGAATTGTGGTAGATTTATGAAAATGGGAATTGAAATCAGAACAGAAATCTCTATCTAGTCTTAAAGCCTCACAATTTATTCACAGTCACTCATTAAACCAACTCATTTCTCAATTCTTCCGTATTTGTCTCTTATAAACCTAAAATATTGTTTAGCCCTCAAAAGGTTTTATATATTTTAAGTAGACTTATCATAGCATTTTGTAATATTTCCTCTATTATGTAAATAATTTCTGACTGTATTCACATTATTTCAACCCATATAATTTTGACTGTTTAGCATCTTAAGTATTAAAATATATTCCTCTATTAATTTATATTCTAACCTGTTTAAGCATTTAATAGGTTAATGGCAATAAAACGATTAATAGTGAACTCAAACAAATTAACATCTTCACGATCATCATTATTAATGAAGTCAAAATGATAATAGAGTAATGCATGTACATGTCCCCTTTCCCTTTATGGAAAGTATTCTTAGGAAATTGAGCTCTGTGACAAAGAAAATATATTCTGCATCCTACACTTTGAGATTGGTTTTGATGATCTGATTCACAACTTGCATTATATAAACCACTACTGATTTGTCTCCCTCAGTCTAAATTGTCATTACTCTTTTCAAAACCAAAAAGCTCCAGCATATCAATGAAATGAAAGCTCAGGTTCAACAAAATGATCAGTACCATAGACTTAAAATTCATCAATGACAATTCAGTAACTGTATAGGTAAGTATACATCCTTCAACACAGTGTGTGTGTGTGTGTGTGTGTGTGTGTGTGGTGATGATGATGATGATGATGACCCTAGAATCCATTAAGAAATGACACACCATGCCTAAGAACTGCTGGAAGGCATTTAGGTGATCACCTGATACACAACATACAAGATTAATCTGAGCACTAAGTATATCTTGGCAATATAAGGGTGGTAAGAAAACCCTCAGCATCAGTTGTGGTAATCAGTCCTCTATGCACCAGATTTCCATCACTTCCAAGAGAAATAAAGTGGATGAAAAGGATTTTCCTTTTCAGTGTATGTGATACTTTAATCACTGAAAGCTCATGAAGAAATCTTTGGTGAAATATATTTAAAAGCCTATTTCCTTTTTGTAGTACAAAATTTATCTAACTTGACTTTAGCTACGATGACCAAATTTTTATTTTTACAACTTACGTAAAACAAAGTTTCACAGGCTAAGAGCTCAACACAGATGTTCTAGTTTTTGTGTTCTTATTGGCTCTAAATGTATCTCATCTTTCTTCTTGTTGGAAGTAATGACTGAATAGGAATGTAACTTTGATTAAACCACATACCATGAGGTCAGAAAGAAAGCAAAGTCTAAGTGAGACATCAGTATTTAGGCAATATGGCTTTCCTAATCCACAAATTTCAACTGTACCTGCATATTGGAGTCAAGTGAGGAATTCCATTTAAATGCTGAGTTAGTTTTTCTGGAATATTATTCCACTATCAATAGTTAGTTTTCAATTCACAGGTAATTCTTACACGCCGCCAAGATTGAGAATCAGCGTTAGATTTAATCCATGAACCAAAATCTTGAGGACATACATAACAATTTCCTTGATAGGGCAAACCCTGTCTGCCATCAGATATTCTGACTGCATGACCCTAGGATGGGTCCAAGAATCTGCCTTTTAGCTAGCAGTTCATCCTGAGATAGGCGGTCTATGGATCAAATGAGAATCACTGTCCTAAATTCAAAACCAAGCTCTGTATTATTCCAGAGGTCTGTGTTTAAGGCCTATCTAAAGTGCACACCTCCAGTTTCGGAGGCAAAAGAGACCCAGAGTGTGAGACAGGAAAGTGAACTCAGAGGACAGGTTGACATGTGAGGGCTCCAGTAATGAAGAGAAGTGAGAAGAAGACACCCAGGTGAGCAGAAGTTCCATGGGTGCAGGCTCTGCCAACAAAATATCCTCGACGCTGCACCAGAACTTCTCCTCCACAGGAATGAAATAAGAGGAAGACTAGAGAGTGGCCTTGTGCTCTTCCTAAAAGCCAGTGTCTGGACTAAGACATGCTAAGAGAAATATGCAGTCTGGAAGGACGCAGATCATAGATGAAGAGCAGGGACAGATAAGACAATGAGCACCTGCACGGTGTCTAACACACAGTAAGTGCTCATAACACACAGCAGGTGCTCATAACACACAGTAAGTGCTCATAACACACAGCAGGTGCTCATAACACACAGTAAGTGCTCATAACACACAGCAGGTGCTCATAACACACAGTAAGTGCTCATAACACACAGTAGGTGCTCATAACACACAGTAAGTGCTCATAACACACAGCAGGTGCTCATAACACACAGTAAGTGCTCATAACACACAGCAGGTGCTCATAACACACAGTAAGTGCTCATAACACACAGCAGGTGCTCATAACACACAGCAGGTGCTCATTAACACCCTAACCTGCGGTGACCACGCCCTGACTGCCTGGGGAAGCAGGCTTCCCACACTCCACCCAGGTGTGAGTCCCTGCCTGTGTCCTTCCAGAAGGAGCAGCCACCACCCACCACCAAGAGCCAGGCCAGACTGAGCCTCCTGCTGTGCTGTCCCAGGAAACAGAGCTGGGCCTCCAGGTGCAGCTCTTGGCCTTGGGTCACGCGCACAACACAGACCTGTGCTTAGTGTCACCCTGCAAGTTTGAGCACTGCAAGGCCCTGTCCTTTGCACCAGCACCTGAGTCCAGGTGCCCCAACGACAGCAGCGCCAGGTCCCAGGAGCAGGCAGGGAATGCCACACGGGGGCCGAGGAGCCGTGCCCATGTGAGTCAGCAAGTCCCTGCCCAACCTGTGTAGCCCCCAGCCGGCCACCCACAGCACAAGGACTGGGCCGGACACTCGAGGGCTGAAGGGCCTTTGCCACGACCCACTGATGACCTCAAGTTCCCCACGCCCCTGCTGCCCACCCAGCCCAGCATCTGCGCCGCGGACCCTGAGAGGCTGTCCCCCACTCCCCAAGCAGGTGGAGCTATCAAGGCCTCAGCCATGCACGGACACCCCAAACCCCCTCAACCCCAGCACTGCAGCCCCAAGACCACTCTGATGACCACTGCCCGAGCCAAGGGGTTGGCCCGTGGGGACCCAGCCAGTGGGCCACTCGGCGGCTCAGAGTGAGCCCAGTAACAAAAAAGCCGGACGCCCCTGTCCTCAGTCCTTAAGACAGCCACTGGTGGCCCATACGGGTCAGCTGGCAGCCAGCCTGGTCTGGGGGTGGCCCACCCTGCGCCCCACCTCCCTGGCCCTGGCCTACCTGCCCACCGGAGCAGTGCCCTCTGCGTGGCGAAGGAGCGCGGCCCCCGCAGCTGCTGCCATCAGCCACCAAGCCCGGCGCCCAGGAGCAGGCGTGCGCGGGCCCACCGACCGCAGCAGGCCGCTGTGGGGCCGTCGCCTCCAGGTGGCCCTGGTTAATCAATAGCACGGCACCCATCATAGGAGAGCCCGGGGGAGGGAGAGCGCTGCGAGGGCCAGCGAGTGAAAGCGTGTGGCAGGAAGAGGCGAGCGGAAGGAGCAAGGAGAAAGGAGAAAAGAAACTGCGGGCCCCTAGAAAAGTCTCCCCCGGGGCTCACTCCATTATAATACTGTTTGTTTGGGATGTTTCTTCTCAGAGGAGAGAAAGCAAATGGACAATGGCTAGCAACATTATGGCGCTGTTTTCAATGCTGTTTATTTTATTCATTCCAAAGACAGCACTGAGTTGCTCACACTTGCCCAAGCCTGATACCCAAACAAAGGTCAAAGTCACCAGGCTGTGAGCTAGAGTGTGAACAAGACAAGTCTCGCAAGTCTCGTTTTACCTATAAAGTACAGATAAATTGTCAGAGACTTTAAAAACCTTTTGACCACTTTTTTTTCTCTAGAATATTAAAAATTTTAGAATCTAATCGTCTCTGCTATGGCCAATGTGATTACCATATTATCACTCTACCTTGTCACGAACTGGAAGAAACTTACCAGATGCTTCCTTGGAGTGGATTCTGACTGAAGATGGCCAATCGGGAGATAATGGCCCCAAGGGCCACTTCGAACTGGCCAAGGGGAAAAAGAGCAGATCAGATGCACGGTACATAATAAGTGGTCGCAGTCGCAGAGACTAAGCGTTGAAGCCTGGCGGGAGGGCTCCACCGAGACTGCATCCACGTGAGGGGTAAAACGTGAGGAGCCTTGAGAATAGTTCTATTGATCCGGCCACTGGTGGGTGTGGCAACTTACTTTTAAACGTTCATTAACAGTATGTGGGTGGGTCAGTGTAGCTCTAAAAGACAGAGGCAGGATAGTCTCAAATTTGGATCTGAGAACTCCATGAAATCCTGAGGCAATATGTTGAAAGAGGTCTTGGAAGAAGGTAAAGAAAGCCTGTACCGAACAAACCACTTTGCCAAATGAAATGGCTATGACGTTAATGCCACTTCAGTGGGATGAGAAGAGATTTGTTTTAAAAATTGGAATTTTCTGTAGGCATAGAGCAACCCTTGAGAGAGTGCTCTGGAGGGTCATCATCTTTCAGGACCCACAGAGATAATGACAGTAACGGCTTGCACTGTGATGATGGTTTCCTCCATCCATGGTACTAACCAATATGGAGATTCTGTAATCCTCAAATGATAGCTGTAAGAAGCCACAAAGAGGCTAAAGACCGTGGCAGGATAACCAGGAAACCCTGCCCAAGGAAGATGGGTGAGTCAAGAAGCCGGAAAGTGGTTAGGGAGCCCTTCACTTCAAAGTTGTTAGCTCTGATACAGCTGGCATTTTTAAGCTTAAGTAAATCACTTAAATTTAGAAGAGATAATATAGGACAGAAATAAATCTAAATGGTACCCTTGGTATCCTTACGTAAAGAAAGTTGTTTAATGAAAATACCTAGTGAACCCAACACAGTATTCTTCATCGTAGAAAAAAGTGATAAAAAGCTTCCAAACAAAACGCAAATAGCATTGAAGGTGGAAATTTCATAGAAACACTTTCAAAATTATTAAGGAAGTATTGTGTTAGACTCTGTTAGTGCTGCTATCAGACAGGTTAAGGCGTGAGTTAGTGGAAGCATTGTAATGTAGTAACCACATCTCTGGGCTCTCACCTATGTTTGAATCCTGATGTGAGCATTTACACATTTGTGAACACAACCATTTTGGGACTCATTTGGAAAAGGGGGAAATGAATCTTCTGCATCAGTTGTGGTAGTAAGTGAAATAATAAATGCATAGCACTTAACACATAAGTATTCGATATCATTTTTGTTATCACTATATTATTATTATTATTACTATACCAGTCTTGAAGGAGTCCACATCTAATAAGAAGGGAGATAATTATTATGCTTAATTCAGATTACAAGTTTAAAAATCTACTTATTTCATGACTATAACTTGGGAGATACTGTTCAAGGCACTGGGGATTCAGTTGAGAATCAAAAAGATGAAATCTTGCCCCCATGGAGTAGGTCAGTTTGGGTCCTCCAGGAAGCAGATGCTGAGACCCAGTTAGGAGTGAACGAGGCTAGTGTGTGTGTGTTGGGGGGGGGGGGGTCATGTCTATGAAAGATAGAGTGGGGAAGCAGAACTGGGCTAGAAAGCTTTCAGGCTGTGATCAGACATGACACCTGCAAAAGGAAATCAGTGAAGAAACAAAACTGGGCAGAGAGAATTAGACTGTGAAGCAGATGTGGCAATGTCTCAGCCAATAGAATGGGGAGTCACAGTGCACAGGGAGACGTCTAGTAACTGCACTCCTCAAGCTCAGTGCATCCTTTCTAGAAGGGAGAGATGAGCAGTACACATCCTTCGATGCCACAGTTCACTCTTTGTGCCACGTGGATTCAACTCTCCATGCAAGTGTTGAGTGGTGACTACCCCAGGATGCAATGATGGTCTCTTCTTGAGCAGAAATTTGGAAGAGAGAGATCAGTAGAACCAACTATAGACCCATCACTGCAGTTCTTCTTGTGATTGCAACTGGCACTCCTTGCCTTCCTTTCCCACTCTCCATTCTAAATTCCTGCCTCCCTCAGCTGTCATCTAGGCTGGTCTTGGAGGTTTATCTAATGATGTAACTCAAGCCCTCTTTCCAAAATTCTTAGTCTTGTAACCATATGCTCCTCACTCATAATTAGGCAAGGGTGTGCCAAGAGGTGCCAGAGTGGATCACAACCCTGCCCCATACTACCACTGACCTCATCTCTCAGTCTTCTTCCTTCCCCCAGCTCTTTCTTTCTAGTGGCCTCTGTGATGTTCTTAGGATTCCAGGTGTCCTTCCACCTTACCTTCTCTGAAATGTCAGTTCTCTCTGCTTGGACACTCTCACTTGATAAGCAATTAACTGCCTCCCTACTACCTTCAAGTATTTAGTCAAATATCACCTTCCAATCAGACGTTTACACGATAACCCTATTAAAAACAGCAACCTGCACCCAACTTTCAGCATTCGTGTTCCCACTTATACTAAGCAAGTTTTTTCCGTAGCACTGACCTCCCTCAACACAATAATTTTTTGTGTTTCCTGTCTTGTTCATTGATATATATCAAACTCCTAAATCAGTGCCACAAGGATCAGGCTCATCATAGGCATTCAATAAAAATTTGTTGAAAAAATTGTATGTTTTTTTTAATTTAGTGTAAAATAAATTTAATGCGCAATAATATAGCAGGTTATAATTTGTATCTATTGATGAAAGTACTAAATTCATGTGTAATATTAATTTTAATGTATTTGATTCAATTTTCTTATTTAGTTGTAGTGTCTTTGAATATATTAGGCCGAACCAAATTAAATGACTCAATTTTTTTTAGGTTAAAAATAGTTTGATTTTTGGAAGTTACATGTTTCAACTTAATACTAACATTTCACAAATGAAGAGTAATATGATAAAGACTTTTGAAAAAACATTAAATTACAAAATCACACATATAATGTTAAACTCCAAATATACAAAGAACTTATGGATTTCAGGATGACTGTCAAGCCTACTATAATATTTATTTCAAAGGAAAGTCACTATTAAAATATAGTATAGGAAATGAGGGGGATAAAGGAAATTATTTGGGGGTAATAGTTTATAACATCCTGGGAGATACTTTTCCTTCACACAGTTCTAATTTTCCACGTTTTTCAAAAAGAAGTGAATAATTTGGAGAGGGTTCAAACAACAACGAATGTAAGAACTAATATAATTGAAAATTTGGAAAATAGATTTGTTCTCAGGCTAACTTTCATATTAAGAGGGAAAACATTTCATATAAATAGGAAAACCATCAAGTAAAAAAAACTTAATAACTGATTTTAAGCAGTTTTTATAAATGATACTTCGAAATAGATATACAGACGCGTATCTATTTAGTCTTTTCTGCCAGCAGAAAACACCACTGTAAGGAGGAAAACTGTTATCCACTGGAAGTGCAACCTTTCTCGCATATTAATCTGTATTTGAGAGGTACGGCTCTACTCCATTAGATCACTTCAAGTCCCCGATTCCTGCTGCTCTGCCCCCCCCCAGGGCAGCAGTCAGCCAACTGCAGCCTGGGGACCAAATTCTGCTGCCACCTTTTGTAAATAAAATTCCATTGGAACTCCGCTACACTCACTCGTTTACGTATTGCTTATGGCTCTTTTCATAGCACAGCGGGCGAGTTGACTGGCTGTGACAGAGATCGTATAGTCTGCAAAACCTAAAATATGTACTGGTCCCTTACCGAAAGTGTTTATCCAACCCTTGCACAGAGTGATGCCCTTGTGTACACGGTCAGGGCTACTCCCCACCAGAGTACCCACGTTGCGGGCTGTGGGGAGAGGGCAGAAGACCACGTGGGAGGCAGATGCTCTCCTCTTCGACGGACCGACTTGAACTTGTACATTTCACTTCTCATTTACCCACTGGTGTGAACGCGGTGGGCCAGCAACGCGCCCGCTGAAGCGGGTGTGGGTGGGCCTGTCGCCAAGAGCACAGACGGTAAGTGCACACTCTAGGGCAACGAGCAGTTGCCGCCACAACTATCTACGTGGCATAGGTGGGAACGAGGGTGGAAAGGACAAGCCTCTCGAAGCAGCTGCTTGCTTTTCTGAATGCATGAATTTTGACAATGAGAAGCACTTCACAAAGGGGAAGCCTGCTCCGTCCAGGAACTCTGCCTCCTCTTACTTACTCCTAGATACATGTAATTCACCCAGAGCCCGGTTACCCTGATATTTTTTTAATTGTTGAAAGTATTACAGATGTCCCCCTTCTCCCCCCCACTGAACCCCTCCAGCAGACATCCACCCCCCCAGGCCTTCTCCACACTATTGTCTGTGTCCATAGGTCACGTATATATGCATCTAAGTTCTCTGATTAGCCTCTCTCCCCCTCCCCCACACTATTGTCTCCCTCCCCTCCCCCCTGAAATTCGTCCGACTGCTCCACAGTTCTATGTCTCTGTATCTATTTTGTTCATCAGTTTATTTTGCTCATTAGATTTCACGTATGAGTGAGATCATGAGCAGAACATTTGTCATCAGGGAAATGCAGGTCAAAACCACACTGCACACCTTCAGAATGGCTTGAAAATGCTAACTTTTGACAAGGACGGAAGCAGCTCAGATTCTAATAAATCTCTGGAGAAACACTTAACAACTAAAAGTCAATTCTAAAATTTGTCAGAATGTGTGATAACACATAAAGCCATACAAGCGTTAGTAACAAAGCATGCTACTATGTGTCAAAACAAAAAATTAATCTCCCCGTTTTCTTATTCGTTAGCCACTGTTGAAATCCCAATTAGTTTTTCTTTTTCAGTCTTCTCTTTGAAAGGAGTTTCGTAAGAACCAAATAGGTAATCCTAATCAAAGATCTCCTTCCCATTAACATCCTCGGGCATGTGACTTTCACAACAAACGTTGGAGAATGAAGTTAGCAAACACAAGCAAGAAAAAAGAAAATCAATTAAAGGACAAAACAGCAAGGTGAGCTCAGGCACAAGTGAGTTAAAAAAAAAAAAGAAGGGAAAAGAAGAATTCTAGATGGTACAGCTTTAATGGCATCTGAGAGTATACATTGGAAATCTGGGAAGAAGGAATTGAGCGTACCTGTTAGAAATAGTTGGTTTCTGGGAGCTGTCCAATGTACCAGCTGGACCATCCCAGTCACAACTTACCTCCTTACCAGGAATGAATGCACATGGTGATTCTAGTCCGTCTTGAACCAAGCCATCTATTTGCTAATCTTTTCTTTTTGGGGGGTCTATTACTTCTAAAGGGAAAAATGAACGCTTCTTTGTTAAAATATGAGAGAGAATATAAAATCAGTAAAATTTCATTTTCATTATACCAAGCTTAAATTTCCTTTTTCATCTTAAAAAAAAAAATGATCCAAAGATAACCAAACATCTCCCATAAATAGAATGAATGAAGTATAATTTCTGCTCTTATGTCCTGTGGGGCGGTGCAGAGCAGTGAGGAAAATAAACCAGGTGGAAGCGTCAGGGTTTTTCTTGTTCGCAAACGCCGATCAAGCCATTTAAAATTCGAGAGACAGCTTCTCAACGGAGGGTGAGCTGGTGGACCCACGGGTTTTCCAAAGGGCAGATCACATTTTTGAAAGGAGATTGAGGCTGTTTGGTTTGGGGGCGGGGAGGGTGTGCTCTGCCCCCCACGCTGGGATTATACACGAGAGCAAGCTCTGAGAAAATACGCCGACCCCCCCCCCTTTCGTTTTATTACCCTCATAACTTCTGCCCTCGAAGGAAAATCCTCTCCTTTACATGAGTCGAAGATAAGGGTAGGGAAAGGAAAGTCAAGTGTCTGAATTGTTAGGCTGCTCGTGACAAAACGGACTTTAGAAGGCAGGGTTTGTGACTCGGCAGGAGAGATGTTTACGAGGCCCTGGAAGGAGAAAGCCGGTTCCAACAGCGACTGTGGGGAATGCGCTCCGGGCCCCCCGACCGTGCTTACTTAAGCTAATGGAAGGTCTTGCCTTTCAGTAGCCGCTGCACCGGGATACCAGACAAACAGCCCCCCGCGACCCCTAGCAGGCAGGGCCCCTCTTCGGGACCTCATTAAAAGCACATGCGCTTGTTTCGCGCTGGTTGGCGGCCTCGGAGGGCGAGATTCAGGGCTCCGCTCGGAAGCCAAGGAGAAGCCAGGGCGGTGGAAAACATCCTCGCTTTGAAAAGCCAAATCTAAATTAAAGAACTACATGAGAGAAGGAGTCTGAAGAATATTAGTTGGCCGCGGGGTGAGGAGAGACCCGAAAAGCACAGCAGGTAAGAGCCGGGGGCAGCTGCCAAGAAGGAACTGTCCCAGGTGGCGCGGCGCAATGGATACAGTATCGGAGCTGGAGGCCCGTCTCCAGGAGCCCTCGGGGCGTGGTCGAGCTCGCCTCCTTCCACCAGTTTCGCCAGGAGGGACGTCGTCTTAGCCTTCCCGGTCGGTGCGACTAATCCTGTTATCAGCTGGGTTATAAATATCAACGTCCCCCTGGCCCTTCGCGGATGCTGTCGCATCAGATCCAGGGCTGCTAGGACGCGGATCACCTGTCCCGCCTCTCCCTGCGAGAAACCGATGAGACACTGGACCAAGAGGACTCGATGGCGGTCTATCCGGAGAGCTGCGTGGACGCCACCGTGCTGGACTTCGTCGCAGACCTGTCCCTCGCCTCCCCGGGGCACCCTCTCCTCTGCGACTTCGCTCCCGGGCTCCCCTTTGGGGACCGAGGCCTCGCGCTGCAGGAGGGAAGACCCAGGAGTCTGGCGTGCTTTGGCGAGGATCCCGAAGAAGAGGGGGGTGAAGTCGACGAGGGGGAGGAGGGGGAAGAGGGGCCGGGAAGAGGCGCCTCCCTGCTGGGCCGCCCCAAGAGGAAAAGGGTGATCACCTACGCCCAGCGCCAGGCGGCCAACGTCCGCGAGAGGAAGCGCATGTTCAACCTCAACGAGGCTTTCGACCGGCTGCGCAGGAAGGTGCCCACTTTTGCGTACGAGAAAAGGCTGTCTCGGATCGAGACCCTCCGCCTGGCCATCGTCTACATCTCCTTCATGACCGAGCTCTTGGACAGCTGCAAGAAAAAGGAAACCTGCTGAGCCCGTCCGCGAGGGCGCGTCGGCCGCCTCCCGCCTGGGCGCCTGCGAGTTTAGGGCGTTTGGGGTCCCGGCGGCGGGAAGGCCTGGAGGGACGCTCCGAGGCAGGACGTCGGACCTCCTGGGGCTCGGTTCGGTTGTAAAACGCCCAGAGCCCGCGCCGAGTTACCACGTTCGCGGTCGCGCTCCGTGGCGCGTTGCGCGGGGGCGGGCGCGGCGCCGGGGGACCGTGAGGGCGCGCGGGCCAGGCCGTCGAGGCGCGAGGCCGTCGAGGCGCGCGCGCGGAAGCAGTTTCCGCCGCCCCGTGGGTGGGGAGCTAATCGTCTCCGCAAACGGCAGGCTTCGGGACCTTCTGGAGAGTCCAATCTCTCCTCCTCGCTTTTTTTTTTTTTTTTTTAAACAGACCCATTTGAACCCCAAGAGTCTCCCGCGCCACCCCGGGCAGGCGCTCCGCTCCGGCCTGCGCCCTTAGGGAGGTCGGGGGGCGAGCACCCGGGAGGGGGGCTGGGTACCGGTCTCGGGACAGGCCGGGGGGCTCCGTCTCGGGTCAGGTCGTTCAGGCTCGCAGAGGGACGCCAGGGCGCAGCCGCGGAAGGAAGGGGCGCGGGGAGGCCCCGAGGCCTCGCCCCCTTCTCTCCTCCCCGCGCCCCCGCGCCCTCTTTCTACGCGCAGAATTAGCAGCCAGGTCGGAGTCCCTCGCGGAGCGCGACGCTGGAGCTCGGAGGTGGGAGGGGGGCGGCTCAGGCCCGGGCCCGGGGGGCGCTGCTGCCCCCGTCTCCCGGCGGGGGAAGGCGGGGTCCGCCCGGGCGCGGCGTGGCCCGAGCGCGCACTTTCAAAGCAGGGAAGCGAGCTCCCTCCTAGCTGCCCGGGGCCCGCCGAGGGCACCCGCGACCCGCAGCCGCGCAGCGCAGAGGGGCCGCCTCCTGGTCGGACCCGCGGCCGTGCCCAGCCCTTCCTCCTGCGCGACCTGCTAACCCCGAGCCCGGGGCCCTCAGACAGGAGCCGGCGGGCGAGCCCGCCTCCCGGTAAGGTCAGCACCCTGAAGGGCAGGGCCCCGCTTAACAGCACTTTCCTTTGCGCTCCCCGCCCCTCCCATCGCGCATGCGTGCCACACACACACACACACACACACACACACACACACTCACACACACACACACACACTCACACACACTCACACACACACACACACACTCCATATCACATTTTTAGAAATGTAATTCATTATATTAAGAAGTAATATATACCCACCCTAGAAAGTTGGGAAAACAAAGGTTAAAAAAAAAGAAATAAAAGTTAAATCACTCAGCGTTACCACACAGCATTCTTTACCTATATCCTAGTCTTTTTTTTTTCTTTTTTCTATACAGGTATAAATTCAGTATGTTTAACAAGTTTGGGCTAATTCTGAGTACTGATCTTTCTCCACTCAGCATTATGGAATGAGCAGTTTTCCTTTGACTTTAAGTATGATCCAAACGTGATTTTGATTACTGTATTTTGTCATAGAGATGTTTCACAACTTAACTCCAATCCTTTACAGGTGCATAATAGTTCTTTTAAAAAAAAATAAATGATGATGATGCAAAGACCATTCTTATAAATCTCTGTCTAAGATAATTCCCTAATATTAAATAGAAGTGAAATTTATGCGTCAACATTTAAGTCTGTGGCTACAAATGGCCAGCTTGCCTCCCAGTTAGGTTCTGCCAGTTCACACTCCCTCCGACCAGCATTGCAGGGATGTGCCTGCCTCTGAAGTGCCTTCATTTAAAACTTTTCCCAATCCTCCTATCTACAGGCACTGGATTTGTTCTGAAATGACCACCCTCCCCAAGATGATTTCTTACTGTGACTGCATCTTTTCACCTGGATTTTTTCTACCTGTACCACAAAAATCAGGATAAACAAGTAAAAGAAAAAAATGTAACCAGCTGAGACCAAACACCACCACCAGGCAGTGTATTTTTTAATTCTCCAGCACCTTTACTGAAAAAAAACCTGAAATTTGGACAATGACCTCTATATATCAGTTTTATAAAGTAAAATTACTCATTGTATTCTCTATTTCTAGGCAATGTTTTAGCTACTAAGACTAGCATATTTGTATTTTGTAAAATGAATTTTAAATTACTCATTTCAATACGTTAAGGGAAAAATAACTAATTGTGTTTCATCTCATCATCAAATAGTATTGGGCTTCCCCCTTACAGAGTGCTAGTGGCTCCATCAGTCCCTCGTGCTATTGAGTTATTCGTCTATCCAGTTAAAAATTGTGCTGACATTTTACATACAGTGCGAGTGGGTCCAAAACCAAAAGGGATCACAGAAGTGCTCTTTCTTCTCCCACTTAAAGTCCTGAAACCTAAACACCGTTAAAAAAAAAAAATCTACAAGTCTTAAATAAGTAAAAAAAAAAAAAAAAGGTTCAACTCTAAGAATCATTAATAATTTGTTGAAAGAACCAATTTTGAAAACCAGAATTTAAAAACACACACAACACAACCTGTGCAGACAAAGGGCCTCAAAGTCTTTGGATTCTGAAGAGAAAGTACAACCATCATCCTTCAGGCTGTCCCTCATATTCTGAAGCATTGTGCTATGTGCTTAGTAGGCACACGATATCCTACAGTGAGCACCTCTTTGGCTTAGTCAATAATACCCAAAGGACCTCCAAATAAAAAGCTATTTCCCTACTATTAGAATTATGCTCACAATTCTTAAAACTGTTACAGCTTATAAAATGCTTTGTTCTCTGTAAGTTTTTTATATGTTGGGAAGCTGCTCCAAAATATATAGTCTCTGAAGGCATCTTTAAATCATTGTATTAATAGAATAAACTGAGTCCAAATAAGGATCAGAAACACAGAGGAATGGAGAGATATTTTCCTTACATCAAATTATCCCTGGAGATAAGGCAAAATGACCTGCATTTGCAACAGGAATTTACTGCACCTCCGTATCTTGACACTCAACTCTTCTAAGCAACGTGATAGTTTTATTTTTTCACGTTAGATCCATAAATTCACTGTACTTTTAAATAGTGTTTTAGTATATAAAACAACCTGTTAAAATTGTTTTATTCTTTATTATCTTCTAAACCAAAATTGATAGAAGCATCAGTAGACATTGGTTTTTCCTTTTTGAAAAACAATTTTTTTGAGAGAGACATTGATTTGTTGTCCCACTCATTTATGCATCTAGTGGCTGATTCTCGTACGTGCCCTGACTGGGGAACAAACCCACAACCTTGGGGTATCAGGATGATGCTGAAACCAACTGAGCTACCCAGCTACGGCAGCACTGGTTTTTCAGTACCTTTACCAGTTAAAAAAAAAAAATCCTAATGGTGTCAATTACATCTGGAAAATTGTAATAATTAGTTTTTGAAATCTTAAAGTAATTTGGACACTTGGAATGTACCATTTTAGATGTTGCTTGGAGTCAATTTATTTATACACTCTTTGCTGACTGAAAACTGCCTTTTGGTCTCAAACTAAGTTCCCCATAACTATCAGGTTACTATTAGTATTCAGACATGTAAACCAAAAAAAGATCTAAATGAAATCATATTTGGAAGACATAATCAGGCTTTCCAAGGAAAGTAAAAATAATCAGAAGCCTTTGCCATCAACAGGCAGTCATTCAGGCTGATCTTCGTTTACAGTTGCCCAATGTGAAAGCAGATTTTGGCAAAATTAGCACTGGAAATTGAACCAAATATTATGCTAGTATGCATGAACATACAATTAAGACCCTTGGGTTGGTGTTTATTATTGCATTTGTCAGCATTTCCATTATAAAAACACTATTGTGGAAGATTTATAACATAGCTATAAAAATTCTGAGTTGAAACTTGATAAGCCAGTTTAATATAACTTTATTTTTTGTAATTACAAATCCTCAAAAAAAGAAAAGTAAGACATTAAGCACATTTTACAAGTGAGGTCCCAAAATGTACCTGCAACTTTAAAAACCAAGAGAGTCTATTTAATACGAAATATAAATTAGATTATTTCATTTTCATCAAAAGTAGCCGGCAGAATAATAACAAATGTTAAGTACAAACTCTACTTTTTATAGGGTGATATTTCATTAAATTATATTTAAATGTGCTGGGAAAGTGTTGAAATTTTGGTATATATCTGTATCTTGGCCCAAGTTCCTTCCTAGGTTCCCAAACTTGCCAACATTTTGGGTGAAGTTAGGACCAAATTCTGGTCAGTGCCCTCTCTTCCTGGGAATGCTGGACTAAAAAAGGTTACAAAACAAGAGTCAGCAGTTCTGACCATTTTGTTTTGACTTTGGGGTTTCTTTGAATCCAAAGCTCAAAACCAAACCTGGCGGAGGAAGGGAAGGAAAGCAAAGAAGCAATGCAAACTGACAGGGATAAAATACCAGAAAGATGGAAAAACTTCTCCAAGGCTCTCGAAACCAAAGCTTATAAATTACCGCAACTCTCTCCGTGACACCAAAGTTTCAGCTCTGTGCTTAAAATACATTCTGCAAAGAAGTATAAGGGAATAGAACGAAATGCAAAGAACAGTGTGAATGTATTTTAAAACACCCTTTATGGCTAAAATTTGGCAGAATCCTACCCTTAAAATTGTACAAGGCAAAGAAGCTTTAATATTTAGTGAAATCAAGAATTTGACAAATATTACAGAAGAGAAATGATCATAATAAAATATCTTATGGGTACTTAGTCACTTGTTGTTTTCAAAGCCCTATTCATTTACTTGCTCTCAGATGATCCTCCCAACTGGATTTCATGAGGATCTAGAGTCTCAGTTAAATTGAGTGGTCAGTGTGCCATCTTAAAAATTCATTTGCTCGCTGAAATCAGCATGATACTGAGATTCCTAAAAAGGACCAATGGTCACATAGAAGCAGCACATGACTTTGAAAGATATTGCCTTCAAAGATCAAAAGCACGTTAACACACTCTGTGGATGATAAATTATACAAAAGTCTGGTATGGTCTGCTCCCTCAAAGGCCAAATTTTACAACCTTCTATTTAGGGCTCTATGAAGGAGATTTCCACCTGCAGCCAGCAAATGTAGATGACCTCAAAGCAGCTGTTAAAGACAGCTTTTTATGCTATCCAGTCTTCAAACGGGAGAGACATGTCTATGAGATATGGAAATAGATCAAACGGTGAGCAATAAAACGCAATGGCATCATATAAACGCGTTTGAATGGACGAATGAATGAATGAATATGATTATACAATTATTTTACTGCAGATAATTTTGTGACTTCTTCAAAACTTAATAAAATCACAGGTTATATTTGTTACCAGTCAGATCTCGAACTCTATTTAGTCCCATAATTTAGTAAATTGCTGACCAATTTAATCCCATAGTTTAGTGAAATGTTGGAGAAACTAGAAATGGGCTCAAGGAGAACCACCAAGTAATTGGATTATTAGTTCTGGATGAAGTAGTAACATCTATAATAATTAGTAGTAATATCTATAATAATATATATATACATATATACTGTATTGCTTAATGAAAGCACACGTTCTAAATGCTGTGTTTAGTTCTTCACATAACTATTAAAGTTCTCATTATAACTTCAGGATATATTATTATCTTCATGTTATTACCCTCATAGTGATGAGGACACCATGGAAGAGAGAAGTTACATAACTTCCCAAGCTCAATCAGCTAATACATAGTGAAGCTAAGATGTATGCCGAGTGAAGAATTTCAGAGAACAAATTCTTAGACACTGAGATTATTTGTAAATGATTACATGATTATTACATTTAAGCAGAAATGATGTGAAAATGAGTATTCTTTATCTTTACTGAGGACCTCAGAAATATAGGCATGGGCTTTTCTTATACCAGAGAGATATAGTCTCTGCAAAAAAACCAGAAAGATGTACTACTGGTGGAAGTTTTTGAAGAGGCCTTGGAATAATCTTCTGTGGCTATTTTGAGGCCACAGCTTTCTTTTGATGAATGCGTGCTTATGAACAAAAGCTTTAGAATTCAACAGAAGTGGGTTTGAATCACAAGTACATCACATGATGCTATGGAAGCTGGTACAACTTAACCTTGTTGACCCTCAGTTTCTTCATCTTTAAAATGGGAATAATGTTTATCTGATAGGGCTCTTATGAGGACTGGCTGAAATATGTATGCAGAGTAAATGGTGCACAGTGAGCACTCAGTAAATGGTAACTTCTATTAGAATAGACATCATCATCATCATCATTATTGTTACATCCCTTCCAATTCTAGGGCAATGAAGACTCTACGAACAAGCCATCACCTTCACCACCAATGGTTATAGGTAAAAGCATAAAATACTATATAAAGATCAGGAGTCATTTTATAATTCTTTTAAATACATTGAAAAAATAAAATAATTTTTTTTGTCCCCAATATTTTTTATGTCTGGAATACTTGCCTGCCAGCATTTAGTCCTGGTATGCATATCTTTTTAAGTCAGACATTGTATCCCATGTATCCTGCTACTGTAATGGCACATATATTAAAAAACAAATGGTAGGTCACTTTAAATCTGAAAAAATTATCTGAATTCATTCAGAGTAGCCCTGTTTTGTCAGCAGCCCAGACATTATATTTAAGTATATGTTTTCCAAATTAGTGTGCATTTATTCAGATCAGATAATTCCTGATGAAATAATTCTGTATCTTAGTTGCAATGGTGGCTACACTAATCTACATATCTGATAGAATGGCACAGAACTATGCCTTTTCACACCAATGTCAACTTCCCAGTTTTGATATTATACTGTAATGTGTAGGAAGTAACTAGTGGAAACTGAAAGGAACAGCACAGAATCTCTCTAACATTTTTGCAATGCCCTGTAATCTATAATTATTTCAAAATAAAAAGTGAAAAAATCAGATAATTACTATGACATTCCTTTGAACCTATAAAGTGCCTTACAAATGTAAATTATTAATTTTAGGGAGACATTCACATATACTTGATTCATATCATGTTCTAAATTTTTTCTTCAAGTGTTTCATGAACATGAAACCAAGTTTTATGCGTGGTATTATGTGGATCCTGGAAGAAAAATCAGGACTCAGCCCCGAAAGGACATAGACAAGCACTGAGTATCTGATTCTAGGTCCTTTGGTTCATGCTGACATTTTTTTTTTTTTAATTAAATTTATTGTGTTGACATTGGTTAATAAGATTATAGAGGCTTCAAATATACATTTCTGATACATCATCTGTATATTGCATTGCCTGCCCACCACCCAAAGTCAAGTCTTCTGTCACCGTATGTTTGACCCCCTTTACCCTTGACTACCCCCACACCCCCTTCCCACACCCCCTTCCCTCTGGTAACTGTTGTCTGTGTCTATGAGTTTTTGTTTGTTTGTTTTTCTTGTCTGTTCATTTGCTGCTTTCAGTTTTATATCCCACATATGAGTGAAATCATATGGTTCTTAACTATTCCTGACTTTTTTCACTTAGCATGATATTCTCAAGATCCATCCATGTTGACATTCTTGGCAAAAGGCATTCTCAAGTATGGATTTATAGTGTTGGAGGAGCTTCACATCTTAATTCTCCTACTTACTAAATTAGGTAACTCACTTAAAACATCTGGGCTTCAGTACCTACCCTGATCTGTAAAATGGAAACAATAAACTCAGGGTTATTTAAAATATCAGAAGAGATCCTATAAAGTGCTTAGTACAGGGCCTCACACAGAGTAATACTTGGCCACTGTTGTTGCTGTTTATGCTAGTTCAATGTTGAGCTTTTATAGAGAGCAAAATGACAATTCAGCCTTTTAGAAGGGCTCATGAAAACACACAAAAAAGTGATATTCAATAGTCTGTACTGCTTCTCCTAAACGGAATCAGAGTCTTAAGTAGAATGACATTTGTGTCCAATTTGAGCTGCTGTCGTAATAACATATTTTTGTTTTTAAAACATGGATATTTAAGGTGAGACTTCTGATCTATGAAATATGTAATCACAGTCTTTGGTTGGCCAGGAAGGTCACTATAAACACTACATTCCTAAAATAATCTCTAAAATTTGCATATGAAGCTCTTTATATGAAAAAGTGATACCTCACTTGGTAAATCCTCTGGGAATTTATATTTGAGCAAATTCAACTTGAAAGCTAAGTTGGTGATAGTAAGGGACAAGTGGGACTGTGGCAGTTATTTAGCATTGATCTAGGCCAACACGAAATCTAAACACCCACTCAGCCCAGTTAACTGGGACTGGGGTAGCAGGGTCATGCTTTATGTTAGGTTCCCAAGGGACATAAGAGTCCCTGTGCACCCAAGAAGGTTAAGTAAGTGTCTGCCACCTACCCCCCGACAAAAAGGAATCAGTGCGGATAAGAGAACAGGAGCCTTTTCGGAGCAACAGAGAGGGAAGTCGAATCCCAAAGTGCGTTCTTGAACATCTTTGGCACCTGGCCTTATCCTCTGTATGCACACAGAATTCCTCTTTTCATTCTGACATTAGTGGGTTTATACAAAATCTCTGAGAAGTGGTATATTCTTTCTCCTAGATTTATTTGCAATTTAAATATCAGTTTTTGAAAAGTTGGCCTTATACATAATTTCTCAAAATTTAAAAATGGATAATTTTTTCATATCTACTATTTTTATGATAATTTTTCCTCCTTGCATAGAAAAGTGAAAGAATAATTATTAAATACCTTGTTCCTTTTAAATGCTTTGATTCAATTTCAAGTGGCTTATTTGAAGTTGATGGTAAAGGGCCTTCTGAAATTTATTAAAATTTTTCTGACTTGGGAAACATACCCTGTCTCAAAGATTCTCACCATGGGTTCATATTTTTGACCAAAAAATGTGGTGACTGTAGTTAACAAGCATTTGACAAGTAGTGGTTTAGTTAATTGTAGATCTTACTGAACATGCCACACCATTTCTTTCATCACTGTTCATTTGCCTAATCTCACCAAAGCCTATTATAATTAGAGCAGATGAGCTCAGTTAAAAAATATATCTAGTATACCACTTTGTTTCAAGACAACACAACCACAAATTAAATTTCATACACTGAACAGTGTACTACATTTCATCAAATTCAATCAACTGCTTCTAAAATTAACTTGAAACAGGCTGAAAAATGCCCACAACTCAAAGCACTACACAAGAAAACACAACAAAAATCTTCCCAAATTATACCCACATGAAAATATGCACATACCTCAATCCATACTTCAGGGTCCTTACCCTGGACACTCCAGAGTGTCTGCTTCTATAGTTATAACCCTTCCCTCCATTGTATGATTCACATACATGCAAACGTGCATACATGTAAAAGTATTTCCATCAGAATACCTTCACATGTATCTTAGCATGGGGGGGTACATACATAAGTAAATGTGTTTACTCATAGCTCACACCTTAAAAATATTTTTTATTTTTCTTCTTTTCCTCCATACTTTAGTAGTTTCACCCTTTTTTACTAAAAGACATCTCTTTCTTGAACACTTCCTATGTCATAATATGAATGATTATTGAACATTCCCATTTTTTGTCACCAAAATTTCAGTATCATTGTTTTTACATACATTGAAAACAAGCCCCCAAAGGACTCCAGTTCTTGATTTAGCATTAGCCCCACAAAAGTATATCAGGCCTGAATATAATTACTAAGACCAGCAGCCAGTCAATTGGAGAAAAGAAGGTGTCTGGAATTGCCATTCAGGAAACCTACAGAACACTCATTGATTAGATGGGGGTCACTGACTCAATGAGAAAAACAGAATTTTCCCTCAGAGCAGAGCTGCTTCCTCTTGGAGAGAATCAAGAATATCTGAAGTTTAGGTAATTTACCATATCAAGATCGACGTTAGAAAGGAGTCAAGAATGCTCTCTGAACCTTGGCTCAGGTTGGGAAGATCTAAGCCATATTTTACAACGTTAGGACACTATGTGGATTCTTATAGCTCGTTTACAGAAATTTCACTGGTAGGAATTTAGCCTAAGGAAATAATGAAGACTATGTACAAAGATCAGACTACAAAATATGTATCTCAGTCTTGTTTATAATACCAAAATATAGAAAATAGCCTAGTTGGCTAAAAATGCGAGTCCTCATTTGAAATTATTGCAGTTGTTAAAAAGATGTTGTACAAAATAGTTTGTGCTGTGGAAAGATGATTTCAATAAATGATAAGTAAAAAAGTATTTTATAAAGCAATACATAAGGCATGGTTCATTTCTGTTTCATATAGGAGTGCATGTAAATATATATGGGTACTATGCGTATCTTTATATCTATAATGTTCATTTTATATAAATGTTCATTTTACGTATGCTATAGGAGAACTGGTCATTTCTATACTTGTTTGTACTTTTCCAGTTCTCTACCATTCCCTTTTGGTCAGAAAAATAATAAAATTATTTGAAAGCAAGTGGGGCTACATCAGAATAAAAAGCTTTACTGCACAGCAAAAGGAACTACCAACGAAATGAAAAGACAACCTATGGAATGGGAGAAAATATCTGCAAACCGTCTATCTGATAAGGGGTTAACATCCAAAAGATACAAGGAACTCATACAACTCCACAGCAAAAACACAGATAATCTGATTTAAAAATGAGCAAAAGACCTGACTAGACATTTCCCCAAAGAATACATACAGATGGCCAACAGGTACATGAAAAGACGCTCAACATCACAAGTCATCAGAGAAATGCAAATCAGAACCACGAGATGTCGCCTCCCCGTTAGAATGGCTGTCATCAGAAAGATACGGGAGACGTGTCGGTGATGTGGAGAAAGGGAAACCCTTCCACACTGCGGGCAGAACTATAAATTGGTACAGCCACTGCGGTAAATACTACGGAGGTTCCTCAAAATATTAAGATAAAACTATGGCCTGACCCAACAATTGCCCATGTGGTGGGAATGATAACTGAAGGAAATGAAATCAGCCCCTGGAAGAGGTGTCTGAGCCCATGTTCACTGCAGCCTCGTCGCAACAGCCACGGCACGGGGACAGCCCAGTGCCTACCCGCGCTGGGCGGCCGAGGGAGGCGCGGAGACGCCCAGCGAGATACCAGTGAGCCCTAGGAAGAAAACCCTGCCTTTCGCGACTGCGGGGATAGGCCCTGAGGGCGTCACACTAGGTGAACCGAGTCAGAGAAAGACAGATACGGTATGTTCTCGCTCATATGTGGAATCCCAAAATGCGAAGCTTGTAAAAATCGTGTCGAATGGTGGTCTCCAGGAGTTGTGGGTGGAGGACATGGGGGGATATTGGTCTAAGGTACAAACTTCCAGTTATCAGAGTAAGTTCTGAGGGCCTACTGTAGAGCAGGGCGACTATAGTTAACAACACTGCACTACATACTTGGGAGTTGCTGAAAGAATAGGTCTGAAATGTTACCACCATAAAAAAAAAAAACGAAGAAAAATTACTTTAAACTAAAAATAGCAACACATCAATACAAATTGTGAGTTGTACTCTTAGTTGTCTGGCAGGATGCTGTTGCTCAGAAGAGAACTCTTGCCTTAACTCTAAAACATTTAAATTAGGTATCTAACATGCTTATAAATAATATTCTGTGATTCCTTTGGATACTAGGAGCAGATATACGAGCATATTAGAGGCCCCTCTTGTGAGTCCTTCCCATTATTACCCTCCTCTCCCGGCAAGCATATCTAGTGACCTGCTTCCTAACAGCCTCAGTTAGCTTCAGAGTTGTATTGCTTCATATGCATGCAATAACTGGGCTTTGGTAGACTGATTTTCATTTATAAATTTATCTTCAGTAAAGCAAGTATTCTGACAGTCTCCCCAAGAAGAGAAGTTAAAATTAATTGGAAAGATAAGAATTAAATTTACCATTAAACAGAGTTTAAAATTACAAAGAAAATTACTTAGCACATGTGCACTTTAATTTCATTGACTCTGAAATGGAAAGTTTAACAATGTGAGGTGTTCCTCCTTAAACACAGCTGAGCTCACCTGTGACACACACACACACCCCTAATAAGAACAGGTACAGTAAAGTCTCCTAATGCTAAGGCACTTATTGACTGGTCAGGAATACACTCTGAATTTCTAATGAAATTCATGATTTTTAAACAATTAGTACCACAGTTTTGCCTCCTGTTTGGCCCCATGGGGGTTACAATGTGTGTAGTGCGCTTGCGTGCGTGCACCTGTGTGTGTGTGTGTGTGTGTGTGTGTGTGTGTGTGTGTGAAGGTACATAGAGATTGTGTAACATTTAATATTCAATTTATTTTTAATAGGCTACATTAGAACCTGATAAATATACTCACAAAAAGCTTTACATGTTCACATTCACATATTCATGTGCATACTTGTTTTCCCATAGTTTTCATATTCAAGGTTTGAAAACTGCCATAGACCAAAAGGGGGAAAAAAAACATCCCACACAATTACATTTCTAACATAATTTCAAAATGTTTCAAACCTGCACTGCTTTTAATAACTTTTATTGTTTTTAACATGTGACATTTTATCCCCATTAGCAATAACAGATGTCTAATGCATTAAAAAGGAAAACCCTGCGCACGTGTTGAAATAGAGGACTTTACTGAAAGGTAAGCATGTGCTTTGATTTATATTAGTCAAAATTTAGATACTGTACTTGGTGCTATTTCAGGAAATGAAAAGGTGAGGAAACTGTTATAGATCAGTAAACCAGAGCAAAAGTCGCCATAGAAACCAAAACAGTTTCTGTGGGAGCCACTTAAGCTAAATTAATACCTAGAATATGTTCCTATTAGCCCCCAGGGAGCTAATTTGAACAAAACAAAACCCTGTCTATTGATTCATGTATGTTACGCAGTATTTACAATTCTTCTTTGTTCACATTTAATTGTCCAAAATTAACCGGTCATCGAGTGTATGAAAATTTGGGTGAATTCTAAAGAGAAATGGTCCCCAAAACAAAAGGGTTTACTTACTCGCCCGTAACTCCATTATCTTCACCACTAGTCCAAAGGGACATAAAGGACCAAATGGAAAGTAATGGCTGATAAATTCAATTTTACTTGTTTGGCTGGTTTTTCTGCCTCCACTTTCATAGGCACCTTCTCTCTAGATTCTAGGGTTTCAATTTATACCATCGTTCAAACAGTCCCTCTGTGCTACTGGGATGATTTCTATTTCATGCAATTTATATAATGCTCCCCTACTCTCATTTTCTATATTATCACTACTGCTTTATGTTCACAGTAAGAACTAGTTCTTTGCGTATAAATTGGGCTGTTTTCTTAAATGCTCAGAAATACATGTTTATGTCTGTATGTGGGTGCATGTGTGTGTTTGTGAGTGACATACATATATAGCTTCCTACCGCCTGTCTAATAAAAAGGTTACCACCTCAAGACCACATAATCTCTGGTATTTCCTTTATTAGAAGGACATTTGGTATTGCCTTTCATTAGAGCCGCTGATTCATAATTACATAATCATAATGTATGCTATCCGCTCAGATACCCTATATATGACATTTGTCTTATTTATGATGTTGGAATAGCAGAGAATAGATGACCATCGGATAAATCTATGCTTTTTGGGCCAGGTCCACCCACTGCTACCAAACTTGATATCACTGCCCTTGTGCTCCTGGACAAAGTTACGTGAAGGTTTTCTCTTTTTGTTCACTTTATTTTTGTGATCTTTAACAAAATTAAAATTAAATTGCAGTAAACTTCTAAAAAGCAATATTTAACATTGAAAGGGAGAAAAATTACAAAGATGTTTGTTTCCTCATTTTAACAAAAGGAGAACACAACTTCTGGGCTGAAATAGAAGGCTGGCTGGTATCCATATGCAATGCTAGAATAAGAAATAATTTGCTAAGTTATATCACAGCCAAGGAACCCAATACAGTACCAAGAGCACCAGAGTCAAAGATACTGAGCCCTAGCACAGAGGGGACAGGCACAAATGCCAAGAAAACATCTTTTAAGAGGAAAGGGGAGTACTCAGACTAACCTTAACTATGCAGCTGCAAACTTTTCATGGGGGCTCACCATAAATTTATTACCAAATGGATCAAGTGACAAAAGTGAATACAATTCTCAGATTTATGACATTTAATTCAGAAAGAGAGGTTCTCTTGGAATAAAATTCCAACCATTGGGAGAGTTTCCAAGTGAGAAGATATGATTTACAATATTTTCTTCATCAGCTTAGCGTATAATGCCATTATTACAGCTCTGATTTTGTGGATGTTCTTCAGAGTAATTCACTCTTTCATAAATCTAATGTTTTTCTTTCATACTCTGACTGATTGGCTACAATTTAGTTGTAGTTGCTTTTTAATGTTCCTATATCATTCCTAATTGGCTTTCAATGTATTGTACTGTGTTACAGTTCTACTGGTTGTTCATTTATCATCCATGTCGCAAGGATAAGTGGCTATGTAGAACAAAAAATAAAATAATTATACATCTCTCCTGCTTCCCTTGTCCTGTTTTTCTTTCCCCCCACACAGTATTTTTTCCTTTTATCCTGTCACTGATGGATTCATTTGGACTATATTTTATATGCTGTATAAAAAAGTAAAAGTTTCTCCTCTTGCTCTGGCCAGTGTTGCTCAGTGGTTAGAGCACCGGCCCACACATACCTGGGTTGCAGGTTCGATCCCCACCTGGATCAGGGCACATGCAGGAGGCAGCCAACCAATGTGTCTCTCTCACATCGATGTTTCTCTCTCTCTCTTTCCCTGTCTCCCTCTCTCCCCCTCCCTTCCTCCTTTCCACTCTGTAAAAATCAATGGAATTAATACCCTTGGGTGAAGATTAACAAAAAAAGTTTCTCCTCTTTTCAAGACTTTTTCCTTCTATAAAAATGCATGCAAATTATGTTTTAAACAGAAATTATAGAGAAAGGAAACATGAAGATATGTTTTATTACAATTCAGTGAAGTTATTAGACTACATAAATGTCTCCTTTAGAAGAGAGGAGTTGACAAAATCATCAAGAAGGGGAACAATTTCCTGACACCACTTTCCCAAGTCACAGGTTCACGGTCGTTCTTACATGCAGTCCTAAACTGAACAAGCACGCGAAGGTCACACTGAGGAGAGAGTGGGAAGTCGCAGTAGTGTAGGCTTGGCTTATGTCTAACTTGGACTAGATCAGATTGAGTGTTCTTGCTGTTCAGCATCCAGTCCTTGTTCTAACTTTCATTACCAATTTAATAAAATTCTGTCAAATATTTATTGGACTTGACTCTTTTCTCAACACAATTTTCTAGTTTGGTTAATATATCTTACCTAAAAGGAGCCCATAGTAGAAGAGATTGAGGGACATACACATAACAAACTTGTGTAGATACTGCAAAGTACAGCACAGGGAATATAGTCAATAGTGTTGTGATAACGATATATGATGTCAAGTGGATACTAGACTTATCGGGGGAATCACTTCCTAAGTTATATAAATGTCTAACCACTATGATGTATACCTGAAACTAATACAGTATTGAAAGTCAACTTTAATAAAGAAAAATTTAATTAAAAAACCAGTTATATAAATAATTTACTGAAATTTACTAATTTGCAGGAGTGGAAGGAACAATTTATATGTAAGTTCAACTTCTCTGTGAGAAACCACATTATGGTGTCAAGCGGACAGTTGAATATGAGAATCTTCAGCTCAGACAAAACATTACCCAATACAGAAACTGAAGGGGTCATATGCGTCCTGTTGCCATTTCCTGGCAGCTAGGGCACAGATAAATTATTAAACTTCCTCCATTTAATGTTCCCACCCTGAACTTTGATCTTCAGGGATTTAGACAAAGATATAGGAACAGTTCCTCTTCAAACTAAACCGGATCATCAAGGAATTTCCTCATTGACCCTTTAAACCTTTCTTTTTGCCCTTAGACTTGAGTGCAACTGCTTCATCTCTGTCCACAAAGTACTGCATAACTTAGTTTCATTAAAAAGGGGATATCTGCAATACTTTCAACAATAATTTTTTTTTTAAAATGACAATAACAACAACAATATCAAACGTGTATCAAGTGCCAGGCACCATGTTAAGTGGTTAGTACTTAGGACTTTATTTAATCATCTGAGTTACATGATTCTCTCCCCTTCACTGGGAGCACAGAGGGGTAAGTAACAGATCTAAGGTCAAGGGCAGTGAGTTTAGCCACATCTGAACCTTCACTAACTGGCTCCAGAATCAAGCCTAACATCCACTACTCTGTACTCTCTCGCCAGGAAGAAGTGTTCTGGACTTCTAAAACTTATTCTAACTCTTGTCTTCTATGACTTCAATGAAGTGATTTTTTTCTAAGCGGTTTCTCCAGTTCTGCAATTGTAATGTTTTTAAAACTTTTTAAGAAATTAGAGTAAAATGATCACCTAGGGAAATTACTTCGGTGCCTATTTTTATTCTGCTTTCATTCTATGGAATTACTCCAATAATGTGATCCTCTGTCATGGCTATTAACTCATGGAAATGACAGAAGCTAAGGCACACTTGTGATCGCAGCTCTATTGTTGATGTATTCACATATAAAATCTGACTGTCATTCTGCCTTACCAATGTCTCCCATGAAATTCTTTCTCTCTCATTTAAGCCGTGTGTTCAATGGACCACAGTATGTTTTAATGATTCTATAAAATATCTGGGTGCCCAATTTTCATATAAGAATCAGTATAATGAAAATAATAGTGAGTAAATGTTACATAAATTTAGAAGTACAGAATATTTTTCCTAATAATCATATCACACTGTGTAGTCTATTTTGGAGGATCGCCAAATTAAAAAATAAATTAAACATAATTCATTTGTAGTATCTGCTCCTCAGATTTCCCAAGCCTGCTGATATGCTTCAGAATGAACATCTTTGTCCTTGCTTTAGGGTATTTTTAACAACGATTTTTTCTCCCCCAAAAAATGACTGAAGTTAAAATTGCATTAAGGTTGCTTATGCCCATTAATGGATATTTCTGTTTTTTCAATCATTATATACACTTCAAGTTTCCCAGAAATATTTCTGGTCTTGGACACAACTACATATAAACAGACCCATTATAGTAAAAACAAAGAGATCGTGAATTATTGTTTGCTCTTAATTTACACCTGATAGTAAACAGAAGAGTCCCCCTTATTTGATGGACACATCAAGGTTCAAAGGCCTTGACGGAAAGCCTGACCATGAGACAAGGCGGGGGGGCTCTGGTTTCCTCACTCAGATCTGGATCCAGACAACGGAACTGGGTATCTTCAGCCACCCTCCCCAACAGGCAGGTGCCTCTCCCACAGGCCCATGAGCCACAGCCTTTTCCAAGGCCCACACTTGGAAAAATCGCTCAGGCCCCAGTACCACGACCTCTTCTTTCTTCACAATTCTCCCTGCCTTTCGGTCCCGCCTCGCCAATATATCCCAGTGTCCTTCAGCTACCCTGGGCCCCTCCTGCCTTGAGAAAAACATCACACAATCTGATTCACTCAAAGGTGTTAGTGACCTAATGTGTGACTTCACCTTGGGGACTTTGCCATCTACAAAAGGAGCCTGCAGAGGACAATACCAGGCCCCAACTTAATGAGTGACCAGTGATAGATTTAAAGCATGACTATGGGAAGTATAAGGTGGTTTTTGGAAGGAGCCTCCTCTACGCCCCTTCAAAGCACTTCACTGCCTATTTTACTCATTTTTGGCGTAAAAGTTTAGGTCCATAGTTGGCCACACACGGTTTCCAGAATTAGAAGGAAACTCACTCTCATCACTTAGGAAAATGCTTTTAGGTTCCAGATATTGCCGGATCTTAGTTATAAGCGGTCAGAAAAAACTTTGTCATGCATAAAACTGACTAGTCAGACTAGGTAATTTCTAAAATCCTTTCCAGTTTACTTATTTTTTAATTTTTTCTAATTACCCATTGACTTTATTTTACGATAAAGAACTGCAGCCCCCAAATCTCCCTTAATCCAGTCATTTTCTCTCAATTTTGTATTATCCTGTCCACATCCCCATAGCAACAGCAATGAGGTAAGTTCTCGTAAATCAACTGATGCACTTCCATTAGTATATTGTGGGTTGATGCAAGATCTTCCTAAACCCAATCACACAACTGCTTAATCCATCCCTTACACCGTGTCTGTCCACAGATTAATATTTCTAAAATGTAAATCTGATCATGTCCTTTCCCCCTTAACATTCTTCCATTTTCCAACTGGTTTTAGAATTAAACCCAAATTCCTCAGCATGGCACACAAACACACAAAGTTACTGTGATCTGAACTTTGTGCCCTTTCTGGCTGTTTCCACACCCATTCCCCCTCCAGCCACCCAGAACTCCCTGAAAAGGCCACCATACGTGCTCAGGCCTCCGTGCCTCTGCCCACGCCACTCCCAAAGTCTTCCTTTCCTCCAACCCTTTCTCCTTCTCACCTGGTTCACCCCGATTCATCCTTCAGAACGAAAGCTGAAATACTGCGTGCTTCAGGAAAACTGCGAAGTATGCTTGCTGCACTATTTATGAACATCTGATTCTGCTAAAGAGAATAAGAGGAATAAGGAGGAGAGATGGCATTAAGCATGGAAACAAGTAACCTGAGAGACATCTCAGACATCGGTAAAGTAAAGTAGGAAGGGACAGGACTATGTGTGCATCAAATAGTCATGAAGCTCTCGGAGAACCCAGTATTCATGAGGCACCCACATCCGTGAGATCTTATACAGGATCTCCACTGCTGACATCCAATTTGGTCCACCTGTCCTCTGTCCAAGACAGAAAGATAAAATAAATAGCTGCTCAGCCGGTTAAGTGTCAAGCCCAGCTGTGACAGAGTATATTTGCCCTGTGCCTCTCTGGTAGAACAAGTACATTTCAGCTCCAGCCACCTTCCAACACTGCTCACTGTAAACTTTGGACCTCTTACCCTCATCAGCAAGAAGGCTGATGGGTAGAGATAAAGGGACGGGGGGGGGGAGAGAAAGAGAGAGAGAGAGAGAGAGAGAATATTAATATTGTGGATCTGTGTACCTCAGGATCTGGGTAGCATGGTCCTTCCTGCCTGTTTGCAACCTGAACTAGTGTATTAATATATTCCATATATTTCCCTTTCTTTCTGTATGTTTCAAATTGATTTAATAAACCATGTGATATGTGCATCTCCGTTTGGTCTGTGGGCCTTTCTGTGTGTTTCTCTCTGGGACAGGCTTCCTGGAAGTCTATTTGGAGGCTACCATCACAGCGAGGAGTTTTCCCAAAATGCAAAGGCATCCTGTTGCCTCGGACCAGGTCCAGTGTCCTGCCTTGGCACTGCTTGGAAACATCTGTCACATAGCCAGAGGAAAAACGCGGTGGGGTAGGTGGAGTCGGGCAAAGGGGGGATAAATGGGGACGGAAAGAGACTTTGCTTTGGGCAATGGGTGCGAGATGTAGTGTGCAGATGATGTTTTGTTGAGCTGTACACATGAAACTTGCATGTATGGGTTTTGTGAACCAATGTCACCCAATAAAATCAATTTAAAAAAGGGGGGAAAAAAGAAAGCATCTATCACAGCATTTAGCTCTCCATGTTACAAAATTGTTTGCATGTTTTATTTCCCATTAGACCGTGACATGAGACTAAATCTTCTCACTCAGAGCACCTAAAATTATTAAAGACTTTGACGAGTTTGTTAAACTACAAGTCAATAAATGCGTTGCAATTCATTAGTGCCACTTGAAACCAGAATTCAGATCTCTGATTGCACCATTAGGCAGAACCAGAACCTTCCCATCTCTCAAGGTCTTGAGCAGGGGCGAGTGAGACTAAGACTCATCACTTACACTATGCCTTCCCCTGAGGAATCTGAGGTGGAGAGGGCAAAGGCATTGATCCTGATTAACTACAGGGAAAAACACCCAGTTTGATCTCCATTCTGGAGGTCAAGTGGAAAATAACTAATGAGCTAGGAGTCTTAGCAACCACACAAGGTTTCTGAAATCCTAGCATGGGTCATAGCATTTTTTCAAGAAGTAATGGTGTCGGTATTTCCCCAGATGTTTCCCCTTCAACATCTTGAGATCCAGTAATGGCATGTTACCATCTTTGCTCTAATTCTGGACAGGGCATGCCTATTTGATGAACACCCACTTTAATTAAAAGTTTCATGGCCCTTCACCTGTTTCTTCTTTTTTGTTATAACGTGGGTGACAGAGACAGGGATTTTAAAAACTAAATGTCTACAATAAGGAACAGGTAGCTACTTACTACAATCTCTTTGCGTGGAAACTGAGGCAAACGATCCTGGTGCGTTTTCTAGTTTCCATTATGTGCAATTATTTCTTTTCCTCTCCTGTCATTTAAGCCTTCGAGTCTCCTGCATATCAAGCCTCACTCTCATTTTCGCCATGGATTCCCTTTTGCTCACTTGCTCCAGCTCCATCTGGTACCTCTCCACCGTCTGCTGTCTCTCTTCATCACTCATTTTTACTCTGTTCTCTCTCTCGTCTTTTTCTCTTTTTTCCCCCCCAGGTCTTTTGGTCCATTGCTCAGTCCCTCCAGCAGGGACAAGAGAGTGTGATTAGGAATGTATCTGCAAGAAGACACAAATGCAAGACAAAAGCATTAGGTTCCAACTGACACTGAAATGCCCCAGCCTGGTGGTCAGGGCACTCCACCAGAACTATAAAATTCTTCCAGAAAAATAGCAAGACAGAATTCATTTTAAATTACTTTAAGAAGTAATCAGACACCCTGAAACCTTTTTTGAGAGGAAGTAGTAGTAAAGAGGGAGGGACTCTTAAATTAAATCAAAGATTATGAGCAATAATTCTGGGAAAGTGTTAAAAGTCAATATTTTTTAAGTATCCTATTTTCCTATATGTTTGAAACATAATTATAGGTCTTAACCTACTGTGTGCATTAAACTATAATTGACGAAAGAGAAAACATAATTGCAGTGTAATTTTTTAATGTAAAGACATCCCAGATGCCCAAACTAAAAATTCAAACTTCCAACAGCATTTTGGAATGTTCATATATTTTTTAAAAAACTGGTTTTCATTGCCAAACATGACTCTAAACTTAAGAAAATAAAATTCCTGGTCAGCAAGAGTTTTGTATGAAATTCTGCTAATGTAAAATAAACACTTCCCCTTAATATGGTATTTTAGTATACTTTCATTCATGTATGCTTTTCTTTTATGTTCTACAACAAAGAAAAAGATACTAATTTTTCCAAAAAAATCTAAAGCTTGAATGCCAACTCATGTTTTTGTTTTCAAAAATTAATAAAAGTGGCATAAATCAACTAGACATCCCTAAAACGACATTCGTTGATTGTGTAGTATTTTTGCTATGTTGTTAGCTTTCCACTTCCACAAGCTTTTTTTTTTTTTAAACAAAGTTCTCTGGGAAATTGTGTCCTCTTGTGGTCACTAGCAAAAACAACATGTTTTCTGCAGAAGGAATCAATCCTAACAATGAATACAGGATTTAAGGATTCAGGAAAAGCCATTGGAGAAAAAAAGGAAACCCCTTGAAGTGAAGAGAGATGAAAGTTGTAAGTAATTAGAAAGGGAAATTTCGCTGGAAAAACACAGAATGCAAATCATTTGATTTATATTTAAATTGCTCGGTTATGAGATGATTAAAAAGGAGGTAAAATGCATATGATGTAGGAAGATTGTGGCCATGATAAAGGCCTCTATGAATAAATATGAATTTCTTAATTATGTCTTCAGTTATCGCAGTGATTCTTTCAAATAAGTAAAGTGAGAGTGTATTTCAACAAGGTTAGTTGGCAGCAAAGACAGGCACGGACTTTCTAGCCTATGCACCCAATACACTAATAAAGACTTTGGGGAAAGGCTCTTTAAAACTCCATACTTTTCCACACTCTGATTCTCCTCTCCCTACAAGTTCAGCAAGTTGTGTCTCCTCATTTCACCCTCATTTTGAGTGCACAATGCCAGATATTGGAAAAACTAATATTTATTGGAAAATCTGATTTGCTCATTTGAGGTGTTCTTGGCAACTCAATTTCTAGTGCTTTCTATTTTTTTAACTTCTGGATTTCAAGCTTCAAATTTTAGTTGCTTATAACTTTAGCTTCTTTTTCCTTAAGAAATACAGAAACAGAAACATAGAATCAGTTAAATTCATGAATGAACCTAACATTAAAAGAGAAAGAGACTGACCCCTTGGTTAGGGCAAGGTGTTCAAACATCATTAAGGCTACCTGTGTCCCAGGGAAATAATCTGCTTTTATACAGTTATCAAAGTCACTTGTGCTGCCACAAACTTTAGGCTGCACTTTGATAAGAGCCCCTCACTTAAATTCCTGTACAGTGTTCAAACCCAGATTTAATCTACAATGTGCTGTCTCATCTGAGATCCACTCACTGCAGCCTTTTCCAGTTTGCGCCCCCTTCTGTGTGAATCATCCTGTGCTTCATTCATGCAACTGGGAGAAATTATTTCACAGAACCTAAGCCGACAAGCAGGTGGTAGGTCATCCAAAGACTGAGGAGGAAGCGGAGACACAGAGTCAGTTACTCATCTTTTGTGCAAGACCAACCCCAAAACTTACCAGCTTGCTAACAGTTTCACAGTGTGTGTGTGTCTTTTCCATCTCTAAAAGTATTTCTAAATGACTGTTGCTACGAGAATGCCCGTGCAAACTCAAACTGTAAAGATACAGATGCCTACATACTTATTGCATATGCTCAGTATGAGATTCTTAACTCTGTTACTTGTAACAGTTTTCTTAAAAAAATTAACACAGCACACATTCCTCAGGACGGACTGCAAACACGCCAAGTTAGCAGTTTGAAAACAAAGTTCGTTTTGAGTTATCGAGTGCAAAAGAAAACCTTTTTTGTTTTCAGTTAAATTATGTTCAGAAAATTGATTTTCGAAGTAGGCAAAAAAGAATTAGTAAATGGCAATTAATCCAGTGTTCCCAATGAAGATAGCGCTTCCCGGACATTCTTCACGTCAGGCTGAGTTGGGGCTCAAAGGGAAATTTCAAAGACTGTTTTAATTTTAAGAGTTTCGAAATTAGGCTTTCACAACTGAGCTTTCGTTTGTTAAAGTGAGTACATCTGAAGTTATCACTGGTGTGGTGTTTGCAACATAGGCGGAATTGCTTTTGGCTCATGAGCACATAGACAGGGATCCCGCCTTTGCTCTTGCCTCAGGAAGTGTGGCTAAGAAAATCCTTAGATACAGTGTTAGGTGGGGTGCAGACCAGGCAAGTGGGACAATCCCGCCGGGATTCAATCTGCAGGCTACAGCCTTCTGCTCGCAAAGCAACACTGGAGCCCTCAGAGCCCAGTCCCATCCCCATTCCTTCTCAGAGCTCAAGTCATTCATTGTGACTTGCTCAGGGAAGGTTCTGCGGGATGGTTCTAGTTAGGTCATTCATTTTAAACCCTCTAAGCATTCTGTCACTCAGAGCTTCACCTCAACCCCCAGGGTCCCTGCGCCGGCCAGGAGCTCTTCATGCTCTAGAGAAGTTTAGTGCCAGGAGAAGGGCTGGGCTCCCTTGTTTAGGAACCAGTCTCGGTGATTGATGACTTGGCCAGTCGGGCTGGCTAAGGATCCCAGGCTGCAGCGCTGTCAAGGACTCGGTTTCTCTCCCAGTTTCCCCGCCCCCATTTTCAGCCCCCACCCCCACCCCCACCCCCACCCCCATTCCCCTTGGTCAGGTACGGTTTCCTTTACACTTTGCCCACACTTTCCTGTCTTGCTTACCCACAGCCACAAAGGAAAGCGTCCAAATAGTCGATCTCTTTATTTTTTGAGAATTCGGCTAAAGAGAAAAAAACAACACACAAAACAAAATTCAGATTTGAGATTGATCTCTTTCTCAAAAAAAAAAAACCAAAACAACAACAAAAAACGAGATAGGCGAAGGTGGGAAATGTTCAAGATTTCTGCAGCTACTTTCAAATAAGAATCGCGGAATATTCTGCAATTCCGATTTACAAGAAAGAGCACTTGGTAGATACCAGGGCAGAACTTTTGCCCGGTCTCTAACTGCTCCCAGGAGATCAAGTTCTCCCGGCAGAAGATGCAAAAACACAAGGGTGACATATCAGGGTGCGTTTTGTTTTAAGGAGACCTGCCTGAGTGCTAGTAAGTGGAGGTCAAGTAGAATTTGATTTTCAGACAGACTTGATTTTAAAGTATGGCCGTGACTCGAGAGGCAGGCCGGTTGGCACGCTGTGGTCATTGTTGCCGAGCATCAGTGAAAACGGTGCCGGACAAACCCTGCAAGTCGCCCCTCCCAAGGCAGCACAGCCTCGCTCGGCCCCGCGGGAGGGGCGCCGCTCGCCCTCGCTGCGCCCAGGAGACCAGGCGCTCCAGGCCCCTGGGTTTCCCGGACCGAAGCCGAGGCCTCAGCGGGCACCGCCACGTGGCCTGCTCGCGTGTCGCCTGGGCTCCCGCCTCCTCCTGCGGCCGCCCGCAACCGCGACCCTCGGTCTGGCCACGAAAGAGGCGCTTTGCTGAGTCAGTTCTCATCTCTGAGTCCAGACTGGGGAGGCCTTGAGTGGACCTCGGCCTGCGCAGGGGACCTGAGCCCAGGGCACTGAACTCAAGCAGCCCCCCACCCCCAATCTGACCCCTCAAACCGACTACTGCTTTTGGCCGCTGGTTTGCTTTGCAAAGCAACGCATGACCATGAAACGGTTATTCTACCCCAACTGGCTCCAAAGAAGAAAAGGTTGAGCACTGCAAAGATGAGCTTCCCTTCCACGGCGGTTTCCCTTCCCTTCCCCTTCCCCAGCTCACCAACTTTTGTTGCTTCCAATTTGCCAGATTCTACACTAACACCCTCTTTGGGGTTCTTCGTTGTTACCTTATTATATTGAAATGCTTAAAATGTAAACGTGTCCAAGCAATTGGCATGCGTTTGGGGCGCAGGACGCATAACTGACCACTCGACCTCCAGGAACTGGGGTGGGAAAGGAGGTTCTCCCAGCCGGCAGCCCCCCGTGTCCAGGCAACGCTGAGCCCCCGTCTCACGCTTTCGAGCCGACCTTTAGAGGTTGCCACGCGAGGGCTCCTTTGGGAGTGGGGTGGGGACAAAACGGCCCTCCACCTTGGGCCGGCAGCTCAGGCGGTCAGGGCCGCGGCGAAGTCGCTGCGCTGCCCCCCTCTGGCCCTACTGCCTCCTCCAAGGACAGGAGGCCGGCCTTCCGCGGGAGAGCGAACTTCTGCCTCTTTCTAGCACCTTCGGAGGTACAGCACCCTGGGTGCTGGGAAGCTTTAGTTTGGATCGCTATTCAGAGAGACAGAACCTCGGACGCCTCTCGGGCAGGGGTGAGCGAGCAGGCCTGGGCGCACATTCGCAGTCCCGGCGGCGTGGCCACGTCTCCAGGAACGCCCACGACCGCCGGGCCAGCCGCGGTAGTTTGGCCCTTGGGACTCCAGGGGCCTGTCTACTTGACCATTGGATGGGCTACGCGGTTGCCAATTTTCTTTCCATTTCTCTCCCGCCCAACCGGCCCCACGGACCTGGAGGGTACTGGGGCGAAATGAGACATCACCCACTGCGCAGAAGCCGCTGCCCTCGCTGCTGTCACAGCCACTCCGGGAGGGACCGACCCCGCGGCCGCGACGGTCCCCTCCGGCGGCTCCCCCGGGCTGCGCTCGGGTGCGGGGGCGCGGCCCGCGCGCTCCGGCGCGGAAGAAAATCGCCGGATCCCGCGGGCGGAGGGCGGCGGGGCGGGAAGGGGGAGGGCAGCAAAGAGGCGGGCAGAGGGGCCGGCCGCAGGGGCCAGGTCGGTTTTGAATGGTTTGGGAGGACGGGTTGTTAGACCCCGAGGAAGGGGGGTGGGGACGGAGAAGGGGGGCTGGAAAGCGGAAACTTTCCTATAAAACTTCGAAAAGTCCCTCCTCCCCACGTCAGGCCAATGACACTGCTGCCCCCAAACTTTCCGCCAGCACAGAGATATAAGAGCCTCCAAGTCTGCAGCTTTCGCTCAACTCCCAGACACCTCGCGGGCTAGCCGGCACCGGCGGCGTTTCCAGGAGGCCGAGCGGGTGTGCGTGCGGCCGCTGGGCGCCTTCTTTTTGGACCTCGGGGCCATCCACACCGTCCCCTCCCCCTCCCGCCTCCCTCCCCGCCTCCCCCGCGCGCCCTCCCCGCGGAGATCCTCCCCGTCCCTCCTCCCGCTCCCTCCTCGGCGGGCCGCACCGCCCGGGCCGGCGCCGCGCGCGGGGGAAGCTGGCGGGCTGAGGCGCCCGGCTCTCCTCCTCTTCCCCGGGCCGCTCCTCTGCCCCGGGCCTGCGAGGCCGCACGTTGCCGCCCGAGAGATGATGCAGGACGTGTCCAGCTCGCCAGTCTCGCCGGCCGACGACAGCCTGAGCAACAGCGAGGAGGAGCCGGACCGGCAGCAGCCCCCGAGCGGCAAGCGCGGGGGGCGCAAGCGGCGCAGCAGCCGGCGCAGCGCAGCCGGCGGCTCGGGGCCCGGCGGGGCCGCGGGCGGGGGCGTCGGAGGCGGCGAGGAGCCGGGCAGCCCGGCCCAGGGCAAGCGCGGCAAGAAGTCCGCGGGCGGCGGCGGCGGCGCGGGCGGCGGCGGCAGCAGCAGCGGCGGCGGGAGCCCGCAGTCCTACGAGGAGCTGCAGACGCAGCGGGTCATGGCCAACGTGCGGGAGCGCCAGCGCACGCAGTCGCTGAACGAGGCGTTCGCCGCGCTGCGGAAGATCATCCCCACGCTGCCCTCGGACAAGCTGAGCAAGATCCAGACCCTCAAGTTGGCGGCCAGGTACATCGACTTCCTCTACCAGGTCCTCCAGAGCGACGAGCTGGACTCCAAGATGGCAAGCTGCAGCTATGTGGCCCACGAGAGGCTCAGCTACGCCTTCTCGGTCTGGAGGATGGAGGGGGCCTGGTCCATGTCCGCGTCCCACTAGCAGGCGGAGCTCCCCACCCCCTCGGCAGGGCCGGAGACCTAGGTAAGGACCGGCGCTCCTGCGCCCCTAATGCGCTCAGGTGGCGGGACTGGCGGCCAGGCCGCGGACCCCCGCCCACCGCGCCTTCCTCCCCGCTCCCCCCTCAGCCTCCCCACCCAACCCGGCACCGCCACCGCACCCCGAGCGTCCCCGGAGGCAGTTGGGTAGGGCTGGGGAGTGAGGGATGCGCCCCGGTGAAGGTGTGCGTGTGGGTGAGCGTGCGTGACAGGCTGGAGGGAAGCCTTGCGAGTCGAGGGTCATGGGTAAGGACGGTTGCCAGCGCCTCCCTTTCTCTTGGCTTTCAAGTTTTAGTTCTTTTTACAACCGATGTTTCCAAATTCCACCTCCTTCTTTCCGCCCACCCACTTCCTCTTGCCCTTGGGCTGAAATCCTTCCAGGTTGTTCAGCGTAATTTCTCGGTGGTGGTGATAAGAGCCGTGCTCACTAGTCGTAGAAAACAGCCACAGAGACCTAAACAATAACCAACTTTACCCCCTTTTGGGTTTTTGCAGATGTCATTGTTTCCAGAGAAGGAGAAAATGGACAGTCTAGAGACTCTGGAGCTGGATAACTAAAAATAAATATATATGCCAAAGATTTTCTTGGAAATTAGAAGAGCAGAACCCAAATTCAAAGAAACAGGGCGTGGGGCGCACTTTTAAAAGAGAAAGCGAGACAGGCCCGTGGACAGAGATTCCCAGACGGGCAGCGGCACCATCCTCACACCTCTACATTCTGATAGAAGTTTGAACAGTTGTTTGTGTTCCTTTTTTTTTTTTATGACGAAGAATGTTTTTATTTTTATTTTTTCATGCATGCATTCTCAAGAGGTCGTGCCAATCAGCCACTGAAAGGAAAGGCATCATTATGGACTTTCTCCATTTTAAAATGGTAACAATCAGAGGAATTTTAAGAACACCTTTAGAAATAAAAATGCTGGAATCAAACTGACTTGCAAAATCAGTCAGTTAATTCCTTTTTTCATCCTTCCTCTGAGGGAAAAAAAAAACTTAAAATACAAAAAACAACATTCTATTTATTTATTGATGACCCATGGTAAAATGCAAATAGATCCGGTGTCTAAATGCATTCATATTTTTATGATTGTTTTGTAAATATCTTTGTATATTATTTTTCTGCAATAAATAAATATGACTGAAAATTTTAAGAACCTTAGAGTTTGGTCTATATTTTTAAAGCTCAGGATTAAGTTGGAGATAAATACCTGCTTGTTTAACTCTGGAGGCACACAGGAGGGAGGGGGCACTAATATAAACAAAGGAGTGCAAAACTCAAATAAACTAGCTACTGACAGGTACAGGCATGCTATTTAGAAAGACAGCTTTATTATTATTCCAGTTGGTGTTCAGAGGGCTTAGTGGCATATCTCCATCTCTTATCAGGTCCCCAAACGGCAAAAACTTAAATCTGTTATTTACCCCTCTTGCTTATATTTTGAAGAGGCAGCTATAAAAGTTAAGTCAGCACTGTTTTGTCTTGTTACTGTATATTTTTGTCATGTCCTCCAATTTTCGTGAGGACTCTTAAATAATGGATTTATTTCAGTGAAAGGATGCATAAAGTGTTATTAAAATTATCAATCTATATACACATGTAAATGAATACATGTGCATAGAAAATAATGAAGTTTAATTCAGCAGGAAAGAGAATTCCATTTGTAAAGTAATTTACTTAACTCTTCTTTCATGAATGAAAATGACATTTAGTGTCACGTTTGCTGAAAAAGAAAGCCAAAGTTAAGAATTTTCCCATTTTGATGTTACCCATTTGGGAAGCATGTTCCTTCTTTATATACAGTGAACATGTGGAGTGAAATACAATTAACAAAGAACATGAACTTTCAGCATCCTCGGTAACTATTGGAACAATTACAATTTTAAATGCTATAGCTATTCATTTTCTAGTTGGTTCATTAGCAAATATATTTTATCCAAAATTACACAGAATTTTTCCCCATTACATTATGTATACAAAATCTGATAAAGTTAAGTAAAACAATAGGCTACAAATGGTGCTTGATTTTTATTTCATTCTGGTTATTTCTGGGCCAGGAAAGTCCTGGCTTTTATAATTAATATCATCAGAAATGGTAAGTTTGTATCACTTAGTTCATAACTTTTACTTCCAGTTTACTGCATTCGAATATAAATAGGAAAGCTTTCAAACTGGAAAATAATTTTGCTGCCTAATTCAAACAATGGCTGTGGCAAATAAGTATGAATGCAAACAGATCATGTTTGCTCAGCTCAGGTCGAGGTTGTTATATTCCCCGAGGTTTCTGTTTCCCTCCCCACACACCTTCACAGAATGCTGACTTAACAGTATTGTACATTTATTATTGCGAATATTTTAAACCGTAGTTTACGAGAGGAAGCCCGTAGCATTTATTTATATTAAAAGATTAGTGGAAGCTTGGGGAATTAATTTTTGGATTTTGCTAGTCTTTTACCAAATAATGAGATGGGAAAGTAATTATGTGTGGGTGTATTTGTGGGGTGTGTGTGTGTGTGTGTGTGTGTGTGCAGGGCAGAAATGTGAGGAGAGTGCTCTAGAAGGATGAGGGAGACCATCGAGATGGTAATTCTCTTTCCTGTGTGTATCATCAAACCACCTCCATTTTCTAAATTGTTCGTGGAGGAACCTCCTTGTTCACTAGCTTGGTCTGACTATTTGATATTTCAGATTTCTTGACGTACATCAGGATGGAGCTGACCCTCATTGCTGAGAAGGTAATCTCTATATCTTAACTCTGATGATATAAAAACCAGAAGTTTCAAAAAACAGGTAGTCTTCCATTTGCCTCTTTTTTCCTGGTGTTTTGCTCTCTCCATTTTTCTTATAAGAGAAAACACTTTGGAGAAAAGCAAATGCCACATTTCTATTGAGTAATACTAAATACTAAGCTGAAGGTAATATTTTCCCCTAGATTTTCAGAGAAATAAACAAATGAATGAAAGCAAGGTGGTGGCTAGTTTTACTTTGAGAATTAGGGTGAAAAACAACTATTAAAATACAATTTTCAGCTTGCAGACTATTTCTATATTCCAACTTCCCAACCCCAATACACATGATGCTGCTAATTCTTTTTTAGAATAGAAATAAAGCCACCTGTGTGTTTTTTCCATTATTTCGTGTTGCATTTTATTTCATTTTATTTTTGCTACCCATTCTTATTTAAAGGACACTTGGAAGTGACTTACTTCTGTATCAGAAGTGAGAATTTAATGTGGTGGCTGGACCCAGGAGTCTTAACCCTTTAACCAGAACCTATCACTGGAGGACAAGTATTGTATTAAGTTGTCTTGGGTGAATTCTAAACTGAGTAAGAATGTTTATTGTGCACATAATTTTTTTGTCTTGCTCTTAATGCCGTTGGATTGATTGATAGCCTTCAGTCATAAGCAAGCAGCAAGTTTTGTTCCCATATACACACATTTCCCCTCTGTGCACGCGCTTGCTGAGCACACGCACGGCTGGTAGTTCATGCACAGTCACAGGTACCCTTCCCCGAGTGAAACACACACAGTAACGCTCAAGAGCAGAAACTCGCACAACGTGTGCCCTTCTTTCCCACACCCGACAATGGCACAAGCTCCTTGCTCCCTCGGCCTCCAGGCTCATACTCATAACGGAGCTTTTTAAGGGACACTTGGCCTCTTGCAAAAAAGTCGAGCATTTTGCACATTCCACGGTTTGGCAAACCCAGAACTGGTTATTTTCTCTAGACCGGTATCAAGTTCTTCTCAGGCATATGATTTCACTTGAAGTCCTGCCCAGGAATCCTTCAAAGTGAGCGTTTGTCCCGCTCTCATGATGTCAGGCGGTTTTCCCTGCATCTGTAATTTGAAGAAAAACAAACAAACCTGCGGGGAACAAACGCCACGGAAACCCAAACAGAGCTCAGCGGGGAGCGGGAGTCTCACCTGCAGCGGGCGCGGGAGGGGACTGGGGCCCAGACTCCCCTGCGTGGGTGGCAGCGCCGTGGGGTCGGCGACAGCGCCCGGCCTTCCTCGGCCGGCGCGCGGCGCCCGGGGCCCTGCGTCTGGCGGTGGCGCGGGGGCCGCGGCTCCAAGTGTCAGCGGTAGCGAGGGGAGCGGCGGCGCAGCAGCTTCAGGCGAAGGCCCAACCTCAAATTTCCAGAGACAGGCCCGCATTAGCGACACACGGGGGTCAGCGGGGGGATCCCCGGGGGCCACTTTTCCAGAATTTTCTGCCTGTGTGTCGTAAAGCGTGCCCCACCCCCCAGCGCCAGCGAAAGTGGAAGGAAAGCGCTCCGGCCAAGGGGAAGGAGAAATCGGGTTCCGCGCAATTGCTCAAAGCCGGCGACCCCACTATGTCCCAGAAACCTCGAAACCCGGCCCTCCCCGTGCGAGAAAGATTTATTGATGAGCGTTATTTACTGAACAGCAAAAGCCAGACCCAGTCCACAGGCCATGGGATACATTTTCCATTCGCTTTTGTCCCAAGGCCCCAGGACGTGAGCCCACTTAACGTTCTCAGCAAATCAAAGCACGTGTCCTTTGAAGGTGTGTAATTGGAGTTTAAGGCATGTATGGAATTCCCAGATGTCTATAAAGTAAGAAGGAGCATGTGGCAGGTCACTGGAGGGTGGGGCAGGTTAAAACCACTGGCACAAAAGTTGCCCCCCGTATGGTGTCCTTTGTGAGGGCCAGAGAGATAAGCCCCGGGAAAGGATGGGGCGCGAGCGTAGGGAACATCCAGCTTCCCCCAGAGTCATGGTAACCATGGGAAAAAGCACATGGTCAGAAAACCTCAGAAGAAAACACTCAATTACAGCCGGGATTTCGTGGGCGCCCTGCAATGAGATCGTTTGGGGCTTGCTGGAGCGAGGGCCCCAGCAGCCGGCTCGCTTGTTTACGTGGACTATTTTCTTTTACTTCTATTCCCCCCCCCCACCCCTTCTCAAGTCTATGGATGTGTCTTCGTCCCTCTGTGTGCGGTGTAGGCTGAAGCCAGGGGAACAAAATTCCAGATTAGGGGGAAAAACAAACAAACAAAAAACAAAACACAAACAAGCACGTATAAGAACATTGATCCCAGAAGGCGGCCTTCTTGGGGGAGGAGAGACTGGAGCGAGTGAAATTGAATTTCTGTAAAACATGCAGTTTCAGCATCTAGCGCGCAGAGCGGACGCCCAGGTAAAGCCCGCGGTCGGCCAGGCGGCCCCTTTCCTCGTTTTACCGCGGGCGGTGGGGATGCGCGCGAGGCCGTCGGCTCTGAGCGCGAGGCCGAGTGTAGCTCATTAGGCAGCTGTTTTGTTTTTGTTCTGAAGCCGGAATCCAACGAAATAGGGCTTTTCTCCTTGGATTCAAGATGGTGCCTTCATTGACCTGCAGAGTGGAGCCAGAGGCGGGAGACGTAAGGATGGGGGCGCTGCCAAAGAAACAGGCCCTGGCCGAGGCTGGCGCTGGGAGGGGGCGATGTGGGGGTCACCTGGGGCTGGGGGGGGGGGGCGAGCTGGAAACAAGCATGCCCTAGACCCAGCCACTGTGGCAGGCAGGAGGGGGTGACGCAAGTGTGACAAGTGAAAAGTTAAGCAGGTACCTGAAGGAAGTTTATCTTGCCCAGATGTTAAGGCTTTTATGAAACGTCACGTGAAGAGAACAGATGTACAACTTGCAAAGGGGGCCACGCCTGTAAACTCAAGGGAGGCAAAAGCTCCGAGGGAAATCCAGGCATAAATCATCAACCTCCTTTTCTAGTATCTATTTTCTCCTTTAAATATTTGCTTCCGGAAAGGGAAGACATATCTTACCTTAAGTGCCTTTTCAGGAGAAGTCACAATCTCATCCCCTGCCCGGCCCTCCCATGCCCTAGGTGCCTGGGGTTCGGGGGTTGGGGTGGAGGGCAAATTTCTCCCCTCCGCGTTTCATGCTTCACATTCCCCATCCCCCACGCCTCTCTCTGGGTTTCTCAAAGACGTTTGATCCTGAGAAACATATCGGATCTCGGTTTGGGAAAGCTGAAACTAATCAATTGCCTTTTGAAGGGGTAGAGAGCGATAAGAACAGCGAAGGAATGCCAGGCCTAGCAGACCCTAAACCTCCAAGATGCTTGGATGAGCTGAAAGATGAGCGGTGATCCCTCCCTCCTAGCCCTGGGACCCCGGCACTGGGGATCCCAGCTGCCTATGGGGTAGGGTTTTTACCAAGTTAAATCATCAGTTTGATTGAACAGGATTTTTTTAAATGACTTGTACAGATAGGAGCATTCTTTTTCTCCATGCAATAAGGAAGCCCCGTGTATAAACAAAATTAAAATGAATTACCAGTTGCCCAGTTGTGGAAGACAGTCCAATTCCTTTCTCCACTTAAGAGAGATGTCCATAGAGGTTATTGTGACTCTTACCATGTGGCTCAGGCATGGGTCTCTGCGCATATTAAGGTTTTAAATATTTGTCCACAATACCTTTAGGACTGCACATTAAAGGTACTGCTGTGGCTCTTATTTAAATTCAAATGCAACATGATTCCTAAGTCTCTGTTAAACTGACATTGCACCTGGCTTATAGTTATATAGCCACCCATACAGCAATCTACTTTAAACAAAATGTAAAAGATGGTAACTTGGGGTATTTCCTTCCACAATATTAAATCTAAATTTGCTGTTAGAGTTTATCATTTCTTTTTGGGTTTCCAAAGGCGTGGTCAGAATTGAAATCTATCCAAAGTGATCACATTAGCTTTAAGGGTTGACCGTTTTAAAAGTGCACAAGACCACATAAATAGACACACCTCTTCCCCCTATATCATTTACTTTAAATATCCACGCAGGCCATCCTTGGAGGGACTTAACCTTTATTTATTACCTTTGGGTGCACACCATATCTGGTTATAGCCCTGCAAAGCATCCTGGAGGAAGACCTCAGACCCTACCCTTCTGGGTTTCCCTAGCCAAGATGAATGTTGGGTTGGACCCTGACACCCTAACTCTGCTACGTGGAGCCTTCCTTTGGGGCTTGCAGACCTCCATTTCTAAACATAGTGCTGGGAGAAAAGTTTACATTTCTTTTCCTCTTTTGTTCCTGAAACTTAACACCAATCAAAGAGTTGTTACTGTTGTTGAAGGCCAGCAAGCAGCAAACAGAGACCATTTCAGTACTGCAAGTTTAGCAATGACAATGAACCCTAGAGAGAGGTCTGCTGATGCCCCTACACCAAACAGTTCCATTCCTGGGGCAGAAGCCTACCCAGGGCAGCATTCTTTAAAACATTCTTATAAACCCCCTTTGCACATCATGACAGAAGGAAATTTCTGTTAGCCTCTTGCTAAGGTTGCCTCTCGCCTCATTCCACCCTTGACTTCTCTTGCTACCCCTCATCAACACACACCTTTTAAAAACTTCTAACTTTGTAACATATAAAAGAGATCTGGAGCAGAGAGAATCCTTCTTCCCCTTCCTTCTCTCCAGGCCCCGACTGAGTGAAACTTAAAACACATCTCATAGATCAGCTTTCCTTCTCTGAAGTTAGGCACAGTCCACGACCCGGATTTTCAAATAGCCCAGGCTGGAGTCTGCAATATTTAATCCAGTCAGCTATTAAATGTCCTCAGGCTGAATCAAGAGTATAAAACTCCGTGCAGGGATAATGATACCAAGAGCAGTTTGGGGAAGGGAAGCGAAGGGGGGCTGGGAGGGGGCAGACGACTCCAGGGACCCTTTGATTTGGAAAATCCTAGTTTTAGAACTCCTGTCAGAGTAATAACAAAGCAAAACACAAAACAACAACAACAACAAAAAAACATGAAAGAACAACTCTTTGTTCCAGAATATGGTTTTAATGAAATACTACTACCGCACACAAAAAAAGCGACTATTAATAACCGCTTCTGAGACTCCGCTTTCCCTTTACCTATTAGGGACTAGGAGGTTCCGTAACGTGATCCCCTCTCCCCCTTTCCTGCCGCCTCCTTTCCTCCCCAATTAAGCTAAAGTGGTCGTTCTGACGAGTCCGGGTCCGCAGATGACAGCGGATTGACACTACCGGCTGCATCCCCGCTCCCCGTCCCTCCTCTGCGCGAACCCAGGCCCCCGGGGACTTGACGCGCGGCGAGGGCTTCGCCTTCCCCCTTCCCAAGGCGGGCGCCCGAACTGCCGGAGCGAGCTGGCTCCTGCCTGGAGCCCTCTCCAGGACTCCAAACACGCGTGGCACCAAAGGGATGGCGTGCCCCGAATTTGCCTGCCGTGGCTCCCAAATGACCCTGCCCAGGGCTTTTTTTGTTGTTGACTTAAAACGCACGGAGAGACTGCAACGAACCTAGCAAACGCGGCTGGGGGTAGGGGAGGGGAGCAAAGAGGCAGGGGGTGGGGATCACCGGAGAAAAAGCAACAGCATTTGGGAAGGGGGGGGAGTTAAGCATCCTTTTAGGCAGCGGACGAGGCGTTTTAGCAGCCGCGCCTGTCATCTGTAGCAGGGGTTAGATAAAACCGTCCCTGATCAAAGAGGTTCGTTCATAAATCACCCGTAAGAAATGGATCGTGAGGAGTAAGAGACACGTGTCCCATAATCTCAGCTCTGGAGCCCGCTGCCTGCCAGCGCCCTCCCTGAGGCCCCTCTCGCCCTGCCCGCGAGGCCAGAGGGTCTCCCAGCCCCGGGAGCTGTAGGGGGAGGGCTCCCGTTCTCTGTCCTCCCCGCCCCCACCTTTTCCCGCTCCCCTCCCCCCCCAGCTTCCGCCTCAGACGCCCCGCGGGGCCATCCCTGCTCCAGGCTTGAGATTTTTAATACAATCGGTTGACTCTGGATTGACCAAGGAACTCGCGAGGGAAAAAAGTTGGGGTCTTTTCATTACTGAGGCGAGAAAGTTGCGCCCTTAAGATTCGGAGACCTCCCCCCTCCCCCCCGCCTTCGTCGCGCCCTCGACCCTCTCGGAAATATGCACAATGTAACGCCTCGGGAGAGAGAAGTTAGAATTAGAAACGGACCGGACGGGCGTTTTCCCATCCGAGTTTTGTAGGTTTCCGAGGAGCAGTTCTTTGCACGGAGGCTTGCCGCCCTAGCGTAGGATGTAAGGCGCGGTCGCTGTCCTCGAAACTGGGGCCCCACGGATTGTCTCTCGCCGCCTCCCACCTCCCAAGCCCCGGACTCTCTCGCACCTGCTTCTCCTGGTTGAGCAAATAAGCAAAAGCGAATGTCCAGTCCCCGCGTGCTGAGCGCTCCGGCCAGCTGTTCCCAAGACCCCAGGAACGCGCGCCGCGCCGGGTTAGCAGCGCTGTGGTTGGCTAGCTCCGAAAAGAGCAGTTGACGGCGTTAGAGAAAAGACAGGGTTGGTGATTTTGTGCGTGGGATTTACAGCGACAAAGGCCCCTTACCCCTTCCTTTTCCCCCGGCTTTGCATCCTCCAGATAAGTAGGATTTTAGTTATAATAGGTGTTTATGGTTCCAGGAATTGCACTTTGATCTAGGATTTTGGGGGTGGAGTGTCTTAAGGGGTCTCTAGACGCTTGTCTGATTTGAATGCTTTTCAGGATGATTTATGGCAAAAGGCTCCTTTCTGACACTTCCAGATGCCAAAGCTCTTACCTTCCAGAAAGGGTGAAGGAAGCCTGCTCCCAGATAGCTGTGCGGTGGGAGCCCCAGAGCGCCTGCCTGCCGGCCACCCTAAACTGACCGCGTGCACCAGCCCCCGGCGGCTGATAACCTCTCCCCGCCTTCCAGCGCTGGAGGATGCATGGACCATTTTTAGAGATGACCAAACTAGGGAGGGAAACCAAGTCACTCTCCAGTAACGTTAGCCTCTTGCAGCTAAGTCTGCTTTGCGCAATTAACCACCTGCTCCCCGCCCCGCCGGTGGTTTGGTGTTAACGCGACTTGACCCCCACTGTGAAACGGGGCGGGAATAAGCCCTCCGTTGGGACCCCTGGTGGTTTCACCCTCCGGCCTCAGCCTCTGGCCGCTTCCCGCGGGGCGGAGACCCAGGCAGCGCTCAGAAGCCGTCGGGGCGTCGGGGGAGGAGGCGACGTCTTTCCGAAAGCTCCCCGCAGGCTCGGGAGGCCGGGCGAAGCCAGGAAAAACAACCCTCCGACTCGGTTACCGCGCGCTCCGCCAGGAAGCTGGAGAGCTGAAATGTGCTCCGCGGCAGGGGGCAGGTCAGACAGGGCGAGCGCTAGTGCGATTTTAGGGGAACCCCCCTGCCCCCCGTCCCGTTCCGTCCCGCGCCGGGGCCCGCAGAGCTGAGAACACGCTGCAGACGTTTGTCAACCCGAAGCTAACGATGGGCCCGACCCGCAGTAGCCTCCAGCGGACGCGGGTTCTCCACCCATTTCTTCTTCGAAATGTAACAGATGGGGGTTTGGGAAGGAGAAACTTTGTTTCCTTTCTTCTTGCCCAAGGTGGAGGCAAATTGAGGGGAGACCAGCGCGAGCAGGGGGGAGGCCGGGCGCTGCGGGGAACGTGCGCTCACCACGCAGGGTCAGCTCCGCGCGGTGTTCCCGCTACTCCCGCACAATCCCACGCGCCTGGGTATCCGCAGTATATGGGCAACGGTGCCTCAGCCCTTTTGGAGGAGCCCCTACCGTCCCACCTCCCCAGCCCCTTCGAATTTAGCAACCTGAAGGTCAGCAGTTTGCTTTCCCGGATCAGAAAATACGCCTGATTTCCGGGGTGAAGGAAACGGATTAACTCGAGAGCCTTTAGAAAACCTCCGTTTCCAATGAACACGCTTCCTTCCTTCGTCATAAACGTTGCAAACGAGGAACCAGATCAGTTTACTGGGTTGCGTAGAACCGATCCTGATTTGATAAGCTTAATCATATGACAAAAGGCATAGTGGTGGTTCCCCTCCTCTCTCCAAGGACAGCCTGCGTGTGTGTGAGAGTCGCTGCCTTCTCCCTAGGGTTCCGATGCCTACATCAAAAGGACTCAGGTCACCTCTTGTGTTTTCAGCGTGTATATATTCAAGAGCATAAAAATATTAAATAAAAAACTTTCCCAACTTCAAACCTATCAGATGTTTAACAGCTGAAGGATATTCATCTTTAGGAGGCAGGCCAAAATGTCAATAAAAATTTAATTATTTCTAAAACATATGGGAGCACTTAAAAGGCCCCAAAATGTGATACTAACTATTGATATTGAGAGGAAACCAAACGATATACTTTCATATTTGCTGGTCAAGACCTTATACCCCCCCCCCCCCCAAAAGTTCCACAAGCCACAGACATTTTTATTCTTCCTGACAGGGTTTCTAAAACTAGCACGAAAGACAGGTTGGTGATCAAAGGGGTCATCTGTATTCTGTGTAAGGAGAAATTAGTGTTGAATTCCTATGAGTTTGGATTTTATTTTCTGTGGAAGGCTGTAGTGTCTATGATAGCAAATATTATTTAATTGGGGGATGGAGGGACGTGTGCATTGATTTTTAAGAGCTAACACCAATTGCCTTCTGAAATGTTTCATCCAAATAGTCCTTCCAACCTGTAACTCTGCCATATTGAGAGATGGTCCTTTATACTGGAAGGTGACACTGGTGGCATTATTTCTGTAGTTGGCTGTGATGAGCAAGACGGATGTGCAACTCAGCATAATTTACAAAACATAAGTAGCTACTTTTTCCACTTATAGCTTACATAGGACTTTTGATTTCTTAAAAATACATCAAACTTTAACTGTTGAATTACAGGTTAATATGCTTGTCACCTGGGGCTTTTGAGAACCAGTCCTCTGACAAACCCTGATATTGATTTGACACCATTGTCATTATGTCCAGTTCTCCCTTTGGTTCACATCACAATGCCTTCAAGGGTTGCTTTGGGTTCCTGGCTACGTTTCCCTAGAGAACAGGTTCCCAGTGTTAAAATTGGCATGATGGTGACTTAGATACCTTCCTTGATTGGCTATCAGTAGGCCCTCTACCATTGGAATAACATCTCCATTTCTCTCAAGGTTTAGAGTCCTTTAATTTAACCATTTAATTAAGAACAAAGGACTCTGAAGTCCAAAGTGTTTGAGATATTTGCCCAGGACTAATTGGGCCTAGTCCAGTGTTCTTTTCACTTCTTGGGAACATGTTTTAAGATTTTAAACAGGGTAGTAAATTCCAGAATTGGCCTGATTACCAGAACTACCCATTATCTTCCAGCTGAGCAACTATTTCCCAAGGCTCACTATCTTGCTCTTCTACTACAAAGTTTTGCATAAACATAGAAGATAACAAGACACTGCTGTCTATAAGTGAGTCTGGACACTACTCTGTGTATAGACTTAACACCTGATAAATAGTAAAGGCCAGGTTCTTATTTAGCTGTTTTGCCTTTTCACATCCTAAGAATGAAAATGAGTATGTCTTTATATACACTAAAAATTCTAATAGTAATATTATGAATATGAGTACCTTTCAGGGTACTTTTTACTTTATTTTTATTTTTGCAATTACTGAAACAAAGCCTTGTTTGTGGGGGAAAAAGCCCTAAGACCATTATTTTTGTCTTTTACAAGAATAATTGCTACTAACAATATTCTTATGAATTCAAGACTAAAGGAAACAGAAAGATAATTTAACTAGCATGTGCAGAAACTGTTTGTTGGGCAGAAAAACCAGGAGTGTAGTTTGCCCCATGGAGCGATTATGGAATGAGGCAGAACCAAAGGAGAGTGATCATAAGTAGGTTTTCCTACTCAGTGAAAATGATCCCAGAGGCCTTTTCAATTTGTGATCTGTGATGCATTCTTATGTCTGACATGCTTTCCTAGTGAGTTTTGTTTTCATGAGTTACTGATGCAAAGGGCAACCTGAGATCAGATTGTAGGTAGCATGATTTGGAAAAACAGCAATCAAGGTAAAGTGTGGGAACTTATTCAAATATATAGCATGAGAGATTCATTTTTCTCCTGTAAAAGATCTACTCGATTGTCTGATTGCACAGCTAGAGTTAAATATCACTTAGATCTTGAGAAGCAATTTCGAAATGTTCACTCTTTCCCAAGCACTTTTCCCCAAGTGAGAGGCTGCGTGGGTGGCCACTATGACACTGCCTTCAATTAAACAAAAGCATGATTATTCAGTCAACAAACATTTCTTGAGGGTCTCTCCAAGGTCTAAAGGCTGTGCAGAAGTGACTCTGTCATGCTCCTCATAACAAACAAAGGAGCCTCTAATCACAGAAGGCTGGTCTCACCTGTGGGTATTTGCTGTGTGTGCTCTGGAGGTCCCTATAGTGGTTACTTTCTCTGAGTTTTCTTTGATATTCTGGGTGGAAGAAATGGAGAGGCAAAGTGGCTCCTCTGCATTTAGCAGTCTAAGACTGGAAACTTTAGAACAGAGAGAAGTGGCCTCTACTACTTTTTTTTCTTCAGTATACATTCATCAATCTGGAGCAGTATCTTATAGATTAATAGTTGCTTATTAGATGTTAAGCTTTTTGTAAACAGGTGCCCGTCCAGCTTATCACTCTAATTCCAACACCCTGCTTAGCACCTGTCACATGGGATTTTTGTGGATTTGAACTAACATCACCATTATACTAATAGGAAACTGAGGCCAAGAGGCAGAATCCACATCTAAAAGACTCAAAAAATAACTATATGACAGTCCCATACTGTTAAGGTGGGCAAATTCATATACTGCACTTGTCTCTCGGGTTGACGTTTAGACTGAAAACCCAAGCACAAAGGAAGACATTTCTTAAAACATTGAGATTCAGACATTATATTTAAGTATATTAGAGTGCTTTCCTGTATGGAGCCCACACCTGCCATCTGCCTATATTTCTTTGTGTGAATAAGTTTAGGGACCCTTTTTTCCCAGGGCATATGGCTTACCTGTCAGAGCAGGGCTGATTTCAGACCCCATTACTGCATGGACCAAATGCCATTTATCAGTGAGCATCCCTCACAACTATATGCAGCAGTCTTGGCACCCCAAAAGCAATTATTGCCAAATTTAATAAGGAATCTGGCCAGCTTATTATCAGTGCATTTTCATATTTGTGAAATTGATTCCACTTGATTTCTATGAAAGACCCAAATACAGACTCTCCAAGTGTGCTTCTTAACCAGACTGGGGCAGTCTGTCCAGAAGGGTCTCTTCTCCTGATCTAGCCAATTGGGGTTCCATTTTCTTCAATTCCTGTGCTATAAACATTGCCCTGTCACCTCCTAAAACAGCATAACCACTGATAACTAAACAGTTCATGTCAATCAGTATCTACTGAAAAACTGAAATCCCAAGCTACTTACTTATTGCATACATGCACACATTGTTCCAAACCCAAGAGTGGTGCTTTAGAGATTCAAATATAATTGATTGTGAATTGAAAGGGGGCATTTGAAAAATATTTTAAATTTGGTATGATTAGTATGAATGGAGAAAGCTGCTTCTCCTTCCCTGTTCTTCTCCAGCCTTCCCGCTTCACTCCAGGGATGCGGTGAACTTGTGTAATTTAAGGCAGGTGGTCCACATAGTAGGCTGACCACAGAGGATGAGAGAGTGTGCATTTGATACCGTGACTGCTGCTCTTTAATAGACTTTAAATATACTATGACTATTATTTGGCTTTTGGCTATTACATTTATTTTCACTTTCTTTCAAAGGCTTCTCTCTTTCATTTTGTCATTTTCTACACACTGAAATGTAACCCGGGTCCAATGGCACCAAATAGAGGATTTATCTATATAGTCATCAAACTAAATGCAAACAAAATATCAAAGGGGAGCAGAGGGCACCCCTATATTTGGCTCTTGAATGCTGACAGAAAAATGCGTGCATTTTTCTCTGCCTAGGTAATAATACTTTATTTTTATATAAAGCCTTTCATCTGAGAATCTCAAAGGCCTTCAAGATGTCGTTTGGGTCTGGCATTCTTCAACTGGCTGCCCTTTGTCTCTTTCAGTAAAGAAACATTCCTGTTGGGTGTAGTTTCATAACTGAGCTTGAACTTGGGCATGCGCATTCGCGGGGCCAAGGGCATTGAGTGTTTTCTGAACAGATCAAAGAGATGACCGGTTATGACATTCTCAAAACAACCCCGAGAGGAAGATGGGTGGCAAAGGCGATTATCTGAGCTGCAGGTGGAGCAGTTGTGACACAGCAGGTTAAGGGACTCACCTGAGGGCACCCAGTGGCGTCTTTGTTGCTGTTGGAAACAGTAGCAACATCTACCAGGCCATCAGCATGGCTGCGTTTCTGCGACATCCCGCCTTTCTGCTCCTTTCGGAACAGAAAAGCTCGAAGAAATGGCATCCTTGCAAACGTCAGAAAAAGATTCCAGTGGGAGGTAGGAAAATAGAGTAGCGGCTTTGCAAATGTTGAAGGTAAAGAAATGTTGACGGTCAAGAAATGCACAGGACTCACCCCTCCAGAAAAGCCACCCAGCTTTGAATGGAATTAGCGAGTCTAACAGAAAGGAGCAGCCCCTGCCCGCAGAAGGTGCACGCGTGGCCTTCAGGCTCCATTCCTTGTGGAAGAGCATTGTATCGACCTCGGCCAGGCAGCGCAGGTGTAATGTTTTATAAGTTTATATATAATTTTAACTCTTTAAGCTACTCACACATTTTCAGTCTTAAAAGCAGTTTTCATGTATATCTTATCTATGACCATCTTTTTCTTTCCTGGAATTTTGCTTCAATTACTCCCCAACAAAGTCCTTTGTTTCAACATGGTGGTTATTAGTGTAAAGAGGCCTAATAGGAAGTCTGGGTCATTCTTCCTCCATCACTATATGATTTAACACTATTAACTCAGCGTTTGACAAATCTGACTGTGATAGTCCACTTCACGTTTATGTTTTAATAGCCTCTTAGGACACCGTATCATAGTTTACCTTTCACTTTAAAACGCCATAGTCAAGTTTGGGACAGGGGAAGCCAACTCTGCTTTTGCATGTAAAGTAAATGCTGTATTTCATTATAGTGAGAAGAGCTCACGGAAGGAGTATGTAAATATTTTTAATAGAGAAGATATAATACATGAGACTATAGTTTTTGTGTGAGAATAATTATACATTTGAAGCAAAATAATTTATTAAACTAAAAGTTTTTTGTTTTGTTTTTCTTCCCTTTTTTAAAATATTCAATTCGGGTTTCTAAAGTAGGACTTATCGTTCATAGGAAAGGATTGTTAGAAAAAGCCAGAAAAAAAGGTTCTGGAAGAATTCTAATATCATATGTCCTGAAACCGTCATTTGTCCATCTTAATGGTAGGTATATATAAAAAGAAAAAGAAAATCCTGAGTCTGTGGCTTCCTATTTTTCTAAGCTAAGAAATTCACAGATACAGACATGTAATTTAGAAAGTTTAGAAAAAGCTGTTCCATATATAACATTGGCTTCACATATCAGGGGTGGAAATCTCCAAGTGATATGCCCATTTCCTTTATCTATACATACCATCTAGGTTCTCAGCTTAGTTTTGATCTGCTCCAGAAGAAATATGCATAAACAAGCAGGAATCATGTTGGAAAAAAGTTAAAAACTTGATTATTTTACTTTGCTTGAGATCCAGAGTCTAGAATCTGCACTGCGTTTTGTCACTTTTGGTCTCTTTCTTCCATGAATTTCCATTGCTTTGTGCTCTGTCTGCCAATGAGGCCACGTTTTCGAAAGAAGGTGCGGGTTTAGCAACGTGAAACAATGAAAGATGCTTAAGAGTTTTCCCCGCTCTGTTAGGAAATCTAAGCACGCTTTTTGCTCTTCTTTCCCTCACATGGAGTGCTCACGCCCTGAATGCTCTTTTTCATTGGCATCTGTAGCTTTGTTCCGAGGCTATGAGGTCTTCTTGAAGTTTTCTTTTTGCCCTAAATTAAGGTCCCTTTCCTGATGGGTAGTTGGATTAGTTTAGGGCATAAATGAAAAAAGAATAAGACTAGTCTAAGCTTCACCACCTACTAGCTGTGCTATTTGCCAATTCACTGAATTTATCTGGGCATCAGGTTCTCGGAAACTGGGGAGCATGCTAGATTGTATCACAGGCATCACGCTGACCGTGTATTATCTAATGCCTCTGAGGATGCTTCAAGAAAATACAATTTTTAATTGCCACTGTGAATTAACTTGTCAAGAAACTTTCTCTGTTCCATGCCAAATTTTAAATCTATCAGATTAATTAAAATGTTGTATTTTCTAAAATTCCAACTGGAAAATTGTGAAGTGAAGCATTATTAAACTGCCTCAACTTCAAATTATTGTACTTAAAAGACAAAAATAAAAACTTGAGATCTGGGAGCAAGTACAAAAGCAGTGACAAGTCAGTAACATCTCATTGCTTTTAAAAGTCATTTGCTAAGTTTTACTTTGCTGGTTGGTTAAAATGAAGTATTTATTATGCATCCCTTAAATTGAAGGCTGAGTCTATCTTAAGTCATTTATAAAATATCTTTACTAGTCGGTATTATTTAGTAGCTCATGGCTCTGTTCGAAGCCTTTGAGAGACAATGCATATGTGTGTTTACCTAACAATTCGCACGCTTATTATCGATAATGACGATGTTGGGTGCGGAACCGTACATCGGCTGCAAGGTGTCTTCCAAATATTAGTTCACAATTCTTCATCGAAATTTCCTTTTCCATATATGACATCAAAGTAAGAGTTTAAAACTTGAAGCTTTTCTTAGGATTCATGCTCTGAAGTATTTCTGTTTCTTGTTTTGTTTTGTGGTCACTAACCACAGAGAAATTTGTCTTTTTTACATATGCTGGAAATAATTTACTGCTTTTAGAAATATTAAACCACACAAAAAAAACCAATGTTAAAGAAATATTATGGGTCTGCCGGAGTGCTCAAAAGCCAGGAAATTGAGAGTTAATGCAGAAGCTCTTATCTGGCTCTGTGTCCAAGGGGCTTACGGATCTCTGAAGAATGACAGGTAGTGAGTGCCCAGTTCACATATATGTAAAATTTTTTTAAAAACCAATAATATTGACAGGATGATGTTTTCATCAATAGAAATTTCATCAGGAGGGCATACATGGTTAGTACAATTTATCTGAGACACTGATATTCATACTTTAATATAAACTAATGCTCTTCATAAACACCAATTCTTGTCTAACCTTAATACATAGACAAAAGTCACAAATTCAAAAGACTTCTAAAATGAGAGTGTAGATTTTGGTCTGTGGTATAGATGTGTTTAATGGCATGAACTTGAAAAAAATGATATTCTCAAATGAGTTTTTAGAAGTACTACTTACTTGTACAATCTTTGCTGTGTTGTATGGGAGAAGTCATGCTTCCAAACCCGTCTATTTTACTGATCTCACTTAAGAGGCCAGAAATTCAGGCTATTAACACAGATTAGCTCTTAGGAAATAAAGTCTCCTTTATGTACATAACACAGAAGGCAAAAGTTCAATGGTTGTGAAGGTTATATTTTTTAACTGTTGATTTTCAAAATTATCTTACACACAATTATATAGAAACTGAAATTCATTAAGCAATCAAGAGCAAATTTCTATTGATGAAGACATTTAATCTGGTTTGTTATTACATTGTATTTAATTTATTTCTCAAAAAATTATACTTGCTTGTTGTTTCCATTTTAATATTTAATTATTATTTAGTGCAGAAAACATTTTGAATTTTAATAAGAGCATCTATATTAAGAGTGGTTCTGTTTTTAAAGAAATTATTAAGTACATAATTATTATCAGAATTAAGTGTAATTTATAGTAAAATATCTCATTAGATTGTGTATAATGCTTTCAGTTTTTACTCTCTGCAAATTAGAAAGACTGACAGTTCTTGAATTATACATATACTTTTAATGGTATTATTCAAAGTGCACTGTCACATAATGAAAATAATACACTTTTAAAAGTGTTCCTGTTGAGCTGGAGTTTTGTCAAAGGAATTAAACAATGATAATTAATTAGTTAATTAATGTTTTGCTTCATTTACAGCCATATTATTTGCTATCTTTGTAAATGCACAAGAAAGGTAGTAAAAACCAAATATATCAGTTATTTAAAGTAAGCATATTTGGAATCAGAAAAATAAAGATGAATTTACATGAAATATATATAGTACAGACTGCTTCCAATTTTAGTTAAGAAAAATAATTTTTGGTTTTTGACATAAACATCATGTGCCCAAATACAACTTTTTATTTTAGAGTTGTGTCTATTTTAAAAGCAAATTGACTCTAAAAATGAGACATCGTGGATGATATATTTAAGAAATACTCATTCCCAATATATAATTCAATTTATTCAAAACTGATAATTCACCTGTCTATACTAGAGATATCAGAAAATACAGGTAAAATAACATTTAGTGAGAAATATTTCACAACCTATTAAGGTAGGAGTTAAATCACTTGTGTACTTTGGAAAGGATTGCTGCATTCTAAAACTACTTTCCATATTGTTTGAATCTTTTTATATTACTTTTGCTCTATGATCTTGTTCTCTATACTTGAATAAAGAAATATTTAAAATGCAATATTGAATAAAGACTATACAGTGATTCAGGAGCATAATTATAACTTTTCACATTACATATCCCAAATCATAGATTTGATGGGGTTGCAATTCACATGTAAACAAATAAAATTATTCAACCTGCTTTTTAACATAATTTCCCCTGTAAACACAGGAAACATGTTACCAGGCAGAGAAATGAGTACACAAACAAAAGTTGTCATAATGTACTTCTGAAAATTAAACTTTGTAAGCTTAAAAGTCACAGCTTTACAAATAAGAGGCATTTTGCTTTTCTATTCTGGGCTGAAAGGAGGACATTTGACACATTTACATGGCGAACTTAGTCAATGTTTGGAAATGCTTTGTAGTGGCCAAGAGCTGTGCATTTCCTTCTGTTGACCTGATTTTTTTCTTCCCATAAAGTTAATTAATAGAAGATGCATCCAACAGGATTATTGCAGATGTGCACATACCGCAGTGCTAATTGCTCTTATTTTTTACAACCCAGTCCTGCACATGCTTTAATTTATATTTGCCTGAGTTAGCTTTTTAGGGAATTAGCGGCACTCTGCCACACACTGAATAGTAATGTGCTTGCATCACTCGATTATCTCAGATGCATTATTGTCTAGAATCCATGCTCCTAATTTCTTTACCACCCACACCCATCGCTTTCCTCTGTTTGGGAGGCTGATTTGTGTTAAGAAGGGACCACCAAGCTATTAACTCTAGGACATAACTAGCATTGTTCATGGAGAGCAGGGCTTATGATCATATCACATTTTAACTCTTCCACCAGCGTATTCCTTGTTTCCCCAGTGCTTTCAAGAGGCAATAACTCCAAATGCCTCGCATGGAAATGATAAACTGGCCGTTGTGCCTTTTCTTTGAAGGAGTTCTCCTGCAGAGTATCATATTTAAATAAATTGCCATTGAGTTTAGCAAGCAGCACAATCATGCCCATTGAGGTGGAGTCTTTTGATCATATTTTGTAATGCAATCAAGGATCACATGAGGATTCGGGAAGAGGCCAGCTTCGCTGTGTGCTAAATAGGCGACAGGAGAAAGAAAACATTAATTGCCCTGAATCCCACTGACATAACACAGCACACCTGTGTCCCAGAGAGTACAGCCCCTAGGGCAGTGGTTACATGTTCAACCAGAGTAACTCTTTTCTCTTGATTGATCAGTAATTTCAATCAAACGACCAGATTTTTAAAAAATGCTGATATATTCAAATTGTCAGAAAAGGTCAAATGTGCACACAAGCACAGTATTTAAATCGTGAAACTCACGAGATGGGGTGGGGAGCAGCATACCTGGGTTCTAGGTCCACCTATTTGTCATTGAGTCAGTTGACATCTCTGCCACTGGTCTCCCTCTCTCTCACACCGCTCTGAAATCAGTAAGAACCCACCAATAACTGCCTACTTACTTGAAAACTACATGAGAGAGTGGTCAAGAAGAACTTTAGAAATATAATAAAGCACCTTACAATGTACTATTTTAATAACTATGAATATGAGTGGCGCAGACTGTATACAAATAGTGTTCCATTCTCATTACCTCTTTGCGAATATTTTTACAGTATTAATGTTTATGGCAAAAAGGATTTGGGGACCTTTCATCTACAAAAATACAGGGTTACTTGTAGGGAATTGCTAACTGGCAGATTAATTGGGGAAATATGGGGACACTGCTGAACTTCAGTCAATGGATTTAAAAGGAGGCAGCAGATGTGGAAGTGGGGGCTTGGAAGGAATTTCCTGCTCTGCTGGTCCAGCATTCCAACTTTCTGTTAAACTCTGAGGACTCAATGGGAAAGAACTAGCCGATACCATCCCAAATCATTTCCTGATGACAGATACTGCTTAGGAACCTGTTACCTTTTCTGCCTTTTTTTTTTTTTTAGCATTATAGGAAGAGAAAATTGAGAATTAATATACATATATTTTTTTCAGTCTCAAGATAGTTTTGCAGTTCGGATTTCTCTCTCTCCTCAAGAATAGGGTATTTAAAATTGCATTCCAGTAAGATCTCAAAAATCAAAATGGAAATGTCATGTTTTTCAAAATATTTCTACACTTTCACAAAGAAGAAATGTAGAATTCTACTCCTAGTCTGGTACCTTACCTTTCTGCCCAAAGGGGAAAAATTCAAGGGGTTTAGAGCAGAAAAGCACATCTTGTTCCTAGATGTTAAATGTTAATCTATATTTATAACCTACATCCTTATTATGAGTGGAAGTGAAGTAAACTGAAAAATAAGTGACCAAGAAGGCAAATGCACTAAATGGCTTTCATATTCCTTTGGAGCCTGTATTAGTCAGCCCGAGCTGCCATAACAAAGGATCACAGACTGGGCTAAGCAACAAAATGTTATTTTCTAACAATTCTGGAAGCTAGAAGTACAAGATTCATGTGTGACAGGGTTGATTTCCTCTGAGGACTCTTCTTATGTCTTCACATGGTCTCCCCTCCATGTGTTTCTATGTCTTAATCTCTTTCTCTCTCTCTTTCTTAATTGAGGTATAATTGACATATAACTTTATATTAGTTTCAGGTGTACACACATTATGCTTTAATACATTATGCTTCAGTGTATTCGCACACATTGTAAAATGATCACCACACTGAGTCTAGTTAACATCTGTCCCATATATAGTTACAATTTTTTCTTGTGATGAGAACTTTGAAGACTTACTCTCAGCAACTTTCAAGTCTGCAATACAGTGTTATTAACTATAGCCATCACACTGTACAGTACATCTCCATGACTTATTATCTTATAACTGGAAGTTTGTACCTTTTGACTCCCTTTACCCATTTATTCCACTGCCCCACACCCCCACCTCTGGCAACCACCAATCTTTCTCTATCTATGCACTTGTGTGTTTGTTTTGGTTTTGGTTTGGATTTTTAAATTTAGATTCCACATATAAGTGAGATCATATGGCATTTGTTTTTCTCTGTCTGAATTATTCTATTTAGCATAAAGCCTTCAGGTCCCTCCATGTATCCATGTTGTTGCAAATGGGAAGATTTCTTTCTTTCTTGTGTGTGGCTGAATATATTTTCTTTATCCACTCATCCATGGATGGACACTTAGGTTTCTAATCTCCTCTTCTTATAAGGACACCACTCATATTGGATTAAAGTCCAGCTAATGACCTCATTTAATCTTACTTATTTAAAAACCCTATCTCCAAATAGAGTCACGTTCTGCAGTGCTGAGGGTTAGGACCCCAACATACTAATTTTGGTAGGACACAATGCAGCCTATCACAGAGCCTTTTTTTGTCTGAAGAGGACTGAAAGATTCTGTCTCAAGTACCTTGAAGAATAAATCTTTTCCCTCAGTTCCTACCGACATTGCAGAAAACTTCAAATGCGTTGAATTTACAATCCTGACATTACAAGTGAGAGTCCTAGGACCTATATTGACAAGGTTTTTGGATTAAAAAAAAAAAAAGCTAGCTGGAGTAAGTAAGCAAAAACTGAATTAAAATCAGAAGTGGCCACCCAGGATATGATAAAAATGTAAAACTTTAAAAACTTTTTCCCCCCACTGTATAAGGGGAGAGCTACTTCAAACATTGTTCTTTCTTGATCAATTCACACAAATAATCCACAGCCCCAGCTTTAACCTTGCTTTATACCACCCCATAGCCTTTGCTTCTTGCCTCCAACCTGGTAGCTCTGCCCTCTCCCCCCTCCCACCCTGTCTCATAAATGTACATTTTATGAAAACAGAGCATTTTCTCTTTTGTTCACCTGTGTGATCCTAGTGTTAGCTATGCAATGAAACCTCAGTAAGTAGTTTGTGAATAAGTAGCGAGGTTGTTTTTTGACATCAGGGACCAGGAATTTGGAGCTCTAATTTACTCTCTATTGCATCTTGCACTGTGTATGTTACAGGGACAACCAAAAAGCCTGTGTCTCCTATGATTCCAATCTGTTTAGCTAAAGCAGTTCTTTATAAAAGACTCCAAAAACTCTGGTAGTAGGCTCTATCAGATCAAGGAACATCTTGATTAGTAGGCAAACCTGTGAGCCAGTCAGTTCATCAGATAAGTAATAAGTTGTTTATAAGTAACATATATATTAGCATATATATTAGGCATATATACATTATCTCTAGTTCTTAAAGTAACTTATAGTGTGATGTATATAATCCTCATTTTACAAATAAGGTAATAAAGTTCAGAGAGGTTGAGTAAATCACTCAGGAGTTAACAGCCATTAACTGATAGCAGCAGGATTTCAATTTAAGTTTGTGAGGTTCAAAGTCGAATGACCTCACCCCTATCCAACTTTGTTTCTAGTCAAAATGGCCATTCTGGTGGGGCTGGGGACACGGCTAATTACAACCCGATAATATTTTTAAACATCCTGCTTTTCAAACATTAAAAGAAATTGTCCAAATACTGCTTTCCTTCTCAGTAAAGGCCAACAATATATTGGCATGTTGTTGTAAATACAGCATGTGTAATGAAAAGCCGGGTGGTATTTTCTGAAAAGAAACGAAAAGGCATCTTTTCTCAACTGGTTTTTCTCATAACTTGACTTCAGCTAACCTTATTAATCAGGACAATGAAGGGGAAAAAAATCACAAGGCCCATGAGTCAGCCCATTTGAAATTCTCAGTGTCAGCATATGGCCTCAGAGTCCAAACGCAGTATTTTCACACGATGCATCTTGACTGTTTATTGCAGGGAGGTAGGAGAAGAGGAAACAGTCTGTTTTGTGATCCGTCCAGGAACGCAGCTAAGTGTCTTTATCCCCAAAGGCAACGTGGCAGTTTTGGGCTTGATGCCCACATTGTTGAAGCCGCGTTTGTTCTCAAGTCTCTAGAAGAGTTTTCTTTTTTTCTCTTAACATTTTAAATATTCCAGTTTCTTCATGTCCCCTTCCCATCCTCTAGAGGAATTGTTTCAATCATATGATTGATCTAATTTTAGACTGCAATTCTGCCTCGACTCTTCAGCAGGGAGACTTGCTTTCTTTTAACTTTATGGTACTTTATAGGCCCCGTTAAGTCATGTTTATATAATTTCCATCAATCTGCCATTCCAGGGTCTCATCTGCTCCTTAAAGGCTTTATAAACTAAATATTGTGTATCTGGCTGAAAGCCTTTCTTCCCAGTCACAAGCATACGTTCTAAAAAAAGTAAAGTTTCTTTTCCCTCAGTACTTAATTCTAGCAATTGGATTTTAATATGGGGGTAGAAAAAATATATTTGGGGGTCCATGTATATACTCACTGTGATAGGAGGCTTTCAGTAAACGGTCGGTGAATTGAACTAATGTGGCCCCATGTCTCCTTCACTTGCCCCAGGTCCCTTTTCACTGTCACATATGGTGAGGGCTTTGGCCTCCAAAGTTTGTTCCTTTGACCCAAATCTCCCTTGTGGCCGCTCGGCAATATGACATTTTGCACAGCCTCAGTCTCTCTGCACCCAGGTTTCATGCTTGTTAAGTGGACAGTAACAGTACCTGCCTGCGGATTATCTGTGGAAGGATCTAGACCAGTGTCTGCCCTGTCATTCTGCCTGCTGGCCGTTCAGCCTTAGGGCTGTAGGGAAGCAAGCAGCCGTTTCTCTGACCTGTTCTCGCAGCTCCGTGCTTCTTCGAAGCCGAGAATCCTCAGCTTTGAATCCGTGGCTGCAGCTGGGACTTGCTGCCCGCCTCTGAATTCCCTCTCAGCCTCGCCCGCACTTTGCACCCTTTCCCAGCCACGCTCACAAGCGCAGAGTGTGTAAGTAGGTGGGTGTGTCCTGGGGCTGGGAGGTTGGCCCTCCGCTTCTAAATGGCAGTTTTCACTGAGATGGAGGTTTTCCCTTCACCTCGTTCCCCTGCCCTTGGTAGATCTGATTTAATGCGACGACTCAGAAACAGTTGAGGTCAGTGTGGCTGTTGCCCTGCAATGGGAAGGGCCGACTTAATAGTAACAGGGAGGTTTCTGTTGGGTCGGAGGAGCCAGGCCTCACCTCTCTGACCTCTGAGCACACCTTTTCTCGTCGTGAGGGTAAGACCATGCTGGCTACCCCAGGAAATGACTGCAAGAGCACAGAGCACACGCTCCATGGAGGAGCTCGGAGTTGTCCATGGAGCATGTTCAATGCTTCAGTCTCGGGGATCATGGCCCCTAAATACCCCTGAGTCACGTCTCTGCTTCACTCCATTTCTACAAGGGAACATCAGCCCCATGCTGCATCTCACTCTCTTCCCTGCAGTAGAGTTTGCTCTTAATAATCTCTCACAGACATAACTCATGTAGGGGTCTAGCAGAGGGTCTCCAACCGAGTGACACTAAGTTAGCAGAAGTGCTTCCCCTGACTGTCCCTGTTGCCTCTTCTAGGAAGTACCCATGTGTCAACCCTGCTCACCCCGGCCCCCCGATGGCCCAGAGACAGGAAACAGAACTCGTGCAAACCATGTCTGAGGTGCTATGTATCACTTTACATGTGGATAAAATCTCTAGGCATTTGAACTTGCTATCTTGCTCCTCAGTGTCACATGTAATCGGCTTCATCATTCAAACCAGAGGAAATAATATGTTCCGCATTTTTACAAAACGTAGGACTCCCTTGCAGTCCCTAAGATCTGAGTTTGGAACTGGAAATGAACCTTTCCAGAACTAAGTTAAAGCTAATGTTGTCAAGCACAACATCACGGTTCAGAGGGAAAAAAGAAAAACATCCAACCGAGGTTCACCAAATAAAAGGTTTATTAGTCCCCTTAATCATCAAATGCTAGAAACCATGTTGATGAATTACATGTAAATGAATCATAAACAGAGGCATTATTAATACAAAGCTTCAAAGGGAAAATATTTGGCCATATGTTCTTTTGAATTTTCTATATATTGTTCAATTCTACAACTGATATGTTGAAAAGATTTTTTACAGCTTTATTGAGCTATATATAGTTCACATACCATACAGCTCACCCCTTTAAAGTATACAAGTCAATGATTTTTTGTATATTCATGAACATATGCAAAGACCACCAGAGTCAGTTTTAGAATGTTTTCATCACTTCAAAAAGAAAGCATCTATCATTTAACTGTCACCTTCCTAGGCCCCTAGGCCTCCCAGCCCTAAGCAGCTACCAATCTACTTTCTGTCTCTAGAGATTTGCCAATTCTGGACATCTCATTTAAACGGAATCATGTGTTATGTAGTCTTTGTGACTGGCTTCTTTGATTTAGCATAATATGTTTAGGGTTCATCAATGTTGTGTGTAGCATGTATCAGTATTTCACTCATTTTTATGGCCAAATAATATCCCATTGTATGAATATACCAGATTGTTTCTCCATTCATCAGTAGATAGAAATTTGGGTTCTTTCCACTTTTTAGCTATTATAAATAATGCTACTATAAACATTCATGTATAAGTCTTTGCTTCTCTTGAGAATATGGGTAGGAGGCAGATTCCTTAGTCATATAATGATTCATGTTTAATTATTTGAAGAACTGCTGGAGTACTTTCCAAAGTGGCCTCACCATTTTACATTCCCATCAGCAGTGCACAAGGGTTCCAATTTCTCCATATTCTCAGTTGCTAACATTTATTATTATCTGACTTTTTGATTTAGCCATTTTAGTAAGTATGAAAGCAGTATCTCATTGTAGTTTTGATTTGCATTCCTCTGATGGCTAATGGTGTCAAGCATCTCTTCCTGTGCTTACTGGTTCTTTGTAGTGTATCTTCTTTGGAGAACCGTGTACAGATCCTTTGCCCATTTTTAAATGGTGATAGTTACTTGACTTTTCCTTGAGGATATGTGAATAAGTATTTATATATAAAATTTTTGGAATAGAATTAATTATAATATCAAGAATAGAGTTGTCTTTAATATCCTATATTAGAATAAATAAGTTGTGGCACCTGTCATATGTTGAAATGTTATGTAACAGTTTTAGAAATAATATTAATGCTATTAAAAGTAGTTATAAGTGAAAAAAGCAAGATGCCAAATTTGTAGTATATGTAATATTTTTTTAAAAATTGGGGTATAATTGACATATAATATTATATTAGCTTCAGGCTCACTACATAATTCACTATTTGTATACAATGTGTAATGACCACCAAAATAAACCTAGTTACCGTTTGTCTTAGTATATGTAATCTTAACTATGAATTTTAAAAGTATTCATAGAAAAAAGACTAAAGTGTGGGTATGATTATAGGTATTATTTTTCATAATTGTGTAATTTCAAATGTATTACTTTGCATTCCAGTAAAAGTTACTTTTGTAGCACTGCAAATTATGCTCTATATAAAATTAGTTTGCTATGACCATCAAATTTTGAGTTGTATATTATAAAAATATTTTAGATGATTTGTATAAATTGCTTTGTTTGGGGCTTATAAAAGGATGAATTTCATTAATATTAAATATTTAGATGAAGAATTCCAATAATTTGTCATGCTACTCTTAAAGAATTGGTTTTTATTTAGATGTGCTTAACATTAAAATCCAAATTCTTGTTTAATTCTCTCCTCCTACTCTGAGGAACACAAAGTCCTACAATGTGGAGGAGACAGGAAACTCTGGAATTATCTTCTCAAGATGACAGAATTTATTATTTAAAAATGTTGTTTTAATAAAATAGTTTATTGGGTGGATACTGTTTAAATGCTAACACCTTGCCAACTGTCAATTTTTGACATTTCTTTGTTTCTTGTCTTTAAAAAAAAAAAAAAATCATTGTATAGTCACTTTGGACAGCAGTTTCTGTTTAGCTTTTATGTCATAACATGGATTTGCAGCATATTGGGAGAGCTCTCTAAAATGTCCTTAGCATGAGTGATTTCACATACTATTAAATTTTCTAACTGATGAAAACATTTAGAATAGCTATTAAAAAGGACTTAAAACACTGAAGTCTTATAACATCATCTTTAGATATAATTATACAAGCTAGACAAAGAAAAATGAAAAGTAGGAATTTGAAAGATAGCATGCTATAGTTTCAGATGGTGGATCCTATTTCCTTTGAGCCACTTCTGTGTTAGAAGCCCATAAATATTACCATTCATATATAAATAGTTTTTAGATTAATTATTAACTTGCATATTTTTCATATGCAGTAGGAATAGTAGATGTTTATGGATATGCATGTCAATTCACATGCTTGTTAAATCACTTTAAAGGATCCCTATTGCATTCCTCAATATTCTCCTCTACCTAGGTTCTTTCCTCATTTTTTGTTTAATTGGATTTTAGTTCCATGTTCCATGTATTTACCCAAACAAGAAATGTCCCTGATGAAAAATACTACCACAATCTTTTTCCTATAGAAGAGGGCGGTTTCCAGTAAAAGAGTCAAAGGTGCAAAACTAGAAATGGGAAACAAGAAATCTAGACCAGAATGACTGCTATTTATTTAGTATTTACCACTTGCTTATCACTGTGTTACCTGTTACATGCATCCATTTCTCTAATCTTCAAATCAATTCCATGAAATAGAATGTTGAGTTAACTGACTGTCACAGAGGTTCCAGGTCATGTGGTCAGTAAATGAAATATCTGAGCCTGGAACCTAACTCTGACTGTCTTCAGAGTCCACATTCTTAATCTCTGATCTATGTTAATAGACTGTCTTGTAAACGGAAAGCCTAGAAACTATACAATGCTTTTCTCTCTTTTTTTTGTCAGAGAGGTTGGACCTATCACAAACAGAATTACTGGTCATTCAAAAAGTATATTAGTGTCAGATATTGACTGATAAACAGGATCCTTATAGTGAAGTCTCAGAACACACCAAGTTCCCATGTTACCATGTAGAAGATGCCTGCAGTTAGCCTGTCTCTGTGGCTGCTGCGTAGTGGAATTAAGTGTGTTGATCACAAATAACGTGCAACAGAACCTCTTTAAGGACATATGGAAGTGCACAAGTTATATTGGCCTATGTGCTTGGTAGAATGAGATGGTAGAAAACATTATGGCCTGTGGAGTACAAATCATAGCTTTTCTTGACTCGCGTTGTGACTTTGGACAAGGTACCTTTAAAAGTCCTTAGTTTTTCATGGGAGCATAACCTCATATGCCTGTTGGGAGGGTTATTATGAGGATTAGTGACACTAGTTAGAAAGCACCCAGGTTGGCATCTGACACACAGGAAATTTGGGTGGTTATTATTGTGTATACTGTGAGTAATGGGTACAGTTTAGAATGAAGAGGGCCTTCATTTGCCCTGGATGGGGTTCTAATACGAAGAAAAGTGATTGTGCATTATATAAGGCAAGGAGACACAAATGCGAATGCTGATCTAAGCATAAAAAGCAAAGATATATATCTTAAAATTAACAGGATGTTTCCTCAGTATGGAAGGGTGTGCTGGTGGTAATGTGGATGTGGTGGGCCTCCTCTTCAGCCACATCCCAGCGGTTAGAACTTAGCTACAACGGAGACTGTAGTCTAGGTCAATAGTATTCAAACTGTGGGCCCTGGACCGGCTGTCCATCTAGAAACTATTTGTTACTGTTCTTTGATAAAATAAGGAACTTGTTCTGTATATAATCAGCTATTTTAGTAAGTACACTGTTGGGTACAGTAACAACTTTCTTGATGAGGGCAGTAGTTTGTTGATTTACATTCTGATGCAAGTTTTTAGTGACCTGAATTCTAAGTAGCATTAGCTTAGCTGTGTGTCCAGGAGGAAGAGAAAATAAATTTATTTACCAAGTAGCCAATTTCTGCTTCATCCAACTATATAATTCATATATATATATGAGTGATGATTGAGTCTAGGTTTTAAATATCTTTAAAGTCCTTTGCTATTTTTAAAATTTTTATTGAATATATTGGGATGACATTGGTTAATAAAATTAGACGGGTTTTAGGTGTACAAATCTATACTATTTCATCTGTATATTTTATTGTGTGTTCACTACCCCAAGCCCAGTCTCCTTCCATCACCATTTACTCTCTTCTACCTCCCCTACCTCCGTTTCACTCTGGTAATCACCATACTGTTGTTTGTATCTATGAGGTTTTCGTTTTTGTTTTTTTCTTCCTTAATCCCTTCACCTTTTTCACCCAGTCCCCCAATGGGTTCACCTCTGACAGCTGTCAGTCTATTCTCTGTATCTATGAGTTTGTTTCTATTTTGTTCATTAAATTCCATGTATAATTGAAATTATATGGTACTTGTCTTTCTCTGGCTGGCTTATATCAGTTAGCATACTATGCTCGAGATCCATAGTGCTGTTGCAAAGGGTAAGATTTCTTTCTTTCTTGACCACTGAGTAGTAGTCCACTGTGTAAATGTCCCACAGCTTTTTTATCCACTCGTTTACTTGGGCTGCTTCCAAATCTTGGCTACCGTAAATAATGCTGCAATGAACATAGGGGTGCATATATCCTTTCAAATCAGTGTTTCAGGTTTCTTGGGATATGTTCCCAGAAGTGGAATTATGGGTTATAAGGCAGCTCCATTTTTAATTTTTTGAGGAACCGCCATACTGTTTTCCACATTGGCTGCACCAATCTGCATTCCCACCAACAATACACAGGGTTCCTCTTCTCCACATCCTTGCCAACACTTGTCATTTGTTTATTTATTAATGATTCCTATTCTGACAGGTGTGAGGTGATACTACTTCACTGTGGTTTTAATTTGCATTTCTCTGATGATTAGTGATGTTGAGCATCTTTTCATACGTCTGTTAGCATCTGTATGTCCTCTTTGGAGAAGTGTCTATCAGGTATTTTGTCCATTTTTTTATTGGATTATTTGGGGTGTTTTTGTTTTTGTTTGGTGTTGAGTTGTATACAGAGTTCTTTATGTTTTGGATATTAGCTTCTTATCAGATGTATCATTGGCAAATATGTTTTACCAATGCTATTTATCGAATAGACTATCTTTACCCCATTGTATATTTTTGCTTCCTTTGTCAAATATTAATTGACCATAAAGGAGTGTGTTTATTTCTGGGTTTTCTATTTTGTTCCATTGATCTATGTGTCAGTTTTTATGCCAGTACCATGCTGTTTTGATTACTATAGCCTTGTAGTATAGTTTGATATCAGGTAGAGTGATTCCTCCAACTTTATTCTTCTTTCTCAAGAACACTGTTGCCATTAGGGGTCTTTTGTGGTTCCACTCAAATTGTTGAAACATTTGTTCTAGTTCTGTGAAATACACCATTGGTATCCTGATAGGAATTGCGTTGAATCTGTAGATTGCTTTGGACAGTATGGACTTTTTAATGTTAATCCTTTCTAGTTGTGGACATGGTATGTGCTTCCACTTATTTATATCTTCTTCAATTTCTTTCTTCAGTGGCTTATAATTTTCCAAGTACAGGTCTTTTACATCCATGGTTAAATTTATTCCTAGGTATTTAATTTTTTTGATGCAATTGTAAATGGGATTGTTTTCTTAGTTTCCCTTTCTGATAGTTTATTATTGGTATATAAAAATGCAACTGATTTCTGGATATTTATTTTGAATCCTGCTACTTTACTGAATTCATTTGTCAGTTCCAGTATTTTCTTTTTGGTGAAATCTTTAGGATTCTCTGTATAGAGTATCAGGTCATCTGCAAATAATGACAGTTTTACTTCTTCCTTCCCAATTTGGATGCCTTGTATTTCTTCTTCTTGTCTTATTGCTGTGTCTAGGACTTCCAGTACTATGTTGAATAAGAATGGTGAAAGGGGACATCCCTGTCTTGTTCCCAGTGTTAAAGAAAATGATTTTAGTTTTAGCCCCTTGAGTATGATGTTGGCTGTGGGTTTTTCATATATGACCTTTATAACATTGTTATGTTTCCTCTATTCTCACTTTGCTGAGGGTTTTTATAATAAATGGGTGCACGATTTTATCAAACAGTGTAAATATTTAGAATCAAATCTTATTGTCATTTTAACATGTATCCCTCATATAACTCATGTCAAATGGGTTAACTCAGTTAATTCATTAAATCTAAAGAAGCGAGACTTTTGACACTAAAATATTGTACAGAAAGCATTACGGATTTGCATTTCAGACTTGGTCATGTAGCTAACCAACTGTGCATTATTGGATAAGGAGTGAGCAGCACTGGGGAAAATGTCAATGACTAGATAAGTATTGTCAAACAGGTTTTATTTTTTTGTGTTAGTCCAACACAGCTGTGTGAAAATGCTGTGCTGAGAAGAAATCTGAAGCAGAATTTAAGCCCATTGGTCAAAAGTACCTCCATCAATAAGGGACATCTGCTAAGGATGAAGGATAAGAAATAGCTACATCTGAAGTAAAATATTTGCTGTCTCTCAGCTATATAATTTATCAAGTCCTTTCTATTTCTAAATAAGGGTTCTTCTGAAGGATTTAGACATAACTATCATGAAGGGAGGATATGAGATAGGGTATGGACAATTAAACAGCAAAAACAAGGAAAGGGAGACATTTAGAGAATGACTTCATTTGTTTGAAGACAATTTTCAAAACATAATTGTGTCCATGTTTAATGTTAGCACAAAACACATTACAAATATAAATGTCTTTGGGATTAGTCACCATTTTTAATTACCCACACCCTTTTCTTTCTTTTAATGTGGAAATTCAAGTGTTTTCTGGATTTCGCATTGTACTATTATTGTGACCTATTAACTGGAGCATGGAAATGGACTGGCTTAATACTATTGAGAGAGAGTCCTGCAATATCCTAAGCAAGGGTGTATGCAATACATTTAAGGGGGGAAAAGTGACTTATGCTATATAGGAAAAAGCAAAAGTGGCTGCAGATGGAATTAATGGAATAGAACTTAGGTTGCACATGCAGATGATGCTTGGTATTCTTCTCTAAACCTTCTCATGTGACAAAGCCAATCTGTTCTGGTTAATCTAGCTTTGATTTACCCAGTGAAGTCAATGTAAATGAAGAACATTTACATTGGTCAAAGTTATTTGGACGATTTAAGATGAAATTAATCTCTTGTCTCTCTGGGATAAAATTTTTAAGGTGTCGTTTTTTATATTCATAAAAACTACAGATTCAAGAGTCAGAAAACCCAGATTCCAGGGTTAGCTCTACCATTCTGTGGCCAAGTAATTTCCCACTGAAGATTTCGGTTTCTTTGTTTGTAAAATAAGTTGACTCAAACAGAGAGTTTCTGATACTTATGGTGTCTTATGCTTTAATCACAGAACACCAAGGACTTCCTGATTTGTGATTTTGAGATAGACACCTTGAGAATCACATGAAGACAGAAAGCCAGAGCTCAATGGTAATATTATAGGTCTTGGGGGTTTCAGTAAATTTACACAGTACAGTTAGACATTAAGGCAGATCCCAGACCCACCCCTTATACTCCTCCAAATGGAATTTATTGACTCCTCAGCATCCTTTGAGTTCACCCCACCTGGATCAATAGAAGGCCTCTGATTTCCTTCCCTTTTATCCTGCCACCTCCTTTCTACTCTCCACTATTGGTGACTGTCTTATTCTACTTACTCTTAGCAATTTATAATATGCTGCTTTGCTTTTCTCCCTATAGCAACACAAAGCTAGAAGGTTCATCTTCAGCCAACTCAGTCCCCTGAAATGTTGGGGTTTGAAAATAATGACAACAGAATTTAATCAACTCAAGAGGCACCTGTCTCATGAATGGCCTTCATTGATTTTCAGCAGTTCTTTTCTAAAATTCCCCAGTGGAAGTTAAACGCCCTGTATGGCCTTTCTTGAGTAACCAGAATCTTTTAAGAACAGGGGAATTGGTTTTTAGAAATTACTGAGCACCTCAAAGAGGTTTTGCTTATCTGGGTTATATGTATTGATATTTATTAGAAATGAAAACTTTGAACATATTTTCCTACAGAATAACTATATTTTCTAAGACTAAGAAATATAGTAAAAAAAATGACATGGTGTTAGAGTTTTGCAACTCTCTTGATACCTGGTTTAAGAAAAGATAGCTAGAGTCCGTTTCTGTATTCAGTCTATTGCAATATATTGTTTTGATTAACACATATGGCAAAAATCTGACTTTACAAAGATATGAAGTTAGGCATAGGAGGAATATTTTACTAGCCTTTTGCATGATTGCCAACGTTCTTCTTTGCTACTACACCAAAACTCAACAATAGTAGTTTCTTAAAGATAGTTTCAATGTGGAGTTTGAAACCACATCATTTCAATTTTCATTTTTGTTACATTAAAATCTATTTGTATCTTGTACTTTAAATCTTTTACCAATGTATGATTTTGTTACATTATGCATTGATAATCTTAAAAATGTTGGTTCACCAAGTTATGCAGAATTTCCAAATGTTGACACATTTTATTATCCAGTATCAAAACCCCATACTCAATACAGTATTACCACACTCATCCAAAAGGTCTTTTCTTTGGTATTACCTTATTTATTATTATTATTAATTTTTTTGGTGACACTGTTAATATGATCATATAGGTTTCAGGTGTGGGTTTCTATGTTACAAGATCTGTATGTTGCCCTGTGTGCCCACCACCCAAAGTCAAATCTTCTCCCGTCACCATATATTATGACCCCCTTCACCTCCCCCCCCTTCCCCCTGGCAATCATCACACTGCTGTTTGTGTCTACGAGTTTCAGTTTTATATCCCCCTTATAAGTGAAATCATATGGTTATTAGCTTTTTCTGACTTACTTATTTCACTTAGCACAATATTCTCAAGGTCCATCCATGTTGTTGCAAATGAAGGTTGTGGGTTATTAAGCTGATGAGCAATACGTCATAAGTATTGGGAATATGTCAAATTCAGGGTGGTTAATACCAGTTTTCCAAAATTTGAAATTTTTATTTGAAGGATTAAATGTTATCATCAACAACAAACATGTTAGTTGTTTTGAAGTGGCAGGCTCATTTTGGTAATTTTGGAGAAAATGTCTGCCAAATACCTATGCATGAAGAACCAGTTTGTCTGGCAGTAAAAAATGACCCCAATTTGTCTTTCCTGTCTCTTTTCTTGCCCTCTACACTTATCAGCAAGGAAGAGTGTTTGTTTTTACCCATTATCTTAAATACAGGTTGGCACAGAACACATGCTCAGTATATGTTTTTTAATAAATACTGCATAGTATTGTGATAGTAGTTTACATATCAGATCCAGTTACTCACTTGTCCTTTTGTCTAATGCTAAAGTATCCAAGTCAGAAAATCACCTACCTCGATTCTGTTATATATATATATATATATATATATAGCTGTTATTGATTTTAGGCAACATTTATTTAAAGGAGTCCAAGTGCTCAGAGCCTTGATATGCTCAAGTTTTGCTAAGAGACTAAAATTTAATTATTCTAACCACTAAAAAGAAAGGATAATTATGTGATGTTATAGAGGGGTTAAGTATTGCTACAACAGCAATCATATTGCATTACCTAAAAAAGTAAATTAATATGTTGTACACCTTAAATTTACATAGTGTTATATAACAAATATAATCTATAAAAAATAAAACCAGGAAAGTACTAGAGGAAACTAATTAGAAATCCTCATGCTTTCTATACAAATGTTTGCTATTTAAGATAAAGAGATTTAACATTGTAATATCACTCTAATGATAATTTATACTATAGATAAAACTTTCCATTCTAAAAATAAATAAATAAATAAATAAATAAATAAATAAATAAATAAGCCCAAGCGTAACCCTGATATACATGTTTATGTTCAGATAATTACCAGAAGTAGTGGGTGATCACATTATAAGGTATAAAAATGTTGAATCACTGTATTGTACACCTGAATCTAATAGAACTAATATAATATTGTATACCAACTATACTTAAAAAAAATTATGTCCAGCATTACAGAGTAGTTTGCTTCCTATTATTTAAGTCCCACAAGTCTAGCAAAACCTTGGGCTTACTTTCTTATTTTTTAATTTAAAAAATCAGAAAAATGGTCACTTGGATCATGAGAAACTAAAGTAATTCATTACTTATGAATTAGGATAATTGAAAAATCTAATAAGTGGAGTCAATTTGTGTTGCTTCTTTAGCTTAAATTTACTGAAAACTATGTTGACACAGTTTCAAAAATGTTGTAGATATTATACTGAGTAGTATTATTACTGGTTTTATTCTAGATGTCTATACATGTAAAGCAAAGTGTAAAACTAAGCATTTAACAGGGAAATTTGATCAATGCGTACAAACGGATTTTTTTTTTTTCCTAAACAGAAGATTTGGAAGCCCAATTTGGGAAATAGCCTCCACTCTTTATACTTATTTCTGGTAGATGGACCAATCACAGATGTCTAATAACAACTATTGCTGGGGATAGTGGGATGTAGAGTGGTGTGTGTGTGTGTGTGTGTGTGTGTGTGTGTGTGTGTGTGTGTGTATGTAAATTCTCTGGGAGTCAACACAAATATCTCCATTAGCTCAGAACTTAGGGTATCATTTCTTAGGCTAGGAGAAAGGTTGCTGGCCTAAGAAAGACCTGAAAATATGTTCTAGATTAAGACTGTGCCTTCAGATTTTAGTTAACTAATATTCTTGACTGTGCCCTACCTTTCTTAGAAAACAGCTGTAGTGCTGGCAGCAGTGTAATTCTGTCTGTCGTATTTTTCTAATTTCACATTCACCTACTAGAATTGAGTTGAATGTAGGAAAATGTCAGCTGTTTCTACAAATAAATGAATCATCAAATACGCTTCAGTACAAACCTTTTTGATGGCTGAAAGAGTATAGGAATGGCACCCAAACTTACGCCTCCTTGTGCATCATAGGTATTTAACCATTTGGGGTCCATGATAATACCATGTCAATGCCTGTTTAAACCCAAACAACCCGTAGGTACAAAGAATCATCAAATAGATTAAGGCCTGCAATTCACTTGGACTTTTATTTGGTAATAATCTCAAGTTTCTTAACTTCTTTGAGCTTCAGGCTCTCAGTCTTTAAAATGAGTAATAATATTTTGTGAACATCAAAGAAAATATCACATGTTTAAATACACAGCATAGCCCCTGATACAGCACAGATATTTGGGAATTTTCATTCTTTTCCTTTATGTTTTCTAAGATAATATTCCAGGTAAAAATTGTCTTTAATTCAATCAAATAACCCTTATTAATTGGAATTTCAGTCTAGCGATGAAGCTAAAATACTAGAAAGTACCCCCAGCATCACAGGATTTTAGAGTTTAGAAAAATAAAAATATAATTTCCGAGCCTATAGGAAATTTACCCTTTTGATAGAAAAGCAACACCCTTCAATGGTTTGGTTACTTTCCGATGTAGCAGAATTACTCTGGTAATTAAGCGGCAGTTACTGCCATTATATATCATTACGTTTAAATGGAGTATCTGGAAGATGTCTCAGTTAGACAGTCCTCCCAATTAAGTGTGTCCTATAGGTTAATAGGAAGAACTTCCTCTCCCTTGGATAGTGCTTTTGGGAAAAATACCTAAACTAAGGTCCAGTCTTTAAAAGGTCAAAATTATGCTTCTCAATGAACACTCCATAAAGTAGAACTGGGGAAATTTGCCACAGCTGCTGTGTTTTGTGTCAGTCCAGCTGCAGATCAGTCAAGACAAGTACACTCTGAGATACACTCTGATGCACACTTTGGGGCCAAATAAATGCCCAGGTAGGTCAATAGTCCTCTTTAAGAGAACCCAAACCTGGCAGTTATTTGAATAATTCACCATATTATTATTATTTGGGTTCGATACAATCCTTAAAATATGTGACTTAAAGAAATTTAACAAGACGGAGCAAAAAGAGCAAATGCTGAGGTTACGAGCTGCAGAGGCCAGAGAGAGCACCTCAGAGAACAGCAAGCTCACAAATAATCCCGTGTGCACAGCACGAAGCGTTCTGCACTGTGCATTGCACAGCAAGACCCTGGAGAACGTTTTCCAGCCATGGAGCAGATGCCGAACGCTCTTCGATGGGTGCTAGTGCCACGAACATCTGCAGATTCTGGGGGCTCTCAAGTCGCTGGAAATACGGGATCTAGCTTACGAAATTTATAGATTACAAATGTCCAGGCTAAAAATTTTGCATGCACCTAGGAGCTGGTGTTTCGCTTGACTTACACTAACTACCTAAAGCTATTTCTAGTCTGGGAAGAAGCCACAGAAGGCAAACACACCTTGCTCTTTTTGAGCTATGCTACATAGAGCTTTCATTTCTTTGGCTAAAATGATTTAAAAGTTTCAAAGACAAAGATTGATGAGAAGATTTTAGAAGATTAATCTGCGCTCCCCAGAAATGACTGAGTATCTTCAGGGCACAAACACAACAAGGAAACATAAGGGGAGGACATTTACTAAGAACATTATTAATGTAATCTTGCCAAACATTCTAGAAAATAATAAGATATTTGCATCTCTCATATATCAGCACACAATCAGGAATGGAAAATAGTGTAAACGTTTAAAAAGTAGTTATTCATTTATTATGGACTCACAAAATTAGATTTTATGGTATTAAAAATCATAATGTGAGTAATAAGCTCCTTAAGCTCAGTCTATCCCTTGGCTGGTCTTGTGTATATGCAACCTTAATATGCTTGTGATAAAACTTCATATAGTTTTGAGAATTTTCTTTCCTCAAAAAGCAGGTGTCATTTTTTAGAATTAAAGAATGTGAGAAAATGTTTTATTTCTTCATTTCGCAAATTTAACCTTTTCTAATTCACCAGATGGTGCCGATTCCTTCCTGGCCTTTTGTTTGTCTGTCAGATTATACACATATGCACGATGAATAAGGGGAACCTAAATCAAGAGCAGCCCCGCCAGGCCTGTCAAGGAGACAGGGCCAGTGTCCTGGGGACCTGGGGATTCGATCTCTAGGTCAGGCTGGGTCTGGGCAATGCAGGTGAAGCATCGTCGTGGGTGGCCCAATCGGAAGCTTCAGGGATGTGAAAAATTGAACCCAAACCTATGTTAGAATAGGTTGTGGGCTGCTCAGTCAGAGTGTGACTGTAGCCCAGACAGTCCTCTGAACAGGCTGCCAGTTGACAGGGTGACATACGCCCTCCCATGAAATGAGGTCTGGGCGACACAGGTCCTTGTCCACCACAGTGCTCCACCTTGATTCCTGACACCACGTTAGGCCCTCTGGATGGTGCGCCTGCTCTTGAGAACCCCATTCTAAGAAGAATCATGTAGCAAATCCCATGTTCTAAAGCCAGATGTCTTTCGGTTCTACAGTGCTAGTATCCAAACTGAACTCGGTAGGATATGTGCAAATCTGCACTTACGAAAAAACATCCACAGTTATTTAGATTATTTTTAAAGAGGTGGACTTAACTCCAATGTAAGTGGTAAATTTTTATGTATTAAAACTTGTAGAATACCAGAAAAGCACTATATTTTAAATAATATCTTGTTACAAAGAAAAGAGATTATATAAACTATACGAGGGTAGAGAGAAATAGAAATCAGTCCCCTATTCATCATCTTAAGTGGCTTAAATAACTATATTCCCAAATGGAGATGAGGGTACAAGGAAATACAATTGAAGGCAAATCTCTCTTAGAAAGGCATATGCAAAACTTTGATAAAATACTAGCAAAAACACTCAAGTCATGTATATAAAAATAATTTGTGAAGCAGATTTATCATAGAAAATCAATTACCAGTCATCACATTAACCCATGACAAGAGAAAGCCAAATGATTATCTCAGTAATCAGCCAAATTAATGTGTTAATTTGACTGGGCCATGTGGTGCATTGACATTTGGTCAAACATTATTCTGGGTGTTTCCATGAGGGTGCGTTTGGATGACATTAACATTTATTTACTTATTTATTTATTTAATTTATCTTTATTGTTGAAAATATTACAGATGTTCCCTTTTTCCCCCATTAACCCCTTCCACCACCACCCACTCCCCTGCCCAGACCTTCACCACACTATTTTCTGTGTCCTAGGGTTATGCATATATGCATTTAAATTCTTCGGTTAATCTCTCCCCCACACACCCACCCCTACCTTTCCTCTGAGATTTGTCAGTCTGTTCCATGCTCTGTCACTGAATCTATTTTGTTCATCAGTTTATTATGTTCTTTAGATTCCACATATAAGTGAAATCATGTGATATTTGTCTTTCGCTGCCTGGCTGATTTCACTTAGCATAATATTCTCCAGGTCCATCCATACTGTCCCAAAGGGTACGAGATCCTTCTTCTTTACAGCTGCGTAGTATTCCATGGTGTGAATGTCCCAGAGCTTTTTTATCCACTCATCTACTGATGGGCACTTGGGCTGTTTCCAGATCTTAGCTATTGTAAATTGAGCTGCTATGAACATTGGGGCGCATATATTCTTTTTGATTAGTGTTTTGGGTTTCTTAGGATATATTCCTAGAAGTGGGATCACTGGGTCAAAAGGCAGTTCCAGTTTTAAACTTCTGAGGAAACTCCATACTGTTTTCCATAGTGGCTGCCCCAGTCTGCATTCCCACCAGCAGCATACCAGGGTTCCCCTTTCTCCACACCCTCGCCAGCACTTGTTGTTTGTTGACTTGTTGATGGAGCCATTCTGACAGGCGTGAAGTGACACCTCATTGTGGTTTTAATTTGCATCTCTCTGATGATTAGCGACTTTGAGCATTTTTTTCATATGTCTCTTGTCCATCTGTATGTCCTCTTTGGAGAAGTGTCTATTCAGGTCCTTTGCCCTTTTTTAAATGGATTGTTTGTCTTCCTCATGTTGAGTTGTATGAGTTCTTTGTACACTTTGGAAATTAGCCCCTTATCAGATGTTTCCTTGGCAAATATGTTCTCCCATACCATGGGGTTCCTTTGTATTTTGAGATTGTTTTCTTTTGCTATGAGAAGCTTTTTAGTTTGATGTAGTACCATTTGTTTATTTTTTCCTTTGTTTCTCTTGCCCTAGGAGATGTATTGGCGAAAATTCCACTACGTGAGATGTCTGTGACTTTACTGCCTATGTTTTCTTCCAGGATTTTTATGGTTTCATGACTTACATTTAAGTCTTTCATCCATTTTGAATTTATTCTTGTGTATGGTGTAAGTTGGTGGTCTAGTTTCATTTTTTTGCATGTACCTGTCCAATTTTCCCAGCACCACTTATTGAAGAGACTGTCTTTACTCCGTTGTATGCTCTTGCCTCCTGTGTCAAACATTAACTGACCATAATGGTTGGGGTCGATTTCTGGGGTCTCTGTTCTATTACATTGATCTGTATGTCTGGCGTTGTACCAATACCAGGCTGTTTTGATTACAATGGTGACATTAACCTTTAAATCAGTAGACAGAATAAAGTAGATTGCCCTTCATAATGCTGGTGGGCCTCATCCAAACAGTTGAAGGCCTGAAAAAAACAAAATGCTTACCCTCCCCTGAGTAAGAGCAAATTCTCCTGCCTGATGGCCTTTGAACTGGAACATTAGGTCTTCCTGCCTGATAGCCTTCAAACTGAGACATTGATTTTCCCGGTTTTCTAGCAGTCTGAGAACCTTCAGGCTCAGACTTAAACTGGCACACTGACTACAGATTTTGGATTTACCAGCCTCCATAAGTGTGTGAGTCAGTTCTAATTTCCCACTAACCTATAGTTTCAATTCAATTACAATAAAAATTTCAACAAATTTTTTGTACAACGTTACATGTTGATATTAAAATTTCTATGAAAGGCCAAATGACCAAGAAATGCTGAGATGCAACTGAAGGCGGACAAATGGGGCAGCTTGCCTCATGAGACATCATAAGAAAGAAACCAATGGGGTGGGGAATCTATAGAACGTTCAGAACAGTATTGCTCACGCTAGCAAAAATCTGGAAACAGCGCAAGGGCCCATCAACTGATAATGAATGAATAGAATTCATTCACACGATGGAGTATTATATAGCAGTCAAAATGAATGCACCTTTTAAACATAAAACAATATATATGAATCTCAGCAATATAACATGTGAAAAAGTCTTGAAATATTACACATTTCCCCGTTTTATAAATTAAAAATAACTCAAATAAAATATACTTTTAAAGAAATACTTATTGATGCACTAAATCTATAAAGAAGTAAAGCATTGAAAGAATGATAAAGAGTTAAAAGAATGGTTATCTTGGGTAGAGGAAGCCAACAGAATGGAAGAGTAGGCAAACTATATTGCCAAATTATGTAATTTTCAAGATCCTAACTTTTGTTTTGGGTGCTGGATTTTAGGTTGGAGTTATGGGTGGTAACTATAAATATATAAATAGCTATATAAATAAAAGTAGAGTATGCAATGCTAAGACTATCTTATGAACTAAGGATCATAATTTATTCAATTTTGTGTGACCCAAACATCCAAAAGTGAATATAAAATTCTGATTTCATAGTGGAATCCCTAATAAAAGATCTTAGATTCCTTTTTGAGCTGAGTGTAAATTTTAAAAAATTACTACAATAGATACCAGTTTTGTTCATTATTAAGGCAAGTGGGTATTACCTCCAACTAAATGTCATTTTATTAGAATGTCAGTTCTCTAGTTGAAAATTCTAGTTGCCACATATTTAGGATAAGCATAAAAAATAATTCTGGAAAAAAAAAATACTCCTCAGTAAGAAGGGATATTGAATCCATAGCTGACACACTTTCTTTAGGACCCTTCAGTGGCTTCTAGGATACTACACTCCTTAACTTTTGTTCATTTTTGTAGCTCCTTTTCAGTTTCCTCTTTGATTACCTGTGTTCTCTCCAGCTTGCGATTACTGGTTGAAATGCACCATGACCCAGTCCATGGTTCTCATCCATCTGTACCTACTCCCTTGGCATTTCCCTCCAAATGTATGACTGTAAATAGCACCCATGTTTTAGTGACTCCAAACTGTATATGCCTAAACCGGACCCCTTTCCCAAAGTCCAGATTTACGTCTGAAGCTCTCTACTTGGTATCTCTGCTTGATCGTCTAATAGACATCTCAAACACGAGCTGCTAAAACTCAACTCCTGAACTGTCCCCTGCAACATGGGAGGAGTCCACCCATGGCCTTCTCCATCCCATGCAGAGGCAACTCCATCTTTCCAGCTCAGCTCCCAAGCTTTGGAGTCATCTTTGGCCCTTCTCTCTTGCTCTCTCACCATACATCCAATCCATTAGGAAAGCCAGTTCTGCCTTCGAAAGCTTCTGTCACCATCTGGATTAATGGCTTAGCTGCCAAACTGGTCTCCCTGTTTCCAAATTTGTTCTCTTAAAATCTGTTCTTCACAAAGCAGCCGAAGTGATCCTTTAAAAATGCTCTCATTCCACCCCTCTCCTCAGCACTCTGCGATAGATTCCTTCAAGCGGGGGAAGATTGGTCTTTGCAAAGGCTTGCAGGGCCCTGGGGATGCTGACCCTTTCTCGAGACTTCTTTCCTGCGCTCTAGCCCGCAGACCCACTTGCTGGCTGCTCTCTCTGAAGGCTCTTTGCACAGATGTATGCTTGGCTAACACCTTCAATTTCTTTAAGTCTTTGCTCAAAATTTGTTCCAGAGCCAGCTTTTACCAGTTCATGAGAGCCAATTATTAAGTATTCAGGAATTTTGCAAGCCATTTTTCAAAGCTTTTGTAGCTTGAAATTGACCATGGTGGGAGTATTTGCGCCAGGCCTACCCCAATCACTTCATTTAAACGTACAGATTTCATACGCTCCCTCCTTAACTCCTGATTCCCCTTCCCCTGCTCTCCTTTTACTTTTTCCCATCGCATATGCCACCTGATGTTTATATATTCAGTACCTTTATTATTTGTTGACAATCTCTGCAAACTAGAATATGAGGTTTTTTAGACAACAATCTGAATAGTTTTAGATATCTCCCAATATACAGTATCTGACAGAGAGTAGGAACTAAATAAATATTTGTTGATTGAATGAATGAAAGAAAAGTCAAGGAGCTTGATCTTACTGTGAGAGAGGCATACATAAAAATTATAAGCAACTCTCAGAGTTTTTACATGAGTAACTTTAACTTGAGTAAATGGCAAAGTGAATTGCTAGAAAAAAGTTAGCTGTTCTGACTCTGACCAAAATTGTAGAAAATATTGGAGTTGAAAAATCAGTAAATTATTCCTTATTTGTATATTTTTACATTGCTGGGGTTTTCAGACCATTTTACGTAGAAATTGGAAGCAGAGACAACAGAAAGGAAAATGCATGCGCGCACACATACACGTATCTGAAAATCCTGTATTCCATGTTGACAATACTTTCTCTGAGATTATGGGTCTAATTACTTTAGTGTCTGAAGCACCCATTTTTAATTTGCCTGGGTAATTAACTAAGGGTTTAACAGACGTCTAACTCTTGGTCTTTCAAGGCAACATCGCTTTCAAATATTTCCGTCATGTTGACTTGATAAAGACTATTTTAAAAAATAAAGAGATGGCAAAAATTTTAAAAAGCACCAAGTAAATAATGTAGTTATACAATTGTTTTTTGATCAGATGTCACTGAGAAAACTTCCATGCTAGTGGAAGTGACTTCTCTTTGCAGTGTGCTTTTAAATGTTCCTTCCTCAGTCTCTCATGTACTTCCTAGCTAACTATAAAGTCATTTTCATACTGTAATTTGAGGGATGCCAAAGCATGAAATTATACCCACTTAAATAATTACATTTCTCCAGCTACAAATGATTAAGTAGACATATTAAGTTCATGCACTTTGCTTGTGTTGACACAAAGGTGTCTTCTCCAAGGTCAGAAGAACAAATAATATTTTGGAAACATTAAGCATTACATTCATATTTTTTATTTTTGGAAATAATAGTTCATATAAACTAGAAGTTTCATTCAAAAATATATCAAACCAAATGGAAAGAAACTCTTTTAAAAAGACAAATCTCTATAAATGTAACTTACCCTTATTTCCAGGAACTTTGAAATTCAACTAAATACCTAAAATGCCTTTCAAGGATCTTAAATATGTTTCTCAAAAATTGTTTTGCTTTCTTAACTTTTCTAAACTTGGAGAAGCTCCCCAAATTATTTCTTTGGCTTACTGTAATGTTTGTGTGGAAATAATACAAATTAATAAAGTAAAACCTAGAGTAGGAAGGGAGTCATGCAAATGAGATTACATATCAGAAATAAAATGGAAAACCTTTTGTGATGGAGATGCTAAAGCTGTGAACTCTCCCACAAATCTACATTAACAATTTACAATTAGTAAGGGGCCTCTCTTCGATGAGTCTCATGCTTACAGAATTCTACAACTCTAAGGTTTTTTTCAGATTACTCGGTCATTTCTGCCAACATCACTGTGGACTCTCTTCAAAATTCTAGGTATTTATTGTTCTAAAGTGTATCATAAAATCTTAAATCAACCTGTTGGCCTAAACTCTATGATATTTCATGACTTTAACAAATACCCCAGGGTCTGGCCCCTCTTTCCTCTGAATGCAAAGGCATTGAGTGGAGCTCAGGATTCGGGCTGGATGAGACAGAGCTTGCTGGTGACCCGTGGTAGGAATAGATTACTTGGATAGAGTACACCACCACATTTCACAGTATTTGGGGTTGCTTTTGTTTCTCAAATTTCCCCCTACTCATTGGCATATTGCATCAGTCACTCACACTCACTGAAGACAGAGATAATATTTAAATTTTCTTTCCCACCACCTGCCCTACCCCCAGCTTCCACATAGGTGAGGTATTTCCAACTTTTCCTCTTTGGTTTTCTTTTGTGATTTCTGAACTAAATAGATTCTTTGGAGACAAATGAAATGGTTTCCATTTTTATATGAAAATATAAATCACCTGTACCTGGTAACCTGCCTTGAGGCTGCCAACTTTGGGAAACTATGGCCTTGTTGGTCCTGGGAATTAAGACCTATAGTAGCACCACGTGACCTACACATCTCGATGGCAAACATTTTCGATACAGACAGGCCAAGGAGGGTGACGTGTGTGCCATTCCCACTCCGGGCTGCTGTTTCAGGGAAATCAGGGCCAATTGACCTTTCGCCAGTTATGTAAGGAGTCCCATGTGGAAATCAGTGTTAACTGGCATCGTATTACTATTTTTTTCCAGTGATATTTTAGTACCTTTTATAGTTGGCTTCCAAGGCAGCTGCCCAGTTAGACTACTTCTTGATATGATTCAGCTCACAACAATCATAGTTATCGAATTAACATTTTGGACAGTGCTTCCTTCTAGTGGCAGGAAAACTCCACTGTGGCCCTGGCAAAGGGCAGAAGCTCTTCATAGAGAAATTCCCAGCCAGGAAGCAGTGGTGTTTTATCCGTCACGCATTGATCTGCACAGGCTTCACAGCTTCTTAGAGTCCTGGAAAGCAAGACCACTTCCCTTCAGCATGGGCAGTTTCAAGTGAAATCATTCAATAGGCCATACTCAGATTTTTGTGTGTACGTAAATAGATGGATATAAGGAAAATTTATTTCTACTAAAACTTCTTGATTCAATGCAGATGAACACGAAGGCAAATCGTTGCATTTTCTACTAGAAGAAAGATTATTAATCATCGCAAAGGGTGATATATAGCTCCTCCTGTTGAAGATCTTTCTGTAGTAATGAAGTTTATTCTTGGCTCTTTCAGCTTTCTTTTCCAAAGCATCTTCTGCCCTCCTGGTGCTTTCCCTTAAAGTGTTTGCAGGTATTTCTATCTTCTAAGTTCTCCTGGCACACTCTACACTGTGGATAGGTGAGTTTAAATTTAATGCATGTCTTTCCCTAAGGGTATGTGTATTGTTTCTTTTGAAGTTGATGACTTTCCTCATGTTCAGTGCTCGTCTGCTGTATGATTGAGAGGGAGATAATTTGGGGCAGAGGCCTTGATGATATAGTTTAGGAATTGCTTTTGCACAGTTATGTATAAGAGTTTATCTGACTTTCCCAGTAAATTCTCACAATAGTCTCCAATGTGGAAATTGGGTCCAGAGAAATACTGAGGTGAAGCAAAATGGTTTAAAATATGGTGATATATTCAAGACTAGAAAGCAAATCTTGGTTCTTCCTACTAGATTTGCCGATGGCTTGGAGAAAGACTGCTGTGTAGGTCCCAGACTATTGACAATGATGCTATCGGCTAGGAATGCTTGAGGCACTTTCCCTGGCCCCTAGTACTTGTAGCAAGTCCCCACAGACATTTTCCCCCTGGGGGCTAATATTGTGGCTGGAATGGCCCTTGTGGTTCTTATTACGATTGCAGAATGCACTTCAGCAAAAACCATGAGGAAACTTTGAGGAATGATTTTTACTACTCACATGTCCTGGAGAGTACACGGTGTGCTCAAGGGCCATGCAGTAAGGTCAAGGGTAGAGTGCGCAGACCTAGGGCTGTCTTTATTTTTTTTAAATATATTTTTATTGGTTTTAGAGACAGAGGAAGGGAGAGGGATAGAGAGATAGAAACATTGATCAGCTGCCTCCTGCAACCCCTCCCCCCCTCCCCAGGAATGGAGCCTGTAACCCGGGCATGTGCCCTGACCAGGAATCAAACCAGTGACCTCTTGGTTCATGGGTCAATGCTCAATCACTGTGCCACACTGGGTGGGGGGCTCTGTCTTGATTAGGGTCTGAAGTAGGGGTGGCTAGAGTTTTGCAAGTTCACTTTTTCATGGCTAATTTCAAGCATAAGAGCAGGAATTAGGGCACAGGAAAGGATAAGCAGGATCACTCGAATGGTCCAGGTTACCCAGGGCTTTCTGCGCTAGGGATCTTCATGGGTGGGGTTGGCATGATTCCTTTTCTGGTGGTTTTGTTAGCAGCTGAGAGCTGGCAATAGATTTATTCAAGATGGATGTTTTTTGAAATGTATGCCCCAGCAATCAAAAGTTTAATGTCAGGTATTTATACTGCAATCAAAAAGCTTAAGGTTAGGCCCTTATACTACAAGGCTATTTGCTTTATTTATTCTCACTGTCTTATGTATACACTTTTTAATGTTTATATGTCTTTGTAATATTTATATATTTTTTGTGTAAAAAATTAATAAACAATAATATTAAAAGTATCTTGTAAATATTGGAAATAAAACATTTTCACTGTCACCCTCAGAACTCTTAGTCCAGCTTCTTACATTTGGACATTAAATTCACTTGGAAGAGTGGAGTCCAAAGTTAAATGAGAATTATATTAATGAGCCATTTGCTGCCAATGTTCCTTCCAATCTGCCCACCCACAGTTTCTCACTCTCTTTAAGAGTCCTCCAACTCCAAATTTTTTCCAAAAGTTTTAGGAAAAATTTAGGATATTTTTTATTGTGGTAAAATATATGCAATATAAAATTTACCACTTTAACAATTTTTAAGTGTACACTTCTGTGGAATGAAATGCATTCACATTGTGATGCACCCATCACCACCACCCATCTCCAAAACTTATTTTATCTTCTCCAACTGAAACTCTGTACCTATTAAACACTAACTCCCTTCTAGCCCCTGGCAACTACAATTCTGTTTTTTGTCTGTAAAAACTTGACTACTCTAGACACCTCATATGCAATCATATACAACATTTATCTTTTTGTAAAGGGCTTATTTTGCTTAGCATCTTGGCATCTTCAAAGTTCATCCATACTGTAGCATGTGTCAAAATTTCATTTAAAGGCTGAATTATAGTCCACTGTATGCCTATACAACATTTTGCTATTTACATTGTATTAGGTATTATAAGTAATCTAGAGATGATGTAAAGTATATGAGAGACTGTGCATAGGTTATGCTCAAATACTACATCATTTATATAAGGGGTTTGAGCATCCATGGATTTTGGTATCTGGGGGAGTGGGGAATGTCCTGGAACCAATTCCCCGTGGATTCAGTTCAGGGACAAACTGTATAACCTATTGATTCTGTTTCTCTAGAGAACTTAAGACTAATGCAAGGATGATGTTGGCTGTAGGTTTTCATGTATGGCCTTTAGTGTGTTCATGTAATTTCCTTCTATCCTAGTTTAAAATTTTATCATGAAGGATGTTGAATTTTGTCAACTGCTTTTTTCTGTATTAATGGAGGTAATCATGTAGATATTTTTCTCTTCATTCTGTTATGTGGTGTATTGCATTGGCTATGGTTTTGTATGTTGAACCATCCTTATATTCGAGGAATATATCCCATTCGGTCATGATATATAATCCTTTTAACCTTCTGTTGAATTCTGTTTGCTAATATTTTGTTGGAGATTTTTACATCAATATTTAGGGCGATATTTGTCTGTAATTTTCTTTTAGTCTTAGTCTGGCTTTAATATCAGGGTAATGCTAATCTCATAGAATGGTTTAGAGGGTGCTCACTCATCTTTAAATTTTTAGGAGAGACAGAAAAGGATAGGTATTCTTTCAACGTTTGGTAGAATTCATCAGTGTAAACATTTGTTCTTTGGTAGAATATCTTTTTGTTCGAAAGATTTTGATTATTGACTTTCTTTCCTACTACTTATAGGAATATTCAGATTTTCTATTCCTTCATGTTCATTCTTGGTACATTATATGTTTTAGTACCTTGTCCATTACATCTAAGTTTCAATTTTTTGGAGTACTATTGTTCATAATACTTTATTATAATCCTTTTTCCCATAAAAATCTCTAGTAATGTTCCCTCCTTCATTTCTGATTTTAGTTATTGGGGGTCTTCTCTCTTTTTTTTCTTAGTCTATTGAAAGGTTTATCAATTTTGTTGATCTTTTCAAAGAACCAACTCTTGTTAATGTTGATTTTGTTTTATAGTTTTTCTATTTTACTTATCCCAGTTCTTCTCTTCGTTTTTCCTTCCTTCTGCTAGCTTTGGATTTAGCTGGTTCTTTATTTTCTTAAAGTGTAAAGTTAGGTTGTTAATGGGGCATTGATGATATTTTGTTAGAGCAGTCTGAGCTTACTAAGACAGGCTACTTCCTCCTGACCTCGGTGCAGAAAGTTGTGCAAGGACAAGGAGGGGCTGGTGCAAAAGTGAGTAAAAGCCCCAAAACCTTTCTTACCATTTTGAATGTGGCTTCTTCTTGATTGGGCATTTGCTTGGTTGCTGTAGATCTTTAGCTGGTTTTCAGAGCTCCTGTGAAATTATTTTAGTCAGTCTATGGCTAGTTATTTGATAATTCTTTAGGGAAATAAGAACCTGGAGCTGCCTACTCCACCATCTTGCTGACATCCACCCTCCTCTCCACAGTTTATAATGTTTATTTTGAGAAATAAGGGATAATGTATAATAAATTCAAGTAGGACACACCAATGTGAGTAAATGCCTTTACCTGGAAGTTTTGACAGTTGGTCAATCATATTTAGTTGGTATATTTAAACAATGTTTTAATATTATAAATTTATAAACATGCTTAATTTCTAGTAATTCTTGAATTTGGTTCCATAGTTCACTATGTTCACTGTCAAATATCCTGAAGGGTATATGATAAATAGCCAAGTTTCATGCCTAAGTATATGTACTATATATACATACGGAGACATTCCTGAGCAGTTACAAAATAGGGTTTTGTAACAAGCACTGTGTTTTTTCATATATAACAAATGCATTATTTCCTTGTGCCCAAAATGCAAATTTGCAAATTGCATCCAGGAACTCATCAAATCTGCTAGATGAATTATGTAATTCAATTTGGCAAAATTTTTGCTCACAGCACAAATAGTTTTCTTTGGTTTTCTTGGATTCTGTTCTAAGAAGGAGGTAGCTGGAAAAAAGTGAAAAATTACAGGATATGATTCATAAAAATCCCACATCTTTTTTTGTGTGTGCTTGTACATTCTTTTTTGAGGGAAAATGTTTTTGTCCCACAGCAATGACTCCTCCTCCTTCTCAATAAGTACTTTTGAGTTGGAAAGATACCCATGAACTATATATCGAAGGTAGTGGAGAAAAGGCAGCCAAAAGGAAAGGAAGATGCATGCCATTTAGCATCTAGAAGAATCTGTAGCATATTCATTAAATCATTTTTTCACCAGAAAGGAATGTGCAGTCTGAACTTTAACATGGCCACAGTATGTACTCGAGAGCAAAGAACTGAAACCTCAGCTATGTATGTTCCTGCCAAGCATTAGCCCGATCTTTCGCTCTCTGACCTGTGACGGGTGTCTGTTTCCCCGTCATGCTTTCAGAGAGAGGATAATGATGCCCATGTAACCCTATCCTCACTTCTAAGGTCCCGACAAGTGGCACTCCCTGCCATTCCTTCCTCCTTTCCTTTGCTGCCAACAGTGAGATTGAGCGCACACACCCAAAGAACGGACTATCAGCACTGCCTCTTCAGAGGTCATTTTCAGAGGGTGCAAGAAATACCAAATGATTCGCAGTCAAATCTCTACAGATGGCCTATGTGCTTCTAACCTTCTTTCCACCCTTGAAGCAGCCTGAACACTCTTTCATCATTTTGAGCTTGTGAAAAATGCTTATGGCAGTAGCCACCCATCACCCAGAGTGAGGAACTCTCTTAAGCAATGGAATAACCAAAAGTTTCAGAAACTAAAGTGTAATTTCATGCACAGGAAGAATTCACATACTATCAGAGCTAAAGGGAACCACAGAGAATAGATAGCCAATGCTCTCCTTTCATAGAAAGAGCCTGAAACCACTTCCAATGCTATCAGTGTGAAGGACCAGTTAAACTGCAATACTTCTGCCATAAAGATGAAGAAATGTTGGGTGAAATTTTCACTTAAATGCATAAATTCACCAAAGCTAGGAAAACCTCCTAGTATCAGGAAGGAGGGAGGCACTGAAAATAAGAGTGGAAGGTTGGAGAGCAGATGATGCCATTGGTTTAGGTGGGGTTGTGGGGCATGGCCAGTATATGTAACCCCAGGGTTTATGTTTTAATACTTATGCAGAGACAAGAGATGAACACTTGGGACTTCTTGAAGAAGAGAAATGGAAATAAGAAACTCATCCTGTGCACATGTTCACAATTAATCTAGGCCCTTGAAAGGCTGCCCCCTAAGTTGTAGGATAGACTAAAAGAATGACAACAAGGAAGCTGGTTGTTTCTTTGTGGACACCAGGTGGGAAAAAAGTTTCTCCTGAGAATTGGTAAGGCTGCACATAGATTTGTGGTTTAAATCCATATTAGACATATGGTCAAAGAATCCATTAGCAGCAAAATTAGCATTAAAATTGTCCTTTATGATAAAACCTTTGGAATTCCTACCAGACGGAAATACAAAACTGCTCAAGAGGGCTATGTCCTCAATCCAGATAACATAGATTTCTCACAGGTAAAAGCCTGCTGAAAATAAATTCACAATGAATGTTTTTCGGAAGAGTAAATAAACTAATATGAACAATACTTGAGATCATGGAGAATGCTGACAGACACTATAAAGTAAATGTACAGAAAATGATTAAAATGTAAAACAAAAAGTTTAAGCAATAAGAAAATAAGCCACCAGAATCATGGAATATTGAAAAAGAAGTAAGTGCATCTTTTAAAAATGAACAATATGGTCTTTGAAAGTTAAAATTCATAGGATAGAAATGCACAAAATCACACATGAAAGATTAGAGAAAATTATGCAGAGGGAGCATAAAGAGAAAGGGCAATAGAAAATGTAAAAGATAAGTTTACAGATGAAAAATACAGAGTAAGGCCAATTAATATATGTCTAATAAGAGTTGGATCTAGTAAAAGTTAGGGAAGAAGGGAATAGAAAATTGGGGGAGCTGTTTTCAACCATAAAGAACTTAGAATAGAAGAAAATTTAATTCTCAGATTTTGGAAACACATCAAGTGTCTTGCAGGATAAACACAAAGATCATACCTATTCACAGAGACCTTAAAAGATCTAAAGAAAATATGCATTACTTTCAAAGCAATTACAGATGTTTGGTAGTGAAAACAGAGGTAAGAATACAGTAAAACAGTGTTATCATAGTGCTGAGAAAAAATAATTGACAACCTAGAGCTTACTACCCAGCCAATATATCATTTAACAGTGAGGCCAAAAAAAAAAATAAATACATTTCAGATGGGAAAAGCAGGAGAAAATCACGCCAAGCCTAAAATAAGAAGGAAATGGGGTGCACACAAAATTACTGAGCAAAGAAATTGGCAAACTTGATAAAACTCAATAATTATTGAATTACTATTGTTATTGCTGTTATAAATGGAAAACATTAATAATCACTGATATGTAGCAATAACTGTTATAAATCAAATCAAGGTTTAAAAACAAAGTGAAACTAAATGCTAGACAATAACAAAATATAAGATTAAATAGGATATATTGGAATCAATGCAATTTAAGGCTTTTATATTTTGCAAAGGGGATATAGAGATGTATGATTAAGAAAACTGACCTTAAGTCAAGTGGGAATTTTATTTTTATTATTTATTATTAATTTTTGTCTTTAAATAATTTTTATTTTTCAATTACAGTTGACATACAATATTAGTTTCAGGTGTACAAACCAGTGATTAGACATTATATAATTTACTAAGTGATCACCTTGATAAATCTAGTGCCCGTCTGACACCATACCTAGTTATTACAATATTATTGACTATATTTCCTATGCTATACTTTACATCCCTGTGACTATTCTGTAATTACCAATCTGTACTTCTTAATTTCTTCACTCCCCCCCCCCCCCTTCTTCCAACCTCCCTCCTATTTGGCAACCATCAAAATGCTGTCTGGATCTATGAGTCTATTTCTGTTCTGCTTACTTTCTTTTTTTAGATTCCACATATAAGTGAAGTCATATGGCATTTGTCTTCTTCTGTCTGACTTATTCCACTCAGCACAGTACCCTCTGGGTCCATCCATGTTGTTGCAGATGGTAAGATTTCATCATTTCAATTAATTGTTGATATGCATTTAGCCATTTTATTATTCTTATTTTTGACTTTTTTTCTTCTTAAAGGAAATCTTTTAACATTTCCTGTAATACTGGTTTGGTGGTGGTGAACTCCTTTAGCTTCTTCTTGTCTGGGAAGCTCTTTATCTGTCCTTTGATTCTAAATGATAGCTTTGCTGGTAGAGTAATCTTGGTTGTAGGTCCTTACTTTTCATCACTTTGGATATTTCTGGCCTCTCCCTTCTGGCCTGCAAAGTTTCTGTTGAGAAATCAGCTGATAGTCTTATGGGAGCTCCCTTGTAGGTAACTAACTGCTTTTCTCTTGCTGCTTTTAAGATTCTATGTCTTTAACCTTTGACAGTCTGTTTGGTAAGGATGTTATGGCCTATCAGGGTTTGGGTGTCTGACAAAATTTCTGAAAGTATACTGCTTATCAAGATCAGTACTTTGAATGTAAAAATGTATTGGAAATTATGTTTCATTAAAGGGCAAGTGAAATAAAGCAGAAATGGTTATTGAAGAACTGATTATCTGACATTCAATGCACAGGAAATTATAATTTTTCAAAAAGAAATAATGAGAGAAATGTAAATGGTTGCAATTTAGAAAGCAATTTCTAAGGGGATTTTTAGGATCTCTATACATTTTATCTCCTATCTAATTCTCAGCATTATATATTTTCAGTTAACTATTGACATAAAGAAGGGTAGACATTAGAGATGAAATGGATATTAACAAAACACCCTAAATCCTACCTACTCTTTTGATAGATCTTTGCACAAATCTTCCTGTGAATATGATTATATGTAACTGGGTTGGGTGGCTAGGTGAAAAAGGTAAAGAGATTGATAATTACAAATTGTTAGTCACAAAATGGTCCTGGGGGTGTGAAGTACAGCATAGGGAATATAGTCAATAACACTGTAATAACTATGTATGGTGCCAGGTGGGTACTTGAAACATTGATGGGACCAATTTGTAAAGTATATGATTGTCTAACCACTATCCCGCACATGTGAAACTAATACAAAATAATATTGAATGTAAACTATAATAGAAAAAGAAAAATACTAATTATATGTAACTTAAACAACACACATTTCTTTAATGTATTTTTAGGTCTACCTCCATAAAGATGTGTTCCTCCTCCCAAGCACTTAAGCCTCATTGTCTTCTATTAAATTACTCCCCTCACAGGAGTGTTTTGAGATTTAAATATGAGCACAGGGTAAGAAGGGTTTCATAACTATTAATATTTTTATTTTTAGAATAACTAAAATAAAACAAATGTTGGCAAAGGAGGAAACTTAAAAATAGTGCACTAAAATATACACTCTTAAAAGAAACAACCTCATTTAACATGGATATAAAGTCTTAGCATCCAATTAAGAATAAATCTTCATAAATATATGATTAACTGTTATTAAAATTTTATTTTTATTATATCATTAAATACATTTACTTTATCACATCATAAGTTTTTAAATGTTATTCTTTTGGAAAAATTATTTTGGAAGAAAAAGCAAAATTATATGTGGCACTATATCAGATTTTGAATGTACTGCATATGCTTTCAATATGAAGTTAATAGTGTCTTTTGTAGATACACTAAGAACTTTCAAGTTGACTTTAACGTGCAACCTTTATTTTATTTTATTCATTGTATCTCCAGTTTTTTAAAGATTGAAAAAAGGAATCCACGCACTTCATTCCCTGAATCTTGTTTCTCTATTATAACGTTTGAAAGAATACCTCTCAGTTTTCCACTATACTTATTAGGATCTGTGGGGAATGATCCATTTATGGTAATCTGGGGTGACCATAAGAATTGATATTACAAAGCTAAGAAGTAATTACAATATTTGGGACTACTCTGAGTTAAGTAACTCTGAAAGTATTAAGTAGTGAAAAAATTCCTTAGCATTCTATTTTTAACTGCAAACTACTTTTAAAAATAACAGTAGCACACTCATTCTTATTTTTTACTTATATTCCACTTTTCTAATTGTTCTCTTTTCACCACAGAAACTTAAAAGAAACAAAGAACCATGAAGTAACATTTACCATTTGACAAACCTGATTAAATCAAGGGTGTTTACCGTTGAAACTGACTCTACCTTCCCACTTCATCTCAAGTTTACTTTTCCTTAGACAAAATATTGCCGTCTTTTCCGAGAAGGAACCCAAACCATTGTCCACTGGAAACAGTTATATTTTAGAATGTTAAACATTGCAGGGGGTTATAAAATACAAAAATAAGTATTGGTCTTGGAATCGATTTCAAGCGTTTTTGGAATATGTATTCCAAAGACAGCTTAGGGATCTTGGCTACAGTAAAGAAAGATGTTGAAACAGGGAATAAAAGAAATGTCTGTAACTTGTACTTACTGTACAAACCTAGCCACAATGACCAGACCCATTTAAAATGATAATTTAAGAAAATCGTAAGATCAGCAGAAACTGAGCATACAGTCTATACTGAAGGTTAGTCCTAGTTTTTGTAGTTTAAGAATGCCTTTAGCATATCATCTTTGACGTATCATGTATGCCATTTGGAGAGAGAACAGACTTTATTTATTTATTTTTAAATATATCTTTATTGATTTCAGAGAGAGGAAGGGAGAGGGAGAGAGAAACATCAATGATGAGAGTCATTGATCGACTGCCTCCTGCACGCCACCAACTAGGGATCGAGCCCGCAACCCGGGCATGTGCCCTGATGGGAATCGAACCGTGATCTCCTGGATCCCAGGTCGATGCTCAACTGCTGAGCCACGCCCCGCCGGGCTATTACTATTTTTTTAATCCTCACCTGAGGATATTTTTTCCATTGCTTTTCAGAGAGTGGGAGAGTGGAAGGGAGGGAGGAAAAGAGAGGAGAGAGAGAAAGAGAGACAGACAGACATCTATTGGTTGCCTCCTGCACGAGCCCCAACTGGGCCCCGGATCCAGCCTGCAACCGAGGTGCGTGTCCTTGGCTGGAACTGAACCCAAGACCCTTCAGTCCGGGCTCTGATGCTCTAACCACTGAGCCAAGCGGGTGAGGGCGAGAGAACAGGATGCAGACTTTAGAGCTCGATGGAGGCAGAGAGGGTTTCATTTTCCCCCTTGGTATCTGTAACAACAGGTAACGAGCTCACTTTTCCCTGCTCCGCGCTCATCTGTAGCTGGGAGTAGGGCCGTGTGCTGGGAAACCCGAGTTTGGTCCAGTGCTCAGGACTGGAACAGGCGCACGGCTGGGGCTTCATCAGTATTAACCATTAGTATTCTTTATCCTGACCAGCAAATTACGTCCAAATAGCAACTCTGTTTTCATTTACGTTTCCTTCTTTCGTGAATTCTCACATCATTAAAACAGGGATTTACTTGCAAGTAACTCTTTCAGATTTTCAAAGTGGAACAGTATATGTCACAGTAATTTATAATTAGTAATATTTTATTTGTTCAACAACTATTTGTCAAATACCTAGTATTCAGAGTCTAATGGTCAGCACCAAGGAGGCAGAAAAATGAGAACACTTTTATTTCAAATAGCTTTTATTCATACTAGTACTAGAGGAAAATCTAATTCAGTAGAAAACACAGGACAAAAGGGAGTCTTTCATCCTTTCTGAAGGAAAGTCATGGTATTAACATCAACGATAATTCAGAACACACCAATGAATTTTCCATTTAATATTTTCAAATACCAAAAAAAAAGGAATCAGAAAGAAGGTGAACATTGCATGAAAATGTTCAGTGGTATTGTTATTAGGTGTTAATCCTTTATTGGATAATTATTTTTCACATGTGAGAAGACATCACTGGCAGCACAATTTTAAGAAAAGAAGTTTGGCAACGTGTATTTTTCTCAGCAGCACTGGATGACAGATTTGGTGACTGCTAGCCAAAAAATTAAGGGCAAAACCACTGGTGCAGAGAGGACAACACACTGATCTTATTACAGAAACAGATATCAGACCACGATAGAAGAGACATTTAAATATTACACTAAGCCAGAAACTCCAGATCACTGGCACATACATCAACAAGCCAGGCCTAGAGTGTTTAATTGCAAGAGTAATAAATACTGGATTCCTGCCTGTCCTGCCCACATTATTTAAAAATATCAGGATATTTGCTTTCAAATGACAGACTGCCTAGGCTATAATCTACTAAGTGGTCACTCATTTTTAATAGCATGCTTCTTATGCCCAGCAACCACTGCCCTATCTCCACAACCCAGCCGCTGTGGAGATAGACACTGTCACTGCTTGTCCACAAAGTTTGAGAATCTTACCATCTAGGAAGAGCATATGGAGATTTTAATCTAAACACAATGTTTCCATATCCAAGGAATTGCCATTCTTCCTCAGATTTTAGAATTCTGAATTCCTAAGGTGTTTTTTTTTATTTTTTTATTACCCCATTTCTACTCAATTTTAAGTTAATGAAAAAAAGCAATAGCCAGAAATCGCTGCAAGATCTCTATCAATTGTCATAAAATACCAACTCCAAGAAAGGGCACGGCAAAGAAGCTGAAAGGATGTGACCACAACATCTCACAAAACATCTGTCCCTCCTTTTATTATTTGATGTTGCAATATTTGCCTCCAATGTGCCTAAGGCCCAAACAGAAAAATAAAAGGATGTGATTTTCTTTGAATAGTCTGGAAATATCTTACTTTCAAATTATATTAATTTAAAATGTCTCTTTCGCATTTTTTCTTCAGTTTGGAGTTTATGCTTGCAAGTTTGACTCATAAAGACATCATCCAAAGGGCAAAAATATTACATGTACAATCCTCTCTGTGATAACTACACAACATAATGGGTAGTATCAAGAATGGTGGGAAACTGTAGTTGAGACAAAAAGAGAAATTCTATATTAATAAAACAAAGTGCCAGGCCCAAAACTGTAGACCAAAGCACAATAACTTGATCTATCTTTTAAGATAAGAATAGTAAAAAAGTCAAGTAGTTCTTCAAAATGAAGAGATAAAAATCAAGATAAAGAACAGCTACTACAGTGTTTATATAAAATGGCAGGAAAGAAAGTATACTTATTGGCGTCTCAGAAAATAAGTTGCCAAGGTTGTTTCTACTTTAGGAAGCGTAAAGTGGAGATTTAAAAAATTATTGTCTATGGCAATTTAGTATTGGCAGTTGAACAGGGGAAGGAGAGAAGAGTGGAAAGGAAATTGGTTAGAATGATTGGCACTGTAAGGTGAATTCACCATATAGTTGCTAAATGTTTCAGGCTGAGAATTGAGACGGTTTGAGAAATTGTTACAGCCCTATCACTCCGTGATTGAGATCAAGTCCAAACAGTACCAGATCACTAGTGGAAGCTTCAATTGTCTGACCAAGCTTTTCCCAGCATAATAATAACTGACTCAGTTGTTGCATAAACCATTATATAAAACTAGCCAGGTATATTATAGAAAAAAAATGGACTGCAGTTATTTGAAGAAACCAAGCTGTAGGGTCCTGTGTGAGTATACCATGTTCATCTAAAAAATGTATACTCTGGCCACATGACAATCATGCTGAGCTTCATGAGATATTTGATGGAGTAAAAAAGGGCCTTTAGGAGGCCAGGGTAGTGTGATTTCCCATATAAACATGACCAGGAAAAGCAGCCCTATATAGGCACTTCCGTATTTCAGTGATGGTGATGAAGGTGATATAATATTCATGATACTTCAGTGAAAAGGCAGTAAATAGTACAAAATACTGCTGGAGCCCAAAATATAATTGTGTCCTTTGAGAACACAAGAACTAGTTGATGATGATCACGACCATGTTGATGATCAGTTTTGAAGACAACAATAAAATGCCTTCATTTCTTAGCATAGATCACCTTTTTATTTCTTTGGGAGGTGAAATGCCCTCTTTTTGTAATACTGTAGTTGAACAGGTATGTTGTTCCCTACCTTTTCTATCGTTTTTCTTATTTTCTCAGCATGCCCAGTGATTTCGTTTCTGAAGCAGGAAAAGCATGTTAAGATAGATGCTGCTCTAAAGACAATGTTGAACTCCAACAGAGTGATTATTTCAAGATCGGAATGAATCACTTTTAAGACAGAAACCTTTGGCTTGTTTGTATAGTGATTATTAGACATTTAATAGTTTCATTGAGGCAAACTGAGAGTGAACTTTCAAAAGATAAATAGAAATATTTAAATAAATTGTCCTAAACATAAATGCTGGGATAAAACATAAGTTTAAAGTGCTGACTGAAGAGAAATTGTCTCACAGGAGACTGTCCACATGGTCATTTTATTTCAGTTCCATATGGTGCCTGTAAAGAAACCCACTATATCTACACAGCTTTATGAATGACCTTCAGAAACAGAAGGGCATCAAGCTTTCTGGAGAGACTGGCCCCACAGCTTCTGAAATCCTGTGTGAGATGTCCTGTTTTCATGGAGAGGTGTGTGAGTTTTGCAAAGGCTTACAGTCAAAACTGAAGGCAATATTTCAGTTCCTAGTATTGGTAAGGGAAATGTGATTGGTGATAGTTTTTCATAAGTCTCTCTGTTTTCTCCAAAAGATGATTTCTTTCTCCACCATGGATGGTGTAAATTTGGTAAAAGATTTAAAAATATTTTATCTCAAAATGTCCTTACCACTTACTAAACAGTGGTTAAATAGCCTCTGTTACCATTTGAGGTCACTTACTTAGTATCTAATAAAACAGTTTTTCAATTTAATATACAAACCCAGATTATACTATCTGAGAAAATTAATTCTCTTACGTTTTCTTCTTATACCTATAATTCAATCGTAAATTGAACTCCTAGCATTGTTTACTAGATTTCTCAAAATACATTATTTTTATTGTTCATGTGTGAGTTATTATGTTTGTGAGAAAGCCGATGTGATTATCCTTCAAAATATGGATCAGAAAGATATTGATAAAGCTTAGGGACACAGTCCTCTAATAAGCCTTTTACTGGGAACTACTGTGAGCAATAAAAACGAAATGTGTAAGTCAAGAAAACTACACCAAGTGAAACTACCCTTTCAAAAGTGCTGACTATTTCAAAAGATATGTTGATATTCTCCAAAAGCTCCCATTCTGTCCCTGAGGGCGTCACTACACCTTGTAAGGGTCTAATCAAAAAGCACTGCCTTCTGTTCTTACCGCTACATTCAGCTGTGATTAATCCTCTCCATAGTTTATCAGGCTCTCCATGTATCCTAAAGACTCTCAGTGCAACCAGTTGGGCACATATCGCATGGAAGGATGTGTAATCAACTCCTTAATGTGTTACGTTTGGAATCTAAACAGCCATGGAGATGTCCCAGTGATCTGGCTCCGTCAGACTGACGGCTGTGCATAAGAATGCGACCAAATGACTGTAGGAAACATCAGTGAGTTAGTATGTTTGCACTAAACCGGCTCATTTTCTTACTCAACGTCTAAAGAATATTTGGAAGGATGGAGAGCAATAATAGAGATTTGTAAATATCAATTTATTTTTAAATAGTCACAATTATGTTTCCAATTAAAATGATATAACTTTCTGTTTTAAAGAGGGGAACCTTTTAAAAACGGCTTTGGCCCATTATTTGGTTTCCTTTTAGTAAATTTCAAGGAATTACAGCAAAATAGCAAGAGCTAACAAATATGACTGTCATGAATTTCTCTGAAAATATCACGACATTTTTTTACAAAAAAATTCATTACTATTGTGTATTGACATTGACCTTACTCCTATTCAATGAAAGTAATTTTTTACCTAATACTGAGTTACATTCCACTTCAGATTTCCTATTTCAAAGGGCATCTCAAATTTCTAAGATGTTAAACCAAGTATCGAGCCATTTTTGTATATGTAATAAAAGTCTTTAAAATTAAAATGGTAATCCTAAAAAAACCAAATGCATGAAAAATATGGTCTGACTGTATAACAAAAGGGAGTTATATAATTCTACTTGAGTGAAATCTTTCATCTTTGATTTACAGGTTCGAGTCCTCTTTAACTAAAACCATATTGTTCCATATCTTTCATATCATGGCCTTCCCTAAAACCTTGTTTTAATTAAGGTTTCTTTCAGATTTCTGAATAAAAGCATGACAATCTTCACTTATGGCTTTAATATATCCTTTGAGTTAGGAAAATATATAAAAAGAAACATCAACTCTTTCAAAAGCATTGTCAGATATTAAATACTGCGAGGTATTCTATATCAATGCCTTTATGTGTTCGAGTTATACATTGAAATGGATTTTTGGATGGTAGGGGGATGACCTACTTATATTTAGTAAGCTACTTTTAATCTCAGAAATAAATGTCTGTTACTTTTAGCCTTTGATGCTAAGGCAACATGTGTAAAGGTTAAGTTTGCAGTTTTGTTTTTTTCACATAAAGGCACAACTTCAAGGTTAACTCGATTCAAGGTGACTTCAAATAGGTAATGCCTTCATTAATGCATTTCAAAGATCTAGAAAATTCAGTAGCATTGCTCAAGCCATATTCACCTCAATGATTTCACAGCTATGAGAACTCATTAGACCAAGCAACTGTGTTAACCTGAAAAGTAAAAAAAAATAAGTAAATACTCAAAGCTCCTGAGAAATTGGGAGATTGTAGGTAATCTTTAGCTTTTCTATATGAAGGATGGATGAAAGGTAAGAAGAAAAGAAGTGATAGAGGGCAGAAAAGAAAAGTGAGAGAATATGTTCTTGATAGATTTGGAACAAATTAAGACCATCTTTGAAAAGTTTTCAAAGACACTGGAAATCCTCCATGAAACATATGCTCCGAGCTACTGTCATCAGAGCAAGGGATGGGAGTGGGGAGGGAGATCTCATCCTCAATTTCAGTTGCAAATCTCCTTTGTGTGTGAGAACACAGAGAGGGATGTTAGGGAAACAGGGTAATTTTTTTTCCAAAAAAGTGACATAAAATATTGCACCATTATATACAGTGTTTGAGGTTTGTTTGGCATGTGGACTTTGAGATATAGCTTGGTTTGTTCTGCTGAAAAAGCCTCGGCCCAGTTCCTCCATCTTCAACTCTTAACTAGCAAGAGTCGAACCATGTGTTAAAACAAAGGCCAAAAAACAAACAAAACAAAACAAAACAAAATCCCTGCACTCTGTCGGGAATTGCTATCTGTTCATAGTTGAAAGCAAATCCTGTAAACAATTTGAGACTGTTTGACAAAAATTACCCAATAAAAAACTGATCAGAATGTCAGGAATGAGTATTTCTTAGGTTTTGCCCAAAATTTTACTGGCTGTCATAGCATTTGTAATCAACAGTATCTAATGCTGTACTGGATGTTTCTAGTTCCTACTCCGGACCTGGGAGTGGGTCACCCAGCATATATTAAATGCACGCTGGAAGCAGTTTCTTCCAATCGTGGTTTACTGTAACTTTAGAATCACAGCGGTTACATTTAAGGAATCTTTAATGCCCTTTCAAGTCCGTCCAAAGAACAAGTGAAGCTGCTGTTCAGAATTTTGTGCCCAGTGTTTATGTTCCATCGAATCCGTGCCACCCAGGCAGCAGACAAGACATGTCTGTGGGTGCTGGGGTGGGGGGGGATACACAATGATGTCACACACAGGAAATATGGGGGGGCAAGGGGGACTTGGCACTTCACAAGGCTGGCTCCTCTTCCATAGGCTCACCAGCGATTCTGTAAAAATAAACAGGCAATCAGAATACGGCATAAGAGTACACAATGACATTGTAGATTTTCATGCATAATCAAAGCTGATTTTTCAGCTCTCTCTAATGTTTATTTGTGTTGTTCAGTTATCCATAAATAGAGTTTCTTTCCTAGGAAGTATAAACAAATGTCAAGTGGAAAAACATTTTAGATCCAAGCAATCATTGGAAATGTTCCTGTTTATATTAAAACATGTCAGAATATTTTATAACTCTAGATTCCAAAATGTACATGTTTTGTGTCTAGTTCAGTCTGATAATTTATTGAAAAAATTAACTACGATATTTTATTTTAGGAGCAATTGCAGTGATTTCCTATGGAACCGGTTTGCTAACTAGAGCAAAGGACCCAGCTAGCTTCTGGAGGAAACTCACCAGGGCTCTGGTTTTTGCTTCTGTTCTTTCATAACTGGATTGGCCGCCTGCCGGAGGCATTTCAAATCAAATTCTGAATTTGATTAGCAAATCGCTGCTACAGACCCAACGTTTTTACAAGAAATGCACTATGGTAGTGTGTGTAAATAGTTTTTATTCGGCATCATCTGTGGGGTGTTCTGCTCGGGTAAAACCAAAACTAATTGCTTGAAAATTTATACTTGAGATTTAACCTTAATTTAGTAACACTCTGAGGGTGTTTTAAGGCAAACTTTTAGAATGATTTTTTAATTTAGCCAAAAGGACAAATTGTAGCAGGAATCCACATACACGAGGTGGCTGGACTGTCGAGGGAACAATACTGGAATTTTAGATGCCTGGAGAATTGCCTTTGAGTCTGAGCTCTGCAATTTGCTAATGCTGCAACTTTTTAACGTAACTCACTTCTGTGAAGCTGCGGTTTCAGGTTTAAGACCATGAGAAAAAAAGATGTTCCTTACCGAATTAGTGCAGGTTAAAAAAAATAAAGGAGGTAAAATTAACCCGTAAACAACAAACACTGAGACATTAGTTATTTAATACTTTGGATCTGTCTTTTCATCATCTAACATATGCATAAAATTGTGCTGAATCGCATACAGATACAGAGCCATGACTATACTACCATAGGAAATACCATACCGACATGGAGGATGGCTTTCTCTGGATGGTGGAATGACAGGTGGGTGGTTTTCATTTTCTTTTTTCAGATTGCTTATCTACTTGCCAGTATTCTATAATGAATTACTTTCATACCAGGAAAAAATGCTATGCTTGAAACACAGCTGTTTATGAAGACAAACGAACTACTTAGCCATGTTATTTTATATATTTAAAAGGGAAAAAGCCAAGATTTCTATGCATTTAAAACATGATTTTGTTTCCTTCGGATATATACCCAGAAGGGGCTTTGCTGGATCACATGGTAGTTCTACTTTTGAGGACCCTCCGTACTGCTTTCCACAGTGGCTGTACCAATTTATGTTCCAACCCACAGTGCCCAAGGGTTCCCTATTCTCCATATCCTCACTAATATTCTTATCTATTGTCTTATGATAGCCATTGTGACACATGTAAGGAGAGAGATCTCACTGTTGCTTTGATTTGCATTTCCCTGATGATTAGTGATATTGAACACTTTTTCATGTAGCTGTTGGCCATTTGTACATATTAGAAAAATATTCTGGTCTTCTGCCCATTGTTAAATTGGATTCTTCTTCTTATTAGGTGTTAAATTGTATGAGTTCCTTGTAGATTGTGGATATTAACCCTTTATCAGATACACGGTTTGCAAATATTTTCTCCTCTCTCACAGGTTGCCTTTTCATTTTGTTGTGTCTTTTGTTACATGGAAGATTTTTGTCTGATGTAGTCACATTTATTTTTAGTGCTTTGTTGTTTTCTATCTAAAAACCACTGCAAAGACCAAAGTCAAGGAGCGTTTTCCCTGTTTTCTTTTGAGAATTTCACAGTTTCAGGTCTAAATTTAAGTCCTTAATCCATTTTAAGCTAATTTTTATGACTGGTGTAAGATAGGGGTCTGATTTCATTCTTTTACATGTGAATATACAGTTTTTTTCCAAAACCATTTACTGAAGAGGTTACTATTTCCCCACTGAGTATTCTTGGCTCCCTTATCAAATATAAGCTGACCATATATGTGAGGGTTCATTGCTGGGCTCTCAATTCTGTTCCATTGGTCTTTGTGTCCGTTTTTATGCCAGTGCCATATTGTTTTGATTACTTTAGCTTTCTAATATAGTTTGAACTCGGAATGCCTCCAGCTATGTTCTTTCTCAAGATTGCTTTGGTTATTGAGGGTCTTCTGTGGTTCCATATGAACTTTAGGATTTTTTCTATTTCTATGAAAAATGCCATTGGATTTTGATAAGAATTGCGTTGAAATCTATACATGACTTTGGGCAGTATGGATGTTTTAACAATATAATCTCTTCTAATCTGTGAACATGAAATATATTTCCATTCATTTGTGTATTCTTCAATTTATTTAATCAGTCTTCACTGTTTTGGGCATAAGGATCTTATTTTGTATCCTGAAACTGTACTGAATGTTTTAACAGGTTTTTTGGTGGTTTTAGCACTTTTTATATCCAAGATCATATACTCAACAGAGACACTCTTGTCTTGTTTCTGATGTTAGAGGGAAAGTTTTCAACATTTTACTGTTGAGTATGTTAGCAGTGGGTCATATATGGCCTTAATTACCTCTATACTCAATTTGCTGAGAGTTTTTATTATCAAAGATATTGAATTTTCTGCACTTATTGAGAGGACCATATGATTTTTATCTTTCATTTATTAATGCGATGTATCATACTGATTGATTTGCATATGTTGCACCATCCTCCCACCCTATTCAATCACAGTGCATGATCCTTTTAATGTGCTGTGGAAATTGGTTTGCTAGTATTTTGCTGAGGCCTTCTGCATCTATGTTCATCAGGAATATCGGCCTATGTAGTTTTCCTTAGTATCCTTGTCTGGCTTTGGTATCAGGGTAATGCTGGCTGCATAAAATGAGTTGGGAGTGTTCCCTCCTCTTCAGTCTTTTTTGGATGACTTTGAGAAGCACTGATGTTAATTCTTCCTTAAATTTTTAGAATTCACCAGTGAAATCATTGGACTGGGCTTTTCTTTGCTGGAAGGTTTTTGATTATTGATTAAATTTCCTTACTAGTAACTGGTCTGTTTAGATTTTCTATTTCTTCATGATTCAAACTTGCTAGGTTGTATGCTTCTAGGAATTTATCCATTTCTTGTAGTTTATCCAATTTGTTGGCATATAATTGTTCATAGTAGTCTCTTATAACACTTTGTGTTTGTGTGGTATCAGTTATAATGTCTCCTCCTTCATTTACAGTTTTATTTATTTGAGTTCGCCCCCTTTTTTCTTGGTAAGTCTAGCTAAAGATTTGGCATTTTAAAATCTTTTTTTAAAAACAACTAAGTTTCATTGATCTTTTCTATTGTTTTTCTATTCTCTATTTCATTTATTTTCTGCTCTGATTTTTATCTCCTTTCTTCTGCTGACTTTAGACTTAATTTGTTCTTTTTCTAGTCCTTTAGGATAGTAAAGTTAATTTAAGATCTTTCTTTTTTTAATGTAGGCATTTATTGCTGTAAATTTGCCTCTTGGCATTGCTTTTGTTGCATCCTATAAGTTTTGTTATGTTGTGTTTCCATTTTCATTTGTTTCAAGATAATTTTTTTTTATTTTCTTCTTATTTAATCCTTGATCCATTAGTTGCATAGTTGTAAATTTAGGAAATTAAACAGGTGTTGTTTAATTTCCACATATTTGTGAATTTTCCAGTTTTCTTCCTGTTATTGATTTCTAGTTTCATACCATCTAGTTTCATAATAGCTGGTATTATTTCAAGCTTTTAAAATTTGCTAAGAATTGTTTTGTGACCTAACAAGACCTATTCTGGAGAATGTTCCATGTGAAACATGGAAAGAAATGTATATATTTTCCTTTTGTTGGATGGAACATCCTGTGTATGTCTGTTAGGTACACATGGTCTGAAGATTAAGCCCAATATTTCATTATTGATTTTCTGTCTGGATGGTCTATTCATTATAGAAAATTGGGTATTGAATTCCCCTACTATTATTGTATTGTGCCTATTACTCCCTTCAGATCTGTTAGTATTTGCATAGGTGTCTGATTTTGGGTGGATATATATTTACAATCATTGTTTCCTCTTGAGAAATTGACCTCTTCATCACTGTATAATGACCTTCTTTGTGTCTTGTTACTATTTTAGACTTAAAGTCTATTTCTTTCTGATATCGGTATAGCTAACCCTGTTCGATTTCGGTTTCCATTTACATGGAATATCTTTTTCTATCCCTTCACATTGAGCCTATGTGTATTCTTGAAACTAAAGTGAGTCCTCTGTAGGCAGTATGTAGTTGGATCTTTTTTTAAAAAAATTCATTCTGTCACTCTATGCCTTTTGATTGGCAAATCTAATCCCTTTACATTTAAAGTAACGATTGATAGTTAAGGATTTACAATTGCCATCTTGTTAATGGTTTTCTGTCTGTTTTGTAGTTTCTGTCTTCTTTTGAGGTCTTCCTTTTGAATTGATGATTTCCCATTGTGGTATACTTTGACTACCTTCTTTTTGTATTTTGTGTATCTACTACAGGTTTTTGTTTTATGGTTACTCTGAGGCTTACTTGAAACATAGATACAACAGACTATTTTAACCTGATAATAGATTATATTTGTGATGTCACAATTTATATCTTTTTATATTGTGCATCCATTAACAAATTATACCTATTTTTATACTTCTGTCTTTTAACCTTTATTTTAGAATTATGTGATTGACACACCATCATATTACGATACTGGAGTATTCTGCAGCTGCCTATATACTTACTGTTACCAGTGTGTATATTTTCATGTTACTTATTATCAACCTTTCTTTTCAGCCTGAAGAACGTTCAGCATTTTGTGTAAGGCAGAGAAAGTCTTCATCTCACCTTCATTTCTGAAGAACAACTTTGCTGGGTACAGTATTGTGGTTGGAAGTTTTTTTCTTCAACACTTTGACTATATTATTCTACTCTTTCCTGGCCTGCAAGATTTCTGCTGCGAAATCCACTGATAGTTCCCTTGAACAAGAGAATTGTTTTTTTCTTGCTACTTTTACAATCATCTCTCTGTTTTTGCTTTTATTTTTATTTATTTTTAAAATATATCTTTATTGATTTCAGAGAGAGGAAGGGAGAGGCAGAGAAAGAGATAAAAACATCAATGATGAGAGAGTCATTGATCGGCTGCCTCCTGCACACCCCCAACCGGGATGGAGCTTGCAGCCCCGGCATGCGTCCTGACCGGGAATCGAACTTCAGTCTCCCGGATCATAGGTGGATGCTCAAGCGCTGAGCCACGCCCAGCCAGGCTGTCTTTGCTTTTAGACAGTTTTATTATAATGTGTCTTGGAGAAGAATCGTTTTGGATTGAAATTTGGGGCTGACTTATTAGCTTCCTAAACCTGAATGTTCAAATCTCTCCTCAGGTCTTGGAAGTTCTCAGCCATCGTCACTTCATATAAGCTGTCTGCCGCTTTTACCCTCTCTTCTCCTAGGACTCCAATAATTCACCAATTATTTATCTTAGTGGTGTTCCATGAGTCCAAAAGGCTTTCTGCATTCCTTTTCATTATTTTTCCTTTTGAAACTCTGACTGGATAATTTCCAGTGATCTGACTTTGAGTTTGCTGATTCTTAGTTCTGCTTGGTTCAGTCTGATTTTGAGCTCTGTATTGAAGTTTTTAGTTCAGTTATTGTATTCTTCAGCTCTGAACTTCTGTTTGGTTCTTTTTAAGGTTTTCTATCTCTTTGTTGTATTTCTCATTGTGTTCTTCCTGATTTTTTGTTAAATTGTTTATCTGTGTTCTCTTATAACCCTTTGAGCATCTTTATAACAATTATTTCTAATTCTTTTTCAGGCATTCATATATCTACATTTTGGGGGGTCAGTTACTAGATGGTTACTGTGTTCCTTTGGTGGTGCCAGGTTTCCCTGATTCTTCATGATCCCTGTTGCTCTGGTTCTGGAGCAGGAGGACATGATCAGGGTGTCTGTAGTGCAACCCCATTACCGGCAAAACTAGAGCCCCTTCTGTTGAAACATGGGGACTGGCAAGTACGATATAAAGCTTTCTATTTAGATGCGTCTCCTTCCTTTCTTCCCTCCAAAATCACTTTATAGTAACCATTTTTTGAAAGTAGTCCATTTACTGCTCCCCACCTTCTACTGAATCAAATACACATACACATAACTAGCCAATTCTCTCCATGTCTTGAAGCTCGGAATTAGTGTTAGTAGCCTAGCAAGTGGGAAAATATCTTGGATTTCAAGGTTTAGATGCCTTGCATTTAAGTCCCAGTTTTGCCACTTTCTAAAATTTAACTTTGAGCAAGTCACCATCTCTAGATTATCAGTTTTCTCTTTAAAACGGAAATAATAATCCCTGCCCTGCCCTCAGGGTTGTGAGATTCAAGTGAGCTAATTTAAGAGAACATGCTTTATACATTGCAAAGTGTTAAACAGTTAGTTACAGAATATATTACTTATATCTGCCACTGTGATTAGTTATAGTCTCTCCCTTCTCATATCCATGGCTGTTAGTATAGGCGGTGTTATTTTTACTCAGTCCTTGTCTCTAAGTAAAAGTGTTATACCTCTAAATAGTTTTTAAAAGGGAACTCTTTAAGAAATCATCTTCACGAAACACTTAGAAAATGAACTGGTTTGGGGTGACCATTTAATGTTTGTTTTTGGTGAAAGAGTGAGAAGAGATGCTCTGGAAATGTGGGGGCTATCCACTTCAATCATCTCTGGACATACCAAGTTTACTTGATTAACAAAATACAGTTGTGGAAAGGGATGGGAGAAGGGAAGATATGAATCTTTATATCTTTGAATTTAATCCTATTTTTAATTAAGTGAGGTAGAGACATGGTATGGTCTAAATAAAACCTCTAAAAGTAAATTTTAGTACAATACTTCAGCCAATTGAAAGATATAAACTTCTACTATAGCAAGCCACCTTGACAGTGAGCACTGATGGTTTTCTTTTAATGAAGGGAAATAATTTTATATACTAAGGGAAGAATTAGTTCAGTCCACCAATCATAGGTTATAATTTATACAAATGAAAATCAGAAAGCATTTAACTTGAGATAAGATATGGCATAAAATTAAATTCTTACATTTTTCCTTAAATGGGTATTTCATATCCTATGATTTTTAAAACATTGTTAGTTAATATTAATAATGTTATTTAGTAAGACACAGCTTCTCTTATTTATTGGTTTAATTTAATCCCTATATTTTACTCCCTCTTCCTCCTCCGAGGCAACCTAAGGCTTGCTTGTACGCAATTTTGTCCATAAGGCATTCTTCAAAGCTATATGTTACTGTTTGTGGGCATATACAGTATTTTTATTTTATGCAAATTTTATTTTTATATACACAGGTGTAATTAATCTTGCTTAGTATTCTCACTCAGTGCTGTATTTATGTTTTCTAGTCTGTAGCTGCCAAGTGCTACATGGCATCCCCATGGTGTGCATTCACCTTATTTTAGCTATTTGTTCTCCCAGGACCGGGTCCCTGGCTTGACTACTCCTATCTACCCATCATTAATAAAGCTGTGGCCAACTTCTTAGTACAAGTGCTCTAATGACCTCAGGTGAAAATGTCTTCAGTATACATTCCCAGGAGCAGGATTATGGCGTCCTAAGTTTTGTGTGTACTGACTGGTAGTACACTGCTTTCCAGCAAGGCTGTCATAGTTTACTTTCCACAGCTGTGAGGGCTCACTCCAAAGCCCCATAGCTCCACAAATGCTGGCACACCTCAGTTTATTGAATTTTTCATTGATTCAAGAAATAATTACTGAGTATATATCATGCATCTGGCTCTGTTCTAGGGCAGACATAAGATTAGAACTACAGGGGAGACATAAAAAGTATAGCAGGGGGACCTGGTCTAATTTTGGGATTGGTGGTCAGGGAGCCTTCTCCAAGGAGAGAAAGCAGCATTGGATCTGAGATCTAAAGTATAAGTGGAAGAGAATGGAGAAGCCAGTAGGGGGTCAGTGGGAGGATGAAGAAGACAGAGAAGTGATCCAAACAGAGGAAAGGGTGTGTGCCGGAAGGCCTGATGGGAACACGAATGTGGCTCTTTGGAGAGACTTTGAAACCACAATGAGATACCACTGAATACTCACTAGAAAGGCTTAATTACAAAGACTGATTATACAAAGTGTAGGTGAGGATATGAAGCAATTGGAACTGTCTTTCATTGCGGATGGGAATGAAAAATGGCACAGCCCTTTTGGAAAGCACTTTGGAAGTTTCTTACAAAGTAAAACAGATGGCTTCCTTGCAACTCGGCACTTGCTCTTCTAGGTATGTATCAGAGATATTGAGTGCTTCTGTTCACAAAATAAAAATTTGAACAAATATTTCAGAGACTTGGGTTCCTCAGAAAATCAAAAATATAATTACCATATCATTCAGCAATTCCACTTCTGGGTATACATCCAAAATAACTGAAAACAGGATCTTGAAGAGATAAGTGTATGTTCATTCACTGAAGTATTCAGCCATGAGACAGATGGAGGTCTTGCCATATGCTACAACATGGATGAACCTTGAGGATGTTATGCTAAGTAAAGTAAGCCAAGTCACAAAAAGGCAAATACTGCATGATTCCACTTATATGAGGTATCTAAAGTAGTCAAATTCTTAGAAATGGAAAGTAGAATTGTGGTTGCCAGGAGCTGGGGGCAGGGGGAAGAGGGAAGCTATTGTTTAATGGGTTTAGAGTTTTCAGTTTTGCAAGATGAAAATGTTCTGGAGATATGTTGCATAACAATGGGCATGTAGTTAATAGTAGTTACTGTACACTCAAAAATGGTTCAGATGGTAAATGTTATGTGCTTTTTACCACAATAAAAGAAATCATAGCAGCTTTATTCATAATATCCCCCAAATGGCAGAGGACCTGAATAGACATTTTTCCAAAGAAGACATACAGATGGCCAACAGGTACATGAAAATGTGCTCAACATCACTGATCATCAGGAAAATGCAAATCAAAACCACGATATCACCTACCTTGTACTTGTTAGAATGGTTATTATAAAAAAGATGAGAAATAACAAGTATTGGCAAGGATGAGGGGAAAAAGGAACCCTGTGCCCTGCTGGTGCCAGTGTAAATTGGTGCAATGACTATGAAACACAGCATGGAGGCTCCTCAAAAATTAAAAATAGAACTACTGTGTGATTCAGCAATTCCACTTCTGGGTATTCACCTGAAGGAAATGAAAACACTGACTCAAAAAGCTATCTGCACCCCATATTCATTGTAGCATTATTTACAATAGCTAAGACATGGAAGCAACCGAAGTGTTCATCAGTAGATAAATGGGTAAGGAAATTCTATCATCTATCTATCTATCTATCTATCTATCTATCTATCTATCTATCTATCTATCATCTATCTATCATCTATCTATCTATCTATCTATCTATCTATCTATCTATCTATCTATCTATCTATCTATCTATCTATCTATCTATCATCTATCTATCTATTATCTATCTATCTATCATCTATCTATCTATCTATCTATCAATCTATCTATCTATCTATCATCTATCTATCATCATCATCTATCATCTATCAATCAATCAATCATCTATCTATCATCATCATCTATCATCATCTATCTATCTAATCTATCTATGCAGTGAAATATTATTTGGCCCTAAAAAAGAAGGAAACATGGAACTTGAGGGCATTATATTAAGTGAAATAAGTCAGACAAAGAAAGACAAATACTGCATGATCTCACTTGTGGAAGCTAAAAAAGCCTAAACTTATAGATACAATGAGCAGATTGGTGGTTTCCAGAGGTAGGACAAAATGGGTGAAAGGGGTCAAAAGGTACAAACTTCCAGTTATAAAATAAGTAAGTCCTGGGAATCTAACGTACAGCCTGGCAACTACAGTTAATAATAGTGTGTTATATATTTGAAAGTTGCTATGCGAATAAATCTTAAAAATTCTCATCAAAAGAAAACAATTTGTTGCTATATGTGGTGATAAATGCTAATTAGATTTATTGTGTTTATTTCACAGTATACACAAATATTGAATCATTATTTTGTGCACCTGAAAGTAATATGTTGCATGTCAATTATATCTCAATAAAAAGAATCAGAAAAAAACAAATAGCCCCAAATGGGAAACAAGTCAAACGCCCATTCACAGGTGCATGAATAAAGAAATTAGGGTTTGTTTATACACTGGAATAATGCACAATAATAAAAAGGAACAAACTACTGATTGAATGGACTCAAAAACATTATGCTTAGTGGAGTGAAAGCTAGTTACAAAGCAATATATATTACATGGTTCCCTTTATTTATTTATTTTTTTAATTTATCTTTATTGTTGAAAGTATTACAGATATCTCCCTCCTCCCCTCCCTCACTGATCCCTTTAGATTAAGTTCAAGAACTAGCAAAACTAATCTACAGTGTTAAAACTAAAAAAAAAAAAAAAAAAAAAAAAAAAAGGTTACTTCTGGAGGGAGTGGCATTGACTAATAAGAGGTACAAATAAACTTTCTGGGTGATGAAAGTGTTCTTGATCCTGTTCTGGGTGGTCTGTATATGACTATGGAATAGGTATAAAAATATTTTGATTTGTATATTTCAGTTATAGCAGGTATATCTCAGTTTAACAAATGAAACAAGGTCATTGTTGGAAACAGATCACAAAACAAAGAGGAAAGATGTCAGAGATAAGACACAAAATGAAGGTGAGGGTCTGATCATGCTAGGTTTATGGGTTAAGAATGTTGCTAATTTATGCTAATGGAATAGAAAGGCATTGAAGGGTTTCACACGAAGGCATGGCAAGATTTACTTTCTAGTTGTTTTTTTTGTATCATTTTGAAGATCTGATTGCTGTGCAGAAAATTAATTAGAAAAGAAGCAAAATATACATGGGAATTAGTAAGGAAACTACTGTGAATTTGGATGAAAGATGAAGGTACTTTAGACTGAGTGATGGCAATAGATGTTTAAAAAAAGAGAGATGGTTTGCTCAAGCTATTGTCTCCCTCTTGGATGTCTTCTTTCTCATTTACTAGGTAAAATCCTACATATTTTTTCACCCTGGCTTTTTTATCCCAGTCCTGCGATTTGGTCCCCAGTTCTTGGTCTATGTTAGGTCTTCTTTAATTCTGCAGCTCAATCTATCAAATGACTTGTCACTTAATATAGTTGGTTGATATCTATATTTTAATTCCTGGAAGCTATAAATATGTTGCCATGCAAGGCAAAACTAACTTTGTAGTTGTGCTTAAGGTTAAGGATCTTAAGATGGAGAATTAGCCTAAATTGTCCTGGTGGGTCTAATGTAATAATTGGAGTCTTTAAAAGTAGAGAATCTTTCTGTTTTTTTTAAAGCCAGTTTTCCTGGCTTTTTTTCCTTCACTACAAGAGATGTGTGCTGACTGAAGAAAGGTCGGAGAGATATAAAGTTGTTGCCTTTGAAGATAGAGGAAGGCGCTCATGAGCCAAGGAATGTAGGCAGACTCAAGACGCTGGAAAAGTCAAAGAGACAGATTCTCCTTTACCGCTTCCAGAAAGGAACCAGGCCCCTCCAACCTCATGATTTTAGCCCAAGAGACCTGTGTCAGCTTTCTGACCTTTTTGTCCTTTTAAGCCACTAAGTTTGTAGTAACTTTTTAAGACAACAATTGAAAACTAATACAATCCCCAAGTATGTGAATGTTTTGAGGACGCAAGGAAGCTTTGTGACCCTGGCTCCCAACATTTGTTTCACACATAGAAAGTATGTGTTAAAGAATGCACAAACTGGATGATCTTCCGCCTCATTCTGCAAGCTGGAGGATTATCCTGTAATCTGCCAGCATCACTCCTGGGTTTTTTTCTCTGCATAAAGACAATTCCATTTTCCATTCAAACAGACACTTTACCTCACCCTCCTTCCTTCATTATGTTTCCTCAGTAAATCATGTTTATGATATGGATTCTGGTTAGTACTATGGATATGCCCATTTCATATTTGAAAAGGGACACTATCAATCAGTACCATGAAAGAAAATAAATGTATAATACACATTTTGCAAACTCATAAAAATATAAAAATGCCGATTCCCTCCGAAAACATAATAAAGACAAGAAAGGCTCAGGTATCACCACAAAATGTTATGTTACCATTTTTTAAATGTTTTGCCTTCTGTTTTTGGATACATTCATTCATTCATTCAATAAGGATTTTTTTATTACCTACAATGTATTTAGCATTGTGGAAGTTCTTCAGTCAGCAAACCATGGATTAGTTAATTGAGCCAACTTATTGCTTAGTGATTATTTGTCAAATTCTGGTTTTTAATGACTATCCTATTGATTTAAACATACAGATGAACAGTTAAACATACAGCCTCTATATTCTGGTGTTATAGATCACTGGGTGATGAACAATGTATTAAAGGTGGGAAAAGTAGAGCAAACTGAGGAAGAAGAAATATGATAGAAAACAGTAATAAAACCAACTTTTCCTAAGTGCTTACTGTATGTCAGGGGTTAAGTTCTTAAGATGTATTTGTGTCATTTCACCCTCAAAACCCTATGACATTTTCCCTTCATTTTAAAGACAAAGAAAATAAAGCCCAGAAAGATAAGTAAAGTGTCTCTGACCACATAGTTATTAAGTTGGAGATTAGATTGTTATCTAGACCAGCTGATTCTAGAGTCACACTCTGCTCTTCCTCTGTAATTGTAAGATGACAGTTGTGAGAGAACAGACTAAGATGAGATGATGGGAAGCTCAAGTTATTAGGCATCTCACTTTAGTTATGGTTCAGTTTAACTGTGTTTCTCTTTCAAAATTAAACACTTCTTAATTAGGAATTCAGAATGAAATTCTGGAATACATAATTGGGCACTGGATTTAATCCCTATATACTAAGTCGGGCTTCACATGTGCCTCAAGACTGCAGTTCAGCACTGAAAACAAAGATTAAAAAATGGTCCCAGGAAGAAGTAGAAAAGACGGTAAGGGACAGATTATCCTTCCTTTAACCAGGAGTTTCCAAATCTCAGCCCACATTTCAACTAAGGATTTGTTGGCACAGGATGAAAAATTAATAAAACTTATATTGGTATGTTTGCCTAGTCAGATAAACAAGTGCTCAAAATAATGGCATCTTAGAGAAAAATCAGAAACCTGCACAATTTGTGTAATATTTTAGCTTCTAGAAGCCTTGGAGACGCACTCTTAAAGAATGGAAAACAAAGTTGATTTTCTAAACGTCAGACGTGAGTGCGTATTTCTAACAGTGGTCTATTTCCACATAAGCCTTCAAGCTCCAGGAAAACAGGGTTATATATGTCCATGGCACTACAGATAGGCCATTCAGAGCTAAAGCAGGTATACGTGGGACTTTTCAGTTTACTCCTACACTTTTTTCATACTCATGAATAAGACAGTTACTCAAAAACAAAATGGCCAGACTCAGCATCGCACATTTCCTCAGGCTTCTGTCCCATCTCAGTCATGAGAGAAGTTGCCCAAATTTGAAGATGACATGATTAATTAAACAACCAGATCAGACTGTATTAAGAAAATATAACACGATCCACACTATCATCAATAGGTCAATCTCACATTTGAAACCTAACTTTCAGTGCGTTCCCAATAACTTAATAGTGGAACATCCTGAAGTCTTACTTGACAGAGATTTTTTTTCTTGATTGTCAGCAGATCCCGAACGGGTGTCCAAGAATAAACCTGAAGACTGCACTGACCTTTTCACAGTAGAAGTATTTGAAACACATATCCGACTAATACAAATAATAATCTTTTAAAGGTATAGTCTCTTGGCAAACCAAAAGCCCTCTTAATATTACAGTTCTTTAAAAAAAATAATATGCTATATATAGGCCTATCTACTTAATACTCTTTGGACATATAACTTGCCCCCTTAGTTGCTTTTGTATTTTGTTTTTGTTTTTGTGGTGTGTTTTTTTGCTGATCCACCAATCATTTTTCCCCACTCAAGTCCTTTGCCACCTGAAAATTAGGTTTTGAAAACTGTATTTCAATTAATTGTCCCCAAAAATGAATCCCCACATATCAATGTTTGCTAATAATTTATTCTTCATGGTCCACTAATGAGTTATAAAAACGAAATGACTGTTTTGCACTGTGTTGTCATCTCCACCCCCTGTCCCCCCATCCAAGAAAAATGAACAAAAAATACTTACAATGGTTCCTAGCCAGGAGCACTTTATCCCTTATTCACTAGTGGTAAATGAGTCAGATATGAGTTGGCCAGGAAAAGAGCTGCTTTACCCAAAATCTTAGTACAAAATGAGTCATCTCACTCCAAACACCAATATATCCTCCAAAATAACTGGCAAGAACATCCTATAAAAAGAATCTTGCCTTCACCCTTTTCCATCCATCTAGCTCTCTGATTTTCCTAATTTTTCAATTTCCTGCACACTTAGAATGCTGCATTCATGACAAAGGCCCGGGATCGTTTCCTCCTCTTTATCTGAAAGTCCCCTTTCCTGAACTGAGCAGGGGCACGATTCGGGTGCATTCTCCGGAGAAGAAGGAATGCTCTGTGGCCTTCAGGGTTTCTCTCGCCGGGCCCTCCCTGACGAAACCCATGCATGGTTCCACAGAAATGCAAAGGCCAGCTCAAGGACCAGTTTTCCTTCCCTCTGCTGAAAAAGCGAGTTCAGCGCCATACACAATATTTCAAGCAATATTCCTACAATATTTCCTGAGGGAAGCATTTTCCTTCCCACAAGAAAAACCAATCAAAATGGATACAATCTGTCTAAAACTGATAAACAAGTATGAGTTGAAGCCACCCGTGTCAGTTCTGTTTCCCTGTATGTCAGAACGTTCCCTTTCCCGCGCTCTCTCCGCCACGAGAGGCAGCTCAGAAGCCACTGTGAACCGAAGCCAGAGCTGAGTCCCTGTAGCTTAGCAGGAGTCAGGCACGCTGTCTACCTGGATAAACACACACTCGTCCAGAGCTAATTCCTGCCAAAGTACTCAGACCTTTACATTACCTGGGGCTCCTAACATGACTTATTATTCTACTTTTTTAAAATAATTTTATTTATTCATTTAATCCTCACCCGAGGATATGCTTTTATTGATTTGTGAGAGAGAGAGAGAGAGAGAAACATCGATGTGAAAGAGAAACATTGATCAGTTGCCTCCAACATGCACCCCAACTGGGGATGGAACCCACAACCTTTATTGTACAGGAGGACGCTCCAAGCAACTGGGCCACCCGGCCAGGGCCTTATTATCCTTAATTATTATAAGCTCTGCAATTTAATGAGTAAAATTACTTACAATTCATTTCACCCAGTTTGGAATTTAGCTTCATTTCTCCATATTAAGTGAATTCTCGAGAATTGCTGTTCTCACTTCATGTCCAACACTAACAGATGCTAGTTCCCTCAGTTTTATGGCCCTCCAGTGACAGAAACTAACTGTATTTGGCCTTGGGAATAATTGCAACACCTTTGGATTATGAACTTGGTTCAGTTCTTAGCTGGGAACAGCAGGGGGTTAGTTCATATTATCAAAGACGTAGAATAAGTTCTCCCTTATGTGCCAGATGCCCGTATGATGATGCCTTTTAATACAATGCTGTGCAACTTTTTTTTTTTCCTACTGGTAATCTGTTATTTAAGTGGTTATGGTAAGAAAAAATAAGTGCATAAAAGTGAAATCTCTTATTCGACGTATCTCCTGCTCTTGACCAAAACAAGATGTTAAATCCATTAAACTGAATTTTCAGTAAAAGAAAGCTAAAACTGTTCAAATTTATGCATTCTTGGGAAAATTGCCAATCTATGTACTAGTAGCAGGTTCTGTGTAATTAATGGTGATGTTATTTACAGAGGGAGTCCAGTTTCATTCTCAGAAGCAATTTTCAAGTGCAAGCTGCCAGAGCCTTAGTGAAGCCTCACCTGATTCGTGTTTAAGTTGAGGAAATGGGACTTTGAAGTCAGCCATAGAAAGCACCAATATCAATGTATGGACATTCGTGGTGGCTTTGGTCATAGTAGGCTGAAAAGAAATTCTGCATATAGCACTGTCTGTAGGAGAGGCTGGTGAACACCAAAATGCATAAACTGACAAACAGTTCTTAAAAAGAAATTAAGCAAATCCAATTTTTGGTCCACCTTTTTTTTCCCCTGAAAGCTATATGCATTCATATGAAGACTAATTGAAATCAGCCCCTTCTGATCATAGTGTAAAATAAAATCAGACTCAAGTCCACACTTTTCCTTTACACAGATTCCAATCAAAGATGGAGGCAACTTCCACTTTTATCTTGTTAATACCTCAAGGACAGTCATATAAGGAGCTTGTATGTATGTGGAGGATCCAACTGACTAGCAATACCTCCAGCTCTGCTCTCCCTTTTTCCGTTGGTTATATCAGTAATTTCAAGATGATGAGAGAACGAAAAGAACATCTGGAAAAACAGAGATAACTAGGGATAGAAGGTAAGCCCTCAAAGCAGCTCTTTCCATAATAACCTGCATTAAATTATCCAACAAGAAGTGATTTTTCTCACTATCTATCTCATCCCCTCCATTTCTCTGTGAACTGCAACCACATGCTCCAGCTCTGTGTTTCCCATGAAGAACGAAACAAATGAATGAATTCTTGACAGCCGACAGCATGTGCTGTGGCACCTGTGGCTGTGGAGAAGACAGGTGGTGGAAGTGGAGGAGACAGGTGAAGAGAAGTCTGGAGGTTGGTTCATGAGCATTAACGACGGGCCTGGATATTACTGACCTTAATGATTCCCCCATGTTAGGTCCATACCTGCTGTCTTCTTGAGCGAAGGGCTGTTCCACATCTACTGTCAGGGAAGCCAGGGCAGAAACAGTGTCCGTCTCCTCTTGCAGCTGAGCCCCAGGCAGAGCACAGCCCCTTGGCACCGCCACCATCCTTACCGACTTCCAGTACTTGCCTAGAAAGAAAAAACACACATCAAACTTTATTGGAATTTTATTTAGAGCAGTTATTAATCAGAATACCCTCCTAGGTCCAACTCCGAGTAGTTGTTAAGTTAAAATTCACCATGTTATACATAGTTGTAATTTGGTTTCTTAACTCTTACGATTAAGTCTTCTACTCAGTCTAAGAATGCCAAGTTGTTAAGTGCTCACATTCCCAATTCTGAGTCTCTCCCTTGCTCAGAAGGTAGTAAATGAGGAATAATCCAGGTCTAATGAACTCACTCTCAGATTGACAGCTGTCTCTGCAACTAACTAAGCACATTCTGGGCACTGTGCCCCCTGGGAAACCCTCAAGGGACTGGGAGGTAGAAGTCTCATGGAGAAACTGAATGAAATAGGAACGTTAAAAATTGCTACTTGAGCCATAAACTTTTTTTTTTTTTTTTTAATGAGGTTGGATTATTAATGAAAAAGAAATGCCAGCGTGAATCGAATGGCAACTTTGCCAGAACAATCAGGTTTGTTAGTCCTGGATGTTCTCTCTTTCTTAACCCCAGGGTGTGTACTAGAACAATAACTGATTTAAAACTTTAATATATGCACTGGCTGATGTTGGCACCCTTCCATACGTCACAGGGATGTTTCTTTTTTTTGAGGCAGGGAAGGAGAAAGAGAGGAAAATAGGAGGTCATTTCATGAGAACATGCCAGTGGGATAAATAGGAAAGAGCAGAGTTAATGACCTTCTTGCAGCCCCTGAGCTATTTTTTGTGAAGTGTGTTGTAGCCCGAAATCAAAGCAGGAGAATCTCCCTAGGTGCTAACATGACTCACCAGGCTAGAACTGTCTCTGCAGCCTGACCGACTAGGACAGAAGCTGGGTGCACTGTTTGCTTGGTTCCAAAAGAAAGAGGAGGGAAAAGCAAACAGACGAATGGATGAGCCCTGTGGTGGAAAGAAAGATACCTGGCTTGAGGGTCCAGCTCTGTCTCTGCTGGCAGCACTCTCCACACTTTATTACTTCTTCTCAAAGCAAAAGGACGGCCTTGAATCCCTCCAAGCTCTAACTAAGATCTAGGACTGACCTTTATCTTACTGCTTCACAAAGGAATGAATGTTGTGTGATCACCTATCCTGACCAAAGCCTGAGAATCACAAAGCTTTTCATTTGGACCACATAACAGCAGTTTTAACTGTGAATGAATCCACAAACTAATATATGTTTTTTTAATGATAAGGCTGTGCCAGATGTTGGGGACACAATGATGCTTCCCTGGCATCAAACTCATGGTCAAGTTGAGACGGTGCTTTTAGCAAACAAACAACGACAATTCTGTGTAGAAGAGGCCCATGTGTTCCCAAGAGGAAATTAGTAGAACATATACTTAATGTTGACGGGAAGGTGAGAGAAGACTTGCCAGAAAAAATAACACTTGACCGAGTATTTGAAAGACCATCAGAAGTTAGTCAAGCTGAAATAGAGGGAGGTGGTGATGATGAGGTATCCCTGCAAAAGAAAACAGTGTGTACAAATGTGCAGAACCTTGAGTTTCTGTACTCTATTGGGGTACAAAGTCCACTGCTAGGCACAACTGGAACACAGGAAAAGTCTGGATGTGATGAATGACACTGCTGTGATAGGCATGGGCTAATTAACACACAATCTTGGATAGTATGCCCGTGATCTTGGACTTCAACTTGCGGGGTGTGAGGGTCATTTTAAGAAGAAGATGCAGGGAATCAGGTTTAAGTTTGTAAAAGATCCTTCTGGAGAGATCATGGACGATAGATTTGAAGGCAGGAGAGTGGTGGCAGAAAACCAATTTCATGTCTTGGCAAAAGTCCAGGGGGAAATGACTTCTAAATTAGAAGGAAATGACTGAATAGAAACGAGAAGACGGACTAAAGAGAGGTTTAGGAGGTAGACAATGCAAATGCAATGCAGTGCCCCCTACCTCTTTCAACTTTGAAAGATGGCTCTGAATTGACAGTCCCATTACAAAGCCCTGACTTCTCTAGATCACTATATATTATAATCTTGCCCCAGTTGGAAATTCCACATTCCATCTATAAGTGCATTCGGTTGTAATGAGTTTCAAAAAATATTATCATTAAACATTATTTTAGCTCATGAAAATCACAAAGCTGGTGACGCTGGGTGACATGCGTTTCTTTTTCTCTGGAGTGACTACCATGGGGCCTCTAAAAACAACAGGGAGCCGGTGGTTGTCGGTTAAATTATGTTATAAACACTACCGGAAAGGGAAACTACCATTATTGAGCTCCGAATATATGCCAAGGACTGTGCTAAGTGTTTTCATGTTTATAATTTTATTTAATCCTCATGACTGTGTAGGCAATGTTAGGTGATTTTTTTCTGAGGTTACATGGCTAGCAAACAGAGGAGCTGACACCTTCAATAAGGACTGCCTGCTTCCAAAATGTCTCTTTCTCTATATTCTGTGGTTGTCCATTATTTATTCCTCCTCGATCCTCCTCCAACTACACATAAATATAGAAAGACAGACTCAGTATATGAAATCCCAACTTAAACAATTATGAACATTGCAAAAGAATTACCTTTGGTAATGACAAGTTACCCTTTCCTTAGATATATGACTCAGTCGATCTATCTTTTATTGGCTTAATAGCATGGATTTATTGCACCAAGTGAGACAACCATGTTGAGACTAATTTTTTCCTGCTCTTCCTTTCTCATAACCTTATAATATTGAGAGCACCTGGATAACTAGGTAGAAATCATTGACAAAGCAAGTATAAAACTGGAGAAAAGTGCTTCCTCATTGAAGACTATGAATAAGAAGTCCATGGAAGACGGAACCCTGAACTAAAAGCCATGATTTCCAGGTTGGAGGCTACGCACTAGTCCCAGAGAAATCATTCTGATCACTCTGGTGCACAATTTCCACATTTATAAAATGATAGGTGTGGGTAATGAGAATGAAAGGTCTCTTTCTGCTCTAATTCTCAATTATTGTAATTCTTCTAATCTCACATTATGTATCATTGTTGGATATTTCAATAAATTTATTATGGCAGAAAATCTTACTTTTCTGTGGGCCTATGAACCCTTGAAGAGGTCAGCAAACACTTTTAGATAATACGGCATATCTAGAGTAACCATGGGCTTTAATTTTCAAGCACTGCACTTTTTCTTCAAGGAGAGAGCTCTTGATTATAGACAAAACAAACATCTTTATCCCAAAACACAATCAGGACAGAAAGTATGAATCATTAATAGCAGCCTCTCAGTAGAATGACTGACAACGATCCCTCAAAGTTTAGTCTTAGTGTATGTGAGTAGTAAGAAACATTTTCAATGGCTGAAACCTTTTGGAATAAAATTTAATGTGTATAAAATATCCTGCTAAGTTAAGAATCAGCGTTAAAAGTTTGGCTTTTATCCAGATGTATATGAGGTTCCTGACTCAGAAATAACCAAAACTTTAAATTCAATATGGCCTCTGGCAAGGCCTATAAAAACAAGGGAAATATTCTACATTAATAATGCATTTATAGACCACTATCTCTATCTGTAAGGGAGACTAATTAAAGTGTGCATAGCACAGGCTGAAATATGAAGCCAGTTCAAACCCCACAATTCATGGGTTATATTTCCACATGATGGGGAGGATTTTTTTCTTTCAGGAACATGTGCAAGAAAATCCTATCTGTTGACATGGGAATAATATGCCTATTAGCACATAAGAGAAAGGAAGGAAGGTTTACTAATAGAGTTTTCAGGAGCAGCTATTCGTAAAGTAAAATATTAGTAACGAGCCACCACTGGGTCACTCTCCTAAGGCAATAAAGCTGGCAAGAGAGTTTTCCATTAAAACCCACCGCACCCCCAACTCCCTCTTTGGTAACACTCTCTGCCCTTTTTCATTTTTCCTACTGTGTAAACCTTCCCACTCTTCAGCCTTTCTTTCCTTTTTGATTATTCAGCGTTCTTTATTCTGCCTTTTTTGTTTTGTCTGGTAAGGTAAACCACAGAATGAGTCCAAAGTGAAGGTAAAGACTAGATAATAGAATGCGGGAAGTGAAGAGGTGGGGCCTGTAAGCGGAGGGTCGCTGAGCCACGAGAGGACATTTTGCAGGAACCGCGTAACCAGACTTCAGTAGAAACCAGATTGTCCTTGGTAATGAGCAATTTGAAAAAATAGGTAGTTGCTGACATATGAAGGATGTGTTAGAAATAACACATCTACCAAAAGTTTTTCCAACCAAAGCCCTTTGACACTTTGAAAGCCTCCTGACCCCAGAAATCTCCCCCTTCAATTATTTTGGGATCTTTAGGGTCACTTCTCAGATTTGTTCTTCCCATTTGAATGATGTCGCCTTTTGTCATTACACACCATGTTCTCATAGGAAAAGAAGCTGATACTGACCTAAACCTCTCCCTATCCCCTTCAAGCTTAAATATTATCAACACCTGGGATTTACACGGGGCCTCGGTTCATGAATTTTCCAGAGCTCAGAGCTTCTTAATACTTTTAAAAGATACATTTTGTGGAGCTACATGGAAAATTTTATTGGAATCCAAAGCATTGTTAAAAAAGAAAGCATATATTAAAAAAAAAAAAGATGTATTGATAATTAACATATAACTAGTGACAAGGTCACCTTTCATCCAAGTTTGAGGTTAAAATTGGGCTAAAAATAAAAATTGTATGTAATGGAAATATTCATTTATTGGTCAACGAATTATTTTTATCAGTGGATCTATAAAATAGGCCTATTCAAAAATTATTTTAACAATTAAAATTCATTCTAAAAAATAAAAAGAGCATAATTCATATATAAGCACATTAACCAATTTCTTTATATTATCTTAACATTAGAAAATAACATAAGCAGAATTATGATTATTGGTAAATATTCACGTTAATCAGTTTTGTGGCCATATCTCTCACTGGTAGAATATTATTGTATTTTTTATGAAGACTGCATTTTTTTTACTTTTAAGTGATCTAAAGATTTTAGACTTTTTCATAAAATTGCCTGCAATCTTCTTCAAAGTGGAAATTTTAAATTGTGGCATCTCTAATTTACCCTTTTCAAGAGACTATAACATCTTAGTTGACAAATACTGTCTCTGCATGTGCAGTGCTATCTAGTAAGCTCAGGGTAATTTCTGCTGTGAAATATTTTTACTTTACTTATTAAAATATTGAAATGAGTAAGTATTTGACACCAAATATTTTTGAGACTACAGTCTTTTCCCTCCTTTCAGAGTACCTTTCTTTGGCAAACATTTTACCTAAGACAAACTTTTTAAAGGCATTTTCTCCATTTATGACTATTCAACATTTTATTTATTGAATTTAGATGCTGTAAAAAATCTTATGACTTCTCAATTTCATTCCATTCCAGAACAGAATATAAAGTTATTTAGTTAAGAATAGTTTTATCAGTGGTTCTACCACCAAACAGACATCTTTCAAAGTCCAATTACAGAAATCAAACCTTGTGCATGGTTTGACTGCTTACCCTTCAATTTTCTCATTTACTTCCCTGCTTTCATGGGGATCGATTAAAATGTTTTCCTTTTTTGAAAACACTGTTTGCTGTAAGTCTTTAAAAGCTTCAAAAGCTGACCTTTTTTCTTCATTTCATGACTATTTCTTATCAGCTTCATTGAGGTATAGTTTATACTCAGTAAAATTTACCAATTTTAAGGGCAGGTTATGATGCATGTTGACAACTGCACGCAGTCATATAATGACTACCACAACCAAAATATATATTTTCTTCACCACAAAAAGTTCCTTTTGGCCCTTTGGAGTCAACTTCTTACTCTCCCTCTTGGCCCCTAATAATCACTGAAATTCTGCCATCGTACTTTTGCCTTTTCTAGAATTTCATATAAATGGAACCATATAGTCTTTAATATCTGGCTTCTTTCACTTAACATAATATTTTGAGATTCAAAACATTTCTTATCTTTATTTTATCATCTCTATCTTTGTTTCCTTGTATATAATATGATTTTGTTTTCCCTCAGGTTTCTTTTAAGATTTCATTACGATGTTCCTCTGTGATTTTATTCATGTTTATTCTGCTTGAGATTCACTGAGTTTCATGGATCTGTGGATTTGTAGTTTTCCATCAAATTTATAAAACCTCTTTCCCTTATTTCTTCAAATATTCCCCCAACTGCCACCCTTTCCAAGACTCTTAATTATAGATATGTTGTACTGATTGATGTTGTTCAATATATAACTGATACACTATTTTTCAGTCTTTTTCTCTCTAATCTTCAATTTGAATAGTTTGTATTCAACTTGACTGTCTTTTTTAAAATTTGATTTTGGTTTTTTTTTTTTGTGTGTGTCTTGTGTGTATAATATGCCATTAGTCCTTCCAGGGTGCAGACTTTTATTTCAAATAGTGTATTTTCCATTTCTAAGACTTGCATTTCATTGGTTTTTATGTTTTTCATCTCTCTGTATTATGTGTGCACTTTCTTCTTCACATCAGAAGTAACTTTTTCACATTCTTGTCTGCTAATTCCATCATACCTTGCATTTCTGAGTCAGTTTTTGTTCATTGATTTCTCTTATAGTTGTAGGTCATATTTTCCTACTTCATGGCATGCCTGGTAATTTTCAGCTAAATTCTTGACATTGTCAATGTGAACATTTTTGGTTGTTCAATTTTGTTGTGTTCTTTGAAATTGTGGACTTGTAAATTACTTGCAATTAGCATGATCCTTCTGAGGCTTGCCTGTACTCTTTGTTGGAGTGGCTTCAGAGCAGGCTGTGGTATAAGGCAAATTTATTCCCACAACTAAAATGAAACCATTTTGATGTCTCTACATCATGCCTTGTGCACTACAAGGTCTCTCCACTCTGGCTAGTGGGAATACAAACTATTTCCAGTTCTGTGTGAACGCCTTGAATTACTTAACCTACCATTTTCCATTGGTTAGTTCCCCAGCCTCCTGGTGTTCCACCTCATGCATGTAAAGATAAGACAAAGGTTTAAGGAAACTCATGTACGGAGCTCTTTCTCTATGTAGCAACTTCATCTCAAATACTATGCCTCACAAATTCTGGTCATTTTAACCTCCCCAAACTCTGATTACTTTATCTTCAACTCAGAAAAACCACTGGACTCTATTTGGATTCTCCTTCTCTATGATGCAGCCTGGGAATTGCCTCTCATCAGTAAACTCCTGCAATTGTAGGAATCATTTCGTTTATTTCTCTTTCCTTGTTTGTTTACAACTGGAATCACAGGCCTTTCCAGTGTCCAAAAACAGTGTTCCGTATATATGTTTTTCTGCTTTTCTTGTATTTCTGATCACAGAGTGATTCCTAAAGTATGCAGTTGTCCCATCATTTTTTGAATATTTTGATTATTTCTAACTAATTAGAAAAAAATATAATCAAAATTCAGAAAACTCATTCATAAAATAGTTAAATATTACTACAGTTGATAATGGGCAACAAAGAGAAATTTTATATTGCCATATGGAAGTGTTTTCTTTTTCATTAATAGCAGCTGTATTTAAATAGCATTATATTTCATTTATCTATATTTCACCTTAACTGTGTTTATATAAAGGTATTTAAAGTTTTGAGAATAGCTTTAACTTTCAGTAGTAGGATAAGCCTATTGCTCTTTTTTTAGGAATTTAAAAATAAAATGTTATTACATTTATTATTTTTATTATATTATAAAATTTATGAATTTTGTGTACTCCATAGCTAATGCCAAACATCTTTCTGTTCTTTAAGACAAAGCTGTGCTCCTCCAAAGTTTAAATTTGCATATTAATCAAATTATTTCATTGTCTGTTTTAGATTTTCACTGTAATTTACAACAGTCTTCACAATAATGCCCTGTGTTTCATTTTTGGCAGATTTATTTCCAAAGCTTCACTTTGATTCCATGAATGTTATAACAACCATTATTAGAATTAATTGATGTTTCTATTTGTAGTATCCTGGGACACTATTATCATTTAACCAAAATATTCTTCTGGTGGAGTTAATAAATAACAATGATTGCCTCACATCGGAGTTTGAAAAAGAAAACTTGAAAGTGAAAATTCATTAAAAAATTTAGAAGCATAGTCTTTTTACCTAAATAAAAAGTCAGGCTTCATAGAGGGATAGCTAAATGCACTTTGTGCAATTGCACTTGTTAAATTATCTCCTTTGGCTTTAGTTTCTATATTTGTTTTGTTTTGAATAATTAATAAATTTTAAAGTAGATACTGCCACTGATTCAGCAGCATGGATCTTCAGTGTTCATGTCACTCATATCACAGTGTCCCCATGATGAATGATGAACAATGACATTTTGTGCAAGTTATATGTTAATTATCACCTTACCTTGGGAAATGGCAATTGAGCACTACATTTTTTAACATGCACATTTGTGAGCACTCTTCAACCAATAGTGTTGATGGCAAAATTTAAAAATGTAACCATAAAATAGTTTCAGAGTTGTGATATAAAATAATTGACAAAACATCTGCAAAAAAAAAAAATTCAGAGTATAAACACTGCATTTAGGATTGCTCCCCCTATTTCTTGAACCTATTTTCTCCACACCTAATCTCTGATTCCCTATGCTCCCCACAACCCCACCTTCTGGCAGCTTAGTGGCTTCATGCATGTCACAGCTGTGGCTACGGCACACCTGTCTGGTGCACCAGGTGGCAGCAATGTTGAATATTTCTTCCTCCACTTCTCAGACCAGAAATTTAGGTGTCCTTTACAAATGGAGTTTTGGTTGATGTCTGTTATTTCAACATTCCATCCTGATACTACTTGTTTCAGATTTTTCATTTTTCAGAAACCAAATTGGTCTTACACCCCATTTTTGTAAATAAAGTTGTACTGAAACACAACTATACTCACTACACATTGCCTATGGTTGCTTCCTTGCTACAAGGAAACAGTTAAGCAGTTGAAACACATCACCATGTATATTTACTATCTAACATTGTACAGAAAATCCTTATTCACTTCTGGTTTAAAGCAGGGAAGTATACAGACTAGTCTGCTGTATTTAGTAAAAGATCACACTGGCATCAATTTAGAAAATAAAATGGAGAAAGCTAGAGTGGATGTGAGTAGACCACTCTGTAGAATATAGAAATGGTCCGGGAGAAAGTTGATAGAAGCTGGATTTGGAACGGTGGTCATGGGAACAGAAATAAGTGGATGGGTGAATGAAATGTTTAAAGAGCACAAAAACCAGAATGGGGCAATGGAGTGAATGTAGACAGCAATGGAAAGAACATGACAGATAATTACTACATTCCTGCCTAGCAAAACTGGAAAGGTGGGGCATCATCTGCTTGAATCAAGAAACCTGAAAGAGGTTTGGGGCAAAAATAATGACAATGGCGTTGGATATGTTGACTAGATGTGCCTTTGTGATATCGAGGGAAAGATGCTGAGCTAGAAGTTTAATAAACATCTGGAACTCAGGTCTGAGCTGATATCAATTTTTAGGGTTATCAGGTAGAGATAACTATGAAGCTAAGTTCTGGGTCAAAAACAACAATAAGTAAAATAATAAGAAACAGTTATTGAGTGCCTATGATAATGTGTTTTATAGGTAATTTCATATAATTTCAAAACTACCCTGTGAGATAGATTCTTTCATTTTCCTTTACAGCTGAGAAAGCTGAAGAGGGTTGAAGTAACTTATTCGTATTGCATGCTTAGGTAAAGAATACAGAGAGTGAAAAGGAATTAGGTAGAGGATTATAGGCTCACTAAGTGGAGATTCTGCACTTAATGCTGCAGTGAGGGGAGTTAGGAGGAGTTCTAACAGTTCATTTGTTTGATCGGCTAAAATGTGGACCCAAAGGTGGCCCACAGTGAGTGTTTAGAAATGGCAGACCTGCCTTGGTTTAATAAAGAGATCCAAAAATTTAGGAAGATCCACCAATGGCCGCTAAAATTAATGAGCAAAAGTTTGAGGAGAAATGGGATATTTGCATAATCTCAAAGTGCCTTCCCAAGATGCTTATTAATTCCAAAGGAAAACACTGTACCATTATATCAAGATCTTCTTAACCAATTGATCAATGTTAACCTCATCAATAATAAGACTTGCTGACATTACGTACCACACATCCGATGCACTAAGAGGACTCTCTCACTGCTCTGGTAATCTTGTAAAAGATATACTCATGAAGGTATACAGAAAAACCCAAGCTGAGAAACAACTTAGCAGTGTTTTCCAGGAGAGTAAAAGTCATAAAAGAAATGGAAAGACTGAGGAACTGTCACAGACAGGGTAAGACTGGGACATGACAACTAGATGCAATGTGCTGGTCACAGATTGAATTCTGGCACGAATAAGGAAATCAGTGAAAACACTGGTGGAGTCCAGGGGAAGCCTACAGTTTAGTTAACAGTATCGCATTACTGTTCATTTCTTAGTTTCTATAATGGTGCCATGGTTATACGAGACGTCAGCATGAGGGGAAGCAGGGTGAAGGTTATACAAGAACCCTGTATTATATTTGTAACTTTTCTCTAAATCTGAAATTATTTCAAAATGAAAGTTTACTGAAATAACTTTAAATCTGGCAGTAGAAAAGATGCTGTAACCATAGTGAGATCACAACCAGACTAGAGTGGTTCTGACAGGGATATGGAGGTGAGAGAACGGAGATAACTAGATCGAAACACTTTTCAAGAATTTGTTCCTAAAGTGTTGAAGAGCAATACGATGGGAAACTGGAGAAGGAGGGGTATTGCTGGAATTTGTTTTTAGGATGGGAGAGATCTGGGGGCGTTTCAATGCTGATAGGAAAGCAGTTTGCTAGCTACACTTCAAGTGTAGCTGATTTAAGGGGGAAGGTGAGCCCGATGGAGGTTTGAGGAGAGGGAAGTTTGAAAGGGCAGTGTGAGAGAGGCAGAGTAAATTGACCTGAGGAACACAGAAGGATTACAATGGGCCCATTTGAGTTTGGTGATCATAAATTTATAGGAGGCCAAACTGCCATGATTCATGACAATCTTAAGCAGACGTGTTTATGTAGGTCTAGTGTCAGAGAAAGCTCTTTGTAGAATGTGTTTGGAGTTGAGATTTTTGGGGGAAATTTTGAAGGCACATTGAAAGCAGAAAAATAAATCAATTTAACTTGAAGTTGTTTTTAAGCTGGACAGAGTAAAAAGTAAAGAAAGGAAAGGGATAATGAATTAGAAGAAACGATCAATTAAAATAAATGAAATAACATAAAGAGTCTCAGGTGTGTGGGTAGACAATTCCACGGCATATGAGTCTATGGCATAGCCCTCCCTGGCAGAGATATGCTGCCAGGACTGACTTAGGATTCACTGCTTTCAGGTCGGCTAAGACAGTAACAGATGGCCATCTGCTCTCCAGGATCCTAGGATTTCCTTTTTCATTCTTTACCCCTATGAGTGGATGTCTTCAAAACAAAACAAAACAAAACAAATCCTCTTTATCATTATTTTCTTGGAGTTCCATGGAAGAGTGAAAGTAAATGAGTATTTTTAGTCTATTATCATTACTTGAGAATAGTGCCCTACCTCCATCTTACCCCCACAAATAAAGCTTATCATTTTCTTGTTTCTCCTTTCTGTTGACTTTCCCTAGTGACATGTGTGTGTATTTGACTTGATTCACTTATTTAAATAATTATATATTTATTCATTAGAGCTCATATTTTGAGTATATGGAGGGTCTAAATTAGGGATACTTCCTCCAGAAAGGAATGGCATTTGCTTCCTCCAGAGTCTGGAGGTGGACCAACTTATTCATCTTTAGAACCCATCAAACTCATATCCCCAACCTGGATGCAGACCTGGGCTTTCTTGGGAGCTTATAGTTCTCATATCATTTGTCTCAGGCGTTTCTGCTATTTTATGTTACCTACGGCTTACTGCCCCCTATTAAATGTCAGCTAATGTTTTCTTTTTCTCTCCCATTCCCTTATATTCTAGCAAGCCCAGTAGTGTATTAAAATAGTCTGTTTTAATGTATGCAGAAATCGATTACGTTTTAGAAATGGTCTATTGTAGTGTCTATTCTGGGATACTTGGGAATATGAAGTCAGGTGGAACTATATTCTTATACATGAAATGAGGTGGGAATAGGAAAGTCACATGATTTAACAGAAAGAAAATGAGATGTGACAGCACAGCCAGACCAGGGTTCAAATCTTGGTTTCACCGCTTACTCATTGAAAGACCCTCAACAAATGACATAAACCTGTTAAGCCTCAATTTATTCATCAATGAGATGAGGAAACTAATTTGCATTGTAAGCTATATGAGGATTACAGCCTGTATACGTAACCTAGCAAATGATCTTCCCCCAAACTGACCCTCTGACATGCCCTATCTCAGTGAATGGTACCACATGTGTGTGTGAAGCTCACATGGGTGCTTAGTATGTGATCACAAAGCAATCTGGAAGAGTTTCCAACCCTAGAAACACACATAATTTTATTTATTCTCTTGGTTTGATTAGTTTTGCCTTAAAAATATGAGTGAAAGAAAATTCATAATTACAGATGCAGTTGAAATAAAAAAGGAATCCAGACAAGTTAAGCCTCTAAGCAGATTGCAGATTTCCCTTTTTATTCGGGTACAATTCTAGTATTAGGGCTCCACCAAACAATAATCAGAGTTTCAACATTTCAAGAGAATGGTTAATTAGAAGTTCAAAATCAACTTTTGCAAAGCCATGCGTACAAGTTTGACCTGGCTCTGATACAAGAAGGGGTGGCGGGGTTAATAGTGGGAAAATGTCTAACACTGCTTTTCTTCAATGAAGGTCTGCCTGGCCCAGGCCTGCAACGTCAAGGCCTCTGTCTAAAGCCAAAGAATCCATGACAAATAGCAGCTCACACCTGACAACAGTCAGGGTTTTAAACTCAACAGGGCAGGGATTTGAAATTCTGCCAATCCTTGCATTTTTTTGTGATTAGATGTATTTTGCAAGTTTATAAAGGAGCTCCAACGTGGATTCATAGCTCCATGGCTCCTTGTAATTTGGCACTGCCCTTCTAAAACTGACTGCGGCTAACCCTCAATTAACCAGAACTTCCCAAACTCCAAATCTTCAGTAAAATTGATGTTTTTAAAATAAACATATCACTTTTGGAAGAAATGAGGAAAAGTGTACACAATAATTGCAAAAAGAATGCATTTATTTGTAAGATATTATAACATAATGGGCGAGACTACAGATTCTGGAACTAGGCTGCTTGATTTATGATCTTGCCTTTGTCCACTTATTAGTTGTGTAATCTAGGAGGAGTTAATTAATGTAGATGCGCCTCAGTTTACTTGGCTGAAAATGGGAATAAAAAATAGTGTCTACCTCATAGGTTTGCTGAGAAGATTGAATGAGTTAATTTTATATTAACAAGACCACTTAGAACAGTGTCAAGCACATTAAAAACATTCAATAATTGCTATTTTATTATTTGCTAATAGCTCACAGGGCTTGCATTGTGTAAATCATTTCATCCAATGTCCCTCCATACCTTCATCAAACAACTGATATTTAGGATGATGTCTCCTTCCCCCCAAACTTTTAAGCCTTTCAATCAGGGGAGTTTCTTTTTCTTAAAGATTCATCAACTTCCTTTCAAACCTCTTCCTCCTCCACTGTTCCCTCTCAAGCAGGTGACACCACCCTCTGCTTAGTTGTCTAAGCCTGAAACTTAGAAATCATTAATGATTTCCATGCCAATTAGGTACCATACCTTGCCATTTCTACTCTAAATGAAACTGGCAACATCTGACAATAAGCCCTGCTAAATCTCCTGTCCTTACTGTAGGCATAGAGATCTGTTGATCATGTTCTTCCCTGCTTGCAATGAAAGCTCAAATCCTTGTGAGTTAAAAGGCCCTTTTTACATTGAGGGTATCTCTGTTCTCCCCTGGGTCGCAATAGAAGGGAGATGGAGGAGAGAGGGAGAGTAGAAAAAGACAGAAAATCAGAATGAAATAGGAAGGGACAAAAAGGGAGAGGAAAAATTGAGGGTGGATTAGAATTTGGGTGTGGAGTCAAGAGGCTAGTAAAGTCTATGAAATGATTTATGCAGCGCATGTTGCAATCTCGGGAAACAAACCTTTGAACTGTGTGCATAGCCCCATGAGGTCAAATTATTGGACAGTTTCCCCACAACAAGAGATGTATACAAATTCCTTTCAGCTTAGAAACAATCTGGATTCTCTCCTGGACTGTGATGTAAATGCCCCTTCTCCCTGGGAAGGGGGTAGGAAGAGAACATTATAGTAATGGGGCGAGATGGCTGAGAATGGCATTTCACATAAAAAAGACAGTTGCCATCTCCAGAGCAAATCTTGCCTTACTTTAATAGCGTTTTTCACGAATTATCATCCAGATCTCTTTATCATCAAAGAGAACTGAACAGCACCTACTCTGACCAGTCACTCTAAAATAACATCAACGGTGTTTGTTTTGTGTTTTATCAACTGGTCATCTCTCACTGGGAATGGAGTAGAAGTGAAATCAACAATGTTAACATTTCTTTATTTTTTCTAGCATCCATTGTTACTTCTATGGATAGTTCCCATGGCAGCAGATAGAATCACATTACAAGGAAGGCGGAGGGCAAGGACGAGAATGAGAAGAGGGAGGTGGGGGTGGAGGAAGGGGAGAAAGAGATTAAAAATAAGTCCCGAGGAGGAGGTCATCCCTCAATGAGACACATGGGAAACACAAATTAAGCACAGTTCTGATAAGGAGTAGGTATCACACTTGCCCTTGATCTCCCAGAGAAAATCTGATCTTATTTTTATTTCTCTAGAATGCATGGAAGGGTGTGCTCTGCACATCGCAGGTGCCTGAATCCCGCCTCTAGTCAGTGACAGTCACATGGTACATTCTCCTGCAATGAGAAAATCATATCCCTTTTCCTACTGGCTTCGCAAGTTGGATTAGTTCAGAGGACATAAATTCACCTCTCATTGCCCTAAATAATACCGTATGTATGTGTTCCAGGAAATACACAATTAGCCTAAAGACAAATTGCATATACAGGCGACATCAATGTTGTTCCTGAATTTGCGCAAAACAAGTCTGACAGGACTGTACGGTGACACTGTAAATACTGTCCCTTGCCCATTCTGGCCTGGGTCACTATTTTGTTGCAGTTGGCATAAAGGAATTCTAAGAAGACCCAAACCACTAAACAAGGGCAGAGTTCCTAGAGTGGGAAAAATATAAAAGTGGGGTGAAGGGGAAAAAGTCCTACTGTTTCTTTTATGGTTCTGTTTCCTTTCTTCCATTTTGTTGCCACAGTAGCACCGACTTAGGAAAAAAGATGGTGACATGTCATTCCTCTTGAAAGTCCTCAGAAAAGTTAATCAGCTTACGCATTGTCACATGGTTGATGAGCAGAGGAGAGGATTATACTGGAATTCATATCATTTAAAAACCCTCTACACTAACTAGTGTTTTTCAACATATCAGCTGCAAACCCTGGAGGGGTTGCAGTAAAATTTTGTGTACATACGTTTTCTTGATCCACAAATCCAAAGGTACTATGATTATCAATATTATCACGTAAGAAGTCTACACAAATTGGTTGACACTTAAAAGAGTACTCCTCTTACTAAAAAATTTAAATAGATACAAGGAAACCATGGCTCTCTACTTGTGGTTTTCATATTTTGGGGCTTCACAGATCAATATCCTTCATTATATGTTTATAGGGCATAAAATTATAGTTTTTCAAACTAAGTTTAGTTTTGTAGAAAACTTACTTCATGGTTCTTCTTCAAAATCAATGAAAATGTTATCATGGGCCACCACTGGTGTGAAAAAATGGTGTCTGGGAACCTTGCTTCTCACCATGTCATGTCAAAACAGGGAAGAGCTCCATGGGCTCTGTATGTTGTTAGGATGAGTTTCAAGAAAGGAAACATATCTATGAAGGTCTTTTATCCTATTCTGGGTTGACTCCTCCCTGGCATCACCTGTTTGTGATTCCAGCCAGCCAGCCAACTACAAGCTTCAGCTCTGAGAACTGAAACCTCCAAGCTCAGACATGGAAATAGTATTTGCCAAATAATTTATGTTCTTTCTAACTTAGAAACGATTCATCCTTGTGGGTTGTGAAGGAAAGGGAAGAAATGGGCTTTCACAGATTTGCCTGCTCTTTTTAACCTCTCATTCTTCATGGGCTAGCCCAGGAGTATAATTACCTTAGTTAGTTTAAAAAAAGTCAGTCTGCCTGGGATCCAGGAGATCATGGTTCGATTCCCAGTCAGGGCACATGCCCGTGTTGTGGGCTCAGTCCCCAGTAGGGAGCATGCAGGAGGCAGCTGATCAATGACTCTCTCATCATTGATGTTTCTATCTCTCTCTCTCCCTTCCTCTCTCTGAAATCAATAAAGATATATTAAAAAAAAAAAAGTCAGTCTGGGCTATAGAAAAAAAATGTGGCAAATACTGACATACTGGCTGATTTATTCATTCAATTTGCAGAGCACCTACTATGTGCCAGACACCATACAAAGGATACCACAATGAAAAATAAAGACTCTTGAGGCTAATACAAAATATATTAAAGTAAACTATAATTTAAAACACACACACAAAAAAAAAAACACGCCAAAGAATCTGCCATAGAAACATGCAGGAACTGTACCTAATCTAGAATAGAGATGAAGGTGATTCAGAGATGGCTTCCCAAAAGAGATAACATCTGAGCTAAATCTTGAAAACGTAATAGGAATAAGGCAGAAGATTTCGTCATCTCAACTATGGCTGATCTTTGTATACAGCTACCATCTTGAGATGAAACCAAATTCTAATCTGTCAGATGGGGTCTTTACCTGTCAGGAGAAATGTTTGCCTTGCTGTTTGTTTCTTCTCAGCTAAGTGAGTAACATAAACAAGGACGGGACAACGGGAATAATCCTGCTGCAAAATACTCACATACATGTGGCCAGGCAAAGGGCCAATGCTAATCACGGCCTCCAGCACCTGCATACCCTCAGCTGGGGGGCTCAGTTCTCAAAGAAAAATTCACATACAGCCTGTCAGCACCTTGCTGTCTGCCTTGGGACAAGGCTATCTAGGAACTTGCCTGAATGTTTCCCACATGCTATGAGGCCAGCTTCTCGACATCTACATAGTTTTGTGATACTGTAGTCCCAAACTGTAGCACAAAAGAATCCTTCAGAACCTGGCTAGGAGGTGGGCTGAAATTCAAACACCTCCTAAAGTTAAAAGGAGGCACCTGTGTGACGCTCAGAGACATATGTGAAGAGGAGGGTCTCCTGTTAAACAAAGGCTACCTTTAAGGCTGACTTCATAAACAGGCAACCTGTGCAGTCCCAAAGGGCCCCATGCTCAGAGGGCCCCCATGCTTGGTTCAATGCTCTGCTGTTACCTTCATGAAATTATTAGTAATTTCTTTAACAAGGAAGCATTAACACATTTTCATTTTGCATTGGGAACCACGAATTATATAGCTACTCCTGACCACCTTTCCCACCAAAGGGGAAAGTGGGAGCCCAGTCAAGGTCCTGGTGTCCTATTGGAACACTTGAAATGGAAGAGTGGGCTGTAAAATAGAGAAAAATAAACGTAAAGTGCAACTTTATATTTTGTAAAGAAATCCAGCATTGTTTGCTTACCCAGGAGCCCACAGTTTTAATTTCCCAAGCCATTATGAAGTTTCCAACTCTGAAATACCCACTTTGTATTTTATTGCTCTATGGACCTTGCATAGCTCTGCTCTGTTTCTTTAATTTGGAAGAGTGGCCACAAAGAGACACAATTCAATAGACCCACATAAGGATGTATCACACAGTGGTCAAAGCCACAGCACCAAACCACTTTCTCTGTACTGGTTTTCACACCATGTCCTAAATGGCAAGAGATTACTGTTATCTTGTGTCTGTCTTTCACTTTACAACCTCAACCTACCATTCAGTTCCTTCTCAGCCACAACCTGAGTTCTCCCTGTGGTGATGCTACTATCAGTCTTTTTAGGAAATATTTTTTTTGCATCACCCGCACTTTGATTTTCATCAGTATTGGCTACGTAATTTGTAGAGCCCAGTGCAAAATGAAAATGTGGGCCACTTGTTCAAAACTTAGTAAGAAATTCAAGGCAACAGTAAAAGCATTAAACCATGCACAGAACTCTTATAAATGTGGGGCTTATGTGACTGCACAGGTTGACCATCCATGAAGCCAGCTCTGATTCTCATTGACCAGAACTGGGTGATACACCCAGTCCTTAACCAATTACTGTTAAGTTTTTGCTTAATCTATCTGGTCACTGTTAATCACTGACTAGTTGAGCCTTAGACTAAGAGCAGCTCCCCTGGAGCTGGGCATAAGTTCATCTTCCCTTGAGTTGTTGAGTTGCATGGTATCTGGTGGCAAGGATTCATGAGTAAAACCAGACTTCTTTTAGGTAGAAGTGAGGATGGTAAGGCTGCTGAGTAGCCAACAACAGTACCCACCTACACCATATATCCATGACTCCCCACTACACCATATACCCATGCCTCAGAGCATTCTTCAAAAGCTCTCTTTGATGCAAGCTTTGGTTCCTGAGAGCCTTGAAGAGTTAGTCATTCAAATCCTTCCTACTAAAATCTGCCTGCTCTCAATTCCCAAGCTCCCATTCACTTCAAACCTCCTCCCTGCTGCCAACCGTCCTGTAGGTACATGCAGGGGTGAGGACATATTATTCCTGTCCTCTCAATGATCGTCATCTAATAAAGGAACCACAACTAACAGACTGCAAAATATACAAAAGACTCTAACAATAGAAAAATTTATAATAAAAATACCACTACTTGAACTCCACATGTTAGGGCTGAGAGTTTACAGAAGTATTCAACTAACAAGCACTGGAAAGAATCCTCAATAGGAGTTAGGAAGAAACTGATTTTTAAATGGGGGAAGCAGTCAGTGCTGGGTGTTGTGAAACTTGGGGAGCAGGAAACAGAGATTCAGAATCCATAGTGGCAGGATTCTCATACAGCAAGTCTTCACAATAGATTGAATTCTTTTCCAGAGTCAAACAGGTTTGTTTGGTGGTGCAGGCTGCACAACTTGCAAATGTGAGTGGAGAGAGGGGAAAAATCATGCACAGAAAGTCATTACTAGGAAATTACAGCCAATACAAAAGGCAAGCAGTACAGGTTCTCAAGATGTAGATGATGATTCATTACGATTTTCCACACCCACTGAAAATAGGGCCCTTGGCTCTTGCTATTCCTTTCCAAACATTCCCTCTTTCTTCATCTGAACAAAACCCTGCTCAGTCTTCAAGATCGAGCTCAGGCTCTATCACTGCCAAGAAGTCTTCCTTGAACCTTCCTTGGACCTCCCTCATGCTCCTGCACCGTTCATACCAGCTGACAGGGGCTGAGGAAGGGGACTGCCCTCCTCCCCGATCTCACTGCACCATGTGGCCTTGCCTGGACTGGTCTACTGCTGTCTCTCTCTCATGGAGCTGTGAACTCCTGATGCCAGAAACTCTGCCTTACTGCTGTTCATCATCTCGGTGCTGTCTCAACTGCTCAGTTTACCAGGCGTCAACATGTAATAAGTACTCAAGAATGCTTCTTGAAAGTGGTATGATAGACCAGAGGAACAATAACTTTTAATAATCTGTGTAATAGCAAAAGAATGCTCAGAATAAATGGAAATAATGTGTATAAAACCTAGATCTTTTTGTACTATTTGATGGATGACCTGAAGGGGGCATTAGATTGGATGTGGAGGAATATGTGAAAGCTGTCACTTCAAGATTCCTTTCCTGCATATCCGGAATAACATATAGTACAGCCTCTAAATCTGCCTTCAATGGCAATGAGATAAGTCAGTATACTGACAGGATCTGTACTCATTGGAAGCTTGTGACACCTTCTCCAGCCTTTCGTTCTTCATCTTTGTCAGTTTCTTTACCTGAGCTTTCTCTCAGAGGCTTTGGTTCCTGGCATTTGAATGTTTATTAGACTATACTCTGAAAACCTTTAAAATTCATAGTTTATTCCAGTTATATATAGTCAATAAATATTTATTGGATGCCTATGGTCCTCAATCCAGGCATGAGTGAAATTAAGTAAGCTGGGACATTACTTCCAGTTTCTGCATGGCATGATTTGTAAATAGTCACAGCATCAGATGTATAGATAATAAAGAACCCCAGTCACACTCATATCTCCAAATTACTGCTGAACAAGCAAAGGCAAGGACTCAGAGAAAGAGCTGGAAGGTGGCTTCTTCAGTGGTGTTTAAAAAATGCTTCTACAGGATAGTAGCAAAGCTGAGGGTTTTCATAATCCTTCACACTTAATTTTGCCCTTTAGTTTTCCCCTCCAGGCTAATTTTTGTGCTGATTTGTGCTTGATTTCAATGTGTGTGTGCACATGTGCATGTGCACGTGTGCAAATGCACACACTCATGCATCTTACCATCTAAAAAGGATATCTCTTGACAAGACACAGCAGTAAAGAAAACTGGGCAGTAATAAAGTCTCTGACTTCCCCTGCTTTGTCTAGTTGGGTTTTCTAATACTGAGGCTTTCTCATTAACTTTTCCTCTCCTGCCAAACTTAAAACCAATAAATAATTGCTGAATTCCAATATCATTAGGGAATAACTTACCTTAGTTAAGACTGGGCAATATAATCACAGTTTCTACACTAATTTGAATGTTCTGGTGGATGTTTAGTGGTAGTAATGGAAAAAAATCCAAATACTTGGAAATATGAGAAAAAGCAAGATTCTAAATCTAGAGTGCCTGAGTAACATTATCAGTGTAATGTTACTGATTACATATAAAGAGCAAGGCAATAACACATTTAGGTATGAATACATAATATGTGCAAATTATAATAACTCTAAATACGTTTCTCTTATTTGAGAAATTCAAATATGCTGCTCATATGCTCAAATTCTCAATATATGTTTAATTGGTGATATCTGATTACAAATTAGAAAAAAACTTTTAAGACATACTTTGAATTTCAATGATCTTCTGTAAAGAAATAACAGCATTCATGTTCGGGGCTTGGTGGAGAGTCTCTTCCGCAAGTGGCTCCAGCTGCAAGAATAGCAGGTAATAACATGAGCAGAATATTATGACTTTATAGTAAGTCCCATAGAAGCAAAGCAAATTGAAACAACCTAAAAAAAAAAAAAAGTGCTCCAAGAACTAGTTAACATTTTGCTGATTTCAGTTCTAAAAGTGTAGCCAGTTTTAGTTTCCATTTTGCAGCCATGTAATTGAATTCCAAATGGCTTTTCTATTGGTCACAAGGCTAATCTGTGAAGTCCCAGAAGCAGGTGCATGTCTGTGTATTATTCATTAAAAATCTGAGTTATTTGTGTAACTTTTGCAGGTTCCTCACAAACCAAATTCCATCATGTCTGTCGGTGCAGCTGGGCCCTGCAAAGGAAACCTCAGGGAAGTTGCAGTAGACAGAAAGCGGGCAGCCTATGATGCACAGTTCTGCACTGTTTTTACATGGAACCACCTTAGACTTTTGCACACTTCACAGTAGAAAACCATGAGACACAGCTTCTCTTATTCAATTGCTAGTGAACAAGTGTTAGAGTAAAAGTTCAAATAAAACCAGAGGTAAAATAACTGTACACTTTAGCTTCTACCACATTCATAGCTATGCAGATGTCCATGTGGAAACGCAGGACAAATTCCTGTCCTGCAAATCTATCGTGATCTGGAATTACACTGATTTTTCACGGAGAAGCTCAGCAAACATTGATTTGCAAGAAATGAAGAGAAGCTCTGAATAATTTATGGAGTGTTTTGGCAGAACTAATTCTGATGATGCATCCTTGGGAATACCCTGGTGATGTAGCCTGGTGTGCAGCAGCAGAAACTGCATAACCAGAGCGTTTGCAATCACAATGGCTGTCTAGCTACTGTGACCCAGAAAGCAAGGAAAGCAATAGTCACCAAGGGATTGACAAAAAAAGGAGTTTTCTTAGAAAATCTAAAGTTAGTACCTGTATTCTCAAATACAAAGTGATGGTAAAACTATCACATGGCATGAATGGGAACTGATGTCACTGGACGTTGTGTCGAAGCATGAACTCATCTATGACTTGCGGTCTGTAGAAAAAACTAAAAAACTCAGGATTCCAAGTTTCCACTGCATATGTGAGTGAATCTTCCCCCCAGGGTCTTTCTGAATTGATCATTCCATACTTCAATCATGGAATCTAAAACAATAGCACCTTTCTTCCAGATGCCACGGGACAACAGACTAGCTCAGGGATATTTATACATGGGTAAATTCACTAAATAGAACTCTCCATAGTGTTTTTCTTAGCTGACAAAGAAAAACCTTTACAACATCAAAAAGTTTATTTGCAATACGGTTTGGCGAGAGGAAAAGAAAACAACAGTGTTCAGGGAAAGGTTCTGCAATCTTAAACCCTTAAAACTTGTTAAAATCATTTTTTAATAATCTGGTATTTCAGATGGTGTCTTCAAGAATATGTTGTCCTGGTAAAAACCTCTTAACTCCGAGAAACTACTAGGAAAACTCTCACTCAAGAACTAGACATGGTTGAGCTACCTTCCACATAAATAATCTTTTCTTTCACTTCTATCTCCAATCTTAGGGAATATTTTAAATAGAAATTAGGTAGAATTTATTAATACAGTGTTTTGAAACATCACTGCATGTTCAAATATTGAAGAACAAAATCACAGGCATACATAGTTGTTCATAAACATTCCCTGTGACTTTAGGGTAGAAAGGCTGACAAACTGAATGACGCTGGCTACTAGAAAAAAAAGCTACAGACAAATCATTAATGTAAAAACCTCACTTCTGGAACCCTCTTGCATTAAAATCTGTGGGCTATTTATAAGACTTGGGTTATACAGAAAGTAAACGTGATTCAGGGTGTTGAGAGAAAGAAATACAAACACCCCTAAACTCCCAATTCGGAATCGTCAGTTAGGTTCGATAAAGTTGCGTCTACTTTTAAAAGCAACCTAGAGAATTAAGGCAATTACATTGATAATTTAAGCCTCCCAGACCATTTCCCAGCGTGTTTTAGGTGAATGTCATTTAGAGGATTTAACCTTCAGTAAATTGCCCCAATTTGTTTCATTTTGAGGGTATACACACAGAGCTGAATTCAGAAAATTCTCAATGCAGGTTCTTTATTTTCTCTTGGGTGGCTCTATAGAGAACGCAATGGGTAGTACTCTCAGTTGGCAAGAAGGCAAGCAGAATTTAGAGTCTGTTTTCATAAATTAAAACCTTGCAGAGAAGGACCACAAAATTGAGTTGTCTTTTCTAGGGTTTGTTGATTTAATCATTCACAATTATAAGCATTAAAAACATCTGATTGAAGCATCTATTTAATAAATATTTATGAGTATTGGTCATCATTAGTAATCTAATAACTAACGACAATGAAATAACATTAAATAAATAATGTTTTATAAATTTAGAGCAAAAATAAGAATATTCAGTAAAGCTGGGTTGTGTATTTAGTTTGGCCAGTAAGATGTAGCAAAAACTTTGGCTACTGAGGCTAATCAATGTCAGTACCAGTTTGTTGAGCAATTCCATCATGTAATAATAATTATCATGGAGTTATAAGATACACTACATAATTTTAACATAACCTCTTGACACATAAATTGCTTATTCAGCTTTATTGTATCTAAAGCTTAATTGCAACCATTAGTTACAGCAATTCTTTATACAAATTTTCAGACTGTGTCAGGGAAATTTATATTTCTGTATCTTTTACAGAAAATTGCAATAACGCATTGATAAAATTCAGATGTTTGGTAAGTTGCACATATCATGGAATTTCGGAGCATTACAGCTCTTTTAAAACACCATAAAATTTGCCATTATCATGTTGTGAATAAGTAATTTTATGATTTTTTTTAGAACCAGATCATTTCAGTTATCAAAATCATTTTAGCCCTGGCCAGGTGGCTCAGCTGACTGGCGTGTCCTCCCGTACACCAAAAGGTTGACGGTTCGATTCCTGGTCAGTCAGGACACGTACCTGGGTTGCAGTTTGATCCCCGGCCGGGGTGCATACGGGAGGCAACAGATTGATGTTCCTCTCTCACATCAATGCTTCCCTCTCTCTCTCAAGTCAACATAAACATATCCTTGGGTGAGGATTTAAAAATAATCATTTTAGTTGGCTAAGATGCATTTAGGGACATGGGCATGGGATATCCGTGAAGAAGCTCTTGAGTAAGAGTTTTAAAACTCACTCTTTCTTCTGAGAGGTAAAAATCAACTCTATTATTTTCATGACCCAGAACAGGAAAAAAAAGCTAAACAGATTTTGTAAATATGACAGGTACATGAGAAGAGATGCATATACCAACACAGCGAAAGACCTACTAACCATTCTTGTTAGAGTTTATGTTTCCCAAATATGCCAAGTATTTTCACACTTCTGTACCTCTGTTTATCCTGTTCCCTCTGATCTCTCTTTTTGCCACCCTTCTCTGAATCGGTGATATCTTACTACATCATTCAAGGGCTGTGCAAATATTGCCTGCTCTGTGAAATCTTTCTAACATTCTTTGATGAAGCAAATTGCTTCCACCTGTGTCTCAAATACTCTTGTTTACTCTACTAAACACGTTATATTGTAGTTAGCCATTCTCTACTGCGTTGTGAGCCATGTACACATGGCAAAGATAGAGCCTGGTATACAATAGGCATTTATTTCAAATGCTGAATGAATGAACGGAGGATTAACTGAAAGAAAACACGGAGAGGCAGCCTTTATTCTGCACTCTGTGGCTAACAGACTTAATGAAATAGGTTCTTCCTCTTGGTTGCCTGCTGTAATCAGGGCATAGTTTTAGGGTGAAAGACTAGGAAGAAAAACAGTGATAATTCACTTTTAAATCAATATAATTGATTTTTAATGAATGTTTTAATGATTTTTAAGTTTTAATTGATTTTTAAATTGACCATCATTTGTGTTAAACTTATTCTAATGTATATATAAATAATTTTGTATAGATTTTCTACATAATTATATGATCTGTGAGAGATTTATTTAATTCCTCTCCAATATTTACATTTTTAATTTCTTTTTTTTACTCAATTGCACTGTTAGGACCACCAGTATAATGTTGAAACAAAGCAGTAAGAGTGAGCATCTTTGTATTGCTTTTGATTTCAAAGAAAATTCCCCATGTTTCACCTTTAAGTCTGATGTACACTATAGAACTGTTTGTAGATAAGTTTATCAGGTTAATAAATTTTCCTATTGTTCCTAGTTTTCCAAAAATAGTTCATCATAATTTATTGACTGATGTTTAAACATCTACTGAAATGGTTATATTTCTTCTTGATTCCCTTAATGTGAATTACAATGACATTTCACAATGTTAATATGTTACATGCTAGTCTAAACCCAATTTTGTTATGGCTTTTAATATATTGATGAACCACTAATACTTTGTTTAGGGTTTTAACTACTATGCTTATGATCAAGATTTTCCTGTAATACTGCTTTCTTATAATGTTTTGATTTGTTTGTTTGTTTTAGTTTGGGATATCAGTATACTGGTCTCAAAAAAAAATCAGTTGTAAACTGTTCTCTCCCTCCCCTTTACCCTAAAACAGTATAAAATTGGTATTTTTTATTCCTTAAATTAATGGTAGAATTCCCTGGTGAAGCTATATGGGTGTCTGGTATTTTCTCTTGGTAAATTTGGTATTAAAGATTCAATTTGATTTATAACTATAGTACCGTTCAGTGTTTTCTGTCTTCTTGATTCAGTTTTGGCAACATTGTATTTTTGTAAGAATTTTTCCATTTCAAAAAAAATTATAAAATTTTTTACATAAAGTTGCATTTGAAATATTCTCTTATAATCCTTTCAATACATTAATAGCCACAGTGAAGTCCTCTTTCTCATTCTGAGTGCTGGTAATACATGAATTTTCCTTTGTCAATTAGTGTTAGAGTTCTATTAATTTTGTTAGTATTTAAAAACTAAAGTCTGGCTTTTTAAAATCTCATATAGTGCATGTTTGTTTTCTATTTCATTATTTTTTCTCTTTATATGTCCTTTGCTTAATTCACGTTTAATTTGTTGCTGGGGTTTTCTAATTTGTTGATATGCGTGCTACTACCTTTAATATTAAGCTTTCTTCTATTCTAATATATACATTTAAAGCTTTATATTTTTCTCTAAATTCAGCTTTATATAGATCATACAAGTTTTGATATTTCACATTTTAATAATCATTCGGCTTAAAATATTTTCTAATTTTCATTGTGATTTCTTTGACATGGAGAGTATATTTTGAAATCTCCAAATATATGAGATTTTCCAATTATCTCTTTTATTTCAAATTATACACCTACTTTATTTTTTTCTTTTAGTTTTGCTTTTATGGCTCATCATTTCATTTTAGATCATTGGTATCTTACTTAATTTTAATTTTACTTTATTGTAGGATGCACACAACATGAAATCTAACCGTGTGACCAGTTTTTAAATGTACAACACATTATTGTTGACTGTAGGTATAATGTTGTAGAGCAGATCTCTCAAACTTATTCATCTTGTTTGATTGAAACTTTATGCCCATTAATTAGTAACTCCCCATTTCCCTCTCTCCCAGCCTCTGACAACAACATTCCTACTCTGATTCTATGAATTTGATTATTTTATACACCTCATATAAGTGGAGTCATAACAATACTTGTCTTTCTGCAACTGAATTATTTCACTTAGCATAATGTCTTTAAGATTCATCCATGTTGTTGAATATTGCAGAATTTCCTTCTTTTTTAAGGCTGAATAGTATTCCATTGTATGCATGTGCCACATTTTCTTATCCATTTGTCTGTCAATGGACCCTTAGCTTGTTTCCACACATTGGCTATGGTGACTAGTGCCACAAGGGTCATAGGAGTGTTAATATTTTTCGAGATCCTGACTTTGATTCTTTTGGACCAATCTCAAAAGTGGAATTGCTGGATCAATATGGCAGTCCTATAGTTAACTTTTTGAGCATCCTCTATTCTGTTTCCAACAGTGTTTTTAACACTTTGCATTCACACCAATAGCCTGCAAGGGTTCCAATTTCTCCCTATTCTTGCGAACACTTGTTTTTGATAATAGTCATCCTGACATCCTGACACGTGAGGTGATAACCCTCTCATTGTAGTTTTTATTTGCATTTCACTGATCATTAGTGACAATAAGCATTTTTTCATATACCTGTTAACCATTCATATGTCTTCTTTGGAGGTATGTCTATTCAAGGCCTTAGCCCATTTTAAAAACCAGGTTATCAGATTTTTTTGCTTATTTGTTTTGTTTTATTACAGACCTCTAAGAGTTTCTTATATCTTTTGGAGATGAATACTTTATCACATACAACTCTTTTCTCCCATCCCACAGACTGCCTTGAATTCTGCTGGTTGTTTCCTATGCTGTATAAAAGCTATTTGGTGTGAGGTATCCCCACTTGTTCTGGGTTTTGTTGCCAAGGCTTCTGGTGTCATATCCATAAAATTATTGCCAATACCAATGTCTTATACCAAGTTTGTATAAAACTTTTTCCCTATTTTCGTCTAGGCATTTTATAATTTGGGATCTTATATTTAAGTCTTTAAACGGAAAGATTTGTTCTACCATACATCAAAATTTCTTAAAAGGCTACAGTAGTTAAGATATCACAAGGATAGACAAAAAAAACCCTGTGGAATAGAATACAGTTTCCATGTATGTATTGGACAAAGGTACCACTGCCAAGCCATAAGGAATAGATGGGTCTTTAAAATACATGGGCCTGGATTCACTGTATATTCATATAAAAACAACAACAAAAACTTGACTTTTATCTCATGCTGCATGCATAGAGATTCAACTCCTGATGAAGTCAATGCTGAAATCAAAAATAAAGCTTTAAGGAAAGAAGAAGGAGAGTGTTTTCCTGACTTTGGTGTACAGAAAGAATACTTAACCAGAATACAAAAAGAGCTAATGAGAAAGGAAACTACTGATAAATTGTACTGCATTTAAAAATTACTTTTGTCAAAGGACACAAATTAAGAGGGTGAAAAGACAGACATGGTTACTTTAACACATGAAACCAATAGAATCTATAAAAACTGCTCAAATCACTAAAAAAAGACAATCTGAAAATGGACAAAAGACTTGAATAGGAGCTGTTTTTCACTTTGTTAGTACTCTAGCAAGTCAAAACCATGATGATATTTTACTACACATTCCGCAGAATATCTAAAATTTTAAAAGATTGACCATACCAGTGTTGGAAGGATATGGAACAATGGGAACATATGAGTATGAGTTGTGACAACCACTATGGAAAACAGTTCAGTATTACCTACAAAGATTAAACACAGGCATATATCATGATCTAGCAATACCGCTTTTTGAAATTATACCAAACAGAAATGTATGTACAAATGTACCAAGAAACGTATATAAAATGTCAATCACAGCATTGTACAAAATAGTACCCAAACTGGAAAAATTCCCCATGACCATCAAAAGTAGAATAGATACATGAACCATGACATTTTCCTAGAAATTCTTTTTATGAAATTGAATGCTATATTAATAAGGAAAATGAATGAACTATATAGCTAGCTAGAACAACATGGGTGAATTTCACAAACGTAATGTTGAGCTAAAGAAGTTAGATGCAAAGGGATGTATATATTTATTGTCTATAAAGTTCTAGAGCAAGGAAATTAAAACCTTTTGTTAGAAACCAGAAAATTGGTTACTTTCAGATATGACAAATGTAGTACAGATTAGGAAAGGGGATATGGGGTCTATTGAGGCACAGACATTATTCTATTTCTTGACCTGGGTGATGGTTGTATATGTGCTCTATTTGTGATATTTCCTTGAGTTGTACATTTATGTCTTATACAGTTTTCTGTACGAATATTATATTTTATAATTTAAAACAATTTTAAAAGAGAATATATTTTCTGACATAAAGCCATAGAGAAACTAAGTCTGGTTCTTGCGTCCCTGTTCTTTCTACTATTTTACGGTGCCTCTAAGAACAAAGTGAGATGATAAGTTTTGCAGCAAATTCACTAACAAAGGGAACTGAAAGTCCCCCTACAACATGCAAAGAGACTCAGAAAAAATGCAGAAAAGGTTCAGTTGTCAGGATGAAATACATTTTGGAACTTTGGAATATGATGATCAAGACCAAAGGATAAGGGAAGCAGACTGCAATAGGGACCTGACCCTCCATGCTAATGAACTATTAAAAATTCCCTAGTGAGGACGCATTGGTGGTTACAACTCAACTTCCATTGAAATAATTGTCTTAGAGATGTCTGCAATTAGTTGTATATGTTTAATCTGATTGCTTAAGTAGATCTGGTTATAATTTTATCCATATTGTGATTCATGAGTCATTCTCAAAATAACCCCTTTTGCTCATTTGAAGTCACTAAAATCCTTGACCAAATAAACTGAAAAAAAAAAAAAAAAATCAGGGTAGATTCTACTGATAATAAAGTTACTACACTGACAGACCACTGAGATTATTCATATTGAGTCGGCCTGCAGCTGACACACATGTGGATGATGAAGGGTTACATCAATAGCAATTAAAAACATCTCTAGCCAAGAGCAGTGACATAAACCTAACCACCCTTCTGAGGGTATCGAGAGGACCAAGAGGCAAAGGGTACAGTCATGGCCATTCAGCGCACATTGGATACTGAATAAATTCCTTGAATAAAATAAGTGAGACAAGTGGGCTAGACTGTGAGATTCCCACTCTGGTTATTGTTCTATGAGTTAAGTTTTATCCAAAGCTACCAACCTTGGAGAATTGTAGGTTACACAATATATCAGCATTAAATGAAGAAGGAAGACTATGAGGAAGGGCCTCCATTCACTATGATATCCAAAGAATATTCTATAATTTCCATGGCACTTAACTATGGAAAGTTTGGATGAAATGACATAATTAAATACCTATGGCAACAATTAGCTAAATAATAAAAATTAAATTTAAAGGTAAAAAGAAGTAGGCATGATGGTCTATTGGAAAAAAGATAATGAATGCAATTAGTTGGATAATTCAGACTATCAATGTTTTTGTTTAAACGCTGACGTAAGACTGTAGACATGCAACATAACAAGAAAACATTTCAAACCACATAGTTGAGTAAGGGAAATACTATATATATTGAAAGGTGCATCTTAAATTGAAGTTTCAATAACATTGAAGGGAAGTTTGCTCAGTGCTATATGTATAGTTTCCTAACATAATGTCCATAGTTTCAACATCAATTGTTATAAAGAAGGCTAGTTCATTTTATATGCCAAAAATCTTGCTTCCTTGTAAATAAGTTTAAATGTGATAGCTATACTTGGTTAAATCCTCATGTTTCATTTTCTTTGATCCTTGGTTTTCTTACCCTCATTTGCTTTTTAAATTTTCTGTTCTTTAATCTGCTAATTTGCATGTTTTAAAACTGTTTTTCCTTAATTTTTTGTTTAGTAAAAAGATTTGTATTATACTTTTTTCCAAATGTTGACTTTTCTGCTAAGAAGAGCTGTTTCACATCATGTAGCAGTGGTGTGCTGGTAAATGTTTAACAGCTGGCTGTTTAAAAAATAGCTGTAATTTGTAGTATTTGCTGATTTCTGTGGTGTAAATATTCCCACCATGGCCTATTTCAAGCTACCAATGTGATGTCACTAAACTCAGATCTGAGTACTGATATACTGAATTAGCTCTCACAAGCTATTAAGAGCCAGGTCCAGCATATCACTGAGAAAGTATACCTTTTTTCATTGATAATCTGAGGAAAACTATTGCTAAGGATTATTTCCTTAATGATTTTTTATTTTCTTGTATGAGATTCTGCTGACTCCAAAAATCGTACTCTATTTGGTTATTATAGTACCCCAAAGCATGGGAATCATTTGTTCAATGCTTCTATATTTTCCACAGAAATTCTAATTTCTTACGATATTCAGTTCCACTGATCCAGCCTCATTATTTACTTTTATTACACTTAGAGAGGCCTCTCTTCTGCCAAAAACAAAACAAACAAATCCAAAACGGAGCCATCCACTATTTCAAGAAGTCTTAGTGTCTTTATGCATTTCCACTACAAGAGAGAAATCCTTTCCTTGTCCTTTAGCTTGTCAAAATCACATTTTTATTCAAGACCAAAGTTAAATGTTACTTCCTCTATTAAAATATTCCTCCATACAAATGTAGCTAAAAACAAAGGGTCATACATTCCTAAATTAATTTGTTAATATTTCTTTTCACTTGTTTTAGAACATTTGGGCACAAAATAGATGCCCAATGAAGACTACTGAATGAATGTATAGATAAATGAATGATGTAACATGTTTGTTCCATCACTGAAAAGAAACGTTTGCTTTCTTTTGTTGATAACCAGAGCACTATGAAGGGTCCAGTTTCCCAGCCACGTTCCTTTTAACACCTTCTGAAAAGCCGAAAGACAAACAGTACAGAATATCTGCATAATGAAGGCTTAATTATCCAGGTAATTTCTACTTCATTTAGCATTTGCTAAAACACATAAACAAACAAAAAATCCAGTTACTTTAACTCTGCTTCTCATAACCCTTATTGAATATAAGAAATACAACATCATAGGCCATATCTACAATGGAAAGTATCTTCAAATAATATTTTCCAAATATTTTTAATGTCTTTAAGTTATCCATATATTCTCTTTCAGAGTGTGGATAGGTTTCAAAGTCTAAGAGAAGATCATGGAAAAACATTATTTTGGATTATCACACATTCTCTCTGTATTGAGCTCCCCTTCCTCTACTCATGAATTACAAGCTCCAAAAGAGAAGCTTGTAAGCTTTCCCAGATTCACACCAATTCCCCAATGGAGTCAGCCATACATAATCTAAAGGATGAAAAAGATGGCAAGACTGCTTCCCCATTCAAGATCTAATGAAAACAAACCCCTGATGAGCAACTTGGACAACAACATCTTAAGAGTTCACCTCGAGGGTGGTTGTCAAAACTTACTAGAGTCAATTCAAGAGACTTTTTCAGCAGCTTTAGAGCAAAAAGTCATATTGGAAAGATTATCAGCATACACAATCACTAAGTTCAGCCACTGTTGCTGAAATCCAAGTCAAATGAAAGCAGCTGAGCCTACTCAACAGGAGACAGCAGTTATTACAAAGAAAAGGAGAGAGGGAGGGGGAGGGAGACACAGAGAGAAGGAGGGGGAAGAAGGAAGAGAGGAAGGGAGGGAGGGAGGGAGGAAAGATCTAGAAGTCAAATCTTATAAAGAATGGGGGAGATCAAGACAAAATATGTTATATACTCAAATATGTGCTGAACCTTCAGTACTAGAGGCTGTAGCATCATCTCAACAGCTTCCATCTATGACAATTTGTATTCTTTCTCCAACAAGCTTAAAACTGTCATTTATTCTATTTTGACAGGTGGTCTTTTAATGGCAATGTTCTCAACTCACTACCCAAGGCTCTTACCTAGGATATGTCCTGTTCTTTTACCTGCCTCAAGTTCCTCAATGTTTTCCTTTCAAATTCCATAGGAATGCCAACTGCTTAAGCTTTTCTCACCTCTTGAAAAAAGTTTTTTCAGAGGAAGCAACCCAGGGTGTTGCTAATTGGCTTTGCAGAACAGTAGGCAAATTTGGCCTTAAAGCAACTGTGACATTGTTTGCCAGCCAGCACAAATGCAGATTACCAAATCAGTTTCTCTGAGAATCCTACAGATGTTTCTATAACTAACTCTGAAAAAGATGGGACTATTCACATGAGTATCTCTGAAGCCATTCCAAGCAACCTAACGAGTCTCCTCATTTCGGTAGTCACTTCAATTTATTGCAAACTCCAAGCTGTTGTTTCTAAGTGCTTCACTGAAGAAGTTCAAAAATATTCATCATACACTGATTGGACTAATAAATCTAAGTTCTGAACTTTGCCAAGAAAAAGAAAAAAAATGGACTTCTGGTATGTCTTCAAAATCAGTTGCCTCTTGGAATTTCCTGTACCATGCTCAAATTAATTTTAATCCAACAGTATATTATTTTGACTGACCTTGTGCATATTTCTTCAAAGAATAGTTAAAAGATGTTTTGCTAACCAGATCACTTTTACGATAAAAATATTTGAAAATAAGAAATGCCTATTTTGGGTGTAATACTCAGATAACTTAATTTTTAAAAAATAAAGTGTGCTGGCACCCATCTACGTATCTACACTGAGATGCAGAACCAAGAGTTCCTGCTGATTTTACAATTCCTTTGGGTTATGTAATTCATATTATTCTGCTGATAATAAGGCATATGAAGCAGCATTTTGCTGTATTGACATGGTCTGGCCAAGAACAACAAGGAAAAGAAATAGCATTAAAAAAACTGGCAAAATGTTTATGAATTCTAATCCTCTGCACATGAATAAATACATCTGACAAAGTGCAGAGTCCCTCACAAAGGCCCTTCTTGACCTTCCTAATTTGAGTTCAATTGCATGTTCAGTGTTGAGAAGCCAAAGTAGGTTCTGCCAATGTTTTAAGCTCAACCTTTACTACATTTTGTTATTTGTGAAAGTGAAATCCCAGATAATAAGTTATAATTGCCCTATTAATCACTTGAAAAGGGAGTTTGAAGGAAAATTACGATTTGAAATTGCACAATTGGTAACTGAAAGGTGTCCTTTTTTATTTTCTTACCTAGAGCTTACCACGTAAAACTACTGTAAAAACTACATGCATGCACTTTTTTTTTTTTAAATGGTGAGTTACATGCAATATGCCTTATTACTTTTTTTAAAAGAATGAAATTTAAAACTTCAATGTAGTCATGGCTGTTAGTCATGATGACCTTTGAACTAGAAAAAAATACAGAAAACCAGGCATTGGATTATAAATTATACTGTCAATGAAAGTGAGAAGTACTCTTTGTTCCTTAAGTTGTTCCAAATATTACATTTTCATTTCCTTTTTTCAAATGAATTATAATGTACAACACACATGTATTTTTCTTTCATTTTTCATTTTAAAAAATCCTTATATTTCTCTTAGTTTTGCTACTCTGTACACCGATAGACTTGACACACCAAAATTTACCTCTGAAAGTTCAATATACCAAATCTATCTGTTATTCTTAAAGTATCTTGTGGTAAATGTATAGTCTTATCTATATTCCTAAGAAATCTCAATGGAAAAAAAATATAGAAAGACAGATTCTCTAAACCTCTCTTTCTTTAGTTCATGATGAAGAAATTTTCAACTGTGCTTATGTAATTGAAGATAGCCAATGAAAAGGGACAAGATGGTATTTTCAGGGTATTATAATAACTAAATCAAATTTACTATAAGACATGTAGGTAAAGTTGATTAAATAGTCAATATAGCCAATATTCACTTCAGTTACCACTTACTAGAATTTTTAGCACCTATACACTCCCATGGCCATGTTTTGTTTTTTGTTTTTTAAAATTGGCCTCTATCTCAAGCCTGGTCTTTCTAAAAATGTAGAGAAAAGGCACAGGTTTCAAACTTTCAATTAGGTAATATCTTTCTAATGTTACTAACTGTCCTATGTAAACAGTCTACTTGATCTGTAGGATTAGGTCATATAATAAAATGACCACAGAGATCCCAGTCAAAAGAGCATACAGGGAAAGGAAGATCCAAAGCACATCCAATTTGCTTTTTAGTAAACTCAGATAAATTAAGGCCCCCACATGACTCCATACAACTGCCTTGAATGTGTTCTTCAACACAGTCATTTCTATAAGAAAGGGACTACAGGAAAAATTGCTCCATCCTCATTGAAAATATTCCCTTGGAAGAATAGAGCAGGCAAGGTGCAGAGACTACAAGAGCACTGTGTTCCAAGAGAGTCAGTGAAATCCATAATTTCCTTTCACGTAGTTGTAAAAGTAGTTGGCTTTTGCAAGTGGGTAACATTTCCTTCTGGGAAGTTCTATCATCCATGGAGCCATAATCTACAACCTACCATTAGGTTTTCTGCACATCTGGCATAAGCCTTTTTAATGCAAATATTAAAACCAGTTGGTGCTCTTAAAATGTTTCTATATTTAAAATCAAATAAGTAATCTGAGAATATAGGTGAATATGTAAAATATATTATCTGGTAGGCAAACAGAACAGCCCAACTTTAACTGATAAGTAGAAGTAGCATTTATTTTTTGCACTCCTCAAATGGCACCAAAAAACAACAAACTTGACATTCTGTTTGACAGTATTTGTTCATAAGAATCTTAGAAAGACTCTAATATTTAGAAAATCTTAGCTTGAATTATGCATGATCTGAAAAAGCAGTTTACTAATAACAATGCTAATCATCAGATACTCACATCTTTTGGATTATTGAGCTGCCTAAAAGGACACACAGAGTATACACAGTAGTACTCAAGTTTTCTCTCTCATGTTTTCCTTCAAATAAAAAATGTACATATTTATTTCACTCAATATGGCAAAATAATTATGTTGAAAAACTATAAGGTAATAATGACAATAAAATGTATATGTTCAGTGTGCAGAAGATACTGTTCTCCTTTTATGAATAGTTTAGGCACAAGCATGAGCTACTGTTAAAAAACATTATGAATCATAGATTTTAAAAATAATTCTATATATGTTTATTTCATTAAAAGTCATATTTCAAGTTCATGAAAAAGGTAAAATATATAAAACAGTCATAAGATCTCTACACATTCACTATAAAAAATGAATTGATAACATTAATGAATATAAACAAACTTTGAAATATTTGTGGAATTGCACTTAATTGGTCCAAAAAGCTTGTCATGATCTAGACGTGAACCTCATGATACTGATGTGATGTCCGCAGAGCAGTCATAAAAAATTATGTATGTGATGTGAAAGAAAAAAAGAATGACCTTTGGCAATGTAGATTCAAGTTCAAATCTTAGATCTAATGCATTTGGGCCGCATGACTGTGAATGACTTTCTTAAACCTCTTTGACTCATTATCAACATCTGAATGACGGAAATAATATCTATCTTTTAGCCTAGAGAATTCATAAATGGTGACAGGAAAAAAGAGTTTATCTATATTTTTAAGATTCCAGACCAAGATGGTGACACAGGAGGCTCCTGAATTTTCCTCTTTCCACAGCAACACATAAAGCAATTCTGAGAGATTCCTGAACCTAGCTGAGTGACTCCTACACACTGAGTGAATGAGAAAATATCCACATCAAAAGGGTAGGAAAGGCTGAGACACACTTTTGCCATAAGCCCATCCTTGGCTCAGCACATACAATTGGAAGGGAACCACAAACTTCCAGTTCTGCTCTGAGGAGTGAAGGGCTTGGACCATACATCTAGCACCATATCTTTTAAGTTTCCCACCCAAGAATGGTCTCTCAAAACACCTAGCTATGAAAGCTTACGTTCATGAGTCCCACAGGACTTTAGCAAACAAAGAAACAGTTCTTAATAGGTGTGTGAGCACTTGCTTGGGCCATTCCCCCAGGGCTCAGTCAGAGGGAGCAGGCAAAAAAGTCCATCTCCCAGTCTTTCCTGGAAGGGGAGGTACATACTTTACAAGCTGCTGCCTGAGGAGTCTGGCTTTTAATTACCATGCATAAAGGTGCTCACTGAGATTTCCCCCAGAGCCTAAAAGAGCTGGTGGGCATTTCTCCCGCCTTCTTTTTCTGATTTACTTCAACAATTAAAACCAACTAGCCAATATCTACCTGGAAGGAACTTTTTCTTATATCTAGCTCCTCAACTTTTATGGCTGTTACCCAAAGGATGGGCCTTCAAATCACCTAGCCCTGATAGCCAACACAGCACGTATTCATGAGTCCCATAAGATTATAGTAAACAAAGAAGTTTTTAAACCAGCACAGGAACACTCCCCATCCCCCATGGGCTATACACCCATGGCTTAGTGCAGAAGGAACAGGGAAAATGCCCATCTCACAGTTTCTTTATGGGGGGTGTCCAGCTTTTAGTCAGCCTACACCTAGGGGCTGACCATAATCCTTGCCTTAGGGACACTGACAGGTCTTGGCACACACTCAAGTACTGGGAGCCACTAACAACAGAGACTGTAGCTTGGACAATCACAAAGGTTTGAATGGTAAACAGGAGCTTGCATTGGGTTGATTGGTGAAGTTCATCTTCTACATGAAACCAATCTGTCAAGACTGGTAGAGGTGGTTGTTTTAGCCAATGTGCACAAACCAGCAAAGAGAGTCAAGAAAAATGAAAAATAAAAAACAAAACAAAAAAACCAGGGGAATGTATTTCAAGCAAAAGAAGACAAATCCTCAGAAATTAATGAAATTAATCTTAATGAAATGAAGTGATTTACCCAAGGGTATTCAATTACCGGCCATAAAGATTATCACTGAGGACAGGAGAACAATGCATAAACAGAGAATTTAACCCAAGAGATAGAAAATATTAAAAGGTAGAAAAGAGAAATCATAGAGCTGATGAATACAATAACTCAACTGAAAAATTCAATAGAGGAGTTCAACAGTAAACTAGATCAAGTGGAAGAAAACACCAGTGTACTCTAAGACTGGGCAATTAAACTCATCAAATCAGAGTAACAAAAAGAAAAAAAATATATGAAAAACAGCAATGATAGCTTAAAGGACTTAAAGGACAACACCCAACAGACCAACTAATATTATAGGGGTCCCAGAATGAGAATAGAGAAGGAAGGGCTTGAAAGCATATTGGAAGAAATAATGGTAGAAAACTATCCTAATTTTAGAAAAGAAACAGACATCCAAATCCAGGAAACCCCAAAACTATCAATTAAGACGGACCTAGAGAGAGTCATATCAAGGCACGTTATAATTAAACTGTCAAAAGTTAAAGAGAGGATCTTTAAAATGGTGAAAGAAAAGCCACTTGTTACATATAAGAGTAAGTCATTAAGTTTACGAGTGAATTTTTTCAGCAGAAACTGCATATCAGTAAGAAGTGGGGTGATATTTTTAAAGTACAGTGGGGAAAAACTGTCAACCAAGAGTACTCTACCCAGTAAAGTTGTCCTTAAGAATAGATTTGTAGACAAAAGATGAAGAATTCATCACCACTAGTTTAGCCTTAAAAGAAATGCTAAAGGGAGTTCTTCAAGCTGAAAGGAAAGGATGGTAACTAGTAATATGAAAACTTATAAAAATATAAAACTCACTGGTAAAGGTAAACATATAATTAAATTCAGAATATTATAATATTGTAATTGTGGCAGATAAATAACTCTAGTGTAAAGCTTGAAAGACAAAAGTATTAAAATAACTAAAACTACAATAATGGGTACACAGTATAAGAAAGATTTAATTTGTGACTTTAAAAACATAAATTGAGGGAGGGTAGTGTAAAAATGTAGAGTTTTTGAATGCATTAGATGTTAAGATGTTACCAACTTAAAATGTACTATTATAACTATTAAATGTTTTATGTGAGCATCATAGTAACCACAAAGAAAAAAAATGATAGTAGATAAGCAAAAGGTAAAAGAAGGGAATCAAACATACTACTATGGAAAATCATCAATTTACCAAGAGAGATAGTAAGAAACTACAAAACAGCCAGAAAACAGCAAGATAGCAATAGTAAGCCCATATATATCAATAACTACTTTAAATGTAAATGGGCTAAATTCTCCAATCAAAAGACACAGAGTGGCTGAATGGATAAAACAAATAAGACCTAACTATATGCTGCCTACAAGAAAATCACTTCAGTTTTAAGGACACACAGACTAAATGTGAATGGATGGAAAAGATATTCCATGCCAATGGAAATCAGAGGAAAGCAGAGTTAGATATATCAGTAAAAAAAAGAACTTTAAGCCGCCCAGCCGGGCGTGGCTCAGTGGTTGAGCGTCGACCTGGGATCCAGGCAATCGGGATTCGATTCCCGGTCAGGGCACATGCCCAGGTTGCAGGCTTGATCAGTGACACTCTCATCATTGATGTTTCTATCTCTCTCTCTCCCTCTCCTTTCCTCTCTCTGAAATCAATAAAGATATATATATATATTAAAAAAAAAAAAAAAAAAAAAAAAGAACTTTAAGCCAAAAACTATAGAGACAAAGTTATTATATGATGATAAAGTGGTCAACTAATCAAGAGAATGTAACAACCATAAATATGTGTCCAACATAGGAACAACCTAAATTTATAAAGCAAGTATTAATACATCTAAAGGGAGAAATAGAAAAATTACAATGATAGTAGGGGACTTTAATACCCCACTTTCAACAGTTAATAGATCATCTAGCAGTAGAAGGTTCTTCAAAAAATTAAAAATAGAACAACCATATGACCCAGCAATCCCACTTCTGGGTAACATCGAAAGGAAACAAAATCACTATCCTGAAGAACTATCTGTACTACCATGTTTATTGCAGCATTATTCACATAGCCAAGGTATGGAAACAACAGAACTATCCATTAACAGATGAATAGATAAAGAAAATGTGATATATCTATATACAAATATACAGACATGTAGATATATAGATATATGAATATTATTCAGCCTTAAAAAAAGAAGGAAATCTTGTCATTTGCAACAACATGGATGAAATCTTGTGATTTGCAACATCTTGGAGGGCATTATGCTAAGTGAAATAGGCCAGACAGAGAAAGAAAAAATACTGCATGGTGTCACTTGTATGAAACCAGAATAAAATAAAAAAAGAAAGAAAGGAATAGTCAAACTCACAGAAACAAAGAGTAGAGTGATGGTCACCAGGGGTGGGGTACAGGGGTAGGGAGAGGGGTATGGTGGTGGTGGTATTAGGTGAAGATAAGGAGAGGTTGGTAAAAAGGTTTTAAACTTTTAGTTATAAGATGAATAAGGTTTGCAGATCTGATGTATAACAGATACATCTACAGTTGACAATACTGTATTGTAAAATTGAAATTTGTTAAGAAAGTAGAACTTAAGTGTTCTTACCAAAAAAAACACAAAAAGGAACTATATGAGGTAATAAATGTGTTAAATTAATGGTGGATATCATTTCACAATGTGTGGTTTGTTTGTTTGTTGGTTTACCTCATTTCCTAGAAGGGCATTTACACAGGCTTCTGAGGCATCGCAGATGGCTGTGAGATCATGTCCTCCTTCTAGAGCCAGGACCACGTGTCCATCAGCCAGTGTCATCAATTGCTTCGTCAAATGGCCAAAGCCTACCATAATACAAACAAACAGTTCAAAGTATTAAATCAAAAAAGAATGTCCACTAGAATCTAATATTAATTGAGCACTTATTCTGTACATGTCCTTTCTCAGCACTTACCATGTGCTAACTCATTTAATGCTCTCAAAAACTCCCTAACTTAGGTCCTATTGTTAGAGGGAACCAAAACTCAAGGTCCTAACAGCTAAGAAGTATCACAACCAAGATTTGCAATGGTCTACCTGGCACTCACCATGGCACAGTACATTTACAACACATTCTGTATGTGTCTGGATGGAAAAATTAGTATATGGCCGATGTTATAAACTAAATAACGTAATGCCATTTGCTTGACATTTGTTTCTTGTCTCCATCACCTGCCTGTATCTTTATTATAAAGGAAGTTTTCTATGTACCACCTCAAATTACTTTACTATCGCATTAGGTTTTTACAGACATTCTTTTATTATGAAATACTCAATAAGTGCAAAAAATTAACATCTATATATTATAAAGTACAATATGACAAGCATGTCTTTACTCACCTTCTAAGTTAAGGAAAATATTGTTAGCAATAATATTGTGTGCCTCTCTCTAATAACATCCGGAGTTTGTGTTTACCATTTCCTTGCTTTCCTTTCTTTCATCTGCTTATTTCTGAACTTTATAAAAATGGTTTCATACTTTTTCAACTTGCTCTTTTGACACATTTTATTAGCTTATCTCTGTTGATATATAAAGAGACAATTCTTTGCTATCTAGTTGGCCATTTTATGAGATAGAAGAATTTATTTAGCCACTCTCCTGTTCACAGGCATTTACGTTTTCTGTTATTACAAACCCCAGTGTTTTGTTATACAAAGAATACCTCCACACACATTCTTACACAAGTCTTTTTTGCACATGTGCAAAAGTGGAGTCAAATTGTAGTGGCTTAAAATCTGACAAATAATACCAGATTATAGATTGAAAGGCTATTTTTTATTGCAAATGTGTGCCCCAAAACTTGATTATAAACACTTATGGTAAAGAAATTCAGTTTTTCCCCCTTTCTATTTCCTTTGAAATCCTATCGATGGCCATGGCTCAGATGAATTTGCTGTTTTAATCAGTAGCGCTTCCTTTCCCCCACTCATCCTTTTCCAGAGATCTGGCCCCCTGACATTCCTTCTTTCTTCTGGTCTCCAACTAAAACCCTTCGCTTCCAGGCCCAAGGCTCTGACTCCCTTTCCAGTATGCAGTCATCTACAACATTCAAGCTCTAGCCAACACGGCTAGTGTTTGCTCGCCTTCATCTTTTTGGAAGTCATCCATAAACTCAGGAGTAGTCAAAACTACTCAATTTCTATGTAGGAGTATTTCAGGATATGTAGTCTTTTATATTGCCAAATGCAAATGTTTCTCATTCAACTTTAAAAAGTTAACATTTCATCCAACCTGCCCAATTTCAGGGGCAATTGCAAAAAAAATGGAAAAAAATATTTTTAGATGAAAATAAATAAAACCATGTCTTCAATCTGACATTTTATTTTTAAATATGCTTTAAGAACTTGCAGAGAATAAACATTTAATTTTCAAATCAATTATATTTTTAAATAATAGGTTTTATTTTTTTAGAGCCGTTTTGGGTTTACAGAAAAAGGAGTAAGTACAGAGAATTCCCATACACTATCCCACCCCCTCAATGTCATTTCCCCTGTTATTAACATTTTGCATTAGTGTGATAAATTTCTTTAAAAATATATATATATATATATAATATATATTGATTTCAGAGAGAGAAAGGGAGAGGGAGAGGGAGAGGGAGATAGAAACACCACTGAGAGAGAGTCAGTGATCAGCTGCCTCCAGTACACCCCTTGCTGGCGATCGAGCCCGCAACCAGGGCATGTGCCCTGACCCGGAATCAAACAGCAATCTCCTGGATCATGGGTTGATGCTCAACCGCTGAGCCATGCTGGCCAGGCAGTGTGGTACATTTCTTAAAACTGATGAGCCAATATTGATATATTATTGTTAACAAAAGTCTACAGTTAGGATTCACTCTTTGTGTTGTATGGTTATATTGGATTTGACAAATGCATAATGTCATGTATTCATCATTACATTATCATACAGAATAGTTTCGCTGTCCTAAAAAATCCTCTGTGCTCCACTTATTCATCCCTCCTCTCCGCCCACCAACACCTGCAAGCCAATGATCTTTTTTGTCTCTAGAGTTCTTTCATTGTAGACAATGTTTACATTAATTCAAATTTTTAACTTCTTGCATTATCTGAAGTAAAAGAATTATCTTATTTTTCCTTTTTTATATAACTTACAATATTTAGAATACTTCTATATCTATGAAAACTTGAAAGAATAACCTTACATATGGAAGTGCATGTTCTACATCCCGCACATGTATCTGGGCTGTTTTCAAGCCCGACCTCTGTTCCTCTCTTAAGTCTCAAGGTCTTTGGTTTGAAAAGTAAGAAAATTCTCAGAATAGAGCTGGGAGAACTAAATGAAAGTCTATAAAACTGTCAAACAATGAGAACTCCCCCCAAACCAAACTAAGTTGCTTCCATTTTGGAACAATTCAATAATATTGTTTTAAGCCTTGGAATGCATACACCTATCCATCCAATAAGCGAGAACTGTCCAGAATTTCAGTTCTAGTTTGGCACTTGAGGCTAGCCATGGACAAGATAAAGTCATTTCCCCACTACCTTGAAACACCTCAATGTGTTGATTCTTTCCACTCAGCTATTATTGTGAGGGAAGTCAAAATAGTCACTTTATAGTTATTCTATGTTTCTAAATAGTTGGCAAAAATTATTCTAAAAGTTATGCAAAATGAGGTAAAAACTGCTGTCAAGTATTGCAAATATTTCTCATTTCCTATGGACCTCATTTTGATACCAGCAAAAATCTTTTCCAAAAGCCACTTAGGAATGAGGCTGACCACACTAAACTTCACCTTCTTATCTGATTACTATAAAAAGAACAGTAAGCTTCTGGAAAATGTGTAATGCAACGTTCTGATTCCTAAAGCTTAAAAATGTTCTTGGCGCAAGTCAAGGTTAATAGTATATAGTAAGTAGTTCCACTCCAGAAGATATAAAAGCAAACAATACTCCTAATACTCATAGGCAAATATTTCTGCTAATTATATTGATAAATATTCCCGGCACCATTTCCTATAACCTAAACCAGGCTCGGTGATAACTTAAAAAGATACAATAATGAATCAAGCCAGTACACCGTATCTTTCTCTCTGAAGGGTCCTAGTAATTGAGAATTCAATTATCTAAAGTCATGACTGAGCAGAGAAAATCGCATGGATTTAAAGAAAAAAATGGAGAAACTCCCAAATCTTATTTAACTTCACTCTTTCCTCTGGGATTAGAAAAGTTCCCATAAAATGCCAAATTTAGATGGGACAGTAAAAAGTAGAAGGGAAGAATGGAGTGAAGCTAATCTTTGATCTCCATCCAAATTCCTCTTTCTTTTACCTACAGGGTTTATTTCCATTCACATGTTACCCATGTGATCGCTGGAACCAGACTGAGGCAGCTGCACTCTGAGTTATGCATGCACAAAACATTCAAGTGAACTAAAGAAACGGCAATTTCTACAAGGTTTGTGCCCTCTCTTCCTATCACAGTAGTCAAGATAATTTTTAGTAACCTGAGTTCTACTGTGTCTATTGCTGCAGTATGTACGTGTATGTATATACATGATTAGAAAAGCCAGGGGTGGCTACCAATTTCAAGGTATTTTTCAGAACATGTGAGATAAAAGTTTCAGTGGTGTGTGTATGTGTTTGTGTGTGCGTTTATTTGATTAGAGGTCATGTAACATTTTAAAAAATATATATATCTTTATTGATTTCAGAGAGAGGAAGGGCGGGAGGGAGAGAGAGAGAGAAACATCGATGATGAGAGTCATAGATCCGCTGCCTCCTGCACGCCCCCCACTAGGGATCGACCCTGCAACCCGGGCATGTGCCCTGACTGGGAATTGAACAGCAATTTCCTTGATCATAGGTCGATGCTCAACTGCTGAGCCATGCCCTGCCAGGCTCATATAACATTTTTAATGGGCATAATTGCAAGTTTCATTTAATAGTTTATACTTCTAGCTTCATAAAAGGCACAAAAGCTCATCCTACTTGTCACAACAAACTTAACCTGCGCAGTTGAAAAACTGTAGCAGAGACCATAGGTAGCAATGTTTCCCTCAAGAAGGTTGAAGCATCCTCAGTGTGAGGTGTGATGAAAAGGAAGTGCTCAAGTGAGAAAATATGTTTGTAAAAGTGATGTATCTTGGGCCCAAGTAATCACCAGGTATGGGAATGGAACTGGATTCTTGAGTCCAGATATACCTTTAGTTTCTGAATTTCTTTTGGGATGGGGTACAGAGCTTAGGGAGGAGCCCAAATGCCTGGGGTAACAAGATGAGCAGGCTCAGGTTACCTACTGGAATTGATACATATTCACTTAAAATTGGCCTCAGCAGTCATCCCTACTACCTGCATTGACTAGGACAGAATTCTCGAAGAGGTACTTTCTCAGTGAGATTCAGCACCTTAAACTATGTTAAGGAAATCCAGAAGGAGGCATCAACAAAGTACTACCATAACTTCTATTGTTACTACAATAAAGAATCTTACCTGTAGCCTGGTCGTTTTAGAAAGCATTAACCTAGTTTAATTCAATCAACATTAAATCAAAGGAATGAGAAGAAAGCTATATTGTAACAAACCATTTCTTTTGATGACCAAACACAGCAGAACTGGTAACTACCAAGATTGAGACACCACTAAGAAAAAGAATTGGAAGAACATTTTCAGTTAAAAATCCTCTGTTCAGTTCCGTTGATTTACTAGAGGCAAGTTTAATATTTTTGTTAAAAAGTATATGAAATAAGTTGTAAATATGGTAGTAGTTTAATAGTTTCAACTTGAATTCCCGATGGTCTGTGAGAGCTTGTTTCTGCGTAAGAAGTCATACTGTGTCAGCATTTGTACTAGTTCAGAAAAACTGTTTGAAATGAAAGGCTGATCTTAGAAAGCTCAAAGAGTAACTTTAGATAGGTATTTAATAACTAAGACACAAAAGGATTCATTCTTCAAAATAGCACATCTCAAACACTTCCCTATAATGTTTCCCAAATTGTTCCCAGAGAAGAGTGGTAGTGAAAGGAAACAACCCTAACTAGCTTTATTTTAATTTCCATTTAAAAACAACTATTTTAAAAACCAAAAATAGCACATGTTCATTGTAGAAAATTTGGAAAGTAACAGAAAAAATAGTATAATATATAATAAATATATGTTGTTACATACTACATATTGTCTATTATTAATAAATAATAAAAATAGTAATACAATAATTGTATATATAAAATAATAAATATGAAGTCCTACCAACTAGAAGTAGCCAATTCCACTTTTGTGGTATTTAGTGTTTATTTTTATGTATTTTAAAAATAAAACAAGGTCATATTGTAATTTTTTTAACTTATATGTACAAATATCAATATAGTGTGAAACAGTTTTCATGCCCTCTACAATATCACTTTAAATGTATTAATATACCAACCAATTGTCTATTTTTAGGTATTTAAGTTGTAACTAGGTTTTCTGTTTTATATACTATATGATTGCAGATAACATTCTCTAGTATGGTTGAAGTGGCCACTACAAACTAGCACTTATCTGATTCCACTGTTACTATGTATTATTTCAGAATGGAAAGAGGCCCACTCTTTACAGTATTGCTAACTTTTTTAAAAAAACCAGAGTATGAGATAGAACATAAATAGTAAAGCACATATAGGCAAAATGGAAACAACGTACAGTAAAAATTTTATAAATTTAATTTTTTTTAGCACTCAAAAATGATATTTATTATTACCTTATTTTTTTTTTTACATTACAATGGGCTCTTACTCTAATTGACTGCTTTTTTTAAAAAATTTGAATTTATTGGGGTGACATTGGCGAATAAAGTTATATAGGTTTCTGGTACAATTCTATAATACATCAACTGTATATTGTCCATCACCCCAAGTCAAGTCTCCTTCCATCACCACTTATCCCTCCCTTTACGCTAAACATTATTTTAAATAAAGATTAAACCTATTAAAAAAACACCTATGTGTGTTCAGCAATGCCTGTGGATAACTGAAACATTCTTATAGAAACTCAGAGAAACGAGACTCCAGAAAGTCTTTTTCTCTTATGAAATTGCAAATAGTGTACTTGAGCTCTCTACGGGGGCCAGAACGGAGAGAATTCTGCTGTAGGTTGGAGAGAAGTCCCTCTTCAACCTACAATTAATTACCGCTCCTACTCTGCAATTCTGTAATAGATCAGGTGCTAGAATCAGCAGCCAGCTTCCAAAGAAAGGTACCTGGGTCATGATTCATTTGATTAATAAAGAGTGACACCAAGTGACTGCTTATAAATATCCTAACTTTGCTTATGCCATTCTCCCATTCTCTACTGGTGTTTTCCACTAATATTTTCTGTGTCTGTTGAGGATAAGCTTTCAGTAATAAAAGCAAAAATGAGAGCAGCGAATCCCCACCCCCACATTGCCATGCAGCAGAGGCAGTGGAGTGAAAGTCAGCAGTAGAAAGAGTCTCTTTCGAAATACTGATGCCTAATGTTATTGATTTATACCATTTTTGAAACTTTCTGATATGGCTAAAAAGCCTCTAAAACAACTTATGCATTTTTTAACAGGTTAGTTTCATTTGGGCCTGAAATGTTTGCGAAGACATCCTTGCAGATTTCATATTGAAGGATCAAAGGAGTCACACATTTCTGTCCCATTTTAATTTGAAAGTTTATTTTGCACATCTACTGGTATATTTTCTATAGTTGCGTCCAGAAAGGATCACTGAAAAATGCAAGTACTGTGAGGTAGAACTACAAAAACTGTAGCCTTTTTCCTCTCGAAACCCCTCTGTCATTAAGTAACCAAGTTGTTCTTTAGAAAATGCAGTCAAACGCTAGTTGAGAGAGAAGTTCGGAGAGCATGTGGCTGTCTCATGTACTGTGAGGCTCTCTAGCAGGACTTCAAAGCAGAATCTGATTGTTGCAGATGGGGAGAATGCTTTGCACAGAAATACCTTTTTAAGACTCATGGTGCTGTAATTCATATGGGAGGCACTTGTGATTCATTCCTGATGATGTTGGGATCATTTAACTCACAAAACCATTGTCGCTACCATAAAATCCTTTCATCTGTAGCCAAAAAGGTTTATTTCATGCAAATGAAAATTTTTCATTAAAGTATCACCTTAATAATGGGCAAAGATATATATTTTCTGGTCATGTTTAAAATGTAAATTTATGAACATATTCTGAAGATTCATTTCATGTTATGATCTTTACTTATTTGATGTCCCAGGACTCTTTCCAAGTTCATCGAAGCCGGAAATCAATTTTAGAAGAAATATGGAGATTATTATCATTAAATCTTTCAGTTGGCTTATTCCGGGCAACCCTATAAATACTGCATATGTTTCAAAGAAGGCACTTTTAACCATGGTAAAGATCCTTTTACTGTTGTAGTCAGTAATACTACAGGAGTAAGTTTACATTCTCAGCACCTTTTGAAAACAAATGAATAGTAGATTTGTATCCTTAAAAAGCCTGAGACAAGAGGATATTCCAATACATTATTTCTGGAAAATGAAAAAACATTTATCCTTAGGACTTTCCAAGGGTGAAATGGCAAGAAAGGTTGACTGGTATTTTGGCCATTCATCCATCTATCCATCATTCATCCACCCATCTACAAATCAGTAATTATTTACTAAATACCTACCATGTGCCACAGATTTATCTATAAATCTGATACTTTAAACAGATATGTGAATCTCAGTTTTTTCACTTGTAAATATAACTAAGGATTATTTAGTCTACCTCACAGAACTGAAATGAATATCTAATCAAAAAAGCTGACTCAAAAAAAAAAAAAAAAAAAGATTGAACTGAACTGGGCACATAACAGGTACTTAGTTTTTATAATATTTTAATAAAAGATTTTAATCAGAGAATTTTAAATCTGTAAATAAGTTTCAATTTATATATTCCAACCTTTCCTTTTAAGAAAGAGGAAACTAAGACCCAGAATGTGAATTATCAAGGGAAACAGTTAACAACAGAACTGGAGCGAGAACCCAAAGCTCTCAGGGGGTGCATTTTCTACCAATCAGCCAACTCATAGATATTAATATTGCCCATATGTTCAGACATGATTTCCAGTTCAAAAGAAACTTTAGAAAGAGTTCCCAGACACCAAGTGGCTTTTACAAATCACTGCTCTGGTGTGTTAAGTGTAAACAAACCAGAAACATGTGAATTTAAATTTCCCTTAAAAAACACAAATATAAAACCAGTGAGAAAAAAGCAATCCCTAGAAAATGCTTTTGGATATTATAGAAGCATTACTTCCTAGCCTTCAATAAAATTGTTTTCACCAAACCCCAACTGCAATTTGGTTTGCCAATCACTACTTTTTTACTGCTGTTTTCAATAATGCATCAAACACATGGGATCTATTCTCTCATGGATGCCCATGCATTATTGGCCAAGTGGGATGGAGCAAGAGCAGGACAGATCCTGCTAAGCAACAATGATCCCATTACAGTAGTTTGCACTACTCAAATTCAACCAGTATTTAGTGGGCACATACGCTAATAATAGCTAGGGATGCACAAGGGTGTGTAAGATATGGTTCCAGCTTCCAACGACCTAAAATATAAGGGACATGCACACAGATGAATATAATTTAACATAAAGATAAGCGTTATAAAATAAACACATTTTATAAAGCTTTTATAAGGCTTAATAGGTGGCTGTTTACTTGATTCCATTCCCATTGGAGAGTATGGTGGGTAGAATTCCCAGAAGGACCCCAAATGACTCTTGCCCTTGTGCAATCCTCTCCCCTTTGAATGGGGGTGGAACCTATGCATATTATATACGCCTGTGACATAGCAAAGGGATTTCTCAGTGGAGTTTGAATAGAACAAAAGAGAGATTTGAGGCAGTGTTGGAAGGGAGATGATCCAATCACAGGAGCCCTCCAAAAGCAAGGAATGTTCTTTAGCTGTTCCTATAAAAAGAAATTAAAGATATTTGAAGCATGAGAAGAATTTGATGCACCACCGATGGTTTAAAAATGGAGGGGACTCATGTCAGAGGGAAGCTGGAGGCTTCTAGCCAGCAAGGAAAAGGGGATCTTAGTCCTAAAACTGCAAGATACAGAATGTTGGCAAGCAACGTGAATGAGCTCAGAAGAGTCTTCCTCAAAACCTCCAGATTAAGAATCCAGCCTGGCTGATACCTTTTTTTTTTTTTAACAGGCAAGGAATTACCTTTATTTTTTTTATCCTTATTGTTGAAAATATTACAGATGTCCCCTTTTCCCCCCATTGACCCCCTCCACCCTACCTCCGCCTCTCCTCCCCACTAGGCCTTATCTGTGTCTGATATCTTGGTAACAGCCTCATGAGACCTGAAAGCAGAGAACCCAATTAAGTCTGCCGATACTTGTAGCCTATAGAATTGCGCGGTGGTAAATGGACAGTGTTTTACCTTACAAGTTTTCACACATCTCTGAATATACTATAGGTCTATCATAATTCCACTTCATGAGGTAAATTGAGATGTAAGGAATAACAATGGAAATTACAACAATTAACGACTCTAAAATATTTGCCGGGTCCTAGGCTTTACAGAGATGTTTCATTCAATCCTCATGCCAACTTCATGATGTAGCTACAGGGAATATCCAGCTTTCTACAGAGAAGCAAACCAAGAGAAGTTGAGTAACTTTTTCAAGGTCGCACAACTAGAAATTAGGAATGTAAGGACTCAACTCTGGCTGTCTGAATTTAGAGTTGGAGGTCTTAACTGCTCAACAGAATGCCTGTTTAAAAATCCACACACATAAAGTATGTTTACCTTTCATTTAGAATGAGATGATGTAAGCAATGCATGTCACCATGTGCCCAAAGAGTTCACCCGTTCTCACTGTTCTCTGCCCATTTCCCCCACTAAGCGCCAAGTGCGGGTATGCTGAGGAATAAGGCAATGCCTCAACTAATAGTCTGTTGGATCAGGGGCAGGTGAGCTGTTGGATGAAAATAAGGTTATGATGAGTTGTCAGCTGTGATGAGATACTTTGAATAGAGTCAGTGCTGTGAGTTTCACTATTACCCTGAACCAAAGCCAAAATCTGTGGGTCGTTTTGTTTAAAAGAACATGAGAGCTCCACTCCTGGATGACCTTGAGTTTATGTAGATTAGGTGACCTTTCTCAGGTAGAGATTTCCAGAACTGTGAACTCTTCTAAAGAACCAAGGGCTCCATCAAAGACATATATATATGTTCATTGGCCACATCAGGGTGGACCTTGCAAGGCTTTTCTAACTAATGTACCTTGTGCTCAAGAACTTCTAGGAGGTCTTATGTGGCTGAAAGACTATACAAGTTAGAAGACTGTGGGCCTGGAGCTGGGCAAGCATGGTAGCAAAAATTCTAAGCTCACCAGCATAGAACAATGAGCTTAACACACCACTCACAAAACCACTTGTCCTTGGCATCTCACACTTTTCAGGATTAAATTCAAAGCCTTCAACACATGGTCTGTCCAGCCCCATCTTCTGACATGCCCACACACTCAGTCTTCCCTTGACTTAGACTCAACTATTTATACAGTTTGATAAGCCCTGCAATTAAATAGCATCCACAATTCTGAGCTTCTATGGATGGAATGTCCTGTGCACATCCAGCTGACTCCTATTAATCCTCTAAATTCAGTATAAGCAACATCCTCAACATCGCACCCCACCCCACCAAGTCCCGTGCAATGCAAAATTGATTTTAAGTGCCCCTTTCACATCTATTTCTCTCTCTCTCATCCTTACTTTGTCAGTTCACCCTGCCAGGCTATAAACTGCTAGCAGAGAGGTACCACATCTTGCCTGACTTTGTATAGCCACTGCCTAGTACAGTGCTGGGAATTTTCAATATGTTAATGAAATAACTGATGTGGACATAACAGAGAGACTTGAAGCTGACTTAATAGACCTGGCTGAATGTGTCATAAAAACTAGTTTCTGTGGATATTACTGAAGGGTAGGCTCTGTGCTAAACACTTTATAACTTATTTAATGTTCACACATACACACAGATGCAAAAGAGGCATTACCATTATTCTTATTTAGAGAAAACAAACACAGAAAGTTTAAGTAAATTGTCCAAAATAAAACAGTAAAAGTATGATTTAAACCCTCTGACTCTGGAGTCCATACTCGTAAGCCACAATACTCAACTTTTTTTATTCAGGGCCCATAGTAATACTGGATAGCAAGTTTGGGAGAAAAGTAAAAAACAGCAAGGCCCTAAAAAAGTTATGCTCTTATGATATACCTACTATAGAATATATATTTTCCTTTTTTAAAGAAGGTTTTTAAAATGATTTTGTGGCCATTGTAAATAGAAAATCTTTTTCAAATACTGGAGAGGACCAGTATCTGGGGAAGAAATTCAGGTGCAAAGAAACATAAAGACCAAAGAGAAAAGCCAAGTCCTTCTCGTCACAGACTGTTTCTTACACAGTTCTAGAAAATTTATAAGACTTTCATTTTTTTTTACATAAAGTGAAACTAGAACACCTTGTCTTCAAGAGTACGCAACAAAACAATTGTGGCTGATCCATTCAAAAGATATTTGTTGATTTCAAGTGTACATTTATATGATACATCATCTGTATATTGCACTGTGTGCCCACAATCCAAAGTCAAGTTATCTTATTAACCAATGTCACCCCAATAAATTTAAAAACTTAGTTTGTTGAGAAGCTACTATGTGACAGCGACTGTGATGGTCAATGACAATATAGTTTGGAGCAAAACAAAGACAGTTCCTACTCTTATATCACTTATAAACTAATGTTAGTGAAAGCTAACATCATCAGGCACCATTCTGTGTGTTCGAAATGCACTATGTCATTTCATCATCACACAACTGCCCAAGTGGGAGATTAAGTTATTAAGATATTGACTTGCTGAAGCCACACAGTCAGTGGCAAACTACAACAAGAAGTTGACTGACTCCAGGACTTGTCCTTGAATCTACTCATCTGTGCATAAATCTAAACTGAAGCGATAGTTTAACATATTAGTGTTATAGTCACAGCACCAATTGTCTGAATAGCCATCAAATATCAATGAATGTAACCTATTCTTCTTACTCAAGCTTTAACTTACCTTCATAAAAACCCCACGGACACTGATAATAGTTTGGTGAAGGCCAAGGGAGGTGAAGGGGGGAGGGGGAGGGGGAGGTAGGCAAAGGGGGGAAAAGGGGGATACCTGCAATAGTGTCAACATTAAAAATTTTTAATAAAAAATAATTTTCAGAAAAAGAAATACCCACTTTGATATTTTGGATATTGTCAGTGGAAGAAAATATATTAGCCCCCTCCCCGCAAAAACACACACCTCCTAGTTCCTCTTCAAACTAACTCTTGGGACTATATTGTCATTTCAGCTTCAGTATGGCATGAATTCACGACAGCATTCCACTTGCAGTGACCATTTTCAAAAATTTTTCCCCTAGTTTGTACTACTTGTCCTTGTGGTTAACTTCATGATTGTTTTTTAAAGAACTGATATTTCCAACTAATTACCTGACACACAGTACCCAGAGTTATTTGGTCTTTTCTTTAAAAACAAACAATAACCGCCCCCTCCCCCCCTCCCCACACACTGAATCTTAATGTATAAACTCCTCACAATGGATAGATGCCTGTAAACAAGACAGATGATAAAGTATCTTCAAAGTGCTAAGAAGAATCAGCCAAATTTTAAAGGTTTGTTGAATGGCAAAAAAAAAAAAAAAAAAAAAAAATTAGTCTTTTCTAAGGAAAATAAGGACATATGTCTCACTGCCAAAACATTACTTGGAATTTCATTTTCCAAATGACCTAGGTTTTTAATTTCAAGACAAAACACCTGATTTTAAGAGATAAGTATCTACCCTCTGGGAGAAACCAATGATTTCTTATTTTTCCCTGCCCATAAAAGGAGGTTCAGGAACCCTTGAAATTACAGGTTGCAAGCAACCATTTAATTTAGATTAAATTAGACAGCAATTGTATGTTAAATAAATACAAAATGGCTCTGAATGTATTTGTGAAAGATTAAGAATTCTGTAATACTTGGCTTTTATTACACATTTGTTATTGCTGATTTTTAAAATAAATCACCATTTAATTGACATACTAAAAGAACATTTTGAAAAAGAAAGTATAGCATTTAGCAAAACCCCTGAAACTCTAACAAGCCCAATAGGGTAGGCTCTTTAAAAAGTATCCCATTCTCCAACATCATGGCAGAAATCTGCAGTGCAAACATGGCCAGGATCCTATAAATCTTTACAAATGCCATAATTCAACTTGCCAATATGGACCCAAAAAGGGTTTCATTTTAAATATTTATCGTCAAAGTGGTTTTGGTCTATTATATGCTATTCCCATCTGCCATAAAAATTGGAATGAATTGAAGGTAGATGAAAACAGGAACTCCTTCACATGTCCATCAAACACTTGAACATAGCTATCATTTTGGGGCAGGGGAGTTTTAAATATTCCAGAGCACATTTCATTGTGGTTTTTATCCTGCATTGTTTTTCCTGCTTTTCCAAGTTGAAGATGGGTGACATGAAAAACAAGTGTTTCCTTGATCTTATGAGAGGTCCTGCATCTTAAGCACAGTTTCTTTGTGAATGAGGCCCAATATCTATCTTGTATCATATAAAATACTATAAAACCTTCATATGGCAAAGACCGTATTTTAAGGAGGGCGGTGGCATTTTAGGTCAAACACTTCCAGGCACTTAAGGGATCTGAAAGAAATACTGACTTAGTCCAACCCTTTTATTTGACCCATAGAGAAATAAAAACCTAGACTGTGGAATTGAAAGTTGAGAGAGTGAAGGAAGCAGAGGCCAGATTCAGGATGGGTAGATCAAAGGTAAAGAGGAGTAGCCACAATTTTGAGTCCAGCTGGGTATGTATCAGAATAAATGAAGACACATAACCTGCTGCTAATTCCAGAACATTAGAACTGAGAGGTCATGGGCATCTTTTAACAAGAGTCTGTAATGAGATTAGGCAACCAATTTTCAACTAAAGATGATCACACATGCACTTGCCTAGAAGTCAAGCTGAATCACACTTGGGATATGCAGCTGTGGAATCTATTGCTCCTCCCTCAGAGTGTCAGTTCAGATTTACCAAAAATAATTCAAATTTCAGAATCTGGATGTTAATGGACAGACCTATAGCTGGAAAAAAAAAAAGTGGGAATTTTATTAAGCTGCAACTATCAGCATTTTTCTTCCCAGTCAAAAGTGTCATGGCTTCAGAAAAAGAAAAAAAAAAAAAGAGCAACTAGATGCCCCAAATTATCTAATTAATAATATATGAAAAAAGAAACTCTAAGTGATTATTAAAGGAATATAACCACTAAGTATTAAGAGTTGTGTAACTCTTAACTATTTTCAGCCTCAAATTCGTTAAAGAGAAATTATTTCTCTTAAGAGATACCCAGATGTTGTCTGCCAGCTGCTTAAATCCTCCCAGGACATTTGCTGATTATTACTTGAAGAATGTTAGTTTCTAGAAAAAAATGATCTAGTCTGTCTTGTGAAGCATCAGTGACATAACCAATGTGGCACAACTGACTATTTGAATAACATTGGACGGCATTAAATCAACAATTACAATGGATACTGTCAACTAAATTCTAGTTCAAGTTCTTTGACCTGCTGAATAAAGCCAATTCCTATCTCTAGGTTTTTATTTCTCTATGGGTCAAATAAAGGGGTTGGACTAAGTCAGTATTTCTTAAAGTGAGATTAACCTGTGTCTAATCAGAATCATCTGGGTGTTTATTAAATGCAGATTCCTAAGTCTCATTAACAACCGAGTTGGAATCCAAATCTCTGAGTGAGACCCAGACTCTACATTAAAATAAGCCCCTCACCTGAGGATTGAGAGATATCTGACTGAAAAATCTTAAAGGCTCCTTTCAGTTTTGTTATTTGTGTTGATCCTTTGATATCTTTTATAAGTTCATAGTAATCAACAATTTAAACTTACCAAAAAAACAAGCAAAACTGACCCAGTTTTATTTTTATCAATAAGACAGGCATTAAAATCAAAATAATAGAGTGCACTGTTACTCCAAGTTTGGGCTTCCATGAAACTGCAGAGAAGGCAGCATTTCAACCTGCCCTCTCACTGCTCTCCTGTGCTGGGATACATCCCAACCTGCCTTTCGAGTGCTCTTCTCTCTGGTCCTCATGAAATACACCGCTTCCTATAAGGCTTCTCACACAGTAAATTTATGTCAATGGGCTATCTTTGTCAGAAAGCTTTAGACATGGAGGCCTCATCTCAATATTTAAATGTTAATATTTGTAAAACTCATAAAAACGTGCCTGATTCATTGTAAGAAGAGTTACATAACTTGTGTTAATTCTGGAATAATAAACACCTTTTCCTCTACGAGGAAGATTTCTTAAGTGGAGCTATGTCTTAGTTTTCCCCAAATATAGGCTTAAAGGGCACTACTCACATTTAAGACAAAATCTTGTTAGCATCATGCTGGTTACTCTTATGATGAATTATAAAGAGTAAAATGCCAACATGAAGAAAATGTTCCACTAATGATAAGTAAATAGTATAAGTTATAATGACAATAGGGCAGCTCTTTGGAAACAATAATTTGCAAAATGATACACAAGTGCCCTTCTGACTTCATGTTTCTAAAGATAAAAAAATATTCCCTGAGCACATTGAATTTTCTTTATGATTAGGCCCCTAAATGTATCTTATTATTTATTTATTCAAGAATTAAGTATTTATTAAAGAAAGTTTTCTATGTGCCTTTTCATTACCTCCTACTTCAAAGTGTAATAATTGATTTGAGTAGGGGATCTGAGACATGTAATATGTTAAACAAACCAACCAACCAAAAAAGACACAGGGCTTATGTTCAACCAGCACAACGAGATGTGAGGGGCCATGCTTCTCAATGAAAAACAACTTTTCAGGACCTTGGGATTAAAACAAATTTTTATTAATAGGAGAACTCTGGTGAAAACCGAGATCATTGAACATATAAGGAAAAGTAGGTTCTTAGGATACTTCACCATCTCAATTGGTTGATTCAGTCAAATACTGGCTCTACTAAAGTTTTGTTTTCTGGCTGAAACTACTGAGGTAGTGGCATTTGTAACGATGTATGATCAAATTGGTTATGTGTGAACACATTACTCAAGCATATGCTAGCCATGCCCTGGCTGGTGTGGCTCAGTTGGTTGAGCATCATTCCATGCACCAAAAGGTGGCCAGTTTGATTTCTGGTCAGGGCACATGCCTGGTTGCATTCTTGATCCCCAGTGGGGGAGGGGGGTGCAGGAGGCAGCTGATAGATGTTCCTCTCTTATACCAACATTTCTCTCTCTCTCCCCCTTTCCCTTCCTTGCTCTCTCTAAAAAAAATAAATTAAAAATATTTTTAAGCAAAGAATATACTGGCCTTTTAGTAGAGGGGAGAGAGTGCAATCAACAGGAAAAGGTAATAAATCATGGTTATTTTGGTGGCTTAATTTAGGGGCAAATTTTAAATATATCTTTATTGATTTCAGAGAGAGAGGAAAGGAGAGAGAGAGAGAGAGAGATAGAAACATCAATGATGAGAGTCACTGATTGAGCCCGAAACGGGGAATGTGCCCTGACCGGGAATCGAACCCCGATCGCCTGGATCCTAGGTTGATGCTCAACTGCTGAGCCACGCCCGGCTGGGCTAGGGGCAAATTTTAATGATCACCTAAAAAAAAAAAAAAAAAAAAGCCTGGAATTCTTATCTATTGTTAGCATAAATAAGTGGAGAATATTGTGAATAATTTATATAAATGTCTCACTTAAATGCATTAACCTACAGAATATCTCTTGAATGATACTCTTTCTGTATCATTAACATTTTTTCCCCCTTGCTCTAAGAAACACTCTCAGCTGGCCTTGTGCCATCCCACTGTCAGTTTTTCTTCCTTTCTCTCCCATTCTGTCTAGTTGCTGGCTCCTCTACCTCCTTCCACCTGAGAATATGGGTACTCCCAAGGTTCTGCCCCCAGTGCTCTACTCTCCCTCTGCAAACACTGTCCATCAGTGAATCTTTTCACTATCACAGTTACATGCATTAAGTCAGAGATTGAATTCTCCAGCTCTCCTTACTTGACTCTAATGGAATATGTCCACATATTATCCATTATCTGTCTTCAGTAGCTTCTCCTCCTCACCTCCCCTAAACATCTGCCAATGATAATGCTCACACTATTTGGCTTGGTAATCCAGGCCTTAATATGCCATATTGCCATTCCTAAATAGTCTTTACTTCTGGATAGTGAACTGGACAAGGGCAGAGCTTTGGGAGGTTGAATTCCATTTCTCTCTGTCATCAGTGTCATCTCAGGCATGTTCTTTAAGCTCACTGAGTCTCCATTTCTGCTCCTGTGAAGTGGGGTTATGGTGACTACACGGAAGAATGGACGTGTCCACTTAAGCACAACGTGAGGATACAGTTGCTGAAAAACAAATGTGCCACATTTGCCTGTGTCCTTCCTTCCATCTGCTTTCCTTCCTCCTCTCATCCGTGTCCAATTCATCATTCAAGAGCCGGCTCTGCTGCCCCCCTTCACTATCTCTACAGAAATCCCCCCCACCACTACACATTTTGTCTGCAGAATTCACTTTATCAGAATCTGTTTTTTTCCTCACATATATGTCTTTTTTTATTTTCAATTTAATTGTGAGATTCTGAAAGAGTGGGTCAACATCCCAATTTTTGACATGACTGCCAGTAAACAAAAACAGTAGTTACTGAATAAATGAAATGCCAGCGTTCCGCACACTCATGTATATCCAGGGGGACATTTGGACTGAGCAGTGCCCATGCCTGAATCTGAGTTCTTAGTCATGACAGACAGCAAACATTGTGACACTTGGGTCAGGGAGAGCAGTGCTTTGGCATTCTCTTCGCTCTTCCCCTAGGGATGGGGAAAGAGTTCCTATTTGTGAACTTGGAAAGCATTTCAACTCATCTTTACTGACTCCTTTCTCTCCATCACACGTACTCACAGAACTTTTAGGATAATGTGAAAACTAAAGTGTATTGTCTCCTTTATTTGGGCACTACATACTCTCAAAATGTAATTTAACAGGAACAAAATGTGGAGTCTACCCAAGCAATGCTCAGGAAAGCTTCTCAGGGTCCGGAAGTAAACATTCTGGGATATTCTGCAGGCCAGATGTGCAGACTATGAAATGACATGTGGGAGAGGAGAGCAAGAACCCAAACCCATGAAATCTAGCACATTCCCAGGGTGGCTACTTTCTCTGTAGAGACGTGGCAGGGAAGCCCTTTGCTCCTGGCTGTTGCTTGCCCACGCTTCCTGGGTGTGTGTTAATATCGGGTAACAGAGGAAAGCAGGGGTTGGCTTGAGGATAACAGCTCTGATAGGCAGGTAGAAAGCACTGCCTAAACCCACAGAAAGTGTTCATATGCCTGTTTCTCTCTGAAAACCAATACTTTCTAAATCCACGTCATTAGCCACATGAGAGAATTCACCAAAATTCTACATCTTTACTGTGTTACTTTGAGCAAACCACTTTGCCACTCTGATATGCAATGTCTTCCCTTCCTCACCTGTAAAACTAAGAAATTGTTCTACATTAACTGTTGTAAAAATTGATGACATGGAACTTCTTTTGCATCTATGATTCTACCTCAGCGAAGGACTCATCTTTTCCCCCATATAGCAGCTCACCAGGTCAAAGTCAGAATATTCTCTTCGGTATTCCAAGAGATGACTGCCAAATTTCTGGCTAGTGACTGACATTTCACATCCACGCTGGTGCACTTTTAAACACAAACCATCCCGAGCCTTTCTTTGTTCTTTGGAGATGTCTGTTTCCATCATCCCAAGAAAATGCAAGAACAGTCAAACACAGGTGTTTGGGCATGGCCTAACAACTATGGCTGTCTTTTTTTTTTTTTTTTTGAGTCGGAATCTGTTTTAATGTACAGAAAAAGTAACAGAGGCTGATCCTGAAGTCTTGACATCCCCTCTGGTTGTCTCAATTCCCTCCGAAGTCTATGGGAATGCTGTACTCCATAGGCCCAGGGCCCATAAGCAACAAGTGAGGAAATATCCAAGGGAACAGAATTTTAAAGTTAACAACAACAAAAGAAAAACCCTTAATACAGAAAAAGTGATTTTGTTGTTGTTGTTGAGGAAAAATGGGAGTTTAAACAGCACATTTATTTCGTTTTAATTTCTGGGCTGTCAGACATCAGCTCTGAAGCCCTGATTTGGAACACATGCGAGGTCCCTTTGAAGTCCTGGCTGCTTTTTTTTTTTTTTTTTTTCTAACAATGGCAGAAAGATATAAAGAAATTAAACTGCAACATAATCACGAAACCGAACTTCTGGGCTCCTGATTTACAAATTGTCCTTCTTTCATTATGCTCGGGCTTCGTTTTCAAAGCTTCATTGTGCCACATACCTTTTTGTAATTTCTTTTCCCCTTTAAGCTTAATCTTCAGCGATTTCTTTCCCCTGCAAAATGAAGCATTCTACTTTTATTTTAATCAACTAGAAAATAGTTTATTGTGGTTTTCGGAAGACAAGAAAGGAACTGGAAAATCCAGAGCAATATACTAAATGGAACCTTTTTGATAAAAGCCATAGTAATATAGGGTTTAGCTCTTAAAGTACCCAATTCTCTTGGCATAAAGACAAAAATGTACCTTAAATTTTCAGGCAGTCCAAAGGAAATGTCTACTTCATTTTCATGCTCTAATAACAAAAGATCTTTATGAAAGATTTCAGGGATCCTTAATAAAAACTGCATTTCAAATATGGTCTGGTGAGTGCCACATTTGAAAACACACAGACACACACACACAGACACACACGTACAAACATACTCAAATTTATTTAATGTTGTCATTCACTGGTCATACATAGTTATTTGAACAAGGTACACAGGGATTTTGCAATCTAACAGCCCCTTTTAAACCTATATGCAAATATGAATATGAACAGGCTTAAATATTCTTAGTCCTTAAAATCATTTTCCTCATTCCTCTTCATGGTTTTATCATATAAAGTATTCTAATACTTATATTCTTTCAAAATACTGCTACACTTTTTCTACCTCTTTCCACTTTTATAGTAAAACTTCTACTCTGGAATTTCTTTTCTGTATATTCTTTTCTTAAAATGTTTTTTATTGATTTGAGAGAGAGAGGAAGAGTGATGGAGAGAGAGAGAGAAACATGGATGAGAGAGAAACATCAATTGGCTGCCTCCTGCACACCCCCTCCTGGGGACAGAGCGAGCCTGCAACCCGGGCATGTTCTGCTGAGGAATCGAACTGGCAACCTCTCAGTGCATGGGACGACGCATGGTCAACATTTCAAAAGTTATGATTTTCATCCAATTTACTGACCTTCAATACACCCTCAGTGACTACTTGTCTATTTTTATACCAACTTCCAACTCCATACAGCAAACTGAAGTGGGAAGAGGAAAGAACTATTCCCCACCATTGGTCAGCTCACACTGATTTGTGAGAACTGACTGCTAAACTTTCAGGAATTCTGTGAGCTACGTGTAAGCACAGCCATTATTAACATTAAAATGCATAAACTTACAAATTAAAAATTATATTAAAAACAAAAATATTAAATATTCAAAACCACACTTCCTAATTATTTTAGTATATTTGCTATTGTTTGTGCTCCTGGGGTTATTTATATCAACTGTACTGATATAGTAGAAATATTACATGACACTTTGCCATTGAACATCTTGTCTCAACTTGTGTTAGTGACTTCAAGTTGATAGCTGAAATTGGCCAAGGGGGAGGATTACACAACAGGCTTATTTATTTTTCTTTATGTTGGAGAATTTCTTTTTAAACATTTACCTGCACACCACTCATTGCCCTCCACACCCAAATTATTCAAAAGAACTAATTTACAATTTATACCTAAATTATACCTAAAATATCTAAATCTCAGGCCTACCTAGATTCAACAATTTATAATGATCACTTTATATTTTATCTTGAGTATTTCAAATAAGAATTGAAAGCTGAAATTTACTTTTGTTATGTCTTCTTTTGGGGGAAGGTCTGAAGGGGAGAAGTAGAGAAACTCCTCATACTTCCTTAACTGCATTCTAGTCTTTAACCTTTCACTGCTACTCATTGTATTGATTTTCTTTTTAAATGCCCAGCTTCTAAGGTTTAACTCCTCTTCTGCCTAGAATAAAATTACATTTTCATATCTACTGAACCACCTCTTAGAGCTTTAATAAAACCTTATATACTCTGTGATGTCAATAGTAATTAGGAACCTTAATATAAGATTCCTCTAATTTTCTGGCACAGGATCTGGCACATGTGGTCCAAATGAAACAAAAAGAAAATTATACATATATATATTTATATTTTTTAAGGGAGCAGGGACTAAAGTGTGTATTGCTAAGTCATTACCTTAGAATCTTGGACTGTAAGTGTCTAGAAGGGAGGTACCAAGTATGTCAAGTAGCCTAATCCCTTAAGTATTAAATAATCATCAGATGGGTTGCCAAGCTTCCTCCCATTCTACATTGACAACAGCCTCCATCTGCAAATGAAAAACATTCCCGTGTCAAGTAGTTTAAATTCTATTATTCTGATATGAATGATTGTCTTGAATACAAACAGATTTTAGACACAGAAAATTAAGATCTCTTTCTCCAGAAGGGATGCGAAAGAGATTTGGACAAGAACTGGAAAAAGTTTGACCATGGAAATTAGCCACGTGTTGAAAAAATTGGATTATTTATATACACTCGTATAACCTTTGGTCTAGTTCTCAAAAATGCTAGATTCCCCTCAATGCCCAAAAGAGAACATTTTTAGGCAGAGAAAAATATTCATTTGCATGTGCTACAACTAAACAGAACTCTTTCACTGAAAATTTCTCTTTAGGTAGTTTTCTAATATTTAAAATTAGTATTATTTGTAGTGGACAGATGAGAGCATTAATCCAAACATTCTACCTAAGCTCTGGCATAACATCATTTTTAAGGAGCATGAGTATGTTCTTGGTGAAACTGAAACCGAAATACCTAAATCTTAGGCATACCTAGGTTCAGACCAATTCTGTCTTATCCCAATTCTAGCAAGAGGGTTACTCTAATTTTTATTAAAATTATTATAATTAATGTCACACACAAGTTTTTTCTGTAAAATCAGACTAATATTTCTCAGCCTCCACATTATTGACATTTGGATCTGATAATACTTGATGAGAGGAATCTCTCCAGTGTCTTGCAGGATGTTCAGCAATAATCCTGGGCTCTACCCACTGGATGCCAGTAGCATCATCCAGCTGTGAAAACTGCAAATATCTATTGAAGTACAAAATCACCTGCAGTTGAGAACCACTAAATTCGAATGATTTTCAGTGAAAATGTTCATTTGACACATAATACCTTTTAAGAGTTTTCTCATCTATTAATAAAGAAGACCCCCATCATAATAGTACATTCTCCCACTTATCAATACTTTTGTAGTTTTCAAAAAATTAAAAAATGTTATCTCATTTAATTCTCATAATAACTTAAGAAAACAGGCTCTTATGACCATCTTCATAGAAGAGAAAACTGAAAATAGAGAAGGAAATAACTTCCCAAAGATTGTGCAGCTACTGCGCTAGATTTAAACATATTTAATTCTAAAGTTCATATCTACATATTCAATAAAAAATTATTAAGCACTGACTAAGTAAAAGCAGTGTAATTGTTGCAGCTCTTAGTTTTCATATTATGCTTATTCCTAGAACATTAATCTTTTTAAGCATACACATATACCTGTGAAGTACTAATATTCATGCAACATTTAAAAATGGGCTCCATATAAAGTTTTTTATTCTATATGTTAAGAGGCTGTATAAAAATTTATGTATTTTCCTTTAGAATATATTATTTTTGATAGTGTATTATATTGTAAAAATATCTAAAATATACTAGGTATACATACTATGTATACATAATAGAATATACTATGACTATGACATATACTAAAGGTATAAATTTGTTCAGAGCCAATTCAATGGAGGTCACCTTTAACCTTCACTTTAAAGGTTCTTTTACACCTAGATGATGCTGAAAATGGCCTGCATTCTTATACCTACCCTTAAGACATCTTAATATTCTACCAATATGTCACTACACAATCAAGAGTAAGGTGAACTGTAGGAATGCCTCATACACTGTGCATGTTGCCCTTTGGTGCACTTTGTTTTCTTTCAAGGATTACCTGATTCCTCACTGGGTTGTATGGCACTGAGGGTTGTTGGTTCACCCTTCTCCTAACTATCGCTCTAAAAGTGTGTGGCCCTTCTCATAAGGATGAGCCACAATGACATCATTTCTGGATTCTACTTTGCTTTCTGAGGTTGTGGTATTATCCACCTGTAGTTAAATTTTACTTGTCAAATAATATGATATCACAAAATCTGTGGGGAATTCCGAAACTAGCAGTATGACTCAACTGGGAATAGCATGAGTGAGGTAATCTCGATTTACATCACAGAATCTTATGATATGGCCTCTCTTTGAAAATCTTTTTAGACAAAACCTCATAACTTAAAAACTCCAATTATACCTAACCTAGGTATAATGTTTTTAATAGAAACTTAATCTGGGCATTATCTATTTTACCTGGGAAACATTTTCCAAATCAGAGTAGTCTAGTGATTTGTGTGAGAAACTCCTTCCTCCTCCTCTACCTTAAACTTTTTTTTTCCATTCAAACAAATATTTTTTAAAAATCACCTTTCCACATTTGAATGGTACGCCATCCTACAGAATGGATTCCCCACCAATGGGATCATTTGCTTGTTGTTGGGGCTTGTTTTTATAGAACCTGCTTGTGCTGCTAACCTTTTGGATGCACATGGGGTTGGTTTCTTCTTTTCATGCGAGGATGCTCCAGATGTGAAAAGAGAGAGCTTTCTTCCATCCCATGTTCTCTTTCCCCAGTTTTACACTCAAACTGTCCCATCTCTAGGACAAGTGTTCTGGTATTCATTGATCCAAGTCAGAGCTTTCCAGAGTTTAAAAACTTTAAGACATCCATGAAACTATAAATTTCCTAATATCCTCACCATCTCAACCCTGAACCCTTCATAATCTTGGGGGGGAAATGGGTTTCCAAAGTCTTTGGAAAGAAGCTTTGAATACATTGTAGGTAGCTCATAAGGGACAAAGTAGCTTTAGTGTACATCCACCTACTGTAAGATGCTTTAATAACTCCCAAGTGCCTTTAGACAGGTAAGAGACAAAAGGCAAGGTCATGGATCATGACAGTACAGAGACAGAGAAATGAGCAAGAGAAGAGAGTCCAATAGCATCACGAGAATTCACGAGAGTTCAATATGAGCAAGAGAAGAGAGTTCTTTTAGCTGGGAAATCAGGAGGCTGGATATTCTGGGAGGACAGGATGTTTACGCTATAGCTCTAGGATCAGATCAGTACAATTTGGCCAGTAAAAGTGGGAAAAAGGGCTTTGAGGACAGAGAGTACACTGAGCAAGTTACAGAGAGAGGAAGGCAGAAGATTTGGGGTTGCATCACTAAACATAAAGGAGAGCTTTATGTAGAAAAGGGCAAACATCACAGTAAGGGGAGCTTGCAGACAGCTCATGGAGCCTCTTGAATATCATTTCTTTATAAAAGCTACTCTATCCCTGACCATCTTGACTGGAAGAGATCTTCTGAAAGCTTAGAGCACTTACTTTTGTCACTCACTTATCACACAAAAACCCGTAAGTTCATGGAATTTTGGCAACAGAATAAATCCAAACATAGATGATAAAGATGAGAGTCAGTAAGGTTTAGTTTAAATTTTCTTGCATATGTATATGGAAAACAATCTATTGAGATGTTAATTAGTTCCTCTTCTTTTTGGGAAAGTGAAAAGGTTTTCTTTCCACCCCTCCACCCCATACATATGCCCTCTTCTATTCACAGAGAAATCCCAGGACTCTGGGTGCTGAGTGCTAGGTTCCTTGGTCTTCAGAGGCTCTTGATGTCAGATAACAGAAGACAATCCAGACTTTTGTTTGTAAGTCCAGCCCTGTTGAGATCATTTAATACAGATCTCAGTAATGACTGAGAGAGAGGGAAATGGAGACTGGAGCTTGTGTTAAATAAAGGGACAGAAACTGGCCTGATCCCAGGTGTGGTTTCACAGAGATGGTAGGGAGAATCCTAAATCTAAAGTAGCCATTATGTCACTCTGTCATGTCACCAATTTTACTTTTCCTTTAACACTTAATGCTACTATTATCCATGTTTGTTTGTTTGTTTGCTAATTGTCTAACTCCCACACCCTCATTACTCCCAGAAAATAAGTTCAATGAGGATGGTGAATTTCTGTCTCATCCTAACAATCGCATCCCTAGCAACATTACTTGGGGTTCCAGCAGGGAAAAGGTGGCACTATGAGAACAGAGTTTAATGAAGGAACTTTTCACTGAGATGGGAACAATACTTGCAACAGTGGGAAGTCATTGCAACCTTTAGGCAGGAGGGGCAAGGAGAAGGAGAGAGATGACCTGTAGCTGTGCGGAAAGGGCCCAGTAATAAAAGCTGTGACCTTAGGTACAAGAATGTAGTCCTTGCCCCAGGCCAGGGGGAGTTGTGGGAGGCCTTGGAGAATCAACACTCCAGCCTCTCTCTCTTCTTGCCCTCTGAGCTCCTGCCAGTACCCCCATTGGCCACACTCCTCTAGAATCAAGGGAGTCTGGTGCTGCAGACTATAGGGGCCAGTCTCCTAGGGCATAGAGCAGCTTGGAGAGTTGATACAGAGGAGCAGGCAGAGAGCTGATGTAGAGGGGCAGGCAGAGAATATCACACACATTTAAAATCCCCTAAGTGAAGGACTAGGTCCTCGAAATGACAGGGAGGTTACCTTCCCTTAACATTTTGAAAGGAGTGTTGATGGGGCAATACATACATTTTGACAACAGAACACCAAAAGCTTGTGAAATTGGGAGTCAAAGGAAAACAAGTCACACCCCTTGCCCTTGCTGGGAACAGAGAGTCAAAGTACTGCCTTAGAATGGATTGCAGGAACTCAGACAGTGGACAACAGCAACCGTGATGGTCTAAAGGCTACAGCCTCCTTTGAAAGATTTTCACTCTGCAACCCTCCTCTACCCTGTCACTCAGGTCTCAGCATGACTTTGGGGATGGTTAGAGGACTCCCCATTGACTTACGCTGAGGATGTAGCAGTGGGAAATTCAGAACCAGATCAAATTTGATTTAGAAAAATAAACCAATGCGATATTTTATAAATCCAAGGGCTTTAGAGCAAATTCATTTCTGCGATATAGATCTTACCCTTAATCTCCATGAGGGCTACTATGGGCCGAATTGTGTTCCCCTCCCAAATTCATATGTTGAATGAAACCATATTTGGAGATAAGATCTTTTAAAAAGTGATTAAATTAAAACGATGCTATTAGATGGGGCTTTAATCTAATATGACTGGTATCCTTGTAAGAGAGGGAGAGACATCTTCAAGCCAAAGACAGAGGCATCAGGAGAAACCAAACCTGCCGACTCCTCAATCTTGGACTTCTAGCATCCAGAACTAGCAGAAAATAAATATCTGTTGTTTAAGCCTGTAGTATTTTGTTATGGCAGCCCTAGCAAACTCATATAAGGGCTAAGCCCACATCACCACATCGTATGTTAGTTACACTTTATCATCACAGTGGCAGCAGGGTGCCCTGCCCACCACATCTACACTGAATTCTGTGACTTGTTAGCTCTACTGGCTGGTTCTCCTTTTCTAATGTATTGGGAGTGTGAAGAAGTGTGTGTTTTATAATTATCTTCTACTACCATTGTATAAATATGTGAAACAGAAAATAAACCTTACTATTAAGTAATTTCTACTTCTTACTAAAGTAAAAAATAATTGTTATCTATTTAAAAGAAATAGGGGAAAAGCATGTTCTTAACCCAAGGTATTTTAAAGCCTGTACTTGTTCCAACTGTTGGGTGTTTGTGGAAAGATAGGAATTGTGCCTGTTGTAATTATGAGTATTGCAGGCTCAGACATTCAGCAGAATCGTGTAGCCAGCATTATTCTTATTCTAGATCTTTTGCCAGTTGTGTAAAGGTCATGCAGAGGTGAGCAGAATATGAGGTATCTGGCTCCAATTCCACTTGAAACATTAAAGTAACTCCAGATTTATAAAACAGAGAGAACAGCACACTGAACTACAAAGATCCCAAGCCAGAGTGAGCCAAATGGTACATTCTTGACTAATGGTGACTGACAATGAAAGGGCGAAGAGACCTTCAGCACAGAATAGAAGTTCCACTTTTGTATAAGATGTAGGAAGACATATGAGAGTATTTGGCAGAAAGATGACTGAAGACATGAGAGTAAATAGCTGGCAAGAAGGACAAGAAAACTGTTAACATTTTTTTTGCAAGAATATGAAAACTCACCCTTTTCATGGTCAAATACTGGCACTCAGTGAGATCATGGTAGAAGGGAAAATTAAGACAGTTAAAAACAGACGAAACTATGGATGTCCTCAGTGGAAGAGAGGAAATTCTACTGAAGATCTATTTGAAAGAGTGTCAAGAAGACGACTATGGAATAAAGAAGTCAAGGAAGAGGAATATGGATTAAAGCTTGAGAGGATTATTACTCATGAACTAATTTTGGTCTAATAACTTACCATTGCTTAGGTCACACGCAAGTATTTTATATGAACTATGAGGAAATTATATTTGTTATTTCTATTTTGTAAGTGAGAAAACTTAAGTTTGTGGCTTATAAAAGGCCAAGTCAGTACCCAAATGCAGGTTTGCCTAGCTCCATAGCCCCTGGTATATCTAACCACCACGTTGAAATTTCTATCAGTTTCCAGAGCATTCCCTTTCTCCTGCTGTGATCAGTACATTTTACACTCTGGTCTGAACATGTCAATTATTTGCAAATAGCTCATGCAAGAACGTGGCTGAATATATTTGTTAATTTCCCCCTGAATAACTTTGTATAGTACTTTTTTATATCGGACTTCCCTTTCCTACAAGGCAGGGGATATCTCTGCACAATTTGTTTTATTCAATCTTTAGCAGTGTAATAGCACAGGCAAATAAGTGCTCTTCCTGTAGATAATTACACTTGTCAAAAAACACTCAGAGGAGTCAGATCAGTGAGAGTCCTGGATGCAGAAAGCTTACACACTGAGGGTAGAGAAATGTGCCTGCAAATAGTGTGAAATTTCTTTCTCCCAACATTTTCTTTTCCTTGGGTACTAAAATCAAGTGTTCCTCTTTTGTTTCCATGCTAATTTGATTCCTTAGCAAAACAATTATACTCTAGGAAATCCAACAAGATGTCTAACAGAGGTAAGTATATTTTTATTTATTTCAGTGATACAATTTACTCAATCAAGTATTTTCCCCTGCCTCCATCAATTGTTTCAGTTGCTCTCAGGCAATTCTATTAGGAATGAAATATTGTTAGAGGGGGTTCTCAAAAAGTGCTTTATCTTCATTATATTGAAAATTCAATTCCAAACGAACCTTTGGGGAAATCTTTTTTTACTGACATACTTTTCTTTCATAGTTTTGTTTCAAACACAGGGAGATTTTCCTGCCAAAGCCTCATTTTTCTCCTCTTTTTTGGCCAAAGGCTGTTTTCTGGAGACTGTTCAGTTCTCCCCCACCCCTCCATGGATCTCACCATGATGACTCTCCTAAGGACACATTAGAGGGCTTTGCCCTAATCCATATTTTACTAAGGAGCCCCAGGAGTGAGAAGGGCCTTCACTAGGATTTGATTAAACAAATTCTTAAAGCCAATAAAACCTTTTCAAGTTGTAAGGGAAAGCAGCATTGCTTCACGTTCCCAAGGAGGGCAGGCATTTCACGTTTCAGTCATCGTTAAGGAGTATGTTTGGGATGCAGTGTTTCCTCTTTGAGATCAGTTCAGAGGCTTCTGTCTCAAGAGGCAGTTGCCCATGAGGGTAGCTTTATTGACTCGTACTACACAGTTGTGACTTGAGCTATTTCTACACATTTCAGAGCAATTTTATATGTAACTTTCCTCTTCCGCTTTACAGAAAAGGGTAGAAGAGAGTAAAATAGGCCAGACCAGGCAATGCCTGTGATGAAGTTGAATCTGAGGTAAAATAATATGACTCGCCCAGGAGAGAACTGAAAAAGAAAGCTACTTGTTAAATATCGTAGATCGGAAATATACAGATATGCAGGTCTGAGGGTAAAAAGATTAAACATATTAGATGGATATGAAGCCCATTTTTATGATTAAACAGGCTTGATTAGTGTTTAGGAAAAGGTTGAAATGCACCAAGTTGGTTGAAATATAGTTAGTGGTCAGATTTATATATGCGAAAGTACCCATAGTGTCCAAGGAGGAGAAGCCTAGCAACTAAGTGGTTAATTTGCTCACTGTCCATAATTACAGAGATTCATTTATTTGAGGGGGAAAATCCCCTACAGGCATGGCATTCTCCCAGTCAACTGATCATAACAAATAGGCTCACTAGGCACAAACAAATGGTTGCAGAATCTCCGCTATACTATGTGTTCAATAGACGTAATTTAAATATTGCATCTAGCCTCTCTTTTTCCTAATATCAGCAATGCAGACAAATAACAGGCCTTTGGAGGATTTTTTAACTTTGAGATGTTTAAATTTTTTCTCCAGCAGAGAACCAAAGAATCACAGGAGAAAATATATTATTTTCACTTTCACACACACACACACACACACACACACACACACACACACACACACACACACAAATAAGCGTCTGATCTGTTGCAGGATGGGAGCTCTGGGAATAAAGCATCTTGTTGGGAATCTCTGTAGTATTTTATTAGACAATCATGATTAATGTCATAGAATTGAAGCAATCTTTGAAAAGAAGTCAAAATGTGCCACAAAAATTCCCTTGATTGGGCCAGTGGGAATATTGCCTAACATAGTCCCAAACTTCAAAAATAGTATAAAGCGTGCAAATGGAGTAAGGGGCAGGGCCCATCCATTTCTTCCCAAGTATATTTAATTTATTTAATAGAAAAATGTTGGGAACATTGTGACTCTCATTAGCATGAGAAAGGAGAGTCTAGTGATATCTATATGCTGGGTTGCACACATGTTGTTTTTCCCAGGGCGAAGGAGGTATTCGAATTTCTTATTGCTTCATGTCACCAGTCTGTAACCCAGATTGTAACTTTAAGATGTTATCTCCTGGCTGCTCAGATAAACAGCCCATTATGTTTTTATGGTGGGCAGTTCTGAATCCTCAGGGGATTAGAAGATCTTGGCTAGAGTTTGTGGTTCCCTGCTAGACTATCAAGGGGTTCATGGGATCTTGTTCAGACTCTATCTTTAAGCAAACACCTCTCTCATAATGGTGTCTCACACTGCCTTCTTGGCCATGGACTTCAAAAGCTGATTGCAGGGAGGGCCAAGAAGGCAATAACCCTTAATATAACAGAACCAGCCTAGAAGGGACAGACAGGGCAAAGGTAAGGCGTCTCTGAGGTTGGCATTTGTGTGTTTAGCCACATGGGGTGAATAGGGGCCATCTGTTCTTGAATCTGCTCATAGTTTTCACACCAACCCAGGATCAAGTACATTTCATGCTTATTGGTGTCAGTACTGCAGAGCTTTCCCAATCCTAATAACACATATTTGAAGTTTATTTACCTTAGCCTCTCTAAATAATGATAGTATATGTAGGTACAAATGTGCCTGCGTGTGTGCGTGTGTGTTTGGGAGATTTAAGTGTCCGTTATAGAATTAAAAGTAAGACGATCACAATTAAAATAAAACTAAAGTATGTATTTATAAAACTCATACATCCTTTGGGGAGGGGAAAAACACTGGAATGCTATGCTGTCCTGCTGAAATTCTTTGTTTCCTCTGAGTGTATTGTGAGGCCTTTCTTTTTTTTTTTTAATTAGAGAAACTCTGTTTTAGACTCACATACAGAGGAATCCCTCTTCTTAATCTTTTGAATAGCTGTATGTACTATCTATTCACTGTTTCAAAGAAGACTTCGTTTCAGGAAACACACAATACATTCTCAGTTTTTGAGATCTGGAACTAAAACATAGAAACTTGAATTTTTTGGTTAATATTTCCAAACCCAATATAAAAATTATTTTATAAGCCAAGACGATTAATGTGAATATTTGCTTTAACCACACTACTTGATAGGTGACGGTAATTATATTGAATAATTCAAAGCTAAAGCTAATATATTGATTTTAAATATTATTAACCCTTTGTAATCATATTGTTTTGTAAATTAAGTTAGTCACAGCATGCTCTAAAAAAATAATTAAAATACTATTTATTTTAATTTTGGACTGAAACAATTACAATTTGTAATCTTTTGGAGTCTATAAAATTTTAAAGTGTGATTTATTTACTCAATATAAAGTTAACTGAATCTTGCTACTAGTGGATAACAGTCTTCCCTTACCAATGTATTTAATGTAACCTAGCCTAGGCTGTCAGATTCTTCATGAATCTCAGTAAAGATAATGCTAAAGAAGAGATCAGGTTTATGTTCAGCTACAGCAAGTCATTTTCAGAAAAAGTGATGCCAGCACTAACACCAGAGCAGAGTTAATTCAATCATCCTGATTGCTATTTACCACGTAAGAGCTCAGTCAAAATCCAAACACAACAAAGCAAGTGCCCTCTATTGATGGGACACTGAATTAGCATTTTGATTCTGAGAGAGAACAGTCTATAACTCACCCAAAAGTTATGTTTTCAATTAGTGAAACCAGAGCAAATATATCCCAAGATTAAAACATGATTTCTCATTAATAACAGTTAACTTAGTAGAGATTCCAAAACCGAAGTCCATACTTTGGAAACATTCCCCACGCAATAACTTTCTAACTAAGCAATCTTCATACTTGTTTGATAGTATAATCTTAATAGAATTTGAAAAACTATATAGCCTCTTGCATATTTTAATGGGATGTCTAACATTTTTATGGGTTAGTATTTTTTAAAGGATGTACTTTAAGTATATTGTATAAGTGCTTTAAAAACATTTCCTCAAAACAGTGGACCTCTTGATCCAGACGTTTATGGAAAATGTCTACCATTTAATGGAATTGGCAATACCAGTCCTTTTTGTCACACCAATCAACTAAATCACACTTACTTTTTTTTTTTTTTAGCCAGGAAAAAGTATTAGTTCCTTTTTACATTTAAATATTGTGAAAGTGAATTCTACATAGGTAGAATGGTAACAGATGGATGGGTGGATGAACAGATAAAATAGGTAGGTAGTTACAAACATACATACATACATACATACATAAATACATACATTCATACATACAAAGAGGAGCACAGCCTTATGAGTTTGTAACCTAAGTAAAAAGAGATGTTGCCTCCCTTAGTACTGCTTAGTAAAACTCATTTTGTTTTGTGTCCACAGGAAACTCCGAGATAATGCATTCTCTTAATCACTCTCCTTCTAATACTCTACTATCTACATGAGGCCCCTTATCATTTTCATGAAAATACAGTGTACTTTTAGAATCTTTTTTCTATTTATATGAAATTTCTCTGTCTATTCCATTTGCCTGAGCACCACTCAACATTTCATGCCATACTTGTTACCTTGTCAGCAAGGTCTTCCCTCAACCAGGTAAACGGATCCACTTCCTCATCTGTGTTCTCATAGGCTATGTCAACATTTTACATCTCTATTGCTATAGTTGTATACATGTCTCTCTTCATAGACCATGAATACTTACTGTATTTTAAAGGCTTGATTAATGTTTTTAAATGAAACAAATGAATTAACAAATAATTAAGAACTTGCCCTGGCCAGGTGGCTCAGTTGGTTGGAGCCATGTTCCATAACACCAAAAGGTTGCAGGTTTGATTGTCAATCAAGGCACATACCTAGGTTGCAGGTTCGATGTTTTAAAATGGAAAATACTTTAAAAAATATTACTTGTAGAATTATAGCTCAGCATTCATTCTTTTTGATTGCCCAATCAAGCAGCTTAACCAGACCTCCTCCACTAGACCATGGTCAAATTGAATGTGACCTACAAGTTTGATCATTTGATAGTCTGCAGATGAAGGTAGCAGAAGCCCCTATATAGCTTCCTCTAAACAATTTGTGGTCATTGTAACACTGGATTAAACGAGTCATGTAATATTTATGTATTCATATATATATTCATATATATATACATACACACATTTTCCCCCCTAAGAAAATAAAGGAAAATGTGTAAAGTCCTAGAGTTTTGACAAACCATGAATTTTCGTCTTTGAGCACTGTTTAAGTTTCAGAAATTATTTATTAAGTAATCATTTGAGAGACCTTATTAATTTTTCCCCCAAATGACAGCTAAGCTTCAGTATACATCTCATATACAGAATTTATAGTTTTGTATTTATTTATCACCCCCTGTTACAAATTAGTATGTAGAAAAATATCACTAAGCCATTTCTAAAAACTTCAGTCAGACCAGAGTTTGTTCAGCCAGCATTTTTTCCATAATTTAAAATTTAAAAATAGTAAATGTTAATGAAAATAAGCTTTGAGACATTCAAGAAAGTTAGCATGTGGATTTTCTGGATTGAATGAACACGTTACTAAATCTTTTAAAATGTCGTTGAATGCAGAGGTAATTTAAAACACCTTAATTTACTTTGTTCATGTTTATGGTCTTAGGAATTGAGAATGAATTATCCTCATTGGACAAGTTAGAGCTTAATTCATCCACCTTTGTTTCTCAATAGACTTCCTTTGTACTAAAGTTTCGATAATAGAATCTGCACTTTTAAGGTATTGGGTCAGCATTGGTAACTCCAAAGCTGTTCTTTCTTTTCTAACAAGTCACAGGTCCTCAGGGGTGGCAAGTGACCTGTTTTCACCATCATTAAAAAGAAAAAAAAGATTCTTTGTATAAAAGGAAAGAAGACCTTTATACCTAAAAATAAAATCTTGTGACACATTATGAAAATTATTTGCTCTGACATTGGGTTTTATTATGCTTTGTGTTATACTCGAGGAACAAAGAAGATCATGCTCAAGAATGAAAAAGAAAACATTTAAGGGGGTCTGGGCAGTTTTAACAGCATGAGTGAAATACAACACCAAACAGGATGTCTCTATTCCCTTTGAACTTGAGGCATCCCATGGACCCTAAGCTACCAATTCTCTGGTTAGTTATGTGGTGCCAGACATTCAGTGGCACTTAATGAAGATAAGGTCCTACCTTGTACTTTTAAAGGTAATGGTGAAAGAATCCTGCCAGACCAAATTGAGTGTTTTATCGAAGTCTTTCTAAAGTTGGAGAAAATGTACACATTTTTCTTGGGTTTTAAAAAAAGCAATTGTTCACTTTCTATTTTTTTTTCCATTGACTGCCAATAAATCTCCAAATCAGTAGGCAGAAATATTTCCGTATCTTTGTTTCCAGAATAAATATAAATATTTGTTTGTTCTTTCATTCAGAAACATAAATAAGACTGGAATGGAAAATAAAATTTAAACCTAAGCATCAACTGTGTCTCATCAAATAATTCCTTCTTTCACAAATAATACTTAGAATTTCCTACACATTAGGAAATGTATCTTCCTGATTTTTATCTTTTGCTTTAACAAAACATGTACCTGCTCATTTCTTGAGCTTTCTTGATTATACAAATGGATCAATTTGTATAACTGATTATACAAATATCAATTGTGGAGTCAAATAGTCCAGAATCCTTACCCAGGACACTGACATTCCTCTCTTGTAGAAATATATTCATAAAGAAAGTGGCTAAGCATAATTAAATAATGATTATTGTTACTGGGCTTGTATTTGAAATCCCTATACAAGAAACTCTTGGAAACTGGGTGGAACAAGAAGTTTGAGCTTCTGATCAAATGCAAACCCCAGCGTTGCCCTGTCTAGCTTCCCAAGAGATAGACCAAAGAGATCTATCTGATGCCATCTGAGGGGAATATGCTACCCTATTATTTTTAAATTTTTAAATTTAAGCATCAACTGATTGTATCTATTACAAATTTTCTTCTTTCATAAAGAGATAACACTGCAAGTCAGAGTGTACACCGACCTAATAAAAAAGTGACTCCCTTCATGAGTTGATCTTTGGCATAGGATTTAGTGACTCATCTTATGATCATGTCCCAGTCCCTTTAATCAGAACCCCTCCATAATATGAATTCCAAGAATTCTCCTCTTATATCATTGTCTCCTCTCTTTTCAGTTTCCTCCACTACTACTGCAACTGCAATAATTTTGGGATCTGCAGTTCATCGGTCCTATCAATTTTTCATTTCTCTATACTCCTCATTTTCTCACTTCCCTCCAACTAGTTTAAAATTCATAGGGCATCACATAATTGCTTTTTACCTCTTTATAAATTCAACCCTGTTTAAACTGGCATTCAACATGGCTGGTGAAAATGAACTGTCTCACTCTGAAGTGATGTCCATGAAGCTTACATGGGCCCCTCAGCGCTGCTTCGTGCCGTGCTCTCCCAAGAGATTCCCTTTTCCACTCTCTCAGCTAATTATGTCGTATCTTCTCTCTGGTCTGCTAGCCCCCAAAGTTCCCTCCCCTTCTCATTCCCGGTGTGGCCCGGCTCCTGCTCGCTGAGGAGCAAGTCTGTCAGGAGCACACTTCGTAAGTCTCCCGCGGCTACCCTCACACACCTGCCAGCATCTGGACCCTGTGCTCTGCTTTCCCTACTGATACCATGGGCAAACTGCCCACGTATTTAAGTCCAAGCCTTCCACGTGTGCACCAGGTCACATTCCTGTCATAAATTCAAGGAGATTTCTTCAGAAATTAATTCTCCTCTCTCTCTTCAACAGCATCAGCCTTTGGCTTTGTACTAGATATGCTGTGATTTTACTAATATTATTTGTTTAAATACTCACTCTCTTCTCTCTCCGATCAGTCCATTGATCTGATCCCCATCAGAGGAAAATTCCTCACAAGATGAGTAGTGTATGCATAAAGTCTTCCATTGCTCTCCTGCAATTCTCTCCTCTAATCAGGATTTTAACTCATGAAACCCCTCACTGACAAGGTCAGCAATCCCCTCTATGATACTGAATTCAGCAACTACTTCTTATCTAACTTAACCCATCAACAACATTTCCACCTTCCTTCTCACTTGATCACTCGGTCTCAGTCATACTTGCCTCCTTTTTCCTCGACCACACCAAGGAACCTTTGCCTCAGGGCCTTTGTCCTCTCTGTTCTCCTACCTAGAATGCTGTTCCCTGTGGTGGTCTCACAGCCTGCTCCCTCACCACCTTCTGGTCTTCCTGTAAATGTCATTTGTGAGTGACGTCATCTCTGACCATCCTTCCTAAATCTGCAAATCTCACTTCTCCCAACATAACCCGATCCTTTCCCTACTTTAAGTTTATTCTTAGCATATACACTCCTAAGGCACTATATGTTATGTATTTTGTTTAGTCATTAACCACTGAAAGATGCCCTCCAAAATTTTGCCATGATGCAAATGTTCTATATCAGTGCCGTCCAATGTAGCAGTTGCCAGTTATGTATGACTAGGGAGCACCTGAAATATAGTTTAATTAATTTAAATTTAAATTGCCACATGTGGCCAGTGGGTACCCTTTTAGACAGCACAGCCTGAATACATAAGCTGCATGAGAACAGGGAGTTCTGACTTTTTCAGATGATGTAACCCCAGGACCTACAACATCATGGAACACACAGTAGGTGTCCAATGTATATCTGTTCAATGAACTGAACACTTCTTTCCTTTCTGGGTTCATTTTCCTGCTTAAATATTGAGCCAGGCCATGGTATTTGGTTGAGGCACAGAGCACAGGTTACATGTTAGCTCCCATCCAGTGGCAAAGCCCTAGATATGGAGGTATTTTCCTACTTGTCTACTATCACTGCCTTCATAACAAAAGCACTTAGGGCCCTCTCCTCCCTCCCTCCCTCCCTCCCTCCCTCCCTCCCTCCCTCCCTCCCTCCCTCCCTCCCTCCCTCCCTCCCTCCCTCCCTCCCTCCCTCTCTTTCTCTCTCTCTCTGTTCCCATTTAATTCTTTTGCCTACTTGAAACCCTGTGTAGGTTCTCAACAACCCAGCTTTAGAAGAAAGGCCAAATATGAGAAGCATCTAGTATTAAAAAAGAAGATCAGATATAAACTTGATAGTAATTATCCTTAGAATATAAATCTCATCTCTTTACCAAGAAAGAAGTGTCACTGGTCTTACACAGGGCAGGGCCCAAGTTCTTCAAGGTGGAGAGTTTTATGCTCTCAATATACAACATGACCTTCCAGGAGAGAGAAATAAAAAGTGGGAATAGCAGGAAGGGACAGAGATGTGGCTATTTTAGCCAAAGGAATAAACTTAATAAACCTGGATCCAAATGGTGATGCAAGTCCTAAATGTGCCATGGTCCTCGTCTCTCCTGGTTTTCAAGGTCAATTTCTGATAAAATACGTTTTTACCAGATCTGAAACACTCAGGAATTACCAGCTGTAGCTTTTTCAGAAATTAGAACATTTCTTCTTTTTTTTTTTTTTAATATTTTAGTTTCTTCATCTGTAAAATGGGGATCACAGCAACATCACTTATCTTGGAGTGTTGTTATAAAAATATCTAAAGTAAATGTAATGTGCTGACAATAGATTACAAGCACTTATTAAATGTCTGCCGCTCTTGCTATTCTAGATAGAGAATTTTAAACCACTCGTTGGTCCAAATACTTCATTTTACAGCTGAGGACTGGAGACACCAATTTATTTACACACTCACTCACTCACTTACTTACTTACTTACTTTATTTATTTATTTATTTATTTTTATTGTTGAAAGTATTGCAAATGTCTCCATTTTCCCCCCAATGATCCCCTCCACCCTGTACCCCTCCCCAGGCCTTCACCCCACTATTGTCTATGTCCATGGATTATGCACATATGCATATAAATCCTTATGTTAATCTCCTCCCACCTCCCCCTTCCCTCTGAGATCCCTCTGTCTTTTCCATGATTCTATAGAGACACCAGTTTTTAAAAACACATATTTAGTGTATAAATGAGGGCGAGAAGGAAAGTTGCCTTTTACGTACTACAATTTCCAGTACATCACTCACCATGTCCCCTTGTTCCTCTCCATTCTTTTCTTGATTGTTATATGGAAGTAAAAAGGGTAATCACATCTGGGGGAACTGGAGGGGGAAACTGTGGCTTTGGCTGCAAATAAGAAGTTACTTAACATTCTGCTTCTCCGATCGGGAGTCATCAAGCAGATCAGCTGGAAGTGCTCTCCTTGCCACCAGCGGGGTCAGATTCATTCACATACACACCTGCCAGGCTGTCAGAGTAACCAGTGCCCCTGTCCTGTGTGGAAGGTGGCTCCAGGGCTGCCCCTAGATAGACAGCTGTGGCCAGTGTAAGGTTTTTTGTGTTTTTTTTTAGTTTCTAGATGATAAAGCTTCTAAGCCTTTGGGTGATCTTTTCTACTGGGCATAAGAGTTGATTGCCACTGACTTTCCTCTTGTCAAACACCTGCACACCTCCTCTGGGGACAGTCACGCAGTGAGCGGCAGCAGCAGGCACCCTGGCAAGATGAAGAAGCTGGGCTCTCACACAACCTTGCTATTACTTTGGCCTGGCACTTACTGGTTATTTAGTCTGGTACTCAGTGATTTACTCTTCAAGTGCTCACAGTGGTGTCTTTTCTTAATTGCTGATCTCATTTTGCACCCTAGTGCCAAACAGTCCCCCTGAGACTACTGAGTAAAACAACAGGAAAAGTTTCAACAACCATCATGATCCTTAGTAAAATGTAGCTCTTAGAGGAGACAACCTTCCTGGAACCATCCCAAGTAGTCTGACACTCCTCTGTTTTCTTTAGGCACTTCATGTGCCTGTCAGTTACTGAAATTAGCTACATTTAATAAATGATTCCTTCTGTTGGCTACTGGGACAATAAAGTGATTTTTGGGACTCTGATGTGTGCCTTATTTAGATAATTACTCTAAAACAGGAAGGAAATACTGTGCATAAGGGCAGTGCTGTGGGAAGAAATCTTTGACTAGAAATAACAACATCTGAGAAAACTGTTTATAGTAGATCCAGAAAACTGCAAATAAATGAACAGAGCTGGCAACTCTTTGAATCTGAGATAAGCGATTCTAAACGAGATGACTGGATTTTATATAGTGTACAAATATGCTGTCTTACATCGGTCCCATCTTGAGAAGGAGGGTTCTTTGGAAAAGACAATGATGCTGGGGGAAACAAAAGGCAGCAGGAAAAGAGGAAGACCAAATATGAGATGGTGTGACTCCATAAAAGAAGCCATAGGCATGAGTCTGCAGGAGCTGAGCAGGGCTGCTGAGGACAGGACATTGTAGACATCACTCATTCATAAGTTTGCCAGGAGTTAGAGATGACTCAACAGCACGTAACACACACAAAAATATGTGCTATGAAACCCAGATCAGACAGACTTGCCAAAACATTCTACACTTCAAGTTAAATAAAGGCCAGCCATATTAATTAAATTGGCCTGACTGGTCTCTCTGAGCTTACCTTTGTTTTTTCATCACTAGCTCCAACTATCCTTTCAACTTTCTAATTTCTGTCTTATTTAAAATTTTATATCAGAGCAGTACTGATGACAAATTTCCATAAATTGTTCAAAAATAAATATTATCTCATATAAATTTCCTTTATAGTGTTAAAAATTTGCTTTTGAAAAGGTAATCAGTAACAGTAGATCTGATATATTCCCAATCACCAAGAGAAATGCTCCCTCGGTTTTGCTCATTTTTATTTTAAGCAACATGATCAGTCTTTTTTTCTGTATACGAGAATTTAAAAAATTTTTTTAAAAATAAGTTTTTATTGATTTTAGTGAGAGGAAGAGAAAGGAAAAGAAAGATAAAAACATCAATGATGAGAGAGAGTCATTGATCAGCTGCCTCCTGCTCACCGCCTACTGCATGTGCCCTGACCTGGAATCGAACCATGATCTCCTGGTTCACTGGTCAACACTCAAACACTGAGCCACACTGGCTGGGCTATGAAAATCTTTTAGATGTTAATGGAAATTCTCACTAAATGAATAAATATTATTAGCCTGTACTGCTATGTTCTTAGCCTGTACGTGAGCTAGCTGGACTGCCTCCCTGGTAAGCAGAAGTCTGGGAGATTCCTTCTATTGACATAAGCGATCTCCCAAATCTGTGGACTCAGGCATTTTGTTAACAATGCTCATTATTATAGCTTTCATCTGTAAATTAGTTCGAAGCATTTAAAAGCCAGACAGTTCTGTTATTATCAAGACACAGATCTAGAGCTGTTCGACTCCAATAAGAGTAATATGCTATGCATGCATCAAACTTGTTATAATCCAGAGCCTAGCCTGGCACATGAAAAATTTAAGACTATCTAATATTGGCTAACATTTGTTGAGTGCTTATTACTAAATGTCACTCTTTAGGTTGAAAAATGGGCTGTCTTATTTAATCTTCACAAACCTAGGAAATAGACAGTCCCATTTGTGTTTGAGAAAATTCAGTCCCACTAAGGTAAAGTAAGTGGCCCAAAGTCACACACACAAAAAAAGTGGCAGAGCCAAGTGTTGAACTTAGAAAGTTACATTCCAGAGCCTGCTTTTTTGAATTACTACCCAAACAAAACTGCTTGGCAGAATGAATACTGATTCTATTCTTTATTTTTCCCCATAGCAACAAACATAGTGTTTTGACCTATGAATTCTTAACTCAGCTTATGTGTATGAAAAAAATAGCATTCCTAAATTTAATGGGTACAGTATCACTGATATCCTGTAATATCTAGAGTGTCCCATATTGAAAAACTTTGTTTTCAAGTCCATTACCTCATTTGATTCTCATAATAGCCATATATTTAGCCAAAACAGATACAGTTTATATCATTTCTCTTTGAGAAACAAGAACATTACCACACAGAAAGGTGAGTTTGTCACAAATTAGACCCAAACTACAGACCAACTAACTCCAAAGCCTGTGTCTTTCCTCTCTGTAACTAGTCCAGTGGTTTGGTCCCTATACTAGGAGTAACAGCATCACCTTGGAACTTGGAAATACAAATTATAAGCCCAACATCAAACTTAAGGAATCAGAAAGTCTCAGAGTGGGGCCCCACAAGGCCACCAGATGATGCCAATGCCTGCTGGTCTGAAAACCACTGTACTAGACCAAATGATTCTACAGCCCATGAGAATAGTACGAAGAAAACTTCCTGTAAATGGCAAGTACATATTCATTCCCCATAATTTCCTGATAACTTCATCAGCCACACATATGCTAGAAGATGACTCTTAGTCATATAGCTATGGCCCATAGGCTTACTACTGCACTGACCTATGACTTCATAAATTATTTGACTGATTCTCTTCTTATTGATTTGATTTGTAAAACTGGGAACCAATTACTTAATTAGAGGGATCATCACAATAAAGTCAGAACCTATGGTTATGGAGATCTCAGGCCAAAGAAGGACAATCTTTGTCTGAGCTACCAGCAAACTCACATTAAGAGAATCCGCTATCTAAAATCTCTCCCTGATAATGTATTTTTGTTTGTTTGAATTGTTATTTTAATGTTTGCTTTCTTGGGATTCTATTAAATCCTCAGAAGCCTGGAGAGTAAATATAAAATGGAAATCTAAGCTACAATTTTAGTTATGGCTTTTGACTGGTATTTTTAAAACCTTTCAAAAAGTAAAATATTTCTTTAAATCTAAGATGTCATCAATTATAGCACAAAATTATTGTGACCATTTTTAATATGCCACTATAAAAATAAAAAGAACATTGCTAATCCAATAATGAAATGCCATCCAATGTAAGAGGCATCCCAATTCAGACTTGTTAAAATATGAAAAAGTGCATTTTAGCATCAATGAAATTCAGGACACATTTGGTTCTGCAGTTGCAGCTGGCATTCTCCCTCGGGGCAAACTCTGCTTATGTATTTTCTTTTCAAAAGTGATGTTGATCTGGCCCCAGTTATGGTACAGTTATAGTAATTTTGCTCTTCAAAGTTAAGTAGTAGTCATCCTAGCCTAAGGATTGTTTCATGACATCAGTAACTAAGCACGGCAGATGGAAAATATTCTTCTACAATTTGGTATCTGAGTTGTCATGTGGTGTAAGGAAACAGGCAATTGAGCGAGAAAATGAAGGCAGGGTAATAGTAAAACGTGGAGCACTCATTGAATACAACTCTTGGCTGTCATTTCAAAATCAAATCATGCCCAAATCTAAACTTTGTTATTTTTTATACACTGGCATTTTTCTTCCTTAATTAACTCTGTTGCTTCTTTATGTTGGCTGTTAGATATATACAAGGAAACTAGGCTGCATACACATATATTTATATTTATAAATATGAATGTCCTGCAAATCCACGTCCTCCTGTCTTTGCAGGAGGCCTCGTACTTGCTTGTAAATGCAACAAAGAGACTACTGGTATGTGAAACTTTTAAGCTAAAGATGAAAATTTTGAGGCAAAGACTAAGTACCTGACTGGTTCTTCTGCAGAATCCTCCATGACAAATAACAAGTATGATCTGCAAACTGGTAAGCTCCCATACGTATTTGACAAGCTCTGCTAACATTTTTGACTTGGAAAATTTTATTCAGATCAGTAATTTGTTGTTGGGAAAATTTCCTTTCATTTTCCGTATTTTCACAATTCAGAATACACTTCTACAGTAATTAAAAACTCTGCTAATTTATTTGGGATATTTTTTAATAACCTGTTGAACCAAATGAAAACTATGCTAAGCTGGAAGTAAAGAGACATGAGCTCAAGTGTGGTTTTGTTAATCTTCAGCTCTGTGCCTGAGTGAATCACTTAATTTTTCTGTCACTTTTTAAAAATTTGGAAATGTAAATGACTGTTAAATCTTCTTTAGTGATTTCAGGGTATTAAGGAGGTACAAGATCATCATAATAAAAACATATAAGAAAAGGGTGCTTTATATGTATTATTTAATCATAAAAAACAAAATGAGTTGATGCAGAAAGTACTACATATAATACCTAGTGCAGAGTAAACATTCAGCGATTGCCAGCAGATATCACTATTCTATCAACAATAACAATAACACTGCCAGGATGAAGTTTAATGTTAAGGTCAAGAAAACAATCTTCGAGAGGTTGAGTGGCATCCTTGTGGTCAAGCTAAGGGCTCATGCCAGGATTGTCACTTGTCTACTGCATGACCAGACTGTGCTTTCAAACTCAGGGCCACAGTGCCCTCCCTAGTCACTGACAGTACAGCCAATCAAATCGGCTGTGAGTCGAAAATCATCTTTTCTACTTAAATTTAATTCCTAGAGTATTGCTTGAAAACACAGTAAAATAATTTTTTTTATCCATCTATCACATGACTTCTAGTCCATTTTTTCCCATAAGTGTTTGGATTAGACTTGAAGACTATTAGAACACAACAAAGTGCTCTCTGACAATTGTTACGGGAAAGGGAGGGGTGTGATACACAAAATATAAAGTGGTCAAGAGAAGAGGAGAGGTCCTGTTCTGAGACAGGAGGGTATGAGCCGTGGTTTGGGGTAGTTAAGGAAGGGAGAAGGCATTCCTTCTTTCCTTAGCTGCCTCCCTCCACACCTTCAAGACCTATACACTGAAAAAGAAACAGAAGCCCAACCTGACTAAACCAGTCCGTGGGAGGTAACACCCGGGCGAGAGAAAACCTGTGAAATGATGTTCACTTCAACACTGTTTGGAAACAACTGAAAGGTCCATTAGTAGGAGGGCAGATAAAATACATAATAGGATATGTCCATAATGGCCTAAAATAAAGAAAGTAAAAGGATATATAAACACTTGTATGTCAGAACAAAGATATTAAAAGCAAAACAAGCAAGTTCGACGAACTATATGTACAGAACAATAATTTAATGCTTACCTTTTGCTATATATGTTAAATTTGAAAACACACTCACTAAAATAATATTGTATGGTATGTGTGTGTACTAGAAAACACACAAATTATGACATTGTTTAGGAGGGGAGGGGAATAGGGCTTGGGGGCAGTGATTTTTATTTCTTTTATAAACAAAAGACTTGGAGTAAATATAATAAAAGTTTTAGCTGTTGCCAATTCTAAATGGTGGAAATCATGAAGCTTGTTAGCATGTACACTCATCATTAGTAGGTGAAGTAGACCAACACAGCCTCATTTGTTTAACAACGTTTATTTCTTGGCACTTATTTGTTGACTGGTTTAGCACTTAAACTTCTTAGAGATTTATTTTTGGAGGATTGACTACTCCGGGAATTTTTGTGCTTTCCCAGGACAAACTCACAGCTACGGACGAATTCACTTGTACAGGTATCTGTCCCACAACAGTCTCTCCCTGTCGGACATTCACAGGGGGAAAAGTGGAATAAGGGGATCACCAAAAAGGATACAACCTTCTATCCAGGAGAAGATGGTAATGCAAAACTCTAAGATACACTGTTTACATTTCCTTCAACTATTAGCTATTCTTTACTTGTTAAATTAGCTATTCTATACTCGTGTATTTGCCGAGGGAAATGATTTCTATCTCAAGAACTGTAAAACTACCTCAATGTTTACTAAAGAAACATGTTTTTTAATCAGATGTTGCTGTCATCTTACAATGACTTTTGCATTATTTCAAAGAAAAGGAAAAATTTATTCTCATGATAAAAACAATTTGCACCTATTAATTCACTACCTGAAGCCAATGAAAGTAGAGAATATGTAAATGTGTTGAAAATGAAGGGAAAAAAATCTATTTTTTTGTAAGATGAATTTAACGATGACAACACAGTAAAGCCAGGGGGTGCTGCAATATGGTGAATCAATTTCATTCAATTGTATTGTTTGAACATGGCACTTAGTTGTCATGCCAACCTTCTTAAACTGTAACAGGAAGACAATCAGATGGAAATGAGAGTATTTTAAAAGATAAACTGATAACTTCAAGGTAAAGTTTGAGATAGGGCTTAGGGTAGGACACAAAGATACTTATTCCTTTCAGCTTGGGCCCTAACCCTGGGGTTAATTGAAACAACCGTGTAGATTTCAAATAACTAATTCAGATAATTTACTTAAAACTTCAGCAGAAACAAATCTGAATATTTTTGTTGTAGTTTCACAGCAGAGGACACTTGATATGTAAAGAAATGAGAAAAGAGAGGGGAAAAAATAGTACTAACCAAGAACCAACTTTAATTTTAAATCACTTCTACATTTGGGCTGAAACTTTTGTCCATAGTCTCAACCAATTCTTTAAAAAACAACAACAGGTAGCTAATTAGGTGTTTAAAAACAAACAAAAACACTAGATGTTTTGACTTTATCCTTTCCTTTCTGAATATCGAACACAATTATTTTAAAATATTCATTCAATGTGCTAAGACAACAAAATTTTAGCATCTCTGATATGATTACAAAACCTCTCTTTAAAGTCCTTGAACATTCTACTTCGGGCAAGGGCGAGTTTTTCAGAATGGGAAAACAGAAGAGGAATTTGTTTTTATAATTTCCACCTATTTTTAGGTTTAGCCTATTTCTAGCCTCATTTTGAGACTCCCCTCAAACAGAGGATGGCTCTGGCATGGGACAGAAAGGGCCCAATACTAATGGCCTGTGCAGAACTTTCAGTCCCAAGTAATGTAAGTGCATCTGACAGGTGGTAGAAAGAGAACAAAGAGACCCAGGGGTGAGCTCTTTGGGGAATAACTAACTATACAGCTGTCCAATAATGCTAACTTCTGCCCAGTTAATGTGGCAGCATCTCTAGAAAACACAGCCAGCAAACTCAGGCCTGCATCAGATGATCTATACACCCAGTTGCCCAGACGTGACGCTGTGTTGTTTTTTCATTTAAGTATCATGGGACTAGTCGGTGATACAGACTGTGCTTGAAAAGCTAAGGGTCTTAGGCACCAATATGGCCTCTGTAGTGTGCATGCAAGTTCTCTAGTCTCATGCATTTTATGAAACATTTACTCTTTAGTGAAAAAAATCCAGTAAAAGCCGTATGCAATTTCATCTAACTACAAATTCAGGGTAAGCACTTTGGTTTTAACCCCAATTATTTCAGATGATAATATTTTCTCATCTATAAAATATGTGAACTGTTTTTAGATAGCCTCTACTATAACTTCCTTGGGTTCTAAGATTTCCTCTCCTCATTGTATATCTTTTCCTTATTAAGTGCAAATACTCGAGAAAGGGTGAGTTATTAAATCACTTAAAATTTATGTCTGTTTTTCTTAGTAAACAAATCACCTAGTAAGGAAGCATGTGGCCCAATGAGTAGAAAAAACAAAGAAGGGAAGAAACAGATAAGGAAGGGAGGGAGGTTGGGGAGATTATAGACAAACTTATCCTGGCCTAGAAAGCAATGAAGAATGTCCCCCCAAACGAATAAAGACACACAACCTAAAGAAGGTCTTGGCGCATTGTACTGAAGCTAACAAGAGGTACGAACCATGTTTCTTCTGTCTATGACCAAGAGAAACCATACTACTAGTACTTTCTATGCTACCTTCCAAGATGACATTTGATATTGGAACTTGACTTGGAAAAAAACAAAAACACCATGAACAAACAAGCAAGAGAACAAAAAGATGAATTCCTTCTAGCTAATTCTGAAAAGTGGACTTGCTACAGCTTGTCTCCTTGGCAGGGAGAAAGACCCAAATGTAGATATTCTTCCGCTATTTCTCCCTCCTTAGGGAGATTCTTGGATTTAATAACAAGCAACACCTTTTCTAGATTTCCATTGTTATTCCATGTGTTTTCCACTGTTTGAGTTTATCTCAATTTAAGGTATAAGCTCTTATTTTTTTATTTAGACTAAACTATTCACTAATCTTGACTCAAATGAGGTTTAGCTCTAGTGGAAAAATTGACTTCCATGTGAGTGGCATTCCACGAAGAAATGCCACTCACATGGCGTGGGTTATAAGGATATTTGATTTGACCAAATACCTCTCTATTAAATTGTACCAATGCTGCGGATTACTGTGTTTTGTCTGTGCTTGTGGAGTTCCTTCTTTTAATATGTTTTCAATAGACAGCAAGGCACTAAGAACCCTGGGTAACTAAAAGATGTTAAAAATAGCTACTACCTAACAATGTTACTGGAACAATTAGAGTGCAGAAAACTCCCTCACATGAGATGCCAACTGAAAACAAAGGTTGGCATGATGCTGGTTCTTTGTTTTTCCCCCCAATTAATAAATCAAGCTCCATCCAAATTCATCTCTCTCACTTAACACTATTTGGGTTGTTTTTTATTTGTTTGTTTTCATTTCCCCCCAACCCGCTAAAAAACACCATGATGGAGCCTATTCTTTGTGTAAATGTTCTTTTTCCTTCATTTTTAAAATAGCCATCCACAGCGCTAGCAAACATTTGTACCCGTGGACTATGCATATGCCTTGTTTTCACACTCAGGGAACACAGAAATTATTCTTAAAGAAAGACTCTTTCTAGCCAAATTGCATTAAGTCACATCAATCAAATGCAACATAACACAAAATTCATTTGTCCATTTGGTGTCTAGTTGCTGAGGAACACAGCCAAAAAATTAATCTTTGCAACACAATAGAAGATCCAGAGCATTGCCCATAGGCATGTACAAAGCCTGTGAGCTCGGGGAACCACACTTTGTATTCAGACCCAAAGAGCACAGTATTATTGGGAAATAACTTTTTTTTTTTTTACTCCATGTACAATAGAATAAAAACAGCAGCTTCTTTTCTCCTTGTAAAAAGTCCAGTAGCTTTTCTAGACGCGTGACCTTTCAAGTCATTCAACGTATTTTAAACAGAAGCCCTATCACTTCTGCCTTTAAATAGCAACCGGGGACTCCTGAAAAACATAAAGGTCCTGAATTGTCCCCTCAAGTCCACCAAAGGAAACAAATTAACTTTGTTTTCTTAAAGGCCAATTTCTACAAAGAGATGAATCTGACAGAGCAGTAAACACCATCTCAATCATTTTTAACAGTCTTACCTCACTTTACTAGATGCGTGCAAAAGGTGCTGTCTCTTTTAAAGACCTTAAAGGTGTTATTATGTCATAGCATTTCATAAGGCCCTAAAGGATTTACTTACATTTTGCTGTCACTTTGTATCCCCCCAGAGGAGGGGCGTGGCCTTCTATTGCATCAAATCCAGCGGAAACTAGGACCATGTCTGGATCAAACTCTTTGGCCACAGGCGTCACTACAGTCCTGCACAGTAAAAAGGCAACCAGTTACTCATGGGAATGGTGAATACCTTTCAAAATCGTGAGTGAAAAAGGCTTGGCACAATCTCAAGAACTTCCCAAGAATAAAGGAAAGGGGAAAAGTAAACACTGTTTGAAACGGATCAGAAACTTATCATTTCCTTATTACAGAATCGCTGCTATTTTAGCACCCCAATTTAGCCTTCTTTCATATTTTTACCTTCAAATTAAATAAGAATGCTTTGCAGGTACATTCTTAAGCCTATCATTTCCCATGCACATCTGTGGCTGTTTTATCCCACTGCCTATAAAACATCGCTTCTTCCAAGGGAGTGACTAATGTTTTACAGAGGAAAGCTGAAGCTTTAGTGAAAACCTGGCTTGCTCCAGTTAGAGAACTTCGTGTAAATTTGAACTATAAATTTCTTTTGGGGAAGTCACTGCTTTCACAACTTAAAAATATTAAAAAAAAAATATTTGTCATGGTAGGGGGTGATTCTTGCAAAGGAAAAACATGAGATTCCCTTAATAGAATCCAGACTATAATGTTAAAGTGAGTCCAAGGTCAGAGACACCAACAATGTGGCAGCCTCATCCATGACAGAAGCCCCTGCTGGCCCCGCTCCGACACTCCACACTCGCCTCTGCAGCCTTCTCAGGCTTCCCTGATCCCTTTCTCCTCAGTGCTGGACCTGAGAGAGAATGCCTAATGGATGCTACTTGGCTTTAGAAAGTGCAAATGCTTTGTGAATGCAGGTTTCAAGACCAGTAGGCCATCATTAGAATTCAAATTCTCAAAGACAATTTAATGAAATGGGAAAACTGCACAGCATGGGAAATTTAAAAAGTAGTACTTTGTCTTTATTGTGTGTTTGGGAGAATGACTAAACCAAATATTAAAATAATTATTCTTGAGTAGTGATATAGTTATTTAAAATTTTTTATATTTGCAAATTTCCCATAATAATATCAGATTTATAGTTAAAATGTTTTGCATGTAAATAAGAAGGTGAAGTTACAGAATGAAAACTATTTACTTGAAACTTACCTAGATGAAGACATAAATGAATAAAATGCTTTTCATAACTCCACTACTATTATAAAAGTATAAAAGTTCAATCCTTCAAACTCTTTAATGTACATGTAAGTGACTTCTGTGGAACTCCTTCCAACAATCGGAAAGCCACTTATATTGGCATTGCCCCATCAGGGAAACTAAGTCAAAACATAATTTTGTTTCCTATGCACAATTTCATTATTTTGTTCTTCCATAAAATTAAAAACCTCTAATAAAGTTACATTATCAGGAGCAGTCTCACCAATTCTTTTCCTTCCTAATAATACCAACTCTTACACTGCATTTTTCATTAAAGTGTCATACATTATCAATCCACTACTTTTCATATGAGTAAAATAGCCATGTGATATCTGTTGGGACATTAGGTACTGGAATAAGTTGTCGCAAACAATCAAAAGTGTTTTTATCATGGTACACCATCTATTTAATTTGATTAATCCTATGTATTCCCTTAGACAACAAACAATACTCTTAGGACAATATGAGTGGATGAATGAACAAGGTTGTCCATCCAATCATATGCATCATAGCATCTCTTTTTCCATCTCCTTTCCCTCTGTTTGGAAGGTTCTCTCTTCTCCTCTCTTCTTATCTCCCTAATCAACGTCTCTTTGTAAGTCTGATTGAAGGGTAAACATCCTTCAAGGTTCAGCTCACTTACTATCTTCTTTACAAAGGCTTCTCTGTGCATACGGATATGAAATACACATGTATGCATTATTATTATTACTTTTAAATATAACTTTATTGATTTCAGAGAGAGGAAGGGAGAGGGACAGAGAGATAGAAACATCAATGATAAGAGAGAGTCACTGATCGGCTGCCTCTTGCATGCCCCGACTGGGGATCGAGCCCACAACCCGGGCATGTGCCTGGACCTGGAATCGAACTGTGATCTCCTGGATCCTAGGCTAATGCCCAACCGCTGAGCGACGCGCTGCCAGGCATGCATGCATTATTGAAGGACAAAGACAGGAGACAATAGGAGACAAGGATTGACAACAGAATTTTAGAATACTGAAAACACAGTGATCTTCAGAGGGCAAAGCTAAAACATGAATGTGTCTACAGAGTCAAAGCCACAAAAAGCTAGCTGACTTTTCTCTCTCTTCCTGGAGAAACAAACTGAACAAAAAGAAAATACCTAGAGAGACTGACACTTATGTCACTCAAACCAATAGTCAGGTATCTTCCTCAGTGTTCCTATAGTGAATGCAAGTCAGAAAGCCCCACTCAGGCATATGGAGCTTCCACTCTCTTTCCAGTATCCCTTTCTCAAACATGATGGACTGTTTGAAGAAAGCTTCTAGCAGGAAAGACAACAAAACTAACATGCAAACAAACAAATAAAAGAAAGGGAACTCAGGAAAATCTGAGAAAACGCAGTCAAAAGACTAAATTACAAACACCAGGATTATCCTCAAAGACACAAAATAGTACAGTTGGCGTTCCATATCCATGGATTCAACCAACCATGGACTGAAAATATTTGGGGGGAAAATGTTACATTGTTGCTGACATGTACTATGTAGTTAGGCCTACAATGGTTGCAAGTGTACTGAAAATATACAGACTTTTTTCCTAGTCTTTATTCTCTAACAACACAGCATAACAACCATTTACATAGCATTTATATTTTATTACGTATTATAAATAATCTAACACGATTTAAAGTACATAGAAGATATACATATGTTTATATGCAAATACTACGATATTTTATTTATATAACTTGAACATCCACAGATTTTGGTATCCAGGGTAGTCCTGGAACCAAGGCCCCAAGGATATTATGAGATGACTGGACATCTAGGGAATGAAAAGAGGATCCTATTAAAATAAAGAAGAAACAGAAAACAAAACATAGACTCTTTAAGAGATAAAGCTGACTAGTTCTCAGAAAGTTAAGCACAAACAGAGACATGGAAAACTGACAGGAATAGATCAGAAACTTAAAGGACCCATTTAGGAAATTAACATATGAAGAAAAGTCTAAGGAACATTTTTTTAAATTTAGAATCTCATATCCACTCAAACTGCCAATCAAAATTGAGAATAGAATAGTTTCAGACATTCAAAATCTTAAAAAACAACAGTATCTCCTACAAATATTTTCACAGGAAGGTATTAGATGATATATTCCATCAAAATGAGGGCATAAGCTCTGGCCGGTGTGGCTAAGTGGTTAGAGCTTTGGCCCACACATCAAAGGGTCTTGGGCATGTACCTAGGTTGCAGGTTTAATCCCTGGCCCTGGTCAGGGCACACGCAGGAGGCAACCAATCTATGTGTTTCTGGAACATCTTGTGATGACAAAAAACAATGAAATGCTCAAAAAGGGATGGGAACAGGTCAGTAGGGAATATGAACCAATGTGAAAGAGCTCCCAATGGCCAAATTTGGGACAATTTAAGGAGCAAAATAAATGACAGTCCAGAATTATAATCCAAAAAGTGAAATTAGTATCCATGAGTCCGTCTGCACAGAGATTCAAAAATAAATGAATAAATAGAGTAAAGAAGAAACAGTTCTGTCTTACAAAAAATTTCAACTAATAACTAGAAGAATTGAAGGAAAGAGAGAAGTCACCATTTGAACAAGACATATATAACTGATGCAGGGAAAGGCCACAGAGGGATGCTGAAATCAGTAGACAAACATTTGAGAAGAAACATGATATTCACATAATCCAAAAGTATTTTCCCCAAGATATTATAAAGAGGGGAAAAAAGGAACATTACAACAAAGAAACCTGCCAATACCACCTTAATACAGTGACTCAGTTTAACATCTCTAGTGATAATACAGATCAATATCAACATTCCCTGGTGTGATACACTGGGAGAGGCAGATCCGTTCTGTACTGTTCTTGCTAAAATATAGACCCTCTGTCTGGCTGGGCATGGCTCAGTGGTTGAGCATCAACCTAGGATCCAGGACATTTCAGTTCCATTCCTGGTCAGGGCACATGCCCGATGTGCGGGCTCAATCCCCAGCTGGGGGCCTGCAGGAGGCAGCAGATCAATGACTCTCTCATCATTGATGTTTCTCTCTCTCTCTCTCTCGCTCCCTTCTTCTCTCTGAAATCAATAAATATATATTTTTAAAAAATTAAAATAAAATAATAAAGTAAAATATGGAACCTCAAATCTATTGAGAAAACATCAGACAAACCTAAATGAAGGGACATTTGACAAAATAACTGACCGGTCCACTTTGAAAGTCATGGCCAGGAAAGACAGGGCATTGCTCCAGATTGGATGGGACTAAGCAGGCATGACATCTGGGTGCAATGTGAAGCTCTGGATTGGAATCTGGAGCAGGAAAACTAGTGGAAAAACTTCAGTCCCATATAAAGTCTGCAGTGAAGCTAACGTTATGGTGCAAATATTAATTTCTTAACTTGGATAATTGCTCTATGGTTATATTAGTTTTTAACATTAGGGGAAACTGAGTATAAGGCATACAGGAACTCTGGGCTAGTCTTATAACTTTTCTGTAAGTCCAATAGTATTTCAAAATAAAATGTTACCAAGTCTCAGAACACAAAAAAAGAGTAAGTGTATAACAATAAAAGATGGGAGAGTTGTCAAGAGTGATTTTAAAAAAATATGTTTTATTGACTTTAGAGAGAGAGGAAGGGAGAGGGAGAGAGAAACATCCATGAGAAAGAGAAACATCTATCGGCTGCCTCCTGCACACCCCCTTCCTGGGGATCAAGCTGGCAACCCAGGCATGTGCCCTAACTGATCTTTGGTGCATGGGACAACGCTCAACCAACTGAGCCACACCAGCTAGGGCCAAACAGTGATTTTTTTAAAAAACAAATCTCCAGAAAGGGAAATAGGCTGGGTGCATACTTAAAAAATGAAACTAAAAAGAAAGCTACAACCCTGAACATGTCTCATGGGACTACAGAGGAGATAAGAGACACTCCATCCAATGGAACCCCCTGAAAAAAGCAAGTATAGTGACGGAAAAGAGAAGCAGGACTGAATACAAAAAAACTAAAGAAATGCTAGTTGGTTACGGAGACCAGGACTGCATCCCATACCTAATTACCTTCCCTCTATGCCAGTAACCAGTGTTTATTCTAGGCAGATTATTCAGATGACTCTCTCTTAAGAAAAGGATGTGTCTGGAGAAAGCCAAGGCTTCTAGTGTGGATATTGTTGCCTCAAAATACAGTCTTCCTGATTTTATCAATTAAGGAGATTCAGAGACTATGAGCCATCTTCTGGAATGCTCACTCCAATGTGGGGTTTGGCCATCCATGCACTCTGTCCCACACCAGCTGACATGAGCTCCCAACTGACCCATTTACATAACCACAGGGAAAAATGACACCGGTTACTACTTGCATAAATATTAATGTCAAAGCAGAAACTTCCCGGCACATAGGGAGAGCCTGTGGTATGAAGAAAAAGAAAAGACTGAAATAAACATAAATATAAACAACTCTAGAAAAACAGATAATTCAGGCAACAGAATAATAGCCTTGAAGAGATTCAAGAAAATATTTAATTCTTAAACAGACATGCTATTATGAAAAAGGGCAAAGAACAAGGGACGCAATTCAAGATAAAAATTGCAAGTGAGTAAATTAGTAGAAGGTCTGAAAAAAATAAAATTGGAGCAATCCCTCATAAAAGGAAACAAATGGATGAACTATATGATAAGTGGGAAAATGTGAGACATAGGGGATCAATGCTGAAGTCCTATATCTGATTAATAGGGTCCTTGAGAATCCTGAGAAAGGAAGGAGAAAAAGTTTTCAACTAATAATAGAAAATAATTTTTAGGAACTGAAAAATAATCCAAATCTACAGATCTGATTAGTCCAATCAATGCAAAGCTCTGCATATAAAAGCATATACACACTTAGACATATTCTAATAGTACTTCAAATCCCCAGAGAGCCTTAAAAAAGAAAAAAAGTCACCCTCAAAAGAGACAAAGAATGAAACTGACATCCAAATCCTATCAGCAACACTCAATGTCCACATATTGTGAGGGAAAATTATTTTTATACTTTAATTCTACTTCTAGCCATTACGTGCTAGCAATCAAGTATTGTTACTTAAATAAAAATATTTTAAGACACTTAAGGACTCAGAAATTTAACTCCAAATCACCCTTCCTGAATAATTTACATGAAAATGTACTGCCAAGCAAGGAAGTAAACCAAAGAGACAGAGAGGCATAGGACCAAAGCAGTGGATAGAGCATAGGAGACCGCTAAAGGGGGTCCGCCCATGACTTGTATACGTATTTATTTGCTGGTGAACAGGTGATTGAAGCAGTGATAACTGCGTACATGCCTTTTACCATCACCTGCCCTCTGAAAATTCTGCCATGTTCTTCTTGAAGAGCAACCCTCCTCCTCCTCTGTTCAAGTCCTCTCCCCAGGGGAGACTCATATTAGAGAGAGTACAATGGGCTTATAAAAAGAAAGGGAGACAAAAATACCACCACTACTACTACTAATAAAAGGAGACAAAGGTCATGTAACCAGACACTAAACACAGTAAGGAGAAAAGGATCCCATTCTGTATTTCTTTCCAAGAAATGTGATTCTGATTCGGAAGCTCCCCAGTCAGAATCAGACCTCTGGACTTCTTTCATCTCGTCGGTGGCCAAAGAACTGGTTGCACTGAGTCATGCGCTGGGCTTCAGCAGAACCACCCATCGATTTCCCATGACTCACCTCGCTGTGTGCTGAGTGCTCAGCACACGATGCTACTCACTCACTTGGTATGCTCAGTGCAGGGGGGGACTGCTCTGGCTTTAAGGGAAACACAAGGCATTTGAAAGCATCTGAAAGCATAATAACCCATAGAGTTACTCAACAATATTTTTGTTTTCATTCAGAAGTCATTCACTGAGCTCCTATAATGTGAGAGGCACTGGGATTATGCCAGGATTCAAAGATATGAGTATGTTGCAGCTCTGCCCTCAAGGAGTCCATAACCTAGAAGGAAGCATTTGTCTTTGAAGTACAGCATGATACAAACTCAGGCACAAACACTGTACCAAGAGGCAGAGGGGACTGGGCAGCCAAGAGGGATGCAGAAACATCCATCAGAAGAGGGAACATAAAAAGTAGATTTGGACGTTAATGTAAGAGCTTGCCGGGAAGAAAAAGCAGGGAGGACAGTGCAGGCAGATGGACTAGCAAGTGCGAAGTCATGAACACTGGAATGGGCGTGGGGGCTGTGACAAATAGTTCGATATGACTGGAGCGTCTGGAGCAGCAAGAGCAGAGAAGGCGTGCAGATCACAAGCCCTAAGTGTCTGAAACAGATCCAGGAGAGCCTGGTGTTGAGGAAGCCAGGGACTGGGGATGGTGGCAGCAAGTATTTCGAGAACTGGAGAGTGGACTATAGTATGAATGCATTACAAAGGTCATCCCATTCGTGGCCTTCACTCAGCAAATCTTTACCAACCACTTGCAATATGCCGGACACTGGAGTCAGGGTTATTAGCAAACAAAGGCCTTGATCTCTTGCCTTCATGGCGTTTGCATTCTAATAGTGGGAAAAGACAGTGCATAAATAAATAAGGACGCGCCCGGCTGGTGTGGTTAAGTGGCTGAGCAACGACCCATGCACCAGGAGGTCACGGGTTCAATTCTGGTCAGGGCACATGTCTGGGTTGCTGGGCTTGATCCCCAGTAGGGGGCGTTCAGGAGGCAGCCAATCGATGTTGATGTTACTCTCTCATTGATGTTTTTCTCTCCCTCTCCCTCTCCCTTCCTGGTGCGATAAAGTCAATAAAAACATTTAAAAAAATTAAAATTAAATACACAAGCAAGCATGTAGTAAGGACGAAAGTGAAAATCATCACAAAGTCATGGGAAGTGGTGCACGTTTAGATACGGGTGCTCTCATGTGGTGACAGTGGAACAGAAAACTGCCCTGTTTGAAGTGAGGAGGTAGGTCACGTGAATCATGGGGAAAGACCATGGCTTGTGGGGACAGGGAGTGCATAGGACCTGAGGTGGCAGGGTCTTCAGTGTATTCTAGGCAGCACAAGGAGGATACTGTGGCTGACACAAAGTAAATGACAGGAAATATGGTTGGATATGGGCCAGAAAGGTGGCATAAAGCCAGTTTGTTCGACTACTGTAAATATTTTGAACTTCATTCTGAATGAGAAGAGAAACTGGAAGTTTTGAGGAGGACAGTGACATGATCTGACATATACCATTTCTGCTCTCATCAACTAAGCTATGTATTTAAAAGCGTCCTTTAGAATCATGAGGTCTCTTTGCCCTCTAAGAGAGCAGGTTCTGAGCCCCTGTATAATTTATAAGGGCATATTATAATCATGCAAATATGGTTTATAGGTGAAAAGCCAAGCCTATGTTTTTCTTTATAGTTTAATTGTAGGTCATTGCTTAAAAGCACTAGATTATAAAATTACATATTTGCAAATGGTACAAAGACTTCTGTTCCTTTTAGATTTTTCTAAGAAAAATGAAAGTGCTCACTACAGCAGGCACAGTTTCTCATCCATCTGCACGTTTGTGCGCGGAGTGCAGAAGGATGTTCCCAAGAAAAACTCTTCATGACAGTTCCTGCTTGGACACATGGTGGAGGCAGTGCATCAAAGAGCTGCCGCTAAGCAGACTCCAGGGAGCAGCTGTGGCTGCCGACGCTTCATGATGCCCCGGGACCTCACCAGTGCCCTTCTGGGGAAGCACCAGAGGAAGGACGATCATGGGTATTTGCTGAAGATCCTGGGAACTCCAAGCACACCAAGCATAACTGGTGCTCTCCAGATGCACCAGCCCAGACTGAGTAAGCCCTGCTCTTCTTCCTTACCCTTCTTCACCTTCCACATCCTCACACGCCGCCCCCCCACAATCCTTTTATCTCCTTTACTCCCATTCTTTTTTAAATAATACATATATATTTTAAATACATTTTTATTGATTTTATAGGAAAGAAGGGAGAGGGAGAGTAAGAAATATCAATGATGAGAGTCATTGATCGGCTGCCTCCTGCACGCCCCCTGCTGGGGATCGAGCCCGAAACCCAGGCATGTGCCCTGACCAGGAATCGAGCCGCTATTTTCTGAATCATAGGTCAATGCTCAATGCTCGCCAGGCCCATCCTATTTCTTTCTTGCCTCAATTTTCCATCTCCACGAGCCTCCCTTTCTCTCACACCCATGTCCAATCCATCAGGAAATCCCACTGTCTACATTCAGGCTACATCCAGGAATTGTGTCTCAAACATCTCCTTTGTCATCACCCTGGCCTGTGCCAACACCTCTTACCTGGATTACAGCTACAGCTTCCTAAGGGGTACCCCATTACTCCCCCAATCTGCACTTTATTCTTAACAGGGCAGCAAGGATGATGTTTAGTCAGATCCCCATCACTCTTCTCAGGGTAACAGTAAAGGTGTTTTTAAATGACCCACACGTCTCTATGCAATGAGGCTGCCCTGCGTCTCTCTGATCCTATCTCTTACCACTCCCTGCCAAAACTCAATTCATAAATATGCCAGATGAGCTCTGGCCATTGGGATTTCACACTGGGTATTTCCTCTGCCCAGAATGCCCTCTCCCAAATTTTGCTCCTATTATTATAATCTCAGTAAGACCTTTTCCTGAAACTGTTTCCGACATCTACCCCCACTTCCATCATTCTTTATTCTGCCCCTCATAACACTTTCAAAGCAATACATGATTATTTATATATCATGTTCATTGTGTTTTTTTATTGTCCAATTCTCCCCACTGGATGTAAGCTCCCCAAGGGAAGAAACTGTTTGCCTCTTTGTTCACAGATGTATCCCAGGGACCCAGAAGAGTGCCTCCCATGTGGTGGATACTCAATAAATAGCTGTTGAACAGAATGCCCAATGATAGCCTCTCTGACTTTTCATGCTTTCAGCTCAGGTTTTCTTGGCTCCCCAACCTTTTTCAACCTGTGTACATTTCACAGATATATTTGAAATGCCTCTTTTAGTAAATGTGATTCACATTTCTATTGCCACTGCCTTGTAGGTGAACTTTTGCCTTGAGTGCAATCATCAGATAATCCCACTTTCCTCTCTTGGCCAGCTGATTATAAAATTCTCCAAGCACGAAAACACAATAAGGATGATAAATAAAAGAATATGCAAACTGTCATTTCGTTCATTTTTAATTTAGAAATTATACTGAGAAAAAAAAATGGTAAAAGTCTTCACAGCTACAGATGTGGCTTCTATTTCTATATATGTTTTGTCTACTTTCCTCTCTGTAGTCTACATAGCTTTTCTTTATCTCTATAATTCTGCTCAATATGAATTTCCTCTATCTTGACCTATTTTTGTTCACTGATTTAGATGTGCTCTCAGTGTCTAGTTCTTTTGTATGTGTGCAAATTGAACATTAGAATAGGCACTCTGTCAGCACAGAGGACATTATTATCCAATCATCCACTTTGATGAGCAGTGAACCCGTATGAAAGAGAGGGAGACGAGGGTCATATCGGGTTTCTCCAAAAGCCTGAAAATAAGGGGACCAAACTCTGCAACACTTTCCACTGGGTGCCGTCTCAAAATGGAATTCTCTGGTTTCAGTGAACAATTGTAGAAAGATCAATGGACTCCAACCCAAGACATCTGGTTTCAGTTCTTGGCTCTGCTCCTAAATGTATGACCTTAAGTAAATTGTCTTTCCTCAACTATTAGTTTCCTCAGCTATAAAAATGGGGGGGGGGGGGTTCATCTATATGGTCTCTAAAGTCATATGCAGCTCTCACAACATATGATTTTTTTACGTCTCAGAGCTACTACATCAAAGGGACATTTTTTCTCTTCTTACCCTCTTTCTCTTGCATTTGAAAAGAAGCACCATTGCCTGGGAGGGGGGTGGGAAATTAGGTGAAGGTGGTTCTAAGGTACAAGCTTCCAGTTATAAGATAGATGAATTCTGGGGATGCAATGTGCACAATGATGAGTATAGTTAACAATACTGTACTGTATATTTAAAATTTGCTAAGAGTGAATCTTAAAAGTTCTCACCACAAGGACAAAGAAACTATCACCTTGTGAGGTGACTGATGTTAACTAACCTTATTGTGTTATTGTTTTGCTCCACAGTGTGGGGCAGAAGGAGGTTTACAGTTGTGAGTATGCAAACACAGAGTTTGCTCTTGAATTATTATTTAGTGTATTATTTTTCATATGAACAACTGCAAACCTACCTTTGCCCCAAACAATATGTACTTATATCAATCAAATCATGTTGTGCACTTTAAACTTTAAAAAGTCATATATCAATCGTAAGTCAATAAAACTAAAAACAAACAAAAAACAGAAAAAAAATCACCATTGCCTGAAGCTCAACATTTCTGATCAAAATCTTTGTTACATGCAAAGATTTGACCTTCTGTTTCCTGATTTCAATTCTGAAGCATGTCTTTCCTTTGATGACTCGGGACTCTAGAGTCAAATGCAATTGACTTCACTCCAAGAACAAAGTATTTATTCCTAGTTCAAAATAATCATTTTTAAAGAGACTGGAGTTCCAAATATGACCTTTAGTGAGTTTATATTATTATTTTGCTACTTTAAAATGCTGATTATAGTACTCTGTGTTTTTAAAAGAATGCATCCTAGATGAGGGTAAGGAAACTATGTACAAGCCACACACTTTAAAACTTGGCATAATAATAGATCTAAGACACCATTATATTACATTTAAATGTGTGTGCCATATAATACCACACAATATATTCTAACTAGGAACATATATTCTAACTAAATATGTATGTCTATATACATACATGTACATAATACCTAATTACATATACATAGCCCTAGTCCATAAAGTTCATTCTTTTAATTAGAGTTTTTAAATTTGACATTTAGTAAGTTTACTTTGTTTTAGTACATTAAAATGTCATTGCTAATTTTAGAACTCTGTCATTTAAGAAAAATGAATACTTGAAGGGACTAAGGGACTTTCCTTGCCTAAGATGTGTCATATGGCCAGTAACAATTCTGACTAATTCAAAGTTATTACTCAATGTGTCTGTGAGCTGAGAGCTGGGAGAAAAGATTTTCTCAACAATAACTATTTCTGGCTTTGGGGATGCTGTCAATGAGTGTCATATTGTATTCATATTATTATATTTGGTGTTTCTGTGAATGTGGAATGATACTGGCTTTCTATGCAAACTCCTACACTCAAGCTGAGAAAAAGTACAGAATTGCTAGCCTATCAAAATCAATAAAGTTAAAGTGAATCTTATATAATTACCATAAACAAGCACAGTTGTAACAGAACGGACAGATTTTGCTTTTGTTGAACTCTATTTTGAAATGTGGTCTAGAAAAATTAACAAACCAGAATTAGGAAACTCTGAGACATGCTTAACTTGGAGTTTTTAGAAGTCATTTAAGAGTTAATATTAATTTATCGAAATGAACATTCTTTCCTTTGAAATATAGAATGAAATGTATACATGATTATATATGTCCCTTCCCAATCATTATTTATGAAAGTATATAAATACCATGCATTTTAATATGCCAAAAATGTGGCTATAATTTTGCAACAGTGGTTTTCAAAAATATTTTATTATGATTCCAAAAGTGGATCCAGTAACTTACACATGGTCTTATGTCTTTAGTTTCAAAAGGATTGCTAAATCATTTCTTCCAAATTTGCAAAAAGCTAGGGCTGGAAAGGAACAATTGGTCTGCCACCATCCAATTAACAAAGGACTGAGTCATAGGTAACCTTTGCTGAGCCAAAAGAGAAAGGACCAAGGTCTTCTCCAGCATAATGCACCACTGATTCCTTCTTAAACCCCTTCAAAGCTGCCCGACTCCCCAAGTAAAATGCGTTTTTCTCGATGGTTACAGTGAGTAGCTATGGAGATGCTAGTTTCACAGCACTTTACACTCTAACTTCTCCTACTCCCACCTCATTACTCCTCTCTTCCTTCCTTGTTCCCTCCCTTCTTTTCTGCCTTCCCTCTTTCTTCTCTTTCCTTTATTAATTTTCTAATTTCTCTCTTTTTTTTAGACCAATTTATTCTTAAAGGACATGAAAATAATTTAAGACAACTTTGGAAAAAATTTATACAAATCAGATCACAAAATGTTCAACTCTGCCTCCTTAGGTGAAGACCAACCAGATAACCAAGAAAGAATGTTCAGAAGACAACATAACCCACGTCTTCAGGAAGAGAGGCAGAACGAGCCCTGCGACATGCATCTTTCCAAATCTTTGTTTATTTTAGTTTCTATAGCAACCTGGTGACTGTAAAACATGGCCATAAAGAGTAGAAAATAGAACACCAATGACAGTAAAATGCTCTTATAACTGAAATAGCAGAGAATTGTTTAGAGAATTCAGAAAGGCAGATTTTTTTTTTTAAATGGGCTCATAGCAGGAAAATGTCTACCTAAGTCAACAGTAAATTTCTCCTCCAGAGGGACAATACGATGCTTATGACACGTGCACTTTGGAAACTTAATTATGTGCCCATTTCTTGTTATTACTTTCTTCATCCAAAAAAATCCCTGAAGAGATTTTACTACCGTCAAATCAGTCGTAGGGATTACTCTGCTTTCGGTGGGGTGTAAGGGGGAGCTTAGTACACATATTGCATTTCCCATCACCCTCTGAGCACAGAATATTCTTTCTGTAAAGTTTCAAATGGGTCTCTCTTTGGTCTTTGCACAAGTGATTGCATTCGATAAAATATTATTGCATAAAGCCAAAGAACCCTGGTTAAAAATTAAACTCAGGATTCCAATAAAATCCAATCTAGAGTATACATTCTACACACACACACACACACACATTTTAAAGAGAATGTTAGCCATTATATTTCTTCTCAAAAGAAGAGAAGATGGAGCTTCGTAGGCATAAAAAGGAAGAGAAAGGTCAAACTTTACTGTAAGTAAATGCTCTGTGGTTTATAGAATTCACAAAATAAATTACAGCATGACATCCTTTTCAAGGAACTGTTTGTGTCTTCGGAAAAAGTGTGTATTATTTTTGGTCAACTCTACCTTTTGATGTGGCCTTTCTGAGGCAGGCAGCATCATCAACATTTTTTTCTTTTAATTGCGTAAAAATATGAGACAAACAAGACAAAAGGCAAGCTCATTTAGTAATTTAAATCCCTGAGACTAGCCAGCAAGAGACTGAGAAAGAAGAACTTTCTAGCTGAATGGAGTTCTCAAAGGCAGAGAGAGGGTAGCTCCTCAACCAGGAGACCAGCCCAAAATCAAGGAGTTTTAATTTCATTCCTATCTAAAATGACAGGAGAGCACTGTTAATCCCAAAGCTAAAGAAACAATTCATTTATGTTGGAGGCAAGCTCACTCTTTTCTTCTAGTAACAGAATAAAATTATCAGCCATTCTGACAATGTACCGTATGCCAAGCATGGAGTTAGGCAGTTTATACACTATCTCTAACTCTGTAATGCCTATGACATATCTGAAGTTATGTATCTGGATCTCCCATTTTATAGATAATTAAACTAAGACTCAATTAAGTTAAAAATTTTGTCAAGTTGATTCAGCAAGTAACTGGCATGAATTGGGATTCAATTCCAAATTTGTCTGAATCCAAAGAACATGTTCTCACAAACCTGACAATTTCAGTGTCTTTTAACTCATTACTAGATGACAAATTGGTGTTCAAAATGTTATGATTCCATGAGGAAATGAAAGTATATCATCTGTAGCAAACGAATCACTTCGATGTTTCTGTGAGTTAGAAAAGAAGCAGGGTTGCTATGCCTTACTTTACAAGAGATGGCAGAAATGAGACTAGAGATGGACATTTATTCTGCAGTACCTTATTTCCAGGCACAATTCCAACCACTATGTTCATCCCACCAATGAGCATGGACTGTCTTCCATGGTGTCCTGACAGAGTAATTGGTATTTTACTCTAAGTAGTTACGACAAAAATATAAAATACCACAAGCAGGTTAGATTATGGATTGTCAGTTGAATTAGCACAAAAACAATTTCTAAGTACACTCAAACATTCCACATAAGAAGTGTAAAAAGATGCTGATCATCCATTTTTCCAAACATCTGGCTCCATATATACAAACAGCTAGGTATGGGACTATTTTTTTAAACACGGATGTCATGGTGGCACGTGGATGCTGCTATAGTGATACAGCGACACATTAAACGAGCAGCTGAACACTTGGCAGAAACACAGATTCCAGAAGATAAAAAGCTTGGAGACTAATCTTCTCTCGTGCATGGATGTTTGCCTTACAACCAAATACTCTTCTACAGTCATCTGTACAGCAGTTCTGCACCCTTCCATCAAAAAGATTTAACTTGACTTTATAAACCTTTCCAAGGAGCAGCTACTCTATAAATATTTTCAAATTGGTTTGTGTACATCACAGTCCCATTTGAAAACAAAGCTGAAGCTGACTTGGACAGTTTTCTTATTCATAGATGTGTTCATTCATTCATTCACTTACCCACCAAGTATTCATTAAGCATCCATACCGTATTTCTTTGCCAGCTGGATTTCACACTATTATGACAGATTCTTGTACTCTAGGACCTCACATGGCATATGTGAAATAGATCTGTAAATAAATTTCCCCCAGTTCAAAGTGACAAGTTCTCTAATACTGATATAGATTTTTCCCCTCCCATTTCAAAATAAGTACCTTAAAAAGATAGAGTGCATGTAGACATAGAAAAGGAAGTTATTAATTGTCCCTAGGGAATAGAGGAAAGCTTTATAGATAAAATTATTTTTGAGTTGGATGCCTAATACAGTAACTCAGGGGGCTTCAAAATTCTCAATACAAGAAACAGCAAAAAAAAAAAAAAATTCACTTTGCAAACCAACACACACACACATCTAAAACATAAATTTCATGAAATAATACTTGTACCCTTACATTTTCTATTATATTCCACTTCTTTCCTTTCCAAAAGAGCCAGTCTTGACTAAGTTGATTTTATAATATTTTAATGAAGGGCAACTCACACTTTAAAAAACACTCATTTAAAGGAAGAGAAGCAATTACCCGTTTGAATAAAATAATTCAAGACAAAGGGAACCTCACATCACAGTCATAGACATGACATATTCAGAAAATGTTAAAAATGTCAATGGAATTGAATCATCACAGGCATGGGGTGAGGAAGAGTAGCAGTGTTTCTATAAAAATGTCGTATGTATATTTTTTTCTCTTACTGCATTTTCTAGCAAAGACATTCTATTGGTATCAAAATGGCATCTGGACAACAAAGCAGTTCTCTAATTGGCATTTGCAACCAGAATCAACAGTTAAAATACAGATGGACGCCAACTTAACATGGTTCTACTTAGGGTTTTCTACTTTATGATGTATGAAAGCGGTATGTGTTCAGTAGAAACTACACAACTTCAAATTTTGAAATTTATCTTCTTCTGGGCTAGCGATATGCAGGACATACTCTCCCATGATGCTGGGCAGCGGCAGAGAGATGATTCTGTTTAACTGTAGCTAATATAAGGATGTTCAAAGTAGGCTAAGCTAAGCTATGATGTTCAGTAGGTTAGGTGTACCATATGCATTTTTGACTTACAATATTTTCATTTTTATGAGGATGTAACCCCATTGTAAGCCGAGGAGCATCTGTACCTGAAATCTTCTAAGAATCACAATTTAATTTTCCCAAAAAGAATATAATTTAAATTGAGATTTAATATTTACTCAAAATATAATACCAGAATTTTTAAATTGTCATTCATCCTAAAGTCATTATACTGTCTTTTGTTAGAAGGATAATGGGTAATGATTTTTTTGGTATCTCCATTTTTCAACTTTTCTTTAACATGTTATAACATATTATATTCTTGTATCAGTCCAAGTGATGAATATAAACACTTCTTTCTTTAGGTCAAGTTCCTAAACATACAGGGACCTTAAACCAGAACCTTGGGTACTCTACCTTTTGGGGGGCAGAAGGAAGAAAGTAAAATAAGAATAATTAAAGAGAACCCCTTTAAAATCACAAGAAGAGACTCATGAGACCACAGTGCTACAAAAATAAGGAAGGGTACAAATTTCAAGAAAGAGTATATCTAGTTACTGACAGATTGAGAAATATGATAATAGGCTAAAAAAGTCACTGGTACACTGACTTCTATGAACAGGCCACCCCAAATAGTTTTAATAAACAGAATAGAGCAACTTGAGTGAATGATGATGATATCTGAATAATCAGACATAGTGAGTTATTTTCGTTACAGATTTTGGCATAAAACAATTCTATAACTACATGTGATTACAGCCCAGGATAAATGAATATTATGTGTCTATCAACCTGTATCCCCATGACCTCTAAAAAGTCCCAGAAGCCCTTCTTTAGCCATTTTGAGGTTGAGTTGTGAGCAGGGAGGTGTCCTGGAGAAGAGTAACCTTTGGGTACAGCCCCTTTCAGGCAGTCTTTTTTCTTTTTTTAGGTCTTAGCCCCTAACATGGTTCTTTGTCACCTCATTTCCAGGAAAATTTGCATTTTATGTGAGAGAACTGTGATGCCCAAATGCAGCGATTTTCAACTGGAGTGCCACAAGAATTTTCAGAACATGCAATATTTGACTATTTAGTCAGGGGCACTGACCTCTTTTCCCTTAGACTGTCAAATAAAAACTGACAGCAGCCAGTACAATAGCCATCCAGTGTGAATGAACCAAAATTATATTTTTTTTTTGTAAGATTGGCAAAAAATATAACATTTTTTGGTGTGTTGCAGAATTTTATTAGTTTACGTGTGCCATGAGATGAAAAATATTGAAAATCACTGCACTAATGTAATGTGTAAACCTTAGAATCTATTGTATCTAAATTTATCTCTAGGTATGAATTGTAACTGGAACAGCTGTACCATGTTAGGAAGCCTGCTTCAAAGCAGTAATAATAGCAAATGGCACTTAGTTTGTGTCACACCCTACTCATAGTACATTACTTAAATAAACTCATATATTCCACACAGAATCCTGGGAAGTATTCCTATTCATGTTTCCCGTTTTGCAGATGCAAAAAATTGAGGCACAGATGGCTTAACTGTCTTGCCCAGGGTTATACAGGCAGTAAATGGAGGAACTGAGGTTTGAAACCAGGCTAAGTTTCTGAATAATTTAAGTAATTACAACAAATACTGTGGTAAACTACAAAACTGGTTTCCCAAAAAGAAACAGTTTGTGCCAGAATTGAGGTTACACTTGATAGAACTGCTGACATTAACTAAACCCATGTTAATAGAAAATGATTAAATCACTGTGGGATTTCCAAAGGAAAACGCACATGAAATTCTGTCCTGATATTTATCTCACAAGTAGCCTGACGTTAAGGGAAGATGCTAATGCATTTGTAGAAAATAGACTTCTTTTTACCCACTCCAAGTTCAGTAGTAGAAAAGTGAAGTTGTATCTACAAATTTCTAAAATCAATGATAGGGACACCCTTTGGGGGCCATTTTGATGGAGTAGCCATGAGTGGTGAGGAGACGACAGCCCAGTCAACTGTCTGCTCATGGTAATGACCAACACAGCAAAATGCATTCTGACTTTTAGGGTTACTTTAGGAAATGAATTTTGATTCTTAGGGTTAGTGCAGGGGTTAGATTCAAAATCTAACCACTTACAGTTTCTTGGGGGCTGTAAACCTTTAGCCGGAACCTATGAGGCCATATATCTCAGGACCAAAGTATCATGAAAGCACCTTCTTTCTAAAACATGCATTTTAAGAGAACAGCAGGTTTCAGTTCCCCCAACCAACAGCCCCACTGCAAAGACGCAACATATGTTGGTCTGTGTGCAAAGCAAACATCAGCGCTGCTAATGTGGTCTGTGCTGAAGTCTTCATAATTACACATTTATCCCAGTGCAGAGGCCAGGTCATTAGAGAGAAAGGCTGTAACGCTTACAATTATTTCGCCCCTCATGTTTCTCTGCATGAAGTCAAGGAAGACGACGGTGCACAGGACTAAGAGAAGGAATGTTTCCATTCCTGCAAAGGTCTCCTGGTACCGCACAGGCTGGGAAACAGAGACTGAGTCAGTAGTAAAATAAGCTACCGTTCGGTTCAACAGCTTGACCTGGATTTGGCTAAGGATCCCCTTCCCCTCTACTCTCCTCCCTTGTGCCTTCTGACCTGTGCAAGGGAAACATTAACTGACAGAATGGCAAGCAAAAAAGGGGCTAGCAACCACAGCCTAATTAAATTTAACATATTAAGAAGTGGTGAAACCACAGGCAGCTGAAAAGGAGCGCCCAAGGTCAGCACGGCCACCATTTCTAAACACAGTGGGTGCGATGAACTGTATGAACAGCATCTGCAGAGGATGAGCAGGAAAGGAGAGCTCACCGTGAAGTCTTAAAGCCCAACAATCTCTAGCAATGACAGGAAGGAAGAGACTAGGGATGTTGACTATAGTCCAGGTACAACAACAATTATGTCAGGTTCAGAGAACAGCCACTAATCAATTAGTCAAGCTTTCAAACCACCTTTTCTATAATAACACGATGCTGGGGCAAGACAGATCTTTGGGGGGTGTATATTAAGAGAAATTTGCTGTATGGAATCTAGTTGAAAGTGCCCTGGGCTTGGAGTCAGATGATCTATTTTTGAAACCAGGCTCTGCCATTCACTGACGGTGTGATGGAGGGATGGCCTTCGTTTCCCTGGTTTCAGACTGTCTTGGAGAGTAGTGTGTGGTGGGATTAAAGGATCCCTTCTAGTTAATTCCATCTACATGTGAAATTTGACTCCAATCACTTTAGCAACCAAATGCATCTGTTTTCCCATTACGCTATAAAAGCATTATCTTAAACTTCCGTGATATTCAAAGTATTTACCAATCACAACACAAGACCTAGTCAATTTGTACAGACACTGACCACATTGCCTCCTTTGAGGGTTTAACTGTAGTGACAAAATGTACAGACCATAAAAAGCTATAATGCCAATGACCATGATTTTTATAAATTATAGCAAGAACTGGAAATCACGGCATTTACTATTTGATTTTTCCTTGCTGTCATGGCTCTTTACCCCCATTTAAAAAATTACTCCTGATTTGATTATTTACTCCTCTATTAGACCCTTTTATTTTATTTTTTATTTTAGCATTTCATACTCAAGCCTGTGTATACGGTCCTCACTTCCCTTTTTCTATACCCTTTTATTTGCCCACTCTTAGCCATTTCAATACTTTCTTTACCCACATACTGACCCTTCTTCTGACCCCCTTTTATGTCTAATAGATAATGCTCTTAAAGTGTTATGGACTTACTAAGTCATAAGACATAACAGCAATCTCAGTACTCAATAAATGGGCATCATCAACATCATCACAATCATCATCAACATCATGAGCCCCACAAAATCATTTACTTAATTTTTATATCCATGATACCAAAAAAAGTAGTTTTCCAGTTGCTATTATATCACAGTGTAATGATATATCAACCAGCAGATAAAGCTAAGCATTTCCCAGGAATGTAGTGTATAATTCCTTTTCATTTTATTTTACTTTCCTGCATAATGGCAAGTAGCTGCCACCTGGCATGCTTGCCAAATACCTACAGCTCCATGGCATTAGGCAAATTTCTGGTACATATCTGGTGAAATCTGCCCACAGCAATGGACAAAAAGATTTTGAAAAATACAAATTTTATTCAGTTTTATTTTCTTAATCTTGACTTTAAATAGTCTTCTAAAAATAGATTACTGTTTACATGTACTAGTGGAATTAAAACTACGCTGATATGTTCCTAGCAGGTAAACTTTTTCATTAGCTAATTTTGGGTTCTCTAAATGTTGCAATTAGCTGGATAAGTTACAATTCAATCAGCAGTAAAGATAACCAGACACGTTCTTTATCAAATGTTTATTCAGACAGGTAACTTTTGAGAAAGATTCCAATCAACTGATATTTTTAAAATCTATTCATTTGACTAATTTAATTTCCATGGAATTTAATTACATAATTGTGTAGGGATAGGCAAATGCATATGAATAAAATATAAGAGCTGAAAAGAGTCTTTCTGCTCCTTCGTAAGTTCTGTTAAAGTGACTAGTTCTATAATTAGTAAAAAAAATTAAACACTAGAACATAAACTCTTAAATTATAACATTTTCAAAGAGATACTTTACAGGTAAAGATGACCCATACTTAACTTCCAGTGAGGTCATAAGGAGACCTAGTATAGATTTATAAAGATGTTCTGAATATATTTTGTGAATCATGATTTGGGGATCACATTTTCAGAAGCCAGATCAAAAAAAAAAAAAAAAAAATCCTCTAAATCACAGAATAAATTACCTTAGAGTTGATGCTCATTATCTGATCTTAATGGCTGTTTAGAAATTTCAGAATTAGTAAGGAACACCACAACTCATTTTTTTCCCCTAATGGACTTAACCCTACCCAGGGTCACCTACAAATTTATTCTGGAATGTATTGAAGTCTTCCATTTGTTTTAATAAATATAATCATACAAAAGTCCTGGCCATATTTATTTAATAATTTTTAAAGGAGAGTAGGATGTCAAGGGTATTTTCTCTGTTTCATTTCATTAACATAAATCACTCTGGTTAAGATGAAACACCCTGCATGTGAACTGCATTAAAGCAACCCTACCCCTCAGGAGGGAAGTCAGAGCCGGGCCAGCTCAGGGACTCGCCTGCCACTAGATTTGGAACATGCTCACAAACAGGTGGACTCTTCACGCCAAAATCAATAGAAAAGGGCGTCCTCCCCGTGTAAAAATCGGTTTCTCTCCCCATCCCAACTTTGATTTGTTTTATTTTGTTGAAACTGACTTCATTATTGATGTATCTTTTCTGGTTTGGTGGGGGAGGGGGGGTCGTTTGCTTGTTTTAAATCTACCTTAGCATGCACTGGAAAGACAGAGAAAAAAAAAATCCTTTACTTTGATCTCCTTGGCATATGTCCTAGGATGAAAAATATATCCCCAGTTAAATTTTTATGTCAGGACCATTCTCTCTGTCAGTGCAGCGTTTCTAAGAAATCCTCCAGCCTTGCAGAATTCCTCTTCTTCCTTCCCATCACTAGCTGGCGGGGCCACTAACTTTACTGAAGGCTCATTACACGATACGTTGTAGTTTCATTCCAAATAACAGCAATACAAAGCAGTAAGGTTACATGAACTAAGGCATCTTTACCATAAAGTCAGTAAAGCTTAATTTCCAGAGTCCCTACTTACATGGACCCTTCCCAACACACTCTACCTATTTTTAATTTTTTTCCTTTGTACTTTCTCTCTGCAAGAGAGTCCCCGTAAATGTAGAAGATGGTGGCCCATGCCGGAGCAGGAATGTGAACATGCTTGTGCTGTGTGAAACCACCCTCCCCTGGGTACCTGTGGGGCTGGGGGGCGCGGGGGCTGCTTATAAGGCTTGGATGAGCATGCCCATCCTTTATCTGTGTCCTGCATGGTCAATAGTTCCTGCTTTGTTCATTCTCTAATTGCCTCGCAGTAATGGTCATTCCCGATCAGCACTGTACACTTCTCCAGGGAGACTGCTGAATGCTTCTGCATTTCCCTCCACAGCAGCTAGCTCAGCACTGAGCCTGTCCTGGGTCAGCTGTCAGGCAGCTTTATGCACATCCATACTCAGGAAAAATGCCTCAGGCACCCAAGGCTGAGTTGGGACACTGACCCAGCAGTCAGAACAGAGCTGTGCCATTTCTGCCCCCCTCAGCAGCCACGTCAGGAGAGCTCTAGCTGGGAACAAGTTTCCAATATGCCTCAGTTTCTGTGGCACTGCCCCCACAGGCACACCTGCCTGCCAGGAGGGAAGCAGGCCTTGCTGAGACGCTGGTCCTGTATTATGAGAGGGGAAGAAAGTCTAAGGAATAGAAGCACTTAGGAAACCAGCTTTAAACCGATGGCTGTGTAAAAGAAAGAAAATGGAAAATGGTTTGCTTTCATAAATGTATTTTGAAAGACAGCACTAATTAGAGACATTCCATGTTAATGGAATTTTAAAAAGTTGATTGGATGACGTAATATAAATCAATACGCCAGCTACCATTTCAGGAAAATTACATTATATAAATCCAGGTCTTAACCTTTCACATGCACCCTTTGAAAATTAAAGACACAGTTTCATGGGAAGGCAAATAGAGGATAATAACCGAGAGATGATAATAAAGCAAAGCACCAGAGAAACTGTGGCAGACACTGCCGCCCAGATCCTTCCCGGGGAGGAGTGTGGAGAGCAGTGAGCCTTGCTGGGCAAAGGGCAGCACTGCACCCAGGAGAGGGGTTTCTTCTCGGCGAATTTCTACATCCATTCATGTTCTTCCTTGGAATGCACTCAGCTTCCCATTTTGAGTTACTGGTGGGGGAACATTCAAGCTTTTGTTCTAGTCCTGACACTAATTTTCTGTATGATCTTGGCGAGTACCTCGTCCGATGTATAAGGATATCGGAGAACAAATAAAATATTTCAATAGATGCCGAGATTTTGAGCTTCGGTAAGAAAGACACTTCATTACGTTGGCCTCCGGAAAAATCTGTTGATGATTCATGGAAGGAAGCATTCCGTAGGCTTATTCCAGGAAAGAAATCTTTCGACTGTCACTTTGGGAAGACAATCGCCACACTTCTTCATTTCCCAGAATAGGGAGCCTTCTAGCCACCCCACAATTTCCCAAGCATATCCCCTACTCAGCATATTTAGCAAAGGATGGCTGCATACTTTGGTGTTATTCAAGAAAAGTATTTTCTCTTTTTGGGGAGGAGATCTATTAAAAGCCATAAAGCCTCATGTCATAATGATACCTGAATGCTCTGATATAAATAATACTTTCTTTCTCATTCATGTGTTTCTATCAGACTTTTTTCCTTTCACTTAAATAAATCCACTTGCATGGATATCTTAAAGACACTTATGCATGGAGTAAAACGAAAGAGCATTTTAAGCAAATGACTAAGAACTCTGATGATTTATTGCTTTGATAGCTATAATATCTTTTGAAAAAAATATGTGATAACCCACAGCTGTGATTTAATAAAGTTCAGAACATCTGTACAACTAGAAATATTATCTTTGGAAACAAAATGACATTGGCACACCATGATACCACAGGGTCCCCTCCCAAAGCCACTTTTCTCTTTTAAGCAGTAAAAGCAATATATTTTATCATTTGCTGGCTTATTTCAGGGTGTGGTTTCTTATCATGAAGGGTATTCACTTCATTGAAACTCTCCCCTGTTGACAGTAAGACACACTAGGTTCACTTTTTTCCCTCAGCAAAACATAGTCATGAATAACCAATGAGGTCTTAAAACTTTGTAAGTCTGTAAATGGATTTACCCATAAAACCAATTATGTGTTCACACTGCAATTAGTTGCTAATTTTAAGAGTTAGAAAAACAAATCCATGTTTTTAATATGTCATATCTGATCTAAAATAAGTTTGGGAGATATATGCACATATTTAAGCTGAAACAAAATATACACAGTCACTGTAAAATATCACCAATTTGCTATAATTTTGAATGGCAGTAACTCTACCCTAAGAAAATTCACTGGATGATTTAATAGTGATATCAAAGGAAATTGACCCTCTTTCTCTTTTCCCTCTTGTTGATTCTCTGTTTCTCCTTCTTTCTTTCTTTGTCTTTGTGAGTCTGTTCTTTATCTAACAACGCAGATACAACCAGTGGGAAATGGAGAAGAAATCTGTAGAATCTTGGTCACCCAAGTACTCAGTTTATCTGATAATAAAATATTATTTGATGCATTATACAGCAATATAATTTATTGCTTTTTTATTAGATTAATTGTGAAGATCTTAAGGGTAGATTAGTTTTACTTCCTTCTATAGTATTATGTTTATTAATTAGTTATGAACTGTCTAAAATGTCCACTAAGCTTGCACCCTATATATCAGGACTTCCTAAACTATGCTCTATGGAATGCTAGTTTCCATGATATTTATAATTATCTTGGGCGGAAAAAACTGGAGGAGTGGGGAGTTCTATGTTCAAGCAATTTGAGGAAACAAATAATGTAGGACCTCCTTACTACTGAAATTCTTAAAGTCTTTAATTTGCTTTTGCAAATTATCTTTAGGAGGAGATTTTCTTCCCCATAGAATATTTTTTATTGCTCAGAAACACTTATTAATATCCCCTATATGTAGCACTTAGCAGAATGTACTTTGGAAAATACTTTTATTGGTATCTCAAGTTTAGAGCCATTGTGGGTTATTTGGTCTCCCAGAGATCTTTGTGGTGGCTGCCTTAGCTCTGCTCAGGCAGCCATAACAAATACCATAGCCTGGGTGGTTTCAACAACAGAAATTTATTTTCTCACAGTTCTGGAGCCTGGAAGTTAGAGATCAGGGTGCCAGCCGGGTTGAGATCTGGTGAGGGCCCTCTTCTTGGCTTGTAGACAGCTACCAACTTGCCATGTGCCCACATGGCCTTTCCTCTGTGCATGCACACAAGGAGAGAGCAAGTGAGAGAGAGGGAGAGCAAGAGAGAGAGCAAGAAAGGAAGGAGCGAGGGAGAGAGCAAAAGAAAGCAAGAGAGAAAAAGGGGGGAAGGGGGGAGAGAGAGAGAGACTGGAGAGCAAGCCCTGTAGCTTCTCTTCTTAGAAGGACAGTAATCCCATCAGGTCAGGGCTCTGCCCTCATGACCTCATCTAACCCTAATTACTTCCCACAGGCCCCATCTGCAAATACTGTCATACTGGGAATTCGGGCATCAAAAAATGAATTCCGGGGAAACACAGTCAGCCTATAACAGTGCCTAATGAAAAAAACACTTTTTGAATTAGCTGACTATTCTAAGATTTCTTTCTTCTGATGTGAGCTGACATCATGCTCATCCCTGGCCCAAGTCTATCAGGCCTCCTGAATCTCTCTTAGGAGAGGCTGCAGACTGGAGACTTGGTTTTGTCTTCCCAGTGCTGATCTCCCTGCGTTCTCCATGTGGTAACTTAGGCCCAGACACATCCTTATGAAAGAATAGCATCCAGTGCAGCCCATGACTGAGAATACACAGGAAGGAGTATTGGATGAATGGTCACCAGGATCAGGCATAACATTAGACCACAGTGATGTCAAGTGTACTTAAATAATGCAAAAATAATTAACTTTTTATTTCAAAGAGAGCAAAGTCAGATGGTATCACTCATGACTTTGCTCCCCGAAAGGTGATAAATAGCACAGGAAATAGGCCTGGATTTCATGTCTCTTGGCTTTCACAGCATGACCATGTCTCTTCCTCTAAGAGGGCGAAGGGCTGAGCAATTATTGATTCATTAAGATGCATAATCCATTGTTACCAACTGGACCCAAAGATGAGCAGTACCGAGTTTCGGAAGGATGAATTCCTTGGTGACGCTACAGCCAACCCCTGAGAGAGACTACCTCAGGTCTGCTTCTTGGCTTTGGACCCAATTGGGAGCACTTTTGTGTAACCTCTTTGTGAGAGCCTCTGGAAGCTGGGATTTAATTTTGTAGGGTCTCCTGAGGGGTCTTTATTCCTCAGGGTGTCAGGACAACTCTAACGCCACAGGAGGGTTCCTCACTTATTTCCACTTCAAAGGGGCATTAATAATAATCCTCCTTATTACAGAATCCAGCCAGACCTTTCTGGTGTGATGATTAATTGGGAGGTGTTGTATTTTCTCCCCCCAATATATCAGGTGCAATCATTTTAGTTCCTAAAAAATAAATGTTCTCTCTGCAAAAAACAGGCACAAACAAAAATGTTTTGAAAAGTAATCACTTGTTTAAAAAATGGAAATTGGGCTTCTGTGTTATAAGGAATGTATGTGCATAACGGTGAAATTCAACACTGGTAAATGATCTGACTACCTCAAAGTGAAGTTTTTGCCTTCCTACAGTGGCCTTTAACCCTGCCCTTTCCTCCAATCTGAGAAGAGCTGATGTTGATGGAACATATAATGGCCCCTTTCCTGTGTAGTAAAGTCAGCAATAAAGCTTAGTAATTAAGGGTACCAGGGAGGCCCAGCCCAGCAGGCTAGTGGTGTGGCGAACACTTTTAGAACTTCAAACAATATCAAAGTCACTGAGAAACGGGCCTAGCTCAGTTCTGGTTTGAATTAAGCCTCACTTCCACACGCACTTTTCAAATCCAAGCTCAAACAAGAAAGCCAAGGCCTTCTGGATTTCATTAGAGCCAATTATCTTATCTGTTTCATCTCAGGCCTGACCCTAAGGCTGGCAAACAGCTATTCGGTGCATTTGTGTGGTTGTTTGAGAAAGCCTCCAGTCCGCCAATGGCCCGAGGACCTGCTAATTAAAACACTGTTGCCCCCCTGCCTCTGGTGATTAAATATTTTCAAGCTTTTGTAAATAATTTTTCCATTCTTTGCCCCAAGCCTCAAAGGTCCAATATATGCAGTAATTTATTTAGTTTGTCAGAGAATACTGTTGGAAATAGGGTCATAATGGAGCCTTTGGAAACTTTTATACGTCTTCATACTTCTGAAAGTGACAGTTTATAAACCAGCCAAATGTGTATACTGTTTCTGATGTAATTATGGCCTAATGGCCTTTCTCCTTTTGAAGTGATATAGTATGTAACAGGCTTACATTTTGTCAATAATCATATTTCCTCAAATGTCAATGATATCTAGCATCGGAATTTAATGAGATCATTTAAGTCCCAGAAACTGTATCAAGGTATATGGCCTTCAAGTTTTTCTGCCTGAGGGTGGGTCACAGTCACAAAGGCTAGCTTGGGAGGAAGACTAATCAGATTCTTGCTCACCCCTTGTGGCCAGGACCTGCTGGAGAGCACTGTGAATTCTTTCCGGAGCCCAACTCTGAGAAATCAGTGAAGGATAGGATGATGCCAATTCAGAAAAGAAAATATTCAGGGAGAAAGAGAACCTTTAGGATTAAAACTACTCAATGAAAAAACTTTTCCCAGACCTAAGTGGCATTCAGAGTGAACTTAGAACCTCAGAATGATGCTTAGCTTGCAATTGCATTGAGGGGAGGGGGAGGGCATTGAAACCTTTCCTTACAGCTCTGACATACACTGAAGCACACATGCATTTGGTAAACACCCAGGAAAGCCCACCATCACCTTCCTAACACGTGGATGTCCCTGCCTCCCACGCTCCTTGCCTTGATAGGACCACATGCTTCAGAGTGCAAGTGACTCCATTCTAGCTCCTCAGGACCAAAACATAGTCAGAACAGCATGCAGGCACCTCTCCCCCCTCCCGCCCTGGGCACAGCCATGCAGGCTCCCAGCTTTTCTAGCCAATCCAGTCATGTTTTATTGGAAGAAAATAAAAACCCAGGGTTTTGTTTGTTGTTGTTGTTGCTCTTTTTGAAGTATTACAAGAAAAAATGTAGGCAGGCTCATTAGCTGCATCCAGTGTTCACTAGCACACCTATGAAAAAGAACCATGGCACTGAACAGCTCTGCTTCTGCTGTTCTTAAAATGACACTCTGCTCTTATCCTAAATAACAGGCTCTTAATACAAACATCCACCAAAGGCAAACAATTAAACAATACATAAAGCACCAGGGGGCAACCTCGCAGTTCAGTTCCAGTCTGGAGCTGTTCCAAAGGAGAGCATATGGGCATTTTACAAGGAACAATACACTTTTCCAAAGTTATTATGAAACAACAAAATTTTGAATTGGGCCTCATAAGCCCTTCAAACTCAGTACAGGATCGCATGCCCAATTCTGACAATGGGATGATCAGTTTACATTCTAACTTCTCAAAAGCATGTTTAGGGAACTGGGTCAAACATATATCTAATTGCAATGACATATTTATACATACATACATATATATTTCTTTTCTATTTTAAAAGACAGATGAAATATTAATATGTTATCTTTTTAAGAACTGATACTAATAAACCTACAGGTGAATGACCTCTCTTTCATATTAATTTTTCATCTAGATTCTACATATAATCATCTGATTTTTATCAATTACCATATCTTCAAAAAACTAAATTAAGTGGAATAAATTAACAAACTTTTGGCAAACTTGAGTTCTCTGAATTTAAAATTTAACCAGATGATTTTTAATTAAATCAGTTAAATATGACACAGACCAGATTTTATTATTTCTGTAGGAAGCTGTTTTGTTTGTTTGTTTTGTTTGAAGTAAGGGAGTTTTTTACCGCTGACATTTGGTGTAATTATACTTACTGAAGAGAAAGGCATCACTGAATAATGTCTGCAATGTTATTTTCAACTTTGAAATCCTGGAATACCAAGGGTAATAAATAGTATCAGAAACTTGTACAGTGGAGAAGACTTGGGGACACAAAAGGAACTCAGAGGCCCAGTGTGACAACTTTAATATCTAAGAGATGTTTTATGGAACTGAACGCACAGAGGATCCAATGACCAAGCTTTCTTTGGGCTACAAAACTCAAATTATATATCTGTGCCTGCTCCACTCTTGCTCTGGATTGTAAATAAACTCTTCATTTCTTTGCCTTTGGCTATTGTTTGAACAAATGCTCATTTATTTCTTAAATTCAGTCAATTTAAGTAACTCCAATATTGCTTTAATTTAAAGAAGTATGAACTAAAAAAAACATATCCTAGCTGAACCAATATTTTGTTTCAAGTGCAAAAATATGTATCTTTCTTTAATAGGTAAGATATCATATAGATGCTACTTTCTCCATAGACTTTTCCAAAATTGTTTTGAGAGGCAAAATATTCCCAGTTTGAGGTGTAGGTGGATTTAAAATTCTGTTGAGATTGCAAGGTAACTAAATCATCCACACCCCCTCTTCCCCACCCAGTTTTAAAATTGTGAAATATAGCCCGGCCGGGAGTGGCTCAGTGGTTGAGTGTCAACCTAGGATCCAGGCAATCAGGGTAGATTCCTAGTCCAGGCACATGCCAGGGTTGCGGGCTCGATCCCCAGTCGGGAGCATGCAAGGAGGCAGCCAATCAATGACTCTCTCATCATTCATGTTTCTCTCTCTCTCTCTCCCTCCCTCTCCTTTCCTCTCTCTGAAACCAATAAAGATATATTTTTTTTAAAAATTGTGAAATATAAACTATAATGGCAAGAAAGGTATTTTCCTAAGCCTGTTTCATTAGAACTTATGCAGTTCTTAAGCCCACTGTCCTCCATTGGCTTTAGGATAGCAATGCTGCTATTTAGAATAGATGTTTAGACAACCAATGCCCAGGACAACGGTGCCTGCAAGAAAGATGGGCAGATTCCGAAAAGATATGAGGACAAGTCCTCACCCTTCTAGAAGAGCAACAGAGGAGTTTAAATGTCTGCATAAATGGGAACAGATGTTGATATACAAATTTCATCTAAATGACATAAAATGATTGGGATGAAATATGGAAAACTGAGTCTATCATCCAGATGTTTGATGTCAGACAAGGACTTGAACTCATCTCCAAAAGTCCTGTCTACCAGAAAATGGTGTAAGCTTCAGCCCTGCATCTCAGAAGTAATATCTGAACAGACTTCCTGTTGAACAGAAATTTCCCAAAGATGACTCCTCTATCTGAATAAGTTAATAAGTCAAGTCTTATTAGTAAATGTTATATTTATCCAGGTCTCAAAACAGGAACATAAATTTGCATTAATTGTACATTTAAAAAAATTATTTTTTCACATTATTTGTCATCTTGATAGATTTACTGATAGTAAAGTTCAGGTGTGAAATCATGAAAGTGCAAGTCAGTTTCAAGAAAACACATCTAAGATCCAAAGGCATTGATATTTGGTTAATAGCTATTCATTGAGATAGAGGATAAGTGATTTTTACTTGGCTTTATTGTACCAATAAGTGAAGCATAATCTTAAAATCCTCAATAAAACTGTGAAAAAAAGTGTGACTCCATAGTTTCTTAATTATATTTATTTTCCATTCTGGCTGTGCCATATCATAATTAACTGCACAATTCCATTATTACTAGATGAGATGATTTAAGTTGATGAATTGATCTGAGCTGCTTGACAGTCCAAAAAATCTGCTATTTCTGGCCTAAAGAGCTTCACAATAAGATTTCGTGGAAAGCTTTCATTTCCTGATATCTTTGAGTATTACACATATGTTGGGAGGATTTTATGCAAGGCAAGGGTTTTACAGTCCATTGTTCCATCTTCAAATAAAAACAAATCATTTCTAGTCACGCAAATTGCTTTCTTTCTTAGAGAGAAGTGCTAGGAAAAAAGAGTTCATTGAACATAGCTGCTCTTTTAATTAGTCCTATTATTTGGAAAACTGTATAATTGCTACACAAATTCCTGTAAATATTTGGCCTTAAAACTGTTCTAAGTCAGAAGGCAAAAATGTTGTCTTAAAATTTTTATAGTTGATCTGACCTTTTAAAACAATATTAAAAACAATGTTGTAGAATTGAACTATTTTAAATAGTTCTTCACTGAAAATAATATCATTCACCTTTCAAAACTTCAATCACTTCAGGATACTTCCTGGACTTTTTACCTGAGCTCTCTACTGTCTAATAATATCATATCTCTTTGATGCTCAGCCCAAAAATAAAGTTTGCAAGTTTCCCAAGGAAGACAGGTGTGCATAAGATCAATTTACTCCCAGGGTCAAAGAGCAGAATTCTAAGGGTATCTACAGACATACACCTATAGAAATTGTAATTTTTTGATGAAAATTGGTACAATATGTTGCACAGATGAAAGAGACAAAAGTGTTCTTAAAGTGTACTTATTGGTGAAACTAAAGAGCAGATAGAGCTGACAGCTTTCTGAAAATTTAGTCCTATAGATCTTTTTCTTCTGACATGTTCCGGTAAAACTTTTAAAAAGATCTTTACATGCTGAATATAAAGAATAGAATCTGGACAATGAATAAAACTGTAGATCACACTAGCAGTAAATTCATATGTACTGCTCTTCACTGAAATGAAATATCAATAGATGAAAATCATTACTGCTTTGTTCCCAAGATTGATTGACAAGTTCGAATTTGGAGCCCACATCTTCTTTATTAGCCAAGTCTTTCAGAAAGAGAAAATGTGGGCTTGATTTGTGAGCTATGATAAATGGTCTGGGAAAGATGGTAGTAGGGCCAATTTGATATGTACAGTATTTCATATTGGCAAATTGTTTCAAGAAATTCCACCCTTTCCCAAAATGTCTTCGACGTCCTTGGGAAAATACATACTATCATGAGCACAATATATTCGGTTGTCATTAACAATTGAGAACCCATTTCAAAGTGGGAAGCATCAAGCACAGCTCTTAGAGACAAAATAAGGCTCCAAATCATTCTGCAGTATTGAGTATGATTTTTAGATGACAACAAATCATTCTTTATTTCAAAATTAAATCTAAAAGCTCATTTATCACCCTAAGTTCTATTAAAATTTAATTTTATATTTCTCAAGTTCAATTACATACGCATTCCAAAAAATCTAAATGTATACATGAGAAGAAAATATTTCTTTTAACAGAGAAGGAAAATATATTTTCCGTTGTAAATAGTCTAACTAATCAAAAGGAAGAAAAATCATAGGAGTTTCATTGGCTAGGCTCTCTAAGTATGTCAGATGAGGGAAAGGCACAAAAAGAAGTGGTTTGGAGTTATTATAAGATACAAGGTTAGTGAAAGTCAAGGAGTTATTTTCAATTTTTAAAATAGTGTTACCAATGTAGATGTCTAATCCAAATGCTGGACTGAAATGCATTTCCAAAGAATTTCTCACTATATTATTGCTTTGTCACCCCTATTCTTGGCCGAGGCACTTACTTTAAAGCTGGGGGTAAAGGAGTCCGTCTACATACTCATACTTGTTGCCACGAAGTCCCTGACCACTCTATACCAGCTGTGTGACATCAGAAAACCTACTGAAACACAAAAGGGGCTTGATATTTGCATCTGGAAATGGGGAGCACTTAGCTCAACAACTGGTAAAGATGAAAAGAAATGAGCAACTAGCAAATATTAAGTCCTCAATGAGTGTTCTATATCACTATGTTATTATCATCATCATAAATATTTACTATGGTCCCATCTCATGTCTCAGAATGTAGCAACTCCTTTTTCAGTCTATGCATATGACAAGAATATTTAGAAGTCAGTGCTCTAAAATTAATTAGAATATTGATGATATGTTTGGTAAAATAACGAGAGAGAAATAAAATTCTGCACTTATTTATGTGTCCTACCCCGAATTATCTACCATTACTCCATGGTAAACTCAACCACTCTAAGAAAACTCCAGGCTGACAATTATTGACCAGTCCTCTGAAGAACACCTGCTCTATGAGCATGACAATAGGGCTCTATTCTCTGCTTTTAAGTTAAATGTGGTTTTTTTAAATTTTTGCCACAAGCAAGGGAAAAATCATACAAAGCTTTGGGTTCCTATTTGAAAGATGCCCAATCTAGAAGAGAACTGACAGTTTGACTTCTGCACTAAAAATAGACATGCTATCTAGTCAAGTTTCCGGTCACAGTTCTGTAGTAGTGGATTTTAATTTTGCTTCTCTTATTAAGTTAAACAAGTCTGAATCAAAGACAGGAGAGGAGAAAAAGATATATGTGATTTGAACTGTTTTTATATGCTCAACTGATTCAACTGATTTGACTGTGTAACAAATATTCTAGTTTTTAAACATTCCAGTTGGTACTGGGTCAAAATATTTTAGCAAAGGCTACGTTTATAAGCACAAAACATTTTGGTTAAATAGAGATACTTTGTAAGTCAATAAGAAAAAAAAGTAAGTAGTTAACAATAAAAACCACCAAAAATTTGACCAGATATTTATTTTCTAGCTTAGACAACTCACTCAAAACCCGTTTTTAGTTGGCATACTGACAACTTCAGTGAAACAGGATCATTCTGGATCAGAGTTTTCCCCTGAGGTGAACATCCCTGAAGAGCTGATATTTAAAGGTCTTTGTCTTTTGGAAATCATCATTATGAAAAATTAATTATGGCAGCTACAGACTATATAACACACAGGCTTGACAAGTTGTGACTTTTTAAATCACAACTTGTTTGCATCAAAGAAACCCAGATCAACAGCTCTATGCTACTCTCTTAGCCAGTTCTCCTTGTGTACCAAATGAGTCATTTATTATTTCATCAAAACCTTCTGAATTTAAGGGGTTTGTACTTCTTTTTTTATATTAAAAAGTCACATAAGGACTGTGATTCATTCACTCATTTAGTTTTTCAATAAAAAGGCATAATTTCAAGAACTACTAATATCTTCTACATTGGAAATGGCTACTCATTTTTTTAAACCCTTGGAGATGTTTTCCTCTTTAGATTTAAATAGAAGCATGAGATACATATTGTCTCTTGCCCACTATATACAAACTATTTAAATATTCTTATATAACTAATCACTTTAATATTTAGAAGACTCTTAAAGAGGTGATCTGTAGAAAAAAATAGCCTATTCAGTACATAATTTAGAGATTATGGATAAAACAGAAGCATTGAACAATCTTTTGAAGTAACTGGAACACAGAGTATTTAGCAGGCATTCAGCAAAATTATTTGTTGGATGAAGAGAAGACATCTGACATTGTTATAAGCAAATGAATGGGTGTTCAGAGTTCTTCGTAAACCATATTCCTCGAGTGGCTAAGAGATAGTTAGGTTTCATATAGTTCCTTCAGACTAGGGGTTTCTAATGTTTCTCTTAGAGTCAAAATAACTTCTATTCTCTTCTCTGACTCATTCATTTATTCATTGATTCATTCAGCCCATATTAAATACCTCTTCTTTGCCATGATGAGTACTAGGCATCTGTGACTTGGGTTAGAGGGGAGAGGGCTTATGTTTCAGTGAAAGTTCATTGTGCTTTATTGCTCCTTAGTCTTTTGAATCATGAACAATAGAAGAGTAGCCATGTGGCATGAAAAAAAGGGCAAAGATCTTGGAGCCATAAACTGAGTTCACATCATGACCCTTCCAGTTAGTTGTTCTGTGGTTCATACAAACCACTTAAGAATTAGCCATAATGTCTATAAAATTTTTAATCTAAGACTTGGCATATAAGACCTCAATAAAAACAGCCATAATTATTTTGTAAAATAGTAACCTTAAAAATATATTTTAGTTGAACATAGGCGATATTTGATATTATTAAATATTTTGAAAACTCTTGTGAAAAATCTTAAGTATATCCTTCCATTATTTCAGGGATGAATGATTAACTGCATGGAATAAGTAACTAGTTATCAGAACTAACTTAGGCATCCCATTATATTTTTTAAATTATCTTTAAAGCTTATAACAAACATGAAAATACTGGGTTTGTCTGAAGTTTTCTTTTTGCCATAGACACAGTAGAAACCACAGGGCAATATATATGTAACAAATTTTGGCTGGAAAAATGAGCAACCGTCTTATATCCCACTATAAATGTAGTTTCCTAGAGAGAGGCGTCCCCTCCAAAGATACTCATCACAGTCCAGAAACAATTAAAAATTAGGAAAAAAGAAAATACACCATTTATTTTTCCCCACCTCCATATCCTGCACCCATACACAGATGCCAGAAAGATCTTCAGTTTCAATGCTGGGAAACAAAGGTTGTATTAAGAAAGATAAATAATATTACATCAAAACTGTTTGGGATTTTATGTTGTTAAAGCCCCAAATTAGAAAGGAACTTTCCTATTTAGATAGGCAATTCTTTGCCTGCAAAAGACTTTATGAAGTATTATCTGTATTCCTGCCACACAATCCCACCCTAAGGACCTTGCCCAACAGAGCAAGGCTACTTCATGACTCCATGCTTTTCAGTCTATTCTCCCTGCCTAGTATGAATCCCCCACTACTCCAATTCCTTCATCCCTTGAAAACTTTCACTCATCCTTGAAAGCACTAGTCAAACAATACTTGATGAAGTCTTTCCTGAAACCCTCTAAGAAGAGTTCATTTCACCCTCTCCAAGTCTAAGGACATCTGTTCTCTAGAACAAAAAGTATCACCTCTATTATGTTCCCTAAGAGCAAACCAGTTCTGAATTCCAAGTGCTGGTCACTGTGCCTGGCACATAACATATGTTCAATTAATGCTACTGAATAAATGACTTAATTTCTTGATTCTCCCGTAACAGGTTCACAAGTTTTTCTAGTCATACACACGAAATGGCAAACAGACATGGTACAGTTCAAAACTAACAGAATTATTATGGCTTAAATCTTGTTCTTATATAACTATGAATAAGCGACAATTTTACATTTCTGCAGCCTAGCTAAATAATGGTGCTTCTCCTCTAGTTAAGTTTAAGTATGGTGACTGTACTGGAAAGTTTAGAAAAGTTTGCTAATATGTGTGCACATTCCAGGCAAAGAGAAGGTGCCATTCTTGAGAACATTCAGTAACTTTGAGGAACACTAGATTCACTTAACATTTCAATAAAAAAAAATAATGTATACATACTATCTGTTTCCACATTATTTAATGAAATTGTTGTATGCAAGGGGGTTCTTTAAAAAAATCTCATCAACCAACCATTCACTTTGCATGTGAGAACAACGGGTACAAAAATCTAAATTATCTTTCCCTGCTGTGGATGAATGATCCATTTCTATGCAAAGCTACAGTACCACTAATAGTACTATGATTAAAAACAACAAAGAATTCCATATTGCAGAGCAATGGATATGATCATAAGCTACAGTAAGGCTGAGAACTTTATGTCATGCAAGGTACTAGGATTACTTGGTAAATAGAAAAATTCATTGGTAACATTTCTGGATATATATCCTCAGGCAAAAAAAATAAAAAAATAAAAAAATAAACAAATGGGACTACATCAAACTAAAGAGGTTTTGCACAGCAAAGGAAACCATCAACAAAATGAAAGACAACTGAATGGGAGAAGATACTCACCAATAATAGAACTAGCTCTTGTACCTTTTTGGCTTACATATATTCCTTATTGGCTTTGTAGCAATCAATATTCAGGTCCCCAAACCACACAATTTTTGGAGCTTTGATGGAAAGCTCCTTTAGCCACTTTACCTTAGGTAGAAATTTACATTTCTGTTTTATGTTTGGTGTTGTTTCCACCGACATTTGTTTTCTAATTTGCCACTTTCATAGAAAGAAGTACCAACCTGAATGCTTCAAGGTACTCAGTATCTCCCATGGGGGGATCAAGGCCACCTGTCCAGGCAATATTTATATTGTACCCTTCTCCGAGGCCTGTTCCAACCTGGGAAGAGAAAAACCACACCACAGTGGGTAGAGGAGGGCACAAGGAAGAAAGCAAAAAGAGGGGAAAACAAACACATGTGAGCTCTTGAAATAAACATCAAACAACATGTCAAATCAGCCCACCCTTGCTTGACAACCAGTGCTCTGGGTTATGCACTTGTTCTGCACTGGTCCTTGCTCCCGTGGGACAATTCAGTAATCTCGTGTAATTTAAAACACCAGCAAAGGACAAGAAAATTATGGGTAATCATGCAATGCAATTACCTGAAAGATACAAATAAAAGTGGGGCTCTAAAGAAATAAACCGAACCTCATTTGGGGCTCCACTGCCAGGGAAAAAGTTCCCTTCATCATAGCGATGGAGTGAAATATACAGAATGCTGGGGTCAGCATAAAAGGCCTGCTGTGTGCCATTTCCATGGTGAACATCCTACAGGGAAAAGAAAACAGATGACAGCTACAGTCAGGTCTAACTCTATGTGGAGACAACTCTTCTGATTTTGAGTTCCCTGCCTTTCTCCCCCACCCTCCTCCTCATTTTCTGTCCTTTCCCTCTCCCCTTCAGCTTGCTTCCACACCACCCCCTTTACTTCCTGAACTTTCAGGCAAATTACCCTTTAATGCACTCATTTTTTAAACTGGCTTCTAAAAATCAGGAAACCACAGCGAACATGCCCTGGAGACTCCAGATGAGCAGTCACTGAGAAAGCCCAGTCCTTTGGTACAATTAGATATTTATACACCGGCCCTTTGTACTCTTTGCTTCAGTGATGGAATCTCGCATCCTGTTTTATGGAGGAATTTTATGACTTATTAACTGCCAACAGTTCATAACCCCTCAGGCTTAATTAACTAGCCTCATTGGCCTCTGAAGAAAGACTAATGTTTAAACTACAAACTAGTATTTTGCAGAAGGATCTATGGCTTACAGAGCATTTTTGCAATTCTTGACAGAACACTAAACATACGTGTATGCATTGATTTGCCAAGTCCCACCATTGAGGTCAAAGGCTTTGCAACCAGCTGAGTAAATTGGCTTTCTTGAAGCATTCAGTTCAGTTAGCAATCCCTCAGCAGTTAGAATCACTTCAAAAGAGATGCCAGATGCAAAAAGGACTTCATACTTTATTTTGGTAAAATCGTGACGGCAAGTCAAAGACACAGGAGCATGAGCTCATTAGCTATTAAATCATTTGGTCTAAAGCAAAAAGATGGCATGGGGCTTTATGCAATCTTGTCCAATCTGCCTAATTTTAATATTATATCAGGGCTCTCTCCCCAGCCTCCTTCCCTCCCTTTTTTTCTTTCCCTACACCACTCCCTCTTCCAAAAACAAAACAAAACAAAACAAAACAAAACAAAACAAAACAAACCCTTGTCATTTTAATGAATAAAAAAATTCCTCAGACACTTGTAAATGATAATGATTCAGAACTTCACAATTCTTTTTTCTAATTGTTTTATTATATAGATATATGCTGGAATTGTCAAAGAAATGGGAAAAATAAAGCTAATAGCATTTTAAAAAATGTTTTCACTGAAAGACCACAGTTAATATCCATCCTAATACCTTCTGAACAAAAATAAAATAGATGACACTAAAAGTGAACAATCTATATATTTGTATTCAACATAATATTATTGTTGTATATGCTTCAGGTTCTCTTATAAAACATTTTGGTCATGTGTAACTATATCCTTATACAGTACTTCAGTTTATAACAGTAAGAATCACACTATTTTCAACAATGATTCCTACAGTTTGGGGGTCAGGCACTACATTAAATGGCCTACTTAACAAATATATGATGTATATGGTATTATTCCTCTGGTGTTTTAAATTAGTAAATTAAAAATTTACTAAAAAAAAAAAACAAACTAAACAGACACAGAGTGTCAGTAATTTACTAAGGCTCTACAGAGAACACATTACAAGACTGTGTCTTCAATCCACTTCTTACTCCAAAGGCCAAACTCATAACCACTGTATTGCTAACTTATATTCATCGTCTCTTTGATCCTCTTAGCAAACCCGTGAAGTGAGATTGGTGATCATTATTGCTCCTTACTGAAATTCATATAACTTGTCTCCGTTTCAACCTTCAGCCCAGAGCTTCCTCACTAGACACAACCAAAGGCTCCCTTTGGCGGGTTTGGAAAGCCTGTGCTGAGCTTACTCTCCAGAGTGTAAACATATACTAGTCCTCTCTGCTTTTATATAGTACATGAATCCACAAACCAATTAGGGGATCATAAAATATTGGGGAAGATGTGGATCATTCCAGAAACTTATTCTGGCTCAAGGCATATGACCCAGGAAAACAAATAGCTTACTGAAAATATATCCATTCCTGGTATTTCTGAATGTTCAAAGGAAAGGAAGGGGGAGAGAGCAAATCTATTTTCCTACATGTAAACAAAAATGAAAAGTTTCAGCCACAATGTCTTTTGAGATTGCTACTGGATAGTCAGAGGATGAACAAAAAAAATACTTTGCAAAACAACAGCGAAGGAATGTTTGCATTTCTACTACATGACAGAATTTTTAGTCAGCATTGTAAGAAAAATGTTTCTCTGGGCCTAAATGCATCCATACTTTAAAAACCAAAAATATATTGCCTTGATCACTTTTGTTTCTTTAGTGATGTTGTGAAAGTTTATTTAAGAATGTCAAATAAAAGGTGATCATTTGTCTCTGATGTACAATCAATAGTTGTGGAAAATTGTGTTGGGTGCTTATAATTGAATAAATTTCTGAATAAGAAATATAGTCTTGTACACAGCACAATAAGGTTAAAATAGACATTTTTCACTGAAATACATGAACCCATTCTAAAATTACTCAGAGTCTGGCTCAGCAGTTGAGCATTGACCTAAGATCCAGGAGATCGCAGTTCGATGCCAGGTCAGGGCACATGCCCGATTTTGGGCTCAACCCCCATAGGGGGCATGCAGGAGGCAGCCAATCAATGACTCTCATCACTGATGTTTCTCTCTCTCTCCCTTCCTCTCTCTGAAATCAATAAAGATATATTTTTTAAAAATAATAAAAAATAAAAATACTTAGAGAATTATTCATTCCATATTCATATTCACAAAGTGTTTAGAGATAAAAGTAAGGACAAATATGCCTTTTGTTTTGGTCAATAACTTATAACCTTGAAAATATAATTTTTTTTCAGATTTCTTTGTTGTAAAATATTCATACAAAGTACTTAATGCTCAGGTATGATCTGAGGATTTTTCCCCCCATGGCAACCAAATGTACTAGACTAACATAAGAAACTCGCTGGTGGTTATGTGAAAGTACTATAATAATGAAATTAATTGAATCATTAAATACCTCAAAATAGACCTTGTGTAGAAGATTTTCTGGGAAATGCTGAAAATCATTTCAACATTTTACTGCTCAAATATACTGCTAACATTTATTCTATATAAGGATTTAGACCCAATATGTCTTTATTAAAACATTAAAATAGCTGTGATTAAATAATATATTCTACCAGCTAAAGTTATCACCTATAATTATTTAGTACTGGCACTTGTGACAATTCTTTGGTCAGATTTGGTGTTTGATAAAAACTGGAAATGCCCAAAATCTGACATCTGAAGTGACTTTTCTTTTATGAAGAAAGCCCAAAACATATTCTTTTCAACTGTAAGTCACATTCAATAAAAGCTACCTGAGTCATGCAGGCAAATCATACTTCTAAGAACAGGTACAACCCTGAATGCAGTGACCAGTATCTTGCAAGTTGAAAAGCAAGTGCACCTGCTCCCTCTCCTCACCAATCTGAATGTTTCTGGAATCTTCCCCAGAAGGAGAAATGGAATGAATGAGCCCCACAGGCCAACTAGAATCATTCCTGCCTCAGTTACTCAATGCCTCTGAGCTTGGCTGTGGCCCGCAAAGGAGGTGAATTAGAGCGCTGGCTGCTTGGCTGTGGCCCGTAAAGGAGGTGAATTAGAGCTCTGGCTATCTATTTACTAGGCGGGTAAAAATGCTGAAACTATCTACTGGACAATAGAGGAGCATTGCCTTCTGTTGGTCCACGAATTTGTGGAGCTAGGTCACACTGATTAGCAAAAGTTAGTGGCTTTGGATATTCAGGAACGAAGTTCTTTTGCCACTGAAGAACCTTCACTTCTCTTTTGCTAACTTGCAGGACAGACCTGTTAGCCAGGGAGAACGGATGTCTCAGAGCCACGTGGCACTTTAAAACTTCCTTCTCGGCAGCTGGAAGGAGCAGGGGAATTTCCTCAAAGTATCGCAGCTGCAGAATTTGGACAACTTGAAAGTCAGAATACACAGGCTGGTGGTGATCTCAGAGGCAACCCTTTGGACAGAACTTCCTATGTTTAGAAAATCTGAAACAAAAACTTCTCCTTTACTACAGCCTGCTGGGAAATCGGTATCCTTTACGATTGGATAATGGAACTAATTCATAATCAAAGGCCAGTAATCCTACAGGACACTCCTTGGAGCTACCAAGCAGCTTATTTTATAAATCACACAGAATTACCTCCAGCAGTCTTTTATTCTTATATTGATGTACAAAAAACAAAACTTTACAGACAAATCCTCCAAGGTGCAAAATAGCCATCTATCATAAGCTAGGCATTTCAGATTTCAAGTCTATTGCACAATTCATTACTTTAGAGTTTGGATGTCACAGATGTGTTTTCTTAGGGACCCAATGGTTATTGGTTATCTTCATAGAACCATAAAATGGTAGCACAGGAGGTTCCTTAGAAAGTAACAGTAAAAGATTCCCTTCTTCCCCCATAATTGTGACAAATTTAGAAAGCTTAGCAAATTTTTCACACAATCCTTGGTCTTCATCTGTTACCCTTTCTTCAAGTTTTTGGCTTATCTTTCTAAGAACTTACAGTACTAGAAACCTATTATTTTTTAACTTCCTCTCATAAATATGCAAACCAATAATTATTATTTAAAATGTAATTTTGTATGTACATGGGAAAATGGCTACTGATGTCCCCCTTTCTGTTAAGTTTTAAGAGCCTGCTGCTGTAGTATATCTAGGCCTTCAGCACATTTCTTTAATGGTGAACTATGACCTGCATTGAAACTTAAGCATGGCTGGAAAATAACATTGAAAGCTGGGTTTTAATATCTCAGCACCAAAGTGCTTACAGTAAGGCTACGATACTGTATATGGAAAACACCATTCCTACCAAGCACGAGAAATGGTTATCAGTCTTCCATTCCTTTTATCTTCATTTTACCTTAACTCAGTATTTCTTCCCATGGTTTTGTTTGTGCTCTCAACCCTTTGGTGCGCCTGCTTAACTGAATTGAAGGGTTGGACGGTGAGGCCACGACTTACCAATAAGATTTAATTATGAGTGCAGATATGAACAAGATTTAGACTATTAAGCCTTGCACTTCAAAAAAAACTTTTAACATATTTTGCCTTTAAATCTTTTATCACCTGCAAAAATTAATTAAGTGCAGATGTAGCAGGTTCGCTTTGGATGCCAGGGTTCATTTCCTGTCTATGCTTTGTCAGACAACCTATTACACCTCCTCGTGAACTAGAGGCAAACCGAAAACGGGGCTCATAAATCACCAGCCAGCTCTCCTGCGCCCTTTCCTGGGTTGGTCCTTTTGTATGGGGCAGATCTCCAGCTCATTATTCATGAATATACTATAGACAACATGCCAAGTGTCATCTGCATTTAAACAAACCATTTGTTAAAACAAATTATAACTCTATTGTGTAAGAATGCATCATGTTAAAATGCAAGACTAATCTAATGCCTCTGACTTTTAATCACTCGGGGTCCCTGCCGGGAGTCATCCCAAACTGGCAGGCATGATCTGAAATCTTTTCAGAAAGAATGACACGCTGACTTGTTTTAATAATACCACTGTTGCACAACAAGCAACATGATTGCTAACCAAGGGAAGTGGCCAATTGGTTACCAAAGCAACAGCATTCTTTCCAGCACATCTGACTGCTTCAAGTCCATATTCTGTAGGGAAAAGTAAACTCAGGTTCTGTTGGGTTATTTTAACTGTGGAAGTATCAATTCATTTAAGGATCATAAAAGTTGCCCTGATCTGCGCCTTCTTCTCATTAAATTGCAGTTAACACCATGAAAGTGAAACGTGAATGTTTATGGTTTTAGAACTGCAATCCTGAATTTAATGAGTTTCCACATTCAAAGGAAACGCACCCTTCAGTTGTTTGCAAGTGCTCAAAGCAGGACAACCTAACAGAGAAATACAAATGCACTCTCTTTTATCTAGAGTCACTGAAAATGCAGCTCTGGCCAGGAATACATACCAGATCTACAATCAATATCTTGCTTATATTTAGTTGGTCTCTCAAGTATTTGGCGGTAATTGCAACTGAATTAAAAAAGCAGAACCCCCTGCGGAATAGAGAAGAACAGAGAAATAAGAAAGCAAATCAGCCGGGAAAACCATTATAAATAATGTTCAGAGCATTTTAAAAAATGCTATATGATCTCTGAAGCCATAAATCTGCTTCTGGGAGTACCTCGCAAGATTTTTCATTCCATCTGCTAACAATTAGAGGCTTCAGAGACATGCACGGGGCAGGTGACTGCCAGGAACCGTGGCGCTTGGAGATGGGCAACAGTCCCTGGTACTTACATGGCTGTGGATTCTTCAGCGTGATGGCCTGGGGGCCTCACAACAGCAAATCCATTCTGTAAGAACAAGATACGTTTCCAATGATCAGATAGGGGAGGAGTGCTTGGACCTCCATGCACTATAGACCATCAGGCAGACACAAAAAGACTGACGTCTATGGAGGCTTCAGAGTTTGTTTTCTTGCCCCATTATTGTTTCATAAAATGAACAGAAACAATATAAATGATCACGTTTTCTCAGATTGTACCTCAAAAAGAAGGCTCCCACAGAGCCAAGGACTTGGGGGTTGTACCTGGCTGGCAAATGTGCATGTCAGCTGTTACACTAGCATTACACATTTTCAACAACGACTTCTTATTTTATGACACCAGCATCCTACAGAAAGGGAAGCAAGTCACTCTTGGTGCAAGTTTGGGTCAAAGTTCAGAAAAACCAGGGAAGATCCACAGTGAAAATGCTTGAGCTGGATTCCCTCAATGGTTCTTTCCACTCCAGTGTCAGTGACATGATAAATTTACACTCACACACTCACATACACACAAAAGAAACCCCAGAAAGGTGAAAAAGAACAATGGAAAACCCATATTTCCTCCAGTCTATAAATTTAGCTTGGAAGACTGCCAAGACTTGCAACTTTATTGGATTCCCTAAGTCAATTTCTAGCCCACGTTCTGGAATTTTATAAAGAATTCCAGGGCTGAGTAGCAATCAGATCTATCCCTGATCAAGGAATGCCTTAACCTCCAGATTAAGGCGTTGGAATGCATGGCGGGAAGCTGAGGTAACTCCAGCATGAAGGCAGGGGTCTATAAATCCTTGCAGAGCCAGCATGCTCAGAAAAGTTGGGTTGCTAGACATAAAAAAAAATCATTTATCAGATGGTTCACACCACCTTTCACTTAACTATGATTCAAGTAACATGCTCAAAATACAATGTTTCTTTGACACAGATCCTAAAACTTTGGAAATAATTTATTACACCCAGGGGTATTTTTTCCAAATCTTACTACAAACACAAACAAAATATCAGGAAAAGTAATCTATTCCCTAGGGCTTTAAGTATATATACATTTTTCTAGAATATTATGGTAATTAACACACAGTGGGTTAATTCCTTATGTATTTTGATAAGCACATGAATAATGATTAACTCAGAAGCAAATTAGAAATCAAATAACACAAAATCAATATAAATCTATGAATGGTGATAAATATATCCCCTACTCTTATTATTAAGGTACTTACTATCTCTCTGATAAATATAAGAAAGAAACTAAAGGACTTCTGAAAAAGGAGAATTCAGTAAAGATTCAGATAGGTGCAATATATGTTATTAGGAAAACAACAGTTAGGCTGAAAATAACAACAAATATAATATTAGCATGTAACAATCTTATAATTAGGTTAACATTAATAATGATTTTTTACTATTCAATCTAAAATACGATGTTTTATGGGTAAAGGGCATGGCTAGACAATACAAAGAAAAAATATCTAGTGATCCATAACTATAAGAAAAAATATTCAACTTATATTAGTAATCAAATAAAAGCAGATGAAAAGCCCAATGGAAAGACATTTTTCCAACAAGGAAACTGGAATTTAAAAAAATACACTAAGCTGACAATGGAGTTGTGCCTTACAGACTCATAAATGCTGCTTGTAGGAGGATAATTTATTATTGTCTTTCTGGAAAATAATCTACCTCTATGTATCTAGAGCCTTTAAAAATATTTACATACTTTTTGGATATAAATAATATAAGAATGGGTAATCTACTTAAAAAATTTTTGCCTTAAAGGTGTTATTAACTGTGTAGACAAGTATTTATGCAAAATATAATGTTTTATTTACAATAGGAAAAATGGGGATTATCTAAGTTAACTAATAATAGGAAAATGTTTACATGAATTATGGTACATCTATACCACAGAAAATTAGACAGTCATTAAAATATTATTATAAATATTTAGTGGAAAAGAAATGCTCATCAATTTTACAAGTATTACTGTTAAAAATAATATGTAAAGTATGATATATCTAAGTGAGGGTCTTATGTGGGCTATTTTTAATTGATAATTTCATGTCTTTCCCAAATGGTTTTACAACAAACATTATTTCATAGTGAAAAAACCGTAAGACAGAGAAAGTGGAGCGGTAGATTTTAATGGGTCTTAGAGAAAGCGTTGTGCTCAAAAAGGCAGCAAAACAATTTACAGGGCATTCTGGGCAGGAGGAAAAGCATGAACAATGGCTCAGAAGAAAGGATTTTGGAAAACACTATGTACAGGAAATCATTCTAAATAGAGATCATGTTAAGAAACATGGAAATGAAATCACACAGGTAATTAGCTAGGTTATAGAGTACAAACAGCTCAATAGAATCTGAATTCCATCTTCTTTTTTTCTCTTATAGACAAATTCCTTGAACAAAGAAAGGGTCTGCCTTTCACTATAATCCCCCTCAGTAACCTCTACCATTCTGCTAATCTGCTTCATTTGGGGTTGAAAAGTGTCTTCTTCTTGCTAATAACAAGCCTCTTCTCAGTCACCATGATCCACCCAAACCTTCCATTGGGCTCTCAGAAACGGCCAGCTCCCCTCCCTGCCTTTTCCATGTGTTTTCTGAAAGTCCCCTTTCTTTAGCTGAAACCCGGCAAGGCTGCTTTTCCCATAATCTGCCTGCTCAAGTGGTAGCTGCCTCTTCTCTCACACATCACGGCCTGCCTGCAGAAGACGCAGCTGTGTCCTTGTTCTTGCTGCTGCTCCGAGAGCATAAATCCCACCGCTCCCACCCACTTCCGTACTAGTCTCTGGTGAAAGAGGGTTAGATCACCCAGGAAGAGAAGAGAGAGCCCAGAAAGGTGAGACTGAGCCCTGGGCCGGCCGCTCCCCTCCTCTCTGGTTACCCACAGGAGGCATTAGTCTTCCCAATACCTACCCCACCACCTGCAGTTAGGGCCTCACTCTCTCCGACTTGTCCACTATCATTTATGTTTTTCTCACTAACATATTCGATTCATATTAAAATTCCCAATTACATATATATATGTATTATTAAGATTTAAATAGGCTCAAGTTTCTGCCATCTCAAAAATAAAATTGTTAACCAGAATACAAACATATACATGTATTTACAAAAAAATTATATATATATAGATATATAGATATAAATATTCACCTTTAGTTCCACTGATCCCTTCAACTACCATACTTTAAATTCACAATGATAAGCCTCAAGTAGGCTCCTCCTCACACTCTATTCCCTAGTCAATTAACTCTCCAAGTCTTTCAGGAGAGAATTCCTACCTTCTCTTTTTTCAAATCTTCACTAACCCCTGCTCACTCTGTCCCTTGCTGATGACTTTAGCTTCTTACTCCACTTAGAAAATAGAAGCAATTGGAATAAAATGTCCTCTTCTTTCCATAATGAAATCTGGACATCTTTCCCCACCATTTCCTGATCCCGTGTAACAGCTATTCATTCCCCCTGTGTATTTAATTGCATCCCTTCTGACCTAGTCAAGGACATCTCATCTGCAGATTTCCCCTCTCTCTCTGGTATCATCAGTTTTTTCCTATATTGGATTGTTGCCACCAGAGTAAAAAAATTAAGTACCTCCTCTTAATAAAAACAAATCAAAATAACAAATAACAGTATCATACAGGGTGGCCCAAAAGTACGTTTACAGTTGTACCTATAAAAATAATACAATAATTAATAAATATACAAGAATAAACTGTGTTTCATGTACTCATAACTATAAACCTACTTTTGCCCACCTCTGTATTATAATGATATAATGTAATATATAATACATAAAAGTCACATTTGCAAATAACAGTGTGATAAATAATAAGCTCTAATATTTTTCTACTCCTTTAATCCTAACAACATCTGAGGGCACATAACATTATCTTCATTTCATAAATGAAAAATCCAGTCATAGCAAGATTAAACAACTTGCTTAAGGTTTATAACTAGCAAGTGACAGTGCTGGGATTCTATCCCAGACAGTCTGGCACCCGTAAACAGGTGCATTTAATAAAAACATGCATTTAAGACTGGCCACACTGCACAACCTGGCCTCTGCCCACCTCTTAAGCTTCACCTTATACCACCATCCACTCTGTTTTCTCCATTGCAGCCACACTGGCCTTTGCACATGCTCCTACTCCCTCCGTTTACCTGGATTAGCCCTCCTTATCTGCCCATTTCAGTTCCAACATCACTTCCACAGGGAAACCATTCCTGAGCCTAGGCAGGTCCCAATCAGTTACCTCTGTTTACCCTCTTAAAGATCTGCCAACCCTTGTTTCTGAAAATGTTGATTGATTTATTAGATTTATCATTTTGATTATTGTGATTTATGATTAATGTCCACACCCTTACTCCCCACAGCAGATCCTCACTTTATGACCTGGTTTACCATTTTATCATCTATATTTACAGAGTGCCTGGCACACAGCTAGAGATTGGTAAAGAACAAAATAAATTTGTAAGTAGGTACTACTCAGGCTCTTACTCTTGTGGCCATTCCTTTGCTCTGACCTTTCCTGCCTTCTTTCTCTCAAAGGTCCTAGCTTTTGCAAGCCTGCTTTTTGTGGGAGGTTTCCTATTAGACTTGGTAGCATCTTATTTCTTAGAAAGACAAAGAACACTCTATTGCTTACAGTTAATGGAGTTTGATTCAATGAACTATTGTGACAAGTGCTTTAAAGTAAGATTATTATTATTCTTGTTCTTACAGAAATATCTGATTTTCACACTGGATTCTGGACCTCTTGACAAGGAATTTGTTTTGTAAATTTCTGTACCCTTTAGTGTCATGCACAAAGATTTATTGTACATGATATCACTTGAACCAAAATTTTCCTTGGCTCAAGAACATATATATCTTCAATGAATATTTTTCAATGAGAATTTTAAATAGGTAATTTACTGCATTTTAAAAGAACTTAATAATCTACTAACCTCACAAAAATATTAAAAAACTTGTATATAATAAAGGATTCAGTGGCTCAGTTTATTATTTTCTCATCTAATGCTAATAATAATCTTCATTTTTTAAAGCAGAACACTAGTTTGGGAAGCTACATGAATAAAAACAAAGAAATCTGTCCTGTTGAAAATGTTTTCTATATAATATAACTTCCTACAATCCAAAAAGTAATTGAGCATGTCAGAACAGTTGATTGGAATTCTGTTTTTAAAATTTCTCTTTTAGTGCATTGCTAATTTAGAGCTCAGTAATTACCTCCCGATGCCTAAGTATTACCACTAAAGTATTTCTAAATGTACTAAAGTATCAATCCTCAATGAAATAATATGTATCAAAACCAAGCACAGCATGGAAAAACTCTACAGCATGTATTACCAAGGAAAGATGTGATGGTTGAATTATTACTTCCAATACATTTGCTGAATTGGAAAGTCATATGCAATGATTTAAGTGCTTGAAAAATTTCACTGGAAGCCAAAATCCCAGGTACCTCTGATTCATACTGATGCATTATCAATTTTGAAAATAACTTTAAGAAACATTCCTTTATCTACATACATATAGGTTGATTTTTTTTAAAGAGAGCAGAAGGGAGAAGGAGAGAGTGGGAGAAACACTGATGTGAGAGGGAACCATCAGTGGGCTGCCTCCTGCACATCCCCAACCAGGGATCTAGCCTGCAACCTGGGCATGTGCCCTGACTGGGAATCAAACTGGCAACCTTTCTGTGCACGGGATGATGCCCAACCAACTGAGCCACACCAGCCAGGGCTAGGTTAATTTATTAAAAAATTGGAAATATAAATTTCAAAGAATTGGAAATAGTTGGAAATTTCTTAAGCAACTTTGATAGTCAATAATAACTGTAATTATAAAATACACTGGTCGGTACATAAGCTATTTGGTGCTAATATAAAGACATGCAGAAAACAGCCCAAACCTGCAATTTACATGACTATGCTAGGAGAGCACAATTTATCTCCTAACAAATCAGTATGCTCCTAAGTGCCTTTTCTAACATCTCAATAAATGTGCTTGCCAAAAATTCAAGTATTTTACCTGTTGATAGTTCAAAAGAGTAATGAAAATAAAGCATGTGTTTGCTGATTTGGCACATTTTAAAATTTTCATTTATAGTAATAAGCTCTGGTTCTTTATATTAAGTTGTACAGAGGTTAAGAAGTTAGAAACATGGTAAAGACAATGCTTTTGAAATATTTAATTAGATAGAAGATCCTAATGTTCCTATTATACTAAAATTTTGCTTTTAAAAATCATTGCTAATTGTGTTGTCTTCTATTGAATCCTGTTTTGTTTTTTTAATTGTTATATAAGGTTTTTCTTTGTTTTTTGGTTGGGTGGGTGGAGGGTAATGATATTTGTTGTAACAAGATATAAAATGTAAATAACACTGCTCTCATCTTGCTACATTAAGTACTTCATTTATAAGAATTCCCCTCCCCCGATTCAGGTAAGGCAAAAATGTCCAACAAAATTCTCTAGCATCTTGTGGAACACCTATGATGGCTCACTTGAACTTGATCAAATTCTTCTTCCCCTTCCAAAGTGGTACTGGTTACACTCAACATGGTGGTATCACAGTTCATTCTTTTGGCTAATAAAACTGAAAATTCTTCAGTGGCAATTGTTCACAGTGTCTCTGTGGATATCAATGGATGTTAAATTTTTGAGGTCAGATCATCAATGACCCTCCTATCACTCTGCTAATGGTTTTGGGGATTTAGATGATTGGAAACCAACTCAGGAGCAGAGAAAGAAAAACAGATATTGACCTTCCTTGCTTTCCCCACTTCTGTTTACCTTGTAGGAGCTCGTACAACAATTGTCTCGGGTTCCAGGTTTTAGTAATGGCTCAGGCACAGCAGTATTGCTGATGACTGGCTGAACGGCCTGCAGTCTAGAGCTGGTCATTATGGACATGATACAGCTCATCATTTGTTCAACATGCCTTATACTGCAGCCCCCCATTGTCCATGAGGACACATTCCAAGACTGGAGTGGATGTCGGCAACTACAGATAGTGCCAATCTCTGCATATTATGTTTTTTCCTATGTATATACACTTATGATAAAGTTTATAATCCATTTATAAATTAGGCACAGTAAGAGATTAACAATATAACTAATAATAAAATAGAACAATTATAATAATATACTGTAGTAGTAAAAGTTATGTGAATATTCTCTCAAAATATCTTATTGTACTGTGCTCACCTTTTTACTTAAAGGAAGCACTTTATGGCTTCTCTCTGGCATACTCTTGTACTTTGAGGCCATTATGAAGTAAAATAAGGGCCACTTGAACAACAGTAATGTGACACCAGGATAGCTGACCTGAGACCTGCGATGGCTAAGTGACTAACAGGCAGGGAGCGGATACAGTGTGAGTATGCTCGACAAAGGGATGAGTCCCATCCTGTGCGCGAAGGGGCAGGACAGTGTGAAATGTCATCACGCACTCACACTGTGCACAGTTTAAAATTTCTAAATTGTTTATTTTTGGAATTTTCCATTTCACATTTTTGGACCACGGTTGGCTGTAGGTAACTGAAACCACAGAAAGCGAAATGGCGGGTAAGAGGGGACTGCCATACCAGCTCCCCTTCAGAGTCCCTGTTAAACAGGAACTGCAGATCTCTGGTGTATTCTGAAGTCTTCTTTAGCTATGCTGATACTTGTGATGAAAAATAGTTCCACATGATTTCTCAGCTTTAATTTCTTGCAATAAAATCTTATTTAGAAATAAAAGAAATGCATTGTGTCTACTAAACATCATAAATAGTTGGTTTTCCCTACCCTACGGTGTCAGTCTTTAAGAGAGAGAGATGAAATTATATCATCTTAGGGACCTACTACTGACAAATGCTAGACTTCATCCACTTGTGTTCAATTCCACAAGTCTATAAGAAATGCTATGTGATATCTTTATTGTTAATTTTATATGTGAAAATATAAAATCTAGTTTTGTGATTCTTTCTGGAAGGAAGGAATTGAATAGAAATATAATAATAAAGAACTAAATTGCAGAATACTTAGACACTCAGTCAATAGGTATCTCCTAAAGGTATCTAAACCATTTGTAAAATCTGACATTCAAATTAGTAAATCAAGCCTTTTGGGTTCCCTAAAACTGCAATTCACTGGGATGCATACTATTTTGGAATGTGCTGATATACTCCTTAAAACCAGTTAACTCTAGCCTTTAAAAGAGGCTTTCTAAATAGACAGTTTGCTTTAGAATCAATGTTATTAATCTACAGCATCTGAGGGGGAAAAATTTTCACAAAGAAAGTTTGTCTCTCACATACTAGAATCTGGGAGGTTAAAGGAAGTAGGGAGATGTGCCAAGAAAACAATAAGGGACATATGGGAATACCATTTTGTTTCTTTGAGTGAGTGCAAAAGAGCCAGGAAAACAGGAGCCCAGCATTAGCAGTTTCACTGAATGGTGGACCCCAGAGCATATGCACAGCTGCCAGCCCTTCTCCCTGAAGGATCGAGAAGGAAGGAGCTTGATGACAGCACTGGAAAACAGTTCTTAGGAAGCCTGGCATCTGTGGCCCATAATGCCGACAGCCTTGAGCTTGGCAAAGATGCGGCTACAGATACGGATAAACACATTCATGAAGAACCAGTCTCCTGGTGGAAGGGAGACAGGGCACTGGACGGTGCTTATATTACACATAATTTAAGCTGAGCCTTGAATGAAAATAACAACAATGGATTCACTATGAAGAAGTTTTTGTTGTGAGTGGGGCAGGGGGAAGATATCAGGATGTGGGTCTTGGTAAGGCAATAATAACCCACTGAAAGCAATTTGTTTAGTTTATCAACCAGTGGTTTCAGTTGACAAAATGCCCAACAATTTAATTCCCCTAACTTTTTGAAACATGACTGGTTTTTGGACCACAATGACCGAAAAAAATCAGGTATTTTTCATCACGTAAGAAAGAGCCTCAGTATGAAAACTTTCTGAACCAAGAAAGTAGGGCAAAGAATTTTTGCTTTTGCTTTTTTTCTTTAAGAACAAGAGAGGGAGAGAAACAAGATGGCAGCGTAGGTCACAGCTGCACCCACCGCCTCCCGCAACCACATCAAAATCACAACCAAACTACTGAACCACCTTCACTCAGTGCCTCCTGAGACCTGGCTGCACAGAAGCCCCACACCCAGGGACCTGAAGCAGCACCGAGACCGGGAGGAGGGGCGGAGACGCGGGCGGATCGGGGCTGAATCTCAGAGACGCAGCCGCGGGCCCACACCGGGTGCAGCCAGGTAAACCCGGGAGGGAATCTCAGCAGTGGAGGTTTTCTGGAGGAGTGAGGGGGCCCAGCCCCACAGCAGGCCCCCAGCCCAGGGCTCCAGGGCCCAGAAGAGACGTCCCCACAACTCCGGGCTGTAAAACCAGCGGGGACTGTCGCTGAGGGTCTCGGAGGCTGCGGGAGCCCCAGCAGCTCCTCTAAAGGGCCCGGCACGGACTCACTCGGACGCTCCCTCTGAGCCCAGCGCCGGGCAGCAGCCTGAAAGGACCCGGGACACTCGGGGGGGAACTAACCTGCCTGAGATCCGGGCGAGAGGCGGAGGGCGGCTTCCTCCCAGGCAGAAGGGCCGGCGGAGGCCATGGCTCCTTTGCGAGTCCGCCCCGCACACAGCCGGCAGGCAGGCGCCATATTTGAATCGCCAGCACCTGACTCGCACCGTTGGCCCCGCCCCTCCCCACCTGCAGCTCATCCAGGCCATTTCCAGGGGCTTTTCTATGCAAGTGGCCTCTCGAGTCTGATGCTTAGGACTTTCCTAAAATTTCTCAAACAAGCAGCAGCTGCCCCATATGGCTTGATAAGTGGCCCCAGGCCTGGCACTAGTGGCAGCTGCACTGGCTCATAGCTTGGCCTCTCCTGGACAACACCAAGTCCAGTACAAGTAGCAGCCAACTACGGTTTGCTGTGTAGCTCATGCTGGGTGGCCCTGAGGAAGGCACTGACACAGGCTGACTCTGCACCTCCCAGGAAGCCCCAGAGACAGTGCACCTGGTGGTCAGACTCAAACACACTGGATTACAACCCTACCACATCCATGAGTGACACACTCAAGGGGAGCACTTGGTGAACACCAAAGCCCCACTGAAGTAAATCCTGCTCCATAGGGGTGTCTCCAGCACAGCAGCTCTCTGGCTGTAGTTGCAGCTGGTCCTTACAGCCGATTGGCCGGGTGGCCAATTCCCCCCAGTGATGCCAACAGCAACCAAGGCTCAACTACAACAGGACAGTGCACACAGCCCACACAGGGGAGCACCTAGAAGGCCCAGCTGAGGTAACTGGGGAGGCTGAGCCACTGGACCCTACAGGAGATCTACTACACAAAGCCACTCTACACATTCCAGGAGACATAGCAGCTCTACCTAATACACAGAAACAAACACCTGGAAGCAGCCAAAATGCAGAGGCAAAGAAACATGCCACAAAGGAAAGAACAGAAGAAATCTCTAGAAAAGGAATTAAATGAAATAGATTCAAGCAAGCTAACAGATACAGAGTTCAGAATAATGGTTATAAGGATGCTCAAGGATATTAGTTAAGAGTACGATGAAAATAATTGAGAAAATCGATGACATAATAAAGTACCAATTTGAAAGGAAGGCTACACAAACTGAAATGAAGAATAATTTACAGGGAATCAACAGTAGAGGACACTGAGAATCAAATCAGCAATATGGAACATGAAGAAACAAAACACACCCAACCAGAAGAGCAAAAAGAAAAAAGAATCTAGAAATATGAAGATAGCATAAGGAGCTTCTGGGACAACTTTAAGAGGCCCAACATTTGTATTACTGGGGTGCCAGAAGGAGAGGAAAGAGAGCAAGAAATTGAAAACCTATTTGAAAAAATAATTACAGAAAACTTCCCCTACCTGGGGAAAGAAATAGACTTACAAGTCCAGGAAGCACAGAGGGTCCCAAACAAGAGGAACCCAAAAAGGCCCACAGCAAGACACATCATAATTAAAATGCCAAAGATTAAAGACAAAGAGAGAATCTTAAAAGCAGCAAGAAAAACGCAGTTAATTATATACAAGGGAGCACCCATATAATTGTCAGCTGATTTCTCAATAGAAACTTTGCAGGCCAGAAGGGAGTGGCAAGAAATATTCAAAGTGATGAAAAACATGGAACTAGAACCAAGATTACCCAGCAAAGCTTTCATTTAGAATTGAAGGTCAGATAAAGAGCTTCTCAGACAAGGAAAAGCTAAAGGAGTTCATCACCACCAAACCAGCACTACAGGAAAAGTTGAAGGGTCTTCTTTAACAAGAAGCTAATGAACAAAAGAATCTGATAAACTAAATAGATCCAGAAATATTGACACATGTAACAGACGATCATATTTCAGGGGAAAGAGGGAAGGGGGTGGAGGATGGGAAGAGATTAACCAAAGAAGTTATATGCATATATGCATAATCCATGGACACAGACAATGATGGGGTAAAGGCCTGGGAAGGGGGTGGGAATGAGGTGGAGGGCGTCAATTGGGGGGAGGGGGGGAAATGGGACACCTGTAATACTTTCAACAATAAAGAAAGAAAAAAAAAAGAACCAGAGAAAACAACATTTTTCAGACAGATGATCAGAGCCTTCTGTGAAGATAATAGCACAAAATAATAGCATGACATTATAATAATAGTAACTATAATAGTATAATATTATAATAATAGGAAGATAATAGTAATGACCAAGACCTGAGCACAGATGATGCTGAGGGGGAAAGACTATATCAATACATATCCCATGGTAAGATCACAGTTGTCATTACACTCACATCTTACTATAGCAGATTTGCATTCAATCAATAGTGGCTCCTTGGTATCTTTTGTTATATGCATTCATACAAATTAGTATATGAAATTTCAAAAATTTTTAGAGTAGCAATGTACATCTTATAACTATTACCAAAATACCTAGCTTTTATGTACTAAATTCTAACTTTGGCCACATCATTCTCACTCTAACTGTAAATTTTCTTCTTCCATTAAATCCTAATTCTCCATCACCATGTACTACAACCAGAATAGCTATCAACAATTACATTGGTCGATTCAGTCAAAAGTAGGCAACTGAATAAAAATGTCAACCAAAGGAATTAAATTATGTAGCATTATGTACATATTAGCATTATATAGAAAGAACAGCAAATCAATTGTCCAGACTTTTTTCATGGTGTGTGTGTGTGTGTGCACGTGTGTATGAAATTCACTGCCATATAAAATTACAAAGACGTAAAATATGTATGTTCTCCAGTGTATGATATGCACAATTTAGATAGTGGTATCATAAAGCAAAACTCTTGCCCTGACTGATGTGGTTCACCTGGTTGGGGTGTTGTCCAGTACACCAAAAGGTGGCAGGTTCAATTCTCAGTCAGGGCACATACCCAAGTTGTGGGTTCAATCCCTGCTGGTTGGGGCAAGTTCAGGAGGCAACTGATCAATGTTTCTCTCTCTCCATCTTTCTCTTTCTCCAAAACCAATAAAAACATTATACACACACACATACACACACATATTTAAAGCAAGACTTTTGCAGAGATTAAAAGAAAAAAGCAAGGAAACACCTGCATTATACATAAACCAGCAGGTATCAAATTTAATACTATCAAAGATAAGAAACAAATAAATTAGTTGGAAGATTTTTTTCCCCATTATATAATATTTGTTCTATACTTTAAACATAGAAAATATAGCAGTAGAACACCTTATAAGTAAATGTGAAATCTGAGAGCGGAATTTATTTCAGAAAGCATTCTCTCCAATCTAAGTTATTTTAAAAATATCATCAGGACTTTGACTAAAAGTGTAAAGTAGGTGTCAGGGACTGAGAAAAACTCAGCAAGGTTTAGAGAGAAAAGAGATGTCGACAGATTCTGAGGGCAGATGTGGCAATTTTTAGTCAGTATGAGCTAAACCACATACAAGTAATGAAATCTGGACAGTCCAAAGCCAAGAACCAGATGAAGAGGCTGGAATCAGCAGATCCAATTACCATGGAGCAGGCAGTTAAAACTACAAACTAGAAAGTGAAATATTAGCCATCAGAAAAGCAGGTGGGCAGAATAAAACCTAAGGGGAAGCAGACTGTACAGCAGGATCATCGCAGGCAGGCCAAGTAGGCTACAATAAGTTTTGATTTCCGAGCAAAAAAATCTGAGCAGTAGGTAGCCTCACCTTTTAATCTAAGAGCTGCAAAGTGTTTGTATATTTGTCATTTGTCTGAGGTGTAAGTAATTCCATAAATAGACTAATTTAAATGTTTTCATAAAAAAGTGGAGCACATGGTACAGAGGAGGTGAGAAGGTCAAGGATAATGCAGTTTCCCACAAGAGTAAAAATGTTTCTCCACTCACCTGATGCTTGGGGAGCTATTCACAGCAGATGTGCAGAGGATACATACACTTATGTACATATTTGTCCTTTCCTTCATTTCAGTTGAATAATCAAAGTAATGTCAATGTGCCCCTATTCTAATCACTGGCATTTGCTCCTTATGAATGAGTGCTAGAGATAAAATTTGAAACAGGAGAACTTCAACATCCTCTCAAAAATAGATTTGTTTTAGAAATCCACACTTAATTTAGAAGGAAAATGTGCATACAAAACTTCAGTTCTGCAATAGTAACAGTATTAAAAAAAATAAACCAAAAGAAGCATGTTTTTCTTTAAATCACTTAAGAGCTTTGGACATAAAGAAATTTTTTAAAGAATTCAACTAAAAAACACACACCAAAAAACCCTTCCTAGCCTTTACTGGTTTTTAAACACAATGTTTAGCACATAATCAAATATTACAAGACATGCAAAGAAGCAAAATAAGGAGAGGTATAATAACATAAAAAATAAGGTAATAGAAACCTACTTACAAGCGGCCCAGATATTACAATTATCAGATAAAGATTTTTAAATAATTATGACAGACATCTTAAGGAATCTGTAGGAAAAGATGGTGAAGAGAGAGATAAGGGTGAAGAGAGGAAGACTTTCAAAAGTGATCTGGAAGCTGTAAAAAAATAATTAATCAGGAATATTAAAAGTGAAGAGAACACTGTGTGAAATGAAAATTTATTTGAATGAAATTAATGGCAGCTTGGGTGCAAGAGAAGAAAAAAAAAAAATGAACTTGATTATAGGTCAAGAGAAATTATCCAAACAGAAGTACAGAGAAGAAGAAAAGAACGAATGTCAGTTGACACTGGGACAATGTGAAGTGATCCAATGAACATATAATTGGGCTCTAAGAAACAGAGGGTAGAGCGAATGGGGTAGAATAAAGTATTTTAAGAAATGTTAGGTAAAGGTTCTCCACATTTTATCGAAAACGACAAGCCACTGACCCAGGAAATTCGGTGAACTCCAAGCAGGGGGAAAACCACACCTAATCACAAAGTGACTAGAAAGACAAGGATTAAAAAAAAGTCTTAGAGACAGAGAGAGAAGAGATGCACTAAACTATTAAAAAAGGAGATGGATGATAAGAATGACAGCTGATTTCTCATCATTAAAAAAAAGGGGAAGAGATAACACTGGAAGGATATCTTTAAAGTTTGAAGTAATGGCCAACACAGAGTTCTATATCAAATGATAGTATCACTCAAAGACTAAAGGAAAAGAGAAACATTTTCTTATAAACAAAAGATGAATTTGTTGCCAGTAGAACTGCAGTACAAAGAATGTTGAAGGAAATTCTTCTGACTGAAAGGAAATGACACCAGATGGAAGCCTGGATCTGCCCCCACATAAATACAGAAGACTAGAAAGATTAAATACCTGGGCAAATATAAAAGACATTTTAGAAATTATCTTTAAATTTGTATACACATTTCTCTCTCTCTCTCTCTCTCTCTCTCTCTCACACACACACACACACACACACATAAATACACACAAACACTTTGAACTTGTTTCAAAACTTTCAACTATTCCAGTAAAGGTAATAATTTACAGTGGAGATCTATAATATGTGTGAAAGAAAGTGTATGATAACATTAATACAGAGAGTAGAAGGAGATAAAGAGAGTTACACTGTTATAAGTCTCCATAACTATATAATAAATATAAAATGATTCAAGTCATACAAAGTATATTTTATAACTGTATTTTATAACTGATTACAGAAAGATATCTGGAAAAATCCCCAAATAGACACTAAGTAACACACTTCTAAATAACTCAAGTGTCAAGAAGTCAAATGGGAAACTACCAAGTATTTTGAACATAATGAAAATAAAAATGTAACATGCGAGAATTTATAGGATACAACTAAAGGAGTATTTAGAAATTTATGATAATTAATCATTTTGCATACTAGAAATTTGCTTAGAAAGTAGATTTCAGGTGTACTTACCATTAAAAAAGGCAACTATTTGACTTATCTATTAATATAATGATATGTTTATTAGCTTGACTGTAATAACCATTTCACAATATATATGTCTATCAAATCATCAGAGGTTACATCTTAAATGCATATAATTTTTGTAAAAAATAATAAAGAAGCCCTGGCTAAGTGGCTCAGTTGATTGCAGCATCGTTCTGTACATCAAAAGTTTGCAGGTTCGATTCCCAGTCAGGGTACACACCCAGGTTGCAGGTTCAATCCCAGGTCAGGGCACATACAGGAGGCAACTGATAAATGTTTCTCTCCCACATCGATGTTTCTCTCACTCTCTCTCTAAAAATCATAAAAACATATCCTCGGGTGAGGATTAAAAAATTAAATAATAAATTCATAGCACTAAATGCTTCTATTGGTAAAGAAGAAAAGTCTCAAGTCTAAGACCTCAGCTTCCACCTTAAATAAACTAGAAAAAGCGCTGGCCAGTTTGCCTCAGTCGTTAGAGCACTGGCCCAAGGACTGAAGGGTCACAGGTTCAATTCCTGGTCAAGGACACGCACCTTGGTCACAGGCTCAATCAACCTGGCGCTGGTTGGGGCGGGTGTGGGAGGCAGTCACTTGATGTCTCTCTCCTCCCTCCCCTCTCCCTTCTACTCTCTCTAAAGTCAATAGAAAAAAATGTCCTCTGCTGAAGATTAAAAAAACAACCCTAGAAAGAAAGAGCAAATGAAAGCCAATGTAAATGAGAAAAAGAAATAATAATGATTAAAACAGAAAACAGAAACAAAAAGACTATTAATGAAACCAAAAGAAGATTATTCGAGATCAATAAAACTGCTAAACTTCTAGCCAGGCTGATCATAAAAAAAGAAAGACACAAATTACCAGTGTCGGGAATGAGAGAGAGGTAACAAAACTACAGATAAAGAGTATTTATTTTGCAGAATAGTTTGTTGTCCTTTTCTTATAAAGCTACATATCTACCTAACTTACAGTTTTTTATCTCCTAGTCATTCACCCATGAGAAATAAAAATGTACGTTGACAAACAGACTTGGAAAAGTATTCTCACGACAGCTCTATTCATAACAGTCCAAAACTTTGTTTCCAGTAGGCCAACAATTGCATAACATTAATAAAGTAGAATACTACTCAGCTATAAAAGTTGACAATTTAGGCCCGGCCGGGCGTGGCTCAGCTGCTGAGCATCAACCTATAATCCCGGAGACCGAAGTTCGATGATTCCCGGTCAGGGCACATGCCCGGGTTGCGGGCTCGATCCCCAGCAGGGGCGTGCAGGATGCAGCTGGTCAATGACTCTCTCATCACTGATGTTTCTATCTCTCTCCCCATCTCCCTTCCTCTCTCTGAAATCAATAAAGATATATTTAAAAAAAAAAAAAGTTGACAAGCTAAATGATACATGCCATCGCATGGATGTATCTCAAAAACATAAGTGAAAAAAAGCCACAAAGTAAGTCTACAAACCATGCTTTCAATATATATACAATGTTCTTTAACAGGAAAAATTAGGTGACTATGAAAAAAATCAGATCAGTGTTTGCCTGTGCTGGAGAGCAACTACTAAAGGATATGAAGGAACTTTCTGGGTGATTTAAATATTTTATAACTTACAGTGGGAGCCAGGTATAGAAAATGCATCATACCCTTGAAAATCTGTGCATTCTATTCAATGTACATTATATCTTGATTAAAGAATAAATCACATTATCAAGTTTTGAAAAGTCTCAAGTGATGACTAAGCAGCTTACAGCCATAAGCAATGAGAGTATCAAAAGAATGAATCTACACTGAATTTTGAGTAACTGCTTACAGTAAGCAGAATTCCCCTAAAAGATGTCCATGTCCCCAGAACTGGTGAATGCTACCTTACATGGCAAAAGAGACTGCAGATATGATTAAGATAAAGACCTTGAGACAGAAAGGGCATCCAGCTTTATACAGGTGTTTCCATTCAAACCATATGCATTCTAAAGGCTGAGAAACTTTCCTAGCTATGGTCAAAGAGAGATGCAATGACGGAAAAGGGTCAGAAAAAGGAGAGTTTCAGAAGGGTTCTCTGCCCTCTCGCTGGCTCTGTAACATAGGGGCCAAGTGCAAAGAATAGAGGGAGGTTCCTAGGAGCTGAGAGGAGCCCCCAGCGATGGCTAGCCGGAAAATGGAGACCTCAGCCCTACAACCACGCAGAAGTTAATTCTGCCTGTACCTGACTCAGCAAGGTAACTGTACAGGTCTCACCAGGGTAAAATCAAGGTGTCAGCAGGGCTGCAGCGAGACCTGCACAATTCTTCTGATCACCAGGACTGAAAAAAATAAATTTGTGTTGTCTTAAGTCATTAAATTTGTGGTAATTTGTTACAGAAGCAACAGAAAACTAATACACTGGTAAAATGGATGGGCTGAATTAGGAATGGTATAAAAAGGAAATAGTATTATTCCCACCCACCCCCAGCACTAACCTGTCTTTGGTCTTTATCTGATATATTCCACAGCTTTTCAGATGGCTTTCAGCTATAGGAACAGTCTCACACTTACATATTAAAATGTCAAATTCAGTCTATTTAAACTCTTTAGTGTCACATCTCATTTAAAGCTGTCCCTCACTGACCTGCTGACCCACAGAATTAGGGACCAGCAGTGGGGAGATGTGGTGCCTGTGTGTGCAGGGGAGAAAGCTATGGCACTGATAGTATGTTTTCCTTTCTTGCTCTACCACTTCATGCCTAGCTTATGGATGCTTCAGCTCTGGAGAGTAAGGTTAAAAAAATAAAGGCTTTGGATTAGCAGTGCAATCTGGAGATCTCTTTTGGTTCTTCAAGTGACCTCTGTCAGGCAAGGAACTCAAACATTGTCCCTCTTTCACTGGGAGCATTTACAGGTTCCTTGAGGACACTGTCAGTGACCTCCAGTCTGCAAACTTCATTGATTCGGACAATGCCCTTGTTGACGGACCTTGCAATCCCTGATCGGTTCTTTCACACATCTCCAGTCTCAGACTACTGGGGAATGGTGGAGGGAATGTTGTTTGCCTTGGAAGGTTGACTTCTTTGGTGAGATCCTTTAAAAATGATTCAAACCTGTCTCCTGTCCAAAGTGTCCACTGGCCCACAAGGGGAGAAAAAACCCTGGCCTCACCAGCACTCAGTTTCAGTGCCGTTGCTCACCCCCTTTCTGTTCAGCTGGCCCACAGGGCAATTACAGCCAGTTCTCCAGTTTGCATTTCCAGGGACAAGCTCAGGCACTCGTCTATCTTTACACAGCTCCTGAAGTCCTGATACACATGTCAGGCCCTCTAGTGAACTCCTTTATGCCCCATCCTGGTAGTAGTAGTCTAGAGCGATCCTACAAATGTCTATAACTCAACATACATCAAGCTAAGGGCTAAAAAGCCACTCCTCCCATTTGCAGGCATAAGTGATTTCCTTGGACACCCTCTCCACCTCCTATACATTTAGCTTAGATTGGGGAAAGCACAGGAACAGAAAAATAGCCAAAATACACAAGAATCTTCCATCAAGCACATAACTATTACCTAGCCTTCTGTTATATAAACTGGGTTAAGAAAGATAATCACAGGCTTATTTGACTATCTTTTAATGAATCCCTTCAAGTGGTGTCCACCAGACAATATTATCACCCATTTGTCCTCTGCTTGAAACCTTGATCAAAATTGGAGTCTACACAAATTTTCCACTCCATACCTTATTTTGTTGTACCATGTTAGGATAAACAGTATAACATTTTTAAGAAAGGCGAAATTGGTGACAAAATGAATCTGATATGACAATGCTGTATCATGTGTGTGTGCATCCCATTATCTGGCCATTGACTGTCTCTCTAACATCAACTCCCACTAGACCCTCTGCAGATGACTCAGATCCAGACACACAAGTCCTCTTGCAGATCCTTAAACATGTCAAGACTTACTCACTCCATCCTACAAGAGAGATTATGTATTTGCTTTTTCTCTTGTATGGAATATTCTTTCCCTACATGTCTACATGGTTCTTCCCTTATGTCATTCAGCTTAGATCCCTCCCTATCATCAAGGTCTTCCAGACAACCTAGTCCTCTCGCTAAGTCTCCCTCTAATTCTTTCATGCTTCCTTTTTTATCCACAGCATGTCTTTTGACCTGGACTTGTCATTGGCTTACTGTTTACCTATTCACCCTTCTCCATGAGAGCACCTAGTTACCACGTCTTGGGGTTTTCAGTATTTATAGTACTTCCTGGCATATAATAGGAACTTAATACATATTTGCTTCTTAAATGAATAATTAATGATCAAAACCAGCAAGGTTGTTTCTTTTTTTAAATCAGCCAGGTTAATGTAAGTCTGAGACAAGTGACTTATCACAAAGTATCAACACAGGTTTGCATTACATTTTAGTTTTGCTTATATATACTTTAAATAACCTTGAATCAGTAAAATCCACCATTAGAAACATGCTAAGAAAAATATAGACTATCAAAGCCAGAAAGAGGACATTAAAAGCAATCAGAGAGGGGAAAAAACACAGTATCTATAAGAAATTATACTTATATTGGCAAATGGTATTTTCTTTGTCAAAACTGGAAGCCAGAGAAGCACTGAAGATCTTCAAAGTTCTGAGAGAAACTGTCAACCCTGAACTGTGTACTTAACGCAACTATCTTTCAAAAATGAGGGCAAAAGGATATCACAGCTAAACAAAAACTGAGACACCATCACTAAAGAAACTTCTAAAAAATGTACTGGAAGAAAGAAAACAATCCCAGAATGGAAGTTTCAGATACAAAGATAAACGGCGAGTAAGGAAAATGATAAATACGGGGGTCAGTGTAAAGAAACAGTGATGGTTTAAAACAGTATCATAATAATGTCTCATTAGTGATTTTATTTTTAAAAATATATGAAACTAAAACACTGAATCATAATAGCATATCATTTGGAACAGGATAATTGCCTTTAAAACATTCTGAATTTCTGGTGTTGCTAGTGAGATTAGCGGTAACATACAACGAGAAGAAAAATTTCAGTTGAAAACAAAGCAAGTGGTGAGTGAAAGAAAGAAGAAACATAAATAGTGGGATGAGATGAAAAAAGAAATATGATGATAGAAACACAACTGTGTATACTACCAATCATAACAAACAGAAGTGAACTGAACTCCTCAGTTTAAATACAGTCAAATTAGAGAAGAAAATGCAGGCATGAGCTATTGATAAGAGATACATGTAATACATAGCAAAGAGAAAGTATGCAAGTAAAGGGACGGTAAACAAACTAGGCAAATGCTAGAAAAGAAAAGAAGTCTGGTAATGCTATACAAAGAGCATGACGTGAGGTAATTATTAAACATTAAAAGGTTTAAGAAGAATATAACTTAATTGATCTGTATCTGACAACAGATGTTCATTAAAACATGGCATTTTACACCCACAAGATTGGCAAACATTTTAAAATCTAAAAATGGTAAATATAGGCAAGAACGAAGAGCACTAGGAATTTCTACGTGCTGCTTGCGGGCTATAAAATCGGCACAAAGACTTGGGTATTTTTTTCTCTGTATCTTTTTCCTGTTTTGGTTCCTCGATTCTTCCATTACTGCTTTCTTTTAAGTGAAGTAGGTATTCTCCAGTATACCATTTTAATTCCCCTGACATTGCCTTTAATATGTATTTTTAGTTATTTTCTTTTTGGTTGCTCAGTGGATTATAATTAACACCTTACCTTTTATCAGCCTAGTTCACACATGAACCAAATTTCAATAGTATCCAAAAACTTTGTTTTGCTGTTAGATAGCTCCATTCCTAATGCCCTTCTTTGTGCTGATATTGTCCTGAATATTACATCTTTATTCACTGTGTACCCATCAACACAGATTTATGGTTATCATTTTATGCATTTATGTTTTAATCTGAGATGAGAAAAGGAGTTACAAACAAAAATACAATTATACTATCATTTATATTTATTTATTGGTGCTCTTCACTTTTTTCATGTGGATTCATATGTTTCTTTGCATGTCTCATAATTTTATGTTGAAAACTGGGCACTTTAAACAACACAATATGGCAATTTGCAAATCAGATTTTCACCCCTCCCCAGGGTTGGCTGTTGTTTGGTTTGGTTACTGGCTTTTCTGAACTGATTCTATAAAGTCTGCATTGCATGTTGAGTGTGGTACAGAGGAGTCCTTTGCTTGGTTAATTCAGTGGTAAGTTAGTGATTGGACAGAGATTTCCTCAAATGCCTGGAACCAACAGTCTCTAGCCTTTTTCAAGGCTAGAGGAGATGAGAGGAGAGACAGACAGGGAAAGAGGAACACTGATGTGAGAGTGAAACATCAATCAGTTGCCTCCCACATACGTCCCTACTAGGGATCGAATGCGAAACCTGGGTATGTGCCCTGACCAGGAGTCAAACCTGCAACCTCTTGGTGTACAGGATGACACTCCAACCAAGTGAGCCACACTGGCGAGGGCTGAACCATTTATAATTTAAAAAATGCTCATCTTTTAGAGATATTTCTATTTCTATACATACTTTTAAAAATATCCTATAGAATAATAAAACAATTTTGATCCATTCCAGCATTTTCAGAATATTTGTGTTCCTTAGTATTATAATCTGAGAAACAGCCAATTTGGGTATGTGTAGAGTTGAGAAATTTCCACTTGTGTGGGTTTTCTTTTTTAAATATCTTGTTAAAAACCCAGAAAAGTTGAAAGCCTCCATCATTTTCATTTCACTGAGCATGCCCATTCTGTACCAAAAAATACACCAACTTACTGTCATAGTTTGCTGCACACAGTCTATTTAAGCATCAGCATGAGACCCACTCCCGATGCCTGGCTCATTCTATTGTTGCAGCCCATCAGTACCCCCAGGTGAAGAAAGGTCAAAAGTTAGGGCAGTGATCATGACAAGTTCAGCATTAAGCAAAAATTGCAGGTAATCAAATTTGTATTTGGCATTTTCCCTTTTCGTACACATTTCTTGTCTCCTGGGTCCCCATCTTCTATGAGTCCAATGACCTCCTCCCAGCTTTCTCTCACCCCTGAGCTCAGCATTCCATCCAGGTCCATCCTATTAGAAATAAGGCTCTTAATTCTATATTTTCTAAGCAAAATTAGTGCAGTCTAACAAAATGCAGTATTATGTTCATTATGTGATTGATTTTCTGCGAGAATGTGGTAATGCATGTGAAAACTGAACGTAGATGCAGAAAACAAAAAATGAAACCAAAAGTTTTCTCTCTTTTGTATCTCTTATCAGCAGATAACTTACCAATGTCCTCAAATAAGCTTCTCTATCTCTGTCCTAGATCTGAATGAAACAAATACACAGCCAAGAGTGTTATTGCTCCTGGCCGGCAGGTCATGTTGGAGCTTGGGACAGGCAGACACTAAGTCACATGCTTGGTTAGCTAGAGGTCCCTAAACGCACTTCAGTTCTTCACTGTGGCCGCAAATCATTTGTAACCACTACCTTCCCAAATGGCATTCCCATGGTCTCCCCAAATTATTAGCAACTAATGGGTTCAGTCTCTTGGCCTGTCAGCACTGGTGCCTTTGTTACGATCCTGCCTGCCTTGGACTTTTACTTTGGGTTTAACAACCAGAAAGATAAACCAGCTGCAAAATCCAGTATACTCACCAAAGTACATTAGAATTAGTTTTCAAGGATCTACTACTTGCCATGCCATAGTGAGTATAACTGAAAATCAGGCCCACTTTTAATTTGCAAACAGCTCAAAATGTCGGCACCACACACTACTTTCAACATTAACAATTCCACTCTGCTGATCCTGCACAAGAACGGGGCTCAGAGAAGTTAAGTGATTTGCCCCAAAGGACACAGCATTTAAGTGGCCAGGTCTGGACTAAGATTTCTTGATTCTTAGTCTGGTTCCTTTTTCCCATTCTTCTCTTCTCTTTCTTAACCATACCTACTGATTTCCCAACCAAGAGGATGGGGAGGGGGGAAGCATTTGTATGGATCCTTGTTCTGAACATAAATAGTCAATGTTAGTACAGCTGGTGGTCAGCATGTCCACACTATATGTTGTTGACACTTTGTTTGCAGTTGGCTATTTTAAATGACTACTTCCTATAAAGTAGAATTAGGTTTTTGTTCAACAGTCTTCATACATAGACTTGGCAATTCTGCCTTCTGTGAGGCTAAGGATGATTTTAAGTGGAACATGTAGGCATTCTACTTCTAAATTACTGATTAAACTTCCACAAAATCAAAACAATTAGAAATTGTGAATGCTAACGTAATCATTTTTCTTTGCTATGAAGTGGATCAACGCCAGCACAATCATTTAAAAACTAATACTGTGGCCTGGATATTGTCTGTCATTTGAATCCTTTTGAAAATAAGACCCTCAAACGTTATTCTTTTAAAAAGTCAATTTACTCCAGTGCTACAAGAAACATGCTCCAAGACAAAGAATTATGGCTGAAGTGCTACTGGGAGATGGCCACAACCTCTCCATAGGCTGGGTCTCTTCTCTACTTTCAATACCTCATTAACAAGGGCAAAGACTGAGTAGTAAGCACCTCATTAATGGCGCCACAAATACTCTGTGATGTATAATTAAGGTCCTGATGCTAATCACGTCAACTACACAGAAGGCATGTGCATGTATGTGTGTATATACACACACCCATCCCGCCTTATCAAAATTATATTTCTGTAGATTCTGACTTCTTAAAGAGTTAGAGCAAAGACTTCTGGGAGATATAATTCATTATATACATTCCTAAACTTAATTTTTAATCACAAGTGCAACAAATAGAAACAGAATAATAATTCATTAGACAAAGAAAAACAACCCTCGGTGAACACACAATACAATATACAGATGATGTGTTATAGAACTGTTCACCTGAAACCTATTTAATTTTATTAACCAATGTCACCTCAATAAATTCAATTAAAAAAAAGAAAAATAATCCTAATTAGACTTTTAGATTAACAAAATTCACAGTGCCTATGTTGTTGATCACAATATATTTCCCTTAAGCTCCACAACTGCTCAAAATATCAAGTCATTCACCACCCAGATTTCATTAAGTGTGTAAACTAGTTCATTGAAGGGCCACGTTAGCACCAACCAAGTTTACTGGGCAACTGCATTCAAGATGCACAGCATACCTTTAAATCGCACTGTTAAAATACCAAATAAAATGTCAACGTCTGTCAGGTCTCTGGCTTTTATAAATTGTTTAGACTGGGAAACATGGAGTTTGGGCTTCGTTCTTTTCATACGATGTAGAAAAGAAGAGACCGTAAAAAAGATCAGAACAATAAAGCCCAGCTCATTTTTGAAGTCCTGTCGTGGAAAAACATACTCTGGATCATTACCCTTCTAATCAACAATGTCCTTCTTCCTCCCAATCCTTCCCGTCTGGTATTTACCTTTCTCCTCCCTCCCCTCCTTCTCTCTGGGTGGTATTCTGAGCTTATACATAGTACTCAGTAATCATATTTTTTAAATCACTTCAAAAGAGAATCCCAGGAGGGCATGACAGATATGTATATACTGGGTATTTTTAACCTGGACCATAGCTTTACTCACCATTTCTATGCTCTTAAAAACACACCAGTGTGCCCTGACCGCAGAGTGTCCCTAAGGAGAGGAAGGCCCTTCCAGCAGGATCAGCTACTCCCTACCTCACACTAGTTATTATCACACCTCAGTGGCCATCTCCCTGCCCTCTTCCCTCTGCCCCTTTCTTTTTATTACCACACCATACTCCCCACAATTCCCAAACAACAACATCTCTGTTTCGGCTTCTTCTCTGGATTTCCCACACTTAATGCAACCCAGACCTCACCTTCAGCTCTCCTGAGGCCACTTTGGAAGCGAGCTCGATGACACAGCCAACAGCCATGCGTGCAGCACCGGACGAGTGCAGCTCATTCCAAATGGTGTCACTGTCCACCTGAGCAAACAGTCCGCAGAGCCCACAGAAGGAGAGAGGGAGACGGAGGAGAAGGCAGAGATGAAAGAGGGAGGAAGGGGGAGGGGAGTTGAGGAGAGGGGAAGAGAGAGAAAGCAAATTTGTGAGGAAGGGCTGGCACAGTAACAGCCTATGTACAATAACATTAGTCTTCCGTCTTGGCCAGCTGAAAGGGCCTTCTGGACACAGCTTTGCTTATATTTTTTCTCTGTACTGACTTCTCCAATGGAAACACATTCCTGCCATGCCTCACTGCCATTCCCTGTTTATTTCTCATTACAAACAGCATTACATAGGCTAGATCTGGCGTAGTTACAGGCCTGCGAGAAACCAGGCCCCAGAAGTAGAGAGAGTAAAAGCTAAGAGCACTTAGCTCTACATAAAAATCGGATTTGCAAGTGCTAGAGGGGGAAATTCAAATACCTTCCTGGCTGCAGGTTTACAAAGAGGCAAAGACAATGATTAGGCAGGTAGCAGGCTTCTCCAACTAAACGGAAGGAGTGTGGTCCTCACACTTTAAATATTCACAATATTCAACTGCAAGGAGAATTTGATTTTCAAAGTATAAGGTTGAAACCTATAACATTTAGTACAGTTTGGCAGTTGGTCTTAGTGCAAATAGTATTATTAAAATTGGAGAGGCCATTAAAATACATGGTAGCTTCTATTCTAGAGGACATTATTATCGAAACAAAGCATGAACTAATATTTTGGATTTACCTTTATAAAATGCTGTGCAATAAGAGAACATACATAACAAAGACAGGAAAAGTGTAATAGTAGTGGTTTATATTTATCATGTGTGTTACATATTTTATGTACAAATATTTCACAATATGAAAAATAACAGTATGAAATGGTAGATGTCTCTAATTTTAGGACACAAATTACTTGAAGACTACGTAATACAAAAAAATTTTTGTGACTCTGCAAATATTAAGATTTCTCGAATGGGTCAACGAAGGGAAATTCCACACAAAATGAAGAAGATATTTTTAAAGAATTAAAAAGACCTAATGATATAAGCAAATACAATAAATAACAATAACACATATTCACAATGCACTATGCAGTTTCCAAGGTATTTTCACGTCTTTTCTCATGAGAAACTTACCAACCTCAATTCTGTCAAGGAAAATGAATAAATAATAAATGAGAACAATAAATACCTAAATAGAAAATTAAGATCCTTTCAACAATAGCACAGTGGTGAAGACAAAAGTTTCTGGAATTAAACCATTTGGGTGAAATCATGGTGGACATAAACCTGAATGACATTGAGCAATTAATTAATGAGTGTCTCTGTACTCCCTTGCCTGTGAAATGGCAACTTTTTAAAATACCATCAGCATATGATTTTTGTGAGGATTAAATGGTAAGATGGGGTTGGAATTGAGGATTATACAAGCTTGGCCCAGAAGGGAGATTCAATCATCCAGAAGGAGGCGCAATTCTGGCAACAGGACAGAGTCTGGCGCTGAGAACCCCTAGCCCATGCTCCCAGAGACTCACATCTATTCTATGGGAGAAAGGGGTGAGGAGAAAGAGAAGGTTCACTAAGACTGAAATAGGCAATACATTTTAAAATCTGTAAAAAAAGAGATTGAAGTAGAACTTTTTGGTATCAACTTAAAAATTATAATTTTAAAAGAGGGAGAAAGGCATATTTTCTACCTCATGATGGGCCTCAGAGAATCCAGAGCAACTGGCCATGTGAAAACCCCATAATCAGCAGAGGCCAGCAGAACTCATCAATTTAAAAAGAAAAGAAAAAGAAAGGAAGGTGGCCCTGGATGGGTAGCTCAATTGGTTGGACCATCGTCCCAACATGCCAAGGTCCCGGGTTGGATCTCTGGTAAGGGCGTATACAAGAAGCAACCAGGGAATGCACGGATGGGTGGAACAACAAATTGATGTTTCTCTCTCTGTCTCTAAAAACTCAATAAATAATTTTTTAAAAAGGGAAAGGAAAAAAAAAGGAAAGAACAGGAGATGGGGGGAATATTCAGCAATTCAGAATAATACAGTAATTATTCATATTAGTCATTATCTAAGGCTTCTAAAAAAATTAAGAAGATCCTCTCTTCACAGAGACATGGAGGAACTGTAATAGGAGGGAGAGTCAAGCCAAACCAGTAGTATTTATACATCTGTTTATAAAACTTAGCCACCAGCTAGTACTATCCACATCTGAAAAAAGAAGATCACAGCGCAGTCTCCCTTACTAGTAGTGACAGAGAGTGAGGGACAATAAGGAAAACCGCTGACTCAAACACGACTTCTGGGAAGTGAACAGCGGAAATGTGATCTCACTCACTGAAGTCACAGCAGAATGAAATTTAGGAAAGTAAAAGAAAACTACTATGGACATTGCAGGTTTTCAGTTTTAGTATTATATATTCCCCTACTCTACAAGATTGTGGTCTTTATTAGTAGTAACATAATAATGATAATAATTTTAGGTATCATCTCATCATTATAGGGTACTTATTAAGATCCGGGGCACTGGGCAAAGCTGTTTGTTTATATTAATGCACACAATTCTTACAACAACCATTGACGTAGATGCTATTATTAAGCAGTGTTGTCTCTGAAATTCAGAGAGGATGTTCAGCTAATAATTAGTGGAGTTGGAATGAGAACCCAGGGAAAAAAGAGTATGAGCTCTTCTGATTGATTTTTAGGCTAGTATAATCATAATCTAATAACTATACAAATAATAAAATGATTTAAAAACACATTCTAACCATATTTGTAGAATCAAAGATTTCCCTAATGAAACAAATCAGCCAAGACGTATATGAATTATCTTAAAAGTGTTGAATTTTTACCGTGTAAAATTTTCTAAAATATTCAACAGATTCAAAAGCCGCAAGCTGTATCTGAACCGGCTGGACTTTTTCCAAGTGTTGTAATTTGTCTGCCATTTTTCTAGTGCAGAGGTTCTCAATGGGGGCAGGGTGGTTTTGTCCCCCAGGGGCTACTTGGCAGTTTCTGGAGACATTTTTGGTTGTCAAGACTGAGGGGCAGATGTGTTTCTGGCTTCTGCTGGGTAGGAGCCAGGAATGCTGCTAAATATCTTATAGTGCAACAGGCCAGTGTAACAAAGAAGTATCTGACCCAAAATGTCAATAATGCCAAGGTTGAGAAAGCCTGCCCTCGAAACACTGAGAACCATCTAAATACCAGTGCTGCCTTCTTCATATGGGTTGCTGGAAATTTCAAAGCCAAATTGTGGTCTTTCTCTAGTAAACGTAGTAGCTACTATAGCACACACTTTATGTACTAATTTCAATCCTGGCTCCTTGTATTTTCACTTTTGAATGATTACCACACCTATTTTATAAACACACACACGCACACACACAGAGTTCATATTTATTTGTTTTGAAAGGTGCTTCAAATCCTTTATGGGATATGGCAAGACTAAAAAGAAAATAGAAGGAAGGAATGGGAAGCAGTAAAGGCAAAGCAGAGAGAGAGCCAGAGAGTATGGAGGGGAGGAGGAAGAACAGGGAGGAAAAAGCTTTATATTTTCATTGTGACTTTTTTCAAGTTGTGCTTTCTCTCTTGCTTTTTATTTGGAATACCACCAAGAATAATTTTTTTCAATATTGTTCTTTTCCTGAATTTACCCAAATAATTATGTCTACGGAATAGAATCAACACTAATATAAACTTATTTTTAAGATTGTTCTGCCCTTTTCTGTTTCTTAAGTTTCACAAATGTTAGTGACGGAGCCAGGAAAAACCTTTCACAGTTCTTCTCATTCTTTTGCTCCAATCTCAACTTATCTTTCCTTAATACATCAAAGAAAGGGACTGCAATTTCTTTTAATGGCCTCAAAAAGGAAATAATTATATAGTACCAGTGGCAAAATAAAAGACCAAGGACATCATATGATTATTGGCATCTATACTGAGAAGGAAAAAAGAAAGAAGAAACAGACCGTTTCTACCTATTGAAAGCATGGGGAGAGCTGCTCAGGAGAACGCTGGGTTTGTTCCTGGGCACGTGGAAGGCCAGGAGTACGTGGACAGCCGGACGCCTTCGAGCAGCCACGATTTACTTGGGCGAATGGAGAAATATAAGCACAGTTTCTGAGTGAACCCACTCTTCCAACATGTTCACTTCCTTTGAAACAGATTGAGTATCTGAGAGCTGGGTATAATACATCAAAAACCACAGTTTTCACAGTTTATTTATTTCACTGTGAATTAGGAGCATGAATTTAAACAATCAAAAACTCATGATCTGGATTTTGCAAGAAATAAGGGTGCTTCCTCTACTCCACCCCCACCTCTTACTCCAAAGCCCCTGTGTGTCCAAATACCTTTTGGGTATTCACTGAACTGTCTTCAGGTTTTATTTTTGTTTTTTTGAGAGAGAGAACGGGGGGGAGGAGGAGAGAGAGTACAAAACATCAATGTGAGAGAGACATCAATTGGCTGACTTCCTGCACTTGCCCTGACCAGGGATCAAACCCACAACCTGGGCATGGGCCCTGACCAGGAACTGAACCCGCTACCTTTTGGTTTATGGGATGTTCCAACCAACTGAGCCATTCAGCCAGAGCTTTTTTAAAAAAATTATTCTTTATTCTGAGAATGGCCACATACAAAAGGACAGCAAATTACAAGTGTGACATATAGTACACAAAAAAATCCAAGTTCCACGTACGTTAGTTGTCCAAAGATAGATCTGTCACTGGATAATATACATTGGCATGAAATTTGTGGTTTAAAAAACAGCAGTAACAACAGCAATTTTCTCATTAAATATTTCCTCAGGTTTGCAGCAGGTACAAGTTAATGTTAACTAGGGTGAAAATAATTTTTTTGGTGTTAGGGGGGTTGATGACCAATATGGACAAAAAGAGTCCATGAACGGGGGCAAAGTATGAAAAAAAGACTCGTATACAGAAGTGTACAGATTAGGGCTAAAGCAGTAGCTACGTGTTCAAATGACTTCAGAGGTCAGACTGGTAATATAGATGTAATGCAAGAAAATGAGGTGGGGCCGTAGGTGCAATTACTCAATTATAAATATTGACAATTTACTTTAAAAAATCTTTAGCCAGGCTTAAAAAACACACCAAAAACCTGTTTCTTGAATATGGATCCTGGGCTGCCAATACATAACTTCTGATGTCCAGAGAGACTTATTTTTACACAAATTTAAAAAATTCTAAAGCAGGAAAGGGAAAATTGTGTCTCATGGGAACTAGCTGGGTTGGTTCCTTGTGCACAATGATCACAGCCTAACTCAAGGGGGTTTCTTAGGGTGGGGCACTTGGAGTGTATAATTACAGGGCTGTGTTCATAAAGGATTCTAGTCTCAGCTTGAGGATACGAGCGGAGCAAGGATGCTCAGGTTAACATTTCAAGTAAATGCTAAAAATATTCACAGCACTACAGAGTTTTATTGCACTATTAAAGTTTGTTATTTGAGAAAATAGTGGTGAAAATTATAATTAATTCAGCAATTATTTGAAATTCATTTGAACTATATTAATTGCAGCAACACTTACATGCATTTGAAAATGTAGCCTCATATTTTTGACACATAATATTTGTTCAGTCCATGTTGGGTGTGCAAGTGAATTCATGGGCTCCTTGTAATTAATAACCTCAGTCTTTCACTTACAGAACACAACTTAAGAATAATTGGTCTAACTTTATTATTTAGGGTATAAAAAGCTGCAAAGAGTGATGTACTCACCCTCATAATAAGAACAAGGTTGAAAAAATATTAACTTGGGGGGTCATTTGGGAGCTGAGGTCACAGGCAACCAAGAAACCTGAACTGTCAAACATTTTAACTGGATTCTTGAAAGGAGGAAATAGAGAAAAATGAGGCAAAAGAAATATTTAAGAGATGACTGAGATGTTCTCAAAAATAATGAAACCACAGATCTAAAATATTCAAAGCATAACTAGAAAAAACACACCAAAAATATCAATTACACAAACACGAGAAAACCAAACTGCTAAAAACTCAACAAAAAATTCTTGAAGACAGCCAGTGAAAAGAGACACATTACATAAAACTGAACAAAGGAAGATAGAAGATTTGTTAATAGAAAAAAATTCAAGCTAGAAGACAATGGAATGACATTTTCAAACAAAAGGCAACCTAGAATTCTATATAAGCAAAAAAAAAAAAAAAAAAAGTATCTTTTAAAAATAACTTTAAAAGGTAAAAATAAAGATTTTAAAGAAAAATAACAGCCATGCCATTGTTTTTCCATCAGACTAGAGTTATAAAAACTGGTAAAATAAATCATTAAAATGCCAGAAAAAACAGTATAATACCAGATGGGAACTTGGATTGATACAAAGAAATGAAGAGTGCTAAAAATGATAATAATGAAGGCACATACAACAGAGACTTCTTCTTATTTTCATTCCCTTAAAAAAGTAATTGACTAAAGCAAAAAAATAAAAATAAAAAACTTATGGGGTTTATGGCCCATGTAACAGTCAGATGTATGACAACAGAAGCACAGAGCAGACTGCAAATAAACTGCTGTAGGAGTCTTGTTTAAGCAGTAGAGAAATGTTACTGGAAAGCTGACTGTGATAAGTATTAATAAGTGTAAATGCTAAGGAAGCTACTGAAAAAATAAAGAGGGCAACAAATAAGTCAATAGTGGAATTAAAATGAAATAATGTGTTAAAATATTCAATTCAAAAGAAGGCAGAAAAAGGTATAAAGGAAAAACCAACCAACCAACAACAACAAACCAGATGGGACAAATATAAACCTAACAAGATGATAGATTTCAATTCAACCGTATCAAGAACCACTTATTGGCCTAGAATATTGCTGTTCAAAGTGTGGTCCAGGGAACCATGGTGGTCCACAGAATGTTCCCAGTCCACAGCAAACACTTACAAGCTTTTATAGCAATCTGTTTAGAATAATTTCATATCTGTTGAATCTAATAAAATAATTGAGTTTTTTATTTTGTAAATCACTTTTAGTAATTCATTTTAATGCATTTTACATAAGTATTGCTTTATGATAAATAGAGAGTAAAACATAAGCAAACAAAATCTTGTGCTTCACGTATCATTATTTGAGAAGCATTAAGTTAATAAAGAAAGGCTTTTTTTCTTCCAAATTGTGCAGAGAAAGAACTCTATTTGGGTAAGAGGGGAAGAAAGCACAAGTAAAGCTACAGGTAAAATTAGGATGTGTTAAGAGTTCTAGTAACAAATGAGCCTTATCAAGATAAGTTGTAACAAGATACAATGACTACCAATAATTTGTCTAAGTATTACACCAATAGTTTATACCAACAGGCCTTCCATAACCCCAGAATTTGGAGAAATTGCCAGGCTTTCTAATTAGCTTTATAACAGAAATCCCAAGAAACCAACCTTTGGACAAACTTTCCTTTACCTTATCCCATTCTTTTGGGTGGTGGTTTTGGCAAAGGTATCGTCAGTGATTAGCTCAATAACACTTTATTTATGTTTGTTGACGTTAGAGTTAGAGACCTTGAAAACCACCGCTTCCACTTACAAGCTGTTCAAACTTAGGCACTTTCATTAACAAATTCCAAGCTTTAAGAAAAATGGAGATAATACTAGCTTCCTCATAGGGTTATTATTAGCATTAAATTAGCTAATGCATGTAAAATACTTAACATAATACAACACAATGGTGCAAGTAGGAAGCTCTCAGTAAATGTTAAGTATAGGGGAAAAAATCCCAGAGTTCTGGTTCCAACATTACTTTCTATTCCACAGCACATCAAAAACAAAATCATATGTGATACTGCTGGAAGCCAGAAACTACCTCCAATCAGAATGCTACATTTTTTAAGCTACATATGGATCTAGTTCAACTACAGTTTCCTGAATGAACGTGGACCTTTTCCAAGCACATCCAGTGTAGCTCAATCATTGGCACCTGAAACAAAGTTAATGCTCTGAAAAGCTGCACATGATAGAAATTAAGCTACCTGCACTGAAAGTGGATGTGAAAGTATTTAACAGGGAAATAGAATGACTTAAAAGAAAAGGAATTTAGGAACAGTCTCCTTTGTATAATCTAAAAGCAGCTTGTTGATTCCTTTCGGAAATATTCCAGAGTTCAATGTAATACTACTGCACCCATTAACAGAACAGGTTTCACATACACTGGGCACGGCTAATGTGGTACACGATTCTTCCTATGATGCTTTGGATCTCTCACCCTGAAAACTGGGAGCCAAACTCCTCAGCCAATACTAAGCTGTTTAGTAAGCTCACTGTTTCTATGCTGTTACTAGGGCCACAGGGCATTTCTGAATAATCGAATTGAAGCTCGAATAATGATTGGATGGCCCTGGAAACCTCCTGACAGACACCAGACTCAACAAAGAAACAGGTTTTTCATCATAGTGCTGATTCTGTGTCCTTTCAGCCATGTTGTATAAAAATTTCAATGTACGAGAAATTAACTTTATTTTCAACTTCTACACCGCATCAGGTAAAGTGTACTTTTTAAATGCAGATATTTCTTCATAAGGCATCTTGATTTGGTAACTTAGAAGTTAACTAATATCTTTTAAACCACTAAAATCATTTTAGCTTGATTTAATTTTTAAAACTTTCAGTTTTTCTACATAGTTGATTCAGTTTTAAGTTCAATAGAGTATGTATAATGGCATCTGTATGCCAAATTTCTTGTTTGTTTGTTTGTTTTGGGAAATAAAATAATTACTTTTTTCCACTTAAGAGATATTTGAGAAGTTCAATATTTGAGAAGAGATATTTGAGAAGATCGAGTATCAACAAGCCTCCATTCTTAGAGCTAGAGTTGAAGATTCTAGTAGATATTTTCTTTTCAGGAACAGTAATAGTGGGGGTGGCAGTAGAAAAGATTCAGAGAGAGAAAATCCTAATTTATTAGTAGATTCAGTGTAAGTGCTACTAAAGTCAAATGTATTACCCAAAGAAAGCAAAAAGTAAATATCTCTGGTCAGCATCTAAAGAAAGACATAGCAGGCAGAGTGGGGAACTAATAAGTGCTGGACACTGTGTTAAACATTTTACAAACATTAATCAGTTTTTCCCCATGATAGCTTTAGAGATGTTAAGTAATTTAAAACAAAGTTACATAATTGATAAGGCACACCGCTGGGATTTCAATCAAAGTCAACCCGAGACATGAATGTTGTTAGGTATGGAATTGTACTCCTCCTCAATTCAAATAGTGAAGCCCAATGTAACTGTATTTGTAGACAGGACCTTTAAAAAGGTAATTAAGGTTAAATGAGGTCATAAGGGTGGGGTCCTAATCCAATATTATTGGTGTCCTTATAAGAAGAAAAGACACTAGGTACACACACATACAAACACAGATCGAAGAGAAGGCCACCTGAAAACACAGAAAGAAGGTAGCCATCTGCAAGCCAAAGAGAGATTGGCTTCAGATTTCCAGACTGTGAGAACATAAATTTCTGTTTGAGTCACCCAGTCTGTGGTATATTTTATGGCAGCTGGAGCAAACTGATACAGCTATGAACTTTAAAAAGCTTTTCTACATTGATTGTTCTGTAGACCTCTTTTTAATGACATACCATCAAAGCTGGTGTTAAGTGCCATCGGTGCCAGGTCTGACATGTAATAGATGCTTAATAAATTTTTGCCCAGGAAATTAATAAATGAATGAGAACAAATGCATTCTATAGTAATACACAGGGGTGGGCAAAAGTAGGTTTTCAGTTGTTTGTATGGAAAAAGACACACAGGTTATGATTATTACAATAGCTTTTTTAGTTCAGAAGAATGTCACTCACAACTGTAAACCTACTTTTGCCCACCCCTATATTTCTTGGCAGGGTTTCAATGTGGCTAAAAAACTAAAATGTGATATAAAAATCATTACCCTATTCGGGTCCTGAGAGACATGTATAATTTATTGAAGTACCCTTCTCTCTCCTTCAGTTAGTGTCGCACGGACTCTTGCAGCTCTCATTTGCCAGCACTAGGTCCCTCCTTTCCCTGCCTTGGTATTCAGCAACATCTGGAGTGCCCCTTGCACTCAAGACCTTTGTTGTCATGGTCCACCCCTACAGAAACTTTCCTAGACAGATTACATTCTAAGTCTTAGTCAACCAAATCCCCAAGTACGCCATAGGTGATCCCCAAAGAGGATGATAAATCACATTTCATTATCCACCTCTACTTTATAGAAGTAAAGAAACTGAGGCCCAGAAATATTAAATGACTTGCCCATTCATGGTCATATAGGACCCTGCCACTCAAAGTGTGGTTCATGGATAAGCAGCATTGATATCACAAGGGTGTTTGTGAGAAATGCAGAATTTCAGGCCCCACTGGTTCTATTGAATCAGAATCTACACTTCAGAGTTGCAGAGTTGGAAAAACACTTTGGAAGCAATGACGGTGTGGAGATTTGAATACAAATGTTCTAATTTCTAAATCAAGGTTCTTTGCCCACGTGCTTCATCACAGTGGCTTCAGAAAACAGTGCCCCCTCCTCGTACTAGTCTCCTAAATTTCGATGATGCTGATGGTAGAACATCATTTGGGCAGGTACATCAGATGAGACCTCAGGGTTTCAGAGCTTTGAAGAGCTTTTAAATCATACCCCTGAGACAGCAGCCTATTTATTTTCTGCCAAACCAGGCCTAATTAGGGCCACCTGTCAGAGTGAGGAAGTGTCCGGTGACCATCCTTTTTCCCTCCTGTAGGATGCTAATGAAAGTCATCTTTCTGAGCTGAGGACCTATGGTATTCTTTAAGTTATTCTCATTCAGATGGCTCTGCAGCCTGTAACAATGGGTGTTCTCCCGTCTCCCATGTGATACAACATGCCAGCTCTCTGAATGTATATATTCATTTCATGTGAGATGTCCTGCTAAAACCCTGAGACCTTTGAAATGGAGCTGGGATGGATTTATGATGACAATGGGTGGGTGAACCCACATGCTTTCTCTCTTTTGTTTGGCACAGGGAGGAACACATGAATGACAGCATATTCCCTTGGGATCACTTGTAGGTTATAATGCCCACACCTTAGCTTCTTTAGTCATGGTGAGATGAAAAAGAAAGAGCAGCTACAGGGAGGACTTTCGGATTCCAAGCAAAACCATGGATATGATGAATGAATACTGTGACCAATATTCCATATGGAAAGAAGGCGTTAACTATCAGTGCAGCAGCTGGAGGAGATGAGGGGCATGTCACGTATGTTAATGTTCTACTACAAGCCGCCCCGCAGTGTGATCAACTGCTTTCTGGAAGCTCTACTGACCTTGCGTGTACAATTTCTAGTTACTCTCCATCTTCAAAATAGGTCCTTTACTATTTGTGTGGCAGTAACAAGAGCAGAGGAACATGTTTGTTGTGACAAAGTGCTACATTTTGAGACAGGAAGGATCCTTACTTAAGATGCTGGTGAACCCAAGGACTTGCCAAATAATATATGGATTCCTGTGGGTTATGTGGTCAGTCAAGGAATTTGAGAGTCACCGTTGTTATTCACAGTTTCAGTGACTTGCTGCTGGGTCCTTCCAAGATTGAGTTAGAGATAAAGCCAAGTGTTACATTTTCAGTATTTTCCTACTGTTTCTTCATTTAATCTGATGTACGTATTGTGCAAATGGTATTTCATAATATGCTAGCCTCTTTATTCCCTGGACAGTGCATGTTAGGACCCCGTTCCTACCAAGAGCAGCTTAATAAAATTAACTCTGACTCAGTTGGTGTGTAAAACGAGTTCTCTCTAACTCATCTCACAGTGGTTCGGTCCAATGGCAAAGATTTTTCAGTGTTCTAGATAGGGCTGAAATGCTGTGTACAACTGCATAATTTTTCCCCCCAAATTAATGATGTCTGAGTACACAGATTGAATACTCTATAGGAATTCCAATAAAACAGAGAATGCTTTTGGCAAAGGAAACAATTGTGCTGTCTATGGCTAGGGTTATTCTCATTTGGGACAGGAGTGTTGACAATCATATGAGGTTGGAATTATGGAGAGTTGTGTGTGCATAGCATTGTGGTTAAGAGATTGGGAATCAGGAGATTTCTACTTCACCACCTACTAACTGCGTGACTTGAATAACTTACTCCCCTCTCTGAGCCTCAGTTTCCTTTTCTGTAGAATAGGAAGCCTCAGTTACACCTTTCGAAGTAAGATTCCTGGAACTGTTATAAGAATTAAAAGATATAAGGTAGGTTATTATTGGAAGCTGCATGTACACAATAGTTAGTCTCTGATGTGAATCAGCCCAATTATGCAAGAACAAATGGGGTAAAAGAGTCCTCTAGGCCCCTGACTAAGCCAGGGCATCTCACCTGTCCCTCTACCGAAGGGACAATTCCGTCGTTAAAGTTAATCTTCTGGACCCCATTAGGGTCAAACTTAAGAGTTATCATTTTATTTATATGGTTAGAGTACAGTCCTAAATTACTTAGCCCACATTTTTTTATTGGTTTGTTCCATTTAATATTGAAGATACTGAGGATCAGAAACTGACAGTTATTCGTAAGAAATGTCCCTGGAATTCAGATGCCAAAGTTTGAGTGCCTTGAATTGTATACATGCAAAATACAATTGACCATGAAGAAACTGAGAAGTCACCATCCTTTTTAATCTGTGTACTAGCCTAATGGGATCAACAAATCAGTTACCCCGAATCTTTCAACTGGGATATAAATTAGCAGGGCCCAGCCAGAGACAACTGAGGCACAATATAAGGGTGTCATTCAAAAAGCCACTAAAATGAACATGAAAAGGCGCTGGGGAATGTCATGCACATGTCAGGGCATTTTCATTATGCCTGAATATAGGCAGGTGTTAGAATACTGTATCTAATTTGCAGCTGCACAATTTATACAGGAAACTATGTTTGAATAACGTCCCGGGGGACTGGGAACCCCAAAGCACATAATGTTGCTAAGAAGTGGAGCCGCCCAGATGTCTCACAGCCCAGGTTCTGCTGTTGAGTCCCAGATCTCTGAATCCTTTCTAACTGTGCCCCTAGACTCAAGCTCCTCCAATCCCTCCAAGATCAGATCTTAACGTGAGATCTCAGGATCTCAGGCTGTGCCTGTAAGTCAGCTTGCCTGCTCCTACACCACCACAACTCAATCTGGGAGTCAAAAAGGAGGCCAAGAGCTCTGTGTGTTCTGGATAGGACAACCCTACCCCCAGCTGTTCGTATCTTCATGGGCAGGAGTGAAGATGGGGACTCACTCTGACCCCCTGAATTTTAATTGCTTCCCCATCATCCTGTCTTGGGCACTCAGTACAGATCTCACTACCCCCTGTATCCCTCTTTAAGTAACTCACTGCAAGCAACCAAGACTCCCAGATGATTCCTCACCCATCATTTCTAATCTTCAAAAGGCAACACTTCCCATCAGCCAGCACTTCTGTTCCCCAGGCCCACAAAATGCCACACCCCCTTCTTTGCTTTCTTTTCTCCGTAGCATTCACCATTACACATACATATTTAAACTAATGTGTATTTGCTCAACTGTCTCCCCCACCAGAACATAAGTTCAAGCATCAGGATAGAATTTTGTGTTTTGTTCAGTGATGTACCTGCAGTCCCTGGCACATAATAAGCACTCAGTGATTACTAACTTTGTAAGTGAATGAAGAAATGAATGAATCCTGTCCAAGCTGTGGTAGCCACCAGAAGCTGTGAGTGTATTAAGTCCAAAGACATGCTGGAAACTGTACTTCTAGCTTTCAGAATACACACTCGATGCCTCTCCAAAGCTGAGACACGCTATCTTGTAGAAATATTTCATTGGAAAAATGACACTGAATCTTTTTCGACTAACAGTTCAGATACTCTGATTACCTTCAATCCATATCTCTATTAATTCCCTGGTTTTTCTCACTAAAACTGATGAACAGAAATAGAGGGTGAACATAGGAAAAAGGTGATAAAAAAAAAAAAAAAAGGTATAAGTGGGAATCAAAATGGGAAAACACTCCAGCAACATGTAAGAGAGAAACATGAGGCTAGAGATTGCTCCGTAGTTGGCACAGAGGAGTCTCTTATACACGTTTATTTAATAAAGGAATGGATGGATGGATGTTTAAATGTCTAAAGGGGAGGCAACAGGTTAAGTAAAAAAAAGTGATCTCGTTAAAAACAAAGAATTTCACTACTTGCAGGCCTTGTGTTTTTTTTTGCTTCTTTAAATGATCACATTTCAGACTGGTGTAGGATCATTTTGAGAAGTCTTTATGAATCATTATAAAGGAAATGCAGATATGCGTCCACAGTAAATATTAACTGGAGGTCATATAAATCATGTTATTGATAATATAACAGAATAAACTAACCAAACTATTTGGATGTATACCATTCTAAATGTATTAGTCTTTTAGCAGTTTCATTAGTCTTTATATAAACAATGATTCCACGTATGCTTTGTTTCTAAGATAAGTGAGCCATTGCTTAGTATTTAAAGTCCTTTATTTTGCTTATTTTATATTTAAAATAAAGACACTGCACAGTAACCAGAATGCTGCTGACCTAGAAGTCAGGAGCTATGAGTTCCACTTGGGAGTTTGAAATGATTATGTCTTAGGAACTCTGCCGTGAACTGCCTGCTAGTCTCAAGCATTCAGTAAACTAATGTATTTTCATTTTGGATTTTGAAAGAAAAATGATTATTTGAAAACTCAGTCATTATGCTTCGCTGAACTTTCTGTCAAAATACTTCACGGTGACACATCTAATGATATGCCCATATTATGTTCTGGATAGTGTGTCTGTTTGTTACAAGGATGAATGTCTGGATCTGTAACTACCCAGGGTAGAAATATGACAACGGGAAAATGTAAGCGCAGTTTTTTCACATCAGAAGGAAAGGCAGAGGTGGGACTGGATTTAGCTGCATCTCAGGCTGCAGGACATAGGCACTGGCTCAAGATTCCTTTTTCTAGGTTGCCCCATTTCCTCGGTGAACTCTCAGTTTCTGTTTGACCTATGACTTTATGGATTCTTGACAGTCAGAAGTGGCAATCAGTAGATGACTGTATATTCAAGTTTATTCAAGTATGATTTAATTTTTTAGAGTTTTTGTTCCATAGAAACCATAGCTTTCCTGAACTAGGCAGAAGTTCAGAGTTCATCAAATCCACTTATCTTCAGCAACTGCAGAATCTAAGGTGCAATTTCTTCTCATCATCAGGACACATAGGCAAGTGGAGAACATTATTATAGAACAGAGAAAAATGACAGAACAAGAAATTCTAGAAAAGGGTATGTTTTTTTTTCTTCCCTGCTACTGATCGCTTTGGTTAATACAGTAGTTGCACATATAACTTTTTTAAAAAATATCTTCATTGATTTCAGAGAGAGGAAGGGAGAGAGAGAGAGAGAGAACCATCAATGATGAGAGTTATTGACTGGCTGCCTCCTGAACGCCCCCTACTGGGGATCAAGCCTGCAACCCGGGTATGTGCCCTGACCGGGAATCGAACCTTGATCTCCTTGGATCACAGGTGAATGCTCAACCACTGAGCCACACCAGCTGGGTACACATATAATTTTTTATACACATTATAGTCCTAAGGATGTGAAAAACACATGTGTAAAGCTTTGATGATGATTTCATTTTGACAACAGAGGAATTGTAATACCTTTGCTATATTGAAGTTTACTTTAAAAAACAAAATGAAGATGAAATTTCAAAATGCATCCTGTTGTCCTCAGCCAGAATGTCAAAGCAATGAAAGGAATTTAATCACAAATGGGACGCTACAGCTAAGTAAGTGAAGGAGGAAGTTAAGGTTTTCAGTTCTAATTTTCCTTTCCTGCAATGGACATCAGATAGTTAAAGATTCTATAGAACTTTACATTTTATAGTAAACACGCAGTCATTTATATATTGTTTATCTCTGTGGGAGTGTTGTCTCCATCCCTGCAAATATTATCGAGTATACACAATTAGCCTCATCTAAGCAATGCTGGAAACTTCCTTTGTCACTTAGAAGGAATCCCCTGGCTTGCATAATATTTTGTACTATGTTTTCCAAGTCTGGGGCAACATGATCTTTCTGTGAAATCCAAAGCAAAAAACAAAATTTGCAAACAATTTCATTAGGGTGGCTTATCTGTCTTACTTTTTCCAGGTGCCGTGGGGTGTTCCTGCTAGTATCATTTGCATCAAGTCTGAAACTAATGAAAATCCAAATACAGTGAGGAAGGGGACATGCGGAAACGAGAGGTCCCAAATCAAGGCGGGTCCTCCGATGTGCAAGGACTGTGATGTATCTTTGATAACAGCAGTGGAGGAATTGAAGTACTGATTGCAAGCCAGGTCTGAGCTGAATGTTAACACGAGGGAAATCAACATTACCCCGATTTCTGCACGTGAGACACAGACGTCACGTGACCGCCTCTTCTCTCCATGGACCCAACGAAAGGCACTGTGCGTGCTCGGGATAACTGGGTGGGAATAACACATGATGCGTATACTTGGGATAAAAGGAAGGAGTTCCTGAGTCATTATCAAAACTTTAGGAACATCCCAATTTTGGCCTAAGCATAGGCTTAGTTTCAGGTTTTTATGAAGACAGAACAATTCCCTATTAATCGGCAACTGCTTGGTGAAAATGTCAAAAATATGGTGTGTTATTACAGCCCAAACAGTTAATACTGGATGCCTACCCCCCACCACACACAAACCCACCCAAACGCATTCATTCCTAGTTGTTTGGAAGATTTAGCTTACGGCTGCTTGAGTAACCCCCACCCCAGCCACCTCTCTCCTTTCTTTTCTCTTCTGGAAGTCCCCTCCTCTGTGCCCCCATAGCTCATTTGCCCAAATCACCCCGATGAAAATGCTACGAGCAACTGAGGAAAATGGTCTTAACTCATTAGTCTTATTTCTTATCTCATTCCTGCACCTTAGTGAACCACCGGCAACAAGTCTTACCTTATTTTTCCTGCCCTTCCCTCCTCTAGAGATGGCCTGTTATGCGTTCTAAAACACTAATTTTTTTGACCTGGCTGGTGTGGGTCAGTGGTTAGAGCATCGCCCGTGCACCAATGGGTCACGAGTTTGATTCCTGGTCGAGGGCCTCTACCTGGGTTACAGGTTCAATCCCTGGCCCCAGTTGGGGGGGGGGGGGGCGGGAGGCAACCAATGTATGTGTCTCTCTCATATCCATGTTTCTCTCTCTCTCCCCCCTCCCTCCCCCTTCCCAGTCTCTCTATGGATCTGTGGAAAAAATATCCTCAGGCGAGGATTAACAAAAAAAAAAAAAATAAATACTAATTTTTTTTCAAAGAAAACCATTCTAAATAGCAGGAGGAATGTGTCTTAACCAAACCAATCTGTTACATTGAATTTAACAATATAACCATAGATTTGGTCACAATGAATCATTCCCTGATATTGCAACAATAGAGAAAGTCCAAGCAGTCCTTTGGAAGGCTGGCCACTGGGCCTTTTTTTACTATTAGCGGGGGGAATAAACGTGGAGGACCAATGTGGTATATTAAATGGAAAAATCATATGAAGGGATGAAAGTAGTGTACAATACCAGAATTTTCTTCTGAATATGTGTATGTACATATATAATATTTATACATATGTAAATTTTATCTATCAGATGGGAGAGCTTATATTTTAAACCTTACACAATGAAAGAAAATTTGAGCCATTTCCCCCAAACCTGCCTCCTGTATAGTGAGTGTAGTTAGTATATGACCGAACCGCCTGCTGAAAACCTCAGAGCAACTGAAATGAGCCTTAAACTACCTCCCCACAATCACCTAATTCTTCTCCCCATCTCCCCCTCCCCAAATCACAAAAAAAATGACACCCCCGTGCCCAGGGTGTCAGAGCTAGGTGCAGTCACACAGAGCAGGGACAGAGCGAAGGTTTGCAGTAAAGAGCCCGCTTCCTGCTCACAGGCTGGCCGGGTTGCTGCTGCAGAGGCGCCTTGATTAAACGCACAGAGCCCCACTTCTGGCACATCTTTGACCAGTTAGGCTGGCCCGGATTCTGCCCATGCTCTGCAATTCCTCATCCCTCCTAGGGAATTGTTCTGCCTCTTCCACAGCTCCTCCTCCTCCCATCAAGGGTCTGACGCTGCCCATTGACCACGTTTCTTTTTCTGCCTTTTGGCACTCGGAGCTTGTCTGCTGGAGAAGAGTGGAATTCTCTGCTGTCTGCAGGGCTTTCCCCAGGGACCGGAGCATGAAACCCAAACTTATATATAAAATCATATCCTGTTTGCAAACACCATATCCCCTTCGCTTCTTGCTAATCTGGTCCCGTAAACCCCAGCACAGCTTGAGAGCCCATCCCTCATCTAAACAAATGCCATAAGCCCCTTTATACTTTTACAACCATGTCAAAAAATAATATTGCCTGCCAATAGTGATGTGATTGGAGTTGCCTCCTCCGAGCCATAAAAGAAGTGCGGAGTCTGTTATCAATTTCTCTAAGTGTATCAGGGGAATTATGGGTCGATTCAGTTCCAAGTTATAAATGACAACTCAAAAGCCGCAGAAGCGTTTGAAGCTGGGAGCTGATGACGACATTATCATAAAAGCCTGCTCGTCCTTGCTTTTGTGGGTTTTCTTTTTTTTTCTTTCCCTTTTCTTTGTGGCCTATCAAGTGAAGAGGGAAAAATAAGGCTGAGAAATGACTTCAAGATTTCTTCACACAGCAGCAGGTCAGATGGCCAGGAAAATGATCACTATTTTTGGTGATATGTATACCCTGAGGAGTGAGAACTAAAATGGTCTTGCGCTGGCTTTTGTTTCCAGCGTCCCTTAATTTTCTGTTTCACTATAAGATGACCAAGTCCTGGGTTTGGCGCAATGCTCTTTTCAACTGGTGCATTTTCTTGTAGTGCAATCACACAGTAATCAGAAATGAGTCATGCCATAGCAACTAAACAAAAAGAAAACCAAACACAAAGGAATTCCGAAACCTTGAGACTGTTGCTCAAAATGCAACTCGGGAGAACATACTTTCAAGCACATTAAATGCCCCTCACCTGTTGAGCTACCTGAACAACACTGTTGAATTATCACATGGAATTTTAGGGGGGAGTTTCTGATTTCATAACACCTCGGGAAGTCTCCTCAAAAGCCAATTAATCATCAGCATTCAGTAGGTATATAATAAACCCTTCTAGCAGGAAGGTATGCATTCTAGGTAACTGGAATTTTCTTTAAAAGTTGGAGAGCACTAAGTATTTCAGAATTTGAACCAATGGGTCCATCTTAGATCATCTGAATGAGAAGGGGGCCCTAAGATAAAAGCCATTTCAGTGGTTTCCAAGCTCACTAGCGTGACCCTATGTTGCTAGGTTGGGCCACACCAAGTTCATACTGAGTATCTTTTATATACTTAATATGTCTAGTTCTGTCCTGGAGGTAAAAATGGAGACTAATACATATCAGAGGACCCAGAATGTCTCTTAGGACTTATATCAAAATGAAAGATCTTAAGGGGCAAGATGGTATACCTTAATGTCTAGGAATACAATTTGATTCCTGAAATAAACAAAAGACTGAATGAAACTAGTTCTCTAGTGCATCAACAGAACAAGGTTGTGTGCATGCACACACACACACACACACACACACACACACACACACACACTCAACTAGACCTACAAAACCACCACCAAAGGACCTAAAAGCCAATTTGATAAATAGAGGTACCTCTCTTCAGCCCTTTCCAGTATTACTGCAGTCAAGCTAATCAGTCTCTCTCCTCCTGCCTCTGCTCAAGCTAGACTTACCCACCATCACTGCCACTGTCTGGATTAGGTCAGAGTCTGAGGACGTTATTAAGGACTTACTCTATGACACCCACTGTGTCAGAAGTAGCAGGTACTATTTATTCATTGGGCACATTTAAGAGTTTACTAGAGCAGTTCTGGCTAAAGACAAGAAATTACCATGCTGTGGGTTTAGAATAGTGGAGTAGAGGTACTTTGTGTTCAAGGGATAGTGAGTCATAGGCAAAGCCCAGTTCAGACTTGAGAGGTGGGTCCTAGGGAGCTCTGAGTCATGAGACAAATGTACTTATAAACGAGTGGGGGTTTGGTGGCCACCACTCTTTCACCATACCCCATCACCATACCCACTAAGTAGTCCTTAGCTTTGTTTCATTCTTTGCCTCATTTGCAGGTAATCAGCCATTCTCTTAAAATGGCCACTTGGGACATTAAGAAATAATCTCAAAGCCAATGAAACCCACTTTAAAAATCGGTTTGTCCCCTGCCTTCTAGAATAATTTTGTAAGCTCCTGGCTTCACAGGAGGTTTGCTAAAAATCAGCAAGGGTTAATATGGGGGTGGTGACTGTCCTGTGCTAGAGGTTAAAAGGCCAACTCACCAGTGAGCTGCCACAAAGGGGACCTCGGTACATTGGCCACACGGCTGCACTGATGGGCTCCAGGGCCTGTGGCTAGCCTGTTAAAGATGAAAGCCATAGAAGGTCCTAAAATGCTCCTGTGGCACTCCTCCACATGGACATGCTCATCCACCTCATACTTTCCACATTTTACCCTTTACTGTGTGACTCCGGGAAATTAACCTCACTTCTAGGAGACTTCAGGTTCTCATATGTAAAATGGTATTAATGATAATGACGATTTTACCAAGTTGTTATGAACCTGTTGAATGTTGGTGAACTATAAAGTCCAATCACATTAGTTGTAGCTGCCATTTTTAGTTCTAGAGGGCAGAATCACAGGTAAAGGAATAGAAAGATTATCCTTGATAAATCTAGCACCACTAAAATGAGTTAGCTGAAAATATATGAGGATTCCCTGTATAAAATTTAGCTACGGAAAACACTGCCTAGTACATGGTATACACAGGACTTGTTTTGTTCCTTCCCTTCAATATCCAAGAAACCTCATTGACTTAAACTCCTTAGTCCTTAGAAACCTGATCTAGAATTCTCTTATCCTAATGTGACTTAGCACTCAGCTCTATAGGATGATGGGTTGTTAATGGTAAGGGTTAACTTTAAATACATTGCAGGCTATAGGGTATGTTCTAATCATCCACAAAAATGCAGGCATTTTTCTTCATATGTCGCAGGATTCAAACAAATTTGTCCTTGCAATGTGGTATAAATATCCTGGGTCAGAAAGGCTTTGTTAATTATTGAAGACAACAATGGTCCCAGAAGGTTCACAAACATAATGTCCCACAATGCAAAGCACTCTGTGAAGTTTATGCAGTTTTCATAAGGACTGTAATGTACATACTCTCTGCTATTACCTTTTCTCCAGCTATATAAAACTCTAGCAAAGCCATCTTTGTGAACATGTGACCTGTGCAGTCGCACAGAACCCTGCGGTTGGGGGGACCCACACTGATTTCATCCACTATTGTTGCCATCTTGAAATTCTTAGCTTTTGAACAAGGGGATCTATATTTTTATTTAGCACTGAACCCTACAAATTATGTAGCCAGTCTTGCAGTCTAGTATAACTTTTACTGAGAAACAGCCTTAAACATGTCAATAGATACATAAAGGAGATATTTTCAGAAGTTTGTTATTTAAGAGCAGTAAACAATCTCATACTTACCCCAAGTCCACCACAAGGTAATGAAGAAAAAAATTTTTGAGAGGAGTCACCTACACAGAAAGAAGACATGAAAAAATATATAAATTGGGAATGTAATTATAGTTTTTAAAATATTAAAATTTTAATATTCTTAAAAACTAATTTAGTTTTTTGATGTGTTTATTAATACATAGTATTATATCACATGGTATTTATCATTCAACTCAGGAGGAAACTCATCAAATTTTAGAAAGGTAAATAAATAAAATATTTAAATAAATATATAAATACCTATTTAAATAAATATATTACACATAAATAAAATATTACAAATAATAAAAATATTATAGTCTATTGTCCACATGAACAAACAAATACCTATGAAATTTGAGTCTTAAGGTTTGTTTTAACTGTCCCACATGCTGTATAATATATCACAACACTTTTAAATTTATACTTTAGTATTAATAACTCAGCTATTCACTGGGTGTATCCCTCTAATGTGGTTCTGAAAGCCAAGATTTATGAAATACACTGTCATTTTTTCAATGTTTCAAATATTAAAACATCTATTCAAATACACAGATTTATTTTGAATTTCTACTTCAGATATAGCTAAGACTAAGTATCTTTAGCCTCTCCAATATTTACAATTTTTTAAACAAGTCACAAAACACTACAATGAGGATAACACTATTTGGGGATCTATATAATATAAATATATCTTCTTTAAAATATATGGTAAAATCTTATCTGTGACTGTCTCTTAGTTTGATAATTCATGGAATTTTTAATCCTTTTGGTTACCTGCACTTTTATTTTCTGCATTATCTACTACATGAGTAGAGAAAACAAAAATAACTACTCCTAAATTTCTTAGGCTAAAATCTGCCTTGCAAAGCAATTAAAGGGAAAGGCAGTGGGCATTTCTGTATCATAGTCAAATGACTGTAGTGACTTGGATGGGTCACTCGGGAGATTAGTGGTAGAAACAGGTACAAACCTGCATTTCACCTTTCCCAATTCATTTGTTCTATTGATGATCAAGGAAATAATAATGAAAATTGAAAACAGACTCGTGGTGGAATTCACATGCCACATCAATAAAAGTCTAAATAGATTTTACTATTACAGAAAAAAATAGATTTTTGAAAACAAGAAATTGCATGAGTTGATTTTTCAAATGCAATAGCTAACAGATGGAAAATGGTAAACAAAAATTTAAGCACAAATGAAAAAATGATACATCTCATTATATAGAAGGATCTTCATAAAAATAAAAGAAGTAAACAACAACAAAGAACAGGTCATGAAAAAATAGTAAACGTGAAATGCTGACATCAGTAAAAGATACATAAAAACTTGATGGATAGCTTGGGGAGGAGTAAAGGTTACTTACATTGTTGCTCATAGCAAAGATATTTCTGTATCACTGAATATTTTGCAAGGATGCATTCATATGTCACATGTGAAATTAAAATATGTAATATTGTATATTTTAATGTCTGAACTCTATTCCATAGTTAAAAGGAATAAAGTTAATATTACAATGCAATAAAGTAACTTTTAAAATTTTATATAAACTAAGAATAGGGAAAATAAATGATACACTGCTTAAGGAGAATTGTATCTAGTAATGTTTGCATAACACAAAAAAGACAAATAATAATTTAAATTAGTAATGCATTAAATATTTTAATTTACTGAATTGACTGGAATTTTTGAAGCTAATGTTGTGTTGCCATCTCCATGACCTGAGATCTGGCTAGCCACACGACAATAAAAACTGGTAGTAGGAACGACAGGAATATTAATGCTAGGGAAAACCTCCTACCAGAAATGATAGGAGAGAATGTTTTTAAAAGTGTCCCCTTACAAGGATCTAGAGTATTTAAAGAGATAAATGGTGCACACTTTCAAATCTAATTATTTTATAAGCTATGGCTATCTTTCAAGATACAACCACTGATAGGTCTGGTCATAATGGACTCCTACTTAAATCCTTCCTCCTAACTCCAGAACATAACTATGAAGAGCAGTACTTCTCAAATCACCTAGGAAATTTCGAAAGCTGAATGGGTTCAAATTCAGTGTGTGTGCACTGACAAACTCTGCCCCACCCCAGCACCACTCTGTGATGGGAGGGAATGGAGAAGGGGAAATGTGGCAGTGAACGGAAGGCCAGAAAGAAAGGGAAATACCTTGATGGCTCTAAATTTCTGCATTTACACCTGGCAGCTTCAATCTGGCTATTTCAGACGTAAACAAAAAACAAGCCACAAGAATTCAAATTTTACAAGGAACAAAAAAGCATGAAAAGTTAAACTTTAAAAAGGATCGAATTAGTCACTGAGAACTTGAATCAAGGAAAACCGGCTGTTCCTGGACTCACAGGAGGAACTAAAGTGGGTCAGGAGTGGCAGTAAAGTTGAATTTCATACTTGACATCAAGGCTGAGCAATGCAATATCCTTGTTTATATTTACTCACGTGTCCTGCACAGAATACTGAAACTGTCACACTGACCCGAGAGGTTCCTAGAGAACTAACTCCACATATATACCCAAAGCTAATTCTAACATCATTAATTTCATAAATATTATCCCACATTAAATATTCAAAACTAATGAGATAAGTGGCCAATTTATTTGGATTTAAACTTTAAAAATTAGATTATTGGTACTTAGTGTTTTCATCAAATGCATACATTAAAAGAATTGTCTGAGATCTAAAATACGCGTTTGAATTCATTTTCAAACCATCAAATTTTTAAATGATATTTATGTTGCATATTTTGAGAAAATCAGTTTTGTTCAAGTGTCAAATTTCATTTTAAAAATTGGTGGTATTGCCACGTTTCAAAAGTAAACAGTTCCAAGTCATCAAATTTAAACTTCATTTCTTTTACAAATATGTCTTTTCTCTCAAAATGTAGACAATGGTTGTTTTGGAACATCTCTCAAACAGATGTAAGTTCTTCCCGATAAAATCCAAAATACTTAGTCCTATATCTAGGCTGATTTATAGTTTAAGACCATAGTTTAAAAAAGATGGGGGATGTTGCTACTTGTTTTCTCGCAACTAAGTTAAAAAGTAATCAAAATGAACACAGCTTCCTATATTTCAATGTGTATTTTCACCTCATAAAAACATGAAAGTTAATGTCTGGTTTACTTTATCTTTGGGTAAATTGTGTGAGATTATTAATTCCTGTAAAAATAAGGACATTATTACATAGTGCTCAAAGCAAATGCAGTTCTTTATATAAAGAATCTATATGTATAGAGATTCCTTCCTTTCAACAGAAAGTATATATGTTTAGATTGACTTATTTGCCTTTATATTAATATATAGATTTAATTCTATACAAATTATTTCTCATCAAATTTTAATAGTTTTCTAAAAACTGAACAATCTTCATGTGTTCCCCCTTTCTTTCAATTTCTTCCCAAGCTACCACCACTTCCCCTGAATGCATGTGCGCATACACACACCCACATCCCTTTCCTTCATAAATTTAGGGATGCCTCCCACTCCTTTTAAAAGGCAGATTGTAAGTGCCACAATGGGCAGCTGTTAATTTCCCCTTATGATTATTTTCCAAGATGCCTGCCTACTACATGTCATACATTTGCTTTTCAACTGCTTAGGGCAAGTTAACACAAAATCATTTTGAAATAATATTGAATTAGGTGAGAGAGTCCAATGATTTGAGATTGACACAATAGGTTTTGTTGAAAGAAGGGGAGAAAAAAAAGTCCTAAAATGCCTTTTTTAAGTTAAAATAGTTTTTAAAATATCCTTTTGGCATATATTACCATGTTATATATTGTTATTCCATTATAAAAGGTTATTAATAAACTTAATAGAATTATTTCATCTAAAATAAGGTTTCGTAATGAACTTTTCCCAAATCTGGTATTTCTCTCATATAAAGTCTATATAAATCTGTGCAACATTGATTTTACTTTAAAATCTGATGGCAAAGATTTGAAAAATAATACATTAACTAAAAATTATGTTTATTAGTTTTCTACTTCAGCCTGTTTAATCTACTTTACTGTTTAATTCCACAGTTAAGACATTAAAAAGTTTACACTAAGGTTTAAAATGCAACCTAACTATAAAATGCAGTATTCTACACATAGCAAGAAGGAGTTTTCACTTAAAACAGGTGTGCTATGCCCTCTGTCTGTTAAGGTCATAAACAAAAGAGCTGAACAGCACAAAACAAATGAAAAAGGTGAAGATAAATTTGCATAAATAATGTGAAAACCTTTCTTCTTTTAGTTTGAAAATGGAAGCAAACAGACTCCACAGTGCATTTATTCCTGTATGCTAAAATACAGAGAAGGAACACTATTCAAATAGAGATGAATTGAAAAGTAAACATCATGGGACTTGCATGGTCATTTTTTTCTAATGCAAGACTTTTCTTCATCTGCATTGGCGTCTATTGTAAACCACTCATTCCACAGAGCAACACTGATGGAGAGCTGATTTTTTTTGTCACACTGCTTGCCAAGTATTTTGAACTGACACCCGCCTTGACTAATGATAGTGCTGGAATGTGCTGTTCTCTGTAGAAGGGAGGCCCATACAGACCTAGGAGTGTCCTGGGGTCCAGCTTCTGTCCATCCAGGGGGTTGGTGCCATACAACAGTGAGTGATGTGCAGAATGAACAAGCTGTATTTCCTCCAGGCTGGCTTTTCGACCTTGAATCCGCTGAAAGAAAACAGCAGAAGCCTCCAGTACTCCACTGACAACATTTAGAAGAAAATAAGGCCCCGAGTCACATTTAAGATGATTAATAACGGGCTGGGTTTCATCATGGAGGAATGTGACACTGATTTGCTTAGCAAAGTACCATAATAATATTTGAAAAATGAGAGTATGCAAGGTTCAGAATCTTGGCTTGCTTATGCCTGAATGGGCAATTGACATAAAGCATATTCTTCTTTGGCATAAAAAAAAATCTATAACAAAGAAATTAACAGTTAACTCATATGTAAAAGTATCAGCTTAAAACAAATAAGGTCAACTGTTTAGCTGAGGAGTAAATTCATCAACTTATTTTATACTCACCTATAAAAGCTGTTGAAACAAATTCCTTATTGTTTCTTAAAGAACTTAAATAAAACCAATACATTTTAATGTATTTGATTATAACAAATATGCTGATCACTCCATGTGTGTGCGCCCCATAGTAGTGTTCACCTAGAGTCTAGATTGTAGACCAGTGTCCCTCAAAGTGTGCCCTGTGGGATCAGGAACAGTTCAAGAACTATTTATGAATGGTCTGTGATGAGCTCTGTATCAAATTCAAAGTAGACATTTAGAAACTTTTATAGTATTTTAACAGAATATCTTTATGTCTATTGAATCTAATATAATCTTGTACGTCTTCAATCACATTTCACTTTTGTAGTACTTCATTTTTAATGTATTTTATAGAGGCACTGGTTTGTGACATAATGGAAATGAAACAAAAACAATAACTGCTGCTTAACCAGAGACAGTCTGAGACACTCTAGACTCAGTCAATATTTTTACACAATCGCCAGGCAGAGACTTTCATTTCAACTAAGAAAGAATGGTCCTTTGACACAGACAAAACCACACATTAAGTCAAAGCTCAGTTAGTCCATATGGGAATGGAAGTGTTCTTCCTGGCCACAGTTCTCAGCTGGCATAACTACAAGCCCAATAAACATCATGTTGGTGTATGAAGTGAATTAGCCTAACTTCTGAAAATTGTCATGTTTCCTAAAGTTACCCAGATAGCATTAATATTTCACTTAAAATATGTATCGCAATAAGGGACTTGTAAGGCAACAGATTAGACGGAAACAACGTACAGTGGACTTCAAAGAGAATCTCTTTAGGGATTGCTGTCCTTTCATGTTCCTGCCCATGGAATCACCAGTTGACAGAGAAACATCAGGTGACAACAATACCTCTCTCGGGACCAGGACAAGTCCATATTCAACCTCCCTAATTTAAGGTGATGCATGTGCTGTCGATGTATGGTTCACTGAGGGAGCAGGCCAGAAACCTCAATTTACTGACAATTCCTAGGGGTTTACTGGGTAGAAGGCAGAGCTGAGCCTGTCACTGAGAGTAAGTCATGTAACAGAGAGGGAAGAATGGTGTGAGATCCAAGGGATAACAGGAAGGTAAATGAGTGATAGAAAACAGAAATTTCTAGACACTGTGCCATCGTGTACCAAATAAACAAACACATGCTTATGGAAATTTCTGTGTCATAGCATTGAATTTCCCTCTTTTTGACACCCAATTTACATTTCCAGAAGAATAAAAATATGTTTCAGAGAAATTATTCCCAGGTAGGTGTTAAGTATTGAAATTAAACCAGGTAAGTAATGAAAACTAAGGCAAATTTAATGATGGCCATCTGGTCAGTCATTGCTCTGATCAATAAATGAACATGTTATTGACCTATGTGGCTTGATGATAAACATTAAATTTGGAAATGTTTATGGAAAACCAGAACAACCAAAGCAACAGAATGAGAAGTAATGAGATAAAATTAGGAATCGAACGTTCAAAGTCAATATTAAAGAGAAACATTTTAACTGTGAGATTTCAGCTGGTGGATGATCCAAGATAAACAGTGGTAAATCCATGGTCTGAGTCATCTAAAATTGGAGTGAGCAGAGCACTGGAAACCAGACTGTGGCAACCAGTCCCATCTGGCAGAATAATGAGCACTGTGAAATAAGAGGGCTCCCGGCTCTCACTTCTACGAATCTAAGAAATCCATAGCCACTAATATTTTATATGCTGATATAGTGAAACATCTATACCTTAAGTAATGTCAGTTCTATAGTTAATAATCAGATCCACATTTTGACTGATTTCATATCAAATTTTTTTTCCTTTTTATTTTTCTGTATATATATTTTTCAGCTCTGAAATTGAATTTCCGCCTCTGGTCTGACATTAAATACCATTAATAAGAAATATGTCTTCATGTTTTCATTAACTAGTCATATCTATTTACAACCATTCACTCTGTGCTTGTCCTGACTCCTTTCTTGTTCTCCCAATCACATGTTTGAAAAATAACCTGCTAACAAGATTCAACTACAGACAGTAGCTCCAGTGCAAGAAATCTTAAGAGGACACCTGCAGGATTGAGTATCAGTCATCCCCTTAAATAATACCAGCTAACCAACAGAAAGGATGGAGCATCTGGCCCAGCCTATTTGACTTACTTACTCTAAGAGTATGCTGTTCTAGTGTACACTCTAGTGCTCCTTGTCACTATTAAAACATAAGTTCATTTTACTGCTTTCATTTTACCCGCCCCCTCTTTATCTCCTTTTTGCTCCCAGTAAGTATTTTCCACTGGCCCTTTTTATTATTATAAAATATATTTCTTTTAAACAATAAATACACTAAATATAAGGAATACTTCTTCTTAACCATCACCTCTGCTTCTATGGCTGCAGGACGTGCATGTTTCTATAGAAAGAGAGCTGTGAGAAAAAAACACAATGTAATAGGAAAAATGTTTCTACCTGGGAAAAGGACCTGGAGAAAGCATGTTTTGAGATTTATATCTCACGGGGGCACTGCTACGGGAACTTGAAGGATGTGTAAGCTAAAAACTCTGAAATGGCGACAGCTCTCCTTTCTTCCTCACTGAGTCCCCTGGAGAACTTCCATTTTGCCCTGCTAATGTCAGATGCCTGAGATTTGTCAATTTCACTTCTCTCAAACTGAGGTCTCTAACAGTTTTCGTTTTCTGATATGATCATGAGTAATTTATTATGTTATGTGTCTGTGTTTAAATATAGATTTTCATTTAATCCCTTCCCATATTTTCTATTTCCTGTGCACCCTTTTCCCCTTCATTTCTCTCTCATGATGCTCTCTTGAGCCAAAGGTCAACTGCAAAATGAGTCACAAAACAGGGGAAAGTGCTCTGATCGTCGTAATTTAGGGAGATACAGATTTCCGTTCTCAGAGATATTTCGTCTGCAGGATGCCTATCCAGAGTCATCTATGATTCTGACCAAAAGGTTTTTTTGAGAATTCTGAGTATATTTGGAAACACGATGCATTGAAGAGACGGTGTTCATTTGGGTGTTTCTGGAAATCTCACTTGAGATCCAAATACAGGTCTTAATTACCTTGCTAACAGAGGCCTGGGAAAGCAAGCTTATAGCTCTCCTTTCGGGTTCGTATAAAGAAATCTTGCAGTGTGGGATGTGTTCTTTATTCTCTGTTCATTCTCTGTGACTTGCACTCAGGCAGTTCCTTCCCTGCCTGCTGGGAAGGAGCTGATGTTCAGGGAGGGCCTACTCTACGCTATGCACCTGGGGATGCTGGTTTAGTTCTGAACCCAAGCCTGCATTCCGGTTTGAAGTCTGACTCAAGTCATTTAAAACGACCATATCATTGAGTCTCACAGCACACCACGGTTCTTCCCTAAAGAAACAGTCTTCCTGAAATAAAGCCCATTAATGCAACCTGATTATAGAAGGAATGTTCTGAACATGATCTACAAAGTCATATTGTGACAGGATGAAATGCAGCCTGCCCACACCCACCCACACACAGAGCACACACACGGTATAGATTCATTTTTTTTTTTTTTCTGCCAAGGAGCAGGGTAAAAAGGAAACAGTTCTATTCCTTCCCCTCCTGTGTTCAAAGCCTGGATTGAGGCCAGTGTCCTAATCAGTTCTCATTGGCCCTGGAGGAATCAGAACCTTTTGTAAAATATAATAAAGGGCATAAAATCATGATAAAATGCATGAAAAAGCAGTGCCTTTGGTTAGGGAACTAGAAATAATTTAGCAGAACAGATGGATTGCATTGGTTTGGTATTATTGAGGACATGAAAGGGCTCGTTTTGTGGCAGTTCCAAACTAAGAGAAAATGTCCAGCTTAGATTTGACAAGTCAAAGTACCTGCCTCTGCTGGGGGAGACCCCATTTTCTTTAATCATTTTCAAAGTGGTGACATATTAGGCAAGAATTTCCACTGAAATATTTCATTTTCTGAAAATATTTCATCCAGTGTCCCTAAATAGAGATGTTTTTTTTCCTACAAAAATCCACAGGGCTGCAACTTATAGAATTAAAGAATCATAAATGATTTATGAGTGTCAGAGTTATCCTCTGTTACAAATTCCATACTTAACATTTAATGAATCAGCTCATGGCCTGTTTCATTATTCTTGATACACTTTTCTCTCGTAAACAATGAAAAAAATTGGTCTCATGCATATGCCCAGGTGTTCCTACTGGAGTTTGCAAATACTACAACAAATTGCTTCTTTAAATGTTACATAGAAGATAGTTTCTTTGCCCTCCCCACAACTGCATTCTCTTCTTCCATATATCCTTCATCTTCTAATAACTTGTTCTCCTCAGAATTTCCAAAACTGGAAGGAGGCAGGCAGCCCAGCAGACTTTTGGTTCTTTCTGTTGGTCACATAGAAAGAGAGTGAATTGCAAGTAAGAAGTCGTGAGTTCTGGGTACTGACTCTCATGAGTCCTTAATGCACCCACAGCCAGCTATGAGCTACCTCTCTGGGCCATTGTTTCTTTTTATATAACCATAGAAGGCTGACCAAATTATAATTATCATTATTATTTTATTGATTTTTAGAGAGAGAGGGAGGGAGAGGGAGAGAGAGAAAAAGAAAAATCGATGTGAAAGTGAAACATCGGTCTGCCTCCTGCATACCCCTTACCAGGGACCAAGCCCACAACCCAAGGATGTATCCTACCGGGAATTGAACAGGCAACTTTTCAGTGCATGGGACAATGCCCAACCAACTGGGCCACATCAGCCAGGGCTGACCAAATTATTTCAAAGCCCCCTTTTAGCCCTAAAATAATAATATTCTATGTGAAATAACCTTAAATACAATAAAAACTCAATAAAATATCCTTTATGTTAATTTATAGGCTTGCCTTAAGCAAGAAAATATAATACTTGAAGTGACCCATTACTGTGGGTGAGATAAGAGAGATCTGACTATGAAGGTTTTCAAAAGGACTCTATTCTTTGAAGCCCATTTTTTATGTACTTACTTGTAATTGAAAAATAAGAATAATTTTTAAACTCATATCCTTAGTCTGTGACAACTTTAAAATAATGAACAATTTTCCCAATTAAAAAAAAAAAATTATGTATGTAACTGTTGTTTCTCAAGTAAACACTGACTTTGGTAACCATCCATCTCCAAATACCTGACTCCACTCCCTTGTTTGTCTCTACTTCAGTTAGCTTATGAGGTTGAAACTTCATAAACTTAAGACGTTGAGTTTTGGGGGCAGTGATTTTTAACACTGGCTGTAAGTTGGAATCAGCTACAGAAGTTTAAAAAGTATGGACTCCTGGGACCTACCTCCAGGGCTTCTGATTAACTTTGTCTGGGTACAGCCTGGGCATTCAGGTACTTAGAGCCACCCCATGGGTTTAAATGAGCAGCCTACGTCAAGAACCACGTGTTAGAGGGACCTGTCCATTCTTCCTGTTCATAAGTGAACTCAAGATACTGAAGCTGAACTGACTGACCAACATTTGGGACTAACAAGTAGTTAAAATAAATGGTTGGCACAGAGAAGCTTGGGACGTAAAAAAGACCTATCTGGTCTTCAAAATGACAAGTGCCTTCTACTTCCTTGTAACACTGCCTTGATTTAATCATTACAATTTACTTAAAAATATTTCAGGGATTAGAGCAATTTCAAAATCACTTCAGAAAAACAGCAAATCCCATTCAGTAATAAAAGTCTGAGTGCTAAACAGCATATGTACTATATATTTCTTACAATTTGATTTTCACCCATTTAAAATCATTATGCTCATCAGAAAGTTTAAAAAAAAAGTTACCTCTAAGTGAAACTGCTCAATTTTCACAGTTTTTATGCGAATGAGCAACTGGATCCCCTACACTGTAATTATTTTTTAAACTTCATTGTGAATGAACATTTTAATGATTTTGGTTAAAGCACTGCTTTTTTATATAATAATCATATGTAAAACAAATTGTCACAATAAATATTTTGTGTTACTTTAACACTACAATTTTCAGATGGTTGAAAAACATAACTTCGTTTTTAATAAATATTTGGTTAATAAGTTGCTGTTTAAAAAATTCCTGTATCACTTTCCAAATGGATTCAGAAGGGCAGTGTGTCTTCTTTCCTTTTATTGATGGTTTTCCATATTAATTCTTCCCTTTTTTGAAGAAATAAAACAAAAAATCTCAATTCATCTTCTGATTATAGGCTGCACCAGCATTTTTCATGCATTTATCTGTCTGGGTCCACTCTGCTGTAGTATACAAATCTCCCTCAGAGTAACAACACAATATACTGGTTCACTCATCACATCTAGAGCATCTGTACTGCTTCCTAAGACTGCTATATCTTCAGAGACCACTCACAAGCCTCCCTGTTTGAGACTTTTTTACTGCTCTGCAGTTAGATTCTAAAACACAAAAACACATTTTTATTTTTTTTCAAACTAAACAAAATAGTAAGCTGTTATGTGCTGCCATCTAGTTAGATTACTCTATAAAACAAATGTTTAATTGAATTTCCATTAACTTGCAGGATGCAGTGCACTGCAGCATCGATGTCAGAAAACCTGAACATTCCTAAAGCGTTTCTCCAAAGGGTATTGTATTTCTTTATTTAGATTTGCAAAAGGTATTTGAAAATCACCTGTGTGTGTGTGGGAATGTGTGCTGGAGACTCTAGCCCTGAGCTCTTTGGCATCTTGAGATTGTACACTGAACCCGCTCCCCACTTTTCTCACTGGAACTGCTAAGGAGTCCCAGAGAGGCAACGGTAGCTTGGTTTTGGGTCCCAGAATTGTTTTGTAATTCCTTTGTGTTGGCACTTGAATAAGGGAGTAAAACATTGCAGCCCAGGATGTTGCTTATGCTTTTTACTTAGGAATTAAGCGAAACAAAGTTATTCAATACTAGTCACAAAGAGGCAATGCAAATTCCACATAATGTGCAATCCAACAAAAGCACTGTAAAATATTATTCTCAAAACAAATGTGAGAGCAAGCAAATGTCTGTGGGTGGCTTGGTGGGGCTGAGAGTCGTGAGCACTTCTGGAAAAACAACTGCAAGTGCATTTCTAACAGATGATGGGTCAATCTCTGCAATTTTTAAGCACAGAAGAGGATGTTCTTTCCTTCAGGGGCACACACACTTTAGAAACCTGGAGGCTTCTACAAAGAGTTTGTTTCTGAAGAGGACACCAAATGACCCCTCTAGATCTCTTTATCACAGTGACAAGAAAGTTGCTGGTTTTGCTTTTTGTTCCCAACCAAATCACTAAACTAAGTATAGATGACTCAGCAGGGGAAAAAGTAAATGGTGTTGGCATGAAGCACTACCAAGCACCTCAATTTTTTAAAAACAGTGCCACGTCATACCAAAAGAAGTTAACCCATGTAACCACTGTAACCTAACATAATGAGGACTAATGTTTTCTCTGGCTGCTAATCAGGACTAGTAAGCACAGCCAATTTACACTATAGCTTACAAGCTAAAAGCAATGTGTCTACTGAAACAGCCTAAAAATGTTGTCTACTCTTAACCAAAGAAAGTGTTATGTTCTAAATGAACTCCTTAGCCAGGTAATTTCATACAATATTAGAGCTGAAAGGGATCTGAGAAAAGACCCTGCCTAACACCCTCATCAGTAGGGTTAAATGATTTGACAAAAGTACACAGATAATTAATGGCAGGACTAAGGCGAACTCTAACACTGAACAATAACCTCTGAAGAATCCATTTTGGTTAATTTTCTACATTGCTACATGAAATGACAAATACCTAGAGTCCCAGACACACAGATTTTACCTTCTCAGGTATGCTTGCTATAGACATACCCAAGGAACAGAGCGGGGCTTGAACTTCCTGACAGTCTCACCTGGACAATTTTTTTTTTTTTTTTTTAATTTTATTATTGTTTAAAATATTACAGATGTCCCTTTTTCTCCCCAATGACCCGTTCCACCCCGTTCCTTCCCCCTCCCCAGTCCCTCCCTGATTCTCCCAAGGGGGCCATCATGGTAAATAATCATTTACATCCAAGCTGGAACTTAACTTCTCTTGGACTGAAAAAAGTCAAGTTCAATGGGAAGATGTTGTCCTTGGCCTTGGAGGCTGTAGAAGGCTCGTTAACACTAACCAGGAAGCTCATCAGCATAAGAACCATTAAATGGCAAGTTACATGGGGATGCATTATCTGGTTGAAAAGGCAAGAAGGTTCTTATGCAACTGGAATGAGTTTTGGTGAATTGCTGAAAGGTTTGCTGTATGTTTTGGGGTTTCATTTTTCCCCACAGCACTGAAATTTTCTAAATAACTTGGCTTAAGATAGAAAGGTTAACATCCTTGCAGGAGGGTTTAATAATATATTAATGAATGTGTATATTAGATTTAACATGTCGAATCAAAAACTTTACAAGAAAATTCACAATGACCATGTATCAGCTGTGCTTACTGGGGAGAATACTGGCCAAAGAAAGAGATTCTGCTATTTCTGAGTGGATTAAACTGGTTTGCAACACTCTCTGTATGTCCCCTTTTTATTTCATTTCCTCCCCTACACTTCTGGTAGAAACAATCGGGAAGAGAAAATAAGTCATGTTTCTTTTGGTTCTATGTTTTATACCTTTTGGTACTATGTTTTATCTTACAATCTAAAAGTCTCTAGAAAAGGATAACATTTGTTTAGCTAATGTTCATTTCCAAAAATTCTACTTTATATTTTCAAATCAGCCCGGCCGGGCATGGCTCAGCAGCTGAGCATCAACCTGGGATCCAGGAGATCGCAGTTCGATTCCCTGTCAGGGCACATGCCCGGTTGTGGGCTTGATCCCCAGTAGGGGGCGTGCAGGAGGCAGCCGATCAATGATGACTCTCTCATCATTGATGCTTCAACTCTCTCTCTTCCTCTTTCTTCCTCTCTCTGAAATCAATAAAGATATATTAAAAATAATAATAAAAATAAAATAATTCACACAAACAGAGGCAAAGGGACATTGCATTCCTAGATGTCTTCAAGTTAATGGTTTTTTAATGGTTTTAAAAATTCCGTTTTTTGCTTTGGATTAGGTCAGCATAAAATCATCGATATTTGATAATACAGGAGCAAATAAACACATATGGGCAACAATTTCATCACTTAAGAAAGCAAACAGTAAACTTCTCTCAAACTATGTTAAGAAAAAGCGTGTTCTGTTTGCATTACCCTGAAGTTTTGGATCAGACTTTTGTGCTTGGTCTTCATCAAGATCAAATCTGCTGATCTGGGCTTTCGAGTACACTACTTGGTAATTGTGTGATTGTCTGCCAGAGAAACTCTTCCTTAGCTTACTGCTCTGGGGCTAGACTCACTCACTTATTCTCATCAACCCCACAGTGCTTCTGACATTTCACCCTGGGACTTCTATCACATCAGTCGATATGTAGTATGAATTAACTTTTGTGGTTTCAAATGATACATGACTAAAATAATGTGCTGTATGAGGAACTTAAAAGGAAGACTGGTCAGAAAGGGATGGTCACAGACAGATTCTAAGACCCATGTGTACCGTATATTTCTGCATTTGCTCTGTTCATAAACAGTGCTCCTTCAGGTAAGAGACTTAAAGGAACACCACAATGTAACAATGCACTGAGTGCTGTGACCAGCCACTGCTAATTTGGAGTAGTTGGGGTAAGGCTTCAGGATATAGCAAAGACCTGAAAGTGCAAATACGTAAACAGCAATGCCTCTGCTGGCAAAAGCACTGAAAGATTGCCAGGCTGGAAAACGATTAGAGTAGATGCAAAAGTGAGATAGGAATGTCCACGTGAATAAATGTCTGTTAAGACCAGAGTACCACAAATTAGTCCCCCTGCTGGTATATGTAATGCTTTCGGGATTCTATAAACAGAGGGATTTGGCCTCTAAACTACATTATCAATACAGTGAAAACCTTAGTGATAACTCTGAAATTTACCAAAGAGCCTGAAAGCCTCTGCCATATAATATGGATGCTAACAGCAAAAGATAAATAATACACCTTCGCTCAGGAAAGAATCAGAGAAATCAATGTTGCTCATATTCCCTCGCTTTGGAGTTTTGAGGTAAAGGATACATTTAGTCAAAAGCAGGGCTCTAAGTATGAGAAACATTTGATAATTCTACTATAAACATATGATCAAACTTGTGAAACTAAATCTGTACATACTGCTCTGTGTATTCATCTACAGTCCCAATCATCTATGATTTGATGTAAAGAAAATAACCATTCAGTTCCCCTGTATGCTGAGCTATATTATTCATCTTGGAAAGAGAAAATCAATAAAGAGAATAATTTAGCATTAGACATGAACGCACTGAACAAATGACTGCATCTTCGAAAGTCAGTCTATCACTGTTCCGCAGAGAAGGGGATCAGATTGATGTAATTCACGTTATCAAGCACAGGCGAGGGCACCGGACTCTGAGAGACATTCGCCCGCCGTGGCATTTTTATTTCAACTGGAATATTTTACAGTTTCACTTTAAACTAAATTGGCTTTCCATAGGAATTTCCTTGACTTCATTTTGGGTTGCCAAAAACTAATTAACTCAAAAATAGTCAAAAAAATTGGGCCTTTATCACAGTACAGTGAATTTAATATGGTTTCAATGTATCAGTTTCCTCATGACATAACTATAATCAAAATATTATCCATTTAATTTCTTCCCAAATTTGAAAATGGGAGCCTTTTTGAAGTGGTCATCATTTTTACTTTTATCCTTTGAAAGCCTAAATAAACAGGTTTTTCTAAATAAAAAACAGGACTCACAAGGAACCTACAGGAATGGATCTAAAGAAATACTGATAAAAGTAATCAAACCTCTACCATAAAAATATAAAAGCATCAGCCACATCAATAAAAAGAAGTGAGTTTTCTTGGTAAGGGGACAGTTAATCTTCTAAATATATTCATTTCCATGAGACAAAACTGGCTTAGATACAGGGGTGGGGCAAAAGCAGGTTTACGGTTGTGAGTACCCAAAATACAGAGTTTAATCTTGTATTATTTCTTAATTATTGCATTACTTTCCACATGAACAACTGTAAACCTACTTTTGCCCACCCTTGTATATATATGTGCATTCAGCACAGCTTATAACAACTACCTAGCACTTAGGAGTTTGCAAAGATTTCTCAGACAATTAACTCAATAAATGACACCTATTTGGAAACAAGAATGTTAGCATGTGTACAAAAAAATGCTGAAATAATAGCACACACACATTAGGCAGCTGCTCAGGCTGTCAACACTGACTGAGTATACCTACTGTGTGCCCAATCCAGTCAGGTCATAAGTTCTATGCTACTAGTGCTGACGATGGTTCATCAATCACGGTGTTGGTGCTACAGAGTTAACATTTTTCTACTACTACTCAAATGAATACTGGCCTCTTTACATGATTTATTTAAGTAAGTAAAAGAGTGTGGCCAATTCAGGATTACCTCACATTTATTTAGCAGCCCAGTTTCTTGCAGCCGTGACCAGATGCTCTGTATCCGTCCAGCATGCTCAGGGTGGGTGGTGGAATTGCCACAAATGCACTGGTGTTTCAGCATCAGAGGGTCATAGGCAATTCCTTCCAGACAAAGAAAACACAGCACAAGACTGAATAACGATACAAAGTTAGATGACAATGTGATCATCAAAAAAGGCATTCTTTTCAAAATAAATTTACTAATAGAGAATTATATATCCACCAACTCCCAACAGCACGTAAGAGCTATTTAGTTCTGTATATCTGGATATATAGCAAAAAAAGTCAAGCTCTGGATTAGTCAGTACTCAGAACCTAGCTTAGTAAGTCTATAGAGTGTGTGAAGATGGTGATATTTTAAGAAAATACTTTAAAACTTTAGACTAAAAAAAACAAATTTTACCAGTGTCTTAAATCATTATGAAGTGTTTTTAGACAGATAATTCAATTCAGTAGAGGCTTAAATTTTATCACTGAAGCCACAAAATGAGCTGACTCTTTAAATTGTGAATTTATTTCATGAGTAATTCTAGCCTCACTTTAGACTGGGTTACATCTTTGTAATAAATTGGAAGATTTTCCAATTCCTTTCCTGCTCTGCTTAGCAATTTCTTTCAAATTTGTGCAGAAAGAGTTTCTTCTTTGCTTACTGTGCTTTCCTCATAATTTATGCCAATCTGTAAGCAATATGGATATTGTAGATCTTATAATATTGTAGGACAATTGAAGTGTTTCTTTTAGAAAATAAGTCAATTGCAATCCTTTTAGTAGAAATTACAGAGATGCTTCATGAATAAAATCTGCTTTTAAAATCTGCTTTTAAGCATGAGTTAACATATTTCATATTTCAGTTAGACCCTATGATGAGAAAGATTTTATAAAAATTTGATGAAATTAACTACTAAAGATACATAAAATGACTTATTAAAGCAACAAATTACATGACAATTATAACTGGTTAATTTTGCAAAGAGTTCCACTCTTAATCCAATTCCTTCAGGGGGAACACATGTTACTTACAAAATTGCCTAACATAAGAAATTATTTAGGCCCGGCCGGGTGTGGCTCAGCAGTTGAGCATCGACCTAGGATCCAGGCGATCGGGGTTCAATTCCCGGTTAGGGCACATGCCCAGGTTGCGGGCTGCAGCCGATCAATGACTCTCTCATCACTGATGTTTCTATCTCTCTCTCTCCCTCTCCTTTCCTCTATCTGAAATAAATAAAGATATATTTTAAAAAAATTATTTGTTTGAAAAAAAAAGAAATTATTTAACCAATATTCCAATAAATTAGCATCAAAATACATTCTCTGGGGATATGAAGTGAGGGCAGAAGAATCTATGTTAAGATATCAAAAGCAAAAACAAGTGTCTATTTCAAAACAGATAAGTACCAACTATTTGTGTTATAAAATAAGTTGAATCCAACTATTTGTGTTATAAAGTAAATTTAATGAATTAATGCATCTGATTATCCCTCTGACTTAGATTATCATATTAGAAGAATGTTACTGAAGGGAAAATATTTGTTCCTGAGTATACTAAAATCATGCAGAAGAATGAGATATCTATTTTGAAGCCATGTGGTAATAATTGCATCTAAAAATGTATATGTAATTTTGCTCGTCCAAATAATATCCATTCTTAAGACTCAAATGGCTTCAAAATCTATCCCTAGACCCCTGGCTCTCACACTTTCCTCCTCAGTGCTGATCTCTCTTCTGAGCAGTACATGTGCACACTTGTCTACTCATTGTCCATTCAAAATCTCCATGTGGATGTCTCGGGTTTGAGTTCATGACCTTAAACTGCACTCAGTGTTCCTCATTTCAGGAAAGGACATCATGATCCACTATCACTCATGCAAGAAATCTTAGTGTCTTCTTGATTCTCCCTATGCAATGAAACAACAAGTAGTGTGTATTTTCCCTCCAAAATACACCTTAAATTACTCACGTCTCATCTCCAAGGCCAAAACCATACACAATCAATCCAAGGTTCAGTTGTCTCTAATTTGCACTCCTGAGCTAGCCCTGTAATTGGCTACCTGACTTTCACTCTATTCCATTTGCTGCACAACAGTAGCTACTTTTGCTCAAATCCTTTGATGACTTCACTGATGGGATGAACTTTTCTCAAGGTTAGCATATATTTATGTCCCTTCCCTTCTCTCCAGCTTCATCTCCTACACCTCCCTCCCTTGTCTCTATTTCTCCCACAAAGGCCTGTCTTCCCCTTCACAAAAGGATAAAAATCATACCAGCCTTGTGATCTTCATACATACTGTTCCATCTACGCCAAAATTCTTCTTCCTTCTAGCCCCCATTTGGCTAATTCCTATTCATTCTTTAAGGCTGTTTTAATGCCACTTACTCGACAAAGCATTACCCGAGATCTCTAAATTAGGTGTCCTACTACATGCACTCACAGCATCTTCTAAGTCTTCAGAGTGTTTATCACATTATTTAATTGGTGTATAATCTTGTTACTTGTACATTTCTTCATCCTGTAAGATCTATGAAAGCACACACTAGAGCTATACTGTTTAACCTCTGAACTCTTAGTATCTGTAAACATGCTTGGGATATATTAGGTCCTCAAAAGTATTTTTAATGAATAAAAAAACAAGTACGGGGTGGGGGGTCCCCACAAAAGTAGGTTTACAGTTGTGAACATGCAAAACACAGAGTTTACTCTTATATTTTTATTAATTATTGTATTATTTTCTATATGAACAACTATAAACCTACTTTTGCCCCACCCTGTAAACGATAGACTCAAGAATTAGGTCAGATATCTTCTTCATAAAGCTTCCCTTGATGAACCTAACTAGTAGATCTCCTTGAACTCCTGGAGGTCTTGTACCCTTACTTTAGCATACTACCTTTTATTTTATATCTTCTCTTCCTATTGGCAAGTATCTCTAATACAGGCATTTCTTTTATTCAGCTTTATATTCATACATGGCATTTTGCACAAAAAGGAGGTGAATAAATATTTTTTAAATAAAGTCCAAATGAAGCCATGAAGGAAGGGAGAAAGGAAAGAATGTTTCTTTTCATAAAAAGAAACATTCCAAAATGTAACGATATAAAGGACATGTCTTCACAACTCAGATATATCAAGTATTTATGAGTTGCTATTACGTAACAAAAATGGTTTAACATATTTTCAACCACGCAAAGTAAAAAAATATATTCACCATACGGAAATGAAAAATAAAGTATCTCCCTCATTTTAAAAACATATTCTTCAGGGGTAGAGATTCAAATGTTTAAGCTGCTTTTTTCTTCCACTATTTCACCTCTTGACATATCCAACTTCACCTCCATAGTAATTGTTCCTCTTTTAACATTTTCTCTATACACCACTGCCAAAAAAATTATGAAACAGGTTATAGTAGCTGGAAGTTATTGCAAGTATCTGGAGATTATAACACAAAGCCCAGGAGCTCTTGGAAAGACATTTGAATTTAAGGAGAGATAAATAAAGCCTGGAACCCTAAACCTCCACTTACTCATCTTAATGATGTAGCACTGAGGTGTTAACAGGTAGCCCAAGGTGAGGGTTTTAACCTCACTCTTCCTCTCCATTCTTTTCCTCTCCCTTTTTTTTTCTTTTCTATTCTCTTTTCCTTTTCAGAAACAAAGACTTATAGGGTGAGAAGCAATCCTGCCCCTCTCTTTGGGATTCACATGGAATCCTACTTTTCTTTGACCCTTTCTGCCCCATTGGTTACCACTTGCAACATAAACCAGTGGATCCATCTCTCTCTTGACCAAAGGGATGAGTTAAAATTAGGATTTGGGGAAATACACAAGAGTCTTAACATAAAGTGTTTACCTGTATTTTAAACCCTAGTAGTTTATTTATACAAAAAAAAAAGTCAAAAAATTTTGATACGTATTTTAGACTTTGTGCTTTCTCTGGATTTTAGTTTTATTAAATAAGTATTTGAAGTCCCTGAATTATTTTAATGGCTTTCACAAAAGTTGGTTTAGTTGAGCACCATGATTCTATTTTGCATTAGACTCTGACTAAAGAGATATTACAAAGAAGGAATTTACTCACAGATTACACAAAGAAACCTAGTGTTGGGGTAAGGAAGGCCTTAAATTGTACTGGATGATAGAGAAGATAAAGTCAATCAAGCTTATTGGTCATTAGATTCTTGTTTCAGTGAATCCCATTTGGTATAAACAAGCACAATTGTGTCACCTATTGTCCATGTCCTGTTGTGAAGCCTTGGCCTAGCCTCAACTCTGTTAGGAAGAGTTGAATAGAAGAGATGACTCAAATAAAATACTTTGCCCTTCCCTTAGTTATCAGAACACATGCAAATACCATGCATTGGCTTTAAACAGAATGAAAAAGCACCTCTTATATTGAATATTATTTCTCAGATTCAAATACAACATAAATCCATTTGAATATGTGGCAACGTGACTCTGCAACACATTCTTTGTTGTCACCATAGCAGCTGCATGATCTGTTCTTCTCGTCCACCCTGGAAATAATTTCATCCAGGATCTCTGGAGGCCCACCAAGTAGTAGCTACATCTCAGTCTCTGTTTCTTGGTCCAGTCAAGTCCTCACAGGAAATGAACTGGAGATTTCATCTTTCAACAACTGACTGAACTCAGACATTTCCCTCTTGGAACACTGCTTTGTTCTTCACAAAAAGGGGCCAGTGTGGCTACTACAGTTGGCTACTGAGAATCCACATGGAGAGTGAAGGTTTGAATGGTGTGCCTTGAAAATTATGTGAGTATAGGATTAAATAACTTTTTAGTGTATCCAAAAGTATGGCTCTTACAGAATGGAGTTAAACAAACACCTTTACAACGTATTTGTTTTCTCTCCTTTACTTTTTAGTGGAACAACTATTGAGTGTGTGAGATGATATCACTTTCTTCTGGAAAAAACAACAACTAAATATTCCCAAAGAACATAATTGGATGTCACTTTTGATTTTTTTAATTGTATCTATAACAAATAGATATTAAAGAGCCAACAATGTGAATTTAATGCTTAAAAATATTTATTTTCAAACATACTACAAATGAAAGCCTTAAGAGCTTATCTCTAAAACCAAGGTCATTAGAAACACTAAAATGAATTTTGAGATCATGTGGATTATAAGAGTGTGCAGACTACAGGGGGAATTTAAGTTTGGATTAAAGCCAGAACAATATGTGGAAGAGTAGAGTGAAAACTGTGCATTTCATTTCCTTTGGATTTGGAAAAGTCTAAATGAAAATTACCAACTATATATATTTTTAATCCAAATGACAGTGGAGAAGGTATTAGCAGATATATAAATTATATACTTTGCACGATTAAAAAAAAAAAAAAATTACTGAGCCTTTTTATTTTAAGAATTCAAGTCTTAGGATACAACATTTTTAAGGTCAAATAAGACAATAGGCAGGTTTTTCTCTATTAAATACTATAACCTTGAAATCATTTAGTTATTCTTTAGCTAGAACAATAAATAAAATGTAACTTTTACTTTCAGAGTTTTTAGATTTGACTTAGTAAATTAATAAGTGTTTATGGCTATATCTATATATATTATATATATGCTATACAAGTTATTATTTATTGATTCAACTAAAATTTATCGAAGGCCTATTAAGTATAAAATCCTGTTCTTTTAAAATATAAATTTATAAATTTCTTATTTAGGCAAGAAATATGCCTCATCAAGTCCATTAAATATGAAAATAATATCGAGTTCATTTCCCTGCTTGTGTTTGGAGTATAAACTCTGATGAATACTAGGACACTGACATTAAGAGAAAGAAATTAATCATCTGAAATGACCAGTCTTTAGATTGAAGGATGAGGTTATGCTTATGTCGTGGCTATATTATTAGGTTTGCAGTACAACCTTTCACCTGGATTCTTCTCAGGCCTACAAATCCTGTCCCTTTGGAAACACTGTTTCCTCCAACTTCTAGGATCATTCTAATATTCAGAGATCTTGCTTCATTCATATTGAAGGAACACATAAAAGTAAAGGAAACCAAAGCATACAGCAATGGACCACTCCCCTTAACCAAGGAAAGAAACTCTTATCAGTAGAAATTATAATAGTAGACAGCAGCCTACATGGGAATAGCACCATGAAAATGTACAGTTAAGCTCCCTTTAAAATAAGGAAATGATTTTGAGTGAATGGAATTGGCATTATGATAGGATGGTTGTAACTTTGTGTTCTCTGAAAGCTTATGGCTGAGTAAAAACCACTTTCAGGAAAAAAAATTGAGAAGTATGTAATTCTTAAAGGCTATGCAAAAACATTCCTACAAAACGCATTCCTCTACATCATGTATTTGGCTTTGAACAAAAACTCTCTGAATCCCAGGGAGAGAACCAGGCCTGACTGATCCAAGTGGCTTCCGCTCACACTGGGCTGCAGTCCTGGGTCGTCTGGGATACTGGGGCAGGTCTGCTCTGCTCCAAGAAATAAGGGGATCAGAGGCAGTGGCTAATGTGGTAAAAGAAATATATCCAAATATGCCCAGCCTGTAGCTCCTAGTATGGAATGTTGGCTTGTGGTATAACACATTATAAAAAGTAGCTCCTATACATACCTTTTAAAGATGTCTGTCAAAGTTAAATAACTCGCCCATTTCATTCATTGATTTTCAAATAAAAAATGATATCAAGGCTTTGGAATGTGATTTCATAAAAAGTACTTTAACTTTTCTAAGCACAAAGGGTTGCATGAGGTCACAGAAGCCACAGAAAGAAACTCTGAATCCCAAAAAGTGATTCAAAAATAAATCAGATAATCTATGAGAGCCTCTCGGGGAAGGTACATATGAATTCTCCCCTTGCTGCATCTAAATTATGAGTCCTTTAGGGCTGCAATAGCTTTCACTTGATCAGCCAGTTTGAGAGCCTGGAACAAGAACTCGGTCCAACAAATAGAAAGGAACACAGCAAAGTTCCTTTGTACAAGGAACAGCACCCCTTTCTGTGTGTGTTCCAGCCTTGACCTTCCTCTGACATCGGAATTATCTGGTTTGTTTTCCTCTGTAGGCAGGTTCTGAAATATCAAACACAGCTGTAGGCAAAGGAATAGGCTGGTTAAGTAGCCCACCCAGAGGTGCCATAATAAATGGAAATGGAACTAACTGTATAGAATTAAGTTTGGTTTGCTTGGCACCATTGTCTCTCATGAGTCACTTGCATGGGAAGTCAGGAGAAAACAGTCAAGCAAAAGAACAAAAAAAACAAGATTCAAATGTAGCTGAGCATCATAAATTTCCTAGTGGCCAGGACTACTAGCAGGAAGAGATTGAGGAACAAGTCTAAAAAAATGCTACGGGGATTTTTCTTTCCAGAAGGGACCCATGCACCTGTTGATGTGTTTTCCAGGCCCTTGAATGATAACAATTTATGAGGCTATTAATACTAAGCCCAAGATTTATCAGATGTGCTGTTTGTCTTGCGGCCAATATAACCTCATAAAATTTAGGTTGTGTTGGGTTAAGATGGAGCGTTCTGCTATTGGAGTTATTCAGAGCATTTAAATCGGTTAATCCTACAAGAACGGTACATTTAGCCTGCCTATTAGGGAGAGTCTTTAGGGATTCCTACCAGTTGCAGAGCCAGGCTGGAGGGGGCGGTCCACTGCTGGGTGAGGTAAAAGAGAGGCAGCAGGGGAGGAATGAGTCCTGGAGACAAGATGATGTTTCTCTAATCCGTCCATGCCAACCACAGCCAGCTGAGCTTGGCGCATCGAGAGCGCACGTGTGTGCTGGGGCTCCGGGACGCGCTGTTGCCAAGAGAAAAGCACAGTAGAAAGAAATGTGAGACAAGCATTGAGGGAGACACTGAGAGCGACATGTCAACAAATTAAGTTCATCAGGTCAGCGACATAATAAACGGCGTGAAGGAAAAAGAAAAGAAAAATAGAGAAAGGGAGAGAAAAAACAAGATCTAGTCAATAAATCCATTCAACAGATGTTTTCACACTGACAGCCAGGGCCTGTCTGCCTCGCTAAGGAGGAGGTGATGGCAGGAGGCCTGTCAGTTTGAACTGATTGAAAGAAACAGACCTTTAACCTCAAGAGGAACGTCGACTTAGACTCATTTCCTATCTTGATACCAACGTTTTAAATACAGCCCCAGAACTGTTGCAACACCGAGTAGGAAATAATTCAACCACTTTCAAGCTGCCAATGAGCTCGATTTTGAAAGTTCTATAGAGATTTTATTTCAGTAATATTGCCAATGAAGTCTACGAGATCCTAAAAATTACCAATTAAAGGGCTCTATTTTGACACCTTTCAGTCTTCTTATAATGATATAGGGCAATGAACTTTTTGTAGGTTGTATGGTATAGTTCCAATGCTATAAAAATCATTAGTTTCTTGTATACAGTATTAAATATATTCTCGGTGATTTAACAATGTTCTCATTCTTCATACTTCTCAAGTTATCAAATCAAAGAACCCGAGTTTGGAAGCTTCTGGAAGATTCAATTAGTGTATTCTTCTGTCTCCAAAAAGACAATCTCTAAAACACAGATAAGCAGCTAATTTAACGATCAATACTACACAATGAATATTTCCTCTCTTTTCAACATCAGGAAATTCATAACCTTTGAGTTACTTTTTATGTTTTTTATATTTTTTAACATGGAAAATAGCTGAATGGTGATACAAAAGATGATCATCACATGCACTGGATAAGGAAACCGATGCTCTAAAAGTTTAACAAAGCCTTTTAAATACAAATCTAATTCCTGTCATTTAAAAAATGTAGACGCCCTTCTGCTCTGGCCTACCTGGTTAGCATTTACTTTTTCAATTGGAACGCATTTGTCATATGCTCAGGCTTTGGGCATTTGCTTCAATGATTAGAATGGCTTGGTGAACGTCTAATTCTAGTTATAATATGTTTAACACTTTTACAGAGGTCTAACTCGTTTTCTCAATCATCTCCATGGTGAATGCCCTGAGGATACACCAGTAAGACTGACATTGTCCCTCCTCTCATGGATATTACAGAGGCAATGCACTTCTAAACCCAACCCTTCCTAATCCTTCCTGCCAGAATTCTCTCCCTAGAGCCCTCCTGGGAGGAAAAGTCCACACAAAATTCCCTGAAGGTAAACCAGTTTGAAGAACCGCCCAGCCTGTCATTTGGTCACTCCTGGACCTGAGGACCAACCTGTATCTGCAGATTTCAATCTATTCCCTTTCTACATTCTGGCCAAAATGCCATCTACAGTATAACAAATACCATCCTAGCGCTGCGATAAAGACTTTCATGAGCCCAGGGCACCTTTGCCTTCTTGGACCCCTTCCTCCATAAAAAATAAAATTAAAAATTCCATTTTATGCTTACATTGGCATACATTAAATTCATCATTATAAAATTCATTTTGTTCTGATCAAAAATTAAAGTTTAAAATATTTTGTGGGCCCCTTAAAGTATTATGGGCTCTCTCACAGTGTTTACTGTGCCAATGGCTATGTCGGCCCTGACCATTCATGCTCCCGTCAATCTATCTTTTCTGTACCATCCCCTTGAGGCGTGTCCATGGAACTTCACAGTTTGCACTCACACGCACCCTTGAAGGCCCACTTCAATTTTACAGAGAACCTTTCATGAGGTCTCACATTAAACCTGTGTTCACTTGCCATTAAATTCCCATCACACTCTGCTTTCCTCAGTCTCTCCCTGCCGTCTTTTCTACGTTGGACTCATTACCTGCAACAACTACTTAGTGCTCATACTCTGTACCAGACACTCTGTTGGTGTGTTGTGCCCTTTCTATGTTTACTGTCTGTAGTGAAAAGAAAGAGACTAAATATTTCTAAGTTTAATGGAATTATGAATATAAGGAGTGCTGTACAGAAAAAAAAATGCAGAATACCATAAAAAAACTATAAAGAAGCTGATGGAAAAAAAAAAGAACCTGGCACAGAGGTTGAGGGACCTTCTATCTAATAAGTGATGTTTAATCTGAGATGTGAAGGAAAAACTGAATTAGCCAGGTGATGAGTGGAAAGCAGCTCTAGATATATTTTACCTGTGTGTGTGTGTGTGTGTGTGTGCGTGCGCGCATGCAAAATGATCTTTCCATGTATAATAGTGAAGCTTTTTTAACCCAGGACTGTAGCTAAACCATCTGTGAATTTATTTTCTGCTGCATTTTATATCTTTTCTCATGCTTTCTCAAAGCTAAGTAATTATTTGTACATTAAGAATATTCAGCAGATATTTGGAAATTGAAGTCCATACGTTTTTTCCCCAATAACATAACCATGTTTTAGATGCCTGAGGTTACTAAATGTTTTTATCTCTCATTGAGTAGCTCAGTACTGTAAGAACTACATGTAAATAACACCAGCACCTTCCTTCTTTGTTAATAGGGCATATTTATTGCTTTACCTGGGCATCACTGGAAGCCCTGGCGATAATGGAATAACTGCTTGCTAATTGGTAAGCATGATACAAATGTTACATTTTAACATAGAACTTTACAATGAGACAAGCAAAATCCTATTTATCCAATCTCTACTATTAGGAATATGACAGTGTAGGTAAGAGACAAATAACTACTTATTCAATAGTCATTATGTATTCATCACATATAAGTGTCCATCCAGCATCGACCGTGCACGCAGAAAAAAACAGATCCTATGCTGCACTGTATAGACAGAATAATGAATTAAGCATGAAGCCTGATCTTGTGTGTTGACACCCCAAATTCAAGCACTTTATCCCTAGTAATTTTCATAAGGGTATGAGCTTTGCTCATTGACTCATATATTCCTACATAGTAGGAATTCACACATAGTAGGTGCTAATAAATATAGGTTTAATAATATAATAAATAGAAAGGAGATATGTGGTCATCATTGAGACCTCCCTGGAAAATAAGATAAACCAAGAAAGCATATTATAAGCAAGCATAACATAAAGGAAATAATGGATGGCTAATGAAAATTTAAGAAAATAGATACCCAACAGAAAAATGATCAAAGGGAGACGGTACTCTGAAATATTTAGTGTTAGAGCCAAGCGATTACAAAAGAAATGAGTGATTTGAGGATTGTTTTCCCTTTGTACTTTTATGCGGTTTCCAAATTTTCTGCATTTCACCCACATTAAAATTTTAATTAAGAAAAATGGTAAATGTTACTTAAAATAAACAGTTGAACCTTTCAAACACTTCATTAGGACAGATTCATAATCTTTGGACCTAAGAGCAGACATGGGTCAAATATTTTTGGACCTTCTGCCAGAAAAATGAAACTATAGAAGAGAGAAGGGTTTATTCATTTTCCAAAGAGTTGGCTACAATTATTATATGCTTCCGCGGATTAAGTCTGGCTTTTAATGTACAGAGCAAACCTTGACAGTCCACTAAGGCCCACATTATCATGGTACATAATAGTCACCAAAGTAGCACAAAATGGTAGGCCACTTTTATTTCCAATAGATAGTACTTCTCACCAATACAAAGCATCTTTCTTAAGGTTTAAAATGGAGATAATATTTTTCAGCTGTAGCTGGAATTGACTAAAATATTTCACTATACCTTTTTTTTTCCTATTAGCAATTTTAATGAGATAATTTTGTCCATGGTTATTTTCCATACTTCTAGTAAATATGAAAGCAGCTGTTTCTCTCTTGCATTGTCAGGGGAGAAAAAAGAAAAAAAAAGTCAAGCAGTTCAGAACCTATTGTTATTGAAAATTCAATAGATACCCAAATTAACCTTTCATCTACTGGATGCCACTGGAAAATGTATTATCCCATCAAATGAAAATGTCTTTTAAATATGCAGTATTAAGTCTGTTTCTTATGCATATATGAGTCTTTCTTTTTTCCGGTGATTTAATTGGGGACTTTAATTGGTTACTTTGCCAGACTGTTACTTAGGTAAATCAGTATATTGAGATGGTACGAAGTGCTCTAATGCCACTATACCTGAACATCACCTGTTTCCTTCCACTGATAAAAACTGCAAATTCCTCTCACAGACAAGTTACTATGCACCCATTTTATAAATTCTTTACTGATGCCTAGTAAGACATCAATGCCATTGGGGCCCAAATTCTTCCTAAATTGTGGTAGACAGGCATTGCCATCTATTTGGAAGATGAGTAGGAATAAGCCTTGAAGTTGTCTGTATGACGAGCACAATGTTCTTGCATAGAGTAAAATATTTATTTGGGGGTGATTTACTAATGGCCATTATGAGGTCATAAAGTCCCTGGGCTAAGGAGACTTCAAGGGTCTTTTATTTTATTTTTTTATAATAGCAGTCATTTTGGTTTTGCTTCTGTTTGGTTTGGTTTTGCTTTCTTGTCGCCACTGCTTAGGGACTGATTTTATGGCCTCTGGGTTTCCACTTTGTTCTGGATAGTTGCATGTGTTTCCAGACACGTGGGTGGTTACACACTGTGCGCTATAATCAATATCATCATGCAATTTCTGCAGGATCAAATACAGAAGTCATCAGTTATAGTGTTTAATCTTTGAAATAATCAGAATTATTTGAAGTTGTTTAAAAAAGGATATGAGCTCAAAGTAAAAGAAAGAAGACCATGAAAAATAATTACAAAAAAATAAAATCCTATTCCTAAAGCCATTTCTTTGTACTTATGAGCAAACAAAATTTTCTTTTTTGGTTGGCAGTGTTTTGAATTTCAGAAGCCTTGCTTTTATAGAAAATTAGAATCATAAATATGCCTAAGGTTATCTCATAAGATGCCAAGGGCTAGTGGGAATTTACATGTTCTAAAATCTTTGTATTATTCAGGATGGGTGTAGTAATATTAGTTAATTTTAGACTTTTTAAAGCTAAACATGCATGTTAATCATTTAAAAGTAACTATTGAATAAATAGAAATAATGTGCATAACTTTTAAGTAGACAAAAGATTTTGAAAGAGAAGCAATACCAAGAAACAATCTATCTAAAAATAAATGGAGAAAAAATAAAGCATTATCTGAAAAAGTTGAATATAATTCACAAATAACATACTAGAAACAAATCCCCATATATCACTAAGCACAGTTGATGTGAACGTACTCAACTTACTAGTTAAAAGATGGAGACAGTCAAACTGAATTTTAAAAATAGAAAATCTATTTTCTTTGCAGAGAGGTTAAATTAATAGGTTCTATTTAGACATAAGGAAAATACTAACAAAACAAAACAAAAAAGGAAGAAGTAGTAAAAGCCTTGTGTAGCCATGGTAAAAACAGGAAAAATAAACTTCAGGTGAAAAAATTTGAGACCATTTAAGGGTATATATAAAATAAGTAACACAAAAATTCAATTAACCAAAAAATTTTTTCTAAACCTAATAACATAGGCTCAAATTGTAAAAAGCATAAATTGGCAGAACTCTAAAGAAAAGCTAAAAAATCCACATCATGGAAGGGGGTTATAACAAATTTATAACAAAATGATCGAGGTTACAATTTAAATAACACAATTTACTAGCTTTGAGATATATTGAAATTTGCCACCAATAAACATATATTCTTTCTAGCACACATGTAACAATTTAAAAATTGACCAATACAATAAAGCAAGTGTCAACAAACTTTAAAAATTAATATTTACAGTGGAATATTACTCAGTTTAAGAAAGAAGGAAATTCTGACATGTGCTACAACATGGATGAATCTTGAAGACATTACTCTAAGTGAAAAAAGCCAGTGACAAAGAACAAATACTCTGTTATTCCACTTATATGACATACCTGAAGTAGTTGAATTCATAGAGACAGAAAGTAGGATGGTGGCTGCCAGGGGCTGAGCGTGGGAAATGGAGGGTTATTGTTTAATAGGTACAGGGTGGTGATTGTTACACAATAATGTGAATATACTTAATGCCCCTGAAACTATACACTGAAAATGGTAAATTTTTTGTTATATATATTTTACTGGAAAAAGAGGAATTAATATCATAGATCATGTACCCTGACCACGTTATAGTCAGAAATGTAAAGTAGATGAAAATATACAGTATATTCTGTGATAGGAAGAATCAATTTCATAAAGATAACAGTTCTCCCCAAATTAATCTATATTTCTGAAAATTTTCAGCTAATTCTAGGAGAGGAAAGGCAGAGAATAGCCAAAAGAATCTTGAAAATAAAGAGTAAATTGGCAAGATAGGCCCAACCAGATATCTACATACTAAAAGCTAAATCATTTAAGACAACAGAGTATTATGCAAAATAGACTAATGGAATACAAGAGAGCCCAGAGCAGATGGAGTATATGGAAACTTTATAATACGGATGAGATACAGAGTAGGAGGTAAACAAGGAATGTCAGTAAATGATGCAGGGCTGCCCTAGCAGTGTGCCTAGATGGTTAGAGCATTGGGCCATGCACCAAAGGACTGTGGGTTCCATTCCAGGTCAAGGACATGTACCTGGGTTGCAGCTTCAACACCCCCAGCCCCAGTCAGGGTGGATGTGGGAGGCAACCACTTGATGTGTCTCTCACATCCATGTTTCTCTTTCTCTCCCTCTCTCTCTGTCTCTCTCTTTCTCCCTCTCTCCCTCCCTCCCTCCTTCCCTTCCACTCTAAGAAAGTCAATGGAAAAATATCCTCAGGTGAAGATTGACAAAAAAAATAACAACAGTAAGTAAAATAAAATATAAAGTAAAATAAAATAAAATAATATAATAAGATGTGCAGGGCAAACTGGTTATCCATAAGGGGAATGATGAATTTAGATACCTACCTAATATTACATGCAAAAAAACAACTGAAAGTAGATTAAAAACTGAAATGTAAAATGCACAATTTAAAAATTTTTAGGAAAACGTGGAAAATATTTAAACTTTGGAAAGTAATTCAAATACTTTTATTTATCATAAGCCAGAAAAATGCAGGCCAGAAGTTGGGAATAAATATTTGCCAAACATAACATAAAGCAATGTTTAATGTCTACAATACATACTCTAAAAATAAATAAAAACCGAAAAATGAACAAAATGTACAAACAGAAAATTAACAGAAAATGAAATATTTCAATAATTCAACAAATATATGAACAGAAACAACCCCACCAGTAATCAAGAAAATGCAAATTAAAACCAACATGAGATACAATTTTATACCCATAAGGCTGATCAGACCATTAAAGGTCTCATAACACCAAGCATTAGTGAAAATATAGGGCAAGAGAAACTCATAGACTGCTTATAGGAGACTAAATTGTTATATCCACTTCAAAGAACAACCCACTAATATTTAGTAAAAGTGAAGATGGACAGTAAGCCTACAGTAAAAATGGTGAATGAAAAAAATGTTCAAGAGAATGTATATAAAAACAACTATTTAAATTTAAAAATATGAAAGGGAATATCATATATTGCTTAAATATATGTGTTAATATATAAAATATAAAGAAATACATGAGAAAAATAAAAAGCAAATTCAGAAGAGAAGGAATGGGAGCAAGATAAAATAGGAGAGAAATATATAGGAAATTTCAGTTGTATGTATTACAGTTTATTTCTGAGGCTACATGTTATGGCTGTTCATTATCACAATCTTTCCTTATTTTCTCTTGGGGGGAATCTGACTCTAATTGATTTGACTGAGCTGGTAAATCTATGCAATTTATATTTCTTATTTTTCTTCTTCACGTTGTGTCAGAAAACTCTCTGGTAAACCCATCAACAATTCCAGGTCACTATATCTCTAGTAGTATGTTTTTACTCACCACTCTATTAGGATAAACCTTACTAAAACCACAGTGAGAACAGGGTGATCAAGGCGAAGTTTCAGATAAAGTCTATTTCCCTAGAGATGTTTTGGGGTGTGTAGAAACATGGATGTGAGAGAGACACATTACAAGTGATTCAATATTTCCTGGGGATCTGATGGAGGGGTGGTGAGCCACTGGTTGATAATATTTGGCTAAAGACTGGTATAGTACAGAATAAAACCCAATATGGTATGCGATAGTGGTGGTCTCCAAAATGAAGAGTACATGCTAATCTGGTGAGGTACAGAAGAAAATAGCAGAGATTCTACTCATATTTAATTTTTTTAAATGTATAAGAAAGCAAAAAAACTATACAATACTTGATATACAGACAGACACTAGCAACACTAGCATTTACACCCAGTCCCTACATCAAGGCTCATATAGCACAAATTGTGAGATATCCTAAGTTAGGAAGGGAAGTCCAATTTCAACCCTTAATATACAGCTACAGTAATTAAAAGAGTGTGGTCCTGGCATAAGGACAGATATATGGCTAAATGGAATTGAATTGAGAATCCAGAAATAAACTGTTATACTTATGGTCAATTGATTTTCACCAAGGGTGCCAAGTCTTTCAACAAATGGAGCTGGGACAACTACAGAGCCACATGCAAAAGAATGAAATTGAACCCATTCCTCACACCACACACAAACATTAACATCAAATGGATCATAGAACTAAATGTAAGAATTAAAACTATAAAATTCTTAGGAGAAATATAGGAGCAAGTCTACTTAGACGCAAGACTGAAAGAAAAAGTGAATGACAAAAAACCACCCAGATAAATTATATAAAATCAGAGTTAAAAACTTTTGTACTTCAACGGCCACCATCAAGTAAATTAAGATAACCCACAAATTAGAGAAAATATTTGCAAACCATATATCTGGTAAGAGACTAATTGGTACCCAAAATATATAAAGAATTCTTTACATCTCAATCATCAAAAGAGAATCCAATTTAAAAACGAGTGAAATTTCTGAATAAACATTTCTCTACAATAGATATACAAATACCAATAAGCACATGAAAAGATGTTCAACATCATTAATCATCAGAAACCTGCAAATCAGAACCACAGTGAGATATAACTTCACACCAGCTGGAAGGGCTTATCATCAAAAAAAGAGATAAATAATAGCAAGTGTTGGTGAGGACGTGGAGAAACTGGAATTTTCATACATTGTAGGTGAGAAGGTAAAATGGTGCAGCCGGTGTAGAAAACAGTTTAGCAGTTTCTCAAAAAGTTCAACATAGAGCTACCATATGACACAGCAATTCCAATAATATGTATATAACGATGAAAGTATGTGCCCCACAAAAACTTATACATGAATGTTTATGGCAACACTATTCACAATTGCCCAAAGTAGAAACAGCCCAAATGTCCATCAACTGATGGATAAATAAAATATGGTATATCTATATAACGGAATACTATCCAGCTTTTTAAAAGTACGTTTTTGTTTTGTTTCGCTCATTCATACATATACAATTTTATATGCTATTTTCAGGGAAAACAGGCATTAAATTGTAAGCTGATTAAAATACAGATATCTAAAAAATACAAAAGCCTAAACAAATATCCTCTTAGAATAAATTTTAGTGAATCCAGTCTTAATATCTTTAAATTTTAAAAACCACAAACCTATCTATTACGTCAAAGTCACAAATCAAACAACACGAAGCTGCCAGCAATCCCCCAGAGGACACCCCACCAGGCCAACAAGTGGGTGCCCTCCTCCCCGCATCCGCTGGTGGCTAAATGCGTCCTATAGAAAGGCTGTTGCAACCTGTTGAAGCCAAACATTTAACGCACAACGGAGCTGACAAAAAGAATGCCAAGTCTTAGGTGCTGGAGAGCTTGGTTAATCAGGTTATTGGCAGAGAAAAAGAGGGCCCAGGCAGAAGCTTCCAGAAGCAAATGGAACTAGATGTGTCTGAGCCGCTGACCTACCTGTGGGCAGCCCACGTGGTCGGTGTGCACAGCGCCCCGGAGGTCAAGAAGCAAAGAGCTGCAGATCCCAGCCAGGTCCCCCGGACTCTGACAGTCCCCAAATCCTGCTGGGACAGGTCTGTCCTCACAGCATGCTCCATCCTCGCCTCAGGTGGGCAGGGTGAATGCGAAGTCTCGAACCTCCCAGAAGTAGCAGAGGGACCTGCACAGCTGCAGGAAGACCAGAGCGCGGCCAGACGGAGGGAGACGTTCGCGACGCGCTGCTGGGAGCAGCCCGTTTCCAATGAGACCCGATGTGTCGGCCCCGGAGGCCAGGTGGCCAGGCCTCCCGAGGCGACCGCAGTGGCCGCGCCAGCTCCGCCGCCAGCTGGCTTCCACCACCTTTTGATGGGTCCAAGATGCAGCAACGCTCTTAGGCATTTCAAAAAAGTACCACCACTGGGTAGTCAGTCTACCCGCACTGGGCAAACACACCGCCAAGGCCTCCTGCCTGGAACGAGACAAGCTGAGACGCCCGCTCCAGGCCCGGGTCAGGCCGGGAGCCTGGCTCGAAAGGAGGCCGGGCTCGCAGCAGAGGCCCGGGAGGCAGCGAGCCCGCGGAGGTCACCGGGGCCAGGAGGAGCGGCCAGGCGCTCGCACCTGAAGGCGGCGGCTTCCTGACCTGCGGGCCGGGGGCGCCAGCCCGTGACAGCGGGGACCCAGCAGAGACCTGGACGCGGGGCCGCTGCCGCTTCCCACAGCGAGGCCGGGTCTTCGTTAGGGCTGTTCGTGCAGCACCAGGAACGCGGCTGCCTCGGTGGCCTCCGGCGACGGAACGGGAAGGCCTCGAGCAGCCGCCTTGGCCCGAGCAGCGCCAGGAAAACCCGAGCGGAAGCCCCCACGGGGGGCCCACCGGCCCGCAGCCGCCTCCGCCTGGGGACACCGGCCTCACACAGCGGTCCCCTCTCTTGCCACCACCCACCTCGGAGGCAAACAACAAAAAACAAAAAACGGATGCACACCAAGCTCCCTAGAGAAACGGGCCAAAGCGCGTTTCTCCTCTAGGCCACGGGACCGGAAGGCGGCGGCGCGTTGCATCATGGGAAGAGGCGACCTTTTCTTCCGCTGCCGGCACTGTCCCCGCACCCGGAACCGCGTTCTTGCAAAATCGGCGGTGTCTAGCGGGGCTTCCCGGCCGAGCTGCCCGCGACGCGGTGCGGGGCCCTGGAAATCCCAGAGGAACAAGGCCTGGCCCGCGCTGCCCGGGCCGGAGGCGCCGCGGCCGACCAGGTGCTCCGGCTTCCGGCCCTGGCGCGGCCACTGGCTTCTCGTCCTGGAGTTTTGTCCCAATTTTCAGAGAGAGGCGATGCTGACATTTCCGCCTCCCGCAACACGCCTTTCCCTGCGAGGCCTGCGTGGGCCCGTTCCTGAGGCCCAGGGAGATGAGTCAGCGCCGGCCCGCAGCAGGCGGGGTGTCTGCTGACTAGAGCGGCACCCGCCGCATCCTCCCCGAGGCCGGGGGCGGGCTCCCCGGGCACCAGCGGCTGAGGAAGAACTTCCGACGCCCGCGCCGACAGCGTGGTGGTGAGCGGAGCAGCGAGGCAGCGCCGGGGGTTACGCAGAGCGACGTCCACTAGGACGTGCGTCGGGGACGCGGAGCTGGGCGCCGAGACCCCCGCCAGCCCCACCCAGAGGCAGGAGTGGGAACTGCAGACCTGTTCGCTCCCGCTCTCGCGCTCGCCCCGCGAACCGCAGGGCCCGCGGGGGAAGCCGGACGGTTCGGGGCGCGGGGTGCAGAGTGGATCAAGGTGCTGGAACGGTGCTGGTTCGAGTTGCGGAATGAGTAAGTCCTAAGGGTGTCACCCACAGCATGGTGACTGTAGTTAATGCTGCATGGTGCACTGGGAAGGAAAAACGGAATAAGGCGCCGCTGCAGCAGCGGGGTGAACCCCGGAAAACATGCTAAGTGAAGGCTGCCGGGCGCCAGAGAGCCGGGGCCTGCACAGTTCCGTCTACACGAAACGTCCCGAACAGCTCAGCTTATGGCGACAGAAAGTACATTCGTGGTTCCCCGAATCGAAGCGGGGGCAGTGCGGAAATATTGCTGCGGGGCAGAGCCGCTTTGGGTGCGGGATGAAAATATTCTAAAGTCGGCTGTGCTGATGGTTGCACAGCGGTGTGAATACACTGTAAACCATTGGATTGCACGCTGACATGAGGCAACTGCGCTATATCTCAATAAATTTATTAAAAATAACTGTTTCATCAGGGGCCCAGGAGTGGCTCAGCCTAGGATCCAGGAGATCGCAGTTGGATTCCCGTGTTGGGGTCGCGGGCTCGATCCCCAGTGGGGGGCGTGCAGGAGGCAGCCCATCAATGACCCTCATCATTGTTTCTATCCGCCTCTCCCTCTCTTTGAAATCAATAAAGATATATTTTTTAAAAATAAAATAACTGTTTCAGTATAGTACAAAAGGTTGCTATCCCACTCATAAGATAAAATTTATTTACAATGTTTATCTCACCTTTGTTAATTTCTATTTTTGTTTGTTTTAGAACATATAATACACTGATAATAGTGATACAGTTATATAACATGTAAATATATAATTTCTGTCTTTATATGTCTATATAACAATTATATACATAAGTGCATGGTAAAATATTTTTATTGTTCGTGATTTAAAAATTGTAGATCAAATGGAATATTACTTGGCCATAAAAGAATGAAATCTTACCATTTTCAATAGCATGGATGAACCTAGAGGGTATTATGCCAAGTGAAATAAGTCAGTCAGAGAAAGACAAATACCACATGATTTCACTCACATGTGGGATTTAAAAAACAAAATAAAGGAAAGAACAAAACAGAAACAGACTCATAGATACAGAGAACAGACTGATGGTTGCCAGAGGGGAGAGGGGTTGGGGGCTGGGTGAAAGAGGTGAAGGAATTAGAAAGAAAAATTGGTAGTTACAAAATAGCCACAGGGATGTAAAGTACAGCATAAGAAATATAGTCAATAATATTGTGATAACTATGTATGATGCCAGGTGGGTACTGGAAATATTGGGGGGAATGCTTTGTAAAACATGATAGTTTAAACACTATGCTGTACCCCTAAAACTAATAGAAAATAGTATTGAATGTAAACTAGTGAAAAATTAAAAAATTGTAAATCAATGCATAATAGTTGGAAGGTGAAGTGCTTTTTATAAAGTAAAAATTAGTAAGATAGAAGATGCCTTTGACAAATATGTAAGACTGTTTTTGATGCCCCTTCTCCCATATCAAAGGGCAGTATTTCTGAAGGAAACGCAAGAGTGACACACAGTCTAGGAGAAGCTGGATTAACAAGTTTGAGCTCACCAACAGAAAGCACACACTATTTCTCTAGCAGCCCTCTTTCCAGAGCCAAGTGGTGGCCTCTTGTAGCAAAGTTCGGGCTCGAGGTAGATGAATCATTACCCTCCTGGGAGAACTGCTTGCTTCCAGTGAGGTCAGGCCGGGCCCACTCCCTTCTTCTCAGGCTCTTCTCATTCCAGAGTCTTTGTCTAGCATATTATTCATGCCAGCAAATAATATACAAAGAAGCACAAAGGGTTGGTAAAATTTTATACAGTATATAAACAACTATCCTCATTTTTAGATCATGAGGAATCTATAAACAACAATATGACTCAGAAGGCAGGGCTGTCGATAGTTAAACACTACAAGCCTTCCACTAAAGCATCACCAGCAGAATCAGAGGTAACTGGTTTCCCCTGTAACCAGTGTTTATACAGGGTGACCCTAAAAATATGTATATACGCTGTAACAGCTGCTAGCTTAATTTTGAAAATGAAATGTATTTTGATTAACACTGCCTTTATAATTATTCTAAGTGTGTGTATACATATTTTTCTACACCCTCTATGCATGTACAGTGGGAGTGTGTGTAGTGTGTAGTTAACCTGTGATTCTGAATTGAGGCTTAGAGATTTATTTTAATACTGTAAAAGTGAACCTATTTAACAACATTGTTCTTTAATTGGGTAGAATGTAGGTAAAAGTTATTACCTATATACAGAGTATGTGAATAGCTCCCAATGCATTATAGACAGCCTCAGACAGAAGAGTTCCAGGGGAAAATAAATGACTAATTCGGTTGCACTATATATTTGTATCTGTTAAAGGGTGGTTGGTTTAGAAATGTTTAAGATCCAGCCACTTTGGAGCACACTTGTAAAAAAATGACCATTTGAAACCAATGGAGATTTTATTCTACTACAGAATACAAAAGAAACCGCATTCAAAGTTTTAAATTAAATAACTAGTCCATAATGAGTAATTTTTTCCAATAAAAAATAAAGAAAACAAGTTATATTTTTGTTCCTTTATTTGCTTTTCAACGTTCACGTTTTTACAATTGCCTGTAGAAAAAAAAAATGTTCAAGAGAGTGCACTGACATTATTTTAATTACATAACAGCCCAGAGGAAGATTAAATTGTACAATGGCCTAGACTAGCATCCTCTGTCTGGTTGGTAGCCAGTGTATAGTACAGCACAAACAATAGAGCTCTGGTCTAGAAATAATAGCCTGAAAATAAAGGGGGGAGGGGGTAGAAGAGGGGCTTTTTTTTTTTTTTTTTACTGTGATGAATCTCTTGAACATTTCCTTTATTCCTCCCCTTTGATAATTAAAGTCCAGATATAAAACAAATCATAATGAGAGAAATGACAAGCAATATAAATCATTGCCATTTAACAACATGAATTAGATGGATTTATGTTGAATAGGTGTTCCCAGTCTCGGATCTCTGGAAGAATTCTCATAGACATGAAACCTTTGAAATTGTGTGCAAAGTTGTATGAGTATGTGCATCTGTGAATTTTCTAGAGACACAGTCCACAACTTTCATCAAAGGGGTCCTTAATTTTTTAAAAAGTGTTATGAATCACAGTTCTAAGGGGGAAAATGCAGTAATTGGCCAAAATAATATCTTACTAAGTACAACTTTTTGGTTTCTCTATTAATAAACAAGTTTTAACAATGACAATATATTGTGAATGGATTTTTTTGAAACCCATGGGTTCGACCATACCATAAGCTGAACCAGGTGAGCAGGATCAGAACTCTTGCAGAATCAGGCATGAAGTTTTATGCTCTCATCTCTAAGCCCAAGAAAGCATCTTACTAAACTCAACATTAGGAGAATCACCATATTTCATCACTAGTCTCCAGATCCAATTGCTTGTATGCACATTACCAAACACATCAAATTCCAGAAAATGTGTGACTTTATGTCCATTTCCCCCTTTCTCTCAAAGCATGCATGGGTCGAAGGCAAGATATTCAAAGTCTCTTGTCACTGAACTAGAAACCAATTACTGCTAAAATATTTGGCTAACAAAAAAAAAAAAAAAAAAGGAAAGAATATTGTTTAATCTTTATTTCTTTTGATGTTTAACCACAAGCATCCCCTTAAAAAATAAATTTTCCCTTTAAAAAAGACAAGTGTTTGAGGAAGCACACAGCTCAACCCGTAGCGTGTAAGAAAACCTCCTAAATAGAATAAACACTTGTCACTGATTTTTCAAATTGAAAATTGCTGTTTCCACTACAACCAAACTTTTAACAATAATCCTAGGGTACATTTGTTGAGATGAATGTAACATAATACACCTCAAAATTCTATGTTTAATTTTTTAAAGGACTACCTTTGTAAGTATTTTTTTGAACCTAAAATTAAATATCACAAAAAGGCATTGTCATTTCAAATGACTCTGTAATTATTTCTTGACTTTGGTGGGATTAAAATAATTTACTTGTTCACTCATTCACTGTGTGAAGAGTCTCCTAGGCGTTAGGCACTGCATCAGAAACTAGGGGATGCAACGGTGAACGAAAGCGATAGTCACTCCTCTGTGGAACTTACAGTCTGGTGAGGGAGACAAGTATTGCACAAATAAATGTAAGAGTCACTGAGGGAAGGGCTATGAAAGGTGGTTTAAGGCTCTACTTTAAGAAAGTCAAGAAAAGCTTCTCTAAGGAGGGGATATGTGAGCCAAAGGATGAAGGATGAGACGAATTTAAGTTGACAAAGGGGAAGAAGAATGTTCCATGTGGAGGGAAGAGCATGTGCGGAGGGGCTCTGCTGGTAGGGGGCCTGGTAAGAACCACGCAACAGGTGCAGGCCTGCAGGGCTGTTCATCACAAGAGGAGGCTGCGGAGGCTGAATTCAAGAAGAAACGGAGGAGTAGGGAGGGTGAGACCTTGTAGGGTTTGCGTCCTTTCTGAAGAGGCTGAGTCTTAATCCCAAGAGCAATGGCAACTCAATGAAGAGTTTTAAGCTCCCAAGAGTTTAGACCTGGGAACTGGACGTTGAGTAGGGTTGATAAGAACAGATTTGCATTTTGAAATTATCATTCCAGTAAAATAATAACCCATAGTTTATGTAGGGTAGGTAACTTTAATTTTCAAGCCCCTTCTTAAGCAAACTAAAGGAAGTTATTTAAAAGAGTATGTATGAAATTTACAGTGGTACCTGGCATGTATATTGAGCATTATGGAATGTTAGTTGTAGTTGTAATTGTTTGGTCAGTTTCACCAGAGGATATCAGCAATATCAGACATTGTTTCCAACAAATTTTTTTAAACTTGTAATGTGAAATTAATAAGTAGGGCAATGTTAATTGCATTTTTGTTGAAATTCTTGGTTTTCCCAGTTTTATCCTTATGCTCGGTCTATCAATGATTCTATCAATGATCCATGTATGAAATAAATATGAATAAGATAGTAAAAGTGGTTATATTCAATTATCAGCAAACTTACTATATTTTATCAAAGAACTTATAACCCACGGACACAGACAATAGTGTGGGGAAGGCCTGGGGTGGGGCGGGTGCAGGGTGGAGGGGATCAATGGGGGGGGAGGGGATATCTGTAATAATTTCAACAATAAGGATACATTTTTTTAAAAGCTAATTTTAAATGAAATTTAGGGTGCAAACACTGTTCTTCTGTGCCTCTTGTGACAAAATGGAGTCACAGTGTCTGAAGGGCACTCCTCTCATTTCTGGCAGAAGCTATCATTGGGGACTGAAGGCAACGAGGAGCCACTTGGCACTGCGAGGACTGGAAAGCTCTGAGAACCTGGGGGGCGACAGAGTGTGGCCGGAGGTAGGTGTGGCTGGTCATGGCAGGTGATGGTGGTTCTCAAGTGAGCACACACTGATTTCTGAACACACGGAGATCCCTCAGAACATATCCAGAAGTACTGAGAGGCTCGCTTTTCAGCATATAATGTTAAGGGCTATCATGACAGAGAAAAGCGGGTAATCGATGCTAATGCGACCTGTTCTGCAATCACTGCCAGTCACATGGGCTGCAAATGAACCCAAGACATCAGACTATCAGAGAGGAGAGCCTCTGCTCTGCAATATCCTGGCGAATGCAGTTAGAGCTAGGATTTCGGCAGTGGGTTGAAGAGAGGAAGGTGGACCCGTGAGATATTTAGAAGACGGAATGAGCACAATTTGCTGAAATGGGAAGATGTTTTCTACTTGGGGGCAGAGATGAAGAGCGTGGGCTCTGAAATCAGATTGTTTTGGGCTTTTCACTCAGCAGTTGTACAATGATAGGCCAATCACTTATCTTTTTGAAACCTTGGTTGTCCCATTTTTTTTGAATTTGTAAATTTTGAATAATAATAGTATTTACTGCATGGATATTTTTTTCAAAGAAAAATGAGATGACCCACTAAAAATATTTAGCACAGTGGGAGGCTCATTCTAGGCATTCAGAACCTATTAGCAACTATACCTGCAGAAAGTATTCAGATTGCAAGTAAACCAAATAGTTAATTTTAAAAAGTTCTATTCATATACAAACTTGAAATGTATGTAAGTTACCATTGTTAGTTTAAAATTTATATATATTTATGTGTATAAATATACACATGTACACACATATGTACAATTGGCTACTGACTAGTAAAGCAATAAATGTGCTACATAGACTTTATACTCTATTCCATGTGCTCTTTATTGTTATTTAAACTCAGTGGCTTTCATTGTTAGAGGCATAACACTGATTTTTCATTTCACCTAGCTCATCAAAGAGCTTCTGCTGTACTTTCAACTCCTAGATATAAATGCTAGTAATCTGTTAGATGAAGAGATGTATCAGCATCGATCTTATCTCCAACATGCTGACTCTTGATAGGCTAATATTCTGAATATTTAATTTCTTTTAGGATTTCATTATGCTTGACTTCTTTCCTACCAGAATAAGTATATATGTGTGTATATATATATATATATAATGTATGTGTGCAAATACATGTGTCTGTGTATGTGCATTTGTTACATCTTTGAATGTGCATGTGTACATCAGCATGTAAAAATAAAAATTTGCAAGTGGGATTATAAACTTGCATTCAAGATTTTAAATTATTAAAGATATAAAAGTAACAAAATAAAACATTAACAAATTGTGATTTCTCAGGAGATATATCTGTGTCTAGGAGGGCCCTGGAAGAACCCTGACATAGATCTTGGGATGTGGTAAGGATTAGAATCAGAGGGCAAGGAAGATCCCCTATTATTTGTATGATGATTCCTTAAATTCTCCCTTTTGCTTCTGAACTTGGGAGGGAGAAGAGGGAATTAGTTTTGTTCACTATTAGATTCACCGATCACAGATACAAGCATATTGTAGAGGGCAATAGATATCTGCTGAATGGGTGAATTAAACTATAGTATTTGGGGTTTCCAAAACTCTGAGATTTATTTAAAAATTTTAATATAGTTCTTTTAAAAAAATTGTTACATTAAATAGATCTAATGTAACCCACTTACAACTGAGAAAATTGTTTTCTAATATGAGAGTGACTTGCTCATGCTATAGAGCAATTAAGCATCCGGAATTGAAACAAGGCCCAGGGTTTTTTATGCTTGGTTGATAGCCTGTTTTAATGTCTATGTTATTTTCTTAGTAATATTTCAAATTATATACATTTGTGGGGGGAGAGAGGGAGAGAAGGGGTAGAGAGAGAGATAACTTTTTATTTTGTAGGAGTTACTGTGTTCCACCTATGAACAGAAGTTGTGTTTTCACTGTCCAGTGACCATTCTACCTCGGAGAATCCATGGAGACACTGGCTGACTTACGTCTCTTACCTCTAACTAGTAATCTTTCATCCCTAGAGTCTTGCCTCCCAATACCCCATTCTCAGCTGAAACCTCTCATTATTCAAGTTCTCCCACTCCTTGTGTCCCATTTCCTTGGCCACAGACCTCATTGTGACTTCCATTCCTTCATCTCTCTTCTGGCTTTATTTCTCTCCCTTTCCAGCATAAACCCCATTGTTTATCACTTCCAGCACTCAAAAGGATGGGGTTTCTTCAGCCCCCTGCCAAATCTGCAACCCTCCGATCAGTCTCAGTATTTGCTTTCTTTATTTTTAAATTGATGTTGCAGAGTGCTGTGAGAGAAAGTCATGCGGACACAGAAATAGGTGCCCTTCATTAAAAATCTAGTCTTCAGCCTCTGCTGGCCTCTCAAGTCAGCTGGATAATCTGTCTATATGTCCCAGGTCCCCTTCCTCCCTCTTCCCCCTTAGGAGCCCTTCCAAAATCCCCATCATTCCTCGTAAACCCTTGACCCCAATCAGCAAATGACCTCACCTTCTACTTCACAAAGGAAATAGAGGCCAAGAGACAGCAACTCCCTCAACTTCCTGCCCCCTCCTCTCCATTCTTATCAGCACCCACATCCATCCTTCCCTCGTCTTCATTTTTCAGTGGAAGTGATGTCTCTCCTCTTAGCCACGGCTAATCCCACCACCTGCGATCTGGATTCCATCCCCTCCGGCTCCCTCGGGGACGTGCTCCATCCATCATCCATGCTCCTGTATCTTCAGCCTCACTGGCTCTCTCCCCTCCACGGACAAAATTCTCTCATTGCTTCCAACTCAAATACAGACTCACACACGCACACACACACACACACACTCCTTCCCCCTCCCTGTATTCTCTTCAAGTTACTGCCAAAACTTTCTCTTTTCTTTCTCAGCCAAGCTTTTTTTTTCTTTTTCCTTAAAGTTTACTCTGATTTTAAAAGCAATACGTACTCATGTTAGAACATTTGGAGAAGAAAGATTGTCAAAGAAGAAAATAACAATTGTGCATGATTTACACCACCTAGGGATGAGAACTGTTAATTTCTTGGTTTTGTTTATTTAATTTTCTTGTCCTGTGCCTATAAAAAAAAGTTGGGCATTGCATTGCCTAAGGGTTTGCATCTTGTTTGTTTTTACACTTACTACGGTCATTTTTCAAAAGTCTTAAATACCCCTCACCAACATGTCCCTTAGTGGTTGTGTATTAGTACATTCTCTTTGTAAACAATTTAAATATATTCTTTATTAGATTCTGTTCAATTTTTCTCTTCTCAAATCATAAACATGCTTCCTGAAGATACACCTATCCTTTGTCTCGCCTCCCATTCATTTCTCTGCCTAGGACAAGCTGTCGTCTACCTCCTTCACTGGAGATTTCTCTTATTAAAGTTACCGATGACTCTTCAGCAATGTTAGGGAGACTTCTCTGGGTTATTTCACTCAGCTCCTCCGAGGCACTTGACATTGCCCACCCTGCTCTCTTTGAAACTCTCATCTATGTCGGCCTCTGTTCCCCTTAGAAAGAACCCATCTCCCTGCCTTCCTCCCTCCAGATACCCCCAGTCGCATTCTCCTTCCTGGCCCTGCCTTTGGAGGTTGGCTTCCCTGGAGCTCCATCCGCAGTTCCTGGCTCCATCTCTACACTCTCTTCTGGGGGTAAGCAGTGCCTCACCCTTCATGCCTCTGACCCCCAACCTGCATGCCCAACCGAGCTTATCTCCTCTGGGGAGCCCTTCCTATCCTCAGGCAGGCACTCTGAACTATTATTCCTTTTCATATGGCATCCTATATCTAACTCTTTTTGTGACATGCATTACTTCTAATCTAAACCATTGGTGACTTGTCCCCTCTCCAGGGTTTCTCAACCTCAGCACTATAGACATTTGGGGCCAGATAAGTCTTGGTTGTGGGCTCTGTCCTGTGTATTGCAGATGTTTAGCAGCATCCTTCACCTCCTCTACCGATCCCACGTTAGTAGCAACTCATCCCAGTTGTGGTCATTAAAAATGTCTGAAGACATTGTCCAATTCCCATGATACAAAATCCCCCCCCAGCTTGAGAACCATGGTGCTAAACTGTGAGCTTTTTGTCCAGCATACAGCCAGCCCAGTGTCCAGCATATAAATGAAGTTAAATAAAGATATGGACCAAATTACAAGGAAAAACTGGGAAAAATAAAAATTAATAGATTCAGGTTATTGTTTTTATAAAAACATTCCATTTTTATTGTCAACCATCACGCAAATATTACTAACAAGTGTCCTTGTTCCGTGATAGTTATTAAAAATCAACAGTTCTTAACCTCCAAGAACTTACAATTTTGGAGGAAAGAAATGAGTCAGACCTGCAATCAGCATGCATATGGAAATTAACTAAGGTTTGCTGTGGCAATTTGGAAATTTTATTACTACTCAGAGAGAGGAAAGCAACAAAGGATACCTTTCAGAGGAGCTAACCTTTTACTGCATGTGAATAAAAGACCTGGTTGGTACAAAGGCAAGAGGGATGGGGTGTTTCCCAATAATATGGGAAAAACTGGGAAAGGTTTTATTCAAACAGATGGGTCAGAATCCAGGTCTTCAAATGACACAAGTCTGCCCAGAGATCAATGAGATTATTCCTTTCAATGTAGCAATGGAGCATAGGTTCACATTTTGCTCCAATGAAATACCATATAATGCCAGAAAGTCTAAAATATTTTGTATTACAGTTGACCCTTGAGCAACACAAGTTTGAACTGTAAGGTCCACTTATACATGGATTTTTTTCAATAAATATATAGTCGACCCTCCATATCCCCTGGTTTTACATTCCCAAATTCAACCAACTGAGGATCAAACATGATACTTTCGATCTGTGGTTGGGGTACAGGGATAGGGGGGTGGAGGTGGGGAGGAACATGTTGTATTACATCATTTTATATAAGGAACTAGAGCATCTGCAGATTTTGTGATCAGCAGGGAGTCCCGGAACCAATCCCTTTTAATACTGAAGGACTGTAGTTAAATTGGGGGGGAGTTAAAAGTCATATGCATATTTTCTACTGTGCAGGGGTTGGTTGGTCAGTGCCTATAATCCCCCATTGTTCAAGAGTCAACTGTAATCCAATTCAATTAATAAGCCTGGATATATGTGTTCAGTTGGAATACAAGGTCCAGACCCATTGAGATAAGCAGATGTGAGCAAATGAGAGAAATCATGCTCAACACAGCTTCCCAGTTACTCTCAGTGGGGGTGAATTTTGCACACCATAGGACATTTGACAATGTCTAGAGATATTTCTGGTTGTCAGTTAGGAAAGGGGTGCTACTGGCATCTAGTAGGTAGAGGTGAGAGATGCTACTAAAGTACTAAAATGCACAGGAGAGTCCCCCACAAAGAAGAATCATTGGGCTGACATTTTGGAATGTCAGCAGTGCTGAGGTTGGGAAACACAGCTCCGCCCCATGCTTATGGATCCACCACACCAATTAGCATGTTAAAGAATCTGGACTCCTGCAATAAAATAAATAAGTAAATAATACATTTTAATTTAATGTCTTTAAACACAGGATCTTGCCAGATTATTTTATCATGAACCCTGACAATATATTAGATATATTGGGTGAAACATACTGGGTAAAACAAAAATATGTTATTAAAAATAATTTTTACCTGTTTCGTTTTATGTATAAAGTGACTACTAGAAAATATAAAATCACATATGTGGACTGCATTATACTTCTGTTGGACAGTGCTGATCTATCCATTTCTTCATATCGATAAAAAATAATTTCATTTCCTGTAAAATGTTAAAATCCTTTTTTGACCAATAGGAGTTGATATTTTATTTCTCTTCCCCCCCTCTGCCTTAATTTATTATATTGTAGTTTAGTCTTTAACTGCTAGTCATAAGTAAGCTTATGTAATTTTCTTAAAAAATTATTATCCAATGTGTGTGTGTAAGAGAATACCTCTCCTACTGCTCAGATGCTTAAAGAAAAATTTAACACTAGCTACTGAAATCACCAATATGTTTAGACTTTGAGCAAATTCTTGAAATTATACTTGCTCCAAATCCTTTTGGTAATCCACACCCGAGGATATTTTTTCCATTGATTTTTAGAGAGAGTGAAATAGAGGGGGAGAGAGAGAGAGAAAAGCATTGATGTAAGAGAGACACATCAACTGCTTGCCTCCCACATGTGGGATCGAACCTGCAACCCAGGTATGTGCCCTTGACTGGGAATGGAACCCGGCAGCCCTTAGGTGTGCAGGCCGATCCTCTAACCACTGAGCCACACTGGCCAGGGCTCCAAATCCTGTTTTTAAAGTAACTAAAAGGAAAAGAATATTGAGGTCGAAGTAGACGAGAGTGTCACCAGGGGTGAGGCTGCCAATGAGAATGTGTCCATCTTTCAAGGAGCATCCAGACCTACAAATTCAGTCAAGTACTGACAACCACTTCTTAAAATTTTGGAGAAAAAACAGATTGCATTAGGGCATTATGTAGTACATGGAAGAATGCCGAGTCTTAAAGTCACAAAAGGTAAGGAAGAGCTCACAGGACTTCTAGTATTTCTAAACAAGGTAAGCCCGAAATCTTCCAAATCAACAAGCCATGGAGGAAGTCGGGCCGCGCAAGAGCACATCTTGTTGAATCTAAGACCCTTTTTCTGTTAAATCTCGCTAAGGCTGTGCTTGCCGGCGGGGCACACAGATGCCCCTGGGTTCTAATTACAGCAAGGACACTCCTGGGCTCTCGAGAGGATTGAAGGTGACACTTGCCACGCAGCAGGGTATGCCTCTTGTTTCGAAGGGCTGTTTTTGATATTGTTTTTCTCCCAGACCAGGAGAGGCAGGGATGCCCCATTCGTCAAGCAGGACAAGGTCAGGGCTTGGCCTAGGATCCAGTTGTGGGAACATGCGAAGGGAAATGGCTAAAATTAGTAATGGGCTGAATGTACGCCTGTGTTGTGGAGAAAGGGGAGGCGTGGAGGGGCAGCTCCTGATCACACTTGTATTGTTCTGTCTGAAGAAGGAAGTAGGAGTGTAGCTCTGCCCAGGAGGGGAGAGGGGGCTGGGGCGAGTATATCAGTTTTCTTCCCTTTGCTTTTCAGACCCTTCTGCTAATCTCATTGCATTGTTTCCTCCCCAACTCTTTCAGTGTGGAATCCTTGGTAAATATGCTATAATATTTCATGCATTAGCTCACTATGTCTTTAAAAGTTGGGTAACAGTAGAAAGATGGAATTGGGAATGTATCAGTTTGTGCCTCTAGGGAGAGGAGTGGGCAAGAAATTCAGAGACATGCAAACATAGATTTGCTCTAACATCTCTTTGTCTTCTTAAAGATCAGTCATTAATTTGCATAATTGGGCATCTAACGATGGACTTTTACCCTCATTGTCACTTCTGATTATTTTATTTAATTTCAAAAATTATTCGGGGAAAACATGTATCCTAATATATGAATATCCATAGCAACGTGATGGAAATAGGACATCGGGATATACTTACATTACTGTTTACAAAATACCATAACGCTTCTAACTTTTTAATTTCCTCTGAGCTTCTATTCAGAAATAAAACATTCAAAGTACTGTTTTATATTGAATGGACATTAGAAAATCAGAATTGTGGGGTTTTCTTCATTAAGGGAAAATATATAATATACTCAGAGTATCTGGTTTTCTTTGCTTCCCTTTAGAGAGTTTTAGGGACGAGTAAAAGGAAACAGGTTTTGAAGAAGAGGTCATTGAAACAGACCTTATCTACCATAAAATGTTTACTATTTCCCTGACTTCCTCCAACATTCCTCATTTCGAATGGAATAAGTGTAGGATTCATAGAGTATGTATGGACTTCAAAATACGCAATTGCCATTCAACTGAATAAGCCTGGGGTTCGCCTGGGATGTGAGGACTTCAGAGGACGCAGCCTTCCTTTGCTCGTGTAGCAGGAAGGGCCTGCCTTGCGGATGAACGTCAGGCAGCCGCTCAGTCAACGTTAGGGCACAACCACCGTTTCTGTTGCAGAGCATAACGTGGACAGAGATTTTTTGATAAATGTCAGAGTAAAATGTTAATTCTAATTGTTCCGTCGAGTTGTCCTTGATTTGTGACAGGTTTGTTACTACGCAGATTTCGGAGCTGCCACCTCCTATGAGGGGATTTCACCCTGTGAAGCTACCCAGATACGCCCTCTTCTCCATCTCACCTCTTTATTCCTAATTAGCTCGTCCCTGGGATCTCTCAGGGTAACCTTACGGGTGTCCTGAAGTGCTTTTGATTCCGACCCGCTGGCAAATTAAGCCATCTAAAGTTTAGGGAAAACACACATGCAAGTCACAGACACGGCCAGGCCCTCCAGGCTGCACCCCAGACGGCCGCCCGCTTTCCTCCTGCTCGCCCGGCTACCTTCTGGGGTGCTCCAGGCCCCGGAGCCTCCGTGAGCTCCCTCGGGGTTAGGCTGCTGCGTCTTAAGTTCTCATCAGGGCCCCAGGCTGCCTTTCTCCTGAAGTCATAGAGGGCTCGGAGCGGCAGAGCAAGGCGGGGATGGGCGTGCAACGAAATTTCCCAGGTCTCTGCAAACGCAGACCCAGGAAAACTGCGAGAGGAGGAAAGAGCCGCGGACGGACGGACAGACGGTCAGGCTGCAGCCAAGAGCCGCGGACGGACAGACGGTCAGGCTGGGTGTGGGCGGAAACATTCGGCCGAATCCAGAATCAGGATTTCGGTCTCCTTCCCGGCTCCCACACTCCCTAACTTGCACTCATCGGGAAGGTTTCAACTGCTTTTAGTAGCTGAGAAAGTAACTAGCAGGAAAACGAGTGAACAGACAGGAGGAAAGGCAACTAACAATGAGACTTTTTCCTATATACCCTTCGAGTATTTAGCTCCGCTTCATCCCTCTGGAAACAGAAAATTGGAGGGTTTTGCCCCGTGTTTTACAGTGATTAACAGAGCCAGAGGCGAAACCCAAGCCTGTCTCCAGCATGCATGCTTCCACCTCTCCACGCCCGGCCGGTGGGTTCAGGGGAAATCGCATCCACAGCATATCACAGGGCTGCTGGCGTCTGGAATGCCTTTGGAATCTGATAGATGCTCCACGTCTACCTCCTATAGGAACGAGGCATGTTACTGAGAGAGGCCTTTCTCCACAAATTACCCGGGATTCTGTCTTATAACTCATTCTCATGTTTTTTAAAAATTGAAACAGCATTGCATTTTTTGTTAGGCAAAATATGCAATGTGTGTGTGTGTGTGTTTATATATATATATTATATCTAAGAACTGCTAATAAAATGCTTTATCCTTATGAAACTGACTTCATCTAAAACTACATATAAATATTAATCAGTTGAGTCTCATAGTACTCGTGTACAGTAAATTGTACATAAAAGAATGAATTTTACGATAAGTTATAGAATTAAAAATGTCTTTCTGCCATGCCAGACCACAGTTGTGTTAAAATACATCTATTCATTACTCCCCTAAATATCGGAAATGGCTAGAACGATGGGACAAAACTGGGAGAAATTCCAATTCTCTCCCAGAGTTGGGGTGTTCTTTTGTTTTGTTTCCCTGGTTTTGATTTTGCTTAAAGAGAAAAAACACTGCCAAGCTTCTTTTCAAAAGCAAGTTTCTGGTTTTCAATATCTTCAGCTCTATCGATCCTAATATGAACATAAAAGTAACAATTATTTACAAGTTTAAAAATTAGTCCCTGTAATTGTCTCATTGAAGTGATAGCAGACATTGGAGAGATGATGCTATAATGTATTAGTAAGCCGCCCCCCCAACTCATTCCTACCTATATACACGACCCTAAATAGTCCCCTCCCATGGTGACTCTGAGCTTGGCCCTGTGATGTGCTTTGACCAATGAGATAATAAACGCCAAGTGTGAAAGAAGCAGACACTGGAAAGTGCTTGCCCCCGGGACAGGTCCCTTCTGGTTACTGAGAACCTTGTACCAAGTGTATGAGGCTAGCCCCTGGAAGATGAGAGACCACGTGGGGAGAGGCCCCCGAATTCCCAGGCGTGTGACAAAGGCCCTCCTAGACCATTCAGCCCTCGCTGAGCTGGCTTAGAACAGGAGAACCACCAGCTGATCAGCAGATCATGAGAAGTAATGTGTTTACTGTTTTAAGCCACTGTGTTTTAAGTGAGTTTGTTACAGAGCAAAAGGTAACCAGCTCAACACCATTCCTCCAAAACGATAAATATAAATCCAGCTGAGGCTTAACGTGACTGAAAAATGTTGCTAACACACAGAGCTAAAGATAGCCTCACTCCTGACCTTATCTTGATAGACAGATTAGCTATTTCAGTTATTTTCAGGAAAATAAATTCTGGAACTGCAGTCCCACTGTCACCAATCTCGATGCAAAAGGCTGCAGGGGACAGTGAGGAGTTTCAGGGGGTGTCAAGTTAGCAAGGACACGGCAACTCATTCATAGGACTCTTATGTTCCCCAGAAATCCAAAGACTTAAAATTCTCTCTCTCTCTCTCTCTCTCTCTCTCTCTCTCTCTCTCTCTCTCTCTCACACACACACACACACAGGGCTGAGCAAGTAGAGGAAAGGAAACACTCAAGTTCCCTAATTGCTCTAAGACATTGAAACTTTCAAAACTGTTACCCCTCCATAAAGGAGACATTTTTTCTTCTTCTGGAGGCTTCCAAGGCTAGGACGAGCTTGCTTGTTACTCTGTTACCATCATCTACGGGACTTACTATCTGAAGTAGGTATTCCTTTTTAAGATATACCTATAACTTTTAAATATGTACCCATTTTCTTAAATAAGCATTAATTTTAAGGCATTCTGGCTATTCCAGTAAAACAGGGTTTTGAAGATCTTCAGCAACATGGAACAATGCTAAAATATAGATAATAAATCCCTCCACAAGGCTGTACATTTAATATGAATTCAGTTATTTAAGAATTCTGTATATTTTATATATAAAATAAACAAAAATAAAGAAAATGTACCCAAATAGTAAAGGGCATACATTATGGAATATAGAAGAATTTTATTCTCTAGTTTTAATCCTCAGTAGTATTAAAATATATGTAAAAATACATTAGTGTAAACTGGAAATCAGTGGGGGAATAGCTAATATATAAAATAACATCTAAGAGTCATTTAGGGGAGAAAATCAAAAACTTTGGATTAGTGACAGTGAACATTCCCAGGAGTGGGTGGGTGTTCATTCCAGTAGTAAAAGCATGTATAGATTTTATATAAATAAATGGAGTGGTAGATGAAATTGCATTATTAAGAACCTCTCATTGGAAGCATGTCAAATTGCTTCACAGCTCTCTCCACTATTCTACATTATTTCTGTCCCCCTCCCACCCTGTCTCTCTCTTTTAAGATTTGAATGAGAAGACAAGGTATGAAATTATTTAAAAGCAAGTCACCTAATCATTGGAATATTCTGAAATGTTATCCATTACCCAGATTTCCAGTCTAAGCCAGTAGCCTAGAAATATATCCACACAATCCTTGCTATTAACTATGCAGAATACTTAAAAGATAACAGTATTGAGAAATGCAATTTTAAAATAAGGCATGAGTCAGAAGTCTCAATAGTTGCCCTGGCTGACACCAGTTTGGGGACAGAATCTGCAGATTTCAGACTCCCCATTCGCTCCAGTGCCAAACATGTGTGTGTGCTTTTAAGTCGTGGAGAGTAGCAGACTCTAAAGAAGAATTCATGGGCACTGTCAAAAACTAATCCCCCCAAAGGTGTAAATGGGAAGTTTACTTTTTCCCAACAGAAGCTCATTGCTAATCTTTTCAGCTTTACTTCATGCCAGAGTGTATCTTTTCTTGCTGAAACCTACTTTGCAAACAAAATGTGACTTGGATTTTTAACAACAAATGGGATGTAAGAATAATGAATGTTGTAACAGAAAGACTAGAGAAATCAGAGTTTCTTCCTCCCCAAATGCAATATCCACCTATTACTGACCACTGTGACCTTTCTGGGGAAAGTCACTTCCATTGGATGGGGCAGTGGCCGCAAGGCAGCGAAACACCACTCGAGTAATTCTTTACAGATGCCAGGAACCGGAAGTTTCAAGGGGAAAAATGAAAGCCATTCACTCTTCCAATGACATGGGCCTTTGATACCACAAAGCCATTTGGGCTGAGAGCTCCAAGGTCAGGAAGGCACATAAAGATTGGTGATTAGAGAAATACTATATCAGCAAAGTGTGGCAAGCTATTAAAAGAAACTATAGCTTTTATGATTGTGTCGCTGAAGCTCCCCAGGGCTATTTGTATTAGATATTGAGTTAAGCATAACTTATTTAGTCCCAGCATTCCAGAAAACATTTTGATGTCAGCTACTGCAGGAAAGTAAACACAAAGCAAAGGAGGAAACAGAGCTGATCTCCAACAGATAAAAATGGTGTAATTGAATTTTCTGAACCCGGGCTTTTTAGAGCATTAAGAATGAGGAATTTTAGAAAGGTCCTTTCAACTTGAAAATAAAGTTTATTTAGGCGTTCGGTTGAGGGGGAGGGAAGGAACAAAGGGCTCACTTACGTTATTATCAAGGCGTTGAGCATATATAGGGTGTCCCCCCAAAAATATACACACACTTTGAATAATTATAAAGGAAGTGTTTATTCAAATACATTTCATTTTCAAAATCGAGCTATGAGCTGTTAAAGTGTGCGAACATTTTTGGGGAACACCCTGTATGAACGTCTGATCAAAACATATTTTGAATGTATTCCGTGAAATGTTCCCAGGGTTATAATCTGCATTTATGATAGTGGATAAATTTCCCTCCTGCTCCCATGACTTAATAATCCTGTAATTTTTGTTCCTGCATCTTTTCCTATAGTGGGCCTAATTTTAGCCTTATTCATGATGTCATTGGTTCACCAAGCATTTAGGGTTCACCACACACTTCCAGGACTACCACCAATATTCTTTTTTAAGACAAAGCTTTCACACTGACCACACTCGCCATGTGATAGCCAACCCTAAAATGAAAACGTTGGCAGTGACGAGCACGCCCCAAAATCTGTTTACTTCCATTTTGAATCCAAGACAGCAATGCTTGAACTCTGAACAGCTGGCTCATGCCACGAGCCCTGAGAAGAATTTCCTCACAGGACCTATGAAAGCTGAACAAAGCTTAGTGACTCAGGGAACAGAGAGCAGCCACCTGAACACATGAGCAACATTAGTGTCTAAAAGATTAACTACTTCAAACAAGGTAAATATATGTAGCACTGCAATGGACAGGAGTTGGACGGGGACAGTATTTTCACCTAAAATTTTAGAAGAAATATTTGCCATCTTTCCCAAACAGCAAGGTAATTTTGGAGACAGAGAGTCTAGAAGGAAGCGTACAGAAATGTTAACTGCGCTTGCTGTGGGCCGGTGGGCATTACGGGTGATTTTTCACCTGCTTTTTGTACTTGTCTGTTTTTGCCAACTTTCTGCAAAGATTCTGCACTCCTGGTTAAAAAATAAAGGAGGGGGAAACCACAAAGATGAGCGGGAAAGGCCTTTTTAACGGGAAAGACATACCAATGATCCCATCTCCCGTAGGCTAGGCCTTGCCACGGTGGACACTGGCCTTGACATAATCTCCGAGAAGCTGCTCCAGGATTTCCTGGCTGCTGAAGGGAAGCTGCTGGGCTGTTTTGGAAGGAGAGACGTCCAACTTCAGTGGCTGGGACTTTGACTGCACTCCTCAGGCAGTCTTTTATTCTCAGCCCAACTCTAAGAAGCTAGCATCTGTGTCTTCGCTAGCAAAGGAACTCTCCTGTTCTCTTTTACTCAGTTCTCCTCCAAGAATCGTTTTGTTTGTAGGAAGAACTCCGACAAATAGTTGGAACTCACATCTCTGGCCCGAGGCTGATGACGTTCAGTGAGCATGTGACCATTGCTATACCACTATCTGTCTGTTGGGTCACTGCTTGTGCCTAAAGGTTGTTAAACATTGTGAATCCCACCTATCATGGTACAACCACACCGCAGGTAAGAATCAGGATGACCTCAGGTTAATCATGATGGTGGTTATATAACTAAGATATAACTACATAATATATAATACGTTCTGTAGTCCTAGGTAACAATTACAACATATAATTATAATATCATTATATAATTATGCAACAGGAATCGAGTTTTACATTTTGTGGTGATATATAATTAAGATAACTTAATCATAACTTCACAGCCAATCTATTTTAGTGATTAGTTTGAAGTAAAAGTCTGTGTGACTTAAAGAAGGTATCACTTTGGAGTCCTGTGTAAATGTATTCACTGAATGGTTGCTACCTGATTGAAAATACTAAGGAAAAGACAAAGATGACGTTGAAAGGAAAAGCGTCCTACCACACTTTATATGTTCTGTAAAACAGTATAATGTTATGGCAAAAGGTATCACAGGTTCTTACTTTCAAAAATAAAGTAGGCGTTTCAGTGCACTCAGCAAAGGAGTTCCATGTGAAATATTCGCAGACATTTTACCACTCAAATATGATATATTCAAAACGCTAGCAAGGAAAACAAGTAAAAATGCAAGAGAAAACCAAGACATTATTCTTTAGATACCGGTTTTTCTCAAAGGAAGGACCAATTCCTCAGGTTGTGAGGTTTTCTTTCCCTTTTTCTTTTTTTCTTGGTTGTTGTTAAAGAAAGTTCAGGTGAGGATAAGCGCCTTTGGGCAGTCATAATCCACCCATTCATTCTAAATTCGGAACACTAAGGAACACAAACCTGACATCAAGGTCAAAATAAATCCTGTATCTCTAACCTTGGTAACATTTTCAAAACACCGGAGGGATTACCGAGCACACCGTCTGTTGGGTCTTTCACCGCTGCTCTCCAAGTCGCACTCTGGTCATTGAAAGTGTCAGGAGGCTGTATGCCAGGCTCTTTCTCGGTATCTCAAAGGAAGCTTATGCTCTCAAAAATCGATCCACTAGAATGCCCAGTAAACAGGGACTGTGTCCTGCAAGCACAATCCTCATCGACTGTTGAGATTTTGGTGTAGCTGTTATTTGGTAAATCCGGAGCTCCCCCGTGATTCCAACACTTCCCCTTGTGTGTTATCCATTCCCTCCCTCAGAAGCCCACGTGCAGACATAACACGATTCTTCGCTAATGTGAGTGGTAGCCCAAGGTCCATCTGCAGATGCCATTGCTTATGGTGCCAACGTTTTGGCTCTATCACCCCAAGGAACACCTGTTCAGATGCAAATCTGAGTTTCCTCCACAGTCATCTTGGTTCAGAAGCTCCAATAAAATGTGTGACTTCATTTGTTTAGAATAATGTTCATGCCTCACTTATGGGCCCTTACTAATTCGGTACAAAGACCTTCAAACTAAACACGATTAAATTTCCTTACGCGAAGCATCAAGAAAGCTTAGGGTTTTAATAAAATAAAAGCAAAGTCTCACTCTTGCTGCTGTGCAAATTAAAGAAAAAAAAGGGAAAGAAGGAAGGAACTATCTAACACGTTTTCTTTTATTAATACTTTTTAAATAGCCAAGACGCTCTCCCAAGGATCTTGCCTCTTTGAAGATAAAGTACCATTTGCATAAACTGGAGGGGCCTCTTTAATGCAGTTTTCACTATCTTGACTCCAAAGTGACTGATGTCAAGATCAAGGGAGTCAGTCAGGGCAGATACACTCCAGGACACCGCGGAGAAATAAATCAGCCCATCCTCTGCATCCAGGAGAGTCCCACTCCACGGCGGGGATTTGCGAATCTCCCTTCTGAAACAGGAGGCCAAGCCCCATTATTCTGAGGACTGACTCTCCTGCCTTAGAAGTCCTTCGTTCTTTAAGTTAATTGGGGGCCCCAGCATCGGTTATCAAATAGGCTAATGAAGTTTGGAGATAAACCAGTTCTTGACCATTTCTTGCCCTCTGAACACTCCCAGGACACTAACCCCATTGAGCCTTTTATCTCATTATGTTAAAGAGAAAATTAACTCTGAAGAAAAAGAGATAACCGCCCCCTTGGGTGTTAGGTGAATGTGGCATGGGTCTCCTTGGAGGAGAAATCATCACATTCATTAGATTCTGTGTGACAATTAACTCTTTGCCTGCCTCACCCGTTTTCTCCCATCTACAGCTGCATTTTGGCCCCGGAGAGTCCGTTCCTCGGCCTTTTCTTGACAACCTCAGCTATCCAATTTGGGGAATGACGCAGCAGGTCTACTCAGTGATCATAGGTGTGGGAGAATTAAAAATGCCATCATTTGGTCTGCAGTTCACAAGCTTGACTCAGTGCTGTTTTCACTTGCAAAATACAAATGTGAAAACTATAATTTATTATGGTACTAGCAATTCAAGATGTTTTGCTTGGATCCTGCGTGTGCAATCGGTTACCAACATTCCAGCTGGTTTTGCTTTAGTTGGCTACCAGTTTACTACCCTCCATTTCATTCTCTAAATCTGTGTTTAAAAACAATTTAACAACACTCTGATTCTGTTTGGAAATGCAGTTATGAGTTCTCCTCGCTCTTGCGCAGCAACGCCGTTTCAAATGCGGTTTGGAAAGTGTCATGTGAAGGCAGATGACAAGAGGCAAATGACTTACTTTAGTCATTCTTTAATTTTACCCATCTTATTTTATTAGAGTCGATATCTGAGGCTGGGTCACTTTCGGATGGAGATCATGAAGGGGTCATTTCAACTGCAGACATTGGGGGGCTCCTGAAATCCCAGCCTCCTTAGAGTCACGAGACTCGTAGCTGGAAGACCCAGCCTTTATGCTCTGTGAGCAGCCCCTGCTGGACAGCTGGGCAGCTGGTGCTGCCGCGGGACTGAAAGCATCTATTCGTTCTCACCATTCCTCCCTGGGGAGGCAGGGAGCTGTGGATTTTTTACTTTTGTCTTTAAACATTGTCAAAATTTATATGCAGATATGCACAACCCAAGGACACGGACAATGGTGGGGAGAGTGACTGGGGAGGGGGAAGGAACGGGGGGAATGGGTCATTGGGGAGAAAAAGGGACATCTGTAATACTTTATAAAAATTATAAAAAAATAAATAAAAAAATAAAAAAAATAAAACTTGTCAAACTCTTTTCTAATATTGAATATTTAGCTGAAACAAATACACCACATAATCCTATAAAGATATATTGACTTCAAAATATGAATAGTATTATGTTTATTCAATAATTCAATTAAAAGTCTTACATTTAATCTAGTCTCCCTTTCAAGGTTCTTTCTTCTTTCTTTCTTTCTTTCTTTCTTTCTTTCTTTCTTTCTTTCTTTCTTTCTTTCTTTCTTTCTTTCTTTCTTCTTTCTTTCTTTCTTTTCCTCCCTCCCTCCCTCCCTCCCTTCTTTCCTTCCTTCCTTCCTTCTTTTCTTTCTTTCTTTTCTCTCCCTCAAGAGTTTTTCTTTTCATAATAATCAAAGAATGATGTTTGTTTTAATAAACGTAACTCAGAATTCTATTAGGAAAATGTTGCAATAAACTAAATAAAAATAGAAATAAAAATATTTGTGTTTGACTTCATTGTCTCTCCTTTTAATAAGTGTCTGATATGATCCTTATTGCAAATCATTGTCTCCTGTGGGTCCCAGAGCTTCAATAATATCTACGTTGATCTAGTTTTCATTCTCAGCTACTATTCAAAAATAAATTAATTTATATATTATGTATATTTTACCACAATAAAAAAAATTAAAATGTCCCCCTCAAAATTAGCTTACCAGACTTCACATTGAAGATGTATTTGTCACCAGCTAGTGAATATGGCTATTCTTTTTCACCGCAAACATCTAATTATAATGTAGAAATTTTTTCTCCAAAAAATGGTAGACAAATAAAAAATTCATTATTTGCCAGTACCCAAATGATGCGCTTTTCCTTTTAGGATAAAGCATAAAGAGGTACTTTTATAAACTGCTGCAAGATATACTAGATTTTCAGTTCTGGATGCTTTCAGTGCCCATTTTATATATGAGACCAGCAAACAACCAAACTGAGCCACCCCATGCTGAGAAAGTATTATAGACTAACCAGCTCTTCATTAGTGTCTGTAGCCCACAAAGTCTCTTAAAGAGAGATTAACGAGGAATGCCAAACTTGGTCTAAGATAAATGAACTTAGACCCAAATATTTTTCCTACATGCCACAAATATAGTTAAGAGAGATGGTTTGTTATAGGTTACATTTCACTTCAATTATATGTTATGTAAAGACTAGGATGGGAGGAGCTTAATGCCCTAGGTCACTGTTTCAAAAAGTATGTGCAGTAGAACAAAACATTTGAAAAATGTCATGGTCATATTTTTTAATGTCAGGTTAAACAATATAAATAAGTTGCCTTGTTGCAGGACTTATCAGAGCCATTAATTTCCTAAAGTAAATTGGGTGTTCCTCAAAACCTTACATAGAATTCAGAGTTTCCAAAATTCATCCTACCAGAGAACATCTCTGGATTGATGTTTCAAAACCCACAGTTTGGAAAATTCTGAAGTCATCCAGCCTTTCTACTTCTGTGTGCTCTTAAAGAAAGGGAAACCTCATTTATTTCCAACTTGCAGGTATCACACTGAGTACCAGCTCTGTGAATGAACATGAAATATGCTCTCAGCTAAAGCTCACCATGGACCTCTGGAAATAGATGTTATCAACTCTCTCTCATAGGGGAGGAACTTTAGACTCAGAGTTTAAGAGGTCTCAGGACAAATGAGAGACCAAGCCAGGCCTCAGACACAGATGCTCTCTGGAAAGTCCAACATCTTTCTCTGATACTGTGTTGCAAAAACGGCTCCCTTTTGCTGAAACTCTTCAGTGGCTTGTCTGCTGTTGTGTAGTTCATGTAACCTTATTGGAATCAAGATTGTCTACCCTGCAATGGCAATCACGATGGTTTGGTCTTTCACCATTGTTCACTTGATTTCTCTTTAGCATGGAAGATTAGCACATTTGATAATTTTATTCAGAACACTATCCATTCTAAAGGACTGCCATTTATAACACACAGAGTAAGATGGGGGATACATGCATATTAGAATACTAATCAAAGATAAATTTGAAAACAACTAAAAGAAATTTATGTTAAAGAGCAGTTGGAGATTAGCATACATGTCAGAGGCAGAGTATGTTTCCCTTCTCTTTACCTACAAGCCAAATACTACCAAGCCAAAAGCCACAAGGTGCCTCTTTCCATCTCACAGTAATAAGATATTAACAGGCCACGGAAAATCAACCTATAACTTAGGCTCTGTTCACTTCAGTCCCTCTACTTTTTGGCACTAAATTGAATATAAGATCAGAAAGAGGGACACAAAGTGACCAACAAACCTATCAGAGAAATTTTGAGAAAACAAAGCAAACTTCTGGATCATCTTCTATTAGCATTACTTGGGACATACTAAATTCTTATGTTGCACAGATTTTTTTTAAATCAGGAAACAAAAACCCTCACATGCATAAAATGAATTGGACTCCACAAATTCATCAGCATGGTTTGCCGTTTCTCAAATCTCCTGAAAATCCTCTTTCAGACACTTTTCCTTCATCATCTATTATATAGGCCCATTCACAGGTAAGAGCCTCTACACATGCCGTAAGTATTGCAAACCCAATGCAGTTAGCATTTTTTTTTCCTCAGAATTCTCCAAGATAGAAGAAGTTCACAAGAATAATTCTGAAATAAATATTCATTAAACAAATATCCAATAACATTAGTAATTTCCCCCCTGCAATTCCTTAGTGGAAAACTATAATCACATGGTACAGTGTCACACGGAAATATGCCATTCTTATGAGAGAGGACGGGGAAACTCCATAAAGGACACTAAACCACTCTATTATCAAACATATCTTTTAGTAGGAAAAAAAGGCACAGGGCCAAAATATGCTAATTTGTACTCTAGCTATTGGTTGCAAGATGATTTCATTACTATCTTTGTTCAACTTTACAGAGCAGTTTCTCCTGCACCCGGCCTGCGTGGCTCAGTGGATGAGCATGGACCTAGGATCCAGCAGATCGCGGCTCGATTCTCGGTCAGGGCACAGGCCCGGGTTGCGGGCTCGGTCCTTAGTGGGGTGGGGGGGCGCAGGGGGCAGACGATCTATGATTTTCTCATCATTGATGTTTCTGCCTCTCTTTCCTCTCCCTTCCTCTCTCTGAAACTAATAAAGATATAAATATATATGTGTGTATATATATATATATATATATATTTTTTTTTTTTTTTTCTTTTTTAAAAAGAGCAGCTTCTCTCTAAATAATTACAATTGCCCCTTCTCTAGGAAGCAATAAATGCATAATGTATATTGTAGCAACTTTTTTGCAATTTGACCTTCATGAAAATAGAAAGAAGTTCTCCTTCCCTTTCAGAACAGCAGCAAGGACACAAAAAGGCTCCAAGTGAGGAGGAGGGGGTGTATGAAGACTTCTCCTAACATTCGAGAAATGCCTGAAGGGAATTGTGTTCCGCAGGAGATGGACTGGCTAAAAACATGCTCACAGTCCCCTTTCCAGCCTCAACCTGCAAAGGAGGGTCAAGGTTTCAAGATACCATTTTCCGGTCAAGACAAAAATAAAATGCCTCGATATATATTCGTAGCACACAGTCTGTGAAGAGTGGTGGGAAATGCTTTGCGAATACGAGTCTCATAACTGCACACTGCAGCCCCTTGGCATGCGATGGCCAGCAACGTCCCCTTGCTGCATGTGCTCAAAAGCTAGGATGCGCTTGGGCTCGCCTCTGGCCTCCTCGAGTCTGGGGCATGAGCTGAAAGCCCCTCCGTTACCCAGGTACGGGGGCTCCTGCGAAAGGCCCGAGCGGCAGGCGGCAGAGCGCTGGCTGGACTCGGCCGGCCCGGCGGCCTCTTGGCCTTTCTCGAGGACGCTCAGGCATGCGATGAAATACCACTGTTTGATGTCAATAAATCTTGATTTAACGTGATAAAATTACCCATGGAAGAATGTCTTAAACACAATATATTGGAATTCGTGTCTTCCTTTATAGGGCATAAGCAAGAATGTGATTCCTTTTCTAAATAAAATCTGTACAATGTCGATTATTTCCTCTCCCGAGACAGAGTTGGCAAATACATTAAAAACACTTATTTTGAGTTAACCATAGACATGGGAAAATACACCACCAACCAAACCAAAGATATCCTGTTTAAATCAAAGGAAACTAGGGCTGCTCAGGATCCTAATGGTCGTAAGCAAAACATGGCCCATAAATCCATCATGCTAAGCACTAGCCTTTATTGCTTCCATGGTTGCACAAAATTGGCGAGAGTCAGCATCGCTGTAAACCAAAAACCAACGGGAGCTTTGCCCTGAGTGGCGAAAACCTCTCTAAGAATATCAGGCACTGTGCTTTGGTTAGAGCACTTGCAATACATTTCTAAACCATTTTTGATGGGATCCTTCGGTTAGATTTATTTTCCCTCCTCTCTGAATTTGAACATTCCACTCTGACCACTTAGATCCTCTACAGCAATTACCATTGACCCTGGTGACATCGCTTCTCAGCCATGTCTTACTAGAAAAGCCTACCAGAAAATTCAAAATTCCTAAATTCCGAAAACTGTAATGGAGTCCGTAGTGCCTGAAATCTCTCACTTGCTGCCTCCTGTGTCTTAGTTTAAACTCACTATTTATTGCATCATTCACTATTCACTGGGAAATTTTTACAATGTTTAGAAGATAAAATTCCTAAAAATCCAAATTAAGTATTGTTTCCCCAGAAATTAGGGCAAGCTCTAGCAACAAAAATTTAAATACTAATGGTGGCTGTGTTTATGAAAAGCATTTTTCAATGTAAGTATTTTGTGAACTGTATTTTTAATTTAGCTGCTCCTACATATTAGTTTTAATGTATGTGAGGGAATGCAGGTTTAGAAGCAATAAAATTGAAATCACTTTTAAAGTAGACTGTAATTGAGACTTCCATTAAGTTAGACTACCTCTCCCTACTTTTACTAAGTCAGTGATGTTTTAATTTATTTCAGTGGAAAAATAGTCTGTGCCAGGTAGCTAACAACAGTCCAAGTGTCTCATGGAAAGATATTACTTGTCTTAACCTTTCTTTGCAACTGTTAGGTCATTTTGACTTCCTTTCAGCTACTGACCTCTGCCCTGCTCCAATTTAAAGATAAACTAAAAGACATTCCCCCTGAATGTGTGCTTCTTCTAGATTTTCTGTGGAAGCAGCAGGATCTAGTTGTCTAACCAATTACCTCCTATTTGAAAGAAATTGTGGGGTGTGTAGTGGTGCATTGGAAGAAAGAAGTTCAGAAAGAAGACAACACAAAGATATGATATGCCAACTCTAAGAAGTGAGCCCAGAATTCACTATCAAAATAAGAAAAGGGAAATGAAAAGAAATGATAAACAAGAAACCTTTCACGAGTTAGCTTTTATCAGCAATATACGTGGTCATATGTGATGCCATCTCTACAACTGATTTAAGTAGGAAACAGAAATCGAAGTTAACCAAATCATCGTTCTTAGGTTTGCACATTATGCATAAAATTTATATATAAATATGCTAGAACTGGAACATTCACTATTTAGAAGTTTATAGAAAGGCATTTCCTGTGTCACTGGTAGCTTTATACAATAGCATTTTCCCTCCAACTTTTCTCCTTCTCTGAGAATATGGTATTTCTTGGTGTTGCTTTAAAATCCTATTGTGGATAATAAACTAAGGTAATTAAAAATAGGGTAATACTAAAGTGATGACCCAAAATAGAGAGAACTACTTTAACTAGTACACACATACACACAATATGTGTTATGCCTATATATACAGAAACTCATATGTATAGTCATTTTTATTCAATTTTCAAGTTATACAGGCTGCTTTGGGGTTTTCATGTTCTTAGTTAGCTTATAAAAGGAAATCTGAGCCACCTCACTCCTTCACACGTTGCATTATGGAAAAAGTCTGTAAAGTAAAAAGAGTATCTAGCCAGACTTTATAGTAGATAATAGGGAAAATTTATTAGGTAAAGACTAAAACGTTCTTTATTACAGCAGACCACACCTCAACATACAATGGAGGAAAATGTCTCCCTTGTGAGAAAACACAATAAAATATGTCCCTCTAACAAGTTGTGAAACCCTGAAGAAATACACAGCTCCCCCCCTCCCTCCCTTTCTGAACTCTTATTTATTTTGAGTCAGGCTATCTTAGGCCATTAATTAACCTCAAGCCCGTGAGGTCACCTCCTTGGATCTGTTCTTCATATACTGAAAAGTTCTATTGCTTGGTGAATGTTAAAGATACCTGAATATTGACTATGCTGGCAAAATAATATATTATATATACTAAAATGCCTTGAGTTGTAAAAACGAAAGACTGCAAAAGTCACTCAAGTAAGTTTGAACAGCACATGTGTTATTTACCCTAAGGAAGAAAATCCTGTCTCATCAGTGAGAGTTCTATTACAGTATCAATTACCAAAAAATTGTTGTAAGTTAAGTCTTACACATTTGAATATCTGTGGTTTTTAGAATCTTAAACTAGCCTGTGGTTTTGCATATAAATATATGTAGAGGGAACCAGCATGGCCAGTGAGTTGAATGGAACATTTATTTAAATTATATTTGCTTAAAATAATTGAGTTAGTGCTACTTACTAGCTCATATATTGAAGAGTTTATTGCCTGTGCTGGAAAATGTGTTGAGCTAGGAAATGCTTATACATACAAATGACATTTAAAAAGGTAAGTTAAGAATTTGATGGCGTTAGAAAGTATAAGTGTTCATTAATTATATTTGTGTTAAGTTGTAGGGCATTTGGAAAATTCCATCTTTATCAGTTGTTAAAACAGATAAACCACCAAATACTATATCTGTACCTATCATGTGGTACCCAACAATTATTACTGTATGTGACTTATCCTCTTGACAGATTATAACCTTACTGGAGCCAGGCAGGAATGTATCCAACGTTTACAACAATGTCCTACAAATTATAGATATATGATGAGCAATTAACAAGTAAATAAGTGAGGATACAAACTAGCTTAGTGAGCATTACTTTATGGGTATTCTCACATATAAAGGAGAGAGGATTCCAACCTTTCTTTAAACCTAGTGTTTTAGTATCATTGTAAACAGGAGAGAGGAAATTCTTTATAAATGTTGGTATTCAGAGTTAAAACTGCATAATTCACTGGGTAGTTTAAGGACAGTTCCTCCAACTGCGAAGAAGTTATGCCAACATAACTATTTAAATTTGTGTTTATTAAGAGACCAAGGAAGGGGACATATATTGTAAATCAAATACAAATTTAGTAAAAAAAAGTAAATCTCATATATTGAGTATGAAAGGTAGCCTTGAAGAGTTGAGGGGCTCATAGATGACACTTTGCAATGTCTCCCAAGCCGTGGCCACTAAGTTTTACCAACTAGAGTTAAATAGAATTAAAAGATGGTAGGAATGTATTTTGTATGCAGAGGAAAAGCAGGGCCACAACTGTGTAGCTATTCATACAATGACTTCTGACTTACTAATTGCCATTTTTCACTTTGACTTTTCCTTCTACGAGGGCCAGCACATTCTCATCAAAACAATTGGGAGGAGTAAGACAGACATGGGTGAAAAGGTAACGTAGTACATGGCTTTCTGATTTGAAGATGAAGGAAGTATATTCTGGATTTATTCAATGGTCTCTGAGTCTCTTACAACAGAGCCATCTCTTGACCTCCCCGGATCTGGGCTGGAGCTGGAATCTGAGCTCTACTTACTTTCTAGATCTGTGCAACTGTTTCACAGTTCTGAAGCCTCCAATTCTTCATCTATAACTAAGAGATGATGAATAAATGACATAATGTATGTAAATTGCTGGGGACGGTGTTTGGCATTTAATTCACTCAATCCGTAGTAACATTTTTTGTTACTGTCATGATATAACATTCCTGCCAATAATAAAAATTGGTCATTCTGCACTATTTTTAATATTGCTTTCTATAAAACTTTAAATGCTGGCCCTCACTATTTTTACATTTATCATATGACTAATATAGTTAGATTATTTTCACTAATGAGGAATATCAAAAATTCTGTCAGCATGGAATGTGTTTCTCCCATGTTGCCCCCAGCCCCATAGGTAGAAATCTCGATATGACATGAATAAACCTATGCTAGGTGAAATAAATCAGTCACAAAAGATAAATACTGCACGGTTCCATGTATATGAGGATATAAAATAGTCGAATTCATACAAACAAAGTAGAATGTGGTTACCAGGAGCTTGGAGGGAAGGGGACATGGGGTGTTGTTCATTGGGTATAGAGTTTCAGCTTTGCAAGATGAAAAAAATCTAGAGATCTGTTGTGCAACAATATAGTTAAAACTACTATACTGTACACTTAAAAATGGGTAAGACGTTAAATTTTATGTTACACTGTTTCACCACAATAAAAAAGTTCCATAAATGGAGGCATATTAACATAAATTACACTTAGAAAACTCAAGCCCCATATCTTGACTCAAATGTTGATACCTCCAGCTTATACTGAATAGAGTTAACATAGAAGGATTGAAAAATCCCTTTCTGCCTGCAATATCCTTCTTTTTAGGGGATAAGTAACAAAATACAAAAATCCTCTCAATCTTCTTAAAAAAAATAGGCAGTCTCTTTGGTGCATCTTCGTTGTCATAAAACAAATAAAAATATCAACTATTATAATTATCAGTGGAAGCAATTTCTCAGGGTAGCTCAGTGCACAGCATGGTCCATGCAGCTGTAGTCAGCATACGGACTTCAAGACCCCACCCCTTCCAGGCTTTTCTACTCGCAGGTAACAGTGGGTATTGGAAAGAACCTGGACAGTTGATGTGGGTTTTGAACTTAGTTCAGCAACTTAGACGTTGTAAGATTTTGGCCAAGACCTATGCAGATTTTGTGCTATTTATATGTTTACCACGGTGGCATAAGTGATACTTTGTTTTCTTCATTTGTTTACCTGTCCATTTGTCAGCGAGACAGTAAATTGAGAAGTCCATATGCTCCCTCATTAGCGGTATTCTCTGGTCATCTCTCAGTCCCTGGTGGAAGTCCCAGGCACATGTTGTTGTTCAGTATACATTTATTGATTTGGTCTGAACTATTAGTGTGTATTAGGCTAAGCTGCAATTTAAAAAAAGAGTAGATGAGGGACATAAGCCAATTTACATGCATAGTTACACACCCATAAGAGTATATGAAATAAAACTTAGGCTGACAAGTAAAGAAAATGTGGGTTATTTGCTACAAGCCCAATTAATTGATGTTTAATTGTAAATACCCTTTTCCCCAGATTTGCTTTTTTAAATATGTATTTGAAATTGCATAAGTAACTTCACCATAGTTATTTTTTTTTTTGTAAAAAAAAAAAAAAAAAAAAAAAAGAATTTTACAAGGGTTATATTTTCTAGAAGAAACCAAGTTGTACCATTTTAATACCTATATTTAAGGGTCTTCCTTTAAGTTAATACTGAATACGCTTTCCTTAAAAAAATCTTAAGCAGATCTCTATTTCTTTTTTTTTTACCTATGTTTTTATTGATTTCACAGAGAGGGAGGGAGAGGGAGAGAGAGAGAAACATCAATGAGAGAGAGTCATCGATAGGCTGCCTCTTGCCTGCCCCCTGCTGGGGATGTGCAGGAATAGAACCGCGGTCTCCTGGATCCTAGGTGGATGCTCAACCCCTGAGCCACACTAGCCAGGCAAGCAGACCTCTATTTCTGAATTCACTGTCACCTCATCATAATTTCACGTCAACCACAGTCATGTTATACTTCATAACATTTTCAATAAAACATCCCACCGAAAAGCAGAGCTTTATGAAGGCTTGCCGTATTTTTGCCATAAGTTTATTTTCTGTAGAGAATATGGGTGTGCCTCAATATTAAAAATATACTTATACTTAAAAAGTTACCAGCAAAGTGAATTTTCCTAAATGGGTCCTACTTGATCCAAAAATCAATGCGTGGCAGTGTGCATGTGCCCTCAGAAAAATCACTCTTTAAATATACATTTAAAAGAAAACAAAAAATAATTATATGTAAAAACGATAGAACACAAAAATGAATCTGAAAATAGATGCATTGAAGATTGAAGTACAGTTGCACTGATCATAAAAAGCATTAGGAGATAAATAGCTCAGCCTTTCATTTTGTTGCTGATGTTTTCTTGCCCTTAAACAAAAGACAAAATCCACTCAGCTCTTGGGTCCCCACTCAGACTTATTTATACTTTGCATGGGTGGTGGAAGCCATATCAACAGGGTCTTTAGCAATGTCTGCATTATAAGTGTAAATTATGTTTAAGAATTATGTTGGTTAAGAGGATTTATGTATTTAGGTTTTGATTTCCTTTTCTTTTATCCCTCAACTTTCTAAAATTAAAAATTGATCAAAGGTAAGGATCTAATTTGCAATTCTATGAAAGTCAAATCTGCAATAATTCTCTTAGAAATTCCTAATCTACTGAAAAGTGATAGATCTATTAGCTTTAGGACAAGGCTATTTCCTTTGAGACTGATTGTCATTTATTCAGTGTAGGTCCTGTGGGTTGCTCCAAAGGCCAAGAAATGTCAGAGGGTAGGGGCTCTATCTTGGCACCTAACACAGAAGAACACAGTGACTAGATGTTCAGTTTGATTTAATTTAACTCTGTGCCTTATTAAGTCCACATGCAAATCCTGTTGATATTTGAAACTGTGCATGTGCCTAAATTATTTAAGAATCTTAAACCTGGAACATCTCATTTTAAAAGGGGATATTCAAATAAGTTTATTACCTTGGGCAAGTCATTTTGACTCAGGGAAGTTGCTGTTAAATTCAGCTGGAAATTTAGGCAAAAGTCCTCATTGCAAATCAGATTCCTAAACTGCAGAATATATTTTTAATCTTGTTTCTTTTCAAATAGTCTTGACTAATTTTAAGTCTTGAAAAATTTTAGGAATATAATTGTGACTTCTATGATTAAAGAGAATTTTTAAAATTTGAACATATCAATTAAAAAGAAAATTTTTAAAATATCTTTGAGCTTCTAATATAGACTAAAATATTGGGCGCAATTCAGGTGACTAAATGTGTTAATCACTGTCCTTTCTGTGAGAACAAAACAAAACTAAACTATACTCATCCAAAATATCAAAAGAAATACTTTCTTCTTCAACAATAAATTTACTGAAAGATTTATTGGAGATTTGTCAGGATGAAGCAATCACATCAAATTAGACATGAACCAAAAAAGGAGACGTGATTTGAATTGACAGTTTGTCAGCTAAGTTAGGTTTAAAATGGTTCAATGATGATTGTCTTGAGTTTCTACTAACAAAGTAGAAACAAACTAACTAAAAATTTCTGATGAGAAGATGATAATATTCTCAACACTATATTAAACCACAAAGAGCAACAGCTCTTCTTCAGATTCTCAATATTTATTTTTCACCTTCCCAAGGCCATAATGTCATCTATTTTTTTGTAAAAGAAAATCAAAGCCAAATGGTAAAAATGCAAAGATTTGGTTAAACAAACAGTCAGAATCTCAGTGGTTTTATCTGCAGCATGCCCAACAACCAAACAAAGCCAAGATATTGTCCATCTCTTTGACAGACAAAGAGCCTCAGAGGTCCAGAGTGACATGCCCGAAGGCTGGCACGTGATTGGGCTAATTAAATTAAATAGCAGGAAACAGCTTTTCCATATGCCACTGCCTGGCCACACACAAACTGTAACAGTAAATCTTTTATACTAGTCAAGGAAAAACGTAACCATTAAAAAATATACAGTATCAACACACCATCCAAGAATCAGGAGCTGCATATCCGCATAAACACCCTGGGCCTGAACTTTAGTGCCAAATGTCTAAGAACTTCCCAATCCACTTTAGGAGCCATCCAAAAGTTCATCGTAATTAAAGAAGATGAAAAAGAAAGCTGCACACCCCCCCCCCCCCCAACGCTTTAACTTAAGCCAATATTCTGAATGCTTTAAGTACACATTTCTACATCAAATTAACTCAAAACCTCAGTACTTCTGAATCAAAGTTGAAATAAAATTTATTGCTCACTTCCCACCAGTTTTATATCCTACCTCCCCATTACCTAACTGAAAATTGGGACAAATTGATAAAAGGTATGAAGCCTTAAGAATCTATTGAGAAAACTCTTCTATGTTCCCCCAAATTTCTCACCCAATACCATAATTTTCTCTAAGTTTGTCATTGTAGATCTAGGCTTTTGTTTAAGATAATATTATTTTAAGCAAATCCATGCCTTCGTGTATCTAGAAGAATTTCCGTGGGTTAGTTGCTACTCATTTTTATCAATCATGGTTTTGATTAGCATTGATTTCTAATGTAAAACACAGGGACTATAAAATAGTAATTGTTATCTTAGAAGCATTATGGTGCAAAAATAAAGACAAGGAAACTGCTTTCATAGGGATCCTGAATTAGAGGATTGCAAGGTAATTTTAACTTAGAGACAGCAAACTTAGACCCAGTTCAGACCATGGCTTTTCTGCTTAATCAGAATTATATACTATACATTAAATATGTAATATAATATACAAAACGCAAGTGGTACTGAGTCTGTTCTCTGGTGAAAATTACATTTGTGGTAGCCAGTATTCAGATGTTATAAATATCCCATTATCCATGCTTTTCTAACTTGAGTTTAAGAATTTTCACTAGATTTATTATTTCTTGCTGTATGAAAGAGTTAACTGCATTAATGGACCATGACTTAATAAAATTACAGTATACATGATCTTTAACTACAAAAACACACTCAATTCAGGGGCATTCCATGAAAGAGAAATAAAGAGATTAGAGACAGAGATGATAGAGTCTAATTTTAAACTGAGATTTGAAAGGTGTTTGAAAACTCATCAGTATTATCGTTTTTTACTCAGTTTGCTTCATAAAATCATAGGATGACAAGATGTTATCTAATACATATGGGTCCGCAACGCCCATTGGGTCTGTTTGTGTACCATGCCAGAAATCAATAAGCAATGATTGCTTGCTTCCCCATGTATACCTTCCAAATTAACATTTGAATGTAAAGATAACCAAATATCCAGGAAACTCAAAGCCTGGGAGAAAAATGGTGAAGTCATAGCAAAGAACTGATGAGATGGGAGCCAGTAGGTGACCAGCTTCTAAGGTGAAGCCAGGCCTAAGAGTGAGCTGAGCCACCTCTCCACCCCAGGCCCTCCTCAGATAAATGCACTGATCTCTTCACACCGTTGCTGAATCCCAGGTCCCTTCCCCATCCTCATTCCTCCCCCAGGGCCCTAGGCCAAGACTGATAAATCCTTGGTGTCATCCATCTCTGTAAACATATAGGACCTTCGGTGAGGCCCAGAGAACTCAGGTATGTGAGAGAGAAATTAGGTTCACAGTCAAGGCTACTATAGACCTGCTCTAACAATGCTCAAAGTCTTAAAAGGTTCAACATGATCAATAATCTTTAAAGAAAGACAACAAAATTAAATTGTCTGGCACCTAATAAAAATTCACTAGACATTAAAAGGAGCAGGAAAACAAAATGATATTCAGGAGAGAAATTAAGCAGTAGTAGCAGACACAGAAAGGGCAGACAGCAGAATCAGCAGAAATTTAAAAGGAGTATTATAAATAGGTTCAAAGATTTAAAGGAAAACATGAATATAAGGAGGGCATAAATAGGAAAATATAAAAGAACCAAATGAAACCCCTAGATCTGAAAAATATCGTATCGTAAATGAAGAATTTATTGAGTGTGAATAAAAGTTTATCCACTAGAAAAGATGAGTATGGCAACAGAAACTATGCAGACTGAAATACAGAGAGAAAACAGGAATAAGAAAAAATATAGAGACTTATAGATTGCTGAGACATCCAGCGGTCTACCCTATGTGTAACTGGGGTCCCCTCACAAAGAAGGAAAATTAGTATTAGAAGAAACAATGTCTTACATTGTGCAACATTTAAAAAGTGGACCACACAGATATAAGAAGCTCAGTGAACCAAAGCAGGATACACGGAAAATTGAATGAAGGCAAATCAACCAAGTTGCTGAAAACCAGTAACAAGAAACTCTTGAAAACAAGCAGAAGAAAAATACACCACCTGATTTTAAGATTTGCTGTAAAGAAAGAGCCATCCAGATTCTGGGGTACTGGTGCAAAGTCAGACATATAGATCAACGGAAGAAAAGAAAAGAGCTCAGAAATTTGCTCACATATATGTGTTCAAGCAATTTCTAAAAACGGCACCAGAATAATTCAGATGATCACGGATAATCTTCTCAAAACTGGTGCTGAAAAATGTGGGGACCTATGGAAGATAATGAACCTCAGCCTCTCTTCAGATCATATACAAAATTAACTGGCTCAAAATGGCTTTGCCTTAAATGTAAAAACTGAACTAAAGGAAGAAAACATGGAAGTCAGTCTTTCTTAGATAGGATACTAGAGCCCTAACCACAGAAGAAAAAATGGACAGAATGGTAACATCAAAATGAAAACATTCTGCCCTGGCTGGCGGCTCAGTTGGTTAGGCATTGTCCTGTGCTCCAAAAGGCCGCCGGCTCCGTTCCCGGTCAGGGCACATGCCCTGGTCGCTGGCTCGGTCCCCAGGAGGGGGTGTGCAGGAGACAGCCGATGAAGGTTTCTCTCTCACACGGATGTTTCTCTCTCTCTCCTCCCTTCCTCTCTCTCTCAAACTCAATAAAAACATAGTTTTAAAAAATTAAAACATTCTGTTCTTCATAATAAAAGACAAGATATGGGCCAGGTAAAAATATTTGCAACATATATATCTAGAAAAGAACTGAATGCATTGTTATTTCTACAATTAATAATAAAAAAGATACTCCAATAAAAAAAAAAACACGCATGCATGCCATAGTTGGATCAGCAATTTACCAAAGCAGATATATAAATTGCCAATGAAATTTACTGTACATGGTACCTGATTAAATTAGATAGGCAAGGATTAGTGGTTGGTCAGAGTATAAAGGTTGAATTATGAGGGTTGCAACTCCTTGATACCATTCAGATGAAACAATTAGGAAGATATTATCATAGGTTCTGTCAGAAAGAATAGAAAGATGATAGTGGTATTTTACAGTAAGTTAATTGAATCGGTACAAAGATCACACTAATGTGTAAAGAGGCTGCCACAATTACAAAAGAATAAATTCACTTCAGTATTAATTAAGGTATTGACTAGGGAAAGCAGAGCCAAAGAGAAAGTGAAGAGATATGATGGCCTGAAATCAGACATAGGAGTACTAATTGCCTATAAACAATAAAGAAGAGAAAATAATTGCAGATAATTTCATGGTAATTTATCCAGAGTCCAAAAGGTGGTTCCAAGGACAGAAATGGAAGAGCTGGGAAAAAAATAAGCCATTTACAGATGATGAATTTACTAACTTGGAAGTGAGAGTGGAGCAATAACTGGATCATCCTTACGACTGACAGAATTAATAAAACATCCAATAGACTTTGAGGTGCCTTTAAGATAGAGAAAGAAATCTTTAAACCTTTAAACCATTAAGATGCCCCAGATCTCATCCAACACTAGCATTTTATGCCTCTAGGTTACATTAAGTAATGGCAATAGAAAGATGCTGGCAAGAGCAAATAGGCTTTTGTTCAGGTTTTATGGCCCCCTTATTTCCAAAGGGATACAGTGAGAGATCTATTAATATAAAATGAGAGGATGCTGATAGAAAGCTGCATTCTACACTAGAAACTATGGGAGCCACAAATGCAGGCACAAATATAATTTTAAATTTTCTAAGAGCCACATTAAGTAACAGAAAAAAGGTAAGATGAATTCTAAACATGTTACATAACTTAATATATTTAAAATATCATTCTAATATGTAATCAATATATATCTCTGTTACTTATATATGAGTATGTATTTTATACTATGCCTTTGAAATCTGGTGTGTATTTTACACTTAAAGCGCATATTATTCGTACCAGTCACATTTTAAATTCTCAGTAGATACATGTGGCTACCAGGTTGGACAATACAAGTATAGAGGTCTTTGCAGAAATTCTGTCAACAGAGGCACAAAGTTCAAAGCAAAGACTCGAACATTAGTTCAACATAAAACTTAAGTGCAAAGTAGACAAATAAAAATGGGTAACCAGGGTAGAATTTTAAAGCCATATAAATGAAAAATAACTCCGATTTAGTTTCAAAAGGTCACCAGAATTAAGGCATTTCTTAAAGAAAAAATAAACAATGTTTTCTTTGGTTTATACTAGATATAATAAACATCAAGACTGTAGAATTTAAATAATTCACTGGAAAGAAAAAGAGAAACAGCATCGAAAGCTAGGAAGCAATAAGCAGCAGCAGCAGTAAAGGCAGAAAAGCAAAACCAAAATCAGTTAGAAATCAGGGAAACGGCTCATGCACGAGAGAATGGGTAGGAGTCCAATAATTATTAAAATGTTCTTATCTCTTAAAATAACTCAAATGCATGGAACAATATTTTTAAAAAATAATCTACACAACTCAAAATGGATTCAAGACCTAGAAGTAATTGCTAAAATTATAAAACTCTTAGGAGGAAACATAGGTGTGTATCTTTGTGGCATTGGATTAGGCAACGGTTTCTTAAAATGACACCAAAAGCATAAACAACAAAAGAAAAAGTAGAAAATTAGACTTCAACAGAGCTAAAAGGGTTTGTACATCAAAGGTCACCTACCAAGAAAATGAAAGACGACCCACAGGATGGGAGAAAATATTTGCAATTCATATATCTGATAGCGGTCTAGCATCCAGAATATATTTGAAAACTCTTGCAACTCAACAACAAAAAGACAGGCAAGCCAACTTAAAAATGGGCAAAAGACGTCCATGGACATTTCTCCAAAGAAAATGTACAAACATCCAAAAAGTCAATGAAAAGATGCTCAGCATCATTAGTCGTCAGTGAAACAGAGGTGAAAACAACACTGAGCTAGTATACTTCACATGCGCTAGTTTAGCTACAAAAAAGAAATAAAAGAAAATTAGAAGTGTTGGAGAGAATGTGGAGAAACCGGAACCCTTCACACATGGCTAGCGGGAACGTACAACAGGCCACTGCGTAAAACACTCTGGGGGGCCTCAAAAGTTAAACAGAGTTACCATAGGACCCAGCAATTTCACGCCTACGTAAATACCTAAGAGAACTGAAACTACAGGTTAAAACCAAAACTTGTACGTGGATGTTCATAGTAGCATTGCTCATAACAGCCCCCCAAATGAGTACAATCCAAGTGTCCAATAGCTGATCAAGGAGGGTTTTACGCACCTTTCAATTAGATAACCACCTAGGAGGTCTAGAACAAATGTCCCCAGAATATACAAAATGTAGTATATTCACACAACGGAATATTATTCAACCATAAGAAGGAGCGACGTACAGACAGGTGCTATCCTGTGGATGAATCCCGAAGGTGCTATGCAAAGTGAAAGGGGCCAGGCCACAGAAGGCCTCCTAACGTACGGCTTCATTGACATGAAATGTCCACGACACACAAATCCCCAGAGACAGGGAGGAAATGAGCAGTTCCCAGGCGGTGGAGGGAGAAGGGACCAGGAGCGACTGCCTCACTGGTGCAGGACTTCTTTGAATTGATGAAAATGTTCTGGAATTAGATAGTAGTGATGACGGCAGAGCATCGTGAATCTACTTAAAACCACTGAACTGTATGCTTCAAAATGACCAAATGGCGAGCTTGATGTTGTATGAATTTTGTGTCAGTAAGAATGAACAAACAAACAAAAAAAACCCATAAAAAAAACAGCTCAGCACATGTAAGGAAAAATAATTTCCCAAGTTGGGTGAGTTAATATTCTACAAGGAGGCTATGAAATTGTTTAAATTAGAGGAGAAAAATAGGTAAAAGGGACAAATATTATCAAAGAACGAATAGCAGTGACTATACTGAGAATAGCCTACAGTAGAGGTAAAATGCAGGTGGGACGGAACAATATACAAGAAATACGAGATAATCTATTTTGAAAACCATGAATCAGAGAATCCAAGAATCTTAGGTAAAAGCTATGAGAAACCAGGCTGTATTTCAGGAAGTGGTTTTGGGCTCCGGGCCATCTCCAGAGCACTGTTTCTGCATCAGGCTCTCCCAAAGGGCTTGGGAAACGTCGATTCCTGGGATCCCTGTCAGGACCCCAGAATCAGAACCCCTGGGAGGTTTCTCAGAATTGTCAACCGCTTCACTGAAGAGGGTTTTCACGCCCCTTTCAATCAGATAGCCACCTAGGAGGTCTAGAACAAGTGTCCCCAGTTTTCTGCTTCACAACATTTTATACAGACTACTTTAGGTCCAAATGATAATAACAAGTGCATCCTCAATAGTTCTAAAGGTTTTTAAAAGGAAGCATCCTAATGGCTTCGAAACTAGAGTTTCTTCACCTTAGTTGGAGGATGAAGGTAAAAGGGGGTGAAGAAAGGCTGTGCAGTGGCTGAGATCTTTTCTCCTTCTATCCCCCAAAGAGCTCAATCCAAGCACAGTCCATCTTTTCCACGCCATCCTAGGGCTGTCTTTGTGCAGAAAAAATAAACTCACAAATGTTCATGGTTCTAAAGATTGAACATAAGTGTTTACAAGAATTAGATCTCTCATCTGTGAATTAGAAAAAAAGACTCCTAATCTCCTAATTTACAGCAATGATTAATGCTGATGGGTAGAGAGAGAGAAATGTAGTAATGATTTAATAAACTTGGACACATATAAAGAATTGTTGTACGATACAGTGGGTGGTAAACTTTGAGAACAAGGACTCTGGTGCCCGAGTTCCTGGGTTCAAACGAGAGCTAGAGTGTCACTGGGTGACCGTGACCTTATTTAACGTCTCTGTGACCTAGTGCCCTCATCTCTACAATGGGACAATGATACCGACCCTATAAGGTTGCTGTGAGGACGAAGTTAGTTAACAGATGTAAAATGCTTAAAACAATACATGGTACACTATATGTTTGCAATAGTTAAAAGTAAAAGTCTTTTTGTAAATCAAGACAATCCCCCAAATTTGTAGTCTAAACTCTAGTTTATAAGCCTTTAAGAAGTTTTTATAAAATGAGAATAGAAACCTTTTAAAATCCATAAGTTCTGAAAAATAACATTCCCAATATCCTGTTTTATTTGCTTGACTGCCCTTCCATACTTTCCCTTTAAAATTATTGATTAAAAAGGAATGGTAATCTACCTCTCAAACTCCTTCTCTTGCATCTCGGAGTTCCTGATTATAATTGGTTATAATTTGAAGACCTTGATTATTTATCATTGTCAACCCACAATTATATACCCATAATTGCATGTTTCCATTATTGAAAAAAGATCACAAAGAAATGCCAAATTAAAAATAATACTGTTGCTTACATATCTGTTGAGTACTAGGTTTCAAAAAAATGTTTCGTGTCCGAATTCCTTTTTACAACATCCCATAGAAAAAAGAAATATGAAACATCAAAATATCTTCAAGACTTCTTTCTCAGATCTATGGAAAGTAGCAATCTCTATTTCAGCAGCCATCTCCTCAAAGAAAAAGGCCACTTTTTATTGCTGGAAGAGGAAATCTAACGGACATTTATTGCAAGTCCTGGTAAAAACCATTTTTCTGAAGAATAAGTTCCTAACACGAGATTGGTGCTTTTTATTGAAATAGCTACTTCACAGTTTGGAAATCAAATATATAGTATAAAACCGTTATCTAGTTGATTCCTCCAACTCTTTTTTGAGGATGTCTAGTACCTAGTTCATCTTGTAATTTTATAGTCCAAAGGCAAGTTGCAGGAAGTCATGACTAATATCCAAGGTATTTCCACAATTCTAACCAAAGTATCAAATGTATGGCATTAAGGAATGATAACCCATTTTACAATAGTCAACGACACTAGCTTCAGTATGCTTAACAATCTAGGGCAATACTGTTGTGACTTAGAGTAACTTGAATTTGTATGACACTATTAAAGTTTAGATTAAGGGAATCAAAGAATATAAAACAAATATTTTTAACCTATTGAATCAAATATACAGCGACCCATTATGAAATATGGGCTAATAAGTTTTGCTAGCAACTGACCAGAAGAGGAACAAAGTATGTCATGGCCTATGGGATGTCTTGGTCCAGTTCCCGTTTCCTGAGTCAGGCTCCTTGTTTTTCACAGTAGCATTAAATAATTATTTCCATATAAGGGGAGGTAATTTAATTACTCTTTTCTCCTTAAATTTATGTACTGTCACTTTATACTTGTAGGTCAGGCTCTCACTGTAATAGATAGAACTATCATAATACATAAAAAGTTATTTATTTTAATATTTATTGAGTGCTTGTTATAGTCAAGGGATTAAGTTAACCTGTTTAAAAATAATTTTTTAAGTTGAGAAAAGTTAGGAATTGACATCTATTTACATAAAATTTTATATTGACATCAAAGTTGATAGCATATCATGAAAAAGGCCACACTGGGGGAATGAAAAGGCAACAAAGTTTACATGTGTTTGCTATTTGATAATGGCTGATGTAGATACTTTAAATCATTATTGTTGGATTTATTATTATTAATGGCATAGACGTAACTGCTCAAAATATGTTTATTTTCTTGTTTCAACAAAGAGTGGTAATATATTTTGGTAGATGACACCTAATGCGTGAGCTTCGAATTCGATTATATATCAAATTTACACAAAGCCATATGTATGAAAGGGGATCTTTTAAAAAAAACTTTATTTGAGAAAGGAAGAGACTTATAACAGAAGGCAAGAAGAGAAACATACAAACAATATATTTACAACACAAAACAAGAGATCACCATCAAGGGTGTAAATTATAATAAATACAGTAGATTTTAAAAGAGACAATTATCAATTAGCTTTAAGATTATTTAAGTCCAGCTTTTCTTTTCACTGGTTCCAGGTAGTTTCTTGATTAAATTCAAAGACTATCAAATTCAAACAGTGAACGTCCACCAACTGTACTGATGAAGCTCTCTCAAATAACATTATAAAAAATAGGGTTGTTTTTTTTTTGTTTGTGATTACATATCTTTGAAGTAATATTATACAAAAGTCTGCTCAGCCACATGTTCCTCCCCAAATAAAATGTATTTTAAAAGATGCACTATCCCTTTTTCTATGAGATTGAAAAAAAGACTTTAAAGAAAATGTATATTTATGAGATGGAAAAAATATACAATTTTATTTTAGGAATGCCGTATTTTTAATGCAAAAAAACTGACAAAACGTCATTTTAATCTGAAGGAATAGACTAACCAAAATATCTTGGTAATAGGAAGTATTATAGCTATTTGTCAAATGATCAGGACTTTCATTATATGGAAAAGTTTTAAACTTTCTAACTTCTAGCTGTATTAATTTAATTTGAATGGAGACTTTTTAAAAAAGGATAATGTATCTTTAGCAGTAACCTTTTTTTTTTTTAAGAAATATTTTTAAATGTCACAGCAAAATGTAAACAACACGTGCCAGTAACATAACAATTGTACAATGTCTACATTTGGCAAAACTGCTATATCTCCTTTGAAACAGGATACTACACCTTTCAATACCTCGGATTTAGAAATATAAATATTTTAATAGAAAAAAACTTCACAAAGATTCTAGGTCAACTCGGATTATTCATATTAGAGGGGTCTTAACACAACGAATATTTAACCAGCTTAACAAAAGTAAACCTATAAAACAAGGTAAACATATCAAAAGGGAGCAGTGAAGGAAGTGTTCCAGTGGAAAGCTTCCTTAACAATTTCCCTACGTGGGGTGTTATTTTCTTAGACAATAAATCAATTCATAGAGCGCCCTTTAAAAACAGAAAGAGGAAAACACTACTGCTTCCCCCCTGCATTCCCCGGGACATGAATCACTTGGACTTCCTGCTTCCACAGGCATTTCCCCTTCAGCCTCATGGAATCAGCTTTCTGCAGAACAGCAGGGACCTGACAAAGAAGTGACTTAAATAAACAGCCTTCTGTGGCCTTCAAAGTTGTCTGCATTTGATAGCATCAAAGGACACAGTCCTTCTGAAGGTGCATTATGTACCAGTGGGTTCTTCTGTCAAGCCTCGCCTCCCTAATATTTTATCTGCCCAAGTGGGATGGCGTATGCCAGGGCGTTATGGAATTATACTTAAGAGATCCTAGGGATAGAGATTATAAAATATGATAACTGGCTTCTCTGAAACATGATGTTGACCTCGTATCAGAAATAAGCACACTCTTGCCGTGTTTTCTGCAACTGTGGATACAAGAGAGTATCTGATTGGACCATCAGGCTGCACACGTTCCTTCTTGCCAACATCTGCATCTGCTTCATTTATCTTTTGTGGATAGACAGTGTCATCAAATAACACAAGATAAAAGTACCACGAGCAGTGCTAGGTGAGACATAATGTGATATTTAAAATAGTGCTGTACTTTGCATCTATATATTTAAAACCACCTCTATTCCTAATATTTTCAATTGCAATCTATACAGTAACCTAGGACTATTGGCATGGTAACCAGAACACGTCACTTAACAAAAATGAGAGAGGAAGGAAGGGGCAGACTACCTTTAACAGTGTTCAAGACTAGTATCATACATTATGTACAACAATGTGAACATTGAATTCTACATATTAAAAAAAAAAATCAAGAACTAATAGAATGTGTCATTGATCGGACTGGGACTCTCTATCCAGCAGTCACTGATCTCAACAGATAAACTAAAACAACAGTGAGTTGGTTTTCCTTCGAAGTAACCGATGCGGCAGGCTTTGGGATGAACTTAAAGCCTGTTAATTACTTGGATGCTTATGTAGTATACTATTAGTGTAACAGGTATTTCCTTACCAGTGAAGTTTCGATGAAACCTTGATATCTATATAGAGATCAGTCTACAGAGACCTCTATATAGATATATACACATTAGTTAGAATCCTTAACCTCGAAAATCAGATTATTCAGAGATAGGAAATGATAATCCATTTACCAAAATCTGCAGTGCATTTTATGATCAGATAATGACTTTAATGACAAATCCTGGAGCTAAATCTTTGCCTATTACCTGTTGCATAAAAGCAGCCTGCTCCCCAGATTCCATTTCCTGGATCTGAGCATCTTCATCACTGTCCACTGGTTCCTCCTTCACCTTCACAGCCCCAACTTGTCCCAGAGTGTCCTCCACACAAGCACTGCTGTCGCTCCTAGTGCTGTTGCCACTAGAGGGCGCTCTGTCTTCCTGCATCGCCTGGTCCCCCTGCAGCTCTTCCTCGGCTTCCTCCAGGTGACTGCCTGGTTGCTTCAGTTGTTCGATAGATTTCGAAAGCAGCTAGAAGAGAGTGTTGAGGGGTTCAACATTCAATAGTTCTTGGTGGTAACAGGGCAGCAAAATGCACTTAGATTTCTAATGACTCTTTAACACACTTAGAAAATGGTGGAAAAGAGGTAAATAATAAACTTTTCCTATGAAACCATAAAACTTTCACAAGAACGGAGTCAATGTAATCCAAATAAACCTGGAATTTTTTTTTTCTTCTCAAAATAGGAAATGTAATGAACATAATGGAAAGGTAGTGAAAATTTTCCAAAAATCTCGTTTTTCAAAAAATGTCAACCACTATAAAATCCAGAATACAAATGCTAACAGTCCTATTCCTAAGTGGTCAAGTGATAAAACACCTTCTTATATATATGTGTAAAACACGAAAATAACGATATGAAATCCTGAACTTAAAAAATATGTAGGGCTTCAAATTTTTTTGACTGTACTAAAAGTGTCCTACGAACCCATCCAAAGGGAAATTAAACATTAGGAAAGAAACAAGAAATTATTTTTTTAATTTGATAATTATTATTTAGACCTTTTGTTTATCTTGTACATTAAACCCTACTTAATCTTCAAAAGTGTATGAATTAACTGGCCACTGATTTTAAAAGATAACTGATAGATAACACACCTAATTTAAATAATAGCAAAGTACATAAAGCTCAGTAATGGGGGGAAATTCTCAATCTGATTTCACCTCCCATAGATAGGCCTTTTGTTTTATTTGACACTGACTCTGACTGCTCATCTGCAGATCTTGAACTGTATTTTCAAAAGTGTTTGGTTTTCTGCTGAGTCAGTGCCCACATAAGCAACATGCCAATTATGTAATAAGCAACACACTCAACACCACCGCTAAAAGCATGAATGCAGACTTTTCTACGTAAAATTCAAGTCTACCCTCCCACTCACACCGACCTATGTTTTTAAAACTAAACACACACGTTAGAGTTAGAAAACATAAGGATTCAAACTTTGAAGGGTGTCGTAACCCCTTTAGGCATAAACCTCAAGAGGCCCTGTGCATGCTGATGAAGCCCTTCATTTTCACTGTAGGTAGAACTATTGGGAGTTTTCATTCATTTTTCAATGAATACCAGTTGAGTGCCAACTATGTTCAAGACACCGTTCCGAGCGCTGGGAAAACAGCCATCACCCTGCCCTCATGAAGCTTAAAGGCTACTGTTAGAAGCTGATAAACGCATTCTTGTTTGCAAGAATGGTACATGGAAAAGAAAGAAACATGGTGTTACAAGGGCACATCCCAGTGGCATGGAGTGGAGTGTGGACTGTTAGGGAAGGTTTCGCCGAGAGGGTGCTATGTTTAGCCTGAGACATGAAAGATGAAGGATGGGAAGGGATTGTTAGTAACATGTGTGTGAGGGGTGGAAATAAAGATAAACAGGACTAGAGAAAAAAACAACTATATGGTACGTGTGGTCGTCGCCCAGGGACTGAGGGCCATTCATGAAAGGTTAGACGGACAGCACATGACCAGTGCCCAGGAAATGCCATGTCAAAAGTCCCTGCTTGAGAAGGGAGACTCCACATCTTCTCCAGCTTCTGGATGCCTGGCTGCAGGAGTATTTAATAACCAAGAGGAAAAGGCTTTCCTGTTGCTCTTGCTCTCCTCCCCAGTTCCAACAGGGCCTCTCAGGGCCTTGGCCTCCTTACCTCCGGTGGCCTTGGCCTCCACTGTACCTCCGCTCTCAACATCACCATCACACCCCAGACCTGGACTTTATCTGTACTGTACCCTCGCCTGAATCTCAATTTCCAACCTCACTCCTTTCTTCTGGCTCATCCTCAGGACATTCTGACCACAACCAGACCTCATCTCTGGAGGGTCCTAAAAGCCACCGAGCCAACCACATTCTCACTGCCCATCCCCCCTTCCCACAGTCCCTCGGCTCCCTCCTGGCCGGATGGGCTCCACCCTCTATCATTAAAACTCGCTCCCTTACATTATCTCCAACTGCCCTGCCTTTTCATAACCAGGACTTCTAACCTGGGTTAATAACAAATCTCTGCAAACCCGAGCCGCTGAATGAGCTGGGAAACAAATAAACAAGCTGCGATCGTGCCGAGTGTCTCTCTTCAAATTCACGATCGTAGCCCCCAAATGGGTCCTGGCAATCCCACTACATTTCTCCAGATAATTTACTGCCCCCCCCCTTAGGTGACTATTTCATATGACTCCTCTCTCCTCAAATTAGTAATCTCCAGGCCTTTTCCTCACTCCCTATCCATACCTTTGCTTCTCCTTTCACTGGGAAAATAGAAGCACCAGCTGAGAAACCGGACTGTCCCAGTCGCCCTCCCCCGGCTGCAATGAGAGCGACGTCTGCGCTCCTGGCCCGATCCGTCGCTGGCTTCAGGGGGGTCTGCGCCCCTGCACTTGCCTGCTCCATCCCACAGTCCCCCCTCTAATGGGGTGCCCTCACTTGTGCGCTTTCGGTGGTTTCATTCCTCTTAAATAAAACCTGCCCCTCCCTCCACAGCCATCCTGTAAAACTTCACAGTAAAACTCCTTGAGTTGTCTCTCTTCCCGTCTTTATTTTTCTTTTCTCATTCACTTTAGAATTCACAACAAACAGGCTTTCATCCACACTATTTGACTGAAATCTCTCCTGACAAAAGTCACTTAATGACCGCACGAATGCCACATCTATCGGCAATTTCAATAGACTATTAATACGTGTCAGGAAGGGTGATGCATTTTAGAAAGGAAAACAAGACACCATCACAGCACCTTTGAAAGCACAAAGTTAATATTACTGGTGTCGGCGCAGCCAAAGGCCAGACAAACTGTGTGAATATACTGGACTCTCATTTCCCAAAGCAAGTATGTCTGAGAAAATCTCTACCGCTGACAAAATGCTGAGTGTTCACAGAATATATCATATGTTCATTTTAACAAAAGACCTTCTAAGATCTGACCTGTTAATATAATTGTGAGATGACTGAAGTACCCAGGAATCACATCATTTCATCCATGAATCAAGCTGGGTCGGTATTTACCACCTCACTGACAGAGATCTGTACGGAAATTGTGTATAACAATTTTTAGAGAGCCATCTAGACACCACGCCATTTATTCCAGCAGTTCCCTGGCTTTATCTTCACCTCTGATGCCCTAGAGGAACCAGGAGGGAGAAAACTCCCAGACTGAATAACGCTGTGAAAACTGGACATGAAGTCCGAATGACAAACAGACCCTCTTCCAAGGGCAGAATTCCTTAATGGTTTGTAAAGAGAAACAATTTCTTGACATACAACAGTTCACTTATGCATGAAGATCATACAGGTATAAAATGGTGGTGTTGGAAAATGTATAATACTCTTCAAACCCGTATTTTATAAAGAAGACACTTCATGCCCAAGAAAAACTGAAGCGTCTCCCAAAAAGAGTAGACACCTACGCGCTTTTACACCCTTCCACTCTGCACTCTGCTCTGAAACGGCCACATTCTGATGACAACTGGATTAATACAAACAATTCCAATGTCTCCCCAGAGCTCCAAACCTGCCGAGTCAGCTGCTTGCTTCATGTTTTTGCTTAGATCTGGAATATCTAATAGGCACCATAAACTTTAAACGACTCTAAGATCATCTTTATTCCCAGCCCACCCAAATGGATCCATCACCTATTTTCTCACCTGAGTGAACAGTGTGACCCAATGGCATGCGTCAAAAATCTAGGATTGCTCCCCATTTCTCCCTCACTTGCCTTTTTCATCAATACCTGAAAACTTAACGTTCGGGAGCAAGGCTTTGACACCTTCCTTCCCAGGTTATGAACCAAATGCCAGTGTCGATGTGGACAGTAAACTACCACCATCTCTGGAACAAAATGGGCTTTGTCAAGTTTCGGGAAATGGAAAAGAGAGACATGGGACCTCCTGCGGCTGGCACTGCAAGACCTAAAGGCACGGAGGGAGTTAACCTGCACCTCCTATTGTGTTTTAGGTATTTCACAAAAGCTGTTTTTCTTTAAACAGTCAAATTGGCCAGAGTGGAAAAGTGAGCAATTAACATGAGCAAGGAGAATCTGCTAACAAAAGTCCCAGAAAACCCGCCTGCCAGGTGTGACTTCTTTCAGGTATTTAAAATAAAAAGTTACTTGGTACTATCTGTAAGTTTCCGCCTATTTACTAAGAAAGTCAGTATTCAGACAAAGTTGTGAGTTCTACCTGTTTTTGAACTACAAACACGACCATTACAAAGATGGCAATTTTTCGAATTTGTGCAGGCGCTGAGAGGCCCCAGATGCGGGGAGGAGCTGTCTGCTTACTCTCAGTGGGGTGGCAGGGTCTCTCTTTGGTTGAACATCTGGAGGTGATCCCCCAGCAAGGTTGAGCTCTTGCCTTGCTGGCTAGAAAACACAAGACGAACCATATGTGTGGCAGATAAATGTGCGAGCCTGTGTGAATCTCGGGTGAGGCCCGTCGGTGAAACACCGTGTGTCATTCCTCTGCCACCAGGTGAGTTACCCTGGTGGGAACCCAGCTGAGATGAAGCTGATGGCTGCACAGCTTCTCCTGCCCCTTTCATCTGTGCTCTTACTAACCTGTCAGCGTGTCTCTGTTCTCCATGCCATTGTCCACGGTGTTGTCCATCAACTGCAGGAACACTAAGAAGCTACCAGCCTATGCCCATTCTGCATGTGTAACACACACCTATACACACTCACACAGATAGTCTATAGGCCAGATAGTGTGATTTATTCAGATTTCTAACACTCCAGGTATTACAACTTAACCCTTCAATTCTTATCAGTCCTTAATATGATCATATTTATAGCGTGTCCATAATTTCAATGTTTTATATTCCATGTTAAACATCCCATGTTCTATGGGAAAATGCTGTAAAGTTCATTAAATAATTAAAGGCTGTGTGCTAATCTTTACACATTAACCCATGAAGCTCATCTGCATGTGAGGTACATTGTTTGATAAGTCTAGAAGTCAACGAGCATTAAGTGCTTTTTGAATAAAATATCTTTAAATTCTTTTTTTTAACTTTTGCCACAGAAATCCTTCATGTCCCCACAAATATCTTCAGATCTGGAATGGCAACCAAGAACAGGAGTGCACAAGGAGTAAATCTGTTTCTGACAGACATCTGATTTTCTGAAATTATCAACAAATCATTAGGCACAAATGGTTGAATGTGATTATTAAACTATGTAAAATGACCTTCAACCCAACTCAATGCTTTCTTATTTTGCCTCAGATTTAAAGGCAGATTTTACTTGGATCATGGCAATAGCACACTTAAAAAAAAAAAAGAGTAAAATTCTTCTTTTGGAAAATAAAACCTCTCCCTTAAGCTCCAAGGAAACTAGACTTAAAAATAATGATAAAATTGGGTTTCAATTCACAAACAGATTAGGTATGCACCAAATGTTCTCAAAAACAACACGCAGAGCTTGGAGGGCTTTCAAATCTAGAGGTCTACTCATAGAAGAACTCTGCCTCTAGCCAAAATACTCCATGCTATTTCGCTTCTGTGCGTTTTGGGAAAATAACCAGAAGAACCAAAATTAAATAACAAGAGAGAAAGATTTTCCATCTATTGGTTCCTTATTCACATAAATTAGACGTCTGAACTGAAAAACACCCTTTCTTACCAATATTGGAGCCACATAAATTAATCTAGGGACCAAGTACATTCTTAATAAAAACTTGTATATCTTTATAACTCTAAATGATTGTCTAAAGCAACACCTGCAATTTAAATCCCTATCTTTGGCTCTGACAGCATCTTAATGTTTCAATAACTTGAGTGTTTACCTCTGAGAAGGAGAATGAACATTTCCTCCTCTCAGCTAGTTTACCCACTCACGCCTTCATGCATTCGACAATTTTTATTGAGCACTTACTATATACCAGCCCCTGGGAAGAGAGAGGTCAGTTAGGCAAACCCTCAGTGGGGTAAACAGAAAATCAGCAACTGAAGACTGTAACTTAATGTGATAGAAGAAGATGGGCGAAGTGTCTGTGTCTAGTTTGGGCAGGGAAGAATTCTCTGAAGACGTGAGGTTTGAGCTGAGAGAGGCTCCATTACCAAGATCTAGTCATGAGAAGCCCTGGAGGTTGGACCTTCCATAAAGAACTGTGGCTAGCACAGCACAGCTCCTGGCGGTGGGCTGAGATTCCCCACAGACAGGAGAGGAGGCCAGTGTGGCCGGAGCTGTTAGTAAGGGAAGGGAGTGAGACGAGGTCACCCAGGGGACAAGAGCCGGATCAGGACAGCCTGGTAGGTCACAGACGTTTGAATTTCATCCTAGAAGCAATAAAGAGCAACTGGGGAGTTTTAAGCAAGCCTTTGACTTAGGTTGACTTGCATTTGTAAAGGATCATGCTGGCCACTCTAGAAGATTGGATTTAGGTGGGCAAAAGGGGAAACGGGAAAATAGGCCTTTCAGAACATAAAATCCTCAGCAAGAGAACATAACCATGAGGGATTTCTCTTAACCGGAACACGAAGGGACTTATTTTTCCCTCTGTTACAGCACGGTGTACTATAGGCCCTTTCATATTACATAATAGGATTTTCCCAATAATCTTTCTGATTTTCATTTGAAAGTACACTTTCTTTCAATGTTTTCTTTTTTTGCTCTTTAAGGGTAATGAATAGAGGCACAGCGAGGAAAGGTATCCATATTTATTTATCTTTTTTGCTAATCACTGGTGATTTTGGACTGTCTCAGAATAGACAAGATCTCAAAGCCAATGCTCTTCGAATCACTTGACGTGTGACCACCTCCCTTTGCCTGCGTTGATCAATCCCTTTGGTAAAAGGGACGGCCTGGCAGACCCAGTTTGGAGGGGGGTGGAGGGATTGAGCAAAGAAGAAAAAAAAGAGAGAGAACTCTTGGATATGGACAACAGTGTAGTGACGGGGGACAGGCGAGGTAGAAGAGGGCATAGAGGGGATAAATGGTTAGAAAAAATAAAATTAACTTTAAAAAAATAAAATAAAATGGGTGATGAAGAACAAGCCCCAGATGATAACTGCCACTTGGAAACGTGGACCCAGTGTGGCCAGACTTTTTAATTTTTCAGACGATGCCAGAAATCCAGAATTGTATTTGAAGTATTTCTACTTTTAAAGATTCACCAATAATTCAAGTGCTTTTTAAGATACCAGGCAGGCCAAAGAGCAGTTCAACGGAATAGATCCTGCCTAAGACTGTCAGCGTGTGACCTCTGAAAACAATCCCTATGTCCCTTCTTGGCTGAAAATTATGCGGTTTAGATCAGATAGGGCTAATGTGCATGCTTTCAAAATACACCATCCTTCACAATTGGGACTTCTTAAAAATGTTCCTTACATGGTGAAAACTTTAACTACCCTGCCAGGGGTTGGAGGTAGGGGTAGGCACTGGCCACAAAGGAGAGGAGAAGGGAATTCTGGAAGTTGCAGGACTTGTTCTGTAATCTTGATTGTGATAATTATATGACAATAATATGCATTTGTCAAAACTCACTGAACTGTACAGCGAAAGGAATAAATTTTACTGTGTGTAAATTATGCCTCAATAAAAATTCAATAACTAACCATAATATTGTTCCAAAGATAAAACAAGGTTGGCTGCATAGTGAATATAAAGATGTAAGAGAAAACTGGAACAAAATTTAGTGGTTTGGTTGACAACGAAACAGCTCGATGCAATATTGAGACAAGTGGGAAATGTGTGCCTTGGAAACAGTCTAGGCCTTCCAGGCAACCATTTTCATTAACAGAAAAAGGAAAAGGAAAATAGAACTATTAGTCCCTAGCTGGGTAGCTCAAATGGTTCGAGCATTGTCCCCATATGCCAAGGTTGAGGGTTCGATCCCTAGTCAGACACATACAAGCAGCAACCAATGAGCGCAGAAATAAGCGGAACAACAAATCGCTGTTTCTCTCTCTCTCCTCCCTTCTTCTCTGTCTCTAAAATCAATCAATCAATTTTAAAAAAGAACTATTCGTGCTATATAAGAATGTAAATACTGAGCTAGATTTCAGTACCGCTTACCATGCTTACAAAGCACTTTCCGTACGTTCTCTCGGGTAAGCCTCGCGAGCTACCTCTGAAATGTGCAGATTAGAGAATTACTGGACAAAGAGGTTCGACAGTTTGACCTAAGATGAAAAACTAATAGATAACTGTGCAGGACACCAGAAACGTCTTTTGGAAAGTATATCAAGTATTCTTGATCTTGCTACTCAAATGAGCTATGTATTATGTAGAACTACCTTTGAAGAGAATTATCTGTTTGCAGGTCTGTGAGCCCATTCAAGGGAAATAACATGCTTTCTTTATTTTCATTTCCAGTATGCAGCATAATGGTCGCTAATAAATCTCTGTGGGACATCGTAAATTATTCCATGCCAGAAATTATTTTGTAGAAGTGAGTTATTATTGCTGGTTGGTACAACTAAATTGAGAGCAAGAGAGTAACGTTTCATTCAGGATAAGGGGGAATAGCCCTGGATGCAATTCTGCCTCCAGAAATGGGGATACTCTAGACCATATGACATTTCAGGGTCACTATAATCCCTCGGATTTCATAAGTATTTAGAGAAAGAGCAGAAAGATAGAGGGAGAAAAAAATCTACAATCGGGAACTTATAAGCAACCAAACTCTGTACCAAGGGGACAGCTACACGTTGGTGGGTTTCATGTCCGCAAATCACTGAGCTATATTAAAAATTCTTTAGTAAGACCTAATTATTTCATTCTGTCCAATGAAACTATTTGTCAAGGTTGGGAAACAACCAAATTATTTAGCTCCCCTCTCCCTTTGAACTGCCTGGAAGCAACATCAGTCAAAAGACTCGCATGGTTTAATTCCCCAGATATTTTCCTTTCCCCTATTTTCTTACCTCACAGTCATGTCCGTCTATTGTTTGCCTCATTCAGTAAGAGCGTCTCTGTCTAGATTAACAGTACAGAGTAAAAGGGAAAGGTTAAGGTCCTTCCCTGCATCTTTGAGGAATAAATGCAGCACTGGGAACGTTTATGAATGTTTTACATTAATCCACTGAAATGGTCATTTAGTTTCTTTTACAAACACAGGGTTTCATCACATCTAATAATAAAGCAACAAGCCATTTTCTGTATATTATAAACCATCGACTTGTAATTATATAGTGAAATGCTTCTATATGAATTCTCTATGCTGATGTAAGCTGGGATTGTAGCATAAGTGGTTTTTTTTGAAGCCAACTACGTACCTACACAGATCTATTTACATTGGGCTAATCATGTCAAAATAGCATCTATTTAAGGGTAAAGTCAAAGTTTCTTTTATAAACCTCTACAGATAGATAAATAATCTAGGACCCTTTTTACAGTTATAAAATTAAGACTACCTTTCAGTGCTAGCTAACGTTTTTTGGATATACTATCCATCTAATGGGCAGAATGTAATCCGAAATTGGTGATTAAAGACTCTGCATGGAAACAAGCTGTCAAATGGATAGAGGGAAATTAGACCTGACAACAGTAATGCCTACTTTCCTAAATGAAAGCCCAGTTCAAGTTTCTGCTCATCCATTTTTCAAAACTTAAAACAAGGCATTTTCCAACCACCCATAGATGAGATGCCAACATTTGCATTTCGGCTGAACTTGATGAAGTCAGTGGACTTTCAGCTCCAGGATTGCTCAGAAGTCCTGCGAGATGTTTGCCCAATTTTAAAAAATGGCAGTGTTACAGCAGGCGGGAAAGGAATGAAACGTGGCCTGGCTGTACTCGGCTCTGCACCGCGCTCACACTGAAAAACCTTATAAACCAACAGGATATCTGAATGTCCTACCCTCAGGCCCATTAAACAACAACAAAAAGCTCCCAAGACGGAGGGCAATGCATGGGAAGTGGGGAGGCAGGGTAAGGAAATGGGACTTGTTCATCCTGACAAATCCAAACCAACACCAACAGAACATAAGACGACCTTCCTTTTTTTGTTAGTTTGCCTTGTTTTTAATTGTAAGTTTTCTACTTTCGGGCAAAAATAAAATTAGGAAAACCTTGTCTCCTGCCTGGTGTAAGAACAACACTAAAATCATAAGCACAAGTTCAGGTGAAGGACAGGCTGTCATTCCTATGTCGAATTCCAGCTCTGTCGACTGCCAGCCCTGTCACCTTTGTCAACGTATGTAAGCTCATTCAAATTAAATTTCTTGACATTAAAAAAAAAGTGGGTTGTTAAGTTTGAGGGGATAACATCCATAAGAACGTGAGCATGGTGTCCCAGCTCACAGGAGATCCTACATAAGAGGGAGCTGGTATTATTTAAATGATCCTGTCCCTAGGTACCCATGGAGAAGATGCACAGCGCATAAAAGGGGAGGGAAACACATGCTAGGAGAAGTGGGTGCAGCTGCAAAGCAAAGATTGGTCCATGGGCCTCATCGAATTAAACTTAAAATTTTAATCTCCCCACAGGTAAGCCATGGATAGAATTACCTTTATTAAATAATAGTTGTTCTTCACATTAATCTTCTTGGGAAAATATACACTTTGCTCAACAGTGTACAAAACAGCTTTATCTTAGGTCTGCCTTCGGGGACACTTCATAAAAAAAAAGTAACACCCATACGTATACATGCTATGTTTGTATGTGACCACAGGCATGAAAGAAGATACTCCGTTGGGCTCCTGGGGATGGATTGGGGACAAGGAGTGGGTATGAATCATGAAGGGCTATAGAGAATATGTAACATTTGTGTTAGAAATTATGTCAAGAAAAGGAATAGAACAGATACTGCTCACATAAAAGGTCAAATTCTCTCCTAAAACTTAACGAAAGCTCCCCATTTGCTCTGTTCCAGCATTTGAGCAGAATTATATTCATGCCTTGCTTGTCAGACATAACATCTACCTGTTTGAGTAAGGGCAACACAAGACATCTGCTTGGCCTGCCCTTTGCTGGTCTTGTCTTAAATATATTTTTATTATGATAAAATAGCTCTCATGTCAAAATGCCTAAGTATCATAGTAATAAATATATAATAAATACTTATATCTGGAGTGAACCTTGACATATATAAGATAGCATCTCATGATTTATGTGAGTTTTTTAAAAAGTGTTGGCTGGTATCCAGTCATAGGAATGCATAAGATATTTATCACCAAGCATATATAAGAAAGAAAGAGAGGGAGGGAGGGAGGGAAGGAGAGAAAGGGGGAGAGGGGGGAGAGAGAGACAGGAAGAGAGAGAGAAAGAAGGAAGGGAAGGAAGACAGAAATAAACAAAGAAAAGATGTAAAAGGACAAGACAACCCAGAGAAGTAACCAAACAAGTCTCAAGTCTTATTTCCTCAAAGAAAACAAGCTCCTTCCCTCATGTCTTCTATCCTAATACTGAACACATTGTATTACTGTTCCCTTGAATACTGACCCTCCCCCCCCTGCTCCCCACAATGTAAGCTCCACGAGGACACTGAATGTTGTTTTCTTAGTGCCTAAAATAGTGCCTGGCACAAAGTAAAAATTCAATATGATTTGCTAAATGGATGCAAGCACAGGTCAGTATTTAATTCCAATAACTACCGAATGAAGGAAGAGGTTTCTTTTAATTTCTGCTCATATGGATTTGGAAGAATATGAAAAAACATAGGTATTAGAAAAGATACTGTAATTATAGTTAAAATAGAAACTATTAGGCATAAATCGAGGCAATTCTATTAATACTGCAACAATAAAGTAATTAACTGAGAAATGTCATGGGAAGGAGACTGAGAGCTATGCCAAATTATCTCACCAGAAAAATGCCTGAAGATGCTTCGGGAAATTTCTGTATATCACATAGTGATATGACTAGAGATGTGCCCTTCATTTAAATAGGCAGTCAGGATACTTCAGAAATCATAAAAATATCCAAATAACTGAGGTGTGTTTTGTTTTCATTTATCATAGTTTTACTTTACCAGAAAAGCTGTGCCAATACTTAAACTTGAAATGGGCTCCGAAGAAAATTACCAATACCCTCTTATTTTTTTGTTTGCTCTTTTGTATTTATGAAGAGAATTCTATTTTAGAAACGATTTTTTCTTCCAATAAATAAAAAAGGAAAGAGCCCTTGCTGGTGTGGCTCAGCTGGTTGGGGGTCATCCCACGCACCGAAAGGTTGCCCATTCAATTCCCGGGCAGGCCACATGCCCAGGTTGCAGGCTCAGTGCCCGGCAGGGGGCGTGCAGGAGGCAGCTGATCAATGTTCTCTCACATCAAGGTTTCTCTCTCACTCCCTCTCCCTAAAAATCAATTAAAAAATCTTTTTTTAAAAAAAGAGCAAAAGACTAGCAAAAGCAAGTCTTACTTTGATGTCAGTATAAAGAAACTCTTGTGTTTTTTGTAAAGGCTCACAAGTCATCCTTGCATGAATGTACCACATATCAGCAATAAAAACTGTTCGACGCATTTCTGAATTTGTTCGATGTCTCAAAAAGAGAAAAGAACAAATGCTATAAGCCATGAATTTTTTATGATTAAGCTTCTCAAAACACTTTCAGTGAAGGTAGAATATTCGTACTGATTAGCAGAGATAAATCATTGGGACAGGATCTTCACTCACCTTTCTAACTTGCCTCATTGTGTAGATATAACAATACAAATATTATATAAACCCATCCCAGGGATATTTCTGCTAAGCTATTGAGTACCTACACCATAATTATATCAGGCAAATAATTCTTACAATGCACAAATTTCCCATGTAAACGTCACTGTATATTAGGCAACAAGCAGGTAAAATTGTTTAGTATAATTAACAACATTTACACTGTACAGTTACAACAAGCATGAATGACTGCTTTCATAAATATATTCAAATTATAGCAAGATATGAGAAAGTCTTCAAAATTTAATATGTAAACCATTGTATAAACTATGCTCTGTGCTTCTAATTCTAAAGGTTATTAGCAATTGAAATATATCATTAAAAATTTCACACCATGAAGGCCTCTCATATTTAATAAAATGTAGGTTTAGAAATAAATCTTATTTTTTCTTTCTTGTCACTCCATTTCTGTTTCCCTAAATACCTCGAATAAAAAAGTTGAGGAAGTAAAAGGCAGAGGCATTTTAAACTATGTCGTTTGCACACCTGCCTATATTTCCTGCTATAGTAAGTATCCCAAGAGCAGGGGCCATGTTTTCATTACGCCAACTATTAGGCTCCAGTTTGAAGGATTCAATACAAGTTCATCCAAGATAACAGGCAAAAAGATGATATAAAGTTTCTGTGTTTATTTCTCATTAGTGGGTAGTCTAAATAGTTATAGGACAGATAAATATATTGTTATACAGAAACCTGGTAGCTTTGACATCTAAGTTATGGCCCTCACCCAATGTGAAATAAACGTTTTCATCACCTCACGGGAAGGCTGAACTATAGCAATTTGTTTCCTGATGGTTCTATTGTGAATACTTTAAAATAGGACAGAGGTTTAATATTTTCTTTAATAAGGTTCTACTCTGTTCCCTTTGACAATTGAGAGCAGGTGAAATCTTTTCAAAACCCGGAGGATACCCAATGCATATGCCATCTTGATTAAACATATGGAATACATACTTGGGCAAAAGCCACCGGGAGACCTGCGTGAGTAATCTAAACACCCGAGCTGAGAGGGGTTAATATATAAAGATCAGCCTTGTGCTTTGAAGTTTTCTGGACTTCATTTTCCCTAATTAGGACAAGATTTCATAATCAAACCACTGTACAAACATGTACCTAAACGTGTAGGTTTGTTTCTAATTTTGGGAAGAATTCTTAACAGATTCCAAGGAATCGGCTCCACATGGGAGCAGATCTCTGATAAGATTTGCTTTGCTCATTGCTAACATGCAAATGCCTGCTTTCCAGCTCAGTTTCCGCCACGTGACAGAGATGGGCATCGCCTATGAAAATCTCAAGTGCGATGCTGAAATATAGAGACTCTGACACCAGCATACCATCTGAGTCTGAAACAGTGGCAACTCTAGGTCATAAAACACGTATTCCAAAATAATCTTAAAGGTATTCATAGGACTCTAACAAACCCAATTCTATATTAGAATATTATCAGGCAAAAAGTAGGATTCCCAATCTTTCCTTCCACATACATTTTTCTCACTATATTTGGACACTCGACCAAGTATTTTTCAAGAATACCTGGCAGTTTTAAGTCATGCTGAGAAACCACAAAACAACCTAACTCTACCATAACACAGCAAACATGCAGAAGCACATTCAAGTCAATGAGTATTATGCCATTATATAAGAGGGAAGTTGGTTCTCCCATGAGACTGGTGTTATACAAAAATAATTTCATAATTTAGAGAAATGCTGTAGGGATAAAATAGGCATTAATCTGATGATATATAAGGAGTCTGCAGTAGATTGAAAGATGGCAGGAGAGGTAGTTGCCACTGCCAGCAAGCTCCTTCCAACCCCCAACCCACACACATACACAGCATCTCTGAAAGTATGGAAGGGCTGGGCTGGAAGAATTTCTGTTCAGTAGTGTCATCTTCAGCCCATGCTCCCTTCACGGCCCTGCCTTGTAAGGTGGAGCCCAAAGAGAAAAGAGCAACTCTAGGCCCACCTGCAATCAGGTAAGCACTTGATAAAGACCCCCTTCTCCTACTGCTATTAGATGATTAGACCTTTGCCCAAAGGTTTCGCTTTGTTTACAATACAATAAAATAATGTATCTATCTATCTATCATCTATCTATCTATCTATCTATCTATCTATCTATCTATCTATCTATCATCTATCTATCTATCTATCTATCTATCTATCTATCTATCTATCTATCTATCATCTATCTATCATCTATCTAGTCTATCTATAAACAGGACATCATTTCTCAACATAATGTCTCTATGAGATTGTAGGTGGTACAGTAACAAAGGTGAGTGGATAGACTCTTGAGATTCAGGACCTTAACATTTTCCAGGAATGAGGAGATTCCATTTTGTAGACCAACCATACCAGAGGGTAGTTGCAAAACTGTACGGACCAGTTTTGCTTAAAAGTCCAGGGAAAATGCTTCACCAGCCTGTCTGCTGTTGTTAGATTGTAATCACTGTCTGCTTGTGGTTGCCTCAGCAGGAGAGCATCTAAGGATGTGGTGCGATACAGACATTCGCTGTCCATTTTAGCCACCACAGGGCTGCCAGCAGGAAATTACCACAAGGTTCTCAGAAACTGTTTTAAAAACTGTTCGGAATGAAGTGGGAAATGCTAAGAAAAGTAACTACAACATGGATATATACAAGTTGCTGAAAAATACCTTGTTGGCTAACCTTGTCATTTAAATCTGCCAGCACCTGTGCAAACCTTTTAAGATGCCAACCCACCACCATCAACTCTGCCTCAAGCCTCTTCTGCAATAGGTATGAGGCTCTGCACACAAGTGCCTGTCTGTCCTTCTGTATTAAAATAGGTGCTCAGTCACAAAAGACCTTGCTAATCCATAATGTCAAAATTGCTACAAATATCCCATAAATGCAAGGATGGTGAAAACCCTGGTACCGGGATGGTGTCCTTGAGTTCTGGTGGCAATCTCCTTTGGAATAAGAATTATACCAACTTTCTCCCCCTGAATGCCCAGGTTGGGGAAGAGAACCCCAATTTCCACAATGGCGGTTATGACACTTTGATCTGGCTCTGGGCTTACTTTGTTCATGTGGATCTGTTGCTGGTATTGCTTCTGCTTCTCCAAGAACTGCTGGTGTTGCTGCTGAATGACCAGCTGAGCCAACGTGCTCTGAGGCAAAGGTGCAGACTGGGTTCGATTCAGGGGTCTGTGGCGGGGTAGTTTGTGGGTACCTCGAATGCCAGGTGAAATTCTCTCTTTTGTTGCCAAGGGAGACTGAGGATGTAAGGGAACTGCGCCTGAAAAAAAAAAATCCATGTACAAACACACACAATTTTGTTTAAGAAAAGACAAGAAGCCACAGAAAACAGAGAAGATACGTTTTAAGAAAAGAAGTGATTCTACCGGGCAAACATCAGAAGGCTGGGTTGGATGTAGTGAAGGCAAAAGTGCCAAAGCATTGACCAGGCCTGAGGCTGAGCAATGACTCACCGGTAGTCCACTCTGGTATGCGAAGGTTAAATAAGGTGAGTTGTTGTTGTTTTTCATGGATCTAGAGCAGGGGTGGGGAACATCTGGCTTGCAGGCTGTATACGGCCCTCAAAATCATTTGGTCTGGCCCTGCCAAGGCAACTGCAGGCGGGACTAGAAATTCAATAAATCTAGGAGCTTTTTTCTTAGCTAATTTTTAAGTTGATAATTTTGTATGGCCTGCAAATGATGTTATAAATATCCAAATGGCCCTGGGCAGGAAAAAGTTTCCCCATTCCTGATCTAGAGGCGTAACTAAAGATAACAGCCTTTCCCACAGTACCAGGTATTAGGGAGACCTTGGTAAATGGTAAATCTTTATTGGAGCCTTGACTTAAAAAGACATCGCATTGCATAGCTGATAAATAAAAGCCCCCAAATGACGTACAAACGGTGCCCTTGTTAATTACCAGCTACAAGAAGCTTTTGCTGTCGCATTTGTTCTTTCAATAATAAATGCTGCAGGAGGGCCTGGTGGCTGCTGTTGGGCTTTCCCTCTAAAGCGACGTGGGGATGGCTTGAAGACGCGGGGATGGTGCCCCCGAACTGCCCAGGCAGAGGCACGCCTTGCCTCAGGGTCTGGGCCTCACACTTCTGTTTCTCTTTCAGTGAATTCGAAGCCTGTGTCAAGAAAGAGTAAAGGTATTAATGCTCTTTCATCCATGTAGGTCGTTAGATCTGTACATTAGTTTTTCATTCCATATCCCGCCTCATACCCCTAAAAAAAAAAAAAGACCCATTTTACCTGTGGCTGGGTAGGGAAAAATGGATAACAGCGTGTCTTTTAATCTAACTGAATTCACAAAGGAGACATAAAAGTAGAGCTGAAGCATTGGAGACAATTTAGTATTAGGTATCATCGTACTGAACTTAAAAAAGATTTTTTAACATTAAAAAATGATGCTAATCTGCCCTGGCCGGTGTTGCTCAGTGGTTAGAGCTCCAGCCGGCACACTGAAGGGTGCTGGGTTTGATTCCCACCAAGGGCACGGGCCTTGGTTGCAGGCTCGGTCCCAGGCCATCGCTGGGGTGAACATGGGAAGCAGCCCATCGATGTGTCTCTCTCACATCGATGTTTCTCTCTCTCTCTCTCTCTCCCTTCCACTCTCTCTGAAAAGCAATGGAAAAAATATCCTCGGGTAAGGGTTGAAAAAACAAAAGATGCCAATTTCAGGCTTACTAACTAGGAAGTTGATTTCTAAAATATTTTAATATACTGATTAAGTAAAAGGTATATTAAAAAAGTAAAATTTATTCAAACTGCTAAACTAAGGATACATCACAGCAATTAAGAAGCTAGAGATGAAACGGTCTGTGATTCTGGAATCAGAAGCAGAAGGAACAATTTGTCCTTTCTCTACATGCCCTCTAATAAGTTCGCAGAGCCCCAACTTTCCAATATTTAATTTTTAAAATAAAATTCTTCAGATAACTCAATGAGAGGTTGTATAAAATGTGCAGAAATTTGATTTAAACATGTATTTTATATTAATTCATAACAGATCCCCAACTCTCTAAATATTGAAAATGACACTCCAAATACTTTTATTTAATAAAATAAACTCCAAGTGGAATTATATCAAATAAAAACGCTATTAAGAACTTGAAATGTATGATAACAGTCATAAGGCAATAATAATTATACCATCAATAGTAATAATGAATTACCCTATTCAAAGAATTTAATGAATGGTGGTCATTTTGGTATTACAAAAGCAGAAGTCTAATACCTCAAAATTATGTGGCATGTTTCTTTTCAAAACTCATGTTTCATCTTTCAAAATTACCGTGCACCAGGGAAGCAAAGCAATTTTCAGTGATGGAGAAATTACAGGACAAAGAGGTAAATGGTTCGTCTTAGTCACACGGCAAGTCAACGCGATGTTTCATCCAGCAGCGATTCCTTCTCCTGGCCTCTTTTCCTTAAAAATTTCCCACTACTCAGTGGGGAAATGGAATATTAGAGGTCCCTTTGCCAAAGCCATGCTAAGCTTGAAAAATTAATTGTGATGGCCTCATCTACACCAAAATGGAAGCAAAGAAAAATGAAACTTCCATCCAAACCGCACTGGTTTACTCATCCAACGGCACCAAATTGTATTACCATCAAAACATTAAATGGTCTGGCTTCAGTACTCGGCCCTTTGAGAAAAAAATTCTCCCTCACCACATGAAAAGTGGTGTGTGTTTGTGTTAGCTGATAGGAGTGACTTAGAGCCTGCAAAAAGGAGTGGATCTAAAATGCTTATTCATGCGTCATAAGAAGTTTCTGTGTCAGTATTTGCTTATCGTGAGAAGAGATGAGAAAAACAGGACTGGGAGAAAAATAATTTTTAATAAGTGAAGGTTTGAAAATATCATGCAGGAATATTTAGGTTTAGTTCCATCCTTGATTCCTTTTTCATTTTTTGCTAGAACCAACTGTTTACAAATGCTGCATGTAGAATTTCAAGAGCATAACTGAATTTGGTATTTGTAAGCTTCTCTTCAATCCCCAGATATATAGCAGCATCTAAATCTTGCTTTCTTCTCACTGCTGTAAGTAACGGTATCACATAAGACCACATTCCACTCTGTTAAAAATACCAAGTATAGAAGATACACCTTAGACTGGTTTTATAATATGTACTACTGAACCCAAGGTCAAATCTGTCATTTAAAAATGTCACTATAGGTGTGTTTGTGTAAATTAGCATCCTATAAACAGGTCTTATATTCTGAAAATAAATGAGGTCACAAAATGGTCCACTCTTTATAATTTCCTAACCTTGGAATATTATAGAAGATGTGAATTTGACAAGTTACACTCAGGGAAAGACTTGCTTCTGAAGATTGGCAAAATTGGCCCTAGCTGGTTTGGATCAATGGTTAGAGCATCGACCTGTGGACTGAAGGGTTCCAGGTATGATTCCGGCCAAGGGCACGTACTTTGGTTGCAGGCTCAGTCCCTGGCCCCCGTCAGGCACATGCAGGAGGCAACCAATCGATGTGTCTCTCTCACATTGAAGTTTCTCTCTCTCTCTCTCCCCGTTCCACTCTCTCTGAAAAGCAATGGAAAAAATATCCTCGGGTGAGGGTTAAAATGAATAAATAAAAATAAATAAATAAATAAACAAAGATTGACAAAATTGGTGCCAAGGGTTAAAACAAATTTCTCTTTAAACCCAATGTATCACACGACCTTTGCATAACTGCAATTGATTTAATTTTCACACATTTCATAGATGAATTATTCTGGGTAAAGCTTAAAAATCTTTGACAATGACAAAAGTTTCCATTATTTTAGGGAATACGTATAAAATAATTATTGCTGTCTTCTGCTAGTTGGACAATTACCTCCACAAGATCCTATTTCAGTTGTCAGGACTTTTAAAGTAATTTCTTCACTTTAAGTCTCCTGGGAAGAATTTAATATTGTTCTCAAAGAGGTTTTCCAGATACGTATTCTTCAGTACGATAGTCAGTAACATAAATTCTCAAAATAAAGTCATTCGCAGAAAAATAAATTCTATAAACATATGTGCTGTGCTTTAGATAGAAGCTACACCTCTCAGCACTGGCCTGGGTGGAGCTTTAGGTCGGCTACTGACTGGCTCTGTGCTCTTGGACTTTTCAATATTACTAGTCTCAGCTTCTTCTTTTGTAAAAATGTGGCTGGTGATCTCTGATTCATGGGATGGTCGTGTGGAGCTAATAAAATAGCTGGAAAGTGCTTTCTTTTTTAAAGCCATGAAGCATTACTGCCCAGGCCAGAGTTGCTCAGTGGTTAGAGCACTGCCCTGTGTCCTGAAGGGTCTCAGATTCGATTCCCGATCAAGGGCACGTACCTGGGTTGCAAGTTTGATCCCCAGCCCCTGGCTGGGGCGCGTGCTGGAGGCAACCAATCAATGTGTCTCTCTCACATCCATGCTTCTCTCTCCTCCTTCCCCTCTCTCTAAAAATCAATGGGAAAAATATCCTTGGGCGATGATTAACAAACAAACAAAAGCTATGAAGCATGATACAAATGTTAGTTATTATTTTTATAAATTATTATACAAACCAGTATAATTTTTCCTTTGAAATTAAACTGAACATCTTTGAACAACTCAGTAAACAGCAAAGGAGAGTGGTTTCTACCGAGTTTCCTTCAAGTCTAAATCCATGAGAAATGAGAGATCCCCTGTGAAAATACCCCTCGGGCTGCTTTAGGCCGCTGTGTGGGGCGACTTACACTGAGCTGGGCAGGTACGGCTGGCAGTCCCAAGGTGATATTGGGTAAAGAGGGAGAGGTATAAAGACTGAGCAGGTTCACGGAATCTTCGTGAATGAGAATGCGCTGCTGTGAAACCATTTGCTGTAAAGAAAAGAAAAGAAAAGAAAAGGGGGGAAAGTGAAAGGGGAGTCTCAAAAGATTATAGTACCACAAATTTTACTGTGAAATGTTCAGATTTCAGACAATAGGTTTTATATTATCATATTTAGTCAAAATAATTTTAAGTATTTTGATTATTTATCTTAGGATTTCTGTATCCAGATGTTAAATGTAAGAATTAAGTTAAAATTTTCTTCCTCAGACATAATTATAAAATCTGAAGAAAAGGCTTCCACGTTCATTTTGCAAAATTCTTTTTTATAATTCCAGCTTTATGGGCCAAAATCAGTGTGTTTGACATCAATCAGTAAAGTACAACAGTAACACTGAGTAATTCTTATGAGTTATATATACATTTTTGTATTACTGAGTGATGAATATATATGTAGATAAAATCATTGTCTTCATGTGGGTTAAACATTTTACTGATGGGAAAGCTCACACAAGGAAATCTTAGATTAAATACCACCATATAGGACTTTTGTAATAATTAATCGTATGCTTTAATATAAAATTTGTGAGTAGACAACTCTGTGTGGTGCTTTTTAGATCCTTCATATTTAGAAACTGAAGTAGATGTAAAGCATTATTAGTTCCCTGTGCCACAATAGCCTTCATTTTCACTGAAATACGCTAAACGTTTTGGCATCACAGTCCTTTTTAACAACAAATACCTTTTTAAAATACAATACTAAGAGTCAGGTTTTCCCACATGTGGCCTAATATGGTTGCTTGAATTACATTTTCTGTTTAATTCTTGCTTCCCTCCCAGAACTCTTATACAAAAAGAGTTACAAAGGTCTTATTAGACTAAGGAACTCTGGCCTGATATGGTCCCCAAGGGAACAACATCCCTGAAAAAGAATACTCCATGTAACAGTATGACACAGTGACTGCTTTCTTCCCAAACAAAAAGCATATGGGACTCCAATAATAGACCACCTCCAAGAGGGATATTGCACACACGGGCTTTGACTAAAGTAAATATAATAACTTGTCAAGCATGTTTGGGGGAGCTGTAGATTTTCCCCTGGACAAACCTGGGATATCAATTAACTGGGGGAAATATCATGTGCTCACACAATGCAAGCTCAGACTGTCACTGAAGAGTGATGCGCCACCAAAACACAGGATGTTATTCCAAAACATCACCTCAATCATAGGTCTGTTTGCAGATGAGTCATAGCCTTAGGATCCTAAAGGCAGAGGTTAAACGTGGATTTTTCTCATTGCAGCTTGAAATTCCAAGCTAACTCAGATTTTGTGGTTTTTTTCTTTCTCTAAAAACAAGTCAGATATTTGTGCATGAAAATCAAGAGGCGTACTGAAACTTTTAACAGGAGGTTGACTTTATAGGTAACCTTCTACAAAGTTGTCTAAAATGCCACGGCATGAAGATTGCTGGAAAGGACTTCATCACTGCAATGTGTGAGGCCGCAATTTTATTTTAGGGGTTATCAGAAACAGTTGCATATTTGCTCTAACGAAAAAGATAAGCTACTATTGTGTTTACATGAATATTCTTTTAGCATAAATTTTAATGTTTGAGGAAGTAAAAGTTTTAACTAGCTCACTGACAGCATGTAATTTATAATAAAGGGATATTTCACTCACTTATCTGTATTCATGGAAGAGAAATATACGTGGGAAAGTAAGCACTGGGAATGATGTATAATAATCACTCAAGGTTGTATCTGCTTCCCACAGCACTGAGCCTTGACATGCACTATGGGAATGACAGCGAAAGACAGCACAGACCTAAAAAAGAGGTTATCTTTGTTTCCCAGACAGAACTTCTGTGATATCCTCCCATGTCATCACAAACATATACTAAAGTGAGAGAAGTTTTCTCCTCAGACGGCACTGGCACACTGGCTACTCACGCGAAAGTGAAAGAATTTGGGAATATTCTTACTATGGGATTTCAGATCCCTGTAGTTTCACATCAAAACTGAGTGTCTCCATTTCCTACGACAGTGTATTGATTTTCAGCACCTAGCCTGTGCCAAGCCCTGTGCCAGGGGTTCTTCAGAGGCACTCTCCAGCTACCATCGTGTTCATGTTATAGACGGAGAAACAGAGTGATCTCCCCAGCTCTGGTTCCCAACGGGATCAGCAATAAAACTTTAAAAGTGAGCAAGGCTACAGGACCTGTTTTCAGGTTCTGCTGCACAAGAGCTACCCACCACTCTGCAGCCACCGCTGAGAGATAAGGGGACCAGTAAAAAAGCATGGGGAACACAGGTCTTTAGAGAGGAGGCAGAACCAGGCCCTGAGGCGCATGGAAAATAAAAGCATCCAGCTGACCTGGGCAGGACAAAGCAAAAGACCTGGAGACGTTATAGATGTGAGGATCCTTAAGTCACGGAGTCAACTCCTAAGGAAGCAAGGAAAGTCCTGAGTCGACCTAGGTCACTCGGTACAGTTGGCACTTCCCAGGTCTTCCCATAGAGATGGTGAACTTCAGGGTCTAGGATGTCACTTAGTTTGTTTCCCTTGGATTACAGATGAAGAAGCAGGCCGAGCACTTATGTCACCTTCCGACGGCTAGAACTGAAGTGACTTAACAGACCTGAAGAAGGCTTTCTCCAGATTACCTTCTTTAAATACAGCTTTCCTCCATTTGGCTTTTTGGTGGGAGCAGTCTATCAGGTCCAGGTCAATGTCATTTAATAAGAACCCGGCGCTGTATTCTACACAGTTCAAGGAGTGCAGACACCCTTGAAAGCCAGAAACAACAGGTGGCGAGAGGCACCGTTGCCCTCAAACAGCGGAGGGTCCTGCCCAGTGTTGGTGGGAGGCCGACGGCCCCGCCAGCCCAGCGCTGTGCGGAGCCCACGAGCATTTCAGGCCAAACCGGGGTGCTCCCAGGAAGCAGGTCTGAAACCCACCCAGCCCTGAAACCAGTGCCGGGCTAAGAAGCCCACATTTCCCATCTTAGAACGTAGGTGCTAGATGGTTTCGATCTTAAAAAAAATTTCAGAACCAGAAACCATTGCTGCAGATAGATAAAATGAAAAAATTAAATATATAAATGGATCTCACTTAACACTCACAAAGCAACTAACGAGTAACAAGTTAGATGAAGACTGTGGTATTGGGTGGTGGGCGTGCACAGAGGTCCTATAGCACGTAAGTCCATGTGCTATTCGGGGGCACAGAGAAGTGGAGAATTAATCCTGATGGCCTGTAATCATCACTATCGCTGGAGGAGGGTTACAAACGTAAGTGGCTCAGAGCAGGGTGTCGATTTTAAACCAGGCTTTCATGGGTAACTAGCATTTCACCAGAAAGAGCATGATCTCGAGAAGAGGGATACGCCTGAGCCAGGTGTTGGGGCAGGGGAGGTCTCCTCACATTTTAATAATGATCTTCCAAACTTAATTACTTTTCTCACCATCATAGTATTTAGAAGCCTACCTTATGGGTAATATCTGAAATCCACATAAATGAAATCCACATAAACAGAAAATAAGGCAAAGAGGTCAACAGATGACGCCTGACAACAGGAGATATGTAAACAAACACCCACTTTTTAAGAAGCTCATAGAAAAAACTGGATGTAGACTTTTCAGTTTACTGCATATTCAAAGCTACCTACAATGCGCAGGAGCATTAGAAAAGGAATGTAAGTCTCTACAGGGTTTAGGTGAGAAGCAGTCAGGCCAAGGGAAAAGTGTGGTCTAAGCATTTTGCACTTGAGCTCTGCCACTCACTGGCTTTTAACTCCTGGCTTTTAAATCTAGACCTTCCCTGGTCATCAGATCCTCCTGCCTAAGACCGAAGCCTCTCTGACTAGCTCTGTCTGATAAATTCGTGTGTCTAAGTTAGCACAGCATCTGGGCATAACCCATGGACACTGACAATTAGCGCAGCGAAGGCTGGGGGAGGGGGTGGGAGTAGGGCGGGAGGGGGTCAATGGGGGGGAAAGGGGGACATCTGTAATACTTTCAACAATAAAGATAAATTAAAACAAAACAAAAAGAATAGCATCCAGGAAGATGTCTGTTTTGTCTTTAAAATGTCCCAATCCCCAAATCTAGACTATCTAAAAAGAAGAGACCACATTGAAAACCAACAAATCTAAGCTTTTAATGTCTGCCTGTGCCTTTCAGGCTATTTTTCAAGATACTATTTATTTTCTACTCTCCTTTCAGACAGCTGATAGAAAACCAACATCTCCACGTGATGAAGAAATGTTTTAGGCAGTAAAAATTTCTAAGTTTTTATTTTTATGGAACACCCAAGCATGTATTACTATAAAATGGTTTGGAGACAAAAAAAAAAAAAATACATCATTTAACAAGACTTCCTTTGCATTTAAAAGGCATTGATGTCTTGCTTTACAATATTGACTCATGTCATTCCTAGTAAATGATTCCTTTGTCATAGCAACCTCTTTTCCCCCAGGAGGGAGAAAGCGGTTTTTTTATTTGCTGCCATCTAAAACCATAGCCCTACGCCCACTCAGAAGGGAGCATAACATTTACAACAAATGTCACAACAACTATTATGAAACAATAGGCAGATGAGTCATGTGAGACTGGGGCAAAACAGCAACATTTCCGACGATTTTAGAGCACTTAACCTTATTATTAGAATCCTTTTAAGAAATCGTTCGTATCTGCTGGAAAAAATTACTTAAAAAATAGCACAGCAGAGCCAGCCACTAATGTTCAACTAGAAATAAACCAGCTGCTTGGCTACTGTTAGAAGAGCTATCAAATAAATCCATGAATCTAAAAGAATGGTGCTGATATTCGTGGAAACATACTTGAACCCACAAGCCCACAGTATTAACAATAAAGTAACCAGATAGGTAAAGACATCTCTGACTGGAATTGGAAAGAGAAACTCCTTAGGCTTCAGCTCCCCAGCCACGTTTTCAAATGAGTAAAGGAAGTAGCTCCAACAATTTGAGTTTGGGACTGAGCATATGTAAGAAACAGAAGAAATGGAACAGAACTGGTCAGAGCAGATGGAGACTCCTTCGCACATGAGATTTGTTGGCTTCAAGACAAACATGCTAATGAGCTCTCCCTATTAGGAGTCAGCACTGATAACAACGAGGAATGAACTTGCTTCCCACTCCCAATGTACCACCTGCCTTGCAAACACACATTCCTCCCTCCAAAGCTGGTGGGGTAGGGATTGCTGCTTTTCACTAGATCAGAGGTTCAGGGCAAGTTTAAGGGCTTAACCAATGAGAACAAAGTGGTTTGTTTTGGAGCCAGGCTCCCACGAAGCCTTCTGAATGGAAGACCCAAACATTTCAATTCTCTGTGCTGTTCCCAACCCAGGCCTGTGCCCTGACCGGGAATCAAACCCTGACCTCCTGGTTCATGGGTCGACACTCAACCACCGAGCCATGCTGGCCGGGCTCCTACTTATGTCTTAACCTGTATCTAAATTATGCAGGGCATGTGAATTACAAGATAAAAAATTTTCTTTTTGCCTAAGATCAGCCTGAGATACAGACTTGCTTTCCTATTTCCCAAGGAGCAGAAGGGAGTAGAATCCCTTTCATTGACTTGGGCTCTCAAAGAATTAGGTGATATGCTTCTCTACTCACAGGTCGCAGAATAAAACATTCATTCACATAGGCACTGTTACATTATTTTAAAATAAAAACTCACCCGTGGTTACACTATTTTAAAATAAAAACTCATTCCATCTTTAAGTAAAGATGGTAGAATAAGCCTATTTTGTAAATGGTGAAGTATGCAACTAACTTGGCTTTTGAAAGTGTAGTCAATGATGTTAATTCTTCACCCCCCCAATATTTGTTGATATGAAATTATATGTTAATATTAATCTTAGAAGATGTCTTTCAAAATCATACTAAATTCAACACGGTTGTGATTCAAGAATTGACTGAAAATATTTTGTTCCTCTTTTCTCTAGTTTAAGTGGAAGCACTTAGTGTTACAAAGCTAAGATATTAATTGGCTGAGAGTTTTAGTTTGACTTGTGCTATCTCCTCGCCTCTCCTGTCTGAATTACAATTACAGACCTCTGTAAGTGCAATGCAGCAGAAAACCACATGTTAGCCATCAGGGTGGAATTTTTTGTTCTGGGCCACGGAGAGGCTACCCATCGGTGCAGAAAGGTCTGCCCACCTGGCCTTTTGGTTCACAGTTCAGGCACACAATTAATTCATTATGAGGTAAGTCACCGCTTGCTTTTGAACTAGTGTTTCCAGCTTTGGAGGTGAACGTCCTGGCACTGACCTGAAGAAATACTGCTACTCTTTCAAACTCCATTAAATCACATTTCCTTCTGGCTTTTTTTTTTTTTTTTTTGGTGTTTTTGTTTTTGTTATTTTTTTTTTTAAATGGTGGGGGTAGAAGGAAAGTTCATAGTGACAGAATATGTTCAACAATTAGCTGAAATTCTTGGGCATCTACACAAATATCTAAACAAATATTTGTGACAGTAAACCTTTTAGGAATATAAAACAGATTAAAATTCCTTTCATTTACATTCTCCACTGTATATATTTTGAAATATAAAGATAGGACCTTTAAAGTTACAATCTGGGACACCGATTTTAATTTAACAGGTCACAGAAAGCTTGACGCAAAGAGGAAAAATCTCACCTTTTCCATTTATTTCCAATCTCATGAATATATATTTCTTGGTTGTTCCTTTATGTGGTACTAAGTGCTGTATGCATATATATGTGCTCATAGTGAATGAATCTGTGTATCTTCCTCTTTACTCATCGACCATGTCACTACCCCCTTCCTCCCTCCTGTGAGGTAACCACCATGCTAAATTTTGTGTTCATCACTCCCTTGGCTTTTTAAAATTATACTTCTACTACATATGGTTTCCTGATCAAAATCCCGTGCTGCTGTTTCTGAACCTATAAAATACTGTCATGCTGTAAAGTGGTCTTTTGCACCTTTTTGCACTAACAATGAATTTCTAAGAACCATACACTCTGTCAAATGTAGTCTAGTGTGTCATTTTAATTTTCCAAAGGTAAAAAGTTCATCCAGAGAACCCTTCAGTATTCCTTCTATTACCGAGAATCGCATTCTTTAAAATGAGAACAGATGGAAATCTAACGTTCTTAAAAAATAATTGTTACCAAGTTGTTCTTTTCCTGTAAATGAACTAAAGGGTGGCAGAAAACTGACCAATACTGGAGACAGAATTGCACTAACAAATACAATACCTATAACCAATAGTCTAAGAATTCCACTTGCAGCTATGGCCACAAATACAGAGGAGGCATTTATTCCATCAGGTATTATGTTTTGGAAAAGACGACTAAAAAGAGAAAGAGAGGTAACAGTATGGTAAGAAACAGACGAAGGGGCTGGAGATAATGTAGAAGCCAGAACTGTTATTCTTCAAGTAGCTAAAAGATGGTTACAAGCGAGACAGCATCTATCTACTCTGCTCATTTTCCTTGGAAAATTGAGGAAATTTTTGAAGTTTAGAATAAAGGTGTATATCCCTAGAGAGAATTTACATTTGCTTGTTCCAGAAACTCAGGGGAATTCCAAAACTGGGGCACTCTAAAGCAAATTAATAGTTGGAGGTTATGTAAATTTGGGCTACAACTCCATGCAGGGACTAGCTCCTGGTTCCAAAAAGGGCAAGATTCTGCCCACTGTGGTCCCCATCAGGACACCTCTGGGGGTGGGGGTGTCAGTGTAGCACAGATATGGGCTTTGGGATCCCAGCTTAAGGTCTGTAGGGTCCCCTATTAGATTATTCTCCTTGGTCAGACTGGCCTTTGCTTTCTATCTCCTGAGCTTTATGAGGTCCTGAAAACCAAAACCCAGTACAGACATGTCCTAGGAGCAAAAGTGACCCCACTGGCTTCGGTCCTTTGCTTATGATGAATAAGGTCTGGATTTCTGCCTTCAATGATATTTTGGCCTAATAATTTTATAATTTATAAATAATTTATTATAAATGTGTATGCATGTGTGTGAGTGTGTGTGTATAAAATTATAGAGACACAGATTGTGGCATAAGATACAGAAGACATTTCTATCAGTCACGCTCAGTGTCTCAAATCAACAAAGTTGTCTCAGGAGACAGTGGTGTGAGTGCCCGACCTATAAGTAGAAGTGTTCTAGTAGAAATTTCATAATTACATATCAGGAAAGCTATACAGGTGATCGAAGAATCAGAGATTTGATCAGTCTGTTTCAGCCCAAGGTACCATGACTCTATAAAATACAAGGGAAGAAGCAAGTCACAAACGAGAAGTTATCGCACCAGCTTTCCCTGCATAGAGCAATGCATGGTAAGGAGGCATTAAAATGACAGGAAAGAAAAATTGAGAATCTCAATCAATTGATGGAAACTTCAACTCAGCTGATTCCATAGGAGTAGCTATTTCCAGACCGTAGCCTTGGCTTAGCCTAACACAGAAACTACACAGACAACTTCTTGCCGCTTCTAACTTGTTTTCCTCTATTCTTACATCACTGGATTCAATAAACCATGCAGTGAAAAACAAATGTTAATAAACTTGACTGCATACAATCAGAAAAAAATGACCATGTGTAATTTTAGACCCATTTCCTTTAATATTTCTTTCTTCAAGGACAGAGTTCATATCTTACTCATCTTTATATCCCCCTTGCCAGGCAAAATAACTGGCACATAGTAGGTCCTCAATTAATGTTTGCTCAGTGGAGCCCACTGTTCCTCAACTATAATGCTCCAATTCTTTTTTTCATTACTCTTTAGGTCAACTGAATAAAACCTACCTTGCTACACTGTTCTTCTTTGAGGTTTGCATGAGGTTGGTTTTTTACTTACGATAGGTCTGCTCCCATCACAATAAAGAAGAACCCAGTGGAAGGACTGTTGAGCTGCTCTACTTCTGGGCAGTATATACTCAGCATCAGTGAGTGGGGTTTTTTTTGAGGATTACATTTCAATATTTCCAAATCTGATTGTCATCCAAACTTTCTAAATAAGGTCAAGTTTATTCAATTCCACACATTATGAATTTATAAGAAAAATCCCTAAGAACAGGTGGCTTTAAACTTCAATAGAGAACTATCCCTTTGTTTTTGGGGGCTAATTGAGGAAGATCTAACCTTTAAAGGAACCAAAATAACAAGAGTCTTACCTCAGCATGAGGAGTCGGTGGCAAAACCGAAGTCTCATTTTCAGTAACATTTCCAGTTGGGCCATTGTTTGGAGAACTGGGACCAGACCCTGGAGAACTGCTACTGACTGAGGATTCTGAAAAACATTGAGAAGTACATATTTATTCATAAAAAACAAAAATTGAACTTCAGTAATACACTAAGACATATACAGCACTGAACATTGTTTTTACCCCCTAACTGAAGGACAAGCACCAGGTTGGTACATAAAAAGAAGGGTGAAAAATTTGGGAGTATTTCACCTAAGTTCATGGCCTTACCCATTTTCTCTTTCCCTTGTCAAAATCATTCAATATTGTGATATCCACTATCATCTTTAGGCGGAATATTCTCACAAAAGTTATATTTCTTGTGTTTATCTCTCATAAATTCCAGCCTGAATCCCTTTGGGATGCTGGACATTTTTAATCTCTCTTTATATGTGAATCAAACTCAGTGTGTTCCAATATAAAATATGTCCTGCTTATCTCTGCTTATCACTACCCTTAGAGATTCTCATTTCCTTCTTCAGCCCAAATCTGATTGCTTACCAGGTCAATTCATTTTGTTCACTACATTGTCTTTCATCTACTTCTGACTATGATCATTTCAGGGTTAGCCCTCAACCCTCACGACTCCCTCAGGGACTCTAGCAAAATTCTCCTAATACTTCTGAATTACTACAGTCGTTTCTCAAAACTCTTTTCTAAACTGCGGCCAGTAAGATGGATCACGGTTGAGACAAGTTTCACCACCTGCCTGTCCACCAATAAAGGTCTGAGGCTATAAAACAGTTCAAAAGTTCATTTGGAATTTTAAAAAACTAAATCTTGGAAACAGATTCAGGGACCCACCTGGACTGTACCCCAGGGAAGATGCAGCTAGCCAGAGCTTACAAAGGCAAAACCACAAGCTGGAACCAAAGAAACTATTCCTATTGGCTGCTTAGCATGGGGTGGCGCCTGGTTCAGAAAGGTTTGGTCAGGTCCAGGTGATAAAACTCTAAGGTAAGAGGCAGGGGGGCAAGTTCCAGAATGTACTTCTAAAGCAAGACAAAAGTTCAGAAGTCCAAACCTTATCCTGGTGCAGACCTGTATAAGTCTGACCTTCCTAATGACCTTCAGACTCCCTTATAGGATCCTGATAGTGATATTCCACTGAAAATATTTCAGTTCACATTCCTCCACTTCCGAATGGAACCTAGCCTGCCATGATTTCCTGTTATCCCCCTTCCTGTGCTCTGCGCTCCCATTTAAATGGCCTCCTCCACCTTGAGTACCACTTTCCCATTTCACGCTTTTATCTACCTTGGCCTCCGCCTGTTTCATCGCAGGTCCAATCCCACCTCTAAGATCACAGCCTGGCTCATGCACCATCTGTCCACCAGGGAACAGGAGCTCCCAATTTGCAGGCAATGTTTGCTTGCCCTCCCTTGGAACATCTCTAAATTTCAACTTTCTATTCTAAAGATTTCTCTACTCAGAAGTGCCATGCCAATGGAAAGAACGTGAGGCGGGATTTCATCAAGTCTTGGGCATCATAAAATTTTAAGATAACATATCTTGCTCACTACCTTTCTGTCTCTATATCTTGCATTCATTCTGACGAATCTGCCTTTTTACTGTTGCCTCTTTCTTGGTTACTTTTCTTTTAAAGAAGAAAATGCACCTTTAAAAAACTCCTCCTAGGAGCGTCTTTTCCCCCCAGACTCCTAACTCTTGTCTTTCCTGTAAGACTAAAGACTGATTTTTCCTTGATGTCTCATTTCCATATCCTGTCGCTAAAAAAACAACTAAAACTATTGCCTTCAACATTCTGTCTTATCAATTTAAAATGATATGACTTATATTATCTTATGTGATATTCAGACAGAAGGATTTCCTTATGTAGAAATCACTGTGATAAGCACTAGAATTCAAGGCAACAAATGCTGGAACAGAATTCTACAACTTCCCCCTGGAAAGGGTCTGGGAGGAGGGGTGGCAACTGATCCTGGGAATGCTGAGAAAAATCTCAGAAAAGATAACGCAGCTGGGGCTGGACTAAGAGTAGTTCAGGAAAGGGGGCCAGTGGAGAAGGGGGGGTGGAAGAGAGGGCACCGTGGGCACAGGGACATGCGAAGACTTAGAACTGAAAACCTAACATGGCCTTGGTGGGGAGAAGGGCGGACAGCTTGAATTTGAAAAAGATGGCAAGGGGTTCTCATGTCAACTACTGGGAGGGAAGAGGCGGCGTGGGTGGGAAACAGCAGAGCTGAGCCCACGCAGCGCAGAAGGATGCAGCGGCGAGAGCAGAAGAGCAAGAGGAACTCAACGGCTGGGATGCTAGACTGAGAAATAATTAGCACAAAGGCCCAGACAGGGCTCATCCAAATGACATGCAAGCTGCAGAAAAAGGACAAGGGGACAGGTGAAGAAAGCTGTGTCCTGTAGTTCAGACTCTCCAAACACATTTAGAGTAAGTACAACAAGCCAGTTAAAAATATCTCCCTAAGCCCCACGAGGCCCGCCCATTGACCAGGAACGTGTGTCTAACGGACGCACAGGCCTCTCTTTGCACACACATGACTTTTCTCAGCTGAAAAGGGGAGTCATTACCTCACAGCATTAGGAAGAGAAAAACATGACATTTCAGAAGTAAATAAACTTGAATAAAACTCTAGCAAGTGGTAACCCTTATGAATGAGAATTAATAGTAACTCCGATAGGTCTTAAGCTAAATTTCACTGTAATTTGTCAAGAGAGATGTGACTGTGGAGGAAAGCTTATGCTCAAGACAAGAGATTAACAGGAAAATAGAAAAGAACATTGGGATAAATAAATATGACCTTAAGTAATAAGATTCTGAAGCCAAAAAAAAGCAATTTATATGGCTTTCTGTTTACTTCAAGTTTTCTGCTGTGAGGGAGCCTCCTCTCGCCAATTGGAAAAATCACCTATATATCTATTTATATCAGTCGACTGATACATTCATTACTCTTTGCGTTCATTAAGATACAGGTTCACTCCCCAACACCCCACCCCCACCAAGGACCTCTACTATGAAAGCTTACATAAGATTTTTACTTGAAAATAAAGTCTATTAACTCTGAATTTAGAATTCAATTGGTCTAAATTAGTGATTGCATTTGATATTATAAAATAAACATAAACTCTAGCAAAATAATTTTTGTTTATTTTTTTAATATTTCTTATCCCTCAAGGAAAAATTTTCCCACTAATAGTTTTCTTCAGATAAACATATTCATCTGTTAAAATTGGAGACTAAACTTTTTCCCCTAAATAACCTGTCAAACTAATAAGCTGCATGAGTATCCTGTACTTCCACAATTCTGTATATATTATCTCCCCAAAGTAGACACTGTCATTGGCAAAGGAAATACAGAAAACAAGTACTTTAAAAAAATCTGCTAAGGATAAGAGCTGGTGTTGGAGAAATGATATATCAACTGATCACATTGGTACAAGCGCACATTTTCTTGAGAATGGAGGAAAATGGTTGTAGATTCCCACTTCTTGATAGATGCAGCCCAAGGAAATGAACGGCCACAATGCATAGACCTAAGCAGGTACTCAATAAACAGTAGTGGGTATTATTGTTTTGGTGAGCCCTTTTGGTTCTTGTATCCCTAGGTCTTCTCTAATTTCAGACCAGGTACAACTGGGACTACGGGGCTTTGTAAGACATCAGGTTGAATTTCCTAACCTGTTCACCCCACTACTAACTGGGCAGCTAAAAAAATAAGAACTCTTCCATTTGAGACTAGTGAAAATGACAGATTCTTTCCCTTCATAAAAGGCAATATATCCCCCTCCTGCCATAAGTCCCAGTTCACTAGTAAACACATAAAGTCATTTATGAGTTCTGTAAATTTGTTGAAAAGTCAAGGTTTGCTGTTCTACGCAGTTTAATTTTCCCAGATGCATTTTGTACATTCATGTCTGAGTATGGGGGGAAGTGTTCTTCTTGGACCTCCCTCTGCTCCTTTCTCATCAAATTTCATTAAAAGTTATACTCTCCTGGTTGGCATTCCCCAAATGGACTGCGTGTTTCTGCAAAGATTAAGGTGAGCTTTGGCTTTCCTAGTTATGCCTAGATGGACACACTTTTCTGTTTTTCATTCATTTCCTGTTTAACACAGTTGGCGAGTATGTGGCAAGGTTTACTGAACTACTTGTGAGTTTTCAATATTATCTTCTTTCAAGAAATGTTACTCCTCAAAATACTTTTAATATGCAACAGGCATGTTTATTCTAACTATTTTTTTTTTTTTTTCATTTCTACTACCAGCATTTTTTAGTGTGTGTCTGCCCAGTCCTCAATTACCTGTCACCTCAAACATTCGCTTCTTGAATGAAGTGACATTTCCATCCTTCCGCCTGAGTAAGGGGCTGCTTCTCCTCTCTGCCACTTTCTGTTTTAACCTGGACCGCACCTTCAAGTTGGGCTCAGAGGCTGGGGATTGAGACAAAGAAAAATAGATAAAAATTAAAAACAGAGAGCCAATTGCTCCTGTGTATAAAAAGTGGCTTCCCCTTTTCTTGGTCCCTTCTCAACTCAAATTAAAATCCGAAGCATGTAAATAAAGCACTAACCTTGAATTAAACAGACAAAACATAGTAATTATTTTTATGATATGTGTGAAATGCTATAATATTTCTATAAATGTAAAGTGGGAAAGGAGTTAAAACCGTTTTCTACTTATTTTTTCTAACAGAATGGGATTGGTAATGGGAAATTTAGTCACTAAATATGTTTGGGTCAGAGTAAGATTTATTATCTTTCATTGTCAGCTCTTTTAATTTTCTCAAGGGTGAAACTCAATAAGCACAAAAACAGTACCCTAATGTGATTTTAGGGACTCTGGCCTGACTTCTGGTAGTAAGAAGACACCTCGGTAGCATATAATTTATGTCTCACTCTGACTTCTGGAATATTTCTTTGTCAGTAGTTTCTAACTTAAAATCCTGGGAATATATACTCAGCATTAATAATACCAAACCAAGTAGAATCACTTTGAATAAAACTTTCTGTACATTGAATATACAATGAACTAGAAAGGAAGGGTGGCCAAATCTTAGAGTTAAAAAATTATGAGTTAGTTTATACGTTCCAAAAGACAAATGCACATTATTCATATATATGCTGTTATTTCTTTGGTTAAACTGCTCTAAATAGTGATGCGTTATAATTAGTCCTTATTAGTTTTTTAAGTAATTATGTTTTAGAAGAATGGAAACGTTGGATTGAATTTCTGTGTAGTAGAAATCAATGACAATGATGGTGGTGATGAAGACAATAATGATTATGGAAAAGACATTTCTGATGATAGGTAACTTTTATATAGTTATTTCTATGTTATATATTTCTATATAACATTTATATAGTGATTCCTATATTCCACTGATTTATATAGTGATAGCTAACATTTATATAGTGATTTCTGGTGATAGCTAAATTTTATATAGTGATTTCTATGACAAACTGTTCTAAACACTTTGTCAATATTAACTTGATTAACCATAAAAAAATCCATATGGCATATGGATTTTTATACCTCAATTATATATCAACGAAAAACCAAAACATAGAGAGAGGGTAAGTAACTTGCCCAAGGTCACAGGTAAAATGGGATGAAGCCAGGATCTGTAATCAGGTCGTCCAGCTCAAGTTCAGCCTTCTAAATACTGGAAATACTGCTCCTCCACCTTTCCTTATGTCCAAACACCATACAAATTACAAAACTTTTTTCAAAGCGCTGTTAATCACCTATATCTGGTACAATGTTATAATTTAGCTAGATTTTTTTGATCTGTGAAAACACTTTCCTTGAAGGAATTTTCTATTTTTCCAGACTACAAAAAGTATCATAAGCAGAACTTAAAATTTTATCGCTTTATTTATTTTGCCTTTAGATTTCAAATATCTCTACTTAAGTTTTTCTCTTTGACCCCTTCTCTGCAGCTTCTCCTTGGACAGAGAACCCTTGCATTCTAGGTTTTCTTAGAACTAGCTAAGTGAAATAAGAATTCGAAGGAAATCTTCAGTTACAAAAAACAAAACAAGTTAATTTTTTGTGTTCTGCAACTGATCTTATGCCTGAAAATATTTTAAAAAGTAAAAAATGGGGTCATGAAAATGTTCTAAAACTAGAAGGTGGGGAGAGGGCAGAAATCAGGATGGAGAACAGAAAGCTCAGTAACTGTACCCCTGAAATGTATTACTTCCTGGGCCTCCCATTTTGAGGCAAAAAAAGGAAAACCGTTTGGGGGCAGGCGTAAGGTTCTTGCCAGACCTTCCAGGAGTCCAACCACCTTATCTCAGTGGAGAAGTCTGAATCTGAATGACTAGCATCCAACTCACCCAGGATTGAAGAGAGAAAATAGGACTGCATTCACTTTACTTAGACTTTTTTTCTGTATATATTTATTTTAAAATTCCCCTAATCACACTCATTTTGTCACTGAAAAGCTAATAACTAATAAATATATTCATCTAAAACCTAGAAAGAAAAAAAATGTGTAATCCTTAACTGTATGGGTATCTAGGACAAAAATCAGATTCTGAGACTTGGATCGAGGCATGATTTTATGATGAACCCTAATGGAGTAAACTATAGATTGCCTGTCCAGAGGGAGTAAATCAATTGATTAAACACTTCAAAAGGTGTAGAAAAGGCACCGTGTTTTCAGTAGGAACGTGTAGAATTGAGTCCACATGACACCATTTCCCAGCTATGGGGTTGTTGGTGAGATTCCAGTGCTTTCTGAGCCTGACTCTTTGCTGTGAAACATAAAAGTCTAACCCCTTACTTTTTTCCACAGGGCTGTGACCCCTTGATTAGATGCCTGCAAATAACTATGAAGATCTGGGTGAACACAAAAGGGAAGGAGAGGTTTATAGAATTTTTACTATTGCCCCTAGTCCTGCAGAATGACAGCCAGTGCTGGGCCCCAACCCCCTGATTCTCAGTCCAGTCTCCCTCCCTCTCCTGACACACCGCAGGAGCTGGGGCAGTTTCCAAAATCAAGACAAAATTGTGCAAAAACTTGGAAAAACAGCCCCTGCCACTGAAACATTCTACATGAAACCTAGAATTCCATAAGCTTTTCAGGTCGGTAAATAGCTTTCATTCCAAGTCTATTTGAGAATGGGCTGGATAGATAGCTCTTAAATTTCTTCCCATGGGTCAACATAAAAAAAAGTGAACACCGATTAGGAATGAGAACTGGGTTCTGGTCTTGCATCTGTCAGCTACTAAAATCAATAACCTGGACTAATTCAGAGGCTCAACTAAAAGTTCATTCATGCAAATTAGCTTGAGAGATACCTTTGCAGAGCACATCAACAGATGCGCATTTAAAAAGGGGAAAGATTCATGCGATCTGAAGAGAAACCAGAGTGTTATTTAGATGTGCATTTAAATGCCTGTTCCATACATTGGCTATTTGACTTGGGATGAATTACTTTGTATCTGTAAACTTCAGTTTTCCATGTTAAAACTGGGGGTAGTTTTTTCCTGAACCCCCCCTCCTTTGTTGTCCCCTAACAGATTCCATTTCTGTCTGTCTCTAAATCCATGGAGACTGAGTCCTAGGATTACATCACTCCAGTCCTTTGCTGGCTGGGTTTCATTTGAGCTCAGCCTACTGGTAGGACTGGCTAGTGACCTAAGGATTAAGGAGGAGGGAGGGGCCAGGGTATCCTCTGCTCTCGCATCACTGGCTACAGCTTTGCCTCTCCTTCATCCGTCTCCTTCTGGAGGTGCTGTGGTCCATGGCTCCACCTTGCCCAGCGCTCCAGGAACACAATTTTCTCTCCCTGCTTCTTCAGCCCTATGGCTTCCTGCTGTTGCTATTTCCTGGGCTCCTCAACATCCCTAAGCATCGTAAGTCTATGACCCATACTGTGTAGGTTCTGTTTCCTGTCAAGATTGTGATGAACACAGTCCTACATATTTTGCAAAGTTATGATAGAATCAAATGAAATAATGTCTAGTAGAAAATAAACTAGTGATTCTCAACCAGGAAAGATTTTGACACTAACGGGCATTGTCAGTATGGGGAGTTGTTACTGGAATCTAGCGGACAGAGGCCAGGGATCTTTCTAAATATCCTACAATGCATACTCTAGCCTACACAACAAAGAATTATCCGGTCCCAAATGTCAGTACTGCCAAGTGTGAGAAACCCTGGGGTAAGCAATCAGTAAGGACAGTTGTTAATAACTGTACTACACGGGGATCAAAGGAGATGATACCTGTTAGAGATCCTCAGAGACGATGCAGGACAGAGTAAGGGCGGGGGATGAAGATTGTCAGAAATCAGGGAGTGCTATAGGTAGCTTGAAAATACGAAATATTTCAAAGCATTTTATACTTAGAAATTTATTTTAAAACATTTGTGTCACCACAGTTATTTCTAAAGAAAGCAAAGTCAATCAACTTCCACTGGTTATAGAAATATACAGAAAGATGAATTTCTCAATTTGGAACAATAATATTTGAGGCATTGTTAATTTTTTCCCCCTCTATCAATGGAGGACATAGCTTTTTAACACTAGGAATTATTGATATTCTATAAAGTGCAACATAAATTAATTTTCTTAAAATATACTGATATCCTTGTAACAAACCCAGTTATTAACAACTGGAAAGGAGGAAAGGAAAGGCCATATTATAGGCATGCCCAGTAAAGTCTGGGTGACACAGGGAAGATACTTGCCTATCAGTCACACCTGGGAACAGGTCATTGGCCAACGTAGGCATGGCCACTGCAAGAGCAGGGAGATTTAAGATACTTAAGCTCCTAAACAAAGAAGTTCTCTCTCTTGCTTTCTTGCCTCTTGCTTGCTCACACGTGACTCCTGGCCTGCGGGACTCTCACCTCTGCATTTGCTCACGTGGCCCACCGCCATGGGGACCCCACACAATGGACTGATGGACTGTAACCAGCCTAATGCTGTACTGGACTCAGTGCCACCATGGAAAGGAAACTTTGGACACTGGCTTTGCTCCTAGCTCTACTAAATCACCAGCGGCCTATTTTCCAGGACTGGATTAAGGGAAATAGGACTTTGCAAACCGAGGGATATAATTCCACGCAAATAAAGCTTCCTACCACATCTCATCCTCCCGTGGGGGCCTCCGGAAATGCTTATTGCAGTGGCACCCCAAGAACCTCACCCCCACTAGCAATGGAGAAAGGCCATCCACGCATTTCTCTGATAACAATATTATATACAACTTTCCTAAGTAAAGGGTCATATCCACTGGTTTTAGCAAAAACTTTGGCCTATATTTCAATACTGGTTTTGAGTCACAGTAGATATTAGTATGTCAGTGGTGAGGGCGAAGGTTGGAATGATAGATAACCATCATTTAGTCCTTGCAATGCTTTATAAACTCAGTCCTAACATTTCAGAAGCCCACCCACTGAAGCTCAGCATGATATATACCCATGCGGTAGAATTAATGACCTATTGTGCTGACTCAGTTTGCAGTTAAAGTTAATTCCATTATTTTTTTCACGTTCTGGTCTCCCTAAAGTCTGAAGATTTCCATTCCAGTGACTTACTAATGGAATGTAAATCCTCAAGAGCCCAGAAAGACATCACTAACTGGGGAGACATTCTGCTTGTATGTGAACGTATTTCATGCCTAGTTGCACTAATTGCATTTCTATTTTTACCCCACACCCATCACTCTCTGCATCTCAATTAATCGCAGAAACAGAAGCAAAGCTTTTTAGTGTGTGTGCCCATCTAAATGCACTTGTCTGTGGAGATGGAAACCTTGCATGAAAAATTGATTATCATTATTTAAATAAAACAATCAATATTAGAATAAAGAGGACAGAACTAAAAACTTTTTCTCTTTTTACTTAAAAGAAGAAGACAACTGAACAAAAGGAAACAGAAAACTTGCGAAGACTGCCTCATAAGCTGATTTTATCGCATCTTTTTTTCTCTTACCGATCTCCATGATAGGGGATGAACTTGGGTGTGACAGGATATGAGGGTAAACAGTGGCAAATAAACAGTAAAGTTAAGTAGCAGAAGCGCAGCGTAAAAAATCTGGATTCCAGGGCACAGTAAGGGACATGGCCCAGACTTTTCATTTCACTGAGTTGGGTGTGTGTGTGTCGTCTTCACACATGCACACATACATACAAACACGGGAACTATCTTTTGTAGAAGCAGGGAGGTCTCTCCCAGAAACAGAGCAGACTCCCAGATTTCAAGGCTAACTTCCCCATGTACTAACTGCAACCCTCCACGAGTCATTTCACCATCTATTCTAGAGCAGTCACAATGCCTACCAAGCATTGTGGTGGAAGCTTAGAGAGGTGGAGCAAAGTTACTAGCTCACCTGGCTGGCAGTCAAAAGGTTAAGTCCTTCCATAGATGTTGAAGAGATGAATGTTTAATGCAGTCCACATATAAGATTGAGGAACTTATATTAAAATAAAACCAAACAACTAAAATGAAAAGACCCGCAGAGGGACACAAGGCCACACAACTGGTCTACCCGCCTTGCTGAGTGCAATGTTACCTATAAGGACAATTACAAAAATGACAATAGTCTTTTTCGGATTTTTCACTCAGAATATTTTAAATACTTTTTGGTTAATAATTGACTTCACATACTTTCCGCACTTTTTTTAACTTGCCTGTTTATAATTTCTACACGATTTTGTTCTATGGTGTAAAAACAATACCATCTACTAAGAATGATTACTGACTGGGTTTATTTTATCTCTGTTCACTCTTAATCCTAAATTATGAATATTCTTTAAGCCAATGACTTAGACAAAAATTCAACATCACGTATCATGGTATATAGAAGCCCTTCATGTTCACTGGATATGCTCATAAGGAGACTGGGAGGGCTGTGAGCTCTGGGTGGGCATTTTCCCTTAGGGTGCCTCATCTCAGGAGCCAGTGCAGGGGCCTCCAAAGCTCCAAGGCCCCTGGCAGGGCTCTCAGTTCCCTCAATCTAGGAGCAGTGCTCTCTGCTAACTCCTGCTTCCGTTTCCTCACCAGTGTTTCTCCAGAGTATCTGCTTCTCAACTGGCTCGTCTGCACTCAGTAAAAGTTTACTGAATGAATGAATGCACATATACTACTCAATGCTTTAAAAACACACATACACACAAGGACAAAGGGAGGAGGAAATAACTATTTTCTTAGATTTTTTATAACATTTAAAGTAAATATTACCTTTTTTCAAAATCATCACCCAAGGATATTTTTTCCATTGCTTTTCAGAGAGAGTGGAGCAGGGGTAAGGCGAAAGAGGGAGAGGGAGAGAGAGAGAAATATCGATGTGAGAGAAACACATCAATTGGTCATCTGCTCTCTCAAAGACCGGGGCTGGGGATCCAGCCTGCAACCGAGGTATGTGCCCTTGGCCAGAATCGAACCCGGAACCCTTCAGTCCGCAGGCTGACGCTCTAACCACCGAGCCAAACCAGCTAGAGCAAATACTACCATTTTTAACAGATAAGATACTTTAATCAAATATTGTTATTCTGGACAGAAAGAAATTAAAGTTATAATATGTGATGAAATATTTCATCACTATAGGTAAGATTAAACTATTTATCGGTTCCATTGATTAAGTTCAATTAAGAGTACTGAATAACAATACTGAGAGCCAAGTCTGCACGTTCCATGAAGACTGGGAAAGTGTGAGAACCTGTCTAGGTAGGTTCCTGTTGTTTATTTAGCACTTCTGCAGGGCCGATTAGATAGAATAAACCCATTAATGGCTTATTCCATGAATGAACCAATGCTTGAGAAAAGGGCTGTGTCAGTACTGAGGCAAGTGCCTCAGAGAGAGTACAGAGAGCCCTTTTCTCCTAGGTACTCACGGTCCAGCAGGAATGAGCAATACACTAGCTGCAATCAATGCCATGTGACAGATGTAAGCGGAGTGTGGTGGCCTGGTGGCCATAAGATAGAGATCCTCTGGCCTTGTGGGGAAATCCTAGGGGTCCAGGGAGATCCTGACCCACAGAGGCGGGAGGGAAGTGCAGTTCTATGTAGAGGAAACCACTTTGCCCACTGGAAGAGCTGGAGATTAAACATGCTGGCAGGGTAGGGAAGGGATGCTGAATGGAAGTTAAGGCTTCAAAGATATATATCAAGCAGAATTTAGCTGAATTTTGCAGTACTAACAGACACTGCTCAATCTGTATCTTCAAACTCCCTCTCTCTTCTGGCTTTCTTTTCAGCATATAGACATGCTCAGCTCTTTCCCATTCAATTAAAAAGAAGCCTTCCTGAGATATAGGTATTACTGGCTACTGTCTGCATGTATACTTTAATTCACAGTCAAGTTTTTTAAAATTATTTTTACGTAGCCTTACACTTGCCACCACCATTTCTGAACCTCAAACCACTGCAATATGGCTCTAACCCTCACTGTTTCACTGAAAATACCACACGTAGCGCTCAGAGCAGTAAATGTAACAACCAATTTTATGTCTATTCTCAGTGCGTACCAACTACACAGACTCGTGGTGGGTCTCAATAAACAGTTGTTGAACGAATAAATGCATGTTCGCACGTGTCCACGCGTGAAAGAAAACTTATGTTAAAAGGCTGGTTTGCAAATGTTGAGAAGAGAACTGGCTGAATTTCAAATTCTCTAATTTCTAAGAATTTCTTGATGTTGAATGTAGGATAAGAGGTCTTCTAGAGCAGATGTGGGATGGAGGAGGAATTTCCTTTTTCTGGCAGGCATCAAAATTACTATGTGTGGGAGTCAAGGGAATCCATATCCCATACAGCCTAGAACACATTTCTATGTTAATTCCTTTATATGCTTTAATTTTTCTAATGTAAATTTGGAAGATCTCCATTTTTAAAATATATAAAATTTTGAATGATCACTTTAATAAAACAAACTAGATTAGGAGCATGTTTTAGTTTTCTTCAACTCAGTTTCTAAAATATTTTCTTTTTTTAGCCTAAAGCCTAAGGGTTTACAATACAGTCTTACTTCTGAGCTAGTATTTCACAACTTAAATAAGGTGCTACTTCAGGGGAAGTCTGAATTTATCCATCTGTTTCTTTTTTTCCCTAATAATCCTCTTTAGTTCTAAAATTCTGTACTTATAAATAAAAATTCAGAATTACTCAATTCTATTCATCTTTTCAGTAATGAACTAATTCCTGTCTATGCATGAAAAAAAAAAAGAGACACCATGTGTTTTACAGTTTTATATTTATCTTCTATTAGGTGTACCTTTTATATACTCTTTTTAATAGAAATGTCATGAATAGTATTATTTGTGGCTGTAAATCTTTTTAACACACTTTCTACCCAGACACTTCAGAGCTACATGTATAAACAGAGGTGTGACCTGATTTCACGACCAGGTGAGGACCATCTTAGTGGGTGAGCTCTGCCCCGGGGCAGCCCAGTATTTGCTAGAGACACATGCTGGGTCAACACACAAGTTCTCATTCAGAAAATTAATATCTATCTCCTGATAACTCCCTGGGTACCAGCATAAACTTAACCTTTATTATACTTATTTGTGCTCTCAGCATGAACTTCACCTGGTTACAGTCATAAGAGTCTAGATTTGTTTTCCAGTTTAGATTCTGCCATTAACTGTGTGATTTGGGTAAAGTATTATTCAATGTTTCTGTGCCTCCATTTGCTTGCCTGCAAATGTGGACAGCAATATCCTTTCTCCTGACTTTATACATAAAGTACAAAAGTATTGAATGGAATGATACGCAGTAAACAGAGTAAATCACTGTCTAGTTTAAATGCCATAAAACTTACTTTCCTCAAATGTACGACTTTCAACTTTGTCTCTGATGTTTATCTGAAATTTTTCAGTTCATTCCCATAAAGCTACAAAATCATTCTCTAGCTTTTTTCATGTTTCCTTTGTTTTCTGCTGACTTGCTCAGTTTATAGCCATCCAAAAGCAGTCACTCAATCTCTCCTATAAAATATTATTGCCAATTAAGTTTTTAAAAATTCTTTTATAAAGGATCTTGCTATATTTTTAAATACCTAAAGAGATGTATACTAGTTACAATTTTATTTTATATATTTATTTACATAATGTAAGATACATTTATTCAGTGCTCTTTAGAACTTTCTGAAGATGCTGGGGATACAATACCAAATATATTATAGATATTATCCTTAAGGATTTCTTACCTAAGTAGAGAATTTTAGTTTTAATATAGACATATATGCACAGAAATATGTCCTGGTATATTTGGGCATACATAATTGGCATAAAGAATGTAGTGAACATTTAGGGCAGCCTGGTGGGTGACAGGAAGGTATCAAGTAAAGCTTAACAGAGAGGAAGAATGTATCAGCTGAGCACTTAAAGAGGAGTATAAGCTATTCAAGTACACATTTTACGAAGAGCAAGGACCATTTGAAAAACCAGGTGTGAACGGTTTGTGTGAGTGTGAAACAGGGAGAATTGTTCATGGATCTGCCACTTGTTCTGTAGTGCTAGGGCAAAGGGACATGAATGGTGGGGTTGGGAAAATAGGGGAGAAAGTTAGGGAGGGAGGGTGGGAGGGAGGAAGGAGTTCGTGTATGTCATGGAAGGGCCTTAGCCTTGCACGTGATAGAAGAGGTATTAAAAAAATTCTTAAGTAGAAGGATGGGTAGTTGGGTTTAAATTTTAGAAAGCCAGAGAGGATTGACTGGACAGGGGTATGGTGGAGTCAGAGAATGGTCAAGAACTGGAATGGGAATTAAACTGAACGGGTGCTGAACAACAGCAGAAAGTATGATGAGAAAGAGGAGGTTCGGGAGCAAGCAATGACAGAGCAGATGGTGAGAGAAGGGGAACTGTTAGCCAGGGAGCCTTCCAGAGTTCTGGGTTAGGAACTATGCAGAAGAGGGTCCCTTCAGTCTCTTTAGGGAATCAAGGTTTTTAGCACAGTTTAAGCGGCTTTCTGATTAATCTTGTCATATACCTATATTTACTTAAGGTTTAATTACTGCTACTTAGAACTGCTTCAATATAATTTCAGGTCTTTAGGTGCAACCACTAGTCTATTTGGCCTCAGATACATCCAGTTGCTGTAAGTCAACAGCACCAGCAACAAAATGTTAGTTGACTTCTGGCCAACAGGAGCTTGTCCTCCGCCCAGCTCCAATGCCCGCTTGCTTTCTGCTTCTGACATTCCAAGTCATGTGGGCGGGTCTTGTTATTATTCCTTTTTCTTTGCAAGTTCTGACTTTGAAAACTTGGTAGTTTTACAATGTTCCTGGTAATTTCACTTCTGCTTCTGTGGAATTCATAATTTTGCTGTATCATCTTTATCGTGAATTTTCTTTATAATACATATTTATAAGGAAACACTAGTATCTGTTTCAGACTGATGTAAAAGGCAATATTTTGCCTCTCGATTTATGAAGCTCACCCCAGAACCTTTCTCTAAACAGATCTTCAGTTAAACATCCTTTCCTTAGTTAACTTTCTCTGGATGATTGTCTGAATAAGTAAAAATCAAAACAAACTTCAAATAAAATGATAAAGGGGAAGTAAGTCAAAGTACCCTGTAGAAAAAAAACATCATCCTAATAAAAACTAGTAATTGAGGTAGGCAAAAAAAAGTCTCTTCCCCAAAGATATCTATGTCCTACTCCCCAGAACTTGTGACTATTATTTTACATGGTAAGAGGGAAATTAAGGTTGCAGATGGGTTTAAGGTTGATAATCAGCTAATTTAAACATAAAGAGATTATCCTGGATTATCCAGGTTAACCAATATAATCACAAGGATTCTTTAAAAATATGGAACAGAGAGGCATAGGTGGGTTAGAGTGATGCAGTGTGAGAAAGACTCTACTAGTCATTGCTGGTATTGAGGATGGAAGGGGCCACGAGATAGAAAATGTGGGCAGCCCCCAGCATCTGAAAAAAGCAAGGAAATGGAATTGCCCCTAGAGCCTCTAAAAAGGATCCCAGCCCTACTGACACCTCAATTTTAGCCCAATGAGACTCATTTTGGACTTCTGACCTCCAGTACAGTAAGATAATAAATATGTGTTATTTTAAGCAACTAAGTTTGTGGTAATTTATTACAGGAGCTATAGGAACAGTCTAATGAATTCCAAGGTTGGTATTGCTTTGGAAATCTGAATATTCTGAAATACAGGTTCTGATGAGATCAGGTTTTACTGTGCTATGTTTTTATTGTATTATTTTTAGGTAAGAAAGTAGGACATTAAAGAAAACTATTAATGATATATGTCCATCACTTAGCAAAAATACCAGGATAATAGTTTACCTAAAATTAGTATTTACCACTTTAACAGATATAATTTTCTATAAAAAGCAAAGGTTTTATTAATATATTTGTTTATTTGTAAAAAGATACAAAGGAGGGGAAAAAGCACAAAAATATAGCTTTTTTACTTTAAAATTTTTCTGCTAAAGTTCCATAAGGGCGTAAATTATTTTAATTCTAAAATGCTAAGAGTACTTCATACATATTAAATAGCCACAATAAGCAAGCAATTTCCAAAACTCACTCAAGTGGGACCATTTTACTTTTTTAAAAAACAGATTCCATTTGAGATATTAAATCATTAAGCCAAATAACTGTATGATAAGGCCCATTTCTAAGAACAATTTCCTTTTGGTGCAATGTAAGTAAAAAGAGGGGAAAAAAGTTTAAACCTCTAATTAGCCACTTTCAGTAGTTAATTAAAATATGTTTGCTTTTACATGTGATCTTTATGGTATAAGATACAATTCCAGTCTCCTACAACTTAATCAGCTAAATATAAAATGCAACTCCCATCTGGTAAATCAATTGTTGTGCCCCATCATAACTCAACAAGACACTGAGGAAAACCATTGAAATGCTATTTCCTTTTCTTTAGAAGAGAATTATGTACAATTTCAGCGTGCTTTGCATTTCTAAAAGTTAAAGTCAACAGGGAGGTATCACTCCTTTACATGAGTTTCCCATGAGAAAATCAACAGCAAAGTATAAAGCTTTTGCCGTTCTTCATGAAACACTCCATAACACGAACTTGGCTTTAACCAGAACATATTATTTGGCAGCTAAAACCTTTAATTAGAGTTGTGGTTTGAACAGGTTTTCACTGAATTTATGTTCTGTAGGGGCTCAAAGAACAACGTTGTTATTCTAACCAGTTTGTTCTATTTCAGGTGGTTGAAACGTTGCTCTTGAGCTAGGAGTGGAAAACAGAGAATGCTGCTCTGATTCTTGTTTTACTGGTTTTAATTATGATTCAACATTTCTGAACAAGTACTAAGAGCAGTTAGATAGAAAGAAGAGCGAGACACTTCTTTCAACAACTATTTACTGAGCATTTGCTCTGTGCAAGGTTGTACACTAGGTATTACGGGACCAAAAAAACACATCTAAAATGATGATTCCTACTTTAAAAGAGAGAAAGAGCTGGGGACGGGGGGAAGGTCTTAACTTGGTGATGGACTGGACAAGAGGGAAGAAAATGATGGAGCCAAAGGGGAATCCAACGATCTACCTGCATGCTTGGGGGAGAGGCATTAGTAGGATTGAGAAAGAGCAAGACTTGAGGTAAAATATGGGAGGGGTCAACTTTTAAGCCCCATAAGTTAAAATACATGTAAGGAAAATCTCTGTGTAGACTAAAGATAGTTACTTCAACTGAGCAAATTGAATAGCTTAGTTTCTGACAAGGAAGAAATTTTTTTAAAAGAATTGTATAGTTGCAGTAAATAATCATGTTATTTCTTCAAGAAAGACAAACACTATCTTAGTCATGAACCCACAGGGAAATTATTTTATATGTATGTACATGTAATGATAACGGAAAAGATAACAGATGTGTCTTTAAAAAACATTTTATGAAGTTGGGGAAATATTCCTCATATGTTTTTTCTTATAACTGTATTATAAACATAATGAATTTAAAAAGTAAAATAGCTTCTACATGGATTATTTAAGCACAAATAAAGTATATCTATCAGTTTTTATGTTTCTGTAAGTTTACCTATCACCCTAAAGAAATATAGCATATTGGGAAAATAATATTTTCTTGTATAGTGACTACAAAGTATCCTATTATGGCACTAATTTACATTTACAGTTTCTCAGAATTCTGTCACTGATCAATATATTAGTTCATATTTGTTTGTTGAAAACATATTTGCAAGGGCCAACTTAAAATAATTTTTACTTCTTGGAGAGTTTATATTTTAAAAAAGTTTAAATATTAAAATGTAGAAAGAATATATCAGTTTGTGGTTTTAAATAATTTGTTTTCAGTGGAAAATGTCTGTAGTAGTTGGGTTTATAAAGAATAATCCAAACTCATCTGTTATTTCTAAAATATTTTGAACATTACTTGTCATTGGACTGAAGTTAAATTACAATGGGCACAATCTACTTTGTTATTAATTCACTGCTTTCATTAGGATGCATCAGCATGGTGCTTTCATTTTAGCAAAATTGCCATTTTCAGCGATACAGTACTAGATAACACTTATTTATGTATGAAACAAAGGAGTTGAAAGACCAGGTTCCGAAATCAAACTCCCTGTTTTCAAACCTGGCATTGTACTTACTGCTCATATAAATAGAATGAGACTGAGGGAAATTACTAACCTCTCCTTTTCCCTTGTCTACACCCCTGGTGAGAAATAATGAGATGTATTTCAAAGGTGGTTGTATGGAGTCAATAAGAGATACAGCAAGATGCTTAAAATTGTACCCATCAGGAAGTGACTCATGTTATCTATTACCACATACATCTAACTAGCTGTTAACATGAATTCTTTCCATATGATTATTTTATAAACATATTTAAAATGCATACGTATTTCAATATTATTCCTGCCAGTGGTAATCTCAAAATCCATAGATTACCCATTTATTCATGATCAGCTATAATAGCAAGGTAATTGGCTGCTCTCTCGTTTACAAGAGTTTTACTGGAGAGGAACAAAGTGTATAAAGTAGGTAAATACCGTCCTCATGTAATTAATTAATCATTATGTTTCTCTTGACATTATATTTTTTATTCCCAAAACATGATTTATGTCACAAAGTTCTCAGTGCATTTCCCTGGCAAATATTCAATTCACAAACATCACATGATAATCCCCGATGATGTTTCACCAAAATATGGGATATGAATCTACTGTATTGCAACCAGCACTTTAAAATAAAATAAATAGAATAGAATAGGGAAGAAACCATCATCCATGATAAAGGTATTGTGAATTTTTATTTGTTTTTCAGATGCATGTGTGTTCCACATTGTGTGGTAGTTGGTTACAGCCACAAAACGCTGAAAGGCTGAGATAATACATACAAATACTGTGGTCTTTATAGTTGAAGCCACAAATAAAACACAAATCCTGCCATGGAGTAAATTTCATTATTATAGAGGGGCAGTGTTTACACAGGAATAACGACAGGTAGTCAGGACAAATTAAGGGAGCTGAATTGTAAAATATTTCAACATCACTGCTTTGGGGTAGGGAGGTAAAGGATTTGGAAAAGCTTCCCATACACTGTAGGACCTGAGATGCCTTTTGAAGGGTGAGTAGGCAAATCAGATCTGAAGGTCCCCCCAGGAAAGGCCTGGGGCACTGTGAAGACCCCCACAGCACCGTGAACAGGAGAGTTACTGGGATCAGAGCTGCCTTTAGAAGGACGAATGCCCGTCAGTTTCATTCCCAGGCCAATTCACTGGAGAACTACCATAAACTCCACCAAACTGGCCAGGGCATATTAATGTCTTTAATACCCACGAACAGGCCCAGCACAATGTGTGATTTGTTAGTTAAGAAATGAAGATATATAAACACTTTCTTCAAGGACATTTTTATCACCCAATTGGGCAGAATGAGATAAAAACTGTATAAAATATGATAGCTAATAACTGACATATGCTTGCCAGCTTTTACAGCAAAAATTACAGTGAACTGGGAATACAGATAAAGAAAATGTGAGAATGAAGTTTTCATACAAAATGACTTTTGGATTTATGTCATGTATGAATGGGTTACGGTATAGAATGGAGGAATCAGTATAAATATTATAACAAAAAAAGCTCAAAAGCAAATAATTTTATAAAAGAGGAGACAGGGGGAAAGAAATAAAGATGACTCAGTATAGGTAAATTAAGGCCACTTAGTGAAAAACCTAGCTTGCCAGTTAAAACTGTTCTTATGTCCTGCCTTAAATACTAAGAAGGTTTTTGAGCAAGCTGATAATGGTTTCTTCCCAACTTCTTTGCCATAAAGGACACTTTCATTTCAAAGTAGCTCAGTGGGTGGTTAAAAATTTAAAAGAAAATGTAATCACAAATACTTGATAATCTAGTTTGTCATCTTTTAATTTGTTTCATTAGATATATCTAGAGATATATAAGTGCATATATTTGTGTGGACTATTTTTCCAGTGTTTCAAGTTATATAATTGTGAATATTATAAATTAGGAGTCATTTTTCAATCATTCTCATGATTATACAACAGATGGCTAAATGTTTTAAAGTTTTAATTATTATTTTTTGCCAATTTCTCATTCCAATCTTATCTAAAATGTCCTGCCTATTTCTAATTGAGCATTTGGGGGAGGGGGGATATGTCATTAGCCTTTGCTACAGTTAATTAAAATAAATTTTAGATACAACCCTTCAAAGGCACCATCATTTATTTCTTATTTATACATCCTTCAAATCATTAACATTTTCTTATCTTACTCTTCATAAAGCATGATGACATATTTGCTGTTAGACTTGTACACAATCTTAGGAATCATTTGATCCAAATCTTTCAATTAATTGAGAAATCTAAGATCCCAAATCATTAAATGGTGTGTTCAAGGTCATTTATTAGTGATAGGGTTAAGGCCACAAATTGAGACTCCCTTTGCCACTCCAATTCTTTTACAGTTTTACTATGTGGCTACAACAAACAATTCCTACTACTAATGCCACACCATTAATCCTAGTAACTCAAACTCATATACTGAGATTGTCATATGTCAGGCTCTGTTCTGGGCATTTTCATGCAGTAACTTCATTGCTTACAATAACCATGCATGGCAAATATTTTCCTTACCTGACACTTGAAAAAAGTGAGGCTCGGAGAAGCCCTGTAACTAGCCCATGGTCACGCAGCTCTAAGTGGGAGCACCATGGTGGAATTCTCAGCCAGATCTAACCCCAAACCATGAGATTACTTTCCATGCTTTGTCTTTCTAGTCTGCTTTTTCATACTAGTTCCCCCCACAAGCAAATAACTTGAGTTAGATTTTCAAAGTTTTTACAAGGTTGATTAATTATCACACAAGTCTCAATTAACACCTGCTCTTAGTTACCATACATATTGCATACACAGTCTGTGAGACCAGCACCTCATTTATTGAATTATGAAACTTGAACCATTTCGTTAATTTTAACCTAACTGTAACTAACTTTTGAGTTAAAAAAAATCTTGGGAACGTTATTTTTCTATTATGCTTTTTATAATTTTTATTTTTAACTGTATTTTTATTGTTGACACTATTACTGATGTCCCCATTCCCCCCCTTCCCACCTCTACCTAGCCCATGCCTCACCCGCCTCTCCTTCCCTCTGGCCATCACCACACTGTTGTCTATAAATTATGCATATATGTTCTTTGGCTAATCTCTTTACCTTCTTTCTTCTAGTCTTTTCCACCTCCCTCTCCTTTGATGGCTGAAAATCACATAGAAATTTGTGTCCTTTCTTTAGCACAAGGAATCTTACTATTCTAAACCATTTAATTCTAAATACTACAGTGATTTATCAACTGTAACATGTACAACTACCTTGAATACCACTTTTAAAAAAGCAAAAACATTGCTAAACTATGATATCCATTAGACTTTCTCAGATTTCAGATGTTATTTAAAAATGAGCATCTTGATGGTGGCTGCGGGGAGGCAGAAGGGGGTATAGGGGGATAAATGGTGATGGAAGGAGACTTGATGGGGTGGTGAACACACAAAGCAGTATACAGATGTTGTATTATAACACTGTACACCTGAAACCTATATAATTTTATTAACCAATGTCATTCCAACAAATTCAATTAAAAATAAAATAAAAGTAAATAAAAAAGTGGGCATTTTAAAATCAATGAAATATGGTAGTTTAAAGTTGCAACATGTAATAACATATGGGAAAACATAAGCAGAGAAATGGAAACTCTAAGAAAGAATCAAAAGGAAATGCTTGACCCCGGCCGAGTGTGGCTCAGTGGTTGAGCATCAACCTAGGATCCAGAAGATCACGGTTCAATTCCCGGTCAGGGCACATGCCTGGGTTGTGGGCTCAATACCAGTGGGGAGCATGCAGAAGGCAGCTGATCAATGGCTCTCTCTCATTGATGTTTCTATCTTTCTCTCTCTCTTTCTCCTTTCCTATCTCTGAAATCAATAAAGATACATATATATTAAAAAAAGGAAATGCTTGAAATCCAAAGCATAGAAACAAACAATGCCTTGGATGGGCTCATGAGCAGACTGGAAATAACTAAGGAAATTAGCAATGACCCTGAAGACAAGTCAATAGAAACTTTCCAAGCTGAAAAGCAAAGAAAAAAAGAACCGACAGAATACCCCAGAACTCTAAGGCAATTACAAAAGGTGCAACATACGCATGAGGGGAATCCCAGAATAACAAGAAGATAAGGGAGCAAGAGAATATCTGAATAATGGCTGGACTCTCAAGGAACATGAAGCCGTATAAACACCCAAATCAAAACACCGAGGCATATCAGAGCCGACTGCAGAAAACCAAAGATAAAGAGAATATCCCCCAAGAAACCAGAAGACATTAGAAACAACTTGCCTATAGAGTAACAAGACTGAGAATTACACCAAATTTCTTGTCAGGAACCACACTAGCAAGAAGTATTTAAAGTGTTACAAGAAGAAAACCCAGCAATCTAGAATTCTATGTTCAGTAAAACTATCCTTTAAACAAGAAGTAGAAATAAAAATTTTTGCCGATAAACAAAAACCAAGGAAATTTGTTGCCCATAGACTTGCCTTGCAAGAAATATTAAAATAAGTTCCTCAGCAAGAAAAAAAAAAAAGGGTACAGATCAAAACTCAGATCTATATAAAGGAAGGAATAAATGAATGTAAAATATTTTATTTTCCTTATGGAGGAAAATAATATTAACAATGTATTGGGTGATTTTAGCTTATGGAACAGTGAAATTAACAACATCAATATTATAAAGGGTGGGAGAGAGGAATTGGGAATATTAGGTATTCCCAATTATTACTGGTACCTATATTACCAATTATTGGTACCTATTATTGGTACTGTTATTAGGTACTTATACCTACAAAGCAGTATAACATCATTTGAAAGTGGATGTGATAGTTTTAAATGTGTACTTCAAATTCTAAGGAAACCACAAAGGAAATTTTTTTATAAAGAGGTATAACTGATATGCTAAGATGGTAGAGAACATGGAATCGTATAAAATGCTCAATTCAAACCAGAGAAGTCAGAAAAAGAGGGGAAGATTAAACAAATAAAGGGAGTGAGTATAATGATTAGGAAACAGTTACAAACGTGGTAGATATTATTCTAAGTATATCAATAACCACTTTAAGTGTGAATGGTCTAATACACTAAAGAGACTGTCAGGGTGGGTTAAAACAAACAAAACAAAACAAAAAGACCCAACTATATGTTGCCTGTAAAAAAAAAAAAAAAATTTAAATATAAAGACAGAGAGATTAAAAATAAGGGGATAGAGAAAAATATTCCGTGCTAATATTAGGAAATTAAAAATCAGAAGCACAATGAGAAACCATTACATACCTATTAGAGTAGGTGAAAATCAAACAATTGAAACCGAAAATACCAAGTGCTGCTGAGTATGTGGAGCAACAGGACTCAGACGCACTGCTGGGCAATGTGCTAAATGGCCCAGCTACTTGGGAAGACAGTTTAGCAGCTTCTCTGTCAATTTCAGCTATCACATTCCTAAGTATTTACCTAAATTGCGTTGAAAACTTGTATCCAACACAAAAACCTACACATGAATGTCGGTAAAGCTTTGTAACTGCTAAAACTTGGAAAGAACCAAGATGTCTTTCAATAGGTAAAGTGACAAACTGTGGTTCATCCGTGCCGTGCAATATTACTCAGCGATGAAAAGAAACGAACTTTCAAGCCATAAAAAGACATGAAGGCATCTTAAATGCACATTGCCAAGTGAAAAAAGCCAGTCTGAAAAGACTACATACTCTGTGAGTCCAACTATAAGACATTCCGCAGAAGATAAAACTATAGAGACAGTCTAAATATCAGCGGCTACCAGAGGTTGGTCAGGGGGAGGGATGGATAGACAGAGTGAATTCAGAGGGTTTAGAGGGCGGTGACGCTATTATATTGCAATAATGGATATAAGGCGTGACATTACGCATTTGTCAAAACAGAACTTTACAACATGAAGAATAAACCTTAATGTAAATTATGAACTACATTAATAGTAATATATCGACAGTGGTTCATTAACTGGACCAAATGTACCACACTAATAATTCAAGATGTTACTAAGAGCAGAGACTCTGGGGGAGATGGGGAGTAATATGGGAACCCCCTATACTGTCTACTCAAGTTTTATGTAAATCTAGAAGTGTTCTAAAAATTGTAGTCTATTTATTTAAAAATGAAGTCAGTGCAGAAATTAGAACCCAGTTTGGCCCTAGTGAGCCCCGAGCATCAATTAGAGTTCCCTCTACGGGAAAGGACAGAAACAGGGCTGCTGCTACCTTCGGACACCATACCAGGCTCTGAAACGCCAGGGACTATTCCCTTCTTGGCATCAGCATCGCAAGATGCACATAGCTTAAACTAAAAATGTTTTTCACTTTCTGCTCAATTTTCTTGTTTTATCAATAAAGGGTACAATGCAAGACTTTAAAAAGACTTTCCACAACAGTAAGGGATTTAGTGTCAACCTGGTGAAAATAAATGAAACTCAATTCCTTATCAAACTGAAGGGGAAAATTAAGATGAAGAGCTCCCTAAATTCTAGGTGTGATCCGAAGCACATTCCTTGCATTACTCAACTGAATTCTCAAAATAACCTTGTGAACCAAGTGTAACAATTATTCCCTGTTTACAGATGAGAATGTGGCCTAAGGAGGTCAAGTGTATTTCCCAAGATTGAGGATCCAGGTTTCAAACGCAGATGGATTCAAAGCCTGTGTTACTGAGCCACGCTGCTTCTCAATTCTGGGAAAACAGGTGTAAATTTAACACCAAGAGCCCTAGCCAATTTGGCTCAGTGGTTAGAGCATCGGCCCTCGGCCCGAAGGGTCCTGGGTTCAATTCTGGCCAAGGGCAGATACCTCGGTTGCAGGCTTGATGCCGGCCACAGTCAAGGTTCCTATGGGAGGCAACCAATCGACATGTCTCTCTCACATCGATGTTTCTCTCTCTCTCCCTCTCTCTCTCTCTTTCTCCCTTCCACTCTCAATGAAAGAGCAATGGAAAAAATATCCTCAGGTAAGGATTAAAAAAAATCATCAACAAGAGTATATTTCAATAATTCTTGCCAACGTGAGGCAAGAATCACCACAACAATGGCAATGAGAGTCCTAAGATATATACAAATGCTCCAGTTTTTGTCAATCTGGAATAAGATTAGGAGTGAATATTTTTATAAGCAGACATGCTATCTAGTGATTTCTGTGCAGAAATGTGTGTGCCTGTCCAGATGTGCACATACACATCTGTGTATTACGAGAGGGACACAGAACCAGAGAGAGAAGACGACGACAGAAAGATTTTAAAACATTTAAAAAAAATCTCCTTGGTATTTATTCTGGATTATAATAATTTGAACAGGTTACCAAAGTACCACAACATAAATTCTAACTGCTATACTGAGGGGTATGTATTTCATCTCCGCCTTCTTTCCAATTTACTCAATGTGGAAAACGACATTGGCCTTCCGAAGCCTTCGCTTATGTTTGGACCCCTTCCATCTTTGAGTCTTACTCTAGTGCTGCTGACCATTAAAATGAATCTTTCCAGTGGGGCTGGAACAGTCCTATTAGCCCAAGCCAAGCTTTATATGGCTTGTGCGCTTTAAGAGGTTAATCTTGCCAGCCAGCTCACTTTGTTCAGAAGCATTAAATGGAAAGACTGCAATATTCAAAGAAAGCCAAAGTTCACTGGGTAAGACCCCAATAATATAATGGAGCATAAAACCTCTAGAACTTTTAACAATAATGTTTTATGAAACATATGCGTACACTTGCTGGAACAGAATCCAAGTCCAATGGTTTTGAAGGTCAGTTCAAAGTCAGCACATATGCGCTATCTTTGTTAGAAATATGTGCTACTTCAAAAAGTGTTGGAACCAGAAGCTTTCTTTCCCCATTTTATGGTTTCTTATCTGTCCAGCAGTAGACTGTATTAGGGGGGAAAAATCACCTATTACAGAATGATATAGTTTGCAGCCAAATTATAAAGTTCAGTAAAATATTCCAAATTTCAGTATCACCAAATCTTGGTGTTATAGAATGAAAGGAATCACAGAGTGTAATTCTAAAAGGATGTGCTACTTGAGGTAAGGGCAATAGATAGAAATAATTAAAAACAATTATTTTATTTCAACTTCACAAGCAATTATAAAAGTCTTTGATGCTCATTGTTGTGAAAGGAGCAAAAGACTCTCCATTCCTACATTTAAGAGAAAAGTGGTTTAGAAATGGGCCTGATTAAAGCCAACTATTCGTATTATTCTGATGTTTCCAACATGCTCAAATTGTATGAGCAACTGTGATTCTCCTAGGGGAAGGAAGTGAAGGTCTGCTTTGCATGACAAGGTCAGATTTCTGCAGGCAAATGAGACTTCCATGGTTGACTGTTCCTAGGTTGTCACTGTCTGGCTGGGGCCCAAGAGGTCAAGAGAGGTTCCAAATTGTATTCACTGCTTCAGGGACACCCTTGGGGCCACTTTTTAAGGTCATTAAGATTTTCTTACTCTGGCTCCAGCTTTACTCTCTTAAATCTTGCTACTACACATTGGCAATTCCATACCAATGTAGGTTAAAAAGAAATTGAAAGAATTTAGTATTATATGCATATCAAAAGATAGAACATCCACTATTTAACAACTTCCTTTAAATCTAAGATTCAGTTCAATGAAATTCAAGTAGACCACAGAGAATGATAACCAGGCCCCAAGAGAAAAGTTTGACTCTATTATGACTGTCCTGGTATTTACACTCTATGATCAACACCACTACTCTAAATTTCATTTAATATTGAGGTAACTTTCTGCAAAAATTACACAGTCTCCCCAATCATCACATATGTTTAATCATGGTCATTTTTTATTGTTTAATTTCTTTTGTAATAACTTGAGTCACTAAAATACAAATGCTGAATTAAATTATTATTTGACTGTACTTCGATGCTTTTCTATTTAGTACAAATATATGTCTAAACTTTCTCATAGTGGATTAGAAATACAGGAAATGGATTATAATTATAAAAGTTGGAAGAGTTCTGCCTATTTGTAATAATGAGGGGTACCTGTAAGCATTTTAGATAATGTATGGAAAACGTCTGTATTTAATTATATCATACTTTTCTTAGACAATGGTAATTTCATTAAGGAATATTTTGAAGCCCCTGCAGAGATAAAAGTATTAATGGTTGTTCAAGAACTTTATGGGTACAATGCTAGAAAATGTTTGGTTTTACAGATCAACAGCCTGATACTTCACAAGTATCAGATTTTCAATATAAAAGGAAGAAATTTAAAATACTGGGCAAATAGACACAGAAAATGTCTTTCATATTAGTAAAGTTTTCAATACAATTCTATAACATATATTCTGAGCAGGATTTCTCTTTGAATTTTGTTGAGGATGAGAATTTCTAAAAAAATAAATTAACAGCTTGCTATTCATTCTTCTCAGAGGAAAAATCCTAAACTGTTCTCATGGAAACAGTGGGACACAAAGTATGGGCTTTTAGTACTTGTCTATAGTATTTTAAAAAAATCAGATTTTCTTTTTGGATGCTTACTGTTCTAAAGGCCACTTCTTCTGCAGTCAGTTTTCAATCTCCCAGTGGTAAGAATACATTCAAAGGCTGTGTGCACAGCAGGGTAGAAGTCTTTCTCTGTGAATGTAACTATATCACTCATCAGTAACCTCCTGCCATCAGGGGACTTGTGTTTTCTTTCCTTTTAGTGACTCCATGGGCCCTTGAATGCCAGTCACTGCCCGAGACCTGGGGCAATATTCACATAATCTCTGTCAATAGTTCCTATGCATGCCATTGGTGCAACTAAATGTCAAGGCTGCAGATCAAAGACCACACATTCTAAAACTCATGTCCCTTTATGGATCAATTTTCATAAACTGTACTCCGTGTTTTAGAAATACACGGAGGCTCACTCTATGCTTTCTTTCCTTTATCCCTGAGATGTTTATTTATATAAAAGATAATCTGATTTATAGATAACAGGGTGAAATTCTGATGCAACATATAAAACTCATTTTTCCCTTTCCCTATCGTGAAGTGTTTCACTATAGCTTTTATTTTATAGTAGAAATGCAAAAATCTTTGGGATATTAAAAGAAAAAGACATGGATTGCTTTGCAACATGGACCATCTTTCCCCAGTATCTGGTACAATAAATATTACATAATAAATTCTTACCCATGATTGATTTTATTTTGCAATCTTCATTAGGCTTCAGGAAAATTATATGAGAGGAAATATCTTCAGCATGTGTTTTTTTAAACAATGTATATCCATTTTAATTATTCAAAATTACTTGGGTAAAGAAATATAATTATTTAAAATAATTTTCTCTCGGTGGCTTTCATACAAAAATTACATCCATCTATACTTCTTCAAGTTGGCCTGAGTAAAATATGATGGACCAAATTATCTTCTCTGAATACCTACTCAGTTCAACTGTGGATATTAAAGTTCTGAAATTTACAACTTTCTGTAAAGAGCCATAGTTGGAAGAAATCATAAGAGTTAGAACAAAATGTACATGCATGCCACTTATGCTTATATCTTGCTAAGTTTTAAAATAGATTTACTATAGAGGTAAGAGCCTATAACACAATAAATATGCACGTATCAGAGGGCTAAAAATAGGAGATGTGAAAACATGCCCAGGCCTTAGAGCCGCAGGGCTGCTCACTAAATTCCAAATAGAAGCTTCATTGTCCCCGCTCCCCTAAGCAAATTTTAATATCATTGCATGAGATTATTAGGTACAAAACTTCACTCTGAGTTCCCCTGGGATCTGTGAGACATTAGGCAAGTCACTTACTCAGAAGGTAGCTTTGGCCTTATCTGTTTTTGACCACTTAAACTTTTTCTTTAAAAAGGAAAACTTATCATTTCTATAGTTGTGGTAAATGACTGAGGCTCAAGAGAAAATCAGATAAATGGTGAAAGTTATAGAGGTCCTCATTAATGGGAAAGATCAAAATTTTCTGAGAAATCAACTTTCTATGTTCCTTAATTCTACCGTTCATTGCTAGTAAGATCTCACTAAAATCCAAATATGACCAACTTTTAAATTAGAGAAGGTACTTTGATTACATATTGAATCCACTGAAGTAAAAATAGGTGTGTGTATGTGTGTGTGTGTGTGTGTGCACTCGCCCCAGCCACACACATACTTGTTAATGCTGAGGCCAGGGGGTGCAGAGGGCCTAACAGCTCTGATTCAAATCCTTTGACTTTCTTTCAGAGGCAGTCAAGGTGCAGGCCCGTTCTGGAAGAGCAGGCCTACTTACCAGTTTTCCGGAGGGGGAAGTCATCTTTCGCATCTTGCGCTCCTGGTAATGTGTATTTGTAGGAGGGAGACGTCCCACTCAGGGGTGGAGAGCTTTGATCCAATGACGTATGGTGGGCAGCCCTGCAAGGGAAAAAGAGGCTGCACCATTTGCGCTGCAGTTTTTCCTGCATGTTGGTCAGCAATAATCAGTTGCACATGCCCTACACGTGTCTCAGCTGTGTTTATGTTCTTTCTTTTTAGTATGTACAAACCACAGCCTCAAGTATCCGAGTTCACGATAGCAGCGTGCTATGCAATGCTTCAGGATTCCCGAGAATGCTCACCGTGTGTCTGGTCACACGGAAAAGTTTGTTTTACTGAAAGAGAGACATTTACTAAGAGCCTGAGTCGTGATCATCTGAGATTACTGTGTCTGTTTTCTTAAGAGCCATACTAGTGAAAGAGTCATCATCCGAGCCCTTTTCAGTCAACAATGTAGAACCACCAAGGTAAAGTAAACACATAGAAGCACTTCCTTTTTAAAAATTGCTAGAGAGGACACGAAAAACTTTTCTACTGGAAAGACAGTACTGTGCCATCAGCCTCGGTCTCCTGACTTATAGCAGTCCAAGGTGAAGACCGGGGGTCCCTTCCTTTTTCAATATAAAACTGATTTCTCAAAATGTTTTCTCTTTTCTGCATAAATACAGCAAAGGAGATGCAATTGTGGGACTGGAGGATAGTTTACAGGACTGAACGTAAACTAGCCAGTGGATATAAACATCTCCAATGATTACATCTGAAGGAAGCAATGGGCAGGGCATGGTGTCACCAACAAGGTGGCTATTCTACCAGCATTCTTCTGAATCACATTCTCAAGAACTGAACCGGTTTAAAGATATTTCATCTGGCAAAAAAGTGTTAAATTCAGATTCCATAATTTAATGATTTATGGTTGTTTGGAGTCAGGCCCTGCTGAAGTTCAACTCAGTACAAAAAGGATTGCTAAGTAACATTTGAGAGTCATGATGAATAAACCCAATGGAACTGCTAAAAAATTTTCAGCTGACAAGTTGTTTACATGTAGTCGTCTCCCATTTAAAAAAAAAAAGTATCTCTTCTGCCCGGCTGGGTGGCTCAAGTTGGTTGGAGCGTCATCCTGGACACCGAAAGGGTCACGGATTCGATTCCCAGTCAGGGCACTTACCTAGGTTGTGGGTTCGATCCTGGGTTGGGGTGTGTAAGGGAGGCAACTGACAGATGTTTCTTTCTTCGATGTTTCTCTCTCTTGCCCTTCCTCTCTCTCCAAAATCAATAAACATATCCTTGGGTGAAGATTTTTTTAAAAAGCATCACGTCTTAAAACAGAATTTAACTTAGAAAGCATATATGAATTAGTTATAAATTATGTTTGTAATTTTAGGCATTAATACTGTATTTCTTTTTAAAAGAGACTGTGATGTCGATTGAACATTTGAAAATTTTCTTTTAGGATTGGTTGCTCAAGTGAACGGACATGCATGACAGATATTATGAAAACCATTATAAAGTATTTATACTGCATTTTGGAATTTGCCTCAGTTACCTTTTGTTGGATGCAGAGAAGGGCAGACACTTATAAAATAGAATTTATGTATAATAATACTTTAAATAGAACCCCTGGGATGCTTACAATTTCATTACAGCAGAGTAATCAAATACTTATTCCTTTATCCTTATGATGTGAGGGATTAAAATATGTAAATGTAAAATCCCATGGTCATTCAACAAAGATATTTATAAAATGAGAGAAATGAAACTATTATCTATTAGTCTATTATCCAGACATTCTTCGCCTATAAATTTCGTCCTGATTGCTAAAAACACCTCCTTCCTTATGTTCTGCAGAAAGAACTGGACTTGGGGAAGCATGTCCATAAAAACGCTAATACCACAGTGTCTTACGTTGTCCGCGGTGTGTCAGAAGCCAGTCTACTCTCACTTCACAGGTGGGAAGAAATAAGGTGACATGTGCAGGGGTAAACTAGTCACTGAAGACTTAGATTCATTTAGTTACCACCCTTCCCTTCCCTCTCTTATCTTCCTTTTCTTGTTTTAAACAAACAAAAAAAATCTTCTGGACTTTTAAAAATAGCTCAGCTCTCCATCTTATATCAAGCCAAGTAAAATGAAATCTCAACCTGTCAAATGTTCAAAAATTATTGTAAAGATATCAGACGCACCGTCTGAAAATAGGAACATGCAAAGTCTGAATTTATTTCTATGCCCATCCCACAGCTGTCACTTGCTCACTGAGCAAAGAACATACATCCTTCCTGGCCCTTGAGACGATGCCCGCCAACAGTTATTAAGCCCTGGCCTCTCTTACCCACTTTACCACTTTATTTCATAGGACTCTCCCAGCCAGCCAAGAGGGCTGGGACTATTATTAAGCTGTTTTTTACAGAGAGGGAAACTGGATGTTAAGGGAATTAAAATAACTTTACCCAGAGACGCATAGCTGAGAACCAGCAAGCCCCAGATCTGTGCCCAGGCTGGCTGAGTACACACCCTGTGTTCTTTACCCCTGGTAATGAAAACAGCCAAACATTGAACATACGTGTACCAGAGCTTGGGATGGCGGCTCACGGAATGATTTTTTCCATTAGTTGGAGTGTCTTTCGTTGCTGATTTACTCAACAGGAATTCTTGAAGCTTCTGCTTTACTTCTGTACTCGCCACTGCCCCTGAAACGCACACGTACAAAAACAGATGTTGACTGAGAGCTTTATCCGTTTGTGCTTCTAAAATATTTAGCAAAAATTAAGAAGGAACAGCACTGGTCACAGCATATGAAGTTTTCCTATTAAAAGAAGAAACCAGAGTCTAAACGGGCTTTAGAAAATGGCATAGTAAGGTTTTGTAACTACTGATTAAACTGCCAATTTTCAAAAGACCTTCGATGATTTCCTTAATTGCTTTTGCAGAAAGGGGAGACCCAGAATTAATAGTAATTTTTTCTAAGCTTTTTTTTTTTTTAAAAGCTGGGAAACAAAACACTGCCTTTTAAAAGTCAAAAATCTTGGGGAACCATATAAGTGATTAAACACATCAAATGACCTTTTCGGATCACTATTTTGAAAAACGAACTTCTTAAAAACCTCTTTTGAGCATTAAACAAATAACTCCTGCTGACAATTCCAGTTCAAGTCATCCAGTTTTAAACCTTGTGACAACCAGGTTTTGAACTGACCTCATACAGGGGAATTATTTGGCTCTGTCTCCCTCTTGTGGATAGTTTTTTATTTTGGCAAATGTTCTGCCTTAAATCTTCCCAACTTCTCGCTACTCAAAAACTAAATGGAGGCCAGGCTGGTCTTACAGAGCAGTTATTCCTTGAGCTGGAGCAAGGTTATTATTCAACAGTATGGTAGAGCTAGACCGGTTTACTGTGACATTATTTTTGAAATTAAAAAAAACACAACAACAGAAAGGAGTATCTTTGCCAAACAATGCTGTGTTTACTTCCTGGGATGCTTTGCAGACTGAATGCAGAGAGCTGGGAGGTGAGGTCAGAGCTTTACACTTGGGTCCGTGACTTATTCTTTTAGTTAAGTGCAGACCATGTGGACAAGGTCACTTCCACGCTGTCCCGGGCCTCTGTCTGCAGGCCTGCGTGGCAGCCAGCTAAGGCGAGGGGAGAGGCCTCTTACTTTCGCGCCCCCTCTCTTTGCCTCGGAGAGGAGGGAGCTGCTGCTCTCTGCGGTGCCTCTCCACTTCTTGCTCTTGCCTCTGCTGCTCCAGCTTCTGCTCCTTTTCGAGGAGTTCTTGCTGCTGTTTTATGGCTAGAAGTTCCTGTTGCAACTTACGAGAAGAGAAAGACGTGAGAGTGTGCAATTTCTTTAAGCTTCATCGTCATCACTGACCAAAACTGAAATGCTATGAGCTTTCCGAACCTGCTTGTATTTAGTTTACATTTTTACCCACTTTTTGGATAAATTATCAAAATCTGAAGAGAAGCCTCTAATGCCATAGGTGGTCTTAATGTCATCAATAAGGTAGTTTTGGGGGAGCTACATTACCTGTTCCGCCCTGTCAAAAATCATCACCAAATTCACTCAGATCTCTAGTGAACTGAGTAACTTTTCTTTGTGATCTGAAATATATAAAACGGGCAAAGGCAGGAACTACCCAGGAGTCTATATTACTGCTTCTCTCCCATTATAAATAAACAACTGAAACCTTCATTTCCTATCCCAAGAAATGGTGTGAATATTAACTGAATAGAATGATAAGAAATGAGTTAATTTCGGGGAAGTCTACCTGAAAGAATAAATGTTAAGAATTTCAAAACTCTACAGAGAAGGTTCTCGATAGATTTATGCAATCCATTACCCATAACAGGCTCTTTTCTCAAAAGAGCAGAAGACTAGCTTGTTCACCCAGCACACAAAAATATTCAGATTAGAGAGATGGGTCAAAAAAAATCACCTCCACTAAATTGCAGTTTGAGGCACTGTGGTTTGGCTATCTGGATCCCTTGATTTAAATTCCAAACAATGACTAACATGACTATGAAGGATTCTTAACCACCGTTGTGAGATATCAGCTTTCTCTCAGATTGAGAGATGGATGCTTATGAATAATAGGAAACGTGCCCACTGATGAATAACTGAAGGCTGGGAGTTCTCCTTAGATTCTGACATGACTAGACAGGAGGTGTAAGCAAGTTACTGAACTACTCAGGGCCTTGGCTCCCCATATGTTAGAGAAATAACTGCCCCCACACATCCAGCCCACAACGTATGTGAAATTTAGTTTGTAAGTTTGAACCATATTACTTTCAATCATTATCACTATTTTTAACTCTCAATACCAATGAAGTCGGTGTAATGTGGTTTATATCAGATAGGTGCCTAAAGCTGTAAAATGTATGCCCAAAGGTAACAGAATGAAAATGAAAGGCATTGTGGGATGGCATCGGCATGGCTCTGGAGCAACAAGAAGCCAACTGCGTGTGTGAACCACGATAGCCTCACCCCTGCCAGACGGGCCGGGTACTCTTCATATAAAATCTTGGGCGTTTTGGCTTTGATACACCAGTCCCTTATTGGGTACTTTTAGATATTCCACTGTAACAGAAAAATGCATAACTTTGCTTAAATTCTGCCTTAAATGTTAATTCTGTACAGATATTAGGATTGGTCAAATGAACTCAGTATTTCATCCAAATCCCGATGGAACTGAAATTTAATCTAGCTTAGGAATCTAGAAACGCTCAAAATTTAATTTTCACAGCCACCATTCATTACTGAAGACTGCAGGAATGGGGCTGAAAAAACCCAAAAACAAATGTCACCTCTCCAGTTTCAGATGTTTTGGTCCAGGAGACACACACGATATGGAAGAGCTTTGGAGACAGACAAGGCAGGACTACAAATACTGGAACCACCACTCACTGTCTGTGTGGCCCTGGGCAAGTTACAGTATTTCTCTCTGCCTCAGCTTACTAGGTAAAAACATGGGATAATAGCATCTAACTCAACAGATGTTTATTCTGGAGGGCAAAGATTCAAAACGCTAATATAACTAAAGCATCATGAAGTGTCTTCCTCATTAAAATCTAAATGAATGCTAAACAGCATCAACTTTCAGCCTTCCCATAAAAAATATAAAACAACAAAAATTTTGAAAGGCAAAACACTTCTTAAACACACAAAAATTAAGTATGTCTTTAGTTTTTGAGAAAACTACTCATTGCCTTGGAAAATCATTTTAAATGTTAAATTTTCCTTTTAGCTATCTCTGAATTGTTTTTGTTTCTCTCAGGAGCCTCCTCTTTCCAGTATTTTCCAGGTGTCAGTAAACCTACCATGTTATGTTGCTTGGGCCAAAGTAACAGTTCATTATCTACTTGCTACTATTAATTTTTGAGTAAAATGAAAAAATAAATTACTTTAAAATTTTATATTCATTTTTACAATTACAAAAGGCATCAGACATGAACGCAGAGAAGTATCTGAAGAAGGCAGGGACTTATCAGTATCACCCTGTACTTGGAGCAACATGACTCACCTCCCAGAGCACAATGAACCATATGGTTACCTAAATCTTCAACTATGGTGGGAAATATAAATTTTACTCATCACCATTGCCATCTTAACCTGCCTAGAATGAAGAAGGAGACCTAGACATCAATTTTCCTATTATTGTTTCAAAGGTCAAATAATAATGCTTCAGAATCATTCAAAATTAAGTCTACAAACGAAATGAAGGTTTCCCATTACTACGAAATATAGCCATGAACTACTGATTCCATGTGAGACCCCAAACACAATGCTCGCTCCTGTTCTTAAGGTATCCTACAGATCAATAAATTGCAAGAGTTCTTTTAGTAAAGTTCACTAGTAAATGAAAAATTTACTATGGTTTATATTAGGTGTTGAAGAATGTTATTTTGGAAAAAAAAAAATAAGTCTTTTTGTTTAACGAAATCTCTCATAAAACAAGGGACATAGGGAAAAAGACACCATTTTTATCTTCTCAGACACTGTAATATTAATGCGGTAAAATGGTAAATATTTATATAAATTATCTATATTAACCCCATATAAATGTGCTGTTATTTGATATGCAAGTAATCAAGCATCTATAATAAAATATATTGCAATATAACATAGTATAAGGTCATTTATTGTATTAGTAAATTAACATATTTAAGTCATTTTGAAGGAACTGAACATAACATGAATATTTTTTATTATAAATATTTGCTGCTTTATAGCACTGTCATAATAAATTCAAATTAGGCATCTATTTGATCAGGCCAAAATAGCTTTGTTTTAAATGTCATTGTCAAGAAGTTGAAAAACATTTTACGAGCAAAGCTAACGTAATACTTATTTCTGAAGATAAAAGAGAAGAAATAGGTACATAGACATCTAAAATGATCTGACAAGAAAATAGCTCATCATAAAAAATCCTGGGACATGGACCTATTTTTCCTCCTAGAATAATTTAAACAACTTGAGTCTGCAATTGTCAACTACTCCTGACATTCTTTCAATAAATTATCATCTATAGTCTATTAGACTCATATAAACATATTGAAAATATTTGCACCAGTTTCTCCATAAAATTCTCTTGAACTTTTTATGTTATTTTGAATGTATACATTATGAGGTCTTTTCCATAAGAAATATTAAGGAAAACAATAAGTGACTAATGCATCCTTTCTGATAAATAATGCAAGCAGGTTCTTTATAGAAACATAAAATGATTCTTCTGAGGCTCATGGTTCTTCTTGGTGAAAACTGATGGGGCAAATGAACAAAATCATGCAGAAGGGAATCTTAAAAAGGGTGGGAGGCTACCATTCCCTACTTTTGCTGCTGTAACTAAAGCACGAAAGAGCGGTAGAGGCCCCTCCAAGCAGCAAAGCAGGCTGAGAGTCAGCATTCCCAGCACTTCCCCAAGGTTTCCCCCAGTGCACCCCAAATTTCCTCCAAGCCACACTTGGTGTGTTAACCACAGTGAACCTGCCCCAGAGCTCCTTCTTCCCCCACGTCATGGCACAGGCTCCCTTCCCCGAGCGCAAAGGGCAGAGGCGAGGACGCATTTGCTACCTTGATGTGCTCCTGCAGCTGAGCCTGGTGCTGCCGTGTCAGGTTCTCATGCTGTTTCTGAAACTCTGCGATCAGGAGCTGCTTCTGGATCTGCTGCTGCTGCTGAATGAGCAGCAGCTCCTGCTGCAGCTGCTTCTCGCGGACGACAGGGTCCACCGCGGGCATCATCATCCTGAGGTCTGTCCTTAGGTCTAAGGGCGAGATGGGCTCCAGGCCCACGGGAACCTCCGACTTGACATCCACTGGAGAAGCAGGGGACAAAGGAAGGACAGGAAATTGGCACAGGGCGCTGGACACGGGCAAAAAAGAAGGCCCTACAACCGTACAGCAAAATGTACATCACCAAATCTAGTCATTTTTTTACGATGACGATGAAAGGTCTTTTGTATATCAATTTTGATACGATGTACCATATGCTAATTTCCCCCCAGGCAATTTGAACTCTGCAATAACCTTCACGTTTTCAGAGTGATGATTCCAATTATTTTCTGGTATCAAAGTCATTCACAAACCTTATTCTACTGGACCATTTGCAAGAGTCAAGTCAACCGAGGACCAAAAATGCAGCTCGACTGAGGAAAAGATGTCATGTTTTAATAGAGAACTTCTGACACAACCAAATCTGTACCCTCGCAAACATTTTTGTTTGAAACTACAGTTTGAAGATCCATTCTGAGATATATTCCTTAAGAAGTTAAAGCTTTTTAACATGATGTATTGTAAGGCCACTGGACCCAAGCAAAGAACATTTTCAAATGTGCATGCTAAGATGTGGGGAATGGTGAGTAGGTTAGTTCATCAAGGGAGCCAGAGCCAACCATGAAGGAATGAAAGCAGGCAAGCTCCTAGTGCTGGCTTTTAAATGCTAATGATCTGAACGGCAATTACCTTGTTCCTGAACTAAACAAGGCAGGATGCTTAAATAAGTATTCAAATCAAGCCACTGGATGAAGAAAGATTGAATGATCTGAGACTAATTATAGATACTTGAATTTATAAAAATTAAATTAGATAATGTGTATAAAGTTTTTAGCACAACTTCTGTGAGGTAACTTCCAGGAGTGGGATACGCACAAAAGCTCACAGACAGGGTAGATGCGCAGGTTCACCAGTTGCTCCTGGCTGGCGTCCATTCAGATTAGTCAGTGTCTATGCCAAACTGGTTGTTAAATATTCTGAATATTACTTTTGCCCATAGGAATCAAGAGAAGTATGTAGTTGAATGAAACAGGTTTATGTAAAGATAATGGGGATTTTGGAGGAAGAATGGTGGCCAACTGGACTGCATGGCTTTGCTAAAGTGGCCAGCCACTACGGAGATCCAAGCAATTACTGGTGGGAAAAGGAAGGAAGAAAGAGAGGGAAGGAAGGAAGGAAGGAAGGAAGGAAGGAAGGAAGGAAGGAAGGAAGGAAGGAAGGAAGGGAGAGAGGGAAGGAGGGAGGGGAGGGGAGGGGAGGGGAGGGGAGGGGAGGGGAGGGGAGGGAGGAAGGAAAGAAAGAGGGAGGGAGGGAGGGAGGAAGGGAGGGAGGAAGGGAGGAAGGAAATACATATCCAGAGTAGACAGAAGTCACCTAATTTTCAGTTACAAATAACCTAAAAGATTGAAATCATCAACACAGTGGCTAACAAAACAAAAATATTAGGAGCAAGAATGAAAATAAAATTGTATACAATTTCTGTTACATATCAGAAAATAAAAACACTAAAACTTCTAGAAAACGAAAAAAGAAAACACAGGAATATAGATAAGCCACTCAAACATTTTACCTTTTCACCTTCACTAGTAAAGAAAGACAAATTTTAAGTCAAAACAAGGCATCACTTTCTAATTATTAAATATCATATATATAATTCATGTATATGCATATGTGTGTGTATGTTCTGCTCCATTGTATAGGGTAAACATATGACCAAGTAGACAACTATATATTACAAAAGACACTACCAATGGGCTTCAAATGCCTGAAAAACAATTTGTTGATATGTATCAAGAGGCATTAAATATTTCTGCCATTTTATTCAGATTTGCCAACTCTAAGAATATGTCTTGAGATAATACTAACAGGAAGAAACAGTTCAATACCATATTGTTTACTGAAGTGTTATTATTTTAATTGAAATCACCAACTACAAGGAAATGTTTAAGAAAAACATGTCATGTCCATTTCGTGTAAAAACATGCAATCATTAAAAATAATATTTATGGGAACATGAAAAATGCTGTTACTACATTAAATAAAAACAAAAACAGTAAAGATACCTCTTTAAACTTAAATATATATAATTTAACTTAGTCAATATACATTTATTGAGAACACTAAATTCCCAGGCATGATTCTAAAGGTTGGGGTTTATTAGTAAAACAAAAAAGACAAAAATTCCAGCCCTCATAGAGCATATCAGATCTACTGGGGTTTTAATTATACTAGTCTCTGAATTCTAACAGCAGAGACTGGTGAGACACAGAGCAGAGGATGATCTGTATTTGGTGTGGAAATATGAATACTTTCTCCCCTCCTACTTTTCTGTATTTTTCCAAATTGCATCTAATGCTCTGATGACTGCTGTAAGTAACTTAGATTTCCAGATTCCAGGTTGGGAACCACAAAGTTAATATTCCACGTGGATTTGAGAGCTATTTTCAGAGAGTCGAGAAAGCCTAACAGAAATCCTGTCTATGGAAGTTAAGGCTGCAAATACTAAATGAAACATTCATGTCCTCACTTATCATGTGAACTATGTGTACGTACAGGCATGTGTGTGCACCTGTGAGGGGGGGGGCACGGGACAGGAATCAGTCTTGGGTTGCCAACACTGGTTATTTTTCAAGGTACTGATCATAAGTTTTCGTTGTTGGCAATGGCACTTCAATGAAAACGGTAAAATAATTTATTAATATACCATAGTTTGGTGGACAAGGTCTTTTAAATCATGATCTTTGTGAAGGGAAAGCTATTACCTGAGCCAGATTTGACACTAAATGAGAATGATGGCCACTAAGATCTCTAGTTGCAGTGTCCAATGTACAAGTTTCAATCAAGGCACTGGAGTAACATGAGATTTTGAGCATTAATTTATAGAGTTGGCATCACTCCAACCCAAAGCAAAGGCTGCTAATGATATATTTCATTTTTACATTAAAAAGGCCAAACTGCAGCCTCCAGGTTTTACATGAAAATGCCAATAAACAAAAATCAGAATTTAACCCTATACAGACAAATGAAAAATTTCAAGAGACCCTGGGGTCTCTTCTTGCTGGTATTCTTACTATTCATGAACTGTAAACATTGAACCCCTAAAAAAATCCCCCCAAAAAAAGATAAGGGAAAAATGCCCCTGAACTCTCCAAAACAGCTATTGTAAACCTCAAAGGGTAATCTGACTTCTTAACCTGCTCTCCCAACAGAAATGATTGTGTCTAACTGCTTGCCTTTGTTCAGAGACTAATCACTAAATTGTGAAAAATCACCCTCAACTTACAAAAACTGCTCTTGATTATAAATAATTGCCCAAGACTGAGAGAAAGCGGCAGGCAAGATCCCAGTCTTTCATCCAATTTATTCAGCAGCAATCCACATTCCATTTGTCTAGACTAAATATAGCAGCGTTTATACAAGAAATCAATAGTGCTTGCAGAGAGGAGAGCGAAGGCATGAATATTTCATCAAACTCAGAGAGAAATGGCAATCAGCAAACTGATGGTTCTGTGTAGGTCATCTCTGGCCTGCTGGATTAGTGCCTGTTACTTGGACAATAGCTCATCTCTGGCTAATCATAATCATATCATAGTCATTCCTTCTATTTTCAACATTAATTGCACTGTGGTGACAAAGACTCATCGTATTCCAAAAGGAATGATGGATTTTTCTTACGTCTTCTGTGACAGGCTAATAAGCCTCCCCAGGAGCAATAATAGTAACACAACACCAGGGCTGAGTTTTACCAAGTCGCAGTCCCTTTCATATCACAGAATGTGCGAGAAAGGGCACTGTCCACAGCTGCTGGATTAAAGTCGTCGTCAGAAATAATCGGCTTAGGAGGAAAAATTAACACCCAATTTTAGCAGTGGGGAAATGGAATCATCCCTGTTCGCAACATGCCTTGTCTAGGAACATGCAAATTCCTTACAAATGACTTAGAGCAGGTGGCCAGTGACGCATAAATTAGAAATAAGTTGATGACAACAAATATTAGTGTTAGCATTGCTTATAAATGAAGCATGTTTTCTTAACAGATCTCTAGACCTCATAACTTTATTTGAACTTCCCCAGTTTGTCTGACATTTCAAATGCATGCCAACATGTTATATATGTATATTATTTATCCTAATACCAAGTGTCCATTCAGAACATCTGCACATTAGATATTAACAAGTCTTAATTACCACTTTACAAAGCCCTCTTCATTCTTTCTTTGGTGTCTTTCTTAACTGCTCTTTGGTGGTTCTTCCGTTTAGAACTTATCAACTCATGCAGTCTTTTTGAAAAGTTTTTAGTTTTTAATGACCATGGAAACAAAGGGCTCCCATTGCAAAATAAAAATTTCAGATCACATAGATGTTTATGATAATAACATTTATTTAAGCACCATGCATACCTGTCCAGCTGTAATGAAATTTCTGAGACAGATGTTTTTCTTTTCAACATCAAGGCTGTTAAAGAGATAATTCAGAGCACTAAGGGTAATCTAGTAGCCATGGATGTTTCTTAATTCTTCACTTTAGATGCTGGTATTTACATCACAGGTAAGTAGGAAGAATTTTCCTATGTTCCCAAAGCAGGAATCTCTGGCTGCTACTTTATCACCTGGCCTATAAACAAGAAGCCTTCCATTTTAAGAATGTTTCAAGTGAACAACTGGCAAACCTCATGGATGGAAAAATTCTAAGAATGCACAATTTTGACCATTTACAAATATCACAACTGTGGCTGAAGACTGTTCGTGTTGCTCCCCTGAAATGAGATCTCAAAGCCCAGAGTGAAAAATACAGGTTTTCACACAAAAAATTGCCATAGGCACAATCTCGCCACCCATTTGTATGTGTCAACTGAGTTAAAAATTGAAACATGAAAAAAAGTGCATAAAAACTAAAACCATGTTTCACTGTCTCAGTTAACTCATAGTTACAGCAGCTACAACTTGGGGCATAGCATCAGCAGTGCTGCTCAGAGCCAGATTATAGGGAAATTAAGGTCTTTATGCCAAGGAAATGGCTGCTCGGGTCACCCCTTCAGCTTCTTCTGCTCCCCTTTCATGCGCAGAAATCTGTGACGGGTTGGGCCTGCTGACTGCCCACTGGGAGGGCTGCCTGCTCTGCTGTTTTCGGCTTTAATATTGTCCAGTCAACTATGTAGTCATCTGGGTGGTTCAGGGTCCAGAAAAGAAGGTGGAAGAGCTGCCTCAGATACATGCAGTCAGGGCTTCCTCAAAGTGTAGCCTGTAATAATAGTTTAAGCTACATGGCTCATTCGGCAGGACTTTAGGTAAAACTTCCCCAAGTACAGACATCTTTCACTAATCTTTTTATATTTGTTTCTTTTTGGCAGCCTTTGCCAGGGCAGCTGCTTCTACAAAAATACGTCCACATGTATCCACGTTGGCATCTCTGAGACTCAGCTCAAGTACCAACGAATGATCCCTTCTACTCTTATTCAAATGTTTTTTTGAATATTACTCTTAATTCAAATATTTTTTTGACTTCATCAAGATGTGTCTACAGCCATTGCCTGTGTCGCTGAAGCAGTCAGTCCTCAGTCACTTTCCTGGCTCGAATCCATCCGTGGGACCCCCGCTGCTAGCAAGCTGGCCTATCCCCCGGCGCTGGGATTCCTGCGGGTCTTTCTGGCCTCGACACCATCCACTGCCCCTTCGCTTCAGTCACACTGATCCCTAAACACATCATGCTTTCCTACGGCTTGGAGATTCCTTGTACATGATCTCTCTTCCTAAAATCCAATCCCGCCCCACTTTTCTAGACTGTTTCTTACGTATCCTTCATATCTTAGCTAAAAATGACTATGTAGGATGTCTGAGTCCTATCGCATTTTCTTCTTACATTTGCAATTCTTTTTCCTAACGTTTGTTTAACTGTCTCCTTTCACCATTATTATTCTAAGTCCCATGACAGGAGGGACTATAGTTTCATTACCTAGTACAGCATAAAAATACAATGCATACCTGGAATGAATGAAGGAATGAATGAACTTAGAAACACCTGTGCATGTTTGCAGACACACACATACACATGCACAATTAAAATTCTAAAGCAATTTACTCACCAGAATTTTTGACTGTCTGAATTCCAGATATTACTGGAATATTGAAATTATTGATAAATGAATGAGTTCTGGTAATAGTGAATATTTATTTGGGAAAGAAAAATCTCAAAACATTTTCCACCTAAGGCGTCATTTCACTTTTCCCAGACCCCAATGTACCTCTTAAAACTCAGGGTGCTGAGAAGTCACAATCACCAAAAATGAGGTAATGGGGCACTGGGTAAAATAAAACTTACGTATCCATGCTGTTTGCCTCAGTAAGGATCTCCAAGAATAAGCCACGATCCTGAATTACCTGAACAATAAGGCCTAATTCATGAATGCTTACCGCATGTTAGATTATGAGAAAGTTAGATGGCCCTGGCCGGAGAGCTCAGTTGGTTACATCATCTTCCTGATACACCAAGGTTGAGGGTTCGATCCCCGATCAGGGCACATACAAGAACTAACCAATGAATGCATAAATAGGTGGAACAACAAATCAATGTTTCTCTCTCTCTAAAATCAATAATAAGTAAATAAGAAAGAAAATTAGAGAACTGATAAACTGTAAGCTAACAACTTTTTTAATCTTTGATTTGAAAGTGAAGGAATAGATTACTAAATGTAAATAGAAAAGAATAAATCCTCGTAAAGTGATTTAATCAAAATTCTTTAACATTTTAGCTAAAATAACCAGTAAGTGATTTAAAAAAAAAAATGCTGAAGCACATTTTATTGAAAACTCTTCACTGAAATGAGTAATGTCATGTCAGTCTTGGAAGGTACATTTTTTTCTGAAAAAGAAAATTAATGTATTTAACTGAGCCTAACATCAAAATGGGACATAGAAAAAGCAAGTAATACAACCTCAGTTTGATGAAAATGATGCCCAGATTTCTCTTTAGTAATACAACTATTCTTAGCTGACTTTCCACTATTAATATTTATGATTGCATCATCATGAAATAAAAAGAATTAGTAAGTTCTCAAACATGAAAAGTACAATTTTTATAAGAAGAATTATTTAAATTGATTAGTCCAGAAACACAAGTCTCCCTCAAAGTGATTCTGTTCCAGTTCTACATGTCTTTAGTTTCTTTAAAGTGCACTAATACATGGCATAAGTGAAAAGAAAATAAATGCAAGAAGCAATCTGGGCTTTGATTTACTACTCTCTTATTTCCCAGGGGTCTGAACAGGAAACAAAAATAACCACAAATGACTAAAATATCAGTAGGCCTTGAAATATCAACATTTAAGTTAAGGCAAGCTAACTTTTTAATCAAAGCCTTACTATTTTGATTTACTTAATTCAAATTCCCTCTCTGCAAATATGCTTTTGAATTAAGCAGTCATAACAAACCATAACACAAACATGAACTGCCAACTCATTTGTAATACCCACTTAGGCCTAAAGTATTGCTGTGCTTGCTGGTTCTTGACTGTTTGAGAACCAGGTAAAAGCTTCATTGAGCTCCTTGCAGCGGGGAAACAAAATCAGGCCAATTTATGTGACTTTAAGGTAATAGGAGCTAAGAACCTAATCCATACCATTCTGTAATTGGAGATAAAAATGTAATCTGATATAACGATACCTGTAAATAAATGAAACCTTTAGTTGATGCAAAACTTTAGTGCTTTAAAACAGTAAATACAGGTATTTTAAAAATATTGTTTAGCCACATATAACGCTCATGGTCTAGGATCTAGAGCAAAACGACTCCTCCAAGAACTACAATGAAGGTGAGACAAATTGTCTCCTTCCCCATATTTATTCTACAATTTATAGTTCTTCTGGGTTATAGACAAATACTAGATTATTACAATCTGTAAATGTCTAACAAAACTTCCTTCTCATTATGAAAACTGAATATTTGAGACAGAGGTTTTTTTTCCCCTCAATATGTTTTTATTGATTTCAGAGAGAGGACGGGAGAGGGGGAAAGAGAGAGAAACATCAATGATGAGAGAGTCATTGATCGGCTGCCTCCTACACGCCCCCCACTGGGGATCGAGCCCGCAACCCGGGCCTGTGCCCTGACCGGGAATCGAACCTCGATCTCCTGGATCCTAGGTCGATGCTCAACCGCTGAGCCACATCGGCTGGACGATGAAGCAGGGTTCTGATTACCTTCTAACCCCAGAATTTTGTCCATCATCTGACGTGTAATATAAATTTAGTAAGTATAATGAATCTTGACTGAATAAGTGACCTTCTCAGCAGAGACCCTCTCTAACAACACTCTTTGCTTGTTCAGCAAATAAACTTATTTTAAAGAGTATGTTCCAGTCTTCTATCAGGAACCCTTGTTTGTGGAAGTATGTAACTGGGCTGTTTTGATAGAAAAAGAAAAAGCTCTTATTGGTTCTTGTGTCCTGCCAGTAAGAAAAAATTAACTTCACCCAGTAAAAAATATCCCAATATTTCCTGAAAGCTTCACTGTTTAATATATTCAAGACAATGGCATATAGGAAAAGGTGCAGGGAAGTCAGAGGAAAGGACAGAAATGCCACTCACAGTGCCTCCCTGCCCTTCTCGTTCATTCAAACCATGTCTTTTCCTTCGCTGTCCTCCACTGTTCAGTCCTGCAGAATGGGACTAGGGCCTCAAACAATGTACTTTTTTTTTCTTTTCCAGATTTCAGTTATTTCCTAAGTTCAGAGGAAATCTTTATCACAAAACAAAAAGTCTTAAAGTCCCACCAAACCCTTCTAATATAGGATTGCATTGGCTTTTAAAAAGCAAAAACACTTCTTGAGATAGCTAGACATGTTCTTCAAATAAAATCTTATGAAAAGACCCAACATATAAAACCAACACGAGTGAAACTGTGAAGGGGGAGTCGATGTCCCACCCACTCACTTGCTCTCTGGCCCCTTCCCCTGGGAATTCAGACTCCGTGGAATTCGGTTTGAAATTCACTGTTCTAACTGCAATATATCTTTATTTGCCAAATTCAAATTCAAGGCAAATTACATTACTGCTGTTTCAAAGACAGTGCATTACTGTTTCGTGCAATTATGGAAATTTGGAATTTTTGAATTGGAAATCATTAATAAGGTTTCACTTCATACATGCAATTTGGGGGAGGGGAGTATGTGTTAAAAAATAAAAATTCACCTAATGTTGCATAATTTCCAACCTAGCCAGACAAATGCACTGGCACCTGTGTTTACGTTACTGCCACATGGTGGCACCACTTTTGCTCATAAGTAGAAATACCCACTATCCTTTGTCAGGAAGAGCTTTGGATATGTGGGTTTTACAATAATTATGCAAGCCTGGAATTATGCAGAGTTTTGGGGGTTTGAGCATTCAAATAAAATGTGACTTCCCTATGCCAAGTCTAAATTTGGCTTTCTAAACCTGAGCAAGAACAAAGACTAATACCATAATGTCAGCCTGTCTAGAGAGTTGTTTTCTTTTAATTTAAATTATGGAGCCAACAGCAATACTACACTTATTATGGGCTAAACACTGTTCCAAAAGCTTTATACGATAAATGTTAATTTGTTTATTCTTCCTCACAACCCTATGAGGTTGTACTCTCTGGTAACCTATGGGGTAGGCACAATCGTGATCCCCATTCACAGATGAGGGAAATGGAGGCCACCGAGGAATTTGGTCAAGGTCATTAAGGTCAAGGTACTAAGTGGTACAACAGGAATTAGAACACACATCATCCAAGGCCAGAGTCCACGATCTTAGCCAGTCCACATTTATTCTTCCCGAGTTCTATACAATAAGTATCCAACTGAATTATGTAGTTCACGTTGGGGTATGCCTTGACATAAAGGAGACTAAAATCTTTTGTTAAGATAATATCACATATTTTTATTTTTAAAGGTAAAGAGAAGTATTACTTGTAACTGTCAATATATACCAAAGAGAAATGTGTAATGGAACATATTTCTGAATATTGTGAGACATCTGTGTATTTTCAGGTGAGTTCAAAGCATCTTTGTCAACATGTATGTTTCAATGCTCTTTTTAGAAACAACTCTGTATTTAGGAATGGAAAATTGGTATTTTACTCTTTTCTATTAGCTATAGAAAATTCTGTAGTAGCTATACACTTCTTTAGATTCATCTTACTCTCCAATCTGAATCTATTAACTCATGGGTAAAAGCCTAATAATAAAGTCATCATTAGTACTTGATTAACTAAATCCCACTAGATTGAATCAGAGGTAGAGAGCCTCAATCACAATCAACTGTAAACAGTGTTAATGGGGTTTGAATGTATTGTTCATAAATTTTTAGATTACTTTTTAATTGAAGAAAGGAAATAGTAACAAAATGGAAGAAGCAGCTGTTTTTTGACAATATGAGAAAGGATTTGACAGGATAGGCTTTGGTGGTTTATTTTTTTCTTATTTCAGAGCTTTCTATTTTTGTTTCATAATTCTCTGTGCACTATGAGAGATGAGTACTGGCCATTAAAGCTCAATTTATTAGATAAGTGGGAGGGTTTACCTCAAAGAAGAACCTGAAGTTGTCAGGAAAACCTAATTTTTAAAGATATATAAATAAATAGAAATCAATGTGTCTATATCTGTGCATTAATTAAAGATAGTCATAATTTGGCATAAGAAAATGTAACATTTTTCTCTTTGGCTTCTCTTTAATTAGACTGTCATTAAAATGTCTATTTCTGGTAGAGCTCATAGTATCTGTTTATAGAAATAGCCTGTATTCAGAGAACTGTCAGCATTACAGAATGCTTCTCAATATTTTAAGCATAGCTTTGAGATGATCACTCTATAATTTGAAGTGTACCATTTGTACAAACAAAAAGTATGAGAAGTTATTTAAAGTATTAAAAGTGAACTGACTGCAGAACAGAGGTCAGCAAACTATAGCTCACAGGCAAATCCAGCCTCGTCCACCCCTTTTGTTTTCATTGCCTGCTACCTAAGAATGATTTATACATGCTTTTTAGAAAAATTGAATTTATAGAGGAAGTGTGAGGGGGAGAGAGAAACATCGATTTGTTGTTCCACATATTTATTCATTCATCGGTTGATTCTTGTATGTGCCCTGACCAGGATCGAACACACAATCTTGGCATATGGGGACAACACTTCAACCAACCGAGCTACCCGGCCAAGGCTTTGATTTACACATTCTTAAATGGATAAAAACAACAACAACATACACACACACACAAATTTCATGGCGTGAAAATTATATGAAACTCAAATTTCAGTGTTCATAAATAAAGTGTTATTAGAACACAGTATTGTCCAAGGCTCTTTCACACTGCAAAGTCAGAGTTCAGTGTAATAGAGGCAGGCAGTGTGACCTGCAAAGCCTAAAACATTCACTATCAGCCCCTAACAGAAGAAGTCTGCCAAACCCTGCTGCAGGGAAATCTACGGCCAGTTTTTATTCTCACACATGGTACTTCCCTGTGATTAGAAAATTTCCAAGCCACTCTCCAATCTTTACCCTACTGGTTTAATGTAGAAGATTAAAACTCACCATAGTTTATTTCAGCTAAAAGAAAACATACTTAGGAAGCAGATTATGCTGACAAGAAATGTCATATAAAAGAAGCTCTAGGTATTTTTCACTGGATTGATATATTAATTTTAGACTCTGTTGCTAGTGCTTCTCATTAAGGAGTAAACTGGAAAATAAAATTATAAATAAGAACTATGGCATTTTTAAGTAAGCAAAATGTGCTGAGCACTAGCTAGTGGTTTTTTTTGCAAGGATTTTTTTTCATTTAATACAGCAACCTTATCATCAGGTGAGGATAAGGTGTACTGGACAGGTTAATGTTAATTTTCCTAAGGGCAGATACACATCTTTTTTTAAGTGTGACTTTTTTATCTTGCTTATTTAAAATCATGGTCAATATTAATCCCGAATGACACTAAATGAAAGTCACTACCATATTCCATACCAAAAGATTCAAATGTGTTCGCCTTTTAATCTCTCTCTTTTCCACGAGGCAAAGATAACATACCCTGCATGAAGCTATATTTAGAACAAACATTTGTTTGATTAAAATTTCCTTAAATAAAATAAAGAAAAAAAGCATAAACTGCTCCCATCTGTGTAGTAATTATTTCCAATTCCATATATATGATATATAAGTATCTTTATATATAAATAATACATAAAAATATAAAATAGGGACTCAAAAGGCTAGTACAGCTTATGGAAATCAACATTTGAATGAGCGTAGGAAAGGAATGTTTGGAAATTACAGGATACTGTGCTTATGTGACATTAAAATTTTTGTTAATAATGTGTGGGTTGATTCAGTTCATATTGAATATTTTAAAACCTTGAGGTTTTAAAGAAACATCACATGTACCTCAAAGCTACAATACTACTACTACAAGGTTGGCTATTTTACCCTAGTGATAGATCTATAGCCAAACCACTAAAGAAATTCGGTGCCTCAAACAAAATAGCCCTCGTATTTAGGCATTGTAAGAAAGAAAGAAAAAAAAAAGCTAATGGAAAAAAATAGTTACCCAAATGTTCTTCCAGATATTAATGTAATTTTAAATTAATGTAACCCAAGATCATAGGAAATACACGGCTAATCATAGAGCTTAGAAAAGCCATTCTGAATCCAATGATTTCAATTTTATTTTCCACAGAATTCATAATGTAACTTAGATCAGACCAATAGAGGACATTCGGCAGCTTGAGAACTCATTTGTTATACAAAATTTTAAGTTCTAGTTTGTTTTTTCAAGTGCTTTAGGTCAATGGTTTGGAATTTATAATCCTCAAAAAAAAAAAAAAGGAAATACGTTAAAAGAAATGAGAACAAAAAATAGATGCAATTTTGCTTGATGCTTTGAGAAACGCACTTGTGCAGGGGTTAGGCAGGCTTCTCCTCCCCGCCTGGGATTCCTTAGGGCGCTGAGGCAGTTCAGCCTGCCCGGCAGGAACGCCTCTGCTGGGTTTATGTAGGCCTTTCAGTTGGGCTTATTCCTCTCAAGGTACATTTGGCAGGGTGCAGGATTTAGTCAAAGCCAAGGTTCAGAAATTTCTGGGCATGTCTGAAGAGCAGGTGGGGCTGGCATAGCAGATGTCCATTTGCATAAATGACTAAGGCACCTCTTAAGAAAAACTCATCTTCAGCAAAGAGGAAGCTGGGTCGGACACACTTGACCTGACAACCAAGCCTCAGGGCCTGAGGGATTCTAAGTACACAGTGCATCCCTCCAGTGCACGCTCACCTCCAGGTCCCAGGGTACAAGCCTCGTTTCCACCTCCTATGGTGCGCTGAAAATGCTTTCTCCAAACTCATCAGGAACACCTCATTGTTAAAACCAAGTCTGTCTTACTTTTTTCTCTCCCTCAAGGGACATAGTTGATTTAGGGAATAAATTAATCTATCAATCTATCTTCTTTCGGTCACTGGCTAGTGCCTGATATCTTGCCACAGGATAGAAGCAGAACATGGCAGATAAAAAACTAAGTTCCCAGTTGTAATCCTGATCACTCTACTACAGTGGGCCTTGGGTTGTTTGTATATAAACCGAATAAACAAGCTGAAGCAATGATTCCTGAGGCTCTTTCTGTACCAAGGCTATTCTCTCCTTACCCCCAAATTATCCAGAATATATATTAGTTCCTATCAAAAAGTCTATCTCATGAGAGGCAATTACTGTTGGCCTCCATTGATCTCTATGGGTAAATCAATAACCAGCAAAAGGTTGTAGGAGGGAAGAGAGGGACTCCTACCAAGTAGGAGAAAATGACAGAGAATGGAAACCAGGAACTCCTTTAGAAAAACTTTATCTAATTAAAAAATTACCCTAGAGCAGGCTTTGTCTGAGATATAAAACTCAATTATAGCCAAAATTGTTTTATTCCCTGATTGTGTTGTTTGGAAACTTCTCCTTAAACCTTCCATTACAAAGAGCAAAACAGTACTTTCTCTTTTCTGTTTCATTGAAAATATATCTTTTGTACGAGAGTTGTTTCTCAGTAGGGTGTAACAAACAAAAATATCTACATTTTCTAATTCATTACTTATGAAAATAAGAAACGTTTTCCTCACGAGGTGCTACTACAGAGCAATACCCAATTTGAGAAAAATCAGAAATATTCTGATTCCATGAAATGTGATGGATATTCAAAGAAACCCACATTGTTAATAAAGCAACAGAAAATTGCCAGAAATTAGAAACAAGGAAACCAACTAAAGTTGAAAAGTAAAACTGAAAAAAAAACCTACCCACAATTTACATATCTTAGAATTCCCTTTATTGGTTAACATAGCAAAATAACATTACTTGCAAAGGCTTATAGAGGAAAACTAAAGTCACATCAGCAACTTATTTTTATTATATCAGTGCATTTAGATATGAGCTGAACCTTTCTTTTGGGGGGGTTGCTAAAAAATACCCACCCACCCTTTTTTAACTACATAAGTACCCTGTACTGTCCAAAGCATTTAGTCCTGTTCAACAGCTAAAGAACCCTCCTCCCACCCCCACTCTCTTTAGTTTGGCTTCAAGTCAATGCTGTTTTTCTCATTCCAACTGTTTGGGACATATGCTGGCCCAACTAACAATGGTAAACACAGCAAGCTGTCTCTGATATGGTGCTGATTAAGTCATCTTGTGAACAAGCAGAATTTGGATGTTAAGATGCTAAGAAAAAAAACTGCTTTCAGAAATTCTCCCTTTGAAAAATATTTAGATTCTCAATTGTAAGTTATATGATAAACAAACCATGGGACACTTTAAAAAATACATTCATTGAGCATTGGCCTAGGCATTTGAGATACAAAGAAAACTAAGGCATGGTGCTTATATTCATGGATTTTACAGTTCAAAAGGATAAAGGGAAACATAGGGAACAGTAGAGCCCAAAGATGAGCTCAAAAATAACTTTCTAGAGAATGACACTTGCTATGTCTTGCAGGAAAAAAAAGGTATAGAATTGAAATTGTGCATACTATGAATTGCATTTTAATATCCTGTTAGTAAAATATTAGTAAAAAAAAGTAGCATCTTAAGCAAAAGAATTAGAAATAGAGACCCAATGAACATGATAAGCATGTGGTATAAAATAATTGGAAGGGATATAAATATTATAGTGCACCTAATTGTTATTCAGAGTGAAAAAATTATTTTAAAAAATTGGCATCTTAGATTCTGTTTTTGTACATTAGAACTGAGGACTTATTTTTCACTTAGCTTAGATTACTATATGCCAGCTTCCCCTCATTATGCACACAGAACTGATAAAACCAAATTGTAAAATAAAGCCAGAAATACAATTCTCCTTTAAAAATACATATATATTTGGAAGTTTAAGAGGAAGAGGCAAGTTAAAAAAAAGGGTCACTTCAAAATTGAGAAAACTTTAATGTCTTATTTATTTATCACCAAGTTAATACTAATCGTAACTTGACAGAGAGAAACAAGATAGATTAATTTGTAATAATGGACAGTTTTATTTATTTACACTCTTACAACTTAACTCAGTTTTATTCTTTCTAAACTATGTAACCCCTGTCAATAGAAAGATGAGGAGGAATAACTAGTTGTTATCAAAAGATTTATAATCTAAGCAGGGTGAGAATCTGAGAGAAGAGATGGTGAGAAATCAAAGAATATAACAAAGGCTATACTAATGATTTGAATACATAATTAGCATTGTATTTAATAGGTGCCAATTTCTGAGAGTTTTCTCTATGAAAGGTATTGTGCTAAGCGCCTTAAATACATCAAGAAATCACAGAAATAGAAAAAAGCAATTCTGTCTGTAGGGGTTATAAGAAAGTCTTCTGAGTCCAAGATATTAAAGACTGCAGGATGGTGAAACAACTAAAGAGCTAACAGTAAAGGCAAAAAACAGCAGCAACAAACAAACGAAAAACCCACCTAGAAGTTAAGCATTGAATAGTTACGGCTAGCAAACACAGAATAGAATAGGATTTGAAAAGACATTTCTTCAAAGAAGACATGGAAATGATCAATAAGCAGCTGAAAAGGTACTCAACATCATTAGTCTTTAGGGCAATGCAAATCAAAACCACAATGAGATATTACTTCACACCCACTGGAACCATTATAATCAAAAAAGATATTATAACAAGTGTTGACAAGCATGTATGACCCCAGCTGTTCAACCTCTAGGTATATACAAGAGTAAAACAAACAAACACATCCACACAAAACCATGTACATAACTGTTCATACTATGTTATGCACTATCTATTCAAGTGAATTAATAACCAGTCTAAATATAGGAAAACACAAGGTTTGGGTCATCTTGAGCCATCTTAAGTATCTAAACTTATATTTAGGGATTGCAGCCAGCATTACTGCCTCTAACAAGCAAATACAAAACAAGTAGACCTTAGAATGTGACATTTGAATGAAAAAGTATTGCAGAGGCTACATAAAAGTTATATTCCCAAAGCTGTTACTAAGTAGTTGTCTCTATTTTGGCTGAAGTTCCAGAAAAATAGGTGTCGGCTACTCCCACATTCTAGACCACCCATGCAGGAGTAAACTGAAAACCCCTGTGGGACCCTTGGGTCTTCAACTCTCAAAGGTATAAATGAACTGCAGTAAAACTGACCAAGGAGCTGGAGAAAAGATACGGAGCATTTCCTGAGGGAGAACGTCAATACATTTCCCATCCCCACCCCTCCTCTGTAGTGATGGAAGGCTTGTTTGTCCCTCACCTTAAGATTAATAAGAAGGGCTTCAGAGAACACACGTAGAAAACCTGAAGTTTTGGAGACAGGGGGGACTGGTTTCTAACTCAAGTCTGAGAACTCTAAAGTATGAAAGCCAAGGTTGAGAGGTAATGGAATCCACTGGGGAAAAGACGGCCACCTGATGGGCAGGTCGAAGGTGTAGGTGTATCGTGTAGCCCAGATTTGGGCCAGGGAAAAATGAAAATGGCAAGAGTGACGCAGGACTGTGCTAGAATCTGTCCAGGAGGGCAGAAATTTTTACTTTGAATAAAGTTTGAGTGTTATATTGATAATGACAGAACTGAAACAATCTAGGGTTAAAGTGGCTTGAGGACTTCATGGGACCTATAATTTATCCCCAGAGTTGTGTCAGACTCCTCCAGTACTAGTTTGAATGGTCAGAGGGGAAAGAGGTTCGAGTTGGTTTTCTATTGGCACTGTATAATCCCACATGTTTAATATAAAAGTTACACTAGTTGTGAGAAAACAGAATCAGCCCAAAGAGAGACTAAATCATCATACGAACTTGGTATATCAGAGCCACGTATTAGTGTGTTAAGCAAGGCTCAACCTCAGTCTCCACTGTACGATATGGTGTAAGATTTAGGGGATTAGTTCTGAAATTCAGTCTTGAAATAAGCCCTCATGTACAGCTTTTAGATGATATTGTTCTCAGGATGTCATTCTTGTCACCTTTTACCCCTTGTATATCTCCAGTTCCTTTAATTGTCATGGCCTGTGGCAGAAACACCAATAATTGGAAATATACTACACTTAGGAATGAACTGTATGTTTATTTTTAGTAGGAGGAAAATGGGTATGTTTTCTGAGAATTCTGAAAATGAAATGTATAAAACATAAGAAGAATAACAATTAATGATTGGGTGAGAAAAGTGTACTGATTATATAAAGTTCTACATGGATTATACTGTATGCAATGCTTTTGGTTTATTATGAAAAGAAACTCTTTCTGTATTTGGAGGCCAAAGTTTAACAAATGTAAGAATATTCTTTAAATATCTTTAAAGTACTTGTGCCTGTTTACTCTAGGTCTTGCATCTTGTTAAAATTTTTGTAATGCTAGCTTCTTTCAAGTTCAGCACGTGGTAGGCACACTTTTAAAAATAAAAAGAAACTCAGGTAAACGCTGAAACAGAATTCAGTATTTATTAAAAACTCATAATATGCCAAAAGCCTATTCTAAAGTTAAAATCTGTGTGTAAATAAATAAAAATTTTATCTTTTTGTTTTAAATTACAAAAGTAGCAGTATGTTCACGGGAAAACATTTCAATAGTGCAAAGGAAAAAGCAGCAGGTAAGCACTTCTCCTTCTCACCCCCTTTCCCACCTCTACTCCTAGAAGAAAAACCTATTAACAGTTTCTTGTGTGTTTGTCGCAGGCCTATCTCTCCTGAGGTGTTGTTTCTGTCTCTGTGTATTATACACAAAACAGATACTACTGCTGATATGAAGAACAAGCATAAGAATTATACGTTTATTTTTACTTTTAATAAAGAATATTTAGGAAGAGATGACTGTAAAATATACTAGGAGGGTGGAGGTTAGATATAAAGGAAACCTCAGCATCTTGCCATTGCTTTCAAGTTGTCAAAACCCCAGGATAAAACACTGAAAGTGTTTTCAGATTCTCCTTTGACCTACATCTGCTTTTTAAATTTTAAGTCAATATCATATGGAGAATAGATCTAGAATGTTGAACTAATAAGACTCCAAAATAGCTTCTTCTGGGTTTAAAAATAACTATAATCATACTAAACCTAAAGTAGCTGGGAATTTGAGCATAGAATATTCTCTCTTAACTTAAAACTGAAATATTAATGAGATCCATCAAAAATTCTTATGGAATCAATTGGATTCCTTGAGTTTCTACCATTACCTGGTAGATTTTTCTCATTAAAAGATATTCAGAGGCCCTCTGAATAAGTAGTAATATTAATAGCCTTCTAAATTTACCACGACGAAGTAAACAAAGTTGGTTACACCAAAAAGAAATCAAATAGCACTTATTAGACTTATTCAATTACTTCAAAGAATGATTTATCACATTACCCCTAAAACTAATCTACATGAGGTAGAACCCATTTAGTTTCTTGCTGAATTATGTAGCATTACCAACAATTTAACAAACACATGAAAATGTGTGGGGAAACACTGAGAAACAGAAGTTTTATTGAGTTAAATATTAAGATAAGTGACAGTAAATTTTAAAATATTCAATTTACTTCCAGAAGAACATTTTTCCATATGTGGAATTTGGCTGCTGACTTCAACACTGGAATGAGACAGAAATCAGGGAACCGAATTAAAGAGCTGAGAGAGCATATGGAAATTTAGTAAATATTATTTACATAGTAAAGATGCTTTGGACTTTTGATCACATATGATATTGCTGTCATAAGAGAATTTAACCTTCTCTCAACTTTTGGCCAAATGATAAGACAACAGTCAATTTTAGGTATATCTCCTCTAACATTTCTTACTTCTAAATCCACATGATCCAAGTCTATATTCTACACATAATTGCTAAATGAATGATTTAATGAAAAGTAATACTAAGAAACCTACCTTTATGGTGCATTCATACAACTTTATAACCATTTTTGCCCACAAGAAGTCTGTAGGATCTCATCCGATCCTTACAGAAGACATAATATATTCCCTCCTAACACGTATTTCTATCACACAATGTTAGTACTTTTATTTAAATACAGCCATAATTTGCAACTATAACTTTTTTCACTGCTTGAGAAAATATCTTAAAATTTCTGAAACACATACTAGAGTTCTTCTAAGAGAATTTTTGATGATATATATTTTCTCCAAGTAAAAACTATTATGTACTTACTATAGAAAAGTAAAAAAGGCAAAAAAAGTAACTGTAAGATCTATTTTTTGAATACAAACATAATGAGACCAAACTATGTAAAAAATTTTTTTCACTCTGCTCTTTTCACTGAATATTATGATATAAACATTGTACATGCTATTAATATTAAAACTTCTTATAAATGCTGTAATATTTAATTTAACCATAATGAAACTTGCATATTGTTTTCACTTACTTGTTTTTAAAAATCATCTTTTATTATTACACTTGTGCAAGGATGTTGTAGAAAATTAGAAAAAGCAACAATAATCAGAAAATATAAAAATCAATTCCTGCCCGGCCGGGCATGGCTCAGCGGTTGAGCATCGACCTAGGATCCAGGCGATCAGGGTTCGATTCCGGGTCAGGGCACATGCCTGGGTTGCGGGCTCGATCAATGACTCATCACTGATGTTTCTATCTCTCTCTCCCTCTCCTTTCCTCTCTCTGAAATCAATAAAGATATATTAAAAAAAAAAAATCAATTCCTAACACACAGAGGTTGCCACGGTCAAGATCTTAATATATACTGCTGGACCTTTTATGCATACAGTCCCCCTCCTTATTTGGTGGTTTTGCTTTCTGAGCTTTCAGTTATCTGCAGCCAAATCCAAAAATGTTAAATGGAAAATTCCAGAAATGAGCAATTCGTGAGCTTTAAATTCTGTGCTGTTCTGAGTAGTGTGATGAAATCTCATGCCATCCTACTCCGTCCTGCCCGGGACACGAGCCATCCCTCTGTCCAGTGTATCCACCTTGTGTACGTGCCTCAACCGTAGTCACTGTGTAGCATCTTGATTATCAGATTGACAGTTAAGGTACCACAATGCTTGCATTCAAGTAATCCTTATTCCGCTTCATAAGGGCCCCAAAGCCTAAGAGCAGTGATGCTGGCAATTCAGATACGCCAAAGAGAAGCCATAAAATGCTTGATACGCAACATCAGGTTAACAGCAGCCTGACGCTATGTTACAATGCCTGCGTCATTCACCTCACTTCATCTCACATCATCACAAGAAGAAGGGTGATACAGTTAGATATTTTGAGAGAGGGAAAGGCCACATTCACATAACTTTTATTACAGTATATTGTTATAATTGTCCTAGTATTAGTTATGGTTGTTAATGTCTTACTGTGCCTAGTTTATAACTTAAACTTTATGATAGGTGTGTATATACAGGAAAAACATAGTATATATAGGGCTCAGTACCACCCGCGGTTTCAGGATAGTACTGGAAGGGGGTGTCTTAGAACTTACCTTCCCTGAATGAGGAGCTTCTACTCTATATATACCTGTGTGTATGTATTTGTGTATCTTTGAACTAAAATGAGTGATATACTCAAATTGTTTTGTATTTATATTATTTTTTTGGTTTAAAAATCTCCTCATTTTTATTTCAGAATAAATTCATTTCATCTAAAAAACATCATATTCACAAAACTCAATTCCCCCAAATTGCCCGTTAGAAGTAGTTTGTTGAAAATTAGCAAAGTCCCATTTTTATTACCCAGACTTATTGAAGAGTTTCCAATATTTTGCTATTAGTAACAGTGCTGAAATGGAGACTTTGGTGCATAAGGCTTTTTCTATAATTAGAATTGTTTCCTTAGGAGAGGTTCCCAGAAATGGAATTAATGAATCAAATGCCATGAACTTGTAAATCTCTTGATACCTACTGCCAAATGACTTTCCAAAAGCATTGTACCAAGTTACATTTCCAACAGCAGGGCATGAGAATCTTCTTAAAATTAGCATAGTTAAACATTAAGGGAAACTTTGAACACAATTCTAATTTGATGTCAAGAATCAATGAAAGACTAGACAACTTCATGTGCTTCCATCATTTATCTGCCAAGTTCAAGTCAGTTTATTAAACATGTACTACACAAGTAGAATTTAACTAGGTAGGGTATAGCATAGTTTCTGCCCACAATAATCGTACAATCTATTGAGCAGCTATAACTGATCCACAGCAGATGTGGTCAATATAATGCTGGAAGACAACAGAAGTATGCCCAAAGATTTGTAAGAACAAAGATAGGAACCATCCAACCCAATCTAAGAAAATAGAAAGTTAATGAAGGCTTCTTGGATACTATAACAATGTACTTTTGATGACTAAGTAGGAGTTAGCCAGGAGAATACAAAAGTAGAAAGGAAAAAACAGAAGATAGTCATAGCAGAAGGATCAGCATGAGCTTCAAGAGTAATCTGTAACATAACTTGGTATAAACAGGGGAAACTGCCTCAGCCTTTTTTCCTCTGTTTTCTCAACTTCCATGGTATGTGTCTTTCCTTAACGTCAATTCAACAAGAGAGTTCTATAATCAATAGGAAGTGATTATAGACCAAGAGAATTCTATTATTGCTTCCTATCCTTGTAGAATATACTTCAGTCCCTCCAGCTGTTCTCAGGAGGAAGGGGTGCTACTAACAGCCTCTTTGGGGGACATTTGATAAATATATGGAAGTATTTTTCATTGCACAATAACCAATGTTACTACTAATGATCAATGGTCAAGGGCCAGAGGAGCCTAACCTCCAGCAATGAGCTAAACATTTCCACACAACAAATAATTGTCCTGTCTAAAATGTCAATAATACCCCAGCCTCCCTTTCTTAACACATACTGGGCCAGACGGTAAGTTCCTTGAGGAGAAGATGGTATTTTACCATCTGTTACCCTCATCACACCTAGAACACATGGATGGTAGGTATGTAGTAAACATACATTGGATACCTCTTTGACAGATTAAAATAAAAATTAGTAAAATTTCAAAAATAAGTAAAATGTTCAAAGCACTTCACCAACAGTCTGATTATTTACATTTTGTAATTCATTATTTATGAAAATAGGATAAATATTTTCCTTACTTACAAAATACAACTATAGGGCAATACAAAACCCAATTTGAGAAAAATCGAAAATATTATTCTGTTCTCATGAAATGTGATGGATATTCAAGAACCACCCATACTACTTAATAAAGTAACAAAAAATTGCCAGTAATTAGAGACAAGAAAACCAACTAAAGGTGAAAAGTAAAACTGAAAAAAAAATTATCCACAGTTTAAGTATCTTAGAATTCCCCTTTTTCTTGGTTAACATAACATGATAGCATTATTAGCAAAGGCTTATATTAGTAAAATTAAAGTCACCTCAGCAATTTATTTTTATATTTCAGTGCTTAAATATAAACTAAACTTCATTTTTTGGCTAAAAAATCCCCCTCTTTTTCTACAGAAATACCCCATATTGTCCAAAGCATTTGGTTCTGTTCAGTAGCTAAAGAATTCTTTTTTTTTTCTTGCCTCTCCCCAGTTTGGCTTCAAATCAATGATGTTTTTCTCATCACCATGAGGGGCATTACCAGAAAATGATGAGACTATAATTTACCAGTCTGTGAAATAAAATCAATGGCAGCCGCCTATCTAATGGTTTACATTGGCAGAGAAAGAAATCAGCTTTAATTTCCTCTGTCACTTGCCATGGGCAAAAAAAATTCCTAGAGACATTCAAGAACTGTGAAAACTTATTTTTAAATAACCGTAGCTCTAATCCCCTACCAGTGGCTACCTGGCACTGAAGCATTGAGGATTTTCTGAAACTCAGACTTAACACATCATGGAAAAGTGCAGAATAAAATGATAAGTTCAGACAAGTACAGTTTGTTCTTAATTGGTTTATTGGACTTTTTTGAAGTCTGCAGCATATATTACCTTTAAAAATGTCTTCTTAAAACAAAAGTACCATGATTTATATTTTACTGAATCTTTACACACCAGTAAAACACAGTCATTTAGCCTTTAAGGCAACCATACTGATCTTGGGGAAAAAACACCCTAAGACATAGGGTTCTTAAGATTTTAATTTTACAATAAAACAGGCCACAGGCAAATAAACATAGTTGTGAGTTAGAAGTGGCAGGAGCATTAGGTTTCAGAATTATCGTAAAGCAGGAAGGTTGTGAGGGTGGAACATAGGATGAAAGCAGCCCCAACCCCGGAGCCTTCCTGCTGACTCTGGCCGTGCCAAAATACACAGTGGTGTACACACAACACAAATACACACCAAGGCTCGCACACACAACACTCAAGGGGTGACTTCTTTGGAAGAGCGATTATTTCAAAAATTCCAGTTAAAGTAGAATTTAATAAAATAAAAGGTTCAAAGAGCAATTCAACTACTTTTGAAAACAATATGCTCCCAGTGCATTTGGATTAGAAACGGTTTTCAAGCATGTGCCTACGAGCAGTTTCTATGAAGGTGATGCCATCTGGGCGAATGATCTTCTCTCCTTGATGATAATTCTGCAAACGCACATACACACACTTACATGCCTGGAAAAAAGGTTGTGCCTCCAGTTTCAGTCTTGAATTTCTCTCTGAACCGCTGCTTCGAGAGAAACCAAATATCAGCGTTGGTAAATATGACTCAAAATATACACTGTGGTCAAGAAAACAGACGTGCGGTAGAGAGTGCTGTACCTGGTCACAGCCCCCTGCCAATAAAAGGCACGAGACAATGAGCCAGATGGAGGGAGCAGTTCAGTTGCTCACCAGAAAAATAAAGAAAACCCGGTCATTATTTTTCCTTCCCTGGGATAAAGGAGCAGCTTCTGCTTTGTTTGGAGCAGACCCTGTGAAAAGGGAAGCTGGTGTTTACTCAGCTCCCTTCCTCTCAGCAGTCCGGTTCTCTAGGTCTATAGTTTTTTTGTTTTGTTTTGTTTTACTTTGTTACAGTAATTTGTGGGTGCTAGAAAGCCCACTCATAAGGTGCAACTAAGAGAATACAACACAGATTATAAGCGAAAGGCCACATAAAGATGCACAAAATACATGCAAGTTCATTTCAAAATATTCTGCAGGTGAAAAATTTTTGAACTGAAAATGTAGCCCTTTGCCTAGAGAGCAAAACTGCATTTCCTAAAAGTTTATATTTTCTACCCATCATCCTTCATGCTCTTGGCATAGGAATACTTTATATGCTTGAATAAAATACATGGAGACATTCATTAAGAAGAGTGTAAACTTTCACATATAAGTCACTGCTTGAAATTTTTAATCGCAGTTATTATAAAGGATTATTTAGTAATTCCAGGTCAAATGCTTAATCTTTTAACATGCACAGGCTGGGGAGAAAGGTAGTACAAAAGTGTTATTTATAAAAGATGCTGATAATAACGAGCAGGATTATAACACAGATAAGAAGCTTAATTTCTTTTTCCTCAAATGATTACACATAAAAAACATTTCAGTTTAGCCTCATAGAGCAAGTGTAACGCACATTCTTACCCAGACACTGCACCATCATCTACTGCAAATAATGGGTCAAAGAAATACAGAATCGCCACAGAAGCAATTTAAATCAATGTTGATTCTCTGCAACTTGATCAACAAAAAGTCAAAAATTTGGTATGATTCATTTTCAACAAAAAATGATCTTGTTTCCCAGTATAAAAATAGGGGTTCAGTAAGACTGAATCACATCACTCACTTGACTGATGGTAATCGTTACATCTTAGCAATTGGGCGCCTTTTGATACACAGCTTTTACTTGGTTTAGAGGACACTGAACGCTTCGGTTTCCACTTTCAGGACTGGGGGCCTCTGCGCTCCCATTCACCGGTCACTTCTCTCTCCCCTGACCTCTTAATTCTGGAGTCCCCAGGGTTTAGTGCTTGGCCCTCTCCGCCTCACTACCTACAGTGACTTGCTTGGTGAATTCATCTAATCTCATCATAAATATCACTGTGAGTTGGCAACACTGAAATATTTTTCTCCCTGCGGACCACTCTCCTGAGCTCTAGGATCCACATATCCCCCTGCTGACAAGCAGTGTCTCCTTGCATGTCTAAATGATACCTCAGAGTCACCATGTTTAAAAATGCACTGATTTCCCCTCAAACCCTCCCCATCGGTGCTGCGATCCACGTGCATTGCCGGCAGCCATCTCCTTCCAGCTGCTCAGGTCCCCAACTCGCACCCTGTCAAAGTCATCAGGCAATCCTCTCAACTCCACTGCCAACAGTACAGTAGAAGCCAAGGTCTTTCTAACGCAATGACCATGGTCCTAAACTGATCGGATCCCTGGATCCTCTACTGATCCCCTAGAGCTGGCTGGTTCAGAATAAAGGTCATGACCCTCCCAGGCCCCACAGGATCAGGCCTTTCTTTTCCTCTGGCTCCACCTCCCATGAATTCCCTCTCACGGACTGTTCTAGATGCAGGGGCCTCCCTGTCTTTCCTTAAACAGTGCACGCACCTCCCATCCTAGTTCCCAGAAAACTCTTCCCTCGAATCAACTGATGGCTAAACCATTTCCTCCTCACAGTTTCTCACACCTTCTCTTGTTTGAAAATGAGGGCTTTCCCTGTATCCCCACCCCACACCTTCCATCTGCTTAGCTTTCTCTTTTTCTCCATAGCACCCACTAACTTATATTATAACATTTATTTATATGCCATGCCTATTTTATTTGACTCCCTTCTTTGGGCTGTAAGCTTTAGGAGAGCCGCAATTTCTGTCTGATTTCTTCCCCGGTACAGCCCAAGTCACCCAGAATAATACCTGGCACATACCAGATACTCAATAACTACTTATAAAATTACTTGAATGGGGCAGAATAGGTTGGGGAATCACACAGGGAAATGGAATGGAATGAAAAATAAACAGAACAGAACAGAATAGAATAGTAAAGCACCTGGCTGTTCTGTTTTGCTACGCACTTAATATCCCCAACTCTGTTTCTGTTTCTAATCAGTTAAAGAAAAGTCTGAGTACCAAAGGAACAATGAAATCGCCATGAGATGACTTGGACATTTCAAAGAAGACATATACCCCAATTATAATAACAATGAATGAATTAATTATAAAAATGACTGTCTTTCTAAACAAAACAGGCACTAGTAAGGCGGCACCAGAACCAGGGAGGGCATATTCCTAAATGAGAAAAGCAAGAAATCTGAAAATCCTACACAAAAAGAGATAAACAATTTTGGCTACAATAAGTGAAATGCCTGTACTTCTCACTGATTTCAAAGTAACCCATTTCCAGTGAGCAGCAGTAAGTGTGCAAATTATGGCTTAAAATAACTTATTATTTGGAAATAATTTTAGAGTCATAGAGAATTGCGAAAATAGTACAAAGAGGACCCCTATGTATCCTTTACTCAGTTTTGCCCAATGGTTACGTCTTGCATAATTATAGTACAATATCAAAACCAGAATGTTAACATTGATACAATTGTATATAAGTGGATGTGTATGAACTTTTGGGATTGGCATTTTTCATTCAGGATAATTTTCTTGAAATCCATCCAAGCTGTTGCTTTTATCAGTAGTTCATTTTTTATTGCTATATAGTACTCCATGGCATGGGCAGTTTGTGTAATCATTCACCTGTTGAGGGACATTGTGGAGGTTTACTGTTTTGAGCTATTAAGAATAAAGCTGCAATAAACAATCTTGTACAGTTTTTGTGTATGTGAACATAAGTTTTAATTTTCCTAGGGTGAATTCCCAGAAGTACAATTGTTGGTTTATACTGTAAGCCCTATGTTTTTATATTTTTTAGGAAAAGAACTTTTCACTGTGGCAATATCATTTTACACTCCCATCAGCAATGTATGAGAGATCCAATTTCTCTGCTTCCTCATCAGCACTTGACATAGTCACTATTTTATTTTAGCTGTTCTAATGGGTGGATGCTGATATCTCATTGTGGTTTTAATTTCATTTCCCTAATGGCTAATGATTTTGAACATCTCTTCATATGCTTATTTGCTATTTATCTATCTTCCTCATTGAAATGCTTCATTTCTTTTGCCAATATTCTAATTAGAATACTTGTTGTTGTTTTTTAAAGTGTCAAATTTAGAGAGTTATTTATACATTCCATTTATTAGTCCTTTGTCACATATGTATTTGTAAAAGTATTTCATTTTTATACAGTCAGGGTTTTACTCATGGACTCATATTATATACTCATTAAAGTAATAAACCCAAGAGCTCATTACACAACAGATACAACTATATTGAAATGACTTTTTTGTTACTTGTGCATTTAGTTTTTCATGTCTGCTCATGTTATCTCTTTAAAATTTTCTCTGATTCCTCAGAAAAATATTTTAAATAAAAAAATAAATTTTGTAATAAAAACTAGATGTAAATATACACCCTACATTCATTCATTCACATTTATTCTGTAGATGTATGTACTGTGTATCATTATAAACCCACACCACCCCCTACACACACATCCCACACACTATTCTCAGCTTTTGTATGCATGGATCAGGAGCCTCACGGTCAAATCTTGTCTTTTTGTTACTTGGCAGAATATGGACCAATGGGTTCTCTGCTAATATGTTTCTACTCAGTCATAAAAAAAGAATGAAATCCTGCCATTAGCAACAACATGGATGGACCTAGAGGATATTGTGCTAAGAGAGAAAAGTCAGACACAGAAAGACATATATCATATAATTTCACTTATATATTAAATCTAAAAACCAAAACAAATGAACAAACAAAACACAACAGAAACATTCATAGATACAGAAAACAAACTGATAGTTACTAGACAGAAAATGAGTTGGGGGATAGAAAAACAGGTAGAAAGGAATTAAGAAGTACAATCTTCCAGTTATAAAATAAATAAGTCATGGGGACATAGTGTACAGCACAGGGAATATAGTCAGTAATATTGTAAAAGCTCTGTATGGAGACATGGTAACTAGACTTATATGAATCATTCTATAATGTACATAAATATTTAATCACTATGATGTAACCTGAAACTAATAGGATCTTGTATGTCAATTATGTGTCAGTAAAAATATATACATATATATTTGTAAAGTTTAATAGTAGTTTCTATTTTTCTGAAAATTAAACTTACCTACTGTATGTGACAAATACCTCACATTCTTTTTGATAATTTAAGAGAGTTCGTCCACATAAATCCTTTGTCACAAAAATAAAACCTGTCTATATTACCAAATTAAGCCTGTGTTCATGAGTGAGGTTCCGGTCCCTTTGTTTTCCCTCAATTTCTTTTAAATGTTGGGTTTTCTGATCTTTCAATTACACTACTCATTACCAACAGTTATAGAAATATTATCGTCATTATATTAGTTAGTGTCCATTCAGGGAAAGAGAAGCCATGCAAGGTGCCTGAAAGAATAAAATGATTATGGCAGAATTAGCCGGAGAAGTGTCGGAAGAGATGAAAGAAAACAGAGGAAGGGGAGGACCGCAGAGATTTAACAAGCGCTGCTGCCACAAGGATCAGGGTGATAAAGAGAAGACGTGGAACATTAGAGCCCAGAAGCTGGGTTTGGCAGGATGGAGCCAGAAAGTCAGAAGGCCACCGAGGTACCACCCTATGGGCAGCAAGGCCAAGGCTGTGAGGTTAGATTTGGAGCGAAGGAGAAAATGCAGCCATTTGGACAGATGTGGAACCATTACATACACTGTGGCTTCCACGAGAGGAGTAGGTGCGGAGTGGGGATGGAGGTGGGAGGTAAACCAGTCCTCTCCATCTCCCTTCAGTCTCCACCCAGCGCTTCCCACAGGCGGAGCCCACGAAGCAAACAGTTGGCCAAGGAGCCCGGGAAACGATGCTCGCTACGTGAGCCGTGTGCAGAGCAGAGCAGAGCAGGGCAGCCAGTGGCCAGCAGAATTGTGATTAGAGCTAATACACGGTCCACTGAGCTGAGGAAGTGAAGGAAGTCAGATTTCAAATCGGGCTGCACGTTGGCAACTCTGTAAAAGGCGCTGGTGGAAGTTAGAACAACTATATAAACTTGGCTGTATTGATTATCTCGAAACTTGACTGTCCACGGGGTCCCTGACCTCACGTTCTTCCAGGCCAGCTATACCAACCGAGCCGGAAGGCCTGCTGGGAGCACTCTCAGGCGAGGAGACGGCAAGTGGCCCCTGGCGACACAGTGATTCTCCAGCTCTGCTCCTTGCTGGGCACTTTCTGCGATGTGTTTACATTTGATAACACCTATTGCTTCACAACGCTAAGGGGGAAAACGCCATCATAAACATGAGGTACCAACAAAACTGAAGTCTTGTCTATTTTAAAATGGTAGTACATTCTATCAGCTTCATCCTAGGTAAAGTCAAACCAAGGAATAAGCAGAGGGAGGGGGAAGGTGTCAGGACAGGCGAGCCTGAAAGAGAAGAGGAACATCGGCTCGGTCTCCCTCCTGGCGCCAGGCACAGTGCTGGGTACTTCCACCCGCTAGACTCATCTAATTCTTACCACAGCTTTGAGAGGTCAGAATTGTTTTATTTTTAATATATCTTTATTGATTTCAGAGAGAGGAAGGGAGAGGGAGAGAGAGAGAAACATCAATGATGGGAGAGTCATTGATCGGCTGCCTCCTGCACGCCCCTGAGGATTGAGCCCGCAACCCGGGCAAGTGCCCTGACTGGGAATCGAACCGCGATCACCTGGATCCTAGGTCAACGCTCAACCGCTGAGCCATGTCCGGCCTGGCAAGAGGTAACTATTTTTATTCCAAGTGTGCAGATGACAAAACTAAGAATTTGCTTGATTCCCCTCAGTGAGGGTGGGATGCAGGGGGCTGCTTTAATTCCTTTTAAAAGCCACCTGCTTTCCGCTCCACCAAGAGTGCTTCTGGGAGCTTATACTCTTAATTCATATTCTGATACTGAAAAGATTCCTTTTTATTTGAAACAAAATAAACTGACTAAATCTAAGGAGAACATCTCTTCCTAGCATCTATGGAATAACTAGGCAAGGGCATGGAGTGCTTGGCAAACGGGACAGGAAGGAAAGCAGCCAAAAATTGATGAGATATTCAAATTGATCCCTCTTACACATTCCTACAGAAAAGCAACACAGTTGTGTCGATATGCATAATATAAGGGAGAAGAGAAATTTGTATTGTTAAAAAAAAAGTTTGTAGTGGTAATTAGAGGAAGTAAACTTGCAAGTGCTAAAATCAAGAAATTATAATCGAGATACTCTCAAGGCCAAAGAGTAAGAAAGCCAAGCTCTTTTCCCTAAATATAAATAAAGGGCTTTTGGCCAAATAGAAATAAAAGTATATTTAGGGATATCTTAGCATACAGTGAACCAGTTTATAGAATTTCACCAATAACCGTATCATTGCCTTGACACCACAGTGCACATGTGCCCTCTTTGTTCATTTATTCCAAGCCCACCATTCTATATGTACTCAATTTCCTGTAATCTCCACACGGACATCCACTGGGCATCTCACACCTCACACCTGGGCTGTGACTGTGCTAGGTACTGGGGTATAAAGTACTAATACACGGTATCTATGCACAAGGAACTATGAATCTAGCACAGCAGTTCCCAACTTTCTCTTTCATGGTGCCTTTAGCATCTCAGTTATTATTTTACTATACTAAAGCCAAAAGAAATACCTATTGATTGGGTTTACTGAGTTGCCAGATCTAAACAACTTAATAACTATTTATGTCCTAACAACCTCACACCTTTTAGGCACAGCACAACTTCTCAAACCTCAGAATCAGATTGGAAACCACCACTTTCACTTCCTGTTCCAAAATGATTTTCCCTAAATACTTGATTTTTTATCACAGCAAGCTCCAAAACCCAAGTTTTACAAAGATAAGATGTTATTAAAAGGCATGAAGAGCTATAATAGTCAAACTGTTAGCTTCCTTCAGCTAGCAGTTCACGCGGTGTTTGACAGATGTCTCTGTTTCCAAAATCCAAAATCTGTAATGTCCCCATAGCACATTTTTGGATCTACTCTGGGAACTGTAGTTTTAGGAACCGTAAGTTTAGTGCAGCGTTTCTCAACTTTGGTGCTGTTGACATTTGGGGCTAGATAGATACATATTCTATGACATAAATACACCATTAGTTATTTCATCATTCTTCTATGAAGTTGCTTCTAATTTCCCCCATCATAAATAAGAGTAATCAACATATTTCTGTATTAATTTTTGAACATGTTACTCTCTCAGGATTAGTGGACATTTGGTCATGTCCAAAACATCCACTGAGACAGTTGATCCATGACAAAAGGTCTTTGAAATTTGCTCCTATCAAAACTGTCCATGAGCATATTTGGTCCACACCGAATGGCCCTAATATTTGGTACTATCGAAGCTTTCATACTTAGAAAACATCCCTGCGTTCAAATAGTCCATAATGTTTATTTATACATTTAGTTTATTTGATTAATACATAATATATACTATCATGTTTTATTTAGTCCAATAATTACGTTATGGCTGTACTGCCAATAATAACCCTTCTTGCCTTGGTAGCCTCGAACGGCACATGGTCGAGGACTTTTTGACAGGACCAAAGGCCTCAGTGTGTCCTCCTAAAGGCTATAATATTTGAAAGCTCGGATACACACCTCCACTAACCCTCCAGAAAGTATGTAGCACTACACATTCTCTGAACACAGTGTTAGTGACTTTTTGCCACACTGTTATCAATTTCAATATTTCAATTATTTTAAAAATCTTTCAAACTTAACAGATTTAAATAAAGTAGTACATCATAATGCTGTTTTGTATTTTCTTGATTATTAGTGATGTTAAACATTGTTTCATATATTTACTATCACTTGTATATCTCCCTTTTAAAATTGTCTGTACATGTCCTCTGGAAAGAAGAATCTTAGGAACTTCCTGTACTGTATGAACATTGTTAACATTTAACAGTATTCTTTTATTATTACAAATACAGGGTGACCCAAAAAAATGTATACACGCTTTGAATAATTATTAATTCCAATGGGTTAAATCTGAAAAGAAACATCAATTGAGCTATCAGTTGTTAAAGTACATACACATTTTGTGTGTGTATACACCCTATATTTATTAACTTAAGCAATACTATGTGCCACGAAGTGTTCTAAATGTTTTACACATATCAGTCCATTCGATCCTTACAGTCAAATGAAAAAGGCTTTATTACTACATTTATTTACAGATGAAGGAACTGGGGTGTAGAGAAATTAGTAGCTTGATGCAGTGACACAGCTATTAAAGGAGGGAGTTAAGGTTTTCCTCGGACATGCTCTTCATTTCTCTGGAGGGGGAGATCTGAAGGGAAAACGAGTTTAATGTTTGCACGTTTCTTTCATAAACCTATAGAACATTTAAGTCAGGTTCTCAACTAGGGATTGAATGATCTTGCAGGAGACATGAGGCGATTGCTGGAGATGTTTTTCATTGTCTCAGCTGAGGGGAAGCATGGTACTTGCATCTAGCGGGTAGAGGTCAGGAATGCTGGTGAACATTGTAGAAGACAGAGTGTGACCCCCCACAACAAACTAGCCAGCCCAGAACACCAATAATGCCAAGGCTGGAAAACCACAATCAAAATGGATAGATTTAGTATGGCGTTTGGAACTCAGAAAAGTGGTCTAGGTTAGAGAGAAAGATTTGGTATCAATAATATAGAGGAACACCATAAAAGGATTAAGTTTTCTTGGATCACCGTGAACATATGCTGTTATCTACATATCCGTTCACTGGCAGCTTGCATCAAATTTATTATTAAGCTTCCAGAATTAAATACACTATAAAAACTGAACATTTAGCCACATATAATTCATTTGCAGAGCATCCTTGTTTTTTAGTAACTGCACAGAGAATTAGAATTCCTGTTTTTGTTCCCACAAAAATTATTCAAAACAAAATCCCGTAATTATTGTCTTTGTCACCAAAATGCTTGCAAGCAAATGGGGCCATTGCTGAGAAATACACACACAAAAATATTTTGGACAAATTAGGCAATCTAACAACAGGAAAACACGAAATAAAGAAAATACTATACAAGGGTATTAGAATTACAAGGGCATTGCAGGCAAGCAGAGAAATTTAGCGGCACTTAGAACCATTCCCTAACAAGCCACCTATAAAAGGACTATCGCCATGCCCATCAACATGTCGATTGACACAGCAAGGCATACTTGGTGGTTCAAAAAGTTTCTTCCGGAACTTTAGTTCTACTTTTGCTATTTTGGAATCTTGGCTGGCATGCCAGGCTGCCAAGGTCACGTTCCGTCGGCAGGCGGCAAAGTGAAAGGCACCCGCCCCTGCACATAAGTAAGGGGCAGGGTGCCAACTGAGGGCATGGCAAAGGCTATTTGCTTCCATGGGGAAAAAAGTGTTTTATAATTACTTGTATTTTAAATCATTTTTTCTAGGGAAAAAAGAGAGTTTCTTGACATTTGAAACATTGTATGCTTATTTCCAGCTGAAAAATGAAACCACCAGGACTGTAGATATTCTGTATTTCAGAGGGTTGGATGTGTGCTCCAGAGTAAGACACGTGGATTCAGATCCTGGCTTTGCCAGTGATAAGTTGTCTGATCTTAGGCACTTCATTGAACTGCCCCATGATTAAGTTTCTTTATCTCTAAAATTGGGGTGGAAATAACAGTATCTATCTCTTAGGGTTCTTGCAAGAATCTTGTTGGTTAGTACATGGAAAGTCCTTATAAGTGTTTTACATATGCTAAATGCTCATTAATAATGGACACTGTAGTGTAATTTCTGTCTAAGTTTGCTTGGACTACTATAGCAAAATACCAGAGACTGGGTGATATAAACAACAAATATTTATTTCTCAGAATTCTGGAGGCTGAGAAGTCCAAGACCAAGGCAGCAATGTCTGGTGAGAGCTGTCTTCCTGGTCTGAAGATGGCTATTTTCTTATTTTATACTCATATGGTGGACAGGGAGTGAGCAAACTCTCTGGTCTCTTCTTAGAAGGACACTAATCTCACCATGAGGATACCCTCCCAATCATGACCTCATCTAAATCAAATTACCTTATCAAGGCCTTACCTCCAATAAAATCACCTAGGGTGTTAGACCTTCAACATAAGGATTCGGGGGGAACACAAACATTTAGTTCATAACAATTTTGAAACAAAAAAAATATATTGTGGTATTTAAATAAATTTTGAAGCAAAAAATACATTGTGGTGTTTAAGCATTCCTTTCCTAAATATAATAGTATTAGGTAATAGGCAAAGTAATCTCTTCTCAGGTTCTATGCACCTCCTTCATAAAAATTCCATATCCAAGGATGTTTAGGTCTCCTCTGAACTTAGATCATCATAATTCACCTTGCTTAATATAATACTACCATGACCTTGAAATGTTATGTAAACATTTCATGCCATTTAACTCTCCATATGCCCATGCCCTGATTCCTCACAAAAATATATATTTTTTATAGTATGTGTTGGCCTACATTGGAATAAGGACTTTTTTGAAACACCTAGAACAATACATCAAGTTCTTGAGTACCTTGAAGCCTTAGTACAGTGTCCAACACATTGTAGGGACTCAACAAATATTTGTTAAATTATAGAACAAAAAATTTAATAAGGTTTTGTTGACTTCATGATGGCAATATAATATATGAGAAACATGGCTCTAACTTTAGTCTATACACATATTTTTGTACCTTATTATATTCTTCCCATTCACTTTTGTTTTATTTTTTTAAATTGACTCTTTTGGTGTACATGTGTAATGAATTTTAACACATGTATAAATTAATATAATTATAATCAGATTCAGAATACAAAACAGGTCTCTCATCCCCTCAAAAGTCCCTTATGCTCCACTCACCCCAACCCCTGGCAACCACTGATATGTTCCCTGTCACTGTAAATTTTACTTTTAAATATTAAACAAAATTTTTTGAACTTCTCATTTTATAATAACTTTAGATTTGCATAAAAGTTGTCATGCTAATATATCAATTTCCTGTATGCGCTTCACCTGGCTTCCCTTAATGTTAACATCTTATATAACCACAGGACATCTGTCAAAATTAAGAAGTTAACATCGATACACTAGTATGAACTAAACTACAGACTTTATTTGGATTTCATCAGTTTCCCAGTAACATCCTTTTAACTGTCCCGAGATCCAATCAGGGGTCCCTCATAACACTTAGTGCCCCTGTCTCCTCAATCTCATCCTTCATGTGACAGTTTCCAGTCTTTCCTGATTTTTCATGACCTTCCCACTATTTGAAGATTATACTCTCAAGTATTTTATGGAATGTTCCTCAAGTTTGTCCCTCTGTTGCATCTGCATTGTTAGACCGAGAATATGGATTTGGGGGAAGAATGCAGAAAGGTCAACCGGCCTTCTCATCACATCCACATACGCACAGCAGGTCCCACACTTATCACTTGGTTATGGAGGTTCCCCCAAGGTTTCTCCTCTGTAAAATTACTATTTCCCCCTTTCTGTGCTCCATCCTTGACTCATTTATTGAGTCACTGCTTTCAAATCAGCACCATGACTGTACTCATCCACAATCCTATCACGGGGAAGGTGTTACGTGAAAGGTGCTTTCCATTTATTCCTCTCCTCGTACATGAGACAGTCTTACCATCTCCATTTTATAAGGAAATTGAGGCTCACTGGAATGAAACAGTGGTGAATTATTAAGAACGTAAAATTCAAGTCCACAAATATCTGATTCCCAACACACACTGTCATCTTACCAGGCCGCCCATTCATCTCCCCAGAAATAAATGTCAATGAGAGTGAAGAGATAAACTCCTGCCGCTGTTTCTAAGTATGCAGCTCACATGCTTTACCTTAATACCTCAACATACCAACATACTTGAAGCAGCGTGTTTATTGCATAAGCTGTGGCTGAGCTGTGTGACAGTGAGCAAATTGATAGATCGGCCCTGTCATGAGTGCTGATGCCAGACAACACAGGGAAACATCACCCAGGCTGGAAAGAGTACCACTAAATGGAAAGCGAGATCCCATGGCGGAATGAAAGTAGATGCATGACCAGAAAGGAAATTCAGCGTGGAAATGACAGAGAAGCAGGCAGAAAATAACGGCAAAGGATTATCAGGTAAAAGAGGACCGCAGCTCTCCTCTGTCCATATATATGATCAAGGCTTCAGGGGGATGAGTGGCCTCCTGTAAAATAACTCCAAGGTCACCTGCAGCACAGAGCAGAGTCATCGGAGGCTCCGAGAACACCACCGCCTGAAGGTCAGGCAGGGGCTGGAGGTCTCACCAATCAACCAGGCCTTAGGAAAGAGGCTGGTCCACCACTCCACCCTGGGGCCAAAACTGAGATGCTCAATTTTAGGACTTGGGCATTTTTAAGTGTTGTAATGTCTGTGGGCACCGAATGGTTAAAAACTCAGATATTACCCTCATCTCTTTGGCCCTTAACTTTTCTCCCCTGTGACATTTAGGTCAGATGGGATTGGACTTGTCTTCTCCTCTATGTGCATAGTCTAATGGCTTTCCTCATATTTAAGGGAGTTCCCAGGGACTTACGATATTATGGCTACTTCTGGCTTTAACTTCCTGTCTCCACTAAATTACTGTTTTCTGCTCTGCATTTTTCACTTTTATCCATGCCCTGGCATTGATCCTTTGTTAACATAAATAACAAAAATTACTTATCCTTTTGATCCCTATAAAAATAAATCCACTCATTTGTGGCCTTTTTTGTGGGAATTGGATTTTACTGTAGAGTTGGGGATGAAGAATACAGCATAAACACTGTAAAATATGAATATGTGACATGTCTGCTTTTTAAGTTCACTGGCTTCTCCCTCTCATTACTTTTCCATATGTTCTCTCTCCCATTCCAGCCATTTTTATTCAGTTCCACTCCTCTAGGAACAACAACAAATCGATTTCTTCCATCCTCTTGGCAGAGATCTAACTCTCTCCTCTACCTGTCCCCAAATTCACACCTCAAGTGCTTCTACCCTTTCCAGCTCGAAGGTGAGGAGGCAGGAAGGGGGAGCACAGAGGCAAATTTATTCAGGCCACACTTAAAATGTTTGCTCTACAATTATTCCTGTTGATTACATTTCTGTAGTAGAGTGAAAGTATGTTTTGTCCCGTATTTCAGATAACCCAAGGAGGGTTAGGAGAATGCGAAAATGTGTTAGCAATAATGATATCCTAGTAAACTAATTTCCAGGAGAAGTTGAGGTAGAGTGCACACAGATATAAACGCAGTATTTCATGTCAGTAGTTGCTGCTGTTTTTTAATTTGGCAAGCTTCTATCGAGAGTAGTAACCGTATGATTAACTTTACTAATACTTGCACTAGTCAATTACCATGAATTTATGTAGACTTAGGTAGGATTTTTTATTGAGCACTAGTAAGTTAATGATCTCTCATTGTTTTAAAATACTTTAACATTCACACCTATGTTTTAATTAGCACAGTAACATCTTGGATATACAGAACTCTAATCAAATGAATCATTCAGGACGTTTTAAACTTCTTTATAGGCAAAGGTCAAACACTGGAACTGTAATCTATTAGCTACTTTAAATGAGAAATCTTTCTTAAATATATACATAAATGTCATGTTCTTAAACAGAATTTACCGAATATGACTTAATATTTCCACACTGACAGCAGGGCATCCTGAAAATGAAATGTTTTATCTTGTGTGCATATAACTCTGTTCTATTGAGGAATATATCATTGTCCCCTAAATCTAAATAGTCCTTTCTTAGTTTGTGTTCTCCTAAACTAAGCCAAAAATCTGACTGCAAGCAGTTCATTTGGGAGATGATTCTACAAAACACCAGTAGGGGAGTAGGGAAAGAAGACAGTAAAGGAAGGCAGCCAAGAAAAAAACCAAATTACCACTGTGGACAACTGGAGCTTCATCCCCCTGGGGACCTCTGCTTGCCAGGACACAAAACATTCTTTAGACTTAACTCAACCAAGGGGCAAGGAAGCTGAGATATTTACACATCAACTCCTGTCAGTCATTGGTTGCAGGCTGCTTCCCGGTGGCATTAATTCTCTGGCACTTCTGACCTGTCATGAGCCTGTAATAGGCATCTGGTGTGGGCCTGGGCTACCAGAGAAATCCCTCAGGCAAAGAGAGATCTATGCTGGCAAGAGCCAGGCCAGGAGATTGGGTGGGGTGCCTGCAGCTTCTAACAGGACTGGAGTCCCTTTGTTTACCATTTTTCACTCTCCTGTGTGCTTTTTTGTGCTTAAGCACGTCATAGGTTGCTTCTTGCCTCTGGTAGGCTTCTCTTTTATTTCTTTGTGTTTTGATTTCTAACGTCTATGTATTCTGAATGTACATTTCAAAAGGTATTATAATTGGTTATGAAACAGAAGTACAAACTTTTTTGCTTAAGGCCCTTGTCAGTTATCCCCAGAGAAACATTTGCAGAGTCAAAGGCAACCTTGTGTTGTTTCAAGGATGTTTCTGGTACTTTCTCTGTTGTGGCATTTGTTACCAATAAAGTGAGATTGCTGGAGAGCTGAGTTCGGGATCGATGAGCTATGACTAAAGAAATGAACATATGTAGATATGAATATATCACTGACAGAGATCACAAATGTGCATCACAAATTTTAATCTCATGACATCCTCATTAAAATTATAGCCATTGATCAGGTCCATGGCTATAATGGGCTTCTTCAGTGGTCTAGTTTAGGAAGCTTCTTGGGAAGGTTCCAATATTATTATCTTAAAATACCTCATGTTACAAATAATAAGAAGAAAAACATCAAGAGGAATACTGATGATGTTAATTTGGGGTGATTTAAAGACTGTACCACTTCTGAATAAAAGTGACGATCTAACTAAATACATTTACTTCTGCTCTCTTCAGAAATGCCATAAATTGGCAGTAAAATAATTAAAATTCTATAAACCAATGATGAAAAAGAAAATGGAAGAGATGACACAAATGAGCATGATAGTGCTGTGAAATTTTGAAGAGGGAAAGTGAACGGCACAGTGATGAACAGCCCTGCTGCGTGGAGCCAGCGCCGCCTGCACTGAGGAAGCAACCCTCGGCCTGACCACGATGCCAGAGAATCCCCGAGGCTAGAACTTGCAGCAGAGGCATGAAGGAAGGAAAGTGGTCAGAAGCAGAGGGACTGAGCCCCGGCCTGGTAGCTCAGTTGGTTAGATACACCACAACGTCCCAGGCTCGATTCTGGGTCAGGACACACACAACAACCAACCAATGAATGCATAAGTAAGTGGAACAACAAACTGATGTTTCTCTCTCTCTCTCAAAAAATCAATGAATTAAAAATAAAATAAGAGGGACTGATATAAGACCTATTTACAGAGCACTTACATCTCCATGTCCTCTCTTCCACATCGGGAGATTTCTCCTTCTATCCCGGCCCCTTTTCACACTCCACGTGGACTGTGCCCATTGTCACCACTCTAAGAGACTAGAGAGTTATTCCCTGCATCAACTTAACTGAACTGGGACCCAGTCCTAGCAGAGATCATGGGACACACATAGATCTAAAAAGCAGATGAGCTCTAGCTGGTTCGGCTCATTGGTTAGAGCATCTGCTGGCAGACAGAAGGGTCCCGGGTTCAATTCTCGCCCAGGGCACGTACCTTGGTCTCAGGCTCGATCCCCAGGTAGGGCATGCGGGAAGCAACCAATCCATGTGTCTCTCTCACATCCATGTTTTTCTAGCTCTCTCTCTCCCTTCCAGTCTCTCTGAAAAGCAACAGGAAAAATATCCTCGGATGAGGGTTAAAAAAATAAAAATAAACAAATAGAAAGCAGCAGATGAGTGGCAGCCTGCATCACCTACCTGCCATTCTACTCCCTGAGCTCTGGCAGCCAAGGGTATTCCCCTCGCGGGGAGGCCTGGAAGATTTCTCCCTGAAGACACTGACCAACTCATGAGAAGAAATCTAAAGACACTGATATGTAAGGATCCCCCTTCCCTGCCCCCCAGGACCACACACAAACACACACACATACACCAATCAAAGGACTGCTAACTACTCTAATCTCCTGCTCAGGAAGCCGTCTAGTCTACAACTGCCACACAAATAATAAGTTTCCAATGAGCAAATGTTCACTTTTAAATATGAGAGGTTCCACCATGTGGGAGAGATCAAGATAAACGTCGGGGTTGGAGGGGGAGGCAGAGAAAAAGCATAAAGTAAAGGTAAGGAAATAAAAATTTTTTGATTATTTACAATTAATATAAATCTAATAAAGGAAGTTACCTGGTACATTAAAATGAGAACAGTTTGCTTTGATAAAAGGAAGATTCTCAAAAGTGTACAAAGCTCTAAGCACTGTGGCACTGCTTGTGTAAGCAGGCACTGAGTCCTGCTTCCACGGGCTCACAAAGGCAGGACTGACCCTTGATGAATCAGGGAGAAAAGTATAAAGAGGCCTAAGGATGTCCTTCCCCCCCCATTTCCTTATTTATATGAAATTCATCAATTTGTTCATTAAAAATTGTCCAGCCTGGCTGGGCCTGGCTCAGGAGATAATGGTGGGATTCCATTCCCGGTCAGGCCCTGTGCCCAGTTTTCGGACTCGATCCCCAGCAGGGGGCGTGCAGGGGGCAGCCGAGCAAAGACTCTCATCATTGATGTTTCTCTCTCTCTCCCTCTCCCTCTCCCTTCCTCTCTCTGAAATCAACAAAGACATATTTGTAAAAAATTTTGAATTAAAAAAAAAAAAAGATTGTCCAAAGCACCATATACACCAGGCATTAACTTGAGGGTTGTGCCTTTTGGGTTTTTTTTCAATCATAGGAAAAGTTGACTTTCTTTTAAGTTCAGTTTTTTAAAGAGTCCATTTCTTATTTGGTTCTTAATTACATGCACATCAGAAGAAAGAATTTGAAGAAATTAAGATAAATCATTTAGCAATTTCCTCCGGTTTATGTCAAGTGGTTTAAATTTTTATGTTCCTAAAAAACATAGTAATTTGAGTGTAACCACACTTCTTAATGAAGCACATTTATATGGTGTTTCCAGTTTGCTAGTCTACTGCACTGCAGTCACACTTACATTCCGAATCATTCGAGTCTACATATACCTCAACAAACTGCAGACCAGTAAAGAATGTCACTATTCCTGAGTTCACTGAGCAGTACTAAAAAAAAAAGTAAGATAATGATAATAATAATAATAAGTGGAAAAACTAAGAATGTGATGTAACTATACTACGAAGTAGGGGAGAGGAGAGGAAAATTAGTAAGTTCATCACCATGCAATAGGTCAATAGACAATGTTTAAAGTAAGTAAATCAAGTATTTTATTTAAAGATATAGAGATTATCACTATAAACATAAAAGTCAGAAATTGTTAAAACTGACTAATATGGGAAAGAGGATTGGCAATAAGTGGAAGTGGGAGCGAGAACAATTTCTTTTCATTGTTAGCCTTTCTATACTGATTGATTTGATTTTTAAAGACTATATATGTATATTTAAACTTCCAACACTTTTACAAGTGTTGTGTACATACATTTTATTCTAATACACATACACATAAATGTATATCATATTATACATTTGTATATAATTTTAGATTTGTGTATATAATTGTATATTTGTATATATAATATATACAACATAAATATACATTATATAAATGTATATGAAATTAAGCACCTGATGCTTTCCCAAACATGAAATACATCTTCAGAAGTTTGTGAAACTGGGGGAAATCCCTCAGAGAACTGGGTGGACACAGATGGTGAATTTACAATGCATGACCAACCACCTATTTCTGATCTTTGAATAAAATAAAAAGTTGATAAATGTAAAATAAGAAACTTCACATCCTTTCAGAGACTTCTCAACAAACATTTCTTTTTTCCTAGAAGATTTTGCATTAGCTGAAAAAATCCCTGCCATCTTACTAAATGTAGAAATCATTTTTTTTTTTGGAGCTACGCATCAATAGTAGTGGCTTTTAGCAAGGGTATCATTTTTTGTTCAATACTCGTATGTAAAACATTGTTTATTTTCTGAAGTGGTCATGGGGTTGGCTAACTTCACATGTGCAAGTCCCTCCCTCAGTTCTGGAAGCAGCTTCCATAGCATGTTAACAATGTTGTTTTCAGGTAGAATATACATTATTGTATAAATGTGCTATTCTTTAAGCACTAACTGTCTATTTAAAAAATTAGAATATAAATTAGATTAAGTTTTATAAGTAATGAGGCAAATGGAGTAAAATGCTGAATCTTATAATTCACATTAAAAGGACGGATGTCACAGCAAATCATGTACCCCATCAGATCAACGGAAGCCAGGTGAGGACTGTAAACACTGGTGATTCCGACCAGCCCCAGTCTCTTTTCCCAACAATAAGAGCAATTGAAGAAATAACTGATAAAAAATAAGCCTTTGCATGAAACGAACTTCATAATGGGTGTAAGCATAAACACACAAATGATGCCCACAATCATGAGTGCTTTTTCTTTTAAGTTAAAGGCATCATTGGAAGCTTTCCAAATTCCTTTAACGCGTCTTAGGGACTGGCCCACCAGCTTTCTCAGTCTGCTCTGCCATCTACATTGGAAATCTACACGGGGATCTACCTGTTAACTACCAATTCCTCCGAACTAAGGGTTTGGAGGAAACTTCACTCAGAACCAACTGAAGTAATATCTCACTCTGGTCTGTACCAACCCCCCCTTTTAATGGCAGATATCCTACTACCTTCTGATTTGCTTTTATGTTCTGTGCCAACTGATGACCTTGGGATGGCAAGGAAGGAAAAGAAACGGGGAGGAGATGGGAGGTGTCTATTTCTGAAAGGTTCCCTCAAAGACATCTCACCATTACTCTAACATGTTATTTTCCTCTCTATCTTATTTCCTGTCTCCTATTACTAATTTTCCTCTTGGCTATAGAAAATGTTCAGTCATGTTAATGTGTTTAGCTGTCTGAAACCTTCTTATATTGAGTCATATAAGAAAAAAGACTTTACACCCAAATGTTTGGGATTCAAGAGAGTCACAGAATGGAAGGACACAGACAACAGACAAGAAAATAGAAATCTCATACAAATACCCTAAGAAAACTCTGATAGCTGAAATAGCGATTTTGCCTGAGGGTTTTTACTTATGTGGTTCCTTTGGCAATATAATATATATCACTCCACATATATACCCTCCAGACTCGGCAGGGAATTGTTGAAATAAAAGGAAAGAGCAGTGAAAATGAAGTATTACCTTCTAATGCTTCATAAGCGGAATGATGATAGGCTACATGCCATAATACATCTTGGTTCTCATCGATTCCTGTCTTTCTGCGTGTCTCTCATGATCATAAATGTATTTTTATTATTAATATTATTAGTGCAAAGGTAATCAGAAACATTGTATAACTTTTAAATAAAACTCCTACCAAAGACAATGCTCTCATATATAATTATGAGTTTAAGTCATTTTTAATGCTCTAATAGAGACTAAAAAGGGAAAGGGCAAAGAAAAATAAATATTAATATTATAAATCATATCTCATGATTTTAAGTGAAGGACCAGAAAGTCCATTTGGTCTGAAGACCCAAAAGGGAATTTAGCCCATTTTCTTCATCAGGCTTATGAATATACAGTTGGTCCTTCAGGGTTCGAGGCACTGACACCCTGCACAATCGAAAATCCATTACAAATTTTGACTCTCCAAAACTTAGTTGTCCCTTGGTATCTGCAGGGAATTGGTTCCAGGACCCCTATGGTTATCAAAACCCATGGAAGCTCAAGTCCCTATATAAAACAACATAGATCAATGCATACAGTCAGGCCCTCACATCCGTGACTCCCACCCGTGGACCAAAACCAGTACAGGTATTTATTGGAAAAAAATCAGAATTACAAGTGGAGCTGTGCAGTCCAAACACACGTTGTTCAAGGGTCAACTGTACTGATCTACCTTAATAATTTATTTTTTCCACTTACATATGAGATGCTACACTAATATGTTATACTACACTTCTGTTACTCTAGTATTTATCATTGCTACTTATCAGCTCCAAAAATATACTTTCTGAAAAATAAATTCATTAACTTGACTTAAAATTATTTTAGAGAACAATTCATGGAAACTATATTTATATAGGATAAATAGAACAGTAAGGTCAGAACTGAAATATATATTAAATTTTTCATCATTTAAATTCCACATGGATATATCAACTCAAGAAACTCATAGATTGGCTTCCTAAATATACTTATTTTAACTTGATCAAGCTTTTTCTCTGTGAAAATTATTTTCCAAAAATAATTACCAAATTTTGTGCAAAATATCAGACTTTTTATTTTAACTACAATTCTCAGAATGACTTCTGTATTGTGAACCCTAATTTAGAGAAAACCAAAATAGAGATTTTTTTCAGTATTATCACAAACCTAACCAACTTCCTCATTGAGCCACAATATTTCTTTCAGTGACTTTCAAATCTAATTTTGTGCCATTACCCAGAGATCCCCAGGAATTTTATAAATGCTTCAAAGTTTTTTTCAACATTAATTAGACATGGTGCATAGAGCAGAAGGAGGGGGAGACAAAAGAGGAAAAACAAAGATGGTAAAATTGAGATCATTCGGCTTTAACTAAAATTATGCAAAAGACATGCCAGTTTCACTCTCCAAAAATTTTTTATCTCAAAAATTAGTGTAAGGTAGAGTTTCAACGAGTAAAAGAAAATACCAGAAGCAGGAGCAGTCTCTAATCCTTTCTCTGTAATGCTCCTCCAGGTTTTTCTTAACTGTAGTCCTAGAAACAGGGCGAGGCTGAGAATCATATGGAAATAATCTTTTACTATCAAATCCATGTGAATTTCTCATTATAACCTCAAGAATTCTTCTACTCACCATTCTTATAAAAAGACTGTCTTTTTTCTCTCTACTAAATCATTTCATATTACTGACTTTTATTGTTATAATATCTAGAATGTAGACTGCTGCTCTCCACCTGGCTTACCTTTCGAAGAAATTTTGGCTGGATTTTTTATTGACTAGACAGAACATTTTTCAAAGCTCCGCCTAAGACCCCTCGCCTTTGAATTAGTTACTATCCTCCATGCTCCTGCCTGACCCTGTGTATCGTTTTCTCTCCGGCTGCACTTCAGGAGGCTGTTAAGATCTAGCTGGGTTTTTTTCCCTTTTTAAGTTATGTAGGCTATTCTAAGCCATAGATCCTTTGTACTACAAATAGAAATGATACAGTTAATTGAAGGCTTCCTGCTGCTGCTCTGTAGTCAGCTACTGAGGGAGTTTGAAATTTCAGTCCGTTCTTAGAGCACGGAGCCAAAGGCAACTTTAATTTCCTCTGACACCCTTATGAGATTAACTTTGATAACATGTTTGGTGACACGCTGACAAGAATGGGCTTTTCCCACCTTTTACACCTATTGCATTAAGACTACTGGAGTCTGAGTCTTCAGATATAGACACAGGGTAGTAATAAAGATAGTGTCAGTTGAAATCCCTATGACAAAAATGTCCACTGCTCATAAAATACCATCCTTTTCATATCTGAGTTCCTTGATGTGTGATCCCCATTGAGTTTCTAACGGCTCACTGAGCAGCGTTCACAGCATGATCCTTTTGGGTGTGGGGAGCAGTCAGTGGAAGGATTGATATATCAGTCTACCAAAAAGATGATTCAAGACACAAGAATTCTCAAATATTAACTTAAAACACTGTTATATGATGCCAAGAAAATATATCAAGAAGTTATTACGGTAATCCATTATATACTTTGTGAACCTTTCCCATGAAGCTTGCAGGCTTTCTCAGGGAAGTGATTCTTAATGTGCTCCCCCAAGAATGTGTTTCATCTGCTGCAGGACAACTCTTCAGTGACATGCAAGGAGACATCATGAAGAAACTGCAGGACGTTATGTTTCAGGGGATGAGGGAATGTGAGCCGCTGGAGCGGCAGTGCTGGCAGTTAGGACTTAAAGGCAGGTGAACCAGAAATCACATGCAGAAAGTTAAAGATACCTGTAGAGCAGCAATCCAGGAGCTGTGCATTCCCAAAGTGTGATGGACCCAAGGTCAAAGACTCCAACCTCCAGGGAACAGGCTGGGAGCATTCCACCCTGCTCTGCAAGGCCAGACTTAGTTTACAGGAAACCACAGCCCTGTACTCAAAGAGCAATCCTATCTTCATTAAGCCATTAATATAATCCGTTTCAGTAGCATTTCTAATTTTAAGTGACAGCATACATTATCCATGAAAAAAGGGGATGTAGGAGTACATAAAACCAGCAGCTTAAAAAAGGCAAAACAATTCAGTGTTAACAAAAAAACATGTATAGAGCAAAACAATTTAGAAGGAACATTATTTAATATCCATATGAATGATTTTACTAAAGCCTGAAGACGAATTAGTGGAATACGGTTTCACAGACAAAACCAGCTTTATTTTCTAAAGATTCCAAAGATGTCTTGGGTGGTGTATTAAAAGCATTACATTAGATGTAGAAAAGCAACTTTCCTTCTGCATCCATATTTTTCTAGCTTTATTTCATACATATTTAAATCACTTAGTTTCATGACAATCTTCTTCTGCCCAAAATCTTTAGCAGAAACTCTCCAGGTATTGGGGTGATATTTTATTAAGCAGTATTAAGATTCATATCTACTAATTCCAATTCCCTCTCTAAATCTCTCTTTCTCTCTCTCTTTCCCTCTCTCAACCTCTCTCTCTCTCTCTCTCACACACACACACACACACACACACACACACACACACACACACACACAATACACAGGGGTGGGAAAGAGTAGGTTTACAATTGTGACTATGCAAAGCACCAAGTTTCTTATTGTACTATTATTATTTATTGTTGTATTATTTATTTCTATTATCTGTCTTCTTGTAATTCTTGTTATTATTTTGTATCCTTACTTACGATTTCATCTTTCAGGTTAAGTCTTTTTCCATATGAACAAATAAATGTAAACCTGCTCTCACCCACGCCTTTACGTTCACCCTCTTAATCTTCCTCCCTCCCCAAGCTGGAACCTTATTTTCAATTGCATCGATATCTTTTAAAATTGTACGTTATTAACTTGAGGCACAGTCCGTGATACGCTGCGCTCCCGACGGCAGCCTCTGCGCGCTGTACGCTTCCCGGAACCTGGGCAGCTACTGAAACAGCAGAGCGCGAGCCTCGCGCGTGTAACTCCGACAGCAGGCCCATCACAAGTAGAGGGCTGGAGCATTTCAGCTCCTTTCGGTGAGAAAGGCAAAGGCCTACGGCATCTGAAGTTTACAGCTACCAGTAATTCTGAGTTTCAAATCCCTGCACTCCTTAAGACCGTAGTCAGAATTTTCTTCAAGTATAAAAGTTTGCTTTCAATCCTCAGAGAACACAGCAGTTATTTTTTATTTTTTATATACACACACACATGTATATATTTATGCATAAATATGATCATTTTCATATTCACTGTATGTGCAAATGCATGGATGCATGTAGGGGTGTGTGCGCATAAAGGTCAAATGTCCACCTATCAAGTGTCTTTTATACTTGATTATTGTGAGAACAGCTACCCCGGCCCGGTGCTGAAGCTGCCGTGGGGCTTTCTCCCCTCCCGGGCGCCCCTGCTGAAGGTTCTCCTGTCGTCCCTCCCTGTCCCTCGCGCACAGGAATGGGTCAGTGTTTCCCACCAGGCCCCACAAGGGCCAGTGCAGCGGGTTGTCCGTTCTATCTCCGCGTCTCCCTCGGGCACCCGGACAAGGCCTGGCACGCAGAGGCTCTGAGACATCACTTGTGGAATGAGTGAGTAATGGCATCACCTCCCCCGTCAGGAAGGCTGGAGATCTCGGAGGCCGCCTAGACTCTCCTCTACCTGCTGCATTAAATTACGATGCCTCTATTTTGGGTCCACGCAGTTCCCTCTCCATATCCCAGGGATAGTTAATAGTTAACAGGTCGAACGATAGTCACACAAGTCATTTTAAGGAGGGTCCCGTCCTTTACACTGTAGCCAAAGTTACACTGCCAGGAAGTATTTGTGGCCATGCAGCTCCACTGCTTAAAATCCTGTAAAGTCCACTGGCAGTCTTTGCAGGGCATTCAAGGCCCTCCCTCATCTGTCTCCTGCCTGCTTATAGCCTCGCCTCTTGCCGCAACAACATTAGGTTAAGGCCTCCTGCGCCCCTCAAACGAAGGGCAGTTCCCTCCAATTATCTCCTCTGCAAGGTATCCCAGACCTTCCCCGGCTGCCTAGTCTAGTTTGGGCTGTTGGCTTCTCCATTCCGTTTACATCGCCTTTCCCTCCACTCTAAACAGTGTGCTCTGGAAGGGTCATTCACTTTGGAATAAATTCAGGAGCACCCACAAATGCTTTTTCCAGTTTTATTGAGAAATAACTGAAATCCATCACTGTTTATGCTTAAGGTGTGCCGCATGATACTTTGATTTACATTCACTGTGAAGTGATTACCACAATAGGTTCAGTTAATATCTATCATCTTATAGAAATACAATAAAAAGAAAGGAAAAAAATATTCTCCCTGTGATGGGAACGCTTAGAATTTACTCTTTTAACAACTTTCCTATAAATCATACCCAGTATTAACTATAGCCACCACGTTCTGCATTATATCGCTAGTACTTATTTCTCTTATACCAGGAAGTTCACATTTTTTAACTCTCTTCTTCGCTACCCCTCCTCTCATCCTATAAATTGCTCTTAATTTAAGTTGTTCAGCCTCTAGGAGCTCAGTTTCCTCACTTTTTAAAATTACCTACGAAGAGGGTCCCAGGGAGGAACAAATACAATAGCACACATTGAAAGTTCGTATTGATCCTCAGGGACTATTACTACTTTTTAAGATATCCTTGTTTCCTTTTCAACTGCCTTACCTAGAAGGTCTAAATAAAAATTAGATGGGGCAAGAAATAAGAGATGTTTTGAATGTGTTTGTCTGTTCATTCATAACCTGCCTTTCTCCTTTTGGTATTAGCAAAAGAACTTGATGATATATCTGAGTGAAAGCTGAGATACTAAGATCCTGCCTAGTTGTACGCCTGGGAAAAATCTGACTAGATATAGATGATCAATTCTTGGGATAAAGAGGATAAATGGAAATGTGGCCAGATAACTGGGAGTGAGTTCTGAGCATATTGTTAGCAGGTTCTGGTTCCTCAGAATTTCTCAGCCAGGAGCCTTCATTAACCCCGGAGTCCTCCACATGCCTAGCATCTATTTCTCTGTTAAAATGTCCATCCCTGTATCCAAGGACGTATTTACTAATTAGATACTTTATGCTTTAAAATATTTCATTGTGTGAGTGTGTGGTTATTACTTCTGAATGGCTCTAAACGGTGTGTGTATGTGTGTGTGTGCTTGAAGGAGCCAACTTAGCCATTCACAGAGAGGCAATTTCTCTATAAATGAACAGATTTCTATACGTGGGCTGTAATATATGCATAACACATTTCTCTCGGTGTTAATTTTGCTCTCACATTCTCCTGATGGTCTTGATTACCTTGGAGACTTACATCCTGTCTTCTGTATATCTGTGGTTGTTAGTCACTTCTACTAAGTTGTCTCACCACTGTTTCTCAAGAATGGTAATGGAAGACACAATATTTCGATAACTGATTTTTCCTTTCAACAAATGTTTATTCAACCTCCTGCTCCAAGGCACTTTGCTAAGGTTTAGTTGAATCTCAGTCTCATGTATAATACAAAAATTCAGCTAACTGTTGAATAAAAATAACTGGAACCATTTCAGGATATTAATAAAAAATGCCTTATTAGTTGAATGTTTTCCTTTTAATTTATAAGTAAAAATTAATATCTCAACATAAGCTCCCTTTACTTGTTTTACTGTCCCTTCTTTAAAAAAGAAATTGGAAATCCTAGACTATTGTTAATTATGAATCATATTATTGACATGGCTATAACTCAAGCACTATGTGAAGCCAGGTATCCTGAGAAAGTAAGAGCACACAAATAGCATGGTAAGACCGTGTGGCAATAAATGCCATGGGAGGTAGCCCATTAAAGACGAGAGTAAGAGTAATAATTTTTAATTGGAAGTATTAGAGGCTTTATCCATTTTGTTTATTTCATTCATGGTATGCTAATCAAATAGATGGATACGGGCACTGATTCCATGTAAATAAACAATCTGTGATATGACAAATCTCAAGGCTTTTAGTTAAGTCAGACAGCTCCCTTTAGGAATGAAAATGAAACAAGAAGTGTTTTGCTCCTAAAATCTGTACCCTAGCAGATAGGATCCAACACGGAATCAAATACTCCATCTAACTTTTCCAACGCCATGTTCCCAAAAGGAAATGACATTAAATTTGTCCATTCAATATGCAAAAAAGCAAGACATCCAAGAATGAGATTTCCAGTAGAATGTGATTTTAAGGACATGATTTTTTTTTTTTTTTCCCCCATTACTGGAGCTATCAAACATTTTAAAAGCCTGTTCTTTCATAATTGGATTCCAGATCATTATTTTTTTGGCCAAAAAGAAAAGTTTTCTGAATTCTTAAAATAATTAGGCAAGATTTCAAATCAAATTATCCCATTTCAAAGCTCTATTTTTCTCTCTAAAATGCCTGTTCGAGAAGGACTGCCGATGACTAAGCTGTGTGTCATTCTCATGGCTTTATTAGGAGAATGTTCTAAGTCCTTCACTTTCTATGTAATCAGAACTATAATTTCTCCAGGTTATTTTAAGACCCAGCTATGGCTAAAGCAGGAAACTCAATTTTATTCGGAGCTCTAGACATGTCGACACAGCAGAGCAGGGCTCCAGCTATCTGGGCTATCTCCTTTCACTAACCCTCCTGCCTTGTGTCCAAGGCTCTCGGCTAGCTGTACTCCACTCTCTGGGTATCAGGTAACTCTTTCCAAGACATCGAGGGTAGTAGGGCTGTTATTTTAGAAAATGTGTGTTGACATATCATCACTCTACAAACGAAGAGCTTACTTGCCCAGAGAGTACTACTTGCTCTTCCAAACATGAATTTGAAAACCATATTCAACAGAAGGGCAGTTGAGAAACCCAGGTGCCAGAAACATTTGATAAAAAAGCAGAACAGAAAGCTCTGTATACATATGTCTACTTAGTTCACCATCTCCCTTAGAATTTTGCAACTTAATTAACCAACTCTAAGCAGGCTGGTTGCCTCTAATTATGCTAAAATTTTTTTCTTCTGTGCTGCAAAGTGGTATTAATAGTGAGTGACATTTCTGCGACTAACAGGTAACCCACTTGTATAATAAGAGAAGGGAGAATGAGGCAGTATAATAAACTAAGTAAAAATTATCTGCAAGTGGTCTTCAGAATGCAAATAAAAACACAGCATCCTTACCTTAGGTTTTGGTTCTCATACATATGTATAATTAATCTTATTACTGAATTAATTTTATTAATAACTTTCAAGTTAACTAGTTGAGGAAAAATACTTTCTTGCTTTAAATATATATATATCATGGCTTTAACAACGTTCTCTTTACTTGATGTGTTTCATTCTAGTGTTTTTTCTTTAAATTAAAATACTCTTTTTTAATACTTTTATTTTGCTCCTATAGCACTAAAATGACACCATGGATCTATTACTTGAGTTTCCCATCCTATATGTATATGGTTATACCTTTTGAGTTTTTTCCCCACTCAATAATATATCTAGCCCATTCTCCCATGTTAATATATTCAGTCATTACTTATTAAATTTAATGACTATAATATTGCATTGCTGAGTATGGATTATGGCTATTGATTTTTGTGTAGTCCAATACTTAAATCACCTTCCATTTTTCATGACTATAAATAACACTGCAAATAAATATCCTAGTATACAAATTCTTGTGCATTGGTGCAAGTATTTCAGTTATAGCATTTAAGTGGAATTATTGAATTGCAGAGCACGTACTTTTTAAATTTTGATAGTGCTGCAATTTATGCTCATACAAAATTTTCATCGGTATGCTCTTCCATTAATATATAAGGGTGCCCTTTTCCTCCAAACCCTCATCAACAGTGGGCAGTATGAGTCTTTTTGCTTTTACTAACATAAAGGATACAAAAATAGCACCTTATTAATGTAAAAATCATGACTGAGATTGATCATCCACTCACTTATTTATTGGTCATTTTTGGTTCTTCCTCTGTGAAGGTGTTCTTCATACATTTGAGCATCTTTTCACTGAGTTAATGTTAGTTTTCTGATTTAGACTTTGGATTTGTACCTTACAGATATTAACCTCTTGAGTGTTTTATACATGGTAACTATTTTCCTTCTGTCATTTAGTGAAAAATCGTAGCATTATTTGACATAAAATTTGTTTCTGATTGACATCGCCAAATCAAACATCACTCTTTTTTAACTCTCTCTCTAGATAGGATTCCACAGACAGAGATCTTTCCTAGAATGAATCCTGATGACCTCACCCATAAGCTCATTACTATAAATAGAGTTCTTTTTCCAAGGCATAAAGTGCAATTTCTGCTAGCGTCTTTTTCATTTCAGTCTGTGAAGTAGGGACTCAAAACCAAGCTCTAGGTTCATTCTACACAGCGTGTTTCTTCATCACTTAACAGAGCAGACAAACGTGTGCAAAACTAAGAAACCAGGTACTGGGTTTATGGAAGAAAAGATTTATTTTCCTTTACAGTATAGCTTTAAGGGTCAGGTGACAGATCCCACACTCTCACATCCCTATCTCAATTCCTATGGGAATAAACATTTCAGGTAGCTGAAGCTGGCTCTTAAAATATTTTTAAGTTTCATTTTACTGTTTTCAGAGACTCTTTTCAAAATAGATTAGACATATCACTGCTTATAAAGATGCCCACAACAGGAGGACCCATGGCCATCACTGTGCCCATCACTTACTGTGCTGTGACCCAGTGGTTCCCTTAGGGCTTGTGGGTCCTCATGGGATTAGGCTGCTTTTTTGGTTCATTTGTTTTAGTTCTGTCTCTACTTTCACAATATTGTGTTGGAGGGTACATCTTGTTTGCTACTGTGCACTGTGGCTGTGGGCAAGCCTGGCTCTAATATTCTCCCCTGACGTTAATCTGTGACTACTGACCTCAGGGTTGAGGCTCCCAATAGTCACATTTGTTATCACTCCTTCTAAAAATGATTACTTATCATTACTGTGGTCATACATTTCTTTGAGAATTAGGCAGACTAGACAGTCTCTCAAGAAAAATGTTCATGTGCACAAATATATTACTGTGAAGGTAATTTCATAGAATTAAGAAAATACCTAAATGCCACTCATGAATCCCTTGGACTCTCCAGGTCCTCTTTTTTTTCTTTTCTTTCCAGTTTACACCAAACTACTGATTTTGGTTCATATTAACAGAAGTCAATGTAGTTATAGAAGAAAGACCCCCCCAAAATTCACCCCTGGGGGAGACAGTAAACCAACAAATGAAAATCTATGTGAAATCATAATGAATAATGCCCTTCTAAATTCTCAATCAAAACATAGGAAATACGTGATTATGTGTCTGTGGTGAAATTTTCTCATGTGATTTCCAAAGGGAAACAATGAAAACCGTATGTGTGAACACTGCAAATGTGAGCGTGTGAATGTGAGGACTGAGAAAAGAAAGCGAAGGGGATCATCTGCATTTTTAAAACAGAAAACTGTACTCAGAGGGCAAAGCTGCATTGACAAGGACAGAAGTTCAGCCCGGAGCTCCTTAACATGCAAAAGGAGGTTCCTGTCCTCACTGCCCTGCTTCTGGTCAAGTCAGTATCAAAAGCCCGATTTCTACCCATTGTCATAATCCTGGCAGGACACCCATGGGTGGGAATGGGCGGGGCGACTAAAGGGCCTCTTCTTCAACGAAGGTGCCCTGGCTTAGCTTGTACTCCTCCCCTGCAAGGTCTTGTCCCTCAAGGTTGCCAAGCGATCAGGTCAGCAGTGAGAAAAGCCTGGTTGAAATCAAGAGAACACAAGAGGCGGATATGGTGTGTACGAGGAAACGGCTAAGTGCTCAGAACACGCGTCTGGAAGCATGGGGACAGCTCCACGTGGGACTCGGGGAGCAGCAGGGCAGAGGGTGGCCGGGAGGAGGTGACTGAAGGCATCTCGGACGCCAGTCCATTCATTCCCAGTCAGGGTTCTGGGTCCTTACCGAGGGCAAGCAGTCAGGCTTTACATGAACGTGCACATGGAGAATAGTAAAGAAATTAAGCATTCTCAGAACTCATTTTCATAATGCATTCTCTGAACTTTGATCATTCACAGAAACTGAGGCAGGTGACTTTTTCTGGTCTCTAAAAGTAAGGCATCTGTGGGGCCTCTAAATGGACAGAGGGAGTTGCTTTAGACAGGTCTAAAGGAGTGAGGTTGGGGCTTAGGCTAGAGGTTTGTGAGTTATCACCATAGAGCTGGTAACTGAAGCTGAGTGGGGATAGGAGATGACTCTAGAATGTATAAAAACTAATAAACTTTAAAAAACAATTCCTGAGGAAGGCAGAATTGTAAGCTGGTTCACATGAAGTTCCCTACCTGGTGCTACTCCCATGATTATAGAATTTGGCAATGGAATTTGCAGGTGTAATTAAGGTATATTACTAATTAAGGTGATATTAGTAATCAGTTGACTTTAAGATATTATCCAAGTGGGCCTAACCTGATCACATGGGACTCTTTAAAAGAAGAGAGTTTTCTCTGACTGGTAGAAGAAGAAATCAGAGAAATGTGAAGCTGAACATGGAGTCAATGAAAGGGTGTTCCTTAACTGAGGTGGAGGGGGCATTCAGAGTAGGTTCCAGAGGGTGAGAGTGAACCAAGCTGACAGCCAACAAAAAACCCTGGGCCTCTGTCCTACAACTACCAGAAACCGAGCCTTGCCAACAGCCTGGATGAGCTTGGAAAGGTCTCAGAGATCCAGATGAAGGTACAGCCCCAGGCGACACATGGACTTTAGCCTTTGGAGACCTGAGGATGCTCTAGCCTCAGGAACTGAAAGATAATAAATAGATGCTGTTTTTTAAACAAGCAAACAAGCCAACAAACTCAGGTGGAAAGCAGTGACTTGAGGCGGTCATGACGTTCACTGAAGCCTATTAAAGGTCACCAATGCCATAAACACATGGAGCTCGGTCACATCATGACCATTGCATATGTATTTGCCTTTAAACAGTAGAAAGCGAATTTCTCTATTTGTGAGGTCACCAGTTTTTACCCAAGAAATCAGGAATCAGACTAAATATTCATGTTTATTGAAAGAGAAATCAGAATTATTAAAAAAAAAAAAAAAAGTAGCCTAAAATCTGATGTTGGTCCTTTAAAATAATATTTTTATAATAATTTTTACTACTATACCCGGAGATGTTTGATTTCTTTATCTAAGGCAGATCAGATGCTCGATTCACCGTTACCCTAGAATCTGAACTTGACACACATCAGGACACTCTCTGGAGCTCTTTTCTGAAGAGGGCGGTGGAGCAGGCTTGCACTGGGCTTTTCCTTTAGAGTTTCTGGGTAAAGCGGATATTGAGCAGGGTCGTGAGGTGTCAGTCTCTTTTCTAACTATTTTGCACAGAACAACTTAGGGTAACAGGATGTGGCCCACTAGAAAGAGGCCTGCAAGAGATGATGAATTAGCATCATTCTACTAATCGGCTACAAACCTTGGTCCACAGTATGGTAGCCGGCAGGGTCCCGGGTATCTAGACCTCTACCTCGTGTGCTGGGTGCTAATGCTTAGATACTTAGCTCTAGCTTCCACAGGACACATCTAACACTGTGGAGTTAGAAATCTTTGCAAACTGGCTTTCTCTAACTACCCAAGTTGCTAAAAAAAATGTTCATTCTCAGACTCCTGAATATTTGTGAATGACTGATGTGTTTTTGGCAAAGAAGTGTCTACTTCAGTGAGGCACACTATATTCAGCAATGAGATACACTTAACATATGAAAGAAAAATTTCCATGCATTACATTTCAAAAGATTGGAAGGAAAAAGAAGGAAAGAACACTGTTGCTATCTTGATTGCAACATGCAGCTTTGGCATCATTTAAATATCACCCGCAGTAGGTGTAAAACCCAATAAAATACTGCTTTAGAACCAATAACCAATATAATCTCTCTTTTCTTAAATTCTAACCATATTAATATTAAATTGGGATGTAGAAAAAATTATGAATTAAAAAATTCCTAAGTACTCTGCAGTACTTATTCCAAAATACTGTTTTTACGAAAAAAATTATTTTGATTTAAATAAATTGCGGGGGAAAAACGCTGGAAATGATTCTTTATCTATTTAGCAGCTGACTTGCATTCATTATTTTAACTGGCAACAATTATTGAAGATCTGACTAAACTTCCTGGTTATTTATCATAATTTCCGTATAGTGCTATTTAAATTGAAATTTCTGTTATATTTATTAGTCTAAAATAAGACCTAACTTTTAAAAGTGAAGTGCAATTCTGAATGAGATCTAGAAAATTCAAATGCAGTCATTAGGCAGAAATGGGGGAAAAAATGAACACATGATAAAAACTTTACATTTCTGATTAACAGTAAATGATAATCTTCATTTCTAAAATGGAAATAAATAACTGGTTCTAAACTATACCTGAGTTTAGTACATCATCATATTTTCCCTACAATTCTTTTTCTATTAGAAGAATGCCATGACTCTTGCTACAGGGAGATAAAATATTAATTCAATTATAATTATAATACATGCATTATATATGTGTATACAAACATACACAAACACATACAGGCACATGTATATGTGTACATGGAGAGAGAAAGAAATTGATTTTGATGGTTTTGAAGTATTAAATTAAGCTAAATAAGTCATAACAGTTACTGAATAGTTTTTTGTAAACAGATCTAACCATGACACTTGGGAAAAGGTTAAGACCTTCAAAACCAGTCAGAGCACAAGCTTCAGAAAACAGTTAAAATAAACTAGAGGGGAATGAGTTTCTGAGCCTAAAATATGTAATATTACAACCGGACGGTATCAGACCAACCTATTAGTGTGGCAATTGAACCACTGAGTCAAAATTACATTTGGACGTAAGAAACACACAACGCTGTGACCTTTATAGGTCCTTAAAAAGGTGAATCACTGACATGTACTATTCAGTGGGGACCCAAACAGTAATCTAGGCAACTCCCCTCATGGTTTGTAGATGCCAAGAGAAGACAATGAAATTACCTACCTTTACCCAAACAGTGTCAGACCCTGAGCTAATACCCTCATAAGGTATAAGCTCCCTGAGATCAGAGGTTGCGTTTCCTCATCAATTTCATTAAGCCTGAAACTTTTTAGTGCCTTTCCTAGGTCCGTAAAATGTGAATGAACAAGCACACCCAATTTTCCTGATTTCATATCTAGTATGCCATGCAATACTTAAATTGTTCCTGCATGCGTTGGTGTTAGAATTACAGTCCATATATTTCTGGCATTCATGGAAAAATAAAAAAGAATGTTCTGTTCTTTAGCACGTGAGTGGTGCTTTCTAAAGACAAACAGCAGAGAGTGGTGTATGACACTGGAGAGCTTGTGAAATCCTAAATTAGGAATATGAAAAGTGTAACATTCTAAGTTTGTTGCAAAACACAGTTTAGCTGCAATATCCAAGCGACCCCGGCCTCACCATTTACCTTTCCTCTCTGCTTTGTTGAAAATGCTGGGCCATACCAGCCTTCATTCTAAAAACAGCCACATATATTTTGAACTTAGGGCCTTTGCACTGGCTGTTCCTTCTGCCTAGAACGCCTTTCCTTACATCTTTGCATGGTTGGGCTCTTCTAGTCAGTTAGGTCTTACCTTAAAACTCACTTCCTCACTGGTCCTTTTAGGCATTCCTGGCAACTACTATTTGGAGAAGCCTTAGGACAGTGTTATCTACCATCTTTCCTTACTCAACTATCACCCCTCTATTGTATTCAATGGTTCTCTTAAATCTGAACCTTTTATTTAAATTAATCGCAAGGTATCTTTTGAAAACTGGTGAGCGACATAAATATCAAGTACTTCTCTCACCTAATTTAGCTAAACTTATCTAAAAACCCTTCCTGTACCTTCATAAAATTCCTTTCCATCCCTCCCTAAAATGGCAGACCCTATGTACATGAAATCATACATGGGCTTTGCAGAAGTTCAAGTTGCAACCTGTCCAATCGGACAACACGATATCATAAAAATAGATATTTGAGTACGCGATCATTTGCCTGTGAGTTTACAAACTGAATATGTTAATTGTTCCCAAACCATTTAACTGTCTACCCTCTGACCATTGATTTGTAATGCAAACCTTGTCATATACAAAGTTATTAAAAATTGCCCTCTGATCTCTGTGACTGTGCCCCTGCCCAAACCCATCACCATTAATACCAATCTGTATGCTTTGCTAGCTAGCCCTCTCCTCCTCACTCGCTGTTGCCAGATGCCACTGTGCACGCTTACTCTCACATCTGAAGGTCAGGGTCAGTACGCCACGTTCGCTGATAGATCCTGGTAGGACTCTAACTGAATCTGTATTCACATACAATACACCTCTCAAGGACAGAAGCAACTGATATCAGGCTACTGAAACAGAGAACTATATGGTAAATAAGAAGTGAGATTTACTTTTTTACTATGTAATACCATTACGTACATTTGACTTTTGTATTATGAATGAATCATCTGTTTTCTGAAGAAAATTAGCTGTTTTAAAGACAGAGAGATTTCTAAATTAATTTTGGAATAGCTGACTTTTTAAGGAAGTAGTCTTCCTATTTATGGACAAGGCATATCTGAAATTTGTTCAAGTTTTCATACATGCCCTTCAAGAATTTTATTAATATCTCCATAACAGTTTTAGCTGCTATTATAAACAGTATCATGTTTATTGTGTTTTGTGTTTGGGTATTTCTGGTATAAAGCAATCTTTCCTATTTTTTTTTATATTACATTTACCTTGTACTGAAAAATCTATCTGAACTCTAGCAGTTCGTTTAGTTTCTTTTCTTTTCAAACTCTTGTATCTCTTATTGAATGTCCCTGTCTTGGAACACTGACCAGAATCTCCAAAGACAAAGTTCTGAATGTTAAAGAGAATGAGTTTTATCTCTACCACTAAATATAAAGTTTCAGAAAAGATTGTGGTTGATAACACTTTCTTCTATTCTGAATTTAATAAGAGTTTCTATCCTGGAAAGACACTGCATTTTATTAAGTGCTTTTCTGCATTTAATGAGATGATCTTTTTTTTTTTTTTTTTTTTTAAAGTAATCTATTAACAGAGTAACATTCTCTGATATATTTTTTTTCCCTTTAAGCATTTTTGTATTCCTGGAAGTCTCTCCTCATAAAACAAAACCCAAATGGCTAATAACATACGAAAATCATTCAAGCCCACCAGTAATCAGAGAAATTCACATAAAAAAGAAATGCTGTTCCATTTTTCATCTCTCAACTTGGCAAAAATATCTGAAGTCTGACAACAGCCAGTAAGGGCAGGGGTGTGGGAAAAATGGTTTTCTGGTGTATGACTTACGAAAATTATAAAGATAATCACTACTGCATATTGGTTCAAGGGCCCGAGGAACTTGACGGGGCAGTAGATAACGAAGTAGAAAGATGTTCTCTCCCACATCTACAAAGAAATTTAATATATATTCTAGTCACCTGAAAATCAACTCTCTATATAAAGTTTTCTAGAGTTAGAGTTATATCTATATTCAGGTTTAGAACTATCTGCTGGAGAGAGAAGGCACACACACACACACACACACACAGATCTTTTCAGGCCAATGATACAGGAGAATTCCCACTTAATTACTGGGATAGTGGAGAGTGAGAGTTGACTCTTGATTAAAACTTGAAGGAAGTGACTTTAGAGAAGGAACATTGTTTTAAATATATTTAACCCTTAGTTGCGGGACGTTATTTCTATTATTTTCCTTCTTACAAGAGGCAAGTCAGGTTAAGTTGATATCCAGATCTTTTTCTAACATTTTCATGTTCAACGTTCAGAAAAGAAAAACAAATGAGTGATTCCAATGAACTGAGTTTATAGCTCCCATCATTGTAATTCTCTGGAAATTGGCTTGAACTAATTCTTATTTCTTGGTAATGCTTAATATAAGAATGAGAAACTTGTAAATCCATGGTCAACCAATCTTGACTTGTTCCATCTCAAAATGATTATTACAGCAGTTAGAAAACTTCTCTTGGCCTCCCAATGATGAGAAAACACAATTGGCAGCATTTGCAAACCGTCTGAGGGAACACTGGCATGCATCGATTCTCTGTGCTCTAATAAACCGAGTACATTGCAAAATTTGCTTTTATTATCCAACTCCTTTCTTGGCTCACATTTATATTATTAACTAGCTCAATTAATTTTCTGTGCCTTAATACCCTTAATTTATCCTAACTTGTGCTGACTTTTAAGTCTAAACCAAGGCAAAGGCAATAAAAATCTACCCTTAAAAAATTATGTATCTTTTCTCTACTTATATTCCACCTTACCCTCTTCACCATTCCTCTCCCACTTAAACATAAATGTATTTATTTCATTTTTCTCGTTGAATAGCTGTGTGTAGAGATTGATTCATTCCTTCCATCTGTTTTCCCCTTAATATCGCACTCTGTGAATTCCCTGTTCTGACATTTAGGTTAGATGTTTTTTTAAATTACTGATACCCTTGGCGTTCAAAATTTGATTATCAAAGTGTTTACCAAAAAATCTTCCCTAACTGTCCCCCTCCCGAAGAATATAGCCAATGACATATAGCCCGAATTAATGCAGATGAGCTCTAAAGAGTAATCTGAGGTACAGAGCGCCTTCAAATCGATACCACTGTTAACCACAAAACATCCATCCACTTTTGTTCTTTATGTAAGGAGACTGTCTCTACGTAAAAATATCCTGAAGAGAGAAACGGGATTAAATGTGGAAGTGGTGCTTGAAGAACATAAAATACACCTGGAATCATTTGCACAACCAAATTTACTGTTCTCCTTGGATAAGAAGGACGAATTTCTACTCAGCCACCACTCTTAAATTAGCTATTTCACACTTAACGTCCGAATGCAGACACATGTCTCATGAAATTTCTGTTGGGATTTATTCACTGAAAAATCAAGTCAAATAAGAATATTCCCAAATTCCCTTTGTTAAGAATCATGAAGACATTTAAAGAGTCATATGCATGTTGTGAAAGCACTGAAGGCCATTCTCGACTTATGTTCTACAATGAATGCTTTTAATTTTTGAGTCAAAGGCTCTAACGTCCCCCCAAAGTCTGCATTTTTCAAATTTACAATGAAACTGAGGACTTCTTTTCCACATAAAAGGGATCATTTCTAAAATATAAAAATTTTATAAAACCAGACTGGGCGATACCACTGTACTCTTTAATCACTCATTCATTTATTTAAAAATAGTGCCAGGGATAAATGATGTGCGAGGCACTGTGCAGAATAAAAACAGAAGTAAAACATGATCCTTTTTGTCTTGGAGTTTGTAATATAACTAATGGGGGGGGGGCAGAACACAAACATAAACAACCACAGTCTAAGACAGAAAATGGGAATGTCCTAAGAGGGGAACAAAGGACTCCTGGGGGGGGGGAGAGGAAAAGAAACACAACTGGGGGAGTGCTGTGGGGAGGGGTGGAATTTGGAGACATCTGAACTGGCCTTTGTATGAGTTAGGATTTGCCCTAGTGAAGACTGGCTGGAATGGAGCAGAAGGTATTTCAGAAAAAGGAAATAGCTAATTATTAGTTCATATATATACATATATACATATATATATATATATATATATATATATATGTATACACACACACACACACACACCCCAATAATAGATGAACAAAATCCAGCTTTCAAATACCTTGGGGAAAATAAAGGTAGCTATTAACTGTTTTCCTCAAGCTACACTGTGGATCCAACAAAGCCTGCCGGCCAGGAGTCTGGCTCCGTCCCAGTCTTGAAGCTCCGGAAAAATCGTCGCGGCCAGCCTTCCCGGGCTCCGGCCTACCTGCTGATGGAGGCCCCCCCCGCACAAGGAGCAGGCGGCGGGGACTGAAACAGCCCAGGACACCTCCTGCTGCCCTGAGTGCGCTCCTTCCATTTGACTTCGACCCCTTGGAATGTGCCGGGAAAGCCCCATGAGGCACCAGGCATGTGAGGGGATGTGTCAGGCCCCCGAACATGTTTGTCCATCGCTGTTCCCTGTCCACGAGAAAGCAGAATATGTGGGGGAAACAGCTCTTAGCTGTCACACTGCTATTCTTCCTTTTTCCCCCTGTCACCTCTATGAAATACTTCCCTTTTCAACAATTGTACCCATTTGTCACAAACCTATCCACTCTCCCACACAATGAAGATTGTGTGCTCTAAATATCTTGTTAGGAAGTTACAGCTCTACAGCCATCTAACACGTTGCTATTTGACCCATGCTCTCCCTGAATTAAATACTTGGCACACTGTAGTTGCTCAATAAATGCCAGTGCAGTAAATACTATATAAAAGTGTGTAATATTGTGTTTATAAGAAAATATTCTCAGACCTCTAACTTCAGCAAATGAAGACATATTGTTCCCCTTCTTTTGTCCCCTAAGGGAAGAGGAAATGTTCATTTCAGGAAACTACTAAGATGGCTCATGTTGCTTAGATAGCAAGTTTCAACATAGTGGGATAAGGGGCACAGATGAATCTGCAGGACGGAACAATGGTAAGGTATTCTAAAAGGTCCTCGGTTTCTAGTCAACAGCATTAATCCTATGAAGGAGCCGCCTGATTCCACAGTCTCTCTTTGGAAAACAGAGAAAATCGTGGTTAATAAACAGCCTTCCCCCGGCTTCCTCACTCACCCACTAATAAAAGCTCCCCATCCCTGGCACAAGGCAGAGGTAAGTGGAGACTAAAAGAATTCCACAACCTTTTCTGCTCTATTCTAACTGTGCTTTCATTCTATCTGAATGAGCCCAAAGGGAATGTCAACAGAAAGCCTACTTTTACTGGGAAGATGTTCTTTACATCTGAGCCTCCACAAAAGGGTGATGAGTACCCTAGCGAACACTGCCCCTGCCACCATCAGTCACTTTCCATCCTATTTTTCGATTTCATTTTTCTTTAGTACCTATTACTATCTAAAAAAGCCTTATCTACCCATCATTCAATTGAACAGTCAACCATGTGTCTTCCTGTCTTGTTTCACAGTTGAATCCTCCAAGCAGAGCACAATACCTGGTATACCGTTGGCTCTCAAATATTTTTGTGTGAAAAAATAAACACATGAATGATTATTTCACCTCAGCTTCCAAAGCTTCAAACAATTGCATCACCTCCCCAAACCCTCAACCTGCTAATTAAGAGTCATCAGGATGCAACTGCTTCCAAACAATTGCCTCAACTCCTACCCTCTGAATTTATTTACATCTTGGCTTCTTTGAGACTACCCTTGAATTGCTGTGTGTTTCCTGTTTTCGTCTGTCACTTTGCAAATTCCTAATGGTCAGTGGATGCCTTATATTGAACACAAGCACAAAAATAGTTTTTTTTTTTAAAGATTTTTTTTTTTCAGTAAACAGAAGTAAGAATATTCTTACAGAGCTCTAAGTTATCTACTCTAAAGCATTTCAATTAATGTTCAACATGAAGTGTATTAACATACTTTTTAACATCTTCATCATCTAACAACAATGAGTTAATAATCAGGAAACATAAAATGCAAATGAAACATTAACTCACAATTCTAATTTTATAGTGAAATATCAATTCCTAAGGTCCGAATTAAGCATAACAGCTAAGAGAACAGTTCTCAAATGTGAAACTACATTTTATTGTACATGAAATTATGTGAGTTCATCACGAGTTAGTTATGCCAGAACAACCAGCAAAGGCTAATACCTACTTTTCTATACACTGAGAATTTCATCTCATCTATCTAAAGCAACAACTTACACTAATGCATCATATATTTAATAGCTGTATTTTATATATTGTTGCAATAAATCTGGAAGGAAACTATGTGATATTACTTTACAGGTACTGTAATTATTAAGAGTCATTTATGAAGTACCTTCACCTATTTTCCCACATCTTATTGCCAAGTTCTATTCATTGTACTTACAACATTCAATTGTTTTTCATAAACCATCTCTAAAGCCCAGTCTTCATGGGGTTTAAAAAAATACTCTATATCCAATGCAAGAATTTAGATTTCTTAGCTTAAAAAAGTCCTAATTATTTTCTTAATAATTGATGCATTCTTGCAAATTGAAAAAGTGTGTGTGTGCGTGTGTGTAGAATATAATGCCATTTTCACTGGAAAGGTCAACAGCGAGGAGCCCTATTTATAAGCCATATTAACACCAAACAGAGAGCTTAGCAATGTCTGTTTCTAAAAATAAGCCCTGTGTGTCTCTTGTCATCATCAACCGGAGTATTCTGTGCTCTGTGACAGAAGCATCGGGGCTGCTTCTCTGCCTTTCCACCAGCATTATACATCACTACCCAAAGGCCTCCCCTTTCTGTCAAGGTGGCAGAGATAAAAAGAGTTCTGCAATCACCCTAAGCACACATTTAAACATTGCTGCCCCTTAAGCAGACAGTTATCATGTTGTTTTGGCAGCAGGAAGGAATCTGTGGTTTCACTCGAATGTTATTCTTCTTTATTTAAACTACTAGAAATAACCCAAAAATGACAGAATGCTCTTTCTATAAATAATCATTCCAGTGTAGAGTTATATTAGGAGGTAACTCAGATGGCATGATAACGCCTAACAAGCTAATCTTAGCCCTGCGATGCCATAAGATAGAAATACCGAGGCTAAGAATAACTGACCCAAAGGAGTCAGCCTGCTAAAGACAGTCACAGACGTGTAGGTATCTGCAGATTGTAATGCATTTAATGATCTTCTGAAAGCTTCTGTCCCCCTAGGAAGGCAATCAATTACACTGGTCATTAAAATGACAATCAATAATGCTTTTACAATGTATTGATTCATAAAAAATGGTTCAAGATTCTCACAGCAAATGAGAGTATAAAAAATAGTTGATGGAAACCAGAGTTGACTCTTAAATAATTGGGCTAGCATCCAATTAGTGAATTTCATGCATAAGCCACCTGCAGAACATACAATATGCATCCAATGAAATAAAATAAATGTAATACGTTGGTATATGAAAACACTGCCATACACTTTCCACCCAAAATGCCCAAACTGGACAAATATATATTAAAAACAGGCAGAATCTAAATTTTGTTAGTTAGATCATTCTTTCTGGCTCAAGGATGTTGCATGTTGAAATCTGGATTTGAGTGCAGATGCAGACTTTATTGACACCACCCTCCATTTCTAGCTAAAAACCAAGGTGGGTATAATTCAAAAGAAACTGACCCCTCAAATTTGAAAAACTGCCTTCTGCTAAAATACATTAGCAATCATGTGCTCTTCTGAAGTGCTGCAAACCTTGCCTTTATGATTTAGGAGATGCACTGGGAGCCCTGGAAAACATACACCCAATGTACTGGGAATGCTGGTTCCATCTCCAGCGTCTGCTCATTACTCTGCGTGTCATCAGTCTCAGGGAGCTCTGGAGGCTGGTTTAAGTTTGTCTCAGCCCCGGATAACATTAACTCCAACCAATTTAATTGCCAAGCACTGGGAACGCGAAATAAGGCTCCTCCAGCAAGCCTCTTAACATAGATGCCTATTTGTGCCTTAAACTACCCGGGAATAAGAACTGTGCCTAGATGTTTGTTTATAAATACAGCTGATTTCGTATTTTTAGCACCAAACATTATCCTATGCTAAATAGTTTTCCTCTTTGAGAAAAAGTGGTAGGGGCATGGCAACCAAGAACAAGTTCACACTAGACACTGCCAGGTCCTAGCACTGGTGACCCTCAGTTAATCAGTTAAGTCCCTCTGAATTTATTCCCTCATCTGCACAACGTGACTACTGCTGCAACCCTAAGTATTTCGGATCTCTTCTAACCGTGGAGGGGAGTAAATGGTAAATCAATGCTTGGTACAGAAAAAGCTTCGAAACATGAGCCTCTTATATCAATAATAATAAGGACATTGATAAGAAACAAGAAAATACGGGTCCATCATTAAACTTTTAAACTGAGGCTAAACAACTAGATCAGAGTAGAAGGTGGCAGAAAACTCCTAATAACTGATGGCGATGTGTTCTCTTTATAATCTAAAATGAGTAGTTATTGATGTAAAATCACGAATTCAAAATACGCATTTGAATTTCATCTGTAAGCTGAAGTAAAAAGCACTATGAAAAATAAAATTTAAATGGCATTCACTTCACCAGGAGCTTTTCTAGTTCACCCCATACGGGGTTCCCTGAAAACATTCTGGGTAAACATTTTCATACTAAAGCAAGAAGTCCCAAGCCACAATGTAATTTAATGGAAAGCCAGTGAAATCTTCTTTCCTATTCTCAATTTCAAATTTTGAAAAAATTTTATGACATTCTCATATTTTCATCTAGCCTGAAAATGTCATGCCATAGACACCAAAATTTACTTCAAATAACTAAAAACGGCACCTCTATGGCTACAATTGCATCAATACTAAATATAAATGATGAATTTAACATTTATATCATAAGTGCTAGACCATGAAGGGAAGAAACAAGAAAATGAAGTTCTGGGGTATTTCCAACCTTATCAACATGCAAACAGTTTAATCATAAGTAAATGACTAGTTACACTTTGTGGTTTGGTAAATTTCCTTCTTCCTTAAATGCAGTTTTCATTGGATTTAATTATGGGGTATTTTTAAAGCACTATATATAAAAGCCCCACCACTTATTTTACTATGAAAAATTTAACATTAAAATAAGGAATGGAATAATTCTTATAAAACATAAGACTTAGTGTTCTATTCATAAACCATAGCATCATTGAGTAATCCTAAAATATAATATTCTTTGGTAACACTTAAAAGTGTAGGTCCTTTAGTATTGTAAAAATAAGTTCATTTAAATTAAATTTGTTTTTGAGTAACTGACTTAGTGGAAAGAAGAATGGACTAGTGGACACAAGGTATTTTCTTGTCTTTTCATGTTCTGGTTGTTAATCTCCCAAGACTAGAAAAGGGAAAATTGTCGATTTTGAGGACTCCGTGCATCCCAAGCCAACCACTGACAGTTTAAATTCCCTTTTTTTTTTTAATATATCTTTATTGATTTTAGAGAGAGGAAGGGAGAGGGAGAGAGAGATAGAAACACCAATGATGAGAGTCATTGATCAGCTGCCTCCTGCTGGGGATCGAGCCCACAACCCAGGCATGTGCCCTGACCAGGAATGGAACCCCGATGGCCTGGATCCTAGGTCCATGCTCAACTGCTGAGCCACGCCCGGCCGGGCCTCAAGCTCCTTTCAAGAATGAAAAAGACCACAGCACTGCCACACTGATCTGAAGCAAATGCCAAAATATCTTTGAATCTCATCTAGAGAAAGCTTGTTTTTAAAGTCATTTTCATGGGTTTTTATTCCAATTAAATTTTTTCAAAGTATTCCAATTCAGAAAAGAATTGTTAAAATGCAGTCACCATTCCAGATTGTTAAAATTGTTCATTACTGTAAAATGTATTAGTTATAAACAACATACTGGCAAAGAAATTACATTCTGAATATCTTTAAGATAATCCTCCTTTTTTTTTTTTTTACCTAATTAAATTTCTCTTAATATTTTCTGTATCTCTCAAAGCCAATATTAAAGGAATATTTTACTCAAACTTATAATAAATGCTTGTAATGCACCAGTCCACAATGTTGACTTTCTCCCTTTCTAAAAAAATGACTTACAACATAGACAGTCCCAATTTTCTACCACAATTACTTCTGCCTCTTTGTTAGGGTTCCTTCTTTTTTTTTTTAAAGAAAAAAAGTTGATTGATTTTAGAGAGGGAGAGAGAGAAACATCGATTCATTGTTCCACTTATTGATGCATCCACTGGTTACTTCTTGCATGTGCCCTGATCAAGGATCGAACCTGCAACCCTGGCTTATCAGGATGACACTCTAACCAACTGAGCTACCCGGCCAGGGCTGTTCAGGTTCCTTCTAACAACAGATAGTAGTAAGTCTTTCCATTCGGTACGAGTAAAAAAAAATTTAGCAGTGTTTAAATGAATATGTATCCTCATAAAAATGAAGATCCATGATTCCACTGAAAGAGAAATTATACAGTCCACCTCCTTCACTTAATTAATTATATTTTGTCAAAACTACAAGCGAAAGAAAGTTACAGACAGGTGGGTACTTGAAATACAGTGGGGCAGGGGGTCACTTTGTAAAGGATCTGATTATCTAACCACTATGCTGTACGCCTGAAACCGATAAAAGTAATATTGAATGTCAACTGTAACTGAAAAAATAGCCTTAAAGAAGGTGAAGTAAACCAAGAGCAAAAGTGTGTTCGAAGGAGGATTTTTCTGGTAAAAAAAGAAATTACAAAGAAGAGATTCCAACCACCAACAAATGCACTGTAGCAAACGCTGCGGGTGCCTCGCTAAGATCCACTCTTCTTGCTTTGCTTTTCCTGCAGACACTAGATTATCAGCTGCAATGTCACCCCTCCCCGGCTCAGCCACGGCCCTAAGGACCCACCACGGTGGCTGACCCATTCTTTTCAATGGGTGGCGAAGGTATTAGCAAGCGATGCTACTGTGGCCAATGAGCACGAAGGATGCTCTGCTGGAGAAACTGTGGGTAAAATGTCCCTCCTGAAGAAAACAGCCAAGAAAGCAAAGTTTCTCTTCTATGTCTCTGGAATGTGTATTAGGCATAAATAGATGCCATGCCTGGAACTAGTACAGTCAACTCGTGACTACTGGAGGACACGGGGCTGTGATGGCACCAGCAGGACGGAGCAGTAGGGACCACCTGGGGCTGCCTAACCACCCTGCTGGTTCACTCAGTGAGTAATGTCTTTGTCACTGGTCACCATGAGGAAAATTTCCTATTTCGTGCTGTGGAATACAACCTAACTCACATCGACTACTTACAATTTCTCGCTCTGTGTATTCTCGCACAGTAGCTTTGTGTGTGCACGTGTAAGAAACACATCTTTAGAAGATAGGTGCATATTATAAAAATTCAAACAAGGTAAAAAGGTCCGATGATAAACACAAAAGCCCTTCTACCACCCAAAACTATGGCCACACACAAAGTTTTTTTTCCTGATTTCTATCAATGCATGAATTCTTCTGGGAAATGAATGGATCGACAAAAAGTATACTTTTATGAAATGAGAGAATATCACTTATATTATTCTTTATTTTAAAAAATCATTAAATCTAAATTAATTTAATAAAAACTGCAGTTGAAGGGACTATACACATACTAAATGCTTCCTTCTCATAGGAGGCACTATTTCCAAAAAGAACCAAGGTTATATAAAGAAACTATTTTTAAAAAATCAGTGTTTGGGCCCGGCCAGTGTGGCTCAGTTGGTTGAGCACCTTCCCACGCAGCAAGAGGTCACTGGTTTGATTCCTGGTCAGGGCACATGACTGGGTTGTGGGCTCGATCCCCAGCAGGGGAGTGTGGGAGGCGGCGATGGATGTTTCTCTCTCATCGATGTTTCCATCGTTTCCTCTCCCTTCCTCTCTCTCTAAAATATCAATAAAAATATTTTTAAAAATCATTGTTTGGAATCTTGTTATTTATTTTATTATTATTATTATTATTTGGTTGTCAAATGATCTTTAACTGAAATACTTTCCTTTGTGGTTCTTAACTAGCTGGGCATTCACTGCAGCATTGTGATGTCATCTATGTGGTGATGAGGGTGGTGGACATCAACATTCAGCCCACAGACTGGGCAGCCTCCAGGATCTCTTTAATGGTTCCAGAAAGTTGCTAGCTAAAGACGAGTGCTGCATCTATTGGGCAATGTTGACAATCTCATCAAAAGGGATATTTCCACTGTGATTAATGGTGTGGGCTTTTTTTGCTACTTTCAGTCTCTTGGCCATTCTTGGTAGGCTTCGAGGGCCAGGGCAGAGGCAGAAGGCCCTCTCTCAATCTGGGCCTGTCTGCTCTGAATGGTCAGTTTCACTGTAATCCTCAGACCCTTCCAATCACCCAGTTGCATTGGTGATGTCATCACCAATCTTTTTTGGAGACAGATCCAGGAGGTGGGTTTTGGGGGCCAGGGCAGACATGGCACAGACTACCCCACCGGTGCACCTCAGGTAGATGGCTGATCTTGTTGAGGTTGAACCTGGGTGACATGGTAGAGGCAGCTGGTGTCCAATGAACCCAGATTCAGGACAGCTGAAGAAAGCTGAACCCCGAAGCCTCCTCTGAGCTGAAAGCTGAAAGTTGGAGTCTATATTTTTTAACTATATGTTTCTATTTTAAGCAGCAGAGAGTCTGTCCCTGCTCAGGGACAAGATATTAACACTTTCACACATCTCTCCATCTCACCTTTCCCCAATGCCTCATATTGGTTAGCTTGACGAATATTTTTTAGTTGCCCTACTTTATAAAATCCCCTTTCTGACCTATAAGCACAATCTCATAGTTGTTTAAATGGATTCAATGTTGCCCCTAATTAATCTTAACTATGTTTTCTCTACTTCTAAATCCCAATTTTGCTTTAAGTTCATCTCTTCACTGTGTGGGTGTCATTGTCAACTAGTCTAGTTCATGTCTGAGAATTTCTAACTTCCCTACCTATTTTCCCTATATTTTATTAACATCTTGCCTGGTAGAACATTGGATTTCTAGAACTTCAGAGATTTTTCTTCATTATCTTCTGATATTAGATATTGGGTACATTTGATGTTTTCTTAAGTCTCATATATTCCCTTCCTTCCTACCCTTTCCCCACCATAGATCTTTGTTTTACCTGCATGAACCCCTGAAAAATTACTTATCATTTGAAATTCAACAGCCCATTTAGAATATGACTGTGCTGACCATTTCCAGCAAATTTTCCTAAAAGATGGGAGCTTTTTAAATCTGTAGATTTATTTATTTTTCTTTTCCAGTGAAATGATCTTTCTTCATTGTCACAAAATTATCTTCCGTTTAAATGTTTTGAAACACCAACTTCAGGGACATAAATAATCTTTTTGTTATATTGTCTTTGTCTTTCTCATTATTGACTTCGCTCCAAATGCTTTAATTAATTTCCCTTTTTCATTCCAACTGATTGTCTCAAGCCTTTCCTCTTTGTTGGTAAAGATTTTCACTGGTGTCTATTCTGTTTCCTGCTATTTCTAATGAATATTTTTTGTTCTATAATTACCATGCTTTTTTCATTCCCAATCTGTTTCCCTAGATCTAAAATACCCTTTTTCATCTCACTCTATTGTTTCATCAGCTCATCTCTGAGTTACTGTTTTACGGAATTTATGTTCTTATTAAATTAGATGCTCTACTTAGAAGAGGCAATTATCAGACAATTCCGTGGATTCAGGGAGTGGATGTTTTCTTCTTGGTGGAAGCTCTATGCTTGGTTGGGGAAGGGTATTTCACAGCAAGGAACAGATCAGTTTCCCAATGGAGATCGTTGCTCTGAAGCCTTCCTTCCCCCAGGGAGGCAATGTTGGGTCACCTTCTTGCATTTCACTACCTTCTCTTTCAAAACCCTTTCTACTAATTCTTCAGTCACAAGAAAAAGCAGCAACAATAAAAACAAACAAAACCCATGCCCAAGTGGGAGCTACCCAGTCAGTCTGACTCTCTCCAGAGTTAGAATTTTCAGCAGGTGGTCATCTTATCAGTAAAATTCTAAGGACACCCAGGATTCGGGTCCTGTTAGGTCTCTCTGTTCTGATCCAGGATCCCTGCTTCCATTTTTCCCTTGACTATTAGTTTCTTTTTTTTCTTTAATATATTTTTATTGATTTCAGAGAGAGGAAGGGAGAGGGAGAGAGAGATAGAAACATCAATGATAGGAGAGAATCATTGATCGGCTGCCTCCTGCAGCCCCCTACTGGGGATCGAGCCTGCAACCTGGGCTTGTACCCTGACCAGGAATCGAACAGTGACCTCCTGGATCCTAGGGTGATACTCAACCGCTAAGCCACGCCGGCCAGGCTTGACTACTAGTTTCTGAGTTTTAATGAAGTAAGTTATACCATTTTCTTTGCTCAGTTATTGCTACTATCAGGTGCGTGTGTGTGTGTGTGGGGGGGGGGTTTGCTGGCTTATACTATTTTAAGATCACTATGTTATCTATCAGTGGTGAGAAACTGTGTGCCACATTTTCAAATTTCTCCTCTCCAAAATCAAAAGCACCTTTTAAAATTCATAATTTAGATTTATTTTTGTCTTCTTACTTAAAGGCTATAACAATAATGATGCCACCTGTGTGCACAGAAATAAAAAATATTCATTATTGTCCCCATTCTGAATGGGCCTATTTCTAACTGGCTCTTTGATTGCTACCTATCAGATATTCAAATTGATAACAGCCTTGTAAGTGAAGACAACCTGAGTTAGGGAACAGCAAAATAGTAATTATGGGGAGCACCAGAAGTGATTCTTGACATGACAGGAGCATTTCACAGACTTACATTTTCATAATTAGATTCTGCTTTCCAAGGAGACATAAACGACTACCGACTCTAAAATGTTCCCTTCCCCTTGACAATACACACCACAGGGGAAACAATTCTCAAAGGGTGAAGATACATTTTCCATAGAGAAATTCAGAATTTAGTTTTAAGTGTTTTTCTTTTATACCCTAAAATAAGAACACATAGTAAAAGATAAATAAATAAAAAGAAAAAATAAAGAATGAATACATAAGTGAAAATGTCTTCCTTATTGTGACTGTATTTTACATTAATGCTGTACAAACTCTAGGAAATGCTCCCATAATAACGGTGCCAATATTGTCTGGACAGCTCTGCTGTCCAGTGTGTTAAGGGACATGCCTGGCAACCCAAGGACACGCCCAATCTGCCAGCCACTGCTGAGTGACCTGGGTCAATATTTGTACTTGTACGTGCTTCAGTTTCTGCTGTGGTTATCACTTATATTGGCCGACACAAGCCACAAAAGTGGAGACGGACCTGGCAAAACATGTCACGCATACTGAACTCCAAGATGCAATATTATAGCGCTTTTGAAACTAAAATTAAGACATTAGCAGACTACACTGAAGAACCTAGTCTACCTAAGATGTCTAGCCTGGATGGGTCAATATCAGGGGAAAAATGGAACTATATAAAACACAATTCAATAGCATATAAAGATCTCTGGAGAAAAATCTTCTATATTAATGCACAGTATCCAATATAACCAGAGTAACAAATGCAAACTCTAAAACAATGGCTAACAACAAAACAAAGCTTTTTAAACAATTAATCACAAGAAATCTGCAGTTGGGGTTTCACTGTTCAATTCTACAGCCTGTTTGCCTTTGATGATAATGTAATGAGACATTTCACAGAACACACACAGGCACACACACGAGCTACTCTGATTTGCAGTCACAATTTGCACAAGGAAATAATGTAATTCTTATCACACCAGGAAAAAAATAGCTGACTTATTAGGTAACTAAAGAAAACTTACTATCAAAACAAAAAATCATTTCCCTATGTGACAAATAATCTAACTCATCTGTCTTGATCAGAGAGAGAGAGCAAGGTACTGAAGAGCCAGGAGCCCAGGTTCATTCACTAGAAACAGTAATAATAATAGAGAGTACATACGTCAATAACATGATGTTTGAACCTCACCTGAATGCCATGAGGTAATCAGGAGGACATCAGTCACACAATGGGCTAGCAGCAGAGCTCTTAGAACACGGAGCTCTTGACTCCTAGAACAGTGCTCTCTCCACCACTATGCACCGTTTACCTTTTATCTTTTCTCTCTTTCAGATCCAAAGGCTCCATCCATTTCTAAGCCCATTACTCCATCCATGCCACTGGTCCAAAACGAAGTTGAACAAGATTTGTAACTAAACTAAGACAAGCACACCTCTAATTCAGAAACGAATTAACAGGACAAACCCTACTGAAATGGGTACCAGCATCACCATCGCTCCCCCCTGCCCCACATGAGTGACACTCAGTGTTTGCTGCACATTAGGACTGTGTGGCAGATTTTAACTATCCCAATACTCAAGCTGTTTCCCATGCCAATGAAATCAGAAACTCTGGGGGTAAAACCCAGGTATCAGTATTTTGTAAAATACTCCCAGTGACTCCGAGTTTAGAGCCAGTTCCTCAGGGGAAGTACACAAAAAAGACTGGGGTATTAAATTTAAGGGCATATTATATTAAACAAAATTAAACATTGCACAACATGACAGGAAAGATGCACATGTTTTTATGTTTCAAATTTTAAAAATAAATAGAAATGGGAGTTTCCTTATTTATATCCGACAGACTGGGGAGTTATTATCAACCTACATCACTTTTCATTTAATTGCTGGTACTTCAGTGTTGCTTCCTGCAGAACTGATGACAGCCTGGACCGTCTCAAGCACTGCCCTGCTTGAAAAGAGTGATGCTTTGTATAAAAATCATTCAGTGTTGGAAAGATGATTATCTGGACTGAAGTCGGAGGAAAGTTACGTGTAATTACCAAAGACACTGAGAAACAGTGAGGCTTGTAAACACCTGTAGTGAGAGTCAATGTCAGGAGAAAGGCGCAGCTTTGTTTCTACCCTATGAAAAAAATATCAAACTTGCAGCCCAGAGACTACAGGATCAAGTGTAATACTGGAAAGGTACCAAAATAGTTAATTTTAAAGAGTTGGTCCATATTTTTAAATAAAATGCTAAGTTAAGTGACCAGTTCCATCCAAGACACATGGGCGGACCCTCCCCAAGCTCTTGTCGAATTTATCACCAGGGAAATAATAAACTGCACCGAAATTCTGGTACCTGCTTTAGATGAGCAGACACTATCAATTAATATAATTCCTGTCACTTAAGTGTAAGCATACCAAATCCTACAGAATTGATTATTTCATTCTAATTCCATAAAAACACTGAGTCAATGGAAGAATCTTAAAAATCATCATAACCAACAGAGATTTAAAGAAAACTTGCTTCAAACACAGATCAGTTGAGGGTAAGGTGTTCAACACCAAAAGAGACATCATGCCAACCTGTGGAGTATTTCTTTCCCATCTAGTTCTACTGAGTAAACACTGCTTTACGTTGCATTTTAATCACAGAAGTCTAGGTGGGGATCTAGAATTACGATTAAGCCCACACAGGAACTCGGGCGATGGAAAAGGGAACTTTAAGTCCATTTGGATGGAAGCATTCAGAAGAGGGGCGAAACAAGCCCAAATCGTTATGAACTAGCTGGAGGAAAGAAGCAGGAAAAGCACCAGTGACAGATAAGTGATACTGCCTGGAGAGTCCCCTCTTTGAACCGACAGAAACTGATCAAGCTGACAAGTTTCATGGCTCATCAGCACACCCCCTTGCAGGCACCCCGCACACACAGAGAAGCTGGAAGCTGGGATCTGTGACTGTCACTCTTTAAAACACTGCACCTGCTTGTAACACCTCTGCAGTGTGCTATGCCACTGCATCTGACTGGCAATGCTAGACTTCCCACCTGGCTTTGAAGAAAATAAAAATAACCATCTGCTAATAATAATAAGTCTATTTCATCCTGAATAGTTTCATTTTAGGTTGATGAGAAGAAGAAAAAAGACACGTTAAAACTACCTTCACAACTCTGTAGCAAGCACATTTCAGAAGGTAGGTCTATAAATAAATGTGCTTCAGCATGCACACAGTCAATGCAAAATCATCAGGCTAGCGGAGGCTGCAATTTAAACCGGAGCCCCGATAGAAACTTACCTGATTTTGAAAGTCCCGTTAGAATATGCTCCCCATCAGTACCGAGCTCCTCTTTCTGGTTGCATAGTAAGGCAAAAACACCCCCAGCGACGTTAGACGTTATCTCAGTCCCATCCCTCATCAGAGGCTGGCGATTTCATTCAGAAGGAGACTGACTATGCCCAGGAACAGTCATGAAAGGGATGGAAGATAAACCCCACGGACGCCCAGAGCAAGCAGCAACCTGAGCACCAAAGAGCAGCAAGTCCTTGAGAGTGTTTCTCTCCGCTGCGTGTCCCAAGCCAGCCCCCCGCCCCGGGCACAACGTGTCAGTTAGGAAAGAGGCTCTTACCTGAGCTGATCATACTGTGCATTCTCTGCTGAGCCAAGAGCTGCTCTCGTCCAGCCACCCCATCTGAGGAAAAACACAAGTCACTCTCGTAAACTGTCTGCAGCATGTTGCAATCGCTCTTACTTCAGCCCCATGAAAGATTCATCTCTGCTCAGTGCAGGGGCCCCAGGAGCTACCCTCGCTGGCCGGCCCTCCTCCCCCAGGGAGCAGCAGCAGCGGAGGAGCAACTTCGGCAATGATTTCCTTTCTGCTCAGGTGGACACACACTTTGTCCTAAGACCTGGGCACTTTCCCCCGTGTCATACCAACCTGTGTGCAGAGGAGAAAGGATCGGGTGGATGCTAGGACTCTCTGGAGTTTGGGTTATCCTGAAAACCAAAAGCAGGTGGGAAATTGGAATGTGCTTCGGGGATATTGCTTTGTCAGAATAAGTAGAAAAATAGCAGCTCTACCCGCGAGAAAAAGAAACCAATTAAACCTGGCTTAAAGTTCTTCAGGCTGCTAGAGTTTCCTTGCAAGAAGCGTCAGTCCTGCATGTGGCTTCAGCTGGTGCCCTTCGCCTATCTGTTTGTGTGTGTGTCTTCCCCCGTCTCTGGTCTCTCTCGGCTCAAGTTGGCTAAACCTAGTGATAATCCATTTGCATATGAATCAACAACAGCATGGCCCACAGGCACAGAAATAGAACAATGGTCGGCCTGAGCCAAAAATAGGTCAAGCCTGGCCGAGTGATTGGAGCCTGCATTAATGCATTTAAAAATACCCCAGCAAACCCAGCTGTCCAGCCTCTATCTTTCAAACCATAATTCTATTGCTGGGCCTTAGAAGCAATTAACTCTTTCCTCCCTCCAGGCTTGCCTAACACACTGTTTCCACACTGGTGATTCGCAACCAAAGAAAGGAAGGCAAAAATAATAATAATAAAAAAGTAAAATTAAGAAACATAATTCTAAGAGGGCAAATGCACATACATTTCATTTCATTTTATTTTTGTAGTATGTGTTTTTGGAAGAGAGAGGAGAGAAGTGCAGAGCTCTGTATTGGTTCTAAAATAATACTGGAAGCTTTTGCTCATAATGTGGTTTCTGCCTCACCCACGCACAGCAATCCTGGCGTTCTATTTTTGTTGCCTGTTTCTTTGGCTACACTGCAGTTGGCTGTAGCAGTAGAAGCTTTTCTGCCTTCGAGTTTTAAGACTGACAGGAGATTTAGCAGAGGTAGTTTGGGAAAACAAGCGCACTCTAGAAGAAAATGTTTATAAAGGACTGGCTAGATTTTTTTACTTGCTGTTTATATAAGGCAATTGTCCATTGCACACACCTAAATAGGATGGTGGTACCCACTATCAGTTTTATTGCATCCAGTCTCTCCGATATTTACATTTTAAAAACAGCTTAGACCTGAACATGTTCCCTCTGTTTCCGCCTCTGAGGTGAAAATCAATTTACCTGCCAAAGGATCAGCAAGTATGGGTGCTTTCTTACAGGTGGACGCAGAATTAGGGAACGTATGTGCTTGTGGATCAATAAATAAATATGCTGAGTCCCCAACTATGAATGTTCTGCATTCATCTCTACATTGGATGCCTGGAACACAGACCTCTGTTTTCTAAAAGAAATAGCATTGATAACAGTAGATGGATTCCCAGACCAACACATATTGGGGAACTCACCTATAAAGTAAATGGACTACAGTACGTGGTAGTAAGGATTCTATAGTCTGTGGTATATACTTATGACATCATTTCTTTATGAGAAATAATTCTGTATCACAAATTGGGTTGCCAGCACCTAGCCACTCCAAGGGCAAAGGCAAAAGCGATAATCCACTGGCCATGAGAGCCTTTCTCCCCTTTCCAAACTACGCCAGCAAGACAAATGTCATTCCTAAGGCAGTAGTTACAACAGAGAAAGAAAAAGCAGAATGTTTCAAGATTCGCAGAACAATCAGATGGAGGGGGGATCTCAGTCCAGGACAGAGGGTGGGGCAGGGTAAGAACAAGAGGACACGGAATGGGGGGAGAGGGGGAAGGTGTTGTCACCAGCAGGTAACCCACGGCTGAAGAGAAGGGCACCGAATTTTCCTTCTTTCACAGATGACTCCTACTTCTTGCAAAATTATATTTGGACAGATAAATTACAAGCTTTAAAAAAAGAACTTATTCCAAACGGCATTTACTTAAGCTAAACAAGAAAATCTTAAGTTCCTGTCGGGGGGAGGGGGGGACACCCTTTAATTCCATCTGGTATTACACGTGAACTTTCGCTCAATTAAGAGATTGGTATATAAGATTCAAGAGATGGAAAGGCTGTAGATCTGGCAGCTTACCTCGGAGATGATGTAACCAACCATAGCATTTTAGACCTTGCAGGAGATCTAGAGTTTGTCTGCAGCCGTGATTAAACTCTGTCCTTCTGGGTGCTGAAGCACTTGGGAGCTGACTCTCAGTGTTTTCCATCCAGAAAAGGTTCTTCCCCCAACCAGGGTAGCCTCACTTTCATCTGTCTACGTTTGGGTAAGACTTCTTTTGAACAACTTTTTATATTTAAAAAATAATAACTGGAAACCATTCATCTAATCCAGACACGTGAAGGAAGTGAAAAGACTTGCCCACGGCCCTAAAAGCACTCATTCATGGCACTGCGACCAAAGGGTCCTGCCGAGCCTCCAACAGGTCATCTCGAACTAGGTCTCCCATTCGCGTTCTTTAGTCTGCCAACTTGTCCCTAACTGGAATGATGCAGATAATTACCTGCGATACTCAAAATAAGTTTTAATATTTTCTAGTGATCAAAACTGGAACCACTGTCTAATTGTCTCAGAGTGGTTTCGAATATGCAAAGCTGTCGCTAAACATCTGACGGATTACAAAAGTCCCAGTATTGCTATAATATACTCATCTGTCTTTTGTCATTTTAAGTTTAAATTATACCCTAGAACTACAAGTCTCCAAGCTTTTACAATCATAAAAAAATAAAATAATAAACTTGCAGGGCTGTTATGAGGGTTACGGGGTATCATATCATACCTATCAAATAGGCATTCAATAAATGGTAGCTATTATTACTATAACTAACAATAATAAAATACCCTATGGACCTTTAATTCATAATTTTTAAAATACTTGAAAACTGTAACTGGCCTGTTTTTCCAAGGAACTGTATAAGTTCTAAAGAGGATTATGTAACCTATTAAACGTTGAGTTCCTTACCATTAGTGATAGATGCTTCGTTTAAAAAAACTGAAAAAGAATTTTACTTCCTATAATATTACCAGAGCTTAGTATAATGTCTTGCACATAGTATGTCACTAAATATTTGTGCAACAAATAAGTGATTCCTTCTCTAGAGCATCCTATTAAGAAAGTAATGATCCAGAGCAAGTCACTAATATAGTCAACATCTAACATTTCATTGTTTTTCATTTTAGCATATCTTATTAAAATCTCAATAATTATCTTCAAATCAGTAATACATCGCAATTTTAAAAAGCTAAGTAAATGCATGTCTGACAATGTATCTTTTGTTGAAATCAAGTACAGTTTCCTTGCACTTCTATTTCTTGCATTTATTTTCCTTGCCTTGTTGCTATTTCACAGGATGCAATAACCAGTGAAAAAGATCAGGCAGCAGACCGTCTCAGAAATTATCTTACATGGTATAATTTGAGTGAACAAAGTTATCAATTATTTTTGAGTGAACAGAGTTTCAAATATTTTTCTTGTGAAGTATCTTAAAGAGTTGGTACTAAGAAATTAACATAATAATGCATTTGTAATAGATCTAAGAACTGTGTGATGGCTGAGCTCTTAGAAAAGTCTGGTTATCAACTGCAGTGCCTAGTACCACAAGTTCTATTTTTAATTGGTGAATTCCATCGATTAGGCCATTCTGACTCAAAATTCTAAAATACAGCTTCAGATTCAACCTTCCTTCTCTGCAAAAGTCACTTGAGAAACAATAACACATTTCCTGCATTCTATGTACACGATATTTCTGCCTTATAGGACATTTGGTCCTTTCCAAACATCCACTATCCACTGAGACATTTGGTCCATGCCAAAAGGTCCTAGATAGTCGGTCCTGTCCAAACACATCCATGGAGACATTTGGTCTACACCAAAAAGAAATTTGCTAACATATTAACACGCCACGCATACCAAGATCCCATCCTCTACATGTCCTTTGTGTGTTTGTCTAACTGGAGGGCTCATCCTCAGTAGCCATGGTTAATAGAAACCCTACTCTTCCACAAGATTCAAACCTTGACCCATTTACCTAACCCCATGTACAATTACCAGCTAGGCTATGGAGACAAGAAGGGTTATTATTGGTGATACACCCACAATGTCATTATTGGACCAAGAAAACATGTATTAACCCTATAAACCAAAAGTGTAAATAAACGCTATGGCCTATTTGACTCCAGAGACACTTTCTAAGTGTCGACATTTTAGTCAGGACCAAGTATCACAGGCCATTGGGCATGAACCAGATATGCTCATGGAAGTTTTGGGCAGGATTAAATTTCAAGGATCTTTTGGCATGGACCAAATGTCTCCAGGACATTTTGGATAGGACCAAATGACAGTTAATCATTTTTTCTGTGACTCTAAAATTAATATTTCACATAGGAAAACTATTTCACATTAGTGTACGTACTAATATGCCTGAATGTAAATATCACGTGCCAACCTGAAATCTTTGTGATGTTTCACACTGATAAAGAAGCACCATTTCTCTTTGACACCAGCATTGATTCGGAAATACGAACCAACCTTGACTAACCATCCTGTGTTTACTGAATTTTGTATGGACAATGTATTTATGAGACGAGGAACTCTTAATAGAAGCCTTAGTTTCAAGGCAAAATACCATTTTTGGCGACAGAGCTAATAAAATAGAAATTCTGAGAGAATTCCAATTATGTAAAATTAGCATTCTGATCTTGGCTACTTGGTATGACTCAAAGGTTTAATTTTATATTATTCTATAAAGTAAGTCTCCTTATGCAGCTGTACCTTTAATCGTGATCATGCTGGAAGTAAGTGGGATTCTGATCATCAAAATTAATAGTTATACGTAGCATCTGGATGAACTCTACATTTGAGAGGAGTGATAAGAGTAATTTCCACATGCTAATATAAATTAAGGCAAACATTAAAAAGTCAACCCAGAGCTTTTCACGTCATTTCTTACCACAAAGGTCAAGTTGATATTTACCATACCAAACCATTTCAATCACCAAGTTAAATCAAGAGCATGTCAGCATGCCTGCCTCTGAAAATAGCAACATTTTTAAAAGTTGCAATTAAATTCTGACTTCATAATTCCGTCTAGCTGGGTGCCAACTACCAAATTTAAGAAATCACCAAACCCAACACATACTTTACTTATTTTTGACTGATCAAAATATTTATAGGAATAGCCTATAACTAAAGTACAAACATTTGCAATTGGCCATACCACTAAGTTTATCAGAGATCCCACGGACACAGAATCTTCCCTATTTCGGTGACAAGAACAGAGAATCATGAAATCTCAGGCCGTTCCTGTTCTCACAGCAAAATTGACTGAACTTAACCATCCTTTACCTTCTTTGTCAAACTTCGCACCACAGACAGTTTCTTGGTGTTACTCACACAAAACCTCCTTTCTTCCATACCTTTGCATATGCTGTTCCTTGAATCCAGAATGTTGTTCCACTGTCCTCTATCTGAACATTCCTTTTAATTTTACTAGACTATAACACCTTTCTTAAAATATTGTTCCTTAAAATATTTTTAAAACCTCAAAACTTGTATAACAGACTTCTTTTTAGTTTACACTTGCCAGGTAGATATTTTTCTATCCTTTTATTTTAACCCATTGTTTCCCTTTTTAAGTATGACGTTTATAGGCAACATATTTCTTGGATTGTTTTTCCCTTTTAGGTCACAGAAAAGTCTTGCAGTTGGTGTTTCCAGAAGGGAATTCACAGTCCTAGCTGGTTCATCATTTTCTCAAGAGCAAAGAAGTAGTACATCTACTTTATCTTGCAAAATTCTGCCCAACCACGTCCTCCTTGGCAAAGTTCTCTGAACATAAGCCGCAATGAACCAGAGGACCTACCGCTATCCTTATTTTTTTCATAGCATAAACCATAGGCTACTTTAATAACTTGGTTACATTTCTGTTCCCCACACTAGGCCTCAGCAAGTCAATAACAGAGAGATGTCATTCATCTATGTGCCTGTCCCACACTGTCATTAGCACTCTAAACATGTTGGTTAAATGGATATATGTGAATTAAGTAAATGCACATGATGTGTTTGATATCTACACATTTAATTGCAGCCTAGGAATATCCGCAATCCACAATGCATCCCCCCCAACTAATGTTTTCATTCCAGGTCCCAGGGACCATTTAGTTAAAAACCAAGAGCTCACATTAGTTATTTTACCTGAAACTATAACAATATGCTGCTGTTGATTTTTTTAATGAATTGGGGATATTCGTCATATCTGAGGGAAATTCTCAACAGTATTTCTCATAAGTAGAAGAGATCCTTTGGAAGTCAAATTCACTTATTTTAAATTCCAGACCTTAGCTGGATAAAATTTACTACTTTTTGATTATTTAAGTTATGCATCATTCTATATTGACTTAATGGAACCCAATTCTAGTTAAAGAAAACTAAAGTCTGGGAGTAATTAGTGTTCTGAGAGCTACATGACAGGGAATTCTCAAGCCTAAGTTAATGCTGTCCCCTTTATAACTTAGGGAGAAGACATTAGCAGGAAATAACATTCAAAACTTTCAGGTATTTCATTTTATTTAAAAGATGTACTTCTCTCAGAAAGGGATTAACCACACATAGAGCATTACACAAAAAGTTTTAACCAATATGGGGGATGAGAAATGAGGACCCATAATAACTTTCAAGGTCTATACTAACATAGCTACCTTTGTATCTCACAGTAGAACACCTATAACCATATTTTTAATACCCGCTCATCAGCGTAAACCTACAGTACTTTTTCCTCTATTTTCAAATGAATCATGGATTATTATAATATCTCAAGAATGTATGAATGATTAAATAGTAAAGTAGATTGGCTTTCAGACTCCAAATGTATATATATGAGTCAAATCAGTTGATAAGAAAGAGCAAGATATTACTCAAAATTCTGCATCTGTGCCACTGAGTATAAGGTATGGGCTGTTCTGCTATCTTATCAGTCTTTCTAATAATGAAATCAATCAACTGGGAACTTTTATGTAATTGCCAATGTAGCATCAGTCTTAGAAAATTCAACAGAAAAGAGAGAAAGAACTTTATTTGGAAAAATTTTAAATAACTGTATTTCTTGAGGGGAAAAACAAAATCACTATGTATACCCAGAAATCGCTATGTATATCCAGGGGCAATTTTGACTTTTCAGAATAAAGCTTCTAACCATGGGGGTGCACGGAACTAGAAGACACATTAGACGACAGGGCCACTCTTTCTTCTGAGCACATCTTCTCAGGATTTCCCTACGATCCCGACATCAATGACCGATGTCCACCGACACACTTCATGAGTCAAAATATTCTACTATCAAATGGATCTCCTTTTGGCGCGTTAATTTTCCACTTTGTTGTTTTTTTAAACCTTGCTTCATTTTTCATTAGGTTCTTCACAATCCCAACTATATATCAATGCGTTTTCAAGTGTCCTTTCTAGTAGCTTAAAATGATCGCTCCCTCGTCTCAGCATTAATTGCCTCCTTTCTAGACATTTATTCACACACCAATCCAAGGTCTTTGTTTCCTCGCACAGAAATCAGATGTCAATTTTCTTCTTGCCCCAAACTCAAGCACATGTTCCCAACCCACTAGTGTTCATGCTCTTTTCCCTTCCTTCGTTTATCTTCCTTTGTAGCCTATATCGAGTCCGTAAGTCAGTGTTTTTTTCCCCTTTGGCTAATTTCCGTACCGGGAAAACTGTAGTAGCAGCAAAAGTAACGCTTCTGACCAACCTTAAAAAATACAATAACCTTTGTTCTGTTTTTAATTTTAAGAGTTTCCTATATTTACACAACAAATACCGTTTCCTTTGACAGCTATTGGCTCTTGCAAAGGCTTCTGGGAAGAAGGGCCTCGGGTGTTCACATGAAGTGAGCGTGACCCGTAGGGGCAGTGTGGCAAGCCTGGTGCTAAGGGTCGCTCTGGAACACTCTGATCCGGTGACCCAGGAATAGGAATCATGTCCTTTGAATCCTAACACTGTGTTCCTGCAAATGTGCTATGCTGCTCCAGGAAGAAAAAAAGAAAAATTAGGGCTCCACATGAATTATGAAGGGATATGGCATCATTACAAAGCAAAACGATTCCTTCATAAAGGCAGGTTTTAATCTTCTAATAGACTATTTCTCCGCCTGTCACATTCATTTCTAATACTTCAGCAGTAGGATAACATCTCGAGTATTTAGTGCTGGAAGATAGCTGAGATCAAGACAAAAACACAAACAATATCCACATAAGGGGGGACGAGTTGAAAATATTCCCCTGAGATGTGGCAACCAGGGAGGCCCCTTAACAGAAGGGCAGGGCATTCATTACAGAAGATCAGGCGCGGCTGTGCGCCTGTTCTGGGTTCAGATCCCTTCTCTTCTCGCCAGAAGGAGCAGGATCTGATCTTTCCCACTGCGCCAGCTTTGCAGAGAAACTGCCGAGCTCGGTGAGAGCTAGAGAGGCTCCTGGCTGTGCGATCCGATCGGGCCTCAGGAATACACAGCCGAAGCAGGCATTTGATGAACATATTGCAGGAAAACGAAACCCTTCAGAAATGCTAGTGGCGAGTACTTGGCACTTAAGATGACTCACAGGCAAGTACAGACACGGAGCCTAACCATTTTTCTGCAAATACAGCCAGAGTCTTAACGTGAGGAAGTAACAGCCAGACAGAAATCATCAGGCCACAACGTGACCCATCTAGAAGAGAAATTCCAGCGTTCAGATTATGCAAAACAAGAACTCACGACTGGACTTCCTTCCACACAGTGGAGGTGAGATAGGAACTGAAGATTCATATCAGGACTCATCATTTCTCACACACAGTTTTGCTGTGCTTTAGGTAATCAAGTAAATCATTATGCAGATGTATCATATTAAATCACTTTTTGATCCTCCCTAGGCCTTGAGTTAAAGAGAAATTTTCTAGGCTGTGTCATGGATGCCGGGATAAAACCTGACTACTAGAGACAGAAACTCTGGTACTCAAGTAAACAGAACACAGTATAACCTTTACAGGGCTGTCCAGGAGAGTTCAGTGGTTCACAGTAGTGTTTGGTTAAGCATACACAGTTGAGTAACCCCAAAGTAATATCCAAGTAAGCTAAGTCCTTTATTTATAATTTTTCAACACCACGAAGGAAACAATAAGCCCATAATAATACATGCATGTCAGCTAGAACATCCTAATTGAGTTCAGAGAAAATTCTTATTCTGTTAATTAGGTATTCTAAATAACTATTTTCCAGGATGATAGGTTAACAGCAAACTGTTCAAAACCTATGCTATTTTGTAACTGTACCACAATCATCATCTAAAATTATTATTAAGATTTATCATTTTTAACTGGGGAAATAAGCTGGCCTTTCACCCCCAAAAAAGAAACAAAAACCACAGCTCAGCTTGGCCAGAGGCAGCCACAGTGAATGTACAAATGCACAAAACAAAGCAGGGGTGGAGGAGGAACGGGTGCTGAGGCAATGAGAAGCGGACACCGAGGCTGCAGGTGCATTTCAGGTGGGCCTGGGAGGACCTGCCTCCTGCCAGGAGCCCACGGCTGCCCAGGGCCAGGCCCCTGCATCGTGGTGAGGGACTGACCGGATGCAGGCACTAGCTTTTTGTTAAATTCAGTTACAATGGCTCCTGCAGGCAACCTATCAGCCAAATTGGTAGCTTTTTCCTTTCCCTCTTTTTACTGAAAGTTATTCTGTTGCTACTCTTCTGGTTTCCAATGCCCGGGGAAAAATCACGTAGAAACCAACATCCACTTTATACTCTTATTATCTATTTCCAATCACATTTTATTTCCTTTTTGTTACAGGAACGAGTTGGAGCAGAACAGACTAACCATCTTGAAACTTCCTTTATTTCTTCCCCTGCAATCCAAGGCTCTGACATATGGAAGGTGCTTTTCTTAGCTCACCACGCGGCCTTTGAAAGACTCCTCCAGTCTAGCCTCTACCTGCCTCTTTCCACTCACCCATCCCTCCTAAAACTAACACACCAGGACCTCCAGGGCCAGGGGAAGGCACTAATCCTACCTCAGGGTCAGGGTGTCTGGCTTTAGAATATTTTGACACGATGTCTCTTACTAAATTTCAGTTGTAACATCTTGTTATGTATTAGAGGCAAGACAGTACAAGAGAAAAGCAAAGATTCAGATCCAACCCTGACTATAGGGCATTACAGCTTCATGGCCTGGGATAAGTTACCCTCAGTTTTATCCACATATTGGCTATTATCAAATATCCCTGGAGGAGTGTTTCTTTGATGACATATAAAATGTCTACACAAACACTGACACATAGTATTTGATCAACAAATAGTACCTAATTAATTATTATGTCTTTTTAAAAATTTATCTTTATTGTTGAAAGTATTACTGGTGTCCCCTTTTTCCCTATTGACCCCCTCCACCCTGCACCGCCCCCCCCAGCCAGGCCTTCACTGCACTATTGTCTGTGTCCATGGGTTAGATGCATAGATGCATATATTATGTCTTAAACCCCTACGATAAATTTATTTTGATATTAGACAAAATTCTACCAAGTTAATTGGCAACAGATTGGAAGAAAAAAATAGAAGGAGAGGAAGGGCGCTGCTAAAAACAGGCAATCTTCCAACTAAAAAAAGATCAAGGATGAATTAATAAAGAATAAGGAATATCTTCATAAATATTATAAAGGCTTAAGATAATAAATTAGCATCTTTGAAACTACTCTAAGCCTTGTAAGCTAGTATAACTGACTGTTGACACACATGGACCTTAGACACTTCACTATTATGTAATATAATAAACCATTAACATATTACATAATATTAGAATAATGTACATAATAATGTTAATGATAGCCCTGAGTGATGTTTAAACTAATAAAAGTGTCCTCCATTTAAGGAGTCATAGATTAAAGACAACAAAGAAAAATTTAATATTGAGATAGATTGTGTCCAAGTTTAGAAAAAAATCAATATTAACTTTAATATTAACATAATATTAATATCTTTAGTTTACAAGCTAATTCTAAAATTTATATGAAATATCAGAGCTCTAAAGAAAGTCATGACAATTTTGAAGGAGATAAAAATTAGAGCATGTGACTTATCAGCCTTTAAAACTTATCTGTTGTGTTATAAATGTATTATTGGTTCAAAAATAAACAAATAAGAGAGATAATAGAAAAGACCAACAAACATTAGGCCCATATATAAATGAAAACTTTACATATGTTAGTACTAGCACCATAAATAAGTGAAGATTTTCAATAAACGGTGCTAAGACCATTGGTTCTCTGTTAGACTATTAAATCCCTAGAAATTCGATCCCTACACTAAACTACACACACAGACATATGCAGAGTCACAAAATCAAGTAAGCAGATTAATAATCTATATACAAACAGAAAAGTTAAAAAGTTTTAGAAGAATAAAACTTAAAAGAATGTGTTCAAATCCTCAGATTAAGATACAGAAAAACACAAATCATAAAGGAAAAGATTGCTAAAGATGACGTAAGAATACAAATGGAAAAGCACATCATTAAAAAAGAAAAAAATCAATGACATTGAGAGAAAACATTTTCAGCGTATTTAATCAACCAATTATTAGTGTTCAGAATATAATAATATTTACAAATCAGAAAAGATACATTCCAATGAAAAAGTAGGAGAAAGATAAAAATAGACATTCATGGAAGAGGAAAGTCTAACATCCAATCTAAGTATGAAATATTCAAAATCACTTATGATCAGGGAATTAAAAATTAGTCCATAATGAGATACAATTATAAATCCAGTGACTAGGTAAAAATGAGTCTAATAATAAATACTAAGTATTGGTAAAAAATGTTGAGTAATAAGAACTCTTACATATCCACAGCAAAAGTTTATTTGTTACAAACATTTCACTTAAGGAAGACTAGACTGTCTGAAAAAATTTCCATTTAAAGTGGCAACATTTTGTATATTCTAAAGCAACTAAATATTCTAGGTAAAATCCTAAATTGAATCTTGGCTAAGCTTACTTTTCTATCTCTCTCTTTTCTTTTTTCTTTTTTTTTGCTTCATTTAAGCTAAATATATTCTTTTCAAGATTTTCTCATTGTAATTCTGCTGTCAACAATGAGAAATTACTATGACACTTGAAATAAAAGTTGATTTCCAAATTAAGTCATGTAACATAAAAAGAAAGAGCTAATGTGCAGCCCATCATCTCAAGAGTGTGGCACCGAATTAGTAAATGCATAAATTGCTCTTAAAAGTACAGTTTCTTTTGCAATGATTACTACTTTAAGGAAAGCTTCATGTCTGTTGATAGCCCTCTGACAATTAAAGTATTCACTGATCTTTGTCTGTAGTGTCAAAAGCAAGAATTGTTAAATGCAGATACAGTTGTGATAGGCAAACACATTTTGACTTAACAAAATGAAAATGGAGCTCTTATTTAAAATATCTAAATAAATATACTACTGCCAGATTGGGTAGAAGATAGTTATATTCTATGACAGGGTATTCATAAATTGAAGAAAATACATAAGCATTCTATAATTCTCTTGATTTTCATGAATGTTTGAAACAAATGTAATTTGAGAATAACGACAAATATTAAGAACCAGCATACTATTAAACTCTGGAAATCTCACTTTTAAGTTTCAAAGGTTCATGAATGCTAGAAAATGTGACCAGAAATGAATTTTAAGACCATCACAAAGCTCTTAAATTATAAAAATATATTTTACTAATAAAGAAATATTGTCCCCATATGGACACAATTTGATTTCAACAAATATACCATCTCAACTATATTTGGTAAATATTGTCTTCTGGTTTCTCAAATAAATGTGTGTGTTTGTTTGTTGGTTTGTTTATATATAAAACTAATTACCTCCTCTGCCAGCCCCGGTTGAGAAATTTTGACACGCTGGATATTGGGCTTCCCTGGACAGCTTTGAGCCCTCTATTGTTAATCATTCAACTGCCAGTTCATGGGGCCAAGTTAGCTCTCAGAGGTTATTATTTCCATTACATTTAATTTCCTAGAGAGTTAACTCAAATAAGATAGCACCTAGTCTTAACCCAGATTGGTCAGTTTACTGTAATATAATTAATTACTTTAATCTATTGAGTGAAGGACCCATCAGAAAGGATATCATGTTATCTTTGGAGAAAGCATGGAACATAGAGGTAAATACTGCCAGTGCTCACCTAAGCTGTGGTCTGGGGAGAGGGTGTTCAGCCCCAGAAGTTGGTGAATTCCTATTATTAAGAATAGGAAGCCCTATTTTTCTTAGCAGCAGAATGTTTTCCTAGGAATTATTAGGTGAAAACCCATTTGGCATGAAAGATCAGATCTCCAGGTGGCAAACTTAAATAGCGGAACTTTGAAAACAAGAGAAGGGTTTAGCTAACTGCAGGCTTTGCTTTTTTTGGGTGGGAATACAAAAATGGAACCAGAGTTTAATTGCACAGGACAGTATATTCCAGGGGCTTTGTGGACAAAGAATGGGGGAAAAAACACCAAAAAATACAGATAAGGTTATTGGCTTCCAGGGAAAAACACTAAGGGAAGAAACTAGATATCGAATGGGGATTTTTCAATGACGTTTTACTCTGTGGTCTTCATTAGGTTGTTCTCTATAGAAGTCTAAACTACTCACTAATGCTTTAAACCTTAAAGCATATGAAGTTAAATTTTCCTTTTGGGGTAATGAAACACAAGTCCAAAAACCGTCAGAGTGGGTTTGGGGCCAGATCCGAGGCTCTCTGTGGTGGTCTTGCCACATCTGGGTCAAAGAGTCAGATCCATCCAGTCATCCCAGACTCATGTTATTAAACATTCAAACCATATAACTAACAAGCATGGTTTTCAGTAAAAATTCTGTCACCAACCTTCTAATTATAATCTGGTTTCCCAGAATTTGCTGGTCAGAGGTTGTAAGGGTACTGTCCCCTGGAGTAACGCTTTTCACTGGGACTATTCATATGACATTCTGGTTAAATCCACTTGTCTCTGTGAGCATTGCTGCTGTGAATTTGTCAAGGTAACACCATCCTGCGGGGACACACTAACAGACTCTTGTAGTTGACAGGGCTACCTATTGCAAAGGATCTTTAATCAGTGTTTTCTGAAAACATTTCCCAAGTTGCATAATTTAAGTATGATACAAGCATCCAAAATCAAACTTTAAAAGTTCAAGTTTGGGACTGTAAGAGAGAGAAGTCTTGATTTCAAAGCAATGGCCTATCACTTATAATGGTGATGGGAAAATGCAATGGGAGGTTTGCCTTATAAATTACATAGTTGGGTTTCAGGACACAAGACCTAGACTGTTCTACAAAAAACATGCATGTAAAGGGCTCTATTGCATATCATTGTCCCAAAGAACATTCCTAAGTAGGGCATTTTCAGATCACATAGAGCAACATGCAGAATAAATAATGCTGGGATCACAATGGGATGCGCTGGAATATTAGTGATCTTAGTGGATTTTGCTGATATTTTGCTGCTTATGACTGACATTCTCAGAAGCTAGAGCCTAACTCATTCCAGAAAAAAATTTCCCTGCAATGAACAAAGCTGTTTTGTGCTTCTGGTAAAACATGACTCCACTAAGGCAATTAGCTGTTTTAAAAATAAACTAATTCGTTTTGGAGATCTGATGTATAATTATGCAGCTGCATGGACTGGGGAGGCATGGTGACTGGCTAGAGTGTTAGCAAAATTAGAAGAAAACGCATCTTCATGCTGACAGCTAAAGCATTGATTTAAAGTCCAATTGACACCTTTGCCTTGGTGTGGAGCTAAAGACGAACCTCTTTCTAAAATAATACAAAAACAATTCTAATAATGATAGTAGGATATCTCCAGGGACAGAGGGAATGGTAACTAAAAATATTTATCCAGAAACTTGCTTCTAAGAGGTTTGGCATCCTCTGTAAAATTAACTCTTAGATCTCCATAAAAACATGACTCAGAGAAATTAACTCACTCATTCCGTACACAGAACTGCTCCATACTAGTTCTGGAAGCAGACCATTTGGTGAAATGACACTCTGCATGGGCTCACGGTCAGTGGCAGAAGAGCAAAGGGCTCTTGGTCCACTTTCAGAGGTTTGTTCCTAAGGCAGCAGCTTCCTTGGGTGAAAAGATGGCCTGGCCATTAACCACGCAGGATCCTCCCAGGCTTTGCGGGCAAAGGGCGCTACCTGATCGCGACACTGCACCTGGCCTTGCCTGCAGCCTGAGCTTCTACAGAACACACAGGGTCAATTCACACCACAGGATGAACGCTATTTTAAAGGTTAATAACACTTATTTGATTCTTTCAATGACATTATGTGCTTCCCACTAAGTGAAGACAGCAATATTTGCACAATGTCTTTCTAGATTTCTCTTTCTTTTCATAGCTGCTTCTTCCTTTCCATCCTTTGTAACCCTCCCTCCCTCCCAACCTCCCAACCTCCCAACCTCCCAACCTCCAAACCTCCCTCTCTCCAAACCTCCCCTCTCCATTGTCCCTTCCTTCCAGTAGTATTTTCACTTACATTTCTTCCTCTGGTTATTACAGATTCATGCTATGAATATTTTAAACTTCATTGTTTTTGCCTCTGACTTTCCGATTTCTAGTGTTGTCATTATTAAGAAGTAGTTCTCTAATATCCTGAAACTAGGCAATATGAATTTCAGCTCAAGATAAACATATCAAATAATTACTACCTATTTCAAACTTGCTTTTAAATTATTTGAGACTGTAAAGGTTTATTATAATTTGATAATGAATCAGCCCTACTCCCAGAGAGTAAGAAAACTGTAGTTCAAAGATAATAAAACATATAAAAATAAAAGGATATATTAAAATTCTATTATTATAAAATGTGATGTCCTCAGTATCATTTTGGTGCATTCTAAAAATTAGATGCAAACTTTATTTCTTCAATTTTTGTTTCCCTAGGTCTCTGGTTTCATCAGCTCAGCAGAGCCTTCCCTGGAGATTATTGTGGCTGGAGTCTCCCAGGGAAAGGCAGATGCTGCAGGGACAGCTACAGGGAGATAACTGAAATGGGAAACCACAGTTCTGATTGCCTTAATGTTGCTGATATTCTGTTGAACATTTTGTTTAGATCATTTAAAATTTACAAAAAAGGTGCAAGCATACAAAAAATGTAATGCACCTGATACACAGATTCATCAATATTTAACATTGAGCCACATTATATAGCTATTTTAAAATTTAATTTAATTTAGCTTTCAAAGAATGTCCCATTTATCTATACCAAAAAAAAAAAAAAAAAATGTTGTGAGATATTAGCAAGGATGAAGACTCAATATCAGTGTTGGGCAGAAAGACAGAAATAGACTTCTCCATACAAATATTGGGATGCCACCCCCTTCCTCCAAGTCTTCTTAGGCGGCCTAAAATGATACGGGATAAGAAGCTGAGAAGCACTAGGGCCTGGCAACATCTGGTTGTTTAATTTCTGCATTTTAAGTGATGTGTGTGTGGAGCACCATCAACTCATACAGGAGCCTTGTTATTTATTTACTGTACATTATTTACTGCAAATTACTTACTGTGTAGCCAATACAGCACAAGGCCCCTCTTAGACTCTACCCAAAGAGGTCAAAGAGTTTGATTTCTGAAATATTTTAAGTCTGCTTAAAACGATTTAAAATAATTTCATCAACAGGCTGATTCATCAGTATGAAGCTCTAGGCTTTATTCAGTGAGAAGTAAACCAATTACATATTATAACAGCTATGAATAATTATGTATGCTGCCCAAGCTATTGGGGGGAAAAATCAAGGTTGCTAAAGAAATTTCAACATATCTTTTGTGTTCACATTTACTTCAAAGTTTTCCAAAATAATTCCTCATTCAAAGGTCAGAGGTCATTTTAGTAGCTGGTGCTATGGCTTGGCTTGTGCAACACTTCTCAGAAATGAAACTGTTGGTCTAAGTGTCCACGCATGTGTGCATCTGGGCTATGAGGGTACATATGAGAAGAAAAGAAATATTTCCCATAGAGACTTGTGAGGCTGATGAATATATAAGTATTGTCGACTGAGCAGAAATTAGAAATGATTGGGTCTCATAAAAGGAGGAATCAAAAATAAGTGCTCTGAGTTAATGTTAGAGGTACGCCTTGTGCCAATTTTCATTATAACTACTACGTGTTATTTCTTCCCAGCCTGGAAAAATTCTCTGCTGAGCTCTGCAAACACAGAGGGGGCACAGATAATGAGAAGGGTGATCCAAGAGCACAGGTATGAAAGGTGCTTCCAATCCCCAGCACCCTTCTTGAAGGGGTGTCTGTTCCTGGAACCAGAGGTTCAGCCAGTCCAGTGATCTCAGCCCCACACAATCCAAAAGGTGCTGATGCCTTAACTTTGTTCTTCCTGGCTTTGCTACACCCCAGACAGGTGAGCCTGTCTGCATTGCTGTGCCTATGGGTTGTTGTGCATCAAAGATGATTTGGAAATTGGAAATGGACCTTCATTCATTCATTTGTTCAATGAGCACCTAGCATATCAGGCACTGTTCTAAACCCCTGGGAAAGACCAGAAACAAAAGCCATGTTTTCATGGAGTTTATAATCTAGTGGGGGTAATAAAATGATAAACAAGTACAGGAAGAAGTGGGGTTCCAGAGAGTGATCATTGCAACAATGAAATAAAACTGTGTAATGGGATACAGAGTGATTTAGGGGGCAGGGACCTTTTAGAAAGGGAGGTAGAGAAGTCTGCTTTCCCTCAGGAGGTGACTCTAGAGCTGAGATTGGAAATACACGATGGAGCCAGCCTTGTAAATATGCAGTTAAGGTACATTCCAGGCAGAGGGAACAGACCCTCTGTGTGTCTGCAATGAAACCAGGTGAGTAGAACTGTTGCAAAGAAAGGAGTAGGGAGGAGTTAAAAAAGATGCTTTTGGAGGGAAAAGCAATCAGAAGCTTCTAATCCTTGCAGATTACACCAGAAGAAAGAGAGTTTGAAGGGTTGAGTATGGAGGAGGTGAGGTCATACAGGGGAAAAGAGCTTCGTTCTAAGAGCTATCACGCTGCAGAGCAAGTCTGCGACCATGCTGTGCCATTGCCTGTCTGGGTGGCTGCTAATCAGGAACAGAACCAGAGGTGAATAGATTAGAGGTAGTGGCCTGAGCATTATCTGTGCTATTTCTTACCTTGAAATTTGATTTGAAACCTGCCAGTAACAAACTTTTCTTGGAAGTAGGCAGGGATAGATATTATAAATAAATGTAATCTCAAAGCAAAAACAGGACTGAAAATCAAATCTTCCAGCTAAAGGCAGCTAAAGCAGGACTCCAAATCAAATCTTCAGGTCTAGAGGAAGTCCATAGAAATTACAGAGCAACGCTGTCCACCGAGAGCAGCAGTGCAGAGGAGCACGGCCATGCACCCCTTGGAATTCTGCAGCCTGTGTGATACAGGGTAAGAGGGCCTGGCAACCTCTAGTTGTTTCATTTCTGCATTTCAAGTGATGCGTGTGGAACACCATCAACTCATACAGGAGCCTTGTTATTTATTTACTGTATGTTACTTACTGCACATCACTTACTGTGTAGCCAGGATGGCACAAGGTCCCTCTTAGGCTTTACCCAAAGAGGTCAAAGAGTTTGATATCTGAAATATTTTAAGCTCACTTAAAGCTATTTAAAATAATTTCATCAACAAGTTGATCCATCAGTATGAAACTCTAAGGAAAACATAAGTCCTCTTACATATTATTACATATGATATCTATGATTGTTTTCCTGCTAAAAAGCAGAGCTGAATAGTTGTGGCAGAGACTGTATGGACTGCAAAGCCTGAACTATTTACTATCTGCTCTTTTTAGAGAAAGTTTGTAAGCCATGCGATGAGATTCTCATGCAGGCTCCTTAACCTCTCTAGGGAAAGATTCTCCTACCTCTGCATTTTCATAATTTTCAAAAAACTAATTTTAATTTAATAGTAAGAAATTGAAAATTCCGTAACTGGCTAAGCACTATGGAACTAAATGCAAGGAAACATCAAGATGATCCATGGAAACTAGAGTAGCTTAAAGTAAGTCATTTTTTCTTTGTTTCTTATTTCTCAAACTTAAAGAAATACATACTCATTTTAGAAATCACAGAACATTTATAAAATCACTACTAATTAGCAAACACGGAGGTCACCTCTATTAAATTCCTGACATATTTCCTTTCAGTCCTCTTTGTAATTGGTTTACTAAATGGAAGAAGACATATTTAGGTGGCGACTTTATTCTCAAAGTTAATCTTACTTACAATTCATTAGATCTAAAATAAATACTGTGTTATAACTATAAAAGCTGAGTTCTCCCCATTGGACTGAGAGACATGCAAGAAGGAACTGTAACTCACTCATTTTTATTTTCACAGTAACCAGGATCCTGCCTGGTACTTAGTAGGGACTTGGAAAATGTTGATAGCATGAATGATAAGGGAAGATACTAGACCTTTATGTTCTCCGTGAGGTTCCGTGTGTGGGAACTCTGTGAATTGCTCTCATTCATGAAATACAATGTGGTGCCATTAGGTAGTTACTATTGAACACCTACACATTTCTCTTGCTCTTTGGAGCTACCCGGTTAGATGTGTCACCATTTAAAATGTACTTTTTTATTTCTCTTGTTAATGGGAGTTTTGCGAGATCAACCCACAGTTTCCCCAAATAACACTCTATCTGGTGTTTCCCAGAAACAGCATATACAAATATGATATTTAAAACTGCTCTTTGATTTATGAGATCTGTACCTGATGGTGAATAACAGTGAGAAGTCCCCAAATTTGAACATAAAAATTTACTGCTCTTCTCTGAAGTGAAAGAGGTAGAATATTATAAATAAGCTAACACTACCCCTCTGTCAACACACACACGCACACATGCACACGCACACACACACACAGTAGTTCCACAAACAAAAACCTTCTCACCTCCTCATAGGTTTTGATTTAGTCACACAGGCCAGTGAAGTAAGACCAGACATTACAAAAACCTGGTGGTTTTGTTTTCTATGGAAAAACACCAAGTCTGCCACAATTATGTTTGGGTCTGAATTAATACAGAGTAGGTGATTATAAAACTTGAAAGGATGGTGGGATGACTAAGAAGCACAAAAAATAAGTCTAGAATGAGACAGATACCTAAGGTAACAATGATCTCATCCTTCTACACATGCATAGTCTTGACAACACAGAGATTTGCTTGTTTCTGTGCTTATTTTTATATCAACTGCTTTTCATCTATACAGTAGTCTGGAGGTATGGAAGAAATGAAAACTAACCAAGCATGTAGAAAATGAATACTACTCATGAACCATTAAACACTAAATAAGTTTAATGTTATTTTCTCATCTTTACGGGTTCCATTCATTCACCACTTATGAACTGAAATATTGCAAGAAATAAATATTGATTTCTAGAAGGTGCCAGTCTCTTTGCTACCCTTTTGGGATAAAACAGACATAGTACCCATCCTCATGGAGTTTATATTCTATAACCAGGAAAAGAGATATTTAAAATTTACAACTTCCAATGGCTAAAGCTATAATAATTGAATCAACAAAATAAGTCAAGTAGTATTGAACTGCAACACAAAGAATAAAATAGGAATATAAAAGAAGACCTAGATGAATAACTCAACTATATTTTAAAAGAATTTTCTGTTTAAAAAATAAAAATGGAAAATTTAAATAACATGGACAAATTCCTAAAAAAATCAAAACACATAAAACTGACACAAGAATAACTAGGAAAAATCTGTATAGTCATACAACCATTAAAAAATTGAACCCATAATTAAAAAATCTTCCGACAAAGAAAATTTCCAGCTTCACTAGTAAACTCAACCACAAAATTAACAAAGATATAACACTACATTATTCCAGAAGTTGAAAATGTTGGGAACAGTGACCAACTCATTATGTGGGTATATCCTAATACCAAATCTGATAAGATGATGCCAAGACAGGAAATTGTAGTCTCATTCATGAACATAAAAACAAAAATCCTACACAAATATAGAGGTGAAATCCAGACATAAGTAAAAAGAATAGGTTGGATTTCCTTCTTTAATAGTTATAGTGAATCAGGGAAATCCTAATTACAACCAAAACTATACACCCACCACATGGCTAAAATTACAAAAACTGATGACACCAAGTGTTGACAAAAACATGGAGCCACCAGTGCTCCAGGAGAACAGAACTGCAAACTGATCCAACCAACTTGGAAAACTGATGTTGAATATTATATTTGAATATACTCATATGCTATACCATGGCAATTCATAGGGGGCAAATGCATCCTCCAAGGTACATGAACAAAACCTTTCTATAACAGCATTATTCGTAATTGGTCAAAACTGGAGAAAACCTAAATACCCATCAACAGTAGAATGGGTAAATAAATTCTGATATAGTCATGGAGTGGATACTATACAGCAATAGAAATAAATTAGAGGTATAAACGACGCCATGGATGAATCTCACAAATTTAACTTTGAGTGAAAAGTCCAGTCACAAAACAATGTACACCATATAACTGCATTTCTGTGCAGTATATGAAAAGGCAAAATAAAATGACATGTATAGAAAGCAAAGTAGAGGTTACCTATGGGGAAGGTTGAAATAGGGGTGGGGAAGGGACCAGACCGCTACATTATAAAGTCCTCACATTATTCTATTTCACCTGAGAGGTTATAACTAGAATATGTTCATTGAGCATTTTTCTGTATGTGGATTTTACCTCATTAAAAAAAGTAAGAAACAAACAAACAAAAAATCCTTAAAACAGCATTTTTTATAAGAGAGTAATAATGTGAGCCTGATATCAGAGTATTACAAAGTTAGATATAAAGAGTGGATACGTACAGGAAGTCAAGATACAGAAAGGAAGGTAAGGGGCTGTAACAAGTAATCCTCTTATCAAAGATTAAATACTGGGGATGACTGTGGAAGTGGCAGTGCTATAACATTATTACTTGAAAATTAAGATACACCTTTATATGACAAATTTATAACTTCTTGCCCATTAATTTTTCAACATTAAGATTAGAAGTTTCAAACTCAGAGGTTTCTGATTCAATAATAGGAGGGAGACAGTCATATTAATGATAATAATACATACTGAGTGAAACATAACCACTTACTAATATAGTGACCATGAGCACATCACTCAACTTCTTTAGGCCTCAGTTTTCTTATCCTAATATAACACTTGAGAGGAATAAATGAGATAATCTATGTAAGATGTTTAATACAATGCCTGGCCCATAAAAAGCTCCCTTATTGTGAGCTATCATCATCATCATCATAATATACAACTGACTAAAGCCAAATTAGTTTAAACATTTTTAGTGTTATAATCATTTCAATCAAATAATTCAATTTATTTCAAATTTATTACTTTTTCTTAAACAAAGCAAAAAAGTCCCAGGAATCCAAATTACAGTTGTATAAAACCTTCACCCAGCCCTCAGTTGCATTTCATAGGCAATAAATGGGTAAGGGGAGCTATATTTTCCCCCTAAAAGACTGTTCTTACTAAAATTGCTTAAACTTCACTTAATCCTTTGATTAGACAGTACTGATAAAAAATAAAACAAAACGAATCACAGAAGATTCGGTTTGGGTTGATTGGGGAACAAAAGTCGAATAGGAAATACATTTCTTCTAAAAGTTTATGGAAAAAAAAATCTAAGTTAATGAACTGAAACTGATCTTAAAATAATTGGGAGATCTCTCTTCAGATGCTGTCCTGGAAAAACAAGTAGGCAATATAGCCTTAACAAAGTGACAACTTCAGTCCAAATTTGCCAGGAAAAAAATAAGAAGATAGAAAAAACCCCGATGCTTTGCCTAGTACAAATTTGTGATTTTTATATAATAAAAAAATAGAAAAATAGAAATCTTATGATCAAATGGCAGATAGCATAATACTGCTGCTTACAAAATCATGTCCGAGTGTTATGTAACTAGGTTACAATTTTATAAACATTTTAGGCAATACTGGATTTAACTAAAACTTTTTGAGCCTTTTTGGTGTTTTTGGGAATTGTAACCAAATATTTTAAAACCCTTCAGTTTTCTAGGAAACATTTTCATTAGAAGTCCTCTTTTTTTAATCACTTTAACTTAGACTTACCTAAAATTACTAATATCTATTTCAGCACTGTGTAACAGGCTTTTATTTTTAAATTTCACAGATTTTATAATTTTTATAACAGGATCAATCTGTATCAAAATGGGTTAAATTGCATTCTAGAAGTCAGTTTATTACTTTCCAGTGTTTTACCAAATATTTGGGACTCCACATTTTTTCTGACCACAAAATCCATGTATGTGTTTGTGTGCAAGCACACACACAAAAAACCTTTTGCTAGAATTTGCTATTCTTTTTTTTAACCCTCACCCAAGATATGTTTGTTGATTTTAGAGACAGAGAGAGAGTGAGAGAGAGAAATATTGATGTAAGAGAGAAACACCGCCTTGTTGCTTCCATGTGTGCCCTGGCTGGGATCAAACCCACAACGTTGGGTAGACAGGACAGAGCACCAACCTGAGCCACACTGGCCAGGGCTGGCTTTGTTATTCTGTTCCCTAGTTAATAGGGTTCCCCACAGAAAGAGCTCCCCTAATTTAATTTTCTCTTTTTGGCTTTTTCACTCTTCCCTAAAAACCAGTTTATTTTTCAGAGTCTATTAAACTGGTTGAGTTGCAAGTGTTAGTCACAGTACAGAATTAGGTTGTTTTTATAAGTTTTCTGCTTAATCTACCTTACAGGAAAACATAGTCGTCTTTCTCTCTAAATATTTTCTATTACAGTTCAGGAAAATCCACTCTTCATACCCTAGAATGAGGTTGAAAACTACAAAATATAGAAACCTATGAATTCGGTCACCCCAAATGCAGCTGTTATGTACTGTAATTCCACATTTTATATTATTAAAAAAATAATTGTTTATTCTGCTCTGAAACCAAGCCTGGCCACAGTAAAAAAGCTGTATTTCCTCTTTATAATTCTATAAAAGTTAAACTACAAACACAGGTGCAAGTAATATTATGAAGTATCCTCTCTATGGTCAAGGGGGTAGAATTATATGCACTGTGCTGATGAACTGTGATCATCAGAAGTGAACAGAGTATGATGTTCTCAGTCCTTCTAAGTTAACTTCATCCATAAGCAGTGTGCAAACTGAAGATCTGAAATATTTTGATACAGAAGAATCTATGAGGTTTGAAGATTCTGTAGGTTAGATGAATGTCTTTCGCAAATATGAGGACTGGAAGATAGATAGGCTGTCAGAAAACTAAAAGGGAATTTCCTTTCACTTTAACAAGAAGTCATCTGAGGCAGCCCAAGGGGGCACACTATCCTCAAGAGAACTCTACTAAGCTTCAGCACAATGCCCCAAAATCTACATTTGCAAAAGTTAATTTGTAATTTGAACACCATGAAAATTAAATCATCACCCTAAGCAGGCTGACTCACTGGCAAGGGAGCAAACACTGAGGCCAAGGGCCATTTTCTATGGTTACCATTAGTCGATTATAGTCAGTAAAATGAAGCTTATCTTGCTTATTAAAAAAAAAATTGCCTCTTCAGAAAACAGCCCACACAAAAAAACTGGAAAAATAAACCATGTGAGCATGTATCCTACCAAAAGGCAATTTTATTTATTTGTTCCTATTTTTCTTGGAAAATTTCTCTTACTCTTACTATTTCGAAACACTATTGTGCTTTCCTACCCAATTCCTATCCCATTAGGTTATCTTTTAAAAATCATTCAACTGAGAGAAGAGTTAATTCTTAGCATTTCAATCTCTGTCTGATTTATATGTTAAAACTTAGTAGGAAGTAACAGGTTTCAGCACTCAGGGCTAGGAAGGAAAAGGAATCCAGGGGCCCGAGGCAAGGTCAATAAGAGTGGAGAGAGGTGAACAGACCCAAGATACACCTAACCAACCTGAGAGTTTTGCCCAGCTGGGAACCCTGCTCCTCTAGAATGACCCCTTAATCAGTCACTCATGTCATAATTGGGCAGCCATATCTTGGCCAAAGTAGGTGCTGACCGCAGATTTTACCAACAGCCTGGGAAAGAAAGTCACCCACTCATTCGTAGTTTAATTCTAAAGAAACCAAAGAAACAGTGTGAAGTCTGGATCTACCTGGGAAGTAACTACAGAAGCCAGAGAACAGTACCCAAATTAGGAGTTTTAAAAAATGTTAAGTTTACATAGAACTCACTTTAATGATTGGTCAAAAGTACCATTACACTGACTTCACTGTGTTTGAACGCACAGATTTTCAGGTGATAAGACTTTTACGTTGATTTTCCTTTGTCTGTGGATTGTCTTATTCTACCAGGTAGGAGCTAGATCACTATTTCCTGGAATCACTTTTTTTTTAAAATTGATTTCATAGAGAGGAAGGGAGAGGGAGAGAGAGAAACATCAATGATAAGAGAGAGTCACTGATCGGCTGCCTCCTGCACACCCCCTACTGGGGATGGAGCCGCAACCCGGGCATGTGCCCTGATGGGAATCGAACCGTGATCTCCTGGTTCATAGGTTGATGCTCAACCACTAAGCCACACTGGCTGGGCCAGGAATAAGTTATGTTGTATCTTCCTTAGATTCTTGGTACAGGATACTGGTGAAACCTGGAATATTCTTTGTGGGAATTAATTATGAGTTCAATTTTTTAAATGAGTGAGGTCTGCTGGGGCAGGAAAGTCAGGTTTAATAAAGATAGACCCTCCTTGGGAATGGCAAACAAGAGCCAACACCTTTACTTCTCCCTTTGTTATTGCTTTGGGTAGAGGCCAAGGGCCCCACATGTATTAATCTGAAGTCTTGACCAACTTAACAACAAACATTTATTTTTATTTCAAGTTATTCTCTTTCTACCTTTAACCATTAATCTTGGGAATAAAAGTGGTGAATATATGTAAGCTTAAAAGCGAAATGTGGACTAATGATGCAAATTGGATATTTATGTTGTAGAATGAAATTATCTTCACACAACTCACTCCAGGTACAACTATGCTTATTTCACCGTTGATGTCAACATGGAAATGAAATGTGGGAACTATATTTATGTAATATGTTATTACATTTCTACCCCCCTCCAAATTTGGGATATAGAAACCCATGAATATTTTATTAAGTTAAATCTCCCTAGCAGGTAAACAAAACAATATTCTCTTCTTTTACAAATAACTTCCTTGCTTTTTATTTTATCCTTTGGTTCCATTTGCTGGTTATAGCTGATTTTTTTCCGAAGTTGACACTAATTGATGATAAAGGAAAATTTTAAAACAGCAAGGAAAACACTTTCTAAAGATGTTTTATAGCTCTTAGTAATCTAATTTGTGGGAAATGGAGAGTGGAGCACCACAGAGTGCTTTTCAATAATTTATGGTGGAGATTCATCTCCTAAGTTTAGAAACATGATTTGTGACCCAACTGTGCTGTGAACCTATTTGTGTAATTAGGCGGCTGGCTACATTCCCCACCCTGGCCCATTCTTCTTGTGCTCTCTTCTGGGTCTGCAATGGATTCTGTACTTGGATCCATCCTTTGGAAAATGAGTTAATGAAAACACTTATTTATAATGTATTTTTAAATTCTGATTATTAACAAAGCTCAGACCTGGCTGACAGATCTTCATTGTCAGAATTTCCCCTTCTGGGTTTAGAAAAGAGAATATAATCACTCATCCAAAATTCTTTAGTTTGTTTTCATTTCATTTACATGCTTTCATAGCCCAGGATATTTTTAATCATGTAATGAAATCAATGCCCTGGGTAAAATTTCACATTAAATGGGGGAAAAGGGCCAAGGATATCACAAGTGTAAGTATTTCTAGTTCAGGTTTTACAGGATTCATTAAATTAGACTTAACATTAAAAAAAAGAACTATCTTACTCCCCAACCGGTTTGGCTTAGTGGTTAGGGCACTGGCCCGAGGACTAAAAGGTGCCGGGTTCGATTCTGGCCAAGGTCATATAGCGAGGTTACAGGCTCAGGGCTCACGCAGGAGGCAACCAATCGACATGTCTCTCTCACATCCATGTTTCTCTCTCTCTGAAAAGCAATGAAAAAAAAAGATTTAAAAAAACACATAAAACTATCTTGAACTTAAAGTGAAAAAGCAGGAACTTTTTTATTTTATTTTATTTTAATTACAGGACTATACTCGAGCTGCAGAATATTGTTTCTTATAAGCAAAAAGAGATCTGGTGTATTCCGTACACTCATTTTCATGTCCCTGACTCTGTTTTATTATCCAAATATTGGGCTTTGAATAAAGCCAATAGACACCCCGTTTTAAAAGAAGAGAAAGAAAAGGAAAAATCCAGACAACGGATAGCCGTGAATTAGGTATGACCTGTGTGCTCAGGTCAACTAATTAGAAATCAGTTAAGAAGAAAGGAAATTCTGATGCCATCCTTCCCCCATTTTCAGGTAAGGAAAATATTTATTTTTAAAATATTTGTTGTCAGTAAGAACCAAAATCCGCAAGGATATTAATTTATAATGTTCTACCTTATACAGTTACAAAAAAATAGTTATATTTAACCTGGTAATGAGATAAACAGAATTGCTAAATAAAACTTGTATAATTAGCTAATTATCAAAAACCACCTTTTTAAGGATAAGTGAAAATAACAGCTGCATAATATGATAGAAGACAATTCTGTTTAATTAGGGCATTAATGAAGCAGGTTTCCTGTATCCACAGGATTTCAAATGAGTAATAAGTAAAATAAATGAATAAAATTTTATTTTGTCTTATAGTGACATATTCTTTAATTGTTTTCTAGAATATATTATGTTCAACTTAATGTAACAAAGAAAGGATTTTGGAATAGAAGCCCAAATACTTGTATTGACTTCCAACTCTACTGGCTTCATGAACTTGAGTCACCAATTTAAACTTACTGAGCCAAAGTTACCTAAAATGGAAAGAGGAGGCAATGCCTGGCCTATTATATTATCAAGTAAAGCACATGAAAACATAACACTTTGCAAATTGTAAAGCACTATCCAAATATAAAATACTGCTATTATAAAATTTTCTAAAGCCTTAATTTCAAAATTGCAGTGGCTCACCTAAAATTAGAAGGTTAATTACATTGACCAAGAAGAACTGCAATTCATCAAATTATTAATTTGATGAATTATTTTTGAGCTCAAAAGTAAATACATATATACATATATATATCATATATATGATTTTGTAAATCTCCAGTATTTTCATAAGATTGCCATATATATCAGACAACTAGACTTTTTTTTTTCTGCATCTAAACTGGCCCTTAATAATTCTATAATTAAGACTTTAGAAAATTTTAGTAATTCTGTATTTTTTAACATAGGCAATCACAGTTCTAAGTAATATGCCTATTTTCATATTAGATTATGAGGTTCTCAGTGCATAATCTAATTCTGAGACTATCTTGGCACTCGCTAAATAAATATTTCTGCAATTGAACTGAAAAGGAACAATTTCCTATGTATGCAAGGTTATGAGTCCCTTCCTTTTGTTTGTAGGCAAGTTTAAATGCGACTCTGGTTTTCAGCCATAGGTTGCTTGGGCAAGTATATTGTTTGAATTAGATCTTACGCACGCATGGTGAAAATTTGGTCCCTGATAGCTGTATACAAGACTGACATTTACTTTAAATATCTGTAGAAAAAATTATGAAAAGTAAACACAAAAATAATTATTCTATATAGTGAGAGTGAGCCAGTTAATCTAATTAGTTAAGGAAAGCTCGTAGACCAGGACTGGCATATACGTGGCACTTAAGCCTCCACAACTCCCAGCCACTAGGTTAGCACTCCCAGATAACATCACCAATTCCTTTCCACCAAGCCTCAGCCTCTTTCTTAACTCGGCACTCCAGGCAGCTGCTTCCAATCCTGTGGGTTTCACAGTCAAGGAGAAAAATATTTACCTATTTATGTCTTAGACCATTACGTGCTTGCAGCAGTCTTTCAGGTATAGTCTTGCTCTGTTTAACCAAATGGATTTTACCTCTAGAATTAGCACACATTCCCTCGTACCAATGCTGATGCTGTCCTTAGTACAGCTATTATTTTTAAGCCTAGAAACAGGTGGATACTATCAGGAATAATCCACTGTGGAAAATGCATAAGAAATAAGCCGATCACTATCTCAAATAAGTAAAAAGTAAAATTTAAACTCCAGTTTTTTGAAACAGTAGACATATAAAAAAGCAATTTTTACCCTGACCTTATGAGTAGAGACAATGCTAGGGAAAAGTCTGATTGGAATATGTAAATTTATTCAATTAGTACTTTCTAAGTTATTTTGTGAAAAGTATCACAGTAATGAGAAAAAAGTAAAATCATGTTTAACCTGCATTGGGAAACAAGAATAACTCTTTATTGGCTCTCCCTGATGAAGAGTCCCAAGTTTACATTATGTGTACCCAAATTTATATTATATATTGAGGCAACCTATAAGTCATCTGGCTACTCACATGCTCTCTAGGTGTAAAAGGCAGGCCTACCTACCCTGACAGGTTTCCCACAAAGGTGCCCTGACAAATCAGGCCTGAGCTCTAGCTTGTTACCCCCAGTTGTGTCACATGGGCCTCTGTGCCTCATTTCTTGATATTCCTGTTTGCTTTGTAAGAGTATCGCATGGGTTTTTACAGGTCTAGCCTGGCCAATGCTCCAAGTGCCACCTTCTGCTTTACACTCAGGCCATATTCTTTGTGCTCTTTTGACCAGCTCGTGTGCTGGACAGATTGCTACACGATGCTCAGTAACTGATCTGCTACCCGGGCTGAGCCCGTGACTCATCAAGGCATCAAGGTGAGTCCCTGATGCCTTGTCACCACTCCTCGCTCAGCTGCTGGCCTCTGTCCTGTAACTCGCTGGCCTGCTCCACAGCGGCCCACCCCACCCCAACCATCTCGAGGCTGCTGGCTGATACAGCAGATGCTGACTCCAGGCTTCAGAAGGATCCCACAGCAACGTTGCTTGAGACACAGTACTTTTACAAAGCACCTCTTTTAGGTTCCACACAGATCTTTACACCCCAGGATATGCATCTACTGTAGGATTGCTGGATTGGGGTAGATTCTGTGAAATCACACTGCTCCCAAATCCACAATTCCCCTGGAGCTCACCTCCTCCCTGAGCCCAGGCCACTGAGCCAGACTTCTTTTTGCCTTTGAATGAATTCTTTCCTAGGGCCCACAAAGTCCTTCTGAGAATCTGTCTTCTATTCTCCAAGCCTCCCCACATTACACAGGTCACCAAATATGCCAATAGGGCTGAATGGCAAACATGTTTTTTTCCAAGTTTACCATATCCAGATAAATCAGTGGTTACAAATAATGTGGAAAGAGGGGATGTCTTTTGTCTAGGAACTCCACATGTGGGTTGTATACGATCTATACTCCTGGTCAGGTGGAATTCTCTATTATTTATGGATATCTATCTGTCTGTCTATACACCTATCTGTATAAGTATATACATATATGTATGTGTGTGTGTGTGTGTGTGTGTATATATATACCCCAACATACACATATGTATACATAACTCACATATTAACATACATCCACATGAAACACATATTACATTTATGCTCTACTTTTCTTTCTTTTTTTAAATTATATTTTTATTGTTGACACTATTACAGATGTCCCCATTCCCCCCACCCTTTGCCACCTCCATCCAGCCCCCCCCCCTTCCCTCTGACCATCACAAAACTGTTGTGTGTCTATGGGTTATGTATGCATATATGTTCTTCGGCTAATCCTGCTTTCTTTCCACTTCTTGATACTTTCCCCATCATTTTGTGTGTTTTGTTGCTTTGCACTCAAAGGGTAAATGTGAAAGGTACATAACTGAATCCTTCCATTCCTTTTGATTAAGAAACTGACCAATCAAAATATAAAATCTAGAGCTTGCCTCTTCTCAAAAACATAAAGCAGCATAGAATAAAAAGTTTTATATTAAATAATGCTATTAGTTATATTTAAATATAAAGAAACAATGACAGTACAATTCAATGTAAGACTCCCATGCTCAGTAAGACAGAAGAGAAACACTCTTTAAATACGAAAACACTTACTTCTTAACCTTATTTAAAAGTAGGAACAGATTAAGGAATCTCAGAGGGAAGGCAGGGGTGGGTGGTGGGGAGAGATTAACCAAAGAATTTATATACATATCTGCATAACCCACCGACACACACAATAGCGTGGTAAAGGCCTGGGGTGGGGGGTGGGGGGTGGGTGCTGGGTAGATGGAGTCAATGACGAAAAAGGGAGACACTGGTAATACTTTCAACAATAAAGATAAATTTTTAAAAGTCCTAATCAAATTTATTCACACATGGCTAAGTGAAGAATGATACTAATGATGGACTCACCAGTTATACTCATAAAATACTTGGGTCATTCAAGGGGGGGGTAGTAAAGGTGTCTGCCCTGTAACTAACACTGTGCAAAAGTTATGGAGAATTAAACTAAAGCAGACAAGCTCTGTTCAACATTCTTCCACCATGGAAAAAGCCATTTTTCGAGACATCTACCATTTCCCCAAGCAAAGGCTCCCACTCATGTGAATGGTGTCGATCTTTTGTCTTTGAAACAATGGCACAGTTGATGAATAAATATCAAAGCACTGGAGTTGAATCAGGAACCATAGATGCAGATGCAATAATTAGAATCAGGCACTATCAACACACCAATTAGCCTCAATTAGGGAAAATTTCACAATATTCTTGTTGACTTCACTTGCTCACATATCCTAGGCAATCAGAGTTGGAAGGGTTTCCAAAAACATTAATTCATTCCACAGACATTTCTGAAAAGCCTAATATTTGTCAGACAGTAGAGTGTCTGTCTGATTCCCCTCACTTCTTCAATAAGTGACCACTAACCTCAGCTTGAATGTCTCCAATAAAGGGAACAAATTCTTTTGAGATGCTTGTTTCATTTGTTAACATCTTTGTTAAAAAAGTGTTTCCTCAACTGGAATCAGAAAGATACGTGAAACATACATAAGAAGTATGATATTGAATATATTGGAGGTACAAATTGGAGATTTATATTATCTGAGATACCAGAGACCATTAGTGAAATTAAATTCCATAATAAGGAGGAGGGAAAGGTAGGGGGGTCTTTACTCAAAATTAAATAAAATGCAAAAATAAGTTGGTTTTAATACATATTTTAGTTATACTTACAACTCTGAACTCTTTCTTATAATGAACAAATAGTGAATTAGGTATTGTGTTTGGGAAAGGGGTGGTAAAGCTTTTTTTATATAAACATTTTTATTCTAATACTATACACATAAAAAAAGTGAGCAAACCATAGGTATAGATCTCAATAAACTAACACAAAGTAAACACACCCAAGAAACCAGCCATATCAAGAAAGAAAACATTTTGAAACCACAGCAGCCTTCCCCATGGCCCTCTCTGTCCCAAATCCCCTCTAAGTACCTACTAGCTGGGCTTCTCACATCATACGTGGGGTTTGCCTATTTTTTAACTTGATAAAATTAAATCATACGCTAGGCACTTTTGTGTCTTGCTTCTTTCTTTCAACATGGTATTTGTGAGGTTCATCAATATTATTGCATGCAATAGCAGCTCATTTATTTTCATTGCTGTATGATGTTCTATCATAAGAATATATCACAATTTATCCATTCTAATTTTGAGGAACATTGTGTGTTTCCATCTTGTGGCTATTACTAATAGGATGCTATAAGCATTTCTGTACATGTAGTTTTGGTAAACACATCTTGGTGTATATATTTCTCTAGGGTTTGTATATAAAGGTATAATGCTGGGTCATATGGTATGCATATGCTCAGGTTTAGTATAAACTGTCTGGAGCTTAAATGTCTCAGCAAAATAAGTTAGTTCCATAACACAGTCTTCAGGTTGCCAAAATATTCTAGGGCTTTATCAGTTTTCCCCCAAGAGTCTTCTACTCTTCTAATATACAAATTACTCTCCCCCCACCCCTACCCTCCACTTCTTTTTTTAAGCATTTTCCATGCCACAAATATTGCAAGTTTCCCCTTCTTAGAAAATCAACAGGTTAAATTCTACCAGAATTTCAGGAGCTTTGCTGTTCAAACTGTTTTTCAACATCACTCTCAGCAAGTTAATAAAATCCAGAATCTTTTCCAAAAAACATAACTTGACTTTGCACTGCATTTGCACTATATTTTTAAAAGGAGTCCTTTCCAAATTGTATCCAAAATCCAACAGGACGCTGACTGAGAAGGAAACTGACTAAATGGGTGAGTTATGAAAACAAACAAAAAAAGTGAGGTTAAGTAGGAATATTTGAGTGAAAATAAATTTTATAACTATTCACTTTGCCATGAAACACTAGCTCCCTTTACTTCCCTGTACAGCCTAATAACTGTTAGAAGTCTAATAATGAACACTCAATTAATTTGAATACAACTGTACATATATAAAATCTTGAAAGAAAATATGCCAATTTATTTCTTGGTGGTAGGATCAAATGTGATCCTATTTTATTTTAGTACTTTCATTTTATACAATAAATATGCATTACTTGTATAAGCAGAAAATATCCATAAGGATTAGACTAAAGGAAAAATGCTTCCCTTTCAACATCGACTCATTGGTCTTAGTTCTGCTCTGTGTAGCTACATAGAATAAATTTAGCTTATTTTCCACACAAGAGCTCTTGAAATAGCTTATAACATGGTTCTTTCTTCACAGAATAAATACCTCCATATCCTTCTATAGTTCTTCCTATGACATGGTTTCAGGACTCCCTGCAATTTAACTACTTTTCTTTGGACATGATCTAGCTGTATTCTTCCAAATACATGTTATAATAGAAATAGGTACACAATGGGTACAAAGGGAGACTTTTAAGCAATCAAACTTGGATTTTGTAAAATCTATGGTCGTCTTTTTTAGATGCATATGGTGATTAATAATAAAGTTCTTGCTACAATATTCAGTCTGGGTAATAAAATATAGTTTATAAGCACTGCAGATATAGACATTGCTACGATTCATAAGAATAATCTCAACTGTATAATTTAAATATGCTCTGATATTTAATGTATTTCAAATTCTAGGCTACACATGCATGAAACGAATGGTGGGCATAGCTGCACTTCTGTCTTTTCCCCAAAGGGACTAATAACACAAATGGCTCTACAATGATTAAATTCAACACATCTTAATCTCTTCTCTTTTATAAACAGTGTAACATTATCAGTATTTATTTTTATTCCAAAACCAAAAATCCAGTGAAAAAATAGGGTAATATTATAGACCGTGATTTTGGTAAGGGGTATAGAAATGTTTCTGTGAAATATAGGAATAATATTAAACAGCATGCAGTATTTCTTCACAGAGGGGTTATTTTAGGTGTTAATATACTTCAACATAAATCATTTTAAACTCTCTCCTATTTTTATTTTCATACCACTGACTCATAACTAGATTTGGATTTTTTAAAAGGTCAACAATGCCCTAGATATACTAAAGTCAATAAACATTTTCATTATTTTAACTACATCAATAATCCTATATTATTTTTAGGGTTGCAAGAAAGAATCTAGCGACATGGGAATTCAACATTTTTCCAAATATTCAGAACTTAAAAAAAAAAAGTAAAGCTCACATGGTCACAAGCATTCACTGATTAACACGAACACAAATATTCATTGGGGCAATTTTTTTGGTAATAGAGAAAAATTGGAAACAGACTAAATACCCAACATTGTGGGATAAATGTGCAAATGTTAAAATAAATTGGAACATTTATAGCTTTCAACAGAAAGCTGCCTTGATATTTTGCTAAGTTTAAAAAAGGGGGGGGGAGAGAATATCACATTTGTATATTTGTAAACATAAAGGAAAAAACTTGAAAGAACCATACTATTGAAAGTGTTCTCTTCAAGGAAATATAGGTGGAAAGGGAGCTTCAGTTTTTTCATTTATTCTTAATATGATAATTTTTTACAATAAACATCAGGATTTTTGTAATTTAAAAACCCCAAATGCTATAATATCCTTTACATGGAGAGCAGGATTAGAATAAAGAAGATCTGACTCCAAAATGTAGCCCTAACCTTTTACTTTGTTCAAGGCTTGTCAAATTTATGCTAAACAGATTCTTTATTTCTTTATTAAACCCACCCCCACCTTGGCATGTGGATGAATAGTGACCAATGTCCATGAATGGCTGGTTTTAGAGCAGTGATGTCACATACACCAACCTAGAAAACCATGAATAAAATCTGAATATGACAATACACTATTTTGGGCCATCTTCTGAATTCCAAATTAGATACAGTTCTCTAACTTTAGTGGAAGCTCTGTGTATGTGTCTGAGAGTGTGGGAGCCAACAAAGGGTAGTGTTTGTCCCACTGAATTTAAATGTCTCTGCATATTATCCTCTTGTCTGGCCAGATGACAGAGGCCCTTGCCAGTCCCTACTCTCTTTAAATAGAGACCTACACTTTTTAAATAGAGCTTACTTGTTCTAGAGAAAGGTTTTCTTTCCTTGTGTTCCAATTTTGTTCTTTAAGGAGCAAGCGAGCCTCTATGCCATCAGCAACTCATGCACATACCCAAGACGTGTCTGACTTATAAGCAGGATTTTGTTCAAAAGGTTAAATAAAAGTCTTCTGTTTATTCTGTTTTTACTTCCAGCACCTAATGAAAAGGTCAAATCATTTTCAGGATGTTTCCAACTATTGCTGTCAACTCTCTTTTTACCCATTTAGCTATTCAAGCATAAAAGAAGTATTTGATTCAGGCAAGCTGACTTTTCAAAACAATGCCTTCATTTCTGACTATTTGTAAACAGCTCTGCCTCGGGGCATTTGGGAACAGACAGGCTTGGTTACAAAACACAGAAAAACAATTGCTGGCACTGATGAACTGTATTGGGCTTAAATTTTCATTAAAAAAGGCTCAGAAAGCTCTGTGAACATCAACTCCTGTTATCACAGATATTTCTTTTTTCAAGAATGTCATGTGCAATCTAAACACAATTATAGGGACCACCAAGTCCTATATATTTTAGTGTAACTTATTCCCAGAACAACACAGTCAAGGAAATTATTGAGTGAGCAGAAAATCTGCAACCTGTCAATATGTAAAGTCAATTAACATCATTATATAGAATATAATGCAAACATATAAAGAAGTTACACACCCCTTATTCAAAACAGCTTCCAGTGGAAAACAATGAAATAGTCACCAAAAAAGTGAAAGTAACTCAATGTAATTGGATTTACATTACTACTTAAAGGAAGTTGTGACTTGAGCTAATAGGAATTGTACCTTCCATGATTAGTGAAGCTGATTATAGTTAAGTAGGTAATCTGTTTCCATGATATGGCTATTGTCTTAAGAGGAGGCATAATTCATTTTCTGCACTGTGAATTCTTGTATCATTGATATGGTGACTACAACCCCTTGTCTTTCTGTAATACATATACTGGTAGCTGGGCATGACCTTCTTAGGTCATAGAATGATTAAGCTCTTGAATAATTTTAGAAACCTCAGACAGAGCTAACATTTCCAGCCCTGAATCTTACATTGGCTGCATATCCTAGGAAAATTTAGTGATTAAATATAAGAGATGAGAAAGATAATATTTTCTATTCTTAGTACATTTGAATTAAATAGATGAAAGTCATAGTATGACAAAGATTAGACACAGTACTTGATGCTGATGAGCAAGAAGAGTTAGCAAAACCCTGTTTTTTGAAAAATGACAATAGTGTTATCACTCACAACTTATATTTTGGTACCAAACATTTAACATCACATTGGCACTATTTTATTTACTTGCTAGTGGCTTCTTTGGATATGGCATGGTTTGAAGAACTAGTGTATGCAAGGAAAATAGTTCTGGCAAGGTCAAAAAACCCCAGAATCTATTGTATCTAGATAGCATCTCATCCCATATGCTTAAAAAATGAATATATTTGGAAACAGCAATTTAAATACTAAAATAAGTATGGGATGTACAATGTCTGGTTGATAAAATATAGTGATCTAATTTTTCCCTTTTATTTACAAGATGTGCCTCTTAGTATGTAGAAAATATATACTCAGATGTCTATTCAGAGACATTTCATTATTGCTGATGACAGTAAGTCACCATTATTATTAGTAGCTATCACAGTCAATTAAGCCTTTCTCCTTCTAGACAGATACAGACATACACTTACACTCCTGCTAGACAGATACAGACATACACTTGCATGAGTGAGTATAAAGACCATACCATTTGTACGTGTTTGTATGTGTGTACAAATTAAAATTGGGTTCAATTGTCATACAAAGCATTTTTAAGTTCCTAAATTCTATTTTATAAGTGAAGTGTGGTGCTCTGTTAGTTAACACAAGAGTTAAACATCTGGTCTTATACATATATATAAATATGTGTGTGTGTGTGTGTGTGTGTATATATATATATATATGCGCTATCTTGAGACCTTCGCTAGTATTTACCTCCAGGGCTATCATTATTAAACAATAACATGTTTTTTAGAATGGACCGTAACTAACACCTGGAGAGTCAAGACTTTAAAAAATATGAATCCTTAACAGTATTACTCGTGCTTACTTCCTGTTTATTTAGCTCTGTTTCCTTCTGTGAGGTGCATGTGTGCGCTCCCTGTAACATGACCAGTTTCCAACTTGGTTTTACGGGAGAGGTGGGGCTATTTACCCCACCTCAGGTCTTCAGTCTGATTTTCTATCAGAGAAAATATAGTTACACTAAATGACTAAATAATTTTCGCTGATGTCATGATACACAAAATTAATGCTAAAATATAACATATCCCTGTTGAAACTGATGATCATAGCAAAGAAAGGGGTTTCCGTCACAAAAATCTGTATTCAATAGGCCAGGTTAGGCAAAGTAGGCCTTACCATCCCTGGCTGTCACTGATTACTAAGATTCTGTCTCAGTTCAATGGAAGTGACTTTGTATGAAGGCAGGGACTGCTGTGAATTGTTTCTGATTCTGATTAAGAGCCAATCGGCCCTCAGTCTGGTGCCTGGAGCAAACACTGTAGCTGAATCCCCGAACACGCCCCCTTGTGAATTTTACCAGTCACACATCAAAGTCATCTTCCCTGGTTTGAAGCTGTACATTCTGTGGCTGGGCTGGGACTGAATGAGTCTCTGGGGACATGGACAGACCAGCTGCTAATTAACCAGGCACTGTCATGACTATCCGACCACTGAAAACCCTAGAGAGAAGAAAAAATACACATTTCCCATGGCACTGCAGCATGAAGAATTATAAATAGACCCTGCGAAGTAGCAGCATGGTGTAAACGCCCGCCCTCCACTCAAAAGAATAAAACCTATTATAGACTTTGTTTAGTTTTATTACTCTGAGAAATGTAGCATTTCGGCAAATGAGGGTTCTTATAAATCCATTGCTAATCCAAGGTACCCAACTGAATGTGGGCCCCCCAGTGGAGATGCAGATGAACACAGCAAAGTAGGGGTGGGGAAGGCAAAGAGGAGATGAATCATGGTCACATGGAGTACATGTCTCAGCTTTGCAGAGGGGGAGGGGAGGAATGTGTATTTGGCCTTCTCTATTGTTTCAAATTCCTTATTTCCAAGCATTAATATGAATTTAAGGCTGCATGAAGTCATGCATCTTGTTAAAAGAATAAATGTGACAGAGGGGAAAAAAATTACAGTTCTTCCCACCCAATCCCCACAACTAATAGAGGGGTGGAAAATGCTAAATTTAGATGGGAAAGGAATCCTGTGTGTAAGAGCAATGTGCATAAGCAGAGTCGCTGGTGGCCCTGTCGTCTTTAGTTTGCTCTCACTTTGAAGGGCCCCTGCACTGGGAATTGAAAATGTGTGTGAAAATCAATTTCCCCTCTGTGTCTCTACAGCCCTTCTAACCATGTAAGTCCCTCCATGTGTGGAAGATGGATGAAAGCATGGGGCTGTTATGTATGTATTTTGCTTTCTTTTGTTTTAGATTTCTAAAACCTAAGTCTCCCGAGAGTCTCACCTCAGAACAGGTGAATACTGAAAAATGTCTTTGGAATGTAGGATAATTTGCAACCTGTATTATGAATGTGTAAAAATAAAAGCTGAGATAAGTCACAGCTTATTATTTCCAAGCAAATGTCATGCCACTATGTAGAAAAAATATGTGCCTATATGTGTGCATTTGTTTACTTTTAAATCCTTCTAAACATTTTATTTAAAAATTTGACATTTTTCATTGCCATACAAGTGCTAAAATATTGAAAACTCATAAGTAAAGGTAAATCCAAAATGGGGAGAAAGATAAATGACAAACGTCCAAGTAAAATATTACAATAAGAGCTGACTGATGATATGGGTGAAGTGACATAATACTTTTAAAAATAATTCGCCACATGTCTACATATGAAGGCGCTTATGATGTTGCTATGAGCAATAGAATTATATGGTCTTAGATATTCAAAAGTTCGATCTTTGAAAGGACTTTGAGTCACAATCTGGGCTACTCCTTCAGTTTTCATCAACTTTTGAGATTATTGCATCCATTATCTAGATAAAGGAATAAGGTCCAGAGAAGGTGACTGAGTTGCCAAAGTCCCTAAGAGCAAAGGGGGAAAGTTGGAACTAGGAGCTGGAAGCAAGATCTCCTTTCCCCTAACACACTGCAGTACCATTAACTCTTACTATGGATTTGGCTTAGAAAACATTAATAAGGAAGCTTTCAGGAAAGATAGTAGTATTTAAATATAAGATTATCAGAGCTCAAAAAAGAGACATATGTTTTGTCATGTCTGTTTATTATGGCAAACTTAGCTGTCAGCATCTGAGAGAGAGAGAGAGACACTAAAGTTTTTCAGAAATGATATTTCTCTATATGTTATGTACACTCTGATACTTTCAATCCTGTGTTTAAAATGCTGGTCTCAATCCTCTGACTTGATTTCTCAAACTAAGACTAGGTCTCCTTGTCAGTGAGAAGACAGTAGTAATGAGGGAATCAGGTCTATGACTGTAGGACCAAGGAATGTCCAGGGTTTCCTAGAGGACTGAAGAGAGAAGGCGGCAGTGGCCACACTAGCACCTTGGGAGCAGCGGCTGTGGAGAGCCTGATGAAGCAGGAATGAGATGCCTACTGAGTTTTCATATGAGGCTGACAGCCAGACAGGGTCGGTCAGGCTCTAATTTGTTGCCTCGATTTAACCTATTTGAAACATTTCAAAACTTAACATTACTATGAGAAAGTCAAACTGCAATTTGCTTCCAGTATTTATATAAAACTATGTTTTTCGAATTTACGAGAATGAGAGGAGATAGGAAGGAAGAGACTGGATGAATGACATGGGGCGCACAGAGCCGCAGAGAAGGGGAGGCAGAGCGAGAGCGGAGAGGCGGAGGGGTGGACAGACACTTCTGTCAGTGTGGTGACCTTCCCGTTTTAATTCTCTCGGACTCCTTACAGAAGAGAAATACTTAGCATTATTCCAAACCAACAGAGCCAATAAGTAATGAGCTATGCACGATAAATTAACTGCTTATCAAGTGGGATCTATTCAAACACATCCAAAATCACATATCATGCACATGCTACATAAACCCAGATACCAAGGACGGAGTCATACCAACGACACGCACATCATTTATGTCTATTTGGGACTTAGCAGTGTTCAAAAAATAATTTTTACACTCACTGGTTCCCTTAGAGCTTAACAGGACTGATATAGGAAGGAAAAATTTAGAACTTCTGTTGGTTTTAAAAAATATTATTTAAACGTTAGCCCCAGCCCAGTGGGCATGGCTCAGTGGTGGAGTGTTCACCGATGAACCAGGACACCACAGTTGTAGTTTAGGGAATAAAAAGAGAGAGTATGCCCTTCCCAGGATTCACAACTGTTAACAGTTTGTTGTGTATCCTTCCAGACCCTCTTTTCTAAATATTTATGTGCACACAATTATATATAGGTAACATATAATATATGTAGCATATACTCTCTTCTCGCTTCTGCAATGTCTTGGACTTTCCATATCTAGATATACATCTCTAACCTATTTCTAATGTATGGATACATCATCATTTAGCCCATCTCCAATCGTTTTGTGATTATAAATAAAAAGCCTATATGCATGAGTTTGCACAAAATGTATAAATATTTCCACATGGTAAGTTGATTTTAAAAAGTTGAAGTGCTTGCAATGTATTATATTAAAAAATTTTAATGACAAATTATTGGTCCCCAAAATGTTTCTAATGATATATCAAGTGCCCATTTCCCCAGACCATTACCAACTCTGGGTAACACCAGTCTTTTAAAAATGTTTGAATAAAGGTGGCTCATATTAATTTTTTATTAAGCATATGTCATCTGTTTATTGGGCATCTGCATTTGTTCTTCCATGAATAGTGCTCGCATATCCTTTGTGCACGTTTACTTTTAGTTTGTCTGATGATCTATAGGAACACTTTATGTACTTATTCATATATTTATAGCATATGTTTACATATTTACCCAGCACCTATATATATGTTACGGATATTATCTGTCAGTCTACAACATGCCAAATTTCTAATCTTTTTCTTTATGGCTTCTGAAGTATGTATTGATGGTAGAAATAAAAAAAAACACACTGATTACAGATGAGCTCATAGAGACTCAGATGAGTTTAAATGACTTGCCCATGGTCACATAGGTATACACTGGTGATTCAGAGGGTCTGACTTCAGTGGGCAAGTTCCTCTGGCTAGGACTCAAACAAACTATAGTAACAAAAAAGGCATGTGATATTTTTGGCAGGCTTTATCTTAGTGTTCTTGAATATATTACACATGTATAAACACACACACATTCCCCCCCACACACATACATCCATACACTCTTTTAAAATTCTCCTTTTACGCTCATACATAAAAGACTACTTTGCACAGACCATTTTAGCTTCAGATGAAGTGAAATTGAGCCTAAAATCAACTTTAATTAAAATCAGCTCAGAAAACCTGATACTGGATTGCCAGGGCTAGGAGGAGATTTACAGAGTTTGAACTAGTAAGTAAATCTCCAGTCCCACTGGAAGAGGGCCTTAAAAATCCCTCTCCCTTCACATTAGCCTCATCCTAAAGAGGCTCATTAGTTAATAATACATATGTAAGTGTAATTAGTATAGTTGGATTTATTAGTATAGTTATTAGTATAGCTGGATTTATTTATAGTAAATGATATGTACCAGGGTTTGAATTTCAGGACCAGCAATCCTATTATTTCCATCAGATCAAATCTATTCCTTATCATCTACTTCTTCCCTCAATAACCAAACCACGCTAAATCGCCATCTACATTTCATTATCTTGCTACTAACACACCGGTGATTTCAATCTATAAGAGGTATATTAAAATCAAGCCTCATTTAGCAAAGGCAACTTTTTATGAAAACATAATCTATTAAATTTACAATTTACAAGGTACCGCCATTCTTAGCAGATGTTAAATGTTTTATACCCTTTCTCCTGCAAAGAAATGAAATATTTATGGTATATGTGAGGCATCAAACAAACATTCCCTCATGATAATTCCACAACTTAAAATCATTGAGACAGATAGCTTTCTAAAGCTCTATCTTGAAATTAATGTGAAAACAAAACAACCACATATGAATTTTTGTAATAAAAATGAATGGAATCGAGGAATTTTCTTGCATCCACCTTACAGTTATTCACAAGCTTTCCAAGTTTCAACAACTGCGCCTTTTTTCTGTTCAGATTGCTACCAAACATTTGCGATTGGTGACCAAAACTTAATCTTTATATGATTTTATTTGGAGGAGAAATCTCCTCAAAAATATCGTTTCAATCAAATTTTGATTGAACAACAAAACTTCAGACTTCAGCAGTAATAGATTTTATAAAATTCACTTGTCCTCATATATTACTCACATACCTTCAAAGAAAATTTCTAAGAGCCGTCAATTGTGAGCGTTGTACATTTCTCACTACTGCTACTACTACTATTAGTAAAGAACAAATATTGCTGCCCGGCCGGGCGTGGCTCAGCAGTTGGGCATCGACCCAGGATCCAGGCGATCAGGGTTTGATTCCCGGTCAGGGCACATGCCCGGGTTGCGGGCTCGATCCCCAGTCGGGGGCATGCAGGAGGCAGCCGATCAATGACTCTCTCATCATTGATGTTTTTCTCTCTCTCTCTCCCTCGCCTTTCCTCTCTTTGAAATCAATAAAGATATATTTTTTAAAAAAAGAAAAAAGAAAAAATATTGCTAATTTAACTCTAGCTGGCATAGTCTATGTAACCACAGACTTCGGCCCTCCTGTGCAGAACCCTTCCTTTCAGATGTCTCAGGCATACAACAGGAGCATTCAGATTTCCAACATAAGCCTCAGTGCTCAGGGGGTGGGAAGGAGTGTTATTCCTGATTCCAGGTGCAGATGCACACAGAAGTGCACCGGAGTGTTTTACACAGGCCCAGGGCCCGAGGGACTGGAGGTCGCTTGCATCATCGCCAGGCTTGTGATGAGAAACCTACGTCAAATTTTACAAATGTCCCTCCATTCAATTCAGCATTTACGGAGGGTCTACCACGCGCAAAGCCTCATGCTAAGCTCTAGAAATGCAAAGGTAAATTAGTTAAAATAAATGTCCTCAGGAGAGTTCCACATCTATCAGAAGAAACAGGTAAGTATAATGGTCACAAAACATCAGAGTTCTGCTCAGCAGAAGAATGGACCAGGGCACCGTGCCAAGGGCAGGAAGGGAGTGCTTCCAAGGGCAGAGGGTCTGGCAGGTTCGCTGCTCTAACATCACTGCCTAGGTCAGAGCTGGAGGCTAGGGGGTCCCCAAAGAGCATGTGTTGAGAAGATAGATGGATAGAGCCCTGGCCGGTCTGGCTCAGTGGTTAAAAGCATCGGCCTGCAGACTGAAGAGTCCTGGGTTCAATTCCAGCCAAGGGCATGTACCTAGGTTGCAGGCTTGATCCCTGGCCCTGGTCGGGGTTCCTGGGAGGTAAGCAATCGATGTGTCTCTCCCACATGGGTGTTTCTCTCTCTCTCTCTTTTTCTCTCTCTCTCTTCCCTCCTTCCTACTCTCTCTGAACAAGGAATGGAAAAAATATCCTTAGGTGAGGGTTTAAAAAAAAGATGGATAAACGCTGACTCTCCTTTGGTGAAAGAAGCAATAACTGAAAGACATGATTAGGTTTGTCAGACAAATAGGACTCAGCAGCTGGGCTAAGACGCATAGGCATGGATTCGTGCTTTATTCAGGACCCTCCAAACAGCCCTTGTGCAGGGAGAAGGTGAGGGAGAAATCACAGGAGATGGGGTTAAAGATGTAAAAATGACAAGGCCAGGAATTCCGACTTTAAGGTGTACGCAGAGGAGATGGTGCTCAGCACAGTGTTCTACGCATATGAAGTTCTCAGTAAGTGTTTGTTGAATAAACTGACTGAACGACTTTCTCATAATAGATAATGAAATTAATGCTGAGATACGGAGAAACCGATATGCAAGTCACAGTCACACTCGCTATGGCATATACTGTACAGTATTAAAACCTGTGTATAATGTGCTCATTTGTCAACACAGCAAGCGGTTATGTTTAGTTTTTAAGGCATCATGGGGTATAAAAGAATAATAACAGTGTTAGTAACAATGTTAGCAGCAATGATATGTACATCGGGAAGGATGCATTGCTGTACTTAGCTCTTTGTTTTTTAAGCCCATTCACAGCTACCCTCTTCTTTGGTCCTTTCTGGATTTAGAGTCCAAAGTGTTATTGGGGATATAATATATATATATCAAAAATACTCACAAAATTAAAGCATAACAGTTTGGGGTCAGGTATCAAAATTAGCGACATAGGCCAGGGAGAAACATATGGCAAGGCTGCACAGGCATGGTGTAGCAATACTATGGGAGCCACTGTCCTAGTTCCCATGGCCTCATCAGGTTGAAATTCTTGAAAATATCTGAGAGGAGGAATCCAAGGAATCTCTCCTACTTTTATGCCCTCATAGAAGTAACAAAGTTGAGGGCCTTTGACATTTCATATATTATTTTGTATGATTACTGTATCTAATCATTAATTTTTCTTCCAGCCCTTCGTAGGTCCCTTAAGGTCTAATTTTGTTGCATCTTGTACCTGCAGTGCTTTATGCATATAGAGGCAGTTTCTACAACAGTGTGTGTCTCATAAAACCAATTGTGAGTGGGTGCCTAGGCAAGGTGCTGCCATGGAAAGATGGGGCTCCGGGCATGGGCAAGTACCCATGCTCATTTAAGGTCTTAACTTACCACAACAGGAACTTGGGAATAGAACAGAGCCTTCAACTTGAAATAATCAGTCAGTTACTAGAAGCATAAAGTATATTAGGATGGTGTCGTGCCTGCAACAATTGGTTGTGACTCTCCAGCCAGCGCATAGCAGCCAGGCGATGAAGGTAATTGTACTAAGGATCAAAGAGTTGAGCTCCTACAGCGAAGCAAGTGCAGACGTTGCCAATATTTCATCATTCTGAGTTATTTCCCTTCTTTTCCTAATATGAAAGCTATAAAAGGAGGGGGGGAAAAAAACCCAGCCCCTGAAAGTGCTATTGTTAAGACCAAAAACTAATTAGTCATTGCTTCCCAAAGTGTTATGTGAAATGTCTCCAGAAATAATGGTGTGCTTTCTCAGATTTTATAGGTTTGCTGAGTCTAGTGTTCTCTGGAATTTCCTGTTTCCCTTGCTAGGGAAGATTGAATAAACTTTACAAGTCATCTTGAATAACACGAGCCTTCCAATAAAGGCAATCATTTGTGGATTCATAAAGTATACAACTAGACTTGAAATGAGGATGAGAGTGGTAAATAAAAGCAGTTCCAAGATTGTGTATGTAAGTGTGACTAAACTTTTTGGTTATTATAGGCCTGAGGTCATCATTTTAGACTCTTTGAAGATGCTGAATGAAAAATTCACATTTCCTTTCAGGGTGTTCAAATGTCAAATAAATTATGGCCTAAATGTGGTCACCTGATGCCCTTAATGTTTGTAAATAATTTGTGCCAATTCGATTGTAAATTATATAGATATCCCTGGATAAAAGTTGCTGTTTGATATTAAGCACCACTGTTGTTGTACTTTAGTAAAATATTCAGATTGTATGCTTCCCACTAAGATTAAAAAACTCTATTAGCATTTGTGGAAATGCTGTCAACTGATACGGAAACTCACTTGGCAAATTGGCACTTAGAGGGAGAGAAAGACAAATGGCTTTTGCTGAGCAGCTGCCTTCAGAGGTTCCCATGAATAAAAGATAATAAATATAAACCACTGACATTTCTCTTCTAAAGCTTTTGATGTGTGCCAATCAATTCCCTGGAATTACTCGACCTGATTTAGTCACATGTGGCTCATAATTATGCCTGACTGATTCAGAAGAAATATTATACATGGGTTAATCCCAAACATCAAATGCAAATAATGAATCTGTGTGACTGCAATTGTGTACCCACGTATCGCTGTGCTGATATATGGGGCCTGTTCCCCACTGAGCAGCCAGCGGCTACTCAGCCACGTTCTCTTCTGTTGTCTCTTCTCAAAGTTGAAAAATACAGGCTGGCTTGGTAGAAGGCAAATTGACATAAATTCATTACAAGGGGCTATAACTGCTGTTTCAGGACAGCTGATGATTCCACCTCTATGTCCTGATCACGAGAACAGTGTTAAGAAGACTTGCCATTTATTCTAGAAAGAGCCCGAACCTTGGATGGAGCTTGCCGGAGAGAAACTTCCTCTCAATATTTTCTATAAATGTAATGTACAATGAGCATTTAAATGTTAAATCTCCAGAATCACAACCCACATGGCACTTTCTGCTTCCTGCCCAAGCACCGATAATTTAGTAGTAACTGGGAAAGGAAGACCCTCCTCTGGGGCCAGGTGTAAGAGTTCATCAAATGTTCAAACACGCCTAAGAGGGCATCCACTGTGATATTTGAAAAATGCAAAATTCACTGGCATTGGCAAGCTTTACCACTGGAAAATCAGAAAGCAGCTCTCTCCCCAACACGTCACCTGCCCACTCAGCTGAGAATGAGAATGTGTCACGCCACCTTCAGCTCTACGTTTTTCTCTTTATGGTGAGATGAGTACTTGCTGAACAATCTTTGTTCCTAGCCAACTTTCAAAATCGAGTCCTTGTGCTACATCTCAGAGGCAGACTGTCACTTTACAACGATTTCTATATTTTCTGGAACAAAACTTCCTGCAACAATAATTTTGTTAATAATAATTCTGCATTTTTCTGAAAAATTTTAATCTACTTGGACACACTCCCAACAAGCTGTCTACAAATTCCTGTCCAATTACTTTTCGTAAAGCAAAGGTTCAACTTTCTGAAGACTCTCCTGTGACAAGAAAAGAATGTGTCTATGACACCGAGAGATTGAAACTCATAATAAAATATTTTCATATGTATTTCCCAGTAACCTACAGATATCTTTGTCATATGACACGAGTACCATGTAATTTGAATACACAATAAAACATTCTTAATGATATAATCATAAAATATTATTTTTTAATGGTTTTTAATTGATTTTTAGAGAGAAAGAGAGAAAGGGAGAGGAAGAGAGAGAGAAACATCTATGAGAGAGAACCACTGATCTGCTGCCTTCTGTATACCCCGTACTGGGGATCGAGCCCACAACCTGACCGGGAATCGAACCAGGAATCTCTAGGTGTATGGGATGACACTAGGCCAACCTCGCAACCCCAGCCAGGGCATAAAATATTACTACCTTTGCTACTGCTACATTTAACTATTAAAGGCTAATGCTGGGTAATGTCCCATTAAATTTTTTGATGACCTTGTTGTAAAAGTCATATAATCATTTAATCTCTATAAAGGCAAAATTTTTAAAAATGCTAAATGCCTTCCCTTTGTGAAGAATGCTGTCATTATAAAGGATTAAGAAAAAGAACTCTAAAAAATGAAGCCTCCATATAAATGAAACCTCAATAAGCATAAAATACTAAGCTTCTAGAATTTATACCAAACTTTATATTTTTCTACTTATTTTTCCTCCAAATATTTAAAGGAAGAATACTATTATTCTTCCTATTACAAGATGTGACTAAGAGAATCAAATCTAAAACTGAGGAAGGCCTACTTCCCCTCAAAATTTCAAAAACAACTTTTATATAGGAAATTTAATTATTGCACTGAAGGGAATTACCGAAAAGAAAAACCTACTATTTCCCAGCATAGTGCCCCAGTGTTATTTATAGAATTACATTATTTAATTTCATGCCAACCTGATACAGTACATATAATTATTTTCAAAATACAAAGAAAACGAGACCCAAATAATTTAAATAACTTGCCCAATGTACATAGTAAGTGGCGGGATTGCATTTGAACCCAAATCCAACTGCCTCCAGGTTCTTTTCACTTTACCAAAGTGCAGGGGAGGTTTTAAAAAAATAACTCAGTTGTTTGCCAAGTGAGTAACAGCGAACATTTGGAAATGATCTGACTTGGGTGAGAGGTGCAGCTCTTTATTGTTAGGCTGAAGATCAATAACGTGAAATGCCGTAACTTCAAATCAGGGAAATACAAGGTCACACTACAAGATTAAGAGTGAAGACAAAATTACAGCAGGATATTTGTAGGTAATCTGTATCCAAAGATCTTCATATTTAAGATGCGGAGTTTTCTCATGCTGTTCAAGGAGGTTTTTATTCCACGGTTGTGCTAGATAGTCTCCAAGTGGAGTGGCCGACATTCCTTTCCCCCTTGTAAGTGTTTACAATTCCTCCCAGCAAGACATGGAGTCATTTCCCCTCTCCTCAAACCTGGGTTGGCCTTGTGACTTGCTTTGTACCATACGAGGTGGTGTAAGCGGTACTCTGCCAGTTCTGAGCCAAGCCTTTAAACACGATTAGCCTTTATGACACCCAGACCTTCCGCTTTCACTCTCCTGAGACCCAGCCTCCACACAAGAAGTCGAGGCTATGAATGACAGGGGGCCATGTGGAGAAAGGCCCTGGAGAATGCGAGGTCACCCTGGCCTTGCCGTTCCCAATTCCAGCCCCAGCTGAGTGCCATGAGAGCGGAAAAGGGCCATCTTATCAAGTACTGTCCAAGATACAGAACCATGAGCAAATAATTGGTTGTGTTTTAAGTTAGTACATTTTGGGGGTTATTTGTTACATACCAACAGAGAATTAAAATAGTGGTTAAATAGCCAAAGAACGTCGATGCATAACTCACAGACAACAGTGGGGTGATGGCCGGAAGGAAGGGGGGAGGTTGAGAGGGGGCAGTGAAAGGGGAAGAAAATGGGGACATTTGTAATAGTGTCAACAATAAATAAATTAAATAGTGGTTAATTAAATCTGTTGCTTTAAGCCACTGCGTTAATCATTTTGTACTGTTTTACAAATAAAGCCATCTCCTGATGCAACACCAAGTACCTAGAAACTACACTTTCTCAATATTGTCAGAGAAGAAATAAATTAGGATTACTGATTTTCAAAAATCCTATATATATAAAATATATCTGGTGTAAATGAAGCGCAGCAAATACACACCCAAAATGGGGGGAAAAGTTAAGAGTTATTTGTTGAAATTTTCACTCCGCAAAAGCTGTTAAGTTTTAAATATTCATAAAAATAATCAATGTATTTTTGAAATAAAAACAAAAAATACCTGTTCTGAATAAACTTGTAGTGTTCCAGGTAATTAGATTGTAAAAAACAAAAACAAGTATTAATAAAATCCGCTAGTTTAAACCTGTTATAATTTTAGTGAAGTCTATCTCAGTTACCCAATAACAGCCTGCTATAAAGTGACTTTTGATAGAAAACTGATGTATTTGTAGCTATTAGCCCAGTCGAAACCTTTCCACTTCACACTTTGGGGGCATACACAGAACTATTAGATTGGAAGTTTTAAGACCTAGCCCCTTTCTCCTCAAACTGAGGCCTGTGTAGAGACAGTGAAATTATTAAACATAAACTCCAGATAGGAAATGAGTCTAGAGAGGGGAAAAAATAACCTTCAACTCAATCCATTCTGAGGTTAGTGGCAGTTTTTTGTTTTTTCTTTAAAAGCTAATGACAGGTTGGGCTGTGGCCTGCTGCTACTTCGCTCTGCGTCCAAGTCCAAACCCCAGGGTGATGCCTTCCTTTCCCATGACCTCTTGCCAGACTTCTGCTTTCTTTCCCCACAGGCTTGGCTTCCCCCTCTTTGAAGATTCTGTTGTATAAAATCAATGCCTCATTCTTGCCTATTAAGGAGCGCTCTTTGGAGACCACCATTTAGCAGTCAATTGACAAAAACTGGGTAGAGTGGAGTCAATTCAGATTTTCCTCCTGTGTATAAGTATTTGTTTATAATCTATTTCTAATTTGCATATGCATTTTTCCAACCAGCCTGTCTCGCCTGCCAATATGAAATCTCTAGTTGTTATTGCTGATTGTTAGCAGCCCATGGCTTCTCCTTTCTAGCCTTTCTCCCCAACGTTCACTGTTCTGTATTTGAGGAGAATGGGAAGAGTTTACAGACTCTTTTCTCACCATTTTATGGTCCACTAGACCAACACTAGGAAAGAAAAAAATCGTTAGTGTACTTGGAGGGGGAATAAACTAGAGCGAAACGCACACTTCCAGATGTGAGAACGTGTCCTCTTGCTACATCTGGGAAAATAAGTGGAAGAAAGTGGAATAATCAGATTATTTAGACACAGTGAGAAACAAAAGACAATGCAGTGGCTCCTAAACATAGATTACAACAGAGAATGACATTATGCCAGTCCCAGAAAATAGGGTCTAGGCATTCAAGATAGACCCAGGCCAGGAGCCGCCACCACCACCACCATCCCTTCTGGGGCTGGCCCAGGGCTCGGTCCAGGGCTCAGCCTCCAAAAACAATAACAACCAGACTCTCAAGATTTAGTGCTGTCCTTTCAAGAGACTGTTTTCACTCAGGGCTCTCATTAATCTTGCGCATTCACCCCGAGTCCAATCACGAGGCGAGCGAAGGCTAAGAGTCTGTTCTTGGGGAGCTAACTGCTTACTTGTGAGGTAAACGCGCTCACCCATGACACTGAGCTACCAAGAGGGCAATGAAAGAAATAATTTAGGATATTATGCCCTGGAAGTTTCACGTTATGAACGTGTGAATCTGTCTCCCAGCTTCAAAGTTACCTCATTTGGGAAAAAGTTCCCTGTATCTTTCCAGACATAAAAATAATTGCATTTTCTCCCTCCCTTCCTTCCTTCCTTCCTTCCTTCCTTCCTTCCTTCCTTCCTTCCTTCCTTCCTTCCTTCCTTCCTTCCTCCCTCCCTCCCTCCCTCCCTCCCTCCTCCCTCCTTCCTCTCTCTCTCTCTCTCTCTCTGTGTTTTTAAGAGACCTTATATTTGCCAATTTTAATGGGTGTTTTGAAAGAAAAGATTTTGGGGGGAATTGTTTTGAAATTTACTTGTTTCTTAAGCAACTACTTTTAAACTAAGTTGTTTTGTACAGTTATTCCAAATGTGAAACAATTTCCTGAAAACACTGTAGAATCAATCAGCTAAAACAGTATTTCTCTGGTCCCCTACAGATATAGCTTTCATTAAGGATACGCTAATTGGAAGGGTAAGGTGTGATGGGACAGAGAGCAGAAGGAACATTTTGAACAGTAAAAGCGAAAGCAAATCACAGCAATAAGTCAAGGAGACATGACGAGTGTCTGGCCGTGTCCATGTTGTGGCTGTATCTTTGCGTTAGCTGTCACCTCTGCCGGGAATAGTCCTCCAGCAGATCTTTTGCAGAGCAGCCTGCTTCTCACTCAGGTATCAGCTTAAATGCCACATCCTGCAGGAGCCACCCTTCACAGCCCATCTAAAGTTGGCTTCTAGGCGCACTTGATGACTTCACTTTGTTTTTTGTCTTTTAATTCTCACCCGAGGATATGTTTATTTTTTTAACTGATTTTAGAAAGAGGAAGGGGAAGGAGAGAGAAGCATCGATGTGAGAAGAGAGACAGTAGCCTCCCACCCATGCCCCAACCAGAGATCAAACCAGAAACCTAGGTATGCGCCCTGACCTGGAGCTGAACCTGCAACCTTTTGGTGTCCAGGACAATGCTCCAACCAACTGAGCCACCCGGCCAGGGCTCCTTCACTTTGTCCTAATGTCCCCTGAGCAATATTTACTCTCCGATATCTCCTTGCTCATTTATTCACCTCCCCTCTGCTTCCCAAGGAAAGCATGAAGTCTGTAAGAGCAGGGATCTGTTTTTTCACCACGGAGGCCCCGTGAGCCACGAGACTGTCTGACAGAGATTAGAGATTTTATAAAAACTTGAAGTCAATGAAGAAACAAATAGAGGAAGGAAGGCATTCACGGGACTTTGCTCACCCCGCAGCATACAGTTCATGCATTATTAGTATGAAAAGCCTACAGGGAGAAGAACCTGAAGTATCCCTGGTACCAGCTGTAGATGAAGCCATAAAAAAGCAGGAACTCTGTTTATTGTCCATTTTTCTGCCAGGGCCTAAACTTCAAATCCTGCGTGATTAACTAGTGCTTGACTGTTACAGATGACGTGAGCTCAGCTCCAGCAATCCCAAAAAGCAACACGAGAGAAGCCAGCGATTCTTCAAACAAAATGACCATGGGAAGTACACCTATTCCCGTGCCTGGATTCAGACGTCATGTCAACAGTCTAGAAAGATAAATAAATCATCCCGGGTAATCAGAGCGTGTGTTTGTCCCAAGTGCGGGAAAACTGCATTTAGGAAGAAAATGTTTGTTCCTGCCTGGCCATCCATGCAACTCTAGCAATTTATCTAATCTCGGTGGTTTATGGGTTTTGTTTATCTCATTGAGGTCCGTTTCTCGGTTGGAAACTTTTTTTTCTTTCTTTTTTTTTAAGAACAGCAGAGCTTTTGGTTTTTACAAAAATGGGGGCTGCTCTTGGTGCCTGTGCCCCAGGCTGCAATCTGCAGGTGCAGGCCTCCTGGATTCTCGGGCAGCCTCGTGGAAATCCCACCCTTCCCCAAGCGCAGGAAACAGGCCACGGGAACTTTTCACAGTCGCCGAGAATGCTTGTAATTTTTAATGATCCTACCCAGTGACATATCCTTGCAGCTATTTTCACAAAGGAACCAGACGCTTTTATAAAGATGGAAAGATTTTTAGGAGATCTTAACAAAAGAAAAGATGTATTAAAAGAAGAAAGGCCGTGCTTCTTCTGGAATGTCTGTTTCCTCTGGTTTCCAAACCTCTTCAAAGGTCCGAAAGGCTTATTTCAGTAACAGAGTGTAATTTATCATTAGCAACATTCTCCTCTTTAAATAGAAAGCACTGTATAATAAAAGAAGCAATAAACAGCGCACAGGATGGAGTCCTGCTCCTCTTTGGAGATTCTGAGTCGTGTCTAGAGAGGAACATGCTGCCACGATTTGGAAAAACTGAAACTCATCTCACTTGGAGGCAGCGGGGCACAGTCTTTGCCTAACACAGACCTGACATCTCGTCTCGAGCTTTACTGTAGCAGTGACATCTTGACCAGTTACTTAAATTCTTTAAGACTTAATTTCTTCATTTGTAAAATGAGAATGCTCATATCTATCTCACAAAGTTATCCTAAGTTTTGAATGATATAATGTATTTCTTAGTACATCAATAATTGGCCTTTGGCCCTAGCCTGTTTGGCTCAGTGGTTAGAGTGATGGCTTGCAGACTAATAGGTCCTGGGGACAAGGGCATGTACCTCGGTTGCAGGCTTGATCCCCAGCTCCGGTAGGGCGAGAGCAGGAGGCAACCAACTGACGTGTCTCTCTCACATCAATGGTTCTCTCTCTCTCTCTCTCTCCCCCCCCCTCCCTTCCGCTCTCTCTGAAAAGCAATGAAAAAATATCCTCAGGTGAGAATTAAAAAGAAAAAAAATTGACACTTGTATTTATAATTATTATCGTTGTTAAAATATTATTATTATTATTTATACCATCATTGAGAGGCATTTTTCTTACTGGCTGTGATGGTTAATTTAACTTGACTGGGCTAAGGGATGTCCAGATAGCTGGTAAAACATTATTTCTGGGTGTGTCTGTGAGAGTGTTTCTGGAAGAGATTAGCATTTGAATCAGTAGACTGAATAAAGAATATGCCCTTACCAGTACTATGTGGAGTCATCCTATACTTTGAGAGCCTGAATAGACCAAAAAAAAGGCAGAGGAAAAGTGAATTTGCTCTTTTAGCTCCCACTGGGGCAGCATCTTCTCCTGTCCTCGGACATCCCAGTTCTCAGCCTTCAGACTCAGACCAGGACTTTTACTATCAGCCCCACCAGCCTCCCTATTCTCAGGACTTTGGGCTCACACTGAATTATACCACCAGCTTTCCTGGTCCTCTAGCTTGCAGATGGCAGAACATGGAACTTTCCACCCACCATAACCATGTGAGCCAATTCCTGTAATAAATCAATCAATCCCATTCTCTCTCTTCTGTGCAAATCTATCTATCTATCTATCTATCTATCTATCTATCTATCTATCTATCTATCTATCATCTATCTATCTATCTATCCATCATCTATCTATCTATCTATCTATCTATCTATCTATCTATCTATCTATCTATCTATCATCTATATCATCTATCTATCTGTCATCTATCTATCATCTATCTATCTATCTATCTATCTATCTATCATCTATCTATATCATCTATCATCTTCTATTGGTTCTGTTTTGTTTTGTTTCTTTTGTTTTTTTAATCCTCACCTGAGGATATTTTTTCCATTGCTTTTCAGAGAGAGTGGAAGGGAGAGAGAGAGAGAAACATCGATATGAGAGAGACACATTGATTGGCTGCCTCCCACACATGCCCCAACAGGGGCCAGGGATGGATCCTGCAACCGAGGTACATGCCCTTGGCCAGAATTGAACTTGGGACCCTTCAGTCCACAGGACAGCCACCGAGACAAACTGGCCAGGGCTGTTTTGTTTTTTGTTCTAAAAAAGCCTAATACACTGGCCATATGTTCATGACAAAGAGGAAAGAAATCAAGTTATTTCCTGTTCTCTTGTCACACAAAAAGAAGAAAGGATGTCAGGAAACAATCAAAATCAATCATTGGTCTCCAAAATGCAGCTTATAAGTATCAGGAAAGAACTGAGTTGCTTAGCTACTATTGAATAAACAAAGAAAGGAAGTATAAAGATGACCCAATTTGACCAATCAGATATGTCACATTCTCTATAAAGATTCTACGTGTTGTATGAGGCAGAACACAATATCCTCAAATAAATTGATGCTCAAAAAGAGTATTTACTTGTTTTCCTGAAATTCTTATGGTAATCAATATTTATTTTTTAAAAATAGGTAGAGCTAAAATATTTGAGCATAGCCCAACAGTTGGTGCCAGGGTATTGGAGTACCAAGAGCAGTAAGCAAAAATTTTATGGGGAATTAACAAAGGATGGACCACTTATACTTTTACCATGTAATGACTTAAAACACACACACCAAAAAACAAAAACCTTACCATCCATCTGCTATCATCATAAAGTCAATAAAACGTGGACTTTTATCACTAAAAATGTAGAAAGAATATAGTCAAAAAATAGTCTTTAAAAAGTAATAAATTTAGTTTTATGAAAACTCCTGATATTTTTCCTATTCTTCTATGGAATGGTGAAAATGCCCCTAAAGATAAGTACTTATTCATGGATATGACTTTGGGAACTACCTACATAATATTTTAGACAGCCCACAGTAGCTTATTTTATTAATTTACTGAAGAAAACTTTAGATGTTTGCGTGGCTATAGTTTTTGTTTGTATATTTTTATAATCTTTTTAATGAGTACAATTTTATTTTGTGAAAGAAAAACATTAATATAAAGGTGCAACCAATAGCCAAATTACTAAGATTTATTCTCCTGAGTTTTACTCTCTGAGGCTGACATTTCTGTATCCTAAGTCTCCCTACTTTAGCCACTTCAGCTCTGCCCCAAATGTTGAGGAACTTTTGCTTTCAACTTAGATGGAATAACAAGAAGTGAATTTACCCTTTTCCCTGAGACAACTAAAACCCTGAAGCAAACTAAACCCAAAACAGAAACAACGGTTTTCAAGATCTTGAGCTCAATACAACAAGAACAGTAATCCTGAGAGATGGGAAAGAAATGAGGTGAGCCCTACAACTACCCAAGCTTGTTGCCTTGAGAGAGTTTCTAGGCAATAGCACAGGGAGGGAAAGTCCAGAAGGAGCTTGATGGACTAACAGACTTGAGGAGACAGATCTGAGATTCCAAAGAGAAGAAGGTAGCTAAAGTACTCAGGATAGAGTACCAGAGGAAGGAGGGCTGCACAGAGATAGAACTCTGAAAATCTATAAAAGGTTTCCACTAAGTATTCATCAGAGTACCAGTCAGTACATATTTGGGAAGAAACAGCCTGAGGTACGAAAAAAAAACACACACCAGAAAAATCTAGAGGTAACAGTGACCAGCACACATACAGGCCAGTAATAGGGCCTGCTCTCATTGTTCAGGCTAGAAAACCTCATAATACAAAGAACATAGGGAAGGGTGCCCAGAATTGTGTTGTATCAGTATTGGAAAATAATTAGTCCAAAATTAAACAGTGATCTAGTCCTGCCAAACAAATATTAAAAGCAATACCTGAAAAAATAAAACTGTTTACATGTAACTTTACTGTATCCCAGAATAAAGTAAGGTTTGTAGGAATACAAAAATATCCAGCACCCAACAAGTTAGAATTCATAATGACTGGCTTCCAATAAAAAATTAGCAGACATTTTAAAAAAGCAAAAAGTATGACCCATAATAAAAAAAAAACAATCAGCCTGGCCGGGCGTGGCTCAGCAGTTGAGCAGGATCCAGGCAATTGGGGTTCGATTCCTGGTCAGAACACATGCCCAGGTTGAGGGCTCGATCCCCATTTGGGGGTATGTGGGAGGCAGCCAATCAATGACTCTCTCATCATTGATGTTTTTCTCTCTCTCTCTTCTTCTCCTTTCCTCTCTCTGAAATCAATAAAGATATATTAAAAACAAAACAAAAACAAAACAAAAACAAAAACACTCAATTGAAACTGACACAGCACTGAAATAGATGTTAAAATTAGCAGAGATTAAAACAATCATTAAAACTATAATTCATATGTTGAAAAAGTTAAGTAGAAATATGAAAGATATAAAAAAGATAGAAATTAAACTTATAGAGGTGAAAATTACAATGTGTGAGATGAACAATATGGTGGATTGGATAAATGGCAGAGTAGACAATGTAGAAGAAAAGATTAGTAAATTAGAATGCAGAGCAATAAAAATTATCCAAAAGGAGAAAAAGAGAGAAAGAATAAAATACTTCTACTAATAAAACATCAGTGAGCTATGGAGTAACTTTAAACAGTCTAATATATGTATAATTGGTATCCCCAAAGGAGGTGGGAGGGGGACAGAAAAATGTGTAAAGGAAATTATCCAAATTTGATAAAACCTGTGAGCTGAAAGTATAAGAAACATGAGGAAAACTACAATGAAATACATCATAATCAAATTACTCAAAACAAATGATAAAGAGGAAAGAGTTTATAAATCTACAGTAAAAACACACAATGTAGAGAGTAACAAGGATACGAATTAAAGCAGATATCTCACTGAAAACAATATGAACAAAAAGATAGAACTTGTTTAAATTTGGAAAAAAGAAGACACAAAGGTGACATCAGTACAGATTCTGTAGATATTACAAAGATAATAAGGCAATATTATGAGCAGTCATTTTCAAATAAATTGGACAACTTAAAGGAAATGGACAAATTTTCTGAAACACTACCTGCCAAAGTTTACTCAAGAAGAAATACGTAACCTAAATAATCTTATATATGTTATAGAAATTAAATATTTCGTTTAAAACATTCCTGCAAAGAATACTAGAGGTCTAGATGGCTTCACTTGTGAATACCATCAAACATTTAAAGAAAACGTAATATCAATTCTATACAACTCCTCCAGAAAAGTGAAGAGCAGGCAATACTATCCAACTATTTCTATGAGGCCAGCATTATCTTGACACTAGAACTTGACAAGGATGTTATAAGAAAACTATAGATTAATATCCCTTATGAACATAAATGAAAAAAATTCTAAAGAATCTTTAGCAAATTGAACAATATATAAAAATAATAATACGTCATGCTCAAGTAGGGTTTATCCCAAAAATGCTCAGACAGTTTAGCATTTGAAAACCCATCACTATAATTCTCCATATTAGCAAAAACAAACTAAAAATATACAAATAACACTTTCGAGATATAACAATAGCACTTCCATATTGAGAATCCACAAAACATATATAAATACTTCAAGTTACTTCAGAATCAAAACTTTTAAATGATCTTTGAAGGGAACACATTTGCAAAACTTGAAGCAGATATAGTTGCTAGAAAAAACTGATACTGTATGATAAGTTTTTGAATACTGATTTCATACATATCCCACCACAAGGGAAAAAAAAGACATAAAAAAATCAAAACCTGGAATCAGCATCCTTTTAGGAGATTCAATTTTCCCTCTCATCATTATTAGAATGAAACAAACCTAAGAGATAAATATGTTAGAGACTGTGGCTCTGTATACCCCCACCAGGCCCCTTCTTCCGAAGTTCCTAACTTATTCAGTTAATTGGTCAGCAGCTAAATGCCTCACTGCGAATGCTACTGGGCCAAGTTGTGAGGGCATTGCAGATTAGGGAGTGGTTCCTGAAGGATGCGCTAGAACTTCTGAAGTAGAAGTAGGTACAGTTGAGAGGCTCCTACCAGTGGCTAATTATTAGCCAGTATGCAAATATCTCAATATTTTCACAATGGGTACAGCTCTACCACTGTGAACTGGTTGAATATCAGCCCTACAGACATTAAAGTGTAGACAGGAAAACACAAACACGTTAAGCAATTGAGAACTACACCTCAGTCTATCAGCAGCACCGTCTTATTAAATAACTCCATATAGAGTCAGGGAGATCAGTGTACTGGGGAACAGAAGATCAGAGTTCTTGCCCCAATTTGGACCAATTAGCAGCTGTGTAAACTTTGTCAAGCTAATTAATGCCTCTAGCCCAACTGGAGTAAAAGTATTAATGTTGGGATCTTTAAGTATTAATAAGAATACAACATTTTAAGTTGGTGGACCCTGAGGAATCCAGAGATGGACTCCAGGTGGCAGTCATTCGTTCAAAGAATTCTGCATTTTTCTTAGAGATTTTCAATTGAATCTAGAGAACCAGTGGAATATACAAGGGTGGGAAAAGTAGGTTTACAGTTGTGAGTATGCGAAACACATAGTTTATTCTTTATTATTACTTAATTATTGTATTATTTACTTGTATTACAACTATAAACCTACTTTTACCCACCCCTATATTGTAGTTAACACAACTTTTTCTCAAATTTAGCTTGCTGTTTCCTCCTACTCTCCTTCCCTTTGTGGTATCATTGCTTGAAATACTAATTCACCGTGGAAGTATTTATAGAAAATTACTATTCTGCATGTTCTTCAAACTATGGTGATACCTTCCCTATTTAGTCAATAGTTAAAACAAATGAATGCTTTCTAACAAATTCTGTAGTAGACATATGTTACTGACCAGAAGTTTTACAATTTGCTTAAGGTAAGCCATATTTTTAATTAATTAACCTGAAGATGGCCATATTTTAAAACCTTGAAGTGACATTTGTTATTATGTGCTTTATAATGTTTCCTATTATGCTAGCTTCTAAAGTTTTTCAAATCAATACTCTTTTAAATATAAAGAAAAAGGAATTATCCATTTCTTCACACTATTGTTCTAACTTTTTCAAGTTTTCACTAGACGAAGAGTTTTCGTTTGTTACACTGTCATTTCTTCTGCTTTGTACATAAATTTTTCTCTCACAAACCAGGAAAACACAGGGAGAGGTGTCCCTATTGCAGGTGACATATACTTTTTAGCTTTAGTTTAGTTTTGTTTTTAATATATCTTTACTGATTTCAGAGAGAGAGAGAAACATCAATGAGGAGAGAGCCATTGATCGGCTGCCTCCTGCACGCCCCCGACCAGGGATCGAGCCCGCAACCCGGGCATGTGCCCTGACCGGGAATCAAACTGCGATCTCCTGGATCCTAGGTCGATGCTCAACCACTGGGCCATGCTGGCCGGGCTGCTTTTTAGTTTTAATAAAATTCACTTTGTCTTCTGCTATGGAGCGACAAGCTCAGACTCTACCCAAGTCAGGCATGGGTACGAGTCTGAGGGCTGCGACGCCCAGCAAGTTCCTTCGCTCCTCGGAACTTCAGGTCCTCATGCCACAGAGGAAAACCATCTCTGCCGCAGGTTTCTACGAGGCTAAGTGGTGAAAATAAACCATTATAAGGCACAGCGCCTAAAGCCGCCAGGGAATCTGCAAGCAATCACCACACTATCATTTCCTCCCGGGGAAGCTTCCTTTGCCCAAACCCGTCTCCGCCTCCCCCTCTCCCTGGTACACTCCATCTGCATTTCTTTTGTGGTTATTACGGTTTTCCCACTGAGCTATTTCTTGTTAATTTTTCTGGATAGGAAATAAAAATATATAAAATAAGACATATCCCTATTACTTATTTTTAAATAATGTTTTCTTCTAAACAGGCACCTAATGAAAGACCTAAATATTGAAAGGAGGCCCAGATAACGATCGTGCCATGACTGGGATCTTCCCCGAAGGTGAGGGACCCACCAGCACTCTGTGGGTACCCCAAATACCCTAAACTGAAAGTGGCTTATTAACACTACAAGCCTATGCTGCAAACTGCTTCTTGCTGAGCAGCTTAGCACCTTTTCACTTTGCAAGAAATGGATTTTCAAAACGAGGCTTTGATTCTCAAATACTTCCTTGACTAAACTGTAATGCTCTAGAGCTGTCTTTTTTTTATTCCATCTTTCTGACAAAAGGGAGTTTTTGTATGCGTCCCATACCCCTCACCAAAACAATGCCCTTTCAATAAAGCTTATTTTTACCACATTTTTAAAAGACTATTTGCTTGATAAGAATATTATTTGGAAAACTTTTTCAATTTAAGAAGACTTTAAGATAGAAGTCTTGATATGCATTCCTTGTGTTTCGTGAGGTCAAAGAACTTTTAATTCTTCTTTCCTGAAGCAAAATACTCTTAACAAAAAATAAAAGTAAGGACGAGGGAACAAAATATTTCAAATAATTATTTTCCTTGCAACTTTATAGCATGGTCTATTGCTCTATTGCTCCACATGTGAAAAGGAGATTTAAAAAACTAACCTAACTTAGCCCTGGCCAGGTGGCTCAGTTGGCTGGAGTGTCATCTGTAAACCAAAAGGTTGCATGTTCAATTCCCGGTCAGGACACATACCTAGGTTGTGGGTTCAATCCCCGGTCAGGGCAGGTATGGGAGGCAACTAAGCTGTGTTTTCTCACATGGATGTTTCTTTCTCTCTCTTCCCCCCCTTCCTCTCCCTCTAAAGTCAATAAAAAAATACATCTCATTGGGTGGTTTTTTTAAAAAGAAAGAAAAAACATTAAAAAAACTAAACTAGTTTAAAGAAAGAAAAATTGATTCTTGAGTCCTTAAAATATAGTACCTCAACAGTGTGTTTGTGTCTTTGGCAAAATGAAGTACTATAAATTCTTGGCACACAGAGTTTTGGAGACCAGGTTCGCATGACTATTGTCAAAAGTAAAAGCCCCAACAAGATGGTCCATCTTCTAGTACAATTTTTCTTCTTCATTGTTAACATTGAACAATCACTGTAAGTTTTTCAAAGAATGAATCTGAAGAAAGATTCTGTTTTTCTTTCTCAGCAACAAATGGATGTAGTACCTTCCACCGAAAACATTATATCCATACAATATTCATCAACAGAGTGAAGAAACTAAATTAAAATCTACTGCTCCAAAAGAACTCTTCTTAGATTATGATTCAACACTGAGAGAAACAAACAGAAATACCCTAAAAACTGGGTAAAGAAAAATGTTGAGTTAAAAATTAAAAATTAAATGCTTTTATTGTTCATTTTTCTACCCTTTTCTTAATTAAGACTAATTAACTTCACTATTTACCTGTCTTAAAACAAGCTATAATCCTAATTACAAAGAGCTACTTCTAAGATTTGGGGGGAAATGATTAATTTAGCCAATATGTGAGGGTTTCCCCCCTAAAACCACATATAAAATGTAAGGAAGTATAGTTTCCAAAAAAACTACAATCATATCACTTTTTCCACAATTTAGTTTACCTTGTGGAATCACGTCCCTTACCACGTTATATATATTTATATTTCCTGATAAAAAGGTGGACTCTAAAAAGGAAATAAGCTAACATTTAAATACAACACAAGCGTAATTAAGCAAACACTGTCTTCTGAAGGGAGAAATCAAAACATCAGATTTATAGCATTTCATGTGGTAGAAGTTTCCGAAGGTTGAGAGGTGAATGCCAGGGTGTCACTAAGCTTTTCGTTAGTCTCAAAGAGGTACCACTGTGGCTAATTATTTTCCTGGATGCTTCTGTCTATATGCATTACACTTTTCACTTTTCTATGAAAAAAGGAGCCATAGTTAATGAGAGCCATAAAGATTCCTTAATCAGCTTATATCATGAAAGAGTATTAAAGTCTCCACTTGCACAACAGGCACATGAAATACACACTTTTATGATATATTACTAGCACAGGAACTTACATCTCTCTCCCCTTGAACCACCTGCAAACTTTAATAGTCATGTATCGCCAGGGTACCAGAAACTCATAAAAGTTTAACCTGCTAATTAACAAGTAGGTAAAGCTCCAGCCCTGCACCATAATGTGTTTGCTTCCAAGGCACAGTCAGCAAAACCTAGAAAGTAGTCTCTTGATTTTTTTTTCCCCCCCAAGGCAACTATATTCCAGGCCAGATCCCTAACCAAAGTCACCAAGAAGGAAAAGCACACAAATACATAGGAAAAGTCATGTCCCTATGGAGGGCATGAAATTAGTGAAAACAAAAGTGGGAAGTCAAAAATCTGATTCTCTACAAAAAGCTGCTACCTGAAGGATTTTATTTGGACCAGGTCGCTCTTGTTTCAGTTTCAGTCTGTACCTTTCCTGGTGTGGTTTGCACTCTAGGTCTGTGCCAGAGGCTGCTGCAGACATTATTATAGATTTATTAGGGCTGTTTGTTCTTATGTAAATATCCAAGCCAGGATCCTAAATGCGGGTCCAACAAAATACAGACATCTAAAGAAGGCACCTCCAGAAAGAAAACGCCTGGCGATTCTTGCCTGTAACAATGCCGATGGCCACTAACCACATTCCGATAAGATGACTTCAGGCCACGTGAGCTTCATAAGGGACCCATGAGTCTCGGGGCCCTTGGTCTCAGTCCCAGCCCAGCTAGTCGCACTAGGAATTACTACCATATTAAGAAATTAGTTATTATTTTGAACTTAAAATACCAAGCAGAGCTATTTTCTTTTTCAAGTGTTTTATTTATGTGAACTAGCCTCCTAAGAGGGTAATTAAAAGATTTATGCCAGAAAGCTAGTGGAGGTATTATATGATGTCTGATTTTTTTTTAAGGCTAAGAGAATATCTGCGTATGTAAAGGCCAACAGACAGACACAAGTTAGGAAGTGACTCATCCATTCCCTCTTATTTTACTAAGTGCCTTCTGTACCTAGAGAATTAGGTACTGTAGGTATAGTGATAAAAAAAAAAAAAAGACAACACATCCCTGCCTCATGTATCGGATGACCCACTGAGGACAAACCATTAGACTGGTTCTCCAGTATCTCATGCTCCACTCTCCTTCCATTTTCTCTGTCTTGCTGTTTCTCCAAGTTACCACATTCCTACAGTCCTCCAGACCTTCAAGAGAAGTGTTCCCTCTGCCTGGAAGAGAAGTGTTCTCTCCCCTCTTCATTTAACCAACATTAATTCATTCTCCAGGTTCCAGCTGGAAGGTTACTTCTTCACAGATGCTTGCCCTGACCTCCCCAGGATGGGTCAAGTCAAGCACCCTCATGGCAAGCTCTTTGTTTCCTTCGAAACACTTCCAGTATACCTTCATTAAACATTTTCTTCTATAATTATTTGATTAACATGTCTTACTCTTCAAAACAAGAACTCTAAACCTAAGAGCTGTTTCTGTCTTGCTTACTATTTATGCACCAACTCAGAACCTGGGATATAGTAGTTTCTCAATAAATGTTTATGAGTTAGGCCAACCGACCTGCAGTCATTTACTTATTCAGTTATTAACAGACTCTTCATTTATTTACATTTATTTACGCATTTAGTCATTTTGCCATTCCATTCTAACAAATATATACAGAGCAATTACTATGACTAGGCACTGTGCTAGACTCTGGGACTACAGCAGGCTGTGCTTTCAAAGGACATAGAACCTAAAAGAAACACACAGGCAAATAATGAGTGTAATAAGATGCTTAAGTTTTATGATAGGAAGAAATAGGGAAGCACAGGGAAATACATAGTTTAAAAATACTTGTCTGTTCTTTCTCCAACCAATAAATTATTACTGACCAAATCATAAGACCTAATATGCCATTCTATAGTAATGATGATTTAACTATAAGAGTGACTGAATTTTGATAGTGTGTCTTGTATATGTTTCTATTTGAAATAAAATGGCAAATTAGCAATACCTTACTATGTAAGGATATACCTCTCTATATTTATATACGTAACTGGGAAACTTAAGTCTGTATGCACACACAGTCAATATAATTCCCTGCTCCAAATTTGTAAATAAAGAAATTTAGTAACCAACTTTCAAATCATGCAATCAGATATACCATAAGAAATGAAATGTAAACATATTTCCCTAAGCCACTAATTTGCTATCAAGCAAGGGACTTTAAGGCCCAAGCCGACTCTGACTCATAGCTATGCAATTCTATGATTGTGTTTGTTTAAGCCACATGCTAGCATTTTATATAATCACTCTGTTTAGAACATCATATTTCCCGTGGATTTTTTTTTTTAGTCTTGCTATGACGCCCAAAATTTTCTCTCTGAAGGTTAATATAATGTACATAGTACTTTATTGAGTTTGTTCTTCAAAGAGGTGCCTAGCCAATGAAGGAGGGCATGAAAGCAACCTTTCATTCAACTGTTTTATGTGCTGTTATACAGAAAAAATTCATTCCAACCATCAGCAATACAAAATATTAGCCAGTCCCCCACCTTCAGATTCATTCTCCACAGTGCTACAAAAGTCAGCTGTCTAAACCAACAATCCTATCATGCCTCTCACATGTCTGAAACCTTCTGGGGGTAGTGCTCCAACACATTCAGGATTGAATTCATGTTCCTGGGCTGAGCAAACAGAAGCCTGCATGAACTGGCCCACCTTCCACCCATGCTCACCCCCAACCTTGCCCCATCTTGCATTGCATGCTCTGCTGATACTGAAAAGTTCACAGGTGCTCTTACCCAACATCACATCTCACACCTTGGAGCCTCTGCTCATGTTCTTTCCTCGGCCCAGAACTCACTCCTCTCCTGGCTGGTATTCATAACCAGCCCTGAATATCTACTTCAAGGGTTCTTTCCTCCAGAAGGCCTTCTCTAAGCTCACCACCCCAGGCTAGGTGACTTTCTCTGTCGCAGAACGATTTGAGGTGCCTGCATTGCTATACTTATATGATCTGCTTACCTGTCTACTTCTGGCTAGACTCCAAGATCCCTGAGAACAGGCAAGCATGTCTCTTTTTTTTTGTAGCCTCCAACCCAAGCCAACCCTGGTGTTTAACACAAGATTGGTGCTTAATAAACATTAGTAATTTCCCTTCCCGAAAAGATACTTAAGGAATTTACAAAATAGATTGGCGGGACAGAAATGAGAAAAGTACACATACGGTCATAAATCAGGAAATGAATATAAGAAATGCCACAAAGGAGTGTATGAATACAGGCTCACAGGAGTGGAAAGAAGAAACAATAGATTGAGAAAATCAAGCCTTCCTAAGTGAAAGTTCTATTTGAATTGGGTCTTTCAAATGGAGCAAAAATCTTGATAGGAGAAAATGGAAAGAAGGTCAGAGGAAACACCTGTATAAATAAATCCCAGAAGCAGGTAATGACAGACCATGAACTATGAGCAGTAATGTTGGCCAAGAGAAGTATAGGGCGCTGAATAGTGTGGAATAAAAATAAAAAGGAGTTTAGGATAGGGCTTAGAGCGTGGGGTTCTTTGAAGGCTCAAGTATTTAAGGAGTTTAGCCTTTAAGATGCAAGTAAGACAGAACCACTGCGGACTTTTGAGCATGGTTTTGATGAGAGGAAAGAGCACTGTCTGTCTAATGCTGCATCAGTTATCTCCTGTCACCACCACTACCACTCCAGCTTTGTCACTCTGTGTGTCTAAATGGGAGACACTAAGTATTATTATGCAAAACACAAAGATCCCAGGTAAGAGTAGTCCAGAAGAGCTGGGGTTTTGTAGGAGAACCCAGCCACCGCGAGCCTCAGCATTTCTGCTCCCATGCCCCCCAACTACATCTCCAAACAAGGTGAATAACTATAGACCCTGCAAAGCGACAATGCCAAAGGGGAAAGGGATGCTCAGTGGGTGAGTGAGGCTCCTTTCTTTGAGTACAAATCCTTCTCACAGGGCCCTGGAACAGGCTGTCAGATCATTTGGTTTCCTATTAGCCTGTGAATTCACAACTGTCACGCTTCAAATAAATGTACAATACTTTATAAAATTCCAATTCCCCACAGTTTTCAGAGCGCAAATATTTGATATGCCACCACCCAAAGAATTAAAAGAAATGAAAGCTGGGAAAAATATAGGAAGACTTATTTCCTCTTGAACAGCCACAACCAGCCTAAATATGATTAAGTTTAGATTTAAGCCTTTCCCATCATTTTTATACCACAACTAAAGTTTCTCAGCCTAGCTTACGCAAATTGGACTCCTGTGTTTATTTAACATCTGATAGTTTAACCTAAACACTCATGCCCCACTCCATTAGGGAAAGAGAAACTAAGAGGAAAGTTACTTTTACAAAATATAGACTTGATTTACATGATACCACCTCTAGTTCTTGAAGGAGATGATCACTGAAGTTCACTCTTCCTTTTCCAGGCCTGGGGACTAATTGTTCTTGTCACACCTCTAACTTCTCTGTCCCCTGCCCTCCTCTACTTGACTCACGTAAATCCACATATAATTGGAAGCAGGGCTTTCAATTTTCCTATGCCTCACTAGTCAGCATCCTTTCCCATTCCAGAAACTGTCCACTAATCTCTTATCCACTCTCTTGAGGATCCCATCCACACCTCCGCAACACGCTCTCAGTGAATGTCCCATGGCCAACTTCATTTTGATATAAATAGGTCATCTGATGGGAGGGAACACTGCCAGCCCCGGGCTCCCACAACAATGTACTTGTCTGACACCCATCCTTTGATACTTGTCTCCAATCATTATCCCAGCCAATTCTGCTCAACAGCATTGTATCGGCCTCCTTATATGTCTCTAACCTGATGATCCAAAACACCTCTCATAACGACACACCATGTGCCTTTACTTTTTTGTTGTTAAATTGAATTTCAAAAGAAGAAATAAGTTATTTGGCTACAACTTCCAAAGGCCTTATAATTGTCTTTGTCTCTTTACCTTCACCTAAGACATGGCTCCAAAGGAACATGCTACTTCTTCTGTCTAATGCGGTCATCTCTGAGTGGCCATCGAAATAAACAATCGAAGACAGACTCACCCATCACCTTTCCAGATCTCTGCAGCTTCAGACTCTTCCTGTGGACTCTGAGGGGAATAGGCCCATGTAAGGATGCCCTGGGTGTCTTACACAAGGATGGCAAGAAGGGGATCTGTGACCCCCTGAGCAGCACGGCTGCTGTGCATCTCTGCAATTGCCCAGCCTGAAGAAGTAGAGAAAGAAGTGTGCTTTCAGGCTCACTGGGATCAGAGCTGCCCACTACACTGGCGCCTGGGCGCGTTACACAGCCCTGCTCCCAGCTTCTTTCCTGAAACTGGCCTGTGGATGTCCTGGAGGGACAGGGGGTGTGACGGTCCTCCTCTCTGGCACACTCTGCAAGACACATCTGCTGAACCTCAAGGGAAGAAGCCTAATGTTTCTTCATTAGAATGTTCTCCTGATGATCCTCTGAGCAGATGTGAAGGTGGGGGAAAGACACTTTGCAGACTATTGGAATGACAGTCACTTTCTGGGTTGCTATGACATGCCCTGCCTCACTCCCATGTGCTACTATGAGGTCCCCCTGTCAACAGAATGACAAATGAAAGTTGAGTTTTATTGTGGTTGCAACAATGAATGCCATTTGTGTCAGATTTTGAAATCTATATTTAACGGAAACTTTCCATATGCTTCATTTTTTCCTTCTGTACGTTTTATATCTCAGAATTTTTTTGTTGTGAAATTTGGAAGGAAAAAAAAGTGTCATTTTTTTCCTTTTTGTGACACTGGGGATAACTCTCACCCTTGTAAATGTGGCACAGAAGGGCGGGTTTTTCAGTTTCTCCATATTGTTTTACTCAGTGCCACCTGATAAAAAGCTTATGGAAATTAGCTTTGCCATACACCACTGACCTGCGGAGTCATTTTTCAGCTTCGTGAACAAGTCCAAAGGAGAGGAAATTATTTTTTATTAACCAGGTACTAAAAACTAAAGCTTTTTATAAGGGTTGCTTGCTTCTTTCCACTGAGACCAGTAGGCAAAGGCAAAGAAATCCAACTGCAATAACTTTGCCCATAGGCGGCTTTATTAAAATCTATAAGGTGAAATTTTTAAATAGAATCAAATCATCATAAAATATGTTAGGTATTTATGGTAAATACAACTATTATTAGACACCTTCCTCCTGTGACGCCACTCTTGGGAGAAAAGGATTTCGTGTGTTTCAGAAATGTGCTGTTGTAAGGTGCACTCAGGCTCCTTTAGTTCAGGTCAAGTTGCATTTTCCATTATAAACCTGTTTCTAGGGGTTCATTACTTTGTCATAAAAATCTGCTTGGGGCTGAAATATGGCATATAGAGTCTTAGCTCAGCAGCTCATTCTTTTGAAAAATGTATCAGAGTTGGCTAACCTCGGTTTAGTCACACTTAAATGATAAAATTATGACTGAAATATATCTTAAACAACCCAGTGGGCGAACGCAGCTCAACTATTGAGTTGAGCAAAAGATCAGACCCACAATCTTCTGTCTTTCCACTTGTCAAATTTGAGGTTCTATAAAGTCCACCACAGTGCTTCTAAGCAGGGAAGCTGGCAAACATTTTAAGTTGTTGAAGGACAAAAGAAAGAAAATAGAAAAATAAACAAACTCAACTCTAAGGCAGTGTTTTACTTTTTGAAGTTTAGACCAACAGTTTCCCAAGAACAAAATCTTATTTTGTGTCATTGAAGTTCACACTGAAAAAGCCTTCTTTTCTACAGGGAAAATAAGAAGACATTAATTACAATATGAGAAAATACGAATAAAGTTCCTTATTAAATAACGCTCATCTATTTGAATTGTGTTCTGAATTTTTGCCTATCTTAAAATACTATCCATTGCCCTGATAGGGTAGCTCCAAGATTGTGTGTTCAATCTCCAGTCAGGGCACATATGAGAATCAACCAATGAATGCATAAATTAGTGGAACATCATACTGATGTTTCTCTTTCTCCCCCTTCCTCTCTCTCTAAAATCAATCAATCAATATAAAAAAATACTGTTTGTTGAAGAGGGCAGTATTTTGAAGCACTTATGATGGCAACAAGTCATAAGTTAAAGGCACAAGGGATATATTCTAGGATTAGGGTTTAGAAATAAATTATGCCACCTGTAATACAAATTTACTTTGGAAGAAACTTGGAATTTAAGATTATGTACTGTAACCTTGGACAATCATTTAATCTCAGTGGGCTTCAGTGTCCTTACCAGTAAGATGATGGAGTTGGATTCATAATTACTGGCATCCCTTCCAGACCCTCATACTAGGATGACATATACACACAATACTTGGTTTGTAGGCCTTCTATTTTGTGACACTGTTAATTACCCTGTAGGAAGCTTCCTCTCTGGTCCTCCTGATTGATCCAGTACTACAAATTGTGGCAACAGTAACTGGGGACATGAGATTTTTTTGTCTATTGATCTCTGATGTAAACCTCACTAGAGGTAACTTTTTGTTATCAGGCACTGGAGTGGGAATGTCCCAGGCAATGTATTTCTATACAGCAGATGTTTAAAGATCACTTATGTTTTAATTTTTCCATATATTAAATGAATTTTTAGAAGCATATTGCATTTCTAAATGACGTCTGGCTTTAGGTTAACATTAAAAGAATTCTGCATTCTCAGACATTCATTAACACAGAGAGGAGGGGAAGTTAGAAGTTTTCTTTGGAGGTGGTGGTGTTTAACTTTTCCTAAAACAGTAAATACAGTGAATAATCCACCTGCCAAAACGTCACCTAGGGAATAATCTCTATGCTGATCATTCTTGATGAAGAGCTTTACAGGTTTCTAACTGCCACTTCCAGATCCTGTGACACATTTTCCTCTCTGTAATAAACAAGCATTTGCTTGCAACTCAGTGCATTCTGAGTTCAAAATACGCTAGTATTTTTACCAACAAATGTCTTCATTAACCTAGTGCTACTATGTCTTCATTTCATCTTCTACTCTTGAGCTATAAGACTATATGAACACTAACCTACAATGGCCATTCCTTTCTGCCCCTGTCCTCTTACACAAGCCTCCATCCATTTAGACCCTGATGCTTCTAGTCTACTTCTATTGATATCCATCATCTCCCTGAATCACCTACTTTCATGCATCCCAAATCTATTTCCTCTGTTCCCTTCCTGTTCTGCCCAAAGATAGGAAGCATAAATTGTTTTTCTCCAACATAGCATCGACTTGTCTCCTTAGAAAGGAGGTGAGAGTGGGCAAGGAGGGAGGGAAGGCCTTATAGAACAAGATGACAACCATGCCCCCATGCCCATTAATTCTACCATCAAAGCCAGCAAAAATGAGTCAAGACACCTTGTATTTCCACAGAGAACATGCTAACTGAAGTACTTTTCCCCAGCAAAATTCCAGTATTTAACCATCTTTAATATATTGGCTGGCACCGTTATGACTACAAATCAGACACCTGGAATTTTTAAGCCTGGTCTCCGTAAAGAAGTGTGAAACTTAGGGGCAACATCTCTTGACTGTGCCAGTCAGGGGTAAAAATTAACAACTTGACCTCTATTCTTTAAAACTATTAACAGAGATAGAATTGAGTTCCAATTAAAGGGCAAGAAAAGCCACAAAGGGTAAATAAAGTTACAGAGGAGAACATATGGGAGAGAAGGGGAGTGGGAAATAGCAACTCTTTGTTTCTAAGCTGCAGGGGGTATTAATGACCTACTAGCACATCCCCGGAGTCTCATGCAATGAGAAGAGCCCATCTATACTATTTCTCCTCTCTACAACAGCACCTGCTAATATCTGCACAGTCCTTACCATTTCTGCAACCATCTTATATATTTTGACCTAGTTATTATTTGTCTCCCTCACTAGAGTCTAAGTTCTATATGAGCAGGGACTCGGTGTTTTTTATTCGTATCTACTCCCAGTGTCTAATACAGGGCCTGGCACACAGTGTCCCTTGATAAACATTTATGGAAGAAAGGGACAAAGGGAGGAACGGAGGGGAAGGAGAGGGAGTTTTGGAGTAATGACAAATAATTTCAAAGTCACTGTCAGGACAATCTACTTAACTAATAATAATATTATAGGACTGCAATTTCCCGACAACCTTCCTAATAAAATCAAAAGTATAACTGAATATACTGTAATTCATCATGTGAGAAAACAAACTAAAGTAGAATCAACTACAAGATCAATATATATGTTTTCAGAAGATGGTATCTCCCACTTTTTCTCACATAAAAAAAAGTTGTGTTGAACGTTACGGTGTCAGCATGAAATTCTTACAGCTCTAGAATTTTTGAGGCAAAATTAAAAGCTTAAGGTTCCTTCTCTGAAATAATATAATGGCCTTTGGGGAGCAGCGGTTGAAAGTTTCATGTTTAAAAAGTCTTACATGTGCTGGCGATGTCAAGTTTCCGGCACACAGAATATATCTTTTGTGTAATCATAAGTAATATTAAAGAAAACCAACCTCTGTGGAGAATGGTCCCACCTGAGAACGCTCTAACAAAGAATGCTCTCCTTCCCCAAAGAGTGAGGGAATATTTACAATTCCCTCTTGGAAAGCTTGAGTAGCTAAAAGTGTAAATGAAAATGCCTGGAATAATTCATTTCTTCTGTAATTCTACAATCTGCATACACAATATTACCACACATAAACTCATACACATATGTACAACATTGTCCAATAGGGAGAGCATGCAAAGTGAGTCTCGGTCCAACTACTTAATGATACTACTTTATATTTATGTAAAATTTCAGGCAGTATCTCATTTAATCCTCAAAATAATCTTGTAGTATAGTTGATAAAATTAGCACTATTTTAAGTTTACACTAGTTGCCTGGTCACATTGGCAGGACCAAATTCAAAGCTCTGTCTAGTTTGTCTAACTGCCTCCCTATAGCACAGCATTTTAACAAAAATAATCCTCCCTCAGTAGGATGTCAAAGATATTGAAATTATCCATTTAAATCCACATTGTGAAATGATTATCATTTTGATAAATTTTTTCTGTAAATCATGTCAGCTTTCATGTTAATCAGAATATTGTTAAATTTCCTAATATTTGTGTTTTTAACTCAGTGAAGGTTTTATTTTGTTAAAATATGGTAAATAAAAATTTAAAGACTAAAATACATAACTTTAACTTATAAGCCCAGAAACAACTGTGTTCCTGATTGATTTATAAAGCGTCCTTTGATATAAGAAATGACACACTCATACATTCAACAGTTCTACTAAATCTTTACCCTGCAATCTCTTAAATAGCGGCTCTGTTACAGCTTGGCATGCACGAAATCTGCAGAGTGGTTCTTAAACAATAAATTTCCACAGAGAAGGAATTCAGTATATTGTGAAAGCTCTCAACCCTGGGATCTGCTTCAGAATAACTTGTGGAACTTTCTACACACGTGCGCGCTTGCACACACACACACACACACACACACACACACAACCATGCCTTTGAATCACTATTGAATCAGAATTTTCAACACAGGGTCCCTATGGACATATTTTAGAGAACTCCACAGGGGATTCTGATTAAGAATCAGATTCAGAACCATCACTAGAAAGTACAACATTCGTTTCCTCTGACAATTTTCTGAAATATATTTTATGGCATTACACAAAAAGGATGCTGAGCGACATCTCTAAGGATTTCGGCCCGTGCTGCCTCCCTGAACGTCACAGTGACACCCCTCCCAATAGGCACAACTTTCTCAGCCTCCGTTTTCATATGTTAAAATCCACAGGACACCAACAGAATTTTAGTAATAAAATTAAAAAGGCCCCCGCATTTTAGCATCCCTTTAACGAACACGGCCTGCCTGTAAAAGATCGCCTCTTCCTAAATATTTAAGGCCCCTTGTAGAAATGCTAAGTGAAGATTATTTAAAGAAGTTAAGTACACAGAAACCCGACACACTCATTTTTAATGGGGAGGTAGACCGTTGTTTATTTAGCTTTAGAAATCTATCCTAAATTTGGCTTTATGGAACCAAAAAAGTCGAGCTTTAAATGAACAGGCTGCCTTCCACTGTCCAAGGGCTAATTTGAACTTCACGGAGACGTGTCTATGAATGGAAATAAAAATAACTCCCACTGAACTCTAAGTACTTCCCCGCACGCATTTCACTCGCCACAGGGCCCATTGTTCCTTGCAGTGCTTTTAAGCAGCCTGTAGGAAATTTTCACTGAAACAATTTCCCATTACCAAGAAAAGGAAGGCCAGAGTGATTTCACTGAAAATATACACACTTCCCAGGCTCTCAGCATCTAGGGAATGAAAGGCAGCTCTGTGGGCGCAGGGGCGGGGGGAAATTCGGGGCTCGCATCTCGCTCTGTAACTCGGTGCCTTCCCTTTCAGCTCGCTCTCCTCCTGCCTTCTGGACAAAAATCCACCCCAGACGAAGCGTTCTGTCCCCACTACCACCTCGCCTCACCCACTCTCTTAGCAACTTAATTTTAAACTCAGAAATATTTCAAATATTCAGAGAAGTAGCAAAAATAATATGAGAAGCAGGCCCGGTTTAAAATGGGTAGATGCTTTGCCATGTGTCCTTCAAATCTCTTTTATTCTTCCTTCTACTTGACCACGCTGGTCTCATCCGTTCTGTGGAAATGCCCCTGATCGTATCAGGCCCAAATGATCCCTCCTCCAAAACTCCTTTTCAACTAGTTCCAGTTTTGACCAGTTTTATGTTTTATCTCTTATCCAGTACTTCAGTTCGCTCTGCTCCTTGGCCTGAGTTCATTTATTTACTGCTTGCTGATCATGTTTGTTCTTTTATCGAGTCACTTTATGGTTTTCTTTCTTTTTTTAAATCCATTTTATCTAAGTTTTAAAAGTTATTGGCAGATAGTTTTTCCTATTTCCCTATGATTTTAATATCCTTACCAAAGCATCATTATGTCCATTCCCATTTCTAACAATGAGTCTTTGTATTTCCATACTTACTTTTTAAAATAAATCTTGGCAGAATTTGGCTATTTTATTAATCTTTCCAATTGTTTCTGTCAATCATATTTAAACTTATATTCAGCATCTCCCATCTTTCATGCTTTTTGAGCCTCCTAGTGGACTGTTTACTCTGATTGTCACAGTGCAGCAAATAAACAGGGTCAGCAGGAAAGTATATTCAACTGTATCCCACAGCCCTCCTTTGGCTCCTTTTTTCCAGCCTAAATTGCATCTGTGTTAAAAGGTAAAATGCCATGTCCTCTGTAAAAAGAATGTAGCCCTGACAGGTTTGGCTCAGTGGTTAGAGAATCAGCCCATGGACATAAGGGTTGCAGGTCTGATTTCAGGTCAAGGGCATGTACCTTGGTTGCAGGTTTCCCACCCCTATCCGGGTCCGGGTGCATTCAGGAGGCAACCAATTGGCGTGTTTCTCTCACAAGGATAAAAAGCCAATAATAAAATCTTGTAGATGTGTGATACACAGGTGTCAAGCTCTTCCAGTTCTGGGGAAAACTGCATTACTTGGACAACAGGGGTCAGGGAAAATGAAAACGAGAGAACAGGATTTGAACTAATAATCTAGTAATGATATTAACAGCAGCAGTCCTCACCAAATACCTATGTGTGCTCGTAACTGAGATTAGCAGCACCCACACAGAACATATACTTGCGTGTGTGTGTGTGTGTGTGTGTGTGTGTGTGTGTGAATGCACAACAGAGCATACACAGCAAACTAGTGGGGCATCATAATAACCCCAGTTTGCCAGGGAGTCTGCAGTCCAGGTAGGCTGAGTACTTGCTCAGGGGACACTCCTTGTAAATTGTAAATTGTGGCACTGGGCTGGGAACACAAATCTGAAACTGTTCTCTTTTCACTATATCTTGCTCATCTCATTCAAGAAGGTATTAGCTAAGGTATGAGGATGACAAAGTCTTTTTATTTAAGGGAAAAGACATGTGAACATAAAGTATGGGGAAGTAAAAGGCATATGGAGTAGATAGTGACTAATAACAGGGGCAACATTTACTGAGTGTTTACTTCATGCCAGGTTCGGCTCTGAGCACTAAACCTGCATGAGCTCATTTAATCCTGAAAACAATCTCATTAGGTAAAAGCTATTATTGCTCTCGCTTGACAAATAAAAAACCAAGGAACAAAAAAGTTAAGTAACTCACCCAAGGTTGCCCACAAAGTAAGTGAGGGAACTTGGATTGATAATATCCAGATGTTTCACTCTGGAGCTGCCATGCTCAGTAGTTGATAAAGATGAAAAAAGTGGAGAAATTTCTGGAAGGTCCTTAGTGTCACCAAATCTAGTTCACTATTTCCAAGTGTGTCTTCTAAAGAACACTGTTTGCTTGGAGTATCAATAGTGATGTGTGAATAAAAGGATCTGGTTAAACCCAGGTAAACAGGTTGCTTTGTGGCAGAACTTCCCAGAACCTTTCAAATGTACCACTATGCAATTTTAGATTACTAAGAAAAGCATGCAGTGCACAATCTTTTCTAATCATCTATGACCAAGAAATAGCTGTTTTGCAGGGCAGCAGGTGACACTTAGTGTCTCCTAAGTGACTTCTCCATGGTCACGCAGCGGATGGGGGTAAACTGGAAGCCAGAACTGCAGATCTCTGGCTGCTGGGCCAGGCCTTGCCGAGGCACAGATAGCGACAGCTCTTGAAATACATCCCACGGAAAGTGCACTCCATTTAAAATTTTCATGAGCAGGAGGAGTCAGGGCACAGAATATGCTAACGCGGAGAGGCCTTCGCAGCCATTACAAGGCTATTGAAGGAGTTCCAAATGGCATGCAAAGTGGGCTAGACCAGGAGGTGGCAGAGAGAAAAAGCAGGAAGCGAGAAATCGAACATTCAGGAACAGCAGTAAACCCTGAGGGCCGCTAGGGACCAGCAGTTCCTGGGAGACAGAACGTGCCGACCTACTAGGGTCTTAGCTGTAACTCAGAAGAGGCCGGAGGGCTGGCGTGGATACCTCCTCTCCTGTTCCAGGAGAAGCTGGCTGCCAAGAGTCAGGCAAACATCATCTCATCGCTATCTAACAATTACTTCGAAACGGAGCTTTCCCAACGAAAGCCAAGAAAATCACGGCGAGACCTTTAAACGCAGTTTTGCTTCTCATGCTTGCCTCGTACCTGCATGTGTGTGGTCTTTCTTCCTCCAGGGCAAGCACAACTGACGTCTAAAAATAGCTTATTTTCTCAAAACAATGACACTAATTGATACGCGTAGAGAATATGTTGGTCATGTTCACAAAATGCCAAAATAAATTCTGAAAGCTACATCCTCAGGCAGCCGCGCACTCTTTAGAGCCCATGCCTGCAAAGAACACCTGTTAGGGGCCCGTGCTTCCCTTCGCCACAGTCACGGTAATCAGATTGGTTACACCTTTCAGAGTATCACCTGCTATTAATCATTAGTTCACAGTTCCTTTTCCACCCGTCCGTTCTCTATCATCTAGTGCCTGAGTCCAACTGCCTCTCAGGCACTCCTCTGTTTCCTTCTGCATATCCTTGACACACAAACTCCTTCCCACCTCCTTGTGGCTGAGCCCCAGCTAACTACTGACAGCTCTCTCCTCCTCCCACGCGCACCCCAGGCTCCTCGCAGCTCGCTACAACCACAACACCGATGGGATTCGAGCAGCAATGACACGGGCCACTCCAGGCCCAGCCTCTACGGAATGCCCCTGAGGGCTCCTCCATATGCGTCTCCCTTCCAGTGTCCGGGCAACATGGGAAGACGTGGAAAAGTTCAAAACTACCATCTGTATGGGTCCAGGGACACAGGAGAGGAAAGCTGTCGTGCTGACTTAAACTCCTATAACCCAAGGACTCTTCCATCGATGAGAAACAAAATGTTATTGTGATCATCTACTGACATTTTGTGGCCCTTCTGTTACCATGTGTACCCTAGCTTCACAGAGACATGAATTGGCACCATGAAGCAGAATGGGACCATGACACAGGCCCCCGAACTTTATGTTGGCTTAGTGGTCAGGATCAGGTAGCAAGGAAACAGAACAACTGGAAAGCTGGCGATTCCTGCCACCGGGAAACTCTGAGTAAGACTGAAGCCTACAATTACTCCTAAGGCAATCCAAGTGCCTGGTGAACTCGCCACTGGCTCTCAGGGAGACGCTGTAGATGGGCCTTACAACAGGGTCCAGTGCTTGTTCCTCGCTGCTTCTTGCACAGCATGACCAGAAGGATGAGATCAGGCCAAAAGGAACTTGGAGGAGGAAAGGAAAGGGAGTCCAGAGACCAAAAATTCTGGACCTTGAAAATCTGTAAAATCAGACTGCTTCTGTTCCCCAAATAGCAAAAGTAAATATAATTGCAAAAGGCTGTGAACAACAAAATCCATTAAAAATTGCCAGTTAAACAAAAGAATTTAACTCTGTGACAAAAATAAGATTGTAGCTAGTGCCACTTGCACCCCTTCCCCCAGCCTTTGCTTCAGATGGACTGAAGTTGGCCACCACTGAATTTTAAAAAGGCATAGAAGCTAGAGGAAAGGAAAAGAACAGAGTTAGGAAACATGTTTAGAAAAATGTAGTGTGTGGCCATGGAGCTCACTGAAAGCAATGTATCAGAAGCCTACCAAATTCATGAGAGAACTGCTAAAGAATCTAAGAGAACAAAGCTAAATTATCTCATTAGAATTTCCTTAAGGCACGCTGAGGCTAGTCATCAAAAATTTGCCTTTTTTCATTCTTCTTCTACAAGCTGAGAAAACAATCCCTGGGGCTCCAAACTGATGCTAGTGGGCTGTGGGCTGTGAAAGCCATGCAGCCCCCACGGTGGGCACCTTACCTCCCCCACCAGCCACTTCAGATGTGTTCATGGGGACTCATGAACAGGGAGAACTTTCCAGAGGACTGTGGCAGAAGCCTCTGAGAACATAAATAAAGTGCTCTGGGAATAATTTTAGAGGTATCACCATTTTGATTATCTTAGCCACGCATTCAAACACATCAAAGTGTTTTTGATCAGAATATTTAAATTATTTTCATAACGCAACCCTCACAGTTAAGTGATACAGATTTTTCTTTCCTGGACAAGATGGCCCCCCATATCTCCTATGTATAACCTAAAATATCATTACTAGAAATTAAAATTAACATCGCAGGAACCTTTAAAAAGTACAGAAAATCACTGAGTTGCTACAATCTAGTAATAAATGGGAACCGTTTTTTATCCCTCCCCAGGTTACCCCCCCATAACCTAATTTAAAACCTACAAAAAGTGCCAAGGTGTTTTTCAAATAGTGAGTTGATATAATTTGTTGTTTTACTCTAATACACATAGTCCCCCGTATATTACCCCGTAATACTATTGGAATGAGTATCGAAAGTGTCAAGAAAGGAGGGTGTTTTTTCCCCCATAGGTTATCCCTATACCAACTTCCATTACTGTTTATCATTTACTTTGGCCACTGACAGGAGAGATCTTTAAGAACCCACACTGCCTTAATTATTTCTAAAATTCTGAAGATAAGCAATGTTCCTACCCCACTGGCGTGGCTTGGATACTATTTCAGTTGGAACTTCTCTCTGTTCAGCCTCCCTCCTCCCTCATTTTCTATGAGTAGTCAAAATAGCAGAGTATCACTTTTGGAGTGACATGGCATTTCAGGAAAAGCCCACACGACAACTGTTTAAAATATTCTTTGCAAGCTTCTGACTGAGAACTACGACGCAGGCAATTTGGCGAATGCTTTAATTGCACTCCGGTTCTGCAGTAGCAGAAGACAATAAGATGTGGGGAGTCAAAACTGGACAGGATTATGAATCCAGCATTTAATCGAGCACCTTCTACACGTAAGTCTTCTCACTGGGCACTGGCTGGCGACAGAAACATGAGAAGAGCAAGGAGAGTTATGAACAGAAACGATGCGACTGGGAAAGTTTTCCCTTGACCCATCCAATGCTGAAACATATAAAGGTTAAGGTTATAAATAAAGGAGGGGTAGCTTTTCAAGCAAAGGTAGAGACAGGCACTCTTCTGAGCAGCTGATATACACTCTTCTTCTTTAGGTCTTCTATCTTCAGGAGCTAGAGGTCACCACTCCTTATCAGCAATAACAGATCTGAAATATATAATCCCCATAAAAGGCCAGACACAAAGACATAAAAAGACTGATGACTGCTGGACTGGGGGGAGGGAAGAAAATGGTGAGAGAGAGCTAAATGGTAAAGGACCCATGAAGATATCTCTGCCAAAAGTAAGAATGGATATGGCCACATGGTGTGTCCCAAAAGATTAGGAGTAAATTACATGAGTAGAAATCTGTAAAAGAGCTGAAAAGACTAAAGAAGGCAGTCTAGAATCCTCATCACCCTAAAGACACAGCAGGACTGGGAACAGATTGCTTGACACTGAAGAGAGGGGACACTCTCCTTTCATGAGAATAGGTCACTCTATCACCCTAACTGGGCTCCACAAAAGGGACTGGGAAACCACCTCATAAACTGCAGTGGTAACTGTAATATTCTTGTAGGTGTTTAATTCCCCCCCCCACTTTGGTAGCTGGAGCCAACTGAAAAGCAGGTTCAAGGTGAGAGTGGCCTGGGTTTCCAGTTGTTGTTTGGTCTCAAGGTCCTTGCTGACCTCAAAAAGTATAGGGTGACATGAACAGGGCCCAAGACTTGTCCTTGAGAGATCACTTCAAAATGAAGATTACAAACTGAGATTTCCAATGCAATGGGTTCAGTGAAAATAGGACCCCATGGCCAGATGTAAAACTGGAGTCAATGGAAAACAGAAACCAAAATGAAGTGAAGAATGAAGAATTAATTAGCTGAGAGAATGAAATGGATGCACGACACAGGTGCCCAGGGTGCAGGTTACGGGGCTGCCAAGAGGACTTAGAAGGAGTCTGTCTGCACAGTATATGGTGTCAGAGGTCCCAACAAAGGACCTGTAGGCGTTCAGAGTCTGAGATGTGGGAAAGCTCTATTGATGAGTTAAGGCACGTAGGATCTCACCAGACAGAGACGGAGGAAGACGATGTTATCAGGAAATCAAAATGGCAATGACCAAAGAAAACAGGAAATGAGCATCATCAGCTGAATATTGAATGGTGCGTTTTGCTGGAACAAAGGGTGCATTAAATATTAAAAGTCACTTGAAAGGTAGCCTTAGGCAACATGAAGAGTGACTTTTTAAAAAATTATGTTTTTATTGATTTCAGAGAGAGGAAGGGAGAGGGAGAGAGAAATAGAAACATCAATGATGAGAGAGAGTCACTGATCGGCTGCCTCTTGCACGCTCCCTACTGGGGATTGTGCCCAAAACCCAGGCATGTGCCCTGACTGGGAATCAAACCTACCGTGACCTCCAGGTTCATAGGTAGATTCTCAACCACTGAGCCATGCCAGCTGGGCTGAAGAGTGACTTTTTGAGAAGCAGTGGGGACCCAACTAAAAATCTAGCAGGACAAACAGAGCTTAGTGAAAGACCCTGTGCTGGGAACTCTTTCCTCCAGCTCTTTCAGATGTCAGCAATGGCTGCAATGTCATAAACTGAACTTGAAAATAAAAGGGTCGGAGGCTTCTGTGCAGGTTGGGAGGCTTGAAACAAAGTGATCACAATCATGCTGTTTAGAAATATGTTCTAAAACTAACTTGGAAGAAAACTGCCATCACCAAATAGTTCTAGAGGAACAATATCCTAAATATAACTACAGTCCTTATTTGAGTCTATTTGAAATTTGTTATATATAGTTTGATATTTTAAAATAATGATCCCCTGTGAACACAAGCAGAGAAATGACCCCAGACTCAGGCCAGAGAATAATACAACATATCGATCATGATATACACAAAATATATTTCCAAAATACAGGTACATTTATTTTAGTAGACTAACTGTAAGCTGGCTGCATTCACTAACCTAGTACCATAAATGCATTCATTTCTTAAGGCGCTATGATCCAAAGGGAAATGAAGGGATTTGAGAAGCACGCATGCAGGAAGAAGAAAGGTTTATTGAACACACATCTATCTAAGCATAATTAACAATCTCAAAATACCTCTGCACTGAAGAGCGCTTATTTCCTCCCTGGAGCTATAATGCATACATTTGATTCCATCATTTTGCAGCAAGGTGCCTATAATACATAGAATTAAAGACTCTAGAACATCTGTAATAAAGCAATACACCTTTTAAAAAAAAATATTAACAGTCTTGGAAACCACAATAACTCAAATACAAGATTTACAAAGTAGTGAACTAGAAAAAGAAAGAATGATCATCTTCAAGCACAGACTCACATTTGCAAAGAGTAAAGTAGAACAGAAAGAGCTCACTTTTTACCCAACTCTCATGTTTCATCTCTAGGAGCCTAACATCTAGAGGAGATACGCATGTGCCTTACCATCCCCTTGGAGGACTGGATGGGAGGAACTGAGGACAGGCAGAGAGTAGGATACAATAAGCCCCCTTTGGCTGTTGAAAGTTCAGGCCTGAACATAAACATACCCCACCCCCACCCCTAATCTCTCTCGCCAATTCCGGCATCAAGTAGAACAGAGATCTTCAACTGATGCTGGGTAATGGCCTGTGGGATTACACAAACCTCCACTTCCGATCACAACCTTACCACCTCCTACCTGAGTTGTCTTGGGGCATTTTATGTAATCTCACTGAACCTCAGGTCCCTCATGTTTAAAAGTAGAATATTATTACATACTTCAAGAGGTGGCTAAGAGAATTCAGAAATAACGTCTGTAAAAAATATTGTATATTAGATATTTTAAAAATATTAGTTTCCTATATTTTCCTTCATAAATCTGATAGACACTCCTTTTGGGGATAACATATTTATTGTACAAAATTTTAAAAATAAAATTATCCATAATCTTCCCACCTTAAATGAATGGCTAAAATATTTTTCTGTGTTTCAACCTAATCTCTTTAGTATGTATATATGTATATAGATTTTTTTTTTCCAAAAAACATTTCACAAAATATTGTAAAACATGCCCAGTATGTTTTATAAATAGTACTTTTAAGACTTACAGAAATGAAAACTTTTGGAGTAACTCCATCTATGCATCCTTTCTTTTATTGATTTCTTCCCTCTCTTTCCTGCTAAAAAGACCCGCTTTGCTTTGATGTCAGATAAGTATATTATCTTCAAGCTCTTTCCTGCTTTCTTTTTTTATATTCAATCCTTTGATCCATCTGGAATTTATTTTAGTATATAAAGTAAAGGATCGTTCCATTTTTTTCCCAAAGACTTAGCCAGGTTTTCCAGAATCATTTCTGAAAGAATCTTTCCTCTCCTTACTAACTTAAATGCCACTTTTATCACATACCTGAACACAGTGCCTAAATGTTTTAATCCATGTGCCAAATTTGATGGCCTAATAGTGCCTGCCTGGGGGATTCTCAGACCAGGTGTCCAGGCCCAGGGATGGGTACTCATGTCATTTAGCAATGAATGTCTGCCAAGGAGAGGAAAATGGGAGAAGATGGTGACTGCAACAGATGTCCCATCCCTGCACTAGTTAATCGGTTTCTACAGTTTCCAGCTCAATTCCATTGCAGCTTTATGATATATTTTAATATCTTGTAGCCCAGGTGCCCTTTTATTTCCCTTCTTAATCAAATTATTTATGGCTGTTCTTTAATGTTTATTATTCCAGATGAATATTATATTCTCTTTACAAGTGTCCCAAAGAATTTTGTTAGAATTATAGGAGCAGTAAATTTATAAAAAAATATGAAGATAAATGACACCTTTATGACTAGTCTTTCTAGCCAGAAACATAAGTGGCTCCATTTATAGAGTCATGTATTCTTTCAATTAATATATGTGTGTGTGTGTGTGTATTCAGGTGACATACATATACATTCACAGCTAGATTTTTAAAATTATATGTCCTGTACTTTCTTGTTAAGTTTGTTCCTATATATTTCTTATTATTTGCTGCTATTGTGAATGGAGATATGGGTCCATTACATTTTATACATGATTATTTTAGAACTACTATTTTATATGTATTTTTTAAAATAAGTTTTTCATTGACTTCAGAGAGAGGAAGGGAGAGGGAGAGAGAGAAACATCAATGACGAGAGTCACTCATCGGCTGGCCTCCTGCACGCCCCCTACTGGGCATCAAGCCCGAAACCCAGGCATGTGCCCTGACCAGGAATCAGGCGGTGACCTCCTGGTTCACAGGTCGACGCTCAACCACTGAGCCACGCTGGCCGGGCTGCCTTGTATGTATTTTATATCCTCTTAACTCACCATTCCCCCATGTTATTTATATTTTTTCTGCTGACACATTTTGGCTTTTTAGGTAGCCAATGACATCAAGTCTGAAGTGACCAGAATTCTGTTTTAAATCTGTTCATTTGCCCCCTTCCTCACTGTCTTCTGTCCCTTACCCACTGGAAATGATACCCTTCCTGGGACCAGGGTCTTTCCCGTGCTGTGCAAGGCCTGGTCTCCAGTGTCTAGAACAGTGCTGGCCACACGGATGTTCAATAAATAGTTGGTAAACGACTCTGTGGCTTGAAATAAAATTATCTTCTGAAAATAATAGCAATGTCCTCTTCAGGGTTTGATCTCAAAGGTCTGGTTCCTGACTTCAAACTTCTAGAATACTATGGTGGGGTAAATCTTTACTGAGAATGTCAGTGTTAGCTCTCTATTACATATAACTAATGCCTAAATACTGGAGGAAGTATAATGCATTACTGTTAAGAAATCATCTTTCTATAACTAATCTGGTTCTTGTTTTTTTTAAAAAAATTTAAATACATAATGCAAATCGACCCCATTTGGAGATTTCTTTAAAAAGATCACCATGAAGGTTTTCTCCTTTACCCTATTAACATGATTTATTGTTTCAGTAAAAATAATCATCTTGGAGGGTGAGGGGTTTCCAGACCTCCTTGAGATACTAATATTGACACTGCCCAGAAAAACATCACTCACACAGGAGTTTGCATTTAAGCTCTGAAACCCACAAGTCTGTATAAAACTTGCGTAAAAACAAGTTTGTATTTAATTGCCTTTTAATGAAAAGGCATTAAATTTTTTCATGAACTATCCAAGAACTCAATCATGAAACAAGTAACCAAATATCAAATAAAACATTAAAATATTTTCTAATATTAAACATACTGCCAAGTCCTGAAATAAGATCCATATTATCAAAATGTATTTTTCCTACAATGGACTCTTCAACTTATTTGTCTACTCTATTAAATTTGCCTCTCATCAATATTTTATTTTGAAAATTATTTCCTTCACATTCTTTCTTTGGCATTATATGTCTAAATTTTAATGTTGAGTGGGTAGTTTATTTTCACTAAGTACTTAATAACAAAGCACAGATCTGAAATTCGCCTGTTAATTGCAGTTCTGTCCTATCCCGCACATCTTGACACATGATCTCATCATTGCCATTTTTCTTAACTGTTAGTAATTACAGTTTTGATTTCCTTTATGATCCAAAAATTTAGAAAAGTGGTTTTCGTTTTATGTCTCTAGTATTTTTTTTAATTTAAAGCTTCATTTTTAATTTCTACTTTATTATTGCTTTGTGTTGAGTTAATGTAAACTATGCTCTTTCTAGTTTGAAATATTTATTCATTCACATTAATTTATATCCTTCAAGCTTTTTCCCAAACCATTTGTCAAAGACCCAGAATAACTGTGTGTCCAACACAATTAATCTTCTTTTTCCAAAGTTTTGCTCTATAAATATGAAGAGAGAGCTTTCGAGAACTCCAGAGAGCTGGAAGTGAAGATATTTGGTGGGACCCCAGCCTATTAAGTATTCCCCCCCACCCCCACCCCCACCCCCAGATGAAGACACAGCTTTACAAATAATGAATTTGACTAAAGAACCAAAAAAGCCCCTGTAAGAGAAGGTAATTCTTCTGGAATGGTGCTGGAAGCCGGGCGTAAACAGATCCCAGCATGGCAGGACTCAGCCTCCCCTTCTACTCTGTGAGGCCCATCTCCATGCCAGGAGAGCCAAGGGCATCAGCATTAGGGGCAAAGGAAAAGCGTCACAGTAACTTGCCACATCTTTCCTCTGTTCAGCCACCTCTCTCTTCTGTTTAATCATGAACTTTTGGCAAATTTTATGAAAAACTTATGACAATTAATGTTTTGCTCTGTTCCTTTGTTAATCTAAATTGCCAAACTGCCAATGCAGTTTAATCAATGCATTTAAATTTGCGGTTCTTTTCTTTGTATTTTTAATATACAAACTGTTACACTTGGCCCTGGCTGGCGTTGCTCAGTGGTTAGAGCCCTGGCCCGCACACCGAAGGGTCGCAGGCTTGATTCCCTGTCAATGACACACGCCTTGGTTGCAAGGTAGGTCCCTGGCCTGGGTCAGGATGAGTGAGGGAGGCAACCAACCTCTCTTTCTCTTTCTCTATCTCTTTCCCTCACCCCTTCTCACTCTCTCTAAAAATTCAATGGCAAAAATATCCTTAGGTGAGTATTAACAACAACAACAACAAGCATGTCACAACTGTGTTTTCACTGTGGATGTTTCTTTATATGACATGAAATAAGTTCATTTTTTCTCATTTAATACTTTTTAAATTTATATTCTATGAGTTGTTATATCAATTTCCCTATTTGCACTTAGCTGATCTATTTTCACCCATTTTTTTATTTTAAACTTATTGTTGGAAATGGTATTTTTGAGCCTAATCTGAAAGAACCTCTTTGTCATTTAAAGTGGACATTTGATGCATTTGTGTAAATTGGCATAATGAAATGTCATTTTACTTAAGGATCAAAGGCTTTATTTTAGGAACTCAATTAGTTTTAGAGCAAGACTAAAATGAGTTATTTCACTCATTCCAGCGAGGTGGGAAAAGCATGCAGGAAGATATCATTCCCACTTTCCAGTGACTTTCTTGGATAAGAGTTCATCGAAAGATGCAAATCTAAGGGTATTGGCAGGGAGTTCAAACAAGTCATTAGGGATTCTGTAGAGTCTATAGGGAATAAAGATCCCTTAGATCTGTTCAAAAGCTACATGCAAGAGTCAAGAAACAGAGACACCACAATTAGTTACCAAGAATTTTCTGTGAACCCCAGAGAAATGAATGCTACACAATGAAAAAAGATAACCATCCTCCCAGTTTAATACAAAAATCAATATTTTTTAAAAAATTCAGTAATGTGACAGATTAGGAGACTAAGACAGAAAAAAGTTGCATACTTACAGTTAATCTGAAAATTTAAAAACTGATTGGGAAGTTAGATTTCTGTGTGCATTTGGGTTCAATAAAACATACTTGGTGGGCTACCCAATTTCTTACCTGACTCAGTTCAATTTCTCACACAGAATAGCAGGCCACCTAGAGACAGAATAGTGCAATATTTTCGAGGATTCATGAAAAAGTAGTATTGATTTCCCTAAGAAGACGCTCACAAAGTAAACAGGTTTCTTGTTGTAAGACAAAACAGTTGTGTCTGCAGTATATATGAATTTGGGGCCTATTTGCTACACGGGCAAACTTAATTGTTTGCTCCTCTGAAAGGAATACTAGAAACTAAATAGCAACCACTAATGTAAGGTAATAGAGTTACAACTCCAATCTATGCTTATCTAAGAATCAATAAAACCTGATCTACAATGTACTAAAAACAATGCGGCTCTTATATGCATTCTCTTAAGTGCATCTTCTATTGTTCAGAGAACCAAATTTTGAGTGGTGACTTTCAAAAATATTACTGCAGAGAGAAGTCATTTTTGAATTATGAAGTTATAAATTTCAATGACTGCACCTCAAATAAAAATATAGATCCCTATGTGTAGTGAGAATAATGATTTTTAGATATAAATCTTTCAAAAATAAACTTTGGTTTAATTTCAGTATTTGAATAAAACTGATGTGCCCATAGATCAAATAACCAATTACAGCTTTAGATAAAATTGAATTAGGAGAGGCTTTCCATATTTAGTTCTGGTAAAAACAATACAGATGTCACTTAATAAAAAACAAGCTCCCTTTGCTATCTGCTTTATTGCTTCAATCGCTCAGACATATTGAAGTGAAGGCATTTTGTTTTGTTTTGGTATGAGCTCTGCTTTATAAAATGCATATGTTTACTCCAAAATACAGACAATGCATACACATAAACATATTTATATGTATATAAACACATGTGAATGAATAAATACATCTATGTTAGATATGGATATATATAAAATTCACCATATTCTGGTCAACATCCACAGGAAAAATATTAGATTACTAAAATTTGATTATCTGTGGTTAGGCTCCTTTCCCCCCTAATTATTCTTAATGTGAATTTAATTCACTTCTAGTTATCTTTATCCGGCATGATTATGAAAACACGGTACTATATAATATGATCAACAATGAAGTAAAATAAAATAAATATATTTTCCAAATATATATGAAATACATAGTTTTGTACATATAAAATATATATACAAATATAAAAATATATACTATATACTGAAAATATATATGTGTATATATTATATATAGTTATATGTGAAACAGTTTATTCTCGTATTATTTTCTATTAATTATTGTATTATTTTCCATACAAACAACTTTAAACCCACTTTTGCTCCACCCTGTACATATATATTCTCAGAAGTTTAGCTGTGGCATCTGTTTATACTTGAAGGGACATTTATATTTAGTTTCATAATCTCTATTTTCTTAAATCTGAACGAAATCAGTCAGCAGTAGGCCCTGGGCGCTATTGGTATGGGTCCAGGAGACAAAGAGTGGCTCCTCACTCAGCTACGCTGTCCCTCTGTTATTTCGAGTCTCTAGGTTTACTAGTTTTGTTCCACTTTCTGAGGGATCTGACACCTTCACTGGGTTTTCTGGAAAGAAAGTTAAGTATTTCTCAATGTGCAAAATCAAAACACCTCCATGTTCCCTTATCCATGCAAAGGACTAAGTTTCTACTTTAAATCTGGGGGGGGGGGGGGAAAGGAGAGATAATTTAAAAAATCCTTATCTTTCTATGAATAACTGTGGGTTTTTAAAGGCTTAGGGACATGAATCATTATTACATTATTATCCTTGGAGAATGAAGCACAAAGATTGATCAAAATAGCTGCTCAAAATGTACCCTTAGCCTGCCTGACTTACTGGCAGAATAAAATACGCCTGAACTCTGCAGGCTGGTACCTAAATTTCAAAGCACACCGAACACCTTTGCCACGTTCACTCTCATAAGGGAATGTCAGGCTTACACTGAAATTATTATCTTTACCATCCTTAAGCTTCAACTAAAACAAGTATCATGCCTATATGTGAGCTCTGAGTATATTGTCCATTCTTAAAAGATAAATAAATAGAAGAAATTTTCCTAAGTAAATAAGGAATTAATAGAGAGCAATAAAAAAGTATTACCAACTAGTAAAACACCTATAGCATTTTGTAGGTAAAACTAACACTCATTTTTAAAGAAAACCAAGATAGCAATTTTTTAAAAGAAAATGCATTATTTATGAATTAAAGTGACTGTCAAGTAGATGTTATAGGGTAGAAATGAGCACAGTGCTGGTCCATAAGAAGTTTCTAGGCTACTGCCTACATAGTAGCCTCAGCATCTCTGATGGCTTCAACTTCAGCAAAGGGAAGGGGGCATGACCTTAGCATTACAGTTAGCAGCCAGAAGCCGGTGTCAACCTAGCACCAGAATTATTTCGTGATTTCCAGGATCCCACAGCAACAGAAACATACAATAATTCACTCAATAATTTAACAATAAAAATGGAACTATGTATCATTTTAGATGAATCAAAGCCTCCTGCGTGTGAAGGAAAGTGTGCATTCATTCAAAGAATCAAAATCATCGCGTGAGAGCAAGTTCAGTATTATTTTTATACTATTTATTTTTCAGATACAGAGTTATTGCAAATGTAAACATTTCAAATCATATTTAGAAGAGAAACTGCAATTCTACTTCTAGAGTGAATGTGTTTGGAAAAATCTGTAGCTGAGTAGCGCACCTTTTCCTTCACAGTGTCTTTCAGCTCAAGCAAGATCCATGTCATTCTCTAGCCGCTGCCTTTCGTGGCGACCTCTCATGTCTCTCCCTCCCTCCAGGGCCTTACTTCCCAGCCCACCTCCTCTTTAGGCCAGTTCCCAATCCTCAGACAAGTCACAAAGATCTCTGGGCTGCTTTCTAAAAAGCCATTAATCTAACTAAACAGTAAGTCTCAATGTCAATAACCAAAGCATTTTAATGATCCTGTCTATTCTGCATTAAAAAACAATCTGTTTCACAGAAATCTGCATAATACATTACTTTCCTAGTTATTTTTAATAGACATTTTATTTCATCTTCGAAAAATGACATTAACATTAGAGGACAGATACTAACGCCTTTTCTTTACATAAAGGAGTAGATGAGAAATTGTTCAATGACATGACTAGGGCCATGTAGATTATTAGGGCCAGACAGGATTCAGTCCTGGACTTCAGATTCTCACTTCAGGGCTCTAAGGCCAGACTAGTGTGAACATAGTTACACACCAAAGTTGGAAGTTGATTAAAAGGAAGCCAGGTTGGACATTAACATCCATGTACCCCTAAGCCAGTGTCAAAGTGTAGGGTCCCATCGGTCCCATCTGCCCCACCTGTATGGTGGCCTGGCTAAGGGGAAAGGGAAGGGGCCATTTATTAAAAGCTTGCTATACATCAAGTCCATTCATTATATAAATTATCTACTTTGTTCTTGCAAACAACCTTACGAAGTAGGTGTTTTCACACTCATTTCATAGGAGAGAAAATGAAATCTTTATGAAGCCTGACTGTCTAACTTTGATGCCCATGCTCTTTTCTTGGAACATTTGCCTCCTACTATACATGCTACAGGGGCAAGAAATATATATAGAGAGATTTAGGGTACAATAGATGTGTGTGTAGAGAGAGTGAGAGAATAGTTCAGTGAATAAACATTCGACCAAATTAAAAGAAACACATCTAACAAAGAACTAGTCACATTTTAATTCCACTTTATGAGTTTAATAATTTTTATATTCTACAACTTTTTACAGCACCAATAAATTATAATAAATTAATATCTGCCATTATTTTTAGAAGTACTCAGGTTAAAAATATAATTACAGAGTGTTTTTCGTATTTCTAAAAATATCAAGTATCAACTAAAAAAATTTCAAAGGGTCACAAGTATAAGTCTACTATTTCTTTTAAAAAGTTAACATGTCTTTATAATGCCAGAAATAATGCATTATGATTTTTTAGCAAAACAAATGAAATTTCAAGGCAAAGCTGAAAAATGCCAATGATTAGTAAGGAAGGGTCACCTCAAGGGTTCAGGTTTGGTATGTTCCCTTCAAAGCTCCTTCAGTTTCACCTGGATCTCAAGGGAAGTAGGAGCATTGCAAATGTGGCACTTAACCACCTCAATTCTTGGCTTAGGCTCTCTAACCTACTATGAAATCCCATTAAAATAAAAAAATGTCTTCAATATTCAAATAAAAGAAACGTCATAAAGATTTCTGATTTTCTTGGACACAAACTCAACAGAATAGTTGTTAACATCATTGTTACGACCCTCCAAATATACATATTTAGGTATCATAACAATTCCATACGGTAGGCACTGTTATTATTCCCATTTTAGAGATGAATAAACTGAGACAAGCATACTTAAATATCCCTTTTTCCATTTATATTTGTTGCAAAAGGTATATTGTAGATCCTCACTAAAATTTTTATGAAACAAGATGGACTCTGCATAAATAATAACTTTAAATTAAATAAACGAACATACATACCTTTTCTTACTATACCGTAAAAGCAACATGCTCATTACAGCTCAGCTAGAAAGTACTACATCTTCAGATAAAATCTCAAGTCTTTTGGCTCCAATTCATTTATGTTTTGAACCAAAATTAAACAAATGACTATGCAGGTATGAAATTTCTAGTTTATTAAAGCCCACGGCTTTGGATAGATAAATCATTTCTATGGTTCATAACCATGCTGCCTGTATCTTCTTATAATCTTTTTTTTCTTTTTTTTTAAATATATATTTATTGGTTTCAGAGAGAGGAAAGGAGAGGGAGAGAGACAGAAACATCAATGATGAGAGAGCCGTCAATGATCAGCTGCCTCCTGCACGCCCCCAACCAGGGATGGAGCCCACACCCTGGGCATGTGCCCTGACCGGGAATCAAACTGTGATCTCCTGGATCCCAGGTCGATGCTCAAATGCTGAGCCACGCCTGGCCAGGCTCTTCTTATAATCTTAATACCTAGCCACTACCATAGCATTGCCAATATGATCGATCACCTAGGCCATCCAACACAACCAAGTCGGCCAAGATGTTTAGCTGGTCAAGAAAGCTTTTTCTACTAGCCCTGGTAGATCATGGATTAGACTAGCTCTGACCTGAGCCCATGTCAATCTCGTGTTTACAATTTTTGCAGAAAATAATTATTGCTCTGTCCCTCTTACTCTTCTATAAAAATGTTTTCAACCATTCAAGAGTGACCCTAGGAGTGGGAAGGGGTATTTCTATTAACCAAGTCAAAACCTGTAAAAAAATTAAAATATTATTTAGCTTCCGAAGTGATCTTGAACTAGGGGAATCCAAACCTGGGAAACAGATTACTCTTGACTCAAAAGCTCTCTGCTGCATGTTCAGCCATTGCTCTGCCATGCCTGTCCTTGTTCTCAGGATTAAAAAGCCCTCTGAAGACTAGCAGGGCAAGCTACCACTCTCTATGGCTCACTGGTTTCCATTGTAATTCATTCTACTTGGACAGTCTGATAGTCCCCCAGTTGCAACCACTATGTTCAATCTCTCTAGCTGAGTGGTTCTCAAATCTTTCTGCATATTGGAATCACCAGGAGAGCTTTCAGAAATACTAATGCCTGGGTCTCAATGAAGACCAAATCAGAGTTTTTTAGGTGTGAGAAACCTCACTGGGCTGACTAAGCTCATTTAGATTCCATGAATCCCTCATCTGTAGTGAAAACATAACTGATTCAAGATCATCAGTGTCATTGGGGGGGTATGGGCCCATTTCAATTCAAAGGAACCCCAAGGTTGGCATAAGATCTGCTCCCACCTAGAGAATCTGCTCACAGAAATAGAGAGCACCGATACTTTAGGGTCCAGATTAAGCAAAGACGTATGACCAACATCAAAAGATCTCTGAATTGTTTCTGCTCATCGTAAGGTCAGTTAGTCTGAGAAATGCAATTAGTATATATTGGATTCAGAGTTCTTAAACCATTTGAGATACTCTAAGGAGGAAAAAAACAAAACAAAAATCTTTATTCCATAATTATTAAAATGACATGAGGAAGATGAAAAAGAATATCTGTGATGGGATACAGCAATTAATAATACATCCATTTTTTCTGCTTTTGCATCTGTATAGTACTTTCAGTGTAATCAGTTCCTAATATTGTTTCTAACTTTGTTCTAATACATATAATAGTCCTTATAGATACTAAAACAGACTTACTGTCTTAAAGAATCAACGAGATAAAGTATATGCACAAATGATACTTCATCTCAAGCATTCATTTAACTGATTCCTTTAATCAGAATTTTATGAGAAAAACTTCAATAAAAAATGTATCTTCCTTCTTAACATTAACTTTAACCATTACCAATTAAGGTGCTAGAAGCATGCTACAGAATAAATAAAATAAAGTCTCCTGCACCTAAACATCTACATTGAAGTTGTTTTTGAGTGGAAAAATGTATAGCTACATGTTGTTAAACTGAAACCCATACCTTGATGATTGCTGCAGAGCGACTGGCAAGGTTTATTTAGCAAATTTCATGCCAAGCTTCTGAAGTATGCACCCTACCCTTTTCCACACATAATTCAACATAAACACTTTTCTTCTGACAGACATTCTGAAAGATCAAAGTGCAGAACAAAGGCAAAGAGTGACAGGAAGCGCAAGTTCTGGGCCGTTGAGATGAATGGATGGATTAGCCAGAAAATTCACGATGACACCTTGGACCTGCAGAAGTGGTTCTGTTTATGTGATTACAGTTTCAGTGCTGAGGAGACCCAAAGCTCTAAACAGCAATCTTCCTCTCTGGCCCTGCAGGAAAGCCTGCAATATTTCAGAAAGCTCATCCATCAGTGCCAATCAGTGCAATTCACCTGACGTCTCATTATAGGTTTGAAGCCACTGGATGTCGTCTAGAAGAGGGCAAATAGTTCATTACACAAACCATCACGGACCAAACAGAACCCTTATGCAAAATGCATCACACAAAACCCGGTATATGGCCAGCAAGGGCTAGATAAAAGTCAAATAAAATAAACTGACTATTGTGGAACAGGCTTCGGATAGAGCACAATGATCCAGCTGCCTCACGCTTATGATTTACAGACTCATATTATAAGAAGCAGTGTTGAGCTTGCTAAACAAAAAAATATGGTTTTATGCATATAGACTTGAAATACAGAATTAGATTAGGAGTGAAGTTTTAACTACATGGACTCTCTGATGTAGGAGCAGGAAAAAAAAGAGAATGTTTGGGTTCACTAGCTGGAGTTCAATATTTTCAGCAATTTCCAGCCACCCTCTAAATTAATGTTTTCAGCAGCGTCGTATACCATCATGTTGATTTCAGAATATGGCAAAACATCAAAATCCTGGCCAGTGTTATTCCTTTCACTGCTAGCTTGAAAGGATATGCAATTAATTATATTGCAGATTTATGGGATTCTAACTAGAACCACACCGACTGGCCTGCTGGTGAGTACAGGAAGAAGGTAACCCGCCTGGGATTTGGAGAACCTATAGGACTACGTGCACAGTGGTTTGCTGGAATAAATTACTTTCTTAATAGCTTGTGCTCCAGTCTATTAAAATTCAGACTTTTGTTCCTTTTTAGTATCATTATCTCTATGGACAAGTTTTTTTTGTAGTTACCGAAGAAAGGAACTTAAAAAGCAAGTCTCAAAAGATCATTTTGTGGTGTTGTTTTTATAAAAAATAAAACAAACCAAACACCTCTTCTTGAATATGCTTTGAACCCACAAAAGAAAATTATTATTGCATTGGCAGGTGGTGGGAAAGTTGACCTTATAATTCCTTCCTACCCTGGAATGATGTAAAGATTCTCTATAAAAGCTTTTTTCCCCTCAGAGCAGCAGCCAGACAGATGCAAACAATCCCATTTCGGGACGATGGCAGGGACAGACTCAGTGAGTGGCACAATTCCTCAGCCATCCCTCGGAGTGTCTCCTGGACTGACCATGAAACACTTTTCATGACTTTCCCTGCAAAATTCTCAAAAGATTTTGAGAACAACAATGTTAGCTGTCTTGGTTTAGTCGGCCTACTGTACAGTCTCACACCATTGAGGGGAAATACAGTCCAAACACAATCAGAAATTCCACTAAAAGAGTCATTAGATACATAAAGAGTGGAAACAAAACTCAAAGTGTTCTCAAGATTACAATGTAAGGTCACTAACTTACAGATACTCAGCACAGAACACAAAAAGGAATAAGGAAAGGAAAGGGAAGACAACAGCTGAGATCTTCTGTAATCTAACCTTGTTTCATTTTTGGACAACGTGATAAGCATATTATTACAATATTCTAAATATTGATACAGAAAATAATGACACAAGTTGTTAATTACCCTTTTCTTGAATTTGAGTTCACAAAAAGGAAAAATTTTTAAGTGTAAAAACCAGTTTACTTAAGTGTTGCAATGTTCTATTGTTTCACAGGACAGAATGGACTCACAGTTTTCCATTACAAACAACTGTGGATTTCATCTCATATCTAATTCAAAGCAATAGAGGAACACATAGCATGATCCAGCCGATTTTTATAGTCTGTGATATGGAAAATGTGGGAGTATTTTTCACTTTAAATACATAAAAGATACTGAAATAGAACAAAGGTAAAAAAAAAAAATTAAGAAAACCCTAAATGTCCTATATATAAATAGTGTGAAAGCACTTAGCCAGGTGGTAGATTTTCAGGGACTAAAAAATGGGTTTAGAGAACTTTTAAACTAGCAACAGATGGAAAAAAAGGGTAATTTATAATCTCTGTGTCTGGATACTGGTAAGGATTTTTGTCAGCAGTATATCTGAGCATCAGGCTGTGCCCACATAGACAGTTTAACAATTCTAACCCCTATTCTTTCTCAGAGGCATCACCAAGAAGCATGTCCCCTTTTGACTTGGTCATTGGTCATTGGTCATGTGAGGGCTTCCACATTTAGTTTTCACTCCCTGAATATATGCCTGAAACCTGGGGATGTTCTTTCTTCTTCAGCATAACTCAACTGTGTCATCATGAAGCTTAGACAATGGAAAGACTAAAATCCTAACAACCAACACAAGGGGATAGAAGAGAAAGGCATGAAATTGAACTGATGGTCTTTTTCCCCATAAAATTAATTTAAACCTCCCCCCACCCCCCAGAAAATAAAGCTCATTTTAACAAAACAATACTGTTTGCTTTATAAACAGAGAGTTTATGTGAGAGGCAAAGTTCTCATCAATGGAACCAAATGGAGTTCAGAAACAGAACAGTGTGGTCTTGTTTTATATATGACATCTGATATATGGCTGTGATAGCACTGCAGATCACTAATTAGTCTGGGACACTTGGTTAACCGTATGGAAGACAAAAATGAGACAGGATCCCTACCTTATACTGCACACAAAAAAAAATCCCAAGTGGATTTAAAGGTAAAATATAATAGGTAACTTTAATTTTAGAATAAATACAGGAAGATAGCTTTCTGACCTTCTTCATAAGAAAGAAATTTCAAACAAGACATAAAAGAGTATGAACTGTTAAAGGAAAAATAATAAATTTGAATCCATTAATATTAAAATCTTCTCTTTATCAAGGAACACTATAAATAAAGGGAAAAAACCACCTACAATCTGGGAAGAGGGATTGGCAACATAAAATTGACAAGGGATCAGTACCAGATTATTCCAACAACCTCTGAAGTCACTAAGATCGTGCTGAAACCACCCCACAGGAAAATAGACCAAGGCCCCTTTCCCATGAAAAAAGAAAACAAAACAAAACACTATGCTGAATAAACACATCCAAAGATGGTCAACCTCACACTAATCAGGAACGTGTTGATTAAGATCAAAATAATATCCTTAGGATGACAAAAACGAAGAATTCTGAATACACAAGTGTTGGAGAAAAGGCAGAGCAACAGGAACTCTCAGACACTGATGATGAGTGTATAAATTGATGCCAACCATTTTTAAAAATAATTTGGAATTGTAAAATTTTATGTAGGCATGTTATGACTCAGCAATTCTACATCCAGATATACCCTAAAAAAAGCTGCACACATACCAGCAAACAAGCATAAACAGCATGTTTAGAAGAGTCTTGACTATGATAGTAAAACCCTAAAACAACACAAATGCCTATTAGGAGGAAAAAAGAAAAGCAAATGTGATTTATACAGGTAATGAAATATTAAAGTGCAGTGAAAATGAATGAATTTCAGCTGTACATAATAACCTCGGAATGAACTTTAAAACAAAATATTCAGTGAAAAAAGCAAATTGTAAGCTATGTTTACAAAGCTCCAAGACAAAAAAATAAATGAAAGATTATTTTAGAGTATATACAGATATAATACATTTTTACAAAAACAAACAAACAAACAGGAATGAGAAATTTAACGTGGGGGGTAGCAATTATCATGGAACTGGATTGGTGTAAAGCACAATACTGCATATACTGGGAATGTTCTTAAGTGGGTGGTGGGTTCACAAGCATTCATGTTATTATAAATTGCATGTATATTCTGTATGTATAAAACCTTACCCTAAAAAATGACAAATACAATTGAAATTTCTAATGTTAGATTATGTATGTATAAAAGAATGAAAAATACCTGTTCTGTTTGGTGTATGTATGATCTTGACTAATTTTTATGTCATTCAAATTTCAAAATGAGATGTATCATATAAAAAACCTGGTACTCTGTCCTTGAAATGTAGAAAGAACTGGTGACCATAGGCCCCCATCCTTGCATGGTACAAAAATCATGCAGCTAAGTACAAGCTACTCTCTCCAGTCCCAGGGCTCAATTCATTCATTTGTTATCACCCTGGTCCCTCTAAGTTGTCTGAGTTAGCAAAGCTTTTGAATGAACTGGGAGTAACAGTGGCTCTCTCAAGAATGGTGAAATTAAATATGGTTTTATTTCTTCTCTTTGCTTATCTGTGTTTCTTATCCTTCTGTAGTGAATATTACTAATGAAAAGGAAACACAAGCATTATTTTGATGGATATTCCAAGGGAAAAATAAAGAAATTTCATACAGATGAGAAAGACGTTATCTAGAAGGTGGTGAATGCTCCATGTTAAGAATTACATTTTAATAGAACTAGCCTAATTTATAAAATTTTAATAAATATGTTTAAACTGAAATATCTCATATAGTGGTTTTCGTATTAGATTAAATGAAGTAAACAATAGGTAGACAATATAACTACTGAATTAAAAGCATCACTTTTACGTAAACACAGAAGATTTTTAAGTAAAGAGAAGACTCATCGGCATTTCAATCTGAGAAGGGAATATGAACTAAGTGAAGAGCTATGAGCATTTCTTTAGAACCCGAGCTATGACTTTGCAATTGCAAAACAAAAAGCTGCCTTGTAGCAAAGGCCCAGCCTCCCTGCCAAAAAATAGCATCATCTGTCAGCGTCAGATGTTCTTAAATTTTCTTGAAGAGTAAAAAGGAAAGGGAGGTTATGAAATTTATGCGTCCCACCCTTGGGCTCCCAGCCCTGCTCTTTTGGAGTGTGTTCATTCATGTGAAAGTTCATCAGCCAGGGACCACACTCTGCATGACAAGGCTGTATACAGCTCTCCCATTTAGGATCAAAGTCTCCTTTTTTATTTCCAGTATATACCCCATGCTAGTTCTCTCCACTTTCAGATTTTCCTTTCTATCCCTCCTGAAGATGTCTTTTCTTCTTCCTTGGGCCTAAACATTTTTTTTTAAATTTCTAATATTAATAAAAATAATATTATGTTGAGCATTTATTCTGTACCAGCCACTATTCTACAAACCTTAATTCATTATCTTGGTCCTCGGAAAAATCCTTGAGAAGTTTTTCATTTGACAGATGGTAACTGAGATGCCATCACCAACATCGCAGAGCCAGCCTGGAGCAGGGATCCAGCCCCATGCAATTTAATTCAAAAGCCTGGGACCTTCACCTTGACGATCCTGCCTCACGTCAGTGTGGTTCAGGGAGGCGTGAGCAGGCCAGTGACGCCAACCTTGCATCTTGAAAGTAAGCGGCAGAAAGGTGTGATAAATAAGGGGAAACGGCTGCCAAAAGAGGGATTATGAACCATGGCAGGAAGTCTGCTAGAACGCGAGAGGGTAAATGGATTGCCATGCACTCGGAATTAAATTTCTGAACCCAAAGAATCTTTAAGAAAAGTTTGACTCAAAAAAAATATTCATGGTAGAGTGTTTTGGGGGGGGGGGGCAGAGGAGAAAATCAAATTCTGGGCAGTTCATCTCTTTACCATTGCAACAGATTGAACCAAGAGACCTAACGTGATATCCCTTTTATAAAAATGCCAAAGCCGAGTTCTCAGAATGGAGATCAACTGCCTACCAAAAGAAGAGACACCTGGCCTGGTAGCCTTTGGTCTATATTTATGCCTTCCTCAACGCTCAGGCTATTGCCCTTCTCTAATTAATCCATATAACACTGCACTTCTGAGGGGCAAATTAGAAGCAGAAAAACATCTCCATTTTGCAAATAGGAAGCAGATGCAGTGATTTGGTGGTTCTTAGTGAATCAGTAACAGAAATTCACAGTCCAGCCTGACTTAGGTTCCACTGATTTATCTACACAGCATAGTACCAAAGGCGAGCCTTAAAAAACAAAACCAAAAATGGGGCCTTTCTTTGTTAAGAAACTGAACAACCAGGAGTCTCCTTTTTTTTCCCTTTTTCTCTAATTTAGGCCAAATTCTGCTAAACATGCAAAAATGTGTCAGTTCTTTCTCTAGAATTAATGTATTTCTTCTAAAACACAAAATTACTAGACAGAAGTCTTGCCCATTAATCCTGACAATTAGCTTTAGAAGTATCTGAGATCAGACACCAGGAAGTTAACAAAAGATATATACCTCATTTGACATTAAGAAAAACTAAAGAAGGAAATTGTATGAAAATCCACTGTGGCTAAAATAAAAGTCATGGATTAAAGGCTCTATGAAAAACCACCTTATTAAATCCCATTCTTCCTTAAAGGAGATAAATAGAATTAGTATAATTAATGGCTGTAATTACTTTTATGATGTGCTTTTCTTGACATAAACATTCTTTAATCAATCCAAAATGCAAAAAGGCTTATTAGTGAGTTTACTAATTTTAATAAGCTTTATAGACACAGGTCTAAAACTAGCACCATTAGATACTTGAATGAGTTTGGGATAAATTTTCCCCCCACAAACTCAACTTCTTTGGTAATTGCCAGGCATAGATTTTTTTTTTTACTAGAGAAAGCTATAAACTATACAACAATGTATATCTTTTGACCTTTTAAAACATTAGCAAGAATTATCTTTATTCTGGATTGCTCTACCTTCAAAATATGAGTCATGAGAAATTCTTGCTACGTGCAGGAGAGCTGGCACAGAATTTAAAATCACCAGCATGACAAGTTGGTATATGGTGGGACTAAGGGTTGTGAACATAAAAATTTCACTCTTCCTAGGTCATTTCTTGCTCATTTTGGTAGCAAATCACTGGTTTTAAACTTAATACTTGCACTCATGATAATCACAAGCTATTTATATCTAGATTTAGATATAAATGATATAGACTAGATATAGGTTGCTTTTTCTTGCCTTTATGAATGATAAATTTCTAAGTTCCTCAATGTTTAGAGTCTTTATCATGATATTGATGCCTGGGCCATACTGTGTTTCCAAGTTATGAAAATTCATATTTTTACTAAAAACCAAGATTCTTCTACAAACATAATATAAACACATCACTTTCCTCTAACACAGACGTGGAGGGAAACTGGGATAGAAACACGTAAGCATCACAGATTTCTATTCTGTGCCAATAGGATCCTTTCATTTTTGCAATTCTGGAGCAAAATTTGGAAATGAAGACTGGAAGATCGTGAATGTTGAAAGTCCGCATGACCAAGTATGAAAGTTAGATCATTTGCAGCCTCACAGCTCATTCTGTTCTCCGAGAAACAATTCATAATCAGTGAGGAGTTCTATGACTCCTAAGAGAATTGAGAAATGTGCTGGTGTTTCATTTGTTCCCCCCAAAGTGACTCCCCAGGAGCAGCAAAAGTACTAAGTTAGCTCAAGACAGTGGCCCATGCTGAGTCAGCACTTGTCCTTGAACCAAGAAATTCCAGAAGGGTGGGGAGCTGGCAAGGAGAGCGGGTTAGAAAAAAGGTGGACTTGGAGGAAGAGAGCATATCATGGACTGACAGTGGGCCTCCCGAGTGTATCAGTAATGTGGCTTTCTGCCAAAATGTTTTTCTCTTTCTTTGCAATAAAGGAAATAGTACATTATAGTGTTTTGTGGACTACGGACAATTTGGAAAATTGCACATTTGCAACAGTATCGCCCTATGAATTAAAGTTAAGGTCTTTTCCTTAAACAGAAGTAGTATTAACTATATGTTCAACAGAAATCTAACCCTCAGTAAAATTTTATGCCTATTGAGTCAGTTAAAGGGTTTCCAAAATAAGAGAAATGAAACTTTCTTTTGGTTTCCCTGGTGTAATATAACTAACTGAATGTAATTATTTACCAAATATACAGAATGAGAATGTTTAAATTAAAATTTAATTTAAAGGTTTAAGTTCTTCCTGGGGGTCAGGGGAGGGGGGAACTAGCCAAACGAGAAATCAACACCCAACAGACTAGATGTTGTAAAGGGACAGAAAGCACTGGTCTGGATAACTTCAAGGTGCGGGCGGGGTAAAGATCAGTCACCATCTATTTTTACTTACCTGTGTATCGTTTGAGACTTTCAATGAGTACCTATAATTCTAGTAACTTAATATTTTAGAATACCTAGTGTATCTCCTTGCTATTCTTGACCAGAGTAAAGAATAAATCCTTTCAGCTTTTAGAAACTTCAGTATAGTCTTTAAAATACATTCCTGTTAATACTAAATATTGTAAAGATACACTATATCTGTATATTGTAAAGATACAGCAAGAGACAAAAGACTTGGCTAATACTTTCTTATAATTCTCAGAAGAGGAGAAACACTATTCTGCTCCTAGGACCAGGTTATTTTGGAAGGAGCCCAGTGAACTGAAAAATCGCTTGTAACTGTGGCATGTTACAAAAACTGACATCAAAGTAGGATAATTGTTCTACCATATTTTTAGATACGTGCAGATCAGTCAATCAAGAATTATGTACAAAAAAAGGTGCTCTACACACTGTGGGAACAAATAAGCAGGGGGAAAAATTCATCCCAGTCCTTGGAAAGTATATGCTCTTGCTGGTAAAGCAAGACAAATAAATAAGAATTGTCGGTAATGTGTCGTGGACTAACTTAGAAATGAGGGCGACCAAGTGTGTAGACTAACTAAAGGCAAGGAAGAAGTTATCCTCTGAAGAACATGAAAACCTTCATGAGGGAGATGAATCCTTCGTGAAAGTGGATCTTGGGGAAAATGCAGAATTTATTAGGCTGAAGTCACAGTGAGAGGAACGGCACTGGATAGAGAGGCAAAGAGGGAGACGTGGAGATGCTGAAATTTTCCTTTTTCCGTAGCAAATGCGGAGCCTCTGGAAACTTGTGGCTGGAGAGGTGAAAGGGTCGGGGGAAAGATTAAAGTAGGGATGACTATCAGGAGGTCAATACATAATAGTCTAGTCATGAGGTTCATAGATGTTTCTAGAGCAGGGAAATAAAGAGAAGATACTAAACACTATTGCCAATAAAGACTGGGACTGAACGATAGGCTATAAAAATAGAAAGAACCTCAAAGTCTCAGTTGTGTAAAATCATGACACAAAGGAAGTCCACTTGGTGAGAGAGGCGATGGATTTGTACTTAAATGTTTAAAAGTAACTGAATGCTTTAGGGTAGGAGTTCAGGACTGGATATTAGAGTAGTTTGCACCTAAATTGGAATTATAGTTGAGTACAAGAAAGCAGGAAAGCTTTCTTAAAACAGTCTACAAAGAGGAGAGAGAAGACCAAGAATTGAGGAGTTGATAGAAGATCTAGAAGACTAAAGAAGGTGACAGTACAGTGTCGTGATGCTTCCGCAGGAGGGGAAAGGGTTGGTCAGCGGTAGCCTGTACTGGAGAGGAAAAAGGGATTGAGAAAATGCTCTTGGGTTTGGTGAGAAAATGACCACAGTTACCTCGCAGGTCACTGGACACCGAAGGCAGGTACTGGAGGCTGTGGCTACGTGGAGGGTCACTGGGCTATTCTCTGCTGTGTAACTTGGAAAATTTCTTTCTTACATTTTAGAAAATGGGAATTAAAATTGAGGAAATGAAAGTGAAAGAAAGAAGACAAGTAAAACGGTAGTTTAGGGAAGGCAGCAGATGTCTCTTGGTCCCTCTGGTCCTACCACCCCGATTTAAGGACGAAGTATAGCATAGTCATGAATAGGACAAGTATTATCCTTGCTGTTTATTAGCGGGTGTCCTGGGGCAAGTCACCTGTTCTTAAATACTGACTATAAGATAAGTGCTTCATTTCCTGAATACTGACCATGTGGCAGGTCATTCACATACATTATTTCATTTAATCTTCACATTCTTATAACATGGTTCTCAAAGCTCAGCTTTCTAGTCCAGCAGGATCAGTGAGAATACATGTGTCTAAAATTATAGCTGGTAAGGGGTAAAGCCAGGAATGAAACCTAGCTCTGTTGATTCTAGAGCCTTTGTTCTTAATTACTAAGCGACAGAGGGGGAACAAGTGAAGGTAAAATGTACTCCATGATATCTGTGTACGTACCATACCCAAGACGTGAGTGCTTTCTAGATCTTTGCATCTACTGCTCTTATTTAACATACTCTCAACCTGAAGCCATCTCAAGCCATCTCAAAGCCAATGCCTGCAAGAGCCCGTTGGCTAACACACACTTTTAGGGGGCTGCAGAGCTCACCCCAACTGTTAAATGGGGTTCAAGAAGTAGTCACCACTCAGTAGCCGTCCATGGTTGCCATGTCTCATGGCAGTGGATCTATGTCTACAGAGCTTTCATTTTTCAAAAGAGAATAAAAATTTCTATGCTGATAACTAACCGAAGTGTTCTAAAACTACTACGTAAGGCAAGCAGTATATGAAAGTCCTTTGGGCTGTGTCACAACTTTGGTGTGGCCAGACCGAGAGATTCACTTGTACTCTAGTACAAGCCCCTAACAGGGCAATGCTATTCACGTATCTTTTAGTCTGTGACAAAGGAGTAAAGTGCCCAGAAAATGGCATGTCTGGGGATGGTGCCTAAAACAGCAAATCCTATGTCCCCTGAGAAATACCATAAAGCACCTGATGACACAGTTTGCATCGTGTTCAGCTCAACAAATGGCACTGAGTGACCAGTGCTACTGGGGATACAAACATGTGTTGCTTCATAAGTGCCAGATACTGTTCTTTTCATGTAATGACTCTTTTAGTCATTTCAAGAACTATATGAACTTGGTGAATTTATTATTCCCATTACACAGAGAAGCAAATGGAGACACAGACAGGTTAAAGAACATACTCAAGGTCACAAAGTTAGTGAGCTTCCAAGGCAAGAACCCAAGTAGTCCAACTCCAGCATCTGAGACCATCCCTACTAGTACCACCTTCCTAAATTTCAATGGTTGGTGCTGCTGTGGGGTTTGGATCTCATCTGGTCCCTCAGAGATGCTGCAGTGGAGATACTTTGGATACTTTTATTTTTACCACTACATGTCACATTAACTACCTCAGCAGAATGGAGTCTTATGTGGTAGGTGTAAAATATCCCAAATGTTGTTTTCCATTTCATTTCTGCTCATACCAGACCACCAGACCATCAGACCACCAATATATCCTTATACAACAGCTAAGCAGTATCCACAAATTGATAAGTTCATATTATTTTAACATATTATTCAAAAATATCTTAGGCATTCATGAATGTAAGTATATATGTATTAGTAGCTATACATGTGTAAAGTCTTCCTGGAGGTTTTAATATTATTTCATAGGGTTTTGTGTTTTTTTGACATTTTAAGCCTCAGTTTATTACTGTATTTGATTAAAAGAGAAGTTCCTAACACAATAATATTAAGGGATACATAAACATACTTATCAAGTTCTTAGTGTTCTCATCTACTCCCATATTTTATGAGTAATTTTTAAAATTCCAGCCTTCAGAAAGGGAAACACTTGTCTAAAGATGTTTGGATTGCCTGGGCTTTTTAAAATCAATGTCAGTTTGCACAAAACTAGAAATTCAAGATATTAATGTTTCCAAAAGTACTTTTCAATATCCCACTAATCACTGACTACTCTCTCAACGTAGCCACATCTAACAAGATGAGAACTATTTATACTTTTAAAGAAACAAAACGGGGCCTTTTCCTCTACTCCCAACATCCAGGGGAAAGTCAATTATAAAATCGTTCTTGTCTAGATTACTGCAGCTGCCTCCTACCTCCCCCCCAGTCACCTGAGCATCTCTCCAGGCCTTTCTCCATAGACAAGCTAGAACGAGCCTTTCAAAAGCTGAATTAGAGACGACCTCACTGTTGCTCTTTAAAGCCATCACTGTACCTAGAAACATCGCTGGCCATGATCCTGGCCCACCAACAGGTGTGTAGTGAGATATCTACACACTGGTTCAGTTCCCAGAATAAGCCAAGCTCTTTCCTGATCAGGGCCTTTCATACTTTGTCCCATGCCTAGAAAGCTCTTCCCCCAATCCTTTATGTGTCTGGGGCCACCTAAAGTCACCTCCTCAAAAACATCTTTCCTGACTACCTAGCCTAAAGTTGGCCCCAAGAGTTACTCTTCCTGTCCATTTTCCTTTTCAGAAATGATTTCGATCTGCAGTGATGCATTTACTTTTTGTTTATGTGTTGTTTCATCTGTCTTTCCTCTGGCTATATTCCACAAAGTCAGAAACTCTGCTTGTGTTTTCACTATTGTACAGGTGGAACCTAACAAAATGCCCAACATGCAGTAGCATCCGATCAAAGTTTATTGAGAGAAATGAAGAAAGGAGGAGGGAGAGAAGAAAAGGAAACTTAACTGCTAGGTTCACTCAAGTTTAATTTTTTTATCATTGGACTGTGAGGTCTGTTTAGACAATGGGAATGTCTGTTCAGACAATTCTCAAGTTATTTCTGACCTTTTTTGTCTATACTTTTTCACATATAAACTGAGTTGGATATGTAGGAAGAATTTCAGAACCAAGGTAAAAATAAGACACATTGAGGTGGACCTTAAAATTTGTTTCGGCTTGCTACACCAAAAGCAATGCTTATAAATCCCATGTGTTGATAAGATCCTAGAATGGTGTAAGCTTATAGGTTTTTGGTTTTTTCAAATTAAATGACCATAAGGAATATGCCATCTATTGTGGGCTAAGAGGAAACTAGTCATTTCTTAAAATGACTTGAAGTTATACAATGTAATGATAATTAATTTACCTTTTAGACAATTATTTGGCCATTTTGACTGTACACAAGACTAATAATAGTTACACAAAAACAACTGGGGAAAAAGAAACCCACAATGTTTACATCTCGCAATTCAAAAAATTCTTACAGATTTTTTTTAAAGTCCTACACTCCTAATTATTTAGACATTGAAGAGAACACTGGCATTGCACTTGCGTCTATCAGAGCCTACTTTTTCCAATGTAACCTTATAAATTTATGAGGTACAGGGATTCATATCACAATTTCCTGGACCTCCCCCTACCCCACTTCTCCCACGTGCAAATAGTGATTATGTCCTTCAACTGTTATCTTTTACCTAAAAACCTTCTAAAAGAAAACCATCGTGAAGTCACCAGTGAAATTACTCCTACATCCCCCTGCAGACTGGGCATGAATATCTGGAGGTGGGAGAGACAGCTGACAGGGAAGACGGGATGATTCATGCCAATGAGTCGCTGAAGGAAGGTTCTCAGCTTTGGAGGTCCTCAGGGTGAGTCCTTAAAATCAGAAGGTTTATCTAAAGCAATTTGGCGTCCCTGATCCTTGAAAGTTACTGCAGTTTGTTTGAGGAAGGTAAGGCTTCTGAGAAGACATCGCATTTCAAATAAAAACACATGTGCTGCCCTCTAGAGGCTACAAGGAAAAATGAATCAACCTGAAAATACTGAAAGGGGGGAAAGTAAAGGGAAAGAGGGCAGGCCGCTGATGTTTACATTCACTGTTTTTCTGGCCAAACGTATTACATTTAGTGTTAAGGCTCTAAATTTGAGGAGTAAGTTAATATCCTATGGAGGAAATTCTGACTCTGCTGCAAATAACAGTTCTCTCTAAAAACACAATTCTGGATCTTTTTTTCCCTTTGTTAGTTTTTTACATGTATTTTAAAAACAATTTTATTGAATGTTATATACCATAGATTTTAAATAACTTTATAGAATGTTATACACCATAAATTTACCTGTTTTAAAAATACAATTAAATTATTCCTTTTTAGCATATTTAAACAGGGTTGTGCAACTATCACCATAATCCAGTTTCAGAACATGTCCATCACACCCACTAAGATCCCTCCTGCCAACTTACAGCTCATCCCCATTCCGTCCCAAGGCCCCGGAAACCACCAATCTACTCGGTATCTCTATGGACTTGCCTCTTATTTCATTTTTGAAATACAAACGTCTGCAATGAAACACTCCCCAGCAAAAGCATTAAAACGAGCCTTCCTTTTTGTAATGCTTCTCCTTCAAAATGTCCTGCTTTGACCAAAGTCATGAAATCAAATCAAACTTTTGGGGGAAGTACCTGTACATATCTACTTCTCAATGTCTTATACAGTATATATTTAAACTTCTGTCTCTAATGTCTGTGTAAGAATTGACCATGGTACACTTTTAGGGTACAGGCCAATGGTCTATTTCAAAATACGATTTTCCACCCAAAGGTTTTATAAAGGATTAATGGCTTTTATATTTGCCTCCACTGCACATGAGCAATCCATTTTAATCAACTATAGAAAAAAATCCTGTTATTCTCTTTGCTAACAAGCTTTTAAAAATATCTCCATTTCGAATCTGTTGACAGCATTTCAATTCTAGTGGCATGACGCAGACCCCACTGATGAAAGTGAAGATTCCCTCAAGAACTCAGGTTCTGGAAAGGTTAAGATCTACAGCTCCAGCCAGACTGGCCTTTGGGGCAGGAGTCCTGCTCTGGAATTTGACGTGTTACCCTGCGCAGGGCACTTAATTATTTGTGCTATTTCCTCATGCATACAATTGAAATAATAAGAGTTTATTTTGGTGTAGCAGTGCTGAGATGAGTGCCTGGAAATTGCCCACAGTGACTGCAATCAATATTATTTGAACGGTACTTTGCCAAGGATAATTTTCATCATTTCTATTTCGGTAAAGAACAGATTTATGATTGGTAGTAGAAAGATGACTGACAATCGGCAGACTGAGGATTTTGATAATCAACTTATAATTACTTATTCACATGCTCTGTCAATCTTCAAGGCCAGGCTGTGGCTGCAGTTCATTTCCATGACCAAGGCACAAACCAGGAGGAAAATCAAAGGCTGGTCACATAGAAGGTAACAATTAATGTCAGGGCGCATGTGCCAAGGATGTGCTGACCCACTCTCGTGCTTTTGTATTTCCTGTTTTTTATTGCCTTATAAAGGCATTTCCCTCACCCATACAAGTAGCAAAGTGCCTACTTCACGAAGATCAGATTCTGGAACCACAGCAAGGTGGAAGTGGGGTAAATTCGGGTCTTGGTAAGTAAAATAAAACAAATCAAATAAAACACAAAATCAAAGTTGAGTATGAATGGTTTGATTTTGAGGTTCCTTTTTCCCTAAGCAACTTATGCTTTAAAGCATTATTAAGTTAGGAACGGTAGGTATCTTTGTGAACCAAAACCAGCGTAGGATCCAACCACTATAATTAAGGTAACAAGGCCTGCTGACTCACCTCCACTGAACACGAGTCTCTAAAAGCCCAGATCTGCACATTAATTGCAATTAATGCTTCTCTACCCTTTCAAGCACCATGGAGCAGAGTTTTATAAACAGCAAAGAGTGTTAATTTAAACAAAATATAAAAAGCCAATTCTTTCTAGGTGGTAAAGCTGGGTCTGCATATTTTCATTATTACGTAATGGTTACCTTTAGCCCATAAACTACAAGGTCATACTAAGGTCACAATAAATGGCAAATGTAATAACTGAGAAGAAAATAAACTAGAGGCCGTATTTAAGATGGCTTTTCCCAAACTTGGTAAATGAATGTTCTTTTAGTATAGCCCCTTCAGTAGTGCTGATTTAAAATAGGCTTTGTATTTATACCATTAATCTATACTCTGTATTATAATAATTTTTCTTTAAAATTTATTTTCAGTGCTTTCTCCCTCCCCTCTAAACACACAACCGAAAATTTGCTATGGCCCAAATGATGAAGGTTAACTTCAAGGTTAAAGCCATCCTCGGCTTAGAATGTGCACGTGCTGACATTCAAATAGAAATATCGAACAGGTCACTGCCAGGCTCTTTGCATCTCTAAAAAACTTGTCCCTGCACCAGGCGATGGTGAACTTACACCAAGAACTAATCATTTTTAAAAAGCTGTGTACTTCGCTTTACACACAAGTCTAAAATCCGCCTAGGCAGAGAATAGCTTGAGATCTTTCCATCCAAATGTGTTGGTCAGTGTGATAACTGTGTTTTTCATTTATATGCCGTTGATATCCAAGATACAGCAAATAATGTCATCAATTTCCTTCAATTACCTCATAAAGGATTCATTTGCACTCGGGGAATAAAAGGTTGCGACAGTAGCTTCAGGATCACTCAGCAGCAAGAATCGACATTAATAACTATCCTCAGAGGCACAGGGGGAGGGAAGAAAGTCATTTACTCAACAGTCTCGAATTCTTTGCGGTATAACAAGACTATGTCATGATTTAGGGTTAAAAAGTACAGTTGTTTTGCTCAGGAGAAAAGTCTTTCATAATCTCCACATTTCTGTGACACTTGGAGTTATGAGATCTCAGGCAGCCTTTGCATGTGCTATCCCACTGCTGAAAGCTCTCCAACGGCCTTCAGAGGAAAAGGAAAATCCGGATATTGCTTTCCTCCCGAGACTTCAAATAGCCCAGGCCTCACTGTATCAAGACATTTCTTCATACAATAGTTAGATAGCGCTGAAGAAAATAACATTTGTATGCCTACGGTGTAACACAGGTCATGGAGAGCTAATTAAGCATTCTTCCTTTGGTTTGATTACATAAAGAGTTGGTTTTGTAATCTAATAGCACGTGAAGGTCAGTATGATTATGAGAGAAACCTTAGATGCTGTGACAAATCCAATAACTATCAGGGTATTTTGTTCATAAAAGTAAAGCATTTCTCAAAATATTTTGCTGATTTGTTAAGGTACTGGGAGACTTCTGCTGGCTGCAGGGCTGACTGGCTCCAGGACACTTACAGTGTCAACGGATTTGACAACGATACAGTGTCAACTGTCTAGGCTGTCAACAGATTTTCTCAGAAGATACAGATTTGTATTTGAGAGTAAAGCCGGGACCAAAACAAGGATAATTAAGTTGAGGTACACAGGAATCTGAACCCAGGGAAATAAAGACAAATATCAGTGGGCTCTTTATTTACATACCCAGCTTCACCAATTCTGTGCAAGCAATGCTCACACTTTTCATATGGGAATTTAAAGTCCTCTCTGGGTAATTCCCTCTCTCCCCCCATAATGATCTAACAGGTTAACCACCTTAGCAGAAACGATTCTACTTTCAGGTTTATGTCTCCTTTGAGTATTTAAAACACAGGGTGATTCGCATCTTACAAGGCCATGAATCTTTGAAATGAACTTGAGGAAAAGTTTAAAGCTGCCCAAAGCTCCTGCAACAAATATAAGACGGCACTGCCCTCCAGAGGCGAGTTCTTGGCAAATACTTTTCATCGATGAACGTGAGGACCAAGGAGCTATGTATGCGGCGGCAATCCTCATTAGAATTTTACTCCTGCCATCTCAAATATTTTTAAAAACATAAACCTAAAAATCAGGAGCAAATGACTATTTTTCCCTAATTAGACTATTACCCTTTCTTGGCTCTTTTTTCTTGCCATTTCCTTTGGTCCTGCTCAAAAGTAATCTTTGCTACAGCTTTTGCAAAATAGTAAATATTCATTTTTTTGCTTGTTTAGGAGGTCCTGTTTATTTACGTGTGCTTGTCAGAGAAATCAGGCTAAATAGGTGACCTAAAGAAACCTTAACAAAACTGAGAAGCCTCAGAGATGATTTGAAGGTATATAAGGGAGCAATTAAAAAAATGGGTGGGTAGGTGGGGATTAATCAAGAATTTATATGCATATATACATAACCCATGGACACAGACAATAGTGGGGTGAAGGCCTAGGGGGGTTAGAAGGGGTCAATGGGGGGAAAAGGGGACATCTGTAATACTTTCAACAATAAAGATAAATTTCAAAAAAAAGAAAATGAATACTTTAAAGTCTACTGGTATTATAAATATTAGAGTCAATATAAAAAATGTACCTTGTAAATATCAAGCAATTGTTTACTTCTCACAATGAAATAACTGTGATTATTTATATGCAATAACATAAGAAGGAAATGTAAACCTATTATTTCTAGATTAATATTAAACTCACTTTTCAGAGAGAAAGTTAATACGGGCCTTTAGACTCAATCATAGTGGCACCATCACAACAGCCATTTAAGGCAGACAGGGATTAGAAAGTGTACCTCAGGTTGCACTTGGAGACAATGTCCTTGCACGAAGCACAGGCCGGCCAGCGAGCCAGCGGCCGGCTTCAGACACTTGCAGGCCCCTGGGAAAGCGGCTCCGTAACAACAAAGCAAATGCGGTCAGTGCCCAGTGTCGTTATGGGGATTAGACGGGGGTCAGGGCTTCTCGGCAGCACCTGCGCAGCTATGACATAAGCTTATATCCTACATAAATCTTCCCCCCTGTTTTGAAAGCAAATAATAAAAAAGTTGTTCCACATCTCTGACCTTTATTTCTGGGAAACTCGGGTTTTTCCCTTATAGCTCTGGAATGTACTAACCATCCCCAGTGGGACACGCTCAGAAAACCCTGCCACAGAACACATGTGTAAATACGCGCCTTCTCACTTCCAGAGTGATTTGCATCCAAAACGTCATTAAATTATTAGTTTGAAAAGTAGCTTAAAGAGAGGAGGAAGGGGAGTGCGAGAAGGAAAGAAAAACAGAAAGATACCTGAAAGAGGAAATTAAAATACTGGTATTGACAAAAGTCCCTAACTGACCAGCTAGTGGGAAAGGGAAATCAGAGGCACCTGCCGCTGACAGTGGCTAAACACTGCTCTGCGCACGTGCCCCAGAATCTGGGGCGCAATGAGCTTCCCAAGTTCCTTTTTTCATGGAATCCAAATACTCGAAACTACTGCCTCCCCCAAAGAAACTGCTTTTTAAAAGTTAGCACTTACATTACTGGAGATGTCAATGAAGTGTTTCTAGAACTTACTTGAGGAAAGACAAGGTGGCTAACTACACACTTAAATCATTAAATTACACTCATGTGCAATAATGCTGGACCTATAAATCCAGTTTGCCACAGGGCAAACTTCAGGGTAAAAAACTGAAATAATAACAGGTGAAAAAAACCTATTGAATTAGCATATCACATTTATATACTACTATTACTATTATTACTACTATTACTACTAAAAGTAGTACTACTACTATTACTACTACTAATAAAAATAATAATGAATGTTGAGCAGAGCTGGCACACAGGAAGTACTCCCTCAGCAGGTAGAGGGCCTCCTAATACACAGGTAATGCTTAATATTCACATACATTCTAATGCTCTGGCTTCTAAATAAAAGAGCAAGGGAAATGTACTGAGTATTAATAGTGAATTGCTACTAAGTTACTCAAGCAAAGGGTCTGCTAACAGGCTCTTTCATTCTAAATATTCTACCTAGAAAGATATACTTTATTTTCTTCATAGTGATATTCCTGTTGCTACAAAGAGTGAAATCCAACAACCCATTGTTTAGTCAGGGGCTTTGGAATGAAAAGTACAGCTAATACAGACAATAATAGGAAATTACCAAGATGTCATCTATGAGGCTTTAATTGCTCTGCAAATGATAATATTACTAATATAAAGAATATCAAGATGTCCCCCAATTCAGTGTTCAATATTAGCATTTTAATTGAGTCCCTGCTATGTTCTAGGGACATGGGGAGATGGTGGTGGCATAAATGAAGCCACTGTTTGTTCTTGAGGACTGATATTTACTGGGGAGAAATATGAAGTCAATGGTAAAGCCCACAGTAGATGTTAGCTATGGATGGATCCCTGCTACAGGGGAAACATCAGCCAGCAAGGAGGGGCAACGTCTGTGTGTGTATGTGTACAGAGCTCTCTGACACGAGGTATTGGGTAAGATGTCTCTGGTGAGGTGGGGAGAGCTGTGTGTATATCTAGGGACAGCAGAGGAACACAGAGGAAAGCTCCAACTCAGGGTCCAGGAGTGCAAGGCTCTGGATCACGTAAGGTGTAGATGCGGCGCTTTCTGGGCCTTGGTACCGGCTGAATTTCACTCTCAGTGAGAAGACGGCCATTGAGAAACCAACGTGAGAAATGCGTTGTTCGGTCTTAGGGGGAAATGATTGTTCTCGAGTCATAGGGACAGTTTGTGACATGGTGGCCAGGACTTAGGCTTGAAGACCGACATATCTGGAATAAAATAATTTCTGTTCTTCAACGTCATAGCTGTAAGACTGGCTTAATTACTGCATTTCTCGGGCTCTGTTTAAATGGTTATAAAACCTACATTGCAGTATACAGTGAAGATTAAAGAATACAAACAGCACCGAAGATTGTTCCTGGATAATAGTAAATGCTTAAGAACTAAGAGTTGTCATTTTAATAGTGTTGTAAGCTGCTGGAAAATGTGCTTGATGTGAACTGAGGCAGGAAACACGCATTTTAAAAGGGCCAAAGAGAAGTAGAGGGAGGAAGTTGGTATTAGGACAGGCTTTGAATCCCAGAGATGTTAAGGAGCCCTTGAGGTCTAAATAAATCTCCCAAAGATGCCAGTTCAGACAACAGATGTGTGGTTTCATAAGGAGAACTTGGTGTACAATAAAAATGCCTAATTTTGGTCATCAAGTTATAATCCCCATAATGTAACTGATGAAAAAAATTGGCACTGTTAAGTAAAAATTAATGATTCCTTAGGGTATATATAATTGAATGTTCCCAATAACCTACGAGTAAGATATTAAACTTATTTTCAAAATGAGAAACTGAGGTTCAAAATAAGTAAAAAAAAAAAAAAAAAAAATTCCAAAATCACACATCTGGTATATGTGCTCACACCCAATCCATGGGAAGTGTTCAACAAATGTTTCTCAAGTGAATGTATGAATTTTTACTCCAAATTTGACATCCAAATGGCTCCAATTGCCTCTACAACTCATTAAACCACATAAATGTTTCCCAAATTCTTCTGATTATAAGAGTCAACTGGGATGCTTGTGTTTTTTCCTGTGTCCCACTGCAGAACCCTGATTTTTTTGGTGGAACAGCCAAGAAGTTGATATTTTAAATAAGTAATCCAGGAGATTTTTATGATTAGGGAATTTTGAGGAACACTGGATAGTTACTGCACAGTGCTCTTTTCAACTCTATAACTGCTACCTAAATCTTCTCCCTTTTAAAAGGGGGAAAAATATATGGTCCTTTCAACCCCTCTACCTATTTCAAAGCCCAATACTTTGCAAAGACACAAGGCCCTGCAATACAGATTTTTTAAATGCTGCACTGTGTCAACTTTGTCAAATGGGAATCAATACAATGTGCGTGGGAGTTGCTGTTTTTAGTGCTGTTTTCCCATTACTGGCTACAAATCCCAGCAAATCTCTAAGGAAGGATTTTCTAATATTGGATGTTTTTACATAGACTTCATCATAAAAATCATCTCCTCCTCACCCCCTGCAGGTTGTTGTGATCAAGGTCTCATCATATCTAGAAACGTTTCTTCGTGTTTTATTTCTTGGTAACATAATTAAGAGCGTTGCTGATGAAGTGTCCAGTTTCCTTTACTTTCTGGTAAGAGAGGGAAAACAGGTTTCATTTGGAAAGTTTTAATATGTTTTAAAAACACACACTGCTGTATATTCTGGCAACTGCCAAGTGGTACCTACTTTGAAGGGCTGGTAACTAGGATTAGATGGTGTTACATTAAAATGGTGAATAATTATGTTTTCCACAAAGTTTTGCATTCTGAAAAGTGCTATAAAATATTCATTCGGTGTGGTGCACTGAACACGCGAGATCAGTTTTTGTAACTCCCGCCCAAGGGTGTGATGTAAGGAAATTCACTGGCAGGTATCATCTTTGTATCACCAGATCGTCCCATGAATGCCACACTCACGAATTAGGAAAAACTGGGGAGAAGATTTTGATGTAGGAAACAAAGTAAAGTGGCAGAATGGCTATTCTACTGTCTTCAGACCAAGAATAATGATCTTCCTCTCATCCTCTGGCTCTCAACAAACAATAGGAAAGGCCCAGCCTCTCTTGCTTTGAGATTTCAGTGAGTATTAATGATGGGCATTACTGATCACACATACTAGTGATTATAAATGTACAAGTTAAAGTGTCTTTCAATCCTACTGACAATCTGCTATCAAAAAGCAGCAACATCTACGTAGAGATGCCAAGTTGGGAAGGAGATTCTGAGAGCATGTTTACTAAAAAATATTATTTCCTGGTTAGGTGATTTGTTTTCTTTTAATGACAACAAAGGAACAATGTGGAAACTGCAACACTTCTCTTCAACCTAAAACAAACAGCGCTCGGGAAATATTCATGTTCACCTTTTAGTCCAACATGAACAAAAGGGCAGGTTGGGCCATCCAACAAACGCAAAACTCCTGGAGCTAAAAATAGCATGTGGCAATTTTTTTGAGATTTAAAATGATCCTAATTCTCTCATAAGAAAATAGTCATAAAGATTTAAAGACGTTGGGTGGTACCTGTTTCAAAGCACTGTCAGAGTAAATGTACTCTGAAATCATCCAGTGCCACTGATTCGCAACATCAAGCTATCAGTTGCAAAAGTTTTACGAATTCTTTGAAAATGCAATCCATTTTTGGTTTCCTAGCACAACTGCTGTGTATTAGCAGGAAGAAAAACTTTCTTCCTTAGAAACAAGAACGTAACTTTTCTTCAGCAAATGATTTTTAATTAAACTAATTATATTTAGCATTCAAATACTATTTAGAATGTCTTTTCTATACTTTTAAAATTAGCATCAGTCTACTCTAGTCTTTCTAGGAAATATTTGAGAAAAATGAGTGCCTAAAAACTAAAAATATCTACCTTTAAACTTACGGGTTTGCTGCTGTGTTTCGAACATAAATATTACTATGCATGAGGCTGGAAGAGAGACAGACAGGAACAATTAACTATAGAGTCAGCCTATGGAGTCCTTGGAGAAGATTCAACTCTAATGCGTGCCAAGGGCCAGCAGGGGGAGTAAAATCCCCAAAATACAGGTAAAAGAAAAGAAAAATGCTGAATGGAGGTGCTGCAGAAACCAACCTGAAAAGAAAGACTCAGTCATCCAATCAAACAAGAATCGTAAAGGGATTCTTTGGGGCCCTCATCTAGGATAAAATGAATTTGAATCATTTGTCATTCAACTTGTGAAAGAAAATCACCTCTTTTTACACACATTCTGGGGAGCGAAATAAGCTAACGGAATTTCTTCATCAGTCCGCTAGTCCCTCGAAAAACTGTCTTTTTCTTTCCCTCTTCTGTTAACTAGTAAAGACAACAAACGGCCCCCACTGCAAGACTATCGTGGACTTTTAAAAAATTAAGACCATTTTTTAGAGCAGTTTCAGGTTCACGGATCACGTATTTTGATTAAACAAGAAGTTATTAAATTAATTTCTTGAGCTCCACTTGTGGCCAGCTAGGAGAACCTTGATTCCGGATGTCAGTGGCCTCATCAGGCCACGGCCCGCGTGGATCACCCGCCACGGAAACGCAGAAGAGGGGAACTCCTGAAAGCAATGAAGAGGCCAGCCGGGCAAAACTCAGCAATAGGCTGAAAGGTGTCCATATTCATGATGTTTCATTTGAAGACATTTATACAGAGGGACACAAACCATCTAGAAGAAAGGCAACTCTGGCCTTTGGAGACATCATAACCCTTTCAGGTCACAGAATGACCAATGTACCTGATTAAAATATTACCTGTCCACCCTCTCAGGAGCACCTGCTTCCATCTGACGGTGTTTGCTGCCTGGTTCTTTCACTACCTAATGAAGGCAATGAAGGGCTAGAAACTCTGCCCTCTTTCATTTTCATTATGATGTGAGGCCGAGAGGCTTCAGCAGAGATGCCGAATTATCCAGATTGCAATCATACAACCTCTCCATCGAATGATCTCACCAATGGCTCTTATTTAATAGAAGCCCCGGCTCTTCAAAGACCATACCTCCTCGTGTATTTTACTTACCAGTCCTCAGAAGTCGGTGAAAGAATTTTTTTTAAGTTAAAAAGAGAGTTTTGCTAGAAAATCTTCAACTGTGCAGTTAACACTGAATTTGATAAACAGTACATTCCAAGTCACAGCCACCAAAATCCCAAGTTAAATCTGTGCCCTTGGAACAATGCCAAAATGCCACAGCATATCTGCACTTTGAACAAATTGCACATTTTTAACTTCTGTTTTTTTTTCTGCCAAAACAAAGGCTCAGAATATGCAGATTCTAGCTTCCCTGAAAACGTTATTATGGTAATTTGGATGCAAAGAAAAAACATGCTTTTGAGACCAACAGAATGACAGATTAGTCTGATTTGCTATTTTAGCATTAGTATTAACTCAAATATTTCTGGAGGTGATATGTAAACACGGATATCCTGAAGGTGTCACTATCGCCATCTGGCTTAAAATCAGATGACTGCATTAGAATTCTTTGCTACGTGGCCAATATCCTTAACCTCTCAGCCTCGATTTCTTTATCTGTCAGATGGGGATACTAATATCTCATAGGCTTGTTGGGAGGAGTCAATGAGACAATAAATTTGAAGTATCTAACCCAGTTCCTACCACCCAGTAGCTACTCAATAAACGATGCCCTTACTATGATATCCTAATAGACATTTGCACCTACTGGATAAAATTCTAATCATGAATTTGCCAAAGGAAAATAATAATTTTGGACATTATAATAACAACAAAACTCTGTAAGAAATGAAATCATTTCTGTCAAATATACCATTCTCTTCATCCAAGTAATTACTCAATAAGAATCTTCTTATTGAACTGCCCACTACAGAAAAAATTTAGTAAAAGCATGTAGAATTTGGTCAGGACCCAAAAGAGTTGAGTTACTGAAAAAAGTTCCCCAGAACTATTTCTAGATTATATGAGACTATCATTTTAGTGATAAATATCATCTGTTCCTACTTTTGATAAAAGAATATTATGATTCCTTTTGGTGGAAATAAATACATATACAAAGATAAATTTACTAAAATGGAAATAGTTTTTCTTGAAGAAATGCAGATTAGCATAGATAAAAATCTACGTTACAATGGTTGTTCTTTTACTCAATCCAAATAAAGTCAAGAAGACAAAAGAGTCTTCTAGCTAGGGCCAAGGGGGACATTTATTTCTTATGCTTTATATTCTATCATTTATAAAGAATATATTTTAGGCATATTTAATTTAAAAATAAAAATATTAATTTGGATTTTGGTTTAATTTTGATGTGAAGAATAGTTCCTTCTCCTGTCAATACTGTTAATAAACCTGGCTGAACTGCACACACCATATACACAGACAAGTTTTCCTGCAGGTAATCTGAATGCTAAGATGATTTCAAATGTGCCTAATATTGTTTCCATTAAATTATGTCTAATGTATTATAACCGTGCATTAAGAGTTTATTTTATATACCATCAATAGCAGGGTTTTACATAGAAAGTTACTAATTACCTCCTTTGTCAGAAGTTCGTAAGACATGAAGTATTTACTATTAAATAGCTTCTACATTTCACCTTAGGGAATGGCAGAATGTTTCCCAGTGGCCTAAGCATTAAGAAACTTGCCCTGACCAGTGTGCATATCGCCCCGGTGCACTGAAAGGCTGCCAGTTCAATTCCCGGTCGGGCCACATGCTCTGGGCTGTGGGCTTGATTCCCGGCAGGGGGTGTGCAGGAGGCAACCAACAGATGTTTCTCTCAACAACCCTAAAAGTGAGCACCAATATAATTCTAATTTTATAAATGAAGATGTTGGGGCACACAGACGTTAAGAAACTAGCCTCCATAGTAAAAAGGGGAAAAAATAAGAATTGATGACATTCTTATGATACAAAAATTACTAAGAATCAGAAATTTCCATTGTCAAGATGGAATAATGAACCCGATTTATTCTCCCACCTGAAGCAACTAAACAATGGACAAAACATGTGAAGCAATGGTTTTCAGACACAACATCAGGCAACGAAGTATAGTGATCGCTGGGCCCAGCGACGTGAAATAGTGTCACTAAGTAGCCAGGGACTGCTCCACCTGCCCGCCTTGAAAGATTTCCTGGCAGCAGTGTAGTGAGTGGTTACTCAGGAAGATCTCAGCAGTCTCCCAGTTGGAGAGAAAAAGGAAACCATCAAGAGCATAAAAAAGCAACCCATGAAATGGGAGAAAATATTTGCAAACCACGTATCTAATAAGGGGTTAAATCACAGAAGGAACTCATACAACCCAAACAGCAAACAAACAAAAAATTCAATCGGCAAATGGGCAAAGACTCTCAATAGACATTTTTCCGAAGAAGACACACAACTGGCCAACAGGCACATGAAAAGGTGCTCCACATAGCTAATCCTCAGGGGAATGCAAACAAAACCAGGATGAGATATGACCTCACACCTATTAAAATGGTGATGATAAAAAGAAAAAAGACAAGAGATAACAAAGGCTGTGGAGGAGCTGGAAAAAAGGCAACCCCTGTAAACTGCTGGTGGGAATGTAAACTGATACGGTCACGAAGAAACTGTAATGGAAGTTCCTCAAGAAACTAAAAATAGAACTACCATGGGATCCAGCAACCCTACTTCTGGGTAGATACTGAAAAGAAACAAAACCATTATCTCAAAGAGATACCTGCGCTCCCATACCACCGAAGGGTCTGTCCAGGTATGACTAGATCAAGAAATGGGATATGGACACACAGATAAATGCGTGCAGAGTAGAGTATTATTCAGCCTTAACAAGACGAACAAAACCTTGTCCGTTGTGACACTATGGATGAACCTGGAGGGTACTGTGCTAAGTGAAATAAGCCAGACAAAGAAAGAAAAGTACTATTTTCCAAACAGGCTCCTTCAAACACACCCACAGTAATGACATCGTTCCAGTTTGGTTATGAAGCGTCCTGCCCAACAGTGACGAAGTTCACCGTGGGACGTGCACACTCCTCCAGCCTGTTACAGGAGGACCAGGCCGACTGAAGGGTGAGCACGTGTGTCAGGAAAGCTCCAGATCACAGGACTAAGAATCCGTATCACCGAAACATTAGATTCCGAAATACAAACAACGTGCACTGCACTTCGACCAAATTCATCTGCAGAAATAAATGCTTCTCACTGCAGGAACGTCTTGAAGTTTTATATAGGAGTCTTATAAAAATAATTAGCTTTTCAGCTCCGCATCAGCTTAGCTAAGAAATAATTATCTTAATTGAACAGAGACCAACCCAAAGTGCTCAGAAGTATTTTGGATATTCCTTTGCCCAGTTTCAGTAGTACTGCTCCTCTCTGCACAGCTGAGAGGAAGGCAAGAAGAAAGGTCCTCCTCTGCTATAAATAAAATACAGAAGTATGAGAAGGGAGGGGTATTTGAAGTTGGTTAATGTGCTGTTCCTCTTTTAAAAGTCACTAAACTGCATATGAAAAGAACTCAACGCAGTAAGTTGTTCACCGACTTCTCCAAGTGATTGCAGATCTCTGGAAAACGACCTTCCTTGCGTCGCTATTTCTGAAATAAATTATATATAGTCCAAAGTAATGTCACTGGGGGAAAAACTAACAAAAGCATTAAGAGATTATGTTTCTAGGCACATGCGGAGCTCATTTTACTTTAATTATACAGTTCTTTAATTTGGTAATTATAAAATATTCCCTGACAAAATTAGTTTTAGTTACAAACTTAGGCATGTAAATTTCACACAGCCACCACTTTTTCTGACACACTGTCAGAATGTCACAGTTCTTAAATAATGACAGTACGTGGTATGGCACCACCACTTTTAAAAGAAATACATCCACAGGAACGTGGCGTTCCGTTGGCTTCCTCAAAAGAAGAGAGACGGGGAATAAGTTGCGGCAATAGATTTGCCGGCTTAGGAAACATAAAATTAACATGATGAAATTTTAGCTTTCACTCATCAACAGCTGTGACATTTTCATCTACAACCCCCTCAACTCGGAGAGAGGCTTTTCAGAACTATTACGCATGAGATTAAACTAACAATAAATAATTCACTTTCTCCCCAATGGCTAGCATTGCAACCAAATCGCTACCAGTTCCACTCATTAAAAGAGAAGGAATTAACATATATTCCTAATGAAAAGTGCCCATGTTTTTTTTTTAATTTTAATTTACTGATTTTTTTTTTTTAGAGAGAGAGGAAGGAAGGGAGAGAGGGAGATCAATTTGTTGTTCCACTTATTGATACATTCATTGCTTGATTCCTGTTTGTGCCCTGACCGGGGATTGAACCCCTGGCCCTGGCCTACTGGGATGATGCTCTAACTAAGTGAGCTACTCAGCCAGGGGGACAAGCACTTATGTTCAGGTGAAGACACTGTTCTTTACCTTACAGAGGACACTACGTTAACAGGCCTCTGTTCTCAGAATTCCTGGCACAGCACCTCTCTGCTGATCTGTACTTACACACAAGGGCTGCGTTTGCATCGGTGTTTGAATGTGAAAACGTGAGCAATTAACTGAAAGAGAGGTTAAGATATAACAAGTGGACAATCAGAGTTAGGCCACATCTCGTGGGGAAGTCAAAGCGAGGCTAGCCCAAAATGTTTATAACAATACTAACAGTACTAATAACAATCGTTATTAGCTCCTGACCGAACATGTGCTGTGTGCTATTATTATTTCCATTTTACAGGTGGGGGGAACTGAAGCTCACGAGGTTAAAAACCCTTGTCCAAAGCCCACAGCTAGCAAGCAGGTGAGTGAAAATCTGATCCCAGACAATCTGGCGAGAGAGGGTGATTTCCTGATTTTCCTAAGGCAAAACTTAAGTTTTTTGTATGAACTTTATATAATTATACAAATTATACAGTTGATGATATCAGTATGGTATCATGAACAATAAAATAACTAAGTGAAAAAATTGCAAACTATAAAATGTTGGTGCAACTGAAAAGCTTTTTTTTTTTTTAACCCTTACCCAAGGATATGTTTTTATTGATGTTAGAGAGGCAGAAGAGGGGCAGAGAGAGAGAGAGAGGGAGAGAGGGAACAACACTGGGAGGGAAACATCGGTAAGTTGCCTCCTGTACATACCCCAACCGAGGATCGAACTGGCAACATAGCTTTGTGCCCTGACAGGGAATCGAACCTGCAACCTTTTGGTGTACAGGACAGTGATGCTCCAGCCAGGGCCAGAATGCTTTAGGAATTACGCTGATTCACGATTTACTTACACTTGCCCCTTACATATGGATTAGCCTCCCGAACATAAAATGACGACCCCCGTCCACTCACGACTTCTACTAGGCAGGGAAGGCGGAGGTGCGGAGCCGTCCTATATACAGCACAGCTGTGTCCGTGAGAAGAGCCTGAGCATTCTCCGAAAGCTAAACAGTTCAGCACGTCTCCCCACCGCGCACCCGGGAAGAAGTCTACTTTCCCTGTTGACCTCTTCGATCATGTTCTTCCTGCATTTTTGAAATTAAAAATGCCTCACTCGCCCTTTTCCTCTCCCAGTCTCCAGGAGAACCTTGGAGGCTAAGGCGATGCAAAAGGGGCCCATGGTCTTGTGTTAGGCTAGGGCCAGCAGCAAACCCACCTCCACCAGGACGATCGGGGGCCTGGTCTGACCTTGAACATGCTCAAGAGCAACCCAGGGGGAATCAGGAGATGGGATCTCTCAGCTCAGTCCTCTCAGCTGAAGAAGCCACAAGGCCGCAGTGGCACAAAGACTGTGTGGGATTAAGAAATGGAGAGTCAACGTAAACAGAGTCAAAGAAAGGAGAGGGAGAAGGTTGATGCGTCTAAGGCAGAGGAAAGGATCTATGTTAGAACAAACTTAGTGCCCTCCTCTCGTACTCTCAATTTCTACTCATATGAACAAGAATTTACTTCCCTCAAATTTGAAAAGCTTCCTTACAAAACATTTTGATGAGTAATTTGTGAATAATTTTTTTTTAATTTCTCCCATTTCAGATACTGCAGTTTTTTACTCCAAAATTACAGGCGGCCACTGAATTATGTCCTGCTACATGGTTTCACAGAGAATCAGCTTACGCTTTCTATTTTTATTGAAATCTGTATTTCAACTTTTTGGTTCACTTTTTAAATAAGTGTGTTTTACATTTTTTCTTAGTTATATATCCAAAGGATTTTAAATTATTACTTTTAAGAACCAGCTTTTTGATATATAGACTCTGCCTTTTACTGTTTCTTTAAATTTTGGGGTGTTTTTTTTAAAATCTCATCAAATTCTCCTTATATTGTTTAAATAATATATATTTTTAAAAATTCCTAAAGTATTTTGTGTTTTACTTTTTGTAGTTTAAAGTGAAATTATTTAACAATATATATTTGCTTGTGAGAACAACTTTGCTGCATTTCAGCTGCCCCCCCCCGCAGTGTTATTATTTTTTAAATGACTCATATTTGAAGTTTTGCCTCTGATCCAATAATTTTTTTGCTGTTGTTGTTTTTTAATATACCTTTATTGATTTGAGAGAGAGGAAGAGAGAGGGAGAGAGAGAGAGAGAAACATCAGTGATGAGAGAGTCCTTGATCGGCTGCCTCCTGCACGCCTACCACTGGGGATGGAGCCCGCAACCCGGGCATGTGCCCTGACCGGGAATCCAACCCCGATCTCCTGGATCCTAGGTCGATGCTCAACCACTGAGCCACGCTTGGCTCAGCCCAAAAGTTTTTAATGGCTTATTTCTTCCAAGAAATTGTTTACTTTGTGCTATTATCTGGTTTTATTACATTTTGTTCAGAGAACACGGCATACATATTATACATAGCATCTTGGGCACATAACTTAATACCTAACAATATTATAAGCACCTAAATCTGGCATGATAAATAGACTTCACACTCCACAGCAAACGCTCTGAGTCAGGATCTTTGTGGAAGTTGATCTCCTCGCAATGGATGTTCTGTCCCAGTGCTCTCCACGTGTGAAATGAAACCAGGCCTCTATTTTCTCATGGTTCAAAGATGCTTGTTGATCCCTCTGGCTCACGTCTATTGTACATGAAAAGAGGGAAATTCCTTTAGATTCAACACAAAATGTCAGGTCAAAATGAGAAGTGGTGTTTTTCAACCTCTTCACCACCACCTTGAATTTTTAAAAACGATTTTACAGATGCATTAACTGAAATTGACAGAGGCTCAAGGATCTACCTACAGTCTCACATCTACTGCAGAGTAGCCGGGGGCAGAGCAATTTTTTTAGATTCTGCTGCCATGCTCCTCTTCCAATGTAATTCCTTTTTTTATTGGTTTAATTATGAAATGCACTCACTAATTTACCATATTTTTCATTAATTTGATTAGAAAAATTGTATGCTAGAAGAGAAGCAATAATCAAGTTTAAGTGACTAGGAAGGGGGTTTTTAGGAAAATCACACACACACACACACACACACACACACACACACACACACACACACAAGCATAGCTATAAATTGCAGACTTCCAAAAAAAAAGTAAAGAAAAAATGGTCTTTGAGATTGAATGAGGAATCCTCATAGGGGAACTCTGGTCACAACAGGTTATAATATTTACTGGTCAACCTTGTTTCCACCAGAATATTTTGGTTGTTCATTTGAAGATGTTTAAGTAAGGAAATAATCAGAAAAACTATTTAGTATCTTTTTCTGTTAGAAATAAATTTAATTAGAACTAAAAAAAAAAAAAAAAAAAAAAAAAGGCAGCCTTTAAATAAGCTGAAACTTTTGAATGCCCGGCAAATGTGGTCCCAGTGGGTGTACTGAGCCTTATGAAGACTATTATGTGTTCCAGCCCGGGCTCTGTGACCTTAGCATCTACCTCTAGATGTTTCTCTAGGCCTTCCTTTCCTGAGAGGCTTTGCACAGATGGTCCCCGCCATGCCTTTGAACTCAATTTTTGTGAACATATGTTTGCATATGATATTGTTATTTCAGGTAACATTAAGGATCTATCAAGTGCCAGACAATGGTGCTAGGCCATGCAATATAGCACGAAAAGGGGCAGTTAGGGTTCCTGCCTCCAACAAATTTACAGGAGTCCACTATTTCACCTCAAGTAGGATGATTTACTATATTTAAACATAACCATTATTCTGTTTTTCTTATGCACCCAAAAGCCATTTTGCTTCTTTGGGAGTTAAAGGTGATAGAAACCAAAAGAAGAAAAGTTAAACATTTCTGTTATATCCTGCAAGCCATAGGTTCGAAAAGTTACATTTGACCACACGCCTAACAAAAGATGCTACTATATTACTCGGCTCCACTTTTGTCTATGACTATGACAGCTATTTTAAGTTGTAATGGAAAACTTGTATTTCCTAAAAATAAGTTAACTGAACATATTGCCTTTTCTTTTATATTAAAAAACACACACAACAACCACTTTCCATTATGCCAATAGTATCAGAGTTTAAAGTAAAAGCAAATTAAGCAGGGGCATTTAAAATAAATGAAATTCAAAATGTATTACATGCTTGATTGACAAAAATTAAACAACTAATCTGCATATGACGGATGGGAATGATGCTGAAGGGACAATTAAAACAAAGCAACTGTGATGATTTCAACCATAGTAGGTCTCTTTTTTATTTCTCCATTTGCCTTTTGTTATTTATACTGGAAAGGCAAAACCTTCTGATCAGTTTCTCAGCTCTGTTTATGGTTGTCGTTACCTGGTCAGCCCGAACTGTGTTTATGGATTGTGTCTGTCTCCCAGAATGATCTTAAATTTCGCTCTGCCTCTCCTCAGGGTTATTTGCCTTATGTTGGTAAAACCAGGATGCCACAGTGCTAAACTCGCTGCTCTGCCATTTGTTACCAATTACTCTTCCTACATGCTCCGATTTGCATAACTTTATTGTTTTGTGAATTCTAAGCTTGTGAATTTATTACCAAGGCACCTGCCAGTGTTACTGTATTTAAGGAACTGTCAGCAGTTTCTATTTTTGGGTTCAAAGTTGGCTACAAAAATTCACTCTGGGCTGACTTTTGGCGTGTGTTACAGGGTAGCAAACCAAGAGTGAGCTATTTTTAGAAAAGGGGGAGAGAGTGAAGGGGAAATAGTTTTGAGGGGTTTTTTTTTGGCTGTGTGTTTTTTCAGGTATAGAAATATAAAATAGAAAACAGAAGTTTGTGGTTTCAGAAGTATTCTGAAAGATCTCTCTTAGGCTTTTCTGAAAATATCTTTTCAACCCATTTAGTCAACATTGCAGACTCATACTTGGAGGGATTATAGCAAAATATCAGAATCATCTGTTTTATTTACAGGCAAAATATCTCATATATTCACTAATTTTAATAATGCAATAGCCATTTTAGGAGGGGAAAAAACAGCAATTTAGTGACAATTAGACTAAAACCAGGTTTCTTTCCTTCCCCCCCCCCCCCAATATGTTTTTATTGATTTCAGAGAGAGGAAGGGAGAGGGAGAGAGAAATAGAAACATCAATGATGAGAGTCATTGATCGGCTGCCTCCTGTATGCCTCCTACTGGGGATGGAGCCTGAAACCTGGGCATGTGCCCTGACCGGGAACAGAACTGTGACCTCCTGGTTCATAGGCCAATGCTCAACCAGGCCAAAGTTCAGGTTTCTGGCAAATGACTAAGTATTTGAGTATGACCTTCAGGTGTCTCGGAAGTAGGTTCTCCGTGCCCACCCACCCAAATACACACTCACTATCATCCAAAGGGCTTCACCCAACTGGGAAGAATTAGGGATACTCTGAATCTCATTGAGGTTTGAAGTTTCATCTCTGGTAAGAGTCTTCACCATCTAAATCTTTATTGCAAGCAAATAAAAAGAATGTATAAGCATATCCATAACTTTTGCAAAATAATATAATCGGAAAATTTTTACTTTCCCAACTCTTCAAAGCATGGGAGGTAGGTATCATTCCCTTCCCATTACACACACACACACAGACACACACACACACCCCTTAGAATCAACCAATACACGGTACACAGAGTGTCTGAGAAGATAAGAATTTTGTAGCTAACCAAATGGTAGTGTCAATTGATTAAGCCTTTCTTGAGCACCTTTTTGGGGCTAGACATTGAGCTAGAAAGCTGCATTTGCAGGCTTATAAAATACTGGGGTAAGGAGGAAATTGAGAAAAACAGGGATATCTTCAAAAGACGTAATCTGCATCCAAGCACTGTCTACAGGAGGCACACACTGGTTCAGAAACCCTGAGCAATCTGGTCCCTCTGGAAGTTGCATCATGATTGTTGAATGGGAGACATCAGACTATCAGAGAACAACAGGAAACACGGAACCATGCCACTCATCCCCTTCCCTCTTAAAACGTACTCACCACCCAACCTTCTAGTTACAATTAAATTTTCCCTGTAATTTCCAGGGAGGCAGCACTAAGTAGGTTCACGTGTCTATTCTAAATCATTTGGAGCAAAGAATTCTTATTGTAAGCCAATATGTTTGCATTTCGGTTTATACATTAATATCTTTTGAGTTCGGTCCATGCATGCACTCCCAATATGCTAACCAAACAACTGTCTGGATCTCCGCTGCTGAGGTCCTCACCCTAGAACCTGTGCGTGCAGCCCTGGCACACAACGGGCATTTAATAAACGAATGACTAAAGGCTACGCCACCTGGTGAAAGCCCCAGGAAGCCAGCTGACTGCTCTTGGTAGCACCAAGAAGTTGCCATGTAGTTTTCTTTCCAATTTCAACAGGAACTAAAGTTCAAAGAGAAAAATAGTCATGGTTTAAACTTCCACAATTTCTTTTTATTTTAATGAACTCCCCCCAAAATGAGCTAAAGCAAAGAGGCCTCTAAAACATACCTCATTTCCACTCTGATGTTTTCCAGTCATAATTACTGCTTAAATAAATATTCTTTAAACCAGGTTAGGTTTTTTTCCCCCTATTCGTAAGGCAGCCTTTTGCTAAAAGGCACCTTAAAGTACTTGTAACACAACCTCACCTTTTACAAAGGAGCAAACTGACGTTACTATTTCACCTAATCCTGTAAATATAAGTACCAAAAGCCGATTAAAATAACCAAGAAGTTGTGATTGAAATCAGGAAGTTTGGCAGTTTGATGTTAGTAAGGAAACACAAAGTTATTTCAGAGTAACTCATGGATTTTTTTGCTGTGTATCCAACACTTTCATTGGTGTAGGCTTTTCAACTTTACCTTCAATTTTCTGGTTATTAATAGCTTTAATTAGCTTTTTCACATTTATGCAATGATCATAAAAATAACAAGTTTTCAGAAATGTGTTTTTCTTTCAATGTTTGTTTTCTTTAACACAAAAATTTGCACCCCAGGAGTGAGGTGTTACCCATTCCATGGTTTGTTTTGTTATTGCTTTAATTATAATAACATCCCATGTGTTGGCTTTTAGTGTTAGGTGGAACCAAATGCAACTGCCATATCTGTAGGTCAAAAATGGTCAAATAGCTATTTCATATGGCTTAAACTAACATTTATTGAAAAACACAGTTTTTACTGCAAATTAGCTAAATTGTAGCATTATATTTCCTAGCCAGTTGATGTAAACTAAAAATAATAACATTTTAGTTATCACATTAAATTTAACTTATACCAAATAAATCAGCTTAATAAGTTATTTCCCTAAACGCAACTATTTGTAATCATATAAGCCCTCCATGTACTAATTGAAAATGAAAAAGATGTTTCCATAAATGAAGTCCAATAAATAAGTCATATTTAAATGAGCTCAGATAGACATCAGTGTCAGAATTCATTAATAGATGTCACATATTAATATGGGTTTTAATGGGTCATCATCACACGGGAAATGTGGAGGGCGGGGGAAATGTCCCTCGGTTCTTAATTGCTCTTATAGATGACCTGAGGTATCCAAAATCATAAGAAAATAGTGAAATTATGGAAAATACGGCATTCAGGGGAAAGACCTATGTTTGCCTGAATATTCTGCAATGCTTCGTCATTCAAATCACTCCCTAACATCAGCCCTCCCTTGGATTTCAGCTATGAAGACCTCAGATTTCTAAAAAATGTTCACGCTCTACAAAAGGAAATACAACTAGAAATAAATGGCTTGCAAAGATGAACCTGCATTACAAGAACATAGCCCAGACACAGTACAACTCTTAGCTAGCCCTTCTGATGGAGTTTTTAAAAACCTAAACAGTTTAAAGGGCTGAAAAATCCAATTTATATATTCATTTCGGTGACAGATGGGCCACATGTATTGTGAATATGTCCATCTTCCTAATCGGGCCCTTTGTTCTAGGTACCAAAAACACGCCAGCATTTTTTATTGTTTGGGACAAAATCAGAAATGGATAAGTGAAGAGGAATTGAGAGAGGCTAATTCCCAAAGAGAAAGTGAAGCACCTACTTTATTTGCATAGAAAGCCAAAATATTATAAATACTTCTCAATATCTATCACCCAACTTATATTTCCTTTGTGCTTCCCGTGTCCAAAACAATTTGTAAAAAATCCTAAGAATATTATTTGTAAGAAATTTTTTTTTAGGTAATTTTATTCAAACATACATTATTTGAAGACTGTAGGTAGGAAATTTCAATTTGAAATCAGCTCTGAAACGTAAAAACTAAAGCCACTGCCAGACAAAACTGCAATCTGAAATAAGACAATAACAGATATTTAAGGTTAGTAATAACAAAACCATACTAAATAAAATTAACCGTGGACAAGTTCACTCCTGCTGCGTCTGAATCACATTGGTCCAATTTATCATTTGAAAACCACTTTCGCTATTTACAACATCTGCTTATCAAGAACAAAACCCCACTTAAATTTATTCACTTTCATCAAATACCTGGGATGGAGCAAAAAAGAACAGAATAAATTCACGGCCACAGACAAAGGTGCGGTGACTGCTGGGGAGAGAGGGGTGAGGGGAGGCAGGGGAGGGTACAGTGGGGTATTAACGTTGCTAGAAGGAGACCTGACTTGGGCTGGTGAACACACATTACAGTGTGCAGATGACGTGTTGTGGAATTGTGTACCTGAAACCTGTAGAATTCTGTTAACCAGTGTCACCCCCATAAATTCAATAAAAAGAAAAAAAAAATCACAGCCAGTGACAAAAAGTTAAACACATATTTCAAATGATTATTTTTGCCTATAGTATGCTGGGCCCTGTGGTTTTACCACAACTTGAAGTGAAATATCCCCAAACTTGAATTTTTTACCTGCTTATTTAGAAAATAAATAATAAAAAATAGAAAAGCAAAATGCTTTTGTGTGGTAAATTCTAATAAAATGCAATATCTTTAATATCACTGAAACAGCCTTCAAATTCAAAGCTATCGGCTTCTGCATAAACCTGAAATTTTCCATTACATCAGCGGAAGGGACTAAATTACTGCATCTCATGAAAATTATCATCTTAACTTTTCATCTGTATTTCCTTTTAGAAGCCTTTTAGCCAGGGTAGAAGGATAGTGGATGAAATTTCTCTTAAATCCCACATATATCATTCTTTACCTCAGATATACTAAACAACGCCAGTCTCTTTCTGTATTTTAATAATCATTTAAGTCCATTTTGCTGCTAATAATTCCAAAACTAATAAGCAAGTCGCAGCGATTATCAGGAGTTTAATCATGTCCTTTGACTAAATTCTTTTACTTCTTGGAAACCTGCCCTGGGAAACGTGACAAGATGAAATCAGGACCATTGCAAGGAGAAAATTAACAAATCAATACCTTGTTCACAAAGTCAACAGGGGAAAGTGCAGGCCAGTGTTTTGTTTTCTTCATTCCTTTTGGATTTAAAAAGTAGCTTTCAAAAGTATTGAGGATCAAAAATTAAAGTAACTGGGATATTTCCACTCACATGCTTTTTCTTAACCACGATCTTTCTCTGGGCAGTCTATCTCATAAATTTAAAATTATTGGGTCATTTTTGTTACCTTTTCTTTCAGGCAGTGATTCATCTTGTACCTGTAGGTCAACTGTCCCTAATAAGCATGAACAAATTTAGCTCCCCACTTCCATACACGTTAAGCTCTGCAGTGTACAGCATTTGGGAAAAAGGTTCACTGTAACTTGAAGAACTTTCAGAATTTATCAGAAAAGAAACTTTATACTCTTTTCCATTTTAGCTTGAAACAATCTGTGGTATTGTAGCATTTGGCGTGGCTGTCTCATGTCACTTATCACATTATAATTATTTCTGTAAACAGTAAAGGTGCTTCAGGGACCTCTAAGCTCCAAAAGGCCATGAACTATTCCCTATTCAACTTGTTATGCTTTACAGAAATGCTCCTTGAATTTAATGTGCATCACCTGGGGACCTCGTCAGAATGCAGATTCGGTTCTGTGGTTCTGGGATGGGCCCAAGTCACTGCAACTCGGACCAACTGCAAGGTTATGTGGATGCTGCTGACTCGAAGACCATGTGAGTTGCAAGGCCATGGACCTAGACCAGCCATGAGCCACTTAAGGTCTTCCTTTCAATTTTCTTTGAAAGAAATACCTAGTTAGCTTTGGTAACATTGAATACCTACAATGTGCCAAATACAGCTGATAATTCTCACATCCCTATGAGGTAGTTACTATTATTATCTCCATTTTACAGAGAGGAAAATTGAGGCTCTAAGGGGTAAAATCATTTGCCTAAGTAACTGAACCCAGGTTTGCTTGATTCAAAGGCCTCAGCTCTATTCACATCAACCTGTTTCCTCTTAGCATCTCACAGCCCTGATAAATGAGGTTGTTTTGGGTACACTTTTCTCTCCTGCTCTGTCAGGGAGAATCTTTTAGCCTTCAAAACCCAGCAGGACACTACTTCTTTGACTTCCCTGCACTATGTGCAACTTTCTGGTTTCCCCTGAGTGGCCCCTCATATTTGTTCATACTGCGGGTCTAGCACTCGACAAAGAATATCACAGTTACCTGGGTGAGGTCCTGGTCTTCCTTGTCAGTTATCAAAGGCCTGAGAGTTGGAACTTGGTTGGCCTCACTCATCGTTGAAACCCAAAAGCTAGTCGATGGCTCCTGACTGAGCAGCCTGGTGGGTTGCTACCAAGACACACCCAACAGTCCAATTCACGCAGGGATGAGCTGGTTTTGCTTGTCGCTGAAACCCCTGTCAGGGCACAGGCCAGGAGGATGCCCAACCAACTGAGCCACACTGGCCAGGGCCCCCTTCCTGAATATCTAAAACTACTTTTCTCCTATGCCCAACGTCTGTGATTATGAAAAAGGAACAAGCTCAGTAATCTGAATTGTGATGCTCACATTTAAATCCTGAAGTACTGGACTAAAAAAAAACAATTTTCCAATTATGCCACAACTTTATAAATGGACAGTTTTTAATGCTGTTAAAGGGGTGGTTTTAATGTTAGCTTTTTCTACAGAGAAGACTTTTCTATATGTCATGGTCAGAAGGTGTTTCAAATACAAGAGAAAGGACCTTGGGGGGATTCGTGACGGGGGAGCTATCCATTTATTCCATCCGAAATCTCAAAGGAATTCTCATCTAAAAGAAGAATAAAATAAATTTAACTAGTTTGAGATATTAAATATCTCTTTGAAACTGAGGCTAATACATTATGAAAAGCAGATACAGAATCTCTGCATTACTTATTATATAAATTCTAAATGAAATATTCCAAGTTATGAAAACATGACAGCTCTCCAATTCAAAAGGAATGATGCCGACCACAGAATATGGTTACTATGCACCAGGCTGCATCTCATCTCGGGCTCACTGTACAGCCCGCTTAGAACCTGTCTTAGTTCAAGAAAGAAAAGTTAATAAGGCCACTAGGCATGCACTACTTAAAGCAGACATGAATTTGGATCTTCAAAAGGGCCCAGTATATGTTATTCTCAGAAGGGCTAACCTTTCTAGAGCTCACCAATAATACTGCTTCAAGAGTGTTCTCTGGACTACATCAAGCAACCCCTTTCCTATTTAATTTTATTATCCCTTTAATTCCACACTCACACACACACACATTTTTTTAAAAGCTTACAAATGATCCTCTGGTTAAAAAGGCACTCTCTTTAACCACATTCAACCATAATACCTACTTAAAATAGCCCATTATTGGGTTAATCAGCAATTTTGAGCTTCTCCCCATATGACCTCTTTTCTTTTATTTCACATCGTGCATGGAAATGATGTGCTGAAAGCACTAGAGGTAAGGAGATGCGTGAGGTAGGCAGGCTGACAGGAAGAACACAAAGGCTCTGAAGGCCTGGATTTAACCAGGGGTGGGGTGGGGTGGAGGGGAAAGTAGTATGAAAGGGAAGACACAGAAAAAATACTTGTGGATACTAAGTTTCCATCTGCTCCACTATTTAGACTCAAGTCAGATCTGACCATGCCAGTAAGAAAATCTCTTCATCTGTAGAACTTGCCACATAGATACACAATTTGACTGTAATATAGATATACAGATATAGATGATATATATAGATGTAGATATAGATATAGATATATAGATATATAGACATAGTCATAGATATAGATATCCACCCTTAGGCCTTGAGGTGTGGATGGAGACATCTATTAGCTTGAACGATATCAAATTGCCTGACCTACCAAAAACAGCCATTGCATAGGATTCACTCCAAAGTACATATTTTTATAGTAAATACTAATATTCCCTGACTATCCCTCGTCTCCCCTCCTCCCCCCAACCATGACTGAGATACATATGCTGGAAAAATGGGCAATTGGAAAGTTCCCTTAAAGAGGCTAAGGGGCTGCTTGAGGTCACTCTGCAGGGCACAGGCAGATTGGGGAGCAGCGGTCGGGGTCCACTCCCTCCCTGCCCACTGTGCTCCCCACCACCACTGCCACAGCGGGAAGGTCCAAGGAGAAAAAGTGGATGGAAGAGGGGGTGTCAGACCTCCCTGCACACTCAGGATTTCACTGAGGGACAAAGTTCTATCGACCAAAATAGAGCTCCCTTCCCCGTCATGTAGCAGAGGACAAGGGAGGATAAAAAAGAAAAGAAAAATGAATCAGCAGAAAGAATGACAGTTCCTCAAGCTCCAAGAGTTAGTGGTGTGTTCTTTTAAGAGCAAATTCCAAGTTCACCAAGAGCCAGAGTCCTCGGCGGGTAATTAGCCGGCGTGATTGTCAAGGAGGGCGGCTTGAAAGGGCTGCTGGGCCCGCAGGTGAGGGCCCAACGGGGGGGGGGGGCAGGCAGAGGCTTTCCTCGCGCTCGCTGTCACTGACCTGAGCCTGGCTCCTCCACCGGCGGGAGGGGGGCCGACGCCCCAGCCTGAGGGAAGTGTCACCCGAGGGTTTGATGAGAGATTCACCGTGGAGCCCGTGGAGGAGAGGAGATAAAGAATACAGTGAAGGATCTGATCAACCCAAATTACACATGCAGATAACAGGAGTGGTGGTGGCGGCGGTGGGGATGCTCCAAGCTCATTTGAAAGATATTCAGAGATCTCTTAATAGCCTCCAACTGGTTGGAATTTAACAGGCTGTGACTGGAAGCGTCCTTGATGATCACTGTGGGCACCTCAACTGTGGTTGAATGTCCTTTGCTCCCACAGATTTGCTGATGAGCCCGTTAGAAAAGCCAGGCTGCCTATGGTGAGCAGCAGGTGCTGGAATAACTTGGGCTGTAGACTAAGAGAAAATCTTTTGTTCCCGCCATCACGACTTGTTAAAGGTTCTAAGACATGGAACTGAAAATCGGTCAACAACAACAAAAACCTGCTGGACCACCTAAAATAGATTCTGTATGTTTCTCACTTAGTTGGTGCTCCAAGTAAAAAAAATAATAAAAATAAATAAATGGGATGAATGTTTTGATTGTCTGCTGCAAATGCAAATGCTCTTATTTTAATAACTGGAAAGAAACTTTTCAAAATCCTTCAATAATGGTTTCAGTAATAATTAAGTCAAGCTATAGGCTGGCAAATGCATCTTTACTTTCCCTTCAAAATCGGATGGCTAAAACTTTTCTGAGGAGCACCATGGAGGTGCCTCTGAAAGGTCATTCTTTTCTATATTTTTGCCAGGGCAGAATTACAAGCAATAATATATTAGTGAGTTGTAAAAGTCAAATAAAAAAATTAAGTTTAGCACAGTGTTTGCAACGGTGATTTCTCATTCCAATAATGATGGGAAACCCATAAAACGGAGGCATTGCAAAAATAGCAAGTTTGTTAGACTTTGTTTTACATTTATGGGAGTCAACAAAGAGCACAGTTTTCAAATATTTTATTTGATCTGATTTTTTAAAAATCTGGCTAACATCTGCTTAAACACATTCACCAGTTTCCATTTTATTGGTGGTTAGAGGAGCTTTTTTATTTGTAAACACATTGTTCCTACTTTTAAACTGTTTCTTTGGCTTTAAAAGTTTATACTGAAATGAGTAAACATAAAACGAAGGTGATAACTAAAAGCTACTTTAAGATTTGAGAGGCCATTTTTAAAATTTTAGTGAACCCCCAAAAGAATCCTTACCAGCAACAGAAACTACTCTTGTTAGTAATGGGTAATCAAGTCAATGTACAAAAAAAGAAATGCCATAAAATGCCTCTGTTTTAACCATCAGGTGTTTTTAAGGTTTTCAGTTTAGAATTATATAGCACCCAACAGTCATCGCAAGCACTGCTAACTAACAAACATTTCATCTTTGTCTATATCAGCACCAATGGACGGAGGAAGCTCCGCCTTCCCCCACCCCCAGCAGAGATTCTGACTGAGGAGGTCGCGGGAGGGGCCTGAGATTTTGCACTTCTAACATCCCCCTGGTGTGATGCTGAGGTCCAGACCCTGAGTAGCAAAGCTGTAGCACTATATTAGGCATATATTTTTACATGTAACCTTCTTGGCTACCCTATGATATAGGTAGCATTGTCCCCACCTATTAAATGAGGAAACTTCAGAAAAGAGAGATTTCACACAACTAGTAAGTGATAGAACCAAAATATAAACCCTGGTCTTTTTAAAGCCAAAGGCCCTTGTCTAGAGTATGTCCCTGCCTTCATCGCTCAAGAAAATACTAACAACATGCTAATCCAAGATGAACTGATTTAAATCGATATAGAGAAGTTTAAAAGTCCAGATGCTTAGGCCCCACCCCAGTAAATTTCTTTTTGCAATAAATGTGCTAGAAATGGAGAATTCTGAATATTTTCACCGTCTCCACAGGTGACTCTGGGAATGACTAAAGTTATTCATTTTCTATGCTGTCTGAAGAGGAAACCCACTGAGATCAATGCTGTCTACATTCCATTGTTACTGAAAATGGCAAGTGTGAGGTGTGGGTGCAGATCTGATATGCGGGTTTTAGGGAAAACATCTCATCCTTAAAAAAGCTTGGACGTTTACTTAGCATTTTCTATTGGATGACAACACACAATATGTGACCTTTCCATTTATCCCTAGGCCTGAACCATACCATTTTGTAATTCTTCCTTATTTCAGGAAAGGCTTCGATCCCAAAGTTGCTGGTGCTTCCAGAAGCTGCATGTAGAAAACCTTTCCATTCCAAAACCTCCCTTGGAGGCCAGGACGTTGGGAGGGAGCCAGTTCGGATACAGTTCTGTTCCTCTCTACCCCCATGCTCTGTCTACAGGGAGCGCACGTCATCAGAAAATACATGATCAGTCAGAGCTCCTCCTGATCACTATTATCATATTTTCTGCAGCATAACTAGGGCAGGCCTCTCTCCCTATTTCTGTTTTTGCAGGCACATTTTTCAGTAGAACCACCCACTTTCAAGAACTTTTATACTGGGCCATGTGTGCAAGACAGAGCAATGAAATTCATGTTGAAATCTCAGCAGCACAAAAGTAGTTTAATGAAAAGAAATGAGATGTGGAGCAGGGCCTTACACCATCAATTTTCCCCAAAGTAGAAAGTTCTATCAGCCTTAACAACAATTCCAAAGGTTGCCAGAGGCTTTTCACCTGTCTAGCCATTACTTTTAGTCAGTGGTTGATTCAGTAGCTGTCAGAGAAACATACTCGGCACCAAGGTGGCAAGTCATCAGCGACAAACTGGAGCCAGTTATTCAGCCCACGTTTGGGAATTCTTCCTATTTTAAAAATCCTCACCTCAGGACATGCTTAGAGAGAGGAAGGGAGGGAGAGAGAGACAGAGCGCAAGAGAGAGACATTGCTTGGCTGCAGCCCACCGCCCTCCCTCCCACACACACACACTCATGGATCAAATCCACAACCTAGGTATGGGCCCTGTCTGGGCATCGAACCGGCAACCTCTTGGTACACAGGACTACACTCAACCAACTGAGCCACTCCGTCCTGGCAGATTCCTCCTTTTTGTAAACATGAGGCGTGACTAGATATTCAAACATGGTTTGTCTTCTCATGTCTTCCAAAGTCTGCTCTTCAGATTCAAGTTTATCAGAAAGAAGTCCAGCATACTTAACTTCAGCCATTCCTTATTCAACGTATATCAAGAGCAATGTTCTCAAAAGAAGAAAAGAGTTGCTATTTGAAATAATTAGGAACCATGGCCTATTATTGCTTTCATCAAGAACATCCAGCTGACAGAAGTAAAATCATGATCCAAAGTTACCCAATCACATCGTCCATTCACTATTTCATACATAGGAACATTTTAAATACAGGTAATTTTTTAATGCAGTCTTATCCCAAACAGGACTCCATACTGATTTGGGGACACAACAAAACCAGTAGGCAACACATTCATTACTTCCCAATGAGAAGATTCTAAAGGCCACACATTTCAAACCTGGTGGTATTTGTTATATGTGCATATTTGAGCAGATCAGCCCAAATGGAGTGCAAAGTTATCAATGAAAATATTCTGTTAAGATGAGATTTAAGAGGACATATTAATAGAAACATCTCTTCTAGGCATATTTGGTAGCACCTGCCATTCAGAGTGTGGTCCCTGGACCAGCGGCACCAGCATCACCCAAGAGCTTGTTAGAAATGCAAAAATCTCAGGCCTCCCCCCACACCTGCTGAGTCTGTGTCTGCACTTTATCAAGTTCTCCAGGTGACTCAAGGCACTTTAAAGACTAGGAAACATGGTGTAGCAGGAACCGAGCGAGGGAGAAACTTGTTTGAAAATTTAATACTCATAACAACCCTATTAGCTAGAGATAATTCCTTTCATCGTTACCATTTATGGATGAAAATGTAAGACTCAGGAATACCCTTCCAGGAACAGGAAGAAGCAAAGCAAGCCCAAAGCCATGGGATATAATAGCCCAACTTCCTTCTCTCTGCCCTGCTGTCTTTAGGGCCGAGTGTCTTTATCCAGAGCCCACAGGTAGGTGGTAAATACTATGCAAAGTTTAGTGCACATTTCTCACGAGAAGGTTTGTAGTTTTCAATGAGTCTACTTCCTAAAAAAGTTTCACAATGACTTCTTGAAATCCTCATGGTGAGTAGGTACAGGAGCAAACAAATAATTGCAAAGCAATCCGCAGAAAATTATTTTCTTAACGTTAATGCTTTCATCCTAGAAATCTGAAAAGGACCTCTACAAATGGAAAAATCATATTCCAAGCAGCAATTTACACTTATACACTCCCTTTGAGAAGTCTGCAGTCACACAATTTTTCTGCCCCGCTGATTTTAGGATGTTTAAGAACCTAAATAAAAGGAGAAATGAAAATGGAGCACCCCTCGGGTTAAAACTTGAAGTCTAACTAAAAACCAGCTCATCACTATAGATTTTTAAAACCACAGTGGTCAAGGGCACAGCTATTGAAATTCATTCATTATCTGGGTTTGAATTTTAACTGTACCTTGTGTTAAATATGTAATCTTGAGAGAGCATGTGGTTTTCTAAGCCTTAGTTTCCTAATGCAAAATGAAGATAAGAATAGCACTGATCACTGGGCTTGTTGTTTTATTAGATTATACAGGCAGTGAGCCTGGTGATGTGCCCAGCAAAGTAACTAGCACTCAATAAATGGAGTCAATTATTATTAAAAGTGCAGTATCTTATGAGTGATTATTACATTATTAAGAAACTTACTGGGATCTTTCCAGGGTCTAAGAAAGCTAATCATTAGATTTTCTTTCTTTTTTTTTTTTTAAAAAATGTTTTTATTGATTTTAGAAAGAGAAGGGAAAGGGAGAGAGACAGAGAGAGAAACATCAATGGGAGAGAAACATGAATGCACTGCCTCCTGCGCGCCCCCTACTGGGGACTGAGCCCAAAACTCAAGCAGGAATGGAAGCAGTAACCTCTAGGTGCATGAGATGATGCCCAACCAACTGAGCCATACCAGCCAGGGCTCATTAGACTTTCTAATCTTTAAAAATAAAACAAGGGCATTTAAGGAGTAAGCACTGACCTAAAAGCAAAGTGAAGGAAGGGATGGGCTAGCTGAACTCTTTCAGTTAATTTTTAGGATAAATCGTGTTTCTCAAAGTGTGGTCCCCAGACCAGCAGCATCACCTTCACGAGATACTTCTTAGAAAAGTCAATTCTCGGGCCCTTCCCCAAACTTATTACAGCAAAACTCTGTGGGTGGAACCAGCACTCTGCCTATTATATACGTCTTCCAGCTCATTCTGATGCCTGCTCAAGTTTGAGATCCGCTCATATTCATGAAAAGCAGCACTGGGTAAGGACCATCCCTGACGACAAATATCCCTCCACCCAGTCTCTAACGGCCTCTCTAGAGTATGTGGACCTCGAAGCTGTGATTAAATCTCTTGTGATCTGTGACACATGTCATCACAGGGATCTTCTCAGAAAGAAAGTCAGGTGAGACTGAGGAGGCAGCAGAAATGCGTACTTGCATAAATAAGCAGTTCACAGCTCCCTTAAAGGCAGAGTGTTTTCCTCCTAGGAACTCCCCCCACCTCACCAATGGGGACTGATTTAATCACTGAATTTTGTAGTGCTGTGAATATTTGCATCAAAATAACGTATCATCATTTTGTACAGGAATAAATTTCAAGTGTCTGATCCTAGCTTAGGGCGTGTATTTCACTAGGGCAAATTGGGCATCTAGTGAACACCAAAGCAGAGAGGTGTTAACTCATAAGCAAGATGAGAAAGTATAAAGCACAGAGGTCTGCTTTCCTCACCCAGCTCCCTCCGTGATGAGCTCTGTGACCTTGAGCAACTAAGGAATCATCATCCCTGGCCCCAGTTCCTTTATCTACTCCAAGGGGATAAAATCACTGTCCCCATCTCACAAGGTGTCAAGGATTAAAGGAATTCATACATGCAGAGCACACAGAACAGCACCGCTGACAGCTCGTAAATAATCAATTCTCATTTTTTACAAAGGTACATGAAACAGAGCCGAAAAAATGGTTGGTTTCTTTGGTCTTGGTTAGTCTTAAAAAAAGGAATTCATTTCCTTTAACATGGGGGTTGAGACAAGTGCCTTATGTGTTGATGTTCTGCATAATATACCTACAATAAGATCACAACCATTATGGGGTTCAGGTTACTTTTATTTCCTGTACTTTTACCAGGGTTTTTCCAACCAGATTTTGAGAACCACTGAGGACAATGATCTTTCTTATGTTTCCTTGCCTCCCCCACTGCGTCTTCTCCGTAGCACCAGCTAAACACACATTCGGAAATAAAATCCGAATTATAAAATACAAATTTCAGAATTCATTTATTTTAAAAAAGACAGGCACAAAATTAGAAATAATTCATGTAGCTTAAATATTACTAAACTTATTTTGAGCTTATTACCAAAAATGGATTTGCCCGTCACGTAGTTTCTATAGTGTCAGCCAGAACAACTCCACCTAGCTGCGATATGGAGCTAGACTCAAATCACCTTCTTAAAACTGTAAACAACCTCCTCCTCAATAACATAAAAACGTGTTTACGGCACTGAACACAAAGACCAATGGCTGTACAATCCAGCTCTTCTAAAACTCCTTCAGTTGTTTTAATGATGCTCCAAGAGGCATAAAAAAGAAAGTTATTACCTGAAAGAAAGCCTCAGCTTCAATTTATTGCCACGTTTCCAGGCATCCCACATCCAGGATCACTATAAATAGTAGCATCTTCAAACTGCTAGTCCAGTCTAACTTATAATATATTTCCCCATTCTCCCTGCCCTGCTGTCCTAGGATGCTTCAGCCTGAAATACCATCTTCTTTAATAAATTGGGTTAGAAACAGTCACTGAGGATCCACTGCCAAGGAGACACTGTCCCCTTGCCTGGGCTGTGATGTGGAGATAGGGCAGGCATATTACGGTCCCCAAAACACAATGGCTTCCTTGCCCACGTCTCCCTCCCCTCCCTCTCATGTTGCTAAGGGCACAGGCTCTGGGTTTCTATAGAGCCTGTCACCGGGGAACTGTCCAAAGTACTTTGGCAAAGGAATTATTTCACCCTGGAAGAAAAGAGGAAAGGAAGATACGAAAAAGAATAATCTCTTGCTTGGATGCTGGCCATCTAATTAAATTTGGAAGAGTATTGATTCTGTCCACTTAGATTAACTTTAATTTTATATATAACCAAATTACAGATATAAATGAACCGATCTAGACTCCTAAAACTCCTCCAAAAAATGTATCAAATATCTCTAAATGAAATTTCCCAAGTGAATGTGATTGCAGTCCAACTTGGACGGTTGATTGTTTGCTATTTTAACATAAAATTCCTAGCACAAAAGAATACATTGAGGCAGTGTATTAAGAATAATGGAGACCACATGATTTAGCAAAATAAGAAAACATAACTTTCCAATGCTCATTAAGGGTATGTTGTCATTCCAGAGATTTATAAAATATTCAGGAGAAGCATTTTAAATTAAATTGATGGCATGTGTACTAATTTTTCACCTAACACATTACACATTATAAAAGCATTTGCATATATTAAAATCCAAATATTCCAAAGTTCACACATGGTGACAAGGCTATCAAATCTTGAATCCTAGGCCCGGCTAACAATATCTGGTTAGTGTGTTCCAGGTTTTCACTAAATGCTGAGCAAGAGGAAATGAGCAAAGTATTTGGATCTGAGCCTTCATAATTTTCAATGTCAGGCCATAAATCTCCTGACAGGAAAATATTAAACTCTAAAACCACTCCTCAAAGGATTCGCAGCATTGTTTTTTTCAGATTATGGGCGACGTAGCACCAATGTTGTTATCTCTGAGTTGATGTGGATATAATTGAGTCAGAAAAACATAGATGGACCAAATCACTTATCCACATACTTCTACCAACTTTCCACTCGAATGCCTGGCTGTTCAATTTCTGATATAATTATCACTCACTGATATTGAATATTTTTCCCTGAAATTGGCGAAAACGATCTTAAAATGCATAAATGACAGAAAATGCAGATGGTAAACGAATGTTTTCTTTGTAAAGCGGAACAGTTCCCAGAATTGTCTTCAAAGAACAGAACAAAGAAATAATAGGTAACTATGCATTTAAAAAAATACATACCTCCCATTTAATTTCCCAAATCTCCATGAATTATAGTAAAATAAATCTGAAAAGGTTTTCACGGCTATGAAGAATGAAGGAGCTGGAACTTTCAGAGAACATTTTGGCCTTCTAAAAATAAATACTCAACGTCCTTACCCAACTCACTAAACTGTTAGCAAATTGCGTTTCTTGAGCCTTTTCAAGGGGACCACTTTAATCTTCTAAGAGATGGTTGTCTAGGGCGAGATATAAAGATTTCTTACCATGATTACTGTTCAGAAGCTAAAAATAGGCACTGAAGAAAATTGAGATCAAGCAGCTTCCTGACCTAACAGAACAGCCTGATCTGTATCGGTTCCCGCTCCAGGCTGAGAGAGGCCTCTGCTGAGAATCTAAGGACCACACAGAGGACTCGGAGCCCTAAGGGCAATTTGCTCATAAAATAATCAGGCTTGAAAAGGTTAGAAGTTACATGTCTGTTCCTAGAAGACCTGTCAAATGAATTTTAGAAAATTCATACAAGGAAATACGATGTAGCTGTGAAAAGGGAGGCAGGAAGGTACTTAAATACACAGGGCATCCCAAAAACATGAGCTGAGAGCTCAACGGAGGTTTCTTTCTTTTCAGCCAGACTCAGCTTTGAAGAGAGGAAGTTCACCCCAAAAATGATACTGGAAGTTTGAAAACCCAGTTGAAGTACAAACACTGCCTCTATAATTATTCAAAGTGTGTCTCCCCAAAAATGTACACACACTTTAACAGCTGATAACTCACTTAATTTTCACTCCTTTGAAGATTTAACTGACTTGAAATAATGGGTGAAGCCAGGCTAAGCTATAAACAAAGAAAATTTACCCACTAGACGTTTTTATGGGGATACAGAAACGACGAAGTTTATGGTACAAAACCAGCAACAGTTGACAAACTGAGGGCACAGAAATACCATGTGAAATGATTCTTGATGTTTGTGATTCCATTGCTTTCCGTGACCAGTAGCACCTGGACCAGAACGGTCATTGGTTTGAAAACAGGCGTTGACAAAAAAAAATTATTCATTTCTGTAGAGTCTTAAATTTTGAAAATGAACTGTAAGGGGAAAATAAAAACAAAACCCAAGGCACAGAAAATGTGTTACAATATGTTCATAGTTCATTCACACAGAGCACATCTGGAGGTCTACACAAGAAACAGGTAGCAGTGACTGAGTGGAGAGAGGTCAGGAACCACCAAGGAAAAAGCGGGAGAGAGACAGACTTTTCACTCTATGTTTTTTCTATCTTTAAATTTTGTACCCATATATCTAATCCATATTTGGAAATCATATTTAATAGCACTAGGGAGAGACTAATGCCTGGGTCCAAAAATATCCAGCCAAGTCAGCAGGTCTTCCCAGCTAACAAGGATAAAAACCCAAAGGACTTGCATTTCTTCTTCCCCACTCCCCAGGAAGCACCACATAACAAAGACTGTTTTGGGTAAACATCCCCCTACTGTTCTTTGGATTGCTTACAGTAGACTTCCCATGGCAGCATGCAGAAGTTGGTTTGGTGGCAACAGCCATTTCCCTTCCACATTCATCTCCATCAGCCTCCTCACAAAAGCTTCCCAGAGACAAGCATACATTCTGAGTTTATTAAAAAAAAAAAAAAGGTGCTACCTTCCTCAGCCAATGTCCACTCTTCATCTCTAAACTCTTCTATGTAGGGATTCTGAGGCCAATGGTATACACTGTCCCCATACTTGAGAGAAAAAAATCCCTACTTGGTACAGTCCTCCTCGACAGTAGGTCAAGTCAGAGGGTTCTGAGTAGGCCAGACGAACACAGTGCTGTGAGTGAGGGTGCTGGAGAGAGCCTGCCTCAGCTTGAACCCTGGATTCGTCACTTAGTAAGTAGACTTGGGCAGTTTACATAACCTCTGTAGACCTGTTCTCTTATCTGAAAAACATGGGTAATAATAATACTACCTGATAGCACAGCCTTTCATTCTGCAGGTTGCAACCCATTAGTGTGAGTGATAGAATCAATCTGCTAAGTCACAACTGGCATTTCTTCAATTGAATGAGACAGAAAAAAATGAAATGCAATAGAAAAAAATATCATGATAGTAAAAGTTGATCATGAATTTTTTCCATTCACATAGAGGGAGTATATATATATTAAGTCTCAACTTCTCTTTGGGAGTCATGTTCAAAACTTAAAAGTCTCTGTTATAGGTTGACTATGAGGGAAAAATATATATTAATAAATACTAAGTATTTAGTACACTGCCTAGGACTTGGTAAGCACTCTCAGTGTGACCTTCTGTGACCTTTGTTGTAATAATGATAACCTGTTTTTTGTCACTGTCATCATCAATTTGCAGAACTCAGAGAATTGAATGAGAAATATCCTATATAATTGGTGGTAGCAAAAAAGTTATATAAAATGAAAATCTTATTGAAGTTTAATGAGATTAAAATATCTACAGAAATAACCATCAATGATCACTTGGAAAAATTTTAAAAGCAGAAATTTGGAAATAAATAATATAGTAAATTTATGTAACACAGTTCAGGTAAGAGAGACACTGAGTATAGGAGTACAGGGGCACTTAGCCATCTGGGAAACAATAAACTCGTGTGTGTGTGTGTGTGTGTGTGTGTGTGTGTGTGTGTGTGTAAAGTTCATACAGGTTCATGATGATCTGGAGAAAATATCAACTTCTCTTTCCCCTGATTCTATACTTGCAAAGGAAAGATCCATCATTAATTCTACATCTCATCTGCAGCAGCCTGCAGAAGGTAGGGTAGGGGACTGAGTCAGTTTCACCAGTGATTCAATCACTGGACAACAATATCCCCAGCTCTAAATGGCAACTGGTGCACAGCTACCCTGGCTGGGTAGCTCAGTTGGTTGAGCAACATCCTGATACATCAAGGTTTCGGGTTCAATCTCTGGTCAGGGCACACATAAGACGCAACCAATGAATGCGTAAGTGGAACAACAAACCAATGTTCCTCTCTCTCTCTTTCTCTCCCTCCTTCCCTTCCTCTCTCTCTTTCAAATCAATCAATCAATCTAACCAATCACTCAATCAAGAGGAACTGGGAGGAGTTAAACATGAGTATAGTTTTAACTTTATGCTCCTCATTGTAATCTGAAAACTAAAGCTAGCATTCTGATTGGCACATACGTTCCTTAGGAGTCTGGTGCATATGGAGCTGCTGTTGAGACACAGACCAATTCTTTCTTTACTGAACAGTTTCAAAGCCACTGGCTAGAGTAATACAAACAGCAAGAGACACTGTCACCCTAAGAAGCCTTTCTGAGCCACTAACTATAGGCCTCCAAAGAAAGATGCATCCCAGTGGCATTCAAACCCTTGTTTAGTGGCAGAACCCTATCTAAAATGGTGTGAAATAGAAAGCCAAGGGTCCCCTCGCTAACACAGGTGGGGCGAGTGGCTTTGGGGATGACAGGGAGAGTGGGCAATGGAAAACCTTCCCGATCATTCCCCACCAATGCCTTCTCCTTCCGCATGGCAGACCTGGAAGGAGCTCTGTGGGATTGTTTGAAAGCCTCCATTCTATCTGTGAAGTTATCAAACTATAGCATGATCGGGAAGGCTTCTCAGAGCCCAGAAGGCTGGACTCCACCAGCGCCTGATTCAGGCCTGCTATGGCCCTGGAGGATCTGCATTTCTTACAAGTTTTCCAGATGATGCTGATGCTCCCAGTCCACTGAGAACCACAACCCCATCCTTTCTTCAACACACTCGCTAAATATAACGAAAACAAGAATCACCTGTATTATTCCTCTGCAACTACTTTGAGAGACTTAAACATTTTTATTACAATAGCCGTCTAAAAATTCAAGGTATAAAAGTAACTGGATTTGAGGATTCCTTTTTCAACCAAGCAGTTTTTAAATCCCAGTGATTTAGCTTCATTAGTTGAGAGCTCGTTACAGCAAGAGAGAAGCTCTGATAAAGCGCTATAGCAACAAACGTTCCTAAAGTTCTTTAGGTTCTGTTTGCTTTCAGAACAATAAATGCTCCCTGTTTGGAAATAATCCCCAGATGTTCCCTCTTGTTTAAACTGCATAAATCCTTAACATGCGTGGCACACACACTGTAATCTATGACTGAATGGAGGTCTCTCTTTTCTTGGGGAGAATGGAAGAATGTTATTTTGGGAACAGAGGGGCTACCTTCACTATTTTTTTTTTTTCCTAAGTGCCAAAATACTGTAATAAAGTATTGCTCAACTCAGACTGAAACAATTTTCCCATCTGTCAAAATATTTTAAATAGTATCAAGCTGGTATTACTTTGTCAAAACATTTCATCAGAAACAGTATCTAAATTTAAACAAGCAGTTCCTGGAACTATGTAAGTAAGGTGAAGAAACTGTCACTGACAAAATATATTTTTTGGAAAATCCTCAGTCTTATTAGAAAGATCCTGAAGAAAATGGGTGCTTAAACCGAGGACAGATGTACACTAGGCAGAGAAAAATGAATACTGTGTAAAGGGACGACCATTTCTTTGTGCTAGAAATCACATACTTCAGTTCTTATCACAGCCCGATACAAACCCAGCTTTACAAGTAATTCTGGCCAGTCTCAGCAAACTCACAACTGTGCAATACAACAGAGGCGACATCGATTGTTCTAGAGGCCTCACCAAGCGTAAGCAAGAGCTTGGGATTTGGAGTTGAGGCGAATCCTCTCCTCACCAGCCATGCGGCCTTGTTCAGCCTTCCTGATGTTTCTGGACCTGTTTCCACACCTGCACACACAGGTAAAACCTGTCGTAGAGAGTGGACTTAAGATACGGCACCAAGAAGGCAATGGAGGGACTCTATTTCCCAGCCTCTGTATTCATCCATAAAAACTCACATTAATCTCCAGAATTTGAGTTTAAGTTAGGAGACAGTATGGATAAGAGGTAAATAATGGCTGGCAACTTTTCATATTGACGTTATACATGATACATTCTGTCTTTATATACTCTCCACAACTTTTTGTTATAAATCTGTCATAAGAAAAAGATTAACAAAACATTCTCTCAAAGTCAGACCCACCTAACATCCCAACAGAGCAGTATATCTTCAGTCATCTACAAAGACTACCAAAACCTTTACATCTTCAAAAGTATGAAAATCCACTATCAGGTACTAAATGCAGGTGAAATATCACGTAGGAGGGAGTATGGTGTATTTGTAGCAAATGATAATGGCTGTGAACTCTCCAAAGCGTAAATTTTTGTGAGTCAGGGGTCAAGTTTAACTTCTTCCTCACTGGAAACGTTTTCCTGCTTATACGTGGTCAAACAAATCTACGTGACTGTGGGTAAAACCGGGCTAACATGGTGTCATTTCTTCCTCTCTGATGTTTACAATGCTCTCTGTTGGCTTGGTTTTGCAAATTTCACATTCCAAGTAATCTAGATAGCCAGAACCAAGTTCATTAAATGAATTAAAAAGTCTTTAGCAATCAAAACTGGTTTGCAATACTGTTTTATTTAAACTAGTTGGAATGTAAGCATAAACTAAACCAAAGCACTACAATTTTGACTTAAATTGAAGAAATTGCTTATCCATACATCACTCTTCAGAATCACAGCATAACTTTTAACAAAGAATTTACCTCATTTTTAACATTTTCATGTATATTTTCCAGTCCTAGAAATATTTCTCTTCTACCTTTTGCATGCCTTCAAGTATTTTCATTATATAGCAGGAACATGTGGCCAGATGGAGAATCACACATGCATAGCTTTCCTTTCCCATAATGAACTTTGGTATTAATTAATGGTATATGTTGCTTTTATGTATGTGATTACTGTCTTTTATTTTATTTTTTTTTTACTTTTTAAATATATCTTTATTGATTTCAGAGAGAGGAAAGGAGAGGGAGAGACAGAAACATCAATGATGAGAGTCATTGATCAGCTAGCCCGCAACCCGGCCATGTGCCCTGACCGGGAATCGAACCCTGATCGCCTGGATCCTAGGTCGATGCTCAACCGCTGAGCCATGCCCGGCAGGGAAGATTACTGTTTTTTAAATATCACTATGATTTTGATTGTTATTATTTTATAAAGTTAGAAACTATTTTTAGACTCTAAGGATGGTTAAGGGCTTAATTTGAGAAAAATGACAACATGTAACATGAACAACTGCCTTTTTAAAAAATGGCTCTAAACAATTACCATTATTTTTACAAAAGTCAACATTCAAGATGATTCTCACGTTAAGAGCCTTTCTAATATGCATCAGGCAGAAGGTTCATCTGTGTGCCTTCGATTTGTATTCTTGGATTGATCAGTATAAATGTCCATGCAGACTGCAGCACCAATTAATTCCTTGCCCATTGACACAAAACTCACAAAGGCTTGAGCCAGGATTTGAACCCAGGAAGTGTGGCTTCAAAGCAGGTAATCTTGCTAACCCACCCCCCACCCTCCCCCCAACGGGTAGAACTGTCCCTCTCAGAGAGTATACAACCCAACTGGGGGGGGGGCAAGATATAAGCACACAACAAATTTAATAATAAAAGTGAGAATTGCCATTTAAGTTAATAAATGGAAGCCATGGCACAATGTGAACTGTGCAGGGAGCGTAAGGAGCGAGGCCACTGATGGCTCAGATGGCCAAGAGGACATCAGGGTAAGAGGATTGCTAAGTGGACATGGACAATGAGATGGGTGGAGTGGGAGGTGTTTCACACATCCAGACTGACAGGAGGCATGTGAATTAACACTCTGTTTGGAGTAAAGGATTTGTGTTAAAAGATATTGATGAAGCCCGGCCGGGCGTGGCTCAGTGGTTGAGCATCAACCTAGGATCCAGGCGATTGGGGTTCGATTCCCGGTCAGGGCACATGCCCGGTTGCGGGCTTGATCAATGACTCTCTCATCATTGATGTTTCTATCTCTCTCTCTCCCTCTCCTTTCCTCTCTCTGAAATCAATAAAGATATATTAAAAATAAATAAATAAATAAACTTGACTCCTTGCCTCAGGGCCTGCTTGGGACTGGGGTGGACTCGGAACTCAAACACATCGCGACGTTGGAACTCACCTTGGCTCAAGTTACCGTTTTGTTCTTAGAGCCTCTGAAGTACGTGACTGTCTAATCCCTATGCGGTACACCTGAAACTAATGCAAAATAATAGTGAATGTAAACTGTAATTGAAAAAGATGGAAAAAATCGATACACACCTGAGGATATTTTTTCCATTGCTTTGCAGAGAGAGTGGAAGGGAGGGGGAGAGAGAGAGAAAAGGAGAAACATCAATATGAGGGAGACACACCCATTGGTTGCCTCTCGCACGCACCCCAACCAGGGCCAGGAATCGGGCCTGCAATCAAGGTACATGCCCTGGGCCGGAATGGAACCTGGGACCCTTCAGTCCGGGGGCCAATGCTCTAACCACTGAGCCAACTGGCTAGGGTGAAATTGAATTCTTTTCAAAAAGAGTATGTACCCCTTCACCTCTACTCCAAGCTTTCCTGATCGGCCCAGCGCCGGGCGCCAGCTCCCCTTCCAGAACCTCTAAACACGATTGCCTTTACTTTGTATTTGTTCTACATGGCACGGCGCCTGTGTGCGTCTTGTACAGAGCGTGCTTCTCTGGATTCTCTACCAGGGTAGATCGAGCACAGCATCCTGTCATTCCAAGGGCCATGGGTTCCTGCCTCTCTCCACTGGCGTACAGACCAGAAAGCCTGCCGACCAAAGGGGAGTCGTGCTTGACTTAGCTTAGAGCTGAGCTACGGTTCTTTGGACACGTGGTTTGGCAGAGTGAAAGGTGAAAGGACCTGCCAATCTGAACTGAGCTTTCTAGCCCCAAAGTGAAAGCTCAGGGATCCCAAACAGGCTTTCAGTTTCCCAGCTTTTCAGGGCTGGCAGAGAATGTAGAGGAAATAAACTAAGTGCATTTGCCTTTTACTCAAACCAAGAATCCTTCACCCATTTCCTCATTCAACAGTTCTTTACTGAGCACCGGCTCCGTGTCTGGCCCAGGCCGAGGAGACCTGTGCACATTGGCTGGAGGGAAAATAGGATTTTTGCTGTCCTGGCACTGAGAGTCAAGGGTGAAGATGAGAGAAGGCAGACAATATGCAAGTGAAAACAAATACACAGAAAAATAAAATTAGAATTATGAAAAGTAGGGCTATAAAGGAAAGACAGCGTCCAGTAAAGAGATTCACCAGGACTGAAAGGGGCTCCTCAGATGGGGCGAGTCAGGGAACGTCTTCCCGTCCTAAAGGAAGAGCAGATGAGCAAAAAACTGATTATTCTGCCTATAAAGAAACATCATTTAAAAATTCAGGCTCAGCCCTGGCCAGCCTGAGTGTTGGTTAGAGTGTTGTCCTGACATGCCAAGGTTGGGGGTTCCATCTCTGGTCAGGGCACATACTAGAAGCAACCAATGAATGCATAAATGAGTGGACCAACAAATCGACGTCACTCTCTCTCTCTTTCCCTCTCTCTCTCACTAAAATCAATCAATAACATTTTTTTTAAAAATCAGGCTCTTAAACATGTTACTCCATCTTAATAACATTGAGGACTATGGTCCCATGTTTTTTAAAAATATTTTTATTGCTTTTGAGAGAGGGGGAGAGAGAGAAACATCTGCAAGAGCGAAACACCAATTGGCTGCCTTCTGCACGCCCCCTGCCAGGGATCAGGCCGGAACCCATGCAGGTGCCCTGATCAGGAATCGAAACCACAACCTTTTCGGTGCACGGGATGAACACCAAGCAACTGAGCCACTTGGGCCAGGACATGCATAGTTAATCAATTTTACCTTTATTACTACCTCACAGAATAAACATTACAGATGAGGAAACTGAAACTCAAAAAAGTAAAGTCAATTTGTCTTTGTCGTCTAGAAGGTTAGGTTCAAGCTTTATGTAAAAGTATTTCATTTTACCTTCACTACCACCTTACAAAGTAGAGATCACAGACGAAGGTTTTGATTCTTCAAAACTGTAAAGCCAATCTGCTAATGTCACTCACTCAACTAGTCAGTAAGATTGTTCATGTTAAAACCCAGATCACCTTGGCTTTGGGACCAATATCCTTTCAGTGATGTCTCAACCCCCAGCTCCAAACACACCACACAGGTTAGCAATGACTTAGCAAAGCATCTATTATCTATATCTATAGAGATATATATCTCATTCATTTAACATCATCATCTGAATTTTTTTTTCTCACTTTCTGACAGAAATGATGCATAAAAACTACATATGCCAAAGGAGTCCCCATCGGAACCATGATTAGAGAACTGTGCACGTGGGCACACGTCACAAGTGGCAATTAAGGGCATAAAACAGCAGCACTGACCCCAGAGTGGAAACAAGCAAGCAGACCAGGGAGTGTAACTGATCACATGCACACTGTCTACTTACATGCAACTTGGACTCTTCAAGTTAGAACAGAAATTTCCACTTAAGAAAACTGCCAACTGAGATGGTGAGACCTCTGTTCTTAATATCTAAGTGGTTTAGATTTCATAGAACTACACATATGACCTTAGAGTTAACAAACATTTAAGTGAGTTACTTAGTCAAATACATATGCACACAAAAACTACGATTTATACAAAAATCGATTTTCCTAAATATTGAATTCTGCGGGAGTTGTCAGAGAACAGGAAAACATAGGTGTGTTAAATAAGACCTTATCATCTGAGAACTTCTAAATAACAAGACAGACCTTTTCCCAATTCATCACTCATTAAACCTCATTATTAAATCTCTCATTTAATGGAGAAACGAGAGAAGGGGCTGGAACTCATTACTTGAGGGCAAATTTATTTGCTCTCTTAGTCTCTGTAATTAATATGCTACAAATAAAGATAATATGGTGATATATTCTATACCTACATTTATTGTTGTACATTTTTATATATGTAAACTCATACATTCAAATACAGTAGGAGTCAAAGTGTTGGTCTCTATTTCTACACTTAAATGCACAGAGAGCAATATAAAAGAAAGTATTAAGTTATTTACTATCTCAGTGGGATACTAAACGAAAACGAAATAAGTCTCTGGAATAAAACAGGGAATTAAGTCACTTCAGGCAAAAAAAAAAAAAATCTATAATGTACCTAGATTGTTTTGGTCTATAGCTGTATTCAGTGGAAGGTTAAATTAAAGACAATTTCATGTTCTATCATAAAATGCAACTTCAACTACCACACTTAAAACTAACTTGCTCCATCTGAGAATAAAGACATTATATCTTCAAAATCGCGTACACAATAGCTCGTGATCTTATTACCTTAAAATATAATTCTGATGCTTATACTGAGAAGCTAGAAAGTTCCAACTGAACATTTAACTTGAGGGAATATGCTTTTAAGCAATTTCACACAAAACAAGTATGACATGGTCTTCCAAATGCATGTGCAATAAACAGTTTATTTTTAAAAAACTGCATTGCAGGAAAAAGTGTTTTCCCTGGGACAAAAAGGTTTGCCCTTTTTAACTTCAGTTTTAAAGAAACAAATTGATTTATTAAACTGTACTGAATTCTTTATTTTACAGTATTTTTCTCAGCATGGTTCATGAAGAATTGGGTACGCAATTCTTTATTATATTAACTAGACTCTAGGATTTCAGAGTTTTCAACTGCTGTTTCACGACCATTAGTAAAATGATTGTTTCTCCTAAAAGTAATTTTTTGTCAGCTATAAATATGAAATCATCTTTGTCTTCCACCATATGCAGAAATGTCTTTTCTAGCAGCATAGACAAGATAAGGCCCAGCCTCGCTTCAATATAACCTACTTGTTTACTTGGAATAGTTTGTGTGGTATACAGTTCAAGAACTTTAAAATTTATGTTTAAGATATTTACTTATATTTACTTAAGAAGATGTTTGCAAACTGAAAAACCGAATCAATGTGTTCTGAATTTTATTTTGGTAAAATAATCTCTGCATATAATCAATATATTGCTTTATAATCTGCTTTTTTTTTCCATTTAGTATAGATGTTTTACATATTATTAAATATATACACATATATTATTTAATCTTCACCTGAGGATATGCTTATATTGATTTTAGAAAGAAAGGAAGGGAGAGAGAGAGAAACATCGATGTGGGAGAGAAATATTGATAGGTTACCTCCTATACGTACAGGGGACTGAACATGCAACCTGGGTATGTGCCCTGACCGGGAACTGAACCTTCGACCCTCCCATGCATGGGACGACACTCCAACCAACTGAGCCACACTGGCCAGGACATTAAATATATTTTTGTAATGGCTTATGCAACCTGCTTTTAATAGGTCCTTCTGTACGATGTGTTCCTTTATTAAGTTATTGGTAAGTCAAAGCAAATGTATTTACAAAAGGATGCTGTCCACCTGCTAAAATCAGATCTTACCCTTGACATTCCTTGGAAAAGTCCATATATTTAGAGAAACACCGCTCTAGGAGGAAGAAGTCCTGAATTTTAGGGGGGCAGCTGAATTTCTAGGAAAGTTACTTAATAACTTTTGGGACCCCATGTATTTTATTGGTAAAAATCTAGATAATAAATACTATCTTACATGTCAAAAGAGCCTCTTGAGAAGCCTTCAAATTTGACATGTCTGACTAAGACACGCAGCTCAGCGGAACCCACGAGGGAAAGTGCTCAGGTGAAGGTGGCCTGGCTCCTTTCCCTCTTTGCTGCCGGATCCCTCACTCTCATTGCAGAGCTCGGAAGGACTGATCCCCGGGATCTCCTTTACCAGCAGGCCAATCCCACTTTTCAACCAAGTAAGACTGTCCTGCTTTCTCAAGCTGGCACCAACCCATTTTTCAATTATGTCAAGCCATGCATTTTATTCAGTAACAACCTTTCTTTCTCCAGCGTCTCAAGAAGAACAAACACTTTTGCTCCTGACTGTAAAAAATCAAATTATGTCACCTCGTTTCAAGGAAAAAAGTCTGCAATGGCAACCAGACCCAGAAACACCATTTGTATGCAAAGAGAGTTAAACTACTGGAAAAGTACCCTTGCCAGTAAAGTGTGGTATCATTAAACACAACTAAATTTGAAGCAGAAGTAATAAAAAAAAACATATCTTGAAATGTGATAGGGTCCATTACGCTTCCTGATGAGATTACTTGCCTCTCCAATACATTACCCAAAGGCGCTTACAAGACGGAGGGAACATATTACATTGGAATTATCAGAACTTTTCTAAGTAGGTCAAATTTTGAAGTAAAAAAGGCTTGAAATTTTATGCAGTGTTACAAAAAAAAAAAAAAATCCTAGAAGCTGTACAACCAAGGTGCTAACTTTTTAAAATAAATTTTTTTAAAAAAAGTCATACTCTTGCATAAACATGAAATACCACTTTAAAATGCAGTGATACACCTGAGGCTCTTCTTTCACTATCATCTGGATTCAGTTTTTATTAATAAACTGAATTTTAATCATATAAATATCTTTATTCATTTGGAAACTTGAGAAAAGTTGGGTCCGAGAAAGTTTAAAATCTAACTCATCATTTTGAATCAGAGTTGATGCTGTCCCGGCCAGTGTTGCTCAGGTGGTTGGGCACTGTCCCATGCCAAGGGGTTGTCAGTTCAATTCTTGGTCAGGGTACATGCCAGGTGAGGGCTTAATCCCAGGTAGGAAGTGTGCAGGTGGCAGCCAATCAATGTTTTGCTCACATCAATGTGCTTTTCTCTCCCTCTCCCTTTCTTTTTCTAAAAACAACAACAAAACAAAAGATTTTTTTTAAAAAGATTTGATATTAACTATAATAATAAAATACTTTTTCTCCCACCTATTGGGTTTTCTTTCGTGATGTTATTGCAAAACCACATAATTCTGGTACAACGTTTTTAATAAAATTTTAGTTTTCTTATGGGTAAATCTAAAATAGCAGGTTTACTATTTGTCTTTGTAACTTCTCATATGGGACTACTGAAAACATCTAGCAACTGTAGGATATGCTAAGACTATCATAGGTAGCAACATGATCATATAAAAATTTACGTAAGCCTGGCTGGATGTGGCTCAGTGGTTGAGCATAGACCTAGGATCCAGGAGGTCCAGGTTTGATTCCCCATCAGGGCACATGCCCAGGTTGTGGGCTCGATCTCTAGTCAGGGGCATGCAGGAGGCAGTCGATCAATGGCTCTCTCATCATTGATGTTTTTATCTCTCTCTCTCCCCACCCTCCCTTCCTTTCTCTGAAATCAATAAAGATATATATATATATGAAAAAAATTGACTTAAGAACCTAGCCAATCAATTCAAGTACAAATTGAATAAAAAGAATGTTAATCACTATAAAAGTAAAACTTTGGAAAATCATTTCAAGTAATAAAATTTAGGTCTTTCTTAGATTTCTAATGTTATGTTAATAAAGGTTAGATAAATATGGAACAAAAAAGTACTTGTGAAAGTAAATAATACTAATATAGACTTGTTTGGCTTACACCTGCCATGGTACCTGAATAGTGCACCATTAAGCATTACTTTAGGTGCAGGCAATGCAGCCCCCAATGAAGATGCCATCTGGGAGTGAATACATTAGGCCAATAATAGCCTATTGTGAATTACTGTGAATAGTACAGACTTAACACATTAGCATTACTAACCAGCAGGCCTCTGAGAAAAAGGGGTGTAGAACTGTGACATTGAAATTTGGTGTGAGGGAGGAGAGAGCAGAGTGAAATCCCTCAGGCTTAGGCCCTAACAAGTAGGAAAGAGGCTCATGAAGGTTAGAGGGCGAAATGCTCAAAAGGCAGAGAAAATGTTTTTGAATGATTTTACACGTTATCTGGACCAACTTCTTATTTAAAAATATATATATATCTTTATTGATTTCTGAGAGAGGAAGGGAGAGGAAGAGAGACAGACAGAAATATCAATGACGAGAGAGTCATTGATGGGCTGCCTCCTGCACGCCCCCCACTGGGGACCAAGCCCACAACCCGGGCATGTGCCCTGATGGGGAATCAAACCGTGATCTCCTGGATCCTAGGTCTATGCTCAACCACTGAGCCACGCTGGCCGGGCCCAACTTCTTATTTTTAGAACCAAAGAAAGCAACAAAAAGGGCAGTGGCACCCTAGAAACAAACTTGGCTGATGTCAACTTCCATTCTTCTGATAGTTACACATCTTCTGATTAGGACTAAAAACTTATTCCAAGTCATAAAAAAATTTCAAATCAAACCATGTTATTTTTTCTCAAACCATATCATATTTACTGACCCAAGAATCCAACCTAGTTTTTAATGTTCATCCACTACAATAATGCACATTGTGAAGACAGGAAGGCAGAAGACGCATATGTAATCAAATTGATAAAAGATTTTAAAGTAAAAATAAGCATAAAAGCAATAGAAAAGGTCATGTTTCTTTTTAAATCCCACCATTACTCATGGAATTCCCCAAACTTAATGTCCCTTTTATCCCTACTTTTCTTCTCTTATGTGGCCTCAACTTGAACTCCACATGAAGACCATCCATCTCTTGTTCCGCCTTCTCAGCAATGACTGTCTTCCTACCTGGATACCTGGAACTGCCCCAAACTCTTCGACGTCCTGCTGACATGGCAAGTCCAAGTCTAGATAATGAACAGGGTCCCTCAACCTTCTTGAAGGAAGAACCAGCATCCAACTGAACCTCACTCTGTGTGCTTCTGGTCCTGAGACCTTCTGTGCTTCTGTTACTAAAACGTCCATTCTGCCTGGTCGGCGTGGCTCAGTGGTTGAGCATCGACCTATGATCCAGGAGATTGTGGTTTGATTCCTGGTCAGGGCACGTGCCCGGGTTGTGGGCTTGGTCCCCAGTGGGGGGCGTGCAGGAGGCAGCCCATCAGTGATTCTCATCATTGATATTTCTCTCTCTCTCTCCCCCTCTCCCTACTCTCTCCAAAATCAATAAAGAGTTTTTTCTTTTAAAAAAAAGTCCACTCTACTCCCCATGTTTAAAACACCATCATCTTGATCTTAGGCTCCTCTTTTATCCACAGATATTGTCACAGAAAATGTTCCCTTCTTTCTAGTGGTGTCATTGTCCCCACCCTTAGTGGGAGGCTTTCCCATCACCTGCTTGCATTTCTCAAGCAGTCTTTGACCTTGTTTTGTTCCTCCCACCCTTCCCCTTGCCAGTGCATCCTACGGGCATAGACACTTTTTTAAACTGTGGTAAAACTAACCAACCAACCAACAAAAAACACATCACATGAGATCTACTCTCTTAACAAGTGTAACGATACAGTATTGTTAACTATAAGCGTAATGTTATACATCAGATCCCCAGAACTTTTTCATTTTGCTTGACTCAAACTCTACATCCATTAAACAGCAACTTCCATTTCCCCCTTTCTTTAGGCCCCAGCAACCAGCATTCTTCTTTCTTTTTATATGAGTTTGACTACTTTAGATACCTCACATATGTGGAATCAGGCAGTATTTGTCCTTCTGTGCCTGGTTTATTCCACTTAGCATAATGTATTCAAGGTTAATCCTTGTTGCAGCATGACAGGATTTCCTTCTTTTTTATGGCAAAATAATATTCCACTGTATATATACCACATTTTCTTTGTGTGTGAAATATTTCTTTTTTAATTTTTAAATTATAGTTGACATAAAATATGGTATTAGTTTTAGGTTAGACAATATTGATTAGACATTTATTTATGAGTGATCACCCCAATAAATCTAGTACTCACCTGACACCGTATGTAGTTATTACCATACTATTGACTATAATCCCTATGCTGTAACTCCTCCATGACTTAACATCTCCATGACTATTCTGTAACTAGCAATCTGTACTTCTAAATTCCTTCACCTTTGTCACCCACCCACCCCCAACCCCTCTCCGATCTGGCAACCATCAAAATGTCCTCTTATACCACATTTTCTTGACCCATTCATCCATTGATAGACATCTAGGTTGCTTCCACCTCTTGGCTATTGTGAATTAAATATTGCAATTAACATGGAAGTGCTAATATTTCTTCCAAATCCTGATTTCAATTCTTTTGGATAAATACCCAGAAGTGGGATTGCTGGAACATATGGCAGTTCTATTTTTAATTTCTTGAGAAGCCTCCATACTATTTTCCATAGCAGCTGTACCATTTCAAGTCCCTACCAATAGTTCACAAGGGTTCCAATTTTTCCACTTCCTGGCCAATATTTGTTATTTCTGCTGTTTTTTAAAATAACCATCTAACAAGTGTGAGGTGATCTATCATTGTGGTTTTGATGTGTATTTGTCTGATGATTAGCAATGTTGAACAGCTTTTCATATACTTATTAGTCATTTCTATGTCTTTTTTGGGGAAATAACAATTTAAGTTCTTTACCCATTTTAACCAGATTATTGTATTTATTATTTTATTTTACTATCGAGTTGTAGGAGATCCTTATATATTTTGGATATTAACCCCTTATCAGATATGAGATTTGCAAATATTTTCTCCTATTCCTAGGTTGCTTTTTCACTCTGCTGATTATTTTCTTTGCTGTGCACAAGCTGTTTAGTCTGATGGAGTCCCACTTGCCTATTTTTGCTTTTGTTGCCTGTGCCTTTGGTGTTACATCCACAAACTCATTGCCAACACTAATATTATGAAGTTTTCCCCTAGGAGTTTTCTAGTTTCAGGCATTCTGTTTAAGTCTTGAATCTATTTTGAGTTGATTTTTGTGTACGGTGTAAGATAATGGTCTATTCATAGACAGACATTTTTAAAAAGGTCATTTGTTTAGGGATACATATATATGTAGTAAAACTTTAACATAAATTAAAGAAACAATAAACGAAAGTTCAGAATTGTGTTTCCCCTGGCGGGAGGTGGGGGGTGGGGGGAGAGGAAGTCACACCCAAGGCTTCATGGATAACAGTTAATTCCGTTTCTAAGCTGGTGATGAGCATTTAGGATATTATATTCACACACATACACAATTTTAGATACATGAACTAATTTATAATAAAGTGAAAGTAAAAGTGTTTATTTTCAAAGGAAGAGTTAGAGCCTGGTAGGGTTTTTTAAACAAATCTAATAAATTTTAAAATTATTTTTAATATTAAACTTCCCTGGTATACACTTTAGTATAGGAACTAACTCTTCTTAAAGGTTCCAGCTCTGATGTAAAAAGTCTAACATCCATTGGGTGGAGCACTGTCCTTTTTTTCTAACCATATAGATGAATTCTGTTGAAAATTAGTTCTGCAGAGGAGGTTTATAGAAATGCACTTTACTTTTATTTATTCACTTCCTTCTATCAAGTCTCAAGATGAGAAAATCCAAAGACATCAACATATTGGTAGACAATGACAAACACAGTGAGAGATAAATCCCCACTCTCTTGCAGAAAAACTCGTGAATAACTACTATGGCTAATGTCTCCTGGAGACACTGACCAGGTCTGCATCATAGCCTATGTCAGGGCTCAGTGCTATTGACATTTCAAGTCAAATAAATCTTTGCTTTGTGAAGTTGTTCTGTGCATTGTAGACTATTTAACAGCATCCCTGTCCCCTTGCCTCCAGTTGTGAAATTCAAAAATATCTCCAGACATTGCCAAATGTCCTGTAGAGAAAAAAAATGTCCCTGGTTGAGAAGCACTATGTGAATGGCACCCCAAGAGATTCCCTCCGCAACTACCCAGGGGCCTGGACATTGGGAATACAAATATGGAGAAAGTGATGATTTCAAGCAGTTTATACTATAGGAAACTAAATTTAGACCAGCATAAGTGGCTTATCATTATTTCTTTGGATATCATATAGTTACTTGAAAATAAAATAAGGAAGTCTATAAATAGACTCCCACTAGGAAACTAAGATGACTCTTAAATAATATTAGTTTTCATGCATTTATTCAATTAGTCAATAGTAAAACTGTCAATATGTTAAAATGCAATAACATTTTAAAGAAGTTAATTTTTGTGCCTATTTATTATATGCCAATGAGCTTTATGTTACCAAATCACATAATGGTATCTGATAAATTACTAGCTTTTAAAAAAATCCTCACTGAAGGATATGTTTTTCTTGATTTTTAAAGAGACAGAAAGGGAGAAAGAAAGAGAAAACACTGCTGTGAGAGCGAAACATCGAATGGTTGCCTCCTGCATATGCCTTGACTAAGATCCAACCCACAACCTAGGTATGCACCCTGACCGGGAACTGAGCCTGGAACCTTTCTGGTGTATGGCATGATGCTCCAACAACTGAGCCACCCAGCCAGGGTGGTAATTTACTGGCTTCTAATTAACATTGGATAGAGGTCATCACTTCTTTCTCCTGAATACTCTGTTTTCTGGTGTTCTCTATTCTCTGGCCACTACTTAGTCATCTCCTATCTTCCAAATTTTGGAGTCTCCCATAGTTGAGTACTAGGCCTTCAGCTTTTCTCACTTCATACCATCTCCCTAGGTGATCACATCTAATCCCACGGCTCCACATACCATCCACATGACACCAGCTGCCTCCCTGACATATTCCCTTGAATGTTTCAGAAGCATTTCCATTTCGATGTCCAAGCCTGTTCCTCTTCCAATTCTCCCCACAATCATGGATGAAATCTCCCTAGACCCAGCTGCTCATGTCGGAGGATCATGATTGACACTTCCCTCATTTTTACCTTTGTATCCAATTCTTTACTAAGTGTACTGATTACACAAGATCTCTCACCTCTGTCTACGGCTCTCATCCCTACAGGTACTATTCAGTCCAGGCTATCATCATTTCTAGACTAGCCTACTGCAAGAGCTCTCTAATCCATTTCTATGTGTCTACTCTTGTTCCTTGAGAATCTAGTCTCCACTCTGCAACTAATTTAAAAATAGTACTCAGATCATGCAACTTTACGTGTAAACTTTCAGTCACTTCTGATGGCACTGAGAACAATACGCAACCTCCCTACTATGACTTACTGGGCCCGGCTGCTGATACCTCCAAGCAACTTTCCCCCTTTTCCATGTTTCAGCCACGTTGGCCTTTACTCACTTTCTCAGAGAAGCCAAACTCTTTACCCATCTGGCACATACGCAGTTCCCTATGCCTAGAAGGGTCTTTCTGGCTAATCTTTATTGATTTCAGAGAGAGGAAAAGAGAGAGAGAGGAGAAGAAACATCAATGATGAGAGAGTGATTGGGGATCAAGCCCACAACCCGGGCATGTGCCCTGACCGGGAATTGAACCTCGATCTCCTGGATCCTAGGTCGATGCTCAACCACTGAGCCACGCTCTGCCAGGCGAGAAAGACTTTCCCTGAACCTCCCAATTTATATATGTCATGCTATATTGATATTTAACATAGATCAATTAGACCATATAATTCATACAAATAATCTATGAGCTCAGAATTATTTTACAGGTAAAGAAATCAAGGCTTAGGAAGGTTAGTAAAATACCCCAAATCACAGAATAACAGGATTTGAAACATAGCTCTAACATCTCAGAACCTGGGCTCTTACACACACACACACACACACACACACACACACACACACACACACACACACACACCGCCTTCCCAAGGTAGTTAGTCCAATGAAGCTAGAATACATTTTATGAACTACAGCTTCACCACAACTTCGTTTCACCCTCTAGTCTAATGGGTAAGCTTTCTGAGGGTAGGCGCTGGGATTATTGGTCTCTGAATCTCTAGGGCAGGTGATGCTAAAAAAGGTGACTAAATTGTCAAAAGGAAAAAAAAGAGAGAGAGAGAAAGAGAGAGAACTCACCTCAAGGCAAAGCAATGCTTTATTTATTCAAGACTTTTAATAAAGTATTTAATACCCAAACAGCAGTGACAGTAAAGCAATGACAAAAGTAAGGATTAGGACAGAAAAGGTGGATCTGGAAGCATGAGGGTGTTTGGTAATCGGGGGAGGAGGAGAGAGCCGAGCTCATCAGAAATGACGCTAGTGCACAAAAAAGGGGACCCTGACCAACTAAATGGCACTTCTGAACCTGTCTCTAACCACAGACAAATATGGACATTTCCAAACTCAAGTCCCACTTTACAGGTTGTGAATGATGTGTTCTTAGGAGATAAAGACATTAGAGACCAATAAAATTATAAAATCAGGGGTGGTGGAAGAATTCTGGAAAAAGTGGTTTGCAATCACAAGTACTAAAGAGCCTCTTTGCTTTCTCTAAGATTTAAGGATAAAAGCGCATCTTGTAACAACGAACCTTCCCACTGTACTCCCCCTGCCGCACCCCGTAAGGCAGCCTCAACTCCATTTATCTCCTCCCTTCTCTGCAAAATGAGCAATATTTCAAATCTCTTGCAGCATCTTTATAAGTAAACTTGGCTGCATCCTATCAAGATGACCAAAGTATGGTACCAGTGAAGGAAAGATAAAGATGAAAGACTGCGGATCATATCAGATTGCCCAATAAGAGAAATCAATCATTTTATATCTGATATTTTCATTTTCGGCTGGTCCCTTTTAGTGCAGGAAAAAATTTAAAAGCACCATTACTCCACTGGAGGCGGGGGGAGGGAGTTCTCCAAAGTTGTGAAATTCACCTCTCCCTTCATTCACACATTGGGTTCTATTTTTACAGTGCTACCAGTAATCTAAAAGAAAAAGCACTGCAAGTCAATTCCAGGTTTCTACAATGTCTGACTGTGTATGTCCCAGTTCTCTCCAGCACCTCCCAGAAGATCCAGCCAATTTTTATTTCTGCAGCGCATCCATGTTTATCATTTGTTTTACAACAGCACTGCATGTTCTTGAAAATTGACTTAGATGAATTTCACCCATCGTTTACAAAAACTCAAGAGAGACAAATGGCCTTAAAAGCAAAATCCACCACTGAGGCGTAGTTAATTTACTAAAAATGCATTTCTTTTTTTTACCCTTTCTGTTCAATATTTGCTTCATTAGAGTGGTAACTCTACCCCTGGCCTGCTGGCCTCTGTATTTGCCAAGATTTGTGACAAATTTCCAGCTTATAATTAGCCATTATGAAAATTCACTGTGGGAAAACTACTGCTACACAAAAGCTTTCCCATTCAGCTTGCTTTAGAGGAACAGGGATGGCTTTCACCTCCAGGGAGGCTAAGAGCAAAATCATGGATGCATTTTGATTGCACCTGTGTGAATACACTGACCTGTCATGGGCAAATGCTCTAAAAGGGGTTAAGTCAAACAGACTTGGCACAAAATCCTGGCTGTCTCTTATTAGCTCGGTCATCACAGTAAATTGCTTAATCTCTCCCTGCCCCAGTTTCCCTACGTATAAAATGAAGACAGTAACAGTGTCACATAGGGATATTAGGTTGATTAAATGAGGACATCCCTCAGTGCAGTGCCAGGCAAGTAATAAATGCTCAATAAATAGCAGCCATTCCTATTTTTATTAATATGAAAGAGAAGTAATAAACTAGGGAAGGGCCTCGCCTCCCCACCTGCCATCTTCAGAACTGTACCATCTTCATGACTAATGAAAAAAATATCTGGGCAGCTTGTGACCCTGGCAAGCCTCCTGGAGACCTCTGTCTCTGAGAGGAAAGGACAAGAGCTCAGGCGTGAGGCAGCCTCCAGGCCCACCTGCTTTGAGGAAACCCAACAACAGCACACCCCCAACAGGGATGAGAGGAGCTCATGACTCTTTCCTCAAATCCAGTACTCCTTGATCTCTGAGCTTAGACAAACTTCTACTCCCTCATGTTCAAAGTGAGAGGTGGACAGACACGCTCTGACACTGTTTTCAGAGAGCGTTAAGTCAGCTCTGGTGGGAAGCGCAGGAGCAGGGAGTTTCCAGGGGCCTAGGAGCAACTGCGATATTTCAGTGGAGACTTCTCCCAACCTCACAAATAAATAATCAGGAGAAAAACAGTGGTCAGAAGACAACCAAGCGTGCTCAAGCACAGGTCTGGCTTTCTGTTTAAACACAACTCATCTTCGCTGTCATTCTAATAATTTCAGCAAATCGATCTGTGGCTAACCTACAGTGAGCGCTCTGTTCTCAGCAATTTATGGTCTCACTGAATCCTTCCCTTGAAGGATCAGTACTATTATTATCTTCATTTTCAAGTAAGGAAACCGAGGCATAGAAAGGTTAGGAAACTTCCACAGGGACACTGGATTGCAATGGGAACAAAATTTGACCCCAAACAGTCTGGCTCCCCAGTTCATGATCTTAACTACTATCCTCTGTTCCCACTCACACTGGTAAAACTTGGTCTTGCTTTCTCAGACTTCTAATTGAATTTTTGTAATAATATTTCTCTGACACTTACATGTCTGAACTGCCATGAGGCTTTAGGAGATTCTAGGCCTCTTTCATTCAATGTTCACAATGGGTCCATTGCAAGTATTGTGATTCAAGTAGACTAAAAGTAGGGTGCACACCATGGAGGCGTGGATGAAACAGCTCTTGAAGCTGTGTGATGGATGCATGGGAAATCTGTACACTGTTCGCTCTACTTTTGTTTGTGTTTGAGGTTTTCCACGATACAAAGTTAAAAGCAATAAAAATTTCAACCACAAAGAAGATCACTGAAGATCTTAAGCTGTTTCAAGATCCAGAGGGACATTCTGGGTCAGTGAGTCGGTGGCTCTGCTGACAATTCCAGTTTAGTTTTCCAGAGCTGAGAGTGTAGAAACATTTCTCAAAAATGATTCTAATACAAGAACCCTCCCCTCACAATATCTCAAGTCTTGTCTACCTGGAATAATAAAGACATTCTCAGAATCACTCTAATGGGTGTGTCCTTGAAGCTACTGCTGTTGATTGCAGAAACTTTTGCTTCCCTCCTGCTTGCAGGTTTATCTTTCCACAGCCTACAAATTACTAAAGACTATTTGCATCGCCAAACTTTATAATTTCCACCCCAACATCCTTCTCATGGTTCTCTTAAAAAAATCTAAAGAAAGGAACTTACCCGCTCTGTTGTGCATTCCTTCTCCGCCTCAGTGTGCTATGGTTTCGAAAGCTAGCCCCGTCCTTCTGAACTTTTCAGTATCCGTTATAATATTAAAGAGCAGCCAGGAAGGGAAGTGGTTAGTCAACTTGCTAATTTTATCAGTCCCTCCCTCTGGTTAAATAGTACCTGATGCGACAGACACAAAATCAGTTTTCCAGCTCAGTTTCCTGCTACAGCACAAGTTTATAAAAACGGCAGAACTCGAGGGGGAAAGAGAGTGACAATATCTATCTAGTTCATAAGCATGAGACAGCTAATGAATGAACATTTTATTACTATTAATAAGAAGCCTAACAGACTACAGAAGCAGGAGGAGGAGAGGGAATGTCTGTCAGCTGCATGCTCTAAGCAAACTCCGTCTGCTGGGTGGGAAGGGGAGTGATTTTAATGCAATCAGAGGACGTGTGGGAAGTAGCTGGTGTTTCATTTGTTGATAAATTATTCTGCCCTGGAGTGGAGCCAGTTTACCAGATATAGAAACTTCCACAACTTGGGGCCTTGGCTCAGACCATTCTCTTCCTCTAAAGTTTAGCAATTAAAACAGAGGACAATGTGGCAGATATGTGCCTCTGGATTTGTTTTCTAGGTGTAAAGATCCGCAGTAACAGAGAATACTGAGCCTGAGACAGATTTTAATGAGATAAAGTACTTTTGATATGTTGATACAACTGTAAAAGACCACAGCAACATACAAAACACTGTTACCCCAGAACCCTATATACTGCAATTTTCTGAGCTACGTAAATGGGTGGCATTTGAATTAAATTTGGAGTAATCGCTTTAAAATATGCATTTCCCATCATATCTAAGGATTATGACATTAGGGAAAAGAATGCCTGAAAACCAAATCATCACTGAGGGCTCATCAACCCTTACCTCTGACTGGCTGAGAAAATGTCCCTTCAGAGCAGTTTTTACATATCCGCCTGAGATGGTGTTGCCAAAAGACTTAAATTTGGTAAACTGAGGCAGGTTAAGGAAACTAGCAATTGACTATTGTCACCCTTCCTTTCTTAGTATTCCCCCCACTCAATATTGCTCGCTAATAAATACATAAATGGAAAACTTTGGAGAGCTATTGCATGTATTTTCTATCTCCAGAAGTTTGTTCTCTAACTAGACCTAAGAAAACGTAGTATACTGAAGGGAAATACAAGTGATGCTCACCTGACATCCCACCTACAATTGCCCTTGAAGAGCAACAACTACATGGTTCTAAGCCCTCAAGGTTACATCTTTCTGTTTGCCTGAGTTTAAGCTGAGACCAAATACGTAAAATCTATACTTCACACACACGGCCAAGTCGCTTTAGTCTCACTCACTCACATCTGCAGCTTCTGCATCGTCAAGGAAAGAAGAGGAAAAGAAGTGTTCCAGAGAAAGAAGGGAAGGAAAAAGTAAAAAGAAAGAGAGAACTAGCCTCAGTCTCTCCTCTAAAACTCTACGCAGCCCCCCCCCCCCAAGCTTCTGCATTCAGGACACCTCCTTAGCCTCTCCCAGAAGCCTTCCCCCCCATCAAACATCCTGGCCTGCCTCTCTCTGAAATCCTAGAGCATATTTCTCTATCAGCCGAGTCTAGCCTTAAAGTAGTTGTAGACAATGTGGACTGTGGGCCTCTTTAGACCTCATATCCGTCCTTGATGCTCACTAGGACATCAGGCTTACCAAGCACAAGGCCCCACTTTTCAAACAAATATTTTGCAATGCCTCTTTGGCTAACCTAAAATGAAACTCACAGATTCGAAGCCAGCCTCTATAAACTATTTTTTTAAATCGATAAAGTGCTCCCAGGCACAAGTATTCACACATTTAAGATGCCCTCCAATGGCTGCCCTACTACCAGTGACTAAACATGGACTGAAGAGAAGTGGTAAGAAGCCAGTTCTTACAAGAAGGGGAGGGAAGTGAAAGACTGAAGGGTGGGTGGACACGAGAATAAAAGCTAGTAGTGAAATTAGAAACAATAAGCCAGACTTACAGGCACATGATAAAATCAAAGAAAAATGAGATGAACTGAAGTCTGGAAAACATGCTAGGGCAAACTACAGACTATAGACATATGAAGAATGATTAACAGCCTCTCATGGGAACTGAGATTAATCCCTTATTCATAAAAGATTTTAAAGGGGTCCCAACATTCCTTTTGTCTACATTGAACAAGGGAATCTCAAACACACACCCATAATGCTGTGTGTCGGTGGTTCAGGTACCATGAGCTACATTGTTGACGGTGACATGGTTTTCCAAACGGTGAGCAATTAATCCATAGGAAAATTTTTAATAATAAAACATGAAAGTATATGGTAGTCATAATCCTAGAAAATTTGGTGTACACTAAAATTGAATAAAAACCATTTTTATATGTGCAATAGATTTTGTTTCCAGGCTCAAATAATTATAAACAGGTATCTCACCCAAACAAATATCCAAGGGATATCTGAAAATGCAAGACACGAGAAAAATTCACTTTACAAGACCCCTCGCGTCCACGAGACTGGCGCACTAAATACCAGTAGCACCCTCCCAAGCATTGTAGCATCCAGAAAACATGCCCACAAATTTCCAGCCCTCGCCTCAGGAGCCAGTGCGGTGGTGTTGAAAACCACTACCCTAGACAAACCACTAGCCTTGCATACTCGGCTGGCTTCAGGAGTCGGGCAGGACCATGGGGGAGTGAAGAAGCCCCGGGGAGGTCGCACTGAATGCAGAAAGCACACGCTCAGCTAAGGCGGCCCGCCACCCGCGGCCATGGCAGGCTCCTACCAACCGCGCCAAGCACATGAGGAGCAGTGCGCAGCTTCCCAGCTTTCAAGGCAAAGTAGACATACGGATGTTTTTTTACATGAAATTTCCTTTTCAAACACTTTTCAGACCATAAAAATTTGTCTGCAGGCTGATGTGATCTAGGTACTAGTTGCTAAAAAAAAAAATGTAACGACATTAATAAACTATGTAATGTCAACGACATGATATTCAGTGTAACACGCAGATGACCAAGTACTTTGGTCCCATTGTGTAAAAACTAGTATATATGAATTATATAGAATAGACTCTGCAGTGTCAGCCAAAATGTTAACAAGAATTCTCTAGTAACAAGCAATATAGAGATAGGCTCATAGATAGAGAGCAGGCAGACAGCATTGGTGGTGGGGGGTGTTGTGGGGGTGTAGGGATTGAACAAAAAAGAAAAAAGAAAGAACTCATGGGCATGGACAACACTTTAGTGATTGTGGGGAGGGTGGAAGAGGGTATGGGGGAATAAATGGTGATGGCAAAAAATAAAATAAAGGAAAAAAAGTTTGCAGGACTGGAAAAAATTCTCTGTTGCTATATATATGTATATAATTTTACTTTTCAGTAATTTTTAATTTTTCTAAAATGAACACGTAAGGTTTTACAGTACGAAATAAGCAATAGACAGTATATTTAGTTTTTGAAAATTAGAGGATGGTAGTTATGAAAACCTCTTTGAGCACTTTCAGAAAGGACCACAGTTAAAATGGACAAACAACTAGAATTCCTCTCAAATAGTCCATTCTGTTCCATGTCAAGCACTGGGTAAAGACCAGTTCTAAACATTAAGCTGTCTGCAAATCAGAATATGGATGTGCTTAAGTAACTGAATTTATTACCTTGTGTTTCAGGTCTGTACGTCATTATTTTATCCCATTTATTTAATAGATCCACAGGTAGGATCTAAGACTAAATGCATGACATAGAAAGCACGCTAGCTAATTGTGTGTCGATTTAAAGAGATTGAGGGCTTTAAAAGAGGTAAAAAGTAAATTTCCCTATGAGCTAAACAATAATAATAAAGTTAACCTTTCAAATAAAGATGCTTTAATAATTTAATTAGCTTTTTTCCTATTTACAAAATTAATAGAAGCTGAGTCATGTTGGAATTCAATAAAATTATTTTATTAACTTCCTCAAAGGTTTAAGAAATACTTTATAAAACCTCTCTTCTTATAATCCAGTCTTATCCTTCAATCTGCTGAAGAACTGGACCACATTTTACTCCTATAAAAACTGAATTGCACCGAAATTAGAAATATTTAATTAGAAATGTTTCAAAGCTGATTCTTCTATGCACCAAACATAACATCCTGGAAAAGTAAGCTAACATCTTAAAAATATTATACATAATAAAACCATTTAAAATACACATGTATACACATTAAAAATTCTCTACTTGTGACTGATATTTTTGAATTTATAAAAGTGTGCCAACAGACTGTGTAGAAGGGAGTTTTTAAAATCATAGTAATTAGTGTGGAAACTATGATATTATTTTTGGAGATGGTACCTTTCTTGTTAGGACGTACAGTCATGCTAGTGTTTACTTTGAGGGGAAACTCACTTTTTCTTCAATCTTAAGCTATATGCTGACTGGAGCCTGAGTCCCTAAATATGTTTTCAAGTTTATTCATTTCAATTCTGCAGAATCAGAAGATTATACAGATGTGAACTAAATCTTTCCTTTCGGTTATATCTTTCCATTTTGATAACAAAAGCAGATGTTTGCAGTTTTGAAAGTCGCTAGTTCTACACTGTTGGGGAACCCAAGGTGAACAGCAAAATTACCAACTTCCCAGCATAAAAGGAGGTATGAAAACCTCATAAGCATAGTATCGGGCTCACATCTTTCAAAGGGAAAAGTCCCAAATGTCGTCTCTTTACACTGCTTTAGGCATTTGATTAAACTTGCTGCTAAGGTGATTATTTTTAGCCAAGATCTTGCTTACTGACACATATCCCAAAACATTTTTAAAAACTGAGATTGGATAAGTTCTTTATGAATTTTGGACAGCAATCCCCTATCAGATGTATCAGTGAATATGTTCTCACATTGAGTGGGTTGTCTTTTCATTTTGTCGATGGTTTCCTTTGCTGTGCAAAACCTTTTTAGTTTGATGTAGTCTCATTTGTTTGTTTTTTTCTTTTGTTTCCCTTGCCCCGGGAGATAAATCAGAAAAAATACTGCTATGAGAAATGTCCAAGATTTTACTGCCTATGTTTTCTTCTAGGATGTTTATGGTTTGGGCCTTACATTTAAGTGTTGAATCCATTTTGAATTTATTCTTGTGTATGGTGTAAGAAGGTGGTCTAGTTTCATTTTTTTTTTTTGCACGTATCTGTTCAATTTTCCCAACACCATTTATTGAATAGACTATCTTTACCCCAGGGTATGTTCTTGCCTCCTTTGTCAAATATTAATTGACCATAAAAATATGGGATTCCTAGGCTCTCTATTCTGTTCCATTGATCTTATATGTCTGTTTTTATGCCAGGGTCATGCTGTTTATATTACTATGGCCTTGTAGTATAGTTTGATATCAGGTAACGAGATTCCTTCAACTTTGTTCTTTTTTAAGATTGCTGAGAACTTACACAACACCAAAAAACCAAAAATCTAATTAAAAAATGGGCAAAGGATTTGAATAGGCATTTTTCAAAGAGAGCATAGAGATGACCAGTAGGCATATGAAAAGATGCTTAACATCACTAATTATCAGAGAAATACAAGTTAAAATCACAATGAGATATCACTTTACACCTATCAGAATAGCTACCATCAAGACATCAACAAACAATGTTGTCAACGGTGTGGAGAAAAGGGAACCATCACACAGTGCTGGTGGGAATGCAGACTGGTTCAGCCACTATGAAACGCAGTACAGTTACCTCAAAAAATTAAAAATGGACCTGCCTTATGACCCAGCGATTCCACTTCTGGAAATACATGCAAAGAAAACTGAAACACTAATTCAAAAGAATATATGCACCCCTAGGTTCATTGGAGCATTATTTACAATAGCCAAGATCTGGAAACAACCCAAATGCCCATCAGTAGGTGAGTGAATAAAAAAGCTGTGGCACATTTGCACAGTGAACTACTACTTGGCAGTAAGAGAGAAGGAAATCTTAGCTTTTGCAACAGCATGAATGGACCTGCACAGTATTATGCCAAGTGAAATAAGCTAGTCAGAGAAAGAGAAATATCATATGATTTTCACTTATATGTGGAATATAATGAACAAAATAAACTGACAAAATAGAAACAGAGTCATAGATACAAACTGCCATCTATCACAGGGGAGGGTATAGGGGGGCTGGGTGAAAAAGCTGAAGGGATTAAGGGAAAAAAACCCTCATAGACAGACAACAATATGTTCATTACCGGAGGGGTAAAGTTTAAGAATAATAATCATGATTGTAGCACTCTCATGCATTCCCCTAAAACGTAAAATGTTTGTATTTTTCAACACTAGGGTGCCTTGGACACCATTTTGGGATTTTCCTGAGAAATCTCCATAATATATTGCCACTCACTAACTATAAAGTCCTGGTAATGTTATTAAATGTACTGGCTTTTATTTTCTCATTTATGAAATGTGGCTAAAGATGTCCATTTCGTTGAATTACTGTGAACATTAAATAAGGTCAATTATACAAAGGGCCTTCACACATGACTAGCATAATGTAAATGGTTGAAAATTTATAACTACAATCACTACAACTAATCACAAACAATATTTAAACAGTCTTCTCTCCATTCTAGAGGAATATCATAACGACGTTGTGTATGTGTGTTTTCAATATTTCTTAAGGTGGCAGTAGGCTCATTTTTGGCCCCTTTTCTGAAAGCTTTACTATATATTTTTAAAAATCCTTCTAAGATCCCATAATCCTCTTGAATGAGGAATAAAACATGTACTTAGTTTCAGGCAAACAATTGTTCAACAGAAGCCCCTTCAATTTTTAATTACTCCCCCTTCCCTTCCCAAGTTCACTGTTATTCACCAAGTTTTTAATCTTGAAAGCCCGTCAGGGTACATTATTTATGTTCTACTCACAAAGGAGAAAGAGAAGAAAAGGAGTTTTATTCAGGACACTAACTCTAACCTTGAAATGTTATTTTCTGAACATTTGTTCTGCTCACTGAGCAAATTTTAGTCTTCAAGTCAGATGTCTAAATACAGTGCTTGAGCTCTGCTTAAGGCTAAAAATACAGGCTTCTGCACAAGGTGATGCTTACAAAAGAAGGTGTTTAGCATACGGTTCAATAGACGCTAAGGTAATTGGGCATTAGCTGTATAGTTCAGCCAGAAGGATTTCTCATCTACACTGAAGCTTTGGAGTGAAATCTTAGGCTATTATCCTTTGCAATATATTTTTTTACTAGAAAAGAGAGTCAATTAAGTGGTTTCCTGAAATCCTCCATTTTCATCATTTGAAGACTGCAAGTCATAGGAGCCTTTGTCAGTCCCTCTCTCCCAGCATATTCCACAAAGCATGCTAAGTCGGAGGAGTCAGTAAGACTGGCCTCCAATATTTCCCTTCTCTTCAGAACAATCAATTACTAGAAATCAATAGTTATCATTGCTCACGAATACCCCACAACCCATGGCCGTCCCACAGGAGTTTAAGACCCTCCAGCACACCTAGAGCATTCTGCCTGATGCTGTTTTGATCTCACAGGCAAAGCTCTGCTCTTGAATATTGCATTCATCTTCCTCGTGCACAACTTCCCAAAAGTCAGGCATCAAGGCTGCGATGAAAACAGCAAAATAAAACAAAGGCCTGAAATATACTTCTCACCCTGTTTCCAAATGACATGTGATGTCCATTTAATTTCTTAAAATTGCATTTCTTTTCAAGAAATTGGAAATGATAACAATGGATGAAGAAAGGGAGATTGGGAGACATAATAAAAATTTCTATGTGCTCACAGTAAATATTGCCTGAATGAGTGGGTTAAGGGGAGGAGTCCTAACAATATTAGAAAATCTCAACAGGTTATTGTATTATCCCAAGTCCCTGTATCCCCTCCTTAAATACTTTTTACATATAAGTTTCATGAGGCTATCCTGTCTTTTTCAATACTTTAGCTCCATCCAATGCCTAGAAACATACCCCACAGAGGTAGTTTCTTCACAAATATTTGCTGGATGAATAAATACACTTTCATTTTCTTTCTATTTCCTGTTTAACTTCTCAGTCATTTTTTATGGTAATGCAAAATTATTTTCTTACACCTCTGAGAAGTCTCCTTTCAACCCTCAGAATTCCCCTCAAAACATTAGACAGAGGAGATAAGTAAAAAATGGAGTTGTAATTCCTTAATAAAATTTTCGTGTAATAATAATATTTGACCAGTGTACACATAGTACGTGAATTAAGCCTTTGAGAAAATTAGTTTCTAGGCAACATCTGTCCTTGTTAAATAGATAAAATGCAAACATACATACTGGATAAACATCTGACCAATTTTTTTGCATCATCTTTATCATAATGTCACTGGGTAGAAAACAGCAGAACAGGAAAATTTCCCTAATCATTCCATTTATTCTTATACCATAACAATCAATTGCCGACACACTTACCTTTTTGTAAAAACAAGGGTAAATTGGTGGTTTGAAAGCCAAATAGGCAGGCAGTGAGATGAAGTAGCTATCATAGGCACCAAAGAATTTTAAAATTTAAAGAAGGTTTCCATACAGATTGCATCGGGTCAAGTATGTTTAATTAAAAGCAGGTTGCTACATTAAAAACTTTCTTTGAAATAAGCTTTTATTGTGCATTGAAATCTCTTTCCTTTTTGCAGAGGTTTAGTTGTGTTTTATTATATGGGGAATTAAATTTCATACATGGCTGAAACTGAACTTCAATATCTTTCAAATTTCTTTCTAAAATGACATAAAGTTTACTTAAAAATTCCCAAACACCTACATCTAGATTTTTGAGTTTCCAGATAGGAACTTTCAGAATAGAATGCCTCCTTCCATAGAAAAGGCAGCTCTTGTTATAGGGTTAAATGTTCAATAGAAAAAACAATCATTTTTCTTTCTCAAATTACCAAACACCTCTTCATACCTCTTTCAAAGGGACATTTTAAAATGGAATGTGAAATGCATTAAAAAGTATGTCTCGCTCTAACTGCACATATTCACAATATCCTGAGGCACTACTTCAGCAGAAAAACTCCTGATGGTTTAAATTCAATTTAAAACAAACAAAAAAATGCTTAAGAACTAACTGCATCTTATAGAATTTTAAGTACTTCTCTTTTACCGTGTTACATAAAAGGCATATCTAAATTTAGACATATGTAGATAAACATACTATCCCCGAAAAACCCTAGACCACAGAAGTTCTAGGGAAAAGTCTGTATTATATTAAACATGAGGCTCCATTTCCTTGTTTTGAATTATTGGCGCTGCTGTGGCAACGGCACAATAGAGAACTTTGTTGCACTCTCAGCAGAGCTATTTATATTATTTAACCTCTTCCCTGGGAGTTCTTCCTCCACTAAGTTCTTCCATTATTTTAATAAAGCAGTCCATTCAAAGTTTTTAAAAATATCGCTGCTGAATGTGAACAAACAAAAGTTACCTTTGAACTGTTTAGAGCAAACATCCTGGACATGAAACTAATCTCCTGAAGTGTTTTAAGTAACTGAAAACCCATTTCACAGATCATGGAATTCTGAAATAAAATGATAATTTCCTGCAACTGAAAAGAGTGTCATATGATTTCGAAACGCTTTGAAAATTTACCAAAACATCCAGAAATGGGAAATAGCTTGTTCAGTAACAAAATACTTCAAAGGAGAAGGGATTTCTACACAAGAAGAGTTTAAGATGGGGTTCCTTCTGGATCATGCGATGACATAGGCCTGGAAAAAAACTAATGTTAACGAGTCGCATAAACGTACACCATACAAAAAAATTTCTTTAATACTCACCGCCTGTGAAACAGGTGAATTAACCAAGCAAAGAGATGAATTAATCAATTTGATTTAAACTGGTGACACGTTAACTTATAAGTATAAGCATCTCTTTTAATTTGTAAATTGGCTAACCATTTAGTTGGATCAAAGGTGGGACCTTTTAATAAAACCTTTTGAACACAGTACCTAAAATTAATTCCCATATTTGGAAATGAACCAAGACAGTTGAAAGGAGTTGTTAGAAAAATGAGGAAATGAGGGAGGAAAAATAACTACCAGTGAGGCTTCTCAAATGACCAAGCAAAACCTGGGGGTTGGGAGCAGCTCAAGACAAGATATTAGAGGCCCGCAGGAGCTGTGGAAATAGAAGAGAAGGGCTACATGTCCTATGTATCAATGAAATTCCACTTTTCCAGTTTCACCTGTCATTTTCCCCAGGACTTCGCGTCCCCCACCCATCGGCGCTTGGGTTCCACCTGTCTGTCCCGTCTCCCCTCTCCTCTTGCGGGCACAGTCACACTCACGTTTTAGGCTGGAATCGGCTGTATTCTCTGTCAGCTCGCTCAGTGTCCCCCACACAAGCAGAGCTCTGTCACTGCTTCTTCAATGTCACAGGCCACCATTCCAATTCTGCCTGTGTGCTCCTATCTTGTCACTATGAAGGTGGTTTTCTCCGGTTCTCGCAAGAAACTGGGGCCCCCTCTAGGGCAGAGTCCACAGAAAACTCATTCATTCATCTCTGTAGCTCTATCTTTGTTTTTCAGAATTGTGCCGTGATTACTGAATGACTGGTGACAATCGCATCAAAGAAAATTTTAAATAGACAATGAAAACAACGACGTGGTTCAAAAATTACAATGTCTCCCCATGTCTTAAAATGTTTAGTCTGCTCATATAATAGATGCAAGAAGACATTTAGGGTACAGAATAAAAGTGATAATACAAGAAGAATTTAGGTGAAAAAGAAGCCATTTTTGTCACTGTCTACTGTGATTACAAGCAAACTTATTCAGGCAATACTCTTGTATTAAAGTTTTGTTCATAGTGAATGTTATAAAGGCTAAAATGAATAAGCATTATTTCTAGTTTTATATTTGGATCATGAATAAAAGTAAATTGGATAAGCTGTCAATCCAACTATTCATTATTTCATTATGAAATGTAACACCACCCACTTTCTATGGAAGAAAAAAGTCACATATTCTCTCTTATTAAAACCTATGCCCTCTAGAGGTGCTCTGTCAAGCTGAGAAATGGCATGTCAAGAGACGTAATATGCTGCAGAGACAGATGTCCCCATTCAAAATGCATGTACAATGATTAATCACAACTCAGAACATTCCTGAAAACTCAAAAGCTGCACTTAAAAAACAATTACAGAAAGACATGTTAAAATAATATCAAGAAGCTGATACCTGCTGAATATATTGCCCGAGAAATTCAAAAGAATATCTGTAGAGCAGGGGAGGATTTTGTGTCTTGCTAGGTTCCATATAAGAGTGTAAAATGTATCGCTAGAGGAAATATTGTGCCAACATCCGCACCTGCTCTTGGGTGAGCTTGCCCTTGCCAGGTCCTCCTTCGGTATGAGCTATCTATTCAATATACACGCTGAGCCTCTCATTAATTCCATTTCATTTGATAAAGAATGCAGTGCTTATCACTTGTAAGCATGTCTTTGATTTTATTTCATATGTTTGTAGCCCTAAACAACACACAGTAGTGTCAACATATTTTTGAGATTTATCTATGATTTTATACATCTACATCTATATCTATATCTACGTCTATATCTACATGCCTAGTTTGTTCATTACCAAAGCCACATAATAGTCCATACATAAATATACCTCAAATTATCCATTTTTCTATTGATGGACATTTAGTTTTACTCCAGTTTTGCAGTATTACGAACAATGCAGCAATGAACATTCCTTGACAAGTCTCCTGGTGTACATACGAAGAGTTATCTATGAGATTATATCTTCCAGTGGAATTGCTGGGCCTTTATAAGATATACAACTTGACTATATATATATGAATAAAATGTGCTCCTAAGTGGTACTAACTTATACTCCCCAGTATTGTGAAATTTCCAACTGCTCCATATCCTCACCAACACCTGGTATTGTTGAACTTTACATTTGGTCAGTCTGATGGGTGTATGAAATTGTATGGCACTGTAGTTTTAATTGGCATTTATTTCCCCACCACTTTTTGGCTGTTTCGTCGCCACTTAAATTTCATTTAATCATAATTGACTATTCTTATTTGTCCTGAAATGGCTCTATTTTCTCTGAATAGTGTTTCTTTTTCTGCTTTCCTACTGAGAAAGATAATGAAGTGTTTTGTTTTGTTTTCACTCCTTGCCCTTCAAATGGAAGTAGCCTTCTAGGAAGGATCAGTGGGATGTAGGGCTACTTTTATTCTACAGTAAGGAAGTACAGGCCCTTTAATATGAGTCAGATATTTTTAAATTGTTTAATTTTTTTTTTCTGATTTGGCTTTACCTTTCTCTTCTTGATCTTTGACTTCTTAAACATATGGCAGCCTGAAATACATGGACTTTCATGTCCACCATGATGAGGAGAGGCAGAACTGGGATTCCTAATGTTCTAAGCTGTGGATCTTTCTAAGAATATATGTATGTACCTAAAAGGTACTTAGGCAAGAGAGCTGGGATTAATTCACAAATAGTTCCTATACAGTCTCACTTCCATATTCACATATATACACAGAGTATACGTGTAGGTATATAGCCACTTATGTGAATCTCCCTAATAACCGAGAATGTGTAATTCTTTTAAAAATCACACACTCTACACTTATAGCATCCACATTTCCTCCCCTAATTACAGTTTCTACAAAAAGATTTTACTATAAGATAATGACATGTAATAATGGTGATAGATAACCAAAATTAGAAAGGGATGTTTGCAACTCAGACAAACTTTGGAGAAATTATTTCATCTACATTTTAAAGATTTTCCTTATAAGAGTTATTAAAGAAACTGAGTATCCTTTCTAGGTTGTGTTTAGCATACCAAATCAATTTTAATGCTACATTGGTTCTTGCGAGATAACAAGGTTACAACAGAAATCAAATAATATAACTCTAGGAAAATTTGGGTAACTTAATTTCAGGAATAGTAAGTAGAGCTAGTAATTTATTTTTGTCTTTTCATTAAACGAATGAACAGAACGCCATTTCAGATGATGATATAAGATCCACACAGACTTGGTCGGTTTTCTATTCATTTTATTTGGCTTTTCTAAACACCGAAGTAAAAGGAGGCATCTGGTCAATAATAATTCAGAGGTGCACATAAAATCTAATCAAAATGCCAGAAGCAACCATGACTAATAATTTAGCATTTTTCTTCCTGGTCTTTTGTTAATATATGCATTCGAAAACAATTCATCCTTTAAGTTTCTAATCTACTTTTTACAAAAACAGTATCATTAAGAAGATTGGGCAGATGAACTATTTTATAAATGTGTAATATTCCATAGAAGCAATGCCTCATATAAATGTCGCCTTTCTCTCCATGAACAGGCATTCAAATATTTTTTCTGATTTTTTTTTTGCTCTTTATAAATAATGCAGCATTGAGGCTTTCTATTCTATGACTCGTCTACCAAAATGGCAGAAAAGGTGATAGCAAAATAAATCACCCTTCTTCTCTAAATCATCTTATAAAAAATCTCCGCAAACATTTATTGCGGTGCAACTCTATGCTAGGCCTTCAATAACTGCCAAGGATCCAGGGATGGATGAGAACCAGTATCTATTGCCAGGAGCTCACTGTCTATCACAGCGGTTCACAACTGAAATGATTTTGCCCCACAGGGGACATCTGGCACTGCCTGGAGACATTTCTGCTTGTCACAACACGGGGGAGGCTCCTATTGGTATTTAGTGGGCAGAGGCCAGAGATGTTGCTAAACATTCTACCACGCACAGGACAGGCCCCGCAACAAAGAATCATCTGGCCCCAAGGGTCAAAAAACGGAGGGGGTAGGGCTAAGAAACCCTGCTCTGGTCCTTGCCTGTGGTCTGACCAACTCGATCATTTCAAGAGATCATCTCGCTCCAACGATAACAATAAATTATAAAATGAAACAAGTAAACCAATAATCTCCATGAAACTACATATTTAGGTCAACAGAATGGCCCAGTTCCCATGCTCATCTTTCAAACACAATGACTCCATGTGCTGCTGAATGAGCTCTGGAGACTGGCAAGTGTGAGACTGACATCTGGGGCCTATGCTTCAGCCTCTAGTCAGCGTCGCTTCTGCTCTCTTTAAACCTTCAGACTTCAGGATTTTCTCAGGCAAGGAAATGAAAACAAGGTATTTTTAACTACCTGCTCAATTGCTTGGAAAATTACCTCTTAAAACATTCAAACACCCACTTCTCATTTTTTCCAAAGCCCTAGAGTAGCCAAATGATATTAATCACTGGAATTCCTTGATGAAGAAATGTAATTTTTCAGTGTAGACAGCTTGTTTTATTTTTCATGCTGTTTATTTTGGAATACACACATATATATATATTCCATATATACTATATATGTAGCACATATAGTATGTATAGATATATACGTACATTTGCAGGACACATAATCGTAAATTTGCTATAAACCCTGCAGCAGCACCTTCTCTGAAATTCTAGAAGACTCTATTTTGATAGACCTACATGAGCCTCCAAAGGGCAGTAAACTCATCATAGCAGTAAACAAAATCTAAGTAATTATAAGTTCTCCAACTACAAATGCAGTATTTATTAGGCAAAAGAATCCTGGTTTTGTGTAATGCTGTACGTAATGAGATTGTACAATTCCTTTAGTCTTCCATTTGTTCAAATAACCATAACACAGCTGGTGGCCATAAAAGCTGCTCAATTGTTTTCTCACTGTCTCAACCTGGAATAAATGGTCCAGCTCCAAAAAAAGTTGTTCCTTTGTCTAAGTTCCTTTCAAGTGGTTATCAATTTAAGTGAAAAGTCAAAGCATCCCATCAGTAAATACCTCATCACATAAAACATCAAATACCAACCACCTCCCATTACTGGAAACACTGGTTTGGAAAATAAACAGGGCAAAACGGCTCACTGCTTTTAATCAGTGTAATGAATGCCATTAACTCCAAATGCAAACTCCCTGTTCACCAGAAGTGAATTATTTAGTTCCAATATCCTTCCAATGGTTTCTTTTGCTCTTTAAACTTTAATTAAAATCAACCACATTTGAAAGTTGAGGAGCCTAAGAAAGAATTTTCAGAAACAATTTTTTTTTTTAAACTTTGGTTCTGGCAACCTCTTTGACACTTGGAAATTTTTCAACTCACTTAGAAATGCAATTTGTGTAACTCAAACATCCATAAATAAAGGAGGGATGAAATTCAAGCTATTCAACAAACTTTTGTGAAGTCCAATGTGTAGAATACTACAGCACCTGACAAAGAGACATAGTTATCAAAGAAAGCATCAGCTCTGCCCGGCCAGTGTGGCTCAGTAGTTGAGCATGGACCTATGAACCAGGAGGTCATGGTTCAATTCCCGGTCAGGACACGTGCCCGGGTTGCAGGCTCGATCCCCAGTAGGGGGGATGCAAGAGGCAGCCGATCAACCACTCTCATGTGATCAGTGTTTCTATCTTTCTCTCCTTCTCCCTTCCTTTTTCTGAAATCAATAAAAACATATTTAAAAATTGTTCAAAAAAAGAAAGTGTCAGCTCAAGCAATTTATATATCAACTATATGTCTGTCAACAAAACATGGAAACTGATAACTAGTTTTCCAAAATAACTGTAAAGTACACAACATAGTTGATATTTGGGTAGAAACTTTTAAAAGATTTTCTACTGTTCTCTCTGATTTCTGAATAATCTGATAGGTTTAGTGTTTTCTACTAGCTCTATTAAATATCCAAGTTTTCATGGAAGTATTAATTGATCCAGAAATGTACATTTTAAATGACTCCAATACCTGTGAATTACACCAACATAACTGAAATGGATCTCTGTTCATTCATGGTGCTCAGCATCCTACCAAGTACTAAGCAGAAGACTAGTAAAATTGGAAATATACTATAAGCATGGTTTCAAGGTTTTTTTGTTGAGATTTTCATAGTATTTATGTATCCACCTAAAGCCTACTGTCCACCATTTAAATAGCTATGTAAAATACAGAACCAGAAGCATCCAACATTTCTAGCTGAGGAAATAAATTACAGAAGAGCCCTTTACAGGAATACACTGGATATCATCAGAGACACAAGCTTCTGGGCTAAAGAAATGTGCATAGACTCTCTTTCTGACCTAACTCCAGTTTCTGGGTGTTTACCAGCCACACACACAACAGAAAACAAAACTATTTTGTGATCTGACACACTATTCCTCTTTCGTGGGTCTTTTGGTTGTTTAATAAAATAACGTCTGATCTCTAAACTTAAAATTCTGTTAGAGAAAACAGCACGAGCGGAGAGCTCGTAAGATATTATTTACAACAACATTTCTGTGCATGTCATGATTTTTGCTTTGGTCTCCTATTTCAACAATCATAGAGATGATTATAATTGAAAGTTAAACCTCATTCAATTGAAACACCCAATATTGATTGCTTCTTGTTCTGAAAACAGAGCAAGTTTTCTTTTTATACTTGCAGGATCTTTTTTTTTTCTTCCCACCACCTAACATAAACTGAAATTAAATCAAGCTCAGTATTTATAACAAAAGTGCTTGCTGTTCTTCAATAAACATCAAGACTCTTAAACGCACGTGCTCTGAACTTAGCAATGCATCATGATGAACATGCATAGACGCTTCTGGGCACAAAGTTTAAATACCCCTAGAGTAACTGAATACTTCTCTCTGAATGGCACTAAAGTATATAGCAAAAAGTAAACTGAAAAAGATGTGGCCTATCGAACACCATAAAATACAGTCAAGATTTTTAAAAAGATATATAGCTAAATGTCTAAATTCACTTATAGAAACAGCTCTATCTTACAATTCAAATTTTGTCAAATTGAAATCTGAATTTGAAGCAAGGGCTGTGAGTTGTCAATAAGACAGTAAATTATTCATGCCCGTAAGAACTAAGTCATATAGCAGGCATACATGGGTAAGGCTGTCTTAACATGGATCATCCCTTCTAAAATAGAAATGTGTTAATCCTTCAAAATGAATTCCTGGCCTCTACATCCATGTCCCTCTTACATAATGAGTATATGTACAGTCATTTTTAGCAAGCTAAAATCTCCCATACCTAATTTTACCATGGCTGTAAAGAAAGTGCTCTGCTTGTACAATAGCACGATAATTTTTTTAAAACTATGATGTATCTACACTTTCTTTAAATTAATTAATTTATGCATATGTGCCATGTTTTGTTCTTTTTTTATTGATTTTTTTTTTTTTTTGAGAGAGGAAGGGAGAGAGAGAAAGAGAGAGAGAGAGAGAAATACATCTATCGGTTGCCTCATGTGTCCCCACCAGGGATCAAACCTGCAACCTGGGTATGCACCCTCACTGGGAATCGAACCCGTGACCTTTTGGTGTATGGAACGATGCTCCAACCCACTGACCCTCCGAGCCAGGGCTGTTTTGTTCTTTTTTGGCCCATTGGTTATTTAGGACTATGTTGTTTAACTCACATATATTTGTAAATTTACCAAATTTCGTTTTTTTAAATTTCATTCTATTGTGGTTGGAGAATATACTTTGCATTTCAATTATTTTGGATGTATTGGCACTTGTTTTATGGCCTAGCATATCCTATCTTAGAGTCTAGTACTAGAGAATTGTCTTTGTGAACTTGAGAATAACATGTATTATATTGCTGTTGGGTAGAGTGTTTTATAGATTTCTGGTAGGTCTAGTTGATTATAGTGATATTGTAGTCTTCTATTTTCTTGCAGATTTTCTGTTAAGTTTTTCTATCCATTAGTAAAAGTGGGGTGGTCTCCAACTATTATAGTTGAGTATTTCTTCTCACTTAATTCTGTCAGTTTCTGCTTCATATATTTTGGGGCTCTATTATTAAGTACATAATTACAATGTCTTCTTAATGGATTGACTGTTTTATCATTATAAAAGTATTTTTTGGCAGGCTGGTGTCGCTTAGCAGTTGAGGACCAACCTATGATCCAGGAGATGGCGATTCAATTCCCGATCAGGGCACATGCCTGGGTTGCGGGCTCAATCCCCAGTGGGGGATGTGTAGGAGGCAGCCAATCAATGACTCTTTCATCACTGATGTTTCTATATCTCTCTCCCTCTCCCTTCCTCTCTCTGAAATCAATAAAGATATACATATACATTTTTAAAGTATTTTTTGTCCCTAGAAATAATTTTTGCCTTAAGGTCTACTCCGGTATTGGTATTGTCTCTTCCGCTTATTCTTTGCATTGAATAACTTTTTCCATTCTTTTACATTTAATCTATTTGTGTTTTTTCACCTAACATGTGTTTCTTATATATAGGGTATAGATAGATGATGTTTTTATCCATCCTGCCAATGTATGCTTTTTGACTGGATTATTTAATTCATTTATATTAAACAAATTGATAAAATAAGATTTATGTCTGCCATTTTATTATTTGTTTTCCATGTCATGTCTCTTTTGTTCCTTTATTCTTCCATTATTACCTTCTTTTGTATTATACAGATAGTTTATAGTGTACCCTTCTCATTCCCTTTCTCAATTCTTTTAATATATATTTTGTTTTCTTGATTCCTGAGGACTAAAATTATCTTAATTTACAACAATCTAGTTCAAATTAATAGTATTTGAATTTCAATAGTATATAAAACTTTTGCTACTACATAGCTTTTTCCCCTTCCTGCTCCCTTGTATTATTATTGTAATACAAATTACTTCTTTATATACTATAAGCCCATTAACATAGTTTTAAAGTTATTGCTTTATGCATTGTCTTTTAAATCAGGAGAAAAAAATGAGTTATAAACAAAAATAAATTTATATTGTCTTTTATATTTATCTATATCTATGTAGTTAATTTTATCAGTGGTCTTTATTTCTTCATGTGGATTTGAATTGTGGTCTAATATGCTTTCATTTCAGCCTGAAGAAATTCCTTTAGTATTTTTTCTAGGGCAGGCAGATCTGCTAATGACAAATTCAGTTTTTGTTTATCTTGGAATATTTTAATTTACCTTTTATTTTGAAGGACAGTTTTGCTGGGTATTAAATTTTTTATTAATGGTCTAGTGCTTTGAAAATGTTCTGGTCTCCAGAGTTTCTGAAGATAAATCAGCTGTCAATCTTATTGAGGATCCTTTGATTTGATGAGTCACTTCTCTTTCGCTTTCAGGATTCTCTGTTTTTTGCTTCATCAGTTTAACTATGAGATATCTAGGTGTGGTACTCTTTGCATCTAACCTATTTAGAGTTTTTTGAGCTTTTGGGATGTGTAGATGAATGTTTATCATCAAATCTGTATAGTGTTCAGCCACTATTTCTTGAAATATAATTTCTGCTCCTTTGTTTCTCTCCTGTTCCTTTGGGACTTCCGTTATGTAAATGTTGGTACTTCTGATGGGGTCCTAAAGGTCTGAGAATCTTCATTTATCTGCATTCTTTAACTTCTCTGTTCCTCAGACTGAATAATCTCAATTAACCTATCTTCAGGTTCACTAATTTTTTTCTCCGCCAGCTCAAATCCGCTCTTAAGCTCCTATAGTAATTACTATCTGATTCTTTTTTTTAATATAATGTCCAACTCTTTACTGACATTGTATACTTGGTGACACATTGTTCTCATACTTTCCTTTAGTGCTTTAGGCATGGTTTCCTTATGTTTTTGAACATATTTGTTATAGCTGATTTAGTTTCTTTCTCTAGTAAGTTCAATGCCTGGACTTCCTTAGGGACAGTTTATATTGACTTTTTCCCCCTGTTTAAGAGTTACACTTTTATATTTTTGTCATATCTTGCATGTTAAATAATATAATGTGGCAACTCTGGAAATCAGGTTTATCTCTTATCCCCAGGGATTATAGTTTTGGCTATTAGTTATGGTTATCATTGTTGCTGCTGCCACTTCTGCTGTTATTTTCTTAGTGACTTTTCTGAATTCTCTAAAGTTTATATTTTGTCATATTTGGCCACCAAAGTCATTGCTGAGTTAGATTTGTGATGAGCTAATGATTAGACAAAAATTTCCTGAAATTATTTGAACCAGTATGTGTTCCAACTTTTGCCAAGGGGCTCTGTATGCATGTTAGGGCATGGATTCAATGTTCTAGTGGGGAGTTTATAACTCTACCTTAGCTCTCACTTTCTGCTATGCAAAGGCTCAGTGTCTGACATAGGTGAGAGATTAGGACCTTCTCAGGTCTTTCCTGGACATGTGCAAATCTCTCGATATTCTCCTAAAGGAGACCCTGACAAAAGTTCCATTTTTATATAAAGCAAGACACTGAAGTATCCTCAATAGGAATTCTTATTAAATGACACAAAATTTATTGTGGATCTGTCCTTTTCTATTAGCTAATATTTTTCTGCCTGACTCTGAATGAATCATAGTCTTATGTTTGTCAGAATGAATTTATCTTTGCATATTTATCATAGATGATTTTAAAAACATAAAACTTGATCCAAGCATTAAAAGGCAAAATGTTACAATGGTTGCATATTTCAATAAAACCTTGAAGACAATAATGGCCAGAAAATGCCAAAGTGCTTCTCTCTTCAGATTAAAATTCTAAACAGTTATATGAAAAGCTCCTGAGATCAGCATCTTCTCCTATAGCCCGCTCCCCACCCAGAGGTTTTTTGATCTTCACGCATGCTCAGCACATATCACTTATTTTGAAAAGGGCTAATATAACCAAAGGCTTTGACTTCACAGGCTTGTTCAGGTCCTTCTTATGAAATGATAACTGAATTTTTCCACTACTGCTTTCTTGTTCAGAGACCATCTCATGTGTGCTCTCTGGGAGGATGAGAAAGAGCACACCATTATGGCAAACACGCAATCCTTTTTACTCTAAGTCACCAGAGACTCTGTCCTAGAACCTTTCTGGGATCAATCAATCATTATAGCAAGGTAAGAAGGGGTTAGCCAAATAAGAAACTGCTTGAAACTTGACATATCAAAATCAATTCACACATTTTAACAGTTCCACCTGACTAAATTCCTACAAAATGAGAATCTGCTTTTAAAATGAGTCATTGGATTTCATGTTATGCTGATGAAAATTAATATGTTGATATTTTGCATATGAAAGCTTTTGGTTAATAAATAATATCTGGCTTAAAATTAGCTGTCTGATGACCACAGTTGGATACAATAGGTCTTTCTAAAAGATTTTATTAAACCTGACCACAGGTTTAACTTTCTGAAATAAGTAAATTGATTTTTATCAAATGATACATGGATATGGGTAAGAGGTCATTACAATGCTACTCTATTTTTAACTCTTTGGAAAGGAAATAGGTATCACAGTGGGGAAATCTGTTGATGAAATATAAAGTGTAAATTTAAGCACAAAAGACCAAGAAAGGCAAAAGTTGGATTCTCAGCTTCACAACCATTTAGTTCTGTTAAACTTACTATGTGTTTAATTAGGTTATTAAATGTGTATTTAATGCACGATGGGTGAAATGCAGGAGTTAATGTTGCTATGAGAATTTAACTTCTACATTTCCTTACTCCCTCATGTTTAAAAATGCAACCTTTGAGTTGGGCTAATATAGCACTTTGCAGTTAATTGCTTTATTTAGTTTTATTTTACTTATTTTTAAAAAATTTTTACTTATTGATTTTAGAGAGAGAGGGAGGAGACAGAAACTGATTTATCCTACTTTCCATGTAGTCAGAATCATTATTACTTCCTGCTTGTTAAGTAACAGCATTGCTACTGCTATTTTTATGTAGGAACCCTACAATAGGGGGCATTGCATAATAATCTTAAACACTCAACACAGGGGTAAGAAATAAAAATATAAAAATCTGGGCAAACAGAATTAACCCTTTAAGTTAAGAAAAGCTCTATATCTGCCAGGATGGGAAGGTTTCTAAAGAGCCAATGATAGCCCTGGCTCGTGTGGCTCAGTTGGTTGGGTATCTTCCTGTGCACAAATAGGTTGCCAGTTTGATTCCCAGTCAGGACACATGCCCAGGTTGTGAGCACAATCCTTGGTAGGGGGCATGCAGGAGGCAACCTATTAATGTTTCTCTCTCACACTGATGTTTCTCTCTCTCTATCCCTCTCCTTTCCTCTCTAAACATTAATAAACATATATCTTTTAAGAAGCCAAGGACAGCCTGGCTGGGTGTGGCTCAGTGGTTGAACATCCATCTAGGATCCAGGAGATGGCAGTTCAATTCCTGGTCAGGGCACATTCCCGGGTTGGAGGCTTGATCCCCAGTCGGGGGCGTGCAGGAGGCAGCCGATCAATGATGAGTCTCTCATCACTGATGTTTCTATCTCTCTCTCTCTCCCTCTCCTTTCCTCTCTTTGAAATCAATAAAGATGTATTTTTAAAAAATAAAATAAAAAGTCAAGGATAATGGTGAAGTCACCTAAGCAATTAAGATTTTTTAAGACAATGCTTTCAAAGCTCTCTTAATCAATTCACTCCATTGTAGAAACTCCCCAATGCCTCATCAAAGTTGTCTGTAAAGTTGCCTGGCTTTTAAGGCTATCCAGGGTATGGCCACACCTAAAGATTTCTCATTATTTTTATGTATCTAATTTTCCAACCAAATCAATCTCTTTCCTCATCTCAAAGGGCTCCTCTCTCATCCCCTTGTCTTGCTCACACCATGTTCCCTGCCTGAAGTCCAGTCATGCTTGTCACAGCTGAATCCTATCCATCCTTCAGGAGCCAATGAAACATTCCTCCTTCTTGATGAGTCTTTCCCTGTTCTCCAACCTAAAAGAAATCTTACTCTGCCATATTTATACCATTAATAGTCTGTCTCCTGACTCCTTACAAAATACTGCCTTTGACTACATTTTGTTTTTTTCTGTATATGATATCAATTAACGGACTAGTTCCCTGAAGGAAGTTATGGCTTCTTTTTGTTAATATCCTGAAAACCCCTTCCTACTCCCTACAACCTACTCTTCAAATATCTGTTGAATGAACCCATTGACAAACTCCTGGTAGTCATGGATCAGTAGGTCATTATAAAGCCAAGAAGGATTGGGTTATTTGTTTACTTCTTTGACTTATGAAACAAGTCTCTTTTAGTTGCACCTACCATTTCTGTGTGTGTGTATAAGCAAATGCTCACACTTTTGCAAAACACACATTAAATATATAAAATGTTGAGTCTGTGTATTCCAATTTTGATGATTCATGGCTTAGTTTTCCCTCACAGAGGTTGATAAGAGCTACTCATAAAATGCAACTATGCATATAATAGTGCTCAGCTGGGTACCACTGCATTTAATAAAGCCCTTAAAAATTCATATCAAAGTACTACAGTGCTCTAAATTACAGGAATCAAAATATTTTAAATGTATGATTAAATATGCTATACAATTATTCTTTAGAATACTTATTTTGTTTAAGAACAGATGTTCTTCCTCAAATAAATAACTTGCTATTTTTGACCCATTACTCAGCCACGCACTTCCTACAAGCAGCAAAGGTTACCTCAGATCAACCTTGATTTTACAGTATTTGAAAGGCTTTCCTCGGCTACTCTATGCCAGCTGAAAATTCATGAGTCATGGGTGAATGGCAAAAGCAGTCTTGGAGGTAATTTTTCCTTAATGAAACTAGCCTGAAATAAGATTTGTTTTGCAATTAATATTTTATAGACCCCCTCAAATACATGATTTTATTTGCTTCACCTCAATTAAAAAAAATTTTTGTTGTTGTTAATCCTTACCCCAGGATATTTTTCCACTGATATTTTATGGAGGGTGGAAGGGAGGGGGAGAGACAGAGAGAAACATCAAAGTGAGAGAGCACATCAATTGCTTGCCCCCCGCACGTGCCCCAATCCGGAATCGAACCTGGGACCTTTCAGTCTGAGGGCCGACACTCTACCCACTAAGCAAAACCAGCCAGGGCACTCTTACCTCCATTTTCAGAGGCTGTAATCAATTCTGAGAGAAGTTAAGCGAGTGCTGATTCAAGGATGCACGGCCAGTTCATGGCACTGCCCAGACAGCTAACTCTTCACATTATCACATTTAGTCTAAGATCTGAGAGACTGAATGAGTCACCCTTCGCTTCGGATGGAACTGTCTTTGGACTGCCACTTCTTTCAAAATAGCTGCATCCAACTTGGCCGATGCACTTGATAGGTCCTCCTTCTTGTGATATTTTTGGTCATTCTGTTTTCATTTGATTTGCTGACTGTGTTAAGTTGGAAACTCTTGAAGTATATTGAAAAATTGGAAAATTAAATCAACGTGCCACGTGTATACACTGTGGCAGAGACAGGGCTGTGTGTTCCCAAATCCTGCCCCCCTCCAGGGCACAGCACTAGATTACATTTCCCAGCCTCCCCCTAAGTTAAGTGCAACCATGTGATTAAAGTGCAGTGAGGAAAGGTGGTCAGAAGTGATGGCGAGCGCCTCCAGGCCTGCCCTGAAATGCCCTTGATGCAGTCCTCCGTGCTGTCCTCTCTGTTTACAGGCCCGCGCGAGGACTCACTGGGGGCTATGGCGTTCACTGGCAGTGATGCCCCTCAACGCAAGAAGGCAGAATTCCTAAATGACTGGGGAGAGCAAAGGCTCTCAGTACCTACCCCGCCACCACCAACGCTAACTTGGACTGGGTGACCACCTGGTGAGAAGTGACCCTTTATGGTATGAAGCCATCAAGATCTGGGGCTTGTTAGTTATACTCACCTACCCTAATTTAAACGCGAATGAATAACAATTTTGATTTTAATAAATATTTTATAAAGAGAAGCATGCGACTTCAGGTATAGGTTCCCTAGCTATTATTACCCTTCATAATCAATTAATTACTTTTATAAGTGTGCTTTGGTGTTAAGTAGGCTTGATGCAAACAAAAAAATAAATTCAAGGTGTTAAGCAGGGATTACAGATAGCTCCTTTGAAACATGGCAACAATAAAAAATTCTTAATTTGTGTACTTTTAAAGTTACTCTTGACTATTGTTTCATGCACGTTAGGAGATTCGTGTATGTGTGTGTGTGAGATAAATTCACTATATGGGGTATATAATTAAAATACTCTTGTATAGTTATAAAAATATTAAAAATCGAAGATTAATACGTATATTATTAACATTTAATGACACAGAAAATACTATTTGTCACACAAAGAACTGGCGTATGAAAGTTGACATACACCCAGCTTTCAGACAGTGATCCATGGTTCTCCAGACCATTCCTAGATCCATGACTGCAGTGACTCAAGTCAACCCTCTGGATCTGAGGGTCACTACAGCAGGTTGCAGTGACACATTTGTTGTGTTGGTGGACTCAGATATTTCATAATTTTTTGTCCAACTTCTCTATTGAAATGTTAACTTCATGAAGGCAGAAGATTTTATCTTTTACTTATTTTTATATTGCTCTGTGCTGATAAATGCTGAGTGTTCTCAAGACCAGCTAACTGGCATGTAGAACTATTTGTAGATACTTTCTTGTGATAGTGATAGAAGTGAAAATCTAAAGGAATATAAAAATGCAAGCCATCATTTTTGCAAAGCATACTCTCAAGGGACATAAGCATATACAGTGCACATAACTTCTTTCCTTTACTCATATCTCAACTATAACAAAATAACTTTCTGATGCTAACTTCATAGTAGTTGCATTTAATGACACAGGCAATATCTAAATCTGACAGCCACATACACATACATACAAAGTCATTCAGCTGTTATCACTCAGATGGGTAAAGCACATACATTAAATAAAAACTTGTGAATGAGGTGAAAGCATGGAGTAGACACAATATTAAAAGCTATACATCATTTTTTAAATTGCAGGTAAAGTCCTACCTGAAAAAACTCAAACGGTCAATTGCTAACGTTGCTTTCATTTGTTTTTATTAGTATCACAAACATGTGTTCTTAGAGTCTTCCCGCCCTCTACCTGCCCCAAACCCCCCACTAGAGCTTAATATAGTAAACGCCTTGATATTTGGATGGTGACTCATTCACTAAAAATATTTGTTGAGCACTGACACCGTGTCAGGCCCTCATCTAAGGGCTAAAGAGACAGAGGGGTCCTCATGCTGGTTGTTACCAAGGAATGCACGCATTCAACCCGGGATTATGAGTGAGAAAAGGGGGATGGTGGAAAGGCAAGTGTTCACCACCACCAAGGCAACTTCAGGAAGGTTGCAGGAAGCTGGGAGGTTGCCGAGTGAGAGGCATCCTCTTGGCCTCTTGCTCAGAATTCAGATTATACTGGAAGAACATGCAAGGTATGTCACCCAGGAAATATATTCTCACACTGTCTCTGTTGGGGGCAAAATCATCACTTCCTTCTAGATACTGCCTCAAAACTCAGTGCTGTTGGCTCTTCTGATTGATCTTACACAGGCCGATCCCAACTTCAATAATACGATAACTCAGAGAGATAAAAGCATTTTCACAAGCTTTACACAAGGATATCTAAATAGGGTATGGTTTTCCTTTTGATTTCAACAGTCCACAACTGCTCCCGTTTTATGTTATTTTATTTTACTTTATTTATTGGCAGGGGCTTTTAGTGCAATTCCATCTAAATAATGTCTGGTTTCCCTTCTTTGCTCTCATTTTATTGTTACTTCCTTCAGAGCTGGAAAACCATTAATTTTATTTTTTATTTCTTTAGTTCCTGGGGCAAAATTTTGCCTAAAATTAGCAGGCACATTTATGATGGGTTAAATCCTTATTTTAAAACTATTTGCTTAGATTTCTCATCTTGGTTTTGTACCTGCAGAGGGAATATAACCTATTCATTAAGAGGTAATTAACAGGTATTAAAAAGAAATGTCAAAGACACTAGGTACCTAATTACCTAATTATTTAATTGATGCTTTCCCCAGAAAAACAGAAAGATCATTCATTGATAAGGAAGAGTTAATTTGGGGGTGGGAGGGTAGATGGCGGGACATAGCAGCAAATACTGACAAGTTTGCCCACTTGAAGGAAATTTAAGAAATAACCCCTCACCTATAAAACTACCCACTTAAAAAACACATACTTTAGAAAGATTTTATGAAAACACTGTTTTTGCCTGTTTTAAAAATATATCCTGAAATGAAAAAATTAAGCTCTCTCTTATGAGTTCTGTAATAACAAATATAATAGCTTTCCCCCAAAATGGATCCCTAAGATTCCAGCAGCAAGAAGTTTGAATCTTAGATTCAAAACTAGAAACAGAAATGGTATCAGGTAACATAGTACTTTACATAATTAAATTAAAGAGCAAAAAATAACTTTTTTCTATTTTCAATGACTGCAGAATAACTGTCTTTGAATATATGCCTGAATAATTGAAATGATGCTGGATAAATGTTGACTGAATTAATCATTGAATGAATTAATCTAGGTCTCATCTTTGCATCACAGCCTTTAACATAATGCTTGGCACACAGTAGATGCTCAATAAATGTTCAATGAAATCGACTCTCTCCCCCACAGCCTGGTGAGAAGACCTTTGCAGAATCCATTCTCTAAGACTTCTCCTGCATCTATTTCTGCCTCCTTCATCTCAAGTGGTGCATGAAAGACACTGACCTTTATTTGAAAATATTTAGGTTGTAACACAATTATCAAATGAAAGAGTAGAATAGCATGCTTCAACCCAGTAAAACTCGCAGTGTTCAAGCACCCACAAAATTACCCGCTACCATTTATAAACATTCATTTATCACTTACATTGGTAAAGAAGCATGCTAGGCATGAGCCAATGCACCAGAGGACACCGTGCAAGGAGGCGGCTCAAAGCTGCAAACAGTTCAACCAGGTTTCACGTCAAAGAGCACGTCCAATGAACACAAGGGTGCCCCCCTGCTTACTATATAGCTGCTTCTCAGAAAATTCTTCCTAAAACTTTTTAATGTCACAACACAAAACTAATTAAAACAGAATCTGTTTATTGGTAATATAAGTATTGATAGTTTTCCAGTGTCCATATGATTCTCGATTAAATTCTTTTCACTAAGGCAACTTTAGAACCCTATTTGTGATTTAAAAACTTAACATCAGATAGAAAATTTGATTAGTAAATTTGCAATTGTTCTCTTAATCTACCATATTTTAATTATCCCAGGCAAAACTTTATTAGCGGTTATACATAATGCATTTTTATGTATCTAAATTAAGCATTGCAAAGGCCTTAAAATAAGCACTGCATATAATTTTCTGTTTTTCCAAGGGGCTAGGAGGAAAGGCTATTCAGATTCTCTCCATGACTTTTAAATTTCCAAATTTTCTTAGTTTTTGAGGAAATAGTTATAAACTAACCTATAAGAAAGACATGAACAGAAACTGCTCCTTACTCTGGATAACCCTTACCCTGCTCAATCCCTATTTTCTAACATGCTGGGTAACTTAACTATTGAATATATGGATTGTTTATTGTCTCCTTTGCTGGTCTGAAAGCTCCAAGAGGGCAGCACTCTGTCTCTCGTGTTCAGTGATGGATTCCAAGTGCTCAGATAAGTGCCTGGTACAAACAAACACTCTGTAAATATCTGTGAATAAATGCTCTTCAGTGTTCCAAGAGATGGGCAATGGCAGAACCAGTCATGGTGACCAATTTCTGGAAACTATTTAACAGTCTGATTTATGTGAAAAATATATTAGGCCTACTATGAGCCAGGCAATTTGCCAGTTATTAGGAATTCAGTGGTGAACAAACAGTCCCAATGCTTCCTGTTAAGTAGAGCAGGGACTTTATGGAGAATTCGGTGTAGCAGAATAACCTTCTGAGAATTTAAGTTTGTTTTGTTTTTAATTTAGCTTCACTCAGTAGAAACAAAGCTCTTTATTTTTCATCCCTGCATTCCCCAGAAGGTAACCTTAAAAGTAACCTCAGTATCCTTGAAATTGGCCTCTTTGAGCGATTAGTCTGAAAAAAAGGTGCAGCTGGGTGGGCGCCCCAGACAAATCCTTAATGGGCCTTTGCACTGGAAGGCCAAAGCCCATGGGGCTGCTGAGCTGGAATATTTGTTTGAAAATGGAGAAGCAGATGAGGTTTAGTGTTAGAAGTGGCCCCATCCCTTGGGAGGTCTAACAGATTCCAGATACTTCGAAAAGATAGGCACTGCGATTCTACAGGGTGTAAGAGAGATGAGCCCATTTGATAGCGAAGCTTCGGAGGTCGTGCCTGCTGGCAGCCTGCGAGGGACAAAGAATCAGTACTAAGCACTAAAGCAGAATTTCCCAGCTGTCCCCGAGTGAGACCAGCTGCCAGTGGAGCCACCCAAATTGAATTGCCACGACATGCCTCAGTGAGGAGCCCAGGAGAAGGGACTGACATGGACTGAGGAGTGAGTCCTATCCAACCTCCGTTTTCTAAAACTGAGTAGCCTCGAGATGCTCATATATACGTAGGAAGGGGGACAATCTCCAAGAGTGGGTGGCATTTGCTCTCTGGTCAATCTTGGATACAAAAGCAACACTGAACATTGCGTCCTTTCAACATCGTATTAAGCAACACTGATCTGTTAGCTCATGGAAGGCAAGGGTATTTTGCCATTTGCCTGTAACTGCTGCTGTATAACGCAGGCCCTTTCCGTGGCTGAAAACGAGATGAAGGGGAATCTGTTGGCATTTTGCAGCAGTTGAATACTTTTCTAGAAAGATACCACTGCGTTTCAGCTGCCAATATGTACAGCGGTGGGGTTTTGTTTTTGTTTTGGGTCCTGGAAACTTGGTTGCCTATTACTAGAACTCTGGTTCCTATTGCACAGTCTCATCCCTAGTCCTCTAGTCCACACTCTCCTGCACAAGTTGGTTTTCTTTTACCCCTGCTCAGCTGTTGACTTGCTCATATTTGGGAAGTTACTCAATTTATTTTAAAACTTAACTTTTAAGTTCTTGCCGCAAAAAAGCAAGCGCCTTACTGTCACACTGGGTTATTCAGCAACAATCTATTCCCCTCCACGGGATGAACTCAGCCCTCAGCCCCACAGTGTATCTGCTTTGGGAGCTGGATTACTGCCTCATAAAACAGCACAACGGTACTATTATCACATAATCATTATCATTACCTCCCTCCCAGCCACACACATCCTTCCAATTCTGAACATCTTGCCTACTAATCTCTCTGTATCTATCTTCTCCTGCTGTGAAACTGGTGAGTTCCATTTTCACGGGAGCTTAATGCAATCACAAATGGAAAAATAAAATATATTTTTTAACTAGACTGCATTTTATTGATAGCACTGTGTTATACAGGAATTTTATATAGCTCTATATTTCATTCAAGTAAACAAAACAAATGTGTGGGTGGCAGTGGGGGTTGGTCTTAGCATAGGTCCATGTTTTCTTTCCCAATCTTTTCTATCTGGCTTTTATCGTTTTCTTTAGGACAGATTCAGTATAACACTCCTGAGTGGGGTCCCCTCAGTCAGCAACAGGACTGTCCTATGGGAGTGGAATTTGGAAGAAGTATCTCCATTCCACCAAGATTTACCCAGAGGCTAGAAGTCATCACTGCTTCATTGGCATATGCAAAGTGAGCCCCTTCCTTGATCACTGTGACAATAAGTAAGCCATTCTGACTGTATGAGGAAGACATAATCCATGCCCTAAAAACGAGAGAAGTACGCATCGGAGTCTAGTTCTCACAACCACACACACACAAAATGTTAAATTTTTTTTATAACACCATCAATTTGATACGATTTGAAATCAAATCATCAAACTTATCATTCCTTTATGTCCACAGAACTTTTCTTTTTTTATGTGTTTTCCCACTTAGTGTTTGCTTTTAACATTAATAGTACAAAAAATTAGAAAATAAAAATATACATTGAATGAATGAATGAGAAAAGAAAAAAAAGAGAAAAAACTATAACCACCAAAATTCCAACCACTCTCAAATAATCACAGTTAGTATTTTGGTACCTAACATTCACATCTGTTATGCATAAATGGCTAAAACAAAATATTTTTTTTCCAAAAAATTGAATCACCTAGCATGCACAGTTTTGTGCTCCTTTTTCCATTCTAAAGGTACATAATAGACCACAAGATTCACAGAAATGGAACTGTAGACTTGAGAGCCAACAGGAACATTTAAGGGAAATGTGAGAAAAGCATCTGAAGTGAGGACATAGGGGGAAAGTAGAAGGCAGAAAAAGAAAAAATATGAAAAGTTATAATTAGCACACAAATTTAGTAAAATTTTCTCTGAAACAAAGACTAAAGAGAAAATAATTAATATTGGCCCTAATCCTTAAGAATAGACAATATTCTTAATATAAATATATGTTATAAATTTCTCTCTAAAGAAGAAAATGAAGAACACACAAAAATTGAGAAAATACTATATAGATTGATGGTAATACATTATCAGATTAGATAAGCTCAAGGGCTCAAGTTCAACTTTATATCCCTCAGTTTCCTAGCTAGTCTTTTTTTTCTTCTCAAAACAAGTCAATTAGACTCCAGCTTCTTCCTTTGATTTGGGTTTATAATATCTGATAAAATTCTCCCCATGCAAAAATAGTACAAGGATTAATGATAAGAAAATAATAACTGTAAATGACACAATTTCAATTCTCCATCAAGATGTATCAAATGCCTACATATAGCAGAAGGTAGGCTTATATGTTCAGAAAGCCCCTCAAAGAACAACAAGCTGGGGGAGAAACAGTAATCAGGAAATTCTAAGTCAGAGAATGCGACACAGCAGTGTGTACTGAGGAATGACAAGCAGATACCCGAGTGGCTCCCCATCATGGACTGGGGTAAAACAAGGTTCAGAAGGATCTGAAACAGGCAGAGCACCCTCCCTAGTGGTTGGAAACCAGCTCTTCAAAGGCCATAATCTAAAACTCATGCTATACCTAAAGGTTTGCTAAAATCCATGCTATACCTAAAGGTTTGCTAAAATCCCAGAACTGCGTTGGCTTTACATAACAGAAGATGATATATAATAGAAGCAGCCCAATCTCCAGCTAAACTTGTACTCTACCTTACCCCCGTCCATATCAGAGCTTAGAGATAAAGAAGTTGTGGTACATGCGTATAACGGAATATTACTGGGCCATAAAAAAGAATGAGCTCTTACCATTTGCAACAACATGGATGGACCTAAAGGGTATTTTATGCTCAGTGAAATAAGTCAGACAAAGACAAGTACCGTATGTTCTCACTTACATGTGGAATCTAAAAAAACAAAATAAATGAACAAACAGAACAAACAATTAGATACAGAGAACAAACTGATGGTTGCCAGATGGGAGGGGGATTGAGAGGAGGAGTGAAAAAGGTGACGGGATTAAGAAGTACAAATTGGCAGTTACAAAACAGTCACGGGGACATAAAGTACAGCATAGGAGGGACAGTCAATAACACTGTAATAACTATGTATGTTGTCGGGTGAGTACTAGACTCATGGGGAGAATCACTTCTTAAGGTATATAAATGTCTAACCACTAATCCATACACCTGATAATATATTTCAATATAATACTGAAACACAACTGTAACTGAAAAATTTAAAAAAAAATTTTAATAAAATTTTAAAAAGGAAAGAAACAGTGGAATTTGCTGTCCTGGAAGAAGTCCAAATTATCCAGAGAAAATATATGGCCCAAGTCATAGGAAAGGCCAGCTGTACAGGATTACTCTTTCAAAATATGTCACCTCTTACATTTCAGGCAATATTCCTTTAAACATTATTTGTCTTCATTTACCTTGGAAATTTCATCCTGTATTATGATAAAAGAAGAATAAAATTCTGGGAACCACTCACTGTTCCCAAAAGGCACTCCCGTTCTCCTGTGGCAACTTAATATATTTGAAGCAGGGCCCATTTTTTATTAAAGTGTAGGAAAACTCTGCCAGGTCTCTGCTCGAATTTATCACTGTATTTCTCTTTCCTATCATCTGAAATGTTTTTTTGAAGAAAATCAAAGGTACCTCTAAAATAGAACTTTATTTTTAACTTCTTTGACCACTTGAAAAGAACAGGGTTGTCCGTGACGCTGATCTATGGGTGAAGGAAAGAAACCAAGGCGGTCAGGAAGGCAGCTCAAAGTTTTCACAAAGTCCTTGGTCAGCTTTTATGTTCATCAAAACGAAACCTATGGCCCTGCCGACTGAGGGCCTTCCTCCACTCGCAGGCCGTCTCCAGCCTCCGTCCGTGCTGTGTGGGCTCCTCCTTTGCAAGTCGGAATTCATACCCGCCTCTGAGAGAGTAAGGGCCGTTCAAAGCAACGCTCATAAAATGGGGTTCCTTCTATTCAAAAGGCACTTTAAACTATTTTAAAAGGACGCAGCCTTCTGTTGGCACACGCTCTCAATTTTTCTCCAGTGTGCCGGGGACATTGTCACCTTTCATGTGGGCATTGTCTTTCAGGGGAAAGGGGTTAGTGCCAAATTTGACACTAGGATGTAGCGTTATAAACTGGGCAGTTCCCCACCCTAAGTGAAAGGCCTGTGAAAAATCTTTAGGATACACTTAAAATACCCATTAGCACAAGCCGGACTGTACCCAGGGTTAAAAATGATGGCCAAGCCCCTCGTAGGCGTGACCGTGATGAAGATGAGCGCCTAAGGCACTGTTCTGACCACCACCAAAGCCGGCGAGTCGCCTCTGGAGTCGGTTCCGCACTCCCTAATGGGCCTAGAGCTCCAGACAATTAATTATTACATTATGTAACTCCCACTGCTCCAAGCTAGCGGAACAGTGGAAGGCTTTACTGTGAGTGCGCTGCTTTTCAGCTAGGGGTGCAATTTCATCAGCTCGCTCATCTGCATCTTTGTGCTACTTAATCCTGGCTTCCCAGGGTTTTTCGTTAATTGGCTCAGTCTTCTTCTGCCCTCAATCAGCCCGATTTTTATTCTTGGTTTTCCAGTGAAGATGACTGAATCGGACAATTGTGGCGCCAAGGTCTTATTGCAGTGTCAGATATATTTATCCGCCTAAAACTTCCAATTTTAGAGGGTCTGTCTTTTGATGATTAATGAAGGCACATCTTTGTAAGCTTCTGAAGTCTACACTGTGCTGGGGAAATACTCGAGGAACCAGTCATATACCGGAGTGAAGGTATGGCAGCTATGTTGGTAAAGGAATCAAAAGACCCTGCCCAGCTGGCTTGGCTCAGTGGGTGAGCATCAACCTAGGATCCAGGAGATTGTGGTTTGATTCCTGGTCAGGGCACACGCCAGGGTTGGGGGCTCGATCCCCAGCAGGGGGTGTGCAGGAGGCAGCTGATCAATGACTCTCATCATTGATGTTTCTATCTCTCCCTCCTCTCCCTTCCTCTCTCTGAAATCAATAAAAATATATTTAAAAAAAATAAAAAGACCCGACTTGTCTACAATTGATTTCACCCTATGTCCTTAGGCACTACCATCACTCTGAGCCTCAGTTTACTCATCTGTAAATTGGGCATTAAACAACCTGTCTCAGAGGATTTAGTCAGAGATAAATAATAAATGGCAAAATGCTTTGCAAACTATAAATGCTATAGAAATAAAGGGATTCGACTATTATTGGTATTCTCAAACCCTAATTTGCTAATCACTGTGGCCGTAAGTAGCTCTTGAGAACTTGATGATGTTTTTATTAATAAAAAGTTAATTAAGAAGCCTCTTATTAGCATGTGCAATCAAGCTCACAGTTCTAATTGGTTCACTGAAATTTCTACTGCTAAAATGTCATGGAAGGAACCACAATAAAACCTTGAATCAGTGTTAATTACCTAGCATCAAAACGTACTGAGGAATAACCAAAAGAGTTATGGCCATGTCACTACTCAGCTCAGCTGTGTCTGCTCTGGACTATTGCCGGTGACGATAGTAAGGATACTACGCCCCGTCAAGTTTTCAACTGTCACCTTTAAATAAGAGACCTCAGTGGTCATATGCAGCCCACTGCTTTCTCCAAGGCCTTAACCCAAATCTCAAACCATTTAGGATCATCTGAGCTCCTGGAACTTACCCGTCCTAAAACTGAGTTCAACTGTTGAAATTCAGACTTGCCTGCTTTCCCATCAGCGGTATCATTAATCTCTCAATAACCTAGGTTAGTACTCCACCATTCTTCCCTCAAAATGTCTTTCAGCCCGGCCACCATGGCTCAGCGGTTGAGCATTGGCCTAGGATCCAGGAGATCGCGGTTTGATTCCCAGTCAAGGCACATGCCTGGGTTATGGGCTCCATCCCCAGTAGGGGGCGTGCGGGGAGCAGCCGATCAATGACTCTCATCATTGATGTTTCTCTCTCTCCCTCTCCCTTCCTCTCTCTGAAATCAATAAAGATACAAAAAAATGCCTTTCAATAATTATTTTAATTATTTTCTTTTTTTCTGACCATTAACTCCATAGAGTGCCTTTATTATCTCCATCCTAGACTAACAGATGTGTTTCCTCAGGAGACTTCTGTGCCTCAGAACCCCCATACTCTGTGCCACAAATGTCAGGATTAATTTTCTTAAAATTCCACTTTCAGGTATCACCCAAATAATCAACACCTGGTGTCATGCCCAGCTTTAAACTTTTAAATCCACCCTGAGTGATTTTCCTTAAATGAAGTCATTCAACAGCAAGACATTTCCAAGCTTTAATAAATTACAGTTAGTAATCTGGCTGGGTCAGTAATATGTGACTAGACATTTCCACATCATAAGAAATACTTAACACGGTGCTAAAAATAACTACTAATCATGTCTTCTCCAAATATTAGTTATGGTACAAGAAGGAAGTGGCTGTTTCACGGGAACTCTCAGTAGCTGGTTGCCCTGGAGTCCCCCACAAGCAGTACAAGCTGGGACTGCCAGCCTGGCAGAGATGTGGGATCAACCTGCACCAGTGACAGATGCAAAGGACATGCCCAGCATGGTCTTAAGTGGGTTAAGGTCAGGATGACCAACTGTGCCAGTCTGCTGGGACTAGGAGGTTTCCAGGATATGGGACTTTCCGTTTTAAAACTGGGAAAATCTCAGGCAAACTGGGATGAGTTGCTCACCCTCTTAGGACCATGGTGAGTGAAAGCCATGAGGGGCGGGGAGAGCTCACAGCGCCAAAGGCCAAGGAGAAGTCGCCTGCAGCGTATTTCTCCACAGCTCACTATTTCCAATGCTTTCTCTGCCCGCCCCATAGCTGTACATAAGGAACCTTAATTCAGTCAAGTGTATGAACTGCCATCTGACACTACATGAGGTCCCAAGGTCTGCGTGTTCACTTCATCTGTTTGGTTCATTCCAGGACAAAATTCCAAGTGCATCCAAAGTGTACATTGAAAATTCAATTTTATAAGCCACAAACCCAGGTGTGTATAGAGTGTAACTATCTTCATTTCCTTTCAACTGAACTTAATATTTACCTTAAGTCCCCAATTCCAGCTAATAGCAGACAACTTAATTGAGTCACTTCAAGTAAATACAATCAAGTTAGCGATTACTCAGTTATTTCTGATTTAAATTCTGTCCGCTTGGAAAGAGACACCCAGGTTTTCTCCTCTTTTAAGGTCCCCCAACATCTCTAGGGTTTCTGGGTCTAGGAATGGTGAAGGCCTCGGGCCCCTCTCCAATTTCAGCAAGCAGGGGAATCTGCTTGAGGACTTGTTGATTACACATCACTAGCAGTAGCGCCACAGCTTCAGATCCAGTGGGTCAGGGTGGGAGGCCCAAGAGTTTGCACTTCTAACACGTTCCTAGTGAAGCTGATGCTGTTGATCTCATGGTCACACTTTGTTGTTGTTGTTCCAGCTATTATAATCCTGTTTGAAAGTTTTCTTTCTTAAAAAAATTCTATTGAATTTATTGAGATTACACCGGTTAATAAAATTATATAGGTTTCAAGTGTATAATTCTATAGTACATCATCTGTATATTGTATTGTGTTCACCACCCAAAGTCAGGTCTCCTTCCATCACCATTTATACCCCACTTACCCTCTTCTATCTGCTCCCCCCACCCCCTTTCCCTCTGGTAATCACCATACTGTTGTTTGTGTCTGTGAGGGTGTTTTTTTTTGTTTGTTTTTGCTTAATCCCTTCACCTATTTCACCCAGCCCTCCAAGCCCTACCCCTCTGACAGCTGTCAGTCTGTTCTCTGTATCTATGAGTGAGTCTGTTTCTATTTTGTTGATTTTGTTCATTAGATTCCACATGTAAGTGAAATCATATGGTATTTGTCTTTCTCTGACTGGCTTATTCACTTAGCATAATAGTCTCCAGGTCCATCCATGCTGTTGCGAAAGGTAAGGTTTCCTTTTTTACGGCAAGCGGTATCCCATTGTGTAGTGGCATAAGTCTAGAGGTCTCCTAGTTAATTTTAGTTCCTCATTAGTTTTCTTCCACTCTGAATTGTCTCCCTGAAGCTTTGATCTCTCCAAGTGGCAAGAAACAATCGCAGTGAGGATGGAATGAATGCCTTACCTGTCTAGACTTGGGGATGGGTCAAATAGTGTAACACAAGGAAACATGAGGTTGTAGAAACACATCAGCTAATACCTCAGAATTCTCACTTTGCTAAATCCATAGTGTCATTCTCTTAGCATTGTCCACACACATACCTCCCCTTCAATGTGTCTTGTAGCTTGTTAAGTAGTAGTGTAGAGTGAAGGAGAAAGACTTGAAATGTAGTCTAGAAACTTCTAAGTCAGGCTTTGCTTTTTAATTGCCATGTGACCTGGGATAAGTTCCATCAGCTCTCAGTTTTCTCATCTATTAAAAAAGGCTAATATTATTTTCCCTGCCAAGGCAATTTCACAGAATACTTTTAGGACTCAAAGGTATTGTTTTAGAACATGCTTTGAAAATATTTAATGGTTATATTTAAGGTAAATATCTGTGATCATGCACACAAATACCCATCAGCCTAAATAGTTAACTTTACAAAAACTGGATATGTGTGTGGCAAAACTATATATATGCAATTCACCAATTGTGTACATGGCTTTCCAACTCCACACTTAATGATGCTAAGTTGGTAGCTTGAAAACAACAAATACTACAAGTCAGGACTTGTGTGTGGCTTGTTTGTTTGTTTTCAGAGAGCTAGTTGTTAAGCATTTGCCAGCATGCCACTGTTTGTTTATATGACATACTGGGTCTTTGACAGGTATATTTCCAGTGTCAGTTTGTTGTTGTTGTTGTTGTTTTTAATTTATCCCCACCTGGAGATATTTTTTCCCATTGATTTCAGAGAGAGTGGAAGGGGGAGAGAGAAAGAAATGTTGATGTGAGAAACATCAATCGGTTGCATCCCACACCCACCCCGACCCTGGCCGGGGATGGAGCCTGCAACCTGGGCATGTGCCCCAACTGGGAATCGAACCCATGACCTTCTGAGGCATGGGACAATGCTGTAACCCACTGAGCCACAGCAGCCACCAGTGTCAGTTTTTGATAAGTGATAAACATACATTTTTCTTCTCCCTTTTATACCACACAAAAATGTCATTTAAACAAAACATACTTAAATACATACAAATATGGTCGCTCTCACATCGATGTTTCTCTCTCTCCCTCTCTCTCACCCCCTCCCTTCCGCCCTTCCACTCTCTCTGAAAAGCAATGGGAAAAATATCCTCAGGTGAGGATTAACAAAAAAAAATTCAAATTTCAAGGTGTACCCCTGAGAATCCGAACAAGAGGCCTGAGGAAGGATCCTGAAGAGGCATTTTTTACAAGCTCTGGGGGTATCCCAAACAGGTGGTCCTAAGACAACAGGTGGTGCTATGGATAAAACACAAACCCCACATTCTGGCTTTCAAAGTCCTCTACTGCCTGGTCTCAACACACCTTCTCCCCATCTCCAGCCACTCCCTAGGGTGTGCCTGTCCCAAAGCGAGACCATCACTCTTCTGCAACAGAATCCTTGAAATTTTGTTTTACCCTATCTGCCAAGTTTCCTACATTATGGCTTGAGAGCTCTCCAATGTGGGCCCTGAGTTGACAAAATAAAATACATTTCATCGTGTTTTATAGAAACAAACTGAGTAACTGCTTCAAGGCCACAGGCTAGCAATGATTTCAACATTCTTGGAAAAAGTGGTAAGGAAAGGGGGTCAAGAGAGAAAGATGAAGGTCTGTGTGTGCGTATCGTCTCCCCCGCAGACTACAAAGTAATACCGAGCATTTTGCCAAAGCAATTTTACTTTAATCACAAAAGTCTTGCTCTATAAAAAGAACTTGTTTTATAAATTAGCTGTCAAATCCTTGGAGAAGCCAACCATGAACAATTTGTTGTTGGTTATATTTCCATTATTGTCACTATTGAATCCATAGGTTAGTGATTAATGGTTTTCTAAGAAAACTCGTTTGAGGTATAAAGAATGAGACCTGTTAAACCAAGTAAGACCCGACAAGACTCATTTCTCCGGGGCCTCAGCAACACTGAAACCGACAGAGCATAATTAATGGTCCGAGAGATGAAACGGGACTTCTGCTCTGTCACGTCTCCTCCATTTAAGTCTTCAAAAATGAAAAATAATGACTCAGGTGTAAAATAAATTGCTTGATATGCCAAGGAGCAGAATAATCCCATTAAAATAATTAGAATTTTGTCTCGAATTATTAGACACTCTAGTTTCACTGGAGGAAAAGCCCAGTCTTGGTGATCTGCTATGTGGGCATCACTTAGGCCGCCACCATTAGAAATGTTTGAAAGGATGCACTTTCTGAAGCCTGATAAGAAGCCTCTGGACATGCTTCCCTCAGAACTGAAAGGCTGCTTCGGGGCAACAATCTTTCAAAAGTTTTATGCTTTTCAATAAAATTGCTTGTTTCTTTAGTTTAATTAAGAGCCTCCTACAAATCTGAACAAATAGTATGGAGCACAAAACTAAATCTATATTATGAGGCAATGCTCACAGATTCATAGAAATTATGTTTTCAAATACTCCAGACTGGAAAGAGATCAGAAAAGATGACAATAGTTGAGCTGTTTAGGGATAAGAGATTGGGCATTCGGTTTCCCACTGTGCAATAAACACAAACGAAGAATGCGGACAGTAGCCCAATTTGGCTCCACATGCAGCACACTAGGTCCACAATCTGCGTCCCTGAACCGTCAGCAGGTAGACCATTTTTTTAATCCAATCGATTTGATGCAATGAACTGTTTTTGAGCACCAAGTACGATAAAAACATTCTGCTAACATCGTGAGCAACGGACGGTCAAGGATTCATCAGAATCCATGTCATCAGGAAACTTGAAATCCAGGGGGAAATAAGGACATGAATAAAAATAACCGGGACAGAAAAAGTCAAATACGAAGTACTCTGGAAAACACTAGGGAGGCAGCGATCAGCTCCAAGCAGGGGAATAGGCAAAGATTTTACACACAAAAAACCAGCAATAGAGAGAAGCCTGTACCTTTCCTGAGGTGTGGAGGCTTGCAACAGTGGTGGAACGGGGTGCATTTGGAAGTCCCGGCCACGGTAACAAGGGGGGGGGAAATGAAGAGAGGCTATTATCACGCCATGTGCTAATTAACCTGCAACCCTGGGAGCTTTGGGGTCTGCCCCCCTAGCAGCCTGCCTGGCACACGAGAGGCTGTCAAGCCCAGCGACATCGAGGAGGGAAAACACCGCAGCTAGGACAGCCACGCAAGGGTAAGATCCTACCCAGAAGGTGACCAGCGTTTTAACATAAAAGGGGAGGCTCGGTCTCATTCTAAGTGTGCACTTAAATGTCATGTCTCACAGCTGTAAGGAGCAAGCCGCACGTATCACAAATGTGCTCATTTTATCATCAGTGGAAATTAACTTGCTCTCATTTTGCTATTACAAAAAATGCGAGCTCACTTATCAGTGTGTATCTTTCTATATGTTCATACATGATTTTACATGTTTTCATCAGTCTTAGCAAGGGAATACAAATATGATTTCTTTACTATTACTTTAATTAACACATACAAGTAATAGTTCAATTAACAATTACCCTTAGAAGAGGGTACCTAAGCCAAAGCCAAAGCCAATGTAGTGAAAACCACTGCAGCAATTTTCTCCTGCCTCCATGGTTCCCATTCCCTAGCCACCAACTCATACATAGAGGCTCTGTCTCTTTGGATAACATAGTCCTACCAAAAAAATGAAGAAACTCCAGTCTTACCATTCTACTTTAACCAGTACTGATTCACACTGAAATTAACTCAAAATATTTGTATTGTTAGAGCTCTCTAATTAAAGACAATATCTTTATTCTTAATAAGGAAAGGCATCTTCTCACTGTGAAGGACTCCTGAATGCTTAGACTGTCTATTAAGCCTACTTAGCAGGTTCTCAGGTTGTCCTAAACACCAGCCTACATGTTGTTGCACCCTGAGTGGGGCACAGTCACATGTAAGGAGAGACAGCTTGAGCATCACAAAGTGGGGAGGACTCAGATGTCACTTGCCTGTCATTTAGTGGATCTGTGCAGTGAGAAATCCTGCACAACTGAACACAGCAGCCATGTCTGAATGACAATCCAATTTAATTCTTGTGGGGTAAGCTGCGGAGGGAGGCACAAAGCATGGTCTCCATAAGCCAGACTAGCTCCTGCTCTTCTGCAACTCTGCCTAAGGCTTCTAGAAACTTGAGGGAATAGAAGAGCATATGTTACATCTGAAGTGAGCCTACGTCACCCCAGCAAAGGGCTGTCTGCCAGCAGGTCCTTTCCCTCTAAGCTTGTCCCCAGTGGATTTTCCTCTCCCAAGTATAAACCAAGTCCCAGGCTTCATCTCCTTTAACCTTAACTTTTGCTTTTGTTTAAGACGAAGATGTTTTTATCACAATTTAAAATGTCTGTCCTGTAGTCTTGCTTATCTGGAATGCAAACTTCTGCTTCCCAGGTTATTTTTGCCTGAGGTTATGAAGTCTCTAAACAAATAATTATGTTGTCGGAATGCTTTAATTTCACTAATAGAGCTATTACTGCACCCAGTAAATAACATTGATAATGATAGGCTTTTTAAAGCAACTTTTAAGAGTTTCGTTTATTTATCCGATCTACTGACTTCCAAGAAAGGATCTGAGGTGGCTTAAAACACAAAAGACCAAAACCCATTAACAATGGGAACAAAACCAAACTCAAATAATAAAAAAGGAAAGACATCAGAAGACCTGGACCCAAGGACCCCATTTGAACACAACACTTAAGTCTGGGAGCTCAAAGGAACCTCATAGGTCATTTAGGGTGATAAACACTATTCTGGTGCAGTGACCAAAGAGGAATTTATCACACGAATCTTTCTTTATATTCACCACACAACATACTGAGTAAGGTCTTTAATAGCAGCTTTCATAAGCCATGCAAAGGTGTCCTGCAGGGTCAGCTTCCTGGGCGTGGAACCCAGGTAGTTGCACAGCACCCCACGCTTAGGACACCCCCACCCTTAGTTTATGCTCTGCTGTTGTTGTCTTGAAAATTAAAAATTTTTTTTAACAAGGGTTCCCATAATTTCATTTTGCCCTGGGCACTACAAATTGCATAGCTGGTCTTGCCATCTTTCAAACATCTTGTTCTTATCTCAGGCCTTAAATTTCTTCTTTTAGCATGTTTCTGGTTGGCAACATCAAGTACTGTATAGTATTTATAGAATTTGTCCTACATATTTTCTAAGTATTAAAAAATATTCACCATGGATATATAAACATCCTCTACCAAACCCACCAATCTTAAATCTTATGAACACTAAACATAAGAATATAATTCTTTTATTTGGGAGAAAAGAAAAGCCATTATATTTCTCCCTTCATGTACTTAAGCTCAAGACAGGTTTTATCAGAAATAACACATTTATTACGATGTTTTCTTTTTTTTGAAATTATTTTTTATTAAAATTTTTTAATGTTGCAGGTGTCCCTTCTCCACCCACCCCCCACTCGCCCTTTGCCCACCCTTCATGATGTTTTCTTAGTTAGATATAGTTAGATGTCTTAGCTATAAAATCTCTAAGTAGACTTCTGGTTTAAAATCAATTACCCAGTTAGATGAAGCATAACTTCATCAAAATGAAGAATTTCATCTCTGAATTATGCCTTCCATGAGTGTTCCCCTTGATCTTTTTGTCTTAAGAAATAAACTTTTAAATGTGTTCAAAGAGAAGTAAAAATCCTCAGAGGGCATTTGATACCTTACTCTGACTTCAGATCTGTTGTAATTACTTCTCTTGCCAGAGGAATGGAATCCTAGCCTGTTCTTGATGAATTTTTGCCCATAGTTGAAAGACATCTTTCCCATACATAACACACCAGGTAAAATAGAACTTGGCAGCTGCTGTCCGCATGATTGATGAAGATTATTTCTGCATGTAATAGCACCAGAGGCCTCCATCAGCCCACCAAGCACCGCACCAGAGCTGGGTTAGAAGGTGTCGAAGGTGTCTAAGGTACCCAGATCCCAGCATCTCTCCATTCTCATTTAAACAACTACAATCTCCCAAGCACCGTGCTAGGCACAACAGACACATCCTTGGGGAAGACGTCTCAACCTGCCTGTAGCTTACAATCTAGAGGGCATACAGACAAGCAGTGGACAATTACCACACTGGACACGTGACACGGTCGACTTACAAAGGAAGGGGCCAGGGCAATTTTCTCCAAGAATGTGACAATCAAACTTACATTAAAATATTTAGCTTCATTATCAATTCAACATTTAACTTAATAGGTGAGGGTTTATGCATGAGGCTGGAGGTAGACTTACTCTAAGTTAATGAGCCTGAAGTTCAGGGTTCTTGACTTGCATAGGGACCTTCCAAGACTTTTTCACTAAGTTTGTATTTGTAATTCTGTACCCTTTTCCTTTTAATTTTATTTTTCAAATACAGTTTACATTCAATATTATTGTGTATTAGTTTCAGGTGTACAGCACAATTATATACTTTACACAGTGGTTCCTGATATATTCAAGTACCCATGTGGCACCACATGTAATTATACAGTATTAAGATAGTACAGTACTATATGCCCTGTGCTGTATTTTACATCCCTGGGACTATTTTGTGACTATGAATTTGTAGTTGTGAATCCCTTCACCTTTTTCACCCAGAGCTCTGACAACCATCAGTCTGTTCTCTATATCTATGAGTCTATATTGTTTGTTTATGTTGCTCTTTAGAGTCTACATATAAGTGAAATCATATGGTATTTGTCTTTGTCTGACTTATTTCACTTAGCATAATACCTTCTAGGTCCATCCATGCTGTTGCAAGTGGTAAGATTTTATTTTATTATTTTTTAACTCAGCTATAAAAAAGAATGTATCTCTTTTCTTAAAGAGAACCCCAAACTGTATAAGAACCCCAAATCCACAAAACCTGGGTCCTCCTCTGCAGGGGTCATACAGACCTTTGAGCTCTCTCCCCAGAGTCCCTTTCAGACTGACAGGCTCACAGCTGTATGCTGTCAGCTAACATTCATTCCACTTTACCACCTCGTGGACTTAGAAAGAGAACAGGACTGGTTTAGAAGGCTGCAGACTTTATCTTCTTTGGCCCAATTTTCTCAGCCTAAACTCTCTTCCTGAGCTCAAAGTCAGAGTGCTCTTTCCAGCTTTGCTCCTATCAGAAGCATAACCACAAGAGCAGGAGGACGCGTGCTTTCCATGCTGATCCTAGAACCAGAGGAAAGGGGTGAAAGAAGCGAAAAGGTGCTGCTGGGCCTTCTCGCTTCCTGGTTCCACCCCGCAGCCTGCTGGAGCTTTCTAGACAACCTCACCAGGGGGAAGGAAACATAATTTGCCTATTTTCTCTAGAAATATTTCCCTCTACTGTCACGGGTTTCCTTTATACCAGTGAGAGAGAACATCAGAACTGCTGTGTGGGTGAAATTGTGTTTTAAGAGATGTGGTGTTGTAAGATGGTTTTTAACCATTTTAATAAATAAGGTTTTAAGCTTCATTTTCAGTAATTTCAACTGCTTTCTTCAACAGTGAAGTTATAGATAAATAAAAGTGAAGTCAGTTATAAAGATAATTTTTCTTTATAAAAACACATGGCAATAATAAAAATAACAAAATCAGAATAGGAACAGTGAATTCTTGGAGTACTAAGCAATCACCTTTATTCTATGAAAGTGCATGTGACTAAAGGGGTTCAAAGGTATTTGCAGTCCTTTTGGCATCAAACATTAACATTTGCACCAGATAAAGCAGTGATTAGGAATTGCAAGCTAAAGAAATCCAAACCACATGTGCCATTTCCAGCTAAATTTCTTTTGATTTATATATCTGCTCAAAAGAAATTTTTGAGCAGATATATAAACTAAAGAAGATTGCCATGAGACTTAAATATAATTATTATAACACAAGGGAAAGTGAATAAAGAATGTATTAGCACAGTGGCTTAGAAACAGAGACATTCAACACATGTAATCCATCCAGTAGGCACTAACAGGTCACACTCTTTCGACTGGAGAGCAAACAGAAGTTCTCAGAATCTTAGGAAACATTCTTTGGAAGCTAATGTTACCCATAAGCTATAATATTTCTAAAAGAAGAAAAATGACAAATGCAGCAGGCTGCATTTTTAATTGATGCTGAGGAGCCTTTGACTAGGTAGCACAAAATTATCTTTGTAAAGGACTTTCTCCTATAAATTTGGAAGTTTTATCAGGTACGGTTCCAGGCTCTTTGCATTTACCTAAGGAGAATATTGATAACAAATTGTTACCTTTTGAAATCGTGCAGCCTTTAAATGTTTCTATTTTGATAGCATCTAAGAAAAATGGGCTGTATGACGAATGCATTTTGGGTATGATTATGCACTTTTAGCAAGTTCAGTTTCAATGGAAACGTGCCTTACCAAAAATGAGCTTAAAATTTCCTTTGTTCTCTCATAAACTAGAACTCTTACAACATATCAAAGCATCTTGTAACAAACAAGTGAATTTTTATATGTCCATTTTTTCTTAAGTAATTTTATTCAAAAAATTGGATTCACCAGAAAGCTAAAGAAAATATTCAAAAGTATTAGAAAGAGTCTATCAGAAGGTGAGAAATCTAATTAGACTTACAGCTGTCCTAGCATATATTCACTGATCAATTTTTCAAATATAAGGCATTCGTAGCAGGTTCTCATGTATGCACTCAGCTAACCTTCTAAATACCTTTCTTGCCCTTCAAGGGCAAAATGTACAAAATTATACTAGTTCCCTGCCCACCCCCGCTATAAGCTCCCTTCTTTGCATACTGCTAACAGGTCTTCCTCCCCCCAGCTTAGCTTCCCTCCAAGCTAGAGCCAGGATGACCTTCACCTTGAAACACAAATCTGCTTATGTCATTGCTCTATTTGAAACTCTCCAAACGTTTCCAATTTCCCTTGATTCGCTTGAATCTGACTCACAATGCACTTTGCGACTTGGTCACAGCTCACGTAACTGCTGCATCGCTCTCCACTGTCTCACGGTTTCAGCTGCCACCAGTGCCGCTGAACTGCCCTGACTCGCACAGATGTCATGATGCCCCTCCTCCCCGCGAAACCTTCCCCTGCCCCCCCCCCCGTTCCTTCAGCTTCAATCTCACCTCTCCCGAAGCCCTACCCACACGAGCTTATGTTCCCGCAGCATTGGGTACCTCCTTTCTCAGCACCCCAAACTGATCACACATTAGTACTGTTTGGGGGTCGGGGATTAGGGGGAACGCTTCTTCCTCATTCTGGAAGTTTCTCTCACATGAGAAGAGAGCTCTTAGCATGACACTCTTCCTCTTCCTTCAAGGAGTGACTGACCTGTTACATTTTTATTTTACTTATTTATTTTTAAATATATCTTTATTGATTTCAGACAGAGGAAGGGAGAGGGAGAGAGAGAGAGAGACATCAATGATGAGAGTCAATGATCGGCTGCAGCCCACACCCCGGGCATGTGCCCCGACCAGGAATCGAACCCCGATCTCCTGGATCCTGGGTGGATGCTCAACCGCTGAGCCACGCCCGGCTGGGCCCTGTTACATTTTTAAATACGTTTTTATTGATTATTTTTTTAGAGAGAGAGGAAGGGAGAGGGATAGAGAGAGAAACATTGGCCCAGCCGGCCTGGCTCAGTGGTTGGGCATCAACCCATGACCCAGGAGATCACGGTTCGATTCCCGATCAGGGGACGAGCAGGCTCTATCCCTAGTAGGGGGTGTGCAGAAGGCAGCTGATGTCTCATCATTGATGTTTCTATCTCTCTCTCCCTCTTGCTTCCTCTCTCTGAAATCAATAAACAACATTTAAAAAGAAAAGAAATTTATGAGAAAGAAAAATTGATCGGCTGACTCCTGCACGCCCCCTACTGGGGATCTAGCCCGCAACACAGGCATGTGCCTGACCTGGAATCAAACCAGTGACCTCTCAGTTCATGGGTTGATGCTCAACCACTGAGCCACACCAGCCAGGCCAAAAAAAAAATTTAATGTTTTTATTGACTTGAATTTTTAAAGGGCAACTCAGAGTCCCTCACCTTTTTCTTCCTGGGAGCATGTGCTTTACTTTCAGATGCTCTATGTCCCACAGGGGCCAGGTGCTTCTCTCTGGGGAGGAGCCTGCCGTTGTCCCCACCCCCGGACAGGATGAGAGCAGAAAGGGCTTAGTATCAGGAAGCCCACTTGCCCTTAATACAGCCTCCTCCATCTAACACCACCTCTATCAGGATAAAGGTGACAGCTTTTGTTTTCCATCCACCATACTCTCTTCTTCCCTTTCTCACCTCATTCAGAAACCTGGTAGGGACACGCAGTGATTTTTACTGGGAACTCTCAAAAGCCCAATTATAATTAATTATGTACTGTCACTGATGATGATCTATACGCTCTGAAAGTCAGAGACTACATGTCTGGTTTACTGCTGTGGTCCCTCTAACCTAGCCCAATAGGAGGTGCTCCATAAATTACTGTTTATTGAAGAGATGAATAAATAATTAGGTGCCATCCATCCAGCTTACCCACAATTCTGGCACTATTATTACCACCAGTTAAGTTGAAGCCACTCTTAATATATGTCTTACTTCCAAACTCCTTCCAACATTTTCTATCTAATAAATTTTAGACTCTCGACATAAATCTGATATACTTAAAAAATTCCTATTAATAGTACTCTATTTAAATAAGCCCTAAATTGGAAACAGATGAGCCAGCATAGCAAGAATTCACTAATCTGCGATCATTTTCATCCATTAGTTCATTTCAGAAAAATCACACATTTAGGAAAATGTTTAAACAGTAATTTCACCAACATTTTAGCCTTAAATTTCACAAACTCTAAATTTATCTTATCCAGGAATAAGGTAAAATAAGGTACAGACATGTTATTGGTAAGTATAGCTGAAGATAGTTGAAAATAGGCAAGTTAGCATTTTGAAAAGAACAAATAGGTTAAGGAATTATATTATGAGTAAAGTTAGAAGAGAGATTATTTTGAGAGTTTCTGGAACTGTCATCTTTAATTTTAAATTTTCTATTGAGCATAAGAACAGATGTTAATATTCTAAATATGTTTGCTAATAAATTTTATAAAATTACTACTTTATGTTTACATAGATTATTTTCAAAGGACTGATGCATTCTTGAATATATTTTCTGACTTCTTATTTAAAATCAAAAAGCAAGTTTTCCCTTTTATAAAACAAATCTATAATTTTATTATGAGATCTAACAGGAAAATATAAATCATATCAGAAATATCTGTCAGAGAATTTTTTTTCTTGCAAAGTATCTGTTATTTTAAGTGAAGAATGCCTGCATAAACTATTTTGTGGCAACTTCATTTTTATTCATTCAATTATATTTAAAAGTCCATGTATATGCATGAATACATAATTAAACATTCTTGTAAGATGTGTTTCTAGACTTGAAGAAAAAAATATATATATTCTCAAAATTTGAGAGTTATGATGCTACTGCATGTACCAGCGTGAAGGATTATAGGTCAATATCTTCCTTTTGTGTTTATGACAAAAGGAAAAATGTTCCAAAGAAGAATTATAAATGAAGATCTAAGTTTTACAGGACAGGGGGGAAAAATGTGCAATAAGCAGAAGTCTTTGGGGATGTATTTTTAAACAGGAGGTTTTGAAAACTCCAAATTTAGCTTCATAAAAAGAGGTAGTGCAAGTGTGTAGCATGTGGTCACTTTGGCACGCTCTGTGTAGAACTTCTCTCTCTACCTATATAAGGATATAATAAGGCTGCAAAAATGCGCACAGCACAGATCCTCCAGAACTGTTTATTCACTTTGAGTCAGGTAGTAAAATACCCCGATGTTCCATGAGGAAATCTCCAAAATGCACCTACCGAAGCAGCCTGCTAACGAGAAGTCAACAACTTCTTTCTTTAGATACTGAGCAGTTTAAAGGGAAAGATCAGTGGGGTTTTTCCTAAGCCAACTGCATCTGCAAGGATCTGTCAACCTGACTAAATTTTCACTCTCTTTACTTGGTTGCATTTTTTTCTACAGGCCATTCCCCCTTCTTCCTCTTCTCTTCCCCATATTCTCCAACTTCCTCTCAAGCTTTTATTATTATTATTATTATTATTTTTGGTCTCAATGCTCTGCAGCTTTTCCCATTTAATCTCTTCTTTAATATCCTTTTTCCTGGCTCCCTCTGGCCTTCTTTCACTACTATAATTGCTGTCCAGCCTCCTACCTCTTTAGAATTCAATTTCTAAGACAATCTCCATTCACGTCTAATTCTGCAGGCCTTTGGCCATGCTTGGTCAAGAAAATATAAACTAAGGCCTTCTTTCTTGCAGTTATCACAGACACAGGGCAGCAAGGGAAGAACTAGCAAAACGTCTTAGTGTGTGATGTCACTGTGGTCCTCAATTTCAAGGGCATACCACACTCTTCCTATACCCTACATGCGTGGCAAAGGTACTCACACCTGGGGGGAAAAACAAACCTATTCATGCAGAACTATTTTTGCTAACAATTTAAATGTGACATTCTACCTATTCAACGGTGCCTTGTGACTTTCAGTTCAATTTTCAAGAATTTTTGTCCATTATGATTTCAAATATAATTTTAAATAAATATACAGGATTCAAATCAACTAATAATTAAGAGCATATGAACAAATCATATCATCAAAGGAAACTGGATTTTCAGGTACTAATAGTTCATTAGGTAGAGTCTTTGGCCATCAAGACACTGAAACCATTCCTTACTCTCTTACGCTGAGCATACAGAAAAAGGCCATAAATTAGCATAATAATTATAAAATGGAAACCAAGTTGGTAAATATTAATGAGAGTTAACATATACCCACTATCAAGCTGTATTCAGTTATAAATCTGAACAGTAAGGAACATAATCAAGCTTTCACCAGGAATGTACTTAAAATAAAATGTCCAAAAACTAAAATCAATTGTACAACCCTATTAAAAATGTTAATTAAAAAAACATACCATTTTCCTGAATAGGATGATCAATATTATAAAGATGCTAATTGTGCAATTACAATTAGTACAATTACAAACTATTTTGAAGGGAATATTCACAAGTCAAAATTAACATATTGATTCTGAAAGAAATAGTATGTAAGAATAGACAACAGGAGGTTTAAAGAGAAAAATAATGATGGAGATCTTCCCTTAGGCATGAAAACTACTCTAAAACGAGAATAATTTAAACAGTAGTATAAATTATACTACTAGCAAAGTATAATTATAATAAGAAAGAGAGTTTACAGGTAGACACAGATGAAATTGAAAATGAAATTAAACAGTGAGACTCTTACCTTACACAGTTGAAAAGATGAATTCCATAAGAATTATTCTATTTAATTTTTTTAGGAAAACAAAAAGTAGAAATGATACAAGAGGTTTTGTTGTTTGTATCAGTAATCTTGGGCTTTGGGTTATAACTGCCTGAATTTGACTTGTGATACTATCATTTAAAACTAACCTTGGGTGAGCGTGGTACATATACACAAAGGAATATCACTCAGCCATAAGAAAAGATGAATGCTGCCATTTGCGGCACCATGGACTGTCCTTGAGAATATCATGTGAAACAAGTCAGTCAGAAACAGCTAAGAACATATGATTTCACTCATATGTGGGATATAAAACTGAAACTCATAGACACAACAGTCTGGTGGGTACCAGAGGGAAGGGAAGTGGGGGCTAGTAAAGGGTGAAGGGGGCCAAATATATGGTGACGGAAGATGATTTGACTTTGGGTGGTGGACACACAATGCGATGTATAGGTCATGTATCAGAGAAATCTACACTCGAAACCTATAGAATCTTATTAACCGATGTGACCTCAATAAATTTAATAAATAAATAAATAAAACTAACCTTGGATAAGTTACCCATTATCTGTAAAAGAAAGATTAACAGTGTCCTAGTCATAAGGCTATTGTGAGGACCCAATGAGAGCAGGCACACAAGATGCTTATTAGGTGCCCAAGGAATGTTAGCTGTAGTTATTGTTTTTAGCATGAAACAAAATTCACAACCATCAGCAAAAAGAATGACAATACTTTCAAATTATTTTTGCAACAAACAGCATCACAATAAAGGTAAAAGAAAAAAGTATGTAAATATTTATAACATATGCTCAAGGATATATTAAAAGCTCTTTAAATGAATATAAAAATAAGCACTTCAAGAAAAAATGGGGCAAATGTCATGAACAAGCTATTCCAAAGAGAAATACAAAGGCCCACAGACATATTACATTTTTTTCAACCTCACTAATAACCTGAGAAATACATTTCTTTTCTCATTTCTGACAAGCAAAAACTGATTATTCACAGCACTGTAAATGAGTAGGGCAAAAGCACTTTCTTATGTAATACTGATGAGGAAACAAGTTGGCAAAACTTTTTAGAGATGTTTATGAGGATATATGGAAATTTAAATATGCATTACCTTTCTCTGAACAATCTATTGATATGAATTTGGCCTATGGAAATAGAGAAGTTTGTAAAAACATACAAAATAGTTATTTTTCACACTTAAAATAGCAAAGGAAAGAAATCAGTAACCTAAGAGGTAGGTCTGTGATTACTGAAGCAGAAATAGATCAATAGGCCAATATTCAATACGAAAAATCAGATTAAAGAATAGTACATGTAGTATAATCAATCATATTTAAAACATATGTGGGCAGTAATATAGGTTTATATTTGCAAAGAAAAAGTTCTGGAAGAATATATATCTAATGAGTGGCCATCTTGATGGGGTAAGATTATAGGAAGCTTTCACTTTTTAATTTATATTGTTCAGTACTGTTTGAATTCTTCTTAACGTTAAGAATTGCTTTTATAATTAGAAAAAGAGAGACATTTCTATTTTTGGAAAAAATAAAAGATTAAGAAACTCATAGTAATTTCTCTCCTAGTTTCAGGTTCTCATATAATACTACCAGCTACCTGCCTTTCTAAAACACTTTTTTCAATAAGGTCCTTGTCAAGAATTAATATATACTTCAAGTGTTAACTTCCTTTTTAAAAGAACTATAATTTAAAAAGCTACTTATAAAGAAATTCACAAACACGTTTCCCTGTTCAGAGTTTAATGTGCAAGTAACATCTCCATTAATACTTGAAACCAAGAACTATAATCCATAGCAGGCAGAACACTGAAAGAAATCTTAATAACTGGAATTAGTCCAGTTCAATTTGACTTTCAAAGTGTTTTTATACTTTAGAAACTAAGAGATTCCCTATGTCCCATAAAACCTGTACCTTTCAACCTAATTTTTAGAAGAAAAAATAATTTCTTATCATTAATGATAAACTAATGCACTTCTTTCAGAAGCTATGGTTATGTGGAAAAATCATGATTATTGAAGTAAAATGAAAACATGGTATTTTTTTCATCAGTGAAGAGTATTAAAACCTTGAGGTCAAATATTTTGTATTCCCATGGTTTTGAACATTTTTACTAAAGCAAGCTTTAACTATATTTAAATATGGAAAGCCACCACCCAATTTAGTGAAGAGTTTCAGAATTTCACTTCCTCAGGAAGCAGAGAAACAGTCCTCATACTAGATATTAATTATATCCTTCAGAAAGAAGTAAGTTGGATTTCGTCAAGGGACAGTAACTTCCCTATATCTACAGCATTAAGTGCACTTAGTTCAGTCTTCACTCCTCCTCTCAATAGTTGTGTGTCCCCTGGGTTCTCTTAGGAAGCATCATGCTACAGCGCAGAGCAGGCTGCACCAACACCCACCAGAGGTCTAATTTTGGGAAAGGTTAGTGTACACAGCTGTAAAACAGGATAACATCACCTGCTTTATAAGATGTGTGGAGACCCACTACGATGCATAACACAACACAGGAGCTCAGAAAAATGCTACTTCCATTCTGGTTTTTCTATAGCCAGGATAATTCATAGTGAGTGCATCAAGACAGACCAAAATTGTGAAATATGACAGTAATTATAATTGTAAAATCATAATTATGTGATTTTCAAAGCATGTGTTTTCTTGGCCTTCTTGAAAATAAAGTGCTAAAATAAAAATAAAAAATAAAGCAAAGTCAACCAAAGGTAAGTGACTGTTCACCAACCAGCTTACATTTTCATTTCCTTTTTTTAAAGCAATATATTCATAAGAGAACAAGAACAGGAACACAACACTAGAAGCTTCTTGAGCAGGACCGAAGTGACGGTTCCAGTGTTTGGAATCTGACTGTCCCATTCCTGGGTTACTGAGCTGCCTTCCAGCGAGCATCTTCCTACCAGCCTTCCTCCTCTTACACTGAAGTCCCTCAAACACTAGAATCACTTCTCTCCTGCTCCAGCAGCTTCAAGGGATTGTCTACTGCCTGCTGAACCTCTTCTGCCTGTTCATCAGTCAACCTTCCCTATGCACACTGGATCCCAGACACGGATGCTGTACTCTAGGGTAAAGTCTGCGTATTCACTGCAAAGCACCACGTGGGCAGCACTTTCGGCGCAAGTGCTCTTACCATCCCCAGACTAAGACACTCCTTCCCTTGCTCTTGTGCAAACCAATCCATTCTCCGAATCCAGTTTGAGACCTACTCCTCCTTCCATGAAATCCTGAATGTATATGTATTTATACATTTAGAGCCACTACCATAGAATTTATCATATCTATCAGTTTCATTTTTATGTTCATACTATTAGTCAATGGCTTTCTTTGCCTGGCATGGTCCTCAGTTCAGAATAGAGAGTCATGATTAATATGATTCTATTTTTAATCCCTTAAAATACTTCTATAAAAGTATAATAATAAAGTTGTTCGCTGGTGCAAAAATAAGTATTTGTCCATGCCCTTCCCCATCACAAAAATTCTTGGTCAGAATTATTGCATAAATTTAATATTCACCTAACAAATGACTGAAGTTTTCATTTTGTTAAGGTCTTGAGAAGATAATGCTTTCCAAGGATAGTATACACTTCTGTAGTCATTCATGTTCCTTCATATACGTGTCGTGCACTTGGGTGTCAAACACTATGTGTATATATGTAATGTGGCAAAGTAGGCATTTTTACCCCTTTTATACAGGTAGGTAACAGGCTGAAAGGGCCAAGGTCACAAAGCAAGTCAGCGAGGGCTGACCATCAAGCGAGAACCTTCAGACTGGAAGGTCTCCCTGCTACACTCTGCTCCTGCAGTGTGTTCACATATTCTACCCCTGCTCCAAGTCTCAGCCTCTCAATGACATTTAAAGTTTAAAATCCATTATTATCGAAGTATCAAAATGAAAGTTTTCTGAGATCCAGAAAAGTGTTCAACAGGTTAAATTTTTCTAGTACAACAGTGGGAAGACCAGTGAAATGAAAGTGCTGGGCAGGAAAACTTTCCAAGTAATAACAGTCATTCTATCACATGGGAACACTGAGAGTGCCTTTTTTTTTTTTTTTTTTTTTTTTTAGACGAGACAACTCTCAATTATGCTTTTTTAGCCCTGGACAAATGTTCTTCAATACTCACCCAAATTTTGGCAGATGGCTGACAACAACAACAAAAAAAGCATCTTTTCAATTTTTATCCACAAGTCTAGCAAATGTTCAAACAATAAAATACAAGTTAGGGCGACTTTAGTAGCCATCAAACTAATTGTAATTGATGTGTATTTTGAAAGTGCTTCAGTTATACAATTACTTTCTGATATATCCAGGTTCACTACAGAACAGTCTGTAGCCTTAATGGAAAATTCCAATGAAAACAAAACATGACATTTTCAAAGAGAACTACTTAAATCTTTAAAAGTAATTACGAGGGAGATGTACTTTCAAAAATCAAGAAGAAAAATATTATATATATTCAGGAATAAGACTTTAAAAGTAATTCCCCTACCTCATTAGTAATCCAAAAATAAAAATTAAAGCTACAATTAGATACTATGTCCCTATCATGCTCGTTTCTATTTTTCAAATATAGTACCTAGTATTGATAAGCATAGTATAAGAAACCAGACACTCTTTTATTATACCAATGGGAACATAAATTTGATACAAATTTTCAGAGAATATTTTGGCAATGTGTGCATAAAACCTTAAAATATTTATATGCATTGACCCAGCAATAATTTCTAAGAATTTACTATAGGTAAATGGTAGAAGATGTGCTTAAGGATTTATGAGCAAAAACAATTTTTAATAAATAATTTACAATAGTCAAAAACTCAAAACAACCTAATGATAAGACAACACTAGTAGATTGGTAAAAATAAATCATGGCATGCCCACACTATGGATGCTACGCTAACATATAGAAATCCCATTTTAAAAACACTATTTCATAACATGAAAAGTGTCTGTGATCTTTTATCTTACAAGAAAAAGCTGAAAACAATATATTTCCTAATTTGTTTTTTAAAAATGTTCAAGGTCATACTGCATTGGAAGGGAAAAACAGAGAAGAAACAAACAAAAAACACCCTGGAAGATCCACTATGTATGGATGGTGAACTCGGGTAATTTTTATATCCTTAGGTGCGGGCGGTGACTAACTTTCAAGATGACCCAATGTCCCCCACCTTCTGCCTTTCACTCACTGCTGTACCTCCCACACTGTATCAAGGTTGGCAGGTGGGATTAATGGAATACAGCAGAAAGGATAGTATGTCACTTCTGAGGGAAGTTCATAAAAGACACTGCAGCTTCCACCTCACTCTCCTTTGGATCCCACTCACCCTGAGAGAAGCACGAAGCCCTGTGGGGAGGCCTACACGGCAGGAACGAAGACCTTTTGCCAGTAGTGGCTGAGGAACTGAGGCATCCACTCAACAGCCGTGTGAGGGAACTATCTTGGAAATGGGTCCTCCGGGCCATTCAAGCCTTCAGATGACAACAGTCCCAGCCAACAGCTTGACTGCAACTTCATGAGGGACACTTGGCCAGAAGAGCCCAGCTAAGCCGCTCCCAGATTCCTGACTCTCAGAACTGTGTAAGAAAGTAAATGTCAACTGTTATTAAAAATAAAGTTAGCCTGGCCGGGCGTGGCTCAGCGGTTGAGGGTCGACCTGGGATCCAGGAGATCGGGGTTCGATTCCTGGTCAGGGCACATGCCCGGGCTGCGGGCTCGATCAGTGACTTTCTCATCATTGATGTTTCTATCTCTCTCTCTCCCTCTCCTTTCGTCTCTCTGAAATCAATAAAGATATATTAAAAAATAAATAAATAAAAAGTTAAAAACCTAAAAGAAAAACAAAGCATTTTTTATTGCCAATACAAAAAAGAAAATAAGTATTTATTGTTTCAAGTTACTGAATTTTAAAGGTAATTTGTTACACAGCAGTGGTAACTAATAAAGTATGTTTCTCTATACATTCCAAATTTTTATGGAATGTAGTGCTCTTTAAAAATAGAGCACGAACAAAATTCCATTTTATTTATTATTTTTTAATTTATTTTATTGTTGAAAGTATTACAGATGTCCCCCATTTTCTCCCCTTTACCCCCCTTCCCCCATCTCCCATCCCTCCCCAGTTCTTCCTCTCAAAATGCTGTTTTAAAACACTAGACATTGTTTGTCAATATAATCCTAATACAGATTTTTAAGATTAACCCAAGTGTCAATGTTTCAAGCTGAATGTGTCCAAAGAATTCTCACCAGGTAACATATACGTGTAGTTCAGCTGCAGAGAGGTCCAAGTAATCTATAAACTGAATTCTACAGTTGTAGTAAATTAGAAAGAAAGCCAAAAAAAATCCCTGGAACAGCCATTTGCAACTAAGAAATAAAAATAAATTAACCAAATAGTCAATGCAAATAGTTGGGTTTTTTTAAAGATAAACTATATCTAAGAAAAACAGGAGGAAAAAAATACTAAAGACAAAAACAATTATAATTTTTAAAAAAATAGTAAAACGTATAATCTGGTAAATAAAGCCAAAGGTATTTGGATGGGGAAAGGAGGAAAAAAGAAGAAAAAAGGCGAACCTCTGTACTCAAGAAAAGGAACAAAAAACAAGAAAATAAAAGAGAGAAAAATCACTAACACGGGAAAGATTAAAATAATCGCAAAGTGCTACGTATAGTTAATTGGTAAAACAAATTTTTAATTTCAATGAAATGAAAAGATTCTCCCCGAAGAGTATGTACGTAAACAGACCAAGCATTCACAAAGCAACTGAACAACTACTGCCAAATAAAGTTTCCAGACCACAATGATTTTATGTGTTAGTTCTTTTAACCATTGAAGGAACAGAAAAATATGAAGATATTTTTAAAAATCTATTTTAGGGATATTAAAGGAACCCTTACTTTTCTGCTAGCTGATATGGTTTGTTAGAAAAAGGTCTCCTCCTCAAGATACTCTACTGCATTCATCTGTAAAACTGTCATAGCTTTTCAAATTACAATACAATAGGTGACAGTGTACAAGCTGTATAATCACAAGCGATGGGCTTAGTAACCCTTACACTAAAGCCTGGAAAATAGCTAAAAATAAAGAGAAAACTACAGGTCAGTATCATTCATGAACACAGAGGTAGCATATTGAAATAATAATAAAATATGTCCAGTTCGGTTTGTTTCAGGAAGCCCAGAATGATTTAATATTGAGAAACCTACTAATAAACATCGACAGGTCAAAAGCAATTAAAACAGAACCATCCCCTCAGGAAAAAAAAAATAGTCGTCATATTGATATATGTCCATAGGCTGGTAAACCAGGTAATGAATAACATGGTAAGACTATCTTCACCTTAGAGTCAGAACCCTATTAAACATTTAGCATCATTCTGAATAACGGCTGATGTACATATGCCCTTCACTAATATTAGGGTGAAATTATGACATTTTTATCATAAACAAACAAAAAGAACTAAAATTTACAAAGATTAGAATGGCAGAATATATATGCATATAATCTTGCTGCTTATCGTTTAAAAACCAAGAGATTTAACTGAAATCCATGAAAAGTAAAATAAGGAGATTTTGGTAAACTTTTCGGTATGCCACCAACAGCTAGAAAGTTTTCAGGAAAAAGCCAACCAATATTTCAATCTCCTTTCTCTTCTTTTTCTCTCACATACACACTACATACATACACACACACACACACACACACCCCCACACACACCCCTCATACTGCCTCATATCTGGAAATAAAATTATGGTTGTCTAATGACAAAAGAAAGGGGTAAAGAGGCCTTTGACAGAGGTGCAGGACAAGGGAAGCCACAGTGCAGAAATGACAGAACTCTAGAAAGTCACCTTACGTGTCAATCTGATACACCAAAATGACTTCTTTCTTTTCAAGCACTGACAAATATTTCCTAAGTTGTCTAAATATGTATTTATTTGATTGACAATAACCACTTGGAATGTGCCAATGGAGCTCAAAGGTACAGAATATACATTTTGAGGCCAGGACCTGTCTTTTCTTCAGGAAGACAAAGGCAATCAAGTTCCCCATGGGTGAAGAGAGTAAGATGTTTGCCTTCACCTACCTTATTTTCTTCACAGTCGCTAAACTCCAAAAATCACAATGTTCTGGGACCACATTTTAAATCACGCAAGAACAATGGCCCTTTTTGGTGCCAAGTGCCAAAAGCTCTTTGAGGACAATGACACAGTCACTTCTTTAGATGTTCAGTGTTTCTTTATTAAGTTATTTAAACAAAGCTGAGCAATTATTAAGTTACTAAACCTTAACACAGTGAAAAGGGAACAATTTACCCACATTTGTATAAATATAAATAAATTTAGCAGAGACTGATCTGCATGTATCCCTTTCATTTCCATAGCATGAACAAACAATGCCTCACACATAAACAGAAAACTGACATCTATTGACTAATCAGGCTTTTTGGTCATTTCAAGGTGTATCTCTTCATATAAAGAAAGGACTGAGATTCTCTCTAGGCCATTTATAATGTCTCTCATCTAGTGACATAAAAATGTTTTTCTCAGTTGGGCCAAGAAGGTATCAGATTTCATATTTGACTCTATCTTAATTGAGTACAACTGCATGAGATATGAAAAAAGGGGTTAACTAGTTATTTAAATATAGTGTTGTATAATATTTTTTAGAAATAATCAGTTTAGCCTGGCGGACGTGGCTCAGTGGTTGAGTGTCGGCCTATGAACCAGGAGGTCAGGGTTAGATCCCCTGTCCGGGCACATATCTAGGTTTCAGGCTCGATCCCCAGTAGGGGGCAAGCAGGAGGCAGTCAATCAATGAGTCTCTCATCAATAATGTTTCTCTGTCCCTTCCTCTCTCAGAAATCAATAAAAATTTTTAAAATGCTGATTCTTATTTTTTTAAAAAAGGAAATAATCAGTTTATTAGAAAGTAATGTTTTCTATCTGTTTTCCCTTTCCATGTCCAGTAAACAATAAATAACATGAACTATTTGCTAACAGATAGCACAAGCCCATTATTAAACCATAGTACATAAGTATAAGCTTTTCTATTATTTTATATTATCTTTCAAGAAATAGCATATTATGGTTCCAAATGTAAATAATCACAACACTATCATCTTCTGAAACAGTCAGAAATAAAAGAACCTCTTCCATGATGCATCAGTTTGCTTTGGGTGGACAGAATCCCAACTAAGATGTCTAGACTAATGCTCTGCTTAATTTCCTGCTGCCTGTGACACAATGTGTAAGGTGTGACCTGTGGCATTCATTACTGAATGTCTTTATCTTATTACTTAGTCTGTGACATAAAAGCATAAATGTAGGATTTAGATTTTGGTAAATTTTGTAAACTAGCTTCCAATGCAGTTTCCTATCACACAAGCACTTGACCAGTTTCTCCCAGCACTGCATTTCAGTACAATTCTTACCAACATATTGGAAAAGCAGCAACATGAGATTCTCCCCATTGGCAGGACGTTTCCTTCTGAAGCAGTTCTAATGTATGTAATGAAGCGGAGTGAGCGAGATTAGGCTCTTTCCCATAGCAATCTGAGCTTAAATTCCAAAAAGCATCTCTGTTACCCAAGGACGGACAGAGACATGTGTTTATCTCTGAAAAAACCAGCTCTGCCTAAGTCAATGCCACTTTTCATAGCTTAATGTGTGGAATTAAATGCCACATTAAATGCATGTGTCAGGCAGACCATTAAAACAACAGTAGCTTCCAGTTCTGACTCTGACACTTTCTGTATGGTATTGAATAATTATACTCCAAATCCACTGCTTCTTTATCTGTAAAACAGGATAAAAATACACACCGTATAATGTTGTTATGTTGGCACGAGGCTTAGATGCAGTAATGAATAGAGTGATCAGCAGAGTTCCTGGTACTACAGGAAGAGTCAATAAACCTAGAGCTGTTATCACAGTGAAGTTAGATTCGAATAACACTAATGCTGCAGATGAAATATCCTCTCCTCTCTCAACTGGATAAAAATACTAGTGGGAGACTTGTAAACTTACAATGCTAGAAGGCTTGGAACTGTGAAAAAATTATGACACAAGAGATCCTTCAGAGGCATTTAGGAATCTATTATTTGCTGCCTGGTAGATGTCTTGAGAAATAAAGTAGAGAATACTTCATCACATGTAATGGGAGACTAGGCTTCAAAATGCTTTTCCAAGAGGCAGTGCCACCATTAGAAATAGAAATGCGAGTTTCCCATCTCTAAAAGCAGGCTTGTGTCTGAGCTCAGGTCTTCAAGTGTGAATGGCCCAAACGTTCAGCTTTGCAGTTTTATGAGTCGATCAAGAACTGGATGCAATTAAAATTCTGCTAATATCAGTGGCTATGTTTGCAGTCATCTGCGGTCTAGAAAAATCAGTCATCAGGCTAATAATAGAGAAAATTCCTTCCCAAAGAACATGGTCATAAAAGTAAAATCCCCAGCAATGCCACATTAATAACGGTCTGTGGACAAACAATAATTCAGTAACTATTATCAGAGTTTATAGTAATTAGATCTGTGGAGAAGAGAGTAACAAACGAGCCAAACCATCTTTTTACAGGTAAGGCAAACATAATTATAAAACACGGAAAATCACGGTCCCTCGTAAACAGGCTGGCTTTTAAGAAGGAAAAAGGAGGGTTTGGTCATGAATACCCCTCATCGTTATTTAAATGCCAAGCCTAAAAATTAACCACCGGCATACAATAACTCTTGAACAGTACTCTCCCCCTGTGAACAGATATTTCTGTAACCTCTTAAAAGTATTCTTTGTCTTACCCTAGAGGAAAAAATTATTAAAATAAATTAACATTTTACTGGGTCTTTAATTGGAAGTGGCTGTTCTCAACAAATATGTTTATCAAACAGTGTGACTGGCAAAATGTATTACTGTAGCTGTAGTTATCCAAATTACACGCTGTCTAAAGCAAAAAGGGCAAAAGCCATCTGGCTCATATAACTTGCATTTTCTAGACAGCTTGCAGCTGGTTCTGATTAAGCAGCATCTCAGAACTCTGAGAGGTCTATTTTTATCCCTGGAAGTATATTTTTAGGGCTCACACATCCAAGGCACAAGGCACTGGCATTAATAAGTGAACAACTATCTTGGATTACAAAAAGGTCTATGTAAAACTGTGGTTTGGTCTCAAACATGGTGCTAGGTGGTGAGTTGAGACCTAATTTTGAGAACCTGCTCCTCTGTGGATGTGTCCCAAGGGAGAAAAAGACACCCCCTCTGTCAGAGGATTAATCAAAAGAAGAGAGCTCAAGGAACATTATTTATCCATACTAGCAGGCTGGGACAATTATTATCCCATTGCACAGAAGAGGAAACAATGGTCTTGAGAGGCTCAACATGCTCAAGGTAAAAAAGGCAGTGAATGATGCAACTAGGAGTCACACCCATATCTTCTGGCTCCAGAGCCTGAGCTATTAACCGTAAGATTATATTGCCTCACTACTGGCAGGGTTAGTAATGAATTTTAATAATGCACCATGAAGAAATTTAATATTATTAAATAAATTTGGATGGAGGAAACATATTAGAACACACTAGAACAGAACCCTAGAACAATAAAGATGATGAATACTAAATACGGAAACTTAAATCTCTAATTTAAAACATCAGTCCAATCATCAACTTAGGATGAAGTCAGACTTGGGTGCTAGACAGCAATATACAAAAGCCATTTACATTACTAAAAAGATATGGGTATTTTAATTCTTTTTTCTTTTGGCTGCTCTGATTGGGTGTTTTTTGCCACCTTGTCTTCCAAATCACTGATTTGATCCTTTGCTTAATCAAATCTATTGTTTATTTCTATAGGAACTGAGTTGATCTATAGATTGAGTACATGTCTTTTATCTCCTTGGTTAAATTTATTCCTAGGTATTTTATTTTATTTTTTTATGCAGCTGTAAATGGGATTGTTTTCTTAGTTTCTCTTTCAGATAGTTCATTAGATGATGTTCCAATCAACTGATCCATACTGGCCAGGGCAAGACATGGGCATGTTCATTTTTATAGGCGTCTGAGAAAAAGGAACACAGTCAATGAAGCTCTACCTCAATAAACAGCCTGATCTTTCCGTAACTAAAGAATTCTGTCCAAGAGAATCCTTGAACCTTAACCTTTAGCTCAGGCCACTTTCCCTTTGCTCACTCCACCACAATGGTCTTCTGTCCCTCAAACTTCACTATCCCCCTTCTGTCCATAATTTCTCACACACTTCCAAGTCTCCTCTTCACTCCTCCTCTCTCAGCTAAATGCCCTCTCCTCACTTTTCTCACTCCTTCCCCATTATAAACTCACACAATACTTCATACTCACCATAATAAAAACCCCACAATGGTCATGCTTTATATTTTCAAATCTATGCTATATATTACTTTTTTTTTTTAATGCTCACCTGAGGATATTTTTTCCATTGCTTTTTAGAGATAGTGGAAGCGAGAGAGTGAGAGAGAGAAACATCTATCTGAGAGACACATGGATTGGTTGCCTCCTACACGCATCCTGACCAGGGTCAGGGATAGAGCCTGCAGCCGAGGTACATGCCCTTGGCCAGAATCAAACCCAGGACCCTTCAGTCCACAGACTGAAGCTCTAACCACTGAGCAAAACCAGCTAGGGCCACTTATTTATATGTTTCCAGCTAGAATACAATGCCCAGGTCTTCACTGCACAGTCTTCACCCTCAGAGATCAGCACAATCACCAACACTCAGAAGCGCTTACTAAATTCAGGACCACAAAAGTCATTCTTTCCAGGAACAAATTAAAAAAACCCCAGGATCCCCAGTTTTGTCCAGATTCGAGTTTTCTCCCTGTTCATAATGAATTAAGTAAACACCAGTGAACTCCCATGTAATTTTGTCATAAGGACCAAGTCAAATAAGAGTCATAAAATACTATGACCGTATCAGAAGGAAATCATGAAGATATTAGCACTTCCATAGACATTCATCTTTCTCACATGCATGCTAAAAAGTCAAATCCTTATGCCCTTGACATTGAACTTCTCTCAATATAGGCCAGCACTGTTGGGCTCAAAACTCTGTCAACTTCTTTAGAATGTAGATGAGATGCTATAGATGGTCACTGATGGGATTACCAAATCACTAATCCAAGATTGCCCTTTCTCCCTTTATTATTAGACATTCTCCTTCCACAGCTATAATTATATGCTTTGGTGTTTCCAGGGGACTTTGCATGCATTTTAAGTAGTTATGGTCATACTGACGTTCATGATACTGAAGGCAAGGCCACGTTGTATAAAAATGTTAAGGAGTATTTCATTCCCATCCTTAACGTCACTGCCATACTCCCCTTACAAGTCAATGCCTTCTGATGGCAAAAACAGATAATAATGAATGGTTGCCAAGTTTCCTCTCCTGCAGACTGTCTTTGAAGATTAAGTGTTAAAATGATGAGCTTGGCTATAAATAAAAGGCATTATTTCATTATGAATAAATAAAAATTGTCAATTTACAATATGAGAAACTACTTCATGCCTAAATTAAAGGGGGAAGAAGAAATTTTCCATTTAATTTACTACCTTGAGCGGAACGCTATTCATATGAATTTAGTTTTGGTTCCACATAATATAGTAACTCCCTAAAAACAAAAACAATACCTTCCTGATTCTGGAAGTCCATGTGTCACAGGGTACAAAGAAAGAAAAGGAAATAACTGGTTTAAAATACGCCTGGTACATGACTCAATTACATTATAATGAACTCTTTTCAGCATCCTTTGGTTCTAAACGTAAAATTTGGGTTATACTTGAAAAGGATTTAAAATCATGGTACAAGCTAACTTAACTTAGATTGTCTGAAATAAAAAAACACAAAAAACAACAACAAAAAACACTTAGCTAGAACATACACTCTTTATTACATGATTAATCAGTGCCCAAAGCTCATTATTCCAGTAAGAAATTTACTGAATTTGAATTCTCTGAGAATTAGTAACCACATTGTAAATTCAAATTTATACTATTCAACTTTCCTTTCTCATTGACAGGTAAATGAAAATTTTCTTTGCATTTTCTTCCTATGCTCTGTGCCAGCAATTTTCAACCTTTTCATCTCATGGCACACATAAACTAATTACTAAAATTCTACAGCATGCCAAAAAATATATTTTTTGCAGACGTGACAAAAAAATTAGATATAATTTTGATTCATTCCCACCAGACAGCTATGGTTATATTGGCTGTTGTCATTTTTTTATTTGACAATCTAAGGGAAAAGAGGTCAGTGCCCCTGACTAAATAGTCAGGTATTGCATATTTTAAAAATTCTTGTGGCTCACCGGTTGAAAATCGCTGCTCTATGCTACCAGTGATGACTCTGCTGCAACTGGAATGAATACACTTGGACCCCACAAGTTAAAAATGGTTTCAGATTGCGGGAATTAATTTTTGTTTTGTTTGTTGCAGGTGGTGATAGGGTAGCAAAGGGAGCTAGATGTTGAGAGAGAAACTGTGAGAGGTTGTAATCTGGGTAACGAATAAACAGCATTTGATGTGGTGCATGTATACAATGGAGCACCACTCAGCCATAAAGAAGGTGAAATGCTGTCATCTGTGACAACATGGGTGGGTCCTGAGAGTATCGCGCTAAACGGAGTCAGTCAGTAAGAAAAAGTCAAGAACCACATGACTTCATATGTGGGATATACAACTAAAAGAAACAAATGAACAGGAAAAACAAACACACAAAGACTCATAGACACAGACAACAGCAGGGTGGTGACCAGAGGGAAGGGGGTTGAGGGGGAGTAAAGGGTGACCAAAGGGGGTCAAATATATGGTGACGGAAGAAGATTTGACTTGGCAATATACAGATGATGTGTCATAAAACTGTACATTTAAAACCTGTATAATTTTATTAACCAATGTCACCCAATAAGTTTAAAAAATTAGAGGTAGGGAGGTTGGGGGGCTGGGTGAAAATGGTGAAGGGATTAAGCAAAATAAATTTTTTTTAAAATATCTCATAGATACAACAGTATGGTGATTACCAGAGCAAAAGGGGTGGGGAAGGTAAAGGAGGGAAGAAATGGCGATGGAAGGAGACCTGACTTTGGGTGGTGAACACACAGTACAACACACAGATGATGTACCATAGAATTGTACACTTGAATCCTATAAAATTTTATTAAGCAATGTTGCCCCAACAAGTTCAATAAAAAAAAATCTGAAGTTGTCTCTCAAAGGCAGGACTCAGTCACTTTTCTCCATCACATCTACCATGCCTGCACTTCTCTCCCAAACATTTTTTATCCCGGCACTCTTAAATTAGGTACTGAACGGGCTGATCTGAAATCACCTACAGGTAAACCAACTCTGTTAAAGAAAATCACTTAACAGTGCGTGCAGCACTTGGTACATGCTTTATGTATAAGAATTTATTTCAGAAATTAGAGTTTCATATAGCTGTGCTTTTCCTAAGAAATGTGAGTGCAATGTGCTTTTTAAAAATATATAATAACACAAAGCCCAGGCTAGTCTGGCTCCGTGGTTAGAGCATCAGCCCATGGAGTGAAGGGTCCAGGGTTCGATTCTAACCAAGGGCATGTACCTCGGTTGCAGGCTTGGTCCCCGGCCCTGGTCATGCAGGAAGCAACCAGTTGACGTCTCTCTCACATCGATGTTTCTCTCTCTCTCTCCCCTTCCACTCTCTCTGAAAAACAATGAAAAAATATCATCAGGTGAGGATTAAAAATAATAATAATAACAAAATACAAAGCTTTAATAAATATAAAACAAATAATTATAATAAATGCATGTAGTATGAGCTATGACATGTAAAATAAATAAAATACTTATTTTTTATAGTTAGGACTTCCTACTTATTTACATTTTCCTAATAATGAATCTTTTCTGTCTACTTTTGCTTATTAATAAGTAAAATATGTTCTTATAAGATGTCTCAAATAATGTTTGAATGAGGCGGGGCATATATTAAATAAACTAAACACTTGGAGTAAATTTATTATCACATGCCTGCGACTCCTCTTCCTGCACTTGAATGTGCTCCAAGTCACAGGACTTAGACCACTAAAACAATCTTAGTGTCCCCCCGAAAGCACTGTGCTCCCCAAAAGGAAAATTGGTCAAAGGCTATCCATTAATTCAAGTCAGTGGCCCTGTGCATACCCACTTTATTTTTTATGATTCATATAGGAAATGAACTCATTAGTCTTTCATCTCCTGTAGCCACACGAATAATCGAGTAATGGAAAGGCTGAAATTCAAGAAGTCTCTCTGGGACTATTTATCCCCTCCACCTCCACTTTTTTTTTTTTTTTTTTTTAATAATGGGATCCCGGCCAAGAGAAGTGTTCTTGTATATAAAAAGAAATATATAAAAGAAAAAGTCCAAAGACAATCTTCCATTGGGATTTGTTATTTACGTCATCACCAAGGTCCTGCTTGTTCCAAATCTAATTTGCAAATACACTGGTATTTTTAAATAAATAGAAATAATTATTAAGAACACTGAAGTAATAAAGTTTATTCTACATTTTAAAAGTTGAGTTTAAACAAGTGATGTAAGTGGCATTGCAGAAATGACTACTTAATTAATATGTGTTTATGTTTATCCTTAGCACCTTTTATCCATTTCTTTCCACAGTTAACAGCTGTCTTGATAGAAGCCATAATTCACATGCCAAAAATGATCTGCTTAAAGTTTCCATGGTTATGGAACACAGATTGTTTTCTACAATTTCAATTAGATTTCAAAAGTATATCGTTTTCTCTGCACAAGAATTTCTCATTGGCCTATTAATGGTTTCAAAAATTAACTATCAGTAAACATCAATGACACCTCTATGTTTGTGTCTTATATGGGCATGGGCAAAAGTAGGTTTACAGTTGTAATACAAATAAATAATACAATAATTAATAAATAATAACACAAGAATAAACTGTGTTTTGCATATGAACAACTATAAGCCTACTTTTGCCAACCCCTGTATATATCCTAAGTCTTACCAAATCACAGAAATATTATCAATGAATGTTTGCATATCTCCCAACAGAAAAAGATGAATTATGTGCCAATTTCCCTGTATCAAACCCAATATAAACACTTTTCTAAAGAAATAAATCAAATATAGAATTATCGCGGCACTGTCACAAATACGATTCCTAACATGTACATGTTTAACTTGAAATTTTTCTAACATGCACTTAATATTAAAGAAAACTACAGAACTTAATTAGAAAGTAAAAAAGATGGCACAGACAATAACCTGAGTGAGAAGATTATATGATTAAAATGTTCTCATTTTATTTGGTAGACATAATAAAATAGCAATCATAATTAAAATAGAACATTTGAACTAGAAAATATATTCTAGAAAGATAAACAAATGAAAATATGCTCTTCTCTGTGCTACCATATATCACTATTCATTTCTCTTTTGTGGTTTTTATCACATGATAGTATAAATGCCTTTTTACATGTTTGTTTTCCTGGCAAAACCTTAATCACCAGGGGTGGGAAAACTGGGTGATTCTAATTTCTATATCTGCTTTTTGAGCACACTGTAGAAGCTCAATGATTTTGGAAAAAGAAGAGCTGAACTTACTAGAGTTTTAAAAATATCATGAAGCATTAATCATTTAAATAATGCAGTGATATCTAATCTGTGACAGATTGATAAATAAGAATTGACTCTACAGTAAAATATCTAATTATATGAAGAAGGTAATAATAATATGATAAGAAGGAAATTCAAAACAACGGTGAGGGTAGGGGGAGGGAAGCTATTTAATAGATGATATTGAGATAACCAGTTGATAATTTGAGGGAAAATGGAGCAAAATTTATACCATACTTTATAATTATAATGCTAATATCTCCTCTCTATATATCTGTGTATATATGTATATGTATTTCTGCATAAATATGTATAATATATATGATTTAGCTCATAAAATTAGCATAAAATAGAATTGAGTATTTTTGAAAGAACAATAGCTTTCTAAACTGTGAGTCAATAAAGTGAACAAAAAAGTATAAATTTGAATAAAAGATTTATCTTTAGTACTAAGAAAAGTAGCAGTCATGGAAGGAAGAAAACAACATGTTGCAGAAATATGTTTATCAAATACAAGAGATAAAAGTTTGATTTCTATGCTACAAAGACTGGATAAACAATCTGACAGTAAAACCTAAAATCCAGAGGAAATATATATCAATAACAAGGACATGCACAAGGGGAAATCAAATTATTAAGCACACAAAGGAAAAAAGAACATTCGAGCATTTTATTTATCCAAGCAACGCAAATTAAAGGAACGGTGAAGTACCTTACTTTTAACCAATAAATGCAACAATTCTAGAAAACAATACTCAACAGTGTCCAGATTCCTGGAAAAATAAAACTGATAAAGCCATACATTATTGTTGGCAATTTTCATTAGAAAGCCAATTGACAGCACACTTCAAAAGCTACTTTTAAAATATATTGTTCGATTCCATAAAAATATTGAAAACCTTTAGCCTACAGTTAAAGAAAGAAAGCAAAGACCTACTCAAATAGGTTTTTGGGGTGATATCATTTATAATAGCAAAACATCATAAATCTAGCTCTTTAACATCAGAGGAATTATTAAGTAAACTACCAATTATTCAACAACTGCTCTTGAAAATCGCCCATTACAGAGTATAATACCTGTAAAGGGCGATGTAAATTGAAACTGAATGTGATCAGAAGCTGAAAGGAAACAAATTGCACAAGGTGGTATGCTGAGGCACAGATCCTTTCTTCTTGTACTAGTGTTTATTCTATCATAAAAAATTGAGATGAAAAAACATATAAATTATTAGATGATCAAAACTAGGGACACACAGAAGGATCACATATGAGGCCAAAGCAAAAAACAAAATTAATTCCTTTGAAAGAAATTATAATTTCTGGGATGTAGTACTATTAATACTTACCCTGGCATTTAAATTGAGAAAAGGCTAAGAATAATGGGACAATTAAGACAGTAAATGAATGAAAGACAAAATAAAAATGCTGATGGAAAGTTCTTTCTCTATGGAAATCAAGAACTAAAGCTGGTTTTAAGCTTTAAAAAACAGCAAATTAACTGGTTCCAATAAAGCTGGAAAACAGAAAAAGAAATATTATTTTTAAAAACCTTCCTCAGTGACTATTTATTTTTCACATTTCCCCCAGTCATCCCTCTTCATGCCTGTGCCCACTGATGTCCAACTATGCAAAGCAACAAGGTTACAATCAGCATCTGTTTGTGTATGTTTACCATTTGGAGCAGGGTGGAGGGGTGTCAATGGGGGAATAGAAGGGGGACATCTGTAACACTTTCAACAATAAAGATAAATTTTTTTAAAAAGCACGTGGATTCTGAGGTTAGAGGGAAGGGCAGACTATCCCTTAAATCTGTATAACGTTATTTGCAAAATATAGTGCTCCTTCTACATTTAGTTCGATTAATGTATCCAAAATGAGAAAATCTGTTATGCCACCATCACGGGTCTTCACACAACTCCGGAGACCCAGGTCGGCCACTGCATTGGGCACATCTGATGTGCCAGAAACAAACTAGGAAGTGATGTGTGGGAGGAAAACAAATTAAGAGTTGTCAAACATATTTCTTTAGGCCTTCAACATAATCTGTTATTCTAATGATTTTCCTGGTATTTATGTAGCCAAGTTAATTATTATAATTATTATACAAGCTAAAGTAAAACTTTTAGGTTCCCCCAAAACTTTTCCTTCACTATTTCTTACCTGACAAAACTGGCATAACCACATTAACACCCCATACACATAAACACATATACATTAGATTATGAAATTTTCTACTTGGGGTATTATGCCCCTGGGTAGTATATTTTCCTACATTCTTCCAAAATACCCAACTATTATATGATTACTGAAATCTGTCAACAACTGGAGAGCTACTTCCTCAATATTTCCCTTCTTATCCAAGCAACTGTGAAAACAGAACAATTGTAGCATCTAACCCAATGCCAATGGTGAAGACAATATATACAGTTTGTCAGTGGAAAGGAAATTGCCTGAAATCATTAATCTTTTCATACAGACAACCAAAGAGCCCAGGTTATTTATTAATATAAAATTATACAAGGCTCATAATATTTTGATGCACAGTTCACCTCTAAAAATAGAAGCCAGGAACACCTCAGAAAAGATCTTTCTAGTGCAGGTTTTCTTAAATACCAACATCCTAAGAAAAACATTTGAAAGTACAAATGACCCTTGATCCATTAACCCAATCAGGAATGTGAAGACTAATAGCTAACATTTATAAAGCACATTCTAAAGTACTTTACATGTATTAATTAGTTCCTCAAAAGAACTTTTTAAGGTACATACATTAATTACTCTGCCCATTGTACAGAGAGTAAACTGAAAGAGAGGTTATGAAAGTCAGTGCTGGAACTGAATTTCAACACAAGTACATAGCTCTGGGGCCCAAGGTCTCCACCACTACCTTCTATTGCCTAGGTGCCAACTGCTGCGGACTGTGCCCACCTTCTACCTTTGTGCTATTTCCTGTGCGCCATCTCTTAGTTTCTACTGAAATGGATACATGACATGCCCACTAAGCAAAAACATTATGATGATTGACGAGATATCAGCTTAACTACTTCTTCAGAAACAATTCATCTTAAAGATGATGATTTCGATTCCAAAAATGGTACTGGAACATCTTAAATCTTAACATCTTAAAACATAAAATCTTAAAGCTACTCATCAATAATTCAGTATCTTTTTATCTAAATAGTTGTGAATCCACTAAAAGGAAGGAAAAGCCTACTAATCATAATAATAATAGGGGGAAGAAGGCATGAGTATCCAGAATATCCAAATGTTAAATTACTTTTAATTTACCTCTGAATTAAGTACAAGTGTCTGCACGTAAGTACAACATGCTCCACAGGCCAAAAAAAAAAAAAAAAAAAATTCCTAAGGAAAAAAAGCCCTTAATAGGAAGAAAACTGCTGTTTTCTGGGCTGTCATAGGTAACTATCTTAAAGACCTTAAATGCATAAGGTAAAGAAAAAAGGTAATCACTTAAAAAAATGTCTGGGGAAAAAAAATGAAGTAGTGAAACCAAGTAGAAACCTACCTACATAAAACAAAAAATCAACTAAGAATTCCAAGACCTCTGTGCCCTGAAAGCTTACTTCGTTCCACTGGCCCAGAAGAAAACAGAAGCAAGCAAACAGATCACTTGAGTGTGCCTATAGACAGCCGGGAATATATTTATTAAAATATAACGGCGGGTGCTGGCAGGGGTCTAGAGTTTAAACAAACATGGCATGTAGAGAGGTGAACTCTTCCCCAGCCTTCTCTCCTTAAAAATGTCAGAAGAGGGCCTGGTGATGGGAAAGTGGAGAAGTTACTCATTTCCTGGTGCTGCAAAACAGTCACATGTACAAGGTATCAACTCATTACCAGTAGCTTAATTCTCATTTATTTTCCTGAACTGTGAATAATCAGGCTGACTTTACTACCCTTCCTCTTTTTACTCTATGCAGGAGAGTAAAGAGAAAATCGCTTATCTTTCAGGGGAAAAACTGTCAGGATGCATGTGGGAAAACCAAGAAAAAAAGAAGGAAAGACAAAGATACTCACCGAAAGGTGAGCTACTTGAAAGGAGCTGCTCCCGGCGGGTGGGCAGGGCTTCTCTGATGGGTCAGGGTCCTGGCAGGAGGCCCTGGGGTCTCAGGAGCACTGGTCTGACAGTCCTCTCTGAGGATCGCCTGCGTGGAGGTGGGGTGGAAACCTGCAGGCCCGCACCTCTCCGTTCATAACTGGGCGGTGACAAGAGAAAAATTCTGAGAATCCTAAAGTAAATGACAGAGGGCCTGAGAGTGGGAGAAAGAGACAAGAGCATTTAACTAGCTCACAGCTGTGGGCCAACTAACACTAGCCTGCTCACATCCCTGAATGGAAGCTGGAGCCCTGAATCCACTCCTGTAGCGTCCACCAGATGCCACCACCTCCCACATAAGCATGAACTTTCAGGCTTATTGCCGGTAAGCAACCTAACATAGTAGGTATTTCTTCCTTATGGCCTGTGCCCCTGTCGTAGAACTGCCCCCACTTCCGCCCCCCCCCCCATCTGTAGCCAATGTAAATTCTTACAAACCAGCTTATGTCTTTCTTCCTTAGAATGTAATGTGTAAAAGAGCCTGCCATCTCCAGGACGGTGGACATGTTGCCTTCTCCTTCTGGCCCTGTTGCTGGTGGTTGACTGCATATCCCAGGACCTGGGCCTCTCCTGCTGAGCATTTGGCTCAATAAATCCTTTCTCTGAGAAAAGCCTGGACCATGCAGGTTTTTTTTAACCGTGGCTAAGTTCAATAGGGTGTTAGGGGAGGAAGCCAGGTTCAGCCTTGGGCCCAGTGTATGTTCTAAACCCCAACATTATTTGTAATAAAGCAGATTCAAATGTTGATCCCTTTCTATGCCCTATATTTATTTCTCTGCAGCTAAGACCATGAGGAGAATGGAGTAGTACATGAAACTCTGGAATCCCAAGCAAATATAAAACAAAATTTTGGCTGGTTTTCCAAATTAACATGAAGTATGGAAAGCTAAATTTAAAAGGGCTCAAGGAAACTACCTAAAGGTACAAAGTGTGAGGCGGGGAAAGGGCGGGAGGAGATCTTTAAGCAGCCCTGGGAGCTTCTACAAACCAGCTCTCTTGCAAGGTGGTCAGACTTCCAGGCTAACAGTGCCATAGCTTTCCAAGATAACTGAGGAACTGGGCATGGTCACCTTCTGTGGAAAATGAGAGGACTGAACCAAACCATCTGGAGAGCACCTATAGGCACCAACACTCTGTGATGCTATAACTGAAATTAACTAGCTTTGACAGCACCTTTAAAGTGAAAAATGAAAACCCACATCAGTTCCACATCACAAGGCTGAAGTCAGCCAAGAGCCAGAGCAATCTCTCTTCAATAAAGAAAAAGAAAAAAAAGAGCTGTTGACCTGCAGTAGCTTTAGAAACTGCTGAGGAGGGAAAAAATTATAATAAGGAATTAAAATAGAACACTGACCTCTGTGAAAAGATCAGATACAAGAAGAATAAGCACTGGGCTAAAGGAAAAGTAGTCTCTCCTTGTATTATTTTTAAAGTAGGTATGTCCTTGGAAATATTTCAAAAATACTGAATCTTTAATTGCCCAGTGGTGTTAGTTCACTACAAAACCCAATAAAATCCCAAATTAGCTTGCAGATGAATGATGGCATTTAGGATTTATCCAAAATCCAATGTGATCCTATAGATGGGATGAGCCAAAGCCCTCAGAAAATGCCAAAGGAACATTTAAGCCAGGCCAAACAGTCCCGAAATGTTCCACTGACATGGAATCCACAAGGCAATCTAAGCTTTCACTGGAAGATACAGCTTTTGAGTGCAGTTTTCCAGGGATCCAGCCAAGACTCAGAGATTACTGAAATAAGCTCTCAAACCCAAAATAGTTCCAAATAGAAGTTTGTATTAGAAGGGAATTTTGCATGGAAATGTATCATTCACAAGCATTGGATTCAATTGCTGATCCCATTACATCAGAGGATCTTAATTTTTCCTGTAAATTCTGTACCAATTACAGGTAACCACAGTCTGAGCCGAACTAGAACTTCTGTGTATTATTAAACAAGTCAATTGTTTCAATGAGATAAGTACATTACTTCCACCAGACAGATAATTGTTTTCTGTTCAATTGCATTACACTTGTGTATTCAGGTATAAAATGTTACAAAAGGAAAATTACTGAGAAGCAAAGCAGTCATTAGTGTGCCTTATAAATGGAGCAAAGTTATCACAAAAGTTTTACTAGTGCTTTTTTATGTTCCTGTATATGTAGATTTTATTTTTAAATCTATTATATATCTGATTGCAAATAGTAAAAGCAGGTGCTTGTGCCCATACATGATACGAACAGAACTAAGACAAATGGCTAAATGACTTGGCTATAAATACATACAAAAATAAAATTCTTTAAAAATTATACACAAATACATAAATTACTTGCCTTCACAAGAAATCCATACGTTTGAGGTCTGGGGGAAGTAATAATAAATAATTTTAAAGTATTACTATTGGAAATAAATAATATCTTTAGATTTCACTTTGTACGTAGAGGAATTGATCCAGGAAAGTGCATCTCTGATTACTGTTGCGACACTGTTTATTCCCTGGAGAATTCTTAACTGTTAATCATGCTCAATTAAGGAGCCACAAAGCAAATACAAGAGACATTGAATGACATGAAAAGCAACATCAGCACTTTGTGAGTTCAAGGCAGAAGATTATTTCCAGATGGAAGGTGCACATTGTAGACGGTCACTGAGCAAGAATGGCCAGTGTTTTTGCAAACCAGAAAGGAAGAAGGCAGCCAGTTAGAATGATAAACAGTATCTCACACACAGTGCATATCTTGGGGGCACAATAAGTTCCATTTAAATTTTTTTAAAGTTAGATTTTAATGCTGGTACTTTAATGCCTTTGGATTAAAGTTTATGACAACTCTTCCCCATCTTTTGAACAGTTTCTGTGTCAAATATATCAAATATACATGTTGTACATTTTAAAAATAGAGCAGTTATATTTTTTCCAAACTATCTTTAGAAATTCACCATATTTCAAATTGTACCATCAGAAAAAAATTGTTAAAGGGTACAGACTACAACTTATTTTTTTTTCAATTACAGTTTATATTCAATATTATTTTCATTAGTTTTAGGTGTACAGCTTAGTGGTTAGACAATCGTACACTTTACAAACTGGTCCCCCGGATATTTCAAGTACTCACCTGGCACATACATAGTCATTACAATATTATTAACTATATTCCCTATGCTATACATTAGATCCCTGTGACTATTTTGCAACTACCAATTTGAAGACTGCAACTTAAACATCACACACTGGTCAAATGCCCAAACTGATATTAGCTATGTCTTTTGTTCTATACAGGCCTTCCACTGATTGGATGAGGCTCACCACATTATGGAGTTCAATCTGCTTTCCCCAGGTTACAGACTTAAATGTTAATCTCATCCAAAAACCCATTCACAGAAATAATTTCTGACCAAATACTTAGGCACTTGGTGGCCCAGTCAAAATGACACAAAAAAATTAACCATCACACTATGGTTTCACTTTTCAAAAGTTTCACACTCTTTTCCATTCTCATTCCCACTACCATTATCTCAGTTCAGGTCCTATGATCTCTGACTGATTTTCAGCAAAAAAAAAAAATGTAAACCAACCCCCTGCCCCATCCTTTAGTTCAGGCATCACTGGGTATGCTGTGGATATACATTTATTTTCAGAAATGTTTTTATCATATCATTTATGTTCTATACCTCAACTCACAATGGCATCTTTCTCTAAATAGATCCATTGTTTTTCTTATAATATATTGTCCTACATAAACTAGTCCTCTTTGGCCTACTGACCTGTTTCTTTCATCACTCTCCTAATTCAGAACTTACATTGTAACTGGCCAGTAGCTTAAATACCTTCCTCGGTCATCAACCCCCATTCTCTCCTCGACACACTGCCCTTCTCCGGAAGGCACTGTGCATTCACGCTTCTTGGTCTACCCCAATCACATCTACCTGCCGACGTTTGTCTCTACCTTCAAATATTTTCAGAAGTTTTCCTAATTCTCCAAACAATATAAATATTTTAATTTTCTAATCCTCATGTGCATTTAAGCAAAACAAAACCACTGTTCCTCTAAACCACTCTGTCTTGTTCTCTAATTTCTTTCTTTTTTTTTTAACTCCTCACCCAAGGATACTTTTTCCATTGCTTTTCAGAGAGAGTGGAAGGGGGAGAGAGAGAAAAACACTGATGTAAGAGAGACACATCGACTGGTTGCCTCCTGCATGCACCCCAACTGAGGCCGGGGATCCAGCCTGCAGCTGAGGTACATGCCCTTGTCCAAAATCAAACCCGGGACCCTTCAGTCCGCGGACTGACGTGCTAACCACTGAGTCAAACTGGCTAGGGCTCTAATTTATTTCTATTGCACAACCCTCTTCTCTGGTTCCCAGTCTCACCCTATTGCCTCCAAATACACACTTTCTATTTACCTTGGGCTGAAAATCTTTGACTCTGTGATGTTCCAAGCACTGTGTAAGGACAACTGATATACAAGGAGGTGCTACTCTCAAGAACCTTACAGTGTGATAAGAGAAACAGATCATTATTCAAATTATGCAGTAATGAACTGCATGCTATCCCAAAGCTCCAATGAAAGACAGGGTCTATAACAAAGGGAGAAACTAAATTGTCCTAATAGAATGAGGTGGTAGGGAGGAAATTTTACAGGAGGAAGAGAGAGGCATTTCAAGTACTGAGAATAACAGTGCAAAGGAACAGAGATGATGAAGAACATATACATATAGAATACATAGCATATGTAATGATCAATATCTCTATAATATATACCTTATATAGATTATGAAGAATATCGTGTATATTACATATATATGAGACATCTACCACTATGGCAAGCATACTAGGTATAAAGGATCAGAACTCAGACACAGGATGGCTGAAAAACAAGAGATTTAACTCAGCAGAAGAATCGTTGAGTAATAGGTACAGAGCCCCAGAAGCAAAACGTCTGTAATCCTGCGAATGCTAAGTCGCAGCCTGAGCGGGGCTGCGGAGAAGCAGGCACAGCTGGAGCACGGAGCCACGCCACTTCTAGCCGAGGTAGTTGGAAGTCCCTGAAGTACAGTTAAGTTTTAGTTTGTCTTTTATTTGTGATCATGAAGAACAAAGATTTTTCATAAATCATTTGAGGACCAATCTAAGCTCATCTGGTAACAAAAAGCGGCCAAAACAGACATGAGGCTATTTATTCTTTATCTCATTTAGCATTAATATCAATGAATTCTGCTGCAGGAGTATTAATTTTTATTCTTATATTCCCAGCCTTACACAGAGCTGTCCCAGATCCCATGAAAGGTAACACAGGGTCCACGCCCCATACTACCTTTTTAAAATACGAGAAATTCTCAGTTTTAAAACATACCTGGTCCCTAGGGTTTGGGGTAAGATTCTACGAACCCTAGATTTCAAGGTTCCACAGAATCAGTCAGGTATACTATTGTCCTAAAAAGGGGCCTATTTTCCAAAAAATGGTTTGGGAGTCCATGGAAGATCCACTTAGAATTGTTTTATTAAATGGAGCAGTTTTCAGTGCCAAACACATTCAATTATTAAGCACATCTGTTATCCGTGGCAAAGTTTATTTTACTTAAATAAAATTAGTTAAAAACAAAAAACAAATTGCCCATCATGCACTCTTAAGTCAACCCTTTTCCTCCCCTTATAATGCAAAGAATACCAGAAAAGAATTGTAAAACAGCACTCTCTTTGCCTCCTATAATCTTAATAGATAATTTCCTGGAATTGTCTATTCAAACAGAAAATTAATTTCCATGCACAGCTGGAAATACCACATTGGCAAGCGAGAAAAACATCAAACTCCAAAAGATTAAATAAAAAGTGGGGGAACTATAAAGACTCAACAAAACAGAACTTGCTCAGTAAGATGGTCGTATGAAAACAGCTTTCGCATGTTTAATATATGAATATGTCTTTTAAAGTGAAGTAGCCATAACCAAGGAAGATCTGGATGCAGAGAAACAATTAGGGGATTATATCATTCAAGAAGTTTTTCTAGTGCTATAGGAAAGAAGAAAAGGTTAGCACTCCCCTTGACAGAATAACAGAGTCCTAGTGCCCACACAGGTTAAGACACTGCCACTGCCCTGGCCGAGCGGCTCAGTTGGCCGGGCACTGGCCTGTGCACTGAAAAGCAGCCAGTTGGACTTCTGGTCAGGGCACATGCCTGGGGTTGCCAACTGATTTGCACTCTTGCATCAATGTTTCTCTCTCCCTCTCCCTTCCTCTGTCTCTAAAAATCAGTAGGGGGGAAAAAGACATTGCCACCTACTTCGTGGCATCTAACCATGGGGTGATTTTTCAGTTTTGTTTTGTTTTCTACTTGAGGATGATGGAAAAGTTCTGGAGAGAAATATTTGTGAAAGTTGCATAATAATGTGAATGTACTTAATACCATTAAAGTTTACACTCAAAGAGGGTTAAAATGGTAAATTTGATGTTAGATATATTTTACCATGATTGAAAAATAATTTCAATAAAATAATAAAAGGCTCTTATAAATCAATAACAAAATAGAGAAGTCTAAAAGAAATATGGGCAAAGGGCACAAACAGAAATTCAAAACGGAGGAATAAAATCCAATAAATATATGGGATAAAATGTTCAAAACCACTAATCATTAAGAAGGCAAGTAAAAATTACTAAACTATCATGTTTAATCTTTCAAATTAGCAAAGATTAAAAAGATTGAGAATTTTTAAGTACAAATTTGTAGATAAAAATAGTCACGGGGTGTAAAGTACAGCATAGGAAATAGTCAATAATATAACTATGCATGGTGTTCGGTGGGTACTGGAAATATGGGGGGAGGGAATCACTTTGCAAAGTATATGATTATCTAACCACTATGCTGTACACCTGAAGCTAATACAAAATAATACTGAATGCAAACTGTAATTGAAATATAAATTTTTTTTAAAAGATTGAGAATTTCTTTAAAAAAAATAAGCACTTTTCTCTACCCACTGACAAGATCAGGCTTTTTGTATACATCTCCCTCCACTGGCTTGGACCTAATGGGTCTCCCCTCTACACTGACAGCCATCAAGAAAATGCAGGCTCATGGAGCCATCTGGGGACCACTTCCTGATGCTGTGACTGCCTCAGGCAATGACTTGTGTGGCCAATAGTTAACTAATAACCAAACTGAAGAGAATAATACACTTTGCACAAACATTTTAAAAGCAAAAGAAGGAGAGACAGAGAACAGACACCACCTTCAGGAACAGCCACACAGAAAGGCAAACAAGAAACAGTGACAATGTGGGAAGGACAACCCCCCCCCCCACCATGGTATCCAGACAGTCAGCCGCCTTGGTCCTGCTACCTGGAGTCTAAGGTTGTCAGAGAAAAATTAAAAATCTCCATCAGCTCTCAGTACAGAAGTGCCACTGTGTAGCGACAGAGAGAAAAGCCCAATAAAAATCAATGTGTTAAGGAAGCAAAGATAAAGAAAAACATTCTACATGAACTTGATCTTTGCAGGGCTTCCTAACGAGTGAGAGTCAGAGTCAAGATATCAGGAACATTTCCAGGTCAAGCATGACAGAGTTTCAAAGGCACATGATGTGTTATAAAACACGGGGTTACATCCCTCTTATCTTTGACAGACAACCCCAAACACCTTGTGCTTTGGTAAGTCCTCTGGGATTTCCCACAGGCAAAGTGAGGGATCACTTTAATTACCTGAATACTCGTTCCCCATCCAGAAGGAAGGAAGTGGCTGGCAAAACACCTGGCACAGAGCAGGAGCTGAAAAAATATGTGTTCGACTGAACTGAAACAAGTAGACACTAATAAAGATTACCTGTATCTATTGATGACACTGACTATGGTTCCACCTTTCCACCTGACTTAACCTGTGGAAATACCTGGCCTTAGCTATAGCAAGAGCTGTGAATGTTCTGTTCTTTTCTACTTGGGATCACAAGTACCAATCACCCACAGGGCAGGGTGTTCAGAGGCTCGGTAAAGGTTCAGTTCTTCAAAATCAGCATCTTTGACCCAATCTCTGGTGACTAAAACATAGACATTTTAAAGCATGGAGGGAAAACGTCAAAGATGTGCACCTGATCAACACAACACTCCTAAGAGGAGAGAGAGCTCATGACAGAGAAGCCACCTTAAGGAGACCCGCCCAAATAAGCTAGGAGCCAGCCTCCTTCAATGTCCTCATCTGAAAAGGATGCCAGACTCAGCCTGTGGCCTTCAAGCTTCTTCCGCTTCTACTCACACAAAAGAAAGACATTTCACATTAAATGCACTGCATTTATATATGCGTAGAAACTTGCTTCTCTATATAGAACTTAAACATCAGTTTCACAGCGTAATCACATCAATACTTAATTTTACAACGTGTGTGTACTGTGGTATGTTGTGATGAGGTTTATTCTGTTCTGTTGTTTAACTGCCCCCTACTAAGTTGATTTCATGGATAAATAATAGTTAGTGATATACAGTTTGGAAAACACTGGACTAAATGATTTCTTTCCAGTTCATCATGGTGGGAGGGATCGATGGGAGGAAAGGGGGACATTTGTAATACTTTCGGCAATAAAATTAAAACAAAACAAAAAAATAAAATAAAAAATAAAAGACCAAAAAAAAAAAAGATTTTACTAAGCAGCAGCCTAAAACTATTCACCATTCCCAAATACGAGTTCCTCAATGACCTTTCCAAGGCTAATTCCTGAGTGAAATGATATAATCCCTATGACACCTTTGCCTTCCCTTCTTCCTCACAGTAAACACCCATGATCCTTTCCACTCAACCGACTTTCAAAATGATTTTCCCAGGGAGCATGACTAAGCCAGACCTGACAGCAGAAGTGAGCACATGGAATTTTGCAATAAAAAGTTTAACATCTACCAAAGAAACTCCCTTTTACCCACAATCAAGTCCATTTGAATCTTTGTAAACTACTAGGCGCCAGCTAAGCAGAAGTCAACGGGACACACATGCAGCAACAGTGCACCCCATAAACCTTGATTTCAATTAAACGAGAGAGATTTCAAAGTAGAGGCGTTCTGCCTCCCAAACTATAAAATATGTTCCCCGAAATGAAAATATTCTGACTTTCTACAGTACCATCTATTGTCACTCTTGCAGATTTTCTTAAGTGGCTGCTTTCTGCTGCAACACGCCCCACCTAATTGTTTCGTTTCCACGATCTTCAGTAAGGCCCCAAACTTGTGCGCGTGTAGGAATCTCTGGTGGGAAATGGGCTGGCTTTGAGTCAAACAATACCTCCCAATCACAGACCTGCAGCTTTTTCAGTATGTAGCTGGGGAAAGGCCTTGTTTATTTCAAGCCACTGTAGATTAAACACCCCCTAAATCACGGTCTCTTCAAAGGCATTACCATCGTCACATGGGACCCTCACAGTATCAGTTGTGTTTGTCAATGATTTCAAAATGCTACCCTCTAGACCTTCTCTACATTTCTAAGTCTGCAGGGTAAAGAAGAAATAAATTCCACATGTGTTTAATGGCATTTGGATATTATAATCATTCCAGTTTATAAAACAAAACATAAAGCCTCAAATTTAAAGAGCACTACAATTCATAATATGAAAGAAATACTAATGTCAAAAAAATTAGGTCCATTGTAATCCTATAATCAAAGCATTCTGTGTATTTCTCAAACTTGGCAAGATACATTTTTATTTTTAATCTTTGAACTACTAATTCTGGAGGAAAAACAAACACCATTAACTTCCTCTTCAGTCACTAGCTGTCTGCGCCATGTGTTTTTATCGCTTCCTGCCACAAGGAAATACAGCTGAAAGAAAGAATGACACTCAAAAGCGAGTTCTCTGAATGACTCGAAAATCATTCTTTCAGGACTTGAGACACAGTGTAAATATATTTAAATAATGATACAAAATGATAAAACTACTCAGGAAACCTCCACATTTTTTTATTACATGATACCATCTAATGCTAAAAACAGGTCTGCCAAGATTCTTTGAAGAATAAATGGAGTCGGTCAAGTTAAATAACTTTTCTTCACCCACGTACCTAATGCACATCCATTCTGTTTTATACCCAACCTCAAGATGGAAACTGTATCACACTTTTCCCGATGAGCCTTATGATCGAATTGTGGGCTTTTATTTTAGCCAATTTGCCTAAACCATGATGGGCTTTGTGTATGAGTGGTGGAGAAAGTGATTAATGGAGATTGTAGGTGCTAAGATGCTAAGAATGTGGGGACTGATTTATCATTCTACAACCTCAGTTGTGCTCAACAGCTATTTATTGAGTCCAATGCCCTAGGTAGTACAAGATACACCGGATCCTAAACAAAGATGCAAATTATAGCTCTTACCCTAAGGAGTTAGTAAGAAATTTAGAAAGGGAGCTGTGGTAGTCTGCTCAGGCTGCTATAACAAAACACCAAAGACTTGAGTGATTTAAACAGAAACTTATTTCTCACAGTTGTGGAGGCTGGAAAGTCCAAAGGTGCTGACAGATTCAGTGTCTGGAGAGGACCCTCTTCCCGGTTTGCAGACGGCTGCCTTCTTGCTGTGTGCTCACATGGTCTTTCTTGGGTACATGCTCATAAAGAGACAGATCTCTCTCTTCCTCTTCTTATATGGGCACCAATCCCATCATGAGGAAGCTACCCTTACAACCTAATCTAAAACTAATCATCCCTCAAATGCTATCAAATTGGGGGCTAGGGTTTCAACATTTGAATTTTGTGATGACATGAACATACCACCTGTAACAGAAAACTAACAGGTAAAACAAATAGCCAAATTAGCTTCATACATGTAATTCTAAAAGCATTATCATTTAGTTACATTAAACAAATAGTTATTGATAGTGAAAGGAAAATAAAGTCTTTTTCAAACACTGCATTTTTTCTCCAAATATATTTGTATTTGTTTTCAATACTATTTGTATTGGTTTTAGGTGTACAGCACAGTAGTTAGACAATCATATACTTTACAAAGTGATCCCTCCAGTATTTCCAGTATCCCCCTAGCACCATACATAGTTATCACAATATTAATGACTATAAAGAAGCAAATTTTTGATAGTGAATAAGAGCCATAACCTAGACAATATTCTCTTCATTTTACATATGTGAAACTGAGCGCTCAGAGATGATAATTTGTCCAAGAGGCAAAAAGTGAGAAAGATTTAAATATGCATCTACCTAGCTTCAAAGCCCGGCCTCTTTCTACTAGAACAGGAGGGCTGTAACCAAGGGCAACAACAGCCTCCCTGTCTCTTGTGGGGTGTGTATAGCATGACTCTCCCCACCAAGAGAGCAGGCTCAAGGGCCAGGCGCAAACACACTCAGCACTTACAACCCCTCTGTATAAGAGATAACTAAGGCCTGAATGCTGGCACCATAAAAGCAGGTCAGGGAACTAATTAAAAACACATTTCCTAGACTACCCTGTCCCACCTGGAAAGGAGAACACTCCTCCCAGTAAGACAGCAGAGCCACTGATTTCATGGCCAAATGTACTATGACTAGACGCCTCATAAAACTCATTCATACACTGAGTAACAGAATAAAGATAAGTACTTATTTGAAACATTAAATCAGTATTTTAAAAAGTATGTTAATGCTGAAGTCAACCAACCTAGGATAGTGACACCAATCACATTTATCTTTTTTCGGGTCTGAGAAGGTCAGTGTTACTCGGTGCATATCAAGGCTACAGCAAAATTTTAAGGCTATTCATCTGTTCCGGCTCTTTGCATAGTAGGTGCTCAATAAATACACTGTGGATGAATGGGTGGATGGAAAGATGGGTGCAGGAAAGAATGAATTCGTAGTCACACTACTCACATTCTGAAATGTAATAATTAAGTATCTCATTTTACTTATGATTTTAAAAATGATTTTTTCCCTTTCCAATGAAACATGTATCTGTATTTACTTCTAACCCTAACTCATACAATGCCCAAAGAATCTAGATTGTTTCGTTTTCAGAAAAAAATAAAAATAAAATAATTACATGCTACTACTTTACTTACAATTTTCTTAATTTGAGGTTCATAAATATACTACACTTAAAAGGAATTTGGGGAAAATAGAAATTACTGAGAATAAAAAATATGTATATATGTAGATGATAATATATTTTTAAACTAGGTACTTTTGCTTATTACTGGTGCAAATTAGGGAAGATAAAAGGAAAAGAGAAGTAATGACCTTTATTTCAATGTTCTATTATTTAACCATTTAAATGATAATGTAGAAAGTTTTTATAGAAGAAATACTTTTCCTTCATCTTACTTTCTAGTCATTGTTTTTCTTGTTTAATAATCTTAAACTTGTATATTAAGAAGCCCACGTGATTCTTATCATGTATGGGAGAGAGTGCACTGATGGAAAGGTCTGGAAATGTGGTTCACCCTATACCCTGGACACTAGGAATATCTCATGAGTATTGGAAATTTTTGTAGAACATGGCAAGCCATGGAAAATTTTTGAAAAAGGAAATAATTAGATTTGTGCTTTAATAGCAGTCACTAGGCAGCACTATACACGTAGGCTGAATGGAGGAGAGAATAAAAATAGAAAGACTAGTTGGGAGCAAGAAATAATGAGTGCTAAAGGTTGGCAACAAATATGGAAGTAGAGTCAATCAAGATTCAAGCCAACCTGATGTGGAGGGGAGCACAGTAAGAGTTCCAAAAATGGCACTACTGCTTTAGGCACAGGTAGCTAAGAAGATAATTGTGATGTTCATAGAAAGAACGAAGGTAAAAAAGATATAGAACAGGTGAAGTATAAATAAATAAATGAATGAATAAGTGAGTGGTCAAAAGAAAGACCATTTGCTGGGAGAGGAAATAGGGTTTTAATCCCTGTTCTACTATCTCCTTGCTAGAAGGCACTGGACACATCTCTTAAGCTCTCTGAACCTCAGTGCCTCATTTATAAATAATGCTAGTAAAATCTATTTTGCAGGATTGTCATGAAGACTAAATGAGATTAAATGTAACACTTGATCCACAGCAGGTGATTAATAAACAATTTCATTTATGTCTACTGATTTTTACTTTCAATGACTTAAAACCATTCCAGACACATAGTAGGCACTCAATAAACCTACTGAATGAATGAATTACTACTATTGCTGTTCCAATTCTATTGAAGACTGAAAAAGATCATGGGATTTGCCCATTAGACAGTAATTGGTACACTTAGAGATTGCTTAAATGCATAAGGGTTTTGAACACTTGAATGAAGTATAAGTCCAAGTGTTTTGGTGAGGACATTCTAAATACAGTGGGATTGTTGAGAAAATGTTTTCTTCAGTTTTACAGGTTAACAAAAATCCACTATGTTACCATTAATGGTGTGAAAAACATCTTACGCTTTAGAGTTTTTACAGTATATTACTGCATTTGATCTTCAACCCCTTGAGTAAAGGAATTCAGTTACGATTATTGTCACTTCTATTTAAAAGATGAGAAAACCGAGATTCGGTAAAGTTGAATGACTTTTAGGGCACCGGTGTCAGAGCCAGAACTTACGTTGAGGTCTTTGGACCACAAGTGTTCTGAGCTTCCCACTACCCACATCCTCACGCCCGTTCATGTGATTCCAGATGAGCTCTCTTCCATGCTTCATCCCACCCTAATTTTTCCATCCTACAATCTGCAAGTGCAGGGTGGGGCAGAGTTTTGTGGGTTCAGAAGTGGTGCGAGTACTGCTCCTGTCTCAACATCCAACCCGCACCAGAGAGCACCCATCTTCCCTCGAGGCCAGTGCCAGTGTAGGATGTTCCCCTGGTCCTTAGCTCCAACAGAAAAATCTGCTGTTCTCATGGGAAATATCAGGACTTCTTTTGGAAAGGTTTCCTATAATGAAGGGGCAAGCTTTAATTTTCTGATCTTAACTAATTGGTTAAACAGAAAAATTTGTCTGCATATTGGATTATTGCTGTTACCTTACTCCGCGCATGACACTGTACTCCCTGAATGCTCATCCTGGCCCTATCCCTAATTAGATGTACAACCTTGGACAGCATGTCCTCCCTTTGAAACTGGTTTTTCATATTTAAAATGGGGGGTTTAGATAATAGCACTTATTCCATTGGGTTTTCACTATGATTCAATGATATACCACATATAAAGCACTTGGCACACTTAGAACTTGAAATATAATGAACACTCAATACATGGTCATTGCTATTCAGCAATGTGTGGTATCCCAGTCTTACAAAGAAAGTAACCCAGGCCCAAAATGATAAAGATGCTTTGCACAAAGTGACCAAACATCTTTTTGTAACAGGAACTATGCTTTCTTTATGGAGGAAAAACGCCCAAGATAATCATGATTTTTTCATTGACTGCAAGTGTCACAGTCACTCCAATGATTTGAAATTATCTGTTTGGAAAGTAATGTACATTTTCAGTTCATAAATTGGAATAATGGGGGGGAGGGGGGACTAGACCCATAGTTGAGATTCAATAATCTTAAACATAAGAATAATAGGTGAGTTTAGAAACATGCAGGAAAAGGGCTTTTTAAACACATAAATATGTACTCTCACACATCCTTGTAATAATATCTAAATTAACTTAATCTGTCTCCTTGCAAAGTAAAACTAAGAGCTTAATTTTCATAACTAATTAGACAATATTTCCTTATTTAGAAAGTATTTTTTCCCAAATTGTAAGAATTCTGTATTTACTTTCTCCTGCTCTCTTGTACTTTCCTGGTGTTTCATTTAACAGTGGATCTCAACATTGGTTGCATATTATAATCACTTTGGAGGTTTAATGAATACCTATGCTTAGGCATCGTAGAAGTCCAAGCAAGTCAGAATCCTTGAGGTTGGAGGGCCCAGTACAGGTTTTGTTTTTGCTTTTATTTTTTTAAGTTCTACACACCCCTTTAATGCATGGCCCAAAATGAGAATCACTGATTTACCCAATGTCTTTCAAACAACAAAATGATGGATTTTTTTTTTTTGCCTTGATGACAGCTATCTGTAAAGAAAGTTGTTTTACTTCAAACCATAAAACTGCTTACTCTGAAAGCCAATCTTGACCTTTAATACAAATTAGCTTGATTTCCCTTGATTCTAATCAAACACATTTGCAAGAGTCCCATTCCATTAATTTTTCTAAGGTGGGGTGAGTTATATAAGAAGATCACATGATACACAACATTCAATTACAGTACTAGAAAAATGGGACCTGCAGGATGCAGATTATTCTGCAGAGTTTAGTTATGACATTAATTTTGTAATACTTGAAATTATAAATCAATGAGAAAAATGTGATGCTAAGGAAACCAGCATAAGAAACATAGCATTATAACATTAAAATATTTGGCACAGCCATAGAGCTATTTTGAAATGCTTTTTATTCAATACCTGAAACCCTTCTAATGCATATGCTGGATCTGGCTTGTGGAACAGCGCAGGTTAAAAGAACAAGAAAAGCCTAGAAAATGTGATCTTATTATACTGACAGGTAACAGAAAAGAATATTACATATTTCAAAGGCAATAATTTAATTTTCCTGGGTTACTTAATAGTGTCTTTTTATGCATATACTGTGATAATGGTGGAATGCAATGAAGTTTCAGGTACTCCAAGAGGAGCAGGAAGAGAAAGACACTCTTTAGCCAAGACATTTCACCATTTATGTGTTGTTTTAAAATGACAAAAATATGGAACTATCTGCCAATCCTCTTACACTAGTATAACCACTCTACGGAGTAACCCTTTCCATTGGAGAAAAACATAGAGTAAGGTGGAAAAATGGAATCCAAGGATTTGAAAGGGAATCAGGTTCACAAATACAGGTAACAAAAGTGAAATGTTTAGATTTGTCTCCTTTGAGTAATTGGAGTTATTAAGTAGAATCTTAAGCATAGGTAGACAAATTCAGGATTGAAAGATTGGTTCGTTTGTTTATTTAAATATTTAAGAATTTTTTTAAATCAATCATGTGTTAAGTGACTCCCATCTTTAAAAAGGAACAAGACACTGTCCCTGAAAGTCTCAATGGTCCCTGGCCCTTCCATCTTTTAAACGATAGGTGATGCTTGCTACTTTGAAGCCACCCATGTTTTCAACTGTGACCTTTATTCAGATGATTCTTAAACTCCTATATTTGGGTTGGACTTCTCTTCATCAACTTTACTCTCAAGCTAGCCTCCTGACAACTAGCAGAAAGATGGTTAACAGTACAAACTCTAGAATCTGGGTCACTAGATCTGAGTCCTAGAAGTTCCACTCAATTTAATGTGAGACCTCGCTAGAACAAGATACTTAACCTCTCTCAATTTCCCGATCAGTAAAATAGGAATAAGAGTTGTATCCACCTCAAGAGTTATGAAAAGAGTTCCACGAGATAAAGAAATTGCAAGAGTAAAGTCTCTGGTTTGTGGAAAGAACTCAGCAAATGTTAGCTATCTTTTCTGCCAATGTCCCTCACTCTCACTCATTCTAGCATCATGCTTGAACTTCAAAATGACCTTTGTTACCTCCCACTGTGTTTGTCTTCTAGTCAGTCACCATATCCTGGCTATTCGCTTTGTGAAACATTTTAAAGAAAACTTTCCTCTCCATTTTTATTTCTCTCGATGAATCCTACTCCTAATATTTGCAGGGCCTACAGCAAGAGTACAACTAGAGGCAGTCTGTCACATTTCTACATTTTTAAAAAGTATAAATCCACCTATCAGCTATTAAATAAAATATGTTCCAACCTCCTACCTTGGAAAAATATACCTTCAAAATGCCTAGAAGACCAGGTTTAAATTTAGATTTTCAGCCTCCTCTGGGTTCCAGGCCAGAAAGTCTGAGCAAAAGAACTGGTACCTAGCTCCTGTCTCCAGCCATGCCTGACACCCTTTCCCCGCCTCACCTCTGAGGATTCTCTTCCCAGCCCCCTTCCCCGATGCCCTTTGAAGCCTTACCCAGCCATCAAGGACATTTCAAATGCTTTCTTCTCCAAATTCCCTTGAGCCAGGTATGAATTCATTCTTTTCTGAGTATCCAAATTATTTTGATTCTATATATCAATGAAACTTAATGGCATTTTGTCTTGCGTTTTTATCAGTAACTGTGTATTTGGTTTCCTAGTTAAGGTAGCTTCTACTGGATTCTCTGTGCTCAATGCTGGCAGCAAGTAAGAACTTTCTGATGAGCTTAAAACAAAACAAAACAAAACAAAACAAAACAAAACAACCCTGGCTGCACCCAGAATCAAGAACAATGTGGGGTGGGGGAGAAAGCATGGCTTTTTTTTTAAATCTCTGCTGTTTATGTTGATGTGCAGCCAGGGTTGATAAGGATTGTAGAAGATTATAAATTCCTTGAGGGTCAATGTCCATGGTTTACTTTATACTAAACACATTCTTTTGAAATGAACTGAAGCTGATACATGCTTTCCCCCCTGCATGTACCTGGTCCACATGCTGCACATAATCCCTAATTACTGATGTAATTTATGAGCACTGAGGAATGATGGGGACTTACGCTCTAAAATTATGCAAAAGGAGACATACAAAGAATTAATCTTATAGTCTGAATCAAGTTGACTCTCTTACCTTGATCTCTGCATTTATTGTGTATGGCACATCTTATCAATAATTTAATGAACTTATTAAAGGCAATGACTAGAACAGTGTCTGGCATATGGTGGGCATGAAATAAAAGTTTGGCAAATGGGTGAATGAGTGAGCAAATGCATGAATAGAAATTATAGCCAACAGGACTTTAGAAATCATTATCTCTGGAACCTATGAATGGTACCTCACATGGAAGAAAAAAAAAAAAAGACTTTGTTGTGATTAAAGATCTTGAGATGGAGAGATAATGTTGTATTAATCAGGTGAGCCCTAAATGCAATCACATGTATCCTTATAACGGGGAGGCAAAGGGAGATTTGACATGCACAGAAGAGCAGACACTGTGACCACAGAGGCAGAGACTGTGTGATGCAGCCACAAACTAATGAATGTTGGCAGCCACCAGAGGCTGGAAGAGGCAAGGAACCAATTCTGCCCTAGAGCCCCTGGAGGGAGCCCCGCCCTGCTGACACCTAGATGTCAGCCCAGTGACACTGATTTTGGACTTCTGGCTTCCAGAACTGTGAGAGAATACATTTCTGTTATTTCAAGCCATCAAGCTTGTGGTTACAGCAGCCACAGAGGAAAACTGATATCTGGAGAGGTAAAATGACTTTTCCAAAGCCCCACATTAGTCAGGGCAGAGCCAGGTTTCTAACAGGGATCTCCTGGCTCGCTGACATGCTTGCTCTCTTTCCACAGGACTCAGCTGCCTGCTCCAGAAAACAAAACCCACTGAGTTCTGCAACTTTCTGTTCTAAACCTGGGTGCCAAATATAGCCTCTTCTATGGTCATGGGATGGAAACCGCAAAAATGATAAACTGCAAAAAAAGTCATTTTACAAAAATGACAATATAGTACTGCCATATAAGATCCAGAAAGATACGCATGGCCAATATTTGCATTAAGCCATATGTAATCAATGTACAACAGCAAATGTCCAGAGGGCAAGGGAGGGAGAGGGGTGCTTACAAGAAATGCTGGCATGGCAAACACTATAAAAACAGACCAGAAAGACAAAGCAAGGCGAGAGAGTCCCTCACCGTTGGAGATGGGACAGAGCAGAGAGCTGGCATATAATTTAAAAGAACAATGGAATGATTCCATTTGCTCAAAAGTGAGCAAACTGGAGACAGAGCCAAAGTGGAAATTGTGATAGAACCTGGCCATGATGGTCTTTCTCACCAGCGTAGAAAGATCTGCAGACACCAGAGTTTTCAGGGACATTCACAAAGGACAGCTACAGGTTGCAGGTGAGAAAAAAAAATACCCTGAGGTGCAATAATTCTAAACGAACACCAGATCCTTTACTATCATCTTTATACACAATTATGCCTTTTATGTCCCAATGCGACAACTTCATGGTATATTTTCCAAATAAGGAAACTGGGATGAAGGTAGATTCAGTGAATCACAGATAGATGACAGATAACACTTGTTTCCAGAGCTTATGTTTAAATTCTTGGGCCTTTACTGATAACTCCAAATAGGCATTCGCATAATTAAACATTAATAGACAGATAAGGTAACCAAGTGGTCAAAGCAAGAGATATGGGATTACTCAGATCTCACGAGTGTGGAGACCTTTTTCATAGGGGCGAAGGAGAAAGAATTATGAGGAATGTAAGGGAAGCAGGAGCAGAAAGGTGAAACCTGCCCACCTCCTATGTTGGTTAAGGACACAACCAGAACAGGGTGCAAACATTCCCTTAATGATCCTACAGGTATAACAAGCGAAATAAACAGCCTCGCCTTGACAAGTCCCTGCTCCCCAAGGACCTCAGGGTTATCTCACAGTTTAAGACTCAGTCACTCATTTAGGCCGAGCAAAGCCCTGCGGGCTCAGGGAGTTTGCGATCAAACCAATGGCTCATGGCGTTATTGTCAGTGGATGTTACCCCACAGGAGGCTGGGCCGTTGCATCATTCAGGGTAAAGACATACTTGTTACGCGTGTGACAAACAAAAGCCTCCCCAAAGGGGTTCCCCGGAGAGCTGTGTGTGAAAGACAGGCAGCGTTGGCCTGTTCCACATCTGTTCTGCCCACGATCTTTAGAAAAATGAACTTCCTGGGCAGACAGGAAAGGAACCTCAGTTGACTAGATGTATAAGGTAAGAGATCACTTTGTCTATCAAATATTATACTGCAACGCTGTCAAATAAGAAAGCCAAAAACACATCGTTAATGGAAACACAAAGTTTAAGATCCTAATTTTATCTTTCTGAAGACTTCAATGATTATATTAAATTGCTTCTAAGCTCATTATTTTTTTTCCTCATATCAAAAATTTTTATTAAATGTACTGGGGTGACATTGGTTAATAAAACTACTTTAAATAAGAGGAACTGAAAACATACATAGATTGAAAAGTCATAAATTTTAAGCCAGCTGTTTGATATACATTTTTATTGAAGGTCCTCAGAAACAATATATAAAACAGTACCTTAATAATACAGATTGCAAAAGTGCATTAATTTTCTTAAAGTTTAAAGGATGCTGGACTAATGAATTCTAAACTAATTTAAAACAATTTCCTGCTTAACCACCATTCAAAATCCTTTTACTCTTTCCTCTATTCTTAACTACAACGCGTATTTTTTATGGGGAGGGAGGTAGCTTATAAGTGTTAGAACAGGGGGCGTCCAAGTTACTGAGAGGAAAAAGGCTGGTGGGGCTGCTTCTCCACACTGTGCTAGCTAAAGCAGCTCCAAATTTAGAGGCTTCTCCACATTTAGGGAACTCAGTATGTGGCCACAAGTCTTGCAGACAATAACCACCCTATTGCAATGTTGATTGTTCAAGGAATAGGCGAGCCCCCTCCCCCCTAGAAAAAAGAAAAAACACGTCGGTGGGTAGCACTAGATAGAAGTTAAAGAGCATCTCAAAGCTGTCATTCAGAAGTGAAAGGAACAGAAAGTCAACAGAGGAGTAAATGAGAAAAAACAGCGAGGAAGGGACACGATCTACCAGAGATCAAGCAGCTTGGTTTTGCTCAGATATTTTCAACCGCCTCCCCACCCTCCAATGATAGCACCACTATCATCAGCCTCCTCACAAACTGTCCTTTTTTCCCCTCACTTATTTGGCTCCTTTTATGTGCTAGGCAGTGTATTACTTAACTAAGCGAGCAACTGTGAGTAAAATAAATAGCATTGCTTTACTTTATACAAAAACAAAAAAAACCCACAATCTTAGAAAGATATCCCTAGCTCTCAAAAAGCTTAGTCTATTACTAAGACAACTCCCAGCACTAAGGGAGAAGTTCTATAATCAACAGAGTTAACATGTCAGAGAAGCCCAGGGTCAGCCAGGAAGGCTTCACAGGAGAATGGAACTGAAGTCAAGTCTTGAGGATAAGTAAAGAAATTTCTCAAGAACTACGGGGACAGGGTGGTGGTATGGTGGGGAGATGACACTCCCAGCAGAGACAAATGCAGGAGGGGAGGACCTGAGGAAGACACACAGCTCCGAGAGGTGACTAGATCAGGGTGCACGGTTCATTGAGAAGATAAAGGAAGATACACCTGTACCTCTGGTAGAGGAAATGGAAAGCCACTGACATTTCTTAAACACAGAGGTGACTTGAACAGATGGAGGCTGAAGGAAGATTAACCTCATAATAGAAAACAGACATGCAACCAGGGAGCTCAGAGCCTAGACATCTTCTAGAAACTTTATAGAGCTTAAGAGTATGTACTAAGGGTATTTATCCACTTCCCTTCCCTTATTTTCTTTCCTCCTCGTGTATTTTATTTTTTAAAACTTATGATACAGATCCCAAATCCTTTTTGGAGTTAAAAGAAAGAAAACTAAGAAAGGTAGGAAGGCAGATGGGTAGGCGAATTATCTGCTCTCCCAACAGAAGGGGAAATGAACTCTACTTTGACATATTTTATTGAAATTTGGAGATTCAATAACACATAGCCTAACACGTTATGGTATGTATTAATTTTCCCCTTTCTATAATTGGCTTCCTGACTTTCTCTACTAATTCGCAGGCCCTTTCGCTAATATACTATTACCTCTAAAATCTGTTTTACAATTGATTGTTTCACTTTCAACATAAAGCCAAAACAAGATAAATTCAATTCTTCATCATTAAAAAATGAAGCACCATATTAAAGGCACAAAGATTCCGATATATTAAAAATAACATAAAAACCACCCCAAAAGAATTTTCATAGCTATGTGGTTTTATTTTCTTAAGTTTTTAATTACAATACTTCTTTTAATACAACATACAATGAGAGAAGATAGGACTTCAGGAAGAATTTTTCACAATCACTGGGTTAATAGTCCATTTCAACAGACAGTACACCCAAAATGATAGTAAAATTCCCAAAACGCCCATGTCCATGAACACATTAGGCAGACATTTGGGATCCCAGTGACAAACCAAACAAATAAATACAATGACTTGTCCAGTTTTTTCCTATCAGATACAGATTTTAAAAAGAGGGGATCAGGATAAAGTTCTGGCTTTGCCCATCTATCTGTACAGTAGTCTTAGATCGCCTGAAAACATTTAGAATCTCAAGATCAGAGAAACACAGGTCAGCCCTGCTGGGCGTGGCTCAGCAGTTGAGCATCGACCTAGGATCCAGGAGATCTGGGTTCGATTCCCAGTCAGGGCACAGGCCCAGGTTGTGGGCTCCATCCCCAGTGGGGGGCGTGCAGGAGGCAGCCGATCAGTGACTCTCTCATCATTGATGTTTCTATCCCTCTCTCCCTCTCCCTTCCTCTGAGGTCAATAAAGATATACCTAAAAAAAAAAAAAATCATCCAGGATTAGGAACCACTGTTAAAAAAAAAAAGAAAAACACAGGTCAGGTAATCAAATAGCTCTTTCAGTAAAAGTAGACCCAGAAGGTGTCACTAGCTTTTATTAAACATGTATGTCTTCCCACAGTCCAAACCTCGTAACTAGCTTTCCTTATTAATAATCTGTTCATACGTCATTTCAGCATTTCTTTCGGAAGAACAAGTTCATCCAAGAGTGAGAGATAAAAGACGAACGCCTACATGTGTGCCGCGACGATTATCTGCCCTCTCTCAGGACTCGCGTAATTCCAAAGAGGGTGAAATTATTAGGGCAAATTCCAACTCCAAAGGCAATTCCCCAGCTTGGCAGCTGCCAGTGGGACTGTAATACCAATACGAAGAGAAAGTCGTCTTGGAAGTTAAGAAGAGTCTGGGGAGAAAAGGTTAATTATGCGGTACTACCTAAGGAGCAACCATCTATCACAAGAGGAAAGAGGCTTATATAATCAAATGCTTGAAAGTTATCGTGAAAAAAAGACTTAAAGCAATTTCAGACTATCTCGGTTTTTCCATTTTCTGTAAGTCGATAGGAGATTTTAAAGAAAAACTCACCAATAATTTAGTGGTGGTTCTTTCATTTTGGATATTAAAGTAACTCCAAAGCAACACAAATAAAGCAACATATGGATATGTGTTGATTAAACTTATTGATCATAATTTGCAAGACATGCATGGCAAAATCAATACCATAATAATGTCTCACCTATTACAAACACTCAGAATTTTATAAATCTACATAGCAAAGACAGAGGGAACCAAGAAAATGAGGGGTGTCAGGAGACAGTTAAAATATAATTACTATTTGTAAGAAAAAATAAACATGTATTTTGCTCATAAAAGAGACCGTTGTGCATTTCCTTAAAACCTATATAACTTGTTCTTATCTTATTAACAAATTCATTTAACACAGTTCTTTGCTTTCTAACCCAGCAATAAATTATAGATGGAGGAGATGCTATATACTGACATTCTCAAAAGATGACAGACAAAAATTCAGAAATAAACAGAAAGCCATATAAAGCAAAGCATTTGAGTGTTACCTAGGGGAAGTAATATGGCCCTATATACCTCTGTATTCCTCAGAGTTATTATAATATTGCAACACAAACGAAAACATGCACACACCACACAACTTATACATGTACAAACTTTTGGTACTCCTCAGAGCAAACCCTAAAGTATACAGAGAAAGAATTCTATAAAGGTCCCAGGTAATGCTATAAACAAAAGGCTGTCCCTGTGAATTTTGTAGAATTACCAAAATTTTGCTCATGGATCTTCAGAAAATAAAACCTAGTATTGTTTGAGAACTGTGTTCCCGAAAAGATCAATGTAAAACAAATATTTATCAACCATTGTATTGGCCTAGATTTTCATAGTAATATTTAAGACTATGAAGGTGTTTAAAAATGTGACACCAACAGGCAATAAGGAACAACCATAAGAATTGTGAACATTGAGTTTTCCCTCAGCATACATGAAACTATGTATTTCAGATAAACTGACATGATCTTTTTTTTTTCAGTCTTCGGCTGTCAATGACATGACTTTTATACACTTACTAAAGACACACTATCCTACATTATACATATTATTCCCATTTTCTGGAGTGTTCCCACTAAAATCAAGAACTTGAATTTTCTAACAGCAGCTCTGCTTCACTGTTTAGCCTGATTCATAAAGAAAGGCTTAGTTAAACTGCTCTTAGAAAATGTGTATAAGTTGATGTGCCCTTATTTTAATGTGCTTCTATCTCTTTAAAGGAACTTTACTTATTAACTCTTTAATAACTGGCTTAATCAAAAGTGCATTATGAAATACTCCACCTCTTGTAAGCAATACCATATTTGCACTCCCAGGTGTAAATGTTCCAGACAAGCGTGGTGGAGACTGGCCAGCTAGTCACCAAGCCGGCTTCCATCTCTTCCTGGGCTACTGCTAGATGACATTTCCTAATGTTCTTTGTAATTAATGTGCCCATGTGTCTAAACTCTACCCAATAAACTGAACAGAAGCAATGTACCTACGGAAACTTACACACAATCCACTTCTTCCATTTCCCTTCCATCAGCTTGATGTGGAGAGATGCACGTTGATCTTAGATTCCATTAGCTGTAGAAGTGTGAGCCACATGCCTAAGCTGTCTGGGGCCCTGAGGAGCCACTAGAAAAAGAACAGCCCACCCACCATGCAGGAAAACCTCTCGGTCTTTATGTGAGTGAGAAAGAGCCTTGCTTCCTGTTTGAACTACATTATGAGGCTTTTGGTAGTGTTGCAACAATGAAGGAATATATAAACTAAATTACCCACCAAAATTTATTGTGGAAAGCAAAGTTGGGAACAAATAAACAGGCAGAATAAATTTAAACTGAACAGTTTGGAAAAAGGCTTGTGCCTCACTTTTAAAGCCCTGTCCCTCAGGAATTGGAGAATGAATAAAATAAAATGCTCACTCTGGTTTATGTTTCAACTGGAGTATCAGATTGAGAAGTTTAGACTTAGAAATACCAAGAGAATGAATAACTTAACTGTAAAGTTATATTAGTAAAAAATACATCTAAAACAATATTCAATAAATTTAATATTCAGTGGTTCCCACCCATACTGCACTCTGTGATCAAATTCTATGACCAAAAAACTTCAAGGGACTCGTTTACTTGATTATCTTAGAATATTTTTCTTGAAATAGATAATTAGCCAGGAACCTGAAAATATTTTAGTTACATAGAGCTCATCGCAATGAGGTTTGGCCTATGTTTCATTAAGAAGCCAACTGATTGCTCATCTGGGGAAGCAAGGCATAACCTACTTGGTTTGTCCTATGACTCTCTTTCATTTACCATTCACTTAAAAAAAATTTTTTTATTAAATGTTTTGGGTGTACCATTCATTTTTTATGGTAACAAATTCTGAAGAAACTCAAGAAAAAGTCCCCACTTGGACATTATGATATTTGTTTGTAGCTTTGTCCTGGTTTTTGTTTCCCACTTAATGACTAAATGGCACCACAGTGGGTAATGCGCTGGAGTAAAAGTGGTGAATCATTAAAGAGTTCGTAAATTTTAAAAACAGGGGCAGGCCTTCTGGGCCCCATATGCTTCCAGAAAACCCAATGTGGTGCTGTATTAATTGAACTGTGAAGCTTTTATTAGGCCTCTTTAAAAATGCTTGCAGTGAAGCTCTTATTGATGCTTGCCCTCAAATTGTTTATACTACTTAGCATTTCCATAACAAAGTTATATTTCAAAGAACTTTTTGATCATTAGCTAGGCCTACTCTAAATTTCTATAAGAGAATTCAGCTGTTTAGCAAAACAGGCATGTAGGAAAAACTCAAGCAATTTTTGCCTAAGATTTGCCAATGAGAAAAGAAAAGGAATAGACGATCTTGCCATAAACCCTTAGCTTATTGTATGAACAGCCTAGTCCTTTCACTCCATATGGGTGGAGCATTTGAAGAGAAACTAGCTACCTTTACGCAATAGGCTTTCAAAACTAAAGCTATAGGACTTTGCAATTACTGTTAAGGCAACTCCACCATCCAAAGTCACCTAGAAGCCCACAAGATGCCATCATTGCATAGCTCCAGGGTGGAAAATTCCTTTGGGCGCAGGTTCATCAAAATTACTTTCTATAAATTAGATTCATCCAAATTCAAAGTCACACTGGAATCAGCTGAGGGTTGATGCAGCCTAATTTATTTACTCTTAAAAATGTTCAGGCTCAAATCATGTTCCTTATAATCTTGGTATCATACTAAAATTCTGATCTAGGTTCAAATAGGTAGAAACTTGTTTTCAGGGCGTGGAGGCAGGGGAGGAATGTACTCTATAAGAATCTCTTTGGTTCATCACCACATAAAAACAGGATGGCCTAGGTGGCAGAGAATACATATAAGCCATTAGAGTTTTCTCACAAATCATTCCCTCCTCTAGGTTTCAACAGCACTTGTGTTTTATTCGTCAGAAAGCAGAATAACTGAGATATCTCAGCTCACAAGAGAAAACACCTATATTGAGATAGGATTTAATGATGTATTTTTTGTTTTTCTAGAGTCCCAAAGTAAGAAGCACTATAGCTTGTTAGATTAAAGAACATCTCTGCACTTCATCAAATCACAGGGAACAGCACTGTGCTCTACGCTACTTAGTACCACCTCCAGGTCTAGCACACTAGTCTCCTTAGAGGAGGGGCTGAGACTCTGTATTGCTAACAAGAGCTCCACGTGATTTTTATTATTGGACATGTTTGGGAAACTCTAGATTAGATGAGCCCTCAACTCTTTCCTGCCGAGATTTGGCAATCCTGATAAAACTTAAATTACCAGAAATGGCATCCATACTGCTGTACAGAAGAAATTAATGTCTGCTGATATATTTCACAAAGTACTCGACACACTGACTGAACCAAAACTATTCCACTTCTGTCTCTCCCACTGAATGGTACTGTCCATAATAGTAGAAACCATGATTTAGTGTGCTCTTTGTGTCCCTACTATATAACACACTGCCTGGCACAAAAAGAGATGCTTCATAAGTTTTAAATGAGTAACTATCTCAATTGCAGCAGCTAGCTGCCAATCCTATCCACACAGTCTTCCCTCCATTCAGGCTCCCCAGTGCCCTGACTGAGAACATTGTTGGGGCTGCAAGATTGAAATAAAAACCAGTGATTCTATATTCGAAACTCAGCACTTATTTTTTGACGGAATGCATGATCAAGGCAGTAATGGTGCAGTACTTGGTGTCAACTGTACTTCAATATGGATGGAGAACTTTTATGAGAATGATGGCAATGCATGGGGAAAATAAGAATTCACACAGTCCCAGGCCCAATTTTCAAGACAAACAGAAATATTCTGTCAGAGAAAGTGACTATTAAATAACTTCTATAATAACTGAAATGAGTTTATTTTTCTGGTGCACAAAAACTCCTTGGCGCCCTTTGAGGAACAAAAGCAAAATAAATGGATGGTGAAGGCATAAGACCGATTTAATTCTCCTTTTTACATAGTTAAAAAAAAGGAGATGTAAGAAAAACACTTTTTCTAAGTCAAACTATTAGGTTATTTCTCACCAGTAGAATATTTATCACACCATAAGATACAGACCAAGAGCAGAATAATGTTTTAATGTTTGTGGCCGGACATTTTCCTTTATATATGCCAAGTGCGTTTCAGGTTTGTACTTGCAGTAAACAGGAAAGACTCCCATCTACCTGGCCCATTTGCTACGACTTTCCTCAATTCAGATTTCATTCACAAAAACTTCCCAAACGGAATTGATTAAGACCTCTGTATAATGCTGTTCTCAGCAGAACAACAGTATTTATAAGAAAGTACACAAGGAAATTTTAAGGACTCTACAATCAAATGAGCTTCACTCAGTAGTTGTCTCATTTATCACTCACTTTTTCCCTTCTCTTAACTGAACAATTACCATTCTGGCAAGAACTTCGTCATTAAAACAGCAGCCTCAAAGGATATTTTCATATTATAAAGTGAATATTCGGGGAGGGGGGGCAGGTTGTGCTGATTTCGATTGTCAAATACTACCAGTTGTGAGCTAGTGTCAGGTCTACTGTATGTGGAATTCACCAAGGTTATCTGGTATTATTTTACTTTTTGAAAGAGAGTCCAATGTATTTGACCATCTTATGTCTTACAATACATATATATACAGGAACTCTGAATTTTTCCTAAAATGCTACAGGTTGCTGTCATCTTGAGTATAAGGAGCTGAGCTATGTATGCATTGTAGTCCCTTGAAGCACAGACTCACATTCACTTTCTACACAACCAACCACCTACCCGGGGTGGACAGTAAAACTCCTATTTAACCTCAAATCCCCTTTAATCGTGTCTGTTTCTTTTCCCTCAGGAGGTATTAGCTGCATGCACTCATCTGTTTTACTTCTCCCCCTTACCTCACCAAGTTCAGTAAATGTTAATTCTGACCATCTGTTACATATATACACCATTTCCACAGCTTTCTTGTCCAATATACTTTACATCTTAAGCAATTACCTCAACAACAACATTAATAACAAAAATCTCACCCCACCCTCACACATATAGATGAGAAAATGAAGAGTGATATCACCCTTACACAGATCTCTCCAAAAATATTACTTTTACACTGAAATTAGATGTAGCACAGACCTGCCTGAGAAATCTCTAAGGTGCCCATAGCTCACACTAAGAATCACCATAAAATCTCTCACCTGTTTAACGTTCTGCCATTTGATCCACTTTTCCTTAAGCATGTTAAAATTTAAAATTAGTTCTCATTACATTGCATCGGTTTTCTTTTTCAACTAAGTTTATCAAAATATTTCTGTATCCATTCATTGCAATCTAGTTACCTTTAAATAGGCCTAGATGGGCTGACCTGGGAATCTAACCACTTTCCAACAGTGTTCTAATGGGACTACGTGTTTCTCATTAAAAACAAGCAGGTCCAAGGTCTACACGTGTTAGAAAGATGGTAAACGAAGACCACAGAGACACTGAAATTGCTACACTTGCACTTATTTGAAAGTTAGTAAGTTTTATAACTTGAGTTTCATTATAATTTGGATTCAAATTTATCCTGTGTAGTTTCATCCTTCATTAGCCTTGATGGTATCTGCACTTTGTGTCCATGTCAAGATTACATATCCAGGTAGAAATGCCCTATCAAATGTTTCATTTAGATTCAGTTGCTGTCACTGTCATAGATTCTATCTTCCCATCATTCAGCGTGCCCTGTCACTCTCCTGTGAAGCGAAGCCGGGAGGTAACAAACAATGTGGGAAGGGTGTGTGTGTGTGTTGAGGGGGTAGGCAGAAAAGGGACATGGGAAATTTTTAAGAAATATATAAAAAGTCTAGTTTCCGGTCTTAAGAATTAAAGACAAGCTCCTATATAAATTCTAAACAATAACCTCTGGAAATGGGGGAAGTTTTCTGCCACTTTTTCTGCCACTTCTGTACTTAGCCAATTTGTTCCTATTGCTTTTAGTATGTTTTTATGATTCCAACACATTCTACCACAAGAAAAAAAGCTTGACTGTGGTGCTTCTAAATTAAATGCGTGTTAAATTATGCAATTTTGAAACATTAAATTTATATATAAATGAATATATGTAATATATATTTAAAATGCACTATACACATCTATAAAATGCAAACATGGTTTTAAGTTCATCTCAATAGAAAGGATAAGAAGACTACACTATAACTGTGATGAGCAATGCAGCTCACACAGGGCTGTCTGCGAGGGTGGGGTAGGGAGCAGGCAGGGGAAAGAACAGGTACAACAGGTTCAACAGTGGTTGCCAAAGTGTAGTCCCCAGGCAAGCAGTAGCATCTACCTGTAAAAATCACAATTCTTGAGCCCCACTCCAGACCTACTGAGTCAAAAACTATGGGCATGGGGCTTGTTTTGAACAATCCCTTCCAATGATGCTAACCCATGGTAAAGTTTGAGAACCTCTGGGCTACAGGGACTCAGAGGTAAGAGGCCTAGGTAACACTTCATCTGAATATCCAGATGACAATACCAATTATAAATCATGACTGTGACTAAAGACTCTGGAACAGCTTTGCTACATCATTTAGAATCAACAATCACAGTTCTACTCTGCAATGATTTCCAGTCCCAAATTCAACCTACAAGCTGGTGGACTACTGGGACTGTGGGGAAAGACTGAAGAGGCCATGAACTTTCAGAGCAGCTAATCTGGGTGTGGCACTCCACAGAGTGAAAATCTTGGCAGAACACATCCCTTTATAAACTCTGAATATAACATTACACTAGCTTCAACCTTGGAAGTTGGATAACACAGGATAGCAATACACTGAAAGGGTGTTTTAAATAGCGTATAGAAATAAATGCTCCTATAATAATCCAAACGGAAAATTCTTTTAAAATGTGTTCATGCTAAACATGTGGTTTCTGACCCTACTCCATCATACTTAAGAATTAGACTGTGTTTGTGCCAAAAGTGACACCCTGTTCCTGGAGGAATGGGAGTTGGCAGTGCTGGTCACACTACTCAAGCCACACAGTACCCTGGATTTGGAGGAAGCAGGTGCTAAGATTATAACTCAATATGTGTATAGGGGTGACAGTAAAGCAGGGTGCAGAGGAGAAATATCCTTCCTGCGTGTCAAGGGATGAAGAAGGAGTGATTCCACAGGCCGACTTTCAAAGTCCACAGAAAAATTTAAGAGCATTCAGACACACATGAGGTCAGAAAAGCTATGGGTGTGAATTACATGCCTGCATTATATTTAATAAACATTTATAACTTCATAAAATTCAACCCAAATGTTACATTAGAAGCAGAGGAATGAAAACCCAGTGCTCAGATAACAATGCGAATGAAATTAGTTGCCCACAAAGCCAACTGGGTTACGTAACAGAGGACACGCTGTAGATTCCAAAATCCAAAATTCATTATATCAAGCAACCTTCATCAGAAAACAAAACAACAGTCCTTTCATGACTTAAATTTTTGACTTGACGCAACACAAAGCAACATCTTTCATATAAAGACTGCTAATGGTTTTAAAAGCAATGAGACTGACCAGGCTGCACAGGCGAGCTCATCGTGGCAATCGGGCAAAGGACGACCGGGGACAGTGGATTCACAGCCTTCCTGCAGCTGGCGATGCGGGTCACCAGGGGCCGGGAGAGAAACCTAGAAGGCAAGAAAAATGCAGGGGGGTGACACGGGGTCTGCCAAGCCACAAAGGAAAAAACAGTCTCAGCTCAGCCACAGCTCAGCCATGGGTCTGAGAGGCAGCCACATCAACCTCCCAAGTGTCTTAAATCTTCATCTAGAATATCCATATCAATATATATTATCTATTATGGATATAAAGATATTACATATAGACAAGTAATTGATATTATTTATACATCTATAATTTTATCTGTAACGGTACAAATTTACCAGTCTTGCTTAAAACTAGGAATACTGTGAACACAAAAATAAAATAAAATAAATCCTGTGAATGGAAAACCACTTCACATAATTATAATTAGTTTCCTATTTACTAGTCCCTATAATTTGTTTTTTATTATCGCTATTAAAGAAATTTAAACTATGTTTTGGAATTTTGGATATGAATATGTCATTGCATAGTGTTTTTATCATTGTCAAAGATTTCCTTGTGGAGATAAGACTTCTTGGTGAAGGGATTTTAATAGACTGAAAAAGGGAATAAATAAACCATAAATTATAAGAGCGACGGAAAAGTTCCATTACAATTTCCACTTCTTCTTGAAGACTTTTGCAATCTCGCTGCAGCCAAAAGTAGTAACAGCCATGGTCTTCCCAGGAGTGGCACTTACAGGATGGACTTCTTGACAGGAATTTAAGGGACTTTCTGCTTTTAATTCGAATGCACTCTCATTGCTAGACATCTCGGCAAAGGAAAAGCAATTGGAAAGGCAGTTTCCTCACAGTTTACTGGAACTTGTCAAAGTTTTAAAAAAAGGAGAGGAGGAAGAAGGAGCTTTCAAAGTTGCACTTAATGAGTTTCTTGCAAAAATAGTATAACCCAATTGCACTATTTTTATACACAGAAGGCTGTTAACTCTGAGAAACATACATCTCTTTATCTTGAGAATCCAACATATTTATTGTGATTCGTTTTCTCATCAGTATTTTGAAAGTGCTATTACTATTTTTTGCCCAAATGTATAAGGCAGGATATAAATACATATTTCCTTTGAAGAACTATGTAACCTCACCAAGAATACCTATAATACTTTAAATGGCCTCTAAATAGAAATATGCTCATTATTAGAAGACTTAAATAGATTTATCAGTTGTAGCAGGCTGCTTATCACATCTTTAGTGCTGGATATATATTAGGATTTAGTAACAATAAAACATATTTTTATAAATCTTCAAAATTACACTGATGTAAAAAAATTACACTGATGTGCTTATTTCACCAACATTATTAAAGAATCTTAATTTCCATGTTGATGAGAAAGCAATATTTCTTTAAAAAATGAAAAAGGTAGAGCAGGAAGGTCTTTTGATTTCTTTATCAGCAAACAGACTTTCTGATGTTGGCTTCTAAATAAAAAAATGTCAATGTCATATTTAAAAAAAATCGCTTGTGTAGTTCTTAATAGTTGTAAAACACTTTTAGAGAGACCATATTTTATGTCATTTTCGCATCCACGATGCTAATAGATACTTGGAACTCTCCACATACATCCTTCATAGGTGAGAATATTGAGATGTCACCTATTTCGTAATTAAAAGGTAATGAAGCAAAATAAAAATTAAAACTGAGTAAGATTTAAATGTATAGAGTATATCAAATTAATGAGTGTGTACTTTGAGGTTTTTCCCATTTTTTACTTTTTTACACTGCAGTCTGAAACATTTCATAAAAGCTATTGCTGCATTCTTTTTTTAAATGTTTTTCACTGACTTTTTAGAGAGAGAGGAAGGGAGAGGGAGAGGGGGTGGAAGAGAGGAACATTGATGGAAAGAGAAACATTGATTGGTTGCCTCCCACAAGCACCCTGACCAGGGATCGAGCCCGCGACCTGGTCATATTCCCTGACCAGGAATCAAACCAGCGACCATCCAGTGCATGGACAATGCTATGTTTTTTTATTGAATTTTTGGAGAGAGAGGAAGGAAGAGGGGGAGAGAGAGAGACTGGCTGCATTCTCAATTCTCAATGGCATGGTTTAATTTTAAATTAAGAATAACAAAACATAAGGGACAGGAAACTCTAAGAGAATGTAAGTAAAGCAGCACAGAGAGATGCCTTCCATCAGAAGCGCAGTTACTCTGTGTTTAAACAAACAAAAAAATCTATAATATCACTTTCTACAATTGATGCTTGTATATTTACAAATATAACTCAATTTAACCAATAATATCCAACCGTTAACAGTAGTAATACTAAAGCAAAGTTTTACTACTTGTCCCCAAATCTAAAATTACAAAGATCTTTCACTTTTCACCACGTCTGCCTCTTATTTCCACAAACATAAATAATGACAGTCCATAACATGTCGATTTATGGGTAGTTACATAATTGGTGGGTTTCACCTTCATAGCTCTAGACTTGAGTTGCAAAGTTAATCTCAGATGGAAATATGAACTCTACTTCTAAAATATCATCATTAAATACCTTTTTAAAATTTAAACTACTCTCTTTGCCATTCAGTTGTTTTAGTAACTTCCTAATCATGACATATTCTTGCAACATTATGAAAGCCTATTATCTGAACAGTTATAAAGAAAATAAATATGCGTTTCTATGTTGATATGTACTTGCTTCCAGTTATTATTACATCTCCATTTTTAATGAGCCACAATGAACCAAAGTTATAACAACTATAGCTGCATAATTGAAATATGATTCTTTAAAGAGCTCTCCTAAAAGATTTCAGAGGTACGGATCCTCTACACATACATGCACACTGTGTGCATGTGTGTGTGTGAGTGTGTGCGAGTGTGTGTGCGGGTGCACACGACATATCATCAACTACCTAATCTTCCCTTTCCTGGTGGCTAACAAGTCAACAGATTAGAAGCCCTATTCACACCTTTTAGGGACAAAATTGATACAAAATGAAGCCCGTTTTTACCTGCTCGGAGAAGAAAGAGGGGTTGGTGGGGAACATCTGTCAATGAGGATGAGCAATTTATTCTTAAATTTTCCCACACTTCTTTATCCAACTGGGCTTCAGAGAAATGCACTATTTTCTGAGAATGGGGACATTTTCCTTTAGTATGTGAGTCATCCTTCCAGTAAGCCTCAACTAGAAATAATAGGGAACTGGCCTTCAAGTGAGTAGATAAATGAAAAAAAAAAGTAATGCTGATTGTGAGTGCAGATTATCAAAGCAGGTATAGAAATATATCTGTTTTCAATTAATAGTTTTGATTAATTTGCACATTAATTTGCCTTTGCTGTGAAAATACATTTACATTTCAGGAGATAAAGCACAGCAAGAGCAAAATTGTTCCTATGAATCTTTTACCTATTGAGATCCAAGAATTGTTATTTTGGCTCTTGACTATCCTTGAGCTACCTGGATCCACAATAAGAAACCAAGAGTCTTTATACAAAATGATCATCTCTGACTACAAGCTGGTCATCTGCCTGCTACAGGTTACTGCTACGATATCCTGGAATATATATAGCACAGTGCAACAGCCCAAGGGGGGACACCCTGCAATGTCTTAGCTTGCTTGTGCAGCCAGCCAAAGAGAGGGCACTATCACATCCCATTGCCCCAGCCCACACTGCTCTCATTATCACTGTGGTGGTGATTCGTAAATCCTTTAACCATTCCATACATGCCTGTTCCATAGTAAGGAAGGGCAAACCAGCAGAGCTTTACAAATCACAAAGCATCTGCCCAAGGATCATCTCCTCTGATCTCACAACAACCCTCTGGAGTACACTGAGTAAGCCATTATGATCCCCATCCTACAGATGAGGAACTGGAGGCTAAGAGAGTGTCAGGAATGTGTTCAGAGACATAGAGGTGGTAAATGAGAGGGCTGGTCTCCTGACTCTTAGCCCAGTGCTCTCTTGTGTTGCATCACAAGGAATTGCAAACCATGCTCGAGGAGCTGCTTGAATATCAAGACTCTACCCAGTCATCACAATTTCAATAATGACTCACTGAGTTACAGGTCTTCTTTACTACAGAACTTATCTAGCCAGTGACTAAACTGAACTCAGACAAAAAAGATGATAAAATAAATAGTTGGAATAAATGTCTGCAAGAAATCTCACAACATAAGCTTTCAAATCTGACTTAGACATCATGTTCCTACCACAATCTTTCTGTTGGTTTTTTAACGATAGTCTGAGATTCTAATTACAGTTTTCTTTTTTTTCCCTTTTGGGCAATTTGTATTATTTTGGACAGTAAGCCACTTTGAAAGCAAAATGATGTTTTAGTCTATGTAGCTAGCAAAAACCCTGTGTCTCTAATATATCTTCCTCAGATTTACGGCAAGTTGTAACCCACAGTTCAGCCTGCGGGTCCTTTTCTTCTCAGATGGAGCCATTGGCTTCAATTCCCCTGAAGAGTAGGCTTCATGAGCTGACTCAGTTCCTAATACCCACTGTAGAGATAGTTTATTAGTGGAATAAGCCTACTGTGCAAGTTCATGGAGTATCAGGAGGTTCTTCAGACCCACAGTCTCTCTCTTGTGCCTCAGAACCTGAATTTCATCTTCAGAGATAAATACTAGAAAACTGCTCTTAACATTCTTTTCAACAAACTTTTACTGGCAACATCCAAGATACTCCACTACCCATTATGGGAACCTCAGATTCTATTTCATTTTCTGTTTCTGGCATTTCCCATATATAGTCATCAAAGCCAGCCCACTGATGTCTTAAAAATATCTTTCATATCGAGGCCCTCCTTTCCATTTCAATGAATGCTGTCGTGGCTCGAGTAATCATTTGTTCTTAGTCAGATTCTTTATCTAGTCTCCTATCTGGTATCCCTGCCTCTGGGGGATGTATAAATAAATAAATGGGTAAGTTAAAATCTGGTGTCCTGCATACTCCTTAGTTGGTATTCAAGTTCCCTCATAATTTGTTTTCTCTTCTTTTTTTCTCTCACACGTAACTCCTATGGTTCCAAGCAATCTGTCATTATTCCTAGGGTGCTATTCAACATCATGAACTACTGAGACATAGGCACAAACTCATCAGAATGAACACTAAATACACCAGCTGACTGTGAGTCTTGATTTTCCCTGTATAGTATCATTCGTATTTCCATGTTTTTGTGCCATTTTCTGCAAAGGATACTATCACCTCTTCTCTGCCTCCCAGCTCAAATTCTTTAAGGCTATGTTCAGTGAGAATTCTTAACCAACCACTGCAAGGAAAAAGTCACCTTCCTCATCTACGCTCCCACCATACTTATACTAGCGCCCCTTAGGTTAGATAATAATACCACCTCTTATGTGGGCGCATTGCTTTCATCCACCATGTGACAATGTTTCTAGGTTCAGGGATGACACTATGTTCATCTCAGTAACTCCCACACCTAGTACAGGGCCTGGTACGTGTAAGTACACAACAAATTCTTGATAGGTGAACGAGTCAACTAAGGGAAAGGGCTAAACCTATGAATCTGTAGTTGCCTGACTCTGGGGCAGAATCATTTATCCAACTTGTCAGCAGAGTGTTTTGAAGCACTAGGTCACAGTCCTTTGATTTTGATCAAAGACAGAAAGAAAAACGCTCTAGAGTTTGGGCCACCATCTAGAAAGGGCAGACCCACATGAGGTGGGTGCCTTCTGGATCAGCGGGAGACCCCAGGCACCCAACAACACCCTTGAATTATGTTGCCCAAGATACCGTCATTTCTCAGGTCACTGGAAGGGTTCACCTTTTCAACCTTCTTATTAGCTTCAGTGTTTCCTCTGCCAAAAGAATTCATTTCTTTATTAGACAAGCTCTTCAACCTCACGATTACATCAAAATAATCGAACCACTCTTCATCAAGACACAGGAGAATGGGACACAGAGATTTAAGAATACTTGTTCTTTCAACTTTAGTAGCAGAAGCAGGACTATGCAAATAATGCTCCGACAATACTTGTTTTAAGCAACAGGCCCCGGGAGACTCTGGAGACTGGGAAAACTAATGGGCACAGAAGGGAGCCACCCCAAGGATGCAGTCAGTGAGTTAACCTCCCCTAACACTGCAGCAGACACCTGGTGCTCAGAATTACTGAACACACCAAAAAAACTGGTACAGCTACTCCTTTCATCTCATCCTGGTCTCCGGGCAGTTACTGATGAAAGACTATTGGTTTCAATCCCAGTCTGCTTGCCAGATATTTGCTGGCTTCCCCCTTAGAGTACAGCTAAGAGCAGAACGTGTCACCCTGAGGGCCGCACATCTCCCATGCATGCTCTGTGCTTACATTTGAAAAGCAAATCATAAGCTCCATGGTAAGCCTTTTAGAAAAACCATTTAAGCGCAGGCTACATTGTAGGGTGTAATATAGAGCAGGAACGCAGCTTGGGAGGTTAGTTATGCATATATTTTGCATATTTAAGATAGGATTCAGTAGTCTATACTATAAATATAACTCAATGGTAACATCTAAAAATATATAACATAATCAGGAATGGTCTGCTAGATATTTTATTTCATAAGAAAAAATTCTGCCAACGACAGTACCTGCACTAATAAAAACAGACCTTTACTTTATAAGCCTTGATGTTTAAAACCCTGTGATTAGCCCCAGGGCAGTACCCAAGTCATATCGCAAACAGTTTCTATATAATAAAGACCATCTTATCAAAAAGCCTTCCTTCGCTGATTTTTATTGGATCATTGAAGTTCCCGGCCTGAAACTTCCCGCCTTGGGCAATAGGGAGTAGGGAGTCACAGCCACCATTATTATCAGCCTGTGTTTAAAACTAGATTCACAATGCCCAGAAACTGCAGGACATACGAGGCTCCTTTTCAGTCATGGCAAAGGGGTTGTTTAAAAAAAAAAGAAAGAAAGAAGCAAGCTTTGTCTACCTGTAAATACACACGAGACGGAAGTCCAAAAGAGAATTGAGCAAAGGAAGTAATAGTCGAAGTGAAGGAACTTGTAACAGACAACCTCTGAGACCTGTGCAGTAGGAGGGCTTTGTAACTCTCACACTGTAACCTTCCCTGCAGAAAACTGCCCCGGTCAAGGTCAAGCACACTTAAAAGAACCAGCTCCAGGTCTGCTACCTGCCAGGGTGGAGACTCAGGTTATGATCAGCTGGAGAAACACAAAAGATCTTTAGCCATCACTGCAACTTAGACTGATGTGGTTCTCTTTTTCACACTTCAATATTGAATATGTATTTTGAATGTCTGTGCTTTCTTTCTTTAATGCTGCAGCCTCCCTCTCGAAGATCTGATAATCCCTTCATTCAGTGAAATGTCTCAGTAGCCAGGGTCAGGAAGTCAATTAACCTCTCTGAGCCTCAGTTGCTTAAACACAAATTATTTCCCTTACCAGGTTGTTGGGAGGCTTGCAGAAAATGAATGTACTCAGCAGGGAGAAAGTGCTCAAAAATGTTGGCTGTTATTATCATTATTAGTACAGAAACTGTGTTTTACTTGAGGCCAACTTCCGTCCCAGGAGGAAACAGTGGCCCGCGGTGCCTGTCGCCCTGGAACAGGGTTCTGCCGCACAGCAATTCATCTTTCTCACTCCACCAGGGTTACAACAGGGATCCAATTACTGAAGCTTTTTTCTTTCTTTGCTTCATTCTTTTAGAAGGCAATGCGTACTCTAAGGAAATGTCCTGTGTTATCGTTTGCTTGTGAATATACCACATTTACCCAAATCTTTCACTTATGTTACTAATATAAAAAAAAAAAAAAAATCACTCGGGTATTGATGGGAAGGAAAACAACTATCATTTTGCAGAAACATGAAGCATGGTCGCCGAGGGCTGTATAAATCCTTCCATAAAGGACTTTTCTATTGTTTTAACAGATCACTTTGGGAACCTCAATAGTCTCTAAAGCCTCCCTTTGTGTTGGGAGGAGGATTTCACCGATCCTTTTACTCGCTGCTCTCTCTCTCACCAGTGGTCAGTTCAGTTTTAAGCCAGCGCCCAGAATCCTCCCCAGACATGGACAGCTAGGCACTTCTGGGGAAGAAATCACAACAGCAGGACAGCCACGCGATGGAGAAGGAACAGGGTAGGTCTTGAGCCACCAGATCCACTGCCAAGAGGAGCATGGGACCCCTCCCCAACAATACCCACCTTAGCACTGACTCCTTTTACTCTTTGGCCCTTTACCTGCGACCCTCTCTTCCACTGGTCTTCCCCGGGGTCTCTTCTGACTGAACAGGTCATTTAGTTTTTTGACCCCTTTCCAAAGCACCCCTCTTCACGAACGAGCTCAACCAACCTCCCATCTCCCACCTCTGCCTCCTTCTCAGACCCTCCAAAGAACCCTACTTTATTCTGAAGATTTATCTCAACTGCATCCCCTTCTGACTTTTCTTTCAACTATGCTTTTCCATTTTCTACACAGGCTTCCTTTGACCACATACCGGTATCTCAGTATACACCTAAGTTTTCAAAATACACAAGAAATGAATCTTTGATTGGCACCTTACCAATGGGTACTGAATTTTCTAGCTTGCACAAACTTGATGTTCAGGTTAAGACCCACTCAGGTTGATGCTATGGAAGGAACTTTGAGGGCTATATTTAGCACTGGAGCGACAGTTGTAACCATGCTTGAATTTAACATGTATTTATTGAGTGCTTACTGTGAATGTTCAGAACAAAGCTGAGCGGGTAGCTCAGAGAGTTCTGGCCTCACAGATTTTACACCAGGGATTTCTCAGAATTGGGTCCAAGGACTCCCCTCAAAATGCAGTCTTTTCGAAGACCTCCTGAATCACTGAGCTAAAGTATGAGAACCAAATAACAAAACATACTGAGAGGCAGTGACACAGTGGGAAAAAGTGCACTGGGTTTGGAGTCTGACAGAACTTAATGCAAATACCCCTCTCTGATTTTCTTGCTATTTTTTTCACAGGCAAATTACTTTACCACTCTGGCCTTCAGTTTGCTCACCAGTAAGTTGCTGGCTCTAATACTTATTGCAGGAGCACTAGGGACAAATGACAATATATTCAAAATTCTTAGCGTAGTATTCAATAAATGTGAGATATCGTTACGACAGGGCCTCTGTTGTTGCAAATTGCCATGGAGTTGTGAAACACTGCAGCCCTAATAGATATTAATTCTTAAAAGAACAGAACAGCACAGGTCTACAGGAATCTGAAGAGAGTTTTCATTGTAAATAGGGGTAGAAGGGGAAGGTACCATGGAAGAGCTGGAATGCAGCTTCAGGATATTGAATTTCATTCAGAAATACACAGCTGACAGAAATGTCCTCCTTTCCTGGAAGTTCCTCAAGTCCTAATCTCAATGACTTGTAAACAGCTTTAAGAAACAACTTTAAAATTACTTGTTGTGTCCCCCAACTATTTCATGATTGAAATGATCCATTTTTACATTCCTATATTATAAAATATTTTCAGTGTTAAAATTAGCCTTAAAATTACCTCAAGTTCTGTGCTACACAGGATTGTTGTTTTTAATCCTCAGCAGAGGATATGTTTTTACTGATTTTAGAGAGGAGGGGAGAGAGTGGGAGAGAACCATCCGTGTGAGAGTAACATGGATCAGCTGCCTCTCACACGCACCCCGACTGGGACGGAACCTGCAGCCTTCCAGGATACAGGACAACACTCCAACCGAGCCAACGGGTCAGGGCCGGTGGCTATTTTATGTCAGACATTCCATTCCCACCAAGATGCAGAAGTTTAGACAGACTGCTTCTCAGGTATGCCATGTTCTTTATATACAAAATGACAGATCTGACCTCGTGCCGGGGAGGGCAGTCTTTGGGTTACTATACTACTATTAGTGATGGGAGAACCATGTGAAAGACGTCCCTGGAGAGTCAGGAAGGCTGCCTTCAGCAAAGATGAATGTTCACCTGCTCCAGGAAGCTAACTGGCTCATGATGGGATCAGGCCTCTTGATCCCATTAGTAAAGCACACTAACCAATTAAGCCAACTCAGAGCCAATCCTATTAAACCTCATCATTCCTGTGCAGGATAAAGAATAACTAATACTCCACCTGAAAAAAAAAAAATTTTAAAAATGGAGAAACGTTTCAAAAGATAAAATCTACAAAATAAGGTAACAACAATTGCTGAGTGTATAAATATAATCTGAGAACTCAAAACAAGCTCAGCATTCAATCCACAGAACATGTATTCGCTGAGCGAAAAAGCCTCCTTTGAAACTGAGTATCTGTATAAAAACAAAGGGGCTAAGACAACTCATTTTATTGCAGGCAACTGCTATTAATGTCACACAGGGGAGAGCTACAGCCTTTGCTTTCATATCCCAGTCCTGCAGGGAAAAAATATGCATATATACATATATATTAAAATAGACTGAGACAGATCAGCACATATAAATAGCTCAATGCAACATCTGTAGCAGTCCTGAAGATTGTATTAAAGTTCTTGCTGTTTATCAGGTTGGTAAATCAGATCAGCTCCTACTTGTTTAAAGTGCCAGTTGCTGGGCAACCACATCTTCTGTCAACTGTTACTCACTCCTAAGTTCCTCTGCAATACTCCTTTGAGAGAGAAAAAATCATGAAAAATTATTGAGATGCTTATTTGGGGCATAAGAAATGCACTTAACTTTTATCCCTGAGTCTAAAGAGTCTGAGAATTGAATGATAGTGGGAAAGTAAACATGTTTAGTGAGTGGGAGGAAGGGCGTTTGTGGTACAGGTAGGGATGTGGGTGAATTCCCAGAAAGGAAAGATGAGGGACTTCGATGAAGTAGGTTTCACTTTTGGAAACTGGTCCACAATCGAGGCATGTTTGTGACAGAAGCCGTCCAAAAGAAAATATGCCCTCTGGGGGAAATAGGTGATTTTCAACAAAACTGATGTCTAGCTATTTTTATAGTCATGTGCTCATCACTTAAGGATAAATAAGGGTTATAGTCACAGCGATCAACTATTCCTAGCTTCACATGCTCTATTTTTTTCACCCTGGATACGTAGAAACAAAGTGATCTGCTCCCGTATCATGAAAATTTCTACGTAAATGTTTTATTTTCTTGGATGTAAATCAGCATCCATTATTTTACTCTGTCCAAAAGTTGTTATCGACCAGTAACATAAAACTTCTCTTAAAGGTGAGGCAGGCTACTGGGTTATGAAGATAAGAGTGCAGTATCTATGCAATTCACTCGGTCAATAGAAGTAGTTCTAGAACTGCCAATCCCTGTCTCTCTGGGCATCAGTTTTGGACCAGATGGCCTCTAAAGTTCTTCCAAGCAATAACATTTCATAAACCCATCAATCTTTCAATTATATAGTTCTCAGTTGCAGCCCATAAAACTGAACCAACCCAATAAATCAGACTTGTTTGTGTAGCTACATTTCACGAATGTACACAGCAATGTATACACCCAGAGACAAAGAATATTAAAATGTAAATTTTGCTCTGTTGCACAAATCTTTAAAAAATAAAGAGAGATATCTTTATGACTTGGAGTAGGGTATTATTTCCTAAACAAGACAGAATTTGTCAACTTTGAAATTAAAACCTTTGTTCAATAAGAGAAAATCTCAAATAAAAGCATAAAGATAAATTACACTGAGGAAAAAATATTGCAGTGCAAACCAACAAAGAATTAGTAATGGGAATATTTTAAGAACACCCATAAATCAGTAAGAAAACAAAACAAAAAAGAACAATTTAGAAATAGGAAGAGGAATGAACGATGACCTAAGAGGAAAACTTCAACAGCCAGTAATTATCTGAAAAAAATGCTCAGTGAGACACCAATCACACCCATCAGATTGTGTATCCTTTTAAAATCTTACAATCCTAGTGTTGGCAAGGAAATGGCACAAGTGAAATTCTCATACTCTTTCAGAAACAGTGTAAATGCAGGCACCACTTAGAACAGCAATTTAAAGCTATCTAGTCAAATGGAAGATTTATAATACCCTATGACCTGCGGCAGGCAGGGTAATACACCCTACACCTCCCAAAAAAGATGTTCTGGGCCTATTCCCAGAACCTGTGACTATGTTACCTTACATAGAGAAGGGGAATTAAGATTGCCGATGGAATTAAGTTGGCTAATAAATGACCTTAAAGTAGAGAAATTAGCCCTGGCCGGGTGGCTCAGTTGGTTGGAGCACTGGCCCATGCTTCAAAGGCTGTGAGTTCGATTCCCAGTCAGGGCACATACCTAGGTTGCAGGTTTGATTCGAGGTCGGGTGTGTGTGGGAGACAACAGATCAATGTTTCTCTCTCTCTAAAATAAATAAAAACATAGTTTCAGGAGAAGATTTTAAAAAAATGATAGGGAAATTACCCTGGATAATTCACGTGGGTCCAGTATTCACAAGAGTTTTTAAAAGTGGAAGACAGAGGCAGAGAGGCAGAGGGAGATGTGACTATGGAATAGTAATCAGAGAGGCCCAGCACTGTTAGCTTTGAAGACAGAGGCGTGAGGCTGCAATCCAAAGAATGTGAGCTCTCCAGGAGCTGGAAAAGGCAAGAAATGAATTCTCCCCTAGAGGTTCCAGAAGAGACACAGCCCTGCCAACACTGAGATTTTAGCCCATGGAGACCCGAGTCAGACTTCTAGTCTCCGTAACTGTAAGATAATAAATCTGTGTTGTTTTCAGCTAGCAGGTGTGGGCTAATTTGTTTCAGCAGCAGTAGGAAACCAATTAATGACCCAGCAATTCTACTCCTAGGGAAATTCTCCCACGTGTCTTCTTGGGCAGAATCACAAGAATGTTCACAGCAAGACTATTAAGAACAAAAATTTTGGAACTAATCTTCATCAGCAGGAGAATGGATATATGAACACTTTGGTAATCTACATAATAGAATAATATATAGTAATTAATATATAGGATCTAGAGCTATATATAGGATCTAGAGCTACAAACATGGAAACAGCTCAAAACTTATGGTAAATTAATGAAATAAGCTAAGGCATAATGCATATAATATAAGGTTCATTTTTGTAAGGGTCAAAAACATACAAAATGATTATGATGATATTTGTGGATAAATATATTGTAATTAAAAATAAATAAATGAATGGGAATGATAAACACTCTACTCGGGTCAGTGGCTATCTCAGAAAGTAAGCAAATTGTACAGAGTGCTTCAAGCACATCTTACATGCTTTATTTCATGAAACACCACCAACAACAAAAAGTCCCAAGGTAAATAACCCGAAATGCAAAAATCTGTCAAATCCATAGCAAGTAGATGATTAAATTTATTATTCATACTTTTCTGTACTGCTGAAATAGTTCATCATCAAAAACTAAACAACATATGCTCCAATGATGTACTTTCCATGTGTCCACTGGCAAACAGGCAACTGATACCTCCCAAGCTCACAGAAAATGATCTCACCCAAAGAAGTATCCCTATTAACTTGCCAATTAAAAGACAAAAATACCAAAAAGCAAATATCAATATTTGACCCAATTTTTGTAACTTTCCAAATGTACACTGAAACAAACAGATTCTTATTTTTCCATTTATTTTAAGCAATTTCATCTCCTGCCTGAAAGTCAAGAACTAATTCACATTGGGAGGATTTTTTTCTGCATGTCTCCAAATAGGCACACCCAGCTGGGAAGAGGTCTATTTGAAAGTGGGTATTTATGAAATGGACCATAATAAACATGCTGTCATCTTTCAAACAAAAAATGAGATGGTTCATTTAGAAACAGTGTTTAAATAAATTGTTAAATAAACAAAAAAACAATTCTACTTAACATTATCAAAACTCTTCATCATAAGGATTAATAAGCCTATTAGCTACAGACACAAATATTGAGGGAAAAATATAAATCTACTTTTTGTGGTTTGATATTTTTCCTTTATTATTTATACTTCCACCAAAGATGCTTCGATTCCTATTTCTTTTTTAAGAGGCAAGGTCCGTCCAATGCCCCGAGGGCATTAGGAGAGGATTAGGAAATGACTATTCTGCTTCTTGGGAAATTGTAAAAGTGAGGGGGTTTTCCACTTTGACTGCTTTACCTCATGGATGGAAAATTTTAACTCTTTCTCTGGGAAGCATTCACAAGTTAAAATATTGGCACTAATTTGTTTTTGCCAACTTAAACATATGACATGGGTAAAAGCAGAAGTATTGTATTGCAACCCATTGTTATCCAAATAAAGCTTACTTTATCTCTTCAAAAGCCAAGGTCCCTTTCTTTTAAGCCTTAGAAAACTAAATGGGTTATATTTAGTTCTGGGTGGCACACAATGTAATACCTGTGCCTGCCAAAACACCAACCACAACTAAAAGGCAGTAATAGCAGCTCTAAAGAAAATCATGTTTCTTTGTTATTTTCCTGACCAACGGATGCCTCAATCAGCAATTCTGGATATCAGAAATAAGGATTGCCACATTACTATGCCTAAAACAAAAGATAAACGTACTACTCCAGTCTACTTTAATTTACATAATACTCCTTAGGGTGCTCATGGAGTAAGAACTATCACCTAAGAAACAGTGACTTAAGAAATATCCCAGCCAAACATGATCTTATCATCAAAGCTTGTCCCTCTAATGAAGGCCTTGATTTATGCAGAGCATGACTACATTTTGCTTTCTAGAGAGTCTTTTATTCAATAAGACCCTTTCCCTTTCTTGATCTTTTTTCTGTTTCCTTTTTTCCCAATCAGCATCATAAAGACCTTTCCTTTGGTGGATCTACATTCTTACATATTTTCTATGTGCCCGCTTCTCCAGAGAAATGTCATCTCTTGCTCTTTCCACTTCTTCTGAGGGGTCTTCCTTCTCTAACGAGGATCATTTTCTCTTCGAGCACCTACTCCTTTTTCTCCTCGGTTAGGCATTTATTTACTTTAGAGGAAATTCCCCACTGACCCCTGATACATCAGCTTTCCAGATCCATTCTATTGATGAATAAATTGCAATCATTTAAAAGACATTCTCAACATTAAGTTGAGATATACCTTTCTGTGAGTTCTATTTATTGGTCTACTTCATTCAGTCTCTGTGGTTGATCCAGCATCTGTTATGTTATATAGTCCTTCACTTACTTGAATGTTATTTTTTTCTTCAAATCTTAATACCCTCTCTCCACTCAAATAAGCCATGACCCAACTGATGTTAACCGAAGATACGACTGGCATATGCCTGGATACGATATTGGCATATATAAAATAGCATAGCCCTTAGCAGCTCAGTCAATCAAAAAGCAAACTACCACACCCAACCCCATCACATCGCCCTGGGTTTATTACTTCAAATTATTATTTATATGCTCATATATATATATATATATATATATATATATATATATATGTCTTTATTGATTGCAGAGAGAGGAAGGGAGAGGGAGGGAGAGATAGAAACATCAATGATGAGAGCCATCAATCGTCTGCCCCCTGCACCACCACCCCCGCCCCACTAAGGATTGAGCCCGCAACCCGGGCACGCGCCCTGACCGGGAATCGAACCGTAATCTCCTGGATCCCAGGTCGATGCTCAACCGCTGAGCCACGCCATGAATAATCGCCTTGCTTATCCGCTGCTCCTGTTGAGCGTCTGTCTCTACCGCCAGTACACAAACTCCATGAAACTAAGATGATGTCTGTCTAATTTATGGGATCCAGAAAAGCGTGTCTGGCATATGACAGAGAGCCCATACACACTGTTGTCTATTCAAACAAAACCTACTTAAAATATTACTTCTCAATATTTTTTGCCTGGCACATATTCAGGATCACTTACTGATCTAAGCCATACAATGCCTAAGTGCTGGCCATAAATCACAGAAACACAGGACGAGGGAAACTTACGTCTTTGAGGATGACAAGCTGAGTTCTACGGAAGGAACAGGGAGCTATCATTCAAATACGCATTTACAATCAACAAGCAGTACTGCAACGTCTCCTGTTTCACTTTTTTAGCCTTCAGAAGGTTTGAGACTTCAAGGAGGTTGGAAGAAGGCATTACAGGGACAGGGGACAGAATGTGTGAACACTAAGGAAGTAATAAAAGGATAATGTAGGCACTGCTGAGGATGGACCCGGGTGATGGCTGAGAAGGGGGATGGGAAAGGCAAGAAGGGCGACCAGGGAGTTACCAGGGCAGATCGGGAAAAGGGGGGCACTGGGAGCCACTAGAAGGATTTAAACCAGAGCACGACTACTTGGGTTAACAGAAAAAAAGGACGTTAGTTCACTGCCGTGTTAGGAAGCGAATTTAAAAGCATGGCAGCATGGCCCACGCCTGGCCCATCAGTGTCTTGTCTTAGGAAGAATGTTCTTTTCCCTGTGGCCATCGTCTTAGGGTGATGCACGCTGCTGAGATGACTGGGTAGGAAGCTGCATCAGGATTCTAAGTAAGAGCCGGAGGGAGACTGAGCAAAGGTGATGGCGGTGGGGTTGGACCAGAGGCAACGGAGCACAGGGATATTCAAGGCAGGACCACAGGGCCAACTGATGAAGGGGTGAGTAAAAGGGAAAGTCAGAGATGATCCCCAAGCTTTCTTTTTTTCTTTTTTACTGGAATTATTTTCTTTTATTTATTATTTTATTTCATTTTTCAATTAAACTTTGCATTCAATATTACTGTGTACTTGCTTCAGGTATACAGCATAGCAGTTAGACAATCATATACTTTTCAAAGTGATGCCCCCAATATTTCAAGTACCAACCAGAAGGAGGTCCCAGTCACAGAAATCAGGAATAAGAAATGAGGAACAGGCAGCTCAGAAGCCTTCACTTTCCCTGGATTGAGGGAAGGAAACACATCAACACATTAATGGTTGTCTCTGGGAACTGGTATTTCAGGTGATTTTATCTTCTTCTGCCTGTTTTTAATTTACAAGTTTTCTTTTAAAATGTTTTATTCATAATTAGAAAAAAAATTTCAAAATGTTTGTTTTATTATTTGACTTACTTCCCATTGAAGAGTGTAAAAGTCAGAAAAGTCAAAGCCAGGTGTGACATGTAGATAGATTTAGAGTGTTGGCGATTTAATTTTTTGCATAAACACAGCCAGCAATTATAGACTATGACACTACCAGGTGATCTATGTCAGCCTGGGCTTCTTTTCTTCTTCTAATGAGGTTGTCTGCCATGTGCCACAGCACTTTTGTGTAATGCCTCCTATTAGGATATGTCATGCATAGCCACAGTCTGCACCAAATGAATACATAAGACAAAAGGGACCCTCTCTTCCTATAAACTGATTATGTTGCTTTCAATTTTTGCTTACTTATAGCAGCAACTCATCTTACACACTTAATATCTTGCCATGGTAATTTAGACAGAGTCTACCATTCTGCCAATAAACAGACCTTCTTATATATATATAACATGCCATCTTCATGAACAGACTGACCACTGGCCTTGTATAGAAAGTTTTCTCAAAAGTGTCTTAATGTACTCAGTTGTGTGGTTAAGGTTAACAAGTATTATAACCCCATGTCTTAATTTCTTAGAGGAATTTTTCTTCCAGGTTTTGAGAAGAATTATTAGTAGTATTTACTACAAAATGCAAATATGTCACTGCAGAGACTTGCTCATTCAACAACAGGTCTGGGGAAAACACCAGTTTACAAAAAAGGGGGCTAGAAATGATTCCCTGCCTCATGAAGCTTACATTTGGATGAGAAAAGAGGAAGGGGTGGGGTTTTCAGAAGTGTCTCCTCTAGGTTGCCATAAACCTATGGGATCTAAAAAGGGGGACTACAAATACCTAACAACTAATCCCGGTGCTTCTGTGGATGCTGCTGAGATGCTGGAACATTTTAAGGGAAGAGGCCCCCTCAGCTTTGTGCAATATTCGCTGCTACAAGTATAGTCCACAGACTTGCGGGCAGGAAGAGCTGGAATCACAAGATATAAACATGAAGCTGAATATTCCTGACCTGCCAAACCCCCTGGGAAGGGGGCTGACTGTTCTACTTCAAGCGAAGTAAAATCATGCCACCCTCTGGGCCACCAGGGATGAGGGTCCTGGCAGAGGGCAAGTTGGGAGGTTGTCAGGCTGGCCTCAGATGAGCAGGCCTCAGAAAGGAAAAACGGCTAGTTGTCCTTTCTGCTAGAAACAGAGAAACAGCTAGGGAATTAACAAAACTCCGACTAATCCTCTTGCATGATGAAGACAGGACAACAAAAGTCTATGGGGTGATGCTGACCTCATCCCAGGAACAACAGAACTGAGGTCTCTAGAGTAAGCTGGGGCAGTGCTAAGATTCCAGTGTGTTTCATCTTCAAGCATGCATGTTTTTCAATGGGAAGGAGAACCTCAGAATGAGAACAGCCAGAGGGGTAGGAAGGGCACACAGAAGTGAGGGGTCCCTTCGGGAGACTACTCTGCTATAACGGATCATTTTGGAAACAAAAGATCACATTTTAAAAATAGTGTCATTGGGTCATATTAAATTACTTCTTTGGGCCAAATTAAGACACTTTTAACCCTTTTATATCCCCTAGAATATGCTTTCAGTGGATGGAGAAATGGGGGGACGCTTAGAGATACCGGTTCTTTGCGACTTGGCCCCACCTCCTCTAAGAGACAGAAGAATAACTCCTACACAGACAGCAGGTGGGGCAAGAATTCTTCAGGTAGGACTTCTACTCAATTAGGATTTAGGGGAAACGTCCTGAGACAACAAAGGACTAAGGTCAATTCAATAAATCAAAAACCCGAGGATTTGTGTGGGAAAATCATGATGCAATGAGCTGACAGGGTGTTCTAGACTTCATCCAATACTGGCCCCTGGTTTTCCAAATGCTGCCTAGGTTATGTAAAGTCCATAGAGCATTAACCAAAGGACTTATATGAATATATCCATAATCCATGGACACAGACAATAGTGTGGTAGCCCTTGGGGGGTGGGGGTGAAGGGGGTCAATGGGAGAAAAATGGGGACATGTGTAATACTTTCAACAAAGATAAGTTTTTAAAAATAAAATCTATAGAATGAACATTTTAATAAATAATCTCTTAGAGCGGGACCAAGACTGGTTATTTCAACTTATTAATAATGAAATGGCACAAGTAACTAAGAAGAAAGGATACATGAAAATGCAGAGAGGTAAAGTTGAGCCCCAGTCCCTCCCCATACCTCCCAATCTGGGAGCCTCATAGACATTCCTTCAGAAAACACAAATGAGCTCCGAATGTCCCATCTTATATGATGAACAAGGCTGCCTCAATATCCACACAAGTGCCTCGGCGCCCTGAAAATCTGCTCTATTTATTCAGAGATGGTAGTCCTCCCCTGGACTTTCTGAATACCAATGTTTTAAAGTATTCATTATGTAAAATTTCCTGCCCAACCAGCAGCTCAGGAAGCAGAGCCCTGCCTGCAGGCTCTGAGGGGTTTTTAGACACTGTGCACCTGGGATCAAAGGCAGGATTTTCAGATAATTTTAAAGCCCTTGCTTGGGTGCTCAGGAAATGTTCAAGGTTCTTAAATTTATCACCAGACATGGGGGAAAAGAAATCTTTTTTCAAATAGATAATTTTTTTTGCAGTCCTGAAAGTGCTTTTTAGGAAACCATAATCACCTGACTCCGATGCGCTGCAACTGGCAAGGGAACAATACAGTTTACTTTGAAAGGACTCTGCAAAATACTCATTACCAGACAATAGAAGCTGTGCTTCAGCAGGGCCCTTGGTTCAATTCTGAAATGCTTCAAGCCCAGTGTGGCTGGCTTGCTAATCAGGGCACACAACTTCTCACCAGCCGAAGAAGCTTGTTTTCATAGTGGCTGGTTAATTCCAAAGAAAAATGCTGCCCGTTGAGAATTGTAGTTTTATGAAGGGGCAGGAAGTAGATTTCTATTGTAGCTATTTGATTTTAAAAAAAAAGCTTACGATTTGATTTCCCAATCATAATATGAGTGACCTCTATGTTAAATGCTGTGCCAACAGAGCAGCTTTGTTCTTAACTTGATATTTATCACTAGAGAAATTTAAAGAAGAACAGAATATATATATATATATATATATATATATATATATATATATATATATATGTTCAATGTCATAGGCCTATAGATTAAAATCTTTGGTATGGAAAAGAAAAATATTAATTTTATTTTTCCAACTTTTGTATGCCAAGCAGTAATTTCAAAAAATTCTAAGTTATTATAATTAGATGGGTATAGTTATTTATACAGCTAAATAAAAGGAAAATCTTGAATAATCAATTGTCTAAACATAATTACTAATAATTCCTCCTACATAATACAAAGTTTTGATGCAGTTTCCTATTTTTGTTTATTAGAATTAAGATAAGAACAAGAGATGAGATGAAATCTGGATCTAGTCAGAGGGACACAATTTTTCCTAAGTTCTGGGGCAGCATCACTCCAATCTGCCTCCATGGTCCCACTGCCTTCTCCTCTTCTGGCTGCATCAAATGTCCCTCTGCCTCCCTCTTATGTGGATATATGTGACGCCTTTTGGGCCTACCTAGATAATACAGAATAATCAGGATAATCTGAAGTTCCTTAATTTAATCACATCTTCCAAGTCCTTTTATGGACATATAAGGTGATATTCAGAGGTTCCAAAGATTGGGACGTGGATATCTTATGGGGTGCTATCATTCAGCTTACTACAGGTGTCTTGTACAATCCAATATACTATAGAACCATTTGTGAAACCTGCCAATTTATTTCTCCCTGACTCTCAGAAAACAAAAGAATAGCCAAACATGTGTAGATTATAAGTAAAGTGTAGGTTATAAGTAAAGCATCATATGTTCCTTAATTTCTTGTTGCTTGGGGTAAGATAAAATATCACAGAAAGTCTAGATTATAATGGTATGATGATGGTGGCCAATGATATTAAATATTTAATATTCCTAAACATTCTTTTAAAAAGTATTTTCACATCACTTAAAAAATATTTTCAAACACATTTGATTGCCAAGTTTAGAAATGGAAGATTATTAGAACTGCTGGTAAACACAGATATAATCGTAACATGTATCTGTTGGGACTCTACCATGTCTCCTGCTAGAAATCCTTATTCTAAAGTGCCAGGGAGGTGGAACAGAGAATCAAGCGCTCTGAACTGAGAGAGTCGGGCTCTGCACCCCAGCCTGGCCCCTGACAGGTGAGTGACTTCAGGGAGGCACATATGTTCAGTTTGCCAATATGTGGAGAGAGAGAAGTCTCCGGGCATTTCCCGCCATTCGAGATCCATAATGAAACAGACTTGAGCCTCTAATCCTCCGCTGGTGCAAGTCCAAAATAGCCCTGTCTCTTTTGCTACCAGTTCTATGGGAGGTTGCAGCCTGTCACTGTCTGCTGCTTGGGCTTTCTCCAGCACTGTGTATATTTGAGCCTAGAGCCCAAATTTGCATGCACAAAATAATAATAATAATAATTAAAAAAACAACTCCATCAAAAGCTTCCCATGATATTTCTCTTTGGTTCCCTTTTCCTCCTCCTGTCATCTCCAGTCCACACTCCCTCTATCTCACATAAACCCAGGAACTCCAAACCCTTTTCAAGCTCCTCAGAAACCCGCTTCTCACTCTCAAGTCTTGGCACCAGTGACAAGAGAAGCCCTTGAAAGGAGAGGGGGAGAGAAAGGCATTGGGGAAGGGAAGCTGATGTTCTCCCCAGAACCCTTATCCAGACTGCAGAATAACACGTTTCTCTTCCTAAGAGAAATTTTTATTATTTTTGTCAAATTGATAAGACATTTTCTCCACTTTGTTACACTTTCAATGGGGCTAATACTACCCACTTGGAAAGGTACCTGTGAAAATTAAAAGAGAAAATATATGTAAATAATTTAGCATATTGTCACCCACATATAATCAACTCAGTAAGTATTACTGCTGTCATCATTATTAATATTATTACTGTGCTACAGGGATTTAAATTAGATCTCTTTAGATATAAACCATGTAAGAAAAATCTATAGTCAATATTCTTAAGTGACTATAAAAATAATTGATGTCAGAATCATAGTTTGATTCAATGCAATATTCTAAAGGGTTGTCATGCATAAAAACAAATGCCAATGAATTCCATTCTGAAAACAATTTTGCATAGCTTTATTTTTAGTTTCACAGAACTGGCCTGTTTTTCTTTTCCCTGGGTGAACAGAACTCCTTCTGAATCCCTAATGTAGCAAATAAAGAGAGAGGTACACTTCTGGTTTCAGTCAAATATTATTTGGGTTGAGGGTGGGGATGGGCATGGAGATGAACCTGAGAACGAGAAACATAAATCTGATTCAGAATCACAGTGTTTGAGAAGGAGCAGTAAGGTTGCTCAGTAATGTTGACAACTTTCATGGATCTTCTTTTTTCCTCTGATGTAGTCCTTGTAACTAATTTCTGCCTTTGAAGACTCATATCCAATTTCTACTGCTTCAAGCAGAGTCATGCATGAGAATCTCTAAGCTATATTCAATCCATGGCTTTTGATAATGTCAGGTATACATTCAGTTAATGGTAGAAATTAACCACAAGTTTCACTGGTTTCGATCTATCAGAGTTATAAAAAAAAATGTATATGGTCCCCCAAAGGCTCATTTCTTTCCCTAGCAGTCCTTTAATAACACTTCTTAATTAATATATACTGTGACATTAGTGGAAAATAATATGCTATGCAGCAGAATTAGGAGTAAAGCAGGTCAATTTTGCATTGCTCAGCCCCAAGAGAATCCCTCTCTGAAATACCAAGCCTCTTGGTAGGGAGGCTTGAACTTTTAAGCAGTCCCACAGCATGAACACAGAGCACGCTATGGTGCCAAGGAGCCAGCACAGTCACGGGAAACTTCCACAAGGTTATTCACACAATGGTCATAACGGACCAATTCCCAGAGGGGGAACATTGTAATAAAGCTAAATTTTACTCTGCTGACCCTGCCAGAGAAGGGGCACTCAGGCATTTAAAAAATAAAAATAATTATATAAACATATACCTGTGTGTAATATGTATACACACAGGTATTTTTATGTATATAGGTATATGTGTAATATACAAATATATAGATAAAATTTTTTAAGAACAACTTCAAACAAGCAAACAAGAAAAGAAAATAGAATGCCATGGAAATGTTGCATGCTTCCCATAGCAACTCCCAACAGTCCAATGGTTTTCTCTGAGTAAGCGACATGAAAGCATCTACAGAAACATACTGCTTTCTCTTTTTCTACAATAACCATTTTCTTTCCATGCTGATGCTTTTGGTTATCTGACTCAAGTGCCATTTTAAATGCAAAATAACCAGCAAACACTGAGCCCATTAATTCATTTAAAAAGTGTTCATATGCACGGAATACACAAAGTGAAAATGTTCATATCTGCTGAATAACGTGTGTATCTTATAATTGCAAAATTAAGCCCAAGGATCATAACGAGGAAAAACAGACATCACACGCTGCTAAAAATAAGCTGATGCCAAGGCTACCAGACTTAGCTCCTAAGTCTCCCTAAAATGACAAGAAGTCATGCTGTTTCTAGTTCCAAGTCATGGATATTTGACAAGTCTTCTCATATGTCACTTAGAATATCACCACCACTTTACTAAAAGCCCAGTGGATTTTTTTTTTTCTTAAGAAGGTGGTATGAGAAATGAACAGCTCTAAATATATTATGAGGTTCTGGCATGTTCAAAGACTACAATTATTTTCTGTGATTAATCCTGTTTTGTTTTTTTTTCTACTGACATGCCATGGATAATTTGGGAGGAATTTGTTCTGCTTTAAACCAGAGTTCATATCTCTGTGGGGTTTTTTGTTGCTGTTATTAATTTTCAATGCAATTTAAGACAGAAGCTAAGGGTGATGAGTTGGGGTGGGGGAGGTAAGGAGCAGAAGTATGAGTCAAGATTCTCTGTCTTTGACAAACAGACCACTGATACCAACTGTTTCCATGGTGAGCAATTTCATCTATATTAAAGGCCAGAGGACCCGGTTAGGCCAGGGCCCAAAGTTCACTGCCAGCTGATTTAATTCTGAGAGTTATTTTAGAAGACTGTTAACCTTAGGATGTTTTACAAAAATAAAATCAAATGAAAAGTGAAGTCACCTGATTCAGGGGAGGCAGAGCAGGGCACCCTGGGATTCTGATAGAAAGAAACAATATCACTTAGAAGAGCTGTTCCTCACTGTCAGCCTTGCAGACCCACCTCGCCAAAAACCGATTTAGGCTGAGCGCTTCTTTACAGATAATAAAACTAAGGCCTCACAGGTCCAAAGAACTCAGCCAAAGTCATTTAATGATTTTATACCATTTTCTGAATAATCTTGCCTGAAGGAACATACTGTCTTTTTAGAAATTATTAATTTCTCCCATTTAATTCAGAAGGTAATATTAAGTTTCTTGACTCCACAAAGGATAGGCTACAGACTTTGATAACAACTTTTGAGTGTACTCAGATATGGCTAAATATTTTGCCTAGTAATATTCCTCATATTACTATAACCTTATGAGTTTCTAAACACCTCGAATGAAGTTATATTTTACTTCTGTCGTTAGCAATTTAAAGACCATTGTGGATTTTGGAAACTACTCATTGTCTGAAGAAAAGAGAAATAATGCCACTGCGCCACGTTGGCACATGAAGGCAAGAAAAAGCCCTAATTGCTGTAACTTGGGAGCAAAGAGAAGGGAGCAAAGGAACACGCAATAGAGGATTTTTAAAAAGAGGTATGGGGAGGTGTTAGAGAATGGAACACATTCAACTCATTTCTCCAAGTCTGTAATTACCACCTGGCCCAAAGAACGAGCAGTGAATCTCCATTATCTATCCATTGCCATTAGCTGAAACAGCTCTTAACTACCTGACGTCAGCCTCTTCCTCAATAAGCCTAAAACAAATTGCAGAAGCTGTGTCTTAAATGTTGACTCCAATTCTCTGTCATTACATCATGATTTCTAAATTTTGTATTGCTCAGATCGCAAAGACCAAAGATGAGTGAGCAGTGAGGGGAGGGTCTAAAGTCCTCTGTTAGGATTAGACTACTCACAGCCTTACAATGGCAATATTCACCTTCACCATCCTCTCTTGCTTGTAACATTAGAGATTTTTTTCCTTCTCTGGGGGGGGTAGGGGTGACAATGGCCAAAGCTTTGGCCCAGGAAAGACATTGACTCTTCCTTTTCTAATGTCAAAAGATGTTTTCTATAACTCACTTTAGAGACTGGTTCAATACTGTACACTACAGCTCTCACTCCATTCCACAAATGGTCCGGTCAAAAATAAATGAAGATTAATACTTCTTAATTTCTTTTCCTAAGTAGAAAAAAGTGACCTCCTAATTTCCCAGAAACCACAGAATTCTGATTGGTGCTAATGAGCTATGTTTTCAACCATAACATTCTTATTTTCAGCAGGCTATAGATATCTAACCAGCAACCAAATAGTGCTATTAGCTATCTATCAATCAATCAATCAAGTCCATACTAACAAGTATTGAGCATAGAGTTATCACTGTTCTATCTTCAAAACAGAGAGTCTACTTTAAAAAAATAATTACAATAGACTTTTAAGTGTTTTTCCTTCCACATACCATCCAAAACTCCAAAATGCACACTCCCCCAGTTTGCCTTTTATTGAGAGGGGCAAGAAACCTTTATGCAATGTGTCTACTACATTACAAAGGTTCCATCCAGATTCCTAACACTGTTAAGTGAAGGAGATCAGATTTGGGTAACAGACAAAAGACGACCAACTGATGACCTATAAAGATTTCTAAACATTGAATAATAATGGGTAATAAGAAAGACGACGCTTCATCAATGTAAATTTTATTAGTGAATTTAGAAATCTGGAAATTGTTCTGAATTTGAAAAGAAAATAACCCTACCTAGGTACATGAAAAAATTATTTGAACAGTATATACCAGTTTAAAAAGTGCTTTCCCATAAAATTTCAATGTTATAGAAACTCTACTAGTGCGGGATTATATTTTATTTACATTTTAGATAGGAAATGTAGTCAGTGACTTCTCCAATGGTCATAAAATAGTAAATAAAAAGAGGACACAGGATTCAAACCCCAATCTTCTTGCTCTAATTACAGCATCATTCTCTTCAACATATTTGAAAGGCTAGGTGCTTGTGTTGCATCTTCTCTCTGATTAGAAAGCACGTGGAGAAAAACGAGCTCTGGAAATCTAGATAGGCAATAAATACAACTATTTCTGGAAGACTGTCTCCTAAAAGTCCTGTTCTCATCATTGTTAAAATGGCAGGAAAGGAAGAAAAAGAAAGAAGGAACTGCGAGAGGGAGAGATGGAGGGAGGGAGAGAAAGAAGAGGAGAGGGGAGGGAGAGATGAGGGGAGGGGACGAGACTGGAGATTCAGATGCATTCCTTACAAGGGAAAAGAGGTGTGGCACAATTCAAGGCCCATTAAGAAGCTATTTTACTTAGCTCCCATCATTTAGAATTCAGGGGTAAGGAACTTTTTTCTGCCAATGGCCATTTGGATATTTATAACATCATTCTCAGGCCATACAAAATTATCAACATAATTAATATCAGCATATTAAAAATTAGCTATGAAAAGAAGCTCCTAGATTTACTGAATTTCGTGTCCTGCCTGCGATTGCCTTGGCAGGGCCATTGATTTCCCCACTCCCTGAAAGCATCTAGATGCTGAGAACTCTAACTTCTGCCACTCTATTCTGATGTGCTCAAGAAATAAAAGCTTTACTGCAAAAAGTGAAAATATAGTTTCAGAATTGTTAGAGATCTCAATCACCCACTAAATTTTTTAAAGTATTTTATAAGTCTGTTGAAAAAACTGCACCAAAATTGTCTTTTTAATATGTGAAGTTCACAAGAATTATAAGCAAAAAAACCCCCACAACTATATCAATCAAATTTTAGATGAAATTATAAATACAACTGAAGTCACAAACTGAAGTTCTGTGAGAAAAAACACTCTACCAGAATAAATGAAAAATGATTTCAAAACTCATCCCCATTTTCTCTGCACGGCATCTGAAGTTCTAGCCTCTAGAGTTACTGTGTGTTAAAAGCATTAGCAAACAGCAGGTTGTGTTAAGTAAAATATGTAACCTGGAAGGAATAATGCATGCAGCCATTAGCTCTGATAAATAGGTGAACTCACACTACTTTATCAGATTAGTCACTGGACACTTTGAAATATAAGGTCCTCACTTAATGTTCCTAAGTAGGTAAACTTCAAACTAAAGAAGCAAAGAATGGGGTTTGCTATGGTCTGAATATTTCTGTTCCTCAAAATTCATATGTTTAAATCCTAACCCCCAAGATGATGGTGTTAGGAGGTAGGGCCTTCTGGAGGTCATTAGGTCATGAGGGTGAAGACCTTATCAATGGGATTTGTGCCCTTATAAAAGAGGCCCCAGAGAGATCTCTAGCCCCTTCCACCATAACAGGCCTTCCAGAAAACAGATCTGCTGGTGCGTTGATTTTGATTATCCAGGCTCCAGAACTCTGACAAATAAATTTGCTGTTTATAAACTACCCAGCCAATGGTACTTTGTAATAGTAGCCTGAAGGAACTAAGACAGAGTTAATAAACCAAAGCCAGGAGCAGAGTGGGGGGCCCTGCCTAGACAAGGGGAGAGGAGAAAGAGACACTACTAGGGGTGCCAGATTTAGTATATAATGATAATACAGCATGCCCAATTAAACTTAAATTTCAGATAAACAATAAATATTTGCAGTAAAAATATGCCCCATGTAATATTTGGAACATACTTACACTAAAAAAATTATTTGTTGATTATATAAAATTCTAATTTAATTGGGCATCTTTGTATTTTATCTGGCAGCCTAAACACTGGTAAAGAGGAACATAAACTCACAAGCCATATGACTTTGGTTCATATCCCATATCGACTGCTGACCTTATGTTACCTCTTTAAATTCTCTGAGAATCACTTGGAACCTGAAAGGATTTTGGCAATCCCAAAATTAAAAAATATTAAAATGCCAATGCATCAATAACTATTCATTTATCCTTTTGCACTCGTGTACTCAGTAATTCTGTCTCGGGCTGACTGGACTTGGAAGACATTTTTTATACAGGTTACTAATTTTATTCCCAATTGCTCTTTCTTGAACCTAGACACACATAAGGTACTTGAAAGCTTGGCTTATAATTGACCTACTAATATATTTAATCCAAACCAAAACAAAAGTATGACTTGGGGGAAACGTTTATAGCAAATTGATAGCCAGCATTAATAAATCCCTCACCCTCAGAAATTGGTAGTTTCCACAGAATTGGACTTTCTGTGGCCAATAAACTAAATTGAAAAACCTCCAGCCAACTGTAATAAACACAGAATTGAAAGCTAATAAAACACCACAGGGCATTTCAAGGTAACTCAGCAGGAGAGAGCTCACCAATATAGATGTGTTTACAGATGGTGACTAAAGATATAATAATTAATCTGCTTTTGAACTAATCAACAAATCACATGCTTCCTTAAAATACAAAGCACAAAGCTCTTAGCTGCTAATTAAGTTCAGGAGTGGAATAAACACTTGATTTGCAGTGAAGGATAAGGCTCATAAACAGTAATATATGGCTATCCAAGTCTTGCCGGTCTGACTCAGAAAAACAAGTGCCCTATTCAGGATGTAAAAACGGATGTGACTCTATCACGCACCTGTGGTTTTTAGGTCTTAAGGTCCAACGTCATTTATTATTAGATGTAATGTACTTCCTTAAGAATCTTTTTACAAGGAAATTATTCCATATTGGTTATAAGAATGCTAAATGTAGTATTTTTAAAATCAAAATGATAATATTTAAAGCATACACAAGTTCAACCTCAGAAAACAGAAGTGAATCAATACTAGAGATTCAACAGGTCAGCTAGTCTATCTCCTTTCTAAGTGTTTAGAGCAATAGACTATATGAATATGGAAGCATTCCTTGTATACAATTTAATGGAATCAGATTCTTGCTCACAGATGAAAAAGGAAAGAAGAAAGATAGATAAACAGATGATAGTCAGACCAGGATGGACAAACTACTGCCTGAGGGCCAAATCTGGCCTCTGCCCTGTCTTAGCACTGCCACAAGGTAAGAGTGGCTCTTACATTTTTAAATGATTGAAAAAAAAATCAAAAGAAGAAAAATATTTGATGGCATGTGCAAATTAAATGAAATTGAAGGAAACACAAGGAAGTTGTCCATAAACTGTCATTGGAACACAGCTACATCCATTTATTTACCTACTGTATATGGCACTTTTGTGGTATAGCAACGAAGTAGAGAACTTGGAACACAGGTCATATGGCCCACAAAGCCTAAATATTTACTTTCTTGCCTTTTGCAGAAAAGTATGCTGGCTCCTAAGGTCCACAGATATATAGATAGATGATGCAAATTGTAATCCTGTATTATCTACATGTCCCAAAAAGTTTCACTAGATTTCGAAAGCATGGTAATTAAAATCATCATAGTGCTTTGGAACATATTTTATCATCACTTAAAAAGCAAAATATAGCCCAGCCGGAGTGGCTCAGCAGTTGAGCACTGACCTAGGGTCTAGGAGATCGCAGTTTGATTCCCTCCCCGTCAGAGCACATGCCCAGGTTGCGGGCTCCATCCCCAGTCAAGGGCATGCAGGAGGCAGCTCATCGATGACGACTCTCTCATCATTGACGTTTCTATCTCCCTCTCTCCTTCTCCCTTTCTCTGAAATTAATATTTATTTTTTAAAAAATAAAGCAAAATATATTTATCATGTCGGTACTCATCTTACTGTTATCTTTGATTATATGTATGCTTTCCTTTAGAAAATGGACTTCCAAAGCAATATGGAGGTTCCTCAAAAAATTAAAGTAGAACTACCATATGACCCAGCAATTCCACTTTCGGGTATTTATCCAAAGAAATCCAAAGCACTTAATTTGAAAAGACAAATGCACCCCTGTGTTCATTGCAGCATTATTTACAATAGCCAAGACATGGAAACAACCTCAGTGTCCATCACTAGATGACTGGATAAAGAAATGGTTACACATATACAATGGAGTATTACTCAGCCATAAAAAAATAATGAAGCCTTACAGCTTGCAACAGCATGGATAAACCTAGAGGTTATAATGCTATGTGAAATAAGTCAGACAGAGAAAAACAAATACCATATGATTTCACTTACATGTGGAATCTAAAGAACAAAATAAAGAAACAAACAGCAGAAACAAACTCATAAATACAGAGAACAAAGGACGGTTGCCAGATTGGGGGTGGGGGTGGCGAAAAAGATTAAGAAATACAAATTGCCCTTGATAAAAACAGTCATGAGGATGTCAAGTGCGGCCTAGGGAATATAGTCAATAGTACTGTAATAACTCTGTGTGGTTTCAGGTGGGTACTGGGCTTACTGGGGGTGATCACTTCCTAGGTTATATAAATGCCCAATCACTATGCCTTACAGCTGAAACTAATGTAACATTGTATATCAACTGTAATTTAAAGTCTTTTAAAAATTATTTTTTTTCAGTGGAACTTCAGGAGAGGCCCAGAAACTCGGGTTGCAGCGGGACTTCACTATCTTCTCAGCAGAGGATCTCTCCATCTTCTCCCTCCCCTTCCCTCAGTGCCTGCAATCTCCTATGCTGCTCGCACAGCCCCTTCCCCTCTCCAGTCCTGGGTCCTCCCGCACATCACCGCAGCCAGGCAGGGCAGTGCCCGGGCGGTGGGAATGGATAAGGCCGAGTCCACGGGTAGGGATGGGAGGGTAACCTCGCTCCTCAGTGCTCCCGCAGCTCCACTCAGCACCGGGCAACCTCCTCCAACAGACCTCTCCTGCCTCAGCAAGTCTGGATATTTCTCGGAAATGTTAAGTAGATCTTACTTGGGTACTTTGGGTTCAAGGAAGCACTAGTATTCTCTTGATGCGCTTGGGTAACTTTCTCTACAGGTCTCAGAGGAAAAAAGAAAGGCAGGTGAAGATACTCCCTAAACACTACCACCCCCCTATTTCCTCTACTGCTAAGAATATATGTTTTAAGAACTTAGAAAACATCAGTCAAGTTATCTGTTCCTTTGGGGGCAGAAGTATAAGAAAAATGCACTGAGATGGTGTCTTGTTTTAGAATGGGCGATAAAAAACCCCCCTATAGTTTACACTATCAAACAGCCTTATATGTCTACACCATCCTACCCCGCTGCCCAAAGCTTTATCACCACAACAGCTCAGCACAGAATCCCAGAGGAACATGAGAGCTGAGGACAGCCGAAGGCTCACAGCTGTGTCCTCTGTGCCTAAAGTACTGCCCGTAACAAATTAGATGCTCAATGAACATTTGTTGAATGAATAAATGAATGTGTCCTTCCCCCTTACTTTATAGAAACTGAAGAGGGGGGTGGGGATGGGGAGGGAAATCGCATGACTTTTCCAAGATCACACCGCTTGGTGGAGGGAGCTGACAAAAGCTCAGACTTTCTGACCTTCCCCTCGCCCCAGGCCTTTACTCACTAATAACAGACAGTGTGGAAAACACAGTTGACATTCACCCAACAGAAATGCCACCTTCTGTGCTGTTTGCAGATCTCCAAATGAGCTTGGTACTGTGCTCATAGAAGGTGGGCATCTACCCCAACCCCAGAAGATAAAATATAATTCGTACAAGCCAATTCTAGCAAACAAATTTTCAGTGGCCGGCTTCTGACCAACTGTATGTAAAGAAAAAACCTGCTGAGGGGAGGGCCTTCCAGGAGATATTTTCCTACTTAATAAGACTAAGACCACTCCTCATTCTTTCACCTTTCAGAGTTTGAGATGCAAGGACAAGATATTTGTGCCTCAGTGGACACCTCACAGCCATGGGTTATGAATATTTCAAAGCACCTAACCTAACCTAGAACTCTGACTCTGCTGAGTTGCTCAATTAACTAACCGATGCTGAAACTACCTGTTCCAGGCTTCCTATGAGAGAATACACCCTATTATTTTAGTTTCTCTTGCTTGCAGCAAAAAGCATGTTGAACCATGCATCCACTCTTAGAAGATGCTCCATTCCCTGCTTTAGACTTCATCCTGCTAGAGTCTTCACCAAAGGTCATGGGAACCACAGATATCATCATACACACACACACAAAAATGTTAATTCTCATTGCCAAGCTGTCAGGAGGACTTCAAGTGCCCAGTTATACCCCAGTGAAACTCTATTCTAAGCCGAACTCCAAGTGCATTTTCCCAGTGAAATATTATTATATATGTTGTGTGGGCCCCATGATGATTTTAGAGCAGAAACTGTACAATATGGTTTAAGTAGGTTTTTGTGGGTTGGCCTGGAAACCTAACATTGTTTCTATGGAAAAATGTTTCAAACTCTAAACTACTCTGTTCCAAATGAACTTTTGAATGCAACCTGTTTTAAATTGAGAGGTTGCATATTTATTTATAATCAAAATGCACAGGGATGAAATTTGAGTTATTAGTTGCAAAAAATCACATTTGGACTTCTGGCTTTAAACTGATCCATGTCCCTTTGCCGTTTTGGACAAAACAGCTCTGAATAAGAAGGGGTTGTGACATCTTGCAGTACCAAATAATGCAAAAAATCAGACCTAAGATAACCTGCCAGATTCCAACTTTCTGTTGAAGGAGGGGGTTACCTTACTAATTAAATAGTGCCCATGGTGCCAAATCTGTCGCTGTAGCCATGTGTCTTTGGGAACACTAGGAGATAGTTCAAGCAGTAACCTGAATGAGAGCATGAAAACTTTCCCTCCAACTAGCAGAAACCTTTGCATTTAAGGATGACTCCAAACCCTCAGAAGTCTGTGTTCAAGTTATAGTTGGTTAACACCCTCCCCCCCCCCCAAAAAAAAAAAACTCCATTTCTTGGTCCAGGTACTAGAGATGGATTAGGGTAAAGTAGAAAAAAAAGGAAAGCAACCAATGATCAAATAAAAAAACAAACAAACAAAAGCTCATAGACACAGACAACAGTGTGGTGGTGACTAGAGGGAAATGGGGTGGGAGGTAGTAAAGGGTACAGGGGGTCAAATAGATGGTGACAGAAGAAGATCTGACTTTGTGTGGTGGGCACACAATGCGATATACAGATCATGGATCATAGAATTATACACCTGAAACCTTTATAATCTTATTAACCAATGCCACCCAATAAATTTAATAAAAAATAAAAAACAAAGAAAAAGTACTTCCTAGTTAGTGTAGCTCTTTGTCTCTATTTCCTCAACTGTAAAAGGACAATGAAGGATACCATCTAGACCCAGAGCCGCTGGGGCACTGACAGGACACAGCATCCTCAGGGCTGTCCCTGAAACCTAGTGAGCACCTGTGTCAGTTCCATCACCTTCTACCCTCCTCTTCCTACAAGAAAAACGCCCTCAGACAGCATATCCAAATTCTCACCAGCCGACACACATAAGGGGCAACCAGAGTTTATTCCACTGGAACATGTGCACTTGGTCTCTAAAGAAAATCAAGTCTAACATAACCTTTCAAGTGTCTATGAAATGAATTGACATTTCCCTCGGCCTTATACAAAACATTGTGATTGAATGCGATGGGGATTTTTCAATACTGTAATTGCTGTAACATTTTAATTCTGATGAACCCATGGATCTTGATGTTGGCTTCTGGGGAATGGACATGACGAAGAAACACAGGGGTAGCTTTGTTTCACAGAACCGTGAAAAGGAAACAAGTTAACAATTATAATTCAAATCAAGGTTTGCTACACTGCAGAGAATCCCTTCTTTTCCTCAAGGTCTCATCTTTCTCTTGGTAAACTGCTACGTTTCAAAGTGGCCAAAACTATTCTTCATAAATACAGCAACTTTTTTACCTAAAAATAAATGTCAATGACCAGTGGATGCCTGTGAAAATAATGATGTCTGTAGTTAATATAAGGCAGTAAGACTGGGCCTGTGTGCTTAAGCTTTGAAATTAACGCTAAAAAGCTGGAATCCATGCTTTCAGTTAACTTGACTGCCACACTGAGCATATCTCTGTGTATTGCTCCCTTAAATGTTCAATTTTCAGATGCTGATTAGAAGCTGCCTGTTTTTGACTCCTCTGTAGATAATTCCAAAGTATCATTTGCATGTTGTCATGGAGCTCACCTTACCATGGCTGCAAGCGCTGTCCCTTCCCTGGTCATTAAATCTTCTAACTGACAGAATGAACATCAGGTAGATCAAAGAGGCACCTTTTGTTCGGTGTGATTATCATGCAAAGCAACTGAAGCTGCTGCCACAAGTCTCCAGAATAAAACCGGACTCTGTGCAGGTGTAAAACTCCAGGGGCAAGAATAACCCTGCCCAAGGCAGCTGTCCAGACATGTCAGTGCACAAGTCCCCAAATGCACCATGCAAAAGACAATTTAATATTTTGGCAAAAAATTAATAATATAGAGGGATGAGTCCTGTCACTTTCCTAAGCTATGCTTACCACTCATAAAATATAAGTTTTCAAATTAAATAATTTATATTAACATTTCCCTGCATCATACTCTAACCTTATTTGTCGGGTTTTATCCAAAAATTGAGATTGATCAGTAACCCGAGAAGTAAATAAAACACAGTTTCCCCATGGAGCTCTCCACACTTCTCTCCACTAGTGCAATTTGTGTGGCCTTTCCCACATCTCTACATCTCCTGTTATGTTTTAAGTCCAAAATACTCCAAATCCACCTACAGAGAAGTAAACTCTCGCCCTTAAGGACTCACAAAGAATGTCCCACTCCTCAACAACCAGCCAGCTCTACAACTCACCATCACACCCAAGAGAAGAGCAAATCGAATTGCTTTTGAGAGATACAAAGAGAAGCAGAAACTAAAAGCTCTCATTCTTAATCTAAAAACAATGCATATGTATGAGCAACACTAAACTCTAAATATATATTTTGTATTTCACCCACACTGCTTATGACTACAGATTTTTGCCAAAAATATTACATTTAAGTATAATACCTCGACTTTTTGAAAATCTGCAAACCCCTATCTTTCCTCCCCACTACCTAGCCCCAACCAAAATATATTACTACAAACTTCTAGGTAAAGAACCAAAAAAACCCCAACTTCTCATATTAAAGATGAAGAAAGGAAAGTGAAGGCCACTTGCCAATGTAGGGGAAAGAGATTTGTGTTTGGGTACCATCTCTTAGTTTAACAGGAGTGAGCTTTAGAGACTGAGATGAAATGCTGGCTCTGTGTGTAATAAGTTATTTAACATTGAGAAATTGACTTAACCTTTTGGAACCTCAGCTGTAAAATGGGCTTATCTTCTATGATCATCATGTATTTAAACTAAACAAAAAGATTGGCTAAGAAACAAGGTTTCTCGGTCTTCACAGTACTGGCAATTTGGGCCAGAACTTTTTCTGTTGTGAGGGCTATTTTGTGCACTAAAAGATGTTTAACAGCCCTGGCCGGTTGGCTCAGTTGGTTGGAGCATTGTCCCATACACCAAAAGGTTGAGGGTTCGATTTCCAGTCAGGGCACATGCTTTCCTTTCCTCTCTCTTTCAAATCAATAAACATATCCTCAAATGACAATTTTTATAAAAGATGTTTAGCAGCATCCCTGGCCTCCTCTACCCACTAGATGCCAGTAGCACCTCCCACTGTTGTAATAACCTATAAGTCTCCAGACACTGCCAACGTCCCTGGGCAAAGCCTTCCCATGAGTATCGGTGAGTGATCTGGCCCAAAATAAACGCTCACTTACTTCATACTAGTACTCGTCTAGTAGTGTTCGTCATTACCATTATCCATTAGATTGTAGTTTCCAGATAAAAACTGTGATACCAGCCACATGTCAAACCTCCGATATGTTAGCCATGAACAAGTCCATTCGTGGCAAAAGTGGCAAGGTCATGGCAAATGTCCAGGGGTTAATCAACACTTGAGGACACTATGACACCTAGAGTCTTCTGTGAGCAGAGAAGGAACTTCAGTGAAGTTCAAGAAAATGTAAAAACCCAAGAAGAAAGTTACTACCACAAAGCACTACTTCTCAGTCCTAGTGTTAATTTGTAGCAAACCTGGGGCCAAAATACTGCCACACGTACTCCCAGTCCAACAGATATTTCACTTCACCATGACAGGTACAAGGGGAAAATCCAAGTTAGACAGTCAGACTTTCCAGTGTCTATTCACTGTCCCATGCGTTTTCCCAGAAAATCCTTCTGGTAACCTGGCTAAGCTCCCCAAACCCGCTTCCTGTTTCCTGCACTATACTGCCCACTTCTTCAGGAGCCTGACAGTTCTCTAGGGTCTAGAAGACAGAAGACAAATTTAACCAAGGCAAGTTTGGGTAGCAAAAAACTGGTAGCTTCAGTCTCTCTGCTGTGCCATAACAAACATTTTCCATGGCAGACATCCTCAGCTGAGATAGAACAGGCAGTCTTTCATAGTTCACTTAACCAACGTACCTTGCTTGGTCATGTCAGTTTTGCCTCTAAGACCTACTCAAATCCTACTGCTTGCTGTATTTTCTAAGAATGTTTAGTATTAGAGGCATGTGACAAAATGTCTATGAAAGAAACAGCATGAAATGGATTTATTTTGCCCTCTGATTTCAAATATAGCATCTTTTCTATTATAGGGTTGCAACCTATCATGTACTAAAAGCTCAGTGGTAGGTAGGGATAGAGTGTGGAGTGTGTCACCATGTTCTTGAATGGGAAAATATAAGCAATCTAAAAGTTAAGCAGGAAACATTCCATTTTTGCTTCACACTAATTATGGTAATTAAATGTAATTAGTCTAATTCTAGAATAGCTTTAGATTAAGTATTCTGAAATAAGCCAAGTTAATCTTTGACATCCGCATGCTGATACACCTGAAGTCCTCATGTTGTGTCCCATCCCCAGGCCTAACCTACTCCATTCAGCATACCATTTGTCAGATGTTTCCAGTTTCCCATACTCACCTATCTTGGCCAGTATCATCTTAGGGCCCATATGCCTAGCTTCCAAGTTGATCATTAATATGATAAATTAATCCATGCTGTGTTAATGGCCTTCTCTAACAAGAATGTACAAAAATAGACTCTGGAAGCAAAACAGACAAGGACTTGAAGACTAGTAATTTTGACCAAATTACTTTTCTAAGGCTCAGTCTGTATGCTGTGCAATATTATCAATTATCTCATAGGCTGCTGTATGGAATGTGTGTGTAGCACACAGTGATTAGCAGCAATGTCAGTTATATCATTAGATTCCCCTATTATATCCTAACTTGAAGTAGCTCCAATAATGACATTTTCAAGCAAGCTAGAAAATACGAAAACTGCATTAAATTTTTTTCACAATAGGGGTAAAGTATAAAAAGGGAGGGGAACTTAAAAATGAAAATATGAACCCTCTGTCCTGCACATAAAGGGACATGGCCAACATGAGAGGAACATGTTGATGTAGCATCCCCTTTACAAAGGCTCTTACTCGCTTTCTACTCAGATTAAGTCAAGTTGGGTATCTGTCCCATCAAGGAAAGATAAATGCACTATTTCAGCTCTGACTCCCATGTTCAAGCCACTAAAGGGACAGAGAAGAAAAAGTGAGAAGTCACAGTCAATGTCATTATTTGGCTCATTTGTAAAGTAGGGATAGCAATAACACATTCCTCTTAGGGTTCTGGTGAGAAGTAAATGACATAATTCATGTTAAGTACTGCACTCTAGGTCTGAATGGGGGAAAGTCTCACAAATGTTGGCCATTATTATTAGTCAGGAGGGTGAGAGATCCTCACTTCACCAACAAAGCAAATGAGACCCAGAGAGACTAAGTAATGTTGCAAAGGTGTATGATGGAGGGGTAGTATCCCGTTTGCTGATGATTATAATAACATGGGGAGGAGAAGGAAGATGTGGAACTAGAGGAGAAAGAGCAAATCCATGGAGCACTACCACTCACTCTTTCCATCACTGCTCCATTCTTTCCTCTTGCATTAGTTTCTCGGACTGCCTTAACTACTACAGACTAAGTGGCTTAAAACAACAGGTATTTCTTCTCTCAGTTCTAGAGACTAGAAGTCTGAAATCCAGGTGTCAGCAAGACCAAGTACCCTCTGAGACTCTGGGAGGAATCCTTCCCAGCCTCTTCCTAGCTTCTGGTGGTGGTTGGTAGTCCTTAGCATTCTTTGGTTTGCTGCTGCCAGCTTCTACTCCTTTTGTCACCAGTGTGCTCCCTGAGTGTCTCAATTCCTTCTCCTCTTCTCATAAGGACACCAGTCATCCTGGACTAAGGGCCCACTCTACTCCAGTATGATCTCATCTTAACTTGATTAAATCTACAAAGACCCCTTGTCCAAATAAAGTCACTCTCACAGGTACCAGGGGACAGGACTTAAACATGTCTTTTTGGGGAATGCCATTTAACCCACAACAGCTCTCTCCTCTGGAGACATTTTATTTTGTTTTTGTTTGTTTTGGAATTTTTTGGTCAGCCCTAAAGCTACAAATGTGAAATTCACTGAATGATATTCATCTAATAGGCCAATTCGGAATTATTGTAACAAAAAAGCAACTATATCTACTTAACCATGTTTACTTCCCAAGCTCATTAGTGGTTCCATGTGGTGAGAAAAATTTCCCACTCACTGTATCAAATTTAGCACATTTATTTAGTCTGAGTCAATGCCTCAAATATCCTTTCATACATTTAAGCCAATTTTCCCCAAGGTCATGCAGTAAGATAGAAGGCACAGATCTTTCTCCTGTGAGTCAATCACTATAAAATACAGCACTGAATTTGGGTAAAAGAGACTTAGGTGACGAAATGTGCTTGGAATAATACAGAGTTGATTTTTTTTCATGCAACAATTTTTATATACATTTGAACCAAGCACCACTGGTCTAGAATCAACTATAATTTCATATGAATGTTTTTGGAATATAGATATTTTTTGAGACTGAATAGCAAATACATTTTCTTTCCAATCACAATTCACAGTATAAGGAAGTACATACTACTTTCTATTACTATCCTTTAAGCAAAGTGGTATTTGAATAAAAATAATCACTTTAGCCTTATCATAAAACATCAGCAATTAACGTAAATCATTAACTTTTCCAGTCAGGCATAATCTTTCATCATTGCTGAATTCTGAGGTCAGGTTTTCTCAGCCAGGAAATTTTCTAATATAATTTAGTTACTTTTGATAAAGAAAAATGTACTCAGTCACCTAAGAAATGAAACTAATCAAAGCTCTGGTCATACATGTAGGACACAAACCAATCTATATCAAATTTTTGTTAATGTACACCAGAAAAACAGCAGCCAAATTTGATCAACGCAGAGAAAATGTGTCTCAGCATGGAACCACTGGGAAACATGAGGAGGTTTTCCTGAAGGTTTACAATGTGGATGAAATTTTCTCTTTAGAGATAAACATTACATTTTATAGAAAACTCTAGAGACACAAGTCTGATGTGTGACTACACAAGCAGTGCAGTGAAGTGGTTAGGATCCACATGGAGTCAGGCCAGACTGCCGGGGTTGGGAGCCGTAACTTGGATGCTGTGAAGAATTGACACAGCTGCTGTATCTCTTTCTAATACCGGTGTTCTCACTGTAAACCAGGGATGATGACAATAGTACCAAAGTCAAGGATCTTAATGAATAATAGATGAAATGAATATAAAATCTTTGACATAGTGCCTAATTATTATTATTAAGAGCATAGGTCCACACCTGGCAGGTATGGCAACTGCCTAGTTTGAAATCACAGCTGCTAGGAATTACTGACATTGAAAACTTGGGCAAGTAACTTAACCTCTATGAGCATCTTTCTTCAAAAGGGGAAGTAATACTAACTACTTTGAGGATATAAAATAATATATCTGAATCACTTAGCCCAAATACTGGAATACAATATGATCTCTGAAAAAATATCTGTCTCATTATACCTTCAGGATTGAATTTAATTTTATGAATAATTTGTAATTGGCTTTTCATTTATATGCACTGCAAATTTTTTATCATTTAAAAATTATTCTCATAAAGTCAAAACAAAAAATTATTCTATGCCTAGAGAATCATAAATATTTTATTTTTGCAGGTGTGATAGTGCAAGATTGAGACATAATCCTAGGCATGAATTTTGGAAATATTGTCACTTCAGATCCCTTCTCAGTGCTCCCAAGTGGTCCAAGATCAGAGAGTTTGCTTAAATTTCACTATTTTCTAATATTTTTTTAGTAGTAAAGAAAGAAACTAACATATTTCAAACAAAGAGTCTTGATATACGGTCCCACACCAACCAGAAAACAACCAGTAATACATGTAGCTCTACTTATTTAAATTATTCAGATAAAAAGGTATTAACAGTCTTAGATTACTTTCTTCCTTGCCAATTTGATTTTTTTTTACAGGAGCTTTCCCAGCAGCCATGCTTGGTACTGAGATGCTGTTAATGGAGGTTCCCTTTCAATTTCAGAGTTGTGTCTTAATTCCTGGATGGGTCTACCTAGACTGATACTGAAGGATGGATCCTCTCCTCCAGAAAGGGCTGTCTCATGGCTTTACTTACGAATTAAAAGTAAAGTCTAGAGAGGGGCCAAAAATGTTTCTCCTAGGCCTGCAGGTAAGGACACTAAAAAGGTTGCTTTCCAGGTAAGACAGCCTTACGTTGATGTTATAGAAATGCAAAGGTTGGAGCTAAACAGGACTTGAGATCCTCACCTTTGGCAAACACTGCTAATTGGCTAACCTAATCTATTCTCTACCACCTTCCCCTTTGCTGTCTCCCCCAATAAATGTTGGGAAAGTAAATATTCACTTTCTAAACTCTCCTTACCTAGGGGTGGACAATGAGGTCTCGGCAGAAACCTGCTGAGGAAGTGTCTCTAAAGAATTCTAAACAGGACACACATGCCTGGCACTGTCCTTTCCCTGCCCCACACCCTTTTCTTCTACCTTGAACAGGAACATGATGTTTAGACCTACAGTAGAGTCTTTCAACCACGAGTCAGTCAACAAACACAAGGACCAGCTGCCTGAGCAGGGCCACAATTCTAATTCATTGTTCTAACTCTTAACAACATCAGTACAGAGTGAGAGTTTATCCTCCCAAAAGTCAAGGTTAAGACCTTGAGATCCTCAGCCAGATGGATGAGGGACCATCGGACTACAAATGAGATAACCATAATATCAAAAAATAATAGCTACGATGGCAACCAAGGGTCTGCTACATGTAATATTTAATAACAATACTTATATTTAGCATAAGCAATGCCAGTACCTCTGAATACTTAGGATAATTATTTAATATCTTTTTAGAAAACAGACCTGAGAAGATATGAAATGTTAAAATACTGTGAAAATACAAAATAGTTCTTTATTTTAATGTATTTCAATGGAGAGAAAAATTAGAATTCTAAATTTCAAGAGCGGAAAACTAATAGAACTGAGACAGTGTAAGCAAAATGTTATGCATTTCTTTGATTGAAGCATATATATAAATATGAGTGTGTTAAAAGCAAGAATCCAAGCGAAAAGTCATAAATTATAATGCTGAAGAAAGTCATGTTCCAAAATAAGACTTGTTTTCTTCAGCAGTCTGGATAACATTTTACCTTGTGTTCAAACTATCCATGCATGCAATGAATGCTTCTTAGTCAACCTCAAATTATACCCCATTTCTGATCATCTTGTAGAAACTCAACCTGCGTCCGTGGAAATTTAGCAGGTAAAATAATAGTTGGCATTTAAATGCACGAGGTGCCTTTAAATTGTCTCTTTTTTAATTTAAAAAATCTCCACATACAAAAAGAGACTAAAAATACAGTATAATCTTTCAGAGATTAAATTATCATGAAAACTTGCCCTGGTCAATCACGGCATTAACCTCTTATTGTCTAATTTATTCATCAATTAACAGATATCTTTCTTGATTTATTTTCTGGAATTCACCCTGCCCATTTCTTAAATGACAGTTCGCTGATGTAAATGACTTTAATGTACATGCAGTTAAATTTATCACATCTCAAATTATCATTCCTCATCCTTACAGGAATAGGGGTGCTACCCATGTTCAAGGGTAACTTTCCCACAATGGTCTGCATTCTTATTTCCTCCCACTTCTTTGTCACCTTTTCCCAACATCTATTTCTATCTTTTTTCTGTACCATCAATTTCTTCCTCTCTATGGGCCCCTCTCCTTAGGGCTATAAATTCATCCAAGTAAACACACACACACGCACGCACGCACATCCTCAAATGGGCAAATGTCTTATGGCTACCTATATACCTGGTACCCAGGGAACATCACTCCTCTGCAATTGCCTCCTGTCTCTCACAACTCCAAATCACCTGCAGAGTATTACCAAACCCACCTTTTTAAAATTACAACAATGGCCATCTCTGTAAAGTAATTTATCAGTGGTGCTCCACCATCTAGAGCAGGGGTGGGGAACATCCCCACTAAATCATTTGGTCTGGCCCTGCCAAGGCAACTGCAGGCAAGAGTTGAAATTCAATAAATCTAGGAGCTTTTTTCATAGCTAATTTTTCTATGGCCTGCCAATGATGTTATAAGTATCCAGATGGCCCTGGGCACAAAAAAGGTTCCCCACTCCTGCTCTAGAGGAGTAACTCCATACTCCCCGCTCAGCACTTACATAGCCCTTTGTGGTCAGGACTCCACCTGGCTTCCCGGCCTCATCACCTCCTCATCACCTCCCATGCTCCTGAGGAGCCTACACTCTACTTGCCCTCAGGTGGTTGCAGTTCCCTCACCCTTTTTCACATCTCTGAGCCCCCTTACACTGGTTTCTCTCACCTGGAATATCCTTTCTCTATTGCTCACATGGCAATCAAGGCTTATCATAAGTACCCCTGCAGCTGGGAAGCTTTTTGTGACCCCAAGGCAGACCCCTCCTCCATTCTTTCATAACTCTCCGATCCTTCTATGACTGGATTTATCCCCTTTGACCATGATTACTTTGGAACATTTATTTCTCCCCCACTAGGTTATGAACATATGCCCCAAATCAACTATATCTACCGTAGGGACAAGCACACAGTAGGAACTCAGCGCTCCTTTTATGAAGATAAAATGACGAACTATTTGTTCTGCAGGGAAAATATGCATCCAAGTAGCTGCTGTCCCTTCTTAAACCATTCACCTTGAAAGTTAACCTCTTAGTTTAATAACAATGGCACTACTCCAAGCATTTTTGGAAGTTGACTTTCAGAGCTGTCTGGGGCATGTTCTTTAAATTACCTCAAGTGAGGCCAAAAAAACATCATTGTGAACAGATCTGAGGCCTACAACGAATCATAGGGCAAGTGATATAATTCTGTATAGCAAATGAATTATGAAATATGTAAACGGTCATGTAACCACTGATGTGGGGACTGACTCATACATTGGCTCAGAGGCATACCTGAAGAGAGGATCTCGAGAAACCTTTTGAACAAAGACCATATTATCGAAAGACATTTACAAGTCCTTCAGGTGATTACTTTGATAAACAATATTAATGTGGATGAATAAGTATTGGTAACTTGCTTGATCCAACTCATGAAGCTCTTCAAGTCAGCACATCTCAAGAAGCATCCAATGCAAATAGGTATTACATTGAGGGGCCGGAGGGAGAAACTGGCAATTAAAGAAATTTAAAACACAGTATTAAATGAAGTCAAACACGTTTCCCAGCCACCTCAGTGCTATTAATATCTTAATGTGATTCTCCATAAAGTCCATCTATGGTACAGAATAGGGTTTCTCACATTCTTTTAACCTCGTAATCCCTTTTTCTCGCAGACGGTGTGGGATTAATGTGCCATATACTCTGGAAAACCTTGTGTGGCGCGGGGCTGGGTGCATCGTAGGGCAATATGACTTGGAATCTGAAATTACACTGAAACCAACAGCTATGGATGAGGCTACTGAGAATTTTCTGTATTCTAACTGCCTCGTGTAACGCATCCCATTTATCCTTATAACAACCCTACAGTACAGGTAGTGCTACTTTCCCAAAATTATAGCTAAGGAAAGAAAGGCCAGGAAAACTGAAGTAACCAGTCAGATGCAACACAGCTAGTTAGCAGTAGAGACAGAATGTCACCGTGTCCCGGCCAACCCACGGGCTTGAAGCTTACCCTGGGCATCAAGTGGATTGTGACCTGCTCTGCCACGTGGACTTAGCAAAAGCCTCCTGGAACGCACCGTTCCTTCATCAATTTCCTGTTTCCACGCCGCTAATTCCTACCGATTACGCTAGGGTTCTTTTAATCCACTTTCCCTGGGATCCCTTCTCTGCCAACTGGCTAAAAATAACCATCCCCGTGGTACCTTTTTCCTTTCAGGGAACTTAAAAATTTTCTGTCTTATACAAATGGAGCAGAGGCCAGAGGCATGCGGCCCGAGTGAAAAAAGCTTCTGACTGGCGAACATATCCCTGAGGAGAGACAAGTTTATGGCCTGACCACATTCCTACTGCTGTCTTAGGGCAAATTTGGGTAAATACCATAATAATAAATTTGAAACACTAATTTAAACATTCCAAAGTATTCTTGAAAATATCATGTCATTTATGTCTCAACTTGGAAAGGAAGAAAATAAGTTATCTTTATAAAAGAAGAACCTGAGCTTTAAAAAGCTAAGTGCCTCAATAAGCAGATAGGTCTATCCCGTCACCTAGCAGAGCATTTAGCACATAGTAGGTACTTATCTGACGGCTGGGTAAATGTCTGAGCAAGGCTAGCTTAAACTCTGACACTTTTCACATTTAGCACTCCTTCCGTTATGGTGCACCACCTCCATATAACAGCGGACACTGTTGACTCCCACATCCCCTGACCATTACTACTCGAAAGCAGGCCCACGGACCTCCAACTGCCAACACTTCTATTTGGTTGCCCAGAGGTGTCCTCTGGTCCCTCACAGCAGGATGGAAGCAGCCCTCAACCGAGCAGTGATGGGTCTATGGTACAATACCCCAGCCCCTTTGCTTCTCAGGGAGACAATTCTAAGAGGTGCCTTCTACAGTTTCCCCTGAAGAATTAAGCTTCAGTTGCCCAAAATGGTAGCTGGCTTAATGCACACCCTTTCCTGTCTGTCTTTCCTAGTCCTGCTCATGGGTTCTCTGCCTCCTACATAAACTACCTGCTCTCAAACCTTTGTCTCAGTGTCTGACTGTGAGAATCCAGATGGGACAACATAGGATAGGAAAGAAATTTCTAGTTTTAAAAACCAAAGGTAAAAAAGTGAGGGATGACTTAGAAATAATTAAGTACAGTCACATTTTTTAAAGAAAAAACGTTAACTAGCCCCTATTTGCCACTGTATAGTGAAAAGATCCAAACTGGGAGTTAATGTTAGTACGTGAATTTTAACTTAATGACTTTTCTGCCATAAAGAGGGAAGACTGTTTCAAAAAATACAGAAAACACTTTAAAAATCTGTTGGGGAAAGTGCCATTTTAATGCCCACTTTAGGCCTTAAATCTAACACCTTTCTCAGGCGCATAGGTTGTGAGAAAAGTGAAAATTCTCATTTTTTTATTGTACTCTTTTTCAAAATAGCTTTTTAAAGGGTATGTGTGTAGAGGAAGGGAGGGAGGGGTGGAGGGAGGGGGGAGGGAGGGAGGGAGGGGAAGAGAGGGAAAGATCAGGTTGTATTTTAATGAAGCCATCTCAAATTACATAGCATTTCTTAAACAGTCTCAGATCTCTGATTTTCAGTAAAGCAAGTAAGTGCAAGCTATTTCTCCCATACGAATGCATTTGATGTCATTGAAAATGTCCATTCATTTATTCAAAATTTGCCAAACACTTTCTATGGAGAATTACTAGGATTTACTTGTATAGATAGAGAAATGAAAGACACACAAGCACTGTCCCCCAAAAGTCCCCAATCTAGATGGGGAGACAGGAAAAAAACAATAGATAGTTACCATTCAGGATGATAAGGGGTGTCCAGGGTGTCTGGGGTCACCAAATAAGATTCTCCTAACCTACACAGGATAGGGAGAGGGAGGTGCAGGCAGCAAAGGTGGATAAAGATTGTGACAGGATGTTTGCTTTAAAATATGATTCCCCACACCAAGCCTACCATATTTTATTTAAGGGTAGAGGTTGAAGAGGGTATATGAGGGATAAATGGTGACAGGGAAAAAATAATAATTTAATAAATTAAAATTAAAAACTATAAAACATGAACACTTCCATTTACACTAAAATAAAAAGACTTTCTTTTTAGATTTTCTGATTGCAAAATTTGGATGAGCTTATTAAAGTGAATCTCTTTTTATTTTTTAGAGTATTCTTGCTTGGCTCTGGAGAATCTACCTAATCTGGATCTTAAGTAAGCCAGCACTGCTGCAGAAGAAGAAATTCCAGAGGAAGCGACACCTGAACTAAAACTTAAAGGAAAATCAGGGAGGGCGGAGCAGGTAGGGTTTTCCTGGCAGGAGCGTGTAAATGGGTAACTGAGCATTGGCATGGAATCGGAGCAGTTAGGAGATCCGCACACCACCACGAGGGAGAGAGGGGTTGTGGGAAGGCTGAAGTACCAGCAGAGGAGCCTGGAGAAATCAGCAAAAGTCATATCTGCTTTGTCTTCTGATTTTTGTTTTTTGAGGTATAATTCACCCTTTTCAACTGTACAATTCAGTGGCTTCTTTTTGCATATTCACAGAGCTGTGAAACCATCAGCCCTATCTAATTCTAGAACATATTTATCACCCTAGAAAAGAAACCCATATCCTTCAGCAGTCACACCCCACTTCCCCTCCCTCGGCCCCTATCTGGATATTTCATATAAATGAAACTATACAATATGTGACCTTACAAAAAACCCTTACAAGTCAGGTTTCTTTTACCTAGCATAAAGTTTTCAATGTTCATCCATACTGTAGATGAGTCAGTACTTCACTCTTTTTTATGGCCAAGTAATATTCCACTGTGTGAATAGACCACATTGTATTTATTCATCAATTGATGGACATTTGTGTTGTTTCCAGTTTGGGGACATTATAAATGGCTATGAATATTCATGTACACATTTTTATCTAGAGATATGTTTTCAATTCCTTTAGGCATATACCCAGGAGTGGAACTACTGAGTAATATAGTAACCCTACATTTAACTTTTTGAGGAACTGCCCAACTGTTTTCCAAAGTGGTTGCACCATTTGACACTGAAGCCAGTGCTTAGGAGCCTGAAGTCATCTAAAAGGCAGCCACTCAAAGTCCTGAGGCTGGATAGAGTCATATGAAAATTTTAATTTTAGAAAGATCTCTATTCCAGAAGCAATGTGGAAGGTAATCAGAGGATCTGGATAATATAAGAGACACAAAACTAAGTTAAGGTTCTACCCAAGGAAGCTAGGTGAGACAATAAAATAGTCTAATTAGGGTAGTAGGGATGGGAAGGAGGAATTAGAAATGAAAAGAAAGGGGGGGGGGGGGAAGGAAAATCACTTTTAGAAAAGATCAATTAAAATTTAAATTACCCAAGAATATGAGCATCATAAACTTAAATGTCTAAATGATCGGGCATGTAATAAAAATAACTAAATAAAACAAGATGTAAGCAACAGAGAACGGTGGGGACTATAACAAAGAAGAAAGAGCATGTCCAATCTAAAGGAAGCATCAATAACTCAGCTCCAACCTCCTAATGCTGTGGGGAATGTAGGTGCAGTGCCATCAGCTCTTCTCCTAGATGAAGAGAAGCCGAAATCTGAATTGCGTGTTAAATATCCTGATTTTTTAATATTACCAATTAATAAAATATTTCTTTAAATTCCGTGCCATATCAACACAACATGACTGCAACGTGTCCATTTGTGATTTCCCTAACACAGAGTAAAAGAAACAGTAAGCCAAGAATCAGAGTACACCCACAAAAAAGAGAAGGGTTAGAGAAGATTCGGTGAAGGAGACCAGAGAGGGGGCAGGGGCTGGGGCAGGGGCAGAGGGCCAAACTGCAAGGCTGCGACATCCTAGAGGCTCAGGGATGACAGTTTCCACAAGGGGGAATAGTAAACAGTATCAAATGGCACAGGGAGCCACTTCCCACTGGGAACTAAAAGTGGACTTTGGGATTTGACAACTATGAAATACAAAATACGGGCAAATTGAAAAAAAACATTTGGTGACTGGAAGCAAAGTAGAAAGCTGAATAATTTAGCTTTCTCTCTTTTCTCAAACTTCGGTTTCTTAAAAAATCAGCATAAGGATTCTGTATCTCAAATCTTTAAGTTTCTCAGAGAAGAGCCAGATGAGATTACTGTATTGTTTTCTTCAGCTGATAATCATGAACTAGTCCAATTAAAACAACAACAACAAAAAAATAGGTCCTTTGAAGAAGTTTAGATATCTATGACGCATGATCACTTGGTCCTTTCAAGTTTGCAGTTATAAAAAGCAACTACTAACATATTTTATAAACAAAATATGTGGGAACAGTGTATATAGCTTTGCCTGTGTGACAGAAGCCCAAAATAACAGTGGCTTAGACAAGATAGAAGTTTCTTACTCGCTCACATAAAACCCCGAGCTGTTACGACAGCTCTACTTCAAGAAGTCATCCTCATTGCCCCAGTGTTTGTTTAAAACGTCTTGTGGCTCCACCATCCTTAGAGTGCCGGCCTCTTTAGCAAGGTCTAAGAGAGTATCCCACCAAACCCATACCACCCCTTGTCCTGAATGCCCCATTGGGAAGTTTCCCAAATCACTTTCGCTTACATCCTATGGCCAGAACTTTGTCACATGGCATAATGCCTACCTGCAAAGGAGGCTGAGAAATGTCATTTGTATTCTGTAGGGGTCTGTCCCCAGTGAAATTTCAGGAATTCTATATCTAAGGATGATGGAGAAAAGGGATATTGGGGGAAAACCAGCAGTCTCCACCACAGAGTGGTATTCAATTTTTTAAGATTCTGTTCTTAGCACTCTACAAATAATTTATATTTTGGTTCAATTTTACAAGAGAATATAAATCTGGCCTAATCTTTATGCTTAAATATTGGAAACACGGCAATGTAATATCGCTGCAATTTTGGCTTCAGCATGCTGGTATTTATGACAGTGCTGAAGAAAGTTAAAGTTAATTTTAATTTGTTCTTACAAAATTATTTTCCTAAGAATCCTAAAGCAACTCTAGTCTTCTTGCCATGCTTAACAACTAGCTTTCAAAAGACTGCATTAAATACTCAGATTATAAAATGAAAAAACCACTGACATATTCCTACAGCATATGGAACTATACCACCTCAAGGATTCTTTTAAATTAAGTCAATTGTGCCCTTACTGCCAGAAAACTCTTGAAGCAACAAGATATATGCACTATAGCAACATGTGCTCCTGAATTTTGACACTTTATTCTCATATTAGCTCACAGTGCTATATTTTATCATTCAAATACTAGAGAAACTAAAAATAAAATAGTTCACTACTGCTTGATATGTGAACATTTTAAAGATCTACCCATGAACTATAGAATCTCCTAAATAAATATAAAAAGGAATTCCATGAAAAGTGATACAATTTAAAAGTCAGTAATTTGCCCGCTGGTGTGGCTCAGCAGTTGAGCATCTACCTAGGATCCAGGAGATTGTGGTTCGATTCCCGGTCAGGGCACATGCCCAGGTTGCGGGCTCGATCCCCAGTCGGGGGTGTGCAGGAGGCAGCCGATCAATGACTCTCATCACTGATGTTTCTCTCTCCCTCTCTCTCTCCCTTCCTCTCTCTGAAATCATAAAAATATATTTTTTAAAAAGACAGTAATTTAACAGCTGTTTTATGACCATTTATACCTACAAATTCAAAAGTAGATTATTTCAAAGCTACTTGGCTTCAATCCTTGTAAAAAAAAAACCAAAACAAGCTAATAGGAACATAGTGCTTCACTACAGTAGCATTTTTTTATCCACTTAAAAGCATGTAAATTATTGTGTTTAACCAATTTAACTTCTTGATTTATGACTGGCTTGCCTTAAAATGGTTTTGAATTGCTAGGGTTAAAATCATCAAGCACAGTATAGGACATGTCTGAGTATAATTAAAACTTAATTTTTGAAAACATGTTTACAGTGCAAAGTATTCACTATAGAAAGTTTGAAAACTACTGAAAAATAGAAAGAATATCACAATGAACTGCATTATATTGAGTATTAAATATGTAAATAGTTTCCAAAATTATCTTGACCAACAAGATTTTCATGGAAGAGAAAAATGAATGAAGAGCGCCCACATCCAATCAAGATAAAATAAAAGGGAAGGGAACTGCCCTCCTGCCTGAAAAGATAAAAGTGCTATACAAAATATATGAAACAATAATTTTCAAGACACTGGACACCAGGCAGTGATTCTTGAGAAATGGGAAACTGATGACATGACTGTCCCAGTTTCCAGACCATAGCCCTCGGAAACAAAACCGAGGCAGTGTCCAGCACCATCCCTGAATTGCAGAGATGTATCTGAAAATCCAGGGAGATTAGAACAGCTAGAATCTCAGGACAGAATACTGGAGGGAGGAGGGCTGATCAAGAAAGGTCTCCAGAGATCTATAAACACTCCTCAGGTATTCAGCAGAGTATGGCTCAGCACATATATGTGAGGAAACAACCAATGGCCAGGGAAGGAAACACCTGAAAGAATTAGAGGGAACAGTACCTGGCACTCACTCAGGGCTGAGAACTGTGCCTGTTCCCACCAGCCAAACTGGAAAGCTTATAATTCATGGAGTTTGGGGTATAGTACTCAGAACTAATCTTAAAAATGAGATCTGAAAGGATGAAACTGTTTCCAAGTATCTGACTACATCCCATAAAAAATGATCAAAAAGATTTATAGGGATATAAAAATATCCAATACCCTTCAATGTAAAATTCACAGTGTCTGGGATCCATTAAGAATTACCAGGCACACAAACAAGTAGAAAAATATAAACCATAACAAGGAAAAATCAAACAAACAAAATTGACTAAGAACTTAAATAGATGTTAGAATTTGCAGACAAGGTCACTAAAACAGTTATTATCAATCTATTCTGTATATTCAAAACAGTTCAATAGAGACATGGAAAATTTTAAAACACCCAAACTGAACTACAAAATATGAAAACAATAATGTATCAGATGAAAAACACACTCAACATGATTACTGGTAGTGAACTTGACACAATAGAAACTATGTAAAATGAAACACACAGAGAAAAAAAGAATAAAAACAAATAACCAGAGCATCAGTGATTCTAATATATACGTGTTAAAGATCATGAAAGAGAGGAGGAGAAGGAGGAAAACCAAAATAACTTGAATAATGACTAAATTTTTTCAAATTTAATGGAAATTATAAACCCACAGGTCCAAGAAACTCAGTAAACCCAAAGCACAAGAAACATGAAGATCACTATACCAAGATATATCATAATCAAATCCTTCAAAACCAGTGGTAAAGGGAGTATCTTTAAGAATATTTTATATATAAAGAGGAACAAAAATTAAAATGACAGCAGATTTCTCATAAAAAGACAATGCAAGTGAGAAAACAGTCAAGCAACAACCTTTAAAGTATTAAAAAAAAAAACCACCTGTCAATCTAGAATCCCATACCCAGCAAAAATCTTATAAAATGAAGGTAAAATAAAGATGTTTTCAATCATACAAAAGCTGAAAAGGTTCAACATCAGCAAGCCTATGCTACAAGAAATGTTAAAGGAAGTGCTTCAGGCAGAAGAAAGATGATACCAGGTGGAAATGGTATGAAAAACATGAGAGACAATGAAAAATGAAAAGCACTGAAAATGGGAACTACATGAGTACAGTATGACTCCCCTTATCCACGGTTTCACCTTCCCAGGTTTCAGTTACCCATCACAGTCCAAAAATACTGAATGAAAAATTCCAGACATAAACAATTCATAAGTTTTAAATTGCGGGCTGTTCTGAATAGTGTGATAAAAATCTTGATCTGTCCAGTTCCTTCCAGCCTGGGACATGGATCATCCTTTTCTCCAGTGTATCTACACTATATATAGTACCCACCCATTAGCCACTTAGCAGTCATCTTGGTCATCATTTGGACTGTCAAAGTATCACAGTGCTTGTGTTCAAGTAACCCTTATTTTATTTAATAATGACCCCAAAGCTCAAGAGTAGTGATGTTGACAATTCAGATCTGACAAAGAAAAGCCACAAAGTACTTCCTTTAAATCATCAATTTTCAACCTTTTCATCTCATGGCACACATAAACTAATTACTAAAATTGCAGCATGCCAAAAAATATATTTTTTGCAGATTTGACCAAAAAAAGTTATAATTTTGATTAACAATGGATGGCTATTGTTCTGTTGGCTGTTGTCATTTTTTTTTTTTTAATTTGGCAATCTAAAGGAAAAGAGGTCAGTGCCCCTGACTAAATAGTCAGGTACTGGATGTTTTAAAACTTTTTGCGGCACACCAGTGTGGCACACTGGTTGAAAATCACTGCTTTAAATGAAAAGGTGAAAGTTCTTGATTCAATCAAATACTTTACCATCTCACATCATCATAAGAAGAGTACAGTACAAAGATATTTTAAGAGAGACAATATTCACATAACTTTTTTATAGTGTACTGTTACAATAATTCTATTTTATTATTAATTACTGTTGTTAATCTCTTACTGTGCTTAACTTAGAAATTAAACTTTATGATATGTATGTATGTACAGGAAAACATAGTGTATGTAAGGTTTGGTACCATCTGTAGTTTCAAGTATCCACTATGGGTCTTGGAATGTAGCCCCACAGATAACGGGGAACTACTGTAAATATAAAATATTTGTTTTTATTATAAATAGCTCTCCAAAAGATAATTTGCTGTTCATGCAAAAATAATAATATAATGTGGGGATTATAAGATATGTAAGAAAAACAGAAGAGGATATGAAATAAATTTTAATGTAGTTTCAATAGTTACTTAAAAATTATAAATTCACACAAGAACATTTCAGATTTGCTATTCTAAGGGAATTAAAACTGTAGCTATTATTCTGAAATCCCATTCCATTTGGCCTACACTTTCCCATTTGGCTTGAGTAGTCTTAGCATTATACTTTCAAAAATATAACAAGCTGAATTTATTAAATTTGTTTTCATAGAGAAAAAGTAGTAAGTGACTCCAAAAGGGTGTTCTTATTAGTAAACAAGTTAGCTCACAAGGTGTGGCAATGGCTTTTGCTGAACTTTATAAATAAAAGCAAACAACTATTGTTTCAATACAATGCTAACTCATCAAATATTTATTTAATGTAGGTAACTTTTAAAAATGGGGCCAAACAGATAAGTAGGCGATTTAAAAATATATTTATAGCATGAGTCACAAAAGAAAGTTCCCTTCTTTGCTCCCCAAACCTGCCTGAAATGAACATAATAAATAATAAACGTCATTAAGGACTTGTAGGAAATGGTTCTTGGGAAGGTTAAAGGAAGTTAACGAAGCCTCTCACCATTAAGAGGCAGATGAAATGAATCATGAGACCAAAGCACAGCTGGTTAGTAATGAGTGCAAAATTCTATATATTGCTACTGAGTTTTTCTCCTATTTTGTGAAATCTATTAAAAAGCATATCTACAGATGCTCTCAATGAGTAGTCCCATGCTGGAATTAAAGTAGAAATAAGGAAATACAGAGGAGGTGCATCTTTGGGGTAGTGAGGGAAAAGTAGGTTCCAAGATGAAAACCTAGTCTAGACAAAACTGCCTTGGGAAAGGAGTTAAATCAGCCATAAAGTCGTTTAGGGTCCTTTGTGTGTATAGCCCTGCAGAGAAATTCAGATGCATGCTCAAGTTTGGGAACTACTGCACTAGGCTAAAAGAATGAACAAAAGGCAAGTCACCATGCTGAAGCGTGTGCTTTCAAATCCTGCCATTGAAGACAACTATTAAATCTCCAGAGTACAGAGTGAGTGGAAATATGCCGAAGTGTTTCTGCCTGTCAGAAGAGTTTATTTCACTTTATTTGAATATTTAGTCTCTATAACCGTCACATATTACTAGATTCAGCGTTCTTAAAGGAAATGAGACAATATATGTGAATACACCCAATACGGGGACTCATTAAATGTAGGATGGATGTCAATCACAGTCTCGCTCTAGAAGTGCCACAGGTTGCAAGACTTGGCCACTGATAGGAAGCAATTCTTACCTTTCTAAACAGAAAATCCTGTTGTATTGATTTTATTACGCATTTTGACACCAGCTGTGTGACACTTGTTTGGGTGGGGTTACATCTTATATAAGGATTAGGTTATTATGTATTTAAATGCATATGAGTCTTCTTCATTTGTCTCTATACCAGAAAGAGTAAAGGAACAAGAAAAGCAAAGAAATGAATCAAAGAGAAGGAACATTCAGAGGCATTTTTAAGAATAGAGTAAATCTGAAATCCGTCCCCAGTATCAGCAGACGTTAGTGCGTCAAATACAGACTAGCAGAGCATAAACACTATGTTATAGGATGGCGGTGATGACAATGAAGGGAATAAGGACAATGACCACACAGATGACCCAAGTTTACATGTCTTATTAGGAAAGGATAAGATTAAAACAATAAGAATAAGAAACATAAGGAAACCTGGGCTGTTTTTTAAAAAACTGTATGTAAACCTTAACTGGGTAAAGCAGTCAGTGTTAGGCAACAAGAATATAAAGAAATGATTAAAAAACTCAGATGGTGGATGAGTGAAGACATGGCATGCAGCGTCGGTCACTTGGGAGATGAAACCAATTTGATGGAATACATTGCTCTGTGCATAAATGATATCACTCACTTTAACCATCCAAGAGCAATAGCCAGTAACAGCATCCAATTACAACCAAAAGATGCAGTAGGGTTGGAGATGTAAAGTTTGAGAAGAGAGGCATTATATCTGGATGTGGGCTGCCTACTAGCCACATGACACTATTTTATAATTAAAATTTAATTCAGGCTCTTGGCCTGACTACACTACCCATGGTCAAAGGTCACATGTGGCTAGTGACTATGGTCCTGGAGAACACAGATATAGAACATTTCCATCTGGTCAGAAAACTCCATTGGACAGCACTCATCTTTACAACTGTTGGAAGTGTCTTGTATATGGAAGATGAAACTGAAAAGAAGACACACGCACCCATGCACACACAAACACACAAAGCTCATAATTTATCCATTTTCTCTTTCAAAACATATATTGAGTGTTTCTCATGTAAGAGTTGCTGTGCTAGGCATTTGGAGTCCACAGACGAAAACAAAACAGTCTCTGTCCTCAAGGTGCTCAGGGTGCAGTAAGGAAATAATGACATATAAATAGTTGGTCAACCAGCAAACGCTTGTTGGGCAGCAACTATCTGAAATGCACTTACTGCTGTGGAAGAAAACATAAAACAGTAAGCAAGTGCTCTCAGCCTTCAAAGGACTCACAACCTAGTTAATGACATATTACACAGTTAAATGTAAAATGCTTTAAGAAGCAATTAATATTTGGGACTATGTACTTCAAACTGAGATTCAGGAGTTTGATGTGGACATTTTTCCACTTTGGGTTTGCACTGAGATGATAATTTTATATATATATATTCTAATTAATTTCTGAATAATCATCTTAAAACTAAACATGGCCACCAAATTTTCACTTTGGTACTTGCTGTAGATGTTCTCAATCATGTACTAGGGGAAGGCCAAATAACACGCAATTCGCTAAACATATGCTAATTAGAAAAAAGGTGAAGATGAATTGAGTCGTCATAGAACACATGGTAGCACAGGCATCCAAAGGCACCTGTGCTCTACGGTTAAAATCATCATCACAGGAAGATGATGCATGCATCCTATCTCTGTGTGGTTTCTACACAATCTGTTCTCCATTCCTACAATCTTTGGATATGGCTAAAAAATTTTATTCAGAATTCAATAACTTTACAATGCTAATCACATCTTTAAGAGAGCAGAAAGATGTTACAGAGTTCTCAGGTGACATCTCACTAAAACTGACATTTGGAGGTAATTTACTGGTAGAGTTTTGGTCACGTATGAAGTCTAATTAACCTGAACCAGCAAACACGAACTTGAAGTTAATATTGTTTCCTTTTAATCGACTTTTTAAAAGGATATTTTCTGCATTTCTATTAATATGAAACATACAAACAGATTAAATAAGAACAGGATCTGAAGCTACATCTTTATACTGTTAAACCCTACACTGGTGATGTAAGTTCGGCAGTAGAATATCATTTGCCACATAATTCAATCTTTTGATTTCATCAGTTCTGTTGTTCCCATTTAGTGTTTGTTCATTGGTTTTGGTTTTATAATTTGTGAAATCTACAAGTGAAACCATCTGTATTTATTTTATGTTCCTACATACTTAAGTAAAATGTAAAATAAGAATAACTTAGGTTCACGCTGTATAGAGCAGTTGTCTTAGCTAAAATCAGACCACTCTTCCTAGGGTGTTTTATTTGCAGAGGGTGCTCATTAGGAGGCAAAACCTTCTCTCCCTTCCTTTCCATCTAGGCATGGGAGTCCATGGCTCTGTACTGTATCACAGAGGAATTGAAAAGAACCACAGATACATATACAAATCATTCCGTATATTAAATATACTACTTATATTTCAAAAATATAAAGGTGTTCTGGGCAATAAAATAAAAATTCCTTTAAAGACTATCATCATACAGCAGCTTTTTTTTTCCTTTTAATCCTCACCTGAGGAAATTTTTTCCATTGCTTTTCAGAGAGAGTACAAGGGAGAGGGGGAGAGAGAGAGAGAGAGAAACATCAATGTGAGAGAGACATCAATTGGTTGCCTCCTGCATGCACCCCAACTGGGGCCAGGGAAGGCGCCTGCAACTGAGGTACGTGTCCTTGGCCGGAATTGAACCCAGGACCCTTCAGTCCACGGGCCGACGCTCTAACTGGCCAGGGCAGCAGCCTTTTTTATTATGAATTTCTGCATTAATACTAAACTTCAACTTGTAAGCTTGTGTGAGCCACTGCCAAAGTCCTAAATTGCTGTGGGAATTCAGAGAAGAGTCAGATGATGGTCAGGTACAGAAATCGGAGGAACATCACAGAGGAGGAGGAACATAAGTTGGGCCTAGAGGAAAACGAGAGCAGAGAAGGTACAGCCTCCTAATGAGCACACTTCCCAAAGAAAACCCCAGAGGAGCAAAAGCCTGATTTTAGCTAAGAGAAGGCCATCAACAGTTCTGAGGGAGCAGGTCGAGAAAGTGTACTGAGAATGCTAGGCTGAAAGAAATCTGTGCTACTTAGTATGTACTCTCAATTACAAGGGGCAGAAACTCAATTTGGGGATAATTCATTGCTTACATAACACAATCCCAGAAAAAATCAGTGGTAGAATGGCATCAAGAATGACTACACGTAGGAAATGAAAAACTGAAATGCTGCTTTCCTTTGTTCCCTACCTGCCAAATATACACACATACATGCACATGCATACATATCTTGACTTGACTTTTTTTTTACATAGTGACTCTCTCAGGCTGGCTGTTTCTATTACCTAAAATCTAAGCCATTTGCTAGCTCCAAGCTTAGGGCTTAAAATCCTTAAAGCCATAAGGCAGGGAATAGCAAGAGTTAAAAAATGTAAAGTTAATAAAGACAGACGAGGTTCAGTCTATAAGAGAATCTGGGTGCCACGCTAAGGACACTGGGCTTTTAGAGCCAAATCTGGTCTAAGATAAACTAGAAAATCTAAAACTTGCCCGGCCGGGCGTGGCTCAGCGGTTAAGCATCGACCTAGGATCCAGGCGATCAGGGTTCGATTCCCGGTCAGGGCACATGCCCGGGTTGCAGGCTGCAGCCGATCAATGACTCTCTCATCATTGATGTTTCTATCTCTCTCTCTCCCTCTCCTTTCCTCTCTCTGAAATCAATAAAGGTATATTTTTAAAAAAGAAAAAGAAAATCTAAAACTTGTATGAAGAAACATGTTTATTCCAAGAATTCTTGAGTTATAGCTTGCTCTGGATTGTGACCTAACACAATCCAATCCGGGCACTGCTTTGGAGTATTCTATTTTAAATGTTTACATTTTGACTTAAATACTCAGGGAAATCTAAGTCTTCCTCAACCATGCTGAGAGGTACAACTCAGTAAAGTTCACAGAATTCAGACGAGTCCACACTGAGCTTGTATGTTCCAGTAGAGCAGCAAAGGGATCTGGGCCAACAATTCGGATCAATGGAACTAGATCCATTTAGAGAAGAGATTTAAGTACATAAAACAGAGGAGAAAAAAAAGTAGCATACCTATGAATAGAATACAGGGGCACCACCGACTAGAAAGGGGGACCAAGTAATAGAAGAAATAAAAAAAGAGGAATGTCTGAATAGACTTTTCAAGTAGATCAAAAACTGAAAAACCTATAGAAAGAACCCCGTGGCCAAAGAGGCACTGAGAATTCATAATGTTTCCTGATTGAATTTAATAGTGGAAATCTGCATATAGGAGAGAAAGGAGACACAGCGCTTCTGATTGTGCCCAAGATGATACGTAGAAATAAAAATGCACCGCACTCCACGGTCTTATGTTTAGCTGGAAGAGACCTATAATCTCTACTTGCTGCCGGGAAAATAAAAGAAGGCACGGTGCAGCACACGTTCTCTGTCCCCTCTTTAACTCTCATCTTTCAGCATCCAGTTCTCATGATGAATGAAGGAATCCAAGAGCAATTATAGTGCTGCCTTTCTCTTCAATAGGAAAAAAATAAAAGCTCTTCCCCTGGAAACTTCACTGACTGCTCGTGAGCGTGGGATGTGTACTACAAGACTAAGGACTTTGAAGTCAGACCTAGATTTCCTATCCTAGCTGAATGACCCTTAGCAAGTGATTTTGCCTTTCAAAATCTCCATTCCCGGGGGGGGGGGGGGGGGGGGGGGCAGAACTAGGAAATTTGCACTCAGTTGCCAAAGATGAGATACAGATTAGCTAAAATCATTCCTGCAAAGTACTTGGAGCAACAGGCTATGCTCAATAGACCCCCACATGTCCCTACACAACACCCCATTGTCACTGGACCACAGACGTACAGTGGATCTGTGGTGGCCTCCGGCTCTGCTCCTCTTGTAAAATAAGGGCAGGCCACACTGCAGGCCTCCAAATTGCAGTGCTGGTTCCCTGCGAGGATTGGTGGCACCAGTCCCTTAAAAATTATTTGCATATGGAATACATTAGGGCACTAATGAAGTCTAATCCTAGACTAACATGTGCTAGTGATTCATCTTTTAAAATGCTTCTACTCCTTTCTCACCACCACCATGCCTAAATAGGGCCCCACTACCACCATTCTCCCAAATCCTACAGAGTTTTCTTTCTAAGGAGCTGCATGACTCCAGCTACTCTCCAATCACACCTCTAAATGGTCATCACGCCTTTCCTGGTCAAAAACATCAACCTTTCATTAATCATTTGCTCACATTTTTTCCCCTTTCCTTCAGCAGCGGACATTTGTCATTCTTTTTGGCCGAGAGCAACTGAACCCCATATAATTATATGGAGAATCCTCCGTCTTATGGTGCAGAGCCCACCTTCCACTATAGAGGCTGGTGTGCCAACAGTGACGGCAACACTACCTCACAAAATTAGTTCTTCAGAGTGATCGAGGGCATTTTTCCCATGAGTGGTTTCTAAGCCACGTCTGCTGACTATTTAAGAGATTCTATGAGCTAGTCAATGCTGTGGAGGTGACCTCCACTGAGTCATGCCCTTGCATTGTCCCCTCCTCTTAAATTTGGGTAGAATATGTGACTTGCTTCTAACCAACAGACTACGGCAGAGGCGATGGATGTTGCTTCCTTAATTAGATTATGCTGTATGACAAAGGTGATGTCGTATCACTCCTGTATGTTACAGAAGAAGGAGACAGATGTGGACTAGTCTAGTTTGAATGGAAGAGTGATGACTGTCTTATACTAAAAAAGATATTCTTCCTTGCTGGCTTTGAAAAGTAAGGTGAAATGTTGTAAGAGTGCCCATGAGGGGGTCACATGATAAAGAACAGCAAGCAGTCTCTAAAAACTGTGATCGGTCTCTGATTGACAGCCAGGAGGAAAATGGAAACCTCAGTCCTACATCCACAAGGAGATGAATTCTCCCGACAATCTAAGGAAGCTTAGAAGCAGGTCTCTCCCCAGTTAAGTCTCTGAAAAGACAGAAGCACTAACCAACATCAGGTGAAATCTCTAAGCAAAGGACCCAGGTGAGCCACATATGGACTTCTGAGCAATGAAACTGAGATAAAAAAACATGTGTTGTTTCAAGCTGCTCAGTCTGTGATCATGTGTTACCAAACAACAGAAAACAAACAGAGTCAGTATCTTCTAATACAGTTCTAATTCCACTCATGCCTGTTCCATTCAGGCTAGACTAGGCCACCACACCCTTCTCCTGCTATGGAAATAGGGAGAAAGTAGCATTTCCAGCAGCTTCAACTCTTCTCAGCCTCACTAGCAGCCTGCTATACTCTCTCTGGTGCTGCAAAGAATATACAGAATGGGAGACTTCCTCTCCTTGGGGCTCTAGACAGAATTAATTATAGTAAATAGCAAGCCACACTGGAATAGTCACTTTTTTCAGTATTTCACATTTAAAATGATTTGTATGCACACCTATGAACCATACATTTAGGGAAAAGAGCAGTAAAAGAAATAGAGAGCTCCTGGTATCAGCTGCTTATTCAAAAGTGCTGAAAGTATTTTCATAAAATACATGTGAGCTTGCATAAGATTATATATTTCTATGGAATTACAATGCTTTCTTCTGCATCCTGGATAATATATTCCACTTTTGAATCTAACAATACAATCTCAGAAGACTATATACCTTGGCTGTTACAATTCATTTGGGCAATTGCTCTGAAAGATTCTGTAAAGAACTGAAGGAGAAGGGATTTGGGAAGTTGAAGAAACAGTCCTAAGAGTATCTCCTCTAGAAAAGAACAAATTGCTCTCCTTTTTCTTTTCTTTCCTTTTTTTAAACTCTGATTTATCAAGACACCAGGTCTACATGGCCATAAATGACTAGATAATCACATGAACCCTCTGTTCACTTTGATTTCTATAAGTTTGGCCGAAGAAGCAGAGCTAATAAAAGAAGGTAGGTGTCTTGACCCAGAACAACAGGATCCCTAATCAATATTGGCTTGTCCTAGAGTGGGCGGTCCATTACTGTCCGGTCAATACTCTCTCTTCTCAAAAGTCATGTTCTGAGTTCTCTCACCAGTGAGCCTGATGACCCTCAAGCTTGATAACTGTGCTAATAAACTTCAAATCAGTTTTGGCCAATAAAAGGGCAGTATGCAGTTGATACAGTGGGGCCAGTGCAGGCAGAGAGATGTGCAAGAATGGGTACCCCGCAGAGGTGTGCATGTTTGCTTTAGCACTAGCTATAGGAGTCACAGCTCTCCATCAGCAGGCAACACTAAAGGCTCATTCCCTTATGACTATATTTACTGGTAGAAAAGCTGACCTGCAGATCTACAAAGTTAAGCACTCTAAAGACTTAGGAATGTATAAATTTATGAAGATGTCATAATACAGCCACCGGAGCAGCTTGCTGCTGTGACTAGGATATGGGAAACATAGATGTTATCCTCAGCTTCACACTGATTCTCTAGTGTGTGACCTTGGATGTATCAGTGTACCTGCTGCCTCCTTCAGAAAATGAGAACAATATGTCTTCCTATCTGTCTCTCAAATGAAAGGTAAGAGTTACAATAACAAGCTAGGAAACAAGTGTATGTATTAGAGGATGTGTGCAATAAAAATTAAGTATGATATTCTTGTTGAAAGGGAAGGGCTTCAAACAATAAAAGCCCCTGACAACTTAAACATTAATATAAATTACATTTTAAAACAAACCAATCCATTGAAGCAAAAATTAAAAGCCCCATTTGGATGTAATAATAAAAAATGTCCATAACTACAATATTTCACTAATGAGAAGCTACAGATGCTACATACAGAAGGATTTTATGATGTCCATATGTTTCTCAAATGACTCTTCTTATTAGCTATTTCTCCATATCTCTATTTAAGAATAACCTACACCTTCCCCACAGAATGAGTATAAATTATAGCATGATACGTTGCAATATTTAAACAAATTCAAAATACAGGTAATTCTAATAAAAAGAAATGACAGCACTATGACCATAAAACATCCTTAGATGCAGATATATTAATACAAATCTGAATTATGTGTATCACCTAAACTAGTTAATTAAACAAGTTATACGGTCAGTTGGCTTTATGATTTAAAAGTCCTTAAACCCAGCCCCGGCCAGTGTGCCTCAGATGGTTGGAATGTCATCCCATGCACCAAAGGGTCGTAGGTTCAATTCCCAGTCAGAGCACATAGCCAGGTTTCTAGTTCAATCCCCAATCAGGATGACATTGGGAGGCAACCAATCAATGCTTCTCTCTCACATTGATGTTTCTCACTCTCTCTCTCTTCTCCCTAAAATCAATTAAAAAAAAAAAATTCCTTAAACCCAAGTATGTTCCAAATATACCCCAAATATATATATATATATATGTACATATATTAAGTAATTTATTAAGTAATTACAGATATATAGTGGTAATAACTTCATAAAGCGATATTGTCTACGATAATACTGGGCATAATAGGCAGAATAATGCTAACAAAACAATCATAAAAGTCTGTGACAATGTATAAAATTACCTTTTTAATTTCAGGAGGGCCATCGTTATTTTTACAGCAGACGGTAATTTAATATGACAAACGCTCTCTAGCCAATAGGATCAATTGGTTAGAGGCGGGCCCAGTAGGCTTAATTGCAGAGGGAAGGAAACAGGAAGACTAAAGAAAGGAGAAAGAGAGAGAGAGAGAGACAGAGAGAGAAAGAAAGAGAGAAAGAGACCCAAACCAAATAAACCTTCCCTCCCAACCATTAACTGGCACTTCACTTAAAACTCGTCCCTTCCCTGGGCACAGTCTTATGCGCATCTAATGGTGCTCATTCTGCAGTGAAGGTGATCAGTTCAGGAGGAGAGCTGGGAAAGCATCTCTCCCTCCAGCTGGCAGCCTCACACCAAAGGCCAGACTCGGGATTTCCACACTACGTGCACCTGTTTGTGACTGAAGCACACACAAAAACATTCGCTTTCTGCCACACAGAAAAGGACATAACATACTCCAAGAAACTGCTTCTCTCCCTGAGGGTTGTCTCGTTCAAACAAAATGGATGAAATTACAAGAAAGTTTTACAACTAAATTATTTGTCCTTTTGGAAACACAATATCCCTATTAAGCATTTTGAATGCAAATGCTTTCCAGAAGGCACGATTTCCAGTGATTTGGTGTTTGGGTAATTAAATTGGTCCAAACTGGAACAGAGGTTTAGACAGAAAGGACTAATTATCTGTGGTAAATAGCAAATATATCAAACAGCAGGTTTTCAGTCACAATAATTTCCTAATAAACATCCAAAGTACCAAAGAGAGTTCAAAAGATATCCTTTCCAAACGTGGTATTTTAATTGTCCTCACTTACTAACTGCAACTTATTCTGCGCTGTTATTAATTACAGGATTAAAACAATTTCTAAAGCATCAGAAAATAACATCCAGACCTTTCCAAACGTCAAATGATTTTCTTTCCAAATAATTTGAAATAATTTTCTTTAATATAGCTTCTCTATACACTTACTCCCCTTTTCTAGATTTCAATAACGCTTGCAAGATTTGAAAACACTGGTTGTACTCTAAATACCTGCAATTCCTAAATCTTACCCTTTATGAGAAATCTCAGCACGCCAGGAGTGTTTTGTATAAGCATTGTTATACCCTTCGGGGAGGGGGGGAAAAAAAATTAACTCTTCACTTTCTTTTCCAGTTGAAGTCAAACTTTTTAAGCCTTTCTTAGGCCACTCCCACATTTTGTATACACACACACACAATATATATATACACGTACAACGGGATATACGTCGATTTCTCGCCGATTTCAAAGGTCACAGTTACCTAATGTAAAGTTCCTTTTAGGAGATTACGCACGCCTCCCTGGCAGGGAAAACAAACGCGACCAATCTTCCTGAAATTAGAGCATAGCAGGCTCACTGGAGAATTTCCAATTCCGTCTCACCCGCACCGCGTCCTCAGCTCCCCGCCGCAGGCCACCTCTCCCCCACACCCGCGCCCGGAGCCGGGGCGCAGCGGGGTTCCGCTCGCTCCCACCGCGGGCGCGCGGGCCTCCGACGCCGGCCGCTCTCCCTGCGCGCCGGGGGCGAAGGCTTCGGAGCCAAACAAACGCTGCCGGCCGGGCGCTCGGGGAAACGCCCCCGTCCTCCCCTCCCCGGAGTCCCTACTGTGACAGTCTCGGGTGGCCTTTAATTCGCCAGTTCGCATGAATAAGCTACAATGCATCACTCTCCTTCCACGAGCCAAGGAACTGCTTTGCCTCCCATCCCCCAGGCTCCAGAACTTTTCTTCAAACCCAGTACAGTATTCTGGTGCACAGACTTGGAACTGAAGTCCCCCACGAAACACGCAAGGTACCCCCACTCAGCATCGCTCCCCTCGAGCAACACGTTGGCAGTACAACTTTCCATTCATAACTCGGCTCCAGCTTAAACCGGGGGCCAGGGTGGGGTTGTCGGGGGGCGGGGGAGGGGTCACGCAACCGACCCCTCGCCTAGGCTTGCCTAGCGCGCGTCAGGGTCTACACCAAAAGATCACCTGGCTCCGAACTTCGGGTGAAGGTTCCCCTAAACCCCCCACCTCTGGGCTGCGGGCAAGCGGCGGCGGCGTCCCGACCGGGATGCTGGTAACCTGGGGGAACCCGCGCAGGGAATTCAGCAGCGCCACCGGAGGACGCTTGGACCCCCAATTCCCAGGGCTTCCCCCTAGCGCGAGTCGGGGACCGGGCTGTGGTGCCACTCACCTCCGCCCGCTCCTTCTGAGGCTGTCGCGCCCTCCTTCGCCCCGCGCTGGCGACCCCTAACTTCTCCCCCTTCTCCAAACAGCCATCTTTCGAGGAGAAGAGAATGGCGAGGCAGAAGCCAAGGGGGGACCGAAAGTTGACTCGGGGACCGTCGCTGCTCCGCCAGCAGGGACTCGGCGGCCACGACAGGCGCCGGAGGAGGGGACGCGGGCGAGCGCGGCGGGAGCGGGAGCGGGAGCGGGGGCCGGGTCGGCGCGCGCCGTGCCGGGTGCGGGACGCGCCGCGGCCGCGATCGCCGCGCCGGGGTTGGAGCTCGGGAGGGCGGCAGCGCGCGGCTGCGAACTGTGAGCTGCGAACTGAGCCGGTGGCGGCGCGCGGAGGATTTGCTAAAAATAGCAACTCTCCGGGAGGAGGGTGGGGGGCGGAGGTGGGAGGGAGACGCGGGGGCCGGGCCCAGAGCCCCGGCGCGGCGGAGGCTGGGCGGGGCCGGTGGGAAGCGAGGCAGGACCCGCGGCGGGAGCGCGGGCCCAGGCGCTGCACGCCCGCAGGCCCCGGAGGCGCGGGCCGGGGCTGGGGACACCTGGGCGCGCGGCCGAGGCCCGGGAAGGCGGCGCCGGGAGGCAGGAGCACCCGGGGTGCCGCCCGGGGTGGAGAGCCGGGGGCCGCACCCGCGGTTCCCGCGAGGGGAAGGACGCGGCGCCTACGACTTGGGGCTTCTGCCGCGAAACGCGCCCACGCGAAGCGCAAGGTGACGGGCGGGCGGGCGGCGCGCGCTGCTCCTGCGGGCCCCTTGGCAGCCGGCGGCCGCGCCGAGGGCCGTGCGGGAGGAGCCCCGCCGCGGAGCCCGCCCCGGCTCCGTGCCGCCCGCGGCTCAGGTGCGCGCCGCGCGGCGCCCGCGGGGCCACAGCTCCGCGACTTCTTGAGAGCGGGGAGCGCTGCGGGTCGGTACCTGGAGGGTGCTCCCCTGTGCTTGGAGCTTACGGAACCCCTCAATTTTAATAGAAAATGCTACGTTTGGGTTTTTATAAAGGACCAAATGGGCAACGCGAGGAAATATGGTGACTGCTGCTGGAACCGTGCATTCGGTTTGTCGCGTTTTAAGGCTGAAAGGCGGGCACCGTCCGCAGGGAAACCAGCCTTCAGCACGCGAGGCGGAGAGAGCTGAGAGCCCATGGGCAGGTCCCCGTCAGTGGTTACGGTTTTTACTTTGGGACTTAACAACAACAAAAACCACTCTGTAACTTACTCTATACGAGCATCACCAATACCTGTAGAATCCTTTGTAAAGCGCAGAACACTGAAAGATTAAAAAAAAAAAGAAAAAAAAAAGTGTAGTTCTAAACATACTTGTCTAATGCTAACATTTGAGCCCGCAAAGAAGCTAATATTTATGGTGTGTATACTCAAAAGAATTAAAGTTAGTGGCTCTACATGTACATTTATGGTTTTTTCTACTTCAGCTAAAACATAGCAGGTTCGTAAATTATGTGGATGGAAAGCACCAGAGCCCTGGTTTTCAGAAGAAGGAACTGAGATCATCTAGACGACTAAGGAGATTTGCGCGAGGCCTCGCAGTTGGTGGCAGGGTTCAGATGAAAACAAGCATAACCCAGAGGATAGCACAGGACACCATGGTGGTATCCTGTATGTAATTTGATTTGAAATACTTCAGCCATCACTGTAGAACGAAGACATGCCATGGTTAGATTTTACCCTCACTTTGCTCTAACCAGGAATCCACACCACAGAGGTGGTCAGCCAGCTTTAACGAGAGAAAAAAAATCAGGCCCTTAAGGCTGTTGTTGCTGGAGTTTCAACTGGTTTAACCTGCCATCTGCGCTAGGGATTCTGTTAATTAGCCTGATAAATCTCAGTAATGGGTTCTCAGTGGTAAATCTGGTGTTGACTACAATATTTTGAAAATGCTCTTTGCATATAAACACAGTATAAGCAGATGTAAACATCTAGTTACCTTCCAAAAATGGAGGCCTTTCTGAAATGGTCAAGTGTCCAGTCTTTTTGTGGGGTGTTTTTTTTTTTTTTTTTTGGTGATTCTGTTTGCCTACTACTGACTCACAGAAAAATAATTTCCCCTGTATTGTTTCTCAAGAAAACCTTTCGTGTGATGTGTAGTTGAAGCACACAAAAATTGGACAAAGTGCTGGGATCTCACCAGCTGTCTGTGTAACAAACGTGTGTCTGGTACACGGAGTAGTTTATCTTCACTTCTTTCTATTTATGTCCACCACATCTAGGTCAATTTTACAGAAGGGAGCTGTCTTCCTCTGCATTCTCTGAGGTGTCTGAATGCTGACTTCGAGCAAGGCACTTGCTGGGTGCTACCAGAGATTCAAATATTTTAAATCTTTAGTAGAAAAGATTATAATTTCTCTTAAAAGTCCTGATGCAACCCCCACAGCTCTCTGTTCAAACGTATAGTGTAGATTTATGACACTGTATTATGATTTTTTTCTGATTTTATTCTCTCAACTGAACCCCCTTTTAAAGAACAGTGTTAGATTTACAGAGAAACTTAGAAGATACTATAGGGAGTTCCCGTATATCCCCCCACATACACACACAATTTCCCCTGTGAGTAATAGCATCTTACATTAGTATTGTACATTCATTACAATCAGTGAACTAATACTGACACGCTGTTATTAACTGAAATCCATAGTTTACTCAGATTTCCTTAGTTTTTACCTTATGCCCTTTTCCCACTTCAGGATCCCATCCAAGATACATTATATTTAGTGGTTATATCTCCTTAGGCCCCTCTTGGCTGTGACATTTTCTCAGACTTGACTTGTTTTTGAAGATCATGACAGTTTTGAAGAGTAGTGATCAGGTATATTGTAGGAGGCCCCTCTGTTGGAATTTGTCTGGCATTTTTCTCATGAGACGGGGGTTATGGGTTTGGGAAGGAAGATCAAAGAAGGAAAGTGTCATTTTTCAACACATCATATCAAGGGTACATACTAGCGATGTGATTTATCACTGTTGATGCTGACCTGGCTGAAATAGTGTTTGCCAGGTTTCTCCATTGGAAATTAACTCTCCCCTCCCCCCCTTCCATGCCATAGTCCTTGAAAGGAAGTCACTATGCACGGCCCACCCTTAAGGAGTGGGAGTTAGTCCTGCCTCCTCTAGGGTAGAGTAATCTACACAATTTATTTGGAATTCTTGTGTATTCATTCATACTTTTTTCTCCAGGGATCAGCATAGTGCCCTCACCATAATAGGCTCTTGTGAATTGCAAGATTAGGCTTAAACAGAACTTTTTCCCTCTAAGAAAATTGATAATGTTCTGTATTTTAGCAGGAGGAAAATGCCTCATGCTAAATCTCCATTTTTGTTGTTGTTGTTGTTAGGCGTAGAAGGAAGGTAAATGAGATGTCTGTGGTAGTAGTAATGGTAGTTGTTTTGTAGTTTTCTTTATAAGGAGAAGTGCTCTGTAAATTTTATTCGTGTTATTAATTTTAGGGTGATGCCATTTGAAAAAGTAAAGATGTAATATTTAGAAGTAATAGGTAAAGAAATTTAGCTAGAATAGTATACTACCAGAGATAGATTTTACCAGAAAGCTAATGAAGCTTAGGCTTCAGGGACCCTTGTTTGCACAGGTGCCTTCTAAGGCCCAGTATTCATAATTTAGTATTATTTTACTTAAAAGGGCCCCAAATATGATTAAGCTTCAGACCCCGCCAGACTGGGCTCTTTCCCTGTACATTGCCAAATATAAGAAGATGAAAGCAGAGAGCTATAAGAGTCATAAACATTAACAGGCGGCACTCCCACAGTCTGTGCACCTGACTTCCCAGAAAGGGTGCTGTGCAAGGTGAGACTGAAGTTTGGGTTCCCCAGTCAGATTTAAAACTAGTTAGCAGCCCTTATTTTCTGTCTCAAATTGTCTTTTAAGCACACCCAGTGAAATTGATGCTATTGTACATTTCTTAGTTTTAGAATTTTCATTTGGTTCTTTATTGTAATTTTCATTTATCTGCCCAGCTTTCCCATTTATTCACTCATTGAGATGATGTTTTCCTTTAAGTCCTTAAACATATTATTAGCTGATTAAAAGTTCTTATAAGCTACTAAAGTGTACCTGAATTATCTTAGAATGTATGTTAAGATGCTGATTTTCCAGTGCCTGAAAATAGTTGCCTTATATATTTTGTTAACTTATATATAGAGTTGTTTATAGCAAGAAGACAAGTCTTGGTAACAGTCTGTCATGTCTGGAATTCTTCATTGCTTTTGTTTCCCACTAATTTAGCATCAAAATCTCAAAAGGAAAGGGGTTTATCATTTACATTCATAATTTTTCTTATAATTTTGATAGCCATTTAGGTTACTGCAAAAATAATTCTCTGGAGAGAGTAAGATAGAGAGAGAGATATAATTATCATAGTCTAGTATTATACATTATTGTAAGCAAAAACTTATTTAACTAGGGTGTTTGCATTTTTTGATCAACTAAATGATTAATAGCCTAGTTTTGGTTTAATCTTTTTTAGGAATCTTTCAAAATGTTTTAGGGGAAGGAACATGGTCATTGGAATAAGAAGACCTGTGCTCTTGTTCTATCTTGCACATTTTGTGACCTTGAGCAAATAAATTAATCTGATTATAAATTTTAAAAAAAGCACACTAGTGAGCAAGTGAATCTACAATAAGAAAGGAGATATATTCAGCATTAGGCAGAACCTCCTGAACCCAGAAACAACTCAACCTGCTAGTCCAATGTCTGTGTACCCACTATAGCATTTTCCCATCATGTGGCTTTCTTTTTTTTTCTTTTTTTGTAACCAAGAAGAATCTTTGGGCACATTATTAGTCCTCTCCATAAAATTTCCAGTTTTCACCGAGATCCTTTTTTCCTAGAAGTCATTTCATTTTGAAAACAATTTTTTCTCTCATGGTTGCTGATAATACTTCGCCGGGAGGTTTAAGCGACTATTTTTTTCTCAGTTAATTTGGTCTGTTTCTAGGTCTGCAGCAATTGATATTGTATTGTGTATCCTCTGTTCAGGAATCCCCCCAATGAAGGGAGAGGTCTGTGCAGTAATAGAGGTTATAATGTGAGCCATTAAGGATTTCTTTCCCTTGCTAAATTCTGAATGGAAACTGGATGACTATTCCACTTCTATTTTTAATAATTCCCTTTCTTATGCAAAACTGTGTGGGTCACGGTAAGGTTTAATCACGACCCATTGCTCATTTATGAAATACTCTGAACTGCAATTAGTCACATACAAATGTGAAGTGCTACTATGCCCTTGGGCTGCTAGGCTGTCAAACCAAGTTTTTGAATTATGAAACAATCAAAAGCCTTTGCTTTTTATACTTTCACAGTGTCTTTTCAAAGAATAATTTTCATATCCAGTTTGATAAATATTCCACATTAAAGTGAATCTACGTCCCTTGATCTATAGCTAATCTGTTTACATTGAAATAAAATATTTTAAAATTTAGATATATACATTTATATGTGCATGCCTATATTTATACATAATATTGGCAGGTAAATTAAAGTCCTTATTGGAAAATAATTCCTAACATAAATTTTATTCCAATTAAGGTAGAGGAAGAACATGAACAAATTAATGCTATCTTCGGGTTGTTTTTCTATGCTTGGACTAATCATTAAGTTATATTTCAGCTCTAATATAATGTTACCTTATAATGTGAAGTATAAATTTAATGTTGCCTTTTAAACCTAGGGTGTTCAACCTGCTGCATAACATTGTTTGCTATCTGAATAAACATATACAATAAGGATGCCTTTGTAAAGGATCCTATTTTCAGTCACTCTAAGAGGTAAGGTTTGTTTTTCATCTGTGGGAAATCTAAATGAGCAGTGTTTTGAGCTAACTAAAAGTTTTATTTATTTTTTAACACAATAAGAAGTAGAAAGCTACTGGTATTGGTTTGGTAGCTCAAGAAGAGAAGGGCAAGATTTTGTGATTTTTCAAGGCCTTTTTCTTACTGTCACAAAATGACTGTTGCAGCTTCTGCCATCAAATCTACTTCCTAGAGGGTAAGAAAAAGCAAAGGTGAGAGGGAATATAAAAGTAGTAACACCTGTATCAAGAGAAGCAGAGATTTTTTTCCCAGAAGTCCCGAACAGATGTCTACCTAGCTCTCACTGACCACAGCTGTCTCAAATCATCAACACTGACTGCAAGGAAGGAGATTGCCAATTTTATGTCATGTTTATTTATTTATTATTTATTTATTTTTCCAGCCTCTATACTAGAGAAACATAAGGGGAAAAGTTTAAATAGTGAACCAAATTATAATATTTGACATAGCTTCCAAAGTTAAATTTTTAAAAAAAAATTGATATTGACTGTACTAGAAAAATTTTGTTACTCAATATTTTTAAAAAGAATGTGCTTTATTAGAGAATTTTATAGTTTCACAAGTTCATTACTCTGATTTTAGTGATCACATCTAACCAACTCAATGTCACAGATGAAGAAACAGACCCAGAAATTTTAAGTAACTTGCCCACAACTATGGTTAGGTCTTTTTTTTTTTTTTTAATTGTTTTGAGAGAGACAGACAGAAATATCTGTTGTTCCACTTATTTGTGCACTCATTGGTTGCTTCTTGTATGTGCCCTGACCAGAGATCGAACCTGCAACCTTGGCATATCAGGGCGGCACTCCAGCCAACTGAGTACCCACCCAGGTCCAAGCAGGTCTTAATTATTCCAAAGCTTAGAACCCTCTACGATCTAACACACACCTTTGTCAGCATCCAACCCCTGACCACTCAGCCATTTCTGTTTAAGTATTAAAAACAAACAAAGAAACAAAAAAAACCCAGAAGTATGCCTACCACCTCTAACTCTCTTCTGAGTCAAAATTCCAAATACGTGGTAAAAATTTTCCAAATCATTTGGTGTCATTTGGATTCGTATTTGAAGGCAGTTTTGCACTATAACCCTCCTTTTCTGCTGTCCCATTCTCAACCTTCTGCTACCTTTGAAGTTGTTGTTTCTGAGCATTAAGAACGCTAGAATGTGCCTTCCTTCTCTAAAGTGAATTCTAAGTGCCTGTAAAGGAGTACGTTCTTTCACTATAGCTCCCTGGGGCTGCCTAAGAAGACAGGATACAGCCATAAAATAGACATGAAAATTCAAATTTAAAAAATATATTAATTTGGAGAGTGCGTATTAACAAAACATTATTTGTGCTGTAATAGTTTTGCTCACTGACATCTATAATCATGCACTGTTAAATATAATTAGAAAATGGAAATTTTTCTTAAAATTTATGAAGTGTTTAAAAATTTTAATCTCTGGATCTTAATTACCTAATGAGCTTTCTAGTGATTTCTAAATTCCCAATTTTTCTTTTCATGCAATTCAAGAACACTTAGAAAGCATTAAATAATTTAATCCCCATTTTATATATAAGCATTATTTCTTCTAAACAAATATATAACAATAAACAGCTTTTAAGTTACCTAAGTGTCATTGCAGAAAATTCTTAAAAAAGAAAACACCAAGATTTTATACCTAAATTTTCAAAAGTTGCCGTGTTACTCTGAACAAAGTATCAACATTTATGACAATGATGGAACAGAGCAGCGGGTAATGTGGACTTGTCTTAAGGGTGGCACTGCTCAGAGGCCAAGTCTTCAGTGGCCAAATGATCACCTGTACTACGAGGCCATAGAATCTATGTTTTACTCTATTAAAAAAAATAAAGACCTACAGATATAAAGACAGTGAACAAGTAACAATCTAAGAGTGAATTCTGATGGCATGAGGAAAATATTAGCTTTCTTTAAATTGTGCATGATTTGGATCTCAAAGGTTTATTTTATGCTCATGAACTTGGTCCTTGGTTGTTCAGCAGTTGTATCTGTTGCAGGGTCCTGACACAGAGAGCACTGCTCTCTGGAAAGTACATTTTTAAGGCAGAGAAAGCACAGCTATGATGGGCAGGTGGACTGGCTCTAAGGGCTTCCCTTGGAAAGTTGTATATATTAATTCCCCTCACATTTCATTAGGGAAAGCAAGTCACTTAGCCAAGCCTCACTTCAAGGTAGTGGGAAGTCTGATCCCCCTCAGACTGAGGAGCCTCAAGTAGTACTGATGATAATGTACTAACAATAATCATGTTTATTAAGGATTTTCTATACACGGGGCACAAAGCTAGGTGCTAGTAAGTAGATTATCCCACTTAATTTTACAACAACCCTACAATTTGGGTACTTATAATTGTCACCTTAAATAATGTTGAAATCTCACCACTAAGGAGTGAACATTGGAGCCTAAATTCAGACATAGGCAGGCTGACTCCAGGGCCCAAGTCCTCAGCAATGTGCTGAAATAGCAAAGCCCGACGCCACAGTTTACTGAATATGGAATGCAGAAGACAAAAGATGCAATATTGAGAAATATATGCGATAAACAAAGGAAGCTCATACGACTTCAGCACTAAGTCAGCAAGTCTGGTAATATACATGTTTAGTAAACTTGATTACTTGCAAAAACAATCCATGCGTCTCTTGCAATATCCATAACAGAATGGAGAGGGAGCCCTAGGGATTGAGGAGGAAAAGATCAAGAAGGATTATGTAAGAGAGATAATATGTATTGAAAAAAACCAAGATCAGACCAAGGGGACCTCAGAAATTAACTGAGATATGGCTCCTTGGCCTTTCGGGCTCTTGAACTACCTCTCCTGTTTTAGAGGGGTTTGTGGTCGAAACTCACACTGAATGTTTCTTTACCGGTAGCTATGTATACTAAAGTGTTCAATCTTAAATTCCTAATAGTTTTGTCTATACTACATACTTGTGACTTTCTCAAACGATGCCATTTTACTAAATCTGAGAGTTGGTACATATCGCTCTCAGCCATAATAACATCAGAAAGAACCATTCTGACGTTGGCATTGGTGTCGTGGTCACCCTCAATCACAGCTGCTAACATTCAGTGAGATTTCACAAGTCTCAGGCATTTTATTCTGCATGCGTTATCTCAAGCAATCTGAATAATAACCCTTTGAGAAATGCACCAGTCACTTGCATTGTCCTGCTTGTATCGCTCCAGAATGAGTTAAGAAAAGTAGGCAGGAGTGTGTAGAATTAAAGTCCAAATTTACACAATTACGCGAAAGGTGTGTAGGATCAATCAGTAAGTTTCCTTCCCAAACCTTCAACGTTACTTTCCACCCCTTTCGCCCCATCGGCTCCTGTGCCATGTCCCACACCCTTCTGAATAAGAGAGATCTGATATGGATTACATTCTCGTGCAAATAAATCCCCGCTCATTTTCTCACTGTGGGAGGAAAAGCTCACTGCTGTTACTCTGGAATTGTTTCTAGGGACTAAGTGTGAACAAGTGAGGAAATCATGCTGCCACTTGCTTTTTCGGTTTGTTGGTTCCACTCCTTCCCTACTAACCTGAATTGACCAAGTCGTCTCTCTTTTGCCCCAACAGGCCCAGTTGCTTCTCTCTCTCCTTTATATGCACTTACAACTTAATTACCACATACGCTTAGCACATGAAATGTAGCATATTTCTTTCATCCCTCTTATTCCTGGGTTCTAGTCCTGATCCTCTGATACACTAACAGAGGGGAAAGTTTGTCTTTTTTTTTAATTAAAAATTAAGTTAGGCCCCAGCCTGTTTGTTGGCCCGCAGACCGAAGGGTCCGGGGTTTGATTCCTGCCAAGGGCACGTACCTCAGTTGTGGGCTCCATCCCTGGCCCCCGTCGGGGAGCAAGTGGGAGGTGACCAATCGATGTGTCTCTCTCACATCGATGTTTCTCTCTCTTTCTCTCTCCCTTCCACTCTCTCTGAAAAGCAATGGAAAAATTATCCTTTGGTGAGAATTAAAAAAAAATAAAAATCAAGTTAGGCTTTGAATATAAATCATAGTCTATGGTAAACCGCTTACCTTGAATGGATGACTGAATGAATAAATAAATGAACACAATATACACGATGTTGACTGAGCACATTATTAAATGTGTCGATTCATTTCGGGTTCCAACCTTAACTGTTCAGTTATGCTCTGCGTCATTTGTGCCTTTTGTGTAATCGGTAGTCAGTAGGAACCGGGTTTAACTGAGTCACATTTTCAGTTTAATCCCAATGTCATATCAGTTTCATAGTAATCGAGCCACATTTTTTTCAGGGAATATTTTAAAAGGAATATTTCATCTATTCCCTCCACATCCATGCTCTTCTCAGTCTGGCTCTGCCCAGAAGCTTGGCCTCTACAGACTGTAGCACTTGGACTGGGTTTGGCCAGTGGGAGGCTCAGAGAGAGAGAGGTCAGGCCACGTTTCGTCCCACCGCTCCAGCTCTGCCTGCTGGGCCACAGCTTGGCAGTGATCGTGTTCTTCAGCCCGCAGCTCCCACAGACACAGCTCTTGTGGGGTTCTGCTCAATTACTCTCCCCCTTCAGCCCCCTCAGACTGGGGGACATTAAGGACTGCTCCCTATTGCTGGGCCCTAGGCACTTCTCTACTTCTTGTTGACTCCTTTAACACTGCCCACACCTCTAGAAGGAGTCCCTCAGACCCTCTTTACCCCTTTGATTGTGCCATCTGTTTTCCTGCTTGGACTAAAAACTACCTGAACTAAGAATGAGGTTCTAAATCAGTCACCTACGAAATGCCCTGTCAGCTACCATATATCTGTCACCATCACCAGAGTAAGATTGCACAGCTTTCAAGGCGCAACAGGGAACTCATCAAAGCCTCAAACCCAAGGTTTCCCACAAACACCGGCCTTTCCCATTCAACATGATTCAAGGCATCTAGGACGTGTGTGCATTCCTCCATGCTTTGGCCTCATCGATGAGGGAAGAGTATTTCCGTGTGTGTGTGTGTGTGTGTGTGAATGTAAGATGTACATGCATGTCTTCAGCAGATATATCTTACACAATACTAGTAGTATTGATGCAGCAAGTTGCATGGAAGTGAATCATCCATATAAAATATGTAAATTGTGGACCAAAAAGAAACATTTTTTAAGTACTTAACACAGAAAAGCATTCTTTCCATTATAATGTTTTCTTCAGGGCCATGATTGAAGAAAGTGATGTTTCTGTCAGTCTTCAAAAGGGGTGTGCTCAGTACTCCCAGCCAGGCACCTTTAGATTAGGTGGTCTAACGCCACAGTGAGGTGTTAAGAGAACAGGAAGGTTCAGATTTGAGGCTGACCCGTGTATATAAAGAAAAGGAAAAATGTTTACCTCCCATTTGGTTGTTTCGATATCATAATGGTTCATATCAAAGTTCCAAAGAACTGAAACAATGGAGTTGTTGGGGGGGAAAAATCAGAGTAATAAATAGAAATAGTCTTTAATGATTGCAAAATATAGTTAACTCAATGAATGGGGTTAGTCCCCTAATACAGTACGGAAATTTTTAAACTACTTCTGTTGTTTTGGAACTACATGTTTTCTTATAATTCCTCCAGTCTCAATATTTATTTGTATTTTTAAAGGTACTGTCAGCATGGTACCCCTTATGGATGCTTTTCTCTTTATACCCCCCAAAAAATGGACTTCCTCTGAATGAATTCAGAGTGTTGTAAACCCCAGTCCCATCAAGAACATCTTTCTTCTCTTCCAAAAAAGACTTCGATCTTTTGTAATTGAACAAAACTTCCATAGTGTCTGTTGAAAACCCTTGAAAGATAGAACTCAGTAACTGTATTTTATAGTATATTACTCAACTCATAACAGTTGCACAGTTCAGTGCTTAAAATAAGCATTTTAGATTTGTAATATATTTCTTAAATATGCATTATTGGCTCTCCACTGCTTATGTGTTGCTCAGACATTTAATATGCAAAACAAAATGTTATTTTCCCTCTTTAGCTCACTAGTAACAAAGGCATATTTGGTCATCTTTTAATGTGAAACACATCCATGATTTAAAATAGGTTGCATTATAGCCCGACAAAGACTGAGATAAAATATAGGATGCAAAAGACATACATAAATGTTAAGAAAACTCTTGCTGGGGAGATGTTCTTTCCTGCTTGCTTTTCTTAGAGGTTTTAAAGGAATAAAGAAACCTTCCTCAAAAAAGACTAGGGAATTTTAGAGGAACTAATATGCTATATTCGCAAATCCTTATATTGAAATGCCATTTTGATGTATTTTGTATGGAATTACAGGAAATCTTCTTTACTCCTATTTCAATGTCATTTAACCACAATGGTAGCCAAAATATTTATGCTATAACAAATGATTCTAGAGACTAATTCCTATATTTTATAACAATGAATTTCTACAATTTTATTATAAAATTAGGACCTATGCAGAAAGAGTTTAACTGTTTGAGAATACTCTACTTGGAACTTTGAGTTAAACATAGTGGACTGAACATGTGTTTGTCTCAGGTTCTCCTAAAACCCTATTAAAATGACAATAAAGATATTTTTAAAGCACCAACCATGAAAACAAAATAGGAAAGAAAATGACAACAGCACAATTTTAGATATTGGAAAGTGAGATGGATAAATTATAGCTGATACAGAAGCCAAGAGAAGACTAAAACTAGAAATAAGTCATCTCACATCTCAAGTCCAAGAATTGGAAGTAACAGGTACCTCTGCAAGGGGTATTGGCTCGTGGAAATGATATTGGAGTGCAGAGTTAGATAACAATTGCTCAGAAATTTTTCATTTGTCCTTAGGAGATAATTTAATAGTGAATGACTGGATGACCAGGGAAACTGAAGAGACATGTCTGTACATTACATTAAAAACCAGACCACACGGTAGACTGACTTGAAATGCCAGCATCCACATGGCACTGTCCACCTGATGGCCAGATTTTAGGAATTGGATTGCTACTCCCTGGGACGGACTGAGGGAGATGATCCTAGAAATCTTGCAGGTTGACAGTGGGGTTTCCCTAAAAGAGAAGAAAGAAGTAAATTGTGGATGCTTGAAAAAGGAGCTACTTATTATTCTAGGGGTGGGGGAACAAGAATTTGAAGATCAAGAACATAATAAAGACCTGGGATGTGTCCATGAGGGTCCCCCATGATGGGTTTAACATTTTGTGCTTCTCTCGTTTGCAGTCCGGAGTCAGTCATATTTAATAGTGATAGTATTCAGTTGCCTGCAGTGCTTCAGTAATTCCGATATATCCTCGTAGCCTGGTGTGGGTGATGTTGTAGAAAATAAAAACATAGGACAGTAAAGGGAATGGTTCCTGCCCCACAGTGAATCTTCTAGCGGGGCTCCTGCTGGGAGGGAGCATAGCTCTTCCAGGGAAGAGCCAGCAGCAAAGTGAGTGGTGACAGAGACAAGCACGATAAGCAGCAGCTCTGAGGGCAGGCAGCTCAGGAACAGGTGTGAGAAACACTCAATCTCCAATATTCTGGAAGGAGGTGACAGTGAGGGCGGATTACACTTGGTTCCCCCAGAAAGCACACTCTAAGGTGGAGATTCGTGTACAGAAAGCTTATTAAGCAGAGCCCTGGGGACCAAGCCCTGCAGGGAAGGGAAGGCAGTGGGATGGGGCAGAGGGAGAAGCTGGGCTCCTGAACGGATGGCCCTTGCCAGCTGTCCTAAACGGGGGCAAGGAGGCCGAGCCGTTTCTGTCCTTAGTTCAGAGGCATGAGTTGGGCAGGAGGCCGTGTTCAACAGAGGACAGTCCTTCCCATCAGCGGAGGGAGCAAGCCCCTCAGCTCTGCACGGGAGATTTGAACAGCACAGCGCGGTATCCATGAGTGGGGGAGACTAGTCTAGGGAGGAACGTTGGAATAGAACAGATACTGGTTTATATCCAATTATCCAGTGATGCATATTTATGTAGCAGAGGAAGAGCGTTTCAAAATAATTATATTAACATGAATAAGTAATAGGATGCTAAAGATGAGAATAAAGATTGTGAAGATATGATCAACATTTTCTTGGCATTTCATATTGTTCCTTATTCAAATTATTACCAAATAAAAATAATATCGTTTCAGCCTACATTGTCGTCCTTACCAAACTTGGGAACAAACGTGTATTGATTTGGAGAGGCTCCTCTTACACACACACACACACACACACACACACACTCAAAGAAGCCTGTTGGGTAGATTTTTTTTTTTAAATCCTCACCAGAGGATATGCTTTTATTGATTTTAGAGAGAGGGGTAGGCAGGGAGAGAGAGGGAGAGAGAGAAACATCCATCGGTTGCCTCCTGTACACACCCCAAACCGGGGATCAAACCCGCAACCTCAGTATGTGCCCTGACCAGGAGCTGATCCCGCACCTCTTCAGTGTATGGGAAGATGCTCCAATCAACCGAGCCACCCGGCCTGGGCAGGGTAGATATTTGGATATAAGTACTTTGGGATGGGTGTTTGGTCACATAAAAGTCAAACTTGAGTTACGGGTAGAAAGTCGATAAATTGCTTTGTGAAAATACGTCGATTTGGTTAAATGTGGGGGAAGGTTTTGTTTTGCTGATGGGGCAGAGTAAGCAAGCCTAGAGCCAGAAGTGAGCTGTTTGGTAGTAAGCAGGGTTCTGAGAGGTAGAGGAGGGGTGGGCAAGAGCATGAAGGGTGTAAGTGGCTGTCTCTGTGGAGGGGGAAATAAGTTGTGGGGGCACAGGCCATGCTCAACCATGGTTTCACTGGAGTGGATTTTGAAGCCTTAATGACCAAAAGCATCCATGGTATGTCATTAATTCAGTTCTCTCCCCTGTGTCATGAAGCATATGATTGCTCTGCTACTTAAGGGACATTTTCTCTGTGTGAGTTAAGAAATTTTGCCTAATTCTACTTCATTCTCTACTCCATTATGACTGTCACCTATAAAATGCAGCCACTAGGATACAGCAACTTCAGAAGATCACTCTAACTTTTTTTAAACAAGTAATTCAACTCCAGCTTGGTATTTGAGTTAACATCAGCTAATAATCATTCTCTGAATGTGCATCTCTCGCCTCCTAGAAGGGAGGATGTTAGCGGTGGGGAAAGCTGTCAAGCTTCTGATTACTGCCTACAAATGTTATCACTACTGTTCGACAATGTTCTGATGAATACATTACTACTAATGGAACAACGTGCATATGTTCTTGGGATAGAAATAGTATTGCTACATTCTGTTTGCTTACAAGTAGAGTAAATTAGCATTGAACTGAGGTGAAAAGTAACTCCTTGGGCAAAATACTCATGAAATGTTAACTCTGAACGCACACATGTCATAGAAGATTGCAAGAAACTTCAAATTTGAACACTTCTCTAAATAAAAGCTCATCTCTCAGTAGAAGAGATCTCAAATCTCATCTCCCATCTCATTATGGCAGAATGAGAGCCATTAATGCAGTTCCTGATGACCAATTTCATATTTCTGGGCACATTATATTGTGTTTAGTGTCATAAACTTCCCCCGAGGGGCTGACAAAGGACAAAAGATAAAGCCGGTAATCACCATTAAATCAACCTCCAAGCAAATTTCACACACACCAGCCATCTACCCAGTTGTCTTTCTTAAATTCTAACTAAATTTTATAAAAGCGTGTCCAGTATCTTTAATGATAATGACAGAACTGAAAATGTAAATGTAAAATACTTTTAGAATATAGCCCAGTAAAAAGGAAAGGGTAGGTACACACAAAAATTTTTACATGAAATAAGGAAAAGCACAAAGAAATTCTACATTATAAACATAGAAAATCTATAACACTTATCAAGAGTCTTAAGCTTTTCACATACTTGAATCAATAATTTCAAGAGTGAGACTCCATTCTAAAGAAAGAATTTTATGTGTGGACACTGTAAGTAAAGAAGTTCATCACAGCATTATTTTTAGTGTGGAATTATTCTTAAGTTTAAAAGTTAAGAAACAAACCAAGTCTATGCCAATGGGAGAGTGGGAGTGAGCAGTGAGGAAAGGTTAAATACACTATAACACATCTGTTCAGTGGAATTTTATGTAATCATTACAATTCTTTTTAGAATTTAACACTATGCAGCTGTATAATGGAGTAAACAATAAATATGTAGATGATTGATCATAAGATACTCAAAATGTATTAAGTGATGAATGTAGGCTGCCAAACTGTAAACAAAATGTGATCTCCATGTTGCATATTTGTATGTATTTATCTGTATATATGCATATAAGTTTGTGTTTAAACACATGGACAAAAATTTGGGAGGCCACACACTAATTTTACTGCACTTACTTCTGTGTCGTGGGATTACTGTTGCTGTAAACACTTGTGTGCTATTTGAAATTTCTATAGCTAACATGAGATAGTCAAATAATGAGAACAGAAAACAAAGAAATATTCATTTTTGCTTGAAAGCTATGTTCGCTAGATGTTTTAAATGACTAAGGAAGATCCTCATGCTATAGTATAAATGCAAAAGGAGGATATGAGGAGTGAAGTCTCAAATAGATAACAAAAAATGCCAGAAATATGGCAAAATGAGTAGTAGGTTTTAAGTAACTTTTTTTCCTATTCATTTAGACTTTTTCATACTTTTCAAAACTTCAACAAGAAATGTTTATTAATTTAAAAATTAAGAAATAGATAAACATGGAGCTTTACAGAAAGTATAGAATTACATGCAAGAAACCAAAAACTAGGAGCTAAGGTTCACCATTGAGAAATTCCCACTGATACGTGCTCAGTATGGTGTTAGTGACAGGCACTTCCTGCCAACTGTTCATTTATTCCTTTAAAAAATGATTTTGAAATATTTTTTAAAGTGTTTTTTTATTGATTTCAGAGAGAGAAAGGGAGAGGGAAAAAGAGATAAAAACATCAATTATGAGCCAAGCCCAGCTGGGCGTGGCTCAGCCCTTGAGCTGCGACCTGGGATCCAGGAGATTGCAGTTTGATTCCCGGTCAGGGCACATGCCTGGGTTGTGGGCTCGATCCCCAGTAGGAGGCGTGCAGGAGGCAGCCGATCAATGACTCTCTCATCATTGATGTTTCTATCTTTCTCTCTCTCTCCCTCTCTCTCTCTCTCTCCCTTCCTCTCTCTCAAATCAATAAAGCTACATTTAAAATAATAATAATAATAATGAGAGAGAATCATCAGTTGACTGCCTTCTGCATGCCCCCTACTGGGAATCAAGCTGATACCTGGGCATGTGTCCTGACCAGGAATCCACGTGACAGTCAGGTTCGTGGGTTGATGCTCAATCACTGAGCCACCCTGGCCAGTCTTGAAACTTTTTGTAGACTAGAACTCCCAAATTTCTAGCCGCTGGGGCTACAGTATGGCTAACCCAATCAAATGTGAACAAATCAGTGTCTAAGGTGACTAAATTTTTATATGAAAGACTAGCCAGTCAAATAATGTGTCCTTGAACCATTGTCAAATGGACAGATACGAAATATAGATAACAATGCTTTAAATTCAGAGGTTAAAAAGGAGGTGTGCATCCTGGCTAGTGTGGCTTAGTTGGTTGAAGGGTTATCCTGTACATCAAAGGGTTGTGGGTTCAATCCCCTGTCAGGGCCCGTATGGGAGGCAACCAATCAATGTTTCTCTTTCACACTGATGTTTCCCTCTCTCTCTCTCTCTCCCCTTCCTCTCTCTAAGATCAATTTTAAAAAAGGAGGGTGCTACTGTGACTTAAGAAAATTTAACAAACTAGGAGTGAGGGAGTGTAGGAGAGCAAACGTGTCTAGAACTTAAATTGGGTTTTAAAGGATGGGCAATACTTGACTGAAATCAGGGAAAGTATTTCATATAGTCATCATTTACATATAACTGGGTTGAATATTAACACTTTTCCAACCAGATATGCAAAGAAAAGTGTGTGTGTGTGTGTGTGAGTGTGTGTGATAATGGTCATAATAGTTATCTTGAGGCCAATACTGAAGGAAGTTGGTGGAGAGCATTAGTGCTACAGGTGAGAGATGCAAACTTACCAAATGTTGATTTCTCAGTCTCTTAAACTCATATTGATGACTCAGTATCTTTAAGATAAATGCTCAACCTTTCAGATTTCCCTCTGGAGGTGATGGAGGAATAAGTTATTCTATGTAAAAAGAATATTCAATGTAATCACAAGGTTGTGAAAGCTCCTGATGGTCTTTCCTCCTCTGTAGACCCACCAAGGTGAAATGGGGGCATGCCATATCCTTCAAATAATGGACTTGTTGGATTTAGTCATGCCATCTTTACCAACAACAGATGTTCATCTGGTACATTCTAACTCTCACTCTAAAGACTGTGAATAGAAATGTTTTCTCAATTAACGAGGAGCCTCCCCTTTCCCTATTGTGAAATGTCTCATTTGGTTTCTTCCATCTGAGGGACCCTACCAAGAAATAATCTCTTTATAGGCATTACAAGGCACTTTAAATGCTGTTATCTTGTTTCTCTAGGAAAGAACCTAGATTGCTTTAGGTTTAGGAGCTTGGAAGTATGGGGAATCAGGGAGAAGTGGAAGCCAATACTTTTTTTAAGCATCCAATGCTTCCCATTCAGCTGTCCAACTGTGCTGCCCTTCTGCATTGCTGACTAAAGCGACTAATTACCCACCACTCACTTGGTGACTCTCAGTTGTGTGCCTTGTCACTTAAAAGACCTCTCGCTGAGCTCTGCTGCAAATCCTGAGGAAGGAAGGAGCTGAGAAGATCTGGGCTGAAGGACAAGCTATGTGTTAACCCCTTGTGATTTGTTCAGAATTCTCTTTCCCTTCTGACCTTCACCCACTGTCCCTGGGCCAAGCCTGTGACCCTCAGCTTCTCCACCACTCAGGATGCGCTCATTTTCCATCAAGCACACTGCCAGGGAAGTTTGAGCATAGCTTTTGGTATCTGCCTGGGGAGACCAGTGATCAACTCCAACAGCGTTAGTCTTTGGCCTTCCCATGAGGCCCTCAGTCCCTTTCAAGAAGGACTGGACAGGTCTGGCTTCTCCATTTCCCAGCTTAGCCCACTCTTTGAGTCACCCACCACTAATCAAATGTGTCCTGAGCGTCCACACCTGCAGGCCGGAAGTTAAACTGGGACTAGATTATGAAGAACCTTTAATTCCGAGCAAAAATGATGAAATATGACATCGTATTTCTTAAGCAGTGATATTTCTGTGATGTATGTCAACAGTTTATTTTTGAATCCTAAAAAATGTTATTTTGGTCACTTTAAATATACCACAGCACATTTTTAAACTCTTAGATTTTGTTAACACCTGCAGCTTTGTCATTGTACAAAATAAGTCACATTAAATGCTAAGTGGAAAAGCTTAAATTAAGTCTTTCAAGAATAGCCTCATCTGGAAGCCAGCGCTTATGCTGAGGCTTTGGAGCACCGCTGCTCTAATGCCAGGCTTATCACTCTTTACATTTGACTCTGTGGTAGAACTTTTAGGAGACCTGCAGAAAGGAAGCAAATTGCTTGCTGGTCATTCATCAAAATCAGCAGTGAGTGTCTGTTAACACATGATGCTATGCTAAGTGCTATCTAGGAGAAAGTTAAAGACATCGTTCCCCCTTTCACATTCATCACTGTAAAATAAATTTAATTATGAGAACTCTAATGCCTTAAATCAAAATTCATATTGATTTTTAGTCTGTCACCATAAATCTGTTAAACGATCTTCACTTTTGCAAAAATCTCCCAATAATGCTAAATAAACGTAGCTATTGAGTACCTACTTCGTTATTTATCTCAAGGTTCCTTATCAAGGTAGATTTTGCATTATAATAGTCAACTTGGTTGTATGACAATGCTGAAAATTCCATGGTGGATAAATAAGATTTTTTTTTTTTAAGTGTAGGGAAAAGTCCACAAAGGGTAAGATTTAAAAGTAAAATCTGGATGCCCTGAAAGATCTTTGTATTTCCTCTCAGCAGTTATGATCTTTTTTTTCTGCCAGATGAGGTAGGGGTTCAAGTTTCAAAAGAACAGGCTTAAACTGACTGTGAAATGAATCCTTCACTGGGGACGGGAAAATCGACTCACTCAGCAACTATCTTTAGATAGATGATGATAGATGATTGATAGATGATAGATAGATAGATAGATAGATAGATAGATAGATAGATAGATAGATAGATGATAGATGATAGATAGATGATAGATGATAGATGATAGATAGATAGATGATGATAGATAGATAGAGATAGATAGATGATAGATAGATAGATAGATGAGAGAGAGAGAGAGAGAGAGAGAGAGAGAGAGAGAGAGAGAGATGATAGATAGACCTAAATATCTATATACATATATTTCTAATTTGCTATTTGAAGTTTCCAGTAGAATTACTATTTTGAGAAATAGTAACTTCTGTATTCTTTCTTACAACAAATATAATGGGGGGGTAAATGCCTCCTATATTTTCACAGTGCAGTCATCTTACATGCATTTCCTTCAGCAAATCATTGACCTTTTGGAATCTTTTCCACTTGGCCGATGATTCTGACTTTCAAATCATGGGTAAAGCTCTGGTGCCCTGCTTCCGAGATGTGGCTCAGGCAGACACAGACTGTTTTGGTAGCATCCCCTCTCCACACCTGAGTCACCTGGCTCCCCCAGGCTTTCCTCTTCCCCTTTTAATTAAAAGCCGTTATCAAGAAAGGATCTGAACAACTCATTTCCACTAAGGTTAAACAGAGGTGAGGCTTAATATCTACTTACACTTTAACCATGGAAAGCCCCTGAAGAATCCAGTCACTGAATGTAGGGATTGTCTGAAGTGGCCAGACCTAGTCTTTTGAAGAACTACACAAATTGAGGGAGGGAAATAAGAAAGGGCAAAGCGAAAAAGCTAAAGTTCATTACAGTTTACATTTCATGCTTGTTCAAATACTATAAGGAAATATACTTTATGTACATGAAGAGGTGACTGTTTTTACTACAATATCACAGCATGGTAGATGTTGTAATATATTTTTGCTGAAAAGTGTCAAACTTACAAAAACAATAAAAGTCAAACTTGTTTTTCAAGAGTAGTGCAACCCAGTGTCTTAGCCACAGATCAGTATAGTTCTATGAACTCTGCTATCAGTTTAAGACAAGTATAGACATTGAGAATAAAAAATTGAGAAAGTAATTTTAGAGCAGTTTGACAAAGTAGTGTCTATTGAAACAAATAATTTTAAAATTGGATTTGTATGTTTTTTTTCTTTTTGATGATATCTTTTTTCTAGTAATTCCTTATTTTTGTATTTTACAAAAAACTGGTTTGCAATGAGTTGGGTATTAAAAAGGGAAACTTCCCTTCACCAAAGTTAGTTCTAGAGCACTAAATTATAACATAAATTATTTTGTGTTAAATGAAACACTGTCATATTCTGTTCTAATACAAACAAATGGTACCAGCTGTCAGATGTTTAAAAATATTTTATGGGGAAAGTCTTCTATCCATTAATTCAACTTTTATGTCTGTGTGTATGTGTGTGAATTAAGAAAATATTTTCATTATCTGTGTAAGCAAATGCATATCCAGGAATCAATATTTGAGAAACACTATAATCAGGTAATGAAAATACCAGATGATAGAAGTTAAAGCAATTTTGTAAAAGTTGTTAGAGAGTAACAAGGAGAGAAATCTCTAAGTTCTGAGGCTGTTACATTTTTAGCATATGGCTGATACTGGAAAAAAGAGTAATAGAATCATAAAGTTAGAAATGACAGAATCCTACTTTTTGTTTTGACAGAAGAGATCATATTAAGGAAAAAATTGTTGAAATTAAAAAGATGAGCTGGTGGGTGAGACCTCCAGTGTGCATTACATATATAGTTTACGTATGTAAATATATCCTTGCTGCTATTTTGTAATATCCAAAATCACATAATATTAGTCAGAAGAAACCATCACTATCATATAATACAGCTTCTCAATTTTACATATAAGACAATCAAAGATTTAACAGGTTAAGTGAATGTGCCTGGAACTGCCCAGTACTTAAAGAAAGAAGAAGAAAGAATCCAACTATTCTGAAAGCCATTTCAGTAATTTTATGTGGCACCATGTTATGGGAGACTTTTAAGTGAGCTACCATATTAATTCCTCATGAAAACACTACTGCTCAGTACCTGAAGTAGTACATTTCATAAAAATGAAGCTTGGCTTATATAAATCAATGAAAAAATAAGATTTATTTAACAAGTTAAATTATTAACCATAGTGAGAGGACTAGAAGAATTTTGCCAGCTAATGATAATGGGCGAATGATACAATTTATAAAAATTAGAGAATTTCAGAGTTAGAATAAGCCTTAACTAATCTATCTACACTGACTGGAACTACCATCTAGCCCACCCACAGGAAAAATGGCAGTGAATCCAAACCAAAAATGTCTACGCTTTTGGATTCATAAACTGTGCTGACTTATAAAAACAGAAGTCTTTTCCTGAGTACCTCTATATTCCAGACCCCAAGCTAACCCTTTATTTAAAAAACTTGTAATAACCTGTGAAGAAGGTACTATTATTAACCCCATTGTATAGATGGGATCATGGATCTGGGAGAAGTCAAGTAAGTTGTATATGTTAACATCGCTTATACAAGATCAGACTTCATTCTACTTATATAACCTCCTCGTTTATATCTCTTATACCATATTGTGGTCTAGCTAGTCAGGCAAGGTGGCACCATAGGCAGTCACAAGGGCCCTGGGGTCAGATCTAGCCTTTACTGCATACCAGCCGTGTGCCTCTGGGAAAATGATTTAGCCTCTGTGCCTGCCATTTCCTTTCCTGTAAAATGGGGCTGGGCTATGGTGAAGAAGTCTAAGTATTTGGCCTATAGCAAGTACTCAGTAAGTGTCAGCTGTCATTACCAAGGGCCAAGTCAAACCAAAGTAGGCCTCCTGGTTGTGCTGGGCACAACAAAATCAATTTATTAACTCTACCATCCTGAATTTCCCTGCCTGCAGGCTCTCCATCTGGTGGAAAGATGACAATCCAACTTCTACAGTCCTCCTCAAAGCAGTCGTCTCTTTCCCCTGCTGAGACAAGCAGGCTCATACCTGTCTCCATGCAGAGCTTGCGTGGAGCCATCAGGCTCTGCTGCTCCCAGGAGTTATCCCTGTAACTTTAGAAACCAAAAAAAGAGAAATATTTGAAGGTAGTAATGAAATTGTAAAGTTGTAAAATAAATCAATATGTACTATAAGAAACTCTAATCAAGAAATGTGTTGTTTAGAGCAGTGGTTCTCAAAAACGGCTGGGCATTAGCCTGAAAAGCTCTCAGGATTCAGGTTGGAGTTAGGGTGACTCAGAACTGATTACATCAGGATCCCCAGGGATGGAATGTCAATGAGACATCAGATTTTACTTTTTTTTTAAATCTTCACCCAAAGATATTTTTTCCATTGCTTTTCAGAGAGAGTGGAAAGGGGAGAGAGAGAAACATCAATGTAAGAGACACACGTTGATTGGTTGCTTCCCACAGGAGCCCCAGGCTGGGGATTGAGCCTGCAACTGAGGTACATGACCACCTGGACTGGAATCGAACCGGGGACCCTTCAGTCCCCAGGCTGATGCTCTAACCACTGAGCCAAACCAGCCAAGGTAGGTTTTGCTATTTTAAAGCTCCCTAGGGGTTCTAATGTGAAGCCAACGTTGAGAATCACTGGTTTAATGCTACCAAGTAAAAAATGTGTCCTGGGGTTGAATCTGGAAACATGCATTTTCAGAAAACAACCCAGATGATCCTGATGATTAGCTACATTGGGAATCACTGGTTTAGAACATGTAACACCCCAATAAAATATCTGAGGGCCTATTTTTGCAGTTATAAAATTGGAGAAATTGCCAATGGAACATTCAGATAGATAAGTACTTGGTAATAGTTTGAATTCCAGATCATGAAATGGGAAATAAATTCTTAAGATCTCTCTATTTACTAACCTATAAACAACATATAAGAGTTGGAGGTTTAAGGTGAAATTTAAATGTACATTAACCACTTCCATTATATACTTAAATAATAACCCTTAACACTGAACCAAAATAATATGTCTTTTACCTACCAGGGACTCTTTTCATATGCAAATCATATGAAACTCAGCCCTTATAATACAGAAGAGACAGCACAAAAGTCACAGCTATGTAGCAACCAAGCAAAAAACAGTGCTGATTTATGAAACTTCACAGACTTTGAAATAGAAACAAAGCACTAAATATTCATGGAATCTTATACAGTGCTTACACAGAAGTTACATCTCAGTGATTTGTAACTTTATACAGAAAAAATAATAATCTGAGCACATCCAAACATATGGAACCTCTCAAGTGTTACATTCACTAATTTTTGGTCTTATTTTATTTTGAGTCATAAATAAATTATGAATATGCTCTAAATGGTTAGCCATAATCTAAATCTTTCAAAGGAAAGTAAACAAAGATTTCATCAGCAAAATAAGAGAGTAACTATGGAAAAAAGGGTTTAATGACAATCTTCCCTGATTGCAATGTTTTTAAAAAGTGGTAAAGCTCTTTAAAGACCCAGAGATAAATGAAAGAAGCAAGCTGAAATTTTGTCACTAAACAAAGCAACACCATAACCTATCATGCAAACAGAGTTAAAATAAGAAACAATCTAGGTCATCTACTCTTTGTATTAACCATAAACTCAAGAAATAATCTGATAGCTAATACAATAATCAAGGGAATCTTAAATTTCACTGAGTTGCCTTGCCAATTTTGGTTCCAGTTTCATAACACAATTATCCCAATTTTATTTAACTATCCTAATGACAGAGGCAGTCTTCAAACATAAACACTAGGTCTACAATCCACATTGAAAGTGGAAAGATTAAAAGCATATCAGCGGTGAAATCTAATAATTCAACCCCAGATCTACTTATTTATTTCAGACACATCGGCTTTTTAAAAATTATGTAATTCAATTAATTGCTAAAAATCCACTGGATTCTCTTTATACCCTGTTTTTTCTTCCTTCAATGTATAATAAACCATAGTTTACCCCAAGAAGCTTTGAAATATAGTGCTGTTCTAAATAACATGTTTAATTAGAAAATATTTACAATCAAGATATATTCTTTTGTGTGAAGGGAAGATATTGGTTTTCAAATGGCCTTAGTTTACCTGTGACACAAATAAATGTGCAGAGATAATGTATCACCTCCATTGAAATGCTTTTACTGTTCTTAAAAAAGCAAGTGTGATACTGGGGTGTATAAATAGTCATTAAGCATTGGGAATGTGAGGTGACACAGCCAGCATAATGCTACACTGGTCAGACCCACAGCAGCACAAGTTGTTTAAATTCAGAGATTTAAGAGAGAGACGTGGGGAACAGTAAAAAAGATCAAAGGATTTAAAAATAGAGTCTATGATGAAGGCCTTGACAAAACGAGATGATTCAGCAGAGGAATTTTTAAATAATGGTTCTCTAGTATAGGAAGGGGATGGTATCAGCTGCTCTCCACCTTTACTAAGCAGTAAGGAAGGAAGAAAGAGATTAAACTTTGGCGGAGGATACTTAAGAGAATTTCCAAAATGAGCGACATTATTTTAAAAGAGCAAATCATCAAAAGGATCTGTGGGGTTTCCTTCCCTGCAGATATTATAAATAAGGCATGTATTTCCTTGTTCAAAATGTTTCAGCAGTGTCTTGCTGGAAGCAATAGTGTACTATCACAGAATCTCAGCATAGGAAGGCGGTGTTTTCAAATCACTACTTATTGCTATAAAATATACCACAAATGGAGGCCTGATACATAGTTATGAAAATTAAACATTGACATGTTCAGAAGATCTTATGATCTATAGTCAAAATATGTTTAATCTCTATAAGATAAACTAAAAAAAGAGAGAGAGAGAGAGAAGCCATGCTGTTTTGGTTAAGTAATAATTTTCCACAAGGCCTTATAACTAAACTGTTTTTAGGGTTCTCATTCTATTTGTATATGTAGGGAGAGCTTGATGTCTTAAGGATGCATTAAGATGTCAGTGCCTTCCCAGCTCTCACTTGGCCTGACGTAGGCACCTTTGGGTAAAGACTCACTCCAGTTCTAGGAATCAGATGGAGCTCTTTGGGGCAGGCATTCCTTCAGCCTGTGGCCCTCCCATCACAGCTCACTCTACCGCATGGGAGAGAAATGGGAGCAGCAATAATCCGCCCATTCTACTGCACTGTCATTGCCCCTCCAGGAGGAGCATGTGCGGCAAATAAAGAAGAACCTGGGGGAGTCTCTTTGCAGACAAGATTCTGCTACCACTTTTCAAAAACTTCCAACACCTACCTGTATCCTATATCCACGAATAGCTAACATTTGTAAAGTACATGTGATATACATAGAATATGTAAAGTCGTTTGCTAATGGTTTATATTTGCTCTGCTTATTAAATCCTCACAGTCCTCAGGGGTTGGTAGTACTGTTATTGTCATCTGTTTTGTAGATGAGGAAACGCTGACAAAGATATGGTAAGTAGTTTGCCCAAAGCCACTCAAACAGTAAGCTTTTGAGCAGGATTCGCGAACCCAGGCTGTCTGGCATCAGAATCTGTGTGCAAATCCGTAGCATCAAACTGCCCCTCAGCAGTTGGAAGAACCTTACTGAAAATCAGAAATCAACGATTTCCATTCCACTCCTCCTACTTGGAAGCACCATTAGTCACTATTTTTCTAGGCCCCAAACAGAGCAGAACCCTCCAGAGTTAGTGAAAATAAGATATTGCTTAAAAAAATGTGTAATTTTCAAGAAATAACATAATAGCTTATTGTCATAAATTCACTTATCCACTGGCAAACCTTATTTTTGGTATGTCTACGAAAGGAAGAAAACAGATTGACACTAATAAGCTGTTTCAAGTTTTTCATTGTTTATCTGAAACAAGAGCTCATGAATTGAATTGATAAGAAGTAAATTAACATATAAGGATATGAAGCAGAATGTATTTATACAAAAATTGACTGTTGGCAAAGTAAACTGCTAAAGTGAGTAATAATCACAAGTAACATTTTTAAAGACAAATTACTAGGAGGTAGTATATAGAATACACGCTCGTTATGTGTATTTAGTCTCTTATCACTGACCATGAATTTATCATAAGTATCAGTATAACCTTGATTTCAAAGGTCCTAGCTGACATGGGAAAACCAGGTTGGAACTGGAAATATGACTATAATGGCGCAAGCTTACACTAGCTAATTTTAAAAAATGAGCCCTGTCTCAAAGTGTCAAACTACTGGTTTCTGTTACTTATACGAGGTCCTGCAGATTCGCCCACTCCAGGCTCTTCACCAGCCCCCATGCACAGCCTCTGCTACTGCTGATCCTCCTGAGATGGCTTCCCAGGGACAGGGACAGGGACAGGGACAGGTGTTCTCTTTGGGGGGCGGGTGCTGCTTGCTGCGTCTACCATTCTGCCTTCAAGGAGGGGATATGAGCTCATCCTGAATTCTTGATATAAGAGCTAAGACTAACTATAATTATCTTAAGTTTCAGTTTTATAGACTTCATGGGTCAAGGACAATGGAATTTAATGCTCAGGGCCTGCCCAAGGGGAGGAGTCTCATAGGAGACCTTCTATTCATTAAATTGGGATCCAAAAGCTCTCCATCTTCAGAAGAGCACTAATGGTGAACCAGAGGTAAACTAGCCTGCACAGGCCATATGGGGGGGGGGGTGAATTATTGGTGAGCATAGCAGACAGCAGAGAAAAACAGTGTGAGAAAGGGGGATGAAGGATTGGGAGGAGTGGATCCCTGAGTTGTGACCTTAGGCTACTCTTGCTTGGTTCTGGGGTTATATCACCTGGATGGTCCAGGAAAACTTAAGCACATTTAAGGTGGTCCCAAACTAACAGCAATTCCATATACAGGAGTCAGAAGCAAATTCTCTCTGGAAGAAAAAAACCTTACGTTCTAGGCTTCAAAGAATTCCCTCAAATAACACTGCATATGCCGTGAGGGGACATAAACATCAGCAAGCACAAAAGAAAAACGGCCAGAGCAAGAAAAATAGACAACAGATACAGGTTCCAAAAACTTCAGACATTGGAATTACCAGATAGATCTTATAAAACAGCTATTATACTGTATATTTTAAAAAAGGTTTGGGGAAAAACACGGTTGGAGATATCTTCAGAGGACATGAACTCTGAAAATTGCCTCAGAAGAAATGAATAGGGACTGAACAAAATGTCTTCAAATGAAAATACAAGAACTAAAATTAAAAACTCAGTAGATATACACGCCTATTAGAATGGCCTCCAGAACACTGACAACCCCAGTGAGAGTGTGGACCAACAGGAATTTCACATATTGCCGGTGGGAACACAAAATGGGGTAGCCACTTTGGAAGGCAGTTTTGAGGTTTCTTACAAAACTAGGCGTGCTCTTACCATGCGATCCAGGTACCACACTCGGTGTTCAGCCAGAGGTGAAAACTTAATGTCCACATGAAAGCCTGCACGCAGATGTTTATAACAGTTTTATTTACAATTGCCAAAGCTTGGAAGCAACCAAGCTGTCCTTCAGTAGGTGAACGGATACATAAACGATGGTCCATCCAGACAATGGAATATTATTAAGTGCTGAAAAGAAATGAGCTATCAAGCCACGAAAAGATCGGAAGCAACTTTAAACGCATATTACTAAGTGAAAGAAGTCAATCTGAAAAGGCTACAGGCTATATGATTCCAACAATATGACCTTCCAGAAAAGGCAAAACTTTGGTGGTGCTAAAAAGATCAGCAGCTGCCAGTGGTGAGAGGAGGGGTGATGAAAAGGCAGAGCACAGAGGATTTATAGGGCAGTGAAAATACTCTGCATGATACTATAATGATGGATACATGTCATTATCCATTTGTCCAAACCCACGGAACGTGTAACACCAAGAGGGAAACTTAAGGTAAACTCTGGGCTTTGGATAATTCTGGCATCAATGTAGTTAATCTCTGGTTTTAAAAAAAAGTACCCTTGTGGTTAGTGATGTTGATAATAGGGAGGCTGTGCATATGTGGGGGCAGGGGCTACATGGGAAATCTCTTTACCTTCCTCTCAATTTTGTTATAAACCTAATACTACTCTAAAAGGATGGTTATTAGAAACCCTCTGTTGACTGTTTTTATGACACAATAGATCCAGATCGAAAGAGAGTAAAGGAATCAGGAAGCTAGGTTAGAAAAATGCAACATTAAAATATAATTTTTTTAAAAGAAATTATGAAATGGAGGTTCATGGAAAATAGAATGAGACATATATTTTAAATTTCATCAGAGTTCCAGTAGGAGGAGAGAGGCTTTGACAGAGGCAATATTTGAAAGGGATAATTAGTGAGAATTTTCCCCCTCAGCTGATGAAAGACACCAGTCCACAGACCGAAGAAGCCAAATGAATCTCAAACATGTAATTACTTTAAACAATTTCAGACCTCGACTTATAACACTGAATCTGAATCGGGAGGAAGGGAGGGAGGTAGGGAGGGAAGGAAGGAGGGAGGGAGGTAAATGATAATATCTATGTCAGGAGGGGCTAAATGAAGTTAAGTGACATGAAGTTAAATGGCATAAATTAACATGAACTTAAGTGACATTTATAAGCAATGCATCTATTTTTTTAAAAAAAATATATCTTTATTGATTTCAGAGAGAGGAAAGGAGAGGGAGAGAGAGAGATAGAAACATCAATGATGAGAGAATCATTGATCGAGCCCACAACCCGGGCATGTGCCCTGACAGGGAATTGAACCCTGATTGCCTGGATCCTAGGTCGAAGCTTAACCGCTGAGCCACGCCCGGCCGGGCAATGCATCTAATATATACAGTAAGGTTGAAACTAAAAGATAGGGAAATAAACCAAATACTATTTAAAAGATAGCTGGTATAACTATATTATCAGACAAAATAGGATTTAAGGCAAAGGCATTATAGTCATCCTTCATATCCTCAGGGGATTGGTTTCAGGACACGCCCCCACATACTCACTCGTTCAAATACCAAAATCAGTGGATGCTGAAGTCCATTTTATAAATTAACTTAGCATTTGCATACAATCTAATAAGCCTCAAAATACAGAGAAATATAAATGAGAGACTTAGAAGGAAAGATAGATATATACACACCAACAATCATTGTGGAAGTTTTAACATATTTCTCTCGGTATTTGATAAAATGGACAACAAATCAGTAAAGATACAGAAGATATGAATAGCATTACAAACAAACCAGATCTAATGTGTGGAAGTATATAGCACCTAACCACTCCAGAGTATAATTTTTTTCTAGTATACATGGAATATTCATGAAAGGTGACCACTTAGGACCATAAAAAAAGTTTTAGCAAACTTCAAAGGATTTCAATTACACCGAACTTGTTTTCTGATTATAGTATGATTAAGCTAGAAACCAAAAACAACGACAACAAGATATCTGAAATTTCCTTATGTATTTGTTAATGAAGAAATAAACTAAATAACCCCTGAAACAAAGAAGAAATCGTCATCACATTGGAAACCTGAACACCAACAGAAATACTATAAAAATACTGCACATAACTCTTCTGTTAAAACAGTACTCAGAAGAAATTCCATAGCTTTAAAGATTAATAAATAATAAGCTAAGCATACATTTTAAGTTTAAAAAAGAACAGCAAAATAAACACAAAGAAGGGATGGAAGGAAATAGTAAAAATAATCTTAAAGTCAACAGAGCTTAAAGCAGGCTGCCAGCGGCGGGGGTGGTGCATCAACAATTTCAAACATTAAGTTTTTGGAAAAAATTGATAAAATTAGGAGACTCTGGTAAAATTGGTAAGAAATAGAATAGTTATAAAACTCTAATATCAGAAATGACAAATGAAATCATATTAAAGATCCTGCAGATACTAAAATGTGAGTAATTAGTCAAAAATCTTCTGGCCCAATTCCACTTAATGTCCTACTTTATTCAACTCTTCCAGAGGATAGAAAAAGATGAATTGGTGAAATGCTCTTCAGCTCATACATAGCTAGCATAATCTTGTTTCCTTAACCTAATAAGTAAAGACAAGAGAATTATGGGCCCCATTCTTTCGTAAAGATACATGAAAAAATTTGAAATACAGTTTTAGCTAACCAAGTCAAGTAATATATAAAATAGATACTGCATCAGGATTCAATTGGGTTTATCCCATGAATGTAAGGTCTGTTTAACATTAGAAAAGAAATTATTATAATTTATCGTATTAAGCGGTTAAATAAGAAAAAGCATATTATAATTTCCAAAGATGCAGGAAAAAGAAACACTTGACCTAATTCAAGTCCCTTCCTTGATCTAAAAGAAAAGAAACACAAATATGATGCATAAGGTGAAATATTAAAAGCTTTCCTTTGAGATTAAGGCAAGAATGCCCACCGCCTGCGTTTCTGGTCAACCTGACTGTAGATGTCCTACCCAGCACCACATAGCAACTGCATGGGGGGATGCAAGAAACAAAAAAAACCATGATGGCCATTCATTTCCAGGTGATAGGGTGGCTTTATATAGAAACTTTGAGAATTCACAAATAAATTTTAAGAATGGACACAATATTTATAATAGCAAATATATCTCTATGTAACAGTTACAAAATGCGATTTCTAAAAGACACCATTCAAACTATATAAAAGTAGAGGACTTGGAAACATCAAAAACATATGTAAAGTATATCTAAGAAAATATTTCTATAAAAACTTACTGTCATTTTAAAAAGTAACAAAATGGAGAAAAAACAGCATGCTCATGGATTAGAAAACTCAATAGTATTAAAACATCAGTTTTTCCTAAATTGATTTATAGATATAATGCAATTCCAATAAAAATCTCAACAAAAATTTTTGTGGAACTTGAAAGTTGATTCTAAAATTTATGTAGAAGTACAGAGGGTCAAGAATAGCCAAGACACCCTTGAGGAAAAACAATATGGAAGCCTTAAGGTGCTACTCTTTCTAACACATATTTGAATAGAGAAATTCTTTTGTTTTTGCTTTTTTGTTTGTTTATAAACCGATATACAATGGTTCATTCCCAGAGGGCCAATCAAATCAAACTAGCAAATATCTATTCTGTACCATCCTTAGTATCATCACGAATAACCAAGTGGTTTTCAGAGTATGACAAAAGATCTTTGTCAGTGTTGAACACTGTAAATCACTCAAGGAAGGGGAATCACTAATAAGTAGGAGAACCTCTTGGTTTTCATTCAGTTCTTAGTGGGCTGATAGGTAGAAATTGGTTTTTAGATATTCAGATGCCTAATGGACTTTTAAAAACCCCCAAATAACAAGAGTTCGTAATATGCGTATTTGTCAAAATATTCCTGGAAAATAATACATTTTAAGTCAAAGTGGGTATGTTTATAGTTCTTAAAGACTGATGTGCAGTCTGAAAGCAATGTTAATACACAGAAAAGAAGAACATGGAAAAACTGAGAAGCAAAATAAAGTATGCCACATTACAAGGGACAGCAAAATGTGTAGAAGCAAAATAAATCAACTGTACCTTTTCTCTTCCCAAATGGCAAAATACATACTGATGATATAAACCAGTGGTTCTCAAAAGTGTGGTCGCCAGAATGGCAGCATCAGCGTTACTTGGTGTCATGACAAAAAACAAGGTCTGAGGCTCCACCGTAGGTCTACTGATCATACCCCTGGTTATGAGGCTCAGGAGTCTGGATTCTAACTTTCCCTCCTGGTGCTTCTGACGCCCTTCAAGTTCGAGAACCACGAAACCATTCCAAACCACACGACACTCAGTTTTTACTTGTGTGAATGAACAACGGGACTTAATGTTCATTGTGAGGATTAAATTAATAGTAACAATTGAAGAGGGAAAAAAATAAAATGTCTTTAAAATAAGTTTGAATAGCATAAGTGGAGCTTGCATTTTTCAAAATATAATTATCATGAGGAGAAAAAAAACAAGATGGCGGCCTAGGTCACAGCTGCACCCGCCACCTCCCGCAAACACATCAAAATTACAACTAAAATACAGAAGCAGCATCACCCAGAACCTCCTGAAATCTGGCTGCACAGAAGCCCCACAATCAGGGAGCTGAAGAAGCACGGAGACTGGTAGGAGGGGCGGAGACGCAGGCGGATCGGGGCTGAATCGCAGAGACGCGGCCGCGGGCCCACACCAGGTGCCGCGGTTGAAACCCAGGAGGGAATCTCGGCGGTGGGGGTTTCCTGGAGGAGGGAGGGGTCCCAGCCCCACAGCAGGCCCCCAGCCCAGGGCTCCAGGACTGACAAGAGAAGCCCCCACAACTCCGGGCTGTGAAACCAGCGGGGACTGTCCCTGAGGGTCGCGGAGGCTGCGGGAGCCCCAGCAGCTCCTCTAAAGGGCCCGGCACGGACTCACTCGGACGCTCCCTCTGAGCCCAGCGCCGGGAGCAGCCTGAAAGGACCCGGGACACTCGGCGGGGAACTAACCTGCCTGAGATCCGGGCGAGAGGCGGAGGGCGGCTTCCTCCCAGGCAGAAGGGCTGGCGGAGGCCATGGCTCCTTTGGCGAGTCCTCCCCGCACACAGCCGGCAGGCAGGCGCCATGTTTGAGTCGCCAGCACCTGACTCACCTTTGGCCCCGCCCCGTGATTCCCGGAGGCCCCGCCCTCCCACCTGCAGCTCATCCAGGCCATTTCCAGGGGCTTTTCTGTGCAAGTGGCCTCTCGAGCCTCATGCTTAGGACTTTCCTAAAATCTCTCAAACAAGCAGCAGCTGCCCCGTATGGCTTGATAAGCGGCCCCAGGCCTGGCACTAGCGGCAGCTGCATTGGCTCATAGCTTGGCCTCTCCTGGGCACCTCCAAGCCCAGCACAAGTAGCAGCCAACTACGGTTTGCTGTGCAGCTCATGCTGGGTGGCCCTGGGCAAGGCACTGGCAGAGGCTGACTTTGCACCTCCTGGGAGGCCCCAGAGACAGTGCACCTGGTGGTCAGACTCGACCAGGCTGGATTACAACCCTACCACAGCCATGAGTGACACACTCAAGGGGTGCACTTGGTGAACACCAAAGCCCCACTGAAGTAAATCCTGCTCCATAGGGGTGTCTCCAGCACAGCAGCTCTTTGGCTGTAGTTGCAGCTGGTCCTCACAGCTGATTGGCCTGGGGGTAGTTCCTCCCAGGGACGCCAACAGCAACCAAGGCTCAACTACAGCAGGACAGTGCACACAGCCCACACAGGGGAGCACCTAGAAGGCCCAGCTCAGGTGACTGTGGAGGTTGAGCCACTGGACCCTACAGGACACCTACTACACAAAGCCACTCTACATATTCCAGGAGACATAGCAGCTCTACCTAATACATAGAAACGAACACCAAGAAGCAGCCAAAATGTGGAGGCAAAGAAACATGTCACAAAGGAAAGAACAGAAGAAATCTCTAGAAGAGGAACTAAATGAAATAGATCCAAGCAAGCTAACAGACAGAGAGTTCAGAATTTTGGTTATAAGGATGTTTAAGCAGATGGTTAGGGAAATAACTGAGAAAATCGATAACATAATAAAGTACCAATTTGAAATGAAGGCTACAGGAACTGAAATGAAGAATAATTTACAGGGAATCAACAGTAGAGTAGAGGACGCTGAGAATCAAATCAGCAATTTGGAACATGAGGAAACAAAAAACACCCAACCAGAAGAGCAAAAAGAAAAAAGAATCCAGAAATATGAAAATAGTATAAGGAGCCTCTGGGACAACTTCAAGAGGCCCAACATTCGTATTATTGTGGTGCCAGAAGAAGCAGAAAGAGACCAAGGAATTGAAAACCTATTTGAAAAAATAATTACAGAAAACTTCCCCTACATGGGGAAAGAAATCGACTTTCGAGTCCAGGAAGCACAGAGGATCCCAAAGAAGAGGAACCCAAAGAGGCCCACAGCAAGACACGTCATAATTAAAATGCCAAAGGTTAAAGACAAAGAGAGAATCTTAAAAGCAGCAAGAGAAAAGCAATTAGTTACCTACAAGGGAGCACCCATACGACTGTCAGCTGATTTCTCAACAGAAACTTTGCAGGCCAGAAGGGAGTGGCAAGAAATATGCAAAGTGATGGAAAACATGGAACTACAACCAAGATTGCTCTACCCAGCAAAGCTATCATTTAGAATTGAAGGTCAGATAAAGAGCTTCACAGATAAGAAAAAGCTAAAGGAGTTCATCACTACCAGACCAGCACTACAGGAAATGTTGAAGGGTCTTCTTTAAGAAGAAGCTAATGAACAAAAGAATCTGATGAACTAAATAGATCCAGAGACATTGACACATGCAACAGATGATCATATTTCAGATGAAAGAGGGAAGGGGGGTGGAGGGTGGGAAGAGATTAACCAAAGAAGTTATATGCATATATGCATAACCCATGGACACAGTCAATAACAGGGTGAAGGCCTGGGGAGGGGGTGGGAGCGAAGTGGAGGGGGTCAGTTGCGGGCTAAATGGTATACCTGTAATACTCTCAACAATAAAGATAAATTTAAAAAGTAATATATATATATATATAATATATTATATATATTATATATATATAAAAGTAATATATATATAATTATCATGAGTATCTTTTCAGTAATTTCATGAAACTAATATTCTAAACGAGAAAGGAAAGATCCATTATCAAAAACTGCTTTAAATTACTTTAAAATATTGCACATCAGTATTAAGGAGATATTTTTTATTTGCAGTCTACTAGTTATAGAATCTCTCCGTATATTGATCCACTTGTCATTGTAATGATATATTATTCAGCATGTAACCTCATATAATATTAGTTTATCAAATAACTAATTGCCACCTAAACATCTAGCATTGTTATTCTAAGATTATTATTTCATACTAAGATTTTTAAGTCCACCAGAAAATTAAAAACCAAAAATCCAAAGTGTGTTTCAAAAACACCCTCATGAGTCTAACATAATACTCAGAATTAAAGTCACATTTCTGAAGCACAAAGTTTTCTCCTACTTATTTTACTCAGCTTTACTTACTTAATCACTATCTTTACATTTATTGTATAAAAGGACAGGTTTCCAACAAAAAGCTCAGTAAAAACACACAGTAGTCCACTTTAATTGTAAACAATCACAAAACAAACTTTAAAGCATTTCTACCAATGTAAAGCTCCGTGGGAAGGTGTTTTCTCGAAGTGTTGCGGATGATGATTATGAACAATAAGTGAGGGGAGGTAATGTTACAATAATGATCTGGAACGGTGAGTCCAATGGGTAAGATGAAAGGCACAAAGAAACTCTTCCTAATAAACAAGCAGATAACTGCTGCGAAGAAAAGCATGTTCCTTGTTCGAAATTAACTGCCAAACATTCTCAACCTACACAAAGCTGTCACAAAGGACGTCAAAATCTTTCCTTGTTTGTAACGTGTTGTGACAAGATGTGACAGTTTATCAAAGGACGATAACTGCCACCTAAACATCTAGCATTTTGTCAACTGCAAGTATGTTTAGTGAAAGCATTTATTTTACTTAAAATACAGCCACCATTCTTCTCAGCTTCTGAAAGAATTGACTGAATGCCTTTCTCTTGAGCTGATCAAGCTGCATCAGGGCTCTCTGAATTATTATGCTAGACTTGTGAAGGGTAAAAGAATCATTAGTAATGCACGAAGCCATCACCAAGGTAATACATATATTCTGGGTATTCACTCAAAAGACCTTCATATTCTCACAGATCTGTAGAAATTACATTTAAATATGCTTGCCTTGGGAAGGAGAAGGATAAGGCATTTTCTCTTTACCACAGTTTTTATTTTCAGAGTAATTTATTAAGAAACAATATCTTAGCCCAGTCAGGCGTGGCTCAGCGGTTGAGCATCGACCTAGGATCCAGGAGATCGGAGTTCGATTCCCAGTCAGGGCACATGCCCGGGTTGCGGGTTCCATCCCCAGTCAGGGGCGTGCAGGAGGCAGCCGATCAATGACTCTCGTCATTGAAGTTTCTCTCTCTCTCTCTCTCTCTCTCTCTCTCTCTTTCTCTCTCTCTCTCTCTCCCTTCCTCTCTCTGAAATTAATAGACATATTAAACAAAAGAAAAAATAAAAGAAACAATGTCTTAGTACCTGGCCGGGTAGCTCAGTTGGTTAGACCATCGTTTCCATACGCCAAGGTTGTGGGTTTGATCTCTGGTCAGGGCACATGCAAGAAGTAACTAATGAATGAATAAATAAATGGAAAAACAAATCTCTCTCTCTCTCTCTCTCTCTCTCTCTCTCTCTCTCTCTCTCGCACTCGCTTGCTTGCTCTCTCTCTGTCTCTCTCCCCCTTCCCCACCAAATCAATAATTTTTTTAAAAAAGCACAATGTCTTAAATAGAGAGAATGTGTTGTTCAATAGGCATCATTTCTACCTGTAACTTTTGTCAGAAACAGCCAACGATAAGATAGATATCTCTCTCACCCTACAGCGACTAAAGTAAACAGGAGCTAAATCCCCTTGCAGTAGATCCAGGTAACAGAAATGTCAGAGTAATAAAGATATTTCCATGACACTACTAATGCTTCATTTCTTTCCAGAATTTTTTTTTTTTTTTTAAAGTAAGAGAATTTTCCAGTCTCCGGTTTGGGGTTTTGTTCTTTTTGCAGTTGTTTGACAAAAGAGTAAAATTTTTCTGTCCAAAATTTCTGCATGACTTTTTAATTTTCCCTTCATTCTGGCAAACCTCAAAGAAAAGGCCTTGAAGTGGGACAGTAAGAAAATCCCTATTCGAAAATTCAGGGATCCCATATTTTAGACCACATTCTGCCTCCAATTAGCTATTAGATCTCAGGCAAGTTGCTTCATTTCTCTGGGCCTCGGTTCCCTGTCTGTGAATTGGGATGTTAGACTGGGTGGCCTTTAAGGCCATTTCATCTTTAACATTTTATGATTCTAGACAAATCCTTGAAACTATGAGGTGTTGCAACAGCCAGAGCTTGGAGCAAAAATAGCAGCAAGACAAAAATTTCTCCTACTTTAACACCTCAAGGAAAACGCAACCAATTATGGGTTTTTAATGTTTACATTAGTATTCAGTTCTATTTAGGTAATATTAAATCTATTTAAAAATCTGTTTTGTTTTTCTTAAAAAATGTGTGACACATTGAGAACACTAAGAGAAAAATCATTTTAATTGAAGCTGCAAGTACTTTTTAGTGCTGCTAAATTAAGGCACAGCATTTTCTTTAGGAATCACTGTATGTAGTCTGGCTGAGAATGAGAATTATATGGTATAGGTGGGTCTGTTGATTTTACTAGAGGAAAGAACATGAATGAAGGACAGTGGACAGAAATGAGCTGGCAGGCACTGTCAACTATGAAGAATCTGAAATGAGACAAGCATGTTGATGCTCAGGAAAGAAGTGACTGGATCAGCTGCAGGACATTTTGATGTAGCTTTTTTGACATAGCTGTTTGTTTGGTTTTATAAGAATAGCACAGTCAATATATAAAACACTTTTTCCCCCTACAGAGTAATGTTTCACAGGCATTACCGTATCTTGCTATTTCTGTTGCCTACTCCATTCCTTATCCTAGTCCTGAGCTTATCCTCTGAATGAACCCAGCCCAGTGCAGAAGCTCAAAAAATAGGGTGAGAAAATATATTCAAAAATTCTTTAATAATTTAAAATTCAACTTCAAAATGTGAAAATGTGGTTTTAGGCTGAATCAAAATATTGCAGAAACAAATGTCAGTCACACAATTAGCAGGATAAAAATGTATGATCTACATCTAAATGCCTCCATTAAGAGGCATTTATACAGACCATATATAGTAAAGTAGAATTGCTACAGTCATCTTGACGATATTGTGAAAAAATAAAACTCAATAAAATAGGAACAGAATGAAGCTTGCTTGACCTGATAGAGAAAATTTATCAGAGACACACAAAGATATACTTAGTGATAAAACATTGAAAACATTTTCATTAAAATCAGGCAAATTTCCCAGCCAGTGGAATAAGGCGAAGAAAATAAGAAAGGTAGTAATACTGGGGGAAAAAATTAAAAAAGGTTAAACTGTCATTTGCAGATGTCATAATTGTTAACATAAAATTCAACAATCAAAAGAGAAACTACCTATTCCTATGAGAGGTCAGCACTTCAGATAAATAAAATGCCTTTCCTAAGTACCAAGAAAATATCATTTAAAAATATAATTTTAAAAAGTTTCCACAATTAGATCAATAAAATTTACAAAATAACCAGTAATAAACCCCAAAACTGTAGGACTTGTATGAAAAAAATTTACTAAAGGATATAAAACCTACCTGAATAAATATATCATGAACCTGGAAAGGAAAAACAATATGAGAGTTTCCCCAAATCATCTAGTCAGTATAATAAGCCCAAAGAGCACACTCATAGAATTTTTAAATTTTAATTTTTTAAATTTATTTACAAGAACTTGTCAAGCTTTTCTTCAAGTTCATCTGGGGAAATAAGTGATCGAAATATTCAAGCTCTTTCTGAAAATGTTTTTGTACTATAATATGTGAAAAAGCTACAGTAATTAAAACTGTTAAATTGATGCAGGAATGGACACATAAATTAATACTGCAGAATTTAGATTCCTGAAACAGACCCACGTAAACTTACGGGAATTTTGTACACACATACCCCTTTTAATGGAAGAACTGTGTTACTGTAAAAAGGAGCATAACTGAATCAATTCTATAGGAGAATCACCATTACAAAGTCCCTGTGGAGATGCTTTCCTGATATCCTGCCTTGGCAACCACGCCTGCAATCTACTCAGATTCTCTGGAGTGGGGAGACTCCCGCCATAGTGTTTTTCTAAGTATTTTCATAAAATTGTACGGTCACCCCAGGTCATTGTGATGCTTATGATGGGCTTCTTGATGGTAATTCTCACCTATCAGTATCTCGTTTCTTGATGGTCTTAACTTTCTGCTTGCTTGATTATATGCAGGAAAGCAGCTTCAGCCTCTTCAGAAACATCCACTTCAAGACCCATTAGAACACGATTACCTTGTTTATATGAAGTATATCTGACATTATCATTTCCACTCATATAACCAGCTATTATTGGACAAAGTGTTCTCCAGTATAGAAAATAAAAGAAAAAGAGGCCATAGCACTTTTTAAATAACACATGCTGCAGAAAATATTCAACTCATAGTTAGCAAAGTAGCAGATTCCCGAACTGAAAGCTATGGTATACTTATTATTATTAGCTGAGAACTGTTTTATGCAGTTGATCACAGTACGTACCAGCTCCCATTGGCTGAGAGCTCACAACAGTACTTAGAGGTTGAAGACAGGGAAATACACATGGAGAGAGAATTAATTTTGCCAAAGTGGCATTAAAACAAGTGTGAATATATTGATAAAACTGTAATGTTACTATATAAATAATGCACTGATCAATGATGCTAGATAAATATTGATTAGGAAACCAGTTTTTTTCTAATCCTAAATGGTACACAAAAACACATTTGAGAAGTAATGGTTATAAAGAACAGAACTCTTAAGCTCTGGAAGAAAAGGTGGGATAACTTTTATTGTCTTGAAACAGAAAAGGCCTTATTAAGATGGATGTCAAACTCGGAATTCATAAAAGATAAGACTGAGACATGGTTTCTGGGATTCTATAGCCAGGAAATGGACTGAAAGAGCTACTCAGCTGCAAATATGTGCAACCCTTCAAGAAAACAGACAGAATGACTCCAAGGGCAGAGTGGCCCTTGGGGCAGATGCCAGGGGGGCCACTGAGAGTAGCCCAGAGGCCCACTGGGCTGCTGTGTGAACCAGAAGCTGAAGGAGCCCCTGCCACAGGCCCAGAGGCTGCAGCCGTGGACCCAGAGGGTGAAGCATCAAGATACAGAGGATTATGCTCAGGCCTTAAAATCTAGTGAAATTTGTCCTACTTGTGTCAAATTTGCTCCGGATGGACAACCTCTTTATTCCTCCCAATATCTCCTTTTAGAATGGAAGTGTATATCCCACACCTGTCCCACCATTGCATTTTTGAAAACAATAATTCATTTTCTATGTTCACAAGTCCACAGATATGGAAGAGTTTTGCCTCAGGATGGTTCCTACCCAGTCTCATCCATACCTGATTTAGATGATGAGATTTGGGACTTTGAGCTGAGGATGCTTAGATGAATTTTTGGACTTAGAATCGATGTTGTAATGGGCTGAGACTTTTTGAGATGTTGGCATGAGATGAATCTGTTTTGTATGTGGGACAGATGTGCGTTTTGGAAGGGGGAGTAGATGTCAGACCTTAGTGAGTTGACTAGAACTGCTCCCCCCACCAAAGATATATCCATGTCATAACCCCCAGAACCTGTGAATGTGATCTTATTTAGATAAAGGGTATTCACAGTTGCAATTAAATTTAGGATTTCTAGAGGAGATCATACTGGATTTAGGGTGGGCCTTAAATACAATGGCAGGTTCCTTTTTAAGTGAAAAGCAGAGGGAGATTTGAGAGATACACAGAGGAGGAGAAGGTGATAGGAAGATGAAGGCAGAGATTGAAGTGATGTGTCTACAAACCAAGGAATGCCAGGGATTGCCAGCACCCACCAGAAGCTAGGAGAGAGGCATGGAGCAGATCCTTCCTCAGAGCCAGAGGGGACCCACTTGGCAGATGCTATAACACAGGAGTTTTTCTCCCAACTCTTAGCTCTTCTCTACTTCTTCCCCACCCTGTCACTGATACAGCTTATTCTCAGCCACTGTGGTCAAATCTGAAGGGTAGAGGACTCTGTTACCCAAATATACTCCTACACAGATTCCCTTTGCACTTCTGCCAGACTTGTTTGCCTAAAATATTACTTTCAATACCTTAATCCCATAATCAAAATTTCAATTTTTGTATTGTTCATAGAAAAATTCACCCCTTATTTTGATGCATGACATCAAAATCAGTTCCATTACTCCCAATATAAATTCTCTACTATTCTTTGCCCCAGAAAATACTTGCAAATCTCCTCTGTCATTTCTTTACACACATTCGCCTAACCTCCAAATAGCCTCTCTCTCTTATCCTCTACTTGACTAAATCTGACTTTTATTCAAGGCCCATTTCTTTTAAAAACATCTCATCCATTTTCTTTCTCTCTTTTGTAAACTCCTATTGTCTGCATCATGCTTTGCAGTGTTGCCTTCTCTTAAGAGATTAGTTGGGGTGATCCTTAAGGATTACAAATATTTCATATATTTTTTTGTATCTTTAAGATGCCTTATATAATGCTTAATATATACTAAGTTGGTTATTATGCTTTGGTTGATTATTTAAAATTGATATAGACCTTACCTGGTGATGGGTAAATCTAGCAATGGCTAAGTAAGTCTGTGTCTTAAATACCAACCTAAGGATTTTAAAACTTATTCAGAAAAGCGATGGGGAGCTATGCATTTTCAGTGTATGTTCAGTAGGCGGCTGATGCAATGAAAGCAGTACTTTCTGAAGAGCCTGCAGCAGCATTGTACAAAGTGAACTGGACTGGAAAGAGTCTGCAACTAGGAGACCAAATGTGTCTATGTGAGTTCCATTTTGAAAAATTATGCCTATATAATTTTTTTAAAGATTTAGAGTAAACAAAGAAGTCTTCATTGTCCTAATCCCTAATGCGCACGAGGGATGTTTACTGGAATTCAGTCTGAGTATAAATTTCTAAATGTAACACTGACAGTATCTCTTATCAGATGACATGATTAATGATGTTTTCTTCAGAGTTGCTCCAGTTAGTGTTTATTAAGATGCTTCCCAAGTCCTAATGCTATTTCAAAGATACAGTCAGATGATTACACTTATGAGCACCCCACAAGAATCAGAAAAGATAAGGCAGTGATTGAATGGCTTTAAATAATACCTTTTACCCGGATTTAATTATTTTGCAACTAGTGACTTTCTTCTTTCTTTTCATACTCGACATTCTGTTTCTTTCCTTCTGGGAAAACCATTATTTTCTTTACCCTAATTTCTTTGCAGATGCTGTGTGAGGACTGGCATAACTCATTGCTTATGGCCAGGAAAGGGAGCCTCCCTTTCACAAATTAAAGAATCTCTGGTTGTCAGATAGGCAGAGTAGTGTATGCTTCACAGAAGTAAAATTGTGCTTTCTCCTTCCCCCTTGCTTACCAATAGGCTCTCTCACTTAACAGCCCTACAACTGGAGAGGGTTGGAAGCACCAGCCCTGCGCAGGTCTCCAGGAATGACATCCCATGCAGGGGGACAAAGAGGGCAAAGGCTTTGAGGTGGGAACATGCACTTGTTAGAGCTACAGAAAGACTAGTGTGGCTGGAGTGCAATGAGCGAGAAGGAAACATGCCCTCGTTAGAGCAACAGAAAGGCTGGTGTGGCTGGAGCAGATTGAGGGGAAGGAAAAGCAGAGTGGGATTAAGGCTGCAATTTGGGCGGAGCCAGATGAGGCCCGTAGGCATCACCTGCTGCGAATTTCTCGGATCATCGGTCACCATCAAATTGATCTGTTGATTGCCCCCGGCCTGTATGGCCTCAAATCTCTACTGGAAAGATTATGCCTTAAAGTATTCCTACTTAATAAGTTAATGTTTGTCTTTCACAGGGACTTTCTGAGTACAAAGGCAACTCAGATATTCCCAGACTTGTCAGATCATAAAATTCCTGGCCTCCCACTCTTAACATCCTGAATCGCCAGGAAAGAGGCCCAGGAAACAGTGTTTTAAAATAATTAACCCAGCTGATTCTTATGACTAAGCCAGCTTAGGAAACACTAAACCCCAAAAGTGAGATTAATAGAGAGAATTTTGAGGGTGAAAGGCAGTTTTGGGCAGTTCCATCCCAAGTTACATACTGTTTTACTAATGTTTGTGTCAGCTCTTGCCAACACGGGGCACATGTGCCGTTGTTTTCCTCTCCCGTGACCATGGACTTGACGTCTAATGGATCCCAAGGCTACTTCCTGCTGACTCTAGACATGACCTCAATTTCTTCTCCACACAGAGATCCAGGCAGCCGCTACCAATTGATAAGACATAGGAGATGAAACTTATATGCCATCCCTCTAATAGGGTTATCCCTAGACCAGGGGGACTTCCCAGCTGATTTTTCTTTTGAGCAATATTGAATTGTTACCTAGGAAAATATATTTACGATTGGCGGGTTGATGTTTTATTGAGTCAGCAATATACAGGGTGGGGCAAAAGTAGGTTTACAGTTATTTATATAAAAATTATACAGTAATTAATAAATACCAATACAAGAACAAACTCTTTTGGGTACTCACAACTGTAAACCTACTTTTGCTGCACCTGTATATTGATATAGACTTCATGGCTTCAGTATTATTTAAAAAATAAATTTCAAATTTTATAAAAGCTTATGCATACTGACATTTCTAAAGTATGGGACAGTGAAAACAAAAGTGAGCTTTAGGACTTGGAAGATCTTAATTTTAATCTTAGCTGGCTGCTTACCAGCTATATTACTACTCAGTTAATATATATCTTTGAACCTCTGATTCCTCATCTCCATAATGGAGATAAAATAACTCACACGATTGCTGTGATTCGATATGAATATGTGTGAAACAGAACAGTTTTGGTTACATGGTGTGTAAATGAAATTTTTAAAACCTAGATCTCCTCCTTCCCTTTGCTTGAAATAAAAATCTCCCTCCATTGCCTGGCCTGGTGTAGCTCAGCAGTTGGGCATCGACCTAAGATCCAGGAGATTGTGTTTCTATTCCTGGTCAGGGCACATGCCTGGGTTTCGGGCTCTATCCCCAGTGGAGGGTGTGCAGGAGGCAGCCGATCAATGGTTCTCTCATCACTGATATTTCTATCTCTCTCTCTCTCTCCCTTCCTCCCTCTGAGGTCAATAAAGATATATTTTTAAAAAATCTCCATCTATTAACAGACTTGCTTATAGGACTTTTTCCTGTGTTCCTCTACTTGGTAACAGAATTTGGATAGTATAATGTTGGAATTTGAAGAAATACTCTAAAATGTTATTTATTGAAAGTTTGATAACTAATATATTCAAACAAGCAAAATTCTCAATTAACCTTTTCTTAACATGTATGGGGGTACACCCTAGACTTGTAAGGAAACCATGGAATCATATTTAAATGGGAATTAAATGGGACCCTCACCACAATTAGTACAATATACTGAATTCCTATAGGCAAATCTTTCACTTCCCTTGAAGACACGTTGGCCACCAAGCTGAGTAGTGGCTCAGTTGTGTATCATATGGTGATTCAGTTATGTGGTGCTATCCCCTGTCAAAGAATTAGAGAAGACAGAAAGTGACCCCACCCGTGTAAAGCAGAAACCTGTTATAATCGTGGAAACCTGTCAGCAGTACTAACTGGGATGATGCTATCTGGCTCAGCTGAGTTGAGAGGCCCAGGGATAACTGTTTCCTGATTTTTTCACTCTGAAAGAATTTCTAGATTATTTATTTCAAACAGGACAGAGGACTGAAGAAAGGTAAGGATGATGGCCTATGCTCCCAGGGAGGGAGAGAGAGAGAGAAGAGGGGAGGGGAGGGGAGAGAAGGCCAGTAGGGGGTAGGGAGTGAGGGGAGGAGAATGAATATAAATATAAAGGTTCATCTACGAACCAGCTAAGAATTTAATTAGAGAAGGCACTATAGTAGAGAGAGGCCAGGGACATTTAGCTTGCATATAAACAGCAGGTGGTGGTAAGTATTTCACAAGTTCTCTGGAAAGCGAAAGTCCTGACTTGTCCTGTTTGCATATTTCCATAGAATAAATACTCTTGCTGCCAAATTCAAGCTACCCACAGACCCTCACTGAACAGGAAATTGGGAAGGATGCTCACAGCCTAGTCCAGCGGGCTGGTAGAAGCCTGCACCAGCACACTCTTGCATGAAAGTTTAGGACAGTCACTAGGAGAACCTTCTAAAATCAACTTGAGGATTTCTCTCATATTATTCAGTCTCCAAGGGTGGTTGGCACTGAACCCCTTATTGGAAAGGAAGGAGTGTTCTGGAAAGGTTAGTCCTATTCTTCAAATAGTCTTTGGAGGCAAGCAACCCAATGTTGCAAAATATATAAAAATATTTCCCTTCATTTTTTCTGTCCCTGAAATAATCTCTTTTATAACTAATAATATTCTTTCATATAGCAATCTTGAGCTGACGTTTGAAATTTACTGTGAGCCTGCTTGGTCCTAATTACTATCCTAGGTGAAGGCTTAAAAAAAAAATCAATGGTTTGGCCCCTGCCTGCCTCCGTATCTTTAAAAGTCTTTTGATAGAGGCCCTAGAAGATTCCTTTGAGAAGAATTTGATTTTTCACAAGAGTAACCTGTCCTAGTAGTTTGGACACTATAGCAAGATACCGTAGACTGGGAGGTTTTGGACACTGAGAAGTCCAAGATCAAGGTGCTGGTTTGCAGCCTTTGTGCTGTATCCTCACAAGGTGTCTCCTGTTCTTTTTATAAGGACATTAGTCCCATATGAGGTCCCACCCTCATGACCTAATCTAAGTCTAAGTAGCTCCCAAAGGCCCATCTCCTAATACCATCGCACTGAGGATTAGGGCTTCAATATTTGAATTTTGAAGGAGACACGAACATTTAGTCCACAGCATATCCATTTCCATATAACCAATAGAAACAGAGGATGAGGGCCCGTGGCCAGGATTGGGGCTGGGAGGGAGCTGAGGAAGGGTAAGTGAAAGCAGAGAGCCTGGGAGTGAGCTCAGTTTAACTGGAAAAAAAATCTTTCTTCCTCTTAGGTCAACAGGGACAATAACCTAGCTATAATAGTTTTAAGAAAGTGAAAGGAAGAAGCCACTTAAGAATTAGTTGACCAAAAAGTAAATACATTGATCTAGCTGAAAGTTTACAAAACTACACTGATACTAGAGTGATCTATACAAAATAAGTTTGGGCAACTTTGATTTATTTAAATGAATAAAAACAAAATGTTAATTTATGGACATAATTCGGTAGGCTAATTAGTCATGCAGCACAGCGCTGCCCTTCGACAGTTTATTTCCATCAGCAGAATTAATCACAGTGGAGCAGATGTAGTAGGGACAATCCAAGGTTAAAACAAATGATTCAAAATAATGAACTGGAGCACAAGATGATAACCTGGAGAAAGTCATGATTTATTATTCTGCCAGAGCCTTCTGTGGATTGCGCAGCCACTTTATGCAAGCCTGTCTCCCTTTTAAGCAGATATCTCTGATTGTGGCGATCTTCTACTTTGCATTAATTTTATCTGCCTTGCAAGGTAATGTAACTGTGATAAGAGCCAATTAGTTTTGCACCATCGAGAAGCACAATGAAATGTGACTTAAGAAAACAAAGATAAAATTAACCGTCTCAATGAGACTACGAGGCAATCTCGTCTTTGCCATTTTCTTACAGGCCTAGAGCACCATAGGTTCAGCATCATAAACCGAAGGACAACTCTAAGGATATTTGAGTTGGTTCAAAGACATGCTGTAAGGAACACGATTCTTCCAGAGGAACATTAACTGGTAATTTAATGCTCACTTTCCACGGGACTTGAGATCTATATGTACAGATTACATTACAGACAAACACAAATGTCAGGGAAGCTCGATGGGGATCCAGACCCCTTTAAACTTTATGTTTGGGATTTTGATTATGAAATAAAATGAGCAAGAGGGTCCTCAGTGGAACATCACTGGCTTGATCATGCCATCATCGCCGTTTCCCTGTGGCTTCAGCATACCCAGGAAAATTACAGTGTTTGGATTGCAGAGGTGTTGCAAAAAGGAAAAACTTTGATGGAGTTAAACTTTTGCATGTCTTTTGTGTTTTTTAGTTTATGTTTCTGGTAAGAAATGGATGCAAATAATAGTTAAATAATACAAACTCATTACGTTGTTCTAGGTCTCATGCATTTATAATAAAAACAACAAACAATTCTATTCTTGATAAAAGTTCTTTTTGGAGGGTTAGAAAATTAATAATGAAAGTTTTATTTTAAGTTAAAAAACTGGCATACATAGGTCAATGAAACAGAACAGAGAACCCAGAAATAAATCCACGCCTATATGGTTAATTAATTTACAACAAAGGAGGCAAAATACACAGTGGGAAAAAGATAGTCTCGTCAGTAAGCGGTATTGGGGAAACTAAATAGCCAAATGCAAAAGAATGGAACTAGACTACTATCTTACACCATACACAAATTAATTTATTTACAATGGATTAAAGACTTGACTGTAAGACCCGAAACCATAAAACTCCTAGAAGAAAACATAGGCTATAAGCTCCTTGACATTGGTCCTGGCGATGATTTTTTGGATCAGACTCTAAGATCAAAGGCAATAAAAGCAAAAATAAATAAGTGGGACTACATCAAACTAAAAATCTTCTTCACAGCAAAGGAAATGATCAATAAAAGAAAAGGCAACCTATTGAACGGGAGAAAATATTTACAAGTCATACATCTGAAAAGGGGTTAATACCCAAAATATATAAAAACCTATGCAAACTCTGTAGCAAAAAACCCAAAACACCAACAATCCAATTTTAAAAAGTTTGCTAATGTTGTTAAAATAGTGACAATTTAACAACATCCTTAAAATATATACACTGAGAAAATACAGGATGGGGGGAAAGTAGGTTTACAGTTGTGAGTACGTGAAACACAGAGTTTATTCCTATATTTTATTTGTTAATTGTTGTATTATTTTCCATATGAACAACTGTAAACCTGCTTTTGCCCCACCCTGTATTCATTAAATAAGTTATAGTGCATCTATTCAAGGACAGTCTGCAACTATAAAAGCCATAGTTCCCAAGCTTGTCTGCAATTTAGAATCATCTGGAGATCTTTTAAAAATTCCAAAGCCCAGATCACCTTCTACACCAACTAAATCATAATTTCTTGGAATGAGGCATAGGCGTTATTATTTTTTTTAAGCTCCCCAATTGCAATGTGCAGTGTTATTTGGAAACTATTGCACTAAGGTGATATTAAAAATATTTATTATCATGAAAGGATGTTCACAATATATTGCTTTGTCAAAAAAAAAATCAAGATGCAAAATAGCATTATTGAGGCTATAGCAGTGTTCTACAGAGCACCACTAACGTGTTCTATTTGCAAGGCCAATCCTCTTCCTGAAGGGAAGGCCTCAAGCCTCTGATGATGTGCTCCACCATTACCAAAGCCGATCGGACCAAAACTAAGCTGCTGACACATAGGAAGCCAGACTATGAGCTGGCCTAGAAGCTTAGGTTTGCTTGGCATCAAAATCTCTGACCAAGCAGAAATAAGCCGGGGCAATCAGAATCTTGTTCTAAGGAAATGGCAATTGTGAATATTTGAAAGAATCAGGCAGTAAAATTGAAGCTGAAGGGAAACACAAAGAAAGGTCTTGTGGCAGAGAGTGAACCAAGAGAAAGCTGCAACAATGGAGAGGCTGAAAGCATCAAAGAGGTGAAAAGCTCTGAAGGAGTCAGAGAGAGACTGATGGGTCAGCAGGTAGGAGACACAGTTTGAAAAGACAAGCAAAATGGGGAAAGACCAAGAGAATACCTGATACGTGGCGTTAGCGAGGCTCCACAAACACGGGCTGAGGGGCTCCAGCGCTTTCTTGAATTCAAGACTCACCTGGGCCAGTCTCCAGGAGGCCCAGTAGAATCTCAAAGATAATTGCCAAGGGAAGTGCTATCAAGGTGGGGAAAGTCTCTGAGCACTTCGTTACTGGGAGAAAAGAAGCTAAAGACTCCAAGGACCAAGAAGGCAAACGCCACAGCAGAAAGCAAGGGAACAGACACGGGTCAAAACCTTGAAGAATAAACAGGTATGGAGACATACGCGGGCTCCTTGAAATTTAATTTCCTGGCAAGAGGCTTGTTTGCAGAGAAGTCCCTTCACCGGGGTCTCTGTACTTGGCCCTTGGAAATTTTTGAATTCTAATTCCCAGCTATGTTAAGGCTGGACTTTAAAGAATAAATGAAAGAAAATTTCTTTCCTGAGCACTATGGTTCATAAAGGAGGGCACTTGTGTGCTAATCCCAGTTACTCTGTTACAACTAACTATGCAGGTGACATGAGCAGAAACATTTCCCTCTGTGGGCGTCTCAGCCTTCCATCCATACTCAGGGGACTGAGCAGGTCTCCATCAGCCACAAACGGTGATCATTTGATTTTTATATAACGTAACCTAGGATCGTTAGAATTCCCTCTCTTTGAGTAACTATCTAAAAAACAAATAATATTGTATTTTTAATATTAATCACTTAAATCAATGAATTTAGGCAAATGTTTTACTGTTGAAGACCTAGTGTGCCAATGATGTTGAAACTAAGGTTCAGTATTTTGGGGGATATTTGAAGGCGCTCCCCATGGAACACCAGTATTGACAGTTTTAAGGAAATCGATTTCCAGATCTTCGGATTTTAAATGACTTTTTTCTGAAACCTGAGAATGGGCCTGTGGTCAAAATATCATGTCAGTTTTCCTTTTCCACCTTCGCTTTCCCTAATGCCCTTTTCCACTTTGCCAAAGAAAAACACACCTCGTGCCCACTGTGAACCCCTATGGGGTGCCAAATGAGGGGCAATTTTGATGTCTGTGAAGCTTCCTTTAATCACGACACTGTTTGGGTTTCTGTTGAGGTTTTTTTTTCATGATTTCAAAGAGGAGGTAGTGAAATATCCCGATTTTACTTCCTCTTAGTTTCTCAAGTTTGAGTGGAAAGAACAACAGTGGAAGTTAAGTTAGTGAGGGTTTTTAAAAAAAATTTTTTAGCATTTACTCAGACTCATAGAAGAAATATTTCCATTAACATTTGCTAAAATATTATTGATACTGTGATTTCGGGTGTCTTGTCTTTGGGCAGGCCTCCTGGCCACCATCACAGGTCATCACCTTTTCTGCTGATTCTTCCTTTTTGCTACCTACTTACTTGGTTTGGACGAACTTAAAGGGAAGTGTGGATTCTTCTGCAAACAATGCCCTTAGAAACAATCATGTCACCGCTCACTTATTAGTGACCTTTTAGTTAAGTTTCACTAAAACGTGTCTCATTTTAGAAATAAGGTATACTTATCCAGAGATATAACCTTTATTTTAAAAAAAACTGCATCCATCACATTAAGAAATGTATTTCTGATAAAATCTTACCTTAGTGTGTAATAATTATTTATAAAAAGTATAATGTATTTAGGTATCTGTGATCAATTAATATTTTTAAAAAATCACAGCTCAATCAAAAATTTTTTAAAACTTAGAGCTTTATGGTAACAGACAATAAATGTGCTTTTGAATGTCACTTTATGTATCTATTTTGTTTCAGAATGGTGGAAAGGTATAATCAAGTCCTTTCCAAACATAAATACTTTAAACAAAAAAATCAGTCTGGTGGGTGGAAGGGGAGTATGAGTATAAGGAGGAAAAGAAACACTGTATACTTTCAGACAAAAAGAACTTGTTGATGTGTCTTTTAAATGTATAAATGTGGGCATACAATCACTACAATATTAGATACCACTATCTATATTTAATAGCACTGTTTTAATTTAAAATGTTAATATTTTAATATTGTAGAAATAGCACATTTGGTAAGTATTAAACCCATGATAAAAAAATTTAAATGTTGACTTAAATGAGCAATTGAGTATCTAAAATTTTCAAAATATTTGTAGGGAGTAATAAAGCAAAAATTTGAAGAGTTAGAAAAGATATAGTGTATATTTAGTCTTTAATATTTTGTGCCTCTACAAATAGTCTTATGGAAGACATGGAAAAACATTCAAAATACATTGCTTGCTAAATGACAGTCTTAATATGATACATTGTAATTTTAAAAATCTAGAAGATGTTAGAATTTTAATGGTATCATCAATTTTAGCATATTATGTTCATTATTTGAACTATATTCACTAGATTATAACATTGATATTAAACACTAAAACATGAATAATGGTTATCTCTGGGTGGTGGAATTATGAGTGATTTTTATTTTCCTTTTAGTATATCTGTTATACCCTGAGCATGTATTATTTACATTGTAAGAAAAGTTATTTAAAACAGTAAAGTGTATTCTTTGATATGGACATCAACAGCTTTTCTAAGCAAAAACAAAAAATAACAACAAAAATCCCTGCAGAATTCGATTCTTTGATAGTCATTCTGAAGCTTTAGCTACAACAAATGGTAAAATAAAGCCTCGCTTCTTGATCCTAAATTCAGCTGTCTTTATCCAGGATTCTCAGGACATTAATTCTGAACAAGGAGTGCAGAATCAGGCCCCCTAATAGCAACGGTACTATATCACTAAAAATATGCTGCATAAGTCTTTGTAAAAAGGCCAATCAGCAGAAAACATATCCTATAAAGGCACCTCCTGCATGGTCATGAATTATACTCACCTTAACTGAAAAATATAGGAGCGAAAGAACACAGAAATAGTAGTCAACTTACATTCTACATTAAGCCTGAATTATTATTCTTCAAGGAGTTCTGAGGCTGCTCAGTGTGTATTAAATCTCAAACAAGTTACAGGTTTTTGGAACCAAACAGTAATTGGTTTGTAAAACTGGCTTAAGCATTTCCATCTGCACACATAAAATTTTGATTAATTTTCTTTCTAGCTATGTGGCGAGGCATAGCGATATATTTTGACACTGAGCTCTTATCCACATTTAGAAGACTGAAACGCCATTATACTTGCACTCTCTGTGAAGACGTTTCTAGATAATAATAGGCTATACAAAAATAGTACCAGGTGATACTTGGCTGGTAGTCAAATGGAGCTCTACTGTGTCTATAAATACGATTTTCAAAGAACTCAGTTCTACAAACACTTGAATGAACATTTTGGTTGTATTAGTTTCATCTTGCATATTTTAGAAATATTCTAACCAGACATGATATCTTGATAACCCTATGTCAATGCACATCTCTTTCCTCAACTCCAAGGCTTCTTCTTAATTTAAGACACAGAAAACAAAGTTTTGCAGGGAGTGTAAATGAGAACATTCTAATTAGCAAGGATAGAATTATAGTTAATCTAGCTCAGTGAGTTAATGAAATAAAACTTTGCCAAATGGGATATTAAGGCAAGACCATCATGTCTTGAATCTACACTTATTTCAAATGTACATATTATGGCAATTCTATAGGTTATATCTAAATACTTAGGGAAGATAATTCTTGAGTTTTATGTAGAGACAGGAGATATTGCTCCCTAGAAGTGGGGCTTTAGTTGAAATAGAAGCAGCTTAAAATAAACAGCAATGAACAATTCTAATGCACTGGGATTCGAAATGAGGGCTCATGGAGAGGAGAAACTCTACTGAAGTTTGAAGTGTCCCACCAAACCAATCCTGACCTACAAAAATATCTATATTTCATTTTAATATGTGATTTATTTGTCCAAGATATTGCTATTATTTATTAATATATAGAATTCTTCATAAAATCAGATTTTTGTGTTGGATTTCACTCTCTCTTCTGTGCTTCTCCATCCTGCTCTCACCCTGTAATTGTTCACACAGCCCCCTGCAAAAACCTTTTTCTAGTTTATTTAGAGCCCAGACTACCATAATTCCATAATTACTTCTGATGAGGTGTCAGAAAGAGTAGACTTGAACACCAGAATTTGAACCCCAGTGCTCATAATGCCTGCACGTTTCTCATTTGACAAGATACTTAAATACCTGAAACATTTGTTTCATCATCATTTAAGTGGAAATAGTATCATTCATCTCACTTTGGTGCAGGGAATAAGTGAGGTAATATAGGAAGACAAATTTTCCACCATCTCTAATATGCAATAGTTCCTTCCTCAAGAAGTGTTCTGTTACTCTGTATCCTTCTGCACCACCTGTTACATTATATTTATTGAAAATCAGTCACAGCAGAATCTCTATAGCAGTAACACTAAGGTATCAGTAATTATGTGAAAACAATATTCTTCTGATTATGAAGTCCATTGGATAAGTTCAGAGGTAAATTTATATTAAACTGAATTCCATGTCATAATTGGCTTGATCATGCTCTGTATTAATCCCATGCTCCAGTGTATTTGCCTTATTGGTGCATTTGTTTAATGGATGTCCTTAAGAATTTTGTCATTGTCAATGCTGTTTCCTCCAAACTATTAAATTGCCTTTGGACTTCAGTTAGCACACTTTTGTTGCTTAAATTAAGAATATAATGCTTAAGATCTTCAGTGTTAAACAAATGCATTTTGATTTGGTTAAAAGTCCAAAGGCAAATGCTGAAGAAAGAACTCACTGCTATGGATAGATTTACTTTCAGTGAACTTTAAATTATTGAAGGCTTACTACAGGGGGAAAACGTATTAATAAAAATCTTCTTGCAAACATAGGATTAACCACAAAGCAATTAATGAAAAGCCAATGCCACTCATTCACATGGAAGAAAGTATTAAGTAGCCATTCAATACTGTTATGACCTTTGTTTCCCCAGGCAATGACAACTTTGAAAGCAATCAAAGCTTGAGGTAATAATCACATTAGTAATTGGGTCCGGTTGCCATACAGAGTTTTTCCTAGGACTCCAAATTCTCTTTTCCTAGTGGGACTATTTAAAAAATATTAATAGTGCCAATCAATTATTACATGTAATGCTACTCTAAAAACGTTCATGGATATTTTAAAAGGGCAAGTTAATTAAAATAAAAAGAAACAACTACTGGTTTTCTTCATCAACTCCCATCTGTTAAAAATTCATAATCACATCATCCTTTCACTGAGAAAAAGCAACAGGCTTCATGGGAAACAGAAGGGAGATTTACAATCGCTTTTCTTACTGGGAAGGTTCTAGCTCAATTCCCTTCTAACTGGAACACTGCGTAGATGAAAGCTCAGTGTAGTAAAATCTCTACTTAAGCAGTTCAGCATCACCATGGAAACATCTCCCCCTCAGTGAAATAATGAGATGGTAATGAAAACAGCTGCCACATACTGAACCTAGGCCCAAGCAGAGGCTGGGTTACTCATGCCAAAAAGTGAGTGACAGGAGGGTCCAATAGGCAAGGAGTGGGATGGGCAATGGGGAGGAAGAAAGCCATCAGTGGTCTTATGAGACAAGTCAGGAAGAACTGCACAAAATTCTAGTACTGAAACTCTCAGAATTTGATTGTCGCACATTTTGGTACTGAATTTGTAGCATCCCCATTGCAGAGACAATGGGGTGTGTAGCTTGAGTTTTGATCATCTGTGCTCAACCTGACTTTTTACATGTAACAAATCAAACTCAAAATGTGGAGCTTGACCATTAAGGGTTCAATATTCTGCTGGATCCTAAGGCACAAGTGTAAAACGGGGCCAATATCAGGGTGCCAGGGGGACAGTTACATGTTGGGGGCATGAAAGGATATGATGCCTTCCATTAAAGAGCCCTCAAATGATTAGAAATTATACCTTCCTCTTCCAAGAAGATCTGGGCTCGCCAGTTTCGAGATTAAGAGCTGAAATAGGTTGGAACTTGTTACTAGACTTGGATACATAGAGCAAAGAGACACAAATGAGAAACTGTGTTTTGTGAAAAAATTCACATTAAAAGGCATGAATCCAAAAGGTTTGGGCCAAGAATGAGCAACAAAAAATATAATAACATGGAAAAAATATATAATTTATATATAACTCATATTACATTTAATATATACATATATGTGATCTGAAAATCCATCTTAGGGAAAAGGCCACTTTTGTTGAATGAATTTGGTTGGTTAGCCCCAGTAGACTGAGTCTTCAGGCTACTGATATAGCTGGTCACTAAAAGTGACCAGGAAATCATGGCTCTTGCCCTAGATTTCAACCACAGATAGAGTGAAAACTAGTCCCAGAAAAAAAAAAATATTTCAAAGGAGAGTGGGAGGCAAATATAAACATTTTTTTTACTTTACCACATAAGCTATACTTGTATGATGTAATAGTTTTATCTGGTAACTTGCTGCACATATGAGTTAAGGGAGAGGAAGCTGTTACAAAGGGAGAAATAGGCATGAAGAGGGAAAATACTGAGCTTAATTTCAGATGAAGCAGGACTATCAGAGTTTTCAAACATTTATTGGTAATGGAAATCTCCATTTATTTTTCTAGGGCATCCATGCACTCATTTATTAATGGAGTAAAACTTTAACAAATGCCTAGCAGTGCCTCCACTGTGCTGAGCATGGAGGGTAAGTAAAGCAGTAAACAAGGGAGATGTGATCTCTGTCCTCACGGATCCCCCAGTCATGAGGGTTGAGACCAGAGGCATGGGCTAGTCTTTCATGAAGCTTGGATATGAAAGTTAAAAATGGAAGTACCTAGAAGGAATAACCAAGTTAATCTTTTCTTTCTTTTCTGAAGTCAAGAAAGATTTGACCATGTTTATACCCTGTGAGGAAAGAGCTAGAGGGAGAGGTTATAATACAAAAGAAGGAATAGTGGTAAAATAAGACCTAGAAGAAGACAGGAAGATCTGGACTTGGTCTTCTCATATAAATGGCGGGGGGAGGGTGATAGATATTTGGAGGAAGGGGAAGGAGTTATAGTTGCTCCAGCAGGCCAGCATCTACTCCTGCAGTGATGTAGACAGGAAGGACAATTGCCCAAAAGAACCAGAGGGCAGGAATCCTAGGGGTCTTGAGGAGAGAACAGGGGAAGTTTAGAACAGGCTGTTGAGAAGCATGCAGAGCCGCCTAGTGGTTAAAATGCATTGTTCTGAAATCAGAGAGGAATCACTTTGAACTGGCTCCTCCATCTACTAACTGGGACTGGGAGCAAGTGGCTTAATGTCTCCAATCCTAAATTTCTTCACCTGTAATATGAGGTCAGTAATAGCACCGGTCATGGTGTGATTGTGAGAATTAAATAAGATGATGCTTGTAAAATGCCTATCACAAGGAGTGTTCAATAGATATTAGCTATTATTTATATTAATACAAGTAAAAGGGTTGGCAGATTACTAGAGCTTTGGGGAGAATGTATGTTGACACAGGGTATTTTTAAAAGGATTTTTACGTGGTATTAAAGGCTCCACTGAAATTGGAGTATATTTGGAACGGTCTCATTCTCTATAGGTAGGCAATATTTTAGAGCTCTGATTTGCAGCCTGGATATTACAAGGGGGGGGGGGAAGACAAATTGCACAATTGATGCAGAGTTGAGAAATTACAGGCAGGGTCGGCCAAAGAACCTTTAACGGGTGCTAGTGAGAGAAGATTTGTCATCTACTGTGAGACACATTGTCTGTAGAGAAGCAGGCATAGTGGGAAGAAGTTGGATAAAGGTGAAGGTGTAAGGGAATACAGGCATCCTTGAGTTGAGGGGAGGTAGAGAGAAAGGTAGAAGAAGCCATCGAAGTGTTGAAGAATGAAAGTGGTTGGTGGGAATGGAGAGCAGCAACTCATGAGAGTTCCGTGAGGGCCCTGTCATAAGCAGTGTGCCTTTGAAAGCAGGTAGGGCTGGTTCAAAGTCCAAAACATGGTCAGCAAAACCCACATCATGAGGTCAATTTCCTAGCTGCTCTTGACCAGACTAGCTCCTGTATACTTCCTGTCTCCTAATCCACTGGAATCAAGTGACTTCCTCAGATGGTCAGGGTCCTTCTCTTTGGTCACCCATTATTGGCTCCTAGTCTCTCCCCATTGTGAGATCCCCATACCAGGGGTTCTGTGAGCATCCTCTCTGGGAATCCTACTATAGCCATTGCTCTGTCCCTCAGGTGCTGGTCAACCATTCATTTCCGACTCGCCTCTGTAGCCCTGCCTTATTTTTCATTAACAGCATCCCTACTGATGGGCCTTTCTGCTTTCCCCTGCCCCGGTCTAAGTGCTGTAGTGCCCGCAGCTGCCACAAGAGATCACCATCAGTGGCTGGTGCGATGTCTCCTGATTGACCTTGGGTGAGGTAGACAGGAAGAATGCCAACATTTTCACCCCTATGTGTATCAGTGAGAAAACCTCTGCTGTTAACAGGAATGAATGATGAAAGTCACGAGCCATTAATGCATCACTTTGGCAGTTGTGTTTAGTAGGTTTAAACTTTGAAGTCATTTCTCAAAGGCGCAGAATTGATGGTGGAGAACTTGTACTTTTACCTTTTTGGTATCTTAAACTCTTCTTTAAAATGTAATGTCTTTCAGGCAGTAGTAAAAAAATAAAATAAAATAAAATAAAATAAAATAAAATAAAATAAAATAAAATAGTTTCACTTCTGTTCTTCCTCCCCTTCAGTCTTCTCTTCCCTCCCCTAAGTGAACCAAGTTCCCTGGGGACTTATGTATCTATCACTCTGGTGTATCTGTGTGTTGTATCTATCACTCCGGTGCATCTGTGTGTAGGGAGTATCTGGTTTAAAAACTGTGCTCTGGCCTGTCCCGGCGTGGCTCAGCAGTTGAGCATCGACCTAGGATCCAGGAGATCGCAGTTTGATTCCCTGTCAGGGCACATGCCCGGGTTGCGGGCTCGATCCCTAGTCGGGGGAGTGTAGGAGGCAGCTCATCAATGATGACTCTCCCATCATTGATGTTTCTATCTCTCTCTCCCTCTTGCTTCCTCTCTCTGAAATCAATAATATTAAAAAAAGAAAAATAAAGAAGCCTGCTCACATCCTAACTGTGTAGTCCAACCAGAAGAAAGAACAAACTTGGAAAACGTACACCAATGCACACGCATGTTCAGGGTGACTAGACAGAACGTACAAGGCAGAAGTGTGATGAGATCAGGCTGAACAGAAAGATTGAGGACAGACTGAAAAAATGGAGGTTCTTCACATAGTCCTGAACAGTGTTCATTGTTAATTTTATTTATTGTCATGTGCCATGCTCAGGAATTTGTACTTAACTCTTGTAGTCAGATGGGAGCCAGGGAGTTTTCAGCAAGTATGTGATGCTTCAATGTCTTTTAGAAAGATAAGTGTGTTGGACAAATGTTGCAACGTGAAGGAAGTTGGTAGAATCAAAAAGAACACGGTGACCAACTGAAGGCAGAGAGTGAAGGAGGAGAGGCCGTTCCAAATTCCCCTAGCTGACGTAAGAGTGTAGATGGTGGTAGTGGTGTGTGGTGGTGCCTGAGAGACAGCTCACAAGAGAAAGAGCAGACTTGGGAAGCACAGCATCACAATGTAGTGGCATCTAAGTAGGACTTGGGGGAGAAACTATAAAGGTCAACAGTGTAAGGGAATTTACTCTAGTGTGGGCTACCAGGGAGGGACTACTGACAATAAAATGCGTGCCAGTCATAAACAGTCCTTCGCATGAGTTTGATGAGGCCTCTGCTGCATCGGAATGGAGCAGAGTGGGGGAATATACTACCTGAATATCCTGGGGTGGGGCATGTGAGGAGGCGATAAAGCCAATTGAAGGCTGAGGAAGTCTGTGGTACCTGGAGTGGATAGAGACAGGTGGTCATAGGTGGTAGGAGAGGCAAATCCCTGGTAATGGGAATATCTATTGTGATCTTAGGAAAGTATCCAATGGCAACCAAGCATACTGACAAAGAATTCAGGGAAGGGAGACACCTGAGAATCCCAGCAGGCAGACAAGTATTGGGGGAATGTCTGTCAGCAGGTGACCCATACACTGGGTGAGGTCTTGGGGGAGAAGTCTAGTGCCTGAGAGGGAAACTAACAAGGCAAGGGACTACAGACCCATGAGAAATGGAATACTAAGTAAGGACCCAAGTAGAGAAACAAAAGCCAGGTTCAAGTACAAGTCTTTGGCTATAGTTTTGCCAGTGGGTCTTGGAAACAAGATAGAGACCTGTTACCAGCTGATGAGGAAGATCATAGAGGAAGTTGCTGACAGAATACTGCATTCGAAAGTATCAGCCAATGTTTCTCCACCTGGCTTACACATTATAATCACCTGGGGGAAGTTGAAATAAATATCTTTGCCTAGCACCCAACCTAAGCCAATTAAAATCTGAATCTCTGGAGCGGAGACTGGGCGTTGCTATTTAAAACAAAAACCACACAAGTGTTGGAAGCCAAAGTTGAGAAACACTAGTCTAGAGGGTTCTCAAACTTAGCTGCCCATTGTAATCACCTGGATAGAGTTTTTCAAATCCTGCAGCCAGGTTCTACCCCAATAGAGTCTAATTTCATGAGTCTAGGGTTTGGCTTGGACATTAGGGCTCTTAAAATGTCCCAGATGATTCTACTGTGCAGCCAAAGTAGAGATTCATGGTCTGGAACTACATTGTTCAATATGATAGCCCCTACCAACATGTGGCTGTCTATAAAGCACATGAAATGTCATTAGTCTGCATTGAGATGTGCTATAAGTGTAAAATGCACACTGGATTTCAAAGACTTACTATGAAAATAATAACGTAAAATATTCATTAATAATTTTTATGAGGATTATGTTTTTATAATTCTTGGATATGTCAGGGTAAATAAAATTACTTTTATTTATTTTTTGTTACTTTATAAAAAGTGGGTAATAGAACTCAAAAATATAATGACTCACATTCTGTTTCTATTGGGCAGCGCGGGTCTAGAACTTCTTACATGTTTCCAGCCTAAAGTCCAAGTGGTCCAAGAACGGCAATTGAGCTGAACCTGGAGTAGACCAGCTATGGGAGGCAAAGGGCCTGTGACTGAAAATACCTTTCCCTTATACAACCCTTATTTAGTCGTAAAATAAAGGAACATCAGGACGAAAGGGAACACAGAAAATCATCTGGTTTAACCCCTTAGTTTTAGAGTAGGAATTAACACAAAAGAAACTATTACTCACTGACACAAGAATTCAAACTAATTCAATCAGATTGCTTTCCTCACAATATCTAAAGGAAAGCTGGGGGGGGAGACCTGAGTTTGGACTCCAGTGGGGGAGATAAGATAATTGGGACCAGTGAGTGCCCTGGAGAATGGGCGGGGCCTCGGAGAGGCCTATAAAGGGCGCTTGGGGCAGGAAGAAGACACTGCCGATCTGAGTGGACCAGGAGGAGATAGTGAGAAAAAGATACTAAAAGGGAAGTGGGGAGCATTTTATTTTAAAAATTTGCTTGTTTCTAAGGAAACAAGGGAAAGAAAACTAGACTTCCTGTTTTTCAGTTCCCATAAGCCTGACTAATACTATAATATTAAAGTTTAGTAATAACGAAAGTTAAATAGGGTTTTAAAATTTAAGAATTGCCCATGTATAACACTGAGTGCTAAATGGAAAATTCTTCACAGAACTCAGCTATACACAGCACCTGGGTTTTCTAAATGGTAGCACATGGAATAAATCTGGACAAAACCCAGCGTATAATACACTCAGAGGGTGGTAGCTTTACAGCTTGGAGTTTTTGCAACTTGATGGCTAACATCTTTATGTTGGATACTCTGGACAGGAAGGGAAGTGTTCGTTTCCCTTTCATATACCAGAGTCTGCCCTGATGGGCAGTTCAAAGGCACAAGAGAGTGAAATGGGACTAGGAGTCTAAACCCGATTGGTAACTTTGACAGCCAATGATTTCTTAAATTAATTCTGTTTCGTGTACCCTGAGAAAGGTTCCTCTTTCTCCCATCACTTTCTTCTATGAGATTGTTGATTATTTAAAACCATTTTTCTTTGTGCAACATGTAGCAAATGCCAGATTTTTCTCTAAGGTGAAGCATTCTACTTTGGGGTACAAAAATGGAACCTCAGTAGTGTGGTAAAAAGAAACCCTAGCCAAGCAAAGGGGGCCATATGAAGAAATAATTTCCATTGATAGTCTAAGTGTACTCTTGGCTCACACACTCACACACACACACACACTCAAATAATCTTTGCAAAAAGACCCAAATTTGACTGAAAATTTTAACAATAAGAGGAAAGTCTAAGATTACAAGATCAACGTGTTCATTCATTAGGTTTGTGGATACTTACTTAGGTCCTTACTTGTATCTTGGTGGCTTTATTTTTTCTGGCTTTATAAACCAAGATCCACTACCCAGAACTTCGAATATTAAGCTGCTTTCTGATTGAGTCCCAGAAATGTCTCTTCCTGTAGTGCAATTCATTTAAAACCCTTACACTTGATATAGCTACTTCTTTCAACTTTCTAGCAATCATTCCATCTGATTCAACTGAGTATATAGTCAATTGCCACTTTTTAAAAAGAAGCACTTTATAGCCTCCAAATTATAGATTTGTGAGCGTAACAGTTTTTTCTTCTCAAATGTAAACTGATTTCTTTCTTGATTAAAAAACAAGTCTGTGATTCTCAGAGTTTATTAGGAACTAGAATTGAGGCAGAGAACAGCAACTGGAAGAGGTGCTGAAGAGACTTTTGTAGACTAGTGTCGCTAAACCTCACAAACACCGCAGGAAGATGTGGCAGTTATGGAATTTGTCGTGTACCAAATTCCTAGCAGGGCTTTTACAGCTTCTGCGTCATAAGAAGTTATTTGTTTTTAAAATTTTTCTAATTCATATGAGTCTAACTTATTAAAATAACATTGACTCAAATGGGCAGTATGTTAAAATAACATTTCGAAGTAATTCCTTAGTAAAACATGATCACATTTTCTTGATTTGGTAAAACCATATCACTTTTACTGTGATTATTAATGGAACTCCTGGTTTCAAACTAAATACATGGTCACTTAAAATAAAGACTACATTTCTCAGCTGCCCATATAAATAGGTATGGACACTAAATAAACTCTATTCAATGGGATAAAAGTGGAAGTGATGAGCACAACTTTCAGGAAGCATTACTAAAGTGAGAGACTATAATTGTCAAATTGTCACTCCCCCAAAGGTAGATCCACCTGGAAACTATAAATGTGACCTTATTTTTAAAAAGGGTCTTGTGGATATAATTAAGTGAAGGATCCTCAGACATGATCATCCTGACTTGACGGTAGACTCTAAATCCATTGACAAGTGTTCTTACAAGAGAAAGGCAAAGGGCCTTTTGTGACCCAGAGACACACAGGGAAAATGGCAATCAGAAGACAGCAGGGACTGGAGTTACGCAGCCCCAAGCCAAGGAATCTTTGGAGCCGTCAGAGGCTTGAAGAGGCAAGGAAGGATTCCCAAGTATCTTTGAAGGGAACATGGCCCTATCCAAATCCTGATTTCAGATTCCTGGCCTCCAAAACTGTGAGAGAAGACATTTCTGTTGTTTTAAGCCACCAGTTTTGTAACAATTTGTTAAAGCAGCCTTAGGAAACGAATAGAGAGTGTATACCTTTCCTCTTTCCCTTCCCCTTTCCTGCTGACTGGTCATGAAGGCTGGAATCCCCAAAAGCAACATGAGGCCAAGAACAAGCCTTGGACATGAAAGCCAGCCATGGGGAGTATCCCTGTCAGTACCGTTGGTACTGACCACCTCTAGATTTCTTTAAATGGAAGAGAAATATCTTCTTTAAATCATCGCTCTTTTGAGTTTCCTTGTTACTCACATCTAAGCCTAATGCTAACCAATACCTCTTGTACATTTATTTTACGTGACAGGCTTGTCATCTTCCTGAGAGCCAACCTGATATGGGATTCATCTCTGTATTTATTTTAGGTGTTGATGTTAGTGCCTTATATATTATAGCCACTCAATAAATATGTGTTGAATAAATGGGTGTATTCAATATTAAATCTTCTCGTCAGTTTACAGAAGATTAAAGTTCTGAATTTAATTAAAACCTAATAAAGTCTAAGTTTTGGTGATAAAGCCTGCTCTGTAGTGATAGGCACATAAAATGAAGTCAAAGAAGTTAATAGATTGTAGTCGTTTTTGAGAATGTGAGACACAGGTGCAACTTATTTTTGAGTTTCCATAGGTTTTTAGTTCCCACTCCCCTCCTCTTCCTCCTATCTCCCCAAATGAAAGACCCTTTTCTCACAATAGTGTGTCTGTGTATTTTTAAGGACACGCTTCAGATGATAACAAATTCTATAGGACTAAATAATGACCCATAGGAAGAGAGTTAGAAAGTAAAATTCAACAGTCTTCTATCTAGATTACAATCTAATAATGGAGCTACAGAAATCAAATGATAAATTACAGTGTGTGAGACCTTTAGAAGATATGTCTTAACTCTTCCAAAGCCAACATCTTCCACTGGTGGCGGTAAAAAGTGGAAATGTATATTCCAGGAGGCTCCTTCAAGTCCAAGTAGCTGTCAGTGACAAATTAACACAACCTGTCACTGCCTCATGGAGAAAGGAACAAGGAGAGTGATCCATATTTCTTCTTCTTTTAATTTATAATTGATGGTCCCGAAGCTTCCAATAATTAGGTAGGGTCAGGTTTGTAAATTTCAAATCTATACCCACGCAGGCAGTTGGAGTGGAACAATGACAATAAGCTTGCCAATAATGGCATTTAAATTTGGTATTAATACAAGTCTAATACACACAATTTCCAGATTCTCATGGCTTAGAATATTTAGAGTAACTTCTTTTTATTTCACTTCCCTATATTTAAATATCACTTTGGTTCTCAATGTCCTGTTGTCAAGTGTGCATAAAATAAAATCGAGTGCAGATAAATTCAAGCTCTATATTTAATGTTACTTCAAGTGATTGGGTCAATAAAAGAGCAGATGACTAATATCCTCATATCTTACTCTTATGCATGTATTCATTCATTTGATATTAATATATATATGCCATTCTTTCTCATTCCCAGATTACAAAGTTGGATCTGTTTTTCAAATATGGATCTGTCTTTCAAAAAGTTTATACTCTCATGGGTGGATGGAACAGACATTCATAGTTGTCCCCTATATTGTCTTCTTTCTCCTCTAATAATATAACACCTAATTAAAAAAAAAATTAGGCATGTGGGCATGCAGAATAAATGTTGAATTTTCAGCTGAGCTAGTTGGTAGATGTGGACAAGTAATTCAAACCTGGCTAATGGAATATAAGTGCAAGCAGTGTATACAACTTTCAGAAAGGGTCTTCAAAGTGCAAAGGTGGTGCTCCTCTTCTTCCCTTCGTTCAGCTAGTTAGGTTGCCCAGCTTGAGCACATCTTGGACCATGAGGTTGGCGCCACATGCCAAGGAATGTAGAGTAACGACATAGAAGAACCTAGGTTGGTGATGCTATGAGGCACTGAAATAGCTCTTAGGTACCTCCTTCTGGATTTTACTTATGTGAACTGGAAAACAAAATTATTTGTTTAAACTCTTCTTATTTTGAGTAATTTGGTGATTTTAAGTTACATGGAGCTGAGCTTAATCTTAGTTAATATTGAAATATAAGATGCTTATAGAACATGGAAACGATCATACAGAGAGAAAAATAAAATGTTGAAGTTACTTAAAAAAGGGGAGAAATTGGAAAGGCTATATAGAGACAATTGCACCTGAGTTGCACAGGATTTGGTGTGTGGAAAGGAGGTGGGGAAAGTGCATTCCAGTGTGGGCCGTGAAAGGCAGCCTGGAGCCAGATTGAGGCTTGAATACCACATGAGAAGCTCGGCTTTGCTTAATAGGCAATGGGGAGTCATCAAAAGTTTTTGCATGTGATCAGTACTTTTCTTTGGGAGGATTATTGACAGGTCATGTAATTATGGAACATATTCAGCCCTTGATAATGAGAATACCTCGTTATGCTAGGATAGCTCTTCCCATCCTTTCTCACATGAGGATACACAAAAGTAATACTATTTGTATAGCACCGCATGTTAAATGGGTGAGGTTGTTGAGTGCTGAGGGCCCCATGCACGGATGCTCCAGGCCCCACCTGGCAGCCCTGACACCTTCAAGGATCAATATGTCAGCATGCCTATTGTCTATTTTCTCTATGGCATTCCAATTAGGAAGCTCTGCCATAGGGATGTTTTATTTAGACATAGTTATATGAATAACTAAGAAATGGAACTTGAGTAAAATAAAAGATTACAATCTATTATTAAGGTTGGTACCTTTGATTTCTATATAAACCCTGAAGATCATTCAATAAAATGAGAGTGGAGATGGTGATGGATTACAATGCATATTTCTCTCTCCATCCACATATACTATAAATAAATAAATATATATATATTCACACATATGCAGTAAATATTAAGGAGAAATGCCAAAACCATTTCAGCTTTGCCAAAGACAGTTTTATGTTCATTTTTATAAGCAATTAGACACGTTTTGGAAATTGTGCATTTTCCCACTTCAGTGACTAACACCCTCACCCCCGATGCCCCTGCCATATGGCTTCTTCCTATGTTCCTTTTACATGTAGGAGAACATAGAGACAGGGCTAAACCCGGTGAGCCAGAGGCATGCAACTCCGTAAGTAACGGCTCGCCATGAGTTTGTCACGCTGACCAGTCTCTTCGCAATTCTAGTTGGTACCCTTTATTAATTAAAAATAGGGATAGAGAGAAAACTAATATGCACAGAGTGCCAGGTGGCAGTTACTGTGTACAGACATGATCTCATTTCATGCTCACAACAACACAAAGAAGTAGGTACGGTTATCATCTCCATTTTAAAGAAAATCTAATTTTTGGACAAAGTTTAAATCTTTACCCATTTTTCTCTTGATAGGAATAAAAAATGAGAGAACTATGAAGTATAGCAAATTAATTGGGTGAGAAGTGATGGGAGTTATTCTGCATGTCTTGTTGTTGGGGCCCTTACAAACATAAAACAAAACAGAACTCATACAGCTGTGGTTTTTGGGTAAGTGGGTTGGGGGAAGCAGAGTTTTTAATGGGCAGCCTGAGTATTTTCGTCCTTGACGACCCTACTGAACTTTAACTTTGGCTGTTTCCATTAATGAGATGCAAAGAAACACAGATATGAATCATTTTCCTTATCCGTAGGATATTTTTCCTTCTATAAGTCAATACCATTAAACAATTTCAGAGAATCAGGAGTCCTGAGCATCCTTGATATTTCTGAAAATTATTCATGGAAAAATTACTTATATTAAATTCTATTCTGCATGATAGAACTACAACCTTGTCATTGAACTCTGGCATGATTTGAGGATTATATTCCAAAAAATTGGTTAAAATATTCATCTTCTTTTTGCTTTATCCAATAAACTTAATGAAACCAAGAATGACAAGACACATGGAAAACCTGCACGTCAAGCTATGATTTTATTCCTAAAATCAAATCTATTTTTAACAGCTATTGAGAGCCAAGGACTAATTTTTACACAAAATTATGCATTCACGGAAAAACCGTGAATGAACCTACTGCTTATTAAATGAACATAAGCAAGTGATGGAGTAAACTGCCACCTAGAGTTGGGATTTTAATTCAGTTCAGAATATAATATAAAAATTATTCTATCAACCTCAGATCTTTTAATATCTCAATATTTACATGTACGCAGAAATCCTTTACTTCTGAAAGTTAATGTCATATATTTGGGAGTTGTGCCCAAGAAAAGGGGTAATATTTTTATAAGGAAAATACAAGGCTACTAGAAAGAAGTTAAATATGTTGCTAGTCATTGGCTATAGTTATTTAAAAAATGAATCTTTGGGAAAATATATTTAATATACAGGGTAGGGCAAAAGTAGGTTTACTGTTGTGAGTAAGCAAAACACAGAGTTTGTTCTTGTATTATTATTTATTAATTACTGCATTTTTTCCATGTGAACAACTGTAAACCTACTTTTGCCCTATCCTGTAGTAACATATGTTAGTACTCCAAAAACAAAAAGTCAGATTATTTAGAATGTCATGTTATCAATACCTGGAACAAAAATATATCCAGCCCAGCTCTTCCATTCAAAACCTATTCGATTTCCTGCTTCACTTACAGCCGTACTGGGAGCCAAAGGCTTCTACCGTTCGCCAGGATCACTGTCAAAATCTGAGTGAACGATTCAGATTTAAATACCACATTTAAATGTTCCAGACCATATTTGTTCTGAGGCCTGGAAAGCTGATATTTTCACTTCCTTAAGTAGGTTGCTCTAAAATCATACCCTGGTCAGAACCCCTGGCATTAATATAGTAGCCGTAATAGAGCCTGTGCAGCTTCATCAATTGTGAACAGCATGTTCTCACCCTAAATTTGCACCTGCCCACAAGTGTGGAGAAGATTTCTACATCCCAACCACTCACGTGTAGCATGGATCAAGCTGTAGGTCTGTGTCTGTCTTACTGTGAGTAGGGTTTTCTGGGTGAGACAGAGGGTGACTATGAGATTAGGGTTTAGAAATAAGGTACGTAACTCTTTGCCAGCACAATTCTATGACTGCAGGTCTATCACCTGACTACCCACAGGCAGTTTTCAACCCTAGCCGCGTACCTGATTTACCTTGAGGTCTCTTTGTGCCTGGAAAAACAGGCTGTTGACTCTTTTCTGCCTCATAGGACGTCCTACTTTTTTCTCCTACTCCAGTACTTCTTCATTCTTATTTTCCCCACCCACTTTCCCAGCCCACATTTATTATCCATACAATTTTCTTTCAAGGCTCCTTTCCCCCTGGTTTCCATCCTTTCCTTTGTGACCTCCAGGGCCCAGTCCCCTGAGGGCAAATCTGTTTTTGCTCCTACCCAATCTCATGGCTTCCCTCCATCTCCTCTAGGCTCTCTGCAGCGGTCTTTGCAGATCTGTTTCCTCTAGGAAGCTCTTGCCTTCCTGTTTCTATAATCAGCTAGAGGAGGCAAGACAGGGTTCCTCCTCACTCCCAGCAGCTTCTGGATTGTTAAATTGAAATTCTTTTCTCATCACTTGACCTTTGGTTCAACTTGCCTACAAGTCTCTATGCGCCTTCTCCCTTCTCTCTTTTCCTTCCACTAAGCTGTTGCCATCTACTTTAGAGGATTTCAGGGCTCGATCTTCATGGCCTTCCTGTCCAATCATAGAATTTGTGTTTTGTTATTTATGTTGGAATCTCTTACCACGTGAATTGCACACTCCCTGTGTGAAAGGAATTATTCTGTGTGCTTTGCAGTATTTATTACTGCATGTTTTTAAAAAGCTGCATAAACTAGGTATTGTTATTGTCCCAGTTTTGCAGTAAGGAAACTTACTCATAAAAAGTCTAAGACACTTGCCCGAGGAAACACAGGCAACAAGTAGTAAAGCAGGAATTTGAACTCTGAAAGGTTAAGCTGCGGAGTCCGCAGACTTCGCCTGCTGCTTCCATGCCTCAGCACGTAAATCTGATTTTCACTGCACACCGACCATGAATTGCAAAAGACATCAGAAAACCTGGATGTAGGTTGCTTTGGGAAGAGGGTGAGAAAGTCAGCTCACCTCAGACTGCAGCAATAAAAAAGCGTCATGGATCCAGGCAGCAAGGGTTTGTAATCAGATCTGGATTTGCCTTCAGGCTCTGCCACCAGTGTGATTTTGTGTGGTTGTTTGACCTTTCAAGTTCATCTCGTGTGAAATGGACAAAGGTAACTGTCTTTAGCCTACGTTATGATGCTAATACACAAAGTTAAGTCTCTTTTTCTCCCCCCTTTCTAGTCCCATTCATGTCTCTTCCAATGTACTGCTGGCTTTTGGCTGGCTGCTAGCTGAACTGATAAAGATCTAGGGTTCCAGACCCTGTCTTTCCCCCTCTGATCTCTCCTAATTGTTCATACTTGTAATTTTTGACTCTTGTCAACATCTGCTAAATGCTAGGCGTGAAAAAAAAATTCACTAGAAGTAATAATTAAACCCCTAGATTAGAAAGGATATTTTCTATAGGAATTAAGTGACAAATGGGAAAACTGCATGTCAGTATAGGATGACTAGAAAAATTTTCATCTATTTCATAAAATCCTATAATTGAGACTATTTAGTGTACACAATGGAAATGTTAAGCAACATATACAAAAATTCTACCATCTACCAGTTAGTGTGTTGATTAGTACACATAGTATACATATGGGTCATAGATTTTTGAAAAATGATGGATGAGATAATGCAAGTCAAATGACTAGCATAGGGCCAGGCACATGGTAAGTGCTCAATAAATATTAGCTATTATTTTCATTACTGTCCTACAGGTGAATCTATCACTCGACTATTCTCTGCATATGAAAATAATAGGACACGCCCACTTGAGAAGTGGATACAACTCTGCTTTGATAATTGTGTCTTTTGAGATTGATGTGATAGATTATACTACGCAAACACTACCGACTGTAATTTACTTGACGTTTGATCTATATTAGCTTTTCTTATGCTTTAGTCTGAATGAGGCTCTCAGAATATATCCTATATGGGGAAACCTAAAGCAATATCAATATTGCTTTAAAAATATTGCACCCAAAGACTTCTAGCTTCCTGTGTTTTCTTCTGAGTTTTGGTAGGGCAAGAAATTCTGTGACACAGCCTTGATGATCTCAGGGAAAAATTTTAACCACTGTATGTGATGGTATCAGACCTTGGTTAATGGGCATAGAAATTCAAGATGTAAAGCCAGAAGCAAGGGATTTATTAAAATGGTATCCCTCAGACTGTATATTTTCTCTCTGGGAAGAAACATTATTGAATACCAAATAAATATAGAGTGGCTTATAAAGATAAGTTAAAATGTGGATCAGAACATTTCCATACATTAATACATCTAAGAACACTGAAAATATGCTATAAGAGGGTACATATTCAATGTGTTCAAAAACAAAAAATGTTTTCCTAGGGGATTATTTTGGTACATATCATTGCTTAATGTCATATCCTAACATGGGCAAAGGAGACCCCTGGGAAGTGGTCTGGTCAGTAAAATGGGCCTATGGTAGTTTCTCATTCTGTCTGAATTCTGGGAAGTGACATCAGATTTGGGCTGGCAGAAGTTACAGGAACAGTTATACATGAAAAAATACATACACACAATTGTTCCAGGGGAAGAATAAGTCAGAAATCTGCCATGATTCTGATGGACACGGAATTGGAAAATATATAGGGCAACTAAAAGTGATCAGGGAAAAAAAACATACAAAAGTTTTGGTGACACCTTAAAGGCATTGTTTTGCCCACAAGACCTACAGGGAAATTGCAGGTGTCATAAAAAGATATGGAGAAACAGAGCTCAGAGCCACATGAGGACTCAGGAACACTGCCAGAGCCAGGAGCCACCAAGGTTACTGAGTGACCCTGGCCATGTTAGTAAATAATGTGACGGCATTTTCTTATCTGTAACACAGGGATAGTAATAGACCTATTGCATAAGATTGTCCAGAGAATTTAAAAAAATATTAATTGCAAAAGCACTTTGAACAGTTCTAGAACACAGTCTTTTCTCATTGGATATTAAGTTATCATCAACATCACTGGCATTTAAATTTTAAAATGGGCCATCTGAGTACTGGTTCCCTGGGAGCCTTCTCCAGTGATGGATGCTTTGAAAATGTCCCCACCTGTTGTGAAGTGTTTCAGCCTTGTTATGGAATGATCATAACTTTACCATTTTCTTTAGTGAGAGATCATTAAACACATAGCAGTAGAGAGTCTTTTAGTACTGGTGAAAGGGAGCCAGCAATTAGTTTCTTCTTTACATTTATTTCAGTCTAAAGAAGGGGGCAATGGGGAAAAATGAGGACGTATGTAGTACTTTCAACAATAAAGACAAGTTTAAAATAAAGATTTAAAAATCATGCTGCTTTTGTCAACACAGCTCCCAAGGAAGCTATACTAGTTCTTCTTGTTTGAGAAGGGCTTGATATTTTCAAAGCAACTTCAAATATTAATTAAACAACGTCCCTATGAAGTGAGTCAGTGCCTTCATCTTTCAGAGGAGGTAAACAGGACACGGTGAGGTAAAATAGTAATTTGCCTTTGGTCACAAACTACTTCATCATTTGAATGGACTTCCTGTCAGTTAACTAGCCTATGGTTCAATCTGATAAGCCAAGTTATAACAAACAAAATAGTAAAATACTAATTTGTGTATTGCTATATTTAGTGAGCCATCCGTGCTTCCTGTGCCTCATGACCTGAGCTTTGCATCTCATGTTCTTACTGCCTGAGATGACCATCCTTCCCTCGCCTCCTTAATTTTGTAGCTAATTGCTACTCATGGTTTACAACTTCACTCATACATAACCTCCTCTAAGAAGTCTTTCCTGCCTTTCTTTTCTGATTTACAGTCTCCTGTTCATTGTTCCTACAGCACTCTGGATCCCACAGCCTATCTCTACTATGGTACTAACTATACTCTCTTGTGAAATGGGCTCTATGAGGAAAAACATTTTTTCTCCTTTTGTTCTTATATTCTCTAGCACAATATTGACCTAACACATGGTATTTGCACAACAAACATTTCTTAATAAAGAATGTATAATGTGTTAGTTAGGATAGGAGGAGATGTGCCGTAATAACAAACACAGCCTAAGCTTCTCACCTAGTAGAAGTGTCCAACACAGATCAGAAGGAGTCTCTGCCCTGACAACTCAAGGATACAGGCTGGCAAGACTTCACCATCTTGTGAGGTTGGATTGTTTGAGGCAGGTAGACTTCTATATTTGTTAAGATAAGAGAAGAAAATGCTAGAGGATTGTACACTGAAAATCAAATTACCTGTGATAGTAATTTCCATCTAAAAATCATTGTCTGTAACTGCTCACATGGCACCCAAGGCAGAGAGTGTCTTTCCCTGGCGTACCCCCTTAAATCCCTAGTCTGCATGCTTTCAGTGGCCAACACCTGGGTCTCTTCTCAGCAGCCTAGGTTTGAGCTACAGGAGCTGCTTTGCACAGAGTTTCAGAAATGCTTGGCATTCACATGAATATGCCCTAGTGGCTGTTGATTAATGAACGTCTTGTGCAGAATATGCCTTGACATCCCATCCTCAGCTTAGGATAACTCAGAGGCATCCCGTAGCCTCCAGAACTCTCCTGTGGGCTCATGCGAAAGCCTACTCTCTGTGGGGCTTTTGCCTGAGCTTATACTCTTGCTTGACTTTATTTCATTTTCTGTTTTGCTTCTCTCAATCCTTACCAGTCTCCCTTGAGAACACTTCTTAATACATCATTTGCACACACATTCTTGTCTTAGAGACTGCTTTCGGGGAACTCGGTCTAAGGTAGTGCTGCCTAACTACAAGGTGGGCAGAGCAGTGTAATGCATGTTGTTTCCAGAACAAGAGGGCTGATATTGGTAAACACTGTAATGTCTACCACCAAATAATGAAAAGCAATTTGGTGATTAAACTAATCACCCAGGTTTAGCTATCTAACTCTATCCAGAAGAACTGGACATGGGGAAGGAAGACATGTTTACAAGCGGAAAGGGTCACTGTTGAGTAAGATGCTGAGGAAGCCAGGCCCATAGTCTAAAGCATTCCTGGGCTTAATTCTAACAGAATTCATTGTTTGGGAAGAGCCAGTTGGGCAATAATAATAGAGATGGCAAGCAAAACAAGGAGTTCACAGCACATCAGAGCATAAACAGTATAATGTACAGGGAAATGTAAATTCTGAGAAGTCATTTTGATGACGGTCTGGTTCTGGGGTATTATTTCACAACAGTCATCAGTCAGTGACTCATGGTGTGGAGATTCAGGGAACAGGATGCAGTAGTATTTCGGTGGGAAGATGATAGTAAATTCTATGCAGAGCCTTTGGATATTAGAGAAACAAGCTAGAGTCTTAGCGGATTGCCAGGCAGGGAAACAAAGGCCGGATCCCAGCTGTATGAATTAGCAATACCGTGAGAGGTAGGGACAGGCTGCACTTGACGAGCACCTAGAACCGTGTTAATCTGCGCTTCTATTATAATGAATTGCCATCATGAACGTCTAAGCTCTGTGGTCCTTAACATCCAGGGGCCAATTCCTTAGTCTTAGTTACCCAAACCTTTCTTTTAGCTGTATACTAAAGGGTGGCAAAATATTTCTGTTTGGTGATCAGAGTCTTCATAGCTTTCTGTGTCATGCTTATCTATTAATCTATTTGTAAACATGTTTGGATTAATATTATAGCCAATAGCATAAGAAGTATTTGTGAAGACAATTATACAGACAAAAATATATATAACATATATATAAGAATATATAATATTATAGCCAATAGCATAAGAAGTATTTGTAAAGATAGTCTATAGGCAAAAATATGGATTCCAAGAATGTGAGCAAGCCTTAAAGGTCACACTGGCACAACTACCCGTTAAATAGGTACAACCTCCTGCAGCCTTAGAACTAAGAATAGAATTTCTTTCTGTGCATCATTCTCAACTGGCAACTTGATGGCTTATATGATTTAGAGAAGTAACCCTAAATTTTGACTAAGAGCAAAGTTTAACTGCTGTAATTTTGATCTCTTTAGCTCCTAAACTCTCACGACTAGACTTACCAATTAACTTGACATCTTAGTCTAATTGCATAAGCCTTAAATTGTTCATTCACTTTGGCCTTCACAGGATATTTATAATGTTGTCTATTGACTCTGATTACAAAGTGTTTTGTTTTTTTAGAAACTTAATTGTACCACATTTTAATTTTTAAACAAATTTATTTTCAAAGAAAATTTTGTCTGTATTACTTTATTGTATCCATTATATTTTAAATGAGATTTAAATGATTTATTTTTGGTGCAGTAAGTACAATCAACCAAAACTCTCACAAGGGCTAACAAAATATTGCCTCAGTTAGATGAGCAGAACCTGCACAGCCTTCTGTTTCATGCTTATCCAAGCAATAAATTACTTTTTTAGACAAAAATCATCCTCTGAAATTGCTTTAGCTTTTTCTGAAGTAAAAGGTATTGAATGCATAGTATTGGGAACACTTTATTTTGCTTTTTATCAAGTACAATTATTTTTCACATGATAGCTAACATCACCAGAGAGTAAGATGGGCTTCCTATATTTCACGGTTCTCTCATTCCTATTAAGTCCAGTTTTAATTTGTCCCAATAACGATTCTCCGTGTGCTATAACTTAATGCCTTGTCCTTTTACCTGGAGTCATTTTGCATTTCAATCTTCAAATATCTGAGATATATTTATCAAAAATTTGAAGTTAATGCTTGATATTATTTCCTTTAAAGTTATTCCTAAAGATAGATAAAGTCATTTTTAAAGTTTTGATAGAATATAGATAATTGCTTCTTATTAGATGTTCATCTTACTTGAAGCTTCATAAGTCAAGTAACAAATGCTTCCCATTTTAGCCTCTCTTGAGAAATATGCTAACAATATCACACATATACAAATAGGCTAGGATGTGAAGAAAGTAACAACAAGAACGGAATTAAATGAAAATTAAGTGCCTTTGGGATTCAAAACTCTAAGGAAGCCTTAAAATCTAGGTTAGAAACATCAGGCCAAGATAGACTCAAATTCCTACTCGGGTGACTGTAACAACCTCTAGCTTGGTGTGGTATGTGCTCAGCAAATTCTGACACAGAAAGCTGTTTAGTTTATTTTGTTTCACATTAACTTAAGTCAGCTTTTGTGAGTTTATAGGTCTTTTTGTGACTCTGAGGGAACCTATGCACCTTATTTCCAGGGAGGAAAATGCACTTAAACACAGAGAAAACCTTGCATTCAATTTCAGCCAGTTTGCAGACTTGCCGAAGCTTATCCATTAACTGCATAGGGATTTGTATTAGTTAGGACTCTAATATTGCAAGTATGACAAAAACAGCTCGTATTATCTTAAGGCAAAGATAAATACAGTGGTCCATGTAGCTGGAAAGATGTTGAAATAACACACAGAAATGAAGAAATGGGGCTATAGGAAGCAATACTTATTTGAAGAACCGGATCTGGGAACTTAACATACTCTATTTACTGCTCTTTTATGATTGTCTATACTTCTCTTGTGCATTAATTTCCTTTTCTCCTGCTGCAGAGATGCCTTCTTCATGTGATAGAGAACATACCCGTCAGCAGATCCTGCTTAGCAAACCCAGGAAAAACAGTATTCCTGGGTATCCAGGTACCAAAGTCAGAGAAGGTCTCTATCTCTGCTTAGGTCACTTGTCAATCCACTAATTGCTGTTGCTGAAATTAATCAAGTCCAAATCCATGGTGACCCCTGTGGCAAGGGAAACAGAGTCTGTAACTAGATAAAAGAGGGTAGGTCACCTTAAATATTATAACCAATATCCATGACTCCCTGCATCAAGAATCTAAGAGAATAGAGATAAAGGTCAAGGAATTACCTTTTTCAACCTTTATCTGAGAACTCTTTCAGGTCTTAACCAATCAAATGTGAGGCAGAGTAGAGGGGAATAACCTATGGGTAAATTGAGGCTATGCGAAGGAAGGAGTGTCCCTGGTAGACATTGGTGAGCTGGTAAAATGGCTCTCTGGAAAAATAGTGTATGCAACCATTTACAGATGCATGTAAATTTATTATATCTTTTACTGATCTAAAGAGGGAGTGGCACACAATTTATTAAAATGATACAATGTGAAATGTTTGTATTATTTGCATACAGCTATTTGGTTCTATTCTAATGCTTTTGAGTTTTGCTGAACTCTGGTATCCTGGCTAAACTATGGTTGCAATGAACAAGCAAGTGTTTGATGAATGTGAATGCTAGCTGATATTTTCTTTTTCATTAATAATTAAGATGTAAGAACTTTGTTCATTGGTTAATGGTGTGAGTAACTTCTTTGCTGAATTGGATATTAGGTTTTTAATACTTGAAGGATAATTCCTAAATATCTTTGTGTTACTCACGATGTAAGAGTTAGTTATGATGACTTTTCAGTTTAATATGAGTTGTTAATATATTCCTGATCACTTCCTTAACTCTAGAAAATCAAGAAGACAATAATTCAAGCCTTGATTTGTAATATTTGCAGATCTCCATGGTGTAAATGCTGCCACCACAGCCTGGTTAAGCTACCAACACCACATCACTAAACAAAGAGTTTGGCAGAGATATGAACTAGTACACTATCCTATGGTATTTTTGCTATAAACATAAATAATCTAAACAACATAGATAATAGTAAACAGCAGTAAAATAATTAGAAAGTGAAGATTTTGATTATTTAATTCCTTTGTTTTATATATAATTTATTTAATTGCAAGTTTATAGGCTTTAATTTTTAATAATGACTGTATCTAAAAATTGGCTAGTAAAATTCCAAGAATTTTAATGATTGCCCTAGCTCATGAGCCGTCTTAACCAGCTCTGGCATCCTCCTACTGGTGGTTTGCATGATTCCTATGAAGAAAAGGTAGTTAATAATAACTTGAAGTTATTGTTAAATAGAGAGCTGACATGTGAAATCAAGGTTCTGCCATGGCATTACTGTGACTTATCTAAAACAATATGCTCAATAAATATAGCTAGGTGGATATTCAGTATTAGATATACTCAAATTTGAACGGCTTTGCTTTATAGTTTGACAAGTTTTAGGTTATTCACCATTTTGGATTTTTCAAATCCATTCTCTTTTAATAGTGCAAGTGATTGAGAGGTTATTTTATCACATTTACAAAAAATATAATTTCCACAAGCTTTATAGTTTAGTTAAAAAAGGAAGCAAATGCAGAATCTCTGAAAGCCTTTTCTGCTCCTTCACGCATGTGTGTGATTAAAATCTGACTTCCACTTCTTCACATTATAAACTCCATCAGAATCTCTTTCACGCTTTAATAACCTCCTGAAAAACTATACTAGGCAAAGTGGGACAGTGAACACTAGGAATATGCTCTTTATTTCAGATATATTGCTGCCTTTCAGTGAATATTGAATATGATTTGGCTAAGAAACAGGAATAAAGGAAATAACAGTGAAAAATGCTTTTGATATTTTTACTTTATGTATTTGGCATTGAATGCAGAAGTGTCTGCTTGTTGGCTTTCTGGTGACTCAAATTCTTACGTGCTTTAAGCAATAAAAGAAATGGATAAATGAGAGTAATTGCTGAATAAATTAAGTTGAAAACTGTGGTAATAGTGTCATTTAGTAATTATTTTGTTTCTGATGCTGTGTTGAGTAGACTTGTTACTTTTAAACACTGAGCAGTTGTGAAAACCTATCAGTTTTCTTAGTATATGTTTTCAGTTGCAGTAGCTTTCTCTTTTAAAAGGAGCAAAGAAAAACATTATGTGAGATACAGTACACCAAACATGTTTCTAAGGAATTGGTTCTAAAGGAGTAGTGAGTGAGACTATAAACCAGGAAAAGATAGTCTGGAGCTTAGGAGAAAAATCATCAGAAATGACTGAAAGTAATGAAATAATGAAACTAAATCTGCATTAGTTGTCTGCGATGTCAAAAATGGAAGATTTTGCAATGAACTCTGGACTTAACTTCTCGTAAATGTTTCTGTGCTGCAGTGAAGTAGGCCTGCTGCTGAAGTTAGTGTACCATTTGTGCTTTGTGGCTTGTTCTTTTTTTGTGGTTACAGGTCACAGGGTCATCTCTTTCTGCTCTAATGGGGCTCAGAAGCAGCCTATAACCATGGTCACAAAGGATACTTTAGGGACCAGGGATTAGCCTACATCAGGAGGAGGAAGATTTGATTAATGCCAGACTTATCTATGCCAGAAGCAGACAAGGAGCGGGAGATGCAATTGGTCTAGAAAAGGGGAAAAGCTTAGTCCTCTGAGGGAGAAAAGTGAAGGAGAACAGAACAATACAGCTGCAGTTCACTTGGAAAGGGAGGCAGAATGAGAGAAATGGACCAGAGACCCATGGGTTGCAGTTACAGGCATGGCTAGGGCAGGGCTCACAGACACCAGACAGACAGATAAAGTCATATTGATGTCAGTGATAGAGAGGCCTTGAGGGGGGCTCTGGGACACTAGCTGAACTTATAATGCATGTTGATCAATGAGAAAAATTAAATAAACTTGCGAGATTAGCATTTCACAATCAGGATAGGTACAGCGTATTTACATCAGAGTAGAACTGTGGTTTGATTTTGACAAATTAACAGAAGAAATCGGATGAGTGGGACTCATACTCTTATCTTTTCTTATATGAGATGCAGTGGGGTTTGGGCAAGTGGGTGAACTGGAAAAAGCAAGTCATCATGATAGTTTATTTAAAGAGACCCTCATGAGATCTGGACTGTAAAAAGCAGGAAATGTTTGGGAAAAAGAGATAAGCTTTTATTGGCTATTCAAAGAGTAGATTAACTCCTAGCTCTGAGGCTGAGCTTGTGGGAGGGATAACAGGAAAAAAAAGTAAGTTTCAAGTCAGAAGAGTCTAGACTCAAGTTGGTTTGCTATTTATTAGCAGAGAACTCTTAGGAATATTAAAAAATCTTCTGAGCATTGATGTCCTCATTTTTAAAATGGGACTAACAATACTTACCACAAGGATTAAGGGTAACCAGATATACAAGGCACCTGGCACAGAGGAGGAGTTTAATAAACATTAGTTCCCTTGTTTCCGAGTGAACCGCTCAGTGTGGAGAAACTCTCCATCAGAGGGCAGGATGGAAGACTTTCCCAGGGCAAAACCTGCCCCACAGCCCAGGTTACCAGAAAGTCCTTCTTGATATAATTCCTGAGCCAAATACCTGACCTTCTTCCTTCCTTAGTTCCCAGTCTGGTCACATCTATCGGGAATGGCTATTCAACTCTGGGAAGGCTCTCGGGATTTTCAGAGCAATGGGTCCTTGATTCTGGCTCATGCCTGTCTCTCCTTCACTCTTTTTCCTATTCCATTAACTGTCCTAGTTTTCTTCTCTGAGGTGACTGGATGGCGTGGGGTCTTCGGCTCGTCCTGTACCCCAGAAATCTTCAGGTGTTCTGTGTGTGTGTGTATGTGTCTAATCTGTAACCAGGCCATGACTTATTAAAAAACCATGTAACTACTGAGGATTTACTTAAGTAATATCACTTAAGGGGAAGGGGGGACAGAGAGGGTGAGGATTTCTCAGGTTAGATACTTTCTGCTTTTAGTAAGTAGAGTTAGAGAGTGTTTTGTTTAGGGTATGTATTGCTAATGGCCATAACAACCACCCACAATAATAAAAGAATTTGCCACTCATGAAAATCCCAAAGGTCTTTTTTTGATCTAGTGGACAGGTTCTCCTGTGTGGTTCTTTCTATCTTGAGTCTCTATTATCTCAACCATTAGCATCCACAGTCACCTTGGAAAGTGGAGAGAGAGAATTGCTGCATTCCATGGGCCTGAGCTAGTTACACTACTCCACCTAGAAAGGCAGCATTTGTAAACTCCCTCAATGCCCAGGAGGAAATGAAATTACTAGGAAAGTGAAATGAAAGGTCAGCAGAGCCTCATCATGCCACAAAATGATTCAGAGAAATATCCTGAAATATTCCCTTTCCCAAAAGCCAATGGCTCATAGAATAACAGCTTGCTTCTAAAAACAAAATGAAATTTGGAAGACAGAAACTCAATTATATTTTCACAGCATAGAGTTTCAGTGTACCCAAATTTCTGGCATAACCATAAAATAAAAATTTGATGAATTACTCAGACACAGAGCTTCAAACAAAATAAAAGCTCCTGTTTAAGAAATTAACTGTACTTTGACACAGTTAAGATGGTGAGAATATAGAACTTAATTTCTGGCTAACAAAATTACATTAGAGATAATTCTATAATTCTTATTTCAAGCTTAGGATATGAATAGCCTTTTTCCCCCATGTAGTTTTAAGCATAGAATGTCCCACAGTAATATTTTGTACAGATTTGCTTGCCTGTCATATTTCCTCTATCAGTTTCCTGGCCTAGACAGAGCAAACAATAATATACAAAGGTGAAGAGCAAGATGGCTTGTATTGATCATAAGATTTTTAGGGAAAGCCAGATCTCATCTATCTCTTCCTTGCTTTTTTGAGGCTAAATTATATCAGACAAAAACATAAAGATGATAAATGTTCTCTTTGTACCTTCTAACCACTAGAGGTTGCTTGGTAATAGATGTTTCAACATGAATTCTATAACCCTGTGATCTTTAAAATTTGAATAGTTAGCCCATTTAAGGTTCAGCAAATAAAATAATGTGTAAACAAATGAGCAAATTTCATGATTCTATTAAAGGATTCTCCGGTAAATAGTCAATCATATGCATTTACCCAGAAGGAGACATCTGACTTATAGAAACGCAGTTGAAAAAACTGGATCCCTTCATTCATCCTTCTACCATACCTATCTGTAAAAACAAACACACGTCCCATTCAAGGAAGAACATTTAGCTCTCATGAGCAACAGAAAGAACACTTCCCCAGCAACAGGAAAACCCAAAAAGGACATCTATTTTTAAAAATAAAATGTGAAGCCCTCAGCATTTTGCTGACTTAGTGAACAAGATAAATCTTACCCGTTTGAATTAGGTAAGTGTCCTATAGCTTTCCAGAATAAGTAGCCTGATTTTACATGCCTTGTATTTGATTATTTGCTTTGGGTTTTATACACTAGACCTTTTCCTGAAATTTCTGTTGATTTCTCTGTTCATGTGTATTTACACACATGACCATGATTAGGTAGGAGGAGGTGTCTCATTTTAAGTCGAAATGTGGTAATTCAAGTTTATTACCATATGTAAAAACAGTTCACAGCAGAGATACACATATCTCTGCTTGGTAGCAAGGTTTTTAAAAAAGGTAATGATGAATATACTCCTTGAAGGAAAGTGATAGGATTTGTAACTTACTTGCTATCATAAGGTACCACAGTTTTAAAATTGAAAGAAACCTTAAAGATCATGTGATCTTGAGCCACAAGGCATTGTCCAATGCTTCAAAAACACCTGACTCCCTTGATGTACATAGCATATTAGTGCTAATCTAATGAAAGGTTTCAACCTCTTAACTTTACAGAAAAAGACACTGAAGCTTAACAAATGATGAATTTTCACTCTGAGGTTTAATCCTATTTAATTGCAAAGACAGAACCAAAATGCAGATCTTCTCAGCTTTTTATTCGTTTCATTCTACAGCCAATATTACGGGGCATATTTCTAATAGTTCTTCCACTTAATTGTGTATACATATATTACAAATAGTTTTAAATTTAAAATTTTTATTGAAAACAGAGAGATCACCATATATGTAAGGATGAAAGCAGGTCAAAGTAACTTTGTGCCAATTAATGTAATATATTACTGTTTAAAAACAATAGTGGTTCTTAGAATAATCTTATTTTTTGCCTTAGTCATTAAGTTTAGTAAAGTAGGAAGCAGTATAACAACAGTCTTTGATTTCACCCTTACTCTGTAAAGATGGAACTAGCTGAGGTAAGCCTTAAATATGGGGACATATAAGGTTTTGTCTTTTTGAGCACTGATTCCTTTTCTCATTTCCTCCTTTGGCTGAAGGCAAAAACAGGAGGTCAAAGGCTCATCACAATTCTTATGATTCACATAAGAAATTGGGGACAAGATTATTGAAAAATTTTAGTTTTTAAAGTTAACTGATTCAATATACTTAAAGACTCTATATCCACATATAATTCTGAATTGTGAAACTCTACAGCATATATATAAACATACATATGTGTGTATATATTTCAATTTTTTCATTCAATATTGACTCTATTACTAGTTGTGTTAACTTGGGCCAAAAAAAAATTTAACTTTCTGAGCCTTGATTTTCTCATTTGTAAAATGGGAATAACAACAGTTCCTATTTTATAGGATTGTTGTGAAGCACTTAGAAGAGCCTGGCACATGGTAAAAAGTTATAGAAGTATTATAGAGAATTATATATCTAACATTATATATATGTGTGTATATATATTATCCTTATTGATATCTCTATCTATATATAAGTGAAGTTTTTTTCTATGAAATCATCAGTTGTTTGGGCCTATAAATAAAATGTGAAAGTAATTTTATTATGTATTTCCCTTTTTCTTTATGTTTTAGGGCTGTGAAACTATTCTGTATGATATAACATACATTTATCACAAGTCAGCACAAAGAGTGACGCAATTTAAAAAATCAAATCACTTAGGAGATTGAGGAATCTCAAGAAAGAAAGTGGGCTGCAACAAGAGAATCTAACAGTATTACAAATTTATGAAACGGCCTCACTGAAGGGGGTGGGGGAAAAGATGCTAAACTAAACTAAGCAACTTTTGGAAGTTATTGGTTTGTAAGACAAAAACAAAAGGAACTGTGTCTAGGCATTGTACTCTAGTTGATACAGTTGTTTTACAAGGTGGTATTGGTTAACAGTTCTCTTACTGCTATACATGTATACTGAAATTGAACAATTAAGTAAATGGATGGCAGATGGTAGGAACCAGTTGGAGAGGGATTTTTACAGATTAGCAAAGGGGAGATGATCCATCTTAGAATGATCCTTCTGGTAATGGGTTAGAGTTGGATACATCTGTTTAGCCTAATACAGATACAGATAGTTCCATACAGAAATATTCACAGATAGGTTTGTATGTATGGATTAGTGTACACCCACATATTTCCTTGTTTGTCAACTGCAAGGGCTAAAAAGAAAGGACATCCCAAGTAGTAAATAACACACCTAGGGCCTACACCTTGATTTCTAATACCATTATCCAATAAAAGAAACAAAGTCCCCTGGAGAAATGGCTGATTTCAGGACTGGGGTATGATGTAGTGCCAGAAAGTGAGGAAGTGTTCAAAAAGAAAAACAAACAAAAAACCACTTCACATTGGTGGACATTTAAAAAATATAGGGAAACTGAAAGAGCTGCCAATGGCCAAAGCTGGGACAATTTGAGTAACAAAATAGAATAGTATTGAATTTAAACCAAAGTATAAAATAAATATTTATGAGTCCATACTCATAGAAACAAATTATTGAATCAATAAAATGGAAATGAGAAAAATTTTCTATGCAATATAATTTCAAAGAATTCTTGTAGATTACTCTAACCTTAAGGAGAAACAGCATAAATCCCTGATCATTAAGTGTATGGAAAGGGGGAGGGAAAGTAAGTTTGCAGTGGAGAAACCTGGCAAACACTGCCTCAGCCAGGTGGTCCATGTCAACATTGAGTGATAAATCATATTGGTAGTATGTATCTTTGATAGGTAACCTGGGGAAAGTTACTAAACCTCTCATGCCTCTGAGGGGAACATCTGTGGTGATAGTCTTTTTCAATTGTTAAATATATGTAAAATGCCTCCCACAGCACCTGGCCGATAACAGGTACTGAAAAATAATATTCATAATTGAGAACTATATGTTTGAAAAGTGCTCCAGGTCTAATTTTTGTGATGTAAAAATACTTATTTTATAAACTATTGACTGGGGTTGCCAGTGATTTAGTAATACTTTTGAAATATTCTACAAACCTCTACTTATTATATATATATAGCCATGTCTATATAAATAACACGGTCCTTTTGCTTTAGATCTTGGTATCGTTGTGGAGTTATTATTGAAGAGACTTGTGAACATTATTATGGCTGCATCTGCTATTAGCAAAGCTTCATGTTATTTGTCTTTGTCTTTTAGGCTTAACTTGCCTCACTATTTCCTCAAAAAATACCATGCAAGAAAAAAGTGCATGCTGGGCTATTTGAAGCTAGATATCAGATCACACATAAATGGCCTGAGATTTCTGCTTACCGTTGCCCTACTAAAGCTGTAACAAAGAATCGGGATATCCTGCTGTTGTCTGTTCTTACAAAGTATCTCCTCTGTTGGCAATGCATTACTTCAATACTGATTCCCTGGCTTTGATACTGGATCTTGTTATTGAATGCATACTACTATGTAGTGTTTAGTAGAGGTGGTAAATGACACTGCATTATGAAGAAACTGGAGTTAATAATATGGCTTAAGAAATCAAAAGATTAAATGTGACAATTGTTTGATAGATGTAATTTGCTTGGAAGTTGATTCTATGCTTTTTGTTTCTCAAAAGTAATTATAGCAAATTTGTGACAACCTGAATATGTAGCAGAATTCTTTTGTTTTAAAACTAAAAAATAAGCAAACTGAACATTGTGACTTGTTCCTTGGAGGTTTAGAAATCACCGGTAGTGGCCTGTTTGAAAGCATCACACTTGATTTTTGGCCCTGACCTCTTTTTGTCATCCTTTCCTGTGTTCCTCAGGCAGGCTGGACACTGCTGTTGGAGAGTCAAACCTTTTGCAATGATAGACACAGATGTATCCTTATCATGTGTTTCTTAAGATGGATTGTTTTGTTTTGTTTTAAATTTCTGATTGATAGCCAAAGAACGCAGCATCTCAGATCAGCCTTTCACAGGTTTCCTCTAAACAACTGATATGCTTTTAAGACCATATAGACTAGAACTGCAATCTGTACCAAATTAGGTGCTTACTTTTTTAAAAAGCTAGCTGCTTTTGTAAGCGTTCTTACAAAACTCCCAACTATATAACTCCTAAATTTCCTCAACTCTCTCAAATGACATCTTATTCACTTTGTTGCTTCCCTTGTTAGCAAATTAACTTCGATGCATGCTTAAAATATAGGGTTTGTTTTTAACATATTTTATCTTTGGTATCTCCCCTCCTATTGCCACCATTGAAAATATATGCAGTGAAGGGAATGGCATAGCTAACAATTGACATAAACTTCTTTCCAGCATTCTTAGTGACAATAAAAGTAATTCCCCCATAATTGCAAGATAAGAACATGCAATGGCCACTTTTTAAAAAAATTAAATCATTCAACATCAAGGATTTTTTTATTTTATTTTTACCAGTTGTAATTAGGTCTTTTCCTTTTGGGGTTTTTTAGGAAGTGATTCATCCATTCATTTAAGAAATACTTATTGTCTACTATGTGCCATTGTACTATTCTTGAATTCTAGAATAGGTGCTGAGGAAATATCATTGAACAAAACAGAAAAATCCTGACCTCATGGAACTTACATTCTAGTGGAAGGAAGACACAATAAGAAAAAGGGTAAGTATTTGTTAGAAGTTGTAAATGCTTATTAAGAAAACTGAAGCAAGGAAAGGAGGATGCTGGGGGAGGGGCAACATTTTAAATGAGGTGGTCAGAGTGGGCTTCCTTGAAAAGGACGACATTTGAGCAAAGATGGGGCAGAAGTGAGGGAGCCATGCAGGTATCTAGTGGAAAGATCTTTCCAGATAAAGGGAATAGTTAGTGCAAAGGCCCCAGAGCAAGAGGATTCCTTGTTATAGGAGCGTGCTGCTGGAACAAAGTGCTTAGTGGAAATGAGGTCAGAGAGGTTACTGTAGGAACTTGGTAGGCTAGCCAGCATGTTTTTTAGGTCACCGAAAGGACTCTGGCTGAAAAAGCTGGGAGCTGATGATTTTGTCTTGTTCTAAGGTCCAGGCACACTTTTATATGTTAAAAGCATATCCATGCCATTTAGAGGTTGGTATAAACCTCAAGTTGTGTCTATACCACCTTTAAAATAAGTGAAGCCCAGCAGGGCGTGGCTCAGCGGTTGAGCATCGGCCTAGGATCCAGGCGATCAGGGTTCGATTCCCAGTCAGGGCACATGCCCCGGTCGCGGGCTGCAGCAGATCAATGACTCTCTCATCATTGATGTTTCTATCTCTCTCTCCCTCTCTCCCTTCCTCTCTCTGAAATCAATAAAGATATATTTAAAAAATAAGTGAAAATGCCTTGCTTGTGGAATTGGAAAACTATATGAAGAAAATTAAATTCTCAGGCAAGACACCTAAATTACAGTTTTAATTCACTAGCTAGGATCTTAAATATTAATGAGCCTCCTTCTCTGTTTTCTTATTTACAGGTTGGAAGAGTATCTTTTTCCAGGTCTATGTTGTCTCTAGTATCTCTTGGTGTCCCTTAATATCTTAGTCCAGATAGTATTTTCCAACCTTATTTCCTATTCATGGCTTAATCTGTCAATACCGGCAACGCATTTTATTGTGTTGCAGAGGTCAGAATTTTGCTGGCTCAGAAATACGAAAATTATGTATCAGATGTAGGTTAAAACAACAAAAACCTACTTGTCCTCAATGAGTAGAATGAAGCACAATCAGGATTTTTCGTTAATTTCTGCCTGGCTACAGAAATGAACCATTTCGTTTCCTTGGTGAGGACTCAATAGCGTAGAGAGAACACAAGGTTGGTAAGGCCTTTCCTTAACGTCTTGCGATAGATTAATGCATTCTCTCTTTTATTAGCGAAGTAGATTCCCTTTTCCCAATAGTGTTATTACTAAGGAAGGGGTACGGAGGCGGGGAGACGCTGGTCAAGGGGTAAGGAATTACCGGCCTTCCTTTTCTACCTGTATCCACTGTAAATAGGGATGGAAGTGCTCTGTGTCAGCTCTGAAAATTTACTCCTCGGTTCCCGGGAAAATGGTTTCTCCAACAGGGTAGCACACGCCGGCGGCAGGTGCGGGTCAGCGCCTGTGACCCGCGGCGGGCTCAGGGTGTCTCAGGGCTTCGGGCGCGGGCCCTCCGGAGCTCGGTCCCACGGAGCGGGACGGCGACAGTGACATCTGCGGAACCGGGCGCACCCCGACAGCTCAGCAACAGGGGGTCAAGAAGCCGGCGAAGCTGTGCTGAGACGGCGGTTAAAAAACAAAAGTGGCTTTAATTTTTTTCAGAGGTCTCAAAGCCGCCATTGTTATGCAGGTGCTGGCCAATTAACTAATGGGCGGCAGTCCCCGGCGCGGGCAGCCGGGGAAAGATGATAAGACGATACGCCCGTATCACTTCCACGACCCGCCGCGCACCCCGGCACACAGCTCGCCGAGGACCGTGGGGACAGGGGAAGTTTCTGTCCAAGTTTAGGAGAGCGACAGCGCGCGCCGCAGTTTCGGATCCCATCTGAGCCTCAGACCCCGGAGGGAGCCGGGCCTCCCGCGGGCTCTTCGGCCGCCGCCCGGGGCAATGCGAGGAGGCAGCTTTTCTTCCGGACGTCTGCCGCCCTGTCCGCGAGCTCCGCAGCGCCCTCCGACCAAGGCTCGGCCTCCGCCGGTCTCGCTCCACCTCCACCCCAGGCCCGGCCGACCCCGGCGTGCGGCGGAGGAGGAGCGGTTCCCAGAGGCGTGCGCGCCGGCTCCCCGGCTGGCCGGGCGCTGGGGCCTCGCTCCACCCGCCGCGGCCCCTCGCCGGCCCGGGCGCCGAGCCACAGGGTCTCCGCCGCCGGCGCCGAGGGGGCCGCCAGACGCCGGTCTCCGCTCCTCCGCGCGCCGGCGCTGTGGAGACCTTCGCGAGACGCCGGCGGCTCCCGCGCCCGCCAATGGGAGCGCACGTCGCCGGGAGACGCGGACGTCGCTCTTCCAAGATGGCGGCGCGTCCGTCGCGAGCAGCCGGGCCGGGGGGAAGCCAGCGAAGCCGAGTAAAGCCGCCGCCCGGGAAAGGACTGAAGGAGCTGTTGCCGCCGTTGGCGGCGGCTCGGGCAGTTTTCGCTGCTGCTACGGCTGTTGCCATGCGGCGAGGCTAGGGAGGAGCTCACTTCCCCGGGGTGTAATAATGTTAACAGAGGTAAGCGGCGACGGCGGCCAGTGTTTACCTGTGAAATGGGGAAGGGGCCGGTGACAGCCCGTCAGACACCACTGTTTCTCGCGCCGGCGGGCTCGACCCCTCGCTCGGCAGCGGGCCGCGGGGCCCGAGGAGCAGCGGGGATCCTACAAGTGCCCCCCGAATGGGAGCAGTGCTGACTCAACACGGTCCCGCCGCCTCCTGCTGCCTGCGCTCTTCCTTCGCAGTTGCCACTTGCCCGTCACCCCGGCACTGGTCTCCCTCCTGCTGTCGCTACCTCCCGACTTGCCGCTGCTTCCGTGGTGCCCCTTCCACGCTGCTCTGTGGCATCGTGGGTCCCCGGGTTGCCCCCGGTCCCCGTCTCCCCACGGCTTGTCCGAGGTCTCCCCTCTCCAGTCCCCGGCCTCCGCGGCCCTCCACCTCCACGCTCGCTCCGCATCCTGGGCTCGTCCCTCGGCCAGACCGGTTTGTGTCCCACCCCACCTTTGACTACTCCGTGCAGTGGACCTTCTCTTTCCTCCAGCGACACTTGGGGAACCTCCCCCCTCCCCCCCCCCGCCGCCTCTTCCACACCCAGTCACCTTTCACTGAAACCGTGGGAATGAGAAAGTTCTGTTTAGCATCCACCCTCTTGATGGCTGCAGGCTCCTTGGTGCTCTCTCCCGGGACCAGTTTTTTCCTTGAACCTGAAATGGAAATAGGGCAGCTATAACTAGCCAGTCAATTTCCCTTTCTAGTGCCTAATGTCCATGGCGAAAAAGCAGACTTTTTCAAGTAGTAGATTTTGCCTTTACTGGCAATACCTTAAGAACTGTAATGGATGGGACTAGGCACTTGTCACAGTGAACGCGGTTGTGTGTGGTGGTATGTGCTGCTGTGGGCATCATTGAAGATAAATTCCGAAGCTTGTGGATTTAAGGAGCTATCCTAAAAGCTACCCCCTTGAAGTCCTGTAAGGATTCCCGTGTCAGCTGTCAGGGACTAGTTTGGGCATCTTTGGGGCTGAACTAAGGGGTAGGAGACAGTTTTAATGGGCAATGGGAAGTATTCTTACTTGGGCCAAAAGGGAAATAAAAACACTTGTTAGGGCAGTGTGAAAATGTGATAGTAAAAGACTTACTTGCCTTTCCAACTTGGTTAACTCTGAGGAACTTCCTACTTTGGTGTGTGTGTGTACGTAATAATCTATGCACAGAACCTGGCATATGATGTTTTTTGTTAAATACTTACTGATTGATTTTAATTCATGAACTACTTATTTCTAGTAGTTTGTATTTCACTGTAATTTCTAAGTTCCACAGATTTTTTCATTCCTGGAGTTTATTTCATTCCCAAAGATTATGGTATATCAGAAGCTTCTGTTGTCATTAGCAGTATTAGGTTAAAAAAAACCTTAGAAGTAGCAGAAGTTCTGTTTTTACCTTCAGCATGATATTTTGGTGGGAGCAATTAGTCTTATAATAAGTTTTCAGTGGGGTCTCTAATGTGCAATGTTTCATGAGATAATCTTTTGATTAAATTTGGCTTAGGTTAGCTCATGAACTCTTGGTGTCTGCTAGTAAAATGATAGTGTCTTGATTTGGAAAAATTTGGAACTTTCTAAGCTTTTGTACTTTAAAATAATTTTGTGTTTCCGTGACATATTTTAAAGTAAGTCAGTGACACTAAAATGCCTCTCTAAAGTAAGGTGCAGATTAAATGGTACTTGGATCTTATCTATGATTTTTAGTAGTCATTTTATAGATTACAAAACTGAAGTCCAGAGACTTGTCCAAGGTCAAACAATTATTAGTGGCAAAGGTAAAACTAGAACCCCATTATCTGACTCTCAGTACAGAACTCGGACCATTTCGTTCTCAATGAGTAGTTTTCAACTCATTTGATATATTTTAAAATAGGCTATTTTCTTGTCTGAATATGGTCAGTATATAAACTGGAAGTTGCCATTACTTGAGAAAGACTTTTTGCTTTACTGTTAGCTTTTTTGTTTGTTTGTTTAAACAAGTCTCAGGAATAGTCCTATTTTGAAATATTTTAGATATAAAATTTTTACTCAGTGTTAGTTGCTAAAAAATTAGTAGCGTGGGACTCCTTTTTACTGCTTCTTTTAGCGCTCGCTCACTTTAGATAAGCAAGTTTTAGGAGATGTGATTTAATTTATGTTAGATATTAAAATGTATAATGAAGAACTAAAATGAAAGTCTCATGTTCAACAAGCATATACTGTGCTCAGAAAGTGGTGATTGTGTTATCTGCTTGGTTCTTTTATGTTTTGACATTGAAGAAGGTGATATAATCTCCATTAGCTGGATTAGAAGACCCAGATTGAGAGTTGAAGTGGCTTGCTGTAACAAGTAGTGGAGCCAGCAGTCACACCTAAGTCCTCTTACTCCAAATTGTGTGCTGTATTTGTTGCTCAGTAGGGAACGCATCATTAATTTTTTGTAGCTGATAATCAACAATATACTATTTTTAGTTTTTTTTGAACCAAGGTGGGGATTCCAAGTATGTAGACACATAATAACATAATAATGATAAACATGCATATGTTTTTCATTTGTGCTTTTTGTCAAAATAGATCTTTGAAATCTTTTCAGAAATGAGAAACCATGCAAGTGATCAACTAAGGGCTATTTTAAATTAAGCTAAAAGAGAAAATTACTCAATTGAGCAAATTGTACAATGAACTTTGAAACTTGGAAATACGATAGATTAGTGTGAATTGAAAATACAGCTCCAGGAGGTTGTCTTGTTTTTTTTAATGCTGGTGAAATTTTTTGTTTTTCTACTGTCTTTGTCCCCTTTAGGACTTCTTACTCTTAATGTCACTTCTACAACACCTGTCTTGTGCTTTTAAAAATAGTGAATAAAAATTGTAGTTATTTAAACTTAATAGTTGTTTTGGTTGTGTGCAAATATGGGGCATTAGTTAATGTTAAATAAAAATGGTTTATATTTGTGTTAAGTTACTTACATCCAGATTCATTGATTTTTATATATTAGCATTATTAATTCTTGATTTTGTGGTTAACAGATATAATACTGATGGGAAAAGGTGTAAACTGCAGCACTTTTATTTTAATTACTTATTTTATCATTTTATTTATTTTATTTTAATTTAATTTTTATTTTATTATTTCATTTATTTTTTTTCTTAATGTCCAAAGACAGGGAACCACAGACACGCCTTTGTAGGAGGGTTAAACTGCAGCACTTTTAGAAGTCCCAGGTTAATAGTTGTTAAGGGAGTAAAATTTTGTGGTTCAAATACATTTGGATTATATTTGCCTAAAGGAAATTGCATAGGTTTCTTCTCTGGAGGACTCCTTATAGCTTTTGATAGGTGATTTACTATTAAAGAAGGTGATAGAATTTGCATTTTTTGGCAGAGTTGTTCAATGTATTGGTTTTGTTTATCTGGCAAACTCTAATATGGAGACTTTTAAAGAGTTTATTTTATTTTAGGAAATCTGAGTTTTGATGAATTGTTCATCAAGGAAGGGGTTCTGGACTTGCAGGGATCTTTTTTTTTTTTTTTAATCCTCACTGGAGGATATTTTTTTCCATTGATTTTTAGAGATAGTTGAAGGGATGGGGGAGGGAGAAAGAGAGAGAGGAGAGAAAGAAACATTGACTACGAGAGACCCATGGATTGGTTGCCTTCTGCATGCAGTTGGGGGCAGGGATCAATCCTGCAACCCAGGTACATGCCCTTGACCTGCAGTCGAATCTGCAAACCTGGTGCCCAGGCCAATGCTCTAGCCACTGAGCCAAGGTGCAGGGATCTTTTTACACATGCGCGCGCGCGCGCACACACACACACACACACACACACAACTTATACACTCTTGCTCATAATAAGTGATTAGTAAAAAATTATGACTTGATTTTGATGATTAATATATTTGTTAATAGAAATAACTCTTGTGATGGATTGCTCCTTAAACTACATGAGCTATTTCTTTAATTATTAATTAATGATATTGTAAAGGCAACTAACCAGGAAAAGCACCCTAGGTCCATTGGCATTCAAAGGCTGTTAAGAGATATAAAATGTGAGGAGAGGGAGCTTTGAACTAAAGCAAGTGGACAACTCTTAACATACCACTTTTAATAAAGTGGTTAAAATTGAGTGAAAAAATAGGCTGGAGGTGTGGTAATGCATACTTATGTCTGTCAACAAGTGATACTTAACACAGTAGTGAGGTAACACACAAATGACCTATATGTTAAGCAATATAAGGAGGAGTCCCAACTTCACTTATTTATGATGTGACATTGGGTTGGGGAAGTAGTTTGAACTTTGAGCCTTAGTTTCCTTCTTTGTAAAACTGGAATAATAATAGCACCTTCCTACACTGCTCTCTCATTGTGAAGATCAAATAAAATGAAAGAGGGTATATAATTCTTTGTAAATTGTCTATCATTATACAAATAACAATGGCTAGTACATCAGCTTTTTCTCTATATGCCTTGTACTAATATGAATTCAGGTCCTATGTTCTCTCTAGCTTTATGGCTCACTAGCTTCTCAGTGGTGGGTGGATTCCAGGAAAAAGAAGGTGTCCCCTAGCCATAGGTGTAGTTACAGGAGAGGCAGGGAATAAACTAAAAGAAGTGAAAGGAAAAAAATAGACTGAGAGCATGTCCTGCAAACTAGTAATGAGGGCAGTTTATTGTGTGGTTGGTAAACTGATGCCAAAGAATTTCTGAAAGGGAAGTTCCAAAAAATATTTTGTAAGGTTTACTTATTTGAAGGTTAGCAGTCATTTGTGTGTGTATATTCATAAATATTTGTGGAAAATCTTTTATTTTATTTATTATTTATTTGTTTTTTAAAATCCTCACCTGAGGATATTTTTTCCATTGCTTTTCAGAGAGAGTGGAAGCAGAGGGTGGGGGTGGGGAGGTAGGGAGACAGAGAAACATCATTGTGAGAGAGAGACGTTTATTGGTTGCCTCCCTCATGCACCCTGACTGGGTCCAGGGATCAAGCCTGCAACCGAGGTACATGTCCTTGGCTGGAATTGAACCTGGGACCCTTCAGTCCGAGGGCCAACGCTCTAAGCACTGAGCCTTACTGGCTAGGGCAGAAATTTTTATTTTTAATCAATCCTGGTAATTTTAAAAATCCTGGTACTCTTAAAAGGAAAAGCTGTTGTTTAGGATAATTTTTATAAGGCTTTGGCTATGACTTGTTCTGGACATTGATTTTTGTGGATTAACTTGTCCACCAAACACAAATACACCTACTGTGTGGTAGGCACATGCTCAATTCTGCTGCTAAAGTGGTGAGTCAGACCTAAAACCTGCCCTCAGAAAATTAACTATCAGAATTAAATTGTGCCAGTTTGGCCATCATTCAGCTGAAGCCTTTGAGGTATTTTGTCAGAATAAAACAAATAACATAATTAAAGGGTGAAAAGTGAAGAGGAATAAAAGGTTGGAGAATGTAATTAAAAGGTAATTACTTGTATTAGCTTTATAACTCCAGGTAAAGCAACCAGTTTGGATAGATGGCAACTTTAAAATGAGCTAGTTACTGTCTGTTTTTGCTCCAAGCTAATTCATAGTGTGAAGTGAAAGAAAAAGTGAGAACAGAGAAGAAGAAAAATCTGTGAATTTGTCTTTTTTCTTCTTCTTGAAAAGACTTTAAAATCTCCTTAAGAGGTCTACCAAATTTTACCAAAAGACCCAGCTGAATTTTATTACCCTGTTGAAAGTAATACTTAGTCTCCACCCACCTTTCATTTATTTCCTTATTTTTCATTTCTTCCCTACTTGACTGTAAACTCCTGAAGATGGGCCTTACAGTTGTATTCCCAGTGCCTGGAACAGAACTGGATGCTTAGTAGTCCTCACTCAACATCTGTTGAATGAATGTTGAATATTTCCTGCAGTAAAATTAAGGTAAAAGTGAAAAATTACCAAGACAATCATTGTCTATGGTAAATTTAAACTATCACATTAATTACCCTTCAAGGATTGTTTCCTATTAGTGTCCAGTAGACATTTTTTAATAGTGCAGTGTGGTTTAATATTGTGTTTGGGATCACAAAACACACAAAAAAATTGACAAAAAAAGTTGAATATCAAGCTTTTAGTTAGAATGAAAGTCTTAATTTTTCCTACATGAAAAAAAATCTGAATAGATTGATGTTATCTTCATATAGCCAATTATAAATGCAAAACAACTTGGATTTTATCTTGTACCTTGTACTGCTTTAAACTTTATTATGACTTCATGTATACAGCTTAAAAAGGCACTCCTAAATGAGATAAACTGAAAGAAAGCTTCATTTATAATAGTACAATAATTCTGATTTTTGTGGCACTTTGTTGAATGTTTCACAGTTTGTGTGCTGTCTTGAAAGTTGCAAGTATGGGTAAACATTTGGTCATGGATTTCAACAAATCGGAAAATTTGGGGGCACATTTTCAAGGAGTGCAGCTGCTACCACAATCTCTTGACTGAAGTGTGCCTCTCACTTGTTATTTTAATGTTAGATCGTTCCATCCGTATACAGTTCCATTGCGTATTAAGAAATAATGTGTGCCAGAAAAGTTCAATAGTAATTCCGCTGTGTTCAACTGTGAAAATTAAACTGGTCTAGTGATCTTTAAGTTAGTACTAATGACTCATATATGTCAAATGGAGTAATTCACAGCTGTGGGCATATTGCACTGTTTTCTCCAGTTTCCTGAGGGACCTTTTTATTCTGATACCTCTGTGAAATCCCTAAGACGAATCCTGCTTTGCTTTTGACCTTAGCCCTGCATTGTTGGAGAGTCCTTGAATGTTACTCTATTTAAACCTGAATTCCTTTTGCTCCTGGAACCCTGGGGCTATTTTTGTCCTGACTGTGGTTTGGCACATGAGAGAGTGTGTGATTCTGTGTATTGTGACTTTTATTTTCAGGCTAGAGTTGTGTGACAATATGCATGTGGAGAATGGCTTTTGGATTCACCATCATTTGAGGCTTAGAAATTATAAAACTGATTGAAGTTCTACAGTTTTAATGGAAGAGTTACGTATGAAATAAAATTTCACCTCATTTTAGTTATTACATACATTTTGGGAAATCATGGACTGATTTTAAGATACTATGTGTTCTCCAGTGTTTCTTTAAATCATAATACTGTACGTTAGAATTTGTTCTTGATTTCTTTTCCTGAGTTTGAAATGGCATTTTGTTCTCATAATTTTTCTCAGGATGTTTAATCAGATTGCAACTATTAATACAATCAACTAGTTTTATATCAATGTTATTTTAATTACTAACACCTAATGCTTTTTCTTGACTAATAGTACCTAAGTGCTCAACACTTAAACCATTGCAGTGGTCTAATCTTGGTACAAGTTAGAATAAGAGAAAATGGGCTAGAGGGAGGTTGGAACTTGAGAGGTGGAACACAACAAATATACAGAAAAAGAAACAAATAGTATACTTTACAAATAGTGGATGTGCTGATTACATAGCAATTTTAGGAAAATCCATTTGGCTTAATTTATTAATGTATTTTATGAACCAAATAAAGCTCTAGAAGTTAATGTCTGATAGTTGAGAATATTCATTCAAGTAATAGGAATTAATGCAGAAAATACAGGACTCCTCAAATTAGTGAGATTGTCTTTGTATTGGGACTCAGAGTGTTAATCAATTATACCTCTCTCTCCATACACACATACCTCTAATCATAAATTGAATATTCCTGGTTTCTGAAGAAGAGTATATGCTTTTTGGTTAAGAATGATGGCTTATGTCTGATTATTTGGCTTTGAATCTAAGTTTTGTCACTTCAGAGCATTTTGGCTTTAACTTTTTGAGCCTCAATTTTCTTATCTGTGTCACTAGTAAGTTGATGATACTTATTAGCCCCATAGGTTTTTATAAGTATTCAGTGAAATAACACATTTTAAGCACTGTGCACAGTGTTTCCCACAGTAACACTCAATAAATGTGAAGTTTTATTATTACGTCCTCAAATGTAAATAGCACGTGGTTTATTTTTGTAACTTAGAATTTAATGTTTGAAGCTGTTTTTGTGTGCTCTGTTTCATTGAGGAAGTTTTAAAATGTTCTTTGGCTCAGATGATCTAATTCTTCTCTTTCTGTTCTTATTAACTTTCTAATTTATGTATTTTATTAAGATTTAGATTTAGACTGAATTCAGGATGAAATTAAGAGTTTACACCTCTATAATATGAATTGGTCATAACTAGAACTTTTGACTAACCAATAATTTCTTCTGGCCATTAAAGCTTTTACTATAGATGAAGTGAAAGGGAAAGTTGTAGTATAATCTCATGTTTTAAAAATGCCAGTGTTATATATTTTTTTCTGCTATGGAAAGCACTGTGGTTCTTGTCAGTTTGATAACATTTTATGTAAAGTAGCTCTAAATTTATATAAGCTCTTTTATTGAATTGTTCCTTTTATAGGGAATAGAAAGGTGAGGAACATTAAAATCCTTTGTGTAAAAAGTATGTAGTTGGTTTGATTGGTATTAGGAGAACTGTGTAGTGGGTTAAGAAAAGAACTTAGGGCTGAGTTACTACAAATAAAATTTGTACTTATAACTCTGAATATGGGTATTAAGCATATAAATAATTTCAGCCCCTTTATACAGTAGGTGCTTATCTGCATTCATGTAACAGTACAGTAAACTGCTACTCTCAAAGAGGAGTGGGGTGTTCATGTTATAACAACATTTTACTTAGCTGGAGATTATCTAGGTCCTTTGTGGGTGAATCTATGTCTGTCTCTCTTTTCCTTTCTATACCAATTTTTTCCTTTTTTACCCTGTCACTTAGTGGATGTGTTGATTCTCTACCTCCTCACCTCCCACTCTCTGTCTTTTATTATCTTCCTCTATGTCTGTAGGTCTGCCTCTTGCTCTCTCTGTTTTTCCCCAACCTTTACCTTTTCCTCCTGTCTCAAATAAATCAAATTGGCCACAATAGAGAATTTAACTTTTATTTTTTAAGTTATACTTCACTTATGGGTTTAAAAATATTTTTCATTGTTAATTTTGAAAGCAAACAAAACATTTTATATACATTTTTAAAACAATCCAGCTTAGTGTAATTTCCTTTTATGATTGTATGCCTCTTGTCTGAATTTATCTTGATTAAAAAGACTCATAATCTCTGAGTTAATGAACACTTTTGAGCTTTATTTTTTATTGTGAATTAAGGCATCTTATAGTACTTTCAGGATCATTGTTCTGATACTGAGTTACTGTATAGCCTTCAGGAATGTGAAGAAAATTTATCTGAATCTGTATCAACTCTAGAACATACCCTGGAAGTTATCTGAATACTAATACCTACAAAATCTACATCGTATTAAAGAGTACCAGGACTTGAAGGTGTCAGTGTCAGTTTAGTTACTTTAGCTTTTTCTGATAAACTGAATTTTTTAATCTTAATAAATTACGTTTAGCCCGATTGGGCGTGGCTCAGCGGTTGAGCATCTACCTAGGATCCAGGCGATCGGGGTTCGATTCCTGGTCAGGGCACATGCCCGGGTTGTGGGCTCCATCCCCACTCAGGCATGCAGGAGGCAGCCGATCAATGACTCTCTCATCATTGATGTTTCTGTCTCTCTATCCCTCTCTCTTCCTCTCTCTGAAATCAATAAATATATATTTAAAAAAATAAATTACTTTTATTTGATTATTCAGATGTTATGTGCAGAATTTTGCCCACCTTCCCCCCACTCCTTTGAAAACCTTCTTGAGAGTCAGTGGTCAATGTAAAATAATGGTTCAGAACTTGCTTGAATTTTAAACCAAGCTCAGTTCATGGTTCAGTTCTATGACTTAGCTATTTCCTCATCTATAGAATAGTTAGTAATATAACTTATAGAGTTGTGAGAATTAGATATATATAATATGTATTTATAATCTACATATTTATACATATATTTATAATATATTAAGTTGTTAGCAAAGGTCCTAGCCAATCCTAAACACTCAATAAATGATGCGTTAGAGGGTGCCCTTTATCATAAGGAATGAATGAAGGGTAGGAGATTGGTGACAGTTCAGTTAGGCTATGAATTGAAGTGAAGATCTAGCTCTTGGTACTGTAATAGGCTGTGTTGTTTGATTTCTCCTTGGATTACATATTATGGGGAAAAGTAGAAGTTGAGTAGTGAGTATTGGGACTTTCATTCTTGTATTGTTAACAGTCTTATATGAATGAGGGGGGAAAAGGGGACCGTTTACAAATACACCTGTTTTATCTCACTTTTGCACCAGTGAAATGCTGTGGTAAAAGTTGTGTATACTTTAGTAGAGGAACATTTTTGTGACTGAAAGTGTTCTGATATAAACTAAATCTATGCTTTCCTTTTCTTTCTAATTCACTTTTGTTAAAGGAGTTTAAGATGAATTGCCACATAACAGCTTGTTTTTCATGAGGTAATGATAGAGAATGGTCTTGATGTTTGAGGATCTTTATGTGGCCCAAACAGAGTGGGTAGGGAGTAGACAGATTGTTGGGTTAGAAATGACAAGCACAATACTGTATTATATCAAAATAATTTTGTTTCAGTGTAGTGTCATAATGACAGGATCTAAAAAGAACAGAGAATTTATGGAATAGGAGGAAAATTATTAAGGAACTTGGGTATTCAAGATTGTAATTTCCTTTTGATGTTTTCTTTCTGGCCTTGAAAAATATAGTGGAATAATGCCCTCTTCCCCATTAAAACATTTCCATAGTTGTTTCAAGAAAAAATAATGAATTAAAATTCCATTATTCAGAGAGAGGTTTTTAAAGAAATGATTTAAATGTAATTTTAAAAATTATTTTGTCGCCTGGCCAGGCGTGGCTCAGCGGTTGAGCGTCGACCTAGGATTGAGGTGATCGGAGTTCGATTCCAGGTCAGGGCACATGCCCGAGTTGCGGGCTGAAGCTGGTCAGTGACTCTCATCATTGATGTTTCTATCTCTCTATCCCTCTCCTTTCCTCTCTCTGAAATCAATAAAGATTTATTTAAAAAAATTATTTTGTTGTTAAATATTTTATAAGAAATGCATTTGCTGGGGATCAAGCAGGAAACCTGGGCATGAGCCCCAGGTGGGATTGAATCTTGAACTCCTGGTTCCTAGGTCGATGCTCAACCACTTAACCATGCCAGCCTGGCAGTTTTTAATGTTTAATTATTTCTAAGAATAGGATTGAAAAATCTAGTAACATAATTTTCAGTCTTTTAAAATTCTCATAAACCATTGGAGGAAATTCAGGTTTTTTTTTTCCTTTATTCAGATACATTTAGCCTTCTAGGTACAGGAGTAGGGTAACCTGTTAGAGATTCTATCATTTTAATTCAAAGACTTATTTCTGTTGTTGAACTTCAAGTAGGTTATACAGAGGGCTCCTTTTCTTTATGTAGGCATTCACAACTAGTTATTTTTCAAACAAAGATAGCTTTTTTGGTAGTTAGTTTTTAAAATAATTTATGGTTATAAAATTTGAAGCATAAAGTCAAATATAAAAAAGAAATATTAATTGCTTGTAATTTTATCACCCAGAATAACCACATTTTACATTTCCTATTTTCAGTATTCTGTGTTATATTTGTACACTTTTTAAAGTGGATCATATGTACAAACAAATTTGTATACCCACCTGTCTTCACTTAATATAAATTTAAAGAACAATTTTATATTTGAATATTCATGTAAAAGTTGTAAGTAAAATAGATTAATGTCAGATTGTATATTAAAGGAAGACTGTGCTATACTTAAGTAGGAGTCATTGCAGATATGCAAAAATGGCTCATTTTTTAGAAGTGTTATTATAACATAACTTTATTGATTGGTCAGTGCAGAAAAAAATCCTGAGTATTGTCGGAAATAATACCAAGAAGGCATTTGATAAAATTCAACCTCTCTCCTGATTAAATATATTTAATAAAATAAAAATAGATGAATACTCTATTAAAAATTGTATGTTAAAACCCATGTCAACAGCACACTTCCTATTTTTTAAATCTTTTATTTAGCTTTTATTCATCATGAACAAATTTGACTTAAAGTTTTTCATCTTTGTCTATCACATAGGTGAAAATTATATTTTTGCTTTAAAAGTTGAATTTCTTTGATTATTGATGGGGTTGATAATATTTTATTTGCTTATAGGCCATTTGTATTTTGTTTTGAATTGCCTGTTCCTATTCTGTTCTCCTTTTGAAATATTGCTCTATATCGTAATGATTTATAACCTCTTTTCTTGTGGATTTTAACCTTTTGTTATAATTGGTTTATATATTTTTACAAGGATATATAAGTTTATGGATTTTTTTGCTATAATATACATTTATTTTATGTTGTTAAATAAGTGATCCTTTTCCTGCAGATTTTTACCATGTTAAAAAAGATCTTTCCTGGCTCTAGATTATACAATGATTTATAATTTTTTTAATCAGAAAAATTTAAGCTGTTTTCTCCATATTTTTAGGGGAAAATATTCATAATTTTTATCAAGTTTTAATAATGCAAAATTTCAGACATACAGAGATCTTAAGAAATATTGCCATCAGAATCAATCCATGTATCAGTTACTTAGATTTCTTAACATTTTGTCATGTTTGCTTCAGACCTGATTCTCTGTGTCATTTTTGTTGTTATTGTAGCTGAACCATATTAAATTAAATTGCATATTTTATATCACTTCTCCTCAAAGTACTTTCCTGAATATCCCAAGAATAAGGGAGTTTTTTAACAGAACTATAGCATTATTGTCACACTGAATAAAATTACAAGCAATTCCCTACTATCATCTAATATTTAGTATATAAAAATTTCCCCAGTTTGAACCATTATCTAATCTAGCAATATTATTACTATGTCTCTTTAATCCAAAATAGATAACCTCCCATCTTTCTTCCTCTTTCTCCTTCTCCCTCTTCATTGTTGTGGGTGGTTGTCCTGTGCATTAGGATGCTGTGTAGGATGCACACAGCAACGTCCTTGGCTGCTATGATAGCCCCCTCACTCCATTTTGATAACCAAAAATGTTTTTATGCATTGATAAATGCCTCTTAGGGGGAAGAACTCCCCTTGGCTGAGAACCAGTGCATTCAAGATAGTACCTTTTCTGCACTTTATTTTTTAAAATACTTATTTCTTAGAATTGTTTATATCTTGAATCTATTCTGTGTATCTAGCCTTTAGCCTATTTTGCTTATTTTACTTTTCTTTGTTGTTTAACCAGTAAGTAGTAATTTAAAAAATAACTTTATTGAGATATAATTGGCATATCATGCAATTCATCCAATTAAAGTGTACAATTCAGTGGCTTTTAGTATATTCACAGAGTTGTGTATGTATTGCCACAATAAGTTGTAGGCTTCATTACCCCAAACAGAAACGCCCTTATCCTTGTCTCATTTTAAAATTGTTTTTTTTGGTCTATTTTTTATTTAGTTTTTTGTATATTTCAGGTAGAAGTTCATTATCAGATAGATGATTTACAAGCATTTTCTCCCATTCTGTGGGTTCACTTTTCATTTTCTTCATGGTATCATTTGTAGCACAAAATTTTCTAATTTTGTTGTAGTGAAATTTATCTACTTCTGTTGATTGTGTTTTTGGTGTCAAAAGCTATTTTTAAATTTTGCAATGCATTTTCTTTAGTTAGCTTCAGGAGATGGTATCAAGTATCACATAAGCAAGACAAAATAAATAGATAAAAAGTACGGCTGAAATTAAGCCATTATAGTTTTTTCTAGTTTAAATTTTGAAAAATAATTTTTTGTGAGTTTTGTTATTATATCTAGATGGGGGTGTGTGTGTGTGTGTGTGTGTGTGTGTGTGTGTGTGTGTGTGTTTACAGAAGACTACTGAGAATTTGAGGGAGAAGAGGGGTTGGGGTTTTACATTGTAGCAATGCTGGATAATTTACAATCACTGTTCTCTGTAGCCGGGAAGGGAACTACAGTAACCCAAAACACCACAGTGTTCTTGTCTTCAGTTGCCCTGCTGTGAGTGTTTTCATGGTTAGCCACACCCTTGAGGGGAGGAAGAATCTTCCAAAAGCAGAGACCATACAATTCCAACCCTCCCCTCCTTTATATGTATAATCCCTTAATTCCTCCTTGCTGAATTCCTGTCTGCATTATTTCATGATTATTGGGGTGCTTATCCATGATTTTTTTCTCCAAGCACATTCTGAGTCTCTGGGTCTTAACTTTGGAGATTCCTTACTAGGCTGGCTTGTTATTTTATCAGCATTCCAGGTTCAGGAATCATAGCTCAGATCATAATATTCTTGAGTACATCTCTGTTTGTGGTCCAGCTGCCTCTTTGCGGTCACTTGCCGTAGTGTGTCTGCCGTCATCACCTCCATCTTCTTAGTGTCATACTTATTAAATGTTTTAAAAATTTTTATTTACTACTTACATAATTGAACCTTGACAGTATACAAATACATATAATTTTTTTCTTTTTAAGATTTTCCTCATACAAATTTGTTTTAAAGGTTGTGTATGTTAAGCTTTTTCCTTGTTATTACCATAATTGGACCAACAATTTTGTTTTGCCTTCTCAAATAGGATGTTAGTTTCATGTGTTTCATTTGGTGGAATAGAAGTTTTATGACAGCCTTTATGATCATTGTTTGATAGAAATAAATAATAGTGTATTCACTTAAATGTTTTAAATGACTGTTAATTGAATGTTAATAAAATGAGGTAAGGATATGGTGTGTCTTGTAGAAAAGTGGTATGTGCAGTCTAAAAATAACAAAGTATCCTAGCCAGTGTCGCTCAGTTGGTTGAGTGTCAGCCCATGCACCAGGAGGTAGCCAGTTTGATTCCCCATCAGGGCACATGCCCAGGTGTGGGCTCAATCCCCAGTAGGGGATGTTTAGGAGGCAGTTGATGGATGTTTCTCTCTCATCAGTGTTTCTCTCTCTCTCCCTTCCTCTCTCTGAAATCAATAAAAACATATTTAAAAATAAATAACAAAATAATAAAATATTTGTAATATAGTTTTTGTTAAAAAATCACATGCTTTTTGAAAAGTAAATCAGTGCAGAAGTGTATTTAGTAAAAAGTAAAAGTATTATTTGCTTTCTTCATTTTAAAGACAGTTCTGGGTACTTTCATACCTTTCTTGTTCAAACACACATGAGAGAGAATTTTCATTAAATTTTTAAAAAGTGCTCTTCAGGATAGTGATGTGAATTGTCTTTTCTTGCTTTGATAAGTTTCTTGAAGTGTTTATTTAATTTTACTATTAATTTCTGGTTGTTCTTACATTTTATGTTCTTCTCTTCCCTCTGTCCTATGGATAGTAGTTGCTCAATGAATTGATTTGACAGAGAAACCAAGGGCAGGTGGGACCTAAGTGTTAAGGTGCCAATTAATGATCAGAAAGGAAGATAAACGAGTGAAGATTATCACTTGGGAAAAAAAATCTTGATTTATATAACATTGATTTAGATGATTAATCAGAAGATCTGTGTATATAGTAATACTTACAATATACTGTATGTACCAAATGTTATACTTGGCACTAAGAATACCTCATGGAACAAAACATACACAGTTTATGTCCTCATGTGACTTATAGTGTATGGTGGTATATGCAGGAAAATAAACAGGCAGTTACACCCTAATATGATAAATGAGGATACTGGCAAGAGAATGGTTGAAATGGTGAACCGTGGGTCCAGTCTCGATAGGGAAGTGAATATAGAAGTGGGCTAAGTAAGGAGAAAGTAGTTTACAGCTCTGAATGGAAATGAAATAGGGGCAGTGGGTGTGACTAATTTAGAACTGGAAGGTTGTGGTAAGGGAAAAAGTTAATTTTCCCATTTCCCATTCAGAGAAGACAAGGTGATGATGAAATTAAGAGTGTGGACTATTATGACTAAAGTAGAGCTGCATGAAAGTTGGTGAAGGTGAAATGCTTATGATATTAAAAATAGACTGTTGGATGTATTATCCTTATGCATGTTGAAATAATGCAAGATTATGTAGTACTTGGGTTTCTGACATAGTACCAAATTATCCTGTATTATCTGAGGAAATAATTAGAACTCAAAATTTTTAAATGGTATTAGGGCAAATGTTTTTCTTAATATCACCAAATAAGATTGTAATTTCAGCCAGTTATATATATGGGAACACTAAGAATAACATAAAACTTATTTTTGACCAGTTCACTATTCTGATGTTTCAATGAACAGATTACCTACAGAGCAAATGAGCACTAAACTTGCTTGATTGGAAATGTTTACTTTTATTAGTCTCTAATTTTATTAGAATATAAAAATTTCTCTCAAACTAAATTAAGGAAAGGGTCTTATCAAGATTTTTTTTTTTTAATGTGACGGTAATGTCTATTTTGTTCACTGTTAAATCACTAACACCTGGCACGTGGTAGGTATTCACAAATATTTGTTAAGTGAATGAATAAGGGTTTGTTTTTGGTGAATTTGCCACTGTTTTCAAATGAATAACATACTTACAAGATTCTGAAAAGGAGTTTTTAGACAGTTGAGCATCTCCACCATGTTAACTAATGGTTGCATTAAATAATCTTCCCCATACTGTGATTCTTTTTTGATAGTTTCTTTAATTGTGGAAGATATAATTCAAACAAAAGAACAAATAAAACATTTATACAGTTTAAAAAGCAGCCCAACCGACATAGCTCAGGGGTTGAGCATCTACCTATGATCCAGGAGATTGCGGTTCTATTCCCGGTCAGGACACATGCCCGGCTTGTGGGCTTGATCCCGAGCTGGGGGAGGGAGGCGTGCAGGAGGCACCTGATCAGTGACTCGCTCATCATTGATGTTTCTATTTCTCTCTCCCTCTCCCTTCCTCTCTCTGAAAATAATAAAGACATATTAAATTAAAAAAAGCAAACACCTGGTTAAGAAACAGAACATTACTGAGTCTGTGAGAAGCCTCCCATGTGTTGTCCTACAATTGCAAGCTCTCTTCCTTTATCCCCAGAGATAGCCACTTTGCTTGGTTTTATTTTTAAGACCTGTGAATATATCCTTAATATGTTGTTTAACTTTGAAAAACTGACTAGCAAGCATAAATCTAACTGTGTAAAGAAAGGGTAATATAGCTAATATTTGATCAAGTCTCACGAGGAGGCAGGTTGAATAAAGTATCTGGGTCATAGTCTGGTTTCTGCTTTCCTGAGAATTTACGAGAACTCTTTTCAGGGAAGTCCGTGTATAAGACTGGGTGAATCTTGGGAAATAGCATCTGTTTCCCATAGTTGGGCATCTGGCAGTACTGTGGTGTGTACCAACCCTATATAGAAGAAATAAAACAGCAACAACAAACCACTCAGTGACATAAAAGAAGATAAAAATAAATGGAAAAATATTATTTTAGGGTAGGAAGCTCAATATTATAAATTCTCCCTAAATCTTGTCCAAGATTTCTGTTCATGTGTCATCTAATCTTTGAGGGCTTCTTAGATCAACCAGAGGAAGTTGCTTTATTTTTCACCATAACACTCATCCCTATCTTACATAACTGTATAGTTACTTACTTATTTGTCTTTTTTCCCTTTCTGGAATGTAAACTTATAAAGATATGCATATATCCTACACCCAGATCAGAGGATAGCAGAGTCCTAACTGTCCCACCCACTTATGCCTCCATTACTTTACAGAAGATTGAAAAAAAAAAATAGTCAAAATGACATGCCTGTGAAGAAAATGCAACATGTTTAGAAACACTGGTAAAAGCTTTGCCAACTTGTACTACAAGTGGGAGAAAAAAAAGCTGTCAGAGGGATCCCACTACAAGGTAAACAGACTTCCCTTTTCTGGAACTCATGTAACACAGAGGAAGGAGGTCACTTTCCGTTTCCCTTTCTAACAGACTGACTTCTGGATTAGGCATTTTGGCTGCTTATGCGCTAATAACTGCAAGATCACAATCCAGTGCCCCATTCCAGCTACAGACTTATTCCAATGCCAACGAATGATGTGATGGTACCTTATAATCTTCTAATTGGGAAATTGCACATTTCCCTCATTCTCACCCCAGCAGTGTGAGAAGTAGGTCTACAACATCTCCAGGCTCAGACCAAATGGCGGTGCTTGGACTGCAGCAAAGTAACCACTGCAAAGTATTTCCAAGCAGCAAGAAATTATATCCAGATTCTCATGAGACTACTGTAGGGTACAGAGTAGGAGCATGAAAGCAATCAAACCTTGTGTAAAGTCTCTTTGCCATTTTTTTAAATTAATGAGGGTATGCTCATCTTTCTTCCCTTATTGAATGTAGATTTATCGGTATGTTTTATTCACTATTGTTTCCGCAGCACCTTGAACTTAGAGCACAGAGGAAGCAGTCAATGACTGAATGAGTGAATAAATACAACTGTCGTTTCTCTCATAACCCACAGCACTTACTATCTATTCCATAGTTTTCGGTCATTAATTTTGTTTAGTTTAGCATTTATAATGCTTTCTATTATTTTCTGTGGGTTCATTGTTTAATTGTCTCATTCCTATAAAATAGTCTTCTCTGTGCTTCTCGATGGAAAGAGTGGGACAAATGCTCCCTTGTATACCTCACAATACAAGGCAGATGGATATAACTTGTTGAATACATTATTTATTCATAATGACTTAAATGGCTAAAATCCAGTTTGCCGTCAACAAAAGGAGTATTTTTATTAGATAATACAGCATAATTCTAAACAAAATAGGTTTTTTTGTTTATTTTTTAAGTGTGGAGAATTTTTGGAGATGTTTTGTTTGAGCTCATGGTAAATCTTGCTAAGTGGAAGTTGGAAGTTTTGTAATTATAATTTTACAAATTTCTATATACAGTTTGAATTAAAAATGTCACAAATTTTCAGTAAGATACGGATTTCTTACATTGAATTTTTTTTTTAAAGTTGTCATACTATAGTTATGTTTAAACTTAGTTTTAAGCACAATTTTGATCTGCACTTTACATATGCTTTTGCATATATAAATACCCAAATGTTTTTATAAATACTTTATCATTACTCATTCCAGCATATTATTCAACAATGTGTATAACTATTTCTTGTACCTTTACATTGTCACTAGATTTAAAAAAAATCATTGCTGATGTTCTATAAATCTCGTTCTACGCGCAGATTTTGTATATCATTTCTTGGAGATAAATTTCCAAAAGTATACTTAACATTTTCAAAAGTAAATACTTTAACAGTAATTGAAACAATACCATAAATATACAAAAGGAGAAATTTAAAGCTATGTAAAAATTTTGTTGGTTCTTTTTGATTCATATTTATTAAAAAAATTTTTTTTTGCTTTATTTCAGACCAGTCTATCCATATGGGGATGGGGAAGCCTTGGCATTGTCCTTTCTCTAATAACTTTTGGACCCTTTGTAATATTTTATTTGGCATTTTATATCTTCTGCTTTGTGGGTGGGTAAGTATAATCAGTGATAATTTTACAATTCATATGTCATGTTCTATTGTTCAAAATTGAGACAAATGCAAGAGAAATGGAAGTATGATTTATTGTGAATGCTTTTTTTACAGATTATTTTTTACCAAAGTTTAAAAGTAAAATTAAGATACTTATATAAATAAAGCGATGATGGTTATTATTTGTGGCAGAAATATGGTTAGTTATCTTCAAAAATAAAATAAAATTTTTAATGATACAAACTTTTTTGTGATAAAGGAAAGTTTTTAAGATTTTTAAATTCCTTTCGGTGTTATTACTCCTTTAAGGTTGAAATTACCTTATCTATTATAACAGTAACAAGGTAAGTTATATTGAGATGACAAATCAAGTGTTACATAGAGATACTGTGTTATTGATTAGACTTCAAACAGTAATGTTAATTATTTTCCTTAGTGTATGCTGTCATTTTATTTAAGAAAATTCAAACAAACACCTGAATTTTCAGTTTTCTCTTCATGGTTATTTAGTTTACAATGTTTATGCTTTTTATCTTACCTTGATAAACCTTTACAAGAGAGGTTTCAGTCAAGATTTTGTATAGCTTCCCATGCAGAGCATTTGTCAGGCATGAGTTACATGTAAGAGAATGTATAGACAAGAGCGATGCTTGTTTTAGATACTCTAACCAGCTTAGCTGAAATAAGCATTTTGTTGTTAATATATGTGTATATGTATGTATTTATGTAAATTTCTGCAATTATTTGTGAAATGAATACAAGTTCTTTTAAAAATATCTTATGAGAACCCCCAAATTTGGAGGAGTTATTTGATCCTATAGGTTTAGAGGGCTTAGCTGAATTGAATAGCTTATATAAACTATGGCCTGAAAAACTGTATAAGAAACTAAAGGGTGGCTTCTGAATATATTAACTACCTATTACCTCTTTTAGGATATGGGTTTGAAAGTCATGCATAGCCATTTTATAGGGAGTGTACCCACTGATTGTTGAACCAAGTAAGAATTAAAGGACTATTTGTAAAACTACTTTTTATTTTAGTTTTAGTGTTTTTATTAGAATTGCTTAGATAAAATAACTGTTGAACAATTAAGAAATAAGCAGTAGGAATCAGATAAATGTAGTTCTAAATATCTTTATTGATTATAAAGATGATTGAAGACCATAGATCTGTAGCATTTTGGCTTCTAAATTATACTCCTTAGCCCTAAATTAAGGCCAGAGCTAATTGGTTGCATAGCTGCATGGTTGCATCTTTCCCATGTAGGGTCATAACTGCTTTTACTTATTGGAAAGGAGATTATTTTGAGGTGTTTCTGTGAAAGGAGAGATTTCTTCTATTTCACTAATTGAATAAGCCCTTGGGAAAAGTGAAGGAGAAAAATACTTCAGAAAAGGAGGAAATTTCAGGTTTATAGAGGAAGGTAGGAGACCTAGGAACTTTTGGAAAATGGAGAGGTGGAGAATTACTTCTTTTAGATAGACTAAACTGCTTTGTATAAAATTTGGGACAGAGAGAAGTGATGAGTGCATTCATTTCAGAGTCATGGGAACCTCTGTTTCCTTTTTGCATCTACTAATTTATTAAGGAATAATTTTCAAAACAATTAGAGGATACTTGTAAGTATGTAAACATATTTAGATAAAAAGATGGGACATTTGAGAGTGTGGGAGAGACACTAAAAACTCTTTGGATAACATTAAGTCACATGGTAGGGTGTGAAATTCCAAGTTGGTGGCATTTCATAAATTGATGTTCTGTTCCAGACTGTTGATCTCAGTGAAACTCACTGCCACGGTAGGGGACTTCTACTTGCATACTAGCAAGCCTCTCAAGAAGAGATTAATTAAGCACTTCTAGGTTATTCAGTTATGGTCAATGAGTACTATCATACCTGAGTAAAATCTTTATTTTGGCTCTAGTTACAAAGAATGATTGTCCCTTCTTTAACTTAATATAGTTTAATGCCTTATAATTTTAAAAGCAAAAATAGGCTTTTAAATATCAATCTCAAGTAAAAACATTTCATATAATTCAAATAATTTAGAAATGATTAGAAAACCACTGAGGGATTTTTGTTTGTTTTATTTAGTTATTATTTTGGCATATCATTATATAGCTACTTAATGGCATTCTGTTATGTTTGTTTGGTTATGCAATCATTTGCAGCACCTGTTTTTACTTAAACCTCAGTGCTAAAGCTTATTACTTACGTTCTTTGAAGATCAGACTGTTTTTTTAGCCTACTTCCCTACTGTTATACTGTGGACAAAGGTTTATGTTTTATCAGTTTCATTATGTTTTAGAAATACATTGTTTACTTAATATACACATTTTATTATATATGTAAATGTGCTCTTAACCAGGTAAAGCTGAAATACAGAGCCAACATGATTCTTAATAATGACATCAGATACAACACAGGTGAAATTTACTGATAATTCTGAGGCCAGCCTTTTAAAAAAGAAACAAAAACAGAATCAGTGACATGAGCTGATTTTATTTTTGTTTTCCACTCTCCTCCCTGCCTTTGTGATGCCTGTGCTGCAGATCAGTGAAGTGGCAGATAGCCACAAAAAGCAGAAAACATTGAGAATCTTCAATAGTTGAGGGTGCCCATATGTAATTTTTCCCTGCTCCCTTCTTGTCACTACAGTCTTTGAATTTCTTTAACATTACTATATGATCATTACAAAATTAAAATTTATTTTTCTTCCTTATTGGATTCCTGTCTACTTAGTAGTGCTTAGATTTAATTGGTAAATTTTAAATAGAGGAAATACTGGTAGCATTTAGTTAATACTTATAGTAAAGTAGTTCAAAACCAGTGTTTATCTTACCTTGACCCTATAATTTTGTCTTATTAATTCCAAGCTTATTTGATAAATCATAAGTTGGATCACTTTTTTATATATAGCCTTTGTTCTGTATTCATAGTGGCAAGTTATATTAATATCTCATGTTAATTAGTTCACAGTAGAAAGTGTATGATTTAGCTATAAATTTAGCTCTCATTTGTTTTTGTCTTTTTTTTTTTATTAGCCTACTTATTCAATGAGGACTGATTTTCCTAACATTTGAAAATGTTCCCTGAGATTTTTTTATGAAATATACTGGATGAAAACTTTGAAAGTCATTATTATGTAAATTCACAAATACAGTTGATTTAAGCTTCAGAACGTAGCAAAATCTGTCAATTCCTTGCCTTGCCAAAGTCGCAAACTGATATTTTAGTGAACGATAAGTGATCTGTTAATTCTGAAAAATATATTTGGTAATAGATGTATTAGATTGTAGTAAAATTTTGTTTTTGTATCTATAATTAAATATTTTTCAGGGGTTTTGTGGTCACTCTCCTGTTTGGAAAAACAAACTCAGAGAAGTACCTAGAGCAGTGTGAACACTCATTTCTTCCTCCAACATCAACTGGAATTCCTAAGGTAAATAGGGTAAAGGAATGCAAAACCTTAAAATACTGTTCTGTGCAATGATAATTTTTTTTTTTTTTTTAAATATATCTTTATTTCAGAGAGAGGAAAGGAGAGGGAGAGAAAGAGATAGAAACATCAATGATGAGAGAGTCATTGATCGGCTGCAGCCCGCAACCCGGGCATGTGCCCTGATCGGGAATCGAACCCCGATCGCCTGGATCCTAGGTTGATGCTCAACCACTGAGCCACGCCTGGCCCGGCTGCAATGATAATTTAAAATGTGATCATCCGTATATGGTTTGGCAGATTTTTTTATAACTCATTAATGCTCATTATACATTTATGGGAGACTTTATGATTGTGCTTAGAAAAATGCATTCTAACAAGTTACCTTTTAAATTTTCTCAGATGTTAAAAGTGGGAATGCAGATTTGAGGTAAAGACAGAAAATTGGAGTGTTTTCCTGCTATCTTAACTGAGAATTTCAGAGTATCACATGTATGATTTGTGTCAATGAATGTAGTGTTTTGAATAAAATAGCAAAGGAAGCAGAGGGAGAAAAGGGGTACTTTTTCTTTAACTCACTTGAAAAATATAGCTTGTAGTTAGGCTATGCATTAGTTATAATTTTAATAAGTTAGGGCAATTACATATCACCTTGAATGTTGCTATTTTTATTTTTAAATTCTTTTCTTTAATGTCATATCTTATAAATAAAATCAGAATTGAGTACTATGGATAGTAATATAGATAGGCTTCAGATTTGCATTGCTTCAATTCTTGCTGTGGGATTGGAATGGCTTCATCTTTTATAAGGAGAGCCAAATGGTCTGGAGTTGATGCTAGGAATTTAACTTCATTATTTTGTTCAATTTGTGCTAAGATATAAGAGGTGCAGAGAAAATAATATATAAAGTATTATTTTACGTTACTGAAATAAAAACCCTGTGCCACTGATTTTCATACTGATGAATAATTTTTTTCTGTACTTACCGTAACTTTTAAAATCGACTGAGGTGTTTTTGCCCTCCTTTACAACTCCTGTTAATATGTGTTCTTTGAGATAGCTCGCAAATCTTTCGGAAGAAATGAACATTTTCTTGGTTTGAATCATTTCTTAACCATTTACAATTTCCATTCATTTGAGTGATAAATATAGAACATGGGAAAAATTGTAAAAATTAAGATCTCAGCCCTGGCTGGTGTGGCTCAGTTTGTTGGGCATTGTCCTGTGCACTGAAAGGTTGTCAGTTCGATTCCCTGGTCAGAGCACATGCCAGGGTTGCAGGCTCAATCCCCGGGGGGGGGGGGGGGGGGGGGGATGCAGGAGGCAGCCAATCTGTTTTCCTCTCACATCAGTGTTTCTGTCTCCCCCTCCATCTCCCTTCCTCTCTAGAAGTCAATAAAAAGAAATCTTGAAAAAAAAAAAGATGCCAAACAGTAATAAATCATAGTCAAAACTAGTATTTATAATCTGTATTTTAGTAGATGGTATAAATAATAGTGACTTGATTTTATTTTTCTAAAATGATTTATAAGCATGCTTTAGGAAAAAAATCTTAGAGGTTATATAAACGTGAAGCATATGTTATATATAAATATATATATATATATATATATATATATACGCGCTTTGGTTTGTATTTTTAATTGAAGAGTGTCTCACTACTTTTCACCCTGTTTCCAGACCATTGTTCTTTCTGAAGACTACAGAGAAATAGCGAAATTAATTTTCATTATTTGTTAAAAATCATCCCTAAATAAAATCAATTTAAAATATATTCCTTTGGCAGCTGTTTTGGTTTGGGAAGGGGGAAAAGGGAAGAGGAAAATTAATAATTTAACTCTCTTAAAAAACTAACTTATGCTTTTAAAGTTTCATTGAAATATGGCAACAGTATATCTGTATATTTTCATTTGCTGATTTTATTAAATTTTTTAAGTTAAGAATATATGTATTTTTGGATGTGTAGTTTTGTTAACTTGAGAAATAGTGTTTCTTTTATGCTAGAGTCTCAAGAAATCAGATTATTTATTTACCTGAAGATAATGATGGGAAAGTTATAATGAACGTTCTGTTAGAAGTAAACTACATAGATTTTAAATCAAGAAACTGTACAGTAAGATGTGATGGTTTCCTTTAAGTGTTTAGAAGAAATGAAACGGGAAGCCAGGACTATAAAGATCGATAGAAGATTGACTGGTGCCAATATAATTGATGAACCTCTCCAGCAAGTGAGTTTCAGTATGTGGTATTTGAATTCCATATATTGTGTGCTAGGTATAGTTCTTTGGAAAATATTAAATAATTTTGCTACTTATGTAATATGCTAGAAATATAATGCTATTCTTGGATTCTATATTTAAAGATGCCTTATTTATGAACTAATTTATAATGAGGTATTTTACTTAATATTAAAGCCTTTTGATTGAGTTTGCATTTAGAAAAAAACTTTTTACTGATATATTTGATGATATTTCTAGTTATTTTACAGTTAAAGTGTTATCCTTAGCTAATGAACGGATTCAGTGCTTTGGTAAATCAGACCTTATTCCCTGTGAGCTTTATTACTTTGTAAAATAAACATACCTATTTTGATTCAACAACATTAAAAAGTTAGAATTTAAAAAATTATTCTACGCCATAGTATTTTTCACTGATTTTTTTATTATATGATAATTATAATGCGTACTTTAAGATTCTAACAGTTTCATAAATGAATCCATATTTAGTTTCTCAGAATTACAAAAACATTATACATTAAGTTGTATTATTTGCTATTTATTGGCTAACTTAATACTGTTGGCAGTATCAAAGGTATTAGACCTAACTGAAGTATGTCATTTTTGTAATTTGACTGAAAGGAATCTGACGATATAATATTGGAAAAATTGTTTTCTTTTTGAGAATTAGGGACCACTGGCATTACTTTGCATCTCATTACATCAGACCTATTAAAACTCTCCATTATATTATAGCATTGAAAGTTTACTTTTTCTGCAAGCTCTGTCTTTACGAATTTGGGTTAGGCTTGGCTATAGATAGTAATGTAAAAAAAAATTTGGGCAGTGTATGAATTGGGATACCGAAGTAATTTTAAAATTTTTGAAATGTTTTTTGGCATATTTATGTTTTTTAAATTAAAAAAAGGTTGCCACCACAATTTAGTGTGTAGAGAGGTAATTATCAATTGGCAAATAATCTTTTTAGATTTTAATTTGCCACTGTTACTTTTTAAATCCTAATAGTTGTTTTTGTTCCCCCAATATTTTTGTTTTAGGTTATCCAGTTTTCCTTGAGGGATTATGTCCAGTATTGGTATTATACACTAAGTGATGATGAATCTTTTCTTCTTGAAATTAGGCAGACTCTTCAAAATGCACTCATTCAGTTTGCTACTAGGTAAGGTCACTGCATTGTATTCATGCTGAAAAACTTAAATATGTTGTTTGTACCAGTGGGGAAAATAGCTTAAATGAGAGGGGAACATTAATTATAGTTGACCCTTGAAATAACACTGGGGTTAGGAGCCCAACCCCTTTCACAGTTGAAAATTTGCATGTAACTTTACTCCCCCAAACTGTAAGCCTTACCAATAACAAGTGATTGATTAACATTTATTTTGTCTGTTATCTGTATTACATATTTTTACCATAAAACGAGAGAAAGGAAATGTTATTAAGAAAATCATAATGTAAAGAAAGTACTTTTATAGTACTGTGCAAATTTTTAAAAATATGCATATAAGTGAGCTTGTGTAGTTCAAACCCATGTTGTTCAAGGGTCCACTGTATTTAAAGGTAAGTAGAATAGTAGAATATAGATAACTTGGATTATAGAACTAGAGTTAGTCCTTTAAATTTAACCTTGACATTTACAGAATGTTTATTTTGATTAAGCCCTGTTCTCTCAGTCTATGTCAGTTTCTTTCTCAGGGACCAATCATGTGACATTTCAGAGCCTTCCACCCCACTTATTGATCGTTTATTTCTCCTTATCCAGATACTCTGTTTTCTTTGAGTGCTAAGGAAATTAGTTTCTCTTTAGGCACATACCTAATGGAAATCCTCTTAATGGAAGAAGAAACCAAAGGAGCATAAATCAGTGGAGACTATTCAGTTTATTATTTATTTATAGAAGAGAAGTGTATTTTGATTATTTTGCTGTAAGAAACACCCACTTATATAGTATCTCCCATATAACAAAATATTTTGGTTTATATCCTTTTAGTAAAACTACTTGATTTTTTGAGGGGGGCCATTTCATATCCAGGAATTATTTATTTTTGAAAGGATGGACTTATGTTTGTATGAGTTTGCAGGCCTTTTTTTTTTTTTAATCCAAGATTTTGCTTCCCAGTGCACATAAAGATTTTCCTACTAACCTGTATCCTCAAAGCCCTAGGCTGCATGCCTTGGCCATGAGTACTCCCAAATCTGAAAGTGTTTTTTTCTAGCCACCCTTTCTTCTTTCTTACTTTGGTTCTTGAAATACCTTCTTGTACTTTTGAGAATCTTGGAGCTTTTTTCCCTAGGGCTCTTACTGGTTTTCTTTATTTCTGTTATGTGTATGTTAGCTGCCTTACCTTTGAATGGGCTTTGACTTCTGAGGACCCTGTGGATGAGTGATGTCCACCATATCCTGTCCTCATCAGCCCTGCTCAGCTCCTGCAGACTCATGCCTGTGGCTCCTTTTATGGAGTTAGTCCATCTTATATTTGGTCTTCCTTTTTCCTACTGCCTGCTATTTTTCCCAACGTTATTGTCTTTTCCAAAGAACTCTGCCTTTTCATGATGTGCCCAAAGTAGGACAGCTTCAGTTTTGTCAGTTTTGCCTCCAGCAAAATTTCAGGCTTAATTTGCTCTGCAACTCACTCTGTGCACGTAGATATTTCCAGCTCATCTGCTCTCTCAGGACTTTTCCTCCATAACTCAGTTGATTCTGAGCTTTAGAGTAGAAGGTTAATTCCTCAACCATAGGTCATTGGGGAGGCCTGCAGTAAGGTTTATGGTTTGAACAATAACCGTACTTGTGGCGATAGATTTGAGCTTCTTCTCCCTTATGATTGACAGCAGACATGTGCAAGGTAGCCAGCTTTAATTATGCATGTAGACTAACTGTGAAACACAGGAAATATAATAAAGGATAACCAAAGGAGGTCAGAAATTGGGCTTTATCTCTTTTATTTCATATATGTAACAATAATAAGCATTAGGTATTCTTTTAGATAACTCTTCTGAATCAGTCATTTACTGCTTTCTGTAGTAACACCATTGTAATGATTTTCCTTTGAAAGGGTGGGAATAAGATGAGTTCATTATTCTTGTGTCTGACTGCCTAAGAGTATTTTAAAATATAACACATTTTTGACATGGAAAGAACTTTGAACTAGTAATTGGAAGACCTGAGTTTGCATCCTCTTCTACTACTTTTCCATGGAACTGTGAGCAACTATTTTAAACTCCTTGAATCTTGATTTTTCTCATATGTAAAATAAGCATAATGGTGCCTACCCTGTTCTGCATTCCTCAAAGGGCTATTGTCAGGATCAAATTCATCTATTCAGCTAATATTTTGTGCCTACTTTGTACCAACCAGGTGCTGTGTATGCAGTAGTGGGACAAACAAAATTCCTGCTTTGTGAAATGTAGTGAAAATAATACTTGTGAAGTGTTTTAAAAATTGTGAAGGAATTTAGAAATTTAAGTTGTTATGCCATCCATTATCCACAATTTCACAAATCAGGAAGCTAAGATCCAGAAAGATTAAGTGATTAGTCCATTGAGTTGGGGGCAGAGTAAGAATTAGAATCAGATTGTTCTTAGTCCAGTGTTCTTGCTTTCCCCCCATTCCCTATCATATCTGTTATGATCTAGATTATTCATCTTAGTCTCCCCACCTTTTCTTTCCTCTCTTTGCAGTGCTTTTCCTGTTTTTGATCCCCATCACCTTTTCTTTAAACTTCATGTCATAATTTTTCCCCCCTCTTCTGTAGCAGTCTGTGTTATCAGCCTGGACTTGAATTAGGCTGGAGCCTTAGCTGATGAATACTTAGTAGCCTGTGTATTTTTATTCCCCCTTCAAATAAGATATCATGACATAGGACAGAAAGCCCTGGAATATCTGTATTATAATTCTGTCTATAGCATTAAGTTACAGTGTATTTAAAAGGAAATTTCTTAACATCTATTACTAAAATAGTAATACTATTTGTATGGGACAAATGAGATGATGTGTATGAGACATTTCATAAGGTCTTTGTTAATCAATGAATGACATTTTGAACAAGTTACCTGACTTTCTGTGCCTCAGTCTCTGCATTAGTAAAATGGGGTAATTGTCCCATAGGGTTGTTGTAATGATCATGTGGGGGGTGAAGTACATGTAGCATACCACAGGATCTAGCACATAATAAGTGTTCAATAAAGGTTAACTTGGTTACCATTATTATGATCTTTTTAATCTTCAACTGAGGATATGTTTTTATTGATTGTAAGAGAGAGAGGAAGGGATAAAGAGAAACATACATCAATGTGAGAGAAACATTAATTGGTTGCCCTCCATATGCGCCCCGACTGGAGGTCAAACCACAACCAGGGTATGTGCCCTGACGGAATCAAACCCACAACTTTTTTTGGTATATGCAACAACGCTCCAGCCAACTGGGCCACCCAGCCAGGGCTATTTTGGTTACTATTTTTGTTATTTATTATGTTCCTAGGATATGGATACAGATTCTTTGACCTTGTCTTAGCTTTTTTTTTTTTTTTATTGTGGGGCTGGGGGAGACAAAATTAAAGCACATGAAATGGAAAATAAGTCATCGTTTGTATGGTACTGAGCAAATTTTCATCTAGAGGTAGAGTAGACCAGAGTAACTGATGAAGACCTCATGTGGATTGAGGCCAAAACTAGTCTTCAATAATGGGTATATTGAGATAGAGAGAGAGGGATAAAGGACATGTTAGAAAAGAGAGATAGTGTGAGCAAAGTTCTACAAAAGGGGATAAGATTAGGTGGTAGAAACCATGAGGAGATACAAATGAACAAGGAACCTTGTTGCTCTCCAAAGTGAAAAGTGGTTCCTAACTCACTCCATTTTTATTCCTTTTAACCCCAAGATTAGTGGAAAGAAGATATATTCTAATGCCACTGCATTCTGTCCTGAAGGGCTTTCCCCTTGGGGGAAGAAGTCTGGATGTTCTGTAGGTCCCAGGATTCAGCAGTTATGGTTGTAACTGTATCATTATTTCTAGAACAAAAGGGAGTATGTTCTGAAAGTTTTGCCATTTTTCTCATTACCTTTTGCCTAGAAATAATGTCATATGTTCCTAAATTTGTTCAAAAGGCAAGCACAATAAAAATAATAGACATTTGCACCAGTAAAGTTTATACTCTTTTGCCATTTTATATTCTTTACCATTTGAAAACAGCTCAAAACTAATATTAAATGGAAAGATGATTATTGTCATATTTACTATAGTAGAGCAAAAACTATTAGGAACCATCTAAATATTTAAAAGAAGGAGAAATGTTAATGTTTTTATATCTACAGAATAGATGGATTGTTAATTATACAGTTGACCCTTGAACAACGTATGGGTTAGGAGTGCTGACCCCTTGCATAGTCAAAAATCTGCATATAACTTTTGTCTCCCCCAAAGCTTAACTACAATCGTTCCTGGGTAGCCATGGGGGATTTTTTCCCGGGACTCCCCACGGATACCAAAGTCCATAGATGCTCAAGTCCCTAATATAAAATGGTATAGAACAATGCATATATTTGGCCCTCTGAATCCTCGATGCAAAACCCAGGGATATAGAGGGCCAGCTGAGTATTTATTGAAAAAAAATCTATATATGAGTGGACTCAGGCAGTTCAGAACTCTGTTGTTCAAGGGTCAACTGTATAGTTATATAATTCACATACCATTCAATTCACCCCCTTAAAGTCAGTGGCTTTTAATATATTCACAGAGTTGTGCAACCATCATCACAGTGTAAGAACATTTTATGACCTGTACCCACTATCAGTCACTCCCCCATTCCTCAAAAGCTTCTAGCTCTAGGCAACCACTTACTACTTTTTATCTCTATGGATTTGCCTACTTATGCTGGACATTTTATATGAATGAAATAATATAATATGTGGTCTTTTATGATTGCCTTCTTTCACTTAGCATAGTGTTTTCAAGGTTTACCCATGTTGTAGCATGTATTAGTACTTACTCATAAGAATAGCAATTCACTGAATGGGTAGACCACATTTTTTTGTTTATCTATTCATCACTTGGTGGGCATATGAGTTGTTTCCACCTTTTGGATATTATGAAGAATGCTACTATGAGCATTTGTGCACAAGTTTTTGTGTGAACGTGTTTTCATTTCTCTTGGTTGTGTATTCCACCTATGAGTGGAATTTCTGGGTTGTATAGTAACTCTGTTTAACCTTTTGAGGAACTGCACACTATTTTTCAAAGTGTGTTACATTCCCACCAACAATGTATGAGGGTTTCAATTTCTCCACATCCTTGCCTTGCCCTCCTAGTGAGTGTAAAGTGGCATTTCATTATGGATTTTATTTGTATTTGCCTGATAGCTAATGGGTTTGAGCATCTTTTTGTGCACTTATTAGTCATTTGTATATCTTCTTTAGAGAGTGTCTATTCAGATAACCTGTATTCACTATCACTTTCCCCCATTTTAAAATTATTTGTAATTTTATTATTGAGTGTACTACTGCGTGTTTTCATAAATAGTTTTATAGGACAATCTGCTCATTTGTTTGCATTTTGTCCATGGCTGTTCCTATACTACCGTGGCAGAATTGACTGTTGTGATCGAGATGATGTGGCCTGCAAAGCCTAAAATAGTTGCTATTTGGCTCTTTAGAGAAAAAATTTGCTGACCTCTGGAATGGATAATTTTGCAGCCATAAATCATTTATGAAGCATTATTAAACAAATTGGAAATATATTAGAATAAAAATAATACAGAATAGTGGGTACTATGTTATTTCATCTGTCTAAAAAGTTATAACTGTATGATAGCAAAGAGACTAAAAGGAAATACACTGAAATATTAACAGTGACCTTTGGATTGTGGCTTCATGACTGATTATAACTGATGCAGAAAATCTAAAGAAGGAAATTATTTAAAAATGGGTATCTATTAGAAATATTTGGTAATAAGCAATAAATATATCTAGGATGACTTTTTAAAAATAAATTCACCTGTTTCTCGGCTTTTTATGTTCTGTGAAAACATAAATAAAACATAAATATAAGAATCATTTTTTCAACTATAGGTGACATGTTTGGTATAGGTAGCCTCTATTTCTTGGGAAGTGATCTTGAAACTAATGCTTAATATAGTGTTTTGTACATGACAGAATAGTGAATACTAATATATTTTTTTAAATTAAGTTCCCGTTTATGATTTCCGTGTTAATTTTTTTCCATAAAATTTTAATATATTCACTGTTGGGCCTAGGACTATTTTTTTTATCAAGAAAAATTCACTAAAAATCTTGTTTATTAATAGGTAGCATGAATTTCATTTTTAATACTTTATTTAACATTATACTTAAGAGAATGCATACTTAGCCCCAGGTTATTTTTTCCCTTTCCTGTAGCTCGAGTATGGCTTTCAGCTCTGTGTTCTTTATACTCCACCCCTAAAATAGGAGAGTGTGCTTCATGTGTGTTCCTCTACCCAAGTTGTTCATTATATCCTGAGATCCAAGTCCTTTAGAACATCTGGATATTGACTTCTCTGAAGCATTGGGACATAGACCTGGACTTCCTATGTGGTGGTGTAGCTCACTAGGTACCATTGCTTTAATATGGTTATATAAAACGGCATGCCTACATTTTTCTCCATTTCCACTGTTTTGTAAAGTAACTTTTATGAGTCAGGAAGTTTCATGTTGTTAAGGTGTCGTAGAGAAAACACAGAATTGAAAAAGAACCCTGATTTTTTTTATAAATAAAGTCTTAATTTCATTATGTAATCTAGATTAAGTAAATTAAGTTCTGGCTTTATTTATAGGGGCTTACGGTAATTATTTCAGATCCCTTTCAGTTGTAACAAACTAGAGATTCCCAGGTCAGGTTGGTACTAATCTTGATTTGTTTGTTTTTAATCATGCCTCCTCCGAAAAACACTCACATACTCTGTCACACCCCACATTTTGAATACCATTTGGGGAGTTATTTTTTATAGTGTGTAGGGTTAATAATTAGATTAAATTTACTTTGGGTCTAAGTACTCCAGGTCTATTTTATTAGTAGGAGATCTTATATGATAACAAAGTTTATTTAAACCTTTAATTTATTTCTACATGGTCAGGTAGGATGCTTGACCCCAAACATAGGTGTAGTAGACTGGTCTATTTTTTTTTCTTTGAGAAGAAATAAAAGCAGCTTAAAAAGTGTTGAATTGACGGAAGTGTTTTAAAATTAATATTTCTGTTTTCCAGTCTCCTTTCTAAGTTTATCATTCTTTACTAAAAGTAAAGAATAATGGGTATAACTAATGATTCCATAACAAATCCAGTTGGAAATCAGGTGGTTTTTCCACTCCTTAATTTCAACAGAATTAAAGGAGGACCTAATCAAATTATTAGCTGATATATTACTAAAACTAAATTTTTATGACATAACTATGTGATTTGGATGCATAATTTGAAAGGAGTTCAAAAACTTATTGTCATTGATATAATAAAACTTCTTCCACTCTTCTATACTTATTTTGATGGGAACATGGCTTTGGTAGTTTTATCTAGAAAAGGAATATAAATAAAAGTGATGATCTTCAGCCCTATTTCTTTTTTATTAACTATTATTTTGTATTAATTTCAGGCATACAGCATAGTAATTAGACAATCATATACTTTACAAAGTGTTCCCTGATATTTCCAGTACCCAGTTGGTACCACACATAGTTATTACAATACTACTGACTCTATTTCCTATGTCGTAGTTTAGACTCATCTTTTCTTGATGGTTAAAAATCTTGAATTGATGAAACTTTAAAATTTTTTATAATGATCCAAACTACTGCTATTCTTTATAGAATGCTGAAAACACAATAAATTTGTAGTTTTATAAGTATACTACTATAAGTTTTGTGAGGTGTGAATAATCCCACCATGGCTAATTTTAAGCTGTCTGCATGACATCACTGATGAACATGGAGTTAGGAAAGAGATGCACACTTCTGGCTCTCCCACTCAGCACACAACTGGGAGGAGGGCAGCCCAGTAAAGGGAGCAGGCAGATTGGTAATGAGACTTGTTTCTTTGTGTAGTTGCTTATTAAACTTCAATAAAATAGGAATTCTCCATATATTTTTGAGGATTATGGTAAAGGGTTTTGAAAAAAAGTCAGTTTATTTTATGTTCAGTTCTTATAAGTAAATCCTTACAGATTTTAAAAGGGAAACAAAGGTGCTCTGGAGAGTTGTAACATGCAGGATTTATGACTGAATTGAGGTTGGAAGAAGGGGAATTCTTTTAATGGGTTTAGTAGCACACTTATAATTTTGTGCCTTTAAAATTTGACTCAAATTCAATCTCCGGTTGATTCTTTTGACACTGGAACAGAGTAGTTTCTCAAGAACTCTAGAACGATGGAAAGAAGTAAAGGTTTATGTATTTTAAAGAGTATATCCTTTCTAATAGTAAGTTATGAGGGGGAAGTTACTGCCTGATTCACTGGCTTAAGGAAGAAGGAATTTCTTCTTTCACACATAGGCCACTGCTTTCAACAAAAGATCACCATGGGTCAGTAGATCAAAAAGCCCTCTAGTGGAATAAAACTTTTCTCAAAAACTCCCCGTAGATGCTTGTCAGAATCTACTCAGAAAAATGGAATTTTACCACACTAATGATTTTTTTAAATGTCTGATTTTTCTACATAAAAAAACCTTATATGGGAAATTAATACATACTATTTTAAGTTTATGTGATTGGTTATTATATTCGCCTTTACTGATTAATATATCTTTAAAAAACCATTTATATATGTATGTATATATATATACATACACACACTATTCGGTAAGTAGTATACTGTGACATTCTTAACTGGTTTTAAAAAAAGTCTTAATAGTCACTTCTGTGAAAAAATAATGTGGCATCAGGAACATACATTTATTATAGGATTGTTTCTATGGGAAAATCAGTTTTTACTTTTATCATTTTGACGAAAAGGACTTTTTCCAGGAAAGCATTCTGCCAAGAATGTAAAGATTGCCATATAGCCACCCACTTCTCTAGTCAGGCAAGTCGAGACGATGACTCTGGCATATACCATATTCATTCCATTTCTTTTGCTCATTCCTATATTGTTTCTTTCCACATTTAAATACTACTTGTTCTTTAATCCTATATAAATTACAACATTACTTAATTAACCTCTACTTATTTCTGTGTATGGTTAACTGTCAACAAAATTTTTAACTATTTTTGGACTGGTATCAATTCTGTACTACCGTAGTAGAAATTCTTTTAACTTATATTTTGTTAGCCTGTATTCTCCATTCCCTTTGTAAGGTTTACTGACTTATGCCCCTAGCAGTAAGGCTAGGCTAATAGACCACTTTCTAGTACTTCTATTTACTTCCGTTCCTATCTTTTGAGTTTTAAGCTTATCAGAAGTAAGTCATGTGATCCCTGGGCCCTGCTCCTAGAAAATCTAATACAATTGGTCTGTGGTATGAGCTGAACATTCCTGATTTAGAGGAGAAAGATAATTAAGTGTGTTAAAAAATAATGTTGTATTTGTTTCTGAACCTGTTATCCCAGTTATACTTTTAATTATAATCACATAATTTAATCTACTCCTGTGCAGATTGAAGAACTAGGAGTATGGCAAGGTAGTTCCTATGAAAACTGTCACTTGCTTTGGAATTTTACTTATAGCTAGTTGCTAGGTAGATTGCAGTTGAATTAGGTGTGCAAAAGACAACTATGAAGTATTGGTGAAAAGTTGTGAAGGACTCTTCATTCAGATTTGTTCAGAAGTGTCTTTAGTTGTCATGCTACTTAAAAGAAACTGGAAAGCATAACCTTCACAGTGTGGGAATGTTTTATTCACAACAAAGGCTACATTAATATCACTAAGCAAAACAGTCAAGTAAAAGGTCTTAGCCTCATGCTGAAAGATTTATATGATTTAAGTTAAAATGAAATATATTCATAACTTCCTCTTTTGATCAAATATTTTTATTTACAGGTACATACCAGTCACCAGTTTTCCATGTACTCTGTTCTTGTGTGTGTGTATGGGTATTTAGTTCATGTAATCATACACTCTTAAAACTGTGTGTCCTTAAAGAAAATAAACCCTGGGAAGTGATGTGACTTGCTGAATTTCACAACTAGTGAAATGATGAATTTTACTTTAATTAAGGATGTGTGTGTGTGTGTGTGTGCGCGCGCGCGTATGTATATACATATATATACACACGCATATATACATACACATACACATACATACACATATACATACACACACACACACACATATGCTAGTCCAGTGTTTTTTACAGAAATACTTGGTTGATTTTGGTGGTGGTGTTTTTTGTGATGATAAGCTGTACACTGCTTAGAGTAGTTAGAACCAGTGAAGCAATTTATATCATCTCAGTCTCAGCCCACATATTTGGGACATTCATTGCCCTTTTTAGGCATTAGCAGTAAGTAGCTTTGGGATTTAGAGAGGCAAAAAAACCCTCAGTTTATATTCTATTTCAGAATTTTAAGAAGTAAAAAACAACTGTTGTATGTGTCTCATGTGGCCATTTTTCAAGCACCTGTTAACAATGTTCTGACCCTGAAAGAGGAATCAATAAATCAATATGTATTGAGTGCCTCCCAATGTTCAACACATTATTTAGCCACCGGGGATACCACTGTGAATAAAATGAACACAGAATTAAACAAAGTTCCTGACTTCCTGAGATTTTTGTCTCAGTAATTGAGTTTATTTCTAGCAATAGAGTTTTTAACTGCAGGTTGCTATAAAAAAGTGAAAAATTTGGTGCCATGAGAATATATAACCAGAGATCCAAACCTGAAGGAATAAGGCAGAGGGAGAGGGTCAACAAAGGCTGATGTGTGGAATTGATGTTCTAGACGAACTCTAAAGTATAAGTGGGAATTGTCTAGTGAATGCGGGGAAGAGAGGGGAAATTTGTGGAGAGTGGGCAAGGGTGAGCAAACTTGGCAGAGAGAATATTTTGTCCAGAAGCACTGAGATAAGAAAAGGCATATTTGAGTTTGAGAAATGGGAAGAAAGCCTGTGAATGTGCAGAACAGAAGGGAAGGAAGAGGGTGGAACAGATGATGATGAGGAAATAAGCGGTGTCCCTGGTATATAAGATTTTAGAGAAAGTGTTTGTGCTCAAGCTTAAGATCAATGGAGAGTTACTGAAAGCTTTTATTTTGTGCTATCACATTTGTATTTTTAAAAAGATCACTCTGGCTGATCTATGGAAAATAGAATGGAGGGGAGACAAGGGTGGACGTGGGAGACTGATTAAAAGGCAAGGAATCAGATCCTATGTTAGAGATGGAAATAAAAGCATGCATTGTATGTTCATCACCCAAAGTCAAGCATCTTTCCATCCCCATTTACCCCCCATTTGCGCACTTCTACCTCCCCCTACCCCTTTCCCTCTGTCTGTCACCATACTGTTGGCTGTATCTATGTGTCATTCATATGTATATATGTATATAATTTTTTTTTTCTTAATTCCTTCACCTTCCCCCCCCCCCAGCTCCCCAATGCCCCTCCCCTCTGACGGCTGTTTGTCTGCTCTTTTAAAAGCAAGCAAAAACGTCCTGAATTCCTAATATATTCTTATGCCTGGGGTGAGAAATTGCATGATAAAACTCTTAGATTCATTTTAGATTTAACTGGAAAAATTTATTTTTTTTCTGTTTATTTTCACCTTTAAGCTTTCGCACATAAAATACTTAATACTGCTTGAAGTCTTAGTCAGATAGATTTTGATACACTTTGGGTCTTGTGAAAGGGAGTGCTAAGATGTAATTCTAATTAAATAAACAAAACCTCAGTATAAATAAATCCAGTCTCTGATAATGATGTCTTTTAGTGGTCATTAAAATGAATTTATATCTTTTTTATTAAAAAGCATTTAAGTAATGCTTTATTGTAATGTGTTTTTTATAAGGTCAAAAGAAATAGACTGGCAACCTTATTTTACAACACGCATTGTAGATGATTTTGGCACACACCTACGAGTATTTAGAAAGGCTCAACAGAGGATAACAGAGAAAGATGATCAAGTAACAGGTAATATCTTTATTCCTGAAAATTATGATTTTTAAATTCTGTTTTTCCTTATCATTCCATGTATCTTGAATTGTTTCTTTCTTTGTGCAGGTACAGCAGAAGATCTTGTAGATACCTTCTTTGAAGTTGAAGTTGAAATGGAGAAGGACGTTTGCCGTGATCTAGTATGCACTTCTCCCAAAGATGAAGAAGGTTTTGTTTTCATTTTCACTCTTTTGAGAATAGAAACTGTTCAAGTTGGTCAGAGACGAGTTAGCAGAACCAGTAACAGATAAAAGGGTTAAATTATTTTTACAGGACAGATAGTGTAGTAAAGATACTGTTACTGTTCACTTTATTTTATATTTTAATTCTTAAAATAGTTTAATTCTTAAAATACTTTTAATTCTTAAAAGTAGTTTCCAATTTTTTTTCTGTTTTAAAGGTTATCTTTATACGTTAAAGATACCTCGCTTGTTTTATAAAATATAACAAGCGTAAACATTTTATAATTATAAATTTACTTTTTTGATCGATAGTAATTTTATTTTCACCTTGAATTTATTATTTCTACTTCAAGAATATATATGTTACCCTAAAATATTTTCTAAGGTAATGCTTATAATTTCAAATAAAACTTTTAGAGTTGGATGAACTTGTCTTTTTTGTGGGAGGTTGGATCAGATAAGGTTTAGCTAAGGATGTTTTTTTTTTCCTAGATTTGCAACAGCTAAAAGTCTTTCCTACTTGGCACATTTTTAGATGAACAGCATCAGCTATATAATTATATTCCCATGAAGTGTCAGCATGTGAATAACTACAGAAAAGCATTTCTAGTTATGGAAGTTGTTTTCTTTGATTTTTATAATGCTTAACATTTTTATTTCTTTAATTTGCTTTTTTTCATCTTTTTTCTTCTTTCCTTTTTATATTTATTTGCAATTCAATTTTTAATTGCCATTTTATAGCATTGATAAGAAATAACTAAATGTGAGAAATAGATATAATGATGTACAGTACTTGTATGTAAACCAGGTCCTCATAAATCAGTAAATTAGAAGAGCATACTCTTTTTTCTTTTGTTATTATCTGCCAAGATAGTGGAGGTTCTCTTTTGAAAGAAGAATTACAGGTATATTTTTAAGTGTGTAATTAATTTTTAAGTATGCAAACATAATTTGATTTGTGCGGTAGAGTACAGAATACATAGTTCAACTAAAGTTGTTTTGGGGACACTTTTGTAATTGAAGTTTCTCAGTGATTCACAAAGTGGGATGTAACTGAACAGAATAAAAAATACCATTTTGATTAATGAGTAGTTACTATTTGGAGAATAAAGGAATTTTTAATGAAAATTCCTAAAATAATAAGCCAGTATAATCAAGAAACTGCTTATTTCTACCTTTATTTATGTGTTTTATATCAAGAATAGGTGGAGATATCATGTTTTCTAATGTTATTTTAACTACCTTTTTATTTTTAGGATTCCTAAGGGATTTGTGTGAGGTCTTACTATATTTACTGCTACCTCCTGGAGATTTCCAGAACAAGACCATGCGATACTTTGTCAGGGTAAGCTTAAACTCATACCAAATAAATGGCCGTATAGAAACTTAGAGTAGCATTTCTCAAAAGTTTTGGCCTCGGGACCCTATTACACTCTTACAAATTATTGAGGACCCCAAAGAGCTTTTTTTATGTTGGTTTTGTCTATCAATATTTCCATATTATAAATTAAAACTAAGACATTTTGAAACACAAGAATATACAAACACATTTCATTAGTTAAAATGATACCATCACATCTTGTTTCTTTTGAAAAATATTACTATATGCCTGTCTCTCCCTGATTCCCCAGAGGTCCCTGGAGAACACTTTGAGAACTGCCTGACTTAGAGTTAGTTAGGTACTTGGATTTTGGTTATACCAAGATGTTTTAAATTTTCTTTAACATGGCTTTACCTATAAATTTATGCTAATTAAATTAGGCTGATTAACATGACACTTCTGGCCCTGGCCAAGCAGCTCAGTTGGTTGGAACATCGTCCTGTACACCAAAAGGTTGTGGCTTGATTACTGGTCAGGGCACATACCTAGGTTTCGGGTTTGATCTCTGGTCGTGGTGTGTACAGGAAGCCACTGATCATTGTTTCTCTGTCTCTCCCTTCCTCTCCCTCTAAAATCAATAAAAAAATCCTCGGGTGAGGAAAACAACAACATTCAATTAAAAAAAAAACGCTTCTGGTAGAAACTTGAAAAAAAACTGGGTAGCTGAGATTTTGCCACTGGTAATTGGAAAATTAATAAGTCAAATGAGAACAGTAGTGTTGGACTTTTTACTCTCAGGCTATAAACCTTTGGATGAAAATTCTGTGTGGAGATGTAGAGGAATAACATTTTGCCTTTGGCTGCTGGTTATTACTGAGAAATGCTAGCTACATAAGACCTTATATAGTTGAACGGGTAAAATGAAAGTTATGATCTCTTTAGTCTGCCTTCCTGCAAAACAGGAGTTCAATTCCTGAGTTGTACTTTTATGCTTGTATGCTGTTATTTAAGCAGTACCACACAGTTTCCTAATACCCACCTAACTTGAGTTCAGCGCACTTCTTAGTTAGGGCAATGGTACTTTGAAGTGACTAGAAAATACTTGGTTTTGATGGGAAGAGTCTAATAGATTATATACCGATAAAACCAGTTATTTGGGCTAGTCATTTTCAAGGGTGGTAAATACCTGGCATGTCTGTCACTTGATTCACCTCTACTACTAAGGAAGATGTTACTAATCCATTGTAGCACTCATTCATGCTGAGTATCTATTTGACATCGGAATCTTTGTCTAGCTCGTCCTCCAGACAGCCACTGCTAGGTAGTATCTTAGCAGCATTTCACATGGCTGGCAATCTTTTCCTTCCTGAAACTCTCTTTCCTGGGTTCCATGTCATTACTCTTTTCTCATTTGTCTCTTCATTTGGTCTCCTTTTTAGTCATCTTTATATGCCTTAACTCATCTACTTTTATTTAACTTTTAAATATCCAAGTTTTTCAAGCCTGGACTTGCTTCTTGCTCGTCCATCCTTTAGGCTTTAAATGCCATTCAAATGCTAATATCTTCCAGATTTATATCTTTAGTCCAGACTTTCCTTCTAAGCCCTAGCTGCCCACTGAAATCACCATTTCATTGACTTACAGCCCTTTTAACCTTTAAATGTCCAACATGGAAATCTTATTCTTGCCTCCATATCGTGTCTGCCTTTTAGTTTTTTCTCCATCCCAGTAAATGATATGACCCTCTAGCAAATTTTTCATATCTCAAGTTCTTTCAGAAGCTAACAAGGCCGGTGTGGTATGGCTTTGTTTACCTTTCTGGCCTTTGTGCTGTGCAGTCACTATAACCAGCCACATTGTCTTTTTTCTCCGTAAGTGCCCTTTTCTCCCCACCATAGGACTGTCTCATACTCCCCCCTCCCCCCTTCAGAATTGTTTACTTTATCCTTTTGGCTAAATTGTATTTATCCCTCATATCTCACTTCCTCAGAAATGCCTCTCCTGGCCACCTAATCTAAAGCACCCTCATAATTTCCTGCTACCATAGGTCATTACCCAGTTGTTTTCCTTTATAGCATTTACCATATTTTAAAAGGATAATCTGGTTGTTGTATTTACTCACTTGATGCATCTTTCCCTTACAAAGACAGGGGCCATATATCTGTATTTATCATTATTACGTACTTAGTAGTTATCCCAGTAGCTGGCACATAGCAGATACCCAGTCAGAACATCAGTTTTGATGTAAGAGGAAACCTGTTTGCCTTCCTTGCTGGCAGTGGTGCACATGTTACTGCAGCTCCCTGAAGATTAAGCTGACTCTTAGTATCCACGAATGAAGATCTGCCTTGTCATATGTGATTGTAGTTTAAAATAAGTAGGATTGTTTAAAGAGCAAATATGTTTTAGCATAGCTTGTTCTTTTAGACCAATTATTTTATTTCTTTTTGGTAGAATCTAATTCAGTATAATTATAGAGCTCTGCATTCAGCAAACTAGGTTTTTACCTTTTAATTTGATAGGACTTTATCTGTTTTCTTTTGCTGGTAATTAAATTCAAGTTTTCCACAAAGATGTATTTGTTAAGATTAAATAACGGATGAAAGACGCCTTCTTTCCTTTGTACTATCCTTTGCCTCACTAGAACCTACATAGGAGGTCATATGGTTACATCTTGACTAAATCCTTTTTGAGGCAAGTTAGAAGACCAAGTAGTTTTCTAAAACAGATTGACTAATTGCATTAAGTAATAAGAAGCATTAAATTTATTTAAAATTTTTCCCATGTGTTTTTAAAAATTATTTTGAAAAGAAACTTAAGTTTTTTGTTTATGTATTTTCTCCTTACAAATTACATTTTAAGATTTGAGCATATGGGAAAGAGACATAATTTGAAGAAAGGAATTATATAATTACTAAAAATAATTTTTAAGAAGTTAGAGACTAAAGCTCAAATTGAAAGAAGCAGTTCCTTCTCTTTTGAGACTGTAAGATGTTTCAAAGGACACTTCAGAAAGTTACTGGAGCCTTTTTTAGTGTCTCTTGAAATTATTGATTCATCATGGCATAATAGTTTTCAGAGACTTATACAGCTTACAGAAGTAGAATTTATAATATTCCTCTAAAGGAAAATAAAGTGAAGGCCATCTTCTATGAACTTATATTACATAATGGCCCAGAGAAGTTAGAGATCTGGAAAGAAGGAATAGGTAAATCAGTCTTTTACTAAGAAAAGTGAAACATCCTGTTAAGCTTATAGTTATTTAGCTTCTCCAGTATTCTAAAGAAATAGTGTTTCGTAAATTTAGATATTACAGGCATAAAGGTGTACAGATTAATAACAGATGAAAATATGTTAATAGCATAGCACTAAATACTTAGTTTATTTTCATTCATTTTATATTTATCAAATGTCTGCCATGTTTAAGACAATGACCTTGAGAAAATGAAGGGTAAATAATTTTGAAGATACATAAATCAGTAGAACAACTGACTAGTTTCATTCATATACAGAAGGTTCCTAGAGAGTTGTAAGTGTATTAGAGAAGTGGAAGGTACAGAATTACATAGAGAATGGTAAGTGATAAATGCCATAAATACAGGGTATAAGTTATTTTCAACATATAAGTAAAAAAGTGTTTAGTTGGAATGGTCAGGGTTTATTTAATTGGAGAATTGACTCTGTAGTCAGTCCTTGAAGGAAGAGAAGAATTTTGATAGGTAGCATAAACAGCTGTAAAAAATGGGAAGGTATAGTCTAGAGAATGGTGAATAATTGTGTTAATATATTATTTTCATTATTTTCTAATAGGAAAATTTTCAAACAGACAAGTATAGGGCATAATAGACATTTATGTACCAACTACTCAGATTCAACCAATATTAATATTTTACTGTAGTGGCTTTGTTTCTCCCTTGAAGGTAATCACTATTCTAAAATTGATGTGTATCTTTTCCTTTTCTTCTTTGTTATTATATTTTTAATATAGATATAGGAATCCATAAATACTTATACTGCCATGTTTTGCCTTCTAGTATGTTAGAAATACTAACATACTAGAGGTGTCTTTTTTCTTTTCTCCATTGAACTCTAGGTGTCATTGTGGAGATGTATGCACGCAGATATAGGTAGCTTCATCTCAGTTTACTTAATTTATTTTAACTGTGGTATACTAGCTCATAGGTTTGTAAGCTTATGTTGATTATCAAGTTTTACTTTTACGTGTATTGTACTTTTCTTAAGTAACAGCATTGTGTTAGGGAATTTATATTATGCTGTTGATTTGAGAAGTATATTCAATTAAATTTGGTTTTGTTTTTTAAAATTCTGTCCAGGAAATCCTTGCACAAGGAATTCTTCTTCCATTAATAAATCAACTCAGTGATCCTGATTATATTAATCAATATATCATATGGATGGTATGTATTTTCTTAATTATAACTCTTTAAAACAGGTTTTTAAAATGTAGAAATAGTATTTGGCAATTAGGATGATTAAGTAACAATTTATTAAAGAAATTAAATAAAAACATATCTAGAGATAATCTGTATATTTCCAGTATTTCTGTTTGCTACTATGTTGAATGTGCTAGTCATCTTTACACTTTAAGTGTAGAGATGCCTGGCCAGCATGGCTTAGTGCTTGAGCATTGACCTGTGATTCAGGTCAATGTGCAACCACTGATTTCCAGTCAGAGCACATGCCCAGGTTGTGGGCTGAGTCCCCAGTGGGGGGTGTGCAGGAGGCAGCCGATCAATGACAACTCTATCATCATCGATGTTTTTATCTCTCTCTCTCCCTCTCCCTTCCTCTCTCTGAAATCAATAAAGATATATTTTAAAAAAAGTGTAAAGGTAAGATAATCTTTACAGTTTTGGTGCTGTTATTACTTATTTAAATTTTAAAAGATATTTTACTGCCTGTGTGTATAGATGATGAGTTATTTTTTAAAGTTAGACCCTTTCATGGAAGTCACAGAACCTGATATTCTTTTTTTAGTTAACTTTTATAGAGTCCTGCTGGCTCTACCAAGAGCTTTAAAAATATGCATATCTCTTCTAACCAGTTTGTCTCAGTGGTTAGAGCATCAGCCCAAGGACTGAGAGGTCCTGGGTTCAATTCTGGCCAAGGCCATGTACCTCAGTTGTAGACTCGATCCCGGGCTCAGGTTGGGGTACATGTAGGAGGCAACCAATCAGTGTGTCTCACATTGATGTTTCTCTCTTCTCTCCCTTCTACTCTCTGAAAAGCAATGGAAAAAATATCCTCATGTGAGGATTAAAAAAAAAATAGAGGAAAATGTCTATAAAAAATTATGCATATCCACATAAGTAAAATTTTAAAAATGTATATCATTTGGTTAGGAATTCTACTCCTGAAATTTATTCTAAAGTGATAATAAATTTGCAACAACATTTAAGGCCGCTAATAGAAACATTGCTTTATAATACTAAAACATTGAGAGCAATTTAAGTGTCTCACATAGAGGATTAGTTTAATAAATTATGTATATTGATACAGTAGAATACTATGCAGCCATTCAAAATGATGATAGTATATCCCAAGTCTGCTACCTTTTCATAGCTCCCCTTACAGCTTTATTTGGTTTAAATTTTATTTGCAGTAATAATGATTAGTTCCTTCACAACATCCTCAACTACCTTTTATCTCTCTCTCTCACTGTACTTGCTTGGTGAAACCACACTCAAGTTAAATTCAACTTAAATATCCATCTACTCTATTCCTATTCTTAAATAGCAAGTGACTGAAGAAAAAGACAATAAAAAGTATTCATATCATCACAGTGATTCTGTTAAATTGAGGTCAGAGAATCCCTCTCGCCTGTTTAAAACCCTCAAGTAACTTTCATTCCACTCAGAATCAAAGTCAAAACATTTACTGTATCCTACTGGTTTGCCCTCCTTCACCACTGATCTTGTTGTCTACTCTTCTACCTTTCTTTGATATAGCTCAACCATCATGGCTTCCTTGCTATTAAACATTTTGAGCATGGTTTTCTGCTTTCTGTTGTGCTGTATATTTTACTTACTTTCTTTACAGTTTATGACCCACAAGAACTTAAGTACCATGAGTACAGAGATTTTCATTTTGTTTTGTTACAAGCATTGGGAATATGACAAGTTGTGCCTGTCACGTGGAAGACATTCAAAGTTCTGTTTTCCCTTAATAAGTGAGACCCCTCCTATCTGATTTTTAAACTTTATTTTCCAGATCCGTGAGTCTAATTGCAACTATGAGGCCTTCATGAACATTATTAAATTGAGTGACAATATTGGAGAGCTAGAAGCAGTCAGAGATAAGGCAGTAGAAGAATTACAGTATCTTCGATCTCTAGATACAGCTGGTGATGGTAAGTAATTTGTTTAAGTAAAAGAATGTTTTACTTCATTATTGATTATTTTATCTTTAAACAAAACTGTAATTTACCTAAATGTCATTTTATGCTATTAGTTGTTTTTGCCTTGACTAAATTGAAATCTGGCTTATTGTTTTAACATGTGCTAAGATAAGGCATTATGATTTCTAAATGAAACTATTATAGCAGTTATCTCTGAAGTAAAGAGAATTGGCATGGTTTAATATTAATTAAATAAATTTCACTATAAAATTTTAGGGTATTAAGTAAAATATTGCTCTGTGCATTGGTTTTTATGTTAAATTATAGTAAGTGCATATTTAAAGTATTTCACATATAACATTACCACTTTCCAGTTCATAATCAATTTGTTTGTTTTTAGATATCAACACTATCAAAAATCAAATAAATAGTTTGTTATTTGTAAAGAAAGTATGTGATTCAAGAATACAGCGGTTGCAGTCAGGCAAAGTAAGTAAAGTATTTTTGAATTAACATTTAATTATAAATACTTTTTATTAAAATGTCTAGCAGGGTGGGGGGATGGGTAGAAAAGATGAAGGGGATTAATAAGTACAAACTGCCAGTTATAAAATACGTGACGGAGAAGTAATGTACAACATAGGGAACACAGTCAATGATATCGTAATAACTGTGTATAGGGGCAGATGATTACTAGACTTATGGTGGTGATCACATCATAAGGTATATAAATGTCTAGTTACTATATTGTACACCTGAAACTAATGTAATATTGTATGTAAAATATAAAAGTAAAGTTTTAAAATTTCTAGCAAATAACAAAAAGGATATTAACCAGTGCAGTACTGTACAAAAGAACTTTTAGAAAAAAACTTGTCTTGAACAATAGTATAAGTATTTGTGAAACCACGCTGAAGAGTTTGAAACACTGCCTAAAAAATGCTAAAATAATTAAAGATTTTATTTTATTTATTCATCTACCCACTTTCATTTATTCAGTATTTATTGAATTTTGTGCCTGCGGCAACCATTGTAGATTGACCTAAAAGACAAAATCTTTCTCTTCATGGAGCTTATATTTTAGTTGCAGAGTCATAAAGTAAGCCAATAAGTAAATTGATATATAATGTAAAAAATAAGAAAATGTGAAAAAATATAAGTAAAGGCATAGAGAATGTCTAGGAGTGTTTTCTGTAAGTACTGAGAGATCTGGAGACCTTTAAGCATAGGGAGGCCTAAATAACATGAGAGTCTTATGAATTTTATTTTTTAATAGAGTCTTTCAGGCAAGGTGAGAGCAAAGGCAAAGATCCTGAGATAGGAAAGTTTGGTGAGTTTGAGGAGGTCAGTTTAGCTGGTATAGAATGAATGAGAGAAATTGTTAGTAGGAATGAAGTTGGAGAGGAACCTTGGGTAGATTATATATGGTTTTACCTGCCATAGTAAGATTTTTTTAAGATTCTAATTGTGATGGGAATCCATTGGAGATTTTCCTTGGTGAGTGATATGATCTGATTTGTGAGTTAAAATGATTACTTTGGCTCTTTGTGATGAATAAATCGTGGTGTAGTGGTAGGGGCAAGAATGGAAACTAGGAATCATTTACAAGAGATCATTTAGTCCTGTAAGAGATGTCTGTAGAGTTTGTGAGAAGTAGATACTGGATATAGTGCTAACAGGATTAAATGGATTAAATACGGGGTGAGAAACTAAAGAAGAACTCAAGAATGATTTGTAGTTTTTTTGTCCTGAGCAGCTGCATGAATAGTGTCAATTTCTATTAAAATGGATAAAACTGAGGGAGGAGGAGATTTGGAAGAGTGAATCTAATTTTGGATGTTTTAGTTCGACACTCAAGTAGACATGCTTATTGGTAAACTCAAGTTCAAGGAAAGGTTAGTGATGGAAATAAACTTTGAGAATCCTCAGGGTTATCAGATATTTATTTAAAGTTAAGAGACTGGATGAAGTTACCTAAAAGAGTGAGTGTAAGGAAGAAGATACCAAGAACTCAGTCCTGAGGCACTTTAGTTACTAGAGTTTAAGACAAAGTAGAAGATCTACCCAAAGATACAGAGTAAGTGGCTGGTGAGATTGAAGGAAAACCTGAGAGTGTGATATCCTAGAAGCCAAATGTAGAAAGTGTTTAAAGAAGACATGAGAGATCAGGAATGTCAAAGGCTACTAATAAGTTGAGTAAGATGAGACTTAGAATTGCCCATTGGGTATGTCACCAAGGGGATTATTGTTGATCTGATGATAACATTTTGATGGAATAGTGGAGAGCAACCCTAATGGGGGGGGTCAGTCCAAGAGGAAATGGGAAGAGATGAATTAGAAACAGTAATTATTGTTCACTGTTTGGAGGAGTTTTACTTAAAGTAGAGCAGAGATTTGGGACTGTAAGACAGGAAAACACATTTTTAAGTGTAGTTTTTATAGTGTAGTCACTTTTTTGTGCTTGTTTTCTAATTTTGAAAATTTATTTGTGATTCTCTCTCTGGTCTTGTGGTTTTGCAGTTTTTCTTGAGGAATAGAAGATATTTTTTTAAAAGTTTAGTTTGCTAGATTAATTTTAACTAACATTACTTGAGACCCACATTTGTCATATATGTGTGTGTGCGCATTTGTATGTATGCCTGTCTTTGTTTCAGCTGACTATTTTAAAATTAGTTTATATACCTATGCAAATTCAGAACAGAAGAATGATATGGTTTCACTAGTGCTTATTGTTTCTTTAAGTAGGTACACTATCTCAATCTTAAGAGTTAGTGATCCTTAATCATCATTAGTTAAAGTCTATTTGCCCATACACTTTTTTATATTGAATCCTTTTAAAATTAAGTGCCTTGTTTGGAAATCTGTCAGTTCTATTTGAATACCAGGCTTTACCTCTTCAATAGTTCAGGTCATGCATTTTCCTTTGGAAGTAACCTGAGAATCCCCACAGAGATTTTTTTTTAACTGTGCTACTCATCTTGAATTCTTAGAAGACCCTTTATCATACCCTTTTTTTTTTTTTTACAAATAAAGTTATAGTGAATACTCTTCCCCAGCCTATTATCTGTGGAGCTGCTGCTGGGCAGGAGAAATATAGGAGAAATCATGTGCTGGCACTGGTTTGTGTTTTGCTAGATGTTTTAATTCAGTTACCTGTTATTATTCGGTACTTATGTGAAGGGACACTAATTACACAAGAATTATTTTTCCTCCTTTCCTCAAATTATCTTCCTTCTTCTTTATGTATTACCTTTGCCTAATTTAGTATCTGTCCTTGAATAAGGCAGCTTATTTAACTTTCAGAAAACCTGCCTATCTTTTTTTTTTTTAAATGGAGGGTTGTGAGATACGGATTTGGGAGTATGTACAGAGAAGCTGGTACAGATAGTTCACAGAAATATCATGGGTTTTAGAGGAAAGGACAGCAGGCTTTGAAATCAAACTCATTCTTACCAGCTTTGTGATCATAGGTAACCTTTCTGATCTTCAGCTTTCTTTTATTTTAAATGGCTTTGATGGTGCTTAATCCAGTAGGATCGTTGTGGAGATTATATGAAGTAATGTGTGTAGTGTACTAGCATAGTGCTTGATGTGTAGATTTGCTACATTTTGAACCCTTTTTTTTCTCCTTTTGTTTTATATGTAGGAAGTTACCAGTGCTTTATAACTTCAAAAAGCATATGCAATTTATTGTTTACATAGTCTGAGAAGAAATACATTTTCTACATTTACATTTCTGTAAAATATTTTGTAGAGTTTTTACTCTTTTAGAAGCAATACTACTCTTTGGGAATATTTTCTGTTTTCCTAGTAAATAGACTTCAATATGTACTTAAAAATGTTATAATTTGCTTATTCTTGGACATGTTAAGTATTTTAAACATCCTCTTGAGCCTATAAAATATTCATTTTCATTTGGAGTATGTAGAGATAGAGAATATTTGAAAATACAGTAATTTAGATTTATTTTGTGTTGGAAGAAATGAATGCATATCATACTTAATACATATTTACTAAGCAACTCTGGAAATAACATTCACTGAGCTGAGACTATTTTCTTGGGAAGCCACATGTATGAGAAAGGAAAAACTTTATTTTTATTCTATTTTAATTTGTAATTTGATTTTTTTACACCTAGGTAAAGATCTTTAACCCAGTGACTGAATAGATGAAATATTAACCTACATTCCCTTTTACCTGTAGGAAATAAATACTGTGAAACTGGCAGCAAACTTTGGGAAACTTTGCACAGTCCCTCTGGACAGCATCCTCATAGACAATGTTGCACTACAATTTTTTATGGGTAGGTAAATCCATTTGGTGAAAATAATATAACCCCTAAAATTTTTAATAATTATAAATTTTATTAAATTTTAAATACTTAATATTAAGCATGTGAAATCTGTCTCTCTTTTCCCCCCTATTCTTGGAAGTGTTCCTTTTTCACTGGAAAACATAGGTAGAGTTTTATTTTGTTTTTCAATAAATAAATGCTTTTGAATAAATAAATGCTTATTATAACTCTAATGTGCATTTGCTAAATTGCTTTTAAAATAAAGCTAAGGAGAGTCTATTATGAAGTTATTATTTGAGGAAGAGTACTTTATGAGGAATATGCAATATATATCACTTGTTTGCATAATTTTTGTATGTGGGTGGGAAGGGAATTTTATTACTATTACATCAAAATTCCTTTTATTTGGAGGATATTTTCAGCAAAACTTCCTGAATCTTAATTTTCATGATCAAAAAGACAAATACAGTCCTGACCAGTGTTTCTCAGTGGTTAGAGCATCAGCCCGTGCACTGAAGGTTGCAGGTTTGATCCCTGGCGCTTGTTGGGGAGTGTGTGAGAGGCAACCATTTGATGTGTCTCCTATTGATATTTCTCTCTTCCCATGTCTCTCTCTCTCTTTCTCCACCCCCCCCTTGCCACTCTCTCTAAAAAAATAATGAATGGAAAAAATATCCTCTGGTGAGGATTAACAAAATTATATATATTTGATTTGTTGAAGATTTCAATCCTTATTTTTAACATTTAAGGAAATATTAATACATATTATGATTAATAATCTTTATTGAGAACAAAAGCTGAATGTTTGTGAAATAGTTTGTTTCTGATGAAACCTTGTGTAGCAATTTTATCCCCTCGAGATTTTATCATGAAAAATGAGATTTTTTTAAAAATGTGCTTTTGTGTTTCCTACATAATTCGTCTTTTTAGCTTAACTAATTCATGATATAACTATATTTTTACCTTAAACATTTTAAATATTTGAAACTTTAATCCTTCTTAGCTTATCATACAACTACTTGCACCCAGAAGTGTGTGACATTATTATCTATGTTGTTATGGATTTGGTTTGGTAGATTATATGCAGCAAACTGGAGGTCAAGCACATCTCTTCTTCTGGATGACAGTGGAAGGATACCGGGTTACAGCCCAGCAACAACTAGAAGTTTTATTAAGCCGTCAGAAAGATGGAAAACATCAAACCAACCAAACCAAAGGTCTTTTAAGAGCAGCTGCTGTTGGAATTTATGAACAGTATTTATCAGAAAAGGTAAGGATATATTTTGGTTACTGTGTTCTTATCTTCTTTGGCAGTATCATTAATAACAGTTTTTATAGTACTTAATAAATATCCATTACTTACACTAGGCACAACTTTTTCAGAAACATTGTCTCATATAATCCTGATAAAAGTCTTATTGTGTATTATTATTTTCGTTTTGTAGGTGAAGAAACTATTGTTCAAAAAATTGAATTAACTTGGCCAAGGTCACGAAAATACTAAATGACAAAGTCAAGATTCAAAGTAACACACACTTTAGATTCAAAGGCACAGTAGTTGAAAGTAAAAGGACGAAAAAGGTAAATCATGCAAGCAGTAACTAAAACAGAGCTGGAGTGGCTATACTAATATTAGACAATAGATTTTAAGACAAAAATTATTACTAGAGAAAAGGAACATTTATAATAATAAAAAGGTTAATTGATCAGGGTGATAAAACAATCAGAAACATAAAAAGCCCCACATCCATGAAACAAGAAACTGACAAAATTGCCCGGCAGGTGTGGCTCAGTGGTTGAGCATTGACCCATGAACCAAGAGGTCACTGGTTCAATTCCTAGTCAGGGCACATGCCCGGGTTGCAGGCTTGATCCCCACTAGGGGGCATGCTGGAGGCAGCTGATTGATGGTGTTTCTCATTGATGTTTCTATCACTCTCCCTTCCTCTCTCTAAAAAGAATAAATAAAAACATTTTTTTAAAAACTGACAAAATTGAAGGGAGAAATAGGTAATTCGGCAATAACAGTTTAAGACTTCAGTACCCACTGTCATTAATTGATAGAACAATTTGATAGAAAATCACCAAGGATATACAAGAATTAAAGAACACTATAAACCAACTAGATCTTTCACATCTACATAGTACTTCCATAACAATAGCAGAATAAACATTATTTTCAAATACACATGGAACATTCTCCAGAATAGACCATAAGTTTGGCAATAAAACAACTCTCAATTTACAGATACATTGTTTTAAAAAAAATGTTGTTTTAATCCTCACCCTACAATGTTTTTTTATTGATTTTAGAGAGAGAGGAAGAGAGAGAGAGAAACATCAATCAGTTGCCTCCCATATATGCATCCCAGCTGGGGATCAAACCTGTAATCTAGGTATGTGTCCTGACAGAATCAAACCTGCAACATTTTGGTGCTCAGGACATTGCTCCAGCCAACTGAGCCACCTGGCCAGTGCAACAATTCTCAATGTAAAAGTATTGAAAATCATACAAAGTATGTCCTTTTCTCATAAAGGAATTAATCAGAAATCAACAACAGAAGGATTTTTGGAAGCCATACAGATTTGTACATTAACACATTCTAAACAGCCTCTAGGTAGTAAAGAAATTAGAAGGAAGTTGGGAACTATTTTGAATTGAATGTAAATGAAAACAATGTCGCAGTGTATGGAGTGCAACTAAAGCAGTGCTTAGAAGGCAAGGTATAACTTTAAATGCCTAAATAGAAAGAAGAAAAATCTCAAATCAACAATTTACGATTTCACCTTAAAAATCTAGAAAAAGCAAATCAGAATAAACCCAAGGCAACAGAACGAAGGAAACAGTAATGACCGGAATGGAAATCTGTGAAATAGAGAAGAGAAAAACTGATAAAAGTCAATAAAACCAAAAATTTATTCTTTGAAAAGATCAACAAAAATGATAAACCTCTAGCTAGTTTGGCCAAGACAGAAAGAAAGATCACGAAAATCATGAATGAAAGGGGGCGTCACCAACCCTATAGAAATGAAAAGAACAGGACTGTAAGCAAATATGTAAACAACTCTGACAAATCAGACACCTTAGATGAAATAGACAAATGCCTAGAAAGACACAAGTTGCCAAACTGACTCAAGAAAAAATAGAACATATAATAAATAAAAAATTTTAATTAGTAATTAAAAATCATCTCATGAAAAACCAAGGCCTACGTAGTTTCACTGGTGAATTGCATCATATTTCAAGAAGAAATAATACTAATATTTCACAAACTCTTCCATAATATATAGGAAAAAAAAATACATTTTCTGTCTCATTTTATGAGGCTAGTATCATTCTGATACCAAAGCCAGATGAAGACTTCATTCAGAAAACTACAGACCAATACCATGAATATGGATGGAGAAATTTCCAAGATTCAAGATGACTCGTGCTCCAGTATTTTTTTCCTAACCCAAAGAAATATCTTAATTAATTTTTTACTTCAGTACTTTTAATGGCTATGCTGTAATACCTATTAAGCTATAGTTACTAGCACAAAAATTAAATTTGAATTTTCAGTATGAATTTTATTTGAAAACTGATCATATGTGAATTTGCTTACTTTTTTGCCTTGTGAAATATACTTAAATAGTGCATTTTTAAGAACAATAGTATAGCCCTAGCCAATTTGGCTCAGTAGTTAGAGCTTCAGCCTGCAGACTGAAGGGTCCGGGCTTTGATTCCGGCCAAGGGCACGTATTTCGGTTTGCAAGCTCGATCCCTGGCCCCAGGCCCATGCTGGAGGCAACCAATCTATGTGTGTCTCTCACATTGATGTTTCTCTCTCTCCCTTCCACTCTCTCTGAAAAACAATTGAAAAAATGTCCTTGGGTGAGGATTTAAAAAACAAAGAATAATAGTATAGCAAGTATAGCAAACACCTATATACCATCCAGCTTAAGAAATAGAACATTTACGTGCTTTTGAAGATCCCTATGTATTCTCCACCTGTTATCACCTGTCAGGTTCACTTGTTTCTTATTGATGAATCCAGGCTCCTGTAGTTATTCACTTTTTTATTCATGTAGTTTTGCTATACATGTATGTTCTAAACCATATATGACTTAGCTTTGTTTTTAAACTTTATATCAATGGAATGATACTGTAAGTATTTATTTTCTCCCACTCCCTACCATTATATTGGAATCCATAATGTTGATGCATGCAGGAATAGTCATTTTCACTGAAGTATTTCATTACACAGGTATACAGTAATTTATTTACCATTGATAATGTTTATGAGCATTTTGGTTTCTATTGCACTGCTGCTCTGAATATTGTTGTTCATGTTTCAAATTCAAGTTTCTGCTATTTGAAAACACTGCTTTGGAGTGTATAAGCCTTCTGTATGTTAATTTTTTTTTTTTTTTTAAATATATCTTTATTGATTTCAGAGAGAGGAGGAGAGAGGGAGATAGATAGAAACATCGATGATGAGAGAGTCATTGATCGGCTGCCTCCTGCACACCCCCTACTGGGGATTGAGCTCGCAACCCAGGCATGTGCCCTGACCGGGAATCGAACCTCAATCTCCTGGATCATAGGTCAATGCTCAACCACTGAGCCATGTCAGCCGGGCGCATGTTAATTCTTAAAGTATGTTATAAATTCTATTGTAGTCCAATAGTATGCATTACAATTATAATGGAAAAATCCGAAAATTAAGTTACTTAAGTTGGTTTCAGCTTTTTAAAGATTTTTTATTGTTTTGTGTCTCATTGTTTCCATTGAGAAATCAATATGTTTCTTCTTTTGAAGATAATCTTTTTTTATTATTGAATGAAGACATCCCTCGTCTCAGGAAACCGTTCCCAGGGACACCAAAAGTCCCAGATTTTAGCCATAGATGTGGAAGATTGAGAAAAAGTACAAAACCCATCCTATGATTCCAAAAATAAGGACTGAAACAACATGTTCTTGTGTCAAATGACTATGGCATGGGTAGTCTACCCTTTGTAGTCATTGCTGTTTTTCTCTTGACCTCTAATGTGGCAACCATTATTTCCTCTTCACTATAGTGGATCTTCCATTGTGTAGCACTCTGAGTACAACTTAAGTGCATTGTTATCATGAGTGTTAACAGTTCATCTTTTACTTTTCCTATCCTGTGCCTTTGTATTATGATAGCAGTGTTTAATTTTTAACATTATGAATATTGCAGTTATGTTTTATAAAAGTTCAGATAATGAAAATGAGAATGATTATAATACCCAAACCATCATGACTCAGACATCACTGAAAAAGAAGACTAAATGACTGGACTATTTTAATGACAGATTGAAGGAACCATACAACAGGATTGGAGAGAGTACATAACCAAATAGAGCACACTGCACAGTGTGCAAAAAACATGGTGGAGAACGGTATGAAAGCAAAAGTGAAGGCTGAATATTACAGATACTTTTAAGACCCCAGTGATCAGTTAAAAAGAAGGGCTGTTGGCCCTGGCCAGTGTGCTCAGTGGTTAGAGTGTCAGCCCGCACACTGAAGGGTCTCAGGTTCAATTCCTGGTCAAGGACATGTACCTGGGTTTCAGATTTGCTCCCTAGTTGGGGTGCTTATGGGAGGCAGCCAGTTCCTGTGTCTCTCTCACATCGATGTTTCTGTATGTCTCTCTTTCCCTCTCCCTTTCTCTCTCCTTCTTCCTCCTCCCTCCTTCCCTTCAACTCTGTGAAAAGCAATGGAAGAAGTATCCTCAGGTGAGGATAACAACAAAAAAATAGTGGCTGTTGAATTAGCTTGGACATACCACACAAATGAACACACATTGGCCTATCTTTCCCTTGATTATTTTGTAAACTGGGTAGAGTTATATCTTGTGATTCAGAGGTTTCAACTGAAATATCCTGTGGGGAAGCAAGAGAGGACATTTTGATAACATGATTTCACTCTTTAAAGTTTAGAACTTTTTCTGTGAGATCTTACCAGCAATCATGTTCTCTATAGTATGTTGTGTTACATCAAATTGGAAAAACATGAGTGTATTTGCCATAGCTCCTAAGTACTTTGATTTGAAAAAATGGAGTTTTAGATATTTTCTTGATTTCTAAGATTTTTAATAAACTGTAAAAATATAAAACAAACTCTGCTCATCTATCTGCATGTTTAGCAGACAGTGTAAGTATATATTTGACCAAATTATATTTGGTCCATAAAGTTCTTGCAAAGAAAAAGAAAAAGATCTTACCTGCTAAGTAGCATGTGTTCCTTTTATATAACACTGCTAAAAGGAGATATTTATTTGCTTACTGAGGTTTTGTAAAAAAAATTTTTGTTTTAAAACATAGAAACGATAAGATTTTTGACATAAAAAATGTCAGGAATAACTTCTTCTTTATACATTTCTCTTTGAGATGGGCGTTGTTGCCAGTTATAGAAAAGATGCTAAAATGTTGGCCTGCAGCAAAATTGTATTTTCAAAGAATGAGACAAGAATAATATCCTTCTTTAATTCAGAAATACATCAGGAATGAGTATGGTAAAAAGGATTAAACAGAATTTTTTCTCCAAAACTATTGAATGACCTTTGAAGAGGCTAAAGGGAATCTTGAAAGGGATGGACTGACCTGAGTGGTTGATATGTAGGCTATAACAAAAATTTATACATTGAAAAATGACTTGGTTTTTGGATACAAGACTATTGAGAACTCAAAAAATATCACCAGAAAGGGCCAGCCAGCTTAAACAGGATTTTCTTTGTTTCTTTACTGAAACTAATTTATTTAGAATCTGCCTTCAATCTTCACAAGTTTAAAGGATATGTGTATTTTAAAACAATTTTCCTTGAGGAGAGGTTTAACTTATGATGACATCACTAAGCTTTGAAGTATTAAAAAATGGCCATTTTAGACACAGGTAGCTTATGATAAATTCCCAGATGTAAAGGATCTAATTGACAAACAACTGGTCTACCAAACAAGCCTTTAGCTACAAAGGCGACGGACATTTTTTGGAGAGCTGGAAACAAATCCCTGCAGCTCTTAAAACCTGCTGTTTTTAGTAAGTAAAATCTTATTCTATGCCTAAATGATTTTATTGAAGGGATATTTAACTTGATGTCATCACATTGGACTGGTAAGAGAAATAACCTTAACGGGAGAGCTGAAAGGGAAAGTGACTTTTACATTTGATTATACTCAGTTTTACCACTATGTAAAAGAAAAGGGTGTTCTAAAGGCTGCAGGCAGATCAGAGTTTTACTGAAAGGGAAACACACAAAGTAAAAATATCCTATGGGATCATGGAATAAAAAGAGAAGTAATTGTTAATTTTTTATTAAATATAGATATTTGTTTAATTAGTCCTTTTATATGTATAATCTCATTTTAAGTCTTACATTTAAGAATTTTAAGAATACAGAATAGTATAGCCTATAATATTTAAATATCTAATAATTAAAAAGTTAAAATGAATTGCTGTATCAGAGGACAGAAACACTATAAATACATTCTTATATATTTCTCATATTATTTGTTTAATTAGTCCTATTAATTACTAATTACCATTGTTAACTAGTCCTATTATTTTTTTAACTATATTTGTGTAATAGAAAAGTGAAGCATACAGATTAATAGATAATTTGGAAAACACTCATTTTTGTATTATTATGTTAAAGTAATAACAAACGTGTATAACTATTTCTCCTATATTTTTGAGTGGGGCAGTCTGGTAGGTTGTAACCCATGATAGCTCTCTGATAGTGTTGGTCACCTTGTATCAGAGAGCCTTAATCCAATTCTGTGTATCCAATTTTACAGGAAAATTGAATAAATATAAAATGTTATTTTCAAATTTGCCTCTTATTATTTCCTAGAAACTTGAGTTTAGTGAGCTCAGAGGGCAAATGAAAGTACAAAGCCAACTAACATCATGTTCCTCTCTAATTTTTGCCACATACTCCACATTGTTTAGCTCTCCTGTTCCTGTTTCAGGGGAAAACATATACACATACACCACACCCCACCCTCCTGTACACAAACAACAGATAAGCACCCTTTCCCCCCAAAAAATGTTGAATTAACAAGGGAGCATTAGAACTTCCATAGTCATTTTTCTGTACATTTATACCCTGCTGTATACTTACTTTTTCTCCTCTTCTCCTTTTTCTTGATTTATTCATTTTGTTCCTTAGGTACTTTCTTGGATAGCATGGAGAAATTACTTAAACAATGCATTGTTTTGCTAGTTCTCTAGGAGTTACTATCCTTATCACTTGTTTACTCTCCAGAGCCTTCAGAACTAAAAATTCAAAGTTGACATCCTAAAGATAACCATATTCCTAGATTTTCAGAATTTTTTTCTTTCAGTAATTTTTCACATTGAACATCAGATTTTGGAAGTTGTTGGAACAGATTAACTTTTCAGATAAATTTTCTCTCATATCACAATGGGACTTTGCCGCAGTGGAATAAAACCAAATTTAAGATTAAGATAGTTTCTTCTAAAGGCCATTCAAAAGGATTGTTTGTAGTGGTAAGCGGTAAGTAACAATGGCATATTATTTTGGCAGTTACAGTAAATACACATCCAGGACTACTGAATGCTAAAAAGTAGCTCCTAATGACAGTATTTCCTATGTGCTGGACGTTGTGTTTGTATGGTTTACATAAATCTCTTTGAATCCTTATAATAATCTTATGTAATAATATCTCCATTTTTCAGATTTAGTAAATACTTGTCTACCAGGCTACTGTATTACCTGATGACGAGGAGATTCTAGTTCTTGTTTTAGCCTTCTTAAACATCAAGTTATCGTTTAGCAACCAAGCGTTTTCTGCCAATTACTTTCAATAATATGATTCCATTATTTAATTCTCCTATTATCAAGGCTTAACTTGTATTTAGAAATGCCAAAGATAATTACTATTATTTTTCTGTTTGTTAGGCATCTCCAAGAGTTACTGTTGATGATTATTTGGTAGCAAAATTAGCAGATACTTTGAATCATGAAGATCCAACTCCGGAAATCTTCGATGACATTCAAAGAAAGGTACTATATACAACATTTATTAATAGATCTTTCTTGGAAAAAATGTGTATTTCCACATGCATGTAATTTGTTTTTAAAAAGGTTGAAAGTTAGAGAGGTAACTAAACAGATGAGTTATGGAAATAATGCTTCTCAATTACAAAAAAAGGCAGGCCAGTTATGTTTGTTTGTTTATTTAATTATTTAACAAATGAGGAAAATGCTTATTTTAGGCTGTTTTATTTGAATCTGACTGAAGAGCCAGATACATAGTTTTTGAATTTCATGAGTTGATGATGTATATAAATAACATCACTCAAATTTATTTTAATGTGCTTGAGCCTTTAGGTGGACTTGTTTCTTAGAGAACACTGCTTCCTAGAACATTATGTACAACCTGCTCTCATGTGACATGTTGTAGTAGGACCCTTTTCAATGCAGTTTAGGTACCCATGGACCAGAGAAATCATTAGTTGTGACATCTTGTAGATATGGAGCCCGTGATTCATTATAATAAGACCTAAGTCTAGCTTTTGGTAAAATCTTACTAGTGAAAATCAGTACGTTTTCTGTATTAATGATTGAATATCTTCATTTACTCAATAGGTGTATGAATTGATGCTACGAGATGAAAGGTTTTATCCTTCCTTCAGACAGAACGCACTTTACGTGCGCATGTTAGCTGAGCTGGATATGCTGAAGGACCCTAGTTTCAGAGGATCAGATGATGGTGATGGAGGTAGGCGGCACACATTGCATATATATATGTATTCCTATTTATTCTGCTTACCAAATAAATGACCTTTCAGATGAGATAAAAAATGTTCTTTCCTGGCCGGGCATGGCTCAGTGGTTGAGCATCGACCTAGGATCCAGGAGATCATGGTTTGATTCCTGGTCAGGGCACATGCCCGGGTTGTGGGCTCGATCAGTGACTCTCTCATCATTGATGTTTCACCTCTCTCTCTCCCTCTCCATTCCTCTCTCTGAACTCAATAAAGATATATTAAAAAAAAATGTTCTTGAAGTTCAAATATAAATTATAATATATTTAAAAATGTATAAATGAATGACAAAATTTAGTTACTATACTAAATTAAAATGTCAACAATTTAATAACAGATTAGGACATGTAACTATAGAAGCCTTGAATTCTTTAAAAAAAATGTTTTTGCCTGTCCAGGCATGGCTCAGTGGTTGAGCCTCAACCTAGGGTCCAGGAGATCATGGTTCTATTCCCGATCACAGCACATGCCTGGGTTGCGGGATCAATCCCCAGTTGGGGGCGTGCAGGAGGCCGCCAATCAGTGACTCTCTCATCATTGATGTTTCTCTCTCTCTCTCCCCCTTCCTCTTTCTGAAATCAATAAAGATATATTTAAAAAAATTTTTTTAAATGTTTTTTGAGTTTTGTCATGCAAATATTTTTATGGTAAATAATAATATGACTAACAATAGGATTATTGAGAAGATTAAATGAGAATAACAAGTAATGATTCTGAGCGTATACCACAAACTATAAAGCTGTATTAAAAAAATAGTTTTTTTTCTCTTTAATTATATGATTTTCCAAATTCTGTACAGTATAAGCTGGAAGAAGCTACAACAGTCAGAATGCAGCATTATATTAAAAAGATCATACATCATAACCAAGTGGGATTTATTCCATGGATACAAGGCTGGTACAATATTCACAAATCAATAAACGTGATACATCACATAAACAAATTAAAAGACAAAAATCACATGATCATATCAATAGATGTAGAAAAAGCATTCGACAAAATCCAACACCCATTTTTGATAAAAATTCTCAGCAAAGTGGGAATAGAGGGATCATACATCAACATAATAAAGGCCATATATGACAAACCAAACCTACAGCTAACATCATAGCCAGTGGGCAAAAACGAAAAGCATTTCCCCTAAGAACAAGAACAAGACTGGTGGTGCAACAAGAGGGGTGCACTTTCACCACTCTTATTCAACATAGTACTGGAAGTCCTTGCCACAGTAATCAGACAAGAAAAATATAAAAGGCACCCAAATTGGAAAGGAGGAAGTAAAAGTGTCATTATTTGCAGATGACATGGTATTGTACATAGAAAATCCTAAAGACTCCACCAGAAAACTACTAGATTTAATAAATGAATTCAGCAATGTAATACTTCCAAAAATAAAGATAAATTAAAATAATTTAAGTTGCTTTTAATTAAATGGCATTGCCTGTGGAGTTTTACATATATTTTGTTCTATTAGTTATGTAGTGATTTAAGAATCTAGACTTCTAATGTTTATGAACCACATCTACTAAGAATAAGTAGACTTAAAGATATATTAAAAATAAGTCTGTTCTTCACACTAAAGGGTAACTTTATTTGTAATATTTCTTAATCCAGTGAGACAGAAATAACAAAATAACTTCTCACATATCCCAACACTCAGTCTGCAGTGTTTTTCTCATATTTATGTTGCATTAGACAACTTAATATGGCACTATGAGGATAAAATATTTAATAGTTGTTCTCTGTATACATTAATGCCTTCGTGTGTGTGTGTGTGTGTGGAGGCAACTTAGGTACATACATGGTGGGGCAAAAGTAGGTTTACAGTTGTGTATATGAAATACAGAGTTTATTCTTATGATTTATTAATTATTATATTATCTTCCATACAAACAACTGTAACCCTACTTTTGCCTCACCCTGTATATATATTTTCACCTGAAATTCCTAGCTGAGAAACCCATGGGGCTTAAGGGAACAGGTGTTCAGGAGTAGTGAGTGACAGTTTTCTTTACTGTTCTGTTATGTCTTGACTTGGCTTTCATTCTTGGTGTTTGGACCTTAGATAAAACAAATGTTTCAAAAGTGTTTTACTGTATACTAAGTTGAATTTCCCTTCCCACAGAATCTTTTAATGGGTCTCCTACAGGAAGCATAAATTTGGTAAGTACTATTATGGGTACTTTAATAAAGTGGCTTGAAAATAATATGAAAGGTTGAGCCTTAACATATGAAAGTGAATAATATATTAGAAGCCCCAAACCATCCTTTAGTGTTATAGGAAGTTGTGCTTTTAAAGAAATGTTAAATTCACATATAAGGCGTCTGTGAATTAGAATTTAAAAATGAAACTTATTTTCATTTAGTATTTTTAAATGACTCTGATTAGTACAATGATAGGCATTAAATTTGTGACATATAAATGTTTACATTGGAATTAGTGTTTTCTTCTCTCGTATTTAGAAAAGAACTATAAAACTATTTGGAGTATCTGAAAACTTCTAGATATTTCTTAAAGTGTACAGTATAACAAATTCAGGTTTTTTAATTGTAGAGAGGTTTATAGTGAATTTAGCAACTAATCTGTGGTTACAGGTTTAAGAATGACATGTTTTTAGCATATAAGCTGTCATTGATGTTTCATGTATACAAGGTGAAGTGTGAAATACTGAACATTGCACTTCTTTTATAGCATGTCTATCCTTTCCATTTAATAACTTATTTCATAAAATGCTGATAGGAAGAAATATTAGTGTCCTATAAAAGTTTCAGTCCAGAGTTTGCAGGGAGATTGTTTGCTGTGTTTTTCCTTCTACCTACATTACTTTCTTTCACTTTTTGTAATAGCTAAGTGGTATAGAGGTCCACTATCTTACGTTGTCTTCTGTACTATACACTTATTTCTAAAAAACCTTATTGAGTAAATGTTCTATTACTGTACAAAGTATAACCTTTAACAAAATACTACATAAGATCAGCCATAGTGTTATGTCAGATATTTTGTAACATTTAAAATGTTTTCCTAAATTGTTTGGTATCAATACCATTTACTTGTTATATTCAATAGCTTTATAACAAAAAGGAATAGCTCCTAGAGTATGAAGAAAATGTTAGCAATAATTTTCATTATACAGAAAAAATTTCCAATGTGACAAAATCTTTGGTTGGTTTGAAATATTTTGGTATTTACATTTGTAGTGCTTATACAAGTGTTTGAACACTAGTAAAAAAAATAATTTTTTCTTTATTCCGTATCTGGAATAAATGCTTTTTCAAATGAGAGCTATACATCTCTTTTGTCAAATAGTGGTATAAGCCAGAACAGTCTCTGGATTGAAGAAGTTACACTTGAGGTCATTGACTTGCAGTATTTTGTTATTCATATAAGTCAGTTAACTTCAGGCTTTTAAGCAGCTGGAGGTTTTTGGATTCTTTTTTAATACATAGACAAATTTAAATGGCTTTATGTTGTAAGTATGGCTGCATTCAAGTCATTTAGATGATTTTTAGTAGTAATTGGTAATATCACATTAGAGCTTCAAAGTTCATTCACATCATATGGTTTTTAAAGTGTAAAATATGTCTGAATCATATAATGTTTGTGTGTCAGGGTACCCAGCACCACTCCTAAGTCCAAGGATTTACTAAGAGGAGTCACAGACCACGGCATTGTCCGACTCATGGCTAGGATTTATCATAGCGAAAGGACATAAAGCAAAATCAGCAAAGGGAAAAGGTGTGTGGGCTAAAGCCCAGAGGAAACCAGGCAGAAGTTTCTAAGATTCCTCTCCCATAGACTTCCCATGGGAAAAACTTAATTCTCCCAGCAGTGAATGCGACAACACAGGTGAAATGCCGCTAGGAAAGCTCACCAAACTAAATGCCCAGGGTTTTTATTGGAGGCATGTCACATATGCACCTTCTGCCTGTCATAAGCCAAAATTCCATACTTCCAGAAGGAAAGCAGATGTTCAGGGTAAACCACATTGTAAACAGCTTAGGTAGTGTGAGCCATTCTTAGCAGTAATGAACGGTGGGAACCTTCCCTAAATCTAAATTCCCAGGTGCCATCCAAGGGCCAACATTTCAAGAAGTCTCAAGCAGTTTCAAGCCTGCTATATTAACTCTTTTCTGTACAGTCTGTCTTCATTATATGACTATTTTCCTTTCTCTGAATGTGTGGGTGTATATATATGTAGCAAATTTTTAAAATTTTGACCCAAAGGCCAAAGTTATAAAAGATTCATTTTCAATGAATTTATAATAATTTTTGTTTGTGAAATTAATTTTGAAAATTATTTCAAATCCATCTTAGGCTATGGATTCACTTCATTTAATAAGTAGTCATGCCTGGCTGGGTGTGGCTCAGCGGTTGAGCGTCGACCTAGGATCCAGGCGATCGGGGTTCGATTCCTGGTCAGGGCACATGCCCGGGTTTCGGGCTAGGCAGCCGATCAATGACTCTCATCATTGATGTTTCTATCTCTCTCTCTCCATCTCCTTTCCTCTCTCTGAAATCAATAAAGGTATATTTAAAAAAAAAAAAAAGTAGTCATAATAGTTAACATTTTTTGTGTTAGTCTTTTAAATGTTTTACATGTCTTCTGCTTTAATTCTCACATAACCCTATGATGTAGGTGCTATTCTCATTTTATAGGTAAGGAATCTAAATTAACTAAAATTACTTTTAAATTAACAAAAGCGCTGTTAAATACAGAGTTGGCTTTAGTATATTTCAGCATTTAAAAAATTGAAACATTAACTTAAGAATATGTCCACTTATTTTTATCCACATTTTTTTCTTGCCATGTATTGAATATAACTGAGAAGTGGCAAATTTTAGCATATGGACAAACAGTGAAGGAAGAAATAATCTGATTTATTAAGTGCATTTGTAAATTACTTTGTTTTATAGTTTCTTAATCTTGGCTTTTCTTTCTTGTGGTGCTGTAACTAGCAAGGACTGTTGTGGAGGGGGGAGGATACAAATAACATAAACCTTGTATACGGCAAAGATGAGTAATGCGAATGTGCTGTGGAATTCTTTAACACCTTTTTTCTATATAATAAAAAAGATCTTGTTTATTGATTTTTGATTCCCCCCCCCCCCCAGTCTTTAGATGACCTTTCAAATGTATCTTCTGATGACTTAGTACAACTTCATGCTTACATTTCAGACACAGGTAAGAGACTTTGTGGTATATTTATTACTTAAAATTTTTGATTATTATTACTCTTATATTATTTTCCACATTTATTTTTACAAACCATTATTCTGTTCTGTATTCATTTTTAAGTTACTTTTTTTCCCTGCAGCATGTTCTTCATTAAATTCTTTGATTTTTTTACTTGTGTATATGGGTATATCCTTTCTCTAAGGTTATCACTGTTAGCATTTTAAAAAGCTCAAGTTCGAAGCATTTGGCATTGCTAATAAACTCTGGAGCCAATCTTTCTCTCTTTTTGTTTGTCTAGCTGATAATTGTCTATATAACTCTTATTAAATCGTTTGGGGACGCATTTTAGTTCAGATTTTGTTTTCATGCATGCAGAGCCCAATTAGATAATTGGGTAAATGAAGCTTTTGGGTATAGGAGTTTACAAAAGTTCAATACATGCTTGGATTAGGTGAGAAACCTCTAAGATTTTTCAATCAGCAATATGGTTAGTGAACTGAGAAAAAAATCAATATTCATCATTGCCATTAGGTTATTAGATAAAGTTAGTAAGTAGTAGATAATGACATTTTCTTTTGTGGTCTCTCCCTGGTCCTAGAATTTAGAAGCGTTGTGTCAGATTACATACTGAAGTATAAACACAGTGAGATATAGATCTCAGTTCAATTTAATGCTTACATTTTAGATACTGAAATGAAATTTATAGTGTAAGTGCAGTTTAAAAGATAATTTGCATTATTTTTTTTAATCTCTGTTTTCTTTTCTCACTAGAGCTGGAATCTCATTTTGCATTCTGTTCTCTGCCAAATTTCTGGAATAACTTACCTATAATTGCTGTCTAAACCTTTATCTTTTACAAGGAGTTGGTGTACACGTTACTCTGCTTTGAAAGGTCATTAGATGAAACCCTGTCAATAAAGCCAGAAGTCTTGTTGCTTTTCTTTCTAGCTTTTGCTAGAGTTATCCAACTTTTTCCTTCATTAAGATTTTAAATTCTTTTATAAACCTCTATTTTCTTTGTTGGCTTGTTTTCCCAATGTGAAAGCTTTTGTTAAAGTGCAAATGTTTAGTATTTGTGCTTTTGTTTCTTTCTTGAAGACCTTAAGCTTTTATGTCTAGAGGAAGGTGCTCATGTCCTATTTCTTATGTGGATCTTTCTCTTCTCTGAGAGTTCTAATTTTCCAACTGCATTGTCCATTTATTCAGCAAGTTTTAATTAGCTTCTTGTATGGAAGCACAGTGCTAAGCATTTTTAATAAATTGTTATTCCTGTCAGACAAACATATATAAATACTAAAGAAGCTGCATATATGTGGTGAAGAGCACTTTTTGTCCAAATTGCTTGGGTTGAAACCCCAGCTCTGTCACCTAATACCTGGGTGAAATTGTGGGAGTTCTTTAACCTCTGTACTTCAATTTCCTCATCTGTGAATACTAATACTAATACTAATAATACTAATAATTTGTAATTTGTAATTCTTACCTCATAGGGTTGTTATGGGACTAGTCAACTCATTATATTAGTAATTACATAATGGGGATTTTATGTTAGTGCTTGTTCTATACATATTTATGCTATCAATGGGCCTCCTGAGTCTCTTTGAGGCTAGATCTACACGCCCTTAACATCTTTATTACAGGAAGAACTGAAACTCGTGCAGTGCTACTCAAAGAGCTATCCATAGACAAGTGCTTACCAGCTTCCTTTGTTGAGAAATCTTGCTTTAAAAAATACTAGCTAAATTAAGCAATGTGCTTAATGAAGAGATTGATTTATATTCTGGTCCTACTTTCTTATCTCGCTATAGATTAGTAACATAGTTTGCACATCATGTGATATGAGTAATGTTGTCCTAATGGAAACAAAACCTACTACTTCCTCTGTAATATCTCACCATCATCTCAGAATCAGTGTATGTAACCTCATTTATCTTCTTTTAAAATCAAATTACCTTCTGTCTCCTGTGCTTCTTTTATAATAACCTCATTATTCTTCCTACTGTGCACGCATCCTGGCCAAGATCTACCTGCCTATTAATATGTGACAAACCTGATTATTCTTTTTTAGAATGCTTTCTTACATTCCTTTCCTTTTCTGTTCCGTGCTATTCTCCTTGCTCTTATTAACTCCTAATTGGTTATGGTTTGCTGCCTAATTGACTTCTGCTTTCTGTTTTCCTTTCCCAAACCTATCTTAACCACAACAGCTAAAGCCATTCCCTTGTTCCATGCTTACTCTCTTGAGTGATGGTGGTTCTCCAACATGATGACAGAGTGTGTTGCAGTTTCTTATGCATAGGTCTCTGGGAGGATGATCAGAAGAGGCGATGAGTGAAAACTAGTGTTACCTATAGCTGAGGCCCCTTAGAGCAACATAACCAGTTTTTCTCCTTAGTTTTATATTTTCTCAAATCAGGAACACTTGATATTAGATGGAAAGGGAATGAAGGGCAATTTTGAGTAAAAAGTGGTAAATCTCAGAAAAAACTTGATGAAAGCCTGTATAGATATTCAGCTTTTATGTGATTTAAATAGTTTACTAAGAAGCTACGCAGATAATTCTTTGCATAATTATATGGAAAATAAAAAATATTTAGTCAGCTCCAAACTTGGCCACTTTTTATTCACAATATGAATCAGTGTAATCTATTTTAGCAGAGCAATTTTGGTCAATATGGTAGTTTAAACTATTATGGGAAATGTCACCTCCCACACACAGAAAGGCTAAAAACAATAAAATACAAGTAACTAAAGGGGGAAATCTACAGGTGCCATAAACCATGAGGAAAAACAAATTTAGAGAAGTGAAGAGTTGTTGAAGCCAAGGAGCTTATAGGAGCATAAAGATTGCTATCTTGATTTTGACAGCATTTTTATGTCCTAAAGTATAGAAGAGGCAGAATGGGCCTAAAGCCATGGGAAGCTGGAACCCAGACCTTTGCATAAAGCCCAGAGTCACGAGAGTAACTTGATGTGAAAAGAGATTCTAGAAATTTTAGCCTACTGTCCAGGAAAAGAACAAAGAATGTGAAGATCATGGTTAGAAATAGTACCTATTACCTCCAAGAAATTGAAAGCCTATCTTGTATCCCAACATAGGTATGTCTAGATTCATCTACCCTCAAGTGATTGTATACCACAGCATCTCCTAGCCTGAGAGTGTGTTTAAAATATTCATAGAGATAAGGGTACAACACTGAAAAAAGAACCAAGTAAAATTATTGAAATAAAAAAATATAGTGATTGGAATTAAGGTCAGTGGATGGAATAAGTACAGTGGAGACTCAGTAAGCTTTTATAGACCTGAAGAACTGATCTAGAATAGAAGACAATGCAGAGAGATAAGAAAGTAGAAACTAGGAAGACAAAGAAAAGGGTTCAAGGGGCACCTCTTAAGATTAGTTAGTACAAAATATGAGCAAGTTTTGATTCTAAAGGCTACTGTACTTGGATGGTTTGTGGAAAATTAGTAGGAAGATGCCTTTTGAAAAAATCTCCAAAATAAACTACACTTGTAGATTGTTGAATATTAAAAATAAGAGTTGCCAAAATAGCGGATAAATTTTATCCTATGGCTTTTGCTTTCTGTTCAGTTGAGATTTTAATTGAAATATAACTAAATAGTGAAGGCTAGTACAAAAGGTTATTGTTTTATTTCTGTTATTTTCCTCTATTACATTTAAGGCCCTAATACTGTCCTGTTAATGCTGTCCTGGGCGGTGGTATTGTGGTATCATAACTAATAATATAGGTAAAAGCTCTTTGGGGAGATCGTTCAAAGTAGACATCACTGTGTGGTTGGTTGTGTGGTTGGTCGTGTCATAAGCTTGTAGTTTATTTTGCAGTGTAGCCATCATGTATAATACCTTATGGGTGCGAGTACAGAGGATGGGAATCTATTTTATCCCTTGGTGACATCCTTTTGTCTCAGTCTGTCATTTCAAATTCTTCATTTCATGTTGTCCTTTTTGTTTTTGTTCTTCATCTTCCTCCTTTTTGTGTCTTTTGTTCCTCTTCATTTTGTTTTAAATGACTAGTATATGCTGACTATGACCCATATGCTGTGGCAGGCGTTTGTAATGATCATGGCAAGACATACGCATTGTATGCCATCACTGTACATCGGCGCAATCTAAACAGTGAGGAGATGTGGAAAACCTATCGTCGTTACAGTGACTTCCATGACTTCCACATGAGAATCACTGAACAGGTAATGAGGTCTTAAAGTTTGTGTACTGTAAATTGTTTCCTGATTCAATGTTTGATTCTAAATAGTTCTGAGGATGCTAAGGTATTGACCATAAGCAAGTAAAAGAAAATAAGGTAAGAATTTGCATATAATCAGCATAAATGTTAGAATGATTTTGAGCATTTAACCAATAAATCAGACTTTAATCATAACCATTGTGGACTAGACAAAATAACAGTGGTATACCTTGGGAAATGAAAATGAGTGTATATTTCTCATTTTAAGAGTTGTGTGTGTGCACACGTGCATGCTTTGCAGATGTGTTTGGGCTTGGTTTAAGGTCAGGATGGGGGTCACTGTAGGACATTGTGTGGGTTTGCTTTCAGCAGTATAATTTAGATCTATAGTGGTTTTAAATTACATCCTTATTTAATAGCGTAACGGTTAAATCTTTGATCCATTAAATTATTTTAAGAACTACAACCTAAATTAAATTTAACATTAATCAAACAATGTTTTTAATTTTTACTAAATACCACCTTCTTGTTATCCTTTATAGAAGTATAAGAACTCTTAAAGATAACAAATATAAATGTTTCTGTTCTATTTTTTATTAAATATTTTTTCTTGTCCTTAGCCTAGAAGAAAATAAACTACCATCATATGAATTGGAGTATAGGTGATCTATGAAATTAATTTTAACTCTTGAGAGTTTGATTTCATTAAAGGTTTATAAATATACAACTGGTATTAAACCAATACAAATTATAATAATTAATGGTGATATTTGACTGGGTGGACTAAAGCTTTGAAATGACATTGTACTAGTTTAGTCATCAGAAAATACCTTTTTCATTTATGGTAGTGGGAGAAAAATGGTTGGCACTGATAATCTCATTAAAATACTTTTTGGATGAGTGTGAAATAACCTACTAATAGCTTAAAAATTATTAAAAACAGGTTAGTGTTGACTCCAGAGGCCCATATTAAAAGGACTATTTTGAATTATATTCAGAAGGAAATTAATAACTTTGGATATGTCTGTTCTTTTGTTCATGTTGAGTATATCTTGTCTTTATGATTCTCTTGATTTGTTTGCAGATGTAAAAGAATTTTCTGCCCCACATTGAAGAAATAATTTTTTACTCTTTTCAAATATTATCTGTTTGATATTGTTTTAAAACTCATAGCTCTGATATTTCTTCTCATTCTCACTTTAACCAAAGAGGACAAATTTGAATTGCTCAAAGTAATTTTATTTACTTGCAAATTAATGGGAATTTTCTGTAGTATGAAATTTTCTTTGTGTGAATAGCTCTAATTTTCCTTCTGCTATTAAAAGGAATAATCATTGCCTAATTTAAATGTTCTAGGCTAGGATTGTAAATATTACAAATGTAAGTGAAGAATATAGTTTTAAAAAACATAATAGAAATAGAACAGTTTGTATAGAAATTTCCCTTTTCAATGCAGAACCAGAAATGTAATGAAATTGATAATGTACAGTTCATTTTTGAAAGGGCTCAGTGTAGGCAAAGTGGATGTGTTTTGACCCTGTGTTTGCTATAAAGTCATAGTAGTATTTACTTAAGTGTTTACCTTACATAGTGATTACTTAAGTGTTTAGATTGCTCACAGAGCTTAAGAAATTAAAAACTAAGCTTGTCAAGAATGTAAATTTAGGTTTAAGCAAAATACTAAGCATTTCTAAATAAGACTCAGGGTGTTTGCCTTTTAGCTCTGCGTTATCGATTTTTTTTAAACTCAAATTCCCTGTAACAGCAGAAGAAAAATGTGGTGACTTGTAATTCACCATTTGGTAACAGTACAAACTGTTGACACAAATTTTAACTGCATTGAATTCTTAAAGTATTACATTGATTTTAAAATATATTTCATTTTATTTTACTTTGTGACATAACTTTTTTCAAGTCTAGAGATATGAACTATCATTTTTATTTTCTTTAAATATTTTTAGAAGTCTAATTTGTTACTTTATGGATAAAGATTGATACAATTAAAAGGAAATAATGAAAATGTTAAATTTCTGAAACATATTATTTTAGAAATGGGCTGAACTACCCATTCATCTATTTAACATATTTATCCAGCCTTTCCTATGGGTCTGGCACAGCTCTCAGTGCTGAGAATATAATAGTGAACAAGACAAGTCCTTGCCTCCAGGAGTTTACATTCCAGTAGATGCTGTGCATGTCTTTTATTGGGTGAACTGTATATAAGTATAGGTAAAATAGTAGGGATTTAAAAGATATTAAGTATGCATTAACATAACTGAGTAAAAATATTTTTGCGCCTGGATATAATCACATTTTGAATTCTTCTGATACAAAATTTCAAGGATGCTTTTTAAATTTTCCAGTAGTGTGTCAGGAATCTAAACCTGACATACTCAATGTGGAAATATAAAATCTTTGGTTTTTGGAATGTCTGTGATTTACATATAGTATTTGAGTTCTTGTGAACATTGAAATACTCTTACTTTTTATTCTTTATTTTAATTCCTTTAGGTAAATTCCTTTAGGGTTCTTTAGGTAAATTTCTAATTTCTTTCACATGCCTTTAAAAATATTTTTGTGGCCCGGCTGGGCATGGTTCAGTGGTTAAGCATTGACCTAGGATCCAGGCGATTGGGGTTCGATTCCCGGTCAGGGCACATGCCCAGGTTGCGGGCTGCAGCCGATCGATGACTCTCTCATCATTGATGTTTCTCTCTCTCTCTCTCCCTCTCTCCTTTCCTCTCTCTGAAATCAATAAAGATATATTTTTTAAAAAACAAATAAATAAAAAAAATATTTTTGTGAATTTTTGGCAGAGGAAATTATATTAATTTTCTGGAATGGGCTACCTTGTACTTATAAATAATACTTTAAATACCAAGCTTATAGTAAATTAACATGAAGTATAAAATTTTCCCATTTTTTCCTTTTGTAATAACAATATTTGAGAAAACTATTAATTATATATGCTTCTGTTCCAGACAGATAATTTAAAAAGGATTTTGATAATTTAGACTTTAAGGAAATAATTGTTATTGTAGCATTGAATTTTTTTCTTTTTATTAATAAGGTTTAATATTTTAAAGTTTCTGAAATAAATTGTTTTGCTAGATACTGTTATATTCCTTTGGTGTATAGTTTGCTAGGGCTGCCATAACAAAATACTACATACTGGGTGGCTTAAACAACAGACATTTATTTTCTCATAGTTCTGGAGACTGGAAGGCCAAGATCTCCTTGTTGGTTACTTTGTTTCCTCAGTTTAGCTTTCAGTTGACTGCCCTTCTCATTGTCGCCTCACATGGCCTTTTCTTGACGGGCTCTCTCATTCCCTCTATTTTTTTGTATCCAAATTTCATCCTTTTATAAGTATAACAGCCAGATTAGTTTAGGACCTACCCTAAAAGCTCATTTTAATTTTATCACCTCTCTGAAGGCTGTATCTTCATACAGTCACATTCACGAAGTACTGGAGAGTAGACCTTCATATTGGGGAACTACAGTTCAGCCCATAACATATTGGTAAAGCGAGAATAAACTGTGTGTTCTGTAAAATTGAGTCCATAATTTAAGATAACGAAGATTAATAATATTCCAGGAAATTAAATATCTTTAGGACACCTTGAAAAATTAAATTCACTCTGTGAGGTATGATTTAAAAAAATTAATTGATTGGCCATTTGATATCCAAGGAGGACCTATTCTGATAGTTTTGTGAATCACCAGATTTGTGAGTATCACTGCAGCATACCATTTCCCCTGAAAATTGCCTCTCCACTTGTTTGTTTTTCTTGCCTTGGCTGGGGCAAAAGAACTGCTTCTACGTTTCATGTGTAACATACAATGAACTTGTTCACATTATAGCTCCAAGCAAACATCTGATTTGCCATTCCATTTAATAATTTATCAGAACTTTCCAGTTTGGGAATGAAAATTATCCTACACCTTTTCATTTCCTCTTCTCTTTAATCTCTGCACCAGAAATGGATGAAGTTTTGAACATAGGATGGTTTTAGAAAGTTGTTTCACTTCAGAATATGTATCACATGGGAAAAGCAATGAGACTGCTTGAAGCTTCAGATGCTAGGCTGTGGGCCAGGCACAATCACTGGCTAAAATTACTTCACTCTTAAACTGTTTGTTAGCAGCTAGTGTGGTTAAAACTGTGCTTCAGCAAGGCACAGCAGATTACTACATAGCTGGCACTTTGAAGGTGTACCCAAATGTCTATAAATGCTGATGGCTCTTAGTTTTTTTGTTAGTAATCTAAGGGCTTATTTTTCATGTGGTTGGTGGGAAAGTATCAGTGTAGTACTACAGTTGTATATATATGGAGTTGTTATACAGCTTAAGCTATATTTTTACATTTTGTTTTCTACTTTTGATAATTAGCCATTACAGTGATTAATTTATTTGATGTCATCAATATAAAAATATTTTTATAAGATTTTTTAATGAGCCAGGAACTCATAACTTTGATCATTAAAATTTATTTGCTAATACTTTATTCACAAGCCAAAGGATTGTTAAGGACAATATTTTTTAAAATGTTTTATTATAAAAATTTTGAACAATCTCAAAATTAGAGAAAGTATTAATATGACACTCCATGTGAATATCACCCATCTTCATCAGTTATCCATGTGTGTCATTCTTTATTGAAATTAATTTATAATAAATATAGAACTGTGGTTTGGACATATTTGGAAAATATTTTTCTGTTTTCTGATTTTTGCTTAATAAAATATATTGCAAAGTGATCTGTTCAAGATGCTTTTGATATGTAGCAAGATTGTCACTGGGAAAATATTTTTATCTGTTAGTAAAAAATTAAGATTATTGAATGTATTTTGTTTTCTAGTTTGAAAATCTGTCGAGTATATTGAAGCTTCCCGGTAAAAAGACTTTTAATAATATGGACAGAGATTTTTTAGAAAAGAGAAAAAAGGATCTTAATGCATATTTGCAGGTAAGTTCATGTTTATTATTGCCCATAGATTTTCATTTTAATATAGCCAATGAACTAAATATGTCAAAACATGCTTCATTGAAGGAACTAAGCTAGAATGTTAGGTTGTATCATTGGTGAAAGCAATATTTTGTTTTATAACACGTAAAAGTTTTTTTATGGATTATTATTTTGTACTTTCTATTAATGTTAAATTTGAAATTAGTATGTGAATAACATAACAGTTTACTAATGTGGATCTTAAGATTAGTTATAAAACCTGAAAATGGAATAGTAAATATATTTGGACAACTTTCACATTAGATATACTGAAAGCAAAATAGCAGATGGGGAGAATATACATCATACTGTTAATGGTCATATAATTATTAATGACTTTAACTGTATAGTTTTTCTACTGTAAAATTAAAATTTTTTACCCTTTTTTTCCTGTTAGTTACTGTTAACTCCTGAAATGATGAAAGCCTCCCCAGCTTTGGCTCACTATGTATATGATTTCCTTGAGAACAAAGCCTACAGTAAAGGGAAAGGGGATTTTGCTCGCAAGGTAAGCAGACCATTGCATTGATTTTCTTTACAGATCTATTCTGGTTTTGATATAAGAAAATAAATTTATGTATGTTTTAAAACTAGACAGTTTTATTAAATGTACCTTGGCATGTTTATCTTGTGTGTTTTATTAAGCCTGCTATTGGTAGATGTATCTAATAAGTATAAACTCCTGTCTTTACGTGTGAATTAAATCCAGCAGTAGCTCCAAAGAAAGGGAAAAAAAACTTTGAAATGATACATTGAGGAAGGTTTGCCTAACACAGGTCGTCACAAGCTTTTCATTAGCTTCAGAAGGGAACTGCTTCTTACCAGTAGGGACTGTCTTGCTTGGAGAAAGGATAAGAAGAATGTTAAATGGGATATATTTTTCATGCCTCTTAAGTGAAATCTTTATTATTTAAAATTCCTTTTTGTATGCAAGACCTATATTTGGAATAAGATACTAGGTTAAGACAATAAATGGTTCAGTACTCAAACTGGGCAAGACAGCTTAGTGGGTGAGAACACAGACTTTGTATCAGGTAGCCTTTGGTTGAAATCGCTGCTCTTCCATTTACCATCTGTGACCTGCAACTTTTACTTAACCTTTTTGGTCCTTTAGTTTTCTCAGGAAATAAAGATGTTAATCCTCATTTTAGAGCATCATGTCAATCAAATGAGATAATCTGTGTATTGCAGTGCCTGGTACATAACTAAGCTGAATAAATGTTGGATGTTAGTAGTAGCAGCAGCAATAGTAGCAGCAGCAGTAACAGCATTTGGGGAAGCTGGGCAAAGGAACTCTGTGTACTAATTTTACAACTTTTTAGAAGTCTGAAATTATTTCAAAATGAAAATTAAAAAGAAAAAAGACTCCCTTGCCATTCCCCCAGCCCTGCCTAAAAAGACTAACTTTAAAAAACAACATTAAGAAGTTACCTCAAAAAATTAAAGATGGATCTGGTTTATGACCCAGAGATTCCACTTGTAGGTATACATCCAACAAGGGTATGGTGATGGCCAGTGGGAAGTGAGGATGGGGGGTAGAAGAGGAGAAGGGGCGATAAATGGTGATGGAAGGAGACTTGACTTTGGGTGGTGAACACACAGTACAATATACAGATGATGTGCTACAGAACTGTACACCTGAAACCTGTAGAATTTTATTAACCAGTGTCAGCCCAATAAATTCAATAAAAATTAAAAACATTAAGGAATTGGTACAGAATATGAATTAACTGTAAGCAAAAAAAAAACTTCATGTGAATGAAGTTGTTAGGTTTTAACATCCAAATGGATGTTAACATTTCTAGGTGGAGTGTTTTGTTTTACTAATGACTCCAGGTCCTGAACCTTATGATGGGAAAAAAATGTGGTGGTCTTATCTTTGTAATTCATGATTGAAGTGATTGAGTTTAAATTCCAGCTCTAAATGGTTTTATTGTCAATAGAGATGCATTAATACATGTCATCTTTTTTTATGTTTACCTTATTTTCTCTTAAGATTGCATCAGTTTTAGCCCTGGCCAGGTAGCTCAGTTGGTTAGAGCATCTTGTCCTGATATACAGGTTGCGGGTTCAGTCCCTGGTCAGGGCACATACAAGAATCAACCAGTGACTGCATGAATAAGTCGAACAACAAATCAGTGTCTCTCTCTCTCTCTCTCTTTCTAAAAATCAATCGGTAAATTTTTTTTTAAAAGATTGCATCAATTTTAAGATAAGCTAATAAATGATAACAGCTTTTTGAAATAAAAGAATCATTGTTAAATGTACACAATACTTTTTACTAACAAGCAGTAGCTTTTATATATCCAAACAGTTATATATCACCTTTTAAAAAATTACTGCTAGAGTGTAAAGATCCTTCTGAATCATTTTTGGAAATCCACAATAACATACTTTTTCCAAAAAAAAAAAATCATCTCAGTAATGACCAGGGTCATCCTGAAGCTTTTTAGATTGTCAGAATAATTTTTATGCATAGCAAGAATTAGGGGTTTTCAGCTACATTTTCTTTTTGGCTAAATTATAGTTTAATATGTTTTCTTAATTATATTTTAGTGGGAATTGAATAGCTATTAGAAAAAATTACTTGTAAACATTTTATCAGCTATTTAGAGCTTGAGAAATAATTTTTTGTAAAACATTAACTTGATCATACAATTTGTCTATCTTTGCAAAATCTATGACAAAGTAACTGACAAGCAGTCTTCTCTGTACACACACAGTATCTTTCTGTCCAGTTTTATATCACAGTGTGAAGGCATTTTAGGCTATAGTTAGGGACCTAAATTTAAGTTAAAATTCCTTTGATTGTGTTGTTATTGATACAAATAACTCAACTGAGATGGTAATTGAATGAATAGGTAACATCTTTGTAAGTCAGGTAGGTGCCAGCAATCCATAATTTACTCCTCTGCTTGGTAATTTGCAAGTTTCTTTCTTTTTCTGTTTTAAACATCTGTTTTTAAGACAGATCCTGTTGTTAAAAATGTTATCATATGGTGATGGACTCTGCTTTTATGCTTCTAAAATTCTAATTCCTTCAGGGTTAGGCATCAGTCTTCTGTGATTTATCTATATCCTGCTTGGTACCCCCAATCTTTATCCTAATATAGATGGTTGGGCTTTACCCTCAGAAATTGGGGAAAGAAAAAGAAAAGACAAGGGAAAAGGGTGGAGGAGATAAATGGATTCTGTAGGTCTGGCATGGTGCACAAGCAACTATTGTAAATAGTCTTTTTGGGGGGAAGATATTTTATTGATTTTGAGAGAGAGGGAGGGAGAGAGAGAAACATCAATGTTAGAGCCATATATCAAGTCCGCAACCCAGGCATGTGCCCTGACCAAGAACCGAACCAGCAGCTTTTGGTGCGTGGGATGACACCCAACAACTGAGCCACACCAGCCAGGCCTTAAGTAATTTTCTAATTCTTGATATAGATTTAGTTTCTATCAGTTGTAGTTTATCCTCATACCTAGATAGCATGTGAGGTTGTATTCATTTAACCAACTTTAAAGGTTGTACTAGTTGAATCCACTTTTCTACTAAAATTATGTTTCTGAAGTGTAAGATATATAAAATTCTAAAATATTTTTGAGGATATTCAAATAGTTTTTAATGTGGGTTGTGGATTAAAGTGAAATCCGTGCCTTCTGTGCTTCTGAAATTCTACCTCTTCTGTGAACATTATCTTAGTAGAAAGGTGGCAATTTTCCCTCAAGCTGTGCATTTTAAATGTGGTATTCTCATGTTTATCTCTCTCAAGAATTCTGCTTGTGTTCTTATGACTTAGTTCATTTATAATGTCATTACAGTTAAAAAAACAACACAACCTCTTGGCGATAAAAATGTGATAATGTCAGTGTTGGAAATAATGTTCTGCCTGATTTGAGTACTGTCTTGGTTAACCAAAAATTACTGTATATAGAATTAGAATTACACACACACGTACACACACACAAACATAGTTTTACATTCACACACACACGCAAGCGCACGTGAACACACAAGAGTTAGCTTCATTTTTATTTCCATCTCTCTTCAGCAGTAGTAATGTTCACATCCTTCTTCGTCCTGATGTCCGTCCTTTGGCTCTACTCTAAATTCTACTTTGACAGTGTCCCCCATAGATTCCCGTCAAGCATGTCTATAGCTCTGTTGCTCAGCTTAGGCCAGGGAGTAACCAACACTCCATCCTTTTTACAGTTACCTTGAAATTCAGTTTTTGTTGTTATTACTGTATTACTCTACATTTTCAGAATGTTTTTCTTGATGGACACTATAAAGCATATAAGAGTGAAGGAGTTTTGTCTTCTTGATACCTTGTATTAACATTGTGCTGTGTTCCTTAAACAGTGGTTTGTTGGTTTGTTTACTATTTGCTTTTTTCTTTTTGCATGGCACATAATTTGTTTCTGTGGTAGTTTTTATGAGACTAAACACTTTCTAGAAAATATTCTTGTATGACTGGGTTTTTTGGTCTCCTCCCCTTTTTTTTGGTCTCCTCCCCTTTTTTTGGTCTCAGAAAGTTCCATATTCAGCTACTTTGGCCTCTTTAGATGTAGCGCTCTTTCCTAATTGAAATTATCTGACATTTGTACAATCACAGTTCTATTTTAATGCTTCCAAATCCTCTGGAGATGATTTCATTTTATATCTCTGATCATATTTTCTTTTAGACAGTTTCTGTTCTCGTTACTAAAATATGGTTTACATGTCTGGTTTGTAACTTCTCTTTTTCTTCATAATGGATTTCAAATTTCTTCTATTGGATGTATGAATCCTAAAAATTATTTTTAAAAAATTAATTTTAAGTAGTCACTTGTTAGTTATTTCAGCTTTCAGTTTATTTTATTGCCTTGTTAACTGTTCGGTAGCTCCTAAAAATATCTGTATCATTGTTGCTTTGAATTGTGGCAGAAGGATGTTAATAGCTAATTCCAGTTGCATCAGTTTTTGTTTTGAAAAACTATTTTTTTTTCAGAATTTCTTTAATAAGAAGGCAGCCAACGCTTATATATATTTTCTAGCAATAATGTTATCACTCAAGTTTGTCATGTACTTATATGTGAAAATACATTTTTAAGACACATCGAAGACAACAGTTACATACTTTTAAAATGAAGTGAACTATTATAGACTGGAAAATTAATTATTGCATCTTCTATGTATTACACGCTGTGTTTTCCCAGGCTTCTCAGTTGAATAACAAATCTGATACAGTGAAGTCATGGTGTAATATCTTTTCCCTGTAGATGGACACTTTTGTAAACCCACTTCGAAATTCTATGAGGAACGTTTCAAATGCGGTTAAATCCCTTCCTGATAGCTTGGCAGAGGGGATGACCAAAATGTCGGACAACATGGGCAGAATGTCAGAAAGATTAGGTCAAGATATAAAGCAATCATTTTTCAAGGTAAGAGATTTTCAGCAATGTCTAAAGCAAACTACTTTTAAGTCAACTAAGATTTATTGAGCCCCTGCTTAGATTTACCTATTTCTTTCACGGAAGTCCAAAGTCCTCCAACACATAGTCTCATAAAGAATTTAAAAAACTAAAGAGAGTACATTCTTATCAGAAATGAATACTATAAAATCCAGTCACTCCTCAGTCTCTGTTATGGTAGAATTTTAAAATCTATTTAAAACAAATATTTAAAATTGGTAAAGTTAACACTCTTTGTTCTGTTTTATTCCATTATGCCATTTTTTAAATCCTGTAATGCTATTAAATTTTATAACAAAACAATTAAAAGCTATTGTGCAAGTTAGTTATACTAGTATTCATGAGGAAAGATAAAGGTTGATTTCTCCTGATATAAACGATCAAAGGGAGGAAATGTCTTTCACCATCGTGAGCCTCTGGGACCATGCTTGCCAGTCTGTACCTGAGTGGTGTAGAAGAGTTTCCTAGCAATCTTTTTCATTATATTAGCAAATATAGGCAGTGGACCAAGTAGTTTGTGGCTTCATAATTTGTACCTTCATAATTTTGACCTAAATGTTTAAGGTTATAATCAAGACTATAAAAGAAAGCATGTAGCTATTACAGTTTCCTATTTGTTAGATCAGTTTGAATGAAGAGGAAATATATAGAAACACAGACTTTTTTTACTATAGAGACAACTCCTAAAATAGTGTATCAGTCATACTCTTCTATTAGTTCTCATACTTTCTCTAATGCTTCATCTTTATTTCTAATCATGGGAAGTACACTCACACTGAAATGAGGATTTCCAGTGCCCCTTCTGCTGATAATCGCCCTTATGACTTCATAGGAAAGTCCCTGGACTTTTCCAGGCTTCTTTCTCCTCACCAATAACATGAAGGGTGATAATAGGTGATTTTGATGTTTCTTTCTGTGATGATAAATGATTATCAGCTAACATGGTCTTTCTGTCCTTTTTTTTTTCTTCTTTTTCTTTTACCGTAATTTACTCTGTCCAACAATCAGTTAATTAGTTCTGTCACCCTGTTAACATACTATCAAGCTCTCTGTGGTAAAAGAAAGATTGGAGTTCTATTCCCTGGCTGTGTTACTAACTTTTGGTCTTTAAATCATTTAACCTTTCTTAGCTTTAAATTCTTCTAAAAAGTATGGGTGTTTGACTAAGTAATCTCCCCTTCCAACTAAAAAGTTAAGCGTTTTAAAGGAAAAAAATATTTCAGTAATGAAGTAACCACCCTTTTATATTTTGGTTTCTAATTTCAGATTATTAATACTTTTTACAATATACTTTGTTTATATATTGTCCCAAATATCAAATCAAATGCCACTTATTATGTTTGATAATCATTTTGGTTTATTATTGTATTTTGCTCTTTCACTGTCGGAGTGTTTACTTTGTTCTGTTTTATTTTTATTTTTTTTAATGTTAGATGCCTCCTTTAATTCCGAAGGCTGATTCAGATCCTGAACATTGTCGAGTCTCAGCTCAACTTGATGATACTGTGAGTTAATTTTATTTTTGATAGTATTCAGTTGTGATTCAAATCATACTTTACAGATCTTAACATTTTAATGAAGTGTAGTAATGTATAGCTATGATTAATATGCATATATTGTAAGTGTTGAGTTTGATGAATTCTTACAAACTGAACATACCCATGTAATCAGCACACTAAACAAGAAACAGATTGTTGTCTGTGCCCCAGAAAGCCCCTAATGCTCTCTTCCTGTCACTATCCTCTCCCCACCAAGGGTAATCACTATCCTGACTTCTACCCTGCTTTTATACTTAATATAAATGAAACTATAAGGTATGTACTCCTTTAAGTCTGCCTTTTTTGCTCAGCATTGTGATTATCTCTTCATGTTGTTTCGTGTGACTGTACTTTCTTCATTCTCGTGGCCTTACAGTACTCCATTTTGTAACTGTTGTACAATTTATTTGTTGTATTATGAATAGTACTCCTATGAACATTCTGGTATGTGTCTTTTGATTAAAAAAATAAACCTGTTTCCTTTGGGCCTATACCTAGGAATAGAATTGCTTGATTGGAGGGTATGCAAAATTTCAGTTTTAATAGATGTTGTCCAATAGTTTTCCAAAGTGTGTGTTCCACTTACACTGCCACCAGCAATGCATGAGAATTCCAGTGGTCCACAGCCTGCTAGTGTTGTGTTTTTTTACTTTAGCCATTCTGGTGTTTGTATCTCATATGGATTTTCATTTCTCTGATGACTGTGTGAAATATTGAACCCCTTTTCATATGTTCATTGGCCTTTTGGGTGTCTTGTCTTTTGTGTCTAGCACTTTCCCCCATTTTTTCTGTTGTCTTGGCTGTCTTTGTCTTATGATTAGTAAGAGTGCTTTATATAATCTGAATATCGGTTCTACGTCAGATTTGTGTATTGCAAATATCTTCCTTGTGTGCTTTTGTTCGGTGTATACAATCTGTGCCTATTGCAAGGTCACAAAGATATGTGATTTTCTTTAATTTTGTTTGTTTGTTTTTACCATGTAACATTTATATTTGGCATGATTTTTGTCTATGGAATGATGTAGGGGTCCAGTTGACCCAAACGCCAGTTACTGAGAAGACTCTCTTTCCCCCGTTTCTGTGCTTCTCCTTTGTCACAAATCAGATTATTGTATATATTTGGGTCTGGGTGCTGTATTCTCCTCTATCAGGCAGATTTATTTTAAAGTTATAATTATTTCCCTTCAGTTTTTCATTAAATTTCTTTATGATAAACTGTTTTTAAAAATATAATATTTTTATTTGTTTATTAAGACTGTTTCAGAATGTTTTATTATGAGTTGTGCTGGTATAATATCCATAACATTGTACCTTTTGTTAAAGGTTTTTACAGTTTAACTTAGAATTGTCATGTGGCACCAAACTCGAATATACTTGATCAGACAATAGGACAGTGTTTTGCCTCAGTAATGAAATGTGTCTCTCCTCACTGCCCCTCTGCCATGTCTCCCCTCCTCTTGGTTAAGCTATGAGTTTTCAGTATGTGGTGAAAGGGAAGGCACACTAAGAAAATGTTTATAACATGACAGTGAAAAATGCATAACTCATGCTATTTTCTCAATATTTAAATTACAACATTGATGAAGAAATCAATGGAGAGAGTATTTTAAGTGAAGAGTTATGAACTTAACTGGCAATTACAGGGTATCCCAAAAAATGTATACACATTGAATAATTATAAAGGTAGTGCTTATTAAAATACATTTTATTTTCAAAATGTAATAGAATCAGCTGTTAAAGTGTGTATACTTTTTTTGGGACACCTTGTATATGCAGTTTTGTTGCATTTCTAAATCTGTACCTGTTTTGGCTATATATATATTTACATCAAAGCATTCTAAGTGTCTTCCTTTACTTTTATATCATTAATCAAATATTCCCATTATAAAAGTGTTCAAATTTTTACTTGTTAAAAGAAAATTCTAGTAGTGAAATATGTCTTATGTAATGTTAGCTTAGCTGTGTACTAGATTTTATTCAGTTCTTTTCCCTGAAAATACCTAAATACATGCAACTCATTAACCAAGCAAAACACAGTATTCTGTATAGATTGTGTTTTGTTGTATTAAATAAGGAGAAATATTGAGAATATTTTGTTTTTTTTTTAAAGAGTTGCCCCAGGAATATAGGTAAGGGGCTGGTATTTGCCTTAGCAAAGTAGCACAGACTCTACTAAAAGAGTAAAATCATTCCCCAAGACCATCATCAGAGTCATGGAATTTACTCATCATTGTAGGGCTGTAAATTTCTGTATGCTGTCCAAATGAGTGTTAAAAATGTCTTTCTAAATTATGATGAAATGTCAGGTTATGAAAGCTATAGTATAGCTTGTTCTTTGACAGTGAAATAGCAGCAGTCATTTTGTACAAGTATCTATCTAAGGTGCACAGGTAACTCAAGTAAATGCATTTATCTCTTCTCATGCATTGTCAGGTGGATGACAATATTCCACTGAGGGTAATGCTGCTTCTCATGGATGAAGTATTCGACTTAAAAGAGAGGAATCAGTGGCTGCGAAGAAATATCAAAAACCTACTTCAACAGCTTATTCGAGCCACGTACGGCGATACTATCAATAGGTGCCACGTTTTTTACCCTCCCCCACTTAGGGCTGACCTTGCTTAGCTGTTAAACTTTACTTCTGGATGTAGATTGCTCCACCTTCACAGGGGAATCTCCTCCTCTGGGCCTTTCAGCATCATTAAAGCAGTCTGCCTCTCTCAGAGAGCATTCGTATACAAACTAAGTTGCGTACTCCATGAAAGTAGTGTTCATTTTATTCATCTTCTAATTTAAATTATTTCATTTTAAATGATCTCACTTATTTAAATTTCTTTACTTTCAGAAAAATAGTCGACCATGTTGATTGGATGACCTCACCTGAGCAAGTAGCAGACTTAGTGAAACGTTTCAGGTATATCTTAAGACACAGTCACTTCTTTCAGGTAGTACAGAGTTTAGCATAGTTATTGCTGATTAACTTTGATTGCTTTTCTTTTCTTCCTGGCCATAAAGTTGGTTTTAGTTATCACTAATGAGCCAAAAGACTTGGAAGAATTGTAATAAACATTTTTTACATGGGCCTATTGATCTTTGTTTTCTTTAAAACCAGAATAGAAAAAAGTATAAAAGAAAATTCTTAAAATGTCAGGCTACATTTTCTCACAGTAAAGCGGCTTTAAAATAATTGAAATATTAGTGTGGGCAAGGCATGGTTGTATATAATCGAATACCTAGTGTTGGGATTAATTTTTCTCACTTGTATTTGCTAACCTTAATTTTAAATGAAAAGGTTTAAAAATATGTATGTCTCTGGCCATAGTCTAATTTTTTAACTATCTGAACCTCGTAAAAGAATACAGATTAAGGGCAGTAGTATTCCACTTTATATGTTCATTCTACAAAAATATTCTGAGCCCCTCCTCTGTGCCTAGCACTTTGCCAGTCACCAGGGACTCAGATGCAGCTCCTGAAGAAAAACATGGAACAGCAGAGAAGGAGACCTCTTCTCTAGACATGAAAGACAAGCAAGGCTTAAATCTTCATGGCATCTTGTATTTTGAAATAGCAGAAGCAAGAAGGGAGCTATCAGTACTGAGCCCCATTTGCTTGGTACTGTGCCAACTACTTTATGTACACTTTCTGATTTTCTCATGTTTCGTGAGGTAGGGATTTTTGTCTCCATTTTGTTATGAGGAAATCGAGGATTAGACAAGTTAAGCAGCTTGCCCAGAGGCTTGCGTGCTGGAAATAGGGAACTGGGTTTCTCTAACCTGAAGCTATAGTTTTCCTCATTATACCATACTGTGTCCAAAAATTGGACCACTGCCCTGACACGTTGATTCTGTTTCAGGCCAGGTAAATGATGTTCCTCGTGAGCAGTGATTCCCAACCTTGGCTGCACATTGAAATCACTTGGAAACAAGCTTTAAAAAGTGTTGGTGCTTGGGCCCATCTCCAGAGAGTCTGACTTAATTAATCTGTTGGAAGGCCTGCACGTTAAGAGTGTTTTAAAGCTCCCAGGTGTCTCTAATGTGTAAAGTTAAGAACGACTGCTCTGGGGATTCTCTCTCCCTTAGACCAGATTCCCAGATGGAAGCTTAGTTATTGTGCTTAAATCTCTGCTTTTGGCCTCATAAATAAGGAACCAGGAATTAAGCATGCTGTGAAAGTGAAGGAGAATGGGTTATATGTGTGAAAGGAACCTTGTAATCAATCCAGCTGTAAGGTGTGGGTGCAGAGTTTTTTTTTATGTTGGCTTAGTTATAAGGGACCTGAGGGAGATTAACTCGAAGTTGCCCGAATTCAGGATGTCGTGGGGTTGTATTTAGATGAGTTATTCAATCTCAATGAGAGGAGAGGCCTACTTTGAGTTTAAATGACTGTGATATAGTCATTTATGTATTCCGTTTTGCTGTCTTTACCATTTGTCCGTGTTTATAAGTTATTTCAGGGTAAAATTCATCTGTATCTTTCTTGTGTATGTCCTTTTATACCTAAAATTGAACCTTGTAGTTAGTTACTATTTGTTGGATTTTATACTTATATAAAATTTCAGAAATGTTTCCTCTTTCTGTTTACTTTGTGTTTTCTATAGAAAATTAGAATAATTTTACCAACTTGTATCATTAGAAAATGACAATGATTACAAAATTTATTTAATCTTTTTAAATAGAGATGCCTTTTGGCCAAATGGCATTTTAGCAGAAACTGTTCCATGCAGAGATAAAGCTATCCGAATGAGAACAAGAATTGCAGGAAAAACTAAATTACTTTCAATTATGCCAGGTGAGTGAACATGTTGGGTAAAAATCTCATTAATTTGTAGTTCTTCTGAATTTTGGCATTGAGCATGCTAGTTTGATTGTAACAGCTACCATTTGATTGCTTACCATATACTAGGCACTGTTCTAGCATTCCTCATTTTTTCTTAACCAATCCTCATGACATTATTATGAAGGTAGGCACTGTTAGTGTTATAGCTTTATATGTGAGGAAACAGAAGCTCAAAGAGGTTAAGCAAGCCGCCCAGAGTTTATAGCTAGTGAGCAGGTGGTGGGATTCTGACTCAGCTCTGAATGACCTGAAAGCCACTGCTTTTAACCACTTGAAAAAAAGTGGTGCTTTTAACCACTTCACTTTGCTGCCTTGAAACATTCTGAGAATAAGTTGATGACAGATAAAATATGTAACAGATTTAAGGGCTAATAAAGGAATCTGAAGTTTGAGGTTTTCAAGAAGAATGTTTGTTCTACTTAAGAGAACAAACCAATTCTTTCAAAAAATCCTTTTACATAGGAACAACTGATTGATCCATTATTAATCTTTATTAAAACATGATCCCAAAGAAAGTACACATAGTGCCATTCTGTTACTTCCTCAGAACACTGCTATTCACTAACTTAAATTCACTTTGTCCCTTTTGTCTTTTCTCCCAGTGTCTATCGCATAAGTGGGTGGATGCGTGCACACACACGTGTAAATGCTAAGCCTCAGTTACAGCTGAAAGGCATTAACTGAACACCTACTATTAGTTACTCTGCTGTGTTCTTTACATTCTTGATTTAACTTAGAGCATAGTTTCTGTTTTGTTTCCTTAATGTGGATAATGAATTATGTTTATTTTCCCCCTATGTAGATGAACTGAAGCACATTATTGGGGCTGAGACAACACGGAAAGGTATTCTTCGTGTTTTTGAAATGTTTCAGCACAACCAGTTAAATAGGAGAATGGTCTATGTCTTCTTGGAAGGTTTTTTGGAAACCTTATTTCCACAGTATAAATTTCGTGAACTTTTCAACAAACTGCATTCACGGTCAATGCAGATGCAGAAATACAAACAGAAACTTCAAACATCTCAAGCGCCTTCTTTACAGAAAAGGTGACCCTCCAATCTGTGAAGCTGGTGTTCCTTTGTCCAGAACTGAAGTGTGGACAGATCTTCTGGGGCTTAACTCATATACTGTTGTGCCTGCACCAGTCTCTTAGTGTCTCAAATAGATTATTAACACACCCGCAAGACTGTGGTTCTTCTCATCCCCGTCTGTAATCCAGTCACTACCAAGAGAGTTGCCGTGTCTTAAATGATTTGGTGCATATTTTGCGACATTGAGAGGATACTGCCCCCATCTCAAGCAAGAATGATGTTGACCTCTTTAGTTTCAAACTAAGCAGCGATCTCCAGCAGTGACAAAGTGCCAGAGTAGTGTGTGTAGAGGGGAGCTAAGGAAAGCACAAAACAACGGTTCACAGATCAATTGGCTAATTTGTTCAACAGTGGGAGACTGCAGTGTACCATTTGGAGGGATTTGTTTTGCATAATGATTTTATAGGTCTCTCTTGGAATTTGAACATATTGTGGATTAGCCAGGTGAATGATGTTTGGAACATCTGTTTTGGGTCTGGGGAAAGTGACAGAATGCCTTTAAAGTATGAAGTAACCTTATACCCCAAATTACAGCTTTGTGACATAAAATTAAATCTAGTATAAAATAAAGCCAATCAAAACCAGAATGATTGGATTTGTTCTCTGGTATCAAACAAACTTTAATTGATTCTTATGTGCTTTAAGGGCTCTCTTTTGCTCTTACAGTACTCAATCCACGTTTTCTTTTGGCATTCTGTGTGCAAAAAGAAGCATATGGCGGCTCTCATTTAATGTTCAAAATCACTACAGTTTTCTTTATCTTTAAGAGATCACTGTTTATAAAGTAGGGTATAATTTGTTGAAAGAACTGCCAAATAAATTCTGTCCTAAAAATATGAAAATTTAAAAGGAAATAAGCACTCTATTGAAAGTTACCATATGATAATTTTAAATTGTGTGATCTAGACATACCTTAGGTGATTGCAAAACTAGCAAATCAAAGGATTAAATGAGCTTATTAGTCATCTGTAAACATACAAATTCCTAATTCTGTTATAGTGTACATATATGAAAATAAATAATGAAAACAGAACTATAATATTTTTTAAAATATGCTTTTATTTATATTTTGCATAATGTAAAATTCTACTAAATAAAGCAAGTTGGCAAAATTCCTCAGTGTATACACTTAAGTCCCTAAAATAATTTTATACCAACAACAACAAAATACCTTTTCCAGTTTTGGAGCCTCTGCATTTCCCATAGTTTTCTCACTTTCTGTGTGTCCATCCTGGAAGTCTTTCTATCCCTTGTATGCAGGATTTCTGCATAGTTTTAAATACTTCCACTGACTAAGGGTTTGGGTGTGTCATCATTTTTTGTTTTAAAAATATTTAACACTAAAACCTTAAAATAGTGAAGCTACTTATCAGACCACTGAGCCAAGATCCGGGTATTAAAAGAACGTCTGGGTGCTTAAGATAAAGGGACAAAGTATTGGTATCCCAGTTATTTGGGAGCTTTAAGATTGGGACAAGATATTATTGTCTTGTTTTCTCTGAGGTCCTATTTAAAGAGTGAAGCCTAATAACAGAGTAAAGCCTTCCTTTAAAGCTTTATAATAATAATCATATTTATTAATGATGCTAGTGTGCATACTTGTTGTATGCATCTATTCAGCGTGTGTTGCATGTCTTCAGAATTGCATAAGTGAAATCCCTTTAATTGCAACTTGCAAAAGAGAAAGATTTTCCTCACTGACTCTGGTGGAAGAAATTTCTTCTTCTCAGTGTGTCTCCCTTCCCTGGTTCCTCCCCGTGCCCCAGGCTTTAAAAGTGAGGCTGTGTAAAACATGTCTGTAAAAAACATCAGCATGGCCACAAGTGCAGTGATTTTCAAATATGCCCCTGCCCAGTTCAAGTATATTTTTGACATAAATAAACCTAAGGGTAAACAGAAGAATTCATGTAAGAGTCTAGCGTGTACATGTGAAAAACATTTCTAGATAATGTGAGGAGCACTGGCCATCAACCAGGGAAAGAAATGTCATGTGAGATTACAAATTTTCATAACAGCCCTGCAAGAGAACTGCATCACACCAAAAATATTTGAGTAAATGAGTTTTTAAAATAATTTTTGTTTAAAAGAGTTTATATTTCAAAGGCAGAAATGTCAAATGGTAGTCTATGTAAACAGTTGTGCATCTTCTCTGTGCACATCTGTGTTTTACATCAGAGAGAGCCATGGTCATGCTAAACTTAGAGATACTTTTTGAATGACTTGGTCAAGCTGTGTGTAAAATACTTAACCCATAAGTCAAGTACAGTGTACTATGTTTAATAAAGTTATTACATTTAATGCATTTATTGCATATATGAATATACATGAAGAGGCTTTATGTCTTCTGATATTTGATTTTTGAATGTGTTTTTTAAGTCAGTGGTGCCTTTAGGCAAAAACCTTCAAAAGTAATCATTCTTTGGGTTTTCTGATTTTTCAGGTAAAAACTATTTAGGAACCATCACAACTAACTTTTAATAGTTTACTTACCTAAGAAAATGGATTGTATGATTTAAATATATTAGATGGGCATTTCCTATAATTTGAGTGTTTCGAATAGTTGCTGAAAATAATTGTGCCATTGACCGATGGATGCACTTGGTTAGCCTTAATTTTTTTTTAAACAAACATTAAAACTTTCTTGACTATTTCATTTTGCTCATTATAAGTTGTGCTGCTGGTGTTTGGAATAAAAAAATCAAACAGTTAAGTACTACCAGAAGGTGTACCGATTTTTAAAAAATTAAGAACAATATAAATTTCACAATCTAAAATTTTAATTTTGTGCAATATTTTCATTTAATGCATGTGTATTTGAGTAACTGTAAAATAAATGAATTTTTAATGTTTTGAGATCTAATTTAAACTGTCTTCTTAACCCAACAACTTACATTCCGTTGTTGCTGCATCCTTTTATTTAAGGACTTGTTTTAAAAGTCTTTTTTGTCACTCCTTGTAAAATTCTTTTGTTAATAGTAAGTTTTGCTTATAGGAGCATGACTCCTGTATTACAAGGGAAAAATATAAAGAGCACATTTTAGGATTATAATTGTTAAAAGATAACTTGTGCATATCATTGTACAGTAAGTGTCAACTGTGTGCCTAACTATTCTATCAATACTTTCCTTCTTTAACAAAGAAGAAACTACAATCAGAATGTCAGTTATTTTTATTGAACTAAAAAGAGCAAAAATTTTATTTGGTTTGTGTTATGTTCTGTCCATTAGAAAATACTAATAAAGTATTAACAAACCTCTTTGTTGAATTTATTTAGTAGAAACTTATTTTTATTGCTTTAAAAAATGCTTGCTCAGTGGTCTTATTTTTAGTTTCTCTGTGTATGTTTTTTTTTTCTTTTCATTTTAGAAATCAAGCAATGCAAGTTCCAGTTTGCTAGATGAGCTATTGAGTGATTACTGACCTACAACTAACTGAATTTGGTTTTCCTTTTATGGGGCAAGTAATTTACCACCACAGTGTTAAAGAAATTCCACCCTTCCCTGTTATTCAGAATTGTGATTTTTCTCATAGAAAGATCTGATAATCCATTAAGAATTTTTATTTGGTCTCATTTTTAATTTATAGTCTCCCTAATATTTTAGACATTTCCGTTCTAAAAGCAATTTGTTCTTTACTCAGCAGCGTAACTGTATTTGGTTGGTCAGAATATTTGCAGCCTCCCTGGACCTGTATCCACAGATGTCTCAGACATCAGATGTGATTACTGCTACCCCACCAGGGACAGGCATAGTATTTCTCCAAGTGTGCACTGTAAAATTTTCATCCCTCTAGGATGTTCTTGGGAGAATAATTTTATACTTTATGTAACTTATGAAAATCTACATGCTACCCAAAACCCTAAAATGTTCACAATTCAAATGGTTACATCAAAGGTTCTAAAAAGGTTTTTTTGTTTGTTTTGTTTTTTAAAAAATATATCTTTATTAATTTCAGAGAGAGGAAGGGAGAGTAAGAGAGAGAGAGAGAGAAACATCAATGATGAGAGCGCTGTCAATGATCAGCTGCCTCCTGCATGCCCCCTGCAGGGGATTGAGCCAACAACCTGGGCATGTGCCCTGACTGGGAATCGAACCAAGATCTCCTGGATCCTAGGTCGATGCTCAGCTTCTGAGCCACCAGGCTGAAAAGTTTTATAATAAATGAATCTGTTTAACTTTGTTTACCTAACTTCCCAAACTTGGTTAATCATGGAATCTTTTTTTCATAAATACCTTTTAATAGCTTGAGGATAGTGTTCCCAGGGAACATGGTTTGAAAAAAATCAGGAAGAAATAAAAGGTGAGGCATCTTTAGTTAGGGAATATAAACTCTAGACAGAAAAAAAATGATGGATTTGGGACACAAGATTTTATTTTTTTTGCCTGTCATTCACGTGGAACAGTTCAGTTTTTGGAATATGAAAAATTAATGGCTGATTATATAGTAGATGTTAGAATTGAATCTGGCCCTACGTACCAGAGTAATGAACTCAGTGAGGTAATGAAGTATGTCTCATGACAGTGGGGACAGTGGGAAAGATACTTGCAAGGACCTTGCTGATGGGATCAAAAGAGAAACAGGATGCGCAGGAGGGGGAGAGAGGTCATACTGTACAGTTCAGGCTTTAAGATGTGTGCTGACATTAACCCACATATAATGGCAGATACTGTGTTTGATCTGGGAAAACAGCAGCTGAAACCTAGTTCTTCACAGGAAAAGAATTAATAGAATGAAAGCTAGAATCAACTCATGTCTGTCAACCAATGCACGGTGCATGAGAAATGTATGGAACGTGATAGTCTAAGTTGGTAAACATTTTCTTCTGCATAGCGGGTGGAGTAAATCAACAGGACTGTGTGTTGGAAGTCCCCAAGGCCACCGCCTGGGGCTTCACGGAGAGCGCTCGCAGGACTCAGCCTATGGTCGGACTCACCGCCAAGATCTGTTACAGCGAAGGGATGCAGAACGGGGGCAAAGGGAAGGGGTGCGGGGCGTGGGGCGAAGCCCGGCCCGAGCTTCCAAGGTTTTCTCCAGGAGTGTTGCCGACCGGGAAAGCTCATTCAGGACTGCCTGTGATTTTTTCTTTTTAATCCGTACACAAGGATGTGCTTCTTGAGTGTTAGAGAGGAAGGGGGGGGGGAGAGAGAGAGAGAGAGAGAGAGATCTATGGGTTTAAGGGTTGCAGCCCATACTCACCCGGACCGAGGATTAAACCTGCAATATGTGCCCTGACTGGGAGTCAAACCCGTACCTTTCAGTGTGCGGGACAACACTCCAACCAGCTAAGCCACCCGCCAGGGCAGGACTGCTGTGGTCTTTATAGGGGCAGTTCCGGTAGGCACCCTCTGCCAGGCGTACAACAAAATCCCGGCCTCAGAAGGTGAGCCTGCGTTCTGCATAAACCACATGTATAGGGTATCCCCATATATGTACAGACACAGTTTGAGTAATTCTAAAGGCGGTACTTATTAAAGTGCATCTCATTTTCAAAACTGAGGTATCAGCTGTTAAAGTGTATACATTTTGGGGGGACACTCGGTATTTTGTGCAAACAGTTTAGGCACAGGGAGCCTTTTTTATCACCTTGGGGAATTGTAGGAATACCCCCGAAATCTAAGTCCTCAGATACTGGAGAACAAGGCCCACCGTGTAAGTAACCCTTTCAAAGGACCGCAGTCCTACCTGCTGTGTTAACCCTTTTCTGTCCAGCTCTACGCCTTGATGTCGAGAAATGGCTGATAGAAAGGGATGAGTCTCACTGAAGGTCAGTCAGATTTATCCCGTGTAGGGGCCTCTGTACCTAGAAGTAGAAACAGGGCAGAAAGAATTTAGATGTAGATTAGAGGGGAAAAAGACCAAGTGGTATTGACATGAATATGTATGGATATATAGAACGCTGGAGGAACAGATTTGTGTGTTTCCAATAAAGATTCCCATAGCAAACAATTATATAGCACTTACCAATCACAGCTTTTTGAGGTGTAGGCACCGTTGTCTTCAGTCTGTAGACGGGAAAACTCGGACATGCAGTGGTCGATTTAGCAGCATCCCAGGCTCTATTTACTAGGTAATGCCAGTAGCGTCCCCCCACCCCCGGCTGTAATAACCAAATACACCTTCAGACATGGCCAGCTGATGTATGGGGCAAAACTGCCACTAGTTGAGAACCACTAATCTCTGCTCTCAGCCACGAAAACAAGATCAAGTAGGGACTGAGGACTTTAACTATGGACATCTGTCTTTATAATCAAACACCCGGCCTCTTTGGGGCTTGCCTTGTGGAGAGAATGTAAACAGGGTTCCTGAGTCTGCCTGAGGAGCCGGGCGCTGCAAGACCAAATATTTTACCTTGCCTTTCTTTAAAGGAGCAGCTCGTAGGTAAGGATGGGGTAGGGGAAGAAAAGGACTTGGCAACCAGAGAGAAATAAGAAAACCAGGGTTTTTCTCGGAAGATGTGAGATGAATGCTTAAATGAAAAAATTGCTGTTTACACTCTCATGACCAGGCTGTGAATTCAACTGTCATTCATACTTGAGGGATGATTTCCTTTCAAATACCTTGTCTTTTTATTTTGTGAGCCAGTCCTTTTAAAGCCTGACAATTCCCTTTCAGACTCCTTTGCAAGTGAACGCCTGTCCTAAATGCTCTTGTTTCTGAGTTTTCCTCTGACAGGTGGGAGATCCACTGGGCTGCCCAGGTGACTCGCCTTCTGTGCTGACTGCCTCCGTGGATGGGCCTCCTTCAACTATCAAAGCTCTCCTCCTTGTTGACTCTTCTATTTCCCCCCTGGTTCTTTTTCTGGGTCTTGGGCAAATCTGGTTCTGCTTTTGATTACGCACAGCTTGCCTGCATTATAGCTCCATTGGTGCGAGCAACGTTAGGAAGCTGATTTTTGCTGCCTGAACTTCTGATTCTCCATCGAAAAGCCATTTGTGTTTTTGTTTGCCTGTCTTGCGATTCTCGGCATCTGCTGGCATTGCAGGCACAGGCTGAATCAGGCCAGTAGTGGGTCCCACCTGGGGGGCTAGGAAGGCGGCCAGGTTGCAGCCTGCAGCCGTAATGCTGTTTCTCCTGCCCAGGTAGGACGCTCTGTGCGGTTTGTCTGATTTACACAGTACTGCACGCTAAAACGCATTCGAGAAAAAATGGTTGTGCCTGCTGGAAGGAAAGCGGCTCCCTGTAATCCTGTTCTCTGGCCTCCCAGCTCCCAAAGCTGCTGCAACAAATTGGTGAGTTTTGTTGTTTATTTTTGATTCCTGGATGCAGTTGCAGAAGTGCACCTGTCCCCCCCCACCCCCGTGTGTGTGTTTGTGTGTGTAATAGGACGGGAAAAAGCCTTATCTCTTCTTGTAAAAGACAAGCAATTATTAGCCTTTTGCAAATGGTCTTTTTATGACTAATCTTGTGTTTGTGGCTGGCATTCACCTACTTTATGGTGTCTCTCAACTTCTGGGAATTAATTGAGCATAAGAACTTATTCATATGCACTACTGGGGATATCTAATTCAAAAATACAGATTTACCACCAAATAAAAGAGAGTGCATACAAACATTTAAGAAATAGTTGAGATTAGTTTCATGTGGTTTTAGAACAAGAGTCGGGACCTGAGAATTTTCCTCAAGTCCAAGGAGGAAATTCTGTCAGTGCGTGTGTGTGGTGTGGGGCTGCAGATGGAACGGGGAAGTGACTTCTGACTTGCCAGGGGCTTCAGGACTCCCTCTGCAGCCTGAAGGATGCTGAGCAGCTGAATTTCCTTTCTCATTTCTTTAAAAACAAACGAGACTTCACAACGAACCAGATGAAGATATGAAAAAGAGCTTTGTGTCAAAAACAAACAAAATAAAATACACACACGTATATAATAGGAAGCAATCCATCACTAAATTCCTCCAGAGTTCCCTAGCTTGCTCAGGAGTTGGATAAAATTCTTTTACCACATGAATATGAAATATTTTATAAAATACGTTTCTTGATAGATATGTATTATGCCTCTGCTTATCTCCTAATTTATAATAAATTGAGTTATAAAGTCTCTTAAATTTAATGGAGCTCCTATTTTGATTGCATAAGTAGGCTAAGTGGGACTTACACATTTAAAATAAAAGAACCAGATAATTTTCAGAAAGTAAATTTTTAAAAAGTCCAATAGGCATGTTTGCTAGCTCTTTAAGGAAACTCAAATGCTTGCTTATATGATAAGTATATATTTAATTTCAGTAGAAGCTGTCAAACTATTTTCCATAGTGGTTGTAGCATTTTACATTCCCACTAGCAAATTAGGAGAGTTTCAGTTACTCTGCATTTTTGCCAGCAGTTGGCATTTTTTCTTTTAATTAGCAATTCCAATGGGTGTATGTTTGTCTCTTATTGTGGCTTTAATTTGTGTTTTCCTGATGACTAATGTGTTGGGCATTTTTTAGATGCTTATTTGCCATCTTATCTCTCCTTTGACCAAGTGTGTGCTCAAATATTTTGCTCATTTCTTTTTGAGCTGTTTGTTTTCTCATTAATTTAATGAGTTCTCTATATATTCTGGAAACAGGTTCTTTAGCAGATGTGTGTTTCACGAAGGCTTTCTCCCAGTCTGTGACTCATCTTTTAATTTTCTTAAAGTGTCTCAAAGAACGGGGGTTTTAAATGTTGATGAAGTGAAATTTACCCATTTTTTCTTTTTGTTTTCCTGTCTTGTCTAAAAAAAAATTGCTCAACTCAATACCATAGATATTCCCTTATGTTTCCTTTCAGAAGTTTTTAGTTTGGGGTTTTATACCAAAACCACACTTTCTGAAGTTGGTACGTTGAAGAGTTTTTAAGGACTTTGCTCATTAACACCCTCTGCTGGAGGGGAACTGTGGGGAAAGAGAGCCATCTATTAGCTAGCTGTCTTGTGACAAGTGAGACTTGTCCCTTCCTGACTACTGCTCCTACATGTCATTGACTTGCACTGTTTCACGGAGGGAGACAGTAAGTGGGGGGGGGCGGGGCAAGAAAAAGGGCCTTGGAAGCAGACTTTTGTGGCAAAAGTCGTAGTTCTGTGACCCGCTGGCTCTGGGACCCTGGTCACTGACAAAATTGTTTTGGGGCAGGGGCCAGCTTAGGCCTCAGCCCCGCCCATGCTCGAATTCAGACACATTTGGGCACATGGGACTGACGTGATGTGGAGAGGCTCTAGAACGCTCTGGAAGATTGTGTGTCCTCAGGGAAGGGAGAGGGACTCTGAATAGAAACTTGGTCAGAAAGCGTTGCCCAGGCGATCTGAAAGGAAGAACGTACCGAGGGCGGCATTTCAAGGGGGGATCTATCCAAAATCTCTGCGACACCTCAGAGTCACAGGGCAACTATTTGGGACCCATGGAACCAAGGGTGTGGCCCAGAGATGGAGTGAGATGAATTCCCTTCACCTCGCACCCCAGCTTTGGCTCCCGGGGGCTCTGAAGACCGGAGCACGTGTCGGCAACTGTGAGCTGCTTGCCAGCTGGCGGCCCGAGGCCCAGCCGAGCTCGGGGCCCTGGCCCTGCCTCTGTGCAGGGCTTATTTTCCTGCCAGCCTCAGCCATTGGTTTTTCTTCTGAGCCTTTTTAAATTTTTTAAAAATCCTCACCCAAGGCCATTGCTTTTCAGAGAGAGTGGGAGGGGGAGAGACACATCAACTGGTTGCCTCCCACATGCACCCCAGCCCCTACAACCGGGGTATGTGCCCTGGGTCGGGATTGAACCCAGCACCCTTCAGTCTGCAGGCTGATGCTCTAACCACTGAGCCAGACCGGCTAGGGCTGTAAATGTTTTTGATTTTAGAGAGAAAGAGGCAGAGGGAGAGAGAGAGAAACATGGATGAGAGAGAAACACTGGTAGGCTGCCTGCTGCACGTCCCCTACTGGGAATCAAGCCCATGACCCAAACATGTGCCCTGATCGGGAATCAAACAGCAACCTCTGGGTGTGACATAGGAGGACACTCAGCCAACTGAGCCGCATGGTCCAGGGCACACCCTCTCATCTTGGTGCTGGGAAGGGGACAGTGACAGAGCCTTCCATTTATGGACTCACTCAATTTATTTCTGTTGAGCTGTAGTCATGGAGATAAATTTACCAAGAGCCGATTTTTAAAGAAATAGCCAGGTACTTATACATCACATCCTCTAACTCTGTACTTCAGAGTGGCCCTTTAGAGTGTCATTCATGAGACTGGTCTTTATGGAGGGCTAATAGCAGGCCTTTTCATGAATAATAATATTCCTGGCTAACATTTAAAGAATGCTTAACATTTGATATGCTTTTACATATTTTGCCTCATGTAATCCTTGATAAATTACCATGAAGTAAGTATTATTATTATTATTATTATTAATTATCCCCATTCTGTAGCTGCAGAGATTCGTTGGGGGAAGGTTCATAATCAGTGGAAGGCCACACTGTTAAGGCTTTGTGGAGCCAGAATTCACTATGCCATCTTGCCTCCAAAGAGTGAGGGAAATGCCACTGGCTGCAAAGCCAAGCTTGGCAGCAAAGAGACTGGGTTCGGAGTTACAGTGAGGCCAAATGGAAAGGACAGGAAAACCCATGGCCCATGAGGTATATAAGCACATGAACTTCACTGGTTAATGGATCTGGGAGCCCTGAATATATAACACCATGAAGCAGATGGCTCCTCCAAAACTGGGTTGGACATAGGAATGTAGGACATTATCAATGCTGTACATCAGACCAGTCCCTATGAACGATCAACTCTTGCTCCCCTCCAGGGGTTGAAAAAGAAATTCAGGTGAACTTCAATATATACCAGAGATAGAATTATTGTCTTACACCCATAAGGATTACACATTCAGAACGCCAATTTCAAGAAGAGAGGAGACTTTCAAAGTTGTTTTATGTCAATGTTGCTTTTACTCATAGCAGAAGGCCTGTATAAGTTTGCCCTAGGACTTAGACCTGCCTCAAGCACTGATGGAGCAGCCTAGCTGGGGTCCCATTGGCATGGAGGTCTGAGAAGCCTTTTGAGATGGAAGAGGGTTCTTAGAACCTCCTCTAAGCACAGAAGATTAAAGAATGATGGGCCTCAAGGGAAGATAGATATCTGGCACTCAGTCAGATGGTCCTCAAGTCCTGTTTTCACTTTGAGTATTTAGGTGAAGGCTATAATGAAAAATCAGGTCAAAGATTTATCAAGCCAGGATCCTGAGAGCACAAGGTACCAGGAACTTGGGTGTCAGCACTAAGAAACAACCCCTTGGCGCAGAGCTCCAGTTTGCAATGTGGACGAAAAGATGTGACAATGAGGCCTCAGCAGCCATGGGGGTACCTTCTGTAGGCATTAGCCACACGCAGCAAGCCAGAGCAGGCGAGGAAGAAAGCTGGAAACTAAAGGCGAGGCAGGAAGACCAGGCTGAGGAACACATAAGCTGCCTCCTAGGGCAGTTGAGGGGAAATTTGAAGCCTGTGCAGGTCTCCCAGCAAGGACCAGTGGAGCCAGAGAGCCGGTCACTAGTGGCTTAATTGCAACCCAATGTTTACCTGCAGGCTGTGCTGCCAAAGCTCATTGTGCAATGGTGTTGTGTGGCTGTTGTCTAGAAATGTTGCCCCTTGGGTCTCCTGTTTAGAATCCACGAATCATCAGGAGCATGTGAGAGATGCTTTGGACTATGACAAACTGATTAGAACTATAGTGATGCAGGCTTGTGACTTCTTAAGGTCTGTCTAATAAAAAGTTCAGACCTAATGAGATGATTCTCAGACAATAAATTGTAAAAATTACAATAAAGGGACAGTTGTACTAGTCAGCTAGTCCTTGAAGAGGTTGGTTTCTAAAAGACAGGATCTTTTGTATTGATTGATTGATTTTTAGAGAGACAGAGGAAAGGAGAGTGTGTGTGTGAGAGAGAAACACTGATTTTGTGGTTGTTCCACTTAATTACGCACTCATTGGTTGATTCTGACCAGAGATTGAACCTGCAACCTTGGCATATTGGGACGACACTCTAACCAACTGAGCTACCCAGCCAGGGCAAAGACAGGGTCTTTTGATCCATCCGAAGTGTGGGATCGTAGAGCCTGTGAGATTGCTGGGGAACAGAGCCTCCTCTCTTGGAAACTCTTTTCGGCGACAGGTGTTCTTTCTTTCTCTCTTCAGGACACCCGAAGGTTAAAGGAGCATGAAATTTTCCCTAATGCGGCTTAGCTGCTAATCATACACAAAGAAATGAAACCGCGCCGGAGTTGTGAACAAACGCCCTTTGGCATCTGTTTTAGCCATCCTGGTTTGTTTTCTTCCCGCAGCATTTTACACCTCCCAATTCAATTTGTAACTCGCCCCCTTCCTCCCTGCCGTGCAGGCCTGGAGAGCACGCACCACATTGCGGCCGCGGTTCCCGCAGCTTGTCACGGGCGGGGACTGCGCCGGGCACTGGCCAGGTCACACGCAGGCTCCAGGCCCAGCGCTCCTGCCCCTGCTCTGTCCCACCACAAGCTGGTAACTTAAGACGGGGAGTCTTATATGGAGTCTGCAAAGTTCAAAAATGGTCAGAAAGTACAGCCCATTCAAACCGGGCTTTCTAGGGGCTTCAGGGGAGTCTGGGTCAGAGTGGCCCACCTGGGAACTTTGTGACATGAAAAATGCGACACTCTCACCCTGCTCCTGAGTCAAGCTGCTATTTCACTGTGGTTTCTGGGGACTCCAGGCAGGTCTAGGGAGCCAACAGCAGACACACACGCCCAGTTGGGAGTTTGGAAAATTGGAAAGTCTGATTTTGGTTTTGCAGCCTCCACACAAAGTCAAGGAGATGCGAATGGCCAGAGGTAGTGCAGTTTCTCTTTTTGGTGCAGACGATGGGAATTGAACCCAATCCTTGTGGCTGCTGTTTTCCAAAGGCTAGCTGTATGCCTGTCGAGTTGAGTGGACAGAATGATAGGACTTTGAAAGCCTCCTCAGGGGAGGGGCACAAGATCTTGATCAACAGGGACAGTGTCTCTCTAGATCCGCTGCCTTCTAAAGTCACACTGTAAAACCACTGTTCATACTCCTGGAACTTCCCCAGGTTGATGAGGGATGTTGGCAATAACTTGGCTCATTAAACAGGCCATAAATTTAACTCTAGGACTGAAATAATATTTAAGTACAAAGGCAATGGCCTCTGGCTGCCTCGTAAATCAAAAACATGGTCCCCAAAGGGACACAGCAAGTCCAGATTTGATCCGAAATACATAGGAGAATTTACTTGGTGATAAAGAGGGCATCTCATAGCAGGGGGACAAAGGGCAGTTTAATAGTGGGTTTTGTGGAAATGGCGAGCTCCTCCATCCCTCACCTGTATATCACAATAAACTTAAAGTACAGAAAAAATCCCACATTTATAAAGAGACCTTGAAAGCACCAGAAGAGAACATTGGGAGAATTCTTTTGTATCCTTGGAGTGGGGAAGGTCTTCCTAATTAGATGTTTCAAAATCCAAAAGCCATAAAATGAAAGGTTAATTCAAGTACAAAGAGTAAAAATAACTGTGGCATGGCAAATTATACCATGAGGATATAAAAATCAAATGACAAACTGGGAAAAATTGTCACAGCCAAAGGTTAAACTCCCAGGACATAAAGATCTAACAAAAATCAATTTGAAAAAAGGAATGCTTTAAACATAAAGGCAGCATATTATATACATTCTCATCTTGCCTTTCAGCTTAGTGATAGTGTCTTCATAGTTTTTCGCTGCTGTGTTTCATTGTTTGGGGGGGAAAAATCATAATTTCTTTACCCAGGCCCCTGTTGGTAGACATACGGGTTTGTTTTTTCCAATCTTTTGCTTTAAATCATTTTTTTCCAGCAGAGGAATTATATTGTCCAAGAGCTTATGAAGTCTAGTTGCCTGTGGATTCAGATTTTGGCTAATAATATCAATTTCAAGCTGCATGACCTTGACCTTGGGCCTCTGTTTACTCATCTGTGTAATGGGTTTGAAGTTGATAGTATCCACAACATGAGATTGTTGTGAGAATTCAATGTGTGAAAAACCTTGGTAAAGGGCTTAGAGTATTACCTGGCCCATGGTAACTTCTATGGGAATGTTAGTTATTATTATTATCACTATGTGACAAATGATATAAATTTTACTGGCTTTATAAATTTTTAAGTAATTGTTTAGGACTCATGATAAGAGAGAGAGAGGCCTTAAGTGAGAACTGTTGTTTCCCAAAGGCAGTTCGTGAGATCCAGTGATGGAGCAAGACCTCTGCTACTTGATGTTTCTCGCTTTTAGTGAACAGGGGCTGAGAGCTGCAGCGGGAGGCAGCAGGCCTGGGTGTCAGCAACTGTGGGGGTGGCTCTGGAGCCTGCATTTTAATGAGCATACCCGGGATTCTGCTGCAAGTGATCCCAGACAGCATTTTGAGAAAGCACTGCTGACTGTCCCCTGGGTAGGTAGATAGTCAAGTCTTAAGCACAGTGACTGAGAGAAATTGATCAGGTGCAAATTTTTTAAAACTGAAGCCAGTGTTCAACAATAATAAATATCATAACCCAGTCCAGAGAAAAGGTTGACTTTATCGAGGCATCATTACTTCATAACTGCTTCCAGGGTTTGTTGCTTGTTTGACTGTTGCATTCTAATTTATTTATATTGCAAGTCCCTGTGGCCAGTGAACTTGATTTCCAGTTTTGTCAGTGTCCTCCAAGTCCAGTGCATATTCTCTTTGCACATTCTTGTTAATCTGTTGATGCTGTTCAGAGCTACTAAAGAAAGAAGAAAGTTCTAATGCTGCTTCAAGATTTCTTATTGTCCTCTCAGGTGGAGACTTGCTGGTATAAAAGAAAGACCACAGGTTTAATAGTCGAATCAGCTCATCGATTACTAAACTGCGAAATATTGGAAAAGTTACCATACTTCCCCGAACTCAGCTGGCTCATGCATAATATTGGGATGATAATACTTATGCCCACAGTTGTTCCAATGACTAGAGATAATACAGACAGGAGATCACACAGCAGGTGCTCAGTGAATGGTAGATACAGCATGTGATTAAGGCTGATTTTTCCAGGGGCCTCTCTTCTGGTTATCTGATGCCCCCTCCTGGACACTCCAGAACCTGGATCAAGCAAGGGTCGGTCAGCTCACTTGCTTCCAACTAAAGGTCTTGTAGTTTCCTGATGCTGTGTGTCAGGAGGAGACTGAAATCGAAGCCAGAGAGCCGGTCAGACCACAAAGAAAATCCAGGAGAGGGCACTGGGGTGGAAACCAGAGAAACCAGATCAGGGTGGAAGACAGAGCCGAGGATTTTCTGAATGATAATATCAATTGTGATCATTACTTTCGGCTCTTATTTACATGTCCAGGACTTACAAGCATTATCTCAGTTACTCTTTACCAAAATTCTGTAGGACACACAAGTAAATCTACATGACCTTGGAATAGGCTACAGTACCAAAAACACAAGGAACCAAAGGAAAAAAATAGATATAGTGCACTTCATCAAAACGAAAAGTGTTTTGCTTCAAAGAGCACTGTCAAGAAAGTGAAAAGACAACCCCCTGGGAGAAAATATTTGCAAATCATATGTATCTGATAAGAGACTTGTATCCAGAATATATAAGGGAATCTTACAACTCACTAATAGAAGGACAAATTACTCAGTTAAAAATGGGCAAAGGATCTGAACACTCATTGGAAGGAGATCTGCAAGTTGCCAGTAGCCCGTGAACAGATGCCCAACATCGCTGGCCACCGGGGAAATGCAGCTCAAACCCGCAATGAGGCGCCGCTGCGTAGTCACCAGAAGGGCTTTAGTCAAGAATGGGTGTGAGGACGTGGAGAGATGAGGCCCCTCGGGCACTGCTGGTGGGAAAGGTCTGGCGGGTCCTCAAAATGCTAAGCCGAGAGCTCCCGGGTGATCGAGCCTTCCACCCAAACGCGCATCCACAGGAAAGCTGGCGCCCAAATGCTCCACGCGGCCCTATTCGTAATAAAGAGCCCAAAGCTGGAAACGACACAATGCCCATCAGCTGATGAATGACAGACACTGTGGCATAGTCACACGATGGGATATTATTTGGCGATGACAAGGGATAAATTTGGTAAGTGCAAACAAACCTTGAAAACATCATAATTGAAAGAAAGCTGTCACAAAAGGCCACATACTGTATGATTCCATGGATCTAAAATGCTCCAAATGGGGAAACCTATCCTGGAAAGGGAGATGTAGGGGGGCTGCTAATGGGTACGGAGTTCCTTTTGGGGGTTATGAAAATGTTCTGAAATTAGATAGTGGTGATGGTAGAACAACCCTGTGGATATACTAAAGGACACTGAATTGTATTCTTTAAATGTGTGAGTTGTATGGTATGTGCATTAGACCTCAATAAAACTGTTATTAAATGAAAATTCAAAAAAAAATCTTAATGAAGTAGGTATTCTATTTTGGAGATAAAGTAACTAAGCTTGCCAACAGCCAAATGAGCTAATGAGGAAGCCAGAATTCAAAACCTGGATTCTTGACCAGAATGTTCCAATGCTGTTCGACCTTCCTGAGCTAGGGAGCGAGCCTGAAGGAATTTTACAGGGACCTGTGGTTGTGGACCTGCTGAAGAGGGAGCCATTTCTTAATGGCTCAGCCTGCTTTCTAAGCCACATTGTTCTGACATGTTTCTGGTTCACTGCGTCCCTGAGGAGTCATCTCAGGATGCTGAAGACAGACTGATGGGTGGGACACAGGAGGCTCTGTTCCGTTGCAGAGAACATTCACGGGGACATACCGAGTCCAGACGCTCTGAAACTTTGCTGTGTTTCAGCATCACCTGATATTCTTGCTCACAATGCAAACATCCAGGCTCCACCCCAGAAACACTTAATTCAAACCTGAGCATAGCCTCTTGCTGAGTGTTATCAGCTGGGTGGGATGAGGGTGGAGAATCTGGTGATAACTGATAGGTTCCTGCAAACAGACATTGGTAACTAAAAAGCTCCGTAGGATATTTATTATTCCAGCTCCTGTCCTAGGTATGCTCTTAGGAGCTATGGGCTGTTGGTGCAAGAAGGGGATCCCTAGCCATTGTCTGAGGTGCTCAGGGGGCCCTGCTCCAAGTTGGAACCACAATAGTGGACCAAGAAGCAAAATTTTCATTTTGGGAGATGCAGTCCATGCTTTGACTATATTGATGAAAGAATCTGTTTTTCCTGGAAAGCTACTCAAACAATCAAGAAAAATATGAAGTTTTGAGTAGCATTCATCCCACATCTTTCCATCAGAGCAAACATTGTTTTACACTTTGATGAGCACAAGCCCAGATGTGATGTGACTTGAGCCTACGAGCACGTAGAGACAGTCTTACTTTCACGTAAGTGGGCTGAACAATCAGTACATGTCTCATAAACTCGTCCTCAAAATCTTTATCCCCCCCTCCATGTTTTAGGGAGAAAATACACTATTTTTTTAATAGAAAAAACACACAAAAAAACCCAACAAAACAGCTTGTGTTTTATTTTCTACAGTTTCATAACAGTCACCATTTTATATGAAGCATGAAAACAATCCTAGTTTTGAAGTACATATCCCAAATCCACAGATCACAAAATTTTCGTTGATATTTATGTCATTACCCTTTTTCCCTTTGTGTATTGCAAAGCTAATAAAAAATAGATTGAAATAAACAGTTCATTTCTACCATAAATGATTAGCAGCATGGGGAATATTATGGTTGTCAGAAAATTTCATGAATGCTTTCTAGGTGCATGAATGTGTATCTAGAAATGAGATTGTGGTGGTTGAGAGGTTATAAATTTTAAGCTTATAAATTATTTAAAAATTTATAATTTTTTATATGCATGACAGATTATTAGTTTTTTTGTCACTCTGTAATTTCTTTGCAATTCTGTAATTCTACTGGGGCAACAATCAAGTTATGAGCTCTTCCATAAACCTCATTGTAGTTTGTAATAAACATGCACTGGAAAGGTCCCAATAAATGTTTGCTGTCAGAAATCCAAGAATTTTTCAAAACAAACTTTATGCCTGGATAATCACTTTTCTTATAATCAGGAAAATCAACAGAATATTTTCTGCTCTTGCCCTGGGGGAATATCTACATGAGACTGGAATTTCTGAGTCTAACTGAGAGCAAAAGGTAAATTAATCTAAGAAAGAAATTCGGTGAAAGAAATTTTGTTTTGAAATATGTTTTTTTATTTCCCATGGGCACTAAAGACATTAGTTGTTTCTTGAGAGAAATGCTCAACTTGATCTGCAGAAATAACGAGAAAGAAGCAAATCTTTTTTATTCATAGTTAAATGGGCGATTAGTAGGGCTGAAGGAAACATCTGGAACAAACTGACAGAACCATCTTACATAAAAGATACCACATTTAAGTACAAAGAAAAGTGCCTGACACCTTTCCCTTCACGTATAACTACACGCTTATTTCCCGCTGTTGGTGTGAATCCACATTGCTTTTTTAGAGGAGTATTCTTCCCTCAAGAAAATATTGAAATTATGTTGGAATACCCATAAATAAGCCAACATTTTTCTTTTAATTTCAAGGGGTTTTTGCTCATAATACAACTTTTCTGCTTGTAACTACCTCCATGCTTGTAATTCGACAGCTTGATTAAAGTGAAAAGTAAAATTTCTCAAAAAAGCATAGAAATACCAATCTCAGTAAAACTTTTTCCCTTTTATGTGCCCTAGGAAACCATGTTGGCTCACAAAGTCTGCTAATCCATAGCATAAAATATATATTTTTTTCTCTGAATTTGATGGCAATGCAGGGGGTTGGGGTGGGGGGCTGGTAATTCCTAGTTTTTGAAGGGTTGATGTTGGAGTTCATCTATGTATTTGATTGTTTGCTGTTAGTAATTTTAGTTACTGACCAACCAATTATCACATGTAGGTAGTGACAGAGCAAAGAAACCAGAGTGAAAACTTTGAAAAATAAAAGTGTCAATTGGCATTAATAATGCTGGGAATACCCTACTGTCCTTCCAAAAACCAGTGTCAGAGGAAACAAAAGAGGGCTTTTTCCGGTGGACACACATGCGGACACCCCAGTGGGACAGAAACTCCTGCTTGTGCAGAAAGGATTCTCAAGGTTTTCCTTCGAATGTGAAACCTCTGAGCCACCAAACACCAACCCTCAGGGTGAGAATTGGCAGCTAGGTTGCCCTTCTTGCCGGTGTGAATGTTGGGATGTACCCCAGGAGTAAGCGTAACTTGGAAAAATAGAAATAGTATATTTTCAAATCAATAGTTTAAGCCGATCATTTTCTAATTGCTGTAAAAACAGAAGCTCTGTGGTCAAGCTTACTTTAAAATTACGTAAATTTGTCTATTAATTCTCATTAAGCTTTCTTTTATTTTAATAATCTCATTTCCTTCCAGCTTAAGGATTTCATTTAAGCTTTTAAATATATTTTAGAAGGGTTAATGTAATTTCATAATATTTTATTTTAGTTTTCTTAATTTTTTATTTGGTAGAATAAAAATCAACAGTAGTACTCAACAATAGTACCAAATATTAAACTAAAAAAAAAAAATTCAAATGATTTCCTTTGAAGGGTCAACTTATTTACTTTTGTAGAGTAAGATGTACAAACTCGTCTTCATATCACTGAGCATTTGATAAAATAATCTGTCATTTAAAAGACTACTCTTATTTTATAACTAGAGCTGGTAGTGTCTATTGATTTGTCAAGTCTCTCATTAGAATTCTTAGCGATTAATTGTCAAGGAATAATATCATCAATTCTTAAAATATTTGGTGCTACTTTTTAAAAACTACTATAAGTCTATTGTTAAAACGCAAGACACAGGCTCAAAACGGAGTCGCATGTCACCAAAACAAGACTTAATTATCGTTTCCCGTTTTCCCAGAAATGGAATCTTAAGCCAGTCAGTAAGAAATCTCCCGAGGAGCCCAGTAGGAAGCCAGCCTGATAGGTCCCTGCCGACCCCCTAGAGGAGAGTAACCTTGCAACAGCCAACCCAGGGCTTTGTGTGTGTTTTTGCCCAATATAAATTCCTTGTCCCTGGCTCCCCTTTGCCTATAGAAATCTCTCATTTTGTACAGCTCCTTGGAGCTCCTTTTTATTTGCTAGATTGAATGCTACCCATTTTGAATCAATTTTTGCTCAAATAAACCTAAAATTTTTAATGTGCCTCACTTTATCTTTTAATACTATGTTCTAACCAATTATAGTTGCAACTTTACCTTTTGCAGAAGTAACAGTGTTGGGAAAGGTAATACTTTCCCTAATTGTAAAGGTTTCAAACATTGACAACTCTTCAAGCTATCCATTGCCTATAACTTTAAAAAAAATCTTTGCCTTTACAACTTTTTCTCCTTAAAACTGTTACGTAAGTAAAAAGCCTGATGATCATGCAAAATACATGTTCATCTGATGGCTCTTTACTGAGCAGCTGAATTTTGCCACCTTCCAGCATCTCATTGGTTATTCCTAAAACAGTATCATTCTTCACATTATTTCGGTTGAATTTTTTTCCCCTTTGTCTCACTAAAAAGCCCATCATACACCTGGTAAGATCACTTTCTCCATCTGTGATCATTAGTACTATTTGATGATCTGATTAAAAGAGTTTTTAAAACTTTCAGTGGCGATATGCATAGCTTTCAGACCCCTCATTTGACTCCTACAAGGATGGTAATTCTATTGCAACAATTCCATTATGTGTTTTTTGTAAAATGTTCAGTTAATCTTGATGAGTCATTGTAGCCTCAGTTTAAAAAAGAAAGTACACCTGTACATTTGCAGGTCTGATAGATGGTTTGTTCCACTATGGATATATTAGTTAAATATGAATATATTAGTTAAAATAATGAAATATTCACATACCAGCTGGTAAATGATTTCTGTTCTGCATCTCTGAGTTTTTAAAGCAGTATGTGCATATGTATTTTGTATTTATCTATGAAACAATGGTAGGGTGTTGTCTCAGATATTTCTGAGAAGATATGATGTATGTTTTTCTTATTCATGTGAATGTCTGGAGAAATATTTGAACAGTTAGAGGAATGTGGGGCTTTTTTTGGTAGTTCTTGAATGTCCAACATCTCTGGTCCCACATTAAATACCAATAGAATTCCTCAGTCATTGGCATACCCAAAAATGTGCCTACAAGTTTCCAGAATTTTCCATGAAGGGCAATGCTGTCATGGAGAAACACTGGATTAGCATATATTATTAAATATTAGTATATCTCCTGCTTTGGCCCATCAAGATGACTTGAGAGTCAAAACATTTAGTTTTAGTTGCTCTCTTTAAAAAACCAGAATAGAATAACCTGTCTCATTTTTATATAAACAGGGAAGGTGAGGCAAAATGAGCCTAAACTCCATAGTGAGGGGCAGATGAGAGTATGTAGCAAGAAGGACATTATCTGAAAAAAAAAACCACATTGTGAGCACTTGTGATTTTCCTACAATAATGATAATAAAATGACTTATAATTTATTGAAGAACTGTGCCAGCTCTATGATCATTGTTTTACATTTTTAAATTTTATTTAACCCGCCCAATTTCTTAATCTGGAACAGGTATTGCTACCCACTTCAGGCGAAAGGCATAGTCTCAGGAAATCTGTCTGCCGGATGGCTGTTAACCTGATGGCTGGGTTCCAAGCCCACGGGTTCTCTGAGGATGGGTTTGGGGCTGGTGCCTAAAGGCTACCACTTTGCTCAGACCCAGGAAATATATCCTGTGAATAGTTGAGAGCACAGCTAATATTCTGGTGTTTTTTTGTCCCACTGTCTCCTGTAACCTTGATTTTACGTGCAGCTTCTATTTTATAAAAGTCTCTTCCTCTTGATTTTTGAAATTGAGCTATTAACTTGAGCCAACCATGTTTCTTTGTTTTGCTTTGTTTTTGGGGTGTTGGTTTCTTTTGCATTTTGTCACACCGCTCCTGGAATTCTTGGACTGATTACCAGAGTTTTGCTTTCATACAGGAGTAATTAAACTCTTTCTGTTGCTGATTATTTCTGTAAATAGGCTGAGATTGCTATTTAGAGATAAATAATTTCTAGCAGAAACTTGGATCATCAACAGAGTGGATAAATTGAGCCGTTTAATCCAAATATTTGCTGGAGAAAACAATGTCTTTGTTAATCCCCATCATTTGGAAATGGAGTGTTGATTCTTCCCCTAAATTTAGATCTGTTGCTACATCATTGATGGTGGTATTTGGACTCAGGAATGTGTGGGATAAAGCAAAAAGAGCGAGTGATTTGGATTTCCATCATATGCACTGTAATTGTGTGATGGCATTAGAAAATAACTGTGAAACCGCAGAAGCCCTGTTAGAGCCTTGATGTGAGAAGGTTCAGCGCAGAGCCTGGCCCCTGTTAGCTGACATGCTTCGGGTATGGGAAATTTCTTTTAAGCATACGCAGTTTTTTATCTTAACTCTAACTTTACCTCTCCTATGACAGGAGGGGCCTATATCAACAAACATACAAACAATAACAACCTTTAGTCGCTTCATTTCTCATCGATACTCTTGGAAAAATAGATGTAAGGAGAGAATGTAGTAGTCAGTACACTTATTTACAGGTTTGTTATCTGACTTATTAGAAGAGATTAAGAAGCTCTGACACAGTGTATTCTGGCGATGACATCTGCTAATATTTAACGCATAAAGTCGAGATGGTCAAGATGTAGCTTCCAAAGCTAATATAACTGCCAAGCTCAGAGTCTCTCTCTGGGGTGGGGTGAGGGGTTCCATTGGGACCTGAGAGAAACTAGTCAAAGTACCTGTTTGTGCATAACTGGAAAAGAAGTTTTATAAATAGGAAAGGTCTTTGCAAGGGTGGGGAACACACAGACAAGAGCTCTGTATAGCCCAACAACAGGGAGTTCACCAAGGCTGCGTGTGAGGAGTGCTGGCAGAGTGGCCTCTTTTGGGGTCTGGACTCAAAGAAACACCACTTTAGTTCCCAGACCTTCCCCTAAATTATTTGCTGTTTGTAAACCTTCAATATACAACTGACAGATACAACTTGATTATAGCACATTTTTAATTTAGGGGGTAAATTAGGAGCCAAGGCTGAAATTTAAGAAGATAATTGGAAATAAGTGATCTATTTTTAAATATCAGGGATATTTTAGTCCTGACTCTGTAGAAAATAGAGGCAGAAAATCTTATACTCAGATACATTATTAAGGAGTTCAATGCCACGGAAGCAGGAGGGAGGGAGATAGAAAATGAGGCAGAGGAGGAGGGAGGCCAAGTACAAGGAACTGCATTACAAGACTGGCCACATTTGATATCAAGAGTGAATGACAGCTCCACCCCACAGAGCCATCTTCTGAGAGGACATGAACTACCGCATTTTAGGACAGTTCTTCTGAGAGGAGAAAGGAGAATAATTTATCTGACAACCCCCGTTTCCCATTGGTCAAAGATTTACCCCACGGGATGCTAACTCTTCATAGGATATGAACTCTGTCAGTCCAGGGTGCACACCCTTGACCATTAAGACGGTTCCTGGCTCCCCACGCTGCAGTAGCAATAGGTGGAGAGAAGGGAAGGGCATGAGGCAGGGCACTGTGGGCTTGTGCCATGGAAGCTAATGTAAAAATACATGTCCAAGCGTCCTGGAGGTCAGGGCTGCCAAGAGAACCTGAGGGAGCAAGTATGAGTCCTGATGAGGAGGTGACTTGTGCCTGGGCAGCCCAGCCCTCGAATGCCTGGCCCCTCAGCATGAGTCAAGACAAAATTCAGTCAACACTGTGTATAGAGAAGGGAGGCAGGCTCTCTGTGGTCCCACTATGAGCAACAGTACACATAGTAGGCCCTCATCTCCTGAGCAGATGAAGACCCAATTTTCTTGGTACTCCATTAGGAGGGATTTGATGGAAACTGACATTAACTCAAGGGAGGGGTATCATAGGAAAGTATATTAACTCAGATACCAGGAAACCCTGAAGTTGGTGGATTGAGCAGATGAATCATGTTCAAGCTCTCTGCTTTCAAATAGGCTACCATCTGCCCAGATTTTCTTCCTTTTTACTTATTTTTTTTTTTTTTGAGAAATAAACAGCCATATGTTCCAAGATCATAAATTTTTCCTATTTCACTTTATACAACAGTTTCGGCACCCTACGGTACAAAATTCAACTGTTTTGTCAGTCCTGTCATAATCTCCTAAGGAAAGTTGCCAGCTAGAGAAATTAGTTGGGTTCTTATTTATTTCTTCCCTGTATTTTCCAGTCAAATAAAACCTACATTTTACATTCCTTTATTCGCCATACCTCCTTTTCACATTTTTGTGCTTTTGTATCATATTTTGTACTTTTAGGATTCTTGGTTGCAAACAATGCTGAAAATGTGGCTAATTTAAGCTGAAATTGAATCTATTAAAAGTGTTGCTCAGCTGACAGAATCTAAGGGAAAGCTGGAAAGGACTGTGGGCAGGAATCAGGACAGGTAAAGCACAGCCAGAATTCTGCCATGGTGTGGCTGCTTGGGGTGTCACTGTGGCTGGCCTTGCCACCTTACACCTGCCCCATACAGCTGGACGTCCTGTCCCCCCCACGCCCCTCCCCATGGTGAACCACCTCACCCATCCACTGGGTAATGAATTCTCATTGTTATTCTTTGCTGAAAATCATAAAAAGTTAATGCTTGCATTTTAGAAATTGAGACCTTTATAATCAAATTGATTTTTTTTTAGTCCCTATTGTCACTAAAGACCTGGTTTTTCAAATTATGTGTCTTAAGCATTATCCAATAGCAACATTATTATGTGAGCTGTTTCCCTGTTGGGATTTCACTACAAACAATCGATGTTTTCTCCCCATTGGTTTCACTTCAGCTTTAATCAAATATAATCAGATAATTTGATTTTTCTGCCAGAGTATTTGGCATGTTTTCTGGCAACTAAATGAATAATTTTATTGAGTGTGCATAGCTTGAAATTTTCTGGTGATAGTGTTTGATTGATTACCCTCTTCAGTAATTAAATCAAATAAGCTAACATTTCTGGGTACCCAGGCAGAGAGAACATGACTTAAACATTTATTGGACTGGACTTGTTATTTTGTGGAACTGTGCTGATGGACACTCTGAACCATGCAAGATGAGACATGAAATGCGATAAACCTCACATATTATCCTCAGAGCAAAATCTACTTTTATCTAAGCTCTCCAGATTTTTTAGCACCAGCTACGGAGGAAAAGGCCTGAGTTATGGTGGCTTATATCACCTGCACAAGTCTGATGACAGCTAGAAAAAAGTGGATTCTCTTCAGCCTACAGGGTCTTTCCTCCAAGGAACCTCAAAATTGTAACTACATTTTGCAGATGTTTTCAATGTATTTAGTTAAAGAAAAACAGAAGTCACTCAAACAAATTTAATTTTGGAAATGAAATCTACAAGATATGCATGAACAAAACATTTGACTGACTTTGTAATCCTTAACCAGCCTAGTTAAGGTGTTATGTTGAACTAGGCAAAATTTTTCATAGATGCTCTATACCTCCATTGAGACTGGCTTGGGGGCTCTCAAAAGTAAGAAACCAGAACACAAAGACCCATGAACAACTGGTGATATTCGCACAGTTAATTAACAAAAGGAATGACTAGGTTATTTTGCTTTTCGTAATGTCTAAGGAAACAATCCCCACCATGCATAAGACAGGTTGTTCACCAGCTCGACTCTGCTACAACTGCATATGGGCCCTTCAATCTAAATCAACCTAGAAACAGTCTATTTTTTTTTTCTAACCAAGAAAAAAGGCCAGGGCTTAAAGGGTGATGTCTTGAAGCCGGATGCCATTTATACATGAGATGGTTATAAATGCTGTCGCTGCCTGATCGGCGACCTTGTGCAAGGGCCAAGTGGCAGGAGGCTGTCCTCTTGTACCCGGATGGCAGCGCTGGAGGAATGACACGGGGCCAGTTTGGAGGGCGGTCAGCGTTCTTTGTGAGCTTTGCTCAATGAGCCCTCTGGCGTGGCTGCTTTAGCCCTGGAGACACTTCAGAAGAGCCCCGGGACGCCCCTGGAATGCGGGTTCCTTCTCCCCGAGTGTCACGCGCTGCACTGGGCCCGGCCCCGTCCTCGGCAGTAATGCCAGGGGCCGGGTCAGATCCGTTACAGACTCGCCGGAGCCTGTGGCTCTTGACCTTGGAAAGGGCAGGCGCTCCCTTTCAAATGCCTGACAGTGTAATCCTAGTTGAGAGGTACAGATTGGGGGTGACCTGTGACTTGCAGGTTTCCCTTTGAACCTCCGGCCCCCCTCACGTGCCGCCTCGCCACATGTGTGTTCCAGCACAGCAACTGTCCCCGCACCTTCCCTAGAGGCCACCTGCTCCCCGCCGGCCGCCCCTTTGAAGTGAAGGGCTTCATGGCATGGGGCGCCCCCAGCCTTCACCCCCCACTCCCGCAGCCCCTCCCTGTCCCCTCACACACACACACACACGCACGCACACGCAGGCTGGGCCCCCAGTTCAGGCTAGAGAAACTGATGTGAAATCTTCACATTTTGACTTCCCAGGGCCAACTGTACCGTGGTTTTTAATGATTTTGTAGCCAGTAAGAATGATACCATTAAACAAATATTGCTCAGCGGTGTTGTTAAATTGGACCTCTGCTCTGTATGATGACTTGAGGGTAATTTATAAGCACAAACTGCCACATTATGATGAAGTACAGAATATTTCTCGGTACTTTTCTGTTAAGTTTTAAATTCTAAGAACACTGTCATGAGGTTCATATGAACTCACCCATCATCTTCAAATCAGTTTAAGAATTTATCAAAGCATTTAATCATTTATCAAATGGCAGGATACCTATTGTTCTGAGTGTCTTTTTAGAACAATGATAATTAATCTACCTGTTATATAAAGATAGTCAAAGACTATTAGCAATTATTTAATAACAAAACAAAATCCTGGTTTCTCTACTTCTTAATGGCGACTGGAAAATAAAAGCACAGATCAATTTTTTTTTAAAGACCATGTCCTTCATTTAATCAATATCATTACAGAATGCAGAGCCTAGAATAATACTGAAAATTACCTCTTTCCCTTGGAGCCTCGAATATTACTTTACATTTTAAACATGTTCCAGTTAAGGGGGTAACCGGATGGGGTCAGGCTTCATTTCCTTAGTTTGGGGCGGTTTCTTAACACCTAAAAGCCTCAGTTTCCTCATCTATAAAGTGAGGCCGATGGTTATTTCTTCATAGGGTAGAATGAGAATCGGTTAGGAGCCTAAAAGTATTGAGCAAAAACCCCAAAACTGCTGTAGGGAAGACGAGAGCAGCTAACCCATGCTGCCGTCCCCTCCCTGGGGAGTAAGTGGAAGTCTATGAATCGGGTCTTTTCTCAGGTGCCCTCTGGCACCACATCCTCTGGGTTCCCCTCTGTCTTCTCCCAAGTTGATTTCTTAACTAATTGCCTAGCCATAGCCACCTGACCTAACAACAACAATGCCCCAAGGTGCAGGTTTTTAAAAGATAACATTTGCCACATTCTCAGGATAAGTTTATAATATTTCCAAATTACACATAGTAGCTATTTTCTCTGTGTGATTAGGTTATTAATTATATATACAGTTGGGATAATTACTTTCTGGTTATGTTTAATTTTAGGGTTTACTTTTTCTATCATTTCTGATTTAACTTTATTTATTGGATATGTAAAACATTTATCTGGTATAAAAGTCAAGTTAAAAAATAAGTTGCAATCAGAAAAGTGTTACTTCCATTCCTGTCTCCTCCACCTCATTCCTGCCTATTGCTACTGGTAACTATTGTCATTAGCTGGTTTATCTTTCCTGTGTTTCTCATAAGCCAGAGAGATAGAGACTGAGAGATTTTCTTATCTTTGTCCCTATGACTTTCTTACACTAAAAGTAGAATTCTATATATACTATTTTGAACTTTAATTTTTTTAAACTTAACAACATAGCCTGGGAATGACTCCTAACCAGTTCATAGAACTTTCTTCAGTATGACCATTATCTCTCTAAAATTCAGTTCTCTTGGCCTAACTGGATTTTTCTATCAATTTTAAGTCAGTATATTTACTGTTTGAAGTCAGTGTCAATTTCGTTTTTATGTTTTTCTCAGGTCAGTTTTTATCAGTTTTTAAAAAAAAATTATTTCATTGTCACCAAGATATTATTATTCTGTCATTATTTCATCAAAAAACAATTTTTTCCTATTAGTTTTTACATTTTTGATCATAATAATAAACTCAGCATTTTTAAATGATGGGATTATTTTTTTGGAATATTTGTTGTTAATTTGATAATTAACGTGATTTATATTCCTTTCCAACTCATCTATGAGAAGGTTTTAAACAGCACCCTCAGGATTATTCTGCTGTTCAGGAATAGATGACAGGCCCGTCTTACATCCTTTCCATCGCTCTGGTGATATGGAGTTGCTGACTAGGTGGCCAGCTGAGCAGAGAGTAAGTGGCGGGTAAAACCTGGCTGACGTCCCTGGTCTGAGATGGCAAAGTGAGAGAGCGCGGTGGGGCTGTCTGTCTGGCGTGTCTCCGGACAGCTGGACGGCAGCTCTGTGCTGCCTCATTGCGCAGGCCTTTCTCTTCTGACCTGTAACGTGGAGGAGTCCTCCCAGTTGGCCTTCGACGCTGTATCAGACGGGTAGTGCCTCAGTGATCACAACTTGGAGTTTTCCAGTAATTTACTAGCAAGAAGAATTTGGTGACTTGGTAGCTCAATCGCTCAAGCCTGGAAATCTCAAAAACAAATCCCAAGGAGCAGGTTTGCTGGCATTTGTGCCAGTGACAGCAGGGGCGTTTACCTGCTGCAGTGCCTTCCGTCGGAAAGGTGCTTCTCTTGGGCACTGAGGACTCGCCGAGCAGATCCCGAAGGCTGCCGGAGGAAAACCCACACCCACACCTTTGTGGCAATTCTCCTTTCTCTGGGACACTCATAAACTGACCGCGGGTCTCTCCTCCATAAACAGCTGGTGCAAACTGGAAACGTTGGGAGTGAGCCAGCCAGGGGAGTGGGAAATGGGGAGCAGTGAGATAACCTGGGGGTTGCTTTCCTCTCTTCTGGTTCACGTGGAGGCAGCACCATATTTTTAGAGTTCGAGAGACGGGCCCTTATCAGCCATCTGATCTCAGGCGCTTTTGTGTAACAGCTTTAGATCTGTAAAATGGAGGTAATAACACTTACCCCACCGCCTTGACAAGGGTTGCTGTAAACCTCTACATCAAACTATGCCTCTCGATAGACAAATGATCGGGATACTTTAAAGACCCATATGAATAAAGGAAAGGCGTTTTTATTCTGGCTGTAGCTATATGCCCTATGACACCACTGCGCATTTCCTGTGTCTCGCTCCATCAGAATATTTTTACTCTGGTGTCCGTGGAGTTTGCCAGGCAGTAATTCTTGAGAAGTGAGTATGATCTTCGGAGTTTGATATGATGTAATACGATGACTCTTTTCAAGTCATGGTTTATTTAAAAACTGGAAAGTGTCCAAGGAGTCACTCTCTTTCTTCCAAGGCCAAAAAAATAAGTCATTATAAGTCTCAAGCCAAGTTGACAGTGGCCTTTTCATGTTGGGGAAAGGGGCTGTTAGAAGCACATATCTTTGGATCAGAGACCACTAGCCTATGGTAGGTAAGGGGAATGGAAATCCAAGTTGGAGCCTTAGCATCTCCCCTGGGCTTTTAGAGATGGCCGACCATGCCTGAGATTGTGGCCGCAGGCTCCTGAAGTAAGTATTTTCAGGAGAAAAAAGGTACTCATGCTAAGTAATGAGAGAGTCACAGACACAGGCTGGTCCAGTAACAAGGTTCTGGCTTTGGAATGGAACTAAGGATAACAGGACAGCTGTCCTTTGGGGTGTCCTCTGGTTCAGCCCACAGATGTATGTCATGGGAAGGGACTTTGAGCGGAGCAGAGAGAGGCATTCACCAAAAGTCTCACTGAGACCTTAGGGACTCAAGACTGCTGTGTTTTGGTAACCGAGTAACAGGAAGAAGTAATCTTGTGGTCGCTTTGGTGGATTGGGAACCTGGTGCTAGCAGTGTGGGCAGTGATGGGACTTAGAACAAGTGGCATCATCGTCGTCTGGGACTCCTCTGGGACTCCAGAAATCAGTGTGTGTTTGTGTTGGGGGGATGTGTGGGAGGAGGCACTTAAAGGGATCTATTAGTCCTAAGATTGCATGTGGAAATAGACACACTATTTCTTACTATTATTGGGGCTTTCTGTTTTGTCCTAGATTAGTGCAATAGTTTGTTTAATAATTAAAAAATTATTGGGAGGGAGCACAAAACGTGATTGTGCTTAAAGCCCATGAACTGCACACTTAACAGTCATTAAGATGGTAAATTTTATATGTATTTTAGCACAATTAAAAATTTAAAAATTGTGTGTATGGGAGGGAGTGGAAGTGGGGGTTGGGGAATACAGGTGACTTTCTTTCATGGAAAAAAAGTTACTTAATTTAATAAACAGAACAATGTGAGACAAAGGATAGCCTCCGAGGGAATTCTGCCAGCCAGGCTGAGTAATAATCCACTCTGGCTGGGTCATTAGCTCTCCTATCTGGTCATTAATCCCTGTTCCTTGAAAAAGACAAACGCCAACTGCAATCCTTTCCAATAGGATATCTGAGTTACACTCACTCTATTGAACGCTTTCCAGACCAGATGTTTGACGACTTTTCAGTGCTCTGGATAAAAACTGTCCTTTATCTTCTTGATTTATGACAGCCTTTCATTTGATGATCAAACGGAGCCACTAATAATTCTGCTAGAGATGTCTCGGAAGGCCCTCAGGAGAATATTTATACCCCACGGGCTTTTATTCTATCAGCTGCGGAGGCCTTGGCGCACTACGCACTTTCTTCCATGTGGGAATATTATTTACATTACTGTTCTTTGCCTTTGGTTCTTTTTAGATTGGGCCTCTGTAGGGTGACACTTGAAGTGGCCGTCGCTTGGGGTGAAATGCCTCAGGGACTACCCCAAGCCGCTCATGTAAAGTGATCCTGCTATTCTGTTGTAAGCCTCGTGGTGTGTTATGGAAGGTTTTCTGTTTTACTTACTGGATACAGTCAGGTTTGGGAAATGTAATTCTTGTGTGGTGAGAAATAAAATGACTGCTTATTATTTTTAAATCTGTATTTTCTTTCAGAAGAAAGATAATAAAAGGACATCTTTTCTTTAGGATGAGAAAAGTTGTTAAAGGACTCAAAATAAGATTAAGGTGGTAGGAGCATTCAGAGAAATGCACATTTGGAAGTATGCCTTTCAATTTCAACCTGATTTCCACATCCCACTCTGGTTGCAAGACACCTCACAAAACAATGGAGCGGTCTAGTCATTTTAGTCTTTTCGGACACTAAGTCACACAGCCCAGGCAGCAATTGATTGGAAACACTTGGTTTGATTTGGGATCAAGCCACATACCACAGAGTTTCAAAAAGGTGGTTATAGTACTGGAAGAATATATGCAATGTTGAGAGGTGAAGGGGACCTACATTCCCTCCAGAATAGCTTTCTTGTCTATTGTCAGGTGCCTGAAATAATGTTATTACTTTTTCTCTTCTATGCTTTATCGCCTTATGCACAACTGTCTCTGGAAGGAGTTAAGTCACTTTTTGTAAGTGTGGGACTAGCTGTTTTAAAATCACCTAGGTACCTGCTAAAATGGGGATTTGGTACCAAAACTCTCCGAACCAGAAATTTAGGGATCTGTATCTCAACAGCTCCCCAAGTTATATTTTCCCCCACAAAAGACTGATATCACCATTTTATTGTTATTAGTCATTCTGACATAATTGGGCTGTTGTGCCGAGGGCACCAGTTGGTAGAGAGGAGCTTTAGAAGACATTCAGAAGGACAGGGATGGGGCAGGATGGAGACACTCCAGAGAAAAGGGGAGAAAGGCTGACCATCGGATAGAGAGAGGCCGTAGGAGAGAGATTTGTTGTTTCACAGTTTGACCCTTGGAATTAGACGTTTGGAAGGGTCGGTGTGTGTTTCAGAACTTGCAACACAGAAGAGTTAAAGATGAAAATACAAATTCACGCCATAGACAAATTAGAAGGAACAGGAGGCATCCTACTCAACAGTGGAGAAATGATGGCTTGAAACTCTTGGAAACAATACAAGAAATCACAAAGTGAAAGATGACTTAAAACACCATAGCAACATAACATTTTTACATCCCCAAACAGAAGATCATGAAGGCAAATGACAAAAAATATGTATAAACACATATTTACCAAAAATATGAAGGGAAAATTATGAAAGGAATCTAAACTGTATTGTGAACCAACTCTCTGCCAGGAACTTGCACATATTGATCTAACTTCATCCTTACAACTGCTCTACAAGTCCCTTATTTTTATGGGCAGATTATAAAAATGAAAAAAATAGTACCTAAGGATTAGAAGTGTAGGTAATTTGCTTGATAGGAGAGTGAGATGAGTGTCTGAGTCCTACCACTGAGCACAGCAGGTTTCTTACTGTGGTGAGACCGGCGGCTGCCCACCCAGCCATCCTTACCCTCTTCTTCCTAAGTGCTCAGCTGGACCACATCTCCCAGGATTTCTGAACCGAGCCGGCCATATGGCTCAGTTTACCGAGTAAATCGACAGTGGCCTGGCGTAAAAAACCCTCCTTTCTTTCCTTTCCCTCTTCGTGATAACTGGAGTAGAGATGGATAGCAGGCAACTTTGGAGCTTACCAGCTGAAGAAGGCAGAGCTTCCACCGCCTGGGGTCCCAGTAATTGTCCAGAAGTTCACCTGCCTAAGCAAAGAACAGATTCCTCATGTAGTTAAACCAGGACACATTTAGACCTATTGCTCTCCATGATTATCCTGTAATAACTAATACACATGCGAAGAAATCATGTAACACCTCTAAAACTCCAGGGACAAAGGACCACATGACATAGACACAGTTTGTGTAAGAGGAGAAATACTCAGTAGTAAATGTACAGAGCTGTATTCCTCCCGGACGAAAAAGAATCGTAAGTTAAAATGTGAGCTCTGCTGAGAAGGCTATGGGGACCAGCACACATCCACATGACACCGAGGCACTATATATTGGTATAATCTTTTTGGGGGGGAAATTAGGTGATGTTTATTAAGAGGCATTGTAACAATTATCCTTTCTGAGTTGATACCTAGTCCTAGATATTAATCCTAAATAATTATTTGGGATAAAATCATTGGTAAAGAGTTGTGTTTTTGAGCAAACAAACAACCCCCCCAAAAGAAAACCAATGTATTAGTCAAGATTCTCTAGAGAAACAGAACCAAAAGAGGGTGTGTGTGTGTGTGTGTGTGTGTGTGTGTGTGTGTAAGAGAGAGAGAGAGAGAGACAGAGAGAGAGGAGAGAGAAAGAGACCCAGGGAAGAGCTGCGATTTGAGTCCAAAAGTAGTCTGCTGGCAGAATTCCCTTTTATTTTCTTGGGAGATTGATCTTTTTATATTGTCTTCAACTGATTGGATAGGGCCCACCCATATATGGAGATTATATGCTTCACTCAAAGTCTGCTGATTCATATGTTAATCTTACCTAAAAATACCTTCAGAGAAATATCTATAATAATATTTGGCCCAATATCTGGGAATCATGGCCTAGCCAAGTAGACACATAAAATTAATCATCACACCGAGTTTAGTTAAATATTTTTTAAAAATGAGAAATGGTTTATCAAATTATGGCAATTAATTTAGTGAAATAGAGTCATTCAAAATTAAGAATATGAAAACTATACAGAAACATGGAAAATGTCACTTTCTCATTTTGTGGAAGCTTACTGAACGTCCCAGTGGCCAAGCTGTGTGTGTGAGGATGGATAAGCCCCAGCTCCTCATGTTAAAAATTTACAGCCCAGTGAGACAGGCATCCTGGGAGACAGTGTTTAGCGGGAAGACTGCTGCTAAAGGTGGGGATTAGCAACGAAGGAAGCCAGGGGGGTGAACAAAGAGCAGCTCAGGAAGGACCAGAAGGTGGGCGTGTTACTGAGGCATCTGGGCTTTATCCTGTGGCAACAGGGGCCCCTGAAGTGAGTTTAGAGGGAGCAGCTTTGCCTGTATAGAAGATGGTTTTGGTCGCAAGATAGGGATTCCTGTGTAACAAGGCCCAAGGCCAGGAGACTAATTAAATAGGCCTGGTGAGAAATGACTTGAGCCTGAATTAAAGTGGTTGCCAAATGGGACAGAGGGAAGAGATTCCAGGGAAATGAAGGAAAAGCAAAATCAATGGAATTTCATAACAGATGCACTATCGAGTTTCAGGGAGAAGAAAAACAGAAAACACTCTTAGATTTCTGGCTTGGTTGCTTCCCAAAGAAGATAAGAACAGAGGGGAAAAATGAGATGTGAAAATGAGATTTGGAGTCCATTTTTAAATACCTTTCACTTCTTTGTTTCATGTGCCTTCGAGATAACTGCCATCAGGATCTGGTCAGAAAACAGAAACCAAAGCAATTATTTTAGTAGAAGGAAATTAATTGAAAGGGTTAGTTAAGCAAGACAAAGCCAGCATGGGGCGTTTAGATAACAGAGCTGGGATGTGCAGGAAGCAGCTTCCTTCCTGGGCTGCGGGGACAAAGGGAAGAAATCTGGGGTTTTGGATCAAGAAGTTTGGAAGAGATGCTCTGTGGACGCCGGACAGAGCTGAGGAATGAGAACCTGACTGAGGACTGAAAGGAAGGGGACTGGACCCCCCAGGTGCCGCTGGGACGAAAGGCTATTGACGGGGTGATGCTGCAGGACAGACGGAACGGGAAAGGGTGACTCCCTTCTCCCTCCTCCAGCCTGGCTGTCGCCCTCCAACACCCCCTATTTGCAGAGCCTAACCCACTGGTGGAGGGAAATGTAGTTTGCATGATAAAAGTCTCAGCATCGCAGAGCACAGAGCACAGAAGGATGGGTTTAAAGATGAAAAAAATACTTTTATCTAGAAAACTTGATATTAGAAAGAAGGAAGGCTACAAATCAATGATCCAGGTTGTCTCCTCAAAATGGATGTTTTTAAGAAAAGACACCAAATTTTAAAAGGAGAGAATAAAATAATTTTCAAGAACATTAATTAATGAAATTGAAAGTCAGTGTATAACAGAGAAAATCAACATAGCCAAAAGTTTTTTGTTGTTTTTTTTAAAAAGAGCAAAATTGATGAACTTAGTAGAACTGCTCATGAATAAAAGAGAGAACTCAGCAAAATTCACCAGTATCATGACTGAGGAAAGAATATTATTACATATTCTAACAGCATTAAAGAGAGAAATGGGATATTAAGAAAAATTGGGTCCAATGCTTTTGAAATCCCTTGAAACTAAAAAGAGAGGAAATGCTTCTTTGATGTAAAACAAAGAAGGCAGAAGCCTGGGAAGTCAGGGCTGCTCTGCTGTTCCAGAAGGAGCCCTCTGCTTCAGAAAATCTAGCCAGCCGTCACACCTGGGGTTCTTCTGAGATGACCAAATGCTCATTCACAGGCCTGGGAAGACATTCATGGTGGTTTCATCATAGAGTGACCAAGGTTGCCACACAGAAGAACATGGGTGAATCTCACTAACCTAATGTCGAGCGAAACAAGCCAGACAGTAAGAGTTCATTGTGTGGGATTGTTTAAAGTTCCAGGGAGGCAACACTGATGGATGATGGTGGAAACCACAATTACGGTTGCCCTTGGGGAACCAGGGACTGGGATGAGCATGGTGGAGGCTTCCAGGTGCTGGGTCAATATGTGGTCATGGGGTGCATCTGATTTGAGAAAATTCATCAAGCATGTAATCCTTTAATGAGAAATATACATTACAAATTCAATTGGGGTAGTGACTGGGAGAGGGATTCCATCTGGCTTCAGTCTCCTTTCTTTCCTATTCTAACTTCCCCTTACTTCGTCTTCTAATTTGTTTCCTGGCTTCCTTTGCAACCAGGTCAGCAACCTCTTTAATCAGGAAGGACTCGAGACCTGGTTTGCAGTGACTGGGTTGTTGCAATGCAGACATACCTTTTGGTTTTCATTGGGAAGACTGGTATGGACTGCATTTTGTCTCTGCTGTTCATGTTGATCATAGTTACTTTGCAAGGTTGTCAGTAAGTGAAATGCAGGAAGAGGGACCCTTTCCCTGTGCCAGTGGGCTCAGCTAAGACCTTTGGCAAAACTGCTGGTTCAAAATGCTCAGCAGGTGGACATTTTATAAACCTCTCTAGCTTTAGACAGGGAAACAAGGTACCTCTGGGCTGGGCATCACCTAGAAGTCCTCTCTGCTGCGGTAGTTTTCTAGTCTATCACTATCCAATCCACCCCCAACAAGAACTCTAGGATTCCAGGCTGTCTGCTTGCTGCTACACTGGGGTTTTTCCTGTTGAGCTTTTTCTTGGCTACTTTCTTTGAGGTGTTACCTACATAATAATAATTTTAATAGATTAAATTGAAAAAGCATATATTGCAGAGTAGCTATACACATAAAAACACTAAGGAACCCGTCAGCGTTCATAAGATATACACGCACACTCACACCCAGACACACATTAACACTTTTTTAAAGGTCCCCCACATGTAGTTACATTCGGTGAATTTGGAGGAATAAAATAATACGAACAGTTAGGTAAGTAGTCACAGAAGCTAAAATGGTAGATCATTGATTTTTTTAAATTTTTTTTTACTTTTCAATTGTGTGAAGTAGTTGCATGTAGACAGTTTGTACATCAGTGTCTTTCACATACCCGCAGACACATAGATTAGCAGCAGTCTTCTCATCAGTCAGTGGGAGGTTTGACGGCTTTCTGGCTCTGCCCTCTAATTAGCTGCACAGGAGTGTGGGGCTGGGAGGGGTGTCGGAGGAAGAGAGCACAGCACTGAGGGCTGTGGGGGGCCCATTCATACGCAGGGACTCAGTGGTACCAACTCTGTTAGTTTTCAGACTAAGAAATGCTTCCAGCAGATGACAGTGGAAACAAAACCCTTGAGGGACCACTTCTTGGTTTCCCACTTTCATTTTTGAAAATAGTCACGGGGATGTAAAGTACAGCCCAGGGAATATGGTCAGTAATATAGAAATAACTAGGTATGGTGTCAGGTGGGTACTGGACTTATCAGGGTGATCACTTCGTACGCTATAGAAATGTCTAATCACTATGCTGTGCACCTGAAGCTAATATAATATTGTATGTCAACCGAAATTGAAAAAGAAATTTTAGAAAAAGAAAGAAAATACTCAGAAGCTTTGATTCTTGCCCCTGGACAATCGAGGAGTATTTTGGAGGAGCTCTCAGTGCCCCATCCACAGTGGGATTGCTGTGATTCCCTGGTGGTGAAGGCCTGGGGTGGGGGCCGGGGTGGGGGTAGGGGGGGGACCGGAAGGGGGGACATTCGTAATACTCAGCAATAAAGATAAAAAAATTTAAAAATAATTTAATTTTTGATGATTAATTTTTAAAAATAATTTATTTTTAAAAGTTTATTATAGAAAGTTTCTGACAGGCAGAAAGTATAAAGAATAAAAGCATGTAACTCATGTACCTACTGCCCAGAGTAAAGAAAACAGTATTGTTCATGTAGTTGGAATGGTCCTGTGTGGGCGTGTGCTCCGTCCCTACCCTAGTCTTCTCTCCTCCAGGGGCTCCCATTTCTTCAGCCTAACATTTATCACAGCATGAACTTCTTAATACTTTAAATATACCCTGAATACTTAATGCTTAATCCTGTAAGACTTTGAATATATATTATACTGTATATATTCTTGATACTTAATCCCTTAATACTTTGTATATATAATATATACACTTAGGGATATATAAGTGGTGTGTGTGTGTGTGCACAGTTTTGCTCTTCATTTAAAGTTTTTTTTGTGTTTGTTTTTTTTTAATATATCTTTATTGATTTCAGAGAGAGGAAAGGAGAGGGAGAGAGAGATAGAAACATCAATGATGAGAGAGTCATTGATCAAGCCCTCAACCCGGGCATGTGCCCTGACCGGGAACCGAACCCCGATCGCCTGGATCCTAGGTCGATGCTCAACCGCTGAGCCACGCCCAGCCAGGCTAAAGTTTTTTTTATATACATGTATATATTCTTTTGTTATTTGCTCTTTGGTCAAGCTTATTTGATGTAAGACATTCATTTGTTTTCACTGCTGTATAATGCTCCATTGCATTAATATATTGCTATTAATTGATTTACCTGTTTTTGAGTATTAGTTTATCTTAACTGGTAAGATAAATATTTGTGGGGAAAAATCGAAGCCATGTTGTTGTTTTTCGGTTTGGTTGATTTTTGGTTTAGTCAATAAGCTATTTTTTTTCTAATCTGTGTATATTGAAAACTGCCAGAACTTTGTCTTCAGCAAACAATGTTATTGGAACCTGGGCTGAGAGTAAACTTATGGTTTACTAGCATTTTATTGGCTTCATTTCCACTTCCATCTCCTTCCTGCCTGGTTGGGAACATTATGCCAAAGCCCATTCTCTTTCTCTTCATTGAAATATAATTCACATACCGTGAAATTCACTCTTTAGAGCATAAAATTCGATGGTTTTTAGTACATTTACAAACTTATACAACTACCACCACTATTTAATTCCATAACATTTCATCACTCCCAAAAGAGATCCCATACCCATTAGCAATCACTCGCAATTCCTCCCTACTACCAGCCCTTGAAAAGTACTAGTTCACTCTGACTGGCTTATTTCACTTAGCATAATACTCTCCAGGTCCATCCATGCTGTCCCCAAAAGTAAGACTGTCTTCTTTTTACAGCTGAGTAGAATTCCATTGTGTAAATACATGCCCCACAGCTTTTTTATCCACTTATCTACTGATGGGCCCTGGGACTGCTTCCAGATCTTAGCTATTGTAAATAATGCTGCAAATGAGCATAGGGGTGCATATATTCTTTCAAATTAGTGTTTCAGATTTCTTCAGATTTATTCCCAGAAGTGGAATCACTGGGTCATAAGGCAGTTTAATTTTCAGTTTTTTCAGGAAACTCCATACTGTTTTCCACAGTGGCTGCACCAGTCTGCATTCCCAGCAGCAGTGCACAGGGTTCCCTCTATTCCACATCCTCACCAACACCTGTTGTTTGTTGATTTATTGATGATAGTCATTCTCAGAGTCTACCTCAGAATCACGATCATCAAGTGAGGTGATATCTCACTGTGGTTTTAATTTGCATTTCTAAATACCATGATTTCACCTATAAGTAGAATCAAATGAGTGAAAGGCTATAACAAAATAGAAACAGAATCATAGATTCGTAGATCAGACTGACAGCTGTCAAAGGGAACCGATGTTGGGAGGCTGGGTAAAAAAGGCAAAGAAATTAAAAACACACACATAGACACAGATGGGAGTATGGTGATAGCCAGAGGAAAGGGGGTGCTTCATTCAGGTTGTAGCATATATCAGTACTTTATTTCTTTTTGTGGATGAATACTATTCCATTATATCAATATACAATACCATATGTAGCTGTTTGTCAGTTGATGGGTATGTGGGTTGTTTTCACCTTTTGACTATTACAAACACTGCTTCTATGAACATTTGTTTACAAGTTTTTGTGTGAACATATGTTTTCAGTTATGTTGGGTAGATACCTAGGAATAGAATTGCTTTGTTCAACTTTTTGAGGAATTCTCAAACTATTTTCTAAAGTGGCTGGACCATTTTACGTTCCCATCAGCACTGTTTGAGGATTCCAGTTTCACCACATCTTCGTCAACACGTTTTCTTTTCAGATATTATTATTATAGCCATCCTAGAGGGTGTGAATTAGTATCTCATTGTGATTTTGATTTTCCTAATGACTAATGATGTTGGCTATCTTTTCATGTGCTTATTGGTTATTTGAGTATCTTTTTTTGGAGGAATCTCTGTTCTGAGTCTTTGCTTATTTAAAAATTGTCTTTTAATTGTTGAGTTCTAAGAGTACTTTATGTATTCTGGACAATAGATCCTTATCAGCTATGTGATTTGTGAATATTTTCTCTAATTCTGTGAGTTGTCTTCTTACTTTCTTGACAGGGCCCTTTGAAGCACAACATTTTAAAATTTTGTTGATGTCAATTTATGTATTTTTTTTTTCCCCTTTGTGGCTTGTGCTTTGTTTGATGCCATATCTTAGAAATCATTGCCTAATTCAAGGTCACAAAAATTTACACCTATGTTTTCTTCTGAGAGTTTTGTATTTCTAGCTCTTGCATTTAGGTCTTACATTTTTTTGTCCATTTTGAGATAATTTTTGTATATGGTGTAAAATAGGGGTCCAACTTCACTCTTTTGTGCGTGGATAACAGTTGTCCTAGCACTATTTGTTAAAAACATTCTTCTTCCCTCATGGAATTGTCTTGATATCCTTGTCAAAAATCAATTATCACAAATGTTCGGGTTTATTTTAGATTCTCAATTCTATTTCATTAATGCCTACTCTTATGCCAGCACCACGTTCTTGACGGCTATAACTGAGAAACTGAGAAGCGCAACACCTCCAGCTTTGTTTTTCTTTTTCTATATTACTTCAGCTCTTCAGGACCCCTTGCATGTCTATATGAATTTTAGGTTTAGCTTGTCAGTATCTGTAAAAAAGTCAGCTGAGGTTTTTATAGGAATTGCGTTGGATGTGTAGATCAACAATTAATCTGTGAAGTTAATTACCATCTTAATAAGTTCGGAAGATCTTCCAACAATATTTTGTGATCCATAAATTTGGGATACATTTCTAGTCAGTTAGGTCTTCCTTAATTTCCAGTGATATTTTGTGGTTTTCAGTGTCCAAGCTATAAATTCTTTTGTTACATTTATTCCTAAGTATTTTACTGTTTTGATTCTATTACAAAGGGAGTTGGTTTTTAATTTAATTTTTGTGCTGTTCTTCGCTGGTGAGCACATTCTATTTTGTCCAAGAACGGACTTTCAATTTGATTGAAATAGTCTTCAGGAATTTACTCTCAAATATGAATGAGCAGAATGAATATTGCAGCATGAAGAGTTTAGAGGAAACAATAAGGCCACATAGGCGATTTTTGTAACTGCTCAAAAATTGAACTCAAAGTTCTAAAATTGAGATTAATCTCTGTAGAGGAGGTAGAGCTTACATACACATCTTTGTGGTAAGTTATCAGTGAGATATTTGTGAATAGTGCATATTAAGAGTAGCACATAAAAGCATTTATTTCCAAAAGGAGCCCTTTGAAAAATATTCTATTTTTCAGACTTCAGTCACTGTAATTCTGAGTTTTGATTAGTATGTTTCCATTGGGCCACACAGCCCAAATGCTCTAAGGTTTTAATTACTTCTATAAGATATGTTCTGTAAAATATATCTTAGGATAGGGTCGTGTCACAGACACTGTACTAAGCTCTTACATGTCTCTCATGAATTTTTACAGTCTCTAAAAGTGCCTAGAAAGTACATCAGATCACCCCAAAATTTCACCAATCCAATTTTCCTTTCACTAACCAAATGATACCCTTCCAATTTCTTCATTTCCAGGGTTGATGCAAGAGAATTTGTGGCGATCATGTCGGGATCACTCAGTCAAACTTCTGAGAAGACCAAAGGTAACTTTTGCTACAAAAACCCCTGCAGTTTCTCCTCTGTTGGTGTAAACAGTTGGGGCGCAGCCTGCCTTCCCAGGCCTCCCCTCAAAGGCTCCACAGCTGTGAAGCAGCACTGCCCTCTTGCGAGGAGACTTGAAAAATGACCGGAGACTTGAAAAAATCCACTCAGCGCAGCTGCTGCCTGGCTGTTTATAATCAACTGTAGCCTAATTGGAACTTAATTTTGAGAACCACCGATTTTTACCGCAGATTTCATGACCCCCCTTCATCCCACCCCTCCCACCCCCAAATTATTTAATGTGTCTTAGGTTTCGAAAACCTCAACGTGTTTCACCAAATGATGTAATGAAACAACATCAAGCATGTTTTTTTTCCTCAGTAATGACAGGAGGAAATGGACCATATGGTTAAAATCAGGAGCATCGATGAAGATGGTCAGTTTCTTTGAGGGATGCTCCCCCCCTTTTTGTGGATGAGAAACCAGAGGTCCAGAGGAAAGTGGGAATTATCAAAGCCCGTGACTCGGGATCCTTGTCTCTGGGTCTGGGTCCAGCGCCACGAGGGCAACAGGACACGACAGGATGTGGTTCCCTAAGGCAGCAGCTGCTTGTGTAACTCTTCTGTCAGCCCCAGGACAGAGGGGCCGGGGGACGAACGTGGCCACGGAGATTCCCTCACATCGAATTTGACTCTCATTTTTAATCTCTATTGTTCGAACCTCATTCCTCCTCTCCTTGAAAACACTGATTTTTTTTTTGGAAAGAAAGAAGATCTAAGAAGGTAGGAGAGTTAAGAAGGACCTAGATAAAGGGGCGTTCTGCAGGCCTGCACCTTGCTCAGAGCTGAGGGGGAATTAAAACTGCAGAGAGGGGAGAGGCCTTTCTTTCTCTTTTGCTCACTGTTTTTCTGCTCTGTCTCTCTCCTGCTCTTCACCCTTTTATTTATTTTTAAGTAGCTGACCGAAATGTGATTTTAAAATTAGCGGTTGATATAATCACATCATCTTTGACATAATGACGTCATCTTTTCTCCCAACTGACCATATCTGTTCGCTTTGCCCCAGGTCCCTACTCTATGACCAGCGCTGGGCCTGGAGAAAAGGCACACTTCCTAAGCCCCGGCTGAAATTTAGATGTGACTGGGTCAGAAATTGGGGTTGGTTCAATGATCTTCTGTGATGAGGGATCAAGGTTTTAATGCAAATTCTCCAGAGCTTCATTTCACTCATTTATTCACTCAGTGGTGTGTATTGAGGATCATTTCTAGGGCTGCTGCTCATAGCTGTGTGGATTATGTGCTGTGCACAACACTCCTTGGCAACAGGAATAAAACATGATCTTTGTTCACATAGAGATTCCAGCCTAGTTGAAGGAGATCATATCTGATGGCCTATTTGGATGTCTCAGACACCTAAGTGCAATGGGTTTGAGTTTAGACTCCCTAGTCTGCACCCAGAAATCCAAGGCAGGGACTGGGGGGTCATCCTAGGCCTCTCCATTCTTCCACCATCTAATTAGTCACTCTATCTGGCTGATTCTGTGGGAACCCATCCCCGCTCTGTTACCATTGCCACTGTGCATAGACCTGTGCAGATTTGTGCACTGTGCAAGGGCGCCTGGGTGAAAGGGTGAATGGGGCTGAAGGCCACAACTCAGCCCTGAACCTGGTAGGAAGAAGGGAAATCTTTCAAGGAGCTCTTTTTTCAAGCTGTGTGCCTCTAGGACTGTGTTGCTCAGAGAAGGATTCTTTCTCTAACTTCTCCATCCAGAGAGGGTGAATTGGTGACTTTTCCTAATTGGTACAAAGGTATCTTGACGAGTAATGGCCAACTCTCCACTAGATTAGCTCGATTACATCCTATCTGTTGTCCCTGCTTCTCTCGTCCAACCCACCCTCACATGCTGTTGGTCAGAATTTTTATCAGACTCAAAACTGAATGCGTTGTGCCTTGCCTAAAATCCTTTCCCATCCCATTGCCTTCAGAATAAAATAAAAATTGCTTTGAAAGCATAAAAGACAATTCCTAATATGGTGCCGGCCCCACTGCTACTAGGGTCCTGTGATGCTCTTGGTCTCCCAGTGCTCTGTATTGTCTCCATCCCTGCCCCTGTGTGGACTGGTGTTTGTGTCCCCACATATGTTGAAGTCCTACTCCCAATATGATAATTAGGAGGTGGAGCCTTTGGGAGGTCATTAGGTTTAGATGAGGTCAGGAGGTTGAAACCTTATGATGGGATTAATGTTTTTAGGAGGAGAGACACATGGGATTTTTCTCCCTCTCTACCATGTGAAGATACATTAAGAAGACAGCCGTCTGCAAGCCAAGAAGAGCACTCTCACCAGGAACCGGATTGACTTGTATTTTCATTTTAGACTCACCAGCCTCCAGTAGTATTGTTTAAGCCACCCACACTGTGATACTTTGTTATAGCAGCTGAAGAAGACTAACACAGATACTTTTTCCTGCAGCGTGAAGAGTCATATGTCTTGTTCACTTAGCTCACTTCTCATCTCTCAAGACCTTGTCCACATGTGACTTCACCCCTAGCATTAATTATCCTTTTAATGTAGTTGACTTCCTGTGTCCCCTTTGGAACATTGTGTGTGCTCAAGAAATGATTATTAAATGAATACACTGAGTTTATTTTTAAATGTTAGAAAAATCCACTCCTGCTTCTTCAGAGCTCCTTTCAGAGAGAGAAGATCACATCAAGATTGATTGTTGCAGTGGAAACACTTGTGGTACAAGTAACCATACCCATCAAATGAAAGACATTTGATGGGTATGTGCAGGTTGGCGGAGCCAGGGATAGAATCCCCAGTAGATAGGCTGAGCATATGCTTAGATCACCAGTAGATAGAGACACACAAATAGAAGGCATCACTGGGAAAAAATTAGAAAATAATTTTTGATATTTCAGAAAATGCTTTGCATTATTATCATGGTAAGAGTTTGAACTTTATTAAAATTTCTTTACTTCAAGGTTTATATCTTTTAAAAAATAAGATATTACATATGGGAGATATGGAGGGGGATAGCACCGTCTATAATGCTCAGGACTTCTGAAGATGATCGGCCAGCCTTGGTAGGGTGTTGCATCAAATCTTGGTCAGAATTTAATTTCTCTGCTTCCAGTGAATCTTCTATCAGTTTCTGAGCCCATAGGGCAGGGAAAGATTTCATGCTTCTAGAATGAAACTTGAAGGGTTGGAGCTTGAGAAGACAGGCAGTACCCATCCTTACATTAAGGCAGAACATCTGTTTCAAACACTGGGCTTTGCTCGTGATGGGTGAGCACTCAGGGACAAAGCTGCAGCACAGAGGAGAAAACTCTCCGGCTGGTGACCCTCCATTCAGCTCCTTCCACTGCTGGAGGCCAATGCGATTGGCTTTCCTCTTCCCAGACACCATTTGGGCAACAGGTTACCCTTCCCGACTTACTGTCTTTATTCAAGACTGCCCTGGGGATCCCTTCTAACCTGACAAGATGCCCTTCATTGAAAGGATTTCTGCTTCTTTCCAAAAAAACCAAAACAAAAATGAAATAAAAGGGCCCAAGTTAAGACAAGTAGTGAGATGTGAGATCAGAGATCAGAGGAAAATAACAGGGAGAGTTAACAGACTCAATCATGGCATAAATCAAAGGTGGCGATGTTTAACTTTGAGAACAGAGCGAGACTTCAACCACCGACGAGAAAGAACACATGGAAAGACAGCTTATTAAATTAAATTTTCTACTGTTTATCAATTTGACTATCTTCATTCTCCCTTTTATTGACAGAAGATTTCTCTGTGGTAGAATCATTTCAGTGACTAAGGAAGGCTTCCTCCGCTGCTGCATCTGGGCTGAGGGCCCCTGGGGACACCGTCATTGTTTGCCAGGCTTGGTTTGCGTGATGCAAGACCCAAGCAGCAACCTGCAACAGCGCTGGCCTCTCTGAATGCCTCAGGCCTTGTTCTAGACAATATTTCTTTTTAGGCTAAGGGGTGGCAGGCTGCCCACACTGCTTTATTCCCAGTACCAAATGAAACCTTCCTTAAGTGTTACTACATGTTAATAAACATAGTCAGTGAACCCCACTTAAAAAGAATGACCTGTTTATGAAAGAAACCTTTTGAAAGACAGAATATTTTTCCCTGTGGGCCAAAGCTTAGGCAGAAAAACAAAGCGCTCTTTCAAAGGCTGAAAACATGATGGAGGATGGGTTCTGACTTTCTAACGACAAAAATAATGATACTTTTAGCTCCAACCTGCTCGAGGGAGCTGTAAATATACTTTACGGGCACAGGTTGAACCTTTCCAACTTTCTACCTCAAATGCTATTTGAACTTGTTAAGCGAGAGTGATGTTAGCTCGAATGTACATACGGAGAAACCGAGGCAATAGGAACGGAAGTGATTTGCCCAGTGCCACCAGATGACTTACAGGTGTGGGCCAGAAGAGAGCAAGCTGAGGCTGACTGCTTCTGTGACACGGGAACACCTGACATCAGGGCTAGTTGCCTTCCCTTTCTCTCACTATCTTCTTTTCTCTTTCCTCTTTGTGTTTCATTTTGTTTCACGGAGTCCTAGCTCCTGCCAGTGAGTTGGGTGCAACATGAGTGTTGGCACCTCCATTAGAAAGCCTGCGCTGGCCCAGGCGGCAGAGGACCCCAAGCTCGAATTGACAACCTTGTTCAATTGGTTGCTCTTCCCATGAGCAATAAAATATTATTAGCAAAACTGATCCTGAAAACAGCATTTGTTAATCCTAAAACACTTAATATGTCTAAAACTACTGCTCTAGAGTACAACACTTTATATATTTTTTAAATCTCTAGTGTTTGGCATTTTTATAAAGAAATTATGTCTGATGAGTTCTTAATTCCTCCTTATGATTAGTCTGCCAGCTATCAAATATACATTTATTCACTCATTCTTTAATGTTTTTATTTGACAGTTCTATATTTTAAACTTAATTTTGGCACAGAACTGGCCTTTGTAATGAATGTCGTAGAGCAGATCTAAGTAATTCTTCTTTCTTAGGTTTTTCTTAAGAAGACCATTTAAGGAATGGGAACTTGTATGCGGTTAGTTCATTTTCCCCAATTAGAGAATTGCAAGTTGGCTCAACGGAAATAAGTGTCACTTTGAGTGACCATCTAATATTGATGCATAGTCTAATACTATTTTGAAGTAAATTAATACACTTTCTCTTGTGCATGCTGAGGTAGAAAACCTTCCTCAATTCATCCCAGTACCCCATTGCCCTGGGAAGATCAGGTTTCTAGAGATGCTTAGGATTAAGGAGGAATTCACGTTCAGCCATGACACAATAGGACCAAAATAAATCCCAGGGACAATAACTGAAAGCTTTCTATTTGAAAAAGCTTTTTGAGTGTATTTTAAAAAGATTGTGCAAACAAAAACCAACCAGAAAACATATATTTACAAAAAAAAGTGCACATGAATGTTCATAGCGGCAGCATTTATCTTAGCCAAAAGGGGGCTAGAGCCCCCAGGCAGAGCACCTCTGGCTGATAGCAGGCTTGTCCAGGTGGCCTCAGAGGGCAGATCTAGCAGAGTGAGGCCCACGGGATCCCAGGAGGTGAACTCCATCGGCTGCCTGAGCATTCATTCCTCTTCTGTCAACACTCTGTGTACAGCAGATAGGGGCTCTGCCATTAGGTCATCTTTGGCAGAGAGGGAGAGTCAGAACCAAATCTAATATGGATAAGTGACCCATGACCTGTGAGAGGGGTATAGTTCATGTTCCAAGTGTTCAAATATGTACAGAACTCGGTTTAGGCTGTGGATGGTCAGTGGGGATTATGGGGCTAGAGTGGGCATTCTAGGAAGGCCTGCTGAGGACGCTGATCCACATAACAGTCCCTGTTTACTCTCTTCATGTGTATGATACTTCTGTCCCATTTTGGCTAATGGGCCATTTTATTTCTATACATTGATATGAGAGAGACACATCGGTTGGTTGCCTCCCGCACACTTCCCAACCAGGCCAGGATCGAACTTGCAACCCAGGTATGTGCCCTTGACTGGGACTCAAACCTGTAACCCTTTGGTTCACGGGCAGACACTCTAACCACTGAGCAACTTGGGCCAGTGCTGATGGGCCATTTTAATAGGATTCAATCTCACCATGGGATGAGTCTTCTAACAATGCACATGCCTTTTGCAAATTAGAGCTTTATCTGGAAATACATGATATAAAAAGACCTATTGAATTCAAAGTTGATTTGCATTGATATGGAGAAAGTTAATATTACTCAGTCAATGAAAGAAAGCAAGAACTGTGCCAAAATGATCAATTTCTGTGTGTGCCCTGATGTGGATGGAGAGAGATGTGAGGGAAAAGGAAGTTCTCAACTGTCAGAGCCTCAGTTTTCTCATCTGCAAAGTGCATATTAGAGCTCATAACTAATTTAGGCTGAAGCTCAAGCTGGACTCTTTTCTTGCCATGCCTTCAATTAATGAGTAGGTTCTTTTTATAAGACATGAATAAAAAGTTCAGAATTCCCAGAGACAGACATCAGGAGAAGGTTTTCTTTTTCTCCTAACGAAGTCTCTGTTATTTTATACTCAAAACATTAATTAATATCAGACACTGCTCATACTGTTTTCTCAGCCTTCTATTGGTGTTTTCTCCACCTTGTTTCACTTGTTGGATAGTGAAATTCTTCCGTCCACCCACCAATCCTGAGAGGCAGACATGGAGAGACAGCCACAGTCCAGCTGCCAGGACACGGTCCATTCAGTGCTTCTTCCCAGGGTAAGGTGACTGCCTCCTTTCTTTGTACTCAAGTTGTTCTACAGTGATGGTATCCTGTTCTAAATGCTTTCCTTTCTCATTCGGGTCTCTGAGACATGACCTTGGAAAAACTCTCATGATACAAGGCAAAACAAAGACTACAGCAGTCATATACTTTCCACCCCTCCCTTTTTAATTTCATATAAATTACCTCTTGGGAGTGGAATGGCCCAAGCCTTGGGGGATTGCGCATGCTGGTGATGTCAAGAGCAGTCTTTGCCGTCACAAAGGGAGAATTGTCACAAGGGAAATAGCTGGGAAGCCTTGGCTTACGAGGACATACACAGACAAGAATTTTGTGATGGACAGTTTTTTGGGGAACAACATTATAGGGTTATTGTGAGGATTGATCGTGGTTATAGGTGTGGGAACACTTTGTACAATCAAGCCCTATGTATGAGTGTACTTTATTATTGTTTTGGACAAAAGGTGACTGCTAAAATCTTCCTCCTTTTAGATATTAGATTGGTCTGGATTGAGAATACTTGGGGGTGTGACTAGAGGGCAGGTAATGAAGGGTGATAAGTCAGAGTTGTCCGGGGGGTGGAGTGGGAGACACCTTCCCTTCCCTTGGACATCAAAAATTTCGCCCACTGAATACAGAGGTGAGAAGTGGTTTTAGATGACAATAAGGATCTTGTTACTATACCTCAAGATGGTTCCCCTTTTTGAGGACAAGTTGAGCAGGACGACTGCTCTGATGAGAAGTAATGTTATCATGATGCAGTGTTAGTGACCTTAGATCCCCCATCCCTGACTTGACTTGGGTGAGTGCACAGCATGAGTTAAAACAGACACACTCAGACATGCACACCCACCATACCGCTGGTGCCGGGCCAAGAGTAATTCTAGCAATGGCTTTCTAAGCCACGTTCCCCATGCTGTTTTTTTTTACCTTACGGGTGCTTTCATCAACTCTAGAAACTTAGTCTCAAGGGAGATAGGGGTGGTAGTTGGGGAGGGTGAGGGCGGTGGGGACGGGTGTGGGGGGATGTCGTTCAATGGAACCAAATGAGAGTTTTCCATGATATAAGTATTCTAGGTTAAGGTTTTGGAATCATGTACTGACAGAGATCATCTTCGAGTGCGCCAATGCATCTTAATGCCTGAAGGATTTATTCTAACTTACACAAAAGTCTTCAAAGGAGGAATTTCTTTTCATATGTTGCTATTGTTTCCAATTAGCCAGGAACTGAGTCTGTAATCGCCATTTCATCAAGATAAAACAGACAATGAGAGTCTGAGTAACTTAAGACTTACTTTCTTGAATTTTAACAATGAGCAGAAATCTTGTAATACATGTAAATGCTACCACACAGAAGGCAAGGGGTATGTGGGCCAACTATATTATAATTCACCTATCAACCGCCTTGGCTATTCCTGGAACCAGTGCCAACAATAAATTCATTCTGCCCTATACGGACTCAGGTCTTGTTGGAATTTTCCCCTTTCCTGCTGGATGACCTTGGTATTTGGCTGTTCCAGGTATTCGTTCATCTGTATGTGTTCATTGAGTATTCACAGGTTGAAGGAGCACTTCCTTCATGTGTAAAACAAAGGAGGTGTTAATTTCACTCTACCAGACAAGGTGGAAGAAATGTTGTGATTCTTTTATTGGTTTTAATCAAATTTAACCTCTGTTCTTATTCTGTATAGTGGGTGGGATCTTCAGTCTCTGTCATTTGGAGTTGTTTTGACCTGGACCCCAGGGTCATATGAAGATCCCAGGTTCATTCATTGCCCAGAACATTCAAAGAAGGCCCTATGGTCTCTTCAGTTCATGGGCTTTGACAAGACAAGGAACCTTGCTAAGCTATATCTTAGAGACCAGCAAAGCCTCCACCCCCTTCCTTTCTTGAGATGAAACCATCCACATCTTATGCCTCCTTCTGACATGCCCACATCTCAACTCCAAAACCCTACTTTCAGACTATCTGGCACAATTCTCCTGAGTGAGAAAAATATTCCATAAATAAATATCCAAGGCTGGTGGGGGCATGGTAGGATAGTGGTGGGACATTGGTTTTCGCCAAAATGGCCTAGAATAGTTCCTGGAATATAGTATCATTAAACCAATATTTTTTGTGTAAGTCAGAACCCAGCCAGTTGATTTTGGGGGCAATGAGGAAGAGGCCAGGAGAATATTAGGCACTGGTCCTAATACAGTTAAAGCCTGTTGAATGAATGCCAGGCACTGCCTCCAGACTTGGGTTATATGAGATACTTTATTATGTTTTGCTTAAGCCATTATTTGTTGGGTATTATGTGACTTCGAGCTAAAAGCAGTCCACTGTTTTCCTGATACACTTCCCAAGGTCATAGAAATAAAGGGCATCTCTATTTGATTCTAAAAGCCAGCATACCACACAAATAGCGCAATTAAGCGCCTAACCCTCCAGGCAGTATTGAACTACTTATAAGTAAGTAGAGAATATACATATTTTGAAATAGGATGCAGAATAAATTGAGGAGGTATTAAGATATTCCTAGAGAAAGAGTGAAGCCCTCAGCGCAGCATGAAACCTGAGCAGATCACAATGGAAAATGGGGCTTTATCTTGCTTCAATGGGAAAAGAATTTCAATTTATCTGTGGGGACAGGGCAGCATGGCCTCTGAGAACTGGCTGGGGTGACCGCCATTTCCAGAAAGGTTATCTTTCTGGGTTTGAGTGGTTTGTTTGTAACCCAGATGGAGGTGGAGAATCTCAAGGTGTTTCATGAATACCTGTGGCTGCCCCTGACATAGAATGGTTGGGGAAAGCTGCAATTAATTCACATCTGCGAGCCACTTAGAATTCCTGGCAATTTATAGCTCCTTGGAGAGCATTTATAGGCCCATGTTTCAAGTACAGTCATTCTCACCATTTAAATTCATTTTATCAAAGTGGATGAAAGGGGAACTAGAAAATGCCCTCTCAGATTCATTTGGGGCGGGTGGTGAATATTTGGGTGTGTCTTGGCAATTTTTGCATCCATTAAATCAGGTTCAAAAAGAAAAAACTGTAGGAACTTGAAGGCCATTTTCCCTCCATGGCTGAACGTTGGCATAAGATGAAATGACCACCTCCACTTTTTGCTTTGGGGCACATATGATTTCCTCAGAGATGTCAAAGATCTGATAAAGCAGAGGTCTTGAACAGCAGGTGTCTGATATGACTATAATATGATTACCTACTTAAGGTATTTTCCAAGTTGGCTCACCTTTTTAAATTATACATATTTTAAAACAGTAATATCTGTGAATTAGTGGGTCTGGTGGGCTACTTATATATATATTTCAATATATGTTAAAATAAATACATAACTATTAAAATAAAAATATAGTTAACCCTTGTTACTAAAACTTATTTCACATTCTACCAGAGATACTTGGGGAAATACTGTAAAAGCTCTGGGGAGTTTTAGTTGAAAACCCATATATGTCAGCTGCTGTTTGCAAATGACATTTCCGGTTGACTGTAATGTCACCAAGAAGTCTCAACTAGTTCATTTGACCTTATTCTAAAGAAAAATAAAAACATTAAATATGTATTTTTATCTAAAATTCAAGGAGGTTTTAACTACTGATATGTTGTCTTTTTATATTATAGTGGCAAAGATTAACTGCTTTTTTTTTTGTTAAGAGAAATTTCAGGCTAGGGTGTGTTTGCTTGTATGGGTCATTCACAGAACATTTTGCAATAGTTTTTTCAACTAAAAATAGATATAATGTATCAAATGACTTCCTAATTATCCCAAGGGAATTCTCAGCTGAATTTTTGATTTCAGCTTATATCTTGATTATTTCTTAGAAGTAGCTAGCTCCCAACTAGCTCCAAGTCCTTCCCTTGTACGATGTGTCCTTCCCCTAACACAGCTGGGTTAATATTGCTCAGGGTTTCAATTCCCTTCTTTAAATCTTTCAGTCATTCCCTTACCCTGGTATTAAAAAGCCTTCCCAACACTCTCCCTATTTAGATTATCTTTTGCACCTTCACCCTAATGATACTGAGCTGCTTGCTTTTCTTACACACTTAATGCTTTTTAATATTCTTGGCCCCATGTTTTTACTTTGAAGAGGCCTTTGCCACCCCCAGGTCCCAATTCTACCCATTCTGTGAAGGTCCAGCTTGGCTATCACATGTCCTTCCTTGAAATCTTTTATTCTCAAGAGTTTAAAACATCCTTTCACCTCCCGAAACTCCATCTCACTTTGCACCCCCTTTAGGGCTTTCATCGCAAGCTCCCGTTGTGGTTACATGTATGGATATTCTTGGGCTTCCCTGATGTCATCTAAGGCCTTTTGGGAAGTGTCTGTGTGTATAGTCATTTCCTCCAGAAAACCCTTGCACAGTGTGTAGCACAGCATTTGGTGAACATTTTCTTTAATAAGTAAATGAATACCTGAGCATCCAAAGCCAGCTTGTGTGGGAGTGTGTGTGTGTGTGTGTGTGTGTGTGTGTGTGAGAAGAGTATCCAAGGTTTAGGATCCACCCTATGCAGATATATATGTTTAGGATCCACCTTTGAAATAAGGAATATAGAAATTAAATCAACTTGGTGTGAGTGAGGTAGGTCTATGGCAGCCTTTGGGACTTAGAGTTTCAACTGCAAAAATGGTTACAGCAAAGGCTGTAGCAATTCTGGGCTCCATGAACCATTTTGAAGTCTCTCTGATTTGTCTAGAGCCGTGGTCCTCAAAGTGTGGTCCCTGGATGGGCGGCGTCAGCATCTCCTGGAGCTTGTTGAACATGCAAGTCCTTGGGCCCCAACCCGATCCCACTACATCAGAAACTCTGGGCGTGGAGGCCAGCTTCTGTCTCAACCAGCCTGCAGATGCTTCCGATGCATGTCCAAGAGTGAGGACCGCTGGCTTAGGGGAAATTCTAGGAGGGATTCTACTCAGTCTTGACACATCTTGGTTCAGCTAAAAAAAATTAGGGCTTTCATAATTGCAAAATGATGGAGTGTGAATTTTGTAAGTGAGCACGCAGTGATGCTTGCTCAACCTCAGTGTATGAGTCACTGGATGGCAAGTCAGGAGCCTGCCTTTGACCTCCCACCCTCATCTGGTTTATTGTGAGAAACTGCAGCTCGTAGTAGCTTGACAAGCGAACAGGGGTGCACAGATCTCAGCTCAGTATGCTGATGCCGGGGAGTGGATGTGAAAGGGGCAGGGCTCTCAGCTTCCTATCAGCAGACTGGTGAAGGTCATGGTGTGACTAATGTTCCGTGTTCAAGGACGTTTCTTTGCCTCTGAGTTCCTGGATGTCCCTGTTGTCTGATCTCTTCCATTTCTCAAGCACGCTAATATCCCAGGGCCTGGCTACGCTGCCGGAGGCAGCAGTCGGCGCTGGTCCACTTGCCTGAGATGCATTTCCCCTCTCCTGCCTGCTGGCAGAACCTGTGTTGCTTTTCCAGTGTCCACCCCTCCTCCATTTGAGGCAGTTTCTGATTTGTCAAAGCAGTTACAGTGGTTCCCTTTCCTCCACAGTGACTCACGGAGGATTGGCAGGTGACCCAGTTCTGGCCAACAAACTGAAGGCAGGTCTGCTTGTAGTTTTCTGTAAAAATTTTCTTCATTTTCAGTAAGAGCTGCACAGGGGAAAATGACCTGGGCCTCGCACTTGACACTTGGTTGTGTGAGGATGCAGAGCTTGGGGCGAGGCGACTGTCTTGGCACCATAAAGGGCATCTGGGCCAATGAGCTGGGGACAGCAGATTAGAGAAGAGAGTGGGCCTCTGATGATGTTGCTGAGCCATTGACTCAACAACCCTGGAGAGCCCACATCAGGACTTTTGTTATAATGATGTCCCTGTTGGCCTAACATTTTAAATATGAAGTATTATTGCTACCATCTTCTTACTTCCTCTTGAGAAATCAAAGAAATTGATGTAATAACACCTTTAAATTACTTCCAGCTTTAACAATTGATGATTTTGCTCAAAGCACCTGTGTGCGGGGTTCCAAGGGGAAACAAGGTTTAGCAGGAGTGGGATCTAGAGTATTCTCTGAACTAGGGTCAGTGGTCTGAGGTGCAGACAGAGCATCAAAGTGAAGAAGTGGGCTCAGAAGAAAGAATCCCTAGGGGTGGGTTAAGTCCTTAGTCCTAGAGCTCAGCAAAGCCAGGAGTCCCTAGGAAAAGCCAGACGTTGAAGATAGCTGGGAATCAGGTACAGGACAAGTAAGAGAAATTCTGATGAATGACTCGCTTGCCTGCAATCAGAGCTTCCCTCGGGCCCTCGGGGTACCAAGCAGGGGTGATACATTAGCACTGAGCTCTCCAGGGCCCACAGTCGCCTTGGAGACATTACTGGGATCAGCAATCCTTTGGTTGTCCAGATCCGCGGCATTTCCTGGCAGGCCATCCCCTGAACTCCTCTGCCTGTAATTACACGCAGCGTCTTTTGTTTTTCTTCAATTGTCCCTTTATTGATGGTTTTCTAAATCTACAGGTTTCAATTCTCAGTCTTCTCTGCTCAGCAGTGCAACCTCTGGCCTTTTCGGATGTCCTGACCTTAGAAAAATAAATTTAAATGAGCCACAAAAGGCAGGGAGAGGATGTTTACATTGGTTTCTAGCATTTTTGGGTCAACATTGCCACCTAGTGGTCAAACGATCCTTAAACATGTGTGGCTTGAAACTTGTGATTTAGATATTTGATTTCAAGGAGCTTCAAATAATACAGTTTTGAGCAAGAGGACACCGTTAGACTTAGATGTAAAATTTTGAACAAGAGAAAATAGAGACAGTGAAAATCATATGGTAACCAGCGTCCTTTAGATTCACTAAGTTAATTATTGGGGCCAACAGCAGAAATTCTTAATTATTTGCTCTCAAGATTTTGGTTGCTCTCTCAGTTTTTAATCCCTAAAGTTTTAATAAATCGTTATCCAACTTAGCCACTTTCTGGTGGTAGTCCTAAAACAAAACCAAAAACAAAAATCAATTTCAAATGAATCAAGGTTATATAACTTTCCCCTTTCTGACATGCTAGTTTTGCCCCCTTCCCCAAGTGTCTCTGAATGACTTGTCAGTTTGTGAGTTTTTCTGCCTCTTCTGTGTATGATCCAATGCAGTGAAGATATTTTAATACATTCTGTACCATCTGGAGCAATATTTATAGTTTGGGGCAGGTCTGGGGTGGGGCCTGAGAGTCTGTATCTCCACCAACCTTCTCATAGGTGTCCATGCTGCTAGGCTTTATAGAACAATGATTATGTTCTCAACAATCCAAAATCTTTCTTTAGAATAAATCAGAAATTGAATGAGGGACATGAGGAAAAACTGTCTTGCCCTAAGCAGTGTCTCATAAGAAGTAGCTAATTCCCTTTTAGGCTGACACGGGGGTGGGGGTTGTGCAGCCACGTGAACCGGCTGCTGCTTGCGCTGCCTAACAAGACAAGGCCAGAACACCGCCGACTCTGCAGTGACCACGGGCCTCTCCGCGGGATCCCTGAGAGCCGAGTCTGGCAGATGGCCTCCCAGCAGCGTTCCCAGGCCGGACAGTCCCATTCAAGGGCTAAATTTGGCTGCACATTGGAATCACCTGGAAGCTTAAACACTCACTGAGGTGTGGGTCCTATACCTGGGGGCCGGGGTTTAAAGGCTCCCCAGGTGATTTAGCAAACCTGAGAACTGCTGTGAATATAAAGGCCACCAGCTTGTCCTTCCTCACCTTTCTCCTCATCAGCACTTCAGCCTGAGACATAGACTTGGCGAACCCTCTGATGGAGAGGGGGTTCAGTTCAGAGATTCATTCTCTTAGGCCTGGACTCCCTACCTGCACCCCCAAAGAATGGGTGTGCTTTATAGCAAGTCTGGCCCCTCCTCAATGCCCCTAGGGCTTGGTGCACTTGCCTTACATTTTAGTGACACACCCACCTGCTCCCCCTTGGACGGATGGGCATATATTTGTAAAAGGCAGTAAACATAGGCTGGAAACTTTAATGAGCAGTAATACAAATTTCCAGGCAAGAAATGATTGGTTCTGTGGAATTACGGTTAAAGCTCAAAAGAAAAATGCCCTGGTTCTTTAATCTTGTCTTTTTCCATTAGATATTTATGGGGCGGGGGGGGGAGGGAGAGAGAGAGAGAGAGAGAAGAGACCGAATGATGTATCTGTAAACAACAGAGCATTTTTCGGTTCGTATCCTCGGGGATCTTCTGTATTTTTGGCCCTGTTAATCCAGTCTTCTTAAAACTGTTTCCTCTCGGGCTTTCATACCTTCACGGCCTCCCGGTTCTCCTTCAACTGCTGTAGATACTCTTTGGTCTCCTAGTCTTCTATCTGAAAAGGAGAAGCTTCTAGGAATTCATTCTTGACTTTTTTTTTTTCACTTTAATTTCTCCCCCTGGTGGGACACTGCTACTCACTAGCCCCTCACCCCACCTATCTCATCAGGATGCTGATGGCTCCAAAACCCTGTACAAAGCCCAGGGTTTCCTCCTGAGCATGGGGTCCCTATTTTCACTGCTTGATGAACTTCTTAGCGAGTTCTGCAGCAGGTCCCACAGAAACCTAAAATTCGGTATGTCCCAAACGGAACTTGTCATTCATTCGCTCAACTAACGTTTACTGAGCAGCTACTACGTGCAGACACACAGGGCACAGGAGCTTCAGGCATGAACAAGACGGGCACTGCTCTTCCACCCATGGAACTTACATGCTAGGGGGGAGACGGACAGGAAGAATACAGAGTAGTGTCAGGAAGGGATCAACGCATCGAAGAAAAATACAGCAGAGCAGGGGGCGGAGGAGGGTGGCCCTCACAGTTAGGCAGAGTGAGGGGAGCCTTCTCTGGGCAAGCGGCTTGCAGCCCAGACTTCTGCAAGCAAGCGAGAGCGTCACGGGCTTTCTGCAGGTAGAGAACCTTATGGGTGGAGACTTTTCTCCAGATTGCCCCTTTGTCTGCCATCTACTTAGCTGCTCAAGCTAGGATCTTGGGTGTCTCTCTGTAAGTCCTCCCTCGTCCCTCATCCCCGAAATCCCCAAGACCTGCCCTTTTTGTAACCTTGCTATTTCCCAGAGTTGTCCTCTTTTCTTTGCCCCCATTGCCGCTTCTTTAATTTAGTTCTTCATTTTTTTTCCAACCTGGGTAGCTGCGATGGTCTCCTGAGAAGTGGCCCTGCCCCTGTCTTAACCCTGGGGTCCTCCCATCCCCCCGCAGTGACATGTCCCTGCGCACACTGGACTCAATGTCACTCAACAGCGCCCTCTGGCCCCCGGGAGGCTGGGCACGGGAGGGCTTCGATGATTCGGCCCTTACATCTGTCTTCAACCTTATTTTACCTAAAGCAACAGTGTTGCTCAACCTCCTAGTCATGCTTAGCAATTTTCCAAATAAGCAATATTCCTTTTTTTTTTCGTTTCAGGGTTATAATTAAATGACCCGTATCCTCTTAATCATCCTCCGCTTACCTCTTTCAAAGGGCTTCACTGACTCAACCGTCTTGAATTATCTAACTAAACACCCCCACTTTATTTATCACGGAAGCCTCAGCAGATGACTCACAATGGGCCCTTTATTAAATGTATGAAAAATAGGAGTGTACTATACGTTTTAATACTTACTTTTCCATGTTTTAGAAGTAAAAATAGCAGTAGTTACAGTACCTATTAAATGGTAGATCATGTTCTGAATACTTTATACAGTATGTGAACTCATTGAAACCTCAGACCAGCTCCTTTGAGAAAGGCCCATGACCCTCATCTTACTGATGAAGGAACTGAGGTGCTGACGGGTCCCGTGAATTTCCCAAGGTCACACCTCAAACCCAGGCAGGCTGGCTCCAGAGTTCATGCCTCACTGCCTTTCTGTCGCACGAGAAACAGTTGTCTTAAAAAGCCGCAGAACTGTATGTGAATGGTACAGAAAGTAACATTTATTTAGAGTTACCTTTTGTTGGACTATCAACAATAAATATTTCTCCCAAATAGGTAAGCTTTCTCTGTGCTCAGAGGGAGACTAGGAAAGGAAAAAATGTCTGGGGAGCCCATGTCTGTGTGAAAATGGCCTAACAGTAATTTGGAGACAAGGGAAAATTTATGGATAGATGACCAGTGACCAGAAGGCTCCTTCTACCCTAAAGGGATCTTGGAACTGCGTAGGGTCCGGGACCTCTGCCCTGAACTCATGCTGGTTTTGGCTGCATAGAGAATGCCAGTGACTGAGTTAAATTTTCCTGTCTTCATGGCTTAATGGGGGCTCACCGTGAAATTGAATTACTTTTTAGTATATAGAGAGCTGCAGAAGTTCTTCCACATGTAGTTGAGTTTGTGGAGTGATGTGTCTACTCTCCTCACATCCTATAGAAAGTTGTTTTCTATAGAGGGAATCAAATAGTCTTCCCCCCCCAGAAACTATAATTATTTTTCAGTTAGACATACATTTTCACCTAATAGATGTGCCACCGTTGGCAGAGCCTTTAGAAAGACTTTAATACGGGAGCTACCATGTACTTAAGAAAAGCAGGGTTTTATCTGACTCAGATCTTTCATGCAGGCAGGCAGCCATCATATAAATAAATGTAAAATAAAATAGAAGACCGTGCCACGGGGAAATGTATCGGAATCATTTATCTACTATAAGTTCCCAGGCAGCGCTGTCTGAAGCTCGACTGTTCCTGTAAGAGCTGGAACCCTGACGTTTCCCTGCTTTGTATATTTTTGAGATTTAATTCCTGCTGACATCAAAGGGAAAAATGATGACTTGAGCATCAAATTTTTGTTCCAAGGAGGGTTTCAGGGGCTTGTCTGCCTTTTTAGGGGAAATAAAAGCCTTTCTGTTTCCTCACTTGGTCGGGAGCAGCCTCCATCGTTAATGTAAACTCAGGCTCCTCAGGTTCGTGTTTTCAGTTAGGAACGCAGCATCTGAAATACACTCGTGCTTTTTCTGGATCCTTTAACTTCTTAAAGCAGGTAACCCCAAAACACTTGAGTTGAAATCGAGGGAAGTGAAGTTTATTCTGGTTATTGAGCCATGCTTGAGGTCTCAGCTCTGGGGCTCTCTTTGGGAGGGTGGGAGCCTTTTACTCCTGCGCTTCCCAGAACTGCTGACAGCAAATATTACTGTGGGGGTGCCCACTGCCTGCCCCCCAGCTCTGAAGCAATGTGTGGGAGTAAGCTAATCCTTGGATGCAGCCGCGGCTTTGTTTCTTCTGCCCTTTTAGCTTCGGCTACTTCTTTCTGGGCATTCCGTAAGCTCCGTTATAATTATTCACAAATGCTTTCTGTCTGCGGAGCTCCATGAGATGAAGGGGAAATTCCCACCTTCTCTCTGAGCTCTGCTCCTGTCCTAGAACACGAACAGATGGCATGCTTTTCTACTTCTCCATGTCTCAATAAAATTTTCTATCACTATGGGATCCTCATCAGCTTTTTCCCTCTCTGTGCATCAGTGGCCCTTTATAGGGAGAAATGGTTCCCTACCATTGCCAGGTGATGAGTTTTTTTCTAATAGTATGTGACTAAGCTGTAATCCATAGAAGGAAACAGGGAAATATGCCTCTCAGTCTTGGGATGTACTGTTTGGCCAGCAAGAAAACATGGAATTATTCACGATGTTATCGATGTGATAAATGCAGTTGTGGTTCAGATAAGTGGTTCTCAACCTCTCTTTCTGCCACGACACACATGGAAACTGCACCTCACGGATGTGGTACACGCTCATGAGCGCAATCGTGGTTAAACTCAATCCCTGAGGAAGCAGCTGCAGCCCCACCCCTTTCCTGTTCCAGAAAACATCAGAATGCTAGTATTTAACAGGTAGCCTTACATTTATTGGCTTTTAGTTTAAAATGCCAGTTATTTTAAAACTTCGGTACTTTATCCCTAGCGATGAATCACTTTGCAGTTGATTGCAGTTGAGTGCTGACTCATGCAAGAATTGCTACCTGGGTTCATAATACTGCTCTTGGGCTGGGCCCCACAAGAATAAAATTATCCAGGAGCCTGTGAGTACCCCGGTCTCAGGCGGAGGGCAAGCACCAGACCTCAACATATCCTCTTGTGATTAAGACAGTTGAGGCTCCAGAGAGACATGTCTGTTCTCCTATATCTCCTGTCCTGGCCCCTTGATGTCTTGTGTCTGAACGCTGTGAAATGTATAGCTGCCTTCCTGCTGACATCAGAAGGGCTTAGGTGCTCCACACCCGATCTCTCGGAAAAGCCGCATCACTTCTCAGTAGCACCTGAACAGCAGCCTGGGCACGTGACTTGCTTGGTCCATTTAAATAGTAAGAAGTGACATATATGTCACTTTTCATTGGCAGCTTTGAGAGCTATTGCGTGGGCCATTGCTTTCCTCGTTGTGCCAAGAGCAGCACTCGCTTCCCAGATTAAAGCTACCCTGGAACGAAAGTCATCTGCAACTGGCAGCAATAAGCAAGAAATAAAGCTTTGCTTTTCTAAACCACGAAAATTGCAGGGTCAAGTTTTGTTTGTTTTCAACAGAGCATAACTTAGCTGATTTATTATCTATGGGATCATGGAAATACCATCAATTTGAGAGAGTCTTGGTTTCAAGCTGGATCTTTCATGTTTTATGGGCGTGTTCCTTAGCCTCTAAGAACCTCAGTTTTTTCATCAGCAAGATAGGAATAAGGTAAAATTGTCTATTGTCGCAACGAGAATCAATTAGAACATTATAGTTTTTTTACAGTGTAGTATTTATTTTACATTCTGGCCCACACACTTGAACTTCAAAAATTTAAACATATAAGAAGTGGTTAGGGGCTAACATTGGTATCAGGAGCTGATAAATGTCTGAGATTAATTAATCGACAGCAGAGAACCGTGGTGGTACTAATGCCGATCTGACACCATGGAAGTTAGCCTGAAAATTGTCACTGGGCTTTATACAAGCAACAACATATGCAGCTGTTTTAGAATTTTGGGACGTAGAACATTATAATTTAAAATATGTTATCAACTCAAAATGGTATAAATGTAAGGAGGCCCTTCTCCTAGAAGGAGAACAGTTCTTAGCGAGATGCCGTAAGTCCATAGTCCACCTCTGCTCCTTCCTCACATTGAGATCTTGCACTATGTTGTTTGAATACCTGTGAGCCAGATTCTGAATAGTGGGTGTGAAAACTAACTATGCAGGTTTGTTGGGTAGTTACTGTTGGAAAAGTGTCTATATTTCAGAACCTTTAAGTTTTGTTTTGTTTTTTGTTTTTATTTGCGTGTGTATGTGGTTTTACATTAAAGTCTAAGCAACTCTTCCTTTTCTATGGATCCTTTAAAGATTTTTCTTTTTTAATTTGTGGACTTGCTGTAGACTTACATCTCATATGCCCACAGGGTCAGCATGGTCTAACTCTAGGGAGATGACATTGGTTTCTACTCAGGGAGACCACATTCACATTTGATGTGGATATATAATATTTTCCACATGTGACCACAAAGCAACCCAAGTTCTCCATCACAGGGGACATGGTTATGACTTTCAATAAACCCAGTCAAACAGCAGGTGATTAGGGTAAATAAAACTCACTGTTTTTTTTGCCTCTGAGGCTTCCATTTAATAATTAATACAAATTTAGAAGCCACTTAAAGATAATGTCTGGGGATTATATTGATAAGAGCAATGAGATGTGCTATGTATCTTGGTTTTTCTTGTCAGCTTGAATTCTCTTTGCAGGCTGTTTCTTACAAAGTCAGGGTGACATTATGGTCTCCTGTCTTTTCAAGGGTGTGTGGCTATGTGGTGCATATCACATTCGCTGCTTCTAGTGTTTTCAGGCCCTTTATCACGAATAAAGTCAAAAGAAAAACATTGTTTCACATAGTACTTTTTAAACAGGGGTGTCTTGAAATGACTAGGATACCAAGTAGATCTACAGTTGGAGATGCTGAAAGGCAGGATAATGCAATCTTTTAAGACAGCGATTTTCACCCGGTGTGCAGCAAGAATTTTTAAAGCATGCAATACCTGACTATTTAGTCAGGGGCACTGACCTCTTCACCCTTAGCTTGTCAAATAAAAAAATGACAACAACCAATATAACAATAGCCATCCGGTGTGAATTAAGCAAAATTATACTTTTTTTGTTAGATTGGCAAAAAACATAATAATTTTTGGTTTGCCACAGAATTTTATTAATTAGTCTATATGCCATGGGATGAAAAAGGTTGAAAATCGTTGTTCTAAGAGAAAATAAAGACGAACAGTACTTTCAATTCTCAGAAATCTCTAGGATTTAGCAGAGATGAGTTCCAAGGAAATTCATTTCTTATGCATGAAAAAAGAAGGCGGAGTGGGGGTGACTCTGTTCTGCTTTGTGAGGTTGGGGGTCTGGTGTGTTAGACAAGACTAAATGCTTTGTATTAATCATGTTTCCCTTTCTTTATTGTCTGTGTGGATTCATTTCCTTATTTCTTATTTTTCTTTACTCCTTTATTTTTGTCCATATTACTTGCTATCATCTGACCTACCATACATTTACTTGATTACCTGTTGTCTGTCACCCCAGTAAACTATAAGCTTTACAATGGCAGGGAGCATGCGCTTTGCTCTCTTCTGTGCACCTAGCACCCAGCACAGGGACTGGAGTGACAGCAATAGTTGACAATGGCTAATATCTACTGGATGTGCCTGACAATGTTCTAAAGCACTTGACATTTATATTACTTGATTCACACAATAACCTTGTACAGAAGTAGTCTTTTAATCTCCACTTTATAGATGAGAAAACAGAAGCTTAGAAAAATTAAGCAAATTTTCCCCAAACTCACATTGTTGGTAAGTGGGTGAGCCATGATTCAACCCCAGCATTTGCGTTCATGGGGGCAGGAAATTTGACTGCCTTGCATCCAGCTGAATCCTCTGCCCCCAACACTTACTAGGCTCTCAATAAATATTTTTTGAATAGATGAACGTTCAGCCTGAAGAGTGATGTTCCTGCCCTGATCAGGGACAGTGGCCATCGAAGGCTGAGGCGCTGCTGGGACTGGCTCCTTCTCAAGCAGTCAGGCGTGATCCTGTTCTCTAGGATGAGACGGGGCCACTCCCATCCTTCATGCTGTGCTGCCCCTTCTTTGTCCTCTGTCCACCCTCCCCTCACCTCCACGGGGTTACTGGGCGTGAGGGCTGCTCTGGATTCAAAGGCGTGAGCTCTGGGGGAAGCCTCTCAGGGCAGATCTGAGAGGCAACTCATTCCTTGGACACGTAGCCTAGTTGGTGGTGTCAGCAGGGCCTGCATGCCCGCAGATCAGTGTCCTGGATCTCATCACAGAGCCCCACCAGTGGTTTAGCACAAGAAATGTGGACTCCATTGACTCATGTTGTACTCATTTGATGTCCTTCATTAATAACTCTGTCTGGGAACAAGCCTTCGACTTCTTTTGTCAAACTAAAAAATGCTTTGATGTGTTCATGTATGTGTGTGAAATTACTGTGGCTAGGCCCAGAAAGCATTTGCATCAGATCTTAAAAACAATTAGATATAAAACATTCAGTTTTCCTGTTCTTTCTTATTGCCACACAGACAGCTGTTGAGTTGTAAGAGAGTCCAACAGCAGCTTTGGGAAAAGAACATTACTTTAGTGTGTGTGTGTGTGTGTGTGTGTGTGTGTGTGTGTGTGTGCGCGCAAGCTTGTGCACCTGGGTGGGAGGGAAAGGGCAAAAGGTGGAGGTGTAGCTACATGGCAGCCAGGTTTAAGTATCAAAACACAAAGGTGTTGCTTCAGTTGGGGCTGTTAAGCTTTGCAGCCTATTAACACACACAGTGGGGGGTTATTGCACTTGGAGCACTTGGAGGTAACATATAGCACCCCACCTTGGACACAAAGGCTGCCTTGGGAATCAGGTTGCTCACCACAGTCCAGGGAAGGCCTTTCAACTAAAAAGGAAATGAGCAGAATAAAAAAGGCCTTTATTTGTGGGTACCAGACAAGCTGAATCCTGCCTTGTTATCAGGGAAATTGGTTTTAGGATCAAGGTATGATGTAAGCCCATAAAAACTGAACAAAGAAATTGAATTACTGTTTAACAATCAAGTTTCTGATAAATGTAAAAAAAATATCTTGGGACTATTCCATGCTTCCAAACAACAAGGGAAGTATGTAATAGTGTAAACCTCATTTGGCAGCCAAATACCCTTATTTCATAGCTCATATTCTCATATGTACATTTGTGAGCTTTTATTTTGCTTAATACATCTAATAAGGAAATGACATCCAAGCTTTTAGTCTACATCAGTGTGTTTGGTTTTTAAGCTATCTTCATGTTTTTAATTTTAACATTCTAGTGTGTTGATAGAAGTCCCATAGGAACGTAGTTACAGCAGGCACGATCACCATAGACTCTATAGAACTTGGCATTATAAAATCTCATCAGCACTTCAAAAATCTTGAAAATGATGATGTTAAATAAAGAGTAGTGTACCTGACCTGAGTCCATATCAACTATTTTTACATGCTAAAAGAAAGTTATAATGATCTTTGTACAGAAATAAACTGTCTAGATTATCATTGAGAGTAGGGTAGTTCATTAGTCATTGGCTAAAAAAAGGAACAAAAAAGGTATCTTTTTTCTCTTGGAGTCTACATTTTTGTGGAGGAAAGATCTAATAAACAGTAGAAACAATAAGTAAGGAAAGTATGCCCTAAGTTAGATGGTGATGAGCACTGTGGTAAAGAAAAGTAGTATGGGGAAAGAAGGATTAGGGATGGAGGTGGGAGATATATGGCAATTTATAATATGATGGTCAGATTAGGCCTCATTGAGCAGGTGATATTTAATCAAATATATCAAGGAGGCAAGGGAGGAAGTCATCTGGATGCCTGTGAGAACGTTTCCAGAAAAGTCAACAGCCAGTGCAAAGGCAAGTGTGCAAGCACATCCAGTGTATGTGAGTGTCATCAGAAAGGGGCCCGGCCTGGATTGGGCCTGCCTCAGGCTGGCCTGTAGTGTCTGGGTTCTTGACTTCATGCAGGAAAGATTTCACAACACAAATCCAGGTGATTTTGAGAGCATATTTATTAAAGCTGGGGACAGTGAGACAAAGGAAGGGCTTAGGATAGAAGAAGCAACAGGAGAGAGCCTAGATGGGGCTCTGCTTTGACTCCCTAGAAACATTATAGGAAAGAAGTGAGCCAAGGTGAGGCTGCTGTTAGCTCACTGGAAAGTCAGACAAAAAGGGGTCCTTGGAGACAGGTTCAGGGGTAAACCAGGGACAAGCTGCCACTTCCTGCTGCTCCCCTAGTTGCAAGTCTCATGGGGACACTTAGAGTTTAGGAGAAAGAAAGTAAAAGTTCTTGGCCCAAGAAAAGGCATGGGCATGCTCCAGAGGGAGCCTGAGCCCAGCATCCTTTGCCTTGAGGGTTTTTATGTCTCTTCTGCCAGTGGGAATGTTAGGGGAGGTCTCAAGGGTGGGTCTTAACAGAATACTCATTAGTTTTCCAGGTGTGTCCTTCAATGTGTTGATTCATCAAAATGAGATTATGGGGTGAGTTTGGGATTATCCTCTGGTCAGCTTCACTGTTTATTTTTATCTTGGGTCTGTGTGGCTCTAATCAAGCTTTTTATTTGTTCCCCTGACTTCATCTGTCCTTGGGTTTAGTTGGCACAAATAGCACTAATTGGACCTCTGTTACCTATCTCCCTGACTAAAGTTTATTCTCTGGTCAGGGAGTAGAGGTATAAACCATTTGCTCTCAAATGTCCTTAGGGAAGATAGTCTTGTGGGTGTTGGACTATGGTCTTTGGTTCCTCTCTAGATATTGGTCAGGTAATATTCTCAACTCCTTGACATATGATCCTCTCCATAGGGGAGCTTTCAACCTGGCAGCTTACTACAGGAGGGCAAATAAGGAGAGAGAGAGAGAGAGAGAGAGAGTGTCATTGCTAATTTCACCTAATCTCTGAAGTGATATCTCATTAATTTTGCCTATTGTTTGTTAGAAATAAGTCATTAAGTCCAGTACTCACTCAAGGTAAAGAGATTGTATAAGCGTGTGAATACTAGGAGGTGAAGATCATTTTCAGCCATTTAAAAAGCTGCCTAATAAATTTGGCAAGAGATGATGCCAGAATTGTAGAAGGTGGTGAGAGCTGGTGACAAAATACACAGAAAATCTTGGAGTTGTAATTCATGGTCTATTATTCTGTTGGCAATTTCAGTAACCTTATGTAATACCTCTCAGATTCATTTGTTTACTTTTAATTAAAAGTCTATTCACCTACTATTATACAAGTAGTTGAAACATAAAGAGTTTAAGTAACTAGCTAAAGTGTACATAGCTAATACATGATAGACCCTGTATTTAAACCTTGGCAATCTGTTTCTACAACTTTAATCCAGGGAGGACACCAAAAAGGATAAAGTAGCTGGAAAAAATGTACAGTGCTATACAAATACAATAAATCATGGTCACCAATATAAGTATAGTAATAGAAATAGCTTAGTTTTAAAGAATGTTCATCTCAAAAGAGGATGCTGATGCCAATTTTCCTGGGTGGAGAATTTCAGCAATGCTGGGCAAAGGATGGAGCCCTTCTGTCTTTCCATGTGTCTCTCATGTGTTTCCAGGGTGGGTGGAAGCAGAAACAAATTCCTGCTGTAGCATGTTTCTACACAGTGCTACAGCAGTTAGATGCTCCCAGGGATAAAGCCACATTCATTTTGGCCTAGCACTCAATAGTTGAGGCTAGAGAAGAAAGAATAGGTGGAAACAGATGGAGAATTGACTTAATGTGGAGCTGGTTCTATTTTTAACCAAGAAGTCATGTGGCTCTGACAAGGCAGAATGGCCTCACAGGACCCTTCAGTGTCATGAGGTCTAGCTCAAAGTGAAATCCACCAGGGGAGAGGAAGCTCAGGATAGAAGTTGGGGGCCGGGCCAGGCTGGATAGCTGCAGTGTGAGTAGAAGAAAGTAAGTCTACAAAGTCACACTAATAAAAAAGAATGAGGCAAAGCTTAGGTGACACTTGGCTAATGGAGCCAGTTACAGTTATTTTAATATTCATCTAGAAATTTCAGCCTTCACATGCATAGTTTTTGCATGGTAGCTCGATTTTTCTCCTTTTATTTTACACTATCTGTATCTTTGTATTTTAAAGGAATTTCTTGGTATCATATAGTTGAGTGTCACTTTTTAAAATGGTCTAACAATCTCTGCCTTTGAATTAGTGTTTAGATCATTTACATTTAATGTAAGTGGTAATATGATTGGTTTTAAATTTACCATTGTGTTACACCATGTACAAAAATAAACTCAAAATGGATTAAAGACTTAAATGTAAGACCTGAAACCATAAAACTCATAGAAAAGAACATAGGCAGTAAACTTTTTGACACCAGTCTTAGAAATATATTTTGGATGTGTCTCCCTGGGCAAGAGCAGCAGAATGAAAAAATAAGCAAATGTGACTACACTGAAGCAAAAAGCTTGTGCACAGTGAAGGAAAACATCAATAAAATGAAAAAGCAGCCTACTGAATGGGAGAAGATATTTGCAAATCACATACCCAATAAGGCTTTAATATTCAAAATATATTAAGAACTTATACAACTCAGCACCCCTCCTCCCAAAAAATCTAATTAAAAAATGGGCAGAAGACCTGAATAGACGTTTCTCCAAAGAAGACATTCAGATGGTAAACTGACACATGAGAAAATGCTCAACATCGCCAATTATCAGGGAAATGCAAGTAAAAACCACAATGAGATATCACCTCCCAACTGTCAAAATAACTATCATTAAAAAGAAAAGAAACAAGTGTTGGTGAAGAAGATGCAGAGAAAAAGGAACCCATGTGCATTGTTGTTGGGATTGTACATTGGCACAGCCACTATGGAGAACAATATGGAGGTTCTGCAAAGTATTAGAAGTAGAACTACCATACAATGCAGCAATTTCAGTTCTGGGCATTTATCTGAAGAAAACAAAAGCACTAATTTGAAAAGATATATGCACCTCTATGTCCATTACAGTTTTATTTAAATAGTCATGATATGGAAGCAACTTAGTTGTCCATTAATAGATGAGCAGATAAAGAAGATGTGGTATATACAATGGAATATTACTCAGCCATAAAAAAGAATGAAATCTTGCCATTTGCAACAACATGGATGGCCCTAGAGGGTATTATATAAGTCAGAGAAAGACAAATACTGTATCATTTAACTTATATATGGAATCTTAAAAACTAAACAAATGAACAAACAAAACAAAACAGACTCATACAGAGAACAAACTGATAGTTGCCAGAGGGTTGGGCAGTTGGGGGAATGGTCATTAAGAGGTACAAACTTATAGTTATAACGTAAGTCATGGGGATGTAAAGTACAGCATAGAGAATACAGTCACTAAAATCACAATAACTTGGTACAGTGACAGATGGTTACTAGTCTCATGGTGATCACTTTGTAAGGTATATAAATGTCAAATCACTATGTTGTACACCTGAAACTAATAAATATTGTATGTCAACTATACTTTAATTACAAAGAGCTTTACATCCCAGAATAAAAATTACAAAAACAATTTACCATTTTGTTATTTGTTTTTCATTTGTGTCATTCGTTCTTCTCTTTTCTGCCTTCTTTTGGATTAAGCGAGCGAGTTTCGGAATTTAATTTTATCTCCACTGTTGACTTATTAGTATACTGCTATTATATTTTTAGAAAATACTCTGGGGTTTATGAACTTTTAACTTGTCACTGTTGACTCTCAGATAATATTATGTTATTTCAATGTATGAATCTTGCAATAGATTTATTTCTCCTTCCTATCCTTGATGCTATTATGATAAAATATATTTCTATATATGATAAAGACCCTACAGTGTACTGTTATTGTAGCTTTAAATTAGTTTTAAATAGTCAATGATCTTTTAAAGAAATTAAGAAATGAGAAACAAGAGTTTTTTATTTATTCACATATTATTTCTAGAACTCTTCATTCCTTTGTGTGGATCCACATTTCCATCTGGTATCATTTTCTTTCTGCCTGAAAAACATTCTTTAATGTTTCTTATAGTTTAGGTTGGGTGGCGGTCTCTCAGCTTATTCAGTCATAGATTTTAGGGTTCTCATGTACAGATTTCTGGAACCTTCTCTCAGGTATTCTGGCATGCAAATTATAGCCACCTTGGTCCCTTCCGCCCTAATCTTTGTCTCCTCCATTCAGTGAGACTGCAATTTGGATTTCTTCTCCTTGCTCAGCAGTTTAGAAATTACCTGTAGGCAGAAAGTCTGGGCAATCATAGGACTTCATTTATTTCCTTCCTCTCTGGGAGCACCGGTCTCTATTGCCTATTGTCTAATGTCTGAAAATAGTTATTTCCTATGTTTTGTTCTGTCATTTAGTTGTTAACAAGGGAAGGATAATTCTAGTCCCTGTTACTCTCTTCTAGCCAGAAGCAGTTTTCCCCTAAGTGTATTAAAAACTCTCCTCTTAGAGACTTAATCCACTTCTGTGACTGGAACCTGGTAATGGATGCCATTAAATAAAGAATTTTTGAAAGAGTTGAATTAGTCAGTGAAGCTGGAAATTAGGTTGAACCACATGAAGTTGACAGTGTTTGAGCATTTTTAATGTATATGATTCATATGGTTCAACTTCAACATTTCTAATTTGGATTAGCCAGAGAGAGCAGACTCAAGTAGGGGTGGTTCCATTTTCAGTGTGAGATCTCAGCCGAGGATTGACCCTTTGTGTTTAAAATGATGTCTGTGACTGTGCATCTGGAAATCTTGAGACAGTTTTTTTTGTTTTTGTTTTTTTACCTCATTCATGAAACAGAACATTCTAGGACTCTCTCTTTGAGCGTTGAGTTTTTAGGTCAACTTGGGTTGTCTTTGGAGAGGAGAACTCTTTCTCTGGTTGGGTTTATAGTTTTTTTAAGAAGTATATCCATGTTCTTCATAGAGTCAATTGAGTTATGTCCCAAGACACAGATTTATAAGAGGAGGCTTCTACCCTACCCTCACCAGAGTGTTCAAGCATGGTGACCCATCTGTCTCTCACCCGGCTTGGGGATCTTCCAGCAGGAATGTAGTTGGGCTCTTTGTGAGGAAAACAATCTCACTAAAGACATAAGATTGTTGTTGGTTGTTGAGTTGTGACTGTCATAATGGACAGAGGATTAGGGAACTATAATGGGAGTGACAAGACTCTATTATTTTTTCACTGCTAAATGCACAAAATGTAGAATTAAGCTTTGCAATTACCTCCACAGAGAAAGCATTGTGTTCACAGATAATTAATTACTTGCTGTGGTTTTAGTTTCACTATTTCATAATATTGTACAATACAGAACACTTCACACACCTTTATAAGAAAAGGGGTTTTATGGGTAACCAGATTGCAATGAATTTCCTTTAACATTATAGCATAATTGCTTGTGAGGGTATTCTGTGAGCTTCCTTCAAAGGATATTATTGAGATGACACATGCATGGGCCAATGGGTTGGGCTTCCTTGTTTCTCAGAGTGCAAACCACCCTTAAATGTTGGCATCAGCGTTGACCATGTAAGATTGCATAGAGGATTATTATTGGTTGAATTTTGGTCTCCTGCAGTTTATATGTTGGAGTCCTAACCCCTTGACGTGTGATCTTATTTGGAGATAGCATCTTTACAGAAGTAAGTGAAACTGAGGTTATTAAGGTGGGCCCTAACTCAATATGATCATTTTCCTGATAAAAGGAGCAATGTGGACAAAGAGATGCACCTAGAGGAAAGATGCTGTGAGAAGACTTACGGAGGAGATGGCTACCTACCTACAAGCCAGGGAGAGAGGGCTGGAGCAGACCCTTCACATCCTCAGGAAGAACCAACCCTGCCAACACCTTGATGTCAGCCTTCTAGTTTGCAGACTGGGAGACACAATTAATTTTTGTTGTCCAAGCCACCCAGGCTGTGGTCCTTTGTTATGACAGCTCTGGCAAAAGAATGCAAGAGTCAATATACAACTACTTACTATAGAATGACTTGGTAGGAGGAAAAGCGTGTAAGGAACAGGGGGCCACCATGAAAGCCCTCGGACACTGTTAGAATGTTAGGTGGGGTAAGGAGTCTGTTGTGTTATTATCTGGTTTATGGATAGATGCCGCCTAGACTGGGAAGAATAGGGCAAGGCAGAAGGACATGCCATAGGTTTACGAAGAGCTCATTTATTATTTTATGCTCATCTGGGAAGAATTCAGAGGAAGTGGAATAAGACTTCAGTTTTCTGTGTGAGTTGTGAGTAGCTTTGATGGCTGCAAAAGGGATTATTTGGAGGGCATAAATGGTTTCATAGAAAAACACATCAATACTCTCAATTTCACCATTGGCATTGAAGAGGCTTAATAGGCTGCAACAGGGTTATTTTAGACTCCACTGTTCTGAAGGGTTATAAAACATATGGAACACACATAAATCTTATTTTAATTAAATGTTTAGGACCTTTAATGATCTACCTCATTTCTTTCTCTGCCTCTCTGTCTCTAAATTATGTGGGTGACAGTGCAGATGTTTTGATCTTCAGATCATTCTTTTACCTACTTGCTTGTTTGTTTATAATGAAAAATTTTGCTGCAGTCAAGATTGTAACTGTCCCAACAAACAAAACAAATAAGGAGGTCTGATGTTACCTCCCAAATTGCAAGACCTTATTAAGAGTGGAAGTAAAAAGTCCCAAGACGCTCACTGAGCGAGTGAGTGAGGCAGTTGGAGGGGCCCCAGGCCTGGCAGCAATCTGTTAAAATCGATGCCGGTCCCCTTACTCTGACCATGGTATAATTTAAAACTCAGTTGGCCCGTGCTTCTTGCCTTGATTATAACAGTTCTCGGGCTACAAGGAGTTAAGCCAGAAAGGTTTTTGTTATTTGCCTTTTCCCTGAAGATTTTAGGCTTGCTGTTTCAAAGAAAGCTAGATACCACACCGAGCCAACTATCTGGTGAGAAGTTTCTTCTCTGGGAGAAAGCCGGTTGCTCAGATTCCAGGCTTTCAAATGTCAAATGTTACTCATCCCTGCTTTGGCTCTTGTAAGCAAGTGTAGTCCGTTTTGATTTTCATTTGAGAATGTTTGCTTCCACTAGTAGCTCAGGGAACTGTTACTTGCTGTTTGAAATCTAACCCTGGTACACAAAAAGTATGACTAATCCTCCTTACTGGAATTTCAATGTTTTCATCGAGGCCGCAGTTTCCATTTCAAATTTTATATAATAAGGGCAAAATACCAACTGGCAGACACACTCGTTTTCTTTTTCTGTTGGTGTACATCAAAATATCTACCGTGTTATAACAAAAGGGGAAGTTTCAGAATGGTGATTTTTGCAATTGAAAGAAGACTGTCTCCAACTGAATTTAAAGAGAGGATAGCTCATGATGTGAATACCCAGTTAAGATATTTACTAAATGGAGGGCTCAAAGTTCACATATCAGCTGCTTTCTTATCTCCTGGACAGCAAGGATATTAGGTTATCTCTAACCATGGGGAATGGCATATATGCTGGAGTCATGGCCAATGGAAAGATTTTAGAACAACATACAAATACTCATGCCATAACAACGACTTAGTTAAGCAATCATGGTGATGGCCATTGAAAAGATGAAAGACTGTCAGCTAACCAAAACCAAATTTTTGCCTTCTTCCACAGCAATCCTTTATCACTTCCTTATGTCGTTGGTGCTCCAAATATGGATTTCTGGAATGCTGTTGGAAAGAACTCATATCCGGAAGCTCTAGTCTAGTGGAATCGGGACGAGACTCGCTCACCAGGCAGCTCTTTTAATGCAAGACCTGACTAGCTTAAAGGGGATATAGATGTTAATTTGGAATGGCCTAAGACATTTCCAGACCCTTCTGATTAAAAAAAAATCACCTGAAGATTAAAATAATCTAGTTTCCCAGGTCCCAATCCCAGAATTTCTGGTTCAGTGGTTAGAATGTATATATATTCATCCCCAGATTAGTCTCTGCTCAATCGTGATAGAGGAGCTCTGGCCCCATTGCCAGTTGGCATAACTGTGGCAACAAATAAATTATTCTGAATTATTGAATCACTCATGTAGAGTCTGCTGAATTTGGCATGCAAAGGCAAAACCTTTTGTTTCTGTTTAATCTGTAGATCAACCCCAAGTCTCCTGCTGTTTGTATGGCTTCTTTAATTCCTCCTGGTCATTTGAGTGTCAATCGATAAGCAGTCGGCTAAAGTCTTTCTTGTCCTGAACCTGGCTGGAAACACCTGTGGAGCTACTTGAAAATATATTTTCTCCAGATCATCTAAATCATAATCTTAACTAGGTGTCCTGATCTCCCTTCTCATATAGACCTCAGTTGATTTGGAAAAGCAGTTAATTTTGAGAATCTCATTATACTAATGGGGAGCAGTGCTGGTTGCCTGGTGTTGGCTACTGATTGAAGCTGAAATGCCTATACAGAAATCATATTTATTTTATTGAAATAATTAAAACTAGTCATTGCACTGTTTTATTATTAGCTTCTGCATTTGATCAATAGATATTTTATAATGGTCTTAAGTCCTACTGAGAAGAGCAGGGAGATCTTTAGCACTCAGACATATATAAAACCTTTCAGATACAGCTTCCGATGAATCCTGAGATATGGGCAGGATCTGAAAAGGTAATGGAGGAGGTAGCAGAAAGTCTCAGGTGAGCAGGGCAAAATGAGGGAAGCGACTAAGATGGGAACTTGAATTTCATTCTAGTAGGAGAGTGTGTTAACATGGTAAAGCGTATGTAGTGGGAAATAGTGCAATATAAAATTGCTTAAAGTTGCAAAAAAATCAGGAACCATTACAATCTTTTCGTGTGTGCACAGGAGTAAAATGCTAACATTTAAGTAGGATGTGCCAAAGTTCAAGAGGTAGGGCTGTGGCAGTAATGCAGAGTGAGGAGATGGGACTTGACCTAGGGTAGTGGCTGGGGGATATGAGGACAGATTTGGTAAATATGTATGGAAGTCACCGAATTTCCTTTGCACATATTTCTAATTTTTTGTTTAAGAGGAAACCATAGGGTGCAAAAGAAGGCATGGAACAAGTATCTCCACAATTGCAAAATAACTTCTTTGGTCCAATTGTCTGCTTGGTTTAAACCATCAGCAAAACACTCAGACACAGCATTAGCAAGATTTTTGGTTATAGCCATAGGTGAAACTTTTTTAACTGAATATGTGTTCATATAGCAAGCAGACAAGCATTTAGGCATCTGAATATTGTGAATAAGCAAGTAAAATAAAAGATCCTAATTAACTGCAAGGAGGTTTGAATGGCCTTTATTTCCCTGTTATGCATAATGTTTGTGGATGATTCTGTATACAGAGCGACATGGAAGTCAAGAGATAAAGATCCTGGAGTTTTCCTGGCTTCCTCCCAGCATGCCCTGATTTATCTCTCAGGAGCCATTTCAAAAACTGCCTCGCGGGTAATTATTTCCTTGGGTGCTCCTTTATGTACCTTGCCTTCAATCTGATGGCTTCAGTTGTTCCTCACCATCTTCTCTGACTCCCAGAGCCCTGATGCCAAAGGGCTCTGTCAGCAGAGGTCTTTGGCTCAAGGCAGCAGATGGCCCGCGTAAAATCAGAAGACTCCTTCTGCTATGACAGTGATGCAAGGGAGACCCAGACCAGCTGGGGTGGGCCCCTGGAATCTGTAGATCTTACAGCGATGAGAATCAGAAAGAACTGGGAAAAAGTTCTTGAGATGCAGACATGTGGGGTCTGAGAAGTATGAAAGCAACTGCTTCCTTGGAGTAAGTCGTCCTGTTCAGTTCTACAAACACTCAGGGACGGGCACTGGGAGCATGGCATTGAACGAAGCAGGGCACAGTCTTTGCTCTTGTGGAGGCTGCCTCAAAATGAGCTCAATTTATGAGAAAGGGGGATTTTAGAACATATACCAATCCTGTATGTTCTTTGAGTCTTATGGGAATAACTTGAGGCTTGCTGGAAGCAAAGCCTTCAGGCTTTATTAGATTCAATACTGTTTTTCTTCATGTCCTTAAATGTGAAGATGAAATTGAAAAGTAGACCTATCTGAACATCGAACATATCGGATGCCAGTTCTTAGAGTTGAAGTAAAGGACTATGGGGTGGGGTTTTCTTAGAGCCCAGGGGCTTTTTTCTCAGAAGACCTGTCCAGTTTATAAAAATTTAAAAAATTATTTTGGAAATCCCAATTGTAATGTTACTAATTTCAGGATATTTTACTATAAATTTGTCTCCAATCACATGTTAAAGAATGACCCCAGTTATTACCACAAACAAAACAGGGGAAAGAAAATTTCTCAAACATAGCTTCAAACATAATAACAGTTTGGGTTATCCTTAATGAATGGTGACTGCTTCTAGTTAGTTACAAGAATCTCTTGACTAAGCGGCTGCTGAAGATCGGACTTTGAATTCATACTTAGGTTAATTGTATCTAATGATAACATGTCTCAGTGGGGACAATTAAGTAGAATTGTCCCTGTTACAATATGTTTTCTCTTCCTGATTCATATGTGAACTCCTACAATTCCTCTTTCATTCAAGTGTCTGCTCCTCCATGGGAGAGAAAATACTAGGAGACTCCATCCCAAGAGAATGCTCTTTTATTGTTTAGGTTACTTTGACGGGGAAATATTAGTCTTTGTCTTAATTTAAGCATCATCGTCTTCTTGAAGGCTGAGCCACTGGACATCTGAGTGGCTGGCTTGCTGGAAGATTACTTCCCATGGTGGTTCTCTACTCTTTACCTTGGCCACACCCTCCACTGGAATTCAAGTCAGGTTAAATGATGTTCTTCACCAGCCCTTGAGGATGTCTGCCTTAACTTTATAACAGTTGTCCCTTAAATATAAAGAAAAATTAAGTTCAATAAATACTTTGATATTTTTGAAAGAAAAAGAAAAATTTTCAACATTGAGAAACACTGAAATATAAGCACATGCAGAAAGAATGTCATATATTTCAAACTTTCCTTTTCAGATGCATATTTAAAAGCTGAATAACACCGTGCTAGAAAGTTAATTTATGTTTGGGTTCAGTTTCAAAGCGCATCATCTGGCATTTATTATGGGTTCACCTCAGATTTATTTTATTATTATTTTTAACAATACAGTTCCCAGTTTAAAAGATCATTGGAAACATCAACGTGACACTATTAAGTTCCCTTCCCCCTGGGCAGTGGCGATAATATCAAGATATTTGGCCTTTCTTCCCCTCCAATGCCAGAAACCCCCAGCAGATGTCATCATAAGGCAGATTTGTTTAGCAAGGGTTTTCTAGAATAGCAAATAGAACTGTTGATCGTAGTAGTGATGCGTGTATTGGGTCCTGGATTAATTCATTCTACTCTCACCAGGGTGGGGATTGTTGTAAAGATGTAAAGAGACTCCTGGGATTCTTGCAACCTTTCCATAATGTGAGAGAATTATTTTCCCTCAATATAAATTAGAGAACAAAGAAGGGCAGCCTTGCATTTCCTGGGGTACCCAGCTCAGCACAAGGCGTGGCTGTGCTCTTTGTGGTTCAAGGGCAGTGTGGGGAGACAGCTGCTGAGACACATAGATAGTAAGGGGGACAGTTGGCTTTAGAATGAAGTAGCCTCACTGACTCTAGGCTCCAAGCTCTTAGTGCAGAAGGGGAAATACAAATGGGTATAAAGATGTGTCCTTACCATGCCCAGTAGAGGATACGATTGGTCCTGATTTTGAAAAAGAAGAGGGAGAGTTGTTTTGGAACTGCCTAACTTATTTCATGGATGCCAAAGTCAGGAAGAAAAGATAGCTTTCGGGTAAGGCTCATTTACTTACTTGCTGTAAATGTGGCCGATAGTCAACCTAGATTCTCATTAGTTTCCAGTTAGACAAATAGTGATAATTTTTCCAGCTTTATTGAGGTATAGTTGACAAATACAATTGTATATTGAAGTGTAAAGCATGAATATTTGATGGACATAGAAAAATGATTAAACAATGAAGTTAACTAACATTTATCACATCACATAGTTACCCCTTATCTTGATCAGATAGATGGTTTACAAATATATCTTCCATTTCATAGGTTGCTTTTTCTAGGAACTTACACATTTCTTTTAGGCTATCAGATTTATTGGCATATAATTATTCATGGTCGTCTCTTATCTTTTGTATTTCCGTATTTTCAGCTGTAATGTCTCCGGTTTCTTATTTTATGTGTTTGAATCTTCATTTTCTCTTAGTCCAGATAACGGTTGGCCAATTTTGTTTATCTTTTTAAAAAAGCAACTCATAGTTTCTTTAATCTTTTTTAGTGTTTTCCTTGTCTCTATTTTATTTATTTTTGCTCTGATTTGTTATTTCCTTCCTTCTATGAGCTTAGTTTGTTCTATTTCTAGTTCCTGTGGTGCAAAATGTGGTTGTTTATCTGAGCTCTTTATTTTCTCTTAATGTAAGTGCTATCTATGTTACTTACACACTATATACACCATCGCCTTCTCGCTTAGAAATACCTTTGCTGCATCCCATAAGTTTTGGTAAACTGTGTTTCATTTTCATTTGTTTCAAGGGAGTTTTTAAAATTTCTCCATTGATTTCTTCTTTGACCCATTGGCTATTCAGAAGTATGCTGTTTAATTTCCACACATTGGTAAATTTTCTGACTCTTCTCCTGTTATTGACTTCTAGTTTCATACCATTGTGGTGAGAAGAGATACTTGATATGATTTCAATATTCAATTTGTTAAGACTTGTTTTGTGACCCAACATATGATCCATCCATCCTGAGTAATGTTCCATGTGTGCTGAGAAAAATTTATATTTTGTGCTGTTGGAAGGAGTGTTCTGTAAATACCTGTCTTCTGATTTGAAGTACAATAATTCATGGAGTTTTCTAGATGGGAGGGGGTCCACTTTTTTGGGCTATATGTTATAGTACTTAATTTAATCCAGCTTTCCAAATCGCTGCAAATATTACAGGCTATGAATACAGGCTATGAATAATTCTGACCTTATATCTTAGCAGAATTATGACATTACTGATGATAATGATGAAAAAACAATATTTTATTGGTTTCCTTTCATCAAGTTTAACTTTAGAGTTGTTCATGTTTTAAACAACACTAAGGTGGGAAGCTACTATAGTTCAAAGAGATGCAACTGCTTTTGAGGTTTGAGGAGATGAAGGTGGAGATGGCAATGGAAAGAGGAAGGGGAAGGAAGGAAAGCAGACAGTGTGCTTTGAAGGTGGAATAGCCCTTCTTGGTATCAGCTTATTGCACTTTTATTTCTTTTTAACTCTACTGAGCAGACATTTGCTTATTTGCACTGCTAGTTAAATTAAATAGTATACTAAGTACAGAGCCTTTAAAGTCTAGATCTATACTAACCCTTCTTAGGCATTTTAAATTAAAATTCCCCCCCTCCCCCAAATCATTTGGTCTTGCAAAAGGGAAAGAATGGCTTAATCAGCTTGAGAATGATAGTTTGAAGAAATATTTATCAGGGTAAGCGTATCCTGTGGTAAACAGAGCAAGTGGGAAACCAAATTCCAATTGTCATTCATTCTGTCAGAGAAATTTAATTATAGTGTATATATAATTCATATTTCAGAGAAGGCAGCATTTTCTACACGGACAAGAATGATTACTCCCATGTAACTTAAAGACTTTTTCCATTGCTGAACTTAAGCATCTGGGGAGAATTCCCTGAGCAACTTTAGGCGCATCTGAAAGTGGGATTGATCTTGGAGCTCTTGGGCCACAGGCCGAGATTCTAACGGCTGCCTTCCTGTCAGTGGGATATTGTTTTGGGGTGAGATCTTACATAACCTTGGCAGAGAGCCCCTTATTTTCTGCTTCTGGGTGAGTTGCTAGAGCTGAATTGTTGGTGTTCCTGGACTTTGTTCCAACCTCAAAACAGCCTGAGGTAGGGAAAAGAGGACGACCTGCACCTCTAAAAACCTTATTTTGCGAGTCAGGTGGCTCCAAGTGCTGGAAAGGGTGCTGAGCTGGGTGTTAGGAGATTTGGGTGTTCATCCTACTTTTGCCCCATTGGGTGACCTTGGCTCCAACACTTTAATTCGAGGCCTCTTTCTTCAAGGCTTAGGAATGTGGATAGAATTTTAAAATTCTGTGGAGAGAAATTAAAGCGTAGCTGCATGTGCTTTCTCAGGAATTCTTTCCACGGATAGTGAAGCTTATTTGGGGGAAAATGTCAACCGGACTGACTTCTAAAATCGGGCTTGCGTGTTACATTTTGGATACTCTGATTCTAATTGCACACTTGTAGTCCAATTTGTTGATGAAGAAAGTGGCGTAAAGCCCAGCCCATGTGGCTCAGTGGTTGAGCGTCGACCCGTGAGCCTGCAGTTCATGGTTTAATTCCCGGTCAGGGCACATGCCCGGGTTGTGGGCTCGATCCCCAGTTGGGGCCATGCAAGAAGCAGCCAATCGATGATGCTGTTTCATCATTGATATTTCTCTCTCTCTCTCCCTCTCCCTTCCTCCCTTTGAAATCAATACAAAATATTTTTTAAAAACCTAAGAAAGTGGGGTAAAGATGGGCTAAATTTCTAGGCCACAGTCATGACTTGAGGCAATAACGGAGCGCCAGGGAGTCTAAGTTTTGGTTCTGTTATTTTTAAATCTCATCCTAAGAGATTCCCTGTTTATGTTGGGTGGAATTGCTGCCATGTGGTGTGAGTGTGGTTGGAAAGCAGGCCTCCGATAAGGAAGCACGGTCTACAGACACAGGCCGTGGCCACCAGGCCCCGCCGCCTCCCAGGAAGCCGGGCCAGTATCTGCCTTTTACTGAAAATGCGATTATTTCAAGAAAGAAACAAGCAGCAGATTTTCAGGGCAAACTGTCAGGAAGCTCACTGGTGAACCCACTGTGCTGCTTTCTTTTACCTGTAGGATTGTGGGCACTTTGGTACCACCTCCCACAAATCCAACTCCTGCTACATTCAGTTAAAAAAGCATAAAAAATTTGAGCCTGCAGCAGCAGACACAATAATAGCCGTAACAACCTGTCACACGGATGGACACTGGGAGGTACTGGCTGGCTGAGCTCAGTGGCCCACACAGGTCAGCCACAGCGTTCCCGGGGGGCAGGTCAGATTATTATCGACATTTTACACAGAAGGCAACTGGAGCGCTGAGAGATTGACTAATTTGCTCAGCATCTTCTAAAACCACCAACCTCTTTATCTTTTTGAAGTTTTTAATCTACATTTTAACAAACACTCTTTTAAATTCTATTTCTCTTGCCTACTATTTCCGCTTCTCTTTTATTTTTATATTTTTATTTATTTATTAATTAATTAATTTATTTGGTTATTTGTCATTGAATGGCTTCAGTTAGGATGTGAGTTCAGGGACTTTTATTTCCTGGTTTTCATGGAACTTAATGCAGATGAAGAAAGTTTTGAAATATCGTATTGATAACAAGCAGTTCTTCCAAATATCCAACTTAATAGGATCCAGTACATGAATTTAAGTGTAAGGAGAGTCCTTTTATCATATGGACCAGACTTTAATAGCGTTTACTCTAACAAAGTCCTGTAAGGGAAACTGAGCATCTACTCAAAAAATAAATGTTGAAATGACCATTAATGATTTACTTGACAAAACATATTTTTTTGGTTTTAAAAAGATTAATAACAGGGCTTTCAAATGTGATATTCTTCTAGCACATTAGGTGCTATGTGAATGGCTTTAGGATCTCAGAGTTACGGTGGAAAAAGCAAATGCCTGTTTTTGTGTGTGTTTAAAAAAGGGGTGATGGATGTCAATAGCGGAGGAGGTGCATGTGTGGGGACTTGGGTGGGGGGGAAGGTGTATGGGAACTCTCTCTACTTTCCATTCAGTTTTGCTGTGAACCTAAACTGTCTTTAGAAAAAGTTAATTAATTAAAAAAATAAGGAGGTTGGTTAGAATTTCAGCTCTGTGACTCATCGAGTGATTTTGAATAACTCCTCTTGGAGTCTTAGGTTTTTATTCTGGAAAGCGAAGGTAATACTAGATACTATACCAACATCAAGAGGACTCACTGCACATATGTGTATCTCTCTCTATCTCTGTGTCTCTCCCCAGCTCATTATGAGTACTTAAGAAAAAAAGTTCTAGATCCTTTCCCCTTAAATTCCCTTTTGTCACACTTGAGGGAGATGGTGCGTTTAAAACAGAACAGGGATAAATCCAAATATTCTACATTCTTGTCTGGGGCATTTTTCATAACCCCACACAGTTCCCAGAAACTCAGCTTCAAGGGCAGCAAGAGGTGCCTGTCTGTACAGGTTGTAACTCTTGGGACCTGCGTCACGGGAGATGCTCACCTGCGTCAAGGTGGTTGACAGAGGAAACTACATGGTGGATTTTATCTGTTAAAATTGTTCTTGGTAAACTGTACTGGGGACATTTTTCAGGCCCTGCTTAATTTCCCTGGAATCATTTTCAACAGCTGAAATAAAGCTGTAAGGAGGCAATTTCTTATTACCTCACTGAATTTATTTTCCAATATTAGTTTTGCTTCCTTTATGTGTTTAAGTGTTTTTGACTTCTGAGGGTTTTTTTGTTTTTTGTTTTAAATATATCGTTATTGATTTCAGAGAGAGGGAAGGAGAGGGAGAGAGAGACAGAAACATCAATGATGAGAGAGTCATTGATCGAGCCCGCAGCCCGGGCATGTGCCCTGACTGGGAATCGAACCCTGATAGCCCGGATCCTAGGTCAACTCTCAACCGCTAAGCCACGCCCAGCTGGGCGACTTCTGAGTTTTTTAACAGCAGAGTTTAGCTCCCGAGATTCAGTTCAAACATTTTGCAAAGGTTGCCATGTGCATCTTTGAGGAGCAGGTTGGTGCTTTTTGTCAGGTTTTCAAAGCAGTTCTTGACCCCAAGAGGTTAAAAACCGCTGTTTTGTAGAATAGATGTGCCTGCAATTTGGAAAATCAAAATAATAAAGTTAGAAGGGACTAGAAGAAACCATCTGGCAGACGGGCAATCAGACCATCCAGGAGATAGATGTTACCCTTTTGTGGAAGTGGCTCATCCATGACTAAAGTGCAGAGCTTTTCACCTGTCAAAACCACTAGACTTCAAGGCTTCCCAGGCTGCAGAGCACAGCGAGGCTCTCTGATGGAGAGGACTCCCCGTGTTCCTTATCACACTGCTTAGGAAGTCCAATCATTATATTGTACACCTGAAACTAATATAGTCTTGTATGCCAAGTATACTTTAAATAAGAAGTCATATAATAGCAAATGCTAAGTATCTTCAAGAAGTACACAAAAATTACTAGATAAACATCATGCCCTTTTGAAGGAGCTCAAAATACCTGATAACTATATTTTCTCTGAGAACAATTTCTAAGGCAGATAGATGTCAGGCCCACAGGTCTGGAGATTGTAGTTGCATAACTGTCCTTGGTTGTTCCTTAATTCCAGTGCCGCTGACCAGTGTGAAATGGGTGTGGTGTGCATTGCCTCTTCAAAGGAGCAAATGGGGAAACAATGACTCATATTGCAGTGAGAAATGGAAATGACCACCCAGACCCAAACCTAAGCTATTGGTGAACCTAACTGAGAGCTTACAAAGCGTGGTCGGGGGAGTCCTCATGTGTCCATCCAGTGTCTGAGCTGCTCGGCCAATTGATGGGGCAGTTCCCAGGGCGGTGGCTCTGACTTCGGCAGGGTCCCTGCTCTCTACTTCCTTTGTTTTTGCAGCGTTTTGGATACAAGAATATGTGTTAGTTCAGAACTTGCATTCCAGGTTAGACAGACTAGGGTTTGAAACCTTTGCCTATTTATAAGCTTGGACAAGGCACTCAGCAGAGAGAGCTTCTGTTCGTTCAACTGTAGTAGGGCCTACCTACCATATTATTGTAATTGACTAAATAAAAATATCCACAAATATCACTCAACACGGTGTTTAGCAAACAGGAAGTGTACATTAAGGGTTAGCTAGTACAGCTGATATTGTTACAAGTATTTGTTTATATATTTGTCTCTTCTAGCAATGAACTTTTCCAGGACAGAGATTGTGTCTTAGTCATGTCTGGTATCCCATCTGCCTAGCAACATAATTTGAGTATAGAAGTTACTCAATAAACCCTTGACTAATGAATAATTGTGTATAGGTGTGTACACAGATTACATTGAGAACACATATGTAGAAGCATATATGGTGAATGCTATAAAGGCCTTTTGAATCTCTACTATACTTATGAATATTAATAACATTTAAAATTTTAGATAGCACTATTAAAACTGCAGCTTAATTATTTTGGAGAATTTCCATCACCATAATTGGAACTTTTCCAGTTTAGTTACTCCGAGCCTCAAGTTAAGTTACTCTGGCCCTCAAGAAATGTGGGTCTTCAGGGCAAGACCCAGTACCCAAGGAGGAGGCTGCATATCTGTCTACTAAGAATGTGTGTTCTCCGGGCAGATTTTGGATGGAGTGCTTTAAGACTGCTGATTTTGGGGGGCAGGAAGGTGCTGCAGGTCACGGCAGGATGCCAAGTCCTCCCCAAGGCCAGAATTTTCCTAGCAGGAAACCTGACTGATGATACCATTGACACAACCTGGAAACTCCAGAAAGTGGGGTGGAAGAACCAGATTTGGGGGGAAGAAAAGTTAGCCACTGACATCCTGCATTTTAGTTGATAATGTATTCAAGTGGATCTGTCCAGAAGACAGAGATGATGATAATGTTACGAAGGTAAAGATTTGGCTGCAACACCCAATGCTGTGAGAGATCCCAGAGCCTGAGGATTGAGAAAAGCTACCTGAAGTCATTTAAAGCTGTTTGAAGTCATTTCTTTCTGGATATCTGTTTATCCTGTGTGTGTGTTAAGCTGTTTAGTTTCAAAGAGAACCACATAGTCTAGTTAAGACAGAGATGGGTTTTCATTCCACAAATAAAACTGAAGAGTTGAGAAAGTGTTACCAGGGAGATCTACAATAGACCTCTGTCTCTACATACAGAACAATGGCCACAGAAGCTCATCACAGCTCCTTGCTACCCTCCTTTCTCAGCCAGCAATTTGCAACAGAGGTCAACTCCTGGGAGTGTCACTGCTGACCTTTATGAGCTAACTTTTATTAGTTTGCACAAACCACATTCAGCTATTTGAGAGTTAGGAACTGGAAGCACTGAAGCAGACCAGATGCCCAAAAGAGAGAAGTAAAGGAAGAAGACCTGTAAAATAATAGATACAAGAGCAAGGGAAGGTTTTTAGGAAAATGGCAATCTATGATGGAGAGAAGGAAACAATGGAAGAGGGAGAGAGATGGAAGATGCCGGAGGAAGCAACAGCGAGCGAAATCCAAGAAGAAAACTGCAGGAACAAGATGGAGAGATTGGGGGATCAGTGTGAAAATGATACCTTCTTCCTCTGAGCCTTGAGGGGCAGATGAAATGGTACCTGGAGAGTCAAGGCCATTTTATGATAAGCAGGGTATTTGAGAGGTTGTTATGTTATTGCTATGTCATTAAGTGTCTCTAAGGTTACCATTTATTGAGTTATTACTATTTGCCATGCACCACATTTACATTAATTCTCATGACGATCATCAAGATAGGCATCATTATTGCCATTTTATAGAGAAAGAAACTGAGGCTTAGAGAGTGTAAGTACCTTGTCCAAGGTTACACTGCCAAGTGGACAGCTTGAGCCCACGTACCTGTGAGACTTCCCAACTTTCCTTTTTGCCAGTTTTGGACATCTTTGAAAATCTGATGAGAGTAGAAAGTTCTTCCCTGTGATTAAAAAACCGAACAAACCCAATGCCATATGTACACATCAGGTTTCACAAGCATTTGCTGGAATTTTGTGACCCCCCGGCAACCCTGCTATGGGCCCCTGTGGATGTGTTGACACCAGGTTAAGAGCAATGAGCCAGTTTTCAACAAAATAACCTTTAACTATGTGTCAGCCTTCCAAGTTGTCACAGTGTGATGCGATTCAAATGACATTTCTGTGGTTCCAAACATTTGTGGAGCGCTGGCTTCAGAATGTCCTCAAATCCGTTTACTGGCCACAAAAGAAAATCAGTCTCAGTTACTTACTTTTGTTTTCTCCAAACAGCATTTGTTGTCCTGCCTTGTTCATTATTTTTGGTTTCGAATGACTCTTGGCTATTTTCAAAATTACAAACCATTCTCAAAGGATTCCATCGTTAAAGAAATACAAAAATTTGCAATAGGCTCAGAAAAAAAACCCCACAAAAATACTCTGAAGGGACATTTTACAAGGGGTTCTATCTGAGGTGAAACCTTGGGATAAGGAACTGTTCTAAAACCCACACATGGTATCTACACGCACTGTCTGTGGTTATGACCTTAGCAACAGTAACTCATATTGTAGGGTATAAGGTAAGGAAGGTATGCCTTTAAAAATATACTAAATCTGATTATTGTAAGTTATGTAGTACAATTTACTGCTTCAAGGTGGGTTTTTTTAAAAAAAAAATTCTTGGAAATAGAACTTGTCACTTGTGTAGGTACAGTTTTATGTCACTTTTGCAAGGCTAATACTTCAATGAACCAATGTAGAAATAGTACATATTTTAGTGTCACTTGTTTTTTTCTATAATCCAGTTAATTTTCAATGCTCCTGAGAAGTTACTGAATAATTATACCTAAAATAATGGTTTTAAAAAAGCATTTCTTGTGACATCCTCTTTTAAAAGTCTCACCGAAATATATATACTTTGAAAATTAATTTTATTACCCTTTGGATCATTGGAAATAGTTGAAGAATTATTTGTCTGAACTCACTTTGGATGTTAAATTTATCAATTATATTGACTAGAAAAAATTGCTTATTTCTGATCACAAATACTTATGGTACTTTAAAAGCCAGAAAACCTATATTTTGTAGATAGACTTTAATATGTAGAAGAGTATGATTAAATTTTCCACAATCTCATCCTGGCCCTCCTCCCACTTAAATAATGACTGACTTTGCCGATGTGTGTTTATACCAACCTAATGGGCTCCTTTTCTGGAGTGGACTCTAGGGCCACAGAAACTCTAGGGCCACTTCTCATGCTTATAGCAATGCTTCTCATCTTTTGTTTGTTTACCACCAAACACACCCAGACACCCATTCACAAGTTCTTATGAACAAATCGACCCCATCCTGCTTCCCCATCAGTAACTAATTATTGGGTCATTGATAATAAAGGTTGTGGTGCACATGGGTGATTTCAAGTCCTGGTACTTGTTCTAGTTCTGTCACTTTCCTTTTCATGGAGAGAGACTAGTGTACTGTGGTAATGTGGTTGACAACCATTGGCTACAGGGATAGACAGATGATGTCCTTCATATCTCCTCTGGTGTACATTTAGTATTGATTCTTGCTACTCAAGGTGTGATCCCAAAATGGGCAGACCTGGGAGTCTGTGAGAAATGCAGAATAGCAGGTCCCAGTCCAGACCTACTGAGTCAGCATTTGCATTTTAATGAGACCGGCTGCCCCATGATTTGTGCTTACACCACAGTTTCCGTAGCACTGATTTAGATGGCTCTACATGAGCTCAAACACATAAACGTTGCAGAAAATGCTGAGTTTCTGTGTTTTGGGTGATGGATATTGACAAAAAACAACAAACAAGCAAAAGACCACAAGCAGACTGAATAGACACAGAAATTCCCTCTTTGCTGAATGATTGGAATAAAACTATGTGAAACGGTTAAATTCCAAATCCTTGGCTTATTCGCATTAACCTTTGAAATTGGTTATTTTTCCATTTCTATTGCCTTTCACTGTTGAGTTTGGGCTCTGTTTAGGCTCACATGGTGAAACTGACTAAAGCCTATCATCCAAATCAGCATTTTTAAATTTGCTTCTCCTGGGAGCAAGATTTTTGTCCCTTTCGTCTCAGATAAACCATAGTTTTGGGGAAGCAATCTAGTTTTACCCAGATCAATAGCAAGATTAAGGACACAACCAACTGCCTAAGAATAGATTGTAAACCCAAGATGCAACCTCAGGTCTGCATCAGAAACAAAGCGCTGTGCCTGGAAAGTCACACTCCATGGAGTCACCCTCTGCAGAACCCTGCAGGTCCAGCTGGAGCCCCAGGTAGCACACTGTCTTATCTCCTGGGCCATTATTTGGTGGGATGTTGAAGTAGATCCCCTTTTATCTGCTGGTGGGAGCACAAACTGGTATAAGCCTTGTAGAAGACAATTTTGCTAAACATGTATCCAAAGCCTTCAAAAATGCATATTCTGTGATCTAGCAATTTTATTGCTGGAAATCTAGTTAAAAATAATCATAAGTATGAATTAATAAATGGAATGGCATGTGAATTCTATAAAGACATGGCTATAGTATCTATAGGAAGCAAAAGAGCCCTTTTGCTTGCCCTGCCATTGGCATCCTTCCTTCTACCCTCTGTGACCTCGCCCCGCCAACCCCACCCAAGTCTTCTTCAAAGTAACTGAAGCTCTTTCAGTAAATCATTTGATCCCACTTGGGGCTCAGGTTCCTCCTTTGGACAATAAGAAGTTTGGGATGAAGGCAGCATTTCTCAGAATATTATCTACGTAGACAACCTGAGACAGAATAATGTCGTCTGCTTGTGTGGAATGCAGATTCCTGGGCCTAGATTATCACAGCACCCTGTGAAGGGGGGATTATCTTCTTTTTATGGAGGAGGAAACTAAGGTGCAGAGAAACTTTCATTTTACACTTGGTGAGAAGCAGAGCTGGGATTTGAACCTGCTTCCACTGATTTAATTCCAATGCTTGTTCTATCTCTCTCTGTGCCAAGGAAATAGGTGAACAGACAAGGTGTAGACCCCTGGCTGCCTGCCTTTGTGAGTTTACATTCTAGAAGGAAGGATTTTGAAAACTATTGTCAAATGCCCCACATGGTCGTTTAGGGTGGCTTTTTCGATGAAAATAATTTGTAAATCTTTAATTTACTACCATGGAAATAGTAGAAGATCTGGTTTTAGTTGCTGCTTTTATTTTTTGAGTTATAGAAAAAGAGAGATTCTACTCTCCAAATGTTTACTATTCAATAGCTGATGAAAATGCTACATTTCACTTTTAAGTTACAGGCTTCTTCAGCAGGAATCCTATTGCTCCGCTGGGAAGAATGGTGCTGCTCTGAACTGGAACAGGACCGACTTGCTCTGTGGGCTACGTCTGCTCTAGTGGGACGTGCAAGCCTTGCCTCTTTCTCCAGGAAAGTCCCTGTGTCATGTCTGGTGGTTAAAAGTTTGATACCACCTTTGAGCTCTGTTGTTTATATCTCCATTATACTTTCTTAATTATTTTTCAACTGTTGAGAAATATATATAATATCTTTCAAAGCATTAATTTAAAAAATATTTATTGAGCACCTTTTATGTGCCTGGCATTGGAAAGCCTTGGGGCTACTCAGTGAACAAAGACCCTAAGGACCCATGTCCTCATGATTCAGATCCCTTTGTTAGTGTCCTCATGAATTCAGGTCACTTTGTTTTTGGTCCACTTTTAAATTCTTTCCCCTTCATTTTGTTAAGCTTCACTCTGAAATTTAGTTGAAAGAAAATGCTCATTTAAAGTCACATTTTGTATGTAATTTAACTTACTAGAAGTGCAATAGTGTACATCTTATACAACTTGAAGCATTACTTCCAAAGAGGAAGACCCACAACATGTTAACTCCCTAGATTAAAACTTTCAATTAATTTTTTTTTTTTTTTTTGTAAATAGAGCCACAGAATCGGGTTGCTTTGAAAATCCTGCCATGCTATTTAATGCTCCTTCATTATATTTGATCTTCAATTTTATGGGCTGTTTTGGTTAGTGATGGTAATAGCAGAGAATTATTGTAGCCTTCAAGGGGATGAATGGAAGTGATTAAAAATAAGTTGCTTTTTCATGTACAGGAAGGAGGAAGAGTAAAGGAGCAGCAATGCATTCTTAAAATGATTAAGTAATGTACTAGGGGGTTTTGAAGCCTCATTAAAAATTAACAAATTGATCTTAATGCATCTCATCTCATTGTGTTGGCTAGTTGCCCAGTGCCTTGAGGCTCTGGTTAAAATGGTCTCAGATGATTATCTCTACCAAATGGCAATAATCTAACATTTGAAAAGCCATCTTGCCTTTCTGTTGAGTATAGTGAGGCAGAAAGAAAAAGATGGGCCCTTCCTTAGAGAAATTTTCATAAAATTTTAATTTTAATTCATTGCCCACACAAAGTAAAAATCTGCCAAGAGTTGCTATTCTATCTGGGACTTGTTGGCTCACATTGATTATAAATGTTTTCGCTAAACACCAACTATACCTACCTACACTTAAATAAATTAGAATAAAAAGTCTAGATTTCTATGAATTGCTTAAATATGCCATAATAGTATGGAAGTGGCCAGATAAGTAAGCTGGCCCAGTCCTGGGGCCCAATAGCAGTCTCAGCTCAGTGCTCTGGCTTTGTCCCATTCATTCCTACCCAAGGAACCAGTCCTTTGGGTATTTATTATAGTCACATCAGCAAAGCAAGGACCCTGCTTTCTGTTTCACCTCTATAGGACACCAAGCTTTTCTTGTTGTGTATGTGTCATTATTTTATGTGAAAATCTATGATTCTGAGAATCATGGAGTTAGACAAGGCCCTAAAAGATTCTTAGTCAAATCCATGCCTTTAAGTTTGTCTCTATATCCCCATTTTAGGCTACTAGCTGGCCTAAAGACATAGAATTAGAACAAATGGAAGACAGTCACATCAAGTATCCTTCCTTTTGGTGATACTTTTGAAACAACCTTCCAGATATGTCTTTAAAGCATTAAGCAATTCCCTAGTATTCCTAATCAACCTATCCATACCTCATATATGAGTGGTATTTTGTTCTAGTGGCCTGCATTTATAAACCTTTCCAAAGCACCCATTTTAGTTTTTATAGAAATGGAATACCACTGTCTTTTTCCACTTTTATTTCATAGGTTTGCATAAAATTTAATTAGTTCTACATAATTAAATAATAAGAGTGATTGGAATTTGCAGTTTTGAGAGCATAAGCAAGTGACAACACAACAGTTAGGAGTAGAAGTGTGCAAGGGTCCCGGAGGTGAATGTGGGAGCCATCAGTGCCCAGTGTTCCATGGGGACCAGCGTGCGTCAGTTAATTTAGTGACTTGATTAAGAGAAGACTGACTAAGAGAGCTGTTATAACTTACATTTATGGAGGGCTTATTCTGACCCAAGCCCTGCATTAATCACTTAACATATAGCCTCTCATCTAATCTTTACTGGAACTATGAAGATTAGGCATTATTATCCCCAATTATACAAACGCAAAAAAAGTTTCCACTAAGTATTTTGTTCAAAGTCACAATTCTAGCAAGTAAAAGAGTAAGAAAAAATGCAGATCTGGCTGTCTCCAAAGACTTTATGTGGTATTATAATAAAGTTTTTTGACAATCTAACAACCCTAATGAAATCTATACCTACAGAAAGAATGCAGACATCACGAATGAAATCTCCATTTTAGTAAAGAACTATCATATTTCCCTACTTGGTATCAGTTTGTTGCTCTTTCTGTTACAGGAATTCACAAGAAAAGTTTTGTTGAAGGAGCCTGGAAAAGCACAGGCAATGACTTTTGGGTTCCACAGAAATGAGGGCAAATAAACAAAATGTCTCCTCCTGCTCTAAGTTATTTATTAGAGAGTTTACAATTTCAGTAGTGAGTGATGTCAAATTTAATATATCCTCAGGACTTGCAAGAGTTCTGTCAGCTTGCAAATATCTGAGCTGGGAACATGGAGACTTTAAGACAGATATTTGTTTTCTTGTGTTGTTTTTTTTTTTTTTTTCTGTTGCTCCACCCTGTTCAGTTCAAGTCCTTCAGTTTTAACGAAAGCTTTGATCTTTGGTGAGAGAGAATAATTAGGATAATTAGGGAATGTTTGTGGGTTTTATTGGTGATTTAGACAGTGATATGTATGTGGCGAGGTTGTGGGATAAACCCGAATTCATGTATACTTTTTTTTTCACTGCTCTTACCTTTAGGAATTAAAGAGTATTTAAAAAATCAGTTTAAAGTAGAAAATTGACCTTGACCTTATGACATAACTCTTGGAGTAAGCCAACTCTTTGTTTTGGGAGGCTTCTAAAGCCCTTGAAGAAAACTGACTTACAAGTCCTCGTCATGAGTGAGTCAACCGGCTCCATTGCTCCTCATTTGTTTAATGAAGTCAAGATAATCCTGGGTTTAACAGATTTCTGGATTCTCCTGTATCTAAGGGGAATGCTGCTGCCTTAAATGAATCTGGTACTGAATTCCCTAGATCACCTTTACCATCTGCATATTTATTTCACACCTTTAATAACTATGCATTATTTTCATGCATTAAGAAATGACTTCTTTCATTGTTGCCTCTGAGTGATAACACAGGTCACCGAGTTTATCCAGAACAGCCTCCCCCCTCACCTACTGGTGGGCAGGTGAAGGCTTAACAAGGGCTCTCAGTGGGAAACAACAAAACAAAACGAAACACCCAGTGCCCTGATTCCATTGCATTTGGTGACTTCCACGTATAAGTGCTCCTTCCCCTCATGGCCTGTGTGAAGCTACCTAGCGTGAAGCTGACACCGCTGAACGCTGGGTTGGGAAGAGATGTGATCAGGCAGCTCTCGCAAGCCAAGAGCTCCCCTCTGAGCACTTCATTGCTGAATTTTTAACTTATTGCTTTATCAACTCTTTTACTTACTAGTTGAAATGTACTTGTAAGTGAAAGATTTCATTGCAGGGTTTATTTGTGTGTGTGTGTGTGTGTGTGTGTGTGTTTACAATTTGTTCTGTTTTAGGCTCTCATTTTTTGTTTTGAGTACTATGGTTTCTTAGTGTTGTCAAGGGTCTTGAGCCCTGTCTGTTCAACTTGCTCTCTTCAGCCTCCTGAGTAACAAAATCAGTAATCAAGCAGAAATAAAATCAACCCAAGCATGAGCCCATCAGCTTTCAGCTGTTTCTCCCAGTCTGTCCTCACAGATTTCCTTCTGCAAACTGTTACTGTGGGGAAGACATGGTGCAGTGACTATGCTGTTTTGCAAGAGGGGAAAACTTAGGCCAATGTGATGCCAGCCATGATTTTATGCAAGGCCTTCCTGACATTCAAATAGGAGTCCAGTGGGAGTAAGAGAATTCAAATGCTCTTTTCACAATATAGTGGAATGGGGTTAACTTTCTCATAAAGTGTCTTCTGCTTTCCCTGTCATGTTCAGAAGCTTCCTATATTGAGTTGTATGACATCAGCAGGATGAAATATAGAAGAACACTATCATCCCCTGGCCTGCCTCCTCAGGGCACAGTTTCCAAGGAAATGACCACACGAGTCAAAATGATGCAGAGAAGTCACACTTTGCTAATCCCTTTTGCTTCAAACACATAGAAATGCAAACACAAAAAGACACAACAGGCTCAAAAATCAAGATAAATATTTTTGGGGCCTCAAAATGTTGCAGAAATGCCTGAGAGCCGGCAAAGCTGGTGCTGCTGTTTTTAAAGTCTTCCTCAAAGGTCACCTTCTCAATAAGGCCTTCCCTGGACGCCAAGCTAAAGAGACTTCTTTTTTTCTCCCACCCTGACAAGCACTGTATTTCTTCCTGCTTTATTTTTATCCTTAGCACTTTTCATCTAACATACTACATATTTTACCAATTTATTGTGTTGTCTGACTAGGGTGTCAACTATAGAAGGGCAGAAATTTTGCGTCTCAAATATTTGTAAAGGAATAGATGAGTCTTAAGTGTAATGTACTTAGAAAAAAACTAGCGTGTAGTAAACGTTCACTAAGTGTTATTGTTGTTATTACTATTATTATCAACAGACAAGTCTTGGTGTGCACACGATCTGATGATTCCTGCCTCATTTGTGTCTCTCCCATCCCTCCGCTTCCTTTGCCTTTGTATTTACTGCTCTCTTTTCCCTATTGTTCTGCACTGGTCTTTCTTTTTTCCTCTGCCCACTGTTGGGTCCAAGGCCTTGTGCCTGTGGAGGATTATAGAGGTCACTGCAGACCCCCGGTTCCTCCATTCAGGCTGCATGTAGGTAGCTGGTGGCTGGAGATGAGGTTCATGGCAGGGACAGAGGGCAGCTTCCCTTCTTCCTCTGCATCTCAGCCTCATTGCCATGTCCACAGGCTACTTAGCTTGGATGAGAGCGGAGCCTAAAGTTCTTTCTGATTCATATCAAACCACACAAATAAAACATAACTTATTGGTTTTGAGTTTTAAGGATACATTACATCTATGGAATGAAACCTGGAATTTGAAGTGGGAATAAATAGGAATTTGTGGAACGAAGAAGTGAGACACAACCTGTAACAAAGACCTTACGGGAGGGGTATAGGGCACCGGGGATTTGAATTTAGTGCTGAAACAATTTCTTTTCCATGGTTCAGAAGTTCAGTGAAGATAATAGATACAGCTCCCCCCTGCAAAAAAAAGAGGGTCTCAAGAGAAGTAAGGAATCTTGATGTTGGCTTTCCTATCTGAGGTTCTGATTTCTAGATCCTAGTTCATAGGGAGGGAGTAAGCAGTGAGGGTGGGAGGGTGAAGTGATGAATATCCTGCATTTGATGAGAGGGGAGTTAGTAACTTTCCGTTGGTAAGAATACAGTGAAACACCATTAGCTCTTTGTGAGATTTGTAGGACCCTTTATGCTAGTCCTCAGCAAATAGAAAAATAGTTTTAAGAAGTTACTGAGGGATTGTATCTCCCATAAAAACATGTGGTTAAGGAACTATAAGATTAAGAGCACCAGCAAAACAAGGTGTTAAAGCTAAGCTGAGCATTTCATTCTATTTTGAATTTTAAGATGAAATGATGATAAAATAGCTCATTTTCCCAAGCTCTACACATCTAACTGCTGTTTTATCAATGGATGTTTACTATACAGATTTCTAAAATCTGAGTAATTCAAGGCAATGCTCATGTTTGTGGCCTGTGGCTGGAATGAGAATGAGGTACTTAGGTCCCTCAAGGTCTCTGCAGGAAGTGGAAGATGCCCACCAGAGGCGTATTGAATAAATGAAGATCCCTCCAGGGTGACATTTAAAAAAAATATTTTTTACAATTGATTTTTAGTGAGGGAGGAAGGGAAAGGGAGGGAGAAACATTGATGTGACAATGAAAGATCGATCAGCCTCCTCCTGTACACCCCCTAGTGGGGATAGAGCCCACAACCCCGGGCATGCGCCCTGACCAGGAATGGAGCTGGCAACATTTCAATGCACAGGATGATTGATGCCCAGCCAACTGAGCCACACAGACCAGGGCTGACATGCTTTGATTACTACCCTGCCTCACTACTTGAGTTGATGCCCAAAGCTACTGGAGTCACATCTCTGGGTCCTTGAGGTGGTAAACATTGTTGAGGAACTTCATGAAGTGAGAACTCTTTCAATGACAGGTACCCCTGTTCTAAGAGGTATTGGCTGCCCATCAGTTGTGGGGGTCACTGCACTTCAGAGCTTGAGGAGCCTTGGAATATGCTCTGGTATGTTTCCATTGCTGCAGCCTTGTGGAACCAATCCAGACCATTTGACCAGCGTTGTGACTTTCTTAAAGTCACTCAAACTTTCTAAGCCTCAGTTTCTTCAGCTGTAAAATGGAAATAATACTTGCAGGGTTTTTATGACGATGGACATTTAGTCAGTTAAAATCCTTTTTATTAAGTATCTATTATGTGCCTGACATGTGTTAAAAGCTGGGGATACAAGGGTGAGCAAAAGAAATGCTCTCATTACCCTCATGAGACTTATAATCCAGCTGGAAAAACAGATATTAAATAGTGACTGGAACAAAATAAGGTCTCAAAAAATGGTAGGTATATTATTATTCATGAAAAAAAATGAGGACATTGCAGTACCAAGAGGTTCAGTGATCTGCTCCAAATTTCACAGTTAATGCTGGCTGAGTCACGACTTGATGCAAAGGTCTATAGTGTAAAATCAAGTACTTGTCACAGAGCCTGGTGATGGTGCTATGTCTCGGTAACTAGACTGGGCCTGTTGATTCAATTGGAGACTGCATTTCCCAACCAGCCACCAAGGTAGCTTAGGTCCCCCCAGCATTTCCAGGTATTGCCATGTTAGACATATGTCAGGTCAACTGGAATAATTTAAAAGCCACAATTAGTTTATTCTATATGGAATTTGTTATGCTCTTATAGGTTCTTGGAAAATCTGCATGAAGATTACTAACATAAGTCATAGGCTTAGGGGCAAGTGAGCATTGATTGATATTTGACCACAGAACTGCTATTGAGCAGAATGTCTGTTATATGACTCAGAGACTCTCACTAAGGGACTCAGATGAGAAATTTGAGAATTTAGAGCCAATCAAATTTTTGCTTCCTACTTTCTTACAGTGAGAACCTTGTAAGAAATTATGTTTACCTTTTGCCCAGCCTGCCCCAAGTCTTGGATTCAGAATTATTGCCTAGTCACAGGGAATGCATAAACCCTTGAGGTTGGCATGTATGTTTCCTTCTCATTTCCATGACTTGGATGTGTCTCTCACTTATTTTATTGTTTGTATGTCCCCTAATCTGAGCTAAATACCAAAATACTGTTTAAACAACCTACTTTCTCTTGAAGAGCAGAGAATGCCAGTATAATGGGGAAATACATGAATGAGGGTGATTTCTGGACAATCACATTGTCATAAACCCCTTTCACCAGGTAACATAGATGGACTTTCTCCTGTTTCGGATGGAATGAAGCCCAAGGACCTATGACCTCTTGGTTGACCTGGTCTGATCTCCAAATGAATGCCTTCCAGCCCTTCCTTTTATCTCTGTGTACATTTATGGAAATACCAGATAAGGCACAGCAGTTAAAAGCTTTTTGGTCCTGTATTTATTTAGATTTGCAAGGTCAGTTTAACGTTGGCTTCCGGTAGCTGGTTTGATTAGGATTTTGCTCTCCTCGAACAGAGCTACCTTTATTTATCTGTGTTTTCTTTACCTTTGTACCCTAAGTTCACATCAGTTTTCTGCAGAATGGCATGTTTTCTGCAGGAAACATGCCATTCTTGTTGCTATCGAGAAGGGACTACAAATAAAATATTTGGACTCTACTCCCAAATAGGACTATGTTTTGACCAAGTAAAGCTATAAAAATATCATAAAACCCTCCAGATTTACCCCAGATCTCCAGCCTGGGGGACAAAGTAAGGTCCCAATAAAAGTCACAGAGTGCTGGAGTGCTGGCCCAGCCCAATGAGTGATTTTCCTACAACCCAAGGTTCTTTCCAGTTGAAGGAGTCACCGAGGGCCCCATGATTTGCTTGCTGAAGCCCACACATGACCTGCATTCTTTGTTGCCTTGGGGATCCCACTCTCCTCTCGCTGCCCTTGTTTTGTGTTTCTGCTGTGATCCCCTCTTGGCTGTAATGTTTATAACTCCTTTTGAGTATATATTGTCCTGGTGCTCCATCCCTCTGGGCACAGGCCTGGGTCTGTGATTATAACCACTCCTTTTCTCCTGCCCCACAATCTCTAGGCTCCCTTTGACCAGAGTTATACCGTTACCAGACACAAAGCTGAAGTACCCATGTCATCAGTTGTCTGCAGGCCCTCTAGCATGGCTCTTCTCTCACTGGACCTGCGTTTTAATTAATTGGGCGAGGGTGGTGACTGTTAGTTATACACCCAGTTCTGTTCTCCTCGTCTTCCACATAATATGCAGCCTGGTTAGAGACTCTTTCTCCCCAGTCTGCTCTGCAGCTAGCTACTGCCCTGGAACTAAGATCTCACTGATGCAAGGTGGGAGTTTAAATTTTTGGTCACTTACTTAAAAAGAAAGTGTTCGCTTTATATATTACCTTCCCCCTTTACCCTGGGAAATGTCTACCACACTGATGAGGCAACATCCTAGCCCAGTGGGTCTAAAAGTGTATGCTGCAGACACCTGGAGGTCCCCGAGGCCCTTTCAGGGAGTCTGAAAAGTCAAACTACTTTCATAATCATATGAAGATCTTTCATAATCATATGAAGATGTTGCTTGCCTTTTTTACTGTTTTGCAGTTGTATTGTTGGTGCAAATGCAATGGTGCAGAAAACTGCTGGTGCCTTAGCATAAATCAAGGCAGTGACACCCACTGTGCCCAGAGCTGTCACATTCTTCACAGCCTCACACTTGCAAGGAAACAAAACAAAACAGAACGAAATGCCAGTTTCAGTTAAGAATGTCCTTGAAGAAGCATTACAAATAATCAGTTGAATTAAATCATTGCCGTTGAGTGCATGTCTCTTTAATATTCTGTGTAAGGAAATAGGAAGTGTGTACAAATACTTCCAATGAATTTGGAAATGTTATGTTTTTCTGAAAATCAGCGTGTCACTTCAACGAGAAAAATGGATGATATTTGTTACCAGTGATAAAATTTGAGTTTTCAAGGGCAAATTTAAGTTTTGGGAAATATGTATCTGCTACTAGGAACTTGGCAGCATCTCAACATTTCAAAACTTCTCTAATGAGATTGGTGATGAGCATGATTTTCTAATATTGGGTAATAAAATGTGTCAACATTTGGAAGTTCTGTATAACTCAGTGAACCAACAATTTCTAAAGTAGCAATGAGTAATGTTCCAAAATCATATGTGGGTTAAAAGATCCATTGGAAGTGTAAAACAAGAAATTCTGCTTGTTTGCTCAATGAGTGTTGGCAAATGCATTCAGTTATACAACCATCACCACGGCAGTAGATTTTAATGTAACAGGGTATGAAGAAAGTTTATTGATATGTTTTCGGATTCCATATTGCAACTAACCTTTATGATACTACTGCTTGAGTTTGGTGTACCATCAAAGACTATTCCAATGATCTGAAAAGGCTATTAAAATACTTCCCCTTTCCTCAGCTATATAGTTGCATAAGGCTAGATTCTCTTCACACTCTTTAGCTAAAACAACTTATTGTACCAGATTGAATGCAGAAGCATTCAATAATCATCATCATCATCACATCATCATCATCATTATCATCATCATCACATTACCAACATCTTCATGTCTTCTATTATTAAGTCAAGCATTAAGAGATTTTCAAAAATATTAAATAATGCCACTCCTTTCACTACTTTTTGAAGATAGTTATTTTTATAAAATAAGTTAGTTATGTTAGCATCCAACGGTTTTAACATGGTTTTAAAAGAGAAACTAATAGCCCGGCTGGGCATGGCTCAGCAATTGAGCATCGACCTAAGGTGCAGGAGATCGCAGTTCAATTCCTGGTCAGGGCACATGCCTGGTTGCGGGCTCGATCCCCAGTTGGGAGCATGCAGGAGGCAGCTGGCCAATGATTCTCTCTCATCATTGATGTTTCTATCTCTCTCTCCCTCTCCCTTGTTCTCTCTGAAATTAATAAAGATATATATATAAAAGAGAAATTAATAAACACATATTTTAATAACTTCTTAGTTCTAATTTTGAATACAGTAAATACCAATAGCTATTACTCACATAAGCAAATCTCTCTGGAATCCTCAATAATTTTTTAGTGTAAAGGGGTCCAAGACCAAAACATTTGAGAATTCCTGCCTTCAATGGTGGCAGAACTACATGGACTCCATCTGGACCACTGAGTGAGCTCTTAGAATAAAGCTGTTTCCTTCTTGGCTGGTATATGAAAGAGGAATATACCTCTATTTCATTTGAGCCACTTGCATGTTGGAGATTCTTTACTGTAACATCTTGGCTCATACCCTACAAATATATTGGCCTAGAAAGTGATCTAATGGACACAATTAGAATTGTTTTCTTCTTCAGTGCCCAATCAGTGTCCCCAAGTCAAACTTGTGTGCCTTGACTTTCCCAGGAATAGCCTGGAAAGTTGAGCAATGACTTTTTTGAAACATTTTAGACAAGATCTGTCCTTGGGCAGTTGTTAGTCTTAACATATCAAGTCAATTGTCCTTTTGTGAAGGACCTCAGGATTCTGAAATGGTGGATTTTTTAACAAGTAAACTGCCTTTGCCTATATTCTGGGACCTCTTTTACATAAGGTTTTAATCTGCATTCTTCCTTTGTTCTCTTAACATCAACATGTTTGGTCTAGTTGTTATGGTAATAACATTTTTCTGAGACAACAAGGAAGGCGTGTGGTTTAACAAGTACACCAATATTATTAAGGACAATGGAAGAATCTTTGATTTGAACCTTTCTGAGGAAATTCCTCTTTGTTGGCCATCATGCTAAAAGTCCCTAAAAAGGGGAATGACATATCACTAATTTCCTTCTTTTTACTAGACTTAGCACAGTAAATAAAACTGCTATATTAAGATGATGTTTAATTGTAGTGTTCATGTTCTATTGTATAAACTCAGGTGTACATACCCCCCACCCTTCAAATCCTGATTACTCAAGAGAGGAGAGGAAACCTCCTGGTCTTTTTCTAATTTCCCTTTTATGAACCTTGTTCGATTTTTTAAAATTTGATCATTTCCTTGTTTAAAATATTAGGAATGACTATTCATTTTTTCCAACATCAAGTCTACTTTCCATCCTGGGCATTTAAGACTATATAATTTGGCCTCATTCCACCCAAACACTGGAATGCTTAACAGACAGCACAAAGCTCTGTAGGCAACTGAGTCCATAAAGGAGGAAAGAAGGGCGATTGTAGATTCCTTGGCCCAATAATATCACCACCTTCTTGAAAACACCCTTTATTCTCTTGTCTCAGTCATACTCACCTGCACCATCGCAAGCCTGATTATGCTCTCTCTGTACCTGATCTAACAGCTGAGCATTGTTTGAGAATATTCTGCAATTCTGCTGACTTTTCCCTTTATAATCATCACTACAGATTTCAAATGGGCACCCAACAAAAGATCGGTAGTCCTACCACCTTCTCTCATACCTTCACTCTCCCAGTAACTGAGCTGACATTTTTCCTCTTCTAGCTTCCTAGTTGGTGACCTTGGCTCACAACAAATTTTAAAATGAACAGATGAAACAGACATGTATCTGCTCACCCATATTTTATCTTCCCTCTTTTTAGGGAGAATCACCCTCAGTTCCTAAGGACAAAGCTCCCCACTCCTGGTCCCATTACTTGTACTTGTGTAGCATCCCTGCGAAACACAAGAACGTATTTCTTTGTCTCCAGGAGACAATATTTATCACACACCCTCCCATTCGTTGTGCCACAGATATATTGACTTTCTTTTTGTCTTTTAAAATTTCTGTCACAGGTCTCTTGCATGCTCTTTTCTCTGCTTGGGACAATGTTAATTTCAGATTCAGAATAGATATTACCTGTCATTTCCTCAGAGAAGTCTCCCTTGACCATAGTAACTAAGGTAAGCTTCTGTATTATTTTTCTAGTGATACCATAACAAAGTAGCAAAGACTGGGAAGCTTAAACAACAAATTATTTTCTCACAGTCCTGGAGGCTGCAAGTCCAAGATCAAGAGGTTGGCAGAGTTGGTTTCTTCTGGGGCCTTTCTTATAAGGCCACGAGTCATATTGAATTAGGGCACAACTTAATGACCTCATTTTAACTTAATTATCTCTTGAAATACCTTATGTCCAAATACATTCATATTCTGGGGTACTAAGGATTAGGACTTCAATATATAACTCTAGTCCATAACAATACCTCTCTGTACCATTGTAGCATTTTTTCTATGCATTTATCAGCATCTGAATTTATGTGGTTCTTCTGTTTATGCATCTGTCTCCCCCACTAGAATGTAAGCTCTATGAATGGAGGGACTTGATCTATCAATTTCCTTATGCCTGCAACAGTGTTTAGCACATAATAGAAGCTCAATGTATGTTCCTGGCATAACTGAAAAGGCAAAGATAAGAGGGGACAAATTATAGAGGCTTTGTTTCAATTTGGTGAGGTTTTTGTTCTTCTGCACTATTGTTTTTTAGTTTTCCCACTTTTAATGCTTCTATTTTCTCTTCAAATCCTTCAGGGCATATAGCAAATCATCTCTCCTGGGCATCTTTCAAATTCCACAGCTTAGACTGATTTTTCCAGTCTCTGAATCTTCTACAGCAGTTAGTGCCTCAATTTTTTGTCACATCACATCATTGAATATTACTTTTGGTTGTCCTTTAATTGTTTCCTGTCTTCATTGTGTGCTTCATCTCTCCACTGAGACAGTGATGTGCCCAAGGGTGTCAACCATCATTTATTTATTTATTTGCTTCTGGGTATACTATAGAATCCTAAGTTAATTGAAGCTGAATTAAACAGGCTTAGATGTAATTTCCTTCCTCATTTCACAGCAGAACAGGTACCTCTGGGCAAGGAACCATGAGTGGAGCTGGCATCTCTGAGTGGTGTGATTTCTAGGCATTAGGAAAAATCTGCCTGGCCGACACATTTCTGCCCCATTCTCTGCTCCATGTTTGTGCATAGATGTTTTATGGCAACTTTCTGAGAAATTATTATGCCAAAATAGAGCAAATATATATTTTTTTGTTTGTTTTTTAACTACTTTTTTGAGGTATTCTTGCTTGACATACAAAAGGCTATAGATATTTAATATATCCACATGATGTTTAGAGATAAGTATCTGCCTTGTGAAACCATCATCACTATTAAGAGCAAGGTATTTTATTTATTTTTAATTTTATTTTTAATTACAGTTTACATTCAATATTATTTTGTACTAGTTTCAGGTATACAGCATAGTGGTTATACATATACCTTACAAAGTTTCCCCACCCCCCAATATTTCCAGTACTATATATATAGTACCCTCCCCAAAATGTAGACACACTTTGACAACTGATAGCTCAACTTTGAAAATAAAATGTATTTTATAATTATTCAAAGTGTGTGCTTACATTTTTGGGGACACCCTATAGTTATTATAATATTATTGACTATATTCCCTATGCTGTAATTTATATCTCTGTGACTATTCTGTAACTACCAATTTGTACTCATTAATCCCTTTGCCTTTTTCACCCAGTCACCCAGCCCCCCTCTCCTCTGGCCACCGTCAGTCTGTCCTCTGTAGCTATGAGTCTGTTTCTGTTCTGCTATGTTTGTTTGCTTATTTTTTAAATTTTTTTAATTTTTTTTAATTCTTACCTGAGAATGTGCTTTTGTTGATTTCTTAGGGAGAGAGAAAGGGAGAGGAAGGGAGAGCGAGAAACAACGACGTGAGAGAGAAGCATCACCGGTTGCCTCCTATCTGTGCCCGACAGGGGATTGAACCACAACCTAGGTATGTGCCCTGACCCGGAGTCCAACCTGCAGCCTTGTGGTGTGTGGGACAACGCACCAACCAACTGAACCAGCTGACTCAGGTGCGGCTGAGTCTCTGCTCTAGGGAACCATGGCTCAGATCTTCCTTCTATTAATATGAGCCGCGAGACCTTAGGAAAATTACTTCACGTCTCTGGGAAGTGGTGTAGGGGTTGAGAGATTGGGCTAACCGATTTATACTTAGGGATGGATATTCCTTCCCTATATGCTACCTTATTAAGGGCAGTGGTCCTCCAACTTTTAAAATAGAGGAGTTACTTTTTATTTTCCAGAAGGTTTAAAGTTATCAGAATGTAAATGAGAGGAGAGGGGCAGATAATGAAAAATCTCTGAGCTAGTTGGAGTGGGTGTGGGGGATGGTGCTGATATTGGCTCTGAGAATGCGATTGCCCCAGAGAGATACTAAAAGAAACTGGTTCTGTCACCACTGGGGATTCTAGTGAGCTATGGAAAGGAGGCTGGCCCTGAAAGAAAAGCAGACCTGTGATTATTCCTATTTTACAATAAACTAAAACCTAGTGAACTGGCTTGAATGACAATCCCACAGATGGACCCCAAGCCAACTGCCCTCTTGATGACTTTATGCTATCTTTCCCACACACTTCAGAAATGAGTTGAACAGCAAAAGTGCTGAAACCCAAAGAATATTTTAGAAATCCATGTGGAAACTCTCAGAGGTAAAGTTGACCTCTAACATAGGGTAGGGATGACCTTGTAAATAGTTTAGAAATACAATGTTTATATTACATCAAGATTTTCTTAGGCCCTGCCTACTTTGAGGCCAATTTTATGCTCTGCAGACACACACCACTTCCTGCCAGCTACCCAAACAGCTTTGATGTGATGGGCATAATGACTCATGGTCACGAAACATTCCTTTTAGACACATACTAGCATATTTGCTATTACATTACTGCCCAAACACCCACAGAATCTCAGGAGGTAAAATAGCATTATTGTTGACGAATGTAGTCCCACCCATTTCTCTTTTATTCATATCAAACTTTTAAATTGATCACTGTTTGGGAATTGGCTCTTGCATTTTATAAGGACTGAGGGAAAGATGTGTGACCAGGCTGGTCTCAGTCTTTGGAGTCAAGCCATATTCTGGAACTGTTTTGTCGGGAAACCACACCTACATCATAGCAAGGAAATCATTGACATGAGTCACATGACCCAGCTTTCAGGTGTGAAGCTGGAAGAAGTTGGTGTTACACAGCATGGACTATAATAAATGGGTCATCAGAAGGTATCCTGTAAAATGTCCATTAGCTACTCAAGGTGAAAAATTACTTGCTTATAACTGAAGGAGGTAATATGTGTCAAGGAAATGATCAGATTTGCCTATCTCAGCTGTAAATCTTATGCCTTAAATCATGGCCAATAACCAGACTCTTCTACATGATTTTCTTAACTGGCCTGTAAATAGTATAAAGTATCTTTTATATCTACAGCATACATTGGATTAAGGGAATGCATATTTTATGTCAAACACAAAGCCTAAAGGTACTAGTATACAGTGAGAGCCAAGTAAAGGTGCATGGATTAATTTCATATAGTTTGTTAAAATGCTGAAAATGTTTTAGTGGCCCCCAACATATTTACATATATGTGTGTGTGTGTGTGTGTGTGTGTGTGTGTGTGTGTGTAATTTTGAAAAATAATAGAGGCATTCATTTATTTACATATTCATTTAATTAATATTTAGAATACGTGATCCAAGCACTAATTGTCATCTTTATTAGTTGAGTGACCTTTGACAGTTACTGAACCTTTCTGCCTGGGTTTCCTCAGATGTAAAATTAGGAAGGTAATAGTACTTACCTCCCAAGGTTGTTGTGATCATTAAGTGAATGGAGACATATGAAGTGCTTAGAACATTGTCTCTAACATTATAAACACTAATGTTTATTATTTTTGGTATAGGGAACACATTGATTATATTGCTGTATAAAAAATTACCCTAAACTTTTGTGGCTTAGTACAACATATGTTTATTATCTCAGTTTCTGCCTGTCAGGAAATTGAGTTTGGCTTAGGTGGGTCCTCTACTTCACAGGCTATAACCAAGGTGTCTACTGGGCTGTAGTAATCTCAAGGCTGAACTGTGGAAAAATCTGCTTCCAAGTTCACACATTGTTGTTGGCAGGATTTAGCTCCTCAACGGCTGTTGGCCAATGTTTGCCCTCAGTTCCTTGCCACTTGGGTCTTTCCATCACGGCAGCTTGCCTTGACAAAGCATGCAACTTGAAAAGTCACTGGATTAGAATTGGCTTGCAAGACTCAAGTCACAGTCTTTTACAACCTCATTATAGAAATGATATTTCACCATGTTGTCGTATTTAGTGATTAGATGTGAGTCACTAGATTTAGCCCACACTTATGGAGAGGGTATTACACAAGAGTGTGAATACTAGGAGTCAGGGATCATTGAAGGCCATCTTAGAAGCTGCCTACCATAATGGTAAACAAAATAAACTTAAGAATTATATATTTATTGGGGGAGAGAGATGTTAAAAATAACCCTGGAATAAAATAGCAATTAAAAATTGTGGTAGGCACTGAGTTAGAAATACAGTGCTGATAACCAATTACAATATTGGTACCTGAGTTGAGTTGGCATATTTCAAATGAAGGCATCTCTGAGGAAATAATTTTTGTTTCAGATTTGAAGGACAAGTGGAGTTAGCAAGGGGTGGAGCAAGGAGAGGGAAGAGCCCTCTCAGAAGAGTGAAGAAATGATATGTAGGCTCTGAGGTAGGGGAGAACCTGCAGTGGCTTCTCCACGTGGCTCAGGGTTCTGACAGGATAGTGGATAGTTTCTGAAACAGAGTGCCCCTAGAGAGTGCTCCAGGGGAAGGAAAGCAGAGGCAGAAGCTGCCAGGTCAGGCTGCAGGGCATCCCTTCCATGGTATTATTATTATTGTTATTAAATTTTGGTTATTTTATTTTTTTAATATGTTTTTATTGATTTTTAGAAAGAAAGAAAGGGAAAGAGAGATAGGAACATCAATGATGGGAGAGAGTCATTGATCAGCTGCCTCCTGCACCCCCCCCCCCCACTGGGGGTTAAGCCCACAACCCGGGCATGTGCCCTGACCGGGAATCGAACCGGGGATCTCCTGGATCATAGGTCAATGCTCAACCACTAAGCCATGCCACCTGGGCTCCATGGTATTATATTGATCAAAACAGTTAAAAACCTAGATCAGTGTCAAGGGAAAGGGTAACAAGCTCTAACTTTGGAGAAGCAGCATGCTTATACAAGAATCAGCAGAGTTGTTTGGAAAACTACAACCACAATTGGTGATTTTAGCAAGAATAATTTAGATTCAAGTTAGAAATTTGAAAAGAAGCCTGGCTGGTGTGGCTCAGTTGGTTGAGTGTCGTCCCATGCACCAAGAGGTTGCTGGTTCGACTCCCAGTCAGAGCACATGCCCGGGTTGCAGGCTCCATCCCCAGTAGGGGGTGTGCAGGAGGCAGCTGATGAATGTGTCTCATTGATGTTTCTATCTCTCTTTCCCTTCCTTTCTTTCTAAAAATCAATAAAAACATATATATATATATATATATATATATATATATATATATATATTTTAATTGGAAAAGAAGTAAGAAAACAAAGAAAAAACATAGATACCTCTTCAAGAGGCTTGGACAGGGCTGGGAGATGAAACTTAAATGGGTAATTGGAAGAAGATGGGCAAAGAAAGAACTTTAAAGTGGTGTTTGAATGTAGCAGGAAACCATCCCTGAGAGAAGAAGAGCTTGACGATCGTGACAGAGGTGGGCTAGTGGGTGAAACAGGTTTCTGAGAAATGGGAGGGGAAAATTTAGAACACAGGTTTGGGAGATTGGGCTTTGATAGGAGATAGGGGAATTTTTTTCCATTGTAACAGGAAGAAAAGAGGCGGTATGAGTGGGTGCAGGTAGTTGGTGAAGGCTGACTTTTCCATGAGTTCGGGGATTCCATGTAGTAGAGATTCAGCAACACACAGAATGCAGAAGAGAAGTGTGTGGGCAACGGGGAGGACACTGCACAGCAACAGGTAGGGAAGAATGCACAAAGGGAGTTATCGCAGATGCCGCTGAACCCAACCCAAAGAAAAATTTTATTTTATCATAACTTGTCTGTTGCTACCTCAGCAGGCTGTTGTATTGTTGTAATTATCCTCATTTTATCTCCTGAACAGGAACAGAACAAGGAAAGCTTTATTCAGTTGCATGGTCTCTGTTCCCTTCTATTGGTTTCCTTCTTAAGTCAAGTTGAACAAAACAGAAAACATTCCTTTCCAAAGTGACCCCTGTGCTTTTTTCATCAGTCTTCGTGCCTTTTTCACTTGGGGAATATCTCGCTGGGTTCCATATCAAACGTCCTCAGCTTTGATTGAAGGCTTATACAAGAAACACTGGTATGAAAAAAATGCTGAACACTGTTTACTGCCCATCACGATGTCTATTACTGCTTATATAAGGCCCTGCATGATTGACTCTTTTTGAATTTTGCTCTCAGAAGTTTTTCTCTTTTGAAGAAATAGCCTATTTAATTTGTTGGAAAATTAAAATGCTAAAGCAATCAGCTTGTTACCTTTTTTTTTTTGCATTGGATATCAGGATCTCAGACTTAAATTCAGTGCTGGATCACAGTATCTATGGATGGTAATGGAATAAAGTAAAATACACAGATTTTGAAGTTGTTTTTCTCTAAGCCAATTTTCTCATCTGTAAAATAAGATACTTTTGAAGCCTATCTTACAGAGCCATTTTGAGGATAAAATGAGTTAATACATGTGAAATATTTAGAATACTACTTGGTATTTGATTGTTAGCTCTATTGGTCTTAATTTATCCTTTGATTTATAATGGCAGATTTGCAAATGTAGAACTTTACAATTTGTGGGCTCATACTTAGATAGTAGGTGAACATTTGTCTGACCTAGTCATCATCTTTGTCTCCCAAAACATTTTACAGAATTTTTAAAAAAATGGTTTCTCTATCTTCTGCAGGGCTAGAGTAGGTGGCTTCTGCAGAATTTTCCAGTTCTTCACTCATGTATATTTATGACCCTTCTCTGTATAGGCAGGGATAAAGGAAAATAACATATATTCAGGGAAACACATACTCAATATGAATAGTTCTAACTTAATGCTGATAAACATTTTATTTAATTTTCATCTGGAAAGTAGATATTGATTTAACATTCTGTAAACTTTCTCCCTACCTACTATGAGTTGATGGGCTGAGCAAACAAAAAGAAAAGTTACTGGTGGCTCAGTGATTGCACATCACTCAATCACTGATTCAGTGATTGGCTCAATGATTAGTGTGTCTCACTGATTGTGTGTCGACCTATGAACCAGGAGGACATGGTTCAATTTCTGGTCAGGGCACATGCGGGCTCGATCCCCAGTAGGGGGCGTGTAGGAGGCAGCAGATCGATGTTTCTCTCTCATCATTATGTTTCTCTCTCTCTCCCTCTCTCTGAAATCAATAATAAAAAAAAATTAAAGAAAAGTTGTTGGCCCACATAATATTGTAAGAAAGCTTCAAAGTCCTTGGCATGTAGGGGCATACACTCTACATATATGAACAAAGAAGTTATTATTTACCATTAGCATGAAAAAAAAAAGAGACACATCATTGAAGGTGCCCAGAGATTTATTGTTATTGTGAAATAATCATTTCCTTTTCAAACAAAGATGATGACCAGTTTTGTTTTGTTTTTCTTGAATGTTGAGAGAATTGATGTACTAAGTAGAAGATTGGAATAAACTCTAACGTTTTCCCAACTCTTACTCTTCATGCATTTATGATCTTGCCTTCAGAGCACAGAGTCTGGGATTTCTCTACTCACAGTGTGATAAGGGCCTCATCTGAGAGTAGGTGAGTCATTTTGATTACATAGTGGGGTGGGTGTCGGGGCATCCCAAACATAGGCAAATGACCTTTCTCAGTGTATAATAAATTAATCCCTCTGAGGCCAACTATAACTATTGCTTCAAGATTTGGCTCTGTGTATGCATTCTTTCAGATGACAGTATTTTTCCTTTATTTGTAGCTCTATCATAACTAATTCCTGGTTAAGGGTCAGGTAGGTTAGGTGTACTTTTGCATGAAATCAAGGATTTATTTATTTTTTTCATTTTGCATTTGGCTTGGCACAAAGACAGATATAGCAGAGGGATTTCTTTTGAGTATCAAGAGTTCCCTGGATATCACCCAAGATGTTGACTCAGGCTGGGGTCTCCTTACAAGATTCAATGCTTCATTTGCACTGTTTTGACTATGTGGGTGTATGCTTGAAGTTAAAGGCATGAGTACGGATGAAAGAAGGCAGTTATCTAGAGTCTAAGGCGTGGGTATTATGAGCAACATTCCTTATACACCCTAAATCTGCCAAAATGAAACTCACTCCTTCTGAAAGGGCCAGAATGCTGTGTATTTATCACCTCTCCACTTTCATACTGGTCCTAGTATTTGAAATAGCTAGATGCACAAGATTCCATTTCCATTGCACAGAAAGGAGACACCTGACTTAGGTGTGCCCAACATCCTGGTAGACATTACACAAACACAGAATTCTAGACACTCATTGCCAAAGATTACTTTTGATGTATGGCATTGAAAATCAAAATATGTCTGGGGCTTCCTCTTAGTCCTGACAATGTCAAACTTTCCAGGAAAGGTGGGCAAAATGTATGAATTTTGGGTTGCTTCTCTCTAATATGCCTTCTAGTAGGCTATCAAGTGTTTTTTTCCCCCATTAAAAACAATGTTCTGTTGTTCTCTAATTGTTTAAACTGTAGACTGGAAGCATTCCAATGGCACCCCTTTTACATCTTAGTGACTTCTCAAGACTAGGTCATAAATAAAAGAGTAACCTCTTGAGAATTCTTTGATTGACTAAGAAAGAGGATTTGAGTCCAACAATTAAATTATTAAAGAAGACACTTTAGGTGATACCAACAACCTTTATTCGCACTTCATGAAGTGGAAAAATCTCCATTCTGAGGACTGCAGAATGTGCGGAAGGCAGGGCATTTTTATAAGATAAAGAGTCAAGAACAAGGGAAATAAAAATAGAACGCATTTGACTGGCTGGGACCGAATACTCAGCCTTGTTTGGATGTTTGGGGTGAGAAAGGGCAAGGACATGAGTATAGAGCCCAGAACTGGCTTGGTGTTTGGGGACTGGCTGGCTGGATATACCCCATTTCTGGTTAAGCAGAGCATTTACAGGGATTCAAAAGTTATCTAGCTTTGGTTTTGCTGATGTGGCAATCTGGGCAGGAGGGACTTCATCTTGGGCCTAGAAAGTTATTTTAAAGCAACTGATGCATTAAAATTGGACTTTTAGGTTCTATCTCTTCAGATTATTCCAGGTGTTCTAACAATTGAAAAATGTAGAATGAAGCTGCATACTTTCTCCCAGTGAAGACTTAGTGTGTCAAAGTGAGGGGGGTGGGGCAGGAGAAAGCAGGAGGCAGAGAGGAGGCCCAGGACTGGAGTGAGGACTTGCTTCCCTAGGCCATAGCACATTGCCCACCTGGTAGACGGTGGCCGCTTGGTAAAGGTTGGTCGACAAATGAATGAACATTTGAGGGCTGAATTAATCTGGACAGACAAGTTGGGTTAGCTCCAAAATTTCCCTCTTTTCTTGGGAAAGCTGAATTAAATTCAGCTGTCCTTCAGACTGCCAAGCCACTCTGGGCAAGTTCCTTTCTATTTCTTCCATTTCTATTCATTTTCCCCTTGAGTGCCGAAGAAATAAATACTGCTTCAATTATTTATTCTTTATAAGGGTTGACCCTTTGTATTGGACGTTTTCTTAATTGCTCACATTCTGCATATTTACTTATCTTGCTAATGTTCCATTTCCAGTAACATCTTCTGTGACTCCATTGATAAAAGTGCAGAGGGATTTCCTCTCTGGGTTTCTTATTTGTCCTTTCCATATGTCCCTGCTGTAGATTTCCGCTATTACCAGTTTTATCATTTAAGTTGACAACACCATTAACTATATAAATGTGATTTTGGAGTTTCGAATGACTCCAAGTGTATGCATTTAGAACAAAAATATGTCAAAAATAGGGATGTGCAATTCAGCTCTTTCTCAGAAATTCTGCTAGGCTTTTAGAGTCTATCCCATCAGTCAGATTCACTGATCTAATGTGACACCTGACCAGCTGGGTGAGAACATCTTTGTAAGTCAATTTACACAACATGAGCAGCCTCCTGGCACCAATAGGCCCTATAGGATGCGATTATGGGAGCTAATAAGGAAAGCTAGAAAAATGGAATTGGAGCACCTCTTGCACATGCAATCTTCCTACGCACTTTAGCCAGCATAACTTAAAAAGAAAATACTTAGCATTAGAGTCCATTTTAAGAAAAAGACAAAAACACCAACATTAGTTTATTTTACAATGCTATTCATTGTAATACCTTCCAATTCTTGTTCACAAACTGCTATCTTTAAAAGACTAATGATTATAAGATACATGCAACTTTATATTCTGTTCTTTCTTTGATCTTACTTTATATCACTACACTTTCTGTCTTACTATATCATTTATAGTTTACCTTGCTTATTTTACCATATCTCTCCTTTTGTCTTCAGTATTAGCAAATGTTATTCTTACTACTGCCTAACTTTCTTTTTTTATTGTTGACTCTATTACAGATGTCCCCTGTTTTCCCCCCTTTTGCCTCCCTCCACCCTGCCCCCGCCCCTCCTAGGCCTTCACCACTCTATTGTCTGTGTGCATAGGTTATGCATATATGCATATATATATATTTTTGGTTGATTTATTTAGGTCCTCCCAACCCTCCTCCCTTCTGAGACTTCTCAGTCTGTTCCATTTATCTGCTGCCTAACTTTTGAATTACTTTGCAGTCCAATGGACAAAGCCAACCAAAGCACAGCTATATTCAAACTTCCTCTATCCATTCTTCTTTTCCTGCTCTTCCTTCCCAGCCCTTCCCAGCCCTTCCCTGCTTCCTCCTCCCCCTTCATTTCCCCCTCCCCCCCCCTCTTTCTGGTGCACAGGATAGGATTGATTTAATGAATCATACTCCTAAGGTAGTAAAAAAATATTGTAATTTGTCTAGGCATGACCCTTATTTTATGACCTTTCTTTACCTCATCTGCAGACTTGGGTCCCATTGGTAAACTCTCCCTGTGTTCAGGTGGTCATTTGGGACATTCCCTGACCAACAGATACTTCAAGTCTTTCCTTTTTTGGAATGAGGAAATTCCTTCATTGATTTGATGGCGGTGATGTCAGTGAGAAATACAGTAGGACAGTGGTTCTCAACTTGTAGTGTGCTTGTTATCGCCTGGAGTGCTTGTTCAGGCAGATGTGGACCCTGCCCTCAGAACCTCTCATTTAGTAGATCTTGGGTGGGGCTCAACTATTTGAGTTTCCAGATGATATTGGTAGTGACAGTCAACCGCTCTTTGAGGACTGCCTCATTAGAGGATTTCCACCTTTATACCCAAGCACAGGAGAAAAAGAATTGGAGATTATTTAAGGAAGAATGATTGGCCTCAGGTCAGAAACCACCCAAGGATTTACTCAGCATCTATATTACTCTAAATTTGGAAGGCACTTGTGCTATGGAAGCCATTTAGCCATACCCCATCAACCCATGGAGGAGGTGTGTGTTTTATTGTTTATTTAGCAATGAGACTAGGTCTGTCTTTTTATTTATGAGTTATACATAAAATCCTATAAGAGAGTCCAAAACTGGATTGCATAAAATGTGGAATTCCACTATTTCCATGTTAATGAAAGAGCCATGGAGGATAGGGGTGTATAGCCAGTGGTCTCCTATCCAAATGTGTAGGCTTCACTGTAACATTTTTGTTGTTTCTAATCCTTGGCTTCTTTAGACTAGGGTAATAAAAAAATTAAACTTTTTAGGTGTGGAATGCAAAAAATCAGCTGATTTGGCTAGCACCGAAAAACACAGAGGGAGGAGCCATAGTAGAGATACAGCAAGACAGAGAAAGATGTAGTTTTGGCAAAATGATAGAGATCTTCACTTTCCTCTTCCCTTTTTCTTCCTTTTCTGGTCCTTCCCTTTCTTTCTATGAATATTTACTGCAGTGATGACAAACTGAACAAAGCTTAACCCAGGGCCAGGCCCATAGTAGGTGCTCAATAAATTATTTACTGCATAAACGAAAAACTGAATGAAGAGGTAGATGCTACATTCTGTGGGAGCAAAGAGTGAGTGATAACATTACCGCTGAGTGTCATTGTCAAAGCCTGGGGGGACTTTAGGGATTTTCCTACCTCAGATATTACTGTAGGAATATAATTCCACAATCCAAACTCATGGAGTGATTAGAGCTAAGTGTACAGTGCAAATCTACCTGAGAGCATGACGTGATAATGATAAAAGTCACTAACATCTTGGTCTGAATTTGTGTTTCCTACCAAATGTGACTTGACCGGGGCATTTTAGGGAGATAGGGAGATCTGGATGATTAGGAAGGAAGACAGGGTAAAATTTGGACATGAGACACTTCCTGGGCAGGCAGCCACCAACAGACACCCCCAGTGCCTAGGCTCATAGAGAAAAGATCGAATGCTCCGAGAGGGTGTACTACACAGGGAGAGGAATGATGCAATTTGTCTGCCTTCTCAAGGATCAGCTCTGCTTTTAGGATTCCTTATCTCAAGAGTTGTCAAATCACCTAGAGGCCTTTTGTTGAAACACCGATTGCTGGACTCCATCCTCAGAGACTCTGATTCAGTACATATAGGAAGAACCACCAAATTTGCTTTTCTAATGAGTTCTCAGGTGACGTTGATGCTCCTGGTCCAGGGACCATACTTTGAGACCCATCGCTTTAGTCATTTCTGAGCAAAAGGCAATCATTTCAGTTAATATTTTATCTTTGTTGAGGAGGCTAAAAAGATGAGAAATGGCTGCAGTATTATATTTTAAAGAAGTTCTATGAAAAGGGACATCTGTAATATTTTAAAGAAAAATAAAATTTAAAAAAAGTTCTATGGTTTTAAATGACTCATATTTATTAAAAATGTATGAAAGGCCTGTAATTCTTCCCAAGGGAGCATATAATTTTTAAAACTTTTATTATGATCAGGTCCAAATAAATTAAAAAATTGGATGTGATTTAATTTAGAAAGGATATTAACATATGTTATATATTGGTAGAAAAAAACCTGTGGCTATATATTTTAGAGTTTTCATATTTTTCAGGTTTAGTAGGTAATAATTTTCCTACCCCATTGAACTTCATTAGGAAAGGAAAACCATTCCCCCTAATCATAGGTAAAAGTGAAGGTTAAAAAAATAATATGGCCTCTGTGTGTTGTGTGTGTGTTCACAAATAACCACAGAGGAAAAGGAGACCTGTTGTAACTTCTCAATATCATGAATATTTTATATAAGTATAGGTCAAGGTAAATATGTAATATTTAAAATTTCTATCATAGCTTGGCAAATCCAGCACACAATAACCAGAAGTTTTCTATAGTAGTAAACATCTTATCTTTTGCACCCCTTTTATATTTTAACAACAGTTGCTTGAACCTGCATTGACTCAGTGATTTTAATCTAAGTGGAATTAGTCATATTTATTTTCCTTTTGATAAACAGCTCTGAGGAGAGGATGCTTTTTATATGAGTTTCATAACAGTGACCATAATCATAATTTATATTAGTCATCTACTTTTTCAGGATTTGGTTTTATACAAACTTTGTTTTTTCTGATTACTATAGACAAATTAAGATGCTGATAGAAGCTCACTAATGTTATAAACTCAGTTTGAAGTCTTCATAAAGCAAGTATTACCATTTCTATGTTACATATTAGATCCAAAATTCTAGATAATGAAATTGGTTCCCTATTTATTCTCTACTCAGGCTGGGTTAATATAAGAGAAATAATTATATCAAAGAATAGATGATCCAACAATTTTAGCCGGTTGATTGCATGGGTAGTCAACATACAGAAATAGACAGGATAAGAAACCAAATCTATTGAACACTATGGTGAGTAAAAAAGTCCATCCAAATTAATTGAACTATTTTGAAGAAAAAAATAAATTTAGGGTATTATAAAGACATCCTAATTCTCTATTTGGTGTTCTCTTCATTGTACGTACATTTAGACATGTTATGGGCTACAGCTTCCTTAGAATCATATTTACTTTTATAAAAATAAGTTTTGGAATTAATAGAGGAAATTTCCCTGATAATATATATTTAAACACAGAGTATAATCACTCAATCAACTGCTTCTGTGGTGGAAGAAACATAAGAGAATGGAAGAACTTACTGTAGATTTAAAAGATAAAATAACACCCATCGTAATGATAGAAATAAAATTCTGGATTTTAAAATTTATATTTTATGTTTATTTTCTAATTGAAAATCATTTTAATGCTAAATTATTTTAAGAAGAGTAGGGATTTTAGAGGCATCTGGGGAAGAGGAAAGGAAATGTGACTGGGACATAAGGGGGGAAGAGAGACAGCAATGTGGCTTTTGAGGAAGGGTACTTTTTGGATAGGATATGAGGAGCAAAGAACATTTCTACAATGGTCCCCCTAGAGTAGGCACTTTAAAAACCTCCACAGCCTATCAGGCCACTGCAGAAGATTGTAAGATCATGGAGGTCATCATTATTGTTGTTATAATTACTTGTCTGCCAGCCAGCTCTCCCTCTGTCCTTCCTTCAGCTACTGAGTATGTTAGCCAGATGTGGTCACTCACACTACTCCATCCCTGGGGCTTAAAAACAATCTCAGTGGAATGTGTGGTTCAAGGAGAGCCAATGAGCATCCTTGCCCATGGTTCAAGGAGGCGCGGGGCTGGGACTGCTACCAGCCAATATCTCCTGTCAACAGAGAAGTCTAATTTCCAGAAAACAAGAGTGAAGCCAGTACACGAGGAAAAAGCAGTCATGAGCTGATATGAGAGATGAATGGAGAGAGAATCCGGGAGGCAGAGCCCTTGGTGCCTTGGCTCCTGCAGCAATCTCTTCAGTCTCGAGCTGCCCCCAGTAAACATCTATTGCTTTCTCTTTTGCTTAAGGTAGTTTGAGTTGGGCCTCTGTTACATGAAGAAAAACAGCCCTAACCTAAGATGAAGTCTTTCCTACTTCATCTCTCCTCACTCATCATGATGACTGGCAAGCTGGTGCAGGAAAATCTTTTATGTAGTAGTTTACTAAAACTTCTATAGTACTCTTCTCTACTCTATCAAGTCTCTCTTCCTTTGGCTTAATTTCAAAGCCCAAACGGATATTAATGGTGAGCTTTCAGACTTCAAAGCAATAACTGATCTAGGGCATAGCCTAAGAATAACTAAACATCAGGTGTCCTCATCCATTTGGAGGCTATAGTGTTTGTCTTTGAGAGTGACAGAATTCTAACATCTAGCGGGAGGTGATTACCATCCCCGATAACATCTGGGTTGAATCTGAATTTAAATTGTGGACTTATATGACCTCAAACTACAACACTTTCCTTGGAGAAGATTGAGGCTTTCAGAGAAATTGAAAGTTTTTCCCCACTTGAAGTTGCTGCAGACCAGAAAGTGGACTAATCTGATAAATGCTAGAGCGCACTGTCTTTACAAGTGCATTTCCCAGGTTATTCAGGGGCCTTTTCTTTGGGAGAATTTTGCCATTCCCTGGACTCCTCTACAGCAATAACAGAGCACTAGGATGCAATTTCTAAACCCTCAGCTGGTTTTCAGAACATTGGTTGTTTAGCACTTGTGGAAATGCCTTCTTTAATGCAGAGATAGATAATCCAGCATGTGTTGTGTTCACAGACTGTCATGATTTATTGCCTAAGTATCTGGGAATTGGCAGACTGTTTTCTGCTAAGCAGATTTTCCTCTATTTTTTTGAACCAATGAGTTTTATTTGAATGTATTAGACTTCATATGCTTTTCATTCATTTGCAATTAACGTATGTCAAGATGTTATTTTATAAGAGCCATTTAGCATCCATCAAACCCTCTGAGTATTTTTTTATATGCTCTACGTTCCTTTTTGACCTTAGAAGACATTAGGCATGGTATCAAAGGCAACTGACTCAAACATGAAGATGTGGATTTGGCTCGAAGATGAGAGCAGAAGATCACAGTAAATATTAAGAGGAAACTCAATAAAGTTTAACTGAAGAAGTAGTTAACTAGCAAGTGAAGCCTGGGTTCCACTTTAGCCTATTGTGAGACAATGAGGTTTCTTTGCCTTGGTTTCCTCTCCTATGTAATGAGAATAAGGGGGTGGTTCTGAATATGAAGGATGTACAGTTATAAAAACATCTTGAAAGATGGCACACAATTCAGCCAACATAATCACAATGATGCTTGTAGTCCATTAGATCTTTGTTTCTCAATGCTGATAACAGACTTACTTGATATGGAGGTGAGTGCTGCCCTTGGTGTGTACTCCCCAAGGTAGAGAATAACACGGGTCGTGATTCCCAAACTCTCCCCAGTGCCTTTACTTTGCAGTTCCACTGATGCAAGTTTTGTAGTTCAATTAGCTAAGCACAGGGTTTTGAATCAGAATTGCATGTTTGAGACAAAGAATTGAAGGCAAGTCTTCTGCTTATTCTATGTTTTTCTCCTTCCTTGAACGAACATGGGGGCAAGTTGCGGTGATATGAACAGATGGGGAATTTGCCTATGAGGCATTGTTCATCTACCTGCCTGAATCAGAAGAATGGGACCATTTTTCCTTTTCAGAGATTCAATCTATACATTCATATGCAAATACATGTTATATAATCTAACAAATGCATTGGTGATGTAATTTTTACTGGAAGTTGTTAGGGTAGTAATTGTTTAACCTGCTTTAGCCTCAGTACTTTGTTGGAAAGAGATCATTCCTTTTCCTACTAAAGTACGAAGATTCTCCTGACATCTTTTCACCCAGAAGGATCTGCAGAGTGGAGGGGGAAGGTGCTTGCAGCTCCCGGGGAGGCTGTGCCTGGGTTACACCTCACTTCTCACTTGGACTCCTGCAGGAAACTTCTGACTTTCCTGCCCCTTCTGTCTTTGTTCCCAATTAGCCTACAGGCTGCTGCCAACATTTTCCTTCTAAATTACATCTCTGATTATATAATTCTACAGAGCATACATTTTAATAACTCCACACAGACTGTTCAGTTAAACAGAAATGTATCAAACTGACATTCTGGATTTTCTAAAATACTATTTAAACTTTTTTAGACATTTGATAAGACCCTTTAGTTTTTTTTAAATGCACTGTTGAATTAGATTACTTGCTCTTCCCCAGGTAGCCTGCTTCCTTTCTCTGGAAAGCCATTTTTTCTCTAATTCTTCCTGTTGAATTCTTTTCTATTAGGTTAAGGCCATCTCAAAAATCTGCTGCCTCCATGAAGTCTGACATGCTCTCCCAACACCTATTTGTGTAAATGATGAAGACCTGTACTACATGTGAATGAATGTGAACTTTGCAGAAACAGACCTGGTGTTCATCATCTTTGTCTTTCTTGATATTGACACCCAGTATTGATCATGGAGCAGATCTCCAATGATTATTTCTTTAACTAAAAATTAAGTCTGAATGCTTTCTCCAACTTTCCTCTGTTCACCTCCTTATTGCTGTTCCCTGGGATCAAACTCTGGCCTCCTTCACAAATTCTTCTATAATAAGCTTAGTCAACAGCTTCCCACCTTTACACGATAGCATATTTTTATTTTACTATTTCTTCCACTATTTGACTTCAGACTCTTATATCCTGCTTTTTGTTCCTCTTGCTTATTTCCTCATGTATTGGCTCCCCAAATTTCATTTTAAATTTATTAAAAACACAAACTAGATAGAATGCATAGCACCTTTCACACCACCTGGAGAATGCCCTGTTATAACAGGTGCTCAGTTGCCCATTATTGATTGACTAATCCCAACAGTAGGAGAAATGGCCTGCGGAAGGGGTCAATTTTGTCATCTGCTGTGGTTGGGCCTCCCAGAAAATACAGAAGCTGTAGATCATCAGGATAAAAAGAGCTAATGACCTCAAGACCAGAATTTAGCCTTGATTAATTTACAATAAATTGTTATTGAACAAATCCTATTTCTTATTTTTGAAAAGGTTCAGGATGCACTTATATTACTGAATTGAAACTAATACAAATTAGAATTGTCCAGGCCAGTTTGCCAAATTTGCTAAGTGAATGAATGGAAGACTCTCAGCTTTAACAGGAGAGAAGGGTTGTATCCTTCCTTGGAGGATAGTGCCTGCAATTTGGGTAGCTGCCACATTGAATGGAACAGGCTGCTAGTTATAATGGGAGGTGCAAATGACCTCTGGGGACTTAAAATATTATAATACACATTCCTGTACTCCACTCACTTATGAGTTTCTGATTTAAATGTTTTAAACTGGGAACCAAGCATGTGTTGCCTTTTTTTAAAAAAAAAAATGTTCCCAACTGATTCTGGTGTATGTTTACAGTTAAAAGCCATTGGTTTGGAGTTTGGGACAACTTGATAGCCGAAAATAGGTTTTCTTCAGGTAAGGATAACTGGGACCAAAGATAGAAAGCAAGAAGCACTTTGCTATTTCTATGTAATTAGTTATGAAAAAAATTATATGTATATTGATGAGCTTATTTTGCCTTCTTATAACATCTAAGTCAGAGTCAAAGAGAAAACGTAGGATGTAACTTGGTAAGTGATAACTGATGCAAGCCCTGTGTAGTGAAGAGTTTGCTTTCTTTTTATCTTGAAGGGTTTTAGTGTTCTGTCAGTTATGGGAGACTTTTATGGCTCCAAGAACCTTTCCAGCTATTTCTAACTTATATTCAAAGGGAAGGTGCAATTTTTCTTCTGGAAGGTTCCCTATTGTTCTGCAATCCTTAATTACTCTTAGGTCCTCTTGCCTTTGTGCTCTTTGATCCGTGGACCACTGCTTGGTTACTGAGTTCTTGGACTCCCCATTCCCTTCTCTCTCCCTCTCTCTCTCTCTCTTTTCCTCTCCCCCCCACTCTCTCTCTCTCTGCCTCTCTCTGTCTCTGTGTCACCCCACCCCTGTCTGGCTCTGAATTGCCTTCTAAAAAGAACAATGATATTCTTGGATGTATACTTGCTGCTAATTTCTCAACTCAGAGCCCTGTTCTGCTTGTTTATTTTATGGTCTTCTTAAATAGTTATGCACTTTTAAATCTGAACACTTAAAAACCATCAAACAAAGCTACTTTTGAACAGGATTAGAAAGATGATGTCTGGTGGTTATTGGTACTAAATATGCTTTAGAATTTCTCAGGCAGCTGCAGCATGAATATGGAATGAGGGAGGCCCTGGATGTCCACGTCTGCGCCATGTGGCTGCCTTCTCTGTGGAACAGTCTTTCCACAGAGTCTTTTCAGTGCTCATATCCACTTTTATGGGCGTTATCTAGTAGTCTTTTATTTTAAAAAGGCATTTTGTCAAGATTGAAATTCTCTGAGCATTTGAGCAGCTCATGTGCCAGCCATTGTGGACAACACAATGTAATCCTTAAAACCGCCTCATGAACAGATGTCATTCACATAGTTCGTAGGAGAAAACTGAGGGTAAGGGAATTCCATAATTTGCCCAAGTTCAGCAAAACTGCTTGGTGAGCATTTTGTCTCTCACTCATTGCAGTTAAGTCAGCACCCACTTGGCACTGAGGCTGAAAATAGAAATTACAGGGAAGCCAGATTCAGAGCATCTGTCCATAGTGTTCCTTCATTCTACATTAGGGCGCTGCAATAGCACATTGATGATGCCATTAAAATAAGTCCATATCACCCACTGTCATTTGGTGTCATTTGGTGAACACACGCATTTCCTTTCCACAGAAAGGAACTGCTTCTGGGACATGGATGTGCTCTTAGCTTCTGCAGAGTCTCAATTTAGTTAAGGAGCTAACATCACTTTTTATTTCTCTCCAATTCTGCCTTCAATTTTGTTGATTAGAAGACTTCTGACTTCAGAAAACATCTTAGGTGGATTTTTTATATTTCTGGTCAATTTTGATCAAGGTAACGCAGTTCAATTTTCAGTTTTCAAGTTCACATCTAATCCAAAGCTCTGACTTTCTCTTGCTCCATCTTTCAGGTGCAAACACCTTCAGTGTCTTGGAACTAGAGGAGGGAGAGGGAAGGGGGCAGCATCTCTTTATTTACCTGGCCCTGGGGTAGGTCTCTGCAGCTGGGTCGATGCTTCTCTATTGGCCTTCAGTACCTCTGTGGGCAGCATCCAAGTGTGGACCTTCTCCAGGGCACAAGGGTGTGGTCTCCCCTCTCTCATATTTTCCAGATCTTGAGCATGGAAAGTGAAGTCAAAAAATGGCTTGCACCCAGCTGGTGTGACTCAGTGGTTGAGCATCGACCTATGAACCAGGAGGTCATGGTTCGATTCCTGGTCGGGTTGCAGGCTTGATCCCTAGCAGGGGGCATGCAGGAGGCAGCCGATCAACGACTCTCTCTCACTCTCTCTCATCACTGAAGTTTCTATCTCTCTCTCCCTCTCCCATCCTCTCTCTAAAATCAATAAAACATACTTTTTAAAATAAAAAAAAGGTCTTGCTGCATTCTTCAGCGGTGGCCCCCTAAAAGGCAGGTGACCATAAAATTAAACAGCAGCACGGATTTGGGCTGTGCAAGAGCTGCGTGGGTGGGTTCCGTCAGCTTGTTTCCTAGCCCTTCATTTCCAGGACAAATAAAAGCAGACACTGCATGTGGTTATTTATTTATTTATTTATTTATTTATTTGTTTATTTTTGTTTGCTCTCTCTCTCTCTTTGCTCGTTTAAGGAATTCACAGTGCTGCGGCTCCTTTGTTGTGGTTTAACTAGCCATGGTTTGATTCTAATGAGATGCAAAATGAGTGTAGCTGAGGGGACTGAAAAACTCCATCTGTGAAAATGTGAAACATACCCAACTCTAAAGTCTGTGGAGAAAAGGAAGCATTTTGGTATAGAGACAGCAAAGGGCTTAATGACTGGCATGAGGAGAACCTTTCTAAAATGGGATCTCCACAACAGTGTGAATGGAAACGGTGAGAGTGGACATCCTTGCCTTGTTCCTGAACTTGGAGGAAAAACACTCAGTCTTTCAACGTTTAGTGTGAGGTCAGCAGTAGTTTTTTCATAGGTGCCCTTGCTTAGTTTCAAGAAGTTCCCTTCTGTTCCTAGTTTGTTGAGAGCTTTGATCATGACTGGATGTTGAATTTGGACAAGGGCTTATTCTGTATCTATTGAGCTAATTATATGGCTGTTCCTTTTGTAGGATCTAGAATTAATGAATAACATTGATAGCTTTTATAACATTAAAGTAGCCTTGTTTTCTTGGAGTAAAGCTAATATGGTTGTGTAGTTTTATTTTTATATAAATTGGATTAAATTTGCTAATATTTTGTTTAAAATTTCTTTGTCTATAGTCACCAGAAATATTGATCTTTAGTGTTTGTTTTTTTTGTTTGTTTGTTTTTTTAAAATTGGATATCTTTTCTGGTTTTGGTATTAGGTTAATGCCATAGAATGAGCAGGGAAGTGCCTTTATTTTCTAGCAGAGTATGTGTGTACATGACATACTAGATAATTGCTTTTATAAGTGATCCCTTTGTCTTTTTTTTTTCTTCCTATTGATTGGTTAATAGAAAAAAAATTCTTAAGTGAATCTTACTTTTATGTTTTTGAGGATCCTGATAATTCATATGATTTGAATGATTTTTATAAGCTCATGTTTACAAATGGTTACATTTGTGTACTTTTTAGAACATTGATATGTTCTATAAAATATTTTATGCAAATACTATATATGTATTTTGGTAAGTGGATAAATTGTTATATGCTATAGTCTTATTGTGGTATTTTAAGATTTAAGAACAGCATAGACAGGTTAAATTGAGATTTTGGATATTTCCTTTTGCATAGCTTTATAATACTGTGAACATATACTAAAACTATAGCATATTTTTGTTGAACTTTATCTTAAGGGAATTTATAAGTTTACTGTGTGGCTCTGTACCCATCAGATTGCCACATGGTTAAATGACTGTATGTGTACATATATATGTGTGTGTGTGTGTGTGTGTATGTGTGTATATATATATATATATATATATATATATATATATATATATATATATATATATAAAGCCATTTACACTAATAACCCCATGCTCAAGACAAGCAAAGGTATAAGAATAAGAGACCTGTTACATGTTCCCAAAAAAACTGGTTCTGTGGCTGATATTGTCAGGTTATATAGCAAGGGGATTACCTGTTATATCTAAATTGGTAACTGTATTTCTGGAGTATTTGAAACGGAAAAAACTATTTTAATGGCATTGATATGTGTAATACTTCAAAATGTATTGGTAATTTCCTCAACATCCTATGAGGTAAACAGGAAGACATTACTATTATGTAAATTTAGTACCCAGGGCATTAAGAATTTAGGTAATTTTCCAAGTCTGTACGAGGAGTCAGGAGCAGAATAGCCTTTGGATTTTCAAGGCAAGTTTGTTCTCCAAACCCTGGTCTATTGCAGTGGGTATCCTTGTTTTGGTTCATTTGAAACCAAGTTTACTCACCAATACTTAATTTGGACACATTTGGTATAAGAGGTCAGTTTACTATTCTTCTAAAAAAGGCAATGGCAAATAAAAATTAAAAATTAAAAAAAAATTTTAAAAATTAAAAAGGCAATGGCATTGGGCTAGTCTTGGGATTTCAAGTATCTTCTGTGAAGTCAAGAACCCCTATTGCTCATATTAATCAATTTCCTAAACATTCAAAACAATGTTTTGAAGGGGAGGGTATTATTGAGTGAATTTTAAAGATGTGAAAGATGAGCCTCAGGGATCAGTAACTTGCCCAATTCTCACAGGTTACATAGCCATGGTGGCAATTCTGGCCACCCTAAAGGGTTGGGGGATAACATTTCTGAGTTGATTTCATATAGCTCATATAGCGGTACTCCACCCTGGCTCACACTGAATCTAATCATCTAGGGAGCTTTTAAAAAATACTAATGCCTGGTGCCTACCCTATCAATTAATTCAAGCTTCTCATATCCGGGCCCAGGCATTGGTATCACAAAAATAAAAAAACAATAAACAAAAACTCTCTCAGGTGATTCTCTTATGCAGCCAAGGTTATGAACCACTCACTGGTAATGCTGTAGACCTGAGGATATGATTTATTGGGTTGTTGAATCAGGGTGATCCTTAGCCAGCAGATTCTCAAACATTCAGTTCATGTGGTGTTTCATGACCTGAAAGCAAATACAGACAAGTTCCTTGTGTTTTATTTGAAGTATTGTTGTCAGGTCGCATCATCTTTTCTAGCCATTCTTTTTTCTATTTTCAAATGACTCATGCTGAGCAGTACGCTTATTTCATGTTGCAACTCGGACGTTCACGTGGTTGTCCCAATGCCCCATTTATCTTTGTGGTTATGGGCACAGCCTGGAAACTTAGAACAATACAAGTCATTTAGAGGTTTGAATCATGATTTCTGGTAATGCCTCAGGAAGTATTTTAATTTCTAAGGTGCCCTGGACTCCTTCCTGAAATAAATTTAAAAACTGGTTATTGGCAGAGAGAAAAAAATAGGTTGAAGGGACTTGGGCTTGCACTGAAATCTGTGTGATTAGTCCTGATTTAAATACTGGAAATGACTCGAGCCACTGATGGCTTTTCTAATTCTGAATCTATCTTTACTGGAATATTTATTCTAACAATACCTGGGTAAAAAATTGTAAGAGAGTTCAACTCATTCTTTTTAAAGGAACCAGGAGCCTAATTTTATCACCTCACACACCCTGCATGCATTTTCTTCCTTTTAGGTAAACTGGGGTAAAGGAACAGAGACAAATTCTGTTAGCTATATTCTGATTTAGGACAAAGGGTCCAAATATTATTGTCATCCCAGAGTCATCCTTTGCCATGGTCTCTAATCTATCAATACTGCTCCATCAATCCTGTGTGTGTGTGTATTTTTTTTTTTTAATTAAAAAAAAATTTTTTTTTCTTTTTTAATCCTCACTGGAGGATTTTTTTCCCATTGCTTTTCAGAGAGAGTGGAAGGGAGAGACAGAGAGAGAGAGAGAGAGAACATCACTTCAATGTAAGAGAGGCACATCAATTGGTTGCCTCCCACACATGCCCCTACCAGGGCTGGGGGTCGAGCCCGCAACCGAGGTATGCACCCTTGGCTCAAATCATACTGGGGACCCTTTAGTCCACAAGCTGACGCTCAAACCACTGAGCCAAACCGGCCAGGGCTGTGTGTGTGTGTACTTTTAAAGAACTGTAAATCACAATCCCCTCCCTCACAAGAGCAGTGTTGCTTTGCTAAAATGACTTACTTGTATCCAAAACTTACTATTTACCAATCATGAGATTTTGATCAAATTGCTTAACTCCTCCAAGACTGAGTTCATTCATCTCTAAAATGAAACATTTACTGTGATTGTAGGAATTAAAATCACACAATTTATGTAAAGCACCTAGTAAAAGTGGAATATAGTTGTTCCTCAGTAAATGTAATTGATTCTCTTTTCTTTCCATATGTATGTGTGTGTGTGTGTATATATGAGAATTTATGTCATTTTTTTTCACTTTCTAGGGAATCCTAAAGAAGTAGACTTATAATAATAGTAATGATAATAATTATAGACAGTTATGGTGTTTACTATGTACTTTATTAAGAGAGTTATTGGTTAGATAGCTTACCCTTTCTATAGAAATTTAATAGCATTGAGTAGAGACAGGTTATTTTTGTGCGTGGTTGGTTGGAGAACAGCAAGGTCACTCCATGCAGGCAGCTTTCTACTCAGCATATCCGGTAGACCCATCCCAGCCACGTTCACTGATGTGTTTGTGCAGGAAGCAGCTAATGACCGTCACAGGACAACTTATCATCAGAGCTCGGTCTTAGCTGATTTAGGGTAAGATTAATTATGAAAGTCAGAATCTACAAGACCCAGGTTCTGAGAAAGATATTAGGCTGGACTTCTATGAAAAGTGTTACAAAGAAGTAATAATAATTAGAAGAATGGGAAATCTGACCTTCGGTTTTTTGGTAGATGTACAACAACACAGCCCACGTCAGGCTGGAGGCTGTGAAAAATCTGTGCAAGGGAGGCTTGACCTACCTTTGAAATATTTCTCAAAGACAATCCTGCTGGGATACTTGTGAGAAGAGCCTAAGTCTGTTTTCCTGGAGACATGGAACCCTGTTGCAAGGACCTGCAGAGAGGCGGAGGACCAGGTTGTAGATTCCTCTCTCTCATCCTCTTGGGGACAGACCTTATTTGCAAAAGGAGATTTAGATTGCATGACTTAGCACAGAGAAGCAAAAGCAAATGTTTATTCTACAAGGATGGGTTAGCAGTGTTAAGGCAGACAGGCTTACCTTGTACACCTCTACAAAAGTTTATTGAGTTGTTAATGGAATGACAGTGTCCGTGATGGACAAGTGTAAAGAAACTGCTGTCAGATATCTCATATACATATTTAATAATACTTGTGAATGAGATAAGAGAAATAAAGTACCACTCCCAGACCCAACCAAAAGCCGTATTTTTCATTTGGCTGGAAGTCAATATTAAGATATTTTCCAAAATACGCCCTGGCCAGTTTGGCTCAGTGGTTAGAGCGTTGGCCTTCGGACTGAAGGGTCCTGGGTTCGATTCTGGCCAAGGGCACGTACCTTGGTTGCAGGCTTGAACCTCCACGTGTAGGAGGCAACCAATCGGTATCCCTCTCACATTGATGTTTCTCTCCCCCCACTTCCACTCTCTCTGAAAAACAATGGAAAAAGTGTCCTCGGGTGAGGGTTTAAAAAAAAAAGATATTATCCAAAATAAGATTCTGTTTCATGGAATTAGCAGCCTCTTTGTTACTGTATCTCCTTCAAGTTTCAGCGCTATTGGGAAAGTGTCACAGCCTCAGAGAACCCTTGGGCAAGTTTGCGCCATTTCGCTGATTCATAAAAAGAAACGTAATGCCCAGTTTTACTAAGAATACCCTACATAATGCCTTAATCCTGATTTAGGCTAAGAAAAGCTAAAGGTCTTTTTGTTTCTTTCTCTTTATCTCTCTGAGTATGTATGTATATATGTGTTTGTGCCTATGTGTATATATATATATATTTTGTAAAAGATTTGTAAGTTTATTGAGATCCTGAACATTACACAAAGGTTTCCCTGGACACACAACTGCTTTGTGTTGAAACTTCCTTTGTTGCCGACTCTGCCTGATTAGTTTCAGCTCCTCAATAACCTAGAGGTTGTGGTCGTTGATGTCACAGGGGTTCAGAATACTGGTCCATGACTTCAAACAGAAGATCAAAGTGAATTTTCCGAGGAGCTCCAAGTGTGTTCTGCAACTGCTGGTAAAGAGCATCAAACATTCTCGAATGTGGATCAGTAACTAGATCTACACCACCCAGAACGAAGCGGAGATTTGGTCTTTGTCTGCTCATTAATTTGTTATCCACCTACACTGACAGGACACATTAATTAGGTTAAGTGGTCATTGGACAGATCTCTCCTTTGCCATTTATTTTATAGACAGTTCTAGCATATAGATGCCAAAGGCCTAGTTCTATCCTTGCGCACGATCCTTAGGATGACTTCTGGCCAGTCTAAACATCGCCTAGGAATTGTTTATCATGGCTGATTTAATGCCCCCCCCCCAAAGCATGTATACTATTAATCTCTGCTGAGGAATCTCCAACAAAGCAAATATTTACACAAAGAGGGGAATTCCCTTCTAGCTGCAGGGGTGGACCAAGCCAGTGGTACCAAAATAGATTTGACTGTGTCCAAGTCCCTGAGATTTTAATCACATTTAATGACTGTACAACTTGTGCCAGGAGGAAGGAAGATGTGATGTCTCTCCATGGCTATGCAGTATAACTTGTTTTTTTATTTACAAGGCTGCAAAAGAGGGGTTATACCATGGCTTTCTCCCCTCCTCCACTTATGAGCTATTTGTATAAAGCCATATCTGGTGTATTTAAAAACCCTGAGAATAGGGCAAGGTAAAGGAAGGGGAAAGATGTTAGCACAAAGGGAAGTTTCCCACAAGAATTACCAAGAGTTTGTTCCATAGAGGAACTCCTCAGTTGCTTCTTGCTCCTGGAAATGTTTTCACCTGCCTTGCCAAGACCTTGATACTCGTATCTGGGAGGTATTAAGCAATGCAGAAAGTTTATTCATCAACTTTGATTTATCTTAGTGAAAGAGCAGAGAAATGAAAGTTACTTCCTTCCTCTCCCCCAAATTCAGGGTTTTTAATGCCTAATGACATGCTCCCTAGTTAGAGCAACGTATTAGTCAAATTTGATATACTGACTTAGAAATCACACATTAGCGCCAAACATGTTCTAAGAAATTAAGACTTCCTCTTGACACAAAATTTGGCTCTGAATTCAAACTAGATAAACAACATCTTTTTTTTTTTTAAATGCTACATTTGGAAAGTAAATTGAAATATATAGGCAATAAGTGATCTCTTCATCTTTCACAGATATCACTGGATTCAGGATGAGAAGCCTTGTGCGTAGTGGGCTCCTCTCTGAAACCAATGCCTTTCCTTAGGGCTTCTGACCCAATGAGTTTGAATTTGAGGTGGGGATAACTTCTAAGGGCTGAGTCTGCTCCAGGTCCAGTATGAGGAACACTCTTGCTGCAGGGAATTGAACCTGAACTCGAACGACTCAGAGACCCCACAGTTTAACCATTGGAACCAAAGCCTGAGAGCTGGGATGAACGCACCACGTATCATCTGCGATCGTATTACTTTGGTAACTATGAGTCAGCAATGCTAGAAATATTTTTTTTAAACTCAAAGGCCTGAGATCTGAAGAAAGAGCTGACTAACAGCTGAGTCATTCTGCTGAAGGAAGTTACCCAACCAAGACAATGTATTTCCTGGCTTTCTACAAGAAAAACAAAACATCTGATAGTTTCCAATTAACGATAAAATAGATCTTAACACAGAGTTTTCTTCCCCTCTGAAATCAAGAGAATCACTTAAGTTATCAGGACATTATGTTCATCTCCTTAATTCTTTGTGGGGATTTTAGATTTCATCTGTCTTTAAAAATATCTTTTGATATCTTTGTAGAAGTATTATAAACATATATTTTCAAGTCTTGTAAATGTCAAAGTGACACTTACTTGTGTCCTGTGTTCATAGAGGTTCTTGGCCCTTTCTCACTACTTCATTTTTCCTACAGGGGCAGGCTGACCTTTGAGTGCAGAAACCAGACCCTGGTTAGGAGCAGCTAGACTATGTGAGCAAAGTTACCATGTGGCACCAGGTCATGTTTGCCAGGGAACAAAGTAAGAAACATATTGTGTCAGTATGTTCCATGAAGCCCACTGAATCTGGAAATCAATTAATAATGTATCTATTGAGTCATTCAGCCTTTTGATTTTGTTTGTTTTTGGCATGACCACCTACTATGTGCCAAACATAATTCTATACTATTTCTTAGCACCTTTGGCCTCACACACTATAATACATTCTGAGTCCGTCCTTCATCACCTATACTAACAATATCATGGTCTAATGGGAAGTAAGAGGGCTTCCAAATAAGTATCCAATTTCATATTTGAACAGGGGCCCTTACTGCATGAGCTGCTGCTACTTATATTACCTGAATCGCAGATTCCTGATTTATAACATAAGAATAAAAATATTCCATTTAAAATAGTTGGCAAGATCAGTAAATTTTTTCTGGCGTTCCTATTTTATACATAAGGAAAGCACATAAGGGAAATGCAGAGTAAAAAGAAAAAAAAAAGAAATGGAGGTAAGTTTAGAAAAGACTATGAGGCAAAATGAAAGACCCATTGTGACATAGGAGCTGGTGAACCAAGGTGGGATGTGTTACCCGGGAAAGGACATTGAAAGCATGCTACATAACAAACCAATTGTATCGCAGAACCGGGGTCCTGACATTCCCACTGGCTTGTTCGGTTTGACTGATAGTAAACGGGCCATCTCAATTCTATTTGCCAGAACCATCTGTCGCAGGACAGAGCCCATCCTTTGTGTATCAGGAAGAGTAGGCCTGTAGCACAGGTAGTTGGTACAGAGTCACTGTCCTGTGTTGAGTTTAGACATTTAGTGCCTGTGGTACCTGAGTCAAAGTTGAGAAACATGCTGCAAGGTGTTCACGGATGTGGCCTTTTCTTTCTGCCAAGGCTGCATGAATGTCTATAAAACTGAAAGGCACTGAGTCTCTGAGGTCAGAATCAGTACGTGCCTGCTTTATAAAGGGGGTTAATTATGCTCCTCCCAGAGAATCAGTTTATGCTCTGCTGCTTTATATAGCCTTTTAGGGTGGGCACCCAAGTGTGGCCTACAACCAGGGAGTTAGATATATTCAGGTGCAATATACCCCATCGCAAAACACTAAAATTGCATCAGTTGGAGGGCCAGAGGGAAGTGGAGACTATCGTCTTAGGGAAGAGAAGGGATGCACAGAAGGTGTAATCCACACAGAGGAAACTGAAAGTTCCTTATGTTCAGATGGCTCACAGAATGTGGATTAATTCCAACAGGGATAGCAGCCAGTTGAATAGTGATGCCTTTCAGTGTGTGAGCCATGATAAGGGCTAGCTCACAACTTAGAAGCATGCCTCGGTTATCTGGAAGAAGAGCAGGGAGGGCAGAGAACACAGGCGAAGATACAGTTAGGTGGACAGACCAGTGGGTGGACAGTGAGGAAGCTCCCTTCTTATTTCTCCTAATTTTAATAAAATGGGAAACAAGGTTATCAGCTGATGGTGAGAAGGGCAGGGGCTGTGGGAGGTGTGACTGGGAAGTGAATGGGGAGAGAACAAGACCGCTGGAGGTGAGGTGACCTAGGGGCTGAAAGGCTGAGGTAACAAAAGATCTACAGGGATAGGAAGATCACAAGTACTGTGGAAAGACCAGTGATGGAGAGAGAGAGTGAGCCACAAGCTAACTCTTCATGAAATGCGGGGCAGTCAGAGGGATCCCTGTACTAGATTGCCACAAGGAGAGAGATCGGGTGCTATACCCGCAGCCATGGCTTTTGAATTGCTAAAAGTTTTTATTGAGATGGGAGGAAAATGATCTGGAAGTAGCATTAAGTTGCAAATAAGACAATTAATGAACTTCCTGGTTTGGTAGCACAGGGCTTTGATAGACAAAACCCCATGAAAAGGCTATAGGATCAGCGGTGTCCTCAAGGGTATCCAGATTTCAGATGCAGCAAGAACATCCACACAGGAGGTCCCTGAGAGTGCCAGAGAACAGAAGAGAGTAAGGAAGGTGAGCGTGGGAGGGAAAGTGGGTCTAACTTGGGGACAAACAAAGTGATATGGAAATGACACTGGTTGATGAGGGACGACCTGGGGGTTTTAGGAGAATAAAATATTCTTATGAGCATATTTTTTCAGTCAGGGGGAATGGGGGCTATAAAATTTAACTTTGTCATCATGATGAGGGTCATCATCATCATCATCAGACCTGTTTAGTGCTTGTTACTTTGGATACAGCCTGTATCAGATCTGTTCTATTAGTATGGTTTCTATCTCCCAGAACACATTTATTAATATTGATCTGCTAGGTTTGAAATAATCTCAGAGGCCTTTTAGTTTATTCCTGTGTATTGTGTGTGTTTATGGTCAGTTTTGTGGAGGTATCATTTATATACAGTAAGAAGTGAGATTCACCCTTTTTAGTGTATTATCTTATAAGCTTTGACAAGTGGACAGATCACCAAGTTGAGATCTGTTTTCAAACAGTTCTAACAGCTCCCAAAATTGACTTGTGCTTGTAGCCAACACCTTATTCCTACCCTCAGCACTGGCTTGTTTTGGCCCCTTTAATTTTTTTCATTTTCCAGAATGACAACTAAATGGAATCATACAGCTGCTGTTGCTTAAACATGATGCAGTTGCAATTCATTCTTGTGTTTTTCAATGCGTTGTTCCTCTTCTTTGCTGAGTATTATTCCATCATATGGATATAACAGTTTACTTGTGGATTTACCAAGTGAACAATATTTGTGTTGTTTCTAAATTTTTGGTGCTTATGAGTAAAGCCACTATAAACATTTATGCATACATTTTTGTGGGAATATAAGTTTACACTTTTCTTGGGTAAAAATCAAGGACATTGTTGTATCATATGGTAAATGTATGTTTAGCTTACAAGAAGCTGTGAAACCATTTTCCAAAGTGGCTGCATCATTTTGTATTCCTACCAGCAATGCACAAGAACTTCAGTTGCTCCTCCCCCTTGCCAGTGTTGATATTGCCAGTTTTGTGGTTTTTTTTTTTAATTGTTTTTGGGTTTTTTTTAGTTAATCAAGTGGGTGTGTAGTGTTATTACATTGTGGTTTTAATTTGCACTTCTCTAGTGACTAATGATGTTGAGCATTTTTCATGAGCTTATTTGCCATTTATTTGTAAATTTTCTTTGTTAAAACCTTTTGTGTACTTTTTGTAATCCTCACTTGAGTTTATTTTTTTCATTGATTTTTAGAGAGTGAAAAGGAGGAAGGGAGGGGAGAGAGAGAGAGAGAGGGAGAGAGGGAGAGAGGGAGAGAGAGAGAGACATCGATGGGAGAGAGACATTGATTGGTTGCCTCCCACATGTGCCCCGATTGGGCCAGGGATTGACTTTGCAACCCAGGTACACCACCTAAATTCAGTATCTGTTCATGCACGTTGACCACCTCTCCTGCTGGAGCCTTTAAAATGTTTGTTATAGTCTGTGAGCTGTTCTCGTTTACCCCTCAGAACTGTGCCCTGTGCGAGATATCTGAGGTTTCAGTGAGCTGAACCAGACCCTTTCCAGTTGGGGGGGGTGCTCCTAGCCTGCGGGAGAGGTAGGTGTTCTCCCGCACTCCCTTCCCATTCCTAGTTGGCTGATCTTACATGGTCTCACTTATATGTGGAATCTAAAGAACATAATAAACTGGTAAACAAAATAGATTCAGTGACATGGAAGCATGGAACAGACTAACCAATCTCAGAGGGAAGGTGGGGGTGGGTGGGTGGGAGGGAGAGATTAACAAAAGAATTTATATGCATATATGCATAACTCATGGACATAGACAATAGTGTGGTGAAGGCCTGGTGTGGGGAATGAGTGTGGCAAGGGGTCAGTGGGGAAGAAAGGGGACATCTGTAATATTTTCAACAATAAAAAATTAATTTTTAAAAAAGATGTTTATTATAGCGATTTTAAATTCACTATAGTATGGCCCAACATATGGGTCATCTCTGGTTCTGCCAATTGCTTTTTCTCTTGTCAGTGGGTCGTTTTGCCTTTGCTTTTTTTCATGTCTCAGAATTTTTCCTTGAATAATGGGCATCATGTGTGGAACTGTAGAGAGTGAGGTAACTAGTAAGATGCTTGGAAATGTGTCCGCCTGTCTTCTGGTAGGCTGTTATTGTGGAGTGTTAGGCCAGTCTATTAGAGGTGAATTGGGTTTGGATCCTATTGTTGTTATGAGTTCATTCACTGTATCCCTGGATTCAAATTCCTCTCGCATTACCTTGAGGGAGGGTGGGTCTAATTTGCCATTTTGTTTATTTAATGTTCCTGCTCCACCCTCAGCAATAGATGTCCTCTACATGCCTGTACTTCAGAGAGGTTTCTCTCTGTTCTTGCCACACCCATGCTGGTAGACTGCTGTTGCTGATTATTTGGTTCTTGGTACTTTAGTGTGGAGAAGTGTTCTCCATTTCAATTAGTGGGAAATCATGGCATCATAGAGAAGGATGGCTGAGGTGGTACAAATTCTTGTGCCTACAATTTCGAGAGGTTCTACATATTCATACTTGCCCACCCTTAGACTTTAGGAATTTATTAAAATTTTTAATTGAGTTTGTCTTACCTACTTCTGTGGCGGCTCTGACTTCCTTTTGTTCCCATCACTAAGCCCATGATCATATGCCCTCTCTCTTGAAAACATTTGTCTTTTCTTAACGTTGAGACCAGTTGGATTCCCCACAATGTGACTTTTCTAGGGTCAAAACAAATTAAGACTTATAGTTTATCAAGCCTTTTCTAGTTGATAGGGTAGGAATGACACTCTTTCTACATTTCTACATCCCGGGAAGAAGTCAGAAGTATAAGCTGTTAAATAGGAGATTTTTAGCATTTTCATTTCTCTTCATACCAAAATGGATGTTGAAACTTTCGATCTTCATTCTTCTGATACTTACTCTGATCAAAATAGGCATTGGCTGATGAAGCTCTGAGCCCAGCCTTTACAGTTTCAACAAGAAGACAATTGTACATTCTACAGAAGGTGATTCTATGTGAAAAGAATGACACCCTTGGGCAATCAGTAGTCCCCATTGCCAGGGGGTAATCTGCCCCCTACTTACTGCCAAATTATGTGTATAATGAGTCACAGGCACATTTCTAAATATATTAACAGCCCTGAAAAGTGTTTCAGGGGCACATCTCTCAATTATGGTCATGAGAAAGGTCATGATAGTCCAGGCTTTCATCATAATTCAGCTCTCCCTCCGCAGTTCGCCTTGGGTATGTTGAAACACTGTGACTGTTCAGTCAGAAGCATTGTTCATTTTTGAAGATGACTTACTGGAAATGAGTAAAATATCTGAGAGAGTCCATTCCATTTAAAGACCTATTTCCTCATTCAAAAGCTTTTTTGTGTAATAACAGTATCTCAAAAACTCTTCTGTGCAACACAGCAAACTCATTCCTTCTCAATCACCGATTAGAATCCACAACTTCAGCTGAAGAAAAGATTCACTGTGGACTTGGATGCTAGCCATTTTCACTGAATTCCCCTCTCATCCACTCCTGTTAATAACAAAAGCAGTGTTAGTAACCGCCACGTCGCTTCCTTCCAGTGTGGCATTAAACAATCCATAAAGTTTTCTGACATTTTACTGTGGCTATAAAATATAGGGTGGAATCTTACAGAAAGCTACCCCCCAAATTAGCCTTGGATAAAAGAAAATTGTTCTGAATCCCATTACTTTGAATAGTGTTCCCTACCTACCTCCCCCTGCCAAAGAAAATTGGCAATATTTTATAGCCTATATAAATAAAGTCAAATAAGAGGGATCAGGAAATCAGAAAACATTTCAAAATTAAATATTAAAAGATCTTCTAAAGCCGATACTCTTAACCTATTTAAAGCAGTTCAAGTTTTACTTTGTGAACTTTTACTCTAAAATCATTTGGAGTTGCCAAAGCTCAGGAGGTTACTTATCAATAATGATTAACATCAGTAACCTGTTTCCATGTTCTGCCCACATTATGACATATCAGTTTCCCCCTGAAGATTAAGGGTCATATTTTCCACATACTATTCAGATAGAGAAAGAATTCCGAAATGAAGTCGCACTTTCTTCTCTCCTGCTTATAATTTGAAACTCATACATTTTCCTCTCTAATTAATGTGGAGTCATTTTTGTAACAGTACTTCATCACTCATTGTTATTAATTTTCCATGTATTTATACTAACGATGAGTGGTGAAGTTCTTAAACTACTAAGTTTATGATTATCCGCAGCTCTGTGAAGGCCTGGAACCACATCATAAGTCTCTTGACACAGAAGTAGAATATATTTATTTTGGAAGAAAAGCAACATTAGTGAAAACCAAACCATTTGGATATATTTTTGTTTGTACTAGAACTAAATTAATCAAACCAGAAAAAATTGCCTAGCAACATCTGACATTAAAAAGATTCCAAAACACAAACTAAACCACATGGAGGGTGAGATAGAAGACAGTCCAAGCCTCGTGCAGATAAGAGTCACAATCTGTAAATGATGCTGCCTCTAACCCTAAAGAGAGAAGATAGGAAAGAAATTAGGATTAGATACAGAGGAAGAACTAAGTTAATATAGGCTAACATATAGTGAGTGCTTACTAGATTTCAGAACCTCCCCTAGGAGCATTATATACATCTGACAATTCCTACAGAACTAATTATCTCCATTTGCAAAGAAGCTGGGCAGTGCAGTTAAAGACCAGTCAACTCTTAAAGCCCAACGTCGATCTGTTCAGATTCTTATCCCTTATAGGAATGTAGGCAAATTAATTATCTTCAAATTATAGCCAGAAAGTAGTGTGTTTTCGAAATATATGTCTTTGAAGGTTTGAAGTAGAGAGAGTTAGTTACTCAGGAAGTTAGTTAACAAGAATGTCTAATTGTTCAAACTCTCTGATTGAGTAGGCCATATGTAGTCCACTTTGTTCCACAGAGGCAGCTCTGATGGGCAAAGCTGGCCATGGCTATACGGTCACTCAGTGGGAAGAGTGATTCTGACAATGAGAACCAAGAAGTGATGTTTGATATTGGCGTTGGAGAGTTTTCCAAAAAATAATTTTCAAATCTTTTAAGTCACAAAATTAAAGTTATTTTCTTTGTACTGAAAAAAACCAAAACCCACAGAGAGAGAGAGAGAGGCCATGTTGTAGCAGAGGAAATAAGACAGGAGCTAAAAATACATGAAAGAATGTTAAAGATATAGCATTTTACCAAGGTAGGGGGTTAGGAGACATATTATTATTAAGATATTAGTATGAAGGTGTGCTTTAGTGGTAGATGGAAACCCAGCAATGTCCAATACTTGATGACCTGGTTTCTGCGTTATAGGACATTGGTTTCTTTCCCATTGTTTTTGAGGCCATGAGAAAAATAAGTATCTAATGGAGGGGGGGGGGAGGAAATTTTGTGAGAATTTCACAATGCTAGGTAATCTGCATACTCACTATTTGCCATGTTATTTCATGAATCCATTGTTATTTTGCCTTGAGAATGATTTGGTCAGCGGTAGGGTCTTTTCTATAGGGCAACATTCCTAAGAATGCTAGTAGAATATGAGAAGATCAAACCAGGGAAGAAGTTAAGGGCCTGTTTAAGGCTTTCTGAAACTATGATCATGATGGGCTCTCAACATGTAATCAACCATCTTATGGTTTGCATGGCTTAGATACTTACATGGTTTTCTTGGTTTGGTTATATTTTTGGTGTGTGGGTCTGTGTGTTTGCATATATGTAGATTTTTTTAATTTCCTGTGTGCCATAATCTAAGCCACTCAGCACACTGTACATTTTTACCTCACCATTATCAAGGGAATGCAAGGCTCAGAACAAATTAAGGAGGAACAGACAGCCCTACAAAGTTACATCCTTCCCAGTAGGCTTAGTTCTTCTATACCACTTCCAATGTCTGTCCTAAATGGTTACTGGGTTTTCTTTCGAGAAGGCAAAACTAGGCTTCCCTTCAAATACTTTATCTAATCTACATGCGGCTGTCAAGAAGGTCATGGTATCCAGATCAGGAAGGAAAATCAGAATGAGGTAGGAGCAGGATCTTAGAAATACTTAATGAGGTTAATTCTACTCTTCAAGCTTGGCAGGGAAATATTTTGTCTCTTGGCAGATGGGGAGAACATCTTCTCTATACATCTTCATGCTGAATTCATCAAGAATGAACAGGCTAATTAATTGGCTCCCCTGAGAATCATTTGGCCTAACTTTTAACAGTATTGTGGAAAAATCTATTCTTTCTACTGAATCTTCTCAGCCTTGGTCTTTCTTCCTTCACCCCACTTTGCACTTTCTCTCCACTGAAAAACATACCCAAAGACATATTCCTAGTAGATAAAACATTCCACCCTGGGTCAGTGGGCTCAGGGACACAATTCTCTCCTTCCTGTATCACTCAGAGTTATCTCTAAGTACTCCTGGCAAGTTTCCTAGATGCTTTGTTAGGAACTAGCCTGAAGAAGTCTATAATTCTCAAATCCACCCTAAAAATATTATTTGGGAATCTTCAAGATTATTAAGTCCAAGAGAAATATAGTAGTTATGATAGTCTTCTCGAATGTTTTCTAAAAATTACACAGGTTCTAAAACGCACATACGATTGTCATGGGTAAAAAATACATTCACTTTTAGATGGCTTATAAGTAAAAACAGTTTTCTGTAATCAGAGATCCAGAAGAGTTTTGTTTATAAAAAGGTAAAATCTGCAACACTGGAAAACGTTTAGTCATGTTGTCTAAGAATCCTGGTTTTTTTTCCTCCTGTCTTATTTATTTTTATTTATGTATATTAATTTGTGATAATAACACTTAACATAAGATCTACCCTCTTAGTAGAATTTTAAGTGTATAATACAGTGTTGATAACTATAGGCACAATACAGTAGATCTCTGTACCCTTTACAATTGTACCCTTTGACTAATACTTCCCCACTTCCCCCTCCCTCCAGCCTAGGCAACTACCATTCTACTCTCTGCTTCTATGAGCCTGACTGTTTCAGATTCCTCATATAAGTGGTACCATGTAGTATTTGTCATGGGTCTGGCTTACTTCAGTTAGCCTATTGTCCTCCAGATTCATTCATGTTGTCACAAATGGCAGGATTTCCTTCTTAAAGGCTGGCTAAACATGTGCGTTGCATGTAAATACCACTTTCCTTTTTCCATTCATTCATCAGTGGACATTTAGGTTGCTTCCATGTCTTGGCTAGTGTGAATAATGCTGCAATGAACATGGGAGTGCAGACCTGTCTTTGAGGTTCTGATTTCAATTCTTTTAGATATATACCCAGAAGCGGGACTGCTTGATTCTATGGTAATCCTATTTTTAAGTTTTTGAGGAACCTCCACACTGTTTTCCACAGTGGCTATACCTATTTACATTCATACCAACAGTATACAAAGATTCCCTTTTTCCCACATCCTGGGTTTGAAGGTTACTCAGAGGAAATTATCATCACAGCTTAGTATAGCTGATTTCAGTAGAAACTTGGGTATTTTGGAGTAAATACTTGATATGTGAAAAACGTTTTCAAAGCTTTATATTTAGTTGGAGTCTCTGGATACAGTGGTTGATTTCTAGTGAACTAGTTTGAGACTTATTTACTGCAGGACGAGCTGTGTCGGTGTTGGGCCAGGCAGGCAGGGTGGGATTGGAAAGTAGGTGGAGTTTGGTCTTGTTCCTGGCTGCTTTTTTATGCACGATTGTGTCCCTTTCTTCGTGGCACACCCTCCTCCCAGTCTGTAATCTGAGAACTTCAAGATGAAGTGCGATTGAATTGGTGAAGGGTCACATGATCCTGTCGGTATAACAGTGGGGGCCAAGGATCTTCTCCAAGTCAGGATCTGATCCCTTCTCATTCAGGCCTACCTCTTCAAATGGCCTTATGACAGCTTAATATTTCTCTGGAAGTGTGTGGGTTTCTCTGTGTGCGTGCACATGCACAAAAGAAAGAACTGAGACATGGGAAATGTGGAGAAATGGAATGAATAGTGCCTGTGACCTTCAGACTCAAATGTTTTCTAAGTGACCACAGCTCATCTTCTTGCCCCATTCTCCCCAGCCCCCCCCCCCCCCCAGGTAGATTTGTTAAGCACAGGAATGTTGATTTTTTAAAAACTTTATCTTTATTATTGAAAGTATTACAGATGTCTTTTCCCCCTGTTGACCCCTTCTCCCCCCCCCGCCCCCTCCCCAGGCCTTCCCCACACTATTTTCTGTGTCTATGGGTTATGCATATATGCATATAACTTCTTTGGTTAATCTCTCCCCACCCCCCTACTCCCGCCTTCCCTCTGAGATTTGTCTGTTTAGTCCATGCTTCTATGTCTCTGGATCTATTTTGTTCATCAGTTTATTTTGTTGATTTTCAGTACACTTGCTCCAAACTGACCAGAGGCTAATTCCACCTAAAACCCTTACTTTTCAAACACCACAGCAGCTAAGCTGATGGCTTGGCTGGGTGATGAGGTCATGACCAGCAGGAAAGACCTGCTCTCCCCATCTACAGACCTTCCTTAATTCCCGCAGCTGAGGGTGCCGTGTATTGTGGGGAAGGGAATCCCTCTTTTGAAAAATATCTCAGTAGTAACATTACACTCTTTAGTCATTGACTATCCTTTGTTTTGGGGCCAGATACATAGTCATATTGATGCTGGAGGTCCTTTTAGTGATTTTGGATAACACCAAAGAATGGGGAAAAAAGATCTATAATCTTACCACCCAAAATAATTTTTATAATTTACTTTGATGACTATTCTTCCAGTTCTTTTAAAAAATGTTCTGTGTATGAGTGCATGAGAGAGGGGGAGAGAGAGAGAGAGAGAAAGGGGAACATATTTGTCATAGTCCTTTATAGCCCCTTCTTTCATCTCTTAGCTCATTATGGATATTTTCCCATGACAATAAATATTCCTCTGTAACTGCCATTCTCAACCAGGGGCAATTTTCCCTGCCTGCAGCTTGAGGACATTTGGTGACATCTGAAAACAATTTTTGCTTCTGGCATCTATTGGGTAGAAGCTAGAAATGCTCCTAGACATCCTACAGTGCACGGGATAGCCCCACGATGAGGAATAATGCTGTCCAATAATGCTGAGGTTTAGAAACCCTCCTTTAAAACATTATTTTAAATAGCTCCCCATTATTCTGCCCTAAAGTAGAATTATTCATTGCTCCACTGATGGAAATTCAGTTGTTTTCACGTTTTTGTTGCTATTATAAACAAACTGTTGGATATTCTTGGTCACACACATTTGTATGCACTACTGCTTAGATTGAACTAGAAGAAACACTTACACATGAAAATTGGTGGATCAAAGAAAATGCACTTTTTTGAGGCTTAAACCATTGTTCTCAAATTTTTCTGCAGAAAGGTGATTTAATGTAATTCTCTTGCTGGTATGATAATCCTATCTCTAAGTCTCTCTTGTTAGTAAAGCTCACCTTCTTAGAATGTCTCACAGTTATGGGAAGGGCCTTTTTATCTTTTGCTTGATTCACATAAGATTTAGTCAGAGAGGGACAGGAGAAGTTCAGTGGCATCTATGGGCCCATTTACTCTGACTACTCACAGGGAGTTGGGGGTGATGAAGAAGGTATGAGCAGAGGGTCCTGATGCTCTTCCTATTCCTAATCTACCTTTCACTAAAGGGACTGCGTGTCTAGCCCTTGCTATGCCCCATGGGCAGAAAGAACAATGGTTTGACCAGAATTTACATTCAGGCATTTGTCAGACCCAAGTCTAACCCATCAGATTAAAATGGAATGATACATACCAGGTACTTGGCATAGAGCCCAAGATGTAATAAATGCTTAATACGTTTTGACTACTATTGCTATTTTAGAGTTAGAACAATCCAGTCCCCCAGCTTATCAGAATTTTCTCTGTTAGGTGCTGCAGCAAGTCTAGTGTAGACATATCTTCATTATTTCCTTGCTCATTGGTCATCCTTGCAGTTTCAGACCCTGCATTGCTAAATGTGGGCTCAGATCACCAATGTGTGCAGCTGCTCTTGAAAAATGTTAATCACAAAACAAAACATCCAGCTTTTAAAAAATAGGCATCTTCCTATGACAGCACATCATGTATTCACAAGAGACCCAGTAAATACAGGTATTTTTTTTTCTACTTCAAATTAGTCATTTAAAAATTATTTCTTCAAATTGTTAATTTTTATTATAATCAGATTGTTTTTCTTTACATTTCTCTTCATTAGGAACCAGACATATAGGTCTATCATATCAACATTGACTGAAAATTCATTCTGGTGGCAAAATTTTTACATAGAGTATTCCTAGCATTTTTTCAAAATGTCTCTTGACCTGTGCTCAGATGGCTGTCTGGGGGAGGTGCTTATGTATTTCCATTAAACTCAAAACCCCTTGATAGAAGGGTTCCTGCCTTTTCATCTCTATACACAGCGCCCAGCACTATGCCTAATGTATCATATATGTTCAATACATGTTCATGGAAAGAAACCGAACATGATACATTCCCCAGCATCTGTAATGCCATACCTTGTAAACAGTTACTTTAAATGAAGAAAATGGTTGTTTATTTTTTTTCTTAGCTGATTGAATCCATCCTTCCATTTTATTTTATTATATATTTTATTTTATTTTTTTATTTTTATTTTATTTTCTTCCCTCCCTCCCTCCCTCCCTCCCTCCCTCCCTCCCTCCCTCCCTCCCTCCCTCCCTCCCTCCCTCCCTCCCCTCTCCCTTTCTCCCTTAAGAAAAAGATGTTATGTTTCTGGGGCTAGGCAGGCCGTGGAATGTAGTAAAAAGTCAGAATCACTGATTCCTTGGCTGTTTTAGATTTAGCCAGTTTTGTGTACATTTGACCTCCAATATCCTTTCAAAAATACTGTTAAATAGGAGGTACAATGTTTTAGGACATTTATGCTGCTTTTCCTTAAAGGATGAGAAATCACTGACCACACACAGATTTTTCCCCTGTGTTCTGAGAAAAAATAGATGGCTATCACTGTTTTCAGAAAATGAAGCTAGCCTAATTCCAAATAGTTCAAACTCTTATCTCATCAGAAATATTCCATTGCCTAATATTGCGCAAGAAGTTTAGTAGCATCTATGGGCCCATTTATTCTGACCGCTCACAGGGAGCTGCGGGTGATGAAGGTTCCTTTTGCACAACAAGGCTTCTTGGGAGCGTGTTGTTCCCAGCTCCTCTTGACATATTAGTAGTAGTTGCATGTGACTGGAAATTTTATTAGCTGCTCCTCCCATCTCTGAGGAACTATATTAACATTGAGATCTTGAACCCCACCAAATTCTCTGTCCATTGCCTACATGTCTATGTGTAGAAACCCTGATTGGCATAGAAAGGCACTGTGCAGTCCTCAGCAATCTGGGGTGACAGCAGGCAGGCTTGTCTTATGGTTACTCTTATGAAAGAAATGAATTCCCATTTGACATCTAGCACCATATTGGGCAGAGCTTCTCTAGACACACGTTGTCAGGTTCCTTTCTGTTTCTAGAGTGTTTACAATGTTTTAAAAACCATGGGTGCTACTAAATTTCATCTGATGCCTTTTCGGCACCTATTGGAATGATTACATGACTTCTCTCCTAATGTCCTGAATCATTGATCTTATAGAATGCTAACCTTCTGTTTTCAACCCAAATTGGTCATGATCTTTGGCATTTTGTATCCATTGCTGGATTTGGTTTGCTACTATTTTATTCAGGTGCAGCTATGTTCAAGGGTCAGTTTGAACTCAAATTTTCCTTTCATTTAGGGACTTGTGGTTTTGCTCTCAAATTTTTGCTAGATACAGAAAATGAGCTTAGCAGTGTTTTTTATTTTTCTATTCTCTGGATCAATGTTTTTAGGATTTACATAGACTGTGTAAACCTTACATTGATTAGTAGACCTCGCCTGTCATGTCATTTAATCTTGCTGTTTTCCTTGTGGGATGATGGAAAACTATCGATCAATTTGATTAATCTTATTGTGTCAATATTTTGAGTATTTCTCCTGGAATTGATTTTGTTGTGGTTTTTTTTTTAATTATTCATTTTAGCTAAATTTTCAATTTTAGTGATATAAGGCCATTCCAACTATTCTTTTAATAACCTTTTAATCTGTCATTATGTTCCCCTTTTTATTTCTGTTTGTGAATTTTCCTTTGTTTTCTTAACCGTACCAGTGTTTTTCTATTAGTTGTTTTTTTTTTTAAAAAAAACAACTTTTATATCTTTGTTTTCTATTTAATTTCTGTTCATTTCTGTTCTTATTAGTTTTATTTTGTCTGTTATGTTACATTGTTGCTTAGTTTATCAGTATTCAGATTTAATATTATAAAACTTCTTAAGGCAGTCAATGTTTCCAAGTACTGCTTTAGCTATGTTCTACAAGTTTTGATATGTTCTACTGAATTTCAGTTCTAAATATTGTCAATTCCAATTATTTTTATTTGTTTTTTGTTTATTGGAAGTATGTTTTTAATTTCTAAATGTATGATGTTTTATTAGTTATCACTGAATTATTGTATTGAAGTCAGGTAATGTGGTTTGTGTGGTATATATCCTTTAAAGTTTTTTGAGGCTTGCTTTCTAGCAATTTTTATATATATTTTTATGCATAAAAATTTATTAGATATAATGGATTTTATACGTCCATTAGATTACAATAAGTAAATGTGCTATTCAAACTATAGCCTTATTGATATTTTTATCTATTAATTACTGGGAATATTTTTAAAATCTCCCACTGTGGTGATGGATTTATTAATTGTCATTTCGTAGTTATATAAATTCTTGCTTTATGTATTTTGACCTATATGATTAGTCTCACACAAGTTTAGAACTTTTATCTATCTACTTGGTGAGTTAAACCTTTTATTATTATATTATGACCAGATCTATTTCTAGTAATATTTTATGTTAAAATCTGTTTTATCTTTCATTAATTTAGTTAATCCACCCCTTTTTTGGGGGGGGGGGGCTTATGTTTGCCGGATATATTTTATTCTATTCTCCCACCTTATCTTTTTTAAAAAGGCACAATTTAATGAAATTCGTAAATTCATAGAGTTGTATATCAATCACCACAACCTGGTTTTAGAACATTTTCATTGCTCCCTAAACTTTCCCCTTGACCATTTGTGGTTAATTTCTGCTCCCATTTCCAGCCCACAACTGATCTGCCTTTTTTACTCTATAAATTTGCCTTTTGAACATTTCATATAAATGCAGTTATATACTGTCTAGTCTTTTCCACCAGGTTTCTTTGACTCAGCATAATTTTTTGACACTCACCCATTTTGTAGCATGTTCGCTTCTCTTTGTTGGTGAATATTGTCCCATCCCAGGCTATATTTAAGATTTTTTCCTTTGCTTCAATATTCTACCATATTATTATGTACCGTGTTTGGGATTCACTGGGATTCCTAAATCTAAAACTCTCAACAGCTCTGCAAAATTGTCAGACATCATCTTTTTAAATACTAACTTCCACCCTAGTCTCTCTTGTTCTGTGTTACTGGAACTCTGATATATTTAGATTTTAGGCCTTCTAATTTAATTCCTTCATGTCCTTCAACTGCTCACCATATTTTTCTATCTCATTTATATTCTGAATGATTTCTTTTTTTTTTTTTTTAATATACCTTTATTGATTTCAGAGAGAGGAAAGGAGAGGGAGAGAGAGAGAGAGAAACATCAATGATGAGAGAGTCATTGATCGAGCCTGCAACCCGGGCATGTGCCCTGACCGGGAATCGAACCCTGATCGCCTGGATCCCAGGTCGATGCTCAAACCGTTGAGCCACGCCCGGCCGGGCCTGAATGATTTCTTTAGATTCATCTATGAGTTCAAGTGTTTTCACATCTTCTGCTTCTAATTTGTTATTAAACCTATATGTTAAGTTTTTCTATCCAAATATGTATTTTTTTATTTCTAGAAATTTGATGTCTTCTTTTCCTATTTATACATTATTTCTATAAACATGTAAAACGTTTACTTTGTATTTGGTGTCGGGTAATTTCAGTATCTGAAATCTGTGCATATCTAAATCTGCTGTCTATCGTTTCCGATCATTCTCATTCATGCCGTCCCATTTCCTTGTATGTATTGGGATTTTGGGCTTTGAAATCATGATCCTTGATCTAATGCACTCTTTGAGTCCTGATTGTAAGTGTATTGCTTCGGCGCAGGTTTGTTTTGTTTCTTCTTGGAAGGTTTGTATATAATTCGTCGAAGTGGTGGCACTAGGCAACTGTAGAGGGAAATTATATTGCTACTATAAGACATGATTCTTTTGGGTCTACTTTTTAGTTACTTCATTTACATGATATATAAACATAGTGTAGGGAAGCTCTAACACGGTATCCAAATTTTTCCCTTCTATGAACTTTGTTCCCTTTTTCATTTCTTAATGTTTTTAGTTACCAGAAAGAAAATATTTCAGGTTTTAAGCCAGCTGAGGGGGTTTGAAGCCAAGTGTGTAATGGCAAATGCCTTAAATAGCAGGTTTTGAACATCTTTAACTGAAGGCCAAAACTCCATGATGAGCTAATGAAGCAGACACTTGTCTCTCTACTTTATAGGGTCTGGCGAATGACTCTGCAGTGTCCTCTCTTTATATCCCGCATGTTGTAATGGATGATGCCATCAGAAAGTCATCTCTTTGTGCAAGCAGAGGTATTAGCCTTTGGATGTTACTCAACCCACAAGCTAATTAAATCCTTACTTTTCTGTTTCTTTTCTTCTCTTTCCATAATTGTACAAATCATTTAAATATAGTATATGCATATTTTGTAGGCTTATGGTTAAGGACATCCTATGACCAAGTGGTTTCTTCCATCCACTGGTCCATATATAAAAAAAGCAGTATTTTATATACAGATTGTAAAATATATTTTACAGTAAAAAGGAGCAGAAGGACAGCATTAAATCTGAGTCAGATTCGCATTTCTTATTAATTGCTTACACAGACATGTATTTCAGTACTTTTCCAATACATTTCAGAGTTTCTTCTGGAGGAAAACATTTCTCTGTTTAAGGTGCTATCATTATCTGTGGATTAGAAAATACTAAAATCAATACATTGAAATCCAGTGCTGTCATATGTGATAGTTGTGGTTTTTAAGACAGCTAACATAAATGATTTTCTTCCTCTAAAATCTCCCTTTCAAATAACCTAAATTATTTTCATGAATATGGGGATTTTTCTTTCCTTTGATTAAGTACAAATGCCTGGCCCATTGTTGTTGTTTAATAAACTTTTGTTCTGTGAATGAAAGAAATGTCCCATTTTTGATCTGGGAATTCATGTTATATATCTTACCAGATTCTACAATTTTGGAGGCATCACTTCAAATTCTGTGGTCTTAGGAAATATATTTTGTAATTCAAATAGTTATTCTTTACAGTTACATTTAGTAGTGGGTGGTGGGGTTGAGGTTGGGGGACCCTGCCTCTTAGGGCATCCCAAACTAGTATTGAGGCTAAGTGTAGAACTTGTAGGTAGCCCCAGTCGAAACAGTTTTCCTCCAGACCAAAAGAATGGGTCAAATTGAATATGTGTTTAAATCTGTTCATGTACCTGATATTAAAAAACCAGATATTTCAAATTCTTAAAGACGTCCATTTAGTTGCATTTTTGAGAGGAAGATCATTGAATACTGGCATAAGTATTTCCTTGAACATGTCAAGTCTCATTCCATACAACAAGGTCACTGCTGAAAAGGGATTTAATTTTGGGGGGGTCCATTTAGCAATAAATTTGGCATCTTTTGGGGGTGGTTGGGGCAAGAAAGAGGGTGTTGATTACTGGCAATTTTAATTCCTGAAAGTGAAAATGTCCAAGGCCAAACCATCTTGGGTTGGACACATTCACCAGGATTGACACTTTGTTTACACAGAGATAGTCAGGCATCCACTATCAACCCAAGATCTTAGATAAAACCGTGATGTAATCTTCTGTCTGAATACAGATACTGGGTCCTGGTATGTTAAGTTTTCAGATCAGTAATGCGAATGGAGGTCAAGGTAGTTTGACTCTGACTTGACTAGGGAGAATGCAAGGTTTTCTGAAAAGAGGGCATTGTATTAGATTGTAAGGGACAGAGGCTTACTTAAAATGGGCTAAGCAATACTTTGGGGAACATACTACACCACCTTTGGGTGAGTTCCTTCACTTAATCTTCTTGTTCTGCAGCTGTATCTATCATGATAGTCAATCAATCTATTGAATGACTTTTTCAAAATTTTTTTATAGTAGCAGCTCCACTTTAAAAAGAATTACCCCCCCCCTTATCCCCTACTTCATACCCCTGTTTCTTGCTTCCAGTATTCTCTGTCCTTGAAGGTATTTTATATGCTTAGTTTCAAATCTGGGTTTTGCTCTATCAATTCTGCTTTAGCACACACTATACAGAATTCTTCTTTCAGTGTTTATGCTCCTAAGATGCTGCATTGCTCTCCCCTCCGAGTTCATAGTCCTCTGAGCACATTTGCTGTCCTAGGTAGTGATGTGTGAGGGGACCCTCTTGATGAATTTAGTAGGATGGTGGCTGAAATTTTTCCCTTGGAGAGTTTTAAAAATGGGCCCTTGGAATGGGGCCAAAGGGGAGGAGGGGAGGAGGAAATGCTTGAGGGTGGACAGATCTGCTTATTCATTTTGTTACCACTTTGACTCTCAGGCTGGCTAAGAGCTGTACCTGACTCACACTCCTTCTCCTCCAGTGGGCAGCTGCTCTCCCGACTCGCGGTGGTGATGGGGTGGAGGGAAAGGGCATGCACAAATGCTCCCTTTCCCCATCCACTGCCTCCTTGAATCTCAAGGGTTGCCTGAGTTCTAGTGGAAGAAGCTAGGAAGATGCAAGATTGCTGGAGATGAGTGGCAGCTGCTGGATGACTCAGTGGTGTGGCTGGACCTCGTGTATGTCAAGGAACAGGGAAGTAGGTATTTGTGCAACACACATCACTGCTTCCTGGTCTCTGCTATCAGTAAATTGGTTCTTGAAAGCACCCTCTCCCCTGTTGTTATATTTCATTGCCTGACCCGGACAGCATAACTCATCCTATCTGGGATGAGCCAACAACTCCAGAAACCTTTCCTTGGACCCTCACCTTCACGGTCTCAGGGCCCACAGGGGGTTCCATAATTACGAGAGAGTCTTTTGTGTTTCATCATTTATGTTTCTGTCTGATCAGTAATCCTTTGTCTTTTTCAGGCAGCTGATGTGGCAGTCGTATTAACAGGCAGTTATAAAAACCAAGCATCTGTAAATCCTTTTGATAAATATTTGTGAAGTTTCAAAATCCTCACGTCTGAGCAGTGTAAGTTCGTCTGCAAGACAGTCTCCTGGGAAAGCCATGCTGGCCACGGGAACTTCCTCATGGAGGGGCGAGGGGTGGGGAACTCAGAAGAGTCTTCGGCAAAGATGAATTAGCCTTCATAGAAGTCAGACACTTTCAGACACTGGTACTAAACTCTACTGAGATCAGACAATAAAGTCTTTGCTTTGAGGACTGGGAGAGTTGGGGGATCAAAAAGTCTGGCAAAAAAAATAGGTCACAAGAGAAGTCCCTGAAGTTTGCTCTCCGCATCTCTTAGAACAGCAAAATTCTATATAAAGTATTATTATGAGGAAGAAAATTTAAATGAAGGTTATATAAATTTAAACTATAAATATGTAAAAAAAATATACTTTAAAATAACTGTCATCTTTGGGATACTTTTTTGAATTTTGAAATTGGACAAAAATATCTCCCTTTTTACTCAAGCCCTCCCTAAAATTGACTGACATACTAGCTAAAAAAAAAAGATAGGAGAAAGTAGACTCCCAATTGGACCAACTCAATGGTCTGGACTCTGTACTATAACATTAGAAAATAGCTTTCTTTTCCTCCTACCATTTTTGAAAATTTCTCTGTCATTTATTCCTTCCTCACACCTACATGATATTTTCTGGTCACTTTCAGTTTCATTTCTAAGGTATTAAAAGTACAGTCTGAACTAAACTGAACTTCTCATACCCAGTTTCAAGCTTTTTTACTTTCTCTTGAGTCACACCTAGAGGGTAGGGAAGGGATGTGTCAGTCTCTGCTCTTTCTTGCTTCCTATCTTCCAGACTTGCCATCCTTTGCCTCTGGATCCTTCAGGACTGGATGGGACAGTGGAGTCAGACATAAAGGAAAGAAAAAAGTTGTATACACTCAGCTGGCGCTGTTTGGAGATCTATCTCAACTGTCAAGGGCTCTCTGGCATGACAGGCTTTTAACACTGGCTCTTTCTTTAATAGGGCAACGTTGTGTTTTTGTTTTTCTAAATCATCAGCACCCTGTCCCTCCCCCAGCTCTGACCTCACATGTCTTGCTGTGGGGAATGTGCTGACCCACTCCATCTAGCTCTCTTTGCCTGCTCTAGGGGTACCCGCCACTCCACAGCTTTACCTACACTGGGCTCACTCAGTTGTTGGCAAGTGACAGGTTGTCTTGGGTGAAGCTCTTTCAAGGTTACTCATCCCAGTGTCTCCTATAGTCTCCCAACTCTGGTAATTGAGGCCACTCCCAAGAAGTTTTCACCCTTTCTACTTATAGTACTCAAAGTGCAGACAGGACCACACGTTTCTACAGTTTGGGAAGAATGAGGACAGCAGGGTGCATGTAGGAGCCTTATCCAGTCAGATCCCATAGAAGGCACAATTTATGTAAGTGAAACAAGGCATAGACAAACTAATTGGAGATACTTACATTGTTTTAGTTCTGTATCAAGGCCAAATAGTAATACTAAGTTTTTATTGGACAAATATGGATGGTAGGAAAAATCAAGATGACTAGGTATTTAAGATGATTAGTTTTGGGGACAAATGGATGTGTTTTAAGACTCAACAATCTGGGATAAGATCTGCCTTCTCTATGCTAAGTACTGCACTGAAGACCACTAACCAACAGCCTGAATCCACACAGGAGTTCCCGATTGGGTCAAGTCAGTTACAAAGGAGAGTTGGGAATGTTTTTCTCTAAAAGCGCCTGTAGATGTCACTAAAGTAAATGGCTCTTTTATCCTTGATTTGCTAGTGGGGCCAAAAGCCCACAAAAAAGTAAAGTAAAAAAAAAAAAAGGTATTTTGTGAAGTCCATCTATGTTGTTTAATTAACAACATCGTGCAACATAGCAACAGTACCATAATTCACAGGAAGTTTACAAATTGCCCTTCCGTTTTAGAGCACTGATATATATTAAACAATGAAATTTCCCTCAGCAATAGTCTTCAGTTTCTAGCAGGGCGGGGAAATCACTCCATCCTCTCTTCCCTCACAGCCAAGCTCCTTTCAGGGCAGGAGACACATTTTCTGTCATTTACCATAAGCGACGTGGACTTCAAGCAAAGAATATTGATGCCTCATGAAAGAAAAATAAATCACATAGGCATTGACTGTACAAGGTGAAGGCAGGTGGAGAAAACATTTTAAAGTGTGCTGGGAGCGGCATTTGATTCTAAAAGCATTTAAATGTGTGTTTTGTTTTGTTTTGTTTTTCTTCTGCACTGGTTGTAAAGATAACTATAAACTTTGATCATCTAGAAAATATAATCTTTCCCCTCTCCTTCCAGGGAAGGGAAACGCAGTGAAAATGATCAGCTAGGAAGTCCATCTAAGCTTTCATTGCCTGGTATGTATGTGTGTGGGGGGTGGGGGGTGGGGGCGTTTAATGATGTTTCCCAGGAGCACTTGGCACCTGTATTTCCATACAGTAGAGGATGTTTTCTGCTGGGACCATATTCTGTAGGCTAGTCTTCTCACTAAAAGGCTAGAACATTTTATCACAGGACAGCCAAGATTGAGATCCACCAAAAGAATGCTCAGTGGAGTTTACAGAGACTCAGAGCCCTGTTAACAGAGTGTGAACAGACCTCCTTGTGTTAGCAAGAGTGTTGTAGGCCTCACTGGAAAAATGAGTGGTACTTAAAGTGAAATCCAAGCAACTGAAAATGTAGATCCTGAGAATAAGACCTCTGAAAAAAAGTTATGTGTCAATGAAAGATGGCTTAGGGCAGAAAGACAAAGTACTGAGAATTATCAATGGAATCTAGAAGAAAAATACCTAGTTATTCTAGAGGAAACATTATCACCTGTTCCATGTGAGGAAGGATTGAAAGTTAGCAGTAAGATCCATTGTATATTTCTTATACATTTGATGAATAATCATATGTAACTGGTAAAATACAATTTTATATATTGCAAAGAAATATATTTAGATTCTAATTCTAAGAAAAAACTTAAGCATTTTCTATTGATCCCATTTTTGTCCTTATGAAGGCCTATAATGAGAACCCTTGTTGATATTATTACTTATAGATATCTGAAGATAATGGACCCTAAGTGCATAATCTGGTCATGACACTGGTGTTCACACTGGAAAAAATCAAGTAAACAGCATCCTTTACAAAATTTTGTCTTAATGACACTAATTTATACTTGGAACTTTTTCCTCTTTGGTAATATTACTACAAAAAGAAAATTATTCCATTCAGTTGATATAGTAAAATAAAATGTTATGTGTTAAAGAGGGTTTTCAAAAAGTTAAACAGAATTACCAGATGGCCCAGCAAGTCCAGTCCTAGCCCAAGAGAACATATGTTCACACAAAGATTTTTACATGAATGTCTGAAGCAGCATTAGTCAATAACCAGAAGGTAGAAACAACCCAAATGTCTGCCAACTGATAAATGAATAAATGAAATCTCTCTCTCTCTCTCTCTCTCTCACACACACACACACACATATACACACTGAAATCTTATTTGGCAATGAAAGGGAATGTGGTATTGATACCTACTATAACAAGGATGAACCTTGAAAAGATTATATTAAGTGAAATAAATCATCCAAAAAAGACCAAATAGTGTATAATTCCATTTAGATGAAATTTCCAGAATAGGCAAGTGGGTAAGTCTATAGAGACAGAAAGGAGATTAGTGGCTGCCAGGGGTGGGTTGGGATTGGGAAGCATAGGAAAGAGGACATTAGGAGGTGACTGCTAATGGGTTTGGGGTTACTTTTGGGGGTGAGGAAAATGCTCTGGAATTAGATCATGGTGATGCATAACTTTGTAAATATACTGAAAAAAATCACTGAAGTGCACACAGTACAATAATTTCATGGCACATGAATTGTGTTCTGAGAGGGAGAGGGGGAGAGAGATTTTCTGTTGGGCATCATAGTGAAATCAGTTTGAGCTTCCTCCATTAATACTTCTAGGAAGGAAAAGTTTCTTTCTTGATCAATTCAAGTAGAAAAGGGCAATTCATAAGATTCCACCTCTCTCCTTTTTCTCGCGGGGATAGAGACAAGCGTCTTGGAGACGTGCAAAATATGCTGGGGTGGGAAGAGGGACGTAATCTTTTATTAGTCACTCTGAAGGAGACCATTTCCCCCTGTGCAGCTAGATCAATGAATACAGATGAGTCACTGCCCAAAGTAAATGAGTCACATTAAATTTTGGGGGTGAGGGATCCTAAAATAGACAGTGGACTTTTATATTAAACAATAACAAATCTACAGAGTTTTGTGTGTATATGCATAGAAATCATATGTGAAACCAATTTAAATATTTCTGTGTTTCTGTTTTTTGTTTCTTTTGTGCTAAATACAATCACACCCAGAAAGGTCTTGATAATCACTCTAAAAATTACAAGCATAATTATTTTAAGGACAATAACATTTTAGCAGAAATGCCTTCTGCAGTAACCTTTTCCTTCTAAACAATATGAAGAAACTACATTCAGGTCAAGACAATCCTGTCATTACATAGTTTACTCCAGTGGCTTTCAATATAAAGTGTGTTTATAAAACCCAGTGGAGTTTTATAACTAGAACAGCCCCAAATAGGCTTCTAATGATAACATCTGCAGGCTGATGTTTTGAAGTATTTTCTCATAGTCTTGGGACAGTTCCTTTATGTCTCACCATGTGCTATTGCTCCTTTAGCTCAGGATGAATTTGTATGTTTCAGCTATTGAGCATCATTAGCCATTTTTAGGCATATATATATCACTTGCAGGCAAGAACAAAGACAAAACAGTAACAACAAAACTATCCTAAAGTGAACAGGTAAGGTGCATTTTTGCTTAAATTAAATAATAACTTCTGATTTAAAATGGTAGACTTAGCACAGGCATTTCTATTCCTTCCCTCTTGAAATCCCAATATATAATAATAAAGGAATCCACTCATAAAATTGAGACAACAGGGGGAGAAATATTCTTGGGAAAGATTCCAATACATTTCTAGAAGATGTGAGGAAAAGATGAAACTCTGTTGACAGATTGAAAACGCGTAAGTCACAGCAGCTCAGCATACACAGGCAGGAATGCAATGATAAAGAGAGGCCTGAGCAGTATAGCAGAACTGCAGAGATGATCCCAGCCCAGGAGCGTAAAAACATGACTGCGAAGGGAAGCCCAATCACGAGATTAAAGCTGAGGTGACCATTGAATGAAGAGGATTGCCACACCCCCACATCCCAAGACTGGTGGAACTCAGGCGTTTCTAGGCAGCCTGATATATGTCACTTGCCAGCAAAAACAAAGACAAAACACTAACAGCTAAACAATCCTAAAGCTCTAAAGATATCAGATGCACTGCAATTATGAAATCAGGTCTTCCAGAGAAATCCCTCCTCATTGTGGCATTTGGAGCTCTGTCCCCATCCCAGCCTAAATGCCTTCTCCTTCATTGCCCACCCACAGAGGAGGCCTGCCAGTAGACCAGTTCTGCCCACGTACAGAGCTTTGAGCCAGGCATCATCTTTATGTGGGAGACCTACCCATGAAATTAAAATACATAAACAACTCCCTAGGAGACTCATAGTTTTTAATCTTAGAAAATTAACCCAATTCACTCTTCTTCTTTATAGAAATTCAGCCAAAGATTATTAAAAATATGAATGAAACCAGAAGGGTAAAAAAAAAACAAAACAAGAATATTAATTTCAGAAGAAACACAGATAATTTAGGGGGAAAGAGAAATAGAAATAAGTTAATTATCATCCTCATGAAAATTACAAAGGATATTGCATCCAAAAACAAGAGAGAAAAATATAATGGGTAACAAAAATAAGTTCTTTTAGATTGAAGATATGATTGCAAAAGTTTAATGGTTATGAAGATGAAATTAAGAATATCAGAAAAAGAGAAAAAGAGGCTCCTGCCCTGCCCCTCCCCCCAAAGAAAATAAATGAGAAACATGAAGGATCAATCCAGGAAGCCTGATATTGACCTAATAGGGTGTCTGAAAAAAATAAAAAGGAACAGGAAAATGGAAGGGAGGGAGTTAAAAAATTGAAGAAAACCTTCCAATAGTAAAGTACAATAATTCTTTCAATTATAAAAGTCCACTGAATTCCCAGGACGATGGAAAAAATCCATATCTAAAATTTCAGAACACAAGGAATTAAACAAAAGAACTCAAAGTTCATAGTTGTGATGCAGAGGGCATGTCATATTTATGATTCATGAAAATGAATCAGACTGATATCAGACATTCCCCAACAACGCTGGATCCTAGAAGCAATAAAACATTGCCTTTAAAGCTCTGAGAAAATTTTTAGGCTTAGTCGCAATTGCAATTACGTACGACGGTAAAATATAGCTATTTTCAGACTTTCAGAAACTTTTCTAAGGAGGTTACTTTTGAACTTGGATTCTAAGTTCACAAACTTTTACAAACTTTTCTATAGTTACTCGAAGATATGCTTGAGCAAAACAAAAGTGAAAACCAAGAAACTGAAAGACCTAAGGAAAAATAATGAAAAACTAACCCAGGAGTTATCTGAAAACAAACCCTAGTACGTCAATTACATAGACCTAGAGAGCTCTTGGCCCCAGTTTCAGTCAGGCATGGTCATAGCAGAGACAAGCAAGCCTGTATGGGAGTCAATGCCTGGGGTTAGAGGGGGGAAAACAGAGAGAACTGGGGGAAGGAGGGGGGGAAGGGGAGGAGGGGGAGGAAGAGAGAGAAATTGATTTGTTGTTCCACCCTCCCATGCATTCCTTGGTTGACTCTTGTATGTGCCTGGACCCAGGATCTAACCTGCAAACTTGGTGTATCAGGTCCATGCTCCAGTAGAGTAACAGGCAGGGACTTTTAAGCCCTTCAAGAGTCCCTATCCCTGCTCACTGTCCCCAGACCTTGGCAGTGCCTTCAATTCTTCACCACCTTACTGATCATGCCTTTTGCATATTTAGTTCCCCCTTCATATTTTCACTTTGTTTTCTGGATATTTAATGCTATCATCATCTACGGTCAGCTCCTTGAATCCTGAATGGCGCTATCTGCTCTGTTCCCCTTTCCTTCTGTGATGGGTGTGAGATACCAAGTGCTTTCCCCCCAGGAATTTTCAGTTCTCTGCTACATTTATTTTTAGCCTGCTCTGTGGCTATTAAATCCAGACTTCCTCTCAGTTAATCCTGCATTTCTATGGATTATCTGGTCATCATATCCAAACATAACTGCCAAATATACAATCTTCCTTTTGGCTTGGGTCGATCCCCCTGATCTTTTATGAGCCGCACCGAGACCTTTGAAGCACTGTTTCCTCTCTCCACTCCTGGCTGCTGCCGAGAGGAGGCTGCCCGAGCCTGCCGGGGGATGGGCAGGCATCACTGCCAACGAGCTGTGGTATCGCAAACAGCACAGAGGGCCTTGCCAAGCCTACGTGGTGACCTTGTTTGGCTCTCAGAGCAATGAGGTAAGGCTATCAAAATAAGTTCGAGATTGTGAAAGATGAGATACCATCAGATCTGAAAAAGTAAGATAGTCTTTCTCAACAGAGTATGCAAGAAAGTTTTAAAAGGAGGAATGACTGTCACTTTGTAAAAATTGTGGATTTCCTTTTGCCTTGAAGAGTTTGACATTTGTCGTGATTTATGAAAAGCACTGTTGATGGGCCTAGGCTGAGAGTAACCTGAACAGTGTAGTAGTTTCTAACCATCTCCAAAGATAGGAGCACAGAATGCATAGAAAAGGGGTCATATGGAAGGACAGAAAATGTACTGGGTGTTAAATGTGCATAATTCATTCGATGTAGAGAATGCAGGCTTTGGGATTTTAAGCAATAACCCAAGTGCCGATCAACGGTGCGAAAGTCCAAAGAAAGCCAGCTGGAGTTCTGATCAGGAAGTTCAGAGCCCACCAGTGGCGAATACAAGGGCTTCTATGTTTTCTGTCTCAGTTGGCAAATATTACAGGAAGCAGCACAGTGATGATCAGAAATTACCTTTTGATTGGTGAAGTTGGCAACTTAGAAATTAGCACAATTTTACCGCTTAGTGAAATTAAAAGTTTTCAGGAAAAAGTGATTTGGTTTAAAATGTTTTAGATATACTCTACATACTTCTATAAATGTAAAAACAAACAGCAAGGCCTATACTATGCTCTTCACCCTTAAAATAGTGCCTGATGCTTGATTCCTAAATGGTCCTGTGGCCAGCCATTGGTTTAGAAGAGTTCAGCTTGCCTGGAGTTGACTACCAGGGTACTAGGTCCTGCTTCTGAAAGGTTGTCATAGATCTGGCTTTAGTTAATTTTCCATGGAGGTGGGAGTCTGACTGGTTAAAAGGACAGAGCTGGCATTTTAGTGAAACTACAGTACAGATTGTTTTTTTTGCCTACTTGTTAATACATGTTTGTTTAATAATTGTTAAGTGTGGGAAAATGTTATATGAGACTAGTTTTCATTGTGTTAACCTGGTAGACCACTTTACTGAATGGTTAACTTCCAACCGACATCAGAAAACATTAAGAACAAAGTATGCAGTATTGGCTATTCTTACTATTTAAAACTTCTACTACTTTGAAGAATGAAAAACATGCTATTTTTTTTAAAGATCTTTTTTTTTCCACTTGTTTCATTATTAGTAAGGGAAAACATTATCTTAACATGTCAGCCATGTGTATTTCCAGTTCTGTCAAGACTCAGTTCTTGCTTGTTGTTGATTTATCATCCAAATATTTTACCCAGCTGTTTAAAATTTATGTGTTTTTTTTTAAATTTTATTTTAGATCTTTAAATCTAGCAATCAATTTCTTTGTTTTTGAGCTTAGGCTTTTGTTTTTCTCTCACAACTGGCAAATTTGCTTACTTAACTTTTTATTATTTTTTTATGATGTAATTTATTATGATTATTTTTGCATGTAACTTTCATCATTCTGGAACTGTTTCAGAACTATTTATCAAACATATCTCTCCTCCTCCTTACTCATTTGGAATGCCTTATTTATTACATGTTTAATTTTTTATATATTTGACAGTCCATGTTCTTCACATTACTAGAGCTTCATAACATGTTTTAACATTTGGTAGTTTTAAACTCCCTTCAGTCATTCCACTTCTCTTTCAAAATTTTCTTTTTTTAAATTGTTTTTTCCTTTTTATTGGGTTGGGGGAGGTGGGAAAGGACATAGGGGGGATAAATGGCAATGGAAGGAGTCGAAATTTTCTTAACTATTTTCATCATTATTTTATATTAAATCTAAAATCACTTTGTTTAATTTCAAAAGAAGCTCCTCATATTTATAAATTAATTTTAGTTTTTCTATTAAGAAAATGGCTATTGATTTTAGATAGAGTGATTTTTTTATTTTATTTTAGTATAAATAAAGCTTTTTCAGCTTAGTTTTTAAAAAGATTCAAAACTAGGAATGGAGCTGACTTTTACCAAAATGATTTTTAACAGCTGTGTTGAGATAATCAAACACTTTGTGTTTGTTTTGGGTCTTTTTGATATGTCAAATGAAAAGATTCCCAACTATTTAACTTCATTTATCCAAAAAGAGTTTTATGTTTTCAAAGTTAAAACTCAATGAAACCCAGAATGCATAACAATTTATCAAATCTCTTGCATAAAGAATAGAATGTTATATATTTCAAAAAGTGAGATTGACCTAAATTATTTTGGCTTTTATTAAATTAATAAATTAGTTTATTACAATATAATTGTTTCTCAATCATATTGTAAATCTGGAAAGAAAATAATTGTTTTCTCTAATCTTAAGACTGGGCTTTCCCTACTTTTTATTTATTTATTGCCTCAGGCTCAGAAATGGATATTTAATTTGGAAAGATTTTTTTCTCCTTTCAATTATATTTGGAAATTTTACTGTTTCACAAAATGACTTGCTAATGTTTTTCTTTCTCATAGCTTATTCCTCCTCATACTGGTTTCAGGAAATTATCTGAAAGTTTTGTTTTTTCCCTTTCAGTGGGTTCTTTGTATTTGTTTTGCCTTACATTGCTAGATAAGATATTCAGTAAAATGTTAAATAGAAGGGCTCAGAGTTGGTATCTTGGCCTAGTTTGTGATCTTAGAGGTGGAAGCACCTTTACTTTTAAAAATGATGTTAACTATAGGTTTTCCACAGGTGCCTTTATCAGGTACATTACAGTCCCTTCAATTCCCAGTTTATAGCTGGGTTCTTTAGGAGTGTTTGTGTCTATGTTCACAAGGAATATTGGCCTATTGTTTTTTTCTTATATCTTTGTGTAGTCGTGGAATAAGAGGAGTGCTGGCTTGCAGCCATTATTCTTTTTTGCATCTGTAGGCTCTGTAGTGATTCCCTTTTTAAAAATTTCTGCTATTAGTAGTTTATGTCTTTTCTCATTTTTTCTTTATCAGTTTCCCTAGAGATTGTTTATTTTATTGATCTCTTCACAAAATATACTTTGTTTCATTATTTTCTCTGTTATCCTGATTTCAGATTGATTCTGCTCTTTATTATTTCCTCCTTTTACTTATTTTGAGGTTTAAGTAGTTCTTTTCCTCTTAGACTATTAAAGAGAAGGGTCAGAGAATTTAATTTCTAATTCCTTCTAATCTAATAAGAATTTAAAACTATTATTTTTCTCCTAAATACTGCTTTAGCTGCATCACACATACTTGATATGTTATGTTTTAGGTTTCATCCCAAGTATTTTCTTATTCTAATGGTGAAGTTTATGTTGTTGGTCTTGTGATTTTTTTATAAAAAGTATTGTTTAATTTCTAAATATTTGAAGACATTTTAAATATCTTTAGGCTATTTGTTTCAATTTAGTTATTATCAGAGAACAAATTCTGCATGATCTCATCCATTTTATATATTGTCCAATTATTTTATATATATTAGGACATATTTTATAACCCAACATACAGTATATCTTGATAAATGTTGCATGAGCAGCTGAAAATTATATATACTCTGCTTTGGGGGGAATACTCTATAAATGTTAATTAGGTCTATTTGGCTATTAATGCAATCAATTTTTCTACATCTTAAGAGATTTTCATTTCATTTATTGAATCGATTACTGAGAAAGGCATATTGAAATAGTTTTTTAAAGTTATAGAGGCTAAAAGTAACATAGGGAATTTACCTGTTCTTTTTATTTTAAAAATTCAGAATCCGAATGTTAAAGATTAAAACTTAACTCTTGTTCAAAAGAAAAATGTTGATTCCAATTTAATAATATAAAAATTCCACAAAACAGAAAAAAGAAGTGAATTGTATATAACTAATTAATTTTTGGCCTATTTCAAACTTCCTTATACAATGCATGCGGTTTCCTTGACTTAAGTCTGATTTCCTGATAACTAAATTAAAGTAGTTCTAGGATAATTCCACCCCAAATTTCAAGGTAAATAATCTACTTCTCTGTATCTCTCTCTCTTTTTTTAAATCTTCACCTGAGGACATTTTTTTCCATTTCTTTTTAGAGAGAGTGGAAGGGACAGAGAGAGAGAAACATCGATGTGAGAAAGACACATCAATTGGTTGCCTCCCTGTTCAGGGATAGAGTCTGCAGCCAAGGTATGTGCCCTTGGCCAGAATTGAACTTGGTACCCTTCAGCCCACAGGCCAACGCTCTAACCACTAAGCGAAACTGGCTAGGGCACTCTATATCTCTTTTGTGGACTATTTTTCCATGTAGTGTAGAGTTTAATAAATCTCTAATACCAAATATTGTTATCTATGTTAGAACATAGTGTTTCTAGAACATGTTTTTACTGCAGACCTTACTTTCCACTAATATAGACCTGAAACTTCCTAGCTCATTTGGACAATATGATGAAACCAGATACCATTTGAATGAAATGCTGTCATTTATAAACAGAAAAAAAATATTAAGTTCTAAATTCTATTTTTAGTAGCCATGTCCATTGCAAAATTGCCATTTTCAAGAATACAACATAAAAAGAGAGTTTAAAAATAGCCCTATTTTTCCATGTAATATGCTCCATGTTAGAGGCCAAATTTGCCATTAAAAAAATCCAATGGAACATACAAAAAAAGTTACTAAAACTAATAAGTGAGTTTAGCTACCTCAAAGCCACAGTGGCAGCTTCAGAACGGTGATTTCAAAATAGAAATAACAGAATCTAATTTATTTGGAGGCCAGTGATCCGGACACTACTTGTCCTTCAGTTGAATAATTTAACTATACCATATCCCATGTGCACGCTGCAATTGAATTACATTTATCTATATATTAAAGCTCAGCAACCTGACTTTAATCCTTGTGTGGACTGTTAGCTGATAAAAATATTTGGTAGACAAGATGATGAATACAATTTGAGTTGGTTTATGTAATTTACTCCAGCTAATATTTATAATCCCAGAACTATTGAATTCACATTCATATTTTGAGAAAGAATGCAAAGGATACATTATTTATTGTAGGTAGAATTTTTTTTTTTTTTATAGTGAAAGCTATCATTTCCCTGTTTTTGGAAATGTAGAACAAGCAGTATTTTTCACTCAGCAGCATTTATTTGTACTTACTATTTTAGCCAGTGTCAGATCTTCAAGTTAATAACACACTTAAAACACACATCTTGGGGAACACAGCATGGTGTTATTATAACCAACAGAAAAATGTCTTAATTGCTTAGTTGCATTGATATTTGTTTACTTCCATCATAACAAATACATTTTCAAAGAGGCTAAACTCCAAACATCTGTGGACATTCCCTACATCCATTTCTGAAAATAATCACTGTGCATCTATAGTTTACAACTATTGGCATAGAGTCTGATTCTCCCAGTATTTATATATTGTAAATCTGCCAAGCTGCCTTAGAGTACACGAATCGTCAATATTTGAGAGGACTAAAGATGAGAGTTAATGGTCAGAAACTGGTAGAAAGTTAAAAGCTTTCTTGTTGGAATGAGATGAAGGATTTTAGAACCTATCAACCAACAAAGAGGCTGGCGCTTTGTCATTTAATTGCTCCTATTTCATTGTATATTATCCATGCACCCAAGAAAATATGAATCAAGTTTAAAGGCAAAGAATTGAGAGCATGGTAGTAGTTTATAAATATTCAAAGGGTATAAGTATCATGAAAAGGCAGGCTCTAGTCTAGAACATAAAAAAAATGATGGAACTTGAAGAAAAGTCATACATTTAAGGCAAATGAAAACGGTATTCAAGTATTTCGAAGAAAAATTGTTTCACAAATAATCATTTCCGTTAATTATTCTGATCTAAAATGCAATAATATATTAGAGAGCATGATGTTTTCCCTGTGTACATCCCAGTCTCCTCTTACTCTTTAAATTTTAAAGAGCTCTGTCCCGTTTAGGGGTATAACAGCTGAGTGAAACAGACATTTGAGCCTCACAGAGCTAAACCATAGCAGATTAATTGGGCATCTAACCATAAAATAGTCCACATGAAAAAAAGAAGCTTTTTGGGATACAGTTCTGGTGCTATTGTCAAGACACTGGGATGTTTACAGAGGGGAGAATGGCATTTTAAAACGCAGCACAGTGAGATAAAGCCTGCTTTGTTACATATAACATAAGTAAATTAATAAGAAAGTATTTCTGCACACTGTCAGAAATACCCGTTAGCATGTGTCTTTATAAAAAGCTTTTCTGTGTCCACTTTTTTTGAGTTGTTAATAATTTGTTTATGGGCCTTTTTGTTTTTTTCCTATATACTTGTATCTCCCTATAGTGAACCATTTATTACTCCCCCGAGATTATCACTTCTATCTCAAAAAACTATGAAGCAAGCAAATGAGCCACCATAATAAAAACGCTACAAGACCTTACATGTGTCTACCTACAAGTTTTCTCCTTACCACAATTATGTCAACTGAAAAACATAGCAACAGTCAATGTTAGTTACAAGCTTCATAAAACAGTCTACCCTGGGCAGTTAAAGAAGGAGCCCCTATCATTCAATGCCAATTCAGCCATATCTGGATTCTGTAATTGCATTTAACTACTTTTATTTTTCCATGAAATTGAAGTAAAAATTAATTTGATGCAAAAAAATTCTGTAGATTGCTTTAGAAGAATGTATATGCCCTGAAGTCACTAAATATGAAGCATTAGCTTTCTTTATTTTTCAACATTATCTTGTAAAGTTTGCTGTGCATTTGAGATATGATTAAATGGTAAGCTTGCTAGTACATGGGGTCTAGAGAATTTAGAATTGTTAGCCAGCATTTTAAACAATTTAATATTTTATGACAAATAGCTATACAAGCCACCGGACAGTTTTTTTTATTTGTTTTGCTTTTTGTGTGTATTTTTAAAAAATATATCTTTATTGATTTCAGACAGAGGAAAGAAGAGGGAGAGAGAGAGATGGAAACATCAATGATGAGAGAGTCATTGATGGGCTGCCTTCTGCATGCACCCGACTGGGGATCGAGCCCGCAACCTGGGCATGTGCCCTGACCTGGAATCGAACCCCGATCGCCTGGATCCTAGGTCGAGGCTCAACCGCTGAGCCATGCCCAGCCAGGCCACCTGACAGTTTTGAATGACAATGTATTCATGAGAGAGCTGAAACCTCTCTCAAGAAGTCAGAACAAAATTCACTAAACACCCAAAGGTAGTTTGTTGAGAGTCACAGAAGTAGAAGAAGTGAGATGTAGAAGAAATGGGCTCAGGGAACAAGTTACAAAGGCAAAAGGAGTGGTCTTGGAGCTTAGGAGAGAGAAGGGTAATGCTAATGCTCCTGGAGCGTTAGCAAAAAGGGGGACACGAAAGGTGCCAGCATGCTCCCAAGAGGGAGGAGAGTACTCTGGGTCCTCCTTCTTGAGGGTATTTATCTGGAGGTCTCAAGGGAGGATCCCAATAGAATATCCATTAGCTTTCCAGGATCCTTTCAGGGTCATGGTCTCTACTGATTGGCTGGTGCCAGGGCAGGGGGTCAATAGTCAATGCAGCTGGTCCTGAAGTCAGCCATGGCATCACTAGTCTGGTTTTGCTGCTTTTCTGGGCCTAGAGCTAAAATACAACTGAGGCCTAGATGTTGTCCCTAAGAGTTAATGCTTAAGGGAGTGGTCATGCAAGGGCCTGCATGGGAGCCTAATGAATCTACTCTTTGAGAAAGTCTTAATTGAAGTAAAAATGACTTTAAAAATAACTATCCCAATTTGCTAGTTTTTTTTGTTCATAAAGCCAGAAAAATAAAGCAATTCAAAACTAAGATATAAAATAATAAATTTTCTATTGGCAAATTGTTTTAGACAGGTTCATAGGATTGGGCCTTTGCATTGCAAACTCTACTTCTTTGGGTAATAAGAAATGGGAAAGGTCATTTATGAGAATATTTAGCACTCATAATATGCCAAACACATAATAGATAATATACATGCATATTTAATTATCCCAAAATACTATTATTATTTCCAATTTTATAAATGAATAAATTGGGGCTTACAGAAGTTAAGCAATATCGTAAAAAATTGAGAAATAGGGTCTACTCTTCCAAAGTATTTTAGAGAGGCTATAGCTCTACATATGTAGCCATGGCTTAAATTATTCCACCAACATTCAGGAGACCTAGTTTTTAAAAAACCATGATATGGCACACCTGACAAATTCCTAGTAGGAGCATCCTTTGGTTCCCAAACCAACAGCTTTATTATGGACATTATAATTACTTTATTTTAAACTTTTGCATATATATTTATAACTGAGATAGATCAATAATTTTTATGCAAAATCTCCAACAACTTGTTAGCATTAAAATAAATAGTCATCATAAAATAATTTGGAAATATTTCCTTTTATATGATCTGAAGTGATTTAAATGACATTTGAATTATTTGTTTTTATTTTTGAAACAGATGGAACTAAGTTATAAGACCAAGTGATCCTGATGTCTTTTTAATGGAGGAACTTTAACAAGTGTTGTAAAATCTCCTTTGGTAATGGTAAGTTCATGCTTTCTACTTCTTGGGTCAAATTTTGTATTTTATATTTGTGGAGATATATATTAAAATAGTACAATATGACTAAATAACTTTTACCTCAATAATTTTCAGTATCAGGAAACTTGTCGGTATAATTTGTTGTAGTAAACAAAGGATAAAAATCTAAATGTCATAGAGTAGATATTTGTGGAAGTAACTATTGGCTATATCCCTCAATACCTGTTCTCCACATCTTCAATGGTAATGAAAAGCACAATTTCAGCCAGGTACGTGGTTTCTTAGAATAAAATACTCGTTTTCAACTTCTTGTTTCTGGTGCCATATACAAGAAACTTAGAGGTTGCCACTTCATTCTGATAGCAACTAACAGGCTGAAGATTTAACAATTCCACTTGGATCAGTAAAAGAGGAATGGCCAAATTGTAGGGACAGGCCACGAATACGGGGGATCACTGCTTGCCTAACGAGAGACTCAACACTGCACCTGCCTGTGGGAGCCAGTACGGTAGGAGAAGGCCTGAGCTATAATTGTCAAATTGCTGGAGACAGTGTGGGCAAGTTTGAAGAACTCCAGGTTGCCTCAGTCATCGGGGGTGCCCCACAGTATTGTGATGTTTACGTCTAGGAGCTGACCAGGTTCCCACAGGGTATCCTAGAAAAATCCCCTCATGCTTCTGGCATGGGGAGGAGAAAAGGAGGCACTCTGAAATACTCCCAGGTGCTCTGTTCTTCTTTACTAGGCCTGAGGTCAGGGGAAACTGGCTAACAAGAGCCTAACTTTTCTGGAGCCCAACTCTGGACTACTGTAGCCATCCTTTCTCATCTATGGGGAGGTGGGGGGGTGGGGCTGGGAAACACTTGTGACGTTCACAGTTCAGAGACACAGGCTCACTAAGAGACAGACACCTAATCATAGGACTATGGAATGCTTTCCTTCGCCCAATACTTCACCACCCCGTTTCTAAACGCCTATTTACAACAGTTCCTTTTACCCAGTACAACATATCCGGTTATCAAGAAAAATTTACAATGCAGACCAAAAGGCAAAAAACAGAAGAGGCAGAGCAAGCACAGAACCAGAAATGGCAGGGATACTGGAATTATTAGGCTGGGAATTTAAAATAACTGTGATTAATATTCTAAGGGCTCTAATGAGTAACGCCGGCAGCATGCAAGAACTGATGACAATGTAAGCAGAGAGATGGAAAGTCTAAGAAAGAACAAAGAAGAAATGCTAGAGATAAAAAAACACGAACCAAAACGATGAATGCTTTTGATGCATCAGTGGACTGGATGCAGCTGAGGAAAGAATCTCTGGGCTAGAAGACATATCAGTAGAAAAGCAAAGAGAACAAAGACCGAAAAACAAGGAGAGTGTATCCAAGGACTGGCGAGCAACTGCAAGAGGTGTAACCTGCTAATGGGAAGACCACAGAAGGGGAAAGAAAGGAACAGAAGAAATATTTGAAACAATATTGACTGATAATATCCCCAAACTAATGCCAAACACCAAACCACAGGCCCAGGAGGCCTAGAGAGCATTGAGCAGGATATGTTCACAAAAATTATACCTCGGCATATCGTCCCAATGTACAGAAAATCAAAGAGAAAGAAAAATCCTAAAAGAAGCTAGAAGGGAAAAGCACCTTACCTATGGAAGAAATAAAGGCAAAAATTACATCCCTCTTCTCAGAAAGTGTGCAAACAGGATGAGAGTGAAGTGAAAATTTTAAAGTGTTAAGGGAGAACACACCAACCTAGAATTCTGTAAAATTATCCTTCAAAAGTGAAGGAGAAAGACTCTGTCAGACAAATATTGAGGAAATTTGTTATGAGGAGAGCTGCCTTGCAAGAAATATTAAAAGCAGCTTTTCAGAGAGCAGAAAAATAATGTAAGCCAGAAACTCATCCTTACATAAAGGAAGAACACTGAAAAAGAAGTATGTGAAGGTAAATAAAAACTTTTATTTTTCTTCTTAACTGACCTACAGATAACAACAATTCATTCAAATTAATAATCCCAACAATGTATTCTATTATGTATGCTTATGTATATATCTTGTGTTTGTATATATATATAATGTGTATATATATATATATATGGTTATCCCTGGCTATATAAGTGATATGAATGATAGCAATGATACAAGGAACAGGAGAGATAAATTAGGATTATTTTGTACTTATAAGGACTCACATTACTTGTGAAGTAGTATAGTGCTATTTGAAAGTGAATTTTGGGTTAACTGTAAATGCATACTGCAAACTCTATGGCAACCACTAAGAAAAGTTTTAAAAAATCAATATGCTAAGCAAGGAGAGGAAGTGGAATCCTATAAAATGCTCATTTAAAACCTTGAGACGGGAAAAAAAGTGGGGGAGACTATTTCCCAGCCTCCCATGCATTTAGACATGGACAGATGACTAATTTCTGACCAATCTAATGCAAGCAAAAGTCGTGTGTGTCATCTTTTGGCAAGGTTTGTCTAAGGGCAGGAACTTGCCCTTTATTTTTCCATTGCCTTCCTCCAGCTGGGGGAATTACAACATGGTGATGGACCCTGAGGTGGCTCTGGCACAAGCTACTTGTTGATGTGGCAGAATAATAGGATCAAAGGAGCCTGGTTCCAAAGGCTTGCAGGTTTGTCCTACCACACCTTGACTTACTACCTTTATATAAAAACAGAGAAAAAAAGAGTCCTACATTTTAAGCCACTGTGACTTTGGCTTATGTGCTCTTCACAGATGAACTTAACCCTATATAATAAATACAGTAGAAAAAAGGATTCTAGGACTCTAGTTCAGCAGCTGTTAAAAACAACAAAAAAAACCTCAAAGTAAAGAAAAAAATAAAAATAATTTACTTGAGTGAAATAAAGACCATTCACCAGAAACCAATAGCTAATATCTTTCTATATAGTAAAATACTAAAATAATTTAAATTAAAAACAGGGACTAGATAGTTTGATTATCATGGCATTGGTGGTCCTTGCAAATGTAATAATACAAGAAAATGTAATAAGTTATTGAGAAATACCACATACATTTCTCTATTTTGCTGATGATATTATATACTTATAAAGAAACACCACTGACTATAAGATAACCACAAGCAAACCAATAAGGGTTTTTTATTTGTGTGGGTGGTGGTTTTTTTTTTCTTTGTTTTTTTTTTTTTTTTTTTTTTTTGGTGCTAGCAATAACGAGGCAGAAATAAAATGGGAAAATACTTCATTCACAATAGTGATAAAAACTATAAAAAATATTTAGCAGTAAATTTAACCAGAAAGATTTAGATCCAGTTATACAGAGTTTTATTCAATTTCAGAAAAAAAATAATCTTAATTAGTAGCAGACATACTATATTCTTGGATGGGAATACTTTGGGAAAAGAGAAAAATAATAATAATGAGAGGGGAGTTGCCTTACCAGATATTAGAGTCCAGAATAGGACTTCCTATGAAGTCAAGGTTGTTTTGGCATAAACATGGAAATGCAGATCAGTGGATCAGAATAGAGAATCAAGAAGTGATCCTCGTTACATATAAAAATGTATTCTAATTCATAGGGAAATGTATTGCTTCGTTATTAAGTTGTACTGCACACTGGTCATCCTCCTTAAATAAAGTAGGGCCTCTATATTTCATCTGTCCCACACCAGAGGGCTTGAGCTCCTTCCTGGGCACACCCCAGCCCACATTGTCAGGCTCCATCCACACTCCCCACGTAAGTCACACTCTTGGCTACCTCTTGGGCTTATGGGACACATGTTCCCACAGATTCACCTGCCCTTTGAGGGATCAACTCAGGGAAGAGGCCCTCACAGAACACATGTGGGCAGGAATTCTGGAATCCTAGTGCCTACAGCATAGAGATTGTGTACACTCAGAAGGGAACGTGGCCCTTTGGCCCTTCAGACTACTTGCCCCAATTGGAGGCATGTGGCCAGGGGAGAGCCAGATTAGTGCCTTCTAAAAAGTGTAGCCTAAGGCAGATTATCTCTTGCTTGGGTTTTAGGCTCAGTGATGTCACTAAATTATTTTTCCTTCTGTAACAACCTCTCTAGGAGTAAATATAACTTGGAGCAGAATTTCCTAAAGTGGAAATATATCATGATCAAGAAATAAATCATTATTGTTAATATTGGGGGTCATTAGTTACAGCAACAAAACCTAGCCTTTTCTTACTGATCAACATATATATGTATGTCTATGTATGTGCATACATATGTATTTATTTTAATTGAGCATATATATATAAACATGGACATTTATCAACTAGTTTGATAACGTGGGTTATGCATCAGGAATGAGGTGTTGCAGAGAGGGTTCCTAATAATAGACTCACCTTTCACACTGATTTCACAATCAAAAGATTTATTTAGGGAGAACATTTAGGAATCATTTATGGAGATCTGGAAGAGATGTTGTAACACCCATAAGAGGAAAAAAAATATCTTTCAACATTCCTTCCTTAGGGCCTAGACCGACCTCCCAGATGCATCCTTTTAGCCAATATTTCTGTTTGCCATTTTTAAATGTTGGGTAACAAGGAAAAGAAAACATGAATTACATTTAAAGTAGATAAAATAATCAGGATAATAAAATGAAACAGTAAGATAAAGGGACATAAGCACTATAAAGTGGCAAAAATAAAAGTCAAGAATTAGTCAAATGTGATAAAAGTTAGAAATGAGACAACAAAAACTAGAAACTAAAGATTAAAAAATAAAAAGCAAATACTATTAGCTAGAGGAGCAAACTCAATGAAGTTATAAAATAGGATGTATATGTGAGCTAGAGAATATAATAAAAATGGTTAGAATCATAAAAGAGGGCCGAATCCAGGGATGAATGGGGGCCCTTTGGTCTGAGGCTGCTGAAAACAGTCCCTGAGTGACAGGCTTGATTTTACTTCCTAGGCTAGAAGAGCTCTGGGTTTGAAGCTCTCAGATGGATGATTTCAGGAGAGCAGAGCCCCAAGGTTTTGGCCATGAATCTTGTATTTTCCTGATCATAACCTCACCCATCACTTCCAGTCAGGCGAAGTTGACCCCGATTACTCCCCAAACATGTGACTGATGCAATCTTTATTTAAACACATACTCAAATATTTGCATTTCTTTGTACTAGTTTCTCTGGGTAAAGGTAAAGAATAAAATAAAACTTAAACTTAGCAAAAGCCCCTAAATTTTACATTCATCCCTTACTCCCATTTTCATTGAGATTCTCCCAATTTGTAAAGCTGGTAAAATTGGTACTTCTGCACTGAAACCAATTCATATTACAAAATTATAATGTTTATTTCATTTCACATATATGAAGTCCTTAAAAAAATCTGATTTTTCTCTCATTACCCACTGTATAATACAAGTGGTACAGTGGTACAAACTGGTTTGGGCCTCAAAAATCTATGAATAATTTTACCATGGTATGAAGTCAGCATTTCCATCTCATTCTCTAAACAAAAATAAACTTTTCTTAAATGGAATTGATACCACAGACGTATGAACAATGAACAAGCTTTTTCTTACTTGGAATAGCTCCAGATCATTCTATTTGATCAAACTGCAATGATTCTGTTACAAGCAAAATGATTTGCATTCAACAAATGTCCTTGACTAAAATTTAACCTTGACTTGATTCCCATTTAACCAAATCTGTTGTAGTAAACCCCATGTTGTATCTAAACAGTACCACATGCATGTATTCCCTATAAATAGGCAACAGATGGTAAACATCAGACTGAAAGTGACACAGAAGAATGATTGTGGTTTAGAAAGATCATGAAATCTGGGGAAGTTTGATAAAGCCTGTTGCTCAGTAGGAGAAGGCCAGCAATGGGACCATTTGGAGAAATATGCACTGACTACTGTCTCTGATTCATTCATTTCTGAGTTAGTGACCATCTTCCTTGAGGTAAGATTTCATCAGTATTATCTACCATACCTCTTTGGAAGCAGTTATTCATTTAAGAACAACAGCCAAACCTACCTAGGATTGTCTCTGAAGGACTAGCTAAGGTTAATATTTTAGTTCAACGTTACAAACCTAGAATGAGCTTATCTCAAAAAAGTCCAAAATGGTTTAAACTGGTTTTGAGGTCTTAGTTCTAAGGCAAGTCAAGGTATTGATGGACTTATTGGAAGCTGAGAAAACAACAGGCATGGTGGTGCCACCACACACATTCCATGACAACATTGCCAGGCAGAGCTCTGGAGTAGCCCTAAGAGAACCACAGAATTCACCTGCATTGCCAGGGTCATTGTCACTCTTCCTATGTCATGACTCATTTTACTGAATCAGGTTAACACGGATTTCAGTTGCTTCTAGACCAAGTATGCTTGAAAAAACCACATGAATTCTTAATTCCCAAACACTCTGGGGGAATGGTGGTGTTAGAGTTTATTTTTAATTCCTTTCCATCACAAGTTCTTGACACCATCATAGTCATGGTGGTGAATTGAACAAGAAGGTCTAGTTTACTCCTTTTACAGGACACTATTGATCTCAGACAAAACAGTATACTTCCTATAAGAAGCATTTAACTCTACAGCATATTCAAAAGTATTGTTTTGAACCCTGGTCTCCTGATCATATCTCCATTTCAGAGGAAGTACTTGGAATAATTTGCATAATGACTTACAAATTTTTCTACACCCTGAAGCAGAACAGACCCTTCCTCTGGAATTATAGGTGTTACTGGTATCACCTGTAAATTTCCTGCTTTGCTCAACAAACCTGATTGTGTCCAGTGCTTAGAAAAATTCTTATACTCTGGTTTACCCTGTGCTACAGTTGCTGGCACAGTGGGGAGAATCCATTGGCTCAGACGGTGAGGTATATGTACTTCTTTTGTCTCGTTTGTACAGATGAGCCCTGCCATAATTTCAAAAACAGATATCTAGGTCTCTTTTGACTAATATTATTGTCCTGCTGACTTCTTTGCTCTGCCCAACATGACCCTTTTATGTAGCTGCAGCCTTGAAGCCTGCCGCAGTGACTAAGGGGAAGCCATAAGGTTTAGGCCAGGCTGTCTGGGTTTCCTGAGGGAGCAAGATGAGCACTCGGCAGAGGAACTCATTTGAAAAGCCCACTATAATCCACACTCGATTTCATGGCAGCCTCAGGATGTCTTTTCCCAGCTTGAATTAAAGGGCAAAGTTTAGTTTAACTCACTTCTTTAAAAGCCTGGCCATGATCCCCCAAACGAGCCTGCTCATAGGACAACATCCCAGTGGATACACAGTGTTTGCCAACAAAAGTTCCCTGTTTGTATTTTCTTCCACCTCTTGGATTCCCATTTTAGGTTCATCTGGCCCCGGCCCTGCCTCTGTGCACACCAGCTGCCTGTTCTCCTGACTTTTGGTGCCCGGATTCTGATCATCTCTTGCATTTCACATAGTCCTCCCTCCTTTTTTTGTACTATGTGTATACTTCCATATCTGTGTACCATTCTCACAGACAGTTCATTCCAGGCGTGTCTCATTTGACAGGCAGGTATTATACAAGGCAAGACCAAAAGAAAATTGGTGAAAATGGTTCAGTCCAATGTAAATTAGTCCATCCCAGTTCTAACTTTAACAAACCAGTTTCAAAAGGATTCAAGCCAGGCAAGAGTAGTTAAAATTTATATTTTAACAACTAACTGGACATCCAATTCCTCTCCATCTAGTTCAAGTTCGGGCCAGTATCCCGTTTAATACGCAATAGGTATAATTTGGAAGAGGACTGTTTTCTTCTTTTGGCACCTTAAGGTCTTGTGGCTGTGAAATAATTATTTACTCCAAAACTTATCATATTCATAACAGCAATCTATTTTGAGCCTAAGGTAGTAATGTAATTTTGAGAAATACCAGCTGAAATAATTTGATCACTCAAATAGGAAGAGGTTACCTGATATCTTAGAAAAATAAAGATTAGAAAAATACATAGCAGTTCCAACATTATTTCTTTGAATATCTAAATTTAAAGGTAAAACCATTCATGTCTGAGAACATGAAGACAGAAAGAAGCATAACTCTAAAATTCAATATTATTAAGGGAAATATAGAAAAAAATAGAGGATGTTGAAACTATGCAAACTGTTTCCATTTGAGATATAGCTCTTAAACTTCCAAGCTTTGACTTACACGTAAAATATCTAATCAACACCAAAAAGTATATATTTTTAGGCACCACGTTTTTCCAAAGTCTAAGGAGAGGAATCTTTTTCTATTACGAAGATTAAAAAATATGGTGTAAAAGTCACTTTCTTTCAAGCAATGTTCATATCCAGATTTTTTTTTAAAAACCTACCTAAACATCTTTTCATGCCCCAGGTTTTTTCAATCAATTTTTGGCAACATATCTTAAATTTAGAATTGAAACTGTTCCATTGAAGGCTCCCAGAAAAGAGAAAATGAAAAATTAAGTGCTGATTTCAGGCTTATTGAAGTCTCTGCCTAAATCTTCTTTTGAGAATTAATAGTGCCAAAGTTATTTCATTTGTAACTTATTTAACATTTGGCTGAAGTGAAAGAAGAGAAATTATCTTATCACGTCTTTGCCTCCGGGGCCGGCAATTTCCCTTCAGCAAATGCCTCCTAAGACAGTCATTTTTTTTTTATAGAAAAGTGATGTTTATGTTAGGAAGCAGATATTCCCTTGGTCTCTACTAGAGATGTCTCTTTACACTTAGTGGGTAAATGGTGCTTAAGCTTTGTGCTGCCCTTTGTGACAAGCTTAGTATTTTGGTACTTCTTATATACCAGGCAAAACAAAGAAATTGTGAAACTTTCTGCCATTAAGATGTGACCTAAGTAGGGAAAATAAGTGGTATCACCACATGAACCTAAATGATTTGTGGGCAAATGCCTTGGGAAGAGGGATAAAGCAATATATTATTGAATCAGGACATTAAAAGATGGAAAATATCTTTGGGATCATTCAGTCCAAACTTGTTTTTGTTAGGGTCAACAAAATTAAAATCTAGATAGTTTTGGATTGTGCTCCAAATCCCACAGATATTTTAAGGCAAGAATCAAGCCCAGCTTCCAGAGTCTTGTTCTGGAAATGAATAAAATAAATGTTCACAGTGTATTTTTAAGCAAAAAGGAATCTCTAAAGTTGTTCAGTTGCCCACAAGCACTGTCAGTCAAGCTGTATATTGTGAATATCATAATTCAGTTAGAGAAAAACACTTCTGTTTTCATTTGAAGTTGGGCCACAAATACTCAAACATGCATCTGGCAGAAAGCTAAATTTCCATCAAAGAATTGTGTTTTGTTTAGCTGATTTTTCCCATATGATCCAAAGGCTGAGCCAACCAATTTTGAACTTCATTTAAGGGCACTATTCGATAGCCCTAAGTGATAATGATAATAATTACTACACCTGATTTGTGAAGTTTACTACAATTCTTTGGATTTAGTTTCACTTCTGAGATATGGCTAAGATGGTTGTTTTTAACCTTTAGTGAATATTGGTGTTACTTAGGGGACTTTGAAAGAATGAATGTCTGGGTCCCAACCACAAAGATTTTTATTTAATTGGTTGGGGGTACCACATGGGCATCAGATTCTATTTTGAAAGCTTTCTGGGTGACTCTACCGTACAACTAAGTTGAGAACCACTGGGTAAGGAAATATGGTATCTGTCACTGTAGATAGTTAGAGGCCCTTGAAAAGCTCAGCTACCCCTCCAGTCCTCTTAAAACTCTATTTGTTTTTGTGTCTCAAAGCTATACTATGTTTGGGGTCTCGAAAGTAGGGGGGGATTTCATTTCTCCTTTTGACCTTTAAGGATCCTGTTTGTGAGGAATTCCTATTGGATTCTAGTATTCTCCCATCCTATTGTGGCCAAGGTGTGGGGAATATTAAGTGCGATGTCATATTGCCCCATGTCATATTGCCCCATTGTTGGAGTGCCCCATGTTGTGCTGCCTGGCCTTTAGGGGGCGCACGCATTGCTATTCTGCAGGATACTTAAAGTCAGCAAAGCAGTGTTGTACACATCCTTTATATAATTTCTTTTAGACCTTGAACTCAGTTTGATATTGATTTGCATATTGTTGTTTTGCATGATTAAGGTACTTAATCATATGAGTGACAAAAAGAAATAAAAATGGGTAAGGTGACAATGTGAAAGTACCTCCTAGTTGCCAAAGTTATAACAGGGACTTGTTCCCCAGCCTGCGTGGCCCAGGGGTTGAGCGTTGACCTAGAACCCAGGAGACTGAGGTTCGATTGCTTTTCAGGGCACATGCCAGTTGTGGGTTGCGGGCTCAATCTGCAGTGGGGGGCGTACAGGAGACAGCTGATCAATGACTCTCTCTTATCATTGATGTTTCTATCTCTTCCTCTCCTTTCCTCTCTCTGAAATCAATAAAAACATTTTAAATAATTAAAGGGACTTGTTGAATTTTTCTCTATTCTGAAACTATCTCTGGAGTCATATATCTGTTCCATTTGCAAAATAGTCCCTTCTGGACTACTCTAATTTTATACTAGCTAACCTCCATATCAACCACAGTAAATAAATATATCCATGATACTAACTTTAGAGCTCTCTGAATAGTTACCTGTGTGAGATGGAACTCATTTATAAGTCAAAACCTACCCCTAGGACTTGGAAGATGGGGTCTGTACTGAAATCATGTTTTCTTCAGCTCACAGTATTTTATATTAATGTTACTTGTCTCCTGTTTGGCTGTCCCCAGGCCTCTGGTGCTGTCTCAGTTTTGGTTTCCAAGAGTGAATACTATATATGTCACATGGGCTGTTTTTCAATTAGAGTATCTCAAACATATCTTCCAAATTTGGGAAGAAACTAACATTTTTTAAAAATATTGAGGTAATAAAATTAAGTAGCCACCTATGTAATTATATTTATATGGACAATAAAGTAATTAATCAATTTCACAGGTTCTAGCAGACCTAGTGTAATACATTTTCCCCCTCCTATAAAGTACATGAAGAAGTATCAGAAAAGAGCTTTATAATAAAATCATATGTATGCCAATATGTAAACGCACAGTCACCATTTCACTAAAAATTAAACAGTCTCACACATTTCCCAAAGGTCCCAGAATGACCAGTCTTGCCCTGTCCAGAGGCATTGCCTGCGGCAGGTGCTTCCTACTATAATGCCCAATTCCCAACCTGCCAAACTTCTCCATCTTTTAGTTCTCAAACTGTTCTACTCCCCACCACTGTGTCCAGTTTCTCCCTTTGCACAGAAACAATATGACTTGTTGCTCCTGGTCCTCTCCTAATGTTGGTAGACAGCCCATTGAATTCTTACATTGGCGTATGATGCAAAAGTATTCACTCAGGTAAGGGAAGGGTCTTGGTGGAGTTTGAAGCCATTCAGGAAAATAAGCAGTGCCTGTTGAACACCTTAGTAGTTTTCTAAAGGATGCACCATTAAAAAAAAGTGTGAGTTCTTAGCTTTCACTGGTCTAACTCAGTATGAAAGAGCTGGGAATCTTGGTTCCTACATGCAAGTTCCAGTCTCTTTTGCTAGGCTTCTGATTTGACAGCTCTTGCTGGAGGCTCTGGGCAGCCAAGTTTAACATTTTAACAATCTGACCTCTTTGACAAACAACAAGCAGATCTGTTACAGATTGAAAGAAAATACATTTGAGATCCATGTGAATTACTGTTTTTTCCAAACTATTTGCTCATTATATATTTAAAGGTCACCAGTACACATCAGTGTTTCAACTTTCTGGGAATTCGTTCACTGCTGGTAACTTCAAGGAGGCTGCCCTGTTTTTCATTACTAGCTGGTATTTTTAAATCTGTGAGCTGCGAACTTCTAACTTAGAAGGAGAAGAGAATAAATAGCTTGGTTCCAACATTCTGAATCATAGCAAAGAGGTTTCACGTTCCCAAGAGGGCCGTCGGAATCGGATGCGATGTTACCTCCTTCAGCAACCAACATCCCAAACAAGAGGCTCATATTTTTACCACATTGGGCTAAATCTGATGAGTGTAAGTTACAGTTAAGCATTGCCAAGTTTCTGTTTGAGCAGGATGAAACGCTCTCTTTCAATCATTTGTTTTTTTTCTCTCTTTAGGAGCACTGTTATTTGGATGGAAGAATAAACAGTTATCAATAGTTTTCTCCACATGATGGCCTCTTGTGTGGTTTCCATTTGCTTGATTAGACTTCGCTATATTTTAAAACTTGTCACTATAAACAAGATTCTTTTGGTAATTAAAAAGAATCCTGCCACGTATTATCACAATTATAATCAAAATTGCCCCCCCCCCCCCAAGTGAATGTTCTATCATCAATCATTCTGGGCAAGGGTCTTGAGGAAATTGGCCAAGATGCTAGTGTTTCTTATACTTTACTATGCACAGAAATCACCTGGGATGTAACTAACATGTAAGTTTTGATTCAGTAAGCCTGAATTCACATTAACCAAAGTTTTTGGTGATGCTGATGCTTCTTCTGGAACTTGGGGACCACTGCTCCAGGGCCCTGTTAATCCAAGTTTGGTTCCCAAATCACATCAGCCTCAGCATCACCTAGAAGTTTGTTAGATATGCAAACTCTTTGGCCCCAGACCTACTACATCAAAACCTGCATTTTAACAAGATCCTCAGGTGATTTCTGCATTACAGTTTAAGGAACATTACCTAGATAGTCCCTTAGTTCCTCTAAGTCAGAGACTCTCACCTTTAGCTGCCTGTTATAATCAACCAGGAGCTTTTTAAACATCCTGATGGCCAGGATGAACCTCAGCATAGTTCCATCAGAACCTCTGGGGCTGGGGCCAAGGCATCCTTAGTTTCTAAAACTCCCCAGGAGTTTCCAATGTGCAGTGAAATTTGAGAACCACGCCTTAGATGCAACTGGAGAATGAAATGGTAATCTTGTTTTTGCTGGTAGATGAAGGTTTGGAGGCACTCATTTTCTCTGTTGCCACCCTATTAGACAATGTGTCATCAGCCAAAGGGCCAACAGGAAACATTTTGGGCCAGAGCATTAAATTGCTTAACTCCACTGGATTTCAGGAACCTAACATACATTTGGCTCTGTTGCCTGGCCTTGCTTTACTCTAGCTTTGTCATATGCAAACAGGAGCTAACTCTTCCTGTGTTCTGCTCTCTCTGGGTGAAGACCTTAAAAATACAGCTCATGGGCATTTAGGTTACATCACCCTAAATTTCATCCAATTGGTATGTTCTGCTCTTATCAGATTTTAACGGGAACAGAAAGATCTGCGTGGATAATATGTACCAGCGTGCAGATTAAGCTACTTAGAGGGATAAACAGTACATAACTTAACAGATATGAGAGATAATTTATGCGATGCATTAAGTAGAATAAAATGTGGTCCTGGACTACATATGGGTCATTTTTCCTAAATGCAGAGATTAGACTTGTGTGGGCATGTGAGCTGGAACACTTGCTCTTATAAGCCTGTCCTACTATTTTCAAGCCTTTAAACCTTTCCTGGGCCAGCCAAGGGTTTGTGGTTGATTGTTGACTTTGGAAAGAAATCTTGCATTACTCACGTATGAAGAAGTGTTGGATTGTCATCATTTCTAGGGGTAACAAAGACTGCTTTTAATTCTGGATAGTGTTTCTTCACTTTATGTTCCAGGAAAGGGTGACCTGCATTTCCACATACTTACTGCAGGAATTTCTCTATGCATCAGGGTTGTGATCTGTGGGGTTCTGGCAGGAGAAGTGTAGCTTAAGAAGAGGTTGGGATTTATTCTAAATCCCTCCTCAGAGATGAAGAGTATGTTGGAACTGTTCTTTCTTCCTTTGTATCTTTGGCAACTTTTTAAATTTATTTAACTCTTTGATTCAACTAACACTACCTATTAGGCTGAAAGTTCCCATAAGTTTACCACCTGTTGTTTGAATTCATATCCCCTTCATTTGTCCTAAGTTTCCTTACCCCAGTGAGGCCGGATCTGTTGATCTTGGTTCTCCCTTGTCATCCTGATTCCAGTCCTCGGAGGCCGTCTCTCCCAGTACCTTGGCCTCTGTCAGCACCTCAGGCATCTCTTTCATGCATCTGGGTTTGCTGTGGGATGCCCATCACCCCCTGCTGGCTTTCCTGAGGATGCAGCACAACTACACACAGTGTTCCAGGTGTGGTTGTGATTGTGGTCAGGACACAGCTTTCTTATTAGTTCCTAACATTTTCCTCCAATTTGTCCAGGATTGTGTTGATTTGTATATCAATTATATCTTAATAAGGCTGTTAAAAATAGACAGATGGCCCAGCCAGCAGGGCTCAGTGGTTGAGCATTGACCTATGAACCAGGAGGTCATTATTTGATTCCCCGTCAGGGCACAGGCCTTGGTTTTGGGCTGGATCCCCAGGTGGGGCATGAGGGAGGCAGCCAATCAATGACTCTCTCTCAGCATTGGTGTTTCTATTTCTTTCTCTCCCTCTCCCTTCCTCTCTCTGAAATAAAAAAATATATATATTTAAAAAAACAACACAGAACCTCTTCTTAAAAAAAAAAAAAAGGTTTATTAAAAAAAAGGAGAGAGAGATGAATAAGCAATTCCCATCATGGCTTTATGACTAAGGGTGAAAGAACGGATACAATGAATCTCAAAAGGCAAGGGCCAAAAGGTTGAGGGAGACTTGATATGTGAGTGTGACCATCACATTTCAATGAATTTTGGACCTCTACAGGGGATATCTGCACATATTAAAAGCTGAGAGCCTAGAACCAGCCGGTAGTGCCTGGCTGAATACTCTTACCTTATACTATCTAAGACCTTTCCCTGCCAGGCATAAAAGTATAGGTTTAATCCTTAAACTACTGCACAATATTGTAGGGACACCATTTCATTCAGACTGAAAACAAATTTCCACCATAAATACAATGGAGAAACTTATTGAATGAAATAAACAATAAACCATGGCACTCTTAGTACATGGAAGACTAAAAAACAAAGGCCCTTGAGCAGTCCTCCTTGTTTCCATAAACGTTAGTAAATGTTAACAATCATGTTTGGAGGTGAAGGCGAGGGGATCGATTTGTAGCATTTGATAATTTCTGTGGTATAAAGACTTCCATCATGACTGATCTTAAGCTATTGAGCTGTTCATTGCAAGTATGTTTGAGCTGGTCCAAGCCCAGCACAGCACTGTATACTAGGAATCAAAACATTTGTGATTTTTTTTTTTTTTTTTTTGGCTTTTAGACATCATTTTCCTTTCACTTTCAAGTGACACAGAGATTTGTTCATCAGAGGGTGTCTCAAAGATTTATTTCCCCGAGCAGATGTTATCTTTGTAATCTACTCCTGAACTACTGTTTTTTTGTTTTGTTTTTTGTTTGATTTTGTTTTTGTTTTCAGGAGGGTTTTAGGATCACCTAAGGATTCTTCAGTAAAATGCAGTTTCCACCTGGCCAGCACTCCCAGAGTTCCTGCCAAGCTCTGAGGGTGAAAAGAAAAGCAGCCCAGTTAGCATCCGATAGTATGTTCAGCAGTCAAAGTGCAGAGCCTAAACAGTAAGTCACAGTACAGAGAATGTGTAGGGCTGATTTAAAAGTCATCTAAAGCCATGTTTCTCAAAAAATTAATTCTTGTTAAATCCATGTATGCTCATGGCTATTAAAAATAAACAAAAATGTGATGGCTGCCTAGAAATGTTATGTCCTCTGCCTCCTAGTTGAAACCTTAAAATTTATCTGTGAATATTGACATCAGTTGAGATATTGCCAATTTTATAACCTGTAATTTAATTTAAAAACATTTTTAAAAATCTATTATTATACTCAATAGGATTTAATTTTTTTTATTTTTAACATTTCAACTATAGTTGACATTCAGTATTATATTTGTTTCAGGTGTACAGCATAGTGGTTAGATCATTTATGAAGTGATCCCCCCTGGAACCATACATAGTTATTATATTATTGACTATATTCTATATACTATACTTTAAGATATATATGCCCACTCCCTCCAACCTCAAGATTCCAAAATTCTTGAGAAGGGATGGATAGCAATATGACAGATCCTCACTTGTAGCTCTACCTCTTATTGAGAAACTCTGATATAAACAATGAAAACCTAATACAGAAGCTGGTAGGAGCAACCCTTTTCGAGTTGGAGAAACAGGTAGAACACAACTCTTTGGTTAACTAGACTTCATATTAAGTTGATGTATATGTTTACATTTTATTTTATACTTCTGAAAGGTAAAGTCTTTTGGAAGCTGGTTCAATAATTTGGAAGGTAAAACATTTAATTTAAAAAATTATTTCTTATTTTCAAATACAATGTTTATGGCTAGGTAAATCTCTGTCAGTAACCAATACAAACACAATTGCATAGAAAGTTAAACACATCAGATATTGTATGGAATACATGGCATGTTTCTTGGACTAACATTAAAATTGCATTGAATTCTTGGCCCCACAAAATAGGCGTACTAACCCTGAGCAGGATATTATGAAAGGCCTGAATTGGTAATAATACATTACATAGGAAAATTCAAATTTGCTCATTGTTAATTTAATAGCATTGTTTAGATATCTCAAGATACTCAGGGGATAAGATAAATGAGGTGAACAAGACACAATTATCCAAAGAAATCCATTAATTTATACACATACATATTATGTATTTATATATACATATATTTTATATTTATTTATATATATTTTTCAGAATAACAAAAAAGCACTGTATACATGATGCTTCATATAATACCTAGATTTTGCTATTATTTTGTGCATTGGCATCTGAAGATATAAAATGTGAATTGCTATCATTTTTCACTAAATAAAGTATATGGTGAGGGAACCCTTACAATTAAAGTTTCTGGTTAATGCTTTTTTAGATGTTAGTTTTCCCTTATTCTACAGTTATTTTGTTAGTTGTAACATTCTTGCTCCAAAGGAGGAAAATTATTAATTAGTGAGCAATGTATTTTATGTAGTATGTAGTTTTCTAATGAATGTATTCCAATTCTGGTTAGTTTAACAGAGATGCCTTCTTTATCAGCATAAGGATGGTAGAGTTTCAATGCAATACACTTCCAGGACTGGCAGATTTTCTTACTGAAACAAACATTCCTACGATCATCTCTTACCAACTCAGTTTCCAACAATTTATAAGTCTCATGACATTTCTCTCTCTATGTGTATAAATTGTTGGTGTCCTTCCTTCAGAGCTGGATAAACTGGAGTTTGAATTCTTGCTTTGTCACTTCCTCACTGGTGACTCTGGACAAATTATGTTCCATCTCTAAACTCTATCTTTTAAATCTGGAAAATGGGACAAATAATATTTGTTTTGTAGGTTTGTTGTGAGGATTATTCTCTGTGAAAAATGTACATAGAGCATTTAACCCAACCCTGACACTTAGCGTACAACATACTATATATACATGTGCACATAAAAGCATAAGTGTAGAGCTGTGCAGAGAGACATACATGCATATGAGTGAATTGACATAAACACATCCATATGCACACTGTGGTTGAAGCCCTTTGCCTAGTCCCTGCACAAGTTTTCATATTTCTCTTGGAATCCTTCGATGGCTTTTTTAGCCTAAATGTCATCAGAGATAATGTGAAATGCTAAGAAGGAGACTACATTAATACATTAATTCTTTCATGACCAGAAAAGAACTAGTGCCTGGGAATAGACATGGCAATATGTTGTAAGACGGGGACTTTTTGAAGTTTGGTTTCACCAAACTTGTTTCTTGGATTGTTATGTATAAGTGCCCAATGACCACACAGGTCTGTGTAAGTAGACCTCTAGAATGAGAGCTGGAGCGGTTCAGCACCACCTAGTCCAGCCTTGTTTACACTGGAGGAAACTGAAACCTAGAGAGCTAGAAAAATGACATTTGAGGTTTCACACATTGAAATCAAGTACAGAATTACTTGCCTTTTCATGTTGACAATTCTGAAGAATTCATTTCTTGTTAGGGCTTGTATGATCATAACCCCATGACATTTTGAAGACAATGGGAACCACCCAATCAGGGAACAAATGGAACTGGTTTCTAAAACTGAGATATCTCAGAACCTATTCAATGGGAAGTAAGGAAACATGGCAGGAGCAGGAAAAGATCTAACCACTTTTTTCAAAGGTCATATGTGGTGGTAGATTAATTAGTGTGAACTTCGTGAGGCTACGGACAGTATCTAATCCTATTTTGATGCTTGGCTAATAGGAGGCACCTCAAAGTTAGTATTGTGAAGCACCTAGGATACTCCTAGGTTCCCAATTAATGTGTGAAGCACTCAGCATATGTTGAGTAAATGTTTGATAAATTAAATATGGAGGTTGTAGTCACGCCAGGCCACTTGGCGCCATGGGAAGGATTTTCGCACCATCATCCTCATAAATTCTCTAGTGTGGAAGAAAACAAGGGAAACCATGAAGAGAGCAAGGAAAAAATTTTCCCACATCTGCCTTATTCCATAAAGTACAATTTACATACAAATGCATAAAATAGAAATAACACAAGCAAAGGAATCACATTTGGAACATCATTAAAGAAAAGTCCATTGGTAATGTGTTTGTGTTTAAGAGTTTTACTCTTGGCAAAACAAAACTTCTTTTTGAAAGATAAAAGGTTTATTTTTCAAGTGGCTTCAAATGCAATGAGTCTACAGAGCAGTCACCAGTAACATCTTAATGTATTAATATAAAGTGAATACAAAATATATAAACCTCAACCTTCTGAATGCCTGTGTGACACAAAATGAATGAAAAAGATAGTTCTGCAAATATTTTTTGGATTTTTAATTTAATTTAATTTTTAAATATGTTTTTATTTATTTCAGAGAGAGGAAGGGAGAGGGAGAGAGAGAGATGGAAACATCAATGATTGGCTGTCTCTTGCATGCCCCCTACTGGGGATCGAGCCCACAACCCAGGCAGAATCAAACCTTGATCTCCTGGTTCCTGGGTCAATGCTCGACCACTGAGCCATGACGCTGGACATATTTTTTGGATTTTAAAAATAGACTTGGTTTTGTAAGTAGCCTGCTCTGTGAAGGGTCAAAAATGTGTCTAAATTTGCATATCTTTGGTCAAGCATTCATTCATTGCTTCTATGCACAATCATTGAGAACCTGCAGTGTTCCAAGGCAGCAAGCAATTGCTATTGAGGGACTAAACAGAATATTCCCTAAAGGGCTTTGAAGGTTGGAAATCCAAATTAAGAAAATGTTCTCTTGATTCTCTGTATCTTCTTGTCCCTGGTTACTTTGTGTGGACAGTACTGGCCATAGTATGCCACAGTGCAAGTGATAAATGAGCTCCATTAGGCATCATTTTACAAACAAACCAATGATGTACTCTCCCTTCCATCAGCTATTTGGATAACTCATTGATATATTTGCTGCATTTGCAATTACATATACTTTTTTCTACTTCCTTGTCTTGGTTGTAGTCTTAAGGCCTTATGTTAAATATCTTATTTTCTTTGTTTCACTCTTTATAGGGAATTACAATAGATGGCTCCTAGATCTGTATCTGCTTTCTATGATGTGGTTTCTCAGGTGACATAGACTGCATAAGCTCTAATAAACCCTTGCAAAAGTTTTAGGACCAATATAAACATTAGTAGAAACAGAGGTTGCTATTACTATAAGTCATTCTAAGAATCCCAGATGCTTTTTATGTTTTCTACATGTGCTGACAAAAACCTTAACTATCAGAAGAGTTGAGGCATAGCTCTTTCAGAAATCAGATTTTGGAAACTAGATTGATATTCCCAGAAGCTCCTCATATGAAAATACAGGCTTGACCTACTCTGTGATCACAAAACCTAGAAATTGTCTTAATTGTCTTAAGAAGATAAACAATCTTCTGTAATATAAGGATAAAGGAAGCTGTCAGCACTTCTGAGAATTTGGCCTATACTTTTGTAAAGCACTTCATTAGTGTGAACAACTTTAGACTTTGGGAATCATTATACAGCAGATATATAAGTTCCTTGTAGCTAATAGGATAAATATCCTGTAAGCATTTTAAAGCTAAATTTGTAGGTGAAACTTAGTAGACAGCTACTGTGGTAGATGGAAGATGAAAAACCTCAATCGAGCCAGGAGCAAAGAACAAAACCTTTCACAAAGGTAACAATACTTCCCCTACTATGTAAAGAATGCTTTCTGTGTAATGGATGCTTTCCAGTGTTTTCTGTTCTGTAATATATCATCTTTCAAAATATCCTATTCATTATAGGCATTTCACTAAAAATTAGTGGTCACAAATTGCAGTTTGAAAACACTAAAATTGAAGGTCAGATCCATCCTAGAAATTGGTATTGGGGGCAAGGCTGGAGAAGTTTGGGGGGAAGGGCCAATAGGTGAGGCTGGTAAGACAACTTAAGGAGGTACTTATTCTAACAAACTGATCTTTTGCTTGCACTGTCTGAGAGTGAGTGCATCCTTAAATTTTCCACTCTTGTACCTCACTCTATGTCTTAGTCCCAATCCTGAGAACCAGAAGAGCGTCCTTGATGGGGATACAGTCATTTATCATTGTGGTTGAAGAATGGTATCAGAACCAGGAAGGTAAATAAGACTAGGGAAGAAATCACAGGAAGGGAAATGGAGCAAAGATTTTAGGGCAAACAGTAGGTCAGAAGATCACCCAACAGGCCATACATAATGTGGAGCAGAATATTCCAGAAGGCAGATCTGAGTTAGAAAGGTCCAAGCCAAGAGGAGAGCTCCAAAAACAAGAGGTTTAACCAAGAGAGGCCGGGTTGCTGGCACTAGCGATCTTCTGTCTGGAATGAAGCCTTTCTCTTCCAGAGCAGGGTTTGGGGTAGGGATATACATGTAGCGTAAACCTTTGATAACGACAGTTTAAACAAATAGGGGCCTTATTTTTGTTATGTATATTAAGTCTAGAAGCGGAGGATCCAAGACTGGTGGAGCTGTCTTAAGGACCACACCAAACACCCATGATGCCTGTTTCATCATCCTTAGCATAACCTTAGCAAATTTCCATATTCTAACTGTGGGGTTAGAGCAGGGTTTCTCAGCCTTGACACAGTTGATATTTGGGGCCTAATAACTTGTCGTGAGGGCTGTCCTCTGTATTGGGGGATATTCAGCAACATGCCTGGACTCTACCAAATAGATGCCAATAGCAACCCCTCCCCCCTTCCCCACCAATGTCTCTAGACATTGCCAAACAACTCCTGGGGGCATAATTGCCCCTAGTGGAGAGTCACTGTGTTGAAATATAAAACTTGGGGACAGCCCATCCTGGTGGCTTTGCTGACAGAGAATTCTACTTATGGCTGGAGACAGGAAACGGGTCATGTGAGAGCCAGAGGGGACCCTGCAGAGTGTTGGGGCCTGCTTGACTCCAGCCCTGGGAGTGCACGTTAAAGCAGCCCCTTCCTTTGGTTTGGGGGCTAACATCAGGAAAGAGAGAAAAGCAGGAAAACAGCAGATATGCCAGAAATGTGCCCCTGAACCAGGGTTGACACCGAGCAAGGAGAGCAGCGGGAGAAAGGCCACTGAGAGCTCCTGCTTGACTTTGAGATTGACGCTTCTTTTCTGTGTCTTTTTTTTTTTTAAACAGAGTCATTTCCTCTGAGTTGGGAAAGCAGTAAATACTTGGGCTAATTTGTTTGTGAACGTGGTTCCAAGAAGCCTCCAGAAACCGCGATCCCGTCATTGTGAACAGCGGGCGAAGCCAGGCGCAGAGGCGCGGCCTGGTCAGTACCGCGCAGGGCCAGGGGCTGGGCATGGACTGACTTCAGTGACACATCCTCGGCATCTGGAAGGTCAGTTTGGCTTTTACAACTTAGTTATATTTTGGATTAGCATGCACTTTGTTGTCAAGTGTTTCTGAGGCCACCGTTAATGATTTAAGCACTCTTCAAATTGCTGAAATCCTCGACTAGTAAGTGTATCAACTGAGGCTGCCAAGGGATGCACATTTCCTACGGTCTCTCTGCCCTGACCGAGTTTCCACATTTTTGCCCTTTATTTATTTTCCCTCCTTTAATCTTCCACCTCCTGGTCTCTTTGTTACTGTTTTTGTTTTGTTTTGTTTTGATTTTTCCACGTTTACTGTCGTGGTTCCTCTTTAGGGATTCTGCCCTGTCCTGGGGGTTAGCCATGGGTCTGTGGAGCCCCAGGCAGCCCTTGGGAAGTCTCCCCCAGGTTTCTTGAAACCCGTGAAATTATTTGCCACATTTTGAGTGGACGAACCTGCTTTTCTCTGCAGAACGGGTCCTTAACCCCCTCTCCCCACCATCCAACCCCGATTCCCAAAAGGGTCTTTGACCTGAAAATGATTAAGAGCCAGGGAGGAGCATTTGCCCCCAATTTTCAGCCTAGAAGGCAGAGAGCACATGTGTGGGGGGCTCGCTATTTGGCAGGACCTTTGCCCCGTTTTCTCATTTAACCCACACAAGCTCTAGATGATACTGGTGGTGTTATTGTCATAGGCAGTTGAGGAAGCGAAGGCCTAGAGAGACCACATAGCCATGTGGTCTGGCTCAGGGGTCAGAATTTAAGCAGTTCTTTTCAACACTGACTCGAAAACCTCTTTCCAGAACTTGAAAAAGATTGGGCGATGGATGGTCAGGCTGAAGTAGAGGAGAGAGAGGTCTCACATCCCTCCCTGTGCATCCCCAAGGACACAATAAGCAGGACTCAAGTGGGCTGTGGTCAGTTTCCTAGAAAGAAAATGACTAGAACAAGGACAGTCTGCGTTACGGTAACACGATTTCAACAGCCTGCATTCTGAACATCATCTCTACCTTCTGAACGCTGTGCTAACAAAATGTGTGGTGCTAACACAAAAGGCTAATTTCAACAGACATTGAAGAAAGAATTTATAATTCAGTTTCACTAATTTGTAGGAAACTTAGTTTTTAACTCATTATAAAATGTGTTAAAACTCTTTAAAATATTTATTTAATACCAACTAACTATCCAGTATGAGTTACCATCAGACTTTTACACAGTGAACCTTAAAAAATTATAATTTCACTGAATGATCCCATTTATATTGCCTACTCCTGTCCGCCATAAACAAAAAATGTATTAGAATATGGTCTCTCCTCACATTTAATTATTTTTGGAAAAGAAAAATATGACCCTCATTACTGCTACCATTTAAAAAAATTTTCTTCTGTTCTTTATTTGTTCCCCTTCAGCATTTAAAATATGTCAAACAGATAAAGGTAGGGTAGCCTAGTTGTTAAAGGCCTGGGGCTCTAGAAATGGTTACCTGAGTCCAGTGTGGCTGCAACACTTAGTAGTAGCTTAGGCAAGTTACCTACCTTCTCCTAGCTCAATTTCCTCAAATGAGAAATGGGATTAATAATAGCCCCTACTTTTGAAATTGTGATAATTAAATTATAATTCATTTAAAGCCCATACCACAGTGCTCCATTAGCTGTAGATATTATTGTTGCTAGTTCTACTGGTGATACTGTGGTTGGAATCTGAAAGTTTTCCTTTTCCTGATGACAACATGTGTTAGTGTTGACTTCACTACACTTTAATGGCAAATGCAATTCTGTTAAAGGCAAAACCAGAGCAAAAAAAACAGAAACAAAAACAAACAAACAAAAACACTGGGGAAATATATGTAAGTTTATATATGAAATCAAACAGTTAAAACTGTGGACACTAGATTCCACATAACAGTTTTAAGTGTCACCAATGGTAGGAGACAAACAGTTGAAAGAAGATGTAGTCCGGTCCAGGCATTGTTTTTTAATGATATAACTATCTGGATACAATGAAAACTTGTAAAGTAGAGATAATTCCATTAAGGAGAGCTGCTGTTTCTAGAACTAGACATTAGGGTGGGAATTCTGTAAGACATAAATGTTCTGAATTTCAGCCCAATGTGGCAGTGCAGTGAGGTGGGAGCTAGTGTCCAGGAACCAGGAATGAAAAGAGAAGTGGTCTGATTAAATTATTCCCTTTATCTGTAAAAGGAATATATCACAAGAAACCTGTATGCATGCTCCATTCCAGAATTCTATGATATTGGTGTTCTAACTTAAGTAATTATTTTAATGGATATAACTTCCTGATATAAATGGATATTTAAGGATATAACTTTCTGAAATTAGTTTTGAATACAATAAAATTGGCCTGCAGATTGGAATTTGAAGTCCTCATGTTCCATAACATCATCAGTACTTTTGAAACATAAGTGGCAGAGCTGTTTACTGTCATTCCTGCTGGGATCAGTAATCTTTTGTAAATACCAACATGTTTCTGTGAGAGACGAAGAGCTGACAACTACACAGACCACACTTTGCCTCTCAGCTTCCAGCAGAAATTTCCGTTTTACCCTCCTGTCACCTGTGTTCTGAAGGTAAACACTGTAAATCTACAGTAGCATTCAATTTAGATAAGCCTTCAGATAGCAACAGTGGATGATGATAAAGATACTGCCTTCTCATTGTCTGTAATCTTTCATCTGGGAGAATTTAAAAGAATTTTTATGAGGAAAAAAATCTATCCAGAAATTTAGTCAATTCTATGATGAGAAGCTATACATAACATCTTTAAAAATTCAGATATAATTCGCATACCATAAATTTAGCGTTTGAAGTACAATTCAATGGTACACATGATATTTTGAAAAGAGATCAATTGAAATGTGTCTGGCACACAATAGGCACTTTAAAACTATTAGTTCCCTGTTCCTTTTCCTACATCAATATATTTGGAACTTGAAACAAATGAAATGAAGACACAGGAGACATTAGTAGAGGTTCTCTTCTGCCCTGTCCTGCTCATGAGAGCTGATTGTGCCCATCTCTTCATCTCTTCCAACTCCTGTTTACTGAAGTCACCTGGGTGACTTGACATGGATCATGGTGGGAATATTTTTTACCATGGAAACCAACTAGTTCTACAAACAGGCATGTTGTGTTGTTTGAGCTGGTGGTTAAATATTTACCAGCATACCACTTGCTAATGTCTATCAATTTCTTCAATACTAAATTTTATCATTACTCAGGGCCACATTCCATGCCTCATCTCTTTGTGATAACCAAGACATTTTGCTAAGTTTTCATCAGTTGGAAACAGAGAATCTCAACTGGATGATACTATATTTTTAGCAAGCAAGTTAATTTTTGTATATTTTTTGGGGGGGATGGTAAGAAACACATACCGTGAAATTTATCATGTTAACCATTTTTTTAAGTATACAGTTCAGCAGTGTTAAGTGTGACTGGTTAGTTTTGCCTGGCGCGGTTTGTGTGGTGGAGATGAGCATGGTGATAAAACGTCTAAGTGGTCTTCTTATTCCTGCGTAGGGAGGTGTGAAATTCTATTCTGATCAGGCTCATGCCCTCGCAGTTTTTTGATTGATTTGTTTCTGGCTGGTCTTTTGGAATTTCTTGCAACCAGTTTCAGATCAAGCCAATTCTTAGGGACCTTGGTCACCAGGGATCCTGGATCTCCTTCCTAGAACATTGCAGTTGTGTGACTCAGCCTTAACGGCCCTCTCAGTCTCTCTGGCTCTCAGTGCCAAACTCCAGATTCCTAGGTCAGGCCTGGGACTCGCCAAGCATGGGTCCGGAACACAGTTGCATTGTTCCTATGCTGGCTCCAAGGCAGTCACTTTGAATGACATGTTGCTGGCGGCAGGGTTCAGGAGCAGCTTTTTCACATAGGGAGATTCTGGGCAGTTCAAGCATCAGTCTAGTGCAATGTGCTGTTAGATTATGATAAATAATAGCTTTAAAGAAAATACTTAATCAAGAGAGTTGGAAATATTTTAATTGGAATTTAGTTCAGAATGTGGAGAATATTAAAGTACTGTATAGACAGCTTAAAATTTTTGTAATCTAGAGGAGAGAAAGGAGTTAATTAGCATTATTCTTTGGGGACTACATCTGGTTAAAACTGTAGTTGTATAATTATAAAACCAATTCCTTGGGTTTAAACAGGGACTGTTCTTTTGGGCAGTTTCTGGTGTGAGTTAAACATTCACACATGTACCCTCATATTGTTTAAATGAGAAAGGGGGTTTCAGATTTTTTAGCTCCACTTAAAGTGCACAGATTGTGATAGAAACATTTGAAGTGAATAATTTCCAGGCACACAATAATTTACAATGAGGTCTGGAGTCTTCTCAAGACCCGTGTAGACATTTTCCCAAAAGGCAATTATGATGTGGGAGACAGAGCATAGAATTTGGTAGTGAGATTTGGTCTGTTAGTCACTTCTACCATTTTTACACCAGTCACAAGCTATGTGATCTTGGACACAACACTTAAAACTTTCTGAGCCTTTATTTCCCCTCCATAAAAGAGAGAATCATATCTATTTGACAGAGTTGTATTAAAAATTAATATATATGAATATCCTTATAAACTATAATGTTGCTTTCAAAAGGGTGGAGTTAATATTTTTATTCAGTTTTTTTAATAGAATATTTTCTTCATGTATAACCAAGCATTTATACGTATCTAATGTCTACTTATTACTTCATTAACCATTTTTTGGTATCTACCACCTGGCAGATATTGTGTCAAGCCATTGGGATAAGAGGATGTATCTAAAATGATCCCTGCTCTCAAGTAGCCAAACCCAAAACTACTTGTTATTTAATCTGAGCAGCCATCAGCAGTGCTCAGGTTATAAAGCCATGCCTGAAAATCTCTAACCCCAAATCTAGAAACACTGGGTATTTGCACATGGCTTTTATATTCAATGGGCTATGAGCTATGCAGTCCACACAGCGAGACATGTAACCGATAGCCAGCTTGGGGGTAGCTTTCCTGGAAAGATATTTCTGGAAGAGAGCTGTTTGCACCATTGAATTTGGGTAGTCATATCTTCACTCATGACTATTCATCTTCTATATAATCCACTCAGATTTTAGTTAATCAGAAAATATGTTTGTTTTTCTCATCTTAACTTGATTTCGCTAGCAAAGACTCTACTTCCAAATGAGATCACATTCATAGGTACCAAGGGTCAGGACTTGAATATGTCTATGAGGGACGAATTCAATCCATAGCATCCCGGTTATTTGTTTATATTTTCTCATTAACAAGACAGTGCTGTGACACTTTCAATAACCATTTGCACACGGTTCAGGAAAAGTCAATTTTGGGTAACCATACTCTCCCTATTGAATATATGGTCAGGGGAGAAAGCAGTGGGCTTATTCCTGATTTATACAACAGCTCAGAAAGTAATGACCTTAATTAAACTCAGTAAGCTGCAGAGCACAAGCAGAATATGTTTTCTGTTCTCAGGACCAAGAATATCTTGAGCTCTCTGCAATATTGCATCTTGCTCAAAGTATGAATTCACTGGTTTCTTAAGAACATTTGGAGGCAATGAAAGCACAAATAAACAAGTAGAAGTACATCAAACTAAAAAGCTTCTGCACATCAAAGAAAACCATCAACATAATAAAAAGGCAACATATGAAATGGGAGAAAATATTTGCAAATCATGTATCTGATAAGAGGTAAATATCCAAAACATACAAGGAACTCACACAACCTAATATTAAAAACAGCTCAAATTAAAAAATGGGCAAAGGACCTAAATAGACATTTTCCCAAAGAATATATTCAGATGGACAACAAGTATGTGAAAAGGTACTGGACACCACTAATATCAGGGAAATGCAAATCAAAACCACAATAAGATATCACCCCCTACCTGTTAGGATGGCTGTGATGAAGACAAGAGCTAGCAAATGCTGGCAAGGATGTGGGAAAAAGGGAACCCTTATGCACTATTGGTGGAATGTAAACTGGCACAGTGAGTATGGCAGTTTCTCAAAAAATTAAAAATAGAACTACCATATGATACAGCAATCCCACTTTGGGGAATATACGTAAAGGAAACAAGATCATTATCTTGAATAATATCTGTATTCTCATGTTCATAGCAGCATTACTCACAATAGTCCAGGCATGGAAACAACCTTAGTGTCTACTGATAGATGACTGGATCAAGAAAATGTGGTATATATCTACAATGGAAGATTATTCAGCCCTAAAAAAGGAAATTCTGACATTTGCAACAACGTGGATGAACCTGGAGGGCATTATGCTAAATAAAATCAGCCAGACAAATAAAGACAAATACTGCACAGTATCACTTATATGTGAAATTCTTAAAAAAAAAAAAAGTTGAACTCATAGTAACAGAGAGTAGAAAAGTGGTTACCAGGGACTGGGGGTAGGGAAGGCAGGAGAGACTGGTAAAAGGTATAAACTTTCAGTTATTAAGATGAATAAGGCCTGGGGATCTAATGTATGCTGTGGTGACTATAGTTGATAACATGGTCTTGTATAATTGAAATTTGCTAAGAAAGTAGAACTTAAATGTTCTCACACACCCCCAAAAAGAATATTTGGGAGGGATGTAAATGCCCTTATTGTGACTAAATGTTACAAGGCACATTCTGGAGCTATTTCATAGTGTGGTCCTTTGAACTGTGGCACACAGAAACAAGTGTCAGCACCAGTGGCTGCTGCCAAGAGTGGCATTTGGTATCATGAAGGATGAGTTACCACAGAAACAGCCACAGCAGAAGCATCCCCTGTTGGGATTTCAGGAGCCCCTGGCGTCTCGTCTCTCATCTCAGGCAGTGTGGCACTGAGCGTCTGGTGGCTCTGTCTGTGACATCTGGCTTGCAGTGCTTCCATGTGCTCTTTCTCCTTCTTTTTCTCCACAAAAAAAGTGGCAATGAAAACATCTATTGAAGGGGGAAATGACATAAATCATTGCAAATGACATAAATCATTGCAAATGAAAATAAACCGGTTAATGGACAAGAGAAGCTGATCTGGAAGACCAAGGGATAATATTGTGTGTGAAATTAAAAGTTACCCTCCTGAAAAATAAAACTTTCTGGTTTTTATCTTATGTTCTTTGTTTTGTTTGATTGTTAGGGCATATGACAGTGTTCCATGTATTTGATGAAAAAAATTATTTTATAAAAGCTGAATAAGAGGTGTAAAGGGGGAACTTTTAAATCTGGACTCTCCTAAGATAGATACAATGAAATGTACTGAACCTTGAAATAGGGAACTAAATAGAAATGATCGTTATTATGTGATTATTTTATTATGGCATATAGTGGTCATAAATAGTGATAGAAAATGCAAAAACTTGACCGTTAATTGTGCCAGAAGGTGTTCATAATACTCAGAATAAAAATTCTCATATGCCAAGAGACTATGTGTTTTCTAGACTAGGAGTTGATGCTATGAACTGACAACTCTGGATTCAAGGTTAGTGTGATTTGGTCAAGAAAAGAGGCATTTTCAACAGAAATAACTGGCTCATGGTACATCAGTACTTAATAGGAGACCCATTTTAACACCCCAAGTCTAAATGAATGACAACCCTATGGATTCCATCTTCCTTCAATTATCCAAGTGCAGAAAAGAACCAGGAGACTGTATTTAACAAGGTGATGGAGTGTATTTCAAGTCACTAACACCCGCACACACTCTGGTTGACTTAGCCATTAGAAATGGATTGCATGCTTCTATCTGCGGCATTTGTTTTCTGTCATTTATATACTGTTATAAGTTGTGGTTTTTTTTGTTGTTTTTTAGAACCTCTACGAACATCATTTTAGGGTATTTAAAGAAACTCAAATATTTCCTTGCATTTCATTCTTTTCAATGCAATGCTAAATCTAAAAGGAATAGAAATACAAGTAGCTTATTTAAAATATAAGGGGTCTTGGAGCGTTTCAACTGATACCTTATCCCTGTTAATAAATCTATTACTTTTTCTTCCTCTAAGTCCACTTTCTTAGGTAAATATATTTATGGTCCTTTCTTGATGATTTTACTCCCATTTCAGATACTTTTCCCAGGTTACATCTATGCTTGGAACCATGTTTTTCCTTCATGTCTCTCTTTGGTTTTCCAGTTTGAAAAGCATTCTCTATTCTATTATTGACACTCCCTAAAATTTCACTACCTCCAATAAAACGTTTTAAAGCTACTTAGAAAAGAGATGACCCTTTTATGGGCAGTATCCAAAGAATTCAACAATGTAAGTGTTTGATCTGCCACAGGGAGACACATCGCTCATTCCTTAGATTCAAAACTAGTCACCCTCGTCTTGGAAGCCATTAAGCACCTCAGAAAGGGTGTCACCTCAGAGTTGTTCAAGAATCATCTGAATGAGCTCCTAGCCCTTGACAATAACAGGTTCGGGTTGAGAGGAGCCTTGGCCCAAAGACACATTAGAGGCTATACACATAGCATCATAAGAAATAAACTCTGGTCAAGACCTACCAGACAGTGTTTTCCTACTTCTTTCTTCTGAACTAAGAATTTAAATTATCTGAATTCCTTTACTACATAAAAAAGTATAAATAATAAATAATAATTGGTTACAATAATTGGCTTAATTTCTGATAAGATGCCATCCTAAGTCTTACTTTGCAGAATCTTTGATAACATTTTTATGATTAACATAGAAATATCTGTTAACTTTTTCCATAAAGGAGTCCAGAAAAGGATTTTATTCAGCTGACAAAAATAAAGGTGGAAGTTGAAATACAAAAGGTAATGGCATTTATTAGCTTGTCAAGTTTATTACTGATTACTCTATGTATTTGTAGTTGATAAATATTCTGATCTTGAAACTGAATAGTAAGTTTTCAAGTCCTATTTTCAAGTACTGATTCTACCAATTACCCGATGAGTGACCTTAGCCTAGTCACCAGTGTGGGCTTGCAAACATTTTTTTCAAAATCTTTACTTTCAAAGAGCACATTTTTCTGAGGTAGAAAATATGGAAAAGAATAAAAATATTAGCCTCAAGGTATTGTTGTGAAAATCAAGTAAAGGATGTGTGTGAAAGCATTTAGTTAATTGTTAAAAGACAATATTAATGGTTAGGTTAAAAAACAAAATTTAGCTGAGTAAATTTTAAGGATTTTATTAGCTTTATTCAGTGATTCATGAATTGAGTAGCACCCAATCTATCAGAAAGAAAGGCCCTCCAAACGGCTATGAGTACCAGCTACCACATTATATGTAAAATATATTCAACCAAGACTGAATTTTCCTTAGATTACATTGTTAAATATTTATACTATAGATCAGTTGTTCTTAACATACATAACAATCCATTTTTTTAAAGAACCAAAATAATTTGGATTGCTCATTTAAAAATCAAGTCTATCTGTCCCTCCTTCCCCACTGCCTAGGAAGGTGTACCGGTTTTGACAGGTAAACTATTGGATGGACTTGTTTTTATTAAAACATTTAAGCACCTTTTTTGTTTGTTTGTTTTTTGCCTTTTGGCAGTTCAGTCATGGTAATTTAAGTTTTATAAATTAAGAGTTAATTTGTCTCTCTTTAGAATAAATATGTTAACGGATATTTAATGAGATATTGTGAATAGGCCCCATTAGTTTCTGCGGCACACGTATAATGTCTGATATGGTCTCAGCCCACAGGTCTCTTACCTTATAATTGGAGAAATAAGACATACATGCCAGAAAAAAAATCCATATTAATACAGGATAATATGTGATAAGTATCAAATAAGTGGGATGGACATTAGAGTGTTGTTTAGCGTTTAGGGAATGCAGAGAATATTTTGAGCATGATGCAAAGGACATGGGTTCTTTATCTTTAATTCAATAAATATTCATTGAGAACCTTTTCTAATCTTGGCGTTCAGCCAGATAATGTCTCTGTTTTCTTGAAGCTTACAGCCTTTGAGGGAGGGAGACATAGTAAATAAATAAGATAATTTCAGATAATAAGGGTTTCATTAAGAATATGAAACAGAGCAAGGTGGAATAAATGAGGGATCTAAATACTATTTAATTAGGGAGGCCTCTCTGAGGAGGAGACACTTAAGCTGAGGTGGACGCCAAGGAGTCAGCCATGACGTGTGAATTGAGGATGCCAAGCAGAGGAATGAGTCAGTGTAAGACAGGAATAAGTTTAAGGTGTTCAGAGTTCAGAAAGAAAATAGTGTGGTTGGAGGGATTATAATAAACAAGGAAAGAATGGCAGACCATAAGGTGAGATATGTCTAGATCATGAAAGATGGTGGAAGTCAAGAGGAAGAGGTTTGCATTTTGTTTTCAATGACATGGAAAGACATGTCAAGATTTTATGCAGAGGATTAAAATAATATGTATATCTATTAAAAAGACAATTTGGCTGGTAAGTGGAATAAGAGGAGGAAAGTCAACTGTCATTGCAAGAAAGTCAAAGAAGTGCCATTGGTCTTGGCAATATGGAAATCACTGTGACCTTGACAAGGGCCACTACAGTGGATTGGTGGCACGTGAACTCCCAGCAGGAGCTGGTTGAGGAGGGACTACATGATGAGGGAGTGGAATCTGTGAAGCACCCCCAAAACAACATGTTTTAAAGCAACATGTTTTCAAAGTTAGGAGAAACTTTAAAGATAATCTAGCCCAACCCTTTCATTTGACAGATGACTGACACAAGATTTAGGGAATTTAACTGCTTGCAGAACCAGGGCCAGATGGCTAACTTACAGTCTGCCATTCTTTTTTTTAATTGAATTTATTGGTGTGACATTGGTTAATAAAATTACCTAGGTTTCAGGTAGACAGTTATACAATATGTTTTCTGTACATTGTACTGTGTGTTTACCACCCCAATTCAAATCTCCGTTTATCCCTTTATTCCCCCTCTACCTTCTTCTACATCCATCTCCCCACCCCTCCCCCTTTCTCTCTGGCAATCGTCATACTGATCTATGTCCACGAGTCTTTCTTTTTTTCCTCTTGGCTTAATCCTTTCACCCTTTTCACCCTGCCCTGCTAAAATAATAATAGCCTTTATTGAGTGATTACTAGGTGCCAGGTACTATTCCAAAAGCTTTACATATATTTACTACTTTAATCCTCATCATAAACCTATGAAGAAAGTTCTATTAAAATCTCCATCTTACAGCCAAGAAAACTAAAGCACAGGATATTGAAATATCTTGTTTAAGGTCATACACCTAGTAAATTCTGCAGAGGCAGAATTCAAAACCCAGATACTGAGATTTAGTAGGGCATATTCTTAACCACCATGCTATTCTATTTATTATTCCATTTAGTTCCATTCCTTAAGACTCTGTTTAAAATCAATACCTGTATAAGTTACTGTGTTAAATTTCATTACATATCTAATCCCTTTGAATCTCAGTACATCCCAACTTTGTAGAAAATGTTATTTATGTTTAAATTTCTGATTGAGTGTTCTTCATTTTTACTCATGGTAAAAGTAACTATCATACTGGCATGGAGCCATGGCTCATTGAAACAAGTTTTGTGTGAAACTGCTTTGTCATTGACTGACCACCATAAGAAACCTGTTTGTGGAGATAATAATGTAAGAAATCATTACTCATGTTGTGCTTGCCTGTCTGTGAACTGACCTCACTGCTATGAGCTTATTGATTCAATTGCTTCTTGCCAACATTTAAATTGTAAAAGAAGTAAGATCTTTTGGGGGGAAACTTTAGAGCACCTACCACATGGTTTTAAGCAATAGAGATTCAAAATTATTCCTAAGAACAAATATAAAGGAAAATTTTTTTTTTAACCTCTTAAAATAGGGAAATTTCAGGAAACAATGTAACTTCTCTTATGTCCCTTGATTTTTTAAGATCTGAACTTCAAGATCCAACTGGATTTTCATTGAAATTTACCATGCTCCCCTTCACAGCTGTGGTCTCAAAATATCACTTCCATTTATTTTAGCCCAGGGAATAACTGCTCGGCAAAACCACAGAGTCAATCAGACTCGAAATGCCCCAAAATCCTTCCTGCTTTGGAATTTTCCATCTACAGATCAAAAGATTTTATGCCCGTCAGCAATTTTTTAAATGCATTTGCTCCTTGTATGCACAGCTTCCATTTAAAGACTCTCCTTGGCTGACTTCTTTCATGAAGTTGTCTGCTTGCCAGGAAAACAACATTAATGCAGAGGTTTCCAAGGGGCCTTCAGGTCCTCTTTGACATTGACCTGATGTTTCAGATAATGTCCAATTCAGTCCTGGAGAAACCACCCTTCTTTGCACCAAGGGCAAAGGAATTGGTTTCCAGGGTGTGCACACTGTGAGATAATAGAGACAAATATAAACCACTTAAATGAGCAAGTCATTTAAAGAGAGGATTAAACATACAACAGAAATCACTGTCATCTATCAAAATAACGTCATGTCATTAACACTGGATTTAAGAGTAGTTTTAAGCTTGCATATGTACAGTGGGGTTGGAAAAACTTGGAAATACTTTTTTCCATATTTTTTTAAAACTCTGAGTTTATTTGAATAGTCTCAATTGCCTTCTTTTAATGACAGGAAATACAATACACATAACAATAGATTTGGAAAAGAAAAACTGAAATTCCCAAGGGTGGTAGTCTTTTGGGAAAAGTTAATATTCATGAATTACGGGAAAGTGATGGGAGCCAATATATCTCTCTTCTTTGCTCCAAGTTTTCAACTCCTTGCTACAGCCAAACCAGGCCTTATAATAAAATCATGATGACTTTTAAAAAGGGGGAGAGCAGCAAGCCCATATTATTGAGCCTTTAGAACCTTGACAATAATAAACTTAGTGTTTATATTTGCATACCTAAGCTCATGCTGTTTTCATGTAAAACTTTCATCTATTTTTGAAAAAATGTATTTGATTTATTGGGTTAATAAAAATGATATAGGTTTCAGGTATAGAATTCTATATACATCATTCATATATCGTGTGTTCACCACCCCAAGTCAAGTCTCCTTCCAGCACCATTTACCCCCCTTTACCCTCTTCTTCCTCCCCGTACCTCCCCTTTCCCTTTGCTAATCACCATCCCCCTGTCTTTGTCTTAGTCTGTGAGTTTTGTTTTTTACTTTGCTTAATCCCTTCACCTTTTTTACGTGGCTCCCCAAACCCCTTCCCTCTGACAGCTGTCAGTCTGTTCTCTATATCTCTGGGTCTGTTTCTGTTTTGTTTGTTTATTTTGTTCATTAGATTCCACATATACATGAAATCGTATGGTACTATTTTTGAAAGCAGATTTTTTTCTTTGTTTCATCAAATCACAGTATTTCTGTGCTAAAAAGTGGGGTTGAATGAAATTTGGCCTAAATGTCCTTCTTTCATTTCTGTATTTGACTTAATACACCAATGGACAGATTCAATATTTGGTTGATAATGCGTGAGCTTGCTAATTTATTTACTGAGTGTTCCTTCTGTACCACACAGTATTTATAACTATACAAAATATAAAAATAACTTTCTGCTTTTCTCAAGAGTTCCCATTCTAAGAGTATTAGATTAAGCAGATCTAGGTCAGCCTTTTGTCCATTTTCATGTTTCCTTGTTTCTGAAATGATGGGAACTTTTGGGGGAAGAATTTAATGGAGAAGGAAGGAATGAAGAAGTGACCAGCAGGGCTTGCTCAGCAGTGTGGTGATTCACTACACAGTGAGAGAGATGATCCCTCTCAATTTTATACACAGTTCTTCCAGGAAAAGATACATTGCCATGGATTTCTTTTTTTATCTTGCTCTGACATAGTAAAGAAAAAAAATGTGTGTTCACAGGGCCGCTTTGACAACATGCAGTGTTCTCATAGAGGTACATTTTCTAGATGTTGTTTAATGGACTTAGGAGTCTATGAAAGTCCAAGAAGCTCAAGTCTACAAATAAAAACTTAAAATCATAAGGGTTAATTTTAGCAACGGATGAGAAAGATGTAGTTTGTCGAATGTCAGATGGGCGTGACCCCAAATTAATTGCTGATTATCCAGAAATGTGCATATATTTTTAGCAATTAGTGGAGAGATCAATAGAAAACATATATATTTAATTAGCCATATGGTTTGTTTTACTAGAATTGAAACTGTATGTCTCTCCCACTGTGTCAGACTTTTAGGATTTCACAAGTTATATCTATATACGTACTTATATTCCATTCATTTTGATTATTTATAAAAGTGAGCAGAATTAGCATAATATCCAAATCATATTTAGCTATGTTGCTAGAAAAGTAATTGAAATATAGCAGAGGTATTTTTATTATTTAAATAGTAAGAAGTCTAGAAGCTTTATTGGTTTCAAACTGTGTTAATTCCTTTACACATTTTAGGTAATATGTTAGAAACATGATTTCAAGAATATTGGCAAATTCAAGCTTAATAATCAGGTTCTGTAGAGTTGACTTTCAATTTAATCAAAGGTCTAAGAACTCTGATGTCATGTATATCTTTTCCCCATGCCCCAAAGAAGCAGCCATGACTGTAACAACTATTTAATGCAAGTTACCTCTTGAAGCCTCATAATGAAGAATTTATTTTTCTATCCATTAAATATTAGTCCTGTTACCTCTAAAAGGCTCCTTAGAAATGTGAGAAAGAAAAATTACATTTTTTCCCAGAACTTAATCATCAGCCTCATCTCTATAAAATTCCAGCCAGGTACCTTCCCTTTGCCAGGGTTCCATGTAGGTCTCAGGTGGACAGACTCATCAATATCAACTTTGTCTGGATTACAGAAGCAAAGATGGTGTATTGGTATAATTAGTTAGGTGGTCCTTCCTATCAATTATTTTCTTCCTTTTTCTTCTCAAGAAAAATTACCAATCATAATATATAGTCCTTCCCTTCAGGAGGTTACTGTGAAACGAAGTTTCTCAGGCAAGAAAACCTAAATATCACAACTCTCAGATTTCATTAGTCACTTTTATATAGCAAAAAATTGATACCTTCTCTAGCAAATCAATAATGTTCGGTCAAGCTTTTTTTTTCCCCCCAGGATGAAGGTGAAGTCTTAAAATTCAAAATAACAATGAGACTCATGAGATTGGACCAAGAGCTCACTGTTGACTCTAAGACAGTTTATTTGAATTGCTCTGTCTTTGATTAGTCCAAGAAATTCATGGTGCCTTTTTTTCCCTAGCTTCTTCAACAACTGTAATTAATCACAGAATTTGGCATTCATCTTTCCACCAATGCCATGGATACTTTTTGAATGAATGATGATTATTTTTGTGTTCAGTTTTCTGCCCTTCGGCTATCAAAATTTCCTAGTTGAGTTTCTCCACATTCTTCAAAGCTTGCTTTCAACTTTAGCTAAAAAACAACATGACAGGACAAGATTCATTATGTAGGTCTCTGAGTTAATCTGCATTCAAATACTTGATGATTATAGTACTTAAACCTGTTTGTCAAAGCACTTGGCTTTTGGAGAAACAGTCTTTGAAAGTTGTGTCTAGAAGGGTGGAAAAGACTAAGATTAAATCTGAGCATTTGGGCCAGGCTGCCATACATTCACATAGACTGTTGGGACTAGGGTTAGCCTCCTGCTGAGCACCTGAGTTTGTGAAATGGGCAGAAAGAGACAAGAAAATCAGAACATAGCATTGTCTATTTTTATTATTCTGCCATTCCATTTCTAGATTTCCAAAGGATCAAAGTGATTTTCACCTGTTCCTGTATTGATATCTAGAACTTATTACCCAACTAGTGTGTCAGGACTTATATGATGAAGATTCAGCATTCTATATCTGGCTTTCAAATTTATTCTTTGTGTAAACTGGCTCTCTATCCTTCCATTTTATCTTCTTGAAATGGAAACCAGCCAAAGCTCCCTCCTCTCCTGATCTTAATCTCTTAGTGCCTGGCAACAAACTTCACAGTTACTGCTCTTTTCACTTTTTTCATTTTCTGTTCTTCAACCTCCCTTAACCACTCCTGAATTCTTTGATGCTTTTCTCTTGCACACTCTTTCCTCCTCTCACCTATCTACCTGCCTTGCCCCATAGTTCTACATGCCCTTTAGAAGGCTCCATCACACTCCTTGTCTGTTCGAGTCTTCTTCAGTTGGCACAGGGACTCCCTGCTTCCCCAGAGACTTCTCAACATAAAGAAGTAGGTGATAGAAGAGAAAGGGAAATATAGTAAAGCAACGTAGGGATTTTCTAGCTTTTGGAGAAAGTTCAAAAGAAAGCTGCAAAACCTATGGGAAAGGTTTAGAGAAAATAAGATGGCCTTATTGATCCAGAGCTAATGGGAACTAAAGATTGTTTTACAATACACATTGAATTAAAGTTCCTGAAAGAAAAAACACAGCAGATTAGTTCCCAAAATAATGATATGTGGGAAAATACATGGTCTAATGACATAAAGTCTATGTTATTGTGATAAAAAATGTTTTGGTGTGTAGAAAGAGGTAAAACCAGATCCAAACTTAAAATGAATCAATCGTCCCTGGCCCGGTGGCTCAGTTGGTTGGAGCATCATTCCTTACACCAAAAGTTGTGGGATTGATTCCTGGTCAGGGCACATGCCCAGGTTTTGGGTTCAATTGCCTGTTGGGACACATGCGGGAGGCAACCAATCGATGTTTCTCTCTCACCTTTCTTCTCTCTCTAAAAATCAGTGAGAAACATATCCTCAGGTAAGGATTAAGAAAATCAATCATACATGAAGATAACTGGATTAAAGCCCAAGCAGAGTAAATCTTCCACAGGAATACTTGTCCATTGCATTTTAACATCACTAATTTGGACAATTGTTTCAGTGCCTAATTATTATGGTTTTGCAAGGATTTCTAGGTCAACATTGTTTACCTGACCATGTGGATTATTCTCATTCATTATATTTGTTGTTCATTCTGTTATGTGCCAGGTGCTTGAGACATAAGGATGGTTCTAATATAAATTGAATACCTCCCTGTGCCAGGCCCCACATCAGATGCTTTATATTTGTTAATATAATTAATCCTATCCTGAGAGGTGAGTTGGATTATTCCCCTTGTACAAAGGATAAAACTGAGATTCAGGGTAGTTAAACAACAAGGTCACATGCTAATAAATATTAAATCCTGGAAGTCAACTCATGCCTATCTGACTCTATTGATCAGGCATTTCACCAACTGTTTATATTTATAGTTCTAAGTCCATTGTCAAAAACCGTGGTGCCCTGCCAAGAGATTTGGGGTTTTTAACCTTAGGTCCAGGAAGGTTCAGAGATGTATGATATAATAGAAAGGGAGTTGTAATTCTCAGGTCAAATGTTGTAACAGGGTGAACAGATCATGGAATCTTCACTCACTTATCTAAAACTGACCCTTTTAAATGAAATGACATGGCTAATTAGAATCATCTTTCCTAAAACAAGGTAGAGAAGAAGGTTACTTAACTATTTAAGGATCAGTCTCCTACCTTGATTTACTTAACAAACAGTTATAAGGAGCCTACTATATACAGGGCAATGTGATAGAGGATGGTGATACAGAATAAATAAGAAGTGATCTCAGACTTCAGGATCTTTTTAGTCTTGGGGGAAGGAGTAAACATGCATATAAGTGCAGATATATTTCATCAATTTAAGAAACCGTTGATTTTATCCAGCCAGTGTGTCTCAGTGGTTGAGCATTTACCTATGATCCAGGAGATCACACTTCGATTCCCAGCCAGGGCACATGCCTGGGGTTTTGGGCTTGATCCCCAGCAGGTGTGCAGGAGGCAGCTGATCAATGACTCTGTCTCATTATTGATGTTTTTCTCTCTCTCTCCCTCTCCCTTCCTCTTTCTAAAATCATTAAAATATATACTAAAAAAACACACATTGATTCTAAGATGCCACCAAAGGAAAAAAGATGTCAAATAAACTATGTCTTGCTATCAATTGTAAGATTTGAATGTGCATATTAGAATCAATTAAATAGGATAGGTGACATGCTACTTAACGTAAATGCATTGGTAGTGATGGTTTAGGCCTGGGACAAAGATGGGGAAAGAGGAGAATCAGAAAAATCTTTCCAAAGAGACCTCTGAGTTGAATTTGTAAAGGTAAGTAGGTGGTGGTGTGGAGAAAAGATACAAAGGATATTCCATAAATGAGATCGAAAGAACGAAAAAGCTGGCTGTCTAGCTGGAACACAACCTTCTGTGCTTTGGGTGATAAGTAGGTTAGGGCCGCTGGAGCATGGCTGAAGGACTGGGAAAGGGGGCTAAGTTAAGGCAGGGTAGTGGGTTGCAATAGGACTCCTGAGGTTCTGGCCAGACTCAGGGATCTTGAAAACATGCTAAGGATTTTGCGTCAAACTAATGTAGGCAATAGGAAGCCATTGAAAAAAGTCAAGCAGAAAGCGAAGTCTATTTTGACGTCGTTTCCTTCATCCCAGAAGGAAAGACACGATTATCAGAAGACACGATTATCAGAAGACACGATTATCAGAATTTCTGATTCCAAGGGCTGCTGTAAGATTCTAGTAGTTTACATGCTTTCTCTCCTCTGAGTCTTATATTATCTTACTTACTTTTGTTCACATCTTTATTCTTTGAGATCCTGCTCATTTTAAAAGGCCCATATAAACTCATTTCTCTGAGGTACTGTTTCCTGATCTTCCTCAAGTGTACAGCAGTTCACCATCGCTAGTTGAACCCCATTTTACTTCCTGAGTTTCTCTTTATCGACCTTCTCTTGATTTATGTCTTATTATGTGGCATATTTTGTCTATTAGACTGAGCTGTTTGAGTGTAAGGATAGGGTCTTAATGTCTTATTAATTCTATATTAGTATCTATTCTGAGCTCAGTCTAATGGAGATAACGTAACATATAATACAACAAAATTCTGCTTTCCGTATACCCTGCCCTGACTCTCAGGAGCAATATGAGGAGCAAATAACATGTCCCTACATTTGTATGCTTCTCAGTGTGATAGTCAGCCTCCAAGGTGGCTCCCAATGGTCCTGCTCTTGGTATTAAGACTTTTTTATGGTTCTCCTCCCACATTATATCAGGATTGATGTACGTGACCAATAGAATGCACCTAAAGTGATGATATGTCACTTCTGAAATTAGAGGGAAGCCAGATGTCATGAGAACACTCATGCACATGTAGATATATGGAACACAAACAGCCTGACACAGCCAGGGACATGAGTGATCCTGTAAGTGAATCTGCCAGCCACAGGTGACTGCAGCCCTGGCCAACAACTTGACTGGAGTGTCAAGTGAAACTGAGCCAGAACCACCAGCTACACTGCTCCCGTCCTTAGCCCTTAGTAACTGGGAGATAGTGATTATTATTTTAAGCTTCTAAATTTAGGGGTAATTTGTTATGCAGCAATAAATAACTAATACATTTAGCAAATGTCATTCCAGTTTTATTTGAGTGGAGGTTTTAGGGAGAAGGAGAACAGTAGAGTTCTCAGGTTTAGAAAGCACAGGACATTACAATCAGATTTCTAATTTAAAGATATGTACATTATAATTTTGCCTTAGCTTAATTTTAAGATAGATCCGTGTCACAGTTCAGATTTAGTGTTCAATCATTTATCACCTAAATATAGTGATCTGATGAGTCCCTTAAGAGAGACCAGAAGAAAAGAAGAGTGGGCTGGTGGAAAGAGGGCTGAGCTAAATTTCTCCCTCTAAGAACTGAGGTTATAGAGGGGTGAAGGCCAGGGGAGGGGTGGCGGGATTGGGTGGAGGTGGGCAAAGGGGAGGGGAATGGGGGACACCTGTAATAGTGTCAACAGCAGCAACGAAAAGAACTGAGGTTGTGCTCCAGCTCTGTCACTTACTATTTCATTATCAATGGGGAATTTATTTAATCTCTTTTAAATCGTGGTTTCCACACTAGTAAAAAGAATATAATAATTCAAGCTCAGGAGGGTTATATCAGGAGGGTTAAATGAGACAGTGTGTGTAAAAGAACTTTGTAAACAGCAAGATATCACCCAAATTGAAGGTGCTTTATAAACTGAGATGCTGACATGTTATTGGCTCAACGGGCCCCACTTACTGAGTCAACTGGGAAGTGGCTATTTGACAACAGAGAGATTCTCCCCTGAGGAGACATTTGGCCTGCTGCTAACTTGGGTGCCAGGCAAGTATGTGCCAATCAGAAACTTCCTGGACTACCCTGGCTCCTTCCAGGCTTCTCGGTCTCTGTAACAAACTTGATTTTCAGAGAAAAGCACCATAGAGAGTTAGGAGCATACATTTTGACCACCTTTATCTACCCCCTTTCCCCCTGTCAATGTCTGTCAATCACCAATCTGTTCTCTGTTTCTACGAGTTTGGTTTTATTAGATTCCACATATAAATGGGATCATACAGTACTTGTCTTTCTCTGTTTTACTTATTTCACTTAGCATAATGTCCTTGAGTTTCATCCATGTTATCACAAATGGTAGGATTTCCTTCTTTTTTTATGGCTGAATAACATTCCAGTGTGAGTGTGTGTGTGTGTGTGTGTGTGTGTATGTATGTGTTTGTGTATGACATTTATTCACTCATCTCTTGTTGAACACTTAGATTATTTCTATATCTTGGCAATTGTAAATAATGCTGCAGTCAACATGAGGGTGCTTGAGAAAGTGGTTTCACTTCCTTCAGATATGTACCCCAAAGTGGAATTGCTGGATCATATGGTAGTTCTAGTTTTAATTTTTTGAGGAATCTCCATATTGTTTTTCATAGTGGCTGTATCAATTTCCATTCCCACCAACAGTATAAAAGATATCATTTTTTCATACATTCTCTCCAGCATTTCTTATCTCGTCTTTTTTATAATAGCCATTCTAACACTGTGAGAGTTGTTATTTTATTATGGTTTTGATTTGCATTTCCCTGATGGTTAGTGATGTTGAGCATCTTTCTATATAGCTGTTGTCCATTTGAATCCATTCCTCGGGAAAAAAAAAAAAGTCTATTGCAATCAGGTACCTTTCATAAGATAGTGTGCAATGCCTTTCCACTTCTCCTGGTTCTGATGAATTGCCAATTGTTTCACAGACACAACTGGGGAAATACTGGGAAATAAGAAAGAGATGTGGCTGTGGCAGTTCATGCATTTGTTAGTCTGTGATACTAATAAGCTAATGTTAACTCAATAGCATTTTCTCCTGCTTGGGAGCTAGTGGCAGTGGAGACTGCGGGGGAGGGGGGGAGCAGCAGATTTGTGTGTTGGCAAATAAATTGATTTCTCTGCTACCCTCCTAATTTAGATCAAATGATTAACATTAATGGCACTGAGGTGAAGATGGAGATGAGCTTGCATTTAGAATCTTGCATAATATCAATTTTTGATAACCAAAAATATTCATCTTTCATGAATCATTAATTTGTTGCTTACTTCCTACATATATTCATTTGTCGTAGGTCAAATTCCCCAGAACACAGACTCTGAGGTAGAGATTTGCATGAGAGGAGTTCGTTGGTGTTTGCTTGGAAACAGGACCACCAGGGAGTGCAGGGAACCTGAGAAGCTGACTTCTTGCAATGCAGCTGCAACAGTGGCCACAGACAATCTCATGGGGAGCTCTGGAGCTGATGGTCTTCTAGAAATACCTTGAATCCAGGCCACAAGAGCCAGGTCTTCCAGCCTGTATCAATCAGCTGCGGGATGCAGATGCACCCTGTGAGGGGGTGTAACCTTAGTGGCTCCCTCCCACCGAGAGAAATTCTCAGAGAGGACTCAGCTCTGAGCCAAACTTTAAGTAGCTGGGGAAATGCACACTTTTGCTTTTAGTGGGGGGACTGGGAACACATCACAGCATCCACTACAACCACTAGGAATGGGCATGTTGGTCCACATGTGGGAACTGCTATGAAGGAAGGAAAACACGATATTTTGTTTGCTCAGATAGTCTAAGTAATAGTAAATTAAAGTTTGACTATCAAGTTTCAAATCATTAGAATACAACAAATACCCTTAAAGCCAAGGTTATGTGAATTATAATTTTTTTCCTGGCTGATGGAGATGAAGGAAGAAACAATCCAAACTTCACGGAGTCTTAAGAACCACATTCATTAGCAAGGAGAAGCACAGAGGTACAGTTAATAGCTGTCTTACTGACATAACAGTTAACTGCTTTATCCACAGTAATGGGTAAACATTTTATTCATTCTATCACAGCACTGGCCTCGGTGTCATTCCTTGTCTCTTGGTTGCAATTGTTTCTCTGGCTAATCCAAGACTAGTTATTGGTGCCTCTGGGATGCAGGCATTTAGATGGTGGCACCAGATGAGTTCTTGGGTGGGTATGTGGGCCTATGAGGAGAGCCGGGCCACCGACAAATTCCCTGAGCTGGAAGATCCCTTCTGCTTCTCTCTGAACACCTGTGCTACATTTCACAGGGTCTTTTTATTAATTTTTCAATTACAGCTGACATATGATATTATATTAGTTTCAAGTGTACAACATAGTAATTACAGATATATATGCCTTACAAAGTGGTCACCCCGTTAAGCCTAGTACACATCTGACGCCATGCATAGTTATTACAGTGTTATTGACTATCTTCCCTATGCTGGACCTGACATCCCCGTGACTATTTTCATAACTGGCAATTTGTACTTCTTAATCATTTCTCCTTGCTGCTGGTTCCTCTTATCCTCAGGCCAGTCCTTTTGGTGGGGTATCAGCAAAAGAGCTCCCACCTAGCTGCCTCTATGTTCTCAGCAAACTCATGCGTTCTTCTCACATGAGAGGGAATGGAGGCTGGGCCACTGCTGCAGTCCCCACCTGGCTGGCTTTCTTTTCTCACACTCTAGGGCACATAAGTCCCCAAGTCTAGTGCAAGGACAATTATGGGGCAAAGGGAAAATCTCATTCAATATATTGATTTCTGTGTCTATTATCCAAGACAGAGGAGGAATTGGGTAAATATTGAGTGAGCAAAGGTTTAGCTGCTCAACAACCCTTCACAAAATTTTTTTTTTAACTCTTTAAAAATATTTTTCTCAAGTTAGAGCTAACGTGCTTACATTCCATCACGTACTCTTTTCATTGGGGACAACATCTGTTCCCCAAGCCCTTTAAACGGCACATTATATATACCAAGGCTGCAATTAAGTAACCCGCAGCCTTCTCCTCTTTTTGGCCAACCAACATCATTTCCGTGATTCCTTCCTCTTAAGCCTGGGTTTCCAGCTCTTTAATCATCTCTGCTCTCTTCTAGATCCAAATGTCCCACTTACTTTTAAACTGTGGAGACCCAAATGGAAATCTATCATAATGATGCTGTAAAAGTTTGGCAAATTTCAGGGAAAACCAACATCTGCTTGGTCCCTCCTCATTATCTTCTTGCTGCCTTTTCATTAAGGAGTTCTCGAGAAAAGTTGTAAAATTTATTTTTTAATTAAGTCAACAATTTTCCTTCTAGCATAAGTCTTCCTGTTTGTACCCACACAATTTCTATGCAAAAATGGATTAGTCAATGGAGGGGTTTTAACTTCATAAACATACACCTTTACACAATGTTTTAAAATATCTTGCATATACTTTTAGAATCTCTAGGCACAATACCATTGTTTAACTCTTCTTTTTAAAAAAATATTTTTTGTGTATTAGCTCAACAGTGACATTGTTTTTGCATAAATTATTTTTCAACTTAAAAACATTTTTATCGTCTTTATTTGAATCTTGCCTATGCTCTTGGTATAGACCCGATGACTAAAAACTAAAACAATAACTAGTATTACATAGCACTTACCATATGCCAGGCAAATGTTTTAGATGTATTAACATATTTTATCTTCATAACAACCCAATGAGCCAGGCACTATTGTCATACCCATTTTTTGGATGAAGAAATTGAGGGAAAGAGAGGCTGAAGACTTGGCCAAGATAGCACAGCAGTTGAGGTTGAGAGCTAGAATTTAAACACCAGAAGCCTAGCCCTAGCCTTCAAGTCTATGTTTGTATCATGACCTACTGCCATAAGTTTATAATATTTAAAAAGGTGGACTGACTCTTTTGTAGAAGGTTTCTTTTATTAGTGGTTATTAAGGTACGCAAGAAGTTTTCTTTGTATTTAAAGATAACTTTTCTACTATAGTTATTAGGCTTGAGTGCTAATGCTGATTTGACTGAAGAAATGACTTATGGTAGTTTCTTTACTGGTATGCTCCATTGCTCCCTCGCATTAAGGAAGGTTTCACTTTTTGTTTTGAAAATGTGAATGCTGCAGTTGCTAAATATTAGTGAATCTAATTTCCTTTGGGTCAAATATTGAGCTCATCTTGCCATCATGAATTGCAAATGTAACTTCCAGGAGCCCTAGAAATTTACCCCAAATGGCTGTGACGTAAGTCTTGGGCTACTCACAAATACAGAAGAATGCTCGATCTTGCCCTGAGTATAATTCATTTCAGAGTCAGTTTCCCAGAACAGATGGTTCTATTGTTACCTCCCAGGTCTCCCTGTGGGGCTCTTGGAAACTGTGCTGTCCTTTCAGAGAACACTCAAGACCTTTCCAAGAGAACCGTCTGAACTATTAAATGGGTGGTGTGTTGAGACTACAGCAAACTTGTTCCTGCTTTGGCTGCTGGGGTTGTTCTTTACATGTTTCATTTAAACTTGGGGGAAAAGAATTTCCTTGCTGAAGAAAAAGAATTATATTCCAATTTATTTTATGTGGACTGAAAAATTGAACATAATATTCAAAACTGCTTCAAAACCCAATCCCACAACTAGGTGCTACACCTATTTAAGAGAGAAGCTTATCTGAGAAAACCCATGGGCCCATTTCCAATGCATAGGACAAGAAATGATATTTACAATCAGATGTAGGCATTTTAAGGAAATTTTAGCAAATGCTCTTTAACCACATCCTACTGTTATAAAATGTTCTCTAAAACAATTTCTCTTAAAAATATGATATACATGCAGTTTTACAGTAGGATCTCTGTATATTAGGAAATAGTTAAGCAACACGTATATTTCCTAGTGTGCCATAATTTTTAAAGGACTCACAGCAAAAATATTTGCAGTGTTTATCACTCATGAGTAGGATGGGGACTGTTGGGGATAGAGATGCAGACTTTGACTTTTCCTCCAATGTCTGGATTTCTTTTTAAACCCTGTGTGTGATATTTCATTAGAAATAATTATCTGAGCAGTGAGATTATGGGTTGTTTTGTTTTCATACATTATTCCATCTCAAACAGAAATATTATTTAAAAATGCAAAGTGCTTCTTGAACTCTCTCATAAAAGTTTAATCAGTCGATGTATGGAGATAGTTAGTTTGACTTGGAAGGGGAAAGGTACCTAGTTTATCATTTTAGAAGTTTAGCACTGAAAGGATCCAGACATTGCTTTACAATAAGGAACTGAACGTACCTGACATTAAATGATTTGTTCAAGTTCACACAGCTAGTGAGTAGGAAAGCTAGAAGTAGAATCCAGGTCCCCTAACTCTAGCCAGTACTTTTCCTATGAAACCTTCCCTAAGTATTAAGTATTTATATTTTTAAAATAGTATTATAATTTGCAACTGTAAAATTGAAATAATAAAAAAAACCTGTATAATTTGCAACTGAGAACCGTATATTCCTTTCATTTAATTGTACCATAAAGCCAAGCTTTAGAAGAGGTATAAACACATGTAAGGGATAAATATGATTCATAGGTAACCATGTTAAGTAAAGTATAAGTGCTAGAAGACACACCCAGTTTAAAACTGAAATGGTTCTTACTTGGGGTGAAACTCAGTGAGGGATGAAGGAATCGACATGAAAATTATGATTTCATCTAATTCTTTATTGGCTGCTATTCTGTTGAGATTGTAACGAGACCTAATTGGACCTCATTAAAACTCTTTAATTCTAAATATCTTCCTATTTAACAAAAAGGTTGGTAGAGTGGAGCCACATGTATTCATTCCTGTAGAAGCCTGATGTACTGTATGTTTCATCCAGGGATTTTGCAGTTATGAAAAGAAAAGAAAACTGCATAATTCTAGGCTAGAAGGAAGCAAAAAGCATGAAAAATGATCAGCCTTGATACTGAAACCTAACTCAAAGGTAGATCTTATTAATAATACACCTAGGTACAAGAGAAGGTGAAATCTCTGCTTTCTCCTACTAGAATCATAGTCTTATTATTTCCCTTACTATTTATAAAAGGGCTTAGCTCAGCTCTTCAAGTCCGTGAACAGAGATGTAGGAAGCTTGGCATATCCTTTCTCCTGGCGTAGCGTATGGAAACATATGTGCTCTGCTCCTTGGACTGCTGACCTCTACCAAGTGAGGGAACTTGTCACAGAGGGATCGTTTCTTTCCATAAAGATGTCCACATGCACACAGTACTGTAGCACAGAGAAGGCAGTATTTGCTGAATACATTAATCCATAGCTGTTACGACTTTTCCCTCATCACTCTTTATAGTAAATCCATAAGTAAGCTTTGAAAAATCTTGAGAAAATTGACTTCAATGTCTTTTTCATCTAATACCTTGAACTGGGAACACAGAAAGAAAAGTAGATCGTGGATAATTTTAGGCCAAATTTCTGAAGGAAAAAAAAATAATATACAAGAGAAATTGCTACCTATTTGTAGCTGCCTGGAAATTGAATTTTGTGATAAAATAAATTCTCACTATTTCACCATTACCTTCTTTCTGGAGAAGATGATCATTGCTAGTAACACTTCTTTGCCTTTTTAAATTTTTCCACTTAATATGCTCTAGTAGGATAAGTTATGTTACTTTTGTTTTTATTTTTTATATGTGAAAACTGAGGCTTTGAAAAATTAGGTACCTGACCACACAAGGAAGTCACTGGGCTGGTGTACTGGGTTTGAAGAACCTGGATAGATAAGCAGGTGCTGAATCAGTGGAATGTGAGACGGTATTGGCACTGAGCAAGGAGACAAACCCCAGAGAAAGGGCTGGCTTACCAGGAAGTGGAATTAGCACAAAAGGTCAGCTTTCTCTCTCAGATAAAGGGAAACTCACAGGTCATATCCCTGACGCAATGAAAACAAAGCCTAGGCACTTTGGAAAAAACATAACATGCCCAGGGTACAACTTTGCTAGAAAAGCCACGGAGTAAGATTTAAATATGGGGGGGAAAAACAGTTTTAAAACTGGGTACCTTTTGGGATAGAAAGAATTTCCAGGCAAGTTAAGGATGAACTTTCTATCCTTTGTCGCATCTGGGTACCACCAGGAGTACAAAGAGAAATATTTTAGGAGTTTTCATTTCAAAATGGACAGACAAAGAAAAATGAGAGAGAACTGTATGAAATGATCATGTAAAATTGATTTTAGTAGTGAAATATCATTGCTATCATTTAAACTGAGAAACAGCTCTGCCAGTATTGCACCAGAGGCTGGGTTTATTACAACTCGGTGTTGGGACCGGGATAATGGAGACTGTGGAGCAAGAGAAAAACTAAATATAAAACTCTTCAGGAGGACTTGGGGAAACCATTAAAATTCATTGGTTCAAGCAGTTCCTTAAAACATTTTCCAGCAGCTTATTGAAGCTGTGGAAAAATTTGGGAATTCTCATTTCTTACTCTCAGATGTGGAAAGCTTAAATTACAAGAAGATGGACAGGAAGGAAATGGCCCAAGGAAGGAAAACCATGATTGAGTTATGGCTAATCTGAACATATTGGTGTTTTTCAATTGAAGAAGATGCAGAGAGAGCAGGCCAAAGGATGGGAATGATATGAAACTGCAATTCATTTATGTTCCAAAAGAGGAGGGAAAGAGAGGGCTTTCTTAAAGAAAGCTTATAAAAATGAAGAGAAGCAGTCACTGTCTAGACTGCACTTCGTTTATTTGTTCGTTATTACAATAAATATTTAGTGAGTAGGTTCTCTGCATGATGCATGTGCCTGTAAGAGGGAATGAAAAATTACTTGACCGTTCTGAACATGTGAATGTCAAATGAAGTGGGAGCTTATCTCTTAGATATTAGAATTGCTACCACTTATTATGCCCTTGAACTTTTTTTTTTTTTTAAGAAGATAGTCATTTGAAATTAGGGAAAACCTTAAATATTTAGAGGTAGTAGATTTTGATCACACAGATTCTTGAGTGGAGAACTTCTACTAAATGGCATAGCTGTAGTAAGAAATAGTCAAGATTGAAGCCTTAGGTGACATTAAACAGAAGACAAACAAAAGTGTTGTTTTTTTTAGTATCCCATTTCTTAAGGCATCTTAACATGTCTAAACCATGCCTAAGTTCATGACTAGAAGAATGACTAGAGAATGAGCTAAATTTCTTCAATCTACATTTCAGACATTTCTAGGGTGAAACTTTCTTTGGCCCCGTTCCTTTATATATTGTAGAAAATTACTGGTAGAAATATATATATGTTTTTCAAAAAATAGATATAAGTATTTCATGATTTCTTATTGTAAAAAGGCAATATTTTCAAAAGTCAAAAATAAGCATCAAACTAAATGTGCTAACTACAAAGAGTAATATAAAGGGGAAACAAAGTCACCATCCAAAGAGAGCAATTTTGTATATTTTCTTGTAGAGCTGTTTGCATGTTTTTGGGACTTTTTGCAGGCCAAGATCAGGACATGTGCTGTTCTTGTTTGTCCCTGAGACTATTTACCTTTAGAGAAACATGGTCTAGAAAATCTACAGCCATGGCTCTACCATCTAAGTCTGTACTTCCCCAGAAAAGGAAGGGAATGATTCTCTCCACCTTACGAAGTAACAATCCCCTTCCTAGAAAATAAACAGCTAACTCTTTACATTATAGACAATATACAAAATTACTTCATATTTTCCAAACTCAATCTGCATGGTTTTACATAGTCCTAATTCATAGATGACTCTTCGGTGACTTAGCAGCAGCCTCTCCCTCCTAATTTGGGTCTGGTTCCTGGTCTCATTTTTCTTCTAGGGAATATGTACCACAAGATTATTTTCACACTTAAATCTAAGGATACTCACAGATTTCAGGTATGCATTTCTTTTTCTAGACAGAGACTATTACTCCCCTTTTTGAAATAAGTTCTTGTGTGCCCCCCTTTTTAAAAGGATGAAGACTTCCTAAATAAATGCTTTTAACTTATACCCAGAAATTTCTACTCCCCACACCCCAGCTCACCCCAGTTGTTTGTACTCAAAATTTATGGCCCAGGATCCTAACTTGTAGTGTGGAGGTTTTAAAGAAACCATAAAGACAATGAACTCTGGAACTAAAGAGGCAAATTTAAAAGACACGTCTCTTGTTGAAGACTGGTTACATTAGATTTTGTTGGATGTGGAAAATGAATATCACAGTCTTCCCCCCTTCGTATCCTGGATTAGCCCTGTCATGCCCACCGGAATTTCTACTTGTGAACTTAAAATGAGATTTGATTTCAGTCTGTACAATGAACACATGGTGGATATACAAGTGGCCCCTAAGCCTTTTGATGTTCATTAAGAGGAAGGAGTGGGGAGCTGTTTCCTGGACGAGTATGGGGCACTAGGGAGCTTTAAAGAAAGAAACAATGGCAAAGGAAATGTCAGTCTTTTGCACTCATTATATTTCTGTGAACAATGAATCTCATGAGTTTTAGGGCTTTGAATGGACATGTTACAGGTTCTAGTCCTGTTCTCACCACTGTCTTGGTAACCACACATAATACTTCTAAAATTTAGATTTACTCTTGAAAAACAACCAACATCGTACCCACTTCCCCTTGTCACCTTCTGGGGCTACTGGATTGCTTTGATTACAGATAATATGAAAAGCCTTTTAGAGCATTTGCTGTTGAAAGATCTATTAAAAGACATGGTAGTTTCAAGCCTTAGGTTTTATACACTCCAATCTCCCCACATTTATTTATGATTCTTATGAATAGAGAATACTAGGAAAATATATAGAAGAAAATAACAAACCTGTACATTTATATCAACCAGAAATAGCCTCTGTATAACTTTCAATACGAATCTTTACAGTCATATACATATGTATATATTATTTTTTAAGTAACAATTAAGGGTTTTCTAAGTTATAACAAATGGGATTGATTTTTTTTTTTCATTAAGTATAATCTTTCACACAGAAGTCGACCTTGGATTTTATTTCCCATAAAACTTGCTGTTTTTGCCAAAGCACTACCCTAATTCTCAGTTTTTCTGAACTTAAGTTTAGACACAGTAATACTTTACAAGTGTGTAAATAGATTTTTATATGACTCAGACATTTCACATGTATTATCAAGCCTATATCATCCAAACCCTTAGATTGTTCTAAAGTTATAGAAAGAGAAGTTACAGTTATCTGGACAATACCTTAGTCAGAAATTCATAGATGAACTGTGCAACTGCCAAGGTCTCACACAGTCAGATCTGATCTTAAGCTCTTTACCTTTGGACTTTCAATGTTGAATATGATGGAACAGCACGTAATAAGCTAGCAATTACCTACCACTGATAATTTTTGAAGAACCGTGTTAGAAACAAAAGGTACAAGCCAAGGTCCCTAGAACCAAAAAGGAGTGACTCCTCACCACTGTTATGTTTTCAAAGAGGTCTCTTAGGAGAATTATTTCATATCCAACCTCCATTGCAACATTCAGTATAAGTTAAACCATCAGGAATGAGAGTTATTTAAATTTCAGTTGTTTCCAGACCTGGCTTATTTCTGTATTTAGAGTTGTATGTCATCTTTCTAATTTCCCCTCCTCTATTACTAGTAATTACCTTCCGTTAGGAAGGACATAAATAAGGGCAGGAGAAAGCTTTTGTTAATTGAGTATGAGGCCCCCAGTAATACTCTATATTGTGCTTAGCACTTCAATACTATCATCTTTTTTTTTTTTTAATATATCTTTATTGATTTCAGAGAGAGGAAGAGAGAGAGATAGAAACATCAATGATGAGAGAGTCATTGATCGGCTGCAGCCCGCAACCCGGGCATGCGCCCTGACCGGGAATCGAACCCTGATCGCCTGGATCCTAGGTCGATGCTTAACACTGAGCCACGCCCGGCCGGGCAATACTATCATCTTATTGAATCTCTACATCTAGTTCTTGATATTGGTATTTTTTTTAATGTGTTTTCAAAGCCCCATTCTCCCCTTTATCCTTAGCACAGGGCCTCATGCAGTTCAAGATTACATTTCTCAGTTTCCCATACTCTTCGCCTCACATCTCAATGGTGAGAACTTAGTCACATGATCCATGAGATCAAAAGCTTTGCATGTGTGACTGAAAGACAATTGCTCATCCTGGACGTCCCCTTTGCTCGCTTTGTGCAGACTGGCTGGATTTTCTGAGAACCAGCTTTGCCCTTGAAGTGTGGAAAGGCCTAGGAGATGAAAGGAGTCTATGCTCCTGAATGGCTTCGAGGAGCAGAACTGCCCACCCAGTTTAGAATGCCACCTAAACTGTTACATAAAGAGAGATATGAACGTCTCATTTAAGCCATCGTTCTTTTTAAAGCATTGTGTTTTGAGGTCTCTTTTTTTTCTGCAGCTTAGTCCTTACTCCAACCAACAAAGAATTATTGACCTCACTGTACAGATCAAGATAAGTGAGGCGCATGGGAGTACATCACCGATGTACAGGGATTTTTCCAGCTTCCCCTTCTTGCTCAGCAGAATGTATTTCCACTGAAACACAATGAGTCCCTCTAGAGTGTGAACAGAATAAAACTCTAAACCAAGCAGGCCCAGGTCCAGGGAACACTCAACTCTTACAAGATTCAAGCCAAAACTCTCTTTAACCTCTCCATCTCTGGGTCTCAAATGAGCACCCTGTTGTTTAGCAGCTCTCTTCAGGAGGTTTGCTTTCCCAGAACAGCCTGTCCTCATTGTAATAAGTTAAAAAAAAAGCAAAAACTTTCATAGTTGTATTTTATGTGGCATCACCCCAGCTTATCTCAACACCTCTGACAAACGGCAGCAGGAGAAAAGACTCTCTCCATGTGAGTTCCTCAGCTGTCTCTGTCCCTTATGGGTTCCTTACAAAAAAGAACCCATCATCTTGTTCTACACAGGTCAAATAAATATAACTAATACCAAATCAGTGCTCTGCTGACCAAGTAGCACAGCCTTTAAAAAGATAATCTTCATGAAATAAATGACTAGGCCTCCTCCGTAAGTCAATTAAGCAAAGACCTTGAGAGTAAATCAAGGCAAATGGGAAACCACCTGGAAGAAATCAAACAGGCAAAGCAGGTGCGTTGGCTTGTGTTTGGGAAGATGAAACACAGCATGAGGCATTGCACATTTACACAAAAGCAAGATCTATAACCTTTGTCAGGCTTTGAACTGAGTTAAAGGCATGACTTATTTAAGAAGAGCTGGTAGCCGGGAACTGGTTGAACTGAGAGTGTCAAGACCAATTCTGAAGATGTTTTCTTGTGCTTAGCCTGTTTTTATGTGCTGTGAGGAGTGCCAAACAGCCAGTGGCAGATGGTCCTTTATCTAAGCGTGATTTTAAGGGATGTGAGAGATGGAATGATGGACTATTTCCCCAGAGTAGAGGGAAGAAGAAATTTTTGCTAAATAAATAAAAAATTAAATAAAATGCTTCTGTTGTGTTGGGTAGCTGCAAAACAGGCAAAGGGTGAGGAGAACATCAACTGGCTGTTCCTTATTAGAACAAAAACAACACTGGACCAAATGGCCCTGAATGACTACAACACACATCTGTGGACATGCAAAAGGGACAAAAGCTCAAAAATTAAGCCACAGCACCACCTGGAAAACATACCATAGGCAACATAATCTTGTCCCCAGCAACCCAGAAAAGGCTGCCTTGCTGTGATAGAGGTGGATTTAGACATCACAGACTATTCCAACTTGGCAGGGTTTATTGGGCCAAAAATAATTGCCGCCTTCATTTTGGACCTCTTAGAATGCTTCAGAAGTTGTAGTCCAAGAATGCACACACACACACACACACACACACACACACTAAGTAGTGCCAGGAGTCTGATTTCTAGTAACTTCTGGCTAAGATCCTCAGATTCAGCCTCTCCTGATTTCTCACACAAAAAAAGATAAAAACTACCAAAAACTTGAATTTGAAGAACCTGTGTGCTTCTTATATCCAACTGCGAGGTGGATAGAAATGAATTGAAAAATGCAATTGAGACCCACCAGTGTCAAATCTTTACAATAGAGCAAGCTGCCCAGCTGGAAGAAAGAAAAATCCCCAAACCATTTGTCCTTTGGCTCAAAAACACCAGAACTGTGCCAGCAAGAAAACTGAGCAGCTGTCCCTCTCCTGCACAGGTTTCGGCCTTATGGGGTGGTCAGTGATCCTTTTGTGCCCACTAAACTCTCCTCACATTCACTCCCTACCATTAATACAGCTCTTTCTATGTAGAGGCTGATACTCCCAGAAAACAGAGGAGCATGGAGGGTTGCCAGATTTAGCAAATACAAACACAGGATGCCCTGTTCAACTTAGATTTTATGTAAACTAAAAATATTGGTTTAATATAACTATGTTCCAAGTAGTAAATGGGGACTAGAAATTATTTTTTAGTGTAAGTATATCCCAAATATACATGGAACATACTTAATGCTAAAATTATTTGTTGTTTATCTGAAATTCTAACTTAACTAGGCATCCTTTGCTTAATCTGGCAACTCAAATAAGGGGGGGGGGGAAGAAAATAGCATTACCACATTGCATCTTGGAGATGCAGATCCTACAAATAAGTCTGGTAGGCTGAACAAAGACACAAGAAACCCTTGCAATAACACTAATTGGATGTTAAAAATTTATATTTATTAAATTTGTTCAGAACATATAAGCCTTGAAAGGATAATATCCCAAACCAGCCCAGTACAAACAGAATCACTACAAGGGAGATTGACTCTTGGAAATGAAGAATTAGGCTGGAATGTATATTCATTTACCTGCCTTCTAGCTTATTGATAGCTAGATTCCAACAGGCACTGAATGCCATGAAGGAAATCCACACACCCATCAGTAGGCTAACATTGAGCCTAGACAGAGCTTGTTTCCTTAAGAATAAAGAAAGGAGAAGAAATAAGGGAAAATAGATTTCAGAACATGGGAAAATAACTACTGTCCCAAGAACATAAGAAACAATTATTTTTACTGCTTGAAATAATCTATAGTAGCAAAAGATTATGATGTCCATGAAATAGGAGCTGGAAGTCATAGGATCAATTCAGAAGCAAGGTATTTCAGATAAAGAAATTTTAGAAATTTAGAATTAAATATAGTAGAAGTATTAGAATTTTTAGGAGAGTCAATGAAGAAATTAACATTGTATAATGTTGAATCGGAGTTTAAATATGAGATACTCTCTCAGAACTCATAAGAAAAGTAAAAAATGATGATAATGAAGAGATGATAGTTAGAAAGGACAGAGACCCCTACAAGTTTCAAGTATGAACAATGCAAATTAATTTAAAATGTTTGCATTAGATTAGCCTTCTGTAACTATGAATGCCAGGAGAGAGAATAGAGAAATAGCTATAACATTTGAGCAAAAATTGGTCCTCCAAAGTACAATTTTACCTGTTATTTTTCTTGTGTAAAGAAATAAAAAAGACATTCTCACATATGAAAGATTCAGAATACATACCACATGTGTAATTTCTTGAAAATAAATTTCATTGAGAAATTCAACATGTGTTCAAAAAATTAATCTAATTAAAAATTCAAAACTAGATCCTGAAGAGAGTGTCTTGATGCTTTTTTATGTTCATCTGAGGAACACAAGTTCATCCTGGTGAAACAAGGTGGTTCTCAGTGTATGTGCATAAGGATTACTGGGGGAATATTTGAAACCACCACGATTTAGTCCCATTTCAGATTAATTAAATCAGAAATTCAGAGTACGGGCTGTGGAAGGGGACACTGAAAAATTTAAAATTTTCATATTTTATTTTAATGTATAGCTAGGATTGAGACCAATCATTTAGATTCAAAACAAGCATGAAATCAGAAAGTCTGGGTTTTACCTTCTTGCCTATGACTTGGACAAGTAGTGATTGAGGGCATTGGTCTCAATCTATGTAGACAAAAATGTGTTAATTTTATTTTTTAAAATATGATTTTACTGATTTTTTTAGAGAGAGAGGAAGAGGGGGAGAGACAGAGAGATGAGTGAGAAACATTGATCTGTTGTCTCCTGTACCTGGGTGTGTGCCCTGACCAGGAATCGAACAGGTAACTTTCGGTGCATGGGATGACCCTCAACCAGCTAAGCCACACCAACCAAGGCAAAATGTATTAATTTTTTTAAAAAACTGCTATGATAGTAATAGTAGTAGTAGTAATAATACCTTCCCCATGTATTTGTCATTTGCATAAAATTAGAAAATATATGTGTCATTCACCAAAGGAGGCTTATACGATTCCTAGCCACAACACAATGTTTTCACCGTCTTTTCTGGGAATGGCAGTGTGCATGTGGGGTTCCATGTTTTGAGTTATCATAAACAAGGGCTTTCTAGTTAAGTCAAACCACGAAATTCCATGTAATTCCAAACATTTCAGTTCTACAGAGAGTAGCAGCTCATTTGCCAGACTTGAAAGGACCTCTGAAATTTGGCCACTCCTATTTCTTTTCAACCAATCATGCTTCTTTTCTTACCGAGTCCTTACCCAAACCTGATGGCCCCAACACAGCCCTGCTCACTTCTACCTGGATACATTTGCTCCTTGCTCACTGGTTCACATGGTTGCCATCTCCTCAAGGCCCAATACATCTTTTATCTTCACTTCTCTTTCCTGATGACTCCAACTCTCAGCGACCTTCACAACAACCATGTAAACTTAGTCACATTCTCTAGTACTTACTTTATAAAACTTAGAACTGTCTTATTTATTACTCTGCATGTATTTGCCCTAAGTAAACTTCAATTTCCTGTGAATGGTGTAGGAAGAATAGAGTGTGATGTGGAAAGAGTACTCAACAATGTACAAAATGCTCATGATATGGTATTGAAACAAAAAAATAGGATACTAAGTCAAATGTACGATATTGACTCAGTTATGGAAAACTGCATAAAGCACAAAGAGAGAAAATAAACTTAGGAGTTGGCAGTGGTTATCTCTTAGTGGTGAGATTATGAGGACCTTTAATGACATCTTCATATTTGTCTCTCTTTCCATGAGCTGTATTTATTAATTCTACAATAAGTTAAAATATGTTCTATGAAGAAAAAAAAACTGTGATACAAGAGTGACATACATAAAAGAGTCAAACTTTTCAGATCACATGTATTATAAAAATATAAGACAACAGTGTATGAAAAAGGTTAATAGTACACACAAAAGATATATGAATGGCAAGTAGGCAAATTTTAAAAACTTGCTGAATGTCATTATTTATCAAGGAAATGCAAATTAAAGCCATAATGAAATATCACTGCACACATCAGAGCATGACTAAGTTTAAAAGTCTGACAATACCAAATAATGACCAGTATGTGTTTCTATAATCAATGTTGATAGCAATGCCTATAAGGGCGAAAAATTGAAAATAACCTGCCTATCTAACCCTATAGGAATTGTTGGAAAATTATTGTATCACTTCCAAACAGAATAATTTGTAGCCAACAAAAGTTATATTTTGAGAGAATTTTAAACGACAGATTAAAGTTTACAATATAATAGTGAGAAAATATGTCCAATATCAACAATAGCTGCTCTGTGGTGTTGATAGGAGATAGCTCATTTTTTTCTTCTTGCTTTTCCAAATGTTAGCATATATTACTTACATTAGAAGAAAAGACAAATAAATGTATTTTAATGTAATAACTTGTTTCTGGAATACAAATACAATTCCTTCAACAGGGGAGTTTGTTCTTTATGAGCCAGTGATTCTTGCTGCTGATTTGTGAATGATGTGTGTTTCTGGGCAATAGCTTTCTTAATATATTGTGTATTTGGGTTTAATTATTGGTCAATTCCATATTCTGTATAAGAGTGGTAATCAAAATGTGGTGTCGTATCTCTGGAAGTCCCTGGATTCAAAATCGTTTTCTCAATAAGCTAAGACATTATTTGCCTTTTCTCATTTGTTGTCATTTGCAATAGTAGATAAAACTTCTGGTGTCTTAGCATGAAACAAGGACCTGAAAACAAACTGTACCAGTTGCATTCTTTTCTACCACATATTCACTGTAAAAAAAAAAAGTAAAAATATAAACTTCAGAATGTCCTTGAGGAAGCAGTAAAAATTACCTTATTAAATCTCAGTCCTTGAGTACATGTGTTTTTAATATTCTCTGTGACACAAAAGGAAGGAAGCCTAAAGCATACCAAGCATGATGATTGTCTTAAGGACAAAAACTTGTGCTATTGAGTTCTGAACTAAATTGTCACTTTTTTCATGGAACACTATTTTTACTTGAAAGAATGACTGACAGACACCATGGTTATTCAGATCTGGATAGTTGACATTTGCTTGAAAATGATCACAGTGAGTCTGTTACTCCAAGGAAAACAGGGGGCAGTATTTGTTGGCAGTGATAAAATCTGAGGTTCCTGGTGAAAATGAGACTTTTGGAAAACTGGTACCTATTAGCATAGGTTTAACAGCTTCCCAACACTTAAAAGACTTTTCTGATAAAATTAATTTAGTATTATTAAATGTTATCTTTTTATATTACATGATGAAATGGGTTGACATTTGGAAGAGCTACATAACACATTCGACCAGTGTTTTCTAAATGATCAGTGTACAATGTTACAAGGTTGTACATGGGTAAAAGATGGACCAATGGTCTTTAATGTAACGGAGCAGGCAAAGTTCAGATAGTTTTCAGATTCCACATGGCAACTAACTTTTAAGAAGCTATTATTAAAATATTTATCCCTTTTCAACCACATTTGAACATGAGGTGAATGAATGTTCTTTATATATTTCAACCAGAACAACATATTGCATCAGGTTGAATATAGAAACAGAATGATAATCCAATTAAGTTAATCTCAGTAAATCCCTGAATTGGATTTATGAAGCCTTGAGTATAGAAACCCCTCAGTTATTATTTTAGATAAATGGAGATTACCATCAGTTTTCTGGTACTTGTATTCAACAAAACAAGGGAAGCTGTCTTTTCTTAAAAATTATCTTAATAGACATTTCCTCTATTATCTTACATATTAGAGAGAAAGAAATTAATTGTAGCTTTTTATATGTTGAAAATCATCCTAACGTTACTGACCTCAATACCAATATATTACTCCTATTTATCAGTTAGGATCAGTTAGCAGCATGCAATATAAAACCAAATGTTTAGTGGAGATTTATTTTTTTCTTACATAAAATGAAGTTCAGGTAGGTCCTCCAGGGCTAGTGCAGTGATTCCATAATGGGGTCAGTGTCCTAGTCTTGCTACATCTTTCTGCCTTGTTTTTATTGACTTCAGAGAGAGGAGGGGAGAGGGAGAGAGAGATAGAATCATCAATGATGAGAGGGAGTCACTGATCAGCCGCCTCCTGCACGCCCCTACTGGGGATCAAGCCTGAAACCTGGCATGTGCCCTGACCAGGAATCGAACCATGACCTCCTGGATCATTGATCGAGGCTCAATCACTGAGCCACACCGGCTGGGCCCTAGCATATGATTTTAATCTTTTTGCTTGCAAGACGGCGTCTCTGCTGTCCATGCTCTAGGCAGGAAGGCCTCGCAGCTGTTAATCAGTTTTGCATCTCATTAGCCAGAACTGTATCACCCTGACCACTCACAGCTGAAAGAGATGCCGGGCAATTGCATTTTAACTCTTACTCTCCTGTGGTAGTGGTGGGCAGGGGAGAAACGGGCTTGAAATACACGTTGGATCAGCCGGGCCAAGTGCCTGCAATATGTAGTAATAATGGCTCTCTTTAGTGGGAAGTAAAACAGTAGAAACTTACTAGCCCCAGAAAAAAATTTTGAAGTAGGTATATAATATTTCTTCCTGGGTGAAGTGAACAACAATAGCATTGAGAGGGTTGCCGAGGTAACTATACAAACATACTCTGTATATTCTTTTTATTTGATATATTTTTTTAATCTTTATTGTTGAAAGTATTACAGATGTCCCCCCTTTTTCCTGTTGACTCCCTCCACCCCACCCCCACCCCCTCCCCAGGCCTTCCTGCACGATTGCACTATTGTTTGTCCGTGGGCTATGCATATATGCATATAAATTCTTTGGTTAATCTCTTCCCACACCACCGCCTCTTTCCCTCCAAAATACATCAGCTTGTACTCTGTATATTCTTAAAAACAAAGGAAAAAAAAAGTCATTCTTTAATTTTCCCTGTAGAAAGAAATAATCATGTTTGGGCCAATAACCTAATTATAGAATTGCAAACTTAGCAGCTGTCAACTTGTTTCATTTGTGTGGCTCACAGCATGTAAAGAATTTAAACAATTTTTTTTTTTTATGTTAAATCTTTTTTTTTTTTATATATCTTTATTGATTTGAGAGAGAGGAAGGGAGAGGGAGAGAGAGAGATAGAAATGTCAATGATGAGAGAGTCATTGATCAAACCCACAACTGGGCATGTGCCCTGACCGGGAATCGAACCCCGATCGCCTGGATCCTAGGTCGATGCTCAACCGCTGAGCCACGCCCGGCCGGGCAGCAGGTAAAGAATTTAAAGAAGGGAAGACTCAATGATGTCAACTAAAGATGACCTCACAGATTAATAATCAGGAGGAAGACTTCATTCCTTCCACATTCACTGTTTGTTGAGTACAGCGATGTATCTGGCTCTTTATGGTTGGGATAAAGAAATGAGTAAGGCATAGTACTCATTCAAGAAACTCAACATCCCCAGTGAAATTTGCTCTGATTTTTTTTTCCCCATTACTTCATTTGCAGGAGGTTTGATGAGCCAATTCATGTACACTGTATAAAAAATGGTTCTGACATCAAGATCTCTGCCTTTCTTTTATATACTTCTCAAGCTATAAAATATACTTTGCTCTACAGTTAGGGCACCACATACATAATAAATAACTCACTCTTATTGGATAAGAGCCTGGGGATAATATTCTTGAAGCCTAATTCTTAGAAATTATATTTTTGTAGGCGAGAGAGAGGAAAGCCATATAGCTTTGCCTAGAACGAGTTAATTAATTGTTCCTGTACCAAGAAGGAGATTTGAGGAGCAAGGATTAAACTGGAAATTTATTTTAGCTTAAATAACTGACTAAATTTTATCTTCTTTCTTGGAAGAAGATAGGAATACATAGATAAAAATTACTATTTCAAAATCAAAATTGGATACTTTCTTGAGCTTTCTGAAATTTCAGTGATAGAAAATAATTGTACTTATAATGCTTAATCATATGATATATTTTAAAATCTGGTTGAAATTTTTTTTCTTGAAGTCAAGATTTATTTAAAGTGGCTGGTAAACATCTTGATGAGTTATTCTGGTTTGGAGTCTGCTGGTAGTCCCAAATAAAATGAAATACCTACTCAGATCATTTTAACAGTTTACCAAGATTAAATATGCCCAAACCATAACATTTTTGTGGATTTGAAATTCTAAATTCTGCTTTTAACCCTACTTCAGATCTTTAATTTGGGGAGAAAGAAAAAAAAAATATTTCCAGGTTTATGTGGGCATCAGGGAAAGTTAGAACAATAGATTTGCTTAGGCCACGCCTCCATTTAAGCATCCAGCCCTTTCAACCCAAAGAGGCCCCCTAATTAGTCAATTTGGGTTTTGTCTAACTTCGGACCCAAGGTTTTAGCATTCAGTCCTTTAAACTAGTTATCATATTAGAATATGATTGCATATATAAACCTCTTTATTGTGAAAATTTTGTGGTTGTTTTGGGGAATGGGGACGATCAGTTAAATATTTTATCAGAGAACCTTTATGAATATCAATTCTCTGCTTACTTTTAAGTCTAGGCTAATGTGATTTCTGGTTCTGGATTCTATTACTCTAATGACAAGTACTTCTTCACCTGAAACTTTATTTCCTTCATGCTTTACTTGTTAATTCTATTAAAGTCCCTACCTCTATAATAAAATTTAAACTTTAATTTTTAAAAATCATTTTGCTTGTTTGTAAAATCCAGTGTATTTTAATATAGATATAAAATGTTAGTATAATGAATAGTTTTTTAATTCAAGGCAAAAGAGAAGGAGAGAAAACATAGGCCTGGAGTATAGATGATCTGACCTTTGTTCCCATTCTGCCATCAACCAATTGTTAACCTCCCTTTAACTCCCTTTGTTTCTATTTTATACAAAAAAGTTAGGGAGTGAAGCAAAATCTCTATAAGGTTTCACTTATTTCTAAAAATTCCATAAATCTTGTATGAATTAGAGAACAGGGTATATTCTGTTTACTGTTTGTGTATCTTTAAATCTCATACTCAAATGTCACATACACTATTAGATTATTATTTATTATCTCTTTAGGCATATCTTTTAGGCAGACTTCAAATAAGTACTAGAACAGATTGTTTAATGAAAACTGCTTCCATTGAACCAAGAGCAAGATTTGTACTTCCAAAATCTCATCTATTATTCTTTTTGTAAAATATATGAGCTATGAAATCTAAATTGAAATACTTAATATTTATTAAAATTGTTCAGTTGGTCATGAGATTTAAAGGGAGTTACACACTACAGATTAAAAAGCAAATGTATACATTCTGCAAAATCTATACCAATGACATTACCCTTTTTCATGAGCTTTATATCAAAACACAATTTTATCCAGGACCCTGCTGGAGGCAACATCTGTTCCATATTTACTTTACTATTACCAATCCTTTTAGGTTTCTTGAAGCCCACTTCTAAAGACAAACTTGATTTCATAGGACTCTAATTTTCAACACTATGAAGTAAGGCTTCCTTTGTTGAATTCATAGTCTATAATACTCGGATTGTGGAAGTATGTTTTTAATGAAAAACTTCATAGGAGGTATTTTAGATTATTATTTCAGAGTATACCAGTGGGGTCTATATTAGCATTTTCCCCTTCATGGCTGATCACAAAGTGATCACTATATTTTTATCACTTCTGTAATGCTTTATTAGTTTTCTACTGGCTTTGCCTGAGTTTCAGAGTAACAATATTTCTCACCAAAACCCTTCTCAGGTGAGTAGACTTTTTAACTGCCCTCTGGGGCATTTTTTAAATCTTTAATAACTCATGCAAGACACACATACACACACAGTCATCCACAAATATAATACACAGCTGTCTTTCCATCGCTTTCACAACTCTTTCCATTTGTTAATATGATTCTATTCCTTTAATTAATATATTCAATAAACATTTACTGAGCAGCTTTTTGATACTGGGTACTGTGGACATAAAGGTAGATATTACATGCTCTTTGTCCTTAAACAGAGTGCAATCTAGTGGCTAAGGTGGACATGCATATAACTCAGTGTTACAGTGCATTGTGGGTAGGTGCCCTAGGGGAGGCAAGAGCAAAGTGCAAAGATTAATCAGAGGTGGAAGATAGCTGGAAAAACATTTAAAAATTGAAAATAAGAGTGAAGGCAGGGGGCTTGTGCTACTACATTTGAAAGCATTATAGACCTGGGACCTGGCACTCTATCCTCAAGGGAAGTCAGGCTTCTTCTCCCACACTGTGTACCCCTTACCGAAGGTGGTTATCAAGGCCTCCTAGCTTCAGAACACCATTCATTCATTCCCAAGAACTCCTCAGACAAAAACGCCTCTTCCTTTGGGTCTCCTGCCATCTTGTTACCACCCACCACCATGCTCCTTGCTCTTGTTTACCAAAACCCTGGTTACTCCCCCACATTCAATAGGGACCTTAGCCCCCTGATCGTTTTCTTGCCACCATTTTCCCAGCAAATTTCAAGTCAATGCAGACAACCCCGTCCAACAAACTTTCTTCACAGTTCCCTGATCTCTTCAACTCCACGGACCAGCACCACCCAGCCTCTCCCACCACACACACCTGACCCCTCCTGGACTTGATCAGCTCCCTCCTAGTTCCCTGTTCTGAATTCTTAAACCCTTGGCCATTCCTTCCCTATCCTCACATTTCTCTCAGGCCCTGATTTTCAGCTCACCAGTTATTGACTCCATCAATACCACCAACACGTTTACTCTCCATTTCCCCTCTATCCTTCCAGCCTTTCTTGTCACCTCTCCCTCACTTGTGTCTGCCTAACCCCTAAAGGCTCATTAATTCATCCACTTGAGCCCACGTGTTCCTGTTGCCCCACCTGCTGAGGACAAGACAAAGCTTAGCTCATTCCAGAACTTCTCTCTACTCTCACACCTGAAGAACTTGGCACAAAGCAGAGGAGGAACAATGGATGTGATGACATATTCACGGTCTCCAACTTGACGCAGACCCTGGGTGTGCCCTGTAATCATTCTCTTTCCCAGCCTCATGGAAACCACTTCAACCTTCTACCTGTCTCCTGGGTGCCCTGACTTACTGTTACTTATCAGTTTCAACAGATAAAAAAACTGGCGAAGTTCTAATTCGTGAGAAAACAGTGACCATCAGACTAGCACCTCTTTGACTTCTCGACCTGCTTCTGCCAACATCTGCATATATCATAGACGTCAATGTCAGTGGAAAAGAGACACCCACCTCTGATAAAAGCTATTCACACAACCTTCATCTGGCTCTCATTTCCTCCTGTATCCTCAGTCATGTGGCTCATCAGTCACCTTCTCTCTTCCATAATCAACCTCTCCTTTTCAGTATACAGGTGGACCTTGTTTCATTGCACTTTGCTTTATTGAGCTTCACAGATGTTGCATTTTTTTACAAATCAAAGGCAAGAACCTCCACCAGAAAAAAAAAAAAAAGACTTGTTTTATTATGATACTTGCTTTATTGTGATGGTCTGGACCAAACCCACTATATCTCTGAGGTATACCTGCATTAACAGAATTCAAATTTCTCTCAACTGAAAAACCAAGACCCTTTTCTGATTTGTCTCCTACTCCAGCTTCTTCTCACCCTTCTCTTCCTTTCATACCTAAGTGTCCAAAAGAAATTAGCAGGCACCCTTATCTACCTCCTCACCTTCCACTTAGGCTTTATCAATTTTTATTGTAAAATATTTTATATGTATAAAATAATATGCATACATAAGACATAAATGATAATTGAAATGTATCCACAGCTCATCTTAGAAACAGAATAATACCAATGCCTTTAAAATAAACTTGTGTTTCCCTTCCCAACCCATCTTCCTACCCTATAAGGGCAATCATGAATTTTTGCTTGATTTGCATTTTTTTCTCCATAATTTGTACATGCCTCAACAATATATGATTTAGTTTAACATGTTGTGGATTTATATAAATTCTATCACACTGTTAGTATTCTTCTGTGACTTGTTTTCAAGTTTTTGCTGCATACTAGCTTTGTGCAATTTATGGATAAACAGCAGCTGGGGTTTATAATGTATCATTTAATGGGAATTTACTCTATAGAAACAGTTGTTTCTAGTTTTACTATTATTACACTGAACTACATGAAATTGCAATTTTTGTAGGTTTAATGTATTTGATTATCAGGATTTTATACAGTTTATCCTATACAAAAAACTCTGCTGTAAATTTTCTCATACACGACTCCTTATGCTGTGTGAGAACTTCTCTAGGCCAGGGTAGAATTCATAGTTCCAACAGTCTAAGCATCTCCATATTTACTACAGAATGTCGTTATTTTTTTAAATTATTGTTCCAGTTAGTATCACCACCATCAGTGTATAAATGTTCCCATTGGTTCACATTCTTAAGAGGAAAACAATTGCAAATTTGAAAGATGTAAAATTATATTTTGCTGTTAAAACTTTTTTATTGTCTTGTTTAGAGCACTTTCAGGTTCACAGCAAAATTGAGAGAAGGTTCAGAGATTCCCCGTATATTTCCCATCTGCACACATGCATAGCCTCCCCCATTATCAACATCCCCTCACCAGAGTGGTGCATTTGTTACAAATGATGAACCCACATTGACACATCATAATCCCCCGGAGTCTGTAGTTCGCTTTATGGTTCACTCCTGGTGGTGTAAATTTTTGCAGGTTTGGACAAATGCATAATGACGTGTGTCCATCATTAGCGTATCATGCAGAGTATTTTCACTGCCCCGAAGATCCTCTGTGCTCCATCTAGTCACCCCTCCCTTCCCCCAGCCCCTGACAACCAGAAATATTTTATTGTCTCCATAGTTTTGCTCTTTCCAAAACAAAATATAGGGAGAATCATACAATATACCCTTTTCAGATTGGCCTCTTTCACTAAGTAATTTGGTCTTAAGGTTCCCCCATGTTTGTTCTTTTCATAGCTTGATAGATCATTTGTTTTTAGCACTGAATATTATTCCATAGTCTGGATGTACCATGGATCATCCATTCACCTACTGAAAGACATCTTGGCTGCTTCCAAGTTTTTGCAAATATGAATAAAGCTGATGTAAACACCTGCTAGCAGGTTTTTGGGTGGAAATAGGTTTTCAACTCACTTGTGTCAATACCAAGGCACGTGATTGCTGGATGGTACAGTAAGAGCATGTTTCATTTTGTAACAGACCGCCAAAACGTCTTCCAAAGTGGCTGTGCTACTTTGCATTGCCACCAGCAGTGAATGAGTCCTACTGCTCCGCACTCTTGCCAACATTTGGTATTTTGAGTGTTCCAGATGTTGGCCCTTCTAATAGGTGTGTAGTGGCGTCTCATTTTATTTTGCATCTACTTGGTGGCATGTGAGGGGGAGCACCTTTTCATATGCTTATTTGCCAGCTACATATCTTGTATCTTCGTTGGTGATGTGCCTGTTAGGTCTTTGGCCCATTTTAAATGGGGCTGCTTGTTTTCTTATGGTTGAGTGATTAGGTCTCAGACTTTTACTGAGTGAGCCTATGTCTCTGGACTGTGAACTTCACAAGTATTGCTGCTCTTTTTTTCTTTCTTTCTTTCTTTCTACCCCCTTAGGTGCAACAGGATGAGTAGAGCAGCTGGAGTTGGCTATCTCCCTTTTCCCAGGTCGAGGGTACAGCTGGCTCCAGTGGGGTATCTCCCTAACCCCAGGGCATTTAGGCCCTGATCATACCCCAGGCTCTAGTTAACTAGTTTCTCCTGAGCTCAGGCTGTGTTAAGAAAAACACAGGTGCTCTGCTGTATTTCCAAATGGATCCTTACTCCTCCCCCTACATAAACAGGAGGGGCTTTTTCTCTATTTACTGCAGGATCTGGGGAGCTCCTGGAAGGTAATCTCAGCATATCGTGGAGGCCCCATGACTGCCTTCTCCTGGAGCTTTTGGCGCGGGGCTGTCTACACTGACCTCCAGCGATCCCACAGCGACAGCTCAGGCTCTCCTACCCCGGTGGCACCGGTCCTTGCTCAGGTAGGTGATGACACCCCGTATTCCTTCACCCGTCTGTCTCTCCCCTCTGTGCTCCCCTACCTTACGGATTCAAGAGGAATGGTTGATTTTTTCAGTTTGTTCAGCTTTCCCTTGTTACTTAGGATGAAGTGGCGTCTTCCAAGCTCCTTACATGTAGAATGCGCCTTTATGTTTTTAATTCTCACTTTCCTGATTAGTAATAAGATTGAGGATCTTTCGTATTTTACTTGGCCACTTGTGTTTCCTCTTCTGTTTCTGTGTGTGAGCATTTTTCTATTTAAAAACTGTTTGGTGAGAATTATCTACAAGTTCTGTTATTAATTGGCTTTTAATGATACATATTAGAAATGTATCCTTCCAGTGGTGGCCTATGTTTCCTCCTTGATTTTTATGATGTCTTTTAATGAAAACCATGGTGTTCTTCATGTTAGCGGAGTCCAATGCGCCAGTCAGTTTAGGTTTTGTTGTTGCTGTTAGGTCCTTTCCTATTCCACCAGCATGAAGATCGGTTCCTAACTTGCATGTAAAACTTAGTCTTGATTTTACGCTTAATTTTTAAGTTCATATAGAACTGAGCTTTGTTTTGTATATTGATCTTATATAGTCCCTGAACTAAGCTCTTCTATTAATTTGAACAGTTTTAAGCATTCTTTTGGGTAGTCTGTGAAGACCATCATGTTTTCGGCAAATGATTTTTTTTTTTTCTCGCTCTTTTCCTGTCCTTAATTACTTTTCATTTTCTAATTTTCACGTGCTTTCTGGAGTCCTCAACGTGAGGATAAATACCTGCGGCAGTAGTGGGTCTTCTTTTGTTGCTCTCTTCAAAAAGAATGATTTTACTGACTTGCCAATGACTGATGTTTCCTGAGAGACTTTTATATGTACTATTTTGCCAGTTAGAAATGTTTCCTTTAATTCTGAGTTTGCTAAGAGTCTCTAATATGGATGAATATTGTGTTCATTTTATCTGCACAAAAGTGAGATGGTTTTATGGGTTTCTACCATTTTTGTTAACTTATACTAATAGTTTTTAATGTAAACTAGCCTTTTATTTCTTGGATTAAAACCAACTTACTAATTTACATGTATTTGTGTGTGTTTAATATATTTCTGGGCTTAGTTTGCCAGTATGTTGTGTATAATTTTTGAATCTGGTTTATAATTGAGACTGACCTATAATTTTACTTTTGAAACTTTCATTATTGGGTTTTGGAATTGAGATTACACAAATGACCTCAAGAAAACAGGTAACAGGAGAAAACGTATCTTTTTTATGCTCTGGAAGAATTTATGTGATATTGGCATTATTTGTTTCTTAAATATCTAGTAGACTTTGTTGTCAAACTGTGGACTTGGACTTTTTTGTGAGAAGGAAAGTTTCATTTCTTCAGTGAGTATAGGACCACATAGGGGTTTTTTTGTTGTTTTTTTATAAGTCAGTTTTATAAGAGATAATTTTCTAGAAATGTGCTCATTTTATCTAAGTTGTCGTCGTAATCTTCAGTTGTCTTCAACATTCTGCTCTCCTTCTAGTCTTTGTTTCTTCTGAAGCTATGTTTCCTTTCACTTTGCCAATATTTCTGTCTTTCCCCTCTTTTGTTGATCCATTTTGTCACAGATACTTGTATTTTATTGTTTTTTCAAAGAACAGATTTGGTTTTTCTGATTCTCCCTATTGTAGCTTTCTTTTCTACTTTATTAATTCCTGTTTTTATCTTTGGTATCGCTGTCTACTTTCTGGGTTTGTTTTGCCAAACTGTTTTTTAAAACAGAGTTAGATGCTTCATTTATTTCCAGTTCTTCTACTGTGGGTACATAAGGCTATACATCTTTCTCTATGAACTATTTATCTGTATCTTACATGTTTTGATATATAGAAATGCTTGTCATTGCTTAGTTCTAAAATGTTCTAATATTCATCTGGATTGTTTTGTGTTATTTAGAAGTGGCCTCAAATGTCTAAACACGAATTTTTTTATGATATTATTATTGACTTTAAACTTAATATTGTTGCAGTTACAGAACATGACCTATACCTTATCAAATCTTTCATACTTGTTAAAACTAGTTCTACAGCTTATTATGTGGTTTCTATATATTGATATGGTAAGTATCGTGTGTGTTTGAAAATGTCATTTCTAATTGTTTTGTGCTTCATTCTACATAATGCAATTAGTTCAAGCTATGACTTATATTCTCAAAGCCTTTTATGTCTTACTGATCTTTTTTGGTCTGATCTATGAATTGCCAAGCAATGTCTCAAAACACCCACTATGATTTGCGAATCTTTCCTGCTAAGTTTACTGTATACACTTTGAACTGTGAAATTTGGCACATGGGATTTTTCTTTATGTAGTGACCCTCTAACTGAAATAATGCTTTTAACCTTGAGGTTTATTTTATCTGTTGGTACTATACCCTCATTAACTTATGTTTACCCTTTCATTTAAAGATCATGTATTTATATTTTAAGCTCCTTGTACATTTTTATTTTTATCACCTTGTACCTTCTGCTCATGCTTAGTACAGTTCAGGATTAATCTGTATCATTCTGCGCTTCATGCGAGGCCTTTAACTTGACTTAACTCTGATCATGCTCTGACTGATTGATTGTTTTACTTTTTCCCCCCCTGAACCTCACTGTGCCGACACATGCCTTAAAGTGACCCCCAAAGAGTCATGCCTTTGCATAATTGTCTTCCCCTGAGTGTGGGTAAAACTTGTGACTTGCTTCTAACCAGTAGAGTATTGCAAAAGTAATGGGATGCCACTCCCTTGATCAGATGACATTCAATGGCAAAGGCAGTGAGGATATCATTTCACTTATGTTGTTCTAGAGACTGGAGGGGGAGTTGCCTTCCTAGCTTGAAGGTAGCTGTGACAGTGTGAGAGGGTCTGTGGAATAGGGTGGCCTCCAGCTGACCGCCAGTGAAAGGTCGGGGCCCTCAGCTGCAGAGCCTCAAGGAAATCAACTCTAATAACCGAATGAGCTTCGGACAGTGGATCCTTCCTCAGCAGCCCTGTCAGAGAGCACAGCCTGTTTAAGCCTTAATATGCAGCCCTGTGAGACCCTAATAGGACGACCCATGAAGCTGTGTCCAGACTCATGATCCTTAGAAACCGGATAATAAGTGTATGGTTTTAAGCCACTCAATTTGTGGTACTTCTTTACCTAGCAATAGAAAACTAATACACTTTCAAATTAGACTTTATTGTTATGGCTTTATAGAGTTAATATTTGTTTAGATTCACTCATAATTTCCACTTTATTTGTACACTTCTTGAACTCAGTATTTCTTCTGAAATGATTTTTTTCTTATTCTTGAAGTATATATTTTAGGAATTCCCACAGGAAGGAGTTGCTTGTGGGAAATTTCTTGATTTTTGTTGTATAGTAGTATAATGTCACTTTAAGGTACAATTCTAAGTTGCAGACCTATTAAATTTTTAATTCCTGTATTTTTTATTTCTAAATGTCCAAATTAATTTTCATTCTTATTTCAAATGCCCAGTCATCTTCATAGTCACTTCTTTCTTATTTATACATTTGATTTTGGTTGTACTTTAAACAGATTGCACACTAATTTTATAGTGAGAATGTGACAGTTGCAATATCTCACCTGTTTTTAGGTCTGATTCTGTTTATTGTTTGTGCTGACATTTACTCCTATTCCTTGTTTCATTATTAGTATTATTATTAGTATTAGTATTATTTGCTTTGAACAGGCACCTAGGGAAGATCAAGCTTGGGGGTGCTCTAATCTTTCAGACCACGAAGGCAGTGAAATGTTACATCCTGTCCGTATGAGAACTAGGTCTGGCTTGTGAATTCTCAGAAGACATTTTGTTTGTCTCTTCATTCAAGGCGTATTTTATTTTTGTGTTTTTTATTTTTCCTAATTCACACTTTAAATGAAGATACAATTCTTTATAGGTCCCAGAACTAGAATCCAACCCTCCCACCAGTGCAGACCCGCATTTGTCAAGGTCAAGACTGAAGCTCTACTTTGGAATTCACAGACGCTTTCATTGATGACAACTCTCTGAATTGCTTCTTCCTAGAACTTTTGCCTCTGGAGGCCCTGATAGTTCCTCTTACTCTCTCCAACTCAAGCATGCATCAGAATATGTCTTTAATTTTGTATCTACTACTGTTAGGACCTTCGCAGCAGCATAGTTTTTCAGGATATCCACTCTGCCAGTACTGATGGAAAAGGAAGTCTCTGTCTACTCTTCACCTTCCGGTAACCAAAGTTTGCCCTTAGCATTTTACAGAATTTTCCCTTGCTCCGGTCACCAGTGACATCATAACTTCTAAATTAAGTAAATGCTCATCAGGTCTTCCTCACTCTGAAGCCTTTGCAACTATTGTCCACTTTCTCCATGGATCCCTCCTTTCCCTTCTATTTCCTGACACCTCCCTCACATTACATAGGGGTGCACCCCCCCCCAATCTTGGCATTTGCCATTACCAACTCTTAGGATGTTATGTCCACACTGGTTTTTATCCCAATGAGGTCTACCAAACCAAAGATTACCAAACCAAAGAAGCTTTACCTGATCCTTTCCTGTCCAATGGGATATGGGACATACATCCCAACACCTATTACCTATTGTAAGAACCGCTTGTCTCTCAAGACTGCTCTGTCATTAATCTGTTGTAAAAATGTTTACCAGCCCGTCTTGGAAGTTGCCTATTGATTAAAACCCTATAGCTCGCTGATTTTTTTTTTATTGCAGCTCTGCTTCAGAGTTGATTCATTTCCTTCAAATTACTGGTGAATAAATGGCTAGGTGCCGCTTTCATTTTCTGTAGAAGCTGTTTCAATAAGGCTGCTGTTGGAATGACTGGGTGGGAGGTTCTAGAGTCATAAGTCACTATACGACCAAAATATCAAGTCAAAGTCTGATTTCTAGCTGCATCCCTGAGGCAGGATGCAGGCTCACCTGTGCGCTTCAGGAATAGCTAATAAAAGGCACAGCTTGGTGCCACTCTGAACTTTCCTCATGTTCATGGACCTACTTCTCCCTGGTTTGTAGTAAACTGTCCTTTTAATTAAAATTTATAAATAATGCTGTTCAAGTGATACTTAATTGGAGGTATTACTTTTCCTTCAGCAAACTCGGAGGGGGAATGTCAGTGAGCATAAATCAGATCAAATACTCAGACCTGGAGTTGCCTCGGCAGTTGGCAGGCCGCTGGGGTGAAGCCTGTGCTGAGGAGCTTCCCCTCTGGACCAGAAGGAGATGCACTCAGTGTCCCTTCCTCTCCAGCTGCCGCTTTGCAGGCTCCTCCACTGGTTCCTCATTCAGTCTGTCTGCTGAATATTATCCTTCCTCCAGGGTCTGTTCTCAGTCGTCATTTCTCCGCACACTGCTGGTCTCCTTTTGTGACCTCCTTGTCATCAGTCACCAGGTTACCCTGGTGACTCTCACAGATGTGTTATTAGCTCGGATACCCACCTGAATTTAAGGTACAGTTTGAAGTTCTCCCTGATCGTCTCTTTTTAAAGGCACCTAAAATTCAACATGACTGAAAGCGAACCCTGCAACCCTACGAGTCAGTTGTCAGTTCTCATTGCATCAGCACCTGGTAAAATCTCTCAGGAACTCACTCCAATTTTAAAGTTAAAGGAAGCCTAAAACTGGCCAGAAAGATCCAGTCCTGCTTAATCATTAGATCTAATTTTGTCCACAACTTCAGTCATTTCTGATGGTTGTGATGTTCCCTTCTTCACCTCAGAGTAAAGAAGCTAAAAATGTGTTGTAATTTCCAAATTCCTCTTTACCTTTACCTAGCTGTAAACCCAGATAGCAATAAAAAGCCTCCTTTTTCTACAACCTTAATGTGTATATATAAGAGAAATCATCTCACTAAAATTGCTTAATTTGAAAAATAGATTTAGTGATAAAGACAAAAGCCAAAATTAAATATGGAAGCAATGTAGATGATAGGCAGGAAGAAAAGTGACCCCAAACTTTTGGCTTCCCAGAACCCAGAGACCAACATCTCTCTCACTTCCTGCTCGTGGTGAAGGAATGTAGGGGGACTTCAGTTCTATATTGCCACGGTCAAAAAATAAATACAAGTTGTTATTATTTTTAAATCAATAAAGAACTTTCCACCACCCCTTTGGCAACTTTCTGCATCAACCACTTCCCCCTCATAACTCCAGCCAACTGTTTTCACATCTTCTAAGAAAAACAGGTGGAGGGTATTTCTGGGACTCTCTGCTGCTGAGGTTGCCCACATTTAGGTAAAAGTGTGGTAAATAACCACCAAAAACCTATTCCTGAGAGACAGAAGTAGAAAAAATTGATACATATAAAAAAAGAGAAGTTGAGGTGTCCTGGGGGTAGGTGAAAGCCAACTCGACAAACTTCCTCTCATGAGAAAATAAAATTGAAGTGCCCACTACTAAACCAGTCTGTGTATAGCCACCTCAGAAAACATCTTCAGGATCTCCAAGTGTCTAGATATTTTCAATTTCCGCATCTGAGAACAGGAAGTGGGTGGGTGCAACCCTATTAGCACCCTTTGGAAAGGAAGCTGGGTGTGCTCTTCAGGACTGCTTATCACTTTTCCTTTTTTGAAGGAAGGCAGAATTTAGTGCCCTTTCCATGTAGCTTTATTTGAATTCCATGTGAGAGCAAAATAACAAAATGATCACATTTCTTTTATATTTGTTATGTATTGTTTAAACTCTGCCCTAGGAGAGAGTGACCCAAGGAGTAAATAGTAGTACATATGCTTAAAAAAAACAAACAAAAAAAACATATGAGCAGCGTAGTCTCACCATTTACTCTACCGGCTGAGATGGACGTTAAGATGGATGTTGACTTTGGCATCCAGGTTAATTGGTATTTCTATTTTAAGTTTTATTGTGTAGACGTTGAGTAATGGGTGAGAGAGAGACAGAAAAAGGAGAGAATTAAATTTCAAAATAGTCCATTGTGGCTTGATTTGATTTGGACTGGAAAGAGCAAGCAGAGTTACTGAATAGAAAACTGGAAGAGTTGGAATCGCTCCTCAATGCAGAGAGAGAAAAGAGGAACCAACTTGGGCGAGACTGAGCAAGAATTTGAGTCAAACTGAGCACAGAGGAGGCAGCTGCCTTTCTGTTGCGACACTTATAGGAGTGATGAGAAAGAACTTAAAAGTATTTTTTTGGTATCATGATCAAATGTCCCTTGGGCACTTTTCAAGTGCTTCCATAGAGAAACTGCTTTTCCATTGCAGTTCGTAGGTGTTGGATTGGCACCCCTTTGATCGCTGTAGGATACTAAATAGGCTGTAACAAAGAAGGAAAACGTTCTAGCTGTATAGGGCTCACAGAATTTGTATCCACCCTGCCACAGTGGGGATTACATTCTCCTTAAGAATAAAATACTTAGAAGCCACATCAACATTTTAGGCCCTCACAGTACAGAGCTAAATTATATATAATTACCATATCTTTGAATATAATTATTACCTTAGTTGTTATTCTAGTAATATTTATTGTTATTGGGTAATTGTAATGTATAAAAACTTGTACTAAATTATGCATGAGATAGTTTAATCCTAAAAACTCTGCGAGATCGGTGTTATTTTTATCCCCATTTAAGTGTCGAAGACACTGAGACACAGATTTCATGATTTGCCTAGTCCTGTAAATAAGGGGCTGAGCCAGGATTTGAATGGAAGCTGCCTGACCCTAAGCCTGGGATTGGTTTTAAACTCTGCCTCAAAGAAAAATGCTTGAGTTACATGTATTAATCTGGAAATGGAACCACAGATAATTTTGTGTTTGGAGTTTTAAAAACACTTGCTTAGATTTTAAAAGCAGTCATGGGTAATATATACCCAAATCGTGTCTCTGAATTGACTGGACTAGTTTTCCACTGAGAAAGTTACACTGCTGTCCTTTGGGACTTGGGTCCTGTCACTAGAGCTTCCTCCTAAAGAGATTGTGTTCAGAAAGGGATTTGAAGTTGAAAAATGTTTCCTTTCCCTTAAGGCGATTCCACACACCCTTCAAATAGGAAATTTTTATGTTGTGGGATTCACTTATTTGCCTCTCTTCTAAATCTGAGTGATCCTGGAGACAACCAAAACGCCAGAATAGGCTCCCTATCATACATCATTTTTTAAATCACATGTCATGAAATGTGACATCAGTTATCCTTAAGATACAATGAAATGGACCAAAGAGGCACAGGAAGTTCTATTTGTAGCTTCTCATTCCACAGTTTCAGGACTTGGCCTGTTTGTTGATCTGCAGGTGGACACAGCATCACCTTCTTCCAGATGACTAAGAAAAAATGAATGAATATGTGAAAGAAAAAGGGTGCTGCTTTTCTTTAGATCTGGACATTTTAATGAACGTCTTTCCATTCATGCATACACACATACACCCCTCTCGGTTGCTTCTGATTCTCCTTAATGATGACTATCACACGTACATATATATACACACAAGCACATATATACACATATATAATAAAACATTGTTTTATATTTTTTACACTTAAATCACTGTCTTTTTTTTAATACCCTGAAGCCTAAAGCAACACTATGGAAGCCACCAGTTACAACCTTCTAGCAGTTCTGGCAGTTAATCTAAGAATGTGGAGTTCTGGAAAGTCCCTCAAAAGATACCACAATGCCGATAAAATCTGTACTTTTAAAAATTGCCTATTAAAAATATCCCCATACATGTTAACAGGGATTACCTGACAACATGTAATGGAAGAGCATTGCAACCTGATTAACCTCAGAAAGGGAAGAATGGCAAACGCTGCCCCTAAGAACAAGCCAAGAGAGAAGACGGTATAAGTCACCACAAGCACAATATGCAGTGTGGCTTCCTTTATGGAAAACATACTGAGAGGAAGTAAATAATTGCACCTAAAACTGGATATCTAAGATTATAACACACAAGTACAAATAACGCATGAAAGTCGGCCCACCCTGGTTATAAGAAAATTATAGTTCTTTCTAAAGAAATTCCTGGAGCCTAACCACTAAAATTCTTACGTTTAACTTTCCTCTCTTCTCTAAGTACTTCTTGACATGATTATTTGCCATTTATGTTCAAAACACAAAAATGTTTTTTTAAGGACTTGGGAAGTGTTTTAACATTCTGACTGCAGAAAATACATGCTGCATTCATGTATATGAGTACACACACACACACACACACACACACACACACCCTCCAGCTTTGACTCTGTCCCCTGCCTCTACTATATATCACTCAACAGCCAGAGTAATTTCTTCAAAAATATAAATTGTGTCTTGCCTATCTCATGCAGTCCTTGTCTTCCAGCTTTATTCAGGATAAAAGCCTAATCTTTGCTATGGCCTTTGGGTCTCCTTCGGGTCTGGTGTGACTTGGCCCCATTTACATCTTCAATCTTCAGCTCATGTTGTTCCACCCAGCCCTTGGCTCGTGATCTTCTGCCATTGTGGTTTCCTCGCTGTTTCTCTCACAGGCCAGGCTTGATTCTATCTGAGCCTTTTGTTCTTTTTTTAATAGCTGGCTCCTCGTTTTTCCTAGTTACCTTCTCAGAAGGCCACCCATCTCCATTGAAATTGAAGTGAGTCTCTCCTTGTTCCCTCACGACACCCTGCCCTCTCCCTTTATCTCTTTCTGCATTTTTGCATCTGCTGCTTTAAAGGCAGTCTCTGCTGCTATAATATCAGTTGAAAGAAGGCAGGAACACTATCTGCTTTATTTTCTACTGTATGCTCAGGACCTAGCACTTCATTTGTATTGGTGCATGCATGTGCAATAATCTTAATTAACTTCCTTTTAAATCAGAATTGTTTCTGGTTTCTAATTCTCCGTTTTCATCCCAGATTGCCTCCAGATATCTTACAAGAAACTCTGAAGTCATAGTGAAATTGGCAATGAAGAAAGGCTGCACGACACCTGCCTTACCTGTTGGTGTACCTCTCAGACAGAAAACCAACCAGTTAACTAAGGAAATTAATAGTTAACCAGTTAACCAGTTAACTAGTCATGTAATTTTTCCAGAAGAATTTCAACCCTAAATTTTGGTCAGTCTCACCACATTGTGATTATCTGAGATATTATTGTGGGTAGGATCAGCCCAGACCTTAAAAGTCAGATTTTATTACACCCTAATGACCACTGTGAGCACAACTGTCAACCAGATTGGCTCCCCAGCTCAGACTGGTAATGAGCAGCAAACAAAACCAGTTAAATTGGTGGTTTTTGTTGTGCAGATCAAGAGGCAAGTTGGCCAATTTCTTCATTTTTTACTGTTTTGGTACCATATTAACTCTGCCTTTAGTTTCATATACTCTGCAAAGGGGTCACTCTTACAGTGTCGTATTTGAAAATGGTGACATTGGTGATGGCTGCTACTCGCTAAGGCACATCTGTCACTGTGCCTCTGAAGAATCTTACAGAATGTTTCCATCATTTCATTGAAAAATGTGAGTTGGATCATTTTATATATTTCAATTGCCATATTGATTCACAAACAGAATAGCATTCCTCACTATGTTGCAAACATTTTCTGAGTGAGCTTTTGGAAAATGAAAAATAGCTCTTGATGCACTGCAGATTCATCCCTCAGGACTTCTCTTTCCTTCACGCTGTCTTCTCACACTTCCTCAGCTTGGAGCTTCTGCTATTGCTAAGCTCCTGCAGTGACTAGTTCAGCAGTCCTTGATAATTTTCTTGTGGTAAACCTACGTTCAGAAAGTAAACCTTAAAAAAAGAAACTAGTATTTTTTATTAAAAATGTGTAGAGTAAATGGATGCAGATAGTATACAAACCTTAAGGGAAATTTATGCAGAATCTTTAGGCAAGACTTGGACCACTGCTTGTTAAGCTACATTTGTTGATAGAAGACTTTTATATATCTTTCTTTAGATGATTGAGAAAATTCCCAAATTATTGTTAAAATAGTGTATATGTGTATGTTTCAATTTGTAAATACAGACACATAGGATTAACCTTGTAGCTGGGCTAACAAAGAAAGCAAGGTCCTGACTCAAACCTACTGCATTTTAAACTAACAAAAGAAAACCAATAGTCACTGTGTTGGATCCATAAGCAGCACATTTCAGATGTAGTACCAAGAAAAATGGTCACAAAACTTGTCTAATACCAGATAAATGATACTTAAGAAAAAATTTATGTTGAGGAACATATCTCAAAATTTTGGCTTGGCACAATACTTTTCAAATGTTAGTAATTGCTTTTTTTTCTTTTTAACTCAAGGGCACAGATACATGCATTTGTTCTTTGAATTTATATAAAAGTGGAAAGAAAATAGGAGTTTATTAGTGTTGGATGCTTTTGTGCTTATGTAATAAAAAATCTGGCTGAAATGCTTTGGCAAGTATGCAATGCATCATATAGTGGAATAACTTATGGTGCTTGGAAGAAAAATAAAAGCTGCTAAGAGATTGTGGTTTTGAACTTGGCAAAAGAGTTGTAGAATGAAATTGGCCCACATATTTTCACAAGAACTCTCACAATGGATAACAGACTTTCTAAGCACTAGATAGAATGAGGTGATAAGCAACTTACTACGTTGAATTCTACTGTAATCTTTTTAGGGTTCATATGTGAAGAGAGATTGTTTTATAGAGAAGGACCCCCAACATACCCACAAATGAATTGCTTGAATATAGTTCAAGAGGGTCATACCTTATCTTAAGTTATACTCAAGAGGGTTTGCAATATAGCAATATTTTAATTACTTTAGTATTGATAACTATTTAGTGAATACCTCTTATGAGCTGGTGTCTAGAGGATAGAAATATTAGTAAGAAAACACAGCCCTCGTTTTTGTAGAATTTATGTTCTTGTGGTCTTCCAGGTAGGCATTGAGCCATAACAATTCTATAGGCAAAATAAGTTTTATAGGAGAGGTAAAATGTTATGCTTCAGGTAGTGGATTAAGAAAAAGCTTTGTTGGTGTCCATCTCTAACCTCTAGGGAAGAGCTCACTATTCCCATTTACTCAACCAACACCAAAACATGAATTAATAAATAAAACCACCTTCTCCGTAGATCGAAGAATAATACGGTGATGAGTATAGGAGAGAGAAACTGAAATCTCAAAATATGCCTATTTAAGGTACTACAATAATTAGAGAAGCATTCATTCATCCCACAGGAGACTAGAAGAGTTTAAATCTCCCGTTTGTGGCACTTTCTTCCATCTCACATGACTGATGTGGTCTTCATGGGAGTGCCCAGTGTTCTGGAGCAGTACCCACCATAAGGCCTTTTGGAAATGGGGTGCCCCTTACTCTTGGTATTGTAATAAAGGAATAGGAGTGCAGTGGATTACATCCAAATGGCCCAGCTCTTTGTGCTAGAGCAGGAGAACGCTCAAGATGTGTTACTAATCCCTATCTGGAAATCAAGAGCCTGTCTTTTTTTTTTTTTTTGGAGTGAATTCTATGAAACTAATTCTCAGAAATCAAGCAGAGGTGGTGTCATACGCCACTGGCAGCTCGTAAAAGATTTTAGGATTTGGCATCCCAGCTGTTTCTTCTTTATAAGCTTTATGTAAGAGCTTTTGAAGTTAACCTTGAGCGTCACAAAAGTTTTCAAATGGCAGAAATAAGAGGAACTTTCTAGAAAGGGGAAATTGTGCATCTACAGGTGTGCAGAAGAATGGGGCAGGTTGGGGGTAGGGATAGCAGAGCTGGAAAAAAAAGATGAAAGTGTTTCAGGAGTGACAATGCTGGAAAGAGAGGTTGTGATCATATTGAAAGCCAGGATGAAAAATTGTCAAATTTAACACGAGTTAGCGTGTCCCCAACATTTCTTCTTGGATACGTGACCAAGATGCTTTTCCTATGTCCTAGAGGACAATGCCCCCTTTTTCCCCTTCTTTCCCTTTGAATGTCCTGTGTGGACTTCATCCTGCCACTCCTGGGTGGAATCTTGGTAGATCTGATTGCTTACACAGGTAATAAATAAGTAGTCTCCTTGTCCAGGTCTTAAATGCCAGGTATTAAAATATTAAAGCTCAAAGCTGTCATCCAGTTTATAATTCCTCTTTCTCATTGGGCTGAGAATCTTCTTAAAAAATGTATATACTTATTTCCATTCAGGGTAATTTTCATTTCAGGGTTATTGAGTTATAATATACTTGCAACAAATTTCTGTATTTAAATGTACAGTTGAAGGAGTTTTAATAAATTTTCTGTTGTCCTGTAATCACCATTATCAAGTTACATATCTCCATTACAACAAAAAGCTTTCTCCTGTCCCTTTGTGGTCCTTTCCCTCTCCCGGTCCCTGTCAACCACTGATCTGATTTCTATCCTTACCGTTTTTACTTGAATGTTATATAATATAAATGAGATCATAGAGTATGCTTGTGTTTATTTGTTTGCTTGGACTTTTTTTCTCTCTCATAACGCTTTGGATATTGGCCCAAGTTGTCAGGTGTATCCGTACGTTCTCTTTATTGCTGAGTAGTAAACACTGTATGATGTACCTTGTACCTGTTTATCCATTTACTAGTTGACGAGATCTGAGTCGTTTTCAGTTTTTGGCTGCTCGGAAACACAGCTGCTATGAACGGTCCCGTCTAGGTCTTTGTGCACAAATAATGTTTTCAGTTCTCTTGGTTTAATACTTAAGTGGAATTGCTGGCTCATATGATAAGTACTTAACTTTATATAAGAAGCGACCAAAATGTTTTCCAAGGTGGCTTTGCCATTCTGCGTTGTCAGTGTCAGCGGTGACAGTGGACGTGTTCTGAGGGGCACGTGAAGCCGTCGTTCCTTGTGCCTGGGTTGGCACAGAGGTAATACTGGGCGCGCTGAATGGTTTGAGGAGGGCGTCCTGCTCGTGTGTGTTCTGGAAGAGCTGACTGCTTCCTTAAATGTTCGGTAGAAGTCATCAGTGAAGCCATCTGGCCCTGGCTTTTTCGCCCCCAGGAATATTTTGTGCCTTTGGTGTTACTGAGACGTAATGGACATACGGCACCATGTAAGTTGCAAGTGTACAGAATAGTGACTTGATTTACACACATAGCAAAATAATTACCAAATTGATTAACACTCATCTCATATAGATCTTTCTTTAAATCTTTTTTTCCTTCCATTTTAAGGGAAGCCTTATTTTTATTTTTTATTTTTAAATCCTCACCCAAGGATACTCTCTCCATAGCTTTTCAGAGAGTGGAAGTGGGGAGAGAGAGAGAGAGAGAGAGAGAAACACTGATGTTTCGATTGGTTGCCCCGACCAGGGCTGGGGTCAGGCCAGGACTCCAGCCTGTAGCCGAGGCCCATGCCCCTGGCCAGAATGGAACCCGGGACCCTTCAGGCGCAGGCCGGTGCTCCATCCTCTGAGCCAGCTGGCCAGGACAGGAAGCCTTAGTTGATCAACACAGTTAAAAGGACACTGGTACCCTCTAGTTGTGGCAGGTAACAAAAGCTGACTCTCTTTTGGGAGACTTTCGAGACCTCTTTGGGCCCTGTACCCCCTCACCTCTCAGCCTCTCTCCTGCTGTTGCCTGGAGCCCTCTCAACTTACATCCTCCCTGTTTCGTTAATGGATGTTTGATGTGCTCACAGCCAGAAGCCCTCTTCCATGTGAAGAGAGCTTGCAGCCAACTCCTTACCCAGTCCGTGGAAAATGTATGTATTTTATTCACTGTTTGTTGAAGGGCAGCCCTTTCTCTCTTCACTTTGCCTTCTCAAATGCTGCCAGCTAACTGCTCTGGACTATTTTTAGACTGTCCCCTAGACCCACGTCCCAAGGGAAGCATGACAAGTTCTCCAAGTGGTTTCTTCCAAGTTCCCTTCACCTGATTTGAGATGAATGGAAGGAATATCTTTCCCCTCCCCCATGGGAAATACATAACACAGTTACTACCCGCCTCAAAGTTATTACTACCTTCTTCATGCAAAAATTTGTTCTATATGATCTAAATGTGGATTACCAGTTGCAGTTTACCATGTGCTACGTAGATGGTCTTATCCCTCCATTTGGGTTTCTAGGAACTGACCGGTTTTAGGGCTCTCTGCTAAATTTTGACAACAGTGCAGGTCTCACTGAAGGACCATTCCATACATAAGTGGGAGGTCTGGTGTATATGATGGTGCTTCTAAGGATCCCCTGCGAGTTACTTATTTGGAATTAAGAACATGTTCCCTAAAAGCCATGGGCAATCATCATGCATGAGATCCAGAGAAGATGTCAAAGACCTATGTTTACGTGGGGCACAGTTATTAGTACTTAACATATTTAAATGGAAAGTTTTAAAACACAAAAGTTTACAAATACATGTTCCATTAGATATCACAGCGATGGCTCTGATGTCATAGCATCTAGAAAACTCCATTGTGCACTTGTGAGAAAACAAGTGAAAAAGGCACATAGCACCTTGGTATTACTGTGAAAGTAGTTTTGATATCATGAACACCCTGAAAGGATCTCAGGAACCCAGGAGCACTAAACCATACTTTAATTAATCTGCCTGTCTAGGATGAGGAGGGGCTGTGATTTAGGGAAGAGGCACTGTGTTTAGTGCTCTCATGGGATGGATCCTGATAATGGTCAGAAGAATGGGTAATGGGGACAGGGACACCTACATACCATGCTTTGAAAATGCTACATCATTGAAATAAGTGTTTTTCTCTTCATTCATTAAATATGTACGTGCCAAACACTGGCAAAATAGTGGAAAATAAGATGGAGATTTTGTTCACGTGGAATGTGTATTCAACTTTATAGAGGCAGAAAATATAATTAAAGGTATAACTTAATTTGAAAATCATGAGACCTTCAAGAGAAAAAGTAATTTGGATAAAACATGAGTAGGAAAATCTTAGAATTTAAGCTTCAGAATATGGTAGCAAAAGGCTCAGTTTTTAGAAAGGTTGTGGTATCATTGCAGGATACAAAATTTAAAAATGTAGTGTGAGAGCAGGGCACATCAGGCTGACTGCTGCTAATTGAACTCTGAAGTCAGAGCAAGACTTTAGAGGACAAGATATGGAAGAAGAATTTGTGTCACTTTAAATCACATTTCCTTAGAAACCAACCTCTGATTACAAATAAGGGAAGTAAGGTGACAGAGAGGATGAGCCATGTACTATCGGAGTGTATTTTGGTACCTGTGTTCCAAATGAAAAGTTCTGCCTAGGAATTAACTGCTATAATTCTTTTGCCATTGAGAATTCTCTTTGACAAATACTTGATTGGAAGTCATTCAGCAAATTCCACACCCAAATTCACCTTTCACCTCTTGTACATCTCAGTGCACAGTCTTTACTTATTTATGTAGGTGTGATACTTATTTGGGGTGTGTTTTACATGGCAGTATTTCTACAATTATGTATACCATTCTCCTTTATTAAAATTAATCAGCTCTGTCTGGGTATCTAATTTAAAATTCTAATTTAGAGAGTCACAATCTAGTCTCTCTTCTATTCTTAGAAGTTTATGTATTACTTCAACCACAGACATATTTTACGGGTCCTTTTTTTTTTGTTTTGATGAGGAGTGAAGTTTTCTTCATTTGTTTACCCAGAATTAACCATTGTTGGCAAAATATTTTGCCTTGCATGACTTCTTACAATAAAAGAATTTGGGTAGAATATTTGGAGGAGAACTGGTAGAAATATGTAAGGGCTCAAATTAATGATCAGAAGTTTCTTATGTATAATATGATACTTGTATAAAATAATTATTAAAGATTATAGAACTTAAATGCAAAGCAGCTTTGCACCTTCAAAGTGATCACTATAAATTGATGCTATCATTTCTCAAAGAATTTAAATGTGGTCTTACTGTTTCATAGCCTAACCTAATGCAAATATGTTGTGCTAGGAACCAACACAATGCCTCAAACTGACCAAGCTCCAGGCCCGTCCCACCCCTATGATCAGGATATAGAAGAGCCTGAGGAGGAGGAGCACAGCCACTATAAGCCAAACATGGAGTTTAACTTAACTGGCAAGTTTCGTCAGTACCCTACAGATGATGAGGAACCACAGCCTGGGATCGGAGAGAAAGAAGATATTGAGAGGTCTGCAAAGTCAATGTTTGATCCTGAACATAGAGCATTGTTTCACCCAGTTACTGCTAGTCTAATCTACCTCTGCTTCCTATTTGATGGATTATATGAGAATCTTCTATCTGTTGGTGTTAAAAAAGAATCACACCTTGTTAATCCAGTAGAGGGGAAGATAGTTCTTAAAGCACTCTATAGTACCAGCTATAAGGGGAAGTCTCCTAAATTTACTGCACCAGAGATGTCATCCATGTTAAGACATTGTTGTGATCTTTTAATAGGTGTAGTGAAAGGATCCAGTGATAAGGTGAGGGCAAACAGTTTTCAGATTCAAAAACGATTCAAGACTATGATGGTTTGTCTCCAACGGCCAACTCACGGAGATAGTGCCAACCTCCTTTTGAATTACAATGCAGGGCCTGCCGTTGATTGGATCAACTCTAAGCCTTGGGTGGGATCACTTGTGTTTGCTCTACTGACACGTGAGTTTGAATCACCTGGGAAAGAGATGCTTGATCAGGTCAAACTTGTTGCGGGGCGTTCTCAAATGACTACATACTATATTATAAGAATGTTTCTGGAACAGTGCACAGATGGCACTCTAGCCCTTCCAGCTATTATAAATGAAATTATCCTATTTGAGGAGAAATCAAAGACAGTAAAGCGAGCCGTCGGCCAATTCTTTGAGTATTGTGGTGCTATAAGACACCCAGCCATGCTTGAGCTATCACCTCGGATGTTCCCAAATTTATCCACCGCAGCAAATCATTGGGCTAAACGGCATAACCCAGGTTATTCAGGTTTCAAGGCACCAGATGTTACACCTGGGGCTAGTATTACAATACCTCTCCTTCAAATGGCTAGTTTAAGGAAGATCTCAAGGGTCTCTGGAAATGGAGAGATGGACCCACACACTCTTTCTGTCTTGAAGAAATATGGAGTAACAGGGTTCCAGTAATATCGAACCAACATTTTCAAAAACATAGATGTCATCTGAAGAGAACAAGTTCCTTTGTATGGTTGAGCTTTTTCACAGACTCCGTGTTGGGAGGAGAGTCAAGGGGCCATCATATCAGAAGATATAAAGTCCAAGTTCCAAGGTGCGGACTCGACTCCCGGGGAAGGATCCAACCCAGGAACCAACCAGGGCAATTTCACCCTGAAGAGTTTCTCTGGATTCTCCCAGGCGCCCTCAACAAGAATGTCAATCAGCTGGTGACCCCTGTAATGGAGTGGGATATTGAGAAGTTGATGGATCCGGAGGTGGAAACCGGGCTTGAGGAGTGGTCAGCTGAGGAGTTGGTCCAGCATGTTACTGCCGAGAACCTGATTGAGCAGAGAATCACATCCCTCAAGATTTCAATTAATGCTCTGTGGGTATTTGTCAGTCAAGTCCATGAAAAGCAAACAAATACTCTCTCAGGTTAAAATGCTGCCATCAAAGGATGACATCAAGGTTCTTAAGAATGTTCTCAAGGTGGCATTATCTGTTCAGAAAATGTCTGACTCAAATTGCTGAGAAGCTCAACCATGTTTATGAATGCTCTGCTTTAGAGGATTAGACTCCGATGAGGACACCAGCCACAGCAGTAGTCCTTAGTGCACCACCAGCTTCAACATTATCTCTATACTCGGTCACAGATTTGGCTCTAGCTATACCTTTGTATTCTGCCAGGAGTTTAGTATTAGATTAAAATAAATATATACACCATTCTTGTAAATATTGCATATATTTCCAAAAATGTTTATAATGCTCATTTAAACTAGACACATTAGCTGATTTTAAAATTCTGCATTTCAAATAAAGTATTGTTAAATGTAACGTTGTTTAAAAGGTTTGATGGTTCAGTGTTAGTCATATGGCTTTTCTTTTGTAAAAGTTTGTCCTAGTTCTGCACCAGTGTCGCCACCACAACTGAACTGTGTAGTAGTCTAAACACATTTGTTAATAGCATAAGATACGGAAACTCAAAGAATGACAAAAATCCTGCCCATTATAGCACATTTTTTTTCTTACAAAAACATCTAAATGTTTCATCAGGTATTCTATTTCATCTCTTGGAAGAAATCTTCCATTTCTTCTTGAAAGAAATGTCAAAGCCAAAGATATGACACTCAATAGAATACTGCACCAGCACCCACAACTCAGCATTAATGTGTATCTTCAAATCACAGCCAATGGCATAAAAGGCCCAGGCCAACTGTAATAAGCTTTTATGTTAGGCCTAGATTTTGTAGGGCTTTGTATTGAGCCCACACAATGCACATACAGGAGTAAGACGGAGCCCCTGGTGTTAACTGTTTAAATAATCAAAGAAAAAATATTTTTCTTAAATTTTGATAAGTTTCTCAACCATCCTACCAAATCAACAAATTGAGAGATAGAATAAAAATTATTTTAAAAACACAAGATATCTAGTTTATTTAAAAGAAAATAGAAATATTTAATAACTCTCTAGAGAGGCAAGGGCTTCATAGATTTAAAAGGGATAGAAGAAATTACAACTAAAAAGCAAAGATAAAAATTTAACTTTCAAATTCCTAGAAATGACTGAAATAGTCAAACTGTCAAACACAGATACAGTCTATAGTAATTCTGACAGGCATATTATATTATACTTCTATTGTAAAGCTCTGTTTTCAAGCTGATAAAAGAATACTAAGATATTCAGTAAACCAATAGGCAAAGAATTGGAATGGACTTCACAAAAGATATAAAAAGGCAATTTGCATGAGTATTTACTTCCACTAGCAAAGGAAGAGACACAAATATATATAATAACCATATGTTTACCCATGGAATTAAAGTTATTTTAAAAAGTCAGTGTTAATATGTCACTAGAGTACTCTTCAGTGACTACTCCAGGAACCATGATTTTTGAAACTCTTTGGGAAAACAATTTGGTAATATAAATCACAGGCTTCCAAATAATCATCTTTTGACCTAATAATTCACTTGGATTATTTATCGTAAAAAAAAGTCTGGGGCACTAAAATGATAGTTGCAGTGCCATTTTAAATGACAATAAGAGCAACTTTAAATGTCAATTTCAAGAAAAAGTTAAGTAAATTATGGTACATCAACATGAGAGAACATTTTGCTTCCAGTTAAAAAATTATTTGAGTCTTTTCAAAAGCAGTGTTACCTGCAGCCTCCCCATTTTTCATATTCTCACTTATTTGGGTGTGTCCTTGGGCAAGTGACCTCTCTGGGTCATTTCTTCACCTGTAAAGGGATAAAAATGCTAACTACTGCATATGGTTCTTGTGAAGACATTTAATTAATATATGAATTACTAAAATCAGTACTTGGGTTATAGTAAGCATTTAATAAATATTAGCTATTAATATAAAAGTATACATTTGGGAAGATCTTAATAAAAAATGCATTGATAAAAGGCTAAAAGTAAGTATCCAACAATTTAAACAGATGTCTTTCATTGGTAGAACAATGGGTAATCTCTGACTTCATATTTCTGACATTTTATAATGATTATGTGTTAGTTTAAAGAAGGGGAAATTATTGAAACATTTAAGAAAGAAGGTCATGTTATCTGCCCTCTTGAAGTTAAGAATTCAACAGAGAACTGAAGTTAAGAGTAGGAGTAAGTATCATTTAGGGGAGAATGTGTCAATTACCAGCACAAAGAAAGTGGGAAATCGATCCACCGAAATACAGAAGAGCTTCTTAACAGGAAAAGTAGCATTTGACTAACGCCTGCACGGCATCAGATTTAAGCACAGGGAAGGATACATAATTTTCAGACTGAGAAAACAATGAAGGGAAAGGCAAGACTGGGAAGTGAACAAATGCTGACAAGTCACTGGATCAGTTGAGTCATATGATACATAAAAGGGCAAAAATTGAAATGGTAGTTGGGAATCCATAGAGGAAGGTCTTAAATGACGTTATTGTTCAACACCTATCTAGAGAAATACAGATGAGGTTTAACTCTTATTGCAATATTGTCTTCTACCTAAAGATAATAAACCATAAACAATATAGTAATAACCCTTTGATTCTGCTCAATACATAGTCTTCTCAGTAGACTTGCTCACATTAGTAGTTAAGGTCCTTCAGGGTCTGCCTGCACCCAACTTCTCCAACCCCCTTCCTGTGTTTACCTACATTTCCAACTTTGGTCAAGAAGTTCCTTTGCCCCCCTACTTGTCTTTTTAACTAAATGCTAATTTCCAATCCCCTTAGTTTCTGGTTCCGCCTCTGCCAGGGCAGTCCTCTGCAGCTCTATGGTTGCTTTCTTCCAAGACACACAAACTCAGTCTTTGCGTACTCTCTTGAGTTCTGTCAATAGTCTTGCCTTAATTTTTTTTTTTTTTTTTTTTTTTTTTTGGGCCTGGTATTTGCTTACAGGAGTTAACAGTATGTTGGGGTTTAGGGTCCCATTGTGATGTTTCTTGGTATCTCCTGATGCTATTGTATTAACCTGGATATTATTTAACAGAAAAGGAGGAAAGGAAAGGCTAGATATAGGCCATTTATACAGCTTTGTAAAAAAGCTGCATTTAACATTCTCCAAGTCTGTTCTGCTGATTGATGGGGGAAGAGACTAGACAAAGTCAGTTTAGACGTATGTCCAGTGAAGGTCTAAGTGACCTGGGAAGGTACCTGTCTGCCCACCAATCACACCGGAAAGCAAGTCAGTGGCCAGAATGGGTGCAGGACACCTAAATATTTAATCTTCCGAACAAATCAAGCTCCCTCGCCTTTCTTCTCCCTCTCATGTGCCAGGTTCCTGGCTCTCCTGTGGCACCGGATACACTCCCCTGTGTTCATATGGCACATGGCCGTGCTGGACTCCACACATTGACTAGTAGACTTGAATTAGCTTGGATGCTGAACTATACTCAGCTGCAACATGGAACAGAAGCCCTGGACACTGGCCCTGCTTCTGGCTCTGCTGAACTCCCAGCTGCCCCTCTTTCAGGACTGGCTTGGGGGAAATGGGACTCCATGCCAATAAAGCCACCTTCCACATCCCATTCTCCCATGGGGGATTCTGAAAATGCTTATTTCAGCAGCGCCCCAAGAACCTCCACCTCATTCCCATGAGCGACAGGGGAGTTTAATTTTCCAGTAACACTTCCATGTACAATCTTTTACAGGGAGTCAGTGATCAGCTCCTTTCCAGTGCCTTTTTTTTTTTTTTTTTTAAACCAAGTCAATGAATTATTGAGCAACACTCTGGATCCACAAGAAGGGCTCGTTTAATCCATCCCATTCTGTTTCTGTTCAGGTCATTCAGAAAATAGACTTTTCTCACTTAACCCATGTGATTTTCAGATGTTCTTAGTGTTTCTGCAATTCTTATGCAGAGTTTTAGATTTAGCAATTATTTCCAAATACCATAGCCAAGCCATTTTTTAAAATTTGGCCTAAGATTTATTTCTCCTTATTTTTCAATGCGAATAAAAATAATGAGATCTATATTTAGAACACTACTGAATTTAAATGCATTGGGTAATATTTACAATTTAAAGCAGTTCATTTGGAGACAGTTAAATTCGGCTTCAGTTTTACAACCAGGAAAGGAGAATGGACCTCTTCTTGGTTTTACTCAGTGTTTAGTAGGAGGATGCTCAGTTAAAGGCATGTCATGATGAATGTCCCAAGAAGCAAAACTGAGACTTCCTTCTGTTCACTTTTCTTCAGCGCTACCTTGACCATAAGCATGTACATGATATGTCTGTGACTTCTACTCAGTTTTTCTGTTAAAAATAGCACTGACAAAGATTTTTAATTGTCAGTGCTCAGAGACTGGCAAGGGTGTAGTAAATGAGCACTTTCCTAATATGGCTAGTGAGAGTGTTGATTGGTTCCACATTTCTGCAGCATAATTTAATACATATTGTCAGAGGCCTTAAAAATACACACTGTTTAATATAGCCATCCTACTTCTAGGAAATTTTCCTAAGGAATTAATCTTGGATGTGCACACATATTCAGCCATTGACCTGCTTATCTCACTGCATGATTGGCATAGTGAAAAATTGGAAAATACCAACATGTCCTGCAGTTTTAGAAGAATTGATAAAAATAATTTATGTCACACATAACCACTGGATATAGCCATCCCCATGATGTTCTGGAGAAATCTTTTCTGACATGGAAAAATGTTCATGGTATTGCCAGTTCCAATTAATAGACGAACAAATACTTACTGAAAAACAAATGTGCCTGACACTGGTTATAGGCTCTGGGGATGACAGTTGACATAAACGTGGCCAGAAACATAATGCAACCACTAACCAACGAATTCCAGGTGCTGCTGAGGACTATAAAGAAGGTAAAGGGGGGTGATGTGATAGTGACTGGGAGGCTGGGAGGGCTGCTCTACAGAGGTGACATCTGAATGAGGCAGGCGCATGTAGACCTGGGAGAGAACATTCTAAGCTGAAGAAATAACAATGAAAGACCTGAAGACAAGGATGAGCTTATAATGTCTGGAAATATGTGTATCAGAATGCTAAGGAATACTAGTTATTTGCTACTGGTTGAGATTACAGATCAGTTTTTATTTTATATTTGCTTACCTGTAATGTTTTTCTATAATTGACAGAGGTTAATTTTATTAAGAAAAAGGTAATATAATAATAAAGTACTACTTTCATCTGCGTTTTTAAGTGGCAGTTGCCCAAAACGATTGCTTATAGTAACAAAGATAAAGCCTTAATCTGAAAACAAGGAGGGCGTGCTTTGCCAACTGTATAACTGAAACAGCCTCTTTCATAGGTCATTCTTATCTTGCCTTGCTGTTTTCTTTGATTGGGAAGTAATTCACTTAACTTGAGTGAAATCGTTTATAGAAGCATAAGGATAATTTAAAATCGCACGTTTGCTAAAGAAACTAGGTCTAGACTACCATGATGGCCCTGCGCAGATTGGGGCAAATTTATTTTGGTTCAAAGTTACGATAAACGAAATACAGCCCACTTAGGGTTAAAATCAAATGGGAGTGGGGCAGCAATCCATAACCTGACTTCCAATAACACAAATCCAAATTTAGATGCAAACATGCTATACATGATCTTACAGACAGCACCGATTGCCAGGCAGGAAAAATAAACCATCTGCCCTCTATTGATTCTGCAGGGAGCAACTCACTGAATCATCACATTTCTTTCCAGTGAAATAAGAACTTTGGTCTTTGGTCCATTTTCTGATAAGAGGTTAATAACTGATCCAAGGGAAAACATGCATTTGAAATCACGCTATATAGCTATTCTCAGTTTCTTTTTATTTAAATCAATTTGATTTAATCTCCAAACACTGGCTGTTTGCTGTGGCAGTGGAGAGAAATGTGATTAGAACCACACAGCTGGTTAATTCACTAAAGATGCAGAAGGTCTACGGAAAAAGGAGCTATTCCTTTGCAAATAATGAAAAGTTAACAATTCAAACTTTCTTTTGGCAAAAGGAGGAAGAGACTTTGAACTCTACCGGGCTAAATTTTTATGAGCACTTGCACCACAAAATTGAAATTAAGTATGTGTGGGATTTGGATTAAGTACACCTTTGGGGATATAGAAGGAGGAGGTTTGAATGTTTTGGAGAAAGACCAGCAGAGAAAAATCACTTTCTGCAAAATTGTGCTTTAGCTCGGCTTTGCCTAAGGGATTTTTAGGATTTATCTGATCTCTGAAGTTCTATCAGACCTCACCTTTTAATGAAAAGCAGGACAGATTTAGAGTCATAAGGGGCTCACTTGGCTGAAGCTTTAATTAAAATTGAAGGTTTGTAAGCACATTTATATTAAACATTTCAGTCCACTCAGTTTTCTTTCAGATGCATCTATTGTTACGAGAATAGTTTTTAAACTTCTCTGAAGATACTGAATCTGTGGTTTAAAGCAGTTTATAAAGCAGACAGGTCTGTGTGCTTTCTGCAGATCAGAGGACCTCACAAAGTCTTGGTAGGATGAATAATCAAGAATACCGTTCGCTTGGATTACATGTAAATCAAATAAAAATGCATCAGACTAACATCTTGAATATTAGAAGAGACAAAGCATTTGGTATTATTTTGAGTGCTAACAGGGGTCATTTCAGTTATTACATTTATAAATGAAAAAGGTTTGCCCTTCACAGAGCATGATACAAATATGATGTTCTTTGAATAATGGAAAGTTTATAGAAATCATAGAATCATTAAATAAATTGATGGTTCAGATCTATTTTTACAAAGGTTTCTGGGGAAAAGTCAGGATTCAAAAAACAATCGTTTATCAAAAAATGTAATTTATCAAAATGGAAAACAACAAAATGAAGTAGTAAATGGAATAGATTAATTAAACATCAAATACAGGTCCATGGTTGCAGATTCTGCCCTGGATGTGACAAGCACCAGTCAAATGGTGATTATTGTGTGTAGTTATTAAAACAGATAATACTGATTTTTAACTTTTTTTGCCAACGAAAAACCTATCTGCATATGACTTAACAGAGAGGCTCTGTACCGTTGCACCCTGCCATTGAACAACTGGTGACAGTTATAATTAATTAGTCTTTTGATTGTATAGCTGTAATGAAAAGTACAGATAGTATTCTTTTAAATACACATTATAAATAGAATATGTCTATGAGAAGCTCATTCTCTAAATCTCATGTTGGAAGAATCACCTCATGGAAAACCTGAAGTTGTGGACTATTTACATATTTTTATAAGTTACATATTCTTTTGAACTTTGTCTTAAAAAATGGAGTATTTTAATAACACACAAGCCAAATTGGATTTTCCTTTAGACAATCTAAATATAACAAGATGGTCTTCCCGTTGAAAAAGTTGTTCAGGCCTTGGGAGATGGTACAATAAAATATATATTTTTAATTGAGATGTAATTGACATTACATATTAGTTTCAGGTGTACAACATGATTCAATATATGGATATATTGCAAAATAACCGGCATAGTAAGTCTAGTTAACATCCATCACCACATATAATTTTTTTTCTGATGAGAACTTTTGAGGCAGGAAGAGATTAATGATAGAACTTATATGCACATATGCATAACCCATGGACACAGACAACAATGTGGTGAAAGCCTGGGGGTGGGAATGGGGTGGAGGGGGCCAATGAGGGAAAACAGACATCTGTAAATACTTTCAACAATAAAGATAAATAAAATTTTTAAAAACACAGAAGAAAATCTCAAACTCAAGATATAACATTTATTTAAAAGCTGATGAAGCTCAAATACACCATTTTAAACTGCATATTGTAAAAGTATTTTGGAACCTTTCAGTAAAACAAATGCAAGACTACAGATTTTTTTATTATTGCTTTTTAGAGAGAGGAAGGGAGAGAAAGAGAAACATGGATTGGTTGCCTCCTGTATGCACCCTAACTGGGGATTGAACCCAAAACCTAGGTATATGCCCTGACCAGGAATCGACCCCTCAACCTTTTGATGTGCTGGATGATGCTCCAACCTACTGAGCCACCCAGCCAGAGCAAAACTACAGATTTTTTTTTGAACTATCTTAACTTGTCATTGTCAGATTTATTTATTAAGGAGTTAAGGTAGATAAAGTTATTAGAACATAAAAGCAATAAAGTCTATTAGTAAAACCAAAGTAAATGATTCTGACATCTGGAATAATATCTTACCAAAAAATGTTCTATAAGTAAACTGCAATACATCTCTAAATTCTAACAGGCAGTGAATGACTAAGAGGAGAGCCCTGCCAAGCCCTTGGGACAGTCACATGCTGCCCATGACTTGTGACTTCAAAAATGCTCTAAGAACCATGACATCAGTGTTGAGCAGTGGATCAAATATTAGTAAAGTGTAGCTTGTTTTCTGTTCATGTAAAAAGTAACTTTTAAATCTAAATTCTGGTAATAACTCCCCGGCCCACTGGGTCCTTTGGTGCTTTTCCTGGGAGGCATGGACAGAACTTTAGAGACTAATGCTCTTAGGTGTTTTCATGTTTTAAAATCCTAAGATCCAAGATCAGGTTACTATAACTCTTCAGTCCATGACTAATTTATTAGGCTTTGACCCAAATAATGTTAATTATTCACCTAATATTCCTTCTGTGAATAACTCTGCCTTAATATGAATATGTTAGCAGTTTAACATACCCATATTAATGCTTTGGTCTCTGGGAAAGAAACTAAAGATGCCTGACTATTTGGTATGTAATTTGCCTAAATATTCTCCCCAGGTTTAAAGTATTTGTGGATATATATGCTAACATAATTCGTAGAAAGACATCATTAATGGAATATACTATCCATTGAATATTAACATACTAATTGCTGCATTGGAAGAAAAGGGCTTTTGGACAAATCTTAGAATTTATCATCAAACCTCCAACCTAAGAGCTGTGTTATTAAAATAGTAAAACACAGTCTGTCAGATGTGCTGCCCAACAGTTCTGAGAACCCTATAGTATGACCAATAGGACTATAGTGTTGGAGCTGAGAGACTGGCACTTATCCAGATGAACTTCGTGATTCAACTTGATATGGTTACATAAATTATATTTCTACAACTTTCCTTTTCAGTTTGCCATGGTCACTAAGATAGGCAGTGTGGATGCAAATAGAGATGTAGAGAGTGTATGAGCCTTAATGTTTGGTAGAGAGAAGGTAGGGTTGCTTCATTATTTGGTAATTTTGGGTAACTTTCTTTTAAGTTACAATTTTAAACTTGATAGTCTCTGTTCCAAGGTCCTATAGGTGCCTATTCTTGGTCCAAATTCCATGATATTTTAAACAAACTAAAAATTATACATTTCTACAGATGTACCTGATTAATTTAATGGCCATTAGATAAAATCTTTTGCCTTAAATACTTTCCAGTTTGAGTACAATTTTCATTTTGAGTGCACCTCAAAGAATTCCACACCCATCACCAGGACCATTCCTCCTTTCCTCCAATAAGTTTCCTTTTCTATGAGAGTCATAGAAAATCTCAGGTAACATGTTATTTGTAATGCTTGGCTGCAGAAGGGGTAGAACTTCAACTCTTCCCATAATATTTATCAGTTTTCATTGCTCAATGTTAAATCTACCTGTCAGTTTAAGGAGATCTATTACTTTATGCAGTTAATCCCCTAAGTGGAGAATTATTTCCTTTATAGTTTGAGGCATGATCTAGAAATTTTAAAAAAGCCCATGAAGAGGGAGATTATGCTGTACCAAGGATGCCCTGTTATATATTTTACTTTGGGAAAAATCTGAAATGTTCCTAGAAATATTAAAGAACAGTGAATATCAGCTTAGGAAACACCCTTTGAACTATAAGGCACTGATATAAAAATGAAAGTTGTGTCAATTCTAGAAATGGCAACCAAATGGAAGGTATTGCCAGGTCCTTGCAAGAGCAATCCCATGAGATGGAGAGGAAGAAAATCATCTTCTGGGGGAAAACACGTGCACATCCACATATACGTTGAGAGCTACACAAACACTAACCCTTGATAATCCACTCGTGTCTCTCCGCATATGTGGACGTCTGGAGACCTCTGAATGCTCTCATTGCTAAGTTTAGCTGTGTGTTTCCTATGGCCTGCTCATTCAGCTATTTTTTCTGTGTCAACTTACACAGAGCTCTGCTCTTTGTCTAAAACATACGGGCCACAGCTCTAGGACACAGACTGTTCACAATTCATAGGCCACATGTTCTTTTGTCTCCACCAATTGTTGTCTTGACTGAGATTCATTTTTGTCCCAAACTTGTAATTATAAATATTACAAATGAAATAAGCATAACAAAGATGAAATTGGCCATGCCTATGAAAATTCAGTTAAAAGTTTTAATGTTTTGAGAAAGGAAGTCATTAAAAAAACACTTTTGAGTTAGGTGTGGGCAAGAAACTTGTAAGAGGTTAGAGAGGAAAATATTAACATTCTATAGAGACTCTGTACATTTCTTTCTTCATAAGTGTCTCTGAGTTCTCATTCCATTTTAAAAAAAAAATGTCTAGTGGCTAATTACAAATATGACAGATACAAGAAAGACAGTGACAAGCTCCATGGGTAGCTCTATTTCTAAGGACAAGGGTATGGCTCTATAGCAAAAGATCAATTAAATGATGCATACTTGCATGTCTTAAGTTAAAAAATTTTAGGGTGTATACATCATGTTTTTAAGACTCCCTACACTTAACTGCATTTTTTTCAATTAATTATCAGTCTAGATTTTATCATAGAAAAGAGCTTCTAATGTAATTAACTTATGCTGGTCCCATTCCACAAAGTACTTGAGTCGCCTTACAAAAACCCAGATGTTCCTGTAAAAGTGCATAAAATGTTATGTATGTAAAACACACATGTTACATGAAAGTTTAAAGTCAAAGCTAAGATTCTAAGGAGAAAATAGGGAAAGGGGAGAGAGGATAATAAAGTTAGCTGTATTTGGTTCTGAGGTTTGTGCTGCATTCGTTTTGTAGCCCCCAAAGCAAAGAGAGAAATTGACCACAAAGTTCATAGCATCCAAGTTAAAATAAAAGTAATATGAAAACAGACTAGATGCTCAGGCAAAGCACAGCTTTTCCTGATATTGAGAAAAATCTGATAAATAGGGCAGTCTGGTATGGTTGGCTGGATACTAAAATATAGCTGAAATAAAATGCATTTATAAAATGCGTAAAAAACTAAAATGACTTAATTCCATGGTAGTATTTCAGTGTAAATTTCCAAGATAACCTTATACTAATAGCATTCTGGTGCAAACATCAGTGTTCTTACTCAAACCTAGGTGGTATTGACTACGGCACATGTAGGCCATGTGATAAGCCAATTGCTCCCAGGCTACGAACCTGTAAAGCATGTTACTGCACTAAACGCTGTGGGCAATTGTAACACAATCGTTAAGTATTTGTAGATCTAAACACAGAAAAGGTGCAGTAAAAATATGGTATAAAAGATTTAAAATGCTATACATTTGAATGTTGGTTGCAGGACTGGAAGCTGCAAAGTGGTTTAGGCCATTGCGTGCTGGAGCAGCGGTCAGGTTAAGGAACTTTGTGGTGGTCACAGTAGAGTGTTGAACACGGAGAGGGTGTAGAACTGAGGACTCAGTTTTGACTTCGGAGTTTTGTTTTTGGTTCCATTGCCTCATCTTGCACAACGGGCTCTCTCTGGCATTGAACTGATGGGTGAAATAAAATGTATCTATACTTTACATCATTACAATCTGAAAATATTTCCAAAGTACAAGGCAGGCTGAGTTCACACTACCATAGAAAGCTTTTACTAAAGTGGCAGTGGCACTTAATACTCGTTAAGGTAACTCCTAAGGACCTGTGTCCTTATACAAGATCGGCAAATAATTTACATCAGTGTACCCTGAAGACCGTCAGGCTAGACCTGGGAGGGCTGTAGTGCCCTCTGAATGTGGAGCACAGGCCAGTGGCTGAGTGACTGGAATGTAATCTCTACACTCAGAATTGAGGCCCTAAGGTCCAGCTCGCACAGCTCAGTGAGCATCAACCTAGGACCCAGGAGATCTCCGTTTGATTACTGGTTGGGGCACATGCCCGGGTTTCAGGCTCGATCCCCAGCATGGGGCGTGCAGGAGGCAGCCCATCAATGACTCTCATCATTGGTGTTTCTCTCTCTCTCCCTCTCCCTGAAATCAATAAAACACATCTAAAAAAAATTGAGGTGCTGTGAGTGCAAATCAATTGCCAAGCCCCACAGATATCGCTTCCATTAGAGGGGGGAAAAATTCCTTGTGAACCACATATCTTTCCATTTCTTGTAGGAAATTCAGCTCCACTAGGATCTTGTGGGACCACCGTGGTATACCCGGCCTGTCCTTGACTGAAGTGTCATTCTGCAGCATATGACAGTATAACAGTGGGAGTCCCAGGTTTATATTAGTGCACTGGGTTAAAATTCATCACTCAGTGAAGTTTTTCCAGATCTATTTTTTTTCTTTCTTTTTTTTAATATATCTTTATTAATTTCAGAGAGAGGAAAGGAGAGGGAGGGAGAGAGACAGAAACATCAATGATGACAGAGTCGTTGATTGAGCCGCAACCCGGGCATGTGCCCTGACCGGGAATCGAACCCTGATCGCCTGGATCCTAGGTCGATGCTCAACCGCTGAGCCACACCCGGCTGGGCCAGATCTATTTCTTATTTTACTTAAACAGTTGAAGTAATTAGTTGGCTCTCTTTTACTAAGTTTAGTTTGAGGTTTGTTTCAGAATTTTGATGCCCAAGCCCTCAGCTCCAGAACCTGCATATATATTACTTCCCATGATAAAAGAGACTTTTCAGATGTGATTAAGTCTAGGGTCTTGAAATGGGGAGATTAGCCTGGATTATCTGGATGGGCCCCATGTGATCACAAGAGTCCTTATAAGAGGCAGGCAGGAGATCAGATGTGTAGACAGAAGCAAGAGGTTGGAGAGGTGGAAAGGAGTCAGGAGACAAGGAATGCAGGTGGCCTCTAGAAACTGACAGTCAAGGAAATAAATTCTTCAGTTCCAGTAGGAACCAGCCTGATTTTGGATCTCTGACCTCCAGAACTGTTAGATAAGAAATTTATTTAAAGTTACTAGGTTTCTGGCAATTTGTTTCAGTAGCAATAGGAAACTAATAACATTCATGATATGTAGCTGTAACTTCCATTAGATTGGTCTTAATATTGGGGAGATGATTTTATTGCTACCCCAAGTATCTAAGTTTATTGCATCACTGTAAAAATAAGTTGCTGGTTTAGATTTCATTGATGACTTGAGAAAATATTATATATATCCATCTTTGAGAAAACTCCAAAGTGAAAATTCAGAATTAAAAGTCAGATAAAGGGATGGCTAGCCGTTTTACCCAAAGATGTTTTGTTTATCAAAGGCAAATGAATCTTAAATAATTGAGCCACACTAAAACATTTCAAAAGTGAGTTAACTCAGAAAATTGCAAATTGCTTCCAAATTTTGGGATCACATCTATTGCGTAAGAAAATCAAGGAAATAAGTGATTGATAAATAAAAGTAAATAAAACAGAAATTTTAAACATGAATGTAATTTTATTTGAGCACAGAACTCTAAAATGGGCTTGGTATTATTAGCCTTAATGGTTTTCCTTATATTTCAATAGTGCCCAAATGTACTGAGTTGTAAAAGTTAAGTATGATAAGTTATGCAGAAGTACCTGAATTAGTATCTGGCACATGGTAAGTGTACAAGAAATATTAGCTGAGTGAGAACAGCAGTGGTGGTTGCAGTTGTTTTTTGGAAGCCAATGGGTGTCACCCCAGCTTAGTTTAGAGACTGGCTTTTCCTTTTCTTCAGTAAAGGAGGGGGGCAAAAGGGGCCCCTTCATTCTGGCCCTTTGTCAGGGCCTCAAACTATTAATATTAGCTACCATAAATCACTTGTGTTGACACTGACACACTCTAGACCATCATATTTTAATAAAGTCATAGAATCTATGAACATGAGATGAGTTTTTAAGTACATGTGTTGTCCTTCCAAGTTCTCTTAACAGTGAGACAACAAATCTAATAACAAGTGGTTGCTCTAGTAGATCACTGTTGTTTAGCATTTGCCAAAAGGCGAATCGCTGATTAATTGCTCTTCCCACTCTCTCTGTTGTCAAAGGAGTATTAGTAAAAGGTTTTTCACTAACCCTGCAGTGAAACAGCCTCTCTGAAAACCATGTAGGGCATATTGTAAGCTGACCTACTGTCACTGAATGTCAACACAAGCTGCTCCAGAAGTTAGCTGGCTAATTAGATGGCCAAGCCGCAGTGCGTAGGGGTTGGGGAATTTATCTTGAAGTGATGTTTGTACGTTTGCACTTTACATAAGACTAAAGGCATTTCACAACCCTGGTCCCTGATTGGGGATGTGTGGGAGCCTCCATACAGCTGTGGTTTCACCTTTTCTAAGCCTGTGCGACAATGGAGAAAAGTGCTGATTCCTTCCCACTCCTCGCCACGCCAGCAAAGACTCAATCTCAACATGAGATCTGAGATTTTGCTTAACTGAAGTTTTTGCTGTTGAATTCACCATTTGTACAGAAAGCATCATGCCCAATAGTAATAATGGTCTTTCTAACCTAAATTCACTGTGTGACCCCAAAATGTAGATAAGCTCTCAGATCCCTTTCAGATCTAAAATTATGTAATTGTGTGTTTTAAACTAGCTGTCTTTTCCAAAATAGTGTCAGATTTTTAAGCAGTGGTTTCCAACCGGGGGCAAATTTCCTCCGGGGACATTTGGCAGTATCTTGGGACATTTATTGTTGTCACAACTGGTGGTGGGTGCTACTGGCATCTAGTGGGTTGCTGCAGACTGAACATGTCTCCCCCAACTTCATATATTCACATATGTCTCTCATTCACATGCCTAATGTGATGGTATTTGGAGGTGGGGCCTTTGGGAGATAATTAGGTCATGAACCCCTATGATGGGATTAGTCCCCTTATGAGAAGAGAGGGAGCTCTTGCTCCCACCAGGTGAGGATACAATGGGAAGACAGATGTGTCTGAGCCAGGAAAGGGGCCTTTACCCAGAACTCAGCCATGCTAGCACCCCTTCCAGCCTTCAGAACTGTGAGAAATAAATGCACGGTGTGTGAGCCACCCTATCTATGGTATCCTGCTCTAGCACCCAGTCCAAGACATGACTGGAGTGCAGAGATGCTGCTGAACATCCTACCCTGCGCAGGACAGCTCCCCACAACAAAGAATGGTTGGTCCAAAAACGTCAGTAGTATTGAGGTTGAGAAACCCATGAATGAGCACATGCCGTAGAGATCAATGTGGGTTTGGGAAGGGAACTTCTTATGAGCAAAAGCCAGCAGTTGTATTTCCTGGGAACGTTTTGCTAGTTGCCTGGTTGCAATTTTGCAATGTTGATGATTACTTAAGAGGAAGCAAAGTCTTCTCAGACTGAGTGGGAGACACAGATGTGAACCTTCCTAATTATGAGAAAGTTTCTCTGCCAAGGACACTCAGGAATACAATTTGTGCACTTACACAAATAGAGGACATTTAAATTATCCATCCACTCAGGTTTCCTTTTTTTCCTGAAACACAACAAATTCCATTTTCCTTAGGCATAGCAAGAGAACCCTCGATGGGAACTCCTTGCCATTCCAGGAAAGAATGAATTCTCTGTGGAAAGTCTTGCATACCTTCTGCTGGAGGCTCAGGCCACACACCTCAGGCCAGGGTGTTGCCTATAAGTGCTTGGTATTCAAAAGCATAGGCCAGCAGCTTGGGCGCCACCTGGGAGCTTGTTAGAAATGCAGAATCTTGGGCCCAGCCCAGACCTTCTAAATCAGAACCTGCATTGTAACAAGATGGGGGTGGGTGGGGAAATTGCTAGGCACGTTAAAGATAAAGAAGCCCTTCCTGATGATCTTCATTCTATGGTAATAGAGCCCTAATTTTTGCGACTGTGAGTAAACTGGACTTAACTCTTATTAAAATAGGCATTTGTTTGTGACTAGTTATGTTGTATTGGGCAACTTGGTTCATGTTTTGGGCTTCAGTATTCTCATTTGTAGAAAAAGAGTAAAGACGAGAGGATCTCTTAAGTTCTTTTAACCACTTTTAACATTGTGGGAAATATATTTGTTTTCCTCCAGTGTAAACATGATTTATAACTGTCTGAGTTGTCTTGGTGAGGGTAAACATCAGAAAAACAGGGTCTCTGGCCAGTCCATACCATAGATATACAGACCCATGTTGTCACTGATTTCTTATGCAAACTATCCCACCTCCAACCTTGAATCTGACATCAGGGGTGTGCCTCTTAGTTGGCACTCGGGTCTACTCTTTGCAGTGATGTTCTTTGCCTCCCTAGTGGCCTGAACATCATGGATTATTAACCCATTATCAAGCACCAGCCTTGTCTGTTCAAGCAGGCTCTGCCCAGGTATGCTAAGGTGGGCTCCTGTGCAATGCTTGCTTGCTCCTGGTCACCCCACTTCAGTCCCAAAGGAGAGGCTGTCCAGCTAGCGTCTTCTAGCCAATAGTATTTGAAAACAGAAAGGCTGGGTGTAGGAAGATCTTTCAGCACAACTCACAAAGATGAAAAGTGCCTGCAATTCAGCTTCCTCCAAGAGCTACCTCTGGAGAGTGATGGGGGAGGTGGTACTTTGGCTTTTTTTTTGCACAATTCAAGAGACTGCAAGATCACAACTGTGAGCCAAGTCACAGAACTGCCACGTGGGCCTCTCCCCGTGAAGTATGGGAGAGACCCTCCAAGTGATTTTTCCTCTGGAAAAGATGGAATAATTAAAGCAGAAAAGTGAAATTTATTTTTACTATAAACCAGGGCATAAAAAATAATAGTTTATTATTGTATAGGTAGCCAGTGTAAATTGCTCTGTGTTCTAGAAGTGAAATAATGTCACCTTTCTTCATTTCCCAAATCAAATTAGAACCAGGCTCAGCTGCCAACCACCAGAAGAGCAAAAAGTCCAGCATTACTTCCTCGCCCCAGGTCGTTCAGGACCTCAGAGGGCTTGTGCCTGGTTTCTCCGCAGGTGGTGAGGTGGGAGGCTTGGGTGGCGTCCAGGTTGGTGGCTCCTGTGGAGCTGGCACTGTTCCCCACACCGGCTCCACTCTCACATGTGCTGGCTGGCCCGGCAGCCCCAGACACAGTCGGCTTCCTGCAGGCCAGTGGGGCTCTCACAGATGGGCTGGTTCGCTCCCACTGTCCCAGCAGGAGGAGGCTGGACCTTAGAAATAGAGAAGAATAGCCCTTCCACCCCCACAAGAAGGAGAAAGTGTATCTTTCTTTCATTCCTTGCTAAGGAGGCACAATGCCACCTCCCCAAGCCCCTCCATGAATAAGGCACAGAGATGGGCACACACAGAAAGGCCAAATAAATGGGGGCTAATCTCTCAATGGGTCAGTCTGCTCCACTTGGAATGTTAACTTTCGAATCCTCTCCACAACTGTCCATGTGAGTCAACCGGAGAACTTCACACACACAGATCCATCTGTGGGGGAGCTAACCTGTATTTTGTCAGAGCTCCACGGGTGTTTCAGATGCTTGGCCTGGCTTGGGAATCACTGGGGAAGGAGAAAAGCATGAATTTGCAAAGCAGCCCAGGGTTGCTCTTCAGCTCTGCCTCTTACTAGCCACTAACTATCCCTATGAACTCGGGCAAATAACTCTGTTTTTCTGAGACTATTTCTTTTTTAAAATATGTGCCATGTGTTGGGGGGAAAAAACCCAGTCTGTCTTCTATCATCATGGTAAAAATTGTAAAACAATTAATACTTCAGTATTAATCTTTCAGTATTTTAGATGTACATATCCTTCAATGCTGATATTCCAATACTAGAAATTTATCAAACAGAAATCTTTCCAGAAGTGCACAAGATGTACCTATAGAGGTGATTATTTCCTCATTGTTTGTAAAACAGTAAAAAAAAATTGTAAACAAACTAAATTCCCATCAATAGGGGATAGGTTGGTGTGAGTTGTATGAATATAGTAAACCACTACCCAAATCCTAGAAAGGAAAAATTCAACTATATGTACAACAGGCAGCTGTTGGGGAGTGAGAGAGGCTTCTCCACTCTACCCTTCCGTAGCTCTTCTGGCTGGACTAGTTATAAAATAATATAATAGACAAACGTCTAGATTAGCAGGAGAGAAAAACAGGACGTGCACATGGGGGAATCTCAATATAATGAGGCTCAAAGAAATCAAACGGCATCTTTTTATACTTTTTAGATGAAGAAACAATTTTGGAAAAATTGACAGGACAAAGTTAGTGCTCATTAGAAAGGAATCTAACGTTTGGGTATTTGTTAGTGAGAAATCTAAATGAAGTTTGGGCTTGGGTAGTAAATTAGTGGACAGCATGAGGCTTGTTCACACATGCTTTTGCCTGTAGACTTTTTCATTCTTGGGATAAGGTTGTGTCTCGGTCCTTCAGGAGTGGGGAGGGCCCCTACCATGGATATTTATTTCCTGCTTTTAAGGGGGACAGAGAAGCATCAGAGAGCTCTTCGCTCTTGCTGCTGCTTAGGTGATTTTATTTCAAAATAATCAACATGCCATTCTGGGATGTCTTGAGGCAGCCTGCCCTGGGTTCCGACACAGTGGACACTATATTGACTGAAAAAGCTTTATACACACATGCTTGCACACACACACACACACACACACACACACACACACACAATACATGGAAATGATTGCATATGAGAAGAATATAAAAGTGTACATCACTACACCAGGCCATTGGTTTGGGGAGATATGTTCGTTTTTGTTTTATGCATTCCTTTACTGTGAATGTTTTGCAATAGCAAGTAACTACTTTTGCAAACATGTTCAATGTCTGAGTTTTTACATTGGACATATATTACTTCTATAAGCTAAAATGAAGGTGAAAATTTTTTAATTACATAATTATCAGCCATCCAACTACTGTTTTGTAATCAACATATTATCAAGCCTTACTCATCTTGCATAATTTATTACATCAAAGGCCTCTCTTCTTGGTCTCTGTATGAATAATTGGTTCCCTTCTAATTGACTCTCTCTGCCAGGTGATCTTCTAGGTAGGTTCCACAGCACAAAGGGCTATTGACTAATTTCATGGGGGAGTTGGTAACGAGAAAGATACAGGAGTAGGTAGGACCTCTTAGAAAACCACCATTTAACTCCATTTCCTGGATCATCTCCAACACATAAAACTGTTCCTTTGGAAATGTTCCTTTTTCTATTAATGGTTTTCATACAAGGGCAATACCCCCCAATCCCCAATGCCAAGGGGGCATTTGGCAATATCTAGAGAAATTTGGGGTTGTCACCCCTGGAGATAGGGCTATTACTGGCATCTGTTGGGTAGAGGCCAAGGATGCTGCTAAGTATCCTACAAGGGAAATTGTAACTGCTTGATGCATGTAAACCAATGATGCAACTCGCTGTAGCCTCCAGAAGACCATCCTGAAATACTAAAAGATGTTTGAACTTGGAAGTCGGGTGACTTGAGTGCCACCAGTTATTAGTGATGTCGCGTAGAACAACCTTCCGGACTCTTCCTTTTCCATAAAAACTCATCTTATAGTGTAGTAGTCGGAATCAGTTCCAGTCACGGATGTGAACTGTGCAAACAAAGCAGTGAACAAATGGATGCTGCCCTGTGTTCAGGCAAGAAAAGCATTTCTGACAGTTTTGGGTCACGTATTCCCTTTGAATGGCCTTTTTGTAGAACCTACTAGGTGATAACATCATAGTATAGGTAAAAATTTATTATTTTCTTTCATGCACATGCATTTAGATGCATAGCTGCGAAAAGCGTCTTAAATAGCTTTGTTAAAGTGCAGGACAAACACTTAAAGATGTATTACTGACACTGCTTGTGTAATATCTAACTTACTGTAGTAAAGCCCTTTCTACCCTAGGAATCACTTTTTTCCTGAAAAAAGAAAATCATTTATGAAGACCCTTCTTCAGAAGCACGTGAGGCTGTAAGCGATGTATTTCCTGGCTTCTGACACAATCTAAACATCTGGCAAAGGCAGTGTAACGAAACTGTGACTTGGCTGTGTTCCTCCACATTGGTTTGCAAAGCCACGGCGAGACTGCAGCCCATCGGGCACCACTGTCATCTCATAGAGTGGGGGGAGGATCTTTTGCAGGCCCAGATGTAGCTGGGGGTAAAGGGGGGGGGGATTTGGGAATACCGCAGACTTTCCCGGGCCTCCCTCACAGAAGGGCCAGGGAGAGGTAGAGGGCAGCTTTTGTATTCTTTAGAAATGATTATAATGGAATAAATGTTTTCTTCCCGAATGCCTCCCTTCTCTTCTTAAAATCTGTAACCACTGTATTAGTTTCCTATTGCTGCTGTAACAAGTTACCACAAACTTAGTGGCTTAAAACAATACAAATTTATCATCTCACAATATTGGAGGTCAGGAGCACTAAGACTGAGGTGTTGGCAGAGCCGTGCTCCCTCTGAAGGCTCTAGGGGACAATTAGTGCCTGTGCTTTCCAGCTTGTAGAGGCTGCCCGCATTCCTCGGCCTGTGGCCCTCCATCTCCAAAGCCAGCAGCCAAGCATATTCAAATCAAGCTCTCTCTGTGTGTGACCCCTACTTCTGTTATCACGGCCTCTTCTCTGCCTCTGACCCTCTTTCTCTAGTGTGTCACTTGAGTTTTCTTACGGCCTATGAAAATTGGTAGCAATGTCTTAAGTGTCCCTATGACCCCACCTACAAAAGAAAGGACCTTCCATCTCCACAGGCCAAAGAGACAAGGTGGCCTGTTCAGGTCACAGGCAGCCGCAGGGACGGAATCTAGATTTGCACCCGAGTGAAGAGCACTTCCAAAGAGTCGGTCTTCCAGCAGCCACCACGCAGGTGCTTTGCTGTGTTGCTTCACGCAGCTTATCTCGAGGGGCAGCAGAAAGTGAACCTTGTTAAGCAACCTCTACAAAGTATCACACACAGTTTGCTTTCGTATCTTTGGCCAAAACTGTATTAGCTACACCTGTTCCACAAGAGATGATGGAAAATGTAGTCTTTTTATCAGACTGACCCGAGAAAAGTTAGGGTTCTCTAGCTGAAGAGAGGAGATGCTGGTGGAGGTAAGGCTGCCACACACGGACAAGGTTTGTGGGGAGGCTCGTTATTTCACTTTTGTCACTTTTTCTAGCGAGACTGCTTATCAGAAAGAGTTTGGCCAGAGCTGTGGATTTAGAGTGGGCAATTCCAGAACACACGCAAAAGCAGTGCTGAAGCCCTGAAACCGAGGTCTAGGCTCATGGAGCAGGAGCAGTGGTGCTCAGGGCCTGGGGGCTGACGGGGAAGGAAGGGCTGGGGCGGGGAGGCTGGGACCAGGGGACCTCAGGCCGGCAGGAGTGAGGCGTCACCAGTGCTCAGTCTGAGCGTGGCGTCCTCAGCTGGCCTGGACAATAGGTTGTTATGGCTGATGGAGAGGAGCTATGGAAGCAAGGTCATTGGAAAGGGGGCCAGGGGATCACCCTGTCAGTGGGAAGGGCCACTGAGCTGGGGACTAAAAGCCACGATTCTCATCAACAGTAAACAGAATGAGGACTGGTGTCAGCACACGATTTACCTCCAGCTGAATAGAGGTTGTTTAGCTCTCAGGGAGGCTGCGATGTGACAATCAACAGACTTTTAAATTTAATAATGATTTTTCTTTTTATTATTTTTTATCCCTTTATCCCTCCACTTTGGTAACCATCAGCTTGCTCTCTGAGTCTATTTTGTTTTAGATTCCACATTTAAGTGTAATCATACAGTATTTGTCCTCTGACTTATTTTACTACCCTCTGGGTCCATCCATGTGACAAATGGCAGGATTTCACTCTTTTTTATTGCTGAATACTATTCCCTTGTGTATATATACGGCATCATCTTTACATTCATCTACTGCTAGACATCTAGGTTGTTTCCAGGTGTCGTCTATTATTACTAGTAATGTTGCAATGAACATAGGGATGTATCTAGTGTTTTTGTTTTCTTTGGATAAATACCCAGAAGTGGAATTGCTGGATCATATGGCAGTTCTATTTTTAATTTTTTGAGGAATCTCCATACTGTGTTCTGTAGTGGCTGCACTAATTTACAATAGTGTACAAGGGTTCCCTTTTCTCTCTATCCTTGCCAGCCCTTGTTGATTTATTGATAGCCATTCTGTCGGGTGTGTGATATCTCGTTGTGATTTTGATTTGCATTTCCCTGATGATTAGTGATGTTGAGCATCTTTTCATATGTCTGTTGGCCGTCTGTCCTCTTGGGACAAACGTCTATTCAGGTTCTCTGCCTAGGATGTTATGGGTTTTTATTTGATGGTCCTTTCTTACATTAGTAAACTGGAAGCAAGGTCACCTGCACACACTGGGAGAAAACTCAGCGAGGTATTACCTGCTCCTGGAGGTAGCTAACGTCCCTGGGTCAGTGCTGGGCAGGTTTGGCGAAAAGGGGCAGCTGACGCCATTCATGCTGCCAGAAGCCATTTGAGTGAAAGAAGAGATCAGAAATCTGATTATCTGGATTTTTACTTGAAAAAAGACTTAGTATTCATTTTTCTAAAATGCTCGAAATTAATTATAATGCTAACTCAGTATGTCTATATATTAGGTTGTTGAGAAAAATGATTGTAAAGGATAAGCATAAAACAAATACAATTGCTGCTAGAATAAAACACTTTTTCTCAGGAATTTTTCTTCAGACAATTTCAATTACAGAATTCTTGGCGAGTGTTTAGGAGTTATAAATTTAACACCAAAGGCTTATATTCCATTTGTGTGTGAGAGTGTGTAGGGCCATATTTTCTAATCTAGGCACAAAATATAACTAACATGGGTTAGGGTTAGAATCGTCCATTTCCAAAGCAGTTTAAATCGATAGTGTTACTGGAAGTTTTAATATTCAGATCAAAACCAATACATGTAGGGGCAAAACTCTATAAGAAATTTATGAATTACTGACTTAACATATCCTTAAATATTATAGTTTGCCTTTAACATAGTTATAATACTATACTATAAATACTAATATCCTTTATATGAACCAGAAAGAATTTACATTAAAACATATTAATACTTGATTATTTTATTACCATATATTATTATATACAATTTTATTTGATAACAGTAAGGATATTATAAATCATATTTTAAACAAAAATGTATGCATGGCATATGTAAAGCAGTAACATTTAGGAGCAAAGAGAAAAGCCATGAAAACATTTACCTACAAGTTAGTAATACTGAAAAACACTAGGTTTGTGCATAGTAATGACTGAAGGCGTCCTACTCCATCAGAAAACTGGTGCATTCTCAGGCACTGTCAGAACCACTTGGTGTAGGAAAAGTTCAATCAGACGCATCCAGTTCCGCAGACGTGCACACCACCTAAAATCTCTCAACACGGCAGTACCCAGAGCCTTCTCTCCTTGTTTTGGCACACTCAGCAATGCAGACAAAGGCGTGTTTGGTTTGATGTATTTTATTATTCTCAGATAAGCTTTAGTTATTTTATAGAGATAAGAATATACAATAGTGCTTTAAAAATTTTTAATTTTATAAGTGTATAATTGATCGTAGTCATATTCACAATTTAATAAGCCTATTTTCCACTAAACAATTCACCCTGTAACATAAGGGGAGACGAACAAAAATGGCTTAATGATTTATATGTAAAACTGGATTATTAATCTAGACCACTGGTCTAAATCTTTGGTGACACCTCAGGCTGGAAACAAATTATGAAATGTTTTAGGCAAATGTTGTTTTCAACACTTACATTGATTCTACAGATTCAAAATTTTGACTAGAAAATGCATACAACTGACATACATACTGTCTGAAGCCACTTTATGTACATTAACTTACAAAAACAAAAGAAAAATGTATTTTAATACTACATCTCAGCTTGGGATTCCATCATGTTTTTATACAATACATGCAAAAGACATCACGTTGAATAAAAAAATGGCAGGTGGTGGCACTTCTTTTCAATCACCTGAGGACAGTAGTTAGTAGGGAGATTAATTTGCCTTACTGATAATAAAGGTCATCCTATCATAGAAACAACCTAATGTTTGAAATTAATAAAACTGCAGTTTTCTTTTTCGTAATACCAATTTAAAAGCAGTTGCATTCACAATTTAAGACTGATAAAATATGTAAAACCCAAATTACTTATGTGCATATAAAATATGGAATATTTTTAAATGAAAAATTCAAAATATTTTACAAATAATTTTGTTCATTATAAAGCATACAATGCACCATTCATTTCATTCATAACAATACTTTGCACCAAACATTGCTATAGTCAATCTTAACACTCCTCAAATATGAGAAAAACAGTTTCCACTGTACTAAGAAGTGAAATTTGTAAAGTCAACATACTATTATCTTAAAATATTACAGATCTAAAACACTCTGTAAAAAATTTATACACAGTGAAATGGGTGCTTTGCCTTAATTTACAGAACGACTGAGAAACAAAGCTCCTGCTTGTCATCGCAGGTAGATAAACGTGGTTGCTTTACTTCAGCACTTTTCTCACACCGCACCATTCCCCTCGACCACCAGGGTGCAGGTTTAGGAGAGGTAAACGGTGGCATATCGCTTTCTTCTGAAAACACTGTGGACGTTTTAGTGCTGCTGTTTATGCATATTTATATAGTAATTAAGAAGTAATTTGAAAAGACATTTTACTTTCAAAATTTTTCAACATAAGGCACATGGCAACATTTAAAGTCTAGAAGCAACTAGATTATATAATAAATCTCTTTTCAAATCATTATTTGTTCTTTACCTGAAGAAAGTAGGTGAGTAGTGCAGTTAAAACATGCCTGGATTAATAAAGAGGACTGAGTCTAAGAAATGCAAATAATATTTGTGCATAGAATGTTATTAATCTGAAAAAGAAAAAGCGTATTTTATATAAAATATACGTCCTACAGTGTTATAGGTAGAAAAAACTGGGAGGCACTTACATTAACTTTGAGATTATCTTTCTACAAAAGCACCGAACCATTTATTTTAACATCTGAGATACATGCAGAACCTAAAAACATTAGGAACAGTTTAGTTGGCAACTTTGTACTTTGAGAATGGAGGATTCAGAAGTTGAAAACTCAAAGCATTTCTTTATTCCAAGAGAAATAACTCCGAGAGTCTTAAATTTTGTAGTCTGTGGCGCTCAGGATGTGAAATGTAGATAGTATCTCACCAGTCTGTGACAGCACACTTTTCATTTGAATGACTATAGTATATGTAATCTTGATATGTTTTTAACTTTTCTTTAAAAATCATTAAAATGTGGTTTGGTATTAACAACATATATCAATGCCTCCGTGTGAACTTGCTGATGTCCAGCACTGACAGTTTCAGTAACTGTAATCTTTCACCAACAAAATCTAAACCAAAGCCAAGGTAAAAATTGGGCTTGGAATTACAGAAATCGACTGGATGTCAAATCAGGGAAAGGTCTGGCTTCTGATGTGTGATGAAGGGACTGAAGATGTGTGGTAGTCGGAGTATTTTTTATAGTATTTAACTCAGCTGGATAGATTTCATTTAAAACTCCATTCTGAAACTGAAAACAAAAATAGCAACACAATTTATTATTAAGAATGGATCTTTAAAGTATTTTTAAAATCTTCACTCTACATGATGTTAAACTTCAAATAACTTGGTTGCTGCTAAATTTTAAATCACTCGATGAAAACATACTGAGCACATACATTAGCACATTTATAACCTTTTGGTTTCTCCAATAGCTGACACAGATGAGTAACATGACTGTTTCACGTGAGATTCGGCATTCCACGAACCAGGAGGGCATCTGATCAATGGGTTGCCTTAGAAGGGAAGCAGTCATAAATCACACTTACACAGTGTGGGGCAAAAGGAGGTTTACAGTTGTGAGTCCACGATACACGAATTTATTCTTGCATTATTTTCCATACAAACAATTGTAAACCTACTTTTTCCCCCTACCCTGTATATTTGCTTTTCAAATTCTGTGAACCAGGGAACTTATTACATTTGAGATTACTCCACTAAAACTGCAGATGACCTAATAAGACTTTACTAAAAGGGGCTAGTTCTGATTTGCTAGAGGTTTCTAATATTCCTAAAATATTATACCATGGGTATGAATTCCTAAACTAATTTCTTGTACCATCCTTTTAATTAGTAAATACCACTATAATTACTGTCCTAATTACAGAATCAAGTTATTCTTTCTTGCCATCTTAAAATGAAATTATCTGGTTTCCGTAACTGCTACTGGAGAAATGGGAAGGACACAGAGATAGTTCTGTAGGGTTTTATAGATGACAGAGCCTTTAGAGTATATAGTTAATGAGAGCTGCAGACACTTTCAAACATTAAATTCATATCCTTAATTCCTTCAAATAAAATCTACCTTTCTAAAGCCTATGTAACATTAGGCTTCACTTATCAAAATGATGATTATTTCAAAGGTCCTCCAAAACACACATTAAAAACCACATAATTAGACCTTCAGTAAATGGCACCTTTGTCGAGTCTTCAAAAGGAAGGTAGTATTATTTGCCTAGAGAATGTTGTGTTTTATATAAATCACTCTCATCAGTCATAACGTGGGCCAGCAATTCTCTTTAAACATTGTCCAGAGCAGTGCTGTTCAACAGAAGTGAGCCACATATGTAATTTTAATTTTTCCAGTAGCCACATTGAAAAGTAAAATGTTAATATATTTTACTTGCCCGGGCAGGCGTGGCTCAGCAGTTGAGCATCGACCTAGGATCCAGGAAATTGTGGTTCGATTCCCCATCAGGGCACATGCCCGGGTTGTGGGCTCCATCCCCAGCAGGGGGTGTGCAGGAGGCAGCCGATCAATGACTCTCATCATTGATGTTTCAACTCTCTCTCTCCCTCTCTCTGAAATCAAAGATATATTTAAAATATATATATATGTAAATATATATTTTTTACTTAACCGAATATAGCTGTAATTTATTTCAACATGAAAATAATAAAAGATTCTTTTTTCAAATTAAATCTCCAAAATTGGCATGTATTTTACACTTACAGCTCACCTGGGACTAGCCACATATAGAGTAGTTCCCCTGCAGAGAGGGGAGAGGAAGGTCTACACAATTCTTATTATTCACAAAGAACTAACACACAATAGTGAAGGGATCACTATCAAGGACTCAGGAGCCCTGTTCAAAATGTAAAATTACATAAATAAGTTCTCTAACAATTTACTCAAGAGTATATAAACCTACCCATGCTTAACTTCATGGCAATGTTGTGAAACAGACTGTAACTGAATATTAAATTTTAATACAATTAAAGGATGTCAGGAATGAAAAGAAGAACCTTCACTGCCCTTTTCTGCCATTTCTCATATACAATCAGACTAAATCAAATGTATGAAAGAAAAAACCATCAGGGACAAAGATCCAGTAACACTGTGAAATGACTATACTCTAATACACAGTCCATAGAGAACAACTTAATTTTAGTCAAAACTAAACTTTTAAATACATTTTAAAATGAACGATTTTTTTAATGGAAAATCATAAAAGCAAACATGCTCAATTCCTGGGTGGCCAAAGAGAGCACATATAATCAGGTTAACTTTTTTTAAGTGATTGTTTTTCGATTTAAAGTGTGCTTGCTGCTGGGAGGGTCCTGATGACACATTTAAGCAATAAAAATACAGTATCAACCTCAAGTCCCATGACAGAAAGACAGCCAAGTTACCCCATTTTTAAGAACGTCAGAAAAAACATTTCACCTTAAGGCGTAAAAGGTGGCGGATAAGACAGAGAGGTTGCTAGAGAGGAAGAAGGTGCCTGGGCCTAAATTCCAGGCATCATCAGGGCAAAGGCATGCGAAGAAACACACCTACATTGCTTTTCACTTAATTAAGCTATATATTAAAACGCTGAGAAATTATTTTTAAAAATTCAAATATATTTTTGAAGTTTGAATTTTTAAGATGTAATTTTAAAGCAGCAAGCTAAATCAAAATCTCTATTTTAAACAATATACTTTGAACTAATGTCACCTGGTAACTTAAGGATACATTCACGTCACTTTAGCCCTTGATTTCTTTTTCCTTTACAATTCAGGTCAATATGATAACCTGTGTCCGTAACATCCTGGAAAAGTACTGGCTTATAAAAAAAAGTAGTCCCAGACATAATTAGAAATGCTCTCTGACATAAACAATTTAGATAAGATTTCAACTCATGTATTTATAATGTAAGAAGAATCACTGAAAGGGTTTAGTTTGATAACATCCTTACCTTGGTCAAAAATGCCTGTGGGCCTGGCTGGGTTGGATTGTACTGCATCTGAGCCACACTGCTTTGCTGAGGCTCCAGCTGACAGGGGTACATGGACACAGCCCCGGCATAACATGTCTGCGAAGTTACCACAGGTGACTGTGGATTTAATTCATGCTTTTGGTTTTCAGGAACTTGCAAGCATGTGACGAAATCTTCTAAATTAGCAGTAGTAGTAGGGTATGGGGATGGTTCAAAATTCCCCATGGGAAAGTCTAGCTGTGTCCCCTTGGGCTGTTGTGGTAACACAGACTGATTACAGGCAATAAAGTTCTGTGTATAAGGCACAGTATCCACCTCAGATTTGTAGGGAAACCCTTGATTAGTCCCAGGTAAGTCTGAAAAGACATTATACTGTTGTATACTGTCTTGCTGAGGACAACCAAAAGGCACGGACTGGTTGGAGCTCCAGTTTGCAAACATGCCATTGACTTGCATGTGCTTCATTTTGTGGCACAGTTGCTGCTGCTGTAGCTGCAGCTGCTGCTGCTCTAACTGCAGGTGCTCCTGGACCATACAGCTTGAGTTTAGCGCTGTGGGCGGCTGCTGCTGGTAACCCTGACAAACGAAGGTAGACTTATTTAAAGAATCTTGGACGAACGTCAGGATTTCATCTGTTATGTCAACGTCTCTGAAGTCATCCTCACCAGAAAAGTCAGTTCTGAAAAATTCCTCATTCTGCTGCATGTGTTTAATGTCTTCAAAATCGATGCCGAGGTGTTTCATAATGCTGTACAAGTCACAATTTTTGTTGTCTGGGAAGAGGCCTCCATGACCTTCAGAGAGTGTCAGGTTCATTTCCTGAGACTGACCCATCTGTTCATGTTTCAGGATATCATTCCCCATTGATGCAATACTGTCTTGCCAATCACTGCATTTGTTCATGGATTCATTAAAAAAGTTTCTGTCGAAAGATGCACTATTTGAAGCAGGGCAGAGATAAATAGACTCATCTTGTTGCATGATGGCACTCAAGAGAGAACTGGGATGGGGAGAGTCCTTATTCAGAGTTGACTGGGTAGCAGAATCTTTTCCACCAGCCCCATTTTTAGTCCTCACTGGTAAGGGATCCATCATGGGAGGAAAGGGGTTGGTTATCTCATACAGCAGAGCTTCTCCAGTGGCAAACATGAAAGGCAGCTTCACATCGCGTTTCTTCAGATGCTCTGTTCCTTCTTCATCTCTAAAAGCAGCAAGCAAAATAGATTGTCATTGACAGCAGGGAACAAAAACTTTATTTTGACATACATTTTCTGATGACTAGTGCTATGAAATTGTTTTTAAAAAAATATTTAAATGATTTAGAATTTGTCCAAAAACAGTACAGTCATTAATTCCACACTCAGGTATACCCCTACCTGATATCCTACCAAAAAAATCCCATGTGGAATAAAGATCCAAATATAAAAACAAACTACGATATTGGGACTCCTGAGTGGGAGAGGTATCTAAATAAAATGCAAAGCCCAGAAGCTATAAAAGGAAAAGATTAGCATAATTTACAATATGAAAATTATGTATGTGTACATATACACAAACATCATTTAAAACAGCACTGCAAAAACTTCAAATATCTAGGAATAGAATCATCAATAAAAGAGGTCCCAGACTCACCTAAGAAAAATACAACCCATTATTGAGATAAAGACAGGGGTACATGGTTATGTAGTATTTACCTAAGTATTCACCATGTTCATGGGTAGGAATATTAAGTATTATAAAGATGTTAATTCTCCCAAGACGAGCTATAGTTTCAGTGTAATCCCATGTATAGATTTGGGATTACACTGTAATCCCTTTAGATATTCTAGTGGGAACTGATAACTGATTTCTAAAATGTATATGAAAGCATAAAGGGGTCAGGAAGAGCCAACGTGATCTTGAAGGAAAACAAAAAAATCTCAAACGAAGTGAAGGGCATATACTCAGATATCAAGACTTAATAAAACAATGTGTTCTTAGTGCAAAAATAGCCAACTAGACCAATGAACATAACAGAGTCCAGAAAGAGAACCATCTGATCAAAACACAGTGCAGTGGAGAAAAGATGGCTTTTTCAATATATGTTACTGGTCAACTGGACATACATATCCAACTTTTTTTTAAATTGTTAAAATAGTAGATAAGCTTTCATTTTAATCTAAAAATGCACCCTTATCCATTAATACACTCACCATGGATGATCTGGGATGTTTATGATTCCCCACCCGCCCCTGCAAAAATTACAACCTAAAATATAAACATAAAACTTTATGGCACTATAAATTATGGCTAGAGGCACTGCTTCATAAATACTGTAGGGTTTTAATAGATATAAGGAGAAAAAAATGATCTCGATTCTTACTTCGAAGCCACATACAAAAAATCAATTCTCTAGAAAAAACTTACAATGCATGTATTTGACAAAACACTCATTTCCAGAATATGTAACTTAAAAATCACTGCTTGCTTAGAAAACATATGCTAAGCAAAGTACTGTTGTCTTTTTATTTTACAGATGGCACTAGCTTTTCATATTTCCTGCACATACCCAGGATAAAACCCTAACGTTTCCTTTCACTGTTCTCCTCCCAAAGCTCTAAATATTTAGCTGTTTAATAAAGTCTGTTAATTCTATCTTCTCAATGCCCTTCACCTATGCCTTCTTATTTCTATACGTATTATTTAAGTTTTCAGGAGCATTTATAAACCAAAGTGTTACTAAAATAAAAAACAATTAACAGCAAGCATTCTGTCTTTGTACTTACGTCAGAGGTCTCTGAGTTGCAATGATATAATCTGGTCTTCCATTTTTATAAACCAAGCGGGCGTTAGACTGGACCCAGGTCCACCGATTGTCTTTGGTAAGAAGCCTGAACACTATCATGCCACTCTCTCCGGTCTTAATCACTAAAATAAAATAAAAAATTATCAAACCCCAAATCAACATATTAAAGAAAATCTCTGAAACAAAGCCCCCCTAACATATTTCCAGGCATATTTATCACCAAAGATGATAAATATCTTGACAACTTTTTAACAGTACATTAAAAATGCATGGATATAGTTCTTGGGAGTTATTTTTCCTATTTCAGACTAAATTTATAATTTAAAAGGTTAAGGGGAAGATTATATAACAGACAATTCTAGGAACACATGACATTATAGAGTACAGTTTTGGGGGAAAAAGATAAAAATTGTTTTAATTCTAAATAGGGAATGTTTATGAATGAATAATTATACCATCAAAAAAACTCCTGAGAAAAACATGGTACAAAATAGTCATTTTCATAGTAAAACTACTATATATTCCTGTGTGGCAGCTGCAGAGCAGTTAAGAGTATAACTCAGGTTAATCATAAAGGCATGATTCTGAGTAGAAGATCATCCAGTTTCTTTATGTAATAATTTGAAGCATGCACTAGAGTATATGCCCTTTTTTATGGACATGTTCCCGAGGAACTACAACTCACTCCGGATATGGTACTCGGCACAATAAAGCATGTCAGCAGCATGAACAAATTGGTATCCTGATCCTCTCATGCACAGCTCTGCTTCAGTGTAGCCTAAAACGAGTTTTCCTCTGTTAAAAAATAAAATTTAACATAAATGAAGGAACCAACATAATTTCATCAGCTATATGCTATTTTCGGCGATAGGTTTTACTAATTAGCAGAATGTAAAATTTTACATGAGCAGGTAGAAAAAATTAACCAAATTTATGTAACTGTTCTCTTTTGCTTATAGCATTTTCTTCTCCTGAATAAAGATAAATCCAACAGAGTAGATTGCATAGAAAACACAATCTTTAGTAAAAAATCTAGAATGCTTATATTCCATTTTTGAGGGGCAGGGTTTTTCAAACCTCTCTGTATTTCCATATTAGAAAGGAGAAAAGCAATTATATGCTTTTTAAATGAGAGGGAAAGGAAAAGAGACAGAAACATTGGCCAGATGCCTCCTGCATGCCCCCTACCAGGGACCGAGCCTGAAACCTGGGCATGTGCCCTGGAATCAACCCCAGCAACTTCTTGGTTCATGAGTCGACGACCAACCATGGAGCCACACCGGCCGGGCATGATAAGTTTTGATATACATGAATGCTTAATATCATACTCCTGATATTAAGTTACTAAACTTCTAGGGCTAAGAATCAAATAAAGTTTATGCAATTTAAAAATGTAAAACAATCTTATTAAGCACATCATCTTTTTTATATAGAAACTGGGGCAAGTATTGTAAAAAATTATGATTTTGTGAGCCTGATAAATTATTTTAAAAGAAAGATGATACTGAAAGAGTATAAATAATAGCTACTATAATAATATACAATGTTATAATCTATACTATGTTTTACATGCTAAGAGAGACTTACTGCATTGTACAGTATATACACCTGATAAAAATGAAGCTGAAAACGTTTTACTTACTTGGCATCACAACCAATAGGTGTAAAGTCTAGTTTGTGCTTTGTTCTAAAGATGAAGTTTTTGGTTCGAATTTCAAGTATGGATGGTGGCTGAAGTGGAGCAGCTATGGCAAACAGCGCTAGCTGAGGGGGAAGCACTGACCCATCTTTCCCTTTCTTGTTCTGGCCATGAAGATACTTTAACCTCCCTTGGAAATTCATTGCCTTAAAAAACCAAAAACAGTTCATTAAAATCAACAGTTTAAAATTGTTCCTTTTAAAAGGCTCAGTCATGGTAACATCCAGGGTTCCTGAGGCTGACAACTGCTACTTTCTTTCATTCCTTTCTCCACAGAAAGCCTGTTAAAACGATCCCAAAATGTAGGATGAGGACCATCTTGAAGGACAGAGAAGTGAACTACTCCTGGCTTTTTAATGGTCACAAGAACACCTGTATCATTTTCTAGGCGTGAAAATGCCCCATCACTGACACCTAGTAGAGCTCCTTGCACCCATGCACTCAATACATATTTCCTCACTGAGAATGGTGACCAAGTCATCAAGTACAGATTAATTTTCAAACACATATTAGCTATATTCCACAGCTCATATTGTATTTCATAGCTCATGGTAATCTTTCATCTAAAGATAAAATACAACTTTATTAAGATTTGATTATCTGTTTCAAATTCCTGATATTTCACAAAAGTAATATACAACACACCTTCTAGTCTCTTTCTCCTGTGCTGGTGGAGTGTGCTATCTTTTCTGGGGGGCTGGGGGTACACTGGGATAGCTATGCTGCCTTCTGTTTTCTAAATAAAAAAAGAGGGCAAGTTTTGACAAAGATTTTCATGCCTCTTCCATGTATGAGAGGCAGCCTAGGAAGATGAATTTTGCAACTTGATGAACTCTAAGATGAATGGAACTAGACCGTCTAACAAAGGGTTCAATGATCCTCTGCACTGGGGATGACAGCATAATATGTGCCTTTCATAAAGGCTCTGAAAAGTCCTGCAGTAAGAAAACCTGTTTAAATATGAGAACTAATTGTCCCAAACTTATTTGGGCACTTTTTTTTTAGAGTGTGCCATCTTAAGAGTACAGATGATGGAGAAGACAGACCATCTGCATTCTTAGTATCCTGCCTCAGCCACTCGGTGGTGATACTACCCAGGTGTTCAGACGACGCAACAGCATCTCATGCCACACGATGATTCTGCAATCATGAATAAACCACCACTTTTCTACATGGCAGTTACTCTACCCATATGGAAAAGGCCAGGATAATTTCTCTGTCTAGAAGGCATTACATCCAAGGAGGGTAAACATTCTGCTATTAAAGAAAGGATACATAATTCTTCATCATATACCTAAAAAGTCATAAAAACAGGGAAAATACAAGGTTCTATGTTATTTCCCTCAATCTTTGACGGCACCCTAAAGGATAGGGTTTTGGAGTTACAGAAAAGATTCAAAAATCAGAAATAATGATATTTTAAAAGTTACTTTTTTTTTCAATATATTTTTATTGGTTTCAGAGAGAGAGAAACATCAATGATGAGAGGGAGTCATTGATCAGCTGCCTCCTGCAAGCAATCTGGGCATGTGCCCTGGCTGGGAATCGAACCACGATCTCCTAGATCACAGGTCAATGCTCAACAGCTAAGCCATGCCACCCGGGCGAAGTTACTTTTCTTTATCAAATTATTTGATGAAGTAGATTTTTAAAACAGAACTCAAATATAACCAAAGAATACTGGTTTCATTTAATCTTTTAGTTCTATAAAATAATAGCGAACGCCAGGATCATAAGATTTTGTACCTTACCAGAAAACCAGATGAATTATCCAGGAGACACCTTAGTCGGCATATGAAGCACCTCTCCATAAACAAAGAGTTTTCTGGGGGAAGCTGGTCTGGGCTATAGTACACTGCTGGCTGTGGGAGGCCATTAGCTTCTGTAAAAAGAACAGCAACACAAAATTTTTATTTTCCATTTTGCTGTAAAGTGTTTGCATAGTTGAAATTTGTGTTAATTTCTAAATTAGAGTCTGTACAAAAAGATAATCATTTTCAGAAGAGCTAATGAAAAGAAACTAAAACTTACTGAAAATCACTTTTATCTCATAGAACAACTTGACCTCAGTTTTGTTATTTCTATTGGCTTATCACTGCCAACAATTTCCACATTTTTAACACCAATGCCATTTTTTTTTTTTCTATTTAACACTTCCATGAACTTCTGAAAACACTGTTTGCACTGGGAAAAATTTTTTTATACTTGGATGTGCTAGTTTTCTTTTTGATTTTGTGCCTTTTAAACACAGAACAATTTACACACACTCCAGTATCGGCCTTGTACATTCCTTCCCATCTTCCACAACAGCATGAGTAATTTTATAAATTTATGAATGAGTATGCAACACTTTCCCACTTGATAGTCTTCAATGGCTGTCACAATATTCCTTAGATTTATTCATTTTTGATTAATATAAAATACTATATAAATCAAATCAAACAAGATAAAAAATAAAATCATTCATTTTTTGGAGGAAGAAACAATATCCCTTAGTTCACCAATCTCTTTGTGACCTGCAACTAGAGACACACGGCTTTCTACTACTTTCCTACCTTCACCAAGGAGTTCTATGCCCCTATAGGTTCTCTACCTCCTTCCATAGAATTATATTAAAAACATCACAGCTATCTTTTTTTAAATTTACTTATTTTAGAGAGTGGGAGGGAGATGGAGGGAGAGAAAGAAATATCGATTTGTTGTTCCACTTATTTATGCATTCCTTGATTAGTGTATGTACCCTGACTGGAAATCAAACCTACAACCTTGGTGTATCTGGATGATGCTCTAACCAACTGAGCTACCTGGCCAGAGTCCAAAGCTATTTTTCGATAAAACATTCTTACCATCAATTCTTTGTCCAGAGTCTATACACTGTGAAGGGTTTAATGCCCAGTGTAGCTGACGCTGAAATTCAGCTCTGTCTTCAGTATGGATAAGTTCATACACACTCTGATGTATGACATCAGACTAAGGGGGAAAAAATACAAAGAAATAAAACAACAGTACTGATTTAAAAAATAAATGACTTACTAAGGTAATTTCAGAACGTAGCTAGATTAGCGAGTGCTTGTTAGTGATGATGAAAGAACCAAATGGATTGCAAAGCTCTCCAGTCATCCAAGACAGGAAAAGCTAGAAATAGACTAGCACTGTAATTGATAAGCCGAAAGTTATTTGCCACATGAAGGTTTTTCAAGTAAGTCACTTCGCCACTCCTTAATTGCATCATATTAAGTTCTGCTTATTTTTATGCCTTTTTGATCTTTTAAGTCCTATTTTTTCACAAAACCTCATCTGAGCACCCAGTTGTCTGACTTCTCTAAGCTAAATAGTTCATTATGTATTTTCTGCACTGTTCTCTAACAGTTTTCTGAAGACTGAATTACTCCAAGTAGACTCCGGAGGGTAAGGGATAGAGATATGCCTTTACGAGGCCAGAATCCTTCCTCTGCCTCTTGCCCCTCAGCACTAACTACAGTGCTGAGCCCTTAAGCATTTTTCTACCTTTTTTTTTTACTGCAACTCTTGGTACTGGAAACATTTTCTATCTGTCACATGTGTACATATACATACATGGAAAAATGCTTCACAAAACACTGTGTGTGATAACATTGTGTATTCTATTTAATTCCATTCTAAGCAACTAAAAGGGTTGATGGTGATGCACTAAACAATGTTATTACCCACAAAGGAGTGACCACTTGAAGTTCAATGGTACCTAAACCACCACCCATGTCGGGCACAAACGTTTTCGTAAAGAGCTTCTAGGCTAATGTGTACATATGAGAAAAAAATCGATTGGGAAATAGTGAATCTCTTTGATTTCTTGACTGTTAGGGATCGCATTATCAAATCATTAAGATAACTAGGTAATTAAGTTTCAAACAGACATTAGTGTATTTTTTTTTTTAATTTAAAAAGTCTGAAAGCAATTCTAACTCTGGGTCAGCAAAATTAGCTTCAGGAATACCTTCAGAAACTGCGGTAGTAGCCAGATTCCACTACTTTAGCTATCTAGAGAAATCTCCCTATGAACTTGACCTTCTAACAAACTGTCTCTGTGGCAGCCATTACACACTTGCTGGAGTTACCATATGAAACACAGACTGGAGCACACACACTCCCTTTAACACAAACCTTTAGTGGCTTCCACTGTGTATAAATCATAGATTAATCTTCATTTTCTATAATAGTGTAAACAGTGCTCCTCAAACCAGCAGTCTTAACATCACCTGTGAGCTTGTTAGAAATGCAAATTCATAGGCCCCACTCTGATCTACTGAGTCAGAATACCCGGGTTTGAGGCCAAAGATTTTATAAAATTTTATCGAGTTCTTCAGGTGAGTCTTATGCAGGTTAGAATTTAGGAACTATTGATACATACATATAGCTAGCATTCAAGTACACTTACCAACTGTGCTCAAATCAATCACATCTTATATTCTTTTTCCCCAAGTACACCAAACACCTTATTTACTAGTCCACTTATTCACTACTCACTCAGTAGCAACACACCAGACACGTTCACCTCCTTGAAGGACTTCCAGTACTTCTGTCTTGTCTTCTGTGTTCCCTCCACAACTGTGAACCCACCTGAATCCTACACTTTAAGTTAGCTTAAATATCATTTCCTTCAGGAAAGCTTTCATAATCCCCACAAATCAGAATGAAAGGTCTAAGCCATGGAATTTTGCTTGTCCCTTTACATATCACCTCATTCATCTCATCGCTGTCCTATGTCCTCTACTTCCCATACTAGTTATTTGGCAAATATCCTCTTGCCTGCCCCATTCAAACCCCATCTGCCCCTTACCTGAACATTTCTTTTATATGAGAGTTCCTTAGTAAGTGAAAGAAGAAACACAATATCCATAAAGCCCATAAACATTTAAGGAAATTATAATGTAGTAAATTATTAATAGTATATATTAGCTGAAAATTATACAAATTATCAATTGTGTCCCTAAAGTATAAGACAGATAAAAAGAAAATTTAAAAAAAGTTTTTAGTGACCTAAAAAAAAGTATTTACCTGCTGAAATCCCAGGTAGTCTTGTATAGTAGAAGAAGCATAAAAGACCAGAGCATCTGTAGTGACAACCAACACAAAGCCATTCAGAGCCTGCAAGGAAAGAAGTTATAAAATTAGTAATGTGACTAACTGATAATATTGTCACTCATAAATACTGACTTCAAGTAAAGCTGTTACTTTTATTGCTGAAAAAAATCACTTTAAAATGGCTAAAATGATGACAGCTCACAAACACAGACACACCGCACACCCACGGAAGGCAGCGCTACACACTGCCGCAGTTCAGGCGAAAGTGGCATCAACCCTGGGTGACTTCTAACTTTAAATGAACTGGAAATAATTAAATGAGCAGTAAATGAATTCTCCATTTGCAACTGTCATCCTAATTATAAGGAACTATATTTACTAAAATTTACCTGTAATAAGAATTCTCCTTCATTAAAGTGCAGGTCTTCCCCCAAATTTGTTCTATAGTTATCCTGGACTCCATTTCTGTCAGCTGGGGACGATTTTAATGCAACTATGGGAAAAAAGGGAAAAACAATGGCATATTAAGTAGTTTTAAAAGTAAGTGGCTTCCAAGGGCTATATGAGGGAAAACCTCTCTATACACCAAACAGAAACAATAGGAAATACTGGTGTGTATTGGCACTGTAATGACAGTGAATAATCCTTTGCCAGTGGCTGATTTCCAACACAGATGACAGATTCTTAAAAATGATTTTTGATGAGTTCACTATATGATTTTGGGCATAATTTAGAAGTTTCAAAGAATTGTATGGTGCTGCTATAAATACCCCTCCCATTCCTATTTACTTACTTATGAGAATAAAGTTTATCAGAACATAATGATTTTAATACCTCTATATACTTATCTTAAACATCAATGAACTAGTGGTGAGGAGAATCATCCATACACCTTGTTACAAAATATATTTCCATTAATTTTACAATCATCTTGTCTAGTTTTAGGGTAAAAAACTATTATTATTAGGCACATGTTAAATCTATAAATCAACTCATGAAGAATTACCCTATTTATGATGTTGAATCATTCTATCCAAGAACATACATGTTTTTCCATTGGCTCAAGTCTGTACTTTTTGTCCCACTGGAGTGTGTTGAAGTTATCCACAAAAAAATTCACAAATTTTTTATGGTTAATCCTAAGTAGCAGACATCTTATAGAGTGGGTTTCTCCTTCATTACTATCTTCTAACTGCTGTGGGTAATATATATGAAGGAAAGGCTGATGGCATGATGGAATCTTACTACTAGAGGTGGCATATTGTAATGCTCTCTCTCCTATTCTCTCCCCCCCCCCCCATCTTGTGTGTGCACCTGCACGTGTGTGTGTGTGTCTATGTCTGGGAGGCAACACAGCTGAACGGAAGTAATAACTACCATTTACTTATTTAGAATTTTCCCAAGCTCAAATATTATCTTATTTAAAAACATGTGAATGGCCTGGCCAGTGTGGCTCAGCAGTTGAGCATCGACCTAGGATCCAGATCGGGGTTCGATTCCCTCTCAGGGCACATGCCCGGGGTTGCGGGCTTGATCCCCAGTTGGGGGCGTGCAGAGGGCGGACGATCAGTGACTCTCTCCTCATTGATGTTTCTATCTCTCCTTCTCCCTTCCTCTCTCTGAAACCAATAAAGACATTAATTTTTTTTAAAAAGAATTATAAATAAAAAACATGTGAATGTTGGTACGTGACAGAATTAAGTTCAAACCTCAGCTCCGCCACTTAATGTGTGAGCTCCTGCAGCTTGTCTCCTACTATGGAAGCAGGAATTGAAACCAACCAACCAACCATCCTGCAGGATTGCTGTGAAGAATAATGAGGATGTAAAGTTCCTGGCACACGGCGGCTCAAGAGTTCAATAAATGAAGCTTTAATGATTAGCCGCATTTCCCAGAGCTTATGACTGACTAGTCACAAAGTATAGCCTTTTAGGTATAGCCACAGTCTCCATTTTTCTATTTTAATCTGATGTTAAAGTAAGATAAACCATTAAACAAAACCGACTTTGACAAACTTTTAAGACTTCTTATTTCATGAGACTTTTATGTGAGAAAGATAATGAATGGGGCTTGGTGAAAAACTGGAGGCCTCAGTCTGAGCAAAGCATCGCATATAAAACCATTTCTTGTTTGAAGTATATATTCTGGTAAATCATCAAGTGCATGTGTCACACTGGACTCTTGTGCCAAGTTCTTGCCTTTGCAGAACTTGAAACATATCTCTTTCAAAGAAGCGGCCAAAAGTCTGGCCTCTGAATACAACAATTTCAAAAGGCCAGAGAACAGATTTCCTTAGGCCAAAAAAATAGTTTGAGGTAAATTAATTGATCTAACAGTTAATCAAGACCAAAGGAAATGTTTAATCTTTTCTCATTGAAAACCAGAAGAGAGAAAGGCCTTTTCTATTCTGTAGGTTTCGTTGTTGCTGCTGGGCTTCTAATGGCCAAATCTACTTAAATGCATTAAAACCTCACAATGTCAGGGTTAACTCCACTCCACTCCACTCCACTCCACTCCACTCCACTCCACTCCACTCCACTCCTTTTCCCAAATCTCCAGTATGTGGCACAATTTAAGAGTTATGCTGAGTATCAGTAAGATTTGCTATTAAAATGACAACAAAACCAAAACCCTCACATTATGAAACAAGCAAAGTAATCTTGAAAATGGATAGATACTAACAGCATCAAACTTAAACTGTCTAAATAATCTTAGTAGGAATCTTTCAAAATTAATTTTTAATCAATGGAACTGATGTCAGTTACTGGGCCACTGAGAAGATAAGTAAGAAATGAAAGAGACCATTCATCTCAGAGTCATTTACAATTTGTTTCTGGCCTTGTACTGGGGATATTAGCCAATGTAATTAGACATTACACGGACTGCCTTTAAGTAGGGACTCTAAGCTATGGAAATAAAGAACTAGAAAAGAATGTCAAAAATATTAAGTACCAGAATGAGATTTAATTAAAGTATTGCAGAAACTTGAGAGAGAAAAATAAGAACAAATTCATTATAAACAACGCCTACGATTCTAAATGTTGGGAGGATGTTTAATAAGTGACAAGTGCATTTTGGGGAAGGATCACTGGAGGGTTCTTCCAAAAACAAATATTTCTGTTGTTCTCATGTTTAAGATTAATAATCAGTAAAGGATTTAAGTAAATATTTTGCATTCTCATTTTCTTTAAAAATACAATGTGACTTTTTGGAAAAATTATTTTTATGTCCTGGAATCTCAACCCAACCTGTGTGATTTATGACTTCCATGAAGTCTGATCTTTCTTGATATCGTCTGCCTTGATTAGAAAGCAACAGAAGAGTAAGAAAGTGACCTAGGGTACTGTTACACTGGTCACTTCTTCCTAGCATCTGAGTGGCCTTCAGTAATTTCCTTAGCAATTCACACAATATGTGATGCCTACTGAGCACACATTGTATGCCAAGCAGTTTCCACGAATTGTATCTTATTTAATCTTCCTAACAGTCCTATGAGAGTGGACATTCTTGACCTTTCAATATATTAGGAAGCTGAGACTTAGGGAGGTTAAGAAACTTTCCCAAGGTCATAGAGCTTCAAGTGGCAGAGCTGGGATTAAACACCCAGGTAGCCTGACCCTAAGTGAGTGTGCTAGTATCAATCACCTACCAGACTTCTCCCCCTGCTAACTACCTTTGACCTTTAGTTTCCTCATCTTTAAATGACAGTGATAACTCTGGAGACAAATTCTTTTGAGGGCTAAAATAACATGTAGAGTACCTGGGTAATAACACCTGGAATCTATAACTCACAGCTATATGCTGAGTTTATACACTCTCAAACCACTATGGAAAGCAGACACTAAGTGCACTTCAGAAATAATTGAGTATTTTCTCATCTCTAAACAGGGAGCATTAATGAGCATCCAGTAGGACTGCTGTGATGCCTACACTATATCTACAATAAAGATTTGAAAATACTTCTAAACAGTAAATTATTATAAAAATTTTATGTCTGATCAGATGCATAGGACACTTCTAACATTATACCACTGGCATTAAATACATGACAGTTCATAGAAACAAAATGTAATCTCTGAAAAAAAGTGTCCAGTTGATTCTGCTACTTGGGGAGCATTTGCTATTCTGAACAGATACTTGTTAAAATCTCATCTGTGGGAATAGCACACCTTCCAAAGTGTACAGATATGATACTGAACATTCAGAGGAATGTTAAGATCATAAACTGTCAAAAATTTTCAACTGTCTCTTCATTGAGAGGTTGTTGAAGCAATGACACAAGTAAACATTTAATTGATGATGGATTTTAAGTGTAAATATATTATGGCATTATCAAATTGTCACATTACAAACTGATCCAAGTCTTACTCCCATGTGCATTTAACCATATCCATGTTTCCTAATATGGCACTTTTCTTCCTTATACATCTGAGCTCAGATTTCCATTTCTCCCTACAAGCCAAATATTTCCTCCTCAATAAATATGCTCTGAATTGTTAGAGAAATTCACAAGGAAGAAATATTGGCATGTGGTGAACTGCATCTTGTATTTTGTTACCACAGTTTTCATTTAAACAGAATGATGACACGATAAATGTCTTGCCAGGGAAAAGCAAAAGCCTTTTCAATATCTAATTGTTGATATAAATTCAATTTATTTTATAATAATATTTATCATCTCCTTTATTACTTCTGGAAGGAACAGTTAAATTCCATTCCCACACTGATACAAGCATGAAAGAGAGCAAAGCTATCACATATTATAAAATTCAACCAACCACATAAACTTTTATAAATTAGATAGGGTTAAGTAATGGATGCAGTATTTCTTAACTATAAAGAAAACATGTTTAGATGAGCAAGCACACTGTATCCATAGTTTCTACCCTCATCAGAACAAACTATGTCACCTCTCCCTGAACAAACTGTCTAGAGTTGAGTGTGTGCCACTTATGGAAAAAAATAGGGGGAAATAAATTATTACAGATTATATCAAAAGGCTAAAAAGAGTTTATTAGCAAATTTCTCTCTCTAAATCAAAATACAACATTAATTCAACAAAGGGATTCTCAGATGATAGCAATACCAGGTCTATAAAGGCCTCTATGCATCTTCAAGAAATCATTATCATTTATATAACAATTTTAATTCCTTCACAAATCTCTTAGTTTCAGGACAAATCCACTACCAGCTTAAAGCATCAGGCAGGCAAGCATTCTACTGTCCACGCTGAGAAGATGAAGACAAGACGGAACAGGGAGGTTAAAGGTCTTACCTAAGGCCACGAGATTCGTTAACTGACCTCCCCTCCGTGTCTCCTGCCTGCCAGTGCTTTGGGTACAGGACACGCTGAGATCAAGAGAGGGAATGCGGTCTCTACAACGCACAGAATAGAAGCCTGAAGCTAGACACTGTCAAGAATCCAGCTGACACTGAAATAGTCTCTAAAGCTGACCACAAAGGGCACCCCCGCATCATGTGGGCAAATTTAAGGCTGGAAGAAATGGAAAGGATTCAATACAGACAATTTTAGTTTGATTGGATCCAGTTTGACTGCTTATCTCCCTCCTGACCACCCGCTGCTGATACCTGAATAGTTTGATGGCTTCTATAGACAACCAAGAGGCAAAAATTACCTCTAGTATTATTTTTCTGTATGGACGTAAATGTCATTTTTGTTTACATTTTCATGTGCAGTTCTCTCTCTGGCCCTCTAGTTTAAGAACCTGAAACACCACATGAAGGCATCTCTACGTGAACTCTTGACCACTTTACCATGGTTTCATATTCCACACACACACATTTGCTTTCCTCTACCTCTGCCCATCCTTAAAACATCTCGTCTTTGGTATTTTTCCTCTTATTCCATATACTTTCCCCAGGAAAATTTTATTTGCTTCCGTGGTTTAAAACACTATTACAACTATAGAATGACTGCAAAATCTAAATCTTAGCCATGAACTAATAAATGATTAAAAGGCTTTAAGAGCAGGATTTTAAAATAACACATAAAAAGATTAGTAAGTAAAAATGATTAGTCATAATGTGTCTCATTACAGACCTTAATGTGATTAATGTTATATTAGTGAACACAGTTTCTAAAACCCTATAACGTGAAGATGTAATTTTCCATTAACCAGGTTACAAAGCATGGCAAAAAAAAATCAAATGATTTAATTATAGACACTTAAAACCTATATTTGGAAAAAAATTAAAAGGAAAAATTACCTACTAAAGTTGGCTGGCTTTTACTATTACTCCCTCTGCCCCCCCGCCCAAAAAGCTAAAGGATAAATTTATGACCAACTGGACCTATTCATGGCCAAGCAATTAAAGATCCTAGAGTCATAAAACACTTGGTAATGATCAAAGAGAAAACCCATTAAAGCAGTAAATTTAAAAGGCAGAAAAGAAGCAAAACATGTACTAAAGGATGTAACGAGTTTGAATTATAGTTTGAATCTTTGATACATATTTGTCACTGTTTGTTTTTTTTTTAAATACTTGTCAAAGCAAACACACACACTCAGAGATGAAAGTGTCCTATACAAAATCATGAAATATTAAATTTATTCACAGAATCTAATGAACCTCACACTGTAACTTGGACTATGTGATGAAAAAGAGATTAAACTGTTGATCCAAAGAGGTTATACTGTTAAATGTAAGAGTCCAGATTTGACTGCCAGTTCGACTTCACTCAGTAAGAATTGTACTGATTCATCTACTTTATTCATGTGTTTCAATTTGCATGAATGTGATTATAGAAAGATCAAATGTGATCTTTTTTTTTTTAAAATATATCTTTATTGATTTCAGAGAGAGGAAGGGAGAGGGAGAGAGAAACATCAATGATGAGAGAGTCATTGACCAGCTGCCTTCTGCACGCCCCCAACTGGGGATCGAGCCCGCAACCTGGGCACATGCCCTGACCTCCTGGATCCTAGGTCAACGCTCAACTGCTGAGCCATGCCTGGCTGGCTGATCTTTTAGGCAAACAAATATTTTGAACATTTCTAGAATTAAGAGGGTAAGAGATACAAACTTCCCATTATAAAATAAGTTATCGGGATGTAATGCACAACAGATAATATAGTTAATATGGTAATAATTTTGTACAGTGACAGACACAAACCCATTTAACTTTATAAAATATCAACCTTTAAAAGGGCTTTACATTCATTTTTACCGCTTGTTCAAGCTCATTGGCATTCATACATGCATATATATCTGCTTTTCAAGATCACGTTCTTGCTACACAGATACCAGAACAGGACTGAAATACAGAGAAACATGCAAGCTAAAGATGAATAACCACAATAGCTCTCTTTAAAAACCTAATGAACTGGAAGTGATTTGTTAAAGCATCTAACCAAAGGAAGACTAAGAGAGCACATAAAATTTTTATTTAAAATAAAGTCAACAAAGGTCCACGGTAAACAGCGAGGTAGAGTAAGTGTTAGATCATCCCATAATGTTAACTGTTCTCATCCTCTCCTCACCCAGCATTTTTTGACTTCATGAGATTTAAATGTGTGCAGACAGAACTTTATAAAATGGTGATGATTTTAAGCAAGACTCAAGATTTTCCCCTATATTACCTAGTTTTCAAAATAACCAGAAAACTATTCCCTATGACATTTGCAAACGCAGGATTTTGGAATTAGAAACTCAGATCCCCAAACTTACTTTTATCAGACTTAAAGTAACTTACAGAAAAATATCTTTTGGTTTCTTGCAGAAAGGAAAACTTAAACATCTCAATATTTTAAGTCTCATAGAATAGCCCATGACTCAGAGAGCATGGAGGAGGAAAGATTTCACGGTTAATGGTAGTTTATTTATTTAAAATATATCTTTATTGATTTCAGAGAGAGGAAAGGAGAGGGGGAGAGAGAGAGAGAAACATCAATGATGAGAGAGTCATTGATCAGCTGCCTCCTGCACGCCCCTGACTGGGGATTGAGCCCGTAACCTGGGCCTGTGCCCTGACCAGGAATCAAACCATAATCTCCTGGATCCTAGGTCGATGCTCAACCTCTGAGCCACGCCCGGTGGGCTTAATGATATTTTAAATGATGCAACACTTACTATGAATATTTTACTAAATTATCACATACTATATGCCACTGACCCCAACTACTGTCTCAGAGAAAGAAAACTTTTCTGTCTTTTTACACCTCATTAGATATTTGTGTCTCAACAGAGAACATGGATTAGTTATTCCCAAATTTTTAATTCTGGGTGTTGCTGTTCAAAAGGAGAATAATTTAAACACAATACTTATATGATGATGAGTATTTTAAAAGGTGATGATGAAATCTAATTCAAATTTTTCTATGCTGAAATTACTATTACTAAGAATGAAACATCACACCCAGCTGGGCATGGCTCAGAGGTTGAGCGTCGACCTAGGATCCAGTTGATCGGGGTTCAAGTCCTGGTCAGGGCACATGCCCGGGTTGCGGGCTTGATCTCCAGCAGGGGGCGTGCATGAGGCAGCCGACCAATGACTCTCATCACTGATGTTTCTATCTCTCTCCCTCTCCCTCTCTTTTCCTCTCTCTGAAATCAATAAAGATAAATTTACAAAAAGAAAAAAAAAAGAATGAAACATCACCATACCTACTCATATTGGTCAACAAGCTCAATGCCCACTGTTTGATCCTGGCATAAGAGGCAGAATATGTGGGAGGAAAGCAACCCTTTCTCTTAAGATCAACCAATTTCAAAGGTTGGACTGTAACCACCCACATCCCAGTCTCCCTTAATAAACTACTATTAATCACAGTCATTTAAGTTATTTCAACTTGGTAAATGTTTTCCATCTCAGAGGCAACATGGTATTTGAGTTTAATACTTATTTTCTAATTTATGTTCCACTTTTTTTTTTTAATTAAAGTCACAGACATCTCACAAAGGGGAATTTTCACTGATACATCTCCTAGGGCAAGAGAAACAAAAGAAAAATAAACAAATGGGACTACATCAAACTAAAAAGCTTCTGCACAGCAAAAGAAATCAGCCTCAAATTACAAAGGAACCCCACGGTATGGGAAAACATATTTGCCAAGTATGTATCTGATAAGGGGCTAATTTCCAAACTGCACAAAGAACTCATAAACTCAACAAGAGGAAGACAATCCAATTAAAAAATGGGCAAAGGAACTGAACAGACACTTCTCCAAAGAGGACATACAGACGGTCAAGAGACATGTGAAAAAATGCTCAACATCGCTAATCATCAGAGAGATGCAAATTAAAACCACAGTGAGGTATCACTTCACACCTGTCAGAATGTCTACCATCAACAAATCAACAAATGATACATGCTGGCGAGGGTGTGGAGAAAGGGGAACCCCGGTATGCTATTGGTGGGAATGCAAACTGGTGCAGCCACTATGGAAAACAGTATGGAGGTTCCTCAAAAAATTAAAAATGGAGCTGTCTTTTGACCCAATTATCCCACTTCTAGGAATATATCCTAAGAATCCTGAAACACTAATCAGAAAGAATATATGCACCCCTACGTTCATAGCAGCGCCATTTACAATAGCTAAGATCTGGAAACAGCCCAAGTGCCCATCAGTAGATGAGTGGATAAAAAGCTGTGGGACATTTACACCATGGAGTACTATGCAGCTGGAAAGAACACGGATTTCGTGACCTTTGGGACAGTATGGATGGACCTGGAGAATATTATGCTAAGTGAAGTAAGCCAGGCAGAGAAAGACAAACATCACATGATCTCACCTTTATGTAGAATCTAAAGAACTTAATTAACTGATGAACAGAATAGATTCAGTAACATGGAAGCATGGATCAGACTGATGAATCTCAGAGGGATGGAGGAGGGCAGGTGGGTGGAGGGGGAGACAGTAACCAAAGAATTTATATGCATATATGCACACATGGACATAGACAATAGTGTGGTGAAGGCCTGAGGGGAGGGGGGAGTGGGTACGGGGTAAAGGGGGTTAATGAGGGGGAAAAGGGACATCTGTAATATTTCGAACAATAAAATAATAATGATGATAATAAAAATAATAAAGCCATTTACTGAAAGAGCATGTTTGAACACGTATTACAGTCTGGATTTTCATGTATTACATGTAGCTTGTGCTAAAAATCAGTGTTCCGAACACTCTATACGACATTCTAAGAAAGTACATAAACTTTGGTAGAGGTTTAAACAATGCAAAACAAACAAAAAACAAAAACAACAAAACAAAAAGGATAGTGTCAACCATAGAGATGGAAGCATGCAACAGGCTGAGGAATCTCAGGGGGAAGGCAGGGGTGGGGAAGTGGGTGGGGAGAGATTAACCTAAGAACTTGTATGCATATATGCATAACCCGTGGACACAGACAGTGTGGTGAGGGACTGGGGGGGGGGGTCAATGGGGGAAAAATGGGAGACATCTGTAATACGTTCAACATTAAAGATAAATTACAAAAAGAAAAAAAAGGAAAGTGTCATCTTAAATTTCTGGAATTTGGTGGAAAGGTTTGAAGATGTTAAGGGTTTTAGGGGCTCTTCCAGTCTGCATCTCCAGCACGTAAGTGTACACACTCGTCAGGTCACAGCTCCACTTGACCACTTAGCTGTCCTCAGGCTCCCTGCTGGCCAGATTTAATCTATCTTGAGAGGTGAAAAATTGCACTTGACCATGTTTAATTGCCAACATCAGAAAACAGCAAATTTTAGATTTCTGTTATTTGCTAAAAAAACAGAAAAGGCTCTCCAGAAATACTTCGAAGATACAATAATTTAGAGGAGTCTTTAAAAAAATAAAAATAAGCAGGCAAAAATAGAAGGCAACACAGAAGAGCAGTGCTACTTAAGAAAACTGAACAGAACTTAAGCAGCTTCTAATATTTTAATCTATTATTTGTTATTAATATATTATTAATCCTAAAACATGTCTAAATGTGTCCATTGTGCAGAAATAAAAAATAAACTACCACCTTATTCTGGAATTTCTCATCTCTCAAATTTGCAAAGGGGGTGATATTTTAAATCCAGAGGCCTATTTGTACATCACATTGATGCTAACAAAAATAAAAAATGTAACAGGATTGCCAGACTGCTGGGAAGTACAAAAGGAACATCAAGCAAAGAAGAAAAGGTGCAGTGGCCCAGGAACAAGATGATAAATATAAAGCGATGGCCAAGGAGCAAAGAGTGTGGCTAAAGAATGCAAAGCGAGGTACTGAAAGCACCGAGAAAGGATACAGTGATACTAGTCTGTTCAAGAAAGACTACAGAGCTTTGACATTTGAGTCCTTAAATATTCCTACGTTTCACCACCTGATACAGCCAATCATAGACCATGTAAAGACTTCTGACTGCAACAATTCAATAAAGCAAATTATTTCTTGCATCTGGATATTTACAGAGAGAGAATAAACTAATTGATACAACCAATAATGGCAAATTGACCACTAACAGAAAGATTACCTGGAAATAGTAAAAAAATTAACATCTTAAACAAGCCCCAGAAATATATTTCTAAACACATCTAGAATATTCAATAGGAATTTTACATTGTTTTCCAGACATAAGTTAGTGAAATTAAGTTAATAAATATTTACTGAATGCCTACTATGGGGTAGGCATTGTTTCAAGTGGTAGCAACAGGCACTATACGGAATGTTTAAGTGCACCCCACAAAATAAAGCACTCTATAAAAATTTTCATAATGATTATTTTATCTGTAGCATCAATAGACAGTACACACTGAAAGACAATTCTATGAGCTTTACTGTCTATATATACATATAGTTCAAGACTTTTCAAGGATTAAATATTCAAACTTTCCTTCATTTATGTCTTTAGTTGAAACCCAAACTAATAACTAACATTTATTAAGCAGCATTTTACTTCTCTTGAAAATGCTCCTTAAATGATTCATTACAAATACTTAATGCATATTTTTAAAGGATCTCACATACTATATGTTGGTTTCTGAGACACTGCACCCTGAGCTATTAGAGAGCAGAAATGCCCCCCCTCGTTTCTTCTTTGTGAATTAAGAACCTGCACAGTATTTATAGTAAAACACAATCTTGAATTACAAAATTTATTATAAAATCATTTCAATTCAATAGTGTCAAAGAAACTGCTTCTAATTTAACATAATTCAAGCATGACTAAGATTGTTCAAGCCCTTAAAGGTCATATTTCGGAAGGTCTTGAATACATATAAATATCAGTGTCGTACTTAAAAACTTAAGTATTGCTTAAGCAGGATAGTCATGGCTCCAAAGTTTAAGAAGATCCATTCAAGTTGGATTATTTAAACTTGCAATAAATAGGCGTATTTTCTTGGAAAAGTATCTATTGTTACAGTAAAACCTGAGTTTCCTCTCTAACTAGATTGTATGATTACTCGTTTATATTGTCCTTTCCGCAGGAATTCACACCCCCCGGGTACATCCTGTTATTCACTTAGAGCTCCCCTCAACCTCACTATACTGCTTCCCTAACAGTGGTTTAAGCGCACAAAATCCTGACCGCTACCGACAGTCTGCGCGCCGCGCGCCTTCAGGTCATGAGGGTTACCTTAAAATTTTTACTCCGCGTTCTCTCAGAAGACGGCATTGCTGTCCTAACCACTGGTGGCCTGGACAAGCCTTTGGGATCTTTTTCACTGATTATGTCCCTCGCCTTCCACCTAACTGTTTTTGTATTTGCACAACCTAAGAAAGTGCTTAAGAGTGTGCTTCCCACTGAAACCAGAGCACATTCTTCCTAAAATTTTGTACGCTTGGATTTGTCTTTCTGAAGGCAAAGCAAACAATATTTTTAAAAAGGAATTAGGGGTATAATCAAGGCCAGATTAAATCACTGCCTCGGATTCATCTAGGATGCTTATTAAAAACACAGATTCCTGGGTTCTACGTAGAACCTACATAGAATCAGCAAAAAGGGGGCATGCCGTAGAATGTGCATTTTAAATAAGCTCTCTAGGTTATTCTGATGCACACTAAAATTTAAAAACCAGTAATGCGAAGGACCTAAAATTCAAGATAACATAATGGAAAAAGGAATTATGCAAATGGGGGAATAAGGCCTACTGTCAAATACAAAGAACTAGAAAAAAAATTAAAAAACTCATTAGTGAAGAGCTAATAAAATACTTTGCAACTACTATGAACTCCATAATGAGCCAGCTAAACTATGACATTCTTTGGAAACTCCTTTACTTGAGGCACTGAACAGGGCATACGTGCCTAATGAAAAAAAAAGTATATATATTTATATACTAAATACACATACAGAGTGTCCCCAAAAAATGTACAGGGAATTTAACAGCTGATAGCTTAATTTTAAAAATGAAATGTACCTTAATAAACACTGCCTTTATAATTATCCAAAGTGCGTGTATACATTTTGGGGACACCCTGCATATATTAAAGCGTGTATTTAGGGATGTGTGTGCATACGCATACACACACAGCCTAGAAAGCAGTAACTGTGTTAGTATTAAGTGGCACACTGCTACCCACTCACCAGCAGCTTCCGTTCTGCTGCACTACTTCTGAACAGGGAACCACCTATACATTTTTTTTTCTCTTTCTAACATAAAGTTTGCTTTCTTGTTGTAGAGCAGCAGGAAATGAAAAGGCAAAGTGACTCACATCAATACATCTTTGCCGGAGTTAAGGAGTAATGCCCCTCTGGCTTCTAGACTGTTAGCTAACTCTCTAAAGGCAGAGACCACATCCTCCATGCCATGGAACCCTCCCCACCACCAAGGTCAAGCAGTAAGCACAGCAAGTGAATAAATGCTGGGAATCAGGACAGCATTCCATGAAGCTGGGAATGGTCTTGGGTTAGGGTCAACCACAAGGGCTCCTAAACTTCCACATGCAGATCTAGACTCACCACCAGAGTAGTGTATGATGCCCTACGTCTGGGATGGGGCCCAAGATCTGGCACTTCTCACAGTTCCCAGGTGATGTTAAAGCTGCTTCTCTGCAGACTAGACTTTGAGCACTATGGATTGAGGGGAAAATTCTCGGGTTTTTGCCATGTAAATGGTCCCCCAAAAAGAGAATTGAGACATGGTCAGGAAAAACAATATAGGGAATCTGGAAACCTAGGTTCTAGTTCCAACTCTATCATAAAATGGCTATATAGCTGATAAACACACACACACACACACCCCCCTCAATGACTATCACATAAGTCATCTAGAAGATGAAGGGTCTGATATAGATGAAAACTGAAAATTCAAAGACTTTTTATGTAGATCAGAGAAAATTTAAGTGTCTAATATGAACCCTGAAATGATTACCCTCAAACCAGTGCTTATTGCCCAGATCACAACTATTAAACTGTATAGCTATCCAAAATAAAGAACATACAGCAAGCAAACAAAAAATAAAAAGATGCTCAGACTAAACACATCAAATCATCTAAATATAAACCTAAAGGGAAATAACTGTTTTGCAATATTCCAAACACAAATTACAAATTCAAGTATCTGTAAATGTGTCTAGGGCAGCAGGATCAGCACCATCTGAGAGCATATTGGAAATGCAAAATCTCTGGCACACCTAAGCCGGCTGCATAAAAACCTTCATCTGAACCAGATCCCTAGGTGATCTGTACGCACACTGAAGTGTGAGAAACACTGACCTAGGCCACTGAGGTTTTACCCTTCATTCTCTACTACTATTTGTAAAATAACATGATATATTTAAAAGACTGAGCATTTCCTGAAAAAAAAATCTATTTCTGACATATGAACAGATAAAAAGAAATCAAGAAATGGTTTTAAATGAAAGGACACATTGAGACATTTTCAAACAAAAACTTCCATTTAAAATGCTTCCAGACTAGGAAATACTGTATGATTAAAAAGTAACGAATATCACCTAGCTCAAATCCCTAACTTATACAGCTGAGTAAAGTGAGGGACAGGGATGTTAACTGGTTTGGTTAGTCAAACAGTTTGTCAATAGCACAATAGAGACTGAAATCCAATTCTACTGACTCCTATAATACAATGCCCTTTTCGGTAGAAAAGAAGAGTTTTAATCACATTTTCTGAGATGCACATACAGTTAATATAAAGCAGAAGTATATGTAATTTTGAAAGGATAAATGAAATGACATATCTATAAAAACATACGAAGGAAATCCATAGTAGTTAATATGTGTTTTATTCTTTCCATTAAAAAAAAGAGAGATTTTAAAAAAATAAATTGGAAAAAGAAGTGGAACTGGAAACTGACATACTTAATATGAGCATAAGTTCCAAATACATAATTTTCAAAGAATGACACCACATTATCATTTAGTGGCAGCATCTGTTTAATGAATAAATCTGGAAAACTGACTTTTGGAAATATGAGAAATTTGGCTCTGCTACTTAAGTTTTACTATACAGCAATAAACAAAACTTTTTCACATGTGGCTAATTTTTGCAGTTCTCAACACAGCAGCAGCCAAATTCAACATAAGTATTTTATAAGCAACGACAGAAAAATTAAACCCTTTTGTCTCACCATCAAAGAAGCTCTTGGCTCTTAGGTAACTGACACTGAGCCTCAGAACGGAAAGCTTGTCCAGCTTATTAATAACATCTTGTGGAAAAGGCAGCAGGTTCGCCAAACGGTCCAGCTCTGTATTGAGTCGGTCTCTATGTCGCTTGGAAGGATTTGACTTGATTCCTTCAGCGGGGACTGGCTTGATGCTGAAAAACAAACAAAATGCTGTGAAATACTCTAAAATCTATAAAGCAAACATTTCCACTGCCTTATAGCATCTCCTCAAATATTTCTCTCATAAAACAAACATCTGAAATCTTTCAGTTTACATAAATCCTTTCAAAATGCGCCTTTTATATCTTAATTAAGCAAAAGGAGAGAATGGGCAAAATTCTTCATAATGTTTTTATTAAAAGCTTATGAACCCATGATAGGAAATCACTAAGTATATCTTATATATTTCATATGAATGTGGTATAGTGATTTCCAATGAACAAATCTACTAGAATTTTCCCCTCTTTAAATACAACCATTGTTAGGGAAAGGGTGGGGGGAAGAAATCTGTAATAAATTATGTGAAAATCATGCTTCCTTTGCAATTTTCTAGAAGCATCGTGGCATCATTTATGTTGTACATAAATAAGAGCCACCCTAAATAAAAAGCTCACATTCATCACCCCAGCTTCCTAAATTTAACAATTTCATCCTGTTAGTGGTAATTTCTCGAAGCCCTCTGGGACCTCCAGATGGTCCAAACACCATCTAATGGGGTCCTCCAATATTAAAACAAGAAAAAATTTGACTTTAGATATTTATATTTGTTGAATGACAAATATTAGAGGTTAACTGTGATTACTGGCAAATTTTGCTTTTATGACTGGTCAGTACTTCTACTTTATTAGCATCCATAGTTTGTGCTTCAATTAGAAAATCCAATGAAACCCCAACATTTAGTATGATTTTCATCTTAGAGAAAAGACACTTATGGTTAAGAGAACTTGAGTTTAGAAATAAGAAGTTAAACTAGTTTACACAAAGGCCTTAGCTAGGATTCACAGCAGAAATTCACTATGTAAAGTGAATTTACAGATCATTAGACACTCATTCTGAAATATAGAGAAGCTATTAGAAAACCAAACAAAGTAATTTTAAGATCATGCCTGCACCTTTCCATTTGACAGAAAAATAAAGAATTATCTGGAGTATCTTCTAACGAAGTCTTTTTTTCTAGTTTTATTGAGAAAACAAAGACATTTTTTGACAATTCAAATAACAGTACCTTAAAAAGCAGAAACTGACATGAGTATAGTGCTATTAATTTGATGCAATCAAAACATTTCTAGATAATATGTTTTTGATGTTATATGTGGGGAATACTTTACGCAAAAAGATAAAAAGTAATATGAAATTTTAACAGTTTTTACACTGTCCCTAACAAGAAATTTCTTCTGAACTTGCCTATTTCTAGTTTTTTCTATTATAGTTCATGTTATTTCTACAAAAATGATTAATTGGTAAAATGGCACACATACAAAGTAAGTCAGTAAAACTACTTCCAGACTGTTTATGTAACTGTATAATTAATGGTGACTGTTTCTCTAGCTAGTTTCCCTTAATCATATTGCATTATAATCAAATTCAAGTAACACCTAATTACTACATTTCTCCAATTAATCAACTGAATTTCAACTTTTACCTATAATGCATGTCTACCTCACTGAGTAATGCTCTCTTGTCAATACAAATATTCATTTGCACCTATCATGTCTTGGGCAGGCCAGAATAATACTATTCTACATATTCCTCCCATACTAATTCTGTACCTGATGCATCTTATGCAAATGTCTTACACAACCATTCCATTAAGGAATATTCTCTTCAGATAACATTTCCAAAAATTAAAAATCAAATCCAGCCCTGCATGCTTGGTAGCTTTCCAATAAAGATTATAAAACACTGGGAAGAAGAGAGTAAAGCTAACACTGAAGCAAGACAAGCTGATAGGACACAGGGAGAAATAACAGTTCAAGAAAGAGGCGTAGCGGTATTCCTCCAAGTGTTATGGGAGCTAAGTACTGGGAGCAACTACTTGAAAAAAGATTTTTACAGAAAAGATGGTATATGAAATGGATCATGAAAGACAAACAGGATTTCAGGAGGAGACATGACTGAGGAGGGGTGAGCTGTGAGAAGCCCCGTATGAAGTGTGACACACAGGGTGCAAGAGAGAGGAGAATGGGGAAGCGGGTTGTGATTCCAGGCAAAGTGGGGGGTGCTCTTCCCCACTGGGTGCTGCTGGGCGTGGAGTTCTTAACAGCAGCCCAAGAAAAACAATTTTCTGAGACTAGCACGAGTGATTTTTATTTGTATGAAATTAAATGCCTGCGTTTCTAAAGTCCCATTTCCTTTAGTCCTGTCATAGAAGTGTAGCTGGGGTTTCAGTAAAGCTAGAAGCAAAGGCAGGGTCTGGATTTCCTTTCCCTGCTGGAGCTGGGGCCAGTTCAGCATCAGGCTAGCTGCAGTCCACCAGTCCACTGGGTGTGGGGTCCTGTGAGTGAAAGCATGGAAGCAGGGGCCAAAGAGCCCCACAAGCCCCAGGCACACGAGTCCCAAGAGAGCCAAGAGCCTAACAGACTGAACTCCTTTCTTTAGGGGGTTACGTATCCCAAATCTTTGAGCCCTTGCAGTGGCCACACCCATGCTGGCCCACCATCTCTGCTCCCAGGTGTGACTGACAGCAAGCACCTTCGCTAGTCCCCCCCACCTTTACTGAGCTTGTGTGTATCTTCCCTGTGTCCAGTCCCCTTCCTCCAATGTTTTACAGGGCACATGCCTATGATGTGTGGCCTTCCCCTTGCTTGCTTGCTGTTATTAATAACTAGCTAACTACAATGGTACCAGTTGGGACCACATTCTTTCAACAAATATTGACCACCCAGCATGTGGCAAGCACAGAACGCTCAGCAGTGAACGAAAGCCACGAGAGCTCCTGCTCTCATGAAGCTTACATCCCAGTGGGAAGATACACACACCAACACAGAGCTTTGTCTGTAAGCATCAGGAAGAAACATAAAGCAAGGTAAGGAACGAAGGAGTGACAGGGGCGCTAGTTTTGACAGCCAGGGAAGGTCTCTCTGCTGTGATGTTTCAGCACAGACATGAAGACAACCAGGGAGTGAGCCCTGTGGGTGTCTGATGGGAAAATATTCAAGGCAGAGAGTGCAGCAACTCTCCTCACAGAAATGGTGCCAAACTGTGGACTTTGGTATCTGAAGTCATCTTAAGCTTTCAGCTCAGGTTTGCATGACCAGTCTTGTGTTTTCACTCAGCTGACTGGTGACGGAGAGCACACAATGCGGGGCAGATCTCACTGAGGTGAGCGCCTCTTTCTAAAATGTAACTCCAGGTCACTCCTCTGATGCAAACTTTCAGTGGCTCCCCACAGTCCACATTCCTCAGCCTAGCAAACAAAATGCTCCTTGATCTTCCTATGGCCCCTAACTATTCCTCTGGCCTCATTGTTTCCAGCCAAGGCCTTCCTTGTCCATTATATTCCAGAGCTAAGAAATGACCTACAGTTGCCAATACGTGCTCTGGTGCTTTCATAGGCACTACTCCCCTGCTCTGTCTCACCAGCTTCAAAGCCCTGCGCAATTAGATCACTTTCGTCAAGTCTTCCCTGACCCACTCACAGGGGATCCCTCCCCCACTACTTCTATACCTGATGCATCTTATGCAAATGTCTTACACAACCACTCCACTAAGAAAATATTCTGTGCAGATAACATTTCCCCTAAATTAAAAATCAAATCCGGCCCTGCACTCTTGGTAACTTTCCAGTAAAGATAATAAAACACTGGGAAGAAGAGACTAAAACAAACACTGAAGCAAGACAAGCTGACACGACACAGGGAGAAATAACAACAGTACAAGAAAGAGGCGTACAGGTATTCCTCCAAGTAGTGCTGCCTTTCTTGCCCTGGCTCTTTGCAGAATTCAGCTCTGCCCTAGGAGAGACTGCTTCTTTACACAATGCAAACTTGTTCACAGCTCTAATGTAGTACTATGCACAAGATGGAATATTTAGCATGAGTTCACATTTCCTAAGTCTAGTGTTATGTAACCTATATTGTATATACTTGTTTGTTGCTCTTACTACTATGAAAACTTAATTATTTCTGTATCCCCACTGCTCAGCATAGTATTTGACAGAGAGTGATCTTTCAATTAATGTTTGCTGATCAGAAATGTGCAGAAATGATAGGAGCCTGACCAAAGGCAGTAACAGTAGGATAGTAAGTATAGACTGGCTTGAGATATTTAAACACACACTTTGCGCCTATCACAAAGCTGGGTACATAGCCAGACTCAGATGTTCACTGAATTAAACTCACTTGCTAACCAACTTAGGTATAGGAAGGGAGAGGAAAACATTGAGTAAGGAGAGGCTGCAAATGACTAGAGTTTGTAGCTTTGGATAACAACTATATTTCCCAATACAAGGCATATCAAACACAGAGAAGAACACACACTTGAATAATACCAACATTTAGGTGTAAGGTTGAGGAAGAAGCACAGACAAAGATGACAGAGGAGGAATGATAAGACAGAAAGGATAAGAAACAGAATAGACTACTTTGGAGATTACAGAACAAAGTTAAATGCACAGAGGAATTAAATAATTAAGGATTGAGACGTACTCACTGGACTTGGCATCTCAAACCCAATGTTGTTAAAGCTAAAGTAATGGCTTTGACACACTTTTTCACTGACTTTGTGAGAAATATCCAGAACTACTTTGTGAAAATATTTCATACGTATCCATACATATTGAAGATATACAGAATAATTAAAAATAGAAATCTTACATCGATTACATTTGACTTGCGTTATGCTAGTAACTTTTACTTTTGTTTTGTCTTTAAATCTATGCCAAAATATACTGCCAACCACCTATTTAAATTAAAGGCTATATCTGAAATATAAATGTCCCAGTACGATGGGACTTGGGACACCTAGAGTTCAGAAGTCTGCTGAAATAGACTGTAGGATGTTGATCAGGCAAAGAAAAAATTTATTACTTTTTAAACCTTAACCTCAAAAATCTTGTCCCAACCTGTAACCAAAATAGTTGTGAAATCAAGACTCCAGCTGACTGCATGCCATGCTTCTGTTCTAGAAGCCTGCACGCTACAAGTACTGGTGGTGACAGGCCCAACAGCATGTCCAATGCCAGTTTGAATGTTATCTTGAAAGCCTTAATTTTTCACATCCCAGTCTAAAACGTCTGTTAGGCCCATCTCTTGTGCCCAGTGTCTGAAACTAAGCTGAAAAATTTAGCAACCCAGTGTAAGTTACTGTAATTATGTTTTTATACAACATTTATCATAAAATCTCAAATGACGTGCAAAGATATAGTTTCAGTTATCCCATGAGAATAAAGTGACATTTTCTAACAAGAGATTACCTATCACAGCACCAAGTTTGCTTTATCAGCTTTTTCCTCTGGGTGGTTTAATCCACTCCCACTGCTTCAGGTTACTTACCAATAACTTGTTTATCTTAATTTCCAGCCCCTGTACCTGGATGTCCTCTCATTCATATTTCCCAGAATGTAAGCACCTCCTTCTCTGCATCTGCTTTCCATCCAACAAATAAGTAAATCTCTCTGCCACACCAACTATACCCAATTAAGCCCAACTTTTAAACCTGTCCATTCTTCATTTCTTCCCCATGGTTTCAGTGCATACTTATTTATCTCTGAATATAAATGTTGAATGTTTATAGTTATAAATTACATGCTTCATATAATATTGGGAAGGTGATCTGTGGCACAAATAACATTAAATTCCATTATAAGGCTGGATACAACTGGATATTTTGCTTCCCCATATGAGGCAAAAACCATTTACAACGTCTGAGAATCCTGGCTGGATGTCACGTGTAATGAGTCAGAACTCTGCAGTCATTCTCCTGCTGCTGGCTCCACAGTTGTGATGAGTTAGCCCCGTTCCCTCTTTTCTACCTAAGGAGGGCAATGAGGTGCAAACAACATATGGTCTCTTGCATAGGCTTTAACAATGAAAACTTGGAACATGAAACATGCCTTAGAAATCAGTCACTTCCATAATCCTGAAAAGAATTCATTAGGAATATTCCCTTAAAACTCTTCTATGAATATTTCTTTTTTTTTTTTAGTATTTCCCTTTAAACCCACATACTCCCTTTAAATTCACCTACTATACCGAAATCACTGAAACATTAGCAGAAAAGTCCTAAGTGTGTTGGTCAGCTGTTAAAGGAGTGAATAAAATGAATAATTCTCCAATACCTACTTATGTGCATGGAACTGGAAAGCCCTGGTAGATACAAACACAGAAGATAGGCCTACCTTTAAGGAGCTTATCTTTTGTACTAAGAGGAGAGACATTCTATAACAAGGCAAAATCAAGCATAATGTATTGCTCAATATTGTAGGTACTATAAAAGTGATGCTCAAGAGTTCAGGAAAGTAAGAGCTCAGGTAGAGTACTGAGGGAAGGTTTCATGGAGATGTGGCATCTAAATCAGGTCTTAAAGACAGGTAAATCAAGTCTGATTTCATGATGTCAGAGTACACAGCTTTTTGCAAGTACCCTTCTCTTAGAAAAATCGCAAGGAAAGCAAGAGACAGAAACAGTCTGCCTCCAGTAAACCTAAGAGAAAACTAAACTCAGATGCAAATAAATATGAAGATGGAAAATAGGTAGAAAAGAAATCAGTGACAACACAGAACAAGAAGAAAAGGTGTAATCCTAGCACATTACTTAGCTGAGCAGTAAACAATGCTTACAGTTAAAAAAAATTGTGAAACACTAAAAGTAGATTTAATCTAAAATTGTGATTAACATTATATTGGAAGAATGAAGAAAGGTGGAGAGAGGAAATAGCACTAATAATCTTAACTATCTTAATAAAGGTCAACAGATCACACCAAGCATGCTAAACTGAAGACTGCATATACGTATTACTGAATTTCTTAAATGTGCATGCATTGTTTAATAGGAATATTTTCAAAACAATCGCTCAAAAAACAAGAAAGGAGCAAAGTAAAAATTACTAAAAAATATAAGACAAAGCAATTCAGTATCAAAAGGCCATCTCAAGTAGAAAAATCTTTAAACACCACACTACTACTCCACACACACATAATCCCAACAATAAATTCAATTACCTACCCCACCAGTGTTTGTCTATGAAAGCCAATTGTCAAAATTAATATTTTTAAGCAAATATGCAAGGAAAGACCACCAATGGGAACATAAACTTTTTGCAGAGCAATCCGACACTTTTCTCGGAGCATAGTATTTGGCTCAACATTAAAAGTATGCATACCTTTGTACCCCAAAATTCCATGTATAGGAATTTTCCCTAAGGAAATAACTAAGAATTTGCATAGAAATTCACATAACTCAAAGGTATTCTCTGAAAAACTAGTTAAAATATTTATAAGTTGGAAAAAAATAGACCCCCCCCCCCCAAAAAAAAGAAAAACAGTTAAATTATGGAATACTAAGAGAATGGAGTGCTATGCAGCTATTAAAAGCAATGTTTTAAAGGAGGGGAGGGAGGGAACAAATCACTAAAATAGGAGAAGACTCTTAAGAGGGAAGGGTATGAATGCAAATATGGATTTAAGTATGGAAATCTGGTGTGGGAAATAGTAGATAACTTATTTCAGAAAGTTAACTATTTGAGAACACTGGACAATAAGGAAATACCTAGGATACAGATGTACCATATGCACGGCTGAACTTATTCACCTGGGTAGTATTGTGAAGTTGGTAAAAACATAAGTTTTGGGATCGGATATTCAAACTCCACTGTTTCGTTTCCTACCTGACAATTTTAAATCTGAACCTCAGGTCCCTATCTATAAAACTAAAATATTACCTTTTCATAGTACTATTATAAACTGGTGGTGGGGGGGGAATTATGTATACAAAACACAGTGCATGTTTGTATCAGAGTAAATACTATCAAACAGTTGTTTGTTATATTAAACCACGATATAGATAAAAGCAATTTTACAGAAGTGTGGAAGTAAAAAAGTACTGTTGTTAGAGATTTATTTGTGTGGTACTTATTTCTAAGTAACTGTCTTAATTCTTTTCATCAATAAGCATGTACTATGTGAGTTTATTCAGAGTGAGGCAGCACATTTCAGCCATACCCAGAACTGAGAACATAATCATATACTGCCTCTTACTGTTTCACAGGAGAATTGATTGTTATGCGATAATGTAAGCTAAAATTATTTAAAAAACAGAATTTATGTTTCTCTTTCATTTATATCTCTAGCAGTCTTTAGTTTATTAAATGCTTTTGTTCTACTCATTTTAGTTGTGACAGTGGCATTTTAGCTGTAGGTTTTGACTATCCTGCTATATTGGTCAAGAATGTGCCCAGATCTACAAAAGCAAGAAAACAAGACCTTGTCTTTTAGTTTAGACCTAGTACTCTTTCCATTTATATCTCACTGTTTCCTCCTTTTCCCCCCTTTTTTAAAGAAATGTTACCGATAAGTAAATATTTTCACTTACTCATTTCATAGTTCCAATATGTAAGAGCCTCTACAGTCACTATGTATAAGTTATCTAAATAAAGCTATTTGAAAGAAAAATGATGGTAGAGAAATAATTATGTAACTGAAAAGACTTACCCTTTAATTTTACAGGCTATTTGGAAAATGGTATCATACTACATTTATATGAAACATTTTTCAGGAAAACATTGCACAATTTTATTCTACTAAGTGGGTATTATCCAAATGAGGTTCCTGAGATTTAAATAGAATGAACAGCAACTCAGCAAAAGCAGGAAAGAATACAATGCTTTTGTATTCTAGTAACATTACAAGAATGTTAAGTGAAAAGGAGAGGCTAAAGCTCAGAAGTTATTTCCAGTTCTGACACTTCTTGATGGCTGGCTTGATCACCACTACTGCTGACATCACTTTTAAAGGTAGAAGTCATGTACTCAGGATCCATTATTTGCCAACAGTCAGTACTAGAAGTACAGTAATTGAAATACCACTAAAACTTTTTCTGTATTAACAAAACTTCAAAACTACAAAAACATATCCGAAATTATCATCACTAGAGAAAAACAGATTCTACTTAATGGTACACTTTTCACTTATCTCCATGAGACAACGTAACTCAACAAACTGACCAAAAACAGTTATAATCTCCAAAGAAAATGAAACAAGATTTAAGTAAAAAACAATGTTTTTTTTTGTTTTGAGGAGTGTTGTTAAGTATGGAACAACATTTTAAGGTAACTTATAGAATATATGCCTGAAGTTGTCATGAAAATGTTTTCCTGAAGTAGAAACCTGGATCAGATAGATACAAGGCTGCTTCAGTCCTTTAATTTCATAACTTTTACTACACAGAAAAGGAAGGAAACATTAACTGAGCATCTACTATGTACAACATACTTCAGTGGGATTGAAACGAACACATTTCAGATCTATTTCCTACAAATAAAGGTAAATTTCAACGACAGACTGGCCACTAGAGGGAGTTTATCTTGTTTAATTAATTCAATTGAAGGTGGACTAGAAGAGCTTCAGGTTAAAATTCTGTATCTTTAAATGGGCATCTCATCAAAAGTCTTACACTTATGCTACAACATTTTCTCTTCAAGTAGATTAAAATAGCTTTCACTTAAAGGATCAAAGTGAAATCTCAATAGTATTTTCAGCTCAAACAAGATATATTTTTCTGACAATGTTGACATATTTTAGACCTCATTAGCTACAAACTACTAATTTAACTAAAAAAAAAAATCCATATTAAATATAGTATTAGGTTTAATGGCCACATTCCTTAAATGAACTTTGATTAACTGCATTATGAACCTAACCATTTTTCATGCAGGTGAAAATAATTTATAAACAATTTCATGTGACTCTGTAAATGCCAGCACTAGGCTTTTCCTATGGAGCAATGTAGTGTCACTTAAGGTATTTATATGACCAGAAGCAATGCATGGTGCTCAATAGAGATCTGACAAATATCTATACTAACTAAATAAAATAAAACAAGGGTAATGTGGAAATGCTTTGGCAACACTGTATTACAAGAGATCATTAAATGCAAATATGTTAAAGTCTTAGGAAGTTTATTAAAATATTCAGATAAATAATAAAAAGTACAACTTATATAAATAGAAGGAAAATGTAATATGTTTAAAAGGGGAAGATCTTTAATAAAATAAAATGTTAACTAAAAGCCCAGAATGTTAAACTTTATAATGAATATAAACATAAGGCATTTGACTTTTTTTTTTTTTTAAGTCATGTAGGTTCTTATGTAACACACTGACAGGAACTCAGTAACTTAAAAATCCATTAGGGAGATCTTCAAGTTTTATGACTATACACATAAAACCCATAATACCTGTATTATAAATTATCCTAAGTGTACAATAAATACATAAAATAGGCATTTGGGATGCCTCTCAATTTTACCCTTCAAGAACAAAGTCAAACTAGACAAGCACGTTTTCATATAAGAAATCACTCTACAAAATACAAGTTTGTAAATCAATGTCATAGAACCGACAAGACAGAAAATCGCTAACTCACCAGTATTGCTAATGTTAGACACACTGCAAGACAAGACTTCCAAATTATAATCAGTTGATTTATATATATATATGAATATTCTTTGTTAACACCAAGTCTAGATCTAAAGAACTATGACCTTCAGATTGAAATCCTAAAAAAGGAAATTAAAACTCCAGAATGAAACTTTTGAACTAGTTAGTGCTTTTAAATATAAATCTTAAACTGTTATTTTCCTTATTTCAATTTGTGACCTAAATTAAGTTTTAGGCAGAGTGCATACTTCTGATTGGCTCTGAATAAACCTTTAATGTGTTCTTAGAATTGTTTAAGAAAATCTGAAAAATGTGAAGCAAAGTAACTCAGAGATGATAGAAATAAACACAGGAATACAGCCGGCTCACAGAAGGAAACCTGTCTCAAACACGGATTTGTTTTTCTGAAAAAACTGTAAGGTTATTTGCCATCTCATGCAAATATCCCACCAAAACAAACAAAAAATCTGTTAGTAAACACTCTATCAGGATTGACAAAGCTTTGGAGGAGGGAGAAAAGGGAATTAGAGAAAGTTACCGAGAATGAAAATGTCTGTTTCACTAATTTCCAGGTTCAAATCTGCCACTTCCCAGAGAAACTAAAACTACCGCAAAAGTCTCCAAAACTAAAACTCTCCAAAAGGGTAGCTCAAAAAACAAACCCCCCACTGCACCTTGCCCATCACACTCACTCTGCCTGCTACAATCTACATACATTTTACCGACGTGGTCACGTTGAGCACTTCAAAATTACTTCCAAATAAGTAAGTAAGGGCGCAACAAAAAGCCAATTGCACTAGACCAAAAAATACCTGCAGAGGCACTCAGCCCCTTCCTGCAGGTGATGCGTGTTTAGCTCTGAAACACCTCGCCCTGCCAGGAATGAGAACTCTGCCCGTCCTCTACACTAACCTAAGAGGATATTAAAAGTGGAGGGGGGTTTCAAGGCGGGTTTACGTTAACTAATCCACCAGCCCCACAGGCGGACCAGAGCTGTCAACAAATCAGGACCACAGAAGAGCGCACAGCTGCAAACGGGTGGGGGGGTGAGAGGGTGCCTGCGCGCTGGGGACCGGGGCAATTTTTCAATGCAGTAATTAACCATGGAAAACTGCGAGGCCTGGGTGCCTCGATGCGGCCCCGCACCTCGATTCCACTGGGTCGGGGAAGAGACCTCGTTCCATCGAGCGGGGATCTGGGGACCGAGTGGGGAGCGCCCAGCCCCCGCACCGAAGATGCGCTTCGGTCACTCACGTTTTCTGCACGGGCTTCCGCCGCTTGCGACTGGCGTAGGTGATGTTGGCGCTGCTGCCGTTCATGGTGCCCAGCGGCCGGCGACTCCTCCCCGGGCGCGGGCACCGACCGCCCGGTCTCAGGGACCGGCGGCAGCTGGGACGCGGGCGGCAGCGGCGGGCCGGCGTCCACGAAACCGCGTCCGCTCCACCTGCGTCCTCCGGACCCCGGCTCCCGCAGCCCCGCGCGTCCAGGTGCGCTTCCCGGGCCTGGCGCCGGAGGGGGGCGGGGGAGAGGGCGACGGGCGGGGACCGGTGAGCTGGCGGCGCAGGTGCCGTCTACGCGGGCGGAGGCTCCGCCGCGCAGTCCGCAGGTGAGGCGGCCCGGGGAGAGGAGGAGTCCGAGCCGCCTCTTCGGAATCCTCAGCCTGGGTCCCGCGCGGTGCCGCCGCGCCCCGTGACCGTCGCCGCGGCCCCTTGGATAAGGGAGGCGCCGCCGCGCCGCTCCAGGGGCTTCCCCAAATCTGGGTGCTTCCCGCCGCTCAAGCTCGGGCTGTGGCCGCCACTCCCGGTGCCGCCGGCTTCCGCTCGGCTACGCGGCTGCCCCTGGTCGTGCTCCCGGACCGAGCGTCGAGCGGACCCTCCCGGCGCCGCCTCGCCCCGCGCGCGCACCAGCCGAGTCGCAGAAGCGCCCCCGAGCCCCTCCGGCCCCGCCCCGCCCTCACAGCCCCGCCCCGTCCCACTTGGCCCCGCCCCCGCCAGCTCCCAGGAGGGCCCCGCCTTCCCCGCGCGTGATGACGGAAGACGTACCGACGCCCCGCAGTAGCCATCTTCTTGAGGTCAAGGAGGGGGCGGTGTCTTCTGTGGCCGAGGTTCCAGCCCGGAGAGAGGTGCGACGGGTGACTAGCTGACGGTCCCCGGGACAGACGCGCCAAGTGGTGAGCGCGTCGCCACCGGCGCGAGGGGCCGAGACCCGCCTGCCTCCGCCCGAGGACTCGCGGCCGCGGCGGGCGGGCCACCCGGGGCTTCCCGACCTCCCCGCAGGGGCCGGCCGCGGGGCGCCGCCGCCCAGCTGGGATTTAAAAGCTAGGACTCGCCGCGGCTTTTTTTTTTTTTTTTTGTCTCTCTACTAGATAATATCTTCTCCCCAACTAGAATAACTTGCTATTCTTAGATTTCAACTAGGTCGAAGGGAAGGGAGCGAAGAAGAGGGAAGCGGGAGACGCCAGGGGATGGTCAGTGGGCTGAGACCCGCGGACAGAGGACCTGGCAGTGACGTTCGGGAGTTTTAGGGTCGAATCGTGAAGCTTCGGTAAAGGGCCCAGGTGGGAAAGGTGTTCAGCAGGAGGGGGACAGTCCGGCGTCGTGGGAAGGGCGCCCTGGGAAGGCAGGGGACAGTGGTTCCCGGGAATCCAGGCCTCGGCCACCGGGGGGGAGCAGCGCGGGCGCTGCCGCCACGATGCGGGCGCAAGTCCCCGGGAGGGGCCGTGGGATGGAGAAAAGACGCGAGAGGCATGACAGGAGAGAATAGGAAACGGAGGGGACCGAGCCATCTGAGGTGGCCCCGAGGTTCCTGACGCTTTCTGGGCCGTTGGAGCGAGAGCGTGAGCGCGGGGGGCGTGCTGCCTGCCGGGGCCCCCGGGGCCGAGAGGGGGTGGCATCCCGCCCCAGGCGGACCCATCCCTGAACTTAAAGGCCTCCAAGCCCTTTCCGCCTAGCAAGCTTGTTACCTCAGATGCAGCGCAGCCCTCAATTAAACTCGTTCATCTTCTTTAGCTGAAACTTTTTCACCGGCTCTGCGAGTCTCCTGATCAACCTATGAATCATCTTCGGCTCCCCAATAACTTGCATCTAAATATCCCAGCAAATACTTATTCAGTGCTGTCCTTTGCCATAGTCGCACCGCAGTGTCAGAAAGGCCGCCCCACTCAGGATTCCCCAGCTGGGGCGATGCCCCCACACAGGAGGCAAATCCGGAGACGTTTGGGGAGGGTAACCCCAGTGTGCCAGGAGCTGTGCTGGTCCTGGGGAGACCCGCGGCGAGCAAAGAACAGAAAGGGACCGTGCTTTTGGCGAGTGCTGTAACCGAGAAGCACATGACTCAATACGATTTTCTAGTAGATAAATTTGACTTAGTTGTTGAGGTGAAAAGAGGCTCCCCCCCCCCCAAAAAAAAATGATGATTAAGCTGAGATCTGAAGGGTACAGGCTTAGCTAGAAGAAAGGAGGGGAAGAGTATTCCAAGCCAGTGACGCAGCACAAGCAATGGCCCTTGAGGGGGAAGGAGGCGGGCAGGGATCAGAGACTAGGACAAGTTCAGGATGATGGGGGGAGAAGGGCACAAGGGATCATACTTGTGTTTCAAAAGTAACAGCATATTCGGGGCAGACAGATGGAAGAGGGAGGAACAGAAGGCAATGGGTGGAAGTAATACTCCTCAGGAAATCATTTGCAGTAGCCCAGCCAAGACGTGGCAGTTACTGCCACCCCGGTGGAGGTGATTATGGAGAGGAGGAACGTGGAATAGATCCAGAGGTATTCGGGAGGCCTTGGAAGATGGGGTGGACATGTGAGCGTGAGGAAAGAAGGTGTGTCAAAAACATCATAGTTTTCGGGACTGTGTACCTACCTATGATGATGGCGCGTACTGGTGAGAAATTACTAATTTAGCTTTGGATCTCTTGGGTGTGAGGTACCTTTGGGACATCTAAGAGAAGATATCAAGTAGACCGTAGTGGGTACATGTTTGTAGTTCAAAGAAGATGTGTGAGCTGGAGGGAAATTCAGAGGTCATTTGCATTTAGGTGACCAGAGCATGGAGGTTATAGGGTGTGACTATATACTAGAAAAGAGACTAGGCCCCAAATAACATTAATAACTGCAGAACCGACTGAAAAGCAGTAATGGTGGAATGGTAACGAGAATAAGGGGACTATTGTGCATAGAGGGCAAGGTGGAGAAACGTCGGGAGTGGTTAACAGTATTGAATGCTGTTGAGAGGTTCAAACAAGATGAGAACTGAAAATGGGTTTTTTTTTACTTCTCAACATGGGGTCCTTGGTGACTTCTGTGACACTATGTTGGTGGGTTAGTGGACCTGCAATTCAGATTGAAGTGGAGATGAAATGACTGGCAAACACAATTAATGTTTTGAAAAGTTTGGCTGTGAAAGAGAGAGACCTAAAATGGTAGCTAGGGGGCGAAAAGAGTTAAATTGGTGTGTGTTTGTTTTTTAGTGGGTGATACTTAAACTGTTGAGAGAGAGGAGAGAAATTGATATTTGCTGCTTAAGAAAGACAAGGAGCAGTTACGGACCTTAGCTATTAAAAAGAGGGACTAGGTGCCAAAGCACAAACAGGGAATTAGGATTATAGTAGATTACATAATAGCAGAAATAGCTCATCTACTCCTTTACTCTTCAAAGTGGTCCACAGCTTCTCCTGGGAGTTATAAGAATCTCTGGGTGTCCTTACCCAGTTAGAGTCTAACTTTAACAAGGTCTGCCAGGTGAGTCAAATGCTCATAAAGTTTGAAGATCACTGCTCTACAGAAAAGGAGAGTGGTGGGTGAAACGTAGTCCACTGGTAAGGATCAGAAAGAGGGTGTGATGAGGAGGGCATTACAGCATGAGCTACAAAGACACAAGTGTGTTTTGTGGTTGATGGTTTTGTTATATATTTTAACTTTACAAGACTATCAAGTAAAAGTGATCTCTCATCACTGGTGTTTCTATCTCTCCCTCTCCCTCTCTCTGAAATCAATAAAAACATATAAAAATTATAAAAAGTAGATAAGCATTTTATCAAATAACATATATATGTATAAAATTTTTGTTAAAAGCCATTTAGCTTTCAAGATACAGGTGTTTGGAATCTATATAACAATACATATTTTATGCATTTTAAATCATGATATAGAAATGAAAATAAAGATCAAATATATTTATATTAAATTTTTAAAAAGAAAATTGTATTAATGTACTAAGAAAAACTTGAGGAAATGTACATTGTTGTAACACTGACTTAAAGTCTATAATTTAAATCTGTTAAACTCTAAAAGGCTAGCACATTCTTATGCACATTGAAAAATAAAAACAATGCATTCTTCCTGAAAATGTTCAACTTGAATTTAATCAATCTGTAGACAGTGGTTCTCAACTTTTGTTGTACATTGTAATCACCTGGGGGCTTTAAAAAATATTGATGCCTTTCAGAGATTTTGATTTAGTTGATATAGGTTGTGGCCTGGGTATCAGGATTTTGGGGGTAATAATTATATTGTGGTCATATAGGAGAAAAATCTTTATTCTCAGGAAATGCATACTGCAACATCTAAGTGTGAAATATCCTGATATTGGCAACTTACCTAAGAATGCTCTAGCAAAAAATGATGATAGATGACGATAGATAGATAGATAGATAGATAGATGATAGATGATAGATAGATAGATGATAGATGGAGATAGATGATTTAGATATATGGGTGCATAAACATATAGATATATAGATATATGCATACATATATATACACACACATATATATGTTTATACATTCCTACACAGTTGTGAAAGGTTTAGAGGTATTTATGGTATTATCCTTTCAACTTTTCTGTATGTTGAAAATTTTCCCAATAAAAGGAGAAAACAATAGGAGTGAAAACAGCCATTTACCTCCAGTTTAAAATTCAGAGACAAAATAATTATCTGAAGGCTGGTAACTGATTCAGTGAGCGGCGAGGCCAGGACTGGTATATTCATCACCCAGCTGTTACATGAGATGAAGCTTTAGAGCTTGCTCTAACCCCTGAGATTCCAGAAAACAGATAGATGACCAATGAGAGAGGACTCAGATGAAATTTCTGCCCTGTTCCAGGTTGAGAACAAACATAGAAGCCTGAACCCCCAACTTCAGCATCTGTAGGCTGAAGAATGTATGAGTAGTTAGTTGTGCTTTTCAAGAATTCAGCTGTTTTATGCTAACCACGAATTCCCCATTTTGTCGTACTCACTGGTCAGTTATATACACTAAAATGCTCATGGTTCCTGATACCTTACAAGCATTTCTCACTTGTTCTTATGATATAAGTTTGAAATTTCTTCTTCACCCACTTCCTTGCATATACTCCTTGACTTGTGTAAGACTTTACAGTGCATCAGTAACCAGGATTTATATCTGTAAGACAGACATGCTAAAAGAGTAGCTTTTTCAAAATCTTTGAAGTGCAATGTTTACTTGCACCCCAAGTGAAATCTGTTCACGTTAATGCTATGTAAAACAAGTATAAGAGGTGAGGGTCTCAGGACCCTCCTTCGTTAGGGCCTGTATTAAGCATTGGGAAAATCTGCCATTGCCTGATTGGTAAGTCGATAATGATAAATGAGATCTGGTTACATAATTAATCCAGGGGATGTAGCTGAGGGTGGAGTGTCCTGTCCTCCACCCTTCCCTCCTAAGGCAGGGTGGGAGAGTTTCCCTTGTAAAACTTTTAACTTGAGTTGAGCCTCTTTCCTGCATGAACACAGATTGACTTCCCATCTGCCTTTACAGAGGCAGGGAGTCCTGATGGAAATGGGTTGGAAGGATTCAATGTATTCCCAGTTTTTGGACAGATTTCTTACATTCTTCCAGTCCCTGCTTTGTGTTGAATCCATTCTGGTTATCTGAGTGTATAAGTAAAGAATCAGATAAAGTAAATGTGTTTCCTGAAAAACATGGAAGTCAAATAATTATTTTGGAGTACATTGGCATTTAAAGCAATACCAAGTAGATTATTTTACAATGTAAATAATTCAGGGTTTTCAAACATTTGTTAGATACTTCATTTTTTCCATACTATTTAAACTACAATGTTATAAGCACACAGATTTATGCCAGCTTTTTACACAATCCTTTGAAGCAAGTAATCGCCACCAACACCAAACAACAAGAGTCAACATACACCTAGATTGACAAAAATGCCAATCTCAATCTTGCTAGAGTGCTTGAGATTGTATATGGAAAATATATAAAATATTTAAATGCAAATTTTGACTCTCTTTAGCAATTCTTGAACAACTCAGAGTCAAATATTAACTTCAACAGGAATTGATTTTTTTTTATGCAGTAATGTGAATTTAACTCCTTTAATTGTAACATAGTATGGTTGATAAGTGTAAACATAAATGTATCCAATAATTTATATTCTTTTAATGTACAGATAAGGAATTTCTGTACTTAGACCATTGAATGTGCATATAACATGTGTTCACAAAGATTCTTTAGAAAGCATTTGGAATTAAAGTTATGATTTAATCGATATTAATGAGATTACTGGTGCAATTAAAATTTTTTCATTTACCCAAATATTTTATTTGCATATTCCATATTTTTAATATTAAAGTACAAACGTAGGCAGATTTCCCTAAGAGAATTTTCATTTTTCTATTTTTCTTTTATGTATGCTTAAAATTCAAGAGGATTTGACATCCCAACTCTTTCTTAATGTTTTTCTGTATATGGTTTGCAGAAAAGACAAATTAAAATAATGATAAGGTACAAATATTACCATATTGGCAGGTTTTATCCAGCAGGAAGAAAGCTACTAATGCAGTCTCTAATAATGTCCTTTCCCCCTTTTAACAAGAAGGTTTGTGCTGTTCTGACATTAAATGGATTAAGCAGCAAGCCTGCTGAGAAAAATACTCAAAGGTATTAAACCCTGGCAGTGTTGGTTTAACTGTAAGTACTGTAAAATAAGATTAAGTCTGAGTTTGGAAGGAGAACTAGATTTGACATAAGACTAAAAGGTAACAATATTCACAGATGCCTGAATTAATGGTTCAGTGAAAAATATAATTAGCACAAGATTTGAAAATATGTCTCCTTTGGCAAATGTCTTCAGAGAGTAATCAGTGCTGTAGACTGATGTAGTGGAAAGAGCACTGGGCAGGGAGCCAACATCTTTGAATTCAAGTCTGTTGCTCTAGCACTCGCTAGTTCTGTAACCTTGGATGAGAAATTTCTAGTCTCTGAATGGCAGTGTGGTGGATGTGGCCAACTGGCAACCATTCTTCTCTACAGAGTGCATTTCTGCACTGCAGAGGCTGGAGAGCTAAAAACTGCATTTCCCAGGCTCCTGTGCTATTTGAGTTGCAGATGCAAATTAGTTTCAACCAGTTAGATATGCTTGTTGAGATTTGGAAAGCAGAAGTCAAGTGGAGGTCATCTTCGTGCTGCTTGCATTGTTTTCTGCTAATAATTGAGATTGTGAAGATATGAGTTTTGTGTGATGGGTTCCAGCATCCAAGTTCAAGGGTTTTGAGAGGCTATTCCGGTGGCAGCAGTAGTGGTTTTCTGATCCCTTGTAGTGTAGCTACACTGGTGAAATTCTGTAGTTACAATGGATATTTTTTCCATTGCTCCTCAGAGAGAGTGGAAGTAGGGGGTGGGGAGAGAGAGAGAAACATCTGTGTGAGAGAGACACAACGACTGGTTGATCTGCAACCGAGGTACATGCCCTTGACTGGAATCGAACCCAAAAATGTTCAGTCTGCAGACCCGCGCCCTAACCACTGAGCCAAACCGGCTAGGGCTATTTTGTAAGCTTTTAATACTTAAAGTACCTGGAGCTTATTCTGTTTCTTGTACTGAGCCCTAAGTGATACATGTGTGCAAATTTTATTCACACCTCACAGGGTCATTGAGAAGACCAAACCCTACTACCTAAGTAGATTTAATACTGTTTCCTTTTTTTTGAAAAGGTGGGTGGCTATTCCTGATACAGGCAGCTGACAAAATTGCCTCATGGTATTTTCCTGTCATTAATTTTATTCAGATAATATTGGTCTAAACACATTTGTGAAGTACATATGGGTTCTATTCGGCAAATAACCCAGAAGGAGCAATTGCATATTCCGTAGGTACCTAGATATTACAAATCTCTAGCTCCTAGGAATGTCCACGAGTTAGAATGGACAGATGGATATAACTCCATATTGGTCAAGATTCTGAGCAGATTTGAAAAAATTTTGTGTTTTCTGACCTCATACTTTCTAAAGGAACAAAGTAATCCTTTCTAATTATCTGTTGTTTTGTTTTTTCATAAACATTTGTTGTTAGATCTGTGGAGCCAAGACACACTTTGCCTTTAAACCTGCCCATATGCCCAGTGCTCCTCAGATCAATTATTTCCTGACAGGGGTCTTCATTGCTCTTTGGTCTCAGCCTGGCTCCTGGCTGTCTCCATTTCTGTTTGTGTCTTCTTCTGTGACCTTTAGACCTGTCATGAGTCCTGTTCTGCTGCTCCTAAAAGAACTCATTCCACTGGCTTTTCTTCCTTGAGACTTTTAATTTTTTTCTAGTTTTGGGCCCTTGGGACTTAAATTCACTTGAACCTCAATTATGATAAACACCTTCCAGTTCCCCTCTGGAGAAGAATTCAGAAAATGAGAGAATTTCACTGAGTCTCTGTTACTGTCTTATATAATTTCAAATAGTGGGCAGAATAAACTATATCTAATTTTCTAGTGCTCTGTGGATAAAAGCTTATTTATTTACTTCCACATATATAAAATCCCATCATATAACCCTACTTTCATAATTTTATCTATCGTTTCTTTATAGGCCAATTCTAACCTTATTATATTAGTTCCTAATTTTCAGATTTACCTCGAATTTCCCCATCCCATCTGAAATGCTACCACAAGATTTGTCCTGAAAGTACTTTGTTCTGCATACACATGCCACTTCCCTTCTCAAGAGCCTGTCATCCTAAGATACCCCATCAACTACTATAACTTTACCTTCCTAATTGTATCTTCCCCATTCCCCAACACATGCCCTCCACCTCAATCAGACTAATTTCCTTTCTTGTTAATCCTCACCAAAGGATTTGTGTTTTTATTGATTTTTTTAAGAGTGAGGCAGAGAGAGAAACATTGATGTGAGAGAGAGCATGGATCGATTGCCTGCACCAGGAATAGAACCCTCAACCTTTTGGTGTACAGGTCGACACGCCAGCCAACTGAGCCACCCAGCCAGGGCTTTCTGAAAGCGTCAGATTCATGCTTCCCTCTTCATCATCACCTTTAGCTGAGAAACCTGCTCCCCTCTCACTCAAATTGAACCCACCAACCCCATAAAGTACTTGTTTGTGCCATGCGCTCTTCACATTAACTTACACTTTATCTTGTATTATTTATAATTTTTTCACTAATAAGCCATATAGCCCATGTAATTGAAGAACATGCTGGTGAAATATTAAGTGCTTGATCAATATATGTTGAGTTGAATTAATATTAAATATACCTGAAGATTTTATTGTTGAAGCAAAACATCCTAAAATTTACATTCATGTTATGTTTGTCAGTCTGGTCACTCATAAGTTTTCTCAACTATAGTGTCTGTTTTTTCCAAACGTCAGTAACAAGTTTGGTATATTGTAATTCAGATGAACTATGTAATTTAGTTTATATGCTGAAGCCAGGTCATTTCACTAGTGGTAGTGTAATACTCATCTGATAGTCATACAGGATGCGTTCATGCAGCCAATAAATGCTGAGCCATGGGGACAGCACAGAGAACAAGACAAGATCCTGGCCTCACGTTCAGAAAACCTACAGGGTCTGCAGGGTGAGGGGCCTGAGCAGAAACTGCACGGAGTGGATGAGTGTGAGGATTATGGTAAGTACGAGGTGCTCTGAACGCACACAAAGACAGAGAACACCAAATCTAACCTCAGGGGTGCTGAAGGGACAAGCTGACCCTGCAGAGTAGGCACCACCCCAGCGAACAAGGCCTGAGACGGTCAGAGGAAACCTGGGCAAGATCTGAAGGCAGCGGGGAAAAAGTCTTGTTTGGCATGTGAAAAGTTTTGAGATACAAAGTTAATTTAATTACTTAAAATTTCCTGCTGGCATATTTAGTTCTGATTCAGATTTTCTGTGATTCTAGTCCATATCTTAAAATCTGGCAAAATTACCTCAAACCAAAAGAACATGCTGGGAATAATATATTTTAAAAAATAATATTTCATAAATAATTATGAAATGTCATTTCATTATAACATTGATGAGATGACATAGGAACTTAACTCGTATTTATATCAATTAGCCTATAATAAAATTGGTTCTGTTATACATCATTTCAATTAAAGTTGCAGAACCTATCAACAACATTAAGTGAGGAATCGCTGTCTATTTAGCCCAAGGCACATCTATGTGACACAATTCTGTTTGGTGAGATTAGAGTCATCTCTTACCAGTTTTATTATATACAAGAAACCTGCCAAGGCAGGCATTAGCCATTAGGTTGGAAAGTCACACTGTGATAAACTGTTTTATAGTTTTTTGTTTTTTCTTTTTCTTTAGACAAAGGCTCGATTTCTTTCCTTTAGTTTTTCTTCCTATGATTGTCTTTCCTTTTTTATTTCAATTTTTCTTTTTTCTTTTCTTCCCTCCCCTCTTTTCTTTTCCTTTCTCCCTTCATTCTTTCTCATTTTTCTTTCTTTTCCCAGTGTTGTGAACTGCCTGTGATAGGATAACCAAAGGCAAACCTGGAACTCAAAAAAAAAAACAAAAAAAAAAAAACGAATTGTTGCAGGAAATTGGATATGCTTTTATTTTTTCCATTCACCTAAAAGTTCGTAAGCCAGTTCAGGATTGTGGTCTTCTCTGGATTTTAATCTTTGGCATTCACTTCCAAAGTGCCCTCCCCCAAGAAACTGAATAATATTTACTGTGTTTCTTCATCATTAATTCTGATGAATTTATAAAGTGTTTTTTAAATGACATCCTTGAGAAAGATACGTTCCTTAGAGATCCCACAAACTAGGGAGCAGGATTTCCTAAAACTGTTGAACTTAGCTAAGTTTCTTATCTTTTTTTTTTTTTTTAAATCTCTTTATTGATTTCAGAAAGAGGAAGGGAGAGGGGGAGAGAGAGAGAGAGAGAGAGAGAGAAACATTAATGATGAGAGAATCATTGACTGGCTCTGCACGCCCCCTGCTGGGGATCGAGCCCGAAACCCAGCATGTGCCCTGATCAGGAATCGAACCTCGATCACCTGGATCCTAGGTCGATGCTCAGCTGCTGAGCTATGCCCAGCCATGCATAAGCTATTGTTTTGTCACTAGAAACTGCACACCTATGTCATATCAATCCAACCCCATTTGGAATTGTTCTATAGAATTACACTTTAATGTTGTGCCATGGACTTTCTCTGAGAAACAGTTGTAGCAATAAACATAAATTACTGTACACACCTCTGTATTTTTGTGAAAAATTGATATAAAAAAAAATCCATAGCATAAAAATTACTCCCAGCCAGGCTGGTGTGGCTCAGTGGTTGACCGCTGACCCATGCACCAAGAGGTCACTGGTTTGATTCCCAGTCAGAGCACATGTCCGGTTTGTGGGCTCATTCCCCAGTATGGGGCATGCAGGAGGCAGCCAATCGATGTTTCTCTCTCCTCGATGTTTCTCTCCCTCTCCCTTCCCCTCTCTCTAAAATCATTAAAAACATATTTTTTTAAAAATTACTCCCGGCACCCTGAACCAAGGAAAAAAAAAAATCTCCTTTTGAATTGTAAGATTCCTCAGAGGAGTTATCGAATTTAAAAAAATTAGTCATACAGATTGGTAAACCTAAAGCCGGTGCCTTATCCCAATATGAAAAACAGGTGAATAGGGAGCTGCTCCTGGTGACTCAGAGCTAGAAGAGACTCAGTCCCTGGCTACTTGTCTTCAACCTTCCTTAGACTTGGTACTAATGTGAGAGTCATTGTTCCAAACAATGAAAGTGAAGTGATCAGCATGTTTCTCTTTTTCCCTCATGAAGTAGGAAGCTCAGAGCTAAGGTTTGTGTCCTGTACATTTCCTGAGTGGGATGTCAATATAGCATTTCTCCTCTCCTGTTTGTTTTCTGGAACTATTTCAAACTAGCATATCTGTGCTTAGAAGTGAAAATAGTCTCAAATCTGTTAAGTTGATTGTATTATATGTTAATCAATTAAACATTTGTTTTCTCAATTTGATGGAAATACACTCTCAGTTACAGTTTCCCCAACAGTTAGAGGCTCGCCCATCCTCCATAGCAGCTTTCCACAGAGCATATGCTTAGGGGCAACTAGGGAATGATACAGGGCACATAGACCTCTATACATCTCTAATAGTCTCCATTGGACTGTGGGATCCAAAATGAAAATAATGTGATGGGTTGTATAGTTAAAATACAAAATTGTTTGTAAATTCTGCATTTGTGGAACAAAAATGCATTGGTAATTGTGTGGCTCTTAAAAAGTACATTTCGAGAAAAACATTTGCCCATACCAGTTACTACACCCAAAACCAACAGATAACACACATAACCTGAAGCTAATAAAACTGATGACAGATATATCTATTTAAGACTATGGATTGTGACTCCCAGACAGCTGGAGAATGATTTACTGGAACAGTTGCTAAATACAGTAACTGCCTTGATCAGCATTACAACAATTGACAATAACTGTGTCCATAGCGAAGCCTGAGCTCAGGAAACTGGCAATGTCATGTCTCAGAACCAGACCCGTGAAGGGTGCCTACGTGATGTTAGATAGAATAAACGCCAACCTGAAAATTCATCTACGTGACAGCTAACCCTGGGACTTTCCAATTCTCTTTAAACAGATTTGTAATTTTGCAATAGGTCCTGATTTGAAAGGCAAAAAAATAGAATATTAAAAAAAATCTCTTTGGCCTTAACGGATATTCAGTTCAATATTTTTTGTTGTTGAGAACCTAACATTCGCTCGACATTTGCTTGAACATAAGACAGTCAATATTTAAGAGGTGAGCAGACAGTTGGATAATATGTAGACCTTCCAAGAGAAGAGTAAGACAAAAAATTAAGAGAAAATAAGAATGCTAGAATTTAGGCATCGATGTGAGCATGGTTCTCACTCTGTACCTGCTGTGATGCCACTGCTCTTGGCAGTAGCTAAGGACCAAACTAGTGGTTCTTCTCTCACCTCAACTTTCCCCTCTGAAAGCTATTATATCAGCACCTGTTAAAGGGCAAGTGCTGGATTCTGTCCTTTGCACCTATTTTAAGAAGTAGTAGAATCAAATCGGAAGGCTACATATTTAACAACACTTAAGAGACAGATCTCCCCTGTGGCCAGTTCAGATGTGCTTCAGGACCCGTGCATTACTCCCTGGCTTTCTGCTTGTGGGACACTAAGGAACGACTGGAATTCAAGAATAAAAATTCAAGAACCTTTGGTCCCCTAAATTAGATTTGTCATGATTACTGATTCACCACCACCTTCATCATTGGTCCATATGATCTCACTGGCAGAAAACAGTGTTAGCCATCCCTGTGTCAGATCATGGGGGACAATCCCTGTGGGTCTATGCACTGCCTTCTATATATGTGAATTTAGACTCAGTGTAATTAACTGTCCTGTTTGCCTGTGACTGTCCCATGAGCACTGAAAGACCTATGTTGGGTAAAACCCAATCTCTGGCAAACCAGGCAAGCTGGTCGCTTTAACTAAAGCATACCCTAAGTGGCCTCAAATAGTTCATTTTTCTCTATTTAAACGTAACCAGAGCCTATAGCTAACACTTAATCATGGGTATTATTGGGCTCTCAATATGTGCCATATTCTATATGAACCACTTGAGAAAGAAACTATTATTATTAACCCTACTTTACTGATGAAGACACTGGGCACTAAAAATTTAATCAGCTCAGGTCTCGCTACTAAGATAGATTCCAGTGTCCACGTCCTGAGGGACTTTGCACGAGGGCCTAAAAACAAATTAAGGCATCAGTGTAGCTTCAATGTGCCTACTTTTCTTCACTGGCAAAACAAATGTGTATGCTTCGGATTACATTGTTAGATTGAAATAGAATAGTGCATTTCTAATGCTAATGGAAGAGTGTTTAGCATAAGTAACATTCTGAAGAATATGACCCTATTTAAAATGTGATTGTATTATATACCCCTTTTTAAAATTGTAATAAATAGTATTTTTGCCAGTTACCTCACAGAGCAAGGAAGCAGAAGGAAACTGGAAACACAATATTCCGAGTTGTAAGATTAACCTTTACTCTGCTTATTTTAAGATCTGGGACTCTTGAAGGCAGCATAACATTTGCATGTCATTGGGACTAGTTTTTTCCACACACACACCCCATCCCATTTCATAGCTTGAAACTTGTTTGCCTTTACTTTAATAAAAGACCATCTTTTATCTTTAAATGTATTTATGCACATGCTCAGACAGCTTGTCATCCTGTACTTCTTGGATGATCAAACACCCATGAGTCTTTCTGAGGCGACTGTAAGATTCCTCAGGGCAAGGATCCTATTGGTTGTGCTCAGTATTTTATTAGTAGTGTCTGACACAGGGTCTGGTTTAGAGTGGGCACCCAATAAATATCTGTTGAGTAAAAGAATGCCTGAGGAATTTAATAAAGGGTCATTTAGAAGATTCATTAGCACTGAGTCAGAAGTAAAAAAGATGGCTGTTGAGAATTAAGAAAAAAATAATTTTAAGTTGTTGAAATGAAAACGAACACAGTAAAATGATATTGTAACATAAAATTTATGTTATTTTATTATTGCAGTTAACATTTATTGGGTGCTTATTATGTGTTAAACACTGTCCTGAGTGCTTTTTAAAAATATTTGTCCTCATAACGAATCTGTGAAGCAGGTATTATTATTGGCCACAATATTACATTTGAGGAAATGAGCCTTCGAGAGGTTAAGCAACTTGATTTCAATCTCATTGCCAACAGGTAGTGGATGGAATTGAGATGGTAATATTAATACCATATTCTCTCACAGGACTCTGTAATTCCTTTATCACAATACTCCTCAAACTTTGTAATTGCTTATTTAGTATCTGTCTTCCTCACTCTATGAAGCCAGAGTCTGTGTCTTATCATATTTAACATTGTGTTCTCAGGACCAAAGGACCTGGGAATCCCATAGTAGTAGCTCAACATTTCTCAGATGAATGAATCCATGAGTTGAACAATCAATGTGCTTATGAAACAATAGGACTTAAAAACTATAGAAAAAAATGATAGATTACTAACATTTTTCTAGGGTTACAATATAAATGCCTGTTCCCTGAGATGATTACCCACACTTGGCTCTTAAAAAAAGATTGCAGCTATAAATTCCACAGAACGGTGCATATACTTGGCACAGAAGTTAGCCTCTCTAAGCAGAGCAGCCAAGTGCTATATTGTTGGAAGCTGTACTACGTCAAGGGAAGCAACTCTCTGGCAAAATCTAGATATGACTACTAGAGATTATAAATAAATAGTTCTTACGAGAGAGGATGACGTTGGTATCAGAACACTATTAAAGAAACTAACATTGTGAGGGGGTCTTTCTCTCAGTGTATTATATTCCTCACTGAGTTGCTCCCACCCCAATTAAGAACAAAGGACAGGCTGGTCTCCACTGTACTGATCTCACCCTTTTGTAGCAGAAAAGTTGGGTGTGTGGTACTTAATTTAGAATGAAGTTGGGTTAAAAGCAAGTGAGGACTAGCAGCACTACTAATATACTCAGGGAGACTTACGTACTTAATCCAGTAAAACCTGGCAAGGAGGGTTTCTTGTACAGACCATTTACAAGTAGGTTTGTCTGGAGGAAGATTAACCAGGGAATGATGGTGGGTGGGTGGGTAGGAGATGGATACATTCTATATCTAAGGACAGCAGGTACAGAAATAAAGGAATTCACTAAGAAAACTCAGAAAAAATACTAAAATATTTCACAGTTCTTCAAAGATGTTTTTAAAGTAGGACCCAAATCGACCACATGTTTGAAGTGCAAAAAATTAGAAATTTGTAGTTTTATTTATTTTAAATGGTGTATTGGAAAGGGGCACAACTTAGTGGGATGATGATTTTTAGTTTTAGATATGTTCAATTAGGATATGGCAAAAAAACTAAGAGAAGAACCACTGGAATTACAAGATGAGAATATTCATTAGAGATCCTGACTAGAGACCAAGATTTGGGAATCATCAACATGGACGTGATCATTCAGGCCGTCAACATCGGTAAATTTGTCACATAGAAGAGGGAGAGAACCAGTGAGCCTTAAAAATACAGAAAAGGGACAGGAGACTAAAGTGTAATGGGAGGGGTGGTCAGGAAGGTGGTTGTCTAGGGTTATAGAATTCAAGTGATGAAAGTTTCAAGGTCAACAGTCAAGCCTGTTTAATTTAATGACAAAGAAATCAGGAAGGAGAAAATGAAGAAAAGACATTTGAATTTATCTAGCAGAGAAGTCCCTGGCTCTCAGAATATTGGCTTATGGAAAACAGCCAAAAAAGCAGATTAAGGGGTGAGAGGTAAAGTGAAGGGAGATGGTAAGCATATAGGGATCATTTAAGGACCTTGGGTCTAAAAGGAAGGAAAGACGTATAATGGCAGGAAATGTTAGGGGCATTAGGTTAACAAAATAAAGGGGCGCTGATATAATAAAGAAGAATCTAATCTTCCTGAATTTTGAGCGACTACCTCATAGTGAATTAGGAGCCTTGGGAGGCTCATTAACTCCAAGGGGGCACTGGGGTATTGTTCCCTGCGTTGCAGTTACAGGGCCTGACAAAGCATACAGGCTATTATTCATCGCTTTAGGAAAAGCACTTCCTGTCACATTGGAGAGACTCCCTAGAAAATAAAGATGCCATTATAAGAAACAGGAGCAGCAGTGTCTGGTTTTCTAGAAGAAAGATATATTTGAAGACAATTGCAAATCCTTTAGCAAAAAGTTAATCCACCAAGATCAGATTTTAATCTGCTAGGCCATTCCTGTCTCCTCCTTACGTCACAGGTTCTTCATCTATAAAATAAAGAGTTTGGAGCAGATGATTATAAGAAACTTTTAGCTTTCAAGACCTGTCTTCCCTGGTTCTTTTCCTTCTCAGACGCCATCATCTGTAAAAAACAAAATGTTATCCGTAATACAAAATGCAATGATGTGATGAAAAATGAACAGAGGGAGTTTCTCTCTTCTTTTTCTGTTCCTCTTTCCATTTTCCTTCATTTCACCCCCTTTGGTTTAAAAAAATGCATCTTAAAAACAGCATGCATTATGCATTTTATGAGTGCTAAAAGGTATGAGAATTTCTTCAAAGCAGCCATTGATTTTTTTAAAATATATTTTACCTATCATGTAGCTCCTAGGATTCTTGTAAATAGCATTATTATTAGCCATAATATCAGAAAAGTAGTAATAAGTCAGAGTTCGTTACCTACAGGAGCTAAAAATCTAGTGGGATGCAAATGGCCATATTTATAACAACTTTCATATAGATGCTAATTTACAGCTTAAAATGTGCTTTCACCATTATTCTCATTTGAATCTGACAGCTGCCCTGTAACATAAGCATGTATCCGATCCCTCTGAACTCATGCGGGGTGTGGGGTAGGGGGTAGGCAGCAGCTGACCTTGGCGTGCACGTCCTGGAGGCCAGAGCCAGTGCACCAAGTGGACAGCTTCAGATGGCCCCGAAACACCAGCCACGCCCAGCAGCGACACACTCAAGGGGCAGACTCAGTGGACACCAGAGCCCTGCTGAAGTCAGTCCTGCTCTGTGGGGTGGGCCCCTGTACAGCTGATACCCCACTCCCAGGTATCCCTCCAACTCCGAAGGATGCATTTATATGTATTAAAAAAACGGGTCCAGCCCAGCCGGGTGTGGCGCAGCGGTTGAGCGTCGACCTAGGATCCAGGTGATCAGGGTTCGATTCCCGGTCGAGGGCATGCAGGAGGCAGCCGATCAATGACTCTCTCATCATTGATGTTTCTGTCTCTCTCTCTCCCTCTCCCTTCCTCTCTCTGAAATCAATAAAGATATATTTAAAGCAAAAAACAGGTCCATTCTCTTCTCCCACCCTCGCCTCTTTGACAGTAAAAATGTACTTCACTGATCACAGGTACCGTTATTGTTTTTGGATGGTACTCTCCTTTGGGTTTTCTCTCAAGATGGCCAGGCAGGCCCTTTTCTGATTCTCTATACCCAAGACTAGACTGTAACATTTAACAACAAGGATCAAAGATGACGGGAGAGGAAAATATATAATTTACAACTGTTGCCTCTAAACACAGCCATGCTCAGGTACCTGTCAGGTCCAGACTTCCCCCCAGACACAGCTCACCTGGGCTTCTAGTAAGGCCTCAGATGACTTTCACCAGTAATGGGGCAAATCCCTACTGGTAGATACTGAGAACTGGAACTGGACAAGAAAGTGTGAATTTCTTTTTCAAGAACATTGGCTTCACTCTATGACTTGTAGGGTATCAAAGGGTCTCATATTTCTGTCTTGTCTTAAAGCATGTTTCACCCTGATAGTTTCTTAATAACTTCAGAAAAGTTTGTCAGGGAGAGCCCAGACTGAGACCAAGAACAAAGCAAGAATTTCTCAAACTGAAAGGGAATTGAGGGGGAGTTGTTTTTTTCTTGGCTCCAGAGATTGTGCCCCAAGAGGTCTGTGTCCTTATCATAGACTTCTCTTATTTAGTTTTGGGGTTTTTGGGGGGGAGGAGAGTTAGTATACTAGTTTTCGATAGCTGCTGTATCAAATTACCAAAGTCTTAATGGCTTGAACTATACAAATTTCATCTTTATAGTTTTTTAGGTTAGAAGTTCATGAGTTTCACTGGGCTAAAATCAAGGTGTCAGCAGGGCGGCATTTCTTTCTGGAGGCGCCAAGGAAAGATCTATTTCCTTGCCCTTTCCAGCTTTTAGAGGCTGCTCACATTCTTTGGCTCATGGCCCCTTCCTCCACTATTAAAGCCAGCAATGGTGGGTCAAATCATTTTTAAGTAGCATCTTTCTGTCCATTATTCCATCATCATATCTCTATGTCTGACCATAGCCAGGAAAGGTTCTCTGCTAAGGACTGGAATTAGATGGAGCCCACCCAAAGAATCCATAATAATCATCCTGTCTTAAATTCAGCTGATAAACACCTTAATTCCATCTGCAACCTAATTCCCTTCTGCCACAGGTTCCAGGAATTAGAGCAGGGACAGTTTTGGGAGACCATTGTTCTGTCTACAATGGTTGGTTAAAAACAAGGAGCTAAGAATCAAGAAGACATAGGCATTATAGTGAAAAACTCGACCAGAAAAAAAAGGCTATATGTTCTTGAGATCTTGAATCAAAAGGAAAGCTGATAAAATGTTGAAGAGAGCATGCAGCTGTAAAATAGAAGGACCTCTTACCCGTTGAGACAGCATGGAGTGACCTGGAGAGTATTATGCTAAGTGAAAAAAGTCAGTCAGAAAGACAAATATCACATGATCTCACTTATATTTGGAATCTAATGAACAAAATAAACTGATGAACAAAATAGATCCAGAGACATGGAAGCCTGCAACAGACTGATGAATCTCGGAGGGAAGGAGTGGGGGGTAGGGGAAAAGATTAATCAAAGAACTTACATGCAATCGGGGCTTCCCATTATATCTATTCTTCTAAGGGATGCTATCCTTGGTAATTCTAAAGAATTTGCTATTCTCATTGCATATAGAATGATCCCTCTTCTCACTAAAGAGAAAAAAATATACACATTTAATTTTTGGCTTTCGTATATATTCTTCTATATCATGTTCACCTAAATATCTCATGAGCAGTCTATTGGATTCAAAATGCATTATGAATGTATTGGTTGATTACAAACTCTTAAAACCTTCTAAATATTGGAGTGGAAAGGAGTAGCATGGGGAAATATTAACATTCAGTTTTCCAAACTTCCATTTTAATTGCTATGACCAAGACTAGCAAATTTATTCATGTTAAATAGATACTCCCCCAAAGTTAAGTAATATCTTGTAATTAAATTTTATTTTCCTATTTAAAAAAAAATCTTATAACAATAACATTTGTACCATTCATAGCAATTGTCATATCTGCCAGTTGATAAAGTAGGAGACTGTTGTGAAAATCAATGACAAATTGCTAGAAGCCATTAAGAAGTATTTAGAGAAAAGAGAAAAGTTGGATAAAAATATAAGAGGTGCATTTACAATGGCTTCCCTGTAAGTCCTTTGAAGTCAATATTCACTTAATAATAGATTTTTCTGGAGTTACCAAGGCAGGCATCATAGTACATGCTGGAAACAAATAGGACAGGCAGAGATTATTTTGGAAGACATGTGGTTATTTGATGAACAGTTATTGATATAAGTGATAATAAAGATGGCAGGAATGAAAAGGCTCAGCAGAGGAAATGACTAGTCAAGGTCTTGTGGGTTTAAGTGTATAATATTTGTACTATTTTACACCCACATATCCTCTTTCTAATGATATATAATCATATGCCATGGCTGGTGTATCAATCACTAAGATTGAAATGTCTAGACTAGATTGACATTCTCAAGGTTCTTGGCAGGATGATTCACTTGGGTACGAAACCACATACCCCCAAAACAATCACACTTTGGAGTCCAAGGTGATATCTGGTATTTCTCGACATTTAAAACTTCAGAAGTGAGTAACCACAGAATGGCAAGTTGCTCTACATGGCAATCTGATAAAAACCATCAAGGAAGATGCAGAGAAATGAAAATGAGTTTATGTCTCTACCTTCTAGTTCAAACGTCCTTTCCCACTGATATGACTAGTACTTGTAGTCAAAACAGTGTCTATCACTTTTTAAATGATTAAGTCACACAGTTGAATTTTTGGTTCATTGACTCTGAAGTCTGCAGCGTTTAACCTCGAATTTAAATTTTTTCCCCTGCCAAAAATATATATAGCTATAGTTTAAGTGTTTAAAAATAACTGGAGTGGAACTACCCACTCTACTAAAAGGCATTCAGAAAAAATGAAACATACACTACTATAAACATTCATAAAGCACGTCTCACAATAAAAAAAACTCAATAGATAAATATAATCCAATACCGTTAGGAAAATAAAAGACACCCTCTTTCATTTTGCAGATAACATGAAGCAATGTTCTATAAAGAGGTAGGATATGGATTATAAATGGTGGAACAGACATCTTGGAAGGCAAACACTTGAATTAAAATCACCATTGTGAACTAAAGTGCCCTAAAGAAAAGAAATACACTGGAGCTCAAAGGAGCATTTAAATGCTAGTTTATTTGGTTCAGAAGTTTCACAAACCCAATTAGATTTTATCTTTAAGATGCAGAAATTAATAGGGACAACTTAGTAAGTAAACATAAACGTGTTTTTAGAGCATCATAAAACTAAGAGATGTAAGTAACATTAGTTAACCAGAAAAAAATAAACATAGAAAAAAATACTGAAAAGAAAAGGCAATGGAAACAATGAAATAATGATGATATATGTCATTATACATTTGTCTAAACCTGTAGAACGTACAATACCAAGAGTGAATTCTAAGGTAAACTATGAACTTTGGATGATTATGATGTGTTAATGTAGGTTTATCCTCAGTAAAAAATGTAGCATTCTAGAGAGTGAAGTTGGTAATGGGGGAGGCTGTGCATGTGTGGGAGCAGGAAGGGTATATGGGAAATCTCTGTACTTCTTTTTAATTTTTTTAAAAACCTAAAACTGCTCTAAAAATACAAAGTCTTAAAAAAAAGAAAGGGCATTCAGAGTTTAGAAATCAAACAAACTTCCGTTTCCTCTTAAGAAAAATGTTATAAAGCACAGAGTATATAATCTAGATTTTTTTTACTGTTAGGGAAAGAATAGCATTATATGAGACTAAATAGAATGTATATACTATTTTGAGAAATGTAATGTGCTTATGTTTTTCATTTCCTTGTGTAGAGTGGTGTCCTTAGACACACTTCTGAATTTAGGGGAAATTAGGAGACTTGCAGCAGAAAGGCAAAGACAAAGAAAGGTATTCCCAAAGGCAACGTGCAGACAGATATTGGCTTGAAAGCTAGACTTTGAAATGGTTTTCTAAATGCTTTATCCCTCCTTGAAAACTTTTAGAAACTGGCCTAGCAAGATTGATCATAGAGTTTTGCAAAAAAAAAAAAAGTTCTAGTCAGAAAGAAAGAGGAAGAATTTTACCCTTTTGGTTCCAAGAGTTGATGGGAAGAGGAGAAGGGGCAGGTAGAGGAAGCCAGAGACCAACTCATGTGTAAATCTCCCCTTTCCAGGCTGAAGTCCTATTGGGAAAGGGCGTGTGACATGAGATGAGATGCTCTCAAAAGCTTTCCTATCCATCTGGGCCCAACATAGCTGATCAGTTAGGCAGAGAGAAGTGCTGAGTTTGGCTTTCTTCTACATCTGCTTCCTGCGTGTCACCAATAGGACCTACACGTGCCTGCCTTTCCTAAGGGGGCCCTGTGGAAGCATGTGGAGAGTTAGGCTGGGGCCTGCTCCATGGAGCTCGGAAGTCAAGGTTCAGCAGCTGTGTAGGCAAGTGGCGAAGTTTACGGTAGGGCTGGGTCAGCAGGATGACTGTGCCCTGACCAAGGCCAGGGTGTTCAGACCCTGAGTTCCCCCAGCTCGTGCTTCCGCAGCAGACACCTGAGCCCTCTCAGATGCTCTGGGCGTCCTTCTGTGGGCCCAGGCAGCGGACCAGGCCAGCTGCTCACTTCAGAAGCCGGAGTGTTTCCTGAGGTGTCCCCTGCCCACAGCCTCAACGATGACAAATCAGCCACACTCCAAAACTGCAAAGACCATTTCTAAAAAGGATGAAGAGACCCTCTAAGATATGGCTTATTTTTACCAGAGATTAACATTAGAGTGGATTTAGCTTTTGTATGATATAAAATTTTAGACTTTTCTATTTTTCTTCTTTTTCTATTGCTGTAGAAGCATGTCAGCAAGACCACCTGACCATTACAGAGAAATGAAGAGGCTATATTTTTTTCTCAAATCTGAGCGAGGATGTGAGTAAATTTGCAGTCCCATTGCATGCATCTTGTCATTATTTACTTCTTCAGAGCTCTCTAAACTTTTCCTGGACACACACATTTTCTTTGTCCATTTTTTAAACAAGAATCTTCTTCCTTGGTTCCCATGACACTCATCGCCTTCTTCTGGGCCTGTCTATCCAGGATGTCATGTTTCACACCTCTTTATCTGCAGATCTGTAAACTTAGCCGCTTCTCAAGGCTCAATTTTTGGCACCAGATACTGAGCCATTCTGTTTGATGTTTTATTTCATTGGAAATAATTTAATATACAGCATAGAAGAAACTATTTTACAAATAACTGTGTTATGACCAATGTATTCTATTGCCTATAACTTTGCATTGGGTAATTGTTTCACCGTTGTCTTTTTTTTTTTTTTTTAATCCTCACTTGAAGATATTTTTTCCATTGCCTTTCACAGAGACTGGAAGGGAGTAGGAGAGAGAGGGAGGGAAACACACACACACATACACACACACACACATACACACACACACGGGGGGGAGAGAAACATGGATGTGAGAGAGACACATCGATTGGTGGCCTCTTACATGCACCACCTGTAACCCAGGTACATGCCCGTGACCAGGATCGAACCCGAGACTCTTCAGTCTGAGGCCAACACTCTAACCACTGAGCAAAACCAGCCAGGGAGAGTTCCTGTCTTTATGGTTGATTTATATTGACCACATTTAAGTCTTTCAAAAACAATGACTGTCATCAACAGGATATTGCACAATGCTTTATACATCACAGGTATTTATTAGAAAATTGAACTTCTTTGCTTATGATGAGTAGACCAAGGAGACATTAGAGAGAAGTTAAGAAAATATTTTTGCTTTAAAATAAAAAGAAACAAAGTACAAGAAACAAATGACTAACAGCTAACTTCATGGTAAAGCAGCAAGAAATGCTGCTTCTTAAAGAAAAACAACGGACAAATAAAGACATGGCTTTCCAACTAGCCAGGTCCAATGTTAAGTTCCTAGGTCATCTTTTTTCTTCCAAATGAATGGAACATTTGAGAAAAAAATTATAATAAAACAAAGGTTTGCAAAGCCCAGTTGAGCAAGAAAAATCCATTTTAATAACTACAAATCAATATGTTTTCATGTAAGCAGAATTGACTGGGCATGTACTATCTGATTGATAAATATAAAGAAGAAAAAAGCATGAACTTGTCCTCAAAGAGCTTTCAGTTTAGCAGAGAGGACTAGGCAGAACCTAAGGCTAGGTAGAGGTACAAAAAAGGGCAATGGAGAAGGCTTCTATAAGACAACGGCCAATTGCTCTGGCCAGTGTTGCTCAATGTCCATCTGTGCACCAAAGGGTCTTGGGTTCGATTCCAGGTCAAAGGCACATACCTGGGTTGTAGGTTTGATCCCCGGCCCAGTCAGGGCATGAGTGGGAGGCAACCAATGGATGTGTTTCTCTCACATTGGTGTCTCTCTCTCTGTCTCTCTCTCTTTCCCCTCCCCCTTCTTCCCTCCCTTCTACTTTCTCTAATAATCAATGGAAAAAATATCCTCAGGTGAGGATAAAAAAAAAGAAAATGGACAATGAGTTGGACTCTGCCAAAGGACAGAGTTTGGAAAATATTCTAAGCAGAGAGAATCATATGCGCAAAGGAATTTCCATTTCCATAAAACTTATTTCCCATCTCTTTGCTTTTATGAAAAATAATTAACTGTAATATTAAATTAATCCTTTTAACTGTAATACAAAGGTATCACAATTGTTTACCAACACGTGATGTTTGAAATAAAAACACAATACTAGTAAAAGTTTTACTGAAAATTTCCATCATTGAGGCAAAATTAAGAAATAATTAACCACTTTAAAATGTACCATTCAGTGGAACTTAGTGCATTCACAATGTTGTGCAACCATCATCTCTCTTTTCTCATTCCAAAACCATTATAGCATTTTAAAAGATTAAAATTATATAAGTGATCATATATGTATGTAATTTAAACTCATTATTATTCTGACTCTCCAGTAATAATTGGATCATGCTAGAGAAAGTAAAAATTTTGTCAGAAATGAAGTTACTCTGTATTTTTAGGACTCTACACCTTCAAATTTTTCACAAAATTCAACAATTCAATTTTCAGATTTTTAATGATGTTTTTAGACAATATGTCCATATAGCTTAGGTTACAAAGTACACATTAAAATTTTATCTATGACATATACATAATAATGGAATATTATTCAGCCTTAAAAAAGGAAGGATATTCTGCATGCTAAAATATAGATGAAACTTGAGAACAGTATGCTAATCACAATAGTACAAATATTATCTGATTCTACTTATGTGCTATACCTAGAGTAGTCAAATTCATAGAGACAGAAAGGAAAATGATAGTTGCCAGGGTCTGGGAGGAGGGGAAAAGGGGAAGTTTTTGTTTAATGGGTACAGAGTTTCAGTTTGGAAAATGAAAAAGTTCTAGAGATACATCATGGTGATGGGTGTACAATAACATGAATGAATTTGATGTCACTGAATTATACACTTAAAATGGTTAAAATAGTAGATTTTGCGTCATGTATGTTTTACAATTTAAAAAATTAAAATTAAAAAAAAATCTTTTCAAGATGATCAGAGATAAAGTTGCCTCAAGAAGATGCATGGAATAAACATTCCCATTGCCATGAGAAAACACTAGATTACATGTCTTTATTGTGCTATAGGCATATTGTCTTCATGGTTATATTTACAGCTTCAGGTCATTCAGAGAACAGAAAATCCCATGAAATTCACCTAATCAGCTGAAACACAGTATTTTAGTGATAAGGGTCAGCTCACAGAAAAGACAGCTTCCATTTAGAACCATAAGCCTTCCATTTCCTGGGCCTCCCTCTCTGGCTTCATAGCTGCCCTGCTCCTCAATGGTCCGCTTTGTGCTTTGCTGGTCTGCTCCACTCTGTGATGGCAAGATATTTCAGCTCAGCCAGGAAGACACAGACATCCATCTTCAGGGAAAGGAAAAGTAGGCTCTCAGAGTCAGAGGGGAGCTGGCTTGTACAGACAGAAGTCCCTGTCCCTGGTCCTTGATTAGCCCATCCTCATGCAAATGAGGACTCCAAATCCTCACAATTTGATTGGTACAAAAGACACTGTCCTGATGGGTCAGAATGGAGCTGCTCTGGTTGATCAGAGCAGTGCAGCTCCAACTGGATGGGGAAAGCCTCAGTCCTGCTGGTTAAAATAGCATCCCAGGGATCCCTTTATAAGAGCTGGCCAGGTGGCAGAAAGACAGTGCAGGCAGGCAGGTCCTTACAGAGGCAGGCGGTCAGGGCAGGCTTCCCCAAAGTGCAGTTTGTGTGAGAGGGGCTGTGTAGAAACGGCTGCTAGGCTGTTTTCCTTTTCTTTTTCTTTCTTCCTTTTTTAAATTTTAGCCCAGGGGCCCTTCTTCTTAGTAGGTGTCTTCTTTCTCAGGTTCCACACTTTAAATTTGGGCATTTGAAAATGTAGCAGCATATCTATTGATTTTATTTTGTGGTTTCTGTTTTTTCCCAGAGTCACCACACCTGGATGCTGTTCTATTTACATTGGCAAAGGAGACCCCAGTGCAATATTTCCTTTACCTTTACAAATTAGGCTTCTGCCAGGACTTCCCCTTTCCTTGTAAGGCTATACCACTTTCTTAGGAAGGGATTGTGTATTGGTCTTTTCTGCCTTCCTTTAGTGTGGCTCCTGAATTATTTTTAGAAGGTTCATCAAGGAAAACCTGAGTGGTTTACCTGGAAAGAAGGTGTTATTGTTTGGTAATGTGGTAAGAACCTGGAATATCATCGCTCCCTTACCTTTGACTGTCTCTAAGGGAATAAGATTGGGGTTCTCTATTCTTTCAAAGAAAAAGAAAACCCTCCTCCACCCTGCATTTTGCCCCTTGCACTTAGGTCGTTTCTTTCTCTGCCTCTGGTGGGTCACTGAGCAGTCACACCATGCTGCTGAAATCTGCCGTGATTTCTTAATTTCTAAAATAAGTGGAGACTTTGGGATGCTGATCCTACCTGGCATCTCAGCATCATCCAGTGATGCTGTGGGCAAGCCTCTCCTCCTTGAACTCTCTCCTCCCTCAGCTCCTTTGATGCCGTACCCTGTTTTTGTCCCGTTTTTCCTTCTGTGTATGGACTTTCCTTCTACCCATCCCAAAGGTTTCTTTCCTCATATCTATTTACTCTTCCACATAGTGGGTTTTCTCTTCCCACTTACACAACTTTTGACACAAATCTACGTCTGTAGCCCAGGTTTCTCTCCTATACCACCACACCCATAGGTTCAAGGGCCTCCTGGGAATTACCGCTTGGAAGCCCCCAACCACCTCTCAGACTCTTAAATCTCAACTTCTCTTCTTTTGCTACATCTTATTTCCTAATTTAGACTCTGAGTCAGGAATGAGGAGTTACTATAAATGACCTAGAGTCGAGAAAGTCAATAGAAATTACTTATACCTAACAAAATATGAAAATTTCTGTCATGAGTATGCATTGTTTGTGCAATTAACAAGCCAAAATATCCTTGATAAACTCATAATTCTCAGCTATCAATTTTATATACAGATAAATTAGGACCTTGAAATTCATTTGACATTCTGCCTGCAAACTCCAAATTAGGATAATTGATTTATATTTCTCTAAGCACCACGCATTTTGCATTTCAATGAGACAATGATAGGAAATAATTCAATAAATATGGTCTATGCATGAGCCTTGTCTATCTGTGTGCTGACAATATAAATCAATCCCAGGAAAGGATTTTTATGACTGAATTTTAAGTAGGAGAGCTTTATGTTTGGAAAGTATTTTGCTTAACAGCAATAGCACCAAATACAGTCAGGAGAAAGGGTGATTGTTGACTATTTATGCCGACAGTGTCAAACATCTATCACGATTATTTTGTGCTTTCTATGCCTTTTTCTCCATACATTAGGCAGTGTTTACCAGGAAGTGGACAGCACACCAGTCACTGTTTTGACCTGTGGAGAGCATTACTTAATTCTATGAAGTAAAAGTTTTAAACCTTGAGTTGACCTTTGGCCTGTGAAGCTTAAGTGAATTGTTCAGAATCTTTATTCTAAATTTCTCATTACACAGCCTGAGCCAGCACTAGAAAGGTAAGGTAAGATTTATAAACAACCCAAGACAGGCCACTGGCAATTAATATTAAGTTCTCACATCATCCTATTTTCATTTTATTTTGCCTTCATGTTTTGAAAGCTGTCTTTAGGCTCTGAAACTAAAGTGGTCTGGCTGTGAACATTGGAAGTGTTCGGCATGAATGTTGAAAATATTCTCACCAAACAAGTGCAGCAGTTTTATTCAGAAATAGCTAAAGGGCATAATGCTGTAAAAAAAGAAAATGAACCACTCATTTGCTGTCATCAAAAATGAGGAAATGGCTTAGGCAATAGCTGAAGAGTCCTTTTGAACCTGAGCAGTTCATTGATTTGGCAGTCAGAAGGATCTTGTTTGTCCTGCTAGTTCTAAAGAACGATTTATCCTCAAATAATTCCAGTCAGTAGATGCAAGGGGGAAAAAAATCATCAATCTCATTTTTTTCCTAAATATTTCTCCACATCTAAAACATGGCCTTATTTTTTTATTTTGATATGGGCTGATTCTTTCTATTTAAAATAGATTGTTTCTTTAGCCTAATAGTGCAAATAAGGCAAATAAAGTAAAAATTATTTTGAAAAACTTTGTATCTTTGTTGTCATAAGAAATTAAGCAAGGAATATTACCATAGTCTCAACATTCTGATCTTTAATGTATTCCCATCAGCAATGTATGGGCTGTTCCACATTCTTACCAGCATTTTATACTGTCAGTAATTTTTATTTTAACCATTTTAACATGTGTGTAGTCATAACTCATGTTTTTTTGTTTTGTTTGTTTTATTTTTTTTTAAATAAGAGAATATTTATTTATAAAAATCACAAAGGTGGAAGAAGTAATTTGTAGAAGAGATGGGCTTAGGAAACAAGTTATAGAGGTAAAGGAAGGGCCCTGGGAGCTTGGGAGTGAGGAAGCTAATGTTAATAAGCCTGGGGGTGGGGGGGGAAGGGAAAGGGCAAAGGAAAGGGAAAAGCATGGGCGTGCTCCTGAGAGGGAGAGAGAGCACTGGGTCCTCACCCTAAGGGTTTTAAGGGTGGGGATTTTAAGGGAGGTCCCAGGGAAAGAGCTCCTTGAATATTCAGCAGCTTTCTAGGTGTGTCCTTTCAGGGTCTAGGTCTCCACTGATTGATTGGTTGGCATCAGGGCAGGGGGTCATTATCCAATGCCGCTGGACCTGAGGTCAGTCATGGGGTCTCTGGTCTGGTTTTGGTGCTTTTCTGGGCCTGGAGCTGAAATGCAACTGAGACCTAGATGTTATCTCTACATTATGGTTTTAATTTGCCTTCTCCAGTGGCTAATGATGTTGAACATATTTTCATCTGTTTCTTTTCCTTCTGAATATCCTCTTTGCTAAAGTGTCTGGTAGTTTTTTTCACCCTGTTTTAACTGGGTTGTTTTTTTACTGTAGGATTTTCAGAGTTCCTTTTTCATTCTAGTGCAAGTTCCTTGTCAAATATGTGATTTCCAACTATGTTCTGTCGGTTGGTAGCTTGTCTTTTTTCCTCTTTGATAACTGATTTTTGACAAAGATCCAAAGACACTGTAGTAGAGAAAGTATAATCTTTACAACAAATAGTCCTGGAATAAATGGACACCCGTATGCAAAAAAAAAAAAAAGAGAAAAAAAAAGAAAAAGAAAAAAGAACTTTGATTCATAGATCACCTCATACACAAAACTTCACTCAAAAGATAACATAGACCTAAATGCTAAGTTGAAAACTATAAAATGGTTTGAAGACAATATTGGAGAAAATTTGTGTGATCTTCCTGTAGGCAAAGATTTCTTAAATAAGACACTAAAACCATATTCCATAAAAGAAAATAATTGAAACTGGACTTTATTAAAATTTTAACAGTCTGTTCTTCTAAAGACAGACACTATTTAAAAAATGAAAATATAAGAAGCTGAGAAGAAGAGAACCAGCAAAGGAGTCTACAAACAAGTGTCTAATGCAATAGGAAGGCCCAGGAGAGTGTGATGTCCTCAAAGTCAACTAAGTAAATTGTGTCAAGAAGGAAGAAGTGATTTACTGGGTCAAAGCTGCTGATGGGGAGTGATTATTTAATTTTGAATCAAGAAGTAGAAAGAAGAAATATCCCCAGACTACCGTCTCTAGTCACTTCCTAGTTATGACTCAAGCATTCCACCCAGGTAGGAGTTATAGTAGCAGCATTGCCCCACTTATCTTGCAAGCTGGACTTAGACCTGGTGCCACAGGATTCATATCTGGGACACAAAGGATGGAATTTAGGGTAATATGCACTTAAACTTCACTATTATACCTGCATTTATTCATTCGTTCCTTCAATATTTGTTGAAACCCTTCTCTGTGTTCAACATTGAGCACATATTGAAATTGGGTGTACACTAGTGATTTAAAAAAGGCCTAGCACCTGATAACATGGAGCTTGTAGACTGGAGATGACAAGCATTAATCAAATAGTGACACTGGGTGAAACTATGATGTTCTCCTCTGCTGCACAACAATAATAATAAGTTTATTATTGATTCTAGTAGTAGGAGGCAATATTAATCATAGTATTGTGAGGACTACATTTGGAATTACTCTGGACATCAAGGGCATGTTTGTATCAATTAGGACCTCACACTAGGAATATGGCCATGGGTGTGGCTAGATCTTGGGTGTTTTAACTATATTTGTGTTTCTAACCGAGATTTCTTTTATTTTTTCCCAAAACTGAAGTTGTCATCCATCTTAATTCACTCTTAGTCCCCAAATATCTCTCCTCTTTGATTTCTGTTTAGGATAAAGCAGCCAAATGTAAATGCAAGAATTAGAAAAACAATCACGATTGACTGGAAGAATCTGAAACATATGCGGAATTTGTACAATGCAAATGTTCAAAGGTTTTGCCACATCTGAGAAATTGCCAATTAAAAAAACACTGGGAATATAGGTTAAAAAAAGATACACCTGAACAAAAATAACATATTCTATTTCTGCAAGTATATCTTCACACAGATTTTTATAACTAGAAAGGAAAAATTTTTGCTATGGGCATTTCTTACAGATGAAAGAGAATATAGCATAGTGATTAATAGCGCAGATTCTGAAACTAAAATGCTTGGGCTCCCAGTTTGTCCACCCACCAACTGTGTTAACATGAGCAAGTTAACCTCTCTATACCTCAACTTTTCTTATCTGTACAGAACACATGATATTTGTGCTTACCTTAAAGGTTATTGTGAAGATTAAGTGAGTTAATACATGTAGAGTATTAGGGGAGTTGCTGGCACATAGTAAGTCCATCATTCTCACACACACACACACGGAGAGAGAGGAGAGAGAGCAAGTGGCTAGACTCTGGAGTTAGACAGTTGGGTTCAAAGCCTGGTTTCACTACTTACTGACACTATGACCTTGGGCTATTCAGTTAACCTCTTCATGCCTATTTGCAAAACAGGATTTATCATAATAATATTCATTCCTCACAGAGTTACCGTGAAATAGTGCATGTGGAGCAATTAGCACATGCAATTAATAATAGCTCTTCTTTTCTGAGAGGTGGTGATGTATTTTGAAAAGTAAAAATGCAACCATATAAATGGAATGCAATCAAATCATTTACAAACTATAAAACTAAAATTTTTTAAAAGAAAAATGGGTGGGGGTGGGGGAAGAAAAATATAACACGTTTTCCTGTATTCTAGTAATTCTGAGTTTGAGAACTCAGAGCAGTTCTCAGAGATAACACCTTAAATCCAATAAGAACATGGAACATAGATGTTAACTGAATGATTTTAAGGTTACCAGAGTGAATGGCTTGTTATTAATAGATGACAGCCCTTGACTTATTTGCTGTGAATAAGACATTTATCATTAAGGGGATGCTAACTAGTTCCCCACTTTGGATGGACTGGCTGTATGAAATACTGCACACCAACAGGACACCCCGATGGTTGTTCAGTGAACTGAAGAGGAATAGCCATGAGTCTGGAAGCAGAAAACACATGCTTTCTTGAGGCTCTGGGGCAAACTTGTATGAGAAATGTAGATAGATGAGAAACCACTGCAGCCTGCATACCAGCTGGCAGGCAGCCATAGGAAAAGAGCAAAAGCTGGGGCCATCGAGCATTTATAGACCTGGGTTACAAACAGCTACAGGCTCTGTGAATAAAAACCACAACTATCAAAGGACAATCTTCATGCACAAGCACCGAAGGTACTGTTACGACCACATTAGTCTTTCCTGTGACACCTGCAGGTATGAATGATATCCAACATCAACAGTCCCACCTTCTGAGGTGACAGCACAACCCGCATCGAGAGACCTAAACATTTTTTAACCAAAATAATTGAACTGCTTGCCCTACGTAAACTCAACGTGATTATGCCAGGAAAAGAAATACTATGGGGTTTTTCACATTTTCTTTTCTATGATGGTGTTTTTTTGATATACTATAAGACTATCAAGTGGGGGGAAAGTGGATAGGCTTTTATTTTAAAGTTGTTTTCTGAATAAAACTACTTCTCTTCGTAAATTGACAATACAATAATATGGGGAAGTATTTAAATTAAGGAAGTTAAAACTTTTTAACCTGCACTTAGAAGTTTTCTGAGATACCACAGCAACCTTTCTCCTCAAAACAAGATTAATTTAACCATAATAAGAGGATGTGATTATGCCTAAAATAATTTGTTTTCACAATGAAAATTCACCTGAAGATCAAGATTATATTCTCGGACTTGGACCAGATGGTGGCAGAAACTGTATTTGGATTTTGATCTTCAGTTATTGTCCTGACTATAATTTAAGCAAGCAAAATGTTTTAGATAAGTGGAAATATAAAACCTCTTTCACTTAACAAAATTCCATATTTACCAATTAAGAGTCAAAGACAAGGGTTTCTATTTTACTAGTAAAAGAATAAAAGTTGATATAAGTATACATTTTTTAGAATAAAAACTCATATAGTTTCTCTTTTCTTAGACCTCTTAGTATATCATTGGCAGGGCTTTAAGTTTGCAAGCTGATAACTATTTCATCTCATCTAGAATTTACTCTTACAATGAATGTTTTTGTTTTTAATGACCATTAAAGGTTACAAATTAAACCTGATACTTGTGCTTAATTCTCATAAGCTAGGACACAATCATATAGTCAAGGGGTAAGTAGAGAGTTGAGCAATTGTCCAGTTAAAAATCAGTAAATATAGCCACAGTTTACCTATACCACTCAGGACCCCCCCCAAAATTCTTCATAGGCATGGTAAGTTATTTGCAGAATAGTCTCTTTCTTAATTTAGGAGCAACGTCAAGACAAATCACTTCTGTGCCACGTTTAGTTTATCAATTCTCTTATGACGTTCAAGGATAAATGAGTTCTAAGTGTGAAGAAATCAGACCCATGTAGCTTCATAGCGAAGGTTAAAAAGTGAGTGTCCAATTCAAATAAAATATGAAGGTTTCTGGACTTCCATAAACTTTTGAACTCCCTGCAGCTTGCCAAATTTAGTTAAATTTTAACTGAAGTGTAAATATTATTTACCTCAGAATGAAAAGGAGAATTAATCCAAATCTTTTAAAGCAGGCAGAAAGTCGGCTATGAAATGTTTTGTTAGATACATATCAATAAGGAACAAATGCTGTTTGGCCTGATAACTTCATACATCCCATGCACTTTATTTCCTAATGGTGCTATGCAGCGGTCTAACAGGTAGTTCTTAAAACTTGGTGGTGAAAAGGTCATGGTGCTAACAAGAATCGATTCGTAGCCAGTCATCTTCAAAACTCTATGGAAAGTAGGGGAAACAGAAAGTCTGTGCACTGCAGAAAACAGGGTTTCTAGCTCTCTAAAACCCCATAATTTGAAAGGTGATCATGAAAACATCGAAAAAGTAAAATGTCCGCAAAATTGGGTTTTGTGTGAAACTTACCTTAGTCAGTTACATTAGCAGAATTCTGTTAAGGTGGTGTAAGAGAGGATATGAGTGTGCACAAACGTTTTTGTTAGAAAAAGCATAACCTGCCAGAAAGACGAGTCCCGTGGCTGTATTTCACACCATTTAACCAATTCTTCCTTTCCCAGGCTCTGAGAAATAGTTCCCATCAGTCCAATAGGCTTCCTTACCAATTTAGGGCTTCATTTCTGACTGGGGCTACAAGAGGGTACCATCAATACTAAAAAAGAAAAAGAAAAAAAAAAGTAGTGAAATTAATGCTATTGGACTGTGGGCATAATTAGAAACAGCCTTTTTCCGAAAGCCTAGAAATTAATAATAATAGTAATAATAATAATAATATGAGCCTGCTTAGTGTCACCCCTTCGATTTCCTTTCTAGTCTCAAAGAAGTGTTAAGTCCTTTTGGAAGAACAGAGACCATTAAATGTAGAGCATTTGCTCCAGGTAACAGGTTAAGAATCCATGTTCACAGAAATGAAATATTGTGTGCTATTCAAGCTCTAGTGATGTGTGATTGCTCAAGTCTGCAAGGCTTTTCTATCTTTAGGGAATAAATATTCTATCTCTCCTGAGTATCCAAGGGATAATAAGGGTAACGAATCTGTAGCACATTTAATAATGGAAGAAAATAAAAGTTAGAATATTAGCATGTTTTGAATTGATTCAAAATTGATTCAAAATACCAAAACCTGTGATTTGTAGCCAATGCTGTACCTCAGAGGAAAATTTGTCATCTTAAATGTATTTATTAGAAAATATGAAAGATTTCAAATAAAACCCTAAGCAATCAACCTAACAATCTAAAACAAGAAAAAAATAAATCCAAGAAAGGAGTTAAGATAAATATAACACTTAATGAATAAAGCAAATTGAAATAATTAATTGACATTATTAAACAAATAAAAACTAGCTCATTAAAGATCATATGAAACAGATCAACCTTTGAAAATTATGATTAAGAAAAGAAATAAGGCACGGATTAAAAATAAGACTATACCTACGGGAGATTTAAACATTTCTAAAATTGGCAAAAGGAGATCTGGAAAACCTAAAAAGACAAAAAATAATAATAGTAGAAATGAAAATGAAATAATGACTTGCTCCACACCAGCTCTCAATATAGGCTCCAGGCCCAGATTACTTAATGAGTAAGTATTAACAAATCTTGAAACAGGAAATTTTTGTTTTACATAGAATGGCTATGGATACAAAATAATAAAATGGTAGCACATTGAATCCAGCAATTTATTGTAAAAAAAAAAAAAGAAAAAAGAAATATTGCAAGTAGGGATTTATCTTGGCAAATGCAAAAAAAGGCTCAACATTAGAAACATTTCATTGGAATGCACTACATGAAAATACTGAAGGAGGGGAAACTATTTGATCATCTCAATTTTGAAAAAGCATTCTAAAGGAATCTGACATGTTTATAAAATTTTTTTAAAGTTTTGGTAAAATAAAAGAAACATATAAAGTACTTTTCTTGACTTTATAAAACAGGGGTGGGGAATATCTGGCCCGGGGGCCATATATCATGTGGTCTGGCCCTGCCAAGGCAACCGCCGGCAAGACTCAAGATTCCATAAATCTAGGAGCTTTTTTCATAGTTAATTTTTAGGTTGATAATTTTGTATGGCTCCTGAATGATGTTATAAATATCCAAATGGCCCTTGGCAGAAAAAAGTTTCCCCACCCCTGTTATAAAGGATCTATCAAAGTCCAAATCAAGCACTATCCTTAATGATGAGATGTTGAATCAGGCCCATTTTCACAAGAAACAGACACCTGTTCAGTTTTTACTCAAAGTCCCAGCCAGCGTTATAAGAAAAACAACTCAAAGATTGAAAGGAAGCTATGAAACTGTCACAATCTGCAGATAATATAAGCATTTAGGTGAAAAAGCTAATAGGCCAAATTTTAAAAACCAAGAAAATTTAATTAAGATGACCAAATACCAGCTCGGCAGATAATATAACCTGTAGCTTTTATTCACAAGCCAATTAGAAATTAAAATGGAACAATAGGTCTATTTATAATAGTACTAATCACATCAAATCCTAAGGCATAATCCTAGCAAGATTTCACTGGAGGACATATAAGAAAACCTAAACAAATAGGGGAGAAAATACTTTGTTCATGAATGAGAAGATTTTAAAGATGTCTTTTCTATCCAAAATAATCTATAAATTTAGTACAATATTCATTAAAAAGTAAAATTATGTTTTATGAAAATTTAAAGCTTGTTCTAAAATTCATAAAATAGAGGGAATATGTAAAAATAACCAAAGTAAATTATAAAAGAAAACCAGGAAAGGAAGGCCTGGCCTACTACATATCAAGCATATTACAGAATTATAGAAATAAAAATAGTATAGTAGTAGGGCAGGAATTGACAGCTAGATCAGTGGAATAAGAATCTAAAAATAGATGAAAGCATAGACAGTTATAATATATGATAAAAGTAGCATTTTAAATAAATGGGTAAAGGGTACATTTTTAATACAAGTTCTTGGGAAAATCATTTACTTATTTAGAAAGATAGTTCATATCATATTCATAAGGACAAATTTCAGATGGTTATAATCTAATCATAAATATGATACTATAAAAGTATTACACTAAATTATAGTATAATTTCTTTTTGATGTTGGGGTCGAGAAGGTCTGAAATTTTTAAAAATTCTCTAAAAAATAAGTTTCTAATGGCAAAGAACTTGAACGTGAACCCAATGTCTATGTATAGAGACTCATCATCTGTGGTATAGAATGTAATGCAGCAGTTTAAAGGAAAGAGGCACTGCTAGGGCAAAAATCGGGTTCTTGGTATCACGATAGGTATAATACATTTCTATAAAAGAGAAAGACTAAAACAACACTATACATTTTCTCTGTGATTATTGATTTTCATAAATGCATGGAAAAAAGTCTAAAATATCTACTTTGACCTAATGGCAATGGTTGGCTCTGTAGAGGGGGCTGGAGTTTAGCATTGTCAGAAGTACATTGACCTTGATATAATATTTAAATTTTATAGAAGATGGATGCATCAAAATAGATACATTATAGGTAGATCAATAGTGAGGTAAATAAGCATCATGGGGAAGAGCTGATCAATCTCTCTTATAATTTCAACAAAGGGCATGACAATTATGGGAAAGAATGAGTTCATTTTACCAATTCTGCTAAAATCCCACAGAATCAAGCAATTTTAATTTAGTCTACCTTTTAGTAAAATGAAATGTTTGCAAAATATTTCAAAGGATAAATCATTTCATTTATAGTTTAATGAAATAAGTATAATTTATATGGCAAATCAAAATGTTTAAACCTGCTATTTCTGTGCTATAGCCTGAGGCACACTTTATCCAAATGATCTTTGTAACTTACATGTATAACATTAACACATGGTTCATATTATTTTAGGTATATTAGTGCCTAAAAAAGGCTCTAGAAATGTCTCTGCTCAGAAATAGCCAACTTTGACCATGCAGGATTCAAAAGCAGTATTAACCCGCAGTCACTGAAATGGCCCTAAGAAAATACTGTTTCTGCAAATAAATACACAGACTAATCCTGTGCACATTTCAGAAAGACATGCTCTTTTTGTTGTGGTGGTGTTTTTTTTAACCAGGGCTGACCACTTTGTGCTTGTTTTAGTTCTAATAAAGATCCTATTTTGATCTCCTCACACTCCAAAAAGATAAAAATAAGGAAAAATAGAAAGGAAAATAAAACTTGGCTTTCAGTCCTTGAATTTTATTAAAATTAATGCTAGTAAAGATTATTTTAAAAGATAGTTAATAATGCTGGGTTTAATGAGAAGAGTCTTCTTAAATATTGCTGTTGGGAAAGCAATTTAGCAATATGGATTAAGAGCCTTGACAGATTGTGAAATGATTGATCATAGTGGACCATGTCAGGGCCAGGAGCATCACCACCACCCCAACTTCTGTCCATTGGAATAAGGTGAATTTCTCAATGGTCCCTTTCTCTCAAGGCTATTATTTCCAAACTGGGGCAGGGCTATATCTCTTGTTGAGGTAATTGCTTAGAGAGATAAGATCTGGTAATATTTGAAATAAAAACATTTCTCTGGCCATCTTGTTCTGAGCACAACACTTTTTTTTTTTTTTTCCTGATCAATTGTAACTTTTAAACCAAAATATGCTTATTACCATGTGAACTCAATATTGGCATGATCTCTGGTTCTGCTTCTCTTTTTCCCTGTGCTGAGTCGACTACCTACTTTATTTAACCTCATTTCACAAAGGTTAGATAACCACAAACAGAACTCAAAAAAATGATCTGCGTTAGAAATAGACCAACATCTTAGTAGCATTTGCATTTCAGTTTTTAGATTGTGGGTAAATTTTATTTTATTTAACATTTTTATTTTTTAGACTTTTTTTTAGAATGAGTATTATTTTTATACTAAAAGCAAAGAGAAAGAGATATGAGTCTTAGGCAATGTGTGACCTTTGTCCAAGCTATTTTAACTACTTTTGAACCAAAACAAATTTACTGATAGGAACAAAAAATATACATAAAATGAGCAATGCTCCCCCCCCAAAACACCTGTTGGTAATTTACCTCTCTACGGTTGATGTTTCTTTACTGTTTTTCATAGTATAGTATCACCAAATCTTGTGCCTTCTGGTCTTTAAGGTTTCTGCTCAAACCTTCCCAAGTTGCCCTATTTAAAGATGCTCCTCCACCTACCCACTATCTAGTAAGTCATATCACCTTGTACATTTCTTCCATAACTTCCACCTTAAAATCTGTAATTATTTAACTTGTTTACTTATTTTCTGTCCCCTTACACTTGTAGGTAAGCTCATGTGGAGAGCATGGTCCATGTGTCCCTTTTCTAGAATACTCCCTGGAGAATGCTCAGTTGATATTGATGGACTCAATGATTAAATGAATTACATATCATTTTTATAGCTTTGCTAGTTTTTCTTTCACAACCAGACATCAGAATAGCTTCCAACATGTTGCCCTGTTTATGAGGTGATTCATTCATACCCTAGTGATATCAACTTTGCTTTTCTTCCACATGTGAACCAATGACATTTTTCCTGAAAATAAATACAAAATACACTTAAATCATGCTGTTTTCACGTACTTTTAAATGTCTGTGTGTGACAGTATTTTAGACTCCAGCTGGAATGGAATTGAAGGCCCTGAATTATTATGAGAAAAGCTATTCCTGTAAAATGTTCAATCTGATTTTGCAAACTAAATATGTCTGGAAAGGTTGTGGAGAATATGAAAGAAATTTTAGATGCCAATGCCATAAGATCTTGGAACTAGTCTCCAGAATTGACCCAAGAAGTCACTGCATATTTCTGCCTTTTTTTTACTATACAAAATACATTACATATTCTCCATTTTAAAATAAATGTTCAAAGTAGTGACAAAAGCAAACCATTATATATAGCACTTACTATATGCCAGAAACTGTTTTAAATGCTTTGTGTATATTAACTCATCTTATGCACTGCACAACTCTATAGATATGGGTCATTATCATTCTTACTCACTGATGTGGAAACTGAGGCACAGAGTGAGCACATTGGAGAGTGAGCAGCTGCCAGAGCAGCCCATCTGAGTTGCTCCTTTTTTTTTTCCTCCTGAGTGATTGTTGTCTGGCCCAGGGTCATGCAGCTAGTCAGAACCAGGATTTACACACAGTCTGGCATCAGAGGCCTTTTCCTAATTCTCAAAGTTGTAACGCTTCTCTAAAATTCCTGTGATGGCTGAGAAGTATTAGCTGAGCTAAGTCTATTATCACTTACACACAGGCATCTGTGGCACAGATGGGATGTACAGTGGCGTTGGATTCAGGTACACCATAGGGAATATAGTCAATAATATTGTTATGACTATGTATGGTGCCAGGTAGGTACTAGACTTATAGGGGGAATCATTTCATAAGTTATATAAATGTCTTATCACTATGATGTACACCTGAAACTAATATATTATTGTATATCAACCATAATTGAAAAATTAAAAAAATTTTTTAATTAAAACAAAAGGAAATCTTGGGATAAAATTCTTAGCTCTCTTCCTGAACCCACTACTAATGTAGCTTCAGTTTCCTTAATTCGAAAACAAATCCCCTATTGTTGTTTACTCATGAGCAGTCACCAGTTAAAGCTGCATAATTCTAGAAGCCTGAAAAACCTACGTGAGTACTCCCTCTAGGAATGGTAGCTGCCTGTTTACAGACCTCTTTGTTCCCTCTATAAATAATGGAGCTCTTGAAATCACTTACGCAAGTAATGGACATCAAATATTTGATACTGCTGATCTCAAGCGGGAAACCAAGACTCTCCCCATGTCATTTACACCAAATACTAAATTCAACACAATTTTCAAGTGTGCTGAGGAACCAAACCTGAGCAGGCTCTGTAGAGAATAGCAAGAGGAAAAGGCATGATCAGCAGTCTCACAAGTACTGGACAGCAAAGAATGTAGGACACCAAAACCAAAGCAGATCATGATATATGCTGTGAAGTGGGGAGGCGGGGGAGTTCTGTAGATTCAGATGAAAAGGGAGTGCTTTTGAATGGGGGAGATTAAGAAAGAAGGCTTCAATATAAGAATATTAGCAGAAAGAAGCAGCCACATATACAAAGAAATTAGATTCTATCCGATTCATTTTCAGATTTTGATTGAACATCTACTCTTTGTAAGGCACCGTGTTAAGTGGGAAATCAAGGAGAAGAAGGCAATCCCTGATCTAAGACCTTAGAGTTTAGGGGAGATGGTCTAAGTTGTTTTCTTTCCATAGCAGCACAATGCCAGAAGAACACACAAACTAATAACTATAGTGCACAGAGAGGGAGTTAAAAAGGAAGTAGATACCATATCCTACATGAATGCTGATTCATTCTGCCTATGGGGACTAAGAGAGGGAGTTCAGGGAGTATTACAAGAAGAAAGGAATGGCTGAGCAATGGCGCTTATGTTGACAGTGTCTAAATAGATAAGAGGAGAAGGGAAAGATAGTTCAAGCAAAGGACACGACATGACCATGGATTTTGGTGTTTCTCTTGAGTTTTTAGAGAATTAGAAAATTGGGGACATGATGGAGTAACTCTCCATTCTTTTATTTTTCTTTCAAGACAGAGCTGGTCTTTCTTTTTGCTTTCAAAAAATACGTTTTAATTACTTGGCTGGATACCAGGATTTTCTACTTGGGCACTGATCTCATGAGCAGCTAAATTTGCTCAGCCTTGCATGTCAATCCCTGCTACACCCCTAGAGAATACTCCAGAGGTTTGGGATAGAGTCGGGATGAATGATGCATTTAAGCAAAGGAAGAACTGGTTTGAAGTGGCTGAAGGTAATAATAGAAGAAAATGATTAACTTAAATTTAAGAAGTTTGTATTATAAAAAAATTTAAAACACACAGTACAAAGAATAGCATAATTCATTCTTTTTATCCCCTCCCATATAAATTTGAAATAAATTTAAGATAATATTACTTCATCTATAAATATTTTAATATGTATCTCTGAGGGTAAAAAATCTCATTATAACAAAACACAATTAATGTAGCTAAAAAATTTAACAATATGAACTAAATTTTGAACATTTTGAGCCTGAGGAGCTTATAAAACATCAAGTTTTGATGCTTTGAGGAGACATCAGGGCTAGAGATGAAAGAGCTGGTATCATCAACATGTGCGAGATGCCAAGGATTAGGAAATAGAAGAAGCACTAGGGACAAAGTTTGAATAAAGGCCATAGACATGATGAGTTTGAAGAACATGAAGATCTATGAGGTCTGGAGAAATGAAGCAGTCTCTCCATTTGTAAAGAGAATGAGACTTAGGCAGGGCCTTGAAGAAGAATAGAACTTAAGTAGGTGGTAGGAATGGTGGGGATAATTCATCTGAGAAAATGGTTTGAATGATTACATGAAGCTTCACTGGTACAAAGGCTCACCTCGAAGGAAGGAAGGGAGTGGTAGGAAATGAGGTCACCTAGGAAGGGTTGACAACAATATGCATGCAAGAGTCCAGGATTTAAATTTCATTCACTATTTCAATAAATGTTGGTTGAATGTGTACAGTATACCAGAGACTATGAGTTAGGGGTACAAACACTTATGAGATTAGACTTGTACTCACAAGTAGATTTAGATCTATTGTAGAGGGCATATGAACAAAAATACCACAATTAGTATAAATCATTCAACAGACTTTATTGATGTGTACTGCAAATACAATGATTAATCAGTCATCGTCCTCAAGAAGCCATTGAACCGTTAAGCTGTGATTATGATACTAAAGTGAGAAAAAGTGTTTTTAGGGGAAGTTATTTTTCTCTTTGCACAAAGAATGGAGTAAGGGACAACCTGAGTCCAAAAGACAAATAAAGTGGTAAACCTGCAATAAGGTAGTAGCAGCAAGAATGGAGATAAAGGGATTATATAAGAGATGTATTCATGGAAAAAGGTAGTAGGAGAAACTGAGTAACTGATGTCCGGAAGTCTCGGGGGGGGGGGGGGGGTGGTGTGTGTGTGTGTGTGTGTGTGTGTGTGTGTGTGTGTGTGCGTGCGTGTGTGTGTGTGTGTGTTTCAGGTCCGAGCCATACCAGTTCTCTTTTGAGATGTCTGAAAATCTCTGTGACTGACCCTGAGATGTATAGAGAGCACCTTTTCTAGATGCTAAGAAAAGTTTAGTTAAATGTAGCAACATCTTGAAATATCTTGCTGGGGACATCAGGTGTCTTGGTAGAAGGGAAACTTCCTCATGGACGATGCCATGATACACGGATCTGTTGCCCTCAAATGCAAGTGTTGTCTTAATAAGGGAAGCACAGTGCTTTTTGGGTATCCACATGAAGGTCCACTTGGAGCATTCAGAATGTTCCTTAAATGATTAATCTAACTAAACTCTTACGCTCTCTGTGGTGTTTACTTGGAGTCAGCAAACATCTCACAGATTAAAAAAAAATCAGTAAATTATTTTCAAGGATTGGAAACAGAAATCCTCAGATGATTCACCGATGATTCAGATTTCTGTGTATGGCTTCCATTCAACTTGTTGCCAAGGGAACTTGGGGCCTACTTCCTATCACACCACGGCTGTAAAAAGTATCAGCAAAACCACAGGAGAGTAACTTCTCTACTCTTTTATTGAAAAATAGATGAAGAACTAAATGTCAGCTACACAAGAGAGGCTTAAATATCTGTGAAGATCACATCCACGAGACACCGAGAAGCCAGGTTGTTATTCAATTTATCTACCTACCGCTTTTCCACTGCTTTCCTCATGCAGGGCATGTTCTACAGAGAGCCTAAGATGTCAACAGAAATTGTATTTTTTCGCCATAAAGTCCAGGCTGATGGGTTTTGGTAGTAAGAGCCATGGCCTGTGAAATCTGTGTCAAGGCCAGGCAGGGTTAGAACCCACAGTCATGCTGCCTGCTTCTCTGGGTCATTTTGACAAGAGGAGAACATAAGACGGGGGAGGGAACTACATTGACTGCCACAAGTGGGTCCTGCACACCTTCACTCCCGCAGACATGGACTATTGATTTTGTTCTGACCATCATCTTTATCAAGCAACATAAAAATATCAATACAGTCAAATAATGAGAGAAGGCCAGTCATAAATGGACACTTTCCATTGCATACATACGCTCAATTTTTTTCCTTTAATATGCAATTTGAGTTAAATTCTTATCTGGAAATAGGGAATAAGGCTGTCTCTATGGATAGTTGTCAGGAAGACACATACGGGACATAAGTTACAGCACAGACAAGTGCACACTTTGCCTACAGAGGGCACAATCTTCCATCCACTAGGAAGACCTGGTAGGACAAAATACTAGCGAGCATTCTAAGAATAACTTTCTTCATTTGGCTTTGATGCCAACTAGATCATTTGTAAAGAAAGGAAGTTTCTTCTTTTAAAATGGACATATTTTCTCTTTATGGTTCCATAAGGCAAGAAAGGGTTTCATGAACCCCAGCTAAGACGTATGAGATGTGTAAGAATTTTTATGCTTAAATTTACTTAACATTAGAGCCCTTCTTCTATTTGAAGGGGCAATATGATTAAATGGGAGGCTATAAACTTAAATGGGTGTTAAAGTATTACTTATAGTAAACAGTGATTTTTCTAAAATGCAAACCTGATTATATCATCTCTTCCCACTTTAAAATCTATCATAAGTTTCCTAGCTCTTAGAGAATAAAATCCAAGCTCCTTTCAAGGGATGCAAATTCCTGGTGGCCTCATCTCACACCCCTTTGTACTTGAGCAATGCGGAGCTACTTATAGCTTTCAACTCCTGCTATTGCTCCATACCTCTGTGACATGGTGCATGGACCTTGCTAAGCCTGAAATGTCTTAGCTCTCTTCCTATGTGATTGGTTTCTATTTATTCTTAACACTTAATTCAGATATCACCTGCTCTGCTGAGTCTTTTCTGGTTTAACTGCCTGTCAAAAGCAATTCTTATGTAGGACCTCTGGCTTGCCCATATTTGTAATATTGCATTTATCATACTGTATGTTAACTTTTGTTGATGTATATAATTTTTCTTCTATTACACTGCATAATTCTTGGAAGCCAGATTCATATTATTATTTTTTTAATCTTTGTATTTCTAGCATTTTGCCCAGTACCTAGAATACAGTAAGTCATTTGTAACTGTTGAAACCTTTTCTGTTTTGTAAACCTTATGGTTATTGTTAGAGGAAAATTTGTTTAAAATAAATGCATCACTAGAAAATGATAGTAATACATTAAATAAACATTGCATATCTGTGCCTTAGAATGCCTTGTAGAAGAGAACCATGTCCAAAATTTCTTGTTGGATGAACAAGGGAAGGGTCAAAGTGTCATCAGTCAGATGGATGTAAATTAAAGGGATATTTGTTCAACAAAGAACAACAGTGAGATCTTCCCAATATCTGATGCTGGGACTAGCTGGTAGAAAATTAAGATGTAGTTTTTTTATTGTCTTATGGACTCTCAAAGGGACCAACATAAATATCTGCTTTAATATCTGATTCAAAACTATGAGAGCTTTGCAACCAAGCCTGTCAACCAGGAAGAATGAGAGAACTAAGTTCCTTTCATCAAATTCAGTTTTGTGTTTTGTTTTATTTTTAAGCAGGACATTCACAGGCCCTGGGCCCAAGTATTTCAGAAGTCCTCATCCCTAGGAATGAAGGATGAAGATAAACTGACAAGGATAGAAGTAGGAGAGGAGTTTTATTTTGAAACAAGATTGAACATACTGTCCTTCTACTGTAAGATCTGAGCTATCGGTAGTGCATGGCTTTCTGTAAAGGGAACTAAACTAGTGCTGGGCATTTTGACTTCTCATCAGCACCTTGGACCCTTTGCCTGGCAAAAGGTGTTATAGCACCATCTTGGGGTTCCTAGAGTCACATACCCACTAAAATGAGAGATGCCAGGACATGCTGAGAAAGTTACACTAGAAATAGCATAGTTGAGCCCAATGCTAGAGTAGGATCATGAAATAAAGAGAAACCAGGCTGAGATGTAATTGAGGAGTACAGGAATCTTTGAGCATCTAAAATACCAATTATCTACCAAGGTAGATAACCTTGGTGTAAAGTGCTTTGGAAATAATGACACTCTCCACTTTCCGTACAGAGTGAAAAAATTCTTCAAAAAGAAACAAGAGTAGGGGACGTATCTTTGCCAGGGTTTCTAAAGCCTCAGTGGGGTTACTATTTGGAATTACAGTTCCCTGATGGCTGGACTCCTAGACCAAACCCGTGGAGCCTGGGTTTTCAGAGTCTCACAAGAAACCCAGTGTGAGTGTGAGAAATGGAAAGGAGATTTCAAGAAATGCATCAGGCAATTTGAGTACATGAAAATGTCCACTAACCTGTGTAGTGCTTCCCTTGTCTTCCCAACATTGATAAATGGAATTTTGTCCTCTACCGGGGTATATTTCTCTATTGGTTGTTGTCATATGGATGTTTCCCTACCTGGATATTTTCTGGACAATATCTTTGTGCATTTGGCACTCAAGACTTCCAAGAACTCGTAGGAAGGAAAGTTAAAGATCTGGGCTGGATTCTAATTACGGAACAAGTTTTCACACACTCCCTTTTCCCTGCTCCTCAGTTGGGTCTTCCCTGAGAAGATCACCCATTGACAATAGGTAGCCCAAGGAAGTGCCTTCCACCCCTAGAGATGGCACCAGAAGAAACTGCAATACCCAAACATCAGTCTGGCTGGTGTGGCTTAGAGGTTGACCATCAACACATGATCCAGGAAACTGCAGTTTCATTTCTAGTCCGGGCACATGCCTGGGTTACAGACTCCATCCGCAGTGGGGGGCGTGCAGGAGGCAGCTGGTCAGTGACTCTTTCATCATTGATGTTTCTATCTCTCTCTCCCTCTTCTTTCCTCTCCCTGAAATCAATAAAAATATATATTTAAAAAAATAAGCCCAACATGAAGTTGAATAGAATAACATTGCAAAGTCTTATAAAACGTAACCATCATAGAAACTAAAGCCAACAAAAGTAGACCAGAACTTACAAGCTCAACCTAAACAAAAGACATAAATAGGATCAAGAGTATCCTAACATAATAACTAATATGTCCAGAATGTAATAGAAAATCACTCATCATAACAAGAACCATAAAAACCATAATCTGAATGAGAAAAGATAATCAACTGATGCCAATAAAAAGGTCAATTAGATGTTGGCATGTCTGACAAGAATTTTAAAGCAGCTGCTTTAAAGTGCTCCAAAAACCAATTATGAATCCTCTTGAAACAAATGAAAAAATTCCCAAAATCTTAGCAAAGAAATAGAAGTTATGACAACCTATAGAATGGGGAAAAATATTTGCAAACAATATATCTGATAAGGGGTTAAGATCCAAAATATATAAAGAACTCATACAACTTAATAGCAAAATAAACAAAAACCCCACAAATAATCCAATTAAAAATGGGCAAAGAACCTGAGTACACATTTCTCCAAAGGAGATATATGAATGGCCAACAGGTAAATTAAAAAGTGCTCAACATCATTAATCATAAGGGAAATGCAAATCAAAATCACACTGAGATATTATTACCTGATACCTGTTAGAATGACTACTATAAAAAAGACAAGAGATAATAAAAGGTTCAAGGATATGGAGAGAAAGGGACACTGGTGCACTGTTGATGAGACTGTAAACTCAGCCACTGTGGAAAACAGTATGAAAGTTCCTCAAAAAATTAAAAATAAAACTACCACATGATCTAGCAATCCCACATTTTGGGACTATATCTAAAGGAAACAAATACATATGTCAAAGAGATATCCACACCCCCATGCTCACAGCAGTGTCATTCATAATAGCCAAGATGTGGAAACAACCTATGTGTCCATTTAGGAATGAATGAGTAAAGAAGGTGTGGTTTATATGTGCACAAGGGAATATTATTCAGTCATAAAAGAAGGAAATCTTTCCATTTGTGATAACATGGGTAGACTGAGGGCATGTGCTAAGTGAAACAGTTCAGACAGAAAAAGACAAATACCATATGATCTTATATGGAATATAAAAAGAAGAGAAGAGAAGAGGAGAGGAGAGGAGGGGAGGGGAGGGGAGGGGAGGGGAGGGGAGGGGAGGGGAGGGGAGGGGAGGGGAGGGGAGGGGAGGGGAGGGGAGGGGAGGGGAGGGGAGGGGAGGAGAGGAGAGGAGAGGAGAGGAGAGGAGAGGAGAGGAGAGGAGAGGAGAGGAGAGGAGAGGAGAGGAGAGGAGAGAAGAGAAGAGAAGAGAAGAGAAGAGAAGAGAAGAGAAGAGAAGAGAAGAGAAGAGAAGAGAAGAGAAGAGAAGAGAAGAGAAGAGAAGAGAAGAGAAGAGAAGAGAGAGAAGAGAAGAGAAAAAAGAAAAGAAAAGAAAAGAAAAGAAAAGAAAAGAAAAAAAGAAAAGAAAAAAAGAAAAGAAAAGAAAAGAAAAGAAAAGAAAAGAAAAGAAAAGAAAAGAAAAGAAAAGAAAAGAAAAGAAAAGAAAAACAGACTCATAGAAAGATCAGATTTGTAGTTACCAGAGGGGATAGGGGGAATTAGATGAAAGTGGTCAAAACTTGGGGGATAAAAGAAGAAACAGAGTTACGGAAAAGACCGGGGCCAGATTGCATAGCACCACTTCCAGGCCAATTTCCATGACTCTGGTTGTGTTTCAACTCATTATAATTATTACTCATGGTTTTAAGAGTTGTGAATTGGAATAAGCCCCTGGGACAAACAAGAATATGTAGTGGCTCTTAAGTTTCCTTAACTATTATCAGTATTTCACCCCTCTCCCCTATTTTCCTGATCTGCTTCAGTAAATTAAGAAAAGGTCAGATTATAGTATTCTAAGATATAAAAATAACATTTATTCATGTCCTGTTCTGGATTGCTCAACCCAATCTGAGTTGTTATTGACAAAATTAGCATCGGCAATACTGAGAAACAGGCCATCCTTTTGTAAGAAGTTCCTGGCTTAACTATTTCCAAACCCACATCTAGTTTCAAGCCAGGTGGTCACCTATACTGAATGGAAACTAAAGTTGGAGCTGCTGATCAAAATTACCTTTAAGTTCAGAAAACTCCCTTAAGTGAACCTGCCCTAAGTCCCCAATTCAGCTTGCACTAAGTGAAATGAATTTTATTCTTAACACATTTTAAATTCATGTTACATAACAAGCAATCAAAACTTACAGGCAGATAATCCATTCAAAATTCATGGAGCCTGGCAGGCGTGGTTCAGCGGTTGAGCATCAACCTATGATCCAGGATATCAAGGTTCAATTCCCATTCAGGGCACATGCCCGGGTTGTGGGCTTGATCCACAGAAGGGAGCATGTAGGAGGCAGCAGATCAATTAATGTCTCTCATCATTGATGTTTCTGTCTCTCTCTCCCTCTCCTTTCCTCTCTCTGAAATCAATAAAAATATATTTAAAAAAAAAATTCATGGAAAACAAAATACCTAACCTATTGATGGCCACAACTCTCTTTCTAGGAAGAGGAAAATTTAAAAGAAAATCAAGAAATATTCAGTTTGATAATTTGCTGGCACAGTGTCTCTGATATTTAAATTTTTTAAAAGCACATGTTTCAACACTTTCTGTGAAACAGCCTCCTGGGGATGACTTTGACCTGGGGATAGGGAACACTCAGAGGAATAGTTGCTTGGTAGTGAAATGCATGCCTTCAGGCCAAGGGATGTGCTCCGCTGACCACTCCCACTGTTTTGATGGTTCAAGTACATGGTACAAGTACATGGTACAAGTACATGGTGCAAGTACACAACTCTCATATCTAAGGGATCTGCCAGAAGGATGAAAGAAGCACTGATGGAATCTTGTTTGATCTTCTCTATTTCTAAGTATAATCACTTTTCACAGTGTCTGCATTACCTGTTCACCTATGAGTTCAGCTTTTTCCTTTTTTGGAAAAAGAATAGAGCTGGCTAAAATGATTAGGTCCAAAGAAGTAAATTGGTTGGTGGGCACACAGAGCAATATACAGATCTTGTAACATAGAAAAACCCACACCTGAAACCTATACGTTCATATTAACCATTGCCACGCCAATAAAATCAATAAAAATAAAGAAGTAAATTTCCTTTTTATCTTTACCCATATGTAATAGGCATTCCCAGGAGCATAGGAGACTTCGCTCAAAATGGAAACGTAAAAGATTTACAAGACTTAGAAAATGACCATTCTCTATCATCTCCAGTACATAGTTTGTCTGATACATGTCCTACAATTCTACATGAGATAAAAAGACTGCAAATCCACACAGTCACAAAGCTGCAAAGCCTAGAGCAGGTGATGAGTTAGCAGAGTTACTAGGAAAACAGCCTTCACGATATCGGGGTCTCCTTCAAGTTCCCTACAGCACATCGGGAGCACAGCAGGAAGACAAAACTTCCCACTCCATTTTATTTTATTTATTTTTAAAATATGTTTTTATTGATTTCAGAGAGGAAGGGAGAGGGGGAGAGAGAGAGATGGAAACATGAATGATGAGAGAGTGATTGATCGGCCGCCTGCTGCACGCCCCCTGATGGGGATTGAGCCCATAACCCGGGCATGTGCCCTGACAGGGAATCGAACCTCTATCTCCTGGATCCTAGGTTGATGCTCAACCACTGAGCCACACAGGCCGGGCTTCTTCCCACTCTATTTTAAAGTCACTATATTTTACAAGGCTTAAAATAAATGTAATGAAAGATAATGGGCACAATGATAGGTCACATTGAAAATGATCATAAAAACTTTTACATAAACACTGTCATGGCATCTAAATTTTCAGAGTCCAAAGATTGAGAGGGAATTTAATACAGTTGAGTAGTAATATGAAGAGACCACAGAATAACTGCTCTAAAGCAGTCCCATTTGTCTTCACCATTGGATTCTGATAGCAATGGTATCTGAAGAAAGGCACTCAGCTCAGAAGCTCACAGATTTACAAAGCTTATGAGTCTGAAGGAATTATTGGGTTAAATAAGTATACAAATTATGCTTTGCAAACCAAGTCTAATCGATAAAGTTTAATGCATATGCCTACATACATACATAGACACACAATCGTTTCTATACCATAAGCCTACTGTGCGTACTATTTTGAAACCCATTATTTTCACTTATTGAAATATTATTATATCTTATTAACTATTATATCTTATTGAAAGCACAATAAGATATGCTAAATAGTCATCCTTTGAAATCATAAAATGAAAAGATACAAACCTTAACTTTATTTATCCAAATCATTATTATTGGACATTTAAGTTATTTTTAAAATTTCATGATTATATATAATCTTTTGGTCAATTCTTTTTTTTTTTATCCTCACCTGAGGATATGTTTTTATTGATTTTAGAGAGAGGGAAAGGGATTAAGGAGAGAGAGAGAGAGAGAGAGAGAGAGAAACATCTATCAGTTGCCTCCAGTACATGCCCTGACTGGGAGTCTAAGCTGCAAACTTTTGGTGTACTGGATGACACTCCAATGAACTGAAGGACCCAGCCAGGGATTTTGGTCAATTTTTAATAAATAAGTATTTGGAGATATGTCTCAGGATTCCTACTGCTCAAATTCCTGGCAGTGGAAACGGTGGGTCAAAAGTTTAAGGCTTTTAAAACATTTTGTCAAAATTTCCTTCAGAATGGGTGTATCAACAAATATTCTCATTAGCAGTGCTTACGTGCTCACTTACAGTGTCCCTTATAAATACCTACGTGCTTTCTATTATCATCTAGATTATCTCATACAGTGCCTCTGTAGAAAGAATTTTTTTGGCTGCTAATAAAAATGCAACTAAGATGACATCTGCAGAGGTCAATAATGCAATCAATCATGTAACCTGAAAATCATGTATGTGAGAGGAGCTAATTCATATGAACTGTGCAGACTGCTGTCAAAACTCAGGAAGATCTGCGGCTATTATTCTTTATTTCTCTTGAAGGTTAAACTCTGGATAAAGATTGAAAGCTAGCTGCTTAGTGAAGTTGTTTTTAGATTTCATTACCTAAGACATGCTATAGTAATGAGTCATCATATCAGATTAACACATGCAATAGCTTGAATGTCAAATAAGAGGGAGAATTCAGAGGAAAGAAAAATGATCCCCAGGGCCTAGATATAAATACTGTCTTGGCAAAATTCTAAATCTAAATGTGACAGATGTATTGCAAGACCTTTATAAACCTTAAGAGCAGGGCGGGCGGGGGGTGTCATTTTGGCTGGAGACTCTCAAAACCATAGGAAATCCATTGTTTTCAAGTGATTTGCCTTCAAGAGATATTCACATTCTTTCTTGCTAGAATAACCAAGTATTTTTCCATCTTTGGTATAATGGAAAGAGCATAGGAAGATAAGTTGGACACCCTGATTTTATATATCGCAGCTCCACTGCACATACTGTATGACTTGGGGGAGAGGGGATACTTTTGTAACAGTAGCTAACTTTCACTGATTATTCTTTATATTTCAGGTCTTGCTCTCGCATGTGTGTTTTCATTTAATCTTATAATATCCATACTGTAGATCATATTCTCTAGTCCCACCTTTTTGTAGATGATAACACTGAGTCTGAGAGTTCACAGGCTTTTCCCATCGTGACTTAGACACTTAGTGTTGGAGACAGATGTCTGTTTGCCCCCAGAATCCAGGGGCTTAACCACTGCTCTATTGCTTCTGTTGCTCATTTGAAAAATGAGGGCATTTAGGCAATTAGACTAAATCTTTTCTAAATTCCTCTCTAAATTCAGAATTCTCTTTTCTATTATTTCCTTCCTTTTTGAAAAATAAAAAGGCAGTATTCCTGTGTTCACAGAATCAATGAGGGTCAAAGGTATTTAAACTTCCCAGGTATATTCATACTACTTTTAAAAAATTAACATTATTGAGATATAATTCATATAAAGTATGCAATTCAATGAGTTTTCGCAGATTCAGAGTTGTGCAATGATCACTACGATCAATTTAGAACATTTTTAGCATCCTAAGTAATCCATAGCAGCACCTATTAGCAGTATCTACTCATTTTCCCTCAAGCCCCAATCTGACACACAGCCCTTGGCAAACACTATTTTCTGTCTCTATGGATTTGCCTATTCTGAACATTTCATGTAACTCAAATAATGCAACATATGGCCCTTTGTGACTAATGTCTTTCACTTAGCATAAGGTTTTCAGTGTTCATCCATGCCATTGCCTATATCAGTACTCTTTCCTCTTCATGACTGAATAATATTTCATTATATGGATATACCATTTGTTTATCCATTCATCAGTTTATGGATAACTGAGTGGTTTCCACTTTTGGCCTATTTTGAATAATGCTGCTAAGAGCATTAGTGCACATGTTTTTCTGTGAACATAGGTTTTCATTTCTCTTTGGTATATATCTAGGAATGAAATGCTGGGTTATATGATAACTCTATGTTTAACATTTTTGAGGAACCACCAAAGTATTTTTAAAGAAGCTGCACCATTTTACATTCTCACCAAAACTTTATAAGAGTTCCAATCTCTCCACATCCTCACCAACACTTGATACTATTTGTCTTTTTGATTATAGCCATCCTAGTGGGTGTACAGTGGCATCTCTTGCAACTTTGATTTGCATTTATCGGACAGCTTATAATCTGAGCATCTTTTCAAGTGCTTATTTACCATTTGTATATCTTCTTTGGAGAAATGTCTATCCAAATACTTTGCTTATTTTTTTTGAGTTGTCCTTTTATTATTGAATAGGAAACGCTCCTTATATATTCCAGAGACAAGTCTATTGTAAGATATGACTTTAAAAATTTTCTCCATCCTGTGGGTTGTCTTTTCACTTTCCCAGTAGTGCCCTTTGAAAAAGTTTTAATTGTGATAATGTCTGATTCATTTTCTGTTTTGTTTCCCATGCTTTTGGTGTCCTATCTTAGTAAACATTGCCTAATGCAATCTCATGAACACTTACACCTTCACTTTTTTTTAAAGAGTTTTATAGCTTTAGATCTTACATTTAAATTTGTCCCTTTTGGGTTAATTTTATGTATATATGTTGTTAGGTAGAGGTCCACTGTAATTCTTGGATGTGCACATACAGCTCGAATAGTCTTGAACAGACTGCTCTTTCCTCATTGAGTTATCTTGAAATTCTTGTTGTCTATCTTGTTTTTGATCGCTAATTTTCATGTCCATTTATTCACTTGTTACTATTTATTTATTATTTATTTATTTATAATGTATTGGAGTGACATTGGTTAATAAAATTCTATAGGTTTCAGGTGCATCATTCTATAACACATCATCTGTATATTGTTTTGTGTGTTCAGCACCCAGAGTCAGGTCTCCTTCCATCGCCATTTCTCTCCCCTTTGCCCTCCGCTCCCCTCCTTTCACCTCCAGCGCCCTCTGGTCATCACCACACTGTTGTGTGTGTCTATGAGGGTTTTTCTTAATCCCTTCACCTTTTTCCTATAGCCCCCCATCGTTCATTGCTTCATTATTTACAATAGCCAAGATTTGGAAGCAGCCCAATTGCCCATCAGTAGAAAAATGAATTAAAAAACTGGTACGGAGGAGGAAACAAGATGGCGGCGCAGGTAACCGCCGTGCCCGCCTCCCGCAACCACATCAAACTCACAACTAAAGTACAGAACCACCGTCACGCGGAGCCCCCTGAGACCTGGCTGCACAGAAGCCCCACAACCAGGGAGCTGAAGCAGCACCGAGAGCGGGAGGAGGGGCGGAGACGCGGGCGGGTCGGGGCTGAATCGGAGACGCTGCTGCGGACCCACACCCGGTGCTGCGGGGTAAACCCGAGAGGGAATCTCGGAGGTGGGGGTTTCCCAGAGGAGTGAGGGGTCCCAGCCCCACAGAAGGCCCCCAGCCCAGGGCTCCAGGGCCCAGAAGAGACGTCCCCACAGCTTCGGGCTGTGAAACCCGCGGGGACTGTCCCTGAGGGTCGCGGAGGCTGCGGGAGCCCCAGCAGCTCCTCTAAAGGGCCCGGCACGGACTCACTCGGACGCTCCCTCTGAGCCCAGCGCCGGGCAGCAGCCGGAAAGGACCCGGGACACTCGGGGAGGAACTAACCTGCCTGAGATCCGGGCGAGAGGCGGAGGGGCGGCTTCCTCCCAGGCAGAAGGGCCGGCAGAGGCCATGGCTCCTGTGGCGAGTCCTCCCCGCACACGGCCGGCAGGCAGGCGCCATGTTTGAGTCGCCAGCACCTGACTCGCACCTTTGGCCCCGCCCCGTGATTCCCGGAGGCCCCGCCCCTCCCCACCTGCAGCTCATCCAGGCCATTTCCAGGGGCTTTTCTGTGCAAGTGGCCTCTGGAGCCTCATGCTTAGGACTTTCCTAAAATCTCTCAAACAAGCAGCAGCGGGCCCCATAGGGCTTGATAAGCGGCCCCAGGCCTGGCACTAACGGCAGCTGCATTGGCTCATAGCTTGGCCTCTCCTGGACTACGCAAAGCCCAGCACAAGTAGCAGCCAACTACAGTTTGCTGAGTCGCTCAGGCTGGGTGGCCCTGGGCAAGGCACTGGCACAGGCTGACTTTGCACCTCCTGGGAGGCCCCAGAGACAGTGCACCTGGTGGTCAGACTCGACCAGGCTGGATTACAACCCTACCATATCCACGAGTGGCACACTCAAGGGGCGCACTTGGTGAACACCAAAGCCCCATGGAAGTAACTCCTGCTCCATAGGGGTGTCTCCAGCACAGCAGCTCTTTGGCTGTAGTTGCAGCTGGTCCCCACAGCTGACTGGTCTGGGGGTCAGTTCCTCCCAGTGACGCCAACAGCAACCAAGGCTCAACTACAACAGGACAGAGCACACAGCCCACACAGGCGAGCACCTAGAAGGCCCAGCTCAGGTGACTGGGGAGGCTGAGCCACTGGACCCTACAGGACACCTACTACACAAAGCCACTCTACAAATTCCAGGAGACATAGCAACTCTATCTAATACATAGAAACAAACACCTGGAAGCAGCCAAAATGCACAGACAAAGAAACATGTCACAAAGGAAAGAACAGAAGAAATCTCTAGAAAAGGAACTAAATTAAATAGATCCAAGTAAGCTAACAGATACAGAGTTCAGAATTTTGTGTATAAGGATGTTTAAGCATATTAGGGAAATAGCTGAGAAAATCGATGACATAATAAAGGACCAATTTGAAATGAAGGCTACACGAGCTGAAATGAAGAATAATTTACAGGGAAGCGACAGTAGACGCTGAGAATCAAATCAGCAATTTGGAACATGAGGAAACAAAACACACCCAACCAGAAGAGCAAAAAGAAAAAAGAATCCAGAAATATGAAGATAGCATAAGGAGCCTCTGGGACAACTTCAAGAGGCCCAACATTTGTATTGTTGGGATCCAGAAGGGGAAGAAAGAGACCAAGAAATTGAAAACCTATTTGAAAAAATAATTACAGAAAACTTCCTCTATCTGGGGAAAGAAATAGACTTACAAGCCCAGGAAGCACAGAGAGTTCCAAACAAGAGGAACCCAAAGAGGCCCACAGCAAGGCACATCAGAATTAAAATGCCAAAGGTTGAAGACAAAGAGAGCCCGGCTGGGCATGGCTCAGCAGTTGAGCATCGACCTAGGATCCAGGCAATCGGGGTTCGATTCCCGGTCAGGGCACATGCCCGAGTTGCGGGCTGCAGCTGATCAGTGACTCTCTCATCATTGATGTTTCTATCTCTCTCTCTTCCTCTCTCTGAAATCAATAAAGATATATTTAAAAATAAAATAAAATAAAGACAAAGAGAGAATCTTAAAAGCAGCAAGAGAAAAGCAATTAGTTACCTACAAGGGAGCACCCATACAACTGTCAGCTGATTTCTCAACAGAAACTTTGCAGGCCAGAAGGGAGTGGCAAGAAATATTCAAAGTGATGAAAAACATGGAACTACAACCAAGATTGCTCTACTCAGCAAAGCTATCATTTAGAACTGAAGGTCAGATAAAGAGTTTCACAGACAAGGAAAAGCTAAAGGAGCTCATCACCACCAGACCAGCACTACATGAAATGTTGAAGGGTCTTCTTTAAGAAGAAGCTAATGAACAAAAGAATCTGATGAACTAAATAGATCCAGAGACATTGATGCATGTAGCAGAGAATAATATTTCAGAGAAAAGAGGGAAGGGGGGTGGAGGGTGGGAAGAGATTAACCATAGAAGTTATATGCATATATACATAACCCATGGACACAGTCAGTAATGGGGTGAAGGCCTGGGAAAGGGGTGGGAGCAAGGTGGAAGGGATCAATTGGGGGGGGATGGGACACCTGTAATACTTTCAACAATAAAGATAAAAACAAAAATAAAAACAAAAAAACCTGTGGTACATCTACACAATAGAATACTGCATAGCCATAAAAAAAAAAAAAAAAAAGGAAATCATGCCTTTTGCAACAGCGTGGATGGACATTGAGAGTATCATGGTAAGTGAAGAAGCCAGTCAGAGGAAGACAAGTACCATCTGATTTCACTTATATGTGGATTCTAGTGAACAAAATAAACTAACAAGCTAAATAGAAACAGACTCCCATAGAATTTGTAATCAAATTGTACAATTCTTTGAGTTATGGACCATGTATTATACCTATGCATGCCCCACTTCTAATATCTTGCAGGGTACTAAATCTTTATTAGGTACTTAATAAATCATTGATTGCTAGGTTGGTCAATACAAGTGAAGGTATCAAAGGGGTAAAGGAAATAAGCCAGGAGTTATTATAGAGATAAAAGCTGCAAATGTCATCTTACATTGTTGTATCTCGACTAATGGTTTTGAAAATGCCTAAATAATTTGCTAATATTTGGAAAACAATTCAAATTAATATTTTATTGAGAATAATTTCTAAGTCGTTACTATGTTAGTAACATATGCTGCTGTGGGAATTCCTTTATACAGCATTGAATCCCCAAATCCTTTCAAGCTATGGAGTCGACTTTTTTCATGTACATTCTTGTTTTAGCGTAGTGTTCAGGCATACCTTAGCTGTATTGCAGGGTTAGTTCCAGACCACTGCAATAAAGTATCACAATAAAGCAAGTTGTAATATTTTTGCTGATGGAGGGTCTTGCTTCCAATTTGTAAAAAAAGCAACATCTATTAAAAGAAATAATGCAAAATGCAATTAAACACTGTATGCCTTTATACAGTTAGTTACCTTTTTTTCTTATTCTAGGCTCTCTTGTGTGCCTACTAATTGTATAGCTAATTATTCAATATATTAAGCCAAACAAACCATCTATAGATATCAATCCAAATAAAAATGAATTATAAAACATTGTGCCTCTTTACTCATTGCAAACAATCTCTCTTCTAGACATTATGTTCATGTTGACAATTTCAGAATTGAGTGGTAGAAAATGAAAAATCAGGCCTCTGCCTGACCTACAAACATAAAATCTTCAAAAAAAAAGTTCTATTTTTCCTCCATTAAATGAATATTAAGTTAATCAAATCTAAGACTCGTTCTTTTAAGTTAAGGTTGGCAGGCAACCCTCTAAAAATGCAAATTATATAATAGACTCTTAAATTTTTCCTGTCCTTTCCTTCATCTTATTAATCTTGCAAGGAGCATCATGTATGTCTTTCAGAACATTGAATTTTAGTGGAGATGTTTCTGAGTAAAGAAAACCACGCTCCACATAAGCATTTAACAAAATTACTATGAAAAAAATGTGAAAAGAAGTTTGAGAAATCAAGGCTCTTCTTTTGTTATTTGAACTGGATGACTGTCAAGTTTAAAACACTGGCTTTCATTTTCATGTAGTATTTTTTAAAATTTGAAAGTATGCAAAAGTGCAGTAAGTGGAAAAAAAATAGTATAGGAAAATAACACACATATATAAAGAATTAAGACCTGAAGTCCCAGTCAGCCTACTTATTTAGTAAATTTCCTTCCTTATTTATATTTTGTTTTTTTAGATATTCTAGCTCTGCAGAGGCTAAATGAGAAAAGTATGATGAAATATTTAACCTCCATCATGAAGTAGAAATAAAAATAAGGTTAGTGATCTGTTTGCTAGGAAATCTGTTTAAGACCTAGATTTGCATGCATCTCCTATTTCCTTGGCCATTAACTGCATTAGCCTTTCAACCTGGCTTAGCCATATCAAGTAACATTGCCATCAGTGCACACGGCAAGTAGCTAAGGAAGATCTAGTCCAGGATAACTGAACCTCTTAGACTGCAGACATTACAGTGGGATTTAGGAAAGATTAAACTCTTTGTACCCTGCCAAGAGCAATAATTAAAGAGAATGGAATCTGCTTATATAAACAGCTGTCATTTCTTCTTCAACAAGGAATTTTGCCATTTGCCAGTATCAAAAAGGCTAATCTTCTAGAAAGAACTGAATTTTTACCATTTCTCGAATTCTTCCTCCCAGCAAGAACGCCTGAAAGAACAATCATAAGGAACATGCACTCTGAGGAAGGGTCTGCACACCAGCAGCTGCCCAAACCCAGGGAACTTCAGGAAAAGTCAGTGCAATACTTTGCCTGATTGTTGTTTGTCTAAGTCCCTAATCCAGATCCATGGTCTAACTTATCATCTTCCTCTGGCATTCCTATTCCTACACCAGCCTTCAGGTCCTAGATGACTAGTAAATATGCTTCAATCTTTGAAAGGCAAACCTTAGTTTTTAGCCAAATAACTAAAAAGTAAAAGGAACTTCTAGGTGTTTTTGAAGTAGAAGACTTCCTTCCAACTTAATGATCATCAGTAAAAATTAATTGTCTGAGAAGCTGGACATATAAAAATCATGAGCGCTTTCATTCCAGATGTGATGATGACTGTAAGCCGTAGGATACAGATTCTACACGTTATGAGAGGAGAGAGGACAGACTATTGAATCGAATGTGAAATACAGATTACTAAGAGATGGGGAAGAGTAGGCCGTGTGTTGTAGATCCCCAGATCCTGTTCACACACCATATTTATTTTATTCTCCAGAACACTTAGGGTGGGAAACAGTAACTGGGCCTCAGAGAAGTTTCATGGTTTGCCTGAGAACCAAGCCTAGTTCATTGAAAAGTCACGATAGTATCCGAGTCCCCACCTTCCAGACCAGTGTTTTTTCATCTTACTTTCCAAGAATGTATTAAAGCAAACAAACAGATAGATCCCTTATGCATATGAAAAGATGTTGGATTTCAAACATAACAAAAAAAATGTACTGAGATATCATTTCTCAGCCATCAGACTGGCAAAACCAAAGTATAACACAAATTCTGTTGGTGAGGCTGTAGGGAAATAGGAACTATCACACACTTTTGGCAGGATTAGAATATGATACAAACCCTAGGGAGGAGAATTTGGTGAGTGTGACCAAAGTACAGGCACGTTTAAGCCACTCCAACTTTAGGCTATTGGGACTAAAAGGAAAGATTAAGTTCTAGAGTCTAGATCAGATCACCTGTTGGCAGCTATAACCAAAGTCTGCCCTGGGGACCTGGAGCCAGAGGAGAAGTAGTCGTACTCAGAGACATCCTGGGCTTCTAATGCTCAGCACGGCGACTAGAGCAAACAATACTGTACTGTATACTTGAAATTTCCCAAAAGAGTAGATTTTGAGTGTTCTCACCACACACACACACACACACACACACGTGCACGCGGTAACTATGTGAGGTGATGGATATGTTAACTGACCTAACTGTGGTAATTATTTCAAATCACCACATTGTATGCCTTAAAGTTACACAATGTAATTTGTCAATCATATCTCAATAAAATTGGAAAAAATAAAGTTAAATGTTTAAAAAAAGGATGGTTTTCAAAACTTAATGGAGTCATCTCAAAAGGAGACGACAGCTTGAAAGGGATCCCATTAGAAAAGTCTCAATGTATTTAACATCAAAAAGAATAATTTTTGTAGTTGATTTAAAATTAATTTTATAAAACTCCTTTAATGCAAAATTAAACCAAACAAGGGGGAAATGGCAGAAAAATGAACTGGTTATCATTTGAGTTAGTTAGTAAACCAAATTTTAGGAGGTAGACTCTGTCTCCTACTGTGATATAATTCAACACAACATCAGGCATGATGCATTCTAGCCCCAAATGGCAAATTTATATCTAATCAGTCATGAGATAAATCCAGAGACCTGCTCTTCAATGAACGACATAAAAACAATCTAGACTGTTCTAGACTAATTGAAGCCTAAGGGGCATAGTCCTAGATTGGACACTGATTTTAGGCAAAGCAGGAAGAAATTGGATATATTTGATTGTTGCTGAGTTTAAAATAAAATTAAGAAAGTATTATTAATTTGCTATATGTATAAATGGTATTCAGCTCTGTAGAAAATGTTTATTATTGTTAAGAGCTGAATAATGATAATGAAGTAATTAGGGGTGTATTTTGATGCTTGTATCCCTTTAAAATATACCCATATAAAAAATATTTTTGAAGAGACATTTAGCATAATCCTTCATAATCTAACTTCATCTTACTTCACTAATTTCATCCAGCCATATGGCAAAATAATAACTATCACCTATGTATTTACTATTTAAAAAATAGCCTCTTTTGAAACTTTCAGGAGAAGTAAACTTATTTTACTATATAACAAAGTCTTGTTTCAGAGCAAAAATTTTTTAACCTCAAATTCTTTTTTTCAATAGTTTCACCAATATACTGCTTTTTATTTGACCTGCAGTGGTATATAAAACCAAGTATTACCCAGCTTTTTGGAATAAGTTTACAAAGTTATGGAATTTATGTGCTAAGAACCTGCAAAGGTAGGATTTGATTACATACATAATAATAATTCAGACCCCTAACAGTATATAGGTAACATTAGTCACTGGGTAACCTTAAATTCTTGAATGGATGGCAGGATGCTTGAATAGCAGGTGTGTGTGTGTGTGTGTGTGTGTATTTACAAATATATATTTATCTTGGACAAGTTTTATGGCTTTCATCAAGTTGTCAACAGGGCATGTGGCTCCAAAATATTAAGAATGTCAAGAGGTTTGCCAGTTTTACTTCTATAACTCACTTCACTGTAGTTTTTATTTATTATTTATTTATTTATTTATTTTAAAAATATGTTTTTGTTGATTTTAGAGAGAGAGGAAAGGAGAATATGGATAGAGAGATAGAAACATGGATGCTCAACCACTGAGCCACCCTGGCTGGGCTACACTATAGTCTTTAAAAGAATAGTGCTTACCTACTCTAAGTGTCTTTAAAATAATAGAATCATATTAACATATTAGAGGGTTTGCTACCATGAAACAAGAACAGGTTAACCTGAAAAAGGAGCAGAGAACAAGAATTCTTGAAGATTAATGACAAGATTTCCTGGATAAGACTGCAAACTAAAATGAGATGTAATTTTGTGTATTTGCTGGAGTAGAAGAAAAAAACAATCCACATGGCTTTGATGCTTAGGACATTCTCTGTGGAGAGATGCATTTAGTACCAGAGGATTATACTTATTTCTCCAATCACACGACTTGGGTCTGTAGTGATTAATATTATATAATTAAAACATTATATATATTATATGAGAAGCCCATGGTTTCCTTGTTAAACTTGTGGCCTCCCCTTTACAGATGACATTTTCACTTATATTTTTCACTGCATGCTGAGGATAAGTAACTCCCGAGGGCTATTCTTTCTCTACATTTACTTATGTTATAAACTGTGTCTAGTTTTCTGACAATGAGGGAATGACAGTTGATTACAGAGTCTCCTCTTTGAGACTTGAGAAAAAAAATGATTATTTAATCCTAAACTGTTAGCTGGGTCAGGTATCTGGCATTAAAGACTGAATATTTGCTTGAGTTTGAATTGAGGTAAACTTCCATGAGCACACTAAAGGCTGGGCCACCAGAGGTGGTTCCTATAGGGACAGGACTAGTGTTCAGGGGGAAGGAAAGACGTGCCACATGAGTGGCTGCACAGGGTTCCATACTTAAAAGAGGCTGGTGCTTGGGTTAATGCCTGGCTCACACCACCTTAAAATTCTTTTTTTTTTTTTTAAGTTTCTTTATCTTTATTGTTGAGAATGTCCCCTTTTTATCCCCATTAATCCCCTCCACCCACATCCTTTCTACCTCCAGGCTTTCCCCATACCAGTGTCTGTGTCCATGGGTTATGCTTATGAACATATAAGTTCTTTGATTAATCTCTCCCTACCCACTCCCCTCCCCACCTTCCCTCTGAGATCCCTCAGTCTGTTCCATGCTTCTATGTTTCTGGATCCACTTTGTTCATCAGTTTATTTTGTTTATTCTATTCCACATATAAGTGAGATCATGTGGTACTTGTCTATCTCTGACTGGCTTATTTCACTTAGCATAATACTCTCTAGTTCCCTCCATGCTGTGCCAAAGGATAAAAGATCCTTCTTTTTTACAGCTACATAGTATTCCATGGTGTGAATGTGCCACAGCTTTTTTACCCACTCATCTACTGATGGGCACTTGGGCTGTTTCCAGATCGTAGCTATTGTAAATCGTGCTGCTATGAACACAGGGGTGCATAAGTTCTTTGTGCTTAGTGTTTCGGGTTCCTGAGGATATATTCCTACAAGTGGGATCACTGGGTTAAATGGCAGGTCAATTTTTAATCTTTTGAGGAAACTCCATACTGCTTTCTGTAGTGGCTGCCCCAGTCTGCATTCCCACCAGCAGTGTCCTAGGGTGCCCTTTCTCCACACCCTCCCCAGCACTTGTAGTTCGTTGACTTGTTGATGGAGCCATTCTGACAGGCGTGAAGTGATACCTCTTTGTGGTTTTAATTTGCATCTCTCGGATGATAGTGATGTTGAGCATTTTTTCATATGTCTCTTAGCCATTTGTATGTCCTCTTTGGAGAAGTGTCTATTTAGGTCCTTTGCCCATTTTTTAATTGGATTGTTTGTCTGCCTTTTGTTAAGTTGTATGAGTTCCTTATATATTTTGGATATTAACCCTTCATCAGATGTGTCATTGGCAACATGTTCTCCCAAACAGTGGGCTCCCTTTTCGTTTTGTTGATGGTTTCTTTTGCTGTGCAGAAGATTTTTATTTTGATGCAGTCCCATTTATTTATTTTCTCCTTAGTTTCTCTTGCCCTAGGAGATGTGTCAGCAAACATATTGCTATGAGAGATGTCTGAGATTTTGCTGCCTGTTTTCCTCTGGGGTTTTTATAGTTTCATGTCTTACATTTAAGTCTTTTATCCATTTTGAATTTACTTTTGTGTATGGTGTAAGTTGGTGGTCTAGTTTCGTTGTTTACATGTATCTGTGCACCACCTTAAAATTCTTAACCACATCCGAACAACAAGGGGCATCACATTTTCATTTTGTTCTGGGCCCCACATATAATGTAGCCAATCCTGCATGCGTGGCTTGACCCTGGGCTTATCTGTGGAGCTGGCTGTCACTCTGTTCAACTTTTTTCTTGCTCAGCTATTGCTACCCTATTTCCTTCCTGCAGATAAGGACTGGGGTTGGACTGCTCCAGTTATTGCAACAGTACAAAAGCCACGAGTGAATGTGTATTAGGATTGGGGAATGTGAGGTAAGGCAGGGAGGAAGGCCTAAATATTAAATCATTGAAGTCATGGTCATTTTATTCCATTTTTATAGCTCTCATTGCAATGCTCCTTCTTTAGATTTTTAGTAATTCCCATCCTTCTATTGACTCTGACATCCCTGTTAGAAAGGGTCACTCCATATTTTCTCTCTAAAAATTTAAAAGCATTGTTTTTCAAAATATAGTTGAAGACTGGTAGTGGTGACATTTTGATAAGGCTACATTTAAATGTTTGTGCGAACAATGTTATGCATTTTTGGGGGAGGATCACAAATTTGCAGCTTACCAGAGCTACTTTGTGGAGTTGTGCTGTGCACAGCCTGCTGAAGGGAGCTGAGGTACCCAGTGACTCAGTGCATCTATGGACATTCCCTGGCCTCTTATCTGATTTAGCCTCATTGTTATAATATCTAGAGTGCTGCAGTAGGGGAAGTGTTCACAATAAGTGCTATAGACTTTGTTTTTTACTTTTTCTAAGGTGAGCAAACAGAAGCATATAGTAATAATAATATATTTATATATGGTAATAGTTATCATGACACTATTATTATACTCATAATGAATAATTTCTATATATGAGGCACTGTCCTAAAGACTTGATGAGCTCCATTTCATTCAATGTCCCCATCAACCTGAGAAGTAGCACTGAATTATCCACTATTTATAACAGAAAAAACTGAGATTCAAAAAAGTGAAGTGGTTTGACCAAGGTTGGAGCAGAAATTGGAACCCAGGCCACAGGAATCCAGAGGCCATGCCATGCAGCGCTGTGGTGCCTTACTCCAACAGAGAAACCATTTGCTATTCACTCTCTTTAAGACTAGGGAGGCCCTGGCTATTTCATTTCTGTCTGTTGAGTGAATTAAACAAATAAACAATCACACACTGAAAGCAATTCTACTCTTTTTAATCTTTAACTCTCATTCCTAAAATACAATGATTGCTTTTTGTACGTGACTTTGGTTTTGGAAGTTTCATGGTGAGCAGGTTGTCATTCATGAGGTAGGATTTCAAAGGAACATAAATTGAGGACCTTTGCTGTTGGTTGTCATGAAAAAGGGAAGAAATGAGGCAATAAGCTGCAGATAAGGCTGAGAAATCCAGTCTTTTTCTAAGAAAATGGTATACTGCTTCTTGTTTACCTCGAAGCATCATAGCATTGATCTCAACTGGTCACGTATGTATGGGATTTAAAATATAATATTTCAGAACAGTCCAAATACCTATCATACTATTTTTGTGTTTATTTATCTGGTTGTTTCACTTTTATGGCTGATTTAAGAAAGCACTTGATACACCAATACTGAAAATCACATAAACACCATCTTCTATAGAAACAATAAAAGATACTGAAATACGACACAATGAAAAAAATGTGTAATCATTGTTCAAATGCAATCTGAAATTCTCTAATACAAGATTCTTTTTCTAAAATTTTGCTTCATCCAGATAAGGATGAGAATAAATTTGAAGGACATATCCTAGGAGATAATTCTGATTTGAGAATTTTGCTGTAATTATTTTGTACATTTAGCTGACGAATGTAGAGATTCAAGTAGCCTTAATTTCCCAGCTTCTCATTCTACTAGGTACCAACCAGCTCTACAGGAAAGAAAAAAAATTAAAAAAGTCTGGGAAGCCAGACACCAAGAGCAGAACAGGTTTTGTTTCTTTTTATTTCTAGAAGTGCTCTAAGACACATGCTCCCCAAATTGCCACAGGCAAAGAATATGGGTGTCTAGGTAAATATTAGCAGAGTGAGCAAATTCCATACTTTTCTCAGAGCAGAATTAACTCTCAAAAAGCCACTGTTCAGTAGGAAAAAGAAAAATGATCTCAGTTGAATCTCATTTCCCTGTAGAAAACATATTAACAAAGGCTTTTGGGACTGACCAAGTTTTCAAAAAATAACAGCAGACAATATCTCTATAGCTACACCCGAAACCTATATAAATGACACTAGATTCAAATCAAGTAACCTTAGAACACCTTGAAACATCGATAACATCAGATCATACGATGGTTAGGTTCTTCGCATGCTGAATTTGTTAGGAGTTGTGACGCACGCTGGTTCTGTGAGAACCACAGATTACGAGAAGGAAGGGTCCGGGCGGGGGTCCCAACGTGGGCCGTGGCAGCAGGCCGGAGGCAACACGCTTGGCCACGCTGACCTGAGCACCCTTTCTGAAATGTAATTCTGTCCTCTCCAGGGCTCGTCCCTGGCTGCAGCTCTTGGTTTCAGGGTTCTGTATTTCCCCTTGACCCCATAAATCTCAGAGTAAGAGCACCATCCTTATGTAACCACTCAAGCCAGGAACCCTCCCCTTTACTTTACCCGCCCACGCCAGTCCATCGCTGGGCCCGGTACACAGATAATATAGACATATTTACCAACCCTTTCACCTTCATCCCATGACGAACACTCCATGTTTCTAAGCCTAATCATGTCTTGCCTGAACTATTTCAAACACCCTCCTAACTCTTTCCCAACCTCAAGCCTTTTTCACTTTCTAGTTCATTCTCTACTTCCTTATCAAGGTGAGCTTTCTCTAGTGTACCTGTTGACATGTCTCTTTAATAACTCCCCTTTGCTTTCAAGCTCTTTAGTAAGAAATCCAGTAACCCCTATAAATGTGTATCCCCTCAAAAAGCCATAAGGGATCCATGGTCTTAGTGTAATGTTTATCGTTTTCTCAACATGCAGACTCCGTCCTGTGATATACCTAGAAAAGAAATGTATGCATATCCCACTATCATCTTATCATGTCTGAATCTTCCCATTTCCAGTCTCCTCAGGCTCAGCTCAGGCATCACCTCCTCTGTGATGTCTGTCCCTGAGTTAGGTGTTCCTTTATCTCTTCTCCCATATTGCCCATTGCTCTATTACCGCTTATTTTGTTATCTGGGTAGACTTCTAACAGCAAAGGAACTAGAAGTTACTGGACTGAGTCTTGTCCACTCCACTGTATACCCAGCACCTGTAGCACAGTACCTGGGGCATACAAAAACCCCAACACATCTTTGCTGAATAAAGGCACAGATTTATGACTCCAACTCTGGGCTCCCACCTCTGGTTCCTAAGCTCTATGGAGAGGAGATGGGGCACCAGGAGAGGGGGGTGGGGGCTAAGGGAAGACATCCACTGTGTGATAGGCAGGCATAGGTTCTGTTCGTACATGCCTTCCAGCCCTTACCACATCCCCTGAGGCAGGCGTCTTGATTCTGAAGTATGGGAGGAAGAACTCAAGTTCAGAGACATGAAGTTAGCTGCCCAAGGTCACAGAAGTGGGACTCAAATTCTGATAAACATGCCTCAGAATCTCAGGTCCTTTCCACTACCAGTCCTGCCTTACCATTGTTTTCCCTCCCAACCGACAGAAAAACATGTTTTGCAATTAAGGCTGAAACTCCTCTGAAACAGCACTTTCTAAGTAATGTGCAAAGCTTCTTTGCCAGATTGTTTGAATGATGGCCGCGACCAGATAATCAGACAAGCATGGAAAATGATGTCACTAAGCTGCCATTTATAGTTAGACTGAGTTAGATTAGATCAGCAAGTAAGTGCCTTTGAAATGCTGTTTATTAATTTTAACAACTTATTCCATGTAATTCAGGGGTAAGAGGTACTTCACAAGCTTTTATCCTAATTTGTATTTTTCGCCAATGGTATTTTTCCTTCATGACCTGTTGTGTCGCTTTGATGCAAGAACCCAGTCACTTTAGGGGAAGCTCTATAATTTGGATAAGCCCTTAAGAATGTGGGTCAAGTTGAATAAAGCACGAAACCTTTGTCTTACCTTTTATTACTGTAGGTTAATATTCTAGTAAATAGATGAAAAGGACAGGCTATTTCACTATTGCGTTGGAGCAATGATGGGTCCAGGCCAGAATTCTGATGCCAAGAGAGATCCCAGGCTATGGGCCTTGGCAGGTGAAGGGAGGGGTTGCCAGATAAAATATAGTTAAATATTTAACTGTATAAATACTGTTAAATATAAAATACAGTGGTTCCTCGGTTTTCCAATGTGATCCATTCTGGAAGCCCGTTCGAGTTCTGAAACATTCAAAAACCGAGGGATCCACAGCCGACAGCTGGGCCTCAGGACCTTGCCCTCAGTGGAAGCCGTGGGGCATGTTCGACTTCCGAGGCATGTTCGAAAACCGAAGCATTTGCTTCCAGGTTTATAGCATTCCTAAACCAAAATGTTCGTCAATGGAGACATTAAAAAACCGAGGTACCACTGTACAATTGAACACACACAGTTAAATGTTGCATGTAACATACCTATAATAAAAAAACTATTTATCAGAAATTCAAATTTAACTAGACGTCCTATATTTTTATGTCCTAAATCTGGCAACCTTAGTTTCAAAAAGCATTAAATCAAAGAAGCAAGACACAAAAGGGTACATACCAAATAATTACACTATATAAAATATAAAACCAGGCAAATAGAGTTTCAAGTTTCCTAGAGTCTGGTGAGTGGCATATTTGGAGAGAGGTAGTGACTGTGAGAGGCACTGGGGTCATTTGGGGATGGGTAAAGCTTTATTTCTTAACCTGGGGGTGGTTACCTGTATTTACTTTGTGAAAAAATAAGCTGCATGTTTGGATGTGTTCTGTTTGCCTTTTGGAATGTATATTTTACAGAATTAGTTTGTTTTTAAGTGTCATGGTTGTATTTGTGTACCAGAGAATAGTGCTCTGGAGGCAATGCTGAGCTGAATTACAAAGGAGCGAGGCTGCTGTTAAGAGGCTGATGTACTGATCTAGATAAGAGTTTGAAATGGGGCCACGGTTCTAAATTATGGAGAAGAGGGGTCAAAATGTGCATTTACTTAGATGTTAATGTTGGCAAGATATTTTTCTAACTGATTCATATTTATATAGAATAAAGGAGTCTAGGAATCCTCCCAGGTATTTGGCATAAGAAGGTCAGGTCATCATTTAGGGCTAGAGTTTGTGCACTGCACAACCTTAAAAGGCCACACTCAAACCTCAGGCATTATAGGTTTATATGTTTATTAGGAAAAGTTTCTGGCAAATAGTAACAGATTTTGAGAAATCTGCATTTAATATTTTTAAAAAGAGATGAAAGTAAAGGAGAAAGAACATGGTCTTCTAATTCCCACAAAAGTTCCGTTTGGGCTGGTGGAAGCCCTGGCGAGGTGCTTCACACCCAGAATGAGAATGGAAGGAGAATACATTTTTATAGGTCAGCGGGAAGGAGAAATAAACGAGCTCAATTTTCAACTAATATGCCTGAAGTTCATAGAATATTCCGTTACAGATGAGCAGCAGGAAGTTGAGTACATGGCCATGAGTTGCAGAAGTCGTGCCTGGGCTAGCAATATAAATTTGAAAGTCATCAGTGCGGGGGAGTTCATTAGCACAGCAGAGATCACCCAGCAAGAGGTGGGAGGCGGAGGGGGAGGCAGAGGCCAAGGGGACCACGGGTACAATACTCAGCAGCTCTGTCATCCAAAGAGTGAGAAGTAGTATAAAGAAGGCTAAAGATGACGCAGCCAGACAGGTATGGGATGAAAACCAGGAAAGAATGGCGAAGGAAAACTCTAAAATGCGGATTGAGAAACGCTATTTGGCATCAGCAAGTAGGAGCACCTTAGCAAGAGCAATCTCGGCGACCTGATGTAGGTGGGAGCCACTGGGGCAGTTTGAAAAGGGATTAGGAGACGGGAAAGGGAAATATCAATTTTTTAAATCTAGACGTTTGATTATGATTGGAAAGAAAAAAATAGAGTGATAGATGGAAGACTTGGAGCAAATGGAGTGATTGGGTTTTTTTTTTCTTTTGTTTTGTTTTAAGATGGGAAAAACTTAAGCATGCTTAGGTACTGAGGAGAGCCAATCAGTTGAAGATTTTGAAAAGAGAGAGTCTGAGGCCTGGATCAAGATCCTGGAAAAAATGGAAATATCTTAGATCCAAAACATGCATGAAAAATTGGTTCTGATTATGAGATGGAACATTTCATATTCTGATACTGGACTTAGCAAAAGATGCATTTGATAACATGTGATAATATGAAAGGGAGGACCTAAAGAATTCATTCCTGAAGCTTCTATTTTGGACATAAAATTGTGCGGAAGGTCGTGTGCTAAAAGTGAGAAAGAGAACATAAAATGCCTAGGTAGTGAGTAGCAAATGCTGAGGGGAGCAGTGGAGGGTAGTGGGAAACTAATCAAGCAAAATAACAACAGAATTGCTCAGAGAGGTCACCAAATGCCTGAGCTTAGAGGTCACCCGCTTTCATTATCAACAAGCTCCTTAGCAGCATAGCTGTTTCCAGAAACACTTAGCAGCTATGAAGACAAGGGAGTGTATTGTGATCTCTGGTGGGGTTTTCTGTGCAAGGAGGACACAGAACTTCGGAGCAGACGAGATTGAGTCATTTTCAAGAGAGTGGTTGAAATAATGCCCCATCATGCAGGTGGAAGTGAAGCCAATAAGAACCTTTTGGGCTTGGAGAAAGGAGGTTGGGGAGCAAGACTGGAGATCAAGATGTGATCAGAGGAAGTGTGGGAGTAAGCTGTGCGAGAGCGAGCGCAGGAAGCAAAGGGTGTTGTGGTCAAATCGTCAGTTCTTGTAGTTATAGATTTTGGAGATGGAGCTGCTCTAGCTAATAATATGTCCAACAAAAGGCCCCAGAGTTATTGCTGATATGGAGGAAATTTTCTATGCAAAGGATCACACAAAAGAACTGTGAAGTTACAGAGTGGAAACGTCTTGGGGATGTTTAAGTATCCCCCAAATGATGGCTGCAGCTATGTCTTTGATATAAGGTCTAAGGGATATAAGTCTTTGATATAAGGTCTCAGAGTCTTTGATACCTGCTCAGAATGATGAGGTCAGTAGGGGCCCATTCACAACAGTTGAACTGGTTGAGTAGTATATCAAAGTGGTGGGTGGTACAGAAGAGTTGAAAGGGCAGAGCCTGGAATCAGTGTTATAGACCTAGGAGAATGTGGTTCTTGGAGCATTTTAGAAGAGCAGCTTCATCTTGAAGGAGCTAAAGAAAGCACTGCTCTCTGGGAAGAATCAGACTTTATTGAATGGAGCACTCTGCAGAGAGGTGGAAGGGACAGAGAAGTTATTTCCAAAGCACCATGATATGGAGGGATGCCTGCAATGGGAAAAATAAGTCCAGAGGAGAGAGTTTAGAACAGCATGGCCAGAATATAAGAAAGGCAGATTTCAGGAAACACCCTCATCTAAATCAGTGATTTTCAACCCCTTTCATCTCATGGCACATATAAATTCACTTTTAGCACACGAACTTCTACACAATTTTATGTACAAAATAGAAGCTTTAAGGAATGAATTATTTAGTTTTCCCCTTTCATATTATCACATATTATCAAATGCATCTTTTTAAAAATATCAGAATATAATTACTAAAATTCTGCGGCACATCAAAATATATATTTTTTGCCTATCTGACAAAAACATTGGTTTAATTTTGATTCATTCACAACAGAGGGTTATTGTTGCATTGGCTGCTGTCATTTTTTTTTTTTTTAATAATGTAAGGGAAAAGAGGTCAGTGCCCCTGATTAAATAGTCAAGTATTGCATGTTTTAAAAATTCTTGCAGCACACTGGTTGAAAAATCACTGATCCAAATGCCTGGCAACCTTTGAGCATCGATGCAACCAAGTCATGGTGTCATTGTAGAGGTGGAGAAATATGGTCAGTAGTGAAGCAGGACCCCAGGTTCTGGAGTACCCTGGTGGTCAACAGTGGTTGATAGCCCATATTAAGAGGATTAGAAATGAAGCAGCACATTCATAGTGGTTTGGGACTCTCTCCAATATCTTCTACCTCCTATGTTTATAGCCGTGAGAAATTAGAATCTATATTTAGAATAATTACTCTAAACCAAGAGAAAATTCTCAGTGATCAAAGGAAGATTCAGTAATATCCTTCTAACAACAAACATTAATAGGTCATGAGGTTGTTCTTTATTTTGTACTTGTTAATCTAGGAAACTAGACAAAGACTATTTTAAAAATTTATTTTGAAAATTTGTTTCAAAAGTAAAGCTCAGAAATATTTGGGACTTACCCATTGGCTACCCAGAAAACTATTATTAAAAAGTGCATTTCATTTAAGAGATTTTAAATATGGGTGATAATTTCTCAGTGGCAAACTAAAAGTAGGTAAAAAGATAAAAGGCTGAATGAACCTTTTATTTTTGGATATGTCAACAAAGTAAATCACCTCTTTTACAATGACTGCTGAACAGTAATGAAAGTCATAATTTGCCGCAACACCCCCAGAGAGAGCTGATGAACATGTGCATGAGCAATGGGAATCAGAGCTCCATGCCAGCTTAGAAGACTAGGGAAATTTCCTATAGCTATTCTTACACTTTTAGGAGAGAGCACTTTGAAAATCTTCTATCTACAGAGTAGAATGCCTGCCATAAAGGTACAGTCAAATTTCGATTCTCGAATATCTACCATCTTGAACAATTCGGTTTTCGAACAAGTTGGTCAAGGAAAAAATGTCTTGGTTGTTGAAATTTCGGTTCTTGACCTGACAACAGTTTCATGCTGATACATCAGCATTATAAACTCTCAGGCCACAAACTACAGAGAAAAGGTGTGACTGTGAGTCAGTTTACCGCTAAACCTCACCTTGTTAACATCTCAGGAAATTGTGCAGTGAATATTTTTGTGCCTTTTTTTTTTTTTGCCTTTGTTGCTGGTAAAATGGATAATTAGCACAATTTTAAAACAAAGAGGCTATCAAGAGTGCTGATGTTGTTAAAGATGTGAAAGTACTCATGAAACAATGATCACAGGCAATTGAAGAGGTAGAAAAATTGTTGTTGATTTGGACAAATGAAAAGAAATTAGCCTGTGACAGCATTTCAGAGGTAATGATATGTGAAAAAGTGAAGATGCTGCATGTTAACCTTCTCAAAGACACCCCTGGAACAAAAAGCTGAAAGTGATTCATTTAAGGTTAGTAGGGGGCGGTTTGATAAATTAAGAAAAGAAGCATTTGTTCATAGGTTAAACAGTACATTAGACATGTACTGTATATAAGAAAAGTTAAAACAGGGAATCATTTGGGGGTCTGAAATGAATTAATTCAATTTACATTCTTTCTTATGGGAAAAAATGATTTGGTTTTCGAACAAATCACTTCTCGAACATCCTTCTAGAATGAATTAAGTTCGAGAACCAAGGTTCCACTATACTCAGAATGAAACTGGAGTCTAAGGGTACCTCCATAAAGGAAGTTATATCTTTTTGTACAAACAAACATACTCACAACACATTCAGATTGAAGAATTCTTCAGTCATCCTTGATTAATATCAACTAAACATATATTACGCAATTGGGAAAATTGTTTGGGAAAATAGTTGTATAACGGCCAACCTTATAGCTGCAAATCAACATTGACATAAGTAGCTGGGAGGCCAGGAGGGAAGTTGTGATGGAATTTATCAGCTTGGTATTAGTTCATTTAAGGTCAACACAATGTTTGTCTTTAATTCTGAAGAATTGTTTCCACTGGAGCATATCCCCAAAGTAAGCTTGCTTAGACTTTGTACTTATAACCAATGCATCAAAGAATCTTAATATATTAGTGTTAGACGGAAAATTGAAAACATCTATTCTCTTTCCTCCCTCCCTCTCTCCCTTTCTTCTTCCCTCCCTCTCAATAGATTAAGGAAGTGAAGGCTAGAAAAGTTAAATAGCTTGCTAAGTTCATGACTTGAGTTAGCAATGACTTGGTATATAGGGAAAGAGTTTAATGTAATAATATATATGACTTTGGCACTTATCAACATAAAAGTAATTATAGTAATTTGAAAAGATGATAAATAAAAGAAAACTGACTATTTGGGCCTGAAATGTTTTATTTATTTTGTTTGTGCCACAAACTCTCACTTGGAATGCTCTGAAATTAGTCTTTTTGGTTGAGTTCATGACCAAAAGCACCTTTGGCTATAACTCTTTACGCTGAAAATATTTTCTTCCAGAGGCTAGGGTACTTTCTGGCCTTCATAAGAAGACTATCTTATATCCAAAAAAATCATTTCTTATGTCTGAAGCTGGAAACTTTTTATTTTTAATGCCCTGCCATGGCCTTTCCATGTTCTTCCTCATCTTGTCTAATGTGCTTTACATGAACTCAATGCACAATGCACAGCTGATGCCCCAGGATGCCTCCGTCCAGAAGTACCTTAGCTACATGAGCCCATATTCCATCAGTGGTCCCCAAATCTAGTTGCTACACATTGAAATCAATGGAAACTCATTACCATCCAAATATCTGGGCCTGGGAATCCATTTGAAAATGCATGTCTGTGTGCTTTTTGTGCAGTCAAGTCTTACAGCCAGCATTTGGAACACAACTTTAGATTAGTCTCTTCCACTTCATACCAAGGAAAATGCAGTATTTATATAAGTGGCTTTTTAAGTAATTTAATTTATTTTATATTTCCTAGGTATCAAATGGAGAGAAATTCAATAAGACTAATCAATGCTAAGGTTCAAATAGTAATTAAATGACCCTTCCAGGATAATTTGTAATTCAGCAGTTAATTTGTGAAGAACAAACTTTTAATTCTAAGAAATAAATCTCTTAGAATTTGAGGCATCAAAGGAGCCAGACAGGTGATGTTTGGAAAAAGGAAAATTCCAACCCAAAGCCTTTTCTTTAGGCAGCTCTGATTTCAGTGATCCTCAGGGAGATTGTTCTGAATGGTAGTTAATATTCTCCAACAGTTTAATGTCCTAATTTACTCCCATATTTATCACAGAAGGGGTTTAAGTACACTCTAAAGGATAATACATAAAATATACTTTAAAGTATATAATTTAATAAGTGAGGAAGAATAAGAACAAGCTGGAGCCAAGAGTAAGGATGAAACAAAAGGCAAAAAAATGCCAAACGCTATGATTTCTTAATATTATTCACTCACTCATTCATTCACAAATAGTAAGTTTTCACCACTGGTCTGGCACCCAGCTGGGTGGCTATGCAATGACAGAGTCCTATTGGTTGTGTACTTCCGATGTCTATTCTGATTGATTGGTGCCCATGCCTTCTGCTAATTTAATATTTTGAATATTACTCCCTAGTACTGTGAATATAGCAGAGAGAAAACAAACATGGACCCTCCTCTCCCAGGCTCTAGCCTTTCAGACAGACAGACATGATGTGACAACCACAGCAGGGTATGGCAAGATCAAATATAATGTATTAAAAAACAAAACAAAAATAAAACAATAGCAAAGGAAGCAAAACAACAACATAAATTGGAAAAGATAGGCACCATATCATGAAGGGCTCTGTTACTTTTACAAGGAATTGTTGACACGATCCTTACTGGGTCTTAAGCAGGAACATACAATACGTAGAGTTTCATGTTAGAAAGATCTCCCTGGCTCCGGCATTAAACATCCCCTGCTGCCCCCACCTGGCCAAATCCCACCGTTAAAACCTCGCTCAGGCCTCCTCTGCACCCTGAGGCTAGTTCTGAAAAGCAATGGTTAACGCTGTGATCTGTGCGGCCAGAACACGGGCACTGAGCCTGACTCAGAATGAGTAGCTGCTTTACATGGACAAGAAATTTAAACTTCCCTTTGCTTCAATTTTCTTATATTTAAATGAGGTTAAGTCCCTACCTTATAGGCAATTTTGAGGAATAGCCGATATTAGAAGTAAAAATATACTTGGAACCTTGTCTATGTATGACTGACTGTACAACTTTCCCTAAACTTATGATAACACTTTAAAGAACAGATTATTGCCATTTTACCATATTCACAATCTCTCATATGTCTTTCACAACACTGATTTTTAGATTTACTTAACATTTTTTTGCAATTCCTCTCTAGTCTTCCCTGTTCCAGTTTCACTTGTTAACCAGTAGTAATTTTGTCTTTCGGCTTTCTTTTTTGTTTGTTTGTTTAATCAGCATGAATTTGAAAGTTTCATTTACCAACTTACGGCTTATGTTAGCTTCCTAGACTGAGTCTCAATATGTCATCTCCTAAGACATGGGGGCCTCTCCCTGCAGGTAGAAAAAATAGGTTATATTAGCATCTCCTCTGTGTCTAAAGCAATGGGAAGTAGAGGAGCCTGTGCAGCCTGCCATGGAGTATTTCAGGTCACAAACATAGAAGGAAGTGCTGCTGAGATGCCCCATGACATTGGCCTTTGCTGACCTGAAGTTTTATGCAACTTCTGCAGAAGGGAAGGAAAAACATGACCTGGTTGAGTTAAGACCTGCCAAACTCAGAGCACCATTGGAATAAATATTTCAGCAGACATAATATGGAGGCTATTTGTCTATAAAACTTGGAAACATTTATGGGAAATGGACTAGTGGAACTCCCATACTTTCCTGTATTTGTCTGGGATGAAAACAGAGCCGTGTACGGGTGTCAGATACTCTGCAAAAGACTTCATTGGAACTAGGGGGCTTCGTGTGACTGTGATTAGACAAGAGAATTGGTAGAGTCATTATATCAGAAACTTTAGAAAACAAAAAACAATTTTCACGACCTGCTTTCCCCCTGTAAGACAAGTGGCACTTACGTAAGTCACCAAATACTTAGGAAAGGCACCTCTATGAGATGCTGCCTGAAAGTGGGCCCAACCAGCTGGTACCGTATGGAGTTGGCTGCCACCAGGGATAAAATCCTAGCACCTCAGAAGTTTCTCCAAACTCTGTCTCCTGTAAAACAATGACTTCTCCTTCTGTTTTGTTTTCCATGGTTTCACATTTACAGCACCTCACTAGTTTTCACCTCTCTGACTAGCCCTTTTGGTTTGAAGCTTCTCTTATCTATTTTTTTTTTCTACTTTAGCTTTGAGAATTTTTTCCTGTATCTTCTCTTTCTTTTGGGAAGGGGACAGGTAGGGGAGGGATAATTTAACTCAGAGCCAAATGCGAGCCTCATTTCTACTCTATTGTCCAGCCCAGGATCATAGAATTAGGGTCCAATTTAGTATACTAGACCCAGATTCAGAATAGAAAAAAGCCTAAACTCAATTTTGGGTGCCCAGTCATTACTCTTTGACAGTCTTTGAAGTCCCTGGAAACCAAGTCTTGGTTCCTATTGTAGCAACTGTGCAGGCTATCACAATTTCAACATTCTCTTTTCCCAAATCCATCGGAAATGTTTCCTCTGCAGTCTGCCCAACTTTCCCCCACCTTATTAGGGGACCAGTCCGTTTCCCTGAGGAGATTATTCAGACAGCAAAACCCCCCTATATTCAGGTTATTCAGTCCCATACTCTTCACATTACCCAGTGTACCCCAAGGCTACCAAATAGAGGCAGGGTGTTCAGTTGCAATCTTGGGGCCCTGGAGACAGCAAGGTATACATTCTATTTCAGCTCTTCCACTCAGACCATGAGCTAGTTATTTTTGAAGTTCTTATTAGTTTGTAAAACTTAAATATTTACTGAAATACAATATACATACAATGTATGCAAAGCTTGAAATTTCACAGAGTGAACGAATACCCCTCTGTAAGCAGCACCCAGATCAAAAAAGAAGAGTCAGCAGATTTCCATGGGCTCCACCCAGTCACTACTCTGAAAAGCAACCACTATCACAACTTCAAACACTGCAAATTCTTTGACCTTGAACTTAAGCCTCAGTTTCTTAGCAAATGTGTCAGACTCAAACATTGTTCTGTTTACAGAATCAATTTTAGAGCTTGTCCAATATATCTGTAACTGTTTTTTAATAAACCATATACACATGCTTTTGCAATATGCTTGGGTTCAAGGTTTTGAGTCTGACACATTTGCTAAACATTTGTAAAACTGGGAAAATAAGAGCACCAATTTAAAAGTATGTAAGAATGAAATGAGATAATCCATATAAAGCACTGTGCACAAGATTGGGCATTGAATCAGCTCTTAGGCAGCAGCTCTTACAATTTATTTTATAACAGTTAATGATAATAATAGTAACAAATTTGCTCTATATTTTGACTTGATTGTATTTTTGTAATGTTTCTTTATGTAGAAATAATAATAATAACAGAAAATATTTAACAAGCCCTTAGAATGTGCTAAACACTCTTCAAAGCATTATCTTATTTAAATTTCACAATTACTCTTTGAGTTTGGTGTTTTCTCCAGTTTTACAAATGAGAAAAAAAGATTCAGTTACCTGCCCAAAGTCCTACAGGACGAAGGGGTAGAATGAGCTTTGAACTCAAAAAGTTTGACTCCAGAGCTCATGACCTTAACCACATATCTACCCACATGTTGTTCTTCCACTTGTTCTGTTTACAGAATCAATTTTAGAGCTTGTCCAATACATCTGTAACTGTTTTTTAATAAACCATATACACATGCTTTTGCAATATGCTTGGGTTCAAGGTTTTGAGTCTGACACATTTGCTAAACATGTGTGAATGGGATGTGTGAGGAGGGTTTTGGGACTTTAATGGTTCACATTTAATTTCATTTGTATTTTCCTAATGCTTCATGCTCATTGTTTTGAATTATGAATAGTAATGACATTCTGAACTGTTTGGCTAATGCCATTCTTTCATGAGATAAGCAACATTTTTCAACAAGTTTAATTTTAAAGATTGTCTTCCATAATAGCCATGCTATTAGGTCAAATCCACAGTATTAGAGAAAATGATTAAATTTCATATTGATCAGGTCAGGGCCAATTAAAATTGTGGCTCACAATCCTCACATGTCAATATTTAAAACAATGTTAATGGGAGTTTTCAAATAAGGATGGGAGCCTGAAGACAGAGAATGTCCTCATACAACATAAAATTATTAGATATTCAGATATTAGATTTGTTACTAATCATAAAGCAGTACTTAAGATGGTCTGTGCTTAACAGAAATGACTATGTGAACATACGTGTAATAAAGGAGAGATTCCTTTTCTCCTGCCAGAAATCATGGCTGAAGCCAATGACCTAGAGATAAATTGAAAACACATTAAACATGTATGAACCTGCTGGACCCAAACTCTGCAAAATATCATTGTATCATTATGACTTGACTTTTTTATTATTTTTGTTGAAGACTTATGATTTACTGAATTAGGGCCATCTATAGTACGTGTAGTTGTTCAACGATCAACTATAAACCTATTGGCTTACATTTTTCCCTGAACAAAACAAGGTGTCAAAATTCCCAAATGATCAGTGTGGCCATGACCAGATGAATCCGATGGAAACTGGAGACGGGCAAAGAAGCAGCCAAGTAGAGGGATCCACAGAGCAACGCGTCCAGAAAGCAGGTCTGAGAGAGGGCGTCTTATGAGGATGTCCGAGTCTCAGAATAGCGAGTTGGTTGATATCATTCATGGTCGGAACATGAGACAAAAGAAAGCCCAAATGATGAGGCACTGGTGCCGGAGAGACAGGCCAGCGGTTTTCAGGGAACTGCTGCAGAGCTGTAAAGGCGGGGGCCAGGCACAAAGGTAAGGACCAGACAGTGACAGAAGCTGGACTCCAGAGCCGGGATCCAGGCCTGAGGAGCTGAAGGTCTACAGGACCAGAGCTGGACTCACAGAAAGAATGCCGGAGGCTGTGTGTGACAACTATTGATACATTCCCAATAGTCCCCCAGCTCAATAGCCCATGACCCTGAGGCAGAACCTGCAGGCTGGGGCTGAGCAGACTCGCAAGGGCTTAGTAAGGAGACTCCCGGCTTTAGAAGCTTAGGACATAAAGGTACAGGCCAAGTGTGGAGTGAGACCTTGAATACCACATCTGGCCAATGGGGCCCCTTTTCACAAACCCCACCTTTCTTTAAATGTACAAACCCTTGAGGTAGTATAAATCTTTTCAGATTTTGCAGCTTTAAGGCAGAAATACACCATTAACCTTTTCTATTTCCCTCCACCTGGTTAGAAGGCCAGCAAGTTTGTCTCTGTCTTCGTCTCCCATTTATGCAGCAACTTCTCCTCCCTGGTACAGATATTTAAAATTTCCTTGTTGCTTTAGTCTCCTCTAAAACTGCGTGAGATGTAAAAGCCTGCTGTGTATACTTTTGATTGAATAACTGATTATAATCTATAGTTTAGTCTTGCCGTGTTTCCTCAAGTAAGCAGCTTCATTTTAAATAGGCCATTCATGCCTAATTGCTCAAAGATATGAATTTTGCCCATAAGAAGGGGAAGTGGGAAGAGTCCTGTGAGTCAGTGGCCGTTGAAGAGGTTTGAGGTGGGGGAGGGGTGGCGGCATTAAATTGGTACATTAAAACTCCAGTAACCGGGCCCTGAATGGGAAACTGCTGTGTGTCTTTTAAATTTTTTCTTTAATATGTTTTTATTGATTTTTAGAGAGAGAGGAAGGTAGAAGGAGATAGAAACATCAATCATTGATCGGCTGCCTCCTGCATACCCCCTACCTGGGATCAAGCCAGTAACCTGGGCATGTGCCCCAACCTGGGAATCAAACAGGCGGCCTCTTGTGTGTGGGGGACACTCAACCAACTGGGCCACACCGGCCAGGCTGGTGTGTGTCCCTTAGAAGGCTTGGGAGTTATACGGGAGAAGGTGGAAGATACTCTTTCTCAAAGACAGCCCACAAGCGACCAGGGATGCTACTTAGGTGCTAGATATCTACTCCTGAAAATTGAAGGCCTGGAGAAAGCCATGCGCTATGGAAGTTGAAAGCTTTTCTTTTTTATGTTTCTCATCAAAGTACTAAAGAACTCCAAAAATACGATAATGCTCAAATGATCATATATTTATACTCAGGAAGCATGAGCGTCATACATAATCTAGTCCTGAGGACATCACTTCTCTGTTGTAAGCGGCAGATTCTTTTTATAAGTAAAGGGTCAGTTTCTGCAACACTAGACAATTGTCGTTGAAAAGTGAGTGCTCTCATTCAGTGGTCCTGGCAGGGATTCAGCTCTTTGAAAAGTACAGTCGTTTTTAACCTTCTCATTGTTTATTGTTATGCACCTGACAATGAGGTTGAATTTTTAGATATTTAAGGCCTTTCCTTACGTACTGGTATCCTCCAGGCAGTCATTTCCGATGGCATTTGGAATTTCAAATCTTAATTCTTTTCCGAACACAATGGAAATAAACAATCCATTTTTGGTCTTTCCCTGTTTCCTTCCTAAATAAAGTCTTTTCGCTTACGCAGGCCCAGGCTATCCCTGGGAATTCAGCTTCTATTCCTGCTGGGTGTCTTTCTCATTTAAAGCATGCCTGAAAGTGGTGCAGAGGAAGATTTCAATTTTGATTGCTGTATTATTCTAGAAAGGAAAGGACTAATGCTTTAAATTCACCTCCAATCTCCCCCCCCCCCCCCCCACACACACAATTCTGATTGGGTATCTTGAGGTTTTGAAGTTCTTAAACTAATAAGTAATCTCAAAATAAGCATTATCCTTTAGAATATTTAAAAATAAGTTGCCACCATGAGACTTCCAAGTCCCCTCTTTGAGTTTATTTCTACCTAAAAGTATTTACCAAACCATTGAGTCCACATTTGTGTGATGACAGTGTGCCATCTCTGATAGGAGCTCCAGGACCTGAATAGAGAAACTTAGCTCCAAGCTATCTTTAGGGCACCAATCAAGTGTGTGTATTTATTACTTCTGTTCATAGAGACGACTTAAATGATTTTATATTGTTAGAGATCTTTATCATCTAGAAAAATTAATTCCAGATGTCCCTTCTTTCTTGTTATCATTGTTATTTCCCCAAATTAAAGGTTAAACATGCATTAGAACTTTTGTAAAATACATGAAATTGTATTTGTATTGGCTTTTGGTTAACTTCTGAGTTGAATTTAAGAACGTGTAAAATTTCAAAATAATTTTAATGTTTTATATGAAAATTTAACTAAGTTCACTTTAAAAATTCATTAGTGTTTACTGATAGTCTATCTTCAGAGACTATTGTTCTAATGACAAATTACATTAAATCAACAAGCAGTGTATTCTTTTTTAATATCAGGAATTTCTTCTCTAACACATTTTTTTAACTTATAATTGATCCTGTCACATAGACGTTTATTAAATGAAACTGAAAGAACACACAGATCCAGTTTCTATCTTAGCATGACATGTAATCCATGATATTTTGACCTGCTCTCTTATTCTCAAGAATTATTTTTTCCCCAGCTTTGCTTAGGGTATTGCATTTTATCACTAGCCAACTTTGGTGGTCATATTGAGGGGATATTTTAAATACCACATTTAAACTGACAAACTTGGAGAGCCCAGGAAAAACCAACAATAGTGCTAAGAGCAAACAGATGTCTGCTCTGGGTGAGAGCTTTCCTCTCTAGAGGCAAATAAAATAGATAACAGCCCAGAGTTTGCCATGGTGGGCCAAGACCAATCAGGAGAGAGTGAGATAAATTTATACAAGTCAGAAAGTGAACTTTGAACATGTGACATACCCTTTGGTTCTAACACAAAGTGCTCATTTAAATGCCTGCCCTGGTCACTATCAGATTGTATCTGGCATTCTCTCTGGATAGAGAGTTGTTCCAACTGATCAGAATGTTAGCAATGATGTTAACACACCCAATAACTCATCTTCAGTGATGTATCTGCTTGTGTTCATCTAGTTTGTCACATGCAGGATGCTTGTGATTTACTGATCATTTTTATAAGACTTTAGAGCTTTTAGAGGCAGTGTGTCATCCCTCAAAAGAGCTATACTTCATGCACACGAACTAGCACAAGCTCTTCCAATAATGTGCTTTTGGCATATGACCAAACAGGACTGTGACTGTATGTATTTTCTCATCAGCAAAAGTGAATGTAGCTTCTCAATGTCTACAGTCATTCCCTTAACACTTAAGGTATTAAATATAGTAAATATAGTTTCTACTCCTTAGTATCATGCATCCTGAAACAGAAAATCAAACATGTAATTTCATAGACATCGAAGGAGAGTGGTGTCTAAAGGATACACATTAATAAGTAATGTACATACAGCATCTATGTGATTTTATATTTGAGATGTTTTGTGCAAAATTTTTTCCTCAATGAAAGTTAGTGGACTTACACTTAGGAAAATCTTATAAGAATTCCCCTATTTGCTTTCTTTTTTCAGAGGGTGCTATACATTTCATAGCCGTGTCCAAACCAAAGGGCTTGGGGAGCTCACAGTAAGTGGTCTGTTCAGTCAGGCCCATTTCAGTTCATTGAATCCCCAGAGGGCTCACTCTGTCTACTTACTCATTACACATAAATGATTTATCTTTGCTCTCCCTTCCTGTCATAAAAATCTTCTCACCTTTGAGTTCATTCACTTTTTTAATTCATGCACATACTCTTGTAAATGAACAAAGAAATATTAGAGTGCTATAGGTCACAGAAACATCAAGTTGGGGCAGAAAAGATATGAATGCACCAAAAAATTAAAGATAAAATAACTCAAAAATGCCAATAAGTGGTGTAGACAAAAACCACCTTGAGAGGAGAGAGAATAGAGAATAGATCCATTCAGGAAATAAATGAATTCCCCATGAGGCCAGAGAGCTGATTCGTTGGATCATCAAACCAAAAAATATTAGCAACATAGGAAAAGAGAAACCCTGAGGGAGGTGCCATCTGAGACGGGTGGAGACAAAGTTTATGTACATATCTACAGGGGTATACCTACCATGCCTGGTGCACATGTATTATTTTTGACTCATTGGTTATATCAATAGAACACAATTCTGTCGTGGCACTGTGCCAGGCATTGGAGATATAAAGCAGGAGAGATGTGATCTATGCCATTGCGGAACTGATTGGCTGGGTTTGATACAGTTTTGCTGGGTTTGAGACATGTCCTTAAATCAAATTTCCAACAGAAAGTCTTATTTGTTCTCCTTGTTTGTCTAGTCAACAAATATTTCCCAAATGTCTACTTTGTTTTTGGCACTCACACAGGTGCTAGAGTGAAAAGGAGTCAATCTGCTATTTTTTCCCCCCAATCTTCTTTTTTTAAGGTGCTTCTATTCTGCTGGGACTTGGGGAGACAGTAAAGAAATAGTTTGTCAGGTTGGATGAATCCTACAGTGAAAACTAAAGAAAGATCAGGGTGCGAGGAGAGTAGGAGGCTATTTTGCATGGGAAGGTCAAGGAGTGTGTCACTGACAAGATGCTTGAGAAGGTCCCTGAAGAGAACGAGAAATGAAAAGTCATGGGAACAGCATCTCAAGTATAAGTAGCAAAAGCCGAACTGAGAAAGTGTTTGTTCAGAAACAGCAAGGAGGCTAGCATGCGTAGGGAAGAGTTAGCTAGGAGGGAAGTAGTGGGAGGGCTCCCAAGAAAGGGGGGGAAAAGGGGTCAAGTCACCAAATCCCATTAGGCAGCAGAGCCTGGGGGAGCCAGCCAGCCAGCCTAGTGTGATATCCTGGCAGGACTGCTTACTAGCTGGGTACTTGGATGAGTTGCTTAAATTCCTTGAACCCCTGTTCCCTCACCTGCATAAAGTAGAGTAATAAGAGCTTCTTTATAGTTATTACGAGAATTAAATGAAAAAAAATGCATTTGCTCTAAAACACTTAGAGTTGCTCCCGCTGAGTAAATACTGAATAAATAAATATTAGTCATCGCTACTACCACAATAACTGATGGTCATGAATTTCTGGCATTGTCCTCATTTATATGTCTCTGTCATCCCTCAGGCTGGATTATGTGAAATAGCTTTCTTCCCAGGTCCGTTCACTTTCCACCAGTCATCAGCTCTCTCCTGCTTAAGCATCGCTGTCATCACCATGTCATTTATGGCTTCTTATGAACTGGCCCATAGAGTTCCAAAAGCATCTCTCAGGGCTTCGCAGTTGGGACCATCTGTTCAGTCTCCCTGGTCCATCTGCTCACTTACCTTCCCATAAATATGTCTCTGAGTTTGGGCAAGTCATCAGAGCCTAGGTTTCGATCATCACACATTGGAACCTGTCCTTTATCACACCTTAGATCCTACCAACATTTCTAGGTCTGCTCTGTTCTCAAGGGAACCACCCAGAAACTAATTGTCCTCTCCTCTACTTTTAAATCAATCCCCTATTGTTGGATAAATTCTGTTTTCATATTTTGCTATTGCAACAAGTGTGAATTTAGAACACGTTATAGTGTTTAAATGAAAACTTTTCAGATTGAAAATAAGACTTCTATGGGGCGGAGGATGGGGGAGATCAGCAATCCTTATCAGGAAAAATATTTATGTCTATCATATTTTATGAATTCTCAAAAGCTTTTGTCATGCTGCATTTTTAGTAAATGCAACATGAAAACAGATAAACTGTCCAGCAGGAATCAGGGAGCTCTCAGAGCTTGTGCCAGGAAGAGGTCATATTATAATATAAATCTTACTGTCTTTAATTAAAAGAGAAAGCAAATATGTAACAATTACTCCCATAGTTTTGTTGTTGTTGTGTCATTTTGATATTACTCCAGTATGGTTACAATAATACTTTTCTTTTTGGCATCTTTGGAATCTTCAAAGGAGAAATTCTTTCCAAAGAAATACAGAAAATTAAATCAAAATTTCAAACAGAAATCTCAAATTTTTTCCTCACAAAATACAATTTTCAGATTTCTGGCATCTCGTGCTGTTTATGGTGTATAAAACACATACATGCTTAAGTAATTTTTAAAATATCCTTATTTCTAATTTGAAACTGTTTTTTAAATGAAAGAGAGTGAGAGGAAGTTAACTTCATGTTAACCTGATTACAAGCTCTCAGGGAAAGACCTGATTGGCTGGGCTTGAATCTAATGTTCTCTCTGGGAGCCCTGGCCAAGGAGGCACAGCCAGGTAAAAAAATCCCAAAAAACTCAACTCCTATGGACACATGTAATTGGAAGATGAGAAGAGAAATTCCCAAAGAAAGAAGATGATATTTTTAGAAGAAGAAAAAAGGTGCCAGGTAGACCATATAGGGTAAGCGAAATGCATTGCTGTCAAAACCCACTGCTTTTATTATTTATCTACCAGACCAAGAAGGAAAGGCATAGTGTGGTGTGAATATTCTTAATACCAAGACTTCTCATACAGTAAGGGCTGGCTACATACAACCTTAACTTTTTTTCTAATTGACCTATTGGGAGATTTTTAATTTTAGTAACAAACATATAATGTAAGACAAAAAGAAAATAGAATTTATCCCAAAATACTTTTCTGAAAAAATGAAATTTTAAAAGAAGTACTTATTTAGTTACATAATGCATTTCACAACATGGAGAAACTTTCTACAATACAAAATAATAACAAATACAATAAAAATATATCGTTTCCCCACTTTAGGCTTCAGTTTCTCTTCCCAGAAGAAACAGCTTAGCAATTTCTGATGCACCCTTCCAGAAATATTTCATGGATATATTGCATAGAAAGGCATATAAATGACTTCACATCAATGTGCATATGTATGTATGTATTTAGATGTATGTTTGTGAGTGTGTATATATATATTCCTATTTTTACCCAAGTGGTAGTATACCATTCATACTCACATAATATACTTGTAGATGGATAAATCATAATTAATTTTTCCAGTCCCATATTGGTTAAACATCTAGGTTGCTTTTTCTATTACAACCTTATTGCCATGAATATTCATGTCTCCACATCTTTGCAAATAGATTTATATGATAAATTCCTGGAAATAGAATTGCTGGCTCAAGACTATTTTTCATAGCTTTATCATCAAATTGTCCTCCCCAAAATACACCACCAGTTACATTTCTACCAACCAAATATATAAGAAGGCTAATTTCCACACACACACACATCATCAGTGTGCCATCAATTTTTCTTTATCTTTGGCAACCAGTGGAATATAGTTCATAATTGCAGGGCTCTATTTATTCACCTTGCGAATCACCATAATCGGTGATATCCTCTCAGGACCACGATAACTACTTCTGCAGCACAGACAACTTCCCTCTTCTAAAAATTAACTTTTGCTTATATCCATAGAGTAAAAAAAGTGTGACATTCTCCTTAGTGTTATCTTCAGTTATGAGGAAATGGGGAGAAAGAACCTGGCTTAGACCTTAGACCATGGTATAGACCAATGATATATGTTAATACCATCTGACACCCCAATCAAAACAGGAAAATGGTTCATCATGGTAAAGAGCCTATAGTGAGCTTTGTCTTTTAGATGTGACTTGGGGGGGGGGGGGGATGAATTTCCTGATTTCAAATGGCAAACTCTGCTATTACATACTTTGTAATTTCAAAGAGCATCTGTCATCACACAAAGACAAATATATTTCCCAAAGAAAACATCTGGTACTTTTTAAAATGAGCCTCAGGCCAGCTCCGCACAATGAATGGAAAATGTGCTATAGATAGAGTGTTATTTCATGTTGCTTTTCATTTAATCAGCGAGTGTGGAATGTTTGCATTAAATTAAGCATCTCAGAAATCAGCTCTCTCCAAGGTCTTGGAGAAATGTAGAGGGTTTTTTTTAAATATATATATATATTTCTCCACATAATAATAAACAATACGGACATAAGTTTAGGTTATGTTAGTCCTCTGAAGAAAAAATTATTTTTGGCGAAAGCATTTGTTAAGGGTGGGGGGCATGTAATGCTTGGTGACTTGTGTTTTTCCTCTGGTGGTTTGTGTTAAAGGGCCAAGTCTATGTTCTGTGAAAAACTTCCTAATCCAACAGCTATCAATATTGACTCTGATAAGGCTCTAACAGTCTTTGTCATCTAATGAACATTTTAAAAATCAAATAACATATGGGGACAATTCAGAGAAATATGTTAATTTAGAGGAATATCTTTTACAACTCAAGACACAAGCCAGGCCAGGAGCCAGCTTTTTGTGTTTTTCCATTAGGTTCTCTACAAGTGCAGAGCAGAAAACCTTAAGCATTCACCATGTAGCCCTAGCTCACTGGGAACTGATGGGTGGAGACAGCACACTGCTGGCATCTGAGGTAAGACACATTGCTAGCAGTGAAATAAGTCCTCTGTGGAATTGAAAATTAGGGCAACACGGCCCTTTGATCAGACATCTAAGGTCACTGAACCTCAGGGGAAAAGGGGCTAAAGAGATAGCAGTGAGTGTCTGGCCCTGCAGAGCCAACCGAATTCAAAAGGCAAAGTGCCAGGTTCAAACTGGTATCTCTAGTGTTGTTTGTGCAGTGTCGTGAAGACATCCTGATAGCATATAACCCCCTGCGTGACATCATTTCACATGATTTCTTTTTTGTGATATGCGCCAACAGAAAGTAATTTATGCATCAAATAAACATATTCACTGAATTTAGAAATCGTTAGAAATAACCACAGTGGGCCTCAATGGGAGGGTGGGTAAGGATGCTTCTAGCTTCCCTAGAAGAGTTGCAATTTCTTGGTGTGGAGGTGAGAGGTTAGACTCTAATGCTTGGTTTCTTTGGTTGGTTGGTGGGTTGATTTTTTGGACTTCCCTAATAGACCTTTTTTAAATTGATTTTTTAAAATCTTTATTGTTGAGAGTATTACAGATGCCCCCCCACTTTTATTCCCCCATTTCCCCCCTCCACCCAGTTCCCACCCCACCCCAGGCCTTCACCACCCTGCTTTCCGTGTTCATGGGCAATGGGTATATGCAGATAAGTTCCTTGGTTAATATCTCCCTCCCCCCTTTCCTCTGAGATTCGTCCATCTGTTCCATGTTTCTATGCCACTGGCTCTATTTTATTCTTCAGTTTATTTTTTCATTAGATTCCACATATAAGTGAGATCATGCGATATTGTCTTTCTCTGACTAGCTTATTTCGTTTAGCACAATAACCTCCAGATGCTAATTTAAAAAAAAAAACAAAAAACCTCCTTAGGAGACTCTGATTGCTCCCTACCAGCCCATCTGTATCCCAGTTAAGTTTTCTCTGTCCCCTCCTTTCCCCTTGGAATATATGTTGACTCATCAGTGACCTGTTCTGATGTACAAACGCTGCTTTTGCTGTCATCTGAAGCCCTTCTTGTTTATTATGCAGCCCCGGACCCCCTTTTGTTTGTACTATTTAGTTCAGCGAACCCAGCATTTATCTGGCGATCGATTTCCCACTTCTCACCCTGGAAGGAACCGGCTGCAGCTCCGGGAAGAGAGGCATCCGCACCAGCCATTCTCGGCCTGCGTCTGGTGTCAGCCAGTCTTGAGAAGCTGCCTTTCTGAATTGTTTTTGTAAGAAGGCGGTGAGTGGTTGGAAAAGATTTTCTGTAGCTTCCCCCAATTTTAGGAGATGGGAAGATAGCATGAAGATAACCAACTTGACCACCCTGGAGAGAGCCACCCTGTCACTCACTCACTGCTCCAGCAGGCCCTCGCTTCCCATCCAACGTGGGGCTGAATGGCTCATCTCGGTGACAGTCCTCATGGGATTCTGCTCCGCTTTACATTTCTACAGTTTAGCAGAGGTTCTCTTTACTCCTCTGCATCCACCATCATGTAAAAACACTGCAGGCAGCAACATCAACACCTTCTGCTTTTCAAAGAAACATCAAATAGCCTGTTTTCTTTCTATAACTCTTCCTGGTATAACTGTGTTTATTTTATTTTGTCGAGGTGTCTGTCCTAGGGTGTGCCATAAAGTGTTTTTACTTACTTTATTTCCCTCCTTGGTGTTTCTTCCACTTTGGAGCACAGTATGCATTTTGGAAACTTTATCTGAAGGACACCGAGACCTCATTTTGCCACTGCTTCGGGCACAAGCAGAGGCCTGGTTTGCATTTAAAGTTACATTATAGTTTAGATCTTCAAAGCATAAGCTGAAAAGTAACCTTAATCTAAAAAGCAACCCCATACCGCTGAACCCAGTTGCTAAATAAAATCTAACCCCACCCCACCCCCACCCCCTGGCTAAGCACCTGCTAACTTATTAAAGGTTCACGGAGCCACTTGGATGTATACCCTGATGAAAATTTAGAACCAAATTCAAAGGTATTGATGTAAGTTCTGGGACAAAGGACAAAATATTAGTATTTCCGTACAGTCTTTTTTCCACATGAAACTATAAAACTTAGTGAAGGGATTAGGAAAAAAACTTTTGCTGTGCTTCAAAATGACAATATCATTCATACCTCCTGGGGTTGGCCCAAGACGTAAGGAGAGCTGGCAGCTACCTATATGCTATGAGCTGCCCAAGACAGCCTCCCTGGGACTTCCGTGCAGGCTTCAGACACATAGCCCTCTGTCTAAAGGATCACCCCAGGCCCAGGCCAAGCCCTGGTATTTATTGCAATTCAGTCACAGAAAACAAACCCTTGTAAGTAATGACTTCCTGCTGAGCACCATGCTTAGGGAAAGGAGCCTCAGGTGCCACCAGATTAGCTGGAGGAAAATATTAAAAGAATTAACAATATTTATAAACTCTCACAATGTAAACAGAACAATGTTAGAATCATTCACAGTGTCACGGGGCCATTGACGGTTAGGAGGGAGGGAAGTGAAGATCTTACCACACAGGTGGTTCTTCTGAGGACCTTGAAGTGTCAAGCAGGATTTCTTCTAGGAAAGAAAAAAGATTTAAGGAAGAAAGTTGAGCATACTAGAAAAAGATGGAAGATATAACATGTTCTGGAAAAAAAAACACACACCACGAAATCTGCATTTCCATGAAAAAAATTCTGGGTAAACACTGGACCTTTGGATGCATGTGGAAGTTAAACTGAAATGCACCTAGAAAAGGAGGCTGTGGCCAGCACACGAAGGACCTCATACACCGTGCCAAGGAGTGTGGGCACTTTTCCAGGGGCATCGGGGGAGGCCTGACAGGCATCAAGTGAAGTGGCATCATTAGCCCAAATATGAGAAAGTTACTCAGAAGGATGGAAAATGAAGCAGACAAAGACTAGAGTTTAGAGACAGAAGGATATGTAGCAGCTCATTCGGCTTTAATGGGAGGGGTACTCAAAGCTTTCAGAGTACAGAGTAAAGGCATTAGAGTGAGAACGTGGGACATATTGACTGAGTGGGACATATGGACATATTAAAATGAGAAGGAAAAGGCAGCTTGAAAGAGATCTGAAGCAAAGAGTGAAACTTGAGAGACGCCATGGTAAACTAGAAGCATCTAGTACGTTGACTAAAAGACAACTTGGGCAGGAGAAAGGTCACTGAGAGGTTGGTAGAGTTTAAGTCTCACTAGTGAAATTTCCTGAGCTTAGAGAAATCAATTTGCCATAACATTGGGATGTAGTATTAGTTTTAAGTTAAGGAAGGAGAAGAGGGTATAGTTATTGTCACTGAAATAGGAAGCATACAAATATTATTTTACGACAGAAATTCTATGACATGATATGATGGGATATGATAATATAGCTTGCATCAGATTGATCTTCATGCTGGGACTAGCCATGTAAATGGGATAAACTATGAACACCAGTTTTCTGAAGTTATCAGAGCACAATTATGGCAGCCAGAATGGGAGGGGGTCAAGATCAAGGAGCAAAGAGAACCACAGAGAAGTGAGCTTGAGATCCTGTGCCCCTGTTTCCCTCAAAGCATTTGCTGATTCTTAAATTATAATACCATCCCACATAACACACAAGTGAGGATTCACGTAGCTGAATACTCAGAAAAACTGAGGAAAGAAGCTCAGGGAGGACCAATGAAATATTTTGCTTTCGAGGCCACGCAGTCCTCTGAATGGAGTCATCAGAAACAGTAAATATTCCTTTAGCTTTTAGAGAGTAAACCAACTTTCAAGCAAAACCGGATCATCAACTGGCCCTGAACAAATTGCAGACATGAGCCACGGTTGTCAGGTCAATTTTGAGCTACTTTGTAACCCCCTGTGCATCTTTATTCTTCTAGGCGATTCCTCGCTACTAAATGCGAAATATTTGGAAACAAGCACTCTTTGAGTTTAAGCCAATGTCAGAAATTTATCTGCTATACAAACGGCTTTTTCACCTCCAAGAAAACCCGCAATAAAGTAACCATTTTACCTGGTTAAAAGAATTTAAAAGTATTGATAATTAACATCCCTTCACATGTATATGGGATACTTTTTATAGAGAATCTGTTATTTATTGTCTGTAAGTTTAAATCCAGGTTCAGATGTAGTTCAGGCGAATCAAATTATGTAAACAAGTTACAAAATAATTTCATTTCCTCATGTCATCTCCACGATGTAAACCTATCAAGATGATACTAGCCCAAGGTTGAAGAGAGTAAACTAATCAAATCGAGTTAGAAAAGACTTTCTAGATTTATTCAAAATAAGCTTTGGAATAAATACTAGAACTTGACCTACGATAGAACAGTTGTATAGTGAATTCAATCCCATATAGATTTACTTATATTTGTCCTCTCACAAACAAAATTTAAGTTTCAACAACCAAATAAAGCAACATAACACAAAATAGAAATAGATATAAAAGAAAAAAAAAAAAAACAATCAAGGGCAGGGATGTAAATTAGAGCCAGATCTAAAGCTAGCAATGATCTGTTACCCAATGGCCTCCACGCTAATAAAATCAGGCCACACATTTGCTCCGACCTTTCCAGCAGCCACTTAGGAGAGAAAAAACCGATCAATTGCAGAATTCACAATGCCCCTAAGACAGAATCAAGTTGTTTAGAATAAAACACAATATATTGACACAAAGAGTAGACAGACATGTTTGGCTTATTGCCTCCATGAAGTGAACACCATGTAATACAATAAACAGCAGCATCATGCACACAAAATACACACAGTGGATAATTTTGCAGCACTCATCACAGGCTAATAGGTCAAATAACCGACCGACAATTTTTTGTGTGTGTGAATTGAGAAGTTATTTTGACACTATATGTGCAAAATAGGGTTGAGTGTAGAGGAAAATCAACACTTGGTGAGGAATTGGACAAATGCAGATTCCAGTTATGGTTCAGCCACTGACGAAATCGGTTACCTTGGAAAGCCGCTTTAATTTTCTAGGTGACGGTTTCCTCAACTGTAAAATAACAGGATGGATTTCTAAGGTTCTTTCCAGCTCATAATTTCTATGTTTCTAAGAGAGAAACCATGTGATTTACTGCAAAACTGAGAGTCAATAGAACAAGACACCTTTCACTCTCACTGTCTGCAAAGTCATTTAGAAACAAAATGAGAAAAAGTGTTCTCTCTAGAATAAAACAGAAACGGTTCCCATATCTCCCACATCTCAGTTGGTGAAACATGAATATATTTGAGACTCTTCTCTACCTGAAATTTATAAACTGATGTACCCACAGCATTGACAATGATGCACAGGTCCTTACAGCCATCAACACACAACTACCCAGCAACTTTTCTGTTACAAGGGGGGTTTCCCTCTTGCAAAGATAGATTGAACTTGAGCTCCCCAAGTTTGGGGAAAAAACCCAGAAATGAAACCTCAATAAAAAAATCAACTAATATTTTACGAGCACAAGCTATGTAAAATACCCTATTCTGCTCATTGCAGGAAATATCAATAAACACATATGGAACCATGTTGGGAGCTTTAGTCTCTTTTAATATCACTTTTTTCACTTGCCACTGGTAGGATATTTTTTAAAACTATTCACTAGATTCTTCATTTAACACAGTGCCGTACTTTTTAATCTTCAGTAAACAGTGAATACATCTCAAAAATAAAAATAAAAATAAGAGCCAAACAAAAATTTGGTAAGTTCACTTGCATTTATTTACTGAAAACGGGAAAAAAATAGAAGGAAATCTGTTTTGATTCTTGTAGTATTCATCTGAGTTGTTTGGATTTTTAATTCCATAGACCACATCACAATCACATTGTAACTATGAGAGAACACATTGCTGGTTTTTCAGGCTAAAAAATTTGAAATGGGAGAAGCATTTTCCCTTGCATACAAAATCTGTATCTTATTTTATTCCAAATATGGAAACAGGGGAAACTTGGAATCGTTCACGGCTAGTATTCCTGTACTGGATGTGGCCCATGAGTAAAGATTCTAGGAAGAAACAAGCAGGGCTGCAGGCACCCAAAAGGAGACCCTGTGTGTCCTACGGACGTAGCTAAAGGACACACATTCCAAGCATATCTCCACTTCTGGTAGTACTAATCCCTCTCACATTTTACCTATAACTTTAGTTCTTGGAATCTGAAGATTCTGGGCTACAAGTGATATCAAAATCCTTCCATTTATTTTTTACAGTAAATTTATTCTAAAACAGGCTGACTCCATGTCTTGGCACAGTTTTAAACCCCCTCTCTCCTGTATCCTAGCTTTTTCCTTGAGGTGGTATGCCTTTGGCTTTTTCATTTTTTAAATATTTTTTCCTTGATTTTATTTTTAAATTGCATAACTATATGACATACAACATTGTGTAAATTTAAGGTGTACAATCTGTTATTTTGAGAAATTTATACATTCAGCCATGGTAAGGAAGATATCCTGCCACCTGAGCACATTTGTTTAAATTTGGGTTTGTTTTTTCAATCATTTTTCCCCCATTTATTTATTTTATCTTTATTGTTGAAAGTATTACAGATATCTGTTTTTTCCCCCCATTGATCCCCTCCACCCTGCCTCCCCCCCGCCCCAGGCCTTCACCACACTATTGTCTGTGTCCATGGGTTATGCACATATGCATAGAAGTTCTTTCGTTAAACTCTCCCCACCCACTCCCCCACCCCCACCTTCCCTCTGAGTCTGTTCCATGCTTCTATGTCTCCGGCTCTATTTTTTTCCTCTTTCTATTTTGTTTATTAGATTCCACATATGAGTGAGATCATGTAAAACGGAATCAGGAAGAATCAGAAAACCTGAAAAGGCTAATAAAAACTGATGAAACTGAAGCAGCAATAAAAAAACTCCCAGCAAATGAAAGCCCTGGTCTGGATGGCTTCACAGGGGAGCTTTCTAATTCTTTAAGTTGTAGGATCAGAGAGTTTACTAAAAACTTTTTTTGTTTTTTAAGGTAGGCCTGCAGTGCTATGAACTTCCCTCTTAGGACTGGTTTCCCTGTGTCCCATAGTTTATGGGTTGTTGTGTGTTCATTTTCACTTGTTTCCTGGAAGTTTTTGATTTCTTTCTTGATCTTATTGGTAACCCATTCATTGTTTAATAACATGCTATTTAGCCTCCATGTGTTTGAATGTTTTTGAGTGTTTTTACTGTAGTTGATTTCTAATTTCATGCCCTTGTGATCTGAGATGCTTGATATGATTTCAGTCTTGAACTTGTAGACACTTGTTTTGTGTCCTAAAATGTGGCCTATCTTTGAGAATGACCCATGTGCACTTGAGAGAAATATATATTCTGCAGCAGTTGACATACATTAGTGTATTAGTAAATTGAGAAGTGTGCCCTCCATGTGGGCTGTGTGCACCCTCCTCTTGTAGTTGAGCCTTGATTGCTGTTGGCATGTCAATGGGAAGGATTTATTCAGGCTGATCAGCTTCAAGGACTGGCAGTTACACTGACCACCAACCTCCAACCACTGACCTCCAACAACCCTAGAGGATCAGCTGTGCAGGCACCCACCCCACAGAGCAGGACTGACTTCAGCAGGGCTCTGGTGCCTGCTGACTTCACTCCTTGAGTGTGTTGCTTGTGGAGGTGGTTGGGTGGTGCTTTGATGTAGTCTGAAGCTGTCCTCCTGGTGCGCTGGCTCTGGGGCCTCCCAGGAGGTACAGGCCATGGTTAGCCACCACCTATGTTCTGCCCAGGGCCACCTAGCTTGAGCTACAAAGCAATCTGCAGATGGCTGCTGCTTGTGCTGAGCTTGAAGCTATCCAGCTGAGGCCAAGCTGTGAACCAAGCCCTGCTGCTGCAAGTGCCAAGCCTGGGGCCACTTATCGAGAGGTAAGGGGCTAGGTGGCCAGATGCTGCTTGTTCGAGAGATTTTAGGAAAATCTGAAGCTTGAGTCAAAACAGGCCATTTGTATGGAAAAGCCACTGGAAAGAGCTTGGGTGGGACTGAAAGTTGGGTGGGGTCTCGGAATCACCAGGGCTGACGGAAGAGACTGAGCCAGGTTGATGGAGTCTTAGATATGGTACTTGCCTGCTGGCTCTATCCAGGAGGGCTCATCAAAGGAACAATGGCCTTGTCAGCACTTCTGTCTGGCAGAAAGCTGCCTCTCCAGCTCTTGCCCTGATGCTGGACAATTCAGTTCCTTTCCATATGTCTCTGATGCCTTACAAGCTGCGGTCCCAGCACTGGGGCTCAGAGGGAGTGCATCTGAGTGAGTCCTGTACAGGCCCTTTAGGAGGAACTGCCTGGGGCCAGCAGCCTTCATCTCCCTCAGCCTCAATCCCCACTGAGTTTTACAGCCTGAAGTTATGCGGATTTGTCTTCCTGGCACTGGAACCCTGGGCTTGGGGGCCTGGCGTGGGGCTGGGACCCCTCCATCCTCAGGGGGAACCACCACAGACAAGATAGCCTCCTGATTTTTATCCACCATGTGTAGGGTGGGGGCAGCCCATTCCACATCCCCACCCCTCATACCAGTCTCAGTGTGGCTTCTTTAATTCCCTAATTATAGGACTCCCATTCAGCTAGACTGCAGGTGGTTTTGGATGATGGTTGTTCTGTAGTGTATGTGTAATTTTCATGTGGTTGTGGAAGGAGGCGAGTACCTCATTTACCTACTGCCATCTTGACTGGAAGTCTGCCTTTGTCTTTTTAGACATCAGTCTTCCTCAACGTTGGCTTTCTGATCGGCTTTCCCAGCTCTTACCAAATTCCCTTACTTGGCAAAGATTTTTCTAATCCTGCATCTCTGGACCACCTACCAAAAGAATAAGAATTTCTCCAGCAAACAAGGCTATAAATTTTTACATGCTTCTGATCATAGTCAGCCCCCCAAAAGAAATCTGCTAAAGTTCAGTTGATTAATAGATTAATTGACTGAAATGAAGGCAGGGATTTAAGCTACTAAGAAAAAAATGAACAGAAGAAAATATAGACTAAAAATTTACTTCCACCAAAGAGGGAATGTTTCTACTATTAAAAGACATTTACATACATTTGAGGTATTATGGTGTATGTGGTCATGAGCATGGACTCTTTGGTGTCTGTTCCTGCTCTACCACTTACTATCAGTGACTAATTGCTTTATTTCATGTCATTCTTGTGTATTTCCATTTCAGGGGAGAAGATACCCTAGTTAATAGATTGAGAAGGTAGATGAAGGAAAGCGGGACAGTGTGAAGGTGAAGAGTGGCTAATTAATGAAGTAAGGTTCTAGAGGAGGCAATTCAGGGTGGAATCCTGTCACCGGTAAAATCATTAACCTTAGAAAGAACTCAGGTGAGATTTTCACATGGGGCAGAGCCCATTTGGAATGATCTTGAGCTAATAAATCAGTAAATGTAACATCTCTAAGAACTGAGATGATAAACTGGAATTTGGAAGTTGAGTAAATAGTATACTATTTTAATCGTTGGTGGTGAAAATGTTATAGACAGTCCATTTGAGGTGAATAAAAATGTTAAAGGACAGCAGTAAAGATATGGCTAAATTTAAAGTTGTATGAATTTGCTTGATGTTTGTTTATATGATTTTGCCATATTTTATTGTCCAGTGTTACATGGCAACCTAGAAGTAGGAACACACAAAGGAGGCAAGAGTTGGAGATTCTCCTGACTGCAAGGCTAGAGTTCCAAGCAGAAGCGACCCTAGATTATGGCTATGAGTAATAAACCAAGGAAGACAGAAAGGGAGCTGGTGCAGAGTGAGATCTTAGAAGTACCAAAGGCTAGAAATCAGGGGCAGGGTTAGGATCAGGTTGATTGGAAGTAAGAGAGCTAACGTTTGGAAGGTTGTAACCAATGATGGAGAGCTTGAAGGAATTAAACAAAAGGTGTTTTTCAGTGTTTTCTTTCCTGAGGGTGGCTAGAAGTTGAGTAAAGCTAGTGATAACTGGAGTTGGTGGTTATTTTTACACCTCCTCAGATTTCCTCAATGGCCTCTTTCTGAAGAGTCTACCTCCTTGCACACCTCCAGTGGCATGGCTGGTGCCCTTGTCTAGTTCTCAGACGAGTCATGAGTCAGATATAAAAATACTGGGCCTAAGCTTTCCTCATTTCTCACATGCTGAGTTCATCTTTGCCAAGTCATTTCTGGATTTCAATAATATGCCACACTACCTGCTTCCTGCACAGCCAGACAATGCAACATAAAAGTGCAGGAAAAGCAACTCTACATGGAAACTTTGACCAATGGGAAGTGGGAGTCAAAAGCTGCCAGACAGAAACATTTCCACTTCTTGGTTCCTTTGGTTGATACTTTGAATTATGGCATTCCTTGCAATTCTTGTAAAAAAAAAATTGCTCATGCCAGAAAAACATATCTAGGAGTACCCTACGGCATCTTTCTGCAGCTGGCTGAGAAGGGTGGCCAGTGCAATAGCCCACTATATGTCATTACCTTGACCTTTCTTTGCCTTACTACCATTTTTCCCAACATATCATTGCCCAAAGCTTACATTGACTCAATATAGGGTAAGCATTAGGATCCTTGCCTCAGGCTCTACTTCCCAAGACGTGAAGTTTTGGTGGAGGAAGTGTCATCATACATGTAGATAGGGTCAAAATATAGAAGAATTCCATTGATAAAACAGGAATTCTATTATTCGAATTCTAAGGAATGCAGAAGAAATGGACATAAGGGAATAAGGTCATAGAGCATCAGCGACTCTCAAAACAATGGGACATGGAAATATGGTATTGAGTGTTCAGAAGAAAGGGTGAAAAAGCAGTGATCTCAGAAGCACTGGGTGGAAGTGGTCTTACGTAAGAAAGTGCAGTCATAGTTTGAAGACATTTACAATAACTGCAGTATTATGGGACAAGGAAAATTACCCAAAAGAACATACACGCATAACACACACATTCACACATACAAATACCTTAAAGAGCATTTATCAGATGAAAAAGTTTATTGTTGTGGTGGTGCTTTCTATTGAATAAGTTTAAAACAACTTTTATTCATCATCAAACATTTAACTGGACATGTTATGGGCCAGATACTTTTCAATGTGCTTAGGATAAATAGGTAAATAAAACAGCCCCCAAACCCTGCCCTACAGAGCTTATATTCTAAGAATTGGAAGCAGAGACTAAACAATAGACAAAGTCACTAAATAAATTATATATGTTAAAGGTAGTAAGTGCTACGGGAAAAACAGAGCGAGATAAGGGATATCAAGACTCTGGCAGGAGGTGATGGAGAGATGGAAGTTTATAATAGTAAATAAGAGATTTCTATATGGTGTCACATGGGTACTAGGCGTATTGGGGTGATCACTTTGTAAGGTATATAAATGTCTAATCGCACGGTTGTACACCTGAAACAAAGACAATGTTGCACATCAACTGGAAATGAAAAATAAAAAATTATTTTAAAAAAGAAAAGATTTCAAAAGGTGAAGGAGTGAGCCCTGCGGGTATCAAAGGGGTGAAAAAATTACCGGCAGAAAACCAGCCAACGCAAAGGCCTGAAGCCGGAGCAATGTTTTTGAGAAACAGCAAGGAGGCTAAGCTGGCTGCACTAGAGTGAGTGACAGTGACAGTGGTGAGGGACAAGGTCAGGTGGTAACAGAGAGGAACCAGATCAAGTAGGTCTTCGTGGGCTGTTACTTTAAGAAAAATTGAGAGTCGCTATAGAGTTTAGAGAAGAAAAGGGCCGGAGAGTGATTTCCATTTCGTCGGGCTTACTTTGGACGCGTGTTAAAAGGAGAAAAGCAGGTGGCAAAGGCCAGGGAGGAAAGCAGCAGGCCAGGGAGCAGCGGGGGGGGCGCCTGAACCTGGCAGGCCCCGCGGCGCCTTAGCAGGAGGCGCTGACTACGTGCTGCAGACGCCTGCAGGGTGAATCTGGTGCATTTCATGTGGGCTCGAGAGAAACCAAGACGTGAAGAAATGACTCCGAAACATTCAGTCTTGAATAACTGGAAAGAAAGAGCTGCCACCGACTGGGATGAGTAAGACTCTGGTAAAGACGAGGGTTTGGTTTCGAACCTTTTCGGTTTGATATGTCTTCAGGAGGAAATATAAGGAGAGGGTTGGGTATTTGGGTCTGGAGCAGAGGCCAGAGAACTTTTTTATAAAGGGCCAGGTAGTAAACATTTCATTAGACTTTGTGGACCAGATATGCCCTGTCACAACCACTCTGCCATTGGGCGGTCACAGACAATATGGGAAAGAGTGGGCATGGCTGTGTTTCAAGAAAACTTAATTTACCAAAAAGGTTACAGCCAAATTTGGCCTGAGGGCCGTAGTTTACTAACTCATGGTCTGGGGTTTGGGAGAGAGGGCTGAATTAGAGGTAGATCTTTGCAAGTTATCAGTTTGTAAATATTTCTAAGGCCATCCTCATTTGATGTAGTCACTTATTCTGCATTTGATATTTGTGCTTTTCCCCTTGTTGCAAATAGCAATTGCACTTTCTAAACTGTGTATCTATTTTCTTCAAGAAGGAGCCTACAAGAAACTATAAAAAAGACATTTGGTTCAATAAAAGGAATGTCTGAATAAAACAAGCATTTTTTGAAAGAATGCAACTGATTACTAAATATGAGTGCGCAAAATGTGTTAATATTTAGTCTGCTTGCAATAGGCACATAAAATTGGGTATTTATGTGAGGAAGGTTGTGCTAGTCAGTTTAGCCAATTTACAGATGCGTCAATTTAATATGTATAAACAACAAGGGCTAAGCTATATTGTTATACATCATATTTAAAATAAGTGGAAAATGCCACAGAGACATTGGGGGGAAAATGTGATTTGAACTAAAAAAGGAATTGTTACCTGTGAACTAATTTTTCAAGGCAATCCTGATTTCATTGCCAGAGATACCTTGGAAATAAAAAATAAAAAAAGCTTTAGGAGAAAAGGATGATGCAGACTTAATGATAAAGAAGAATTCTGGCCCAGCCGGGCATGGCTCAGTGGTTGAGCATTGACCTGGGATCCAGGAGATCAGGGTTCGATTCCCGGTCAGGGCACAGGCCCGGGTTGCAGGCTTGGTCCCCAGCCGGGGGCATGCAGGAGGCAGCCCATCAATGATTCTCTCGTCATTGATGTTTCTATCTGTCTCTCTCCTTCTCCCTTCCCTCTGAAATCAATAAAAATATATTTTAAAAAAAGAATTCTGCTGAGTCAGAGTCAGCAAGATGTTTGTCAAACAGAAGACATATTCTTTCCTAATTATTTAGGAAAGAGAAAAGTAGCATTGCTAAAAACATTCTTGTAGGTGCAGGAGAATCACCAAATATCAGTCCTTGATATTAAAACAATGATATAGAAACACAGTATTGGGAAAACAGAGCAAAAATGTTTCTTTCTGGTTTAGGTTTGAAGTTAAAACTACGCAAGAGAGCTTGAGAGTTGGAAGGGACTTTTTCTCCATGACTAAGCCATGTTAGATGAGATAGCAGTGTTTCTCAGCCTTTTTATTATTTTCTCCCCGTGGGGTTTTTTTAGACTTTTTTCTTAATTGAAGCCCCCCCACCCTACAAAATTAATACACTGTGTACATGTTTATGTATAGATAAATAGTGCATAAATTGTTTGGAAAGCCACAGGCCATTTTAACATCTCAGATTTCCCCCCCAGAAGAACCAATGCTCTTCCCAACCCATTAGGGGTGGTACTGCCCCTTTGACAATGACTTCTTTAAAGGATGGGCTATATTCACATCAAATTTACCTGCTTCAAAGCTTTTTCTGAAATGCCTTGGTGGGTGGGAGTGGATGGTAGAAAGGTGACAGAGGCTGGATTAAAAGAGTATAGCTAAAGAAACTAAAGTTTCCTTAACTAAGTATCTCACTTTCAGGGAAAGATAGATAGGAAAAAATGGGTATCAAATATAAAGTAAATATTTCAGAAGAAATGTTTTCATAACATAATTGATACAGTTTGTATCACATCTAAAGATCAAATGTTACTTCCACTTTCTAAAGCTTAATCACCTACCAAGATCCTTGGGTAGCCGAGATCAGCGTGAGTTCAGAGTCGGCCTCGGTCTGGTTTTGTGAGATAGTCTGTCTTAATATCTCAGTTCCCAGGTCCCAAGTCAGTCTTGAAGTGGGATTTTGAGACATCAAAACCACTGCAGTAACCTACTGGAATAACGGTCTTTGGTATCTCTATCGAAACTATTATTATCTTGAATTCATGACGCATTCTGTCTTTGCATAAAAGATAGTGGGCTTGAAAGCAATCATTTTAAGGCATCCTCGCAGCTTCTTAACCAAGGCTCCTCTCCATCTTCACACGTTGTGTTTGAGGAAGAGGGAGAGGAAACTGAGGGAGAGCTATTTCCCAGGGCGGAGATGTAGCATGACTCATGGGACCTAGGGAAACCCTGTGAGTGAATTCTGAGAAGGACAAATGAGTAACATTCTGATTTCATGTCTATAAAACTAAGTTTTTGCCACCAGTATGGTAAATTCTGATTATCTAATTCTATGCCCCATTTACATCCTGTGAGCAGCTAAAATTTATATGTGTGCTCTATAATATTTAATATTACGTGATCAAACTTGTTTATATGGGAAAAGTTTGTTTTAATGAAATTAACCATGTGTTTGGATGTCAGATTTTTATCCCAATAACTCCTTGAACACCCAAAGGATTTTCCTCAGAAAGTCAGTGTGCACCTGTCAGAATAGCTGACCACAGTAAATCAACAAAGAACAAGTGTTGACAAGGGTGTGGAGAAAAGGGAACCTCAGGCACTGTTGGTGGGAATGCAGATGGGTGCAACCACTGTAGAAAACAGTATGAAGTTTCCTCAGAAAATTAAAAATGGACCTGCCTTATGACCCAATGCTTTCACTCTGGGTATATATCAGAAGAAACCCCAAAACACTAATTCGAAAGAGTATATACATCCCTATGTTCATTGCAGTGTTATTAACAATAGCCAAGATGTGGAAGAAACCCCAGTGCCCATCGATAGACGAGTGGATAAAAAAGCTGTGGTTCGTATGTACAATGGAATATTACTCAGCTATAAAAAATATGAAATCTTACCATTTGCAGCAACATGGATGGCCTAGAGAGGGTATTATGCTAAGTGAAATAATTCAGTCAGAGAAAGAAATACCATGTGATTTCACTTGTATGTGGAATCTGAAGAGCAAAATAAACTAACAAACAAAATAGAAGCAGACTCATAGATACAAGAGAACAGACTGATGGTTGCCAGATGGGAGGGGCTTTGGGGGACTGGATGTAAAAGGTGAAGGGATTAAGAAGGACCGATTGGTTGTTACAGAACAGCCATGGAGATGTAAAGTACAGCATAGGGAATATAGTCAATAACATTGTAATAACTAGGCATGGTGCCAGGGGGTAGTGGAAACATTGGGGGAAACACTTTGTAAAATATATGATTATCTAACCACTATGCTGTACACCTGAAACTAATACAAAATAATATTGAATGTAACCTGTAAATTAAAAGCAAAATTAAAGTCAATGTGCCAAGATAATGGTGCATGTCTTCTTTTTTGTCCAGAAGTAGAGAGTTGCAAAATGCTAACACAACATGTTAACGGCACATAGGAAGTTGGAAGAAGTTTATGAGAACGTTAATGAAGAGGGAGGTTTTCCCCGTTACCCATCAGTCACACTTCTGGTATGTGGCCTCTTTGGAACTGTCATACATCCAAACAACATTCACTGTTTTACAAGAAGTGAATAACTGATAGCAGTTGAGTTGTAGCTATGAACGAATAGCCATTATTACAAGGTCAATGTTTAACCAATCCTTCAACCAATTTTAAATTTCCCAGAAGAGGAAGATATTTAAAGCTGCATTTCTATAATACATTTTCAGTCTATCAGCTCATTCACCCAAGCACCCTTCCAAGCCCTATTCATCCCTGATAAAGACCATTTTCCCATGCCACTCCTTGGATTGAAAGGAGATACTTCCCAACTTGAACCCCATTTAACCTTTAAAGGGAACCTCCATTTGATCCTAAGATGTGCCCAGTGCCAACCTGTCTGCACACGTGCCTCAGCCTGATAAGAGCGTGGGGAATAAGTTTATTTGTTTCATTCAGGTGCCCCAGAGGGATTTCCATCCAGGAGAAGGGTGCGTCAGGCAGAGAAAATGGCTCAATATCAACATCGCAATGGTGAGAGCATCCTAGTGTCTGTTAGCCTTGTTCACAGCCTGGGTTCCCTTCTCAATATTAGGAGAGATGACGCTGAAAGTAAAAATGGAAGGAACTATGTTCACTAATAACTCTGTGAGGCGCTGAGACACAAAAAGCACTGTATTGATTTCCATTAGGCCAAAGAATCAAGATTCTCTTTAAATATCCTGGGTTTAGTGAATATTAAGTATTTAATAAGTGCAGAAACAAATGATGAATGAGTGATTAAATAAATGAGTACATGAATTCCAGAAAATATATTCCTAAAATCTATGATATGAATGTGTCCTCAAATGCCACTAGCTTTTCAAAAATTTAGCATTATTTTGATATCTCATAAACAAATAAATATCAATAGAAGTTAAAAATTTTCACCCATGTTTGAAACAATCAATGATTTTTCTCTTAAACCACTCCTATTTTTATAGGTCCATATACAGTATCTCATAAAATTAGTACCAGAGCTCCATTTAGCAGAAATAGCTTAAAGAATGATCTTTCTCTTGGGATTTCTAATTGACCGTGTTCTAGATGGGCCATGCCATACCCTGAACCTTTCCCACAGTCTGTCAGGCATTTACTTGAAGTACTGTCCAGAATATGAAGGTCAAAATATTTCCAAATCAATAAGTGACCAAAAAATATTCAGTTGAAGTAGAAAATTTCTGGAAAAACGTTTAAATGTCTAATATAAGTTGCTACTTAATATAAATTTAATGCTTAAAGAGGGTTTTAAAATTCTTGTTTACATGTTATCCTGTCCCCCACCCAGCCCCCACAAACACTTTTTTCCCTAATGGGTCCTGGGGAGAGTAGGGTCGTCTTAGCTCTACTTACAGGACTGAGGCCTGGAATTAGCTGCTATATTTAATCAATTTAATGCTTATATCAATTTTACTTGTCTTCCAAAATTCTAGTGACTCCTGAGTGTATTTCTAAACAAACCCAATAAATAAATGTATTTATATTCTATTTCTATTGTCAAATATTTGTTGCACACACACAGTGGTTTAGTGTATGCTTGGATAATAAACAGAGAGTAAGTGTGGTTATCTTACCAAAAAAATCATCGATATTTATTTTCTATATCTTTAATTGTAATTTGCAAGAGTCTAAGAATCTAATATCAATATTACAACAAATCTGGGAGGAAAAAAATGAACTCAATATGACATATTTTTGCATCTAAAATTACCCTTAAATGGAATTAACTATGATAATTGAATGTTATTAAAATGGCATAGGATGAATAATTTTAAAAGCTGCCTAATTTCATAAGGAAGGCCATATGTAGTTTCTGTTCTGCTATCTAATTATTACAGAAGCTAAATTTAACAATGCCAGTAAATGTGGAATTTAAGTCTAAATTGCATTTATGACCATCATAAATTATATATTTCGGTATATTGGAGTTAGATACTAGGACTTCTAAAATGCCATATGGTTATGATTGAAATTGGTAACTATATTGACTATGACATGAGAATGACTCAGGGTGACCTGAGACAATAGCTACTTTGTCTGTGTCAGTAGTCTCATTGTTCCTATTACATGGCTATTTACAGTGTGCGACAAAATGTATGCCATGATCCATGGTAGCCTTTGCTCTCCTTAGAGTAGGCAAATCTCTTCTGTAGTAGACTATTGTCACTTTTATAATCCTAGTAAAAGTCAAATGAAATAAATAGGATCTACTTCAAGTCATCTAAAAATAATGTTAATATTCTGCAGTGATAAAAAGAGGGGATTATATTACTTGCCAATAAATCAAACACCTGCTAGATTTCTGAGTTTTTCCAATTTAAAACTGGACAGTGTACATAATATTTTGGAAGCTGAAAACCAGTTAGTCAAACTCATGTGGGATATATTTATCTTCCAAGTGACAGAGCTAAGAGTCATGGCCCAAGAGTCAAACATATTTGAAATAATACAATACGGATATCACTTTAAACACTGTTATGTTCTCTATCACTGGCTTCTAGTCCTTCCTACAGAAGGGATTGCTTCAGCAACTGTTAAACTAAAAGCATTCTCACTGTTAGGAATATAATCCACAATTATCATAATTAATAATTTTAATAATTGTTAATAATTATGCTTTAGTAAATGGCCTAGAAAATAGTTATTTTCAAGAATTTACAACACTATTCAGCCAGACATATTCTTATCAGCACTCAAGATTTTTTTTTTCCCTATTAAGTAGAGGAGTGGTTATAAATACTGTTCATGCAGAGTTCATGCACAACTATGTATTTTAGGAGAAAATAAAGTTTAGTCTACAGCACCAATATTTTCCTTAAGGCCTTCTTCTGAGCTTTGTGTTATTCTTTGCTGAATTTCCCAAGAAGAGGAGAGAATCCGATACCAGAAGCAAAATGTCATACCAAGGAGCCAGTCAAATAGATGTTCCATGAGGAACGTCCACATCTGCAATATCCTCGCTGCAGCTGAACTCTGCCGAGTAGAAAATTCCAGTGCAGGTGTTTCTGAGAAAAGGCGGTAAAGGCCCCACAGAAGACAAAGAGGTTTTTGCTTTTGGTTTACCTTTGTTCTCAGCTGCGTAGAAAGTCCTAGAGACTTCTTGAAACAATATTTTGTAATCTTTAAAAATCTTTGTTATGAGGACATGGTTGATATTATTTTCCCTAATGATATTGGAACTACTGTCCAATAAAACTCCATCAAAAGGCAGCCACGTTTCCCTTTCATTCATTCGCTCATTCATTTATTCATTTCACAAACATTAACCCTGCTATGAGAGATGAGTGAGTTAATGCCTCTGACAGAAAAAAACTCACTCTCATCTTTCCTCTGTTCCACAGTCTCTCTGAGCAGCCCCGGCATGCTTTTAAGAAATTAAGAGATTAAGAAGTACTGATGACACTCTACGTCTCTCAGTTTAGTCCTGATTTCTTAGATCCAACCACAAACCATGCGTGTTCAGGCTGTACTCAGTTTATAGTCACCTTCAGGAAGTAATTCTGAGAATTGTCACCAGGTAGCTTAAGAAACATTCACTGCTTTTGATGCTTGAGTTAAGCGAGCCTCAGAACTGAAACTGAGTCATCTATAAAAGTTCGCTTTTTACAGCAGGGTACCAAATCCATCTCATTTGTACCCTATTAGCCATTTCTTCTGCCACGTTCAAAGTAAGGTTCTCACCTGTCACTTAAACACTCAGGCTTTGTTATGCATAGAGCCACTGGGGGTTTTGTTAGAAATAAAGATCCCTGAGCCCCACCACTTACGAACTGAATCATAGTCTCAGGGGTTGGGCCCAGTCACTGACTTTTTTAGCTAGTGACACAGAACTATTCTCATGCACACTAAGGTTTGAAATCCAGACCTAGAGGGATGACTTAATTCTCAATTACATTTTGAATATCTCGTCTAACTTGTCTTACATATCTTTGCTGAAATAATCTTCTTAAAAATCTTCAGTGGCTCCCTATCGTCTAGTGAATTAAGTAAAATGTTTGTCTCGCTTCTAGGGATTTCCAAAACTGTAAACCCAGCTAAGTTTTCAACTTGTCTTCTCCTAAGCTACCCAAAGACTATTCAGGATTACTTCATGTTTCTTAACTATTCACTATCTTTTTCTACCTCTAGCTTTGCTCATTCGGGTCCCTCTTGTTAAATTCTCATCAGTCCTCTGGTCCATCCCAAATGCTCCTTCCTCCTTAAAGCTTCACCTGGTTCTTTAGTCAGACACAATCTATCTCCTTCTTTTGGATTCCTCAAACCTTCTATATTTATGTTATATAATGATCACATTTTTGCCTTATATTAATATTTAGATTAAAAGAATGTAAATTATTAGTTACGCTTGTACCTGCCATTCTCCCTGTAAGTTATAAAATCCTCAAGGTAAAAAATGGTATTTTATCACCACTGACACTCAATATGCATTCACCTGAAATGCGAAACAGTACGGGATCTTTTCATCCTTGATCTTAGCGGAAATCATCTGTATGAAATCAAGGACTAAAGGTGTGTCAATTGTTCTACAACTCAGGTGAATATGTACTGAGGCAAATTGTGCTCAGTTTAGCGATTTACTTATTGATTGATTGATTGATTGATTGATTGATTGATTGATTTTTACTCCACCAATCATCTCATAATTAGGTATGTTAGTTGTCACTTATGAGAGGTCTGCATTCCTACTTTCCTCTGACAAACATATTGGTGGATGTACCCTATTACAGATTTCTCACTGTTTTCACAAAGGTGCTATGAAATCTTTCTATAAAAGACACTGGTGAAAGGAGGGGGAAAAGGGAATTAGAGCATTAAAAAGAAAAATATCATGCTGATAGATCCTTAGATACTTCGACTATAGCATGCTTCTCAATACAGGCTGCAAATCTACATTGTTTTAAAAAGTGCATAATTAGCTTTCCCCCCAACGAATTGGGGTAAAAATATCTCCTTTTTAAAATTTATCTTTATTGTTGAAAGTATTACAGATGTCCCCTTTTTTCTCCATTGACCCCCTTCCACCCACTACCCACCCCTAGGCCTTCACCGCACTATGTCCATGGGTTATGCATATATGCATAGAAGTTCTTTGGTTAATCTCTTCCCACCCTCCCCTGCTCCACCCTTCCCTCTGAGATCCCTCAGTCTGTTCCATGCTTCTATGTCTCTGGATCTACTTTGTTCATCAGTTTATTTTGTTTATTCTATTCCACATACGAGTGAGATCATGGATACCTGTCTTTCTCTGACTGGCTTATTTCGCTTAGCACAATACTCTCCAGGTCCCTCCATGCTGTCTCAAAGGGTAAGAGATCCTTCTTTTTTACAGCTGCACAGCATTCCATGGTGTAAATGCAAGAAGTAACTCCTGTCATATTGTCATAGACGATGCCATAATCAAAGATGCATAAATGGCAAAGCAGTAAGGTAACAGCTTCCAACAGCACAGCACACTTCTTGTTCTGTACAAAGCTTTACATTCCTCTACTCAGGAAACCCCACAGTGACATGCTGCTTTCAGCACACATGCCTACTGAGAGAGAAACAAATCCATTACAGATGTGCCTTGCTGGAAAAATGTTCATATTTCTCATTTGAACATCTCCTCTCAGTGTTAAAAAGATTAATGAAATCTGTGTTGACTGGTTTCTATTGGAAATTTTGTAAGGAAAGCACAAAGGAGTCTGTAACTATACTTACTATATCCCTTGGGCACCAAACTAGTTACATTTGTATCAGGAAACATTAAAACAAATATATTTTTCTAAATGATGAGGTGTTTTGAAATCAGGTCCCCAAAATGATTGTGCTGAGCCCATAATCTGACATTTCACTGCATACAGATCTCCACTGAGAAACATAAAAGAAAGGGTTGAGGAATTCTGCCGCCATACGGGTCCCATTTTGTTATCAATCTCTCTAAACCTACTCAATGTCATCTAAAGCACATCTGAAGAGAGGGACGTGTTACCCTTGTCTAGTAAACAAGATACCAGAAATTTCCCCGCTCATACGTTACTTAGTTAAAGCTCAGATGTCTTGCCCAGAACTGACTGTATCATCAGAGAATGCGTTTAGTGGGAGCTCACATAGTTCATAAAGGAATCCCGGTGTTGAGCCTGCTGTGATAAGACAGTAGAAACAGAGGATGTCAAACGCCAGGCACAATTTAACCAGGAGACAGAGCTCATGGTTCCAAAGGCTTCTGTGTGCACAGTTCTTCAGGGGGCTTGTCATTCAAGCAGCGCAGCAGGCATCCTTTCTTTCCCTCTTACCTTCCTGATTCTTAGAGGAGTAGAAAACTCTTCCTTTTCTCTCTCCTTGGCCTCCAAGCCCTCGCATTGCACACAGCCGCAAAAGTGTAACGTACCATATTAGGAAGGAAAAAAATAAAAATCTCAAAAGAAGAAATGAATTGGGCGCGGCTGGGCAGAGGCTAGAAAATGAGAAAGATCACAATAAAATTATCCACTATAAGCCAGAATGCCCCTTCATGTGTTTCAAATCTATTCTTCTAACTGCTGTAAAACATCTATAGTTAGATATCCTGTAACAGTCATTTGGCCACAAACTGAAAAAAATATTTTTTTCTCTTATTAATTTTTTTCTGTATCCTGTTTCTCTCACATTTACCATCATTCTTTCCAGGCTAGACACCTTGGAACTACCTTTTACTTTCAGGCACATTGTTTACCGACTCAAGTTCTTCTAGCTGCTTGATTTTTTTTTTTTTTAATACATAGTTTAGACTTATTCCAGAAGCTTAATGACTTATTACTTGAACTTGATACAGTGAATGAAACTGGGAAAGACTCATGTTTTTGAAAACAAACAGTAGAAACCTTAAAGTTAAAAAATAACTGGAAATTTTGAAATGGTTGGGAAGTAACAATAAAAATCATCCATTTCAATTATATTGAAGTGTTTTATAATGTCAATATTCTTCACCCATGCAACTCACTTTTATTTTAAATTAAGCCCCTCCAACAATTCTTTTAAAGTTTTATCTTTTTCTGAATATGTAACAAAAATCTTTAATATAATTGCTATAATGAAGTTGTTTTGAGGCACCTCTCTACATTCTTTACTCACATAAATCCCTATTTATTTTTAATAATCTGCACCCTTCTAAGAAAACAGCAGAAAGGGAACAACTGTATCACCCCTTCCCAGTCACCATCCTCACTCACATCCCTCACATTTTCCCTCCTCTCTGAAATCTACACCCGTGTTGATAAATTGGCTTTTATTCAAAGAAGGGTGAGCATGTTGCTGCCCTCCCATGAGAACAACACAAATGAAAATAGCCTAAACTTTGACATAACAATGTGGAAAACTGTGGTTTAAGTATAACTGAAGTCAAACAGGTGGACAAACTGTTTTCCCAATATTCCTTCCTCTCTACTGATTGATGTTATAAGAGATGTTTAATATCAAATGACATTATGAGGCCTATGGCAGAAAATTTCAATGTATTAGTTTATCAAGAGTAAATTCAATAATTCAGTCTACTTTCAGCAAATAGGCTCAGTCCCGCACTCTGGAGAAGACTAAGGCAGCCCACCATGTAGATAAATGTGTATTATCTTTGGGTTGGGTGGGGAGTGGAGCAAAAGGCTAACCATGAAGAGAGGCATCTCTTTCATCCCGTAAAGAGATGAACAAAATTATAAAAGACAAAAAAGTTGAAAATGGAGTGGTCGTAACAGATTTGCAATTTGATATTTGTTTTTGTCTATTTTCTAACTATGTTCTTAGTCCAATGATGTCTCCTAAGAGCATAATGAAAATGCCATATCCAATAATGCAAGACAACAAACAACCCCCTTCACACTTTCCCGGTACATGCTCGTGCTGATTCTTTCTAGACAAGTTAGATTCACTGTGTGGGAGAGAAAAGGCATTTCTTTAACACTCTTCAATTAGGCAGAAAGAGAATTCAGGCAAAATGGTTCACTCCTTGGTGTTCTATAGGAAACAGTAAAACGTCTCCTGGAACTTACTGCCTTATTGCAATTCTCTCTCAGCTCTTCTATCATTCAAGGCCTTGTACACAACAGAAATCAAGTATTAAAGAGCCACATAAGATTGTACCTGGGTGACAGATGCTACCATGCCAGAAGATAGGAACTGTCCCCCTTGGTGTCACTACCACATTGCAACCATTCCCAAACCCATACATATCTCATAATCCCAGGGAGATCCAAATACATCGTCCTCACTGCTGATATTGGCATTAATGTCAGGATTGCAACTATAGCGCGTGGATGGGAAGATCTACCATATAAGCAGTCACTATCCTTAACTTTCTGGTGCTCAAACAGAGAACATGAAGCCTCAAAGTATTCAAATAGGCATCAGTAGGACACAACCTATCAATTCAATCCAAGCTTCAGCTCCTTTTGCTCTGGTCTTTGTCTCTTTTATTTCCTTAAAACTACAGACCTTCTCACACTTGACAGTGAACTATGGCTGAACTTCCACCCACTAAATCCTGGTGCCCAACAAATGACTCCACCTTTCCTCTTTGGTATCTCCAACTTCTGTTTGTGCTTAGTGGCTCATGAAATACTTCTATCGGATTAGATTTGGAGCCTGTTGAATCAGTTGAAATTAAGCAACATGTGAGGCTACTACCAATGAAGCAAATGAAAAACCAAGTGCCTACCATTTTTTATGACCATGTTAGACCAGAGGATGCTGTAATAACTGAATCCTGTACTCAAGGAGCTTGGAATGTAGTTGGGGAGTCTAGACTAACAAACAAATGAGAGTAAAGCAAGACAGCATAGTCATGAGCCCAATGGTGCAGCCCAATGGTGCAGTCCAAACCTGCCATGCTCTTCAGGTTCCAAGGAAGAATATCAATGGAATCTAAAGCTTTTACAAAAGGTGTAGCACAGTGAACCAGTCTATACTAAATAATGAAGGGGAGGACCTGGATAGGTAAGAAGAAAGACAATGAACATTCAAAGCAACATGAATATTATGAGCAAAGGAAAAGAGGTGGGAATGATGATGGTGAGTTCTCAGAGCACAAGAAGACGTGAACATCTAACTGGGTGACCAAAGCAGACAGATCGTGCATAATAGTTATACGTGAGTTTTAACGTGTAAGGAGGGGCCTGACTCTTGGTAAAGTTTTGGTTTGGGGAAAAACAGAAAGTTGTTTTCACCTAATGAATAGATGTATTAGTTAGAGTAACAAAAGCACATGTAACAGATAAACCCCATAATTTCAGAGGCTCAGTTTAAGAGAGATTTCTTAGTATGTGAAGCCCAAATCAGGTGTTTCTGATTGGCGACAAGTTTATGTTTGGACTGATTAAATAAATAGCATCATAGCTCATATGTAGCTTTCTGTCAACATACATTTATTATAAACTCACGTACCAAACATCTTTCAAGCACCTACTACTATACGCATATTAGGCACTATGCCTGATTGATGTTGGAGATCCCAACTGAGGAAAAGGCATGGCCCCTGCCCTTGAAGAGCTCCCAGATAGTGAGGAAGCCAGACAGGAAAAGAAATGAACTAGTTATATTGTCTGCTGTGGAGCTCAAAGGAAGAAGTAGTTCACAGATTCTAGAAGCAAAGAATTCAGCTTAGAGCCTTTAGTGAGAATTACTTCACTGTCCAAGGGGAGCTGTTACTCTCATAGGTGCCTGTGATAACCATTGTAAATCCCCCGAGTTCAGGGGAAAAACACCTGACTTTTAATCTATTGATTTTTATCAGCTACCTTCCATGACACTGCTCTGCAAGTTTGGGTGTTCACTTTTCTAAGTGCTCTCCTAGCATTAGAAGTATGTCCTATTTCTGATGGCCATGCCCGAACAGAACGTCTTCAGTTTCACACAGGTACTTCAGAACTGGGAACAGGAGGGACTGACTGCAGTGACAGGGTATGTTTGTCTTGAAGACTCATCAGGGCTTTGTTCTCTCCTTGTACAATAACTTATAAAGTCCCTTCCAGTTCTAGCTTGAAATGATATACTTTAAATATTCTGATTGAAATTATATTTCTCCTCAGGACATGTCTGTCTCTTCAAAGCAGTGTATTTGACAGTCATGCTATTTATATAGTTATATACATAGATACAGTGTTGTGTACTGGCTATGGGTGTGGTCTTTGATTTCAGTCTGACTAGGTTCAAATCCTGCATTTACCTTTTTTAGCTGTGTGGGCAAGATAGTAAACCTCTTTGTGTCTTAATCTCTATAAAATGAACATAAGATTAGGGCTTACCTCCTCCAGTGGAAATAAAGACTAAATGGGGTAATTCAGAGGGACCCACACCTTCTTTGTTCACAGAGCCCTAAGTGTCTCAGTAATTCGTTTCACTGTGTGCCTAAGGCCAAAAGAAATACCTACTAATTCCGTTTCTCAAGTAACTATGTCCAAACAACTTAATAAGTATTTACATCCTAACAATGTACAGTATCGGCCTCTAGAAAATATAGTACACATGAATTAAAAGAAAACATAGTATTGCAAAGATGTAAATAAATAATAATACAAGAATAAACTCTGTTTCCCATACTTGCAACTGTAAACCTACTTTTGCCCACCCCTGTACTATTGTGTCAGACATATTTTCCTAAATGGCTTTGTTCATGAACGATAAAGGTAAGACAAGCTCTTACTTGCAGTGTTCCTGCACGCCTGTACCTGCTGTGTTAGACATGGCTATGTTCCTACTTCTGCAATAGCATCTTCTCCTGTCGGAAAGAGCTAGATAAAATTAGCATTTTTTCCATCATTGTTTTGCTTTTCTTCAGGAGAAAACATATCTCATGACTTATGTTTTATATACTTCTCTCATTTGGAGTAAATGCATGCGTGACTTCCTGGATTGCCCTCTATGTTCTGGACAATCTTAGAATTTTCTTTTGTGCTCTCTCTCAGTCAGACTTTATTAGCACACTGCCTTCTGAAATAAATTGTTAGACTCTCAGACTAAAAAATCACATCAGCATCTTTAAATATCAGCTCAGAAAACCCTGGTTCTTCTTAAATAAATTTACTTTTCTTTAAGTGTTTCCCCATGGACCGTGGTTTATTCAAATCATCTAGATAACCTTAGGGATTTTCCAATCCCATTAGTGGGTTTGATACTCAGAAATTAGAATTTTAAAATTATGGGTGTAACACATATCTTATTTCTTTTTCTCCTAGATCATTTAGAATGTTCGGGGCTTTATTTGATATTTAATTATATAAACGACTTTTGGCTTAATTAATGGAATGATATCTTTTCTCTTTCTCACCTTGCCAAGTCCCCAAATCTGTTTCATGGCATTTACTCATATATTTTCATCTCAGTGAGTCTATGTTTTTCTCAATAGGAGCACCGTAAAGATTTTTTTTTTTTTTTTTGGACATAGCAAGCATATAAAGAGTAAAGAAGAAAGGGAATGAAAAAATACAAGGAAGTAAATGGTAACAGTGTATAAATCAAAGATTAATTGAAGCATCTTAAGCTGTCAATTGGGCAATGAAAGTTGCTCTTTCTTCATCCCACACATTCCATTCCAGCTGTACAAACTCATCAGCACTCCCCGACACATAGTGTCCTTTGTGCCTCTCTGTCCCTGGACCTGGAGGTTATGATGTCTGGATGATCCCCCCTCTTCTTCTGATGAAATCTTACTCTCCACTCAAATGTTATTTTCTCTTTGTCACACCATGGTTCCTGTTTCAAGTATACAGTGTTTTTTTTCATGTCATATTGAATAGTCATTTATATGTCTGTCTCTACCACTGAGTTCCTCAGAGGCTGGGCCCATGTTTTATTCATTTCTGTAGCCCTAGTGCAAAATAAATATTTATCCAATTCACGTATAATGAATGGATACATCTTTGACCTTGAGTAAGTTACTCAGCCTATCTGTGCTTCCTGTTTTGTCAAATCAAAATTATAATAGTATCTAACTTAAAGGATTGTTTTGAGGATTAAATGAAATAATCCATGTAGAATGCAATTCCTGACACACAATTCATGTTCAGTGTATATTTAGTTGGTGTCATATATATTTTTGAAAAATATTGCATTTAATCATCAAAATCCTATAATTATAAAGAATGGTCATGAAAATGGATGTTTTATAAAGAAAAAACAACACCATTTGCTAGATGGTCTAAATAACAATGTTAAACAAATAGACTTGTTTATCACCACAATGAAATATCTTCCCGTAGAATGAACATGGGAAGGTTCTTCTTTCTCTCAAACAAAAAAGCCAGTTTGCAATAGGACATCATAAAGTGCCTACAGGGAAGAAACAAACATTCAAACAACTTCTAAGACCCTGGCCATCAATGTAAGCTCTGTTTGGTTCTGGGCTTTCACAAGGCTTTCTCAGTAGCTCTATTATCAGCTCTCTTTCATCATGTAAATCATCAAATAGAATTCATGGCTTAAATTTTTCACATTAAAAAATTCATAATAGATGAATTTACCTATAGTAGCTGCTTTTACTACAGACAACTTTCATGAGTAAATAAAGCTTATGATATACAGGCCATGAACTGTTGTTGCTGATTCTAAAAGCAGAGCATGATTTTAGAGAACATTTTTAAGAGGACAGTTCTTAAAAATAGCAAAGGAATTGGAGAGTCTGAAAAGCAGGCCTCCAGCTTTGTTGTCTAAAACGTTAAAAAGTGGAGTAGAGGGTGTATCACATACACACATAAAACAGATGCAGATTTTAGCCACTGGATTGGAAAGAAGTAAATTTTACTATCAGTTGAGTTTTATGTTAAGTATTTTCTAAATAACAGATGAATACAGGTAAGTATTAAATGCCACAATCCATGTATCATACACTTAAAATGTTTTATATTAAATATTCAATATCTTAGCAGTAATAATATCCCACAAGCAAAGTTTATGTGGTAATAGGAATATGTCCAATTCCATTTTTCTTTTTGCTCCAGTACAGTTCTCCAAGTACAGAGTGTAAATAAAGTTATTTTTGAGGTTTATTTACTTTAGGAGATTCCAGTAAGGAAACATATTTTACTATCTATTTATATAACTCTTAGCATTAATTATCAGACTTTCCAAAATGAATACATTGATTGAAAACAGACTTCTAACTAACCTCATCCAAAAAAAAATGCAGAGTTTGAAAGGTTTGGCTTTCTAGTGCCATGCAATTGATCTGATTACTAACTTCTTAAATTGCATGGACCAATCATTTTTTAACTCAGATATTACACTTATTTTAATGATGGTAGCAGGTTGACGACCACCTGCAACCTGCTTTTGTTCAGACCATCTACTCAAACACAAAGATTTCTTAATGGCACACCTGGTGACACAGTGAGAAAAGAGGGTAGGGAAAGGAATAACGAAGCTGAAAGGAAATTTCATTAGTATGAAGTTTTCTAACTTCTAGACTTCTCCAAAATCTCTTTCATTATGGAGACCATATTTTTTAGTTAAATGGAGAATGGTAGGGGAATGAAAAGGGTTGTTTTTATTCATGGAGATAGGCTAAGTTTATTCTGTAAAAACAAAAATACCCAAATTCGTCTCATTTGTCTCATTTAGGCAGCATCCACTGTAAGTCCAATGATGCAGACTGCTTCAGCCATTGGTCTATCATAAAGCCTTCTCCACACTTGCTGCAGCAGGGGATGGAAGCGTAAGAGAATCTCACATGTGTTATTAAATGCTTCAGCCAAGAAATAATACTGCTAATTGAATGCCTCATCCCATAAATCATTCCACTCCAGTTCACTGGCTTTCTATTTGCCTAGAAGGATATGAAATCCAGACATTGTTGAAAACACTAGAAGTGCCTATCATGGGATTCTAAACAGGACCTAACAGTGCTTTCCCCATAATAGTCGCTGCATAGAGAATAAACTCCAATTTCAACTGTCCAAATAATTTAGTCTTAATCTGAGATTTGCATATGTAGCTGAGGTCATGGTTGTGCCAATGCTGGAACTCAGATATGTCTGGGCAGCTTGGAGCTTTGATGGTACAAACCTACCAAAAATCCATTTGCGAGCGGGATTAAGAGACCAGTGAGAATTGAACTAACCCTCTGGGAGCAGAGAGTTGGGAAGATCATAGTGTTCCAATAACAGCATTAGTCATTGGAGAAGAGGGAAGTCTCAGTAGTTTGGGTGCGTGGTGTTCCTACTTAGAGCAAGTGAAACAGTTGCTCTACTATTAACCCTTGAAAGCATTGAGGTACAAACTTCTCTGTTTGGGGCACCCATTTAACAACATAATACAATGCAAGGGGATTTCTATCAAGCTTTGACCCTGAATAGAACTTGACACCAGAAAGCTGCAAAATCAGAGCAGCAGGAGTTGACACTGCCAGGCCATAAATGGTGGTATCCAGAGGAAGTGGCCATAGTGCCAGGCAGCAGTGCCTGTGATCAGGAGACAGACAGGTGCCCAGAAGATCAGGATCAATTTTAATGTGATAGTGCCCAGCAAAAGCAGTACAGTGACCCAGCAGTACAGTGATCCAGCGACATGATACAGATTGGGGCCAAAACAGAAGAATGGGAAAAGTATACACTTGTGATGGAACAGATTTTGGGGTAGTGCCTTGCTCAGGTACATATTAACAGGCAGGAATATCCACCCCCAGCTGCTGGATGTGTTAGCTGCTTATAGTTCACAACTGGCAGGTCTCTAGAGAATTACCTCCAGCCAAATGGGAGTTCTCTTGCCCAGGAGATGGCACCCCTTCCCCTGTTGTCAGTAACTGACCTACCTTGGTATATAAAAGATGACACTGCTCACCTCTAGCTGGAATCAACTCCGAGTGCTACTCACACGCCAGAGCTCCCTGTGCGAACAGGCTGAAGCTATATTCTATCTGAGATCACAAATTCTTGCTTAGCTCACTTCCTTCGTTATCCTGGTTCCTGTTTCTTTCTCCATGGACCGGAAGCCCTAACACAGTCTCTGATTCCATTTACATCAAGTTTAAAAAAAAAGAGGAGAGTGGTTATCCTTCTGGGTTAATGGTGGGAAGGATGGAAAATGAAGTCTTTTGGGTGCAAATAATGGTTTGTTTCCTCATCTGGGTGTACGTTCCACACAGAAGTCAACACTTTTTGAAAAAAGTCCTCAAGTTGTACACATGACTTGTGTATTTTCCTGTAAGTATTTTATACTCCAATAATAAGTTAACCTCAAATCATTTTCCAAAGACCCATGTCCAAGTGATTCTAAATACTGGTAATCACAATGATATACAGTTCAATATTTCTTTTGGAAAATCCTTTGTAAATATCCCAACTTTCAGTAAGGAACAGAAACAATTCCCACTGTAAGCATTCTTTTTGACCAACTATACCAAAGTGAAAATAAAATCCTAATCCACACATGAGTTCAATCTAACTGAGTGATAATGGCCTAGACACGCTGATGAAGTTCAAGAGTATTGTTTCTTATGTGGATTACTACCTTCCAGAACTATGAGACAATAAATTTCTGGGTTTTGTTGTTTTTTTAAAAAAAAGAGTTAACTATAGTCTATGTCCTCAGTGGGAGACAGATGTGCAAATAATCAAATTAACAAAGACTGTGGAGGTAAAAACACCAAGAGCCCTGTGTAACTCCAAGTCAGCAAAATCTCAGGGGGCCTCATGTGGGCCTTGGATGCCCCTCCAGATCCTTCTTGGGGCCTTCGGAGTACAATCAGTACCCTCACACTTCTGGGCTGGTCCCAGAACAACCTGGTTATTAAACCCTCCAGCCTCTACCTGCATTTGCCACAGGCATTCCAGTTGGCCTCAAAGCTGATTTATTTACAGGTATTATGTGCTTGAGTAATCACTCAATCCACTCTTATGGGAAAGTACATTGTGACTTAAATGGGGTTACAGAGTCAGAAATAGGTGAGGGTTTTTTTCCTTATAATAAAAAGGGCAATAGAGTATATAAAAATTTATCTTTCCTTCAACAACTTTTACTTAGTATAACATTCAATAAACCCTTTGATCTGATTCAAAAGTCAATGACAGGTTTAGAAACCATGTTCCCACCAGGTGGAAGTTCTCAAGGTTTCCATCCCTGAGAAAACACAGAAGAATTAAGGAGCTGAACCTAGCTTAGGACATTATATCAATTCATTCACAATATATTTCCCTAGTAGAATTAATAGTTAGCTACTATATTTAGAAGGGCACAAAAACTAGAGAAATACTTAAACATATATAATTCCCATTCGATGATCACTTTTTGATGTACAAAATGCTCTAGGAATAATACCTCATTTAATCTTACCTATACATTAAGAATTATTCAGCTTTACAGTTGGAAACTGAGGTTGAAAGAGGTTACATGATTTCCAATATTTATAGATAGTAAATGGCAGATCTTGAACTTGAACTAAGTTCTGATTGACTATAAAAAGCACCTGCTCTTTCATAAATCATGATACACTGTGGACTCGAAGACAGAGTTTCTCCCACTGAGATCGATAGAAAACTAGTGTCAGAATCACCTGGGCTACCTAGTAAAATGCAGATTCCTGATTTGTACCCCAGACCTACTATAATTTTAATAAATTGCTTAACTGATTCTTACCCAAAGTTAACACCTGAGACCACTGACCTAAACCAAATATACTTATTTCACAGTTATTCAAATCATTTGAATTTAGATGACAAATACCTTGTCTGATTTATCTTTTCTAGTGCAAGGAATACAAATATTATTTAAAGAGCCCCAAGTAGCAAACCATTTAATAATCATTACTCACACTGTGATTCTTGGAAACACAAGCAAAGTCCTAGTAGAAGTTTTCCTTTAAAATATTAAAGAAGTTATTTACCAAAACTAGAATGGACAATCTATTTGCCAGTTATATTTTGAACAGTGTTGATTTTAACTGCAGAAGTCAGCATCAGGTTAAGCCTAGACATATCTTTCATATGCCTATCTAGGCCTCCATATGCCAATACCTATATCAGAAACACATTCTTGTATGGGACTATTCCTTCCTGGGCAGTCTGGCTCCCTTGATGTCCCAGGGAAGAATCTAATATCCCAGAAATTATCATATGCGAGGCCTCTGATTATCAGAATTGTTCTGAAATAAGTCTGGTGGGTCCAGCCAAGCATGGCTGCTTTTATCAAGTAGAATTTTGATTAGAAGAAAACTACTTTAGGGGCAGTAAATTGGACCCACAAATTTTAAAAATGCAGCAAATCATTGAGGAAACCTACTTATTCATAAAATACTTATTGAGCAATTATGTGCCTGACACTGTGCTAAGTGCTAGATCTATAACTACTAATTTATTGAAGCCACCAAGTAGTTCAGACACCATGTTGAGGCCCCTAAAGAAATACGTGGCAATGGTTCTTTTCTCACAAAATTTATGAGAAAATTAATGAGACACAATATATACATACGAAATAATTATAAAATAATTATGCTCAGCTTAAAGATACTGCAAAAAAGGGTTCAAAGGGAGAAATTTAATATGTTTCAAATGTTGGGTACTTCAGGGATTGAATGTTTTACTCTCGTCACCTTTCAGTAATTCTCACAAAAATATTTATTACAACTGGTATTTTAAAAGAAATGAAATCATATCAGAGAGTAGTGCATATGATTAGATATATAATCATTACACTAAATACTCAGTAGTTGCAGCAACAGCACTTTCTCAAATACTTAATCAAGTAAGATGCAGAACTGGATTTCAAATCCAGCTTGTTTATCTCCAAGTTATACCTGTGCTCTTTCGACTATGCCATAAAAGAAAGGAGAGGGGACCACTGTGGGCTGAAGTGCCCAGTCATCTTTGTAGAAGTGGGAAAGAATGTCCAGGTGCCCATCTGTAGATGAGAGGATAAAAAGCTGCGGCACATTCACACCGTAAAGACGACGTGACTGTGAAGAGGAACGAGCTCTCTCCCTTTGCCGCAGCAGGGACGGACCTGGGGACTATTATGCTGAGTGACATAAGCCAGGCAGAGAAAGACAAATACCTTATGATCTCATGTATATGTGGAACCTAATGAACAAAATCAACCCACAAACAAAATAGAACCAGAGACATGGATACATGGAACAGATGGCAGATGTCAGAGGGGAGGTGGGGAGGGCGAACGGATGAAAGGCGAGTAGAAAGGCCAAAGAACATACATGCATAACCCATAGAGCATACATGCCTAACCCATAGAGCATACATGCATAACCACAGACAACAGTGTGGTTAGGACCAGAAGGAGGGGGAAATGGGGTCTGGGAGGAGGGGGGCAAAAGGTGGGGCAATGTCAACAATTTTTTAAAAAACAAAAAAAGCAAGTCAGTAAAATTAAAATAAAACTGAATGCTAAATGGGACTTCGGACTTCTGAGCTCAGATGAACAGTAAATATCCTCTCCCTCCAAAATAGAAATAAGTAAATAAATAAACAAATGGTAGGTAAACAAGCAAATAAATCAATAACCACACCCCCAGTGCCAGCATAGAGCCGGTCTTCATGTTATTCTGCAGTAAGACACACTGCAGCCCATTTTCTCTGAGCTACTGAGGAGAAAGGATTACCTCTGGATTCCCAGAATCTGGGCGTGGTGAGATGAAAGGAGACAACCATAGGTGTGGGCACTTCAAAGCACAGCTCCCAGCTATGTAGGGCAGCTGTAACTTCTGGAAAACAGCAGGAGATGAAGCAGCTTGGCATGCAGACTGAGCAGTTGGGTAAGGACTGTGGCAAGGGCGCTAACCGGTCCCGCAGTCAGGGACTACAGCTGGCAATGCAAGCCGGGCGCAGGTGGACAGGAGGGCTCCTGATCCCTAGTGTGGTCTGTTGAGTCACCCACAGAACTTCCCACAGAGCAGTTAGGTGCCTGCCTTCCTCTATTTTAGTAAGAAGCACAGAAGTGTGTGATGAAATCACGGAACTGGGGGAATGAGAAACACTGACAACTTTAAAAGCACCTGAAAGACCATGGTATACAAACCGATTGCTTAGCAGGTGAGAAAACTGAGACCCAGAAAAAGAAAATGTGTTGTCTAGAGTCACAAGGCTACTTGGTGATCATACAGCCTCGCACTCGGGTCTCAAGTCTACTTCGGAGCTCTTTACACTGGGCATGACGGTTGGAGAATGGGGTGTTCTTGTTTATTGAAGAAAAGCCACTCAGTGGGTAAAGCTAGATCCATAAAATGACCATATCCCCCATTTTCAAAAAGATAGAACAAAATTACACTGAACCCTAAAATTGCCTGAAATAAAATGGAAGTTGTTAAGATCTTGCAGAACACCCCAGGCTACCTTTTGAGGTGATCATGTGTCTATGGTGGCCTGTACACATCTCTCTTGTAATGACGAATGAAATAAATTATTTTAATGTTGCTATTTTCAAATACTTATAAATTATTTTGACTTAAAATCTCTTTTAAACTGTGATGACTAGATATTTTTCTACGTGTTTTGTTACTTCCTTTAAGTCTTTCAAATGTCACAAGCTCAGTGAGGTTTTGATGGAGCACCCACTTTAAAACTGCAAACCCTACCCACCCCTCAGGCACTTGCTGTTCTTCCTGTGCTTGATATTTTTCTTTCTCCAAGGCAATTAACACAACCTGACAAATAAGTTACTCTTTCCTATCATTCCCTGAACTAGAAAGGGAGTTCTATGAGGGCAGGAATAGCTCCTTATCTCCAACAGCCAAGTAACTAGTTTAGCAAATATTTGTTGAATGAGTGAATGAATATCAAAATATAAAAAGTAAATTAAGTTTTAAGATGTCCATTAAGACACTGTCTGAAATTAAAAATAAATATGTTCGCTATCTTTAAAAAAACAATATATTAAGTTTCCTGCCCTCATGCAGACTGAACACTGAAATCTAAATAAATTTTAGATAAATGTCTCGATTTTTTTTATTTTCTTCAGTATACTTATTACAATGTGAAGTACAAGCTTTGATAGTAAAAAACAGTGACAACACCAAAACAGCTAATCTAAGTCAGAAGTTTGACCTGTTTTTAGGTAGTTAATTTTTATAACATTAACTGATATTAAATTCACCACTTGTGTTTGCTTAAAATTTGAGTTTTAGTTTATATTTTTATGGATACATGTGAGATTCTGTCTTTCCTCGATATTATTAAATGTTTTAGAAATCAAATCGTTTATTACACTCCTTGACAATCTAGTTTAGCACATTCCTTGACAATCTAGAACAATCTTGCCATAGTCACCCTGTGTGAACCTGTGTAGAAATCTAATTTAAATACCATGACAACAATAACGATCTGAAACACTTGGACAAGAAGCCAGTGTGCATTCAGTGTCCCCGTGGTCAACAGGATTCAGGCCCCCTGGCACGATGCTCAGTTGCTCCCTCCCCAACCCAGGAACTCTGTGCCAGTTTTATCATCCAGCTATGTGATCTCAAAAAACTCATTTTCAAAACATCTCGGCTACAAAACACAGCTACACAAAACATCTCCGATGAATCCTGCCAAGACTCTGAGTCATCTCATGCACATGAGTTAAGAGACAGGTTTGGGAGCCTTGGACATTTTCATGTCAACAGACGAAGGCGGTGGGTTGGGTTGGGATGGCGTGGGAGTCGCTCCCGGACTCCTCCGGAGCCCTTTATTTCTTGGAATACTGGTTGAGAGCAATGATGCTCCTCAGGGCTGGTGTTGCTTTATCCTTATAGGATGTTTGGGGGACTTTCAGCTGAAGCCAATGTAGAAGTACAGCAGCCAGATTTCTTAGTATTTTCTATTTTAAAAATCTATATAATTTAAGGAGTCCCTGCAAATTGAGTTCATTCTCAGAGTAAAATCTAGCTAATATGTTACCCTTAATAGTGGTTTTAGAAATGAAAATATGATTCTACTAATTTTAATAATTTAGAGAGAGCTGGAAATTTAGCCAGAGGGAATTATATTCTCATCAGAAATCTGATCTCAATAAACTGACTCTGTATAATTGCTTAATTAATCTTACTTTAAGTATCATTCTTCTCAAAAAGCATTTCAAATGAAAAAGAATCATGTGAAAAAAGTCCTCATAAAATGAGTAAATGCAAAGTTTGTGCTGCTAGAAAAATAGTCATGAGATGTAGAAGTTTTAATAAACACTCTTATAAGACCAATGGTTATATATAAATGAATTGTTACATAAATGTTTAATTAATGTCATTTTAGTCTCTCCTCCAAAACAAACTTATTTAAATTTCATTTTTAATAAGGTGAGATTTGATCTGAAAATAGTCTTATTGACATGGAGTGTCTGTCACTTGTGATGACATCAGGGAAAGAGGCCCTCTCTGCTTATTTGCCTAGTCCTGGAGAAATGCTAAAAGTCAGTGGTGTCAGTGGTAGTCAACAAAATATGCTCTTTGGGGACCAGGTTCACTTTTCAATGTGGGTCTCTGCACATTAGTGGCAATGGGAGCTCTTACTGGTGAACTTGGATGGCACAAGGTGGCAGAACCACCAATATGACAAGAGCTAAGAGGGGACATTGGATGATTTGTGCCTAACAGTGATGCCCTTTATTAGCAGTAGCATATCTCAGTTTTAAAAAGGGGGAGGGATTCCTTTAGGTTTGAATATGATTTTCCCATATTTTTCCTCACTGCAGTAGTAACCAGGGCTGCTCTTTGTGATTAAGGGACCTTTGGAGATATCATGCATGGGTAGAAAGAAAAATATTGTCATAAAGAGTGAAATGCAGGGCTCATATTACTGACTTTGAGTATTATAAAGAACATAACCCAGAATCTCCTGGATACCTTGCTTATATAATTATCATAAAAAATAATTTTATATCTTCTTTACCAATATTTATGCCAGGTTTGTCAATTTCTACTATTATATTAGCTATATTCTTTTACAACAGTCAAATAATAAAAGAGATAATGACAATCTCTGTCTAGTTTCTGATTTTACTGAAGTAGGTTTAGTGTATTATCATTTAAAATAATATTAACCATTAGTGTTTGTGAATTTTTAAGGTTTTATATGTGACAAATACAAGATTAGTTTCAATGGACATAATGTACATTCTCTATATGAAGTAGGTAGGTTCTATTGAGTTTATTAAATGTACTGGTAAACTGCTTGATGGCCTTCCTTATTGTTTATTTACTAGATGTTTCCTCTTATGAAGAATTATTACATTTATATCTGAAATTTAAAAAATCAAAAATTAATTTTAAAATTTAAAATTAAAAAATGGTTTGGGGAAAACCATTCAGTCACTGATCTTTGGTGTACTATTTCTCAACTGCAAATGGCAGATGGTGCTTTTACAGGTCACTTTATAAACACTACACAATACACAAGGAGGCCTTTGATGAAGATCACAGACATACATGTTCAGGACTAACAGAGAAAATAAAAAACAAAAACCGTAGTGTTGTAAACAAAGATACATGTAACCATGGGCACCTTCGAACTGTACTCAAAATTACCCTTCATTCTAACGCTGGGACATTGTATCTGGGCCAAACACATGCACTTCAAATCCCTTAAGTGATTGTTTTCCTACAGGTAACTCCTTTATCTCTTAGGTAAATATATTTTGATCAGGTTTGTCCCATAGTCATAGTCCCACACCTGAATCCTGAACTAAACCAGGGTTTAGCCTTAAAGACAGTCACAAGATACAGTGACTTATTCAATAGATCACATATTACTCTTTTTATAAATACATATATATGTTTTTATTGATTTCAGAGAGAGGAAAGGAGAGGGAGAGAGAGATAGAAACATTGATGAGAGAGTCATTGATCAGCTGCCTCCTGCACGCCCCCTACTGGGGATCGAGCCCCCAACCCAGGCATGTGCCCTGACTGGGAATCAAACCGACGACGTCCCGGTTCACGGGTCAGGCACATATTACTCTCTTTAGTGCTGAGTTAACGTCAGCTTTAGGCAAGATGATCAGCATAATCGAGACTGGTTAACAACATGCCATCCTTTGCGAGCCTAACAAAGGCCCGTGGTCGTGCTTAGAAAGTGCAGTGCTTCATAAAGTATATGAAGGTCCCATTTGAGGGGAGACAAAGGGGGGGGGGGAGAAAATAAGCACATTTTGAATAATTAGAAGTTAAAACAAAGAAGCTACGAAAACAAACACCTTACACACAACACGATGGATTTCAGGGTCTGGAAAACGAGAAGCAGCGAGTCTCAGACAAATTTCGGTAAATTGTTTAAGAAAAAAATAGTTACTAAAATATTCCTTTCCATGGGAGGTCAGATCCCATTTCAAAAGACACACATTATTACTTGAGTCAAATAATAGAAATTATGAGAAACTAAACTTGAGCTTCAAGCTCTATGCAGAACAACATACTACTAATTTACCGAAAATGTGGATTTCTAAACATTTGTATATCATTTGCTTATCAGGGCTAAATAAAGAGGAAATGGAGAGTAGTCAGCCAGCTTGTCCCTCAGGCAGCAAGTGGCACCCCTGGGTTTTGGTGGAAGCCAGGATTTCACAGCCCACAGTGTGGACGCAGAGCTGACTCTACAAAGCAGCCTCCCTAGAGTGGGGAGGAGTGAGAAAGGGGTGTGGAGGGGGCCTTCGTGGCCTGCATGCCCAGGCACCCCATTTCCATCTCCTTTGGTGCATGAAAAACAATCACAGGAAGAGAAAAAGAAGGGAAGTCGAATTCTTCAGGCTTCAGGGAGATTCCCCTTTAAAGCAGAAGCCAGACGGTGTGAAGTGACTAAAGGCGAGGGGTGCTGAAAGGTGAGAGCAGAACCAAGCCCTCGCTGAAAAAGAGTCACTTCAGGTAAGACTTCAGCCAAGAACAGGCCGCTACAGCTTTTCCCTTACTAAAGAAAATATTGGGGATAATGCTTAGAAAGATAATTGTTCCTGTTTTGCATTTTTATATGTTTGCTTCAAAAATTTCTTCCAATACTGTCTCATATTCTACCTAGAATGGGGCACTTGCTCAGCACTTTTAGTTTGGAGCTTTCTTAGAATTAGAATACATTCCCCGGTCACTGATACCCAGGAGCTGGGTGGAAAGCCACTGCCACCAAGAGCACGACTTACAGAAGGAGCAGGCACATGCCCCACAGCTGGATTTGCAAAGTTCGGCTGCCACTTCTAGTCAACCCTTAAAAGAATGTTTTAGAGAGCAGTGAATTTCACCTCACAATTCTTTCTGGCTCCTCTTGGAAACCAAACCTGCATTCACCTCGATGACCACTGGATAGGGGTGACCAGTGGCTGCCTCTTCAGTGAGAGATTGGTTGTTCCACTGTCCTCACCTTTGAACATTGCCTCACCTTAGCCCCCTTCACCCGACCTGGCCCTATAAGAATTTTAATTTGCAAAATGAAACCCTCACATACCTAATATAATGTCGTATTCATCATGAGGTCAGCGATTTTCAACAGGAGTGCTGCAAGAATTTTTAAAACATGCAATACCTGACTAGTCTTCTCCTTTAGACTGTCAAGTAAAAAAAAAAAAAAGACAACAAACACAATAGTTGTCCAGCATGAATGAATCAACATTGTCTATTTTTTGTCAGATCAGCAAAAAATATATTTTTTGGTGTGCTGCATAATTTTACTAATTAGTTTATGTGCCATGAGATGAAAAAGGGTGAAAATCGCTGCTCTAGATTACATCAGAGCTTCTACCTCTATGGAATCTGTCTGTGATTCAATATTAAGTCATTCGTTCATCAACAAGTATTTGTTGAATGACTATGCTACGTTGTCTTTTATTTACCTATGAAAACATTCAGTGGTACTTCCTGTGATCCCCAAGGTGAAGCAATTACCCTGTAAACTTGTTAAAAAAACAAACAAAACAAAAACAGAAAAAATAAGAAAGTGTCTGAGCTCTCATAGTCATTATAGTACGGACCACATTAGTTAGTAAGCTCTTCATCATAAACTATCTCATGTTGTTTTTCCCCGTTTTCATGTATATATATCTTGTCTCCCCAATGAAACTGCAGCTCGTCAAAGGGCAGGATGTTTGTCTTCTACATCTTTACGATCCCCCACAGAGTTTCGCGCATGGTGATAATGCAATAAAGGCCCAATCATTTATTTCAGACTGTCCCATGAAGCAGAAACCTTCAACAGCATCCTTCAACAGTAATGATGTTGCAACGTCTGAGACCATCTCCCTCTGTTCTCTCTTCCTTTGTTGGGATAATCCAAGGCTGAATCACACAAAGCAATGACAACTAATTTTTCTAGATGTGTCTTCTATTGGCACCTTCCCCTCAAAGCACAAGCCAGGTTCCTTTGAAGTGGTCCCTGCCAGAGGCAAGAGAATTATCAGGCTGGGATTACAATGCGTTTTCAGCCCTGGAACCCAGCACTGGTTACTGGCACTTACATGTTCACACCAGGCTCTGCCAAACCACATGTGCTCCAGTCCAAGGAGCTTCCTCTCAACACAGGACAGGCTGGCGGGCTGTTCACTCACGGAGATGAATCAAAAGCCCCAAAGGCAAGCAATAAACTCACTTTTCTTGGCATAGACTGTAGGCCAAGACCTGTCCAAATTGATTCCACAAATGCAGATAATTATCTAAAGTGAATGCACCCAGACTCTTTTCCATTGTAAAAGGAGCCATTAATAGATCAAGGTGGACTGATTTGAAATGAGAGTTTTATTGTTGATTCAATGGGTTTAGGTAATATATGATCGTAAATGTGACATAATGAGGTGGGCAAGTGGGTATAAGAAACCTGGCTCTTTTCATGGTGATTAAGTTATTTGTATCTCATCTTGTGCAAGTACAGTATGTGGCATATAGCACCTGCCCAGTAACTATTGTTGGGTGAACTGTTACATCATTACAAATAGGTAACTAGGCTTAAATGTGATCCTAATCCTCATAGTAGAAAAAAGAATTGTAGGCTTTAGAGGAGGCAAATGGTTGCTGGTGAAAAAATTGTAATTACAATTTATACATAATTTAGAACAAGATGATTTTAAAATCAAAATGTCATTGTTTCACCATAAGTAAAAACAGGAAAGAAGATTATATATGACCCTCTTCTTCAATGCATAGACTATTGCATTAGTGAGTTGCTCATGGGACGTTAACCGCGATGTTTTAATATGGCTTAATCACATCAGAATATAACATGAAATGATAATCATTTCAGTAGGTTAGTAATTAATAGGCCAAAGGAGGAAATGTCTATGTGGACCTGGCTCTGATCATTCCTTTTTCCATGCATGACCCAGCAGTGGAAATCTTTTGATGGTTCTACAAGGTAGCTTGTGGGCAGAGAAAAAACAGGAAGAAAGGACCAGGCGGCACATGCGCTTGTGTCTGCTGAGTTATGATTGCTCATCGGCATTAATTAATAGTAGGAATCCTACTTAGTTTCATACAAAACGGGTTCTTGATCTCAACCCAAATTCTCTCTCCTTACAGGAGGCTTCTTTTACCCTCCCTTCTAATTACTACTTCTCTGCTCAACCCATTCTTGCTCTTAGTTTAACCTATTTCATTATCCCACCATAGCACTGAGGATTTGGAGTAAGATTCTTGACTTTTGTTGTTGTTGATTATTGTCTACCATTTTGTCCAGAACAAGTTCCACATCAGCAGAAACATTTTCTGTCATATTCACTACATAGTAGGTGCTCAATAAATATTTGCTAAAAAAATTAATGAGCAAATGAATATTTAATATTTTCAAATTGTCAAAGCAACTGTATCAAAGTTTAGAAACAGGTTCTTTGTTTTCAAGTACATATGCCTAGAGTATCTTCGGGCATTAACCCACCCCTGATTCCATCTCTGAACTTTACCCCGTTTCTTAGCTTCCCCCCATCCCAAACCAGGGATGGTGTAGCAGATGGGGACACGGGAGGTTCAGGGACATGGTAAGTCTCAGGAAAGAGGTAGAGTTGTCTTTCACAATTTTTTTTCTTCCTATTTGGTAACAAAAAAGCAGAAGTTTGATGTTTTGTTTTTTGTAGACCAAAGGAAACTATTATTGACCTCAGCTAAAATACTGCATTCTCCAGACTCCCTTGGGATAGCGAGGCCAAAGCCTATGTAAGTTTCTTCCAGGAATGCCCTTGGCAGTAGGTTGACTCAGCTGGGAGAGGAGAACTTTTACCCTGTCCCCATTCCTCCTTCTTTCTGCAGAGAAGACAGACAGATGCACTGGCTAGAAGGTAATCTTAGGGAAGGAAGCCACGTAAAGATAACAGAGATGAGAGATAGGAGTCTGGCTCACTGATGACATCACGGGGCCATCAAACTAGCCCTGGGTGCTACCTTTAAAATTTTTTGAGAGAGAAAAATAGTTCCTGCTATCACCATTCAGTTTTTATTTTCATCTGATTCAGCCAAATCTACCCTTATCAATAAATTATTAAAAGGGCTACAGCTAAATAATCAAAATTATCCATTAAGTCCACACTTCCATGTTAAAATGGCTGTATCTAAATGCCATATACTTTTTACAAAGCTTTTTAACATGCTTACCTCATTTATCATTTTATTCTTAAACATAACTCCTTAAATTAGTTATAGCAGGTAAGGTTGTACCCCCCTAACAAGTGAGAAAATAAGACCAAGGAGGTTAAGTCACTTATCCAAGGTTTCTAACTGGTAAATTAGAGCACAAATCATCTGAATTTTAGCCAAGGGCTGTTTTCAGTGGAGTATCCTGCCAATTGCTGAAATACGTGTCAAGGTTTCAAGAATTCCTACCTATGCCTCTTAATGAGATTCAAGATCTAGTTATAGATTTCCTCTTTGAAGACAGAGTAGCTAAAGCTTTAAGCATGTAGAAGGGAGATGACACCAAAGTTTCTATAGTTATCAAATGATTTTTTAAAAATATTTTTATAATTTCTGAAATCTCTTCCACAGTGAATACATATACTAAATAGATAGTATAGCCAAAGAACAAATTCTTTCTGTTTTAGATATTAGGTAGTAGATAAAAGTATTCGATCCGACAGTATGGGACCAAGAGTTCAGATGGTAGATGGGAAAGTATAGTAAGACAAGGTCAGGGGTCTAGCTGAATTCTGCCAATACTTGATACTACAACCAAATTTCAATACACCATTACTAGCTATGGAGGAATTTGAAGATTTATTTAAAAGATATCAAATAGATTGGCATGCAGTTGATCCAATATATTTAGGGCAACCAGATTACACACTATTTGACTTGTCAATTTGAGTAACCTAAGGAATCAAGTTGAATTCATACTATAAATCCCATTGTCGAAGAAGGGTTTTTTCATATAAAAGTAAGAAGTTCGCTATAGATAAGCTATAGCTATTATGTGAAATGAAGCTCTCCTTATGTTGTTGTGTTAACACGCTCACTATTGCATGATCAGTATATTTAGAGTACTGAATTAAGGGGATAATTCTTTGAAAACCTGTGTAGAGCTAGGTATTGAAGATGAACATATGTCCCTGTGCTTTAGATGGGGGACCTCACAGGAAAGAAATTCTACTTTTATGACTAACTCCTGAGAGATTTTTGAACATGTTTGCCACTACCTTCATCTCATGACTGTGAATTTTGAGATAGGGTTGGTGTGTTTTTGTTTTCTGGAGCTAAGATAAATGAAATGGTAGGCCGAAGCGACAGTCCATATCACACCAACACCAATTCTTTGCATCAAAGATTACTTTTGTTTCCTTCAAAAATAAGTACAGGTCTCTCTCTAGAACCTTTTAGAGTATCATTATTTTAAGATTTCGGTCCATTTTGGAAACACTAACCTATGTAAGAGAAGGAGCATTTTGCAGAGCCTACCCAGTCTGAGCTTAAATGAACTTTAGATATGCTCTAGGGAGATGAATTTCCTGACTGTTCTAAGGTCTGGCTTCTCTCTTCTCCTACCTTCAGTCCCTGTGCCTGATATCTGGACTTTTTAGAATGACACACTAGACATTTCTGAACTCCCTGGATTCTGTCCTACATCGATGCCCTGATTCTTCTTTGAGTAGCTTTGGTACTATTTCATCTGGCTTTTTGGAGAACCATATAACAGGACACAACTAAGAAACTAACTTCTTTTTGCCTATCATACGTATTTTGATAGGACTGCCAAAGACTCCGAGCTAAGCCTCACTTATCCTGAGCTCATTCTATTTTACTACTCAGTCATCCCTTAGATGTAATATTTTCCATGTTTATATCACATTCCCCAAGATGGTTGATGTTTAAAATAGCAAGTACAGATTGTATTTATATGATTAAATTTGCTTCCAATGGAAAAAGAAATTGAAGTTTTAATAGAAAAATATTCATCATCACCATCTTTATCCTTGTTACTTTTTTTTTTTTTTTTACACAACCAGTTTTGCAGAAACTATATCAGTGAAGCTATTATGGCTACAAGTAAAGAAAAAATCCAATTTAAAATAGCACCAATGATAGGGTAATTTACTATCTCACAAAACAAGAAATCTAGAAGTGAGGTGGTTCCATAGTTGGTCTACTCAAAAAAATCAATCTAACCCCCAAGGACACAGTGCTTAAGCTTTAAAGCCACCTCAGCCTAATGGCCTCTTTGTTTAACTAATTTAATACTTATATGTTAGTTTATTCAGTAAAGTATATAATTACAATGCAATAAAGAATAAAAGTATGATTTCTTAATTCAGGTAGGTGAAATATCTCTCTTTAAAGGCTTTGAGCCTTAAAATAGCCACCTTTGTTCCCAGATATATTGTGTGCCCGTTAGATACATGTAATTCAGTCTGATGAAAAACTAGGACACAAATTATCACACAAGCCCTGGGAGATCCTCTGAAAGGGATTCTAGGGCTATTAGGAACTTTTTCCATAATGGCATGCCACATGCTGGACATCTCATGCACAGGCACAGTCTGATTTCCATGCTTAAAAGGGCTTTAAACACTGCAGGACTTCCACTGGGAAAATAAGTGATAAAACTTAATCAACACATTTATTATGAGGTCAAATAAAATTTTCTTTCTCTTGATAGGTATGTGGGTGCATATATGTGTGTGTATACACACACATATATAAATATGTAGTGTATATGTGTATATGTTTATATAAACACAGGCATGCACATATATATATACAGAAAAATTCATATGTACATATACACCCATACTCTATCATTCACAAGTATATACATTTATTATAAATTATACATTTAGCTATACTGAACACTAAAGAAGTGTACCTTTATATTTGATTATGATAGTACAGATGATAATGATCTTTGTGAGAATGTTGCTGAAAATACAAAGCATAAATAATATCCATTATGTTGACCACATTTTAAAAATATCTCTTGATTTGGGAATTTGTGCAGATAGCTTAGTGTCCTTTGCTGCAAATGTTTGGACTTGGGTGGAGGGGGTTACTCCATTGTTAACTCCTACAAGTCAATTTATCACCTGAATTCTACAACCCAGAGAGAGAAGTATGACTGAGACATGCTGATGTGTCCCAGAGGGAAAGGAAAATCTGAAAGGTCTTTGAGACCCTTGAAAATGGATAGAAGTTCTGTTCATTTATTTTAGAATTTTTAAAAATATGCTTTTATTGATTTTAGAGAGAGAGGAAGAGGAAGGGGGAGAGAGAAACAGCGATGAGAAACATTAACATCCATCAGCTGCCTCCTGCACGCCCCCTGCTGGGGATCGAGCAGGCAACCTGGGCATGTGCCCCGACGGGGAATTCAACCAGCGACTTCCTGCGGCGTGGGTTGGGACTCAACCACTGAGCCACACCAGCTGGGCTGTTTTAGAATTTAAAAACACATATTTTAGTTTACACTTGTGATACAGAATTTCTTCTAGCATTACTAATTAAGTGATATATTCACTGGCCCTTATCCTATAAGAATTCCCAGAGAGAATAAATGGGAGTAGATTAAAAAGTCATCTTGTGTAATTTCTAATAAGCTTCTGAAGTCTGATGTTAAGTTTAGATTCTGTCTAAATTTCAGAGAATGGATGGAAGCAGCTTGCGGGCTACTGAAAAACATCTGAGTACTGGCAGGGATTATGGGAAAAAAATAAGTAAAATAAGTTTGCTTATACATTAAACCCCTAAGAAAGTAGGTGTGTTCATAAGTAAGGAAGTTTTTTGGAAACCAGATTTAGTATTCCACAAAAAGTAGTTGTAAATTTGAGATATGCAGAAGATTTGGACGGCATTTCAGATTAAGCAACTCTCTGGTGTGATGTAAAGATATGCTAGGGGTTAAATATGCAGGCCCTAGGTTCTGCTTCCAAGAAGATAAGTAAATGTATTTGTTCTGTTCTCAGACTAATTACAACTAAAAACCCTGGACTTTCCACATAAAATAAACATAAAAGGACTCTAAAAGAAGAAAAGAAGGCAGATTAGCTAGGGACACTGGAACCTAAGGATTGATAAAGTGGTGAGGTCCCTGGATTTTCTTTTGGCCTCATATATCCCAGGCTTGAATTTAAAGAAGCTAGCTACCTACAAACATAGCAGGCAAAGGCAAACCAAGCAAACAAACAAAAATACCTTTTCAACAAGAACTACTCTACACCAGCCAAATACCACAGAAAACCTGTGGTACAACCCACAGCCACACCAACCAAGGCTGGGTGAGCTGCCTAGATGTCCACCCAGGCCAGGCTATAAGGAGCCCAACCTCCCAACCCTGGGATGGGGTCAGAAAGGTCAAATGGAAGACAAGACTTTCCCCACCACCTAGCAGTAAAGAGGCCATCTCTCCCCTCCGTAATATCAGTGAAGGCCACACTGGAAGCAATAACTCCTGCACCTCCTAGCCAAGAGTCAGGAGTGAAGACCTAGTGAGGAGCCAGGCATCCCACTCGTCAGAGGGCTCACAGGGAACCTTCTAGCCTCAGGTGTCAATGGAAGCCTAGTGGGAAACCTGGACTTCTGTCCCCATTGACAGTAACAAGATGCCATCCACCCCATTTCCTACTGCAGTGGGGTCACAGAAAACCAGCTGGAATAGAAAAATTAGATAAGATCCAGAATCTTATAACATAATACCCCCAAAATATATAGGCCTTAATAGAAAATCATTCTTCATACCAAGAAGCAGGAAGATCCCAAAGTGAATGAAAAAAGAGCATCAATGGATGGCAACACAGAGATGACAGATATCTTTGGGGTCGTGGGCTACAGAAAGAGTTTTTAAATTTAAAACCCAAAGCACAATTCAGAACAGAAAAAAATAATAAATTGAACTTCATCAGTATTAAAAACTTTTGTATTACGTAAGATCTTATTAAGAAGATCGAAAGACAATATACAGGCTGAGAGATAATATTTGCAAACCACATGTTCAACAAAAGGACTAGCACCTGGCACATGTGAGGAACTCTCAAAACCTAACAGTAAAATAACAAACAATCTAATTAGATAATTGGCAAAACACATGAGCAGGTATTTCACCAATGTGGATGTACACATGGCAAGAAAACACATTAAAAAGTGATCAGCATCTTTACCCATCAGAAAAATGCAAACTAAAACCACAATGAGAAATCATTATACACCTATCAGAATGAGTGAAAAAAATAGTGACGTTAAATACTGGTGAGGCTGAAGAGAACTGGTAGGATTGTAAAATGGTGCAAAGCTTTTGTAAAACAATTTCACAGTTTCTTTAAAAACACACACACACACCATGAAACTACCATATGACACAGCAGTTGCATTTCTGGGCACTTATCCCAGAAAAATGAAGACTTATATTCACATGAAGTTCTGGCTTTATCAGCAATAAACGATATCGTTAGTCAATAAATGATGGTGTGATAAAAAATTTTTTTGTTTGTTTGTTTTTAAATTCTTCCCATATAGTTTCTAAGCAACTATCAGACAATGTTCTAATAAGAACAGAAAGGACCTAACAGACATGCTTAAAACAGATTCACGTAAAAAGCTGTTGAACAAATGTAATTAGAAATACAATTTGGGGGGGGATGTCAAAAACTATTCATTATAAATGAGCAGCAGTGGAAATCTAAACTGGTCCTCAGGAACTCCAATAGCCTTCACAGATCTCACCAAACATCATTAATAGGGCATTCTACCCGCAAGTGTTATCCTTTAAATCATATCCTAAAAATATCTGAAATGTTGAGTATAATTTGCAATGCTCAAGTCTTTCTAATTCAAAGAATCCCACATGAATAAAGTTATATGAAGATTCTCAAAAAACAAAAAACACATCAAGCTTTATTTTAGTGCTACCTAACCAATCAAATAGTTAGAAAATACATTTGCTGTTTTCTAGGCTTATTCATGTGTAGTAAACATAGGTACGTCTTTTAAATCCAAATACATTTTATTAGGATATACAATTGGGCTGATCTTTTAAAAAGTTTAAAAGAATACATCCTAAGTATATAACATTGCAAGATGTGTACAGATCTTCTTTTAGAAATGTCCTTTATTCCTGGAAATGAATAATCTTCTACAGTAAGAAGGTATGGAGTCCAGTATTGGCAAATAATTCTAAGAAGTCTAGAATTCAACTCTGACATCTGCTCATTTCTGTTCTCCCTTCCCCTCAAGGCAATAGCATTTCCTACAAAACTTAAAATGCCAGGCTTTAGAGCCAAGGGATAAATTTGTGTGGATAAATTTGTGTGAATACTGAAAAATATGCCCCAAAGAACTGACCTGCCTATTTTTATAGAGCAGCAGGATGCGTCACTGCTCACAAGAACATCACCAATAGAAGTCAGTGATCCAAACTGAATTAGAGATGTCAGCTATTTGTTCCCCTAGTAAATCCTGAAGTCTGTTTTTACTTCTAATAAATTGTTCAATCAAACTATATAAAAACAATGTTACGCTATTGGATCTTGTACCCATTGGGACATTATGGATGGACCTGGAGAATATTATGCTAAGCGAAATAAGCCAGGCAGAGAAAAACAAATATCACATGATCTCCCTTTTATGTGGAATCTAAAGAACATAATAAACTGATAAACAAAATAGATTCAGTGACATGGAAGCATGGACCAGACTGACGAATTTCAGAGAGAAGGTGGGGGTGGGTGGGTGGGGAGAGATTAACCAAAGAATCTATGTACATATATGCATAACCCATGGACACAGACAATTGTGTGGTGAAGGCCTGGGGGGGGGGGGCATGGGTGTGGGGTGGAAGGGGTCAGTGGGGAAAAAGGGGACATCTGTAATATTGTGAACAGTTAAAAAAATAAAATAAAGCAAAAAATAAAATAAAAACAATTTTAGAAAAGCCAGTGCATTATCACACAAAAAGGTTAGTAAATAATCTTGAAGTATGTTTGAATATGTCACAGTGCAAATCTAGCTGCCACTTGCTTACTAGAATTGGGGGTGGGATGGGGAGAGGAGTGATATTTTATTATTGTGTGCAAAAGGATAAATTATACTAAAGTTCCACATATTGGCATTGGGTTGCTATTAGAATGCTGTTTTCAATGCGAACTTTAAAAAATGATAAAGTATTTGGACATCAACATAACTGTTAATAGAACAAAGAACAAAACCTTTAATCAAGAGGACTAATAGAAATGTCTGTTTAGTTCTGGGCTACACAATTTACAAGAAAATTTGAAGCAGGTTTAGAGCAGAGCCATAAAAATGATTACAGGTTTGAAAACTGGGATGTAATAATATGGATTAAAAACCCATATGTTTAAAGGGAGTCAAGCTAAGTAAGGGCTTAATGAACTTCAAATTAACCAACACAGTTCAGCAGCAATCCTCTGTTGCTTTCTACCCAAGTCATCTATCACCCCACTGTGGCTAGGACAGGAAGCAGCAAACCCTGCATTTTCATAAAAGAAGGCGATAAAGTCATTTAAAAATGACAGGTCTTTCAATACAGGCTGTTATCTGACATTAGGAGAATTTAGCTTAATTAAAAATTATAATTTGAAAGTAAAAAGAGATGGCAGATCTTTTAAATACAAAGAATCATCTAAGTGCCATGGAATATACAAATGTTATTGTGAGACCCGTAGTGTTTATTATCCACAATTTATTTATCTAAAGAGTTGTCTCCATGGAGTATTGGACTTTAATTCTTCATTCTAAAGTCCCAACACAGGCAGACTCCATGCAATTGTCATAATTCATGGAATGTTCGAAACTTGTTTTATTTGACATACGATAGATTTAAATCATTGTTATGTCTTAGAATATCTGTCCAAATGAAAAGTTACTGTACCACAACAACATTTATGATTTCCATTGTCAACCATATGTCTAATATCATATGTTCCTATTCCCGATAGACTATACTTTGTATCTTTTGTAAAAATAGAATTCTGTGTTGCTATCTATGATTTATAATCTTGACCTGTATTTTAATTACTGAAGACACCCTGATAGTGTCATAACTGAAGTGTTCTTTTTTTTCTTTTAGTCATGCTTTGTATTTATTTATCTTTATTTTTGAAAGTATTACAGATGTCCCCTATTTTCCCCCATTGATCCCCTCCACCTGTGTCCCCCCCCCCCACGCCAGATCTTCAGCACACTATTGTCTGTGTCCATGGACTATGCATATATGCATAGGAGTTCTTTGATTAATCTCTCCCACCCGCTCCCTCATCCCCACCTTCCCTCTGAGATCCCTCAGTCTGTTCCATGCTTCTATGTCTCTGGATCTAATTTGTTCATCAGTCTGTTTTGTTCATTAGATTCCACATTTGAGTGAGATCATGTAAAAGGAGTAAGACTTAAATGAATGTTCATTTATTAAATCACATCACACATTTACTTAGAGCATTTAAAACTACATCTCTCCTACCTAAATTCTGGTATCGAATCCCACCTTTTATGAACTATCTAGTATAGATATTCTCTAATTCACCACAACTTTCTGACATTTTATATGTGTAAATATTAAATTTACTGCCACTCCCTTTTCCTTTTGCAAACTGGTGTTCAAACATCTCTTGTATTAGAAAACTTGGTTTGCCCAGAACTCCAGATGATGCAGTTCGGGCCAAAGCTTAACCACAAGTCTTAAAAGCCATATTTTATAAAACACACACACACTCCAAACTGTTTGCCAAATTTCACTGCTGTTTGCTTCCCACAATATTCTAAAAAATATCAGACAAACAGGCGTCGGCATGATTAATTTTGATGATTACTTTAGTTTTTCCTCCTACACAGTGACCTCTAGAAGCTCTGAGTTCAGCTGAATACGCATAGTCACTTCAGTGTGTTTGTAAATAAATGATATCTTTTCTCCATTAACATGTCTCCATCTTGACCTACAAGAGTGGATTGTATGGGCAATCTCAGATGACGAATCTGTCTTTCCTTTAACCCATTGCAAGGGAGCAAAAATGTACAGAGAGAAACAAATATTTTAAAATATACACATATTTGGAGTCTACTGCAAAAAGTGAATTTCTGCTGAATTTAAGCCAAGCTTTCCTATGAGTTTGTCATTTTTGTCATGAAGTCTAAAGTCCAGTAACTAAAGACAACAAATATTATGTGAAATTTTATTTACAGATTAAAAGATACTTTCAGATGTATCATTTTACTTTCATAAAAATCCTATAGCCTAGATATTATTCTCATATTACAAATGGGGAAACTGAGACTCAGGGAGGTAAAGTAAATTGCCCAAGTCTCATGGATTGGAAATGGTTCCCTGGACCCTGGCCTTCAGTCGCCATGACTGAGAATGTGCACTTAAATGCATATGACACAAACAGAGACACGTAGATACCACTTTTTAAATGTGACAAAGAGATTTCTCCAAATTCCAGTTTGCTTTAAGATCACTTCTATAGCTGATAATATTGTGCTGGCCAAAGGCTGTGTGTGTGTATTTCAGAGCAAAGTAAAATGGTACCTATATATTTAATTAGAGCACTCCATCTATAAATTATATCAGCTACCAGAAAAGTATTCTTGTCATCTATTGTTTCTTTAAAAAGTGAGATACTATCTGTATAACTAATTAGAAAGTTCATCTATAAATTATATTAGTGAGTAAAAATTAACTTTTTTATATATCATCTCTGAGAAAAAGAAAATATGCATTTAATTTACATAGCATTTATAATTTTTAAAATAATTCACTCTCAATTTCTTTCACAATTTGAAAATTACTAGTTTTAGCTATTACATAGTAATATTAATACTTTATTGAAATATATGTTCAGTTCTATATTGGTGAGATAACATTAGTGCTATGATAAAGTCCAAAACTTCAATGGCTACAGCAGAAGCCGGTCTCTCAGTTGGACAACAGCCTGACCTGGGTGTCCCTGGCAGGTTGCTTTCCTTCACATGAAGATTCAAAGACTCAGGTTCTTCTATCTTGTGACTCTCATATTTTGGGGCCTCATTTTTCCTCTGCCCAAGTTGTCAGGGAAGAAAGCTTAAGGAAAATACACCCTTGACCACCTTTCTGCTCGTGTTCCATTAGTGAGAGCTACTCCCACATCTAACGTAAATGTAAAGGAAGCTATAATGCCTAGCTCAGCAGCTACTTCCCAATTTCAATTCTGTATTATGGCAGGGCAGTCATGCATCTTGGTGGCTAGTTGGTATCTCTATGCAACTATGAAAAGACACACGATCTGTCTGCCTTTGTTCTGTCACACATAATTAACAATTTTTATCTCATTTGGTGTTGTATATCTATAGCCAAGTGGCTAGGTAAATGCACTATATTTGGTAAGTGACTGTAATTGAATTCCATTGTTCATGTGTGTAAAAATGAGAAAATAACCTGTTCTCAGAATTCATTTCTGTAAAATGGAATTTTGGAGTTAAACATGACCTATGCTGAAAGAATTTTATAAAACAAAGAAAGATAAACTATATTATAATACAATTCTGGACATGTGTTCATTTCAAAGTATTTTATATTGAATATATTTACAGTAAGTCCTTACTTAACATCATTGATAGGTTCTTGGAAACTGCAGCTTTAAGCAAAATGACAGATAAAACTAATTTTACCATAGGCTAGTCGACATAAACAAGAGTAAGTTTCCATAGCATATTTCCGGGTCTTAAAAAATCACCAAACTTCTAAATAAAGACCCCCAAACACTTGTAATATTAATCATTGAAATACATGTGATCTATACACACATTTAAGAAAGATTAATTAAAATAAGTAAAAGAATTATTTTCAAACCCGCTGATTCCAGTGCAGGGTTGTGGGTGCCTGAGCCTCTCTCCCAGCAGCGAGGGTGCCAGGCAGGAGCCCACCCTGGGCAGGAGCCCTTCCACCCCAGCGCCACTCACAGCCCCACCCACACCCCCACACTCACTCCAACTGGGGCAATGTGGACACGCCAATTCACGTGCACAGCTTTGGGATATGGGAGGAAACTGAGTCCCCAAAGAACCCCAGACAATCATGGGGAGAACATGCAGACTCCACACAGATGGTGGCCATGACCTGGAATTGATTTTTTTTTTCTCATCAGTGTCATAATGAAACAAACCAAATGATGTCATTTAAGGACCAGCTATATTTTTTCCACCTGGGAGGGACAATAAAACACATAACAAGGAGATCATCACAACTAACATGACATATTCAATGTCATGGATTAATATGTATTAGTACTATTAATATGAAGTACCTGAGCTCTTTTTGTTTTCTTTAATCCTTACCGGAGGATATTTTTTCCATTGCTTTTCAGAGAAAGTGGGAGAGAAGAGAGAGAAAGAGAAAGAGAGAGAGAGAGAGAAACATCGACGTGAGAGAGACACATCGACTGGTTGCCTCCAGCACGGGCCCGGACCAGGGCCGGGGATGGAGCCTGCAACCAAGTACTAATCCTTGGCTGGAATCAAACCCAGGACCCTTCAGTCCGCAGGCTGACACTCTAACCACTGAGCCAAACCTGCCAGGGCAAGCCTCTTTTAAACTTAAAATCCCTTAGGAGTGCTATGTTTTTATTTCATAATTATTAACTGCTATGGTGGAGGAGCTTAGGATTCATGTTACATGTTCTGCATCACATAGTGGGACCTCATTCTCTGAGGTGGTTGGCACAAATGCCAACACTAGGAACTTGGGGAGACTATGTGATGAACTTGATACTGTGTACAAAAATCTCCTGGCTACTGGCAGGAGAATCTATTGAGATGACTTTACTGCAGACATGATCTGTGGAGTGCAATTTTCAAGGGTAAAGCTTCTGGAAACCGAGGAGAGCAGGAAAGAATGGAAGTGTGGTGTGGAGAAGTTCCAGCAATCCTGGACATGTGACTAAGTAGCACACGTGGGTGGGAAGTAAAGGGCAAGAGGAGGTAGGTTTGCAGGCTTGCTACTAAATCTAGGCCATACCTTTATTATATGTGTGTTTGGATGTCTTTAAATATATTTGGCAGACTTTTAATGCAGAACATGCTATTTCTCATTTGTAAAATCAAGTTTATGATCTTGACCTCATTTTAGCAACAGTTTTTACATTTTGATGACAGTCTCTCCCATGCTCAGATCATTTCGTCTACTCAGGTGGCTTACTGTGTGGAGATCAGCTTCAGGAAAGGAAAAGCTCTCAAGACAGCTGTTAGTTTGTCCACCTGGTACAGTCTCCGAGAAGGAACCAATAGATTTATTTGAATAAGTGGTTTACGGTATGTCGTCTGAGACCACCCGCACAAAACATTTGTCCGACGGCCCACATGGCATGCATGTGTATGTGAGCGCTCATGCAGACGCACTCGGCATCGTATACAATGTGTAATTGGAGACAGGTACTGTGTTTTCTTGGCTTCGTTTTTTTTTAACGGCCATGTGCTATGAATTGTCCATTCATTGAGATATAAACATTCATGTAATTCAATAACTGTGTTGTACAAATCTATTTAAAATTGGTCGCTAAAAAGAAAGTGAAGATATTTTCATATTCTTTCTACTTTTTAAGATCTTTAGTTTAACAATGTGCCAGTAAATAATCTGTTTTGAATAGGAAATTGTACCATAATCGAGAGGCCTGGAGGAATAACTGTGACTTCACAAATTGAAAGATGCATTCCGTACAATTGAAATCAATCAAATCAATGCTTTCTTTCATATCTGATGCCTTGCCTACCAGGTGCGACTACTGACAATCTAAACGTAAAATTGAAACAATTGTTCTGAATAACAGAATTGAATATTGCTCTGCCTGAATTTGGGATGTCTGGTTGCTTAAATATGTAATTCACTAGAGGTATCATTCTATGATACATAAAGATGAGGATTTCTGGTTTTAATGTTTTTTGAAAAAAACCAGTTTGCTGGTTTTCTTAACTGAAAGACACTGTGATATAGTGAAAAGAAATTGAACTTGGGTTCAGAAGTCATGAATGTTCTGCCTCTGTCACCTATTAATATCCCTGGACAGCTTAAACTGGCTCATGGAAATAATATTCTTTCCTAATGGACTTATAAATATGAAATACAATACTTGTGATGTTTCATTCCTAGTAGGTGCTATATAGTGCTGTGGGGTATCCCAACTTGAGTCTAAGAGTACATTGACCTGGCCTGGGCATGTTTAGGAAATTGTGAGTGTGGACTGTCCAGAACAGGACTGGGCAATCCCAGTAGAGTAACAGCTCTGATGGAAAAGTAGCCCTAAATGATGAGCTTGATAGAAAGCCGCAGTCACTAATGATGAGAGGGAACTTTGAGTAAATATAATGCCTCTTCCTTGGAGTTCTTTGTTGCTCTAGCCCTACCGCCCTCTCATTTGAGACACATGGAAAGAGACAATTCAAAAGAGCATCTTTACTAGCATCGTAGTCAAGACACTGGAAGAGGAGCACTACTTCGATGGCCACCAAAGAAGCGTTTCCCATTTAAAGCAGAAATATGAACAGCTTTAGTACCTCCAGGTCTCCAGGATCCCATTGCCATGGGGGCTGAAGGGGTCTGGTGGACACTGAGGAACCCAGAAGGTGCTGGGATGGGACTGGGGAGCAAACCTGCTCATTGGCATGTGTCTGGGAATCCAGGGAAGGGGGGAGTTCCCAGGAAAACCAGAGGGACTCTATCCGGATGGCTGAGGCCTTACAGCAGGAGGCAGGGCATGGACGAATCCATCCCACCACTGATGTGACTGAGCCTGTTACTATGTGCTGGTGATACATGGGGAGAAGTTCAAAATATGAAACATATTTATTGCCTGTCATATGATTAGCCAGTATCAATATTTTTAAATTCATGTGTTGTACTCTCAAAGGCTAAACATTTCTGTGAAGATCTTTGAACACTATTGCCACATAGCTGTTTTTCTCAAAAGCACAAAAAGGACATGAGAAACCCTGCCAAAATGATGTTGGCCATATCATGAAAATTTATTTTTAACAGCAGAAATACCTATTCATTTCATTCACTAAATCGGACACAAGGTCTAAGAGGCTAAAGTAATTATGATTTTAATTAAAAACAATGGAATGGAATGACCAAAAAAAAATTATCTAAGGACATTTGAAGCAAATTTGAAAAATGAGTTTTCAGGTGTTTGCTTTTTGGTTTTGTTTTTCTCTTTTGAGGCAATGTGGTATAAAAAAAGGTTGTGAGCCCTTAGGATCTCTCCTGACCCCTCCACTTAACTGGTTGTGACCCTCAGTAAACCATTAAACCTTGTAAAATAAAATGCTGCAGGACACAATTAGGTAATCTGCATGCAGCACCTAGCCCAGTGCCTGGTACAGCTGGTGGGCAATGTTAATTCTCTCCCACCTTCCCAATTCCCTGACCCCTTTTCCCCCCAAACATACATTTTCATTCCAATTTCATTCACAGGCAGGGTAACAAAATGATTAAGAAGCCCCTGAATGAGGATATATTCTGTTTCCACAAGTTATGCAGATTCTCAGGGCCTGTCTTCATGTACAAAATGAGGATTATAGCACCTTCCACATAGACTTTTATGAGAATTAAGTGGCTTGAGCCCTCTAAAAGTGCTTAGAAAAGTGGTCCCTAGAATGTGAGCCCTGTGAGAACTTTCTAGTCACACCTATATCCCCAGTATACAGAAGGGTACCTAGAACAAAGTGGTGCAGAATAAACATTTGTAATAAATGAATAAATGCAGTAACATGCTTGCTTCCTTTTGTCTGAACCAAACTATGCTTTTGCAACTATGGGATCTGTGTGACAGGGATTTAGAGATTGCATCCTAAATGAAAATAAGGTAATTCCCACATGACTTCCCCTCACCTGAACTTTCTTTTCCATGACCCATTATCACATCCCTCCAAAACAGACACGCCTGCTCGGTCTTGCACGAGGCGTGCCTTAGATGTCTGAGCACGTGTCTAGGTGCCAGCAGGCTTCCATGCTGCCTGTGGTCCAGGCTCAGAGTCAGGCTGCTGAAGAGCAGTTTAGCTCCTCGGGTTGATGTTGTGCCACATGAGTACTCAATAAATGATACATGGAGTGAGTAATTCACCTTCCACGGTGCTTTGTGAACATTTTTAGTATAATGAGTACTCTTTCATAGACAAATTCTCAATACTTTTTATCCCCTATGAGTAACAGTATAAATTCCAGAGTTGGATTAAGTGCTACTAGAGAGTAGGGTGTCTTGATTGCGGTCACTTCTAGCATGCTAGTAGATAGATATTACTATATGCAACGGTGGGTTATATGTTTGGCAGTCCAGGTCTCAGTGTAATTAAACTGCTTTAAAAGCAAAATATAAATTCAACATAGCATGATGCAACTCTCAACTTTGTCCCATGAAAATCTATGAGACTCTCTACATGACTTGAGTTACATTATTTTTCTGATATACTTTTTTTATATTTTATTTTTATTGTTGATATTACAGATGTCCCCCATTCTCCCCCCTCCTTTGCCCACCTCCACCAAGCCCCAGCCCTCCCTTCCCTCTGGCCCTCCCCACATTGTTGTCTGTATCCACAGGCTATGCATATATGTTCTTTGGCGATTCTCTTCATCTTCTTTCACCCCATTGGTCCTACCCACCTCCCCTCTGCCATCTGTCAGTCTGTTGCATGTATCCATGTCTCTGGTTCTGTTTTGTCAGTTTATTTTGTTCATTAGATTCCACATATAAGTGAAATCATATGGGATTTGTCTTTCTCTGACTGGCTTATTTCACTTAGCATAATACTCTCCAGTTCCATCTATGCTGTGGGAAATGGTACGAGATCCTTCTTCTTTACAGCCGCATAGTACTCCATGGTGTAAATGCCCCACAGCTTTTTTATCCACTCATCTACTGATGGGCACTTGGGATGTTTCCAGATCTTGACTATTGTAAACAACACTGTAATGAACATAGGGGTGCTTATATCCTTTCTGATGGGTATTTTGAGATTCTTAGGATATATTCCCAGAATTGGGATCACTCGGTAAAAGGCAGTCTTTTTTTTTTTTTTTTTTTTTTTGAGGCACCTCCATACTGTTTTCCCACCGTGGCTACACCAGTCTGCATCCCCACCAACAATGCACCAGGGTTCCCTTTCTCTCCACATCCTTGCCCTCAGCTGTTGTCTGTTGATTTATTGATGGTGCCCTTCTGGCAGGTGATATCTCATTGTAGTTTTTAAGTGCAGCCTCTTAGTATTTAATTTCAAGCAAACTATACTGTATTAAAATGGTCCTCAGAAATCTTCAACATGTTATGCTTTGAGAAGGTCAATATGGTGAGGGTGGAATCTGAAGGACATGTGATCTTTCCATCAAGCCAAACCAGAGGAACCCACTCGTTTCAGCCACATAGTGTTCTGCTTTGTTTCCTACCTCTTCCTTTGTGATGAGCCAGCAAAAGTTTATTATGAGAATCACTGGAAGTGTCAGGCGACACTGAACGTGAAAAGCCAGATCAGCAACAAGGAGGATATGCAAGCCCAACACTTTGTAGATACTTGAAGTTTTGCACTGAATGCTCTTCTCACCCCAACCAACCATGAGGAGACAATTACTTGAGAAACAACTTCCTGCTCGAGAATATTTAGTGTTAGAAAATTGTGTTAGCCGCTTCCATTGCTTTGAATCCTTCCACACTACAAAATGCCTAAGGAAGACTTCACAGGACAATCATTTTCTCCTTGAAGCTGACCGTACAAAGGAGATTTTATAGGTCCTCGTTTTAGCAATCAAAGAGGTCTATTGTGATTTGAGCATGAGTCATGCTCTCTAACCCTGTACTAAATTTGTCCAATAGGAGATGCTTGAGAAGAGCAGAGGCAGCAAATATCTTCTTTGTGGTTGCGTGTGTGCATGTATGTGTGTTAAAAAGCCAGAATCTAAACATTTTTGGGTACTTTTTGGAATTGTAATCAAAATCATTCTTATTTTGAGAATCAATTATAGTGTGAGACTGTTTTGTGGTTGCGATTCCTTTTTATAATAGTTCATAGCAAAATACATAGTGTATTTTAATGTAATTTAGCTGCCAATTGAATCAATATTGTTAGTTCTCCTTAATTTTCATTTTATCTAAATTTGGAAGAATAGAAATTAGTAAGCAGTTTTATCATTACGTGCTTTTACCTAACTTGTAACAACATAGTTGTATCTTATTCTGATACAACTACCCTTCAAAAAGGCCTATGTGTTCATTGCAAGGAAGGACCACTGGGTTCTTGTGATTTACACTGGCTCTTCAATCCGTCAGGGAACAGGATTACTCATTCACTCTTGAGCTCTATAAAAGTTATCAGTAGTCTGAAAAATAACAATTCTTTATCTTATATCTAATTGCTTGGGCTCTGGAGTCCAATTCCTTGCCTTGAGTCAATGTTCCACCATTTATTTACTCTGTGACTTTTGCAAAGTTAACCTTTTTGTCCTTGGTTTTCTAATGTAAAAATGATAATGATGCTAATACAAACACCCATAGGGCTACTGAGTAAATTAAAAGAGATACTAAATGCAAAAGGCTTAGAATATTACCCGGAGTATGGCATGTGCTTAATAAGTATTAGCTATTGTTATTATGATGAAAGTGGTATAGATAGTATAAAATAACAAAATCAATGTTCACTTGCAAATCCTCTCTTCACCTCACTAGAACCTGAATAGCCAGATGTAGCAACAAATTGACTCAGAAATAGAGACAACAGAGAGTTTGTCTCAGCAGATAATTGGGTAGAGATAACACATTTACGGAAGTCATTTGAAATAGTCATGATACTAGATCTTAAAAAATGGGTAAAAAATGCAAATACACTCGTACTAAGAGGCAGGAACTTATTAGTTCCTATGAAGACTTACATCCTGCATAATTTACCCCTGATCTCAATATAAGTAAGCATGCTTCTTCAAGTAACTGCGGTGGGGGGGATACTCACTAGGGAATTTTATTTTCTCATATGCCCTTGCTGTCTTTGGTAAGACTTCACCTTCTCACTTAGGCCTTCCCTGATAACTGTGTGCAACTGTAATGCCCTTCCTACCTCCTAGCACCTCATCCCATTATTGATTTAATTCTCCATTGCACTCGTCATCCTCACTATAGACTGAATATTTGTCCCCCCAAAAAGTACACCTTAAAGCCCCACCCCCTGATATGATGCTCTTAGCAGGTGGGGTCTTTGACAAGTAATCAGGTTATGATGAGGCCATGTAGATGGATCCCTCATCAATGGGATTAGTGCTTTTACAACAGTCAGAAGAGAGCTTGCTCCATCTCTCTGCTCTCAGACATGCAAGGATACAACAAATCAGTACTCTGCTACCTGAAGGAGGGCTCTCATCATAATCCAACCATGCTAGCATCCCATACTTGAGCTTCCAGATTCCAGATCTGTGGAGAATAAATTACTGTTGTTTATAAGCCACCCAGTCTATGGTATTTTTGTTACAGTAGCCCAAGCTGATTAAGATAACCTTCTTACACACTGTATAACTTACTAATTCATTCTGTTTAATGTCTGGCTACCCCTGCTTAAATGTTAGCTTCATTGCATAGGGGTTTTTCATATTTTTTTCAAAGCTATATCCCCAGTACACAGAACAATTCTTAGTGCATAGTAGGCCCTCATGAATATTTGATGAGTGAGTAATCAACAAGTCCAGAATTGAATAGATACAGTCTTAATCAAGTCAGTAGCTAAAGAATATTATCAAGACTCACATCCTTTCTAGCCCTCTACTCTGACATTCTTAGTGTGGACTTCAAAGTACAAAATTCTTGCCCTTGGTTTTTCTAATAATATAAAAACTTATAATACTACTACTACAAACTCCCATGGGGCTACTAAGTGGATTAAAGGAGATAATAAATGCCCCTTTTAAGAGCATGAAAACATTCACAGAAGGTCCTCAACAGATTTCCCCTCATATCTCACTGAATTGAACTTGATCACTTAAACTAATTAGGGTTAAGAAGAAGGGGACTTCTTTAAATATTAGAGAAATTAGGCTTTCCCCTAAAATGGCAAAAAGGATCATGTTCCTCAAGGGTAAATACCTGAACCAATTTGGTATTGACCTTGGCAAAGAAGAAAGCCTGGATGGGTAGACAGAGAGTGAGCAAGCAGTCGTGTGCTACATTACCCTGTATTTGCTTCTGTGTACTTGGAAGTGAGCTGTAATAAGACTAAAAGCTTTCAGAACAATTTCAAATGATATTGTCCTTAAATTTAAACAAAAAGAAAGGAAAGCAGCCCCGCCTCCAGATAGTGTGAATTGGACTACTCCACATGTGATCGGATTTAGGAACATTGGTCAACAATGAAAAGCACAGGAGGTAAGTCTTGATTTGCACCCTACCCTTGATGCTAACTTTGATTTCACAAAGGGTTTGAATGACAGTGATCTGAACAAATGTGTCTGTGAATGAACCTACTCCAAGAATGCCCACTTACATTTCAAAATGTCTTCGATATGTTCATATTATAAAGCTTGGTTATCTTTTTATTTAACACAAAATGTCCCATTGTTGTTGGCTCTTCAAGTGGCCAAGATAAAAAATGAAAAATGACTATTTTTATGGATGTGAGAAGTGATGTGTTGACATGTTTTATTGGTTTAAGTTCAGTTTGTTAATCTATTTTTCTTAGTTGGAGAGCAGATGTGAAAAGCATGAAGTTTATAAAAATGTCTTCTATGAAATAAAACAGGACAGTTGAATATTTGCTTAAATATGCAAGGAAGACATTGAATGTGGACCTTAAATGAATAAACTTTATGTTTAAAGAAATTATTTATTTTAAGTAATACGGCTTAATTGTAAAAATTTCAGTATCTAGTAATTATCATTTACTTTCTTAACTTCTATCTGTGGTTTGATTTTCATGTATTTTACCTTATTATTGACATCTATAAAAGAGGAAAAGTAGTTGCCACAAAGATGGTAAATATGAAATTAGGCCATTGTGCTAAACTTGCATTCTTCTGCTTTAACTCCCATACTGGCTGGGATGAAATTGATGACTATGAGTTTCACATTTTAACTTCCACAGGTAACTGAGAATTGTGTCAAACTTATCCCGTAAGGAAACACTGAGTGCTCTCCCAGACAAGTGTGGCTTTTATATGTGCCTGACCAGAGTCTGTGAGGAATAGACATTTCATAGGAACACATACCCTCGTATTTTATTTGGAATCCCTCAGTATTAATTACTTTTGATGCATTAAATTGCCAAAGTACCATTAGGCCTTCCTGATGACTCTACTACAAGTACCTCAACACTCCACGCTGTCCCCTGAATGCCATCTCCTTGTCTATTGGCTTTTTTCCATATCACTTATCACCTTATGCACTGTGTAAGTTACTAATATATTCTATTTATTTATTAGAAGTTAAAGCTGAAATTAGGTGATTTAGAAAGCCATAAAGATAACACAAATTCAGCAAACAAAATAATTACATGGCAGAGATTTTTAAAAATATTTCCAAGATATTAAACTGGCAGATTTTTTGCAACACAAAGCCAATAACATTTATGTTTTAGGTTATCAACATTATGATTTATGTAACAGGTTCTGCAAACAAAATCAGATAGTAACAAATGTCTGCCTTGTACACTATGAGTCCTGAAGATTTCCTGCTTGAAACAGGGCACCTCTGTTCATTGACCTACATACTGAGGAAACAGAGAAGACAAGGCAAGTAAATGATCAAAATACACAGAAAGCCAAGATGTGAGGATGTTCTTGGGCTATGAAAATACGATAGTCACATTTTCACAGATGTGCTGTTGATATCACCCCCACAACAGAGGAGTTGGGCCCATGGTCAAGTAAAAAGCTACCTCTGTGTGGGACGCTGTCAAACAGCCTCTCCAAAGTAAAGCAGGCATCTTCTGTGGACATAATAACAATCATTAATTCCGTTCAAGTTTATGTTCAACTTAATAAATAAAAGATAAAAATCATGAGCCTTCCACTCATGACACAGGATGAATTGCTCTGTTAAACAAGGAAATGTAATAGTCAGAAGCTTGAGTCAGGAGAGACTGTAAATTCGTACTTTGGAAAATTATTGCAGCATGTAATGTACAAATTATGAGATTCTTAACTAAGAATTCACTTATCTTTTAAAAGAGAGGTTGAAAAAAATTAAAGATGGGACACTATTGCACAGTTAAGTGAAATCTATTCAGTGTATCAAATGCAGGTACATCCTTAATGCCTTCAGGCATGGACTTCACTGGTAGTACCAGGATTAGGGTGTCGGGTTCAATGTAGCCTGAAAGATCATAATACATTCACACTGACCCTTCAGGCTATGACTTTCCATAAATGCAGTAGAACTATCTAGTTCTCTTATTTTTAGTTTTTCTACATAAGAAACTAACTTGTATCCACTTCAAGTACTTATTTACCAACAGAAGGAAGTTGATTTTATCTTAGCAAATATTGCTCTTATTTCTACAGCAAAACACCTAAGGTTGCAACACGTTTTCTGGGATATTAATTTCTGACTTTACAGAGGAACTCTCTACAACAAAGAGGAAAGAAAAACAGAAAGAGGAAGTAATTGAAATCAGCTTTGTGTTCTCTATGGTATTTAGATGGTATCTTATTTTGTTCTAAAATACCTTACTTTTATTTTGTTTCTTAGTAACTTCATTTCAGCACTGAACACAAAGGGGTCCACGTGTGTGGGGAGCCAAGAGTCAAGTAAGTTTACCTTGACCTGGTCAAATTGTATTCAGTCATTTAAAAGGAAATAGAATTTACCAATGACAATGAGAGAGATAGGAATCGTTTCTTTCTGCCCACCATATAGGGTTTATAGAGCTTTTGTGCTCAAAATCATGAATGCATGCTAATATTTAAAATATAAGAATGCAACCCCACCCCTAATTATTCCTTAAAAGTGTCACTGGCAGCAGTAAATAAAATGGAGGAGAGTCAGACATATATGTTGTGATACGAAACAAACAAACCAAAATGATATCATTTGGGGGGACTTGTGAAATCTCTCAAATATAAAGTAGCCCCATGTGTGAAAATACAATGACAAGCTTTGAAATTAATATTGCAACAACAAAAGGTACTAAGATCTCACCATTAGTACATATTAGTATCTTGCTAACAATATTCAAAATATGCTAGATGACCACTCAGCAGGTATTTTATAAACTGATTTAAGCATTTTTAATGGCTGGGTATCAGGAATAAAAAAAATCTTTAAAATTTCTATCTTTGAGAGACTATGATTCCATGACTATTCAAATTATTTATCAATTATCTCTAATAATGACCATCTACATTTGAATACACTATTTTCTTCCAAACAAATCTGTGAAATAAAATGGCAAAATCAAGGCAACTGAAAAATAAACATGCCTTTCTCCATGTCTTTGATAATTGTTTCAGTTCTCTCAATCCAGCTTCTGTTTCTGAATTTCCTCTATGATTTTTTTGGTCACAGAGTCAGTTAATGACTCATCTCTTCATTTTTATTGAAAAAAATGTGGTTTTTTGTTGTGTATCAAATATTTTTCTCTGTTTTCTAGATGCCTTTTTATTTTAAACAAACTCAGCTTTCCTTCCATTAAAAACTTGTTTTAACCTTTTCAAGGAATACCAGGTCTATTATATTCCAAAAGTTCTCCTTCATTGTCTTTGTACTTTTTGACATGATTGGCTTAAGAGATTCTGAATATTTGTCCTGGAGTCTTTTTATAATATGATAATCCAAAGACTCAGAGAATACTAGAACTAGAAAGTCGAACTTAGCTTGAATCGCACATGAAGAGCTCAGTACTTAGAAAACGTAAAGGGTCATTAAGCCAACATCTAGCAAAAAAAACCTAAGAATTCAGACTTCCTTACCCCCATCCTAATGTTCTTTCCAGAATACAAGATTGCCCTCCAAGATATACTACCATTTGAACTTCTCAGGAATAAGTACTTAAATAAGGCCTCCCCTAGATCTGCCATCTGTAATTATGTATTAAATATCAAAAATAGAGTTGTTACTGTGAATTTAAAAAATCAGATATCTTGTGCTAATTATTGCAGTGGGGTTTAAGAGCTGGATGGAAGGATGATCTATAATAAAATACTGTTCAAACCACCACAGGTACTTAATACTTAAAGATAATAAAACTATGCCATAGGCAATGCCTAATTGATTTAGACAGATAATGACTAGTGTTCAGAAGAGAAAGAAAGCTCGGTGTAGAGTGATCAGAATGGATTTCATGGAGAAGTAGGTGTTGAAACATGCATAGGGTTTTTTAAATTTTTTATCACTAAATATAACACAGAGACATAAAAATGCATAAAGTAAAAAATTATAAAACCAATACCCATATAGCCATCATCCTACCTGCATCAGAATTAAACTCTGTGTTCATCGCTTCACCCCCACCTTAGAGGGGACTTCTCTGTTAAGTACAATAGCTTTGCTTTATAGTTTTGCTTTTTGAGTACACATTCCTAAACACTATAGTTTAGTTTTGCCCATTTTTGAATGTTATAATATTGGAAACTGGCAGGAGGTATTCTATATCTGACTTTCTTTTGCTCAATATTGTGGTTTTAATACCAACCCATGAGATCCATGGATTTACTTTCAGTGCTGTACTCCACTGTATGATTGTATAATTTATTAATTTATTCTTTCTTTGATGTGCTTGCGTGTTGTTTCCAGGTTTTTGGCTATTATGAACAGTGTTATTTTATATGTTTTTTGTGTTTGAATCCTGGCCCACATAATCACACCTATGTATTTAATTGCTGGGTCATCATTGATGTGCATATCTAACCTTATAAGACGGTGCCAATTTTTACCAAGTGGCTATAATAATGTTCTCTCTTACCTGTTGGATTAAGTTTTCCCATGGTTCCACATCCTTATTGATGTGCGAAATTGTCAGACTTTTTAATTTTAAACAATCTGTGAGATAAGAAATATATTTTCCCAACTTAATAGATGAGAAGACTGAGCCACAAAAGATTAAGTAACATATTTAAATCCATTGTCAGTAGCTATGCTGATTATCAATTCTAGGAATGTCTGACTCCAAAGCCTTTCCGCCTCTACCTCACATCAGAATTGGAAAAGCATCACTGTGAATTTATACCAATTTACCTGATACGTAATGCTCTTGATAGTCCTTAAACTATTTTAGATGCCAAAGTAGTTCAAAGATGGGAGAAAATGATGCTATGCTCTAAATGCAATTGCTACCTTGTTTTCATTTAACAGTCAAGCAAACATGGAAAATTCCTGATATATACTAGTACAGCATATAAAAACAAAGTGCCAAAGTAAATTAGAAGTACCATCAGTAAAAGAAACATGAAGCAAACATATCTGAGAGGCCCAGGAAGAGTTCATTTAAGGATAAAGGCTTCCAGGATGCTTTAAAGACCAGGTACTCCTGTTTTTATTTATTTATATATTTCTTTTGTAAGGAATGAGCTCTGATGGACTTGGGCAATGTGATGGCAAATCCAAGCGTAGGGACCAGCTAAAGGCAGATCCACGCTGATGTGTTTCCAGTTACCAAAGCAAATAAATGGCCACACTGCTGTTCAGCATAAGAAGAGCGGTCCCCATTCTTTCCTTTTGCCTGGCATGTGAAAAGACAGCTAGCTTTAGAGCCAAATGGGAGATACAAATGTGCAGCAATGCCATCTGTGTTCTTCTATTTCTGGACAAGAGAAGGCACATGCTGATTGAGAGGAAAGCACCAGATACAGCTGTGAATAGTTATGCTAATTTGTGTGTTAAGACCAAAGAAGAGAAGCTGTCATCTGGCTCAAGTACTGAGCTGCTTTCCGATGAGGGGATGGGTTCTAAGTCTATTACCTCTTGTTGGGAAACACTGTCGACTGACTTCCCAAGAACAAACACATCTATTCCACTTGTATGAAGGTTTTTTAGAAATCACTAACTCAAAACACCTTTGTAACTGATACACATCTACAGGCCATCAGGTAGCTTGGACATATTGGCTAAAGAGTGACCGGTGGCAAAATGGGAGAGTGCACCTTAGGAGTTGCCTTTATAAACATAATGTCATGTCTTGTCCTTTGGATGGCCAGGGAAAATACACTTATCTATTCACCAAATATACTTAAGGCTTTGCTAAGGTCTTTTTTTCTCAAAATAAATAAAACAAATAAATAAAATATCTATTGATAGCAAAACATTCAAAAATAATTACGATCATTGTTGTTTTCTACCCATACAGAAAGAAACTGTTCATAGTGCTAAAGGGAAGAGAAAAAAAAAAAAAGACCAAATGATTAAAGTGGTTAAGAGCTCTTAAAACTTGGCGAGAAAATATTTAACCCTTCTTGGCCACCAAAACTCTGACTTAGTGTGTTCTCTCTCTCTCTTTTAAGTATGCCAAAGTCTATTTTGGAATCTGGGAACAGTTGTTTCTACAAAAGGAAGAAGTTGTCTTAGTCTAAATTTCACAGGCACGTGTTGAAACCTTCCAGCCATTTTTTTCATTTATTCAACGAAAGAAGAACCTGTGAGCGAGGCATTGTTCTAGGCGCCGAGGATGTAATAATGAACAAGACAGACAAAGCCACTGTTCTTAAGAAGCTTACATTTGAGTGGGGAGAGAGGACTCAGAAATACTATGATTTTCTACAATGATAAAGAGTAAAACAATAAAATAGTGACACTGACTAAAGGGAGGAGAAATCTATGGATTATTTTTGGTGGGCTAGGTTTGTTGCTGAACTAGCAAACAACCCTAAAGTCTGAATAGTGTAAAAAAAAACCAACCACAAAAAGCAAAAACAAAAAAAAAAACCTCAAGGCTTTATTTTCTCTCATAGTGCATGTCCATCGTGGATCAGTGTGGGACTCAGTTCCACACCCTCTCTCACCAAGGCTTCACTGTCGAACGTCACCAATTGCAATGACATAGGTAAGGTCATGTGGCAAATTATATGTCAGCTGGTAAGGGAGGGCTTCTGCCTAGCAGGGTCAGGTCACGTGCTCTCACCTTTCATTGCCCAAAGCAAGTCATGGCTGTGACTAACTTTAAGGAGGTAGAGAAATGCAATCCTCCTGCATGCCTGGCGGGAGAACCAGAAATATTGGTGAAGGGCAAAAATGATTATCCCAGTCCACTTTAGTTGGCCTCATTATGGAATGCTTCTCTGAAATAATGGTATTTAAAGAGAGACTTGAATGATGGGAGCCAGTCATGAGGAGATCAGCAGAGAGTACACACGAAGTCTCAGGAGGAACAAGTTTGGTGTGTTGCAGAAAAAGACAACAGGGATGTGAGGCTGGAGCAATTAGCACTGTAACGACTGGGAGGTTTTAGGGTTGTGATCAGAAAGGCAAGTAGGAATCACATCATAGCTGAAACTTTTAGGTAATAATAGTAAGTGTATATTTTATTTTAATTGTACTGAAAGTCCATTTATAATTTGATAAGGCTAAATAAAACTTAGCAGAGATCAAACATCACTTTTTAATTCACAAAAGAATACACAGTTCTACATTTTTTTAAATCTTTGTATTGTAGTGCTACTATTCCTGTCCTACAAATTAACCAAAGTCAGTGTGCTATAGCATAATAATGTACATTCTTCCTAGACACCCAACGACGTGGAAATTTTCCTAAGAAAATACTCATAAATGTATGTAGGGGTTTAGTAACACACTGCTTGTCACTCTGTTGCTTCATAAGATGTAATGCACTCAGGCCTTTTAAACTACATCATTAAAATACTTAATCACATGGGAAATTTTTACAATATATTATAAGCTAAAATAATTAACCTATGTATTTTTATCTCATTTAAAAGAACAAAATTGCCCGGACGGGCGTGGCTCAGCGGTTGAGCATAGACCTAGGATCCAGGCGATTGGGGTTCAATTCCAGGTCAGGGCACATGCCCGCGTTGCGGGCTCACAGCCAATCAATGACTCTTTCATCATTGATGTTTCTATCTCTCTCTCCCTGTCCTTTCCTCTCTCTGAAGTCAATAAAGATATATTTAATAAATAAATAAATAAATGAACAAAATTTAGTTTAATAAGAATGCACACTCAATTCTGTTTTGTAATTTCAAATTAGTACAACATCCTAGAAAGCAATTTGTTATCCAAAGACCTAAAAATATATATAACCTCTACATCAATTAACTATACCTCTGGAATTTATCCTAATTATTTTATCCTAAGATAATTAAGGATATATTAGAAGATTAAACTATTTGGATGTCCATTGAAGTACTGCTTATACAAACAAAAAGGCTGGAATTGCAAATATTATAGACACTATGGGAAATAGTATGGAAGTTCCTCAAAAAATTAAAAATACAACTACCACATGAACCAGAAATTTCACTTCTGGGTTTCCAAAGTAAATGAGAACACTAATTTGAAAAGATATATGCACCTATATGTTCATTGCAGCATTATATATATCTATACATATATCTATGTATATATATACACACACACAAACACATGCAACAACATGTAAGTACCTGGAGAGTACTATACTAAATAAAATACATTTACTGTATTTGTATTTGTATCAGAGAAAAACAAATACCATATGACTTCACTATATGTTGAATCTAAAAAATAAGACAAATGAACAAACAAAACAAAACAGACTCATAGATACAGAAAACAAATGGATAGTTGCCAAAGGGGAAGGGGAGCATGGCACAGATTTATTGGATACTTCTACCAAGAACTTTGACATTGCACATTTGATATGAGAGAGAAGGGGGTGGGGGAGAGAGAGAGACATTTAGAAATTTAGAATTCGCTAGTGGTGATAGTAGCACATAGTGTCCAAGTACAACAGAGCCCACCATAGTGTTCGAACCCAAGGGTCCTGCAGAACCTTGCCTGTGCTTTCTGCCATTTAGCCTCTTTCCTGCCTTTGACTTATATTTTTAAGCCATGTTGAGAATACATCCTGTTGATTCTGTGAGCTATCCAATGTATTTCTGCATAAATTAGCTGGAATCTCTTTCCGTTGCATATATCAATAACCTTGGCTGATACAACAGTATATAATTATAGACTGTATAATAATGACACTGACATTTATAGAAGGCTTAATATAATGTTTGGTTCTTTACATTCACTATCACATTTAATCTTCCCAAGAAATTTATGAAGTAGATATTTTTTTCATTATGTCAGAGAAAATCTGAAGTTAAGACTGATTAGTTAACTTGCCAAATAGCTGATAACTGATGGAAATGTGATTTGAACCTAGGAAGTTTGACTTCAGGGCCCAGGCACTGGACCACTACAAAATATCCACCTCTCTTTTTTATGTAATTGGGGTCATCCATGTAGTATCAATCTGAGAAGCAGGTCAGGAAGATCTTGGGTAAAGGGTCAAGGAAGACTTTCCATTCATAGAAGAGCAAAATTTCTGAGGCAAGAGCCATGATATATTTGTGGGTTCACAGGGGCAACAGATTTCTAATAAAAATAAGACCGAGTTGGACCATAAAACCAGACTATGGAGAGCTGTGAACACTACAGTTTGAAAACAGTTGTCTTACTAGGATGATAGAAAGGGTCTAAACTGTGAAAATGGCATTGAAAGTTGCCATTTAATTTAGCTAACTAGGATATGAATGAGCTCAAATGTGTAAAAGCCATTATTTTTGGGTGTTGCATTACCATGACTTTGGCAATTGTAAAAGAAAACCAGAGTATATGGGACTACTGATTTTTATTATCATCAGTGATAGACTTGGGAGTATATAAGTTTACCTGTTCATTAGGTGAAGGCAGATGAACTAATGTTCATCATAGTCAGAGAGCAGAGAGAGCTAACAAATCCTTGTACCTCACCTCCCCAGTTACCTCTTCCCACAACAGTCATTCTGAAGGGCTGGTTGGATGCCTTGAATAGGCCTTTGAGCTTTGTCCTTTATAGTTAATTGACTATTCCAGAGACTGTGTTCTTCAAGGTCATTATCAATATTTATTGAAGTTTTCCCTCTGGACTTCTGAGAGTATAATTATGTACTCTCCCAGAGTACAGAAAGGAGAAGACTCATTTTTATTATTTCTTTCTTCACACCTTACACAGAGCTCTATCTAGATTCCCTCTATTTCTCTACATTTCCTCTTCTATAAAAGTCTAAAAGGAGGCAATCTGGGGTGGCTATGGCAGCTGTTCCATGACCTCTTCAGGGACTCAGGCTTTTTCCACCCACTATTCTGCCACAGCTGGGGCAGGACCACACAGTCCTAGATGGCAGCATCTGCATTCCAGGTAGTAGGATGAAAGGGAGGCAAAGAGGGGGGGGGGCCAAAGGGGTACCGTAGCTGTCTCTTAAGGAAGGTTCTCAAAACCTACCATAGGATACTCAGCTTCCATCCTATTGGCTAAAACTTAGACATGACAACATTTTGCTACAAGCCAGTGTGGATAAGTAGTCTTTATTCTGAGTGGCCATAGGCTAGGCTAAAATTTCTGTTACAGTAGAGAAAGGGAAGATGGGTGGGGGCAAACTATAGTTGGCGTTTGAGGCCTCTTTACCTAAGGAGGGCAAAGGGGCAACTTTACACCTTTTACATGTTTCCACTCTTATCTTAATGATTGTCTCCAACACAAACAAAGAAATTGTTGTCTACTCAGCCCTTCTGTTCTGTATCCTTTGGTTCCTTCAGAAGACATGGTGGGTGGGATGACTGGGCATGGGTACCCATGTTTAAATGCTTTACCCACACTCCACTGTCCATCTTGTATTGTTTTTTTGTGTGTGTGTGTGTGTGTGTGTGTGTGTGTGTATGTTTTGCTACTTCCAGCAACAAAGCAAGGTGTATAGTTAATCAGGAACAAAACCTTTGTTTTCTTTTAAAAATTAATTTTTGAAGCAGCATTGCTAGTTTCCTCAGCTTTCATGAGCTCTAACATTCTCAACGTGAGTGTGACAGAGATAGAGGCAAATATTCAGGAAAAGCCTGGAACACTAACCATTTCTTTCCTCACAGGACTGACTGTTATTTCTCAATTACAGATCTTTAGATTCAGAAACAAAATATCTGACACACCGTAGAAATTTAATACGGTGTGTGATGAACGAGTGGCAAGAGCAGGGAAGAGGAGAGAAGGGAGGGGAGGAAAGAAGGCCTCTAACAATCAATCACCCTCACTCTGATCCCCAAATCCACCCAAGAGATTCTTTCCCCACCATGAAGCAGGAATTCAATGGCCTTATTGCAGAACTCGTCCTAAGATGGAGCTAAAACCTACATCCTATTATTTCTATGCACTCTCGCCCTACCCTGCTCTCTCTCCACAGCCAGAAAGCTCACCTCCACGGCAGGGCATATTCATTTCGGCAAGTACTCCCTGACTAGCAGACAATCCCTTCACCGGTATGAGTCTGGTTTTTAAGTGGTGATGGCGTTTGCGCATTTTATAAACGGGGACAGTAATGTGTGTGCAAGTCACCGAGCAAGGACAAAAGTGGGTCATAGGACAGCTCCCACCCCCTCAGAACTCACACAGCACTTTGAAGAGTCAGGTTATAAAAACAAAACAGTAATATGTTAGTGCATGCAAAGATCCAAAAAAGAAAGCAAAGCAAAGTAACTGGATGTTGGTTAAGGGCCTCATAAAGTTGCAATGCTCTACTGAAACTTCAGGTCATTAGATCTTAGTGGCTGCTCTCCACACCTCCCGCGACTGCAAAATCAGGTCCGAGGTCTCCCTCACGCACTCCTTGGTATGCACTCAAATTGGGGTGCAGGATGAAGGCAAGTGGGTTTGGAGAAACTATTCCAGGAATAGGTATGAATGTAATTTTCACTGGGGCATTTGTTCTAATGAAAAAAGCAGACGTTGCGAAACTAACTTTTATTTGTGTACAGTATAGCTAAGAGTAAATTATACGGAAAGAGCATAACACACAGTGGTGGCCAGAGCTACTTACTGCTTTGTCATGATGAGATATTGAAACAGAGTTGCTGGAAGTTTCAACATAGCAGCTAAGGCCACAATAAATTAAAAGTAATCATATACCTTCCTAATCTGGATAATCAAAGTGGGCCAAAAAATAATAAATGAGGCTTTAAAATATCTCACCTTCAATATTTAGAATCTATAAAATTATTGTATTAATCTCTCTAGATTTGCTAAACATGCATTTCTTTTCAGAAGTGCTCCCCACACATGGGCAATTTTAATTTGAAATAAACTTTTCTGAGTTACGCATTTTCCAGACATGTAAATAGGTTGTGAGAAAATAAAATAAGGTGTGCCTATTACCCCAGGCAAGAGAAGAAAAAAATTCATGATCAATGACTGTATAGATAAACTTCAAGCTGTCAAAAAAACCCATTTATGTCTGCTGATAAATCCAAGGTTTGCAAGGAACCAAAATTTTGGCTCCACTCACTTTCATGTCTCTGAAAAACGGAACTCCCTTCCAGCTGGGGTGGAGATATCTGACCATGATTCACTCTTTTTTTCTTTTTTTTTTTTTTTTTTTACAAAGGAAATACAAAATCTACATATTATGAGAAATAACAACATAGCACAATTTACTCTATAGAAGCTATTGTATCTTTGAATAGAGATCATTAGAAAGGCCTTTCTCTTGTCTCCCAATATTGACCAGTTTTTTTTCTATCAGTCTGTACTTCTTCTGAAAACCACATTTCTGTATACAGTATATAGACACAAACAGTCACATATAACAGTTGTATACATATACAGTCATGCAATTAAAGCTTTCTTTCACATACACATACACAAAAGAAAAGAATAAAGATATTAGACATAACCCTTCCTCTCTTTTTCATATGACTAGCTATACCTTCTGAATTCTATTTTTTAAATTGTCAAGTATGAAAGAATAAACCCAGAATATGATTCTGGTCCAAAGCATAGGTCTTAATAGGATGGCACAATGTATCTAATATGTTCACTCTTCCTCGAAAAATACGCTTTCAAAATAAAACCCATGGCAGGTGTGTGGATATTTGCGTTAAATTTCATGATACGAATCACTTTTCCAACCCATCTGTTCACATTCTGCGAATTAACCTGCTCTGAGAAGGCCTTGAGAAATTCAGACTGACACAGTCTCATAAAATTTTCGGATTACTGTATCCTTGGTGGCTTCGTTTTGACTGCTGGGCTGACATTCAGCAAAGGACGATTGCAACTTCCTTCTCAATAAAATTTAACCAATCAGTCAGGCATCGTTTGTTTTGAATGGGACTTTGCTGCTACCTGTTTCTAGTTGGTAAATCTCCTATTTTTTTCAGTAGTGGTGTGTTGGTGGCTTCCCTCCCTCCAGAGGGTCATCCTGAAGGGTCCTCCTTCACTGGCAACATGTGTACTTTATGAGATTTACTCTATTTTCTGTGACCAAAGGGAAAAAAAAATCTACTTGAAATCCAGCCAATGTCTCATTCCAGGAAAAGGAAAGGATATCAAGAGTTTCCATGGCAATCGGGTGATGGAACTAAATTAGGCAGGAAACCTCTTTAGAATGCAACACAGTCTTGCTAAAACCGTTGTTTGAAATATCCAGGAAGTGTGTCACAGCAAAACGAAAGAAATGGAGATATGAATACCTCCGTAATGTAAACTCTCTAACCTTAAAATAAACAATCAAAAACTCGCCTTTGTCCTACCAAAATAAACTCCCAAACAACTGTCATCTCTAATCAAATCCTTTGTTCCAGCTGGTGTTAGTTTTTTAAGCTTTATCTCTTGTGACCAACAATGTGTAAGAATATAAATCTAATTGTTTACCTAGCTAGGAAAAATAATTTCTTTTACATTATTGCTGTTAAATTAAGTTTGTACACCCGTTAATAATGAAAATCAGCACAAACTTCGTGTTTCTTCACCAGTGAGATCAGAAGGGACAGCCAAAATGCATTTTCATACAGGAAAAAAGAAGAAATAGGTAGATTTCTTAGAGAAAGAAACTGAACTTATAAAAATAGGATTCTTTAGGGTAATTAAGATATTCTTTAATTTTTTTTAATTGGTTTCAGAGAGAGGAAAGGAGAAAGAGAGAGAGAAACATCAATGATGAGAGAGTCATTGATCGGCTGCCTTCTGTATGCCTCCTACTGGGGATCGAGCCTGCAACCCGGGCATGTGCCCTGACTGGGAATCGAACCATGGCCTCCTGGTTCATAGGTCCATGCTCAACCACTGAGCCACGCCGGCCAGGTGGTAATTAATATTATTGATGGTTTAAAAATATTCTACTTCCTGAAGTTGAAAGAAAAGGAATGAATCTTGAAATTCCAGAAAATAGAAGAGTTAGAATAAACCAGGCTGCCTCCCCTTCTGGCCAATTGCCAAAGCTTTACAATCGTTTGCTTGGAAATGTGGTGTTTACCGGTGAGAGTAACTATTTCCCGAAGGTCTTCAGACCACCTAAATTCTTTTATTCTCTTTAAGACGAGTGTGGTTGGAGCCAACATTTCTAAAGCAAATTCACAATAAGAAAAATTTAAACCATTTTTAAAAGTTCATAAATCACTGGGTTTAACTTTTAGGTTAAATCAGTACTTGTTTTCAGTAAAATTATAAGGCCTCTCTTGATAACAAACACAAAATAAATATAAGGATAAATATCGTAGAAGAGGAAGGCTTTATAGATTTTCACCTCAAATATTCTGGTCTTATTTCAATACGAGCTTTACAGCATGATCTCAGGGCTTACTGTGTATAATATAAACAATGGGGGGGTACGTTTTCACACCAGCTGCTTGATGTAAATTTCCTGGCATCACTGTGCTAAGCTTTACCCAAATTTTTGGAGCAAATGTGGTGCCTCATTACACACACACACACACACACACACACAAATTATACTACATACAAAGAGAGCACAGTCTTAAGTATAGGGTTAGTAAGAAGCCTGTGCTACTGGGACACCCACCTGAGAATGTTATCAGAAATTTTATTCTTCTGGTTGCTGGCCATCAGGTTCTATCACCACCATCTTACCCAGGTTTTTCCCCAATTTCATTACATTCCCCAAATCACTAGTCTCACTGGTGACAAAACGTTACAACATCTCTTTAAACACAATCTCTTAAAAATCTACTTCAACTTGGGAAGCCCTTTTCTGTATTTTAAGAAAAAAAAGCAGGTGGTTTTCTCAGTCTGGGTTAGCAGGCCTAGACAAGAATTTGAGTACAAGTGACTTTTTGGGAAGTGATCCCAGGAAGAACAGTAGGGAACAGGGAAGTAAAACAAAGCGAGAAGGAAGCCGATGTGGTTTGTGAATGATGAGATTACCACGGTGGGAATCCGAGCCCAGTCCACCGAGATCCTGAAAGAAACTGCAGGACTTTGCTCAGAACCGTCCCAGCAATGACAAGAGAGCTGCAGTATTTATCCAGCAGCTCCCATTCTCATTAGCTGAGGGCCACTCCCAAGGTATTAATTCCCTCACATCACATCACCTCTCGGACCCACCCAACTCCATAGTCAGAAAAGGCTCTCAGGCAGAGACTCAAGACATTTCATTTATCCTAAACAGTTCAGTGACTCAGAAGCTCATAACTGTTAATAATCCAAATGTTTTCTGGTGTTGGTTAGCCACAATGCAGTGCCTAGGAACGTCTAGCTGAGCGGACCAAGTCTTATTCTAGTAGCACTTCATAAAGGGTACCTACCATTTTTCACCTGGCCCCTGGGGATGACCAAACTTTGCCTCTGATACAGAACAGAGGTCCTTCTGACCCAAATGTCTGAATGTGTTTGAAGGAAGTTCTTTAACTTAGAGTCATGTATAAAGGCAAAAAAAAAAAAAAAAAGGAAGAGACATAATACAGAATGAGAGCTGTGTATTTGTTAACTTAGACATAAATATGTATAAAGAGATTAAAATGAATGTGGCAATCAGTAGATGAGTGGATAAAAAAGCTGTGGTACATTTACACCATGGGATACTATACAGCTAGCTGTAAAAAAGGACCTTTTAGCCTTTGGCACAGCATGGATGGACCTGGAGAATATTATGCTGAGTGAAATAAGCCAGGCAGAGAAAGACAAATGTCACACAATCTCGCTCATATGTGAATCTAATGAACAAAATAAACTGATGAACAAAATAGATACAGAGATATAGAACCATGGAGCAGTCAGATGAATTTCGGAGGGAACAAGGGGGTGGGGAATCAAAGGACTTATATGCACATATGCATGACCTATGGACACAGACAATAGTGTGGAGAAGGCCTGGGAGAGGAAGAAGTAGATGTGGGGTGGAGGGGATCAATGGGGGGGAAAGGGAACATCTGTAATACTTTCAACAATAAAGATAAATTTAAAAAAATGAATGTAGTGTGCAGTCACTTCTGAACTCTCCTCATAAAGGAGTTAGTGAAACTAATTTCATAGGAGGAGGTCTCTCCCTCTGATCCTTTGTGCTGTCTCTTGGTTCTTGCTTTCTAACTCTGATAATGCCCTTGAAGCTGGTTGCTTGAGCTTTTCTGCTGAATGGCCTCATGCTCACTAATATGTAGGTGAGGCCAGCACTGAAGAGATTGAAAAACTGTTGCTATTTATTTTTGCCTACCTAAAACCAGTACTTGAACTTTATCAAAAATAATGTCTGCGACTAGCACATATAAGAGCAGTATACAGTTCAAGGACTGATGACAGGGCTGAAGCCTGGCTTTGTGACTTATTAGTGACCTATGACACAAGGTGTGTGGTGGTGCTAAATGAGATAGCCCAAAGCATCCCCCATTGCATCACATTACAGACTCTCAGTAAATATTCACTCCTTTCCCGTCTCTCCAAAATCTCAGCTGAGAAAAGTATGAGCGTAGGGAGTAGAAGATAAATGTTCAGTTAGGAATGGAGTAGAGTGCTTTTTCGTGGCTTGGTACATCACCGAAAATTAACACTCATGCGAACTTCTGTTTGGAGCACAATGTATTTCCCTTTCTAATCTAAGGGGCAGCTTGATCAGTTTCAAAAGGACTTTGCATTCATTTCACGCAACCCTCATTTTGTACGTTAGGGCTCAGATTTAAATATAATTTACATCGTTTTTCTTGATATTTCCCAGAAGTCCAAAGCTTACTCTGGAAGACAAAGTTAATGGATGTTTAGCAATATGTTCTCTTGTTTTTGGTTTCATAGTAAATATTAAGATGGTAGAAAAGTAAAGATATAGCCACATGCAGTCTCTGAATTAATATCTTCTCTAGTGGAGTAAACCAGACTTGACCCAGTACACTAAAAATAAACAGCTACCCTCTTGGTTACTGTAAGTTAAGTTCCTCATATTTTCTACAGTATCTTAGAGTTTCAAAAGCATTTTCCCACATTATATTTTTTTAAATCTCATCTTCAAAAAAAAGAACTGAAGAATTATTATCACTACTTTACAGATAAAGAAACTGAAGTCCACACAATATGCATGTCTTGCCCCAACTCTCACAGCTAAGAAAGTGGATTGAATGTTCACCCTGGATCTAGCCTTTACTTACCCTCTTTTTTCTCTTATATTTGACAGGAGGAACTCCCAGCATAGGTTGCAACAGGCAAACAAACTAGTTGCAGCCTCCATGTAAGGTGAATTCTCTTATTGTAAACAACAGGAAAACCACACAGACCATTGCTTCCAGTTTGCAACTCACTATAACCTAATAATGTTAGTATAATCAATCTGATGGAAAATCTTAAAGAAAATTTCAAAATAATTTTTATGCCAGAAAAGTGAGTGACTCAGCCACATAAGACAACACACCTCAGTCTCAATCAGAATTTGACAGGTGCCTGTAAGAGGCATGAGGACACAGTACTACAGAGCTATGTAGACTAGTTACATTCACACACACATATGTATATATAACTTTTTAAATCTTAAAACATTGTTCTTTTTTTATTTTATTATTTTTATTAGATTTATTGAGGAGACATTGGTTAATAAAATCATATAGGATTCAAGTGTATGTTTCTATGCTGTTCTTAAATGCCTGTTTAGAGAACATGGAAGAGAAAGAGGCTTCGGACATGGTGTGGAGCAGAACATGAGAAAATGGGTCAAGTTACGCCTACAGATCCTAATGGAAAGAACTTCAGTTGGTTTCCCAGTAACCAAAGTTCCAGTCCATTAACTTGCAGGTCTTCAGGGTCATTGGATTGAGATTGGGCAGTTGCCACACTATAAACTTCTTTCAGTTTCTGGTCATTTCCATTGAAAACATGAGGAAAGGGAAATGGCTGATGCAGCTACTCTTCCATGGCTAATAATCACGTCAGTTAGGGGCCAAGGAGGGGAGCAAGGAAGTTCTCTGATTTTTCCATAGAAAGAGACCTGGTGTCAGCAGCTTCCTCTCTAATCTCATTCTCTTAGTAAACACCCACTCTCTTCCGGTGCCCTTTGGGATACAGGGAAATATCTTCAGTTCCCACCCTGAAATTTAAATAACATAACCACCAAGTAAATCACAGATGCTGGTTTTCACAAAAGCAATTTAAAGTTGTACCTCAGGCCAACTTCTCAAAGTTATAATCCACCTCAATAACGTTACTGGAGAAACATGGACAGTGGAGGATAACAGGAGATGGGAGAACATAGCTGTGGAGCAAATGCCCTCGTATTCCTTGGAGTCCAGGGAGGGCATTGGGTACTCAGTATCTGCTACAAGGTGGTCCACATCCACTCTCAAAGGGAAGAGTGGCCAGTGAGAAGCTCCTTCCAACAGAAACCCTAGAATCTTTGGAAGTCCCACCAGCAGACTGGCATCTGCCCTTGTGCTTACCTCCCTCTTTCCTCAGAGTGGCCAGGAGAGCCAGGCAGCCACCTTCCCCCATCTGGTACCTGAATGGGCATGTTTTCTGTAGAAATCAGTCACAGCTGAGGACCAGGTTAAAAACAGGCCCAAAGTAGAGTTACTTATGTTAAGTCCCATGTCACCAGACTGAGGCTTAATTTAATAACAGTTTCTTTGGTTCTCTCAGAAATGAAATCTTAAACCAATCAATCAAGAATTGCCTAAATAGCACTAGTTATGTAAGCTGCCTTATAGACTCCTCTCTTCCCCTAAAGGAAAGTGACCTTGTAATAACTAACCTGCTTTTTTTTAGTGTAATTTCTTATTCCCATTCCCTTCTGCCTATAAAAGTCTCTTATTTTGTACAGTGCCTTGGAGCTCCTTTCTATGTGCTAGATGGACTGCTGCCTGATTCGTGAAATCATTGAATAAAACCAATATGATCTTTAAAATATACTCAGTGAAATGTTGTTTTTTAACAATCAGGATCCCAAAGTCACAGTTGTCCCTATACATCTATACATCCCATGGAAAACCGAAAAAGCAGTGTTGGCATCCCCCTAGAGCAAGATTCTGTAGTACACTGAAGAGAAAATGACTCTATAGTTTGGTTGATTAAGACTTTGCCTCAGTCATATTTCAGTCATAGTTCCTTTTGAACCCATGGAAGCCTTCAGGATAATACTCTATTTACAATATAAATCTAATTTTCCTTATTAGCTATTCTGTTTTTCTTGACAAATTAACATTTGATAGACTTGATAATTCTATTTAGAGACTTTGTTATGGGAAAAACAACCCTGGACAAATTACTAAATTCCCTAAGCTTACCTCAGATATAATTATTTAACATAAGGTACAGATTGCTTTGGCATTTTAATGAATGGGATTGAGGTTGGTAGGGTTCACTCTCTCATTAACAAGAAAATAGTGGAGAGCAAATGGATTGAACCTAAGTCTCCTATGAAATACTGACTGCCCAGGAAATACATACTGACTGATGGAAAAGTTCCTTTTGGCTTTTCTTTGTAGACCTCAGCTCTACAGGGAAGATGTATTCTAATATACAAAAATTGCACTGTTTTTATTATCTCAGACTACATCTCTAAGCAGGGCCAAACAGAAAGAATGCTAATGCCACTTCCTGTCTCCCTGGGTGAGCTCTAATACTTCGGCAATGACCACAAACTAGATGGTGTAGATTATAAAGCTCTAGCTAGTGTAGGCCGGTGGATCCTGTTTCAGTTTAAAACAGCAAAGTGTCATTAATCCAATTAAGAAAGTTCAGCTTCCCAGGTCACTGAAGGAAAATGTCTCCAGGGAGAGATTTAGACGTGATAGAATTAAGGTCTGAGTCTCTCCAGGACAATGTTTGGTGGACCTCTAAGCCGGGAAAATAATTAGAGGTCAGCAGAAATCCAACTATATGTGCAAATGTGTTTGCAAGACATTTGATAGAGCACTGCTTTCTCTACCATTCTATGAACAAACTAAGAATATTTCCACATGTGTATCTTTATGTCTTTCTTTGCTGTTCTGGTTAACACCATATGCTACCACCTAACCCAGATCCCACCTCTTTCATGAATTTTTTCCACTCTAAGATTGTTTTATTTATCTTATCCCCATAATAGCCATTTATTGTTTAGTTTATCATTCACTACCTTGTATTCATTCATTCACTCATCCAATCAATAAATTTATACACAAACTTATACTGTGCTGGTCATTATATGGTTCCTGGGTACGCAATGGTGATCAAAACAGAAGCAGTACTGCCATCATGGAACTTAAATTGTATAAGTTCTAGCAGGAAAAAAAACACACAAAAAAAACACCTAGAGGGCTGTAGAGAAAATGATGTGGGAGATGTAGTTTGAATGATAAAGTTATGGCTGGTGGTAATGGACACCTGTCACTGGGAGCTACCCAATATCTTATGAAGACCTTCCCTACTTTATGATAATACTCTGCACTGTGAAAACAGCCTTCTTAATGTAGGAACCAAAACCCTACTGTATAGGATGAAAACATGCCTCCTCCCTTCTAGAGTTGCTACCCACTTCTGGGCCTTGACACTGCCCTGAGATGAAGCTCTGGCCCACATGAGCCCCATCTCTCAAATGTTAAAACTATCCAGACTAAGTTGCCCCTCCATGTACTTGGAGGAAATGCCACAGTGCCTGGAGTGGAATCTGGTTTCCTGAATGGTCACCAGGGGGCTGAATTATACAACTTGAATGCCTGGAGGAACTAGCCCACTGTGAGGCTGACTTGGCCAATAGGAAATGGATACAAGAAGAAATTCCACAGATAAATCTCCCCTCCTTTTTCCCTTCTAAGGGAATCAGTTCCTCTAGTAAGTTGCTCTGGAGAAGACCGGAATGCCAATGGACACACACGTGAAGCAGGAACCGACAGAGAAACACATCAAGCACCTTGCTCTGCCTGCACTTTTTTCTCACCCTCACTCCTAAACTTGTAGCTCTCAAATAAAATGTCAGCATGTTCATCTCTGTCTCAGGATCTGCTTTCTGGAGGACCTGGCCTAGGGGACTTGCATTTCCCAGACTCCTTTGCAGGTATAGATGAACATATGTCTAGGTTTCATGAGTCAGATGCACCTGAGGTTTGGATGCTGATAAAAACAGTATGAGTGAGTGGCCATGGGTGGGGACATCTTTTAGTATGTGCTGTAGTGGGAGTAGCAATCACAGAACTTTTTTCCCTAATCTAAATTTATCCCCAGAATTCTTCTCAAGAAATGCTTTATGCATCCAATACCATTCATCAGTGTTAACACAAGAGTATAGACCAATTTACAATGCCAAGATTAAATGGCTTCTAAGACCTTATTTATAACATGCCAATCCCAATATGATATATATATTAGTAAACTATGAGTAATTCCATCTTATGCTGTATCAGGGATTCAGTATATAATAGATGCTTAATTTAAGATATGTGTCTAGTGGAGGATTATTAGTATAAATTGTTAAATTAGCATAATGCTATTATTAATATGCCCAATTTATGAATATGATATCCTGGTTTACTCAACAAGTTAAAACTCAGAATATAATCATGTACTCTAAACTATCCATCCATAACTTTTAATTCCTCCCTCCCTCCCTCCCTCCCTTCCTTCCTTCCTTCCTTCCTTCCTTCCTTCCTTCCTTCCTTCCTTCCTTCCCCATAAGAATACTTACAGAGACACCAAACACACACATGGACTCATACATACACACAATTCTTCGGGGTTCCCAAGGTCTAAAACACACACACACACCCCAACAACAAACAATAAGTTAATATTATATACCAAAAACAAATGTTTAACAAGGTATTTATCTTAATAAATGAGCTTATATACATCTGCAAAGAGAAGATATGGCAATAATAGCAATAATTTCTAGACAATGCTCTATGCTGTACTTGAAATTATAAGATCTAGAAACAAACCTCAGTCCAGTTGAGTACTCTCTAAAATTTCCAGAAATTACTCAAAATTCCCATACATTTAAAGTTAAAGATCTCTAATCTCCATGTAGTAGGTAGGAAACCTCAAGATTTAACTTCAGACTCTACTTACACCAACCCATAGACATCAGGTTTACTCTCTTAGCCAACATGCCTACTAGTGAGAGAGGTATTACAGTCACTAACACAGGAGGAAGTATGGCTGCTGTCAGCAAATTCACTGAGCACTAGGCTAGAGTTAAAACATAGGCTGTCACACATTTATCTCAGAGATTTCCCAAGACACTGAAGGCTTGATTACCAGATCCTTTCAAATGTGGCTCTGCCTTAAATTTTTACCAGTACACTTTCACGTAAAAATATTGTCCATTGATATCCAATGTCTATATAACTAGGACACAGCTTCAGTTAAATACATTTCAATTATTGGTTATTTACTAAGATAGTTCAGCCAAACTTCTTTTGAATTAACATTTCTTTGGAGATTAAACTCCCATTATATGCTTCTTGCCTTTTTACTTCACGTGAATGATTCATCAGTGGGAAAGTGAAACATTTATTTTTAACTCAGTTTCCCACTATCTTCATGTTGAAGGAATAGAGCTAGGGAAAAGAAATGTTTCCCTTGATGCTTTCTAGTTTTCACCCTCTATTCTTCAAAAATAAGTCCATGTTAATAGATGCAGGAGAGAAATAACATTCTTGTCATTAAGACAAAAAAACCTGGTCATAAAATTAATCTTATAAACATACACTCACAGTTATATTGATTAGCACAGTCCAAAAACCAGAAATCCATTTGGCCTGGCCCCAAAAGTCAATGTCTGGAAAAACAATAATAATTGAAACTCTAATCCATGTTTTCTGGTACAGTAAAGCATTTCTTAAGATTGCTTATGCTAATCACATTCAGATGCATCACCATTATGATATTATTAAAAGTGGGAGGAAAAAGACAAGTCAAATTCCATTATCACAAATGAGGCTTCATGTTTTCATGCTTGAGCAGTTAGCTTGTTCATGACACATAATTGTAATTTCAATGAGAGGCTAAATTCCAGGACAGAGATGAAGAATCTTAATGGAGGCAGTGATGTTCCACTGAAATATCTGTGTCCTAAATCTGGGATATAAAAATTAAGAACTATCATAACTCACAACTAAAATGTATGATATGTTGAATAACTAATGAGTTATTAAAAGTCTACTAGTAGACTAGTAGAAAACATAGATGTAGTAAAATGATATTCTATTTATGCATTGTAGTAAAAGACAATAGAATGATATTCAATAAAACCCATATCCCAACACAATGAAAAATGTCAATAGACATGATTTTGCATAGAGATACAGACACATGCCCAAGCACAGCTCTTTTTGAGAAGGGCTGAAAATAAAACATTCAAAGTCCCAATAAAATCCTACCATGCTGTTCTGACCCTTTAAGGCTCATTCAGTTTTGAATGAATCTATGCCACTTAGATATTCATCATGCACTTACATAAAATGGAATGATTACTAGGTTTCCAGATAGAGTACACAATTCTTGGCCTTAAATTCCATCTTCAACTACATAAGACAATTGTTAGAAAGTCTTGTCTTATTGAACCATAGTGAATTAGGGTAATTTGCCAACTACAATAGTACTATGCATGTGATACAAACAAGTGCATCATAAAACTATCCAGTTAGGTATCTTGTACAATAGAGACTATACTTGTAAACAAAGAGGCAAAAAAAGATGTTGGTAGGACTTGAGTTGCATTCTGAAGGGCAGTTAGGCTATAAAAATGTCCAGCATAGACAAACTCAACCACTTTGTTTAACTTGATTAATACTGATAACCAATCTAATATACATAATGAACAAAATAGAGAAAAAATTCTACTGAGGTTTAGCTTATTTGTGTAAATTATCCACAGGTCACTTTTGATTCTGTGATAGCATGACATCTTTTCATATTTTCATTGCCTCCAGTAATCTTCATGCAATTAACTATGTCATTTCGCTAAATTAATTTATAAAAATATTTTATCCTCAAAGCATCTGTTTTCTGTATAACTTTCCTGTAAACACTCTTCCTAAACAGTTTTGGTAATTTCTACCTTTTTGTGAAAATTTTCAAGAATAAAAAAAAATAAGGGAAGAAAGAAAAGAAAATAAACATAACTAAAGTTCCTGTCCTCCACCCCCCCAAAAAAGAAATTTTCAATTTCATGCATCTTCCTAAATCATCAGAACCACACACATAGTCTGTATTTACAATCTCCTATGCAATTTTTTTTTTTACTGAACTGAATTCCACAGAATACCTTAGGGACATTATAAGCCCAGCCATATGATATTACTACATCTGTACCTATTAAAGGAAAGCTGTAAATTATAGACTTTATACATATACTCTAGATATCCACTATATTATACCATATCTTTGTTGTAATAAAGATACAAAGGAGCTGTTTCTCTCAAGATTTAGCATAATGGAAATCTCTGCTTCTCCTGAACAAAAAGTTTTTTTTTTATTTTATAATTACCATGAATCTAAATATGGATCACAGTCCCCTCTTTTAAAAAAAAAAAAAAAAAAAAAAAATGGAAGAAAGGCTATATAGTTTATAGACCAATATCTCAGTAAATAACAGATGGTAAGAATATTTCACCCTACCATATCACATTAGAGTAGGTACAAATTCCAGCCAGCTAAACTCTACAACAGGGATCCACTCCAAACCACTAATTACAAATATATCTCCCCGAATACGTGAAAACCACTCTTTCTTCCCCTGGTTTTTCCAGAGATCAGAATCAGCTTTACTAGTAGCCATGTAAATAAATTGTTAAATTAATTAAGCTAACATAAATCTCCTCATAAATCATCTATTATTGGACACTGGGGCCCACTAGTAATTTTTAATCAAATAACACCAGAGGACATATTGGAAAAGTTATTTAGAAACTTCTAATACCAACAGAAAATCTATGTTTAGGACTTCAAAAGCTAGTCATTTATGCATTAATTTTGAGATACGTTTTCTATTTAGACTTTGTTGTTGGTTTCAGTCCATGATTCATTTTAATAAACTAGTTAGCTAAGAAGTCTAGAAGAACTGTTTCATCTGGATTTCCAGTAAGACTGGCAGGCAAATGATGCTTGGAGGAGATAGAACTTGCAGCTGGCCCCACAGCCTGAGTCCTCAACTGAGATTTTCAGAATGACAAACCTGGACCAGGAACCTTGGTAATGAAAAGACTTGATTTTGGTTGTGGAGGATGGCTTCCAGCCCAGCCCTGCAAAGACCTGTGCTAGTTTCCTCAAGAGTGAAGACATATGTTAAAAAATGAATCAATGATGAGCCCCATGACTAAAGGTACAGTAGGGAAGCAAGAAAATGGGTCACCTTGGTTTTTTACTCACAAATAAGATCAACACACATGATAAGAGGACACTTACCACCAATCTCTGCACTTACCACCAATCTCTGCAGTTGGAGCAGAGCAGAGAACTGCTGTTTGCCTAAGTGGTGATACAGGAAATGAGACCTGAATACAGGTGGCAGAAAACGTGATGACAATAAAAAATGATGGGGAGCAAATGTGAGAAGCTGCTGGGAAGTGGAATCAGAGTCCCCTTAACCAAAAAGAAGGTGAAATCTAACGTCAGAGAAGTGATTTTACCATTATATCACACCTCCATTAATGGCAGCCAAAGGCTAATAGAGAGTTAGGAAATGTGCTTTATACAAGTGTGTAAATGGGTAATAACTTGTCAAGGCAGGAATTTTATCATTTATAACTGTAAGAGTCACCTAAATGTTAGAGTTCAAGACACAGATGAAGGACTTCAAAATAGCAGAGGGAACCAAGACAGAAAATGAAAGACTATGGTATGTGCAAGGCACATGGAATTCGGCAGTGACTGAAGCCTACAGTGAGTAAAGTGGTGGGATGACATTAGAGAGGGAGGTTGTAGTCAGGCTGTCGAGAATCTTGTAGACCAGGCTTTAGCACTTCGATTTGTTCTTAGAGGAAATTGGGAGTCATTGAAGATTCCCAAGCAGGAGAGTACATCCATCGTATTTGTGTCTAAAAGGTTACATAACAGATAGTTTGGTGGGTGGAGCTGAGGCTGACGGTAGGCAAGGGATGCTGAGGACCTCCTCCAAGCACTAGCCTGGGGAAGATGATGAAAGAGCATGTCTGAAAGATATGTAATTTGATAGAAGCAAAAGGATGTGGCAATTGATTGAAGCTGGAGGGCATCAGGAGGTACTAAGTCATTCATTCAATATCCAAGAGGATTTCTTGGGAGCATTCCATGTGCCAGGGATTATGCCCATTGATGAGGGTAACTGGTGAGCCAAATAAAATTTGCCCCCTGTGCTCTCAGAAAACAGTAGGGCAATTAAAAATATTGTCACTTATTTAATAACCATTCAAGTTGTGTATTGCTTCAGTCTGTAATAAGTTCTAAGAAGGAGAAGTCAGTTTTGAAACAGCTTGTGAAAAATAAACTTGAGAGAACTTCCATAAGGAATTAACATGAAATACACGGATGCTTCAGAGTTAACTGAGTGAAGGGACATCTGAGAATGTTCCAGATAGAGAAAAAACACGGGCAAGTTCCTGGAGAGAAGTGAGTCTGGCACAGCCTAGCTTAAAAAAAGAGTTTAGTGCTTCCATGATCAACGGTGATGCTGTAAGACAGAAAATAAGAAAAGAGAAGCCAAGCTAAGGGCAATGGTAAAAGAAGGTAAGACAATGTGGTGTAGTTTGGACACATTAAGTTTAAAATGTCTGCAAAAGATTGGGTTAATTGTCTAGGGCAACTGGACAGGGTTGGAGATTGAAATTTCGGATTCATCAGCGTCCACATGATACTTTGATTCAAGGCTTTGTGAAGGTGCCCAGGAGATGTGCATAAGAACAAACGGATCAAGAATGAAACACCAAGGAAAAACAAATAATTAAAAAATAAGCAAAGTAAATAGAGGATATAAGGGAGACTGGGGAAAGCAGTCAGAAAGAAGGACACAAGAATGGTGTCGTGGAAAGCAATGGCAGCAATTTTCACAGGCAAAAAAGAAAGGGTGATTGGGTGAAATGCCATCCACTGAGCAAATACAATGTGCCATGAGGAGTCCCAGACTGGGCAAGTCGGAGGTCAGGGACAACCTTAGCAAACAACGTTTCAGTTCAGGATCGTCAGAAAAACTATTGAAGAATGAAAAGGAAAGCTCCATGCACATTAAAATACAAAACACAAAACAAACAAACAAACAAAAACTAGTTTCTATAGCACTTAGCTGCCCTTTAGTTGTTTTGGTTTTTCCCCCCTTATAAACAAGTCCTCCACTACCTTTGCTAAAAACTGAGGTTGCAAAGCCAACTCCCATGAATGGTTAGATGCTTGATGTGGGTCAGTTTACAATTTTTAAAACTAGCCTGACCTTTTTTTTTTTTTTTGGCTGGGTGGTGACAAATCTGGTATAACTTTAGAGAACAATATTTTTGTTTTGTAATTTCCTTGTAGAATCAAATTCTATTTTCAGTAAGGCAAGTGTTACATGTGTGGGTAGGATACCATCTAATTCACACAGCAGATTCCAAGAAAGCATTCTGTGGTGTGAGTGGTTAGGCAAATAGTCTTCCCTAGGTTCCGGTACTTTCCACTGGACTTTTGCCTTGTAAGTCTGAACTTGCCTATTGGGGGAAGCAAAGAATGTGCTAGAAACATGTGTCAGCAAGTGTATGCTTATTTCAGAACAGTACCAGAGAATGAAATATGTAGGTCTAATGATTTCTATTGCATAAAATGTAAATGACCTCACATAGTGATTGGTTAACACAAACAGAAATAAATTAAGGAATTTCCAAAATAAAATTATATTTTTCAAGGGGTGATGTACTCTTATAAAAATACATTTTAGAAGTGTTCAAACTACATATGCTTCTTAATTAATATCTAAGTTTAAATTAGTGCAAAAGGACTGATTTTTCTCCCTATTACCACCAGGTATTAGGTAGGCAGGTAAGCACTTGTACACACACACATACACACCACAGAAACCAAAAGAAAACTAAAAGGCCATCAGAACTCAGATAATCTCCAAGCTAGCGAGATTTTAAAGCACATTATTTACCTTTATGTTAATTACTTTCATATAAAAAAAAAAACTCTGGAAAACTTCACTTCTACCCAGAGAGACCCATTCTTTAACTCACTAGAACACACATGAGCTTGAGAGTGAAGATATATGGCATAATAAGATACTTATGTCAAATTAGAGTACTGGATGGATTTTATTTTAAGCTGTGCACCTTTGCTCTATATTGACCCTCAGATTTTACTTCATTCCCTTTAATCTATTAGAAAATCTCACTAAATGCTCTTTTACATCAGTTTAGCCTCAATTTCAAAATAGTAATCATGGTGACAAAAACAGCTACCATTTCTAGTGTCTCCTATGACACAGAAAACATGTAGGTGCTTTATAAATGCCTCATTTTACAGATGAGAAAACTGAGGCTCAGAAACTTGATGCAATTTGTCTGGGGTCACATAGCTAGTAATGGTAAAGGCAGTAATTGAAACTCAGGCATAAACCTGAAGTCCAAACGCTTTCCTTCCCCATGCTGTAATCTACTACTGTAGCAAGAGTTGAATGGATGGTGAATTAGAGACATATGTTTACTATGCACCAGGAAACAAAATAAATAAATAAAATGAAAGCATAGGGGGGAAAACCTGCTAAATATGTAAAGTGAAATCTTCTTATGTGGTTTGAACATTTGCTGGTACAGCTGAAGACAATCAAAGTTAGAAATACCAATCAAGGGTTCACAAAATGATTTTCCTTCAGTCTCCACATGACTGAAGCCATTTTTATAATTTTCTTAAGCAGTGCATTTTGCCCTGACCTCCTTCTGCATGAAACTCCTTCCCTTAGTTGTTGGACCAGCGTGTTTTTATTCTGATCTTCCCTTCAGATCCCCCTCCCGTTTTCTCTGACATCTGTTGACTCTCCTTCAAGCTAGCACATCTCTCAGGTCCAGCCCCTGCTCTTTCTCTCTTTGATTTGCCGGGGCTGAGCCACTAAAATTGGAGTAAAAATCAGAAGTTCACTCTGCACGACCTGGCTGTGCTTATGGGGAAGAAAACTGGTGCTTTGCTAAATTAAGCACTATTCAGAAGCATCCCCAGTGTCATCAATTTTATTATCCAATCACACACCCTGGGATGTGACATGAACTACTAGATGTTAAGAAGAAAAGAGAAAGATGTTTCTTCAAAGAAGCATTAGGAATATGTCCAACATGGAAGGCTTGTAGGCAGTGGGTAAGTTGCTACAACACAGGGGCATTTCTCTTGAGAAAAGTCTAGGCTAACCTTGAAGGGAATGACAACAACTGCAAATACTGTCCGAAGCCACATCGAAACACTCAGGTGCACACCGTGAAATAACTGCTGGTAATCTACCCCACCGAGGTGGTCATCGCCACCAAAAGTGTTATTTTGAAGGGGCAGAAGCCACTTTCTTAAGTGTTCACTGCACAAGCCAAGAAGAATACCATAGACCCTGAGGCTTACTGATCAAAGCAAACTGAAGTTCCCTAAAGGAATCAGGACATGAACTAATATACATGTTTTTAAAATGAGAATACACTGAGATTTTGTGTGTGTGTGTGTGTGTGTGTGTGTGTGTGTGTGTGTGTGTGTAAAACCCCTGGATATCGCCCACAGGCATCCTAGTCTAGGCCATACCCTTTGAGCTCCAAAAGAATTTGAAGAAATAAGCTTGGTAGGGTGCCCCACTCATTCATGGTTTTAAGTTGGAAACCTTGAAATACCATACATTTTTTCCAAGTCAAGATATTTAGATTGCAAACCCTTTAATCCAACTAAAAAGAGATATTTGGAATGTCTGAGCTCTCCACCCAGACTGAAGAGTTGTTTTTCAATTAGTACCATGGATTGAGGAATTTTCTGGCATCTGCCACTAAGTGAGTAAACCCAAAGATGATAAAATAAACTTTAAAAGCCCCAAAAAAGTTCATTTTAATTAACTTCCGGTGAGACTTAAAAGTCAACATAAACCACAAAAAGACAGTTTCTAAGACATTGCCCTTTTTTATGTTTGCCAGACAGGATGACTCCAATGCCACTTATTAGTGCTGATTTGTAAATGCGTTGTGTTTTTTTAAAGTAACTGATTCATAAACAGAGAATATAGTTCTCAGAAGAGCCAAGCAATATTAGCATCTCTAAGTTGTTTTACATTAATATGAACATATGTCAACATCTATTGTCTTAAAAATCTAGGTCAAGGCCATGCTAAGCTTGTACCATTTCTCTAGACACTGTAATAAAATTCACTGAGTTTTTCAACCAGAGACACTCTCCAATTCTCTGAATGTATACAGTCCTAGTCACTGCTACATTCTAACATTTTTACCAATATCCTAACTACAGAATTTTTTTTAAAAATTATATCTATAAATTACATCTACTTATTGGTATTTTAAGAGAAGCTTCCATCAGATTATCAGGTTAGACTTTTTCTTTAATTTTAACCTATTAAAATTTCTTTTTTTCCTTTCATTATTTATTTTATTATCAGTATGGCCTTGGCATTTTGTTTAATCCTGTCAAACTTTTTGTCTAGCGCAGTTTTATAAAAGATGGAATCACATGTTAGAAACATGTTTACTTATACTGAGAAGATCTCGCCCAGATTAGAAATCTGATTCATATGAAAAAAAATCTACCCTTCCCAATAGGGTGAAATACGTTAATTCAGTTCTTGTGTTTAGCAGAGTTGGCAAAAATAAGATTTGCAAAAGTTCTACCCCCAGAAAATGGATTCATGAATCTGCCAATGACTTGCTGTTTTCCAAATCCCTCTTGAGCTGTAACCTCAGTCAAATCTATATCTCCACTGGTCTTAAGGAAGCTGTGGGATTGTTTGCCATTGGTGCGCCAATAGTTTACTTGACACAGTGTTACCTACGCGTGAAAGTTTAATAACCTTCTAAAAGACTGTGTTGTAAAACATGATGTTATATAACCTGTATTCATTTCAAAGAATAGAAGATGTAGATCAGACATGTGATTTGTACGTTTAGTGATATCATTTTTTGCACTTTGGGACTGATTATGATTCTCTCGGTATCACCTATGGCTTAAAAACTCATTCAGGAGGGCTTCTAACAGAACACTGGGTTGTTCCCAAAGATACGGTAAAGAGAAAAGGAGATCACAGTCTTTCCCAAGGGCATTTGTTCAGGTGACAGGCTTAAGGGACACGATCCAAAGTTCAAGTTTTTTTTTAATGTGCTTTTGAAAAATGACGTAAACTAATTTTGAAGCTTTCTTTCTTAAAGGACAGCTTAAGAAAGCACTCAAAGCAATTCATTTATGCTCTTTCCATCTCCTTTAGTCATTGAGCCTGAATGGCTTTAAGGCAATGAGATGACATTTTGTCATGATGCGCTGTCCTCCTGGCCAGTGTCAGAGTAGATTCTGCCCCTGCAAGATTGTTCAGCCCACAGGAGTCGCTCATTCACACACACACACACACACACACACACACACACACACACACACACACACACACACACACACCAGGACCCAGGCCCTCCTCGGGAGGTAACTGACAAGGCAAGAACCAACTAACTGCACAGGGGTAGAGAAACTCTCTCCTCCTTCATGCCAGAGATTCAGAAATAAAGGGGGCCCATTCTGCTGATGTAAAGGAACTTGACTTGGGAGTAAGGGAAATGAAAATGCAAGAAAAAAGTCCCAATAGCAAGTAAATTCCCTTCATTTTGCTCTTAGTAGTGGAAAACCATGAGAGTATGAAAGGAAAGTATAACCCATGACCAAAAGGGAGACTTTACTGTGACATAATCAAACACACTGTGATCATCCACTCACTTTCCCCTGGATGCTAAATGTCCTTTCATCTCTCCACAACAGGATGAAAGAAAATGGCCTTTCCTGACCCAGCCTCAGGAAGACACAGCATTAAGACCAACAGATCGCTCACTTGATAAGTCTAACCACCTCCTCCAGCATAATTCCAGTGAATTATGAAGTCACTTCATAACTTCTCGATTTTACCCAGTATTTTTTTTAATAAGGGACAAGACCTTAAGATAAGGGTAGGTAAGCATTCCTCTCCAGAGGGCAATAAGGGGGAAGAAGGGAGGGGGAAAAACTATTGCTACACATAGGATGGCAAGATCCCCCACATAATTTTCAAAGCACCCTAAGGAAGGATACTTGAGTATCTTTGGATAGGCAGATTTCAAAGAACAAACAAGACTGGTGGGATCAAGGGCTTCGCTACTCTCCTTTAATTCTTAGTTTTTAACATTTACACTATCATGGACATCAAATGAAAAATCTGATATATTTCATCCTTAGCAGACAGGTCAGAGAGCTGAGACAAATAAATGTTGGCCACTTGAGGATTACTGACTTTTTTCTGATCCTCAGAACTGTTTATTCCCCCTGATTCTCAGAACTTAAATTTTGTACCTTGATAACCACCCCAGAGGGAGGTTAACTATTCTCATAGTCAAGAGACAGTGAGGTATCTGGGTAATTCTGAACTGGAATATTTTTGAAGGTTTTCTGTTATACGAGTGAAATATTCTTCACTAATTTTTTGGATGGTTTATACCTTTGTTCTAGAATAGTATTCCAGTGGGCTTTTTAGGTATACAAAGAGTCTCTCCATAAAAGGCAATGCTTCAGATTTCAGCTCCAAGGGGTTAAAATTGCTTGAGGATGAAGCTACCAGTGATGATGTTGAAAGCTGAGCTACAACTCTGCAGACTGGGTTATATTTAAAGAAAATACGCTTAGCCAAGAAAAAGATAAACACAATGACCAGATGTCAAGACATCTGCCCAGCCTCTTGGCCTGGATTCCATGGGGAAGTTGGTGAGATTCATAAAGTGATAAAACTATTTTCATTGGGTACATGAGCACAACCCAATCTGTCCTTGGGCCTGCGGTGTAATCAAATCATGGATTTTTGTATATTTATTTTATAGCTGACTACTTTAACAAATTCTTACTAATTCTAATAGTTCCTCAGCTAAATTTTTATAGTCCAGTTGTACTACCTCTATTTAAGGATAATGTTGCTTTGTTCTTTCAAAAAGCTACTTCAGCTACAAAACAGGTCCTTTTACACTTAGTTTTAATGATGAAGAGTGTTGAACTTTTCAAGCATTTTTGAGATATATAGATTTGAGGACAAAATGCCAAAGACAGAGCAACCAAACTACTATAAACTACTTGTAAACTACTACAAACTACTACCATTGTGGTAGGTTAGATGTAATACAATGATGCATGAAATAGGATGACTAAAATTATATATGTGTGTGTATATATATAAACTATATATCTTTCTGTATATGTATATATGTATCTGTATATGTATATACAGAAAAAAGTCTCAAGAAAATTTTAGATTAAAAAATATATGTATTGGTTGGGAAGATGAGTACACAACCCAAAAATGATGCCAAGATTTTTAGCATGCACTACAATAGACTAATAAACAGTAAACAAGATTGTTAGATTTTTGCAGATATGGAAATGCATCACAATATAGAAATATGAAAATAAGATTAAAAACTAAATAAGTCTGACTTCTTAATTTATAAACAGTTCAAAGTATGCATATCAAGAGTAATCAGCAAATATTCTACCACGTGTCCATGATCTCAGACAAAATATCTCATAATAATGACATCTGCATAAAGCTTTCACACCACACAAAGCAATTACAAATACAGTGTATGTAGAAATGATCCCTAGAGCAATGCTGAGAGATTTTTGACACTAAAAATTCCTAAAAATAGTTACAGCTTACAAAATCTTTTCTATGATTTCACTTGATAATCATAATCCATCTTTTATTCCCTTGCAAATCCCATTCTACCACACCTGATCTACCAGTGGCCTCTACATGCCAAACACGTGGTTCCACCCTTCCATGACCCTATGTCAATCACCTTTCCATTGTTGTGCATACGGTGAAATCCTATTTAGCTTTCAAAGCAATCCTTCGCATTTCCCTTGGAGCAGGAGGATTAAGGGACAGAGGAGGAAAATCAGGGTAGAGGAAGCAATTTTCTAGAGAGAAGAAGCTTCAGTCTCCTTGCCTTTTCTGGGCAAACAGGTAGACCAGATCAGGAGTGTGCTGGCAGCTCTAGCTCACAACTGTGTTGGGCATTCACAGGTAGTTCCTTATGTCAGTGTTTGAAGCTCAGGAAACCACATTACTGATGCGACCGGTGAATCTACCCTTCTGGTCCTAAAAAACAATAAAAAATTTTTTCTGTGCCCTTTTCCTTGCCCTCCCCCATTACAAATCCTTCCCATCCTTAGCCAAACTCATTTACCTTATTCAAAGATGGAAAGATAGGGACTTTTGTTGCTACCAAAGGCAAACCACAATGGAAGTTCCATTCCATTTTTTTTCTCTAGTCTCAATTTTATTGGTCATTCTCCTGGCCAAGTGAACATTTTAAAGAAAGCAAAAAAGAAATTGGGGGGAGTCAAGTTAAATCACAAGTAAAATCACAAGAAATTATATCTGTTACAGGATACCACTAAGGTTTCCAGCATCGTTTTGAAAATTAAAGTTATCTAAAATTAAGGAACTGTTCTTTGCAGAATATGCACCTAAGTAAAGTGAAGTTGTTTTTAACAGATGAAAGTTGTTTTTAACAGTTCCCTTATGTTGCATCTGTTAAAACACTGTCAAGTGGTTAAGTATATTTTTCGCAGTTACATCCCTTTATATTCTATTCTTATAGTCCATTTCCTTTTCTAACTATCTGCTCTTTTCAAATGGTCAAGGCATCATTACGACAGTGGAGTGGGGCCCTGGCCAGTTTGGCTCAGTGGTTAGAGCTCCGGCCTGTGGACTGAAGGGTCCCAGGTTCAATTCTGGCCAAGGGCTCATACCTAGGTTGCAGGCTCGACCCTGGGCCCCAGTCGGGCAGCATTGGGGAGGCAACTAATCGATGTGTCTCCTTCATGTCTCCACCTCTCTCTCTCTCTTCCACTTTCTCTGAAAAGCAATGGAGAAAATATCCTCCAGTGGAGATTAAAAAAAAAAAAAAGACAGTGGAGTGGAAGCACTTTCTGCTTCTATTCCTATTGAGTTACCCCATTCATTCTGACATCTGCGAGGAATAGATTATGAAATTATTTTCTTTGGCATCATTTTTGAGAAGTATTTTTTCCCTTTTTCAGTTTCGGAACATTGGTCTTGGGTAACTTCTTTGAGACCAAGTTCCCAGATGTAACAGCTCATCTGATTGACATTGGATGCCTCCAGTGTGTTCCCAGTGCCCATTCTCACTGATCTTACCTGCAAGTACTTCTTAATATACTAAATCATGCAAAGTAAGTGACCAAAAAATGCCCCAGTCATTCATGCATCTGTTCAGCACACATTTATTGACAGTGTTGTGATATTTGCAGTATGAAAGTGGTGACTCTATGTTCAACTAATAGTGAACTAATGTACTCAGATCCCCTAGGCCTGCCCTATACGGAGGGTTGGAATAAAGTAGAAAGTAAGGGGAGACAAATTCACATGTGGGCTCAAATTCAGGACAGAGAATAAAAGTCTGGAAGAGTTTCTTCCTACTCCACAATGTAAAAGTCGAAAGAGCAACCAAGAATATTGGTCTTATTTGTACAGCTGGCTGCTAAAATCAATCACGGGAAAACACACTTTTGCTATTTTGTGGGAAAAGCAAAAGCCAATATATGTGTTTTTAAATCTCACCTCTGCTGCTAGTCACCTTCCTATTCTACTCCCAACACAACTTACCAGGATTCGCAAGGACTATATACAAAGAAAGGCAACAGTGGGACAGCATTTTTAAGTAACTCAAAGAAAGAAAATGAAAGCCAAAGATTTTATAAACAGCTAAGCTGAGTTTCAATTATCTGGGCTCTAGCAGAACAGTCTTAAAAGAACTCAAAAAATACTCCACCTATAATAAGCCTTTTACAAGAAATCTTCCAGGGAATAAGCTTCGTCCAACTAAGAAATAACAGGAGAAGCATCAGGAGAAAGCATTGGGGATGAACATTTAATATGTTGAATTTGAGATTAACAAGTAAGCCAAGGTTGAGAATGTAGGTGGAAGAAGAGAATATATACATTACATGTTCCGACAGAGTAGAAAGAATGCATCTAGAAATGCATGGGAAAAGTAGAAAAGAGCAAGGAAAGCAGAATACAATCATTGTTGTATAAGTTTTCAGGTTGCCACAGAAAACTAACAAACCAGGTAAAAGAGGTTAAATAGGAAACAATACAAGAGAAAATCTTCATGAACTTGAGTTGAAGTATTTTAGATACCAAAAGCACAATTCAAAACATAAATAATTGACAAATTGGACATCATCACAATCGAAAGATTAGCTCTCTGAAGGACCTGGTAGGAGACAAAAAGATATGCCACAGAGAAAAAATATTCATAATTCACATATCTGAAAAAGTACTTTTATCTAGAATATATTGGGAACTCTCAAAACTCAGCAATATGAAAACAAATAACTGAGTTAAGATACAGGCAAAAGACCTGAATGGACACTTTTTCAAAGAGGAAACACAGATGGCAAAGAAGCACGTGAAAAGATGTCCAACATCATCAGTTAATGGGGAAATGAAATGAGAGCTAACTACTGAGTAACTAAAGGTTTCCTGTATTTTGGGTGGGGATCCAAAATTGTACAGGCACTTTGGGAAATGGCTTGAAAGTCTCTGAAAAATTAAACATACCTGGGCACAAGTGGTCCCACAGATCTGTCTCCTTATTCAACAGTGTTTGGATGACACAGACCCAGGAATCCCCCTCTGAACACTGTCCAACCTCCTTCCAGCAGCAATCTCTGGGACTGTCTTCACCAGATCCCCTGTGTCCGGAACAAGCCATCACCATTTTGGGTGGGCAGCCTGTTACTGCCAACCCACCATGAGCTTCCAGATTCCACGAATCATTCCACCCAGGTGGAGGCTGCAGTGAACCTCCCAGGCAACCTGCATCTGTGGCCTCCTACACCTGCCTCTCTCGGGGCTTCTATTTTCACAGTGACAATGTGGCTCTGGGGGGCTGGGGTCACCTCTTCCAGGAGAGCACCAAGTGCCTCTGGAAGATGCAAAACCAGTGTGGCATCCAGGCTCTGCTGACGTGAGGAAGCCGTCCCAAGATGAGTGGGGTGGAGCCTGACTGCCAGGGAAGCGCCCCGGCCCTTGGGCATCTGCGTGCACTGGGCTCTGCCCACACAGACCCCGATCTGCATCTTCCTGGGGAGGCACTTTTAGAGCAGAAGGTAAAACTCATCAAGAAGACGGGTGTCCACCTAAGTCCACGGGCTGGCTGGGCTGGGCAAGTAGCTCTTCCAAAGGTTCACTGCAAGTACTGCTGGAACTCTCTAGAGCCCAGCGGCCTTGAGGGGCCCCTCGGCAGCCCCCTGGGTCAGGGCTTCTGCCTGAGCCTCTTTCTGCAGCCACAGCACAACTTTTTAACTCCCCTGGAGCCCTCTCCAAGCTGTGGAGCTAATGGGAACAATAATGGGGGGGTTTCAGAAAAAGTTAAATATACACTTATCACTTGACCTAGCAAGCCTCGTCTTAGGTGTTCACCCTAGAGAAATGAAAACTTATTTTCACCAAAAAAAGCCTGTATACAAATGCTTATGGTGGCACTATTTACAGTCATCAGAAAGTGAAATCAACCCAAATGTTTGTCAGTAAGTACACAGATTAAAAAAAAAAAAATTTGCAGCAAGCCAATAATAAAAAGGAATGAACCCTTTATACACGCAAAACACAGATAAAACACAAATGCATTATGCTTAAGTAAAAAAATAACAGTCATTCAAGAGGCTACACACTATAGGATTCCATTTATATGATCTGGAAAAAGCAGCTGTAGGACAGAGTTAACCACAGGTAACAGGGTTCCTAGGATCAGTGTTTACCAGAGGTTACAGGCAGAGGGAAGGGAATGACAGCAAAGGAGCAATGTGAGGAAATGTTTTGAGGTGACTGAACTATTTTGTATCCTAATTGTAGCTGTGATTATATAAATTTAAACAGGTATTTTAAAAATCACAGAACAATACACCCAAAAATTGAATTTGGCTGTAGGTAAATTACAAATAACTTTTAATAGGGAAATTGTCCTAGATTAAAAATGTCTAATTTTTTTTTCTTTTTAACAAAGTAAATATAAAAGGCATTCTTGTGATGATTGTGAAAATTTGAATATGAACCTTACACTAGACTTTCTTAAGTATACAAAGGGTACAGTGGTTTTGTTGTCAATTACTCTCAGACTCAGGAGACGAATGTTGATATATTTAGCTGTAAATTTCACAATGCCAACCACTTACCTTCAAATGGTACAGAAAAAAAGGGGAATGGGCACATATAGGGATATGTATATTCATCATATATAAAACCAGGTAAATGTATGCAACTATTCATTTTTTTTCTAATTTTCCCTATTTGAACAATATTATAATAAAATGAGGGAAAATATATCACTAATGTCAAAGGAGAGCTTATTCTGAAAATGTACAAAAACTTAGCCATATAGCAAAAAAATAACATTTCATAAATGTCTACTTTTGTTCATCTTTAGTGATCTACCTCTTTGAATTTGTGTTTATATTACAAGGGTAATCAGTTTTATATACAGATAGTACTATGTGGTAAACTATTTAGAGTAAAAACATACTCCCTAGCTACTTTTTTTCAAGAAGCTGTAGAATGATACACTCCATCAGCTGAGGGAATAATCCAAGCATTAGAAAGACACGGGTCCCAGAAATACTGGCCTCCAGAATGCTGGGGGAAGAAGACCTCAGATTATACAAGGCAAAAGAATCATAGCGTCTGAAGCAGGTCATCAGCTCTGGGGAGAGATAGCTCCAGAAAAATAAAACTAAGAGAATCTCCAGTGTTTTTGAACGTATTGTGAAATGATTTACACAACTGAAAAAGCATTGAGACTGAATTAGTGACAAGTAATAGAAAAATCAAAGGAAAATATAACTTCAGAGACAGGAAAAAGTGTGAAATGATGAAAAAATATTCATAGTTTACTATATGGATCAGCTACAAATAGTGTTTACAAAGTCTCAATAATCTAAATACTGAGAAATCATCTAAATAAAAGCATAAAACAATTTTGAAAAGGTAGGTGCATGAAAACTGTGCATGTGTCCAGTGAGAGAAGGGAGAGGTCAGTGAAAGAGAGGTACATTTTTTTTTATCTTCCCTAGTAAGAAGTCCTCAGGTGATGCCAAAAATGGAAGCCAAGAAATAGCCATGCAAGTATTTTTAAGAGCCATGGAGGCTAAAAGCAAAAGAAACAGCTAAAAGAGCTGAAATTGCTAGGGGGCTCTATAAGCCTTACAGAACCATTTGACACTTTTTATGTACATATGTACTTTTAATTAAAACTAAATTTTAAAAAATGTTTTTGAGAGTATAGTTTCCCTCCAAAAAAAGACACTTGTAGAGATTGCTATGATGATTCTAATTCATCACCTTTCCCTGTATCCAGGGAGTTACTCTCACTAACGAGTTAGAATCTAGTCTCCAGCCCCTTGAACAGAGGTTGGCCATGTGACTTACTTTGGCCAGTGGAATGTTAGCTGATTCTACAAAAGCAGAAGAGTCTTGAAAAGCCCTTGCGTGGTTGGGCTTGCCCTCCCTCCTGCAGGCTGCCATAGCATAAGAATATCCTTGGCCTCGCCTGCTGGGGGGTCAGAGATGCGAGGAGCAGCGCCAGATCTCCCAGTCCTCCCAGCAAAAGCCAGCCCAGATCAGCTCACAGCCAGTCAACCTCCAGCAGCCTGAGTGAGCACAGACAAACCTGCCTAAATGGACAGACCTCCAGAGACTGGACTAAACCAAAGCTTATTGTTTTAAACCACTGAATTTTGGGATTATTTGTTATTATGGTAGCAAGATATAACTTATACAGGATCTAAAGAACAATGCAGTAATGTCTTCAACTAAAAGAGACGTGTGACGTTAGCACGAAGACCGGGTCCGCTTCATCTGTAGCAAGATGTCAACAAGAGGAAATACCTGATGTGTTTGCATTGCCAAGGTCGGTCCCATTTCCGTCTAGGAATCCCCCCATCTCTCACGCTGAGCTGACTTCTGAGCTGACTTCTGTAGTCGGGTAGTTAAATGAAGACACAAAAGAAGCACACGGAGAAATTGTCCGTGTTAATCCAGTCATTATACTTCCAATAAACACCAATGTGTTCCACACTAATTGGGTGTTGTGTGCCAATGTATGGAATTTCATTCCACTTTTTATTCTGTGATATGCATGTGGTACCAATCTGTGTTGCTAGGTCTTTTCTCAGCTGATTTGTTAAAAAAAAAAAAAAAAAATGAGAGAGAGAAACTTGAGAGTTTTTACAGCAATTCAGACACACTCTAATTGAGTAAATGCCTCTTTTTTTCAATTCAATAACCTTAAAACAGTTCTACTTTCTCTTCATCTGTGAAGGAGGCTCCCCATAGCACCTATGCAGGTTGTTGGAAAGGTGATGATTTGTGTAAAATACTTTGCATTGACTATACATTCAAGAGGTGTTAGTTGCTGCTGTTGGTATATATTGTGGGTAAAGAACTTGCGCCAGGGTGACATAGGTCTAGTTTATTAGTAGTTTCCATCACACAAGTCTGCAGGAGTAAAGATGAAGCTCATTGCTCCCAGGCACCCACATTACAGTGCTACCAGCTCTTGACAGAAACTCCTGTCCTCCAGACCTACTGCTGAGATAGTGAAAAGGCAGAAAACAATAACTGTAACAATAACCAACAGTTTTTGAGCTCGTCCTGTCTTCCAGGCACTCTTTCAAGGACTTACTTGCATTAAATCGTTTAATTCTCACAACAATCTTAGGAAATAATAGGAAATTCTTTTTTAAAGAAATCCTCTTGTCCAGATGTAGAAACAGAAGGAGATAGCTGAAGTAACTTGCCTAAAGTCACATAACCTGGGTTAATTGTCCATGTCCCTAACCCCACATCATCACCTCGTGTGTTAACAATGATTTCAATTCTACCTTAAGTCCCTAGGTTCTAGGAGGCTGTGTAATGAGAATTTCCTCATTATTTCTCTGAAGAAGCCCATTGCCTCTCTCCCAGAGAATTTCCTAAGAATCCCCTCCACTGGCCTCCTAGGTCCAGGCCCAAGGCATTTATTTCTAGGGTCCCCTGTGATGTGGCTCTTGGGCTCCCTGCAGATACTGTCCATTTTCACTTTGCCACAACATGGAGCTACTTATCAGTCGCAATAGTGACTAGAAAGCTTCACGCTAAATAGAGGGTCACTACCGCATAATGACTGAGAATATAGATTTAGAGCCAGTAAAGATCAAATTCCAGGCCCTGCATTCGATAGCTATAGCAAATACTTAACCCTCTTAGCCTCAATGTTCTGATCTTAAAGTGGGATGAATTAGAACATCTACTTGATAAGGCTGTTATAAATATGTTAATAATAATAATATACACAAAGCACTTACCATCAGCCTCAAAGTGCTCAATAAAGACTATTATTTTCATCATTAAAATTCTTATCTTCTTTCAGGCCCTATGGTAAAATTGATTTCTTTATACATTTCCCTTAAAAGTCTCAGTTTCCAAGAACCTATTGACCATGTTAAGTGAGGACTTTCTGTACTTAGTTTTTCTGCCTGGCAACTCTCATCTTTTATTTACTGTTATCGCTCTGTTCTTGAATAAGTGGGACACTTCGACACCATTTGGGAAAAAAATAAGCTTGGATAAAAAAATGAGAACCTTAAGGCGATATTTTCAATCAAGTTCCCATTGTCTGTAGAGAGCCCTCACCATAAGCTTTAGGGGCAAAATGTTATCACCTACTAATAGTTCCACTTTGAATCCATTACCTGAATTGCTTGAATCTGGGCCACAGAAAAAGGGTGCTTTCTCAGACTTTGAGAACCTGAGATTACAGGATGCACAGGCAATTTACTGTACAGGCTGCTCACGAAAAGAAACTCGAAGAGAAGCGGTTTTCCCTTCTCTCTCTGCTTAAAGCCTGGCCTGCTCTGAGATTCACTCCTATGGGACTTCACTGAAAATGACAATGAGTATCCACCTACACCAACATTTTTCCAGTCATTTCCCCTAGTGCTCTAGCTCCGATTCATATGCAGTTTGTCTTCCAAAGCACACAAGGTGACACTGTGACCAAATATGTTCCTACCCTGCAGGAAGAGTTATTAACTGTCCAGCTGGCACTGCCTGAGTCCTCTCCACCCAAATGCCTCCTCGCCACTAAGCCAGGTCATGTTTTCTCAAGTTCTGTTGTCACTCCCTACCTCCAGATGCCAAATTCCATATTAGTTAGGATTCAGTTTGGCTGTATATAAACCCAAAAAAATGAAAACCGACATATCAGAGCCTTCAACTGATAAGATTTCTCCTCTCCCCCCAATAAAAAATCCTGGAAGCAAATATGCTAAAGAGGCCGCTGGAGCAAAGGGCAAGCGTGCTTACTGTCCAGTATGGGAAAGATCTCTCTCTCCAGGGCAAAGGGCATGCATTCTTATTACCTACTATAAAATATTTTGGTTCCTTAACTTTGGGATTCATCTCTTGTAACTCAATCCCCTGCAGACGCCTGCATCACCTGACCCTCCTCATGTCAGATTGTGGGGACTGCAGTTCAAGGAACCAATACCAGCGCTGATGCCCTGATCACTGCTGTTGCCCTGAGTCATAATGGCTCCTCTTTCTGACCAGGAGTCACGTGTCTCCTGCCAGCATCCATGAAACTGCGACAGGCTACTTGTTAGTTTGCGAAGGGTCTTGCAAATCACAGACCCTTCGCAGTTCTTGACAGATAAAATAGACAGTAAATAGGAGTCTGTTTGCAAGATAAAAATGATGTTCAGGGAGATCACCAAAGTCACGTAATATGATGCAACAAGAAGTGAGTCCACGTCTTCTCACCCCTCGTCCAGCATAACGTACTCCACCTACGGCTGCCCCCGGGGAGCCAGGAATGGTCTAGCGAGAGTCGTGGGAAGTGACTATTTGTTTAAACAGTTGTGCAAGGACTAGGATGGTGCAAGGGTCACTCCCAAGGGACAAAACTGAAGGAGATGCTCACTCTCAAGTGCCAAGCCTGCACTGGCCTGAGCCTGAGAGTGGTTCTTTAAACGCAATATTATGCCCTGCGACATTGTGCTAAATGAAACAGACTAGTCACAGAAGGACAAATACTGCATGCTTCCTTTTCTCTGAGGGGTCTACAACAGTCACTCATAGAAACAGGAGAACAATGGTGGTTGCTAGGGGCTGGAAGGAAGGGGAAATGGAGAGTTGCTGTTCAATGGGTATAAAGCTTCAGTTACGCAAGATGGGTAAGTTCTAGAGATGTGCTTGCTGTTCAATATTGTGCCTAGAGTTACAACACTACACTGTACACTTAAAAATGTGTTAAAAAAATAGATATCCTGTTAAGAGTGTGTGTGTGTGTGTGTGTATACACATATATACATATATATTGCAAATAATTTTTCAGTTCTCAAAAAAAATAAAAAAGATCACTTAGACAGCCATGTGTGAAATTATAAATAAAGTGAAATTCTATTTTGATGAGTTGTTCAGACTTTTTCCTGCCACAGGATACTAGTAACTGAAATAGGATCTTGATTTTCAGTGATAAAAGGTCTAAGGCTTATTTAATTATGTATCTTTTTCTAACAGATTTTCTGTCTAACTTTTCTACCCAGTATTTTCAATATTTGGGAATGTAAGCCACTGATCTACATATTGCATATTGGCCAGCAATTCCTCTTTCTGCCAAATGTGTTTTTAGAGAAATTTGAAGTTGTTTTAAGGGGAATGTAAACCATTTATGTTTTCATATACCAACATCTGGTTCCAAACCTCTTTTTTTCAAAGTCTACTTCCTAATGCACCGGAACTTGCAGCCATCGGCCATCATTTTCCCCATAACATTGGTGGTGGCTTATGTGGGTTTTATTTTTGAAAAATGTTTCACATTATTTACATTAATATTTTATAATTTTCTGAATTAGAAGTTCACTTAGGAGGGGGCGGGTAACATATATGTTATGTTCTTGGAGCCTCACTTGCCAGCTTAGAAGTCTCCAAGGCCAGTTCCCTTCTTTTCTGACCTCAGGGTCATTCTCTTCTCATTCACAAGCACCCCTACTCTTTCCCATCCCACAATATTCGTTCTCAAAATCTTTATTCTGAAATATATTCACGCCAGCACCCAATAACTGGTAACAGCTTAACACTCTCCTCCCGGGACTGTTGGAATTTAACAAGCAAGCTTTTGCCAAAGGAATGAACACTAAACATAGAATTTCAAGTATTCTAGCTAGAATGTTACCCTATTTCATATGGGACTTCTGAGAGAGGTTTCTGTTTGAGAAGAGCACTGAGAAAATATTTGTATGACACAGAAAACTCAGACCTCTCCATATTGCCAGTTACCTACCATATTTATCCCTAAAATTGATAGTCCAGTATATTAGGGTTATTAATGGCAAATAGAATTTTTTTTTTTGAGAAATCCTGTCATTTAACTAATTCCAGGAGCAGAAATTACCTTATTTGTCCCTTTAAAAATAGAGATACATGGCCGGCAGGGCGTGGCTCAGCAGTTGAGCATCGACCTAGGATCTAGACGATCGGGGTTTGATTCCCGGTCAGGGCACATGCCCGGGTTGCGGGCTCGATCCCCAGTCAGGGGCGTGCAGGAGGCAGCCGATCAATGAGTCTCTCATCATTGATGTTTCTATCTATCTCTCTCCCCCTCCCTTCCTCTCTCTGAAATCAATAAAGATATATTTTTAAAAATAAAATTTAAAAAATAGAGATACATGAAGGCCAAAAAGCGAAGGCCACTCCTCTTCAGAGTCACTCTCACTTCGGTGGAGGCACACGATAAACAGAAAGACCTCTCCATCAGCCAGATGGTACAAGCGAGAAGTCAAGTGAAGATAAACCCCTGATTTTCTGCCTGGAAGCTGCTGGCATCTCCATCCAAGTGCTGAACAAATGAGCCTTTGTGTGGGCTCTCCTGATGGATCCCTTTGAAGCTCTGGCATCCTGATTGGCAGCTTTTCATATCTGCCCATCTCGGAGCAGGGAGATTGGGCAACAGAGGGGGTAGGACCAAGAGAAGTAGGCAACACTCCACTGGCTCGGAGCCCACTGGGTAAACATGCTCACTCCCTTCCCACACAGATAGCTTTTCACAAATGGAAAGGGAGTGTCCAGCTTCATTTGGTAAAAAGATGAGGAAATGACTCTCAGCTGTCCACACATGATGAAACAACCCACCAGAAGGCCGTAGCAGAGCCTTTCGCACAGGGTAGACCAGACGGGGTTTCTCTCCCGGGCCCACAAGTGTATGTTCCCCTCCAGGAATGTTTACACGGCTGGTAACTCCAGCACGCTGGGCACAAGGACTTTTTAATGAGATCCATAGTCTCCCCTGTCCACAAAGAATACGCAGACATAGACTTTCCTTCAGGAAAAGAGCATCTCTGTTCTTCTGAATGCTTTTCTTAATCTAATTATATTGAGGAGGCTATGTGGCCTTTTGTTTTGAGCTGAGGATTATGAATTTGAAACGCTGAGGTCCAGTTTTAATTTCATACCTAACTTCTTGTGTGGCCCTTCACAGGCAATTATTCCCTGTCCTGTTTTTCTGAACTACTAAAGGGACGCAGGTGATAGTGCTGGGAGGAGGGGAGATGGGGATATGTCCAGTTTTAGACACTTTCAACTGATTTCCAAGCAACAGAGTATTTATCAAGCATCTATTCAATTTGCCAGTGGGCCAAGAGAAAGAGGAAAGTATATGAGAGATGAATATAGGGACCCAGCATTCAAGAAACATAAAGTAAATGACATGACAAAACTTCAGAACTTAACATATACGCAAGAATTAGCACGGCAGTTTACAATAAAATACAAAGTTGGTTAATGTTAATTATAATTACTGTGAGAAATATGTCATTATTAGTGGGATTATTTAGGATAGGCTTCATAAAACAGAATAGCCTTCAGATTAACCATAGGAAAAAAATAATATATTGACTTGTAAAGGGGAAAGATCGTTTTTAAACATAATATCTTCCAGATATAAAAATAAGCACTAAATAAGCTTTATCATGGTTAACATCAAGGTCAACCAAATTATGATCTGATTCTCCTTGATAATTCAGACACTTATTAAGTTAAAAGCAAATACTATGAAAAGATAATTTGCTGAATTACTAGGGATATTATAGCAGGAATGACTTTTTAGGATTTTGAGCCATTGCATCTGGTCCCAAGACTCCTAACTTCACTTAAAAGTATTTTTTTACCTATTGCTTCTTCAATTTCCATTTTCTTTTTGCCAAGTGGCAGCCTTATTTAAGGGGTATAAAAACTAAACTTGACAATTTATATGCTCATATTTCACCCAATAACAAAGGTCTTCCTTTACATGAAACATGTACCAACAACACATCACATCTCCCCCTTTTTTTTGTAACTTTGCTAGAAATCAACACAAAGCCCCACTTTCTGCAGATTTGTGCCTAATGAGGAGTTATTTTCTTCTAAAATTGTTAGTTGTTCAGCATATTTTCAGGGTTCCCATTCATGTTATCTGTGACACTAATGTTTTCATTTTCATCATATTACGTGCACACACATACACACACACAAACAAGTATTTATTTGCCACAAATAAGTTTAATATATCTTAGGAGATCTTCCAGTGAAATCAAACAGAATTTAAAAGAAGCTTTAAGTATATTCAACTTTATTGTTAAATTTATTGTCTCAAGATCTATTTTTATTGATAATATTCTAATTTCTTCTAGATCTGCTAATGATTATATATCCTAAAGGTTACCCCACTATGTGCCCCAGAGATGCAGCTATAAAAAAGAGAGAGGAGAGAGACTTCATAAAACAGAGGATATACTTTCTATCTGCAAACTAGATTTTATTTTATTTATATGAGGAGTCAAAATCAAGACGAGAGCTAGCCATCCCAGTGATCAACTTGCAGCTAATTAATTCTGCAAAGACACCTGTAGTACCACTAAGGAAACCTGCCAACTCCCATCTGACACCTATCTTGACAATGCCCTCCCCTAATGCTGAATACTGTAAAACAACTCCTTAGTCTAAAAAATGGCATGTGTTTGGAGTCATGAGCAATTTTTAATGGAGAGGGAGCGATTTAAAAAGAAATGTTTTCTAATTTAAAGTCTATGTGGTTGTTTCCAGCCAAGATAAAGTAACAGAGACTGGATTAACCCTCCCCTATGAAACAACTAAAAAATGGACAAAATGTAAGAAACAATGATTTTCAGACATTGGATATCAGGAAGCATAGGGCAGTGACCTAGGACTTGGATAAACAAAGAAAATGGGCCTGTGGTTGCCCCAGGACCATTCCTAGGTCATAGCTCAGAGAGCCGGCATCCAGGTAGAGCCTGGTAGAGTCCCCAGGTTGAATAGAACTAGGAGTCTGAGGAAGCCAGAAAAACACAGGGGGCTTGGGCAGGGGAGACAACACTCAGGAGATTTATGGAGGGTTCCTTCTGAGTCTTCAGCTGAATTCTGATGAGCACGTGAGTGAGAAGACACTAACTGAGCCCAGGGAGAAAACCACCTAAGGAACAGCCATGAGGGTTCATAGATGACCGAGCTCATACATGACATGGACAGATTCTGTTCCCCAAGTGAAAGTGGAAAAACTTAGTAATTCCTGGGACATCAAAATGAACATTCAGAAGGATAGCACCTCAACAGTGGGGGGAAATTAGTCCTAAAGGCTGTTCCATTCCCACGGAGATGATTGAAATAATTTATTTTTATCTTTGGGGCTGGTTGTCTTTCCATCTGGTCCCTGGATAAATATTCATTAAATACCTGAAAAGTTGAACAGAGATTTTGATTTTGCCCAGCTTTCAGCACCAGACTCCCCAGTTACGCAAGTGCAAAGGACGCCACAGGTGAGACCATCACAGAAGTGGAGTGGGACACCTCATTCTGTCCCTATTTCTCCTCTCCCTTGACTGCTTCCCTGCAGGAGCAGAGGAATCCAACTCTCTGGCTAACCTTAGAGAACCTGATGTGCCCGTAAGCTCAAAGAAGAGTTTGGGGAACTTGCGATGGCAACACTGGAAACTGTTTGCTTCCTCATTTGGAAGAGATAATGTGCCCATTGTTCAGCAACAAGACTGCGTCATCGTTACGCAATTATCCACATAACATCATTCAGGCGGTGCGCTCCCAGAGCCCATGCTGTTGGTCTTCCACCCATGACACTTGCTCCCAGCTCAGTTTCACTGTTAATTAAACCATGAATTTGATAAACTTAACAAGGCTGCTGTTGGAAATGCAAGTCAGTCTTCCAAGGTTGGTCTCAGAAGCCTTTTGCTAAAAAGAGAGTTTTATTATGTTTTCCTTTTTTTGGAAAAGAGGATCCCATAGTTTTACTTGGGAAAGAAACAACAACAAAAGCACCCAAAAAAACAAAGTTGTCATTTCTCACAGGATTTTGCAGCTGTTGCGATAAAAATCTTATGTTCCTCAGAAAAACCCTGATGATGCAATGCTAGGCCATCTCAAACAAGCATGGGAGCAGCAAGACGCTGCATGACATGGCTGGGGTTCTTGCATTTCTGAAGCCAGTTGCAATGGCCAGAGAGCGTCCGTTTGCTTCCCGGATGGTGGATTCTATTTTGAGAGATTGCCTGAGAGGCAGTTGCCTGCAGGACTTCAGGGGCTGCCTGGGAAACATCTCAGTCTGATGTTCCCCCTGCCTTCTCGCAGCTGGTAACTATTTATTCCTCTCTTAGGGTCTGCACAGAGGGGAACAAGCCTAAGGATGAAACCATATTCTTCACTGTTGATATTTAAACATCCGATGCAATGCCTGCAGGTGTCTACTATCATTGACCTGGGTGGACAACCCCATCTTAGGGCCTTCCTAGATTTAGCCACAGACCAGAGAAAGTCATAAACTTCAAGTACAAGTCTTACGGGGGGAAATAACGCCAGATACTGCCCCTCTCTGGCTTTAATTCATTCCAGCCCTCATTGAGCGCCTATCACTTTGCAAGGCAGCTGAGAGGGGGTCTGTTCACTCCTGTCCAACAGGTTCTGAAATGTTCCGCTCACCTAGGCCCTCACTCACGGTATGGAAAGGTGAGCACCCTCTCCTGCGAAAGGAGAGGCTCATATTACCCCTGTCTAGTTAAAAATTCATTCCCAGGGCACGGGATCAAAGAAAAGTGTGAGATCAATTCATCAAGCCCAGAGGTGAGAATGAAATACCAACTTCACTTGAGTTTCTTCCATGGATTTGTTAAAGTGTATTTTATTAATATCCTGCAGATTCTTTAGAACTTAGTTCCTTTGATGGTAAAGAGAGTTTTATCTGAGGGGCAGCATTCTCTTCAGTTAGACTTCATTTTCTAAATTAAATTGTAGTAACATTAAATGTAAGCTTATTATTTTTAAAAAGCATTATAGTATGCTTGCATTTTTATAATTATATTTCTATCCATCGACTCACCCAACTATATACGTGTGTGTGTGTATATGTGTGTGTATACACACTTATATATAAATTAATGTGTACACAGATATATGCATAGAAAAATTTCTGGAATAATTTTCACCTGCAAATAGCTACATATGTACATAGATAGATGATATAGATGATATAGATATAGATGATAGATATAGATATAGATATAGATATAGATATAGATATAGATATAGATATAGATATAGATATAGATAGATATATACACACACACACACACATAGAGAAATGTCAGAAATAATGTCAATGCTAGTCATTTCAAGGTAGTAGGGTTTGGGTGAATTTTTTTAAATGTCTTTAAACTTTTCAATGTTTCTTGAAAAGGTTTCATGTTTTGTTTGGTTTTGTTACTTAGAGTGATCTTTTTTATTTTTTATTATTTTCCTGTTTTCAAATTTTATTAAAAATACAGTTGTTTCATTTTAAAAAGAAAAGCAAAAAAAAAGTAAAATTTTAAAAAGTCCTTGTAAAGATATCAGAATACTTCAAGAGTCTTTAGAAACTGTGTCCCCAAATCATTCCCTGAGGACTGCAATGTTGAGCGTGGGCCTCTGGATGGGTCAAATTGGTAGAAAACCGGTTCGAAAGGAGCAGCCACTCATGTCACAGGCCCATCTCACTGGCACACTCAGCAAGTCTCAAACGGGGCCTTCAGGCAGCAATCCTCAACAAACTTCAGGTGACACTTTTTTATATGTAGCCTAAATCATGCCCTAGATTTTAGCCCCAAAAGTCCCCTCTATAAAAGGAAACATAGGCTTTGCGTACCACCGATTTGTTAATTCCTACCTGTCGAATGACAATTTAACGTCTTAACTGGGTGCTGAATTAACATCACAAGGGAATGAGTGGCTGTGGCGAGCAGGTTGCTATGGCACCCAGGAAACAAAGAGTTTTGAGGTTGTCGGTGGTAATAGATATTGTGACAAATAGGCAGAAAGGACTTTATTATTATACTGAGGCTTTGAGACAAGCAAAAGAAAAGGCAGCACAGAAATACAGGCCGGACTGGGAGCAGGGTAAAGCAACCCTGAGAGGAGGCTATAAAAAAAAAAGATGCTATTATCATGGAATGAAAGGGCTTTTCTCTGGAAGATATTCTATTACCCTCCCAAACGAAGCTTGCAGGAATCAGGAAATCTAGAGAGTGCGTGCAAGCTTAAAACACAAGGAAGTGGGAATAATCGTGGGGAGGGAAATCCTTAAATTTAGAAACATATTTTATTAATTCCAAAGAATTTTTTATTTTGAGCAGAGTTCCAGAATTCAAAGTGAATAATAACTGAGAAATTTTAAAAGATGTGGTAAAAAGTGATGAAGAAAAAAATATGAGTGCATATTTTATTCATTGGATTACATTATAAAGATATTCAAGGAGAAACAAAGATGTTCCTTGATTTTGTGCTAATAGGACTAAGTCTTTCATCATAGCCACATGAATTATCATTTAATGAAGGACCCCCCCCCCCCCCCCGCGTCTTTATAGAGAAGGGGCAGAAAACATGAGATAAAACCTACATGGAGAGGTCAGGTCAGATATCACAGTCCAAAGATATCTATTTTCAAGGACCAAAAATAAGAAATAGGATAAAATGATAGGAGGTAATTTACTCCTCAAAACATCTCTAAGTTCTACAAAAGAGTGCCCAATATATTCACGGACTGCTGCTGTCAAAACAAACGATTGTGGACCCCTCAGTCTATACAACACATGAGTGACCACAACACACATGGGGACATATTTACAGCACAGATGAATGCTGGATGCCTGTCTACTGAGCCAGCTGCAGGAAAGGTACCCACAGCCACAGAGCCATCCCTGCCGGCTGCCCGACCTGTTTAAAGGTGCTTGGAACCAGGTGGGGACACGGTTATGCTCCTGCTGGACGCACACCCCTCTGCGTTTCCATCCCAGGTGGATTTTGAAGCTTGTGCGAACTGTCTCCTTCCTCTGCTCTCTTCTCCAGATAACTGAGACTGCATTACATTTCGGAAAGCTGTCTCCTTTGTCCCTTGTAAATTCCAGGAACTCTAATTTGGGATCAAATCTCTAAGGAAAAGTCGGTCCATCTGAAAAGCCTTTTTTGTGTGTGTGTAAGTCTCTGATAAAAGAGTCTAATTGGCTCCATTTCTTTCTGAACATTCTGTTTATCCATCTAATTATCCTGGGAAAACTGGCATGTTTATCAAATTAAACTAAACAATTACACAGTAGAACAGGCCAATAAAACAGGGGTTTCAGGAGGAGCCACAGCTCTGTGGGCCACTGGCTTGTGTAGAGTTTGTCTTATTTATAAGAGTATCACATTCAGGAGTTCAGGGGTTGAAGAGAATTCAATTCTCGTAAAGAAAAGGGTGCATGGTTAAACACAGCTATTAAAACAGAGTTTGTTTTATGAGTTATGTGATCATGGTAGGTTTGTGTCAATCACCATAATTAAAATGCAGTAAGCATTCATGTATGTAACAACATTTATGAGCTTGTTTTAATCTGACTTCTTTAATACAATCAGGCAAATTATTTTTCCCAAGCTTGAGTTCCAGACTTGCTGCAGAATAGTGCCCTCTGTTGACCACTCTGCAGCAATACATTATAAGAAAGAATACCTGGAAAGGAAGGCCTGAGGGAGGAAGGGAAAGGCAGGGAGGGGCATGACGGGGAAGGAAAGATAGGAAACAGGAAAGAAAGGGGAGGAAAGGAAGGGGGGCTGGAGCGCAAAGGGAGGAAGGCAGGAAAGGAAGGAAAAGAGAGAAACAAAGAGAAGGAAGAAAGAGAGATTGGGATCAATAATCTTCGAGGCTTTGGCATACATTAAAAATAAAGTAATAACTGTGTATCGGGTCGATGGGTCCTAGGCTTATCAGTGTGAGTACTTTGTAAGCTATATAAATGGCTAATGTTGTATGCCTGAAAGTAGTATGGTATTGTATTGTAAAGTGTAATTGAAAAATTTTAAAAATTAAATAAGGTTTGTCCCATAGTTATGATTGTTTAGGAAATAGAAATTTTGCCTTCATTGCAAAAAATGCCATACCTGAAAGATGAAACTATAATATTACTATTATTATTGAAACTATTCTTAAATTGTCTGATAATGTTAAATTAATTTGCAAGATTTTCAAATTTAAGAGTTAGTGAAAGACCAACTAACTAGTAATAGTCGTTACTATACTAATATTATCCCTTCCCCCCCTCTAGTGTCTCACCCCTGAGGCCAAGAGTCTCACATTTTAATGAACATCAAGAGCCTTCTAGGGAGCCTGTTAAACATACAGCTGACCAGGGCTCTACCTTAAGGGTTCTGACTCACTAGTGCTGTAAACCTAGGAATCTACATTTTAATATTTACTCCATAAGACAATGAGAAGGTATTTTATTTTGCTCCGCTAGGAACACAAAGGCCACTGTGGACCTGGTCTGTCATTCAGGGTACCAGAACCCCAACCTCAGTGCTTTAGGAAGTTTTACCTTACACAGATATGTATCATCATCATCACCATCACCATAGCTGCTACCACTTATTAAATATTTCCTATGTACCAGGCACTAAATTCCTCTTTTCCTTAGACAGACAACTTGGAAAATGTTTTTGCCTCCTTTCTTTCTTTTTAATATCAAGTTCCGCAAACCAAGCCTAGCACATAACTGACCTCCCCACAAATATCAGCTTTGCTTCCCTTCCCCTATGTCCCTTGGCATTTTAGATTGAAATGATTGTTAATTATATCAGGGCCCTTATTAATCTTGGAGGATTCCTAGGTGCTTTCCAGAGTTGCTCAAAGTTCAAATTCTGTAGAACAGAGGCATTGTTAACTGATCTCTAAAGGGGTTTTCATTTCCTTTCCAACATTGTGAAAGACGCCCACTCCCCGTTGTTGTCTGAAATACATTTATTTGTGCCTCCCTCTACTTTTCCCTCTGGTCCCAGCCGGGTTTCAGGTCAGTCTCCTCTGTGCTCTTTACGTGCAGAGAGGAGGAGAGTGAGCGGAGAAACAGGCGACATTGGGTCCAAGTTGAAACTGATCCCTTAGTTTCATGTAAGCATAGAAACTGATGATTTCTCAGTAGCACCATTAAACACGTCGGCAGGTTAGAGGTTGTACCCTATAATTATCTCACACCCACTTTCTGTCACCCAACTAGCATATGTGGGGTCATCTGTAGCCAATAAAACTGACATATTTTAACAAATAAGAAAAAGTGGTTGGCTAGCAGAATGAACAGGAGCCTAGAAGTTACCAAATTAAGAGAATGAGGATTCCTTTAGATACAAGTTGCATAAATTTAACTTAAATTAGCTTAAAGGGAGAAAGGATCTTCATTGGCTTCCAAAACACAGAAGGCCAGGAAGTGGTACTAGAATTAGGCAGAGTAGATTCTGTCCTCAGAAACTCACTTAACCCCTCTCTCTGTTGGCTTTTCTCTGTTGGCTTCACTCTCAGACAGACTATGTCTCCACGTGGTGTTGGAGATGGCCCCTAACAAACTCAGGAAGACACAGAGCCCCTTGTCGTGGGTCCAGGAAAAGACATCGGTTGGGTCACTTGCTCATCCCTGAAGCAATCGCTATGAACAGGGGAAAAAACCATACTAACCAGACCACGGTCACATGCCCAGCCCTTGCAGAAGGATGTCAAAGCTCTGGCTGCATCACACCGACCGCAAACGGGGCAAGGAACTGGCAAGGAAAAGACAGATGCTTACTGGTTGGATACATCCCCATGAAAACTTACGAAAGGCAGCTTATCAAAAATAAAGAGGAAAAAGATTCACGACCCCCTGACTTCAGTATCTGGAAGCGAATGTGGCTCGACGTGGTTGGAGAGCCAACAACAAAGTGCTCTGATTGAGTAACTGCAGCTCTCACAGGAAGACTAAAGCGAGGAGGAAGCTGGAGAATCCAGTGCATACACAGAAACAGCAATGAAAACAAACATGAAAGCACAGCGAGAAGGCTCCATTTCAAGGTGCAAAATGTTTATATACTTTTGTAGTCAATAAGATGGGCTTATCACTGATGTCTAAAGCAAAAAGTTGGTCGAAAATAGTAGGCTTACTTCCTAAGACAAATATGTGTTTGAAGGACCTAAAGAAAGAAATCCTGAATTCTTATTTAGCCTGTTTTCTCTTGGAGTTTTAGCAGAAATGACTGGGTTGCCACCCAAAAGCTGTTCGCATCTTCTAAGGAACAGAAATCAACCCTCCCTGGGGTTGTGGAGAACCTGGTCAAAGAGTGTATTTCCCGCCTCCCTTGCAGCTAATTCTGGCCATGTGACAAAGTTCTAGCAAAATTCTAGCAGGCTGTTTGGAGACATCCAGCTCAGCAGTGAGTCACCTTGCCCCTCTACTTCCAGCTACCTGGACAATGGAGGCGACGCATGGAGCTCCAGCAGCATGTTGGACCTTGAGGCTGAAAACCAAGTATACAGAAAGATAGAGCAGAAAGAGAGAAGGAACTGAATCCTTGCTCCATAAGGACTGCTTTTACCTCTATTTTGTTGAAGGGGCTGTGATTTTTGTGCTCTCTGTTACTTATAGCCAATTTTAACAAGTAAAATTATCTTCTGACTAGAAAATGTTGAATCAACTTTGGTAAGTCAAGTTTAGGAAAGAGTCATTTACTCAATATGTCAAAAGATGCTTTGTGGCAAGACCTGGATAGGCCCTGCGGGATGCAACCCCCAGCCTAGAGGGGCTTATACAATTACCTGATGACTCCAAATTAATTTACTATCCCTGCAAGAAAAGCCCAGCTAAGGTAACTAAGAGTTTGACAATGAGACATGATAATAATTTAATAATCACAAAGCATAGACATGTAGAAAAGTTAGATGTGAGGAATTCATTCTAGTTTTTCCAAAAGGGGAGATAATTTAGCAATGGTAGCTTTGGGTTACAGGGCAGGTAATTTGAAAGACAGTTTCTAAACAATGAACAGGGAAGAAGTGATAACTGAAGTGCATCATAGTTTTACTGTAAACTAGTTATAAAGAATTATCTTTATTTTCCTCCCCAATAAAAAATGTAGTCCATGGATTTTTCAGCAAGGGCCTGGTTGAGATGTTTCATAATATTCTTTAGGCAAAGGTGGAAAAAATTGGGCTAAGTGTTCAGATAACTAGATGAATTTGTAAGTGATTGGACAACTATGAGTGGTTTCAATTAAAATATGGACATAGACCTAAAAGGAAATGTCTAGAGGAAATTCACAGGGGGTCTCTTTTGTGTTCCATTTTGTTGTTCCAAATGTTGATCCATTTCCATCACTGTCTTTAATGAAGCAACAGAAGGCCTGTTCACAAAGCACAGAAGTGACCAGAAGTCAAAATAGATGATGAATAGATTCGATGACAAATTTAAAATTCAAACTGTTCTCTAAGAAGTTAAAATACAGCATGGATGAACATAATACAGGGACATCAAGTCTAGGACATATAAATATAAAATGGAGCAGAAAGCGACTCAGCGGTATCTATTTAAAATTCAAGATTTCATGTCACAGTTTCACTATGAAGTAATAGTATGATGCGTCCATTCACGCTCAGAGGGGAATTCATTTTTAGGTTACAGTAGCAAAGTAACAAGAAAGAGAGAAGAGAGAAGACCTCATTTTTGGGTTGAAAACACATTTTAGAAGAATTAGCGACCACGGAAAAGAAGAATTGCACAGCCAGGAGGTGAGAAGGCTCAAGATGATATGAAAGGGAGAAGAGTTGAAAGAACTGAGAGTGTGACCCCTAAAAAGAAGAATGAGAAAATATACAATAGCTTTCTACAGATATTCGGAAGGGGAGGTTTGGATATATGGTGGCCACAGACGCAGAACCAGAGCCAGAGGATGAAAATCTCAGAAAGACCAACATCAGCTGACTGGGAAGATGCTTCCATCAGATGTGTCCAACAGTAACAATGAGCTGCCTCAGGATGGAGTGAGTTTCCCGTCTTGAGGGGTGTTCAAGGAGAAGACCTTTGTACGTAGAAGGGATACAGTACCTTCTTTCTGGTCCCTCCCAATACTGAGGTTCGGTGATACCTGATTCTTCAATTTTTAATATACTACACGGTAATTTGGGTTGGAGCTCAGAAAACATCTGATTTCTACAAAAGCAGGTCATCAAACTCTCAGGTCATGATTGATGGCCCTGTTGAAAGTGTCAGGACCTGAAAGGGTCTCACTTACTTGAAATGCTAGCTATTCATTCACATCAGAAAGCATCAGGCCTGCAGAATGGCTCCATCCATGTTTTTTCTCCAGAGAACTCGCTTGGCAGCCAGAGTTGCAAGCAGTCCTATTTTGAAGGAGCAAAGGCAAGCAGTCCTCGCACTGCAGGTAGGATCTGAGCACAGGACAAGCTAGATCAGCCTCAGGGACAGTTCGCCCAGCATGGAGGGGCTCATAAATGGCAGAGGGGGGTGCACATTGAGATGAGTCACCTGGGGGATGATTACAAAAATTAGAGGTGACTATCTAAAGCCAAGGGAAGATGGACAGAGGCCGGTTGTGATTAAGAAATGTTTAAGTAAGAAAGTGAGTTAACACAATGATTCAGGGGAGAGGCTGACGAGTGAGGGGCAGACTCTGCAGGGCGATCTTTCCTGAAGAGGGAACGTACACTGGTCATGGTTCTCTTGTTAGAGATCCTGAGAAATTAGATTCAATGACTCATACAGGGGTTATTTTGTGGTGATCTCTAACGGATTAATATCAACATCTTCTTTAGTATTTTCTCCCGAATGTCCAGGAGGGATGCAAAATCAACAACACAGATTCCTCTCAGTGTCTGGAATGACTCTGCCTTTTCCCTTTGAAAGCAACAAAAAGCATCCCAGAATGAAAAAACAAAAAACAACAACCAAAAATAACTAATTTTTCAAGTAGGGAAAAATCTAAACTAAATGAAAGTGGCCTTATAGTCAAATGATAGTATTTTCCTAACAGAAAAGAACACAAGATACCAAAGGCAAATCTGCAGGGGAAAAAAAAAATGCCTTTTCTCTGAGCCTTTACCGTTCAGATCAAAGCCGTCAGCTTGTTCGGCCATGAGGGGAGCACACCATCCAAGTTTCTAGAGCAGTCAGCAAGCTGAATCACTGCAGATTAAATAAACATGCTGAGCTGAACCCAAAAGTAAATAAAAGGCCTCTTCTGACATAAGTTTGTATTTACAGAAATCCTGTGACTAAAGGCAACTTAATTTTGGATCATTAAAAACAACACAAAACAAAACAAATTTCCTCAAGTTTATGTTAATTATACATTGTATCCAGAAACCCAGGGCCCAACAAAAGTCTTAAGAATCAGTTGATTAAGCAAAATGTATTTTTAGCAAAAATGAAACTTTTTAAGATTTAAGTTTATTTTTCAGACTACTTCTAACTATTGAAAAAAATTACCCTTGTCATCATTATGGCACAAGTGATTATCACAAAAGTTAGTGAAAATATTACAGATGCTATTTTTTTAAGAAATTCAGCATTGCCTAAATGAAACATTTCTGACTACTTTGCAATCAAACACTGTAGTGGAACTAAATAATCTACACCTCTGAATAAAATTGATTTGTGGAATATTCCAATATTTAGGGAACAATTTGATCTGAATCCTCAATCTTCGACTACATTTTTTTTTTAGGCTCACAAAAAAAGAAATAGAAAACAAAGCCAACCCTTGAACAGAACCTTCTGAGAAGTCTGTTGAGAGTCTCAGATCAGGACTACCGCCCTTGGATGGGTCTGCCCTCAGGTGCTGGGGGCAACTTGCTGCCCCCTAGAGACACAAATGTGATAAATACGACATAATCAACTGGACTCTATAGGATTTAGAAAGCGAGAGAATAGAAAACCCTGGTCCCCACTGTGACGGAACACACAGATTCTGAAGTTATAAACACCTCTTTGAGTGTAGTTGAGCTCTACATCATTGAGGAGTTGTACTGAGGAAGGGACATTGTCAGACGGTCAGGTTAAATGACTGGGGATAGCAAGGGAGACAAAACAGGGGGTTCAAAACGAGTGCGAGAGGGTAAAGATCTGATCTAGACATTGGCAGTTAGTACGGAAAGGAAGGGATACGTTCAGGAGAAACATGGACATGCCCAAGTTGGTGATTTTGGTGCCATATCAGTAGCAGGCACATATAGAGCCAGCCCCAGATACTGTCAACTGGCCTTATTGTTTTCTTCAGGACAAATAGATTGTGTTGCTCCACATAGCCAGCCTTTAGAAGCATCAATCGCAGAGACGTTAATGGGTCAATCTCCAGACCTGAGAGCTGTCCCAGGGGCATAGGAAGCACTGGGCAAACATTTACGAGCATATTTGCGTGCCAACACTCAGAAGAACGGTAACCTTAAAGCAATCTTGAAAGTGTTCAGATGTAATTGTACATATTTACCAATCTGTATCCTCACACAAGTTCCCGCACCCTTTGGAAAGCTTTGAGGATTTCAAGACCGAATCCCTCGAGCTGTTTGAACACCATTTCCAAGCCAACAACAACCCAAGTGACTTTTTAAATAGTTCCCAACTATTAGCACAGCACCGCCATCTTCTAATTACACAATTTAGATAATAGCAATGAGAAAACTTATACATTCTTGCATGAAGGTAAGGAGAATCTTATGCCCACAGAATAATCTAATACAACTTTCAACTCAAAGTATCCCGGAGCAGTCCTTTGAGTTTTCTTTTCCTTTGTTTGGCATAATCTAAATCAAGCATTTTTTGGAAAATGCGGTTTCCTTTTTGTCTGTGGGCATTTTGCAAATGTAATGCTTACCATTCCTATGAAATGAGGAGTGTGATGATATTGACAGTGCCAGGGACGCCTTTTCAAGCTACAGGTAACCTGCAGGTGAAGGGACAGACTTCCCTGGTCCTCACTTGGAGGAGGGATAAGATAGACCTCTCTGGCTTCCACCTCTGCTCCTGGGGTTTGCTCCTTCAGAAGAGAGGACCAGTAACTAATCTGATCACCCAGAGCTTGACTTTCACGGCCCCGTTTTACTGGTGGAGGCTTGCAGCAGCTCAAGAGCTGGAATCAGTGCAGGCCTGCCCCTTACTCTTCTCACCCTGAGGCACAGCGTGGCCTGTTTCTCCTACTATTGTTTCCAGTTTCAAGCAGTTGAGCAAACCTGAACTGAGCTTTCTCCACAGTCTGGGAAGAGGGTGCCATTCACCCCCCTTCCAGTCTCCAAAAGCAGCTGTAAGACTGGTCTCTGGGCTTGTTCCAGCTGGACCTGAACTCTGCTCTGCCCACAGAGCCTAACCCACTCTCCAGCAGGCATCCCTGGGCATCTTTTGTTCTGATTTAGATTCAGTGCAGGAGGAAAAACACTCACCTTATCCTCAAGCCTAGGCCACAGTTTCTTTAACCAAAAAGCCAGTCATTGGACAGTTTTCAGTCCTTGCCACGATATTTTGTTGAAGAAAGTCAGTCATCATTCATTTGTGTGTGTTCTCCATATGAAAAACCTCACAGGAGGGAATGTGCATGGCAAGCGAAGCCTACTCAGAATATATATGTTCTCAAAAATAATTATTTATGAGAATGTTTGATGATTAAACAGAAAAGTGATTTGTAAAATGAAACTAAAGAACAAGTTTATTTATGGTGTTCAATTTCTACTCCGTATTATAATCTGAGTTAACTAGACTTCAGGTAACTTAGAAGCAGAAAACTTAAATGTTTAACTTTAAAAATATTGTGTGTATGGGTGAACAAAAAAACAGGGCTTCTATGGAAAGTAACCTCACAGGTCTACTTGATCATAAATTCCTAACTGGGAACGTCACGGTGGGTAGTCACGCCCCAGGCATGTAACTTTTTAGTAAAAGGTTTATCTTTGCGGTAAGCGAGCCCGGTCCATTGTTCTTGTGCAACTAGGTTAACACGCCTTTGAAATAAACCATAACCACCTAGAAGAGAGCACATAATCTTGTTAACTCTCCTGTAACCCAATCCTTGCCTTGCCTTGTTTTCTCCCACATCCACATAATCTTCCTTTCAAATGCATAAAAAAATAACTGCAAAACTATTACTTCCTGAAGCATTTGAGATGTTGCTCCCCATATATGTTGATGGTCTGGCTCAAATAAACTTTTATAAAAATTCTCTACAGCTTGGGCATTTCTTATGTTAACAGATGTCATATATTTTTCGATAAATACAGAAATAAGGGATTTATATACCGAGGGAGGTTTTTAATGTAGTATTTTTTCTCCATAGTTCTTTCTTTCCTCCCTCTTATACCCATCTAGTCTCTTCTTCCTCCAACTAGCTATCCCATTTTAACAACCTAGTAAGTATCCTTTATTTTTCTCTGTGATAATATCATTATATGCAATTCAAAGTATACACATTACAGATTTTACAAAAACAGGATGTCCTACCCACTTCAAAAACCCACATTTGCACATTTCCCTATTGCTGGGCATCCACTTTTCTTTCAGTTCTTTGCCATTTCAAGCAACTTTGCAACAAATATTCTATTCCCATATTAAATGTACTGATCTTTTTGTTGTTTTTTGTTTGTTTGTTTTTCATTTCTATGGATTACATGCACAGTAGAATTGAGGAAATGAAGAGTGTGTGTGTTTATCATTTTAAGAATTCTGCCAGATATATTGCCCAATATGCTCTAACAATTCAAACATCTATCAGCATTTCAGGAGAGTACCCATTTCTCTACATTCCAGGTAACAGAGTTTATTTTTCTTTTCCATATTTGTCAGTCTGTTGGATGTGAAGTGATATCTCACTGTTAGTTTGCACTTCTCTTACTAGCAAACAGGGTATTTTGAATATGTATCTTGATGCCTGAACTTACACACCTAAAAAATTTTAAATCTTTGCCTTTTTTTCTATTGGATAGTATTTTTCTAATTGTCAGTTTGTTTTGCTTATGATATTGTCTTTTCACCCAAGAATATGGTATATGTTTCCATTTATTCAGATCTTTTATGTCCTTCATAAATCAATAAGATTTAATTGTCATCTATATCCTGTACTTTTCTTGTTAAATTTATTATACATAGTTTAGTATTTGTCAATGTTTTAATGGAATATTTTTACGTTGCACTTCTAGGTGCATACTGCTAAAAGAGAAAATCTATGGATTTCTGTATGTTTCTATTGCACCCATACACCTTCTCACATTTTTGTATTCTGAAGTTTTAAATATAAAACCTTAGGGTTTTATCATCAGCAAAAAAATCTTTTAAAAATATGTGCTTATTGATTTCAGAGAGAGGAAGGGAGAGGGAGAGAGAGAGAGAAAGAAACATCAATGATGAGAGAGTCATTGATCGGCTGCCTCCTGCACACCCCCCACTGGGGATGGAGCCCGCAACCCGGGCATGTGTCCTGACAGGAATCAAACCGTGATCTCCTGAATCATAGGTGGATGCTCAACCACTGAGCCATGCCGGCTGGACAGCAAAATTTTTTATCACTTTCTTTTCTATGTTTATATCCTATATTTCTAGTATTTGTCATAAATGACTTGATATTATCAACACCGGAGCTTTGGCAAATCACCTAACTTACATTTCCAAGTCAATTCCTGATGATTAAAAAAATAAAATCATGTTCGAAAGCGAGATGTGATTAAATCTGTATAAACCAATATAGTCATCCCAGGCTCAGACCCATTTGAGGACAAAAGCATCTCCACCATTCCCTAGGGTTCAGAAATTCAACCTGCACCCCTACCATGTTGACCAGCCCCAGTTGCTCCCTTCTCCCCCTAATCTCTTTCCTGCCATCAGGCCTATTATTGGTTGAATTGTCTCCCCCAAGATACATTGAAGTCCTAACTTCTAGAACCTCATAACTTGACCTTATTCATAAATAGGGTCATTGCAGATCAGCGAAGATGAGGTTATACTGGAGGAAGGTGGGCCTTAATCCAACATGGCTGGTGTCCCTACAAGAAGGTGGCTGTGTGAAGACACAGACACACGGGAGAATGCCATGTGGACATGGAGGCCGAGACTGCAGTGATGTGTCCCTGTGCCCAAGGGACGCCTAGGAATGCCAGATGCTACGAAAGAGGCATGGAACAGATTCTCCCACACAGTCCCCAGAAGGAACCAACATGCTGATTTTGGACTCTAGCCTCCAGAACTGGAAGGATGTAAACTTTTAATGTCCTAAGCCACAGAGTTTGTAGTACTTGGTTATGGCAGCCCTATAAAAGTACTATAGTAGCTACACCCCCTTATCCCAGGGGGATAAGACCCCAGTGATACCCAAAACCTCAGATAGTACTAAACCTTTAATATACTATGTTTTTTCCTATACATACATACCTATGATAAGGTTTAATTTATCAATTAGGCACAGTAAGAGACCAAAACAATGACTAACATAGAGCAATTATAACAATATACTGTAGGAGAAGTTATGTAAGTGTGGAAAAAAGAAATAAATGTCTTGACATTAAATTTATTAGGGAAATTTCCAACTTTTTTCTATGACCTGGAGGAGTTTAAATAACGATGAAAATATATGGTGTTTTAAATTGTTTAACTTTATAGATAACAATAAGTGGTAAAACCATCCGATGGTGGTGAAGATTTTCATGATAAATATTTAGTCATCTTTCTTATGTTTTCTATGCAATTGCCTTGTTTGATTTTTCTATTATTTTATTGGGTCAATGTTGGATAGTTTATATTTTGATAGAAAGCAGGTGTTAAATCCAGATTTTTTAATTGTGGCCATGGAGTTGCATGTATCCCCTTATGCTTTTACATTTTCTCCTTTATTTTGTTATCAAATTATTTATAGGTAAAATAATATGATGTCTGGGATTAGCTATAAAATAATCCAAAAAAGTGGGTAAGGTATAGATAAAACAAGGTTGGCTTTGTGTTCATAATTGTTGAAGCTAAGTGATGGATTAATGGAAGCTGATTATTCTAGTTTTATATTTTTCTGAAAAAAAATTCCATCATAAAAACTTTTTTAAAATCTGGGAGTGAGTTCTAATGTTTGTGTGTGGTAATAAAGTTACTGTCTGGACTTATGCACATCACTTAATCTTTTCATATGTTACTGTCAGGATGGGCCCACCATCAAATGCTTTGGCGGGCACCTTCTTCTATTAAGAAGATGAAGACCATCAACTGTGAATTTCTCATGCCTCTCCCTCTCCCTCATGTACTTTAAATACTTCGTCCAAGTGAATCCTCTTTGCTGTTTTGGATAAAGAAGAATCTCTCCTCCTCTCCAAAACTAACTCCCCTGACATCTTCCAAGAACCTACCTAATTATTCTTTCAGCACTTTATATGCATCCCACGCTTCACACATTCAAGTAGGCACAGGCTCACCTAACCTTGAACAGAATTGCGCAACACAGCTGCCTCACAAGCTCAGAAGGGTAAATTACAAGAGGTAATCTGTTTTTCTCTCTTCTCTACCAAAAGAGGTATCAGAACATCCACTGGAGATGACTGAAGGTGGTGTCTCCTCCTGGGACTGTGTGCATCTTAGATTCACTTAGGGAGCCACCCTCAGAAGGGGAAGGAGAGGCATGTGAGGTCACTGAGGGTGACTTCCTTCAGAAAGTGGAGCAAGCAGTCGCCCTGTCTATGGACAGTGTGGGATTCTGTACCCGCTGGCCTGCACCTTACTTTATTCCAGGACCAGATGTCTTAGGGGATCTTTCCATGTGCTCAGCTTAATCATCTATTTTCTTTTTCTTTGCAGATGCAAACAATTCCTTTGGATGACTGAATTGTAGTTTCTTTAACCATATATCTTGAGTCAGAAGCTTTAAAATAGAAACCCGTTGTATCTTTGGGGGGAGAAAAAAACAGGGAAACAGAAATGGACCAGCAAAGCAGCATCCCACCACCGAGCCAGCTCTGAGAGAGACACTGGTCGGGACTCAGCTTCCACCCTTGACCCGTGCGTGGGTCAGTAGTTAGTGTTGATCCTGCTTGGCATGGGAGTAGACTGACACCTGCATTTAATAGTGTAATCCTTTGATATTTCTGTACAATTAAAGAGGAGGGCAAAGCCCAGAAAGGAGATGCCAAAGTGTCTGCTGAAAAGGCAAATGGATGCTTAAATTACTTAGGGGAAAGGCCAAAAGATGTGCTCATATAAAACCTAAAGCTTGAAGAGAGTATTCAAGGGACTACTCTCTCCACAGCTAAATTTAATAAATAATACACCTAATTTATTAGTGATAATAAAATACCTGCTGTTGCTATTTTATTATCACTAATGATATTTTTAAGCCTGCTTTGCTTTATCTACTACAAAATAACTCCAACAAACCATTAGTGAGCATATAACTACCAAATCTAATGATCTTTCATAATCTCTCCTTGCCTTTGTGTCTCCACGTGCAGGTGCCTCTGTGACAGCAACAGAGCAACTGAATTTCCCATCCTGCTTGAGAGTCTTTTTCCATGTCCCTAATTCCTTGCTGGCCTTGTCTTCCTCCTCCGATTACTCCTCTCATCGACCTTAATTGTCCCTCATCTTTAAACTTTGGTTTCCATAATAGGACCAACTATGATCTAATATATGCATTAAATATATATCTAACATATACCAATACATATCCTTACATATGAAGAGACAGAAAGATTAAAAGTAAAAGGAGAGAAAAATCTGAATCACAAAAATGCCAAGCTAAAGAAATTGTGTAGCTATCATGATATTAAACAAAATAGGCTTTACGATAAGAAATAGTACTAGGCCAAATTGGTAGTTACAGAGTAGTGGCAGAGATGTAAAGCACAGCATAGGAAATAAAGTCAATAATATTGTAATAACTGTGTATGGTGCCAGGTGGGTACAGAAAATATCAGGGGAAATAGTCTGTAAAGTGTATGACTATCTAACCACTATGCTGTATATGTGAAAGTAATTCAAAATAATACTGAAAGTAAACTGTAGTTGAAAAATTTTTTAAATAAATTTAAAATGGTAAAAAAAGAAATAGTACCAGACACAAGTAGATACATTTCAGAGTGATAAAATATTATTTTAACAGAAGGCTATAACAAGCCTAAATCCATCTGTACCTTAGAAGAAGGCTTAAATCTATAAAGAGAGACAGAACTAAATAAATTCATGATGATGGTGGGAAAATGTGACATACTTCTCTCAGTAATTAATAGGACAGGCAAACAAGAAAGCATTAAAATGTAGAAGGTTCAAACACTGTGATTAACAAACTTGACCCAATTGACATTTATAGACCACTGCACTCAACATTTCAGAGTACACGTTCTTACACATATATTCTTTTCCAATGCAATGGAACATTTACCAAAACAGAAAATTTGCTAGACCATAAAGCAAGCCTTAACAAATTTCAAAGGATTGAAATACTACCAAGAATGTTTTCTGACTTCAGTGGAATTAAGCTAAAATCAATAACAGAAAGAAAACTAAAAGACTTCCAAATTTGTTAAAATTAAGCAATACATTTCTGAGTAACCCCTGGGTCAAATTAGAGAAGATACATCTCAAAGCCATTATGTTGATCAAAAGAAGCCAGACACAAAAGAGTATATACCATACTGTATGGTTTCAATTATACAATGTTCCCAAACCTCTCGAGTGATAGAGATCGAAACAATAGCTATCTATTGGAGGGGGAGAATTATGAGAGAGGCTTCTAGGATGGAGATAATATTCTAGATTGTGATCTTCACATGTTACATAGGTGTATCCCATTGTAAAATTTCACTGAGCTGTACACTTTAAATGTCCACATCTTATTATTTATAGTTCAACACCAATGTTTACCAAAAAGAAGTAATCAATCTTTGTTTTTACTCATCAACGACCATGGCTCCAGTTATTTCCTCTATGTCTGTGCTCTATAACTCTATTCTGTTCCTGACTTCTAACTTGAGGACCAGTCCTGAATATTTAAATTCCTTCTAATTGAATGTGTAGTTCAGAATCTCAATTTAAAACTGAATTCTGCGAAAAAAGAAAAGAAAGAGCCCGGCTGGGCTTGGCTCAGCGGTTGAGCTTCAACCTAGGATACAGGCAATTGGGGTTCAATTCCCGGTCAGGGCACACGCCCGGGTTGTGGGCTCGATCAATGACTCTCTCATTGTTGATGTTTCTATCTCTCTCTCTCCCTCTCCTTTCCTCTCTCAGAAATCAATAGAGATATATTTTTAAAAAAAAAAGAAAGAAAGAAAAGAAAAGGAAAGAAAAGAAAAGAAAAGATTATTCTGCCTTCCCAAGGGTACAGTCATTTGCCCAGTTGCCCAGGCTCACCATATAGTTGTCTTTAAACGTTTCCTCTTTTTAAGTGCCCTTCCCTTATTATGAATACCTGATGATAGCTCCTTTAGGTTATTTCTTGAGTACCCCACGATTTCCGCTTCCACGGGGCTGATACAGAACCTGTATGTATATGGAGAACTCCAGCTACCCTGCTAAGGCCGTTGGAACAGTCTCCTCAGTGGCCTCAGCTTGCAGCCTCTCCTTCCAAAACTTCCTTTGCACAGCTGCTGCATGGATTTTCTTAAAGCACTGTTTTGATCGTTGCTTCTCTTATTAAAAATACCTTTTATTATTTTCCACTAACTCAAAGAAAAATGAGAAATTTTCAGCCTGATATTATATAGTTTTCCAGAATCTGACCCCAACCTGTTTTTCCAGTTTGCCTTTTACTACCCCAGGTAAATTGGCCCATTAGTTATGCCTCTAGGGTCTTTCTCCTGTTCATGCTCTCCCCCTGGTATGTCCGTCTCATTTTTCTCCAACTCTTTAAACCATGTTCATCACTAAAGAACATTACACCACAATGGACCTTAGGCTTTGCAATCCATAGACTAATGCAAATCCCAGCTTTGCCACTTACTGGCGTCGTGAGTGTGAGCAAATTACTTACCCTTGGATTCTGCTTCCTCATCTGTAGTCCACCCATAGTTATTGGGTACTTTGCATCTGCCTGAAACTGAAGGGACCTAAAGATACAAAGATTCCCTCATTCTAGCCCTGGCTGGCGTGGCTCACTTGGTTGAGCACCACCCCGTGCACCAGGAGCTTGCAAGTTCAATTCCTGGTCAAGGGCACGTGTCGGGGTTGTTCACTCGATCCCTGGTAGGAGGCACGCAGGTGGCAGCTGATCGATGTTTCGCTCTCACATCAATATTTCTCTCTTTCTCTTCCTCTCCCCTCCTCTCTTTCTAAAAATGAATTTTAAAAAATAACACAAAGTTCCCCTCATTTTCTGAACTCCTCTTTTTCTATCCCTACCATGCATTTGGAAACTGGGCTCTTTCAAGCTATCTTTATCTGTCATATTGCCATTAAATGTTGCAAACATTTCATCTCCATATATCTGAGCACTTTAAGAATATGCAGTAAGATTTTTTTTTTTAAGTTCTATGTTGACTAAGGCTCCTCGCACATGCTAAATATTTGTTGATACAATGAGTCCAGCCCTCTGAGTCTGGATCTCAGTGGAGCACTTGAAATGCTTCCAGAGTTTTCTCCTCCCACACAGAAAACTGACCTGGCCAAGAATATTAGGAAGTGGAAACATCATTTCTCACCCTCTCTGTGAGTTTCTCCCACCCATTTTCCTCTTTTGCCGGCCAAAATGTTTCAAATCCCTAGGAGCCCAGGGAAAGGCTGGTTTTGGCAGCTGACAAGAGAGGGATGAGATGTGGATGAAGAGGAGAAGAAATTTAAAAGACTCAGAGCCAGAATTGCTGGAGAGAAAAAAAATCTTTTTAATTGAATTTCTAAAAGGATCCTTGATTCTTGAAGAATGTTTATTTCCCCCTCCAGCTTGGGAGATTTTCCAGAACCAAAATGCTCCCCACTAGGAATAGTAGAAGTTGGCTTGCCAAGTGTAGAATCTGCTAACTCACTGGGTCCTAGATTTTGAAAAGTAGTCACCAAGAATACCATTTCACTTTTATTTATTTATTTATTTTTATTGAATTTATTGGGGTGATGTTGGTTAATAAAATTGTATAGGTTTCAGGGGTATGATTCTATAATATATCACTTGTATTTTGTATCATGTGTTCACTACCCCAAGTCATATCTCCTTCCATTTCACTTTTCCCCTGGGAAATAATTTTCAGTTTCAAAGCCTTAAAGTGTCCTAAGATATTGTTATACTCAAGTAATATTTTATGAATGTTATTTTAAATAATTAAAAACCCAAAGATTTTGTTTCCTGTCAATATATTTATGTTTGAAAACTGATGAGAAGGCTATTTTTAAGAATTTGAATCTTTTCATATCTATAATACTAAGAGAAAAAGAGAGGAGGTGATATTAAATCTTAAAACTATATGGTTATAAGCATCAATATTTATAGTATTCTCTTTTACTGTACTCCCCTCGAAACATCTGAAACCAACATTCTAAAATATTGTTAAAAAATAGCCCCCATACCTATCCATGCGCCCAGTGCTCACCAACTGTCTGTTAATATCAACCATCAAATCAGCCATATTTTGTTCCCTGTTTCTATTAAATTTCACTGATATTTTCTGAATGACAGTGGCCTACAAGGCACTATGTTAGGCTCTGTGGAGATACAAAAATAAATGACAGCCTCAGCCCTTCAGAATCCTAACTTGGTCAGGGGAACGGACATCTATAGCCATAAAACAAACAGAGAACATACAATGCAGTGTTTCAATTACAGATATACATACACTGTGCCATAGGAGAAAGAAATCACAGATGGGTGGATGATGAATACAAAGTCTTAATTCATCTGGGAACGCGTCATAGAGAGGTAGCATTCGGTTAGCTAATAAATATCAGTGCTTTGGGGATAGGGGTGGGGAGGAAGCTTTTCAGATAGAAGGAGCAGTGCGTGAAAAAGTTTACAAAAAGAATATTTTTTTAAATGGATGTGGGTGTATAGGTTGCTGGCGACCGTGCACAAGGAAGAGTGTAGGGGACGCTGAGATGAGGAAGGTCAGTGAATGGCTGATATGAATGTGAAACACTCAGAAATTCTAACAGCAGGAATATATTGATGCTTCACCAGACTTAGGGGCTCCGCTGAACCCAGCACAATAACAGAATCTAAAGGGCCAAGTACAGATTCTGACTCAGAAAAGAAAATGAGATGCAGTCCTAGAAGAGTATTGGCAGTTGTCACAGTCAAGGGGCAAGCGTAAGAAAACAGCAGAAGAACTCAGGACCACAGACCCAGAGTATGTTCACTGGAATGGGTGATGGATTAAAATGTAGACCCTGGAAAGGCCTGGCCATGTCCTTGTGTAGGAGGTGACCATAGAGGCGATGCAGCCAATTTTGTGATCCAGGGCCAAGATGCAAGGGCTCTAATGTCACCTACATGACCACTTGGAGAAGCAGATGGCCCTCTTGTCTACATAATGCAAAACAACTGGTCACATAAATTTTCTGAGTTTGACTTGGCTGAATTTTTCAGAATTTATAAAGCCGGCCTTCCTTTTGTATGAACTCAGAGATGACTTAGCAGATGTGATAGCGCACACATTTTGGTTTTAACAACATACTTTTTTAGGGATGGATCACTAGCACATATTTTAGATTCTACAGATTATATCTTAAGCCTTTTTCATATTAGGATTTTGGAAACTGACCATATTTCTCATAAGTCCTACAATTAATGAGCCATTTAATAATCATTTTCATACACTTGGGGAAAATCAGGGGATGTTATAGCTCTTAAATATAGTAAGAGGCCGAAGGTAGTGTAACAAGTTAGAAAATCAACACTTGTATTTTTTTTTTACCCAATTCTATTTTGTATCTATATTTTAAAAGAATTTAGTAACTCATTTTAAACAGTGTTGACGTAAAATTTCTGCTAATGCGCAACTCCTCGTACCCTTTTAACACATCCCAACTTTCTTTCATCTTGCTTCCAAACTCCTAATTCATTTCTACCATTTCTTTTTCCTCCAAAAACTAAAATATATTTTCGTGCATGATTTTATGACGCAATCAGCAATGTGCAGTACACAAACCAGTCTACACCCTTGTGAACATACGAGGAAAGGGGCTGGGATTGTCGTATGGAGGGTGGTCTCCTTTTCTCGTAATTCTTTCCCTGCAAGAATTCCCTGATGAAGAGGGAAAAAATACAAATAAAAGAGTGGAGATGAGAAAGCAAGAGAAGGCTCAGAAAGACCGACGATGCTTCAGAAAGCATCAAGGTAAGTCCAAGAAACGGCAAGAGACATAAATAACTGAACTTAAGACAATAAATATGAAGAGCAGTGGCAATAGGCTGTGATTGCTAGAATAAGGCCCTGTCCAAAGACTGCTAGTTCCTACTAAAAGATTTTAACCATTTTCCCTAGTTTTATTGAAATATAATTGAATATAACACTGTGTAAGTTTTAAAGTGTATGACATGATCATCTGATACACATATATTGTAAAATGATCACCACAATAAGGTTGAAAATGGATAATAAATGATGTTATTGGTGTATACCAACAATACATTATCAATCCTTAAAAGTAAATTTTACAAACAGATGTTCACACTTCAATGTGTTCATCGTAACAAAATAATTGAATAAAGCAGTACTCAGAACGAAAAGAAAGATTTTAAGCCAGGAGGCAAAAAATGCAGTATGTCTAAGGTGATCCTTACGTTCCTGACCTAAACAACCACTGAGATAAGAAACTCTGGGAGAGATCAAGGCTTGGGGAGCAGAAGTGGGTGTGGAGAGGAAAACATCTGAAGAGGAATCAGTTGGAGTATGTGCAGAGATCATGAGTTTTAATTCTCTGCTCCAAATCTGGGTACAATGCCTCTGCTCTGTGAGTCATAATTCTCTACCATGGCAGATATCACACCACACCAGAATTGTTTTCATTTATTCGTTTGCTTGCTTCCTTTATTTTATTTTGTTTTGTTTACGGGGTTATTTACTTAAGAACATTATAACCACTAGCATTTTTTGAGCCTTGAAAATGTGTCTGTTATACTGGGCCTGATACTATACTTGTACCAACTCATCTAATGATCAACAAATGGGACAGGTGCCTTGATTACCCAGGAATAAAAGATTAAGAAAGTTGCCAAAGGCCGCCAAGCTTGGAAGTCACAGAACCAAGACTTCAACCCCAGGAGGTACAGTTCCAAAGTCCATGCCCTTAACCTCTCCACACTGTTTCCACACATCAATGATTATACAATACCCAGCGATAAATATTTATTAGAGTATATTCACTAACTCTAGGAAATTGGCAATGAAGCCATAACAAATCCTTGTTTCCACGTTGATACGTAATAATAGAGGTGTTTCATATCTCTCTGGTCATCTTTTCCTCTTTTTACAAAAACAACCGTGTAGTTCAACAGAGATCATTCGAGTCTTAGCCCCAGCTGTGCCATTTGCAGAATGGTCTTGCTATTTCAGGCTTCGCTTGGACCGAGGCATTTGGACTAGAATCTCTGACGTCCTCTAGCTCTATAATTCTGGTATTTTACCCTGCTCACATTACTTTCATCCTCATAAAATGTCTCTATGATGTAGGAAACATTAAATCCAAATTTCTTGCATGAACATACTTACGAATCCACACATTAAAATCTCACTGTTTCAAAAAGGAGTAATAAGACAGCTTGCCCATTAAATTCTTACTGTTCCGGGGGGGGGGGGGGGGGGGGGCGGGGGGGGCGGGGGAAGACCCAGGTATCCACCAGGCCTTGCTAATTCCAATTCTGTGATTTAACTGCCTTTATTGGCCATCCAAAAGCCTGTGATTCACTACAGAGCTTAGCATTTGCTTTGTAGGCTCCAAAGAGAGCACTGCCAGGCCCCTCTCTGCAGCTTTCATGTGCCCTAAATCCAGCCCATCCCTGGGATAGCTGTTAGCACGGCCATCTGTTTTTAAGTGCTGATGCCCACCCCTCCCCAAGCCGTATCTCTGGAGCGAAACAAATGTTTGTAAAAAGGCAGAAGCAACTGCTTACATTTCACTTCTTCAAAGCCCTGCCAGCAAAACTTTTTCTCCCACATAGTTATGCTTCCTCAAAATACCTTCTCTGTGCTACAGTTGTGGGCTTTTTAAGAAGCAATACTTTTCCAAGCCTTTTCACTTCCTGTAAGAATACATCCCTTACATTCAGATTTAGGACCTTCCCAACCCCTCATGCCAAATGGGGCTCATGGTTGAAACCTAGTTTCTTACTATTTAAAACAAGAAGCATGCAGTTTTATAAAAATGTTATGGAGAGTATCCTCCATTCACGGTGACTATTCAATCTCCAAGACCCCAAATACATTTTATTCTTGTATGAAAGTACATATGTTTACAACTTAAAAGCACCCAGTTATTAAAATTTTATAACTGAGCTAAGAGTTTCTGGCCAATTTAATCCCATCATTTTAATTTAGAAACAAGAGAAATGAGAAGCTAGTGGCAAGTTCAAAGAATAAACAGAATTTTCAGGCTGTAAAAGAAGTTCAAGGTGATTCAGTACATCATTTTCTTTCTCTACATGGGGATTTTAGATGCCCGGAAGAAATATTAAATAAGTATATGTGATATATAAGTAAATAATGTATAAATACAAAAAATAAGCATAATACAATTTAAATGTGTGAATTATTTAAAAATTGAGAAGGAGTTGCTAATGAGATTGGTCAGAAATAGAGTTCTACTTTGCAATATGGACTTGTCTGCGGCTATTAATAAAGGGATTACTTTATAGCCCTTTTAGCCTACATGGAAGAAAAGAGATTGATAGGCAAGATTTATTTATGTGCATCAAATGTGTCAACATCTTCTGCCCTCAACTCTCATGATGCCATAATAATTTTGTTAATTCTGAAGAATGTAAAAATCTCCATGAGAACAATTTAAATAAGTACCCTGGGACTATATGATCACAGCAGAACATTTTTATATCACAAACCTGTATCAAATTCTTTACCCCCTTCTCTCCCAATACAATATTGTGAATAGTAAAGTGACCTCTTGATGTCCTCTGCCAAGAGAAATTCTCCAGTGTGAATTTATAATATTCATGCCTCTGCCGGAAGGAATCCATTAACATGATTTCCTCAGATGGCTTAGGAGCCAGGCTCCCACCTGTCACTGCATATCCACTACACATCTCAAATATACCGGTGTTATGTAAATCTTTCCAGTGTGTGTGTGTGTATTGATCATGCAATGTTAAAACAGTCATCCATCTCGTTTGCTGTTCACCACGTAACTAAAATATGTCTATGCTTCTGTATTTTCTAAAAAAAAAATTGATAGTTAAGCAATATTTAATGAAATACTTCAATGTATCCATTGCTGCTCTAATTTCCAAGTGTTGCCCATTGAATTAGGCATTCCGGTACTGAAGAGCTACTATGCAACTATTGTTAAATATCATGGAGATACAAATGTGATGCCTACAAAGTTTTTTAAGATAATTTTCAAGAGTTGCTTAGGAAACATGGTGATTGCACCACACTGAGTCACGGGGACCCTGCTGTGATTGTTTGGCAGATTGATATATATGAGGACACAGAGCTTGTGATCTATCTCCACTTGGATTTTCAGTGTGGTTTCTGGAGGTTACTCTTTAACCATTCCAGATATTGGAAGGGGCAAGTGTGGCAGATCCAAGACCAGGTGCCATTTGGTTTAAGATGGAGAGAGATGCCTGGAGTCCCCGAGCCTACTACTGGCTACCTGTCATTGCTGACCTATCCCCAAAATGGATCTCTCATGCCTTATAATTGTGTGTGTGTGTTTGTGCTCACGTGCACACACATGGGCATGCACACATGTGCACACAAAGGACATCCAAAAGCTAAAGTAGAGGCTTTGACCCAAACACATATGAAACTCCTGGCCATGGAAGTTTGTTGGGCTGCAAAAGCCAAGTGCTCCTTTCAGCTGAAGACAGGCCTCAGGCCACCTGCCTCCCTCCCACTCCAGTTGGAGGCAGAACAGCTCTCTCAGCCCCGTTCTCCTCAGCTCCCATCCTAACCTGGGCCTAAGAGTCCAACAGGGAAAAGAACCCAGAAAAGATGGATTTAAGCAAAAGCCTGTTGAGGAAAGAGGTCGTTTTTCTCTCACGCCATGAATAGCACTCAAAACAGCTCAATCCAGTCTCCTTTCTGCTGGGCTTTCCATGAGCTCACTGGGCCGTCTGTGAGGGGGGTGGTTATAATATTGGGGGGCAAGAAGGTTGTCTCTTCCCAGACAGGAGCAAGCCCCCTGGTCCTCTTCAGCTCAATGGCAGAGAAATAGAAAATGAATCCCAAATCAGAGCTAATCAAAAGAGAGAGGCATAACTCCAAAAAGACAAAATCTAATTAACAAGTTATGTATAAACACGTGCACTTTTAACCTTCTCGATCTTTACATTAAGATGCCTGTGCCTGGCCCAGCCCATGTGGCTCAGTGGTTGAGCGTTGACCTATAACCAGGAGGTCACGGTTCAATTCCCGGTCAGGGCACGTGCCCAGATTGCGGGCTCGATCCCCAGCAGGGGGCGTGTAGGAGACAATCAATGGCTCTCTCATCATTGATGTGTCTATCTCTCCCTTCCTCTCTCTGAAATCAATAAAAATGTATTTAAAATAAAATAAAATGCCGGTGCCTCCTGCTGTTGCTCCGTAAGGACTCTGAGGAATCCACTCTGTCCCTGACCCAGGTCACTATCACTCCCCTCCTCTTCCTGACTCAGAAACAAGAGAAAGAACAGATGAAAAGAGTCTTGATTTCCCATTAGAGGAACACACAGAGCATTGAATGAGATACTTAACCCCTGTTGGAATCCCTCACGTCTTACAATTGTTTCCTTTGTGCATTTTTTTCTCCCTCTTACAGGACATTAAAAAGAAAAGTCTTCAGGGTGATCACTCTTTCTGACCTAACTCAGAATCTGCACTGCAATTCAGCTCTATGCACTTTTCATTTTAACACACACATTATTTTCTCTATGTGCGAGAGTGAGCCAGTGTCAACACTCAGTGATCCACGACTGCCTCTGAAAGGCGCAGAGCCGTCCCAGTGCACTTACTGTGCAGGCTCGCTGCAGTAGCATCAGTGTATGAAGTGAAGTCATCTATTTTCAATTACTCCATTCATGGAAATGCCTTTTCAAGCACAGCTTCTTATTGTGAGCCCAGCTGTTTGTTTCAAATTACAGTTCAAGAGCCAAGTTTTAAGGGCAATAAAATGTGGCTATACATCACTGTCTACAAGACAATGACTTACCAGATAAGCAAAAGAACTGGGGTTTTACAGCTTTCCATAGTATAAAATCTCCCACAGGTCAAGGGCCACAGTTTTCAACATGGATTAGGATTACCAAAAAAGTACCACACCGAAGAAAATTCCTGAATGTAGGCTGAAGGTGGGTTTTTGTTGTTTGGTTGGTTGGCTTTTGTTGTTTGGCTATAAAATCATGCCGTTGGGAAGCTATACCTACCCAAAAAACACAATGAAGTATAATAGATTATGCTGCAGGTGTTGGTCAGCCCAGACAATGAGATTCAATTGTCTAGTTTAGCCAAAAATTTGAAACAGAATAATTCACATTCCTGTTGAGGAAATATACAAGGATGAGGAATCCATTTCTGTCTTAAGCTTACCGCACACAATCTGCCTGCCATTGGTACTTTGGAACAGAGACAATGAGCGTGAGTGGCAACCTATTTAATCTTTGGGCTGCTACAATTACAGAGGCTGTTTCTACTCCCACTAGAGAAAATCACCTAAAGTTGCATTTACTTAGCTAGAAGTTGGTATTCATGAGACAAGAATAGATGGAGAAAGCAGGAGATAAGTAGAACTTCCATAACCTAAATTTAACAGCTTACACTGAGCTAGAGCATCACACTGTCCATAGGAACCCTCATCTTCTCCCCAACACATGTATTCAAGTTTGTTTTAATTCCCACCTGAAGATATGGTTTTTTATTGATTTTAGAGAGAGGAAGGGGGAGTGGGGAGAAAGAGAGAAACATCGATGAGAGGAAAACATCTATTGGTTGCCTCCCATACGTGCCCTGATTGGGGATCCAACCCCCAACCTTCTGGTGTACAGGATGACACCCCAACCAACTGACCCACCCAGCCAGGGCCATGTATTGAATTTAATGAAATAAAGAATATGTTGAGTGCCTTTAGGGAAAGTATTAGAAAGGCTCCCCAGGATGAAAGAGTAACCTAATTCCTATATAACTTCATAAAAACCACATACACAGCTACATGAGTAGGTTAAAATAATATGCATTGGCATCCAAGGTCACAGGTAACCATCGAACGCTTTATTGATAAAATATTTGTTATATAGCCACAGTCAGTATCTCTGATTTTATCCAATAACATTAACATTGAATACCAGATTCTGTTGGTTGCATCAAAGTACATAACACCTAGAACAATCGTCACTCATAGGACTGAAGTGTTGTAATAATCCCTCACAATGAGCAAGCCACCTCCAGTCAGTAACAACATTTTTTGTAATTACACACACAAGCAATTCAGCAATTAACAACAGCCATGGTTGGACAGTTTACTATCACTGATGGCCTGAGACTTAAACCTTGCTGACTGGTCACAAGTACACATGTGTTCCCGTGTCCAAACATTGCAGACCAGTCACGGGATAACTCGTGTCTACACTTACTTTAAGTAATTTTAAACACCTTGATGACTGGTCACCATGGAAAAGTAGTCGGCCACATGGTCAAGTTCTGGCTCGAAATAGCTGGTCAGCAAGGTGTTTTAACATCTTATCCAAGTACAAGAACTCTAAAAAGTAAAGTGACTATGCTCACCCTAACAAAACAGCCTTGTGAATTTTGCATTCTTGACCCTGACCCTGCAGGAAATCTGTGCTGTTTGCTTTAGTCAAGTAAATGTGTGGTTTTATCTCCTTGACTCTTACTTGTCTCCAGAGACAAGCATTCAATTCTATTCTACACCTGTAGCCTAAAAGGATGTTTTTTGATGATGTATGTTGTTCAGTTTTTATCTTCTTGCGTGGTCATCAGGGAAAAACTGAGGAAAATAAAACTAAAGGTTTTTCTGGCAAATACACACACACTCTAATGTTTTCTTTTACAATCTAAGACTGTAACTGTCTAGTAGGTCTAACCCTTAGTCTGGCTAACCTCCTTTGATTCTTCCTGTTTATATACAAGTTAGTATGTTTAGAATGCTAAGGATTTCACTTTACCTAATCTTAGCTAAGGAACTAAAACTACATAAACAGGAAGACGGAAAAAAATTAATTTATTAAATAGGCCCAGGTTAGAGCTGAGGTTAGCCTCAGATTTGAAAAAGAAAGTGACTAACTTTTGTACAAATATGTCTGTTCTTTTTTCTCTTTAGGCTACTTTAATAAAACAATACATGTGTCATTGAACTATTTTTATATAGAATAAGTGCAGTGATTTCTCATACGAATATTATTATACACATAAGAAAGTCTAAACATCATTCATCAGTTTAAAAAAAAAAACACAAAACATTACTATAAATATAAAATTAAAATGTTGACATACGTCAAGTGCTTTCTAAAAATGATGAGAGCTTTTGAAAAGAGAATCTCCTTTAGACACGCCCATGACTTAGTTGCTGTTGTCACAGTTACTAATTTCCTGCAATGCCTGATACAGTCCATGATGACTACAAATTCAAAGAATACTTGATCTATTCTTGACAGTTACAATCTATCAGATCATTCCAAATAACATCTTCCAGGAATGGCAGTGCATGGGCAGACCTTTGGAGGATGTGAAAGATAATATCTTTATAATGTTATTTCATATTTTGATAAGATTATTTAAAATTCACTATGTAATAAAACCCATGGTTACTGGAGTGGATAAAGATATACATGTTTAAATTCTTCTAAGCAACAGTTTTGCAAGAGTGATAGTATCTCAAAGAGTAGGTTTTTTTTCATAAAAAATTTTTTCATCCAAATTATTTTGTTTTTTAATGCTTGAATAATGATGCCATACCTTCACATAAATTTTTGGTAGATTTGAGAAATTGAGAAAAATAGTGACATATAAATAAAAAGGCAAACTAATAAATGTATTCCTAGTAGTAATGTGTTAATTTCATATTCAGTTATAACACAGAAATTTAACTCATCCAAGTGAAATTTATAATTATTCATTTATTTCTAAAAATCATTCTGTCAGTGAAGGTCTGTAGTTTAAACTTCTTGTCATTCTTAGTCATTTTATGTTTTTGGATGGTGTTTTCCACCCCACAATATTTCCCATGGATTGCTTATAAATTGAGGGGCTTTCCATTTCCGCTAATTGTCTTGTTAAGCAGTCTTTTCACATGTTTGTTTGTTTTAGTTCAGTTTTTCAAAGAAGGAAAACATAGTTGCAACTGTTGATATTTTTTTCTTCTGGATCTATTTTGTTTTATTTCACAGTTCTTACTGCACTGATTAGAATTTCTCAAATGACATCACATAATAGGGGTGATGAAAACAGCACCTTTGATGTTACACTACGAGGTATGTCGTTGGCTCTTCTTTTACACTAAATACTCCACATTATGTTGAAAACCTCTCTTCCTAGTCCTAATTTACTAACTTTTCACCCACAGTTATGTTGAATTTAATTCAATGCTTTTTTTATTATTTATTGAGATAACTGTTTTTCTCGTGTGAATTTTTAATGCGATCAATTTCACATATTCTCTTAATATTGACTTATCCTTGAGTTAATGGGCTTTGCACTACTTTGTTCACCTTCTTATGTTTGGGGGAGTTTATCCATTATCCAATCTGAGTCCCCAAGTTAGAAGCCAGAAACTCATTTCTTCAGTCTCCCTGACAAAGAGAAGTCCCCAACACATAACCTAGATCTACGCCTAGTAGCTTTATTTCTACTAAAAGCCAGAGTGGAGTCTGTCTTACAACTGATTGAATTAATAATCTCTGATTAAATTAATTTACTGAGGAATACAGTTTGCTAGTATTTTTTTAAATTTATTGTTGATACTATTACAGATGTCCCCTATTTCCCCTCCTTTACCCACCTCTACCAAGCCCTCTACCTATTTTATTAAGAATATTTTTACAAAGTATAAACAAGAAAAGTTGCTCTACAATTTCCTTTGCTGAGGGGAAACAGAGTGAATGTTCTTTTTGTTAAACATCTATATTGAACATTGGTAAAATGAAGTGATATGTGACTTTGGTAAAATTTGAGACACTACTTTTTTCTACCCTGGTGGATTTTGTTCCTTAAATATTTGAAAGTCTTATATATTTCTTTAATTCTTACACCATAGGTATACATCTATTTAGGTTTTTTAAATTTCTTCTTGAAACAGCTTAGACAATTTTTTTCTAAAAGCATTAATTTCATTATTTTATGTTAGCAAAAAAAAATCTCAATTTTTAATCTTCTCTATATCTGATTATATCTACTACAGAGCACTTATCAATTTACCTCCTTTTCAACAAATTTTTCATGAACTTTTTATACTTTATTGTCCTTTCCCATTTTTAAATTGAGGTTCCAATAAGCAGTGAAATGGTAGAGAATGGCAATGGCAACAAAGTCCTCCCCTTGCAAAATTGCTTCTCACATATATAATCTTATTTCATTATTATTCCAAAAGAACAGCCTCAGCAATGGGAGGGATATTATATATATATATATATATATATATATATATATATATATATATATATATATATATATATATAAAATATATGTGGTATAATATATATATGGTATAATTTTATAAATATATATAATATATATAATATATATATGGTATAATTTTATAAATAAATAAATTTTTAAAACTAAGCTTCAGAAAGGTTGGAACTGCCCAAAGTGACCTAGAGAAACATGTTTTCATTTCTGACCCAGATTCTTCTTACTTCTCCTTTTTGCACAAAGATTAAAATAATATAAGAACTACTACCATTGGTTGATATTTCTATATAACAGGCACTGTTCTAAAATTATTTGAGTCTCATTTAATGAAAAAACACACACTATAAAAGTACAATTATTTTCCCTATAATTGAAACACTAAAAATAGTTCATTCACCTCAGGCAAGGGAAGCCTGGAACAGAGGCCCCATTATTCCTCCAGATGTAAGGAATGGGATAATGTTCCATGTCTCCTTCAGCAAAAACAATCTCAGAGTTAATGTCTCAGTAAATTATCCAGAAGGAGGGAGAGGGAAGGAAGGAAGGAAGGAAGGAAGGAAGGAAGGAAGGAAGGAAGGAAGGAAGGAAGGAAGGAAGGAAGGAAGGAAGGAAGGGGGGAGGAAGAGAAAGGTTGTATTCTATATAATATGCTGCTTCAAATAATGTTGCATTTCTTTGTTAAAGAGAAAAACTGCACCTGATACTTGCTAAAAATAGCATGAAAGACTTTATTCAAAACTATTAGAACAGTGGTCAATAGGAAAGACTAAACTCAACCCCACTGAAACAAAATGGGACTGGACGCCGTAACTAAGCGACTCTATTTGCTAATTGGTGCTGATGGAAGCTAGATTCCGACCCTCACACAGAGATTGAGAGATAGGGGCCTTGTTTCTTCATGATTAAATTCCCAGGTCCTTGAGAAAGACATCCCTGGATTGTAGAAAATTTACATGTCAAAGAGGCAGAGAAGAATTTACACTGGCAAATCAGGGGCCTCCCATCTGGACAAAACCTGTCTAAAGCTTTGCCAAGGTGAGAGAGACATTAAGGCTGTGTCAGCTTGATGAGGTATGTCATTGTCTAACCACTACGTACATCTGAAAGTAATGCAAAATAACTTTGAATATCAACTGCAACTGAAAAATAAAAATTAAAAAAGTAAAAATGAGGCTGTGTTGGTCATCTTTGACTCTCTAAATCAGATAAATCTGCCCCAAACCTCATCTCCTAGCTGTCAAGATCTTCTAAATCATATGTGGTTAAGGAGAGGACATCTCTCTCTTCAGTGTTTTGGACAAATTTCAAATGCTTAACAAAACTTAGAACATTTGTGGGGCAGGGCTCTATCTTCAGTCCACGCTAGACACCACTGACACTCTCTGCCCAAGTTCTCATGGTCACTCACCAGAAATCCAGAGCTCCGGGCTTCCTTGCCAATCTGTCACCTAGGGATTCTTCACTGACCTCCTAAGATCACAGCTCCGGGCAATCTCCGGATAGCACAGGCCACCCCACTGTCCTTCATGATCTGCCCTGTGACCCACAATCCTCGGGGGGGGAGGGGGGAATCCAAGTATCAGCAAAAACTAGAACGTTTTTTCTCTGAAGAATGGCTTGCTTTTGCCTTTCTCAGCCTAGGTTTTTTTCAAAAACAAAAGTATAAGTGGAGATTATTTTCTGAGTACCTGGCAACTTTTGCCTTTGGTCAGCCAACACAAAAGTCATAAATAAGCATCTTGGAGCACAACATATGGCTACCTTCATAAGACGAAAAAAGGTACTTCTTTACATTTCCAGATTCCTACGGCAGCAAATAAAATAGAAAATAGTAACAAAGTATCCTGCCATATACATATATGTACTGTATATATGAGTTTATTTAGAAATAAAGAAAATTTGAGAATGAAGATACCAAAGAATAACAATGTTTCCTTTTTCTAACTAGATACTAAATTAATGAGTAATACTTTAATTTTTATGTTTCTTTATCATTTGTTCTGATTTTTCTGCATTTTCTAAGATAGCCAACAAAATATCATGGATTTCTTTTGAAATGAAGAAATAACAGAAGTTAAGAAAATAGTTAAATATTTAATGTTGGTGAAACTCATAAAGAAAAATAGAAAGAAAATCATTAAAGGAAAAAAATAGAGCTTTATATCAACAATTTTATCACTCACAGAAAATGTATTTTTTAGGCGAAAACTTGAAATGAAGAGCTAATACGCGATTTAGCAATCCAATTTTTTTTCCTTAATAGTCTCCTCTACAATTGTCTTAAAAGAAATTAAATGGTGAAAAGTCATATATTGATAGAAACTGGGACATTCTAAGTCTACTAATAACCTTGTGTGTGTTTCACAACAGAGTATCTGTTACAAACAGGTTTCCATCTTCTATTCCCCACACAATACCAAGCCACCACGATAGCCTCAACCACTGAAATGGTTCAGTAAACATTAGTCTAGTAGGCTATTCTCTTCAAAATTGTGCTTCAAATAGTAAAGAAAGCTCTTCATTCTATGGGAAATTAGCTACATAAAAAAGCTTCTACTGAAAATAGAACAAAGGTACAGTATCGCAAAGAGGTTGCTTACTTTCATATTTTCATTGTATATCTTTTTTTTCCCAGGGTTTTCCCCTGAGTTCCTCAAACAAAGCTTCCAATTAACTAAAAGGAAGTCCTGTCTAGACTAGATAGCATCGAGTTTTTCTTATCTAACGGATAACATTTCTTTTATTTCTTGTTAATGTTATAGATATATTTGCCTACTTCAGCTAGAATTTTACGCTTCTTATAATCTTGTATCTGAAATCAGTGACCAAGGAAAGCAGCTTTAGAATAACTAGTGATACTACAAATGGCTACTTTTTATTTTTAAAAATCAGGAATTTTTAACAAATGGCTTAAGGAAAACTGGACAGATACCTGCAAAAAAATTTGAAACTGAACCACTTTCTTAGACCATATACAAAAAAGAAACTCAAAATAGATTAAGGATTTAAATGTGAGACCTGAAACTAGGTCTCACATTTAATTACATTATATTAATTTTTATAAATTCATACATGCTCACTGTAAAACAATTCAGGCACAGATATTTCATTAACCTAATGATTAACGAATCATTAATCATTCCTGATTAAACTTCCTCTGCAGATACCTTCAGAAATCTGATCTAGCTTGGTTGGGTACATTCGCACCCTGGTCCTACAGCCCTTTGCTTGAAACAGGGGTTTGTGAATGAGGCAGGCAATGTGCATTTCTAAAAACAAATGGCAGGGGAGGTGGAGCTCAGCAACGATGCAGCACTGTCAGTAACACACCTGTAGCAGGCGAGGGGCCAAATACAGTACAACAAAAGGCAATAGAGTAACCAACTGGAATCATGTGTAATACTAAAAAAATGAAAAGAAATCTGGTCACTTTGATACAACTAATGCAAAGTAGTTTCACTAATCCAGCAAAGCAGGAATATCATCACAGGGGTAAGTTTCCTTAAACATATTTTTTTCAAGCATTACCTTTATCTGACGATGCTAAGAAGAAGAAGAGCCTTTCATATTTTACTTTTTATTCAAGCAACAGGTGTATATGTTTTTAAATAAACTATTAAAAAGCACTATAAAAGGATCTTAAAATGAAAAGCAAAAGTCTCCAGCCCCACCCCTACCCACCCAACCCCATATACCACTTCCTACTTCTGTTTCTGTTTTTAATTCTTGTCATGGTTCCCTTCCCACTCAAAATAATACGCATATTGCACAATTTTTTAAATTTAAGACATTATCTATTTACTTCAGCTCTCAGAATGAGACTTTATTTTGTTATGTTTATTTTAGTTCTATTAGTTACACTTTTATCTGTTAAGGGTATATATCTTTTGTTATTCTGTTTACCTTAAACATTGATAGTATTTACGTTCTGTGCTACAGCTATTTTTTTTTTTTTTACCTCTTCCATATTTTGTCTATAGATTGAATCTAAAATTTGGAAACATATGAACTCGTATTACCCTTAATTGGGGATTTTGCTTATTGGTAACCCACATGCATTCCCGATCTGCTCTAAACGCTCTCTTCTTCTGCAGGGGTGGGACACATTTCCCTCACACTCCCTCACTAAGAGGCTTCTGGGTTCAATTTAGAGTGTCCAGTGCAGTGCAACTGGAGAAATGTTGGTTGACAGAAAGGAGGGAGAAGCCGTTCTCTCCCTGGCAGAGGTCATGGCTGGCACATCCAGACCTGCAGTGATGTGAATGTTTGCAGCAGCCGGCTAGATTCCCTGTGACCTGCCAGTCCCCTGCTCTGGGGCCAGCACAGTGCCCGTAACTTCTGAGACGATTCCCTGTAGCATTCACCCCTCTGGGGCAGTCCCAGCTTCCAGACCTCTAGATCCAACTTGTACAGGCGGGACCCAAACGTCTACTCGTGGTGGTTTACTTTTCACACCTCCAGGCCTTTCAATGATCATGCGAGCACCTGATTCCCTGCCTTAAACCCCAATCTCTTCGCAAGACTTTTCGGTGTTTTTGTGCAACATGCCAATGATGTGTTATAGAACTGAAATCTTATTAACCAGCGTCAGCCCAATGAAGTTAACTTTAAAAGCTGTATTTTCTAGGTCCCTGTGCTTTGAGACATTTTAGTCTGCTTTCCCACTTGATTAATAGTTTGCTGAGGGTAAAATTCTAGGTCGAGACCATTTTTTTCTCAGACCTCTTATGGCATCGATGCTGTTCTCTGGGACCCAGAGTTCCTCTGCTGTTCTGATTCTTCCAGATATGTGTGAGCGTTTCCCCCCCGACCGCCCAGAAGCCTCTTTATCTTTCCCCTTAGCGTCATGTGGGAACCCAGGTGCGTCTTCATTTCCCCTGCAGACTCCGTTCTCTTTAGCTGTGGGAGGTTCCTTTCTCACATTTCTTTGAAAATCCCCCCCACACACACACTTTTCTTTGTTCCCCATTTCTGGGCCTCCTCTAACACTGAGGTTGATTTTTTCTCTGTTTTTTCTTTCGAGTTTCCTAGATTTTTTTTTGCCCTTTTTTAGGCAATTTCTTTAGGGTTCAAACACCTGTAAGGGAGGATGTTTACTTTAGTAAAGACAAGTTTAATTTCTAAGACGTCTTTCTTATTCTCTAATTTTTCATAGATTCTAGGACTTTTTGTTACATTACCTTCTGTTCACTGAATTGTCTGCTTCTGTTGGAACCTGTTCCGTTTCTCCGTGTTGGCTCTTCTCTCTCGTGCTGTTGGTTCTCTGCACGTACCTGGATGTTTCCCGAGCGTGAGCATGAGGGCCTGGATTGTATTTTCCAAGTAGTTGGTAGGTTTCCTCTGCCTGGTGTGTGTTGACTTCCTTCACTTGGATATATAAACATATGCATTTATGTTTTAATTCTAGCTCTTTTCAGCATGTAGGGATGTGTGTACGTGAGCAGGGCCTGGGCTCGCTGCCTTTGCCCGGGCCCCCCGACATAAAGCCAGCTTCAGGCGAGGAAGCCGCCAGGCGCCAGGATGGGGCAGGGCTTGAGCTAGGGCAGAGGCGCCCGCCCCGGGAGCCTCACATTTTAGAGCAGAAACTCCATATTTTTTGCCCGCTCTGAACACAAAGACGGGAATAGGGGGGTTGGGGAGGAGGCGGGGAACCTAAGAAGGAGACGGTGGTAGAAATAAATGGAGCTCTACTTGGCGAGGATGTTTGGAGGAAAGTTGGCGTAGAGGCAAGACCACAGCAAGAGCGCCTCCCGAGGAAGCTTCAGACATCCTCGGTATTGTAAATGAGAAGAAGTGTAAAGAGCAAAGTACTGCCCCCGTGGAATAAAATATACTAAAGTGCTCAACCATTTAAACATTCAATAAATTATAACCGAGCACTCGCTCTGTGCTTAGCTTTGTCCAGCTCTCATCTATTTTTTTTTAACTTGGTTGTGTCACTGCCTGTAGGTCAGTGGTTCTTCTTACCCCTGACTTCACCTATCTGAATAGAGTTTTTGTCCTGCTCCCTGCCTCTCAGAAGACTGCGGCTCAGGCAAGCGCGGCCGACGCATGTCCTTACCTGCGGGCACGACCCTGGCACCTGGGAGAGGCAGAATCTTGGCTCCGTTACCATGTGTAACCGAGGCCTTAGGAAGCTGAACTCCAGAGACGTTGCAAAAATCAGAGTCAGGCTGGGAGCCACTCCTAATCCTGGCCTTGTTATCCGTGCCTCCAATTACATACGCTAGGCACACGGTATTGTTTGGAGTTATTGTAACAGTACGTAAATTTGTCACTTGATTTTTACAAGCTCTTACATATATAGGATGGCTCATGTTGTATATGTATTATAAACGTGTGTCTTCATCATTTGCCTACTCTTTAGTCCCTGGAAAATCTGATGGGTTTTGTGGGGTTTTTTTTACTTTTTGAATATTTTTCCTAAGTCAAGATTTCACAAAGTGTGGTCTGTGACTCAAACAGCCAGACGTGCTTGATAACAAAGGAGTCTTCTGGAAAGTTACTCTAAATGCAGGCTATTAAAATGGGCCTCCCAGGGATCTAGATTTTTATCTTGTGCCCCGCCCCGGTCCCCACCCCTGTACACTGACTCCTGAATCTTTATGTGCATAATTAAGTACTGTGGTGGATGCAAAAGAAATGCCTCAAGCAACCCTTGTGTTGCCAAGACTGGACGCTGGCAGGAGAAGTGCACAACTTTTCATTGTCAAGTGCAAAGGGAGTTCAATGGCAGCTGTACCCCAATGGCTCCAAAGCCCTGAGGCCTCGTGAGTCGAGTTGCCAGCGTGGGAGTGTAAACTCGGAAAAGCCCATGGGATTGGAAAAGCCCATGGGATTGAGTGTTGTGTCCAGGCTTTGTCAAGGATAAGCCTGGACAGAAATAAGAAAAGGTATTTGTTCGGCATTAGCAGTGGCAGTTTCTTAATTAGTAATCCACTGTTTCCCTTTATAATTTTACCTTAGTATAAACTTCATACACAAAAAGGCAACACCCATTCCCCCTGCTTCCCAGGTGAGTTAGCATCTCACTAACATTTTCTAGAAGGGCCAGGACTGCAAGTGTACATAATAAAGAGAATTAATTAGTGAGGCACAGGGTGGGAAAATACTCCAAGGGAGAGTGAACACTGGCATTTTTTGTTTATACAAAAATGTTGATTTTCTTCCTTAAAGAGGAGAAAAGAGGTTTGTTTTGGTTGAGACCTTACGGCTGCTGGGATGTAAATATGCATAAACAGTGCGCAAACAGCCCCACCCTCACAGCCAGATGTGCAATCATATTACCTCCCATGTTCCAAAAAGTATCCACAAAAGTGCCGGGTGATTTTAAGGTGGAAGCTCATGGACCCGAGAGGGCCCTTTAATATCCTGACAACAGCCTTATAATAACTTCAGTGCTCTTTTGAAAGCAATGGATTCCGATGAAACAAAACACAAATTTTTTTCAAGTTAACTGAAGGATGAGTCAGTAGATTGTCACAAGCGTTATGGATCACATACACTCAGGCGAAGCCAGAGGGAAAGAGGAAGCTGGGTATCGAAAAGAGAAACAGCTCGGAAGGACTAGAAAGATGCAGGAAGAGGGAGTCCAGCGGAGGAAGTAGCTGGGCCTGCGCCCAACCCACAGCCACGGACCCAGAGACAGACATGCCCTCAGCCCACGGATCCGTGTTTTAAGACACAGATGCTGAGAAGGGCCCCCCCTTTTCCACGGCTCAACTCACAACATCTGAAACAGCTGTTCTCTGCGCTTTGGTTTAAAATCTAAAAAAAAAAAAAAAGGCACCCTAAAAACGCCTACTATTTTGACAATGTTTTCTAACGCAGATGAAAACGTTGCTCTTTATAAGGGGCTGGGTGTAAAAGATTTTAGGCCTTCTTTGCGTTGTGGGTCCCTTTTACTGTTAGCAGGACCCAAGCAAACACACTGGAGGCATCGCTTACTCCGGTCTCCGTCTTGGTCTCATCACAATGGTCCTCAAAGTTGAGAAGCAAGAGAAAAGCAACACAGGGACAGGAAATTGGATATAAAAAGCCCCCTGGCTCCTAGTACTGAAGAGTCATTTTTTTATTTGATCTCGCCATCCTAAGTTTTCGTTAATTCTTTTAAGAGAGGACTTCATTAGCATGACTCTACCGCATTCTAATCCACTGAGGGGTTTGGTACAGCTGTTTTTGTTGTTCTTCTAAGGTAGAAGCCATATGTCTTCTTTTTCACATTTGCTTAGAGAAAAACGAATTCATTCTGTCCTATTTGAGATATACCAGCCACATTCCTCCTGAGACAAGTAACGAAGAAATGCTTCTTTATTTTTAGTTCCCATCTTGAAAAGAAATCAGAGTAAGGTAGGACTGTTGGGAGAAAGAGACAATAAGTTGTATCAAGCAAAAAGGAGCTCACAACCGATCCCAGGCTGCTACCTTGTCCCCTCATTTGAGACACCTGTCTCCGGGGACAGTCTTCATAAACCCACAGCGACAGCAGTGCCCTTGCCCCCGGGAGTTCACCCAGCTCCGCCTGGTAACAGTGCAGGGAGATACCCTCTCCCGGGGAAGAGTGAGGCAGTGGCAAAAAATACCCGGAGGCGTGCAGAGCTCTGCCTGAGAGCAAGTCCGCCCGAAGTGCCCCAAGCACTCTGCACTGAGTGTTCCTACTGAAATAAGACAAGAAATGAGTCTTCATTTCCTTTCAAGCTTTTTTTTTTTTTAATATATCTTTATTGATTTCAGAGAGAGGAAAGGAGAGGGAGAGAGAGAGATGGAAACATCAATGTTGAGAGAGTCATTGATCAAGCCCACAACCCGGGCATGTGCCCTGACCGCGAATCGAACCCTGATCGCCTGGGTCCTAGGTCGATGTTCAACCGCTGAGCCACGCCCGGGCGGGCTCCTTTCAAGCTTTATATGCACTTATAAACTCAGAAATGCCTATCATCTCTGAGGTTAAAAAAGTAAACTCAACGAAAGAAGAAGACAAATGCATTTGCCATCTCAACCTATACCTAAAAAAATGTTGACATTATTATTTAAATGTTAGATATACATGCTTATTGTAGGAAATTTTAGAAAACATTTTAATTTTATGTAAAAGATTTTTTTGCTTCTGTCATATCCCCGGATAGTTCCATCTTTAAATTCAAAAAATCCTGCACGTGGCAAATACCAAGCATTCTGAAGGTAATGTTAAAATATGAAAACAATAATCACTACATGCTGAAATTTCTAAATGAACTGAAAGTTTTGGGGGGAGAGGAAAAATAAACCCCTAAAATCTTTCTCTTACCTCTTCATGCACCCGCCTTCATAAGAGCGTCAAGATGATTTCTCTTAACCGTTAGAGTTTTATAGGAAAATGGCTAAATTTTTTATGTTTCTTTCTAGTAAGAGGAAAATGAGTTATGTCAGGTAGACCAAGACATTTAGAAAAAAAAGGAAAGATGGGATTTGTAATAAAACACTTCAAGTAAGGAAATTAGAAGTAAACGATAGTGACCCCCCATGGGCCTCCCTTCACCTTCTATCTTACACAGCTGAAGGGAGTCGGGGAGGAAGACTTCTGAACTTCTGACATAGTAGCCACACTGTTTCATTCCTCTTTTTGTCACTTGACTTTTAAAATCAAAGTTTGGGGATGGGTGGGAATAGCTAATGGTTGAATATCTACTTTGCCAAACATCTGAAGGGAAATAAAATTATTCAAAAATGAAGCAACATTTAATATTGGCCAGACCAAAAAAAAATTTTAAAAGTGAACTCATATTTTAGGACTATAAAAGAGGGCTTGGAATGAAGATGAAAGGGAACTGGGAAATAAAGCACAGGAACATTTCTGTGACATTGTCAGCTGTATGACATAGTGGGAACCAAAGAGGAAAACCACATGGGGAAAGAATATTAAAAAGAGTGGGTAGGGAATTCATAAATAAGACCTTAATTAGCCTGAACAATCGAGATGCTATCCATAGCAAAGTTAGGAAAAGCGTTAATTTGTTTAAGGCATTTAAACAGTGGATTAGGAAAGCAGTACCACCTCATTCATGAAAAAAAGGTCTTGTAACTTGTAGACTCAGACAGGAAAACAGAAACACAGACGCTGGCGTACTGAGGTTGGCACCCTGTGGTCCATAGAACTGGTGGACCTTTTCTGGACCGTACGGCTCCTACTTTCTCTGCCAACTTTTAGCCCCTAAGTGTTCTGCTTAATTTATTTAACTCTCTTTGGACAGGTATCTGAACTTCCACCAACAGACCTGGAGACTCTAGGGTTGCAGAGAATGTCTTCCATTTCTGAACGACCAGCCTTTGCAACAGGGAAACAGGATTTGTTTGGTGTTAGTGGAATCCCTTAAAATATTAATGGATAATATTATATTTACCTGTAAAGACATCTTTAAGAGGAAAAATGCTTGATGTTTAATAGATATACAATGACTGGATTTAAAATGGAATCTAGTTGTGAGATTTGAAGAAACTAAGGAAAAAAATAAGGTGATAGGCATGTGCCTTGTACCTAATTCTTGGTGAGCCTGATGCGATTGGGACATGATAGGGTTTAAGTACCGTATTTATAGTATCATCCTCTCTTCCCAAGTGTGGAAGAAAGAAAACAGACAGGGAATGCCTCCCTGTGTATACAAATTGGACTGAGAGGGAATGTGAGAACATGGAATTCAGGTGATAGGATTTTAAAAACTGATATAGTTCTTTATAAAACAGAATTCACCAGAAAACATCCCAGTTACCACCAATAAATGAAAAGGTGATAATCACTGATGTATTTATTGCTAAGATTTCCTGGGACTACAATCTTGGCAATGTCTCAAAATACTGTTTTCACATTTTTAAATTCAGTCTTTTAATAAACATTTACAGAACACCTTTTCTAGGTATATACACGTAAGCAAAGCAGACATAACCCCTGCTGACTTTTCAGAGAGGGAGACAGATGATGACCATGGGGATTTCTCAGTTACTCACTCATGCAACAGATAGTCATTGAGTGACTCCTACCTGCCTCTACTGGACCCACAAAATATACCAGTGAACAGAACACACAAACTCTTTGTTTTCATGGAATTTAAATTACAGTGATGAAGAGATGTCATCCATAAAAAGTTAAATATATGAAAAGTTTTAAAATGCAACGGAGATCAATAAAGCTGGGCCATGGGACAGGACACGCAATCCTGGGGGGGAAAGGAGATCTGGGGTAAGTTTATATTGATGGTCAGGGTTGCCTTCCCTGAAGGAAGGGAAAGAGGGAAAGGTGGGTCAGCAGGGGAAGAAGGCTCCATCACCCAGAGACAGTGTTGACAGCACTAATAATGGTGGACAGGCACTGAGGCCTTGTTCTATGCCAGGTCGAGTTCCACACACTTTGCATGTATTAACATGTTTCATGACAACCGAAGTGGTAAATATTATGCTTCCTTTACAGATGAGGAAACTAAGTATGGAGAAGTCACATGATTTGTCAAGGTGCACAATTCAAAATATGTACAGCCACAGTTTGAACCCAGGTAAACCTAGAAAAATTTTGTTTTGAAAATAAGTAAACAAACAACAAAAACAATGGAAAGCTTTGGTAAGTGGATGAATGCTGTGAATAAAGCACGAGTCTGCTTAAGATAAGGTCAAAAGGGAAGGACCACATTTCACCTGAAGACTGCAGAATGGAAAGGAGTCATCTAAAGGGAGGTTCCAGGGAGAGGGAAGAGCACGTGCCTATGTCCTGTGGTCAGAGGATCTGGGCTGGTTGGAGGAGCTTGGGGAAAACCAGTAAAGCTGGAGCCCAAGAATAAAGGGAAACGTCTTGAGAGATGAGGTAAGAGAAATAGGCAGAGGCTGTGTTATGTTGGCCTGATAGGGAGTTTGGATTTTATTGAAAGTTGCTGGGAAGCCATCAGAGTTTTATCTGGTTTTGCTTTTAATGAATGTCACTTCATTTCTATGTGAGAAAGAAATCAGGTTTAATGGACAGTTGATAGAAACTGTATTGGGGTAGGAGGTGGTGACGGCTCATATGGTCTTTAACTATATAATATAAAGAGTACAGGCAAACAGCCACTATGAGTGTGTAAAGATGCGCACATAATACATGAATCCTTGTGTCCAATATTTACTTACAAACCAATCAGAACTGTTTTAAGACAACAGCATGGCGATTACCAGAGGGAAAGGGGGTGGGGAGGTAGAACAGGGTAAAGGTAACATAAATGGTGATGGAGGGAGACTTGACTTGAGGTGGTGAACACACGATTCAATACACAGATGATGCATATAGAATTGTACACCTGAAACCTATAGAATTTTATTAACCGATGCCACCCCAATAAATTCATTAAAAAAGGTAAAAGAAAATGTTTTTAGAGAAACTGTCCAGGCTGTGCTCACTTTGTTTTTTTAAAACTGACCTCACGCAAGAGGGATATTCTGCCTGGGATTTCTGAATCCTGGCCGTCACTGGATTTACTGAGTGAGGAAGGGGATATGTTCCCTGTTGCTCACGAACTTCATTCTTTAACTTCTTGACCATGTCTCTACCTACAGAAAGTCGTCGGAATGCTAGTTATGGTTTGCTCAGACGTGAGATGTTCAAGTACCTCTAGCCGCACATTAACTTTATAATTCTCTCTGTGGGAAGAGGCTGTTGACAGAAGACTGCTGGAGCCCCACAAGCTTCACCTTCCTCTGCTCTCACAGCAATATCCAGTGTTTTGTAGAGCACTGTGGTTTTGAACTGAGGATCAGATCTGGAACTGAACCGCTTTCTGTTCAGTGAAGCAGAACTAAAATGTCACAGCTGTGAAGAGATTTTTTTTTTTTTTAAGAGAGTTGTCCTGTCATGAGCACCACCATGTGGCCCATGTAGATGCTACAAGTCTCCCAAGACATCACTTGACTGCAAGCTCCCACCCGTAGACCTGACTGGCTGTTCACATGGAAAGCATCAAATGTTAAGTATACATTTTGGCAAATGAAGTCAATGACTCAGAGAACCCATTTGTGAAGCTTCTTCAAAATTTAGCCAAAGGATAAAAGTCACAGCTGAAGTTTGAAGTCCCAGATGTGTCACTAAAATAGACTGTGTGATGTCTTCATTATATTATCATAAGTAGGTACAATGACAGAAGGGGGCTAACGTTGAGCCCAAAGCTTGGGAATCTCGCTCTGCCTACTAGTGTGGGCTGGCCCCCTTTCACTCAGCCCTGGAAACACATTCCCGTCTGGTCCTGACATGTAACCCTCCTTCACCGAGGAACAGGAAGGAGACGAATTGCCATATTTCCAGTTTCACGTTGTAAGGCTTCTCATCCCATATATGCATTAAAGATGTTCACGTTGACACCTTGTCTCATTTTTTTTTTTTAACTATTAAAAATCTTGGTTTAGAAGCACTAGAAAATGTGGCGTCTGTCCCAATATTGTCATCCCCTTGTCTGGTTACAAATGCAAATTGTACCCTGTGGGAAAGAGGAGGGGCATGCTGGGTGGCCTTAGGTAAGGAGAGTTGACTCGAATGCAGTACCTCAAAGAATGCCTCCTAGAACCTCAATCCTCAGCCCTGCCCATTCAATTTATGCCTCACTTTCTTTTCAACAAACAAAATTAAAACAAATTTTAATTGATCAGAATTTTTCAATATTTTAGGAATTTTCATTTCTTTTGGGGTCCAAGAATGTTGTCTGGAAATCATTTCTGTAAGTAACAAAAGATGAAGATTTCATGAAGCAATTAAAACAAATGTCATTATTGTTGAAGAAAAGCTTGTCATACGCACAGGCACAGTATTTAAGAGTCTGAAGTATTGCTATTATTAAGAAAAATACACATCAAGGTTACAGGTATGACCCTCAGTCAGGGTACTATCAAGAATCCACCAATGAATGCCTAAAAAAAAAATGGAACAAAAAATCGATGTTTCTCTCTCTCTCCCTTCCTCTCTCTCTAAAATCAATCAATCAACCAATCAATAAAAAAGAGAGATGTATCATCTAATTTAGAGTTAAGAAGACTGGTTCTTTCAGAGAAAATAAATGATTAGTTGGTGGCTGAAAGCTTCCAGCTAGAACAGGCCAGGCTTGCTTTGCTCAGCAACAATCTGCATGGACTTGATAATTTTCAAAGCACTACAGTGTTTCATTTATTTCTCCCAGGAATCCTGCAAGATGAGTAAAGAAGACACTGTTGCTAATTAACAAGTAAAAAACTGGCATTAAAGGGGGAAATGATTTACCTAAGGTGAGGCAGAGCTGGAGCTGGGAGTAAAACTCTAACCCAGTTTCCTTTCCCACTATTCTTTTCTGCTGCAGTCTATATTTTAAGTCATCTACTGTAAGAATGAAAGCTGAAGTGACTAAGAGACCCAGAGAAACAGGGAGATATAATTAGATAGACTTTTTCCAGAGAAAAAGTGGGCCCAGAAATGGAGATTGTTTACATTTTAAGATTTGCATACAATCATCAGGAGTGAAAAAGGCACCAAATGCACAAAAGCCATACTTTAAAGTCATACGTTAAAGAAAAATGAAGAAGTGAATCGGGGGAGGTCTGTAACTATGTCAGTGAAGTTAGACTTCGATCACCACACATCATCTATCTGCAGTTACTAACCTGAGAAAAATATCCTGGTCTGTGAAAAGGCCACTTGCCTGGAGATTTTGTATTTAGTAGCAAAAGGATTCAAGAGAGATGAAAATTCCAGAGCTGCCGACTCCCAGTCTGGTGACTAATCAGGTGTGAAAGTTAGATTTGCACTTCCATCTTCCATGTGAGGTGGGATCATGACAGGCAGCTCTGGACAGTGAGTGGAAAGAGCCTCAGTGTGAAGCTCCCTGCTGAGACCCAGGTCTATGTAGCTCTTTTGGAAACAGCGTTGGAAATCCTGGCTCCAGCTCTGCTCTGCCACTCGGGAGTTAGTCAAGTGCCCTCAAACTGTTTCCTCAGTTGTAAAATGAGGTAATGAGGTGACCCCATTGTGCCAACTGAACATTTTGCCTGCATTCTCTCAATCATTCTGCACACAACCCCATGATGTATGCATAGTAGTCCCTCGGTATTCGAGGGGAATTGGTTCTGGGACACCCCCCCCCCCGCCCCCGATACCAAAATCTAAGGATGCTGAAGTCTCCTATACTGTATAAAATTGCATAGCTTTTGCATATAACCCATATTTGCCTATAGGCTACAGCAGGGTATGTCTATATCGCTTCAGTCACATAGATTCGGCTTTGTGCTCAGCACATGGGAAATCTGAGTTTTGCTTTTGGGAACTTTCTGGAATTTTTTTTTCAAAATTTTTTCAATCTGCAGTTCGTTGACTCCGTGGATACAAAACCCAAGGATACGGAGAGCTGACTGTACTCACATATTCCCATTTGACTCAACTAAGGTCTAGAGAAGCTGTTAATGTGCTGCTCAGAGGTACCACTGGTCTCCTAACCTGCTTTATTGGATACTAATTATTTTTTCACGGTCAGGTAGTAAACTGGCGTTCTGGTTTTACATGTGAGTCTCTCATGAGCTCTGTTTAGGAATTAGTCCCTGCAAGTCCAGCTCTCAGAGTGATGTCAAATGTTTGACCTTTCAAAGCTGAAGACTGGATCTCAAACTGTGGTAACAGGGAAGCTTTTGTGCTAATTGGCCAGGGAACCAGTCACTGGATACAACCCTCTAGGTCTAGGTCCAGTAGAAATTCTGGCAATTTCCACCATGTTGCCTTCACCTCTTATAAACTGTAATGGGAGATGAAAAAACGGCAGGATCCCAGCTGAGGTCTCGTTCCCAGGCTGAGTGTGTTAGAACCACGTTTACCCTACAAAAACAGCAGGAGGGAAGAAAGCCAGCACCTTGACCTTATGCTCTGACTAAACAAAGACCACAAAAGAGATAGCATGAAGAATAGAAGCTGGAAGAGGTATTTACCAGGAATGGGAATTTGAACTCGGCCTTGGGACGGACCTGTACTTCCATACCAGTGTCTGCGTAAACCTAGACTCCAGGATGGCAGCACAGCTTTGGGGGAAAGCTAAGAGGCGGGTTGAGGGTTCTCAGAGGGGGAGTTGTATTGCTTGGGGAAATGGACCTTAGCTGAGGAAAACAGCAAAATATTGATTTTATAATAAAATATGCTCAGACGATTGGCAGGCTGACACCACCGGTTCCCATTTGCTTGCAACAGACAGGGATTTAGAGACCAAACCAAGCTTTCAACAATGAGAGCAGAGAGAAAGGAAAGTTTTGCTTGTACAGGTTTGGGGTTAGGTAGGTGGAGGTGTGGAGAGGACAAATGTGACACACCTGAAATGAAAGGTTGTATAGGTGTGTATGTCTGTGTCGAAAAAAGCATTCACATTCGGGCTAGAAGCCCTCCAGTTCGGGGAGTGGAGGTGGGGTGATACATAAGCAGAATCAAAAATCAGTCTTTCACTAGAGAAACACTTTGAACTTATAAGATATTTCAATAAAATACATTTCCTGCCTACTCCCTAGGCAAATATTTAAAACAAACAGAAAGAAAGAAATCTCCCCTGTGTAGATAACACTCCACCCCATTTCTCTAAGACAGGTCGGCTCTAGAAAACATCTAACTGGTCAAATGCCTGTAAGACTGCTGCACAATTTGTATAATTTGACACCATCTCTTTATGGTTTGGGGACTTGGACTATTAGCTGAAAAGAGGTAAATCACGTGGGAAACGATTTGGTTGAGAAACCAACCTCAGCGCAACAGTAACTTCTGAGAACAGGGACTCCTGAGCCCTTTCAGAGAGAGGCAGGTGCTCCATTTGTATGCTGGCCCGGGGTAAGCCGCTGGGCCTCCTGCAGGGTCTGTTAAATATTAATGAACCCACAAGCTACAAAGAACCCCTGAGACGGCGTAATTGCTTTTAGAACTGCTTCATTCCTGCCAGTAATCCACTTCATTAATTTTGCCAAGCAACACTTAGTCTGTGTTAGACCTTCCATGGCTCATTTCCAAAATGTTAACATTAAGGCAACAACCCTGTTTGCAAACCGCAGTACGGCAAATAAAACATTAAAAGAAACACCAGAAACTCTGAATTGCATTCGCTTTCCTGAATTGGTCCACGGAATGCTTTAAAGAGTAAAAGCCCTTGATCTCAGCTGCAAAAGACACGACTCTGTGGTAGATTAAACAATAAGTCTCCGAAGACATTGACCACCTAATTCCATGGATGTTACCTTAAATGGATTAGGGATTTTGTGGATATAATTAAGTCAAGGGTTTTGTGTCAGGGAGATTGTGCTGGATTATCCAGGTGGACCAATATGATCACAAGGGGTCCTCAGAAGAGGAACACAGGAAGGCAAGGGACTAGAGAAGGCAAGAGAAGATGGAAGCAGAGACTGGAGTGATGCGGCCTCAAGCCAACTATATAGCAGCCTCTAGAAGCTGGAAGAACCAAAGAACAGATTCTCCCGTGGAGTTTCCCAAAGGAACCAGCCCTGCTAACAGCTCGGTTTTAACTCTGCAAGGCTCATTGCAGACCTCTAACCTCCATACCTGTATGACAAGAAATTTGTGTTGTTTTAAACCACTGAGAGTATGACAATTTGTTATACAACAAGAAAACCTAAGCCAGACCCACCTGTAAATGTATGAAAAGTTTGAAACATGGTAAAGAGCCCCTAAAACAGCCTCCATGGCGGCCTCACCCTCCGCCACTTTTTGAGAGCACAGTGTTCAGACAGTTCCTCAGGTATAAGCTGTCCACTGGCTGGGATACATCTGATTGGACCACATATAGTTACACCAACAGAGGCCTAAGAGTATAAGGAAGCCTGGTGCAAAAAGTCTGCCAGGTGAGATGCTCCAGGACAGACAGTGACCAACCAAAGGAATCAGATCCTCCCCCAGGGCGTTTTGAGTGCAAGACACCAACAAGGGAGTAAGAGTACCGGAAAAAAAAGAGGAATGTAAAAAAAAAGACTGAAGAGGTAGAGAGAAAAGCTAAGGGACAAAGAGGACAGGGCGAGTAGAAGAGGGAGCAGAAGACACTGGATTCTAGGGACCAGGTAGCCACCCTTCTTCGTGGTTCCCAGTGCTACTGTGGCCCCGCACAAGAAGCTGTGCAAATAACTGTTGAATGGATGAACAGGTACAAGCTGCATTCAGTTTTGCCTGAGACCTGGATTGCTGCTGAGCTTGGCTCTTGTCCTTCCTTATTTCTTATGCAGCTGTGAGTGACTGTTCCCTACCTGAGGCGACCTGAGTAGGTTCTGTCCTTCATGATCATAAAGAGCTTAATCATGATTTTCTCTGCCCTAGTCTCATACTCTTAAAACATTATTGAGGGCAAAGGAATTGACATGTCTTCAAAGAAGCTATACAAATAGCCAACAAAGCACTTGAAAAGATGCTCAAAGCCTTTGGGGAAAACCCCAATGATACTATGTCACATGCATTAGAAAGGTTATATTCAGAAAAGTATTGGTGAAGATGTGGTGAAACTGGAACCCTTATGCATGTCTGGTGGAATGTGGGTGAACCACCACAGAAAGCAGTTTGGTGGTTCCTCAGTAAATCAAACAGAATTACAATATGACCTAGCAATGCCACTCCTAGGTATATATACAAAATAATCTAAAAAATAGCTATTCGAACAAAAACTTGTACACAAATATTCACAGTGGCACTATTGACATTAACCAAAAAGTAGAAACAGTAAAAATGTCCACCAGCAGATGAATGGATAAATAAATTTTGGTATATACATATAACGGAATATTATTCATCCATAAAAAAGGAATGAAGAACTGATGCATGCCACAGTGTGGATGACCCTAGAAAACATGCTAATTGAAAGAAGCCAGACACAAAAGGCCACCTATTGTCATTCCATTTGTATAAAATACTCATAGTAGGCAAATCCATGGAGATAGAAAACAGATTTGTGTTTGCCAGGGATTGTGGAAAAGTGGAAGTAACTGCTCATTGGGTACAGAGTTTCCTTTTGGGAATGATGAACATATTCTGGAACTAGATGGTGGAGATGGTTGTACAACATAGTGAATGTACTAAGTGCTATGTAACTGTACATTTTTTAAATTATTAAAATGGTGGACTTCATGTCATGTGAATTTCACCACAATAAAAAAGATTATTGGAAATGTTCATTTATTTGCCACATTTATAGACTTCACGTCAACTTATTATGCTGGCAGACACCCCAAATTCTGCTCTTGTTCCAAGTGGCTTTGGGAGAACGATTATTTCTTTGCTATCAAGGGTCCAGTCTAGGATGCATAACACAGATGTCCCTCCATGATTTATCAGAATCAGAACCAGGACTCTCTTCACATGGGCCTCTGCTGTCAGCCTATACGCTGTTGTCAACAGATAGCTCATCTTGTAAAAAGGAGTAGAAAATTATTCAGTGACATTTGTCCAGATTCTTCTTATTCATAACTAGCCTCTGAGTGAGCAAGAAAAACTATACAAAATTTAGGTCCACACAGACCTTTTATTTCACAATTTTAATATGAGATCATGATAGCTTTTAAAAAAATGTTTTTAATTGATCCTGTAGGGGAGTAAAATTAATTTTCCCTCTACCCTTCCAGGTTCTTGGCTGAGATTCCCCAGTAATAAAAGATGGAGTAACAGGGGGAAAAAACAGAAGTTTAATAACACATACTCCGTCTTGTCTTTTGTTAATGGTTCCCTATAAAAACTTTCCATTTTATACAACCCTTCTAGGAGGGCCCTTCTACTTGCTAGATGGGATGTTGCTCAATTCATGAATCATTTAATAAAGCCAATTAGACCTTTAAATTTACTTAGTTGAATGCTTTTTAATCCTTACCCAAGGATATGTTTTTATTGATGAGAGAGAAAGAGAGAGAGAGAGAGAAACATCTATAGCTTGCCTCCTGTGTGGGCGCCACCCAAGATGGAACTTGCAACTTAGGTATGTGCTCTGACTGGGAGTTGAACCCACAACCTTTTGGTGTACAGGGCGACGGTCCAACCAACTAAGCCACCAGGCCAGGGTGAACTTTTTTTAACATTAAGTCACATGGATTGGGTATTTTCTGTGGTGTAGGCACCTTACTGGGTCTTCACATAAGCTTCTTACCTAATCCTAACAGAGGGTATTATTTCCATTGACAAAGGAGGAAAACTGAGGCTTAGGTAAGTTATATTCTTTGCCCAAGCCCTACATGTCTGTAAGAGACAGAATCAGGGTTCAAAATGAGCGTGGCTCCCTCCAACACCATGTCCTCAACCACAATTACCCACATGTCACACATAGTGCCATAGTACTACAGTATTTCCAGCATTTTTGAAAAGATGGGCTTTCTAAATAAATATCAAGATAGGTCATCTTAAACCACCAAACATGCAGATGACCCTAATTCACACCACTTAAAAAGCTAATTTAATTTTACTCCCAAATGCTGCTTGTATTCAGAATTTATTCAAAGCCTAAACCAAGTTTGACCTTATTTCTGTTTTGAGAAAATTAAGAAAAGCGATAACCCAATGGATAGGTCAAAGACCTGGAACAACATTCAGGACAAAAGGCATCGTGAAACACAGAAAGGACGTAAACTGCACTTAGTGTGTAAACAGAAAGGAGCTAAATTAATTAGACAAAGAAGAAGAAGGATGTTTGCATACTTTAAGTTTGACCTTTTCATGATCAGATATTTTTCTGAACAGTTCAGGGGGAAAACCAGTAGTCTGTTGTGACACTGTTCTGAGTAAAAAATTAGATACATGATGCAAAAGTTGAAGGAAAAGCAGGAAAGGCACAGGAGTAAGTTCTAAATTTTTCTCATAGACAAACCCCATGTGTTGATTTATAAAGGATGCCCAATAAAAAAATGAGGTCAACAGAGGAAGAGTTTTTCCCTCAACTGAAAATGACAAATACTAGTCATTTCTGAAGATAAATTGGAGACATGCCATAACCCAGCACTCTGTATTCCCATTAAATCCTTTGATGAAAAACCTTTCTGGTGAAGAAGGGACACTCCAGGGTTGTGAACTCTATTTTATTTATTTATTTTTTAAAAATATCTTTATTGATTTCAGGGAGAGAGGGAGAGAGAGAGAGAGAGAGAGAGAGAGAGAAACATCAATGATGAGAGAGTCATTGATCGGCTGCCTCCTGCATGCACCCCAACTGGGGATCAAGCCCACAACCTGGGCATGTACCCCAACCAGGAACCAAACTGCAATCTCCTGGTTCCTAGGTCAATGCTCAACCACTGAGTCACGCCTGGCAGGTCAGTGAGCCCTATTTTAATAAACTGAATAAAGTTTTCTCCCCAAGGATCTAGGATAGACCCTAGTGAGCTAGACTGGACCATGCTGTTTCTCTTTTTTCACTGGTGTTAACACAAAAACCAAATGATTCCCTTTACCAGAAAGTGCACCTGAATGTTGGCCCGCGGCATTTTACCTTTCAGAAGAAATTAGGGCAGACCTGAGATGAGAGAAAGCTCTTTCTGGCTTTCTCAGGACAATGAGACCCTTCTATGCATGACCTATGACACAAATTCCCTGGATGGACTTGAGGACAACAGCAACCCCGAGGTCCCTGCGCACAAAAACATAGCTTCTAATTTATTCATTCCTCACACTGCCCTCCACACCTCTAGCACCACAACCCATCGGTTTTCTTCTTTTAGGTATTATTTCTGATGTGTTGCCTAAGCATAACTCAAATTGTATTTAAATACAATGAGACCAATCAACAGATAATAAAAGTATCAATCAACTATCAAATAAGAGTTCGACACCCACTATGGGCTCATAATCGAAGCACTGCAATGAGGCAGAAACACCTTGAACATAACCGCCTGCCCTACAGGCCCCTACCATCTAGTCTTTCCTCTCCATCCAATATAAATGCAACAGTTCGTGTATAATACAAGCTAGTGTGTTAGCTATCAAGTGCAACAAAGGAGAGAAGCCAGTTTTCAAGACATCTTTAAACAAACTGTATTCGTCATCCAGTACTGAGAACGCCACTCCTATCCCCAACATCAGCACACTCCCCCGGATGACCAAGGTCAAGTCATTATGTCAGATACTCATCTGGCCCCCAAATCTTCAGCAATGCCCATCAGCGCCGGGAGAGGAGATGAATCAAGGCCTCCACCACAGCTTGAAGAAGGATGTTATAGAGCCGTACAGGCCAAGCTTCTCCCTCAGTCTTTCCATTTTTTCCCCAGGTGCAACCCTCCCATCACTAAAGCCATTTTTCTGCAAAATTGGCAGTAGGGACCATTATCAAGAGGGAAACAAGCCACACCTTTGATATCTGTTATGTAGAGTCTAAACCAGAGCTCTTGTGAGCCCTTGGTGAGCCAGGTTATACACACACAAGGCTGATATTCAATACCACCATTCCCGTTGTTAATATGTTGAAATGCTTCCTCCTTGAGTTAATAAATAGGTGCTGCCACAAGTCCCCTCCCACATACATAGAGTCCCCTTCTTTGCCCCTAGGAAGCCCAGCCACCACTAGAGTTAGTATCCATTGATTCATCAGTACCTACGGCATATCGATTGTTAGACACTCTGAATCTGTGCCAACAGGCATGTGTGCCAACACACACACATGGGAAAATAAACTTAACGCAACATCTCTTGAGAGGATGGATTTGCAGTTTACCACTTTGCCTAATAATGAAAGGAAACATTAGATGGACTCCATTCTCTCCAATTGTTTGTAGATGTTTTGCTTAAACAAATGCGGATCACCTGGTAACTGTATAGTACTTAACACAGAAATGTCAGAACTTCCTTCCAAGTGTGAAACAGATTTGCAATTTAAAGTCATTGAACCTCTTGTACTTCACACCTTTATCAAGCAAAGGAACCTTTGGAAGACCTGATAAGTTATATAATTTAAAAATATTTAAAGGAAGATTTGAAGTTCAAGCTTTAAGCTCATTAGAAGAACTAGACTCCCGGTGAGCTAGTCCCTGAAATTCTCATTTGGAACATATTAAGAATATTCTGCTTTTGAAAATCCTTGGGGGCCCCTATCAGTTTTACCATTGATTAGGGGAAGAAATAGCAAGATATGCAAAGTGGTTAGTAGTTGTTTCTAATCAATACTTTAGGAAAATGGACGTTACTGCCATGCCTATATGAAGATGTTCTTTTTTGCACCATGGCAATGTGGATATGTAAATCCTGACGTCACAGGTTCTACTCCAAGTACTTTGTACCACAATATAAACATATCTTTCCCCCTTCACGTTCAAGTTCCACTTCACTGATCATGTGCTTGCTTGTCTTTCCCTTGATTATAGTGACACCTAATGTCAGAATCAGAGAATATCTTCAGTGCAGCCCCTGTCAAGCTTCCTAACTGACTGGGCTCTTTAGGTTATGAGCTCATTAGAACAACTTGTTGGGCCATGAAAAACATGACCAAAACTGAGTTACATTTGTTTGCAATGAAAATGGAATTATTGCTTGAAACTATTTGAATCATAGTTTTTAAAAACTGGCTGTTTCTTAAGAGACATCACCTCTTTACATAAAAAATACTTTTATACTTAATACCTAGTTAGTCCATCTTATTGCTAAAGAGTTTTCTTACTTAGTTTCTGGGCTCAGTGGTCTCATTTGAATAATAGTTATAACAATAAATAAGAAAACTAATATTTATTGGGAATTCATCAAATATCATTTTTTAAATATTCATTTATTATCTCTTTCAAAAAAAAAAAAGGAAGCAACTTGTTCTTGGCACTCCCTGTGTTATCTCCAGTAACTACAAGAAGGCTGGTCCAGGGTAGGATATGTCTGGGAAGGTACTTTCTGTCACTTTTGATGTTTGCTCTCACCTAATCTTCACAAGAACTCTGTAAAATGAGCATCATTATCATTTCTATTTACATGAATAACTTGTTTGGAGTCACAGTGGTTACTAATCAGGTATTGGAACCCAGACATCATGGTCCCAGAGCAGGACAACTGGAGGCTGGGTGCGGAGGGTGAATGGCCCCATGATCATTATTCCTCAAGAGACTCCTATAAGTAATAAGTTGTCGTGACAATTGTTAAGGCATTGATGAGAATGTTAGAGGAAGCATTGTGAAATATGGGATTAAAATCAGTGGCCCCACTGTGTAATGTGCAATAAAAAATTTCGCCAAACAACCTTGGGGAATGAGTTCCCATCCTGGCCCCCATAGGACCACTCTTCCAGATGTTAGAATCTGTGTACTCCTCTTCTCTAGGTCCTATACCCTTATGTATAATGTATATATAATGCCTCCCTTAGTAGAAAAAAAATCACCAAATTCGGGTTACAAAGATCTAAGTTAGAAACCACTCTCTGTCACTCTGAGCTTGAGAAAAATCACTGAGCCCATTTTAGGCTCAACTTAAAGGGGAGTAAAAGGTAACTTTCAGTTCAAGATGACAACCCGAACCCACATTCTTCTAAACTCTCCTTTGAATGTCGTAGGGGAAAAGTGTTTACCTCCTTGTAAACTACCGAAAGGTATACTTAGCCAAATGGAAAGTTCAAGGAATCTAAGACAGCACAGGCAAGATGAGAGTGAAAGAAGGGAAGAAATGCCCAGAATCTAAAACAGATAAAGGAAAGCCGTTAGGGCCATAAATGAATGGGGCCCCGCTAGCAAGTTTGCAGTGATGCCTGAAAATAAGGCTAAGCCATGGGCTGGTGGGTGGGAGTAAATTTCAATTCTTCTGCAGTTTCCAGAAAGTACAATAGAACTTGGAGCCTTCATACAGTGGGGGAGCCACAAAGATCCCCAAGGTGTGAGTATGGCAAGGTGACAGTGGCTTAGGAAACTGAGGTCACTCACGAGGTTTAATATCTGGCTGGACACACCTCTACAGAGGCATCTTAGCTTAAATGTATAAAAACAATATCTGAAATAATAAACAGAGAACCATTTAAAAAGAGAAAAGGTTTATAATTGAAAAGTGTGACTGCTAACTTTTATACTGTAAATGAAAGCAATTAATAATAAATTGAATACTACCTATATCAAACCAGTTAGTTAGAAAACAAAGTTGAAGAATTCTGGCCTCTGAGGAAGAGCCTAAGGAGATGAAAATTATTAAAGACACATAGATAGTAGTGCCAGAAATCCAATATACCCAAAAGTTTTCCAGAAAGAAAGAGGCCTATATGAAAGAAAAATAGTCTTAAATAAGCAATCAACAGTATTTAATACAATAATTCTTCAAAAGAGATATATAGCAAGTGTAAAATATGAAATTAAAATCCTGTATTACCTGAAACAAAACAGAGGGGAAATAAATAGAGAGCTTTAGCAGGACTGAGGATTGTTAGTTTATGGTTCACTCATCAAGCACACAAAATCTAAGTCTGTTCTTAGAAAATATAATAAGCAATTCAGTTGATTTGTAGACTGTCTCTAAGTATTAACTTTCATTGTGAATTTGTATGTATAATACTTAGACCCTAAGAACCCTCACCAAGTGTTCATTTGGCTTTGTGAAGTGAAAGACTGGCTGGAGGAGCTGTATCTTCTTTCAGGGAACATTCTTCTATTAATCTTTTTTGAAGTTATGAAACTAAAGCGATTCCCTACACAAAGATGTATAATTCCCCTAGAAACATAATTTATTCTGTGGCTTGGTGTTTTCACATCTGCAGCTTATGAATATAATTTCGTTTTTACAGATTAAATCATAAGCTTTTAAACTCAAATTTATCTTATTATAAGCATTCTACTTGCCCTCTTAAGATTCTTTTTTCTCTAATCTCATGACAAGGCCATATCCACACTCCCCCCAGCTCTTTGAATGGAGCCAGCTGTCCCTCCCACACACCGTGCTAGAGCCCTGCACCCCCGTTTACTCCTCAGACCCATTGCTTACTGCTCTCCTTCCCCTGGTCCTGTGAGAATGGCTCTGCTTTCTTCTTCCCGTTGTCTGAACTGCTCTTCACCCACTAGAAACCATTTCTTGGATCCCTCTGCAGACTTGCCACGGCTGCCTCTCAACTCTGCACTCTCCATTTTTTCCCCAAATATATTTTTTTAATTTACTGATTTTAGAGAGGGGAAGGGCTAGTACGTGTGTGTGTGTGTGTGTGTGTGTGTGTGTGTGTGAGAGAGAGAGAGAGAGAGAGAGAGAGAGAGAGAGAGAGAGAGAGAGAGAGAGAGAGAAACTTGATTTGTTATGATTTGTTGTTCCACTTATTTACTCATTCATTGGTTGATTGTTGTATGTGCCCCGATGGGGGATTGAACCTGCAACCCTGGTGTATCTGGATGACACTCTAATCAACTGAGCTACCCAGTCAAGGTGCATTCTCCATTTTAATTTCACCCATAATTTCCAAAACAGGCTCTCCCAGACTGGATCTGGGGAAACTGAGTGGCCAGTCTAGGTCCCTGATCTTCCCTCCATGGGAGGAAAAATGCTCTGCCTAGTCAAGGCACAGAGACATTTTTATGGATGAAAGTAAAATGTTACCCCCACAGGCTATAGGTAAGTGTTTACAGAGCAGAAATCTATAGGTTGCAGACAGTGAACTTGACAGGCTTATAAAAACATTAAGATTTTAAATGTTTGGCATAAAATAACAAATCCTGGAGATATCTATTCCTTTAATCCAAAAATCTGGGTTGTGTTTTTTCCAGAAACCAACATTTTTAAAATTAGTATTTGCATCTACAAGACTTAGAAAATAAAGACAGATAAATGTTCTCTACAGAATATTCTTTCTCTGTGATTTACTAAATAGTTTCATAAATACCTGTTCTGATATGGTACAATATTTAGTATTATTAAGTAAAAAATAGAGGGTCAGAAGTACTGATAGAATGGTACCATTTGTGTTAATAATAAAAAAAAATACATAGGTAGATATATACAACAGAGATGATAGCTAGGTAGCTAGCTAGGTACATACATACATAACTGGATAAGAACATGCTTGAATATAGAGAAAACATTTCTCGAAGAAGGCTCAAGACGTTGATAATTATTGTCTCTAGTTAGGAGACCCATAGACTGGAAGATGGGTGAGAGAAAGATCTATTTTCTACTGTTGATCTTTTTGTACTGTTTATTTTTTTATGTATTCTGAGAGACTGACAAACTGAAACATAAACAGACAGATGGACAATCACACATACACACACACATACACAAAGTGGGTAGGTAATCTCAACCCTAAATTCAATTTATGAACGTGAAAGGCTGCCTTCCTAACTTGGTCAATGAAACCAGCACCGTGTCTGACATTAAAAGACTAGGGGCACACTCACTTCAATGTCAGAAGCAAGACAATCACCGCCCCTCTTTAGCAGCGATTTTGTTAATACGTTGAGTAATTAGACAAAAGGAGAGAAAGATGACAGAGGTGGGGAGAAAGAAAGGGGAGGGAGAGACTGGGAGGAGGGAAGAAGGAAGGAAATTTTATGGAACAACATCCTAGGTTAGGGATCAGCAAACACTTTCTGTACAAGGCCAGACATCTTTTAGGGCTTGCAGGCCACACGGGCCCTGTCACAGCACTCAGCGTCCAGTTACAGTGCAGAAGTAGCCGAACACAACACCTCAGGAAACGAGTGCCGCTGGGTTCCACCCAGTAGTCTTTATTTACCAACACTGGAATTTGAATTTCATGTCGCTTTCACATGTCACAAAATACGATTCTTCCTTTGATTCCACCCACCCTCCACCCCCTACCCCACAACCATTTAAAAATGTAAAAATAATTCTTATCTCCTGGGTTGTCCAAAAACAGGTGAGGCAGATTTGGTAACCGTGCCCTAGATGATTTTAACAGGGATTTACTTCCGGAAGTGGAACTTGACGGGGGGGGGGGGGGGGGGGTACAAGAATACACAGTATGGAAGGGAGAAGAGAATTTTACTTTTTGTTTTGACATAACTATATATTTGAGAAGTGTTTTACCATAACCATGGATTAATGACAAAAATGTTAAAAATCTAACTATTAAATATTAAACAAACTTATCCAATTGCCTGTTTTTCTATTTTTTGCATAGTAAGGGAAAGGGTTTTATAGAAAGGCTGTAAAAAGTAATCAAATTATAAAAATGTTGAATTTTAAAACAGCATGTATTTTTTCTCCCTCTCCAGATCAAAAGCACCTGATCTCTTTAGCTGTTCATTGCAATCCTGTAAACAGAGTAACCCGAAGGAATTCCTGTTTGCTTTATATCTAATCTGCGAGCCTTGCTGAACTTTAATTGAGAACAGTGGTGTACACACAGTTCCTACATTCAAACCAGTTCCTTTCTTCCCCCCTTATTTTTTTCTGGTGTTGAACTCCAGCCAAACATTAAATTACCTTGGGAAGTAAAAGGTAGAAGGGAAAAAAAGCCCAAAGACTGTATTTGGCCTCATTTTACAAGGGCACTCAATCTTAATTTAGGGAACCAGAGACAAATTTTTTAGCGTGAGAAGCATGAGAACTGGAAAGAAGTCAGGGTTTTTCAGACAAGCCTATTTTTTGTAAGTTTGCAGGTGAATGTGCTCTTGTTTCCATGCAGGTGGGGCTGAAGGTCAGGGGTGTGTGTTTGTCTGTGTCTATAAATCCACGCCCATTTTAAACCAGAAACATCCAGAATACACTTCCAGCAACAGCACTGGCTAGTTCAGGTAAGCAAGCAAAATTTCCCGATTATTTAATTAGTGGTCAAGCTCTGCTATATTTAAATAATCCATGTATTGCTATTTCAAAGTGAGGTCTTCAGTAATGGGGAGGGGACATTCAATGAAATTGTATATTTTTCTTTTAATGAGTTGGATTTCTTTTGCTGGCTTCATACTTTTATTCTCTACTTATATTACTGATATTATAATAAACTAGCATTGACCAAAAATGACCCTTCAAAAATTAGGGTTCAAGTAACAATTGTTCGTGTCTGTTTTCTTTTAAATTTTGTCTTATTTTAAAATAGAAAATATTTTTATAGAACATCTAAGTAAGTGATTTATGTTGACTTGCTCTTGAAAAGTAAAAGACCGGTGTCATAAAATGTGCTGGCCAATGTTTATAACACCTGATTGTAGATTTGGTAATGTGCGTCCTGGGTGCGCTATTGTAGGCTGCTTGCTCTAAGGCCATAACCATGTCATTCTCATCTGTGCCCCCAAGCAGCTTAACTGTGCCTCTGGTGTTAGGGAACCCTCAGTAGTCTGAGTAGTTCTATTTTCCCAAGGTAATCATGTTTGTCCAAAAACAAAAATATATAAATTGATCAGCATTATCATGGAATATATTTAATATCTATTTTATAATTTATCAAATAATGTAAGACAGAAATTCAATATTTTGATTTTTTAAGAATAGTCTTTGACATAATACATAATAACTTGAAATATTTTTTTTAAAAAGTTTGGTTCCCACTCACCTCTAAACTTTGCAGCTCTACATCAGGAAAACGATGAAGTTATACTTTGTCTTTTTCAATACAGATTTCACCTACTGATCTCTGTCTCTACCATGGAGAACCTTTTCTGATGCTTCCTTCAGATTAACTTTTCCTAACTCTGCTTTCTATCCAAGACCCCTGGAAGAATCTTAATGCAGCTTTTAAGGCAGCTTTCCCAGGAAAATAAACAGGCCCATAAAATTTTACATAGAATTTCAGGTTTTGAGCCTCCTGTAACTCAATGATAGACTTTCTAGAAGTCACTGGATCAAGGGTAATACCCTGCCCTAGATGGTTGCTTCAATTTCTCTGCTGTAATTTTCAGCCTGACAGAGACTACCTTCCCCACATTGGACTCTGTGGTCCAGATTCAGCTCTCTCTCTCCCTACTAAAATCTACCCTTTCTTTGCTTCAATCCTTATGGCACAAGACGGCCAGTCCTTAAGATACAAGATGGCATTCTGAATGCTTTTTGGTATTGATAACTTACAGGAATCTGACTTAAGGTTGTTATCAGGCACCATGGTAATTTTTAAACATGGTTTTTCAATTATTAAACACAAAGAAATTTAAAAATGGGTTCATTGAAGATTAGCAAGGGAAATCATTTAAATAGGGCTGACCCGGTGTGGCAAACCTTCCAATCCAGAGGGGAACTGAAAGTTTATACCACTGCCAAGGAAAAGATACCAGAACGAGAGGATGAGGGAGTGCCTGGAAAAACCTAGAATCTATAAACTTGCCCACCACCACAGTGTTCCCCCCATGGCTACGATTGCTATCATACAAAATGAGCCTATTACCACTGCCAAGCAATCAGTTATTTTAAGGTGCATTTGTCTTATAAATCTTTCAGTTTTCCACAATGCCTAATGCAGTCACATATAGCAACATTCATGTTTGAACAGAATTGCAAAACAGTCATTCGCTATTTTGTTGGGGAACTGACTACTAAATCATGTAAGCGAACAGGAAAGGTGCTCTGAAGGAATTGTAAATAAACATGAAAGATTCCTGTACATTTATTTCATATTTTGCCGTGATTTCAAAACTGCACATGTTAACTATTTTTCACATGGGTTTTATATGCTACTCATGCTGTAAGGGAACATCTCACAAGCATTAAACACTCCATGTAAGATATTTATCAAGTGGCTGAAGTCCAGCTCAGATCCAACGCAGACTTTTGTTTATATCTTAAGCTGCAGAGTATAAGCAACAGGACATTGACTTAAAAATCCATCTGAATTCTAGCTAACCAAGGGAAAACTATAGATGCAGCAAGTCTGTTCTTTTTAATTTTATATTGAATTTACAGCAATGTGACAATAAGCTCCATTGTTAAAAGAGCTGGGTTGCAAACTGAAGGCCAGGTGGCTGAGTCACTGAAGGAAGAATGAGAGAGATGAATGACTAGAGGACCTGAAAAACAGGAATCTCCATATTCCATTTTTTTCTCTAAACTCAATTGTAAGCAATATGTGTGCATGCCTAATCTTAGTATCTTGGCACAGAGATCAAGAAGAATCCAAAGAATACGAACGCATGCCAAAAGTCACCTTCACATCACACCTTAGAGTCGAAAGGCCTGATCTTACTTGAACTTCACTGTAGTGCTGTGAGCAGTAAAATGCAGTCCGATGTGGGCACTGAGTGCCCGGTCAAGTTTTCTTTCAACTTCACTGTACCGCTCCCGGGATGCCCAGGATGCGGCTTTCCACCAAGTGGACATTCATTGAGTTGATTGCATTTTTAAAATATTTTTAAAATAACATGTGAAGGAAAGTTCTAGAAGGTTGTACCATATCAGCATACACAAGCAGAGCAAACTGTTGGATTAGGTGTGGTCTGAATCTTAGAGGACAGTTGAAGTAATCTACTAGATTCTGAAAATTATTTTCTATCATCTAGCTTCTTCTGAGGGATTCTCCAGGACACATGATGTTACACTCAGCTTTGGCCCTCTGCCTCTTACTGGTCGCAGTTTCTTCCAACCTTGCCATTGCAATCAAAAAAGAAAAGAGGCCGCCTCAGACACTCTCAAGAGGTACTAGAATCTCATTTCATTTTCTAATCTCAGCCATTTGGATTGTTTTCAAATTCCTAGTATCTTACCCAGAGACCACTTATAAAGCAAATTCAATTAACTGGAATATTTTGTCATTTACCACTTTAAAATAGGAAAAAACAAAAGCCAGAAAAGATCAGTTGATTTTATTTATTTATTTATTTATTTATTTATTTATTTATTTAAATCCTCACTGGAGAACATTTTTTCCATTGCTTTTTCAGAAGGGGGTGGGGAGAGGGAGAGAGAAACATTGATGTGAGAGAGACACATCAATTGGTTGCCTCCAGTACACACCCCGACCGGGGCCAGAGATCGAGCCTGCAACCAAGGTATGTGCCCTTGGCTGGAATCGAACCTAGGACCCTTCAGTCCACAGGCTGACAATGCTCTAACCTCTGAGCCAAACTGGCTAGGGTAAGATCAGTTGATTTTAAAGAGTGAACCAGCCCTGGTAGGTGTGGCTCAGTTGGTTCAGGGTCAACCCATGCACCAAGATGTCTCTGATTAAGTAGGGGCACATGCCCAGGTTTCAGGCTCAATCCCCAGTAGGGGGAATGCAGGAGGCAGCAGATAGATGTTTCTCTCTCTCTCCATCTCCTTTCCTCTCTCTAAAATCACTAAAAACATATTTTTAAAAAAGCAAAGGCTATTGGGGAAAAAAAGTGAACCAAAGCAACTGAAAAACAGTAACAATTTGATACAGCTTTTATAGAAATAGTGGTGAATTGGTTTGTTGCCTGTAACTTTGGTTACCAGAGTCCTGGAAAATAATAATTGATGTGTCATAATGATATCCTAAAGGGAATTAATATCCCTCAAAATCTGCTCCAATTCCCTGTCCTCTATTCAGGCAAAGAAATAATTTGGAATGATTTTATGTAAGGATCACCAGAAAATTATATTTTATCCGGCCCTCTGAGAATTTTGGTTAACCAAGTGTTTGCTATATTGACTCCAGAAAACAGCTACAGTGGTTTTTGACATCATAATCTAGATCTATCTTTGGCTACATGTTTAGAAAACATTTCTATTTTATACTTACTGATTTCCTTTGGCCTAAGAAACAATATATCTTCATCTGTAAAGAAACCGTTTAGAGAGAAAATTCTCAAAATCAGTTCCTACATCTCCAGGTAATGGAAATGGGAACAAAATCATTTGTCTTCACATAAATAATTTAAAATTAGTACAAACCTCAAAACACTTTACCACTACTTGGAATAGTATATGAATGGGGCAAACAAAAGGAGATCGATTATAGCATATTTTCAAATTTTAAAATATTGACTTTCCAAGTTTGTTCATTTCTTAACAGAGTATTGAGCACCGGCCAATGTCCATCAAAGTTCAGCCAAGTTAATTCATTCTACTTTAGTTTAAAACCACAAAAACTATAAATCAAAAAGTCCAATGAGTTTATAAAAAGAAATAAAAGAAGGAAATATTTTCCTAAGTATAATTTCTCATGTATCTCTCCATATAAGCACAATAGTTATAGAACAATGAGCTCAGTAGTCTTAGTAAAGTGTAGAATACTAACCTCATCATTGCCTCTAAAGACCCTCCAGGACTGAGTTAAATAGCATGCTACAACTCTATCATTAAGTACCAACATTCTCTGTATTCATTTTCAAGTGTCTATTAAAAATATATGGTGGCCCCGGCCAGGTGGCTGGTTGGAGTGTTGTCCCATACACCAAAATGTTGTGGGTTCAATCCTCAGTCAGGATGCATATGGAGGCAGTTGATTGATGTTTCTCTCTCTCTCTCCCTGCCTCTTTCTCTCTAAAAAGAAAAAAAAAAAAGCAATAAAAATATATCCTCAGATAAAGATTTTAAAAAATGGTGAATTTCATGAGAAATATACTCAACATGCATGGTAAATTTTAAACAACTTGATGAGTCTGCTATTTCAGTTATTTAGAAACTATTTTAATTGGGAAGATGACGGACATCAGCTGGGAGCCCCATTATTAAGAACTGGTTTACATTTGGTTAAGCCTTTTACCATCTATTAGCATGTAGGAAACAACTGAGAATGAGGCTCAGAATAAATGAGGGAAGAGTTTGGGTATAGTGTACAGAGCCGTATATGGAGCCCCTTAGAGCAGGGGGCAACACCAAACAGTTAAGTAAAGAATGTGTTAGGAAGAAAAAAGACTGTTGGGAAAAGGTAATAAAAGTTTTAAGAAAAAGAACAGTGACCTCAAAATTCTAACTTCCTTTTGAGTCAAAAGAACCTCCCAGCACCCAACACCCAGCCCAGTGCCTGGTACATAGTAGGTACTCAATAAGTACATATTGTATAAATAAGTAATATCTCAGAGGACAAATAGACATAGCTGGAAATAGAATTATGGTATTGAACAGAGACCTTGAAGAGAGTTTAAACTCTGTATCACCTTTGGCTTGCTGTAATTATGAGATAAAGTGTATAACAAGTAATTCTAATACAATATGGCTCCCCTACAATGAATTGTTGGAGAGCAGGAATTATATTATCTTCCTTTTCATACCCAGTTCTAGAGGAGCAAGGCATACAGAGATGTTCCTCCAATGTTCATGGGACTAAGTTGAGCAGGAACAAAGAATAGTAATTCCTTCCACTGCTGAAGTTCCAGCATTGAGTGATAGTTAGAACAGAACAGAAAAATCAAGTAGGATCCCAGTCTCACTGGCTATTCCTAGAATAACTCTTATTTAATGCAAAATACAGTGTGAAGTTACTACATGGATTCAAGCAAAATTGTAAAGAAAATCTTTCAGGATTATTACAGCTAGAAGGGGTATTAAACTAACATAGTATGTCTCCCAATGTTAAGACACTAAAATCAGGCAAAACCAAACCAACAACATTACTGGTAAGAGTACAAAAGAGTGCAACCACTTTGATAAAAGTCTGGCAGTTCCTCAATTGATTAAATGTAGATACCATGTGACCCAACAATTCTACTCCTGAGTAGATAACCCAAGATATATTTAAAATATATCTACACAAAAGCTTGTATACTAACATTCATAGCAACACTTTTTATAAAAGGCACAAAGTAGAAACCCCAAACTCCGTCAACTGATGAATGGATTAAAAAATATGGTATATCCATACAATGGAATATTATTTGGCCATATAGAGGAATGAAGTGCTAATACATGCTACAAAATGGATGGACCTTGAAAACATTATATTAAGTAAAAGTATCCAGTCACAAAAGACCACATATGAAATATATTCATTTTATATGAAATGTCCAGAATAAGAAATTTATAGAGACAGAAAGTAGATTAGGTGTTTTGTAGGGCTGGGGAGGAGGGATTAACGGGGTGACAGCGAAAGGGTACAGGATTTTGTTTCAAAGCAATGAAAATGTTCTAGAATTGATTATGGTGATGGTTGCACAACTCTGCATATATATAAAGAATGTACACTTTCAATGGATGAATTGTATTTATATGCGAATTATATTTTCATACAGTTGTTACCAAAAAGCAAACAAAGCAAAAACAAACCAACAAGCAAACATCATGGGAATGTGTTTATCTTGTTGTATAATTCTGCTCCATAATTTCTGGCCATCTTGTAGCCGTGGTATCAAAACCAGAAACTGCAGTCTGACAACATGTGAAACAGAAGAAAATCTGGGTCCAAGCTAGCCTAGAAATATTTCTATTTTTCAAATTAACTTGATCTTTCTCATCCGTAGGCTGAGACATTTCCTGAAACTACTCTGCAGTATTCCTGAATGTTTGTGTGCATTCTCCTTCTCATTCTTAAATCTATAATACTCTTTCCCCACTACCCATAACACTTTTTTAAAAGCTAGTCGGTCTCTCTCTACTCATTGCTTTGTTTCCATCTCCTTCGCTCTTCTGGATGCTTCCAGAACACCCATGTTTTATTGTGTTTCTCAACCAAGAAATGCCAGAATTTTTTCTGAATCAAAATTTAAAGCAAAAACTTTGGAAATCCTTTTTTCATAATGTATAATGACTTAGGAGGGGTCAGCATTTCTTGGCACTCAAGATACAAGGGCACTGTGTAGTATTGTCCAAAGTATTCTTCGTAGACTTACAAAGTATGCAAGGATTAACTGTTATTTTCTGCCATTCATTCTGAAACCAGAAATTTGCATGATCCAGAGATGCCCTTTTAATCATCACTAATAAGAGCATTTATTGAGCACTTACCAGGTTCAAGGACATAGACCTTGAGGGTTAAAACAGTCATAAAACCTCAGCACTATAATCTGAAAGGATACCACCTCTTCACATTTAATTATAATGATATATCCTCTATACCATATGTCAGGCAACTGCTTGGTAGCTTAAATATCTGTGGATAGATATCTGTCTGGCACATGAATATTTCAGAGCTCCTCTGTGGTCCTGAGTTAATTCGTTGATTTTTCTTCTATTTTAGGATGGGGAGATGACATCACTTGGGTACAGACTTATGAAGAGGGTCTCTTCCATATTCAAAAAAGGTGAAACACCTCTCAGTTAATTTTGACAGATCATATAGATACTTCCTCACAGAACCAAAAACTAGTAAGTTAGCTTTTGAAAGGATATCACACATATTTGCTCTACTATTGTATGCTCTTTCAACTAAGAGTTGCCATTAGAATGTTTTTTTTTACAATCAAGAGCTCTAAATACCTTTGTATTAATTTCTTTTTTATATATTTATTTTTTTAAATACATCTTTATTGATTTCAGAGAGAGGAAGGAAGAGAGAGAGAGAGAGAGAGAGAGAGAGAGAGAGAGAAACATCAATGATGAGAGAGTCATCATTGATCGGCTGCCTCCTACACGCCCCCTACTGGGGATCAAGCCTGCAACAAGGGCATGTGCCCTGACTGGGAATCAAACCATGATCTCCTGGATCATAGGTTGATGCTCAAGCACTGAGCCACACCTCTGTTGCTTTTAAAAAGATTTAATATGCATACATTATAGTCTATCTCTTTTTGTACCCAGCATCCTCTCAAAATTAAAGAAACATTTTTAAAACATCCTATATATCCACATCGTAATTCCTTTCTCCTAAGTTACAGTTAATATTCTAATTTTTTCTTACTCTAACGAGCAGGAAAGTCAATTAGCTACCACAGAAAACTTTTTTCAGAGGGTTAAAATCAAAATGAAACTGAAAAATGTATGGAGAGGGAACTCTCACTGAGATTGTTGGCATATTGAGAGTTGTTAAAAGAATGAATGGATGTGAAAACAGTCAAATGTTAACAGCATTTTTGTGAAAACTAAAAACAAAACAAAACAAAAAACTAAATAAAAACTTTGACTCTCCTGAACTCTTATACCAAATGTTCATTGGAAATTAATATCTTATTTATAATATCCTTTCATATCTGGAGACAGAATTGAGTTTTATTTTTATAACTGTACTACAGTGTACAGAGGAATGATCTGGTGAGCTTGTTAATCTACAGATTCCTGGACACCACCCCAGAGATCCTGAGTGGGCCTGGGATGCAGCCTGAGAATTTCCATTTCTATTGAGCTACCCGGTGATGCTCAAAGTCCTGGGGCCATGTTTTGAGTAACACTATTGCAGACCACATTGCTTTGATTTGTCAATCAGATTTTTACTGCAAGTCTTGTTGAAAGTATGAAAACTTTATATCTAATTTCACTTACATTTAGACTCGGAGTTAATCACATAACTTAACTCCACACTTTCTGTCTCTGTTTAGTAACAAGCCATTGATGGTTATTCATCACTTGGAAGATTGTCAATACTGCCAAGGTAATCTTAGCTCCTGAGATCTTATTGTATTTCCAAAAGACCTAGAAAAAGTGGCCTGGTAAAAATTGTTAAGACAGCACTCAGCAAATTCCATTAAAAAAAAAAAAAAAAAGACAACTGCCATGCCACCATTTTACTCAGGTGCCTGAAGACTACAGTGATTGTTAGCAATCTACTGAATATATTTATATGCTCTTTCAAATTTTATTGCCCTTTCCCCCCCACCAAAATAAAAGGGAGGGGTGGGAAACTTGCTCTTTTAACCAATTAGTTACATGAAATTTCAAAATTGGTGGCTTCATTAATGGGATTACCCCCCATGTGTCCATGGACAGACTCTGTCCATCATTGCTTCCCAATGAGAGACAAAGCGAACATAGGCCAATGAACTGTCTACATCCTAGATACAAATGCAAGCCAACGGAAAATACTAGGTTTACTTTGCTATATTATTTATATTGAAAGTGTCTTTATTCTTAAAACTGACTGGCATTCATTGTTTTCCTCCATAGCACTCAAAAAAGTGTTCACCCAAAATGAAGAAATACAAGAAATGGCCAAGAATAATTTCATTATGCTGAATCTCATGGTACATGACCTCTACAATGTTTTCTTAATATCACAACTCAATGGATAATTTGAATCCCTTTTTTCTCTATTTTTAAGACAAAAAGAGCTATCAAGTATTGGTGGGTATAGAATGTTATATGAAATTGTAAAAAGCCAAAATATACAATTTACTGAAAAGCTTGTTCACATAAAATATTTTCAAAATCAACTGTCAAAAACAATCCAATACAATAACATTTATTTTTTTCTTCTCTTCCTAGCATGAGACCACAGATAAAAATTTATCACCAGATGGACAATATGTGCCTAGAATCATGTTTGTGGGTATGTGTGTAATCTCATGCCATCAGATTTACAGAATCTGTAGCATTTTTGCTTTTATTTATTTTTAAGTGCTAGTTCAAGAGAAGTCATTTCTAACCCAGTCAATAACAGTTCTTGTTAGTTCTACAATGAAATTCAATATATCTGCAATATGTAAATTTAAATATTTTTTAAACTAGCTGATGCTATTAAATCAATATCCCAATGTACTTTCAGTAAAGTTCTCCAAACTGTGATGACAGAGAACTATGACACACTAAAATGAAAAAATTCAGGTTAACTCATCATAAATTTGTTTAACATTTATTTGTTTTAGATCAAGAGGCAAGAATGGTTTTAAGACTATTTTAGATAATTCCTTAGTAAATTATTCTTTCTTGGCAGATCCTTCTTTAACAGTCAGAGCTGACATAACTGGAAGATACTCTAACAGAATGTATACATATGAGCCTCAGGATTTACCAATATGTAAGTATTCACAAATTATCTTGAACAGTGATACTAGCTGACACTTCGCTGTTAGAAGGGCCAGTGATGCCCTGCATCGGTGCTTCCCACAAACAGTGCTGCCGACAAACCAGAATCACTGAGTTAGGTGGTGGCGGTGATAACTGTTTGAAGTGCAAACCCTTAGCTCCCATCAAAATCAGAATTTCTGGGCACCTCAGAATCTCTTTTTCAACAAGGATAATTCTTACAATCACTAATTTGGAGACCACTAAAAAGAATATACATTACAATTAAACTTTAAGAAAGCCAGTCCATTCTGTGAGTATCGAAGATCATGTGTGATTTCCTCAAAGTGAGAATAATTAAAACTTTTCCTCTCCCTTTAATGCCTGTAAGCAAGGAGGTTCAGTCTGTCTTGGGATTTTAATCTAATTTTTACAACATTCACTGTCAACTGTATTTAATAAGATAACTATGCATGTCAGATCCAGTGATATAGATACAAAATGATCAGTTTGAAAAAAATAGACACTCCCTCAAAACTCCTTTTATAAAATTGTTCATTTTAACATAAAGTTGATTAACACGTATATAATTACTATATATAAGTATACAGCTTTAGCATAATATTCTTTTGTGTGTGTGTGTGTGTGTGTGCGTGTGTGTCAAAAGGAACTTTATTGGGTGTTAGGAGTTCAGATGAGGTCCATGAAGGCATAATATTCTTTTTTTTTAATATATCTTTATTAATTTCAGAGAGAGGGAGAGAGAGAAAGAAACATCAATGATGAGAGAGTCATTGATCGGCTGCCTCCTGCACTCCCCCTGCTGGGGATCGAGCCCGCAACCCGGGCATGTGCCCTGACTGGGAATCGAACCGCATTCTCCTGGATCTAGGTCGATGCTCAACCGCTGAGCCATGCCCGGCTGGGCATAATATTCTTTAATGTAGATAAATTCTTATGTTTTCATAGCTATTCATTTAAATGGGCCAATTTTCGATTCAGGGGTTAAAAGATTGTTTGATAATTTTATTTACTAATAAAGTAATATATTTTTATTTTTATTTCAGTGATAGAAAACATGAAGAAAGCATTAAAACTTATTCAATCAGAGTTATAAAGGATTATCTCGAAGAAGTCAGATGTCATGAAGACAACTTTCTGGTTACTGATTACTACTAAATGTACAAACACATGAATTTTGTTACAGTACCATTTAGATTTTTAATATGTTTGCAATATGCTTATGAAGGTAAAATTATATTTCAATAAATGTCAAAATCAGCATGACAATGTATAGTAGTTTGACTTCTATCGACATCAGTAGCAAAGAAAGCTTGTCATGAGCTGAGAGTTAGGTTAGGGTAGAGACAAGAGGACCTAAATAAGAGATATCTACATCCAACCACCAATTCAGTTCTTCACAGGGAGCTCTGGAGGAGCTGGGAATAATTCTTAGAAGTGAGAGAATGTTTGAGATGGATAGAAATTTCCCAACCCATAGGATTTGATTGCATTTAAGTAGAATTATTTTGAAATATAGAAGTACACTTTAATAATGATATATATGTATATATACAATGTCTATGATACAGATTTTTTATTAATTCCAATGTTTCATGAGTTAGAGAAAATTAAGCTTTATCCAGGTTTTATTTGACCACTATTCTGTTCATTTTAAGCAAACATAATAACTAAACTATTTGGATATGAATAGGTTACCTAACCAATAACTAGAAATCAGTGCTAGATATCCATGTGCGAAAGAATATTAAATATCTTATATTTAATATTTAAATTTTAGATCATAGACTGAGAGTTGATTTTTAGTGAATACTAAGACATCAGAGTGCACTGGCATTCTCAGATTTAATGATTTAAAGTATGAAGACTAAAGTAATATAGCTGATTCCACTGTTGCACTACTGAGTGCAGAGGCAGAAAATGTCAGTGATCATTTGCTATGAACTAAGAAAAGGTTAGTTGCGAATTTAGTTGCTGTTTTAAGAGCTAACAAGTAAAATAACATATTCTCTATTTTTAATTATTGTAAAAATGTTACTAAATGATAAATTGGTTCTTCTTTATCATAAAAAAGTATGTGTCTTTGTATTTTAATATACATATGATTACTTTTTATTATATGTAATTTAATTATGGATATAATTATATATGCTAATATTTAATATATATAACACGCATAATTATTTGATAAGTTAGATTAGTCAGTATAATCTTGTAACCAATTTAGTTTTGTTTTCTACCCTACTTTAACAATTAAATTCTATATCCTAGTTGGTATTTCTAATTTCTTCACTTTATGAAATTAGTGATTTAGATTTGATCACTTCTGAGGTTACCCCTAACTTGAAATGTAGATCTATGCTTAGAATATATATACAGGGTGGAGCAAAAGTAGGTTTACAGTTGTTCATATGGAAAATAATACACTAATAAATAATAATACAAGAATTAACTCTGTGTTTCCCATACTCACAAATGTAAACCTACTTTAGCCCCATCCTGTATGTATATATACCTGTATAACTTTATTTCTATTTCTCTTAGCCTTGTAACTTCCAAAAATATTTTTACTCCTTTTCTAACACATCCAATAGTAAGAATTGAATTACTAACATCAACTCCCTGAAACAGGATGCACAATTCTGTGTGTATAGGGATATTTACAGAGGAGCAGTCAGAGCTCTCATTTGCATTTTAAAGCGATATATGAGTCAAAAAATTACACATTCACAAAGAGATTAAAATAGAGTTGTCAGTAAAGGATATCAGTTCCATTTAAATTAGAGATAGACAATTTTTAATATAAGTATGTACTATGAAATATTTGGGACTTATACTAAAAATGTATTTGCTTATGTGAAATTCAAATTTAACTGGGAGACCTGCACTTTCATTTGCTAAAAACGGCAACCCCAGCTTAGAAATACTGTACTGGATGCTCCTCCGTCCCCTCATTCTCTTTCCCTTCATTTTTTTGCCTAAAATAGCAACATTTCTTCTATATTTCAAATCAATCTCTCAATTTCCGAGTTTGGAAAAAAACTCAATAATTTTATAGCATTTAATATTTCCCAATTATTGAAACATTTGATGTCTACTCTTTGCCAGACATTGTGTTTGGTATTGTGGACCGAAAGATGAACTAGATAAAAACGAGGCAATTCTGTTCCCCTGCAGTATTCATAGCCTAGTGGTGAGATCTATAACTGATGGAAATAACTCCTTATTAAATCCTGTAATAGGATGGTGTGGGAACAGTGGAGAGACGGCCCAGCCTTCTAGTATGGCTGTGAGGCTTTACACAAATGTAGCACCTGTGAATCTTGAGATCCAAGAATGTATCCCACCATTTAAAAATTAATACAGCCTGGCCGGCATGGCTCAGCAGTTGAGCGTTGACCTAGGATCCAAGAGATCACGGTTCGATTCTGGTCAGGGCACATACCCGGGTTGAGGGCTCGATACCCAGTTGGAGGCGTGCAGGAGGCAGCCGATCAATGACTCTCTCATCATTGATGTTTCTCTCTCTCTCTTTCCCTCTCCCTTCCTCTCTCTGAAATCAATAAAGATATATTTTTTAAAAAATTTAATACAATGAAGTAGAGAATAAAACATACTGCAGGGACTCAAGAAGTTCTTGTTCACTGGGTTAACTCTAAAATACAAAAGTGGGCAGGGTGTTCTTGGTAGAGTCTTTCAAACCTTTAGGTTTAAAAAGATATTGCGTCAAGCTCAGACAAACTTACCTTTTTAACATACTGATTTATACCCTATAGAGATTTAGATTTATAGAGATTTGCTTGAGAGTTTACAGTAGTACTCTTTAAAACACATTGCACTTAAAATAATGCATAATACACAATCTGTGTATTCACAAACATCTTTACTGAGTAAAGAAAGATAAGCTTTTCTTCCCATTCTTAAAAAAAATTGTTTTTCATACAACGTTTGTCTTTTTTGCTAAATGGAAAGCCCTTAAAAGCATTCTCTCCACCACCACCACCCTCTCTCCCTCTCTCTCTCTCTCACACACACATATACAAACACACAAACTGTGAATGTTGAGCAAACATCCACAGTAGGATGCCATTAGATGTGTAACTCCCCTGGCGTTTTCAGTGATTAACTTTACAAATTCTAGTTTATAAACATCATTTCATAACAGATGAAACAAATCTACTGCCTACAACTTTGTAATCATGCAACTGGATGTTTTGCTGAGTATTGATTACTGCAAATTCTGGAAGCATATTAGAGTTATTTTCAGGATAAGATGCTGTTAGAGCTTAAATTGTACCCCACCCCCAATTCATAGACTGACATCCTAAACCCCTAGCAAGTCAGAATATGATCTTATTTGGAAATAGAGTCATTGAAGATAGAATTCATTCAGTTAAGATGAGGTCATATTAGAGTAGGGTGGGCCCCTGATCCAGTATGAGTAGTGTCCTCATAAAAAGGGGGAACTGAGGCACAGAGACATGCAACAGACAGAACATCATGGGAAGATAAAGGTAGAGGCCTGGGCCATGCAACAGAAGCCAAGGAACAATGCCAAAGGCTACCAGAGAACCACCAGAAGGCCAGTGAGAGACATGGAACAGATTCTCCCTGACAGCCCAAGAAGGAACCAGTCTTGGCAACACCTTGATCTCAGAACTTCCAGCCTCTGGAACTATGAGGCAATAAATTTCTGTTGTTAAGTCACCCCATGTGTGGTATTTCATTATGACAGCTCCAGCAAACCAATGTAGATGCTCTACTTTCCCTTCCCCAATTTGCATGGTTTCCATGAGCAAGGAACCAACACTTCCCATCACACACTTGAAAAGAAGCCCTGCTAGACCGGAAGAATCATTTCTCACAATAAGTTTGTCAGGTTCTAGTTCTACGCTCCAAACACATTTTTTCCCAATTAAATGTTATATCAGTACTCAAAGAGTTTTCTAAAATAAATAAATTTCGTTGGGTTTATGAAATACCTAAAGTTAATGTTATGGTTTTTAATCGAAAAACAAAAGTCATTTCCAGAGAAAAAGCTGATTATTACATTTGGTGCCTTTAGTTATTATTTTTAAAGCAAACATATGTTGAACCCTTTCTATGTTCTAGTCACTGTGCTGAGGTCCTTGCATGGATTATCTTATTAATACCCCACCACAAATGTGAAAGACTGTTATTATCATTTCAATGACCTCTTAAAACTACCTGTTTACTTAAAAACCTGCATCTAGTACCACACTGAAGTCACTCTCTTCTAACTGTATTAATCCTATGGGACACTGAAGAATTTTATATACACTAATCATATAACTCTTTGGTATCCTGAGAAAAATTGCAGAGTAAAGCAATGTGCCCCCAAAAAGCAGGTGTAGTTTGATTGTTTTCATGATTAGATTTGGCACAAAACCTGTATGAATCGCCCCGGGGGTCTTAGACAATCACGTTTCTTGGTTCAGACATGTTAAGACTAGTCTAAAACCTTCATAAATGTTCCTAGGTCATTTGTTTCAAAACTTTCAAACTCTAAAATATAATAACATCTTTCTGTCTTCATTTTGCATTAGAGTTTTCCCAAAGAAGAACAATCTTGGAGAAGAGCCCTGCAGGGGGACACCTCGTATGATGTGATGACCACCCTGAAATGCTTGTCCTCTAGAGAGCTTCTTTAAGAAGCAATGGAAGCTGCTTCCAGGAACAACGCTCAGATTCATTCCCCAGGTTCTACATGCTTATTGTTTAGCAGAGAGAGCAAGCATTTCAGGGAGAACTCTAGGGTTGAGTGTCAGCCAAAGGCCTTTGTCAGCTAAAATGAGGACTTTGGCTATTTAAAAAGACAAACCCCTGAGAGCAGAGTGTCCTTTTTTGCCATCACCCTCTCCACGAATGAAGGTCTCTTTCTCTCAGCCAAACCTGCAGTCATAATTACAAAACATGAGTGGCTTCATTTATTTCTTCATTTCATTCCTTGCACTAGATCATTAGCATAAAAATGCACCCACGTACCAAAGCTGATGGTATTTTTTAGCTTCCTTTTGACCCCATTACCGTAACAAGATTACACTAAGAGAGCCTGAAAGTAATCTTTATGGGTTGCGCGAATGTACACACCCTTTCGTAATTTTATCAGGAAATCTTAGCATGGGGCAGCGCAAACAAACCAGGGCCGCAGGGCGGCAGCTGCCGTCGCCGGAGCTGGAGGAACAGGATGCCAACCTGTATCCGTCTCCTCGCAGGTGGGTGTTGGCTCCTTTTAAGCAGATGGTGGGTCTACGATTCTAATGTATTACATATTTCTCAATGGACAAATATTTGCACTGGACCAGAATAAATAAGAAAAAAAATTCTTCGGCTTAGTTTCCAAAGACTATCCAAAGTTTTAGGACACCTCAGCATTTAAACAACTGTAGCAAGTGGGTGAAGGAACCATGAGTCCTGTCTTCAGTTTTCTTCTGCTTAAAACCTGCCCTGACCAACAAAGCAAAAAGGCTGGAAGGCAGAGTGTAATGAGGCGCATTTGGAAATTGCAGGATCTTTCCCATTTGGAGAGCTCTTTGAAGGGTACTCTATAAGCATACTTTAGCTCTAATAAAAGGATGCTAGTTAAGTTCCCAATTTGAGCAAAAAAACGTGGCCTCTCTTGTAATTTACAGTTTCTTTCCACAGTATGCTGTGGTTATGTTTTATGCTAAATGTGAATATGTTGATCAAGGTTTTTCAGCGAGTGTTCAGCAGGTTTAACAGAATATTAGTTTCACATTATACTTGTACAGCACAAGTATGCAGAGACGTCTCTTCTGCATGGGCCTCTTTGTTGTTGTTGTTTTTGTTTATTTGTTTTTTGCTTCTGTGTTTCACATGCTTATTGAAAAGGCAGGGGTTAGTGTTTGATTTAGCTGCCCTGCTGACCTTGAAAGAGCTGCCCCACTGCAGAGGGAAGGAGACAGATTGATTTCAAGGGGATGATGACATTACGGAAAACACATAACCTCCTCCAAAGCAGCAACAAGAGAAAATCAAGAGTCAACCATCGGAATTACAAATTTCACAAATGCAGTACATGTTTTGAGTCCTCTAAAATGCGGCATTTTGACTTTTGAAAATTAGTAAGTGGGAAAACTTATTTAAATGACTACTCCTCCAAATAGTTTGACCTATAAACCTCATCTACCATGGCTGGAAAATTAAATTTGAGAAGGAAGATAATTTGGTTCATTTGAATGTCTCCAAAAGCAATCAGGGTCACTAAAATGTCCAAGGGGCTTCCTGCATTTCCCTCCAGAAGGAAGGTCCAGGGAAATCCAATTATTGGGCCTTGCAATCATTCAAGAATTCCCAAAGATGGCTAGTACTAGGACCAAAAATCTCAGCAACCACTAGGAGTAGGCACTGTAGTAAGCATGGAGGAAGGTGGAATAAAAGAGAAAGTTAAGGCTGGGTATCTGGGAAAGATTTGGTGAAAATATTAGGGGAGATGCAATAACATACACATGTTCTGTGTGTGTGTGTGTGTGTGTGTGTGTGTGTGTGTGTGTGTGTCTCCCCAGAGACCCTCACCTCCCAGATGTAAGTTTGAGACAATTAGAAAACAAAGGAAAAGGAACTTAGAAGTGAGGCTATGAGTTATGACATAGAACTTCATTCATGTTCTTTGAGAAGTTCAAGTAAGATGGAAACTATGTTTAATTATTTTTGCTAGATGGAGTTTTATAAGGCCTAAGAGTTATGTGAATTAGAATTATTACTTTCATCAAACATTCTGCTTAATTATGATTCAAAATCCATGAAATTTATCTTAAAACCATAGATATTAAAACATACTTATTTTAAGGTTAAAAAAAATTATTCTTTGGTTACTGAGAGCCTTTGAGTATCTGGGATTCCATCACGCCCAAACAAATGAACAGTTGTCTCTCCCCGCCTACTCAGACACTCAGGAGAATTCCACAGAGTTGATGCCTCTCTTGAAATATTTTCTCTTTTGGTTACTTAAATTCTCTGTACTGCAGATTTCCCATCAGCCTTTCTGACAAATCTTCCCAACGATCTTTTGATGCTTTCTAATAAACCTCCAAACTTCTATAGCACTAAGGATCCATACTCTATCTTGGCCCTTCATTTATCACCTATAGTCTCTCCGTAAATTACCTCCTCTAATTCCATTTCTTTAAAATCCAATGAGCCGATAACTCACAAATTTTATGTTCAGCCCTGATTTAAATACAGGTTTCATTTAATTTAAAAATAATTCGTTATTTGCTATCTTCCCTTTGAAACAAAAGAAAATCCTCAGAGGAACATAAAAGGAATCAATCTTGAAACCTTGCTCCCTCAGCAGATAAGAAATTCTGCTATTCAAGCAACAACCCACTAAAATAAGGAATATAACCTAACAAATCTGGAGCCATTGAGTCAAGGCCATGCCCATGATGGTCACAGACGCAACAGTCCTCATTACACACAGCCGTTTCACCACCTGGTCAGTGTGATATCTTACTTTCAGAAGCGCTGTCTAAAGGAATTCCAATTCTTTCTCTTCTGTGATCATTCTTTTCATGAATATCAAGAACTCAGAAAAAAAAATCCAGAAAATAAGATGGCGGCGCAGGTAACAGCTGCCCCCGCCACCGCCAGCGACCACATCAAAATCACAACTAAAACACAGAACCACCGTCACTCAGCGCCCCCTGAGATCCGGCTGCACAGAAGCCCCACAACCAGGGAGCTGAAGGAGCATCGAGAGCGGGAGGAGGGGCGGAGACAGGGGCAGATCCCGGCTGAATTGCGGACACAGGCCCACACCCGGTGCCGCGGGGCAAACCCGGGAGGGAATCTGGGCGGTGGGGGTTTCCCAGAGGAGCGAGGGGTCCCAGCCCCACAGCAGGCCCCCAGCCCAGGGCTCCAGGGCCGAGAAGAGACGTCCCCACAACTCCGGGCTGTGAAACCAGCGGGGACTGTGGCTGAGGGTCAGAGGCTGCGGGAGCCCCAGCAGCTCCTCTAAAGGGCCCGGCACAGACTCGCTCGGACGCTCCCTCTGAGCCCAGCGCCGGGAGCAGCCTGAAAGGACCCGGGACACTCGGGGAGGAACTAACCTGCCTGAGATCCGGGCGAGAGCTGGAGGGCAGCTTCCTCCCAGGCAGAAGGGCTGGCGGAGGCCATGGCTCCTTTGGCGAGTCCTCCCCACACACAGCGGCAGGCAGGCGCCATGTTTGAATCGCCAGCACCTGACTCCCACCTTTGGCCCCGCCCCGTGATTCCCGGAGGCCCCGCCCCCCCCACCTGCAGCTCATCCAGGCCATTTCCAGGGGCTTTTCTCTGCAAGTGGCCTCTCGAGCCTCATGCTTAGGACTTTCCTAAAATCTCTCAAACAAGCAGCAGCGGGCCCCATGCAGCTTGATAAGGGGCCCCAGGCCTGGCACTAGCGGCAGCCTGCACTGGCTCATAGCTTGGACTCTCCTGGACACCTCCAAGCCCAGCACAAGGAGCAGCCAACTACGGTTTGCTGAGTAGCTCATGCTGGGTGGCCCTGGGCAAGTCATTGGCAGAGGCTGACTTTGCACCTCCCTGGAGGCCCCAGAGACAGTGCACCTGGTGGTCAGACTCGACCACTGGATTACAACCCTACCACATCCACAAGTGACACTCAAGGGGCACACTTGGTGAACACCAAAGCCCCACTGAAGTAAATCCTGCTCCATAGGGGTGTCTCCAGCACAGCAGCTCTCTGGCTGTAGTTGCAGCTGGTCCTCACAGCCAATTGGCCTGGGGGTCAGTTCCTCCCAGTGACGCCAACAGCAACCAAGGCTCAACTACAACAGTCAAAGCACACAGGCCACACAGGTGAGCACCTAGAAGGCCCAGCTCAGGTGACTGGGGAGGCTGAGCCACTGGACCCTACAGGACACCTACTACACAAAGCCACTCTATGAATTCCAGGAGACATAGCAGCTCTACCTAATACATAGAAACAAACACCTGGAAGCGGCCAAAATGCAGAGGCAAAGAAACATGTCACACAAAAAAGAACAGTAGAAATCTCTAGAGGAGGAACTAAATGAAATAGATCCAAGCAAGCTAACAGATACAGAGTTCAGAATAATGGTTATAAGCATGCTCAATCATTTTAGTAAGAGTATGACAAAAATAATTGAGAAAATCAATGACATAATAAAGTACCAATTCGAAATGAAGGCTACATGAACTGAAATGAAGAATAATTTACAGGGAATCAACAGTAGAGTAGAGGACTCTGAGAATCAAATCAGCAATTTGGAACATGAAGAAACAAAAAACACTCAACCAGAAGAGCAAAAAGAAAAAAGAATCCAGACATATGAAGATAGTAAAAGGAGCCTCTGGGACAACTTTAAGAAGAGGAAAGAGAGTAAGAAATTGAAAACCTATTTGAAAAAATAACGACAGAAAACTTCCTCTACCTGGGGAAAGAAATAGACTTACAAACCCAGGAAGCACAGAGGGTCCCAAACAAGAGGAACCCAAAGAGGCCCACAGCAAGACACATCATCATTAAAATGCCAAAGGTTAAAGACAAAGAGAGAATCTTAAAAGCAGCAAGAGAAAAGCAGTTAGTTACCTACAAGGGAGCACCCATACGACTGTCAGCTGATTTCTCAACAGAAACCTTGCTGGCCAGAAGGGAGTGGCAAGAAATATTCAAAGTGATGAAAAACATGGAACTACAACCAAGATTGCTCTACCCAGAAAAGCTATCATTTAGAATTGAAGGTCAGATAATGAGCTTCACAGACAAGAAAAGCTAAAGGAGTTCATCACCACCAGACCAGTACTACATGAAATGTTGAAGGGTGTTCTTTAAGAAGAAGTTAATGAACAAAAGAATCTGATGAATTAAATAGATCCAGAGACACTGACACATGTAACAGATGATCATATTTCAGAGGGAAGAGGGAAGGGGGGTGGAGGGTGGGAAGAGATTAACCAAAGAAGTTATATGCATATATGCATAATCCATGGACACAGACAATGACAGGTGAAGGCCTGAGGAGGGGGTGGGAGGGAGGTGGAGGGGGTCAGTTGAGGGGGGGAAATGAGACACCTATAATACTCTCAACAATAAAGATAAACTTAAAAGAAAAAGAATTCAGACCAGTCCATTGTGGCTATAAGATCTCTAAGTAAACCTTCAGAACATGACTAATCTTTGAAAATTAGATACTGGAGGAAAATAAGAATCCGCAACATTTAGCACATTTGCTGCTGTACTAATTAAAAACACTAAATTGGTATAAAAGCTGCAAATGTGCTGTGATATTTTGGGAAAAGCTAAATTAACGATAATTGATTTAGAAAAAAATAAATTTTACAGGAAAATGTGAGGATAAAATGAGGTAGCAGAGACCTTTGATACAGGAGATGCATTTTATTTGCAGAATGGGAGTAACTGACAACATGGGCAGTTGCCCCCATAAATTTCACTGGGTCTTGGCTTTGTTCCTATTGAAAGTTTACTCTAGTAGAAACCCAGGTAATACTGATGACCAAGTGTCTATGTGTGAGACAGTTCTCTAAGTAAAAATACATGTATTGGCCAGACAGTTGTGGCATACTAACACTGGCCTCATTCGAAAGCCTTCTGGATATTCAGTTTAGCCTTGCATCAATCATTAAGACGCAATCTGTTACAAGAAAGACCATTATTTTACATATAACACTAAAAATAATTTTAAATGTTGCCAATTCAACTATGCCACATGATCATTTGTAAAAGACATTCCAATTTCAGAGCTGGTAAAGTGTCGAAAATGTACATTTAGAATAGAAGAAATATGTCTGTAAAAGATGGAATGCAATGCTGATCTTGATTTCTAAACTTAGTACTTACCACTTCACAGTTCCCTGGATTCCAGCAACTAAATCACAGAAAGAAAAAGTAACTTATATTCTGTAGGTTCAACAGGAAGTAGTTCTAAAAGAATAAAATGTTTTCAGTATTTGGAATTTAACATTTTCAATCTATATACCTAAAAAATGCATCAAGATCTCTCTGACCTCAAATTTTATATTATTACTTTCTCTTACCTTTGCACTTTTGAATAGAGAATGGAGGTTTTGGAGCCAATGCTTCATAGGTGTTTGACTTTGGACAAGTTGTATAACCTCTGGGTTTTTTCATTTGTAAATGAGGACGACAATAATAGTGTGTCTTTTATAGCATTGCTGGCAGATTTCAGTAGGATGTGTCAGTGCTTGGAATGAATGCTGCCTATCGCATAGCAAGCCCTGAGTAAATGTAAGTGATTATCATTTCACATGCACACAAACCACACATATAGGTAGTAATATAGAATTAAGCTCTATTGACATGCCTCCGGGAAGGGGGTGTGGGAAAGGGAAGAAAAGTGGTCTAGATACTATTGCTAATTTGCAAACCTCAAAACTTAGTATCTTAAAAGAGCTATTTTATTATGTGCACTGATTCTGTGGGCTAGGACTTCACACAGAGCACAGCTTCGCAATGTTGGGGGCCTCGGCTGGGAAGGCTTGAGGATGATGGAAGGTAATCCATCAGCCAAGAATGGATACTTCAAGGTTATCTTGTATGTCTGGCAGTTGATGCTGGTTGTTGGCTGGGACCTCGGCTGGTCTGTCCACCAGGAAACATATATGTGTATTCTCCTTGTGGTCCCCCAATGTGGACCAGTGTGGGTGTCCTCACAGCATGGTGGCTGGGTTCCAAGAGCAAGCATCCCAGGAGAACCAGGAAACAGTTGTATTACTTTTATGACGTAGCTTGGAAGTCATGTAATGTCACATTGTGCCACCAGGCTTATTACTAAGAGGAAACATCGGAGTTAGGTTTTAATGGGAGGAGTGTAAAAAGGCAGGTTGAAAGAAGAACCTGTGGAATGGGAGATATTTGTTGTAAACTGTTTGGAAAACACAACCTACCAAAAAGAGTGAGAGAGAATGAATGAGAGACAAACTTTTAAGACAACCTGAAAGAAGAACACCTCTTTGGCATGGCAATCAGGAAAACAATTTGGAGAGGCACTTAATTTGAAGTGTCAGATAACTAGTGCCCAAACACAGAAACGCATTCAGAACTGTCAGAAGTTTATTAGGCTCCTGTATTCTGAAGGAGAGAAGACCACAACAAACTTTACAAAGTTGCTTCTCAAACTAAGTAGAACAAAAGGAACAATAAAATAAAGTTGTTGTTAGATATATAGATACCCAGGACCCATCATAAACTAGTTCAGGAGAAAAAAATCAGCTAGCCTGTGCCTAGAAAACAAAGTAATCAAAGACAAATAATTTAGGGGAGAAAAAAGACAATTAAAATATTTGTCAGCTCTCAAGGGATTACCAAGAGTTCTGCCTGCGCCCTTGTCATCTGGCCCAGGATGAATGAGTTTGAACAAAACCACCAGAGACCTATCCAGTGCTTCCTGGCATATGTAAATGCTCTGTCTGCTGTAACATACTCCCCTAAAAAGAGAAATAATAACGTCAGACCCTGACATTTGATAAATGTTTACACTCCTATAAATGATGATGACTGAAAGGGCTACCCTTTATCATCTTCAACTTATCTTTAAAAGTAGAGAAAGGACTCTTTTTTTGGAAATAAACATCAGTATTCATTTGCATCTAAGGATCTAAATTCAACTCCATTATTGAGTAGGACATAATTTGAGCAATTTTTTCAAGCTTTGATTTGGAACTACAAGTGGGACCCAAGGGGAAGGTAACTAGTTATTTAGGAAAACTTCATCCTCAGCAGCAGCACACAGCTTCATAGAAGACTAAGAATGCTTTAGAAGAATTTTTTAGAAGGGACTATAAACACTAAAAGAATATGGAGATTCCCCTTGAGTTAAAAATACTCTGAGGTCTTCCTATCCATTTCCTACAAACAGTTTTTTATGTAGTTTTTGCTTGTTACCTTCAGAGCTCTCAGACACCCATCAACACCATCAGTCAATAGACTGATTAGACTGTTAAATTGGTTAACAAATCTGGAACTGCCCCAAAATACTCAGTGCTGCATTCATACTGTAGGAAACAATATACAATAGACTAGTTAAAAAGAAATATAGTTTATTTTCAACTTTAGATAGCAACTGGATCTAGCTTATCCACATGCTATTAAAGGCTTCACTCTAGCAAATCGGTCTGTTTTTAATACATAAGATGAATGGCCTAAGAGGCATTCATCTCAACCTATTGATATTAATTTTTATGTTAAACTGCTCAAGCTTTTTACTAGTTTGTTGTCTTAAATAAGTAAATGTTCCCACTGGAAATCTTATTTACACCATTATTTGGCAGAGACTTACTTTTCCGAAGGCATATCAAAGTTTAACGTCAAACTGGCCGGATATAAGTTATCATAAAGTCCAAATTAATGATAATTGACATGACTTCATGGCAACAGGAAGGCACTGTTCCAAAGTGGTACTTATTTATACAGTTGCATTATAAAAAGTTTTCAACCCAAAGTTTCTATTCCTTCTGCTGTACCTAAATATTCAGACTCATCAATGGTCAAGATTTGGACTAAAAGAGCAAAATGGGACCAGAGAGAAGTAATGATAGGTAATAATGATGCCTGCTCCTTGCGAGTCATGAAGCTATCCTAGGGCTTTCCAGAGAGAGCAACAGAGCACGGTAAACTTGGAGCAAATGTCTTTGGGTCTTAGCATCAAGACAAACTACCACCCTCCCTAGAGAGAATAGAGGAAAGAATCAGTGAACTTAAAGATAAAAGGGGGGGAAATCACTCAAGCTGAACAACAGAGAATAAATATACTAGAGAAATATAAACAAGGACTCAGGATGTGTAGGGCTAAATCAAAAGATTTACCATTCATGTCATTGGCATCTTGGGAGGAAAGGAGAAAGATGTTGGGACTCAAAGTCTGCAAAAATAACAGCTGACAAATTGCAAGTTTGGCAATAGACATAAACCTATAGTCCTGATTGTTTGAAGAACATATTTATAATTTCTGTTGGCCTCTGGGTTGGTTAGTACTCAATGGCCAGTAATTTTTATAAAAGTTAACACAATTTTACAATAACCAATCAATAAGTTGTTTTTTTTAGTGTATTAGCATCATTTAGTTATTTTTAACTGTTTAGAATATGCATTAACACTGCTGTTTTCTCAAAGAACATTTATTTTTCTATTTTTGGTTCCAAGGCCATAAACTTCTCTTTCCACAGCAGCCAGATGTTATATAAGATATCTCTCAGTGGAGCCACCACAAAAGGGGAGAAATCAACACAAACCAGTCACCATAATGAAAAATGCAACTCAAAGCACAAGTACCTCCAAGAGTGACTCGACACATTTGTGAAATGCCGTGACTGCATCAGGGAACTCTCCGTGTCCGAGGAGCGTGACACTACCCTTTTGAGCCACATATTTCCTTTTGCCAAGTGGGGTAAGGATTGCTTCCCCACTTTCTCAAACAGTGGCTTTAAAAGTCAGATGATATGATGCACATATAAGAATTTTATGCACCAAAGAGCATATTGATATGGAAAGGTATAAGTAGCTCTGTCTTTCTAGGAATAGGTTGCATATTATCATATCAACCAAGCAGAGGTCTAATTCTATAAAATATCTATTTTGATGAAACATTTTTTTACATTAATTTAAGATTTCCTCAAATGTGTCCCATGGACTATTAATAGGTATTATGCAAAAATCAAAAATCAACAATAAAATCCCCTCCATTTTTTTATTTTATTTTTTTTATCAAATAGTATGAAAAAAGCTTGGTTAAGTGAAGTTAAACAGACTTCTTTCCTGCAGAACTTAATAAAGTCCTTTCTATACGAATGTGCACTGCTCCCTGGGCACTGTACAACGCAGCGAGTTCTAAGCTTATTCGACTATAGAGCTGTTTTCCTAGGAAACATCTCTTGGAAAGAATGCCCAGTGAGTGTCATTAGGAAACAGGGCACTAATAAAAAATTTTTCTTGAAAAACTTGCTGAATGAAGCAGAACCTACCTATTCAGCTTATACCTCAGAGCTGGAATTCCAGACAGACCCATAGAAATGTGGCACAGTAGCTAACACTGACTCCAGCTGGGTTAATCACTATCCTTATAATATTCAAATAAATAGGGCTTCTGGGCAGCAGATATTTTGGAAATGACACATTTTGCTCCCCAGGTTTTAAAGTAAAACCACAAGTAAAGAGATGTCATTAGGCCTAAATTCACCCACCCGTATTACCAGCAATGCTCTTTGTTCTCACCCCCACCCGTTTTGTAATATTCCATGTTCTATTTCCTTCTCTTCTCTATTCAAAACTTAAGGCTCTAAACTCTCTGGAACATATAGGGGGGCATAATAAATAAGAACTTACTTGGCAGCCAGATTGCCAGATTCTGGGGTACAGCATCCACAGTTTACCAGCCGGGTGGCCTTGGGCAAGTTACTTCACTTTCCTGCAGTGTTGAGTAAATATAACAATATTGGTGTCCTCACTATTTAAACTTAAGAACTGAATAAATTGGAATAAATCACTTGTTATCCAAAACTCCCACTACTTGCTGTCTGAAAGTCAGGAACCAAATTCATTTGGATAGCATGGTAGCCCTCGCTTTCAAACTTTGAAACCCAAACTCAATAACTAAGTAGATCTGATAGTAAAGAATATTTGTGGTACCTATATCTTAGAGTTGTTGTGAGGAGTAAACTATTTAATATCTATTAAGCACTTATGAGGGTGTCTGGCACCTAGTATTTGCTATTCCTCTTATTCCAGCTAATATGACATGATATTCCATAAAGAGCATTAATGAGAGACCTCTTCTAGGCAATGTATTTTTATTTAATAGAGGCTTTTAGTACTTTAAAGTTTTATTAAAGGTCTGACCTTCATGGGTTATTTATGCATTCATTATTTGATTTTACCAGAGGATGTTTTTAGGAAGGAAAAAGAATTGAGGATATGAACCTCATTTCTAGTCCCATCTCTGCAAAGCACTAATTATAAAACATTAAACAGGGACATAACCTCTGAAGTTTCTGATTCTTCTTTGGGAAAGTAGAACAAATAATACCCTTATTACCTGGTGAGGTCAACAGAAAAAAATGGATAGAAAAGTGTTCTGCACATGGTAACAGGCACCAGGAAAGACACTGCTTGGCACTCCACTTAGACCACTGCTTCTGTTATTTGTGGGATATAACCTCAGAATTACAGTCCTAATCCTAAAATCCATGTGAAACCCAGAGTCACAAATATTTTGTTGCAGAGGAAATTAGAACATATTTCACACTAATTAGCAGACCAATTGTTATATAAGGACATTTTTCGAACAATACTTGCTCAAGCACCAAGTATTTATTGAGCACCTACTAGGTGCCAGGAGCAGTTCTTGGTGCAGCCCGGGTTGAGTCGTGGAGTACATGACTCATTCCCTGCACTAGCAGATGTTGGTATAAATTTCCCCTTGCACCTGCCCTGTTGCCGATCCTTATCAAGTCTCTTAGCTTTTGCTCAAGCTCCCTTCTATGTAAAAATGGCTTTCTGCTTCCTGAGACGAGGGCTATTCATAAGATCATGATACTAAACTGTTTGCATTTCCTCAAAAGGAAAGTATAACTGAAAAACAGTCTACTTATCAGTAAAGTATCTGGGGACTGATTTCCAAATGCAAAGCCTGCTTTGTTGTTCACTCATTTTCATTCATTGGAAATCTAACGAACTTTATCTAAAAGGCTATGAGTCCTTCCTGAATAGCAGTACCAAAGGTATTTGTATAGCATTTAATGTTTAGCCAACCCTTTGCCATCTCACTGTTTATTTTCCTGCTAGCAATTCAATGTAACTCATTGCTACCATACTCTTTTTAGAAGTGGAGAAGCTGGGGACCCAGTGCATACACCATCTATCAAGTGTGACCACCCACCCATATTATCCTTACTCTGTTAGTTAAGTGAGAAGTCATCAAGTTGAGTAATGTTTTAGCCTCTTTTTTATTTTGTCCCCAAGTATAATTGACCATGCAAAGAAGATTTAACCCTAGCAAGAAAAAAAAAGACTCAGATAGAATATGAATCCAGTGACAGACAATAAAAAATATTACTGTTATTTAATATGAAAGAAATTCTTCTTTCTCTCTCTTCAATATCCTCTCCCCTTATCCTAATTATCTGCTAAATTACCCATGAAATATGCCATCACCTTATCTCATACGAATATGAAATTGCAAAAAACAAACAAAACAGAAACAGGCAAATAAAACCTTAGGTTAAAAACAAACGGGAAGAGTCACTAAGAGTGAATTGCAACTCCACAAACTCTACTGCGTGAGTTCCCTTATTCAAAAGCAATTTGTTTTTCTGAAAAAAAAACCATCATAAACCCCATGTATCTGAGGACCCTTCCAAGTCATGCTCTCTGACTTCAGCAGGGCCCTTACTGTCTCATCCTTCCACAATTACTGCTTTAAATCTCGCTCTCCAATTCCCAACTTCACTTCCACAGACAAAACCATCTCCTTTTTGCAGAGGAGACTAAAACCAACCACACCCATCTCCATCATCTTCCCCCCACCTTCAAGTTTCTGCCTGCTGCTAAAGGAAAGATATTCCACTTTCTTGTCAAGCGAAGCCCTCCACCCAAATTCCTGCGCTGTTCCATCACGCCTCCCTGTCTCCCCTCAATTGCTCCAGCCCTCTGGGGCCCTTTTCTCATGATCTCTAACAAGCTCACATGGGTTCCATTCTTAAGCAAGCCTTCATCAGCCCTTCTCCTCCAAACTGTCATCCCCTCTCTTGCGACCAGTTTCTTGAGTGATTAGTATTTCATCTTCCACAAATTATCCTCCACCCAATCACATCTTCAAACTCTAAACACTCGTTTTCACTCTCCATCATCTTCTAACACATCCTTTGCCGTGACTGCTATTTTACCCATAGTTTACTCGTGAGAAAGAAAACTACAGAGGTTGAGAAATTTACCAACATCGTGTTGTTGTTTTATATTAAGTATTTTTAAAAATATTTTTATTGATTTTAGAAAGAGAGGAAAGGGGAGAGAGAGGGGGAGAGAGAGAAACATTGATGAGAAAACCATCCACCGGCTGCCTCCTTCACGTCCCCTACTGGACATGGAGCCTGCAACCGGGCATGTGTCCTGACTGGGAACCAAACCAGCGACCTCTCGGTGCATGGGACCCCCCTCACACAACAGAGCTGCACCTCCAGGCCCAGCATTGTGTTTTCCATACATATAACTTGATCTCATACCCCAAAAGAAAGCAAGAGGCTGACCTACAGTCGTTCCGCTGGTGGCCAAGATTCCAGTTCAGGGGTCACCTCTGCAGCTCATGCTCTCAACACCCGTTGTAAGGAGACCATGCTGTCTGCAGCAGGGCACTGAGGAGCGCAGCTCAACATAAAACCTGTTTTTACAGTTGCTATGTCCTTATGATTTAAAAATTACTAGTAAATTTTCCCTCCCAAACGGTAACCATGTCTGAGGGTCTCTCATTGGTAGAATTTTGGGGTTGCTTGTGCACGGCTCTTTCCTCCCCATTCCCATCTCATACAGTCAATCCCTGGAAGCAGGTTCCATGTCCCACTCCTCTTTGTGTCTCTCTGAGGTACCCAGCACAATGACACATGCTCAGTAAAGTACAAAAGTCACTTTCTATGGGCAAAGAATCTAAATTATCTTTGAGTCTTGAAGGAAATTTACGCTCAAGCACCCTGGAGAGGCAAAGTGTGTGACAACCTGAAACCATTATCAGCCAGGGCCCAGGACAAGTTTATGAGGTGACTGGAGGCATTGAAGCAAAGCACAGGATTCTGAGGCAAATCAGCGGGGGAAGGATGAGGGGAGGGGTGATGGAGGACAGGACAGGCCGGGCCACCAAGGTAGGAGGTGAGGCAGCCTTTAGAGTGAAGCTCCGTGGGCTCCGCCATTCCTAGGGCTGACCCTGGGAGCAAAATGTGTCCCATCCAACAGCTGCCCAGAATCCTGCTCCGCCCTTTCATCCACAGAATCAGTTCACAGAACATCACAGCACTTTTGCCCAGTGTTCTCAGTTCCATGGACATTGGATGCAGTGCCTTCTGCAGGACCATGAAATCTACATGGTCGCCTGCAGTCGTCTGGCTCCATCTCCTACTCCTACCTCCTACCTCACTCAGCTCCAGCCTCCTCCCCTCCTCGGGTGCTCCTGCCTCTGCTGGGCTGGCACCCTTACCTCCTTCTCTGTGAGGCCTTCCCTAAGCACCCTATTTAAAATTACAGACACCCACCACCAACACTCCCCCTCACTTGCTTTATTTCCTTCTGTCCTATTAACCTCCATCTAATACACTGTATGTTTACTAACGTATTTTGTTTACCGTCTGCCTTTTTGCACTAAAGTGTAAATTCCATGAGGCCAGAAATTTGGCTCTGTTTTAGTCACTACTGAATCGCCTGTGCCTATGAAACTACCTGGAAATAGCAGCATGTCACAATTATTTCTTGATTAGATAATGATTCATTAGAACCTTTACTAATAGCTACCTGGTATGTGCCTAGGTATAGATATAGATGAGATAGATACAGATATATAGACATAGACATACATATATACACATGCCCATATAGATATGCATATCTGTGCATACATATATACATATACACATGTATACGACATACATCCCCTGGATAGCATATTTGATATATTAAGAACATGGTTAATATTAAACACTGAGTGTTCTTGCACTTCCTGGGAAATATCCTAACTCACCCTCTATGCAATCAGCTTACTTTCTTAGATGTTTACACTAGGGTACGCATATCCTGGATGTTATCACTTCTCATTCCAAGGATAAATATATAAAAGCAGGAACCTGAGCCTTCTTCTACCTCTCCAGAAAGTAGGTGGTGTTGTCAGTCTACCCATCAGGCCTCCGGGCACCCATCTGCTGCCCAGTACATTTTAATCACCACCTGACCCGCCCAGGCTTGCTACCAGGTTCCCTGCCTCCCCTATGGCGCTTCCTTAGTCTCCCTCTCACCAATCAATATGGGTAAAGCCCAGGGGTGGCTCCACCAGGACCTTTAAATGAAGTCATTCCCGCATCACTATGGCAATAATCACTCCCTATAATCACTCTCTAGACAGCACTCTTTATGCTACTCCACTGAAGCCTCTTTTCCAGGTTCCAGCTATGAGTAAAAAGTAATCACGAGACCGTGCATGAGCACAAATCAATCCAAACCTGGAGACTGCAGGAGACTGGCTGCTTTTATACAGCTCCCCCCGTCTGCACCTGTCAGTTCCCAGGCCAGTCCGAAGTGCCCGATGGTGTTAGGAGAAGTGATTTTGCTGTGAGGAAGAGAGCTCCAGCTGAGAGCCCGGCTGAAACTAAGGCCCTGGGGAAAGGGGCTAGAAAGTTCCACCCCATGACCAAGAAACAAGGGAAAACAACTTGTTTTTTATAAAGACCTGATAGAAAAAATAAAATGATGGTCTCGTGAAAAAGGGAACGTCTACACCTGTCCTATGTGAGTGTAGAGAGGAAGTTTACACTGTCCTCATTGCGCTGGAATCTTCTAGAGCAGGTGGCCCCGAACTAGATATACTACTCAGGCACCAGCCAATCACAAACCCCAAAATCCTCCCTAGAAACCTCTCTAAAACCCTGGCACACTGGACTCTTACAGAAAAATCATCCCCATGGAAGATGAGTTCACAAATAAAAAGCACAGACCTTTGCCAAAAAAATCCCCCCAAGCGAGAGCCAACCAGCAGAACAAATCGGTTTGTTTAGCACTGCCAATCCAAATAAGTATGTTTACAATTATTAAAGAAATGTTTTAAAGAAAGGAAGACAGGTAGAATGCTATAAAAATAAACAGGTGGATTGAAGAAGAATGCAATAAAACTTCTAAAAATAAAATGAAAAATAAAATAAACTATTTAAAAATAGAGTATACCAGGTCCATCATCCTGGTGCTCTTGGCAGGACTTCATGTGATTCCATTTTCATTCAATAAAAGGAAGACTTTCCCAGGATGTCAGGACAGCACTCTGCTCTCGTTCTGGCAATGAGAAGGCACAATAACTCTTGCAGAGCCCGGGGGCATCGTGCTAACAGAGGAATGACAGGCATCCTGACTCAGTGCTGGTTTACACAACTGCATGTCAACATAGCCCTCTGTCTACTGAATACACAGGCATCCTTGGAAAAGGAGCTTTGAGGAAAGCAAGTTTAGCTGCTGAGACAGATGCTGAAGATGTCAAGATGGACAAGGGGTCTTCAGGGTCTCATTAGATGGAGGAAGCACTATCTTATTTCTTCTCTTGCCTTAAGCACTGAGTACAGGTATGATCCTGGGGCCACTTCTTTCTTTCTTGGACTTTAGATAACAAGACAGTGCATATTTGTGGCCATATCTTTGATGCTGGTGTGTGGTTGGAAATGAAATACAAAACTCTTTGTACTTACGCAGGACATCGGAATCCAGCAATGAGCTAGCATAACTGGCCCCCTGAGCACCACTTTTGCATTGTGAACTTCCTTTTTATGAGCTTAATAAATCTTTGTTGTGTTATTGCCTAACCCGAATGGTCCTGCAGGATGTTTTGCAAAGGGGGAAATGACTGCAAAATCAGAACCTCAGAATGGTGTGCAAAGCTCCCTGTGAAAGTTGTCATTTTAAAACACTGTGAACTAGTTCAATCTTTAGTTCCAAAGAAACGTGTAGTGTTTGCAAGTAACAAGATGTCAAAGGAAGTACTGTTGTTTCTGGTGTGATATGCTTTCGGGATTAGTGTGGTGTGTTTTTTTTAAGTTTAATCTTTCTTGGATCATATGTGCCAGAATAAATATTATATTACTTCATAGATAGTCACTGCTTTATTCTAGCTCAGAATATGTAGTTAGTCAACAGGGGGAGGCAGCTTCGCCAAAATTCATAAATGTATACTGTTTGAGACAGTTACAAAAGTAACACCCCAAACCTACAGAAATAAAAATTTTATTTTTACTTATGAGAGAAATTCTGTAGAAAAAAATCTTCATTAAAATTTAGGTGTTAGTTTAGTAATCCCAAAGAAATTGTTTTAGGTCCTTGTATTTACTTTTCCATAGCCCAGTAGCACTAAACTAACTAAATGACTCTAAAAGTCAAAATTATGCAGAAAAGCTTATGATAAAAGCTGACAAATGGAGCTGTAAGAAAAGTGGTCTTACCATGGCAACCAGTTCACGACAAAGAACGAAGAGACTAAGGAACATAATATGAGGGGCCAATTAACTTTTGAGAATGTTGTTCTCCACAAATCAGCACCATAATAAAACATAAAAAATCATAGCTAGAGCTGTTAATAGCAATTGAAAACATCCACTAAAATGTAGTCTTTTATACATTTTAATGATTTTTATAACTTTTTGCTAATTTTCTTCCCGATCTTCAGGAAACCATTAATCCCAGTTTCCTAAACTGATTTGAGCTGTAAATGATACACATTTTGGACAGGTCACAGAAAAGTCTTTGAAAGCACTATGAGGAAATGAAGATTTTCACTTAAGAGCAATATAAAATGAGCCTGAGTCGGGCTAGGGAAACGAATCAGATAAGAGTAATCTTTAAGTCACAAAGAAGACGTCCATGTATTCATTTTAAAAATTTCCTATCTATAGTTTGGTGCTTCAAAGAACAAAAATCATCCTACTCCCAATTCTATTATTTTAAGCCAAGCAACCTAATTGAGTCCATATGGAAATCTCCTTATAGAATATCTATATTTTGTGCCCTGGAAAAATCTGAATATTCCTCAAACCATCTTTACAGCCTCAGGAAATTCACCAAATGGTTTAATGTTTATAGTAATTAGTTGGTAGAATTTCTTGTACTGAGAGGCTTTTATTGGGCAACCCAATATAAAATAGGAATAATAGAAAACTGGTTTAACTGCAATTAAGGTACACTTCTAATATTACATCCTAAATATTCACTGAATTGGAATCCATTTAACCCCATCATGTAGAGTCTAAAAGCCTATAAATAATGAACAAATGTGATCTTTTCCTATAAGCACAGATTAGAAAAGATGCAATGCGGTGGACACAGCGAAGCTTAGTGTTGAAATGATGACGAGGTCTTAAAGAAATCAGGAAGAAAGTCATTGGGGCAAGTTTCTTTTCTGTTTGCTTTCCGGGCTGACCTCTTACCGAGGACTGTGAGAATAAGGCTATTATGAAATGAGTCAGATGGAAAATACAGGCAAACAATACTGAGCATGTAAGTACGTGTTTCTTTCCCTGGTAATTTACTTCAAGGATAAAAATATAAAAATTGGATGTACAAAGTGTTCCAAAAAGATAATTTGTGAAAACAATAAGGTATTGCATTTCTTTAAATAGCCATAGAAGTTTTTCTGAAAACACCCAAATTGCCCAAACTCTGATATTTTAAACCAATTATTTCGCTTGCAGAAATCATATCACAGGATCAATTAGAATAAAAGACACATACAAGAACACTCAAGGTATATTTGGGATCATATATCACAGAAAGATTATTTTGATCTTCCAAGAAATATACTCAATTATGTGCACACAAAAATTGAGGTCTTGGAAAGTTACTTAATACTATTTGACAGATAAGAAGATTGTAAGTATAATAGTACTTTCCTTTTAAACCCATTTATTTAATTTGTTTTCTGCTGTGGATTAAAAATATTAATATTCATGGGGTTTTGCTTATTAAACTTTGAAGTACTATATTACATGGTACAGTACACCATGTGTTATGCTTACCAAGATAATATGAATGTGTAATGTATTTATTATTTACATATAAAGCTGGTATTCATTTAACACTTTTAATAACACTAAATAATATGATAGAAACTCTAGTCATGACCACAAAACAATCGGCTTACATTGGATAATAAAATAATGATATAATCGTTTTTAAAGGAGTAAATGTGAAAATAATTTTAGAAAAAATTTCATAGAAGTCAAAGTGAAGCTATCTCAAAAGGTGGGATTATGCTTTATAAAAACTCACTTGCATGCTTAAGGAGGCTGAGAGCGTCTGACAGCACCCTGCCTTGTTCAGGGCTCCACCCTAAGGAGTGTGTTTGCCATGTAACAATATTGACTCTAGGGTCAGACTCCAGCTGCTAAGGACACGTCTCCTTAATGCATAAGAAACCCTTCTTTCAAATATACAGCTAAAGTAGTCACTAGATCCAGGTACATTTTTTTAATGACACCTATTTCTGGCCTATCCAAGCTCCTTAGCATCCTGTCACTTCAATGGGAAGTTCTAAGTATTTATGAGATTATTCATTTTAAATTCCAAAAGAATGTTAATGTGCCCTTTACAAATATCCATCTTCAAAACGATGAGAGTTCATGGAATAATTACTTAACTACTTTGGATGCTGGCACATTAACAATAAATTACTTTTTATTCTTCCTTCCCTGTAAGGCCTTAGTTCCATTATGATCTAAAACAATTTCCGAATGTGGGCCTTTATTCAGGTAAAATAAGAGATTTAAATGGCTGTGAGAGTAGGATTGCTTCCAGCTTAGTGCATGGTCTAACATTTCTGATGGCCAGGAAGAGATATTAGATTGGGCTATAAAACAAGTGCAGAGAGCTAAATGCCCAATTCTAAAGCTGTGGGCTCCTGGAGATGGCTAAGCCTAGACACCTGAACACTCAAGCAAGAGTTTTGAAACCTGGGTCTATAGATCCCTCAAAGGGCTCATTGGATTTGGCTCAGTGTATAAATGAGCCCTGTAAAATCATTGTAAAGTTGTGTGCATGCCTTTTTCCTGGAGAAAACACTGATAGATCTCATCATCTAAACCATATAATTTATTGTTCAAATTATACTTTTAAAAGTAAAATGGAATGTTCTCAATTATTATTCTCAGCAACAGGCTTATAATGAGAATTTTCTGGGCAAAATGGGAAGTATAGTTACTTTATCAATAACCCCAAAAGGTAATAGATTACTGTACCAGAGAATTTGGCATTTCATTATTTTAAGTCAATAGCCATTCATGAACTTTCATTTACAGCAATTGATTTTTACACAATCAGATGTACTCTCCAAGTGTCTGAGCACAGATAAGACAGCTTTTGGAAACCATCCCAAAGCTTTTAAGCCTACATGTGCTCTTCTCCAGTCCTAGATGCTCTCACCTGCACTTGACATTTGTTGTTAGCATGTGCTTTGCCTACTAAACTTGGATTTTGGGCACAGCACTGGCCTGGATGTCCTCATACATTTTTCTCTGATTTTTGTGCTTTACAATCAAGCACTTCTTTTCTTCATGCTCTTAAATGAATGAGTGTTACAAAGGTTTGGGGCTGAGCCTTCTGCTCTGCACTTTCCCTTGAGAAACAGATCTAATTATACAACTTTCCATAGAATATATCAATGACTGGTTCGCAGCCTTTGATTCATGTCAGAGTCCCAAACTAGACCCAGGAACCTTGGTCCACCTGAGTCAGCTGATGAAGTTACTCAAATTCATAGTATTGAGACTGCTATGTAAAGTTGAGAAAAAACTTTTAAAAATATTGGAATAACCTTTATGTGTTTGTAAGACAGAAGCTTAAACTTTAGAGAATCTGAATATTAGTCTGTGACTCTACAAATGTGACTAAAATTAGGATTTTAAGTTGAAAAGTATCATATATTTCATGGTTTGTGAGCAATATTTATATGAACAATAGAAGTTAAATTACTATCAAGTAATTTTTATTTATGATGATTACAAGAATTACTGAAGTGCTTAAAAAAGTGTTGCTAATGAAATTTGTACATCTGCCCTTTTGAGCACTGAAAAAGTTTAAAAGAATTAGATGTATTAGTCTTAAACTTATAAATGTAGTTAAAAATATTTAAGGGAGCCCTGGTTGTTGTGGCTCAGTTGGTTGTACTGTGCACCAAAAGTTTGTGGTTCAGTCAGGGCACATGCCTGGGTTTCAGGCTCAGTCCCCAGTAGGGGGCGTGCAGGAGGCAGCCAACCAATGTTAGGCTCACATTGACGTTTCTTCTCCCTCTCCCTTCCTCTCTCTCTAAAAGTCAATAAAAATATTTTTTAAAAATATTTAAGGGAGCTTTATTAACAAGTTTATAAAGGGGCTTTTTAATTTATTGAATTTAATCTATTGAAATCTATTTAATTTAGATAAATTTAATCTATTTAAATTTATTTTAATTAAACATAAAGAAACAAGTTGTAGAGGTCTGTTGTACAACATTGTGCTTACAGTTAACAATACTGTACTGTACACTTTGAAATTTGTTATCTGTTCTTACCACACAAAAAATGATAAAAAGAAACAAATTAAAATAGATTTTCAATTTTATACCAATTTACTATCTTCAAAAACAAAATATTTTGTACAAATATGTAAAATTTGTATATTTTTAAACTCAAATTTGTAGATTTAGGAGAATTCAGTTTTAAAACTTTACCTTTAATAAAATGAATAGCAATTAAACCCCAAGAAGTGGAAACCAATTACTTTTGTACACAAGAACCCCTATTAGATATTAAGATAAACTCAAATGGCAACCAACTCTTCCTATATGTCAAGCACTAATATTATCTGTCTATTTCTCTAAGCTAGAGTTTAGGGAGAGTTTATTTATTCAGCAACTTGGTTTGCAATTAGATATACAGTAAGTCTCCCTTGGTATCTGCAGGGTATCAACTCCAAGACCCCAATGAATATCAAAATCTGAGGATGTTCAAAGAGAAATCAATAATTCTGTTGTTATAGAGTTAACTGACTTAATAGTAGTTAATAAATATACTGAGGCCTAAGTTATTGTAATATAGAGAAGCAAATGACACATTCTGTAATAATAACTAATATTTTTGAGTGCTAACTGTGTGTTATGTACCATTCTAAGCACTTCACCTCTATTATCTTATGTAATCTTCCACACAGCCTATAAAGTAGGTCTTTCCCCACTTTACAAGGGAGACAACTAAAGCATAGAAAGAGTAGTTAGAAGAGGCTAGGGAGAGTATGGAATAGTCATAAAGCCAGATGTAAACTCAAACCAATCTGAATCTGTACCTTGCCCTCCTAATCACCAGACAACACTTCCTTGAAAGTGAAGTTTAAACTCCCTAGAATGGCATTAAAGAACCCAGGCATAAAGGCCCCAAAATGCCTTTCCAATAATATTTATAAATTACCCATATGGCTCTCACTGCTGCTAAGTTAACCCCATTAAACATCCAACAAAAATGTTTTGTAAATTCTAAATCACTCTCTCCATTTGGAATTCTTGCTTTCTACTACCAGTTTGAACATCTAATGGACAGCTATCTCTGTCTCCTCTGAAAAATCTTCTCAAGTGAATGGTAAATTTTTAGTATGGTTCTATCTTAATTCTTCTATCAGATTGTAAGTACTCTCAGGGCAGGAACAGTATCTTCAACTTCTTTGTATTTTCCCAAGGCCTGACTTACCACCCTGAACTGCAATTATCTCTATAAGAGTCTGGCTACCTCTGTAACTGATTATGTCTTTTCATCTTTGTATCTTCAATGCCTGGTGTAATATTTGCTACATAAATAGGTTCAATGGCTATTTGGTAAAGGGGGTTGCAGGGCTGGGTGAAAAAGGTAAAGGGATTAAGGAAAGAAAAAAAACTCAGACACAGACCACAGTATGGTGATTACCAGAGGGAAAGGGGAGAATTAGAAGAGGGTATAAGGGGGATAAATGGTGATGGAAGGATACTTGACTTGGGGTGGTGAACACACAATATAATATACAGATGATGTATTATAGAACTGTACACCTGAAACCTATAAAATTTTATTAACCAATGTCACCCCAATATATTCAATTAAAAAAAATTTTAAAGCTAAAATCCAAAAAAAAAGAAATACTGTTTAGTAATATTTGCTACTTATTATTACTATAAGTCTTCAAATTATACTCAAAAATATAAAATAACATACTTTAAAATCTGCTTGAATAAAAGCCTCTAAAATTACACTGAAACAAATATAGAAAACACAAAGGTATGGCATCCACTTAATTAGGCTATTGTTAGGGTCATTAGTACTAAGCTTAGTTTCACTACCAACCATTACTTTATATATCAGATTTTCAAATCCTACTCAGGGAAAAAATAATCAAAAACAGTTACCTAGTAACAACAGATTATTACAATAGCAGGCAAATCTCAAAGACTGATCCTATGACATCACAGTTAAAAGTAATGATGTTTAGAGATTCCAAGATGGTGGCAGACTGAGTGGAAGCTACACTGACACTCTCCCAGGACTAAACTGAAGATTAGTTGGAGAACACCCTTCAGAAGCAAGGACATAAAGCGGAGACCACATAGAGATTGGTAGGAAGTGTGGAGGAGCGAGAAGGCTGGCTGGGCTCCTACAGGCAGACACTGAAGGTCTGGAGGGATATTTTAGCTGTGTGTGGGGGGGGTCCCCAGTGAGAACTCTAGGGTCTAAACTCAAACTGGGCTTCCCAGCCCTGAGCACCAGAACTGAGAAAGTGCCCACATAACATCTGGCTGTAAAAAGCAGCAGGGTTTCTGTCTGCCAGAGAGAGATGGCTGGAAATGCAGGCACCCTCTTAAAGGAACAATGCACAAAGTTTCGCGTGCAGCCACTCACCTTGGGCTCTAGTGGAGGGAGGGCAGAGTGGGCTAGAGCTTGTGAGGAGAATCGAGGGATGCTGGCTCTGGGGATAGAGTTTAGAGGGCAGCCATCTGGATTCCTGTGCTGAGTCATTCTCTCAAACTGCAGGGGGCATCTTTCTCAGGTAGACATTTACCATCCAGGCAGCTTTTGCCTGGGGGAGAAGTAACCCACTGAAAACCTCCCACCCTGTGGAGCTTACAACTTGCTGTGTTCTACAGCCTGAGACTCACTAAGAGACTGTGAATAGCAATCAGTCTCTGGGTGCTTTGAGTCTTTGCCTGATCTGCTTCTGGACTCAGGGCTTGGAAAAGCAGACCTTAGTGTACATCTTGGTCCTTTCCAAACGCACCCAGTCCCAGCAGAGGTTGCCACAAGCTCTGGATTGTGGAAAGCTTCAAACAGAGTTCTCAAGGCCAGTCTCAAACAGCATTTAACATTGGCCTGCACCAGAGACCATCCAAAAGACCGGGAGTCCTAGCAGATCTACCTAATCCATAGAAACAAACCGAAACAGGCAGCCAAAATGGGGAGACAAAAAACAAGCCCCAAATGAAGGAACAAGAGAATTCTCCAGAAGAGATCAATGAAATGGAGATAAACAACCTATCAGATATAGAGTTCAAAATACTGATCATAAGGATGCTTAACAGCATGACAAAATAAATGGAAACTATGAAGAAAATGAAGAATGACAGTAGAAATAAAAAAATACACTGGAAGGGATAAACAGCAGATTAGGGGAAGCTTAGAACTGGATCAGCAAATTAGAAGGCGGTAGAAAAATCACTCAGAGAACCAAAAAAAAGAAGCAATTAAAAAACAGGAGGACAGTTTAAGAGAGCTGCGGGACAACATAAAATACAATATTCACATCATATGAGTTCCAGAAGGTGAAGAAAGTAAGCAAAGGTTAGAGAACATGTTTGAAGAAATAATGGCAGAAAACTTCCCTAACCTGGTGAAGGAAAAAGTCACACAAGTTCAGGAGACACAGAGAGTCCCAAACTAGAAGAACCCAAAGAGGCCCATGCCCAGACACATCATAATTAAAATGCCAAAAATTCAAGACAAAGAGAGAATCTTAAAGGCAGCAATAAAAAAGCCATCTGTTACCTACAAAGGAGCTCCCATAATGCTGTCAGCTGGCTTCTCATCAGAAACTCTACAGATCAGAAGGGGATGGTATGAAGTGTTCAAGGTAATGAAAAGCAAGGATCTGAAATCAAGACTACTCTATCCAGCAAAGAGCTTCCCAGATCAACAAAAAAAAAAAGGTGCAGGGAATTTATCACCACCAAACCAGTACTGCAAGAAATGTTAAAGGTACTACTATAATAAGAAGTTGAAATAGAGAAAAAGAGAAACATAGGCATAAAGAAATAAAATGGCAATAGGTAAGTACCTATCAATAATAACCTTAAGTATAAATGGATTAAATACTCCAATCAAAAGACATAGGGTAGCTGAATGGATAAGAAAACATGACCCAAATATATGCTGTCTACAAGAGATCCACCTCAGAACATAAGACTCACACAGGCTGGAAAAAAAAAAACACTTCTGGAGGACTTTAAGGGAGAGATTGACAGCAATACAGTCATACTAGGGGACTTTAACACCCCACTGGCTACTGAATAGATCTTACAGACAAAAAATCAACAAGGAAACAGTGACTCTAAATGACACCCTAGATCAGATGGATTTAATTGACATTTACAGAATATTTCACCCAAAAGCTGCAGAATATAGTCTCCTCAAGCGCACATGGGACATTCTCAAAGACAGACCACATGTTTGGACATGAAACAAGTCTCTACAAGTTCAAGACGATTGAAATCTTATCAAGCATCTTCTTGGACATTTACACCATGGAACACTATGCAGCTATAAAAAGGAAGGATCCCTTACCCTTTGAGACAGCATGTGGGACCTGGAGAGTATTATGCTAAGTGAAATAAGCCAGTCAAAGACAAGTGTCACATGATCTTACTCATATGTGGAATGTAATGAACAAAATAAACCAATGAACAAAATAGATCCAGAAACATAGAAACATGGAACAGACTGACAAATCTCAGAGGGAAGGAAGGCGTGGGTGGGTGAGTGGGGAGAGATTAACCTAAGAACTTACATGCATATATGCATAACCCATGGACACAGACAATAGTGTGGTGAAGGCCTGGAGGAGGGGCACAGGGTGGAGGGGATCAATGGGGAGAAAATGGATATTTTTAATACTTTCAACAATTAAGATAAATTAAAACATTTTTTAAAAAGTAATGATGTTTAATAAAATATAAGGAAAATTTGTATCATCTATAAAAACCCTAGTTGCTTTACACTAAGACAGTTGCGGGAGCCAAGGATGCCAGTCACCCTGGTGCATTTAGGCTATGTTCTAATGATTACTTCCTACCTGCCATACCTTAGTCACTAAGATAAATACTGGGATTTTACTGACATGAGAGTAGGCACAGGAATACAGTAGAAAATTATAACAGCATCATAATTAATTATAAAAAGCCAGAGGGATTTTTAATTACCAAGTGTTATAGTTTGCCAGAAAGAGGGGAATATATCACAGAAAATAATTTGTATCATAATGGGGAATAGCAGGTTATCTGACCGTAGGGGTTAGAATTGTGAATCATCTCTTGTGTGCTTTTTAACTAAGGAAAGGAAGTTTGCCCAAAGGGGAGGGGAAAAAATCTACAAACCACACACTCCATCCAATTGAGTAAAGACAAATCAGCCTTCAGGCATATCACTGGTCTTCATTTCAAGCTTACCTGGATTTGGCACTCTGCCCATCTTTTCCAAGTCTCTTAATTATACTTTCATAGTTTAAAAAGTGCATACTGTTCAGCATTTGCAACATTATTTTTGAAGAAAAGGAACTCTTTAGCCCAGGAAAGACAATCTGGCTTGGGAAAAGGAAAGTTCCTTTCTGAGTCTGCAACATGTAAATCAGAGATTAGTGGGTGGGATTGAGGTGTTCTTGGTACATAAATAGAGGCTGGACTGAGCTCGCTCACTAGGAAGCTTGGACGCGTGGAGGCCACTTGGCTCACACACAGGTGGGTGGGGAAAGCCAGGTAAGGGTCCTGACAAAGCGCTTCTTGGAAGGGCACTCACTAGAGTAAGTTCTGGCCTCTGATTACTGTGTAAAAGACAGTTTCCAGGGCAATGAAATGGAATTTGCCGAGGGAATAAATGGAATTTTCACCAAAGGTTTACTGGGGACTTTCTTTGGCCTGAGCTGGCAGTGCTACATTCCTGAGCTGGTTCAAGGTACTGCTTTCTCCCTTGGGAAATGGGAGGTCTGAGAGTGGGTGAATTCTAGGTGTTTTCAAGTGTGGGACAGGGCCCAGGATCTTCTGTCGCTGTGCACTGTCACCATCTAAGCTCTGCTTTTCTCCCACTGCCTGAAGCGAAGGTCTGCAGCACTGGGAAACCTCAGACTGGCCACTGAAGCAGTTGCAATTAATAATCTGGGTGCAAATCAGAAATGCAGGGCTCTTTCTCTGTCTGGTGTAAAGAGATTCGTGTTGCACCTTCGTACTTCAGATCCATGGGAGACACTGTAAGAGAAAGCTGGGTGCTTTCCTAATGCATTTATGAATTAGGGGTACCGAAACCTCCTGCAAGTTCATTCCTTGCTAAAGATAAGAAGACAGAGATAGAGTGACCAATAAAAAGTGCTGGTTTCATAGAATATGTGTGTGTGTGTCCGAATGGTCAGTGTCTCCCACAGTTAGCATTCTGTTTTGAGATGGTTTATGCAGGAAGTGTGCAGAGCAGAGCCTGTTCGTATTTACAAAACCTTGATAGAATGAATCTCAGAAAGTCAGCCCACAGCAGGATGTTTGTACAGTAGGAGTTATATTAGGCCAAATTCTGTCATCCTGCCATAAAAACGTGTAATATGCCAATAGTTCCAACCTTTGAGCTGCAGAGCTATCGCAAGGGCTCTTAATAGCTGCTTGCACAACAAGAATTGTCACTGGACTAAATAGGTACAATGCCTCGCCACCAGTTTATGATTTTTTAAAAATATACATAGATGCTGTTGCTTTAAATGAAATGCAAAATCAAATAAATGTTGATAAATTCAAAGTAGCTGCTCGCCATGATGTTTCTAAATCAACTAATATTAAAAAACAAACAATTATTCTCACATAAAAATTCTTGGCTTTTTTAAACACTAAAAATAAGTCTTTGTGCTAAGAGGGCTTGGAATTGTTGACTTGTGGTACATTTGAGTTTTTCCTGCAGAGCGCTAGGGTACAATGATTGTTATTGGAATTTCCACATCTTAATCAGTGTGGAAAATGAAGAAAATGCATCCTTAATTTTAACTTAATGTCTTTTTGAGTAAGACATTTCGTGGCTACTTACTACTACTTGAATAATAATTGGCCAGTTTAATATCATCTGGAATTGGTGATCTAGGAGCACTTTTTTTTTTAATCAGCAAAAGTTCCCGCTCATGCTATCAGAAAGTGAAAAACTTCCCCCCTTAAAAATACTATGCATTGATAGTCCATCCTGCTTCCTTTGCAGAGCTTATTTTATTTAATTCCAAATCTACACCAATATTAGAGTTAGATATTTCTTTTCAAGCAATTTCAGTCTTGGCTTTACTAAAATCCCAGGTCTCCCACTTTGCGCGTTGTGGTCCCTGGAGATCCACAGTGGTTGGCTGGTGCAGCTCACTTTGCTGGCTTGCTCTCTCCCCACTCACTCGGGGATCTTCTCTTGTCATTTACTCTCCTGTTCACGGGAATCTCCTTCACAGCAGTGTGACCTTCCCTAAGAACTAACTGTGGAATACTGGAAGAGACAAAAAGAAACTAACAGAGACACCCGTGGTGTTGCTTTCTCTGTTATGAGTCCCATAGAATATTTTTGTGCACACAAGTGCGCACCCACAACCGCCTGCCTATCGCAGGCCCGCTGTGAGAGTCAGAGCTGTTTCAGTAGGAGGAACTTGCGTTGATATATTTCGGTCAATTCAGAACTAATATATAGAGTTTGGATAAATATTACACTGGGGAGAGAATTATGTGGGTACAAGTTTTCAGGTAAATAACAAAGTTGGCAGGTGTTAAATGAAATAAGGAATCACTTTTCGCAGATCTTCAATGGCAATGTCCCCATTTTAACAGAGGCTAAAGAAGTATCTGTGACTAAATTGTTTCAAGATGGGAAAATGGGAGCCAGCATTGCAAAAGGGCAAGATCCAGGAACCTTGGTTTGGCACTCATCTCATAAATCTTCATCTCTCTGAATTTCAGATTCTTCATCAATAAAATGAGGCATTGGGGAGGTGGGGAAAGAAGGGGTAACCGATAAATGTTTTAAATATAAAATTTAAGTGTAGATTCTTTTAGCTATAAGAGTATATACATTTACTTATTTTCTTAAAATATATCTATATCTATATTGTAGATTTCTATGGAGATCTACATCAGTATATTTATATCTGTATGGAGAGGAGAAATTTTTAGGAAATTTCTGTGGAAGGTATCTTTTCAGCCCAATTGCATGGTTTTGATCTCAGCCAAGCCTCAATTCCGGAAGGAAGGAAGGAAGGAAGGAAGGAGGGAGGGAAGGAAGGAAGGAAGGAAGGAAGGAAGGAAGGAAGGAAGGAAGGAAGGAAGGAAGGAAGGAAGGAAGGAAGGAGGAAAATGACTGATGGACATTCACACTATGTATTTTTAGGAAATTTCTGTGGAAGGTATCTTTTCAGCCCAATTGCATGGTTTTGATCTCAGCCAAGCCTCAATTCCTGTTGTAAGCCACAGTCGTGATGCAGTCTGGAGATTTTGAAGACCACTTATTCCCTTTTGTTTCATTGACTTTTTGCTTCTTTGCTTGTTTTCATTATCAGATTTGCCATGGAGAAGACTTCTGTGTCGACATTCTTACTCCTTGTGGCCCTCTCTTACACTCTGGCCAAAGATACCACAGTCAAACCTGGAGCTAAGAAGGACACAAAGGTCTCTGCACCCAAACTGCCCCAGACCCTTTCCAGAGGTAGGAGTCAGCTTCTTGTTGGCTTCCGGTGCTACTTAATTGGGAAGCTAAGACTTGTGTGCTGAACGTATTTTTTTGCATGGGTTCCTTCTAGATTTATCAAAATTTACAATTATCTCTACTTTCTCTAGAGGTTTTTCTTCTTTAGTATCAAGTATATATCCCAGTCATTGTCATTGCTTTTCAACAGCTTTGGGCCTGAAATTATAATAGCTTTAAATATACTGGTTCATTTTGCCCTAGGTTGGGGTGATCAACTCATCTGGACTCAGACATATGAAGAAGCTTTATACAAATCCAAGTCAAGGTAAAGATGAGCGTTACGCAGCTCTCCTGAAGCTCTCAAGAGCACCACCTAGTGATATTTCGCTGCACATGAAATCCTACTTAGAAAAAATGATCCAATCTCTCTTTTTCTTTTAAAGCAACAAACCCTTGATGATTATTCATCACTTGGACGAATGCCCACACAGTCAAGGTAACTTAGTCTTTTAAATATAATTTCCTTTATAGGCTTTTAGCTTTCGGGCCAAGGTTTGGATCACTCATCTTGATATCCTTAGCACCTGGCACAGTTGAAGACAAAATAACATTTCATGTAGTAAAAAGGTATTTAAAGTAACTTCAAATATTTCCACGCTTTGGGTTAACCACTGCTGCATATGTTGGAAAAACAAGCTCTAGGACTCATCCTTGACATCTTTCTCTTTTATCCCACATCCAACACATCAGCAAATATCATTGGTTTTGCCTCCAAAATATATGCCAAAGCCAGGGCCAGCTTCGTGGGCATGCAACCTGTGTAGCCGCACAGGGCCCAGCGCTTAGAAAGTTCCCACGCTTGCTTTAAAGCTCTGTAGTCACCGTCTTTAAATTCTTAATAATTTTCGAACAAGGGGCTCCATATTTTTATTTTGCACTGGGCTCCCTATATTACGTAGGTCCTTCCCAAATCCAACCGCTTCCTGTGGTCTCACTGCTACTGCCCTGGTCCAAACCAAGACCTAGAATACTGTAATAGCCACCTACCTGGGCACCCTATAGTCAGTTCTCCACACAGAAGCCCGAGTAAAGCTGTTAAACATAAATCAGATCCTATCAGCCATGTGCTCAAGCGGCTCCCACTCACTGGGAAATTTAAATCCAGATTCCTGACCATGGGCCACAAGGCTGGGCATGATCTAGCCTCGGGCTCCTTCCTTCCTTACCCCTCTCCTCCCGTTCTCTCTCCACTCCACCTAGCCTGGCCTTCGGGCTTTTCCTCAAACATCCGAGCTCATTTCCACCTCAGGACTATTGCCCTTGGAGTTCCCTCCACCTAGGGTGACATACCCTCAAAATCTTAGAATGGGTCACTCTCTCACTTCGATGCCACCTGCTCAGAGCGATCTGTCCTGACCACTCTATAGCCCTTAAACTTCTTACTTCGCTTCAGTTTCCTCCCAAGTACATATCTCCACCGAAGTTATTAGATTTGTTTACTTACTTATGATCTGTCTCCTGCACAGGCGTTTGAGCTCCATGAAGAAAGCACAATATTTTTTTTCTCACTGCTCTATTCCCAGGGTATAAAACAGTACCAACCATAGAATAGCCACTCAATGAATATAGGCTGGGGAAAAAAAGAAAAAAAGAAAATGAATGGATGGATGGGGGATGAGTGAAGGGCAAGAAGCAGAGGCAGCCAATAGCCTGGGTATAGATCCTCACGCCCATCACTGGCCGAAAGGGCAAAGTTGAACATTGTGTTAATAAATACACTTCAACTTAAAATATAACAGAGAGCGGTGGTTTTATTTGTGTTGGTGTGGACGCTTAATTGTTTTTCTTTACGCTACAGCTTTAAAGAAAGTGTTTGCCGAAAATAAAGAAATCCAGAAAACGGCGGAGCAGTTTGTTCTCCTGAATCTTGTCGTGAGTGTCCCTTTTCCTCATTGGTGGCATTTCTCCAGGGCTCATTACTCAGAACGGACGAATCCTGTCCTTTACCCTATACATCCTTTTTTTTAAAAAAAAATATATCTTTATTGATTTCAGAGAGAGGAAAGGAGAGGGAGAGAGAGAGACAGAAACATCAATGATGAGAGAGTCATTGATCGAACCCACAACCCGGGCATGTGCCCTGACCGGGAATCGAACCCCGATCGCCTGGATCCCAGGTGGACGCTCAACCGCAGAGCCACGCCAGCCAGGCGTCCCCTATACATCTTCATCACAACCGGGACATCCCGCACGGGGATCTGTTCCAAACACTCATCTCAAAGGCTGGAGAGAAAACGGATACTTTATTTTTTTAACAATCTACCTTTCACGTTAACGTTTTTGATTTAGCAATGAGTAACTTTGGGTTATCTGGAAGGTACTCTCCTGTGGTTAGGATTTTCTCTGGTGCTGCAGGAATGGGAAGGCCTGTGTGTTTTGCGAGTTACCTCCTGTGCCCCTCCTGCAGCCCTGGCTGCTCCCCGCCCATTCCCTGTCCTTGCCTCCGCTCGCCCCGGAAGACACAGCTCCCTGGTTGGCCTCCTGGAAGGGCCGATTCCCACTGACTTCATCTCCAGCCCTCCTGATGTCCAAGCTCTTCTGCCTCACTCTGTCATAACCCTCAAGTCAAATCAGAGTCTCTGTCTCTCCCTCCCCCTCCCTCCCCCGTCCCTCCCTCTCTCATGCTCTTCACAGGCTGACAAGTTGGCTTCTTCGAGGAGCACCCACACCAGTAGTTCCTCCTCACCTCTCTTCCCCAGGCTCCTCTTTCCCTCCCTACCCCTAAATATTAAGTGAGTTGGCGAATCTCTATTTGACCTACTCTCTTGTTTTCATATTTTATATTCTCTTTGGACACAACATCCACATCTGTCTTTAATCAATGTCCACACACTGATAATTCCCACATCTTACCCAAACATGCCACAACTTCCAGCTGGTGCATACAACGGTGCTCCAGGCATCCCATAATTAGCTTAAACTCAGCGGGTTCAACTGCATTTCTCAGCGTGGTCCAGGCTTTTCAAATTGGTCTTCTTCTTCTATTCCCTATTTCATAGAAAGTTTTATTCTATATCGGACTCTCCTACTCACCTGCAGCAGCCAAGAGGACCTGTGGTTCAACTTTTAAATATTTTTGTTATTGGTCACTTCCCTATAAACTGAGGATCACTCTTTCAGTGCATCAGTTGTTCACTTTGCTCGGCTTACTGCAATATTACTAAATGGCCCCCTGCCTACAAGATAAATTCCATCTAATCCCACCCTCCATTAGGGTGATCACTTTGAAGACCAATTGGGATCATGGTACCTCTTCTACCATCTCCCCACTGCTTCTTAGCTATTTATGAACTAATGTAAGCACACTGGCATGGCGTGCAAGAAAATACGAGCTGCCCCTGAAACAGCTCTCCAGCATCTTCCCTCACCACCACCTGCATCCCCTCCAAACACCTGGTCACATCAGGACGTGCTCTGCATTTCCTCTACTTTGCACAATCTCTCCCCTCTGCCTGGAATGGCCTCCTTTCCATGGAACTGATTTCAGTTCATTTTTTAAGATCCCCCTTCTCCACTTCATAAAGACCTTGCATACTGGGTTAAATATCCTGCTCCGGGCACCCATGGCATCTGTATTCCTCCATCAAAACATTTCAGCCACTGGATCCCCCAAATTCATTTTCCTACCTTTATCTCCCAGTAGAGTGTGCATCTATGAGAGATAATATGTATATTGCTAAATTTAAAAAAACACACCACTTCTAAATAAAAATTTGATAAGTGGGTAGATGACTACTCAAGATGTTTCTTTCTGTAATTTCTCCAAGAATGACTTCTGCTTTTTTTCATTAATCTACTTTCTCCTACCTCATAAAAGATATCTTTGCTAAACACTGTAACTCCTTTCGAGTTCTCCCTTCATGAACTTTTTTGCCCTTTGCCACCCGCATTCAGCTCTTTGCCCCGTCCTGCATCACATTCTGCACTAACTTGTGATTTCATGCACATAAGTTGTCTCTGCATCTGTATTGTAACCCCTTGTGGAAGGGATTGCCTCACAGCATCTTAAGATGCCTAGCCCAGCAATGGACACATTTTTGTAATAACAAATTTGAAAAGAGCTAAAGAGTAAACAAACTAAAAGCTTTTTTTTTTTTTTTAATCTTAGTATGAAACAACCGATAAACACCTTTCTCCTGACGGCCAGTATGTCCCCAGGATTATGTTTATTGGTAAGTAAGCGAAAAATGACACAAGTGCCACCATATCTCCACCTTTGCCCACCCCAACCCTCAGGTGCCACTCCCCCATAGCTTCAAGGGGTTTAACATCCCTTGAAGTTTCACAAAATATCTTCAGTAGAAAATGCGGGCTTCCAGATATTTCCACAGATAACATTACTTTCCTCATATGCTAATTTTAAGTTTTCCTCTTGTCCCGCAAATACATCTGAGAAGGAAGCACCCTGTTAACTGTTTAAATGTATTGTTCATTTTACTAAATACAGGGCTGGGCAAAAGTAGGTTAATAATAATAAATTAAATAATTTATAAATAATAATTCAAGGATAAACTCTGTGTTTTATGTACTCTCAAGTGTAAATCTACTTTTGCTCCACCCCTTTACCTCAGACCTGTAAATACTTATTTTTAACCAGGCAAACTTTCGATTTGTGTGTCGGATAGTTCTTTCTGAAATTGTTGATAATTACTTTAGGAAAGTTAAGAATATGAGTTTAAAAAAATCAAGTTGCCATGCTCCTTCCTGCCACTGAAACTATTTATATGCTGTTCCTTGCTTTCCCTCTGCAGCTACATGTCACCTAGTCACCTCCCAACATCACTCTTTCACTGACCTGGCCAAAGCCCACAAACATGTGCTTTTTGAGGCACCAGTTTCTTCCCATGGTTGCATTTTCCAGTTATGATTTTGTAATTATTGGTGTTTGTTTAATAAACATTTCCCCCATGGGATTATAAACTCTATGTGGCAGGGACTATAGCTGTCTCTGCTCACCACTATATTTTCAGCATGACCCTGTGGTGGGCTCACAATAACTGTTTCTTAGATGACTGAACAAATTAATTGAGTTTGGCTCTCATCAATATCATACTGATTTAAAGACAGTCCATGATAACAGTATGGTGATTATCAAAAGGAAAGGTGGTCGGGGGAGATAAAAGAAGGTATGGGGGGTAAATGGTGGTGGAAGGAGATTTGACGTGGGGTGGTGAACACACAATACAACACACAGCTGACGTCTTGTAGAATTGGACACCTGAAACCTATATAATTTTCTTAACCGATGCCACCCCAATACATTCAACAAAAAATAAAAATAAAGACAGTCCATGATTAAATCTATCACATCAGAAAGAGCTCACTCTAATCACTGGCTCACCTATGTAATTCTTTCAAGTTCACACTAAATGTACAAAACAAGGGAGAGAAAAAGTGAAGGGAGAAAGGAGGAAGGCGGAACCAGAGCTTCATAGATTCGGTTTTGTTAGGATTTAGAACATTTGGAACCCTTAACACTGAAAGGGACTTTATAGGGCCTCCAGTCTTACCTTGGGCACAAATTCTGTTCACAGAATTCTCATCTCAGGGCATCTTGACCCACGTGCGGTCCCTTCAGTTGTAAGAATCAACTCCAACTGAGGCAGCTTCCTCTCCAGCTCTGTCGTCCGTAGTTCATGCCGCCTCACATGAGAATCACCTGGAAGATTTTTAAAACCGAGCTGCCCAGGCCATACCTCAAGCCAAATAAACAGAGTGTCTGGGGGTGGGGCACAGGCCTCGGCCTTTTTTTAAAGCTCCCAGATGATTCCATCGTGCAGGCAGGGCTGGGAGCCAATGGCTGGGTGTTTAAGAGCCTTATGTCCTTTTATTACCACGACCAGGCCAGGTGTTTGTCCCCTGCACCACGCAGCAGCAGGTCTTAAGTCTTTGTTGAACAAAAGAAGGTCTGCTTTTTGTAAATTATGTTGGTCCTAGTCCAGAATTTTGAAATGACAGAGGCTGGCCATTCAAATAGCGGTGACAGACATCGCAAACATGCAGGTGCTTTCACGTGTCCTCCTCACGTAGATTTCAGGACATACACCTGAGGCTCCTTCGGTCACCTCTACCGAGGTAAGGTTCCCAGGCCTCTGTGCATCCCGGTACTACCTCCCTTTCAGATGTGCCTTATTTTAAAAATACCTTTCTGTGGCATTGATAACTTCAAGTTAATATAAAACATGAAAAAACAGATTTAAACAATGCGTAAGAGATGACTCCTAAATCTATATTTTTTAAATAAGGAAAAAAATAGAGACAGGTACTGCATGTTTATTTCACCTTTGGTGCTCTTAGGGTTTATCTTCTTTTATTCATTAAAAATATATATATTGGTTTTGAACGCCAGCACTGGATGTGGGTTTCTAATTATCTGGGTTGCTCTTGATTATAACACATTTCAATGACAGCATAATCATTTTAAAAGTTTAAAATAATTCCTTAGCAAAGAATGCTAATGTGTTCACCCAGAATGGAAACACCAGCCCGACCGCATGTATTAATCCTGTTTTCGGGTTGCTATAGACAGGACAGCAGGGTTCGTAGCCTTTCCCATCAATAGCTCTGCGCAGCTGTTGAGGGCTCCCAGGCCGGCTCGGGGTGCTGATGCCCGAGGAGCTGCAGGGCGGACGGATGGAGATCTGCCAGGACACACGCCGTGTTCCCTTCCTAGGACACGAACAAATACACGGGCTCCGTCCCGCAGTCGGGCTGCTGCCAACGCAGCACTTCACTCCTTTTGCTTTTCCTCTGTAGACCCGTCCCTGACCGTGAGAGCCGACATCACTGGCAGATACTCAAACCGTCTCTATGCTTACGAACCTTCGGATGCAGCTCTGCGTAAGTGTCACCTCCTTTGAACATCTCTGCTGAGGTCCTAGGGAGTAGGGGCCACATGACTATGAGGGAGGCAGGGAAAGCTGCTCAGGGACCCCAGGGAATCAGCTTGACCAAGTCTCGTCACTTTGATCTCATTTTTTAAAAATTTTAATTGAAGATGAATAATTTAAATTAGGTATCGTTTTCTCTAGGAGGATTCTATGACTATATTACCTGCTCTTCAGGTTTGTTTCTTAGGCACATAATATATCACAGAATTCGGTACAATAGTTGTAGTGATCTGCATGCTTTGTTAAATATTTTTTTCCAAGTAACGAAAAGGAAATAATTTAGTCTAGCTTGTTGATATTGGGTTCACGTTCAATTTTAAAGATCAGTAGGAAAGATGGCTCCAGATAGTTGCCAAGAGACTCACTTCCCAGAGAGACTGACTCACTCACTCAAGGGAGATAAGGTGCCTCAATAAGAGACTGTACCTGCTTGTGACATTTAATTAGTCCCTCTGGGAAGAAAACTGAGTTTTGTCCTAGGAACCAATTCTGCTCAATGACTAGCGGCTGCCTAGAACTGTAGTGCCCAATATGCTAGCCTTTAGCCACATGTAGCTTTTTAATAGTAAATTTAAATTACTTACAATTTAAGATTCAGCTCTTCTGTCATGCTAATCACATTTCAAGTACTCAATGCAAAGGCACTGAATATTTTTCATTATCACAGAAATTCTCATTGGGTGGCACATAAAGATTCTCATTGTTTTGGGAAGGACTTTGAGGCTGTGTCCGGGCAGCAGAAAGATCATGATGGTCCATTAGCAATGCCTTCGGTGGGTGCCGGAGAACCAGGGGAAGCACGTTCCATGCATTCACCATTCTCGAAGTAATAGCATATATCTTAATAAGCCTTCGGACTCCTTAAAGGCAGGTGTCCTGCACACATAATATCATCGTATCTTGTAGAAAAGGCATTTAATAAATATTGGAAGAGAACTGGAATGTAATAAAAGCCATTGCACATAATTTTAGAAAAAAATTACAATAAGATTACCCACTTTTCACTCTCTAATAGCACCCCATTAAACAATCAATAGAATACCCAAGTGTGGGGGGTTACTATATCTATTAATATAATTTCTGGTCATGTCTTGACTCTCGTAACTTATTTCGCCCATTAGTTATTGACAACATGAAGAAAGCACTCAAGTTGCTGAAGACCGAATTGTAGAGAAAAGACAAAATGTGCCAGCTCTTCCCTCTGTGTTCGGCCGTGACCTGGAACCAGAGGGGATTTCAGAAGACTCTGGAGAAGGCAGGAGCATGCGTGGACATGCTCATTAGATTACAGTTTAATGTTACAACAGCTACTTTTTTTAATTTGGTTTCAAGTATACATGTATGAAAACAATACTGTATACTACCATAGGAAGCCATACTTTTTAAAAAAATAAATCCTTTGGGAGTGTTAAACTGTTTTGTTTTTCCCAACTTGGTCTTTCACAGAAAAGCTATGGGGTTCACTTGCCAAAGAGGACTTTTGGACACACAAAATGTTCAAGGTTGGGGAGGGAGGGTGACAAGAAAAAAAATAGTGTAAGCAATGAAGACCAGACAGTCAATTATCATCTCAGCTCACTATAGTTTCTCCCTGGGTCAATAAAGTAGACATTAACTTAATCAACAGCAGTATCAAACAGAATATACTTTAGTGTGAGAGAACGTGTAGAAAGGCATCCTTGAGAAAACCAGGTACCTAAATGGAAGACAACGCCCCCCCCAACTGTAGCCAGAAACTCCTATGTACACACTTTAATTTAGTAATTCAATTTTAGTTAGATTTTGCCCAACTCAACCCTTTCAGGGAAAGCCTCTTAGCAGGTAGCTTTCTCCTTGCGAAGACGAATTTTGTGAAAAGGGCATTCAAAGAACATCTATGAACACATGCTAAAGAAATCCTGAGAATTAGCCTTATAATACCTTGGGTCTCTCAAGGTCTCAGAGTCCTGTCCTGGAATAAATTCAGTTGAATTGGTACCATCTTTGTCACCAAAACGTGACTGGCCAGGAGAAGAGCAAAGGGCAGTGATATCCTGTCTACCAGGTAAAGAGCAGAGGTCGCTATTTATCTTTGGAAAAGTTGAGAGAGGGTGTGGCATCAGATAGGGGAGCAGAGTTAGCTACTTAGAACTCTATTCTGCCAGACAAAAATTAGAGCTGTATTAATTTCTTCACTACATATTGAATAATCTCACATTCGTTAGTATATGGAATTCTTTTATTACCCAGCCCCCACTGACTTCTTTAGCCCCTCAATGACCGTGGAGGTCTGTACAATGCTTTGCATATTAATTATCTATTGTCTTGAATAACTTGTTTTTTAGATAGGTCCTTTTCTGAATAGATTATTTAGCACTATTAACTTTTCCAGGGCAGATACTATATTTTAAATACTGTTCTAGCTCACAGTACTTTGACAGAGCTCACAACAGTCTGAGCATATATTGTTGATTTAATGACATACAAATCCTCAGTAAATATGTCAACAGAGGGACTGGACTCCCTTTGCAAATGTAGGTAACCGACATGTGCTTACAGAGGTAAAATATTCCATTTAGAAAGTGCCCTGAGGTTTAATGAGAGGAAAAAAGTTTTCACTTGTATAAACAAATATTTTGAATGACAACTGACTTACTCAGGTCTCACCTATCGAAACAAAATAATGTTTACATTTTTATGGGGCTGATGCTAAATAAGATTAAGTCCTTAAAATTTATTGAATGACAAACTGTTATTTTAACAACACATATAATTAAAAATATATAAATAGATTTTTGGATGTCAAGGTTGCAAGGAAAATGAATCTCCCTTAGAAAAAGTATTAAACACAGAGCAATAGTAATTAAAAAACAAAACTGATTGACTTTCACCCCATCTCCTCAAATTCTGAGAACCTGTCCTAAGAAAATCATTCACGAGAAATAGTTCTGTGAAGATGCCAATGGCAACATTATTTAAATATACCCCCCCTAAAATCGGCAACATTCAAATATAATAATTACATAGCTTATTAACATAGTGCAGTATGTTGTCATCTATAAAAGTAGCAAACAGCCCGGCCGGGCGGGGCTCAGCGGTTGAGCGTCGACCTAGGATCCAGGTGATCGGGGTTCGATTCCCGGTCAGGGCACATGCCCGGGTTTCGGGCTCGGTCCCCAGCAGGGGGCGTGCAAGGGGCAGCCGACCAATGACTCTCTCTTATCATTGATGTTTCTATCTCTCTCTCTCCCTCTCCTTTCCTCTCTCTGAAATCAACAGATATATATATTAAAAAAAGGTAACAAACATTATGGATAAACAAAAAGGATAAGCGAGTAAGAATTTAAGAATTTTTATGCCTTCTGCAACTATATACACAGGTTGGAAAGAGAAGTGAAGATACAGACACCAAAACTGCTGTTTTAAGCTCACGGACATATTAGTGAGGTCTATTCTATCAAACCCTTTACAGGCATCTCACAATCTTTCCTTTGCATTTGAATAAATTTAAATGAAAGTATTTCTTGACTACTCTGACTACAAAGAAGTAAAAGAACGCTGTAAGACGAGAGTATTATTTCAAACAGCTGAATGACAGTGCTGGTACCATAGTGGGAATATAAAATGGTGCAGCCATGATAGCAAAAAAATAGGACTGTTCCTCAAAAACTTACATACAGAATGACCATATGATTTGGGAATTCCACTTCTGGGTCTATACCCAGAACAACTGAAAGGAAGGAAAGGGTATTCGTGCACTCACGTTCACAGCGGCATTACACACAACAGCCAGGGGGTGGAAGCCACCCAAACGCCCATCGATGGGTGGATGGACAAACAAAATGTCCTATATACATACAGTGGAATATTATTTGGCCTTTAAAAGGAAATTCTGACATATGCGACAACATGGATGAACTCTGAGGACATTATGGTAAATCAACCCATCACAAAGGGACAAATACTGTATGAGTCCACCTATATGAGGTACGTATTGTAGCCAAATTCATAGACAGAAAGTAGACCGGGGGCTGCCAGGTTCTGCAGGGCGAGGGGAGTTACTGTTTAACAGGTGCAGGTTTTCAGTTTGGGAAGATCTGGAAAGTTCTGGAATTGGATGGTGGTGATGGCTGTGGGACAATGTGAATGTGCTTAATGACACTGAATTATACACTTAAAAATGGTTACAATGATAAGTTCTGTTATGTACATTTTACCACATTAAAAAAATTTATCAGATTTATCTGAGGCCCCACAACTTAGGGGGTAAAAAGATGAACTAGCTTATAGAAGAGTTGGTTGGTTTAACATGAATCATCTGTGAAAGTCATTTACATGGATGATCAACATGTTTGATCAAACCATTTTTACCTGTTTGAGAGCCACAGTTGACTTCGAATGACCGTTCATGACCATCTCTCTCTGCTTGGTTTTTTGGCTTGTTTTATGCATTCAGTAATCCCAAATAGCTCCTGAGGTCCTATATTTAGCAACCACTGGTGAGAATGGAAGCTGGGGGAAGAACATGAAAGCTCAAAAGCAAAATCAGAACTTTCTTCAGTGCCACGCCAACAAGGCGGACTTCAAAGTCCACGCCAGCCTAACTTATGAAAAAGCCAGTGGTCATGTTATGAGCTCACTACCTGTAAAAAGCAAGATTTGAAAGTAAGCAAAAGTGTTTTCACCCTCCAAGTGATATCCAAGTCCATTCTTTGACATATATTTTTAACTCAAAGGCAATTCCCTCAAGCCCTCATTTGAAAATGAATTCCAAGAGCTGGCTTTCCTGAGAGGAGGTGAAAGGCAGCCTCGCACATAGCAGGAGGGTCTGATTTTCCCCTTTCCCATGGTCTCAAGAGGTATTTCAATTACTGCAATCGCCAGGTTAGGACGTGGCATTTTAGAAACACTTCAATATGAAGAGCTCTGTTCTCTGTGCCTCCCCCTCCCCCACCCCCACTCCACCTCACCCCACCCCACTCCTGGTGTTGGGTGCAGTTATTGCTGGTTGCTCCCTTAAAATGGTTTGGAAAACATTTCATCCACAACACATCTTGTCGTTGCACTTGGCATAGAGAGCAGGAGTAAAAATTAACTGCCAGCCCCAAACATACCAAGTGCAGAAAGAACAGCTTTAGACAAATCCCCTCACCTACTCAGAAACCTAGAAAACCTGTTCTGTAACCTTATCATTACCTCTAATAAAACAATGGACATGCGGATGATCATATTTACACAATCACAATGCCTGGAAGAGTTTTTCTCCTATGAAATACTATGTAAAAAGGTGATTCTATCTTTTCCGTATCAGCTAAAAAGTAAAGCAGTTTCATATATTTACTCAGTGCATTTTCAAAAGGATGAATAAACTTTCATAGGGTTCAACAAATATTTATGAAAATTGTAGGAGGAGGTTTTTGGCCTAAGGACACGAAGAACTAAAAGCCACACACTGGTTTCCTTCCCTCTCTGAAAGGTTCCATTCAGCTCTATGTTACTCAGGTTGACCACGGAGAACTGGTTTTCATACCAAACTCATTGCTGCTTAGGAAACAAGAGTATCTGGGATGAATTTATGACACATGAGCTCAGATTTCAGAAATTAGTGTCTAACATTTTTCCTTTGTATTAGCATTATAATCTTTAATTAAAATGTCACCTTTCTATCAAGGCTGACTGGTTGAATGTTCTAAGAAATAGTCGTCTAAATGGAATGTGTAAACAGGGCATTAGAGAAATGTATAAAAGTAGTAGTTTCTTTTCTTAAATAAATGCCAGGTTTAGATGAAAGGAGCTCTTTACAGCCATTTATTGTAATTCGAGGACATGTGTGTGTGGTGGAATTTCTGTGCACACAGGCGGTGGCCCTCCTGGAGTTCTGCTATCAGTCTGACTTCCCCAGGCTCACTGGGATTCCTGAAAAACTGTTCAGAGGCCTTTCCAGCAGGCGTTAAAATGCACTGCGGAATGGGAGCTGTATCTCTGCACCCAGACACAAAGATCACAGAAGAGCTCCTAGAAGAGGCTGGGTAATCTATCACCTTTAGATCTTCCTGAGGGAAGAGAAAGCTTAGATTAAGCTTCTCACCATGGAGAAGATATTAAGCACTGAAACATTTTAAGAAAGGATTTCGGGATGACTACCAGTAGACCTGAGTGCTACAAGTTCATTTCCATGGCTGGAATATATACCAATTAGCAATACTCAGCTCTAGGCCAGGGAACCCAATGTAAAAAGAAAAGAATTCCATTTCGCTTAATTCACATGTCAATTCTTCCATTACTTTCTTTTAATTCAAACACTCATACACGAAGAAAGGTTACCATCCTTTAATTTTTTAACATAATATACAGAATCCACAATACTATTTCAATTTCAAATTATGGGAGGTCACATTCAAATATGCTTGGATTTGACAAGCTGCTGTTACAATACTGAAAAATTTCATGAAAAATTTATTTAACAATTGGTAAGATAATCAAATATCTTTTTGCTACGTGGGCCAATGCATTAATAGTCACTTGTTTAAAAATGCAGTCTTTTGGACTTCAAATTATTATAAAAGAATATCAAGATTATACAGATATACCTTCTGAATTTCTTGAACCCATTCCACTCTGAAGGCTGAAGGTAAGTGTTACATATTAGAACATTCATGGGACCATTTCTCCTTCCCACTTACCTGTAAAAATCAAAAACTAAACCACATTTTCCTAAAGGCATAGCTATTTCTAGAATACATTAGTGTAATCATAAAAGACCACTAGAACTACATTATCACTTTCATGTTAATTTCCACCACAATACGTACTTCCTAAAAAGACAAAAAACTTGGGAAATGATTTCCCCCCTCTAAACTTAACATAATAGAATCTCATACTCACTGGCTTTAATAAACTTGAACTCTTTTTTCCAACAGGGACTATCTACACAGCACAGTGCTACATACAATGAAATATCCCAGTGAGAAGATGTATATTTAGAATCACAATATGATCAACACAGTAGTGCCATACAAAGTTTTTCTGCAGGTAAAAATGCTAAGAAAGGCCACAGTGGACAGTGCCAGACACTGTGAATACAGTAGATTACAGGTACCACTGAGGTTCAGAGGAGACCACAAGTTTCAATTTTTTTTTTCAGCAATGGAAAAAGGAAAACATTTAGAGAAACGTAAGAGTAAAAATATATAAACACACTGTCAATAACGAAATTTCTCAGATACTGTTTCCTTAAACAGGCAAATTAGTGTAACTTTAAGTTAGCTGTGAACAAGATCTGGATGCGAAACGTTTTCCTTGTTTTCTCATCAAAGGAATGCACTAGGATTAGCACGAGGATCTTTCTGGTTCCTGTATCTGTAAGTCAGCCAAACACCCAGGATCTGGAACGGAAGGAAAAAAGAAAAAGAAAAAAGAGAAAGTAACAGTTATGCATATTTATTCGGTTTATCAGTAAAATAATCTGGAGTCTCCGAAGCACTTAGCATTATTTGTTCAAAAAGGAAGACATTTTTCCTTTTAAAATGTAGTCATAACCCAAAAGGGAGGCCCTAAGAAAAATTAATATAAACACTGTGGTAGGCTGAATATGGCCCTCCAAGGATGTCCAGACCACAATCCCCAGTGCCTGTGGCTGTCCCCTTACATAGTAACAGGGATTCCACAGATGGGATTGAGTTAAAGATCTTGAGACTGGGAGATAATGTGGCTGGACTCAGTGATCCAATCACCAGGCTCCTTGTAAGAGAGAGATAGGAAAGATAAAATCAGAGACACAGAGTAAAGGCGACGTGATGACTTCCAGAAGCAGCTGGGAGCACAGTGAGGGAGAGAAGATGCTATGTTGCTGGCTTTGAGGTGGAAAAAGGGACCACGAGCCAAGGAGTGCAGGCGGCCTCTAGAAGCTGGAAAGGCACGGGAACAGGCTCTCCCCTAGAGCCTGCAGAAGCAGCGTCCACTTTAAGCTTCTGACCTCCCGAAGTGTAAGAAAATAAATGTGTGTTGCTTTAAGCTACTACATTTGTGTTTATTTGTTAGAGCAGCAACAGGAAACTACCACAAACACTGAACTGTCTGAATAGCTACAATATCACAGGTTTTTGATAATTCAGAAACGGGGCTCAGCAACAGTTAAGCAATAACAAAAGTTATATAATAAATAGAATTTCCAACACAGATCATAAAAATGTTGTAATTCCTACCTCTCCAAGGGCGGTGAGGGGTGGGAGGGGAAGGGAAGGCTATAATTTTAAAAAATAAGTTGCTATTGTGCCATGTCCCACACTAGGTTCACTAAAGACTTAACCAATGTAACTTATTTTTTAAATTAAAAAATGTGTTCATTCTGTTTCCGTTGCCTCAAAGTTGATTTATTTAAAAATAATCAAAAATTCTTTGAAAAAAATACAAAATTTTAGTGGAACAAAATGAATTTCAAATTATATTTCCCACTTTTGATCTGTGCCAACTTTTAATCTAAATTTTGTTTATTTGATTTCATAACTACTCATTAGTTCCTTAAACTACTTCTAGAGAATTATGGTAAGTCCCAAATTTTCTCCATTTACCATAATGATAATTGCTGAGTTACTGTATAATTCATGACTGGCAATGTTTATAGCTACAGCACGTGAGGCCTTACGGAACTATGGTTTGTGAATTGAATCAAGAGAAAATAAGCGTAATTTAAGGATGTGGAAAGTCTGGTGTGGAGACTGTGTGACCGGGGAAAAGGGAATTTACTCACACAGAGTACTTTGTGACAGGCTCTGTCCTACGCGCTTTACGAATTCATACAATCCTCCCGACACCCCCACACGATAGGCACGGTCATTATCCTCACTTTATCAGTGAGGAAGCTGAGGCACAGAGAGGTTAAATAAGTGGGTAATAGTCACACAGGTCATACGTGCTAGAACCAGGGTTCCAATCCGGAGTCCATGCTCTTAATGGAGTTTGTGGTTTTATGTGAGAGTCTGATGTGCTTGCTGGCCGTTGTCCAGGTGACGTTTCACCTACATCTCTGCCACACTGTTACCATACTGACACCCCCACCCCCACCCTGCCCAGGCTTCAGTTCCCTGACCTGCCTGGGAAACGCTAGCGCCCAGGGACCTTCTGGATAGAATTTTTGAGATTGTTAAATATTTTTATTATCGTCCCTGGATATACGCCGATTGTGTAAGTTACAGTCCTTAGGAGAAACAAAGCGTTGGGTAAATTCAAGAGTCATAATCTGGAGCCATATTTTACCATAACTGAATCGCTCCAATTCAGCTTTAAGTGACAAAACAGGGCAACCCCTTCCTTTGCCCCAGAGCTGAAGCAGTATCTCCTCCCTCAGTCCCAGGGGAGTCTGGAAGGGAGGCCACACCCAAAATGCAAAAAGATCAGAGTTAGAATTAATTGTGCTTTGAGCTTACAAAGGTGCTTACGATGTAAAGATCTCCCAGGGTAACTTAACTAGGCCTGATGGTGAACTCTGCTTACTCTAGAGCCGACACCTAGTAATGCAATGAGGTGCCCAAGTGTAGTTGATGACATGAATGTCGAGAGTAGGTAAGAAGAAATCTGTACTCATTCTCCTAAATATAAATATAGAAAGGCAGCAGGAAATATGCCAGAATATAAATATTGACTATTTTTGAGTAGGTCGTGTTAGTTAGTAGATACATTTAATCTTTCATGTTCATAATTTTCTCAAGTTTCTACAAAGAACATGTACTGATTGCCATAACTTTTTCCAGATTCTAAATCAATGTTACTTTCATGGTTTAAATTTATTTTCAGGTATTAATATTTCAAATCAAATCTTTGCTTCACCTATGATAGGAAGTCATCAGCCAGTTAGCCTCATCCGTTCAAACTCTGAGAATCTGATTCTGTGAAATACTGAATAAAAAAAAAAAATTTTAAACTGACAGAACCTATAAAATATCCATTGTCCAGAAAATATCAGGTTGCACGAATTATTATCAAAATCTCTAGCTAGGTTTCAAAAGGACATAGTATATAAAATACAGAACAACATTCCTTGCAAGAACATTTCAGAAATCTGACTCGTGAGTTTATATTCTTAAAAAACTCATTATTTTAAAAAGAGCAGGGGAGAGACGCACAGGCAGCACAGGATTTGGGGCCGTGAAACTACTCTGTCTGAGAGTATAATGCCGGCTATGTGTCATTAAGCCCACAGGAGGTGTATCGAGTGAGCCCTAACGTAAACTGCGGACCCTGGGTGATGATGACGTGTCCATGCAGGTTCATGCACTGTGACAAACGTGTCACTACGGTGACAAGGGAGGCGGCTGTCGACGCACCTGCAGGGCAAGGGGTACGTGGGAAACCTCTGTACCTTTCTCTCAATTCTGCTATGACCCTAAAACCGCTCTTTAAAAAAACAACAACAGTCCCTTTTAAAGAAAACAGGCATAACTGAAGAGAGTGTGATCTGGTGAGAAGAAACAGAGCTGCTCAAAAGAAAAATATTCTCAAAGTAATTTCCAGATGTAAAAAAGAAACCATGCGGCAACGTTCTGATAACTTGAATCTAGCTAGTGGTGCCTATGGAGATGGCTCATTCCAGTTTTTCTCTGTCTATATTAAGTTCTCATGACAAACACTTATGTGTTTTTAAAGAAAAGGAAGGATGCACAGAATTGTTCTCAAGCTGTATATGAATTTTTTTGAATCAATGTCAAAGCCAACCCACAAGTAAGGCAGCTCTTTCCTGAGAAAAAAAATGCTCAGAGTAGAAAAACAATGTCAGGAAAAACTTCTTTTAGAAGTAATTATTGCCCTGGCCAGGTGGCTCAGGTGGTTGGAGCACTGTCCCAAACACCAAAAGGTGTGGGTTCCATCCCCAGGCGGGTTGTGTACCGGGGGTAACCAATCCATGTTTCACTCTCACTCTCCTCCCCCCGCCCCCTCCTTTCCTCTCTCAAGTCAACAGACATATCCTCATGGGGGGGATTAAAAAAATAGTAAACTTGGTCTTCATCTCTACTTTGTTAATAAGAGCCAAGGGTGGATTTTTCATTCTCGAGGGGGAAAAAAATAACAAGTAGAATTATATAATGTGCTACATATTAATCATACATTATGTACATATATTCATCAGGTATATGTATGTATGTTACACACAATCAAAATGAGGAGATCTCTAACTAACATGCCTAGTTAGTAACAGGGTTTTGTATAAAAGAAATTTACTAAGAGTAGAACTGAACTGCTCTCACACACAAAAATAATAATAATGGGAAATATGTAAGCTCATAATTAACTTTCACAATATATACATATCAAATCATCATGATGTACATTTTGAACATCTCACAATGTTGTCAGTTATACCTCAATAAAACTGAAATAAAAACCATATGTATGTTGAAATAAATTTCTAAGGCCCAAGGCAGAGCTGCTTCTGTCCAGGGTGCCACGTCAGCAAACCGAAACTTAGATAACTTTCGTGTCCCTATAAATGCTCCACTTGACCAGAAACGCAGTCTATTCAGCCAGCCAGTCCCCAAACGCTAGGCACCTCTGGGCTTTCTCACCCCAAACAAGGCTGGCTGGGTGCCCCGGCCAGACATTTTCCATTTCTCTCTCCTCTGTATTCCTTATCCTACAAAAGCTTCTTATTTTCTGCCCCATTTTGCAGTTCTCCGAAAGAAGACTGTCTTCTTCATGAAGTATTAAAGTTTGTACCACCTAGATGTTCTTCTTTAATCATTTTTGAATACGTATAATCATATAATCGAAATGAGAAAGGCCCTTTTAAGCATAAAAACCAATTGGATACACCACAGAGGAAAAAAAGCAATACACTTAACTACATGAAAACTCAAATCTTCTGTAAATTTTATTTAAAAGTCATTATAAAGTGAAATAAATGCCAAAGAAATTGAAAGCAGAACGAAGAAGCTGAGGAACATGAGGAACATGAGGAATGAAGGGAAGAGGGTGAAAGGAGGAAATGAGGGGCGTGGGAACACCCTTGCGTGCCCGGGTCTTGGGGACCCTCTCGTGAACCCCAGCTGTGCGCCCACCTCTCAGCTCTAGGCCCCGAGGCCCACTCTGCTACTCTTATACTCTTCCCTGTTTGCGAGTCTGCTACTTTGAGTTAGCAAAAGGCCTCCGTCAAAATAAAAGTAAGTGGGCAATTCACGAAAGAAGAAATACACATGGTCAAAGCACATAAATATACTGTCAGATTCACTAGGACATTTCAAAAGGGCAGATAAAACTGGAATGCTGTTTTTACCTATCAAACTGGCAAATATTTTTGAAAATGAAAATATCTAAAATTAGTGGTTGAATCAAAATTTGGTAGAATCTCCCCAAAAGGAACATCAATAATATCTATCAAACTCTTTTAAAATGTCCATATACTGAGTGTGTCATATTTTACTTTTAGAGATGTAATCTAAGGGGGGGAAAGAAAAACAGAATACATACTTTAAAAATTACATTACAACGAAGTTGACCTTGTATGACCGTTATTTATTATAGTGACATATTAAAGGGAAAAGTAATGTTCAGGAGATTAAATAAACACATTAAACTTCAACCACACAGAACACAGGATTTTTCAGATTTTTCTTTTAAAGATACATGATCACTCTTAGAATAGCCTACTATATATTTCTATAGTTATAGACACAATCTTACTTAACAGCATTATTCTATACATGTTATTCTAGTATCTGCTTGAAATTGGGGTGTGACATGGGCAACTACTATGACAATCACTGGGGTCCCATCACCGTTTATTAATGTGGCATAAGATGGTGACTTACACACCAATAATGTACTAAGGGCCACAAAATGTCAGCTAACACACAGCACCTGCCATGTACCAGCTATGACAAGTTTTACATATACTGACTCCTTTAATTATCACAATAACTTGATAAATAGGGGCTTTCCATTATTATGCCTGTTTTTTAAAGCAAGGAAATGGAAGCAGAGAAAGGTTAAGTAACTTGCCCAGGCTCACATAAGTACTAAGCAGTGGAACTAGGTTTTCAGCCCTTAACTATTTGCTCCTGTCTAATATACCCCAAATTAACCAGCTCGTTACTGAAGGACATAAGCCGGCCCAATAAGCCTGCTGTTATAAACAACAAACATTCTTGTGCATTCGTTTTACATGGTTGTATGATTGTCTCCGTGAAATAAAGCACCCAAAGTAGAATTTATGGGCTAAAGGAAGAAGTTTTAATTTTGATACATACTGCCAACTCAGACCCATCAAAAAAGTCCATGGTTATTGAGAGTTTAATCAAGACATTGAGGAAGGAATTAGCATTCCTCAAAAATTATCGAATAATATATGTATGGTTTTGCTTACAGAATCATGTTACATATAAATATATTAATGCAGTATAAATATATGTCATATAGATAAGAATTTGGTAACAGCGGTTACCTGCAGTTGATAGGAGGCTAGGAACAAAGGGGAATAAGGATGAAGTTGAAGGCAATTTTTCAAAGAAGACCTTTACATACAGGGTGGGTGGGGCAAAAGTAAGTTTACACTTACTCCTGTGGGAAATAATAATAAATAATAATACAAGAATAAACTGTGTTTCATGTACTCACAACTGTAAACCTACTTTTACCCCACCCTGTATATGTATGTGTATTATATAATAACATGTATAAACAATGTGAATGTCCCACCCATTCCAAAATCTAATATAAAATTATAATTTTTCATACAACTCTAAAAACACAAGAGATCCTACAGATAACTCAGTCTCCTCTCATTTCACATGTTCATTAAACTTTGTATAATTTAATGATCAAGCATTTCACCCTGTATAAAGTTTGTGCTAGAGCTGTGAAGTCTTCCGATTTCAAGCCAGGGCTCCTCCTATTACATTACTAGTTCTCAATGAAAATATCCATGGATACATTCCAGATGTTAAGTGACATGCTAAGGTAAAACGCCATGTAAAACAAGAATCCCTATGACAGAGGAGGGAAGATATGGAGTTATTTGCACATACCTCTGTAAAACTGAAGAAGAGGCCAATGCCCCCGACAAATCTCAAAACCTCTCCAGCATATTTTCCAATTATTGGGGCACACGGTGAGCAGGGGTGGGTGCTTTTCACACAGCTCTGAATCAATTAAAGAAAAGAACTTTTGTTTCAAAGTACATTCATAAAGAGCAGATAAAAACTGTACCCACACAAAAAAATTAACTCCGGAACAGTTATATCCTATGTGGGGTCTTGGTTCTTCAGTGGCATCCAAAATTCTAAGATGTCTCTCAAGATCCCCACTCCCAGTGTCCATGCCCTGAAGAATCACCCTCTTGAATGTGGAAGGGATTTTTGATACTATGGATAGTCACATGTATGTTCATGTGTTACATAGGAAATTACATTCACAGGACAGAGACATCATCATGCTGACTTTGATGTTGCCACATCGTGAGGTGGCTGCAGAGTCAGGACCTGAGAGTAGCCTCTGGGAGCTGAGAGACACCCAGCAAGAAAACAAGACTTCAGTCCTACAATCTCCAGGAGCTGAATTCTACCAACAACTACTGAGCTTGGTAGAGGACCCCAAGCCTCAGGTGAGACTGCAGCCCTAGCCAACACCTCGATTTCATCCTGGTGAGATACTGAGCAGAGGACCCAGGTAAGTCATACCCAGATTCCTGACCCATGGAAACTTGGATAATAAATGGGTGTTTGTTGTAAGCCACTAAATTTGTGACAACATATTATATAGCAATAAAAAACTAATAATCCCACAAAAGAAACTTCACTGAGGACATATCTAGCTCAGGGCTCAGAGAGGTGGTAATAGGAGTTTCCCCAAAATATAAACACAGTGTGGCTCAGAGGTTGAGCACTGACCTATGATCCAGGCGATTGCGGTTCGATTCCTGGTCAGGGCACATGCCTGGGTTGTGGGCCAAATCCCCAGTCGGGGGCGTGCAGGAGGCAGCCCATCAATGATTCTGATCATTGATGTTTCCAACTCTCTCTCCCTCTCCTTCCTCTCTCTGAAATCAATAAAAAATTCTATATTTATAAACACACACATATAAACACATGTGACAGTCCTAGAAGAGCCAAGCTCCAAGTCCATCCTCATACAGAATCAAGTTGGACCTTGAGGTCACGGGTCTGGCCTGGGACTAAAGGATGGCTCTCATCGGTCCATCGCTAGCTCAGCTCCCAAAGAGAAAAAGCAAGAAGTTGTGACAGGGAAGAAGGGAGAGAGAAAAGGTTCCATGTGTCCTCCACCTTGGGGATGTTTAGTAATTAAAAAGCCCAATTTAGTACAGACCACCTACCGCTCTGATATGTTTCAAAACAAAGATATTTAGATACCTCCTCTGATCTCTAAGGCTGATCTGCTGTTATGTCTCTTTCACAACTTGTTCTAGGAGTTGAATGGGAAGGAATTAGGGACAAAGAACTGAAAGTATCTGTGTTTGGCAGGACCCTGGAGTATTCAGTACTCTCAGAAGTAGATATTTGAGGACAAATGACACCACAGTGTACATGGAATATAATTTAGGCATATGTAAAGCATTTTTAAAATACAATTCAGTGTGAGCAAGTCCACTCCTTCCGTTCATCATTATTCCTATGGATGTGATATATCTCCAAAAAACATTTTATACTTTGTACTTACAGCCAGACAGGTGTCATTTGAGTTAAAACTTCGGAACCCACAGCAGTTTAAATTTCTCTGGATGTCATCACGAGCACTTGCTGTATTGTTCCAACCAACTTCCAGAAGCTGACCCTAGAAAATCCATTGAACATACACATTAAAATGTGTCATCCCTGAACAAAACATATAAATCTACAGCCTGAAATTTTTAATACTGTGTGTACCTAAAGTAAATACTCTTTATAAGATCATTAAAACTTTTCAAAGGGTTATACCTCAATGTGCAACAAAAATTAAGGCAAAATAAAAAGCCTGTTTCTATCCCAAGAATAAAAAGTCTTAAATTTTACATGCAATTCAAAAGAACCACTTGGTCGAAAGGCATAATCCTCAGAGTGTAACAAGGAAAATTTTCCATTGCCCCAAGACTGAGACCCATATGCTTCTACAAATTACTTTGAAAGAATTAATTGCTGGCATGGAACCATAAACATTCTGGAGTAAATGTTTCATTGCAAAGTGGTGAGGAAAGATGAGGTGAACATCTGTTAGCATTATCACTTTTTTACCCAGGACAGGCAAAATCCTATTTAAAAGATGCAAAAATACAGCAACGGTTTTAGGGTTCCAATCAGCCTCACTAATGCAGTGATTTTTCAACTGGTGCGTCACAAGAATTTTTAAAACATGCAATACCTGACTCTTTAGTCAGAGACACTGACCTCTCTTCCCTTAAGTTGTCAAGTGAAAAAATAACAAGAGCCAAGACAACAATAGCTGTCCGGTGTAAATGAATCAAAATGAAACCTATTTTTTTCTGTCAGATTGGCAAAAAATAGAATAATTTTTTGGTGTGCCGCAGAATTTTAGTAATTAGTTTATGTCTGCCATGAGATGAAAAAGGGTGAACACCACGGGACTAATGCAATCAGGAACAAAAGAGTTTAGCTATATAGAGTGAAATGGCATCCTGCGTAAGATTATTTTATATTCCATTGATTTCTTCCCTTTTTCCCCTACACATACTATGTGCATAATAAAACAGAAGAGAAAAGCCTTTGCTTACCTGTTGTTCTTCGTTCAGGGCTAAGCAAGCACACGATACAGAAAACTGAACAATAAATACAAGCAAGAGAATGATCATGTACTGAGAATTAAAGTTAAGGTCATTTCTTGACACTCTTAAATCAGCGTAAAACAGAGGGACTGACAATTTTAGAATGCACTAGAAGGAATTCACCCAGAAAACCGAATGAGTGGAACTTAGAGAAAGTTCAAATAGAATACACATAATTATTATTTTGATAATACACTGTAGCTGTAAGTTCGTATAGAAAAATACTGACAACATATAATTATTTAATGATAATTATTTAACTAAAAGCTAACCTCTAAGAATTTCATTGAGATTAACATAAAATTCTTACATATATAGAACAGGAAATAAAAATAGATATATGGCTGTAAAATTCTCGACCAAATATTAACATGCTGGAAAGGGTCAAGGGGTTCTGAATCGGTTCAGTGTAGCTGAGCTTGCAGCACATGAACAGAACTGCACTGAACCTGCGAATCGCAGTCTTCGCGATGTGCAGAGCAGAGCAGGAAGACGCAGGCGCACAATGGCTTCGCCCTAAGACACGCACAGGGGCCTGCTAGGAGCTTCTGACAATTTCCTAATGATAATTTTAAATTAGTTGTAGTTATTAAAGAGTAATCAATAAAAGAAAGAACAAACCCAACTGGGGTACAAAACAACCCCCTTTTAGGAAAGGATACAAAGAACAGCAACACCTGGTGGTGCTTCACAGCCCCGATGAGCCCCACCAAGGCGATCAGGAACAGGAAGATGCCCACGGCGATGACCACGCCGACCACCCGGAGGCTGGAGATCAGCCCGAAGCCAATGCCCCACGCGGCGATGCCGATGAGCAGCAGACTCACCAGCTGCAGGCACAGACGAAAGGGGGGGGGGGAGCGTCAGTTTGATATAACAGTATCACGAACATTTTTCAGGCACCGGCTTAGTACCTTACACATGAATGCTAATGCTCAATACTAGAATGTACACAAGATCTCAGCAGATAGTATCCTTCTAACGAATTGTATCAATCTTCAGTCACGCTTTAAAAAAACTAACCATAACCTATAAAATTATTATGGAGCCACAGAGGTCCTCTGGTTTATACTAAGTCTAACTGATTTCTACTTAAGTTTTTGAAATAATGGCACATGTAAAACTTCTAGACTCCAATACATTTCATTCTAACATACTGATTTCTTCACATGGAAATCATTTATCTTTCCATCAGAGTCCGGTTAGACTGTAACCTCTGTGATGCCTTTCATGTCCCCAACAAACCAAATTAATCTCACCCTTCTCCGGCCAACTTGAGAGTAAGGAGCCCCCCGGCCCCATCTTTTCATTTATCTTCCCAGAACCTATCACAGAACCTGGTCATTGAGAACAAGTTTTGCACAGAGTTGTTGCTGAAATAAATTGCTTTAGGTGTCATTATCTATTCTATTAGAATTCACATACACTTGATCCTTGAACAACACAGGCTTGAACTGTGTGTGTCCACTTATACACAGACTTTTCTCAATAAATACCTACAGTACTGTAAATGTATTTTCTCTCCCTTACTATTTTCCTAATAACATTTTCTTTTCTCTAGTTTACTTTATGATAAGAATACAGTATATAATACATACAACACACAAAATATTTACTAATCAGATGCCTATGTTATCAGTAAGGCCTCTGGTCAACAGTAGACTGTTAGTAGTTAAGTGCTAGGGAGTCAAAAGTTATACGCATATTTTCAACTGTGTGGGGGTCGGTGCCCCAACCCCTGCGTTGTTCAAGGGCCTACTTTATGGAGAGAGACCATTAGAACTTTTAGGATGGAAAGAGTGGAACAGATTTTATATAGTCAGAGTAAAAATGGCATCCTGAGTAAGAAGAAATTATTTTATATTCCAGTCATTTTATTTATATATTTATTAAACTAAGCCAAGTGAAAAGATAGCACACATGCCTCTCAAATCGGTCATTACCCATAAAACGCAAAGTTACAATTATTTCTTTAAAATAACACGCAAGTAAGTAGCATTCCATGTAAGATTATAATTAGCTGATAGAAGATGTGGTTTAAGCAGGTATGTGGGAAGCGTGGGGCTGGGAGACAGGAGGCAGACAGCATCTTCAATTCAATGGACAGTCGACCATTTCCTGCAACAAGCTGACAGGATAATACCCAGTTGGGAGAAATAAAAATGAATAAAATACACTTTTTAGCACCATTTCAAGGCCTAATAAAAACTTTTTTTTTTTTAATTTATGTAAGTGATATGTATATGAGACGTATACATATATTTTTATTTTACCATAAAATATCATACACACAAGAACAAATTAAGTATCATCGCAGATAACACCACAGTTCATTTTATGTAGTCTCACGTTGATTTTTTTGTTTTTTTTAATAATTTTTATTTTTGTTTAAAGTATTACAGACGTCCCTTTTTCTCCCCAATGACCCTTCCCCCCCGTTCCTTCCCCCTCCCCAGTCACTCTCCCCACCATCCTAATAAAAACTTTCTTTCAAAATAAAAAATAAAAAAAATCACCACTCATTCCAATGAATCTTTTTATACTCAAATGTATAATTTTGTATACATGCAATCATAGTTTACTGGACACAAATTTCAAATGTCTTGACGTATAAAACTTCATACACATGTAGAGATACAAGACAAATGAATAAATGCTGACAAATACTGCATCTATTTGAATTTTTCTTCTTTTATTACAAAAAAGCAAAACTTGAGAATGAAAGAAATGATCGGAAGCATGAGAGAACAAAGTTAAGGAGCTACATGGACTTGTCCTCCAGTGCAGTCAGTACACACAGAAAGCTTTCATTTTCGGAGGGCGGGGGAGAGGAGAGAAAATTCTCGCAAATTTGTTCACCCAGAAATTTGCATAGTCCCTCTCATTTTCTCAACTGGCTTCTTATCGGCAGGTCCATTTGCTTCTGTCTCATTTTTATCATTTCACTCACAATCTTCTCACCACTTCTAACAACCTTGGGTTGAGAAAAAGTCTTCTCTGCCCCATCACAAGTGAGCTCATTTCTGACTCTGCGGTATCCAAATATAACACGTTTCCTTTCAGGAGGTGTAAAAGGCAGAAGCCTGAAGGGGGTGGGAAGCGAGAAGGGCAAGATGATGCAGGCACAGGCTCCCCTTAGTGAGGACAGAGGGCCATGCTTAGCATCCTCACTGCATCGTGATGCCAAACACTGAAGATGGTCCACACCAGCCCAACACAGCAGAGACCTGCGGTACCAGTCAGAGAAACAGAACCAGTGGGATATATATTTAGAGAGAAAGAGAAAGAGATTTATTTTAAGGAATTGGCTCATGCAATTGTGGGGACTGGCAAGTCTGAAATTTGTAGAGCAGGGTGGGAGGTTGGAAATTCAGGTCTTATCTCCACGATACAGTCTTTGGACAGGATCTCTTCTTCCTTAGGAGACCTCAGTCTTTGTTCTGAATGCTTTCATATTTCATATTTTGGATGAAGACCACAATATGGAAGGTAATTTGCTTTACTTAAAATCAACTGAGTGCAAATGTTAATCGCATCTAAAAAAATACCTTCACAGCAACATTTAGACTAGTGTTCGCACAAATATCTGGACATCGCAGCCTAGCAAAGCTGACATATAAAATGAACCAGCACATATGCCAACTTCCAGTCCTGGATATGATCTCCATTTCTTAATTCAATTAAATTCAGGGGCAGGACAGGACTATCACTCTGTATTTCTTTATTTGAGTCTTAGAGCCAAAAAGTTCTGAAGCATAAATAATGCTTCAGAAATACATAAAATTCTTCTAACCCCATAGTTTTAAAGAACTCTTTTGGGACTCATACCAAATCCTTATTACATTAATGAAATTCTTACCACGAGTGAAATATTCATCAACAAATGGTTGGTGCCCACTCTGCACTAAAACCAAAGACAAGACATCCCGACTAGAACAAAGGTTGGAAACTTTCTTGGTAAAGGGCCAGATATGGACCATCTGGCTTTGTGGATCGCATGGGGTCTCTACCACAACTATTCGACTGCAACAGAAAAGCAGCAACAGAAAATAACCACATAAATGAGCAGGGCAGGGTTCCAACAGCACTTAAAGAAGACGTGAAATTTAAATTCATATAATTTTCATATGTAACAAAAATATTATTCCTTTGATTTTCCCCCCCCAACTATTTAAAAATGTAAAACCATTCTCAGCTGGCAAGCTATTCAATAATAGGCAGTGGAATGGATGTGGCCTGTGGGCTGTAGTTTGCTGACTCTTGTTCCAGAAGTCAGTGTAGCAGAAAACCAACTTGCTACAAATAATGGCTATGTCAGAGATTTTCTAAAGGTGGGTCAGAGTTCAGAGCAATAATCCGAAACACCCAGATAACTAGAACAGGCCGAACATTGCAAAGGTACAGCAAAGGAACAGGCAGTAGGCTGAAAAATGTGACTATTACCTCACATAGCAAAAGAATGAATAGTATCTTATATGGCAAAAGATGTGACTAAATTAAGGGTCTTAAAAAGAGGAACTTATCCTGGTTTATTGGGTGGGCTCTAAACGTCATACCCTTATAAGAGAGAGGCAGTGGGAGATTAGAAGGACACACAGAGAAGACGCGGCAACGTAAGGAGAGACAGAGGTTGATGTAGCCACAAGACAAGGAATGTCGGCAGCCACCAGAAGATAGAAGGGGCAAGGAACAGACTCTCCCCCAGGACCTGCAGGGGGAGTCATAACCCTGTTGACGCCTCAATTTCAAATTTCTGGTCTTCCAAACTGTGAGAACAAATTTCTGTCGTTTTTAAGCCACTACATTTGTGGTAAAGTGTCACCACAGCCCTGGGAAACTAACACAGAACAATGCACATAGTTAGAGTTGGACAAGTCAGGAACCTCTAACTGCTACAGAAAGCTGCCTGATATTTTACCACCAAAGGCATCCCTACCATGCAACTGGAGAGAAGTATTCAGGTATCCTGTCAGCATCGCCCCCACCCCTCGCCCCAACCTACAAACCAAACCCTTTATTTACAACAGCAGCATTTCAGCAAAATGAGAAAAGTGTTCTCTGCTCTCCCAGCTACCAACTTACAGGCTGGTTCATAATGAGAATCTTTTCCCCTTTGAAAAATAATGTCTACAACTAAAAGGGTGGGGGACATTTTATCCCTTCTACAAGAAGTTTCGGTTCTCAGGCTAGGCGTTATGCTATTATTGGAAACATTATCTAGAACACTGCAAGTATTTCTGCTGTGCTATTTTTTTCTAGGTAGGGGAAGAAAGAAGGCTACACCCTTCTGCATATCCCTGTCAAGAGTTCTTCCTCATTGAGTTCACTCTGCTGTGTGTCTAATATAGTTTTCAGTCTCTTCATCACTAATACCAGGCACCCCTCCTTCAAAAGCATTAGAGAGGGTATCAGTTTCCTGTTGTTGCTTTAACAAGTTACCACAAACTTAGTGGCTTAAAACAACACAGATTAATTCTCCTGCAATTTTGGAGCTCAGAGTCCAACACGGAACCTGGGTCTCACTAGGCTGAAATCATGGTGTCAATGAGGCTGAGTTCCTTCTAGAAGCTCTAGGAGAGAATCCATTTCTTTGCCTTTTCTAGCTTCTAGAAGCCACTTGCATGCCATGGCCTGCAACCCTCTATTCCATCTCCAAAGGCAGGATTGTAGCATCTTCAGATCTCTTAAGACTACAACCTGCTTCCCTAAGCACATCTCTTTCTCTGCATAAACTCTCCTGCATCCCCCTTACAAGGACCTTTCTGATTACACAGGTCTCCCCCAGATAATTCAGAGTAATTGCTCTATCTCAACTGCTATATGAAGTACCATACTCATAGGTTCCAAGGATTGGGATATGCACAGTTGTGGGGAGAGGGGTATTATTCAGCCAACCACAGAGGGTTCTGGGAACATGGGCAACTGAGTTACTAGAGAATCCTTCCTGCTACAAATACTTTAAAACATTGAAAAAGGCTGTAACATTTAATTTAAATATATAGCTGAGCACAGGGAAACTATGAGAAATTCCCACAGGCCAGAAAGGAAGGGAGAACTGAAAGTCAGAAATAAAAGCATACAACTGGTGCTGTGGGGGCCCAGGGGAGGGTGGCAGGGACTTCCTGGATCACAACAGTCCCTTAAAAGGGGAATGACTTGAGTTTTAAACCAGGCAGAATTGGGAAGTGGAACTAAGACCCTAGCATAGCTAGGACCTCCAGAAAGCTGTATTTTCAGTGTATAGGGTTATAGAAAAACTATACCATTACACCCAGAAAGAGAGCAAAGATTTTTGAGTCACTTCAAAAAGCCTTCTGCCAGAAAGAGAAATACCAAGCCTACCATGCCCATGTCTGGAGTCTAAATGTACACTATCCAGGCATGCAGCAACCTTCAAGCAAAGCAATTTAGATAAAAACTGATTGCAGTCTGTGATAGAATCTAGGCGAGAAAAACTCACAGAAACAAATCCAAAATGACTCAGAAGGGGCCCTTCTAAATCCCAGTCCTGATACCATTCCCAAAGATATAAATAAAAACTTTGCTGTCAATCAAAAATCACAAAAGACATAAGGAAAAAAATCTGATGCAAAAGAAGAATTAGCATTCCCAAGAACTAGAGGTAATAGAACCAAATAAATAAGACTAAAATTAAACTCACTAAAAAAGATAAAGGGGATAAAAACAACATGGAAAAAAACCACCAAAATTATATTTTAAAATGCAGACCTGAAAAAGAGCCAAACAGAGCAACTCCAATGAAAACAGAAAGAAGAGAAACATGTAAGAGGAAGGATACATGAAGCTTCATTTAAAAAGAAAAAAATTGGCAACCTTCAGCAAAATTATTTTTTTAAGAAAAAAAAAAAAAAGAGTAAATCTCCCCAAATTTCCTGAACTGATAAAGAATAACTATCAAAAACCAAAACCAAAAATCATCCCTAATGATAAAACCTGAAAAATATTTCTTTCAAAATTCAGGAGTTAAGACAAGGGTGCCAGCTGTCACCATACCTACTTGCATTGTAGTGGAGGTCTTAGGCAACAGAGTGAGGGTGAACACAGAACAAAGATGAGGGGGAAACACAGTTGTCATTACTCTAATAATGGGAGTCTCTACATAGGAAACCCAAGAGAATGCAAATATTATTAAAAATGGTAAGAACCAGAACAGTTGCTATAAATAGGATCAATATACAAAAATCAATAGCATACTGATGCATCACAAAAAATGTCAATGCATTTTTAGGATGGAATTTGTTAATAGGTGCCAAAATATAAGGTACATATAAGTAAATCTAACAAGAGTATTACAAGAGCTTCAGGGAGAAAACTGTGAAATGACTTAAAGAACATGAAAAATACCTCAATTAAACAAAGAGATATATCATGTTCCTGGGTTTAGTTTCATGTTTCTGAAACTAAAGCATCAATTTACCTCCAATTTTGCCTACAACTTTAATTTCTAGTCATAGTCTCAATAAGGTTTTGAGTGAAACGTTATACAATGGTCCATTAATTTACATAGAAGAATAACTGTCACCAAAGAGCTATAAACATTTTTAAGATTAAGGAGAAAGACGTGTTATCTGCTTCACTTTTTCTCAGTCTGGTGCACTGTCACCAGCACGGTGCATAAGAAATGCTCCAAGTGGCAAATTAACCTTTGTCAAAGGTTACATCTAACTGTTCCAAACTCTGCCTTTGTTGCTGTTTTCACCATGCTCTGGAAAAACTGAACCTGACTCTACATCTTCTGGATATGTTTTAGTTTTAAAATTAGTAAATAAAACTAAAAAGAATTAAAGAAGCTAAAAATCATCCAAACGAATATCAGAAGTTATTTTAATGGTTCGGTAATTAAAACCAAGGAACTGACACAGATCTAAATAAGTGAACAGTGTGGGCTTGGAGAGATATGAAATTCTAAATCAGAATTAAATTTAATTCTTTAATTAATAGCCCTATGACAATTACCTTCTCATTTTCAAAATGAACAGTAGTAGTCCCTACCTCACGCCATAGATTTAAACCCTACATATAAAAAGCAAAATTTAAACTTTTAGGAAAAAATACAGAAAAATGTTTTGACTTTGTGGTTAAGAAATTCTTCTTAAACAAGAACTCCAAAAGCATGTATAATAGTAACTTTGCATTTACTATGTACAAGAGAGTATTGTAAGTGCTTTACATTTATTAATCTTCACAACAAAAAATAGGTAGTACTGTTGCCTCCATTTTCCAGATGGGGAAAGTCGTGCACAGAGGCATTATGTAATTTGCCCACGGTTACACAGCAAGGAAGGAAAAGAACCCGGATATGAACCCAGGCCGTCTAGTTGCAGATCCTGTGTTTTATCTACCACATTACACCTCACACTAAAATTTTTAAATTCTATACAATAACAAACACCAGACACATGTAGGATAGGTCTAGGACTATAAGATATTTCCAGCACACATGTATATTAAAGAACACCTACAAATCAATTTAAAAGGACAAAAAGCACACTGAAAAGTGGTCCAAGTTAATTTAAGAGGCGATTCACTGAAAAAGAATCCAAAAGGCCAATGAACACATGAGAGATGTCAAATTTCATTATACATCAGGAAAACAAATTTTACAACAATGAGGTACCATCTCACATGCACTTGATTGGTAAAAATTAAGCCTGATGACACCAAGAATGCGGAGTACTAGACCTCAGTGTAAACTGTTGTGGCCACTTTCCAGGACAATTTGGCAGCACCTAGAAAGATTAAAGATATGTATCCCTTACCAAGCAAGCAATTCTCCTTCTAGGTTAAAATCCAAGAGAAACACCATGTCCCCAACTAGACACAGATCAGGATTTCCGCAGCCTTGTTTATAATAGTAAAAAATTGAAAACCTCAACACCATGACTAGGGAATTCATAAACTCTGCTGTGATCACACAGTATATTATACATGATTTGATCCATTTCTATTAAGTTGATACATTTACATTTCAAACATAAAAGAAATTAAACAAATTGTATAAATATTGATAAAACATAGGTATATATGTATAAGTTTTCAAAAACAAAAAAACAATACTATATATATTCTTTGTCGTTGATTAATAGGTCAAATTGTCATAAATATATAAACATGCATGGAAGTGACAGATGTTGACTTTAGGGTGGCGACTACTTCTGAGAGGAGAAAAATGGGAAATGGGATGGGGAGAGTGATAGCTGTATTATAACATTTAACTTCTTAAAGAGAAAGAGAAGCGGCACAGCACTAGCATCTGTGAAATCAGGTTGTTGGGTTCACAGAGCCTACTCCAGAAATATTTTCTGATTAAAACTAGCCTCGGAAACTTAACAACCCCATTCTTACTAGGACACCAATTTTAAATTCTTCTGCTTTGCCTCCCTCTGTAGATTGGTCGGCCTTCCTCACCCAGCCTTTGTTCTCACTATTTCCCCAGAACACAGCTATTTAAATCAAGATCTCATTTGTCTCCCAAACATTTCACATTAATTCCTAACTGTGCATCTCCAGGTCCTGTCCACAATCTCTCCTATAATCTGCTCCATTTAGGGATTAGAAAGGCTTTTGCATGAAGGTGATAAAGAACCTGAAGTCAGTGGGCAATAATTCGTTGCACCTCCTCTTATTTATGACAGAAAGCAGAGCACTAGGTTTATCACACTTGGGTGCTCTTACATGTGGAACAAGACGCCACCCTATCACCCCTTCTCATACCCAATTCCCAAGCGCGCGCACACATGTACACACACAAATATACATTCTCATTTGTAAGGCGGGAGGGAAGACAGACTTAACTGTCCAACCCAAAACAGATTTTGAATGTATTACTACAACAATGAAACTGTTGAAACATAAACTTATTTGAGCTAATGATTTTCTGATAAACCCCCAAAATATGTTAGGTTTTTTTACTTAAAAAATTGAAAACAACATAGATGTGTTCTTGCATGTAACCAGTGTTTTCAACACATTGTAACAAGAGTCCCCCAAGTAGTCATAATTCACTTTTTAAAATGGAAGTAACACCTGAAGACTTATGCCTCTAAGTAGATCTGATTATCAGTCTCTTTAACTTTTACTATAAAGGGAACTTTTAAAGATAACAATTAAACTATTTCTGAGTAGTGATAATTATATGTTATGGTTGGTTTGTAATTTTGAATACAAGAGGATTATAATGAAGTCTCCCAAACTAGTGATCTAAACATTGTTAATTCCAATAAAATTAATTCTAACTGTATAATTTAAAAGCCTCTGTTTGTCACTAGAACTTGGTAGACCTAGAAACTGCGAGAATCTTTTGTTCAACAATAACAGTTTCCTTATGAGACAATTGCAATAGAAAGTAAATTTAGACCTATGACAAATAGTTTCCTTCCTTTGAGACAGAATGCTGATAAAAACAGGTTATGGATCTGTTATCTTGTTGATAGCAATGTTTTTATGAGCAGGAAGCACGGCCTTTCCTGTTTTCTCTTTTAAAACAAAGAAAAGTGAATCATGAAAAGAGCTTTTCAAAGAGAGATTACAAAAACTATAATCACGCCAAAGCAAGATTATAAAAGTGTCTACAACTGGCATTGCTTCCCCAAGCAAATCCTCACAGGAGGAGACCGAGGCAAAACCATTGTGTACACACGGATAGACTGTGATGAAGGTGAAGAACAGAGGGCACTAGTGGAAAGGACACAGCAATTCTCAGTCAAGGCTCACGAGAGAGCCCAGAACACCGAGGCACAAAGCTATAGCCAGTGATTTTAATCAACTCCCTTCATTTCAGAGGCGATAAATCAGAGTAGCAGAATGGCAGGCCCAATGACTCAGGCCCAACTGTGGCAAGTTTTTTGCTTGGTGCATTTTTTTCTCCCTGTAGGATCATATCATAGTGCCTAACAATATAGCTAAATAATTTTTAGCACTGAGATATAATACTAAAGACAATATTATACCGCCTAAGAAATCATAGTTGTTTTCTCTGTAGCCAGATCGAGATGCATTTGAATAGCGTCACTTTAACTTACTCCCTATTAGACCTGGCTGCCCAGTCACAGGGAAGAGCACATAAAGTCCTCTAAGACACATGACTTTTCTATTAGTCAGCTGCCATATTCATTCTGTGCTTTTGCTTTACCTGTCGTAGAAATTTTGTCACATACACCTACATCCACACACAAGCACACAGTGCATTGCCTGGAGTAGGGGAGCAAAAAATTCTACTCTGAAGAGCCTTTACCTTTGTAAAGGCTCTAGCAAACAGAATTGTTTAAGACTAATAAACATGTATCTGTGCACCTTCTGGGTTGATGTGTGCAAGGCCACTACAGAACAAAGAGAAAAGCATGTTGTGCATAATGTTCTTTATAATCTAGCTTCAGTGGGGGCTGAAGTATTAAACCACTGCACAAACCCTTTCAAATACAGAAGGAGCTGTCAGAATATTTTAGAATTGGGGATAAAAGAACCCCAATTCTGTGGCCCAGAGAAGTGACCTCTGTAGTGGACATCTGTTGCTTTTACAACCCAGCATATACGTGTCTTGCAAAACTCTTTTTTTAAAAAAAAAGTCTTTATTAATTTCAGAGAGAGGAAGGGAGAGGGAGAGAGAAACATCAATGATGAGACAGTATGCTCCCTACTGGGGATCGAGCCCGCAACGGTGGCATGTGCCCTGACTGAGAATCGAACTGACATCTCCTGGATCCTGGATCATAGGCTGATGCTCAACTGCTGAGCCACACCAGTCAGGCTCTTGTAAAACTCTTAATCATAGTGTCTCACTAGCCCCCTCCCACCACTACCAGCAAGAGAGACACAAGATTTAGGCCTATCGATCATGACTGGTCATTCTCCCATCCACAGTGATTGATCCATGGGATGGGTCCATAAACCAATAGGGTCAATCAGTAAGTCCCATGTGAAAACACAGGGAGATAGAAAGATTTAAAAAATGGGCTCCTCTGGCATAGCAAACTATAAGGACAATTAAAATTGATTCTGCCATCTTGCACATGTGAAGATCTAGCCTCAAAAATAATCTAAGCAGAGACAAGGCGAGCTGAGAAATGATAGAAGGAGCAAGAGAGTCTTGACCTTTCCTGAGCCCCTTGATCCAGCCATACTTAATGAGCCGACTACTGGCTGTCCAATTATATTTCTTTTAAGAGTTTGTGCTAACTTAACACATACTTTTGAAATCATCTATAACCCATGAAGAATTCTGGTTAATATGAGCTCCATTTTGCAAGTGCTTATCACAATTTTTGTTAATACCTGCAAATTTGCTTTGACTCTGACTACTTTCACCACTGTGACCACCTTCCAAAACAAGGGAATCAGTGAGCCAGAGAAATATCCTAGGCCACCTTCTTTCTGCCAACATCCTCCCGAAGCGTACCAAACTTAACTCCAGCCTACATTGTACTGCTGAGCAAGTCCACGGTTGCCTGCAGATTGGGAGCAGAGGGAGTGATTACAAATGAGGATAAGACAACTTCGGGGGGTGACGGATATGTTCAAGGTCTTGAATGTGGTGACAGGTTCACAGGTGTATGTATATGTCGAAATTCAGCAAATTTATACCTTAATGGGCAGCTTACTGTATGTCAATACCTCAGGTAAGCTGTACCCACTACCCCCCGAAAAAGACTCAACTTTACAAGGTGAAAGCATTTTATAGCATCATCCTTCTTCGGGGACGGAAAAAATCATGAGGCCTGAAGTTGCAGATGTAATTTGGTGACAAGGAAGAAAGTCACATGCCAAGGATGACGGGGCTGGAAGACAGATGAAGACTAGGACTAGGGAACATGCAGGAATTGTACACTTGCTGTGGACACGCTGCTATATGAAAATAATAAAGCTTAGTATTTTGAGCGGCAGTAACTGGGTTTCTATTACCTACAGTTGGGCTCTCTTCCTAATATGGTGGGTCTTTGATGGTCTTTTTTTTTAAGTCAATAAGATCAGATCATATCCACACTGGCTATCTTGTGTTTCGAACCTTAGCATAAAGTCCAAATCCCAGGTTGACAAGTCCAAGAATGCAAAGGGCCTGGATTACCTCTGAGGTGATTCATGAGTCACTCTTGCCCACCTCCAGCCATACTGTGAATTCTTCTGCACTGTGAGTGCCATATAATCAAGGCACATGTTGATCTGATAGTCCCAGCACCCAGCTAAGTGCCTGGCACAGATGACTCAAAATATACTGCTGGGTGAAAGAACTCATGATATCACTCGTTATGCTGTAAGGGCCAGCAAATGCTTATTCCCTATCTATACAATATTTGCGGGGAAGAAATCCAGGCTAATGATGTTCCAGAATATTCTTTCTCTCTGAAACCCATAAAAGATGTTCATTCTTTCATCAACTATCCACGTTTCAAAAACAAGATGCAAAGAAATACTTGAGTTATTTCTACACCAGCTACATTTTTCTTTTCTGAGCATCCAAATTCTACCAGAGCAAATGAATTAACTTTGAAGATGAAAGAGGAATGTACAACATTTGAAAAAACTGGGCTCAATTCTGTCACTAAATGATTCAAAAATGTTTTGTCAGCACAAAAGCAAGAGAGATGTGGTGGTGGTAGTGGAAGGTGAGAAATTTAAAACAGTAATAAGATTTAGAAGGATTACAGCACCAAAATGTAACAGTAACAGCATCTACAGATGTATAAAGAAAACAAAGGCCCCAGCCCGGGCTGGTGTGGCTCAGTTGGTTGGAGCATCGGCCCAGGCACAGGAAGGTTGTGGGCTCAATTCCCAGTCAGGGCACATACCCCAGTTGTGGGTTCAATTCCAGGCTGGGGTGCATGCGGGTGGCAACCAACTGATGTTTCTCTTTCTTTCTCTCTCTCCCTCCTTCACTTCCTCCCTTTCTAAAAATAAATAAAAGACCCTTTAAGAAAACAAAGGCCCCAGTCGATCTGCCCTCTATATGGTTCAACATTCCTAATGAGGAATTACACTTGAAGACTGAACGGTTCCTCTGAACTTCTGCCTAAAATGTGGAAAACTAAAGAAAAAGTCAGCAGTGACCAAGTATGTGTTTCTACGATGCCAAACATCTGGATGGAAATTTGAAAATTCTATAAATAAATCTAGATATTGCTAAACATCTAGACATTTAGTGTTGAAGCCAAGACCTCAGTTCTTCATTTTCATTCTTCAAATGACACCAGAAGCCTACCATGCCTTTGTCACATATTTTTCTTCTTTGTTCTCCACGGTACCAAGAAGATTATTTTATACTTATAGGCACAAAATACAAAGTAAACACTGCTGAGAGGAAATTATACAAAAGAAATCGGAAGTAAAAGAGCTTGACTTGTCATTCTCCAAGGATACCTAGTTGGAGATGGCACCCACAGCTGCCAACAAACTTCTTTGGAGCAGTCTGGGTGACAAGTGGAGTTATGGGCTGAAGAGCACTGAAGCAATTCCTTCATTCAATTAACTAGATGCCAACCATATGCCAGGGCTACGCTGGGCACTCAGGAAAGCAGATCTTTATTGTTGAGGGGCAGATAGTCTATAATATGAAAAATAAAAGGGTAATTGTCTTTTTAGTGACTTCTTCATTGATCAATTCAAGTATCAAGTCGTAGACCTCATCTTACTTAGCAGCATTTGGCACAGATTTCAATTCTGTCCTGTTAAAACAATTTGCACTTGGCTTCTAGTACACCAAACTTTACCAGGTTTTCCTCCTACCTGACCAGTCATTCCTTCTCAGGCTGGCTCCTTCCTTTGCTGGCTCTTCTTTGTCTCCCACAGCTCTTACTGTAAGAGCATCCTTGGTTCAATCCATGGACCACTGTCTGTCTCCATCTATGCTCCCTAACTTGTTTTAATTTCATTCAGTCTCAACCCTACATACCATTCTGTATGCTGATGGCTCCCTGATTTTAAACCTCCAGCTATTTCTCTCCCCTGAACTCCATTGTTGTTAGTCTAACTGCTACTTCAGATCTCCACTTAATTATCTGATTGGCATCCCACCTAATAATGAATCCTTTATTTTCTTCCCAAAACCTTCTCCACCCACAGTCTTCTCCATTCCCATTAAGAGCAGATCCATCCTGCCAGTTGCTTAGGCCACAAATCATGAGTAATCTGTGACTCATCTCTTTCTCTCATACCCCATTCCAATCCATCAGAAAATTATGTTGACCCCATCTTGAAAATATACCCATAATCTGACTATTTCACTTACTTCCAATGCTCTCATACTGGTCCAAGCTGCCATCACCTCTTGCCTAAATTGCCGCAATAGCTTTATATGTGATTTCACTGCCTCCATTTTTGCCATCTATAATCTATTCTCAATTCAGACAATCCATTAAATGAAAATCAGGTCCAAAGGCACCAATTTCACTCGGTGTAAAAGCACAAAGTCCTTATAGTGCTCTGAAGACCCTTCATAATCTGGGTCCCAGAACTTCTCTGTGTCATTTCCTACCTACTCCACTCTGCTTACTCTGTCCCTTGCATAAACCAGGAATACTCCTTCAGACTCTTTTCAAAAGCCATACCCACGTCCTTAAATACTTTCCCAGAAATCTGTTTGATTTTGTTCACTGCTGTTGATGCCCAATCAATATTTATTACTAGAACAAACAGAAGAAAGTTATTTGAGTTCATCTGATAATACATTTATATTAGAGTAATAATAACATAGTAGACTAATAATATAAAAAATCCTAGCCAACTATGATTATAGTACAGTTTTATAGGAAGCTGGGAAAAGTTTCCAGAAAACCTCAGAAGTATATGGAAGGTTGGCCCACAATGAAAGGAAAAAAAGAGAATTTCAAGAAACATATTAGATTCTATAGTAGATAGATAAAAGTCAGTCCTACTTTTTATTATTTTTAGCCCGATGATAACTTTCATGTCTTTAAATATCTGGCTGTCTTCCAGATTTAATTTTGATCAAATTATCATTTTTATATACCATTAGGTACGTTTGACCTCTGGCGAAAGGGGGTAGCCAATTCTGTAAATTCAAATCAAGTATTTAGAGAATATAGGGGTTCTGTGTTTTAAAAAATGCTACTCACTGAAGGATGCAGCAAACAGGAAGCTATGACCTCTGCCAACTGAAGGCTAGTGGTCTAGCTGGGGAAAAGCAAGCCCACAGCTATGTACAATATGGAGTATTGGTATGGTCAATGGCAAAGTCAAAGTCAAACAAAATCTTACAACTTGGGCTCTCTGCCCTCACTGTAATTTCTAGTTAGCTAGGAAGCTATTTTAAAAAGCTCTTTTTAAAAATAATCACATGTTCTCCCCCTCTCCCTGAATCTTGATTCAATTAGTCTGGGGTGGTATTCAAGTATTAAGATTCTCAAGTGAAAATGTACGGAAACGACTCATTCTCACAAAGGAAAGAAAAGGTCTATGTGAGTAACTTTACAAAGACAGAGCAAGGCACTGTAGGTTGTCAGTGGAGGATCAGCAGAGACAGAAAGGTGAGAAAGGGCAAAGTACGTGGGGAATCCTCTGTGGCTGAAATCTGTAACGGGACGCAGATGGGAGGAGTAGACGGTGACAGATCATGAACGGCGTGCTAAAGAATTTGGGTTTATTTTCCAAGAGTTCCAGCCATTACTACAAGTGGGATTAGATTATTCATTTTACCATGGTGAGACAGTCTGGAGGATGAGTTCAGGTGAAACGTGATTTGAAAAAAGGGAAGCGAAACTCAGCTTAGCCTGTTCTCACCAATAATTCAAATGTGTTTGAAAGGCCTGCTTTTAAAATATATATTTTTATTGATTTTTAGAGAAGAGAAAGGGAGAGGGAGAGAAAGAAACATCAATGTGAGAGCAAAACATCAATTGGCTGCCTCCTGCACGCCCCCCACCAAGGACCAAGCCTACAACCCCAGCAGGTACCCTGACCAGGAATTGAACCAGTGACGTTTTGGTGCCTGGGACGACGCCCAACCAACCCAGCCACAGTGATGGTCCACGTTTAAATCGCCTAAAACTTATGTAAAATCAAGCCACCGAGAGGTTCACATCTCACTTTTCAAACATGGGCTGAAATACAATTTTTCCCAAAACTGTTTCTTTGTAAATGCCTCTTAATTATGTAGTTAAACTTTGAGAAAGTCAATAACCTCATTTCAAGTGAGAAACGGCATAAATGGCACATTTTTGTCACTGTGTTTTTAAATCAAAAGTTAGGAAATGCTACAAGCGTAATTGGCACAAAGGCTGACTATAAATATCAACACAACAGCATCATGTGAAAATTCTAGGTTCTGTAAATAATGAATCATTTTTAAATTCAAGATGCAAGTAAATATTCAGCAACCACTTTAATATTTTAAATTCATTCAGTAGTTTGAACAAGGGCAGAGAGATAAAGAACATAAACCTAACCACACACTAAAATATCAAACAAAAATAATTTGAAAAAAATGATGATGAGAATTTTGAAAAATGGTAAATGCAAAAATTTGAAAGCAATTGCAATAACTAGATTTTTCTTTGGCTTAAGTACTAGTATTTTTCATTTATTTTATAGATGAAATTGAACAAAATTAGAGCACTCTAATAACCACAATAGGACTAAAAAAAAAAAAAAATCAGGTAAATCATTCCAAATTTATACTCACCACATCTCAGTCTTTTTTCTTTTTTCTTTACAGCTGAAAATTAAAGATTATCTCCCTATGGACTGCATGAGTTAACACTACCTGTTACTTTTAGAAATCCCAATAGTTTGAAAATTTCTTCATGATAACATGCAAGTTTGTAATTCAGAAATTTAAAATAATTCAACTTTTCCACCTGGAAGCTGTAACAACGCTTTTTGCTGTAGTGCATCCACAGCACTTATCCACATTTTCTCCTTTTATCCTTACTACAACCCCAAAAGGGGAGAGTAAAAATATCACCAGTTTATAAATGAAAACAAACAAACAAACCAACAAAACCTGAAACTCAAATAAACTGTTTGCCCAAGGTTACATTCCAAGAAAGTTGTAGAGTTAGTGTTCAAACTTGAGTTTTCTTGCTGAAGCCAGTGCCTTCTCTCCCCGTAAACTGCATAGATACATGTTTTTATCTGATAACGATGGTATGTTTACCTATTTGAAGACAATCCCAATGTGAGAGGTATTACAATGTATCTCAGAAGGAAAGGAAATCAGTATAATTTTTGATGCTGCATGGGAATTTTTACCAAAGCACTCAAAGGTACAGGAAAAAAAACTGAAAAAATCAATAGAAACAAACTTAGAAAAATTTTAGAAGAATGATTATGGGAAAAGACACAAATCTGAAACTTCTGAAACTGCCTTTTTCATTTTAAGACCACATTTTAACTTATTTTCTGTTCCTTACATTCTTAATTAAAACTACATATATAACCTACATATAATCTCAACTACATATTATCTCAATAGTGCATTCCTAAAAGTCTTTTCTCTGCTTAAGGAGCATAAGGAGATATATTGTAAATCTTCAGAATGTTATACATATTGTAACACATTATTTATTTAATATTCCCTAAAATTCCCCATAAATCACTAAGTATAATTTTTAAAAAGTTGTTTATCCCTATTGGTCAAAATATTTTCAATCAAAATTATTTTTAAAACTATTAAAGATAAAATAAACCATTTACTCAAAGTACTTTTAATTTGTATTTCTATCCAAAACAGTGTAAAAAAAGAAGACCCATATTATTTCTGCATTTCCCCAATACAATCATACCTTCACTCCCCCAATTTCTCTAACCCACAAGATCTCCCCTAAATGTTATGTCACCTAAAGGCAGTTGCTCCCATATACAGCATTTAATTTTCTCACTCTGTGAATCTCAACTAGATCCTGTCTCCACTGAATAGGTACTTGCCTATGTATGAGTTTATTACTTCCCACAGTTTTGGCAGACTGCACCCAGTAGGCAAATGTTTATTCAATGAATAAAGCTCTTGAGATCATATGTAGAAAATATAGTAAGTGAAAAAGAGGCTTAATAAAAGCATATTGCTTTTATAGCCCAGTTTGGGTCACTGTTGTATTCCCAGACTGAGAACCGTGCTTAGCACATAGTAGGTACTCAGAAGAAACTTTCAATTTCTTTAAATGTGGGACACTCTGAAGCAAGTCATTCTCTTTCTTATAACACCATAAAGGAGCACAATGAGATTAGCTTCTTCCTTTCTTCCCATACTTATAAATTGTTTATATTCACTTCATTTAAAGTTGCTCACTACTAAGTATCCTATTAATTAAAACAACCAAACCATAACAACAACAACAACCAACTGCACCTTCGTCTAGTGATCAAATGCCCATGACAAGTTTGGGAAACGTTCCTTCCAACCTATTTTAGTGACATGCTTTCTGAACTGATCAGAATTTCCGCTCTAAGGCTAATTAGCAGGCCACCTGAGTACTGGGACAGTTTGGCTGGTAGAGTCCTAAGTTCCTCAAGAAAATGCTTCAACACATGAGAGATGACATGGCATGCCTTGGCCTTTACCCCTGCCACTCCTTATATAATCTGATTTTACTAAGCACTTTTAGAAATGACTTCAGGCCTAATCCTGCAATTTCAAGCATATGTTAGAGACAGTGGCTCAGGTGGGGTCGGAACCTACCTAAGGATCCTCCTATTCTTGCCTTAAAAAAAATCTCCCAAATCTTCAATCTCAACCCTGCCCCAACCATCTCACACTTCTCATCTATTTAAGAGCTGGTCCAACTTTTGTTCATCTCCAACTTAAACTGCTGAAATTATTTTAGCCTGTTCACAATGTATAAGAAGTAGACACTAATTCATTTAAAGAAAGATCCTTTTGTCTACAAAGCCTAGGATTTACAAGGGCTAACCATTTTTATAGTCCTGTGATTTCCCAATTAATTAAGTTTTACTGCATAGCTATTAAAATCAACAGATACACTTTGAAGGTCAATAATTTAGAACAGGTATAAAAGTCTTACTATGTTCCTTTCTTCTTGCTTTCCTAATACACAGTAAATACAACTAGAAACGATATAATTTGAAAACAATAAGATTAGATTTAAAAATAACTTGCCTTTTAAAAAATACACATATGGCACATTATGTACAGACATCTCAGTCAAGTAAGTATGCAAAGTAGGCCTTGTACCATGTGTAAACAGCTGCTATAAATCTAAGTGTCTGGTGAACAGGTGACTAATCATTGGGGGGGTGGCAGAGGTCAGGGCACAAAATGATGAATCTGAAGTTCTAAGCAGACCATTCATGCTAATAAAGAAAATACCTGGAGAACTGGTCAGCATTTACTTATAAATAATCAATGAGATAAGCATGCTTCAGTTAAGACAAAGGTAGATTTTAATCTGAAACTTGCCATGGATCTCCAATTACAAGGATCTGTAGGATGAGGTGTTCTAGGATTGTTTTCCCTAAGCCTACCATTAGGGACCATGTTGATTAAATTCCTAACCAGAAAAGCGTATTTTATTCCAGCTGCTGTCCGGCCTTCAAAGCTTTGCAATCCTGTTTACGTACAAAGGACCAGTAATGGTAAACTGACCCTGCCTCTCTCTCCTGTTGGTGACCACAAGGCAGCCTCTCCATTCCAAAGATGTAACCTAAGCTTGTGCAGATGACCTAGCTCACTGCTCTTGCAGGGGAGCTGGGTTTATTTTCAGGGTGGATGCTGCAAAACGCCACGAGTATTTACAGAAGGAAGCAGGACTATATGGTGAAGAGATGATGACAGAGGAGGAAGTACCTTCCATCTGGTATAGAATAGAAGCCTAGGGAAAGATCTGGACTCCACGGCCTGGGTTCTGCTCCTGACTCACCATCTACAGCCATGTACACTTACTGAGACCCTTCTGGTCTGTTACCTTATGGATTGAAACAATACCCCTTGCCGGGGCTGGATGTCAGTATGATGAACGCAAATCTCGTACTTGGTCAAGCCTGGGATGCGGTGCGCAATCGCTGAAGGGAAACCTGCTCTCCCACCCTCCGGCTCACCCAGAACTGAGCCTCAAAAATCACAGAGCCTCAAAAATCTGCAGCCGGAAAACGAAAAGGCCCAGGCTAAGGTTGGGTGGAGGCGCGCGTATTTACTGAAAGGTTTCGTTTAAAATGGAGCTGGGCTATTGATAAAAGGGGAGGCATATGGAAAAAGCATCTAGTATGAGAAAAAAAAATTGGCCAAAAAAAAAAAAAAGACATCCCTTTATGTAAACACGAAACAAACTTCGGAAGCCGCGGACATCCTGCGAACCTCCTCGGTGGCCTCAACGAAGATCGCAGGAGCCCGGGGAGCCAACCCAGACGCGCAGGGGGCACAGGCCCCCTCGTCACTTTCGGGTCACGCTATTCTGCACAACTGTCCTCAGACCCCAGGCGGCTCTCCAGCCTCCGGGGCCCGCCTCAGATGGGGGGGAGGCCGGGAGCGAGTGTCCGAAGGGTCCGGTCGGATGACCGAAAGACCCGGCGGTGGGTGAGGGGCGGGGCGGCGAGAGCGCGGCTCCGCGCGGGGAAGGCGGAGGCTGCGGCCAGCGCCGGGCCGCCGTCGGGGGCCGAGGGCGAGGCCCCCCGCGCGTGAAGCGTGGGAAGACGGCGAGGGGGCGTGGGGGGAAGGACGGGACTCGCGGGCCAGGCAGGGGAGCCTGGGAGCCCGCAGCAGGCAGGTGCAAAGCCCCGGGCCGGCGGCGAGGGCTGCGGCTACTCACGGTGTAGAGCAGGTTGAGCGCGCACAGGCAGTTCTTGGAACACGCGAAGCCCCCGCAAACCATCTTGGCGCCTGGGTTCCCGGCAGCCGCAGGTAAAGCCGGCGCCGGCGGACGCTCCGGGACGGTCTCTTTGTCTCTGCCTCCGGGGCCTGGCCGAGGCGGGAGAGCGGCGCGGACACCGGCGCGGGGCCGGGCGCTGGGGTAACAGTGCGCGGCGCGCCCTGGGCGGCGGCGACCCGCTCGGGAACCTGCGGCCGCTGCGGCTGGAGCGCGAGCCCCGCCCAGCACCCCCGCCTCGCCCCGCGCGCCGATTGGCCGCCAGCGGGGAACAAAGGTAGGAATATGCAAATGCGGGCGCTCAGCCCGCCGGGACCGGGGGAGGCGGAGCGGCGGGCCGGGGAGAGGGAGCGCGGGCCCGGCGTGGGACTCGGCCGCGTGCGGCGCGCGGCGGAGCAGGTGAGGCGCGGAGGGCGGGCCCCGCGGAGATCCGGGCCCGCGGGGCGGAACGTGACCGCGCCGCCCGCCGCCGCCCCGCGGTGACGTGGCACCACGTTGAAGGAGATTGAAAAATTAAGCCCCGAGCCTTGTTTCGATTGATGAAGGGAGGAAGGGAGGCAAAATAAATGAATCACTAAATGAGTGAATGTCGGAGATTTAAAAGAGAGAATGAAGTTGGGGGGAGGGGGGAGGGGGGAGGCAGATAAGTAATGAGTGAAAGGAGAGAATGAAATCACTGCTGCTCTCAGGTAATAGGAAACGTGCTCGGGACTTGTCAGGTCAGATTTATGCTACAGGGATTTGCAAAGCATGAATAAACTTACGAACACGTGCATGCAAAAGAAAACCAAGAGGGATTCTTTTTGGCTTCCAATCCTGAATGTCAATAAGATTTTATTTATTTTTTTCACAAATAACTGTGAAAAATGTTTAATGACAGTCTTCACCTCGGTCAGTTCATTATCACGTTATTGTCTACTGTAGAAATGCATCTAGTGTCCTCAGATGTCTGACCTATCAATTGGGATATAAACACCATGACAAGCTTTTTGCACAGGGTCGGGTGCAGGGTAAGTGCTCGATAAATGATATCTAGTATGAGTCGATCTAATAGTTTCGAATACCTACAGTGTTCCAGGCACTATTATAAACCAATAACGGTTTGGTTATTTCATTGTACCTTCTACCAAAAAAAAAAAAAAAAGTTTCTTATAAAGACATGTTCAGATACTTACATGGAACCTAAGAACTCATGTTGAGTAAACTATATGATAGCAAATGCTAGATATATGCTAAATAAAATATAGCATGTGGTTAAAACAATTTGTCCCCTTGAAATTCTCTGCTCCCTCTTCTAACCCCTCCTTACCTCTTGTATTCTACATTAACCTTTTGTATACACCAAGAAGTATTCCAAAAATCAATCTGGAAAATGACCCTCTGTCTCAGACAGTACTTCAATGCTTTGATTTCCATTTTAAAAGCCAGAAGCTTCCTAAAGAACAATTAGCAGGGAGATCTATTCTTCCCCTTCCCATTTCTGGATGTCACCAACATTGCTACCACTTCAGTATATTCAACCAACTATGGCAACTCTCTCTTTGTCGTCTTCAAAATACTCTCAACCATCTCCCTGTGGGCTTAGCCTCTTTCTTTTTCTCAGAGAAATGCCACCGATCAGTCAGGGATCCAGCAGGAAGGAGATGGTTCATTCAAATAGCGTAACTGAGATGAGTTTAATAAAGGCACTCTTTTTGAAAGCGTGGACAAGATTAAAGGAAGCCAACACCGATGGTGAGGCAGCTCATACCTAGCAAGAGGAGATACTTATGATTTCACTTAAGTCTGAGGGGCAACTTAAGGGAGCAGTTGCAGAAACCAGGCAAGAGCTGTAGTTGATAGGAGTTGTGGCCTTTAATAGAGAAAACAGAGAAATTGGGAAAGAAAACAAATGATTTCTCCTTAGGATTGGGATGTCGAATTTTATAAAAGGCCATTTACTCCATGTTAACAAGGAGCTAAATAAACTGCAAAATCATAGCTTTTTAAAAAAAACCCATGAGAGAACTAAGAACCCAAAGACATGTAAAGGAACTCAAATTTAGGAAGTAACGGCATTCTTAGGAACAGAAAGCCCACAGTTGTTTTTATCTCTTGTGGATTGACTATAGAAGGAAGACTGCCACAGAGAGGGATAAAAAGAAACTAGCTGATCATTTAACCATTTTTTTAATGCCCAAATGTGGACTAGTGTGACAGTTTATAATTCAAGTGTCACCAGTCCAATGCTTCGAAAGGCCAAAACTCAAAATGTCAGAGTTTGGAGTAAGGAAAATTTCATTGATCAAGAAGGCCCCAACTGAGATTCGTTCCATAGGTCACTCCTTTCTGCTGGTGGACGCCTCTGCATAAGCATCATTGGAGGTTCCCCTCCCGCAGTCGTCGTGTCTAAGTCAGAGTCTCCTAAAGAGCTGGAACAGCTGCGAAAGCTCTTCATCCGAGGTTTGAGTTTTGAAACAACCGAGGAGAGTCAGGAGCTATTTTGAGTAATGGGGAACGCTCACAGACTGTGTGGTGATGAGAGATCCAAACACCAAGCGCTCCAGAGGCTTTGGGTTTGTCACCTGTGCCACTGTGGACCTCCTTCCTGAAACGGAGGAAAATATTTAAAGCCAATGATGCATTGAATCTAATTAAGCCTTTAACAAATCCTGACCCAGCTCAACTACACTTTAGACTGACTTAGTCACCCACGGTAACAGCCTGACAGAATAAAAGAAGCATTCTTTTCTGGTGGTAAATATTCTTTACTTAAGTTTCAATTTTTTTTTATACATTATCTGATACACATCAAAAATTATAAAAGAATTAGGTGATCAAGAAAAAATATAGTCAAAGAAGAAATGGTCAAAAGAAGCAGACCCAGAAATTATCCAGATTTTAGAATTAGGTTCTGAAAACTCAACATGATCAGTTTGTTAAAGGATATAGTGTAAAACAGTAAACATGTTTTACATGTTTATTCAGGAACATATGAGAATTTCAGCAAAGATCAAAATTATTGGAAAAAATGAATAAGAAATACAACCAGAGACTTTTTGAAATGTGATTTCAACAGACTGGACACAACAGAAGGAAAAAAGTGAACTTTATTATAACAATAGAAATTGCTCAAACTAAAGCACAGAGATAAAAAGAATGAAAAGTGGTTTAGATAATCTGATATCTGTGGGACAAAAAAATCAAGTAATGTGTGTGATTTGGGTTCCAGAAGAATAAGAGAAAAAATGGGCCAAAAAAAAAAAAAAGTAAAGAGTAAGGAATCTTCCAAAGTTAGTAAGAACTATCAACTCACAGAACCCAAGAATGGTCACCTCCACCATTCTCTACAGGTCCAAGGAGAAACTAGCCTACCCACACTCAAGTTGAGGGCACAGCTCCACCTCTTAATGGGAGGGTTACAAGGTCGCAGTGTAAAAGAGCACATGGAATGGGAGAAAATAAAATCTGTTGCAGGTAATGTCCTTTTTTCATATTATGCCTCCATATTGCCTTTTTGCTGAAAAAAAAGCCTTTTTTTATGTGAGAAAAAGAATAGAACATTGGATTGTAGTTCTCCTCAGAGAGCTACATGGAGACTAAGCTAAGAGACTGTATATTTTATTAAGTGGAAGAGGAAGTTTTATGTTTATACAATATATTTATGTTTGTCCATAAAAATCAATAGAATGGATAATTGAAATTTATTTTTTTTAAGTGGGCCTTTAGCCCAGCCGGTGTGACTCAGCGGTTGAGCATTGACCTAGGATCCAGGAGATTATGATTTGATTCCCGGTCAGGGCACATGCCCAGGCTGCGGGCTCCATCCCCAGTCGGGGACCTGCAGGAGGCAGCCGATCAATGACTCTCTCTCATCATTGATGTTTCTGTCTCTCTCTCCCTCCCTTCCTCTCTCTGAAATCAATAAGGACATAACTTATATTTTTAAAAAGTGGGTCTTTAAGCAAATTGGCTTTTTAAAATAGTTTTTAAATAGGAATAACAAAGACAGACTAAATCTAATCAGTCTTACATATAGTTCTTACATTTAATTTACATATCAGAATTTAGGAGACTGCTACACTCACTTCTGCTGCTTCTCCTTCATTTAAAATTTTTTTTTGAGCCAAGGCAAACAGAATTCTTGTGCATTAGTCCGGATGCTCCAAGAAGATTGATCAGATGTGCAAGAGATTTATTGGGAGAACCATCTGTGAGGGAAAACAGGAAAAGATCTATAGGGAGGTTGGAAGAGCTAAAAGAACACAATTTAGGTCTGACCACCGGGAAGGAGAGTGGGAAGGAAGGAAGGGAGAGAGGGAGAGAGATGGAGTGAGAGAGAGAGAGGGAAAAGGTCTTAGACTGCAGTGCAGTTTTAAGAAAATTTGGCAAGCCCAGCAGGGAGTGTGAGCCAAAGTCAGATATCAGAGACATCTGACACACCTCCCTATAATGAGCCTGCTTTAATAACCCTGCCACACTCAGTCACTGGCTGGAAACATCAGTACAAAGGCCATGACGGATGCCAGGGACTGGGGCTGGCTTCAATTATGCTCCCCCCAATAGATCGGAAAGATGCATTTTCTTGAAAAATAACTCCTACTAAATTTTTTCTTTATGCCCTAAAAACATTTCTGTAGTCACATTGCAAGCCATCCTTCAGTTTTTCAGGCCTCATCATTTTATCAGGGAAGAAGTTCTCCAGCTTCATCTGAGTAATCCATTTCAGGTTTTAACTCTCTTTATTTTAAAACTCTTCATGGCTTAGATTTAGCTTGATATTGTCTTAAATTTTTAAATTTCTTTTTTATCATTCAAGTTTAAGGTCAACATTTCCTATTTAATAATTCAGCACCAGGATTTGATTGTGTTTAATAAACCCTAGGCAAAATTACTCCTAAGCCATTGTATAGCACTGTTAACTACCCTACCAAAAGACTTTTTGGATGTCTCAGAAATAAAAATGTGAAATTAGATAAACATAAAAAAAGTTCGTGGACAATTTATAGTTCACATAAAATATCAGTTATATAGCAAATTTTAAATCACTTCAACTACAGTACAACTTGATATAGCTAAACCCCAGTATATTTCCTTAGCCAATAAAATAGTATTATTAAATTAAATGCCAGTTTTCAAAATGTTTGTTGGTAGTTTTAACTAAAATTGATCTGGTTAAATGATTTCTAATGATAAATTGATTTTTTATTACACAATTTTCTTTACCCATTATCCCTCTGAAATTTTCCTGTCTCCTGGGCAAATAAAGGAAAGACCTGTAGAAACTTTCCTTTGCAATGACTTACAGACTTCCAGATTCAGTGAATCCTGAGAAGGGAGTTTCTTGGCCAAGAATAAAACAGAGAAGCTGATCAACAGCCACCTCTCTCTTCCAAGTCTATCTCTTGCTCTATTTTCTCTGTTATTCTCTTTGATGTTTTGCCAGACTCAGGCAATTAAATGCAACACATTCTTCCCCCTACAATAATATTCAGTCTCCCCTTTGCCGTGCAGGATGTTTCACTATTCATGCCAAAGGACTTCAAATCATAGTTCAGTTTCAGAAAATGCTTTCTTTTCATCACAAATTAAACTGGAAGTTTTTTCTTGCTTTCACCAACTTTTTCCCCCCTCCATATTGATGCCAGTGGGACTAAAACGTATGCATATATGACTATATTGGCATGTAACATGGCACTAAGATTTCAATTCTGAATTTCTGTGACTATTTTTAGTGGCACAGTCAGCTCTTACAGCATTATATACAATTCCAAATCCTAACGGGCAAATCCAGCTTGAGGACCAGATAAATCCAACCTGACCGTTAATCAGCTGATTTAATGAGGGGGGACAATAGCTTTAATGACGTGATAATCCGATTATTCTTTGCCTCTTTTTTTCCACATCCTCCCTTCCAGTTTTTCTTTATTCATTATGGTAACAATGCATGGGTGAGATTACAATTTAGAGTGAACTGATGATAGCTTTAATGTTACATTACACCTAAAAACACTTTCTGGAAATCTACCCTATTTTGATTGAGTCCTGAATCTCTTCCTTTGGAGTATTGTAGATCAATATGTGCTGTAGTTATTTAGACTGATGACTACTTTAGTAAATACATTATTTTTTTTGTATCTGAAAGCTAATAACACTGTCTTAATTAATCCAAATATATCAGAATTAACAGGAAGAGGGGCAATTAGAGTGGTCAACTGAGCTTATTTAAATAAGTCTTCATTATGTTTGAGGCAATGGAAAAAAACTGGCATTTATCAGGGTGACTAAGTGTTCTTAAATTTTATAAAACATGTCCTTCTGTCTCTTACCTATAAACAGCTTATGAGGCTAAAAGTGAGGTTGCTGTAGTCTAATGCAGCTCCTAGTGCACTGGAAATCATCCAAGCTGGAAGCAACCCAGGTATCCATCAATCCTGAAATGGATAACTAAATCACGGTACACTTCACATCACAGAAACCCATCCGAGACCCAAACGAACAGAATGCAGCTGCCTCAACAATATAAATGTGTTTCACAGACATGGAACTGAGTAAAAGAAACCAGAAATACGAGCATATATATTGTATTATTCCATTTATACAAAACTCAGAAGTGTAAAATTTAATGACAGTATTTAGGATGAATGTTAATAAGTAAAATTATAAATGAAAATGAGGGGTTGATAACCATAGTGGTCAGGTGGTCATGCATTTGGGGATGTGTGTGGAAAGGCTGAGAGGAGTGACTGTTGGGATGTTGATAATGTTCCTGGATGACCGTTTTGTGATTTAAGTGTAATGAGTTGGGTGGGGGGAGATACTTACAGCCTAAATACCCCTAAACTGAGCTTTTTACATTAGTAAACAATGTTATTATTAAAAAAATTAGTAAAACCATCTGTGTATTTTTCAAACTTATTTTCTTGCACAATTTTTTCTTTAGAACAGTAACTGTTTATTAGGAAATGTGGCTGGTAAGGCAACCTCTGTCATTTCATTTTAGAGGGCTTTGTACATTGGCTGTTACTGCCATAAAGTACCAATTGTGTCTTCATGATATTTTTGGCAAAGTCTATCAGGTACAATTTAGGGAAAAAAGACAGTTTGAGAAATAAAAGTGTGTCAGAGCTAAAGCATATCCTGTTTACACAAGCTCAGAGTTACTAGAACACACTGGCACTTTCCTAAAATAAGGAGCATGGTAAATATTTTGACTTTATATATTGGTCAGAACATATTTTTATTTTTCTCTCTCATTTTATTGAGGGTCTCCCAGTGTACTGAATTCGAGGTTGGAAATGATTGTTCCTTAGAAGTTTGAAGGAGTTCATTGAATTTTATCTTGCAGTGCTGTTAAAAAGTCCAAGGCCATTCTGATTCCAGAGATTTTATTTATGACAATATGTATTTTTAGTTTTTCATTTTTAAAGCTTGTAGAATCTTCTGTTTTACCTCAGTGTCCTGAAATTTTGGAGGAGCTCTTCAAGAAAAATAATATCAAAGTGCAAAAAAAAAAAATTAGGTACAAAAGTAAATATTTGTCTAAAACTCATAAAGAAAACACAACAAATTATAAATTTTTAAAATAAATGACAAGTACTACAAACCTCACAAACTCCTAAAAAAACATATAGTTTTTATTAATTAACTACCTTCTATAACACTATAATACATTGTTCCTACTTTTTTGTCTGATTACTCTTTGATCTCGTCTTTATATGACAATAGTGTTGTAACAGTTTGTACAGAGAGAGTAGAAAGATATTTCAGTTTTCCTCTAGCATAGTTAATTGAAATTTATCTTTTATTATCAATAATTTATATTTTTTTCTGCTTTAAAACTGATACAATTCATTATGTGGAATGCTATATAAATTTGGGGACACCCCTAATCCCTATTATATATTTCTGCATTATCCCTAAATTTGGTAGCTTAAAACCATAGCCATTTTGTTATATCTCACAATTTTGTAGGTCAAAAATTTGTGCAGGGATTGACTGGCTAATTTTTCTGCTCCATATGGTATTGACAAGGTCATTTGGTCAGGTTCAGATGTGGCCAGGTTGGTTCGGAGGATTCATCCTCACAGGCTGAGGTTCAGCTGGGACTTGTTCTCTCTCCATGTAGACTCAGGGCCACTCCATGTGGTCACTGTGTGAATTTACCACAGAATGCCCAGTGCTCTAAGAGACCATGTGGAAGCTGACAGTCCTCTCAAACATAGGACTCAGAACTAGCACATACCACTCCTGCTGGACTTATTGGACAGAGCAGTCACAGGCCAGGCCTGATTCAGGGGGAGAAAAGAGACCTGATCTCTTGATAGGAATTGTGGCAAAGGTTCTATGATTGTCTCTATTATATCACAGTGATTCTATTTCAGTCATCTATTGCTACATAACAAACCACTCCCAAAACACAGAGGCTGAAAACAACAATTTGCCATCATCTCTCATAGCTCTGAGGGTAGTCTGGACTCAGCTTGGCATTTCTCACCTGAGAGTTCCCATTCTGTCACAGTCAGCTGGAGGCTGCATATATAAGATGACTTTCTCACCACACGCCTGGGCTGTCAGCCGGGATGGTTTTGACAGGTGGGGGATGTTCTCTACACATAACTAGCTTGAGCTTCCTCACACTATGGTGATCTCAGGGTAATTGGACTTCTTACAGGATGTATTGCTTCCCCTAGAGAACATGTTCTAAGAGAACCAGGTACACCCTGCGAGGCTTCTAGGACTTTGTCTCAGAAGTTACCCAGATCACATCTACCATGTTTTATTGGTCAAAATCAAGTAATAAGGGCGAACCAGATTTAAGGGCAGGAAAGTACCCAAGAACATGAGTTAATACCAGGAGACATTGGGGGCTATCTTTCCTGTCAGCTGTGACACCCTAAACAAATTTCTTTCATATATATATATACTCTTAGCCCAATAAATTTGACGCATGAAATTATTCACCACAACCATAAATAAAATAATACCTTAAACAGCTCAGCCCTGATACCTTTTCTTACTCTCTTTAGCACTTGCTGTTGACTTTCAAAATATATCCTTCCTATTTCTTCTTTCAAATTCATCAAATATTGCTCCCTCCCAGCAGTCTCTGTCTTATGCAGCAATATTTAAGAACTGCACATATTACTTTTACGAGTGACACCTACCAACTGCCCACACTTTTTACTTTCTGCAGAGCTAATTTAACATTAACTGAAATTTATCCTTAACAAACAAAAATTATAGTAGGAAGGAGTTAAAATTAGCTGAGCATTCTGCCTTATAGCCAGCTAATGGAGTTCAAAGTAGAAAGAAAAAAAGAAGGAAAAGGTAGACAAACTGAAGAAAAAAGAAAATGCGAGCATAATGTATACATATGAGGGCAAGAATCATATGTGTTTTATTTTTTGTTAAATATCCAGATTTTAGCACATAGCCTAATACAAAGTAAAAGCTCAATAAATACTTGAGAGGTACATGGGGTACAGCTGGACAAGCACAGAAAATAAACACAATTATGGAATATCCCCAAGGGAAAAGCAACAAACAGCATATTCCTAAAACTGGAGGAGAGAGCTAGAGATAGTGATGGAGACAAAGAGAAAAAGAGCTCCCATGAGCACATTAAACCAGAGACCAGATTGAAAGAGAAAGGAAAGAGAGAGGCCAGGAGTCTTTGAACCTTAGCCTGGTGACAGCTCTACAAAGCTGAGAGACTTCAGAAGTCTATTATCTTTGATATTTGAAATGCTAATTCACTGATTAAAGGCCTTCCACCACTCGTTATTTATACTTAAATTTTCAGGCCACAACTGCTCACCAGGCAGGAAATGACTCTTTTGGTTGTACTGACAATGACAGAAGAGCCAGGGTGATGGGGTGAAGCCCTGCCAAGATCTGAGGCTGTTGACCCTTTTTTTTAGAATAAGTACAAGATACCCCAGCATTGGATGTTTGCATTTTAAAAGACACAGTATTTCAATAACATTGCTGTTTTCCACATGATTCCTTTTGTTTGGTCATGCCATCCAGTCATTCATCCTCTAAGGAGGCCTCTGAATATTAAATTACTCAGAGGATCCCTTAACCTTTGAAGATGTCCTCCCTTTTGAAGGTGATTTAATCTAGGCAGTAGTGGACAGCAAAACCCTAGAAATAGCGATAATATAGTCAAACAGAATGGTTGGTCAGTTAAGTAATGTTAAGTCACAAGAACAAGAGAAAATCTGAAGACTGGGTGAAAAGCAACAATTTAATTTTAGCTTATTTCTCATCTTAACCAGTATTTCTTTTTTAAAATTATTCTTATTTTTCAATTACATCTAACATTCGACATTATTCTGTGTTTGTTTCAGGAGTACAGCATAGTGGTTAGAAAATCATGTACTTTACAGAGTGGTCCCCCCAGTGTTTCAAGTACCCACTGGACCCCACACATAGTTATTGCAATACTATTGACTATAGTCCCTGTGTTGTTCTTTCCATGCCTGTGACTATTCTGTAACAATCAATTTGTACTTCTTAATCCCTTCACCTTTTTTGCCCAGTCCCCTAAACCCCCACCCCTCTGACTACTGCCAGTCTGTTCTCCATAGTTATGAGTCTGTATTTTGTTTGTTTGCTTGTTTTGTTCTTTGGATTCTACATATAGCAAAATCATATTGTATTTGTCTTTCTCTGTCTGGCTTATTTCACTTAGCATCATACCCTCTAGGTCCATCCACGCTGTCGCAAAAGGTTAGCCAGTCATTCTTAATCTTGGTTGCTCATTAGAATCACCCGAGAAAGTGCTTTGACATACTGACTTCTTGGCCTCGCTCTCCCATATTTTGATACTGTTGCTTCAGAGTGGGTCCTGGACATTCATATTAAACACACGCAAACACCTCTCTTGAGGTGATTTTAATGAAAATCCAGAATTGAGTACCTCTGCCCTAGGTGATCTGCTAGTCTGCTGTTGTATTAAATACTATCTACACAACCACAGTTCTTTTCTGATTTACACACTGGTAACTTCACCTGTTGTTTTACTTCAAGCTTAGCTCTTGATTGGCACACCCACCTCCCCCAAGCCCAACTTCATTCTTCTTCAATGTTCTCCTCCCTCCGAATCCTCCATCACTGCAAATAAATGTCATCAGGACTGACACGGGAAAAACCTCCTGACATCTCATGCATGTCTCACAATCCTCACATTCCACCATCGTGTCCTGCTGATTTTACTGTCGGGGCATCTGTCCACTTCTCTGTATCTCCGCTGCCTTCACAAGGCCCCAGTCCTCCCTAGTTGTACATCAGAGTTACTAGAAATGGTCTCTGAACCACTTTCTCTTCCTCCACTCTCTTCCTACAATGCATGCTCCACAGAAAAGTGTTTATGACATTTTGCTGAAGAGCATTCAAGATCCTTCTCAGAATGGTGGTTCCCAGGGGCTGGGGGTGGGCGGGGGAGGAGGAACTGGGAGATATTGATCAAAGGGTCCAAGCTTCCAGTTGTAAGACTAACATGTCCTTGGGAACCAAATGTACAGCATGGTGACTACAGCTAATAATACTGCATTATATACTTGAAAAGTTGTTAAGAGAGTAGATCTTAAATGTTCTCACCACGAGAAAGAAATGAGAATTATGTGACAGCATGGAGGTGTTAGCTAATGCTATGGTGACAATCCTTTTGCAGTATATAAAGGTATCACATCAACACACTGCACACCTTAAACTTACACAATGCTATATCCCAATTATAGCTCCATCCAAATTGTTTAATTTGACCTACTACAGTCTCATTTCCTACTCCCCTACCCTCACGCACCCTGCTTCCATGTCTCCACTGACCTTCTTTCTTTTTTTGTTTCTAGGCCACATCAAATCTGTGGTCTCTTGAGGGGCCTTATACAGCATCATTGTTCCTTCTGCCTGAACTGTGCATCTTCACATCTTTCCTCTCTGAACTCCACCCCCAGCTCTCCACACCCCTGCCCTGTCATTTTGGCCTGACTAAATTCTATTCACTCTTTAGTTCTCAAGTTACATATTACCCTCACTCTAATTTAGGTGCACTGTTCCTTCAAAGCATTTCCAAAATTGCAATGAAACATTTATTTGTATATTTATATATTTTTCTTTCCCAGTAGAATGCAAATTCCACAAAGTCACGGGCTTTGTGACCTGTCTTGTCTTGTTAGTGTGAAATGCCCACCAAGTATCACAATGTGGGTCTTGTAGCCCTTGAACACTAAATATTTAATGAACAAATGATTAAAATGGGAATGTCCTCTTTCCAAGGAATTTTATTGACTCTGGGAAACTGATGAGCACTCATGAGTCTCAACTTGGCTGTCACTCAGAGTAGCTGAGGGTGAGGACTCAAGATTATAAGAAACTTTAGATTGGATCCTAATTGGGTAGGTGTAGCATTGGGGATTCCTAATAATCTGTGCCCTTTTACCCTATCTGTGTTTCATATGTTGTCTTCCTCAATGAAAGCATGCCCTTGCTTGCCCAAGGCATTCTGGTGGATCGCTGTTGCAGTGTGATTTTAAAACCGTGTTAGTCTGGCATGCAGGATGTGAGGTAGATCATGGGACATGAGCAGTGGGGGAGGCACAACAGCTTAAAATACCACCTGGGTCTCCCTCTGACACCCGTTGAACCAGAGATTTCCAATTACTAACACACCGCAGTGATTCCATCCATTGGTCCAGCAACATCAGTAAATCTTCTTGAGGAGCTATCTAGTCCAGAATCATCTTTACCTTTTACAACATGAATAGTTCCAAAGTTCCTCCAGTATTATGTTAGCTATTTAATTAAAGTTTCTATTTAATTTGATTAGTTGAATCATACCTGTTTCAGAGGCTATTTACAGAAATATGAAATGCTTCTCCAGTCTTGTTCTGGCCCAAGAATATAAAATCATCAGATATTAAAAGCATCAAAGAGCAATCTACTCTCTTGTGTGTGTGTGTGTGCAAACAATCTACTTTTTTATGGCAATCATTAAAAAAAAAAAATAAGGTCATAGTACCTAGAACTATGAAGAAAGCTAGCAGAGCATAATTTCCTATATCTCGGCTCTAGGCACTTGGCATTGACAGTTAACTGGCTCTAGAACTCACCAAGGATATTTCTGGGGACTTCTGAAGGCATTCTCCAGCAGAGGCACCCATTACATTCATCCTTCCAGACATCTGGTATCATGAGCTCAGTCATCGGCAGGAGGAGCTGCACATTTCAATTTACTTAGCACCTTGACTCAGCAAATACTGCACAGGAAGCAGCCTCAGGGCAGTCAACCGATAGAGTCATCCACAGCTTAGAGACCAATTTTCTGGTCCCAGGGGAGGTGTAGAGAATAAGAGGCAGGTCATAAAATACCTGTAGGCACCAAGTGAAACGATCCAGGGACCATTTTTTCTTCAAGGTCACTATGAACAGTCTGGGTCTCTTGGCTTAATTTTCTGGGTATCCCTCCTGATAAATTAGTAAAAGTATAGAGGTGTACAGGTACAAAGAGAAAGAAGAAAATGTTTATTTTTTTGTTATAATTTTTTGAGCATAGGCAAAAATTTTATTTCTCATTCTTTTTAAAAGTCATTTTTAATTAACTATTATCAGCGTGTACGTGATAATGAACCAATAGTATAAATCTCTATATTCATTATTAAAAGCATCTCCTCTTGTTATTATTATTAACAACTAATATGTAGCAAGTGCTAACTATGTGCCTGACAATGTGCTAAGAATATTATATGCATTATCTCATCTAATTGTGACCATAAATTTGTGAGAAGCTAGTAACCTGCACAATCTTGTGTATGCGATGACTTGTATTATAAAATAACCTTCATGTTATTCAATGGTGACAGCAATCCTGTGAAACGTTAAGAAACTTTTGTAATAGGAATTTAATAATCATGGTAAAACCTTAGATAAAAAACAGCAGAAGAATTTGTTTCAATAAAATTGGTAGGGAAATACAACATACCTTAAATGGAACATAAGATTAGAGACCTCTATATTAAGATGACACATAGTCTCTTGTAGCAGTCAACATAAATAGCAATTTATCCTTACAAAGTACATTTTAGTTCCATTTATAATGTCCTCAAAATAATAGAGGGAAAATTGAGGAACAGATCCTAATTAAGAATCAAAGAATCCACAAGAAAATGAGTTAGAATTTTTTTCTTTAGTTGTCTACTTAAAAAAATATATCTTACTGAGATACTATATTTAAATATACTTAAATAACATACTTCAAAGAGCCAGCCTTAACTTTCAGCGATGGTACATTCCAAGGATAATTTCCATTTTTAAGTTTATTTTAAAAAGATAGACTTGTACATTAAATTTATTAGAATTTGTATTTTGAAATTCATGCATTTTCTTTAAGGCTGCTATAGCATTTAAGTACCCATTTCTAGAAGTCAGACTTCCATGACTTGTTATCTACAAAAATATGGATAAATAACTCAGCTCTGCTAAGCTGGTTCATCAGCTATAAATCAGATTAATAATAGCTCTGCCCTACAGGGTTGTTTTGTAGATAAAAAGAAAATTGATTGGCCTTAAAGAATTGAGTATAATTACTGAAATGAAATGATATTTGCCTAGTCACATTTACAGAAGCCTGGGCCCGCACTTGAGTACGCTATGCTCTAATTTGGCAAGTGTTTAAATTAGCTCTGGGCGGCAAGATTCCCAATTTGGAAGCATTTTAGAACACAGCATCACACTGCATATGTGATAGTGTTTGTTATATCCATCTGCCTCTAAAAGCAATTTACGATCAATTTTAGGATGCTCATAAATTTGACATTTAACCATAATTATCTTAAATATTTTAAAAGAAATTTGTATGCTCACTTGGTTTCAGACAACCAGTAGAGCTGTGCGTGCTTCATACTGAACTTGGAGTTGCATGTGGGTTGCCTAGTATATTCGCTGGCGTCTAAATCCGCTCATGCTGCTAAAACAGGATATCATGGACTGGGTGACTTAAAGAATAAACATTTATTTCCCACAGGTTTGGAGGATGGGGAGTCCAAGATCAAGGTGTCAGCATAGCTGGGCTGTGGCAAGATCTCTCTTTCTGGCTTGCATATACCTTCTCACGGTGTCCTCACAGGACAGAGAGAATGCAAGCTCTTGGTGTCTCTTTCTATAAGGACACTAATCTCATCATGGGGCCCCCAACCTAAACCCAATTACCTGGCAAAGTCCTATTTCCAAATACCATCACATGGTGGGCAAGGACTTCCACATATGAATTTGCGGGGAGCACACAAACATTCAGCCCATGGCTAGAGCTACTATGGCAAAGCACCACATGCTGGGCGGCTTCAATAATAGAAACTGATTGTCTCACAGTTACGGAGGCTGGGAGTCTGAAATCAAGGCATCAGCGGCTTTGGTTCCTGCTGGGAGCTGTGCGGGAGGGTCTGTCCCATGTCACTCTCCCAGCATCTGGTGGTTTGCTGATGACCAGTGGTGCTCCCTTGGCTCCTGCTGCAGCAGCCTGACCTCTGCCCTCACCTTCACATACTTCTTGTCTGTCTGTGTCTCTGTGTCTGAGTTTCCCCTTTTAATAAGAACAGAAGTCGTACTGAATTGGGAGCTCATCCTACTCCAGAATGACCCTGTCTTTACTAATTGTATCTGCAATGATCCTATTTCCACAAAAGGTCACATTCTAAGATATTGGGGTGTAGGATATTAGCATAGGAATTTGGGGTGGGAATGCAATTCAATTCATAATGCCCTTAATATCTATAAAACTTAGATAAGGACATGAAACATTATTTAGCTCCCAAGTTTTCATAGGTTATATTATTTTTTCACATTACTATAAAACATTATTTAATATATGATGTGGTCTATGTTTTCTCACTTGATACCTTCTCTTCTGTGAAAAGTAGTGGCAATATTGAAATAAAATTCTAAGCTTTGTGGGCTAAAAGGAACTTTCATTTACAAAAACAAAACAAAACAACAACAACAACAAATCAGAATCCTAAGCATCATCTGAGAACATTTTGCCAAATCAAATTAGCCACTTGCTCAGTTTCCTGGTATGGTACTTGTAATGTTTAAAAGTGGTTTCTAAATTAGCTATTAAAAAGCATTTAATTTTGCATAAAGCAGCTTTTACTACAGAGCCTTAATTAAAAGTCACTATTCAATTATTTATGTACCACTTGGTGTATTCAAACGATTTAGAAAGAACTAGCAAGTAACATTCTATAGATTTGGGCCTATTGGTACACAACGCTCAGGGTAAATTCAAAATACAAATTTGATCTTACTTTTTTGGTTTTGTATCTATTAGTCTTTGGAAAAAGCTGGCAGCTTATCAGGTCTCTCATGAGATAAAAAAGCCAAGAATATAGTGGAAGCATTCTGAATATTCACTTACAAGTCCAGAGAAATTAGAAACTAAAAGTTTTACCAGCTTGCAGGAGAACAATTAGGTTGATAGGACAAACAAATTTGTAAGAGATAAGTAATAATCACACCAAAGGAAAGAAGACTCAGTTATCTAACGCAATAGGACATCTGCAGCTTGTGGGTGACCAGGCAAGCTCTGGGGGTGTTGGAATCCTCAGTCTAGTGGCGTCCAGCCCCATGAGGTTTCCTTAGGGACTCCTAAAGTGAGAGATGTTTAAGGGCATGACCACAGTCCCCCAAACAATGAGCAAAGCGAGCGACATGGGTGCTCACTGCCTCTTTGATACCTTGAGGATGCCCAAGCGGTTTTCTGACACCTGGCCATCTATTGGAGTGGACAACTGCAGAGGGTGACACCGCCCATCGTGGGCAAGCTGCCTCAGGAGGAGCTCGAGTTGTATTTCAGGTAGAAGCAGATCAAGTAGTTCCAGGTGTGGCGGTTTTGGGGCGTGAAGCACAGCGGGGGCTCTGGTCAGTCATCGGTTCAAGCAGCCAGCCTGAATCTCTCTTTTCACATACACAGTAGCCCACAAGTCTTCCTTCAGGGAGGGAGGGAGGGGGAGAGGGAGGAAGGAAGGAAGGGAGGGAGGAAGGAAGGAAGGAAGGAAGGAAGGAAGGAAGGAAGGAAGGAAGGAAGGAAGGAAGGAAGGAAGGAAGGAAGGAAATAAAGAATAAGTGTTGGAGAAGATGTGGAGAAATTAGAGCTGTTGTTCATTGTTGGTGGGAATGTAAAATGGTGCAGCTGCTGCGGAAAACACCATGGTGGTTCCTTAAAAAAATAAAAATAGAATGACCATATGATCCAGCAATCTCACTTCTGAATATATAACCAAAAGAATTAAAGCAGGGTCTCAAAGAGATATTTGTACACCCATGTTCATGGCAGTACTATTCACAGTGGCTAGAAGGTGGAGCTGATAGACAAAATATGGCATATAATCACACCGTGATGGAAGGAGACTTGACTTCAGTGGTGAACACAATGCGATGTACAGATGATGTATTATAGAATTGTACACTGGAAACCTATATAACTTTATTAACCAATGTCACCCCATAAATTCAATAAAAAATGTTTAAAAATTTAAAAAAGAAATGGTTAAGATGGTAAATTTTATATCATGGGTTTTCTACCACAATAAAAAGTTATTACACAAACTTTCTTAAAACTACATAAAAATGTAATAAATGTAAATAATTACATTTTCAAATAATTTTTGGGGGAATTTTGAAGCATTCTAACTTCTGAGATTATTAAGACTTAAAACTTCACTAAGACTTTTGAGATAACCCTGTTTTGGGCCTTCCCTCCAATTCATGGCTGATGATGTGGGCTATTACGTATAGGTTAGCTGAAATGCTACTGCTCTAAAATCCATGTCATAAATACAAGCTTCAATGTTATTTTTAAATACTTGATACTTTAAAAATTTCCTATGGATTTGAAATTCATTTGCATTATCACAGAAATGTGAATTATTACATTTGGCAGTGAAAGAAGTAGAGGTGCCATTAGATTCTAAAATAATTTCAAATGTACATTTTAGAATAGTTGTAAGAATAGTTTAAACTTTTTTTACTTTTAATTATGAAAAATTCACATATATAAAAAAAGAAAAGAGATGTTAGGACAACTAGATATCCACATTTAAGATTCAATTGCACACTATTAAAAGAGTTGGTAGAAGGATCAAAGACTCATGGTAAAACCTGTGCTACTGAAAAATAAACAATTTTACATTGAGTTTTAAAAATAACTTTTTAAAATCAACAAAGTACTTACAAGGTCAAGTTTGACACATAAAAAGGCTGCAAGACTCTTCTAATTTAAATGACTAAACTTTTATTTTTTTATTGGCTGGGTTGCTTCCAACAGGTTCAGTGAACTCACAGTAATTATCATGAGGCTGGTGAGAGAAGTTAACCTCCTAAGACAAACATAGCTTACTGCTATAGGTGAGCAAGCACTAGTATCTACAACAAATATTTTCATAAACACTGCTTTCCATAAAACAAAACAGTTCTAAGGTCAACAGTACGTACAGCATATCTAATAAAACAAATGTCAAATAAAAATATGAAAAATTGATTAAAACATTGAACTATTAGGGGAAAGTTCCCTTCTTTGTTTAGTAAACAGACTCAGATACTTTCTTTAAGATGATAAGGAACAGACTAAATGTAGATTAAATTTACTTTTTATGGTAAAGGCTAAATATTCTTTGTTCTTTTTCTTACCTATCTTTCTAAACATAGGAATGACTAAGCTAGTGCTTTGGGTTTCTTCTGTGTGTTTTTTTTTTTGTGTGTGTGTGTGTGTTATTGTTGACAGTATTACAGGTGTCTCCCATTTCCCCTCTTTTTTTCTGTATTTTTTTTTAATTTTTATTTTTTAGTTACAACTGACATTCAATATTATATTAGTTTCAGATAACCTAGTGCTTTGACTTTGTGGAGTCAATTGTTTCAGCACCCTGTTATTTTTCCTTCCAGGTTTCACTTTAGGAATCTTTGCTTAGTGAGTTTAATTTAATCAAGGGTGAATGAAAGTATGCTAGGCTAATAATCTATTTTTCCTCTTATAATAATTTATTGTGAATGAGCATTATAACCAAGTTCTTTATATTCTGACTGGCATTTTGAAAACTGAATAATCCCCCCCCGTAAAAAAAAACAGATACCCATGTCCTAATTTTTAAAACCTATAAATATGTTACTTTACATGGCAAAAGGATTTTGCAAATATGATTAATTTAAGGGTTTTATCCAGGTGTAATGTAATCACAAGAGCCCTTCCTTTAAGAGAGTAGCCAGAAACAGAAGCAGAGGCTATGCTGTTGGTTTTGAAGTTGGAGGAAGGGCCCACAAGCCGAGGAATCCAGGCAGCCTCTAGAAGCCGAACAAGGCAAGGACCTGGATTCTTCCCTCGCTCCTTCACACGAACACAGCTCTGCTGACCCATTTTAGACTTCTGACCTCCAGAACGGTCAGATAATAAATCTGTATGGTTTTCAGCCACTGCATTTGTGGTGGTATGTTCCAGTACCAACGAGAAAGTAGTCCAATGGTCTGCAAGCAGCTTTCCCTCATCCCACCTACAGTACTGCCTGTGTTGTTGCACTTAGGTGTGTTTGAAAGCGTTGCCAGGCTGTAGGGGTCCATTTGCCTGAGTGCATCAAAGCCCAGTAACAGGAGTTTGCAGCCCAGACAGTAAGGATTTATTAAGGAGATGGCGCCATGCCGGGAGTGTCAGGTAGCTCATGCTCAAAGACCGGCTCCCCAGTGGCTTCCAGGGATGTGTTACATAGGGAAAAACATTAATTGTGGTGACTAACAGAGTTAGGGTCATGGTCTCTACCAATTGGTTGGTGCTAGGGTAGGGGGTAATAGATCATTGCATCTGGTCCTGACGTCAGCCATGGAGTTATTCTGTCCAATTTCTCAAGGATTTGTTCTGTGGGTGGGATCGTTCCACTTTCCTGGGTCTGGAGCTAGAACACTACTGAGGCCATGGTACTATGCTTAGTTTGGTTGAAAACTGTCTCAAGTCAATAGATCCAGGCAGGACCTTGTTTCTAAGACTACTGGATGCTGATGAGAACCTTGTTTTCTTGAGGGCTTAATGATTAAGCAAGGGAGAGGGAGGTGGGTGAGTCAGGTGCTAGGTGAGGCCAGTTTGAGTCAAAGGAAAAAAATCAAAATAAAAGGCCAGATTAAAGAAGCCAAAATTTCTTCCTGGTTACATAGACTGGCCCAGCTCAGGCCAGTGCCTCCAGTTCCTGGCCTCGAAGGTGGTTGAACCCCTGGGTGAATGGTGCCATATAATAGGTAGCTAAGTTTTTCCTACGTGTGGAAAATTAATTTCCTGACAAATTAATTTTAAGTAAGAGACAATCTAGAGGGAGAATCAAGGGAATGCCAACACCTAAGCCCAACTAGTGACTCTAATCAGTAAGTTTTAACTGTTCATCATTCCTTAATCTAATTGGAGTTTCCTGTAAATTTGAGTAGAATAAATTCATCTTGAACCTCTACTGCTTTGAAATTAGTCTAGAACTTTCAAGCCAAATTGATATGAAAAATATTTCCCAACTGCAATACTTTGATTCTCCTTAATTAAATATCGATCTTTGGGGTTTTCTCTGATTACCCTCTCCCCTATTTGGTTCAGAGCCCAGACCGTCTATGGCTTGCAGCTGCTTCCACATAGAATTAATAATATTATTGGTTTCCTTTCATTCTCCTGGGCTGGATTCTGTGACTGCCTGTTCATCTTATCCCTCGTTTACCTTCCAAGATAACAACCTGAGAGCTGTTCTGTGTGTGTCTGTCTATGCCCTACAACATTTCCTGCTAATATCCTGCTGAAAGATGGCCTGTGGGATAAACTTTTTAGAAAGGCAAGGCATGAAGTTACATTTGGTTCACATTGGTTATTGCAATTCTGGGGGGTAGGCCCACCTTTAAACATTCCTTTCAAAAACAGTCAAGTTTCAAACATTAGATCTTTAGCACTATGTGTTTTACTTGCAAAAGTTAGATCTTTAGTACTATGTGTTTTACTTTTAAAATTTCTTTTTCAGTGTTTATAAAGTGAAGGGGGATTTTAGAAAAATGAATTCATCCAAAACAGACACTAATATGTGCAGCGTTAGTGCAGAGCTCTGGGCATAGCTGTCTTCCCAAACAGATACTAACAGGCCATTCATTTCTGAGTGGCCTATTGTGTTGTTCAAGTTTATTACCCGAGGTTTAAAAAACAGAATGCACAGTGAGTTATCTAAGCTGCTCCATATTTCCTGGAAAATAGGCTATTACTTTTTTTGTTTTTGACACTACTGTGTAGTGTTTGAAGGCCAACTCCTATGAGAGATGAACAAAAAGTAAGTGGGTCACTGGAGCAGGCAATTCATTAAATCAGCCTCAAGTCTTCCTTTTCCTGTCCCTTCAATTCTTTATACCCTAACTTCCCTTTCCTCTTCATTTTTTCATTGTGAATATGTCAAGGAAGGAAGAATGGCCCGCAGGACAAAAGAATGACCCCAGGACCAAAATGAGATGATAGTAGGAGACTCTGAAAATGACAATGGCACAGACATTTCATATGGGAGCTGGGCTGTGGGACTGTAACTACCTGACATGAGTTACCTTCATACCATTATCTGGCAAGTCCTTGTTATCTGGCTGATATATATTCTTTAAGGAGCAGAATATTCTTTCCTGAGACCTATGCTATTTTCCTGAATGCACACATTTCTAACATATTTTGCAGTTCAGTCTTCAGAGGCATCTACTGTATTCATATAATAACTTGCAGATTTCACACTATTAGAATCATAATTTTGAGCATGCTTTTAAAAACAAGAATATTTTCACCATATCTGAAACAATGCACAAATCATAAAAACCTCTGGGGAGTTCATCTGTTTGCTTGAAACTTTGTTGGTCATTTTATATGGAAATAACTTATTTTATATATACACCAGGGAAAAAATAAACAAATCTTTGGACTCCATCTAACCAAAACAACTTTAGAAATTAACATTTGACTTAATAATTTTTAACCACAGGATAATGAAGAAATTTAGAAGTGACCTTTATGAATTTTATTGAGAATTTAAAAAAATCGTGATTTGTGACATTAGCAAATCTTTAAATCTTTCCATTGTAACCATTTTTTTAGGGCTTTCTGAGAGGATATGAATGGGGGTTCACAGAGGCCAGAGGGCAGTTGTGGAGTATACAGAGAATCATGGAATCATACAATGCTTAGAAGTCTTAGGTCCTACATATAGAATTATGGAATCATACGATGCTTAGAAAGATATGTGCTCTTTCAGGTCATTTTGTTTAACCATGCAATTTTGCAAGAAGAGAAACCCAAGTCAAGAGAACACAAGAATGAAGAATAGAGAGACTATGGTCTATTTTTTTTAATTAAATTTTTTTTTTTCTGGAGAATTGAAATCCCAATCTGATGCACTTGTCCCCAAAACTCTTATTTCAGATGCTGAACACAAACAAATGTAGTTCTCCAAAAGTTATTATAAGGATGAAAGGTGATGATAAGCATTTTAGAGAATTTCCCTGACAGTTTGAGGGGTATTATTTTGATCTGAAGAGAAACTGAAATGATATTTGCAGCACTTTAAAATGAGATTAAATAGTATAATTTTTTATTCCATGTAGCTCCCATACAAAAGTGTATATATCTGTGTGTGTGTGTGTGTGTGTGACTATGTAGAACTCTGACCAATATAGATTTTGGTATCCTTAAATCTTGATATCATACTATAATAAAAACACTGAATCACTGAATAAGTTATGGAATATAATGAAACCCACAATCTATTTCTAAGGTGGTTTATCATTATTATGTTTACGGGTTTGAACAAGCTGCCAGTTGAGGTGATACTAAAAAGACCAGGAAATATGCCAATATTTGTAATTTCATGTTTTTTCCTATCAACTAGAACACAGAAGGTATGATAGGTTTTAAAGTTACCTATAAATACAAAGCAATCCGAGGCCTGGTAACTGCTCCCCTCCCACCGAATGGTACCGATGCTCATTTACTGTGTAATACTAATTTTGTGATGGAAGTTATGACCTAAAAGAATTCTCTCTTCCCCACACAGCATAAATTCTCAGTCCTTAATTAATTTGTTTATAGATTTGCTTAAAGATTTTTGTCCTATGGAAACTTTTATAATTTTTTTTTTTTTTTTACAGAACATCAGGTTTTTCTTGCTGTTGCCAAGGTAGCTAATACCTGATAGAGATGGTAATCTAAAGTGGAGGATTTCTGGAACCAGAGCCTTCTGTCTGGAACTGTGAGCAATCAAGCTGAACGTGAGTTATCGTTTGAGTGTGGTCGAGCCTGATGTCAAGTTCATAGCAAACAGTCTCTCCTCTGTTCTTTCCTAGATCTCTTGACTTTTAATTAAACCCCACTTTAAGTGATTAACAATAACATGATAAATCGTTTCTAAATTTAGTTCTCCAGATGTGGAAGCTACAGATTTTCCCCCCCAGGGTTTTTAATGAGACAAATGTAGCAGAGTTGGAAAAAAGCTTACATCTAATAAATAGATAAATGAACTAGAATAGGCGTGGAGATTGTGTGGCTACGGCAGCAAGCAAGAATGATGGCAAGTCAGTAAGATTCCTAAAAGAATTCATTGTTCAAGGTCCTTTTCTGGTAACGGCCGAGTAGTTTCCATAAGACCAAACTCCTAACAGGTAACAACTATAAACTCTAAACAAAATAGGAAGAACAATTACTTTAAGGCACTGGAGAGTGATTTAAAAAAAATAAAAATCAGGCAGATACTGGTGGGAGGGCAGAGAATGGGAGGAGCTGACACTTAGAGGAAGAGAAGAGCACTGGCGAGTGTGTCTCCCCCAAATCCCACCACCTTTAAGAAAAGTATACAGTATATATATAGCCTTTAGCCTGAGAACAATGATTTGAATGCCCCACCCCTACCCCCGACCTCTCATCAGAAAAAATGGAGAATGATATACAGTGGAAGAAGGTAAAAAACTACAAACTCAGAACACAGTATCCAGTGAAAATATTCTTATAATAAAAGCAAAATATAGACATTTTCAAGTAAGAGTAAATTAAGATAATTTGTCAGAAGACCTACACCATTAAAAACTTGAAAAGCAGGAATTTTTGTCTTTGGTTTTATTTTATAATTAAGAGAAATGATACCAGGTGAAAACTCAGATCTTCAGGAAAGAAGACGTACACCAGAAATTGTAAATAAACTGATAGGTATAAAACATGTTTGTTTTAAATTAAAAATGCATAGAACTGTTTAAAACAAAAAGTAGTAATATCGTATTCTGGGAATGTATAATGTTTGTAGATGTAATATATATATGACAACTTATTCCATAAAGCATGGGGGACAGGGTAAATAAACCTATAGAGTTTCAAGGTACTTATATTTTATGCAAAACATTATAATATTAGCTCTAACTAGACTGAAAATTTAAGCTTGTTCATTGTAATTTCTACAGCAACCAATAAAAAGATAACATAAAGAGGTATAGCTAGAACAGATTGGTGGTTGCCAGAGGTTGGCAGGGGGTGGGTGAAATGGATGAAGGGCGTCAAAAGGTACAGACTTCCATTTATAAAACAGATAAGTCCCGGGGACATAATGGCAGCTATAGTTAATGATACCATATTGTTTATTTGAAACTTGCGAAGAGAGTAGATCTTAAAAGTTCACATCACAGGAAAAAAGATAAATTCTGTAACTATGTATGGTGATGACATTAACTAGACTGTTTGTGATAATTTTGTAATATACACAAATATTGAATCATTAAGCTGTACACCTGAAACTTACATAATGTTGTATGTCAGTTATATATTAATAAAAAATCAAGAACAGAGGTATAGCTAGAAAGGCAATAAGTAAAATAAAATGGAATACTAAAAAATAGTCAATTAATTCAAAAAGAAGGTAGGAAAGGAGGGATAAAGAAATACACGGAGAAACAAGTGAGAAAAAAATTGTAGACTTAAATCCAACTATATCAATCCAACTAACACACCACTTAAAAGGCAGAGATTATCAAGATGGATTTTTTTTGGTGAGTTATATTTTTATTTAAATCATTTTTTATTTTTCAATTACAGTTGACATACAATATTAGTTTCAGCTGTACATGCCAGTGATTAGACATTATATAACTTACTAAGTGATTATCCTGATGGATCTCATACTCATCTGACACCACAGTTATTAGAATATTATTGACTATATTCCCTATGCTGTACTTTACATCCCCCTGACTGTTCTGTAACCAATTTGTACTTCTTAATCCCATCACCTTTATCACCCATCCCCAAACCCCCTCCCACCTGGCAACCATCAAAATGTTCTCTGTATCCATGAGTCTGTTTCTGTTCTGCTCGTTTGTTTTTTAGATTCATTTGTTGATAGATATGTATTTTTTGCAATTTTATTGTTCACATTTTGTACCTATTTTTTTCTTCTTCTTAAAGAAGACCCTTTAACATTTCATGTAATACTGGTTTGGTGGTAATGAACTCCTTTAGCTTTTTTGTGTCTGGGAATATCTTTATATGTCCTTCCATTCTAAATGATAGCTTTGCTGGGTACAACGATCTTGGTTGTAGTTCCACGTTTTTCATCACTTTGAATATTTCTTGCCACTCCCTTCTGGCCTGCAAAGTTTCTGTTGAGAAATCAACTGACAGTCGTATGGGTGCTCCCTTGTAGGTAACTGCTTTTCAGATTCTCTCTTTGTCTTTAACCTTTGGCATTTTAATTCTGATGTGTCTTGCTGTGGGCCTCTTTGAGTTCATCTTGTTTGGAAATCTCTGTTCTTCCTGGACTAGTAAGTCTATTTCCTACACTAGGTTAGGAAAGTTTTCTGTCATTATTTTTTTTCAAATAGGTTTACAATTTTTGGGTCTCTCTCTTCTCCTTCTGGCACCCCCATGATGTGAATGTTGGTACACTTGAAGTTGTCCCAGAGGCTCCTTACCCTATCCTTATTTTGGGGGATTCTTTTTGCTGTTCTGATTGGGTGTTTTTGCTGTTCTGATTGGGTGTTTTTTCTTTCTTATATTCCAAATCACTGATTTGATCCTCGGCTTCATCTACTCTACCAGTTGATTCCCTGTAAATTTTTCTTTATTTCAGTTAGTGTATTCTTCATTTCTGACTGGTTCTTTTTTATGGTTTCCATGTCCTTTTTTTAATGCTGTTGAAGCTCTAAGTTCACTGAGCAGCCTTATAACCAGTGTTTTGAACTCTGCACCTAGTAGGTTGCTTGTCTCCCTTTTGTTTAGTTCTTTTTCTGGAGTTTTATTCTTTCTTTCATTTGGGATGTTTCTTTGCCTCCTTATTTTGGCAGCCTCCCTGTGTTTGTTTCAATATATTAAGTAGAGCTGCTACATCTCCCGGATTTGGTAATGGCCTTATGTTGTAGGTGCTCTGTAGGGTCCAGTGGTGCAGCTTCCCTGCTCAAGCTGGGCACTCTAGGTGCAGCACCCCATATGGACTGTGTACACGTTTGTGTTGTAATTGAGCCTTAATTGCTGTTGGCATGTCAATGGGAGGGATTTACCACCAGGCCAATCAGCTGCAAGGACTGACTGTTACCACCAACCACTGTGCAAGATCAGCTGTGCAGGAGGCCCACCCCACAGAGGTGGGCTTACTTCAGCAGGGCTCTGGTGAATGTGCCCCTTGAGTGTGTTGCTTGTGGAGGTGGTTGGGTGGTGCTTTGATGTGGTCTGACGCTGTCCACCAGGTGTGCTTGCTCTGAGGCCTCCTGGGAGGTGCAGGCCAAGGTTAGCCACCACCTGTCTTCTGCCTGGGGGCAGCTGGCATGAGCTACAAAGCGATCTGCTGATGGCTGCTACTTGTGCTGGGCTTGGAAGTGCCCAGGCAAAGCCAAACTGGGAACCAATGCCAATTGCTGCCAGTACTGGGTCTGGGGCCATTTAACAAGAGGTATGGGGCACGCTGAGGCCAGATGAGCTTGTTTGAGATATTTTAGGAAAGTCTGAAGCATGAACCAAGATAGACCGTTTCTATGGGAATGCCACTGGAAACAGCTTGGGTGGGCCCACAAGTTGGCTGGGGCGGGGTCTTAGGGAATCACTAGGTGAGGGTGAAGAGTTGAGTGAGGTTTATGGAGACTCAGAAATGATGCCCACCTGCCAGCAGTGTGGGTGTGTGTAGGGGGGTGTCTCAGAACAGGAACAATGGCCTCTGCCAGCACTTCTGTCTGGGAGAAAGCTGCCCCCCCCAACTCTTGCTCTGATGCCAGATATTTCAGTTCCTCCCTGTACGTCCCTAGTACCTTTTGAGCTACTTCCCTGGCACTGGGGCTCAGAGGGAGTGAGTACTGTGTGAGCCCTTTAAGTGGAACTTCCTGGGATTCCAGCATCCTCCATCTCCCTCAGCCTCAATCCCCTCTGGTTTTTACAGCTAGGATTTATGGGGACTTTTCTTCCTGGCACTGGAATCCTGGGCTGGGGGGCCTGGGGTGGGACTGAGACCCCTTGTTCCTCAGAGGGGACCTCCACAGTCCAAGATAGCCCTTCCAGTTTTTATCCTGGTACACGTGGTCATCCCATTCCACACTGTATCCACCGCTGAATATAATCATTAATAAATAATACAGAATAAACTCTGTGTTTCACCTACTCAATACAGTTTGTTCTTGTATTATTATTTATTAATGTATTCAAAAGTGGATACAACTATAAACTTACTTTTGCCCCACTCTGTATAAAGACATAGGTTGAAAGTACATGGATAAAAAACAATATGCCATACAAACAATATGCCTGAAAAGGGTAGCCTGGCTATATTATCAGCTAACATAGACTTCAAGATAAAGATTATTACTAGAGGTAAAGAGAGATATTTCATAATAAAAAACTGACCAATCAGGAGAAAGACATAATAATCATAAATGTATGATTAATACGATCTTCCAGATACTGAAGCAAAATTGGTCAAATTAAACAGAGAAATGTAGAGTCTATATGACTTAGAGAAATTAATACCCCTTTCTCAACAATTGACAACTACTGGACAAAGAAGTCGTTAAAGCCAGAATCTCTGAACATCACTATCCACCACCATGACCTCATCAATATTTATAGAACACTCCACTCAACACGTGTAGAATACACACAGTTTTGTAGTGCACATGGTACATTCACAAAGAGAGACCATATGTTAGGCTATAGAACAAGTTTCAATAAACTTAAAAGCTTTGAAATCATGCTGTGTATGTTCTCTCACCACAAAGAAAACAAACTAGAAAGCAGTAACCGTATGTCAGAAAAATTCAAATATATGGAAATCCAAAAATGTACTTACCCATGGGTCACTGTCATTGTTCACAGTATTTCAGAAACCATTTAGCATTCACATGCTATGCTGTAAAACATGTTTTGATGTGAACAAAAGAGGACGTATTACAAAAAGTCCACAGCTTTTCAAAAACTCATGGAAAAGCTTTAAGTTTGGGCCCAAAAGATAAACGACCAGATATTTCATGTGCTGTTTTATCCCCAGCCTTCATGCCGTGTCAGAATTTAACAATCTTTTGTTACAAGCTAGTTAGCCTGAAACGAAACCCTCCTACCTAGACTCCCATATGCATGTGAATCTAAAATTCATTTTAGATTCACATAAAATTCATTTTCACTGCTCTGTTGCCTCTGTTTCCATCACCCTCTATTTTGAGATATGTTGAGAAGGCTCATAGTCCAGATTCCCTTGTATTTAGAAGAGCTGCTGCTCGTTACCACAAAACCTGCTGCTGAGCTTGTTAATGAGCATACTGGAAACAAGAAATAAAAACCCAAATACATTTTCATTTCACTATTCAACAAGAAGGGAAAAAATGAGAAAAACCAGCTTTCGGAAGAACTGCTACTTTTCAGAAGGTGTTCCCACGCTCCTGGGAAAGAGTTCATATTATCTGCCAGCTGCCTCCATAGCTTGAGCTGAGTCATATAGCTACTGGGCACTGACATCATCTGTTATGTTAGGAAAAACCCTTATGCTAGGGAAAAACCATGGGAGGATGCCACATTATCTTGCCCCAGAGATACTGTCCAGTCTCTGATCAGCCTTCAACAAAACTGAAATCTACCATCTCACTAACCCCAAAGCCTGGTCCCTCTCTGTTCTAAATATCCTCCCACCCTCTTGACATTTCAGGGATGTGTTTGTTCTAAGATGGGCTGACGTGAACTTTAGGTTAGGCCAGTGGTTCTTACCCCTGAGCATGCATCAGAATCACCAGGAGGACTTGTTAGAATAGATTGCTGGGTCTATCCAGAGTTTCTAATTTAGCACGTCTTGGGTGGATCCTGACAATTTGCATTTCTAGCTAGCTCCCACGTGACACTGAGGCTGCTGGTGTGGGTCTACACTTAAAAAAATCATTGGGTTTTCCTGTTAAAGGGGAAAGAGAATGTTGAGAAACGTCCCAGAATTTACTCAAAGGATTTTTTCCTATTTTAAGAAGTCAAGACTGTCTGAACTGAGACCTTTCAAACCCTCCTGTACGTCTTATGAATACTTGAGGATTTCAGGGGAGACAGGAGTTTGAGAGTGCTAGGGAAGAAATGATAGAAATTCAGCATCTTTCCTTTCCTTTCTTTAGGTATCCCATTCCTAACGAATGTGTCACAGCTTTTAAGCCAGTCTAAATCAAGGTGCCATCCTATGGGGCTTGGTTGCTGCCAAGGGATTATAAACCATTCATCCCACTGGCTCTCAATGTGTACGTTAGTAGACCACCAGCAGCGGCATGCCCAGGGAACTGGTTAGAAATGCAAATCCTCTCGTCCCACCCCAGATGTGCCGAGTCAGACACTCTGGAGCTACTGTCAGCAATTTGTAATGAACAAGCCCTCCAGGGGATTTCAATCACACTCAAGTTTGAGAACTAGTAAACTATAGCCCAATGCTACTTTACCTGTTTTAGAGACCTGTTCTGGTATGGAGGGCAGAGGCTGAGGGGATTACGGCTGGTCAACATTGTGTGGTCAACACCCACAATTTGCTGTTACAGAGAGAGTCCTACTAAATGGTCTTTATGAGAAAAGTTATTTTTGCTTCTTTTGGAAACAAGGGATGTGTCGGGATCATTTTATAAATTACAGGCCCACATTTTATTTTCTGTTTCAGAGGGTCACACAATCAATTATGATGCATTTCTACTTAGTGCATGAATCCAAATTCTTACTAAGTAGCAGTCAGGCTGTGGTCCCAATGCTGAACTTTTAGAGAAGATATAGGAATATATTAGATGAATTTATAATGAACCCTTTAAAAGGAATTCTTAATGCACATTCACTCCCATTTACTGAACACAATGCAATTCTTGCCAAGCTATGCACTGTGCTGAGTGGCAAAGATACAGATATGGGAAAAACACAACCCACCTCCTTTATTGAAGAAATAATGGATCAGCCGTCACCTGAAACCAGCCCTCAGACCTTGCCCCAGACCTAGAGAGTCAGAAACTTAGTGGGGAGTTTCAGCCAGCCATCAATTTTAGTCCTTTGGGTGATCCTGATGCATGCTGGGGTTTGAGAACTAGCAATCTAGCCTAATTATTTTCTTTCTCAGGTCACAGGCAACTCTGAGAATCTGATGTTTTTGCATTTATTTAACTTTGAGTGGTATGAACTGTGAAGTCCCAGTTTAAGGGACTGATCTTGTCCAGGCCCTTACTTTACAATTAAGCATAGTAAATACTAAGAATTAAGTGACATGCTAATTACTTAAAAGGCTAATTAATGGCAGAATGGTGCCTCCAAGCTCAAACCAACCAAATGCATCCCTCTACTCCTCCACTTACACAGCAGATAAAACAAAATGTGGAAGTTGTACAAACAACTGAAGCCACAGTAATTTATGATTTAATTAAAAAAATCTATGTTGCCCATATAAAAGAGAAGGCAGGGAATTATTTTTTTTTGTAATGAATGCTATGAGGAAATGTATGTTCCAGAACTATTTCCGAAAAACAGATTAGCCTAGGAATTATTCTTTGTGCCAAAAGAGAACAGTGCAACATTTTGGCTCATTAAAAAATAACATCCTTATGTTTCACGTGTTCTTGCTGAAAGCTGGTTATTATTGTTGGTAGATTGACCATGTCTACTTAGTCAATTACCAGAAAGAAACTAAACACAAACAACAAAAGGAGGTGAAGCTAAGTTCAGTAAAAGGCATAAACAAACTACTGCACACACCATTTCAAACACAGGCAAAATGTATCTATACTGTCAGAGCCCAGGATGATTTACCAAAAGGGGGCTGCTGAGACTCTGCTAACGTTCACTGTCATTTGACTGCTGGTTACACAGGTGTGCTGTTTCTATTCAAGCCATAGGCACAGACTAGGCATTTTTCTCTGCTTCATATCAATGAATAATTAACACACACACACAAAACCAAGGTGTAGAGAATTTAAATATGCAAAGTCTGGCTCTAAAAAGGTGTTTTGCATGAAAGAACCCACCTCCTTTATTGAAGACATAATGGATCAGCCATCACCTGAAACATTTTACTCCCCCATCTATTCCACAAGCAGAGGGACAAGGCAGTGTGGGGGCATCCATCAGGACGGACCTTGAAGCCTACCATTTCCGAAGTACAGAAATAGTTGCCATTAGCTCAGAGAAGGTGAGGTCAGAGATGCTGAATCAGCTCTGCTAGGAACACATTGGCTCAACCCAGGTGACTCTATAGCCATGCAGGACCTGACGTGTTTCCAGACTGTTGGTTTTCTTGGCTGGAAAACGAAACATTTTCATTTCCCTTGCTCCAATAATTTTATAAATTGGATCTGCTGAATTCCAGAAGTTTAAACTTTCATATTTTTAGAGGTTAACAGGTAATTTTTTATTTCTTATTGAAATGATATTGCTTCAACTATGCCCCAAATAGGTATAAAATGCATTCAAATGTATAAATGCAAATTCAGAAAATAAAACCATATTGTGTTAAAAATATTCAAATCCTTTGACCCAAATTCCATTTCTATTTTTTTTCCTAAGTAATTATAGGTGAACTAAGATTTAGATAGTATTTTAAGGGGTTATATTTAAGAGAAAAAATTATAAAATACCTCCTTTTGAACAATAGAGTAATAAAGACGATGCTTTACCCATATCAAGAACAATATGTATTTTAAAATCATGCTTTTGAGGAATAGTTACTGATATAGTAGAATGCTATAGAATCTTACTTAATAAAGAGCAAGACATAAAACTATACAGAATGACTTTTTAAATTAAGCAAATTATATATGTAAAAATATAAAAACATCAGAAGTATTCATCTCTGTGGCAGTATACTATATATGTTTAGGTTCTTCGAAAGCATATTTATATATGTGTATATTTATATATATACACACACATAAAGTAAACGTACTAACTTTTTAAATTACAAAGATTTTATGCATGTTCTTTCTAAAGAAATTCAAGTAGAACGAATAAAGAGAATATTCTACTTCTCCTTTCTTCCTCCCAGCCCTACTCAAGATTTATGCAGAAATAACAATTTAAAAAAAAAAACTTACACAAAAAGGACTTATTTAAAACATGGAAGGAATCGATCATGTTAAAGATTTAGGTATGTGGTCAAGTCACGGGGAGAAAGAATTCTTTTCTCCTGGGCAGCTGGACACTAGAAAGCCTCTCACCTCGGCGAATGGTTCCCAGGGTACCCTGCCCTTATTTCCACTCTCACGTAACGTTTGCCTTGGAGGCTGCCATCGCCCCTGCAGCAAGAGGGCAGACCTGGAGGTTTCCAAGAGCTAAGGAGGACTTGTGGAATAAAGTCGTATGTTTCGCATTGCTGCTATTGAGAAGAGGGTAATTTAAAGAATAAAAGCCCCTAGTTATAAATAAATATAAAGATCTATTTACATATGTAAATATCTTAGCTCTTCTCTAACAGGGAGGAAATAGAGCTTAGGAAAACAAGAGAAGTATGAAACTATATATTTACATATCTAATAATTATTAATAATATCACTTTGTTGTATTAGGGCTAAATGCACATGTAATTTTGGGTCGCTTTCTATTTCACTGTGAAGGCGACTGAAGTTTATTTACTTAGGATGCTTAAAGGAACAGTGTTGTTTTCATAGTCGACAAGAAACGGAACCATTCAAATTCTGGATGAGAAAAAACAAAGCACAACACTGAGGTGTTATCTGCGCAGGAAGTCTCATTCCGTAAAGAGAGAAACACTCTGAGAAGATAGGCCCAGATTTTTATAAAGCCATTTATTTAAAAAAACTGGTTTGTCAAATCACATACACGAGCAGATACACAACTACCAAAGTGGCCCTGTAATAGACACCAGTGGGCGTTCACCACACAGTACCTGAAAAATACAGCTAAAAAAGAGGAGTCTGTTGGGTGACTCGGGTTCCTACTTGACTCCTTGTTGAATGGCTTTAGGTTAGCATATAGTGAGTGAGAGGTAGAGTCCCAAGAATAACAGCTGATGCCTCAGGGCTCCATTTAAAAACAAAACAAAAACAAAAACCATTTTCCCCCTCTGCACAAGGGAAACCTATCCTATTTTTTTTTTCCTTTGTGAAAACAGAAGCCAAGTTTCTCTTCTCGAATGGTTCAGCATTCCCAACCAAAGTGTTGTGTGGTGACCCAGGCAGGCATTGTGCTTCTCCAGCCGTCTAGTTGTCCTCACCTTCCGATTCCGATTCTAGGAGGTAAAGGAAAGTCAGGATTGTTGTTTTTCCTTTAAATGAGGTTACCAAAGAGTTTCTAATCCCCGCCCCCCAACCCCTGGCCAAAGATATTTCTGTCCTAGGCATCCATTTACTAGGTAAGATAGATACATATGAGGGCAGGAGGTAGCAAACTTGTGTTCCCTTTGCTTTGAAATGAACTTGGCCTTTCTAAAAATGCAACATCATAAATACTTTTAGAGAATATAACTACTTCTATTCTTTGACTCACCTAAAATAAACTTTCCATTCTTAGTTGCATTTACTCTCATCCATTATTATTATTCCACTTTGTGTTCCCATTTTAATTATCAGTCAACTGGAAAAGGTGCTTATAAAAATCTATACGATCCCATAATGTGTGATGAAAGCAAATGTATTGTTTTTCTTTTCGGATCTAATTATATCTTTCTCTTTGTTCATAATTTAAGAGGGCCATTTTGTTCCTTGCCGTGTAGAAATTTTCATTGCCTTGATTTCAGAATGGAAGGCTAAGATGTAGGCTGAGTGTCCGATATGGAAGACACTTCAAGAACTTGTTTTAGAAAAGCAAGAAAAATCTATAGAAGACGGAGCAATCTTGAATTACAATGAGAAAGTATTTGCTAAATGGCCACCGAGGTTGTTAAATGGAATCGTACCTTCTTCTGCGTTTTGCAACCACTCAACAAATTTCTTCATCTGGTCAAGAAAAACACTTTTGCCTTTGGCCACATGTGCTTCTTTGTACCACTTCAATATCGCTTCTTCACTCAGCACGTCGGCTGCGATTTCAAACCAAAGATTTCAAAGTTACTACACAAATGTCATGTTTTGAAGCAATTTTGTGTCTTACACTTTAATAGAAAGCAATCATGCTTAACATTAAAAGCTGTTGTAAAAGAAATCCATACCTGAAACTTATCAGAAGACAGGAACCAAGCTCATTTCCATACAGAACATGGTATATTTTGGCACTTTCGCTTAGAAAGTAGTGATGGATGATGGTACAGTGTATCTCATCAGGCATGATATTGTGAGGCCTATATGCAAGTCACTCTTACAGTCCAAATTTGCTGGTAGGAAAGGGGGCTATTTTGTGATTTTGCAAATCAATCAGCAATATCAGCATTTCAGAACACTGTGTCCTGCCAACTTCAAACATCTTGATTAAGCAACAACCTCAAGGACTGGACTTTTAAGAGGATTTACTATTTTAGGAGAAAAGAAGGGCAAATAAAAAAATGTAGACAGGATCCAATAATGATATTAATAATTAGATATAAAGAGGAGCTTCCTGGGTATATCAGGGAATCAATACACACATAATCCAAAGTTCTACACCTACAGCATCATATTCTAAACTGAAAGAGTAATATTTTCCTTGTACTCTAAGAGAAAGATAGAGACATATTAGACCAACTTCCTACAAGTTTCTAACAAAAAGTATTATCTATTAACTATCAATTACCTAAAACTCTAAATTCCACCAGTATGCCTGATACCATCATTATCTTTAATGTAGAGTATTTAATGTTAAGAATAGGAAGGGGAATCTCAAAACAATAGCATACATACGTTGCCAGTGATCTAATGGGTTGTCTTTGGAGTGGGAAATGAGATGCAAAACCAACAACAAGGACTGATTATGTCCCCAAAGCCTACCCAATCCATTAGAATGCTGATAAATCACTCTCATGTATTTGCAGTTAAAATATGATTTTAATTTGTGAAACAAGAGAAATGATTTGATAGTTTTCATTTAAAACATCACAGACTTTTTTGTAACATAACCTTGTTTTTTTAAAAAATGTTAATTAGCTCTTGTATTCAACTGAAAAAATCAAGTTGGCTAAAACTGTACACAATTGGTTTTAGGCAATATAAGGTTTTTATTTATTTTAATCATTAAACATACTACATTTGTGAAAGAAAGAGGAAGTCTGCGTTTATTCACTTATAAAAACTGGATTTAAGCAGGAGTCCCATAAAATTACTCTTAGCTTCCAGTCTTTTAGCTTCTTCTGTTTCCAGCTCCACTCACAATGACGACAGAACGTGCCCAACCGCTTGCATCAGAGCCCAGTTTTTATAAAGGCGAGGAGCAGGCAGTTCACAGCCTGAGGAAGTGACTCGTTACTGTGCAAGGCTGCTTCACAGGGATTTTTCAACTAATTAGCTTAAACATGGGTTTAAAAAGCCTCATTTATGTAACTTATCTCTAGGACATCTTTAAGATGCTTGTGATTTAGATCAATAATCTCACAATTGTTTAGATCACGCTCCCCTATGAGACAATTCTGAGCATGTACACCCAACATATGTATATTTTTGGGTTTAAAAGTTGGGTTTAATAGTTCTATAGAACTATTAAAAATGTCATAAAAGAAAAAAATAGAATTAAAAATGGGGCAAACTTATAAAGGGACATTCTATTTTCTCTCCTCACCTTAATGAAGTGCATCCGATACGATGTTCATGTTGGAAAGCTGATTAAGGCTGCAGTTTAGTGACAGTGCTTGTCTGGGTGGTTCCACCTGAAGCTCAGAGCTCATTCCTGTGTTTTACTGCCCCCCAGAGGCTGAGAGCGGCCACGCAACTACTAAAACACTTGCCAAGACTAAGACTGTTCTTGTGAAACGGACACTAGATGGTAAGTAAAACTTACCAGATGCGTTATCCACTAAAAACCAGACTGTGTGCAAAACTGAGTTTTCAGAAGAACCTAATTTATTAATAAATACTTGCCACAAGACTAAATTTCTAGTATCTGGGAATAAATAATAAACAAGGAACAGAAGCAATCACACAGGGAGAAGAGTTAATGAAAATTGGGAGACTATAAAGTACTTGCTAGGATCTCCCAGAAAGGCCAACCACAGATATATATCTGTAAAAGCACTAAGAAAGGAAGATGTTTTCCAACTGCACAGAGTTCCCTGAGATTACAATACATTTCTCTCCTTCTACCAGGCCAGCTTCTTCACCATCTGTGGTGAAATACTTGCACCCCTGGAGCCTTCCCTTTTCCCTCCAAATTAGCTTCAACTTGCACCCCTGGAGCCTTCCCTTTTCCCTCCAAATTAGCTTCAGCACTCTCTGTAGGAGCTTTATTTTAGCAGGTGACAAGGTGACTCTAGTTCCTAGCTTTCTTCTGCACTGAAATTCAGGGACTACTGAATTTCCAGTGTTTAACATAACAACTGTCATCTAGGATTGCACACCCACCATGCACAATGGACAAGTTCATTCACTTGAGAAAAACTAAGTAATTCTCAATCTACCAAATTATAATTGAAACTTTAGGTTTTCATGAGGATCAAAGAGACAACATTTTAAAAGTGGTTTGAGAATTTCAAAGCTTTAGGCAACATTAGTTATTTAGATATTAAAGTTGAATGAATACTATGTCACTTGGGACTTAGTAAATTCAGTAATTTTATTAGAGATGTAACATTGGGACAAAGTAAAAAATAAAGGATCTTAGGAATCTGGGAACATATGGCGAGAACGCCGTTCACCCTTTTTAAGGACAAGAATAAGAAACTTATTTTAGGAGAATCTGTACAAGGGGCAGAATGTAAACTAAGAACTGTGTGCGACCAGTAACGCCCACGGCAGAAACCCCGAGTCCTTGAGAAGGTGGCATTCTACTCTTCAGACCTACAAGCTGAGAACCGGGTACTTAGCTTCAAGAAGGAAGAAGAATTATTTTTAAAAGTGCACAATGTCATGTTTGAAAATTAATGATGAATTCACTATTTTCCCTCACTGTCTTAGAAATATAAGAATCAAGATTTTAATACAGAAAGGGAATTTTCACTAAGTGACCAATTACCGCTTTTTTTCTCTCATTGCTGAAAAGCATTATTATAGTTTATTCACTTTTATTCCACAGTTATTTATATAAAATATTTAAAAATCTTTCAATAGTAACATTCATTAAAGTAATTAGGTTTGTCAAAGGGGGCATGGGTAACAACATCTGTTGTCCTCTTGTTCTGGATATATGGGGAGGATGTGAGTGCGTATGGAATGAGAGAGATTAAAATAGAAAAGGGGAAAGGATTTCCATTATTTTAAAACCTACATTGAAGCAAAAATGTTCCTTTTAATAAAAGGAATCCATATCACCAGATAAAAGAAGCAAACAGACACAATTTGATATCTGTAAAATGTCTATGTGTAAAACGTATATGGAATTAGTGGTAAGTATAATCTTAAATGTGTTACCATAGTTCGTGGAATTTGTCCCTCTGGTGTAAAACACCCTTTAGACAGTGGTCCTGGACCCACAGTCACAGTATCACCTAGAAATCTGCTAAAATGTGAATTCTCAGGTCGACTCCTGGCCCTGTGGAATCAGAGCCCCTGCGGATTTGGGCTTTAACAAGCTCCCCAGGTGATTCATTTGCAGATCAGAACTGGGAAAGGAGTGCTTTAATACACTGTTCACCAAGCATTTCTGGACATGTAAAATACTACATAAAAAAACATCCAAATCCTCATGAAAACAAATAAAATATATGTCTCCTGGTGCACAAGTCTTTGTAGGATGAAATAAGGTCAGAGTAAAAACCACTATTCAAAAAAGGTAAAAAGGTAAGCACAGAGCTCTCTTAATAGTGGAATGGAACAAGCATTCCTGGGGGTGGCCCGTTCTCAGGAGAAGACATGCAATTGTTTCATTCAGACAAACAGATTGTATGTATTACACTGTGGAAAATTATGCAATTATCTAAAAAAATGATATTTAGTTTAAACATCTCAGTGATATATTTTAAAAAGTTTCCTGATTTCATTTCCCAAAATAACTAAGCCAGAATAAAATGACATTAACACTTACCTTCCTGTTCCCCTGGGCGCTCATACTTGCCACAGACCTTACTAACTTTAGATAGCTTAAAAGGAATATGATGGGGGAAGGATGTTGGCATTAATGTTTAAAATGAGAGCTCTGAAGAAGGACTGTAATTGCTCATATGTGTGGAGGACAGCCTATTCCATGACATGGCCACCGAGGTCCCGTGAGATGGCCCCAGGCCAGAGTGGAGACTGCTTACGACCTCCCACACCATACAGACTGTCGGCTTGTAATTAATGTTCATTTTGACAAAGAAAAATCAGCTCCCTCTGCCACCTCCTGTGATGTGCTGGTTCCTCGAACAGGCCATTGGCCTGACCTGGTGAGGCAGGTAAAGCAATTTCCCGTGCCGGGCAGCCCTCCCGTACCGGTACCCATGACTCTCCCCTTTTCACCCTACATAATTCTTTGGTGCCTGCCAAATGGCAAGGAGAAAATCCACTTTGTCCTGCAGTGCCCAAGACAGGCGTCCTATGCAAGTCTCCCTCCCTGGACTGCTAGCTGCCAGGCTGGAGCGGCCTGCGCTTCCTTCAGTCTTTCCCTGCCCTCCGCTTGCGAGGTAGGTTTCCAGTCTCGGGCTTTGCCCTGGGTCTGTGTTTGCGCACCAACAATACGCAACCCAGATGCCAGTACTGATAAAAAGTAGTTTGTTTATTCTGTTGTGAATTAAATACAGTAATAGCACTAGGTGCTTCTACAGATGAAGCTTGCACTATGTCTCAGTTAAAAACAAAGATTTGGTTAGAGAAATCGTTTGGTTGGGTTAGCTGTTAAACACCAAGAAGGGAAAATGTGTGCTTAGGCTACTAGTTTATAAACAGTTTGCTTTTTTTTTTCCTGTAGTGGAAAATATTGACCACTCACAAAGCCAGTGTGGAACCCATCCCAAGGGTCTCTCCACCAGTTTAGAAAAGGAGTGAGCAGTGGCAGGTGGGGACAGAATGCCCACTGGGTGCGGGGATCTGCTTCTTTCTTGGCTGCTGGGTACTGTGGGTGGATTGGTAACATGACCTGCAGGTTTGCTGCTGATGGGTCACCTTGGGTATCATTAAGCCCCCCAAGGGGACCTAATGCAGATCTGGCCAGAGAAAAACACCAATTCCTGAACTTCAAATGGGACTTGGCAGTTATCATGTTCTTCTTCTGATAAAACTACATCAATACAGACGGAAGGATAGTTTAGAATCATTTTTTATATGCTGTTGGTATAGACTGAGATCAGTTAAAACCCTAATAGCATTCATTTAAAGGCAGTGCCAGTTGTCATGGCAACCCAATCCTTAAAAATACAATGAAAAGACAGTAAATGTGAAAATCTAAAAATAGCCATTTCCTTGGAAAATAGGAGAATGGCTGGGACAAATAACTAAAATAGAAAGTAAAAAAGCTAGTAATTTCAGTAATTTTAAAGTCAGCTTTATATACCTGAAAAGGTCTGAATATAACCTTCCGAAGCATTCTGATAATCATTATCAGAGCTAACCCTTATAATTCAAAACCAGACCTTATTATTTTATGTAATTACATTTTTTCACTGTCCCCCCCCCCAATAACCAGTTCATCACCAGACTTCTGGGAAGTTCTACCAATGAGAACAGGGGCTTAATCGGGCTGGTTCCTGAGGGCAGCATATATTGCATGTGCATGTGCATTTTTCTCTATACACACTGTGGCTGCATCACTAAAACTTGCAAAGATTAGTGTAAACTCCATGTCACCCTCTGCCTGACCCCCGCCGTGACTCTCCAAGATCTGCCACAGAACATGGCCACCCATTGGTGGAGCCACGTGGACGGTACCTTTATAAAAGAGAACCACGATCTTCTGAAACGCTTTCATGAAGTGGATGTTGTCGTAACAGTACTCCTGGACCTTCTGCAGGAGGATCAGCTCTGACTGGCCTTGGGAGCTGAACACAGCCAGCAGGGGAGCGTATTGCTGCAGGAAAAGTGGGGAGTGGAGCTGTTAACCTTCTTGGGAGGTACAGGGTCGACAAGACTTAAATCACAACAGTAATCTGGAGAGCTGCTTAGAAAACATTCACTTTTTGGATTATCTACTCGTTAAATTGTGTCCAATCAAAATGAATTTTTTATCCCAGCATCTTATCAGACTTCTCTCAGTGTACCCACTAAAGAGAGACAAATGTGAACTTTAGACTATATTAAAGGTAACTGTTGTGCTTACTATGTCTTTCTGTTGGATATTGTGAAAATGAGACAAGGAGGGAGGCTCTCCTTCCCCAGGCATCCAGATTCCCTCACAGGTCATCTTTATGGCTTTGTTCATATTGTTCCCTTTGCCTCAAATGTCCTTGGCTTCCAGTCGCCGATGGACAGCCATTGTTTTTCTCTAAGACCCACTCAGTTCAATAGTTACCTCCTTCTAGGAGCCTTCCCTGATCAACTGAACCTGCACAGTTTCCTCACTGCTCAGTTATCACTGAGTGCTAGCTCTGATTTATATTCCAACCTAGTTTATATTTGGTAGTCTTTGACTTCCCAATTCAAGTATAAACTCTAAAGGCAGGATCTAAGTTTCCTACTTGTCTTAATCCAGTTTTATAACAAGACAGTTCGTAGAAATAAAAATGTGTCTATACACAAAAATATATAATTTACACAATCAGTTGATTTCCTCTACTAAGATACTTTTCAAAGTCTAATGTCAATTTGTAGTTTACCTAAACAAAAATATTCACTAAGAATTTCCGTCATGTAGAACAGAAAGAAAACCAATAGTTAGAAGATACTCCTCTTTAAAGACTGAATGTATGACTCTTCAGTGGATTTTCTGACATTGTTTTTAGTAAGAACTTACCCTTAGGTATTTCATAGGCTCTTATATCTGAAACATTTTAGGTAGTAGCAAGTTTGAAAAGAAAAAATTAGTAAATATGTTTGGCCTGAGTCTGGGTGAACGGTGGTTGGAACCCATTGGTCATCCTGTTAAGTGCTGCAGTTGGCCTACAGCACAGATTGCTCCTTATTAAGAACCTCACCCTGGCCAGTGTGGCTCAGTTGCTTCAACATCATCCATGCACCAAAAGGTCGCCAGTCTGATTCCCGGTCAGGGCACAGGTCTGGGATGCAGGCTCGGTCCCCAGTAGGGGGCATGCAGGAGGCAGCAGATAGATGTTTCTCCCTCTCCCTCTCCATTCCTCTCTCTCTCAAATCAATAAAAACATAGTAACAACAACAAAAACAAAAGACCCTGTACCTTCAGGTGCTTAAGGGCCTGCTCTGCAACGAGTTCTTCCTTCTTGTTCCATTCGACAGCATTCATGATACAGGTCCACAGAAGTCCAATCACTGCTGTTTCTGGAAGATCATTCCTCTTCATCTCTTCTTTCACGTAGAGCACCATCTGAATTTCAGGAAAAGGGAATCAGACAGTAATAGGCAGATGGGGAGTTCCCTCTCGCTGTCCTGGCTAGTGAAAGGTTTGGGGCAGATAAATACTCTTCTCAGTCCCCCCCTTCCTGGTACATATTGTCAGATTACAAAAGGGGCAAAAACCACGAAGATTTGTTCTCAACGCAGATTTATTTTTAGTTTAAAAATTAATAGACCTAGCTCTGCCCAGGAGCTGCTGGATAATAGAGGACAAGAAAGCATCTTTGTTTCTTAGGATTGACTGTTTTCTGTTCAGGCACTGCCACGGGCCCAGCAGAGTGGGGTTCACGTGAGCCAGTTTGACTTCCTTGGGGTTTGGAAAAGGCAACCAAGCTGTTAATTTTTACCTCTGACTCTCACCTTTAAAGCTCCTGATGGATAATGTCTTGGGTTTAAACAACTCTGTTCTCCACAATTCATTCTTTATTATTTTTGATGACCTTCATGCCCCATCTCAGTGAAATGTTAATTTGTAAATTAACTATACAGTGCAAAGGCAATTTTTATAGGATACATATCAATGCAGCACCATTCAGCAGATTAGTTTCTCCTAAGAATGAAGTTTCAATATGTAAATTATCTTCAAATCTCACAGTATGAAATATAGGTCTGCCTAACTTAATTGTATATCAATCTTGTTTGGAAAACTCTTCAGGCCTCCTTAAGGCAGGCAAAGTTTGTGCTACACCGCCCACGGTGCTGCTCAGGTTGGCGTCCGGAGTGAGGTCGGCCTGCGGCCGCTCACCTCCTTGATGGGCCGCTCACCTCCTTGATGGGCCGCTCACCTCCCTGATGGGCTGCTCACCTCCCTGATGGGCTGCTCACCTCCTTGATGGGGCATTCCTGAGAAAGGCGCTCCTGGAGCTCCTTCTGCAGCTCCTTCCTGGTGCCCAGGGACTGCTGCACACGCAGGAAGTCGGACAGCTCCTTCAGGCCTGCGTCGGTGAAGTACTTGGCAAAGTGATCCACGCTCTGTCTGTTAACTGGAAAGAGCTCCTGCGAGGGAGAAGGGAGACTGTGAGGCCACCAGCTACTCAAATTTTATACCACAAGCTAGTCACATTTCAGCAAACAAGAAGGACAACATTTTAATATTAAAGTAGCACTTAGCATATCTCATGTTTGGGAGAAAAGAACAAGGACTGATTTTTAAAAAGAATAAATCTCAGGTATATTTCTTGAGCATTTGCTAAGTACTTTCTAAAATTAGGCAGTTATTCAAAGAAAGAAAAAAAAGCTAAGCAACTTAGATAAACTAGCTTCACTCATTTTGAACCATTTTTTCCCCTCTTTTACTTCAATCAAAGTGTAGCATATGTAAACACAGAACTAAATTTGCTAAATTAAATGTAAATAAGACACTTTGAGTATTTGGATTGTTTTAAACTGATAGGAAAACTGAAATCATTAGGTAGCCACACTGTTTCCTTAACTATTAACAGACAAGTCAGTTTTAATAAGGCTGAAGTGATTTGAGATAATATTAGAAAAACAACATTGAGTATTGTCATCTCAAGGACCTCTATTCCCATTCTGAGAAAACGCTGCCATTATTCTAAAATACTAGAATTTTGTTAAATCTGTTGATGATGGCTCTCAAGTTCATGGTGAGATCTAATCTAAATCCACTCTTCCAACATTTCAGTTCATTACATAATTTTGTTGGAAAATTTAAAAAGAGCAATAAACCACGGCCACTCTTATTTTTACCTCATTTCCATTTTACCTTACACAGCTTGGCAGCGTCTCAGTAACACTTAGTCATGTTCTAATCCTGTGTGACTTTAACACTCAACTAAGAAATTCAGGCAACTTTCAAAGCTCTCACATTTTTCAGACTGCTGAAGTCTAAAACTTAGATCTAAACCTTTATGTTGGTTAGAATTGCATGTATATGGTCAATGGCTATGTGGCTCCAATAAAAATCTTAGAAGAAAGATCTGGGTTGTCACCGTGTATAGGGACATAGCCAGATGGCTTCTAAGTCATGACTCAATTTCAATATTTTTATATCATCCCATAATTTCCCGTGTTGAGTCATGAGTTTCAAAATGTCAGAACAGAGTTGGTGGGAGCAGGTATCAAACACACATTCATGTTAAAGCAAACATTTCAAACCAGACTGAAATTCTGTCACTGACATTTGGGCTAACATTCAATACGTTTTCCAAATTTGGGGGCAGGGAACTAATTTAGTCTTGAATTTCTGCTACGAACAAAGATGTGGTGGGCCCGTTGCTTATAATTGTGTAAAGCAGAAATTTTTACGGATGATAAATTGAGCCCACAAAGTTAAGCAGCTTGACCCAAATTATGCAGCCAGAAATATTTAAGGACAGAGCTGTGTGACCTTAAAGCCAATACGTGTTTCATTATCCTGCGCTGGTATTTAATGTTGCATTTAGAAAGAATGAGACTGAGAAATCTGATCTAAAATTATGTTGAGCAATATGTCATCAAACATATTACTCATGGCTTATATATAAAATGTACCCAAAGTCTTCATGAATGTTACATAATATATTGAAAATTATCATTCAAATTAAACTGAGGCAGTCTGTCTAAATTGTATCATGACATTTACTGGCTTGGAACATGGTTTGCACTTGTTCAGAAAACCCTAACCTGGTACAAACCTCCATCGTCTCATCCCTATGTATGGTCTCCCTTTTCTGCCCGTGCCCCTGAATCTATTCTCAATGCAACAGCCAGAGCCATCTGTTAAGACCCAAAATCACATTATGCACAAATCTGCAGAGAATTTTTCAAAAGCTTCCTATCTTACTCAGAATAAAAGCCAAAGTCCCCCGATTATATGGGCTGTGACACTTCCCTGGGCTGACCTCCTATGCTCTAGCTCTTAACCAAATGCTCCCTTGCAGCCCCCAACATGCCACGCCTCAAAGCCTTTGCATAGGCTGTTCCTTTGCCGAGAATATTCTTCCTCCTGGAGGTATCTATGTAGCTCACTCCCTCACCTCCAAGTCTTCATACAAATTTCACCTTATCAGAGGTCTTCCCTACTGCTGAAGCCAGCACCCCATGCCCTAACACTCCTCAGCTCTTCCCTACTTTTCATTTCTTATTACATCTCTGAATTGCTGAGTTTACTGCCTTGCTCCCTGCAATAGAATGGCAGCCCCATAAAGGAAAGGTTCTATTTGTTTGATTCCTTTCAATATCCCAGCTTCAGAAAAATTTCTGCCAACATCCCGACCTTTGTTCCCTTTTCCAGGGTCCAGGGAAATGACATTTCTCATCCCCTCTCTTCTCTGAGTTGCTATAAACTTTTATTTCGTCTGTTTTATAGACGTGGGTAATTGCTAAACTTGAAGAACATGCTACTTTTTCTAAAATGCACTAGCACAGAGCCAAAGAGAATTTTATTGTATGTGCTAATGAAACGAAATGTTCTCCTTGACAGTGGAACTGGCCCTCAGCAACCCATCCATCCCGAGTCAGCCCACGCGGGGCAGGCATGGCTCTCGTGCACAGACCACTACCCTGCGCCTCATGAGCCCACCCTGTTTCTGAAAGAAACTGCAACCTACGCTCCTCATACCCCAAATATGTAGACATAGAAACCTAGTAAGAACAGCTAAATGATATGTGTTTTTCAAAAGGAAAATGCATCAAAAAATTTTTTATGAAGCAACCTAATTAAGTTAACCAAGCCTGGCCTACTGGCATCTTTAAGGAACCCTGCTTTAAGAAATAACCACGTCTTCTGTGACTAGCTGTAACAGATTGTACCTTTGTTCTCAATCATTCACCCCCTCTCCTTTGAACAAGTATTGAGAGAAGCCCCTCCTTGCTGTGTCTGTCTGCAGGGGTGGAAAAGACGGCTGGGTGTCTTTCCTACCCCACTACCAGGCTTCTCATGACTTCTTTTGGCCAACAGGGGAGCTTTCAATGCCCTGGAGGAGTGCACTTTGGTCTCCTGTGTTCCTGTCCTCTGCCATGAGGACAGAATGGCCCAGATGGAAGCTGCTCCTTCAGCCTGGGTTCCAGATTAAAAAGGCAGACAGACCTCTAGGGGGGCCTAGCCGAGATAAAACTAACCCACAGACTTGGATACAATAATATGTTCCTTCCTATGAACTTCCATCCTGCTCAGCAAGCTATTCACGTGTCTTTAAAGACTCTTTTGTCTATATACAGGGATCCACCCTGAGTTGCTAGAGAGTAGGTTCCAGGAGGGCAGGGAACTTTTCATCCTGATCACTACTGGCTCATAGCTTCTAGGACTGTGGCAGGCACAGAGCAGCCTCTCACTGCTGAATGAAAACTACTGTCAGTGGCAGAAATTGACGAGGTATTAACTAGAATCTTAATTTTTCTTCTCTATCATATTCTAAAGACTTTAAAGATACAAATAGGGCTATTTTAAGGTAAACTTCATTTAAAAAGCAACAAGACAGTTCTAGAATTATTCCATGGATCAGGACCCTTGCACGCCGGAACACGCTGGGAGAGAAAACCAGGTAAGAGACTAGGTAAAGAGAAGACGGCTGGGGTGTCTTTTAATTTTAGACTTTGTCCTAAAATTACAAAAGCCGTTTCCCTTGGAGAAATCTCTGTCATTTGCACAGCTGTTGCTTCTGACAGAAAGAAATTATAGGGAGCAGATAGAAACTAAAAGGACAAAATAGTTTTGATTTTTTTGGGAAAAATATAGAGAAATGAAAGTATAATCAAGCAATTGTGATAATGGGAGCTTCAAATGAACTACAATTAACTTGTCTGCTTTCTTAAGTGGCTTAGTATTTCCAATGCATCTTGGTATAAACAAGGAATGTTGTTGAAAGTTTTATTTTGTTAACACGATCACATGCATTTTAGACAGGTGTCATTCAACTATGACCCAAGATACCACACATGCCTGCTCAGGTAGGCTCGATATGACCTTACCATTTGAAAATTCAAATTTCTAGTTACTAGTTAAAAAAGAAAGTGTTCTGATAAATGCGAACACTCTATCACCACACTTCCACACTGGAAAGTCTCTGCAGCCTTTACGAGTCTTTAGTTTAATCATTCCATTTATAAGAGAAAGGTCAAACTGGAATTAGTTTCTATCTGCATAACAGAAGTCAGAGGAACCAAGCTTCAGTTCAACACAGGCCCGGCCCCCCAGTCAGTGCCATGTTGCAGGCACTGCCAGAGCCGAGCTGGGAGAAGCAGCAGACAACCCCCTTCGTCCAGGCAAGACTTACGAGCAGCCTCTTGTCCAAGTTGGCTTTTCTCAACGAAGAGGTAACAGAGTTGGCATCTTTTTCTGCCATCCAGGCTTTAAAAAGCTTGACAGCGAATGAGGCCGCAATGCCTGTTTGTTTGTTTTTTTTAAAAAAAAAAAGAGAGAGAGAATTTCATTGCTTTTATAAGTAAAACCACTTGTGATGATGCTCAAGGCAACATTTCCCACCAGGATTCCTGCAATGAGTAAATAAGTCCAAGACGTGATCTGGTACAAAGGGAAAATGGATACACCTCTAGGCACAGTGCTATTCATTGCTCATACGGGAACTTTCATTTTTGAATACTTTCAGAGAGACAATATTTTTCAAAGTTGGGCTTCCTAATTCCAACCTAGTACAACTATACTTTTCTTTATTTTTACCTTGGTCAAAAACAGATTTAATGCCAAGTATTTTCTAGTGTTCTTGCCTGTTTCACCCTGTGGCTCACCAATATTTCATGTTTGTAACAGTGATCCTGAGATACAACAAATAAATCATGAGACATAAAACTAAAATGTCAACACGTCGACTAACCTGCTGATAAATGATATCAGTAAGAGCATTAGCAGTGGCAGATATAAATAAAGCCACAGATAAACATGCATCATTTACTTTACAATTTTACTTTTTATAAAAAGCATTTAAAAATATTCACAAGTTAAGCTATAAAAATATGTATGCTATTACAAGTTGAACTCTTCTGGGTATTTTATGAGATTATTCAATTAGCTATGTTAATCAGGAAACCACTCAATTACATATCCATATTTCCATTAGGATTTATTTCCAAATATAAATAATCAGATAACTAGTAGAGAGCTCTTCTACGAACACTTCGAATTTCTAAATTAATGTTCCTTTTTTCTTAATGAAGAATTAAGGTACAGTTGAAATATTAAATTGATTTTTCTGAATTGAAGGCTTCACTACTGCTGGTGGCCTAAGTAGCTTCAATTCCCATTTCCTCTTTCCCAAGAGATTCCCATCTGCTCAGGCCAGGTGACTTCTAATCAGTCTAAGTCCTGGCAACATCTCTTTCTGCAATGATTATTTAGTGACCTTAGTTTAAGCTCATCTGCCCACGGCATCCCCCGGCAACTGCTCCTGGGCTGGAACTAGTCAAGTGGCCAATTTCAGCCAATCAGCTGAAGGCAAAATAAATTATTTTCCATATCCTACCCCCACTGAACCCCAGTGAGGGAGCCTGTGCCATAACTGTACCAGCAGATCTCCTCTTTTAATGACCAGGAAACCATCCTTGCTTGAAACTGATGCTATGGGGAAAGCTGAAGGAAAATACCCGAGTCCTGAGTGATTTGCTGTTACCCCTGAAGTCTGCCCTACTTTTACACTTACTGTTACATAAGAAATAAGTATCCTAATATACTAATTCGAGGCCCGTCTTCCAGTTACTTGCAGATAAATACATTCAATTGCTCTATCATTTATACAGACACCAACTTCACCAAATTTTCTTCATTCCAATAGCGGAGTAATGGAGCCCCCCCATTGTGGTTATGACAATAACGTGTCTTATAAGACAGAGAATTTTATGTTGTAAACTTGTTGACATGGATTTTTAATAGTTGAACAAGCTGAACAGTAAAACTCATATATACCATCTAGATTCTACAGCTGTTAATATTTTGCCAAATTTTGTTTATCCCATGTCTGTCCAACTAATAATTTAAATTTTTGATATATTTTGAAGAAATTATATCATCACTTAGGTTTTTAATACAACCAGAAAGGCAATCGTTTTCTGCTATAAAAGCTAAAATACTCTGATGTAATTAATATTTAGTTTACATTTTATCTTGTTTTTCTGGTGTAAAATGTCAATAACATAAATGAAACCTGTGAAGTATCATGAATTCTCTCCAGGAAACTACTTTAAAATGTTCTACTATTAACAATACAGTATTAGCAATTACAGAGTCCGAACTGTTATAAATCTGAACTATTTTAAGCTGAAAACTATAGAGAATCTATTCTTCTCTGGAAACTATGAACCTTTTCACTGCAGGCATGAATGAGGCTCGGATTTCATGCTTAAAAGAGAAAAACTTTAAGTTCTAAGAAGAAACAGATGTTTTCATAAAAGCTCTTCTAATTTATTTTTAAGAAAATAATAACTCTTTGTTTTGTGTTCTATTATAACTTGAATATCATTATCCTCCTACGAGAAAAAGTCCACTTTTGTTTTATTCTATAATCAAGTAATTATATGTATGCCTATCAAACTCTTAATTCCTTAAAGTTAAAGCAAAATTTTGATGCAGCCGCCTGGACTTTTAACATAATAAATGTCTTAAAAATGTGATCAAGTGAACATCTGAGTACAAGCTCTTAAGTTAACAGTTTAGAAGAATGGTCCTCGCCAGGGAAATAAACAACAGCCCAGGGCGCAGCTGGGAAAGTGAAGGGGCATTTTTGGTTGTTACACTGAGTGGAGGCGGGTGCTACAGGCGGGCGTTTTGTGTCTGAGGGCACAAAGGTGAAGTGTCCAGCAAAGCACAAATGAGTCCTGCACAATGAAGCACTGTCTCAACAAAATAAGCCAGCAGCATGTAAGTTGAGAGAAGTGGTTTGGACCAAATCAATTTCAGGGCATCTCACCAGGGCATTGAGTGCCGCGCCAAAAAATTCTAGTTTGTTAGTACCCTTATGTGTCTCAGTTTAGGGGTGCGCATTTTTCATCTGATTCTCTCCAAGAGGCGCGTACAATTCTGTCATTTTTGAAGAACGCACGCCCACGCCCGTTGTCTGACCCGGGGAGGGGGGATGCTGGAGCCCACTGGGAGGGGGTTCTGGTATCTTCCTATCTGCGGCTTTACTTCTGCCTCGGGCAGGGGAGAAAACACGAGAGCAGGTACCTTCTTTGACTAGGTTGTCGGTGAAGAGACTGGTGAGGATGGTGGCAGGAAGGATGCCGTTGCCCAGCAGGATGCCCGACAGCATTGCCAACTTTGTCTGCTCGGCTTCGGTAAAGGCTTTAAGGAAGAGGAGAAGCTGTGGGTCAAACAAAAGAAACCGTGTCCATAAAGCAGAGGACTGGCGCGGGCAGCACACGGATCGCACCCCGCGGGCCAGCCCGCAGGCCCGCACGGCCGCCCCGCCACGACCCGCGGCTCTCACTGCAGGCTGGGCGCTGTGAAGGAGCCTTCATCAGGCACCGCTCCCTTCTGCCGAGCTCGCTTGCAGCTAACTGCAGTTAACATTCATGGGAAGGAAAAGAGGCATTTGGGAAACAGTGTGAACAGGTTACATAAATAATTTACATTTCACTTTTTGGACATTATATAATGAGAATAACGCTTTCTGAAACATATTACTGTCTTTCACATTCCCCCCTCCCCCCACTTCTTTGGGTGCCACCCTCCCTTCATCGACCTACTTTCTTTGGGTTAAAGCAAAACAAATAAATAAAAAACAGGAAAGAGTCAATAAGCTTTGACATCCTGCACATGCTTTTTCTGAGCTCACAGCACATAATACTCTTTAAAAGAAGACCTGAGTGAGAAGGGGGTTCTCTAAGTTCTTGTAAGAACAAGATGGAAACTTGGTATTTCTTGGCCCCTGCAGGTTTGCCACCAGCTCTGGTGATGAGGTAACGGAGGAAATGTGGTAAAGAAAGTAACTAACAGAGAAAAGGCTTCTGATGTGAGTTGGAAAGAGCAATTTTGGAGAGGCGGTAGAAAATGTAACAACCCCAGAAAGGCTGAAGGGAAGCCAAAGCCACTCCTCGTTCTGAACTGTAGGTGTACTGAGTCTGTGGAATGCCCCCCTTTCCTAACCCTCCCCCGCCTAGAGCTCGGACTGTACCCCCGGCTGTTTTCTCTATTTCATCAGGCCTCAGGCATGCGGCTGAGATCCCCGGGGCTCAGTATCACTGTCCGGATCCTGCTGCCTTTTTCATTACTTGGCTCCTATGAAAAGTTACTGGCACCAATATAGGCTTAAGCGCTTTAGTGCCAATGAAATTCCATTAATTCTGTGTGGTGGGTATGGCAATATTAATTTACTGTCCCCAACAGTTAAAGGATTATTACATTACAGAGAGGTTATGGGACTCTACAAATATTTATATTATGAATAAGTGGCAGAAATGGAACCAAACCAGGACATTTCACTCCCAATTTATGCCTATTCAAGTGTTGATGAATTAAAATGAAGTCGCCTTCTGGGTTCACAAGAAAACTGGAGTGAGGGATGAGAGCATCAGTGGTCAAAGCTCCAGGGAGCACCAGGAATGGGGTGGAAGAAACACTGACAAAATCAGACACTTCAGACCAACCTGGCCTTTCCCTCCTAGTATAGAAATGAGTAAATTCAAGTGAATAATGTAAAATGGCTTTTAAAATACAAATTTTAACACTACTTGGTTAAAAAGACATTAACATACTTATGTTCATTAAAAATATTCCATTACAACAAAATGCTGCAAAAGTTAGATCATTCTTTTAAACTAATCTTCACATTGCTCAATTCTATTAACCAACATTAAAATCAGATGCTACAAGCATTGAAACAGCATTTTCATTAAAAAATAGAATACTGTGAAAGAGAAATCATTCTCGAAAGCATATTCATCACACAAATGAAACAGTTAAGGAAGCCTTCACAGTTGAAATGAGCTAAGAGAAGTAAAAACATGAGTGATTATTAGACAAAGCAGTAAGACGTTTAATTTATCTGAATGCTTTACATCATTTTTTCAACATATTCATTTCTCTTTTTAATCAAACACTCTTATTTTCTAAGCACCTAGGAATATAATGAATCACATTTTCCCATTTAAATTTTTTCATGTTAAAAAAGTAATACATGCCAGTAGAATAAAATCTAACAATAAAGAGTAACATAAAAATGTAAAAAACCTCTCTATTCCTACTCCCTTATAATTCACATTAACTTTGATGTGTGTCCTTCCAGATTTTTTTATTCTTTTAATATGTTTTATTGATTTTTTAGAAAGAAAGGAAGGAAGGGGGATACAGAGATAGAAACATTGATGAGATCGGCTGCCTCCTGCACACCCTGTACTGGGGATTGAGCCCACAACCCGGGCATGTGCCCTGACCAGGAACCGAACCAGTGACCTCTTGGTTCATGGGCTGATGCTCAACCACTGAGCCATGGGCGAGCTGTCCTTCCAGATTTTTAAATGTACTGATATATGTCTATAAATTACAAATAACTACATGTATACCACAGGCTGATTTTACCGAAATGTACATCGATAACAACTAAAACTTGTTGAGTGGACCAGATACTCTTCTGAAAATTGTATGTGTATTAATACCTACAACAGCCTTGATCTTCACTTTACAGAGAAGAAAATTGAGACACAAAGAAATTAAGTAACTTTCCTAAGGGTAAACTACTACCAAATGGTTGCTCTGCACTTGAAATTCCATTTAACAATTTATCATAGACATTTTCTCTACTCAATTCATGTGGCTCTGCCTCATAGTAGCCACTGTATGGATAGACCATAATTTAATTAAGCAGCCTCCCACCAGTGCACATTTAGGCAATTTCTCAATATTGTGATGAACCCTTCAAACACATAGTTTTATGTATCCTTGCTGAAGGACTCTTATAAATGTAAAGTTAGGTCACAGAGAATGTGAGTTTTTTTTAAAAAAATGATTTTACAGCGAAAGCGTTTTTCATTAGATATGGGACCACTTTGAACAGGAAGAAGCAAGTAAACAGCAAAGTAGATGTTATGGTTTCTCTACAATTTAGGCAGATGTCTAAAATTGGAAACAATGACAAAGAAACATACAGATCTGTAACAAGTTAATATAGTGACTGCTACATATAAACACAGTGGAACTACAAATTGGAAGAGGGAACATGTTACTATTACTGAAAAGAGGTCTCTTTAAGGTGCTACTATTTATTTCCTACTTGGGGGTGGGGGGGGGGGCACGGACATGATGTATAGTTACTATGTTAAGTACTTTATATGTTATATCATTTATTTCTACAATTACCCTAAGATATGTAATCTTATTATAGCCATTTTACAGATGAGAAAAACCAGAGGTTTACACCTATATATTATCTCCAAAGCTGTGCTTTATCCCTTTTGCTAGACTGTATTTTCTAAAATTAAGGAATTTTACTGAGAATTAGCAGCTGTGCAATGCTATTTCTCATGCTTCAATTAATTATATCTCCTTAACTTGATTCTCCTCTTGATATATTTATTTTTCTTGAATATTTCTGGTTTTTATTTTAAGCTCTGTAAGGTCAGAGAACATATTCTATAAAACTGTTCCTACTGAACAAAGCATGCTATCTCATATTAAATATGAATGAAAAAAGTCTAATCATGTATTTCTTCCTACAGGTATTAGCTAAATATCTGTTACAGTCATTCATTCATTCAACAAACATTTAATAAAAAACTTAAGCAGATAAGGCATTACATTTGAATTTTTACCTTTTTCATTGCATCCTCAAAAGCCTTTTCCAAATACTTGTACCTCCTGATGAGTTTATTGAAGACCTAAACATAAAGAGAACCATTCAGTATTATGTAAACAATTTTAAAAGGTAGTAGAAGGAGGCGTAGAAACTCACCCAAACCACAACATGGATCTACAACAAAAAATGTGTAGTTAAATATGCTCATGCTTTGATATGAGAACTATAAGCATTTCAAAGGAGCTATTCCGGCCTAAGGGGAAAAATAGCATCAAAATGCACATGCTGAATAAAATAAATTCACTGAAGGATATAACAGGTGAGCAACCAAAAATAACTTGGATGAAAATAAAATAAATATAATTTTAAAACTCTGAGATGCAGAGACTGAAAATAACTAAAATGTGCAGTCCATGTGGGATCAACATGTGTTCACCAGCCATCCCTTTAGTACAAATAAAGCTATAAAAACAAACAAAACTATTTCCCTAAAATTCCGTAAATCATAGACAGTAAGATACAATCTGAAGAATTTGTTAAAAAATATCCTGTAGAAATTTGTTAAGAAAACCAGTATTTGAGCAAATTGTGAAATATAAATACGACTATTTTTAAGTAAAAAACAAAAACTGAAGCGAAGGGGGTTACACGTATAATCACCTAGATAGCTGGCATGATGGAGATTATAGTCTACGTAGATACAAACAAGTTTTTAGCAGATGAGCAAAAATTGATATTACTTAATGGCAATAAAGGATTACTGGCCACCACAATCCAGTTAGAACTCTGCAGCAGGGCTTATGACTATGTCAGGGGCATTCTGGACTGCTTTTTAAGTGGAATGATGTTTGCTATGGACTAAATGTTTGTATTCACCCCAAATTCACATGTTGAAGCTCTAACCCTTAACTGTGACTGCATTTGGACACAGAGACTTTAGGAGGTGGTTAAATGAGGTCCAAAGGGTGCACCCCTAATCTGATAGGACTGATGGCCTTATGAGGGGCCAGGGAGAGCACCCCCACTAGAAAACAAATCCGCTGGCACCTTGATCTTGGATTTCCCAACCTCTTCAACGGAGAAATAAAATTCTGTTCTTCAAGCCACCAATCTGTGGTATTTTGTTATAGCATCCCCAGAAGGACTATAAGATGCTCTTATGTAATTTAAGTGGGATTTTATAAATATTTTGATAACTGTGGAAATGATCTCTGAATCCAATTCCTTTCTCTTACATCCACATGATACAGTCTCGTCTAAAGCTTCAAGTCTGTTTATTTCTTAGTGCAATCAAGACGGGGTCCAAGAGTAACAATTACGGTGCTGCCTTCTATAGGGAAAGAAGAATGGCCCAGGCATGGAACTGATGAGTACTGATTTTCCTTCCAGGCCTTCTTATCTTTCTTTCCCAGTGAAACTCAACTAGCAAATAATACACCTTGTTACTTGTGTTAATTTAATTCTAACAAAAACTCTGTGAGGAAGATAAGGCAGGCATTAGCATGATTATTTGGCAGATCTCGGAACTTCTACTAAGTGTCAGAGCAGGAACAGGACTCAGAAATTCTGATCTGTAGTGAACTGCACTTATCTGATATACCAAAAGGTAAGGGGGAAAAGTAAAAATCCACCTTTTGAATTGAGGACATTTGTTCAGTACACGCCTGTTTGAGGGCTTCGTGACCACTGACATACAGAGGAGAAGGACAGATTTACAGAGGACAGGCTAGAGCCTGGCCCCTCAATCCTTAAAACTGTAAGTTTTTATCTGTTACACATTTCTCATATATAGAAAGGAAAAAAATATTTTTGCTAAAATGCCATGTAATTGAAATAATTTTTTGAAGTTAAAATTCTTAATGGCCACACATTTCATATTAGTGGCTTAGCATGCCTTCTACATTTTAATAACCAAAGTAAAGACAGTTTCTAGCATGTGAAATACAATCACTTAGCTGCCAGGAATCCTATGGCCTTTTTCATGTATATACTGAAATGTGTACAACAAGACTTGTTGACCTAGGACTTGCCTGCAACGTTTAGCTGGGAATAAGAACTGCCTTTTAAGAAGGGTCTGCGGGAGAATCAGAGTCGGCACACACCAATCCTAAGCTGGCCAGTCGGGCTGCCCTCAGCTCTCTAAGGTAACCTGGTTCCTCACACTTCCATCACTTCTGACCTTCGTCGGGGCCTAATCTTTTTACCAATCTAATGCATGCAAAAGGGTATTTCATGATTTAACTGAAATTTTCTTAGTGACTTTGAACACGTCTTTATCTGTCTTGGGGGGAGACTGTATTTCCCTCTCTTTGAAATGCCTAGGTGTCTCTTTCTAATAGGTGGCTTGTCTTTTTCTTACCGACTTGCAGCTCCTTATTTACTCGGATATGAATCCTTTACAGGTTTTCACGCATCACAAATAACTTCGTTCTTCCTTTTTAACAGCTACATGATCCTCTATTAATATGAATTACCAAACTTCACCTAATTATTATACTCTATTGGTCGACTGTCACATTTCTTTTTTAATCCCTTGAGATTATTTTAAGCAGCACTACGATAATTAACACTGTATGCGTATCTGCAGGGTAGAGTCCTAGAAGCGGAATTCCTGGGTCAAGGAAATATGTAGTTTTAGTTTGGAAAGATACAGCCAAATTATTCTCCAGAAAGGCTGGACCAATTTATGCTCCCACGGGAAAATAAGTGAGTATCAATTCCCCACATCCTTTACAGGTGAAAGGTAAAACCTCTACCTTCATAACGTTTAATGCCCACGGTCTTGTTATGAAGGCAACTGAGTATCTCTTCAGTGTTATGAGCTATACACCATTTTTATTTAAAAAGGGGCCTGTAGAATTCCTGAACCTAATGTTTCCCTAAATCCTGTTCAAATGTTTCCCTTCTAATAAAGCAATCTCTCAATGATAGGCTCTACCTGAGCATGGTTTCGGATGGTTTCATGATCTTCTTTTGCTGAAAACACACAGTGGTTGGTCATCTTGGTCTTGTCACCATCGTCTATGCGTGTCCCTCCAGGGGCTGCAAAGAGAAGGGTAATTACAGTTAGGACAACACTGAAAGGAGAAGAGCCTGTGCAGAACAGACCAACCGTGCACCTCAAGGGGAATAAAAGTAGATGCAAAATCTGAGAGTAACTTAAAGTGTCATAGGGTGATCTGCATGCGTAGATATACACACACTGTTATACTTTTGCTTCTAATACAATGCAAACTGTTGCTCCTTTTTATACTCCCACCACAGTGTATGAGGTGGTTGTCCTACAGCCTTGCCTGTTCTCCTAGACCCTATCTCTATAAGTCTGGTTCTTTCCCAACTATACCCTTAATCATGGAAGCTAAGCAATAACATTTATTCAGTGAACTTAATTCAATTATTCTCAATGCAGTTCCTGGTGTTTCCCATATCAGGACATGGTTCACTTTTCAGCCTTGATAATATTTTGTTGGACTCCAGTTCACCAACACGGGCATTGAGCAGACCTGGCTTTTCTAGATCTTGTTGGTTTCTACTGGAGGAGGCATGAGAACTGTTCCCTCCTCCACTAACCCAGTTTTCCATGCAGGGTTGGGCAGTATGCATGCCTTGCCATTTATTTGCATTTCGTCACTCAGTAGCTGCATTGGCTAGGAAAGAGTGTGTTTTATTTTCTTTCATCTTTTTGCCCCATGGCCTATATGGTATCATAAACTAAATGGACTAGAACAAAAGAATGCCATTTTTCTATGACTCAACTTTCCACATTCAAAGTCTCCTCCTGTAAGTTTTATGGTGGCCATTAAAACACTGGCTGATTAGAAGAACAGAGCTGAACAGTAGGTGTTTCTGTTTTCTGATTCTATTTCACTTTAATTAGAGTAGAAAGTTTGAGCAAGCCAAGATAGATTAATATCTTTTATATACTCAACAAATATTTATAGAGTATATACTTGTACCAGCTACTTTGTTTGTTTAAGTGTATAACTGCCTTGATTTAACTTGTGATTTTAGATCTTTGGATGAAAAGGTCTACACATAGCCAACTCTTTCCCAACTCCAGCATACAGTGTTACAAGTAAATTAGTTTTTTAGAAAAATCAGCTCCTTCAAGAGTCATTTTCATTCAGATAATTTATGCATAAGATTTAATTAGCTCTCTGTAATGAATTCAACCACCTGGACCAACATTTTATTAAGATGATAATCTTCTAACAACCCTGCACTAATAATTCCAACCCGATAGAAGTTACATAACTGAAACATCTGGTTTTGAAACTACAGTCTTATTTTTAAGTGGTAAGTTTTAAAAACTGCATTCTTTTACAAAACAAAACATGTTACACATTAATATTGCTACATTAAAATTTATTTTCCCAGATACTGGGACCAAGCATTAATTGCTATTTCTAAAAATTTTGGTGAGTCTGCTGTTTTTCTCAAAGTACAAGTAAAAACAGTGAACTATTTCTTGTATCTACCCTTCAAAGGGTAGAACTGAAAAACCAAGATAAGTGTTGTTTCAAGAACAATGGGAGAAGGTAAATAATTTTGTGGGAAGAAAATTCTCCTGTAGTTGATAAGTAAACAAAGCGCTTATATAAAAAGAATGCACCTGACTGGCTTCATTCATTACACCACAGGTCTGGCCTGGGTAGACATCTGGGCTGTACGGCCTTGTGCTCACAGTTGTACCAAACAACTGTGAATGTACAGATGAGAAGTGAAGGAGTGAAACCTGGGCTGCACATATAAATTGGCTGATCATTGCTATACAGATGGTAAATGAAGCCTGAGATAATCAATACGCAGCATACAGATAATTTAATACATATGTGGGGAGAGTAAGCATGGAAACCCTGGAGTCATGTGAGAAGCGACATCCAGATGTAGGAGGAAGTTTAAATGGTCTCATGTAAGAGAAGAAAGCAAAACATTCCAGGTGCCACAGAAGGGTCAACAGTGCTGTCAGGAGGGCACAAAGAACTGGAAACGGTCCATGTGATTAAGTAATGACGTCTTGTGTGACTTTAGCAAGAACCAAAATTCTCTGAAGACTATTTTTGCACGGAATTTACCAGTGCATCAACAAAAGCATATCATAATTAATGAAATACAAAAAGCTAATAATCACATCAGAAAATGTTCAACTTCATTATTAACCTAAAAACTTTTAAATAAAAATATTTATCACTTACGTAATTGACAAAGATATAAGAACTGGACAAAACTGAAAATACCTAACATTGCTAAAGGTGTAGGTAAACAGAAACACATGATTTTTTAATTTATTTATTGACTTTAGAGAGAGAAGGGAGAGAGATAGGCTCATTGAGAGATTTGTTGTTCCACCCATCCATCCACTCATTGGTTCATTCTTGTATGGGCCCTGACTGGATGCTGAACCTGCAACCTTGGTGCATCAGGACGATGCTCCAACCAACTACGCTACTCAGCCAGTGCTAGGAACACAAGATTTTTGATGAAAACTAACATTCCCTTTTTTGGGCTAGTTTTCTCTCTCTCAGACAGACATAGATACAGATATCTCCATTCTTCAATTCATTAATTCCTTGCTAAATACCTAAAGATATAACCAAATAAAAGCACAAATATATGTGTATACAGATACTGATTACATTGTTGTTTGTAATAATGAAAACTAGAAATGACTTAAATATTCTTCAAAATCAGTAGTTTTAATTCACTCTAGAATCATCCGAGGTAACACTCATGGGCATAAAAGGCAACAACATACTGCAGAGTAAATACAAAATAACATGTTGAGTATCATATTTATGTACTATCCCATTTTCAAAAGTTTGTGTATTTAGATAAAGAGAAGGGAACTAACCAAAATATTAAAAATGGTTATACTTCTGGGTTTGAACACATTACCTATAGCTTTTATGCTTGGACTTGAATTACCTACAGTGATGATGTGAGGTATTTTTATAAACAGTAACAACAACAAAGTTAATTTATGTAGTGAGAGCCAGCAGTGCAGACCAAAAAGGGGCCTGTAGTAAATGAGGTCAAGTATCAAAATAAATATAAGAGCTCGGAGGGAGAAATTAAAGGGTGAGTCTACCTCCAAATGGAGACACATATACACCTGTCTTAAAGTGGGCTGGCTTAAGCAGCGTTTCTCAATGAAAGCCATGGGCAGCGCACTGGGCAGGGCGGTTTCTCAATGTACTGACTGTCCTTTGCACAGTGAAGCAGGTGGCATACCTGGCCTCCACTCCTAAGTGTATGTAGCAACCACAACACTTCCACACATCTGTAAATGTCCCCATGGCAGGTGAAAATCCCTGGGAATTTGACTATTTTTGGCCTAGGGAATTTGACCACTTCTAGAAATACAGGCTACCACAGAAACTAACTATAAGAACTAAGTCCAAAGAATAACTATGAAAGAAACAATGGGTGGCTATGCTACCTAATAAACATTTAAATCAAGGTACCGTGTCACTAAAACAGTACTCTGCAGCCTTCTTCCCGGATGCCTCTGCTCTATAAGATACAGTTTTTATTTTCCCTTTTTACCCATATGTAATAATTTTAAAACTTCTATCTTTAATCCTTTAGTTATAAACTCACAGTTACAAAGATTTTTTAAACTAGATTTAAACTATATTTCTGAGAGATTTTATTATTTATGGATGAAATGGCATTTAATAAAACACTAGTAATTATTTTTAAATTTGTTGACACAGTTACATTTTATTGAACCAAAAAAAAAAAAAGGTGGATTCAAAAGAAAAGTTGGCATGACACTGGGGGTTAAATAAATATCCTGGAAGGACCTAGATGACATACACAAAGTTATACTATACTGCAGAAATTACTCCTCCAGAAACAGTTAAGGATGAGGAACCCATGGGGAAGCTGGCGTCTAGCTAAAGCAGAGTGGCCAACTGTACTGTACTGTCAACAAAACCCCTCAATTCTATTCCTCTTTTAACTAATAATCATTTCACAGCCACATTAAGACTATTCCAAATTGTAATCTAGGTAAAAATTGTTGAGACTCCCACAAATGTAAACTTATAAAGATTCTATCTTGTAAGAAATGTTTCAATAGAATTAGTACATATACTATAGGAAGATGCTAACGCAAGGCTTACCAAGCATACTGCCAGCTACCAGGATATCAAAGAGTGTGTCTGCATAGCGACGATAATCTAATCTTGAGCCTGTGGAGTCCAGAAACTTGGCTACAGCTTCAAGGTCATCTCCAGCTTCATTAAGCCCCTGGACAAGTGTATCCCTGAAGACTGTGGGTTCGAATTTCTCTTTTTCATCTAAAATTAAAAAGATATATATATAAAATTATTACTTTATTTACATATTACATTCCCAAACGCAACCACATACTTCCTCTGTTCACTGTTCTATATTTGATAGTGTAATTATTTAAAAGTTGAAGTGCAATTAAGTTTTTCTACTAGATTTCCATGCTCTAAACCCCTTGCTCAAACATTTATTCATGTAATTTATTTCTGTTTAAAGAGGCCACAAAAACATTGTTAACTCGAATACATAAAAATAGAGTATAACACTTCAAACTTAAAATTTTGTTTCATCTGAGATAGAAAGAAAAAAAAAAAAAGATCCAGGGAGAATCACCTAAAAATAAAGAATATATATAAAAACAAAATAAAGATTGAGAGGGAGGAAATAAAGACGGACATCTCTTTTTTATTTGTTATTGAGATGTAGGTGACTATAATATTAGTTTCAGGTGTATACCACAGTAATTCGATATTTGTATATATTGTGAAATAATTAACGCAATAAGTCTACTTAATTAACATCAATCACCATACATAGTTACAATTTTTTTCTTATGATGACAACTTTTAAGATCTACTCTCTTGGTAACTTTCAAATAGACAATATAGTATTATTAACTACACACTGTATGTACATTGATTGCATCCCCACGACTTACGTGTTTTATGACTGGGCGTCTGTACCTTCTGACCACCTTCACCCACTCTGCCCACCCCCATCCCCTGCCTCGGGCAGCACCAATCTGTTCTCTGTATCTATGAGTTTGTTTAAGGCCTTCAAAGTCCACTCATGTTGTCACAAATGGGAGGATTTCCTTCTTTATTATTCTTTGGGCTGAATAATATCCCAATGTATATATACACCAAAGTGTCCACTGATGGACATTTAGATTGCTTCCATATCTAGGCTATTATAAGTAATAGTGCAGTAAACCTGGGAGTGCACGTATCTTTCTGAGTTAGTGTTTCTGTTTTCTTCACTAAGTACCCAGAGGGGGAACTGCAGTGCTGTATGGTAGCTCTGTTTTTAATTGAGGAACCTCCACATTGTCTTCCCTAGTGGCTGCACCAGTCTGCATCCACCTACAGTTCCCTTCTCCCCATAGCCTCCCCAACACTTGGTATTTCTTGGAGAGATATCTCTTTTTTCAAGATAAATTATTCCAGTATACTTAAATACTTAATATATATTATGAGCTATAAGTGTATAAAAATATCCAGCTTCGGAGTACATGTTCTCAACCCTTGACACCCTTAGAAAGTACTGAGGATTCGAAGAGGTTGTAGCTACGGATATTTACTTTATAGATATTAAAAGAGGAGATTTACTTAATGAAAAAAAATTAGTGAGAAAAGAGGCACTGCTTTACATTTTTGCAAATCTCTTTTTAAAAAAATATATCTTTATTGATTTCAGAGGGGAAGGGAGAGGGAGAGAGAGATAGAAACATCAATGATGAGAGAGTCATTGATCGGCTGCCTCCTGCACGGCCCCAACTGGGGACCGAGGCTGCAGACTGGGCATGTGCCCTGACAGGGAATCAAACTGTAGTCTCCTGGATCCTGGTCTCTTGGATCCTAGGTTGATGCTCAACCTCTGAGCCATGCTCGGCCGGGCTGCAAATCTCTAACTCCTGACTCACCAGCAGACAGATGCATGCGATCTGTTGGGCTATCACACACCTCTAGCCTCTGGAAACTCGTGACAATATGTGAAAGGGGCAAATAATATCTTAGTATTATTTTGAAAATAGTTTTGATTTTGGAAATGCCCTGAAAGGGAGTCAGAGGATGTAGGAATATAGACATGGTGTAGCTTCGTAGCCTCAGCAGACTCTGACAGACTTCTTGTGGGAGGTCACTCTGGAGCCAGATCTTGAACTAAGTTAAGGATCATACACTGTTGAAAAGAAGTCAAGATGACCAGAGAGAGGTCAGAGAAGACAAAAACAACCACCCCAAAACTAGATGAAGGCAAAGGATGTGGGGAGAGAAGGGCAAGAGGAGAACCCAAAATTTCGGGGGAAAGAGGAGCGGGAGGAAAAGGGGATGAAAAGAATGCCATGAAAGAGAGGAAACATTTCCTGAAGAGGAAGTAATTCCTGGTAATGAAAAATACCGCAGATATAGTTAAAAACTCCAGAGAGGCGCTGACCTAGAAAATAGGAGCAAAAAGTAAGAAAAGTGACCCACCAGTCAAATGTCCAAATAATAAGCATAGTAAAAATATAATTTTTTTTTTTAAAAAAAAAAAGGAAAGGAAATTATTTAAAAATTTCAAGGAAGTTTCGCAAAACTGAAGGATGTACATTTGCCCATAAAGGGCTGTCCAGGCACCCGGCACAGGGACTGAAAATTGAAAGTGGGCCCGCAGCAGGGCGCCTGTCACTGGGTATCTCAGACGGCGGGGACATGCAGCTGTGCGAAGTTGCAGGGGCAAAAGGACAAATCAGATTAAGCGTCACGGAACGGAGTGAAAATGAACTGCTCAACAGAAGTACCGAAAACCAGGAGAAACTTCCTCATGATTGTGAGGGAGAACGATTTCTAAGCTAGAATCCCAGAGTGCAAACTATCCACCAAGAGTAAGAGCAGAGTAAACACACTTTGAGGGGTTTAAGGCCTCAAAAATTATGTTTCTCGTACACTTTTTAAAAAAACATCTATTGAAGCCGACACTCCATCAAAACGAGAGAATACTGTGATCTCATGATCTTATGAAGTCGTGAGATCCCAGGGAAGAGAGGAAAAAATGCAAAAGCCGGGCCCTAGTGCTCTCCCAGGCAGCAAAGACAGCATTCCACGCTGACCGCTGTGGGGGGGCACTGACCGAGCGCCTTTCTCTTATCATAAGGTAGGAACCCCTTCAACAGTAACTTGCGAATCCCCAGTGTCCACTCTAGTAGGGGATTTATACAACACAGGGGGGAGGTCAGGGGTGACTGGGCTGAAGGCACAGGAAACAAAGCAAAGAAATGAGTAAACCTATTACATTCAAAGATAAAAGAAAAAGGAAAAGTGACCAAATAGTTGGGCTACGAACAGCACGTGCGAAGTCACAGTCACAGTAATGCTGACTCGAAGCAGCGGTTGGGCTGAAGCTGATCTAATGAAAGGCCAGAGGCGGCGGCTTGCAGGTGGGTGGGCAGAGCAAGAGAGGCAAACCCTCACCTTCCACGCAGGAAGCGCATGCACACTGTCTCCAAAAGAAAAGCAAGAAACAGCAGCCACTGAAGAGTGGTATTTGACTGCACGAATGTAAATGTTAAAAGAAGCAATTTAAGAGTAGAAAGGGTTCTCGTGGGGAGCAGGCTTGTTGCTATAACACGTCTTGCAGAACTGTCTATTTAAACCATGTGCATGCACAACTTTGATACAATTAAAAACTACACGTTAAAGGCAGACACCACAAACTGACTACTCATAGTGGTTTCCTAAGGGGTTAACACCTCAGAATCAGAGGAGAAGGTTGTTCCCAGTACATTAGCTTGAAGCAGCACAAGATACTGTCAAAGCAGATGTAAGTGAACTTGAAACGCTATTCATCATGAACAAGAGATGAAAGTCCTTTTGATGGCATAAGCAAAACATTATGTAGCCAAGAACATGCCAATGTTGACTGCAGGGAAAATACAACCAGGGTCTTGCTGTGTAGAGGGGGAGGAAGGAATGGGAACTCCAGAGGACAGATGAGGCGGAGCAGGAGTGGGTGGGTAGTAAGATGTGCGGGAGAATCTCTAAAAATAAAAAAAGGCTTCATTCTCCAGTTATATTTTCTAAAAGATCTGCCAAGGAAGAGGAAAAGTAAAAGGGGGGAGACGGCATACCAGGGCCAGAGATATCTCAACAGTGAGCAGTGATGCATTAAGTCAAAATGATCACTTACAGCTTGGGAATCTTGAAACGTCACAAGACATGATGGGATTAGTAACTCTTGTGCAGGCTGGAAAACAAATTCCCACCTCCTAAGTAAGGTAAGTGTCTGTGCAGAGGATTACAAAATTCCTGCACTGGGGCATGGCAAGAACATGGATGGAAGTTTGGGGAAAAAAGACCATTTACCAAAAGGTTCTTTTTCATCTGCAACAATAGTATATGTAATTTCATATTTCATTTGAGGACAGTCTAGCAGAGATGCTAGCAAATCCTAACGAAAATATGCCATTGCTTCCTTGAGTTTCCATTTGGCAGGTCAAACCTCCCTCCAAGTGGGAATATATAATTAGGGTCTCAAATTTATACTGTGCTGGTGAATCACAAGTGTGACACGCTGGAATTAGTCACAATAGCCCTTATACTGACATAGAGAAACAGGCCTATTTCTGACACTCAAATATGCCTCTAAGTTATCTATGTACATTGCTTTCTCTGGGAATTATGGTAACTGGTTAATATAGCATTTTTCCAACACGTTGATAATTAAGTGATAAATAACATAACCTACGTTACTAAGGTATATTAGTAAGCAGATAACCATCATGGGTTTTCTAACTATATACGCTATATATTTACACATTTAATGCTCTACTTGGTTATTTGTTTCCACCACTCATTGTAAATCTAAGTGATTTCAAACCACTATACAGATGTAAAGCCTCAGGGAGAAACCTGGGACCATGGTCACTCTAGATGTGCAGGTGGGTCATTTATTTCCTCTCCTATTTTCCCTCATTTTAATCCAATTTCCCTAAAAAATGTACAAGGAGGTCAGTTGTTATTAAATATTTCATTAGCTAAGCATAACAACGGTTCAGGGGGGAAATTTTCATCCTTTCAGATTTCCATAAGCCACCCTGGAAAACGAAACTTCTTTGGAGGAAATATCATAAACAAGATATGCATATTTCATGAAGGAAGAGACAGTGTGGAAGGAGTTCTATACGATGGGTCCTGCCATAATGTTGAATTTTGATGTTGAGCAATAAGAAATACATTTTTGTACCAACTTGTACATGGAAGAGCATTAGCTTTGCTAGGAAATAATTTCAAATCAGAAGACAGTCTATCAAAATGACCTTGAAACAGCCTCAGTGGATTTTTCCTCAGCTTAACAAAACTGCCAACCATTTATCTGAAGCCGGCCCCGTCATAGCAGCAAAAGAAAAGCCAGAGCACAATAAATCGTCAGGAGGCGATTCACTATTACAAAGAATATAAAACGAGGTTGACTCTTTTTCTCCCGCCAGCAGTCTGGCATAAAATGGCTCAAGTGCTGCTTCAATCTCCAGCAGGCCTGAGTTATATCAACGCAGCTCAATGGAGCAGTGCTATATAACAGATGGCTGGGCTCTCTCTCTGAGTGCTCCAGCAGCAGTAAGACTCAGGCACGATCTTGCCCACCGAGGCAAGCCAGCTCAGAATTAGAGAAGACCTTTCCGGTTGCAAACTGAACACTGTAAGGCCAGTTTGCTTGTGGAATCACGTCTGCTGTTGCGCAACACACTCTTAGGCCGGCTCTTGGCTCTGGAGCTCAGCTACGGCGCGTGAATCAGCGTCACACTAATAAAGCTGCTAGAGCTGCAGATCCAGGTCTGAGATTAACACGGTTCTTCGGCGGGCAGGAGATGGCAGGCCTTTCTGCACCTCACAGTTGGGCACATATTAAACATTATCACGTTACTGGACCCAACAAAACCTCAACTGTAATTAGGTCTCTGGACTGTATTGTTCCTCATTTATGAAACCCTTTGGAAATCAACTATGTGATTTTTAGTTTTTCCCCCCTCAAGACTGCTTTAAACAGTAAGACAATGAATGCATGTTGGTGATAGTGCCTTGATTGGTACCAGCTTCCAGATCTCAATGGGGAAATCACTTTGTTAGAGAACTAAAGAGTGGGTGGTGGCTCAGGCTATGCTTTTACTCAGACAGCTTATGGGATGAGCCAGAGATTAAAAAAAAGACCGAAAAACAAAAACAAAAACAACCTCCACCCCCCAAAAAGACAAAAAACCAAACAAACAAAAACTCTGAAAGAAGGAGAGTGCAAAACAGAAATACTGTACAAAATAACCACTTGGTTGCTTTAACACTGTTTAATTTTCATTGTTTAGTGGGAGCTTGAAGTTTGTTTCCAGCGGGCAGCATTTAGTTAAATTCAGCCTCAGTGCTGCTTAGTGACTTGGTAACACTTCTAATCCAAATGACCTATTGTACTGAGACTCTTTTTCTTTCTGTATGACTACACTCGTCCTTACATAGACACAGCAGGCAAGGTAGTATCAGTAGCAGGTGCTGCACCAATACCTCAACTGGACAGGCCAAAGGCATATAATATGGGTTATCAACTGAACAGTGTAGCACTTGATGCCCATGGATGGCATTATGCTTCATAATCAGCAATGAGGCCTTCAGAAAGATATTCAGCCATCATTTATCTTCGTACATGATACTTCCTTAAATATTTTCAGTCACTTTCCTCAGTGTTAGTCAACACAATAATTTCATTTGTTTTCTATTTTTAAGAGTTTCCTTATCAAGTATTGGCTCAACTGTTCTTAAATCCAAGAAATTGGATTAACTATAAACATTTAAAAATATTCTTTCCACAGAAAGGATGGTAAGATGAACATAACATAAAAAAGGAGAAATCACTCATGTAAGCAGAAATTTTACCAGTCACCCTCAAACTACTCTTCCCACAACAAAAGACACTTAAAAATATCCTGAGTTTTAAAGATAAGTAAAAGGGCAAAAAGTTTAATTCGACTCCCTAAATTCTGAAAAGGTAAAAACTCTTTCCCTAATTTACTTTTCTCTTAGTTTTAGCACCCTTGCTATCTATAGTTTTCAAAAAACAACAAACAAAGCAAAAACCAAACACAAATGCTGATGTCAAAACACTAAAGGTAATCAACTGTCTTGAGTGGCAACTTGAACGGATATAATTATCCTCATTTTATAAACAATGACACAAAGCTCAGATAAGTTAAATGACTTGTCCAAAATCAAATGCCTAAGTGACTGGTGATTCTGAGGCTGAATCTCAGACCTTCAGAGTCTCTATCCAGGGGTCAAGAGAGTAGAATAGTGAGGCTAGCTGGAAACTACAGAATTCTAATTCTTCTTCAATTTTATGTTTTCATTAGAACTTTAAGCACACACTTATACACACACGAACACACAGCACGACCTACCCCTTTTCCGAGTTTTGAACCGCTGGCCTGTTAGCACTGGCTTCTGATGCTTATTCATAAAATTTCTGAAAACAAAGAAAATAAAGATTATGCATTTCAATTAGGCAGTTCATACGGCAGAAATGTACGGCTAATATGTTTAATCTCACCCATACTGAAAATACTCTTAAAAATAACACATAATCTTAACTCCTATACTAGCAAAAGTTCTAAAGTTTAATAATATCTAGTGTTGACAGAAGACATAGGGGAAACAACTTCAGACATAAGCTTTGGCATGAGGGGTAAACTCCATGCAATACTATTGGGAAGCACTTGTTAAATATCTATAAATATTTACATGTGTTCAACCTGTGCTCCAGCAATTCCTTTACTAGTAATTTACTCTAGCTATACCTATACAAGTATACAAATGTATTCTGTGTCTGTACAAAAGAATTCAGTTGAGCATTGTTGGATGAATACAAAAACCAGCAATTTAAATGCTCACAAACATGAGGCTGGTTAAACAAGTTATAAAAAGCCATCCAATGGAAGTTCATGATGCTTTACAAAAGAAGGCATTAGCCCTGGCTACCTCTCTGATTATGTTTCCTGCATCTACCTCTCTTCCCATCATTCGCTGCGCTCCAGGCACACTGCCCTCTCCTGCCGATGTGCCAGGATGGTCACCTCCCTTCTGGGAAGGATGTTGCCCGGCACTCCCTGGGCTGACCCTCCACACCCGATCAAATGCCCCTGTGCGGAGACACTTTCCTTCTCTCGTGGTGCTAAGCAGCACCTGCCGCTTCAGATTGTGCCCTGCTTGCCTATGGTCTGTTTCTCCCATGAGAGTGTGACCTCCCTGTGGGCAGGGAATTCACAGGTCTTACTCAATACTGTGTCTTTAGCAACTAAAATAACGCTGAGTGAAGAGTAAGCACCTAATAAATAACTGTCAAATGAGCTGTGACGGATGATCAAGGCCCTGCTCATGGAACAAGCAAGTGGAATAAGAGTGTAAAACATAATTTTTTGGTTAAAAAAGTGGCACATACATATACATATATACGCTTTTCCATGCAAGTAAAATTTCAGAAAGATATAAAAAACAGCTAGAGCCCTGGCTGGTGTGGCTCAGTTGGCTGAGCGTCCTCTCGTGCACCAAAAGGCTGCAGGTTCAATTCCTGGTCAGGGCACATGGCCGGGTTTTGGGCTTGATCCCCAGTAGGGGGCACACAAGAGGCAGCTGATGGACATTTCTCTCTCATATGGATGTTTTTCTCTCTCTTTCCCTCTCCCTTCCTCTCTCTCTAAAATCAATTAAAAACATTGAAAAAATAAAAATAAAAAACTGCTAGGAGATCTTGCATTTGTTGTTTACCTCAGTGGGCAGATATTTGTGTATTCTATATTCTTCTATTGGATTTAATATACAATTAAAAGATATAATAAATTAGCTTTGAAAAAAGTGAAAAAAATAAGAACTTTTTAAAATGAAGAATAAGTTTGCTGGCATAAATATTACAATCTGAAAATATGTCTAGATTGCCTAAATTATGAAGCCCAAACAATTAAAGATAATGCCAAGCAAATTATTTAATTATCTTTCAAAGTATTTGGAAACTGTGACTTGGAAAATGTCTAGATTTTCTCCTATACTTATACCATTAAACAATTAAGAAAATTTATAGTATTCAAGCAAATTACTTATGTCTCAAAGTTTTAAAAAAATTCTTGAGCATGGAAAAATTATTCAATTTATTACCAAAACTTTCTTCTAACCCACTAAAGAAAAGAAACTTCTATCTTCACACAGAAAGCAATCTATCATTGAAAACTTTAATCAGAACTTAAAAAAAGTAAAACTAATTAAAAATAAGGTAACAATCCCAGACAGTAATATGGCTTAAGTAGAGACAATTTTTATCAATCCTATAAAGTTAAGTGAATTCAATACATCATGCTTTGCTAAATAAAGGTGACTAAGGCACATTCCAGGTCCTCAAAAAGCACAGAGTCTCTGGAGATAAAATCCCAACATTTACAATACAGTGAGATAGTTGAAACCAGCTATAGGGTCTCAGAACAAGGGCAGAGAAACCAACTGATTGCTGTATGTGTACGGGGCAGCAACTATGCATTAAAATAGTTATAAATGTAATAGACTCAATCGATGAAATCTCATTTTATTTGATAGATGTTGGAAATACAGCTTCTAATGCATTACTTATACTCACTGCAAAACTCTTTCATTCAGAAATCTCCCTGTGGGCATTTTCAATAGATTCACTCTTAATCGGCAAACATTTTATCAAGGAACAAGTAATGCATATATATCTACATATCTATAGATAACAGATAGATGATAGATATGTACTCAGACACACGTGTGCATGCGTGTGTATTCTTCTTGTGCCCACATTTCTCCCCAAACAACAAATTTTTATATAAAGTGTTTTCTTCGTTAGTAAAGAAAGATACCTGTTAAAGAGCTGGGGTCTCACACCGGAGATGCAAAAACAAAAATAGAAAAAATAGAGCCCAACTAGCCTGAAACTCCTCTAATAGGTAAACATGCAAGGAAGGAGATACTCTTTGCCAAGGATGTTATTATTTTGGAATAAAAAATATTTTAAAAGTGTGAGCCCTCTCTAAAAGTTTTATTTTAAGACCCAGAAAATAAACACCTGGGGTCCCCCAATTACCTCTACCTTTCTACTTTGTTTCATGTGGCTGCTAATGGATGATTACTACTAAACACAGCCTACCTATAAGGGAATTACCCTAGTTTGAAACTGTCAGCTCCGTTTAAGCCTTCTTCAGCTCTAAACACTCAACGTTTGTTTCTTCATAGCCTAATTATGTGGCTTTGTTTCACCCCCTCAAAATATTCTGTATGGAAAATAGCACAATGACTTGTAAATATATAAGAGATGGAAAGATTTTGATGTACACACCACCAAAAATTAAAATAAACACAGAGACTCACCTACTGATATTGAAAGACTAAGTGAAGATACTCTGTTCACCAAAAGTCTCTATCGTTTAAGCTGTTACTATTTGGAGCAGAGGCTTGCTTTCCCTCTAAATTTAGCTCTGCCTGCTACATTATCATCTGCTCCAGTGAAGGTCAGCCTTTATAAGGCACTCACCGAAGCCCTGGCCACAGAGACCCAAGGGCACTTTGAGTAAGAAACTGCCAGCTTCAACCTGGGAATGCAACAAAGAGAGTTGCAAAGCCAGTTCTATCAGGCCAATGTCAAAAGCTTACTTTTATTAGATTGTATTACAATTTACAACTTACAACTAACTAAAAGTACATTTTTAAAAAAATCAGAGTTTAGCAGAATCTTCAAAGATCAATTTGTCTGGGGTACAACTTATACATCATGATTTGGCCTCCATTAAAAAAACAAAACCAAGCTGAACACACACAGAAAAAGCAAGCTCATGTCCCATCAAAATGGGAAAGCTCCACAGGTTTAAAACATTATTTTTAAAAATTGTATGTAAAATGTTAAAAACAAAATGGGGTTAAGTATTTCAAATGTTATCTAAGAGATTCAATTCCTTGGATAGTCCACAAGATAAAAGAAGACACTGAAAATACTAGAATAAGCCACTCAATCAAAAATTAGAAAGCAGTTACTCTAGTAAAGAAATAAACGTTTTGAATAAATTCCAATTTAAGACTAAATTAAAAGATTTAATTGAAAGGTTCATAGGTCTAACAGATAAATTTCACCCCATTTCACTCTAAATTTTCTAACTGTCCTCATGTCCTTTGCAGATTCCATCACTTACTCCCAATCAGGCTCTGGGCCCAGGTGTGACAATGCGCCAGCAGCACGGATGGGCCTCATGGCAAGTGTGGACTAATTCTGCCAGTTGTCCATCCCACCCGGAGTAGATGGACCACTTGTGTGATGTCTTGCTTGACAGTCTTCTTAATTCTCTCATATTTGGAAAGAACCTGATCTACTAGAGGAGGACTTGCACTCTAGCTGTCCCTACAAGAGGATGGCGGTTCTCAGCTAGTAACCCAGAGGTTTGGCCTGATGACTCTATTCTTGATGTTCTTCTGATCTGGTTCATCTTTGAATTATGATAACCTGCCTTATATAACCTGCTCACTACTAACATACACTATACATATACTAACTATGCTATACAAACAATCTCAACTCTAAAGTGAGGTCACAATCTTTTTCTACAAAGGGCTAGAAAGAAAATATTTTAGGTTCTGTGAGTCACATGGTCTAAATTCCAACTACTCAATTCTGCTGTTAACAGCCTGAAAGCAGCCCTAGACAACATGGAGACAACTGGCAGTGTTTCAGTACAATTTTATTTACAAAGCAAGTGGTAAATTAGACTGAGCCCCCAGGTTGCAGAGCACTGTAGCCAACAGAACTGTCTGCGCTGGTGGAAATATTCTATGTCAGCACTGTCTCCCTGTAGTGCTCTTGAAATATGACCAGTGGGGCTGAAAAAGAAAATATTTTGTTTTATTTAATTTTCACTGATTAAAATTGAAATAGCCACTGTGGCTAGTGGCTATCATGTTGGGCAACCCAGTTCTAAAGCATTCCTTACAGCTCAACACACTTATATTAGGCTTTTTTAAAAAGATGAAAATACATTAAAAAATAGGAATTTTTAATTAATATTTTTCTAATAAAGTATTCAAAACCTCATGCCTATAGCAGGAAAATAAAAGAAGGGCCAAACTTCAAAGTGAAACTTTCTGTGTAGAGTCAGTATTACTTCACACAATAGGGGGAGTGAAAGACTTTTGACTCTAAGGTAATAAAAATGATGGGGCAGCAATATCATTCCCAAAGTATAAAGTGTTTCATGAAGATATGATCACACCAGTACACAAACTCGTGATATAATTCAGCCACTTTACTGCCACATTCTCATGAAGTACTTTGTGTTTAGTTGCAAGTTTTAAGAATTACCTTTTTTCTATATTCCACATGAGTGAAATGATTTACCGTAAAAAGTACAAACTAAACAATCCCCATATTCATAAACTATTTTCCTTTCCATTAAAGCTAAAACTACAAGAACAAACATCATAAAACATCCCTTATGGAAAGGTGACATATCCAGGAACCATTTGGGTTGATAACACTGTCACATCACTCTTTCAAAAGCAAAAATAATTAAATCGCCATCTAAAAGGTTTACTTATTAACGTTCCATAGCAATAAACTAAATATATGCTAGAATAACACTGCAGAATTTGTTGCCCAGAAAACATGAGCTTGTTTAATATCTTTATCATGATTTTGTAACAAACAACCTCTCTATAATCAAAATCATTAAGCCTCTACAAAATCTTCATTATATCTCATATCAAATTCTATGTAAGTTTTAGTATTTATGGTAATTAAAGAAAACATGAAAAATTTAAAATAACATATCCTACAGAAGAAAAAGTTTCTAAACAAAATGAAATATTTCTTCAATACAAAAATATAACTGTTATATTCATATCCCTTTCATTCTTACCCTTATTGATATAAAAGAAAGTATCTTTCTTAAAAATCATGAAACATAGTAACAGTTCTCTCCTCAAAATTTATAACTATATTTTCCAGTGAGAGGCATTAAGAGTGGAAACAAATTGTGAGCAACTACCTTATAAAGAAAGATCAAAGCTCAAAGGAATTGTGTTGTGATAAAAAGACCAGTAAGAGTTAACTATGTTCATCTAAATCTTCCTTAAGAAGATAGAAAGGCATCATAATAAAATTTTCATTATAAATTTCCAAAACTATATCACATCTTAAACTTATTAGTATACCTCTTATTTCTGAATGCTGATTTTCTTGCTTCTCTTTTAATAAAAACAGAAGTATTCCAAAAATTACAATTTGAGTATTAATGTACAGCCTCTTCATAGAAATAGAAGTCCCCTAGGGCATGCGCATTCCCTTTTTTGGGCTCTACCACTTGCCCCAAATGGAATCTCTCCAGATCCTTCCTTGCCCTCAACAACTCACTAGGCTCATTCAACTTTCAGTCAGTCTGTCTAACCTTACTGATGTCATTCTATGTCTCTCAAAGACACAAGCACACATACACTACACACATTGCAGCATGGTTTGGCTTTTAGAAAACCCATCCCTCAAATATAATGTTTTAGGGTATTTTAAAAGCAAAATGCTCTAAAACCTCTCTTCTAGGTAAGTTAAGACCCTTAGAACTTTTGTCTACAATACGACAGAATTTTGATAATGATTGCATCCCTACAGTATTTCAAATTGTAAATTCCGATAATTCAGAGGATACAGTGGGACAAGACAAGGAAATGCCTAGCTGTGGTTTAAGTATATTTATTAATCTAGCAAGTATTTTGGGGGTGTTTATGGTGTGTGAGGCATTGTACTCAAGCAGGGGTCTCATTTGGGGGTTATTCTGTCCCCCAGGGGACAGATATTCTGTTCCCCAAGGCAATATCTCCTGGAATCTAGTGGGCAAAGTCCAGGGATGTTACTAATAATCTATAATGCACAGGACAACTCCCAACAACAAAGGATTATCTGCTCCAAAATTTCAGCAGTGCCAAGGCTGGAAAACCCTACACTAAAGAGGAAACAATGTTGAGCAAAATCCAAGATGCTCTTTACTCCAAAGAGTTAAAAATTGTACCCACTGGTCTCAACATACCAGAGTAGCAAACAGGCAGATATTTCCTTGAATGACTTGCTTCTGTTTGCCAAACACTGACGTCAATGTTAAGGAACACAAATTTATCACTGAGTAGCTTGTCATAGCTAAAATCAGAAGTATATTTAGAATACAAAATAAATACTTCCCACCATCTTTCATACTGATTCATGTACTTCCCTGTAATTTTAGATCCTTTGATATTTGGGGGAGGGCGGAAAATAGGCAACAATCTGGGATTTAAAGAGGGAGGTAGAGAAAGAAGCTGAGCACCAGTAGACAAACTTTCCCCACTTCCAGATACTGCAGTCGTGAGAGTAGAAACACAAGAAAAAAAGGAACTTTAAAATGCAATATATGACTGAAAAATACAATTGTTTAATTTTTATGACTTGGAGAAAGCAACCATGTTCAGGAGAAACAGGAAAAAAAGCTAAGTTCTAGCCATATGATATGATCATAGCTACATAAAATACACCAGCCCTCAACAGTGGTCAACGTGAGCAGTGGGCCCAAGAGACATCTCATTCCTCTTATTTTACTTGTCTATATTTTTCTATCATATAAGGATAGGTAACTTTTACAATTAGAAAGTTGTAAACATTTAAATAAAAAAAATCTTTCAGCCTCTTCTGAGGCTCAAACCAATTCCAAAAGAGTCGTATGTAATAATATTATTTGTGCATAAAAAGAAATATGTTATAGGCTCTAGATAAAATTTCTTACTAAAAGAAATCAAGGTTTCCTGGATAAATGGCTGATTCCAAGCCTGGAGTAGGGATGATTCAAAATGATCCTGGGACATTTTGTATCAGAAAATACAGAATTGCTTTTAAAAATAAAAATTGATCAAACAACAGAGGAACCATCTTGAGAACCATTCAACTGGCATAACCTGGAACAATTTGAGCACTAAAATAATTAAGGACAGGGACAGACAGCAACTCAGTGAATAAAAATAAGAACCCACAGGTGCATACTCAATTCATTTTAAAGAAGGGAAATTTATCAGTGTACAAGGGAAAGGGAACTGAGCAGAAGGAAAAGCTTTTCTTTCAGTAGACGGTTAATTAATAACAGAGAAGGAAACAGTTAGAAAATCACCATTTTGCAATCACCATACCAAAAACTGATTCCTGAAAGAGTCATCAATGTATGCTAAAGGTATCCTGACACACACACGCGCGCGCGCGTGTGTGTGTGTGTGTGTGTGTAGGGGTACTTGATGATCAACAGTGTATTTACATAAGGCCAAAGCACCTTCACATACATTGCAAAAGGAAAAACAGTAACTGCACAGTGGAGTAATAAGATACCTTAACCAATAGACAACAGCCATCCAATGCCTCTAGATGTTCTGCACTTAGGACAGGAGACTGGTTATGCGGTATTCCAAACGAAAACAAGCCACCTGCCCTGGCCAGTTTGGCTCAGTGGTTAGAGCATCGGACCCAGGACCTGAAGGGTCTCAGGTCTGATTCTGGGCAAGGAGGCAAACAATCAATGTGTCTCTTTCCCATTGTTTCTCTCTCTACCTGCTTCCACTCTCTCTGAAAAGCAATAAAAAAAATATCCTTGGTTGAGAATTCAAAACAAAACCAAACCACACATGACCTGAATTTAATCATGAGGGAACAGATGCATACCTACAGGCATTCTCCAAAACAACTGGACCATTTTCTTCAAAAATGTCAATGTCTTAAAAAACAAGGAGGAGCACCCTGGCTGGTGTGGCTCAGTTGGCCAGAGCATCGTTCTGTGCCCCGAAGGGTCTCGCTTTGATTCCTGGTCAGGGCACATACCCAGGTTGCAGGTTTGATCCCCAGTCGGGGTGCATGAGGGAGGCAACCGAGATGTTTCTCTCTCTCCCTCTTCTTCTATCTTTTAAAAAAAAAAAAAGTGGACCAAAAAATGATTGCAGATTAAAGAAGAACCAAAAAGACATTACTAAACGCAGTATGCAATCTTGGAGGCTGTGTGGGTGGCGGGGGGAGGTACATACATACATGTACGTATGTATGTATACATAACATTATTGGGATGACTGATGATACTGGGTTGACCATAGTGATAAGATGGTACTATATTAAATTCACTGAATTTATTATTGCACTATGGTTCTGCAGGAGAAGTATCTTATTCTTAGAAAACACACATAGAAGTGATAAGGGATACTAGGGGCAAAGCATATGCAACCTACTCTCAAATGGTAAGAACCCTGGAGCACAGGAACGTGGGCAAGTAGAACAACTAAGGGAGCTGAAAAAGCCCAGGAACCTGAACAACACCGGAATTTTGCATATTCTGGAACTGCATAGAAATAAAGCTTGCCACAGAGAGAAATACCCTAACTTTCATATCCCTCCAGATGTGCTCACCTGCGAAGAAGGAAATGACCCTGCTGTCCTAATTGCACTCTCTAGGGAAAACAAAACAGAACAGAAACAAAACCCCTCAACTCTTGATTTCAAGGTGCTTATAATACATTACTCAGGTTAATATATTCCCTGTATCTGACTGACCTGTGTACAAAAGATATTTAAATATTTTTAAAAATGCCCTTACTGCTACATCAGCAGAGGGGGGTCTTTTTCCTGCTGCTAATGCAGACTATATATACATCGGCATCAGCGAGCGGGAACTGGCTGACCATGCCCTGCATTACTTGTGTGATTCCCACCATGGAAATATTCTCTATATGACAGTCCTGACTGAGGAGAGATCCATGAAACCAAATATTATTAGAGATCACAATCAGGGAAAGAATAAAGTCAACAATGGAAAAAAAAAAGTGTGTGCATGCAAAATAAAATGGGAGAGTTTTAAAGATAAGAAGGTCTAACCTCTACAAATACCTAAAGGCAAAGTTATGATTCCTGAAGAAAAAATGTTTTTAAAAATTTTAAGTAAAATTGACCAATAATTTTTCTATGTATTTAAAAAATATTTACCAAAGCAAAACACATGTAAGTATAAAATGTTATATAGTAACCGATTAAAAACATATATTCCAGAATTTACTGATCAAGTTAGTTAATGTCTTTCTTCAATACAGGATATAACTATAAATTAAACCAATAATGTTTTCATTAATTAAAACTCCTGTGGATTATTATTTTTATGGACCGCTTCTTTTATAGTGTTCAAAGGCAATGAATACACTTTTCAAAGAGAAATTTAAAATATTTACTGATCAGTTCAATTATTAGCAGAGTAAATATAAAATTCTACAAGGTGGGAATTTGGAAGGTCCATATCCATCAAGATATGGTTTTATGTTATCCACTATGTTTGTTTATCTCATTAATATATGGCCGGGCATTTTACATATAATATATACCACCTGGTTATTTGATAAAGATGTGAAAAAATAGATACTTGTAGTAGAGAACAGAATTCCTTACACATCACTGATTTATAAAGTCAGCTCATCATGTACGATGTTGAGATTTTTGGGAAAAATTGGAAATAAAAAACGGACAGTAGTATCTACATTCTAATTTTCAGTAATGACCCCTGTGCAAATTTTAACAGTATAATCCTCCATTCTTTTCTTTTTGGTGCATACATACAGAAAAAAGTATGAAATCCAATTCCATCATCTTTCCTAATACAACACCAAAGCACAATTTTAAACGATGTCTTGCATTAGAACTTGCAGTTATGTGGCTTGATTCAAGGACACCCTCCAGCATCTTTATTTTAAAGCCATGTGTTCCAATGTACCACTTTAGGAAAATCAGAAACCCTTCCTGGAGAGGGAAATGTCCTTGAGATTTATTAATCATAGTGTAGTTTTAAACTTATAAGAAACAGGGTAGTCTCTCTATTATTTTATTTTAATTGGCTCATTTAAATTATAAAGCACCAACTGGCTGATGGAAAAATAAACAAACAAACAAAAAACCTAACACAGTACAAGAGAGTATGAAGTAAAAAAATAAAGTCTACTTCCCAACCTTTCACTCCTGATCTCATGTTCCTGGAGTGGAGTCCACTCCATGGATGCAATAATGTTTAATCCTCTAACACTGTCTTATGTTTCCTTTCAGAAAATGTCTATGCACACATGACAATAAATACACATGTGTACGTATAGAAAATGAGTTGAACCCTTATTTATGTCAGGCCCCCAATATGTGCCAGACCACATGCTATCGAACAACCCATAAATTCATCAGCTGTAAAAAATGACCCACTCCAGTGGGGGATGTTGATAACAGAGGAGGCTATGTATATATGGGGCCAGAGGGATATGGGAAATTTCTGTACCTTTCTCTTAATTGTGCTGCGAACCTAAAACTGTTCTACAGAAATAAAGTCTTTAAGCAAGTCAGTTTATTAAGGTTGATTCTGTGTCAGACACAAAACTGATGGGGTGTTTTAGGACTACTTGATCAAATGGGAAGTTAGGAGATAGGTTATCACAGCAAGGATGAAGAGTGTTCCTCTCTTCTCAGCATTTTAATCAAGCGGGAGAGGAAAAATATAACGCCCAGACTGGTAACTAGTGAGATCATTTGCTTTGGAGCAATTGCTGAAAAAACATGGCACTGGACCTTCGGGATGCTGAAAGGTGGCGGTAGGCAGGCGTCCAAACATTTCCTCACTTACAGGTTCTCTCAACCAAGCCTCTCCTCCCCCATCCTCCCAGGAGCCGACCTGCCAAAGCCTGTCTAGCAGATGAAGTTTTATTTGAAGGGTTGCACACACCAAAAAGTTGCTTACCATACATAGGCCTCTTTCACAATGAGGAGAGCATGAACTGGCTGGAAATACAAAAATCTAGTCTAGGATTTAATGGGACACCACACACTGATGGTATGGGACTGTACTCACTGACACAATTCTATAGGAATGGACCACACAAACTTAAATTAGTGAGAAAAACAACCCTAAACAGCACAGCGCCACAAACTCTCTCAACTATATAGTACTTTCGAAAACAATTCAAATAATACAGAATCCCTCATTTGTATTCCTGTGCCAAGCCCTCATCTGGTACTGGTCAACAGGGATGCAGCAGGGACCAATGAGACAAGGCGCATGGTGCTCACTTTCTGGCAGGTGGACTTTCATCCAAGTACTGCACAAAAAATCTGCAGTGTGAGTTAACAAGAATCGGTAGTAAAGTACATCGCATGATGCCTTCAGTTGCAGTTGTATTTATTAATATTTTAATATTAATAATATTTAATATTAATAATGAAATGTGTGTTTTTTTACTTTTTACCTTATAATTATTATCCATAACTGAAAACCATGGACCTAAACTCCAACCCTTTTCTAACTAACACTCCAATAAGGTCCTGAGATGTCACACCACTTGCTTGAGGCCATGCACTGCATTCCAACATTGGTGATACCACAGAGATCAAAGATGGAAAAAAAAACCCCTCACCCTCAGGGGCTTAGGTACCTAGAAGAGTGAGGGCCAGATTCTGATAAACTCAATCTCTACTCAGCCCACTTTCCCAAAAGCCAACCAACATTGCTGCAGTGTCTTGGGTCATTATTTATATGACTCTCAAAGACAGCTTTTTCATTATTTAGCTCATAGATTTTATGGTTTAGAGTTAAAGCACAAATATTAATTTTAAAGTCTATTCAGCACTTGGACAAACTGGATTATCACATATTACCTCCAAAATGCCAAATAGTTCTACAGGATTCTCTATTAAGAAAAAAAAAGTCTTTAGTGAGAGGATTTAACAAAAATCCTGCCTCTTAGGGATGTGTAAATAGGAAATTTGTGGCACCATGGTTTCTAGTACTGCAGGAGTCAGTTATCAAATTGCTTCCTACAGCAGCCCAACTAACAAAAACACAAGCTTCATACTCCTGAAGGCCAGGGCTGCATCGCTTTCCTCTAGCGAGCAGTTCCCTCTGTACCATCAACTGGGGCTCTCCTTCTGGTGTAAAACCACCCCATTCTATTACCATGTCTACTGAGAAAAGCATATGCCACGTTTTTTGTTTTCCCTTAGAAATAATCACAAATCCAGGAAGCCATCGAGGTTAGTTTGAAAAGCATTCAAGTCCTTTGTGTGAATATACAAAAGAAGAGGGTGACAGAGTGTCATGGAACGGCACAGCCCACAGAGGTTGATGACACAGTCTCTAGAGTGCTAAGAGTTAGGACCCCTTATCACTCACCTCTGCCCAGTGGTTTTCTTGAGATTTATTCAGAAGTCTGCAAAAATAACAGTACATCGACCAATTATATTTTAAGTCTTCATCTAATGTAAAAATAAGTTGAAATATGAAGACCATTCTACATCGTTCACAGACTTAAGTAATTAGTTTTCCTACTAAAATATTATTTCCATAATCAAGAGAGTTAAAGACAGCCAAAGGATTAGTCTTTAATATTAATATGGATGTATTATTCTTCCTCATATGGAATCATTACATTGTTACATTGGTTTTTTTCTGACATAAACTAAACTAAACTAAACTAAAATAAAAAGATATACCTGGTATTAAAAATCAAGAATGGATAATGGAAGCACTGTCTCCTTGGCATTTGCCAAAAGAATGGTTCATTCAGTGAGTTACCGAAACCTTTATTTTCAAAGTTAGATCGCTTACAAATATGACTATCAGGACATGTTTGGCTTTCTTTGCTTACACGTGCCAAACTGGGAAGAGGCCAAATCATTCAACACTGGCGTTGAACTGCCCAAAGAGACTTGCCAAAGAGACCCCCGGCCTCAATATAGACATGGGAGTCAGCTAACAATGAAAAGTATTCTTGTGTATCCTCTGCTAATCTTGGTAGATTTTATATTTAAAAAAACTAAAAATGATTTTAAATCATCATGTGTATTTTTTCCCTAAAAAATACAAAGAAAAAAATGCTGTGGCAACTACTAATAACAACCACAATCCTGCATTAAAATGATTCACAGCACTCTCATTATTAAATCCATGAGTTGTACCTCTCAGGTTTACCTGCTTCAGCAATGTCTTTATTACAGTCACCACAAACGTAGCAGGGGGGGAAAAAGAAGTCCAACTGGAAAAAAAGTCAAATTCCTTTAAGGTAAAGATCAGGTTCCATGTCTGGATATCTATACAGACATTTAATCTGCAAAATAAACTTCACAAAGAATTTCCTCCTCATTTTCTTTTCTAGCTGTTTTGGCTATTTATATGCCAGCTATTTTTGGATAATTTCAAATCATTTTGTACTCAAGGGCAAAATATTCTAATAAGTGTATGCTTTCCTCTTCCATTGTTTCTTTTTATGCCCATTACCAACTTTCCTACTTCCACCAATTCTGAAGATGCTGGTTCATAATTTTTAATTTAGCCTTAAGCTTGTAATGCCACATTGTATACATTACTTGAGAACAAGAACATACCACCGAAGTGTTCCTTAAAATATAACTCTACCACTTTCATGATTTTAAAAGTTGATATACTGAGGAAAACACGCCTTTGAATGAAATCATTTCTAGTTCCAGTATGGCTGGCCATAAAACTACAGCCAATTTTGCTTTTAAAATATTTATGTTATATTATTTTAAAGTTTTCTTCAGGGGAGTGGGGGGATTCTCCCTTTAATGCTCTCCGTTTTCTGGCTGGCCTACCCTACTTCACCAGTCCTTCCAGACCCCCTTCAGAAGTGCACTTTCTCCAGGAACCAGCCCTTCCACCGAGCTCTCCCCCTTGCGCCTGTAGTACTCTGGTTGGGGACTGGAGAAGGCTCTGTTGGAGGGGTCATCTGAGCTAAGGATTTGAGTAAAATTTGATATGCAGAACTGGGTGGAGGAAGGCATTCCAGGAGCAAGAAGCAGTGTGGGTGGGTAGAAGAGTAACTACATTGTTGAAATTAGAGCTGAAAGACTGGCAGGAGCCAGGCAGCCACTTAAACATGCAAAGGTAAGTCTTCAAAGGTGCCTGCCACCAGGGCTAACCTAGCAGGGCAGAGCTGTAGGAAGATGACCTTAGTCCCTATTGTTTCAGGGGCTGGCCTGTCTCCTGGAGGATAGTATAAGCCTCTAGGGGACAAAGATCAAGTCTTATCCTTTGTGACTCACTGAATAGATGCACACCAAGTTTCTTATTAATGAAAAGAATTATGTCAATCCTGAGGTATAATTACAAGAATTATATCTTCTGTGAGAGTCTCTCTTTAATTTTAAAACTGTTTTATCTTCCAAAATGTAGGAAGATGGGCTTGTGGCAAATACTAATGTCTACACAATTTTACTTTGAAATGGTTTATCAACGAGTCCCATAATTATGTTATTTGTGTACTTCCCAATGCAGAAATAGATAGAACTGGCCCTAAAAATAACAACTCGTTTTTACATAACATTTTCTAGTTCACAGGGTACCCTCAAGGATTCTCAAAGTCACCCTGTAAATGTGGTTAACATCCCTGTTTTATGTATGAAGAAAGCGAAAGCAAGAGAGATCGCCTTGGAAAATAAACCTGATCCTGGAGGTTGGAGCCTCGGTTTTCCCACTCCAATTCCCAGGAACATGGCTGTGCTTGGTCATCTCCCAGGGACCATCCATAACCATTTCTCATCAGGTCAGAAAAGGCTACTTAATGGGACTGCTTTACTCTCTACCAATCAACAGACCGGGAAGAGATTTTACTCAGAGGCTGATGAATGTAGGTTTCAGGGCTGCTTTGTCTGCAGACTCCAACACAATCCCACAACAGACAACCAAATGATGAGATACAAACTGGTTTTCTACCTCAAATATACTTATTGGGAAAGTGAATGCTACCTTTTCCCTTCTGGTGCAGACATAGCTTTCTATTTTTAATTACTGGAACGATTTTATTATACTCAGAGACAAGAGGCACCAGCCTGGAGTTTTAAATTCCACAGTGACATATCTAATATAAACATGAGTCTAAATTGGGCACATACTAATGTGCGCTTCAACATCACCTGGCAGTGATACTGGATTGGCTACCTTGTCCTTAGACATTGTGAAGACTTGGCTTTGAGCTTAATTAAATATTCTTTAAGAACCCTTCAAACAAGGCCTGGGAAGACATGTTATAAATGATACAAAAGTTTTACACGTTGGCCTTTGGAAACACTGACATTTAATAAGTGCAAATCCTAATAAAAGAAACTTAAACATCAAGAAGTGTAAGTTATGAAGCTGCAAAAACCCAGAAAGTGGGTGACAAAATCAGCATTTAGTTAAGCAAACCCTGAATAAGAAATCTGATGGGCACACCTGTCCTGAATCTGGTCCTGACTTTTCTGTGTTAATATGCTTATCCTAACAGTGCTGATCATGGCTCACCACCATCCTGGCACACCTTTTTTTTGGAAATGGCTTCTGGCTTGGTTTATGAGACAGAGAAGAAAATCTCTACTTCATTCACATCTTGATTTTCTCTGTTAAACTAAATATATTTGGACCACTTGTTCAGACTTGTTTGGAAATTACTTTGTCAGTTTCCAAAAAAGATGAAGATTAGCTGCCAGTGACACAGCACTGAGTAATGCCACCTACTTTTTTGTTTTGTGGAGAAGTTAAAATGTGATGCAAACAGGGTATGGAAATGCATTGTTCACAAGACAATCTCCTGTAGATTTAGGTGTAACTGTTCTAACATTTAAATGAATAATTTCATAAGCCAAACTCCAAGTATAGAAAAAGAGCATTTGCATTCAAATTACTTTCTTATGTTTTGTTAAAAAACTACAACATTTTTTCAGAGCCTGTAATACTTCCAAAATTTACTTTAAAAACTTCATTATGGAAGATTTCAACCATATCCAAAAGTAGAGAGAGCAATATAATGATGCCAACGTATTCGCTGCAGAGCTTCAATTGCAATCAATGGTGGCTCATTTATACTCTTAGCCCCTGTCCCCCACTGTCACACAATTACACTGACGCGAGTATCAGAGGTCATATCATTCCCTCCTTAAATAATTCAGTACATATTTCTAAAAGATAAGGGATCCTTTTAAAAACGTCCAATCACTCAAGAAATATACCTAAATCTAAGAAAAGAAAGTCAAATGTCAAGGAAAACATTACTTCAAAAGATCTAACACTAAACAAATGAGCTATTTCCCTTCAATAATAAGGAAACAGCAGTCTCTTTTAGCAGAGCGCTAGAGGTCAGGGGCTTTAAGGGGGAAACCCCAGAAAGGTGTGCACAATTTGTAACGTGCATATGAAAATTTTTTTTCTTGGTCTATCAGAATGTCAAACAGCTTGAGACTGAAAACATTTAAAGAACTTCTGCCCCTGGTTATGATTGTGTGATTGTGCCAATCACCTCCCTGTGCTGGGAAGAATTAGTCAAGCAGGGGAACAAATCCACCTAAAATAACTCAGAGATCAAACTGAATTCAACTCAGCAGTTACTGAGCATACAGTAGCTGCAAGACAGGAGTTACACTGTTGATAAACAAAGGTAAATTAGTCTAGTTAACTTAGAGTCTAGAAGGAGAAGACGTCCAATAGGTGAATATAGCTATAATAGAATGTCATGAAAAAGGTGCTGCTGTAGGTATTTTCATGGGGATCCAAATGAAAAAGCAATGATGTTACCTGGGGGGCGGGGGGAGCACCAGGGGTCATAAGATAGGAGAGAACTGCAGAGAAGGTCAAGAATTATACCATCAATTCCTGTCTGAAGATCCTCCTTAGCCCCCTAGCTGAGGGACATGAATCAATATGTTCACTGGTGTCTGTACCCCCCTCACTGGATGGGGTGGGAGAGGTGATTATGAAACTGGAGAGAAGAGGTTACATGTAAGTAGCATTTTGAAAATGGAACAGTCCTTCAGATCTGGAGAGGAGAGAGACTCACTGAAGAGGGAAGGGAGGTCATTCCAGGAAGAGAAAGGCAGGAACAAATGGGTGGAAATTACTGGCATGTCAGGGAACCAGCAGTGTGGTGACTTTACAGCAGAGTGTGTGGGTGGGGCTGGCTGACTGGAAATGCCTGCTGGGACCAGAGCTGGAGCCTTCCAGGCCAGAACTGAGCCATCACAGGTTTTAACTGAATCAGTTCTGCCTTTACAGAGTACGTCTCACTCTTGGGTGCCTGATGGATGCCCAATGTTTACTGAACTGGTGGTGCCCTGAATTAGGTGGATGGGGTAAGATAAATACTCGATAAGTAGTAGTTACTTAGGAGTCAATTGCAATAGGCCAGGAGAGGTCTAGAGTGACAGTTGTAGAAAAGAGACGAGGGGACATTTCAGAAATTTTAGAAATCATTATTTTTAAAAAGTGAAAAAAGAAAAGAAACAGAAGAGAGACTAAAGCATCATACAAATTCCATTACACAGTGTGGAACAGTGTTAGTATAATCCCATTTCTGTACACACAAAAAAAAAGTAGAAGTATATATATAAGCTATAAACACATAAAATATCACAGGAAGGGTGTGAGAAATAGATATCACTGATAGTAGGGCATGGAAAAGGGATTGGGAGAGAGGTAGGAGAGAGACTTTAGTCCTTTTGGTGTGCTAACCACATGATTTTCTATCAGCTAGTTAGAAGAACATAGAATTTCTTCCTTACTGTCAGCCACACAGGCAGAAAAGAGAAAAGGTTTCGGAGAGAGATCTGGGTTCATTCTAGCTCTGACTCTTCCTAACTGTGGGGCATGGACAAATTAATTTCTTTTAGTTTCTGTCCTCTTATTTGCAGAGAGAGAGATAATATTGGCTAATCGCTGGGTCGCTGTAACAACAGTTAAAATAATCCTGTACAAAGCATCTGGTAGAATACTTGGCAGAGACTAAATAAATAGTAAGTAGTAGCTATTTTATTATCAAGAAAACTTCTTTAACGTAAATACCTTCTTAGTATAAGAAAAGTTCCTCAATCTAGTTTAAGGTATGCTCATTAGCTAATCTTATTCCTACATTAAATATTTACACTGTACAAAACGACTAATGTAATCCATCTGATGAACACTATCCATTACTTATCTGTTTCTAGAAATTTAAACTTAACATTATTTATCTGCATTTCTAGATAGATGTTAATTTTTGTCTTTAAATGCCATTGACTCTATATTTGCTGAAGTCATGTATGCACAGAGGACTACTAAATACAAACCAGGTGCTACAAGGTACGAAGAAAGAATAGTAAGTTGCTATCCTCAAGGAACTGACAACTTCAGTGAGACAAACAGGTGTGACCTTCAAGTAACCATGGCCCAGATCTGGCAGAAGAGATGGAAATACTGGCAATGAAGTACCCAATTCTGGCCATGCATTTGCTGTAAGATGTTAAGTCACATGTTAGGGGAAGTTAACTCTGCAAACATTTTTTTAGGTGAGTTTTCTTAGGTGGGTTTCTTCTGTACAATACTATGCTTAAAATCAATTAAGACCAGTGGCAGCAACAGCATCCTAAGTGTTACAAAAGATTGGTCACTCTCAAAAGTCTTACTACTACACTTTGAACAGTCCCATCATTATTAAAGCATCATCAAACAAAAGTTCCTTTGTTATACACTGAGATGAATAATTTCAAACCATTTTCACGTGAGATGTTCTGGCTCAGATCTGCCCCAGCCTGGAAAATGAAGAAGATTTCGAAAAGAAAATAGCTGGGGTTTTAAGAAAGATTTTTGTTAAAGGCAGGAAATAGTGATGAACATCTTCCAGGATTTCAGAAGTATTGGTGAATGCTTAAAAACAAACAAACAAACAAAAAACCCCCACAAAGGCCTAAAGCCAGAGGAAAATGCATTTCACTTCATACACAGCACTGTGGGGAGAGAAAGAGTGGTGGGGCATGCACAACAAAACCCAGCCAGGTCATTATTCAAATATTTCTCTATGAAGCAGAGGCGTCTTGGGAGAAACATCCATACGAGTCTGTTGAGAAACAACAGTATAACGTGCACAGCGCTTTCTACTAGGGCAGCTTTTACGGATGCTGTAAATACGTTACGGAGGCACCTCGGAAAGATGACTTACGTCCCACGAGCCAGGCTCGCTGCCGAGCCCAAGAAGGTACACGCTGGTCCTTACCCCCTAGCTAGCTAGCCTATGGCTACATATTGCAGCAGAAGGTTGGATATTAAGAGGCTAATCGAAAGCCACCTATGAGCAGCAACACCAATTTAATCTCTGCCCTCCGCCTCTCCCCTCCCTCTTTCCATAAATCTCCAGATCGGAGTTGCAAAGAGACCGGGAACTCCAGCCGAGCGGCGAGGCCCTGCCTCCCCGCCCACTGGGTCCTCTCCCGGGCACGAAGTACTAGTCAAGCGTAAACTGCTCCCAAACGTCCTCAGCAGGCTCCGCGGGGCGAGTGAGACCCGGTTTTCTCCCCCGGCTTCCAGAGGGGCCGGCAGGGATGACAAGTGGCGCGCGCGCGCACGGGGGCGGCCAGGGGGGCTCGCCGGAGACGACGACCTTCCCCCCGCCACCCCGCCCCTCGCTCCGAGCCTCAGCCCCGGCCTCCCGGAGCCGCATCTGGAGCCTCAGCCCCGGCCACGCACGAGCCGACCGATGTGCACCCGCCGCTTCCCACCGCGTGGCGGGCCCCCGCCCGCTCGCCGTCCCGGGGTTTTCCGCCGGCGGCCGACGGTGGCGGGCGGCGGGTCTCGACCCCGAGGCAGCGACGCGCCGTAGGTGAGGCGAGCGGGGTCGAGAGGATGCTTCCCCACCGAGAAGCAGGAAGCCGCCCCAGCGGGCACATGCTTCCTCCCCGCCAGCCCGGCCCGCCGGGAAGCCTCCGGCTGGGCGGCGGACGCGGCCTCTCCTGCTGCCCCTGCCCCACCGGGGTTGCTTCTCACCTGTCCAAGAAGGTAGCGGCGACGCGCGAGGCTGGGAGCTGCGGCGACTCCGGCAGCGGCGGTGGCGGCGGAAGCGGTGGCGGCGGCAGACAATGGAGGAGTGAAGGACAGACACATTGACATCGACACACCGAGCCCGCCGCAGCCCCGCCTGCCGCCCCGCCCCGGCCCGCCCCCCGGCCCGCCCCTGGCGGGGGCCGCACCACTCCTTAAAAAATGGAGGGGGGTTAGCCAGAGCCAGACACCACTGCAAGCCCCAAAGCAGCCATTGCCGGGCACAGAACTTACAGAGAGGTAATTTAAATATTTCGTGTTCTTAAACATATAAATCAGGTTGGCCTTAGGAAACGTGTTAGAGGAATTTAACTCCCCCCCGTTTTTTGCCATTTGGTTTTTTCTTCCCAGGCCCCTCCAATGGGAGTCTTTGGGTGCCGCCTCCCGCAGCTCCTCCTACTGGCTGGGCCAATGACGCGCGAGAGGGGCGGGGACTGCCGCTGGGCTTGTAAAGACCGCCCTCCCGGCTCGCCCGAGCTCGCCGGCTGCTCGCCAGCCCGCGGGGGAGAGGGGAGAATTCGAACGCTTCCTCGGTGTTCCGGTCTGGAGCTGCCCCTTTGCGGCTGGCGTCCCTGACCCAGACACCTCGTTTCTTTTTAATACTTCCAGGGAAACAATAACCTTCAAGCTGGCGGAAGCAATGGTTCACATAAAGAAAGGCGAGCTGACCCCAGAGGAGAAGGCGCTGCTGGAAGTCATCGGGAAAGGTATGGGTGCTGGGCTGCTACGGAGGCGCTGCCGGCCTGGCCCGGGGGCGTGGCGGAGCCCGGGCGGCGGTTCTGCAAAGACCGGGAAACAGCGTTTCTCGCTTTGACGTGGGGCCGGTGGTGGGGGCGGAGAGGTGGGGAGGGACGAGCGCTGCCGGGACGGTCGCGGAGGTGGCCGAGGTTGGTCCTCAGAATCAGCGTTTGGAGAGGTACCCATTTCCCGGGCCCGGCTCAGATGACAAGGAGCGACCCCGGGGTGTGGGCTCCAGGGTGCGCGTTCAACATTTCTGAGGTGACGGCCGCCGCGCTCGGTCTCGGCGACCGCGGCCTGGCAGTTCCAGGTTCTTCGACCGGTGCGGAAAGCAGGAGCGCTTCGACTTCCGGAGGCCGAAAGCTCTGGATTCCTCGGCTGTCCCCGCCCCTGCCCGGGGGGGAGGGAGCTCGGGGGGAAGGGTTCTTGATAAGGGCGCAGAACTAGTTCTGTAGCTTGTCCCCTTGAGGCTCCCGCGCCCGCGGCCTCCCCGCCGCCTTCCAGAAGCCCCGGCCGCCGCAGGAGCCCTAGGGAAGCGGGGGGGGGGGAGTCGGGCCGGCGTCCCCCCCTCAGCGCGCTCGGGGCGGCCGCGCTCTTCCCGCTTTTCCTTCCACTCCCCCGACGCGTGTCCCGCTTCCGCTGCTGCGAGTCGTGGGGCGGGAGACGCAGGCCCTGGCCCCAGGGACGAGCCGAAGCCGTGTTTCCCCCTCATTCCCTAGTGGGGGTCCCGGCGGAGTTCCCCGCTAAGTCCCGTTACCTGGCAGGTGACAGCAGGGTGACACTGTGGCTTCACCTGCTCAGCGAGGGCGCGGGGACGGGGGTGCGTGGGCCTGCGGGTGAAGTTAACGTGGTTTTGAGGTCGAGCATGAGAAAGCCACGTGTGTCCTCGAATGGCAGAGGCCATAAAGGCTTCCTAGTTCCCAGTCTTCTAAGTAGCCAGGTTCAGATCTGGTTCCCCAGAGTGTGTGGCGAGTTAGCCCTTCACACTGACAAGGAAAGTCACAGTGTAAGAGGGAAAAAATCGGATTTGAACTCAACAGGTGGTGATGTGAGCCCACCCCGTCCAATCTCAACTTTAAGGCCGTCACAGCTGTATTTGTAATAAGCGTTCCCTGCCTAGAGTTGTGGGAGTTGGAGTTCTTATTTTTTTGTTCTGCACGGTTCTCGCCGACCTGTTTGGCACTGCAGCCTTTCTGCTCTGCCTGTGTCTGGGTAGTTTCTGCTTGCCTTTGTGCTCTGGCACTCAGGTAAGCAAACACGTGAGTTCCAGCCGTATGCCAGGGGCAGTGCTGGGCCTAAAGGAGACAAAGGATCGACTCACGATCCACCAGGGATGCAGATTTGTTTTTAAGCAATCCAGAGCTGTCACGTTCTTGGAAGCCTAAACAAGTGGGCAGTTTCAAAAAGTGGGTCTCTGAAAGGGGCGGGGGGGGGGGGGGGGGGTGGCTGGAGGTGTCTTTGGATATATTCTTAGGTGTCCACTGGTTTTTATTTAAAGATTAAATATAAGAGAATACATGTGAATTTAATCGGGTTAGTGCTAGGGTATTTGTACGTGTGCGTCAAGTTGCACCAGTGTGCACATTCTCTGCCTCACCGATTTTATGCGCCCAAGCAGATGAGAAGAGTACTGAGAGAGACTTAGTATGTGATCCATTCTTGTCAAGCGAAGGCCCCTGGGACATGGCTATACTTTCAAAAGTAATGGGGGACATGAAAAAATAACTAATGAATGTTAATATGAGTCAGGCATAATATTAACACTTTACATGTATTGTAACAACACAGGTCTGGTTTCGAGAATGTTCCCTCAGTCGTTTGCTGGTGATGTGACCTGCAGCAAGTTACTGTTGTTGCTCTTCAAGTTCTCTGCTTGAAAAATGGTACCCACCTCACAACATTATTGTGAGGATGCAATGAATTAGTATATGTAAAGCATTTAAAATACTATTTGTGTTGGCTGTTATTGTGGTAAATATGGTAATCTCCACTTCATAGACAAGAAAACCAAGGAACTGAGAAATTAGATAACTTGTCCAATGTCACATAGGTAATAAGTGGCAGAGCAGAAATACCGTCTGGCCCATAGTCCTAGAAATATGCTGGACTTGGAAATAAACTAAACAAAAAATGAAACCAGCACCATATAACAAGCCACACCATATTCACTTTGAGAGACAATTTAAGCAAAACATTATAATCTGTCAAGTTAATTTTAAATGTTACTGATTTTATAGTTTTGAGTGCATTTAATTTATAAAATAGTTTTTTGGGGGTTCGTATTTGAATAAAGGTTATAAGCAAAGCTTGTATTTATACTCATTAAAAACATTTTTAAAAGAGGTGGATGTTTTTGTTTTCCTCTTTTAATATATATATATATTTTAAATATATCTTTATTGATTTCAGAGAGAGGAAGGGAGAGGGAGAGAGAGATAGAAACATCAATGATGAGAGAATCATTGATCTGCTGCAGCCTGCAACCCGGGCATGTGCCCTGACCGGGAATCGAACCCTGATCGCCTGGATCCTAGGTTGATGCTCAACCGCTGAGCCATGCCCGGCCGGGCTGGATAGGACTTTTTTGATATTGTTATTGGGCTCTTTTCCTCTTGACTACATTTCTCAATTTTGAGAAGCACTAGATTAGTCAGTGCTCAAACTTGGAACTAACAATACATTTTTAGCCAAGTGCAACCTATCATCTCGTTCAATGTGAAATAAACTCCACGCATTTTTGATTGTCTTCCTTCTGTCAGTCACTGCTCTCCTGAAATTAAGCAGACCATAAGTGGGACTCACAGTCGGAGAAGGCCGCACAGTGCCTCTGACACTTTTAGAACAGTTTCTTCTTCTGAGTGAATTCACATGCTAGGTATTCTGCAGGCTGTCTTTTTGTTAGAATGCCAGGAAGTTCCAGATGAAACTGAGCTGTTTCTTATGTACCCATTTAAATCATAGTTAATGACAATATCCATTTCACAACACTTAAGAAGAGAAAACTGAAATCGCTGAAGTGCCTGAACTGCCTTATATTACTTGTAAAGATTGACCCATTTGTCTAACTTATGATATTTTTCTTAAGCACTGAGGAAGCACTATTTCAAAATAAATTAAGCCTTCTTTAAGGCTATAAACCAGAATATCTTCCATTTACTTACTTTGTTTAGTACTTGAAATATCTGGAATCACTGTTGCTGACTTATAACAAAAAAGTAGTATTTTAATTTTTTTTCATTATTTGTATAAATGCAGCTATGAAATAGGTTTGGATAATAAGGTTTATTTATTTAGGTATGATTTAAGTATGACAAATGGTACACATTTAAAGTGTACACTTTTTAAAATCAGTTTTTGACTTAGGTATATACATCCATGAAACCATCACTACAGTCCAGATAATGAACAGTTCCATCACCCCAAAAGGTTCTTCGTGCCTTTTTATAATCTTTCACTTCCTCCACCACTGTCTCCAGGCAACCACTGATAGGTTTCTGGCTCTATTGATTAAATTTCTCTATTCTAGAATTTTATGGAAGTGGAACCATACAACAAACACTCTTTTTTTTTTCATGACTTCTTTCACTTAGCATCGTGATTTTGAGGTTCATCTATGCTGTACCAATAGTCTGTTTCTTAATTTTTTCTTTTATTTTCATTGTATGGATATACCACTATTCGCTTACCTATTCACTTTGATGGACTTTACAGTTCCCAATCTTGGACTATGAAAAGAAGATCCTGCCTTAAGTTCCTGTATAATGAATAATATTATTTCTAGTATCTTCATGGTTTAGAAAGATTCAGGTTTACTAAAAATTATAGAGTTCAAAGAAAACATTAAATGTATAGTTACATTAACTCAAAGACTGAACAGGTTATGCAACCTCTGTGGGCTTTATTTTTGTCATTTATAGAAATGACAGTTCTTTAGATATTCTGATTTTCAGGCAGTGATTCCTAATCCGAATTTAAGGCCATTTTGTTACAAAGTCTAAAAATAGAAGTAAGAGAACTTTTAGAAACGTCAGACTTAAACAGATTTTAGTATTTTAAAATACATGTTATAATTAGAGGTCTCTACTTTTTAAATATATTTATAGCTATATATCTATAAGTAAATCTAAACCCATATATTGTTATTTTTAAAATTTAGACACTTTATCCTCCCTCCCTCCCTCCTTCCTCCCTCCCTTTCCTCTTCTCCCCCCCCTTCCACTCCACTCTGTCTAAAGAACAATTGAAAAAATATCCTTGGGCGAGGATTAAAAAAAAAAAAGGTTCCTGAGTTCAATTCCGGCCAAGGGCACCTACCTCGGTCGCAGGCTCCATCCCTGTGCCTGGTCAGGGCTCGTGCAGGAGGCAGCCATTTGATGAGTCTTTCTCACATTGATGTTTCTCCCCCCCCCCCCCCGCCCACTCTCTCTGAAAAGCAATGGAAAGACTATCCTTGGGTGAAGATTAAAAAAAAAAATTAGACACTTTAAATATTTTATACATGATTTTACTTATATATACACATTATAGCAACTAACAAGACAAACAGTATTTGAAATACTTAACTTGAATATAGATTCCTTAAAACATCCCTTTTGGGGATCCTATGAAATGAATGAAGACCATATATACCCAAAATCTCATGGTTATCTGATGGATTGCTGGAAACAAATGTCCAAAGTTTTTTGTTTCTCCCCTTTCTTGGCAACATCTGCTTGTCTTCAGTAAGGGATCAATGGTCCCAATCTAGATATTAGAAATGTCACAATGATATTGTGCTGCTCTGAATATAAAATAACAAGAGCATCTAATATGCACTGAAGGGCTAGCATTAGGACAGGATCTTTGTCCTCTGAACCCTACAGGATGGATACTACTATCTGCTTCACAGAGGACTTGTTCAATTTCATAGTAGTCCTGTAGTGTGGTAGAAGAGAAGGCACTAACAGCGAGAACATCACTGTTAGCACCATCTCTCCTCTGCTAAAATGCTGGTCTATCCAGACAAGTTGATTAGTCCCACCTTAATGAGGCAGGTTGGGTTGTGTTTTCTTTGGTTGAGCAACTTGGAAAAATTCTCAAAAGGAAAACAAATCATTACATATTACTTTCATCAGTTATACGTCTGTTTTGTCTCCACTGAAAATAAATGTTGGCTCATTTCACATTCCCCTTATAGTAATGTATCCCCCAATCTTAAGAGTTTGTTAAATCAGATTTAACATACTTCTTTCCCAGAGTAAAGCGAAATAAGTCAGGCAGAGAAAGACAAGTATCACATGGGCTCACTTATAGGTGGAATCTAAAGACCATAATAAACTGATGAACAAAATAGATTCAGTGACATAGGAGCATGGAACAGACTGACAAATCTCAGAGGGAAAGTGGGGATAGAGGGGGGGTGGGGAGAGATTAACCAAAGAATTTATATGCATATATGCGTAACCCATGGACGAAGACAATAGTGTGGTGAAGGCCTGAGGGTGGGGGGGGAATGGGTGCAGGGTAGAAGGGGTTAAGGGGGGGGGCACATCTGTAATATTTTCAACAATAAAGATAAATTTAAAAAAGAAACTTAATTGCAAAATATTGTTTGAGAGTCTACTGTGGACAGTAAGGAATGAAAAAAGTAAAAATCCTGCCTGAGCCCTGTGTTTCACATTTCTATGCTATTCTAGACTATCAGTAATTTTCTACTAACGCCATTAAATTAGGAACAACAAATTAGAAATCATCATAAGTTTTCCTCTTTGGATATCTTGCCCATCTATTTTCTAAGATATGTTTTCATTCTCTATAAGCCAAAACCATTTCAGGAACAAATTTCTCATCCTATTCCCTGCATGCAGTGGTATGTGTGTTCACGCCTCGCCTTTTATTGATTTCTTTTTAACTGCTCTCTAACAGGACAGATTTAATTTAGATTGTTGGCCATTGGGCTAAACAGTTTATAGAATCACTGGTCTGTTCTTTAACGTGAGCCAAATGTTTATGACTGTAATCTTTATCCCCCCCCTAATATGTAGCAGGCCTCAATATGCTCATGATCCCTATAGTATTCTTCCTTTACTGCATAATCATCTCCTGATCAGATGGAAAATAACCTGTTATTCCTTGGAGGACACTGGGATTCAGCTGAAGCATCTTCCTCAAGTGAAATTGGGGTGTGGGAGTTTTTGTTCTGTTTCAATGCCACTCTAAAGATGTTTGTGAGAAAGTCTGTGGTAAGAAGTCACAGGTAGGAGTAAGGTTCTATGCTGCTTACATGCTTTCCCTTCTCATTCTGTAGCATTGCAGATGGGGTAGAGGGTCAGACAGTGTACTATTTGCAAAATAGCTGCTGTCACAATCCAGGGACTTGGAAATCATTCACTTGATATTTCTCCAGCAGAGCTATTTCTCTGTCAATCTAGGAGACATTTCTCTGTTGTAAGTTGGTGTAGAGCAAGCATTTGACTTGCCTAAGAAGCAGGTCAGGGAGAGAGAGAAGTATGCTTATCTTTATTCTGCATTCCAGAATGCTAGTCTGGAAGACTAGCAGAACTTAGCACATTCTTGAACTATAATTCTAAATTTAAAGAGAAGAAATAACTCCTAGTTGGGGGTGCTCCTATTTTATGTCCTTTTGGAAGAGAGGCTTATCTCATCCTTTCTCCCTGAGAACATTCAGTTTCATTGTTCTCTTCCCTGTCAAACCAGAATCATTTTGGCAGAACTTGTGGCTGACTCGTTTATGATGATAATAGCAACATTCTCTCCTGCAGCTACTTGCTTCTATCAGTATGCCTCACAGAAGACTGGAAAAACCTGACAGTTGTGGCCCAATTACAGCTCATTTTCTAATTTATAGAGGACTGACCTTCAGGATTACATCAGTGGACTTTAGCATGAGAGTCTAAATACTGATCATAGGGTACTTTTATATAGTATCAGGCTTTAAAGATATGTTTACCTGAGCATTTCCAAACCAAGAATGCTATTACAAGCATGTCATCAATTCACAGGGCCTAATGGTGACAAAGTATATGAATACTGACTGTATTTTGAACACCAATTATTACGTTGACTGGTATTTAAGCTTTAAGTGATGGGTTGGACTAGATGCCCCTTAAGATTTGTTTCAGTAGTAAGAGTCTTACACTTTGTGGTTATTGTATTACTGCCAAAAGGAAAATGTGGCCGATTTAATATAACCTAAGGTCAGTGGAAATAAAACCAAGATGGAGCTATTTTAGTTTCTATAAATCTTTTATTCCAGATAATTTCTTGGTAGAATAAATAGTGTGTGATTGATACTTTATTTCATAACAACCTAACCTGACTAGTATTAATTTTACAGATAAGCCTTTAATTTGTTTCCCCCACGTTAGATTTTTTCCTATTCTAATGATAAATAACCTTTTTTTTTTTAGGTAGTGTCCAAGAAGCTGGAACACTATTAGCCAGCAAGAATGTTCGTGTCAACTGTTTGGATGAGGTAAAAATTTAAAAAGTTTAATAAAGTGTTTTACTGCCTGTGAGAGTGGACTATATATAAAATCTAGTAAGAGTTGTTTTTCTAGCCCTGGCCAGTGTGGCCCCGCGGTTAGAGCGTGGGGCGGTGCACGGAAGGGTCTCCTGGGCTGCGGCTCCATCCCTGGCCCCTGTGTCAGCCAACCAGTGTGTCCCTCTCACTGATGTTTCTCCTCGTCTCTCCCTTCCGCTCTCTTTAAAAGAAAAAATCTAATGAAAAAAATATCCTTGTGTGAGGACTAACAAAAAAGAATTGTTCTTCTAGAATCTGTGCTCAAGTTATACTAATACTAAACCAAGTGTAGGCAGACAGGTCACAAAAGGTAAGAACCTGTTTAATTGTATTAGTAATCAAATAAGTGCAAATCAAACCTAAATTGTAACATTTCTTGTGAAATGTGGGAAACATTGGACTTTTATATGTTAATGGATTAAGTGTAAATTGGCATCAGTTTTTGAGAAAATATTAGAATTTGTGTTATTTTTATTTTCATTTATTTATTTTTTAATATATCTTTATTGACTTCAGAGAGAGGAAAGGAGAGGGAGAGAGAGAGATAGAAACATCAATGATGAGAGAGTCATTGATTGGCTGCCGCCCGCAACCCGGGCATGTGCCCTGACCGGGAATTGAACCCTGATTGCCTGGATCCTAGGTTGATGCTTAACCGCTGAGCAACGCCCAGCCGGGCAGAATTTGTGTTATTTTTAAACATACGTACTTTTGGTCCTGCAACTCTACTTCTAGGGAAAGCTAACTATACCTACACTCAGCTTTCTAGATAGAACATTTACTATCCAAAATAACTCTGAGATGATGGTAATGTGTATTCTGAGGTGTCCAATACCAGCCTTATCTGTGTGTGGTTATTGTGTTATACAGCACAGTTCTGCTACTAGAAAGTTAACTCAACTTCAGTTTCTTGTGCAGAAGGAAGAGGGGTTTTATTAACCCTTTACCCACACATGTATAGCAAACTTATATCAGACAAAATAAAGTTTAAAATAAGGAAATATCTAATAGATCAAAACTCTTTCTTATAAATTAATAATCTACCGAGAACATACCAGTCTTAAGCCTTCACTTATAAGCATATAGGCTTTGATGTTCATTAAAAAAAAAAAAAAAAAGTGAGAAATTTGTAAGACCATAGTAGAAACTTTCAGGAAACAACAGATTAAGTAGAAAAAAAGTAATTCAGGGGCAGAAAATTTGGATAACTTAATTAGCAGTCTGTGTGCTGTGTTTAAGACAGAAAAAAACAGTACATTTTTTTACATGAAACATTGATAATTAGTCTATGTATTGTACTGTTTTATAAAAGAAATTTTAGCTAATTTCACACAAATTCACCAAACATAATAGAATACATTGAAAATGAACAAAAATATGATCCAAATAGTAAAACATGTAACCTGAAATATTTTAAAAATTTTAAATAATTCTTGGTAAAAGATGAAATAGAGTGAGAAACTTCCTACTATTTAGGACTGAAAACACTACATTTATCAAAAAATTTGGTATGGGAAAAAATTATTATAAACATGACACAAATAGGTTCAGAGATTACACAGCAAGCGGCATGATTGGGATAGCTCACTACCTCTTTGGAAAAAAGCTCTCTCATTGGTTGACTCTGAAAACCAATCACTGCTAAGAAGACAACTGGTAAACAAGAAACACCAAAAAGCAAAAGGAAAAAGAAACACAAAAGCATTTTATTTTTATGAGAAAAAGGTAGTGTCAGGAAACAGGGAGGCAGACAGATAAATAGGTTGATGTGATTAAAGAGGTGACAGTTAAAACACAAGCAGACATAAAATGAGGACAGTTTGTAATATAAGACCCAAAAGCTTTGGAGACTACATTGTTAGTCTCCATATGCTTTTGCATATCCAATGAAATATCCAACCTCCTATGTACTGGGTACCTAATACTATTTGGTAGATAAAAGAATAAGCTGTTCCAAGTTAATTTTCTCAGTAACCAAGAATATTCTAAGTTTTACAAGTGCTGGAGTTTCAAAGTTGTTTTGAATGAAAACCTCTTAAAACATATAATCTCTCACTTTAGTAAACTTTACAATGCTAACATAATTTGAATTGGTCCTGATGATTCAAGACTATTATTTTGAACATAAGCCATCAATATTCTCAGGGGACTGTTGATGTGAGAATTATGGGGAAGATGGGACCTTTCAGGTGGTTGTACAAGAGGCAACTTAATGGGAGTAGTCAAAGTTTCTTGAGAGTAGTAATGGAAAAATGGTAAGATTATAACTTTAAAACTCCCCTAGTTGGGTGTGTCTATAAGGATGTGGCACTTAAATGTTGGGAGTGGTTTTGGTGGGTGTGGGTAGTCAGAATCTCTTTGTACAGAAGCACCTTTAAGGGAGTAGGAATGGACTATATAGTCACTACCTTTTGAATGAGGCAAAAATGTATTCAGAGCATGACCAGGGTGATAACCCCTAAAGGATGATATAACTACATAAGAAGCTAGTGTGTAGCCTGGTGGGCAGTCACTCAGCAATCCCATCCTACCATGACAGGTTGTCTAGCTCAGAGTGAATAATCCCAAGACTACAGCACTGTCCTATAATTAAAGAAAAAAATTAAATGAGCTTTCAGTACAATGTGATAATATGCTTACAAGCAAAGATGTGAAAAGCTTATATTACAGACTGTCCTCGCTTTATGTCTGCTTCACCTCTGTTAATCACATCAACCTATTTATCTGTCTGCCTCCGTTTCCTGACACTACCTTTTTCTCATTAAAAAAAAATGCTTTTGTGTTTCTTTTTTGCTTTTGCTTTTTGGTGTTTCTTGTTTACCAGCTGTCTTCTTAGCAGTGATTTGTTTTCAGAGTCAACCAATGAGAGGGCTTCTCAATGTAAATACTACCAACCATTCCTCCATATTTATATAAGACCACAGTCTTGTATATATGACCAAGTCATATATATGATCAAAGTATAAATGTAGTTTGGGAGAGCATTGTTTTAAAAATGAGACCACTATAATGTACATTTCCTGCATCTTGCTTTTCTCATACTTTATTCAATTTTTCCCTTGGTAGGAATTCTATTTGTTTTGAGATTTTTTCTGTATTATTATTTTTTAATGCATTTGTATCTGTGTGTTTATTTGTTTCCCCAGGAACTAAGTATGTGTGGTAGAAATGAGAGCCCTGGTAACCTGGGTTCTGGTCTCTGCCCTGGTCATTTGACTAGTTATATGAGGTTGGGCAAGTCTTCTCTGAGTTTGTTTGCTAATCTGTAGAAAAACAAAAACCAATAAGACCATCTTCCTCAGCAGTTCATGGAAAATGCAGGTGGGGAAGTGAATATAAAAATACTTTACAGATTATAAAGTTAATTTTATTAATTCATGTTTGTTTTATGTTTTTAATTTAATTGCAGGAGTTGCTCATAGGTTGGTGAAAAGGCAGATAATTAAACTTAATACATTTTTTCCTTTCTGTTACAGAATGGAATGACTCCTCTAATGCATGCTGCATATAAAGGAAAACTTGATATGTGCAAATTACTTTTGCGACATGGGGCTGATGTAAACTGTCATCAACATGAACATGGATACACAGCCCTCATGTTTGCTGCGCTTTCTGGTGAAGTTTTAGTATTTATTCTAATATATTACTATTAGTAATTACCTACACAAATTTGTTAGAAGTACATATATACTTTTAAATGCAATGCATTTTTATTATAGTAATTTTAAGGTCAATTCTAATAGAAAATAATGGTGGGGATTGGTTTTTCAAAAGTTATTACATATGAAATGTATAGTTATTTTGGTAATTTTTTTAGTTATTAAAATCAATTGATTCTTTATATTGACAATATACAGTGTGGGGCATAAGTAGATTTGCTGTTGTGAGTATACGAAACACAGAGTTTATTTTTGTATTGTTATTATTTTCCATATGAACAAGTGTAAACATAGTTTTGCCCCCCCCCCGTATTTTGTGTAGAGTTGTGGAGCTGGATCAGTTATTCTTTCAGGTTGGTTCCCTTGATGTTGTCTGTCTTGTTGTTCTCTTGAGAAAACAACTGCTCTGCTGGAGTGCATGTTTGCTCCACTGGCATTTATGTACTAAATGGGACTATCCATTTAGAAATTTATTTTGATTTATGTTGCTTATTATTTGCTGAATAAAGACAGTTGGGAAATATTATCTAAAATTAAGTGGAGTTATCTAAAATTGTTGCCATTTTTTAAGGAAATGAAGATGTACTATAATATCATACTTTAAAGGCAGTAATCTGTATTTTTATAGTCCTGGAATAGAAAAGCATTCCTAAGCATTACATAAAATACAGAATTCAAAAAGGACAACATTGACCAATTTGACCACATATAATTTTAAAATTTCTATATATAGAATATACCATATATAGAGTTAAAACACAAGTGGAAAACTAAGGAAAATATATATTACATGTCTTAAAGGTCGTATTATTATAAATGAAAAGGTCTTATAAATCAATTGGAAATGGCAAATACTGCAGTAGAAAATTAAACAGAAAATTGAAAAGAACAAAAGCAATACAACTGGCTAACAAACAGATTATTTCTCACTTACCACTTTGGCAGAGTGACAATGCCCAGCATTGGCACAGGAACCTCTGCACTATTTTGGAGTGTACACATTAGCCCAGCCTTGCTGGAAGGCAGCCTGGCAAAGTGCATTTAACATATGTGTAACCTTTGCTCCCGCAGTGTTTTCCTGGAGCTATTCCTCAGGAAATTGTAGTTCACGTTGCAAAAATTAATGGAAAATGCTGTTCACTAAGTGTAGTTTATAATAGCCAAATATCTGTAGTAGAATAAATGTAAAGGATGGTTACAGACAAAAAAATGTAGAAAGGTAGACCCCCAACTGTTAATAGTTATCCCAGGGCCTGAAGGTGTAAAGGATGGGTTAGTAGATATTAAGTAGACTTCTATTCACTTTTGTCTTTGTTTTGATATTTTTTTGTTTGTTTTGACTTTGTACTAAGCATTATCATTAGGAAAAATATATTTTGTTCTGTTATAAAAAAAATAAAGGTGATGTTTCTATTCAGTTTTTATATTGCCTGATGTGTTTTCCAGAGAATAAGTTTAATTTCTAGTGGGTTCTTCTAGCATTTTACTCTTTATGATTTATATATGAAAACCTAAAAGTTTGTGGGGAAAAAGAGGTACAGATAGGGCGACATTTGAATTGTACCCTCCTTAACATTAACAAATATGTTCCCTTTTAAAAACCTAGGTAGTAAAGACATCACCTGGGTAATGTTGGAGGCTGGAGCTGAGACAGATGTTGTCAACTCAGTAGGAAGAACAGCAGCTCAGATGGCAGCCTTTGTGGGTAAGTTATTTTATGGCAGTTTCACATGAGTTTGTACCCAAAATTTTCTCAATGGGAAGAATGTCACTTTGCTTCTCAAAAAACAAATACTGTTGTGTTTATTTTTTTAACTGTTTATAGCCCACTAGGTTTTGTCTGACTCAATGGAATACCCACGGCACTTTGGAGATGAACGAGCTATTTTAAATGTCCACTTTGTGAGACACAAAGAATGGTGGAGCTGTTTTAGTTGTAGTCAGATACTTTGAATGAGTATATTTTATTTTCTAAGGAAAGTAGTGTAACCTAAATGTTTAAGAACATCAATTGCAGAGTCAGCAGTCCTCAGTTTACATTCTGGCTGTGCTACTCAATAGCATGTTCCTTACTGATTCTGACCTTCAGCTTCCTTATTGTAACATGTTACATGCTTACTGAAAGGATTAAATGAAATGATAGAGCTTTATGTGTAGCACTAAATAAATGCCATCAGTTACTGCTGTTAATTATAATTACAATAATGTAATTCTTTCATAGGAGGGAGCATTAATAATAATATACAGCTGCTTCATTATCATCCTCATCAACCACAAATATTTATTGTGTGTGCCTAATATTTCGTGATGTGTTAATCCTGTTACTGTACATAATATAGAGGGTTTAGAAGAGAATGGGAGTGAATATTTGATCATTGGTGTTTTGGCCACACTAAATTGGCAGGCAGAAGAGTCCATTGATAGAAAAACTATAAACATCCGATATACAGGGAGCATCGTAAGTGGCCTTGTGGGGACTAATAATTCATTAAACAAATACTTAATGTTCACAACCTATATACCAAACTTCACTCTAGATGCTTTTGTTATATTGGTGAACAAGAGAGGCTGTTCATGTGTTCATGGCACTTGAGGATAATAGCAGTGATGGGCATTGTGAAATAGTCTACTCCAAGGAACTACTTACAGCTCCATAGAAATACATCAAGAAGGGATCTTCTATCCTTATTCTAAGGAGCTTTCAAGAGAAATAAAATTTAAATTGAGATAGAATGGGAATTAATCAGATTTGGGGTATTGAAACTATATATTTTGTTAAATTTTACGGTCAAATTATCATGAAACTACTACCAGTAGCTACCATTGATTAAGTAAGACAGTCACTGAGTCACTTTATGACAGCTCTGTGAGAACAAATATTATTTTAATTCAATTTCAGCAGGGTTGGAGAAAGGTATGGCATTTGCTGTGCAAACTTCAGAGAAATATTTATCTCCAATAGCTGTTGATTTATTTCTTTTTCTTGTCATTTTTATTAGTCTCCTGGGTTTTAATAGCTATTCAATTTTATCTTATTTTCTATTTGAATTAGCTTCAGGCTTCAAAGTAACAAGAAATAGTAATAGAGATAATTGGCATGTGTTATCATTTTAATGGAAATATTTTTAGCCTTTCATTTTTTATTATGATTTGCTCTTGGTTTTATTATTGCATTAATGCCACTCTTTGTCTTAAATTTTAGTTCTACTTTTTCTGATATTATAGCCATTCCTGATTCCTTTTTTGTTTTTAGCATTTTGTCAATAAACTCTTTACCCATCCCTTTGTTTTCAATTTTTATTATTTCATTTTAGTAGTGTAACTACTATTACACCTAGATATTTATTAACATGTAGGTGGGTTCTGTTTTATAACCCAAAAGATATTCTTGCTCTTTTAAAAGGTTTCATTCCGCTTATGCATATTTCATATAATTACTGATAAACTTGATTGCACTCCTCTTTTACTCAGTTTTTTACTCTGTATTTTACTTGGTAGGGTGTGTGTGTGTGTGTGTGTGTGTGTGTGTGTATTTCCTCAATGTGACTGACCTGGTCATGTTTTAGAGTACATTTTATTTCTCCTTTTATTAACTTGAACTATCAAGAATGTTTTTCATTCCACTAGTGCTTACTTTCCTATTCACAACACTCCCAATTAAACCCATAGTTCTCAGCTATCATCTAAAAACAAGAACAAAACTATACCCTGTGCCCCACCCCCAAAACCCTGTATTTGCCCGTTTATCCACCCCAAAAAGAGGAAACCTTAAAACTCATTCATTTCTTCACATCCTCTGTTTTGGTTTTTTAGGCAACAGGCCTTTTCTTTCCTCTTCTGTCACTTCCTAGCTGTGAACTTTGCTGAGAGAGATTAGTATTTTTAGTACCAAAATGTACTAAAGTGTAACTTATAGTGTGTTACTTCTCCTTCAGTACTTCTCATGGTCTATAGTACAATTCTTCAGTCATGCTTTCTCCACCCATTCGGATGATCTCTGCTGCCAAGGGCTGTTGGTCTCCACTGTTTCCTCTTTCTCCTCACTCCATCTAGACATCTCTGTTCTCATTTAGGTTTTAGTGACAGGACCTTCTCAGATGGTATGTAGGTTGTATATTATTTGAAACTCATCATAACCAAAACTATCTTTTTCTCTGGAGAACACGAGTCATATCTTGGGCAGTTTCATGATTCATGTATCATTGTTCTTTTCTTGAAATCACATGTAGAAGTTACTCCACAGTTTTCCTAATCCTGGTTTTGCACATGGGAGTTTGATTTCTTTTTCTTTATAAATTTTTCATTCTCATTGTGGAAGCCTGTTTCAATTTCAGTTTATCCCTGAAAGTTAAAAAAAAAAAAAAAAAAAATCTTTTTTCTAGGATGTGTCTAGTTGTGTATGTGTTCTCATTAATCCTGTCCAGGACTGACTGAGGGAGCCCATTCAATCTAGAAGACTCAAGTCTGGTGATAGTAATCACTGGAGCAAAGTGGTGCACTGGTTCCCCCTACTCCCAGCATTTATTTTGTGTATTAATGGTACTGCTTTATTAGTATGTATTCAGAATTCGTAAATTAAAAACCAGTAAAACTACTGAATAGTTTTGATTATAAAAGTCTAAATATAAATTAAGTAAAATGTATATTTATAATGATAAATTATAAATGTAAATTATTAGCAGATTAGACTAAAATGTCAAAATAATTTCAGCACTACCTAAAATGAAAGAGATTAATCTTATAAAAAGTAAAGTAATATTTTTCCTTCTCACAAAAGTGTAATCTTAAGAAATGCCTAGTCCTGTGACAGTGTCATTGTTATGTAGCCAGTATTTTTAATATTTTCAACTCCTAACAGGGCTATTTCTGACTATACTATTGGGGGACTGATGAGAAGATAAAAGTTAAATGCTAATTCCTCGTTTTCCTCTCACCCCTTTATCTTTAAATCTTACGTCTATTTTGATACTTTTTAGGAGCTGTTTTACAACTTTTCTTTTAGAACCATATGTATCACTAGACACAGTTTAGCGAAGTAGCATGGGGATAATGTGGATTACAGGCTTATGAGAGCAAAAGCTTTTTCTCTAATGCATTTCACAGAGCCCAGCTTTTCTCAAATTCCAGGGGAGGGGAGATTAGGTTACTAATATGAATAGTAATTATGACAAAAGTTCTACAGAATATATTTAAGTTTCTATATAACAAAAGCGAGATGTGACTAGGGAATAATGACCATTACTTGTGTAGGGTGGAAGAAGAGACATTTAAGTTACATGCAACCTTTGTAAAATATTTAGGGTAAAAAATTGTAAGTTGAACACTGCTTTTTTTGTAATCCACATAATCTTTATACATATTAGGGATTCTGTGTCTTTAGAAGATTTTTTCCCTCGACTTTACAAAGCATGCTTATAACCTTTTACTTCTCCACCTCTACTCTCCTTTCCTGAAAATTAAAGATGTTAATGCATGTTTATCGCACAAGAAAACAGAGCAACATAAAAAAAATTTGGAAAATGCCTTACTGTAATAAAATACCAAATTTCCTGTTTTTCTGTTAAAAGGTCAACATGATTGTGTAACTGTAATCAACAATTTCTTTCCTCGAGAGAGATTGGATTATTACACTAAACCCCAGGGACTGGATAAAGAGCCGAAACTGCCCCCAAAGTTGGCAGGCCCACTGCACAAAGTTATCACCACAACAAATCTTCATCCTGTCAAGGTAGTGTAGTGTCTGTTATATTTGCTTTTTATTTAAAAATTGCTTCAGACTCTAAACTGCTCTTCTTATATAGGATCATAATTGTACTGGGTTGGGTCTTGTAGATGCAGAGCTTGCAATGGGCTCTCTTACTCAGTTGCCAGAGTGAAGGAGTGCTCTCATTTGAAACCTGGAACATAGTGAGGACAGGAGAGAGGAAGACAACTTAGGTAAAGGGGTGGATGCAGCTGAAGCCTAGCTTCCACTTCGTCTCACCGGGAACTCTGGACTGTTAATGACTCTGGAGAGGCAAGGAGGGCAGGCTCTCACATCAGTCATTGGCTGAGGCCTGTCCCCAGAGGAAAAGGACAGCCTTCCAGATAGTGCCAAGTCTGGTGGCTCCCTGGGGAAGGAGGCAGCTCTGAGCGCATAGCAGCCAATACTCCCAGCAGCAGGGACCTGGTACACAGGCCTATAAAGAGGATCTGGGCGGGGCACCAACAGCGTCTACTCTGATAACTGTCCTTCTACGAAATGTTCTGAAATGCAATCATGAACACATTTTTTTAAGGCAAGTAGCTATTGGATGACTTTAAGTAATACAGTTCTTCCAGTACTTATTCATATCACACAGATTTTCAAACTTTGACAACTAACCCAGAAGTTCAAATGGCTTAACTGGGAGACTTCAAGAGCTGTTCTGAACTATTTTCACTGCTATTTTCATATTTTATATACAACTCTTTTGTTTATAAAGTAAATTTTAATCAACCAAATGAGTATAATTTCTTTAATGAGTCACTACAGAAAATTCCACATGTGCTACAATAATGCTGTCCTTGATCAGATTTCAATGTCTCTTGTAGTCTTCATTCATAATATATAGATTTATAGTAATTCAGAGCTGTTTGGTGAACAGGACAGTACACTGGGTCAAAAACTGAGGTTTTTCCCTTAATACATGGTGGTGTTACAATGTAGTGAAATAGATTTCCTTAGAAGTCTATTACAAAAGAAGAATCTCTATAGTAAACTCAACACCATTAAAATAAGTAGACAATTCTCACAAACTCTTTTGATGGTACACGCTAATTTGAAGATATAAGTTCAAAATTGTATAGAACCTTATTTATTGATTCATCCCTTTGCAATGTAGACTTTGAAGCTCAAGAAAAAAATGAACAAAATATACCTGTCATGTGACCCTTCACCCAAATTAATTTTCTGGGCCATCAAGAAAGATGATGAACTAGCAGATTTTTACCATAAGACAGACAAGTAGAGTCTATCTTGATTTTATTTTTCAAAATTCAAATGTTTTACTTAACATTCTGAAAAAACCACTAGAGGCAAACTTGTGATCCTAAGTGGGCAAAGAAGAAATTCAGCTGTGAATCACATGTTTGTATTTCTACTGGAGATTACAAAGGTCTTATAATTTAACCTTTAAAAAATATTTAGCCTCTTCTACATCAGTGCTTCTTGTCCACCCAGCACACAGGGGACATTGAGATCTCCTGTGAATAGCAGCAACTGCATCTCCATGGCACTCTTTCTCTTAGGAGGGGCAGGCTGGGGTGAGAAGTCAGGATTTTTCCTAGGGATATAATATTTCTCAATGTAGAGAATGTGTGTTTTTACAAAGCCCTTGTTCCGCCTCTAGCCTGAACATTACTAGATATTCTGGTGTAGACTGATTCAGTGTCATTTATATCTCTTTTTTCCATCCTCTTAAGATGACAATAATCTCAATTATTGCAGTAATTGAGTCTGTGGAGTAATTTTTGATGTTTACAGGGAACCTAGTCTCTCAGGGTTAAATGTCCTAAGAATTATGGTACCTCCAATTATTTTGAGTAAATCAGATTAAGGGTATATCTATACAGGCAATAAGTTATAAAAGTATATAAGTTGAAATAGCCTACATTTTATTTTTTAGAGCATTTGGTCTTGTAAGAGCTACGACTCTATGATTACAGTACTTCCCTTCAGACCAGACCTTGCTTTTTGTAGGGATAAATGCTGTATTCACTTGAAAACCTTTCTTTTATCCACACTTCAGATAATAGCTGCCCAGTTGCTTCTGTGATGGCCCATTTTCATTGCCTTACCCCTTTTCAAACTGGCATTGGTTTCCATAGGCAGCATGATAAAAATGTAATTAACAGCCACTCTATAAAGCTAAAGACTTAAAAATCTGCACAGAAATCATCACACAATTCATTTCTTGCTACAGTGCACCCGACACCGCTTCATTTGCATCGAAGTTAAGTGGCTGCTACAGCAATAAGGGTGTTTGTTTTCAACAGGGACTTGGGGAATTGTGCTACTGCCCAGAATACAGAGGTTAGAAAGGAGAAAATCAGGTTCACAGGAAAAATGACAACAGAGTTGAGCACGGCAGCAGATGTGTGCAAATGAGCTCATTTTTTATTGTTAACATGACTTTTAAGCCCAGAATTGTTGATTTAGTAATTTTTTAAAAATGGAATTTACAAAAAAAAGAATTCAAAATGCCACTGTATAAACATACTCTAAGGTTGCTGTTCTCTGGGAGATGAGATATATCTGGGCTTTTATACCTACAGAATATATTTATTCCTCCTCACTAATGAATAATAATGATTTTCATTATGTATTACTTTATAATGTCACAGAGATTAAAAAGAGGAAACTAGGTCAAGTATTATCATTTTGTGTGCAGCTATGTAAATGTTTCCGGAAGCTCATGGTAGAGCTGTGGTGATGTAACATTTTTTGTATATATTGCTGTATATTATAAAATAAATAAAGCCTAATGTCTTAACAAACAAAAAATCATTAATCTGGATTCTGTTTGAGATTTTTTTGAAGATCTTAGTTTAAGATCCTATGTTTTAATTAGAAATGCTATATACAAAAATAGTGAATAAACACCTTTAAATGATTATAGTTGACTGCAGAAATATAAATGGCTAATTCATGAGTCTACCATAGTTAATTTTTGATATATGTATGGTAGGAAAAGTTGTCAGCAAATTTACAAACGAGGATTTTGATTATACTTATTTCATGAATTCTAATAATTTATTATTGAGTGTGATATTATATATCAATCTAGTAGTATCAAAAATAAGTAAAAGTCATGTTAAATTCACAAGAACACTTAATCTATATAAAAATTCCAAGTGGGAGGCTAGGCCTGTGTTTTACTTAACAAATTATCTTTTTTTGTGTCTGAAGAAAAGGAATTAATTCTTGAAATCTGCTACCTGTTCTTCCCTAACATTTATATTACCTGGACTAGGTATTCAGCTGTAACACACTGGTTAAAAATAGAGACTTTCTGCTCTGTTCATACAATCATGCCCATGTTACACACATGCTTACATTACTGTTACATCACTGTGGATTTTTATAGCTGTCCTCTGTAGACCTGCTGCATGTAATCTACCCTATAACAAAGCCAGTAAAAAGAAATACTTCTCACCACACTAAATTTGAGCATACATAGGAAGTTCGGGACTCACAGTGCATCAGACTTAATAACTCTAATATTCCTCTTTTTAAAGCTACTTTTGCTTTCCTCTTTGATCTGTTTTCATTACTATGGATGATTAGAATATATAGGGAAAATCTCCACAGAGAATATGTAGTTAATCAGAAAGAATACACCTTTTATTTTTAAGACTTATTTCTATAAAAATTTCATTTCCTTATAATTAATAAGAATTAATGAGAGTCGTAGTTCTTTTATCCATGAAATTTTAAAGCTCAGTGATGTTAACTAAAAGTAGTGATCACTTGTTGATTTGATTGTATATATAAAGGGTGTGCAAATAAGCCATTTATATCTTTAGCAAAAGTACTTTTAACAGACACTAAAACCATGACTCTGAGTAGCCAGCTAACACCTAGATGGCAGCTCATATGATAACTTGGACATCCAGAGTTCAAGATATTCTACAATATCGGGGTCCTTCTATATTAGTTTTATAACTTTGATTGAGGCCATCTGCATTCTGATTTGAATTAACATAGTAAATATGTGGCTGTAAGAAAGACTTTATTGGTAATCTTTGGAAATCAACTAAAATTGACTACCTAATGTTTATATAGAAAAGTCTCTCGTGGAATTTCTAAGCTCACTAGAATTTTTTCTAGATCGTGATGCTTATAAATGAGAATCCTCTGCTGGCAGAAGAAGCAGCTCTGAATAAATGTTACAAGGTGATGGATTTGATTTGTGAGAAATGCATGAAGCAAAGTGACATGAATGAAGTGTTGGCTATGAAAATGCATTACATCAGCTGTATCTTTCAGAAATGCGTTACCTTCTTAAAAGACGGAGAGAATAAACTGGACACTCTGATTAAAAGGTACTGTTTTTACCATGTCGTGCATAAAATACACTGAAATGAAATGTTTTATTCCATGAAGCCTCCTTATAGATTTAAAACACAAGCATTTTAGTAGTAGTTATTGCTGGTTTCACATTTAGTCTGCAAGAAACAGGGACAGTTTTATGCTTAGACTGATCATTCTGTGCTCTCTACAGTGTTTTTGTTATCCCCTATTACAGGTGAGGAATCTGAGGTTTGGAGAGGTTAAATAGCATGCAGAAGATCATGCAGCTGGAAGGTAGTCCAAGTCCAAGTGTGAGGACAGGTGTGCTGTGCCCTAGGTGGTGCTCTGGACGCATAGTGGTACTCAGTGTGTCTCTGTTACTGTACCTGGGACAGCTGTGTGTTACATTTGTTCTCTCACCACCAGGGATCAAATTCTCCTAGTTTTCCTGAGAAAAGTGAACTAAGTCAGAAGGGTGTGACTTGCTGAGTTTTCATTCTTTGTACAAATAACTGACCTGGTAATAAGTAACTAGCTAATCTGATAGCAGTGTTCTGTGTGCTTTATGGCAGGGGTCACTTTTATAAATGCCTCTCCAGGCCCCTAAACCTGACTCGGCCCAGACCAACCTGGAGGCAGGTTTGAGTCTAATCATCATGATTTGAAGAGGCAATGAAAACCTTAAATAGCCAAGGAGAAACTACTAAAAGTTCATGGGTTTGGCTGGGAGGAAATGCTTAGTGATCCAACTCCAATCACTGTTTAAACAATATCTTTCAGCTTGTTAAAAGGCCGACCTTCTGATGGCTTTCCGATATATCAAGAAAAGATCATTAGAGAAAGTATCAGAAAATTTCCTTACTGTGAAGCAACCCTCCTCCAGCAACTGGTGCGAAGCATTGCTCCCGTTGAAATTGTAAGGCTCTTAATAACCTTTAACTCTATCTGGAAGACCTAATAGCATATCTGGTACAATTAGAGGCAAGTTCTCTTTAGCATTAATTATTTAATAAAGGGAACAGTTACTATTTGAGAAAGTTTTCAGGAACAAGTGTGGAGCTAGGCCTGTCAGCCCTATTCCTGTTTACCCACTTCCCTCCTCTGATCATTTTCTCCCATTTATATAGCCTGTGGTTTAAAAGCCCTATCTCCCTGTGTTGGAATGTAGATGGTTACAGAGCAGACTTGCATTTTAAAATACCTCCATGAACCTGTAAAGGTGGGTGCACATCCGCTATATGATGCAGATACACATGTTCACTGTAGTTTGTGAAAAACCAGGCCAAGGTCCTGCACTAGATGAAAGTAGGAGTTGGTCGTGCAGGTTGATGGTGTTGGTCAGTGGAGAGGTGAAGGCATGAGGCCTGGCTCATCGTATGCCCTTATAAACAGTCTCACAGTATGTTCCAGCTTCTTGTGGACTACCTTACTGCCTCTGACTTTATAAATTTTCCATTCTTAAAAAAAAACAAAACTATACTTTGCAGCTATGAGAAGTAAATTTTAACTTTTTAATTATCTGTTCTTTAAGTTACCTATTGCCCTTTGTCCTATATTTACTTAAAACAGTATTTCATAAGACACTCCCTGCCTTCACTATTTTGAATAAGTTTCTGTTCACATTTTCCACACAAGTCAAGCTTTAATAAGTTTCAATCAAATCCTTATCAGCCTTTGTCTATTAGGCAAGAAGTTGATCCGGACACTAGTCTCATCCATGGCCTCCTCCCTTCCTCTGGCAGTGTCGGTTCTTCTCTGCCATCCCTAGGGTGTTACATCATTCTCTGTGAAAAATCAGGACTAGAAATGCGTTCCAAGTGCTCCCTTATACATTAGGACTTCACCTTTTCAGAACCACGATTATAATAAGAAAGACATGAGCAGACAAGATGACCTCACGAAGATTGATTTATGCGTTGATTTATGCATGAGGACTCTCCATTGTTTTCCATAGAGATGCTTTACCCTGTTTAACATATTTGGCTATTTAGGGTTTAAGCTTTTGGAAGATTAAAGTTAGCAAATTATGAGGATGTTTGTTAATTAGGAATATATTTTGGCTATAATATCAAACTCCATCCAACCATGAAATAAATAAGGATTTATTTATTTAGAAGCCCCAAAGTAGGCCGACCAGATATGGCACAGTGGCTCAAAAATAAGTAGATTGGGGACCCAAACATTTTCCCACTCAACATTCTTTAACTGTATAGATTTCCGTACTCATGCTTATCACCTCATGGTTGCAAGCATACGGTGCTCTTTCCCCAAGCTCTCCTTCCTATCCCAGTCAGGCAAAAAAGGGAAAGGGGTCTGTAGCTGGGAAGCAAGCAGTCCCAGAGCCCCACTGCCTATGCTGCATGGCCACTCTGAGCTGCACAGGCATCTGGGAAAATGAGTATTTTTGGCTGGTCTAAACACTGCAGCTCTGAACAAAATTATGATTCTATTAGTGAGGAAGTTGGGGAAATGGCTGTCAGAGAAACCACCAGCAATGGCTGCTTTGGGGTATTTCTAGCACTAACAAATGGTAGCTGACATTCTGCCTTCAAGGAGGAAAGCAGGAGAACTAAAAATAGCAGCCCAGAGTACTTAAAAACGTCAAAGCAGGTCAGTGTAGGGGTCAACAATTCATCATCGTAGCCCTGTATCACAGAGAATGTAGTTAGAGTTTGTGGAGTACTATGATTGTTTATCCTAGTGATCTGAGTCATTGAGAAAAGGTTTATTAATAAGGTAGGAGTTGGTGCATTTTAGAAAAATGTCTAAAAATGTTTGATCTCTTAAGAGTTATATATTCTGCTCTCTACAAAACTATTTATCTGGAATGCCTGTGGTTATGAGTGTCCCAGATAGCCACTGTTTACTTCCTGATGGGTTTTGTGATACTGCAAGTTCATAAGCCTTGAAGCAATGCTAACCTTTCCCATAACATGGTGCTTCTCCGGCTGACTCCCACGAGGGTCACTCCTCTGCCTAGTGTGGAGTTCTGGCTTCTGTCTATCACAAAGTTCAGCAGGAAGTGTGAGGCATGGATACCCTTAAGAAATGTTGCTCCAGCCTTGTAACAGATTATACTGTTAAAACTAATTTTCTTTATCAATTCATAGCATATACCTTAACTTCCTGTTTTATAGGATACAATGAATTACAGTATTCTGTTAATTTTTAGACTGTCTTCCATGGGCAGAGCTTTGGTACCTAAACAGATTATTTGAAAGGTAGATGACAAGATTTTATATATAGCAAGAAAGAGTTCTTGTTATCCAATAGTGACAAGAAAGATTCCATGTGGTTACTCAGCTGTGTCAGTTTTTTTCTGAAGCATTAAGTTCACATTACCAGTCATGCTTCTAGCAAAATATGCTTGTTTAGTTTTATCTTTGGTAACTGTGAGAATGTTATTGTGTTCTGACTCCCAGAAAAGTCCAATTTGGGGGGAGATTTTGAACATGTCTCAGACACTTCTGTGAAAAAATATTGGAACATTAAAATATAATTGTTATAAATCTATTGAATATATCATATTCTGTTAATTTGTGGACCAGATTATTGTCTAATCCAGTACTCTACTTTCAAGGCAAAAAAATTACATAGATTAATAAGTATTTAGTGTAACATTAAGTGCCAATAATTCTCAAATTTTTAGTATGTTTCAGAATTATCTGTAATAAAGCAGGTTACATGGACCACCACATCCTTAGATTCTAATTTAGAAGGTAGAGGATGGCAGATTGATCTGAATTTTAAGCAAGTTCTTTGATGCACACTATCATTTGAGCACAACTTCCATAGACCTTCATTCCTGGTAAAATATATTAACCTAAATATCTAGTATCTGAGGTTTCATTTCACCTATATTTTCTCACCATAGTACTATCTTCATTCCAAAAGAGAATTCTTAGCACTTTAATAGCAAAGGAAACCCAGTCATTATTGTTTTCAGGAGGAGCATAACAGTTTCGAAATGAGTGCTACTTTTAATTCTTTTGAATATTTCGTTTGACTATTAAGTATGCAGAACAGTGTAAAACAATGTTCTAAGAAAATCCCACTCTGAGTTCATTGTCCTGTATCAGAAATCTTTGTGGGCTTATTGGATAATCCTAATTGAAAAATACTTTTATTCTGGAAGAGGGCCAACTTCTCCTCTTGACTGTTTGGAGCCATGACTTACCTCCCTTATACTTTGTGTAGAAAAGGTGTACTCAAAGGGTACTTGTCATTTTGTCATGATAAAGTCGGTGTAATCTGTAGACCTAATGATTTTATCTCTTGCGTGTCTGCTTCTAGACAACATTGTTCAGGGAGTGTCATCTTAGTAGTCTTTCCATGGTGGTTTCAGAGTGTTTTTCCTCCTCTTTATACCCATTCCAGGGTTCCGATCCCACTGCCTTCTCTGTACTTACTCAGGCCATCACTGGTCAGGTGGGTTTTGTGGATGTTGAATTTTGCACTACCTGTGGAGAAAAGGGAGCGAGTAAAAGATGCTCAGTCTGCAAAATGGTAAGAATGAAGTTCTTTGAAGTTTATTGACATCTGGGTTAGATTTCGTCCAAGTTGATAATTGAGTTTGAATATTCTGTAAATGTTGACATTAGTTTTCTAATAAATTTTAATACACTAGGTATAAAGTATTGCATCTAAAACTGAAAAGTAATTTGGAAGAGAGCTAAGGATAAGTGTAGTTCTGTGTCCTATCTTCTGCCAAATGTCCAGGCTGCCCCAACTCTGTGCTGACCACCCCAAAGAAAGGAAAGCTATAAATAAATGAATGAATATGAGAAAATAAGACAAAGATCATACATAGGGAACCAAGGCTGGTGCAGGATGAGAACCTAGAATAGGATAACTCATAAGTTTACGATCTTAAGATTCTGATATTGACTTGAACTATAATCTCTTCATCACCTTTTCCTTGTAAAACTATAACGCCCTTTGGACTGTCCCCAATCTTTAATTTCTCTGGACTATACTACCTACTTCTGCCAGAATTATCTTTGTAAAGATAATTCTTTATAATAATATTTGCTTGTTGTGTTTTTCTCACATTCAGATATTACACACATGCATTCGCTTTACCCTCTAGATAAGGTTAATTTTCTGTTGTTTTTAAGGTTAACATTCTTCTGTAACCCATTACATTCCACTGTAACCTATTTCTCCAGCTTTATCTCCTTTAATCACTTACTTCTGAGTCTCAGTTTCCTTATGTGTGAAATGGGACTAGAGTCGTGAGAATTAAATGAGACTGTCTGTATAGGTTAATTATTGCTACATATAAAAACACTCCAAAATTCAGTATTTAAAACAACAATTGTTATTTCTCCCATGTTTGTGGGTGACTGGGCTCAGTCAGGGCACTTCTGTTCCATGTCTCTCTCACCCTCTGTGGACCAGCAGCCTGGCTGAGCACGTCCTCATGGTGATGACAGAAGTGTAAGTCAGCAAGTAGAAACACAGATGAGGCCTCTTGAGGTCCAGCCTTGAAACTGCCATGCTGTCTCATTCCTTAGGCCTAAACAAGTCACATAACCAAATTTAAAGTCAGTTTTCCTCCCCTCCAGTGTAAAGAACTTTGCCATCACATGGGAAAGTGCATGGATGCAGGGAAGAATGAAGAATTGGGGCCAATAATATAACCTACACCACCTTTCATGTGTAAGGGGCTACCATAGTGCTTGGCATATAATCTTGCAAAGGTCTAAGTTTCATTCACACAAATTTCTTGCTGTCTTTGAACATGTCACTCACTTCCCCTTTCCTGCATTTTTGAACAAGATAGTCCCTGCACTTGGAATGCTTTTCCCGTTTCTTTGTCTACTGACTCCTTCAGTAGAGTGAGTCATTGCTTTCTCTGTGCTCCCATTGCTATTACATCCTATACTGGGCTATGTGTCTAACTCCCTCCATGATGCCCATCCTGCTCTTTTTTGACCATAGCTTCCTCTGGGGCAATTGCACTGTACCAATTAGGGCATGTAGTAGGTTCTCAGATAAATCATTTGTTGTCTTTCATAGACCATTTATTATATATCCATTATTATTATAAAGGATAAGCTAAAAATTACTAATACAAATCAATACACACACATATCGTGGTTTCAAAATAAAATATAGGAAACTTATCATTTTTATAGCATAGTTCTTGGTTTAATGTCATAATTAAAAAATCCTGCAATCACAGCACTTGAAATGCAAATAAACCTACAACTGCTTTCAGGTAATATACTGTGATCAAACCTGCCAGAAAACACATTGGTTTGCACATAAGAAAATCTGTAAGAATCTCAAGGACATTTATGAGAAACAACAACTGGAGGCTGCCAAAGAAAAGAGTGAAGAGGAGAACAGTACGTATATAAAAATAGAGCTTATACTGCTGCTTAGTGGGAAGGGAATGATAGATATTAACACAGGGTCCCCAGGAACTGAGTCTTCCCTGGGGACCAGCGAAGCTTGGGGTAACCAGCATAATGATCACACTTATGTGTGGTCTCGAATGGTCCCTATTTTGAGTCCCTGTTTTGGTGGGGATAATGTCAGCCTAGGTGTCACTGGAAAACAAAAGACATAAAATTCTGATTTTGTTCCAAATTCTGATTTTGTTCCACATTACTATCTGACTGCTCTGGAACTGTGGGACTCTTAATGAGTATTTACTTATATTCTTCTCACAGAGGATTTTAAGTTCTTCGAATAAGGGAATAATTAAATTTCCCCTAATGGCTACCCAAAGATTTCAAGGTTGGAAGCTGTTAAATTTCTTAATGTAAAAACTGTAAGTGAAATTAGAGCGGATTTATGAATTCCAATTGAATTGCAGATCTAATATATTTCTACAAGTGTCAGAGCAGTGAGTTCCACAGTATTTTTCCTTTCCCTCCCTCAGGAAGTATGTGACTTATTTTGGTTGGAAACAGTGAGTTGCTTCAGCTCTTTCTGGGGGGTGCACACCCACTCCTACACTGCACCCCAGAGTATATACCAAGCATTCTGCAGAATCCTTATAGTTTGAAAAGGTTTCCTAGGTGACTGATACTAAGCATGTCCCCTTTACCACTTGGTTGAGAAACACTATTAGTGGGATTGGATATTCTGTAAAAAATTAAGTCTAATTTGTATAAATAAACTGTAAGAGAATAGTCAGGATTTCTGATGGCCATGCTTTTGCCTGTTTTCTGGACGAAACCTGTATCCTGTGTGTTGAGGGCAGCAAATAACAGCTGGTCATGTTCTGTACAAGTCACATGAGAGAACAGGATTGTCAGCAGAGTGGGAACTCCTGGCTGCTAAACATCAGCCAGGGCCACACACTATTCTAAGTGTTACAAGCACCTGCATTTGCCACAAATGTAGGATAGGTAAGGAAACAACTTTGTACAGACAGTAACCCTAGACAGACATCAAGCTAATTTATGGCAAAGCTGTATTCTAATGCAGACTTTGTCAGATCCCACACAAGTTCTGATTTCAAGGCCTGGCTTTGGAGCCTGAGTCCCTCGATGAATTCAAATGCCAGTTTTGTTGCTTTACTAGCTGTGAAACTTTGAGCAAATTAGCAAACCCTAAACCCTCTCTCTTCAGTTTCCCTATTTGTAAAATAATAACAAGAGAGATAATTTACCTCATGTGGCTGTTATGATGAAATAATACCTGGAAATCGAAACAAAATGACTTTGTGTGTGTGTGTCAGGTGGCAAACTCGATGTCGATTTGAATGGTGTTGATGAAGAGCGGCCAGCGGCTGACACGGCAGGCTCCCAGGAGGATGGCGACCCTAGAGAGCCTGTGGAAGGGGAGAAGGCGTCTCTTCCGTGCGATGCGGGGTTGGAATGCTCACAGGGCGCTGCCGCGGGCCCAATGGCAGCTGAGGAGTAAGCCGGAGCACGCGCCAGCATGGACGGTCCTCACCCTGCAGGGGCTGGAGAACTCACGTGACTGTCCCCATTGCCTGTGGCACCCGCATGGCACCGTGGCAGGGTTTCCTAGAATAGATGCTTGCCAGCAGAGCTGTGTCTACCATGCCCTAATGTCCACTGATTTCTGTTCTATAATTAGACAGATATTCCTATGGAAAATTTTTTTCAAAATACAGGAGAAACATTTCTATTTCCTTTCTGAGGCCAGCTTTCCAGCAATTGTTCTCAAAAGGGAAAAAATCCCCTTAAAGAAGAAATAGAGGCTCTAGGGGACAAAGGGTCAAGTAGAACAGGTGTAGGAGAGAGATTTTCAAGAAAGAAAAATGTTAGCTACAAAGATGGGAAGTTAAAAAAATCATAACTTATGTGTGGATAAAATGCATATAAATAGCATTTACAATAGTGGAGTTCTACATATTAGGATGTAAGGAAATGAAGAAAGCCTGTGTGTTTAAACATCTCTGCCCTAGTTCAGCTAATTATAGTTTTCTATAGAAGTTACCTTGAGCAGCCTGAACTGTATGTACTTCCTGCAGGGATGTATTCTCTACATATAGTATGTGCACCTTCAGAAATACCAGGTTCCCCAGAGGGAATTAAGGCATCGCCAGAGTTATCTCAGCATGACGTTTTTGATAAAATTATGGCTAAACATAGTTTCCACAATTATTATAAAACTAATTCACGAGCCATATTCCACCTGAAAGGCTGGCTTTTATCTTCCGAAAAGCTTATCATGTGGGCTTTCCTTCCAGAAACTGGTTTATAACTGTCGTTTATAGAATGTTCTGGCATCAGTTTTTAGAGTGTGCAGTATTTAAGCAGAGCTAGAGTGTGATGGCTGAAGATAGCACTGTGTTAAATAATTTCTTGTGTTGATTGTAAAATAAATTGTGCTTATTAATATAACCAATTCACATCTTGTTTCATAGTTTATTGCTGCAGGAGTGGCAAATATTAGAAAACTTAGCAAATGTTGCAGAACAAAGTAGTAATTTTTTTATTTTTGAGAGAGAGAAACATCAATTTGTTGTTCCTCTTATTTCTGCACTCATTGGTTGATTCTTATATGTGTCCTGACTGGGGATGGAACCTGCAACCTTGGCATATTGGGACGACGCTCTAACCAACTGAGCTACCTGGCCAGGGCCAGTAATTGTTTTAATATGTACAGTTGCAAATCAAAATGACTAGAATTCTCACTTCACTTCACTGATCAAATTATTCTATCTTGCTGATTCTTTTTCCTTAAAAGGAGAGAAAATTACTTTTCTCCCAACCCAAACACATCTTCTGAGCACCCTATACCATGCTGCTTTAGGAAGACTGCATGCGAGTAAATCGGATAACTGGTTAGGAATGCAGCAGGCAGATTTTTCTGGACTTGTTAATCATGACAAGCCTTCATCAAGGAACCTCATTTGCACAGGGATTTTTCTGGAGTAGTAAAACAGTCCTCCCAGGCTGCCCTGGCTCACAAATGTTTTTTCCTGAGGTCCCTGATTTTTAATTGTTTCTTTGCATTTGTGTTGACATCATTCTGTATTATCTTCATAGTTCTTGTCTTTGGATACCATGGAGAGTTATTTAAAAAGCAGAAGGAAACAGGAAAATCCAGAGATGTGGCAATGTACAGGTTATTTCCCCTTCACTGAAATGAATGTTGATATGAATGGGAACTAACACAGCTGTAACTGACATAAATAGGAACTTTTACACTGGACAAGGAGAGCTTCAGATATAAACTGTGTCAATATCAAAATTTTCCATGAATTTATTTCAGGGAAGTGGTGGTCAGAAAATGGGGTATAAGAGAAAATGAGGTTAGTTCTGGTTAAAATTCCTTCCTTTGTCATAAATAACCTAAAATAGAAGTTTCCATTATAACAGCATCAAAACAGGTGGTCATTCCAGTGTATATTTTTAACCACATTGAATTATTTTCAATATGCTATTAAGAAACTTTTCTCAAAAATAGGACCTAAAGGATTAGCATAGTCTTATTATTCCAATACATCTTATACTATTAAAGTATCATTTGCATAGATTAAAAGTAAGATCTTATTTTAGTAAAAGGCAAATTTCTCTTCCTTCTAATAATTACTTCAGTAGATAAACAGATTCCCCCCCCCCCATAAGGTAGCCCTAGCATAGTTTCTCCCTGGTTGATTCTGTCTCTGAAAAACCCTGACATAGGTCAGGTGTCCGAGATTAGTTCAGGCTGCTATAACAAATTACTATAGGTGAAGGTGGCTTATACAACAAACTGCTTTCTCACAGTGTGGAGGCTCGAAGTCAGAAATCTGGGTGCCAGCTCTGTGGAGTTCTTGGTGAGTGCCCTCTCCTGGTTTACAGAGGGCCGTCCTGCTGTGTCCTCACAGGGCAGAAACAGGGCAAGCTAGCTCTTTAATCTCTTATAAGGGCGCTAATCCCATTCATGAGGGTTCCACCCTCATGATCAGTTACTTCCCAAAGGCCTTATCTCCAAGTACCGTTCTCATTGTGGATTAGATTGAAACATAAAAATTTTGGGGGGACATAAACATTCAGTGTATGACAACAGGCACAGTCCCCAAGGGGCATAACTGCTCTTGGGGTAAGAATAACTATTAGCTAAAATATATTAAGCATTTACTTTGACAAAGCCACTCTACCTAATACTTTACATACATTATCTGATTTAATTCTTCAGTCTCCATGAGATAACTGCAATTATTATTTTAAATATAGGAAATTAATGCTTAATAAGTGGAAGAGCTAAGCTGGGTCTCTGATTCCAGAGCCCCTGCCTGTAGCCATTCCCTTGTAAGTTCTTTATATTGTTTTTTTGTTTCCTAGGCATGAAATCTGGTGGATCCTGAAATAAATAATGCTTTCACTTAAGCCAGTGTAAGTGGGCCTCTGTTGTTTAAAACAAATAGATTAAAAGCACCCTCTCAATTGTGTCTTCCGTTTTGGTAGAGTTTTAGGTTACATAAGTAAGGATCGGGTCTTCTCTACTTTTAGATTCTCCCCAAATAATATTTTCTCTGTTTTTAAATCTCAGACACTCAGTAGCCCTTCATTATTGAACAAAAATGTTTGGTATTGAGTGCATTTTAAAGCAGATCTTTTCATTCAAACAAAACATTTCCATTGGTTCTCTAAGGAGACAGGTAAGACATCCTAGCCATGTTTTTGTCATTGGAATACATTTTTCATCCTTTCCGGTGACTGGGCTTAAAAATACCAGACTACACCTTCTTTTACTACTCTTTCAGTGGTTAACCTGTAGATTACAATATCCCATCCTAAACGTATTTACAATCTAATTAAGAATTAACACTTCTTATGCAACTCCTGGGCCAGCTTAAACCTGGTCCCATTTAAATACACATTTCCATCCTGAAATGGGTTGTAGCTGTACCCAGCCAACACTTGCTTGGTGGCTCTGATATACTCAGGTCACGAGTAGCTTTGATCAAACTGTCACCTGCTCGATGGCCAGGCGCTCAGTTCTGGAACGGATGCAGTAGCATGCCAAGCGCTAATTGAAGTGACCAGTTCTCTGCTGCTGCTGCTGTGGCCTTATTCAAGACCCCTGGACTGTGACTCTGAGAGTTTGCCAGAGACTTCAAACACCATCCTTACCTCCAACAAATATTTCTAGCACCATGGATTATGCTGGGTTACTGTACTGCTTATCTGTGTGACCATGCTTACTACTGTGTAACCAGTTACCCCCAAAACTTACCAGCATGCAGCATCAATAAGCATGATCTCAGTTTCAGCCGCCAGAAATACAGGAGCAGCTTACCTGAGTGGTTCTGGCCTGGGGTTTCTCAGGAGTGCAGTGCAGCTCAGCCAGGGCTGCAGTCATCTGAGGCTTTAACTGAGCCTGGACGATGCCTTGCAGCTCACATGGTTGTTGGCAGAGGCCTTAGTTCCTCACTGGCTTGGGGAAGGAGGCCTCAGTTCCTCACCACATGGACCTCTCCAGAGGGCTGCTTAAGTGTCGTCACACCAAGGGCAGCTGGCTTCCTGCAGAATAAGTGACCCAGGAGAGAGAATAGGAGGACATTTTGATTCTTTCTATGACCTAATCTTGGAAGCCACAAGCCATCACTTTCCCTTGATATCAGCCACACACCCACATAAATGCCAAACTCTTTCTCAGCTGTAACCTTCTGCCAGAGACCATACCTGAACTTCTGACTCTGGCTGTGCACAGAATCATAGGTGCCCGCAGGCAAATGTTCGTTAGATTCTCAGTGACAGTTCATTTCTCCCTCTAGGGCTTTCATCTCCTGCCTGTTCTGATGTCAGCCCCACCTCTACAGTACAGGGTAAGGCAAAAATAGGTTCTCAGTTGTGAGTTTGCAAAACAGAGTTTATTCTTGTATTATTATTTACTAATTATTTTTCATATGATCAACTATAAACCTACTTTGCCCCACCCTGTATATCTGTAACAGTGTGATGGTTCTAATCACCATCATGTAGGGGGAAATGTCACCCTGCTTTTTGTAAGCTTTTGAGCTAGTACTTTTAAAAAAATATGTAAAATATTTACATCTTTATTGGTTTCAGAGGAAGGGAGAGGGGGAGAGAGAAACATCAATGAAGAGTCGTGGATTGGCTGCCTCCTGTGCGCCCCCTACTGGGGTCGAGCCCGCAACCCAGGCATGTGCCCTGACTGGGAATCGAACCTCAGTCTCCTGGATCCTACGTCGATGCTCAACCGCTGAGCCACGCCGGCCAGGCTGAGCTAGCTCGTTAGCTGGAGAAAACCAGTGATGTGTTTTGAGTTACCTTGACCATCCGGTTTTGTGTCTCGTTACCACGCAAGCTGAAAGCTTTTCTAGTTTCTCTGTCCTCTAGCAGCGTTTTTCTGGCTAGGCAAAGCTCAGCCTATTAGCCCACATACAAATTACAGATGCCTGCAAAACAGCAGACTGGATTAACTAACTGTGGTATAATCACCCAGTGGAATACTATACAGCAAGGAGAACAATAGAATCACTGCTATTAGCAACAACATGGGTGAATTTTACAATGTTGAGTAAAAGAAGCCAAACAAAAAACAATTCAACTTCTGTGATTCCATTTATATGCCTTTCAAAAACAGACACCATCAGTGTACAGTTTGGAAATCAGGATGGGATTACTTTTGAAGTGAGGGTAATAATGGGTAATAGGACTGGTGACAAATATGAGGCGGCTTTTAGAGTGCTGGCAATGTTCTAGCTCTCGATCTAGGATGCCACTGTCATGGATGTGTTCACTGACAATTTGTTGAGCCGAGCACTTATGATTTGTGTACATTTCTATATACGTGTTTTACTTTAACAAAAATGTAACACAAAATGTGGGAATTATTTTTCATTATTGGTGTTTCTGTTTATATTTAAATGTTTCAAGTAATGTCATAATACAGAGAGAAGTTTAATATATAACTGAAAACCACTAGGAGTCCTAGAAATAGCAGGGGTTATCTCAGTGTAATGGTGAACATTTGAGCAGGTTCTGTGCCTTTGTCTTCAAGGTACTTTTCCTCTCGTTTTGGAACCGTGTCCCAGTTCAGAGAGGTAATGGCCATCACCGATCTCTTCATGGACCTTACAAAAACAGCATCTTCTGGGTCATCAAACACAGTTCTGCAAAAATAGCAATTATGTCAGAAAAATATCAATTAGACCAAAATGAATTTTTAATTTAAATATCTCAATGCCACATTTTTTTAAGGTGCCACTAACAAGTATATTATACAGTTTCATGGATAGAGTTTTAATAATAGAGTTTTTGACCAAATTTGGGATCAGCTATTACAGTTTAGGTCTCACAAATTTATACACTCATGTTTTAAACCAGTGTTAAATGAAATGATTAAAGTATTTCTAGATCTCATATGCACATTAGTATTTTATGTACATTTTACTGGAATATTTTCTGTATTATGCTATATTTTATAAATGTGCTTGGGGATAATATTTTTCAACACTGAGTCAGAAAAAATTCCTAAGTTAAAAATTAAAAGAGATAATGGTTTTTAAATTCATCAATATTCATGAATTTGAAATGTTTTTCATAGTTTCAGAAGTATTTGCTTTTGAAAATGTAAATTCCAGTGAGTATAAAATGTTAATAACTGCTCTCACTGGGCATATTTAGGGGAACAGTAAACAAGAAAGGTAAAGACTCTCATCTGTAATAGCTAATAGTTCTTAAGTTTTATTTTTTTACAAATCAAATCACTTTATCTTAGGTTATAAAAATAATATTAAAATTTAAATATGTCAAATATGAATATATAGTTGAATTCATTTATGAAAGACAGCAATTTTTCCTATCGAAGAGTTAATCATTTTTTTAACTCATTAAAATCTATTTTGGGAAGTGGGGATAATTTAGGGGGTGAGCAGTTACAAAATAATCCAGTAATGAAAGTAAAGTTAAAAATCACTTACTTCTCTACATTATTCGCAAATGCAAAATCTAAAAAAAATACATTTCTCTATTAGTATCTTTCAAATGTTTAGCATTTTAAAACAATGGAACAATGGTGTAAAGAAAAAGTCTAGAGCATAGCTCTCTGGTCTTCGAGCAAGCATTCAGATCCATCAAAAAAGCCTTGATACCAAAGCCCCAACTGAAACTTCCTCTTAGATAAAAGTACCTTAGGTTTGTCTTAGGTTTTGAGGCAAATTTTTATTTTCATTTATTCATTTTAAATATATCTTTATTGATTTCAGAAAGAGGAAGGGAGAGGGAGAGGGAGAGACAGAAACATCAATGATGAGAGAGTCATTGATCGGCTGCCTCCTGCACGCCCCCGACTGAGGATCGAGCCCTCAACCCGGGCATGTGCCCGAACAGGATTCAAACCTTGATCTGGATCCTAGGTCAATGCTCAACCGCTGAGCCATGCCTGGCCGGGCTTGAGGCAAATTTTTAAATACAAAACGCATCTCCAAACTCTGAGAACAGAATGCTTAATCAATGTAGTTACCAATGGAACCCAAGTGGGAGTTTTTATAATTGAGATACTGAGTCTCAGATGCAGAAACTGATTCTTTTTTTTTTTTTTAAGATAGGCACATGTATCTATAAATAGAATATAGACCAAATGAGGAGAAATATTTAGGGCAATTTAAACCATTTGGATTCTTGGCATTAACTTCAAAGAAACGGAATAAACCCCAGGTCACAGGAATCCGTATCTTCCTTAGCTCTGGAGCTCAAAGGCTAGTCCTCGAAGCTTGGGTTTCTTACGGGATCTTGCAGAGACTATCACTGCTTCATTCATTCCTCTTCAGAAGGCCTAGTGCCAGGCTGGAGATGGAATGTAGCAGCACCTGTTGGGCCACCAAAGCCCAGTGTGAGCTCTTGGCAATCCACAAGCAGCAGGGAGCGCTCAGCCTCTGCCTTAAGAGAGGAGCTGATGGCATCCTTCCCTTTGCAAGTGGCTGGCTTAAGTCTCCCACAGATCAGAAAGCTGGAGCAAAGTAATATCCAAAATACAACTTTTACTTCCTAGAAGAGATGGTGTTCAAACCCCAGGGAGGCTGACCTCAAAGCTTGTACTCTTGCCTCCACACAGGTTGTCCTCTAATTGGAGTACGCACAGATCACTTGAAAAGGCTTGTTAAAGCAGTTTCCTGGGTCCCACCCTTGGGTTTCTAATCAAGTAGCTCTCATTTGGGGCAAGAATTAGCATTTGTAACAAATTACTAAGTGCTGTTGCTGCTGGTTTGGGGACCACATTTTGAGAACCATTGCTCTGCACTATACTCTTCTGCATCCAGGACGTCCTCCAGGCATTACGCCTCTTCTATGGGACACACAGGGATGAAGGAACAAGTTAAGTGACACGGTGGAAACAGTCATACAGATTCTACATTGTTACAACGGGCCAGGTCTCTTCAAAAAGTCATGGAAACAATCTGGGGATCTATTCTAAATGAAAAGAGACTAAAGAGCCAGAACAGCCAAGTGTAATTATGACTCTTGAGTGGATTCTGGTTTGAAAAAGCAGCTATGGAAGCCAACTTGGAACTGGGAAAATCTGAATATGGATTACGTATTCAATATATAAATGTTACTTTTCTTAGGTGTGATAATGGCCTTGTGGCTATATAGGATAATGTAATTTTTAAATTTACAGGCCAAATTATTTAGGAGTGAAATGTCATAATGCCTGCTACTGAAGTATTTAAACGGTTCAGCAATACTTTTATATTTTCCAGTTTACATAAGGCAAAGTCTCAACGGAGGGTGGTGAATATGGCAGAATACTATTATTGAATATACATGGGCATATATAGGTGTTTAATATTCTTTCAACTTTTTCTATTTTAGAAAAATTTCACAGTAAATAGTTAAGAGAAAAGTCCCGATTTTGCCCTCATTTTTTTCGCTCTTGCTCTGTATAACTTAGCTGGCTATAAAAGTCTTGGTTAATTATTACTTTTCCTTAGCATTTTAAAGGTGTTAGATCACTGTTTTCTGACTTCCATAATAGCAGTTGGGAAGCCTGTTGTGAATCTATAAATTATTCTTTTCTAGCTAATTAAGATTATTTTGCCTTTGGGGTGGATTTTTATTGTCATCAGTCTTTTATGTCTTTGGATTAATTTTGTCTGTTGAATCTAGGGATTTATATCATTTACCAAATTTGGAAAATTCCCAGCTTTATTACTTCAAATATCACCCTCTGCCAAATTTCTCTAATTTTTTTCCTTCAGGATTACTAAATTTATATTGAACCTTATCTTTCTAATATTTTCTTATCTCAACAGCTAATTAATATTTTCCATATCTTGCCTTCTTCTGTGCTGCATTCTGAATAATTTCTTCAAAACCCTTCCAATTTAATATTTTCCCCCTTGTTTCTAGAAAATCTGTTCGAGAATGTATTTTCATTTTCAAATGTATGTTTGCAAAGTGTCATGAGGAAAAAGGCTTTTGTCTTTGTATCTTTTTAAATCCCTCTTTGTGATGCCTGATGGTGCAGCAGCCCCCTTATACCATAAAACACACTAAAAATAGCAGAACAAAAGACAGGTGTATTCTTGAACACTAATGACATCGATGAACTTTACACTAACCTGGAGCCCTACCTTTGTACTTCTTTACTATGTGAGAAACATAAACCTCTATTTGTGTAAGTCACTGCAGCTGGATTTCTGTTACATACAAGAAATTAATTCCAGCTAATAAAACATCTTGAATATATTCAACTTATACTTGCATATAATGACCAAAATGTTAACAGTGCTTATTTTTGTGTGGAGAAATCATAGACAATCTTTATTTCTTCTGAATATGTTTTCCATATTAGCAAAAACTTCCAGCCTTAATTGGTGAGGTTGTCCAGTGCCAGTAGAACAACAACTGTAGCTTACTTACTGATCCCGTTATACTGTGCTACATACTGGGGTCAGGAATTCATCGCGATGTCTCATTATTCTCACACTACCTCATTTAATTCAATATACGTAAATGAAGATAAGCATTGCACATCCCTTTAATTTGACTAATTAGAAAATATTTATTTCACTATGTAGGTACTTAACTTATTGTAAATTGCAGTTATTATTATTATCAAATTACCCAAAAGTTTGAGAAATTGTGATTTCAGTTTTGAAAATACCTGAAGGTACTCTCTGGGCTGGTTTTTGCTTAAAAGGTGATCTAGGATTCCATGAGGCATCTACTTTTCCTCTGAATGCTATTGATTGAAGAATATGAGCCTTTTTATGGTTAAAAATGGTAATCATTGATCTTCTTTCTTTTTCTGTAACTTCTGATAAATGCAATAAGTAATGTTATTGCCTAACAGTATAAATATATATACATGGTAATTCAAAACAGATTTGAACGCCTTCAAAAAATATAAGGCGTCCCCCAAAACATGCATACATACACTTTGAATAATTATAAAGGCAATGTTTATTAAAATATATTTCATTTTCAAAATTGAGCTATCAGCTGTTAAAATATGTATACATTTTTGGGGGACACCCTGTATTTTTATCTGAATTATGGTAGATGTGAACATCCTGTCAAAACTAATTTGTGAAGGGCTATCACAGCTATTCTCATACTCGTACAAGTGCCCAGTATATGCCCCTCAGGTCACAGGCACAGTCAACCCTAATGCCTCCCAGGCCCTTTCTAACACATCACCACGGATGACTGAGATCTCATCTCTGCTACATCCCTCATTTCCTCAAGGCTGTGAGGGAGAGGAGGCGTAAACATAAGGCTTTGATAAGTCCTCTTTAAGAAGGTACTCAGTCATTATTAAGAATGCTCAAACCTAGAGACAGAAAGCTAAGTACATAGATGGATAATAAAGCAGGCAGGCCTCCAAAAATGTAAAATGTAACCCACTGATCGTTTTTGTAGCTTATATGGATCAGATATGCTAGTTTATCTACAATGTCTAAAGATATACTCATGAAGAAGTTATCATTGATTATATACATTTTATTATATATGTTTACAGAATTTCAAAGTATATGATTTTCAGAACTTAAATAGACCTTAAGAGATTCAGTCCAATTCTCTCATTTTTGAAATAAGAAACTAAAGTACCAGGGGGTAAATGATTTGGCATTTAACACATTAGCGTCTAAATCAGAATCTGGAGACCTATCTTCACACTCAGATGACCTTTCCAAGACAGTAGTCAAGAGTCATAAATTCCTAGAGTAGGGCAAATTTCATAGAGCAAAGTTTTTGATAATAGTTTTAAAACTTTCATTTACACAGAAAATTATTTTCAAAGATATTCAACATTTTTAAACCACCGAACTACGACTGCCCCTCAAATATTTCTCTGCAAGAAAAGGCGTCCTTACGATTTCGGTCAAGCAACTCCACTCCAGGAAGGTGGTAGATGATATATAAACGATACAGGTTATATTGGCACAAAGGGTTTTGGTAGAGACCTGCAAAGATATCAGATTTCAAAATTAGTTTCATTTATCACTTGATAAAATCCAGAAAACTGCAGGATTAGTATAAAACACAAGGACATGTCCAGCTCTGCTTCACAGACCAAGCCAATAGCCTCAGCTAACCCTTACTTACTCAGAGGAGCACTTACTTTTCCTATCTGTTAAATTCATTCATTCAACAAATATTTTGAGTGCTTACTGTCTACTAGGAACTGTGCTAGGTGCGGGGACATATCATTGACCGAAATTTGCCACAAATGAGAAAAATTTTAACATGTCCGTAAGTTAATTTGCAAGGAAGACCTAGATTATCAGCTCTATGGGGCCTCAATGCTGCTCTTTATAGCAAAGTATTTATTGATTCTCTCCTTCCAGGCTCCAAGGTCATGAGGATGCCTGTGTAGAGATGGGCAGAGGGGCTGGGCTCTGTGTTCTTTCTCCACTTCCTACCATTGCCCACAGTTCAGAGTATGTACATGTTGGTAGCAGCTTCAGATCTCAGCAGGAACAGAGCTGAGCAGGTGTGGATGCTGCATCTTGTCCGCCTCTGGCCGGGTGCAGGGGGCTCAAGGCCCTGTGCACAGGTGCTGGGAAACCTGATGGGCCATGCTGGCTAATTCGGCGGCTGGAGGTGGGAGGCACGCGGGCGTCGAGGAGCTCCTGGCACTTCCGACGTCAGATTCTTCAGGCACAGGTATGTGGAACATTTTTACAAATCTTCAACTAGGAAGTTGTGAGGGTTTTATTTTAAAGGAAAAGGTAAAATATGTCCCTGTTCTTCTTTAGGTAATATTAAACAGGGTTTGTTTGGTTTTTTCCCCGATACAATGTGAAAACTTTTACGATTTCCAGTTGGATATCTTTCTACATGCAATTTCTAGAAAAAACTTCTGGAAAATACATCTAGTGAAGACCACTAGATGGCAGTAGCAGAAAGAGCTCCAGCTATTGTACAACTGCACTCTTTCAACAATGAGGCTCTTTTAGTGTGCATGTTAAATTTAGCAATACTCCTATAGCATTCAACTCTTTATAAAATACAAGCAGGCTTGATAAAATCATGAAAATATTAAGCATTAGAAATCCAGAAAAAAACTGATTAACATTTATAAAGAAGAGTTTGCAATCTAAAGATGGGAGGGCATGCTTAAAACACAACAAATTCAAAAAACTGAAATTATTAATCATCTGAATGTTTTCTCTGTAGTTAATCTAACGTTCTAATATTTGTTGTATAAATACAAATGTTTATGGCCAATAAAATCATTATATATAGCTATTCCCTGCGGAAAACATGAGTTTTAGAGGGATTTAAAACAGGCAATGGAAGACACCTGGTGCATCATAAACAAACGTTTTAAGACTAAGGAAAGGCATAAAAGAAAATATAGAGCCAGGAGCACCAATTTTTTTTTTTTTTAAAGGAAATATATATGTATTGGGGTTGAGAGGAAAAATGAAATGGATATTGTTCAAGATTTCCTAAGTGAGGGCCAAACTGGTTTAAATTTTAATCTTAAAAGAGAAGGAATTTAAAGTGGAAACACATAATTATAACTACAGAACAGGGAATAGAATGGGCATATATTACACCAGTAACAAGGACAGGTTTAAAAAGATCCACAGGGATCACGCATTGTATTCTGAGCCAGAAAGAGAAAAGACATCCTTCAAGGATATAAAAGCAAAACACAATCGTTTTTAATGAGTTTAGGAGGAGAGAAAGTCACATGTTCTTTGGCGCGGGAGTCTGCTCTGTATCTGGGCGAATCAGCCCCGACGCCTCCACTGTCGTTCACCGCAGCAGCTGGAGCAGGGCCTGTCCCCGCACAGGACGCGAATGGAAAACGCACCAGCACCTTCCAGCGATGCTACTGCTCCCACACCCTTCACACTCTCTTTCCCTCCGAGATCATGACTGCTTCTTTTCTTGGTTTTTTTCTCCCGGTGCTTAGTTAAGTAACATCTTTATATAAATTAAAAACAGCAATTTCTGGCTTCAGATTTGGACTTACTGCTATTACATTAGTTTCTTAAGAAGATGTCTCAATACTCAGAATCCGATGTGCTTATTATGGTTCCACATTCGTCTCATTGTAAAGTGAAATCTAAGTGACAGCAAGTCTGAAAACCTAAATTAACTTAAAAAATAAATAGAATTAAATCATTTGAAAGGCATTTCATCCTTATTAGCCTTTGCTTTTCCCCCGGCTCTTAAATTTTAGAAGGAAGCATTCGTATTTTTAACTGTCTTTGCCTCCCCCTCCTGCTATACTATTGAGCATTTCACATTTTGGATTTACGAGTTTTGGATTGATGCTACTAAAATTACCATAAATTAAGTTTCTAAGATATGAAACCGGTTTCCTGTGTCTGAAAGCTCTGAAAGCCTTCGTGATGTATGGGGTACATTCCTTTAGAAAGCATGAAGCAAAACTGCTTACACTTTCACTCTCAATAGGTTAATACTATTTAATCCGCCCTCCCTCTAGGCTGCTTACGGAGTGCACCTCAGTGGCGCCAGCGCTGTCTTGCTTATCTTAATTTGGGATTCTGAGTCTAAGCAATTTACATTCACCCAATAATATATCAAAATGTCTCTACCACCTTACTGCACACACTTGAGTCACATAAGTCACATGTGTGAATCTGCTTATTATTGAAACAGAAGAGAAAAAATACAGGCATCTAATTAATTGGCTTCAGTTAATGTATTTAAACTTTTAAAGCAAAATTTTAAATCATAATTTAAATGAACCCGAATGTTTTTAAGACCACCTTTGAAGAAAGTTGATGTAATTAATAGTGTACCAACGTAGCCATTCTGACGTGTGGGGAAATGATCTAGAGAAGCTAAAAGCGTATGTACTGTGTGCCTATATAGCGCGGCCCGTGGGAGGGAGTTCAGATGTCAGTGATCAGACACTAAGATCTTAAGGTTCTGGCTCAAGGTTACTTAGAAAGGTCAGCATCTCCACGATGATCCCCGTCTTATTTGAACTAAAACCTATGACCACCGCATACCACTAAAGCAGGGGGTGAACAGAGTGGAGGGGTCAGAATATTCTCTTTTTCGGGACAAACAGCAGTGACAACCCAGCTCTTTTTATTGTTCTGTTTTGTTGTTTGGGATGGGTGGTCCCACCTTGAGGGACATTTCAGGTTAAGAGGCCCAAATGAAGAGACCACTGAGATCGTGGTCCCACCCTGAGCTCTCAGCATCCCTAGTCATTCCTGGGCCGTTTGCTGGCAGCGGTGGACTGCGGCCCAGTGAGGAAGGGCCCAGTGAAAACGTTTAAGAGCAGAATCTGTAGAAAATGAAGGCCCGTCTTGAAAAGGCACTCTCTGTCTTCAGTGGTGACTCCTTATAGCTCTGCTAACAAGCAAGTCTTACAAATTATGGAATGTAGGTGTCTAAGTATACTCTCCAATAGTGAAGGTAATGAGAGAGAGAAAATTTGAGAGAAATGCAGAGACTAAAAGTTCAGGAGAAGGAAAGTGTAAGTATTTTGTTGCTGTTGGTGGGGGTTTGTTCTCTCGATTCTGGGAAAAAGGCTGGGGGACTGCAGGTGAGTGAATGTCACCAGCCAGGAAGTGTGTCTTTGACACATGTAGATCCTGATTTAGAAGGAGTCTGGAGGTGGGAAGCGAAGAGGAAACCGGAGCTGGGGAAGGAGGGTGTGGATAGGTAGACCGCCTGGAGAGAAGGGGTGGGGCCCTCCTGACTCAGCCTGGAAGTCAGGAATTCCAGTTTCCAGGACCTCACACTCTGCAGCCGGGTTCCAGGCCTCCCTGAAGCTCCCAGGCGTGTGTCTCCCGGGCCAGTTCTTGGCAATTCTCCTCATAAATGCCAGTGGATGGTACATGCTGAGATGGATTAGAGGTTTACCTCCAGGCCATCTTCTCACCCTCTCAAGAACTTGCACTTGAAGTGGAATAATAAAAACACTTCAGCATTTTATATGGTTTTGCAACTTGAAAAGGCAAAAATTTTAAACATTTCAAAAACACATGAACTTCTCATAGTTAATGAGCTGAATCTAATCTGTGATTACAAATGAGGCTCACAGAAACTGCACAAATACAATTAGTAGTTTAGTAAATGTAAACATTTTTTCCTCATACAATTTAACAAAAATGGGGCAAAGGTTCAAAATCTGCATACTTGCAACCAAAATTTTTCAAAAAATGCTTTTTTGTGTGTAATTGGACACATTTTCTCCATTTCAAAATATCCCACTACAAGATTCCCAGTTGGAATGATTATATAACTCTATAACTTGAATAGGTTGAGAAAAGGCACTCCTGCACCACACTCAGGGCTGACACAAGTCTGTGTTCACACACACACTTGACAGACAAGTGGCCTCGGGGCTGGTTTGAGAGTCCCCTCATTCCTGGGGCAGGCACATAATCCTGCTGACTATGACCGGGAAAACCTTGATTGCTAACCTCCAAATTTTGTATTGCGAAATAACTTTGCTTAAATTGAGTTCTTATATTTAGCAAATTATCCAATTAGTTTTGAATCAAACCCTTTCAACTCTAAGAAATATTTAGCCTGAGAGTTATAAAACTGTAAGCTCCATAGAGGTCCAGACAAGGCCTTTCCTGTTCACTTTTGTGTCCCCATCTAGTAGAGCATCTCATAGTAAATATTTGTTGAACGAATGAATAAATGATAAATATTTATTGACTGAATGAGTAAATAAATAGATAATTAAAAGAAATGAGGCATAACTATGTTTCAACATTTCTTAGCAGTTTGCTTAAAGCTTTGAGCCTTGTATTTCCACCACTAAAGGGAAATAATTCTAATCATGTCATAGGATTGCTGTGAAGATTTGAATGAGAATATTCTAAGAAAACATTTTCTCAACAGGAAAGACATTTGAAAAAGTTACTATAATGATCATTATTTAAATTGTCAGTTATATTTTTAATCTATTTACTATTTAGCAGAATTTCTAGACTGTGCATATTAATTCATTATCTAATCTACAAAACCACAATTAAACAATTTTTGTTTTTGTTGCTATATCAAAATAGCATTAATGTCAAAAATGCTTTTTTAAGAAATGTTTTACAGAAATAGCTTAATATTTGAAGCAATCCTGAGAAGTAGCTATTAGCTCATTTTATAGAAAAATGAAGTGAGAATTCCAATCTAGCATAACCAGTCTTTAAATCATGAAAGCATCTGTTCAGCACAGAAGGGCCAGATAATTCAAACATGCAGGACAATTCTGAGTCACAGACCTTATCACATCTCAAAAATAAGCATAAAATTGCCATGAACTTGGTAATACTAATACTTGGGTTTAAAGAATTCAGTTATAAGCACATGAACCGTTTCTCCTAAATTCAGTACATGTAACTGATTAACACTGAAAATGTATGAAAACTTTAATCACTATCAGTGTTATTGATCTGATTAGAGCCTCCACCATCAACACCAATTTACACATATTAAAAATACTGTCTCTGGAAATTCTGAGAAATGAATAGAAAATGAATAGAGGAAAAAACCAAACCACCACAAACCATCCATGTCATAACATTACATAAAGAAGTTTCCAAACTCTGAAGTTTGAAAACCCACTCATCGACCTGAGCACCTTTTCCCTTGGTACACCTAGAATAATTTGGCCTGTATTGCGATTGTGTACCGGTTTATTTACACTTCAATACTATCAGTTTACTGAGAGTAGGAACTGTGTATTATTTATTTTTCTAATCCATCTCTTACTCTCTTCCAATACTGCATCTCTTACTCTCTTCCAATACTCAGGCCATTTCTTTGCTGGGTGTGAGTCAGTATTCATGAATGAAGTTTGCTGCTCACCCAATTAAAAGCTTAAATAAAAACTTAGTTGGGCCAGGCCAGTGTGGCTCAGCAGTTGAACGTTGACCTATCAACCGGGAGGTCATGGTTCGATTCCCAGTCAGGGCATATGGCCGGGTTTCGAGCTTGATCCCCAGTAGGGGGCGTAGAGGAGGCAGTGGATCAATGACGACTCTCTCATCATTGATGTTTCTCTCTCTCTCTCTCCCCCTCTCTTCCTTTTTTAGAAACCAATAAAAACATATTTTGGAAAAAAACACACACACAAAAAACAAACTTAGTTGTTTTTGTGTGTGTGTGTGTGTGTGTGAGCTTTATTGCTATAATTCACATACCACACAATTCATCCATTTTAAGTATACAATTCATGTTTTCAGCATACTCACAGAGTTGGGCAACCATCACCACAGTCAATTTTAGAGCATTTCATCACCCCCAAAAAGAAACCCCACACCCCTTGTTCTTTAGCTGTCACCCCCCAGTGTCCTCAACCCCCAGTCCTGGGAAAACACTGACCTATTTTAAAATAGTTCCCTCTTAGGGTTGCTGTCATGATAGATGGGCATGTCATATAAATGGAAACATATAATATGTGCTAAAACCTACTTCTGAGATAAAATCAAAACCACAGATTTAATCATGTAAATCATCTGTGGACACTTTTGTCACTTACTTTTGGCAAGTCATATCATTCCACAAAATTTGTTTTCCTACCTGTTGTTCTTTCCAAAACATATTTTTAAAAGGAACAGATCTAGTCTTGTTTTCAGGAATATCTAAATATTTTAGTTATTGATCTAATTTAAATTTTAAAAAAATTTCCCGTGTTTTACTATTTTAATTTATGGCCATAAAAAAGTGTAAATACTTAGGGTCTTCAGATTCAGCATTCCCTTTAATTCCTTCACTGTTGCATTGATGTTTGTTAACTCATTGTGGTGTAGCAGGAGTATATGCAATGAAGGCAAATAGCGCAGGCCTGAAAAAAAAATGTTTACAAGATTTTAAAACATTTTTAATACCAACTAAACACACTAAACAAAAGCAAAGAATACATTACAGCTGGTGAAAGGAAGAATTATTATCAATAATATTGTGAATTATCATTAAGAATAGAACAAAGCATAAGAGTCCAATTAATTGAGTATAATGTGGGAATGTAGAGTCTATTTCTTTTCAGTGTTATTGTTTTATAGCTTTTTTCTGTAGTAATGATTTTTTTGTTTGATTTTAGAAGGGTTATTTTCTTTATTTTTCTTTTTTGTTTTGTTCTATTTTGCTAATGTTTCTTAGATTTATAATGTCAATCAAGGGAATAATTAATTACTCATTCAATTCAATACCTACCCCCCAAAGGTGAAGGGCTTAGTCAAAGAACATATATGCGTAACCCATGGTCAGAGACAACAGTGTGGGATGGCCAGTGGGAATGGGGGGTAGAGGGGGGTGGAAGGGGGCAAAAGGGAGGAAAGTGGGGACATCTGTAATAATGTCAACAAAAAAAATTTTAAAAATAGAAAATTTGCATAACAAAAATTATTTTCTTTACATCATACAAAACCAAATATTCATATCATTTTTGTTGATTCTAAATTTAAAATTTCCCCACATTTTTAACATAATTGAAAGTGGGTTGTGTCTTTGCAATAGCCACATCATAGTTTAATTTGCAAAAATTTATTTCTTCATGGTACATGAAATCACGGGAGATCTTAAAATTTATGGCATTTTGATTCTATGATATGTAACATCAAAGAAAAATGGTTTGTGTTGCACCTCTTCGTATTTCATGATCATAGTACATCATGTACTTTTGTACCTGGTTTGAAATTGTCAGTTTAGAGATTGGTGCACATATAAAATTAATTCATAGTGAAAGAATTTGACTGGCAAAAGTGATAGCCAGTAAAAACATTAAGACTATTTATAAAGTTGTTATATTTATGAATGCTCCCAAATATGGTTAAAATTTGCTTCCACGGTATCTAGTTTGTGTCCAGCTGTGCAACAGACTGGCAAAATTCCTGTCAAAAAAAGACTTATTTACTGTTTGAATATCAAGACAAAAGACAAGGTTGCATTAAAACTGTAATCAAAAGGACATTTCTTAAAATGAAATGTAAATAAGAGCATTAAAAAATAATAGACTCCATCACATATTTGCAACAAAAATGTTAAAACAGACTTTGCATGCCATTAGCAATTGTATACTTAAAAGTTATTACTTAATTGTAAATTCACTTCATCAACAGAGAAAATTTAGACATACCTTCTATTTCGATTATTGCATTGTTGTTTAGATATAGTTCTGTCAGACAATAGTTTCTAATTAGAAATGTTATTCCATGGAGCTGAAAATGAGAGTTAGAGAACAATTTACTTTCTATAATAATTATACAGACATATACCTATAAAATTATAAGAACAACATAGAAGTTTGCTGTTTGCTGTTGTTTTTTATTATTTGCTACATTTTGGTCTGGGCTACTAATTTACATCTGGATTGTCTTTGAGGACAAGGTGGTAAAGAGGATGTTTTTAGCTCACTTATTCTAAACCCCTTTTACCATATCTTGACCAAATTCCCTTGCACGGTCTCCAAAGCCTCTGTTAAAGGGCCTCCCTAGACCTTTTGCTCTAACATTTCACACAATTCTGCCCCATATAGGCTCATTGGATCTGGCTCCCACATACCAACTCATTCACCATCACATACTATAAAGTGCCTATCATGTGCCAAGGGCTCTCTCAGGCCATTTCTGCATCTGCATATGAGTTATGATTCCTCTTGGCCTGCATGACTTTTCTTCCTGGTGCATTTCTGATGCTTCCTAAGGATCAGCCCTAGGCCAGCAAGGCACACGAAGCCATGCTGAGTGGGTGGGCCACCGCAGGAGGTTTCCTCTGCTCCAGAGATTTGTTGAAACAATCCTTTGATCTCCTTGCATCTTACTACTGTCTTCTTGCTGTTTTGACCCACTTTTTGTTTTTTTAAACTTCCACTGCTCCAGTACTTTGGGTCAGATATCCTGAGTGATGGTCTAATTCTGAACTCTTTATGCCCCAGACTAGGAACCATCTCCTGTTCTCCAGCTCACTGTCCTTCTGGTAGGAAGACCTCCTAAGGTTAGCCAAGGACTCTGTAGTCTGAATAGAGACAGGAGGCAACTCTGCCAGGTCAGGCCCAGTGCTAAAGCTCCACCAGCTGGCATCCGGGAGGAGAGGGTGAGGCAGAGTGAGCATAACCCTGTTACTCCACGGCTCATCTTTCTAAATAAGGCCTTTCCTGACAACCTCTGTGCCCGGGACTACTCCATTTTCTTGACTACTCCAACACCTCATTTGACTGGTACGATTAATCACTTGGTCATTAGTTTTGTGTCTCCCTTGAGGAAAGGACCGTATTTATTCAGTGTCTTATTCTTCTTCCCGTCTCCCCATTCTCCTAGTGGTATGGGGGAAGGCGAATCTTACTTTTTTTTTTTTTTAACATATTTTTGATTTCAGGAAGAGGAAGGGAGAGGGAAAGAGAGAGAGAGAAACATCAATGATGAGAGAAGGTAATTGGTCAGCTGCCTCCTGCATGCCCCCGACTGGGGATCGAGCCCACAACCCGGGCATGTGCCCTGACTGGGAATCGAACCCCGATCTCCTGGATCCTAGGTCGATGCTCAACCGCTGAGCCACGCTAGCTGGGCTGAATCTTACTTTTAAGCTTTGATTCAAACTTTAGTTGTATATGAACTGGGAAATAGTCAAAATCACTCTTTTTTTCTGACAGCTTTGTTTTGTTTTAAATGTATTTTTAAATAAACAGTAATAATTCACAAACACATTACCGCTGTAACACATTTAAACACCACAAATAAAATTAAATTCCTGTGTGGCCATTCCTCTCTAAAGAAATGCCCCCCCTGCATTCCCTTCTATTCAGATGACCAGATTATGTTATTAGATTAATGTATCTTAATTTTGTAAACCAGAGCTCAGGTCAATGTAGAGTAGAGCTGTCACTCTCAGTGTTGCAAAAAGGCACTATTGAAAATTCCTCAACTGAACTATTAAGTACTGTATGCATGATATGTGGTATTCAACTCTAAACTGAATGTCAGAATTGCAAGAAGAACTCTATCATTATTTTTTAAATATCAACTCTATAAACTTAGTAAACTGTAACAGATTTGTTTGAATTATGAAATGAGAGAAGGTGGAGTCACAGAGGTAGGACAGGTGTGTTTTAAAGCAGTAGGTGAGGTAAGCAGAAGAATGAGGCCTTTACTACTTCATGCAGGATCTAGTAGGGAGAAGATTCTCATGGAACAGTAATTGATCAAGTGCTTAGTACTCTCTCTCCATAGAAATATATGCTCAGGATTGTAAATTAGTGTTATGTGTTTATTAAAGCCTATTATGGGAACTATTGTTGACAGTTAAATGGAACTGTTTTGGCCTTTGATAGACTGATTTAGATAGAAAGATGCCGACCTACCTGATACAGTGAGGATTTATTGGAAATTTTACTCTTGCCCTCTCATATCTCAGAAAAGCTATTTTCGATCTGCATCCAAAGTTTGAAAACTGGTTTCTTTAATGAATTTTCTTTACTATTTTGTTATGTTTACACCATTTACAAATTCTGAAGCTATAAAAGGCACGTGTGCTGCTCCTTTCATCATTTCACAGATTCATCTGCACTAAACGATGTCAGCACTCATGTTGGAGAACCACCAATGACTGCACCCCAGCTTTTGCTAAGTCATGAGAGCAGTCATGTTTCCCCAGTTAGGGAACCATTCAAAGCAGTAATGAGTGGTTTCCAGTCGATTTCCTAACCCTTTCTACTTTTCCTATCAGCCTCTTGACAGCAACTCACTACCTCCCTCCTCCTTACCACGCCCTGATCTAAATATAGCCACACCTGACATCACAGCATAGAAAAGGAGCATCAGCGGAAACCATGACTTTTCCCCCTCTCCTTTTCCAGTAGCCTGCCTGACCACACAATAACAGAACAGTACTAATTGTCCAGGCTTTGATTTCTCTTGCATTACTCATTAACATACGAAGAGTACTAATGAACTCAACAGATTCATTTTGATTACAGAATCATAGTTTTCCCAAGAGTATTAACATTCTTGGACCATGGTTATTGTTATTTTAATATTGCCCTGTTTGTTGGGGTAAGAGGGGTGGTGGGAGTGAAGAGGAAAGAGATAAAGCCAGATCATAAGGATGCTATTGAAATATTCTGTGCAAAAGAGTGCCATTGCCTAATTTTATTTTAGAAAGAAAATGGCAGGGAAGAACATAGTTTAGAAGGATTAGCAAATTTAATGGCAGGAGGTGAAAAGGGTGTTAAATGCTGATTCAGAAGAATATATGCTGGCTTAGAGTAGAGTAATGGCTGTCCAGGGAGAGAGAAAAGTGAGAGACAGTTCCAAGGTAAAATTCACAGGACATAATAGACATTACAGTGTAGCAAGCTGTTGAAGTCAAGATCTAGAAACAGGAATCAGAAAACATGCTGAATGTCCTGATATTCCAGCCATCGTTAAAGTAAAATGTTATTATAATTATCCCTTAAGAAATCTACACTATTGATTATAAGGATTGCGATAGGATTTATATTTACAAATATAAATATTTTTTACATTTTACAAATCTCTCTTAGCTCAAGGCTTGGCACATGCATGTGATTCTGGTGTTGACGGGCAAGTCAACAGTGTGGAAACCAGTTCTGGACAAGGTTTGACCATGGCTCACCTAGATCCTGAGAGTATTTTACACTTGATTCTTAAGCTACCTGCAATGTCTTTTCTATGCAATGTCTTTTCAATATGTGATTTTTCTGCTTCACTCAGCCAAAGCATACTTCTATTAAGCGAACTTCCATTACCTTAACCAGCACATATGCAAAGAAAAGGTCACCTCGGCAGAAAATATTAGGATTTTTATTTACTCATCCTCCCAGTCAACAAATACTTGTTGAGCATCTACTATGTGTAGACACGCTGCTGAGGTGTACAGCTGTGAACAAAACAGACAAAAATCCCTGCCTTTTTTTTTTCTAGCAGGGAAAGAGAAAACAAATGATATGTACAATAAGTAAATTATATATTATGGCATCAGTTGATGTGATATGGGAAAGCAATCATGGATATTGGGAGTGCCAGTATGAAGGTGGTGTTATATTTTAAGTGGGTTGATCAGAGTGGGCCTCACAGAGGAGGTAATCTTTGAACAAACACTTGATGAGGGGGCTTGTAGAAGGAGCGCTTGGGGACCAGCCAATGCATAGGTCAAGGACAGTACAGTGCCTGGTGTGGCTGGATCAGAGTGAGCCAGGGAGTGAAGGTGGGGAATGAGGTCAGACAGGTGATCAGGGGTCTACTTGTGCGGGGCCTTGCAGGGTGAGTGTAAGAAGCTGCCTGAAATTAACAGGAAATCGGTGGAGGTTTTGAGCAGAGGAATGACATGTTTTGACTTAGGTTTCTACAGATCACTACGTCTACTGAATTGAGTGAATCTCAGTGGGGGGCAATTTCCCTCCAGGGGGCATTTGTCAATGTCTAGAAATATTTTAAGTTGTCACTTCTAGGGGGAAATCTTCTGGCATTTAGTGGATAGAGGCCAGGGATGCTGTTAAACATCCAAAAATGCACAGAACAGCCCCCACAACCAAGAATCATCCAGTTCAAATAGTCATTAGTACCAAGGTTAAAACCTGAGGACAAAGACCTATAGATCAGTAATTAAACGACATGATAAAATTCTGAAAATTCTATAATTATGTGTTATTTAAAAGGGTCTATTACTGTATGTTTGAATATTAAAATCACAACATTTCCTAAATTTACATAAAACTCTAAGGATTAATTGGGGATAATTTTAATAATATACATAATTATTTAGGAGAAAAAAGAAAAATTGCAATATACTTCCAAGATTCCTAAATTCACTTTTATGGTGCTCCTATTCAATAAATTTTTAAAACATCATTTATGTTTAGCTTAGTTTAAAATATGTACAATACTTAAAAATACAATTTATACTTTAAAAATAATTATCTTATCCAGAATAAACGGACTTTTATTGTCATGTTTTCCCCTATTTATTCCATGTTACTATTTTTTTTGCATATGCGCTTTTCCAAAAACAGGTTACATTCCTCAGGTAAATCATTTTTAAGAATAATAAAATCTATAGCGTACATGTCTATGAATTTCACAACCATGCACTGAAGTCTTATTTAGGTTATTTATGTTGACTTACTTTTTTGAGGAGGCTTTAAATATTTGGCAAAATATGTTTCTTTCAACAAAGTTGACATGAAGGATATAATTAATGTTGCCCTGAGGTAACAGAAACACACAAGAGCCCAAATTATATGGAATGCGTGCCGGTTCCTTCAACATTTTCACTGCTCCTACACTCTACTATGGGGTTTGTGCTGCTGTAAATTGTTTTTTGGAACAAGGTAGGGTATGTACAAGTGAAAAACTGAAATATGTATACCCAAACCTGACGAAAGGAACCAACTAAAACTCCATGATACAAAGCTCATAAAGCTACCTGAAAACAAGTGCTGCCATTCAAAAAATTCTTTACAAATATTTAAAACAGCACGTTAAAAATAAGTATTTCAATTTTAAAATCGTCGTTTGCTAATCTTGAACACCAATATTCCTTCCTAAAATATATAAATCTGTGCTCTTTACGAAATTTTCAACATATGCTAAATGTCTGGGAGATAAGAAACAACATATCATGATGGCATAGAAGAATGAGCTCAGGATCTTTCTGAAAGCAATTTTGTTTTAATCTAATCATTCTCTAGTCAGTTTGTGTGGAAAATGTTATTATAAATACGTATTTCAATTATTTTTTAGATGATGAAGTTTATAAACATTGACTTTGCCAGAAGAGGTATTTTTATTTAAATTTAGTTTGTAAAATTTGCCAGCTGGTTTTTGCTTCATGGAAGAAACTCAGATTCCATTTTGGACAGCTGCTTGGTAAGGTTTTTTGTTGTTGCTGTTGTTGCTTTTTTAAATCAAATGCTTATTCTAATCTGACACAAATGAAACTACCAAAGTACTGCTAGTTCTTCCAGAAATAGAAAACTACTAGCATTGTGCTACCAATATTACAGGCTTAGTATTAAATTCTGTAAAAATTTTTTTGAGTTAATGAGCCAAAACACAACTTAACTGTAGTATAAAAGACAAATCACCTAGATCACTTGTCTGAGCAGACTCAACTTCTCATGAAAAGTTGGAAAGGAAGAACTATGGACGGAAAATTCTCTTGCTCAGGCTCGCTAGAAGATGGGACATGGAAAGGAGTCTTTAGAAGGTCTCAGTTAATATGCACCTAATTGCAGCTGCCTCCCGCTCTTATACCAGGCACGATTAGGAAAAGGGGACCCATAAAGGGAAGAAAAGCAGAACTAGTGAATTTCTGTGCAGTGTGAAGAGAAAACCAGCTCTAAGAGAGCATAATAAAGGAACCAGGCTTACTTGATCAAACCTAGGAAAGCTGGGGCACTGGTGGTCCTATTTAGTTTGCTAGTCCAGGGTCAGACCAGAACTTCCAGTTTATCATGCTATAGAACCAGATAATAAATGGGGGAAGTGCTCACCCTTCTAGCATGCAGGGCTCCAAACACACCACGCTACATTTACTGCCTCCCAAGACTACTTTCTCATTCCACTCTAGGAAGTTTGCAAATGCAACATCCTCACCAGAAGCGCAGTCACTCCCTCTGCGCTTCCTGTTTTTATCACCAGACCAGGTACCATCACATTTATTGTTATATTCTATCAGTAGCCTAAACGCAAGTACAGAGTAAGCCATATCAGATAGGATGCTACTGGCTCCAAGTAACTTCTAAGGTTAACTCAAACTGGTGCATAAATTAGAACACTTATTCATGTCACACACCAAGGAGTCCAGAGCTGTGAGAGCCTCCGTCTTAGTATCTCAATGATTTTCTGGGTTCTGCTTTTCTCTAAATGTTGGACCCATTCTCAACTTAGTAGGGTGATTCCTGGCTTCATATCTAGGCAAGAAAATATCCAGAGGAAACAAGGGACCTCTGAGGAAGTACTATCATAGCTAATATACCCTTTAGCATTTTGGATCTTGAATCAGAATTTCAATTTTTCATGGAGTGTGAATAGTAAGGTAACTTAGCAACCAATTATTGATCAATGGGAAAACTCACAACAGTTCATTCATGTACCCCATGAACACTTAAAACTTATTTTGTGTATATTATCTTTCCAGTGTTATGTGGACTAAATAAGTATTTTTTTAAAGAACAAAGTTAAGTGATTGTGATTTGGGAAATAATAAAGTTAGTTTGTTGGACATAAAGAACCAAGTACAAGAAGTGAATTCTGCCTGCTGCTGCATCCCTTCCCCCGCCAATCCCCCTTCAAATACAAAAGAAAGTAAAATAGTTTTCAGTGTACTCAATCCCCTCCTATGTTCTTGGAGCGCCACTCAGGATCCCACTATGTCAGTAAACTGTATGAACATTCAATGACTGGTTGGAGGTGGAGGTGGGACAGTGTCCACTATTAGAATGCAAAAAATTTTACAAAATCCTAATTACCTCTCCCTTTAGACCTACTGCCAACATATGTACTGTTCTTTCCCTCAAAACTGAACACCACAAGGAGCACACATGAAAAATAAAGATGAGTCACTTTTGCCATGCCTGATGATTTCCATCTTTTTCTAATCAGAGGCCGCACACCGTGACCCAGGATAATTTTTGGCCGAGTGTTTTGAAGAGTTTTGAACTTGCATACCCTTAAGTGGTGCGTGTACTTTCCATTTCAGTCGTTAGCTGGCTGGGTCTCCAAGCTGTTTGGGTTTGTTCTCCTAGAAATGATGTCAAGCTTATGAGACTTATGCTTACACTTAATACTAGAAGCACTTTCATTTTCCATTGAGTTGGCTTAAAAAAGACTGAACATGCAACGTAATATTGAAATGCTTTCGTACTCACGGCTGCTTCAGGATGCAATGCTGTGGATCTGAACCACTGCTCCACAAGCATACTACTGCTGAAAACTCTAAAAAGCTTTTTTTACTCAGCAGATGTTTGAAAGTCCAAATTCAAAATGCTAAGACTGGATAATGGATTTAGAATGAGCAAAATAAAAGCTGTTGGAAAGTCAATTTTTTTGAAAGATAGGAATAACTTACTGACTAGCTAACTATAATGACTGTTTGGGTTTGCATTTTAGTTTAGTCGTGCTCTTTGACTTGGAGAGAGCTTGGAACCCCACTCAGGGCCCCACTATGGGAAAGGCAATGGCCTCCTAAATGCTAGCCTCTAAGACAGTGATTTTCAACCTGTGTGTTGTAAGAATTTAAAACATGCAATACCTGATAACCCAGGGGCACTGAGCTCTTCTCCCTTCGATTGTCAAATAAAAAAATGACAACAGCAATACAACAATAGCCATCTTATATGAAAGTTATACCTATTCTTTTGTCAGACTGGCAAAAAAATATATTTTTTGGTGTACCACAGAATTTTAGTAATTAGTTTGTGTGTGCCATGAGATGAAAAACGTTGAAAATCACTGCTGTAAGAGAAGCTTCAGGGGCCACACTCAGTGACCCTGAAGGGTGTTCCCTGCAGTTGGGGATAGGATGGCTTAGATTCTTGCCACTTCCTGAGGAAGCTAGATCAGCTTGGGTGGCTGCTGGGAGGTAACCAACCCCTCTGCCTCTGATAGCAGGACAAAGTAGTGTGAGTCCTGGGAATTGCATGCAGGGCCACTGAGGAATGTTGATCTGGGTCACTTTACAAAGAATCCTGCATACGAGGGTACTTTGCCAAGGCCAGGAGACACTCAGTTGTAAGTACCACTGGGATAAAAGGTGAGGGGCAGTCAGAAGTAGTCAGCAGAGAGGAATCAGAGTTGAAGTAACCTAGTAGGGGAACTTCTCAATAACCCATTAGGAAAAAAACCCTCAATTTTGAACATTTGTTAGTAGCAAAGGGTGCAAATCAAATAACTGTTTCTTCTTTGCCTCCTCTCTGCATCCTCACCTCCCCATTCCATACCAATCCTGGAGAAGATTGGGATGAAGGTAAGAGGGAAGGAAAACCCACCACACCGCCTACCTAATAAAGAAGGCAGGTGACATCTGCTGTCAGGTGGATATGGGCGGGAAGGAGAAGGGATGTCTCATTTATGAACAGAGATCGAAAGTTGATTAATATATTCTCCTAGACATTCTCATTTCTGAACTATAACTATAACTGAAATGAACGGTAAGGTTTTGAATGGTGTAGGAGAGAGGAGAAAAGTCATGAGGCTGCTGAAGTTTCTTCCAGGAGCCTGGGAAGGAGCAGACTTCACTGAGCAGCTTGGGGAGAACATGGGAGACAAAAGTAGCTGCAGTACATAGCATCTCACAAATTGTGTTATTCCATATACATACATATATGCAGATACACTTTCTTACCTAAGTTTAAATTAGGTATATAAAATAATACTTTTAAAGATTAGCTCTATTAAAAACATGATATGAAGAAAGTAACTGAATTATGGAGCCATTTAAAGAAAATATTACGTTACCTTGTTATGATGTAGCCACAAGTATTTTAATTTTTTAAACCTAGAAAGATCAATGACATCTGTCAGTTCCCTGAAAAAGAAAGTAAACATTAGCAATGATTAGTTCAGTTATGGGTAAGGCAGGAGATATAGTAGGACTTTGGAGTAACTGAAAACTCTCTCTCTGTCCTTTCAAAATTGTTGGTATTTACATGCTAATTTCCAAAATCCCATCTTTAAAACTTCATTCATTTGGATTAAGATTTTGTTAGCCAGTTAAAACAAATACTTAAAGGGGAGCATTTTATCCCATTAGTAGAAACTTATATCTCATTATGACTTAATTTATTGGAATCTCAATTAAAAAAAGATTTTACTGGAAAGAAGGTAGAGGGATAAAAGTGCAGAAGAGACCGGACTCACAGGGAAGTGTGGGAAATGCCGTTAGCTCCTGCTTCAACAGTGTCTGCAGCGTTCTTACTTTGGGGTTGTCCAGATCTTGGCCAGACTGGGTTTAAGATATGGAGACTGCAGTGCCCCAAGAGACAGAGACTGGGTCAAGTGTTTTATTCTTCCTTTGTTGTTTATTAAATAGAGGCCCATCCTTCTTGAACTGTGCAGTGGCCCTGAGCCTTGTTGCTGGTGTAGCTCACTCAGCTAAGGGGCAGACACGGGTCAGGAGGAAGATGTCAGCAAAGAGGGCAAAGCCTCTGGGGGACTGCTGTGGGCTCTCTGATTTCTCAGGACAGAAATTGTGGGCCCAGGCTGAGTATGTATACATATATATCTCTATTTATCAAACACTTACAGAGCACACCCTGTGTGCCAGGCACTTTTCTAAGCAATTTTAAAATAGTAATGTTAATTAACATTACCTATATTAACTCATTTGTGGCAACGTCCTCTCACATTTATATTTATTTAACCTTGGGACACTGAGGGACTAATTATTTTCCTAATTTTTTAAGCAAATATATATTTTAAATCATGAAAACATTTCTGAACAAAATAAACCTCTCTCACCAAATTTTTATATTGAAAAATTCTAAATCTAAGAAAAGCTGAAGGGACAGTACAGTGAATGCTTAGGTAGCACTTATAACTTTTAATGTTTTGCCACACTAGTACTGACTCTTGCTTACCTATATCATTTATCTGTTTATTGGTTGATAGTTTCCCACAGACTTATTATTGCAGGGCTCTCACTCCTAAATATTTCATGCACATCCCTTAAATAAGGGCACTCTCTTGCATAACCACAATATCATTATCACATCTAAGAAAATTAAATTGAATTAATATCATCTAATATACTGTTCATATCCAGATTGTCCCTGTTGCCCCCTACATTTTATACTTTGTTTAAATCCATAATCCTGTCAACACTCATACATTGCTTTTTCAGTTGGTATAATCCCTTGTTCTTCCATTTAGAATAGTCACTATCTCTCCTTTATGCCCCTTAACACTGACTTTTTGAAAAAAAAGTCCAGGACAGTTGCATGATAGAATGTCTCACATTATTGATTTGCCTGATTGCTTCCTCATGATTAAATTCAAGGTAGGTCACTTTTCAATTACAAAGGTGGTAATTACTGCGTCACATCAGGAGACAAATGATGCTACTTTGTCCCACTGTTGCTGAAGCTAAGTTCAGTCACTGGGTTAAGGCTGTATTTGCCAGGTCTCTCCATTATAAAAAGTACAAATTTTATCTCTGAAAAGTGATATGTGGGGAAAACTCAGAGACTATATATATATCTCATTACCTAAAAACTATTTATTCCACGGAGTTAGCTTCTATGGGTGACCTTCACCTGAATCAGTAGATTTGGTATTATAAAATGGTGACTTGTAATGCTCTCCTTTTTACATTTATTTCCTGGTATTCGGTAAAGAACATCTGCCACAGTATATGTTCTCAGTGATTACTCAAGGACTCATTGGAAGATGCTTTCCATTTTCCAGGGACAACAGAGACAGGCAAATAATCCAGTTTACTGGTGTCCAGACTGAGAATTTTTTTTTTTTTTGTATCCAGATGGATTAAATGGCAATTTCTTATTCTTAGGATATAAAATGTGTTGTCTTTCAGTTGAGAAGACCACTAATTACCCACTGTCAGAGATCAATATTTCTAATTTATTTTCTAGTGTTTTAAATCTTTTCTTTTTTGTAATCTACTTACCCGTTAGGTCACTAGTGTACAGTTGTTAAAATCATGAAAGGCTGAGGTGTAATCTTTTGATCACATAAAATATTTATTGTTATTGTAATAGTAACTAATCCATAGAAAGGTTCAAAGCATGGCCCTAAGTGTGTCAGAATTATCTACCATTCTTGTTCCATTCTAAAAATATATACAACCCAAGTGCCCATCAGTAGATGAATGTATAAAAAAACTGTGGTACATACGCACGATGGAATACTATGTAGTTGTAAAAAAGAAGGATCTTACCCTTTGAGACAGCATGGAGGGACCTGGAGAGTATTATGCTAAGTGAAATAAGCCAGTCAGAGAAAGACAAGTATCACATGATCTCACTCATATGTGGAATCTAATGAACAAACTGAAGAACAAAATAGACACAGAGACATTGAAGCATGCAACAGACCTATTTCAGAGGGAAGGGGGGGTGGGTGGGTGGAGAAAGATTAACCAAAGAACTTACATGAATGTATGTATAACCCATACACAGACAATAGTGTGGTGAAAGCCTGGGGAGGGGGCAGGAGCAGGATGAAGGGGGTCAATGGGAGAAAAAAAGGGGACATCTGTAATACTTTCAACAATAAAGATAAACTATAAAAAATAAATAAAAAACATATTTTTAAAAACCTTAAATTGGTCTTGCTCCCAAGAGATTCAGGGCCACTGCAAAGATGAATAGCTTTCTCTGCACTAATAAACTAAAAAATATTTCTATATCTCGAAAGAAGCATGTTTATTAATAGAGGATTTCCTCCAATTACCACAGGTAAAGTGATTAGCTTCATTGATAAAGTAGGACATTTTCTTTAAAGAGTAACTGAGTTCTATAGATTACAACATATGAGTAGAAATATATCAAGCCTATCTAAAATGCATAGAATTCACGGATATTAAAAAGCATGAAGGGGGGAAAGGAAGAGTAGAAATAGGGTCATTGTTATTAAAATGCAAATTGTGACTGCACAGGTGTCACTTGTTGGCTAGTAAACGCTGTGCTGTCAGAGTCCAATGCAACCCATAACTCCTCCCCCTGGCTCCCATCTTAGGCACAGTGGCTGCTCTGTATAGCACACTGCCTTTGCCACATGCCACCCTGGGGAGTTGGAGTGAAATCAAAGGAGGTTGTTATAAAAAGGAGAGGTTTTCCCACTTACCAGTAAAATTAGTACAGGGGTGTTTAGCTAGGGGTCCTACTACAATAGGGGTTATTTTATAGTATAGGGGTATAATGAGTCATTTTCCTCTAGTAACAGTAATACTATTAACTGCACTAATGCTCACTGAGTGCTTACTATTCACATAACAACCCTGTGAAGCAGGCAGTATTGTTATACATATGGAGGCAATAGGGTTCCCAGATAAAATACAGGATACCCAGTTTGTGAATTTCAGAGGAACAACAAATGCAGTGTGGGACATACTTATACTAAAAATGTATATTCATTTGTTTCTCTGAAATTCACATATAACTGGACATTCCATATTTTTATTTGCTAAACCTGACAAAGATCACCCAGATGGGAGAGAGCGAGCTGGGATTCAGACTTAGCTTGGCTCCATAACCTGTGTTCTCGTCTGTTCCCGCACACTGCCTCTCCAGCAGGCTGTGACTCCAGGGAGTGGTGCAGTAATTAGAGTGTGGTATTGGGGTGGGGGGCCTGGAAAAGAACATTTGAAACTGAGAAACATTATAATCGATGCTCTTCTATTTCTTACATAAAGTACACTTACTTTTGAGAAAGGAACAGCTCGAAGACATCAGCATCCCTCTTGTGGCCACATATCTTTAGTTGATCTTCAACTGCCTGATAACATATAATTACTCTGTCAAGGCACATTCCACTGAGCAAAACTATGGAGACATTTGAAGTCAATAACAATAACATCGACAAGAAGATCAAAGGAAAGGTGACTACGGAGGCAACCACTCTAAACTGATAAATTCCAACACTACAATTATATATTATTTAATCATTTCTGCGGTTGAATTTCATTATCCTGAATCCTGGGCACAGATGTGTAAATAATTTTTAATCAGAGAGAAAAAATGTGCATGTGTACATATACTCCCCCAAAACAAGTTTTCATTTCTCTATGATGTAGAGTAATTTAGTCTTGAAATATGCTTAAATGTCCTTCAAACATGAAGAATTCATATTTGGTACGTTTTTCATATTTACAGAAGACACTCAGTATTAAGGTTGGAGGTGAAGGGAGTAGAATATAACGTACATTATTCTATGGGTGCTTGGAACCCTGTAAATTCTCAATAAATGTCAGCCAAATGAATGAATGAGTGAATAAATATCATTTTCCTTTCTCTGCAAAGGAATCATGCCTTCAGTTTTCGTGAATTACTAACATACTTGCACCGTGGGAATTTCTGGTGAAGGAGAAGCAAGTTTTATTCCCATGGGCTTTGTTTTGAAAATACAAACCCACCGACAGCTATTTAGGTACTTTGCTTTTTTTTTGTGGCCCTTTACTAAATTACAAAATAACACTTATAGGCCACATGGCCTAAGATGATATGGAAAAATTAAAGCCCATCTATAATTTTCCGCGAAGGAATAAACCTAAGGAGACACAACAAAAGTGGAAAATATAATCATTGCACTTCTGGAATCTGACAAACATTGTAATTATCAGAGTCAAAACAATCACCAAATTTCAGCTGGGATTTGTTGTGGGTGGTGAGGTTGTAACGTCAGTAAGTGATTTATGAAATGTTAACAATGGCTTTGTTGTTTAGTAGAGGACTTTCAGGAGAGTTTGAGCTAATGGGATAAGCAATATCTAAAGAGGTGACGAAGGTAGATATCCTAGGGATGGGGAGCAGCTGCTAATTTATTGTCCCAAACTTTCTTAGTTACCCAGTTACACAAGCTGAATCCTGAGGCTTGGAGAATTCATTGGCTGAGGTACAGGCATTTCCATCAAGGTATTTTGTTACCTTGAAAAGCTGAATCTGGGGCTTGAAAAAACCCAACACATCAGGCTTACATATCCTCATTAGATTATTGTAACTGAAGCATCTAAACTATCAGCTTCTACTATACAGTCAATCGCAACTTTGCTGAAGTATTTAGGATGTTAAAGGCCAGACAAAGTAGAATTAAAATTTTGCAGCTATCTGTTAAAATTATAAACATGCTTTTAACTTGATCCTGCCATTCCACATCTAGCATTCAGAAACACAGTGGTACATACACACACACACAGGCGTGTGCACACACACACACACACAATATGAATATCATTGCTCACTTCAGCATATATTATTAGAATAGTGAAGTATGCCCCATCAATTCGTATATGGGTTAAATTAAGATGTAACTTCACAATAGAATACAGTGCAGTAGCTTAAAAATATAGAGATGGATATCTAGACATATAATGATATCAAAAATTTATTTTAAAATATAAATGCCATTGGCAGTATATATGTAAGAGTAATAATATTTTTGTTACCAATGACATTTATATGCACACAAAATACACATGCTCCAAACTGTTAACAGTTACCACTTGAGATCACGGGGGACTTTCACTTTCTAAACAATACACTTTTTAATAAAGCTTGAGTATTTTATAATAAGCACATATTAATTTAGTAATCAGAAATTAATACACATTTTGAAAAGTTTAGCCATGGAATGACTATTTACAGATTTAAATCAAGTTTTGAAAATGAAGAGATAGAAGGAGAAATTGAAACTATCAGCATAATTTATAAGCCACTGGTGTAATCAATTATTTATTTACACAGATTTTTATCATTGTATGTTTCTTTCCAACCAAAAATTTTATACGAATCTGGAAGCATGTATTAATGCCAAGTGCCAAAGAACACAGAGACGTGCCAGGAAGTTTCAAGTTTCAGTGAATCTGAGGTGGAGCAGTTCCAGTTCCCAATCAACACTCAAATTCACTAGCAGAATATTCCTTTCATCTAAAGAAGCACAACAAGCATTCTTCCTCTGAACTAGTTTTTTTATTGTGGTAAAATATACATAATATAGAATCTACTGTTTTAACTGTACAGTTCTGTGGCATTAAGCACATTCATATTGCTGTGCAACAATCACCACCATCCATTTCCAGAAGTCTTTCATCTTCTCCAAATGAAATTCTGCACACATTAAACACTAACTCCTCATTTCCCCCCTCCCTTTCTATCCCCTGGTGACTATCCTTCTACTTTGTGTCTCTATGAATTTGACTACTCTGGGTACCCCATGTAAGTGGAATTACAAATTTTTGTCCTTTTGTGTCTGGCTTATTTCAGTTAGCATAATGTCTTCAAGAATCATCTATGTTGTAGTGTGTGTCAGCATCTCATTCCTTTTTAAGGCTGAATACTATTCCACTGCATGTACACACTACACCTTGTTTGTCCATTTACCCATCAGTGAACACTGGGTGGCTTTCACCTTTTCCTTATGTGACCAATGTGGCTATGAACATGTACCTGTGTATACTCCGAAGGGAAACTGCTGGATCCTATGGTAATTCTAGGTTCAGCTTTTTGAGGTACTGCCATGTCACTTTCCACAGCGGCTGCACATACAGCGTTCTTTCAGATGAACATTTTTAAACTACTAAGTCCAAACAGACAATTCAACTGTTCATTGAACGGCACATATGCTGTAAAGGAAGGCTGGAAGTGTTACGGGCTCTGACAAAAGGAAAATACGTCCTGGTGAATTTGGAGGAATAAGAGATTGCTGTCAGCCTGGGAACTCTGCGATTTCAGAGCAGGGCTGACAGCTGGGGTGGGCTTGAAGGGTGAGGAGACATTAGAAACAGAACACTGGTGGATGGACATTCTAGTCAGAGGGGAGCAAGTACACAAAAGAGAAGACCGAGAGGAGAGAATTCGAAGAGTTCAGGGCTATACAGCCTTTGGCTACAGTGAAAGGCCCATGGAAGAAAATTGTGAGAAATAAAGTAAGAAAGTTAGTTTGGGGTCACATTATTTGTGCTAGCTTTGAAATTTAGGCCCAAAGAGTGTACTTTGTGTACAAGCAAAACTTTTATAGGCCTAAGAACTCTAACTTGAAAGTCATAGTTTATGTAATCTACAGCGTAAAATTTTCTGGTAGGCATACATATCTATGCACATGTATGTGAAATACATGTACTCACTGCAGGGTAAAATCAGTGTAAGTCCAACGAGCTCTGATGTTTCCCATGACAGCTACATCAATGCTTTTAACTATCCATTACCAAGCTGTTTTAAAGTCACTGACTCCATTCTGGGGCAATGAGGAAATACGACAGGATTTTTAAGCTGGAGAAAAGATGCGAAAAACCCAGGCCTCGGGGAGAGGACTTGCAGGGACACGCGTGAGGGCCCGGGGAGCAGAGAAGCGCAGACAGGAAGCAAGGCTGCCGCTGGGAAATCAAAGCCCGAGCGACGCGCCGCCCGAGGCCGCGCGGAGCGAGCGGGGAGCGGGCGACAGGGGTGTGCGGAGAACTGATGGGCCTGAGAACCCGGGGGAGCCACAGGGGATCACGGCCACGGGATGTGCGGAGAACTGATGGGCCGGAGAACCCCGGGGAGCCACAGGGGATCACGGCCACGGGATGCGCGGAGAACTGATGGGCCTGAGAACCCCGGGGAGCCACAGGGGATCACGGCCACGGGATGTGCGGAGAACTGATGGGCCGGAGAACCCCGGGGAGCCACAGGGGATCACGGACACGGGATGCGCGGAGAACTGATGGGCCTGAGAACCCCGGGGAGCCACAGGGGATCACGGCCACGGGGTGTGCGGAGAACTGATGGGCCTGAGAACCCCGGGGAGCCACAGGGGATCACGGCCACGGGGTGTGCGGAGAACTGATGGGCCTGAGAACCCCGGGGAGCCACAGGGGATCACGGCCACGGGATGTGCGGAGAACTGATGGGCCGGAGAACCCCGGGGAGCCACAGGGGATCACGGCCACGGGGTGTGCGGAGAACTGATGGGCCTGAGAACCCCGGGGAGCCACAGGGGATCACGGCCACGGGGTGTGCGGAGAACCCGGGGGAGCCACAGGGGATCACGGCCACGGGGTGTGCGGAGAACTGATGGGCCTGAGAACCCGGGGGAGCCACAGGGGATCACGGCCACGGGGTGTGCGGAGAACTGATGGGCCTGAGAACCCGGGGGAGCCACAGGGGATCACGACCATGGGGCGGCGCGACTGTCAGGGAGCATGACCCGGCCTGGAAATGCCGAAACGGAGGTGCCGGTGGCCCACGCCCGCCCAGGGTCCGGCCGCAGCCGGGTGTCAGGGTGGGTGCGGCCTGGCCAGGCGGGGTGGCCAGGTTTCCGTGAAGGGCCTGCCTGCACAAAGGAGGGAGCCAAGCGTGGTGAGGGGACAGGAGAGGGTGGGTGTCGAGTTCGTGGGAGAAACAAAAGGCCCTGGGAGGCGCCGGGGAGTTCCAAGGAGGCGAAATCTGCATGTGCCCTGCGCAGCGCGGGAGAGGACAGTACCCAGGGGCGGCGCTAAATCTGGGCAGCGATTTCAGTGATCTGAGGAGGGGAAAGTCAGATTTCAAATTAACTGGTTAATAAACCAGGAGATGGAAAACCACCCAACAAAAATGGGGGTGGACGGTTCTAGAAGGGGGAGGGCGGCAGCAGCTTTCTCCGCTGCCCGATGCCTTAGGATCTGGAGACACGGGAAAAAGTTGGATAACTGTGGGTGTATTAAATCCCCGAAGAGCGAAGCCTGTATCTAGACCTGCAGAAGGAAAGGTCGTCTCTGAGGATCCCCGCGCCTCGCAGCGCAGGGCCGCGGCGCCCTGCTTTCGCGGGCGCAGCCTGCAGACCGGCCGCGCTCGGGGCGCATTTCCCACAGCTCCCGCCACCCGAGCTTATTCTTTATGCCATTATCTCAACTGCCGTCAACTCTGTAGTATCCATCCCAGAAACCCCTGCTCGGTTTGCACCGTGGGGAGCATTTCGGGGTTCAACACGTACACTGCTGAGTCAAGGCCCAGACTTACAGCGTCCCCTGCTCCCCGCGCTGCGTCGTTACCCGCGCGGCAGCGGGAAGAGGGGCGGGCCGGCCTGGGTCCCGGCGGCCTCCCACCTCCACGCGAGTCCGGAGCCCGGCCCCGCCCCAGGGGCAGCCTCCAGCCGGCAGGGGCTGTCCCGCAGGGCAGGGACCCCAGGGGCTGTTGGCGTGGGGGGCAGGGCGGGCGGTGCCCTTACCCTGCGGCTCATCCGCAGGGCGGCTGCCGCGGCCCTCGCTGAGCTCACGGAGTGTCGGGAGCGGGAGGCGCGGGGCGCATGGTTGGGGTCCCAGGTCATCGGGATACCGGGGCGGCCGGCGGCACCTGCGAAGGACCCAGCCAGGCCCGTGGCTCGTGGTTCTGTTACCAACAGTAACCGGTCTCAGAGCCAGTCGGCACCAGGTTACACCTGAGCCCAAACCCCGACCTCTGTGACGTCGCGCGCGGTTCCCGCCGCTCCCGCCGCGGGGTAGCTCCGACACACTCGTGTTTCCGAAACCTGCGCGGTGCTTTCGTGGATGCCGCAGAGCAGGTCACCAGCGACGCCGGAGTGGGCCAGGGGACCCCACCCAATAATAATTATTTTATTGATCTGAGATCAGGATATCAGAAAATTTAGGTTCTTGAAATTGGATGACCCTGGTGACCACGGGCCGCATGTGGCGGTGGGGGTGACGCAGTGAGTGCCTTGTGGCATCCCAGTGGAGCCTGAGACAAAAGGAAAAAAAAATCAGTGCTGTTGATCCTGTCTTCATTTAAAATTTTAACATTTTGTTCACCATGGATGTTTTGCAAAATACTGCATCATGATTTATTTGCTGAGTTCTTGGTGCCACCTTAGGGTTTTGCACTAAGGCCAGTGCCTCACACTAAACCCAGTCCTGGACCGGAGACAGGGGATGGGGTGGCGGGATCAAAGCAGCCCTAGGTTCAGGGTGCACACAAAAAAAAGAAGAAAAAAGAAACACTTTGCTGAGGTTATTGGCCAAGAGAAAGTGTGTATTTGTTCAGTAGCTGAGAAGTCCTTCCTCTGGCAGAAAATGGGTATGATAAGCCACGATTTGGCTAGAACTTGATGTCTCCCCAAGTTCTGTTGGCACCTCTAGCACAAACTACCTTATAATCTTATTTATATGAATTTGATTCCCCTCTCACTTGGGAAACTTTGGAGGCAGGATTCTGTCTGTGCCGTCACAGTCTTTTGTCAGGGACTAGCAAACTGCATTTAATAAATGTTGAGTCAATCGAATGAGTTGGCTTCTTGGCTCCAAATATGAACTTGAAATATAAGAATTAAATACAGCTTAAAAAAAAAGAGGTTACTTGCATATAGAAATTCTGGTGTTAGAATAGAGCATTAAAAATATGTCACTGCAGAAATCAAACACACGCACTATTTTAGTACTTCTAGAAAGTATTTAGGCCTGGTGGGGCTGGGTGGGTAAAAGTCCTCCAAGTTACTGTGGAGAGAGTAATAATCTGAGAACTACTATTTAAATGGTTTTTATCTCATAAATAAAAACCAGATGAGAGGAATGGTCCACTGAGAAAATGTACAAAGGAGCTTACCAGTAAGCTTTTGTCTCCAATTGTTGCTGTTAGTATGTGTTACAGAATTTCAGGTATCATTTATAAACATGCTACATGGAAACATGGAAATGTATACTACTGGGTCAATTTTGTACATTACACAAATGTGAGTTTTAGAATCTTACCCAAAATACTTTCAGAGAGCATTTTATAGAAGTAAACTACCAACCAGCAAATTTCTACTAAAATCACATTAAACATTTTATTCTTGACTTTTTGTCAACTCTTTCAACTTACACTGATGAAGACTAGAAAATAAATTAAAAAACAAAGCACCCCAGCTCTGTTCTTAGGAAAATAACTCCTTTATTGTAAGGTCTTAATGTGTTCCCTCTTCACGAAAAATTTGCAATCTAACTGATCATGAGAACTAAAACAATGCAGATTTAATTATGGGATGTGAAGGGTGGAGGTTAGTGAAGGGACTTCTTGGATGAAAAGTCCTTCCTAGACATCCTCACACTGGTGGTACAAAATTTTTACAAAAGCAGCATCCCTGGCAGAGGGAGCAGAGAGAATTTTTAGCTCCATGTGGTGGGAATCCAGCCTGAAATTTTAAAAATTCATGTAAAATGTATATTCTCCTTTACAATCAATCTTGTTTTCATATAAAAATAAAGTGGTTCCCCCTCACTCCTCTTGAATCTTTGAGTAATATTTACATTGAAGCAAGACACACTGTGTTTATCCTGTGGCTTTGCTGCTCTGGCATGCTTCCATCGCCTGCAGGGGTATGCATACCCCAGTTTGAAAGCTCTATCATATCATGTATGTGGATTTGGATAAGAAGAGCGAGCCTGTGCTCCAAGTCAGGGCATGTGGGGTGTAGTCTCAGCTATGACATTAACTAGTTGTTGGCCACCTTTGAGTGGCTTAATGTCTCTGCTCCTAGGTTTCTTCAATGCTAAGGTGAAGTTGGAAGTTTAGCTCAAAAATATCTATTATTTACTTATACTTTCCTAGAAAGGTGGTATGTATTGAGTAACAGATTCTTGTTGAGATGTTGACATGTAATTGTTTTTAAGAACAATTTCCCAGTGAAAAATGTGTGAGGAAAAACTTGCGCATATGATGACTATCATTAAAGCTACATAATTTAAAAAATTCTCTTCCTAATTTTGTCAACAATTCCAGTGATCAGTCTGGATGTTATTTTTCTAAGTGAGTAAAAAATATTTATTAGATAAAATAATCATTATCGGCCATTTCCTACCACGTAGAATGAGCATAGGATGGACAATAAATCAGCCACAATAAAATCTTATATGCATAAAAGGTATATCTATTATGATATTTGCTGACCACAGCACAAAAATTTTCATTGTTATAAGTTTAAATAAAACACCATTTTAATTGACAGCTATCATTTTTTGTCTGTTTACAGGAAACAAAATTAACAATACAATGTTGGGAATTCATGGAATTCCTTATGTGTCTTTCATGTTACTGTACATCACATGAGAAGAGTCACTGACCGCCTTTTTCAGGAGCATATTTTAGGATATTTGTGTAATGAACAGGCTTGGAAGGTAGAGACCGTGTCTACCTCCAGAGCAAAGGGCAGATGTTTTTTGTGTTATGTGTTTTTTTGTGCAGCATAATAAAAATAATGTCTCTCTCCCTTGTAATAAAGATAAGGTCAGACAGACTTACTGCTCAATGTAAAATATTTGGGTTCCCTAAGGTCAGGGTTTCTCTCCTATAACACACCCCACTGTATGTGGTCTCATCACCTGGACTGCTTTGCATTGCCCTCTGGGAACTGTGGCTACGGGAACTGGTGTAAATACTGACACTCTGGCTATACTGTTACTTTGAGTAATAAACTGGCTTTAGTCTCTCACCCACAAGTCTCATATCTTCTGCCAGCATCTATGAAACAGTGGCTGACTAACTTTTGCTTCTGTATGTGCAGGTTTTTGTTTTTTAAATAACAGAATGCATCCATATAATTTGTCCTTCAACTTTCATATTTCTTCTTACCATCTCATAAATCTTTACCTTATAAATCCAGCTACTAAATTGAATTGTTGCATTATATTCCATTGTAATGTATCTTCTGGTTTATTTACTCTTTACTGTATTGGTGGATATTTATGTGGCCCAGTTTTTTGATATGATAAACGATGATGTAATAAATGTCTTTGTGCTCTCGAAATTCCTTCTTGATATTAATGAGTCATATATCAGTGTCTCTTTGTCTATAAGATGATATCAATCTTGTTAAAATTAGAGATAGTACTGGGTGTAAAAGTCATGTAAGTCATCAAAATTAATTTTATTATAGGATTTCATTGTGTAATGTCATTGAAATTACTAACCTTGCTCAATTTAGACTTATAAGTTCTTGTAGAAGTTTATCCTAAGCTGGCAGAGAAGTCCTGTTATGCTAGCAGGAATGCTTCATTTTACCACACATAGGATATAACAATCAGGCATAACTTCTTTCTCTCTATAAATGTGTGGGGATATTTAGGTGGGTATATGTGAACAATATATACACATAAATTTATGTGTGCATGCATGTGTGCATATGTTTACATACATGTACACACATGTACACACAGTAGTCAAACTCTACAATGGCCCCAGTAACCCCCACCTCATGGTTTTCACATACTTGTGTAATCAATTCTCTCCCCTTGCATGGTCTGGACTTATGAACTCATTTCTAATGAATGGAATATGGCAGAAGTATTGGATATCACTTCTGAGAGTAGGTGACAAAAAAAAGACCGTGGCTTCTCTTTTGGACACCTTCTCTCTTGTTCTCTGGTCTACTCTGAGCTAAACCAGTTATCATGTTGTGAACCGACCTTTAGGGAGGCCCATAGGGCATGGTATCGATATCTCTGGCTAACAGCAGACAGGACCTGAAGCTTGTCAATAGCTATGTGAATCAGCTTGGAAGCAGATCCCCAGTAGAGCCTCGAGATGACTACAGGCCTGGCCTGGACTGCAGCCTATGGGAGACTCTGAGCCAGACGCACCCAGATGGGCCTCACTCAGATTCCAGAAATGGAAAAAATAAATGTTTGTTGTCTTAAACTGCTAAATTTTGAGGTAATTTGCCAAGCAGTAATAGATAACTAATTATACATATATGTACATTATTATGTATTATGTAATAGACATTACACACACACACACACACACACATATATATTTAAATTAAAAATACACGTAAAACCAAAAAGGTGATCTTCTGTGGTCACACTCAATCCTTCTCAAAAGAATTCTTGTCCCTATCACCTGACAATTTCCAGATTAATATTTAAATCTGGAAAGACAAATTTATTCTTGGAATGTTATCTACATGCAACCACATGTTTAAATGTAAAAATAAATTCAACTATTTTATCATAATAGATGATAATTTAGTTGGAGGATAATTTTAAAAAGGTTTTTACTAAACTACAACTTAATCTAAGTTGAGTGTTGATTAAAAAAAAATCATTTGCCAGAATGAATTCTATTACCAAGTCAATATATATCTTTCTCACCTGCTTATGAAAACTTTTTGAATGTGCTATGTATTTTTTTTAAAAAATGGGATGGTATAAAGCATTATTATTTTGTCAAATTTGAGGTGTATTTTGGGGCTCATTTTCACCTCTCTCATTATATGGGTTCCTCTGAGACTCTAACTCAGGGATCTGAAGCTGAGATTTTTTTCTTCACACTCTTAGAATTTTTAGGTAAATTTTAGAATGAGGTCTAAGCTTGGAAGTCATTTTTCTTTTGGGCCTCGATTAGTTTTGCAGACGATCGCTGTTAGAAGTGGCATCCAGGATTTTGGGGGACAGATTCTCTCTTGCTCTGATCTGCACAGTACAGTGGCAGGGAGGGAGGGAACCCCAAACAAGCCCCGGGAAGCCTGGGTTTCCACGTGTGGCAGTCTTGGGGATCGGGCCATTCAAAGTGCTCCTCTCAACGCATGAGGAAGCTGCTTTAGATGACTTAACATCCTTCATTTACTCATTCAGGCACTGAACTTCACCGAGTCCCAACCGCAAACCACTCTGCCAGGAGCTGGGGTATGAACAAGGCACCCCCCAAGGGAGGAGACGTAGGAAGCAAAGCGCACGGGTGCCGCTGCTTTAGACACTTCAATTGTACTGGTTCTGCGGGGTTTTGGCTGTCATTCAAACGGTTCCTTAAGGATCTCGCTATTATTTCCTTAGAGCCTGAAGTGTTTCAATTACTTTTGCACACAATTCCAAACTATCTTATTGGCCACATTAACTGTGTGCTCTCTACAGCCTTTATTCAGCGAGCAGGCTTTCATTAATGATGTTTTCAGTACCACCTTTTCGCACGAAGCAACAGGAGAGGAAGGTTCAATAACCATTTTAATTGGAGGCGCTACATGTTGAAAAGTAGTTCAGAAGAAATAGTTCTCAGAAAAAGTACAAAGGCGTTGAGAGGATTTTACATTGCAAGTTTAATGCTTCTGTAGTTTCAAAAAATAATTTTTTGTTTCACAAATCTATTTTAGATTATAACAAAGAAAGAACATTTGTTTTCACAATCAGAGTACATTTTCTAAGAAGCTTGGAGATTTTCCATAAATTTGAGTAGAAAAGCTAGACTAATCGCTAACTTAGGCTCTGTCCAGTTCCTTACCCTTTCCCTAATGATCTGGACCATGCAGTAAGAAGCAGAAATCAAGCTGAAGGCCACTAGAGCCCTACCACTCAGACAGGTGATGGCTGTGGTGGCTTTGCAGGCATGGGCTATTTAAAAACGGGTGGAGGTAAGGGAGAGAGAGAGAGAAAAGGAGAGGAACAAAGGGAAGGGACACACTGTGACTAGGGATTATGTTGCCTTCCGATCGCCCTCATCTTTTGAAAACAGATGTGATTCTTTAGGGGCACTGTTTTATTCTCCATCCTGTGGCCCAGTGAGGCTGATGATCACATAATCATTCTAAACTTCTGGCATTAAGGGTGGGCATAAGGTCCATGCCAGAGTCAGCGGAAGAACTCCTCCTCGATGTTTCAGACTTGAACTAAGGGGAAAGGAGGAGTCTATTCCTTGTGCTGAAGCTGTGTGGTTTAAGGCCTAAAGTTCTTGCTGTGTGCTGCCTTAATATCTGAAACTGGGAGGGCCTCACACAGCCTAACTGCAGTTCCCCTCTCTAAGGCTCCCACAGACAGGGTCCCCTAGACAGCACCCCTCCTTATCAAACAGACCAAAAGTAATTGATGCTTATCCCTGATTAGCAGGTTCAAGTTCCCTGCCAGCCCGCAGAATTATTCAAGCAATCCAATCACATCCTTGTGTGGGAACCAAGGCACCCCACCCTCTTATTACCATTACTACAAAGCCTGCCTCCCGCAGCTGCTGGCTGCTCCCTCCAAAGCCTCTGGGTGTTCGCTTTGTTCGAGAGTGCAACTCCTGTGTGGTCCTGCATGGTACACAGTGTCCTCCTTGGCTGGGCCGTGAGTACAGGTGACTGATAAACTGCTGCCAGTCTCATCTCTGCCATGTCAGGTGTCATGCATTTGGTCATCCCCATAAGCCTACGGTGGGAATTCCTCCCTTAGGTGAAGAGGGAGCGATTAGAACAAACTATAGTATAAACCGCATGCTGCCAGGCATGTCCCAGCCTTGTAAAGGAGCTGGGCTGAGAGTACAAAGCCAGCACAAAGAGCCACAGAATCAGGAGAGAGAGGGAGACCTGAGGACTTGGGGTTCCTGGCTTTCCTACACACTTCACTCAAACTCCCACTCTTACCTCCACTAGCTTGATTAGAGTTTCTTTCCACCACTAACAGTCACCTCACTACTACTCAGTGAAACAAATGATATTTGGTTCTCTTTATTTGAATTGAAATTAATAGCCTTTTTATTTACATAAGTACAAATATATACTTATACATTTATAAGTATATAATTATGTGACTTACATATTCCTTTCAGGATGACAGAGTATAGAATAGGTATAGAAGACTCATGATGGTCCAATGTCATGAACAAGGAAAAACAATTCGAGGCTCTCCCTCTCGGGAGCACGCTGAGCCCTTCCTTTCCCCTTCTACCACCCCCAAGGCCAGTTACCTTTGCCTTTGCCTCTCCTGAGCTCCCAGAGCCCTTCTTTCACTTCCGTAACTTGTTTCCTGAGCCCATGCAGCCCAGCTGGCTCACTTCTGTTACCTCTGTAACTTTCTAAATAAACTTTCTAATTTGAAATTTTTTTTTTTTTTGAGACACAAAGGGCATATTCTGCAGTGCGATAAGGAAAACATCACCTTCCTAAAAATCATCCCTACGAAGAAAATCAGGTATTAAGAAATTAGACTATTTCCTGTCAAATAGTACTTATATTTAAAAGCACTGAAATTCTTCTTGAAGACCTACAGTTTTTCTGTCTAGACAATGAGAGGATCTTAAAGTTTATATGCTGATAAGCTTCAAAAATTTTCTTTAATTGAGGTAAAATTCACATTACATAGAAATTAACCATTTAAAATGCAGTGGAATTTATTACATTTACCTTTATCTAGTTCCAAAACACTTCTATCAACCACGAAGAAGGCCCCTTGCCCATTAAGCCAATGATTGCCATTCCTCCCTCTCCCCGGCCCTGGCAATTACCAATCTGCTCTGTATGTCTGTGGATTTAACTCTTCTGGATAGCTTATATAAATGGAACCATAGAGTATGTGACCTTTTATGTCTAGGTTCTTTCACTTAGAATGTTTTAGAGGTTCAGGCATATTTTAGCATGAATAAGTATTTTGTTCCTTTCTAAGGCTGAATGATATTTCATTGTATGGACACACCACATTTTGTTTATCCATTCATCTACTGATGAACACCTTGGTTGTTTTTACTTTTCGGCTGTTGAGAATAGTGCTGCTACATGCATTTATTTACCAATCTTTGAACACATGTTTTCAATACTTTTAGGTATGTGCCTGAGTTGAATTACTGGGTCATGTGGTTAAACTATGTTTAACCTTTGAGGACCCACTGCAGTGTCTTCTACAGTGGCCCACCATTTTACTTCCACCGGTAATGTATGAGGGTTTGAATTTCTCTGCCCCTCACTCATACTCACTATGATTTCAACTTGCTTTTACTTAATGACTAATGATTGAGCGCCTTTTCATGTGCTTGCTGGCTATTTGTATATCTTCTTTAGAGAAATACCTATTCAATACCTTTTCCCATTTTTAAATTATTTTGTTTGCTTTTTGGTTGTTGAGTTGTAAGAGTTCTTTGTATATTCTGAATACTAGCTGGGTGCCAGATACATGATTTGCAAATATTTTCTCCCATTCTGTAGATTGTATTTATAACCTGATGATTTTGTACCAATTGTTTCTACCCCTTCTCTAGTTAATGCTAATTATAATTTATCCTGCAGGTATTATTTGAGTATTCTTTTTTCTACCTTATCCATATAATAAGAGCATTGGTTAAAGAGCCAGTGAGTTAGAATAGGGTCTGCATGGCCCACCTTCCTGGCCACAGTTCTTGGTCTAAAGGTAGGTATCTAAACTTAAGTGGGCCTCACAACCCTAGCCACAACTATTGGTCAAACCACAGAAGCCAGGCCAATCAGGATCCTTTCCTAGAACCTTTTCTTTATCTTATCACTAAGCTGTTAGTGTATGAGCCTAGAAGCTGCCATCAGCCATGTTTCTTTTTACATAGAAAGTGGATCTAACTGCATACGAAAATAAAACTAACACACAGAGCAAGAGACCAAGTCTAATGGTATCTGAGTCTTGGTTCTAGCTACCTCCACACTTGCTTTCACTGCAGTCTGGCAATGCAAGTCAATATACTTCCCTTTGGTTTAACCTGGTGTGCATTAAGATCTCTCTACTTTAAGTCAAGAGTCTGACCAAGTCAGTTGATATGGGAATATTTTCTTGAGGGTGTATCTCATATTATCATGACATTTTTAAATGCACATATCATTTCTTGGGTCTACATTCTGCCCACACTGATCCTAATTTTTACTGTAACACTTACCTAGAGCTTGTGTCTATTGACCTCCCTGTCTGACCCCCAAATCCCAAACTAAGAACTAATAGAAAAATTTGAAATTATTTCTGGTAGAATTGTTATCTATCTCTTTAAAAATTTACATTAAAATTATTGGACAGCTGCCAAAAGCTTAAAGTACAGCTTCATTTTTTTGGAATTAAATTAAACATCATAACCCTGTTAGCGTTTTCTATCTATAACTGGAATGAATGTTGTAAAAGAGCATTTACTAAAAGGAATGTGTTGTGTGATAAATGTAGGTGGTCCAAAACTATTTTTATTGCATTCCTACTTTTGCTCATAAACTTTTAAAATATTGTCACTAAAGTGTATCATTTGACAAAAGGAAGTCAACTAAGCCCTTTATATGACATTACTTTAAATAATCTTTTCTATATTTTCTAAGTTGGTTTGTATGGTTAATCCATCACCTATTGTGATATTAGGTGGTGAAAATGTCATGCATCCTGTCTTTGGTGTAATTACATACATTCCTTTCCAATTTTCTTTTGTTGACTTTTGATATATTTTGTATCATAGCTTTGGTAACTAGGATGTCTTTTGGGTGAAGAAAATCCCTATTTCCGATCTTTGCCATTTACAAATTAATGACTCAAAGTATTACACATGCACTCTCATAATTGTTTATCTTGGTGTGGCCCATGCTGAAAATGATTTCTACTATCAAAATTATTCTGTTCTTTGACATGATCTCTTGGTATTTTCTTTTTTTGGTTCTGTTTTCTCTAAAAGTTCAGGAATTGCCTGTCGGAAGCCCCTTGACAAGAAAATTTACCAAGAACATTATTGGGTTGGTAGACTTGACAGTTTTTTGTTGTTTTTTTTACTAAGAAATTATAGCTTCCATAGCTTAACTTCTTACCCTACAGCTATTTTCCTTCTCACCTCATTTTTTTTTTTCATATACTATTCTTATTTGAATAAACTATTTTTATTAACTTCATTTTGTTACTTAGATATGGATCAAATCTCAGCTGTATAGCTACGGCAACAAAACAAGTTCATATTTTGTATTAATTAAGAGCATTTAAGGAACTTTATAGAACTGGTGGAATGACCCTGAGGCTCTTGACTGGAGTTCCGCATGAGAGAGACCCATTGGGAAATCATAAAGTCTGTTTCTTTCCAGGGCAGCTTCAAGCCCTGGATCATATATTGTTTACCTATAAGTGATCCTGGTTGTTGCTTCTAATAACCCAGAGTACAAGTCCCACTGATTCATCAGGCATGGAACCACTAGCAGACTCATTGGCAATGATAGGTGCTGACTTTGCAATAAAATTATCATCAGTTAGGGTATTTTTCATTATAATATCAGGATACTAAACTCTACTTGTTTGAACAGTAAAGAAATGTCTTACTTCCATTAATAAGTCCAAAGGGAGAGCATAGTCTCGGCTCCACATAGTCAGGGCCAGAGCTCTAGATTAGCTCTCTGCTAGTTTTGAATTCCACACTTCTCTGTTAGCTTCCCCCATCACAAGACAGTGATAGCAGTTCCAGATTCCACATTCTGATATGTCACTGTTGAGAGGAAGAAGAGGGCCTACTTTCTATTGTCACCTTCCTACCAGAGGGGAAACCTTTCCTGAAACTTTTCCCTGAATGCTTCCTTTCATGTAGCCTTGGCCCGAACGAAGTCACATGCTCACCTACTGGCAAGGGGGTGGTATTGCTATGATTGGTAGACAATGAAGATCCACTCTGATGTGCTACACCAGGCTGCGCTGCCAGGTGGACCCTTCCTGGCTCAACTAGGAGGCAGACAGTCCACACCCATCTGCCTGTACTCCCTCCCACATGGGTGCCGTCCTCCCCTGGCTAAAGCTCCTTCACCACCCACCAGGCTGCTCTCCTTCCACGAGGACATGCTTCTCACCTGGCTTCAACTCTGACACTGCACCGGGTTGTCGTCCCACCCATGACCGCTCTTCGGATGCTCCAGCAATGTGCTGGAGACCCTGAACCCGCAACGTGGGCCCACTCCACACATGGACGCCTTCCTCACCAACTCAGTCTCAGATACCCATGCCTTCCTTCACGCTGCTGAGACTGACTGCTTATCCAGCAACAGTCTGTCCCTTCAGGAGTTAAAACCTTGCTCAGATGCAACTTTTATAGCAGCCTATTTAAGGAAGCAAGTTGATACGCAAATAGCTATGTAAAAAAATTTTTAAAAAGCTATGAGATTTTTCCCCAATTCACATAAAAAAGGGAGTTGTCTGAATAGAAAGCTGTGATTATACATGTACACTATTGCTATAGTATGTACAGCTAGCAAGTGTGGTTTTCATAAATTAAAAAAATATATATATAACTATTCTCCCACTCCATCAGCAGTAACTCGATTTATAGATTTAGAACATAGCAATTTCAAATGACATTTTAACTTTTAAAACTTTGTAGTGATATTTATCCATTGGAAATGTAAAAATAAGAATCTAGCCCTGTTTGGCTGGAAATGAATTTAAAATAGAATAGTTGTTTTTTGAGAGTTAATGTCATGGTATTTCTGACCAGTTCCTACCAGAACTGCATCACTCTTGCCACCAGAAGGCAACTTAGAGTGGCATAAACCTTTTATGTTGCTGTATTAACTATAGGATTTCCATAGCTGGTGCATTTTACAGATGACAAGACGGAGGCACAAAGAATAAAGCAACTGGTCCAGGGTCACACAGCTAGTAAGAGGGACAGGGAAGGACGTACTCCCAGGCCCTGACACTCCCTAGTGTGTGCTGATCCAGGGGAAATAAATGCTTGGCTGCAGCATTATCTTTAACAGGAGAAAACTAGGAAATAAGAGTAAAGGAGAAAGGATTTATGAATCATCTGTCCTGTGGAAATTAAGCAGCTGTTAAATGATGTAACAGAGTCACATTTACTGACAAGGAAAGATGTTTAATTTATCATATAATGTTTGCTGTAAGAACTGAGTCAGGACCATTCACAGATTATAAAGGGAGTGTCAGTATAAAGCTATCAATGCCCAAAGCAGGACTGGAAAGATTCCAGGCAAACTGTCCACAGCGTCAGGCTGGTGAGGCGGCCAGAATTTGGGATTTGAGAAGAGGGACTTTAGGGGACAAAGGTAAGTCAACACAGAAGAGAAAGGGAACAAGGTCAGACAGGCAAGCTGAGGGAGGGGAATGCCCAGGTGGTCTATGCTGCCCAGAGGATGGGGGTGGATCCTGAAAACCAGAGTCTGGGGGCTCTCTTGACTCAGCTCCATGCAGGAAGCTCAGCTGCCCAGGCCAGCTCCAGGGTGATGTCAGGCATACTCGGGCCAGTGTGTTTACTTGGGTCCCTCATCTTCTCAGGTTAAACAGGGACCCTCTGCCTACCAGCCCACCCTAGGTAAAAGCTGGATAGAACTCAGGTATGTGGAGCATCCTTCACTAGAAGAAAAAGTTCAAAGGGGTCCAGGAGACTCAGGGGTCCCTTCTGGAGCTTCTGTTGGGGATTGACCATCCCTCAGTCACAAATGGGCTACTCAGGACATCCTGACCTAGCTTCTGTTTAACTCCCCTCAGAAGCAGCTCAGGAATCTCCATCACTTTCTAGGAAGGCAGCTGATGCTGGGGGGGAACACAAGAGTGAGATCAGCTCTTGGGCTGGGGAGATAGGTGCCACGGTTAATCTGCCAGTCCAGCAATTTTCAACCGGTGTGCCACAAGAATTTTTAAAACATGCAATACCTGTTTAGTCTGGGGCACTGACCTCTTTTCCCTTAGATTGTTGAAAAAAAAAAAAAAAATGACAACATTCAACAAGGTAATAGCCGTCCAGTGTGAGTGAATCAAAATTATACCTATTTTTTGGCAGATTGTCAAAAATATACTTATTTGGTGTGCCGCAGAACTTTAGTAATTAGTTTGTGTGTGTCATGAGATGAAAAAGGTTGAAGATTGCTGTGCTAGTCTGCTGCCTGTGAACCCTGTGTCATTCTATTCAAGAGACCACCTTTTCTTTCTGACTGTGAGTGAGGACCGACATCCAGGATGCAGAGCCAACTGGGTAAGGCCAGGAGACTCGAACTCCGTGTCATAATGGCTTCTTCTATTTTCATATCAGTCACAATATGACATTACTTGTTATCATATAGTACCATTGGCTTTCCCTGCTAGACTCAAACTGCACAATGGCCAGACCCTGAGCCCAGGATCAGAGGAAGACTGCACCTGGCCCTCATGGGCAGCTTTCTCTAACTGGTCACACAGTCAGAGGATAGCTGGGGCCTGCAGGGGAGAGGTCCTCATGCTTGGAGTCTCTATTGCTACACTCTCAGGGTGGTCCCAGGACTTCTCTCACAACGGCATGGTGGTTATCGTCCGGTGGTTTTATGTCTTAGCAAGTTCACCACTGGGTTTCAGTGGTCTTGAGCATTTTCCTAAAGCAGTCTGGCTATTAAGCAAATGCCAAAGTCTTTTCAGGTAAGATTTGGTGACTTGTAAAAGTTAGAAACTTGATGCAATTAAAATGGAAATAATTTTATGGAGGAGAAAGTCCAACTGGAATTTTGACTGGGCTGCATTGAATTTATAGATTAATTTAGGGAATATTCAGATCAATATAAATGATTAAGACTTCCCACCCAGGTGCAGGAACATGAAAGTTACTCACTTATTCAGATCAGTATCTCAGAGGGCAAGGCTATCTTCTTTGGCTCCCCCCCCCCCAGCCCCAGCCCTGCTTCTCTCTCTTTTTTAAAAATTAAGGCTGACTTGGCTATTTGTGGTTAAATTTGTGATATTGGGCATAGTCTCTGGCCAGATTTGTACTTGATCTTGATGGGGGTAAGGCTTCTGGAGCAATTTGAGGAAGTGGTGACGCATCGTTCTAGTATAGTTGGTGAATCGTTTAACTATGGGCTTTTTTTAACCTGGGGATTAAAAACAAACTTTTAGCAAAATGGTTTTTATATATATTCTACTTGAATAATAGATGGTGGCTATATTACAGTTTCTTGAGGCAAAGAATATTGCTCACTTATGAGAAAAATGCTAGTTCAATGTCTCATAAAAATGGCACATGTTGGGGGAAGGAACCCGAGTCGGCCGTGTCATCCTACCTCGCTACCGTTCTCCAGGTGTGTTAGGTGTAAGTGTGTCATAAAGTTGCATAAAGGGCCTCTAGTGCTGTGCTTCTATATCTTGGGGGCGGGAATGGCAAGGTTTCAGGTAGTGGAGTCTGGTGGTGGTGGCTCCCACATTTATTCTGTTTCTCACCCTTTGATGTTCTGGGAACTCCTGCTTCTGTCCCCTGTCTGCTATTTTTCTCCCCCCACCCCCAATATCCGTGGTTACCCCCACATTCCCTTTTCTCCTCATATTTCCCACGTTTTCTTCAGATCCCCTGCCTGCCATCGCCACTTCCACCACCAGGCTACTGCCCCGGGCAGTTCTGGCCCTAGCCCTGCTCATGCAGCCCATCCCATCACCACCGCCCTTTTTTGCACTCATGTCTGCTCTCTCCAATCTCGAATCCTTGCCTCTCTGTCAGGAGGCCTTCCCTAAGCCGTGTGACTTCATTTCTCTGCTGCCTCCAGAAGATCCCCTGCGGAGCCGGCAGCTCCTGCCAAGTCTCTCCAGGACTCCTCGTAGGGACTTACCCAGTGAAGCTTTGTTTAGGGTTCCCAAGAAATGAGTCACTTGAGCTCTCTGTCTAGGGAAAGCTCCTGCTTGCTTAGGGAGGCTAACAGGATGGTTGGATGCTCCCTGAACTGAAGTCTGCAAACCCCGGCTGAGAGCTTCATTGTTTCCTCTCCTTGATCTTCTTGCTTTGGATCCAATAGACCAGCTCCTTGTTCTGTCCATTCCAGCCAAAGGCGGACTCTGCCAGAAACTTGTCTGGGCATGATTCCCTTGGTGCTGTGCTTCTGTATCTTGTGGGCTTCTATATCTTGGGGGGCGGGGGAGTGGCAAGGTTTCGGGTAGTGGAGGCCGGTGGTGGCTCCCACATTTATTCTGTTTCTCACCCTTTGATGCTCTGGGACCTCCTGCTTCTCTGTCCTCTGTCTGCTATTTTCTCCCCCGTCCCCCAAGCAGAGACTCTCAATGCGGGGCGATGGGGTGGGAGGGAGGACAGAACATTTCATAATCTCTGGAGGTGGGAAACAGTTTAAAAGCACCTTTTCACTATTATAAGATCACTGTATAGTTTTAAGGTTAACAACTAAAAATTCTGTTCTTTTAAAAAGTTATGCTCAAGTGACTTCGTATTGGTTAACTGCAAAATTATTAAAGATAACCATCAGGAGCTCTTCACATCTACTGGAATGGCTATCATAAAAAAGACAAGAGATAACAAATGCTGGCAAGGCCATGGACAAAAGAGCCCTTGTGCAGTTTTGGGGAAATATAAATTGGTGCACCCACTATGGGAAACATTATGGAGATTCCTCAAACGATTAAAAGTAGAACTACCATATGATCCAGCAATCCCACTTCTGGGCATATATCCGAAGGAAAGGAGGCATATCTGTACTTTCATATTCACAATGGCCAAGGTATAGAAACAACCTAAATGTTTGCCATTTTATCAACAGATGAAAGAATAAAGAAGATGGGGTGGAGATATATGTATTTATTCTATTTTATCAACACCATATACCTGTGTATGTGTATATATACACACATATAGATACACACACACATATACCCACAGATACATGCATACACACAATGAAATATTATTCAACCATGAGAAAGAAGAAAATTCTGACATTAGTGACAACATGGATGGACCTTGAGGGCATTATGCTAAGTGAAATAGGCCAGACAGAGAAAGGCAAATACTGCATGGTATCACTTGTATGTGGAATCTATAAAAAGAGTTAGGTTTATAGAAACAAAGAATAGAAAAATAGTTACCAGGAGCCGGGGGGTGGGGTGGGGGTGGGGGTTCGGGAAATAGGAAAAGGCTGGTAAAAGGGTACAAACTTTTAGCTATAAGAGGAATAAGGCCTGAGGATTTAATGTATAACAAGATGACTACAGTTGATAACAATGTATTGTATAATTGAAATTTGCTGAGAGAGTAGAACGTAAATGTTCTCACAAGGAGGGGAAAAAACGTAAGCATGTGAGGTAATGTATATGTTAATTAACTTGGTAGAGAGAATCCTTTCAAAATGTATACTTATATCAAAACATCACAATGTATACTTAAAATATCTTACAATTTTATTTGTCAATTACACCTCAATAAAGCTGGGGGGGGAGGAAGACTCACTGAGTGAACACATTAAAAATTACAGCATTACACAGGGAAAGAAGGAGTTAGGGAGTTTCTAGATTTTGAGTATAAAAGGTGATGTATATTAACATCTTTCCATCAGTGTAACAACATTTTTAACAGTGGCACTCAGACATCTACAATTTCTGTTGACCTCTGATGTGTGACTTTTTTCTCAAATTAAATCAAGATTATTTAGTTATGTAGGGATAAAAGAATCTTGATTTGTTTGAGAAACACATTTGAAAAAGTTATGATGAACTGTAATGGGAAACACACTTGTATAGAAGCCTGGCCATAAGGTTGAAATTGATCATCACATTGTTTGTTTAGAAAAGAAAACATAACATTCAAAGAATATGTTGGAAGCATTGGATTTCTTCACATAAGAACACACACATTGAAAATGATGAGGCTTGGATAAAGCCTATATTACAGATTCTTTTTTTCTTTACTTAAAAGTGTTGAACTTAAAAAAAAACATGCATATATTATTGAATATACTAACAATCAGAATATTTTTGCATGTAGATACATTTTGGAAAAAAGAAAATAAAAAAGAAACTTTTGAATTGATGATACTAATGACTAGACTTTGAAAATAATTCTATAAGTGGAAGAATAAAAGGACAGACAGTTCACAGGCAGCCAAATATGCAGATTTTAGGCAGCAGCCTATCACTGCTCGCCTGGGTGGTCTCCCATTTCCCAGAAGACGGAATTGCTGAGCTTCGAGATAGAGTCAAGAGTACTCTGCACCTAAGGGGCCTTTGTGTGTGGGGAGCGTGGAGGGAGGGGAAATAGCTTTCTAAAAAGTCATAGATGGGGGTCAAAAAATCATAGAAAAAACTTTGTGAGTTATAGAAACCAACCCACTTACCCCCAAGAAAAACCACACCTAAATTCTTCCAGACAGATTAGAATCTTGCCTATTTCTGCAGACCTCCTGAGAAGGAGTTTCCATTTCCTTACTTCAGTATTTAACAGACTTCCTTTTCAAGAACACTGCTCTCTTGACTATGTTAAATCTTTGATAATACTGCCAAGACTTTTATTTGTTCTTATAATATCCTGTGCAGGGAAGGAGGACAGCTGAGTGAGCTTGTTTCAGGAACTCTTCCTCCCTCACAACCCCTTGGGCCCTCTTTCTCCACCCTTATAATTCCCATTCCTTTAAGGTAGGGATTGTGTGGGCTCTTTGGGGTCAAGCGGACAATATATAGGTTGAGGCAAAAGTTGGTTTACAGTTGTGAGTATGCAAAACACAGAGTTTATTCTTGTATCATTAATTACAGTATTATTTTCCATATGAACTATAAACCGACTTTTGCCTAACCCTGTGTAACTTGTAGGATTTAAGACTGTAGGGAGCAGTGGTAAAGTGGAGAACCAAGGCTACTCTACAGGCATTTAATTATATATTCATTATATGCACTGATTAGGCCAACCCAATATGACTTGGGAGTGAATTCTGCTTGAGAGTTGCCCAGTTCCATCCTTGCTTAGGCCCTTCCTAAAAGGGTAGGGCATGACAGTCAGGTTGCATTTGCCTGTGTCTTACAAATGAAAGACCAAGGCTTAGTTTTGCTGTGATGAAGGATGCTTCTTGGGTGCATTCTCTAATAGAATAAGCACTCTTGTTATAATTTCTTCTGGATACATATATTCTGCAGGAGATTTTAACATACACATTAGCTCCAAGAAGGCCCCCGATGATCCCTGTCTCCTGGTATTCATACCCTTGTGAGTTAGCCCTGTGTGAGCAGCAGTGTGGAAGTGGTTGTATGTGACTTCTGATGCTAGGTCATGTAAATCATTGCAGCTTTCACCTTTGTCTCTCATGTCCCTTGCTCCGGAGGAAGTCAGAGCCTTGCTGTGAGGACACTCAAACAACCCTGTGGAGAGGATCTGAGCCCTGCAACCAACAGCCAACACCAACTTGCTAGTCTAATGAGTGAGCCACCTTGGAAATGGATTCTCCAGACCCAGTCAAGCCTTCAGATGTCCCCAGGACCAGCCAGTATTTGACTACAACTAAATGAGAGACTCCAAGTGAGAACAGCCCACACGAGCCATTCCTAAGTTCTTGACTAGCGGAAGCTTGAGATGTAATAAATACTTATTATTGTTTTCAGCCACTAAGTTTTAGAGGCGATTTGCTGGGCAGTGATGATGACATGACAAATAGAGCTGGTAGATTTACAGTCATGCATCCACAACTGCAGGCTTCTGTCACTTAGAACAACTACAGCAATTGATCCCGGTGACCCATTCCTTTCAGCTTCTTTCTAAATTTTTTTCCAGCTTTATTGAGATACTATATAGTTAACATATAACATTGTGTAATATAAGGTCTACAACATGATGATCTGATATAAACATATACATTGCGAACTAATTACCACAGTACTGTTAACATATCCATCACCTCCTACATCCTCTGTTTCTTGGACAGTGGGATGGGAGATGTGTTCGTCCTCAGGAACATGCAGCTAGGAACAATGTTGAAAGCAGGGTGCTTTTCCATGGACACCTGCCATATTCTTCCCATGCGGTATTGGCTTTAAATGATCATTCAACAATAGCTAATATTAACTGAACTTTTACTATGTGGTAGCACTATGCTAAGAGCTCCACCTGAGTTATCCTCATATAATCCTCACAATAATCCTAACAGGTAGCTACTATTATTATATTTTGCCTGCTTACAAAACAACTCTTAAGGAGCTGATTAAATAAGCTGATGTCCAAGTAGCTGTGATTTTTTAAAATGCCACAAAATTTCCGTTCCCAAATATCTCTACAATTTCATGAGCATGCACCCTAAATATTTTTCAAAGTTGTCTCTAAACAGGGCAATCAGTCAGTTAATGAGTACAGGTACAGCAGGTGTGTTGTGCACCCCTCCCTATGAAAGCTACTGTGTAGCAACTGTCCAAGAAATTGGGTCTCCAAGATCTACCACTGCAAGGAGCTCAGCTGCTGTCGTCTAACATCCACACCTGTCTGCACCCACAATGTACTTCCTGTGAGATGCTCCTGGTCAGTGGCTGAGTGTGGCAGGGTCACTGATGCAGGGTGCAGGACTCCTCTGAAGGACGTCTCCCTGATGGCCCTGCTGAAATCCCTTAAGACTGCACTGTAGTCTGGGACTCCCACATGTCCTCTTTCCTTGCCTCTTACTTACCTGTGGTCTGACCTACATCACAGTCTAATCGGCACCCCTTCTTCCTGTTCTTTCCCATGTTCCCTCACAGGTGTTGTTACCCCTAATGAATGTCTTTCATAGCCAGCCCTGTCTTGGCCTCTGCTTCTCAGAAGGCCTGGACTAACATTTACTGACAGTAGATGAAGCATCTATGGTCACAGTGTGACATGAAAGTGGCATGAGCAAGCAGAAGAGAGCCTGGGGGAGGGGCGGGAAGAGATTAACCAAATAATTTATATGCATATATGCATAGCCCATGGACACAAACAATAGTGCGGTGAAAGCCTGGGGCAGGGCGGGAACTGGGTGGAGGGGGGCAATGGGGAGAAAAAAGGGGGACAGTTGTAATACTCTCAACCATAAAAATAAAAATAAATAAATAAAATTAAAACTGAAAAAAGATAAGCAATCTATTGTATAATTTTGGTTAAGCAAAGCTGGTGCTGTACAGAATCAAAGAACAGATTATTTGTGGGGAGGTTAAGTGGGAATCTATTCATAGAAAAAAAGTATTGATCAAAAAAATAAAGATGCATAAGGATGGTGTATATGGTGTTCAGTCTGGGGAAGTGAGGTAGATATATTCCTTCCTAATGGAAAGAATCCTGACATGTAGCAGGCACTTTGATGCCCTGATTCACTGTCCTCAGCCCACCTCTGATTTCCCATGCAGCAGGGGGACAATCTGGGTGAGCTCAGGTGCATGCCGACAGCACCCCACCTCAAGCACATGCCAGATTTAGAAGAAAAAAAGAAAAAGAATACAGGATGGCCAGCTAAATTTGAATTTCAGATAAATAACAAATAACTTTTAGTGTAAGTATGTTGCATAATAAAAAGTATTCGCTAGAAATCTAATTTAACTGGGAGTCTTGTATTTTTTTGGCACCTCTAACTAGGAGGGTCTCTACTTTTCTGTCTTGGAGTTTTCTCTGAAACCACGGAAGTGTACTCAGTCTGTACACTCAGCCCAGCAGTGACAGGGAGCTAATAAGACCCAGGATAACCCTCAAGCCATGGAGGACTGTAGCTAAGCATCAGGACTCAGCACGTGCCTGTCCTTCCAATGGAGAGCGTGGGCATTCTGTTTCTCAGAGGTCCCTACAGTGTGGAGTCTCCTTCCTGCAACAGCAAGGTCATCAATGCACGCCTCGCCTTCTTCCTTTCTGTCTCCCTGCTCCTTCACTCCTGCTTCCTGTGATTGCCTTTCAAATAAATCTAGTTCTGGGTCTTAGTATCCACATTTGGGGACATCTAAATTCAGACAACATTTTTCATGGATAGAGACAAGTACAAACCACCCTTTCCCTGAAAATAATTTCAAGTAGCCAGAAACATGAAAAGTTAGTTTTAAGTAGTAAATGGATCCATAATTACATGAAGATATAATTTTAGATTCTAAGTAAATAAAAAATTAGGGAATATACACGTCAGATGGGACATTTTGCTTATTTGACTATAAACAAAATAAGCCACTTGCTCATAGTAATTTATGGTAAAAAAATTTTTTTGGTCATAAAATCAATCACCCATCGGTAGGTATAAAATGACTAACTAAAGCCAATCAAATTTATTTTCTAGTATATGTGATTTAAAGGCAACGAGAGTTTTCTTGAGAGAAGTAATAAAAACATAGTTGGGTAAGGATATCTGAAGTGGATTTGGAAGTTTGGGATTATTAGTTCTCAAGAACTCTGGCCATCAGTATAAATATTGTGATACTATTTAAGAGTTACATTCATTTTTGGCAGTGTTTTGCATTTCGTCAACCACAGATTTCAAGTACCTTTAGACTGTGAGAGGTTCTGCATAAAGCAATCAATCATCCCCTTCTGGCTGTTTGGCAGAGACAGCCAATGACTTGTTCTGTCATGAACTGAATTCATATATATTCATGAGGCACAGAGAAACACTTCATTGTTTCAGATTGTTTTGTTATTTTAGAATAAATCATAAAGACACCATCCCACCCATAGTTGGTAAAAAAATATTTGTCCTATAATCCTCACCTCTGTGGTTTGTAGTGTTTTAACTTGCACAGTTCGGCCCACATTACATGTTATTTTTTTATAGTAAGTCGCAATTTTTTTTTTTTTAAAGCACCATGTCTCTGTTACCTTGTATCAGCAAAAATTGGAAATATCTAAAAACTGCAATGACGTATCCTAAGTTTGTGATTTAATTTTCACAGACAGAGGTGCTCCTGGCAGAATGATAAATTTCACACAGATAGGTATTGTCCGGCTCCCAAATTCCATCAATCTTAACCTTTTCAGTCCCTCGTTTATTTGTGCAGAACTTTCCAAGAATCCCTTGTAATTGCCAAATTTTGTATTCTGCCAGGATGTCTGTGAATATCAGTAAGGACAAGAACACAAGCCCCATGAAAATAACTTGCTGAGAAAGCTATTTTAACACCTCTGGGAAAAAGGTAAATATTTATATTTAAAGCTATCTACATTTCTCACTTTGTCTGCCTTCCCTAATTAGTGTAATCATGCGCTGGTAACATCTTATAAAATCAGGGGAAATAAAATCCAGAGACAACAAACCCCATAGACATAAAAGCCATTGAACATTCTTAGTCACCACTGTGGTTCTCAGAAAAAAAAACAGTTTATTGGTTTTTCCGTAAGAATAATGTTTTCAGCAACAAGACTCGATTCAAACATTTACTGTCTTGGATTCTAACAATAGTTATTTGTTTAGGTGGCACAATGTCTGTTTAGAACTCAGTCCAATTCTTGCCATAGGGATCAACAATACTTAAAAGGACAAATGGTAATATAAATGTGGCTTCACACAGGGTTGGAATCAGACTATTTGGGTTTGAATTCTGGCCCTTGGATGCATTAGCTGGTGAAACTCAGCCAATTTATTTGATTTTTAACCCTAGGTTTTCTCATCTGTATAACATAGATAATAGTATTTTTCTAACTATTTTAAGAATATGTGCTAGGCATAGAGAATCTATCAATTTTACTGTCATTATTATTTATTAGTTGTATTAGTATTCGTCGGTGTGCTTAGCTGCAAAGGATAGAACCCACCTATCTCTTTAAGCCAGATTAAACAAAAAAGGAATTTATTAAAGGAGACCAGGTGGCTCATAGATTCTGGAGGTAGAAGCAACAGAGAATCACATTTGAAAGTGACATAAAAATGACAATATCTAAATCCTATTGTAGAGGCTGCTGAGGTACATAGAAACTGGGGCACAGACAGGAGCTATAAAAATTGTGGGGCCACTTATTCAAAAAATTTTCACTAATAAAATATAGAGCTCTTTCCTTTTTTCTGCAGTCTCTCTCACAACTTGACATGGTGTTTTTTATTTGCTATTTCATGTTGCTCTAAGTAAACAACTAAATTTAAACATTTTAGTATGAGTTTTTCATTCACCTTTATATTGTACAATGTCAGTCTAAAATGCAAATATACGATCACGTAACTGACATGCGGAATTACCAAAATTACACATGCATCACAGCTTGTCCATGAATTACATATTTCCTTCTTACCAGGGGAGTTTTAATTTCAGTCCTTGATACATGGGCATTCTACCGACCCTCTCCACCTTTGGCATACTGATGAGCAGGGGGGAACTGAAAAGGAAAGGAGATATGGGTTGCCCTAGCTTTCCCTTTCCTTCTGTGTCATCATTTTCAGTGTAAGAGATGGGCTCCTACAGAGGAGTAAGCAAAGCTATGATAGGATCCCTTGATTGTTTGTGTATCTTAGAATGACGTTGCCTTTTTTCTGTGTTGGGAGCAAGTTCTGGTTTAAATGGGGGAAGTGTGGCCTCTGGGGGCTGTCAGTGCCCCCCCACCCCTATTACTTAGTAGTAGACATTAACCTGTTTACTTTGTATTCCCTTTGAGCCTTACTGAACTCCCACACATCACGGGTCCACTGGAATGCTGTGTTCATGGGTCAGTAAATGCTATGTGCAAACGGGCGGTAAGAAAATGGGGCAGACACACATATTGTGCAAATTATTACAGTTAGCATAATCTAGCTGGGGTATGCCTTGGTGGATTTTATTTTTAACTCAGGAAGACATATACTTTACTGTCTGGATATTCTTTTCCAAGAAAGTAAATGCTGGTGTCAGAAAATGCATCTGCATCAAGAAACACACATACAGGCTGCATGAAATTAAGCAGAAGAAACCTGTGTATAGATAGATCATTGTCCTGCTAGGTTAAAACTGCCTAAAGACAAAAGTCATCTGACATACTATGTTGTATCATGATGATCCAGAACAACAAAAAATCTCTATCGGAAAATTTTTCAGGAGCCTAAAATGTGTTACTCTATCAACTCAACTTGATAGAGAGATGTACTTTGTCACTCAGTTCCCAAGGACCACCCTGTGACCTCTCATCAATATACACCCTCACTATACATAACTGAAATGTTAAGAGAGAAAATCAGTGAGAAAAGCCCAGATATTCAGTAGACTTTATTTAAAAGTATATTTAAAAAATATTTGGGAAAGATTAAAAAGATTACTACCTTATACCCTATCCCAAATGAACTTTATATTAAAGAAAATGAGAAATAGGATGAAAAGAGCTAAAATGTACATATACACTTACCTGACCCCCGTGATAGGGGAAGCCTTTATAAGCATGAAGATATAGTCAGAGGCCATAAAATAAATAGATATGGGATCATACATATTCATGCCCACACACAGACACAGACATCCTTACATGTAAAAAGCATGTATGACTTAGCCACAAAGAGAAGCCTAAGACAAAGATCCCTGTGTGTGTTGTTTATTTGGAAATGTGATCCCAGATAGCAGAAGTGATGAAATAAATTAGCAGGAAAAGTCAATACAGAGATACATTATCCAGTTGGCCACCCTCGGTGCATTGGGTTACTCTGTACCTAGGGATGTCCTGAGAAGACTCAGAATATTCACTTGGAAGAATTAAGAAGAAGCTCCATTGTTTCCAGACCTCATAAGTCAAAGATAGCAGTAACCAGAGTGTTGATTCCTCCATATTTTCAGGTTGCAAATGAGTAAAAGTGAGTTCCTGGGGGTATCCTACTGTGAGGTCAGATACAGCCCAGAGCAGGAAGCAAGAAGTTTGGGAGAAGGACTTGAGGTAAATGCTCTCAGGTGGCACCTAAAAGAAGCTGGGTGAAGCCAGCGGCGACTTGCACACGACAACAATGGCTGGGATAGGAGGAGAGACTGGAGGACGTGAGGTGAGGCACAAGAGATGCTCCATACAACAAAGTCATCAGCATAACGAAACGGCAAATCAAACTGAAAAGAATACTTTCTATTTATGATAAATATTAACAACTTTATAGGTAAAGACCTCTTACAAATACATAGAATGTAAAAACAATTAAAAACAAGAAGGCAAATGATAAAGGAAGAAAAAAATCTGACAAGAAACATGAAAAATGGTGTCATGAATTAACAATCTGAGAGATAAGAACCATTTCTAGACTAGTAGAACATCTTCGGTTTCTAAAACTTGCCATGCTTTCTCTCACTGCCAGACCTTAGTGCACATGGCATTTCTTCTGCTTTTATCATCTGGCTACTGCTATTTATCCTTAATGCTCTGCTCAGAATTCACCTCCACTGGGAATCTTTCTGGCCTCCACCAGTGGCAATGAGCCCTACTTCTTTCCCCGTATTGCACCCAGTCCTGACCTACATCACTATATTGTAATTATCTTTGAAACTGTCTCTACCTTATGGAGTGAATTTAGGGGAGGTAGTTTACTTCTATCACTACAGGGCAAGCCACAATTTCTAGTACATAATAAGTACTCAATATATGTTAGTTAGAAATGGTGACTAAATGAAGGGGAACAAAGGAAGCATATTATAAATCCCACAGGGGAAATAAACACTCCTTTGGCATTGATAAGGAAAACTCCGTTCTTAGGTCGAGCATGGGGAGGTTGGGCGACGAAGATGAGGATTTGAAGATGTGAATTCTTGAAAGGCTGTAGGCCTTGTTTTGAATCATATGATGATTTCACTGGATCAAAGAGTGGTTTGGCAAGCAGTTGTTAAGGAACCCTGAAACCGTGCCAACATTTCTGAGCTGATCTGCTGGAGAGTGAATAAATTTTAAGGAACTATAATTATCATGTGCATTAGCCACCTATGTAATTGGAAAGGTAAAATAGCACCGAAACAGTGCTGTAAATGGCAACATTTATGTGCTTAAGGGTGTCTTTAAAGGCTCAATCTTATAAAGATTTGATCTTCAGGGATACAAGCCTTTCAAGTGCTTCAGCCTCGGACTTGTATGGTATTTGGAGACAGTCACCCTAGGGCGTGGCTGTGCACAGTTGTATTTTGTTTTGCTCAACTTCTGAGGCTAGCCAGATTCCCGGGACTACCAAGTATGGCAACAAAACCAGCAGAACATTCAGATGGTCACTAAACAGCTTGCAATGTCCTGGCAGGAGTGAGCCTTCTCCAGTCTGTTTTAAGTTCTTCTTTGGCTGATTGTCAGTGGACTCGTGCCTCCCCAAGCACTTGTCGGGCCAACAGCCCCAAACTGCTACATAAACATGTTGGGGAATTAGGCCTGAAGACAATCTAAACTGTTAGTTGACATAAAATTCTAAGCCATAAGACATTTTAAGGATCTACTCTGTCTTTCCTTGTTGAAAGCAATTTTAATCAATGCTTCTTAATCAGAGAGTAGTAGTTAAATTGTTTCCATGAGATTTTTAATTTACTTAATCTTTTGCCAACCTTAAACCAGGCTAAAGCCTTCAATAAAGATTGCAAAAGTACCAGTTAAAGGTAAAAGCAATGTAAAATAAAAATTAATGGTCATAATGCAGGCATAGCTTTTATTTTTTTCTCTTCAAAATAAATCTATTCAATCTTGGCACTTCACATTATGTTTCAAACTGTGCTTGATGCCAGTATAAAATCAAGTGATATAATAAATCCTTAACAAGCTAAGGCTATAGTAAAGGCATGATTTATTTTTGTTGGAATTATATTTTAAAACAACCAATGGATATCACAAAATTCCACATGTAGCTATGTCAAGATAAAATAACACTATTCAAATGGAAATTTTCTCTTTAATCAATGAAAAAAACTATCCTCTTAGTATAAAAAGGCTCTAAAATTAAAGTATAACTTTAAATATATCAAGATACGTGAAATATCTTGGTGTCTTAGAAACTGCAAATGTTTATGAAGATGGTATGAATTCCATCTAGAAGCTTAAATGGGCACAAAACATATATTGTATTTTGTTATATTTTTAAATCAATTTAATTTAGGACCCTCGCCCTCCTTTTCTCTCCTTCCCTTGCCCCGCATCAAGGACATCGCAAAGTTTCTTCCATAGGTCCAAGGGGAGGTTCCTCCAGGCACTGATCATCAGCAGTCTTTCCCCACTGGTTACTACTGAGCTATCCATTTCTGATCTACACGGTCCCTGCAGATCCAAAGGCTCTGGAATTACATATCTTACTGGAATCTTTAATGAATGTGGTTACCATGCCTTTCTGAAGCCTGGCCATCTGTTTAGGACACTATCAGGGAGTAGGGCTTGGCTTCTGGTCTTTCATGAAGCACACATACCCAACCTCACTCTTCCACTTCCAATTTTATGCCCTCGTCAACTACCTGGATGAAGGAAAAGGAGAAAACGGGTCTAAAAACATAATTGTTCAAAACAAATGTCCTGCAACATTTATAAAAGAGATCCTCTCCTTTATAACCCATCAACAGAGAACTGGATGAATAATTTGTCACACCCATACAACTCACCCAATGCAAGAATTTAAATCAATGAGATAAACCTGTACATTTTGATATAGGAAAATGTCCAAGATAGGTTATTAAGTATAAAGTGTAATTAGAGAAATCATATGTAAAGCATGATTCAGTCTGTATAAAATTTAAAATATACGTGTATACACACATACACATATACCTAAATGTGCTTGTAAATGCAGACAATGTTGAAAAACATCCCAAGAACTCTTAACTATAATTATCTCTGGAGAATGAGGTTGGAGGAGGGATGGGAAGAGGTGGATTTTATACTTCTATTTAATAAACTATTGACAATTTTTACAACATGTATAAATTTTATTTTCATAATTTTATAACCTCAGTTTTTAAAAAAATAGATATCTGATTATGTGACTCTTTTCCATAATACAATCATTTTGTATTTGTTCAATATAGTTTTTAATACTTAAGTACTATGAAGTAATCATGTTAATCTTTTTGTTAATACCATGAGAGCATTAAGAAGGATACTTGTTCAGAAAACTTGAAAATTTAAATCAGTATTCTTTTTCATGCTTCACAAATTAAGTAAATGTTCTACCCTAAAAACCTGCATATATTCTTTCTTCTATTAGTTTATACTTCATTTCATTATATATTAAATTATTTTACTGATCCCAAATGTGTTTTGCTTTATATAAGGCCTGGGAATAGAAATCATACAATTTTATTGAGATTAAACTAAATGTATCTATATTATTTTAAATCACAGTCCATGATTCTCAGAGACCCATCTCCCACATGTTCAGAAAAGCTTCCTTTTTCCATAACTGTCCTTTTTCTTGTTTCTCATTGTTTGATTAATTAAGTCTATATTTTAAAGAAAGACTTCAAAGAGCAGAACTTTGAATTATGAAAACAACAGTCACAGCAATAAAAGACATAAACGCACTAAATCAAATGGTGAGCATGAAAAACTATAGAAGCATGACTATAAGCAAGGGGGTGGCAAGAAATGAGGGTAGCTTGCTCATGAAAATATTCACTCTATAAGTAAAAGGAACAACTGACATTTTAAAATGAGATGATCCGATAAGCATGCTAAAAAGATCATTCTGTATCTTACTGCAGAGACTGTGCGTTAGAGTGATGAATTAAGAATGTTATGACAGCAGTTCAGGCAAATAATGATGAAAACTTGAACTAAGCTAGTGGCTATATGGATAATAAAAGAAGAAGAGATGTTGAGGGATTTTATTGATGGTTTCACACAAAGCACAGGCACACATTCTACAAGGCTGTACAAATAGTTCTACACATGGTTCGTACTGCTTGGGAGTTTTTTTTAATCCTCACCCAAGGAGTGAGGATAATTTTTCCACTGCTTTTTAGCGTGCGGAAAGGAGGAGGGAGGGAAGGAGAGAGAAAAATCTCTGTGAGAGAGACACATGGATTGGCTGCCTCCCAACACACCCTGACCGGGGCGGGATCAAACCTGCACCCAGCGACATGCCCTTGGCAAGAATCAAACCCAAGGCTGTCTGGTACCCAGGCCAATGCTCTAACACTACGCCATGCTGGGCACTACCTGGGAATTATTTAAAATAGGAAGTTATATTTTAAAAAATCTAGGGGTACAATTAGATGTCAGAGGATATATAAACGAAAGTCTTAGGCAGTGTTATTTGACAAAAAGTTTCTAAAACAAGTTCTATCATATAATGTCATAAGAAAGCAGGCTAGTGAAATTGCGGCCAGTCGCTGGACAAATTTCTGGTGTTCTGATTCTAGTTGTCTATTCGACACGTTCTCTTAGATTCCCACCAGCACCCTAACCTCATCCTGACACAGTCTAACGATTACTGAACTTTCAACTCTGCCAATCCTGGTTCTCTTGACATCTCAGTTTCCCCAGTCACCCAGCTTTAAAACTGTTTTCACCTTTGCCTTCGTTTCCATTGACCTGCCAAGCTGCCTCCACAGTATGTCTAATCTGTGTCCTAGTCTAGTCTCCATTTCTGAAGTTCAGGATCTTACTATTTTTCACCTGAGCTCTTGCAATAATGTCCCCCTTCCCTCTGTTCTAGCATAACCACACCTAAGTCATCTCATACATTGCAGCTGGATGCAGTGTCCTGAAACACACTGCTGATCTTGTCCTTCCCCTATTTAAAATTTGTCTGGGCTAGTAAAAATTTCATTCAGTAAAATCACTTTGGAAAACTCTTTGGTATTATCTACTTAGGTTGAACATATACACATCCTACATCCTGTTCATTTCACAACTAGGTATATGTCCAACAAAAATGTATGCGGTATACATCAGAAGACAGGTAAGAGAATGTTTACAGCAGCATTACTCACAATAGACAAAAGCTGAAATCAGTCTAATCTAGACTGGATAAAAAGTGGCTGTTCATGCAATGCAACAGCACACAACAAAAAAAAAGTCATTTTTATATCATAGCCCAAAACAGGCAAAACAACTGGTGTCATAAGTCAGAACACTGGTTTATTTTAGGGAGGAAGAAGGAAAGGACAGGAGGGGAACTTCTGGGAACTGGGAATTTTCTATCCCTTTACCTGGGTATAAGTTACGTGATGTTTTCACTTTGGGAAAATAAAAATAAACACACACATATAGATCCTTCACTGGCTTTCTATTGTCTACCAACTTATGTCCAAATTTCTAAACCTACAAAACAGGATTGTAATCAATGATCTTCTCCAATCTACCTATCCAATCAATGTAGTCAAACTTAATTCCCATGTTCCCTATCACATTCCCTTCTCTCCAGCAACATGGGACCCCTTCCACCACAGCTTCCATCTGTATATAACTTAGAAGCAAATTACTTTACTAAGAGTAACAGAAATATAATTAGAAATTTCTGCAACAACTTTCTTTCCCAGAAAAGACTGGCATTGTTGGGCCAAATCCTCTGCTAAATTCTTACTGTTCTCCAGTTTTCTGACATACCAGGGAACTGCTAACCACTAAGTCTCTATTGGAGATACAAGCTCATAACCAAGTTAAGCCTGGTGATGAAACCCTTTGGTACTTAAGTCAGAGACTCTTCAGGAAATCATGAAGCAAGACTGGGTGTTGCCAGAGCTAGGAGCCTGACTTGGCTGTGGGATACTCATGAGGCTGATGGACAACAACCAAAACCACAGTGATCAAAGCATTTTGCCTAAATCTGGGTCAACACGGATATCTGAGAGACTCAGATATGGCTGCCTAAATTTCCAGTGAGTGATGATGTCATGTAGGTATTGCTGTGGCCATTTCTGTGGAACAAAGAATTAATCAGTCCCTGAGGGACACTGAGAGCATCCAGTCCCTAGGGAAAAATACATAGAGGAAAAGGAAATTGGTTTGGGTTTTGGCCAATTGAAATGAGCTTTAGGGCAGGGTTTCCATCTGATTGTACAAACTGGAAGAATCTGGAGCAGAGGCCCAGTTAAATAGATTAGCAACTGTAGTGGAGACTACGGGACAGGCCAGGGGGCACATGTGTGTTCTAGAACAGTGCATCTCCAGCGTCGGCAAGTATAAGAACTTGTTAAAACACAGGCTCCTGGGTTCTACCAGGGGAGTCTGACTTAGGTCTGCTGTCAGGCCCAGAGTATGCAGCTCTAACAAGCTCCCAAGTAAAACATGGGTTAGAACAATTATCAGGCTTGTGGAACAAAACTAATTTCAGCTCCCACCACTGTTGGAGATGGGATATTTAACATGCTCCCAGCCTTGGTCAAATTTAGTTTAGGAACTTGTGTGGGCTGAATCCCCAGAGTGAGGACATCAATTCCTACCACACAAGGTAGCAGCTGCCAGTAAAAATGACAAACTGCTCCTCTCCCTGGCTGGTGCAATCAGAGGAAAGCCTCGTTCCTGCTCTCCTAGCCTGCTCTCAAGAGCTTGCATGCGAGTTTTTCCTTAACAGCAGTTCACTGGCGTTTTTAGGAAGTTTACTGGATAATTTGCCTAAACCAGTAATTTATAACCCAGGATGGTTTTGCATACCAGGGGACACAACTGGGTGAGGGAACTACCATTGATACCCACTGGGTAGAGCCCTAGGATGCTGCTAAACGTTCTACAGTAGACAGGGCATCTCCCACAACAAAAATTTATCCAGCCCAAAATGCCAATAGTGCTGAGAAGCTCTTTCTAGAAATATATCAGCTGCATTTGGAATTTCCACTTGGGTTTTATATCAAGTTACACAGGGCATTAAAAGCAGCATTATCTAAATTAATGTTATCTATGTTGAGGCAGCTTATAACAAAAGGAATATCTATCCTAAAAATAAAACTAAAAAACATTTAAACAAAATAAAAACAACTAATAAAGGTGGTAAGAGAGGAAGAAAATCATGAAGGAAGGTCAGGTGAAAGGGAGTTCCTTTAGTGGAATTCTAAGCAGGAGCATTTGGAAATGGGAAGAGGGCAGGTCCCAGGTGTCATTCAGCTTTTCAGTCCCTGGACTACAACTCTGACAAACACTGGGCTCAACGCATGCTGATTTAAAAATGAATGAAATAATTAAAAAAAAAAAAATTAAAGATGTTAGTACATCCTCTTTTAAGGATTTTGATGCATGAAGACTTTATAGTGTGATGCATGAATATTATTAGTATTTATTTTTTTGGTCTAAAATAATGATGGTTAATTACTTTTCTAGTTACAAGTTCTATCTCATTAACTGGATCTTTCTGAAAATAGTTTAAATCCATAGAGAACCAGGTCATCATTGCATTCGATAAATACACTTTGTTTATATTTACCTGTATTCTGATTCTTTTCCTATCAAAGATAAAAAACAATTGGTCAGGATATTTTTTTAATGAAATGACATTTACACATTATCTCATATTTAATCAGGCTGAGCAATCTCCTTTCTCTCAATGTTTTGTTGTCCACCTTAAATAACTGTATTTGTTTTAGATTTATCTAATCTTTTCAAATTCATTTTTAAATTCAAAGACTCTAACAACAAAGAGTATCTTAGACTCATATTCGATGATTATATTTCCCACATGTCTTCTGGGCCAGGTTTTAGGCTAGACACTTCAGTGCTCTTTATTCCTCTATGAGGTAGGTACTTTGGTTATGTTTTACAGATGAAGAAACTGACTTTGAGAGTTTAAGGAAATATATCCAAGTTCATACAGACTGAAAATGGTAGAAATAAGATTCAAATTCAGATCTTCTGATTCTAGTGCCAGGAGTCACATGGTAACCAATAGTATTTAGAGCATTTAAATAACGTTCCAGCTTGTGTGTATCAGAACAATAGCAATATTAATATCATTATTTGATTATTAATAATGGCAACACATTGATGACTCTCAGCTTAGGACTGGGAAATAGGTTTCAAGTCTTGTCCAAAGAACGAAAGTTGCACAGCATTAGATGCTTTCAAGGTCCTAGCAATATTCAAAAAATTGATGGTGTAATTACTATATATTCACTTTTAAGCAAATATTATATTCATTATCTATGGCTGTGTAACAAATTACCCCCAAACTTAGTTACAATAGCATTTATTAACTCTAGTTCTTGTTGGTGCCTCTGACTTAAAGTCTCCCATAAGGTTGCAGTTAGGGTGGAAGCCAGGGCTGCCGCCTTATCTGAAGGATTGACTGTGGAGAGAATGGCTTTCACTCCTGACGTGTTGTTTGGCTGAGGTCCTCAACTCCCTGTTGGTGAGAGACATCAGTTCTTTGTTACTTGGGCCTTTCCACAGGAAAGCTTATGTCATAGTAGCTTCCATTAAAGCAAGTGAGAGGAGGGCTAGAACAGGCAAGCAAGACTGAAGTCACGGTCTTTTGGTCACCTAATCATAGAAGTCACATCTTATCACTTTACTATATTACACTCATTAGAAGTTAGTCACTATGTCCAACCCACACACAGGCGAGGGGACAGCTTCAAAGGTGTGAATCCCATGAGAAGAAGATTATTAGGGGCCATCCTAACAACTGCCTACTACAAATGTTAACCAATCTTTTTATATGTGAAAAGATAGGGTTTTTTGTATATTTCTTAAATTAATTTATCCACTTACTCAACAATATTCATAACATAAAAATAGTTCTACCATAAGGCTTTCAAAGTCATCAAGCAACTAGTCACTCTGCTACATATGAATGGGGTGCTGACCTTCAACCTGAGGCGGTAGAAGGCAAGGGGAGTTCTCTTAGTTCTAGTGCCATCAAAAAATGAGACTTAAAGGAAAAATAGATATTAGCCAATGAAGAAGGGAATGAGAAAAGGGTGAGAGAAGGATGTTCCAAGAAGAAGGAGGAGCATGTATATACAGAAACATCTGTTTTCCTAGAGATGGAAAAGAGCACAGCTTGCTCAGGGGACTACATCTTTGATCAATTATGATATTAGACATCCATACCCATATTCTTATCAGAGTATTACAGTATATGATTATGATTATTCTTAATGAAGTAGTTTTAAACTGATCAGAATAACAGTTAACTATCAAATTTATGATTGTGTCTAATTTATCAAAGTAGTTTTCTAATTTGGTCCTGTCACATATACTGGGCCTAAGAACTCAGCACTGTTCCTGTGTACATGCACCAACCACATTATCTTTATTCCTAATTTGGCCTCTGCCTAAGGTGATATCCTAAGGCTGAGCCTACAGAATACTAGGTGCAGGGTAGATTTAACAATTATGAGTTACTTTGGTGAATCGGATTACCCCAACCTAATAATTAAATGTCAAATTAGAATATCTCCTCCTCCTGGCACACACACACAAAATAGTTCTGGGAAACAGGTTAGATTATTTTGACCCTATTACTTCCTTTAGGCATTGGATCTACTGGTCAATGGTTCACACTGACATACTTCATGTAATTAATGTCAAGTTCCCTAATAAGTAGGATAAGATATTCTTCATAATTAGTACTTTAGAAGGATGCCTGACATACAATCTCCATGTGTAGCTAATAAACTGATGTATTATTTTCCAGGAATGATATTAGAATAAATGACTATACACAACCTTCAGATAGGGATCTGATTGTTATTAGGTAGTATATATACATTAAAGTTTTTTATTCTAGCTTTAAAATTTAAAATTTTGAACATACCCAAGAGTAAACAGAATAGACTGTCCATCATCCAGCCCATAACCAATCTTGCCCTACTCGTACCTCTAACCATCCACTCCCATGTTATTTTTGAAGTTTATTCCAGACATCATATCCTTTTCATCTAGCAATATTTCAGTATATAACTCTAAATGAGAAGCAGACATTGTTTTTAAACAAAACCACAGTACCATTTTACTCCTAAAAACAACAACAACAATTCCTTAGCATTATTAAATAGTCTCTTGTTCTTAACTTTACTTTCTTTTTATAGTGATATAGATAGATGGATAGATAATTAGTAGTTCTCAACTGGCGGCGATTTTTCGCCACGGAGACAATTGTCAATGTCTGAAGACATTTTTGGTTGTAACTAGGGGGTGCTACTGGCATCTAGTGGGTAGAAGCCAGGTTGCTGCAAAACACACAGTGCCCCATAACAAAGAATTATTTATTCCAAAATGTGAACAGTGTTACTGTGGAGAAATGCAAATAGACAGATAGATTTGAATAGCAGTAAAATGGGCAAAGTTTATGAAGAAGAGAGATACAAAATATCCATGCTATAAGGTCATTTTAGTAGCTACACAAAGAGCAAAATAGATTTATCATTGGAAAAAATGACTGAGAAAATGTAATTATTCCAATCCAAATGTCCCATAAATCAGATGAAATTTCATGATTTTTTTTTTAAAGGATGGAGACAAGTGGCCTAGTATTAATGAATGGAACACTGTTCTAGTTGTGATAAAGTTCATAAAAGTAAAATTTTTCTTACATGGATGGCAGAGTCAAAGGAAATATTTAGTAAATACAGGCGGAACACTAGGAAACATTATTTTGAATTTGCTAAAGAATAATCTGTCAGAAAAGGCTTTCCATCCTGTAAAATGATGCTCTGAATATTAATGCTGTGACATATTTTTAAGATGAAAGTTGATATTAATTACTTTAACGCAGATAGAGCTCCACTCCTTATTTTCTGCACAGATCCCTGGCAATGATTTACCTCGCTGCGCAGCAGTTCATGCAGATCAAAGCTGCATTATTTAAGTGTGTCCAGGGGGCAGATTCTAGCTCTGTGCCTTACACTTTAAAGAAAAAACATATACTGGTGTGCTTCCTGAGAAACAAAATATGTTAGCTAAAATAGGTGCTTTGTGCAAGTCCTACAATATTTAAACTCACTTTAATTCCTCCTATTATCTAGGACAAATCCCCTTCCCACCCTCAATATTCTAAAACCTTAGGGGAGTACAGAACAACTGTGCAAATGTAAATTTTTTCAAATGAGCAGAGCATGTTTTCGTTGAAATTAAACCCGAACGTGAACTACATTCAGGGAAGGAAATGGCAGGGAGAAGGAGGGAAGGCGTCTGTAGCTGCTATAGAATGTGCCTGGCTGCTTCAGCTCACAGACAACTGATGAAGTCCAACTCTGAAATCCCAGGCAATTTGTATACCAAGCTCCTCCTTTTCTGAAGTCTTCTCTTCCATTGGTAAAATTCTCCTGCAGGGTCATGTAGGGATCCCACCCCTTCTCTGTGTTTTCACTCTGAAGCTCTACACAACTTTACACCTGAATGAACGCCAAACCTCAGGGATATATAAAGGGAACCTGGAGGAGGAATTTCACAGTTACAGTGCAGAAGCAGAGGGAAAGGAATTAAGCAGCTCTCCAGCCAAGCAAATCCTCTACTCACCATGCTTCCTCCTGCCATTCATTTCTCTCTCATTCCCCTCGCTTGCATCCTAATGAAAAGCTGTTTGGCTTTTAAAAATGATGCCACAGAAATCCTTTATTCACATGTGGTTAAACCTGTTCCAGCATACCCCAGCAGCAACAGCTCGATGAATCAAGCCAGAAATGGAGGCAGGCACTTCAGTAACGCTGGACTGGATCGGAACAGTAAGTGTGATTTACTTATGTGGATTTTGTCTTTTCTTCTTGGGTAGCATTTAGCGCACATTCCTGTAGAACTGTTTCACTGCTAACTAACCTGAACTGTATATATTTTGATAGATAATCTGGGAATAATTTGCTGCATGTGTAGATAGGCATTCTTTCTGTAAAGTTAACCCAACTAAAACAGTGATTTGATAACGCAGGCACAGACTTGAGTCTGATCAAACATCCAAAGGGAAAATGTTTCCAGGAATTAAACTGTTGCTTCTTTATGCACATGCACATTGAGAATTTTTAAAAAGTGTTGTTTTAGATGAAATTCAGGTTGTTTTCTGTTTATTTCAGGCCATGTGCAATTCTGATAAAGTACATGAAGGTAACTAATCAAAGTATGTATAAGAAATCACAAGGGGGGGAAAGACACTTTCAAGGGGAAAAAAATTGCTCACCATGAATGTCTAAAGTATGTCTAGGGAAATAGTTGAAAGTTTTGATGATGAGGGATAAAAGTAAAAATGTTGGAGAATCATATTTTCCTGAGATGATTTATTTACCAGATCAAAATTTAGGTAATTGTTACATTTCTGTGGAAGACTGGAGAAACTCTTAAAACTTTAGAGATTTAAAATAATAACAATACAATAATACATTATCCAGGGAGCATTTTTCTGTGTGCTTAATTGGCACACTGACTGACCACTACTTAGAGGGATTTAAATTTCTTTCCCTAACTTTTGCTTCACTTCTTTCTTTTAGAAGAGCTCACATGCTAATAATCAGGTTTTAAGAGAGACCCAGAGAAACAGTGTGCACAGGAAACCTTACAGCTCCGTTGCTCCTCCCCCTCAACTCCATTCAGCTGTGAAAAGTAGTTTCGACCTCTGAAAAGTCAAAGCACATATGACTGCAAACGTCTAAAAAAAACCCAAGGTGTTCTTTCATGCAGATGGATGCTTCTGCGTAACACAGGAGACATCTGATTATAGTAGATTGCTGAGCAATGTGGTGGGTATTCATTGTCTGAACTGTCACTGTGAAAATGCGGGATATATGGACAGGAACAAAAAGCTAGCCGGTCAGAGTCATCTCCGGCTGCTTCCAGGTGCATTCCCAAGGCAGCTGCAGGAAGGTGAGCTGGAATCAGGCGGCAGGAGCGCACACTGGCCGGCCAGCTATCTTACCCTTTAACTTTAATCCCGCGCTCTATAGCTACGTGTATGTATGCATCTATACATACATTTTCCACAATGATCACAGCCCCTTAGGCTATACCTCTCACCTCAGAAATACTGGGGCACAGAATGAAGTAAAATTCCTAATTCAATACCTATTTCAAATTAGCCTTCGCCATTCCATGTAAGGCCATTGCAACGTCCTGGATCATTTTTAAAGTTTTAAATGTCGGCAGTTACACTTTTAAGCATTTTTTTTTCTGGTTAACAAGCCTTGCTTTCTTTTCAAGCTTATTACAGGCAATTTTCCTCATGTTTAGATAACCAAGCAATGGAAAGGAAAACTCAACTATTTCAAGATTAATTTTTGCTTTAATTACATAAACCATGTAACAAGAAACAGCCAATTAGAGAACATGCTTATTAAATTCAAATAACTGAACAAAAAGTTTGCCATGACCAATATTCAGGAAATGAACACCATGGTTCCTTTTGCAGTTGTAAATCAGACATGTTAGGCATTTTTCTGCCATAAAATTCATGGAAATGTAGCCAAGTTGTTATGGCAACCATACGTTCCTGATTTAGGCGCGTTTATATCCTTTAACTTTTGAATTGTAGTGACATTTTGCATTTTAAACATTTTAATATGTGTTTTTAAAAGATAACTTGGGAATTTATGTTTAAAATGTAGTTATTAAGTTTGATATGCAAAATGTCAGACTGTCCACATATGTATTTATGATTCTTTGCAGCTAAATTTTATTGAAACAAAATATTACAGAGATCATATGCATGTACACAGTATTTAAATACTTTCCACATTTTCTCAATAGATTTAAAAAAACTAATGAAATAAAAGCAATTGCAGACATTAACAAATATGATTTGTGAGAAAAAGAACATTAAAATACACTCTTTTTCACACATAAGTGTAAGAGCTGCTTAAACCATTTTGGGGAGTGAGACTAAGAAAATGGGATTTTCAAATACTCGAGTAAGCAATTAGCTAATGTTATATATGGGGGAAAAAATAAGGCCTACTTTACTTTATTCCAAAAAATTATGGTCATGTAAACTGACACTTTTCATGAAAATGTCTCTACCACCATGCAGGCATATTTTTGCACTGTGGAAATAAAATAGATGTTCCCTTTCTATTTGGCAATTCGTTATCATTTGCATAACACTGCCATTGCAGATTACTTTTAAGAAATGTCTATTTGCTTATGCCTCTGTACCGTTTCTTTTCTGTTTCCTGCAGCTCGGGTTCAAGTGGGTTGCCGGGAACTGCGTTCCACCAAGTACATCTCTGATGGCCAGTGCACCAGCATCAGCCCTCTGAAGGAGCTGGTGTGCGCTGGCGAGTGCTTGCCCCTGCCGCTGCTCCCCAACTGGATCGGAGGAGGCTATGGAACCAAGTACTGGAGCAGGAGGAGCTCCCAGGAGTGGCGGTGTGTCAACGACAAAACGCGCACCCAGAGAATCCAGCTGCAATGCCAAGATGGCAGCACGCGCACCTACAAAATCACCGTGGTCACCGCCTGCAAGTGCAAGAGGTACACTCGGCAGCACAACGAGTCCAGCCATAACTTCGAGAGCATGTCGCCTGCAGAGCCAGCCCAACATCACAGAGAGCGGAAGAGAGCCAGCAAGCCCAGCAAGCACAGCATGAGTTAGAACTCAGACTCTCGAAATGGACTGACTGGTAACCATCTGCTTTACAGATTTGATTGCTTGGAAGACTCAAGTCTGCCATTGCTATTTTCTTACTTGAAAATATATGCTTTCTGCTTTGATCAAACCCAGCAAGCTGTCCTAAATATCAGGACCTTCTTTGGGAATAGCCTTTCCTTTATGAGTTTTTCAAAATGTACATCTATCCATGAGTGCAATTGGTATTTAAACTCCATGCATCCTGTAGTTTTAATTCCCTATGGTTCCTGAAAGACTGGTGATGCTATATACATACTATATATTGAATACTTTTTAAACAGAAAGGGGCTTCTCATTTACCCTTTACTCCCCAACCCATCCCCCACTCCCAGCAAAGCCCCTCCAAAACTGAGAAGTTTAAAAAAAAAATTGTTGCCTTGAATCTTTACAAAAACTTCAGAACCATGCTTTTTAAAAAAATTTTTTGGCAGTCTTTATGGAACAGTTCAGCAGCCATGAGTGATCTTCCTTTGAAAGAGTGAAAGACCTTGTGACACTTCACTTCAAAAATAAGCCCTGTAGCTTTTTACAGTCTCATAGTATGAAATTATACCCTGCATGCTGACCCTCGCTTGGAATGGAATGCCAGAAATGCATGGCAGCAGCTAATAAGTAAAGTTGATTAACTATTTATTTGTCAATGTTATTATTTAATGAGCTTTCACATGTGATCTTTTTCAACATGTAATTTTTTTATGTTATGAAGCTTTTTCATGTACCTAAATATTTTCCTGTATGATTTGTGATTGATCTAGAAATATGATGAATACATGTAGATATGTAAAATAAACATTTTAGTCTTCTTATTACATATATACTTCATCATGAATTTTATCAATAGTATGGATCTTTTCAAATCAGTAAGATGCTTTGTAAAGCTAAAATAGGAAATACTTTGTTTAATCTGTGCAATCAGAAACCAATTTGACCTTCAATTCCATCAGTTTCTTTTAACAAAAATAAACACTGCTAAAAGTTATTGTCCTTGTATAAGAATGTACACATTTACGAAAATTACAAAATGTGTCAGAGTAATTGATATGTTTGATAAGGAACATTCAAGTTTTGACAGAAAGCTCTGCAGTAAGAGAGAAGAGAGGGAAAGGGAGGCCATCTTTTTAAAAAAATATATTTTTACTGATTTTTAGAGAGAGAGGAGGGAGAGGGAAAGAGAAAGAGAAAGATCAATGGGAAAGCAGAACATCTACCGGCAGCCTCCTGAATGCCCCATACCAGGGATCAAGCCCTCAACCCGGGCATGTGCCCTGGCCGGGAATGGAACCAGCAACCTCTTGGTGCATGGGCAGGAGATCATCTGTTCATTAAATGGAGTGATTTAAATAGCTGGGTGGCAATCTAGCAATGAGTTGTAATAAGAATATCATAGCTATATATTCCTAGGGATGCCAAGTCTGCTGCCCATTATAATCACTTAGGGGAGATATTATAAAACCCAATGCCCACACCGCTATCCAAAATGCATCATAAATTCTGGGGGTAGAACTCAGATATTGGCAGTTTTTAAAGTTTCCCAGGTGATTCCACTGTGCAGCTATGTTTGAGAAATTGTGAAGAAATCATGGTCATATGTTGAAGAACTTTGAATACTATAGCATAGCCCGCAAACCAAAAAATAAGCCAAAATATAAACAAAGAAAACAAAAACTAATTTTTCAAGTTTGACATGTTATTTAAGCAACATAATCACAGTCTTGAACCAGATTTTACAGGTAAATGACATGTGTCAATTCAATCAAATGATCAGTCCCATCACTCCAAAGGAAGAAAACCAAAGAGGCTTGGCTATGTATTGATAAGAACTTCTGGGTTTCCCATTTTGGATCCTGAGCATGAAGGAGTCCTTAGCACATTTTTGTAGTAGATTGTTCTTTTTGTAAGTATGAGTCTAAAACTCACATGTATATTACCTATAGCATACTAAGCTAAATAAGGACATTAATATTGTCTCTTCCCTATGAGAGGTAGGAGAGTCTCAACATATATACAAATAAGAAAACAGCTATAAGTTTTATAATATGCTAACTATTTGTATCATCAAATAAAATAACAATTCATAGTGCACTAAGTTCACTATTGATTTATCTTCCAATCTTAATAACTAAGATCTTAAACTATTTCATATTATATCATCATATTAACACATGGGTGATTCATGATAATTACATCATAGGTTGAATATACCAAAAATATATTGTTTCATATGTCTATGTTACTTTTCACCATTGCTCAATAAAGGATATTTAACATAACATAGAAAACTAGACACTTCAGCCATTTATTCCTTCTCAATAAGATATCACCTTCTATAGAAACCCTTAGAGATGACCTCAAAAATTAGTGTGTCCTAAGATCTGAGGCATAAAAAGGACTTGACAAAGGTATTTCACAATCAAGAAGACTGTTGTTGCCTTTTACTAATCAAACATTAAAATGACGGTTTTAGTGATAATAAAATGCTAAAATCATAACTAACTTGATTGTTAATAGAGTGTTAATATATGAATGTACTGGAAAAATGAAAAGGAATAAAGGAAGCTTATAAATAAGACCTCTTTAGTCTCTGCTAAGTCAAGAATTAGATCTATTTCTCATGGTCACGTTCAATGTACTCATCTATTCCAGCCATGTTTCATTGGGGGTGCATTTATTGCATGGTTTTTAACATCAAATGACAGGAAAAGGTCAGCAATTAATAAGAAAGGCGTAGGATAAAGCCAGGCTCTCAGTGAAGTAAAAACTGAAAGTCAACAGAAAGAGTAGCTTTGTAGTTATTATTTAAAAATGCTAAAGTGTACTTGCATCTGAATTGTCGATTATATTTCCGTGGCCCCCCCCCCCCATTAATTCACGTTCCAATTGGTTAAATTCTGCATAATTGTATTCCTCACCTTAGTAACTATCATTTCAAAATGGTGAATTGTGGTAACTTTAGTAAAGTTCTGACCTCTAGTCCACACTCATAATACTTATCTATAAAATGTTTATCAAATTTATTTTGGCCACTATGGATAAAGAATTTTTCAAGTGGCTTGATAGATAGAAGATGGTTAGTTAGATTGATAGAGATAGATAGATAGACAGATGGATATTGATATGTTTAGTTATATTAGAACTATTAGATATATAGATAGGTATATATACCAGTAAGAATGAAAGAAAAATTAATAGCATGTATACAAATACATCATACAGTGTGCTATATATAAGCTAAGCATGGACATGAGGCCTATAGAAATATCTGTTGGCAAAATAAACCAGTATTTTAATTATAAATCATTTATATTTACTCATTCATGCTAGTTACAAATAACCACTAACTGGCCATACTCTATTAGCCATGTTTATTTTACTATATATTTTTGAAAAGCAATGAAAACTAGGTTTTTTTAAAGTAAGATTCAGTTTCTCTTTTAATTAAGACTGAATCTTAATCCATTCTGGCCCTATATGAAATTACTAAGGCGATCTAGCTGTTTCATTCGCTCTATGCTACTAGAATTATTTTTTTTTATTATGTAGCATGATCTATCTATTTAGCATGATATTTACTTTAATAGACACTCAGTAGACTGGCTATATGGAGCAATTATGAATAGAACGAAAAATAATTGTTGAAGCAAAAAAAGGTAACTTCTAAATTGCTGACTAAAATGAAAGCTTTTGAAAGTCTGAATTTAGTATGTTGTGATATTCTTTTTTTGCGATCACCGTGGAATGTAGGTATCAAAATCTAATTCATTATACTTGGAATTAAAGCATCACTTGGATTAGACTTAACTCTTGAAAATGTTTTTAGCACTAAAGTGGCAATTCCCTGCATACCCTAAACTCAGCATTTCTGTGCTTCCTATAGCCATATAGTTTTAATAAAAATGAAATGCACATTAAGTCTTTGATGGAATCCTTATAGAAATCCAGAAGGAGTTCAGTGTGAAAATGACTTAAGATCTTCGTGTTAGAGTGTATTCTCTTGTTAGAATGTTTCCTTCCCTCAAGGGCAGAGAGAGATGACTTCCATCTTGGTTTCATCAGAAGCTATTAAAATATAGCTCTATGTTGAATTGAAATGAGTCTAGATTTGTTAACTAAGTAGAAATTTGGCCACTAGAAATTTTCATTGCAGCCACAAAGAGAAAACTACAATAACAGATATCCCCCAAATCATTCTCCTTGTCAGTATCATTTTCAATTGTACTGATTTGTCCATCATTCCTGACTCCTGAGCCAACATGGCATCTGGTGCTTTTGCCTGCATAATTTTGAAAATTGTCTGGAAGAGCTACAGGGTAACAACTATTGCAGAAATCCCAGTGGGAAGATGTTTCAACTTCCAGGTTTAAGAACTGATTAAAATGAATTAATACCAAGCTGACTGCATAATTATTTCCAGTGCAAATTAGACTGAGTGATAGTTTATCACCTGCATTGGCAAACCTGCTGAAAGATTTATTTTACTTTACAAATAAAGACAAACAGTTTGTGAGATTTATAAAGGAACTTAAATATTTTCCTCTGAATATTAGTAACTGCAAACCAAAGGTTACCGTGTATTATTGATTTTATTTTTTAGCGGTAGGATTAGGTGCTTGAATTGGAGACAGAATGTCTAAATCGACATAGTCACTGACACAGCCATACTTAGCCAAAATTCACTATTACTAAAGCTGAACAAGAGTTTCATGGGCTTAAACATAACTTATTATTAAAATATAAGCATTACTTTTTTCAGTAGCAATACATTTCTTTTTTGAAATCTGTCATGAAATTCACACAAATTTAAAAATCTCTTACATGATAATACTGGCAAATTTTCACAAAATCATCATTTGAGTCCTTTTACTCATTGAGGTGTTAACCTAAATTAGGTATTCGAAGATGGCCTAAAACACTGAACCCAGCAGCCCCGTAACCAGGACTTTTTAACAATCCTTTACAATTTTTTAAAAATATTTTTTTATTGATTTCAGAGGGAGGAAGGGAGAGGGAGAGACATCAAAGATGGGAATTGAACCTCAATCTCCTGGATCATAGGTCCTTGCTCGACTCTTTTACAATTTTTAATCAGCATTATATTGTGCTTTAGGTTAAACAGCTGAAAATTTTTACTAAGTGAAGCTTTCTGTGTATTGTTTGCCTTGCTTGCTCTCTTACTTTTCATATGCGGTTGATAAAATATTTCCTTTGCTTGTGTGTAGTTGTTGTTTTTTTAATTCCTTAAGCTTAGAGAATTTAAACAACAATAACAACAAAAAACACCCAACTCTTTCTTGTCACAAATTTCCCTATGGCAAACCAAAGACAAACACTGCCAACTGCATTTAATAATCTAATCAAGGGTTGCCATTTTGTCTATTTGTTGACACTATCTTTCCTACGAGTTAATTCATTTTGTCCACTTTGAACACTAATTGATAAACATTTCACATTTAATTTGTGACTTAGTTTAACATTTTAAAAAAGTAATAATAGAGTTTTCAATTTGACTCATCTGTAAGTTTTTATGTGGCAATTTTATGTGACTTCAAAATATGTGAACTTAGAAACAAGACCTGAGATATGGCTTAGACTGTGCTGCTACTAATTAGTTGGGTGAACTTACACTTGTCTTTAGCTTCCTAAGGCTCAATGACTTTATCCATAAAATAAGGGAGTTGAACTAGATAATGTCTAAAGTGTCCTCCAGACTAAAATACTCATGTTCTGTTATCCCAAACAATATGGCCATATTTTCAGTCACACTGACACCCTGAAGGGCAGATTTGACTAGTGCTACTGTCTACTTCTGATGGTGTTTTCAGTTGTGAAATTTGAGAATAAGTCAATCAGACGTATTATGGAATAGACATATTCCATCATACAAATACCAGGTTAAGGCAGACAATATAAGATGACATTAAAAATCCAGCTCCAGGCATTTCCCACGTTTTGTCCAAACTTAAGCAAACACCAGGAAGATGTTAAGGACCAGGTAAAAGGTATTAGAATTTTTCTTCATAAAAAATACCATTGCTACTCTATTACCAACTCATTTCTACAGAAAATAGTAAGAAAAAAATCAGCTGTGACTTATAACAGGAATTGTGTTTTATTGTAAAGTAATGATGTAATGGTTTTGTTTAAAGTTTTCATTTTGAAAATCAAAATCATACATATTGTCATATAAGAGGGATAGTGTTATTTCGAGTCAAAATATTTTATAATATTTGAAATTCATTAATTTATTCATTTGTTTAGCAATGTTGAAAATCTGGTCTGTGTTAGGTTCTAAGAGCACATTGGTGCACAAACGGGAATCCAATTAAAAAAATAAATGCTCTACTGCTAAATGTAAAAATAATTACATATAACCTCACTTTTGAGCAAGACTCAATTACCTAAACTGTACAATGTGGATATAAAACAGGAAAAATATACTTCATAAGGGAATGCTAACATTGACATAAAAATTTGAGATAGACTATTATAAACAATAAAAGCATACTGGAAACTGTAAGACCTAAAATCATAAAATTCCTGGAAGAAAACATAGGTAGCAAACTCTTCAACATCAATCTTAGCAATATTTTTAGATATGTCTCCCAGACAATGGCAACAAAAGCAAAAATAAATAAATGGGTCTATATCAAACTAAAAAGCTTTTGCACAGCAAAGGAAACCACCATCAAACCAAAAAGACAACCTACTGAATGGGAGATATTCGCAAATGATACATCCAATAAAGGGTTGAAATCCAAAATATATAAGAAACTTGTGCAACTCAGCAACAATAAAAAATGGGCTGAGGATTTGAAGAGACATTTCTCCAAAGAATACACACAGATGGCCAACAGACATAAGAAAAGATGCTCAGCATCACTAAGCATCAGAGAAATGCAAACCAAAACCACAATGAGATATTACCTCACACCTGTCTGAATGGATATTATCAAAAACTAAACAAACCATAAGTGTTGGCAAGGATGTGAAGAAAAGGGTACCCTTAAGCATTATTGGTTGGATTGTAAATTGGTGCAGCCACCTGGAAAACAGTATGGAGGTTCCTCAAAAAATTAAAAACAAAACTATCAATATAATCCACCAATTCTACTTCTGGGTATTTATCTCAAGAAATCTAAAACATTTTTTGAAAAGATATATAGATCCCTATGTTCATTGCAGCATTATTCGCAAGATATGGAAGCAACCTAGGTGTCCATCGACAGATAAATGGATAAAGAAATTGTGCTACTGATACAAATGGAATATTAGTAATAAAAAGGAATGAAACCTTGGTAATTACAACAACATGGATGGACCTAGAGAGTATTATGTTAAGTGAAATAAGTCAGAAACAGAAAGGCATATAATTTTACTTACATGTGGAATCTAAAAAAACAAACACACAAATTTACAAGCAAAACAAAACAGATTCATAGATACAAAGAATAAACTGATAGCTGGCAAGGGGAGTGGTGGTGGAGGAATGGGTGAAAAAAGATACAGGGGAATAAGAGATACAAACTTCCAGTTATAAAATAAGTAAGTCCTGGGGATATAATGTACAGCACAGGGTATATAGCCAATAATATCGCCATAACTTTGTATGATGAAAGAAAGGTATTAGGCTTAATGTGGTGATCACATCATAAGGTATACAAATATTGAATCTTTATGTTGTACGCCTAAAGCTAATAAAATATTGTATGTTAACTTACTTTAGTTAAAACATTTTTTGAGTAAAAATATACTGGAAAAAATTATCTTTATGATTGGTAGGCCTCCAAAATGAGCTGAAGCCTTTATTATTAAGTGGATATAATTTTAGGATTCAATTCCTCCAAAGAACCTACCTTCTTGTATAAAGTTGTTAGAAATTTTATACAGATTTTTCGGTTTAATTATTTAAATGATCTTGCATTTGTAAGTTGTTTTTTGCAGTCCATCTTCTAAACATTGATTTTAACATAAAAATTTGTTTCTTGATAGGTTCCATATATGAGGTGAAAACATTTTATTGCCGATGACTGCAGGAATAAAGGAAATAACTGCAGACAACTTCCACAAACAAGGGATGTAGAGATTTGTTCATCTAGGACACTAAGTGCTGCTTGTATCCAACATTTATATAGATGTTTATAAATAATTATACACCTCTGAAAAATGCCATTGTAATTCACTTGCTCTGGAGAGGGGAACATGATTGGTGATCTGCCTAACTCTGTAGGGTAATGTTACAGCAAAACAGCCTCCAGAAATATGGAGAATTCTATGGATTGCACCAGATGACTGTGGTGACATCATGCAAACCATGCTGACATTGCATAACCTAAGTTGGTTCTCTGTCACTACCATATGTTTGAGGCTAATACGGTGTTTTAAAAGACTGAAATTGTATTTATGTAAGTGTGTGTTATATCCTTACTTAACCCATACAATCAGGGGGAAAGCCAAGAGAATGCCTCCAGCAGATGTTGGACCTGGAACAGGCTCTTTTTTGATCAGTGTGTTCTTTAGGAATTAAGACATTTATGATTCAGTAATATTATTAAACTGAAACAGGTGTGATTCCTGGAATTCTGGGTGAAAGGTTTTCTATTGTACTTGACTATCTCTTTTACTACCAGTTGTAAGGTGAGCATGTTCAATGGGAAGAGGACCACAGTACCAGAGCAGCTGGATGTTGAACCGGAATGAAGAGCTGGAAAAGGCTGATGACAAGGAGAAAAGGCTTGTAAGGACACACTGTCAACACCATAGCACAGCTCTGGAATGAGTTCTGAAAAGCCACAGTCTCTCCGGACTGCTGCCCAGAATAGGAACCTTCAAACACTGTGTAATTTCCAAGCTATGAGAAGCCCTACTGCCCTCCTTTCTGGGTCAAAACAACAAACAAGCAAACAAAACAATTCCTCTCTCTGGCTCTTTTTGTATCCACGAATACCTAATATTCCACCATTAGAAGACCATTACTTAACATTTTTTTATTTCTCTCAAATACAAACATCTCTGGAAGAGAAAACACACTGAAATAAAGTCCACAACCTCACTGCCTACTGGGACCAATAGGTTGGGAGTTAAGCAAGGGAAAATGGTGGAGACTATAGAAAAAAGTCTGCATAAAAGAGGGCAGCTTCAAATCTGCTTACAGATATAGCAGCAAAATTTCACCAAACATCCAAATATTTTACGTGAATTTTCCTATTTTTCTAATACTAGCAGATTTTTAAAATCCTGTATTTGACTAAGTATACAAAGTAATCTGTGCATTTACTGGGTCAGTTTAAATTGATTTATGAGTCACATGGGGTACTTAAATAATCTCTCAGTCAGGAGTTAGGAGGCCTGAATTCTAATCTCAAATCTGCTACTTCTAAATAGCCTCAGGAAATTCAGCTAAATTGTAAACTTCCTGAGATCTGAGTTGACACCTCTGTATTAGTTAGCATCCCAAAGGGAAACAAGATAACACACTCAGAATAAGTTAGGAAGGATTCATTTACTGGCGGACTGATTATAAAAGTCTGGGTGGGGTTTAGGGAAAGCACAAGTCATCAGCATACAGGAGCCCAGGGCCAGCAATACCAGTACTGCCACAACTGCATCCCCTGAGAGGCATGGAAGGATGGGTTATCTGAGCCTGGAAGGTGAGGGCACTGGTTGAGAGGAGCAGAGCTATGGTCCATCTGAGGAGGCTGCTAGAGGAACCTGCAAAGCCAGGGAGCTAGGGGAATAATGCCCTTGACACTACCCTCCCCCTTTCCTCCTTCTGATTGGCTAACTCTATTGGAGACCATGGGATTGGGGGCTTGAGAATGCCATCCATACTGGTCAGCCTGGGGCGAAGGGCAGGCTGAAGAGTAGAGGCTGGAGACGCAGAGCCAAACAAAAGCGGCCAGCACAGTCTCCCTTGGCATGCCTTTCTGTACATTTGGAACAGTGTATTGCATTGAGTAGGCACTGAATTACTATAGAATTTCTCTCTTTTTTAGTTTCTAAAATGTGCATATTTAAGATGCTCTACAAAATCCCTTTCAATGTTAATATTCTGTCATCATTTTATACTTGAGATAAGAATCTGAAACAAACATTTGGGAGAAATTCTTAGAGCTTTAGGTGCCCTACCTTAAGGTTAGATATCATGTACCTCAAGAAACAAATCAACCAATTAAAGTAAAAATGATACAGAAACTGAGATAACATTTTTTTTCAGCAATATCTCCTGTAGCACATGAAAAAACAGGAGGATGTTTACTGTAGATTCCTATAGACTCTGAAAAATTTCCACTTATTTACATTGTATGGATAGTGTGGAGGATAGGGATTGGGTTTGTTTTTGCTCTTACTGTTGTTGCATGTTTTAATAACAACCATGTCATCAGGACATGCATTCATAGGTGATTTAACTACAAATCAGTTTCTATTTGGGGGTTTGTTTCATGAATGCTGTTCAACCTTTGAACTAGCAACTTGGAAGAAGAAACTACCCATTCCATAAATCCATTACAAATTAACCGAGAATGACTCACCAAATACGACAATGCTCAGTAAAGACAGCATCTAGAGTACAAATACTATATGTGGTGTTCAGCTTTTCCTCCACCTTAGGAAAGAAAGCATTTGAATCTGGCAGCATTTAAACTTGGCGGTCACTGTATTTAAGGGTGAGAATGAAACTTCATAACTAAAACTCTGAGGTCCAAGGCCTGTGGATTAAAAGGAGGGTAGCTACATAACTCCTCCATGATTTTAAACCATGTGACACTTAGTGTACCCTCCGGCAGTCATCAGTATGACCCGTGAACTACACACAGTTATAGGAGGGCATCATCATGGTCCCACATGCAGCTGGTCTCTTCACTTGGGACAGTGATGCCATATCAGAGTTTCACAGAGTGGGCCGGCTCCAGGGAATGATGACAGCAGGATGCCAAGACACTTTAAATACACATCAAAGTCCATTTTGAAACTTGGCTTAGGTGTGGAATGATGTGAAACGAAGCACTTGGCTTTCAGAATTTCAAAGACTCACTTTAAGGGGAAAGCACTACATAGATGAAAGACTATGAGAAAGAGCCAACAGCTGTGCCAGGCTCTGCTTAGTGGCTACACTGCCGAGCACAGCTTCAGATGTACAAAGGATAAGCAGCACTGCCAATTCTGCAGTTTCTGCGTCCGAATACATAGAAATAACATCTGCAACTGGCTAGTTCCTTTTCCCTCTTACTCTACTCCTTTACACTTGAAAGACCATATGTTGGGCTTAATTCAGTACTTGATCCAAAGGTTCTAGGAAATTGGGATCCTAGGAATGGGAATACAGAGAAAAGATTAAATGGGGAATCCATTCAAACTTCACTTGTATTTTATTTGGCCTATGGTTACATAGTATTGCATGGGAGTCAAGATTACAGTTACTAGAGATGGAATACCTGTATTTGAATCCTGGCCTTGACCTTAATAGTTGACTGTCTCGAGCAATAAATGCTGAACTTTCCTGTAAAATGGGGTAACTATATCTATCTTTAGAAGAGTTCCTGAATGTAAGGGCTCATGGTGTTAGTTGTTACTGTTATTATTACTGTGATTATTATATTTCTTAGGTTGAGACCAGGTGGCTGAGAGATTGCAGACTTGGATAGGCACTTCATCTTCTCCAAGCCCTTGGTCCAGAAAGTAGATGAGGAAACAGGGTTTGAATAAAATAAAACAATATAAATTTTCTTTCTGTACTCCAATAGTTCAACAAAACTTTAAAAATAATAATACAAAAGAAGACCAAGTAGACTTGACTATATTCTCTGAAAATATTAAACACCATATAATTGGCAAATTTGTACAACATTTTACACTGTTTAGTTAAACTATACTTCTAAGAATTTCTTGTACTTTCTGAATCCTCTCTTCCTACTCCTTGAAATGTTATCAGTAATTGTACATTACAAATTACAGTCTCCTTTGAGATCACAGCCTGATTAATCTTTCCCTTATTTACCAAGTTCATTGTAATATATATTTTCTTCTATATCCCAAGAGGGTTTTATGGGGGAAATCCAGAAGACAATAACATAAATGGAAACATATATTTAACATTGTTCTAAAAAGCCATGGCAGAATTCCAGGCAAGCATCCTGCTGTATTTGGAAGTATATTTTATCCATGCCTCGCAAGAAGATATTTAGAAAAAGTACAAACAGAGGCTTTGTTGCTAAAGATTCTTTCAACCTAGTTCACTGGCATAAAAAAATGAAAGTTTTGTATACCAGTATACCTTTAATATGCTTGGCAAATTTGTTTCCTACCCTTGAGAAACATGATATTCCTAATTAATGTCTATATTTAGTATGGACAATAACTCTCCATTTGTGCCTTTTTTCATATTTGAAAAGGAAGGCACACTAGAAACATTAGAATTTTCATTTCTATAAATAAAAAAACTTCATTTCTTTTACTATGCTATACTAGAAATAAGGTATGAATGAGTTGGTAAATTTAAAATAGCAGTTAGTTGCTAATCCCCCTTTTCTCTCCTGTTTTGTGTTGGCTTCCCACAGGTGAGACTACTGTCACATACAAGTTAAACCAGTAAGCTGTTTCTATTACAACAGCGGCACATAAAGTTTGGAATAACAATAAAACTCTTTGAAATGGAAATAGAAATAACATTATTATTGGATGACTATCTCATCTGTTGCCTCTATAACCTGAAGCACATATCAACCATTTAATTGCACTAGATTTTATGTACCTCATTTTTTTCTTCAATTACACTGAAATTTCTGGGAGAGGTAAGCCATGACTTGCACCATCTTTATAGCTCTTGCATAATAGGTTGGTCCTCTCTGGTTGAGAAAGAATGTATCTTGTTTTCCCAAACCAGAGAATCCCTATTGTTCTGAGACATGTGGAGGCTACTGAGATCCTCAGATAGCAATATGGTCAGAAGTGCCACCTTTTACTCTTCCCACCAGAGGAAATGTCTCCCAACCATGGCAAGGAGGCCTGGCTGAAGCTCTACCTTCCTGTTGATGGTGGACCTTGTACAATCTCTGATTCCCAGCTGTCTGGGATCCCCCTTTACAAATTAATGCTGAATAGTTATAAATTAATAAAAAATGAAACGTATTGGTGAGGTGTGCTGGGAGAGGCTGTTCAACACCAAGACTGGATCCAGCATTTGTTAGGGATTTATGGAAAGTCTACTTCATGTAGATGTTTTCCCTAATATTCTTTATTTTTTTTCCTACTTTTTAAAGGGCTCATTATTTCAATGCAATCAATGTCACACCCAATTGTCTACTATATTTCTTTCCTTTTTTTAAAAATATATCTTTATTGATTTCAGAGAGAGGAAGGGAGAAGAAGAGAGACATAGAAACATCAATGATGAGAGAGTAGTCACTGATTAGGTGCCTCCTGCACGCCCCCTACTGGGGATCGAGTCCGCAACCAGGGCATGTGCCCTAACTGGGAATCCAACCTCGATCTCCTGGGTCTAGGTCGATGCTCAACCACTGAGCCATGCCCGGCCGGGCTCTATTATATTTCTTGATTCTGTAATTCAGTTCTTTATGGAGGTGAAACCAGCATCCCATGCAGGTTTCTGAAGCTCAGATAGATGACTAGTTACAGTGTATACACAATGACTTTAACACAAAGAATCACTGTCTAATAAAACAGAAAAATCTCAACAATGGGGATAAAACAAGCTAGGTTTTTGTGCAAGTCTAAATGATGCATGCTCTCTTTAGTATGTTTTTTTCTACATCAAAATAGGGTTAGTTGAGTTAGTTACATTATGATCATTTTCTTTCTTCTTTCTTGGTCCTACGCTCCTTTTAAGGATGTTCACAGTAAAAATCATTTCTGACCCATTTCCAAAAAGTTGTCAGTCTTGACATATTCTTTAAACTTGATAAAACTAGAGAGAGCTTAGACCACCCTTCACTTTAGCCCTTACTTACTAAAAATTTTTGTATCTTGAAAAACTTGTGTTTTCCACTACAGATGAGACCTGATATTTAATAGGCTTTAGCAATGGCATGAGTTAGTTTACTCTTACACAAGATCTAGCATATTTCTGGAAAGACAAAATATGGCACTTTAAATATGTTAATAATAAGATTAAATGAATGGAAAGGATCCCAAAGGTGGATTCCCAATCCTGCCTCTGAACTACAAGACAACATAAAAGTCATCGTGGGCCAGGGTTTACCCTTTGACCTCATTTATCTGACAGATCTAAGAAGAGTTGTTGATTTTCCAGTTTGTTTAGCTTTTTACTTGTCAAGACAGAATGTGACTTCTAAGCTCCTTATATGCCCAACTGCAGTCCTGTTTTGAAGACTCTCTATACCTAACTTGGATTAGCCTCTTATCTAGAGAAAAGTTGCCTCTTTTACCATCCTCTGGTAAAAGTGGTCATTGTCAACCTGTACTTAGCTAAAGATATTGCATTGGTTAACTAAGTCTTAGATAACACTGCATTACAACCACCACAACATACACATTTAGGTCACACATTTAAGGATCTTCTGTGGGAGAGTCTGTGTTGATTGATCTAGATGGGGTATGAATTAGCCTGGTTGATCTTGGCTCATTTATACATCTGGAGGTCAACTAGAGTTCAGCTGGTCTAGGTCAGGCTCAGCTGGGGCAGTTATACTGTTCCACATGTCTCTCACTTTCTATGGGAACTGGCCTACTAGCTAGGGTATCTCATGGTTATAGGAGAGGCTCAAAAGAGAAAACTTAATGGTACAGGTGCTTTTCAAGTTTTGGTCACTCATCTCCCCTGATACTCCATTTTTCAAAGAAAGTGACATACCTGAATTTAAAGTCAAGGATGGGGAAGTGCACACCATCTCTTTATTGGGAGAAATTGCAAAGTAACATGTCAAAGGGTGTTGATACTGAAGAAGAGATAAAGATTTAAAGTAATGAGTAGAATCTACTACACACATCTTCATCCAAATCTGGTCTATGTCCTAGACCTTGGATCACTGCAATGACTCAAGCGTCCTCAGGGTATTCGCAGTTGTTGAGTGAGAACATATTGAATGTTGAATTGAACTTCTCTCAGTTTTCATTGTATTCACTATAAAGTACCTATTCTTTAGATGAAAGGCTTAGATTTTATTATTTGGCAACATGGTTTTATTCACTAGATGTATTTTGTAAAAATACATCTAATAAATAAAAAATTCATCCAAAACAAAAAAGAAAAAACCCACTGATCTTCAGAACTGATTCTGATCACACCATGTAAAAAAGAGAAAAATCTTATTCCAAAGATAAAATCTAAGCAATTTTACATACTCACAAAAATAATTTATTCTATTTAAGTAATGAAAAAAACGTGCTTTGGGGGGTGGTTATAGTAAAACTATGAATGCTATATCAATAGAATAAAAAGTCCAGACTGTTCTTGGCAAAACTCATTACTTTAAACTTTGTTTAAAGACTAATACAAAAAATATAAACTTATGAATCCCAAGAATACTTTCTTAATCTTAGGGCACCTAATTTGATATGTTTAGGGCTTTATGTCCTCAACTGCATAAAGAGGATTTGGGAAAGTTGAGACTAAAATGCCTTGCTGTGCTAACATATACATACTCTGTTATGTTGTCAAATCGATACTCTTTATTCCATTGAATTTAGCTCTTTGTGTTAGAGAACAGCATTCAGTGAAGAGGTTTTTTTTTTAAGATATTATCTAAGGATGGCTCCTGGCAAAACTATGAAGTAGGCTAGTAATTGTTCTGGCTTCTTACAAACTTGAAAAAATCAACAAAATTATAATAGTCATTTAGACACTTCTAACATATATTAATTGAATTTATTCAGCCAAGACTTCCTTAGTGCTCACTAGGTGCTAAGCACTGTGACATGTGTAGGAGATACAATGGTAAACAAACCAGGTATGATTCTTCACTCACACGCTGATGGTAAAAGAGGAAATTGGTTTAACCACTTTGGAAAACTTTCTGGCATAGCTATCAAAACTGAACCGATGCATACCCTACAACCCAACAATTACACTACAAGGTATGTACACCACAGAGATATGTACATATGTGCACCAAAACACATAGACCTTTTGTGAACATCTACTTATAGAAGCATTATTTGTAATATTTCCAACTAGAAACTACCTAATGCAAATCAGAAATAGAATGAACTCTGGCATCTTCACACAAGTAATACTGTAAAGAAATACAATGATTTATTATTATGTGCAATGATATGAATTTCATAAACATGTTGAACAAAAGAAACCAGACACAAAATAGTACATACTCTATAATCTTATTTATATTAAGTCCAAGAACAGGCAAAATCAACCTTGGATTTTTGAAATCAGGAAATGCTTACAATTGGAGTGTAACAACTTAGAACACAGGAGTATTCTGGGGTGCTGCTAGTCTTTGCTAGTCTTCTGTTTCTTAAATTTGGATACTTCTTATTTAGTTGTTAAATTTGTCATACAAATTTTCAACTTGTGAAAATTCACTGACCTATACCTGAAGGTATGTGTACTTTCCTGTATGATTTATAATTTGATTAAAAAATGTCTCCCTTCCTAAGGAAAATGACCATGGATAGTTTACAGTTTAAGAGTTGTAGACAAATAAGAAAGTAGGTAAGTGGCAATAAGTGCAATGATGGAAATGAAGAGAGTGCAACAAATAGTAATCAAGTATCTACAATGGGGAAAGCATACTGAAAAAAATCCTTTGTTTGACTACCACAGTCAACATATGCAGAACATTTGGCAACTGACACTGCCATTTGTCTTCCAGGACTGAGGATACTTGTTGAAAGGAGGTGCCCTGTCTGTAGCGGAGGATGTTGTAGACTGGTCAGTTGGTCATTGTAATTTTTCAGTAATGCATGATTATGCAATGTTCCTTGAATATTCTTGCTTTAAGAACTATTATTATTCTGCCCAACATGCCTATGATTGCACTCTCCATTCTGCTAGCATATGTCCTCTTTTATTTCTCCCCTGCCCCAAAGGAGGTGCTGTCAGCATTTGAGGACTTTTAATGGGATGGGTGACATTAAGTGCATCTGGGAAGCTGGTACTTTGGCTTCGTTATGGACAGACATGATTTAGACCTATGAATTAATTAATTTTTGCTAGCTGAGATCCAGCTAGTACATAAATCTTTTTTTCAATCTTCAAAAGCATTTTTTTCTTGGCTATAATCTTAGGCATCTGGGAAATTTGTTGCATATATTTAATAATGAGAGTAGAAACTGTCACTTAAAAAAGAACCCCATTGTATTGTAGTAAATGAATATTTATAGATCAAACTCTAAATTAAGTTCTAGTTGAGCCCAATTTAGTCGTCCATCCAAAGGAAGCTGAATTATGCCTATCTGCCTGTGAAATATCCCTGACTTCCTAGCATATGAACAAGAGTCAGTATCTAAGCCTTCATCATCGTTTTTTCCTATAACTAAGTTGAGCAGAAAAATGCATTTTCTATAATTACAGAAAATTTTTAAAAGCACAAAATGTGTTTAAAACATGCTGTTAATGTGAAACAGGCTAAATAACCTCTAAGAAATGTAAATCTAATTGATTAGAAAGATTCATCCCCACTTTGTGCTACCAAATTTCTTGCCTTAGTCACCAGATCCCTACATATTGCTGTCTGTCAGTTTATGTCACCTACACGAGAATCAACTGGTGTTGATAAATTGAGTTCTCCAGTCTGGTAAGGAGACAGCAATTTCAAGTCCCTTTTGAAAAGAGCAATTTTAAGTCAACTCTTGACTAGCTAGGATTTAATTGTCTAGTTCATTTTATCCAGGACTTTGCCTTTCCTCATACCTCACTCTTTGATTTTTCGCCAATTTACACCTCATTAATTGATTCACCAAGAGGTGGGCTGGGTAAGAAAAGAGAAAGGAACTTAATTGGTTAATTGAATGACTGGACACAACTGTGGGCCCTTCTGTATTGTTATTCTATAAACTTTGTAGAGATAACATTCAACTGCTTTAGAAAAGTGCTATTTAGGAAAGTGAGAAAAACTGCATCTAAATGTTGAGTCTTAGAGAAAGCACATTTAAATAATACCAAAAAATGGGATTATTTTCTAATCTTCAAATTCATGATTCAATTTCTGAAAGTAAATATAATGATATCTGGAATAGTTGAATTCTAGAATTCATTCTATAACCTCTCTGGCTTGTTTGTAAAATAATTTAATGGGTTATAAATTCAGAAAAAAGTGTAATTAGTCCAAAGAAAGGCATATCTTTACAATGGATATATTTATGTTCAAACATAGTGATTGTTTTTTATTTTTCTCAAACATGAAATTATGGGCCTTAGATAAATAAGAGCTTAATAGAACTGAATTTTAATTAAAAGGATGCCCATTATTTTATACATTTAAAACAAATATGCACACACATAAACATAACAGAGAAAACTGCCATGTAATTTGAATATAGGGGGAAGGTTAACACTGGAAAAGAACTGAACACAAACTAGTTTTTTTTGGCTTTTCTAATAGAGACAAAAATTGGCGTAAACTTTTACTGAATTAAGTCAAATCCATGGCTGTGCAGATAATTAAAAATTTTAATTGAGGATACATATTCTTCATTTCCATGAGTTGTTTAATTTGTCAATCCAACAAGTATTTAATGAGCACATGGGATAAATCAGGCACTGTTTCCATATTGGAGATACTCTGGAGACAGAGAGTAAGTCCCTATGCACGGAGCTTTCATATGGGACAAAATGACTAGGGAACAGCATCATGAAACAAACTCAAAGGATCACCGATAGAGAACAGAGCACAAGTATTGCCTTGCTGATTAACTGCCAAACTTCCAACACTTCTGTGGGTGGCAGGTTGACTGCCTAGACAGGTATAAATCAAGCATTCTCTCCAGTACATGTTTTGCCTTTTTACTGATAAAAAGTGCTTGGGGGGACACAAGTTGGTACTGGTAGGAACCCCTCAAACACCTCCACCTCTTTGCTCAAAAGTATGAGCAGTTTTGAAAACAGAAGGCCACCATTCCTTAAAAGCTTTTCTTTCTTTTTTAAAGAATTCGTTATGGGTAAAGCATTTTCTTAGACACGGAGAGAATGTAACTAAAATGCATAAAGCAGGGAAAAACCTTTCCTTCCAGTCAAGTACCATTTACCAGGAGAAGATGGTAGAAATAATCACCAATGTCAGCACAGAGTTTTCTTTAGAGTTCATGGCAAACTTTCATATATATAATTCACATAAATTTTCCGTAAACAACCCTTTGAGGTAGGGCAGGAAAATGGTATCATTATGCTTAATTTACAGAGGAAGAAACTGAACTCAGCAAAAATGAACGACTTTTGCAAAAATTACAGAGATGGGGATGAAGCAAGACCTAACTTAGTTCTTCGCATTTACAGTCATTTATGTTTTCTATCATAGTTTGCTCTTTCCCATAAGAATGTTTCGTTGTGTGTTTGTAATCCTCACTGAGGACATGCTTAGAGAGAGGAAGTGAAGGAGACAGAGAGAGAGAAGGGGAGAGAGAGAGGGAGAGAAAGAGAGACATCGATGTTAGAGAGAAACATCCATCAGTTGCCTTCAGTAAATGCCCCAACTGGGGGTTGAACCCACAACCCAGGCAAGTGCCCTGACCGGAAGTGGAACTGGCAACCTTTGGGTACATGAGACAAGGTTCAACTGACTGAAACATTCTGGCCAGGCTCTCATAAGAATGTTAATGATATATAGATAGACATTCATTCATTCATTCATTCATTCATTCATGTATTTACTGAACATATTCTATTTGCCAGCCACTATGAAAAGTCCTGTGGATACAAAAATAAACTACTGTCTGCTCTCAAGGCATTTACACACGTTTGAACAGCACTTTATCTCTCACAAAACTCCTCACTAAAATGATACAAGCATCATCACATCCTCTGCAATGTATCATTATTAGTTCTATTTTGCACATAGAGGAATTTAATCACTCACCTAAGATCATAAAGATAGTAGAGGCCCAGGAAGATTCATTCATTTCTTAAGTGTTAAAATGAGTACAGAACTACAGAACACTGACTCTAAACTTTATCAGACATGGATCTTTATCACTAAAAAATTTTTGAGCATGCAGTAGCAATACACATTTAAAAAATTTTTTGCCCTGCCCGGTGTGGCTCAGTCGGTTGGGCGTCATCCTGCACACTGAAAGGTTGCAATCTGATTCCCAGTCAGGGCACATGCCTGGGTTCCTGGATCAGTTCCTGGTGGGGGTTGTGCAGGAGGCAGCTGACCAATGTTTCGCTTTCACATCTAAGTTTCTATCCGTACCTCTCCCTTCCTCTCTAAAAAAGTCAATAAAAATATTTTAAAAATAAAACCTTAAAAAATTTTTAAATAGTACACATATGCTACCATATTAAGATCAACACATTACAAAACTCACAAAAATTAAATTTTAAAACAGGTGAAAAAGAAAAGCAAACACAAATTGAAGCTTTAACATTTAGCTTCTGTACCCAAATGATTATCCTGCATACTTTTCTTGAGGTGTGCACACCTTTTTTGGAAATCACTGTGATAATAGACAATGAATTTAAATGAGCATTGAAAGGAGAGGGCAGTCAGTGTGGATGGGTGGTACAGTGGAGGGGACACTATCATTGAATTCTGGATGTCTGTTAAGTTATAGGAATGAATGAGTCATCAGCTATTTAAAAAAAAAACCTCCCCTTGATATTCTGGTCATAAATGTTTTTATCGAACATGAGAGAGATGCAAGTTTATCACTCTCTTCTACCAGTTTGTTTCTGGTTTGCACTTTTCAGCTTTTGACAACATGACAATCAAAATGTTTGAATGGTAATGATTATAAGCGGGAAAATTCTGAATGAATGAATGTCTGCACCACAAGCACAAAAAGGAGAAATGCTTAGATTTGATTTTATTCAAGTGGCAATCACACAAAACTCAATTAAAAAGGGAGCCTTTGAAACTTAGTGACATTTTATTCAATTCCCAATGAGCTATTAATATAATTTGTGCTGTCGTAATAACTACACCACTTTTGTAAAAACATTTAGTTTCCACTCATGAAGAAGAGATCACTTTCCCTCCCACAATAAACTCTTTAGTTGAACGCCATTTTAATTACTTTTTAACACTTTTCACAAATTCCTCCTTCAAGGAAAAACATTTTCCACTTAACTTTATGGTAATATTGAAATTCAATTTTTTTAGATGTTAGCTCACTGAATAGTTTTTACTAGAAAAAAAATAAGCAAAATTGGATTCATCCTTTCTTTGAAGAATCTAAAACATACAATTTAGGCATAAACAATTATCTTTTTAAATCCCAAACCTAACACACACACACTAAAATCCGTCCTTCTAAAATTAGTGGAAAACAAAGAGTGGAATAATGAATGAAAGTTTTGTCTGTACCACTGCATTGCCCAACTTGAGGAGGCAAAGTTTACACTATATTTTCTGGGCATGACTCTCCAAAAATTTTGCAACATGGTGGCCTTGGTCCCTAAGTGTTAAGCTAGAACAAGTTAATGAGGAAATGAAAATATAATTTTTGTAAGAGGTCTCGGTGTTATACCAGGGATCTTTGAAAAATAAATTGAATGTATTTAAGACTGTAGAAAAGCTGGTTGAAAGTCCAACAACAAAGGTCATTAAAAGTTGAATCACTGTGCAATTTCTGGGAATATTTCAACAGGGCTCGATTTCAACTTATTTATTTATATTACACTTCTATTCGAGAACAATTGTGGTGGCTAGTGTCAGAAAATATTGAAATGAAAATTTTGAAATAATAAAAATGTTAAATTCAGGTAATAAAATGAAGAAGTAGCAATAATTGGAGAAAAAATGTCATTTGTACTAGAAGGTGATGATGTAAAAGAGCCAACATTCAAGATAAAAGGAAATCTTCACTTCTAAGGAATATTATAGTTTTCAATACCTTTGTCACTTAGTTCATCTCATTTTATATGGGAAAGTTTGCTGTAGGAGATATTGCTCACTGTTCACTGAAGACAAGTTTATTGTAACATTTTGTCAAGATTTATTGGCATGGAAGGGCTAAACCTCACTATGAGGAGTACTGAAAACAAATTAGAAACGCTCTCCTTCAGGGGCCAGTATAATTTAGACCTGGCATACAGAGAGTATCACTTTTTTTGTCAAGTTACTAATTTCGGGTTCCACATCAGTAAAAAGGGAGCAGTGATAAGCTCTGTCTCACAAAAGCAGCTGTAGACCTGAAAGAATTATTGATATAAGCACATAATACTGTGCCTGAATGTAATACATATAATTAGCTATAATTATTCAACAAGTGAATGTCACCACAGTAAAAGTGAACCTATTCCTCGATTCAGTGTTCAACCTGTAATGCAATAAGGCCCTCTGTTCACCCTGATGAATTACAAGTTGTTAAAGCAGGCCAAGTTTTCACCTTTGTATATAATCTAGTATAGGGACTATCCACAGAAGTGCCCATCAGAACAACCATTTCAAGCTCTCGCCTCAGATTCCGATTCTGCATTTGTACCTGTAAAACCCACAGATGATTTTGATGTGTAGCCTGACTGGGAACTACTAGGTTATATGCAAACAAGGACCTGGATCTGCCTTTTCCCTCCCAATTATGAAGCTTCTCAGGGTAAAGCTGCTTTTGCCTTAGTTGCTGTTAGTTCTACTTGCAGTGGGATCAGAAGCTACAACATAGGAGGCAATGGCAAAAGTCAAAGTCGCCCTCCCTCTGACTCCATCTGATTTCCCCCATCTGTTGATAGTTTCTTCCACTGTTTTCTGGTCTGACCCATTTACTCACCCTGTTCAGAGGATTTGGAACTGGAGAGAAGGCTCCCTCCCAAAAGACAGGACTCAATCTAGTTCTACTCCCAAGATATGAAGAAGCAACTCAGTTCAAATGGGACACACCATTCCAACAGAGAGGCCGGGTCCCGTGGTCATGTGAAAGAAATTAGGCAGAATACATGATTTTTCTTCTATATTAACAACAGAAGGTTGTTTATAAAAAACCACCAACCAGCAAGTCATTCGTTTGAAACAAGTTTGTGATCTCCGGTAGATATTGGGCCCTTTGGCTCCCTTTTCAAGATAGTGTAGGTTTAATGTTAAGAAATTCTTTGTTGGTGAGTCTGTAACTGTAGGTGGAGAAAAAAAGCCCACATCATTTTGAAGACATGGCTCTTTTTATTCCGAATAAATGTCCATAACTAATTGTGATGCTCAGTGATACAAATTTTACAATTTGCAGTTTGGGGGTAATAGAAGCCACCTTTCAAATTGTTCAAAGACTTTCAAAGGAATTGTGTTGGTCATCTGTGTTATTGCAAAATTTCCCCGTATTTTTAGTTTTATTGAATTTTAAATTAAGACCATCATGTGAAATAGTTTTAACTCTGATTAAAGTTAATTTTAACACAATTGTAATGAAAAAAAAAAAGAAAAAAACACACCAAATAATGAAGAACTCTCACACCATCATTTCACTCTCTGATAATGTGCTAACCCGAACAATGTGGTCTTACAAGTGAGACCAAAAGCTTGTCACGTCTTGGAAATCAGTTCTTGGTCTGTCATGTGGGATATGGAACCGTAGAGTCTTCAGTAACAGAAACAATTTATTAGTTATATACTCACTTTGCTAATATTTCAGCCCCAGTTTTAGTTTTTATGATGGTAAAGAAGAGGGTTTGGGGCAGTTATTAATAGCTTATAGTAAATAACCTGTAGAAACAAAGGACTCCAAAGAACAGATGGGACCATACAGATTACCCTGCAATTCTTTGACGTCTTCCTGTCTTGGGAGAAAGGCGAGGGAACAACCCTTTGAATCCTCTGCCCAACTGTGGCCAGGGATCTATGGAGTCAGTATCTTTTGAGTAGATGTTGTTGCTCTGATCCAAAGCCATGTGAATCCCCTAAATAGATGACTGGTAGAAGATTGTAAAGATGGCTATTAAAAATTCCTCCATTCCCTGTAAGTGCATGCCATTCCTTGCATCAAGTATAGAGCCATAACTCCTCCTCCTGAATCTGGCCAGCCTTGTGACTTCTTTAGAGAAAGAAATAATGCTATGCCAATTCTGGGCATAAAATTTAAGACGCCCAATAGAATCTACTTTTGCTCTTTCATAGCCAATCCACTCCATAAAGACCAGGCTGTCGTGCTGGAGAAAGGTCACATGGAAGGAAACCGAGATGCCCCAACCAGCAGCCAGTGCTGAGGCCTCAGGCCTATGAGTAAGTCCGTCTTACTCCTTCTCCAGCTCCAGCTGAACTATCCCAGGTGACCCCAAATGCAAGAGAGATACGCTGCTTCACTCAGCCCTTCCCAAATTCCTCATCTACAGAATTGTGAGCAATGAAATGGTGTTATTTGGAGACACCAAGTTTTGGAATGGTTTGTTATACAGTAATAGACAACTGACAAAAGCTGTAAAACAATACAGTCTTGTTCTCCACACCTTAACCGATTTAGCAATTACACTGCACATTCAAAAAAAAATCTGACCATTCAAAAACTAAGAACAGTAAGTGGACTGTTTATAAGGTTAGACTGGCCTCCTGTATAAGGTATATTTCTTGAGTTATTGCTATTATTTCCAGGCCTTGGGAATTTCCAGGGTTAGAATATTACGCCTTTAGATTATGGTTCTGATATTTACTAAAATGGAAATATTTCAAAAACTGTTATTAATTGTTATTCCCCAGGACAAATCAGAGAGTTGGATTTTCATCACTTTGAGACACAGGTTTAGCAGGAGCAGTAGGGCTTTAGTGTTATAACTTGATGAGTCCCAGATCTTAGCAGCAGTAGCCCGTGAGCATGGGAAGTGAGACCCAGGCATCAGAACTCACAGGACTGACACTTAAAGCCAGTCAAGTGATAAAATAACATTTGTTTTTGTGTGATTAATCCTTTCAGAGAAGTTATCCAGCCAATTAATCAGAGATCAGCCTTCCGGTAACAAACCTAGATAGTCAAACAAGAGGTTCTGTTCCACCTATGCCAAAGAGATATGGAATTCCAAGCAGGAGCCAATCATAAGACAAGGTTCAATGGGCACTGAGCTCAGGAAGAAGGGTGCCAGGAGAGGGGTACACCCAGGAAAAGTAATACAGTTCTAGGAATGAGACAAACTCAAGATGCAGTCCTCTCACAGGACAGAGCAGCTTGTCCTGGTCAGGAGGACAGGCAGGGTTAAGTCCCTAAGTGAAATCCACAGATAAACTCTTGGCAGTAGAACTGATACTGAGACATCCAATTCAAGAGATGGTGGGAAGAAAGAAAAAGGGCCATGAAGGCAAGAGGCTAAGAGGGACAAAGGCAACATAATGAAATCTGAAAATTTACTCAGGACCAGTGTTGGTTAGTTTTGTGCATAATTTTGTTATTGTACTACAGTAGTTAATAATAATAGATTTTCATATAGTTAAGACAGAATAACCGATAAGGAAAGATTTTATAAAAGGGGAAGATTTTTTTCTTTTTAATCATTTATTATGATCTTGAGTTCTTTTAAGGAATAAATAATGGGAGAGACAAGAAATATGAGGCTGGATGAGGAGAGTCAGTGCAAACTTAACATCAAAACAACTTTTTTCCCTCAACAAAATGAAAAGACAACCCACTGAATGTGAGAACATATTCACCAACAATACATCTGATAAGGGGTTAATATCCAAAATTTATAAAGAATTTATAAAACTCAAACCAAAACAAACAAACAATCCAATTAAAAAATAGGCAAAGGACTTGAATAGATATTTCTCCAAAGAGGACATACAGATGGCCAAGAGACATATGAAGATGCTCAATGTCACTAATCATCAGAGAGATGCAAATAAAAACCACAAGATATCACCTCACACCTGTCAGAATGGCTACCATCAATAAATCAACAAGTACTGGCAAGGATGCGTACAGTTGATGGGAATGCAGACCGGTGCAGCCACTGTGGAAAACAATATGGGGTTTCCTCAAAAAGTTAAAAATTGAACTGCTGTTTGACCAGTGATTCCACTTCTGGGAATATATCCGAAGAAACCCAAAACACTAATTTGAAAGAATGTATGCACCCCTGTGTTCATTGCAGTGTTATTTACAATAACCAAGTGCCCATCAGTAGATGGATGGGTAAAAAAGGAGTGGTACATTTACACAATGGAATACTACTTGGCCACCAAAAAAAAGGATACGTTACCTTTTACTACAACATAGATGGACCTGAAGAGTATTATGTCAAGTGAAATAAGCCAGTCAGAGAAAGACAAATACCATATGATTTCACTAATATGTTAAATAGAAGCAGACTCATAGATGCAGAGAACAGACTGACAGCTGTCAGAGGGGAGGGAGGTTGGGGGCTGGCAGAAAAAGGTGAAGGAATTAAACAAAAAACCCCCCACAGCCAAACTAACTCATGGACACAGATGATAGTATGGTGGTTACCAGAGAGAAAGGGGGGTAGGGGAGGCAGAAGAGGGTACAGGGATACTTGGTGATGGAAGATTTGACTTTGGGTGGTGAACATGCAATACAATATACAGATGATAATGTTATAGAACTGTATGCTTGAGACCTATATGATTTTATTAATCAATATCACCCCAATAAATTCAATAAAAATTTAAAAAACAACAACTTTTTTTGGGGGGGATAGTTTTAAGCATTCTAATTTTTCTGAAGACAAAGTATAAATTGGTTTTCATGCATTTAGGTTTATATTAATTTGTACTGTTTAACATTCATCCCTTCATTCATTCTTTCACTTCTACCTTGAGCCAGTTAGTGGTAGCCACGGTCACAAATGGAAGTACTTACTTTCTATTTAACTTATTTTTGTTCACATACAGCACAAACAACACAGTGACCTCGTTTCTTCCTCTTTGCAATCTGCCACAACTTATTCTACAGGAGACACTGTCTTTCTGTCGCCACAAAGTCCTTCCTGTCCAGACCAGTAGAGTTTCTTTTTTCCTAACTGGATTATACAGGGCCTACCCACACTGGATTTCTTCTCAGTCTCCTTCTACCCCTCCTCCTGCTTCTCCTCTTCCTCCTTCTTTTTAAATTTTGGCTAGCCAGTAAGTACTCAGTTGTAGAGAACAATAAAGCACTTTTTCAAAAACAAAAATTAAAAGCTTGTTTGTATCCTCAAGTCCTTTGGTCATCACCAGACTGGATCAGCAGTGTCCCAGTCTCCTCTGTCCATTCATCCATACTACCTTCATCTTTATGTCCCCTACCCTACCATGGTCCCTTTTGATATGCTTATGATCAAGACTTGGTACCCTCGGTACCCTCCTGGGTAAGACGTTATAAGGCAATAACGACCCACATTCAGACTCTCGTGGACAGCTCACCTTCTGTACTTACTCTATGCTTCGCAGGATGGTGGTGGTCATAATGCCATATTCAAATATCCACATCCTTCAGAAAATATATGTCTTTGAATTCTCTGGGAACATTTTCTTCTTAAAGCCTAGTATGTGTGGTTGGGGAGGAGGGAGGTGACAGACAGTGCTAATTATACTTGAATTAACACTAGAAAAATGAACCCAACTTGATCTAAAATTCTCTAATAATAAAAAAATCCCCAAGATAAATATTCTAAGGTATACTGACATGTAGAAAAAGAAAAATGAAAAGGGAACTTTTAAGCCTTTTAGATATAAAGATGAGAGCCACCTCCATTTAATGGGTACTTCTGTATGCATTAAATAGTAAAGACATGTGAGGTTATAAAATTGTGGTATACATTTAACAAAACTATGCTTTAAACACTACGAGTACAATAGAATACATTGTTATTCACAATAAAAGGATTTTATTAAAAAAATCATAGTGCACTGAATATTTAGTTACAGGACACAAAGTTGACTGAAAGATGTTTTCTTTCTTCAATCACATCCATGCATTTCTAACAATATATAACTTCACTGCAGAGCATAGTCAACATGTAAATTTGAAGCTCTTGCTGAGTATGAAGCTGTATTAGCTTCTTATTACTGTAATAATTTACCATAAATTTAGTGGCTTAAAACAGTACAAGTTTATTAGCTTAGTGTTACAGATGTCAGAAGTCTGAAAATGGGTTAGTAGGGCTATGTTATTCTGAATCTCCAGGAGAAATCTGGTACCTTGCCTTATCCAGCTTCTAGAAGCTTCCCTGTATCACTCCTACCCATTTCCATCCTCACATTTTTTTTCTCTAACTCTGAGCCCCTTCTTATAAGGTCCCTTGTGATTACGCTGGGCACACCTGAATAATACAGACTACTCTCCCCATTTCAAGAGCTTTAACTTAATCACAGCTTTTCTTTAATGTCAGGTAACATATCCACAGGTTTTTGTTGCTGCTGCCTTTGCATCAAAGTCAGCTAGGGCATTTTTAATACAGAAGGTTAGCTTTTACTAATGAGAAAATTTAGCTTTCTTAAGTAATCAAAAACCTGCTTAAGATGACCTAAAACACAGAAAACTGTTTTTTAAAATTTATTATTATTATCTTTTAATTCTCACCAGAGGATATGTTTCTATCAATTTTAGAGAGAGAGGAAGGGAGAGAGAGAGAGACATCAATTTGAGAGAGAAACATTGATTGGTTGGTTGCCTCCCATATGTGCTCCGACTGGGAATCGAACCCACAACCTAGGTACTGTATGTGCCCTGATTGAGAATCGAGCCCACAGCCTTTCCATGTAGGCTCGACACTCCAACCTAGTGAGCCACTGGACTGGGCAAGAAAGCTGTTTTGATAAAACACAGAATCTTTGCTTTCTTGGCAGAAAACTTTTCACAGTTATCTTATCAGAAGCAGACCAATAATATAAACTTTGATTATTAAGTTTTAACACATTACTGATATTAAAGCTTATTTAAAGAAAACCCTTATGCCTGGCAGGCGTGGCTGAACTGTTGAGCATTGACCTATGGTCCAGGAGATCGTGGTTTGATTCCCAGTCAGGGCACATAACTAGGTTGCCGTCCCCAGTGGGGACCATGCAGGAGGCAGCCGATCAATGACTCATGATTGATGTTTCTATCTCTCTGTCTCTCTCTCTCTGAAATCAATGAAGACATATTTTTTAAAAAAAATCCCTTTTAACAAATGCATTCAATCTTATCCAGCTTGATCACACATAAAATTTCTTTCTCAAGATTTCTTTTCACAAACCTTCTACAACTTTCCTTTTTCCTTTTAGTTTATCTCTTGCTCTCTTACCCATTCAGAAATAATCAATTTATTTTAGGACAAACCATTTTCTCTTAATTCCCTCAAAATGCATTTCTATACTTTATACATATTATCAAAGATGTATATTATTTTCTTTCATTAATTAGAATTTTTGACCCTTAGAAACCTTAATTTCTAGTGAAAAGTAAAAAAGGAAGCAATTGTGAACTATCCCTTACACCAGTATTGTTTAGATTGATAAATTTAAGAATATATTCTATAATTTCTGGAAATATATGCTTTTTCATAGTATAGTTTTTCAATGAGGCATAAGACTTGTTTACTGACAGACCCAAGTATCTTTAATGTATCTGTAATAGGGAGCCAAAAGTAGATAAATCTATATTCAGTAATTAATATTTTCATTATTTTATCTTAATTGGAAATAATATGAATATTCAATGAATTTCCATAATTTAATTTAGCAAGACCTTAAAGCATTGTTACCAAAAAGACTTAGGAATTTTTTTTTTTTTAATATAGCTTGATTGATATCAGAGAGAGTAAGGGGAGAGGGAGAGAGAGAGAGAGAAACACCGATGATGAGAGTCATCATTGATCGGCTGCCTCCTGCATACCCCTGACTGGGGATCAAGCCCAGAACCCAGGCATGTGCCCTGACCAGGAATCGAACTGAGATCTCCTAGATCATAGGTCAATGCTCAGCCACTGAGCAACACCGGCTGGGCAGGAAATTATTTTTAAGTACACATAGCACGTAATTATTGTTACAGTTCACCTAAAATACTTGAATTCTGTTTACATCTATTTAATTTACTTGCTCTTAAAAATTATGTTTAGGTTACTTACAAAAATTTCTTCATATTGAGTTAGTTGTCTGCTAACAAATTTTGCAATGGAAATAATATGAACTTACTTGACTAAGCCCAGGTAGAATAAAAGTGTTATACTTAATGATAGACACTCTAAAGACATGCCTGTTTTAATTAAACCAACAAACTTAATTAGCTTAATACCAAGTATTTCCCTCAAATTACATGAACCTGAAAAGCATTTAGTTTCCACTATATTTTTGAGAATTTTAAAATATAAGTGTTTATTTAAGCCAATTAAATAAAACTTTTACAAATTAGCAATATCATTTGAAGGTAGAAAATATCATACAATGCACATGAACATATAGACAGATGCAAACAGTCCTCCTGGCCTTAGTTTAAAAATTTCAGCCATGAGATAGGTAATAAGTTTATCTGCTCAGACGGCTAAAGCCTTTTTCTTATTAATATTTGTGAAGACATTTAAGATTTGTATTTGTCCTTAAAAAGCCAACCTTGGAACCAGAACAGCATTTTGTTGAAAAACAGTAAAAAAAAATCCCTATTTCCTAATTTTTTCCTTCAGTCTTAGTAACTGTGAATGGTAAATATAGGTAGGCTTTGAACTACTTCTAGACTGAATTTCTGGTTTTGCAAAGATCTGTAAGATAAGAACAATTGCTCTCAATTTCCCAAAGAATTGGTTGTAACTTAAGTGACATCGTAGGTTGATCTACCTGTCCAACTACATCATCTCTAATCTCTCCTTCCCTCTGGGTACATAGTTTTATTTTAGCTTAGGAGAAGCCCCCCTCTCCCCCCATTCATATCAGGTTCTGAATGTCAGCTTCCAATTTGGCTAAATACTTGATCATAGAGTTATTAAATCCTTTCAAATATTCTGTCAGGTTCCACCTGGGAAAACAGTAACTATTTCTGACAGTATGAAACAATACCATGGACTCAGATGGACTCAAAAGGGTGCAAAGGTTATTAACTTCCTGAGTCATTCCCTCCGATAGCCAAAAGAAAGAACTGACAGTCTACATGTCCCAGGCAGGCAGAAAGCCAAGCCAAATCCTTAGGACACAGGCAATACCTATCCCTGAGAAACAAAGGATCAATAACTAATTGGTCTAGATATAAGGAGGAATGAAAAATGTCAAATTTTACTTCCCTCTTTTACTGGGCTTAGGAGGTAATCCATTTACAAAAAACTTTTGAGGATACTCCCAGGGTTCAAGAAATTATCTAATTATTGTCCTTAGACCAAGGAGTAAAAGGTATCAAAGGACAATCCCCTATAAGGGATAATGTCAGTCTTATTGTCTTTTATTTTAAGTAACTTTTATCTCTTCATTAGCCTTTTGCAACAAATCTGTTAATGAAGCTATTTTAGAATTTTTTGAAGACTTATGGAGGCTCTTGTATACCAATTAAATATAAGTATCTTATTCTGTATATTTTTTTTGGAAGCCCTGGCTTTTAAGCATACTTTTAAATGATCTCAACTAATTGGAATGTTTCTAATAACTGCCAATGTAATTTTAGGTTATAATATCCTTGAGGGCAGGCAGCAATTTGGTAAGACCCAATGGTAAATGCAGTTTAGTCAGCATTGCTGTCTGGCTGTTGACTTTGATTTTCATTCTTACTTCTGTCCTTCCATCTTATTAAGGATATCTTATTGACTAGCCATTATAACAGTAAAAGAGTTCTTTAAAACAGCTTTTCTTTCTTTTCCATTTAGAACTTTTTCCAATTCAGAGAATCCATTGTCTTGTCTTGCCGAGTAGGATCTTAATAGTGACTCGAATCAATATGAATGAATGAATGCAAGAGACATTCCCAAAGGAGAGCAAAAAGATGAAACCCTCACAAGGTAAAGTTAACTCCCAGAGTTAGAAACAGCCATTCCAAAACACAGGGAATCACGTGTTCCCTCCTTTTGAATGGGGTGTTTAGATTCTCTAAGCTCTGACGCAGAGCCTACTCGGCTGCCTGCCAGACGTACATGCACCCTCTGACTGGCAGAAAACAAAACTTAGGGGACCTGTTTTTTATCATCTCTAGGAGGAAATGCGTAGACACAGAAAACTCCCTTGAAAGCTTGGCATAGCTGGGCAGAGAGCAAGGTGCACCCTAGCAAGTGCACTCTCTGGATGGTGGAGGCCAGAGAGAAACTATTCTCACTGGTCATAGAGTCCAGGCTCTCAGTGCATATTAGAAGATAAAAGGAGAGACACCAAACACAGAGAGAAAAAGAGAATTAACAAAATCCATGAGTACTCATACTAAGTAACCAAGAGTCGCTAAGCCCAAGAAACGAGTTTTACAAATATTTTCTCCTGCTTATATTTAATGAAGAAAAAGAAAAAAAAAAAAAAAAGGACTCTTACCACTCTGCTTCCACTGAACTCTGGAGATAGAAATCTGGGAGTCTGACTTGGCAAGAATTCTTACCTTTTTTGGCTGGCTCCTGTTAGTGGTTCTAGGATCTCTCTACTGCAGTAGCTTCAGGGTGAGCAATGCTCAGCGGTGAGGTATCCTCACCAGTATGTACTTTCAAATGCCTGTTGCAGAGAAGATATTCTCATAATGTGGCTGCGACAACTTGGTATAAAGTAACATGGAAATTACGTCTTTTACCCAAAGTATGCATAATAAGGAACTAAATTTTTATATCCATATAAAAAGACACAGAAAAATACATTGCTTCTCATACTGTGATATAGAAATGAACAGTCTGCCCTTTTTTTCTATACAAGTCTATCTGTTAAACATTGTTAACATACAGGATATAAGACCTAAGAATCCATAGTGAACAGACAAAATTAATATATTTACTCTAAGGAAAAGAAATCAACAAAATAAGATTCTGGCTAAAAGTTGTTAAGGTTTAGTAATATATAATGATTATATAGCAATTGACATAATAAGGCCTATATTACTATGCTTTTTTTCTCAAGACTAAGAAAATGAACACTAGCTTTAACTCCCCTGTTAGATTAAAAAGGGAGGTATAAAGATCAATATTAATAGAAATGATTAATTAATTTGCCTTTCTGCCTCTCTATATAGACTCACTTATTCATCTACTCATCTGGTTAGTCAACAGGTATTAATTGAATGCACAGCATAGGCCAGACACAGGTGTGGTAGTGGTGCTACAAAGTCAAGTGTATTATGGTGCCTACTTTTGAGTTAAGAGTCAGTGACCAAACAATCTTCCAGAACAGAGCTAAATGCTAATTATAATGATAGTAACAACACAAGTGAAACTGAGAGTGCTTACAATAACAAGATTAAGTAAAAAGAAGGTAGGAGCAGAAAATTTCTATTTTAATTTTGTATGCTTAAATCTTAACTGGGAAAAATGGGTAAAATACTGACTCAGAATATTATACCCCGAAAATATTTTCAGTGCTTAAAAGATTCCCTTTTTATAAACTTTATATTAACTATTGATGGGTGAAGATTGGTAAGTATGAAGTAGCAAATATTTAATTATATATACTGCAATTCACATTAACTTATTTAATCATTTCATTTAATACATACTTATTAAGCCTCTGCTATATTCCAGGAGCTGGGCACACAACCCGAACCAAAAAAAGTAAGGTCCTTGCTCTCATGGAGTTTACATTAAAGGGAACTAGTATAATATGCACTGACACTCCATAAACTCCACTACATTTTCATGCTAAACACGACCAGCAAAGGCAGTGCTAAAAAAGAGAAGATATGCTTCAGTCTGAGTATTCTTCAGCTCTGTACTTCTGTGCAAGGGCCTTACAGCAGCTTTGACATTAAGCGTGCAATCTTACACAAGTTACTTAAACATTATCCCTCTGTAAAAGGGATACAGTAATAGTTGGGCTCTCCCGAAGATTAAATGAGATAATGTGCGTCAAATGTTCAGCAGTGTTTCATATTACTGCTTTGGCTCTAATAACGCTTTGGTTCCAAAACGTTCCTGCTCATTGGAATCTGGGGACCTTTAAAAACATCCCAAACCCTATGCTACACACAAGACCAAATAAACCCCAGTCTCTGAGGGTGGGGCACAGGCCTCAGCAGTTTTGGAACTCCCCGGGTGGCTCCAATTTGCAGGTTGGGTACCGATGCTTAGTAGCATTTGTCCATCTACCTGTCTTTACCAGAGTTTAATGAAAGCCAGATAATCGAAGTGCACATATCTCTGTCCCATCCTGTGATTTTAGTCCAAATTCTTTCAGATCTTCAGGGATGAGGAATGGGAGTCCAGACCTCGCCTGCCTCCTCACAGCTTCTAAGTTTAAGGGGACCCTTAGGAAAGTAAGGCTGACACTTGGGACCTGCAGCTCCTGCTGGGCCTGCCAGAGGAGCGGCGTTGAGCCTGGAAACGCAGGCCTGCCGGGGGCGCTGGCTCCGTGCAGAGGCCGCCGACTGGCGGAGAGGGAAGGTCGGCAGCTGGATCGTTCCCTGGGGACCCACGACTGCCCGGGACTCGGTTCGGGTGGGCGCCGTGGGTCTGCGCTCTCTGCGCCCCTGCCCGTGTCCGCCCCCCACGCTGCGCCCCCGCCCGGGTGCCGGAGCCGCCGCCGGCGCTCTCGTCCGGAGCCAGCGGCACCCACCGAGCCTCCCGCCGCCATGGAGCCCGGGCCGCCCGGCGCTTCCGGGCCCGCGGAGCCGGGGCCTCGCCTGCGCGGCGGTTGTGGCGCGGCCCCGGAAGCCTCGGACTCCTCGCTGAGCGGCGCCGAGGCTCAGCCCGGGCGCCGCGCGCCGGTTGTGGCGGCCGTGCTGCCGGCGGGGGGGAGCGGGGAGAGGATGGGCGTCCCCACCCCGAAGCAGTTCTGCCCCATCCTGGAGAGGCCTCTCATCAGCTACACCCTGCAGGACCTGGAGAGGTAAAGCGGCGCCAGGAGCGCCCCGCGGCCTCGGCCCGGCCCCCGCTCCCCGCCCCCGCCCTGCCCGCCCGCGACACTCTCTCCCGCGGCTGCTGTCGCGCGTGCGCCTTCTCTCGGTCCACGGTGAGGCCCAGGGCACCGCCCCAGCCATGGAGCTGGGGCGCCATTCCCGCCCGCTCTTCAGGGACCGGCAGCTCTGCCCTTGAAGAGGGGCGCGGAGCCTGGGCCGCCCCACCGAGCCTGGACGTGCCCAACCCGTCGACGCGGCGCGGAAAGCAGGCCTCAGGCGAGGCTGGGCGAACGGGCACAGGGGAGGGGACAGAGTAACATTAGTTCTAACTGTGGCCCCTGTGGGCCTAACGAGAAGAAGCTGCGCTAGGAGCCTCTGGGCCCTGCCTGTCCCTCTCAGAGCCTCTCATATGCTCACTTTTTCTCGCCGTCTCCATCTTCCTCAGGCGTCCTCCCTCATGCGCAGGCGCGCGCTGGCCTTCCCTCCCTCACGCATGCGCGTGGTCACGCGTTCTCGGGGCCCGTCTAGGCTCGTGGGCCCTTCTCGTGCACGCCACCCATTCATTCGCAGAGACTCACTGAGCGCGACGTGTGAGACACACTGCTAATCACCAGGTGCCTGAGGTGGGCAGAGGAGAATTTAGTCCAAGTCTTTTAATGGCGGGAACGGACTTAAGGTTGTTACACTGACGCCAACACGTGCCTTATTTTATTAGGAAAATGGACTGATTAGCTGGGGACATGACGGAGGGAGAGGGAATGGGAAAAGGAGGACTCGGGGAGCTGTAGTGGGGAGCTAAGGAGATGAAAGGAGGGGTATGCTATTTTATTAGTCTTATCTTGTTTTTAGCACTGTGCAATGTGAGTGCATGGGGGGGAAGCAGGGGCATTGCAAAGGCCCACATTCGTGTTGCTGAGATATTAAATTTCTTGAAGCTAGTGGGGGGCTGTGGTGGTAAGCTAAACCTTGGATTGATGTGAACCGTTTGCAGTTGAAGATAGTTGGCATCTTTTAGCATAACCTTTGCAGGTGGCTTTAAGGAAAAGGAAGCTAGTGTGGTTCTAGTCAAAGGATGGTAGCGTGTTATCCAGAAAAGAGCCCTCCCTCCAATGTTTTCACACACCCCAGAACCAGAGGGCCCCAGTTGCTTTGCATATTGTTATTTTACTTTTTGAATATTGTCATTTGGAAAATGGAATTGTAAAGAGCCCTAATCGCCCTCGATTCATGAAATCTGGCCTGTGGTTATATCTGAAACTCAGAAGAACATTGAAACAGTTCCAAGCGCTTCCTCTCTTCCATTTCTCTGGGTAGTTGAGGGTGGGCTTCTTGAAACCATTGTATGGATCACACACCTACAATATTCTAGTGTCATAGACATTGTGACCACATAGCTCATTTATGCAGGTAATCTTATGGAACACAATGGGTCTTGGCCAGCAGGATCTGTCTCTCTAGTAATTAGATGTAGGGGAGTGTAGTCATTTTTACATTTAACTTTTCTTTCTATGAAAACTTCTGTGTTAATTTGCAGTTCTGCATCTTAACTTCTGAGGCAGCCTGAGATAGGTGGATACTAAAAGATAAAACTAAAATCCACTTTTAAAGTAAAAATGTTCTGGAAAGGCCTTGTTTATGGAAAATAAGGCAACACTTGTTTTCCATTTTTATTTAATTGATTACAGCAGTCCTAAAATCCTAATAGTAACTAATCAAAACCTCGTTTTTGAAATACATCAGGGCTCATTTTTGTCACTATTTCAATGCCTGAAGAACTTATGGAATATTATATTTTGGGTATGTCTCAGGAAACCCATGTAAACTTTGCATTACAGGGGTGCATGTATAGGTGATTCTTAGCCATTTGCCAAATCGAAGACATTCTTTTTCTTTTGGTAATAGATAGGATCCATAGACTGCTGATAGTTTTCCTACAGCATGGTGCTAAAAGGTCTAGGTTATTTCATCCTGGAAGATAAAGTATGCAAGTTCAAATGAGGAAAGGAAATGGAACCATAGAGTGTCCTGTAAAATTCTTATTTTTTGCTCTTTGGAGAAATTATGCATGCTTACTACTTATTAAAGGTGTAGGACAGCTCTCAATGACCTATATAAGAAGGGATGTAATTGGGTGTCATCACTGTCAATCATCCAGGTGCCATTAAGAGGGTGTCAGCTCTCCTTGCCCTTTAAGAGCTGTGAGTATGTGATGTCTAGAGTTTGACTTCACCTTTCATAGTTAGGATTTTCTTTGTTCAAGTTTTTTCCACCTCACTAATTGAGGGTTGAGATGTTTTTGTCAGTCTTTATTTCTTAGTTCTTTCTTGACTGAGAAATTAAAGATACTTTTTGAAAAATAACCCTTATAGGTTGATTTCTTTGGAATTTTGAACCAACAAACTATTTAGGGATTTAGAAGGAGGGTGCCCTTGAAATTTGACCCCAAATTTCTGAATTGGGATAAGGAAATGTAAAGAAACATGACAGGTCTTGCTCTTTAACAATGCTACTTACACATGTTAATTTCCACTCGTTCATTTACCAGCCTGAAGGGACTAAAAATGTATAGCCACAGGAGGGAAAAATGAATGCAAGAGGAGATAGAGCAGATAGAAGATAAAATGCAAAGAAAGGCAATAGAGGAGTGTTAATCAGATTTAACAGTTCCAAGAAAATGGAAATATAAGCCCTCAGGTAGAACATCCATGAAGAAGCAAGTTGATTGGTCATAGGATCTTGGAAAGGTTCAGGAATTAGAGGCACATGTATCAAAGGTGTATGTAACAATATGTTACATATAGTACCTGTTCATCTGTAATTGAGAAGTTGGAGATATTGAAAGAAAAATTTATCTTGTGAATTGACTGGTACTTAGATTGTTTTTGTTTGTTTGTTTTGTGTTTTTCTGCTGGTGACATTGGAAAAATACACTTTTCTAGTTTAGCCAAGTTCTACTTGTGTGTCATTTTTTAGATAAGTTTATCAGATTAAATGAGATCTAAAAGAATCTCTGAATCCTCACAAATCTGAGACGTTTGGCTAAAGGCTCTATCTGGACAAATGGAGGCTTAAAGTATGTCTAAATCAGTAGTGTTGAGGTATATTTATTATAATTAGCCATTACGTATGTATGTATGTGTTTATATATGTTCATATATGTTCTGTATTAATATTATGCAACTGGTAGTTCAGATCTGTGCATTCTGGATATAACTAAAAGAATCAAGTGTAACAATTAATTTTTAGGTTGTACTAGGAACAAGGGCTTTTCAGAAGTTGATTAAACTTTCTAGGAGTTTCAAAGTTTCATTTTGCCCTTTTAGATGGAATTGTAATATAAATTACTAAACCACAGATTATATAACTTGAAGAGAACTTTGATTTTTCTCATTTTACTAACAAGGAACTGAGATCAAGGGTATTAATCTCTTACATAACTATTACTTTATGACTTGAGTTTCTAAAAGGAAATGTTGCTCTAAGAAAAGAAATCATGGGAAAATGGTATTATTGGCAGGGGCACAAAGTGCTGACAGTTAAATTGTAAAATCCACTCACAACTGATAGACTCATACATCTAAATTTTACTGTTTAAAAAAAAAATGTTTTTTCAGATCTGAAGTAGGAAGTAAAAATTTCTGCCAGTAATCTAATTTTTTGTTTTAAATATCTAAGGAAAGAAAACATCATTAAGGATGGTTAGACAACCTGGACTAGCTAAATAGATTAAAATGACAACCACAACAAAAGCAAGTTAGAGATGTAAATTTTGGCTTATTCAGACTCTTGGCAGCAGCGATGGGCTGAGTGGGGGTGGGAATTCTGACAATGGATTTGAACAATATCTGGAACAGTCTTTCCCATAGCTCCTGAGGTTTCTCTAGTTCACCTAGGTGGAGGACATTGCTTAGGATAACTTGTTCCTTGATATGGTCCCATGCTCATCAAAAACCTTATTATAAATTGGCTCCCCATACAAATCTTATTCTTTTTTTTTTTAATCCTCACCTGAGGATATTTTTTCCATTGCTTTTCAAAGAGAGTGGAAGGGAGAGAAAGACACATCAATTGGTTGCCACCCACACGCTCCCCCACCAGGGTGAGGGATTGAGCCTGCAATGGAGATATGTGCCCTTGGCCGGAATTGAACCCAGGACTCTTCAGTCTGCTGGCAGATGCTCTAACCCCTGAGACAAACCAGCTAGGGCCCATGCACATCTTCTGTAGGAGGAAAATGTGCTGCCCTACTAATAAGAAGCATTCCTGACTTTGTGAAAGTAATGCATATCATTTTATATTAAAATATTGGCATTCTAATTCATGTTTCAGTCCCTTATTAGTTTGGTTAAAATATGAGTTAGTCTTCTTGAATCTGGTAACTCTGCATGAATTTGAAAGAAAAAAATCTGTTTTCCCCATTTATATGTTTATGGAGACTGTAGTTTGTAATTGAGATTGAGTTGCTGTCTTTTCTTATCACTTCAGAAATCAATGAAAGCCCATTTTTAGTCAGTGTTTAAGACTCTTTCAATATATTTATTTGTGGATTATATGATTTTCTGTTTTTTCCTTTCATTTTTATTTTCTGTGTTTTATCCTATATTTCTGAAGCCACTGCAAATTCTGTTTGAACAAGATAGAACAGAAATAAATACATAAATGTTAATCCAAATGAGCAAGTTGATTGCTTGAATTAAGTGGAAAGTAGGAATGGAGTAGGGAAGCCAGGAGAAATATTTAGACAGGAATTGACAGGTTTTAGTGATTAATTGGATAAGGGATTCAGAAATAGAAAGGCATTTAGGAAGCTTTTGGTTGACTGATTACTCAGATATATGAATTTGACTTTAGAAAATTTTGTCTTAATGCTTCATTAATAAAAGGTTCAAGTCTGAGTCAAAGGAAGGAATAGGCCTATATTTTGTACAAAAAATACAAAAGGACTATGTTTTGTACAGATAAGATTGTTAGAAATTTGTGTTAAGTTCCCAGTGGCTCCCATAGGGCTCCTTCAATACAAGAGATAAGACCAGGACTGGTGGACTGGGCTTGACAACTGGAAGCCTTTGGTGGGGGTGGAAAGGAGACTTGACTGTACAGCCAGTCAGGAGCCAGCCCTTTTACACAGATTCAATATTTTGCTGCTAAAATATCAGGGTGGGTTCAGAAGAGTGGAAATCTATAAATTAGGGACATGGTACAATCCAGAGGCCTAATTTCCACGAAGACTGTCATGGCAGTGAGTCACAGCTGCCACTGTCCCTTGGGGCCAAACTTTTTGGCCTTATGACAGACGGCACTTTAGAGGTATTAACAGGGCCTGCTTTTCCATCTGTTTTTAAAATACATTTGTTTAAATCTTCTATATTCAACTGATCTTATTAAACTATCTGAGCAGAGTACTGCTGTAAATATCTTATTCTGAAAGAAAATAACATGTGAGATATATTATCTTTCTTTCCCAAAATGTCTGTAGGTATAATGGAGCTTGAGGTTAGGTTTGTGTTTTCCTGTGGAATGTGCTAGAGGGAAATACTCAGGAGAACTTGATAAAATCCGGCTACAGGGGGTTCAGTATGGACTTGCCTTCAGCTAAGGAGGTCAACCAGATCCATTTATTCACCAAATATTTGTTCAGTAGGCACTGTGTGAGGTACTTAGGGTCTTTCTCAGTTTCATGATTCTACATTATTAAAATTTAATACTGTGAAAGGCTCTTAATTCTATAACTATTAAAGAATGTGATTAAATCCTCTGAAACACAAACAGTACTTATAAGGCTTGCAAGTTGGGTATATGCTTGTTTGCCGAACAAAACAGCATAATAAGCCCATTATCTCTTAAGAATGATCTAAACTGATGTTTTCCAAACTTTATTATTGTGACCTGTTATGAGAATTACACTTTGCATCATGACTCAATGACAAAGACGTACTTCAATATGCACACACACACACTTGAAAGAATTTCAAGGAAAAAACCTATCCTTAGTATTTGCTATGCATTCTATTTTTTCTATTAACTTCTAGCTCATTTACTAAAAAATTTAGTATAATCTTAGTAAATTGATTTTATAACACACTAATGGGTCCTGAAATCTGTAGTTTGAGAAGCACTGATTTAAAACACTTTTCTATTTAGGGCTTCATACAATTGTGTGAAATAACCCAAAGCCAAGAGTTTATCTGTTGGTAATTAAGTACATCAACTTTGCGTTCTGTTTGATGGAACATAGATAATTATTTTATAGCTACTTTAAGGCATTCCAGAAAAAATGGGATTTACCTTTGGGAATTCATTTATTAATTCATTAACTCATTGAACAGGTACTTGAATGACTACTCTGTGTCAAGCAGTGTCCCATCATCTTTCTCCCTCTTAATTATTCTGTATTTTAACATTTAATTCAGTTGTTAGATGCTTGACGTTTGTTGAGTGACTAAATGAACACATGAATGAAGGAATACCTACTTTTGCTTGAATTATAAGAAATTTGACCATTTTTTTGATCACAAATGCAGCAGTATTACATGGTTCAACACTAATAACTTAAACGAAGTGCTGGAGACACAGTGATTCAGACATTATCTTTTCTCTCTTGAATTTTATGACCTCTTTCTCAGAGACAGCGTTAGTGCGTTTATGGAGGCTAACAATGTGAGCTCCAAAGTCAAACTGGGAGTCACCCAGGTTCCTTCATTTCCTAACTATGTGGTCATAGACAGATCACTGTGTCTGTGCCCACTGTAAAAATGGAGACTATGTAGTAACTTCGCTCATAGAGCTGATATGAGTATTGAGATATTACAGGATATTGCAGACAATGCTCTACACAGTACTTGGCACCTAGAAAACAATCTGTTCATCTTAGCTGCTGTGTCTGCTATTAATATTACTGAAAGTTTAGTAGGGGCAAGTCCCCGGGGTGTAGCCTTTGTTTTCTATGAGTTAGCAGCCTACTGAGAGAGAGAGAAAATGAAACAACACAGCCTGGTGCTTGATAAGACTCCCTAGTGATGAGTCCTCTGGAAGTGATGCTTCACCCAGAGTGGCAGGGAAATCTTCCTGAAGAAGGCCATATCTGAACTGCAAGCTGAAGAGTGTAGGACTCAGCCTGGAGTGGGTGGGGTTGGGGAAGTGATAGAGTCAGGTGATAAGTGTTGAGAGGCAAAGGAAGCTGCACAAGCAAAGACATAGGTGTGAGAGAGAATATAGTCAGTAGAGTAAGAGGGACATAAGTGCAGGGAGAAGTAGGCTGAGGTCAAGTCTTGAAGGGCCCTCCTCAAGAACCAGCAGGGGATGGCTTCAGGTTTACACTTGAGAAAAATCATCTAGAACTGGTGAGAATGGATTGTGTTGAGGTGAGAAGGAGACCAGCAACGAGGTTGGTGCAATATATTATGGGAGAGTTGTGCCCATGGAGACAGACTCATGGGAAACCCCATATTTTGGGGACACTGAAGAACTGTCACTGTCATTTGCTAAGGGCTTTGTGAAGTACAGTATAAACTCTAAACCATGTTAGTACAGTGTAAGTTCTATCAATTGTTAAATTTGCAAAAAGGAGTGGAGGATGGGTGGGCTAAAAAACAAAGCGCAACCCATACTTAGCTTATTCCAGAATCCCTTTTATTGCCTGCACAGATTACTACATATTTTATTCTTTGATATTCTGTGAATTATTTCAATGTTTATATGTTATCAAAATTCCCCCAAGTTACTTATATAAGTAATCCTGGTCCTCTAGGAGCCTTAGGATCTAGAAATTAGAGTAAAGAGTATAACACCTCAAAACAAAACAGTCCACAAAATCACATTGTATAGGCAAGGCTGTGTTTAGTCTTGATTTTTATAGCTAACTAGGTTAATGAAGAGAGCATCCTGTGTTTTTGTAATCCTTAAAACTCTGCAATGTTGTAAGATGTTACACTGCTCCTGGTAGATGAGACAGACCAAAGTCACTTGTTCATTCAACAAATAACTGAGCACCTGCTAGGTATTAGATGTAAAGAAATGGACAAAACAGATTGTCCATACTGTTGTGGAGCCTACATTCTAGAAGACAGAATGTTGTATAATCTTGATGAAAAATGGTAAAAGATTTTTTTCTCCAAGTATTTTTTTTTTGGCATAAGATTGTAATGTAGGAAAATAAGATATAATGTAATCTGTATATCAGATATCTTTCTGATTTGTTTCCCAGATTATGAGAGACAGCATAGTGTTGTGAGGATTACATGAGAGAACAGCATTTCTAATGCTTAAGACATAGTGCTCAATTGATGTTAGCTATTATTTACTTTATGTGATAACTGACTTATTTTGCCAATCTTGCTGACTAATGTAGATTACCTCTAATTTATCTCTTAAATCCCATCTAGAAGCTCCATCTGGTAGCCAGACTACCATCACTGTCTTGCTGGACTTCAGCAGTAGCCTCCCACCTGATCTATCTGCATTCTTTCTCTTTCTACCCAATCTATTTTATACCTTGCAGCCAGAGTAAAAAGTATGCTGTTAAATTTGTTTCATATTGCTTCTGTAAAAATTTCCATGAACCAAGTGGCTCATGCAACAGAAATTTATTTTCTTATACTCCTGGAGGTCAGAAGCCCCAAATCAGTCCCACTGGGCTAAGATACTGACAGTGCCCTGTTCCTTCTGGAGGCTCTAGGGACAATCCATTTATTTGGCATTTTCTAGATTCTAGAAGGTCACCCTGGACTTGTGGTCCTGTATCACTCTGACTGCAGCTTCTGTTATCACATCTCCTTCTTTGATTCATTTACCTCTGTCATTTACAAGGACTCTTAGAATTATTTTGCACCAACTGAGATATTCCTGGATGTTCTTTCCATCTCAAGACCCATAATCACATCAGCAACAGTATTTCGGCATGTAAGGTTACATGGTCACAGGTTTTGGGAGCTAGGAAATGGGACATCTTTTGGGGGCCATTATTCTGTTACCATCATGTCATAGAACAGTGTCTAGAACATTGGTGGAAGTGAGTTAATTTATATATTAGCATAAATGTCTTCTCATGCATTAAACTTTTCTATGGCTTCCTATTACTTTTAGGGTTAAAGATTTAAACCTCTAGAATGGCCTGGGAGGTCCTCATGGCCTATCCCAGCCTGGTGCTTTCCTGGGCCTCCAGCCTCTCCATGTGTCCTTCTCCCCCTTGCTCACAGAACTCCACTCTGTTTCTTCCCAGCCCCTCAGGACCTTGCCAAGGCCTCTGCTTCTCTCCCCCTCCCTCCAAACCCCTTTGCTTGTTTTCCTGCCATTCAACAGCTTGGATGGTGGAGCAAACTCTTCTCCCTAAAGGAGCATCATCTGGGACTTTTCTCTGCCGGTTAAATATTCTACTTGTACACAATCCTGGAGCCTGGACTGCCCCTTCATAGCACTTGATCACAGCTTGCAGTTGTTTATTGGTGTTCTTATTTGTTTCATCTTTTATCTCTGTGAAGGCGGTGACTATTTCCATTGTATACTCAATGCTGATCATTTATTTGGTGCTCAGTAAATATTTGTTAAAGGAATGGACTGAAAATGAAAAGACGGCGTGCCTGTCAAGTAGCTCTTGGTTTCTCTCATCAGTGTAGTATTCTTGTAGCCACAGGCAGAATGGGGTTTGGGTTATGAAAGGGGTTTGTCCAATAACAGATGGTAGGAGATTGATAATTATTGAGTAAACCAATGTTGTTTATTCCTTTTTCAATGAAGTAGAGAGTTAATTTCACTATTTAGTAATTTTTAGACCCCTCTTCCATCTCTTTAAAAACATGTTTAAGCCCTGGCAGGTGTGGCTTAGTTGGCTGAGTGTCATTCCATGCACCTAGAGGTTGCCAGCTCAATTCCTGGTCAGGGCACGTAGGGGGTAGGGGGTGGGTTGTGGGCTTGACCCCCAGTAGGGGGTGTGCAGGAGGCAGCTAATCAATGTTTCTCTCTCTCAGTGATGTCCCCCCCCCCCCGTCCTCTCTTCCTCTCTCTCTAAAATCAATAAAAACATATTTTAAAAAATTATGTTTAAGACTTTTAACTGTCTAGTATGAACATATAGAATCTCATTGGCCAGGGATCCCATTAAATTTTAAAGTGACCTTCATTCAGAGTTGACATCATAGTTCAGAGGGAGTTTTCCTGGTTAAGGCCTGTGGGCTGTGGAACACTGAGTCTAAAAATGACATCACCCTGTGTCGTTAGCACTGGTGTTCAAGTGAAGTCTGCCCAACTTCTTTAATGTAGTCCTCAATGTATGTCAGTAGTTCGTTTTTAAGAAAACAATTTACAACAGAAAAAAATTGGTTTATATTTTGTATTGGACTTAACAGATTAATTTATTTCTTTTAATTTTATATTTTACTAAGTTATGAGTTTTACCCATTTTATTCAAGTTTGACTTATACTAATTTAATTATTGTATTTTCCCCATTTAAGCTACAGTATTTCACCTTGATGTAGGCAAAATTTGTGTTAGTTATCCAGCTTAGTTGCCAATTCAATGAACTTTCTGAAAGAGACAGAGCTTTTGGAATTTAAAAGTGCTTTGAAGTGTTCCTGTTCTATGAGGAAAAAAAATTTGGAGAAAATCAATTTAAAAGTATATTCTTGTTATATCCTTTTTTCTCTACTGATTAATATTGTAATTATTCAAAATTAACTTTTCAGTCAGAAATCTGTGTGATATATCTATATATCATATCTGTTTTTCACACTATGGGTAGATAATTTCACACTACATATTGTGAAATACTGTGTTTCTATCTGTCTGTTTCTATCTATAGTGTGACATAGTCACTGGTGTTTTATTTTTTAACCTCTTTACTAGATTTGATAAAAATTCATAAAAGTGACTGTTACAAACTTTCAATTTTTAATCTCTCTATGAAGATATACTAGTACTTACTAAAAATTCAATTTTTTGTTATTAGCTTAACTTTAGTTGTTTTATAAGAAGCAATTTATATGAAATGTATACATACTTTCCTTTTAGAGTGTGTTGGATAAAGGACATTGTCGTGGCAGTGACTGGAGAGAACATGGAAACGATGAAAGGTATTATTCAGAGGTACCAGCATAAACGCATTTCACTGGTTGAAGCTGGAGTGACCCGCCACAGGTCAATATTCAATGGACTGAAAGCTCTGGCCGGGGATCAGCCAGACTCCAGGCTCTCGAAGCCAGAAGTAGTGATTATCCACGATGCTGTGAGACCTTTTGTTGAGGAAGACATCCTCCTGAAAGTGGCCACAGCTGCTAAGGAACATGGAGTGAGTATTTATACTTATAAGGATGGATAAGAGAGGCAAACTCTATAGAGTGAGTCCATTTGCTGAGTTTTGATAGAATTGTATTTAAATGTCAAGTTATTTAAAATGGGCATGGTGATCCAAAGATGTTAGAGTAATTGGTTTTAGGAAGTTTATAGTATTATAGATTGTGAGACTGTTCTAGAATTTCTTTGTTATAGTCATATATCAGAACGTAGTAATAATGCCATTAGAGTATGAAAATGTCTTAAGAAATCACTCAAAAGTCTAAGATTACAAATATACTAATTTGCTTGCCACAATTCTGCAGACCTACCCATGGAATTGTATTTACCTATGAGTTCTAATTGCCTGGGACCTTTTGAGCACAGGTTTTTGGTACATCTCACTGAATCCTCATAAAACCAGGTCCCCCGTATTTACCTCTTGTATTGGGTTACTTTCTAATATTTAAAGCAACAGGGGTTTTTGCATCTGTGAGCAGGTTCCACACCATAATTTCTTTCTATATTTGAATAGTGATGTTGCACAGGGTCTCTCAAGCATGGCACAGCTGACATTTTGGGTAAGATAATTCTTTGTAGTGGAGGCTGTCCTGTGTGCTGTGTGGTGGTTAGCAGCATTCCTGTTTACAGCCCCAACCCCCACACCAGTTATGTGGTGGATAATGATAATAAATTGACAGGGTTAACCATAATTAATCATAACATTACACGTTTTTATATTTTTTCTCCCCCCCAGTTTATTGAGATATAATTAACATAAAGCACTAAATAAGTTTAAGGTGTACAGCATAACGACTTGACTTAGGTCGATTGTGAAATAATCACCACTTTATTCCTTTCCTTAAGGTGAACAGTTGTCTCTGTAATTTAGTGAGCAATGGGGTATGGTGGCAGTTTAAGAATGGCTCTGGATATTTTGTTTCTTGAAAATATTTAAAGCACTTCAGTAATGGTAGAATCTTAAAGAGGACTTAAAATGTTTCTCTAGACATCATTTCTTGTATAGGAAGAATATACATTTCTTCATTAAACAGTAACTCGTTTTTACTTAGAAAGCCTCTAGTCATCCTCTAAAGTGAAACTGAAATTTATGTCATAATCAGAAACTTTGACAAGTGGTGTGTGGGTGTGTTTGTATGTGATGTCTTTGGGTTCTGCAGCCTGACTGTATTTACCAATGATTGATGGCACTTTGGAAATCCTATTAAGTTTACTATCTGTGCATCAGGAGGAACATACTTTCCCACTACTCAGTTTTGCAACTTTATGCAGTATGTTCTGGGCATGTTCTAAAATAGAGATGAAAAATTGCTTGGTCGATATTTGACTCAGTTTGGAAATTTGATGTTAGATAGAAGAGACCTAGGCTAATAATCACTTGTACTTGATCTCTGTTGGATGGTTTTGATCATAAACAAGTGCACTGAAGGTCAGAGTTTGGTCCTGGGTGGGGTTCAGGTAATGAGCTCCCCTGGGTCTTTGGATCCTGTGTCATTATCTATTGGAGAGACACTTTGGTGTTGATTTAATTCCTAGCTGTAGTGAAGCAACTTCTTTTGTGAGTAAGCAGTGAGTTCTGATTTAGTACGACATTTTAGGCTTACTTTGACAAAGAATTAAATGCCCAGGGAAAATGCTGAATTACTCCCTGACTGCCTGGAATAAGTGAAACTTGACCTGTTTCTGATGCTGGAGAAGATACTGTGTGAAAAAGCTTTTGTTTTACTTCTTTACCTGAAATCACCAACCCCTACATATCTGTTCAATGAATTACCTTAAACTGAAGTTGGAGAAGGGGTAGATAAAGGCAAAATGAGTGTACTTAGGGATTAAAATGAAATAACTCTTATTACATATCCAAGTGTTATATGCCTGATCCTATTCGATTTAAGGTAATGTTACTAGTTTCCATGAATGAAAGGTCAGTAGTATATAAAATGGAGGACTCCTTATTCTTTTTTGCTGTATATTTACTTTTAGGGTGTTTTGCAGTGATATAGTAAGTTGGACAGAGGTTTTTCTAAAACAATTGTATTTCTATATTGAATAAATAATAGATTATTTTAATTTGTCAAAAAAGGAGATTGGAAGTATTTTGTTATAAAATATTCAAAATCTTATAATTGCTAATGATTAGCTTTGAAGGTGTTATTCTATAAATATTTATTAAGTAGTATTTCAGTAAAGACAATTCAGCTAACTGAAACTATAATTACGAGGTTGGAGGATTTCTGATGTACATTGTCGTAATTAGCTTGAATGCAGATGCCCGAGGAGGAATGCCTGTTAGCACCTGCTATGTGGATGGGTGATAACTATTGTTCAATTTTGCTTTAAAAAGTAAACAGTAGAGGTGGGGTTCATTATTGCTCATTGTATGATTTATATCTACGATGATTTCCATGCATTGACATGTGGAAATACTTGGATAGATTAGCCTGGGAGGCAAGTAATCACCGTGGTGCTGAGCTGTTAAGCTTCCATTTAGGACTTATTACACTAATTCAGTGTAATAAGGGAGACAGTGTACTTGATAACTTGGGACTCATGCTTGATATAACAGACTTCCCAGATCACTGTATTTGGGAGGCAACTAACCATCTTTGTTCATACTTGTGTCATAATTTGATGCCTTGAATTTCAGAAAAGCTCATATAATTCAGGATTCATTGCATGTTAATTTCTGAACAAATGTCCTTTGCCATGGAACTAGGCATGGAGGACATGTCTATTAGCGTTAGCATCTTGCTTCTATATCTGTTTATACCGTATAGCTGGGTGAGGAGCAGTCAGAGAAAAGAAGGGTCAGCAAAGGAGTTATTTTCACCTGTGACCCTTTTCCTGGGCCTTTTGTTTAGTAAGACCCTGGAAGCTGATAGTCACTTGGTGCTTTCAGTTGTCTTCATGTTGTACTACTTTCTAAATGATCTTTTGGATTCCATAGACAGAGACCTACTAATTAATGAAATTCACCGTTCTGCCATGACATTTCAAATATATCTGATTTCTGGTGTCGAGAAGTTAGTTTTTAATAATAAAAAATGCGAGTCCATAAATACACATCTTAGAAATTTTCTTTTTAAAAATACTGAAAACATGCAGAAAACTTTGGACACCTCCAGATCTACCACCTCATATAATAAATAGAACTTTACTAGTCATTTTGAAACTGTGTCCCTGCCCTGAACTTATTAACTCCTCCCAGATGGATAAACACTACTCTGCTCTTTGTTTTTAATTGCTTTCTTGCTTTTTTCTTCAGTTTTGTAGCATGTATCCCTAAATAACATTTGTTAATGTGTGTATGATTTTTTTAGATTTTATTTTTTGAGGTATAATTGACATATAATTAATATATATTTGTATGTTTTTTTTAGTATAATGTATTTCATATATCTTGACAGTATTTTTTTGCACAGCATATTTGGGGAAATGTATGCATGGGAATCTGTGCAGCTGTAGTTCATTTATGATCACTACTTTATATTTCACAATTCATCTATTTACAGTTGATGGACATTTATTTTGCTTTTTTAGTTTTGCTAACGCAAACATTGCTAGTATGAACATTGTTATGCATATCGTCTGATGCACATGTGCCAGGATTTTTCTAGAGTCAAGATGTATGCAGGTTATCAGCTTTACTAGAAGAGGCTGAGTTATTTTCAAAATTTGTGTCAAATTATATTCTCATCAACAGAGTATAACGAAAGTTTGAGTTGCCTCACATCCTTACCGTCACTTGATATTTTTAGACTTATTTTTTCCTGATCCCGTTAGTGGAAAACGCTTTCTCTCTGTGGTTTAAGTTACCATTTTGTTAATGGGCTAGGCATTTTTTTCATCTATTTATGCACTTTATGTTGCTTGCTTTTTTTCCTTTTGTGTAGTTCACTTTTCCGTTTCATTGCATCTCAATATTTTGAAAAACTGATTCTTTTAAATAATGTATTTTATAAGTTTTAGATATTGATTCTCTCTTTCCCACATCCCTAGGACTTGTTGTTTGCTCATTTGTTTGCAAGTTCGCTGATCTATTTTATTTAAAAAATATATATCTTTATTGATTTTAGAGAGGAAGGGAGAGGGAGAGAGATAGAAATATCAATGATGAGAGAGTCACTGATTGGCTGCCTCCTGCATGCCTCCTACTGGGGATCGAGCCCACAGCCCAGGCATGTGCCCTGCTGGGAATTGAACTCCGATCTCCTGGATCCTAGGTCGATGCTTAATTGCTGAGCCACACTCGACCAGGCTTCACGGATCTATTTTAGTGAAGACTTTTTCCTCTACAGGGTGAAGCCTCTGATGTCACTTCTCAGAGGGTACAGTGTTGGGCATGTGGTTTCAGCAGGGTTATCTTTAACTGTGTTTCCTGATCTCTCTGTTATACTGACTGCCTCGGTTGATATCACACCCAACTGATGAGCTTCATTTATTGCCAGCTCATTACTCCTTTTTTTGGGGGGGGCGGGGGGGCAGGACATAAATTGCTCTGCAGTCTGATCCAGTTAAGCTCTGGCCCCTTTGCACAGGTGGTTTTCAAGACCAGTATTGTAGGTTTGCTCTAATCCCATGGAGGCTCTTGTTAGTTGTCTCTTTCCCTGGTGTTCTCTGGTAAACTAGCTGGCCTACAGTTTAGCTTTTTGGTCTCCTGTAGCTATTGGCCTCCTCTTAATTGCTTACCATGATAATCTCATTTCTTTTGAGAGTGCCCTTGGGCTTAAACTACCTCATGCTCTTTTCCAAATAGGGTGAGTTTCCTTGGGGAAAGCTTCATTGCTCCCTGTTCATAGAGCCTGTCTCTTGCCTTGTGAATAATCACTGCACCACTGTGGAGCTGTGGGTGGGCATGATGACTTGTGTCTCAAAGTGATACGCCTACTTCATGAGTAGGGTGCTGCATGGGAGCATTAGAAGGCTCCCATATTCTCTTTTTGCCTCTTCTGGTATAGAACCTGTGCACTATGTGTGATCTGGGGCCAGAGAGATCCAGGCCCCAGTCTTCTCTGCCTCCCATTTCCGGGGCGGATTCTCACCCTGTAGGTGGGTGTCTCCAACCTCTTGGCCACACCCATGTGTTATTTAGCCTCAGTGAGTGACTGGAGCTGAGCAGGATGGGAAATGTTAGCACTCGGCTTCTCCCATTGGGAATTAGTCAGAGAGGGAGCCCCATTTTTTGGCCATACCTATTCGAAGAGGAACCTCAGTCATACTAAACTGGTTGTGGAATGAGAGAAGAAACGGATCGTGAAACGAGCACCACAGGCGCTCTCTGTTCTCACCGAGGTTTAGTAGATTTTCTTGAATAAATGTTCCCTAATTTGCTGAATGCCTTTAGGACAATTTTCAAAGGCTTTTACATGTTTGTTTTTTAAATACTTTTCACTGTTTATAGTTGTTTTGCTGGGGAGCTTCTAATGTTGACAATTTGTATGTCTCATGTTCTCTTTTAAATAAATTTTTATTCCATGGCTTGGCATAAAATTACCTGTAAGTAGTTGTAATGGAAATTTAATTTTTTTTCTTAAAAGCTATGTCAGAATACATGTGTGTGCATGTGTTTCTTTCCTGTTTTGTCTTCTTACCCCTACTGATAGGCTTGGCCATTTGGGCTTGTTCCTTACCTACCTTACCTACCTTTCACCTACTTGGACATCACTTCCTCCCTGTCACCACTGGCTGTCTCCTCATTATTGCTTTTACACCTAGGGTCCAAATTTTTACTTGAGTCACTGGAAATGGTGACACAGTTGTAAACTCTTTATGTGGCTCATAATTAGCTTTGATTTTCAGCCAGTCTCTTGACTTTTGTGAACTAGTTCATTGACTGTCTATCTTACTCAGATGTTGGGATTAAGACCAAATTTGTTGTATTTGTGTATTAGCTTCATGTGCTGCAACCCCCATATAGCAATTATGTGGAAGACAGGGTATTTTGGATAAAATAGAAGGAGGTTTAGTTTAACTCCCTACCATAGGAACTATATTTTAAGGCTACTTCTCCAAGGCAGCTGTTTGGTAATGACCTTTAAGACTATATTACAATGAAGCTGTATTAAAGATAAAGGTAAAAATTGTCAGATATGAAGGTGTGTTTTTTAAATAAAGTTTAGATGCATCTATTAATGAAACAGCTTTTATCAGAGCAATTGATATTAATGTATATTTTGCCTGATATTTTTCCATTAACGCTGGGTTTGAAGGGAACTGCTTTTCTCAGGAATTAGAGCAAGACATAAATTCATTGTTACACGGGCTGTTGTTGAATCTCATTTTGGGGATCTTAGGGAATATGTCAGTTTCCTTAATTACGTTATGTGTAAATTAAATCTTTTGAAAGCACACGAATTAGTAATTCATGAGTAATCCATTTCAGTTCTTTCATAATAGTCTTTCTCTTTCTTTCCCCCATCTCCAGGGAATACCCAATTATATCTTTGCCTCCTTTTTTAGAATTTGGCTTCAACAGCCTGTACGAAAAGGATTTTGAACCTATACTGAAGAAAATTTTCTTAGTCTATGAAACTGTAATATTAGGAGATTGGTTTCTGATGTGACATGATTTGATCTATGAACCAAATGAACACTTGTTCAGATATTTTCTTGAGGTAGTTTGCTGAATGCATAAGATTTGCTTCCAAAAATAAAATGCAGAGTTTAGAATCTCACTTCAGAATATTTTCTAGGGGAAATAAATGTGTTGCTTGCCTCTGTTTGTTACTTAGGCAGCAGGAGCAATTCGACCTCTTGTATCCACTGTCATCAGTCCATCTGCCAATGGTCACTTAGACCACTCACTAGAACGTGCCAGACACAGAGCCAGTGAGATGCCACAGGCTTTTCTGTATGATGTGATCTATGCAGCATATCAGCAGGTAAGACTTCTGGCCTTCTGAGAAAGTTGCTGTGTTGAGGTTATCCTAGATTTGGAGATTTTCTAGAAGAATTCATGGGACTCAGTATATACTCATGGCTTGAAAAGATTACAGTGAAGTGAGGATGCTCACCTGGATCCTGTGAGGAAGAGACATAGGCAGAGTCTGGAGGAATCCATGTGCAGGCTTCCTTATGTTCTGTCCCTCCCCTGAAGGGGAGCATAAACACCACCTTCCCCTCCAGCAAAAAAATGAAGCAACATATGTATGGTATTTTTCCCCAAGGATGCCCAGTAGAGACTTGGTGTCCTAGGTGTTTATTGGAGTTGGTCACATAGACATCCTGCCTACCACATAAAAAAAGCCCAGATTCCCAGAGGAAAGCAGGTGTTTAACATAAACCATATTGTTTATGCAAACAGTCTGGGCACAGTGAGCCACCCTTATCAGTTAACTGTTCAGTGGGAATACTCCAAGAGCCAGTTTCCCAGGTGCTGGCTGAGGGCCCACCTCGGTAGCAGGTGTTTCTAAGGACAGCAGTCTCAGGCTTTTTGTGATAAAGTTTCTGCACAGCTGTGTAGACATTTTGTTAATTAAAATTTTTAAGGTAAGTTCTTTTAAAACAGCAAGTAATTTATTCATGTCTAGATTATACTGGATTAGATTTGTTTTGTTTTTCATGTTTTGGAAATATTTTTGTACTTATGTAAATTTTACTGCCATTAATTTGCAAATTTATTGGTTAAACAGTTGTTGAATATCAGGCATTATGCTTGTCAGAAACTTCCCAATGAAATATAAGTTAGAGAGACTAGTCCAGTGTGTAGTTGATGTTAGACAACCAGTAAATATGAGGTAATGGTAATATGAATATTGACATTTATAATAAAAAAATACCACGTTTTGGATAGAGGGTAGTTAATAACATACATACTTTAAATTATGACTGAATTTTGACTATCAGTTACTGTTTTAAAATGAGATTATGTAAAGTAGAATCCATTTTAATGATATGAATAGTCAGTCATGGTTTATATTGTTTTCTTAAAATAATGAATTTGAAGTATAAGAATTTGCCTGCATTTCATCATTAATCATATAAATGTTATGCTACCATATATTTCTTTGTTTTTTAATCCAGATATCCTACTTTATAGCCTAAATCTTGCTGAGCTAGACTACATCTGCCATCTTTCCTGAAATTAATGAAAGAATTTGTTTATTCTTATGTAAACATTTATATTAGAAAGAATAAATATATGATAGTTATAGTTTAGACAAAAATTTGAATATAATCTCACAGTCCTCACATTAAACTATCATGTTTCAATGGATTTTGCTGAAGAATTAAACCCTGATGCACTGAGGCACTGGATCTCAAGTACATGTTTCCTCCTTTCTGAAACTTCACTGCCTTCTTATCTTGCTACACATATCCCTCAGATTTTAGGTAGATTATCACTTTCCTGCTCTCCGGCTCCCTCCCCAGACTAGGTTAGGTCAACACACTATAAGTTTTCCCAATGCCCTGTTTTTTTCTGCCCAGCATCAAAATGATAATTAATTACTTGGGAAGCCATTTATAAAATATCTGACTCCCCTGCTAGACTCTGAGCCTTGCGAGGCAGAAACAGTATCTGTCTTGTTCTTAGCAACCTGTGTGATATATAATTAGTACCAAGTACATATATGTTCAGTGGAACAAACATACAAGATGTGTGTGAGCATAAATATATGAAAAAGGGCCTATGTACTTGTGCTTCCCTCTATCTGGGCTACTTTCTCCAAATAATCACAAAGTGTGTTTTCACTCCTCATTTAGGTCCTTGTGCAAATGTCACCTCCTCAGAGAATCCTGCCTTGATAATCTCACATAAAATAGCATCCTCCATCATGTATTTTTTTTATTCTGTGTTAATTTACCTTGTTAGATATCACTTCTTGACATACCCCTATTTTGATGTCAGTTCCATGAGTGCAGGGACTTTTTATATCTCTAGCACCTGGAAGAGTTCATAGCTTACACGAGGTTCTTAATATTGTAAAATGAATGGATTTTGTGGATACACACATATGTATATGTAGATACATATTTATGTTTTAACATTAATGTCAATTATTATATAAAAGCTTTGCATAGGGATAATATATATTCATATATGTATGCATTTATAATTTTTTCCTAGAACCTTTAAAAGAATCATCTGAACAATTATTAGAAGTATGGGCAAAGATTTGTGTATAAAGTTGGTGATGGCACTATTTTTGTAAGTGTGAAATTCTATGCAGCCTATATTTCTAGAGACCAGTTAGTGACACTGGTAGAAATTTTAAAGAGTCACTTAATGGTGTGTTTCTGTAGAGTTTTTGGTGTGAAAATGCTCATGATAGGATGTTATATTAATAATGATATAACATAATGATGCAAAGTTATATTAATAACTATATATAAAATATATTCTGTATCCTTATAGATCTAAATGTATGTGTGCAGAAAAATTAATTGCATAATTGAATACTGAAGTGTTATTGATGTTTATGTCTGGGTTGATATTAATTTAAAAGTCATTAAAAAATCTAATGGTATGATAGATATTTAAGATACATAAATACTTAAGTGTAATTTCTATTGTTTTTTGAGATTTTTCCTGTAAGTAGCTATTTGTTTATTTGTTGTTATTGTTGTTGCTTAAGATCGTCTAAAATTTAATTTCATTTCTTGGGAATTTTTAATGACACATTATGAGGTTGCTAAAGGGAAATATTGCTAAATTAAGGAATATCAAATTCAGTAGTGAAAATTTTACAGTCTTTAGGAACATGGGGGAAAACCTCCAAAATTGGTCCAGAGGATTATTAAATATTCAAATATATAATTATTCTATGCACTTTTAGGAAAAATAAGAATTTTTTGTAGAAAGAAGCTTTTCAAATTACATAAATTCGTTTCTTGAGAAAATTGATGGGATGATCACAGATGGCATCCTGGACTTTATTGTTAGAGACCTGTCTCATTTCTAACACTCAACTTTTTAGGTTCTTCTCAGAAAGAGAATTTTAGAAGGTAACTTGTTAATTAAGTTTGCATGAAAGACATAGTAGGACTCAACCAGTGAAAGAGTTCTCCGGGATGTTAATTATGTTGTACCTTTTGGTTTGATATCTTAGACTTTACTATGGAGATATTTAATATTTAAAATTTATAGCTTCTCAATCTCCATTATAACAGTTTTTAAAAAGTGCCTGTTTAACTTGAAAGGCTAAAAGCACACTTAAGAAACACAATCAAAGCAAACCCTTCTATTATTAAAGATTCCTGTCACATTAGTCTCCAGGTACAAGAATATAATAATATTAAAGGAATACAACAGGAATTTCCTGTTGTAATATGTATCCTGCCCCTATCCACATGCACTAGAATAGGTAGAACTTGTATCTTGTACTGAGGGCTAACACATCGGGCTTCAAGTGCTGAGCTGACAAGAAACAAGTCAAGAAGACTGAATTTTATGAGAGTATCTTTTCTTTATATCCACAAGCATTACAATTTTCAGAGGTTTTATTGCCATTTTTACAGCGTGTAGTTCCCCCAAGGAGGGGACTTTAATGAATGTTTAGTTGGGCCCGACTGGATTTGAAGGAGATTAGGAACAGCCTCAGAATAGTCTCAGAACTCTCATGTTCCATGGGGTTTTGAAAAGGAAACATATGAAGGGATAGGAGGAGGGCACAAATCATTTTTTAACAAATGGAGGATTGAGGACTGGACAGGAGTGAAAACATTATTGGGGGAAGAGTGAGTGAATGATGAAAGAAAATGTGAAGAAAATGAGTGAAAAAGAGAAATGAGGGATTTAAAGATAAAGCTTTCTGAGTCCTAAAGAGCTGACTTGTTAGGGCCATCATTTCCCCCCTCATAATCATTAGCTGCAAACTGTGGTACCAAGCTGCAAATGTCATTAATAAAACCATGGTCTATATGTTCTTTATGGTACTTTATAAGATAAAATAAACTCACAGCTTTGTGGTGTTTTTAAAGTTATTTAAACACTTTCCGAAGTTACGCTTTTTCCTATTTGTCACATTTCTCATGTTTTGATCCTGTTCCCTCTTTGTTTCCCCTGCCTTTATTTTTTCTTCTTCCAATTTTTCTAGGTAGGCTTATAAAGCCAGATCATTTTCCTGGTCTCAATTTTGGAAAAATTCAAAAGCATTGTAAAAAAAAGTACAGATACTTTCTGTGACACTGGCTGCACTTTTGAGAACAATGTCTTACCCTCCAGAACTTTCTTAATAGCCGAAAATTATAAATTATTTTTGTTCCTTATTTACTTTATGTGTATGATACCAGTTTATAAATGACTTTCACAAATTTGCTTTTCTTTGAATCTTCCCCTGCCATATATGACACATCCACAGCTAACATCATACTCACTGGGGAAAAACTAAAAGCATTTCCCTTAAGATCAGAAAAAAGAAAGGGAATTTTACTGTCACTACTCTTATTTAACATAGTACTGGAAGTCCTGGTCACAGCAGTCAGATAAGGAGAAATAAAAGGCATCCAAATTGAAAATGAAGAAGTAAAACTGTCATTATTTGTAGATGACATGATACCCTATATAGAGAACCCTAAAAACTCCACCAAAAAATTACTTGAACTGATAAATGAATTCAGTAAGATAGCAGGATACAAAATATATATCCAGAAATCAGTTGCATTTTTATATAACAATAATGAACTATCAAAAGGGGAAACTAAGAAAACAATCCTATTTATAATTGCACCAAAAAACAAAACAACATAGGAATAAAGTTAACCAAGGGTGTAAAAGACCTGTGCTCAGAAAATTAGAAGACACTGAAGAAAGAAATTGAAGAAGATACAAAAAATGGAAGCATATACCCTGCTCATGGATAGGAAGATTTAATACTGTTAAAATATTGATACTACTGAAAGCAATCTGTAGATTCAATGAAATTTCTATCAAAATACCAATGATGTATTTCACAGAACTAGACAAATAATACAGACATTTATATGGAACTACAAAAGACCCCAAATAGCCACAACAGTCTTGAGAAAGAAGAACAAAGTTGGAGGAATCACAATAACTGATATCAAACTACACTACAAAGCCACAGTAATCAGAACAGCATGGTACTGACATAAAAACAGACTTATAGATCAATGGAGCAGAGAGAGCCCAGAAATAAACCCATGCCTATATGGTCATTTAATATTTGACAAAGGAGACAAGAACATACAATGGGCAAAGACAGTGTATTCAAAATGGTGTTGGAAAAATTGAACAGATACATGCAAAAAATGAAACTAGACCATCTTCTTACACCATATACAAGAATAAACTCAAAAAGGATTAAAGACTTAAGTATAAGATTCAAAATTATAAAACTCCTAGAAGTAAATGTAGGCAGTAAAATCTCACACATTTCTTGTAGCAGTATTTTTTCTGACATATCTCCTCAGGCAAGGGAAACAAATGAAAAAATAAACAAATGGGTCTCCAGCAAACGAAAAAGGTTTCGCACAGCATAGGAAACCATTAACAAAATGAAGAGACAATCCACTGAATGGGACAACATACTCGCTGATGATACATCTAGTAAGGGGTTAATATCCAAAATTTATAAAGAACTCATACAATTTAAAACCAAAAAACCCAAACAATCCAGTTGTATAATGGGCAAAGGACCGAAATAAACACTTCTATGACATACAGATGTTTTGGTGTTATGTCCAAGAAATCACCACCAATAGCAACGTTGAAAAGATTTTCCTCTGTTTTTTTCTAGGAATTTTATAGTTTTGTATCTTATGTTTAAGTCCTTAACCCAGTTTGTATTTAATGTTGTGTGTGATGTAAGATAAGGGTACACTTTCATTGATTTGCATCTGGATATCCAGTTTTTGCAGCAACATTGGTTGAAGAGACTATTTTTTATTCATTGTGCACTTCTGGAACTCTTGTGGAAAATCAGGGGAGCTTAGATATGTGAGTTTCTCTAGGCTCTCTGTTCTATTCTATTCTATTGGTCTATATCTCTGTCTTTAGTACCACACTGTTTCAATTACTATAGCTTTGCAATATACTTTTAGATCAGGAAGTATGATTCCTCTAGCTTTTTTCTTTAAAAAAATTTTTGAGCTGTTCTGAGTCTTTTGTGGTTCTCTATGAATTTTAAGATTGCTTTTTCTATTTCTGTAAAAAGTGCCATTAGGATTCTAATGGGGATAACACTGAATATGTACATTGCTTTGGGAATTATAGACATTTGAACAACATTAAATCTTCCCTTTCATGAACGTGGGAAGCTTTTCCATTTACTTGTGTATAAATTTCTTTCATTGATGAACAGCTTTTTTTTTTACCCTTACCTAAGGATATGTTTATTGATTTTTTGTTTTTGTTGTTTAGTTGTAGGAGTGTTTTATGTATTCTGGATATTAACCTTTTATCAGATAATAATTTGCAAATATTTTCTCTCATTTCATGGATTGCTTTTTCACTCTGTTGATAGTGTCCTCTGATGTATAAAAGTCTTTAATTTTGATATGATCAATTTGTTTTTTTGTTTTGTTGTTGTTGTTTGTGCTTTTGGTGTTGTATCCAAGAAATCATTGCCAAAGTGAATGTCGTGAAGATTTCCCCTATGATTTCTCCTAAGAGTTTTATGATTTAGGTCTTACATTTAGGCTTTTGTTTCATCTTGAGTTACTTTTTGTATGTATGGTGTTAGGTAAGTGCTGAACTTCGTGCTTTTGCATGTGGATATCCAGTTTTCCCAGGGCCATTTGTTGAGAAGACTGTCATTTTCCCCACTGAGTAGTCTCTGCACCCTTGTGAAAAATCATTTGACCATATACACAGGGGTTTATTTCTGGGCATTCTATTGTATTCCATTGATCTATATGTCTCTCTTTATGCCAGTATCATACTGACTTGATTACTGTAGTTTTGTAGTAAGTTTTGAAATCAGGAAATATGGGTTCTCCCACTTTTTTGTTCCCTCTCAAGATTATTTTGGCTATTTGGGGTAATAATGCACTCTTTGATGTCACTGACTCTAATCATATTTCTTTAATTGTTCCTTCTGTCTTCATTGTCTCTCATAGTACCTGAAAACTAGTAGCTATATAATAAATGTTATTTTGAGAATTAAAAAAACAACTATAAAGACTTTTTATAGTATAGAATATGTAACTGTCTTACAGACAGCTATGAATGTTTCCCTTATGTACTATAGAGTAGAAAACTGGACTTACAGTAGACACCTTGGAGAATAGTACTACCTATTTTTCTCATGCCCTCACCCTAGTTCACACTTGTTCTTTAGGAACCATGTCTTAATAAGACGCGAATATGTCTCTACCTGTGTGGACAAATTTTTAAAGTGCAGTCTGGACGCATTTCAATTTTGAGTGCCTTTAAGAACAGCAGAAGACAAACGATGAAGCGAGCGAGGACACAGAATCAGACTGGAGAGAGGATATCAAAAATAATAGGGTTGTTACTTTCTTCTTGTGGTTTGTCCTGAGTTCATGTTATTGAATTGGGAAAACAGGATCCTGGGAAAAACATTTTCAGTCCGGTAGATTACTGGAAATCTCTTCTATGTTTGTACTTTTCTGGTGAGAAAGTTCAAGGTGGGGAATGGAATGTGTGGGAAGAGGCATACAATGGAAACACTTATTCTGTCATGAGCAGTAGGGCCTCTTGGAGTTGTCAAGTGTTTTTTGTTTTATGTTCTAAAACCCTGATCTCTTTGTTACAGAATTTGGCAAGAAAAGCTGATTTTAAAAAATAAACAGGAATGAACTGAGAGGCATATGTCTCTTCTTGATTTTTTTACTGCAGGACTTTGCATCTCAAAGAAGGTACTGACTTCTGGAGGACAGTCAGGAGAGGGCAGGAGTTGTAAGGATGTTTGAGAGGTTACACAGATGGACACTGAAAACTTATACATAAGTGACCATCAAATTCTAGGCTTTGTATGTTGCCAGTGCTGACAGACACTAGTATCCAGGCAGTCCTTCTAAGTCATACTCCTCCAAGGGTGCTAGAGCTCTAGATCACCAAGAGATACCGTTATTTAATGTTAGAGGGAAGAAATGAAAAACATTTTGGTTCACATGAATGCTAAAGGAAATCCTGTGAGGTATGGGTTCATCCAGAATCAGATGATAAAATAAATTTTGATCTCACTTTGGCCTTTGGCCTTTTAGGTTAATTTGTGTAGTTTATGCATTAGCGTCTGGGTGGTAGCTTGAGCAGCTCATGGCAAAACAATACTGGTTTCCTAGGCAGAGCTCAGAGCTTTAACTCTTATTCGAGACTCTTTTATTTTAGAAAAATTGCAGAATGATGGAAAAAGTATAGTGAGATATTTTGAGGATATACCTTATCATGAAGGAATATGAATTTTAAAATTTATGTAACTTTATTCATACCTTTTTTTGCATACTGCTTCTGTGTGTTAAGCAGATGAATTAATGAGAAGTTTTTTCTGTGTATATCTGAATTATGTGCTATTCATTTGTGGTGGGTGTTGCTGTGTCAGTTTAGTTAAATTGGGAACTATTTTTCTTGGTTAAATTGGCCAGAACAGCCATCTGAATGAAATTTAGAAGACTGAAGTAAACCAGAAGCCATTTTCTCTTGTCTTTTTACTGTCAGATGGGGTGACCAACAGACACAAAGATGCCTGGTGGGTTCCAGCCTGTCCTTGCCATCTTGCCGTGTTCCTGAATGCTAGAACTATTGAGTTTCACTAGCTCTGGTTCATTACCAGATACTTGGCTGAAGACTCATTGAGGCAGTAGCTATACACATGCAACTGTTTCTCATGGCTTCCCCTGAAGGCCTCCCTTTAGTGGCTGGATATGCTTGTCTAGCGAAGTTGATTAGCCAATGATGTCTTCTCTGATCCTTCAACTTGCCCATCCAGTCTGTGTCTTCCCCAGGGACACAGCAATGTAAGATCTAATTCCTATACCCTGTCACATATCACTTCCAGTGGTTCTGCTCCCCAGACTGATACACCATTTAATTCAAATGGGACTTGTGTCTATACTATGTGCACTTACATGTTGTACAAGCAACTCTGTTTTGTTTTTTGTTTTTTTGTTACTATCACTAAATTATTATTTTTTTAACCTTTTTTAGGAAACAATACATTTTTAGAAGGTATACACATGTCTCTTTAAAAGTAATACTTTTATGTGGTGTTTGGTGCCAAATTTGTTTCAGGTTTTAATATAGTTTTCTTCTTGGGTGTTTCACAAAGTATTGCCAAAAGAACTAGAAGGAAAGTTTTGCTTTTAAGTGGTTCTGGCAGGGTTTTGTTTTATTGGTCTGCTGCCTAGAATATTGAAAAATCAAATATAATGACATGATGTTATTAACTACTAATATTAAAGCTGGATGTTTGGGAGCCACCTCTCTCATAGAGGATAGTGAGATCTGAAGTAGTTCTCTGGGATCCAGCCCTTCTAACTCCTGCCCTTCAACATGTACTTAAACATCATAGACTTTTAACTAAAAAGTTAATCATTTCCCTACACGTGATTTCAAGGTTTGTCATTATTTTATGGACAATATTATTTGTGGGGATTAATATCCTGAGCAAGAGTTTGATATTTCAAAATATTATCTAGAGATGTAACTTAGTATTATCTGGGCAGTTAAAGAGAATATTTTCATATGCTTTTGAATAAACTCATTTTTTCCCCCTCACATTTTTTAGGACTAGTGGAAATCAGTATTTTCACTGAGAATATTTTGGAGAAAGATTTCTTGTTAGTGAAATTTTATGCGCACTGCTGAATGCTAAGATGGACGTAGTCTTCATAAACCTCACAGCGGGTAGTCTGAACATAAAATAGAGGTACTAGTTGCCTGCTTACAGCGCACCAAGTCCTCGAATAACATCATTTTGTTCAACGTCATTTTGTTATAACAATGATGAGATGCCGTAGGAACTTAACTCCTGTTTATATCAATTAGCCTATGGCAGTGATGATTTTCAGTGGGTGTACCATAAGAGTTTTTAAAACATGCAATACCTGACTGTTTAGTCAGGGGCACTGACTTCTTCTCCCTTAAATTGTCAAATAAAAAAAAACCCACACAACAATAACCAACACAGCGATAGTCGTCCAGTGTGAATGAATCAAAATTATACCTATTTTTCCTTTTGTCAAATTGACAAAAAACATATTTTTTGGTGTGCTGCAGAATTTTAGTAATTAGTTTATGTGTGCCATGAGATGAAAACGCTTGGAAATTGCTGGCCTGAGGTAAAATTGTTTTCGTTATACGTTGTTTTGCCACAGTTCCAACAACCTATGATGATATTACATGAGGACTTACTGTATTTTCTAGGTTCTGTGTTAAATCATTACCCCGGGCTTTGGCTCCTAGTAATGACAAAATAGCTTGAACAGCCAACTCTCCAGTGATAAAAATTATATTCTGATATCTGTCTGTCTCTATTGAGCAAGATAGAGACATGTATACAGAGAGATAAGATATACACACACACACATATATATGTAATGTACATATTTGCATGTGTATAATGGCAGTGAAGTCTAACCAAAAGTAGGGAAAAAATCAGAAGGGATTCAACCCTTCAGAGACAAGTCACACTGGGTACGGTCCACATTTCCATGGTGTGGCACTCAGCTCTAAATCCACCCTTCACTGCCTTGCTGCATCCATCGGACATCTTTCGTTTGCCAAGAGGCTTGAAGCTTCATCAGTGGAGGATGCTAAAGGGACACTGCTGGAAGAAGGGGCTTTTCTTCCTCCTTCCGAGATGTCTTCTTGCTGCCACAGCTGCCGCCGGCACATGTCTGTGGCACTCAGTGCCCTTCCGTCTTTAGCAGGTGTTCGATGCCAGCCTGGCCTGCCATTCTGTGCCTGCCAGCTTCTGCCTGCTGACACCTGGTGGAGGTTCCCCTCTGCCAGCCCTGGACTGCGGTTTCGTGCCTGCCAGCCTTGGTTTCTTGGTATTCCAGCGGTGGGCTGCCAGCTTGTCAGTCCCTGTCTGCAGCCCTCTGTTCATCAGCCTCAGGCTTCTGCCACCCAGGGGGAGGCTCCCGGCTTGCCAGTCCTCCCCTATGGTACCCACTGTACCAGCCTTGGCCGCCTGACTGTGCACTATCTCTGGCCCAGGTGAAGCCTTGAAACTTCCCCACCTCCGGAGGGCCGCAGCCAAATCTTCTTCAATGAGGATTGAATCTCAGTCTTGGAGAGTGCCCCCGACCCCTACCCTCTCCTTCTTTCCAAGTTTGTGTCTTTCTTGGGTATTTTCCTTCAGATTCTGTATATTTTTTAGAGTTCTGTTTTATTCGTTCTTACTAGTGAAACCATAGCAGTAAGTTAATCATGCTGTAAATTAAATCTTTCTTGTTCAAAGTATTGTAGTTTATAACTCCTGACTGAATGTTGAATGATACATTTGGTGTCCCACACTCCTCACCCCCTCCGCCAGGTCACTTCTCAGTCCCTATAGTGGCAAGGCGGAAAGCTGCTATTATTATTATTATTATTATTATTATTATTATTTTATTATTTGTCCTGAGAATCCAGAGGATGGAATGTGGGCCTGCTGGGGAAGTTGGGAATTGAGGGAGATATTGCAGAATGTATGGAGCCCCAGAGGAGGGAGGCAGGATTGTGTGCACATAAAACCTCAAGCTTTTGTGGACTCCTGTGCATATATGGAGCAATATTCCAAGGGACCCAGGGGCAAACATGAACTGGAAACCTGAACGAGATTAGCAGAGACTTCAGCAGCTGCTCACCCCAGCTTACAGAATTATAACATTAGCCATATCACATCTTTATTCACTTATATATTTCTTACTTTAAAATTTATAAATAGCAATTAAATATTAGAATGTATTATTAATTAAACAAGAGAGATGACTCCCTATTACTTAATTTAGAGTTACTTGCCCTTTGCTTTGATTGCACTTCTCATTTGGGTGTCTGAAGTGCCTAAGCTTCCACTGTGAGCAGGCATTTCCTTCCTGGGTGAGTTGGGAGTTTGTCTAGAGTGGGGATTGACTGAGTACACCTGTTTTCGTGTGTCTTTTTTAAAGACTATTAGGTCACTTGAAACTGTGAATGAAAATGTCCTCTTCGGTCTCGTCCTAGGATACACTTCTGTTGTTAACTTAACATGGAATTTTCGATTCATGCAAAGGAAAAGGAAAACCAGTTCACTGAGTACCTGCTCTGTGGAAGGCAGAGTAACTGGTAGGTGTTATTCCCATTTTGTAGTTAAGAAGTCAAAGTATTTGCACGGGGTCAATAGCTACTTTATATCAAAAACACGATAAAAATTGCAGCCAGATTACTATACCCATTACGTTTCTGGAAACTGATTCTTATAACAATGACATGCTTTAGCCTCATACATTTTGATGACACTTGCCTATAAAAAGTATAATTACTTATATAAATGTCTTTTTAATAAGGTTTGGCAACCCAGGATGAAAAGACTAGAGACTCTTTTCTTAGCTGGTTAGTCGAGAGTGTATTCAGCTATACATTTTTAGTCACATATTGTCTGTCTTTTTATTTGTGTGGTTTTCATCTTTTTGGTTTAGTCCCCCTGTTAAGTATGTTTTTAACATACATGCCTTAGGGGAATAAGTGTATTTGAAATAGAAGAAATAACTAGGATGACTAACTCCATTATTATTTTTACTTACTGATTTTTTCAGAGAGAGAGAGTAACATCGATTTGTTGGTCCACCTATTTCTGCAGTCATTGGTTGATTCTTGTATGTGCCCTGACTGGGGATTGAACCTGCAACCTTCACATATCAGGACAATGCTCTAACCAACAGAGCTACCCAGCCAGGGCCCTACTTCCATTAGTTTTTGATGTCTTTAGTTCAGTGAGGAGGTTCAGGAAACATCCTATTATGTGTTTAATGACACTAAATTCTCTTTTTGGAAACACATGCTTTTCTTAGCCTTGGTAGTCTTTAGGGTAATAAGAAAACTGCAAGTAAAAATCTTATGTCCTCTATTTCTAAAAGTAACTAAATTCTAAGATGATTTGGCCCGACTTTTTCTTTTTTTCTTTCCCTTAAAGTAATCTCAAGTTACCTTGTAAGTTAAAAAAAAAAAAGAGTAGGTATCCAAAAGCCTCCTTAGACTGATAAAGATAGGTTACATCATTTCGTGCAGTCTGTGTGTTCCCTACCACAAAATATTAAATGGAATTAAGAGCATCAGAAGGCACAGACTGTTTTCCTTTCATTAGAAGTAGGCTAGTCTACTCACTGCATACCTGATTCTTATGGATTTTGGAATGCATAAGTGCCCTTTGTTTTCAACCATATTACAAATCATCATGTTATATCATGTCCTAGTGGTATATAAAGCAACAATATTATGTGAAAAGAAGCTGACTATACATTGAGTGTTGCATTTTAAACAAATTTTACTTTTTATACTCAACATGGCTTAATTGATTCAGATGAAGGAATTTATTAAATTCCATTTCATTTATAAAAAGAAGATCCTTGCTATCCTATTTTCTTTTCCAAGAGGATGTTGTCACTATAAAATCATGTACTTATAATGTCACCTGACAATAATATATTATTTTCAGTAAGATAGTCCTGTAATAATGGAATTTAATTTAATTTTGTTTCTTGTAATCAATAAATCATAAAGAGTAAAATTATATTCTGGTGTAGCACCTTGCTTCTTGACTCTATGTTTTCTGGAAGATAAACCTGCAATATCACTTAAAGTGGTAACTTGGTTAGGTAGCACTCTGTTTAGTTTGTAGCCAGGTGAAGTTGATCCTGACTGAGGCAGCAACAACTAAAGCAAATCTGGAAACACAGAGTCCCTAGTTTATTTTTTTTATAGTTTACACCCATCAGTAGTAGACTAGAAGTAGAACAAGGATATTGATGCTATTGTTAGCCGACTGAAGCCAAGTAGGACAGGGAAACTGTCACAGTCATAAGGAGCCGTAGGACTTTGAAATTAGACTGCATGAGTTTGATTGTTGACTCTCCCACTTATGAACTGTGTGAATGTAAGGAGATTATTCAAGCTGTCAATCTCAGTTTTCTGAGATAGTACCTATCTCAGAGGGTCTGTGGGAGGATTGTTTGAGCTATCCCATGCGAAATTCCAAGTAGTGTCTATGTTAGAAGTGTTTATTAGTTTTTATTAGGTACAAATATTCCCCAAACTGTATGGCCTAAAAGGACAATCATTTATTCTTGCTCATCTGTCTCTGGCTGGTTGGGTGTTGGTTGATCTAGGCTGGGCTTGACTGGGTGGCTCTTGTTATGCCTGGTTTCTATAGGCAGGGCTCCTTGCTGAGGGCTGTGCCCAGGCTTGCTCTGTGTATGTTTTCTCTGGAGCTCAGGTTGACAGGGCAGCAGCTAGCTTGGGGAAGTTCTTACAGCAGAGGCAGAAATTACAAGAGAACAAGTGGAAAGATATGATTCTTTATAAGGAATAGGCATGAAATGAGTAAATTGCTACTTCATTCAAATTCCATTGGACAAACCATGTGACCAATCCCAGCATCAGTGTAGTATGCAGTTACACTTCACGTTTATGAGATTGTGGAAAGGGTATATGTATATCATTTACAGGGAGATGAAAAAAATTGTGACCAATATTTCAATCGTCTTCAGTGCTCAACAAATACTGGATGTTGCTTCTGTTACTCTTTTTCTTTTAATTATTCTTAACCCCTTTCCTTTTTCTCCCTCTTGCCATGAACTTTCTGGTATGGGCAGAAGAGGTGCCACACCTATAACATTCTTGAGGTTTTAGTAGCATTATAAGCCTGCCTGGGCCGCAAGCTCTTTTTCTTATATGTACACTGACTTAATTTTACCCTTTAGATCACGGCTTAAATATCAGATCCTTGTGAAGCCTTTCTGTCTGTGCTTCTGTCTATTTTCATATTCTTTTATTTCATTTATAGTGTTTATTTTAATTTGTATTTTCTATTTGGCTTGTTTACTTGTTTATTATCTTTATCCCCCTATAATATGTAGCCCAAGGAAGCAGGGACTGCGTCTTATTCACCATATTAGCCTAGTGCTGAGCCCAGTGTCTGGCATATAATAGCCACCCAGTAAAAGTATTTTTCATCCCTTATAAGAATAAGCAATTTGGATGAAATGATGGATGTAGGTTTATACTTTTAGTTGAAATTGATTATCTTCTGTAGTGTATGTCACTTTGGTGTGGCAGTTTGCTACAAACTTTTATGAAATAACACATTAGAGCATTTACACATATAATGAAGGACTTAATTTGAAAAATAGTGTTTTTTAGGAATTTAGCAATGATTAAACTAAACCGTCATATCTTAATGATGCAGAGGATTAAAGGAAATCATTTGGATTCTGGAGGATATCTCCCAAATACATATTCCAGCTTCAGCAGCAGATTGCTTATGCTTTTAGGGAGTAAATTTCCTATATACCAGGTCCTTGAAAAACATAATTTTGTTCAATTTCATCCTTTCATCATAATGTTGATGAGAAAAAAAAATCAATTTTGGGACGTGGCCACTTTCTGTGGAGGATTTGCATGTTCTCTCCACATTCACATGGGTTTTCTCTCAGTACTTTTTTCCCCCCACATCCCAAAGATGCGCATGCGAGGTAAATTGGCATGTCTAAGTGGCCCAGGCTGAGTGTGGGGCTCTGTGTGACCCTGCCATGGGAGAATTGCTTCCTGCCTTTCTCCCTCAGCAGCTGGGGTGGGCCTTGGCCACCTGTGGCCCTGTACTGGAATAAGTGGGTTGGAAAATAGTTATCTTATTTGTTCTTATTAGTCTTTCTTAAATGTATGCATAGCTCACATTTATTTCAATGTTTAATATTAGAAGTGTTTTAGGTTTTTATTTAGTTTGATAATGTTCTCGTGACTGGAAGTATGCCATAGGAACTTAACTCTTTCCATTTATCCTATGGTAAAATAGGTTTTATTATACATTGTTTTGCTTAAAGTCAGTTTATAAGAACCTATCAATGATATTAAGTGAGGATTTGCTGTTTATAAAATGGGATAACTTTACATATTTTATAAATTTTATAGGGCTGAGAGTGACATTACAGCAGAATTCCCTGAGTGGTGGCTTTAGGGTTGACTACTGCCTACAGATGTGTCTGTCCTACTTTTTTTTAACAGAAATTTTTTGATGTTAAAAAAAATCTACATTATTTCCTTTTTAAACAATACAACATTCAGAGATATTGGGTTTGCTGTACTCTTTTTTATGTTATCATACAAATTGCATTTTATACACTATATACCCTTCAATACTCATTTGTAATTAATTACTGTTTGCAATTTTCTTTTAAATTAGATAGGAGAGAAAAAGAGTTTAAAAATACATTTATACTGCTTTATGTATTTATGTAGGTATGTAATTACCTTTACGGGTCCTCTTTATTTGTGCAGATTTAAGTTGCTGTTTAGTGTCCTTTCATTTTTAGCCTCAAAGGCTCCCTTTGGTATTTCTTGTAAGCCATTCTGGCTAGCAAAACATTCTATCAGTTTTTGCTTATCTGGGAATGTCTTAATTTGTACTTCATTTCTGAAGGATTATGTTGTTGGATATCGAATTCTTGGTTGGCAGTCTTTTTCTTTTAGCACTTTACATGTGTTCTCCCACTGCATTCTGGCCTCCATGGTTTCTGTTAAATTCGCTATTAATCTTACTAGCAAATCTTGTGCATGATAAGTTACTTCTCTCTTGCTGCTTTCAAAATTCTCTTTTTGTCTTTGGTTTTTGACAGTTTGTCATGCATACAGATGTGGATCTCTTTGTGTTTATCCTACTTGCAACTCATTGAGCTTCTTGGATGTATGGATCTACATTTCTCCATAAAATTTAGGAACTTTTCAACCATTACTTCTTTAAAATTCTTTATTCCCCTTTCTCTTTTTCTAGGTAGGTCTCTCATTATGCATATTTTGGTATGTTTGATAATATCCCACAGTCACCGAGGCTCTGTTTTTTTTTCCTTTGTGTTACTCAGATAGGATAGTCTCAATTGACCTATTTTCAATATGCCAATTCATTCTTTTGACTGCTCAAGCATACTACTGTGCCTTTCTAGTAATTTTTTTGTTGTTTCCATTGTTAAACTTTTCAACTCCAGAATTTCTATCTGGTTCTTTATAATTTCCATTTCTTTATTCATATATTCTGATTGATGAGACAATTTCTCATAGAAACGTACATTTCTCTAAAATGTACATTTGTGTCTGGTTTGATCTTCTAATTACCATTAAGTAGATAGCCTTTGCCTTATCTGCTAATGCAGCATATTTTTCCCATTAGACTACTAGATTATTTTTACATTAGATGGAATTAGTGGTTTGATTCACTCTGATTAGGTAGAATATTTAATTTTTGTTTAAGAGATATTTTTGGAAACAGAATATCAATGACTAAAATGTAAATAAAGCAAAGCACATGCTTACATGGATCTACTGGGTTGAAAATAAATTCTTTAGCTATATAATGGCAACCCATAGTGTATGTATGTGTGTAAATATACATATATACACGCACACACATACACACACACACATTATGGATTACAATGAAAGCAATGCTAATATTTTTGTAAGGATGCATGTATGTTTGTGTGTGTATGTGACAGAGAGAGAGAAAAAATAAAATGGATTTTAGAGGGAGGAAGGGAGAAAGAGAGCGGAGAAAGAAAGGGAGAGAGAAACAGGCAGAGACAAATAGGGAGACATAAATATGGAGAGAGACTAAAAGAGAGATTAAGAAAGAGAAACATACAGAGATGGGGCAAAATGAAAGAAAGGAGAAAGAAAGACAAGGAAAGGCAGACAGAGATAATGACAGAAAAAGCCTGAGATAGAAGAACACAGCCATAGGGAGAGGAAGAGGGAGAAAGACAAAGGAGACAAGGAGTCTGAGCACATTTTGCAGAAAAAAAAGAAATGAGTGAAAAAGCTGAAGTAGCTTGTGTTAAAATATAATTTTCCAAACTGTGTTCCAGGAGCATTGTTCTTAAAGATATTACTAAGTTTTGGAAAAAGATCTCATGGTGAAATATATTTGGAAAATGCTAGAAGTAATATCTCCCATTTGAAATTCAAAATCCGTATTAGTAAAATAAAATATCTGAAATGAAGTTGCTGAACTTTGTTTAAACTAGAATTTCCTAAAAACAAACAAACCAAAACCCCTAATATTTCCTGAACTTATTTGCATATGGAACACTTTCTGTGGATCATAGGTAGTAACACTGAGAAATTGCTGTATTTCTGCATAAAAATATGATGTACTTGTAGACAGCTTTAAATGCAGAGGTATGGATAGGCGAGGAGCAGTGGCAAGTAAAGATTAAGGCAGTCTTGTTGGGTAGTGCAATAGGGTTTCTATTTTTAACTTAGTAGTTTACACTGGGACAAGATTATGTCCACTTAGTATATTTTGTGGCACTGTCTTAATTTTTTAAAAATTTTATTGCTAACTTTCCACCAGTTTACTTTTTCAAAGAAGATACGTAAGATACCAAGTGTAAAACATTTCTGGGAGACTCTGAGTTTTTAATTGTACTTTACAGTATTTGATTGTGAAAGTCAATAGAAATAGGTAAATGACATGGTTTTAGAATTACTGGTGAAATTCATTCTCCCATGTTACTTTTCCCCTAATTATCTGGGTTCAGGAAAAGAATTATCATATTCTAGATAATGTTTAGTGTAGCTAGATATGAATGGTGTTTGCCTCTAAATTTATAATGGATTTTGGTTGGGTAGGTCTGGCAAAAATGTGAAAAAACTGACAGTGTTTCCCCCCTACCTGATAGGTGTTTAAAAACCTCTTGTGAATGTAACTCTATGTAAACTTATTAAAAAATTTATACCCAAAGAAAACTTGTCCTTAGTCAGATCATTTTTGTACATTGTTTCCTGAAGTTAGGGCTGAATCTCTATTATGAGTCTCATGTGGACTTAGTCTGACATTATTTATTTACTCATAAAATGATCCTATATATTGTAAGAACAAAGCTTCTTGGATAACTGTCTCTCTTGCCATTCGAAAATACATTGCATAATTCAAACAATGTAAATGTATGCAAAATGCTTTGAGTTTGATTTTCAGATGATAAATTGAATGCAGGTGTTCATTGTTTATCTAATTGTAAGATAGCCCACTTTGTTTCTACTTGAGACATTCTGAGCATGGCTTTATAATTGCAGAGTGAGAAACCTGTGCATGCATGCCTTTGATTTCGTTTCCCTCTAATGTATATATTGTTCTTTGTTGGGCAAACTTCCCAGGCTGCCTTGCAGAAATAATACTGTGAATGATGTTAGAGCTGGAAGGATAGATATGTAATCGGATTATTTGTAGCCATGACCATTCCATAATTACCATAAAACAATGGTTCCTAACTTTATTGTGTGTGTTATAAAAGCTCTGAAACTTGTGAAATATCTTCCAAGAAAAATAACCACATTATAGGAAAAAATCTTTTTTTCAGAGGTTTTACAGTCCCTATGAGCCCTCTTCATTTACCTCATGTTAACAACCATCCTACATTCTCCTACACTGCTTATGGGAATATAAATTGAAACCACCTTTATGGAAGACAGCTTGGAATTATTTATCTAATTAGAATGCACACAGTCCTGTTTCTGGGTAAAGATAACCAACTGAATGTGTATCTAATTTTGCCCACTACTCAAACCTTATTAAAGCTACTAGAAAGGGATTGAAAAATGACATGGGCCCATAAGAGTAAGGAGAATAGGAGAGAGGACAATGGCAAATAAACACCTGGCAAGCAGGTAAAGGAGTAGTAACCAGTGCAATAGATCCTAGAAGGCTATGCATCTCTGAATAAATGCTTTGATTTGTTCTCCATGAAAAAAAAAAATGTTGGGAATGCTAAAAATTAAAATTGCCTACAGTAGGAATGCCCAAAAGTTCAGGACCTTGCAGCACCAGCTACCTCTAGAATTCAGTGAAAGGGGACAAAATAAGGGGGGCTTGCTGAAAACTTTTTAGAAACAGGCTGATCTTTAAATTACCTTCTCTACTTATGTCCCCACCCTTCTACCTACAGACACAGGTGGGGGTGAAGCACCCCTAAGTGTAGGAATACTTAGTGTAGTCAAGGGGAATGAATGCTTTGCCCACACAGTGACTGGAAGACCATGTGCCTGCTGAATGGGGAAGCCCATGGCCTCTTCTCCCACTCAGCAGTTAGTATCCTGGCAGCTTGGCTTTCCCTCCTGACTAGAAATTGGAAGAGTTTAATTTGGAGAATCTGTTCAGTCTAAGAAGAAAGACCTAAAAATACTAACCTCAGGGATTCCCTAGTAAGCATCTCAACCCCATCATACTACAGTAAAGCTCGTTCTGCAGAAACCCCAGCTCTGTACTCATTGCTTATAGTCTTTTAATCATCACCCACTCTTAAATATAAGCTGACAAGTATTGCCATACCATCTAAAGAATGCACTTATTGTGGAAGATAGAGACTGAAACAAATGGAAAGGAGTAATATGGAGGACACAGCGACTATGCAGGGAAAGGAAAGCTTTTAAAAAGTTACCATCATTAGAGAGAGAAAAGTTATTGGAAACATGGAACAAGATAAAAATGCTAGAAAATTAAACATTTAGAGAAAAAGAAGATCTGGTGTTAAAAATAAATCTGAGGAACCCTCCCCCAAAGGACAAAAAATATATAGGAAAGAAAAGACAATTAAGTCCAGGCAAAGAGAGCCAATACTCTGTAACAGAAGTTTCCAGACAAGAAAAAATAGAGGGAAGGAAATAATGCATCAGAAAGAATTTTTAAAAGCTTACTTCTTCGGCTGAAGGCTCGATTCCCGGCCCTGGTTGGGGCGCGTATGGGAGGCAACCAGTTGATGTATCTCTCTCACATTGATGTTTCTCTCTCCCCCTCTCCCACTCTCTCTCCCTCCCCCCCTTCCCTCCTGCCCTTCCACTCTCTCTGTAAAGCAATGGAAAAAATATCCTCAGGTGAGGATTAAAAAACAACAAGAAAACTTTCCTCTTATGCTCCCTTTCTCAGAAAGCTATTAGAGGATTTGTTCTACAAAAATTAGGGGATCAAATCAAGAAAGATTGTATGTGATACAGGAGATAGGAGATCCATGACAGGGGAGAGAGAGAGATTATCCTTAGAATGATGATATAGGGAGCTTTTAGGAGGATATTTGTGTGGCTGGCAGAGGATAACTAGTCCATGTTGAAAAAGGTCAGAAGGCTCCAAAGGTGACTTCTTCAATTGTCAAAATGCCTTATGTGTCTGAACATCTTGAGAATAGATGTAGACAGATAGCTAAGTGTTTGTTCTTAAATGAGTCATATGTAGATAGAACACTAAACACTTGAAACAAAAGATAAGTTCTAATTCTAAGGAAACAAAGACTTGTATAGGGAAGGAATTATAATATATAACTTGGCAGTGAGTAGTGTTTACATAGTCAGTGATGCAAATACTTAATATTGATTCAACAAATTTATGATGTAGAAGGGATGGGAATGGGAAGTATTAGTGTGTATTGAGGTGAGATTTGGAGGAAAGAAGACAAATCATTCTTCCATAGGTGATGGCCAATTCTGAAAATCAAGAGTCAGCATCACAAGTATGTTATTTAGAGACATGGTGTGATAGACAAAGTATTTGATCAAATTATTTACCCTCTGCCACAATGTTCTACTTTTGTACCCTTGCCATGGCCTTCTGGCAAGTGAAGTGTATTTTCCTGCTCCTTGATTCTGAATTTGGCCTCCTACTTGCTTTGGTATTTTAACAGAAGTGATATAGGCAGAGGCTTAAGTATGCTTTGCTGTTGAGCTTGCCCTCTTGTGCTCCTAGTATTGCCGTAGGAAGGCTTATTCTGGGCAGTTGCTGCCTCTCCTGTTTGGCCTGCAGAGTGCAATCCATGGATCAGACCTGCCACAGACAACCCACAGCCCTGCAGTTTGGAAGCAGAGTCATCTGTTATCCCTCAGCTGTGTGGGTGAAAAAAATTTATTGTTCTGTGCCACTGAGATGGTATGTGTATTTAAAGGAAAAATGATTGCCTTTGGGAAGACAAAGTGGGGTGAAGGGAATCGGGCAAACTTTTTCGCAACTAATCTTATATGAATATTTACTTCTTGAAACTGTACATTTATAACTGATAAAATATGAACTAAAATTCATAAATTAAGAAAACTTTATATGAATGATTTGGAGTTTATAAAGGATATCTAGTGGATGGACAAGAGATCAGGCAGTTGGGATGTATGTAATAAAAATTTTCATGTCTTCAACCATAGTTTCCTGGTTGATAAGGGCATTCTAAGAAAAGGGAGGGCTTCTATTCAAGATTAAATGGAGGTTTTATAGGATTGGATGCCTCAATGAGATAGCAGGTCAACTTTAATGCAAGGGGAGAGTAAAAAATGATGGATGAAGCCTCTGGTCAGAGACCCAGTTATAAAAATAAAAAATGTCAGAGGAGCCACGAATAGAGATGGAATGAAGCTTTCAGGTTTGATTACAGAAGAAGTTGTTCAAGTGAAGGTAAAGGTTAAGGAAGCTGCTAGAGTATTTGGAACTTTGTGCACGTGGACCTTGAATTCAGCTAGTATAATGTCAATAGTTGGGCAATGTAATCAAAGAGATGGAAATTTTAAGAAGAAATAAAAAAAGAACTGCTAGAAATAAAAAAACACTAACAGAATGAAGGTTATATTTAGGTTTATTAGTAGACTGGACACAGATGAGGAAAGAATCTGTGAGCTTGAGGATGTCTCAGTAGACACTTCCAAAACTAAAAGGCAAAGAGAAAGAAAGCCTGGAAAAAATAGCCAGAAGAAAACACCCAAGAACTGTGGGACAACTACAAAAAATATAACATGTACATAATGGGAATACCAGAAGGAGAAGAAAAAGAGAAAGGAAGACAATATTTGAAGCAATAATGACTGAGAATTTTCCCAAATTAATGTCAGACACTAAATCCACAGACCCAGGAAGCTCATAGAACACCAAGCAGCGTAAATGCCAGATAATCTATACCTAGGCATATTATATTTAAACTATAATCCCTAGCTAATGAATAAGATAAGAAAAGGAAAAAAGTTTTTGTTTGGGAAGGACATAATGAATCTTTCTTTGCAGATGACATAATTGTCTATGTAGAAAATCTGAATAACTGACAAAAAACTTTTGCAACTAAGAAGTGATTGTAGAAATGTTGCAGGATTCAAGGGTAATATACAATATTCCATTGCTTTCCTATAGACCAGCAATGTACAGGTGGGATTTAAAATTAAAAATACAACATCGTTTACATTAGCACCCCCAAAATTATATACTTAGTTATAAATTTAACAAAATGTGTATAAAAGCTGTATGAAGAAAACTACAAAACTCTGATGATCCAAGTCAAAGAAGAACTATATAACTAGAGAGATATTCCATGTTCATGGATATGAAGACTCAACAATATCAAGGTGTTAATTCTTATAGCTTTTGATAAACTAATTGTAAAGTTTATATGGAGAGGCAAAAGACCCTCCAATGCAATATTGGAGAAGAAGAACACATTTGGAAGACTGAGACTACTCAATTTGAAGACTTACTATAGCAGTTAAGACAGTGTGGTGTTAGCAAAAGAATAGACATCAGTCAGTGGAACAGAAAAGAGAACAGAGGAATAGACTGACATAGAGTTAACTGATTTTTGTCAGAGGAGCAAAGGCAATAATACAATGGAGCAGTGATAGTCTTTTTAATAAAGAGTGTTGAAACAACTGAACATTGACATACAGAAAATGACTCTAGACACAGATCTTACACCCTTCACAAAAATGAACTAAAAATGTAACCTAAATGTAAATCATAAAACTATAAAACTCCTAGAAGATAACATAGGAGAAAACCTAGACACCTTGGGTATGGTGAAAACTTTTTAGATACAGTGCCAAAGGGCACGATTTATGAAAGGATTGGTAAGCTGGACTTTTTTAAAGTTAAAAACTTCTGCTCTGCAAAATAATCTTTGAAAAGAATGAGAATACACAAATTGGAAGAACATATTTGCAAAAGACATATGTGATAAAAGACTGTTATCCAAAATATACAAAGACCTTTTAAACTCAACAATATGAAAATGAACAACTGAATTTTAATAAAAAGTTAAAAGACCTAAGTGGAAAAGATTACACTGAAAAAGACATTCAGATGGCAAATAAGCATTTGAGAATGTGTTCCACATCATATGTCATCAGGAAAGTATAAATTATAACAAACATGAGTTATCACTACACATCTATTAGAATGGCCAAAGTCCAAAACACCGACACCTAATGGTGGTAAGGATGAAAAGTAACAGGAACTCTCATTCATTGCTGGTGGAAAAGCAAAATGTCACATCCACTTGGGAACAGAGTTGGACAGTTTCTTACGACAGTAAACACACACTTACTGAATGATCCAGCAATTGCATGCAACCCTTCATATTTGCTCAAATAAGTTGAACACTTATGTCTATACAAAAACTTACACACGAATGTTCATACTAGTGTTTTCATAATCTCTAACCCTTGGAAGCAACCAAAATGCCCCTCAATATGTGAATGCATACGTGAACGGTGGTACATTCAGACAGTGGGATATTATCCAGTGCTAAAAATTGGTCTATCAAGACACAAAAGACATGCAGGAATCTTAAATGCATTACGCTAAGTAAAAGAAGCCAATCTGCACGGGTTATTGTATGATTTCAAGTATATGACTTCTGGAAGAGGCAAAACTAGGGAGCTAGGAAGAAGTTCAGTGGTTGCCAAGGGTTGAGGGCAGGACAGAGAATGATTAGGAGGAGCTCAGAGGATTTTTAAACAGTAGAAATGGTCGGTGTGATACCAGAGTGATGGATATATATTATTATACATTTGTGACAACTCATAGGATGTGAAACACTAGGAGTGAACTCTAATGTAAACTGTGGGCTTTGGGTGATAATGATTTACTGGTGTATGTTCATCGACTAATAAATGTACTACTCTGGTGTAGGGTTTTATAGTTGGGAGGCTGTGAATATGTCGCGGTAGGGGGTATATGGGAAATATCTGTACCTTCTGCCCAATTATGCTATGAACCTAAACTGTTCCCCAAAGTCTGTTACATAACTTGAAATAAAAATGAGCCCACAGAAATTTAAATTCTGTTGAGACCTCCAATGTTTGTAAAATCCATATTCTGTCCTCAAAAAATGATATATAGCTTTTCTGGGAGTATAGTTTTACGTTGACAATCATTACCTTAGAAATTATGAAGAAACTGTTCCATTGTTTTTCCGATTTTTATTGTTGCTATTAAGAAGGCTGTACTAAGTTGGCTTTCTGCTTCTTTAGAAGACCTTTTGTTGTTGCTGCTAATTGTACTTTCATCTATTAGCTTCTTTATTTCATAAGAATTTTTAATTTGGAAACTCATGTTCTTCATTACTGCAGTTTTTAAAAAATTATTTGGTCGTTCCCGTGTCCTACCCTTTTCTGTTCTGTTTTCTTTCTTCTTCTTTTTATTTTCTTTTTTTTTTTTCTTTTAATATATTGGACTTCGTGGTTGCCATCAATTATTCTTTTCTCTCCTATTTTTTAGTTTGCCACCCTTTTAAATATTATCCTGTCTTTTTATGAGTATAAATACTTTTTCATTCTGGGCTTATTGTTGTTGTTTTTTAACTGCATAATTTCTAGTTTCTCCAAAATACTGTATTTTTTGCCTTTTTAACTTATCTTTCATGTTTGAATTTTTCCTTGGGTTTCAGTTAAACCTGGGCTTTCTGCTCATGTTTGCCTGCTGGAGGCGGTTGGATTTGGTAGGTTTGAAGAAGAGGTTTGTTGCCTGTGAGCTTCACTATATAACACCACTGGGATGGACTGTGAATTGGGGGACCTCCGACAACAGTCCTCAGGGGTTCTGTCTGGGAAGAACGTTGTTCTACACTATTTTGGGGTCTGGGTTTAGGGAGGCCCAGAGTTCTCAGTGTGTGTGTGGGGGGGTGGTGTGTGGGGGGGGGGTGTGGGGTGTGTGTGTGTGTGTGTACTTCATGTGATCAGTGATATCACTGTGACCCCCAGGCTGGATAATAAATGTTGACATTTTGTGCAATTACAGATCCATTACCTTTCTTGATTAAAATATACCATCTTGCTGGGTATTTTCTATTTGTTCCATCTGTTCTTTTCCTCTTTTTTCTTTTTGCCTTTGTATTAATAATCTGATTTTTTATAATTCCATCTTATCACTATTGACTTCTTATTTTTAACTTTAAAATGTCTGACTAGTGATTGCCTTGAGTTTAGAGTATGCATCTAATCACAGTCACCTTTAAATTAATATTATGCCTCTTTATGAGCTCCCAGTAGCGGGATATTTAAGAGGAACCTGCAAAGGGTTGTAAACTCCAGTGTGACTGGCTCCCAGAGGTTTTGTGTTCTCCTAGTTGTGTCCACTCAGTATTTAGCAATTTGTTGATGTTTCTAGCCGATTTCTTCTTATCTGCCTGTATGGCACCCAGTGTCTTCCTTTTGTGTTCTACCCTAGGCGAGCCAGTGCTAGCATCCTCTCTGTCCTTGGGGCAAAGTGCCTTTTTTAGATTTAAGGCTGATTATCTTGTGGCCTCAGTTCTGGGGTCATGAAAAAGCCGTGCTTGTGTAGTTTATCTGCTGCCACTTTTGTTCAGAAACGAGCATAATTTTTTCCAACTTTCCATATCCTAGACAAAAGTAGAAATCATCATCAGTGTTCTTGCAACACAGAAGATCAGAATTTAACTTGTCATGAAGCATGCATTTTTTTAAACTCATCGTGAAAGCAAGGTTTTAATGCCAAAAAATTACCAAAAACTCTATAAATAGTTGTAATATCAGTCCATCCAATGAATGATAACTTCAGACTACTCTTTCTGCAAAAACACTTCGCCTCTGTTTCTGGTATGTATTTCATATATACCTGGCCCATAATTTTTCATGCTTCCCATTGACCCTGGTGACTGGAATCCTAAAGATTTTATGCATTCTATTGGCTGTTGCTGTCTTGGCTGGTACATCACATGCCTGACAGAAGCACAGCATCAAGTACTATTCTTACCCCACCAGCTGGGATGGAAGGAGTAGCTGTTCCTGTGGGCTCCTCTCAGTATTCACCTTGTGAGCACGTTTATGGTGTCCACAGGTGTGGTCAGTATCCTGCCTCCGGGAAGAGTCAGGAAAAGCATCAGTGCTAATCATCTTTGGGATTTAACCATGGGTTAAAGAGAAAACTCTGTTTACTGTACATACATCTCACTCTCATACTAGATGAGACTGTGCAGATGCTGAAAGTACAAAGTAGAGGTTTGCCAAAATTCATCTTAACTTACTTGAATGTAACTACTGCTGGTAATACTACATTAAAAATGAAAATGTCGCCCTGGCCCGGTGGCTCAGTTGATTGGTGGCTCAGTTGGTTGGAGTGTGGTTCTGTACACCAAAAGGCTGCAGGGTCAGTCACCGATCAGGGTCCATACTAGAGGCAAACCATTGATGTTTCCCTTTCACATCGATGTTTCTCTCTCCCTCCGTCTCTCTCTCTCCTGTCTCTCACATCAATAAACACATTCTCAAGTGAGATAAAAAATGAAAATGTCTAAGAAGTATGTCACATGATATAGTTTAACAGAATAGAACATTTCCTAGAACTAAGCCTGAGGCTGTTCTCGTCAATTTGGGACTCTACATATATTTGATGGTTATATTTCCTTGTCCATTTTCTTCATGAACAGTTATGGTTAGGATTTTGCAACCTCCTATATGATAAAACAGCTTTGGCAAAGGATGATGAATGTCATAATTTGTTATTTTCTTGCTGTCTTTCTTACATGGATGCACTTTTTATAAAATGCAAACCTGAAACCTCTGTATCCTTTGTATGGTATCTTTGGCCTTAAAGATATCCCTCTCCTCCAGTTTTATTCAGTCTTTAAAATGAGATCAGAGACCATTTCCTCTGCTAGGCCATCCTTAAAGCCCTCACATTAGCATTAAGTATTTTATCTCCTGGTCTACTTCTAGATACTCTGCTGGTGCTTCCTCTGCAACATTCTGTAGCAAATATTTGTTATTAATCAGTCTCCCCTTCTAGACTTGAGTCCTTGAGGACACAATAAATGTCTCATTTATATTTATATGCTCACACTTAATACAAAGAATATTATCGGCACTCGGTATTGTACAGCTAAATTATATTATGCCAGTAATATTAATGGTTCACTTAATAAGCTTAAAAATATATATATTTTCCTAAATCTATAGGAGACCTTTACAAAGCTGTGTCAAGTTTCCAAATCAAAATATAAATCATTTAAAAAGGATACATTGATATTTAAAATATTCAGGTGAATAAGAGCTATAACCAACGAATATAAATTGATATAAATATAAGGTAGGGGATTTGGAGTTTTATGAATACATATATTTGTTAAATCAAGTTATGATGTGGTAATCCTCAGCCATACCCTCAGGCATTTTAGACATGTTTGGAAAGGTAGCTTATGAGCAAAGAAGATTAAAAATTATGTTTATATGACACCTGAAATGACTGAGGAAGTTTGAGACTCTTATAATTGCAAAATTCCTATTTTCTACTGGCTTTTAGGGCATAGGGGAAATTATTCTGAAACTGGACTAGTCAGTAGCTAAAGAGCTTGGAAATTCTCTACCCTCTTCCTTTCCTCTATGCAGTTGATTATGCAATAAATTATCTAGTTGTACTTAAAATATATTTTGACTTGTTAACTCTTTTTTTTTTTCCTGCCCAGTGTAGTGACTATGACCTGGATTATGGAACTGAGTGTTTGCAGTTGACTCTAAAATACTGTCACATTAAAGCCAAACTTGTGGAAGGATCACCTGACCTCTGGAAGGTAATGGCGTTGGTGCTTTGTTTCGGGTCTTGTCTGTGCGTATGTCATTCCTAAGGACACATGCTGCAAGTACAAACACCTGCCAGGTGCTTTAGAAAATGGAGACTGGGTATAAAAATACTTGGTTTCATACTGAAATAATATTTCTAGGAGAAAAAGGTGCATGTGTGTGTGTGTGTCTTTGTGTCTGTGTCTGCAGGGAGTTCAAAGAGTCTTACTGGATTTTCTGAGTCATCAAAGTATGATATCATTTCTATTGCTTGGCTTTAAGAAAATTTACTTTGACATGATTTACTTAAACAAATTTCATTTAGCCAGAAAGATTTCTTTATTCACATTTTTGTCTTGTTCTTTGTGTGTTTCCTTTTACTCTGTTGCCTTACACTCAACTGGATTTGAGGATGGGACTCTGCTTTCCACAATAGCCCTGGGGTGGGAGCTCCAACTTTTTTGGAAAAATCATGTGCCCTAACAGGATCATGGATTCTAAAAGGGCATGTGATGCACTGAATTGGGTAAAAGGTCTTCCACATGATAGTTATGAGGTCTTTTTTAGGTACCACATTTATTCTGTTAAGTGAGGTGAAATGGCTTTGAGTGCTAATATTGCAGTTGTTTCTGGTTCCTTATTTCCTTCTGCCTCTTATCTTTCATTACCTTCCACCTTTATCTTTTTGATATTTTTCCACCTGTTATTTATCCCCATGTAGCCTCTTATGATGACATTGTATGAGTTGCCTTTAACTTAGGCTTCTAATTTAATTTTGTGGTCTTATTTTATGTGGATAAAGATGATCTCAGTTGCTTTTAAACCAAAGCAATGAAACCCACACTTTGACATTAATGTTCTAATTCTAAAATAATTCCAATGGTTCTACCATTTTTTAAAACTAAGACTTGAGAAAATATTTAGTACAATTACACTAAAACTGGTACTGGACTCAGGTGGCAGTGCCAAGTACCTGGAGCATGATTCATAATCTGACACAGTGAAAAACACATCTGAAGAGGCATGTCACTACCATGAAACATTAAGTTCAGAGCCAGGACACCTTCTCCTACCTCTCAGAGTCAGAGTGTTCACCCCCAGGGTGGTATGAGGAATGACTAGGACTATTACTCTGATACCAGAAACCCGAGGAGAGTTACTATTTTTTATTTTACATACAGTATTTTTTGTAAAAGTAAATGTAAAATTCAGAGTTGATGCCAACCTTCTTGTTGCAGGTACTCTGGTACATGGAGGAAACATCAGGTTTTTCAAATCACCATGCATAGTAGAGGACACCCCCATGAATGACCAACCCCCCTCCCCAAAGAGTGAGCAACCACTGGAGAGCACAGGACTGACTCCCCAGAATAGGTGTTGGCTCTCATGCTTTGTCTGAGTGCTAGTGCCTTGCGAGGCCTTCACGAGTACAGACTGACTTCAGTGGAATTTCCTCCAGCCTCCAGAACTTCCATTTCTTTAATTTATAGTTGTACCATGTTTTTGTCTCAATATAATTAAATATGTGGTCAGTTACTACACTGTACAGACCTAATTGAACAGACTTCTTATTTCTAAATGCTGAAACCATCCTCAAGGCTTGAAAGATTTATAAAAGATTTATAAGCAGTTATTTAAGAAATTCAGCTCTGTCCCATTGTCTGAAAAGACTTCTTTAGAGGGAGTTTCTGAAGCATTTGAGTCATTACAGTATTACTGGAATGGCTGACTTTTCATGTGAACTTTTTTTTATTTAGATCCAAGTGTTTTAGCATCTTTTCTAAGAACTAAACAAACAAAACAGTCTCACTTTTTGCATTTATTTTAAACCTCAAAAATACATTGTGGTGGCATTACTTCGTTTTGGAGGTTTTCATCTAGTAATTTCAGTCTAGAGGAAAGAACATTCTCAACATAGATGTAATTGATGTAATGGAAATAAATATAATGAATATCCCCCAGTCTCAATTTGTACCTAATAAATATTCTATATTTTTAAATTTTAAGATTTTCTGGCTTCTGATTATTGTAGTAACATATTCGTCTTCTCTTGAGGTGAAAGATGGGAGTATAGTGTAACTTAACTCATGTAAGATGGTAGCCAATTGGACTTGGCCCTGAAAAGTCTCATTTACGATATTGAATGTCAACACAGTTGGAGCAACACAAAGTAGGGGTGACAGTGTTTGTGTTCTTTTGTGCTCACTTTGAGGTACCTGAGAGAGCCCTGGCCTGGGCATAGGAAGAAAACTATCTCTGTGGGTCTCAGTTTCAGGTTTTTCTTCCATTGGGAAAAAAAAGTATCTATGCATAGCTCTATGTATATATCTCTATCTCTCATCTATCTATTTACTTTAGCTACACACTTTACCCTGATGAAATGTTGCACAGAAGCACAGTCAAACAACACAGACAAAACTCGAGCTACGCCAAGTGAGTGGCAGGTGTGGGGCTCAGAGTCTCAGCTGCACAGAGCACCTCCCCTGTTCTGCAGGTGGCCCCTGAGGCTCTAATGCACTGGTGTGAGAACAAGTAAATCAGAGGACTGAGGCTCTCTCCCATCACTACAAGGTTGATATTTTTTTAAAGTAACTGTTTGTCATAATGTGTTTTGTAAAGACGAACTGTAGATCATGCTGACAAGAAAATCAACTTCAAAACTGATCATTAAACTGTTTTTGAAATGAAAAATAAGGAAAGGGCAACCTATATTACTATAAGAGTTCAACAGAAAAAGAATAACTTATTAATTCAGAATTACATTTCCCAATACTTTTCCCTTTGATGTATGTTAGATATTTTATTTAGGAAAAAAAATGCTGTTTTAAACACAGTACCTTACAAGTTTATCAGAAATATTTTGTAGTTTATTTTCATTAAATCAGTGTTTGAGAAGTGTAGCTAAGGTATTCAATAGGCTTTATGTTGAAGATATTAATAAAATAAAAAATCTTTAATCAGCATATAGTAGGTATCTACAGCCTACAAGAAAAAGTAGACAAAAAAAGGAAATTTAGGAGTTTTTCTTGTTTATGCAGTTAATTACTTAATATTAGTGGAGAAGGGAACTTTGGGTAATAAAAACATGTATTTTATTCATAAGACTGACTCCATTGCAAAAATGTTTTCTTGCAAGTATGCTAGAGAAAAGCTTTTTCGTATTTGAAACCAAGTTTTCTTTAAATTAAAAAAAGCCATCATTAAGATTTATTTTAAAAATAAAAGGTACTTTCACAATTCTGTTTTTTGTTGGTATGCAGTCTTGTCCCTCAACAAAAGCAGGAAGGGATAAAAAAAATGAATAATGGTAATTAAGGTAATTAGCCATCTTCACATTAATTTCTGCGCTTACCCTACACAGCAGACAATTATAGAAAAAAAAGCATTTTCTCACTTAAATTGAAAACATTGAATCTTGATTTCAGATATCTAGTTAACTTGATTTTAAAGCAAAGAAAGAAAAACTTATTTAATTCTTAGAAGAAAATTTCTCCACTCAAATGTAGTCGTCACAAGTGAGATGTAGCCTATTTTGATTGCTCTGTTCCCAGCACTTAGAACAGGACCCAGAACACAGTAGTTATTTCATAAGTATTTGTTGAATGAATAAATGAGATCAGTACATTCTTTAATTTGGTGAAATGCACAGCATGAACCTTTAGATGTCTGTTTTCTGTTTTTTCCAGATAATAGAATTACACTGTGGATATAGTACTAGTTTTGGTTGGCGTGTGCTTGATTTAGAGATAATGCAGCAATGTCACATTTAATTTAAACAGATTAGTTGAATGCTTGAGCAACTTCTCATCTGTCTTACAAATGAACTGATACTTTAATTATGGATTATAGTTTTGGACTAGGATTTATCCTGTAGGATGAAGGCATAGCACAGCAGTCTATTTTGGGTGGAAGTGCCCTGAGCCACTTGGCCTGAACAGAATTTCTGTACAAGTCTGGTTATGAGATAATTTGGAGGAAAAAAGTTTGAATTGTAGGCATAGAAAGGTACTAATTTGGTGAGTATTTCTCAAAGTAGGTTCTTAGACCATTCTCATCATAACCACCTGAGCTCTTGAATGATGAGCTCCTAGGACCTTATGGTATTTATTAGTATAGTTCATTATTTACTACATTTACAGTCCTGTGATATAGAACTAATTCTGCAGTGCAGTGCACCTGACATGTTCCATATCTGAGCTCACTGATGCAGCCTGGGAAGTATCTGCCATAGAACTATGTCAGGTTAATTTACAAAGAACAGATTATAATTGCAAGGAGGCTGTGTGTTTTTAAGGAAAGATCCTGATTGTTCTTAGGTACGTGGTGGTGCCTTCTAGGCTCTTTTTATTAGAGCCATAAACTCCTCACAAGGTGAACCTTATCTGGGTATATACAAATACACTTAATTCAGAAGGAACTCCCTTCTTAATGTGAGTTGATCTTTGAGAATTTCCTCATTTCAGCTAAAAATGTGATTTGGTGATTTTTGTTATACTTAGCTTTTCTTCCTCTCAAGGTAAAACCTTACTATTAAATAATAATGTGAATACTTTTATTAAAATAGTACCACATATTCTTTGAGATAATACTTTAGTTACATGAATAAGATTTTGGTAAACATTGCCACATAGTATCCCAATTTATTTAAAGATTTAAAAAGCAAATCTTCAACCATTTGTAGAAATAGAATACATTATTCTGAATTTGCTGATGTTGTTGTAATTTAGAAATTGTCAGTGCTGTATGTTTATAGATTCTCCAAAATCAAGAATTTCCTCAGAGGCATAATTTTATTGCTTTCACATTCCTTCCTGCTCTGTTAAGTCTAATGAGGTTTATCTGTCCTTTAGGTGACCTACAAACGAGATTTGTATGCAGCTGAATCGATTATTAAGGGTATGTTTGGCCTTATGACTCTCAGTTCCTGTTTCAAAAATGTAAGCCAGTGCAGAATTTCTCATGACATTTTAGATCTCAGAATTCTCAGAAGTATAAATGCCTGTAGGCCATGGAAGTCTGTGATTTGCTTTTTTGAAAAATAATTACATGTTGTTTCGTTTCCCGCTTGTGAAATATCACTTATTATGTGTGATTTATGTCAGATTGGTTTTACTTTTTATAAAGGAAATGCTTTATTAATTTGAAGAAAGTATGGGACTATTAGAAATAAAAAGTGATATTTTAATAAATTGATAAAGATTTTATATTTTATTTTTACTATTAAGAGGACTGATTCCCCCATCATTATAATATCAGTATATTAGATAGTATCTTTCATATGGGAAAAATTATTCCAAAAATATGGAAATTCGACTGGGTGATGTTTTAATTCTTTTTTGGTTCTGACAATGACTAATTTTGTTTGGTAATTTTAGATATTACATATATAATAATCCCTTTCTCATTCTTTTTAATCTCTATGACTCTAATGTCCCAGCTACACAGAGGTAGTTTATTTAATAATCAACAAATATCTATCACTGTGCTACATGCTGTGCTAGGAATGTAATGCAGATGCCCACACTGGACATTCGTTCTGTGTTTGCAGCCTCCATTGCTTAAACCAAGGTTTCCTTGCCTTGGCATTACTGGCATTTGAGGCTGGGTAATTCTTTGTTGAGGAGACTGTTTCCTGCATTGGGTTTTTAAGCAGCAAGCCTGGCCTCTGCTCTCCCTTGCCCATGGTGTGAGTGTCGGAGGTGTCTTCTGACTGTGTTAAAGGCATGGTCCTAGCAAAAATCAGAGGGGTCCACCCCCAATCTTGAAGCAAGTACTGTCCTTTACAAGGTTAGTAACGGATTCCTTCAAAAATGGATTAAGGACAGAGTTGTATGCTCAATTTTTAAGAGGGGAACTTGTAAACTTGTTTGAGAGGTGAACTTGTAAATTCAAACTTTGAAGTTGGAAAACAACCACCACTGAATCTGCATTCTGAATGCACCAGTTTATTATAAAGTTTTGGGAAAACCACCTATTTAACAACTAATTGGCTTCACATTCAGAAAACTGAAATCTTTTCTCTGGTCATGACATTCTATATTTATAGTTTACCCTGAAGTTTTTTTGTCCGTTAGGAATATTGTGTTTCAGACCATTAATGTACTATAATTTGTGTCTGTGTATCTGCATGTAAACAAATCACCTATAGCTATAAATCAAAATGTTGACATATATTTACATATGAGCCAGGCGATGTGTAAACATTACTCTGGAGGAGTTGGCTAAACCATGATGTGGTTGGGTTACGTTCTCAACACAAGGAAATAAAAAACTTGGTTTGGTTTCTTTACAGAGTCCTATCTTTGTTACCTAGGTAAAATGGAAATGATCTATTTTGTGACTAGTTTTAAGTGGTTCCACTGAGAATTCTACACACGTCTGCTTATATATCATCAGAGCAGTCTTCTTTGCATGTAAAAGCCTACATTTTAAGTGTAATTGCGGGGGCTATCGCTTTGGTAATTGTTTGCAGAGAGAAATCGGTTTTCTTATTTAGGTAACATGGTCTAGTATACTCTTTTTATTTTTAAAGTATTTTAAACATGTTCTACTTTTATTCTCAGGGAAAGTCTAACTGGATGTAAACAGCTGATATAGATGGACAATCTCCCAATGTTTCCTTATGCTCTGGGGTTTGCTTTTCTAATTCCCCAAAAGATTCTTATGTTGCCCGTGTCCATTGGGGACCACTGCTCTGGTGCCTTCCTACAATCATTGTGGCCCAGCAGCATTCTGACTCCCTGAGAACTTGAATGCAGAATGCCTGGCCCCAGGACGATAACTTAGAATCCGCATTTTAACAAAAACCCTGGCCGATTAGTTTGTACAGCCAATTCCAGAAGCATTCCTCTAGGTTGCTCTTTACTGTTCATTTCTTTCCAAATAATGTATCTTGGCATTAAGAGCTTGACATTTTAGTATGTTCCCTCAGTTCCAAATGCTCGTTTGGGCCACTGAGATTGCTACCTGACTTCAAGATGCAGTAATACTACTTCTAAGGCCTGATAGTAGAAAGACCTCTGGGCCTAGGAAAAATAAGACTCTTGGATTTTTAAAAATAAAATTCCAAAATATAATATGGCATATAGCCAGCTAACTAGCTGAGCTATTTAGTCACCTTTTTGCCTTTCCCTAGTAAATGTTCAACATATTTTTCTAGGCACTTCCACTACACAGCGTTTATTGGTACTTACTTTGTGCCAGGCATTGTTTAAAGCATTTTGTGTGTATTATTTCTTGCTTCTCCAAGAACTGAGTGATGTAGGTAGTGTTATTATTTCCATATTATGTGATATCCAAGACGGATAGAAAATACATTGATTCTTCAATACTGGTTCCCACCGTAGACAGTTTACCTGTTTATACAGCTACTCCCCCTTTTATTCCTCCTCAAGCACAGATTGTTCGGATCCCCTTGTCTGAAGTCTTGGGCTACATGTGTTTTGGAACTTGGAATACTTTACATTTTCCAAAGCTACTGCATTACACCACGGGTATTATGTCACATCATCAGTGGGATTTGGGACCTCACCACATAATGAGACTTGTAATGCCTAAATGTTTACATTCAATGAAGAGGAATGACTATAGAGCCTCTAGCCAGTTTAGGTTCGGGACTGATTTAGCCACCAACTTTATATATTGAAACAATTTAAAAAATTCATTTTAAGAACTTTTTGGGTTTCGGCATTGCCTGTAACTTGTTGTGAACCTTTTTAGGTAGTGAATTAGTAAAAGTGGGAAAAATGCCTAGTCTGTTTTTCTTTTGGATCCTCTAACGTTGAGTTGAGTTGAACTGAGTGGCATGTCAACAGGTGCAGCTATGCTTTTTCCCCCCTTTGAATCTGAGGACCTTAAATTATGGAAATACGTAGTCATTCTGCCTCACCTTACCAACTCTACCTGTTTCCAACAGATGCATATGGGGATCTAGTGAATCTATCCAGATATCATGTATCTTTTTTATTTTTTTAAATAGAGATATAATATTTGATTATGTATTTTTGTCAAGGTGTAAAACCAGAACTTGGATCACATGGCACATACTTTATATATGTTATTTCATTTATTCTTTGTAATAGCACCATACCCTAGATATTATTGCTCCGTTTTGCATGTGGGAGCACTGAGACACGGCTTAGGTACTTCCCTCTGGGTCACACAGTAAGAGGGAGAGCCACAGTTGAAACCCAGGTCTTCCTTTTTCTTAAGGCTGACTTCACTCTGGGATGTGGCCACTCTGCACCTCTGAGTCGTGGAGCTACTCATGCTGACCACTAAAGTGGACACTGGATTCAGTATCTCTTTTTGTAAGCAAATGGCTTATAAAGTTCAGCCTGCCTCACTTTGATTCTGTTGGGTTAAAACTGTATCTTCAGCTACCTCGATGAAGAATCATCACATGATCGAGACAGGATGTTTTGTGCCAGTGCTGTGCTAATCACACACAGTCTTCCAGAGAGTGTGGGCAAAACATGTAACATTGAAACGGCAGATTTCTAGAAGCGGACAGAGAAAGAGGAAAGGTTAAAATTCAAAATCCAAATAATACTTTTAAAATGACTGGTTGGGTACTGTTTAGTTTTTTCTTTTTGTGCTAATTCTGCCAGTTTAGTTGTTTGTTATCTAGCCATAACAAAGTTTTTCTCTTCTGGGATGAACTTTTTTTTCGTGTTGTGATGTGAATGCTTAGTATTCTGTAAGTTGTTCTTTCAGAGCTGCTTTTTTTTACTTGAATACCGATTATTGCTAGTTAAAAAATTATATTTTGATGTAACTATTTTCTTGTTTAGTTTTTTCAGATTACAAAACATTTCTTTGATAAGTGTCATGTCTTCTTGCAGGAGCAATTTGTACTCCCAAGTTTACTTGTCACTGGAACAGCATGTGTACTTTGGTCCATCTTAATTTATGTGCAAGTCTGTATCTTTAGTTTAGTGTGGGAATTTCGGATAAGCTTTTGACTAAGATTCCCAAATTGTGGTTTATATATAGCAAGTCTCAAAATCCTACTTTTTTAATGTTGTTAGATAAGTTTTATTTTTAAGTTTATTTTAGCATCAATATATTTAGCTGGATTTTTATTTGTAGTAAACTATTCAATAATAGGAAACATATATAAAGTAGTACTCGTATATTTGTCCTTCACACAGTCATCTGCATTGAAAAATGTACAGTTAATCACAAATTCACTGTTATGTAACTAAACATTCTTAATATATATATATTTTTTGAGGTAGAGAAATGGATTTGGTCATTTTTCTTTAATGTTTATCCTTTTAGGCCTCTCCTCTGAGTGAAATTTAAAATATAAACTTTTCTAGGGAGTAGTGTGATTAATTGGCACAAGACAATGGGCTGACTGATAAGTGTGTAAACAACCACTTAACGAAGTATTGTACTTTTGTGACACAAGCTGGGTGAGCCCTCCCAAGCCTGCTCTGTATGCGCAAACCTACAGAAACTATTAAAATGATAACAGATGCCAGCAGTAGCATACTTTGCCTAGACTTAAATATGCCATACAAACAGTCCCAACTGCATTTGATTTAGTATGCTGACCATATTCTGGCAAAAGGATCAATATTTTAAAATCTTCTAAGAAGAAAATCCCTAGGGAACTTCTGAATAAATGATTGTATTTCTTTCCTACCATCATTCCTCTTGAAATCTTTTAATATATTTAATTTGGTGGCTTACGAGTGTTTTTAAACTCACTATATTTTATTTGTTCCTGGTTAGGATTGTAGAAACCTAAGTAAACTTATGATATAAAAAAGCCTTATCATGCCTCTTTTCATCTAGTGGTTTATATAAAAATGGAAAAACAAAAATAGTTAAAATTCAAAATTATTTTTAACTGGTTTTCTTTACTAGTAGTTAAAAATGGTTAATATTAATGTTCATGTAAAAACTCATGTCTTTTCCCAGTCATTATGTAATGTTTTTTTATTTGTTAAACACTTTCTTATAAAGGAAATTAATTGAATTTGATTTCTCAGACATATAAATCTGTTGGTTCAGAAAGTTAGATATTCCGAAAATACATTTTTATTTTCAACATCAATGATACAGGTGATTTCTTTTAATGTTAAGTATTTATGAAGTTAAGCTATAAATCCCGAAAATTCTGCCTTTTTGTATTTCATGCAGTTAAAAAACTTATTCCAATGGGAAAGCAATTGAATCCTGTTGTGCTTATACACTGAAAGTAGCTGAATGTACTTTTCAGTTGGCTCTGTCTGAAAGGAATAAAATCCCATGAGATTAAGGTCAATTCAGTGTTAGAGGAACTAAGAAGACTCATTGTGTTCAGTGAATATTTTATACACATGAAGAAACTAATGCCTTAATCTTATAGGGCTTCATTAATATTTTCACGTAAAATCATAGCATTTAAGTAAAAAATACTTTTGACTTTTTTCAATCACATTGGAAACACGGAAACTTGCAGTCAGGTTTTCTCCATCTGTAACTGGCCAGCGTGCTGCATCTGTGGCGTGTCCTCAGCTTTTCCTTGTTAGATACCCGGCGATGGTGCCACTTACGTGATTAACGATGCCTTTTCAGCAATGCAAAGTGACAGCCACGGTTTACATGGAAACTGCAATTTTTGATGTCTGGTTTTTGACTATGATACTTCATTTTCCAAATTTTCACATTAATACCATAACTCCTTTGTACGTAATACAGTTTTTGTTCCTCACTCTCTTGAAAATAATTGTATTAGGACTGTATCTTACGCGAATCTGTAAGAACACTTGCGTCAAGCTTTAATTACCAAGAACAGGAAGACTGCAATGTGATTTAATAGCAGTTTGGTTTTCTTGGAATCTTATTGTAAAAAAAATTTTTTTTTAATTGGAAAGTTAAATGTTTGGGTCAAGATTAGAGAAAGTAGAAGTTTACTTTTTTGTTTAACTTTATAATTTTTAAAAATTTGTCATCATTAGGATGCTAATTCAAACACAGTCAAGTAAATCTGTCATGTTCAAAAACTTCTAAGGTCACAGTGAGATACTAAGCAATTAGCTAAATAAGACTTGATAATAGTCAAAAGCGAGCCAGTTATATTTTACTCTGAGGTAGGTAGGAAAAACAGCAACAAAAACGGCAAACATGACATTTATGCTCAAAGCAATAATACATTTTGTAAATCTACTGATGATTCCCTAGCATTTCCTTCAAATTTATTTCTCTTTTAACTGAGAAACCGTATATTCTTTGAAAAGGAAAAAAAAAAAGTACTGCATCTTTACTTGGAAACCAGTAATATGTGTAAAAAGACGTGCAGGAAACAAGATGTCACATGTATGTTCCTTACTTCTAAGGTAGGAAACTTCATCCTGTATTTAGTGACTCATTTAAACATGTGGTTAAGATCTGATATAAAACATCTTTTTAAAAAACCTGACTACGTACCAGTGCCCTCCAGTTGAAACATGTCAACAGTGGAGCTCACTTCTCAGAAGACCACTCTAACCTTTTCATGTGGGATGTATGGTTTTGTTGTGAGTCTCTGTTTACTGTCCCTGTTGTCCACTTGTCCTGCAGTCGTGGCTTGTTGGCTGCCTTTTGTTTATTAACTCCTTGCTGTCCCCCTTCCTGGTCTAATAGCTTCCTCTGTCAAGGTGTTCAGAGGAACCTTAGGCATCTTTCTACAGGTGAGACTGTGTCAGGGACTTCAAGGTTCAACAGTGGTGATTCTGTTTAATAATACAACTAAAAAACTTTTCATGTGAGACAGATAACTGCCCTTACTTTGAAGGGATTAAGGCTTGAAACATCTTTTGGAAAGGATTGTGGTTGGATTTGATATAGTTGTTTTTATTTGGCTAAGAACACTAAAATTTTGGCTCCCAAGGTCTGTATAGTGGATAACAAGGCCTTGTGGACATCATGGTGTTAAATGTTTCTAAGAAAATTGAAGGCTGACTTCTGGATTTTTTTCTCACTTGCTTGTGGAACTAACAATATTTAATAAGTTTATTTCTTCTCCATGCTATTTGAAAATTTCTTGTAAAACACAAACACCATCCTGGGTGCTCATGAGTCTCTACTGATGATTAATTAATGGAGGCAAATGTCTAGATATTTTTTCTCCTTGTTAATTTGTCAGTGCGCCTGCCATATGGTAAAGAGGAAGCTGTGCATATCAGAAATTATACATATTACTATTTTGTGAGGCAAAATGAAAAGACTCCAAATTGCATCTATTTTTTAACCCTTGAACAAAAACAGTATACTTTATGTATACCAAGAGGAACTATTAAAAAATGAGTATGTTATAAATTAAATTTTGGTCTCATTCATAAATTATTAGATTTATGAAGGCCTTTAGTTAAAATAACATTGGAATTGAACACTTATGAGAACATATTACGGATTGCTGAAGAGGGCTGCATTAGAGAAATGGAACATACAGGAGAGGCTGTGGTAGAAGAGGGTATTACCCAAATAGACAGGATATAATCCAATATCACTTGGCACACCAGCCACCAGGCAAACCTAAACTCACATGGCAAAGGACGATCAATAGATACCCATGCTGGGATGACAGAGATGTTGGAATTATCTGACAAATACTTTAAAGCACTGATTATAAAATTGCTACAATAAATAAGGGGGAATGCTTTTTTAAAAATTAAAATTTTTTTCCAATTACAATTTGCATTCAATATTATTTAGTATTAGTTTCAGGTGTACAGCATGGTAGTTAGACAGCCATGGGAACACTTTTGAAATGAAAGATGGAAAGTCTCAGCAAAGGCATAGAAAACATAAAGAGCCAAGTGGAAGTTTAGAACTGAAAAAAATGTAGTAACCAAAATAAAAAACAAAATGTTGATGACAGAGCAAGTGTCGGTGTAGTTAAGTAGATCAGAATTTTTTCAGTCAGAGTGACAGAATGAAAAGAGATTGGGGGCAAAATGAATAGTGCTCAGCATATGTGGGAAAATAATAGTTCGTCTCCATCCGGGAAGGAGAGAAGAAAGTGCAGTATAGAAAAAATATATTTGAAGAAATACTAGATTAAAAATTCCCCAAATTTGGTTGAAGACAATCTACAGACTGAAGAAGCTCAGGTAACTCCAACATGATAATCCCAAAGAAATCCACACCAGACAGTTCATAATCAAACTGCTGGAAAGTAAACACAAAATAAAAGTCTTGAAAGTCGTTGGAAATGATGGATTGTCTGTAGGGGAACAAGAATTTAAATAACTGTAGATTTCTCATCAGAAACCATGAAGATAAAAGAAAGTAGAGAACACATTCACATAACTTTTATTACAGTATTTTGTTATAGTTTTATTTTATTATTGTTGCTGTTAATCACTTACTGTGCCTAATTTATAAATGAAACTGTGTCATAGGTGTGTCTGTATAGGAAGGAACAGTATATAGAGGGTTTGGTATATCTGTGGTTTAAGGCATCCACTGGAGGTCTTGGGACATATACCCAGCAGATAAGAGGGGAATGACTGCATTGGCAATTGTTCACTATACCTTGACCATTTAAAAGTTCTCACACATGGGGATAAGGTATTAACTGAAAAATGTGAACTTATTAATTAATCCTTATAGCTTTTAATACTAACCTGTAGACTTCAAGTCTTGTTCCAGCTTGAATTTTCTCTCTGTTAAGTCACACTGAGCTATGTGACACTCAGATGCTGTATATAAATGACTTATTCAGTTTAAATCAGAAAGTGCATGTTAAAAATACTTTTTTCAGGGGGGGAATGTATCCTAAGGGTTCAGTTATCAAAATATTTTATAATGTGCCACAAGTGTTCTTTTAGGAAGATTTTTAAAAGCTAGAAGGCAGTGTGAAAACTAAAACTCGGGTTAATATTAGTCATCAAGTTGACAGGTCAGGTATGATTTAATGTTAATTCCAATATTTTTCTAATTTATCTTTAAGTCTTTTCAGGGGAGAGAACAAAGACTAGATTCTTGTGTTAGAGGTTTTTATGATTCTGGGAAGTAACATAATTTTATAGTTCTCACCAGGGCTTTTGTTTTAATTTCTAAAAATTTCTAAGACGTGCTATATTAATAGAACCGCAGACTAAGAATTCTAAAGGCTTCTATTTTTGTTTTGATTTCATCATTAACCTCAAGGAAGATGTTAAAGACTTTGCTTTGAGAAACAATGAGGATTAATCATATTATGTTTGGAAAGAGTTGTGTGCTTCATGAAAAAAGAAATTTAAATACTATATATATTTTTTCTCTCTGTGTGAGTTGGGAAATTCTAGAAAAACTATGGAGTTGAAGAGGTTCAGTGTGTTTGAACTCTGCTCCTGTAGCTACTTTCTTTTTCATCTTGGCCTTCCAGATGTATGGTCAAGTATAGTCATCACTGTTGTCTTTTTTTTTTTTTTTTAATGTATCTTTACTGATTTCAGGGAGAGGGGGAGAGAGAGAGAGAGAGAAACATCAATGATGAGTCATTGATCGGCTGCCTCCTGCACGCCCCCTACTGGGGATCGAGCCCATAACCCGGGCATGTGCCCTGACCGGGAATCGAACCTCGATCTCCTGGATCCTAGGTCAATGCTCAACCTCTGGGCCACGCCAACCTGGCACTGTTGTCTTCTTTTTGATGAAAATCTTGGTACAGTAACATTCCCCGTTAAGACTGTCAGTATGTGTTTGTAGAATTAATAGAAATCACATAGGATGCTTCAACCTAGTTTTAATAGATAAACTCAGATACGAACGTCCTAAGTAGAAGGTATCCATTTTAGTTTTAAAGGAATTCAGGATGGAAACATAGGTTATTTATTACTCAAGACGTATATTCCAATATTACACGTAACTACCGCATATTTGGTAAAACTGATATTTGAAAAGAAGCCTTAGTGGGATAAAGTTGATAGAGATTATTTACCAACTCTGAAATAGTAAGACCACAAGGGACAGTTTGAAGTTAGAGATGGGTTATGTTTTAAGTAGACAAAATGAATCTTATTTTGTATACTTATTGAGTGTATATGACCGTAACAACAAAAACAGTTCTGTGATTTATTGGGATTTACTTGCATCAGGCACTCTACGTAACTTTATACATACTAACTGATTTGATTATCACTAAAATCCCATAATGTAGGGTCTTTTACGATTCCCATATAATAAAAAATTAATCATTATAATTGTGTGTGTGTGTGTGTGTGTGTGAGAGAGAAAGAGGCATTTGAAAATCTGTCTGAAATTTTGTCGTGACAAAGTCCAAATTTCTCTCAACATTTACTGTAATATTCTTGATGGATGGGAAGTAGTTAGTAATAAAAGCGTTATTAACTGGTGATATTATTATTTTAAATGGTCTGTGCTCCCCAGCTTTGCTTGGAAGACTCATTAACTATTGCCAGATCAATGGTTTTTTTAAGGCATGTTTTATAGAGTTGCCCATGTAAGAAGCAGCTGGGTCACATGTTAATCAAACTAACTTTGATTTGGGGTTCCTATTTAAAATTCCACTTTTTCTCTTCAGCCATGACATAATACCATGCAGTGTCTCCTTGACTGGCAGCAATTTAGCTGTTTCTTAGTATTTCAGATCTGTCTACTGTACAGGAGGACTGCATGTCTTTTGGGGGAGTGATCCAAGGTTTATAAAAGTGAACATCACTATGTCATATGGCTTATGTTTTTAAATCAGATCATGACAAAGAAGACTTTCAAATTTGAAGAAAATCCATTTGGCATTTTTACTTGTGGTAATAGTTCAGCAGGTAGGAACTTAATTGTATTAAATCGAATTTAGAGGAAAGCCAAGGAAAATGCTGTACTTAACCAGAACACTAGGTGGCACAGTGAGCTGCGCACAGGAGATACAACCTAAACAGAGGATTTGCTTGGGAGATGGGGGATGTTATCATAATCTCTAAGGCTCCTTAGAAATGTGGAAACATGGAATCAGTGAACCAAGTGGCTATCACCTCCAGTTACTCCTTTTCAAATGTACACATGTCCTGGTTAGCTACCCACAAAGTGTAAAATAGATAGATTTATTGACTTGGGAGTTAAACGAGTCAAGGACATCTCAGTGTGTAGTCTAAGTCACTTCACTTGGCCCAAAGCTAAAACCTTCCTCTTTGTGTTCAATAGCTATGAACAGCAGCTAAACATAGATTTCAGTTTACTAGGGCTTTGTTCCATTTTAACTTTGAAACTTATTTCTTCTTTAAATTTTGTGCCTCAGAAAGAATTTCACAACAGATTTGCATAGTTATGGACACCAAAGAAGATAAAGACCATGTAGGTCATCATCTTGAAGAAATGCTAAAAAATGAATTAAATGTAAGTATTCAAATATCGAGTTTAATTATATTAAAGAGGTGAACGTATGTTTCTTGTTTTCCCCTATTTTTGAACTGATCAACTTCCTAGTTAAATTCATATCTGATATTAGAACTAAGGAAATGAAAGAAGTAGTAATAAATGTGAGGAGGGCTATGGGAATTATTTGGAACTTTACCAATATGGACTTCCAGTGTATTATGACCACATTGTGTTTGAAATGTTTTGTTTGCCAAACTGATTTTATTAAATTTTAATTTCCCTCTTTTCATTAAAAAGTATCACCACCATTCAGAGCTTATGATGAACATGTGATGACTTTTTAGCAATGTACAGGATAAAACTGCAGTTAAAAGTAGAAGGAAAAAGTTCACTTTAGTCAGCTAATTTTATCATGATGGCACAGTTGGAAAGAGAAGGGGCTCTCTTATCAGACAGCTCAGATGCCAAATTTATTGCCTAATTTCTTTATCTTAAGTTGAACATGTTAATAACATCTACATGGTACATTTGTTGGGAGCATTGAATAAAATAAATATGTGTAAAGTGCTTAGAAATGCCTCTGGCTTGTAGTGAGTTTTCAATGAATATGAACTATAATAATTAAACTTTAGAGGATGAGTTGAGAAGAGGTGTGACAATATGAAGTAGCAGATACTACTAGTTTCCAAACTTCAATCCTGTACCAGATGCATGAACTGTTAGAAATTTAGATTCCTGGAATATGTAAAAATTTAATGATCCATAGTCTGGAATGAGTTCTGGAATCTAAGATTTTAATGAGCTCCCTCAGGTGGTTTTTTGGCAACAGTGCCAGATTCTACCAGTAGCAATTAGAGCAACAACCCAAAGCTGAGAAGAAAATAGCCATCTTAGCTGTCTCTTAGGCATACAGGTTATACTGCAATCTCCTGTGTTGCTTTTGTCTAGTGACTTTCTTGGCATTTCTCCTCTATCCTTGGTAATTTTAGCACCTATTTTCTGCTTTCTATCTCAAGTCTACCTGTTAAGAATCTAAGTTCTGGGTCCCAATTTCCCTGCTGTACCTTGCAGAATATTTAACTGAAGGTAACTGGCCACCGCCTGACCCACTGAAGCACCCTTTTGTCTCAAAAATGGTATTTTACTCTTGAATAATCTCATTCTTTATCCAGTCAATGCAAAAACCAGTAAGATGTGCCCTGAAAGAATATTACTGGGACTCTGGCTATTGACCAACCCTAAATTTAGAGAGCTGGGTTTTGTTTTTGGTTTTTAAGATATTATATTGGTTTTTAGAGCGAGGAAGGGAGAAACATTGATGTGAGAGTGAGACATTGATCAACTGCCTCCTGCATGCCCCCTACCTGGGACAGAGGTCACAACCCGGGTATGTGCCTTGACCGGGAATTGAACCAGCAACCTTTTGGTGTGCGGGTATCTGCCCAACCATATGAGCCACACTGGCCAGGGCTAGAGAGCTGGGTTTTTATATAACTGTTGAGCACCTAGCTGGTGGATTGTGTGACTGATTCCTTGATTGGCCTTTCTAGTATTAGACCCTGCCAGAAGCCCTTTGGTTCGAATTATTATAATTTTTGTTGCTGCTTCACCTGGATATGTTTAGTGACAAAATGACATGGGACTTAGGGATACACACTGTACCATGCTGGCCTTCTGTGATATGTTCATCACTCTGGCCTCTCAGGTCCTTATCGTTCTCACTTCCAGTGACCTCTATTTTCAGGGCACTTTATCTGCCTACCCATTGGGTCCAGTCTGGACATTGCCATCATCTTACTGTACGGAAAAAGAAATACTAAGGCTGTTTCTCAGCTTCTGACCATCATATTTTGTCATTTCATATCTTTTACCAAATTACTTCTACTGCACATATTTCAAATTTATAGGAAACTCCAGGTTCCCTATCTTTTCCTACTGCACATATTTCAAATTTATAGGAAACTCCAGGTTCCCTATCTTTTCCTATTGCACATATTTCAAATTTATAGGAAACTCCAGGTTCCCTATCTTTTTCTTTCTTTCAGCAACCTTTTGTTTCGTACTGTCCTTTACCTAGCTTAGAGCCCATGTTCCATTACTTCAGTGGACCATGGATCTCTTACCGAGATCTTCAATTCCCTTGTCCTTCCAATGCACCCCCTTGGTAAGATCCCATCCATGTATCAGTCAAACTTCTCAGTTCTCCACGTTTTTGCTTAATACTGTTGGTGAGAATTATGCAACAGTGCAGATTGTTGCTGTTTAAAACCACTGCTCTCCATTCTTTAGTGGGCACTGACTGTTTTAAAGCTGCCGTGATTCCACAGTCAGCTCCCCACTCTCCTCAGTGAATGTTTTCAACCTCCTCGAATGCTAACCCAGAGTTTGTGAACCTCTCACTGCTGGCATCTGGGTGAGCTGATTCTCTGTTGTGAGGCCCTGCCCTGTGCTTTGTATACTGGTTAGCAGTGTTACTGGCCTCTACTTCAGAGATGCCAGTATCACCCCCAGCCCCTAGACGTAGCAACACAAAGTGTTTCCAGATGCTGCTGAATGTTGCCTGGAAAGGGGCAAAATAACCCTTTAGCTGAGAACCAGGGATGTAACCTTGCCATCTGTACCTCCACTCTTAGGTATGGTCTTGCCTCCGACTTCAGAACAGAGTTTTACTCTCTTACGTGGGGACATCCCTGTCTTCCTGGCACCAAATCTCCAATGAATCTTGCATCGGTAGCCATCCTCTTATTAAGACTCTTTCCTCTCCTGAGCTCTGGTTCCCCTCCTCTACCCTCGCTCTCATCAACATTACAACATATCCCAGCTCCTTCCATGAATTAAAACAAAACAAACGAACAGATCTTTTTCACTTAACCCGAGGTTATCCTGCAGCCAAACTTCTTTAGAATAACTTACCCTTTCATTCTTCAGTCCGCTGTGATCTGACTCCCACCTCAGCCTCCCACAGGAGCTGCCCTCAGTGAGGTCCTCAGCGGCCTCCCTATGCACAACCCACAGGACAGTTAGTCTTTACCTTGATTCGCCACAGGACTCGACTCTCTTGTCTAATATTTTCTTCTAGAAAAAGTCTCATCCTGAGAATTTTGTAACATCTTATTTTTCTGATCCTTCTTTGTGTTTTTGGCTTCCTTTCCTCAGTTTCTTTTATGGGATTCTGTTAATAATTTTTAGATTTCTTTACATAGTTGAGTGGGTCCTTCCCCCTCCCCCGCTAGAAAACCATGCTATGGCTTCACGTATCCTCTGTTTGCTAGAGACAAAATTATTGGCATTTATTAAGATTTTCTTTCTTCCTCCACCTTGTTGACTACCTTTATGTTAATATTGTTATAAAACAGCATTGTCTTTTATTTATTAACCTTAATATTTTGGTTATTGTCTCATGGTTCTCTGTTCTGGGCAACATTGATATTAGCTACTTTCTTCTTTCTCCTGCCTTCCCTCTTTCAGCATCTAATTTGAGTTGATATTTTAAAACTCCCATTTAATACCTGTAATACAATAGCACTGGCACACAGACGGCACTCCAGGACTATTAGAGTTGTTACTGTAAGAAAACATTCTGATAAGTCCTGTATGGTTTAACAAGTTTTAGGAAATCTAGAAGCCAGGGAAGATTTAGGAGAAATGAATGATATCTCCTTCCGAGGTAAACCAAATTCTCTGATTAACAGGACACACAAAATTTTTCTCTCGCCTTGTAAGGGCAACTTTATCTTCTGGCATTTTTCAGCCCATTTTTCAGTACATTTTATGTACTCTAAAAACTAGATTTTCAAATTCTTCTCCTTTTCTGTATGTATGTTGTGCTTAGTAATTTTAATTTTTAAGCACTTAAATTTCTCTCTTCCTTAATTTCAAGTGTCTAATTTATCTGTAGTTACAGATAACAAATTTGGAATTTTTAAAAATTAGGCTTAACTTGAATTTAGGGATTGTATTTGTATAATAAACAAATCCAAGTATACAGATGTTCAAAAGAAAGAAATACCACTCTTTCTCAAGTACCTCTTAATTGTAATATGAGCATTTGAGAAGATAGATTGAATTTTTTTTTTTTTAACTAGGAGATAATGTAGAAACTTTGAAAATGAATTTTGTGTGTCCTGTTAATCAGAGAATTTGGTTGACCTCAGGAGGAGATATCATTCATTTCTCCTAAATCTGCCCTGGCTTCTAGATTTCCTAAAACTTGTTAAACCATACAGGACTTATCAGAATGTTTTCTCGCAGTAACAACTCTAGTAGTCCTGGAGTGCCGTCTGTGTGCCAGAGACAGTGCCACATGCCTTAATCCTTTAGAATAACATGACTTCCCCCTCATTTTACAAATAGAAATAGGGAATTCTTGTGGTTTAATGACTTGCCTAAGATCAAATAACTAATGACTGTCAGAGCTAGTTCACATTCATCATAATTTCAACTACTTAATATTCTTCTAAACAAAGGTGTAAAATAAAGGAAATAAAACAGATTTTTCATTTTGACCTTATACCTAAGTCCAGAAAGCAGTCCCCCTTAGGAAAGAAATGATCTGGTTTTATATAAAATTTTTCTCTCTCCTTGTAAGGGCAACTTTATCTTCTGGCATTTTTCAGCCCATAACTTGCAGACAAACATCAAATGCCTATTGGAACATTTTCACATCCCAGAGCTTTTGTCTCACTTGAAAAGAACACATACAGTGGATGAAGTCACCACTCCTGAAATCCAGGCACCTGTAGGGAAGATCAGTGTGGGTGTGGGGCTGCTCAGGGCACAATGGGAGGATTGTTTCGTTGGCAGGAAAGGAAAGAATGCTTCCCATTGAAGCTAAAAGAAGCGATGGGGTGTACACGTTAGAGGTGAACTGAATATCTAAACTCTAATGGAATGATACACACCAAACACACGGAAGAGGTCGTTAAAAAGTAAAATAAGTGACAAACTGGGCAAAGGACACCCTTCCACCCTTCATATACATGCACACTTCTTAAATTTCACACTCATGCTTAAAGTTCAAGGCTTTAGAGTCAGGCTTCTTATATTCCTTCTTTGAAGTCTTAAGGAGTTTGAAGTATTTCACAGAACCTGCCTACTTTGGAGATTGAGGTCTCCCGAGATCCGTCATGAAGAGACTGCTCTCACTTCTTCCTAACTCTCAACAAACGCTGAAGAATACTCTACGCCATATGCTGTGCTGAGAGTAGTAAGGAACTCGGAGGTAGGAAGATGTGATTGGGTTTTTTGTTTCATTCCTTAACTGACTAATTTATTTACCAAATAATAAATGTGTATCACGATTTTGTCATTGGATATAGTGAATTGAACTAAGCAAATATGGTTCTCTGCCCTCAATGAACGTACTGTTAAGTTGGGGATGAAACAGTAAAATACAAACACATGTTTAATTACAAATGGTGGTAACTATTCTTAGGAAAAAGTACACTGTGCCTACGTAAAAGAGCCTTGGAAAATGATTTAAGGTGGGGGTGGAGGGTAGTGAGCTAGAATCTCTTGGCAGGTGTGCCATTTAGTTAAGTCTGGAAGGGCAGTCAGGAATTAACTGTGTAAAGAGAAGTTCAGATGGAACAGTGTGTGAAAGACACATAAAGACCTTCTTTCATGGTGGCTTAAATAAGCCTTCTTTGGTCGGAATGACATGATCAGAACGCAGGTAGAAGGGTGGGAGGCAAGGATAGAGATGCATAGATGCAGCCTTGCAGGCTATCTTAAGCTTACTAGGGCTACTGCCACCATAATAAATAACACTACTATGCTTATATTTTGTCCTAAGAGCTTAATGATGTGATAGAAAACTTTAGCTGAAAATGATGACATAATCCAATTCTATAAAAAGATTATGTTGGGTGCTGCTCCTTAAAAGTAAAATTGTATAATATAGATGATGTATTATAGAATTGTACACCTGTATAATTTCATTAACCAATGTCACCCCAATAAATTCAATAAAAAAGAACAAAAAGAGAAGTTCTCATAGAAAAAAAGAAAAATTGTGTAGAAGAAGACATGGAGTATTTAAATGTTTTTGGATATCACATTACCCATAAAAACACATGTTACTTCAACCCAATGTTCCTTCTTATAATAAAATAAATGAGTGCTGATCTATATTTTGTACAAACAGGGACTATAGGGGCTTTTCCTGTATTTTGCTTTTCCACTCCTTCCTGTTTCCTGGACCACATAATTTAATTATTGTTTTGTGTAACCACAAATGACAAGCAGGATATGTCTGAAAATCATTTGTTTTCCTGGGTGTCAGGCATGCTTTGGTTTTGTTGAGGCTGTCTGTGGTACCTAGTTTATTTTTCCTAATGCCCTCAAGGTTGTGTCCAGTGTATAGGTCTCTGCCTTTTCTTATGGACCTAACTGAATTTGGTGTATGACATATTTATCAAACAAAGCATCACAAATAGCAAATGAAGAAAGGCAGAAATAAAAGAAACAGAACAAATGAAGCCATTGCAGCATTGTAAGACCCATTCGAAATAGGGTTATTGTGTGCTTATTTTGACACAAATTATAACATAATATTTTAGTTTAGAGATATAAGATTTTTTATTTTTTGAAGCTGAACACTGTAAACAGGGCAATAACAGTGAAATAACACTGTAAGCACTCCCATTGGGCCTCTGACTCTGAACAATTCTGACAAAATTAATTCAGTTAGAGCATGCGGTTTTGGTGTATGTACAAGACTACAGAAATTAGCTGAAGACCATCCAATTAAATCCATTCAGTTTATTTGGGATGTTAGCCAGATTTCCTGATCAGTTTTCCAGAGGTAAAAAGAAGGTTCAAAATTATTGGACCACCTAGTTGCTCGGGATGGTATTAATTATGTTCATGCTGTATTTAATAAAATTAGGAGTGCATAATTCTAATTGGTTGTCATGATTTTAGAATATGATTATTAATAAAGGAGTATGGGTAACTCTCCCTAAATATCACTTCCTCTATTTTTTCTTTATATACCTAACAGAGCTTTACCTTTTATATCTATATCTTGGAGAAACAGTGATATATTGAAATACTACTGGTCCTAAAGGAACCAGATAGTTAATTTGTAAAAATGATATTCTACATCTTTGTCCACTTAGGAATGAGGTCTTTGTTCACAAGTTCTAGACGGATGTTATTCTGGGTTAAAAAACAACTAATAAGCCAAAAGAATAGCTAAAATCTAGCTTTGGGCATGTATTTATAAAAATCAGGTCTTCTAATCCAGGAAATTAATTGGTTTTACACACATGGTAAGTATATGTTTTCAAGGAAAATCCATATAAAAAGCTGAAAAAATTGCTTTTTGGCATGGAGATGATAGTTTTTAACCTTCAATAGTTGATTTTGATGAATCTGTATATACTAATTTTCTTACACTATTGAAATTGAGATACACAGTTTTAGAACTTATTGTGATTTTATTTTATTGATTTTTTTTGTATCAAATATAGGAAACAGTATTTTTAAATATTTTATACTTATTAATTAATATTTCCTCTAATAATTGAGCTTGAAGATGTATTTCATTTCAACTATTTGCAGGCAGTATAACTCTACTTTCTAATACCAAAAAGCAGATTACCCTTTTGTTCTGGTGGCTTGAGCTACATAATAGCTCTAGCATTCTTCTTGATTGAATGCTGTCTCTACTTGTACGTTTTATGTTTTACTTAAAGTGTAGTTTAATATTATTCTTTCCATTTTCCTGGTTCTTGGACTTTCTACTCACCAACAGTGGCGTGATTCTGCACACCCTGCTTTTTATTGTCATTTTTATTGTTGTTATGTACCTTTCTTTCCCAGTCTTCTTTTATCACTGATCCCTTGCACAGTGCTGAGTCCTTGCACAGATGGTGGGAGCCAGATAAATAGTTGTGGTTAATGGTGATAGGATGATGAATAAGAAAGCTTCTGGAATACCTCTGCCCCTGGACATCAGCCAGATATGTTTCTGGAGATAAAGAGCCAGCCGCTGGGCATCCATCAATCATGCAAACAGTTGAGTAGCTTAGAACACAAAGTCTACCCATGAAGTTCTAATTGATTTCCCAACCAGAAGAAAACTGCTTTCCCAGAAGGAGGGAAGAGAAGGGGAAATAGCAGCTGTTGCAGAGATTAGGTGAACTGCAGTTAGCAACAGTGGGAAGTTGGTGGCCAGCAGCCTTCTGTCAGGAAGGGAGAGAGAGACAGTGAGGGAGACAGGAGCTCTGCAGGAGTATTACTGTGGGGTGAGGAACTAGGCCCATCACTTCAAGATTTAGTCTTTAGAATCTGTAATAAGATTCTATATCAAGATGTGAATCTACCTTGCTATATTATCTAGAAATGTACTACTCTAAAAATACCCTGAGCCCAGCCTGGCGTGGCTCAGTGGTTGAGCATCGACCTAGGATCCAGGCGATTGGGGTTCGATTCCCGTTCAGGGCACATGCCCGGGTTGCAGGCTCTATCAATGACCCTCTCATCATTGATGTTTCTATCTCTCTCTCCCTCTCCTCCCCTCTCTCTGAAATCAATAAAGATATATTAAATAAATAAATAAATAAATAAATAAATAAATAAATAAATAAATAAATAAATAAAAATATCCCGAGGTATGCACATATTCACACACTTCTGAAATAAGTTGCAGATTATGTTTTTGTTATTTTGACTCAAAACGTATTTTTTTCTTACTATTTAAAAAATACTTTTGACCTATAGGCTAAATGACATATATTCAATAGGTTAGTAACATGTACTCATAGTGGAATGTTGTATGAGATAAAAATTTTATTTTACATGTAAGTACAGCAATTGTAGTTTTCACTTGAGAGGAAAATACTTTAATGAAAAATAGTTTGCTTACTGTGCAGGGTTTGAAGAATTGTGATGACAGTATTTGGATTGTGTAACTATGGGGGTGGTATTAAATATTCCTTAAAAGTTAATCTAGTGCATGGTATCTTTTTTATTACATGTGGAAGATGTAATAAGCTACTCATACATGTTTATAGGTGACTTCAGTTTTCCTGTTTATTTCCTAGCTAATTTAAAATTGGAGACAGTGTAAAAACTAGGTGAGAGATGGAGTTTATTTTGTCCAGAATCTGTTTTTACCATATACGTCATCTAGCCATTTTGAACCCACTTGTCACATTTGTGGTATAATGTCATTTAAAAATTACACTAACATTTGTCTGGTAAAATGCAATGTTAGTATTTCCCATGTAAAAAGGATCACTTCTATACTAAAGTCTGAAAGTTGATAGACAGTTACTGCTTTTGGTGCCAGTTATTGGTTCATGAATCAGTGCTGAAGACCAAAAACTAGAATTCTCCATCTAACCCTGAATTTTGCAATAGCTGCACTGTTGACATTTGATACAGTCAATTCTTTGCACTGGAGGCTGCCTTGTGCATGAATTATAAAATATTTCATAGCATCCCTGTCTTCTTTACCTACCAGGCCCCAGTACTACTTCCCAGCCCACTGTGACAACTGAAAGTGTTTCCTGATGTTGCTCGATTTCCCCTAAGGACTAAGTCCCCCACAGTTAAGAACTGCTAATATAACCTGTTTTGTTTCATGCACACTCAATTCTACAGTGGCTTGGGGTAAAACTATAAAAATAATATTTGTAATCTAAAACAAATACGTAGCTAAATGTAATAAACTATAGTCTTTGGTAGACTAGTTAAAATCATCTATAAAAGTGATTGGAAACAATATTTGTTGGCGTGGATTCTAATTAGTAATTTCAAATTAATGACATTTTGACTACAATATAATTTACTTGTACGTACTTTATTAGGTCATAGTTATATGGAAAACAGGCTCCAATCATACTTCTGTATGCATCTGGGCAGTTTCTGTATTACTTAGAAAAAGTTAAAATTTTATAAATGAAAATTAGATTATGCTGTAAGTTTGGCAAGAATTTGTCATACTGATAGATCTAATAAAGATATAGGTAATTTATTTTAAAGGCAATAGCTATGGTAGAGTCACGGTCAAAGTTATCTTCTGACTATTATATGGAGGCGCACTCCTCAGTAATTGTGTCTACTGAAAATGAAAGGACTTTTATAGTAAGGTGAGTTCAAATTATCTAACCTGTTGCTACTTCAAAGTGTGGTCCACGGACCAGTTGTAACAACATAAGCTGGTAGCTTGCTATAAATTCAGATTCTTACATCGCACACCACATCAAATGGAATAAAAATATGTACTTTTAATAAGATTCCCAGAGATTCTTATGAATATTGAAATTGGAGAAACACAGTTGTAAACTTTATTTTCCTCTTCCCAGTATGATGTAAGCTCCATGACAACAGAAACTTTGCCTAGTTTATTGCCAAAGTCTCAATGTACAATCGCGTGTCTGGCTCAGAGCTTTCAATAAATATTTATTGGTTGAGTGAATGAAACTCATCCATCAGTGGATGGGAGACTCTACTCTTCGTGACTTTTTTGTAAATTAAGACAGATAAGATTTGTTTATGTCAGCTTGCCAATTCTCAGTTTGCAAATGTTTTATGCATTACTAAGAAACATAAAGAGGTTATATTGTTGCACATACCTTTTTAACATATCATCCTGTCATTTACAGAATTAAAAAATGGATGATATTTACAAAATATGCCTGCCAAACATGATTTACATGAGCTACCCCAAGTCATTTTTCATTTACTATAATATTGCCCATTAGTTATATGTAGTATAACATTCTGTAGTAAAACTCAATGGAAAAAATAAGAGTGAGCCAATATGCACTTGGCAGCTTTGTTTCTTTGTGTAGACATTATCTACCTTTGGATGCATAATCTGTTTGATAAAATAGGAACCTTGACTTTTTTGTGGTTATGCTCAGGTTAGTTAGGAGTAAGGCTTTTGTTTTCCATTCCATAGTCCTATAGTTTTGCATCAGAACAATAATTGGCCTTCAAAGGGAATTTTGTCAGTGAGAGGGGTGAACAAATGATTTTATTAAGGGAGTATTACTGCAGTTATCACTCCTACAACCATGCCCAGCTGCTCAGCACATATTGAATGTAGTGGTTCAGAGCAATTGACAGTTTTCCAGGATCAAATCTGAAAATGTGAATTGGAGGACTTTCTTAGATTCATTTCTCCCTGTCCAGGACCCAGAAATGTGATCTGAGTTCGGGGATTGTGTGTGGCAGCAATTGAGCTTTTTGTACTCCAGTGGCTTTCTCCAAATGAGGTGTTTCTCCTCAGTGGACTTTGGGACCTGGAAAGGTCTTGTGACTTCCATGATGAGGTAGTAGTCACCTGGAGTAAGCTGACACCCACTGTACTTTAGAGGTTAAGTATGTCGAACCTGTCGTCCAGTAGACCTGAGTCTGAGTACTGTTGCATGAGCTCAAACAGGTTATTTAAAGTTTGGTGTCTCAGCATTTTTATCCATAACAAGTTATGGTGCTAAATACTTTAAACATGTAATAATATATGCATAGGTTTGCTATGTGATTTCAGTAAGATAATTGTCAGAATCTGTGCTGAATACATTAAACAGTAAAGCCTCTATAAAAGCAAGGTATAAACTGTGAAGGGATATATAGCTATGTTAATATGTTCAAGTGTCATTTAGAAGTGCAAATTAAATGAAAGTGAGTAGAATGATAATAGCAAACATTTAATATAGCAACATGTGCAAGAATGGTTATTAGTGCACTGTGTGTATTTAAGCAAAGATGAATGACATGGCAGCATTCACATTAGACCAGACTTTTCAGAATAATGATTATTGGGGCAAAGTCCATGGTCTCAGGAACAGAGACACCATCTAGTGCATTATGTAGCATTGCAGATGGATCTTCAGGACTGAATGTTAGTCTCCAATCTTTGTGCAGTGTGGCTTTTAAGCTGAATCATTAGGGAAGCACCAGCCCTTTCCCTGGTGTAATAAGGAACTGGGATTCAGCGCTAGAGCACCATGACAGAACCTCGGTTCTAGAGCTGTTCTGCTTGGGAGAATATCAAGACTTTCTCTGGTATATCCCAGAGCTGGGGTCTGAGTCTTATTGTGGCCACTGGTATGATCCAGCCACTCAGTGTTCATGGTTGGAGATCCATTTAACATGAGAGGATAGGAACCTGGTTCATTTATTACCTCAAAACTCTACCATGATTCATTACCTGAAAGCTGTAGCTGTTTTCTCTGAAGCGTTCCAGGAGGCTAACCTATAGGGATGGATTACTGGAAAAATTAACCCTTAACTCTCACCTATCAATTTAACCAATCTTCTTAACAAGATTGAAGTATTTCTTTTCCTGAGGAATAAAGTGAGCCACGGGCTTTTTACCCACAGTCTCACTGCAGGTTTGTTGCAGAGCTGGATTCAAACCCAGGGAGCTTGGCTCCGGAGGCCATGCTCATAACTACAAAAGGATGCTTTAAAGCAAATCGTAAAAAAATAAAAATAATCGAGTAAATGCTGACTTCTGGGTGGACAAAACTTCCATAAAAGTCTAAAAATAACCATGAAGTAAATTTTAATTGGCAACCCAAAATTTGAAAATAGTGAATACTGCTTAAAGGAGTATCTCAGGTGAAGATTTCTAAAAATAAAGATGGAGAGACTCTGTCTGTTATGCTCTGGCTGAAGGTCCAGATGCAGCACCCACAGGCCAGAGACAACTCTGATCAAGACAGTGACTGATGAGCTGACAGCCCAGCCTTAGCCTCCAATTGGCAGCAGTCAAAGCTACAGAAGAGTCCCTTCAAAAATCTGGATTTGCAATATAGAAGGACTCCCCCCGCCCCTCCAGCTTTATGGAGGTAAAATTGACAAATAAAAATTTTATATATTTAAGGTATACAACTTGATATTTTGATATACATATATAGTTGTAAATGATCGCCACAGCCAAGCTAATTAACTTATCCATCACCTTATATAGTTACCATTTTCTTTCCTTTTTTTTTTTTATAAGAACACTTAAGCTCTACTTTTTTAGTAAATTTCAAGTATACAATACAGTATTGTTTATTACAGTCACCTCCAGAATGTTTTCATCTTGCATGACTGAAACTGTGTACCCTTAGACCAGCGTCTTCCCCATTCCTCCCACACCCCAGCTCCAGACAACCATAAGACTTTTAATTCTTAGTGCTGTTTACAGAGTGGAATGAAAGTGCCTCTCTCTCCAGTTCCCTTGTTTATAACCACATTAGTGCCGTTGTTTGAACAGGAGGGAGGTGAAAGATTGAGGGATTCAGAATCAGAGATGATCTAGCCAACATATTCTGTCTGTAAAAAGTGAAACACATTTTTGAACCTCTGACTAATGGGACATGAACCAAAGCCTTTTAGCCTTTGCTGAGCCTTAACTCTTCTTGAAGTGGAAAACATTTGTTGACAACCTATCTTCTTTCCTAAAATTCATGCCTCAAATAATATTCTGCATATGTAGATGTTTGCATTTAGTTAATACTAAATCTTTTCTAAATTCTTATTTGTTATGATGTAAGGAACATATTTCATTTTATTTTTTGTGTACTTCTCTAATTTTACTGAACACATTGGAAGGTTGTTTCAAATTTTGTTTAAATGTTCTTTGAACCAAAATATTTACAGAACAAGGAGTTCTTCTAGCCAGCAGATTGTTCCATTTGTTGTGTTTGAGTATGGAAACATTAGGAATGACAGCATAAGATGATGCCGTAGAGCTTTTTCATAAACAACCTAATAGCATTGTCTAATGCGGTCTTTGTTTATTAAAGGTGTCAAAGACTCCTTTGCTATATTTAGGTAAAATCTAAATTTCTTTACTCAAGCATGGAAAATACTGTTTGTTTCTGTTTGGGAGGAAAGCAGTATGACCAAATAAAAGAATTACACTTAACTGGAAACAATTATTAAAAGAGTCTCAATTTCAGGAAGGGAAAAAAATTAGAATTTTGTGTTTTGTGGTTTTTTAAAGGGGGTACTGAAACGCTAATATTTAATACCTTTTCTAAAAATATTTTATGTATGTGCATTTCTATCTTAGTCTGTGGGCATTAGTTGATAAATGACTTTATATTTTAATTGGAGTTTTTAATTTATGACATAATATTAGAGCAAATACATTTTAATAATAATAACTAACACTGTGGCTGGGCACTGTGCTTTCCATATCTATTTTATTTTCTAAGAGCTTATATTTTGTTTATTAACTGTTAATAATTGAGTTTAAATAATATACATCTATAATAGCTTTAATAAGGAAGTAAGTATGTATTGAAGTCAATATGAGATGGCCATCACAGGCAAAAATGAGCCCAGTGTTTCTGACAATGGAAGAAAATGGCCTTAGACTTTAAGAATATTTGTGGTGAAGAGTGAAGTTGGATGGTTAAGATTTGAATAGAATATATGTAGATCTGGAGTACTTTAATGACAAATTCACAATTTTAGATTTAATCTAATAGGTTTTACACACACATTCATGCAATATATATGTATCTATATATTAAATTACACATTCTTAATAGAAAAGTTAAGAGTTACAGAGTTTTATGCTTTACTAAGGAACATGCACTGTACTTTTAGAATTATAAATTGTAAAACATTTTACATGTAATGCCAGTATTAACTGCTGTAATGCAACTTCCTGTGGAATTATTATAGCAGAGATAACATTATAGCAGATCCCTTGTTTAGTAATTAAGTTTTTTATATTGTAATAGAAAAAATAGAAATTAATTAGAATATTGAAATATGGAATAAAAATTTTATTAGCTAAGTGTTTGTAATATATGTACCATTCCTTCTAAATCTGGTCTGGGACTACCACTAGTAATAATCTCTTTGTATCTTGTTTTATCTTATCATCATCATTGCCCTAGTTCAACTATATTCTCTGTCACATAGTATTATGATAATTTCTTATTGTTTTCCCTGCTTCCGGTCACTTCAGGTTTTGTTAAACCTATTCTTTGTGACCATCCTAATTTAACATGCTTCCAGAATCCTCCGACAATCCTCGTCTAACCAACCTTTCAATTTTATTCCAACATTCTCTGCAATACACTCTTTAAGAAAAAACTGGGCTACTTGCCTGTGCCTTTTCTATGTTTTTTTTTCTTATCTGAAATAATATCCCAATATCCTTATTTGCTAAAATAATAATCATTATTTATGGATTAGTTCAAATGCTTTTCTCTTGGTAGCCTCATAAACCTCAGCCTGAATTATTTTGTTTTTACATATGGTTGGTCCTTGGCTCTATGTGCCTACAGCAATTTTGTGCTCATTTGTAACAAAGTTGTTTATGTTCATGTTTGGTCTTTCTGTCTAATTTGTAAACTCTTTTTTTCCCCTCTATTTTTTTTTCCTCCTAGCATGTGAAAGTCACATCTAGGCCTCTGTGTCATTCTGACAGTGATCTTCAGCAAATCATCTTAGAGCAATGCTACAATTTTGTTTGCGTGAATGTAAGTAGTAAATACAAATGACTAAAAGCACTTGAAGACCTTATACGTGTGACAGGGAATAGAACTTAAGCTTCTTGATTATTAAATATTTGACTTTAAGATGTTGATAGATTAATTGTGTTATTTAATATGCATTTGGAAGTTTTATTTTTATCTTTTGAAGTAGGAAAATAACATTTTCTAACAAGCTAATTCCCATAATGAGAAGATGGTGATGTTTCTTTAGACAGTATTTTCACATTTTCAATATCCATGTACTTGGTATAAAGCAGATAAGACTACACAGGTTTGAATTAATAAATAGTACATATTTTAATAGGTATAAATTTATGGGTGTTCTTTAAAATTGATTGAAAATTAAAAATGGAGCGTTAGAAATATTTTGAATGATTATGTAAAACTTTTCCATGTATTCTCCTTGAATTAACTTTTAAATAATTTAAGTACTTCTTTTCAGTTCTTTTACTTTTCTGGTCTTTCAGGTTATGACCTCTGAATTTGAAGAAACCCAGAAATTACTGAATATGCTTAAAGAGAGTAATCTTTCCATTTTGTATCCTGTTGTTGTCATTTCAGTAAGTGAATTAATACAGATTTTTCTCTTCAAACATATGCTTCATTTTTTGGAATTCAACTTTTTTATTTAACAAAATTTAGTCAAACTGAGGAAATCCATTCAAACCCCAAAGAAGAAACTCTTCTTTGTGGATTCTTGAGCTTACTCTCTTGCTATGATTTCTATGATTCCTTCTCTTATTTGGTTGAACTGATAGGTTTGGAAAATAATATAATTCAGCCTAGCAGCCAATTTCATTTCTTTTTTCTTCACTAAAATCTCAGTGTATTGGTGCATTGATTGGCTGTTTGGATAGTGTGAATGAGCTTTATTTAGCATTAGATGGCATTAAGAGAAGAAATCCTGAAGTTGAAAAAAAAAGAAAAAAATCAGATGGAAGAAAGTTTACCCTTCGGTTGGTTCATCTTCTCTGTTATATGGACAGCAAAAGGAGGGTGAGCAGAGGCCAAAGAGAATTCCTATAAGATACCCCACAGAAATTTTGGCGAGATCTTTCTGTGAAGGACTCAAAAGGTTATGTTATACAGAATTTACTTGTGTAGCAGAAGGGAATGTCAGAGAACAAAACCAGAAAGAAAGAAAACCAGAGGCCACGCCTGCCACACTGGCTGAGGAGTGGAATCTGGTCTGCAGCGTTGTGCGGTGTGAAGGGGCTCCAAACATGAAGTTCTCCAAGCAGCTGCTTAGCAGTTGCCAGGTCCCTAGAGCTCAGGCCTGTTCCATAGTGTGGGAGTTGAATTCTTGTTAGGTAAAATCATTAATGCAGAATGAAGATAATTTGCACTACAAATAGGTAACTCTAGACTAAGCCGTGCAAGTAGAAACAAACCAGCAATAGGGGGAGGTTTATTTCACTGTCCTGTTGTATTTGGTTATATGCCCCAAAGATAAGTTCCTGGGATCCTGCTGGTTATGGAAACCCAAGTTCCACATGTGACAGATTTTAACAGAAATGTAGATGTTTAATTGAGGTTTTTAAGGAATATTATGAAAGGCACCCAGGGCTGGAAGGCTCTGAGGCTCTGTGGGATGGTGGTTAAGTTCAGAGCTCTGTGTCTGGCTCCCTCGCCCCCTCGCCCCCTCTCCCATTGTAGCTTGCTCGGAAATCTCACTCAGTCCACGTTCCCAGACGTCATTCTAAAGAGGCAGTACAGCGCTGTGACCAGAGCAAGGGCTGGGAACTCTCAATACCTTCGTTCCTTGATCAAGTTTCTTAACTTTTAGGAGGCTTGCTTTCTTCATTTTAGAAATGAGTCTAATAACCCTACCTCTTAAATCACTGAGGGTTAAAATGAATGAATGGGAAGTGTAGCTGATATCACAGGCCTTGGCCCTTGGCAGGCACACAGTGTTAGTTTCACTTACTAGTCTCGCTCCTTATATTTCCAGTTTGGAAGCGATGACTCAGAGTGGGCTTCTGTTGCTTTAATCTGATTGCCGCGCTGCAGTCATACATTTTCCAGCATCCTGTTAGGTCCTCCCATTTGAGCACTCCCCTGTCTTCTCATGTCAGATCTAGTGCAAAAGCGCCCTCCCCGTCATTGACCCTCCCCATGCCAGTGCCCTTGTGGCAGGTACCCAGGTGGGTGGGAGTCGGTGTCACTCCTGAAATTCCCTTCTTCCTTTTTCCTCTGCCTCTCTTTATCACATATACACACACACAGATACACACAGACACACACACACACATACACATAGACACACAGACACACACACACACACACAGACACACACACAGAGACACACATACACACACAGACACACACACACATACACATAGACACACAGACACACACACAGACACACACACAGAGAGACACATACACACACACATACACACACAGAGTTTTTAAACTGTTACTTCTGTTTCATTTCTACTGTTGTATCTCAACCTCAGTCCTTTGTATTACTTCTGTAAATATTTGAATTTAAATTTCTGTTGAGTTCCATTTTATGTACTCCAGAAAATGCAAGAATTTACTTGGCTACCTGGTGTTCTGTATCAAACTAAGGCAAGAGATGGACAGTCCTCTATTTAGGGAGGAAATGTCTCTTAAACTAGTGTGAAAATAGTATTATAAGTCTGTATACTGTAAATCTACACACTATGAATGCTGTAAAAAATTTACATCAAATTAGAGAGTTGTCATTCCATAATTAATACTTGTTCACTCATTATTTTCTTATTGCATAGGTGATTCCGTGTGCTGATATTAAGGTTATTATTAAAATTAACCGGAAAATGTCACTAGAACATATTTATAATCTGCTTCCTTAGGATGGAGCAAATCACTGGGAAAGTAGAGTAAAGAATGGATATTTAGCATAGTTAGATTTTATTTCAGGTTCCACATGGTTCTTGATGGTTAAAATGCCAGATTCTCCCTGGCTATTATGAAAGTGAAATGGGTTGGAAACATTTAATGCAGGAGGTTTTTGTTATCTAAGATAAACTGGTGCAGGTAGAGGCTACTGCTTTAAAAACCACTTAAAGAAAGGAACACTTAAAGAAAGGAACACTTGAAGAGTAGGAAAAAATAGCTCTGTCCAGGTCAGTTGGTTAGAGCTTCGTCCCGATGTGCCAAGGTTGCGGGTCTGATCCCTTCCTGGTCAGGGCGCATAGAAGAAAGAAGCAACCAATGGATGCATAAATAAGTGGAACAACAAATCGATGTTTCTCTCTCTCTCAAAATATTTATTTTATCTTCCATTTAGGAAAATTAGCTTATGTTTGCAAAAATGAACTTTTTTGCATAATCTTGTGTTCATTATATGATAATATATTGTGATTTTCCTCAAGTGGTCATTTCTGCAAAATATTTTGAACGGTTTTAGTTTTGTAAAAATATCCTTTATTGATACTTTGATGTTCAACGTGCTCTTTTGGATGTCTATTCTTATTTTCTTTTTATATATTTTAAATGGTGTAATTTTGCGAAGTTCTCATTTGTTAATGGTGTTGAGTATGATTGAAGGAGTTTACCAATGTTAATTTGATCAACTTAATGACATCTTATGTTTTGGTAGATGTAACTGAATTTCAGTGTAATTATATTGAATTATCAGAATTTTCCACATTTCTACCTTGAGACTAACTGATGATAATGTTGACAACTCAGACTAAAATCGATGCCAGCATTAAAGCTGGCAGAAATAGTTGGATGGGCTCACTTTATAAGTGTTCTGTTTCCCAGTGAATCTGTGTGTGTCTGTTTTGTACCATATGTGCTCTTTTAACTGCAGACCTTTGGAAACACATACTCAGATAACATGCACACCTAGTACTAGGAGAATACGCCTTACTTGAAGGGAAAAAAAACCACACATGCTTTTTTTTTAAATTTGAGACTAGTTGACATAAAGGAATTAAAAAATTTAGAAACCGCCCAGCCGGGCGTGGCTTAGCGGTTGAGCATCGACCTAGGATCCAGGCGATCAGGGTTCTATTCCCGGTCAGGGCACATGCCCGGGTTGCGGGCTAGGCAGCCGATCAATGACTCTCTCATCATTGATGTTTCTGTCTCTCTCTCTCCCCCTCCTTTCCTTTCTCTGAAATCAATAAAGATATGTTTAAAAAAAAAAATTTAGAAACATTTCTGTCTTTTAACAAGAAAACCTTATAAACGTTAATACTTAAAACCAATACTTTCTTTTGTAAAGTTAAATAGTGCAGGAATTATGTTTAGAGTCCTTTTCAGATGTGATTTCTGATGCTGCTGAGTCTATCGTCTAAGTTATCACAGAGCCAAAGTCTTTATCCTGAGTTGACTGAAGGTAACTGTTAGCCTTCTCTCCTTGGCCCCCTCTTCTTTTTGGTTACCAGGGGTATATACTATTGCTAGTGCCTTTTCAGATGGCAACTCTCAAGAGGATTATCTGAAGCTCTTTTTGGAATCACCTGATACAATAGCTGTCAGCATGGGACATGTTCAGTTTTCTATTTTCTACTCCTATGGTGTGTTTTTGTTTACTACCTAAATGGTGAATAAATATTTAGAAAAATAAAGTAATATATTAAATATAGTGAAATAGTATAAGGTAATTTCATAAAATTTCTGATATAAAAATTGCTCCAAAGAAACATAGGCTTTTACCTAAATTACACAAAACTCAAAAGTGCTAAGAGTGAATTATAGGCTGAGTTCTTGGCTTAGAAATTAATGGTCAGAGAGTTGTTTTATTCGTAACAATGGATAAGAGAGCTTCAGGAGACAAAACTAACTATGGCTGTTTTCCAGTCAAGATCATGAAAACTCTGAAAAAATACCTTCACAGGTTCAGAAAGTAAAATAGGGATTCTAATTTATTTGGATCTGGCAAAGTTTTCACAAAATATCCCTCTGTACTACTATCTCATGAGATAATGAACATTATATTCTTATTTAAAGCTTATTTTTTCAATGAGCATAGCAGAAAGTAATTGGCAACAAATGTAAATAGAAATTCAAAATTGAGAAATGAAGCAAACTCTTTAATTTTACTTAATAAAGTAGTTTATCACTTTTCTACAGCAAAATGATTTTACGGTAACTATTTGGACAATTACACAAGAGTTCTACTTTCCTCTGACAATATAGACAGTTTTATTGTGCTGTATGAGAGATAAGAATCTCTTCATGAATTCACTTCAGCAAAACATAAATTATCATATGGGATTTTAATGCATTGAAAAACATAAATAAACCTTCAAAAGTGCCTAATTTAGTTCTAGTTACTGGAGAATAGTTTATTGACATAAGAGATCAGAATATATGTTATGTAAAATACTTCAAAATGTTTAATATTTGAACATGTCAGCAAATAAAACAATAGAAAACCACAGTCCATTGACAACTGATACTTTTCACATCTGGGGAAACCGTCACAGAGATGTAAATTGTTTCCAGAAGGTTCCACAGCTCACCAGTGGCAAAGCCAGGAACAGAATCAATTCAATATGCAATGTATCAAATGCACTTGTTACTTTTATGCTCTCATGAATGTGTTAAATAATAAGATGGAACAAGATTAAAACTATATATACACGCATATATGTATTTAATATTTCTTCCTAATAAAGAACAAATGACAATTGAAAAAACATATAGATTCCTTCTTTTAAGTGCTAATGAGTTCTTACTTTAGCTTCACAGGGTATTGAGCCTTTATTGAATTTAATTTCTAAAACTCTGTGATCCTGTTAAATTTCTTACCAGATCCCAGACATGTATCTTTGTCAACTTTTCCTTAACTATTTGTTCTATATGCTTCTTCCTGTTAACCCTATATCACTAGGCTAAGAAAATGTGTTTTTATGGCACAAGTTCTTATAAAACAAACAAAAGAGAGCTGTTATAATTATCACTGCTTCCATATTAGGTTTACTTTTATATATATTATAGATTCCTAGTTTATTTGAGTGTATCTTTGAATGGATATTTTATGTGTAGTTAAAAGTCAACGAATGACCTAGGGAGTATGTCCAAATACCTCTTCTACTTCAATCTCAATCATGTTGCTACTGTATCTTTATGGATATGTTGATTTTTCCTTCAGAAAATTATAACATTATTATATGTTGAATTATTAGGATATTTTCACTTAAGATACATTACAGTTTTCCCCTGTATGGTTGTACACAGCATTAGTGGCAGAAATGCATTCATTTCCACAAATTCTACAAATGTTTTCATTTGTTTTCTGCTAAATGGTAAGTCTCAGGTATTTCCTGCCTTAAATCAATAATAAAATCTAAATAGTTGTGGTTTAAAATACCTTTAGAACCTGTTAGCAATCTCAGTTATGAAGGGATTCATATCTAACACAGAGATGAAGAATGATGAAGTCATTCTTGTAGAAGGTGTTGAATAGAAAGAATTGACTGTTATTTTAAGTTTTTGGAGATCTTTGCTTGTGGCTCAGTTTCACTGGAAAGTTTGTGTTGTGCGATATAGAAATTCTCTAAGATTAACTGTGAAGCACATGTAACTGATGATGTGTAAAGACATGACTCTCACAGGACACACATTTTTAGTATTCTCTCTGTTAGTGAATATAGGTCATTCATCTTCGGATAGAATTATGTTCTAATGGGATATGCAAATAGAATGAATTCCAGAAGACTTTTCCTGTGTTTTATGAAAAATTTTTTTCTTGATTAAGCACCAGGTTTGGAATCACTATTTATTGTCCTATTTTAAATAGTTTACTGAGCTTAGTCCGATGAGCACAACTGTTTGTGAATTGATTTGCCAGTGCTGTCCTAGTAAATCAGTGTCTAAAATTTAGCATGAAATGCACAGGAGGCAAAATAAATGAAACGAGCCTTCTTTGTTAGGCTAGGAATGAAACTGGATGACTGAATTTTAGCGCTAGGAATGAAACTGAATGACTGGTTTAGTCACTCAGTTTTTCAAAAAATATGCCTGCGAATTTTGTTAGGTTTTTGTGTGTGTACTGGACTTTATTTTAAATAATGGAAATGTTCTTTAGCTTAATTATGTTATGCTATTTCTTTACAAAGATGGAACCACATATATTTTTAATATTATTTAATATTTTACAATTAAATGTTATACTTCTATAATTAATAAATTGTGATCCCTGGCCAGTATTTCTCAGTGGTTAGAGCATCAGCCCACGCATCTAAGGGTCTTGGATTTGATTCCTAGGCGAGGACACCTACCTGGGTTGCAGGTTCGATCTCTGCCCCGGTTGGGGCTGGTGCAGGAGGCAACCAATTGATATGTTTCTCTCTCATTGATGTGTCTCTCTCTCTCTTTCTCTCTCTCTCTCTCTCTTCCTCCCTCCCTCCCTCTCTCTCTAAAAATAAATCAATGGAAAAAATATCCTCAGGTGAGGATTAACAAAACAAAAAAAAGAAAAGTAAAAAGTATACTACCAGGCCTAGCGCCACTCCTTTAAAAATCTATACCACCTAAAAATAGATTGCTTTCACAGTTTTCTGGAAAGGCTAAACTGTTCTTTTATTGAAAGCATAGAAAGGTGATGGAATCAGTGCAAAGAATTTCTTGATCCAAACATGCTTTGGCTTGAACTCTTTGTAATAAATTTATGTGTGATGCTTTTGAAAAGTATAGTATGATTTAATTTTCCAGGCACAAGGGGTTTTATTTTATGGGCTTTCGAAGCTGAACTTATTCTTCTTAAATGCTGGGGTACTTGATTCACTGGTACCTGCTAAGGTGGGGTGCAGCAGCGCTGTGAGATAATCTTAGTGTCAGATTGGAAAATTCTCATGTGGGAATCACAGGACTGATTAAAGTCACCTGCACATCTCTTATGAATACTTTGAGTATTATACTCATTTCTAGATCTTTTGGGAGAAAAGTATAAGTTTCTATTTTTTTAATAGTTTAATATGTTTATGGAAATGACAGAGTTCTGAGTTTTTTGCTTAACCAGCAAGACTCCAACGCTGATCCTCCCATTTGTAGGAGATGGAACTCGGGCTACATTGGTAAATCTCAGCCCCTCCACAACAAATGTGCCCTGCTAATGCATCTTATTAGTATACTTATCATGTTAATAACAACAGACACTTACTGAATACTTGAAATAATGAGTCACCATTCTTTTCTTTAAAATCCATGATCCCATTTAATCCTCAGAGCAGTCCTGAGAGTTAGTTATCATAGATGCCATTATCTCACTGTAAGAATATGCCTCCTGCTCATTTCACTTTACCACATGACTTCATTAGGGATGTCAATACTTGCCCTTTTCAAGTAATAGAAACCACATTGTTAGAGGAGAAATGGATTTTTAACACCATTTAGTAGCATGCTGTCATTTTGCCAGAGGTAACCTGGGCCATTTTCTTCGCCTGGGCCTGAGATGACTTCTTTATATTAGAGGTTGGCAAATTTTTCTTATAAAGGGCCATTTAGGAAGTATTTTAGGCTTTGTGGGCCATTATGTCTTTGGTGCAAATATTCTACTCTGCTGTTATAGTGCAAAAGCAGCCATGGATAAGATTTTTAAAAATTGGTGTGGCTGTGTTCCAATGAAAATTTATTTAGGAAGAAACAGAAGGCTGGATTGGACTCATGAACCATTGTTTTCTAAACTTTGGTTTAGGTTTCTCATTCCTAAATGACCTATTTGCTACAGCTAATTAGTACCATGACCTAGAATATCTGTTAGACATTTCTTTAATGGACATATACTCTCCGAGTCATCAAGTCTCATGATTTAAAGTATTGCTCATGTACCAATTCCTATATTTTTATCTCTACATCATTTCTCTGAGTTTTTACAGGAATGTTCAAGTGCTTGAAGTTTAGAAATTTGAATGAATCTTCCATCCAGGAACTTTCCCTTCCCAAAAGCCTCTTTTGTTTCAATTTTGATCTCATCACAGCCACCAGGACAGCTTTTGCCAACTGCAAATTGACCAAGCCACTCTCCGTATTACAATCTTCCAGAAACTCCCCATTCCTACTGGACAAAGCTCAGTCACATCATAAAGGCTTGGCCTGGGCTAAATTTTATGGTCCTTACTCTCCCTTCTCGCTGAGCACTTTGCCCTCTGGTAACACTGAACTGATGTAGTTCCCCTATGTCTCCTGTCACCTGACACATCTGTGCTTCCTCTGGGGAGATTTTCTACCTGAAACACCACTTTCCTAGTGTTTGCTTGCCCAGCTGTTGTTACCCTTGAAATCTGAGTGACAGTATTTCTTCTTGGAGTCCCTCCTTCAGACCCCCTTGCCTTCAGACTCCTTCCGCCTTTCCTGACAGCTCGAGGAGGCATTCAGAAGTGACCGCTGACTTGGACTGCCTTGACATTCCTGTCCCACCCTGTTTCAGGAATGCCCACCACAGCTAGGTGGGTAGGAGGAACTAAATAGAAGTGACATCTCAAGTAATGGCTACATTCTGTTAAGGAGAATAATACTGCTGGTTCTGCCTGGGGGCCTAGGCCATTGTTTACTATGTATAAATTTAAATTTTATGAATTTTAGTCGTGATTTATGTTGTCCTTACTTTTGAGTAGTTCGATTTTTTTCACCTTCTGCTTTTTAGAAAAAGAAATTTTGTTTTATTCAACAACTATAATTGTCTAATTTACAGGTGTCTGTCTTGTAAATCATATCTTCATTCTTCCTGTTAGGGTCAGTAAATGACTACTGTGCTCTTCTTTTAATTCGTTTTCTGTTTTTCTCTAAAAGGTAGGTTTAAACTTTGAAGTGTTCCTCATTTCTAAATTGGACTTAATTTCTCTCTTGTAAATTGAATTTAGGGATGATTTTAAAAATATTTTTGAAAGAGGCCTTTTACACTTCAAAATACATTTCAAATGGATCACTACTATATTAAGCAAGTAAAGAACGTGCATTTAGGAACATATATTTTAACTTTTAGTTCATGTGTGCAGCATTTACTTACATATTTAATTAATAAGAAATATTAGGTTATTTTGATGAAGACAAGAAGTTGAAGCAAAGATTATGGAAGGTAGCTGGAGGTTCCTTTTCTGCATTTTATTTGGATTGTAAAATATACTGATTGGCCTGTTAGATACTTAATAATATTCATAGTTGAAGAAGGTTTTTTTTTCTTATAACCTATCCTCTCTTAATGAAATGGATCCAGAACCCTGGATCCAGCAAGTAGACTGTGGCCTTGTCATAAATGTGATATTGAACAAAAGTTATCTTCAAACTGACATGCTAAGATTACAATATATCCACAGAATGTGATGTTTCCCTCAGTGACCTGTGGTCCTCAGCTTACCCTTACGCCGTCCTGAACACATGTGCTCGGCAGATGTCGCTCAGCCCTGCTGGCCGTTCAGCCGAGCTCAGGGCTCACATGCCAGGAGAGCGCGCCTCGGTGGTCCGTTCTGTGTGCGCAGACACGCCTAAGCCTGAATTAAAAAAAACACAGTGCGTTTCCCACCTTGGGCATTGTAGTTTTCATCTCTACAAGCTTGATTTGGGTCCTATTTATATCTTCTGTTTCAGTACCCAGCTTTGGAATATATGGGATACAGTTATAATTTTAATCTTTGTTAATTCGAACATCTTTTTCAGTTCTGAGTCCTTTGTAAGTGATGTATTCATTTCCTCATGATGGATCCTATTTTTCTGCTTCTTTATATGCCTGGGAATGTTTTGTCTGTGTGTGTCTAAGGCGTGTTATGTGGGTTTTTAATTTTCATCCAACTTGGAAATATTTCCGCCGTTATTTTTTCCCTCTTCCTACTCAGGAACTTCAGTTAACATGCTCATTCTTTCTCGGAGCTTTTTGAATACACGGAACACACTTGTAAAATGATTTTAATGTCATTTTCTATTAATTTGAATATCTGTGTCACTTTTAAATTGTTTTTGATTGATTGATGTGTATCTAGACATGCCTAGGCCTGAATTTAAAAAAAATATTATGACAGTGAGTTGGGGCAAATATAGGGCTCAGCTCATTTGTTTCTCACCTCTCAGAGACGTCCCTTGATACTTAGTGTATTGTATCTTAAAACTCTTTCTTTCATATAGTTTATAACTTTTTTACTTGTTTCAGGTACAAAAATAAATGTAGTACCTGTTACTCCCTCTTGGGCAGAAACAGAAGCTGGGCCTAGCTCAGTGTAAAAGTTTTATTTTCACACATTCATATGCATCCACATTTTCAGGAATATATTTTATACATAAATAAGACAAACTTAGTCTGTGTTAGCTCATACTCTATAAAATTTTGCCTCTTCTAGATCTAATTTCTCAGAGTAGGATTTTAAGTAGTAAAAGAACATTCAGGCAGGAATAAAAATTCCTTTTGTGATACAGACACATAGGTAATTACCAAACATATTAATGGGATGTACACCTAGCAATGATATTACATGGACTTCTTTTGTGCTAGACAAGTGTGCACGTTAGCATATTTTACAATGATGAAATGTTTGATTTCTAGACTTGTATATTGTAGCCACTAACTACCTATGGCTATGAGCACTTGAGGTGTAGCTACTTTATTATTTAATTTTAATAAATTTGAATATAATGTAAATAGCCATATATGGCTAGTGGTTTCTCTAGTAGAGACAGTGAGATTCTAGACTATGTTTTATTTGGCCACCCTTACATTATGCCAATTTTTTAATATGACGTAGCTTTATGGAAAAGAATTTTCTTAGAAATAAAAAGTTAAGTAAGCACTTTATTTTAATGAAAAATAGCTCAACAAAGCAAATATCAATGATCTTTCGATTTGTTTTTGGAATCACTGTAATTGGAATTTCTGGGTAATTCATTTTTTCTAAGACTAACGTTTAATGTTTGGTCTAAATGCATAAGGTGTCTGTGAACTGCAAACATGTTCACTATTTATTTTTTAAAAATATCATATAATGATTAAATAAATGGCTTTTGGACAACCACAATAATAATTATAGATTGTTGCTTAAGCAGTAATGAATTTTATCTCGCAAAATGAAATTTGACAGGTCACTAAAATACATAAAGATTATATATAAACTCAGTGAAGAATCACATACCTGCTTTTCATATTCTGACAACTCTTTTCAGAGAAAAAAATAGTAAATATATATAGTTATATGTTTTAAATAATGTTAACTAAACAGACCAATGCTTAGTATTAATCATTGGATTGCTTTTAACTTTTGATTCTAAAATTTTTTACAGAGGGTGCAGATGTTAATTATAGATGTTTGTAATGCTTCAGATAATTGTGCCATAATACAGCAGAGGCAAGGTTATGTTCTTATAGGAGAAATCACTTTGTGAAGGAACTAAAAAAAATGTTCAGTTTGATTTTTTAAAACATGTTTTAAAGTAATGTTAGGTTTTTCTATTGACTGTTTAAAATATGAAGTTCTGGATTCACTTCTTTGATCTTTTAAATAGCATCTAAAAAAAGTATACACAAATATAACATTTGTACTGATACTACAAAACTCATTTATTTTTTAATTCTTTGGATAAATGGAAACATTTAAACCTTTTGTGTGGTTAATAATTTAATGCAAAGTACATTCATTTTATTTCCTACCTTTTGTTGCATGTCATTGTTTTTCAATCTACTAATTTTGATGGTATTTTATTTTGTTAAGATTTACAAATGGGTTGTTAAGCATTTGCTTTGAGTTTCCATGATAGCTTATAACTTAATTAGTTTCTATTCATCAGAAATATGAGTTGAATTTCATGATGGCATTGATTTAAATTTGTTCTAAAATGTAGTGATTCAGTATTGAAAGCTGCTGCTTTTTTCTTTTTAAAAGTATAATTTATTAAATTAAAGCAATTTTCATTAATAGAATCCATGTAATTTATAAATAGTTGAAGTGAGATGAAAGTTTTTCTGATGTTTTCTAATCCTTAAGATGAACTCTTACTTTGATCTGCTTAGTATTGGCCAGTTTCATCAGTTATTAAATTTTACTATTTCTTTTGAAAAGTGCTGTTTTCAAGATGCTGGGCGTAATTCACACAATTTGCTTTTCTGAACACATATGTAGATAATTTTTCATTATCTATTGTGTGGATTCAGAAAACCTCTGTTCTATCTACTGATTCTTTCTAACTCAATTATTTGATAATTACCAGAACTTTAATTTTGACTGTCCTTCCTTCCACTTTGGTGGGCATTATTTGGATATATATTTATACTTCACAAATTGACTTACTTCTTAGTCAAATAAACAAAGAGTCTATTTCTCTTCCTATTGAGAATCCTGACTCCCTTCCCAGGCCTTCCCGTGAACATGGACTCTGGAATGAGAGAAGTATTAAACATGGGGTTATGGAACATTCCTATGTTATAAAGAGCATTGTATGTGATATTAATTATTGTCTTTATTTAATGTACCTGTCCTCAGAGACAAGTGAAAAAAATCACATTTTAAAATATCAAAAATCAGTTGGAATTCATCTGGGACCAGGGACATATTAAATGGTTACTAGACAAATATAAAGCATGTGTACGGCTGAATGTAGAAGATATGAGGCCCAGAGAATCCTTTTCCAAACTTTGTGAGTGGAAACCTGGCCCACCCACAAAGCTATGAAGCTATCCACATGTTATATGTTTAAGCAATTTACTAGTTTATAGGAGTGAATTTGCTACCTTTTAAAAAAATACACATTTTGGGGGGTGGTAGGAAGAGATCCTTATCTTTATTTATGTATGCACGTAAAAGGACTATTAGAAATGGTATCCAAAATGGGAAATATTGTTTTTACTGTAATTGACATGTAGCAAATTAGTGAACAATGCAAAAAGAGATCAAAGGGCTCAACCTAGATGAAATGTTTTGCTCTATTTCAATGGCTGTAAGTTTGTTTTATTAAGGCAAAAGCATTTACATTTCTCTTGAGTTATTATGATCATTTTGCAACCCTCTGCTGTGGTCGTATAAACCTGCCCAGTTTTTAAAATTAAAATTGATTGTGTTCGTGTAACAACTGAAATTTTTCCTGGAACTCATAAGTAGCTGCTATATTTTAGAAGTTCAAAATTAGTAGCACAATAAAAAGTATGTGCTCAGGTTTCACGGTATTGGTAGTAGGAGGTACATCTGCTGGAGATTATCTCCTGCTTTTCATATGTCATCAGGCCTCCCCAGCTGCTGAAGGGGAACACTGAGTTGCATCCTACTCCTACAGCCTGATTATACATTTCATAAGGTCAATATTCATATCTGTTTCTTTAAAATTTAACTTTGTCAACTAGCACAATGTTTAGCACATACTAATCACTCAAGAAAAGGACCTGCGTTAATCTCATATGTTCTATTACTATATTTCTTAAGTTTCCCTATAACTTAGGTACTTGGCTTAATGGGATAACATAGGCAGTTGGTAGATGTATAAATAGCTTGCCTGGAACTCACTTTTATGCACCATTTCATTAATTGGAATCATGGAATCTGTGGCCTACTGATTTCCTTTTTTAAGTGTCATTACATCTTTTTCTTTCCAAGGAGGTAGTGTATGTTGTATCTTATGGACCTGTAGCTGGAGTGAGTCTTTCAGTCCCTGTTTAGACATCTCATGACTTGGTGAGAACTCTTAAAAATCAGAGCACTGAGATTAAAAATGGTGGCTGACTGAGTGGAAGATACACTGACACTCTCCTAGGACCAAACTGGAATTACAACTAAAATATAGAAAAACCATCCTGAATAATCAATTGCAACTGAAGATGAGCTGGAGAGCACCCAAATAACCAAGGGGAAAAAGTGGAGATTGCATAGAGACTGGTAAGAAGTACAGAGGCGCAAGAGGGCTGGCTGGGCACCCACAGGCAGCAGCTTAAGGTCCAGAGGGATATCTCAGCTGTGGGGTGTTCCCACTGAGAACTCTGGGGCCTAAACCCCAGGCTGGGATTCCTAGCCCAGAGCATGAGAACGAGAAGGGTGCCCACATAACATCTGGCTGTGAAAAACAGCTGGTTTTTTTATCTGCCAGGGAGAGATGGCTAGAAATGCAGGCACCTTCTTAAAGAGCCAATGCACAAAGTTTCATGTGCAGCCACTCACCTTGGACTCCAGCAAAGGGAGGGCAGAGTGGACTGGAGCTGTGTGAGGGGAACCTAGGGTTGTAGGTTCTGGAGATAGAGCTCAGAGGGCATCCCTCTGGATTCCTGTGCCAAGTCATTCCCCCATTCTGCAGAGGACATCTTTCACAGGCAGACATTTACCTTCCAAACAGCTTTTGCCTGAGGCGGAAGCAATTGCCCCGCCCTACTGGAAAACCTCTGGCCCCACCCAGAGGAGTTTCTACAGCCTGAGGCTCATTAAGAGAATCAAATTAGCCTGCAAGCAAAGGTAGACCTCAGAGTGCTTTGAGTGTTTTTCCCGCTCTGCTTGTGGACACAGGCCTTGGAAAAGCAGACTTTGGTGTGCTTCTGGGTCCTGTTCAAATGTACCCAGTCGCAAGAGGGTACCTCAAGCCATGGGCTGTTGATAGTTCCAAACAGGATACTCAAGGCCAGTCATAAACAGCGTCTGACATTGGCCTACACCAGAGACCTTCCAAAAAGACTCAGAGTCCTAACAGGCCTACCTAATACTTAGTAACAAACCCAAATAGGCAGCCAAAATGGGGAGACACAAAACAAGCCCCGAATGAAGGGACAAAAGAAGTCTTCAGAAAAAGAGCTAAATGAAATGGAGATAAACAATCTCTCAGATATAGAGTTCAGAATACTGATTGTAAGGATGCCCAAAAGCATGAAAAAAGATACAGAAACTATGAAAAATGACCAGTGAGAAATGAATGACATAGCAGAAATAAAGAATACATTGGAAGGAATAAACAGCAGATTAGAGGAAGCTGAGGATCGGATCAGGGAATTAGAAGACGGTAGAAAAAAATCACTCAATCAGAGACCCCAAAACAAAAACAATTGAAAAACAGGACAGTCTAAGGGAGCTGTGGGACAGCATGAAACGTAACAATATTTGCATCATAGGAGTGCCAGAGGAGGTTGAAAGTAAGCAAGGGTTAGAGAACCTGTTTGAAGAAATAATGGCAGAAAATTTCCCTACCCTGGTGAAGGAAAAAGTCACACAAGTTCAAGAGGCACAGAGAGTCCCAAGCAAGAAGAACCCAAAGATTCCCACACCCTGACACATCATAATTATAATGCCAAAAATTCAAGACAGAGAATATTAAAGGCAGCAAAAGAGAATAACAATCTGTTACCTACAAAGGAGCTCCCATAAGGTTGCTAGCTGACTTCTCATCAGAAACTCTACATGCCAGAAGGTAATGGCATGAAGTATTCAAGGTAATGCAAAACAAGGACCTGAAACCAAGACTGCACTATCCAGCAAGGCTATCATTCAAAATAGATGGTAAAATAAAGAGCTTCCCAGACAAAAAAAAGGCTAAAGGAGTTTATCACCACCAAACCAGCATTGCAGGAAATGTTAAAGGAACTGCTGTAATAATAAGAAGAAATAGAGAGAGAAACATAGGCGTAAAGAATCAAAATGGCAATAAATAAGGACCTATCAATAATAACCTTAAGGACTTTAAGGGAGAGATCAACAGTAATACAGTCATGGTTGTGGATTTTAACACCCCACTGACTTCACTGGATAGGTTTTCCAGACAAAAAGTCAACACAGAATCAGTAACTCTAAATGACACACTAGATCAGGTGGATTTAATTGATATTTACAGGATATTTCACCCCAAAGCTGCACATGGGTCATGCTCAAAGATAGACCACATGTTAGGACACAAAACAAGTCTCTACAAGTTCAAGAAGATTGAAATAATATCAAGCATCTCAGATCATGATGACATGAAATTAGAAATCAACTACAGTAAAAACACTCAAAAACATTCAAACACATAGAGGCTAAATAGCATGTTATTAAACAATGAATGGGTTATCACTAAGATGAAGAAAGAAATTTAAAACTTCCTGGAAACAGATGAAAATGAACACACAACAACCCATAATCTATGGGACACAAGGAAAGCAGTCCTAAGAGGGAATTCATAGCACTACAGCCTACCTCAAAAAGTAAGAAAAATTTTTAGTAAACTATCTAACCCTACAACTTAAAGAATTAGAAAGCTCCCCTGTGAAGCCATCCAAAACAGGACATTTGTTTGCTGGGAGTTTTTTTTTATTACTGCTTCAATTTCGTCAGTTGTTATTGGCCTATTCAGGTTTTCCGATTCTTCCTGATGCAGTTTTCCATGATCTCACTCATATGTGGAATTTAATAAACAAAATAGAGAGAGGAACAAAATAGATCCAGAGACATAGAAGCATAAAACAGACTAAGGGATCTCAAAGGGAAGGGAGGTAGTGGGTGGGGAGAGATTAATCAAAACTTCTATGCATATGTGCATAACCCATGGACACAGACAATAGTGTGGTGAAGGCCTGGGGGGCAGGTTGGATGCGGGGTGGAGGGGATCAACGGGAAAAAAAGGGGGATATCTTTCAACAATAAAGATAAATTAAACAAACAATAATAACAAAAAACCATGCTACCATGTCCTTCAGTTCAGCCTAGATATTTTTGCTACAGTACACATCTTTGTAAGAGATATTAGTTTATGTGTGATTGATAAATAAAGGAGTTAGGTTCATATAATGTGGAAGTGGGATCAGCTCATATGCAACTTTTCCTAGATAAGAACAGCCAGGTAAACAGGAATAGAATGAGAACCTTGGAAGGAAGGGTAAAAAACCCTCAACTCAGTTGCTGCACTAGAAGCAGAAGCCCTTTATACTATTCTTTTTTCCTTTGATTGATATGTTTCTAAGAGAACTGCAATAAAGCGTCCTTCTGTGTTTATGGATTTGGAAATTGTGTTCTTATAATTCAGTCATTTTTTGTGTGCATACAAATCTGTGTTCTTAGTAATAAGATTATGATCATTATAAGTTTTGTTTTTTATTATTTACTATTCCTTTTTATTTGTATTAATGGTTTTTGTCTTAAACTCTACTTGTCATTATATTGCTACATCCTTTATTTTTGGTAGTATTACATGGAATGTCTTTTTCATCTTTTTATTTTGTACTTTTCCAGATAGTTTTCTTTAGATATTTATCTTATAACTAGCGTATTGTTCGATTTTTTCTTAAAAATCCAGTCTGATAAATCTGTTACTTATAAAAGAGTTAAGTATATTACATTTATTTTTTTATTAGTTTTATATTTGGGATTCTTTCTACAAGCTTATTTAATTTTGTTGTTGTGGTTGGCCACTTGTTTTGTTTGCTACTTTCCCCTTATGTGTTGCTGTTGATAGACATAATCCTTTCTCCTTCTGCAAATTCAGAAACTATAAAATATAGTTGTGTATGGTTTTAATTAAATACCATTACTCTGGAAATATGCATAATTAGCTATGAGTTGTAAAGTTTCTAATTTCTGTTCTTCTCCAAAGCAAAACATACATTCAGCACACTTTAATTATCCATTGGGCATTTTCATTCCAATATAATTTATTCTTGCCTAGAGTTTTAGTTCTATCATTTTTAGGCTCCCAAAGTTATTAATGTCTATAATTAATAGTTAATGTAATCAACTTACATTCTAAATAAACAGTTTCAGGCGCTCTTTTAGGTCCCTCTTAGGAAAATTAAAAGCGAGTACCTGGCTCCCAGCTCTGACTTCCCAGAGAGGTTGCCTAGCTCTGGCAGGTTACACTTCCTCCTGGCCCAACCCTAATGGCAGCTTCCAGGCGAAGAGCTCCATTCTCCATTTTATCATATTAGTATCCATCATTCCTTCCCCTTTAACGTGTTCCCATTATTTTCACTCTTTTGTTTCTGTATATTTTACATCTCTGTAAAGGCTATAATTACAAATGAGAGAGGTTCTGTCTTTACTGTCCTTGTGCTATTTTCCCCCTACAAACCCTCTCCCCACCCCCTCTTATTTTAGCTCCAGATTTTTCAGAACTCAAAATATGTCAGGGAAACATCTCTATTAAACAAGAAATGCCTGTCTGTCCAGGCTGGCAATAAGGTCATTCTGATTGTGCACTGCAGAATGCCTGGGTCTTCCATCCACATAAAATATGTTGGGCATGGTGTCCCCTGGCATTCCATGGCATCTAAATAGTAAACCAATTAATTACTTTGAATTGGATTCTTCTAAAGAACTTTATGTAATTAAGTAGGGAAGCAAGCTTGAATTTTATTGATATTGTTCATTTAACATATATTTATATATATTTGCTTCTGGCCTAGTTTCAAATTACAAATTATGATTTAAGTTGAATAAATTGGTAATATAATATTCATATATGTTTGACTCTGTTACAAGTTGAAACAGAATATTAACACTTTGTGTTATTTTCCATGAGTGTTTACTGCATCTGTATTTATAAAGGATGATTCACTGATCATATTAAATATTTATGGCTTGGAATGCCTAACTAGAGATTAACACAAACTGATAAAAATAATTGCAATATTATAATTTTACCTTCTTTAATGTTACATGTTCAAAGAAAAGTGAAGGAACGCTACTCTAATTGTTAACTTTTATATTATTTTTCAGGTGCATTTTCTTGATTATAAATCAGTACCTTTTGATCAGAAAATGGAAAACCTAATGCAGATTAGGGAGCTATCAAAGGAAGTGAAAAAAAGAAATATTTTACTTTGTGGCCTTCTCATATATTACCCACAGGTAGGTAAAATGTTGTTCTCTTCAGATTGTATGCTCTTTAGACTACAGATTTAATCACGAAAACCTGACTTTGTTAAAAGCAAAGAAATATTAATAAGAAAAAAATCGGCTGGAAAATTACTTATCTATTCATGTTCTATAGTAGATAGAACCTCTCAACTTGAGGAGAAAAGTAAAAATCAAAACAAGTGTTTTGATTAGGGGAAAAAGATGAAAACTTGCAAATATCTCATCATAGGTAGCCCACATAGAATTGCCAGATATGTGACTAAAAAATACGGAATGCCCAGTTAAATTTGAATTTCAGATAACAAATAATTTGAAGTATGTTCCAAATTTGGAATTTGAAATTTGAAGTCCATATTTAACTGGACTTTTGTATTGAACTTGGCAGTCTTAATGTCACAGCTCTTAGCCATTTGTATAATTTGGAATTGCTTATTTCTTTTATGTTGTGCTAAAGATGTTGGTGAACATGTTTTTAATCATTTGAAAGCAGGGCTTGGCATTCAGATGACAAGAGGACATATTATTTAATTAGAGAAATCTCTTATTGTCATCACTGTCTTTTAATAGCAGCAAGTTGGTTAAGCTGAAGGTAAAATGAATTAGCGTTATAGATTCTTTGTGCAGAGAAATGTTATGTAAATCAAACTATTTGGAGAATCTTGTAGAGAAGGTGGATTTGCCCTTTATACATACTTTTCGTGGAATTTGCAGAATGCTTTATAGTTTCTTAGATGTACCACACAGGAGTCACATAAATGAAATAGTCAACTGCTTTTTTAATGGTTTGGAATAAAAGTTATTTGGTACTGACTGCCCAGGAAATGACAGGTATTTAAAGTTATATGGATGATGAATAACAGCTATTGTTGCTGAAATATTTAAGGTGCCTTTTTTGCCTGAAGGTAACATTTCTTTTGAAACATGGATTTTAATTAAATATAAGGATCATCTTTTAGCCAGTCCCTCAGTTTTCTTTAACTTTTGAGGTTGTTTCCTCTGCTTCCAGAATATGAAAGCATGACCTCCGGTTAGTCATAGAGAACAAAACTAACTTTAGTTTACTTAGGACCGTGGAATTGTAAAACGTTAGTGCCTTAGGGGCTATTGGAGTCAGAACAGCCAAAGCCTAAAGAGATAATAAACTTGCCCAAGGACATATAACTGGCAGAGTTCAGGAATATTTCCTCTTCATTAGATTGTCTTTGGTGGTGCTCTAGATGATTATGGTGGGAAAAACAAATCAGTTCATTCTCTTGTGCCATGCAAGGATCGTAGATGCATACTAATGCTACACTATGAGGACATAAAATAGAGTTTGTTGAAGATCTCAAAAGCTGAGAAACAGTAGAGTGCACACAGTCCCTGGAACTCTCTTCAACCTATGATTTAGGCTAAGTTAAAAGGGCCATGATCCACTATAGCTGACATCTCAGTGCCCAATATGGTTGCCAGATGAAGCATAGCATTCCCAGTTAAATTTGAATTTCAGATATACCATAATTTTTAGTATAGGTGTATCCCAAGTATTACATGGAACATACTTGCACTAAAAATTCTTTGTTGTTACTCTGAAATTTAAATATAACTGGACATCTTGTGTATTTATTTGCTGAACCTAATAACCCTTATAGAATTTATATTTACAATGAAATTATTTTCCCACCCCCGGTATGTTCCACACATTTATGGAATGGAGTCAGGTGAGTGTGTACATGACTCTGTACCTGTGAAGGCTGCCTGTTTCAAAAAGTGGCCTTGTTGGAAAGGAGGAGCCTTTGCTGCCTACTGCTTGGTATCTGACCTCCGTTGTTTTGAGCAAAGTTGGACTGGCTAAACCAGCTCTCTACTAAACTTCCAAAAATGGGTACAAGATGATTTTGCAAGACCTTCAAGATATGCCTCCCTCTTTTCTGTTTTTTGTGGCTCAAGGAGCCATGAGCAACAAAGTCTCCCATGATACCCTGTGTGAGGCGGTGCATGAAGTCCTCCATGGGAAACCATGCAAGCGCAGCAAGTTTTTGGAGACTGAGGAGCTGCAGATCAGCTTGAAGAACTATGACCCTCAGAAAGACAAATGCTTCTTGGGCACCGTCAGGCTTAAATCCACTTCTCTCTCCAAGTTCTCTGTGTTCTGGGGGACCAGCAGCACTGCTACGAGGCTAAGGCTGTGGATATCCCCAACTTGGACATCCAGGTGCTGAAGAAACTCAGGAATAAAAAACTGATCAAGGAGCTGGCCAAGAAGTATGATGCCTTTTTGGCTTCAGGGTCTTTCATCAAGCAGATCCCACAAATCCTGGCCTGAGTAAGGCTGGCAAGTTCCCTTCCTTGCTGACCCACAGTGAGAACATGGTGGCCAAAGTCGATGAAGTGAAATCCACAATCAAGTTCCAGATGAAGAAGGTGCTGTGTTTGGCCGTGACTGTTGGTCATGTGAAGATGACAGTGTACAACATCCTTGTAGCTGTCGATTTCCTGGTGTTATTGCTCAAAAACAACTGGCAGAATGTCAGGGCTTTACACATCAAGAGCATCCTGGGCAAGCCCCAGCACCTGTACTAAGGCACAGCTTAATAAACCATACTACTACCATTAACATAATAGTTATGCTTCTCCTCATTTTAGGAAACAAGGATAGCACACTTGGGCGCAGCTTGTCTCTTCTTAAAAATATAATAGTGAAGCTGTTTCAAGTATTGAGAATGTGTAAAATATATTTATTCTCAAAGACACAGGTGTGAGTTGACTCTTACTAGCCCAACAAACCGTCCAGTGCATAATTCCACCGTAAATTGTATTTATCAAAGACCCGGTGCTGTTTACCAGATAGGCCATTAAAAAGAGGCTATGGTTTAAAAAAATGGGGAAGCATCAGTGAAAAGAGTTAAGCAGACTTCTTTAATGAAGGCCTTCTCAGAAACCCTTTTCATACTAATGAGCATTTCATATATCCAAATTGGGGGCAAGGGGTGTGCCATTTTCTGTTTTCTCCTGTAACCCTTTAACTGTAGATAATTCATGGGACTAACGTTCCATAAAACAAGCTTTGGAAAACACTCCTCATAAATATGTCCTAAGTAAAGAAACCTCTATCTCTGGACTGACTCTTTTTATGCTTCTATACTAATTTTTCCATTTAGTTAAATCAGTCTCTCTAGTACTGATTGCCTACTTGATAGGCATTCTGTTAACTCTAAGGATGTGAAAATATATAAGCTGGATCTTCTGTCTGCTGTTTAGTGAAAAGAGTGTTGGTTTCTGCTTACCATGGTGGTGTGAGATAAAACTTTTTGTAATGTTCCTACATTGGACTTTTTCCCTAAATCTAATCCATCTCTGTGATAGTCATTAGGTTGTTTACATAGATAGTTATGTATTCTTTTAAGTCTCTGACCAATGAAGGTTTTCTAGATTTTTAACCGTTTTTCCTAAGACGTAATATGAAGTGCTTCATCTCTGGGTAGGTTTTCAGCTTATTGATAGTCCCTCCTTGGAAGAGAGAATATAGAGAACTGACTTCAGTATCTATGCTATGTATATGGTCTTTTGGGCTTAAAGAAGATCTGCTGTGATATGATATTTCTGATTATGTAGATGTTCTTGATTTTTTGGCTGCACCTTCACAGTGTTGATGTATATGGTGTTTATAGTTAAATAGAATTATGTAATCCTTTTTTAAAATAACACATGAAGCTGTTAAGCTTCCATTTGTGTTTGTGTAGAATTCTTTTACACATATATATAAGACTTTCTGCGTTTGATGAATTTAAACTTAGTTGTTTGGTTTTTTTTAGTATTTCAGTCTTTTATTATCTTTTTTGCTGTAAAATAAAACATAATTAATTAGCTATAGTTTCTTTCTTCATGTAATTTACAAATTAGATGTTGTGTATATTTTGTATATACCTTTAGGGAAAAATTGATTTGGAAAGGGCTAAAGATTGATTCCTTTTTTTTTTTAGTATCTGTAAATGTTCTACAATGCTGTTTGTGATCAATTAATGATCATTCTTTGGTAATTAAATAACTGACAAACACATCTAATTGTATAATATTTCAACTTAGTTTCTTTATATTTTCTCTACTGACAAGAAATTTTAACAAATGCTTTGCTTAATTCTAGGTATGCTCCACATATATACATTTTTTCTAATCATAGAGATATTATTTGTTAAATTATTGAATATGCTAGTTCCTTAGCTCTATCAATGTAGTAGAGCACTAATTTTTCTCCCTAAAATTGACTTTAAAATATTCTAGTGATCTCAATAAATTAATAATTTTAAATAAGCTCTTTGTGGTTATCTTAAACTTATACTTAAGGATCAAGTGCCTGGCTTGACCATTTATATATAGTAAAAAGTTTTCTGACTCTATCATCCAGTGCTCAGTTCCTCGAACTGTTAATAAATCAGAAAATATTTGAAATTTATGCTCCAGACAAGAAATGCAGCATGAAGTTTACCTTCACAATTTGTTGAATGAATTTAAATCAGGTCCTATCCTTCTTTCTAAAACAACCATACAAACACAACTATGAATAATATTAAAACCAGGTTTTATAGTTTAATCATATATAGGAGCTTAGTCCCCTTTAGAGTATTATTTTAAATAACTCTATACAGGAAATATTACTCTTCATTTATCCTATTATTTCAACTTTGTTATGCAAGTCACCATTGAGGTTCAAGATATAAAATTATGTGTTTGGGGAACATGTTCTAATTATTTGAAAATCTATATCTGATCATATAACAGTGAACTTATAGAAATTTATTATTTCTGGAATGAACTATTTAAGCCAATAGCTTAGAGTGTGTAGTATTCATTTAATTGAAGCCTAAAATATTGTTATGAGGACTTTTTTTATGCAGTATTTGCAAGTATACATTTTTAAATAAAAGTTTGCACATGAACTTTTATGATAAAATTTATAAAGTCTATAAAATTTATAAAGTCATGTAGCAGTTTTCTGTTTAATCTTTGCATTTTATATGTTCAGGGCTTTAGAGATAGAGGCACAGAGGTTCATGGTTAAAGAATTTCCCAAAACTATTATAACTTATTATTTCTTGCACTGAATTAGTGTCTTCCCCTGTAATTGAAAAACTAGCTATATGACCTTGATATAGTGACAATAAGTTTTCTAGGTCTCAGATTTTTCATTTGTAAAATGCAGAAGTCAGGACTATATGAAGCCTCTGTTGGGTGAACAGGTGAAGACACAGGAGGTGTACAGGCCGGACCAGGTGACACTATCTACCATGTCACTCTGGAACGGGAAAATTCTGGAACTGAGCGTAGGTTTTCTTTTCCTTTGTGACCATAAAACTTACCTATACTATTATTTCCTTTATTTTATTGAGAAATTACTCATTATAGTTCATATGTCTTATTATAGCTCAGAGAGGAAACCATTCTTTTTTTGCCCCAGACACCTTAAAGTGGCAGACAACAAGGGGATGTCTCGGCCTGCTCTGCTGCTGTAACATAATACCAGAGACTGGGTGGCTTCTAAACAACAGAAAGTGACTTCTTACCGTTCTGGAGGCTGAGATGAGGGCGCTAGCCGGGGGAGGTCTGGCGAGGACTGTCTTTCTGGTGGCACACAGCCCTTTTCTCATTTTATCCTTAAAGGGCGGGCAGAGGGTGTGGCCTGGCTGGGCTATCTTTTAATTAGATCGCCGATCCTATTTGCAAGGGCTGCAATTTCATGACCTAGTCACCAACCCAAGGCCTCACTTTCTGATGCCATCCCATTGGGGGTTAGGATTTTAACATGTGGATTTGCGGGGACACAAACGTTCAGTTCACGCACGACAGGGAATTCTTGTCCATCAGAGCTCAGTTAAAGAAATAGGAAACTTGTCATGGCAGGGAGTGTGCACCACTTCGGTCAATCCCTTTTCTCTTTTCCCTTCTTCCCCTGTGAATTGTCACTCCACTGGGTTTGATATAGTGGGAAGCAGCACTTTCGAAAACAGTGTTTGGTTTAATAAGCATTTTCACACAATGGGGCTATTGGGAAGAATTGCACCAGTCAGCAGAGCTACAAAATGCAAGCCCTGAAAAGGTCAGGGGATAAACTGGAGGAGCTCCGTTACCCCCTTCCTGCTCCTGAATGCCTTTCTCTTCTGTTCCTACAACTGCAGTACTGGAAGGCATACAAAAACGGAAGAACATTGCCAAGCAGTTCTGTAATTTTTTAAAAGAGTAATTATTTATAAAAGATTTATGAAAATCTTTCTATTTGACTCCAGCATAGGACATGGAACTATGAAATGAAGCTTTTTACTAACAACATCAAATTAGATAAAGCTGTGTGAATTCATCTGTTACAAAGTATAAAGGAGATCTGTCTGTTTTGATGAGTTAAATACTATTGTCTGGGTTTTAAAGTTTTGTATGTGCTGCAAAGGATACTCAGAAAACATTCTTGACTATGAATCTCTGTAATTATCTCAGGTAAATTCATAATGAAACAATAAGAAATATGTGAACAGGTCCCACTTCTCTAGGATGCCTTTGTGCCAAAAGACCTGTATTTGTAGGATACAACTGACACCAATGTTTTCCTCCCAAATGCACTCCATTTGCTTTGAGTCTTCTAGACATGAGTTATCCTTCAGGGATGTGTGATCCTTTGAAGAACAAATAGGCATATGTTGGCAAGTAGCAGAAGACAGATCATTTTTTTTTAAATGATAATCTTGGGGGAAGATAGACTTAAAACTCTACTTCCTACAATGAGCAATTACTTGGAATTTAACTGGGAATTATTTACTAAACACGCAGTACTTTCCATGGCACTGACTCACAGGGCATGCACACCAAACACTCAGCACCAAATCTGTTTACAGAAACCCATAATGCCCCGTCCAGCGTAATCAGGCTCTTTTGATGTGGGAATGTTTATGAGACTAAATATTTTTCACTTTCAATGTTGTTTTGGCTTTTATTGTTTAGACATAATCATTCTTTGGGAAAATATGAAGATCATAAAATATAATGTCTCTTCAAAATTGAGTAAGTTTGAAAAACAAAACTGTCTTGTGGAGTTTGGTTAGCTTACTTGGAAGACTCATTAGAGAGAGTGGCAGTAAGCTATTATACTTAGATATATCTAAATGAAATGGAATATTAGATACAAACCTCTGCTACAGATCTCCCCTTAATTGTTTTTTAATAAAAGAATCAACTTTTATGAATGAAAGTGGCCATGGAAATTTCTTAATGGACTAATTTCTTTAAGTATATTAGTTAGCTATTATTGCATAACAGATTACCCCAAAACATTTATCTCCCAGCGTCTGTGAGTTCTCTAGCTCTGGGCATTTCTCAAAGCTACAGTCATCCCAAAGCTCCACTGGGAATGCTGTGCTTCCTTAGCTCACTTAGGTGGATTGGAAGGATTCGGTTCCTCTGGGCTGTTTCACGAGGCCTCAGTTCTTCACAAGCCCGTGGATGGAGACCTGCCTGTATTCCTTGCTATGGAGGCCTGTCCATGGAGCACCTCACAGCATCAGTGCCAGCAAGACAGAGAACTAAGATAGAGGCCACAGTCTTCTGTAACAACCACCAAGTGACACACCGTCACCTTTATTGTGTTCTGTTCATCTCAAGCAAATTACTAGGTTCTACCCACACTCAAGGGAGGTGATTACACAGGTGTGGTACCAGGAGGTGGTGGTCACTGGGAGCCATAGTGGGTGCTGCCTACCACAGTAATAGCAGGGTGCTAATATTGCAGACTAATTTGTACCCACTCCATGCAAATTAAGGGGTTTGTTACCGAAATAGGGCTAGAAATGTAAAATAAACTATACACACAGATTCCATATATGTTTATATATATGTGTGTGTACATATATATATATGTGTGTGTGTATGTATATATGATTACATATACATATGATTACACACACATACATGATTTTTTGCTCTTGACATAGTAGTAGCGTAGTAACAGTTGGAGCAGGCTTAGCAGGGAGGTGGACAGCCAAAGACATGGAAACTTGTTTTTTATGTTACCGGTACAGTTGTTTTTAAAGAGCTTGATTCAGGTAGATACATATCAAATGCATTAGGGGCATCTATATCTATATCTATATCTATATCTATATCTATATCTATATCTATATATCTATATATCTATATCTATATCTATATCTATATCTATATCTATATCTATATCATCTATATTTATATCTGTATCTATATCTATATCTATATCTATCTATATCTATATCTATATATCTATATCTATATCTATATCTATATCTATATCTATATCTATATCATCTATCTATATCTATATCTATCTATCATCTATATCTATCTATATATCTATATTCAGTTCAGGTTAGTGAAACTAGTACTAAAAAATCATTGCTATAAAATGGTGGTGTTGAGTTTGAGAAAGTTGTGACCCATTACCTTAAGAGCGTATAACCCAGAAGTATTTTGTCTCAGAGACTTGGAAAAGAGTTGCCAGGAAACAGAGTTGCAGTAGTAAGTCAGGAGGACTGGAGACAAAAGGAAGCCAATGAGCCTAGCTGGTTTTTCTCAGTGGTCAGAGCATCCGACTGTGGATGGAAGGGTCCCGGTTCAGCCCAGGCTAAGGGCAGGTACCTCGGTTGTGGGCTCCGTCCTGAGCTCTGGTCAGGGGTGTGCAGGAGGCAACCAGTCAATGAGTCTCTCTCACGTCGATGTTTCTCTCTCCCTTTCTGTCCCTCCCTTCCACTCTCTCTGAAAAGCAAAGGAAAAAATATCCTCGGGTAAGGATTAACAAAAAATGTTAAAAAAAAAAAAAGGAAGCCAATTAATCTGATATCTGGAATTCTGCTGGTCATCTTCAGGGAAGACATGTTTGTGCAGTTGCAGAAAACACTGAGAAACTTCACCGGGAGTCATACTGTCCCCCAGTAAAACTCCTGCTGTATTATCAATGTCATTGAAAAGTTGAAAAGAAGATTTCATTTATGAGATTTTGAGTAATAAAATAGGGGGTAAAAGCATGACAAATAGGCTGAAAGAACAAATTGAATAATTAGTCCCTGGAAAATTGAGAGTTTTCTAATATATGTGGCATTATTTCAGCCCTTTGAAATAAAATGTGTTGTATATACCCTGCTCACAGCAATTTTATGCAGTCTTTCCTTAAATAACATTAGAAGGAGGAAGATAACTTTACTGTTTATTTTCATTGTATGGACACTAATTATCCAAGCTGCAAAAGCAGCTGTACAAAGAACTCTAAAATTGCAATGTTTAACTGAATCAAGTAGAGAACATGATGTGCCTGCTAGAGACTTGAGAACCTCAAGGAGGTTGAGAAGTGAAACCAGACAGAAATGTGAAATCAAAATAATTATTTTAAGATTTGACATCCTTTGTCAATGACAATAAGTCTGAATACTTTGAAATATCTGCGGCCTATTGACTATTAGATATTCCATGTAATTTAAGAGTATCACTTCCAAAATCATAGACTAAGGACTGTTTTCCAGGAATAAGAGTTGGTTGTATGTAAATTTTATTTTCTGTTTCACACAGTCAATATTTAGAAAAGATAATAAGTTTGTAAAATTAGAACATGTGTTGTCTCTGAAAATCCTACCAGCATTTCTGATTATGATCACAATGGAAATAGAGAGGGACTCTCTGCACTAAGAATCAGGGAGATATGAGTAATGTTTGGCATATAGATTTGTATTTGGAAAATGGTGAGGTTTATTAGTTTTCAGTTCATCTCATTACTCACTTTTGACAGTTGGTAAAGAAATATATTTTAATTAAACTTTAACTTCCTCTTACTGAATACATAATGGCAATTATATGCTAATGCTAGTAGGAAATGAGTTGGTTTAATAACAAACATATCTACAGTAACTCTTTTAGAATCTAGATTTTAATGGACAGAAAAAACACAGATGTTTCACAAAGACACTATTCATATTATTATTATGCTTTGGTCAGTGTTTATATTTTGCATATTTTTAATCACTGTATTATGTTGAAATCCTGTATCAGGAAGAATATAAGGAAATAGTGTTTAACGAGTACCATGGATAATTTACCACATTTTTCAGCTAAACTTATACATTTTACTCTTTTTCTTTTTTACTCTATTTTCTTTTTAAAAATGTCATCCTCAATCTGTATTTAGACCCTCAATGCTTCTAAATCATGGTAAATTTTACAACTAGGTCACAGATCTTCTGCTCCATGGACAGAGTTTTAAAAAGGGGTTTCAGGACTGTAAGAAATTGTTCACTATAGGACATGCTTTATTTACATTTTAAAAATTGTTTGCCACAAAGATTTTTCGGTGGAAGTACTGAAAGAAAGGAAGTTAATTTTTGTTTGTAGACTTTCAAGTTAAAATTAGGGTGATGTGAAATGTATTTAAATAGAGACCATTAAACTAATCTATATGCCTCTTACTGGTATGTCCTTACATTCAGTTTCCAAGCCTGAGCCAACCTTATGCTCTGTTCTTATCTAAAGTAAGATAACAAAAACAGCATTTTGAGGATATGCTGCTGTGAAAAAGTACCCACGACCAAATACCAAGCTCCATCTAAAATTTTTTTTAGTGTATGAATGTATGCATTTATAGTATTCTAAAGCATCTGCATTATAGTCTATATTTCTAATTCCTTTCTAGTTAAAGGTTAGGCCATTTTTCCCTTGTCTACCAGGTAGATATCTCTAAGTCTGACTCGATCTATTTAGTTTTGAACTACTCATAGGATTAATAAGTTTTGCTAAATATGTACACTAGAGTTTAATATAATTGTGCCCTATTTTTCAACATCTTAATCCTCTTATCCCTTTATTAAACTTCTGACTTCATATTTAGGATGTTTTGATGCAATTACAAGATTTAGGCTCTTCAGGGAGGGTAGTCTCTCTTTCTCTTTTTAATTTAAGAAAGCCCAGCATTCACATAGATTGTTTTTCTGACCTTCATGAGAAGAAACAGGCTAAAAACATATATAAGAAGTTGCTAAAGATTTAGTTGCTGAATTCTCAGTTCTGGCCCATAAAGAGAATAGGCATGATCTGATTTTTTTAGATGAAGATGCTGTATCATTTTCCCAAAATATGCTAATCGTAGAGCAAAGATTGGAACATGCAATGACACATCTCTGAGCCTTGATAGCAATTCGGTAAGGAAGTCATTGCATTTAGCCTAAAAACCACCAGTTGAAGAACTATATAAATGCAAATGGGAAGGAGCTTAATAATTTTTAATAAATGAACCAGCCAGTGTGATTTCAGAAAGCCTTGTTCATATTTTCTCAAGTTGTGCCTTCTATTTTGTGGTTTCCATTTTTTTCATAAACTAAAAGATCAAAAGCCTTCGACAGCAAAGTCTTTAGAACATGGGTTTCCTTCTCAAGCATACTTTCTCAAGTCAAGTAAGTCACAAGCGAATGCTTCTTACCTTCCTCAGATTTTTGCTGAATGTTTTAAGGCCTTGGAAAGAAACAATTTTTGTTTTGTTTTTGTTTTTAAGTATGTGCAAGAAAGTCCCTTTGCCAGGTGACAGGAGGAAGTCACGAGATGGCTGAGACCTGACCCTTGCCCTCAGCAAGAGAGGTTTCACTGATTGAATTATATCAGATTAATTGGGTGCTGAAATGTGTAACTGGTGTATTTTGGATTTCATTTTCACAGATATGTGTACCCCAGAGGTTGGCAAATGTGACCCTTGTGGTCAATTCATGAATATAAGTAATGGGAAATAGTTATTTTGCTGTCTCCTCCAGTGTGGCTGGTTCTGGGGAAACCCCTACCTTGAGATTGCAGATCTTCTCAGCTAGTGTATCTTTGAGAGCTTATATTGGTTGATTGATTGATTTTTTTATTGATTTTAAAGAGAGAGGAAGGGAGAGGGAAAGAGAGAGAGAAACATCGATGTTAGAGAGAAATATTAATCAGCTGCCCCCACCAGAGATGGAACGGCAGGTGGGCAGGGGCCCTGACCTGGAATCAAACCCAAGACCTTTTGGTGTATGGGTCAGAAGCTCCACCCACCTGAGCCACACCAGCCAGCGCTGGGAGCTCATTTAATAAGAAAGCTTATGTGCTAAGACCAAATAACAGAGAGCTCTCTCATTTAGGCTTTTGTGAGTAGTGAATTTCCAGACTAACTAAAATGTGCAGGAAAGAAAAACAGTAAAATCCAACCAGTTTACCAAGTTATGATTTTTTAAAAGTCTTAGAAAAGTTACAGAAATTACTAAATTTGTATCTACTGTTATAGATTCCCTGACTTTAACAAGGTTTATGAAAGAAGGAAATTTTTCTCTCATGACCTTTAATCTCACTTTAAATGCTAAACTTAAATGGAAATTTTAGATCTGTGTGATTGTCTCATCAAATATCCAGTTTGTCTTATGTTTCATGACTAAACTACTGCTAATTTCTAGCCTTCTTAGTCAGAGTTTTAATTGATTTATATTATTTGGATATTAAATTCCATGTATTTTCTAATGCTTCTGATATTTTAGATGGGAAATGCAAATTTTTTTTGCCAAAATACCAAATTTATTAAAAATTTTATTTTTAAAAGGAAAATGTAGACTATGTATTGTTTGAAAATTGCAAAATTGTAACTAAGGTAAATATTGATAATTTTTAATGAGCTATGAAATAAACATACACTTGCCATAGTTTGTTATATAATATAAGCATATCAATTTTAATTTCATTTTCAAATTTTCAACTAATTACCTTAATATTTTTAAAATAGTGTTTTTTGATTTCTCAACATAGTATCTATTAATTAATATGTGTAAATATTTATGTAGCTTTATGTTAGAATATAGATTTCATTTTATACTTTCTGAACAAAATTTTATTATTATTTCAGAACTTTTTTTGTATATATCTTTATTGATTTCAGAGAGGGGGAGGGAGAGGGAGAGAGAGATAGAAACATTAATGATGAGAGAGTCATTGATCCACTGCCTCCTGTATGCCCCCCACTGGGGACCAAGCCTGCAGCCCAGGCATGTGCCCTGACCGGGAGTCAAACCTCCATCTCCTGGATCATAGGTCGATGCCCAACCGATGAGACATGACAGCCGGGCTTATTTCAGAACTTTTAAAAATGCAGCATTTTTGTCAGTTTCAACCAAATTTACTGAAGATCAAGGCAGAATGGCTTTTTAAGCCAGTTGAATTAATTCGATGAATAATTGACTCATCAGTCAGGAATGTTTAATTGCAAATGTCAGAAACACACCACAAATTGATTTAATAATATAACTGAAAATCCATGGCCTTATGCTTTGCTGGACCCATATGCTCAAAGAGTGATTGCCTTTTTCTCTCTTGTCTGTCTCTTCCACCCTGCCTACACCCAACATCTTGTTACTTTAATTTTTTCTTATCTGACTTTTTTTTAAATTTTATTTTTCAATTACATTTAATATTATTTTGTTTTAGTGTTAGGTATACATCTGATTGCTTGGACAATCATATACATCACGAAGTCCCCCCCCCCCATATTTCAAGCACCCACCTGATACCATGCATAGTTATTAACTTGTTTCTTTGTTTTCTTGCAGTTTTCTAAAGAGTATCAAACATAACCTTCCCCTGCTCCATGTTTATATTTTATTAGTTTGTAAACTCAGTGGAATTAGTATCTTCATCTCAATTTATTTTCACCAAAGTCCTGGTTTTCACTCGCATAAAGCTTGTTCGTAAAACCTATCTTTATTTTCTGATTCAATTACTGTGTCTGATGTAGATGTTCATCCTATTAACCAGGCCTAGTTGTTTTTTAAAATATATCTTTTCAATGATGAGAGAGTCATTGATCGGCTGCCTCCTGCACCCCCCTGCTGGGGGATCAAGCCCGCAACCTGGTCCTGTGCCCCCACCAGGAATCAAAATGAGATCTCCTGGATCCCTAGTCCATGCTCAACCGCTGAGCCAGGCCGGGCGGGCAACCTGGCCTAGTTTTTACAGAGGCTTGAAGAACAGGAAATGGAGCTGAAGCAAATGGTTGTTCCTATGCAGTGACAAGAATGGATGTGTAGGGAGGCGAGGGGCCTTGGAGAGCAGAGCCTGAAGACATTACTGAGAAAAAGTCACATCAAGGGAAAGAGGCTTTTTATAATGGGGTACCCACAGCCTGTTCCCAAAGATGGGGAGAGCGATATTAAAAGTGCTTGGCCATTTCAGGTATCACTGTACTTTCTCAGACCCTATTCCTGGCCAGAGGGCAGCGGAGGACATCCCAAGACTTGCTGAGGCCCCTCTTTGCTCTTTTGGGATGTTCCCATCTCAGTGCAATTAGATCTGACACTGGCTGTGTCGTCATTGAGACTCGGATGGATTGTTTCCTGAACTGGGTTGCCTTGATCAGCTGTATGTGGGGTTGTATTAGAAAAACAGTTTTAATTTTGTAGAGAACTAAAGTAAAATCTCAAATCAGTTTAAAAATTAACCATGGTTTGTTTGTTTTTTAAAAAAAGCAGAATCTCTCTGGAAATACTTGGTTCCAGGAGGACTTGTTCTCGGATTCTTGCTCTGTTTCACTGTCAGAATTGGCTCAGTGGGATACATTCCGGGGAGTCCTAGGGAGCCATTAACACCGTTTTCCTAATAGCGCTCACCTTAATTATCTGCTTATCTTAATTATCTTTGCTTCCAGGGATCATTGTGTAGTTTAGTTTGCTTTGGGTTGGACTCCTAATTGTATATTATAAAGAACATTCTAAGCAGTGTTTTCCCATGCATTATTTATTTATTTTTTAGCTTTGCCTCCATGATTCTTTGTGCGGTGGGGTAATCGTGGTGATGGTGCAAGAACCTATCAGAATGACTTGGGGAGTGTTTCTCCACAGGCAGCACATTCTCCACTTTACCTATTGCCAAGTGCCACCTCCCTAAGAACTTTCATGGAAAATATGCCATATCTTTTAGGCATCTTCAGATTCCCATCCTACCCCCCCAAAAATCCACTAGAAACAAAACAAAACAAAAAAGGTTTTAAACTCACACAACATAATTTCAGGTTTGCCCAAGTTTCAGAGTATTAAGGTAAATCAGACTACTGACTTCGTGTACCCTTCATGTTTGTCTTCAGTATCCTTAAGAAAATGTATACCTTATACTCATGTAACTCAATTGATTAAAAAAGATATTTATGAAAATAGTACAACAAAATAAAACATGATATAAGAAGTAAATCTAAAATTAGTTTTCTTTGTCACTTAGATTGTTCTGGGGAGAGAAGTATTCTCCACAGATATTTTTTTCCCAATACATACATACATTTTATATATGTGTGTGTGTGTGTCTATATATATGTCTATATGTATCACATGACACATTGCCAGAGGGTAAGGGGGTGGGGGTAGGTGGAAGTGGGCAAAGGAGGGATATGGAAACTTTGCTTGGGAAGATGGGTGCACGATGCTGTGGGCAGTTGATATTTTGTTGAGTTGTACACTTGAAACCTGAATGGTTTTGTGAACCAATGGCACCCCATTAAATTCAATAAAAAATATACAGTAAATTTATTATCTAAAGTTTATAGTTTTAATTTATGGGAGATACTGAGTTTGAGAGTATCATTAATTATAAATCTAGATTTTTTTTATTGAAGCAGATTTATCTTAGAAGAAGAATGACTTTTTTACATTGTGCTATATAGGATATTAATTTCATACGTTTTTTAAAAAATTATTTTATTGTTGAGACTATTACAGGTGTCCCCCATTTCCTCCTTTTGCCCCCCTCTACCCATCTCCCATCCCACCCCACCCCTAATCAGTGTATCATGAAAAAGTCCCATAGTTAACTAGCTTTGGAGGAATATTGAGATTCCTCAAATATAAGGTCAACACAGAAAATTTAAATTATTTTTATATTCTAGCAACAAAAAAATTGGAAACTAAAGTTAAAAAGATAAAGAATATCACAGTAAGTAGCATAATAAAACATAAAAGTCTTAGAAATATAAATTTAGAAAAATGTTCACAATTTCTATACTTAAAGTTATAAAATTCCACAGAGAGAAATTAACACCTAAATGAATGGAGATACATATCAACTTCACGGATTGACAAAATAACACTTTTCTACCAATTGAGCTATAATTCACTGCAATCCCAATCAAAATACCAGCAGTCATTTATTTTTGAAAGTGACAAATGATTCTTAAAATTTATATGGTAGTGCAAAATATGTAGAATACCTTTATTCTTTGAAAATATAACAAAATTGTATGACTCACATCAAATGATTTAAAGACTTGTAAGGCTACAGAATCAAAACTGTGTGGAATTGGTGTAATAAAAGATAGAGAAATTGAACAAAATAAGGCATCTAGAAATAGACTCACACATATATAGGCAACTGATTTTTACAAAGGTACTACAGTGATTTTACAGGGGAAGAAAAATATTTTCAATAACTTTTCTAGAACAATGGGAGTTTTCAGAGAACTTTGAACTTCAACTTCCACATTTCACCTAATACAAAAATAAATTTAAGATGATCAGAAACCTAAAATTAAAAATTAAAACTAAATCTACAGGTACACACAACATGGTTGAATCTGAAAAACATTATGTTAAGCATTAGAAACTATTTACGAAAGAGTACATACTGTATGAATTTTTTAATGTGAAGTCCTATAACAGGTAAAACTAATATATAGTAATAGAAATCAGAACAGCAGAGAAAGACAGTAGGGCTGATGGACATGCTCAGTACACTGATGGGTTGATGGATATACAGTTGTATTTATTTGTGAAAACTCAAACTTTACATTTAAAACTGGTACATGAATTATGTCTCAATGAAAACTAGTTTTTTTAAGGAATAACTTGTCAGATGGTGCATGTTGCCTTTGCCTCCCTCAGCAGGCATTTCACTAGCACTGTTTCTAAAGCATTGGTTGCCTCAGAGCTCTATAGTATTCGTTGGTGTTCTCCAGAGAAAGAAACGACTAGACTATTTGGGAGATTGCCACAATGTGTGAACTGACAAGTCTGAAATCTGTAGGGCAATCTAGCAGGCTGGAAATTCAGGCAAGATTCCTGTTTTCATCATAAAAAAGAATTCCTTTTTCTTTGTGAAACCTCAGTCATTGCTCTTAAGGCCTTCAACTGATTGGATGAGGCCCACCACAATATGGAGGATATTCTGCTTTGCTTAAGGTCAGCTGATTGTAAATATTAATTACATCTAAAAAAATATGCCTTCACAGCCACACCTAGACTGGTGTTTGACCAAACAACTGGGCACCCACCATAGCCTAGCCAAGCTGACACATAAAATTAACTATCACACCTATAATTGTGGAGACTTGTACAACTCAACTGTGAAATTAAAAGCATTTTAAGGGGGGAAAACATTCCAGCTTGAAGCAGGATGGCTTATAATTTGTAATCTTTATAGATACAACCAGTCATGTCTATGAAATGTATAAGATTAGGTTCATGAATGAAGCTGCAGTTGGCTGAGGAGGTGAATTATCATTTCCAAATTGTAGGCTTCTAGGCAAGAGGGGAAGGCTCTCTTCTCTCTACCTCTTCTCCAGCACCATCCCGTGAGGAAGAATTACAAGTTTAATCACATAAAATTTAGAGCAATGATTGGATCACCTTCACTTGATCTTCAAACCACTCTGCAAATTGAGTAGGAGAGATTTCATCCCCTTTTTACAGATGAAGGATCAGAATCAACAAGATGGCATGAGTCATCAAAGATTTAATCATTTTTAAAAAGTTCACTCTTCCAGGCGTTATTTTAGAAGCTTGGAGTGCCCAGTGAAGAAATCACAGAAAGCCTCGGACCTTGTGGAGCTTGCATTCTGGTGGGTGGGAGGCAGAGTAAACATAATACAAAAGACAATTCTACAGTAAGCTAGAGATGATAGGAAATGATAAGTTCTGGGAGAAAAAAAAGTTTGAAGTATGTTACAGGGTGTTGAGAATCTCACACAGCAGGTTGCCTCATTAAGAAGGTGTCATTTAAGCAGAGTCTTGAAGGAGGAGCTGCGGGAGTCTTGATACCTCAGGAGAGCCAGCCCACTAGAGGAATCAACTAATACAAAGCCCTAGAGCCCGGTCACTAAGACTAGAACCCTGGTCTTAAATAGTTCATTTTTTTTTTTGGCAAGGAAGTATTAAGCGTATTCTTTCTGCAAGCGTAGTTCGAGGCAACAGAGCTTCAACAGTACAAGTACGTACTGTGCCCAGGAAATGACCAAATCCTTATACTTTTCACCATAGGCCTGGTTCCTCAACCATGGTCCACAAAGTCTTTACAAAGTCTCCAAACCTATTTTGCTCAGAATTTCTTGTAGATAATAAATATATTATTTTCAAATGTATATAGGTGTCACTGGTAAAGTTAATTTAATGATGTTGCTAACTTAGTTATCATTACACATTATTCAACTGATAAATACTAAAAGTTCTGCTATGATCATGCTGGGTGGTATACAGTCTGTGAGCAATTCCGAAGTTGAAACGGGTCCTCGTTCTGGAAAGTGTTGGAAAAACTCCTGCTCTGTGCTATGAGATTGCCAGCTTGAAGTTGGCTCCAAAAGCCACACTGAAAATTTTCTTTTTTTAAAGACAAGGGAGGTCTTTGAAGGTTTTCAACTGTAGGAATAACATGATCAGACCTGTGTTTTTGGAAGATTTCTCTTTTTTTGTCGGTTATTCAGAGGAAGCCAAGTAGAATAAATCTATTGAGGAATGCATATTATTTAATTATAGTTACTCAATTCATTCTGTAACACAGTGATCCAAACTGCACTGTACTTAATCTTTTGCTCTTAATGCTTTAGAAGAGATTCAAATCCCAATATCTTTGCATTATGCATTATGTAAATTAGTATTTCCAAGAAAGATGTGTCTCTATTAAAAGTCAGCAATGAAAAGTAGTGTTGTAGCTTAGCCCTGGCTGGACAACTTGAAGTGGAGCATTGGGAGCAGTGAAAACAGACCCTGTGAGGGTCTATGCACATGCTAGCGGGTAGACGTCTGGTTTATGTGTCTGCGAGCTGATCTGACATTTATATGGTTGGATGAACTTTCATTTTAGCCCCATGTTTGAAAGTCTAACCTTCAGCGTTTGAACTTACTTTCTTGATCTTGATAAACCAAAGAATGATTGTATGGGAGATTTGGAAATATATATTTAACGTCAGTAAAGGTCCCTCTACTGATATTTAATTTAATATTGAATGGTTTGAGTAGTGATAAATGCATTTTCTGAGACTTGAGAAAGATGGAAATCAACATATGAAGACTTGACAGGCTAAAGCAATTCTGTCTTTGTAAAGGATTCCCGAATGCTGCTGTGTGTCTGGGATATTTTCACTTGGTATTCTCCTTGTATTTTGTATTTTCTTCCTGCGTCTATTCTTTCCCATTCAGGAAGGCCTCACCTCTGTGATCACTGCTAGTCTCCAGTTCATGTCTTCACACTAACTATATACACACCCTTGATGAATTATCTTACATTGTGCTATATTTTGATCTTTGATGTTGCTGTCAGGCAGAATATCAATATGAAATTGTAGCAGTTGTCTGCATTTGTGTTTAGTTCAACCTGTGTGGTACTGGCAACGCTGTGAATATCCATTCTTTGGCAGGACGCATGCTTCTCTGGCTTTGCTGCTGATGCAGAGTTTCCATGCATGTGGGTCTGTAGTAGCTCTTGCTCAAACATCTCGATACTCAATCGCTAATGCTTTCCACTTGCCAGATGATAAACACGCAGCCACGCTTTTCCAGACAATATTGCTGTCTGGGCAGAAATCAATATGCATCCTGAGTTTCTCATGTGTACCTTTTATCTCAGTGAATAGTGAGATCCGGTCACAGCGAAATGGCTCTCCTTTGCTGCTGAGACTTAGTGAGATAGGCTCAGCCAGTCTTGCTGAGACATACTCCAGTCCCAGCGACCTATGACAAAGAGAAGAAAGGCCAACACTGAAGTCTACGTAGGATTGTTACGTGTGTCTGTCCACCAGAGGCCAGGAGGTAGTGAGTGATGTAACATACTAAACGTTTGCATGGGAATCAGTCATTCAGTCGGCATTTAACTTGGCCCTTTTTCTGTTTCTTTTCAATTATTATGGCTAGAATTGCTGAAATGATGTTCCTTTTTATCTTGGAACTTGTCAGGGAAGTTTGTCATCTCTGCCCAACCACCACACATTTGTTCTTGTCCCTGCTGTAAAATAGCACAAAACAAAGATTACTTACAAATGAAATAGTAACTTCATCCCAATCCATACATCTCCTGGCATGGAGGCAGCTTCTCCCCTGTTGGGAACCCATAAACTAGATCACATTGCAGCCTGAAACACTCATCCTGGGTATTTGCCTCTAAATACATCTTATTGACCTTGAATATAACTTTAAGTGTCTGTCTACCTCAACCATATGAATCTTCAGTTTCTCCTTCACACTTCGGGCGTTTGCTTCTATGAAGATTCTCCCCTTCACCATCCCATCAAGTTCATGTATCTCCTTTATCAACTCCCGCTTCTTAAGGAATTATTTAATTTCTCTCCATGCATGTATCAAATTGTATCATATTTCTCTTTATATGGAGCCTGACATGTTTCCTGATGTTTTATGTATCTATATAGTTCCTTCATGGTATCTGTGATTGTACTGGATACTGAAGAGACTTGCTCTTTGTTGAGCAAGTTGCTTTGGATCTTTTAAGGTTAACAGAAAAAAATGAAATAGCTAGAATATTTTTTAAAATGATAAGCGGAAATTAGGCTTGGAAAGGAGTCAGGAAAGTGCCATTCCATGTTTTTGTCTGTTATAATGCTTATACTAGCATGGGTTATTAAAATGCTAATAAAAAGTCTTTCTGTCTAAACTAAATTAAAAAAAAACCTGTAAATGCATTTATTGGGCCAGAATCCAGAAATACTATTATGAGGTTCAAGTTTTAGGAACAGAAAATCCCCTAGAAATTTGCCTAGAGACTGTGTGTTTTCACTGTACCATGACTAATTAAACACGTACGAATACCGTAGAGAGGAAACCACAGGGTCCACATGCTTAATGGGCCTATAATTAGAAACTAGGTAGCATGACGGTAATAATACCTGAGGAAGGAAAACCTTAGCTTTATACTATTTGGTCTATAAATCACTGAATATTATTTCATGATACAAGTTAAGAATATTTGAGATTTTGTTTTTAACTCTGATATTATTATAAAATTGAAAAGGAGAGGTTCTCTCTCTCTTTCTTTTTTTTACTGATTCCTCATCTATAAATTATTACTCTAAAACCTCTTCTGAAAAGTGGAAATTATGACATTATGAGCAAGGAACTTTTTTTTCATTTTAAATACTTTATTTTCAACTTTTTGCACAGGAGGGAAATTATAATAAAGTTATAGGCTAACCTTAGAAAATGAAAAAATCTTTCATAGATCTTTTCTGATAGCTGCTTCAGCAAATTTTCCATAGACTTTAACAAATATTGCTTAATTCATTGCGACCCTCGATGATGGGACTGAGTCCCCTCTTTGATGTTTCCCTCTGCTGACCTGCCACTCGCTCTGCTGTATCCAACAGTGTCCCCCGAGTGTATATGGGAAGCTCAGGAGCACATTTTGTTCTTGTCTTGATTGTTGGAAAACCAGGAGTCAAAATGTTTGGTAATCATGAGTTGTGTGGAACCGTATCCTGAAGCTAAAACTTCCTTGGTCATCATTGTTATGTTTATTTGACTTTGCAGGCTATCATTTTAAATATTCATATTTGTTGAAAAATAATGTGTCATGCATCAACTGATGAATTCCTTTTTTTTAAGATTTTTTTAAAATCGATTTTTAGAGAGAAAGGAAGAGAGAGGAAGAGAGAGAAACACTGATGTGACAGTGTAACATCCCTCAGCTGCCTGCTGCACACCCCCTACCGGGGATCGAGCCTGAAACCCAGGCTTGTGTTCTAACTGGAATCGAACCAGTAACCCCTAGGTGCACGGGAACCATGCCCAACCCACTGAGCCACACCAGCAGGGCCCAGTGAACCCCTTTTAGTTTCACTCCTTCTCCAAAGAAAGTGAGGTTGGCCCAAACAGAACATATTATATACATTTCATCCTTTTTTGAATATTTATGTTTAATGCTTTTTTTTTTTATTTTTTGACACATTTGGTATCTGTCTGTAGTGAACAGACATTGGTAAGCTTCCCAGGTGATTATTTTATGCAAATAGGTTGAGAACTATTGGAGCAGTGCATTGAACTAATTAACCTCTAAATAATACGTAACTAAATTAATTAAAATTTTAAATACTGACACCAAAATTAAAAATATATTGACAAAACTATAGAGAATTGTGGATTTCACCAGTTAAAAACAAAGTACATCAGAGTTTTATTTATGGATATTATGACTCTGATGTCAGAAGACAGCTGTAGTTTCTTAGGGAGAAAAGCACTCCTATATATGTTGGGTGTACTAATGTCTTATCTAAAACTGATATTTGTTCCAAAGGTCTTCTCCCCACCCCAAGATCCCTCGTGTCCTATTTAAATGTTCCTAAAGTGAATTGGGATTGAGATTTATATGTTAAATGCCTTTTACCCATCACCTGCACTCCTATTCTAGACCTATATGAAGGTCACATAGGATAGATGTGGGCTTCACAGTTTAAAATATTTACAATCACACATACATAATTCATCAACGAAAAGCTACCGAGTGGTTTTCATTTGTCTGCATTATCAGAACGGGTTTGCTCATCGCTCTATATTAGCAACCTCCTGCTTTAAAAAATCTGACAGAAATGATCCATGTGTGCAAATATCATTTCAAACTCATGTTCCTGGTGGACAGGAATATCACTACAGGAAGAAATAGTCTTTCACGTCCCCTCCGTTGTGGAACAAACCTGCCCTCCGCGCCTCCCCCCACAATCACCCAGGCCACGCTGCCCCTGACTGTTCCCACCCCTGCAGCTGCATCACAGCCTCGCTTTCCCCTCCGACGGCAGCCCCACTTCATCCAAAACCAGGAGCAGCAAGCCCCCTTTGCCGTCTCTGCCCACTCCTCTCGGTACGATTGCAGAGGGGAAATTCCCCAGTGTCTCTGCTACTTTGTTCAGGTAGGAGAGGAACTGGGAAAGAGTCCCTTCTAATTAAGAAATTAAGATCGTTTAGGAGGTAGAAGAGCAGCCATATTCTTCCAGTTTGGGGAGGGAGACGAAGAAAGTCTATGGTACTGGAATGGCATTTTCAGTAGGCAAGGAAGAAAACTGTACTATTTGTAACATAGTTTACCTTTATCTGTTTACATAAACTTCTTGAAAAAATTGTACCATGGTTGTCAAACGAGGAGGATGCCAATGAACAAGTGTACCTGTTAAGAATGTGTAATAGCCTGGCTGGTGTGGCTCAGTGGTTGAGTGTCATCCCATGAACCAAGAGGTCAGGGGTTTGATTCTCAGCCAGGGCACGTGCCTGGGATTCAGGTTGATCCCTAGTAGGGGTGTGCAGGAGGCAGGCAATTGATGTTTCTCTCTCATCAATGTTTCTATCTCCCTCTCTCTCTAAAAATCAATAAAAACATATTTTAAAAATATATTTTTAAAAAAAGAATGTGTAATAGATCTCAAGTGTCTTGGCAAGGGAAAAATATGCAGAACCACTGGCAGAAAGCACTTACTTCTAAGGGGAAATTCACCCTTTGTTCTAGTGCTGTTACATAAAAGGGGGGAGTAACATTTTAAATGTTTGCTGGTGCTGGGCAGGTGTCTCCTGATATGCAAGAGGGAAAGACTTAAAATGATGTGTTTCAGCTAACAATATATTCTATAAAATTTTTCTAAAGATCTTAGGTTCCAATATTTCTCTTCTGGCTTACCTTTTATTGTTTGTTAGTTAATTGTTTTAATTGTTCGCTTTCTGCCCTTGCGAAGGAAATTGAAGAATATGGATTATTAGTGCTCTCAAAGAGATTAGACACCAGAAGTAATGCTATCTTACTTTATGGGATGCTTGTGATATATACTTCCATATTTTTTTGCTTATAATAACCTATTTTAATTTATTGAGGGCCTAAAAATTCCCTTTAATATATGGGCTAATTAGAAACGCTAGCTGCTGGCCACAGAAATTTAGAGCTTCCTAAAACCAGTATTATTATCATGTCTACTAGGAAAGTCTAAATCATTTGCTTATAATTTAATATTAGCACTTGTGTTCGTCGTTATTTTCCCTAAGTACAGTGCTTCTCTCTTTTCTTGGATCTAAGGAGAAAGATTTTCCATTGTCTAAGTAGACAAAAGGACTATTGTTGGAAATAACCTCAGTTTGCCAATTGTTTAGAAGAAATATATGAATTTTATAGTTTTCTTTTCTAAAATAGTCTGAGTGGGCACTAGTGAAATGATGATGCAATATGGGGCAGAAAGTCTGGTTTAGGACCAGTTATTCTTAGGTGACTGAGTCACACTGTGAGTGAGCTGGTCATTAAATTAAGTGTTGTTGAATTCTTTTTTCTTGAATTTTAAAGATTTAGTATTTCATCCTTAAGCTGCCTACATTCTTGTTGTCTGAGTAAGCATGCTACCCTCTGAATGCTTAATACCTTGTAAAAGGCAATCACTTTTACCAGTTTATGAGAAATATGCCATTTCCATATAATTCACCTTCCTGGATCTCAGTTTTAGATTATGATTAATCATAAAAATGTATCAGATAAAATTATAGGGTAGACAAAAGTACCCCTGAAGCATGTTTTATCTTTCAACAAAAGTTTTATTTTGTAAAATAAGAATAGATTGAATTTTTCTACCTTATAATTTCCTGTCCTGGCTTCATTTCTTTTTTTATTAATGTAGTACATGTACTTTTTAATGTTTCCTGGTAGTATTTTTATCCATTTGAATGATGCCTTTCTTTTATAAGTTAGGGAAGATATAAATTGGGTATTAAAGTGGAAATAAGATGTCTTTTTTAATTTGTGTAATAAATTGTGCAATTCTGCTGGCTAAGGAGTATAGAAAGTCATGTTTCTGGAGTTGGATTTTAATTTCTTAAATCCTACATGCCTGAAACTTCCCTAACAAAATTTGCCACATATGTTGGCATTGCCTACAAATCCTTAACTGTGTGGGGTTGTGATTTTAAAGGAGAAGCCCCCTCAGGGACCATTGCTTTGCCAAGTACTGTCAGCCAAATCTAATTGTAACTGCTTGGGTCGTTTTCATTACCTGTTTGTTGAGAAACTTTATTTTTATTAACAGTGTGTAAATAAAACCACATAGTACATATTTCTCTTTTTTTCCCTTTCGGGTATACTGGTTAACCTTAGACTTCACTCTAAACTAAACATGATAATTTATTTGTATAGACTTTGTGAGTTTTTTTAGAATTTTAGATAAACACCCTACTATTTGTGATTAAATGATAGTAGAACTCTCTTATTTTGATACCAAGTGTCTTCTCATTTCAATGAGAATGTTGATGTCAGTTTTTATTTCAGTGTAGGTCAATGATTTGTGTGTGTGTGTATTTTACTTCACTCTTATTACCTTCTATCAGTCTGGATTCTTATTCAGGTTTGATGAGACTGAAAACACTGATGCTAGTTATGAAAATATTAATGCCTATTGATTTAATATTTTCATATTCTCTGTTAGAGAAATCTTTCAGTGAAGTACATATTAATAATAGTTTGTGTTCAAAGAGGGATTTCCAGATTTACCTTGTCATGTTCCATCTTCTAGTTCTTCCTCTCTGTTCAGTTAATTTGAGACAGTTTTACATTAATTGGTTAGAAAAAAAGAACCATATTGTCTACGGTGAACCAAGTTGTAAGAAGTAAATTATAGGTATCAAAGTGAGCAGCCAACATAACATTTACCATGAATCCTCTCTTTAGCCAGTTCATGCGAAGGGGACGTGGCCTATGTTTGTGTTGTTTGCCTGATCTTGTCACTTTCCTTATGTATATAACATAATTTTTGTGTTTTTCCACCTGAAATTATTGCATGGTGGTTGCTGACCATCATCAAATGCTAACACTTCAAAGAATAAGAAAAGTCACTTATGAGATTTTAACTACAAATAAATCATAAAAAAGAGAAAAAAATAAGGGAAGCAAATGTTCAATAACTAATGTTCACATATTTACACAGAGCACTGGATACACAGGGTGGAATAACACCACGTGTCCATGCTTTCTAGCAAGGTTCACCCTCCCAGGGAAAATGGTCATTGAATAAATAGAGACGAGAAAGGAGTGAGAAGGAAAGCTTCTGTATGAATAGTATATTTTAGGCTAGGAATTAAATAGATAAATAGATAGGGAAGAAATATTTTTCCAGAAGAAGAAGGCAGAGGGAAGAGCCCTGAAGCAGGATATGCAAGCATATTCAAGGATATAGAAGAAGTCAGTGAAGTGTAAGTGTCCTTATCTTTGACTTTATACACAGTCTTCAGCGGCTCAAAGATGAGCGTGCTTGCCTAAATAAGACAACTAACTAATCCATAAGCCCATTCCTTTTCCAAAGCACCACACTGACCAAAGTGAGGGAAACACATTGATAAGTAATGGACCTGGCAACTTGGGACTCTGTATCTTTATTCCAGGATTGCCCATCTTGGAAAACCTGCGGCAGATAATGTTTTAATCCGCTGATACATTTGGGTATATCGGTCATCTTCTCCATAGGCAGCATCTGGTAGGAAATGCCCAAAGAAACTAGAAGACGTGTCCAGAGTTTATAAGTCAGATGACAAGATTGCATTGACTCAATGTAATCAGCTAGGAGGCGGCATATCAACAAATGCCAGTTTGTGTTATGGCCTAACAGATTTGGAGAAGTTGGAAACAAAATAGAAACAGACTGGGTTAAAAAATGTGAAGGGATTAAGAAGTACAAATTGGAAGTTACAGAATAGTCACAGAGATGTAGAGTACAGCATGGGGAGTATGTTCAATAATATTGTAATTGCTACATATGGTACCAGGAGGGACTTGAAATATTGGGTGATCACTGTGTAAAGTATGCTGTGTACTTGAAACTAACACAAAATAGTGTTGAATGTAAACTGTGATTGAAAAATAAAATTAAAAAATAAATAAATGAAAGATGTCAGTGCAAAAATAAATAAATGCTGCATAAGATTCATGGTCATATGCAAAGAAAAGGCATAAAAAGTTTTCACCATGGTGAGACAAAAGTTTGGAGAAGCTGGTGATGACAGTAGGTTGGAAAAGTAGAGAAAGCTTTCTTTTATGGTTATGAACAATCAGGATTGTATTATTATTTTGGAAAAAGCAAATAGAAGGGCATTGGCAATCGTGCGGTGATGGAAAGGAACAGGATTTCTAGAGCAGAGGGGTTCTGGGTTGGTATCAAAGACCAGCAGAGACCCAGCAAGGCCCTGCTGTGAGTCTTGTAGTCCGAAGATGTTAAATTTGGCCCAGTTGACAGTAAGGAGACACTGAAGGCTCTAGAGAGGCCCATGTATTTCTCACCAATTGATAACTGACAGAAGTTGTAGAATCTTCTTTCCTATGGTCTGTTAAAAATACTTTAGGCTATAACAGCAGTGCTAGAGATATTCGTGCAACTGTCCACTCCAGTGTTATTAAAAAAAAAGCACCATTTAAATAGAGAATTATTTATTAATACATCTCCTTTCTTTTAAGACACGTTACAAATGAAAACAGGCAAAACCGTTGTAATTAATAAAGGCTGTTGCACAGAAATTTAATTTTGTGTACAAACAAGGATATTATAACATTTAAGAGTCAGTAAAGGAAGGGAGAACCATAAAAACGTTTCTATTTAGACAGAATGTGATCAGGGGAATTTTGCACTTTCTTTCAATTATGGAAAATTTAATATGGGCTTTTGTAGCTTTTTAAATGAAAAAAAGAGTGAGGGTAAAGTAACTAAAACCTCATGGCTTCGTTCAACGCGAAGCTGTCACAATATGAAGATAATCTGAGCGTGACCCCTCGGTCTCCAGAAGGCTCTACAAGGGCAGCTGGCAGGGCCTCTACAGAAGACCTGACCAAGTTTACCAGCATGAGCTTATATGTTAATAATCTTGGGGTGCCAATGATTGCTATAGCAGTCTAACTGGGGGTGGGGGAGGGAGAAGAGAGTGAGGCGGAAGAAAGCAACTATGGCATTTCAAAAAGCTCATTCTAAGTATTTTCTAATGAAAAGACTATTTTTGATTGTACATTGACATGTGGGTTCCATCTGACAAAATGAACATAGGAAGTTAGTTAACGGGCGAGATTTCCTCACATCGGGTGGTCCTATACATAGATTGTGGCTATAGTATACATATATATATGTGTGTATGCATATATGGTCTTATGTTGCTCTTCAGTGGCAAGAATATGTTTATGGCATTGATCTAGTTCCTGGAACTGCTGAAGGCTGAACGTATTTTAGAAATGGGGCTCTATTCCCCAGATGTCAAAAATCAAGTACTTGGGTTTAGTTTACAAGACATATTTAAATATACTATGTATCTAGTACTATTGCTAGTTTATTTGTATGACTTAAACAGATCATTTAATATCTTAGTGATTCTCCTTTACCATAAGTAAGTATACATAAAACTTATAGGCTTTATTAATTTTAAATATCCAGAATGATTAGGTTTTTCTTGGAGATGGTTAGGGAAGATGGATATGTAATGAATCTTAATTTTAGGTAATTAAAAAATAGACTTATAAAATCCCTCTAAACTAAAGTAGCCTCCAGGGTCTTTTCTGTGTTAGGTTTTCTATATGTTCTGCCATGTTTTCTATAAATAAAATTCCCGCACTGTTATAGAAAATTGTTTTTAATTATAATTTTAAAAAGCATTACAAGTTTCTCAATCACTAAAATAACAGCTAGGTTTATTAGACTCTGCAAAACTAAGAGCATATAAAAATGTTTTAAAAATTATTTTCAAGAAAAGGTCTAAAGTAAAACAGTTCCTTATAGAACTTTTGGCCCTCAGATAAATTCTTGAATGTCGATTCCATCACTGGTCAATTGAATGAGTGCCTACTAGGAAAATAAATTGGATTTAGATCCCTAGACTGTAACTTACTAAGGGCAGGAGTAATTTAGAGGATCTTTTAAGCCGGACAGACTTGAGTTCATATCCTGACTCAAATCCTCAAATGACTGGCTTATTCTCTGCATGTGCTTAGTTAACCTTATTTGAGAATAAAAGAGTTTCATCACAGGAATTTTCTAATGATTAAATGAGATAATGTGTATAAATATATTAATTAAGTGAGGCACTACAAAACAAACATCATAACTATTAGTTCTGTGCCTTTGGGCAAAGCCCTTACCTTCTTTGAGCTCAAGTGTCTCATTTATAAAATGAGGATAACCCAGCCTCACAGGGCTGCTATAATCCAAACACTGTATGTATATGATTATATTACAACAGCATTTGGAAGTTGTCAAGGAGAAATCAAAGGTGATGCCCATGTTTCTGACTGGACCACTGCTTCATGATGGGGTCCTTCACTGCAGACCTGACCCAAGGTGCTCATTTCATTTATAAGTTTATTTATAAAGATGTATTGCCTCATAGTGTGTTTGGCATTGGGTTTCCTACTACCCAGAAATAATCTGTAACACATAAAATAGAAGCGTGGCAAAGGAAGAAGTGTTTTGGAGAAGAAAGGCCTCAGAGAACAGGTGGTTTCTACTTTGGGTGTAAAGAATGAATGGAGAAAATTATGCCAAGTGAAATAAGCCAGGCAGCGAAAGACAAACATCACATGATCTCGCTTATAAGTGGAATCGAAAGAACTTAATAAACTGATGAACAGAATAGATTCAATGATATGGAAGCGTAGATGAGCCTGACGAATGTCAGAGATGGAGGAGGGCGGGTGGGTGGAGGGGGAGAGAGTAACCAAAGAATTTATATGCGTATATGCACAACCCAGGACACAGACAATGGTGGGGAAAGGGACTGGGGAGGGGGAAGGAATGGGGTGGAACAGGTCATTGGGGAGAAAAAGGGACATCTGTAATATTTTAAACAAAAATAAAATAAATTAAAAAAAGACCAAAAAAAAAGAATGAATGGAAATGTCCACATTTAGAAAAGGGAAATCAGAGGAACACTAAGGAAAAATTGGCATTTTCAAGGGGATGGGTCTGGGGAACTCTAAATTAGTTGATGTAAGTGGAGTAAAAGACCCAAAGATGGGGCAGGGTGTCCAGAAGGACCTTGGATGACATACTGGTAAGTTGTCAGGAGTCATTTGCTGATTCTAAAATCCATGGATTAGGTGAACATTTTCCTGGGATTTATGTCGCTGTGAAGTCCTTGGGAATGGTATTCTAGAATATTTTCCCATTTTTCTTAGCTTTTAAACATAAGACATATTATGAAAAGTAAATCATCTGATTTATTAAGCTCAAAATATGAAATTCAAATCTCAGGGTATAATAGTATTTTTATCTATTTTTCATTATGTAACAATAAAAATTCAGTCTGTATTTTAATGTGCTATATGCTCTAAGTCTTTTTTTCTTAAGTAATAAGTACTCATCAATACAAATGATGAGTACTTTTTCAATGAGAGAAACAAAAACCCACTTAGGGTTTTAGATAGGTTTAGAGAGTGATAGGAATAAAGGAGAGGGAGGAGCCTAGGATGACTTGGGTTTCAGGTTTGCAGTCAGTGTAGATGGTGGTGGTGATCCCTGGAGTCCACACTGGAAGAGAGGGAGCAGCTAGAAGGGCGTGGAAGGTTGAGACATGTTTTGTTTTATAAATTTAATTACTATTCTTTTATTAATATAATTACAATAGTGTTCAGGATGCCTTGGTTTTATCCTAATGACTACACACGTGTTTTGCAGAATCATATTGTTTCCAACTCTTAGATGTCCTTCCAGGTACTTTATTTAACTCCGGTTGCTTATCTCACTCCTGTCTCTCCAAATCAGAATAACAAGAATAAGCTTATGAATTTCACTTCTTGTCTCCTTAGGGAAAAAACAGTAGCTCTGAAAGATTTCCCCATGCCTCAGAAAAACACTAGACGTATTGCTTCTCTTTCTCAGAAGCTTTCTATAACTTGCTTTGAAGTCTTTGTTATCGGAAGAATTAATTTAAGAGTCTCTTCAGGGCATTAGATAGGGAGTGAAAAAACTTGGATGTTTTTTGCTGCTAACTTGTTGTGTTGTGTTAGGCAGCAGATGTCACCTCTTTAGAGCTTTATTTGTATTTTGCTAATTGTAAAATTAGAGGACTGATTAGATCAGGGTTTCTTAAATTGGGGTTGTTGGCCTCACTTCAGGTGATGTTATGATGCAAGCACTTTTTTGTAAGATCCACCGCTTACATCAGATTCGTAGGGTTCTGGGACCCCCCCAAAAGTTAAAGAAAAACAAAACAATACTGTTATGATCATTTGATATGAGGACTGGATTTCTTGTCATAAATCTTCAATTTTTTTGTTGGCAGTGAAAATATTGTACATGATGTAATATGACATTTTCTTAGAGTTGGCCTATCATTTTATGAATTCATTCATAAGGCTTTGAGTGCCTCTGTGGTGTTCTAAGATGCCATCAATAAAATCCCAGCCTCTGGTCCCTGAGGGAGAGAATGCAGTGGGGAAAATCAAGTGAAATTAGGTCACCAAAGAGAGAATTCTGTGTGTGGTCAAAACTTCTGCCACCTGACTCTGCAGACCAGGAGCATTTTAGATTTTCTTCCCTTCACTCATGCATGCCACAAGAAAGATGTTAAACCCTCAGCACAGCCTTTTGGAACAGCTGCCAATGTCTGTCCTTGATACAGAAATTGGCTGCAAAGTACAAGTGTGGACAAAACTGGCCAAAAGCTTGTCTAACTCAGACACACAAGTGACCGTTACTGAGATAAAATGAGAATGAATGTTGACCCTAGAGCTATTCTTAAATCTCAACCTTGGCTAATGCTTCAATAAACTAACCCAAATAAACTTCTTAAATTTCAGATAACAAAATTATATAGTGATTACTTTTTGCTTCTCAGTAACTCAGTAAGAATAGACAGGGTTTAACTTCATTTATGTTTGCTTAGTTAATTTATAAACATGGTTCAGTCTTTAAGAAATGTATACATTATCTATATGGATCTTAATCATATTTGTGCTGCTCCTTCACCTTGACTTCCCCTTATATCCTGGAACGCATTGCTTCTCAAACTAACTGAGGTTAAATAATCCATTTTTGTTTGTTTTATTAAATTGTAATTTCCTTCAATCCATCATTGTGTTTTTCCCGGACATGCCTAGTAGGCAGCTTGTTGTGTGTCCCACCACATTAAATTCAGCAATATCTGACTGTTCTAAAGCCTAGTCACTGAGGTGAGTCCACTGATAACTTCCTTGGATATTGCAGAAATATGACTTTCAGGAAGGTTGGCACCATTAAAACGAGAGGACAATTGATGTATGACAGTGATAGCTGTCCATAGTTTAGTAAAAAAGATAAATAAAGCAATGCACACAAAACAGTAGTACATTAGAATTCAAGGGCAATAACATTATTTTTCAAACTTTTAAAGTAAGAATTATTGGTAAAATAATAATATATAAAATATTAATCAAAGAAAACTATATTAAAAAGATTTTCATGGCTTTTTATAAAGTCTTAAAAACAAGAAAATCTCAAATGTGTTCTCCAGTTCGAATCTGGATAATAAATCTAGGAAGAAATTAATTTATCAGTGATTATTTATGTATTTAATGCTCAGGTGTGCATTTTCACTCTTACACTTGTATAATGAAAGGAAGTTTGATCTTGCTACTACAAGTATTTAGATATGATATATGGTTAATAAGCATCCTTTCTCATTCAACATATAATTCATGTTGGGAATCAAGCCTATAAAACTTAACCAGTGCTCAATAAATGTTTAATTAAATTCCTGGAAATAGTAACCTTGAGTTCTATTTTTGTTTGGTTTTGACTCACTACAGTACAAATAGTGGGAAGCAGGCCCCTACCCACTGTAAAGTTATTTACCACTGCTTATTTGTTGGGTTACTTTAGCATCACCTGAGAGCCACATGCCATTAAATTTCAAACAATTTACCCAGAGAAAGTGCTTTCAAGAAGGAATTATTTCAAATGCTAGTCTATAATTATAATTTTGAGTTGAATGGTTAAATGTCTAGCTCTGCTATATACAACACAAATCAAATTGGCATTATTTTGATTAAAGTTAAAAATACAATACTAGAAGAAATAGTTTATGCTTGATATTTGATTCCAGTAGTTGCCCCTCAGCTCTTCTTGGTGAGTAGTTTATCGTGTTAACCTAAAAATAAAACAGCCAAAGTGAGACGCAACAAGCATTTATTTGTGATCAAGGATAGCAATTGGGCAGCACTGATTCAGTCAGAAATCGAAGAGTGTTTCAATTATGGGGTGAAGGCAAGAGGGTTTTATGAGAAAGGAAAGGGAAATAATTACTTGAAAATAGAAGGAAGGAATTTATATGGGTGCTAATAAACTAAGAAAGGAATTTCTATTGGTGCTAATAAGCTAAGCTATTCTTTAGCTATACGTGGTGGTGCCAATTTTAAACAATGTCCTCAATTTTCAGTCCTTGTAGTCAGGATGTCTGCTTTCCTATTAGCTTTACAAACAGTTGTTAGTAACACTGTGGTGGTTTGGCTCAGTCCAAAGGTTATTTGCCCAGTTCAAACAGTGCAAAGGTTCAGCGAGCCGGTTGTGCAAGGCCTCTCCCCGGGGATGGCAGCTCCGACACCATTTTGAAATGGCTCCAGTTATATCATTTTTCTAAATCACTATGAGGGCATTTGGAAAGTTCAAAATGAGGGGGTTAGACTATTATTTAAAATAAAAATATTATTACATAGTGAACACAATTTATTTTTTCTAAAGAAAAAGTACTTAGTCCTAGAGGTTTACGTTCCTCCTTGGTAAAATGGACATTATAATTTCAATGACATGAGGCTATTTTAAATACAACTTAGTTGATGTAAAGCATCTTGTGTAATACCTGCCGGCTACCTATGATATAGTGGACAAATTAGCTTCCTTTGTGTGAGAAAAGTTTAAGAAACATGACTTGGTAATATATATATCTGTGCATTCTGTTTATGCAGTTTGCTTTACTTCATATAGTAAATATAGTTGGAAAGATGGCGAAATCAAGTTTTTTAATTAAAAAAAAAAGGTAAATTACTTATACCAGGAGTTAGCAAACTTTTTTCTGTAAAGGCTCAGATTATAAATAGTTTAGATTTCATAGGCCACATATAGTCTCTGTCTAATATTCTTTTTTTTTCATTATGTACAGCCCTTTAAAAATATAAAAACCAGTCTTGAGTTATGAATTCAACAAAAATAGGCCACAGAGCAAGATTTGAATCACTGAAATTGGCTGACCCTTGACTTATATTGATACTATAAATATAGTTTAAATACCTTACAGGTAATTTATGTATGAAAAAATTATGATAAGAAAATGGCAATGAAACTTTCTGATAGGTGAATAGATCTTAAATTTGTATTCTATTGGATAAACCCAAATTTACACTGTTAGTTTTACTTAAAGCTAAGCATAAATAAAAGTCATGTAAGCAACCAACCAAGTACTCATTTGCCCTAGAAGCTGAAATTCTAAATATGTAAAATCCAAAATGTCAATTATTTTGATAATTAAGACGATCACAGTTAAACACACCAGAATATAAACAGAGAATTTATGCCGAAGAGCATGCAACATTGACTTTGTTTCTTTTTGAAAAATACATTGAAAGTCTTAGGAAGAATATTTCAGCTAGAAACTAAAAACTTTAAAATAGAAAATAAACCCAATTCATATTTCTGCAGATATTTTGAAGAAAATGTTACGTATAACAAGATTTTTTATTGAGTAAGTAGTATTGGTGCTGCACAAATAAAAATCAAACTCTTAGAGGTCAAGATAGTGGTTATTTTTTTCCATGCACCCACTACAGAGTGTGTATGTGTGTGTGTGTAATTTAAAATATGAATTTTTGCATATTCAAAATCTACATGTAATTTATGTAGACTAGTAGGCAAAGAAAAAGGAAACTGAGTTCTCCCAAGTTGATGGTTTCAGGCAGTGGTTTCTAGTTTCTTGAAATTCCTTTGTCATATTTGTTATGAACCAGAATATTCCCAGCCTTGGAAAAGGCATCAAATGAACAAATAATATGATTTACTACCTTTTGCTCTTTCAAGCATTAAGACACACAATACCTACCTCACTTACATTGTCTTTTTTTTTTTTTTTTGACCATTCTGTGAATCCTGCTGCGTCTCTGAGGAAATTCTAAGAAAGCAACTATTTGTTTTTTATTAGTGACTAGAAAATCGCACCCTTGGTATTTTCTCCCAGCCTGTGGTGCTCACTGAGGAAGTCTTGCAACTTTTTTCCTTTGTGGTTTTTCCTTTGTGGTGGTCTTGTTCTTTTAACTATTTATTTTAATTCTAAAAATAACAAAATAGAATGCACTTCCTTTTCTGTAGCAGGTCTATAATGTGAGATGCAAAGTTACTGAGGCGTGGTTCATATTTTCAAAATGTGTCAAGGTATTTGTTTAAGTTCAACCTTAACATTTTGCATCAACTATTGTGATTTATTTCTTTTAATCCTTACTCTAGGATATGTTTATTGATTTTTTTTAAGAGAGAGAGGAAGGGAGAGAGACAGTGAAAGAGAGAAAGAAAGAGAGGGACGTTGACCAGTTGCTTCCTGTATGCGCCCCAACTGGGGATCGAACCCACAACCTGGGTATGTGCCCTGACCGGGAATCGAACCGGCAACCTTTTGGTGTGCGGGACAATGCTCCAACCGAGGCACCCGGCCGTGGCAACAGTGGTGATTTCTTAACGGAATCACTCCAACATCCACCGCTGAATAGCCCGCTCTATTCATCTTAACAATATTCTGCTTAACAAGACAGGGATGTTTTTGTTTTAATAGTTAAAATAAAATATTAAAATTCTAAAGTAAAAAGGAAGTTTCTGGTTTATTATTAAATTGAGGGGAAATAAAACTATTAAGTAAATCCTAGTTCCTAAATATTCCGTTGAAATTGTACAGCACAGGGTTTCTGATAAACCTATTGTCATTAAAAAGTCATTTTGCTCATTTAGTTATAATTTTTATTCAAGTAGCATAGTAAAAGGTTTTAAGCAATTATGGCACAAAATCACTCTGTACCTAATAGAGATCCCCAGTTGTATGTGGGCCCAATGAGGAAAAATGAGTTTCTATCAAAATGAGCTTCTCTTTAGTCTCCTGATATTTCTATTTAGGAGGCTAAATAGTTATATAGATGTAGTTAGAACTTAACTATAATTTTTATGGATTAATTTGCTGGTAACCTGAGGAACTGTTTCAGTTTACAAGGATGCTACATATTACCTTTTTAAATAAAAATGTTATTACACTTGAATGCTAGAATGGAGAATACTAGAAGGGCCTTGACCTCAGTCCTAAACACACTACCTGTACCTGTGGTATGTGATGTTTGTTATCACAGCTCCTAAGACCTCGGTGAGAAACCCCTGGCGATGGCATAAGGCTGCCGCCAGTGCATTCCCTGCGGAGTGCTCTTCCCACGCTGGGTCTGCCTTTTCAGGCTGTAGCACCACAGGATGCAAATGTTTCCACTTCTTTGCCATTTAAATCCTTTACCTTACCTGTGACCTTGGCCAGAAGGAGCCGAATCAGTCTACTCTAGCCTCTCTGGGAAGCATGTGAAACCTATATGACCCTATTAACCCCAATAATTTTAATTAATAAACAAAACAGAACAAAATAAAATAGTAGAGGTTCCCGGGATCCATCCCAGGTAGATTCTAGTCAATTCAGTTCCTTTGAAATCATTGTTGACTTGCTCCTTTGTGATGTGGTGAAACAAACCATACATAGACCTAATTATTTTTAATTCCACGCTCGTTCTTCTAAAATCTGGTTTCACTGTAAATGCACAAAATTATGATTTGGGTCTGCTATTGATTTTCCTTTGCTTGCAGCAATGATATCACAGCTACAGTGACTCCAACACGCTGCTGCTCACAGTGATAGAGAAGCTGCTTAGAGGTGGAAGAGCTTTCTTCCTTTCTGAAGATAAACTCTAAATGAAACAAAACGGAAGAAGTTTTCTATCTTGGAAATACTTAACTTTAAATTTGAGGCTTTCCTGATCCTTAACGTACAATATTAATTTTTCTAGATACAAATTATTTCAAGTCTAAAGGGTACATGAAAATGTTTTTAAAACTTAGAGAGCATTTTATTTTTGTTTACCATTTGAAATTGTTTTCTCCTGTGCATGAAGGGCAACATTTTGTGCGTAGTTTGTTGTTTATCCTCTTGTTCCATTGTTGCATATCAACTAGTTTTTATTGTATTTGGCAGGCTTGTTTATTTAAGAAGGCCCTGAAGAGCATTTTTATGTATTAGATGGCCAAAAAAAAAAAAAGTGGGTCCCTACTCCAGAAGTCTGCATCAGTACCCTTTTCTGGGGTGATGGTGTTCCTTATTAGAAAGGGTTAGAAATAAGAGCTGACAGTGATTTCCAGATCCAGTTCTAGTTCACTTGCCAACTAGACACATTCTTTTGGGTACCATCTACTTAATCTGGCTCAGACATCTCTTGCCATCTAATATAAGTTTTTTAGATTCAAACACACTCTAAGAAGGGCCACTCCTCTCATGCTCAGGCAAAATTTTTGTGCTCTTTTTGCATTAACACCATAAATATCATATCAAACACTTTTATATGCTTTGCAGAAAAACTTAGATTTGCGTATGAGATCTATATCTTGCAATTTATTTTTAACTCTATTTAGAACTCTTGTTCCAATATCTTGTACTGCTTTTACCTCACTTTCTTGTGATGGAAAGTGTCATAGAATTAATCTACTGGTATTCTAATGGTTGCTCCAAATGCCAGTCATTACAGAGACATCATTGGGAAGGACAGATTGTAATGGTCATACCTAGGGGAGAACATTGTATGTTGTAACTTCTTTAGGATACAGGGATGGTTGAAAGGAATATCATCTGTCTGTAGGGTAATAATTATTGTACATTTACCTGCAATACCTTAGTTTATAATCACGCTCTAAATATTTTCTATTGGCTGAGATTCACAAATATTTCACAATTAATTAAAAAGAATTACATTCCATGAAAATGGGAATTACAGTTTCAGAGTAGAAACCATATATACTTTCTAAGTTTTTGTGGAGGTTATATTTTTAAGAAAAGAAAGATGGTATGTCCAATTGTGAAAGTATTGTGTGTATGTGAGTAAAATAACTCATAAGGGTCTATATAAGAAATTACATTGGGGGCGATGCAATGTGTATATAAATAATTGCAGCATGAGGCGATGTAAATGGTGAGTGGAATAGACAATATTAAGGACTAGAAGAGGCAGATCATTTGTGCTTGAGGTGAATGAGAAATGCTTCATGGAATAGATATCAACATATAAATGGACTAAGATTGAAAAATCTGAAAAACCACAAATTATATCAATGAGGGCAGGAACTAAGTCACCACTGTATTAATAAAGGGTATGACAAAGGGCACATAGTTAGCATTTAATAAATAAAACACAACTAATGTTGGAGTTTAAAATGGAAACATTTATGTAATGAGACAAATAGGAGATTTTGTTAGGCAAGCAAGGACAAAACGGTAGAAGACTTGAGATACCCATTAATATGCTTTCATTCATTCTTTGAACTGTATATATATTTTTGGGATCTATACTATGTGCTAGGACCTGTGAAAAGCACTAAAATAAGGCAAATATATTCCAACCATCAAAGAGCTTAGAGAATAACTTACTTTAGGTAGGAAAAACTTACATTTTTCTCAAAAGGGAAGTTCCATTCCTTGATTAAATCTTGAACATGTTATTACGCAGCTACTGCTTAAATGGCATCAGTTCTATGAAGACCGTGACTGGTAGAGACAAGCACAGAGGAATGTGGGCTTGTGTGATTAGGAAGTTAAAGTAGGTGGTGGTGTAGCCACACATTTATGTCAGGCTACTGATAGAAGATTTCATTTACAAGGTGAATCCTTGGGAGTTTACAAAGCAGACAGATGAGAAACCTGTGGTGTGCACCAGGCTCAGGCTTTTCTAGAAGTCAGCGACCTACCTTTTCATAAGAGAGGGTGAGGATGATATTTGTGAGATGATCCTCGTTGTATGATTTCATATCTGATGATTATAAAGTTCACTGGATTCTATTAAAATTTCTGAAATCTCAAGTTATGCTCAAGATCTTAAGTTGCTTGTCTTCCTTCCTCTTCAGTTTTTTTATAAAGAAACCATTTACTATTATACTTATTCGAAGCTCCCCCAGATGTGAATGACTGCATGCTCAAATTTATTTGCAAGATGACATTACTGTTTTCCACTCATGGAAACTCACAAGTGGAATGAAGTAAACATTTTTGGATAGAAATGCCTTTGATGATAAACACAGGTACTGACTGACAGCCTATAAAGTATTAGCTTGTGGCCAACTCTAGTAAGCAGAATAGTGGTCCCTCCGAAATGTCTTGGTCCTAACTCCTGGAACTTGTAAATATGTTACCTTCAATGGCAAAGGAGAATTACAGCCCCAGGTGTAAATAAGGTTGCCAGTCTTCTGACGTTGAAATAAAATAGGGAGATTATCCTGAATAATCTGCATGTGGAATCATGAGGCTCCTTAAAAGTGGAAGAGGGAGGCTGCAGAGTCAGAGAGATATGAAGTGAGAAAGATGACCAGCTACCGCTGGCTACGAGGACAGAAGTGGGCCACAAGCCTAAGAATGTGGGTAAGGAGCTGTGAAGGGCAAGGAAATGGATTCTCCTCTGGCACCTTTAGCCTAGTGAGACCTGAATCAGTCTTTTCACCTACAGAACTATAAGGTAATAAATTTATATTGTTTTAAGCCACTACACTTGTGGTAATTGACTACAGCAGCAGATAGAAAACCAGTGCACCAACATTCAATAGTGGTAAAGATCATTTACAAGTTGTTGTTAGAAGAGATGTGAAACAAAGTATGTATATTAATAATGCAAGTTGTAGGCTGGAATGTCAAAATCACTGGAGTTCAACCTCATGATTTTGAATCCAGACTTTATTGCTGTTTAGAGTAGTAACTCTAACTTCAAATGAAAGCCTCACAGTACTACAGATTTTTTTAAAAAAATCCATGCGAATTAAGCAACAACAATTTTAACCAAACAATCCCAAATGAAGCTTAGTGATGTCACTTAGGGATTCCAGAAAAGGAGATATACTTATTTGTAAATATAAGAACAGGATTATGAATATGCTGACACACGGACTATTCGGATATCAGCAGTAGACTAGAGTATTTCAAATTTGGGATTCAGGTTCTGTAAGTCATGATCTTGGTGAAGAGATTTCTCCAATTCTTTGTATATTCATGAAGTTCCTACAATTCATAATGAAATGAGTGCATCTCTCTGACCATGTCTGCAGGGAGGGGGGGAGAGTTGTGTTTTAACAAAATATAAATCATCTCTGTGTTGCCAATAACACCATCATGAGATTTCTCAGGAGAATTTTTGGTATTGAGGCCAGGTCTCTCACATAAGATACTGAAAAAATGGCCATATATGTATGTTTTTGAAATTTAAAATGAGGGCTTGTGCCAAATGCATTTTGATTCTTATAGCAAATGTGCAGTTAATAATTTCTCAAGAATTTTAAAGAGCATCTCATGAAAGCTGTCATTGAAGAGCTAGCAGCAGATTGTCCTTTCAGAAATGTTACTTTATATTGGAAAGGTTTATTTCTGCCTTTCTCTGCTTTCTAGCCCAAGAGGACTTTGACTCAATAATCACAGAAAGTCACTAGGATATCAAAACCCATACTTGGCACATGCTTTAATAACATTGCCTGTCTCCACACTTAGGCTTCATTTATGAAGCATGTTTCCAAATAGCTTAAGTTTTTCAAAGTTAGGCAGCCAGTAAATTATACTGTGGCTGTTTTATAGAGTAGACTAGAACGTCCTATTTGGAAGAGACACAAGTTTCTCCCACTTATAGGTGGTATTCTCCCTGACATCAGAAATTTTGTCTCAGTTAATAAAACCATATCACTAGATGGAGATTCAGAACACCTAACGGTAACTCTCACTATTTGCTGCTTGCATTCTCTCTTTGAAATTAAATTTATCACTAGTAATTGGATCTTTATCTGGCCTGGCTTCTTTTCTGGTTGTTGCGAGGCTCAAATGACATAATATATTGGAAACTCATGTGAAATAACCTAAGGCATAGATTCTCAACGTGTCATTCTCTTTCTCCTCCAAAAATAAATGACTGCATGGTTAAATTATTTTGCAAAATGATGTTACTGTATTCCACTCATGAGATTCAAGATTTATATTGGCTTATAAAAGACTCTGGGTTGTCAGTTAATAAAGAAGCCAGTTTAACCCAGCGTTTCCCACACTTAGTTGACCATAACGGTCCTTTATCACAAAACACAATACATGCAATGTAATGTTACTTGGGAAATGCCTTCACACAAATTTACACATGAGGAAACAGGATTCGGGAGCTTATGGCTGCAGATGGGGAAGGAATTACTGCACCTTTACACTCAACGAAATTTTCTATTAGTTCCTTGATTTCCTTCTTTACATTTTAGAGGTAGAGAACCACAGAATTTTAGTAAGGTTTTTATGGTATTTCTGAGGAATCTTAGAAATAATTCTCAGTATCTTTAACAGCATAACTTTCTTCTTCTTATTACTATTATATCCCATTTGATTCTAACTAGCCTATTTTCAGTATTTGTGGTAACTCTAGTAAAAATTGTATATGACATCATTTATTTTATGAGTAGGTACTAATAATTTTACAGAACCATATTTGAGTCCAAAATCATAACATCATAGTTTTGTGGAAAACTTAGATTAGGTTCAAAAGCTACACACATATATACTGTATATTATTTTAATTCTGTAAGATTTATCTATTGAACAAATTGTACATAAATTTTACTACATGAGACTATAAATCAACTACATGCAATCAGTTTTGCCTTGATTGCAAATATTACCATAACACGTTTCCCAGGGAATATCAGCTCCACGTAGACAATAGAGGCCAGCATGTTGAAGGATTGATTTTGTGTACTACAGTGCTCGGTCTTCATGCTTTCTCCCTTTGTCCTGGTATAGCCATCAGGAAGTCTTCATTCCTATTTTATTGACAAGGGATCTGAACCATTGTGTTCTCCTGACTCCCGTGTTTGTTAGGAGAACCACTGTTCTAGTTACCTGAATACCTCCAAGGATCACCCCTGATTATTTCCTAGTGCCCTAGAGCCAATAACCCAATCTGCTGAATTCTAATTCTTATATATTTCTGGCATCCCCACCCCCTTTTTTCTATTCCTACTGTCACCACTAGAATTCAGGTGCTGCTTGCCTCTTGGCAGGAGGTGGGGTAGTTTCCTAGGTGTTCCCCCTAGTAATGTCTTTTCTGAAACCTGGCCTACATCCCACAGCTACAATACCTGACCACATCTAATTCCATTGCCCATACCATTGTCACCATGTTGCGCCACTATTAGGAGAGTATGACAGTAGGTACATTTGCACTTTGCACATGACTACAGAGACCATAGCTAGTCATTCCCTGTGAGAGAGAAATAAACCGTATTAATCTTACTTCAGCCACCATTAAGCGTTCAGAGTTTCAGGATTTCTCTTGGAGGTGAGTGACGGTGGCACATCCAGGGACTTTATTTGTGCTTCTCTTCAGGCAGTCATGAACTTGTTTCTGTGGGTAAACTTACTATCCTACTTACCCTCGACTTAAATGGATTTCATACATGTCCACAGGTTTCACTTTCCTGGCCTTGTATTTCTACTGATGTTAGTCTCAAAGTTGTTGAGAAGTTGTTAATTTCTTGTGTGTCTTATGGTAAAATTGTTCTTGAATAGTGGACATTGTTTAGTATCATTTTTTCTTGATATATTTCAGGCATTTATTAATCTTTAAATCATCTTGGTGAGTAAGCTCTTAATACAATCCTGTCTGAGCAGGAAGTGTCTAAGTTATAGGTGAGCTAGAGCTGAGATTCATTATGCTTTGCTCTGGTGATTTTATGAAGCATTAATGTGCTAAAATCTAAAAGTGCTTAAACCCTCATTAGAATTTAACACAGGATAAAATTTTGAATTATACATTATTCTCGAGAAGGGATTTATTACAGATCTATACTTATAAGATAGACATTGCATTTTGAATAGTCTAGGAAAGTAGCCAAATAAATTGTAAATATTAGTGTGTGAATACAAACCTAGGAAAACTCTTGTCACAAATTTAATTTTCCTTTAGGAAATGGGGACTATTTTGGAACAAGTGTTTGCACATGACTAGCTTAAAATTCAACAGTTTCATCAGCATTTATGTTTAAATTACCAAGCACTTCAAAGTCTTTCTCTCCCTATACAACCTCTATAATATAATATAGAACTTTATTCTTGAAATTAGAACCTTTTCCCATTAAGTGTGGTTCTGTATTTAAATTACTATACAAATTGAATGTTTGAACTTGGTAAATGAACATGTGCATATTTTGTACTCAGTGAAATCCGGGCTTGGCTGAAATTGCTGCTACAAATGCTTTGCCAGGGTTTTTCTTATCAAGCAATTTCAAATGCAGTTAAATAAATAATCTCCCTAACACTCTGATAATTACTAGCCTGGAAAGGATAAGAATTATAGTGAGTGTTTGAATATAGATGATACCTTTTTAGTATGCCCTTTAAAATGAAATGTTTTAATATTCATATTTGCATAGCTCACGTAAATCTCTTGGGTTTAATATTTTAGATTTGTTAGTCTTTGCAGAAAACTAAATCAAAAGTTCTGTACCGCTGTTAGCTCATTTAGGGTCTAATTTTAAACTCATTTACATAAATTTGAGAAGAAAAATATAGAAACTTTGGTTCTTGGTATTTTGCATAAAATTCAGGTGTCGAGTGTGATTAAATATTTAAGAAATTGTATAATTTAAGCTTATGTGTCAAAATTATTTTTTTGTAAGTTGTTATAAAATAGTTTTCTTTTTCTTATAAAAGGTAAAAGAAGAGAGGCTTTGTGGGTACTCAACTCTGCCATTGTAGGGCAGAGGCAGCCCAGACAAGTAGTAAATGAGTGGATGACTGTTCCAATGGCACATTAGCTGCAAAAACAGGAGGTAGCCTTGACTTGTTCTGATTTCTGGTGTAGGATCCCAACTGACCTGGCAGGGGAAGGTGCAGGAAAGTAGGGCATTATACCGACAAGTGGGGAGTGCCAACTGAGGAAAGGTCCTTAGCCTCAGTTGTGCTACCCATTTTAGGCATTAACGTGCAAAATGTGCATTGGGGCCTCTTTCTAGTAAAATGTTTTATGCCTGTCTTTAGTGTCTGAGGCATACTAGGTGCTCAAAAATAGTTGCTTAACAGCAATAATTGTTCTGAGCAGTTCATGACCCCCAAATGTAAAATAATGCATTCTATTTGTTAAAAATGATGGGGGTGAGGGAGTGGGTGGGGAGAAATTAATCAAAGAACTTATATGCATATATGCATAACCCATGGACACAGACAATAGTGTGAAGAAGGCCGGGGGGGGGGGGGTGCGGGTAGAGGGGATCAATAGGGGCATCTGTAATACTCTCAACAATAAAGATAAATTTTTTTAAATGACATAAGTTTATAAATAAATGTGTCCCGGATTACTGAAACAGATATACAGGAGATGCTGGGAAATAGTCAGATCTCATAAAAGCTTCTCTGTGAATTAGGGTGTTCTTAGAAGATTGAGATAGAAAGGATTATGGTAAGGCTGTGGTTTTCAAACGATGCTCTACAGGAAGATTTGAAAGATCTCTCTTGGGGCATTGGGGGTGGAGAGTGAGGGGGCCAGAGAAGGAAAGCTTCCCTGCTGCCCCTCTACCCTGGTTCTTCAACTGGGGCAATTCAACTATATGGTTAATTTTTTATGTCTTCGCATAGTAATTTATATGAATAAAGAAAAGATACTTGAAAACTAGTCGTACAGTAAATTTATGAATAAAATAAATATGGTACTTATATTTTCTTTTAGTCTGTATAGTACTCCTTTGGGTATACTTTTTTCAAGAGCAGTAATTCAACTTGATCTTTTTTATTTACAAATAATTTTAATGAGGGTGAAATAATAATGATCTTAAATTTGATTATGTCTGTGGGAAGTGTGGCGGACCAGACTGAGTCTGTTAACCATGGCACTTCCCTGTGTTTTGTAGCAGGTTTTCTGCTCTGTAAAAACCATGTAACTATAGATGGTTAGTCTTGGAATTCCAAGGTAGAAAACTATGCCAAGTGTCTAAGCTGGAAATATTTAAGTTATATTAACTCTTAAGCCATATAGCAGATTTCAGTCTGGGTAACATAAGAAATGAATTATGCTTTCTTTCTCTTATTGATCAATTTTTGTTAAGTGTCAACTATATGCTGGGCACCAGAGATCTGAAGGCAGGTGTAGTCTAGTTGTAAAAGAAAGCAAAACACATCTGATATCCATATCACATTTCTACTTGAAATTATTTTAGTATTCATACTATTTATTCAGAAAAAAACTAATGATATAAAGTATTTTAATTTAACATTTCCCCCAGTAGAAATAAAGAATATCAGTGATAAAAAGTGTGGTGGCTTCATAAAATGTTATGTTTAATCAGGACTTTTTCAGAACTCACATTTAATCCTTAGAAAAATGTTGGTGAAGATAGGATAGGTTCAAAGGTGTACATGTCAGGTTTTCTTCTCTCAGTTTTGCAGATAAAAAAGAAAATGAGAATTGGAGAAACTTAAAGAGATACTCAAGGTAACAATGATCTTACATCGTAGATCTTTGACTTAGACTGCCCATCTTCCTCTATATTCTTTCCAATACTCCACACTCTGCCTCTTCCTCAATTAATGGCCTTATGACTTTCTCATATGATGTGAGCCTCCCACAAAAAGAGTAGTTAGGTCCATTAAGATGTTTAGTACATATTTTAACTCATGATTCTAACTCTCTACCATTCATCAAAGTCTAACACAATTTTACAGAAGAACCTACCTTTATTTTAAAAGAATGGTTTCATAATATGTAGACACTTTCATATAAATAGAAAAGTATATTAGGGTCAAGTTACATTTTTTCCTCATTTTTATGTTTTGGAGCTTGTGTAGGACTGCAGTTGTAATAAGCTCACATGCCTCATTGATGTAAGGTACAACATGAAATATGGCTTAATACGGGTAAATGTGAACTTGCAGTATAGTTTTGATACCATCTGATGATCTTGTAAAAGCTCTTGAAAGATTCAAAAACATTCTTGGTTAATAGTTTTTAAAAATACCTCAAATTTACTTTTATATTTTTCAGGCTACACTTAAGGATAATTTTAATCCCCCACCCCCACCTCAAGATATAGTGCCTTACTCAGTTCTACTTTCCAATAGCCAAGTCCTTTTCTTGAGAAATTATAGATATTTAAGCTGTAAATGATTTGTCCCATCTGAATTATTATTGTAGCTGATAAGTAAACAGCAAACATTCTCTAGAAATGATTATCTTGTTTCATATAAATATCTTCAGCTGTAAAGGGTTCAGTTAGAGTAATATGTGAGATATATATGAATAATTGACATAATTTATGTTCTAGTAACTTTGCTTATTTTTACAGCATGTTGGTTGTAATGTTTATGTTATCTATTTTTTGTCCCTTCAAAAATGAATAAAGCTTATGTTGTAAAATATTTTTCCTATAGGTTATTTTTCTAAAGTTTTAATAAAGCATTAATAGTTTAATCAGCAGTAAATGTTCATATATTTTGCAAGACAGTAATTGCAAGCATGCACCCTCCAATTCATCCTGGGCTGTTTGTAGATCGCATGGGATATGGTAATGAAGAAGGAAAGTTACAGCTATCTTCCAGTCTTGCTCTGAATCATTTATTAGATTTATTCTGAAGTTATTTTTCTGTATGAAATGCTTATGGAAAAAATAGAACCCCCAAAGCAGTGGATATTCTAATGAAAAACTCATGTATAGTGTCAGTCAAAGTTGAAGAGAAAATTAACCTCTTGTTGGCTTAAGATTATTGAAAACTTTAAATATCATATAGTGTTCTCAATCATAGGCCAACAGAAGAGATTTTATATAGCTGTGTCTAAATTCATCTCTCCTTTGAGTGTCTACTTTTGAATGCCAATATGTCTTTGATATTACCATTACAAAAATTAGTACATGAATACATGTTTTTTTAATAAAACAATTTTAAAAATACAAAAGTATATCTAATAAAGAGCAAAAGTCCCATTTAATTTATTGATTCCAATACTTTCCCATCCATGGTTAACCACATCAAAAAGGTTATAGTACAGATCACTAGAGTTGAATATCTCATTTCTCCTTTGTGGAGTATATCTTAATCTTGTTTCCTGTAAATTAGTGTTTCAGGAAATAATCTTAGGGAATTCAAACTTGGCCCAAATTTTAGAACTCAGAGCTCTCAGATAGAGAGAATACATTTAGAGATTGTAATCTAGACATACATTTTAAAATAATATATGTGTATACACATGTTAAGATATATCATATATATACCTATGTGTGTAAATATGTATATGTGTGCTTATAAAATACATGGATTATCAGCACTTCACCTAGACGGTTTCATGGAAGAAAATAGGTACTCATTATCTGTTGGGATGGAGTGAGAGAAAGGTAGTGGGAAGATATATCTATCTATATATCATTTATATAGCTATATATCTATATCTAATCTATGTACACATATGTGTGTATATATGTTTATATGTAGTGTTTTATATTACTAAGAATACAATTAATATAATTATATATTGTTTATATAATATTTAATATAAGTAATATAATCATATTACATAATATAATTCTATTTTATATTGTATGTAATATTAATATAATTATATATATAGTATATATCTTCCCACTACCCTTCTCTTCTACCCCAATAAACAATAGATATCCATTTTTTCCAATGAATCCTTATCAGTGTCATGCTGTTGTTCCATGTATTTGATGCAATGGACACAGCTCTAAAAGACACCATGGAAATAAAAATGTTTGTCTCCAACACTAAAGTATGAATTCCTTAAGAATAAAGACCATGTGTAGTTTTGCAATTGTTATCATTAATTTGTGACTCTGTTTCAGGTTTTATATATATTACGTCTGTCTAGTTGGTAATTCAGTCCTTCTTGAACTTCAGAATGGATAGAACATAGAATCATAGAAAAAGTTAGTTTTGAAATTTAGATGCAACTGGATTTAATACCCATGGCCACCACGTATTTGGTCTGTAAACTAGGATGAGATACTTAATTTTTCTAAAGTTTATTTTTCTCATCTGTAAGGATAAAAGGATATTTATATTATATGGATATTAAGTGTGCTAAATGAGTTAATTTAAAACATTTGTTAAAATGTGTGTAAGAAATTTTAATCTCTGTCTCTATTTAAGTATCTTGAAAGGATTCCTCTGCTTCTTAAATTCAAGTTCTAATTTAGAGTAAAATATTTAATATTTAATTTTATAGATATATGGTCACGGTGAATTATGAAACTCATTTGCTATTTAACATACTTTTCAATATTAATTGGCTTCAAGTATCACACAATTGCATTTTTTTATCTCAGAAGGTGAAATTGAAAAGCTACTGAGAAGTGGACCTAATAGTGCACGAATTTGGGAGACAAAGAGGAACCAATTTTGAAAGAAAAGCAATGTGCTTCTCTATGTTTGTTCCTGGGAGGAAGATGTGAATACTTCCATCTGCCAAGGACATGGGAGGAAAAATGGTATAAATACATTAGAAAGGGCACTGTAGGAGTTTTCATGCTTCAGAGATAAACAGATAATCACTACCATATATAAGTTAAAAATAGTATGGAAATAGTTTTTCATGGGAGATTCACAACCGAAGCCAGAAATGTTTGTGGTTGCTCATATGGAAATTGCTTTGTTCAATGAATGTACTGACTGGGCAAGAAGTAGTCAGTAACTTGTGAGAGCTGTTACTTTCAAAGTTCAAAATCCCGCATAGGATGGCTCTGATTTCAGATAAAATTGCATATGTTGGTAAGAATTATAATTTCTCGTTTGGCTTTTGAATCATTTATGAGCAGAGTTTCTTTCTTCATGGAAAAGAATACCTTCCCTCTGGCCTTGTTTATTATCTGAGTGTAATGTTCCTTGTACCCTTGCCTAAGTGTTCAAACAAGCTTGTGGATCCCGAAAGGGGCTGAAGAATTATTTCTGGTGGTCTTTGAATCTGTAATTGCTGCCAGCTGAGGAAGCGAAATTTCAAATAAGTTGAAGGAACTTTTACAAGTAACACTTAACATAATTACAAGGCATAAAGCTCAATATATAGTTTATATAACAAAGTCTTACCTAACCACAAAACATTCAAGGACCAGTCAAACAGAGGTCTTCACAGAGGTACATGTTAACCTTTTGCTTGACACCATACTTGTTTAAATTTATTAAAACCTTCTGGCTGTGCATTTGACATGGTGCCTGTTTAAAACATCCTTTTACAGATTTTCTGTTTTGTTGTGAGTATTTCCAAGAACACCCGACCATAATGATAAAAACATGATCATCAAAAGGCAGAAAACTCTCTGTCTTTGCTTATGTGTATTAGAATAAAGTGGTTTTAAGAGCTTGACCAGGGACACTTAGTGTTAGTTAGTTACTATTTTAATAGTGTGTTCCATTTTAGGGAAATGCAATATAAAAATCGAGACTCCAAAGCAGTCATATTAGTAAGTGATCATACTACAAAATTATTCTTTACTTTTCAGAAAAGTGTGATGTAGTGTTCACTTACTTATGGAACTTCTCATCAATACCTTTGTGATTAGATTTAACTTTGCACAACTTTTTAGGAACATTGCTAATATTTTGAGGGTAAATTTGTATATGATCTGCCTGCAATTCAGTCATAATTTACAAAAGCAAGTTTAGAAATATCAGGATTGGCCATATTCTCAGGCCATTTTTGTATCACTTACTTCTATTTTTATTTTTCCTGTCTGTTAAAACTTAAGAAAAGGTTCTTGAAAGTTATTGACTATTGTTGTCTGTAGGCTTAGGTTTCATTTGAAGAAATCCCCACTCAACCTGTCTTTTCCACACCTCCCCTCATCTCATTAAAACATATACTTTCTTCTCTAATGCCCCTTTCTTTGAGTAGTATTTTCCCATAACAAAGACTGGAAACTTGAATCAATAAGAAAATTCTGTGAATGCTTTCTTTGTCATGTGTTTGAGACTTAATAGATCTTGTCCTCTTGCTTTACTCAGGGTCTCCCTCACTTTATATCTAAAAACAATTACTCTCTCTACCTCTTACCCAGTGGTTCTCAACAGGAGGCAGTTTTTGCCCCCAGGGGACATTTGGCAATATCTGGAGATATTTTGAATTGTCACAACTGAGAGTACGATGCTGTGGGCATCTAGGAAGTAAAAGCTATGGGTGATGCTAAACATTGCACAAAGCATAGAACAGCCCCAATAACAATGATGCAGCCCAAAGTGATAATATTACTAAGGTTAGGAACCCCTGCTCTAGTCCCTCTTTGATCATTTCTCCAGATGATTCTTTTGAAAATACTACTGATGAGGCAACTTCAGGGGTAATATCTTGAGTATACGATCTAAGTTTCCTACCCTTGTTTCAAACTTGTACAACTAACATATTCCACCCCTTTTGCTATGGGGTCTTCTGTTGCTTTTGTTACTCAGGGTGTCTTCTTCACAAACGTCAGAGATGTCACGTATTTCAGGCTTCCAGTGTCTTTACAGCATCCCCCTTCTGTGTTTACCGGGCATTTCTGCTCCCTCTACTGAACTTCCAGCCCAAGTCTTGGAAGGCTTAGTTGGCCATTGTAAGAGAGAATTATTCCAATGGGCTTGTCATTATCTGTGTATTACTTATTAACCATTTATTTCCTCATTTCTGTCATCTGTGTGTTTTTAAAATTCTATCAATGAAAACTATTTTGTAAAAATAATTTGATATGGACTGGATTCCCTTTTATATAAAACAGGTGAAACTGGAGTCTTATTGCTTGAAGAGCAGAATGCGAAGCTGCAGCTTCCATCTCCTTGACTTTCTGCTTGTTTCCTAAGCAACTTGTGACGCATTATCAGAGAATATGAACATGTTAATCCTTGTAGTATTCTTTAACTTTTTGTATACTTTTCACCATAAAAGAGATTATAAACCTCTTTATGACAGGAACTCTGTTAGTAGTACACTTCTGTGTACCTCACAGTCCCTTATATAGCACTGTGTTTATACACAATGAATATTTAGTAACTGTGAATGGCAGAGTCATCAAAAGTTGTACTGGAAACAAACTAATCAGAAGACAATCTTAGTGTGGGAAGATTTATAGAGTATAACTGTTGAGTACATAAATACATATGTCTTTTTGCTGAAAACTCACAAAAATGAATTAAAAGATCCAAAAACAGGAAATAGATTTCATTCTGAAAATAGGGAACCTTCTCATCTTTAAACCTCACACTTCTAGGTATATCAACCAGATGTTGTTCAGTTTGGACCTAATTTTAAAAATAAGATAAAGAGATCACCACACATCTCCCACTAATTGATGTGCCCCCCCCTAGTAGTATGCAAAAGGGAAAAAGAAGTTTCCAGGGAGCTTCCCAGTTATTGCAACTTGGCAGAATGAGAGCTGGGGCCAGTGTTTGGAAGTTGACACTTAGCCTTTGGATATCCACTCTTCCATTTAGGAATGAGCAGTGTAGTGCAGAGGGAAGGATTTGCAGTCATGAAATTTTTTAAAAACTTGTTTAATTCTATCATAAGGATTAAATAAAATATGCAAGACATAGTCTGCTAGCTGCCCATCTCCTGCTCACTTCAGAAACCAGTTTTATTTGGGAAACCAACATCTTTTCCCAGCTAGCCATGCAATGTGGGGTGGTCTCTAGGACGTAACTGAAGATTTTCTGGAGTCTTTATTTAAAGGGACCCTTTTCTCTCCCTTTTCCTTGCATCCTCTTGACAGGGAGATATCTAATATATAACAAAGAAAAATAAATATTTTTTTGTTTTCAAAATAGATGATCATCTATTTCAAAAAAAACCAAAAAAATCATAGCATATCTATTATTTTTAATTATAGCGACTTCACTATTACATTTTTATCGCACATAACTGCTATGAAGAGTTTGATCAGGACAACTGATTTTCTAGGGGCTGTGACAGGGATGCTATGGGTGGAATCTGAGGTAGAATGTGGAAAATGTTTTTCTTTAAAGTTCAATAGTTGTTTATTTGATTGTGTGCAGTTGCATTTTTTCCCAAGCCTTATGTGAAGCTAGGTCATCAACCAGGAAAGAATGGGCCCTGAGAGTTGGAATGGTGATATATCACAATAATTGAGACCCTAAAACAGAAACATTTCTTCTGGTCACTGTAATTGGATATTAAGGAAAAATGGGAAAGGATGGGAGGGAGATGATTTCAGACCTTAGAATAGGAAAAAGTAGCATCCTGAAGGACTTGCAGAAATTCATCAACAAACAATGCCAGAAACCTAAATTATCCCACATTTATTCATTTAGAATATATATAATTCCCTGTACACATATGTACTGGCACTTACTCTGGTTTGGGCATCACGGCAGACACTCAGGCAGCAGCGTAAGAAGGCCTTGTGGCGGGGAGAGCGAATCCAGAGCGCTGAGAGGAGGCTGCTGAGGTTGGGCGGGGAGGGAAAGGAGGAGCGTAACTGCAGAGAAGCGCCTGCCACATGGCAAGAGGGGCCATGTCACCTTTCCCTAAAATATAATGGGTTCGCTGGTACTAATTAAAATTGGATGGATTGCCAGAACTTTGAATCTTTTCCTTTTATGCTCTTACTTCTATGGCTTAGCTACTCTAATTAAAGCAATATATGCCAGTGTTTCTTGTTTCTAACTGTACTATAAGACTAAAAATAATTTGTATATTGTGCATTTAATCATGAAGTAAAAATAATTATTTTCTGATGCCTATGGATTGCTCACAACTATCCCAATCCTCTTCTCCGTTTTACTCTTTTACTCATCTCTCTATTCATAATAACTTTTTGTATATTGACACATCTTTATTAACCGCTAAACCCGAAGATGGAGAGTTAGATTCCATTAGAATTCAAAGAATATAAACATGGTTTCAGCTATTCAGCAGTGTGTTTTATAGCAAACTTTGTGCCCTAGAAATTAGTATCATTTTGGACTGCAGGAAATGACAACTAATTATTTTGTAATGAAAGGGAGCATAAGTACTTAGAAGCTTAGTGCCATTCCTTAGAGTGTTTAAATGTTAAACATATTAAAATATACCATCTATCAGTTATAGTTACACTCTTCCCATAACTTTCTGTTCTTGGATTAATGAGCCTGTGATAAGCAACCAAATTCATGTGAAATATGAAAAACTTTTCACTGTCTTGTGTTCTCTAAAAATCGTATGTCTAAAATGTGCCCAGTTGAGAACAAGGAATTTTTACTGTTTTATTAAACAAACCTATTTTGTTCCCATTGTAACGCAACCACTTTGTTTCTTCTATCCACCACATAATTAAAAGTAGAACGGTAACATGCTATAAAGTGATTTACAACACGTTGTTACCTCAGAATGAAGATAATTGTTGGAAACCAGGATGCCCCCCCAGTATTGATTATCGAGAATGTGAAGACAAACCCAAAGGCTTCTCCCATAATGATTAGACAAACCTCCCCTACCTTTCTTTTCTTAAAGTTCACAAGGCTTACTTCTAAAAATGAGAAATATAATGTTTAAAAGGATGCCATTGTAAGATCTAGTCTTTCTAGGTAATTTCTGTGAGTGTATGTTTTTGTCCTGAAATGATGAGAACTTCCAAGTGAAGTACTTAAATCCAAACAAAACAATCTGAGCAGGCTAGATGTCTTAGTACATTATGCTTCCCTTTCATATTTCAAGTCATGGAAATAAACATTTCATTCTATGAGAGGGCTATTTTTTTCATAAGATGTATGCAATTACTTATAGGAACTTCCTATCACTGAACTCGGGTTTACTTTTAAATGTCTTATATTTAATATATTCCCATAAAGATTATCAATTATTTTTGCTCTTACGATTCACTGTTCAATATTAACTAGTGTCTTTTGCTCTTTTCATTGACTGTGTGCGTGATCCACACACACACTATTTTTTTTTTTGTAATTATTACTCTTCTGTGCTAGTATTTTAATTGTTTAATAGCCATCAGGCATTTATTTGTCTTTGAAAAGCCTTCCAATTCCAATCAGAATGAATAAACAATTAAAAGAAAGAAAGATTTTGTAGTCCTTCCTTTCTTTTTGATTGTGTGTGTTCTATATGACGCTTAAATTATTCTTTACGAAATTAGTATATCCAGGAAACGGGAGAATTATGCTTTAGGCTGAGCGAATGGAAAACATGCTAGCGTTTCCTTTGTAAGGTTTCCAGGGCGCCACAGGAGATTTCTAATGCGCTGCTTATTTGTGTTCCCCCAGATCTTTTTCAGTTTATTATAATGCTGGAGCAATAATTAGAATGTTGCTTGGCCTTTCCTATGTTCTACACCTCACTGAAAACATGTCGGCAGAGAAGGCAAACGTTCATCATTTCTCAATATAAAACAGATCCTGCCAGGGATCATGCCAAACCCAACCAACCGTGACAGTCAAATCAATGTATGTTTTGGTTTAAATTTTTATTTTTGCCTTTGCTTTAGCAACTTGACTCTGGTATTTGTTGTTCCCTATGACTTCTTATTTTAGGGCGTGACAGTTCCTGGAATTGACAGGCTTCCTGCTTACCTTTGCAATGTCTATGTCTGACTATATGAACTATAAGATAAAATGACATTTTGACTCAAATTTTTGCTTTATGTTTCTTACATCTGTTCTACAGACCTCCTTTTAACAATTTTCCATCAGTAGTCACTGGAAAATTCTTGCCTTTACCTTTTGTCTAAATGTTACAAATTCTGGGTTTAGTGTCCCAATTATTTACAAATAGAAATTTTATTATTATTGACCCAAGAGATTGAGCTCTCTCATCAGTTTGTATTCATGTCATAAAACATAAATTGGTAAATTTTTTTGCAGGTGTGGAGATAGCATATGCATACCATGGAGGTGTGAGTGTGAGTCAGGCCACACAGCCAATTTATTGCTACTGAGTCCCTTGAAAATCCCAATGGGGATTATATTTTTTAATTTGATATTAAACTAAACAAAAAATTAACATAGCTCAACTTTAAATAGTCATTTAGAAGCATGTTTTCATAGATAAGAATGTCCCTTATGTTGTTAACTGCTTGGACTCTGTAGATTCTGATTTTGGTTTCAAGTCTGATTTTTTCAGTCACTATCTATGTGACTTTGAACAAGTTATAAAATCTCTTGGTTTAAGTTTCTAAGTAATGGAACTTACCTCATAGTGTGTGTTATATTTTCTTTACTTTTTCCCCCTAGTGGTTTTGTAAGGTATAATTCTGTTTCATACTACTACTGACTGTTTATTGAATTTTACATGCATATTTACTTTTTCCTTTCTTGTGAACTTCAATTCAATGACGACTTAATGTATATTGGCTTGACTTTGTATAAAATGTTAAATTCGAAAATAGTACAAAGAATTCCTGCATAGAATCCTCAATATGAAATCCTATGTCATCACAGTATCAAAATCAGGAAATTAGTATTAATGCAACATTATTATCTAATCTACAAATCTTAATGCACTTTGTCAGTTTTCTCACTATTATCTTTTTTCTGGCCTAGGATCCAATCCTGGGACACATGTTGCATTTTATTGTCATCTCTTTTTATAGTCTCATTTAATCGGTCACACATCATCAGTCTTTGTCTTGATGACCTTCCACTTTTGGTAAATATAGGCCTGTAATATTGTATAATATCCCTCAATTTAAGTTTGTTTGATGTTTTCTGATAAATAAATCCAGACTATGCATTCTTGCAAAGAACACCACAGAAGTAATGTATTTTTCTTAGTGCTTTATATCAGGGGTTACATGAAGTCCATGTGTCTCACTACTGCTAATATTAAATATGATCAGTTAGTTAAGGTGGTGACTGCCAGGTGTAATCATTGAAAATTTGTTACTTGTCCCTTTATAATTAATAAGGATCTTGTGGGGGCTACCTTAAGAGTATATAAATATACCAGTTATTAACATAGTTTTGCATGCTAATTTTAGTATATATTGATGATTCTTCCTAGAAACAATTAGCAGTGCTTGTCAAATGGTGATTTTCTGTTTTCACCATTCTTTCAAAATTTATTAATTGAAATCCTACAATAAGGAAGAGCTTTTCTCTTCTACCACACTCTTTCTCTGTCTGTCTCTCTTTTATCTGTCTATACGGACTTATGGGTATTAGTTTTATTTTATAGGTCTTGCTGAATAATTTTATTATTTTGTTGCTCCAGTTGTGCCAAATTTGGCCATTGGAAGCCCCTTCATGTTACCTTATGTTGTATTTCAAAATTTTCTCTTCAGATTTTGAGCCTCTCCTTACTTTTTGGCACCAAAAGATGTTTTAGGCTCATCTTGTTCTTTTTATCCCCCAGCCTTGTAATCACCAATTTCCCCAAGGAACTCAAATTTCTTTTCTTAGATAATGGTATTTAGAAACCAAGATCTGGGCACTAAGGGTGCTCATTGCTCCTGGAGTGTCATTGTTTGTTAGCCCTTTCAGCAGATATTACTAGGAAATATATGTACTTTTACACACCTATTTCTCTGTCTATATGTGTGTGTTTATATATAACATACCATTTATCTAAAATAAACCATGAGTTCATACTGACATCTCTGTTTCTAAGCTCCCCTTTTCCTTATATGTAACCCCTTTCTCCAACAGTGCAGAATCTGACTTTCATTATCAGCACTGTATTTACTTGTTCAATCCTGGAATACACATAAATGTAATTTCACAATTGCTAATCCATACCTCTGGGGAAAAGAGTTTACTACTTAGAGTACAATAGTTGTAGACAGATTTTTGTCTTAAAGCATATAATCAAAAATACTATTTTACAAAGTTAACTAGGTTGGTTATTTTCTTTGACACCCTCTTCAGTTTAGTTATTTATTTATAATATGTTTGAGTTTATTTGGTGTTGCCAGTAACTCATTTTAGATTACCCCTCTGTTTTGGTTGATTGTTTTATTTTTTGGAGTGTCTGAAATATTAACATTGGTCTGAAAGTCAAAACAACCCAAAAATTCTGTTCAGTTTAGAGTGCTGTGTGCTTTATTTTGTTGTTGTTTCTCTTTTTGGGGAGGAAGGTTCAGGGCAGTTCATTAATGGTGGTTGAATCTCTTTTTCTTTTGTGTAATATTCTGTGTAGATGTACTAAGTAAGCTCTCACCTATTATTTTTTGTGGATTTGGCTAGTTTATAAGATATCTAATTCAATGCCGCCCTCTCCTGTCAGTGTAGCAAAATCCAACTTCTTTAGTTAAGTTTTCTTTTTCAGTGGTGAAGGAAAGAGTTGTGTGCCCTCCAACTTTATAGTTTGCCTTTGCATTTTGGAACTCTAAATGTTTTCCTTTTGCTTCTTTGCCCTTTACCACTCATTTGCCAAAGATTGCTTTTCTTTTCCTTTTTGTGTTTTTCTCTGCCAGGAGTAGACTGCCACTTGAAATCAAGCATAATTTTAAGTCCCTTTCCTATGGTCATTCTGGTTATACATCCACACTTTTTACTGTTTTCACACTTAAGGCTGACTTACTCATTTTGATGATGATTTTAGATTGACTTTACACTCACCAGTTGTTCCCCTCTTCCTTCTTTCCAAGTTTTTCTCAGACTGCCTTTTGTAAGAGGGCAGAGAAGTATGAGAAACTGCTCATTGAAACTTGGTGGTTTTCTCTGTGTGTGTGCGTGTGTGTGTTTGTGTGTGCATTTGTGTGTGTGTGTGTAGTTTGCTCTTCTTGCTGTTCAGTATGGCTTTTGGAGAAGGTATTGAGGGAACTGACATTGACTTTAGCTGCCTAGAAGCCCTCAATTGTTATTTTATTCCATTTTTTTCTATTGTTAAACATTTTGATGTCTTTTGAAATATGATTGCATATTTATGTGAAAGTCTAAAATTAGTATTTTAATTACACTAGCAACAATTTTATGGATTTTGGAACATTTCTTTTGATTATTACCTTTCACCTTTTATGCTACTGTTCTTATCAAGTATTTTATTTTGTTCTATTAAATATCCCCTGCCTTTAAATGTTAGTTTTGTTATTTTGGGAAATGTTGCTTTCTTTAGACTTAATTTATTTATTTGTTTAAGTATGCCTTTATTGGTTTCAGAGAGAAGAAGAGAGAGAGAGACAGAGATAGAGACAGAGACAGAGAGACAGAAACATCAATGATGAGTCATTGATTGGCTGCTTCCTGCACATCCCCTATGGGGGGTCGAGCTCAAAACCTGGGTATGTGCCCTTACTGGGAATCGAACCACGATCTCCTGGATCATAGGTCAATGCTCAACTGCTGAGCCACGCTGGCTGGGCAGATTTATGTATTTATTTTAACATACTTCTTTATTTTTCCCTGTTAGACTTCCCCTCTAAAATTATTTTCCTTGTGCACTTGAGTACCTCCTTTAGTGTGAGAGTAGTTTTAGGAGTACTTTTATGTTTTGTTTATTTGAGAAAGCCCCATATTCTATCTTCATAGTATTTGTGGAAAGGTTTAAGCATTTGAGGTTGATACATACAAGATGGGGCAAAAGTAGGTTCATAGTTGTGAGTATGCAGAACAGTTTATTCTTGATTTATTTATTTGTTTATTTATTCATTTATTATTGTATTATTTGTATTATAACTATAAAACTACTTCTCCCCACCACATATATATATCTCGCAGGGAGTTAGTTTTTGCATTTTGTGCTTAGCTCTTTGCAAATTGTCACTGTGTTCTTACCATCATTTTTCTGTGAGAAAATCTGTTGTAAGTCTAATTGTTAGTCCTGTATTGGTCTAGTTGCATTAATATTGTCTCTTTATATCAGTTTTCCTACAGTTTATCTACTTGTTGAGGTGTTTTTTGTTTTTTTTTTCTACCTTGGAATTCATTGGGTTTCCTTTATGAATAAATTCATGTATTTGATAACTTCTGGAAATTTTTTAGCAATGACTTCTTTATTATTTTTCCCCATTTTTCTATTCTGTTTTTCTGGGATTCTGGTTAAGTATATATAGAAATTCTTATATCTGCCAAATCTCTTAACTTTTGTTTATGTTTTCTATTCCTTTTTTCCTTGAATATGAATTCTGAGTAATTTCTTCAACTCTGTCTTCAGTTTCAGTAATTCTCTTTTCAGCTGTGTCTAATCTGTTATTTGATCCATATTTCAAGATTTTTTTTTAATTCAGCAGTTTTTCATTTGTGAAAGTTTTTTTTTTTCTTTCTGTAAAACCTGTATATATTTTAGAGTCTAGCCTTGCTTGCTCATTTTTTGTAATTTCATGTTTATTAGATATTTTTAATATAGTTTTAAAAATATTTTGTGCATGGAAATACTAATGCTGGATTTTTTTTTTTAATTATTTTTATTGTTGAAAGTACTACAGATATCCCTATTTTCCCCCGTTGACCCCCTGTACCTCTCTGCCGCCCCCCCCCCAGGTCTTCACTGCACTATTGTCTGTTATTTTTTTATGCTAAAGTGGTTTGTTGTTTCCTTTTAAACTTGTAATTATGAATGCATTTATGTGTTTATCTGACTTGATTGACTACATATTTCATAAGGGGAAAAAACTCATGTCTGTTTATATACATCTTAATATATAGCTTACAGCCTGGTATTAGCTGAGTTCCTGAAATACAGTTATTGAAAGTAGTCCCCATTTTTTTCTCACTTATTTCACTGTTAGATGTTAAACATTTAAATACTCTTTTTGTTTTTTTAAGAAATACTGTACTGATAGGTATGCACTCAGAACCTTTGCAGAGTCCACAATATTTTCTTTTTTGTTCTGACAGCCTGGATTTCTAGATAACAGTCTTTTTTTTTAATCCCAATTTTTGGTAGTATTTAGCATTCCAGAAAAGTTACACATCAGCCATTCTTATTTAATCAAAATTATCTGTATTGCCTGCTAGACACTGTTGCACTTTTATTTTTAAATTTGAATGTATCATCTAAATGTGGCTTCTTTTTGGGTTTCTATCAGTAATTTTGTAAGGCACTAAATGACACCTATCTACCTGTAGACTCAAATCTTTATTCTAATCAGGGAATTCTCATCTACATTTTATAATTACTCCTGTAATATATATTGTGATTTCTACCCTGGTTTCCCTCATATAATTTAATTTTTTAATTAACACCTTGACCTTTCTCTTGCTGTTTTTTGTTTTTAATTCTTCTGAGTTCTAGACATTTTCAAGTTTGTCTTCTTTTTATCTAATTCATCTTTATGTCGACAAAACAGGTTCACACCACCTCAGATTAGGTTTTTAATTCAAAATACACTTATTTAATATCTATATGAAATCTTTTGTGACATAAAATTATTTCTACTTTGTGCACAGTTCTGTGGTTGAATCTTTCTGAGATGGAAAGTCAGAAAACATCTAATATGTTGTCTTCACTTTGTGGTGTCATTTCAGAGAAAATATTTATTTCTGATGATTCTAGAAAGTTCTTTCCACCAAGGAAGTTGTTTCTAGTCTTTTGCTAGTTAAGACTGACCAGGATAGAACTCTTTTTCTTTTTTTTTTTTTTTCTTTCTTTCTTTCTTTCTTTCTTTCTTTCTTTCTTTCTTTCTTTCTTTCTTTCTTTCTTTCTTTCTTTTCTTTCTTTCTTTCTTTCTTTTTTTTATGTTGCAATTCAAAACCTTCTTTTTGGAAGGAAGTAAAACTTTTAATTTAATGGTAAACACTTTTCTGTGGGATTCTGAGACTAAGACTTTGGGTACTAACTACTCACCCACTTAACCAACAATTATGAGTTTAATGGTCATTAACCAGACATCTTTTTTCTTTTTCCACTGCTCAAAACTGTTCTAACAGTAATTTCCTTTCCCTCTCTCTCTCTCTCTCTCTCTCTCTCTCTCTCTCTCACACACACACATTGCTACCAAGAAGATATGTTTGAATTGCTCATTTTAATTCTTTCTTTGCATTAAGTGTGTAATTAAAAATTTTAAATTATATTTTATGAGAAAAACTTAACCAGTCTTTCGCTTCAGGAAAAATTATCAAATTTTTCTAATAACACCCAGGCCATCCACTCAAGAAGAAACTCTTACAAATAATGTTTCCCTATTATCATTTCTCATGCATTGCAGAAACAGTACCCCTTACCCACCAACACCTACTATGTAGCTTTTTTTCTTATGTAGACACCTCATCTAAGAAACTGTCACCTCATCATCTGCTTTTATTCCTCTTACTTGGGTATATTGGTGTAAATTTATCAATGTCCCTTACACCTATTTCTCAGACCAGGCATTCTTTCAGAGAAGAGGGAATCATGTAGCACAAAATTCTAGCTTTTGACATTGTTCTAGACTCTAAGTACAGGTACAATTTTTTTTCTTATTTTTATTTTCAGGACGCTATTTTCATATGATGTAACCTCTATCTAAAAACTGTAATGTTTCAAAGATGTATTAATAGTTATATATAAAGCCAGATCTTTACAGAATTGATCAGCAAATTATTCCAATTAGTAAATATTTATTGAGTACCTACTATGGCCATAGTACTTTATTTGAGTTAGAATTTAAGTCGAAAGAGTTGTCCTTTACTATCTACAGTTTAGCTAAGAAAAGAAGATCTATACATATGTACAACTAAGAAAAATATTAGTAAGGAATTGTGAGACTATGATAATGTAAATTACTGATGTTCAGTAGAATAGATAAATTCATATGAGGAACTTGTCACAGCTAGATCTTTGAATTCCATGTGAATGGAAAGCAAGTTATTGGAAAACTATTTGACTGGAGAAAGAATAACGGTGATTATACCAGGATGGCTACAATTGTGGATCCTGTATAGTAAAGGAGTAAGAACTGGTTAGAACAGCTGATTCGGTTGTTTGTGGATGGCCTTGAATGCTAAGATGGAGTTTGTGCTGAAAGTATGGTGGGTTTGATATAGTGAAAATGATTGTTCTAGTGAGGTTAGAGCAGTAGCCAAAGGCAAAGAGAAGCAGTCAGTTAGGGCATCCTAGGGGAATCCAGCTACAGGATGGTGTGGGTATAGACTTAGAGGGGTCAGAGTATGACTGGTGGAAGGATGTCACAACAGAAAACTCACAGGACGTGGTAACTGTTGGGTGGATTGCGTAAGATCAAAACAGTTTTGCTAATTAAAAGGGACATTTGTGTATGAGATCGTTCTTTCAACTTCATTAAGTTGTGGAATTTATATTATGAATGATGTTGTAAGAAAATAAAGTATGACAGTGTGACAAGTCCCAGATCTAGAAATAATTGACATAATAATGAACTGCTTGTTTCTCAGGCCAGACTTCTGGTGCTTTTGGCTGCCCATGTTTTACCCCAGTGCACTCTGGCTCTGAGCACTGCATCAGTTTAGGCCTTTTCTATTCAGCAAAGTCACAGTGCTGCCCCCCCAGAGTTTTATTGACCACTTTTTTTAATTACCTCGTTCCACAAATACCTATTGAGCACCTATAGTATGGATAAGCCTTGTACTACGCACAGAAAATAAAGGAGATGGAAATGGCTTTGTGATGATTATCTTAATAAGTAAGCCCAAGTGCATTTTTGAGAGTAGTTTATTATGGAGGTTTGGGGACACGTTTCGCTCAAATGGGCAAGAGAAAAATGCTTTCATTTGGAAAAGACTGTTTTGTTTTTCTCAAATTCTATCAACAGGTGACTGCCTTTTCCTGCAGTTTTGGAAATTTACAAACACCAAGCATTTATTTTCATCTCCACTAGAGGACAGTGTGTTACCATTAGATTTTTTTCTTCCAAATCAGCAAAATATATACAGATTTTTTAAATTTGATATTAATTATCTTATAAATGTAACAAAACTCTTAAAATATTTTTAAAGTCCTACAACTTAAGATTTTTGTAATTGTATGGGTAAATAGATATAGAGATTTATAGATATGTATTTATATACAGATATAGATAGTACACTTTTATTTGTTTAGAGTGTTTGAAATTTTGTGGCATTTAGATAATTTTTGCATGAGTTCACCAAAACAAGGATGGATGGAAGAAGAATATTTATATCAAAATATAAGCATCTGAATTTCAGGACAGCTTTATAACTCATGGAAATTAAATGGGACTTTAGGCATGGAATTTGCTGCGATGTCATAATGTTTACCTTTCAAGAAGAGTTGTATAATCCCCTGAGACATCTAAAGCCTATATATATATACACATATATTTTAACTTTATAATTTTCCTTTTAACAAAGTTCATTGTGTTCTTTAGGAATGATATGTATGGAGGGTGAATATCTCTAAAAGACTTCCTTTCAGGTTGTCTATAAAGATTTGGACAACAGTGACGTCATAGCTTTTCCTGCTATTCTTTGAGACAGTGCTCTACAGCATCCACATAAATGGGATTCTAACAGCATACCATAATTTGTTTATACCTCTTTCATTCAAGTACTGAGAGCTGTGCAGTACAATGACAGGGTTTAATGTTTTAAAACATACCTTTTAAAGAGTTCTTCAAGTTTATGTACACTGCTAACAGTTTTGCCTAAGTTGTCATTTGAGAAAATTGAAGGGGACAGTTAGTAAGTAAGGAATTTTGAAGACAAGGGCATTATAGGAAATGGATCATTTGTACATACTTGCAAGGTGCAACTTCTTAGTAATTTACTTCTGGAACAGCAGGCTTTACTTGTCCAGATTGGGAGGTAGATGGTAGGGAGGAGAGAAAATACAAGCTCCTGTCATTCTCCATCTTCTATGGGGAAGAAATCTACTCTCCCTGGTTTCCCAAGTCTTCCCAAAGGCTTAGAAGTCCCATGAGAATGTCTGCATCAAGATTTCACTCTTCTACTGAAGATGATAGATACATATAACCATCATAGGGAAGCCTACCGATTAACCAAAAAAAACCCCGAAACCACCCCAAAAGACCCTCACACATATGTAAGAAGGCTAAAGTCCAGGGTTCCATTGACAAGATGTAATTACTATTGAGTAAATTTAGAATTACCTATGTGTTTAAAAGATAATGGTAATTGGAACTTTTGTGGATAGTCTACCTAAACATAGTATATTTTGTCCTAATCCTGAAATTAGAAGGAATAGAGAAATAGCTAAATATGATAATTTTCCAGATAAATCCTACAGTTAATTCTAATCCTAAATAATTCCATTTGAGGATATAAAAAAATTAAAAATAGCTATTTTATATTGGTATTTTGTCTAATATTCTTCCAAATACTTAAAAAATCCATCTGCTAGAAACTCTTAGATCTATGAACAATTGTTAACATTATGAATAAAATTAAATAAGTATTGTACCTATTTTTTGTTGTTACTTTTAGCTGGACTTTCATGATATTTTTCTTAACATCTAAATCAGCAGAAAGCTAAATCCTTGTGAATTATTGATATGATTCTTTCTTGGACCTTTTATTCAAGACTGCAATATTCAAACAAAAATGTGGGGAGTTTTTCGTACAGGTTTTGAAGATTTTTAAGGAGATAATGTTTCCCCAGAAATTTGGACCATGTTCTGTATTATTGATTTAATATGATAAATCAAATTTAGTTCCCTGAATTTAAACAGTCTTGAAACTAAATTTCAAAATAGCTTATTTTTCTTGTTAGAAAAAATAAATTTTGTTTATTATGGAAATTTTGAAAATATAGCAAAACACACAGAAAATAAAAATAGCCATAAAACTATCATACAAATATTACTCTTGTTAAAATTTTGTTATTTTCCCTCTTAGTATTTTAAGAAATATAACTACAGGATTTTTTTTCTTTCTGATTTGTTTCTATTATGTAATACAGTTGTAACTCAGGAAAAGAGTGAAAACTGCATTTTTCAGCTAGAAGTTAAGTTTTTGTTTCGTGAGAGGATAGAGTTTATAAATTTGATGATTTTTCTCAAAAATTTGACATTGTTATTAAGTGAACAATATAAGATAAAACAAGTAATTATAATCATGGCAATAATGCAGACTTTAACACATCTCACATCATTAAAGATATTCCTGTTTTCCTTTAAATTCAATAAATGTAGGATTTTTATGCATGGTGTGTAAACATTGGTGTGCAGTGTTTACAGCTTATGCTTTTTATGGCTCATGAGTAGAAATCAAGGTAAATCTGAAGTCTGGAAATTGCTAGAGTTATAGATAGTAAACAAAGTACTGATAAATTTAATTTCAGTAATTTTTCTTTCTTTTTTGTTGTGGGAATTTGGGTACTCCTTTTTCCTGCAATACCTTTGTAATGTCTGGCTTATCACACTGACATACCACAATGAAAATCAGTCATCATTTCTTGTTCCCAAAATATTTCTTGTTTATTCTGGGCTCTGCAACTATACCCATACTTACCTTTTTTAAAAAAATTAATACACTGTTTTTTAGATTCACAGAAAAATTGAGAGGGTTATACAGAGTTCCCTTCTGGCCTATACCCATTTTCCCCTATTAACAACTAAAGTCCATAGTTTATTTAGATTTCCTTAGATTTCCCTAATTTTTTTTAATTTTTTTTTTTTTAATTTAAGGATACCATATGACTTTTGTCTTCCTAGGCTCCTCTTGGCTGTGACAGTTTCTCAGATTTCCCTTGTTTTTGATGAACTTGACAGTTTTGAAGTACTGGGCAGATATATTGGAGGAGGCCCCTCTATTGGATCATCTGATGTTTTCCTCATGGTTTAGACTGAGGTTATGGTGCTGGGGAGGAAAACCACAAAGGTGAATGCCGTTTGCATCACATCAGATCAAGACTGCACATAATCAACATGATTTTTCAGTGTTCACATTGACATTGACCTTGCTTACTTGATCTTAACATTAAACATTATTATTATTTGGAACACACAAAGGAATGTGCGTATGTATATTTTTACATACATATGTGTGAATGATAATAAAATGACCACCTCTAATGCCCCTTCATTCCCCATCCTCGCCAAGGATTAAACACAGTTTTGGATATCACTGGTGTCAAGAAATACTTTTTAAAGGCCTATTTGAATGTGCATTTTTTTTCACCTGTGTTATCATTACTTTTACAACATATGGAATTGTGTGATGAGTTTGAAATCTATAAATTGTTTGACTGCCTGATCTTTGTACACACTAGAATTTTGTGTGTCATCATTTTATTTAATAAGTTTTTAAATTTCCATATTTTTCAAGGATAGAGTGATCGGTAACGCTGAGGCAGGGAGGGAAAATAAATATTCAGTGGAATAACAGGTTCTTCTCATTAAATTCTAATCTTCTAAATTCATATTTCTATAAAATATGAAGAAGTAAATGAATCCTTAAAAGAACATTCTTACTTAAATTCTTAATTAGCTAAATATATATGAGTTATGGAGCTATCAAAATAAGCATAGAAAATTTATTTGAATATATAGAAATGTGAATTTTCTAGCCCTAGGATCTTAAATAGATTTCCCCCTGTTCATTTGAAACTGTGCTGCTTTCATTTTGACAAGTATAAGCTGGATTCAAAGAGCCTGTGCAGATAGCCTTTTTCTGTTTATTTTTGAAGGGGAAATTTTAATTATCATCATCTGTTGCATGTCTTAATTTAAGAAATGAGATTTTGGAGTAGACCTGTAATATAAACCCTGCAGCATTGTAATTAATTAATCATTAAGAGTGACAAATCTGTATCTGTAGTTGGTTTGTGTTTTGTTCGGTTTGAGCATTCTTCTTTGATTATCAGTGATGTGGCAACTAAGTGAATCACATTTTAAGCCCAAACACATTTGGCTTTAGAATTATTTGTTTTTATGTGATTTAGGTCTTGTGATATTTGGAAGCCAGTACAGCATTTGAAATCCAATATTGAAGTGTCATTAAAACCCACATGCAAGAAGCCGAGTAGCCACCATTCAGCCCCTTGTGTGTCTTCCCCAGCTTCACCCCTTAGAACTCGATCTGGGAAACTGATGAAAAGAGTAGCTGAACGGAGGTGGTCTCTCACCACCATCCTCATAGATGAGAGACCCAGGGCCTGGGCTAGTAGAGGCATGGTGGCAGTGGTAAAGCTTAGAGAAGACTCTTTGTACGACTGCCAAGGCTTCTGGCTAACATGCAAATAGGAGTAAACAAAGTAACCAAATAGTGGTCATTGTTAACAAATGAGTTAAACTGGAAGGGTGATGATATCTCTATCAGAGAGCCTCCTTTGCTTTGAATTTGTTATAATTTATGGAGTGTTACCATGTGTTAGGCATTGAGCTAAGTGTTTCATATTCAAAGATAAAATGAAAAATTCTTTACATCAAGAAACATCATGTGGTGAAATAAATGGTCAACTAAAAAGACTATTTAGAATTCAGCGTGCTGGAGGAATTCACAGCTGTGGAAACAGATTCGTCTCACCCCAGTTTGGCTAGAGGATAAGAGTTAGGGTAGATTTCAAGTCACTGATATCTGGGTGGAACCACAAAGAGTAACTAGGGTCAGCTAAGCTGGGAAGGGAGTGGGAATGCTTTTCTGGCAAAGGGATTAGCTGGTGCAAAGGGATGTAGCTTAGCGAGGCAGCTTGCTTGGGCAATCTTCAACAGTTCTTTGTGACCTGGAAACTTGAGTAGTTTTAAATGAGAGGCTGGAAGAATAAAAGACTCTTGACATTACCAGGTAAATAGTTCAGACTTGATCCTGAAGTCTGTAGTGATGGGATCAGAACTGTATTTTAAAATAAGTATTTTGACTGCTGTGTGGGAAACAGGGTAGAACAGTGTAAGACTGGAGAGACTGTTTATGAGATTGTTCCAGTAATTCAGGACAGAGGTATTGTGCTGGCAGTGACAGTTTGAGTGGAATATATGAATTCAAGAAACGTGAAGGAAGTAGAAGCTATAGGGGCTGTGACACTTTGTTATAAGGCATTAAGGAGGATGCCAAGTTTAGAGACTGGTTACCAGATCCCACTTTTGGAACATGGCACAGTTCTTAACACAGAGACCTTAAAGATGTTAGCTCTGTTCCACTTTCCCTTTTGCTTCATAGTATCATATCTTCTTCACTCAATGATAAGAATAAATATATTTTAATAGTCAATATGATTTCAAAGGCAATACAACACTTTAGCAACTTCTGGGATAACCCATTTCACAAATTTGCCTGATTCTTACTTCACAAACAAGCTGATTTCCTCCCCAGTTCCCTCCCCTGCCCCACACCAGCACTCACAGTTTACAACAGTCTGTTGCAGGGCACTCTGAAGCAAGATGAAAAAAAAGCTTGAATCATCAATGAAGTATTCACACTTCAGTGAAGAGCCAAAGTTGGTCAGATATTGGATTAAAAGGAAATAATTTTTTGTTTCATGGTGTCAGCCTTTGAAATTGCATCAGTGTTTTTCCTGCTGTCTTCAGCAGACAATTTTTGTCTGTAATGAGAGGTGCTTGCAAAAGCATTTCTCCTTTATCTGGGGGACCAAGTCCATGCTTGTGGCCATGGTCTGAGTTTCGTAGAATGCCGAGGCCAGGGAGCAGTAGACCTTGAACCATGGCTCCTTGAACTCATAGAAACAGAGTAGAATGGTCTTTGTCAGGCTGAGCGGTGGAGGAAGTGGGGAAATGTTGGCCAAAGGGTACAAACTTCCAGTTACAAGGTGAATAAGTTCTGGGAATTGTACAGCGTGGTGATTATAGTTCACAGTATTGTATTGTATACTTGAAAGTTGCTAAGAGAGTAGACCTTAAGTATTCTTATACACCCCACCCCCCACTATGAAGTGACAGATGTGATAACTATTCTCATAATCATTTGATAATACACAAGCACATATATCATTGCATTGTACCCTTAAACTTACACAATATTATGTGTCAATTATATCTCTATAAAGCTGGGGGGAAACATTTAAATAAGTAAAAAAATTTTAAAGTAACTCTTTACTAAATTTAGTGTATGACATCTTATCTTTCTAAAATATTGTTTTCCCCTATCTTTTCAGGACGGGCGGAAGCTCCAGGACAGTTTAAGGCAAGGTGCCACAATCATCACCACCTTCATCAAAGAGAGAAATTCTGCGTTCGCCGGTCAGCTGCTGGTGGCATGAAGAACACAGAGGAAATTACCTACTGAGTTTACAGAAACGTTTATCTAAGTCTCTTTTGCACTGCCCTCCCGACTGTGTGTGGTAGTCCCGACTGTGTGTGGTAGTGCGTTTAAATTGTCTTTTACGTCTCCTAATTTGTAGGATATGATGCTTGGGTTATAAAAGTGAATCGATGTTTATATCTGTGAAATAAAAATTCACTTCTGTGCATGCCAAATATACATTGCCTGAACCAGAAAAGAATAGGTAAGTGGGAACGAATAGCCTTCACATAATCTTTTTACAAAAGCATGAAAGATCACGTAGGAACAGTGATGGGTGAGTTAGTCCTCCAAGGAATGAGAATTTAGAAATCTTGAACTATTGTCTCTGTGTTAATTAGTCAATCACACTGTATTGAAACTAATCTATAAAGTTCAGAATTATTCTTAATTCTAAAATTGTCCTCTCTTGCCCTGGCTAGTGTGGCTCAGTTGGGAGATGTTGGCCAACTGAGCGTCATCCTGCGCACCAAAAGTCACCAGTCAGGGCACATACCCAGGTTGTGTGTTGCATCTCCAGTTGGGGATCTTGCAGGAGGCAACAGATCCATGTTTCTCTCTCTCTCTCCCCAATTCCTTCCTCTCTCTCTCAAACAAAAAATCTGTATAAACATATATATTTTTAAAAGATAAAATTGTCTTCTCACCATGAGACCTGACATGTGTTCTAATTTTTCATGCCTTAAAAAAATAAAACAAGAGACTGTGGGGGATTTTGGTTTAAATATCTTCACCACTGACTCTCACATTACTCAAGGTCCCTAAACAAGATGTAATGTACTCCTTGGTTTATGAGATATACTTTTTACTCATTTTAAAAGGTCTCTGATTTTTCTGAATATATTAAAAAAGACTGGAAAGCTTCATAAAAGTGAAGTTATTTTGGTCAATTCCAAGTTAGACTTATAAAAGGCAGGGACTCATTGCACGTCCAAGAATTTAATTATTCTTTTGATACAGATATCATTTTTTAAATCAAGTTTTTATTCTTTCAAATTTCCACTGGTATATACATTTTAAATATTGATGGTTTCCCCTATATTAATTGCGTTGTATAATTATATACATGCAGTCATTAGAGATGTCTTTTATTCCATATTTACATTGACTTTCTAAAAACACATTAGATCAGATTATTCCAGGGCTTAGGCTCTACATGGAAAATATAAAAGTTGCATGAGATGTTTCCTTTAACATATCTACCTTGTGGAATTTCTTCTTTACATGTTGGATGAGTTTTTCTATATTTCACAGGTATCTCTATGAGTAGGAGAGTTTATATTTTACATTTAAGTGATAGTGAGTAGAAAACAATGGACTTGAAGTAAATATTACAGTTTGTTCCCCTACATGAAATGCATTTTTTCAGCATAATTTGGATCTAAGTTCCTGGGCTTGCCACTTTCTCTCTAGGGATGTTAAGAAATAGAAAATAAATCATATAATTCAAATCTTAAGGGTGAGCATCTGTGGGAAACGTGAATTTTGGTTAGAATGACTGTGTTGTTAAGGCAGTGGTTTCGGCTGTGTTGTGAAAAGTTTGTGCTTTCTGCCTGTTGCAGTTTTCAGGTGAAAATGTTTTTAAGAATTTGAAATTGCTTATAAGGGCAAATTAGGAAATGTTATCAAGGTTTTAAAGAGAGGGTGAGTATCTTTAAATTCAAGGCAGGAAACTGGGCATGTCTATAGTATAACAAAATCACTGTATCGATCGAGTGCTGGCTGAGTCCCTTAGATTCGGCCTAATAGTGGAATGTCATACCAGACAAGAATTTATCTGGGAGCAATCAATGTGACTTTACCTAGGCTATTGGAAACATTCAGTGTGATGAGATTTAGTTAATAAAATATAAAATTGTGTCTAAACTAATCACTACCATCATCATCACCATCATCATAAAATTTAATGTTTTTTTTTCTTTATAGTTTATAATTGATTCAGAGTATTGAAAATCATTTAAAGACATCACCCCACTTCTTTTACCATTTAGATGGGAAGTGATGCTCAGGGGTCTCAGCTACCTTGCCCAGAGCCATGTGGCTTCCTAGTAACAAAAGGCAGGGCTTAACCTCAGGACCACTGGAGATGTTTTAAGCGCATCTCCCTGGATAACCGTGACTGCTGGCAAAGGACATCTAGCAGAGAGGCCGTGGGAAACAAGCCAGAGACTCCGAAAGAGCACTGGAGAAATAAACAAGGAGGGCAGATCCGCCCAAGTACCAGAGGAAAGTCCTGAAGCTTTCGGGTTTCCAGCCACCTTTCTGACATACCAGAATTGTAGCTAAGGGCAAAGGGAGTGGACAGAATTATTGACCAGGAGAAAAAGGTAAATGAGTTGTTTTTATTGTTTAGGAGATCCACAGGCCACTTTACAGTTACATTTTCATCTCAGCTTCTGTAAGCGCAATTACTTTCATAAGAACTATTTTGACTTTATTTTTCAAAATCCCTTAAAAATAATAGTAATTATGCCTCAAGGTTGCTGAAATTACTTTCTACCTGTCGAGAATTTTGTAAAAAGACTCTGATTTTTTTTCTTCTAAATGTATGCTAGTTAATTAAATGCAACTTAAAGATAGCCTTTTTAGGAATTTAACAGTGTAATCATGGTTTGATTAATGACGTATTGGTAGGCGGTAGTAGTTTTCTTCATTAAAGTGCTCAATTTGAGGGAGAACTTGTTGTGTATATACTTATTTACAGAAAAAATTCAGATCCGTGTATTCTACCCAGAGCCATTCTTTCTGTGGTCAGCTTAAGCATTTTTGCACTAGTTTGACAGGAAAAGTTCCTTTTCCTATGCTAGTTTATTATAATTATAATCAAAGTTCATATATATTAACACAGTGATTATGTTATAAAAATCAAGTTGCAGTAGAATATTTTTTTATATGGAATCTGAAAATTTTACTTCCTTTTCATGTTTAAACTAGTCATTTCAAGGAAGCATAAATCGTAATATTTAAATTAAAATGTAAAGAAAGTCATTTAGAAGAAGAAAAATTGAAGTTATTTTAAAGATTAATTCAAAAATAAACAGAATAAATAAATAAAAACTGCATGTCATTTTAGTACTTATTAGTATGGTTTGAAATAAGTGGACTAGAAGAGACTGTGTTGGTGGTTTTGACATTGTAACATTTATATATGTTCTTATTCATTTTTAGTGTCAAAATTGTGAAAAATGTACTGATATTTTTTAAATGAAAAGTAACAAACTACTATTAAAGATTCTCAATGTATTCTCTTTACAAAACAAAATAGGTGATTAACAAATAACTAAACAGACCACTGATATTTTAAAATCAAGCGGCAGTTGTCATTGATATTTATTGTATATATGCATATTTTTCAAACTAACTCAGTCACCATTAAATAAGTAAATATAACATTTGTTCTGAAAATATAACAGTGTGATGTTTTATATGGTAGAAAGATAGAATTTGATATTCCGATCTGTTATTCTATAAAATATATTAAATATTTGCAAAACCAGGAGTCGCGATTAGATGTTTTCCTTCTTTCCCTCATATTTAGCAGGTTTCCTAGCAATTATAGTGGCTGCTAAGGATATAAAAGCTATACTCTGACACATCAGAAAGCAATGCTGGATCCCTTCCCAGTGCCCGCATGAGCCTGGTGGGCTGAACTATTGCTCAGAAATATTCTTCCTGCCACTTAGCTTCCATGGGGGGAGTACATTTCTACCTCTGGACTTGGGGATTCATCTTGTGTCCTGCTTTGACCAATAGAGCGAGTCAGAATGGCAGAGCACCACTGCGACGACACCTAAGAGACCTTTCATGCTGCCGCTTGCTCTTTCCACTTCTGCCCCCACCAGGAGATGAGCGTGCCCACCTGGCCCGCTGCCTCCAGAGGGGACAGGAGCCCAGGTCAGCTGATCTCTCATTGCCAAATGGATGAACGAGCAGCTGAGATCAGCAGGGCCGCGGGCCCAGTTCAGTTGACCTCCCACAGGCAGGTGAATTAAATAGATGCTCAGTGTTTTCTACAAATAACGAGTTTTGAATCTCTTTACTGCATACCAGTCGGTAGCCGGGAAAGATCTATGGCAGTGTTTGGTATATTTGCCCTCACAAGCCTTGGATGTGTTTGGAGACACACATTTTGCTAAAGCAAAATGCTTCTGAGGAGAAATGTTGGCCAGGGCAATGATCCTAAAGTGCTAGAAGGGTCTGAGGATTTCCTCCTTCCCTATTTTATATAGTTACTAAAAGACAAAAATAGACCTGAATGTTTTAGAAACATTTTCAAAAGAGGTTAAACTTTCTTGGGCCTGAAATGATATGGAGTTAAAATATAGGCATTTAAAATAATAGATAGTAAAAACAACTAATGTTTAGTAAATGATTGCTATGTTCCCGGAAGCTGTTCTTATCGATTTACATGTACGTAACTTTTCTTCATGGTAACTTTATGCCCTAGGTAGTTTACCAACTTCCATTTAAAGATGAGGGAACCAGGCACATCCATGTCGAATAACGTATGGAGGGTCACTGAAACAGCAAGTGGGAGAAATGAGATTCGAATTTGGTACCTAGCTTCAGTTTATAGTCCTAATTTCAATGCCATTCAGTGTTACAAAGCATACTATTTTAAGATTCCTTTAAGAATGGCCCTCAAAGATGGGAATCTCAAGTGCCTTTTTAAAAATTTAATAGCAAGAGAAAGGAAATGGTTTCTATACACTCAGTGTCTCTTCTCTTCCTTTCCTTTGCCCATCACCAGCCCCAACACACAAACATTTTGGAACATCCTTGGGTTGGCATGTGCCAGGAAAATCTACAAAGACTGATACCCACATACAAGTACTATCAGTACCATCTCTGTGAGCTCTGCAGTTGTGGGGATTTCCTCAGGCAATGAATGATCAGACGCTTGGATAATGAAAGTAAGATGAGAAAGTAGGTGAATCAGAGTTGCATAGAGCCATTGGTGCCTTAGCAACACAGAAAGACGTGAACAGAGAAGCTAAACTCCATCACCATCGTTACAAGGGAAAGGAAGGTCTAGAGAATGTCCAGGCCTGAGGAAGTATGAAGTCTTCCCTCGCCTTGAGACTTCCCTACGCACACATGTTCACAATGTTTACTCAGTGGGAAAACTTTGGGGTGAATGGTGCTCAGTATGAGTTTGACCTGAATGGAGCCAGATTGTTTTTCTGTTCGCATCTGAAATATTGGAATCTTTGATTTTTAAAAATGTCTTCACAGCTGAAATGCATTATGCAAATGTATTCTCGATATAGTGAGGATGCTACCAAATAATCTGAACAGTTGTTAAAACATCTGGGTCTGTTTAGCAGCATGGATAAAGCCTGGCTTGTCAAATGCAATTTTTTTTCCCATCCAGTTTAACCTTAATTAATCCTTGCATGGTCTCTGTGAGGTGGGTCTGTATCAACCTGGTGATATGATGATTGAAAAGCAGCAGATGCAGAGGAAGGGCTCGTGATCACCCAGTACGCCGGAGGCTAAACTCAGTTTGAAGTCCAGAGTTTCTGACTCTGGACAGTTTTTCAGAGAATTATATTACAATGAAGAGGGACTATTCCTTCCTTAAAGTTTGAAAACAATCTGATTTAAATCTACATCCAGAATTTTACCTGGAAGCTTTCCCTCATTTTCCATTTTGCAAAATTGCAGTTAAGCCCAGAGGCAAAAGCTTCCACAAGGCGATCCTAGTGCTCTTTCTGACCCTAGTGGAGACATGATTTGAGATTCCACATGGAGGCCAATTTTGGAAGAATTTCCCCTGGTCTGTAGACTGTAATAATTGGGTTATTTGGATAAGGTTTGGCAAAGCCTCCACTAGATGAACTGAATGAGACGTCTGGAACTTTGCCACTGTGGAGCCACCCATTTTGTTCTTTGTTCCACCTCATTACAAAACGGACTATTGAAATTGGTTGGGTTGTTGGTATGTCAGGTTTTTCTTTGTTTCTTTTCTTCTTTCCTATTCTTTACATCTGAGCCCTTAATTTGGTTGAAAACAAGTTCTTCGGTCTAAGTGGATAACAAAACATCCCTTTGAGGAGGGGGAAACAGATGATAAAATCTGTTATGTTACTATTTTTTTTTTTCAGTAGTTTGGAGGAATGTCTTTCCCATCCTGTGTGTGTTTTTAAGACCCTGTTAAGTTCATAGTTCCTTTTTCTTTCCTTGTTTGAATAGAAAATAATTCTCTTTAATCTCCCCCTGAGTTTTAAAAATGCATTATTGAACTGCCCAGTTCAGGAATTCAGTTGCCTGTTTCGCTGAATGGAGATATGTATGACCTGATGGCAAAAGAATGCTATTCAAAGACGTTTCCGCCTGTTTGTTTCTTGGATCAGTTACTGTTCACATAAACCTGGAAAGAAGCCAAAATATGTAAACAAATTAAGAGTTTTGAGGATCCCGGTGGGAATGTCCATAAGTTCCACCATAAATCAGGAATTTAAGATAAGTGCAAGATGCTATAATAAGATACCAGGGAGAAGCAACTAGAGACCAAATATTCTTGGCTCTGGTTTGGGAATCTTAATGGATATTAAAAGATTTGGATTAATTTTTATGAGGTTATGCATAGCACTACTTTTTACCAAACCTCTATATGTTGCCTAAGTGCAATTTTATTTTTATTTTACTAACTTAATTTTTTTTGCTTAATATCAAACAGTCCTTCAATTCTAAAGCCACTATTTTATATTGTTTTAGTACACTAAATATATATGTAAATTATTTATTCTTATAATTAATAACAAATTAATGACTCTTTGCAATTTTACATAAATCTGTGATACACTGAGGATTTTTTCTCCTTTCTGATACATATTCTTCTCTTCTTGCAACTGTCTGTCTAGCATATGAATTGAAAATTAAGATCTTTTTATTGCCTTGACCCAGTTAAATCTTAAATGTAAAACTTCCTCTTGAGAAAGACAACCCAGAAGTTTAATTTCGCCATTATGATATCTTTGTTAGTTTCCTCTTGATTTTGTGTATGTGTGTAGAAAGAAAGGAATGTAGAGAAAGAGAAAAAATATATATATTTCATGTCAATATTTTCTTGGAAGGGTTGTTCTAAAACAATTGCACTGTAAGCTTGTGCTCTGTATGCAATTACAAGAGCTTATAGAGATTCGGCATCACTGATTTAACAAAGTATATTTTTAAATAAATTAGGAAAATAGAGAAAATATATTGTACATATTTATACATAATAAATACATATTTATACATAATAATTATACATGATTAACAATTCTCGTGGGCAATTCAAATTAAGTGATTTAATAACTTTAACATTGGTGATCTCACTAATCTGGTGATGCTAAAATGATTTTAAAGTCTTGTATTTTTTAAGCCAAGTTATTAAAACATGAACACACCTGGTTTCTGCCAGAAACTCACCTGACTCACAGCATCCTCGCCAGCAGTTTCATGCGTGCTTTAGAATGAGCACCTCTGTTTCCTTTGCCCTTTGTTTTCCATCATCGAATGCTGTCTCTTGTTGCTGAAGACCCTCATGAGAAAGCCACTCTACTGGGCACTGCCATTTCCAGTCTTAACTGCCCCCTGTGTCCCACCGCAGCCCCAGAGGAGGGACTGTTCTTGCATCCAGAGTATCTGCCTTGCATGCTCTTCCAGCTCACTCAGAAAGATCGATCTCAGATGCGCACAGTTCAGGGCGGTAGAGCCTTTACTCATCTATCTGTTGCTACAGGGATATGTGCTGCCACCAGAGAGAAGCAAAGGTAGGTTTGCTACTCACGTCAGGCCTATTTCCACTTGGTTTACTATCAGAAACACCAGATTCCTGGATGTTTGGGCCTAACTATGCCTGGACCAGAGAGCAAGCAATGCCTGCTCTCTGCTATATCCCCACCCAAAGGACTTGTCATTTCTTATGTTAAGATTAGACAGCCAGTGGGGATAAGTGGCGATGGAAGGAGACTTGACTCAAGGTGGTGACCAACAATACAATATACAGATGATGTATTATAGAATTGTACACTTGAAACCTATATAATTTTATTAAGCAATGTCACCCCAATAAATTCAATAAATAATAAAATAAGTAAATAAAATGGATAGTGATACTGTCATCTGTTCTCTCCAAGAGAAATGGTTATGTGTTAAATACAGAATAGTGTGAATATTGATACATTTCCCAAGATCTGGATTTTTAAAAATCTTAGCCATGATCAACTTGTAACACTCAAAAAAATGTTTTTTTTCCAAAAATATCTCACATCTAACTGGGAGAAATACTTTATGAAACTTGAATAAACTAAAGAAGACAATTTTACAAAGTAATACAAGTATGGGCAAAGTAGGTAAAAGAAAGACTCTGCTTTTTTTCTTTATAAAATCCCTGTGATCTTTATTATGGTAAAAGAGTGTCTTGGAAACAAACTAGTTATTTAATAATAATTACCATTAAGTTGTGCTTTACTCTTTGCCAAACAGTGTTCACATATCTGACGTAACGTTCTTGAGAACTCAGTTATCCATACTTTACAGAAGAGCCTGAGGCTCGCAGAGGCCACAAGAGGATCCTAAGATGACACAGCTTGTAAATGGAACTTGCCTATCCTCAAATCCTGTATTTTTTTAATTCCACCTACATTGCTTGTCATCAACAGGGTCTAAAAGTTATCCTAAATAATAAAAAATCACCGTTAATAAAGCTGGTAATAAAAATGCTTTGAGTCTACTTTTTCAATTATGTTCCAGTTTTTGTTTTGATTTTCATTCTTCTTGGGCTTCAGACAAGAACTACACAGCCAACCGAGTCCTGGTTCCTGATTGTTTTTTTGTTTTTGTTTTTTTACTTTTTAAATTTATCTTTATTGTTGAGAGTATTACAGGTATACCATTTTCTCCCGCAACTGACACCCTCCACTTTGCTCCCACTCCCTCCCCAGGCCTTCACCCTGTTATTGACTGTGTCCATGGGTTATGCATATATGCATATAACTTCTTTGGTTAATCTCTTCCCACCCTCCACCCCCCTTCCCTCTTTCCTCTGAAATATGATCGTCTGTTGCATGTGTCAATGTCTCTGGATGTATTTAGTTCATCAGATTCTTTTGTTTATTAGCTTCTTCTTAAAGAAGACCCTTCAACATTTCCTGTAGTGCTGGTCTGGTGGTGATGAACTCCTTTAGCTTTTTCTTATCTGTGAAGCTCTTTATCTGACCTTCAATTCTAAATGATAGCTTTGCTAGGTAGAGCAATCTTGGTTGTAGTTCCATGTTTTTCATCACTTTGAATATTTCTTGCCACTCCCTTCTGGCCTGCAAGGTTTCTGTTGAGAAATCAGCTGACAGTTGTATGGGTGCTCCCTTGTAGGTAACTAATTGCTTTTCTCTTGCTGCTCTTAAGATTCTCTTTGTCTTTTAATTAGAGAGAATTAAATTTTAATTATGATGTGTCTTGCTGTGGGCCTCTTTGGGTTCCTCTTGTTTGGGACCCTCTGTGCTTCCTGGACTTGAAAGTCGATTTCTTTCCCCAGGTAGGGGAAGTTTTCTGTAATTATTTTTTCAAATAGGTTTTCAATTCCTTGGTCTCTTTCTGCCTCTTCTGGCACCCCAATAATACGAATGTTGGGCCTCTTGAAGTTGTCCCAGAGGCTCCTTATACTATCTTCATAGTTCTGTATTCTTTTTTCTTTTTGCTCTTCTGGTTGGGTGTTTTTCGTTTTCTAATGTTCCAAATTGCTGATTTGATTCTCAGTGTCCTCTACTCTACTGTTGATTCCCTGTAAATTATTCTTCATTTCAGTTCCTGTAGCCTTCATTTCAAATTGGTACTTTATTATGTTATCGATTTTCTCAGTAATTTCCCTAACCATGTGCTTAAACATCCTTATAACCAAAATTCTGATCTCTCTGTTAGCTTGCTTGGATCTATTTCATTTAGTTCCTGTTCTAGAGAGTTCTTCTGTTCTTTCCTTTGTGACATGTTTCTTTGCCTCCACATTTTGGCTGCTTCCAGGTGTTTGTTTCTATGTATTAGGTAGAGCTGCTGTGTCTCCTGGAATTGGTAGAGTGGCTTTGTGTAGTAGGTGTCCTGTAGGGCCCAGTGGCTCAGCCTCCCCAGTCACCTGAGCTGGGCCTTCTAGGTTCTCCCCTGTGTGGGCTGTGTGCACTGTCCTGTTGTAGTTGAGCCTTGGTTGCTGTTGGCGTCACTGGGAGGAATTGACCCCCAGGCCAATCAGCTGTGAGGACCAGCTGCAACTACAGCCAGAGAGCTGCTGTGCTGGAGACATCCCTATGGAGCAGGATTTACTTCAGTGGGGCTTTGGTGTTCACCAAGTGCGCCCCTTGAGTGTCACTCATGGATGTGGTAGGGTTGTAATCCAGCGTGGTCGAGTCTGACCACCAGGTGCACTGTCTCTGGGGCCTCCTCGGGGGTTCAAAGTCAGCCTGTGCCAGTGCCTTGCCCAGGGCCACCCAGCACGAGCTACTCAGCAAACCATAGTTGGCTGCTCCTTGTGCTGGGCTTGGAGGTGCCCAGGAGAGGCCAAGCTATGAGCCAGTGCAGCTGCCGCTAGTGCCAGGCCTGGGGCCGCTTATCAAGCCGTATGGGGCAGCTGCTGCTTGTTTGAGAGATTTTAGGAAAGTCCTAAGCATGAGGCTCGAGAGGCCACTTGCACAGAAAAGCCCCTGGAAATGGCCTGGATGAGCTGCAGGTGGGAGGGGCGGGGCCTCGGGAATCACGGGGCGGGGCCAAAGGTGCAAGTCAGGTGCTGGCGATTCAAACATGGCGCCTGCCTGCCGGCTGTGCGGGGAGGACTCACCACAGGAGCCATGGCCTCCGCCAGCCCTTCTGCCTGGGAGGAAGCCGCCCCTCCGCCTCTCGCCCGGATCTCAGGCAGGTTAGTTCCTCCCCGAGTGTCCCAGGTCCTTTCAGGCTGCTGCCCGGCGCTGGGCTCAGAGGGAGCGTCCGAGTGAGTCCGTGCCGGGCCCTTTAGAGGAGCTGCTGGGCTCCCGCAGCCTCCGCGACCCTCAGGGACAGTCCCCGCTGGTTTCACAGTCCGGAGTTGTGGGGACGTCTCTTCCCGACCTGGAGCCCTGGGCTGGGGGCCTGCTGGGGGGCTGGGACCCCTCCCTCCTCTGGGAAAACTCCGCTGCCGAGATTCCCTTCCAGGTTTCAACCGCGGCACCGGGTGTGGGCCCGTGGCCGAGTCTCTGCGATTCAGCCCCGATCCGCCCCCGTCTCCGCCCCTCCTCCCGGTCTCAGTGTTTCTTCAGCTCCCTGGTTGTGGGGCTTCTGTTCAGCTGGAGGCTCTGAGTGACGGTGGTTCTGTATTTTAGTTGTAATTTTGACGTGGTTGTGGGAGGCGGGGGTGCAGCTGTTACCTAGGCCTCCAGCTTGTCTTTCCTTCCTGGTTCCTGATTGTTGAGCATCAATTATGTTCAAGACCTCTATGTCCTATGGAAATTCTACAAAGAGATCAAAGATAGGATTCCTTTTCTCCTTGACATTTTTTATGGAAAGATGAGAAAAACAAATGAAAATTATGACAATGGAAGGTGATATGGTAAAAATGAAATAAATGGTATCATCAGGTAGTGATAGGAGTTCAGATAGAGGATCCTGTGTCTCCTTATGGCCTCAGTCTTGAAGATTTCACTTAGGTTTCTGCCAAATGTTTTCTCTAAACTTTCTGATAGGGAAACATTGTTTTTTCCCAGTATTCACATAGCACCAGGATATACCTTCACTTACTGATTACATATTAGATTAAAATGTTCTCTTTACAAATCTCTGTCCACTTTAAGAAGCAATCTCCTTGAGGCTAAGCATTGTTTAACTGATCTGGTTACCTTTAGTTTTCATTAAATGTAACACTATTCTGCTAAGCTCCCTTTCAGGCATAAAATTTAATTTCAGTCTACTAGCATTATCAACAGTTCTTTAGTTAAGCTTTTATCTGTTAAGTATCAACTCTTGAGAAATTTACAGAGTTGCTCAGCAGGGAAGACAGAGTATATACGATGTGGGCGAAAGCAGGTTTACAGTTTTGAGTATGCAGAACAGAGTTTATTCTTTCTTAAAATTAGTTTTATTGAATTTATTGGGGTGACATTGGTTAATAAAATTACATAGGTTTCAGGTGCACAGTTCTATAATACATCATCTGTATGTTGTATTGTGTGTTCATCACTCACAGGCAGGTTGTCTCTTTCCATCACCATGTAATTTCCCCTTTACCCTCTCTTCCTCCCCCCATCCCCCTTTGGTAAGCACCATACCATTGTTTTTGTCTGTCTGTCTGTGAGTTGTTTTTTTGTTTGTTTGTTTCTTTGCTTAATCCATTCATTTTTTTCACCCAGCCCCACAAACCACCAAAATAAGCTAACAAAGTTTATTTTTATATTATTATTTATTAATTACTGTATTATTTATCTGTATTACAACTGTAAACTTACTCTTGCTCACCTCTACATACAGTCATCCCTAGGTATCCATGGGATTGGTTCCGAGACCCGGGTGGATACCTGTATCCATGGATGCTCAAGTCTCATAAAATGGTGTAATACTTGCGATGAACGTACACACATCTTCCCATATACTTTAACTCATCCCTGTATTATTATAATACCTACTTCAGTATAAGTGCTCTGTAAATAGTTATTATATATATTGTTTAGGGAATGCCCCCCCCCAAAAAAAAAGGCTGCGGGTGGTGAACGCACATGTAACTGTCACAGGCCTACCTACGTAATAGGCCTAACTTTAAGTAAGGGACAGGAAAAAGCACAAAGAGGAAAACACAACAAATTCCTCAAGAGCGCCTGTCTTCCATACATTAAGTATTAAATGAGGAACACAGATGATGAATGTCACTCATGTCAGTGCATTTTCTGGTCTCTCCTAAGCCCCTCCCGCACTCAATGAGCGTCACACGAACTTCAGTCATGTCTCCGGTTGCCTACTGAACAACATTTGTACCCTTGGATATCTTACTACAGGGTGTCCCCCCCAAAAATGTATACACACTTTTTTTCTTATGGCTCAATGGATGTTTCTTTCTTTTCAGATTTAACCCATTGGAATTAATAATTATTCAACATGTGTATGCATTTTGGGGGACACCCTATATTTAGTCAACTAAATAAAAAAACTGAGGTTAGATTTTCACTCCCAGTTTGATTTGTTCCCCAGATTCATGCCTTGTCAATGTAATCGGTGCTCGCTGCTCTTCCTCTTTTGGAGTTTTGGGTCCTTCTGTTTAACTTTGTTCCCCGGGCTGCTGCCTACCTTTCCTTGAACTCTGCACCAGGCCTAGGGCTTCTTATTTCTCCTGCCGTCATTCTCATCACCATAAGCCACTCTCAGTGCCTTAGATGCCACACACACCAGTGAATCACTTACCCTTTCCTGCTCACACTGAGCTCTTTCCCTTGTGCCCTTGTACAGCTGTTGCTGCCTGATGCGCTCTAATGTATCTTTTCACACACATTTAATTTATTTCTTCTACCTCTAAACGTATGCAGTACTCTCTCACTGTCATGGAACATACAGTATCTCAGCCCTAGACAACTTAGGAGTAGAGGGCATTTTATACATGTCTATTTTCTTTGAATCTAGAATATTAAACATGGGTATCAGGTATAAAAGAAGTGAGGCAGACAGGCAGGCTTAATACAGAGGGACCCTCCCTGTTTCTTTTTCCCCTTCGTAAGACATGTAAATACTCTTCTCATTCTGCGTTCCTGACCAACAGTCTTTAATAACTTTTGACCTATTTCTCTAGCAAGTAAACCACCATTTGTCATCTATTAAGGCCCATCATCATAATTCACAGTCTGGTTTTACTCGAGGCTGAAGTGCACCTGCAGGAGAATCAGGTTGGCCTCCTGACCACACACCTGCTCTGCGCCAGGACTCATTTTCTTGCCGTCACCCAGAACATGTCACCTGTCTTCTCTTGGTTCAATCCCCATTCTTCCTCCAATATTCACTCCTGTTTCTGCTCTACTAAGATGCCTTCCCTGACCTCTCTTTATTTTTATAGAGAGTGCGAGGTGTAAATTCACACCTTAAGACTTAGTTTTCATGCTAATTTCTGTACCATCTTTTCAGTTTAAGGACAAACGTGGTATCTCAGTTTACAACTGGCTGCTCTAGAAGGCCTAGGAATGCTCTGAACACACAATGGGCATTTTTTAGACACCTAAAACATTGATTTGGTAGGCATGAATCATGATTCGTATGAAATGGTTGTCTCCCTGAAAATATGGCAGAAGTAACTTTTATTATCAACCAAATCATCAGGCCCTGGATCAGATAACTATGCACTGAATTTCATTTTATCTAATGTGTAACGTAAATAGTGCAATCTTTACATAATGTAAGCTCTCTTTTGGTAATTTTACTTCTTAGGCCCTCTTCTAGCAGTGTCTGTGGTTTTTATTTAAATACAAGTGCCTAAATGTATAGGAATTTAACAACATCCTCATACAAGGAATGGAAAAGAACAGAAAGGAAGTCAGCTGTCAAATCATTTGGGAGCGGCCACTGAGCACCCCTCTGTTCGGTGCTCTCATCAAGATGCTTGAAGTCCTTCATAACTGGCCTTTGAAACACTCAAGCTCCTTTGCCATTTACCTTTTACTTCAATCTTTTGCTAAAATATACAGGGAATTTAAATAATCCCTTGAAATCTTTCTTATGTAGTTGCTGCTTTAATGGAAGCTAAGCTCCACCTGGTGGTAGAATTTGTTTTTCTTGTTCAGACTTCAGCATGTGCATTGAGATCCATTTAACTGTGAAACAAAATCTGTGTGCATCTGTATATATGCATGCATACATATACATAGTGTGTGTGTGTGTGTGTGTGTGTGTGTGTGTTTTGCAGGCTTTCCTCTGTCTCAAAAGTTGTGAAATATACTTGTTATTTATTTCACTGACATTGACATTTAAAACACAGCATCTGGCATTTAATGATTACAAATGTTTCATCACGTAGGTGCTCTCAGCAATGACCAGAAGAATCTTAGTGTGATAATCACAGCCACATCTTTCCTCCCACCCCTGGCTTATGTCAAAATTTCTTTCTGAAAGGACTTGATTTATGCTTTGATAGTAATGGAAGAATTTAAAGGCTTTTATGATTCATATAAAATCATCAAAATAAAATAGACATTTGAAAATATTAGCTCAAATCCTATCTTAATGCTGGGTAGTCCAGGGCTTTACTCAGTACAGAGTATGTTCTTTCTTTCTCACAAGCAGGTGAGAGCAGTACTAGGTATGTCTCTATGGTGAGTCACATTTTGTAGCATTAACTTTTATAAGGAGTAGAAAAATAGCCAGAGTTTACACACTAGACACCCTCCAAATGGGCTTAACCACAGATATTTTGTGTGTGTTTATATTAAAATATGAAATAGTTGCCTATGTTTGAAAATTGGGAAATTTCATTCTGAAAATGCTGCCATATTTCAAGGAAGGGCCTTTTCCTTGCAAGGCGAGGCATCTGGGCCTGAGGGGTTGGTACCTTTTGTAGAGGTACCATAATCTCATTGTCCATAAGCCCCACTACTCATCGCTGTCTCACACCCTGCCTCCGTTTACTTTCTTGCCTGGCTTTTATGGGCATTAGCATTTATGAGCACCGTCGTTCTTTTGTGATATGTGAGACATTCAGAGTCTAGTAAAAGAAGAAAATGAAGAGAGACAGGTCAATAAGCATCATAAATATGAAGGAAACACCTGGAACAAAAGCTACAAAATTGCTTTCTCTGTAATTCTGCACATCTCACACTTTGAATGGCATGCTATTTGAGTGAAAGGAATACCTATCCTAACTACTGGTGGCACACATTTAAAAACTTTCCTTTTCTTTAAAATTCAAATTCCGTGCTGGGAAACACCTGAAATGATTTTATTTATTTTCACTTTGAGATCATTTTAGCTGTTTGAGGCACCATCAGGTCCACCTGCTTATTTCACAGAGGAAACTGGACAATAGACAGAGGGACTTTGACAAGGGCACAAAACTCCTCAGCTGAGGATTTAAGGTTAAAATCTCAGCTCCCACATAAATAAATGTTTGCCTTCTCTACTCTATCAAACCACCTCCCAATCGGCCAATATGACTAAGCCAGTGCTGCCCAGCTTTCCTAACCCGGTCCCCCTCTAAGGAACGGACAGATTTCATGCTGCTCTGCTTTTTTGACTTGCATGTGCACCTCCCTATAAAAGGGCACTTCTCCTGTGATTAATAATTGCCACGTTATATAACTGTCCTCACCAGTTGTGGTAGATTAATTGTTCCCCAAAGATGTCTACATCTTAATTCCCGTAAACTATGGATATATTATTTTACAGGGCAGAGGAGAATTAGGGGTGAAGATGAAGATGTTAATCAGCTGGCCTTAACTAGACTATCTTGGATTAAGTGGGCAGGCCCCATAAGCACTCGAGTCCTTAAACAGGGAAACAGAGTCCAGAAGGAGAGTCAGGGGGAAGTGTGACACTGGAAGAATCATCCGAGAGAGGTAACACTGCTAGCTTTGAAAATGGGAGACAAGGAGGAACCACAAACCGAGGCTAGCGGGTTTTCATTAGAAGGATTGCACTAATTTCACTCACTGTCTTGATAGTCAAGTCATTAAATACAGCAGTTTATATCTAGTAGCTGCTCAATAGGTGAACGAACGAATAAATCAGTAGATCTATCTCTTCAGTTTATTAGCACTTTCTCTGTTTTAGCCAAAGGAAGGACTTAAAGTGTCTGCTTCTTCAGCCGGTCTCAGTTTTTACCCAGGGCTTCTCAGAGTAATTTCTCCAAGCTCAGGATAGTTCTAGAATTTAAAGGTAAATATTTTCAATATGACCTAAAAATGCTTGACAAGTATGTGATCTAGTGCTTATTCAAAGAAAACAAATTCCTTTCCCACAGAGAATAGAAATCTAATGCAGGGCATGCTGGTCTCCAAATGGCAGTTTCTAAGGGAATTATGTATGATTTTCCCCACGATAGTTGATATTTTAGAGCCTACCTCTCCCCATTCCCATCTCTTCTACCTCCCCCACCCCATATAAGTCGTTTAGCTGTACAAATACCAATCTATGCCCAAGCAATCTAATCTACAAAGAAATCTACCATTTATTGTCCACATCCCAATACCCCTCTTCTGCCTCATACCTACCCCCCTGACCCCAGAAATTGGGTAACGATTTTACAAAATAATGCTTTCCCAGGAGACCTGGGGTTGATAAATTTAGTGTTATTATAGGAAAAAGTCCTTTAATTTTCCTCTGGGGTGGGTGGCACTTTGATTTTGTAAAAGGCTGAGCTTCCTTTTTGGTGGGATAGTGGATCTGGGCTGCCCTCAACAAGTGTGTGTCTTCATAGTTCCTACCTGATTCTTTAACTACCTCCCTTCCATTCTGCATTGATAATGCCCCATCTGCCAAAGTTTTCACCTCCACGAAACACCCTAAGACCTGTCCTAAGTCTCATTGCTCTCCGTACCTTTCCAAAACCCTTCTGTCAGCAGCAGATAATCTGAAAGGCAAGTTAATTTGTCCTGTGGTGTAATGGGAATGAATAAATAATTGGTGAAGCCAAGCATTAAGCCTGGGGCTTCATCTCCATCAACTTTGTGTAAGCATGACTTACACATCTACTCAGATGGAGGTTCTGTGCCAGCTTCAAGGGGCAAAGGGGCAGGAGGAGTTTCCTGCTCAAGTGGTGTCATGCAAAATGGTGGGAATGTCGTATGAAGACATTTAATCGGGGAGATGAAATGGAGCATGTGTAGAATAGGCTCGCTTTGAGTTCCTTTACTGTGACTAAGTTCTGGTTCTTTGTACAGATATTTTTGTTTTACCCTTTGGGCTGTGGTTTCCTCGAGGTCTTTTAGGATCCATGCAGAGCTCCTCTGCCACTGTGGGCTATCGAAAATAAGCAGTTGCACTAAATATTCCTTATGATAGCAATGAATTAAGTAGTTTTATACAAACCAAAAGTAACATTTTAAAAATGCAAATTAACAAACATTTTGGGGGCATATTTGTCTGCATAAACTATTTGCTATTAGGTACAACACCCAGTTTGGGATATGCTCAATAATGGTATTAAATAATGACAAGAAACCATTTTATGTGTGTAATTTCATGGATTATTAATGGTATATTCTTATTTTGTTATTCCTGTCTGAAACAATACATATTTAAGATGGCTTCTTAATGCTGTTTTTCATTTGTTTAGTGGCAACTCTTATGATGAGATCTTTTAAATATACTTTAAGGATGGGCAACATGGGAAAGGGAGTAAACTGTTCCCAGTTATCTTCAAGAGGGCCAAAAGTGCAGGTGTCAGAGTGGAATTTGGATTCAGCATAAACAGAACTTGCTAGCAGATAGTTATCCCAAGGTAGAAACAGTAGCTTTCCTGCAGGAGTGAAACTTAGATCAAGCATGAGTTAACTGCCTCTTAGGTTCCTGCATCACAGGAGTGGTTGGCTAGACAATCTGCAAAGACCCTCGCCATTCAGAATCATGAACATCTTAAGCCTCAAAATACATCCAAGTGTGTGGGGAGATCACTGAACGTCCCATTTTAAAAATGGTCACTAGAGGGAGTATAACATCATAAATATTTCCTTTCCGTGGCCTTTGCTTCCGGTATTGCTAGCAAGAAGGCAGGATTCAAATGCAAATATCTAGAGTTTATTTTGTATTTTAACATTTTTTTTTTCATTAAAATAGGAAATATACTGACCAAAAAAAATTACATGTAGTAATTACATGTAGTACATACTATGTAACATTAATATTTTTTTATTTCTATATGTGAAGAGCTCAGAATTTAAAATCATTATGGGGAAATAGAATCTAAATCAATAAGATGTTTTACACTGAGTGTATTTTACCAAATTCTGTTAAGTCTGTTGTTGTTACTATTTTATTTGGCGTGAATGTGGATATAGTTCCAATATTTATCTGTTAGTCTACCACTTGGTTATAGCTTTCCCAGACATTTAGGATAACTACGTTGCTAGAGAACTGGTTTGATTATACAGTAACAAAATCAATGTTTAATTCTTAAGTTAAAAACAACAAGTGTTTACCTATCTTAGGAAAATTTGAAATGGATATTTCTCAGGCATAAAAGCACTACTTACTCATTCCAGGATGCGTTGTTCTGCATTTAGATCTTTTTTTACTTTCATATTTACGCTAAAAACTTCTTATGTTTTTTCCAGTTTCTGTAAATAATTTGAAATACAGTTAAATTTTGATGCATGTCTCCAAGTTCCATTTTGGATTGAACTTTTTATGTTTGAATATTTGGAGGAAAAACTAAAAGCAATTTATAATTTGTTTTGAAGTACTGAACATAAAAACATTTTAAAAGTTCAAAAGTAAAATATGAAAAATTGAGATATTAGCTTTTTATTGGCAAAATACATTTTAAACTATATTTACATAATTTTCATCAAGGAAAAAGTGCATATGTGTTATTTCAAATATAGTTTAATAAAAGTTTAATTTCTTAGTATAGTAACTATTTTAAAAACATTTCTGATTTTCTTTTAATTACCCTACTGTCAGCATCAGTGGCCACAAAAGTTTTTTTCCTAACTTTTCAGTTCACTGAAAGTTGTTGCTTCCACTTAACTTGAAAATGTTTTTTCTTTTCCATTGCAAAAAAAATACAAAAACTTTGCAAGTGACTTGTCAATGTAGAAATGACTATGTTATTTTGATATTTACATTGCCTTTTAGTAAGAGATTTGGGGTGGGGTGACTTTCTGCTCTTTGGTTCCTTCTTACATCTGAATGGTGCTGTCACTGGGTCTGATCCTCCTGTACCCTATTTGTAAATAAAACCAATCTCCGATCATTCTCAGAAGCCAGGCTTATTTGTCATAGCTTTACTTTATTTATGTTTAGAAAAGTTTAGCGTAAAATCAATATTTGTTGTAGACAACCTAAAATAAATTAAAAGCTAATAATGTTTCCCTCCTTCTCATGGGCTTTGCTATCCCTCTGTGCAATTTGAATCTTCCTGGATATTTTCTACACAATCTGTTATATATTCACATTACTATACTTCCTTTACTTTTTTTACAAAAATGGGATCATCCGAAAAATACTCTTCTGTGGCTTGCTTTTTCCATTAACAATGTGTTTTTACGAAGTTTCTGTGTCAATACTTACAGAATTGCTTCCTTTTTTGTAGTTGCATAAAACCCCATATTTTATTTTGACTGCATTTTCGTATTGATAGGCATTTTAATTGTTTCCATTTTGCATTATGTCAAATAGTGCTGCAGGGCAGGAGTTAGAATAAAGATCTTTGGGATCTTGTGCATATCGTACATTTTTATAATTAAAATGCTGTAGATGCTGAAAATATGGCTGGGTATTTACTTTTTATTAATGGCCTGACTATTTCCACAAAGCTTTTAAGACGTCTGGGTTTTATGTTGGTCTGTATCCCTGAAAGATATTTACTTTTACCAGCAAAACACGTTGCTTGCCAACAATCGGATTTCAAAACAAAAATATGTTAATGTCTCTGAGTGTATCTTTACTGGAAAGTGAAAGAGAGAATCATTTGTCTGGATAATTCAGGTGGTAAACTCTTATGCAAAAGATTGGAAGGAAAACATTCCCTCAGTGAGTTAGCAGAAGCACCGTGAATTTAGATCAGGTTGGTCAAATGTGAGATTGACTATTGGATGTTAATATTTACGTTGCTTTTGTTAATTAAATAGCATCCATTGAGGGATTAGGTAAAAATGTCACTGGCACACACTCTGGAGTACTCTGCAGTGATTAAAAGCAACAGACTAGATGTACACAGAATAACATGAGTATATTGTAAGAACACTGTTAAAAGATTAAAAGTAACACAGAATGAGTCAATACATTTATAACTCAATAACCTTTATTGATTACTAGGTTATAAATCAATGCATTGTACATTAAAATATACATAAAACATTACATATTACACAAGAATTCCTGGGAATTCAAGGCTACCAAATACATTAGTATAGTCAGAAGGAAGAGTGAAATGGGACTGGGGAGTAAAAGACAGAAAACAAAACACAAAGAAAGAATAGCTTGTAAGCAATGTTTCCATGATTTTCTTTTTCTTTTTTTGAAACTGGCATGTCCTTTTGTAAAAATGAATGGTTTATTTCCCATGAACATATTCTAAATTGATTTGTTCTTTGAATGTTTTATTTTTTTTCTTTCAAGTCCACAGTTACTGAAATGGGCACAAAAGATGCAATATTCATATTCCTCCAAGGCAGTGACGGGATTTAATATCTGGCTATACTTGCGTGGCTGTGAGTGATGCTATACTATAGTTCAGGGTTACCTGTATTCTGGGTCTACCTGGGACTTTGTTCAAGGTGGCTAACTTAGTGGGGAGATAAGAGATCCATGATTGTATTTAAGCTTTCTTATAACATGACCCCAATGCCAGGACACAGGAACAGCCAGGTATCTAGCTGTTTGACCTTTCCTTCCAAACTGTGTGAGAAGTCCCAAGAGCTGGGAGCCGGGCCTGAGAGTGGGCAGAGCTGTCCAACAGGCCAGGTCCAGAGCCAGGGGAACGAAAGGCTGCATCCTGAGCGAGCCATAAAAACAAACAGCTGAAACTTCCACAGCACCTCCTACGGGCCAGGCCCAGTGCTCAGCACGTCACAACCCTCACCACAAAGCGACAGGGGTATAGGTGAGGAAACTGAGCCACAGAGAAATAAAGTAACTTGCCCAGGATTTTTCTGTTAGTGGATAAAGGGACCAGGATCAAAATCCAGCCTGAGCCTGGGTTCTTAGCCACCACTGCCCCTTTGAGGAGAGTAGGGAAGGTGAAATAATCGGCACGGCCTGTTTTGGGCAGGAGGTTGCCATGGCTTGCAGAAGCCCTGAGAGAGTGAATCCGAAGATCTGCAGGGGAGACCCCGCAGGATGGGGGCAAAAGGGTCAGGAAAGAGTTGGGAGAAGTCCCAGAGGCGGCATCCTGTGGAGGCCGGAGGGTTATGATTCTGTGTGCCCTGGCCTTGCTGGAGGCGGACAAGGGCTCTGAGGGTCGTTCGGCCCATTTGTACCAGGAGATCTCAGTCCGCTGCTTCCCTCAATCGGTAGAGCCGATTTGAGAAGAATAAATCCGGCACGGTGGAGACAGCCAGGTCAGGATTCTGGAAACGTGATCTTTTCTGTGTGTGTTTTGGTGAGGTTGGCGGCCCTCCCTGTGTCTCCTTTCTGGATGAATAAAAACCCCAAACATCATGAGCCGGATGTTTGAATGTTTCTAAACCTTGTAATTTTGTAAATTGTCTGTTCCTGGCCCCCTTCCCCGCACTCCTGCCCCAGCTGATGTCACGATGCTTTTGCGTTCAGTTTATTTCGGTTGACTTTTGGACGAAGAAGGTGTGACTGGAATTTGTTTCCTCAGCACGCTGATGGCAAAAGGATATGTACAGCGATGAAGAGTTTTTATTTTCTCTGACGCTGAGGATGAGCAGTATATTTTAGACCCTACCCTCCAGGATAGCTCCCTTCTGCTGAGATAATAAAATTGATCAGATGTTTTGAGGTTAAATAAACTGTTGTAATAATCTGGCAGCTGCCTGCTGGCTGTGGTTTTCAAAAGCAATTACTCACTCTGGAGTCAACTTTGAACTCTGCATTTTAATTGAAAAGGCTAATTGTAGGCTATTGCCCCTGATTTAGTATTTGATTTGGCAGATTAGGAAGTAAAAGGACATTGGGGAGGGGGGAGAGTTGAGGAGAAAGCAAGCAGAAGGGTTGCTGGGCTCAGATTCCTGGCTGTAGAGGAGTGTTTGCACACGCAGCATGTCACGTGCTCACTGGGGAACACACAGTTGAACTAAACAGTCTCTATGGCATCCGTCTGAGGCTGGTGTGCAAAATGCTCATTTTTGGTTTATTTGCTTATTTGTGTGTGTGTGTGGGGGGCAGTTGTGTTGGGGGCTAGGGATGTTAATTTCTTAACTTTAATTCAAATATGAAATTTCTGGAAGAGTTTTCAAGAATATTGTTAGACCTGCTTATATGTCTGATCAGGACCTTACTTCTCAGTCTTGGAGATGCTAAAGGGTAGAGAATGCTATTTGCTTTCACTAAAGCATATTTAATACTTTTACTTAATTCAGCAAGAGGTAGGAATTATTGACATGGATACCCAAAAGAATAAATCGAGCCTCTACTAGAACCGTGAAGATCCAAAATGATGAGAAGAAAGACACCAAACATCCCAAAAGAAATGCAACTACACCCAAATTTACATTCGGGACAATTAGTAACATTATTAAAATGGCCAGAAAATAGCTGTTAGAAACAAGCAAAGAAGTATGAGAATTTGTATTTCTGTAGACTTATCCCCCTCTAAAAGCAAATTTAGTACTTCTCAGTTTAGTTATCACAAATAATGCTGTGCATTTTATAAATATATATCCTGTAAGTTAAAAAAAAATATATATGTATGGATGTGACTCCTTTGGACTTTATGCTCTCAGTTCAGTTGGCACACTGAGCTGGGAATTTCCTGCGAATCTGATAAATTGTTGATAGCCTAAATTAGAGCTGAAATGGAAGGCATGACTATATGAATATATTAATTTTACAAGATGCTTTAAAATGCTAGTCATATATGACTTGGAAATCCAATTTATTTTTAGACTTCTCGTGGAATGCAGATTTGGCTCCTCACAGCTCTGTTGATCTTTACATTGACCTCGTAAATCTAATTTAATCTCCATGCCTCAGCTTTCTGAGCTGTAAAAATAAGATAAATATTCTTCCCACACACTTTGCAGCCGAGTTCCTGTGTTCAAATGATAAACAGCGTTGTAATGTATGGGTTTGAGGACTGCTTCAGAACCGAGTGTCTTCTTTATTTGTGACAAAGAGGGGCTGACATTTATTTGGTGTTTTAGCATCAAACTTGAAGATCTTACAATAAATAAAAAAGAAACACCCGTGCTAATATCATGAGGGCTATTCTCAAATATAGATATCACTGGAAATGTCAGTTACCTGCTACATGATTCCAAGAGCCATTATTTTTATCCCAAAATTCATAGAGGTCCTCAAGTATAAGTGCCTCAAACAAGGAGAGAAAGAGACCTCATCACTATGATGACTTCAAATGAAAATACATTTAGTTCTTTCAAAAGATTTCAAAGCAAAATCTATTTATGTATTTTTACTCAGAGGCCTCTACTTTTGGCTAAATACCTTGGTTTAGAAAGTAAGAAAAAAAAAAAGGTGACTTCTGTGGTAAGATTCAAGAAACTTGGTGTTTACTTTTTGCTATGAAAGAAAAGGCTGAAGAAAAAGTTAAGCTTTATAATATTATGAGAGGCAGAATTTAGAGGCAATGGATGAATACTTCAGTCAGAGCAAATATTCAGATTTGAAGGAGGAAATCATTGTTACAGAATGGTTTTGAAAAGCACAATGAAATTATTGAGGTTAATAGAATTTTCCCCTTTGATGGTCTTAGAATGTAGGGAAGACATGTTTGAAATGACCGTTCTAGAGTCTGGATTTCAAAACCAAACCAATCCAAAAGCCCTTCTTACAGGATGGTGTAATGGACATTTCAGAACTCTGGCCCTGGAAACAGGATGGGATTACACCTAAACTATATGGCCTACCCTTTTAACCGTGGGTATGTTAACAAAAGCCTGAAAAAAATCTCAATTTCCTCACCTGTAAAAGACAAGGCTAATTATAATACCAGTTTTACTAGATTTTGCCTAAGATTAAATGAGTTACTATTAACTAACAAGATAAAACTGCCCAATATGTGCCAGCTGTTATTATTACATTATACAATATCTGTGTTTTATAGATAACCGAGTTTCCTCAAAATTATCACAAAGGAATTGTAGAAATCAAAGCACAGTCACATCTGACATGAAAACTAACACATTTTCAGGAAAATAAAGAACAGTAAGTATAAATCCAATATTTAAAGTCTGGTGTGTAGATGGGCTTTTATTTAGTTGTCAAAGCTTCTAGAAAAACAAAAGTGAGGACTGAGAAGAAACTGTAGTTTTAGGAATTCTTTCACCTATTAACAGGCATAACACCATTTATGATGAATTTATTAAAACAGAAATAATCAGGTAGGAATAACTTGATGTCTTGAGGTAATTCCCTATAGTATTCCCATAAATATATTTGATTATAGATGAAATTAGTGGAAAATTTGTCCCTTGTCAAAAAAGATGAAAGAGAATGCCAGAATTAAACTGTTGATATAAATGAAAATTTCACAACTACTAGTGGCTATTGGGGTTTTATTGTAGTTAAATATAATCCTCTAATTTCCATAGCAGTGCCTTTCTGCTATAAGGGATAAAACTTTTAGGCTAGTTTTTTCTATTCTTTGGCACATGGGCATCTCAGCATCTCACCACCAATGTTACCTGAATTTCTTCTCCCCGCTAAAACGACTGGTGTGAGTGTGAGTGTGTGTGTGAGTGTGAGTGTGTGCACGTGTGTGCCCATGTCCCCCGAGAGACTTCAGAGAATGGCGCGCAGGCCTCCAGCTACTACCTGCGCGGGATCGGGTTCACTGAGCGCGGGCCAAAGCAGAGGCAGGACTGGGCGTCTCCGGTTACTGGATCCATCTGCGCTCGGCTCTGGCGGAGGCTCGCTTATGAAGACTGCCTTTTGCTTTGCAGACATGCACTTGAGTCTTATTGAGATAATTTGCTGCAAAGAAACCCTGGCTACTGCTCAGGTGAAACAGCTTGCTTTCCATACGGTTTCACTTTACTGGAGGTGAGATCCAAGAGCTGCTTTTTAATGGGAAGAGGAGGATTTCTCCAGGCCGACTTGCTAGGATTTCTTTGTTCAATCTACTTTCTTTCATTTCGGGCTGATTGAGGGACATCAGATAGGATTCTTGCCTCACCTCGCATGCTTCTTGTCAACTCTGTTGCCTTTCACAGTCTCACTACACAGGGACGTTTACAGCCTTGCGTGCAGCCTGCCAGGCCTAGGTGTTATGGGCCATACCTCCAGGGATCATTACCATATGGTATTTTAGGGAAGGACACAGTTCATTTCAATGCAATTCAAATGAGCAGATTTCTTTTCTTTATTACACCATTGCATTTAGAGGCAATCCACCAGAGGCCAAATCTAACTCTCAAAGGAATGCTCTGCCCACTCTGTCCATTTAACAGGACATTTGGCTCAAAAAATCGCGTCGGTTGATCACACATGTGCAACAGATGTGTGAGCATGCGTAGCGAAAATAAAAAATAAAAAATCCCAGCAGTGTACTGTGGGAAATGTAGCAGAACTACTGAAAAACAGGACACAAAGAAGTCTGGTACTAAAACTTTGATTTTTTTTGGTTGTTGTTGGAAGGGCAGTGTTTCTTATTAATCGTTCCCTCCTTTCGTGGGAGGAAATGGTATAGGTTTCCACTATGATTCTGCAGTGATTATTCCTGTACCACTGGTGAGGAAACTTTGTTCACTTTCACAGGCCTCATCTTATAAAGATACAATTCTAAATATTTTGACCAGACTTTCTTGGGTCCCCCGCCTCTCAGGAACTGAGTGTTGGCACATTTCCACTGGAAAAAAAACACACACCCACCCATTTACAAGAGAGGATATCAGAAGTATACATCCTTTCATCCGTGCCCCACAGGCTTACATGGAAAGAGAGAGCGCCAGCTGTTTTTTTCAGGGTGAATAAAGGTTACTTGGGGAAATCTCTCTTCCTGTTTTTATATGGACAACGAAATTGTTGCATAGCCAGTTAATTTTGGTTAGGTCAACAGCACAAGGTTAATTATTGGAACCTTCCTTTTTTGCCTGTGTGAGTGTCAAAGATTACCAGTAACCAAAAGAAAATGAAATAGAGTGACTTATTCCAGAAGTGCTGCTTATTTGGGAAATACTGATTTTGTTTTTATTATATTTGAAAAAGATTTTCATGCTCATCTTTATCTTTTAGGAAAAAAGAGAAGTTTGAAAACCTGAGTGATATGAAATTAATCAGATTCAGAAAGGATTTTATAATATGTTAAAATATATAGAAAGAATAGATTACTTTTATTTAATAATGGGAACTTAAAACACTAGCACAGTTGGCTAACGTGTGCAGTAACTTTAGATTATGTTTTCCTACTGTCGGCTGCAGCTTCATTTGGCTTGGATGATTCTATACCTTTTTCAAAGCTACGTCGTGATTTTACATTCTTTCTAACCTAGGATTTAATGAATGCATCTAAGGACACATGGACTGATTTCCTTCAGAGGACTGTACTGTGTTTTTCACCCAGCTGCATGTTATTACATAGAGCAATCATAAAGCAACCATATCACTGTCTATATAGTCTACTCCTGTCCTTTAGATTCGTCAGTGTTACATATGGAAGCAGAAACCCACCCTGTATTGTTATAAGGATGGTTTTTCATTCATATCCTTGTTGCTCTTAATAAATGTCCCAAAGAAAAATATTCTGCAGCAGCCACTCATAAAGAAGCAGAAAATGGCAAAACCACAGCATAGAAGGAAACCTATGTGAAAACACTGGTTGTGTCTTCCTGGATACAGAAAACAAATAGAGCTTTTGAAAGAGCTTGCCAATATATGCCTGCCAAATAAAATATTGTTTTATGAAGTCAGGAAAAAACTAATTTTAAAGGTTATTGTAGGTTATTTGTGGTCACTTCTGGTGTGCATACAACATGATGTCATCCTGAACTCTTCTCTATTTATATTTCAGTCTCAGAGGTCTTTTGTCTCAGACTCGATCTCAGCTACTAGAGACATCTAAAATACTCTTATTATTCAATACTCATAAAAATCTAGACTGAAAAAAATTAGAATAGATGGAAAAAGTCCCAGCCAAGTCCAGGCAAGAAGTCATTCAGGCAGATCCATCTTCTGGAATTATCCCTACACTGTAGACATCTTCTCGGGACACATTTGCTGGAGAACCTCTCAAGTGACTGGAAAGGAGCCCTGTGTCCAGATTGCCCTTTGAGTGGGGGTAGCTGGGACCCCCATCAGAGGCATCTATTTGAGGAAGGAGAGCAAGGGAGTCCTTGGGCAATTCAATTTCATTCTCCTTCCCGGTAGACCACTGCCTATAACGCCAGTTTTCACTTTGCCTCTGTGATCTCCTACAGAAAGTCCTCTCTTTTCCTGTAGCAGGGCGGACTTTTTTTTCTTTGTGGGATTTTTTTGCTTGGAAAATCCCTTTGTTGAGGTAGTCCTCAGTGAGCTAGGAAATATCACATAAACACTGGATAAAGACAGCCCAGAAGGCCAGTGAGATGTCAGCCATTGAAAATGAGGGAAGCTAAGAAGTCTCTTGAGAAAAAAAAGAAAACACTTGAATATTGGAAAGAGCACGTAATTTGACTGAAATATGCCAGGAAATACATGTCTATAGAGGAGAACTGACACTAAAAAGTTTATCAAGATACGAAGCTGACATTATTTGCATCATCTTTAAATTTTTTCAAATAATGTGTTTTAAGCGTCTTGATGTGCCAGGACTTTGGGTATTAAAGAAGAAAATAAATGTTATATAGTAGAAGGTATTAGGTGCTAGGGAGGAAAATAAAACAGGGAAGAAAGAAATGGAGTGCTGGGGAGGGGGAGTTGTACATTTAAATTTGGTGATTCAGTGACACCCAAGAAAGTGACATTTGAACAAAGCATAAAGTTGTGGAAGGGGTGAACCATATCTTCAGGGCAGCGTGGCAGGCACAGGGACAAGAGTAAATGTGATTCCCCAGGCCAAGGGGACCTGTGGCGTGTTGGGGGAGAGCATGCTGGACAGTGTGCATGCTGTGCATGTTCATGAGTGTATTAATCTCACCTGCACATGTGTGCAAATGTCTCCCTGCCCTCTGTACATGCGGACACTCTAAGATGCTTGAGAGATTTGGAACAGATCCACATTTCAGTAACAGTTTTCTCATTGAACATGAAGGTGTACTATCCACAATTCACGTGCTGGTGAACTGTTCTTTGAAAATGTCTCTGTGTGAGATTGGAAAGGACCGGCAATTACAGTGAGGTGGAAGATGATTCTGGTGTGCTTGTGGGTATTTCATCATCCGAGGGATTATATTATGCTAATGTTTTATAGTATATTAAGTGCTCTGAACTATAAACAGGTTTCACCACTAGACTGGCAGCGATTTCTTTACTAATCTTTTCTTTTTTGGGAAACCTAGTCTGTGAAATTATCTCCTCATTTCTCTTTTCATAGCTTTGAAGGTGCAAAACACAAGATACATTCAGTTCTGAAAAAGTGAAGCTTCAGAGAGTATGCAGGGAAGATAGGACCTGGCAGTATGTGGGGAGTTAGTAATCAAGACGAGGGAAAAGCAACCGAACCTTGACCACCTGCTCGGCACCACCCCAGCTACACTGCGCGCTTGCTCGCCAGCGTGGGTAGCTTGAGGAAGGTGTGACTTTGTTTCCATGGTCTTGTGTTGCTATGCACTGGGATTAGCCTCTTGGAAAGAAAATTGGAAGGAAGACTAAATTTCAGCTACAAATGGGAAGGCAAGACTGGGACTTTCCTTTATCCTGTTGTAAATGTAGAAGGAAGAGAGTGCATTTGGCTCCCTGATGAGATTATGTACTCTCTTCAATCACACCTAAAGATCTGTGCCCTTTTGGTGGCAGAGGTAGCAAACACGCAACCCAATGAGGCATCAGCCGCCTCACTAGAGGGCAGGTCTGCAAAATGTCATCCCTGTTCCTACATGGAGAAAGGGAAGAAAAGGTGTGTTGTCCTCCAAGATGTTCTTCAGCTGTAAAGCTGGAAAAGTAAAAGAAGACAAACCACATGAATTTCTGTTGACTAGGAACAGAGCATGGGATGGACTCGGATGAGTCTGATTCTTGCTAACTGGTCCTAGGTCCTAGGTCACTGAGTGAACCTCTGACATACAGCACCTATGTCTCTAGGTGTGCTCCAGTTAGGGGGCAGTGCTGTTGGGAGGGCTGAGCCACCATCCCTGCGGCCCTGAGGGATCTCTGAATTCCAGTTGTGTCCTGGCTATAAATAAGTTTGCTTGAGTCCAAGGGACTCTCAGTTGCTTCTTTATGTACCTCCTCCATGATTGACATAGACAACTTAGCTCTCTTATGATTAAATAATTATAAAATATTTTACAAGCTATTCCAAAAAATTTCTGCAATTCAGTTCAGGGGTTTATTTAGGTTCTCTTCATACAAAAGAAAAAAAAATGATAAAGATCATTATTCTTTACAATATGAAATAGCATAGCTACACACAGGCTTAAAACAGTATTGAGTGGAAGATGTAAGGTAAGGTTGTGGCAGCCACTATTTACAGGAATGATAGAAATTCCGAGCAAGAGTCATTTTGTTTTGGTTTTGTGTTATTTATTCATCCATTTATTGATTTAGACGAAAGTGCTTCATTTTAACAGGAAAAAGCTCACCTAGTACAGGAGGACTTATAATGAAGAACAGCAGTTCTCTGACTCACCCATCTTTCTACCTATAGTCATATTCCAAAGAGGCAGCCACTGGTAATTTTTAATTTTGTGTTCGGCTACTTGTTTTCTCTTAATTGAAAACATTTATTTCCCTAAGCCTTATCTTAAAAAAACTTTTTTAGAGCAATTGTAGGTTCACAGCAAAACAGGAGTCACAGAGATTTCTCCTATGCCCCTGCCCTAACACATGCTTAATTCCCCCATTACCAGAGTGGCGCACTTGTTACAAATGACAGTCCTACATTGACCATCCTAATCACCCAAAGTCTACAGTTTACATTACGGTTCACTCCTGATGTTGTCTATTCTATGGGCTTGGACAAATGGATATGATGTATCCATCATTATATTATCATACAGAATATCCTCAGTACCCTAAAATCCTTTGTGCTCTGCTCATTTCTTCCCACCCCCAACCCATGGCAACCACTGATATTTTTACTGTCTCCATAATTTTGCCTTTTCCACAACATACTATAGTTAGAATCATACACCATGTAGCTTTTGTCAGATTGACTTTTTTGACTTAGTAATATGCATTGAAGATTCCTCCAAATCTTTTCACGGCTTGATAGCTCATTTATCTTTACTGCTGAATAATAGTCCATTGTCTGGCTGTACCACAATTTATGTATCCATTTACTTGGTTGCTTCCAAGTTTTTGCAATTATGAATAAGCCGTTATACATATATTTGTGCAGGTTTTTATGTGGGTATGTTTTCATTTTCTTTGGGTAATTATCAAGGAGGGTGGTTACTGTATCATATGGTGAGAATATGTTTAATTTTTTAAGAGACTGCCAAATTACCCTCCAAAGTGGCTGTACCATTTTGTATTCCCGCCAGCAGTGAATGGGAGTTTCTATTGCTTCATTTCATCACCAGCATTTGGACCATTCTTGCCTTTCTAATAATTTGTAGTGGTATCTCATTGTTTTAATTTGCATAATGGCACATGATAGGGAGCATCTCTTCATATAATTATTTGTCATTGGTATATCTTCTTTGGTGAGTGTCTCATAAGGTGTTTGGTCCATTTTTTAAATTAGGTTGTTTTTCTTTATTGTTGACTTTCAAGAGTTCATTGTATATTTTGGATAGCAGTCCTTTATCAGCTGTGTTATTTGCAAATATTTTCTCCCAGTCTGTCACTGATTTTCTTATCCTCTTGATATTGTCTTTTGCAGAGCATAAGTTTTTAATTTTAATAAAGTCCAGCTTATCAATTCTTTCATGAATTGTGCTCAATGAATAGCTCAGCACTTTACCTTCATTAGTCTCTTGTTTCCCTGTATTGGGTGTTGTTGTTTTTCTCCCTGAGGATTCTACTAATATTTCTCTTTTTCCTGTTGAGAGACGAAAGATATTTTAATGAATATTGTTAATATCTTTCATTTGCTTATTCATTTTTCTTTCCACTTATATGTTTACATATTTATTTGAAATGGACCTCTTGGAACACAGAACTAAATCATAATTCTTGGTTTATACTTCATTATCATTGGTCCACGTGTTAATGTATGTATTTATATTATACTGAACGCTAACAACGATAACCAAGAGCCAAATGACTAATAATAAGTTTGATTTGGTTTTGAATTTTATAAGCAGGCTATCATGCTATATGTAATCTTTTGAGACTGCCTATTTTTCTTAATGTTATGTCCTTAAGATTCATTCCATGTTGGCGCATATGGATTTAGTTAACTTATTTTTATTACCATATAATTCTCCCTTGTGTTAATATACCATAATTTGTCATCTTGGTGATATATATATTTAATAGTTTACTTATTTCATGTTATAAAGAGTGCTAAAATGAATATTTTTGTACATGTTTCATGGTTCATACATAAGAGAGTTAAATATACTTATATGGTGAAATTGCTAGGCCATAGGGTATGTGATGATTCAATTTCAAAAGAATGCAAACATGTTGTGCAGTGTGGTGAGCCTAAAGATGCTTCCCACCAGGAATATACAAAAGATTGTATTCACCTACATGTTCTCCAGTGTTTGACAGAGATGCTTTTTATTAGGGTGAAGACAGTCCCCTTTATTCTTAGCTGAGAATTTTTACTATAAGTAGGTACTACATTTGTCAAATACTTTGCATCATCAACTGATGTATCATTAATTGAGATGATCTTGTATTTTCTAATATAATTAATATAATATAATATACAATATAACATATTACAATATCTTTATAGATAACATTTTGTGGGTTCTTCCCTATGCTTCATGTATTATAAAGCATTGTTTTCCTCTGGCTAGACTTATGTAAGCTCCAGGAATTATTTGACCTAATGGTTTCCTAATGGTTCTTATTTCTGTTGTCTGAGGTAGTTTTGCATCAGGTATGCACAGATCAGTACTCACTCTCTGGAACTTTCTCTCTATGCAGCTCCCACTTCTTCAGTATTTTCTCCCATAAATGCTAGCTGCTTTGGCCTCCCCAAATTCCAGTCTCCTTCTCTTCAACTCAGTACCACCACTGGGCTCTGTTTGGGTTTTCATCTTCCTGTGTTGTGGCCTAGAAACTGCCTATAGGTGAGACTGTCATAGGTCTCTCTTTATTCGTTTCCCTTCTTTCTAGGATCAAAGATGTGCACTGCTTAGTGTATAATGTCTGAAAACTAGCATTTCATATATTTTGTAAATTTTCTATTTATTTAAGATGGAATAATAAAGCTGGTTCCTGATACTCTAATATGGCCAAAAGCAAAAGTCAGCATAGTTATTCATTTTTTATGAAAGAAGTTAAATTTAATTATTTTCCAGTCAGCTTTGTTGCTTTTAGAATCTTTTGCTCTTTACTCATACATCCAATCATTTTTTTAAAAAAAATATTTGTATTATTTGTTTAATCCATCGAGGGTCTGATTCTGCTATTTGTGAATTCTGCTGGCTCTCCTTCATGGTGCTTGATTTCCTACACGTTTGGTGACTTTTGATTGAGTTCATACTTCTTGGAAGTTTAGCTGATATTTTCTTTGATTTAAGAATGGTTTCCTCAGAAAAGGTCTGAAGTTGTTTCTGCCAGTGCCTATAGTTACTATTCATCTAGGACTACTTCAAAATAAATTCATGGCTTAAAATGCTTCAGACTTGCCAGGTCCAGTAGCATTGCTTTATAAAACCCATTGAGAACCTGTTTGTATTTATAAATTCTTAAGCATTAATTTTTTTTCTCTACCAGCACCAAGTTTCACGAGAGGCATCTTTCTAACAGTAGCAGCAGAGGTGTAGGTGGTGGTGGTGGCAGGTGTGTAGGGGTGGGGTGAGGGTGGGAAAGAGGTGTACACTAACTGTATATGAACTGAGAATGTGGCACCCTGTCTTCTCAAGTTTATGTGGGAAACTCATCTATGAGACTTTCCACATTGGCTTGGATCTAGGATTTATTCCATGTTTCCCGTCGTCTGTGAAACCTTGAAAACCAGCCCTCCAGGTTACCTGAGTTTGGAAAATATCTTCAAGGTAAAAGCAAAAATTGTGCTTAGTTTCTCTCACTTCATTTTTTGGCCTCAAATAATCCTTACCTTTATATAGCATACTCACAAATTTAACGCTGGCTATGTACACTGCATCCAGCATTCTTTGTTATTTTTAGGGCAGGTAGGTTAGGGCATCTAGGCTGCCCAGCTGCCAGGAAAAGAATTCTTATTTACTTTTTGTTTTTCTTGAATTCTCTTGTATTCTACTAATCTTTCCATTCCTTTCACTGTTATGAGTGTATTCTTTATTTTTGTTGTGATTACTGTCATTTTTAATGAGTTGCCACAGGAAAGGAAAGCATATATGTGTGTTCAGTCAAATTCCTTAAGCTACACATTATACATAGTCACATTTTAATTACTCTGAAAAGTGAACTTTTAAAATAGAAGACTGAAAAAATTAAAAAAAAAACAAATGTGATATTCTCTATTTTTCTTTATTTTTAAAGTGGATTTTTAAAGCAGATCAGTAAAAAAGGGTTTTACATTGAACTGAATACATGAAAGTTAATCATATCACAGTTAACATCATGCTAATGTGATTAGATATTTTTATATCATTATACTCTTAACTTGATCTCTCAATAAACCCGGCAGTTCTGAGCATATACTTGTAATGCCCTATGCCAGACAAAAATATTCACAGGAAGTACATTACTTAATTTAGAAATTAGAATATTTTCCTTAGAAATGTATTTAAAGAGTAAGAATATTCTATTTTTGAATATTATGCATAGCTTAAATATTATTGAGGTTAGTTATATAAATCTAGATTTTTAAAATACATAAAGTCAAATATCTGGATATGATATGAAACTTTTTATTTTGCTATTCTTTTAAAATCACTGATATGGCAGAGATTTCTGGCCTTAGATCAGAACACATATATTAACATTTCATGAAGAAAGGGAAATTTGGATCATATTTATGATACGCCAAATAGTAAAATAAATATACACTAGATAAGAATAATTCTCTGTGGTTTGGCCCACAGAGACACATTCCATGGCCAGTTGACAACTACTCTCTTGGGAATTGTGAACAGTGAAAAAAATGGTATTTATTTTATTTTTCTTGGTATTAACTTCTATTTTTTGGTACTATCTGCTCTAGAATGGGCTTGACTATAGTTGTAGCCATAGCAGCTGTCAGGATTGGTAGCCCTTTAGGAGATAAGACTAGTTGGAGAAATTAGAAGATATTTATTTTGGACTGATATAAACCTGAGTTTAGTCAACATTTGCTCAGATTCTGTGGTTTGGGGCACTGTGATCCCTGTCAGTTCCATGGTTAAATTTGCATCAGTGATAGAGTGGGCATTTGTTCTGTTAGAAAGACAGAAAAGAAATAAGTCTTTAAAAAAGCATTCCTTTATTCAATTCACACCATAATAACTCTGGTCTGACTCAAGACTAAAATTCAGTGGAACTGACCCTTACTGTTGAAATCGAATGGCATCTCAGATGATGAAAAACCTTGAAAATCCAGCTGGCTAATCATTGAGCACCTTCTATCATCTGTCCCAGTTGTTGGCTATCTGAATAACTACAATAAATTTCCTGTGGAAAAATTTTCTAAACCATCTGATAGCAATACAGATCCATAAACAGAATTAAATGTTCCTGTCCATTCAATTTGATTGTTGTTGTTTTTTGAGATGCCAACTCAAAGCTCAGGTTTTTCTTGCAGTGGAGATTAAAGGATTCTACCACAACAAGAAGTTCTATTCCTAAAATGACATTGTGAAATCAGTATGAAATCTTTCCAGGGTTTCTTGGTTATTTCTCATAGAAACAGTATGTATGTTTGGTGAATTGTGAAAGTATTTTGCAATGTGATCCATTTCTTTATTACTTTTTAGTATTAAAATCAGTATCAGACTATTATTAGGTATAGCTTCTTAACAATGAATTTAGTGAGCAATTTGAAAATGTGATTGTTGTCTATTGGATGGCCATGCTAAAGCATTGATCACCTTATAGAATAATATGATCTCTTTATTGCTTTTAATATAGATGGACATTAGATGTAGCTGTCCATCTCCAGCCATACTAATAGATTTTGGTCTGCTTTATTTTCTCATGGAATTATACCCTACAGAAACCCAGCCTAAGACATGAAATAAGGAAGTTAGAGTTCTGTTATAAAAAATGATTAGCATAAAGGTTATATCTTTTGATTATTATTATAAAAGAGTAGCCTAAGCTAATGTTCAAAATAATATTTTCATATTTAGAAAGATGACAACATAAACATTTTGACAATGCACCACCTTGCAATTAGTAAAATAGAAAATGGATTAATGGACTAAAGTTTAAGAATGATCTACATTTTTTCTCTCTACATTATAGCAAGTTCAAAGTTATCCTTACAAATATCACTGTTATTGACTTTTATCCTTAAATACTTTCCTAAGAGCAGGAGAAAGTTTGAGTTGAGTTTAAAGTTATATACAGTGCCCTGGCCGGTGTGGTTCAGTTGGTTTAGCTTCTTCTTGTGAACAAAAAGGTCACCAGTTCAATTCTTGGTCAGGGCACATTCCTGTGGCAGCTGATCAATGTTTCTCTCTCCCATCCATCTTTCTCTCTTTCTCTCACTCCCTCCCTTCCTCCCTCCATTCCTCCCTCTCCCTTTCTCTCTATATATAATCTATAAAAACACATTTTAAAAAACTTATATACAGTGGATTGTGTTTAATCTTAGATATGCCCATAGGAATGTCTTATTCTAAATTCTCTCACAGAATCCTATATTCTCACTGTTGTAGCAGTTATTGTGTTTAATTTAATTTTTATTTTTATGTTTGTACATTTTCATCATACGGTAAGCTTTAAGAATGCAATACCATACTTTTCTGGTTCATATTATATCCCTCATACTTATCCCAGTGACTCCTAGAACAAGCTTCAATAAATATTTTTTACTTCTTGGTTTAATAGAAGTTTTAACATTTTTACTCTTATGTATAAACTCAGAATACTCCTCTCCCATAAAATCGCTAAGTAAAACAGAAAAATATTCAAGAGAAAATATAGTATATATGATTTTTAAGGTTGCCACTACTTACACTCTCACCTTCAAAGTTTATTTTTATTTCTTTAGGCTCTGGGTGTGCTTACTCAACCTTATTTTTGTAGTTGCGCTAGGCCAGCTCTCATGGCTACAGTTGAAGCTGAAATGAAGTTAGAATTGAAAGAACAGACGAGAACTGGATATTTGCCATCAATTTTTATCTTTCACTAACCATGTAGACCATTTTCCAAGACTGGGCAATATAGGTCTCCTTAGAAATAACTGATGGGGTAGAAGAGCAAAGAATATAAGCCAAATGTCCTGTAAATCTAGAAGCAAAATGCCTCTGATTCAAGTAGACGTTGTAATGACATCCTGTACCTGGCTTCATAAAATTCTCAATGGTAAACACACAATTCAGGCAAAGGAGACCACTGGAAATTTTGTCAGTTGTTCAGCTTGTAAGAATGGCTTTGTGTTAGATTTGTAATAATTGGTATTGAATATTATAGTTTTGGTAAGCGACCTAATTGTCGAGTGTAACATAATATACATTTCTTATTTTAAATGAAAGCTTTTCTATACCTTAGTACCTTCTCAAACTTTTACTGATCATGCAGGTTTTCCATGCTGTCTGAAAGTAGGGTGTTCCTATGCACGCTTTCGTAAGCCGGAATGACATAAAGTGAAGAAGCAGTTACCATTAACATACATGGAAAAATTCTGAGCATTCCCAGACCCAAATAATAACCTACCAAATCATACCAAATAACATATAAAACCTAAAGTAACATTAACGTAGAGTAAAAGCAGGAATGATATGATAAATACACAGCCTGTGTAAGTAGCAATAATGTATAGAGAGTGTAGTTTCATTTATTAAAAAGACTAACTGAATTCTCCCATCAACCCACTCAAGCCGTTAACTTTCCACTGTATCTGTTACTGGACGCCAACTTCAAGAGACCCCTTCATGGCAGCCATGGAGAAAAACCAAACCATCTGAAGCATCTCAGGTACTTGCTCATCATGGGCAACTTGTTCTTTTCACATGGACGATGACTGACACCCTCGTTGAAACGGTGGCAATTCAAGTAATTGAATTGAGCTAAGACTTTTTAAATGAAGCAATGCAATATTTAGGGGAGAAATTGCTTTTAAAAGAATCAATTTTAAATAAGCTCTTTTAACCAGGAAAGCATGGAGAAATCTCTTAAAACTGCATGTTCTCTCTCTTTTTTTTTCAAGCGGCATCTAAATCATGTTCTTCAGTTTTATGATCTTGAAGATTATAGAAAATTTATCTTATGTAATGTAGTTTTAATTCAGAAGGAATTCAGATAATAATCTCCTTTTACCTCTATTCCCTTTTGTTTTTTGTTGAATGGAGAAAGGAAACAATTATTAAAAGTAAAGAGTGGCTTCCATTTACCCTCTTATATATACAACTATTAATAAAACAAACCTACCTGGTAGGTTCCCAGGTAAGTGGTTCTGTGGTGTATCTTTAAAAGTGTTTTCCACACCACAGCTATCTGTACTGTTCTTAGAATTATGCCCTAGACATTCCTTGGGTTCCAAAAGAGTGGCTAATATACCCGAAAAATAAATGGTTCCTCAAGTTCTGCCTAGATTTCCACTTTTTCCACTTCCCTAGCGGAGCTATTTGGAGAGATCTCAGTGCATCAGTCAGTAACTGTTGCCAGATTTCATATATTTTTGCGGCCCACAAAATTTAAAACTCTCTTAAACTCACATCAAGCAATTAGGTCGGACCCATTTTGTGGCTGTTGAAAATGATTACTACTTGTTCTGGTTAATGAAAAATTTTAAATTAGGTCAAAGGTTTTTGTGGGTTTTTTGTTTGTTTTATTTTCTTTATTCCTGAATTAGTTGCCTGATAACATGAGACTAAACCTCAGAAAATAGTTATGTGCTTTCATTAGAATTATGTTCCTTGAAGTGTGTAGTAATGTTCTCATGGTCAAATATTGTTTCAATGGCAAAATGAAGAATGTTAGTTTATTAATCTGCATTGTAAAGTATGACAAGTTTAGGTTAAGCTATCTGGATCCTTGGAACTAAGGGTGTGCTCACTGTGTGGTTAGTTTTTATATCAATTAATAATTGTACTTGGCTACTAGTGACAATATGCTGACTAGAGTGATTTAAATACTTATGGTTTTATTTTTATTAGTCAATAAAAAGAATGGAGATGGGCAGTTACTGAAATCTGTTCAATAGCACAAACATGTCAGGGATTCTGGAACAAATCTCTTAGCCTTCTCCTGATGGTCCCCAAATGGCTGCTGGAACTCAAGACATTATTACTATGTTTTGGGAAAGAAAGAAGAGAAAGGAAGAAGTGTAAAGGGACACCTGTCAGCTTAATAAACATTTCCAAGCATCTCATCCAACTGTATATTACATCTTGCTTGTGATGTATGCTTTCATCTTATTGAGCATCCTTTGAGCAAGTGAGGCTGAGGAATGTATTTTAGCTGGGTACACTTCCTTCCCTATCCTGTCTTACAAAGGAAGGAGCTAAAAACATGGATGTTATACATGTAGAGTGTAGAGCTACTGCCACATACACGCTACATTTCAGTCCCTCTCATATGTATTCCTCTTTGAAGTTAATAACCCAAAGCAAAAGATACAATATATCATCCACCTACCACCTTTGTTAAAGGAACCTGAGTTTCATCTCCCATTGCTAATGGAGCAATAATTAGAGCTCACTCATCTGGAGGGGCATGGACAGGATTGTGATGGACAGCTCCAGTATAGGATATACCTTTGGCATTCAGCAATTGAGGTTTCCATTGCTTAAGACCAACCTTGAAAGTTTATGGCATGTAGTACATAATTAAATTTTTATATCATCAATTTTAGCCCTCTGTACACCAAGCCTAGTGTCTTAGCTTTCTAGGGCTACCATAGCAAAGTACCACACAGAGTGGCTTATACAATAAAAATGTATTGTCTCACAGATCTGGAGGCGAGAAGACCAAGATCAAGGTGTCGGTGGGGTTGGTTGTGAGAGAGAATCTGTTCCATGCCTCTTTCCTAGCTCCTGGGGTTTCCTGGCAATCTTTGGTATTCCTTGGCTTGTAGATACCTTGCCTCAGCTTCGGCCTTCATCCTTACATGCTGTCCTGCCTTTTATCTTTATACAGTGTCTATCTCTGTCCAGATTTCCCCTTTTGATGAGGACACCAGTCATATGAATTTGGGCCCTAGTGACTTTATTTTAACTTGACTAAATCTGCAAAGACCTTATTTCCAAATATGATCACATTCTGAAGTATTGGAGGTTAGGACTTCAACATATCTTTTTAAGGGGATATAATTCAACCTATAAACAGCTTGTATGCAAATTATTTAGTCAGAAAATAAACCTGCAATATCTACACTGCAACAACCTTTTTCTTCTTCCTCCATTTTCGGGGAAGTTCTAGATTTTAGAGGTATTTAAGAATTTTTAAGGGCCTTCTCAATAGCATACAATAAAAATATTATCACAAAATATATGATTTATCTGGATGTAGATATCTACTTTACATTATTACTTTAATTAACTACTTTAACCATACATCTCACTTTTCTCAAAAATAACATTTTTGGGGGAATAACAACTCATTCATCCCCTAACACACTGTAAACAATACACTAAATAAACAATCCAATTTCAAAAAAAGACATGCTTACTGACTTACTTAACATAATAATTTCTAATAAAGGAATATCATATGGAACAAATTCAAATTGAGCATCACATTTGGATGAAATAAAACACTTTTGCTCTGCCTTAGTATACCAGATAAGGTGAAGGAAGTGGTAGCCTCTATTTTGTACAAGTGTTTTCCATGTGTTTTGAACTGCTCTCAGGTTTAGCCTGTATTTTGTCATAAACTCAAGAACAAGAAAATTCTTATCCAGTGGGTCAAGTTGTGTTCACCAGAAAGATAAGTTCAAGTCCTAAACTCTGATACCTGTGAATATGACCTTATTTGGAAATAGGGTCTTTGCAGATGTAATCAAGTTACAATAATCTCATACTGGAAGTGAGTCCTCATGTAGTGACTGGTGTCCTTATAAGAAGAGGAAAATTTGGACCCAGAGGTGTGGCGGAAGGACGCCATGTGAAAACAGATTGGCATAATGCATTTAAGTCAAAGAATGCCAAGGATTGCCAGTAATGAGCAGGAGCAAGGAGAGAGACATGGAACAGATTCTCCCCTGAGAGCTTCCGGACAGCTTGCCAAGGCTATTGCACTTGATTTTGAACTTTAGGCTTTTAGAACTATGAGAATACATTCCTGTTACTTCAAGCTACCTAACTTGTGATAATTTGTTAAGGCAGCCCTAGAAAACTAATATATACAGCATGTCCAGTTTTGATATCAAATGCCTGTCTTAAGATAAGCACCAACTGCTCCCTTATCCAATCTCTTCCTTCCTTGATGAGCATAATAAACTTTATTAAAATTTATGTTCAACTTGTATTTTCTCACTATTGTCTATTATTTATATTAACTTCTTTTCATTTACTTGATATATATACACATATTCCAGTCTATGAAAACTGAAGTTTTTAGATTGGGATAATATACCTCATAATTTCCCTTTACAATGAATGGATTTTGTTTTCAATTTAGGTTAAGGGTTTCAGGAACAAAATTAAGATCATTAGATGAGCTATAGGCTTTACTATGGTCACAGCATGAGGAAAGAAAAAGTGTTTTCAGCAAGGCTAAGTTAAGTGGGTGTGTTGGTTTCCTGGGAAAATAGTAATGTAATGTGTTATTGTAAACACTTACTCATATAATTTAAAAAAATACAGATATAGAGGGAGAGGAAGTATATGAATTTGTCAGGAAAAGAACAGAAGAGCAAAGTAAGAAATGAGCAAGAAGGGAGAGGCAGTTGGGAGGAGCAAAGTGAGAAGTATTTGAAAAAGTATATTTTTACCATCACTCTTGCTCTCTGACACTTTAATATTAGTCATCAGCTCTGTTTATCAGATTGTTGTGTAGTTTATTAGATGAATTTTTTAGACTTTATATTTAATTGCTACATTATGATTTAAAATATAATGACCAATCCCCTCATATCCTTCCTGTTTGAACAAACAAGTATCACATTGTCATATAGTGTACTGACCACCCAAATTCTGTGACCTGATACCCCTCCCCAATTCCTGCACTTAGGAGCTCCCTTATCCCACTCTTTTTCATTGCACTTATCACATTCTAGCAAGATTTGTAATTTACTTATCTTTGTTTTGGTCAGCTTTTACTGTCCTCTGCCCCCCCCAATGGAAGTTCTTTGAACTCAGACACCTTAGTCACTGATGAGTCCCATGAATATAGGACAGTGATAGGTGCTAAATGTTGTTTTTGTTGTTGTGTTTTTCTTTTTTCTTTTTTTTAATGAGTGTATTTTCTTTAAAATTAATCTGTTGTGGCATTTTCAGGGCTTTTTAAATCATTCACCTTATATTTTTATATATGTTTGTGATAGTTGTATATTGGACTAGGAATTTGTTGGCTTGTGTGTTCTCATTTTATCACTTGACATGGAATTATGTACGTTTAAATATGTTTAAAGAGGGGTCATGGTTGCTTGACCTATTGTTTGCCTCCTGAAATATCTCTATAGCATAGTTTAGTAAGATGTTAACAAATCCCAGTGAAACACATCTACTCTACTCTTGTCTCCAACTCCTGGTCTCTTCAAACTTTTAAAACTGTCATAGATTACTGGAAACATGACTGCATTTGAAATTAGTTCAATAAAACAGTAGTTGCAGATGCTCCATTAAGGGTTTAAAAACAAAATTGTCAGCCAAAGAAAATGGCTTGTAAATGTCTGGCCATCACTCCAGCGCTGCAGAAGTAAGCTTTCTGGCAACGAGGGAAGTGGGGCTCCCTGCTTGCTGACACATAAATGACTAAATTGGAGAGATTTCTTAGTCTGTCTGCTAACCAGCGGTGTGGATGTGTAACTGGATGCTGGGACTGCAGTGCAGTTGTAGGTGAAAATCCAGGAGGTGATGAAAGACGATCTATGGTAATAGAGTTGGAGGAACTCGAGGGATTGGATCAACCAAGTATAGTCTTGCTGCTCCCTCTTTCTCATTTGTATAAGCATTGTTGTGGGTTTTTTTTTTTTTTCCTTTCTATAATCTAGAAAGTAAAGGGAAATGCTTTCCAATTTAATTGATGGCTCAGTCTGGCATAAGCGATTCCACATGGTGGTTGACGAATGACTCTTGGGTTAACCCCTCCTCTTATTCAAGAAATAGACAAATAAATCTAGCAGAATTTTCCCTTTTTTCACTAGAACTATCACTTGGGCATCAATTTATCTATCTTAGATGAAATTTTAAATATTTCATAAACTGATGAAACCTTCTGTTCTTGGTTTGGGGGAAAAGTGGAATATCATAAATAGAATCTTCGTACATTCCTGGTCATTAGGTTGATGGATGGTTGAAGGGAAAGCTGCATCCTGGGTTTTTTAAAGGCATGTCTATGCTTAGCTCAGATTATATGGTGACTTCCAGTGTAACTATACTAGTATCTCTTTACACAAGAAAAATTTCTCTTAAATAACAATATAAATTTGGGGTTGCTCAAGGGATTTGAAAGAAAGGTTTGGAATATGCCAGTGCTAATATATAATCAGAAGGTCAAAAATTTTTAGCTGGAGAATCATTCAATATACTCATTCATCACGTTCCACTTTTGCTCATGTAAAACAAAGACATACAAATACATTACACTACTGTACCGCACAATCAGACTTAAAAAAAGTACATATGTACTGCTGATAATTCACAGGATTCACCCTGTGATAACTATACATTATAGATATATTTCTTTTTTTTTCTTTTTTTAAAAATATATCTTTATTGATTTCAGAGAAAGGAAAGGAAAGAAAGAGAGAGAGATAGAAACATCAATTATGAGAAAGTCATTGATCGAGCCCGCAACCCGGGCATGTGCCCTGACCGGGAATCGAACCCCGATCGCCTGGATCCTAGGTCGACGCTTAACCACTGAGCCACGCCTGGCTGGGCCATAGATATATTTCTTATTATGTTGTTCCCAAAACTCATGAGCACAAATAAGATGAATGAAAATTTCAATATCCTTCATGTATATGATACAATTTACTTAAAAATGGCAATGCATTATATACAGTAAAATATTCTGAACTTACCAAGAATCAAAGACAAAGGAAAAAAGTTAAAGCTTTCTCCAATCTGTTAGGTGGGCTATATTGGAGAGATGGCTTTTGCAGCATTCTTGGAAAATTCAGTTTAGGATTCACAGACTATGATCCTCAAATGAAAACAGCGTATGCTCATACACTTCACTGAAGCCAAGTGGTGGAATGATATACTGCATCCAAGCTGTTTCCCTAAGTGAACAGGCTCTAGCCTTTCTGGCTGAGTTTATCAATGCTCAAAAAGACCTCACATTCTTTGGAAGTTGAGTTTGAACCAAAACTTCATTAGATCTTCTGTTCTCTCTCTATGTGGTCCTGGGTGACCAAAGAGCTCTGGGAAATTTGATAAGACTACATCCAGTTTAAGTGCTACTCCTGGGTGGTCCTTATCAGTTAATAGAGTTTGGTACTGGAGCCATCATAAGAGATTCTGAGAAGTCCAAAAATCTGGGCTTGGACAAGATGCAGTCTATTAAGAATGATGATTACTCCAGAGAATATCAATATGATAACTTAGCAGGACTAAGGTAGTTCTGGGAGAATGTACAGATTATGTCAACCACACCTCACCAATTCTACTACCAGTTCTGTTTAGCATCTTCCAAGGCCCAACTGAAGGCACAATGTTTTCAGATTGAGCAATAATTAGGATGGATCAAGGCAGGTAATCAAAACTTTCTAGGAATTTTCTTATGGCTAGGAAGACAAAGAAATTTGCTTTTATCTACTAAAGTCCAGTAATTTATCTAAATAGTATCAACCCTGAAATATATATATATTAATAAAAGGGAACTGAGGTTTGGCTAATATAGAAATCATTTATATTTTACTATAAAAATAATGTATAGTGGACAGAGCATGAGCTTTGGAGACAGCCAATTCTGGGTTCCAATACCCATTCCACCATTTACTGGCAGAGAGACTGGCTGAGACACTTAGGGCATTATCCCAAGAGGTAGTACATGTGGAAAATATCAAGAAATATTCAAAAAGTGTTCAGGCATTTTTATACATGTTAATCTTTTAAGAAAAGTAACAATATTTCAACAGGAAGAGAATCCAGTTGCAGAGCCATGGGGTTTGGGGTCAGAAAGATTTGGGTTGACACTGAGTGACTATGAGCATTTTCTTACCTTCTCTCTGAAGCAGGGTTATTCATATGCAAACGAAGTCATTATCTACCTTGTGGAATAGTGACAGGGACTAGATAAGACATAAAGTACCTAGCATGGTGCCTGGCACATTCTAGGTGCTAAGTCAGTGTTATCTTATGTTCCCTCCATTTCCCACCCATGACTTCTCATAGCTACTTGGGTGTTCTGTTGACAATATAATATTGCACAGATAAAGCCTGGGTCTGGACCATTCTGACAATTCTTTTGTTCCATTTTTTTCACATCAAGAAAGAACAAATGGAGACTTTCTGCCCTTGGCATGGAGTCCTGAATACAGAAGAACAGAAGATCTTAACTTCTGTGCATCTCTTGAGGCACAGTCCATATAGGCCCCAGTGAGGGTTCTTGGTTTTTACAACCCCCATGGACTAAATCCTCAGCAGAGACCTGGGATCAGGCAGTCTTTGCTGGTTCATTGATAACAATTTGACCACCTTCCAGCTGCCATTTTTAAAGTCCAAGAACCCAAACTACCAAGATTTTCACCATTCAGGATATTGACACCATAGAAGGTAAAGCCCAGATTTGCTCCTGAGCTCCATTTGGCAGCACAGGGGATAATATCACTTCTCAGGGGGCCAGTGCACAAAAAGGACACCAAACAGAGGACTCAGAACAAGTCCCTTATGAGACAGAGCTTCAGGAGAAGCAGGGACTGCTTGATTTAACACAGTAAAGATGAACATTTCAGGACAATCATGTGCAGTGTCTGTGTGCATGTAACTTTTTTTCTTGAATTACAGACATTATTTTAAATCAAATATCAGCAAATGAAGAGAGGCTAATTCCTAAGATATGAAAGATCAAGTGGAAGAAATATCTTAAAGCACAGAGCAAAACTATAAAAAGATGAAAATATGAAAGAAACAAAGACTTAAGTGATGGAAACAAAGGAAAAAGTGTCCTCCTAGGAAAACTAGATGGCACCTTGTTTCCAAAACTCAGTAGAAAATGTCCATGGAATTCCAGACTCACACATATAATTCTTTGAATGCTCAGCTTGAATGTCTAGCAATCATTTCAAATTTAATATGTCTAAGACTGAACTTCTGATCTTTCCTCACACAAATTTCCTTTCGTAACCTTCCATATCTTGGTTAATGAAAACTTCATCCTTCAAGTTGCTCAAATAAAAAATCTTGAGTTGTCTTTGACTTTTCTTTCTTTCACACTTCATATCTAATTTATTAACACTTTTTTTTTTTTTTAACTAACATTATGCTGAATTTGATCACATCTAACACATCCACTGCTGGCGTCCTGATCAAAATCACCATCATATCTCACTCACATGATTTCAATAGTCAACCAATAAATCTCCTTTTCCCTTCTCTCAACAATCAGAGGAATCTGTTAAAATAAGTTAGTTCTTGTGACTCCACTGAATAAACCCTTCAGTAGCTCTCCTTCTCTCAGTAAGAATCAAATTTATGGCGATGACTCCTAGGGCCTTACATGATTTGTCCCCACTTCCTATTCCCACCATCTCCCCCTGCCCATAATTTCATGACCTTACTTTATCCTGACTCAACCCTTTCTCACTCTGCTGTAACCCCATTGGTCTCCTTGTTTCCTAAACATGGCAGGTATTCTTCTTTCTGGAATTTTTATCCCCTCAATAATAATATGCCTGTCTCCCTTCCCTCCTTTAACCTACTTAATATTGTAAACATCCTTTGCTTTATGTGTCTCCATAGCAATAATCAGCATCTAACATATATCTTACATATTAACCTTGTTTACTCTCTGTCTCCCATCCCCACCATAGCCTGAAAAGTACAACTTCATTGCAGGAATTTATTGTCTGAGTCTTCCCTAATGCGTCCTCAGAAACTACTGGTACATAGTATTGGTTGAAGTTTCCTGATTGTGGCCAGTGCCTGATGGGTCATTTCTGCAGTGGTTCTGAGAGTCAGTCAAGGAGGCCCACTTGAAGCCCCTTTACTGCCTTGCCAACATTTGGTACGCACTAATTAAATAAACTAATCCCTTTTCTGCTTAAAATTGCTTCAGTAAGTTCAATTTTCTGAGACTGCACCATTGTATAATGTAGAGAAAGGAATTATTTGGAAATAATTGTGCTGTGTGTCCACAATATAAAGGCAGATGGCAGGAATTGCTCCATTCTTCACTTCAGATCTAAAGGGAAGGGCTTTAAAGAGAACACTGAGAACCTAATTAAGTCCATCGCAGACTGGGGGGGGGGGAGGAGGCACAGTACTCTGGTGCCTGACTCCAACTTGTTAAATCTAAATGTCACAAATGAGTGACTGGCCAGCAGCTGGTAGACGAGCCAAGGAAAGAGGAGGCTGGCTAGCACTTGTGCTCAGAAGTTATTACAGCGAAGGGCACCTGTGTGATTCCCTACACACCATGCATGGGCAATGCATGAGAGAAAGCCTGCACAGGATCATCTCAGTTTCTGCTAGTATCAGGGCTCCCTGAAGGGCAATGTGACCTCACGGGAGACATACTGAAGAGGCCCAGACCCTGAAGGCTTCTTAAGGAACATGGAAGAAGTAATCAACCAGCCAAAGGGGGGGCACTTCCCTGGAGATGGAAGGTTTCTGAGGAATCTAAGAAATATTCTGAAAGAGTCAGCTTTATATACGCAGAACTCAAAGATTACCACTCCAGCTCATTACAGTGCCAGTCAAACAATTTTCTTGTTCTCTTTGCCCCCTTTCATTCCAGACCACCCACAGCAAAGAGTTGCCATCACCCTCTTTCCTAGATACAGTTTCCGCCCATATTCCCTCAATTCCCCATCATAGGCCCTACCCGGGGGACTGAGTTTTGATCACTGAGTGGTAGCCTTCTCACTGAACTCTGTTTGGAGACTCAAGGAAACAATAAAAACTGTATTGTTTATAAATGACAAATGCATAATAACAATTAAATTACAAATATTATATAAAAAGCTCGCCATAAAATTATGACTTCAGATTTTAGAGATAAATTTCTCAATAAACAGCCATATTGAAAACTAAGTGAGATTTGAGAAGCAAGAAAAAGAAGCCTGATTTAGAGAATAAAAAGGGAGGAAAATATGCAAGAATGGGAATGAGCTATGAGACATAACTAGAGAGGTGATTAAAATAGTAATAAACAATAAACTATTTCTACAGACAATTCTACGGCAACAAATCTTAGACATCATTGACATAAATGCTTCTCTAGCATAATTTTAGCTTCTAAAATTACCCCAAGGGAAAATAAAAAACTTAAGCCAATAATCATAAAAGTGATTGAGAAGGTTAATGCCATTAATAAAAGCCACTTAGACCACAGATTTTCACATCTTCTATCAACCTCTTAAAAAACAAATAATTTCTATGTTATTTAAGCTATTACAATCACTGGGGGGAAAAAATCCTTAAAATAAAAACTTAGGACGTTAGCATAAAAAACAAAAGTTTAGCCCAACCTCATACGTAAATGCAGATGCAAAGATCTTTGTAAAATAAGAGATCTTTTTAATATCCAGGAACTTACCAGTATAATTTATTTACATAAATCTATAAAAAATCAAAATCACATGGTAATAGCAATATATTCTGAAAAAGTTATATAAATGAATGAGAATAAAAGTAAAATATACAATATGACAAGATAATTTATCACAAACTAAAACTAGTTATTATTCTGAATTATAAAACTATCATTGCAATTAATATAAAGATATGAGATGAAGACTTCAGCTAGCATTGCTTTGGAATAATTAAAAAAAAAATGAAGTCAGTGTAGACATTGGAAAATAAGGGTGTTTTTTTCTAATGACAATATTGTGCATCTTGAAATCCAAAGATTCCAATTAAAATAAAAATCAATAAAGAAAAGCTTAAATAAGAAAATTTGTTAAAATAGAAATAATATGTAAAGATCAACAGCTTTTGTCTATGTCATCTGTAAGCAAATGGCAATAAAAAATGAAAGATATCTATATATTATGGATAATTTTATAAAGAAAACACAGGATCTATGTAAAAATATCTTTGAATCTTATATAAGGACATACATTAATATTTGAACTATGGAATAACACTGAGCTTGAGAAAAATGAAAAAGGTGAAAATGCCAATTCTTTAAAATTATTCCATAAATTGTGGCATTTCTAAATAGAACTTAATCAAGGTTGATTTTAGAATTGGATACAATGACATAAAAGTTCACTTGGAAAAATCTATGTCTGAGAACAGCCTAGGAAGTGCTATTAGAATTAAAATTTAAATTAATTAAAAATAAAACTTAAAAATATGTTCTTTAGCTGCTTTAGCCATGTTTTAAAGTGTGGCTAGTGCTTCTTAGGTAGTACAGATTATAGAAGGTTTCCAACTTTAGAGAATAAAGTTGTGCTATTAGCAACAAGATAGCACTCTCTCTCTATAGTACTCTTATAAATATAACCTAAGAATATATGAATATAAATACATATATATGTACATTTAATTGTTCCCAATTGATTTAAAATTTAAATGTAAAACATTTAGAAGGAAATTATCAAGGCTACATATATAATATAAGGGTTAAGGGAGGAACTTCACAACATTACCAGAAAACCAGAAAAAATCAAAAGAGATATAGTTGAAAGTAAAGGATAGTATTACTTATTACACTAATCGTAATTCATCTTGAAATTTAAAACATTAAAAATGAAAAATATATATATATGTGAACGTCCTAGAAAGTATTATAAAGGGAATCAGCGGTATTATAATTCAAAGAATCATTGGAGACCATACACTGAGAGAGGGTGGTTGGGGTTAGCCTCTCTGAAGAGAGTATCTGAGCTGAGACTTGAAAGATAACTGTCAGCTTTGCTGTGGAGAGTCGGACAAGGAACATTCTAAGCTGAGTCCACAGGACCGAGAGCTTGTTTGAAGGGCAGAAAGAAAGTCTGTACCTGCTGTGTCAGGAGCAAAAGGATAGTTTGTGTGAGGTAAGATGAGAGAGGCAGGGCCTTGTAGGTCACTACTAAAAGAGTTTGGGTTTTGACCCACTTATGGTGAGCAAACAAGATAAGTACATAAATGTAAAAACTTTTTTTAAAAAAATCCTCACCCAAGGATATTTTTTTCCATTGATTTTTAGAGGGAGTAGAAGGCAGGGAGAGAGAGAGAGAGAGAGAGAGAGAGAGAGAGAGAAACATGGATTGGTTGCCTCCAGGACAAGCCCTGATGGGGCTGGGGATGGAACCTGCAACCCATAAAAGGAAAAGGGTGGGACAGGGTGGAATGCGTCACTGGGGAGAAAAAGGGACATCTGTCATATTTTGAACAACAACAACAACAAAACTTTATAACAACTCCACATTCCTCAGACACTAGCACGGGGTCAGTGGACTTAGTTCAGGCGCTTCACATTGTGTGCCGCAGCTTATGTTGCAAATTGCTTCAGGCCATGGTGGATTCAGAAACAAACAACCAAAAAATAAAACTTAAACTCATCCTCTCCACAAGTTTGGCGGAGAAGTACTGTTGTAAGACAATGTTCGGTTGCTTTTCTTAGAGCGGTGGGAAGCCATCGAAATGTGTTACAAAGAAATGAGTCTTTATATGTTTTACAAAAGAATCCTCTCCTTTAAAACTAAGTTATCCCAGCTTTCATGGAGCTGAACTGATTGGAAAAGACTCAAGGGTTAAAACGAGGAGAGTTGTTAGGAAACTTGTGGTGGTGTAGGGAGAAAATGATGGTGGCTTGGACCAGGGGGTGGCAGCTGTACTGGGGATGGATAGAAAAGGGAGTTTGAGAAACCATAAATGATTTCTGGTTTCCTTTTTCTTTTTCTTTCTCTTTTCTTTCTTTCTTTCTTTCTTTCTTTCTTTCTTTCTTTCTTTCTTTCTTTCTTTCTCTCTCTCTCTCTCTCTCTCTCTCTCTCTCTCTCTCTCTCTCTCTCTCTCTCTCTCTCTCTCTCTCTTTCTTCCTTCCTTCCTTCCTTCCTTCCTTCCTTCCTTCTTTCTTTCTTTCTTTCTTTCTTTCTTTCTTTCTTTCTTTCTTTCTTTCTTCTTTTTTTTTTTTGGCATCTATGGAGATAAGAGCTAATGAGAGAAGAGCTTGCAGGCAAAAATCAAGAGTTCTGGCTTGGGCAAATTTAAGTTTGAAATATATATTACAAACCAAAGTGGAACTAAAGCTCATCAGAGAGGTCTGGACAAAGGGCATGGTTTTGGGAGTTACCAACATATAGATGGAGCGTAACTAGCCATCCTGGTTTGCCCAGTACTGGCCTGGTTTTAGCACAGAAGGTCTCAAGTCCTGGGAACCCTCTTAGTCGGACAAAATGAGGGAGTTGTTCACCCTGTGCTGATGGTGTCTACACCATGGGATTGGATAAGAGCAACCAAGGAAATCTCACACAAGGATTGTGTCAGGCAAATATTAAGACTAAAGAGAATCTTAGAAGGTATAACCAGTAAGGAAGACAGAAAAGTGTCAAGTATCTGGAAACCAAGGGAAGAGACAATAAGAATAGAAAAGCAGATTTGGCAAGACGATGGTTACAAGTTACTTGAACAAGAAAATATTCTAGGGAATGATGGCGTGGGGCAGGAATGTCATAAATTGAAGAGTAAAGGGCAGGAAATAGGATTAGCAAGTGCTAAAAAGTCATCCTAGAAGTTTTGCTGTGGGGGGAGTGGGCGCAGAGGAATGGACAGTCGTTTGAAGAGACTGGAGGGAGTATAAAAGGGTTGTATATGATTCTGTCTTGGGAAGTGAAACTACTACAGAGGTGCAGTAGGTTTGTCAGGAAGTATTGAGAATCCATATGAAAAGTTTAGCATAAATTCAGTGGTTTTATTATTATTCTTTTTTTGGTTGGTGATTTTCTATAATTACATTTAGCTTCTCAGGAGCTGGCATGAAAAACATTTTGAAATTGTTTCAACCAGTGTTTGGGTTTGGGGGGAAGAGGGAGGGATGCTAAAGAAAAACGGAGGCAAGCAAGTTAAAATAATTAAAAGGGAATTATTAAAATTAGGAAACATAGACTAAAAGTTAAGTTAAAGGGTAAACAGGAAAAGGAAGTAGGTAGAAAGAGAATGGTAAATGAAGTCAATGGTTTCGATGTTTCATTGAGGTTGAAGAATTCTTGCAAAATGAGGACTTGAGAATGCCAGCCGAAAGAAGAGCAGGTGGCAGCCAGAGAAGGGAGGGATTGGATTTTATGATTTCGTGTTTGGTGAGTTAGTGGTGACGCAATGTCAGCATCACTGGCCAGGGGAGGGGTAGAGGAACAGGTGATTGGAAGTGAGGAGGGGAAGGATCTGACAGGCGGGCTTCAAAGGGCTCATCCATATGAATTCTGAAGTCACCAAGCATGAGTGCGTAAATAGGGACAGAGAAGGGGAAGGGGAGTCAAGGGCAAACTTGAGGGAGTGACTGGGCCAGCATATGAGAGTGAGAAGAGATGTAGTGGCGGTTTAGCCTGATGGTGTAACCTTCAAGTGGGAAGGAGTGAGGCACACCTGCTTCCCTACCTCCAGATCCGTGGTGTATGGGATCTGATAGGGGAAAAAACCTTTCCCTTCAGACTATTGCCAGGAAAATGGTGTCATCAGGACTTAAGGTAAAGCATTAAAGAGAATATTCAGAGAAGAGTTTGAAGTGACAAGGGAATCTCATGACGACATATTGTTAGGATTAGCTGCATAACTTTCAGTGCCCAGTACAAAATGGAAATGCAGGACATTATGTTAAAAAAATTATTAAGAATTTCAAGATGACAACAGATAAACATTCCGTCAAGTGTGGGCCCAAGTACTGGGTCCTGTGTGACCGCACAGGTCGAAAGACCATGAAGCCAGCCCTACCTATTCTGGTGTTTCACAGACATAGGAAAGAGATTTGGGAGGGAGGGCAGCATTAGGTCAGAGTAAGGGATATAGTGTACTTATGTATTTGTTTGTTTGGATCAACTATGTGACAGCCATTGTTCTAAAGCTTAACAAATATCATCTATTCCTCCTAACATGTGAGGTAGGCATTATTTCCCCAGTTTTTACAGATGAGACACCTTTGGGCTGGAAATTTAAGTAATTTGCCCAAGGTCATAGTAAGTGGCAGCCTGTTTCTAGATCTGTGTTCCTGTTTGCCCAGCTGGGGTGCCTCTCAGTGGTCCAAGAGATAATGCTTTGGGAGACTCAGACTTAGTGTTGACCAAAGTCAACATGAGTGGGAGACATGATAGTATTAGTCCTCATTAGGTCCCTAGAGGAAGAATAATAACAATCAGCAGTAAGGTATTGTTTTTAATACTTAACATAAGTATTCTCCATCATCTCTCATCTACATTCTAAAGAGGAAAGACACTTCATTTTTCAGGAAGTTTTGGGGTGTGGATTTTTGCCATGCTGATCTCTAAAGTGGATAAAGTTGAGGCCCCAGGGCATGAGGTAACTTCTTATTTCATACAGCTAATCCTGGAAACCCACATTTCAAACAAAGTGTTATAATCAGAAATAATTGAATCAAGTTCTTTGATGAAAGTTTAAAAAACATAATTGGGTAAATTGTTATTGATGGGCATGCCACAAATGGAATTTTAAAAAGTCCTCATATGTGGATGAAATTTCACACATAAAAAAAATGTCCCTGGGAAAGATCTGTGATCTAATTTTTTAGCCCTCTGGTTTGCTTTGGCCCTGTACGTAAGAACTCTATGATCCTGCCGTGTACTACTTGATGTGTATGCTGAACTGGTTATTTTATTTATGACTGAATCTCAGTTTATTCTTTGTCTCCAGGTACTTTTGCACTGCTATGTGTGTGAGGGATTGGGGGAAATAAAAGATGCAATTAATTTTAGTCCAACTGATTATTTACCAATGCCTTAAAAAAAGACACAGCTGGTTGCATGATTTATTGGCCTATGTACTTATTGAAATATGAATTGATTAATGTTCTCTGTCTAAACTTTGCTTTTGTTTTAATGGATTAATTATAATATGAGTTTTGGTCAGTTTGATGTAATCCAAAGTAGGAAACAAAGAAAAACTAATGATGTTGACTCCTAAGTTTTAAGGCATTCACTGGAGTATAGCATTTCCTTTACAGCTATGTAATCTAGAGGAATGTATCTGTTAGCACAGTTGTATGTATATGTGACACCTTATAACAGCACAGTTACATTAAAATTTTTTTTTTAATTCAGACTCTATTTTTTAGCATTGATAAAAAAACAATATTAATTGTGCTTCTTAGTTAATAAAATTATTATATAGATAGTAGAATATTATAAAAATACAGTAGTACTACCATACAAACTGTATATTTCTATCATTATTTTTATATCCGACATGGAACTTTTTAAATTTTATTTTAATTCATAAAGCTTATTTTAGTTGGTGTTAAGGACTGAGTTGTGTCCCTTCCAAAATTTATATGTTGAAGCCCTAACCCCCAATATGAGCATAATTAGAGATAGGATCTTTACAGAGGTAAGTAAGATGAAATGAGGTCATAAGGGTCCCTAATCCAATAGGACTGGTATCCTTAATTTTGTTTTTCTTTTAAGAGTTAGTTTACCCTCCTCTTGAGGGATTGTCTGGTATGGGCTAGGTGCTCATTCTCTGTATTTTTTAAAGAAATTTATCTTTATTGTTGAAAGTAATATAGATGTTCCCTCTTTCCCCCCATTGACTTCCCCCACCCCCCTACCCCCAGGTCTTCATTCTGGTATTTGTTATGATACGCTCCCTTTTCTTATAATTGATTTATATTATGACTAAGCTCTTGGGTCCTTTTCTACTTCTCCAACTTGATGTATGAGGCTGTCTTATTTATCTTTGTGTTCACAATATATATATTTTTTGGTGCTCATTAAATGATTTTTGAACTGAACTGAATGCCAGGCATAGCTCTGTTTCTCCTCTATCATTAAAAAAAAAAATAACTTGGCACTGTAATTAAAAAAAAATTAACTAAAATTTCAAGAAATTTTACTATTCTACTTTCTTATTACATTAGAGGAGGGGGAAATCTCTAATCCTTAGCTCCAGGTTTATATATCAGGTGTAAAGACATATATCTTTACAGGTCTCCTCGGTCAGATACAAATTGATATTCAAGCAAGAAAGTTCTTTTTATTTTGGCTTGAATCTTTGTTAACTTTATAGAAAAACCCTATTTTAGGAATCACGACCTGCCTTCAAATAGCAGCCCAGTACTAACCAATGCAGAGATGGAGAAAGAAGGATGAGCTGAAGTATGGGGAGGAAAATAGGAGCCCCAAACGGACATAGACAGATAAAAGTAGGCTTTGGAGTTCACTGTTCCTGGTCAAGTATTTACTGACTTACAGGTTTCACGTGGCAGAGCGGAGCTGCATTCTAGCCCTGGATTCCAGGCAGCCCTTAGAGTGCCTTATATTGTGAATGGAGGGGGCCCTTTATGATACTCTTCAGACAGTATCACACAAATTGCAATTCATTATATTCTTTTAAATTATTATTTATAATCTTGTTTTTCCTGATTTAATTGGGAATTCCTTTAAAGTGAAGTGTATAACTTATACTATTTTTTTAATTCCATGCACGTAATATATTGGCTGTGCTCAAATATCTACCTGATCATTTAAATTTTTTTTCTCAATGGATATTATTGAACTCAGTAAGCCATCAGTAGCATACACATCTCAGGAGTCCTCTCCTATCTCACCAAGTTGGGGAAACAGCTATAAAGAGCTAATGGCAGCTTCTCTCTCATTGCATAACTTATGATACCACAGACCTGGGGGGCGAATGGAAGGAAAAAACATTTCCTCTCCCACATTTAGGAGATTACATGCCTCTAAATCCCAAATCCCTTGCATGCAAGGACTGTGACTCATTAATTATCTTATCCCCAGTGCCTGGCACACAGTAGGTGCTTAAGACATGCTTGAATGAATTAATTAAGGAGAAAAATCTGGGTCACTGACTGTTAAGGAAAATCTCAAGAATTTAATGAGAAGAACAGACTCTGGAGTAGGAATTTAAATCAATCAACACAGGCAGGAACAGACCAAATTTTAGATTAGTTACAACTAGAAACAACACCCCCTTTGTGGGTTTAAATTTAGTCAGATCTAAGGGAGTTTCAGATCACATCTGTTAATTGATGTTGGGTCTTGACAAAGTGACAAAGGAGTGGCATTCAATGATACAACAGAGAAAAGGATCCCTCCATCTTATTTTGTGGTGCATGCTGTTTATTTCCTTGCCGTCTTCCTGTTTTTAAATGTTTGCAGGTAGCAAGACCAAGCGCAGTCAGCAGCGCCTCCCAAGGTCAATACTGGACATGGGATTGACCATTATAACACCAACCACAGTTACTTGCAGAGTGCACTTCCAGGGCACTCTGTGAAATGAACCAGACCTGGCAGCTTTGGCTGTTACAAATGCTTGCGGTGCGGTGTATTTGCACATATATAACCACTGAGTTAAGCCTCCTGGCTGGAAGAAACTGAGATAAGGGTCGGTGTTTAAATTGTAGCACACTGAATAAATACCCAATGCTGATATTAGTATTGTGCCAAAAGCAGGGATTTGTTTGAATTATTGAACATGACATTCATTCCCTTGCTGCTGAGTGGAGGAAGGTGTAAAAGAATATTTTTTTTTTGCTGAACTGGGCCTATCATTTTGAAATGAGGCCCTAATCATCTGATGCACAAGGAAGGGAATACTGGAATTTTACAAAGGATATTCCAAAAAATAAAGGGAACATAGCTTATAATGTTCAGAAGCCAGAGAATTCAACTAGTCCTCTCATTTGTTTTTCAAGTTTTCCTTAAATTGGCTTACAGATTTATCTACAATTCATTGCACATGGATATTTTTGTCGCTGCATATTTACAACAGCTGTGATCCTGATGGGGATTTAGTTAAGCAAAGGCCCCTCTGCATGCAAGCGGTCACCAGGCAGCTAATAGGTTGAGGGCTGAGACGACAATAAAGTGAGCAGAACCATGCAGCTGGGGACCAAATGTAAGATAATAACTAGCAGTTGGCCATTACGGGGTTAACTGCTGGTGTTCTGGTAAGTGTTAAAAAATGTTGAGGTCCTGCTCAAAAACCCAGCCAAAATCTGAACATTTCCATTGGGTCAAAGTTATACGTGCCTCTGCTTCTTTTTAAAACTGACGATTCGTTTTAGGACACCAATCTTGTGGCAGTGTGTAACATATTATTTATAATTTTTGTTGATAATTATGTTGTACTTTTCCAATGTGCTTTTCATCTAAATAAGAGATCCTTGCAGACTATGAGCTTTTTGGTCTCTTGGGCTTCCGCCACTAGTGTTTGTGTCTTATACTTTCCAGACTTGTTACATTTACCCCGGGAAGAATTTTTACCTACATTTGTTGAGTTAAAGAGCCATCCATTCTGTTGTTTTAAACAAATGGAATTGTATCACTGCAATGTCAGTCCAAACATGTGTAATTAACATGGAAAATATGTCTGAGCCATATTGGTCAAGATAGATGACTTCCTCACATGACTTATAAACAGTTACAGGCATAAAGCCAGGATGTCAAAACCAAGTTGTGTACCACAAAGGTTTATCTGGGAGGACTTTCAAATTACAAAGGGAAAAAGAAAGGCAAAAATCAGCCTGCCGTACTTTCTTAACAAGGAGAGCTGCTTTCTGCTATCTATATAAAAATAAGCCTTCTGTGGTCCTTTTCGACATGTGTTACTCACACTGCGGAGGTCAAAACAGACATCCCATTCTTCTGGAAATGTTCATCAAACAATATAATGGTGCATGTCAGAGCTTTCAAATTATTCTGGCTGGAAATAGGTCTCTAATCTCCTTTTAAATTTTAATGGTGGCTGTGTGTGGAATTCTCTTTGGAATTCTTTGATTAGTGGCCTAGTCTCTAAAAGAAAGAGTTCCAACTCTGTCCCCTATGTGTTCTTTCTGTCTGTTGAAAGCCACCAGCTCTGACTTTTTTCTAGTGTTGTTTTGCTGGGTAGCTATCCAATAAATGCTACCAGCATGGTAGTAGGCTTGTAGGCCATATGAGCAAAGTGGATTTACCTGCAGATGCTCTGTTTCCTTGCTGGGTAAAATGAGCTCATCCTGAGTATGCTTTGTGTCTTCAAGTATATCCCAATCTTGGTTTTATGTCATCGGTGGCATGAGTTGGAAATTAGGTGTGCCAAGACCTTCTCAGGAAATCTTCCCTGCAACTGAATCGCATCCAGGGAGGTTTAGTTACTGAGGCACCATGACTCAAGATAAGGAAAATCCAGTATGACTATAGCTTTAGAGCAAGACCTTCCATTTCAGGAGGTATTGTCAGTGTAGAGGTTAGTAGACTTATTAAAATTAACATCTTTGGAAATTCTTTCTCTGAGAAAATCCCCTTGTTTCTAGTCCAGAGCTGTACTGAAAAGGTTCTTGACCACTTGGTTCATGAAATCTTGCTGTTAGTGAACTAAACTCATGTATCTTCTAACAGTAAATGTCTTAAGGTATGTAATGTATTCTTTAATTTTCAAGCAACTTGGGTTCTGAGTGGTTTTACATACATGAGATGGAGGAGAAGAAAGAAAGAGCAAGCTAGAGGGTGAGAGAATTAGAGAAAGGGAGAGAGAGATCTAGGGATATTTTGCTGTGCTGTTTTAAAAGAGAAAATCAATTGTCCTATCTCCTGAAGTCACCTGAAGCATGGTGCTCATGAAATGAGACTGCTGCAGAAGTCAGTTTTACTGGGGAGTGCAGGAAAGTTTTACATGAACTCTGACAAGAAAGTGGGATTAATGTTCTGCCAACTCCACATACTCACAGGCAGGGAAGGTAAACATACTGAAACACATGGTATCTCCAGGAACTGAACAGAACTGGGAAGGCTTCACTTCTTGGGAACTGGGAAAGCAGTGAAAGAAACATATCTCCGTTGCTCCATCTTTCTTGGCATTAGTCCTTGTCAGCATTTTGGAAACCCTCTCTAACCTCTTCCCCTTCATTCCACACCTCTGATAAGATCTGAAAGACTGGTAGGATAGAGTTGAATAAATCATGGAAAAAAGATGAGTTCTTTCCATCTTTACCCTGTTGGGCACCGCGCTAGGATTCAAGGATACCTCCATACCAGGCCCCATTTTTTCAAGTACATCTAAGGGAAAGCCTATCTTTAGGCATTGATAGCTGTCCTTTACATGAAATTGGGCCAGTGTCCCCAGAGTCTTAGAGTCCACTGGCCAGGCACCAGCAGCTGGGTGGTTTCACCCTGGCTATTTAATTTGAGTTTAGTTCAGCTCTGAATACTGTAGCTTAGCAGTACTCACTTTCATCTGGATTGAAGACCTAACAGTAGAGTGGAAAATGTATTAGACATCCTTAGAAAGGGAAGTAAAAAACCTATCAAAACAGGAAGAAGGGTTCTATCGTGTAACCATAAACCTATTATTATTATTACCATTATTATTATTATTATTATTATTATTATTATTATTATTATTGTGCATATCCTGATGCCATCTTTCATGTAAGCAACTGCCAACAAATCAGAAGGGATAGTCCAAGAGATTTATTCGTGATTTAAAAAGTTGAAAATGTAAGGTAGCATGTAAGACACATCCTCAGCCAAAGCTAACCTGAGGATGTATTACATATGCACGGTGTATCCCCATGAGTGTATGGTCACATCTGCATATAACATGGGATGGATCTGTCACCCTGAATATATCCAATCTCTTGTGAAATACTGGGCACTCGACGTTGGTAGCTGCAGCAACCACAGCATATGCTATAAGCATTTCAGCTATTAAAATATCTGACACTTGGCAGGTGCACTTGAGAATGACAACTCTTGGCAAGTTCATCTTATCCTTACACACGAATAATAAAGAGAAAGAAATATTTCCAGTCTGGCAGAAATAAGCAACAGGTGCTGAAGGCCCTGCAATGTAGTTTAGCAGGAGGGAGTATATTAAGCAGTGTGAAGTAAGCAAACATAATTATAACATGCTTACAGTGAAAATGATGGCTCCTAGTTAATTCGGGTCTAGACTGGTTCAAAGACCATAAGGCCAACACACTTTAGAAGGGATTACACCCTTTAAAAATAACAGAATGAGTAAAATCTTTAACAGTGTACCCTTGAGTAGTAAAAGTCCTTTGGGGATTCTAAAATTTAAGGGCTATTTTTTCAGATGTGGAGCTTTAAGGGTTATCTCGCATGTTAGGGCTGTGGAGCCTCCAGGATGTCCATATCTGGAGTCTATTTGTCTTTTCTGTAGTTTAAGGAGCTGAGTCCAGTATTTTATTCTCTTTATTCACTCTGGCTCTTAAAAGGGATTATTTACAGTGCATCGAGGCTGCTTTTCACCATGCCTTTAAGATCTCCATTGTCAAGAGCAGTTAAGAGAGTGGCTCCTGTTCTAGACGCTAACAATGAGGAAAGGAGGCCCGAAGTTCATACAGCCCTATCTTGTGTCTTGTTCTCGGTTTGCAATATAATGAAGGATACGCTCTTGATAATTGTAGCAACATCGACGGAAATATCCAGGTTCTGAGGTCAGCTACGTCAGGTTCAGGGTTCTGTTTCTAAATCCTGTGAGTGTGGCTTTGACCTAATTAATTAAATCCCTCAAGCCTGTTTCTTTTTCTGTAAAGAGAAGATAATACAAGTGTTTACTTCACGGGAACTTTTGAGGGCTAAGTTAAATAGTTCACTTATTTACTTTAGTAAAATGCCCCATCGTGAATATTTGAAAAGATGAGTCACTTTTATTTATGTTTTCTAGAGTGGATTCATTGAAAATGAAAGGGTGGGGGGAGGGGTTGGCGAGAAAGATCCTTTGATATGTGGCTTCCCTAGATAAAGCTGGAGGATAACCCTTTCTTTCTTTGTTGTGATCTGTGGCTTCACCACTCAAAGTGTGGTTGGTGAACCAGCAGCATATGTCTGTCTGGCTGGGAGCTTGTGAGACACGTGGAATCTCGGGTCTCACCCCAAATCTACTGATTCAGGGTCTGTATTTTAATGAGACCCCAGGGGATTTGCATGCCCTGATCTATGCAGCTAAGGCCCTTACATTGTTTTCAGGTTTCCCTAATCTTACCCCTCCTTTATTAATGTCTATCATTATATCCATTCATTTTTTTTAGCCCAAATATTTGCTTTTCGAATTTCTGGATTGTGATACAAGTCCTTCAGAGTAAGTGGTACTTTACTGATGCACATTATTTTAATGTTTTCTAATACACACTAGGACCAAAGAAGGCAATATTGCTACCATCTCTTCTCTCACCTAGAAACATCTTCCTGTTCTCATCTGATTCCTAGATTTTGATTTGCCTGTTTCTAGAGAAACTACCAAAATAGATTTCACATTTCCCTCTTCTAATTCTGCAGTTGAAATAATATTTCTATTGGGTTTTATGGGAGAAATGTAAGAAGAGTTGTATGGGTCAATGCACAATTCTGAAAATTATTTTTCTTTTGTCTTTGTGAAATCGCTGAGAAATTTAATTCTTCCATAAAGAAAAAGTTTATTTAAAAAAGAAAGAAAGAAAAAAAACACCCCAAGACAAAATTTGACAATGCTTAGTAGAAGAAAAATGCTTTAAAAATTGGAATTAATTCATTCAAATTAATCATTTAAAAGAACAGTTAGGTAAATATTCACCAAAAAAAAAAAAAAAAAGAAGAAAAAAAAAAGATGATTGCAAGTTTCCCTTAAACTTACCTACTTTTATCTTTTAAATAACACTTTAGAGTTACGTATTACTCTTTGGCTTATTCTAACTTTCTACCTTTAAGACTATTATGATTCCAATTAATAGGAATATTTTCCACACTGATTTTTTTTTCACTTGCAATGTGAGCTCTATCTTATAAGAAAGACAGTTGGGGAATGAGTGTTAACAAATTCGAACACTAAATGAATTTTACAGTCCTCCGCACTGTTCCTTCTCACCTCATGAATCCAGAAGTGTCTATGAGTTTGAAAGATTGCCGCTGGTGGATGATCTCATCTCCCATACTTACATAGTCTCTGGTTACGTTTTTTCCTCCTGGGAATGGCTCCCTATACTTGGAGCTACAATGCCAAACTTTCTAGACAGGCATAAATTACTGCTACCTCTCCCTTCCTCTTTTTTCCCCATTTATATTTTATACTGTATGACAAACTGAAACACTAAGTAATGGACGGTGCTGAGACGATGACAATTTATCATGTTGTCTTCATACTTGGGGCATTTTGTATGTCTCAACTACTGAACTGAATGATGCTAGAGATTGAAAAAGGGGACCTTAACAGTTTTACCTGTGGGAGGGAAGCTTTGGTTTTATAGAGGCAGCTGCAAATTAGACTTTCATTGATAACTGAAAGGAATGATTATAATAAGCAGCCAGGCAAAATATAAAAAATATATAGAAAAAGCAGTCGTAAAGTATACATTTCCTCTTACATAGAGCATACGCTCACTCGCTGAACTGACATTCCTGCCATAAACTCACTCAACTTTTATGAAAAAAGTTTTTCCATTTTGGGAAAAAGCAAGATGACTGTGTCACACCAATCGTAATATCTAACCCTTCTTAATGGGGAGGACAACATAGCAAATACTTCTATTTGCTCATTTTTAATTTATAGGCTTTAAAACTATTTATCAACTAACTTCCTTCCTTCCTTTTCCCCCCCAAATAATCTTAACATTTCTCTCAAGAGGAACACCAGGTTTCTCCTCACTGTTCATGTGGTCCAGGCTCCCTGCAAGTTTTATTTTTACCCTTAAAGATAGAGGCTGTTATGCTCTGAACCTGACTGGATGCCAATTTAAAAAATATATATTTCAAAAGAGCCAATAGTGGTAAGACTCTGTAATTTCTTTCCTAAATTTCCCCCTCTAAATTAAGGCTTGACGTTATATTGGAACTGAAATGTCCAAGTTAGAAGAAGGAAGGAAATGAACATTTATTGAATGTCTACTATGTGCCAGAAATTTTCTATACGTGATTTCTTTTAATCCTCATAACAACACTGTGTGAGAGCTGTTATTTTCTCTAATTCTCAGTTTAACCACTCAAATCCAGACATTCAGTAGCTTGCCCGATGTCATATAGCTACTAAGTGTGTATGATGCCCAAGTGTGGAGCCTTTCCCACTTACTTTCCCACCAGCGTCCTTGCTCTTAATTTTGCAAATGAGACCCATGAGGTGCAAAGAGGCTCAGGGGCTAAATCGGTGTCTGAGTTTGAATTGGATAATAGGTCCTCTGACTCAGTCCTTCTTACTATGCCATTAGGAATACAAAGATGGGGAAGATAACCCATGAATTTGGCCCTAAAGTTAAAATTCATGTTAAAAAATATCTGTAAGAAAATTTATTATGTTTATTTTTTTTGAGGAATGGAATCTATGAAGATATTTCCTGTCTATTCCTGAAAAAAACATCTATCTCCTGTGATTCCTTGTGTTGCTATCTCTTTCTCTCTTCAATGCTACGAGTTGAACAGATCCCAGAGATGATGACTGCTATTCGTAAGGCATTTTGTATATGGTTGTAAGCAAAATAGTTTTTCCTGTCTCCATGGAACTGGAGCGTAGGTCAGATTATGCTGGGCCAAACTCCAAACCTACAGCATGGATTTTCTATATTTCAGTGACTAAGGCAGACTGTCCTACAGCCTTCTCTTATTCATGTTTCCCTCCCTGCCTTCTCCTTCCCAACTCCAGAACTGTCACACAGTAGGGACTTGCAATACAATGAATATTTTCACATATTGATGGGAGTCCTTTTTTTCCTTCCACCAGAGTTTACATAAGCAAGGACTCCATAGATGCTAAACAAATAGAGATAGCTGTTTTACATAGCTATTACTATTTTTACAGGTGAAAATACAAGATTAGGTAGGTGAGAGTTAGACTAATGGAAAAAGATTAAGAAGAAATATTGTGTTAAGACTTCCTATACCCATTGCTTTTGGAGATTTGGTAAAACAAATGAGCAAACAAAGAGAAGCAAAGCCTGAACACCTCTCAGCCCCAGACACCTGCTCAGAGGTGTGCAGAAATAGGGCGAGCATGCTGTATACCCAGGCTAACTCCAACTATTCACCGTTCCTCAAATGTACATTGTGCTCTCCCTTCTCTGAACTTCTTTGTAAGATGATCCTTCTGAGACAACTGTCCTCCCTTCCTCCCCTTCTATTCAAGTTTCTGCCCATCTCTCGACATTGGGTTTACATCCTACCTACTTCATTCTGCCCTCTCATGACTGGAGTGTCAGAAAGTCCCTTCTGTGTTTGAGTACAGCAGTTGGATTACAGATCTTTCGTAGCACTTACTGCTTACTATACAAAATTTGGAATCTTTAAATATCATCTTCTTTATAAGGTAAATAACTGTTTCTATATCATAAAGTATTAACATTATTTTATTTATTTAACTTTTTCCCCTTGGCATCCAGGACATTATGCTTTCTCAATTTTTCTCTTCCCTCACCGGTCATTTCTTCTTGGTCTCTCTCTGTCTTCTTTCTTTGTTTCTATTTTGAGTCATCAGTCTGGACTCTTAACTATGTAGTAAAGCTAAGTTTTTAGACTTTATTGATATCCTCTCACTCCCTAAGTGATCTCATAGAATTTTATGGCTTTAAATATCATCTACACACTGATGACTACTCTCTCAAATATAGATGTTCAGCCTGTACCTCTACCCACAACTCCCGATGGTTATCTCCACTTGCTGAGTCAAGTTCACGTGTATCTTCACTGGGCCTCTCAGATGAAATGTACCCAAAACAAAAAAACAATTTCCTTCCACAGAATCTGCTTTGCCTTCTACCTTCCCTTTTTTAGTAAATGGCAACTAATATCTTAGGATCATCATTGATCCAGCTCTTCCTTTTAATACGTTCATCCAATCTTTCAACAAATCCTGCTGCTACTATCTTCAAAATGCATTCAGAGTTGGACCACTTCTCAACATTCTATATCTATGACCCTGATCCAAGCCATAATCATCTCTCATCTGGAGTACTCAATGGCCTGCTAACTGGTTTCTCTGTTTCTATACTCACATCCTACAGTGTATTCAACAGAGCAACCAGACTGACTTAGGTATTAAATTAAAACCTAAATCAATGCTGTTTCCTCCTGTTCAATCCTTCCGAAAGCTCCTACCTCACTCATGGTAAAATCCAAAGTCCTTATAATACCTTATGAGGCCCTATGTAATTTGGCCGTTACCTCTGCGAACCCATCTCCTACTATGTCTCAACTCAGGAGTTCATTTATGGCATCTCTGGCCTCCTTTCCTTTCTCCGAGAACATCCATTATTCTCCTACCTCAAAGCCTTTTTTGTTCCCTCTGTTGGGAAAGGCCTAACCCCCAAAGCCTACATTGCTTGCACCTTAACTTTCTTCAATGTTTCTTCAGATTTCTCCACTGTTTCCCCAAATATACAAAGGTCCCTGATTCTCTTATTTAAAAGTAAACTCACTCCTTCCTTCCCCGCTTGTTACTGGTTTTGCCTCTGTTTTTCTTTGTTTTCCTAGCTTACCTTTTAGATTGTGCAAGAGAGCCTGACTCAGACTGGGTGCTCAACAAGCATTTTCAGATTCATTGAATTCCTTGGTGCCTTCCTTGCACATAGTAGGTCCTCACTATTTTTTTTTAATCAACAAAGCGAAGCTCCAAGTTACATTTTACACCAGAATAGGAAACACAGATTTTTTCCATTGCATGAATTTTTCACAGTTAACAAGAATTGAAAGTGGATGTTTATCAGAAACAGGTGTGTTTCATCTGTGTATAGTAAAACACTAGGTTTCAAAGAATGGAAAATTTTGGTTGTCCATAGCAGAAGGGACTATTCAACCAACAACAGGGACATTGAGCCAATGACCAAGTTAAAAGAGTTAGACTGTGCCATATAACTAGGAAAATGCTTGTTTAAATGTTCTAAGGGCACCTTTGATCATGTTTAATTAAAGAAATTATAAAATGCACTTTTCACTTTAAGTCGTCTTCCACAACCACAATTAGGCATTTATTTTTTCAAGTATAGGAGCCAGGAAAGATAAGGTACAGTGGCTTTCTACTCTAAGCCCCATAAATAATTTTATATCCCCAAAACGAAACAGTTAACAATAAGACTTTTTTTTAAGTGAAAGGAAAAAATTTAAGACCCATTTATACCATAAAAGGTTTCTGTCTTGATTCAGCTTTATTTTTTATTTTTTTCCTTTGCTCTTTCCTCTCGTCGAGGACCCTATGACATGAAATTTCATTTCAAAGATTTAAAATAGGATATAGAATCCTAGGCAGACTTACGAGCAATTGCACAGAGCAATCTATCATGGATTCTGAGACTCTTACACACCAGGCATAATTTCTCTGGGTCCAGGATAGTTTTGCCCTCAAACCGGCCCAGAGCCCTCACCCTGCACTGTGCTCCTTACCAGTGCTCCTTACCCAGGAATAATGGTGTAAGTGAAATCAATTCAACTAAATCAGAATAGTCAGTCAATTCTAACCCAATAAAAACCATTGGCAATTCTTAGAGGTCATTGACTTTAAGGTCTACACATAGAAATTCTCATATTTTCTGTCAGGCACTCTTCTGCAACAAGCTTATGATACAATTTTGAACTACCCAAGCAATTTTTGGCACCACAGTGTAAGCATATAGAGGATTTATTGATAAAAGCATGCTGTGCATGTATTTTTTTTAAATCAATAGATTGGCAAAAAAAAAAAAAATACCCTGGATGTTTAAGCATAGGCTCCTTTGTCTCTTCCCCTTACCCCTGCCAGACCTCCCTAAGATATATGCCAAAGAGAAGCTCCCATCCTCCTGGGTCTGTGATGAATGATTTGGGAACAGTCCAAGCAGTAAGGGAGGGATTTAGCCCAGTTTCCTTGACTATAGCCCCATTTATTTATGAGAAGGTTGTGAGAAGATTTGCGGGGAAAGAAAAATATTCCATTGTGTGGCTTTTCATTCAGACCTGTGCTTAGAAATAATCTTTGCTGTCACTGCTTCAGTATCTAAGGGGGTGTAGGGGGGACTTCTGCAACCCACATAGTGCAAAGAAAGAAGAAAAATGCAATAAAGAAAATCTAAGAGTTGCTTAGTTTGGTACTTTATCTCTAGCTCCTTACTTTGTCATTATTTCCTATGCTCAAAACACTTTTCTTTAAATTTCATAAAGCCCTAGCAGGTTTGGTTCCATGGTTAGAGCTTTGGCCTGTGGACCAAAGGGTCTCAGGTTCAATTCCAGCCAAGAGCATGTACCTGGGTTACAGGCTCCTTCCCTGGCCCTGGTTGGGGCTCATGAGGGAGGCAACCAATCGATGTGTCTCTCTCATGTTGATGTTTCTCTCTCTCTCTCTCTCCCTTCCACTCTCTCTGAAAAGCAATGAAAAAAATATCCTCGTGTGAGGATTAAAAAATAATAATAATACATTTCATAAAATTTAATTTCTTCTTTTCTGTTCTCACCTCCCCAGCTGTGTGTGTGTGTGAGAGTGTGTGTGTGATAATAATTGTGAACACCCGCAGTACTCCATTACTCCTCAGAATGGCCCTCAAGGGTATGCCAGTGTTTCGCCCATTTTGGAAAATGATGAAACCAACACTCAGATGGTTTAATAATGTTTACAAGGAATCAAAGCTAATGGGGGGGGGGGAGCCCAAATTCAAACTTAGATGCCCCTGACTTCAAAGCCCTGTGGTTGATCACTGTGTCTCCGTGGCCCCTGTGCATAGAGGAAGGATTTCTGCCATTTGCCTATTGGCACAATGTAGGGCTCATCCCACATTCCATGGCCAACACTCTCTCTTTACTGGTTTCTGTTCTCTTCATTGTGAGAACAGAGTCCTTCTGGGTAAGGAAATCATTTACTTCCACATTAAGTAATCATGGAGATGCTGGTTTAAACAGAATAGCAAGCAGAACTTCAAAGCCTTATTTAAATTGGAAAGTTATATTCACTGTTCCTCTTCCTTTCTCATGTCTAACTTTTTATTTTCAGGAATAATTAAAGGGAAGGAAAAAAGGAGAAATCATCTTCCTGGTTTTATTTCCTAATATTTTATGATGGTCATTTCCAAACATACAGAAAGTTTAAAAATTTTACACAGTGAATATCCATATACTTGGCCTCTAGTTACTATAATTTTGCTGGATTTACTTTTCACCTATGTTTCCATCAGCTTCGCTATCCATCAACCTACCTGATTTTTTGGATGCATTTTAAAGTTAACTGCAGATATCAGTACTCTCCACTTCTAAGTACTTACTGTGTGTATCATCAAATACAGTTCAATATTTATTGACCTTTTTGTTAAGTAAATTTCATATAAGGTGAATACACAAATCTCATGTATAATCTGACGATTTCTGATGAGTACATACATCTCTGTAACTAAAATCTCTTTCAAGGTATAGAATATTATTACTATGTCAAATCCAACATAATCCTTACTTCCTATCTGTCCCACTGCCCACAGAGACAACCATTGTTCCAGTTTTTACATCATAGATTAATTTTACCCATTTTATACTCCATGGTCACTCAGATGAATCACATAGCATCCAACGATTTGTGCAAGGCTGCTTTTACGCGGCGTAATGATTTTGAGATTTAGCTCATGTCATCACGGTTTGTTCCTCTGGCTTTCTGAGTAATCTCTCAGCTTATGAATGCGCCATAGTTTGTTGACCCAGCCTTCTATTGATGAAAACAGGGGCTAGTTTTCAGTTTAGGCTTTTCGCAAGAAAGCTGCTGTGAGTATTCTTATGCAAGTTGTTTTGGGGTACACAGGCTTACATTCTCTTTAGATAAAGACCTAAGAGTAGAATGGCTCGATCACAGTGCAGGCGTTTCTTTAGTTTTACATAGGAGCTGCCAGATCAGATCACCAGACTTTTTCCAAAAGTGTCTGTGCCATTTTCCATCCTCATTGACAATAAATGTTCTGGTGGCTCCACAAGCTCTCCAACATTTGGCATTTTCTACCTTTTAAATTTTAGGTTTTCAAGAAATAAATAAGTAAATTTTAGGTTTTCTGGTATATATCTCATTGTGGTTTTAATTTGCATTTTTCTGATGATTCATGATATGAGCACTTTTAAAATGTGATTATCAACCATTTGATTTTCTTCCTTTGTAAACTGTTCAGTATTTTTGCCCATGTAAAAATTTTTAATTTTTTGTTGTTGCCTTGTTTCAGAAACTGAGAATACTGAATCCAAATGAAATCACTGTTGTTTAACCAGTCGTCTGACAAGTTCAGTCATATAAAAACCATCCAAATTGTACTAGCAATTATAGATAAGTAAGATAAAGGACTGTTGGGTGTGGCCTACAATTATAAAGAACAAAATAATATATGATTTTTATTGCAATTACACCAGGGCTGATGTGGTTCTACCTTATCTGGAGCAGAATATGACAAGAAGAATTAGCCTGAGACCTCTAAGGTTATCTTTAATTTTCAGTTTAACTTATGGAAATGGTAAGATAACCATCTGATTTGGTTGATGCTTCTCTGAACCTGTCCTTCACAGCTGCCACTCTCTCTCCACCATGCATTATTTCCTTGTGAAACTCAAGTGGCCATCTCACTCATTACCCTCCACATTATTTTAAAAATTCTATAATATCTATGGCCAACTGCTAAACTTAACGACGGAGGATCAACTTGAAAAGGAGCAGAGGGGTGATAAATGCATTCCCCTTATTATCATAAAGTTGGGAAATTATGACCATATGCATGGGCTGAGCAGAAGGGCAAAGAGTTCCCTTTGTCTCCTTATTACTCACCCATTGTGCTGTTCGAAGTTCCTTTAGTGGTCAAAGGGTGACAGAAGCAATATATCAGGCTTTTGCTGTAAAATGTTATCTAAAGGCAAAAAGTGGACCTGTAGGACAGATAGAATTCTACACTGAGCCATGGGATTTATGATAAAATTCTATAACCAAATAAAAAATATCTGTGACTACATTTATGTGAAGCAATGGTGCCATTCTTTGGCTGGTTTAGGTAATCACAGGTGCACATTCTTAGTCATACTGGAGATATATCCCAGTAGACATCTGAGGATCTGTTTTGAATTTAAAGTGGAAGTTCCAAGGCAGATTTGGCAATTCTTTTCAAATTCTCTCTTTTTTTTTTCCAGAGGAAAGTACACGTTGTGGAAAAACACTGGAAAAATATACAATGTGGCTCAAAAACAGTGCACTGCATGTATATATGCAAAAACTTAGTCTTTTGCTTTTGACGTAGTATTTTTGTGTGACACTTCTCAATATGCATTGGGCCCACGTGAGGGGAAACATTTAAATAAATAAATTCCATGAACATGAAACAGGAACTTAGCAATGAGCACAAATGGCAAGCAAAGCAGGACTGAAGATCGGGGGACCCAAATCCCAACTCCATATTGGATAAGTTATGCTATTATAAAATAGTCGCAGTAATCTTTTAAATATGCAACTTGATTATCTGGGGAAGATCAGCTATTATCGTTTCAAAGAGAAAGATTCAGGTGCTTTGATCAAAACTGAGAAATGCTCATTTTTCTTTCCTCACCACTTCAACTAATATCACTGCAAATTTAATACTATCACCCAAGGCAGGCAATGAACCTGTGCTTTCTGAATTTGTTTATGTTTTGTTCTGCACAGTAGGAAAGAAGTAAAGACTTTGGAGCATTTCTGTAGCTTTTTCAGAAAGAGGCCAGCACATGTTGTATTGTAAGTATCAGCCAGAAAACGGAACACTGCTCTTGGGAAGCCGGTCATCTACCCTTTCTCTTTGCTTCCACTTCTTTCCCCTTTCCTTCCAGCCTACTGGGATGAGTGTATCAAAGAGAACCTCCAGCTCACACCTCTTTGGGAGCATGGCTGGGTCTTTAGGGTCTAAAGCCTGGTGTGCATGTAGTGAGGCAGCTTCCTGGCTCTGAGACTGTTCTGTAAAGCAGAACTTCCCAATGTGGCCTCAGCAATGAGTTGCAGATTTACAGCAAGATATTCTCTCAGCCCTGGAAGGCCCAGGTTTGGCCTGGGGTGGCTGACATCCTGGTTGAGTAGCCTTTAGCTATGAGCAACATTGAAATGATCCATAGATGATGATTCCCAAACAAGGGCCTGCAGGAAAGTCCGGTGATACCTGCAGCCACCTGACAATCGGAATGGTCTTTCTCCATCGATAAGGAGTGTTCTATACACAGACATCTATTCAGGACTCAGGTTCAGATTGTTCTAGCTGTGGGACCCTATCATATTATAGCCCAGTTCAAGTCTCTGGTGCCCAAAGACCATGGAACACAGGCTGCGGGGGCAGGAAAAGGAGTCTTAGTTTCTAGCTGAGAGTTGTCTAGCTTAGTTGTCTAGCCACAGCCTCTGATTCCACATGTGTGGGATACTTATATCAGTTTTTGGCATTTTTGCTCTCTGAGTAACATTTAAGCTTGTTGGATGCTCTAGCAATACGTACACATTCTGATTCCTACTTTGAAACATCTTATATGAAAAGTTCAATTGGATTAAAAATCAATTTGCCTCAGAAATGCCAACATGGATAAGTTCTTCAAGTGTAAGTAGTTTAAACATGAATGTGAACCCAAGCTTCTCATTGGAAATCTGTAGATTTTATTTGCAAGTATGACACAAATTAAACATTATAGTTTTCCTAAAGCTCTGTGTCTTTGTAATTATATAATGTCAAGAAAATGTAATGCTTTTTTTCACAAAAAATATATTTTTAGACATTATTCAATCTGCTCCAATTTCTTCCAGTGAGCCATACAAATATTGTCTTTTTTTCCGTACGCCAGGACAGGAGCATGGGAAAGCCCCGCAGTGAGGTCCACTGGTGCTGGTCTTCCTTTTACAGGTATCAGCTAGTGAAACTTAGAGACCACTGTTGTTCACCTTTCTCCCATTACACATCAATTAAAGTCTTCTCTCAGGCATAACTGTAAAACACAAAGGAGTTGATAAACACTGACCTGCAGTCTCTGTATCAACAGCAATTACTATCTAGTTGAGTCTACCACCTGCTCCTGACAGGCATGGCTGGGAGAATGGACTTCTGCATTTCCCTGTTACAGGTAGTCCTTCCACAGCCTCTATTTGTCCTGTCTGCTCTTTTGCTCCATACTTACGCCTTCCCCCTTTGATCTGGTACAGATTGCAGCAGTCTCCAGACGCTTGTTTCAAACGCTTTAAAAAGGAATTTTAAAACAAACTTTCTTAATTTATACAAAATACAGAGCCATGAACACATGCTATTTATAAGAATAATAATAAGCAAAAATGTATAGAATAGACCTCAGAGTCATTCTTTCTAAATCCCTCCCCAGTTCCATACCTCTTGCCCCAGTAAGCTTTTCTGACCATCTGAGCTCAAATAGCACCCCTATTCAGAATTCTCTCAGCCTTCTCTTTATATTCTTCAGCACTATCACATTCTGAATTTATTTATATCAATGTGTCCACTTTTGTGCATTTCCCATAAAAATAGGGGTGCTGTCTCTCTTATTTCATTGCTGTATTTTCAACATTAAAGCAAGGAATCACACTAATTGAATAATTCTTACAAAAAATGTTCTTATGAAAGAATTACAGTGGATTACATAAGAACCTAGATCCAAGATCCAACAAAAAAAATGACTTTCAATTTCAAGCATATTGGTTATTATCAAGTATAAAAGATCCAAGTACAACTGAATATCTCTCTTTTGCACTGTCTACCTCACCTGCGGCTCCCTCTTCTCCACCTCCCGGGCACCAGGGGTATTTTGACATCAGTGCAAAATCTAGCTCGGCAGCCCTTAGGCCAAATCTTTGCTATAAAATGTTTCATGGTCCAGAGATGTTTTTATTCTTTTCCCTGGGATTTTTTTTTTTTTTTTTTACCTAGAATAAAAGTGTCCATTTAATCAAAACCCAAGATTTCCTGCAAGGGTGCAAGAGGCAAACAACCTGATTAGAATGGCATGCAAATGACCAGCAGACTTCACCCATCATGGGCATTTCATGTTTTCTCAAAAGAAACTTATTGATACAGTTACTTTCCCTAATAGGAAAAATCTTTGGAGGGGTAATTTTGAGTACCCCTGACTCTCATGTTTTGAGTCTTGGCCTAGAAGAAAACATCTTGCTTAAAGCATACCAACCTATATTAATCCCTAATGAAAGTATTATGTAAGATTCACTCTTTCTTTTAAACAAGTCAGGCACACCTTACCAATATTCCCTTTTTATATATATTATATTGGTAGGTTTGGTTTGTAAAACACATACACTATATTAAATAATCAGTCAACCAAAAGCAATATTGGATGCATATTAACATTTTGTTCATGTGCATTATACTTCTGCAACCTTGGTGTATTCGTATCAAAATTCCACTGGCAGTGTTTGGCTTTTGATCTGTGAGCTATTAGAAGCCCTGTTACTACAGATGAAAGGAGTTAGAAAGTTCTATATCATAATGCAGTGCGATCAGTAATTCACAGAGCAGGTAATTTGCAATGACTTGCCAAGCCTTTGATTGTACCGGGTTTATGGCTATTAGCAGTTTCCCCTTTCAAATTTGTATGGTTCCATACTTCCTTTTTGACCTCTTTTTCATCATTTATGGTCCAATTTGGTAGTGAAAAAACATAACCGCTTGCTTAGCGCATGGCTGTCATTCAAACGCCAGTGACTTACTGAGCACTTTGACATTTGTGATGATGAAAAAAACATTAAGCAGGTGTACAGAACACTAACCAGGTTTCTGCAACAGTGCTTTATGGGATTCACAATGTACCTCTGGGCTATAAACCGATTCAGACTTGGTTTTTCTCTATCAATTTAATCTCAGTGTTCAAACTCCCATTCCAAGAAGGAGGCAGAGTTTTCACTAAAATTGAAGTTAAATCGAATCCTTAATAATATTGTTAATATAGGACCTCATTGGAACAACTAGGAGGGCAGCGATGTCTTGCCACTAAAATAATATGAAAGTAGTGCTCACATGTCTACTTTGAAGTCATGCAATTAGGAGTACTACTTGATACTGGACTATATAAAATTTAAGCCCTATAAAATGTCTTTAGCAATGAAAACTTACAGCGAAATGGCCTGCCTTGGCCCCTTAGTTGTCTGAATTGTATATACACCATGTGAAGGAAACATCATATTATTTCGTGGAGGTTTTTCCTTGCACATTTAAAATTGGTCATCTGTTGTACAGGTGTGCAGTACATCTTGGTGTGGGTTAGTCTGCTCTCACATGCAGTTTGTCTAGGAGATGTGGAAACCTGCAAAGCTCAACATAGTCCAGGTCCCCAATTAGTGTGTTTGGGGAAGCACTCAAAGTCAGGACTGCTGAGCACAGGGAACAAGTAGTCAGTAATTTTCCAACTCAGTACTGGTTAGACATCTCAGGGTAATCATTCAGGCCCAGAAATGTTTTCAGTTTAAAGTGGCAAAAATATCACAGGCACGTGCAGACTCACATACAACAAAAGATCGTTGTCAGGATCATCTATTTCCTGTCATTATCCCAGTGTAAAAAGAAAATGCACCTTTTTTTTTGCCCAAACTCGTATTATTTTATTTTATTATTTTATTTTATTGTTTAATGTTTTATTTTATCTTTATTGTTGAAAGTACTACAAATGTCCCTTTTCCCCCCATTAATCCCCTCCACCCAGCACCCCCCCTCCCATTTTTAATAATATGGAACAAACACGCATTGCACTTCAACTTTCTGGATGGTCAACTTATTTAGGAAATCATTAAAAAAATTCTACATCTAGAATAGAAAGTTTTCAATTGTTTTATATGTGCAAACTGGGTCTTCTAATAGAGAGCATAAAAGCTGCATCCATGTATAAATGATGCAGAAAAACACCTTATAGCCATGGATGCTCCTGGAAGAAAGGACGGCAGACACATGCTTACGTGAGGGTGAAGACTTACTTACATTGAATACCAAAGGCATTAAGAGCATTCTGTGCATGAATAGTGACTCACATATACAGAGCATTTTGCACAGAAAATTGTGTGTGTCATTCAGCCACAGTTGGTCACACAGAAGGCAGGTAGCAACATTAGTTGCTTCTTTGAATCTAAAGGAGTCAGCCATAATATTCCGTTTGCCTAGTAAAAGTCAATGATATTGACAGCTTCACTTGGCCTTACCATCTCTGCTCTTTTATTGTAACACTTTTATCTTCTTTCTATACATCCCCATTTCCTATTCAATGCAATGACCATGAGCACTTACCCTTTCCTCCCGGCCAAATGTGTTAGTCAAAGAGCGGTGACGTGAATGGGCCTAAGACGGGAAGTTCAATTAAAAAACAAGGCCATGGTGATGCTTTATGAGTTTTACAGAGATGGCGAGAAATTTTATATCTGCTCTGTCCCCCAGGCTGGTTGTAATTTCAGTGTAGAGTGGAAATGTTCCTGAGAAATTATTGATCTTGACTTCTACCAGGACTGCAGTAAAGCAGAGGTAACAAATAATGTCATGCTTGAAGTTGGTGAAAAAATATTTGCAGTCATGGTTGTAAGTTGGGGCCAAACTTGGGAGCACTGAACCCAAACCCAAGAGCACCCGGACTTTTTCCAGTCTCACATCATATTTTTATTTGCTTGGTTTTACTGATGAGATTTTTAGGTTAGTTAACTAGTACTTCCTGCTAACGTGTCTTGATATTTTATCAGGTCTTACCTAGAAACACATGCTTGTTTTGAGTACACGTGCTGACAACTGCTTAAATGCATCACTCCTTATTTATTGCAACCTTGGCCTATGCTTTCATCTTTTCAAAGATTTTGCATGATCCTTTGGTGTAGGTTATTTAGAAAAAAAAAAATGAATGAATTGATGAGGTATAACCTTCCAAGAAAAAATATAAGCATTCCATAAAAAAGTGCAAATATAAACCAAACAGAGGAGAATGGGCAGAAAGAGTTTCCTTACATGCAGAGAACGAGTGCATTATATCTATGTTTTTTCCTTAAGAGTTCATTCAACTGTGGCTACAGTTATGCATTTGCATTATAACGTGAGATCTGAATGAATTCTTTCCTATAAAGTGGAAATACCAAGGAAAATCGTTTCACTTTATGAAATTACACTTAGCAGGTTTATTTGTTCTCTCTCAACTTGAAACCCACAAGTTTTTATTAAGGCTATGGTTCATATTTCAAATAGCAAGAAATCTTCAGGTCTCTCCCTTTCTTCCCCCTCAAAATAAATCTACAAAGCACCTGGATTTAAAAGAACAACATAGATATATTGCCCATTAACTCGGAAAACTAGCAAACACTTCCATAATAAAAATAAATAGTGTGCACTGTAATCGATGAGGAGGCAACATCCCACATTGTTTATTGATTCATAAGGTTAAGATTAAAGTGAGATTCTTGCCTGTGTTTATCAACAGGCTTTTTTTTTTTCCTAAAGCAGTAAGTGAACCTGGAATCCCACAAACCAATCAATAAAGTTTAAAAGCTTCAGTGAATCTAACCCATAACAGGTCCTTGTTTGGAGAACACGCTCAAGAAACACATGTGCCTTTAAGAGGTCTTGAAAGACTTTACACCCATGGACCATTACCATTTCCAAACACCCTGCAGCATTACCAGCCCAACATATGCTGACTGTATATCACCGTGACCCTCTCACTAAAGCTCTTTTGACTGGAGTGCTTTTAATACCCACTTTCTCAGCTGAGCTCAGGAGTGATTTGTTTTACATGCCACATTAATCCTTTCCACATTTTCTGGATGAGGCAACCACAATTCCACTTGTGAGGTGTTTCTAAAACACAGTTATAGGAATAAAGCAGCAGGGTCCCAGACTTGACAACTTCCCTCTAGGCAGCTGACAAAGTGGGCTATCGTGCCTCGGTTTAACTCTTCAAACGAGCGTTTGTGCCCAGCCACTAGGGTGGGCCAGGCTTCTAGGCCAGTAGGAGGCCCCATTTATTGAAGGCAATTTACTCTCAATTAAAACGCGGTAGGAATCTTCATAGGCGTAGTAATGCCTTATGGATACTAATGCGTATTAGTGAAATTAAAATCAAGAAGAAATGGAAAAGAACAGTAGAACCAAAAATATATAAAAAAACACTTCAGTAAATCCAAAGAAGGTTTATACATCACACCTTCATAATTGTGGGAAAAGAGGTTTTTTTGAAAAAAATAAATGGGCAATTAGTGTTCAAAGCAAGACTTTTATTATGTGGTAATTTTACAGTTTTAACTTTAAAAGTAATCCCTCCCCTCCCCCCAAATATATTCCAAGACCAATGAACTACTGTTGCTTGCATTTATGAACTTTTCTACATTTTTAATGTTCATTGAATATAAGTAATGTAGGTTTTCAAAATTTCAGGTTGTCAACAAGGCTAACTGATTGGACCAACCAATTGTTAAAAAAAAAAAATGTTTTTACATGTCAGCACTTGGCTGATTTTATTAACTTGTTAGTATTACGTTCTCAATTTTATGTGTTAAAATCTAACTGTACAAGCAACTTGAGGCCTGAAATTATGCCTTTATCCAATCCTAATTTATGGTTCTTCCTTCATAAATTTTATTTGCAGCTTCATTGGTCTGAAAAAGCAATAAATCAGAGTGAGGTGAGTTTTACATAGTTTAGATTGAGTTCCTTATTTTCACTTGAAATTAATCCAATCTCTTCCTTCTGGTGTCATTGTCATGTGGCTAATAGTATGTCTCAAAGCGAGAGATCACTTGAGTGAGAGAGATTTTTTTCTAAGGTATGGGATATCAGTTACATATGCTCAAGTGATAAATCATTTACATAAATTTTGGGGAGATTGATGTAATGTATATAAAATATTGAGAGCTCTGTGAATAAAATAAAAAGTCACCTATTTATTTCTTATCTCAGGTTCGCTTTCTAAGATAATCAGAAACATAATTCTAGTCATTTTTCTGAAGAAGCATCCTGGAAGAATGATGCATGGGGGTTTATTGTCACCATGAAAACCCTACTTGCTAAATTGTGCCTTGCATAAGATAGATGCTCATTAAATATTTATAAAGTGGATGATGGATTCAAACACAGCCTTTCACATTCTAAACCACAATCTAGTTAATAATATTAATAATGATAATACACAATGTTTATTTTATCTTTAGAATGCCTACCTACCAAAAATAGATATTTTCTAGTGTCCTTTAAAATGACAAAATCTGATCAAGAGAAGAAAAAAGACACTGGTTATAATCCCTCTATCTTTCTTTTTTTTTTTCCTGTACACACACACACACACACACACACACACACACACACATATATACCACTTACGGATACTCTAATTAAAAAAAATAATATATTCTCAAAGCAGAATTAATACTTAGATCATTTGCAGAAGTGAGGCAATATTGTCTGTACATTCAAGATACATTGTTTTAAATTTATAATTATGTAAATTTTCAGAGCTTTAAAAAATTGAGTTTAAATGAATTGTCAGTAATGGAAAGAGAACTGTAAGTCATTTAATCTATGATTTAAAGTTGATTTGATAGAGAACTTTAAATTATTTAATCTATGGTTTAAGATTGTTTAAAATGGCTTTTAGCTTTGGAACTCTTATCTCAATATCTAGATTCATCTCAAAATTACAGGATGCTTTAAAAAAAAAACAAATCTAAGTCTAAAGTCGACCATTTAAAACTTTATTTCAAATGATCTGCTTTCAGTATCCTTAAGGAAAACCTTCTAGGTTACTTTCTTTCTCTAAATTTTTGTTTCTTTAACAGAATCTAGAATTCCTTGGCCAGCTTAGAATCATATAAACATTGTTTTTTACTCTGCTTGGACATTTGCTCATTTGAGTTTGGGTTCTGATTTAGTTATATCCACTGAAATTGCCCATTCCTCTTTTGCCATTGGGCATTTTTTCAATCTTAACAAAGCCAAGTCCATATTATAGGCCTGCTGGCCAACATTCCAGGTAAATGAATGGTTTTAAAGAAAAATGGTGCTATTTTTCAAAAGCCTGACATTTAAAAAATCCAAGTCCAGAATTGAAACCTTCAATAATTTTTCCATGCCTATATGCTACAAGAAGCAAATGGTTACACAAATGAATACATCTGGGATTATTTTCAAGCTGTTACTCCCCACCAGGGAAAATATTTAGAAATAAGGCTCAGTCTTTGTGCTAGAACTACAAAGAGGCCAGCCATCTTGATGCTTTTCCAGATCGTTTAATGATTTTTCTCATATTGTGTGGTGGCTTTACTGCCCTGTTTCGTATGCCTGCCCATTCACCGTTGGTAACCATTTATGTTGGGTATGTTCCAAATTCCAAATATGTTTTGTGGCATTTATAGCTTGCAGCTAATAAGGCCATTCAGTATTTTTTTAATATAAAATATTAAAAAATATACTTTGCCATGAAAGCTAGAGGAAATGATTCAAAATTAAAAAACAGCCTTATTTAAAGAATGAAGTAACCTTGCCTTTAAACTCTTAAGTGAGGGTGACTATGGTTGAGAGGTGGAATTCTGCCTTTGGAGTCCAGGAGATGCAGTATTACTCACATGTGTGTGTGTATATGTGCATATATGTATTATTGTATACATATATAATTCAGTAAACATGTGTATATGTATGTACACACACATATATATATACACATACACATAAAATAAATGCAAAAGGAATGGTCATCCATATATCTTACTTTGCAACATTAGGCTTTATAACTCAGAGCCACCAACAAATATGATATTTCTATCCTCATATTATTTTTATTATCAGCTTGAGTTTTAGAGTTTTTGAGTTTTTAGAGTTTTGTCTTCCTATGATTTTATGTAAAACAAAAGTTATTTAGGGTTTGCAGGATGCATAAATATATATGTCTAAGAAACTAAAATCTCCAGAATTAACTCCAAATTAAACCATAAAAAATAAATATTATCATTAAGGTAGTCTTTTACTGAACATATATCTAAGGAAAACATATTAACCATGCTTTTATTGCCCCTTTTTAATTCAATCTAAATTAGATATTTAAATATATTTCCTAACTTCAAATACATTTGATGCAGCTCATAAATTACTTTGATTTCTTATATTTAAAATACACCTTACAAAGTAAGAATTTTCATATTCTTTTAACTCACAAATTAAAAGTTCCTTTAATTATCACCAAATTCTGAAATAAGATAAAATCTTCTGAAAACATAATTAATTCATTTTTAAATATATCTCCCTGATTTTTAGTTTCAATGTCATAATGTCTTATGGGAATAAAGTCTGTTGTAAGAGGATATAAGCTCTCATTATTTAAGAGTATACAAATAATGCATAAGTTGAAAGATAGGTTGGCTCATCGATTTCTACAGAGTCCTGCCAAAGAGAAAATTCTCAGCTATAACCCACAGAAGTAAGGATGAAAAACCTAGTCTTTAGAATTATTTTTATGTTATTGAAAGAATACGGCCATTGATAAAAGTTTTTATAGTGCATAGGTCTGCAGAGAGAGAAATTATTTTCTGTGAAAAAAATTTGGAGGTGTTCCTACGCTTTAACATCGCCTGGATGAGTGATATGCTGTGTACAAACAGACAATATTTGAGCTCTTGGATATTTATATTTTAACAACAGTGGCACCAACTTACCAGGTATTTACACACATTACTTTACATTAAATTTTATTTCCCTTTTGCAAAGACAACATATTTAGTTTTACCAAGCTATGCTTCAAGTTAAAATTTTGTGTGGATATCTAAAAACTTAGGTGATTTTGATTAACAAAAATATAATCTTATTTTTCTGATTTTAAGAATAATAAATGATCATTTGAAAGTATTTATCAATATTTGAGCAGAAAGTTAGAGAATCCCCTTAATTTCACCCTCCTAATATAACAAAGGTTATATATGTATATTTATATATCGCATACATCCATATTAACACTGCCATATTCCATGCCTTCCTATTAATTTCCTTGAGGGATCCCAAGTTGATAATTATTTAAAAGAAACTTTTCTTGTATAAAGAGATACAAGTATAGTTATACTGGAAGTCACCGTATAATCTGACCTAAGCATAGACATGCCTCTGGAAAACTCAGGATGCAGTTTTTCCTTCAACAATCCATCAACCCAATGACCTGAAATGTAACAAAATTCTATTTATAATATTCCATGTTTCCCCCAAACCAGAAGGTTATATGCTAACAGATCCATACATATTTTTTCTGATTTTCCACATATATACACCAATGATATACTAATAGTTCATATTATTAGGCAAGTAATAATATTATTATTAATTTACAAATACTGAATAGAATTTTAGGTCCTGTCCTGCAACTTCTTCCTTTTGATTAATAATCCTTGGACCACTTCCTCTGCCAATACATAGAGATGTGCTACAATATTTTAAATATTGAACTGAATTCCTTTAATAAATACATCATCATTTATTTAACCAGTTCTCTAGTAATAAAATATTTAGATTGTTTCCAAATTTTAACTGTTAGAAATAATTCTTCACTGAACATTCTCTCTTAAACAGTTTGCATACTTGGGCTTACATAGCTATTGTGTAATTTTTGAAACTAACATTACTGGCTCACTGTGTATGCACACTATTCAATTTATTGATGCTATCAAATGCTTTCCAAAAACTGTAATAATTTACATTACCAACAAAATTGTCAGAAGATGCCTGTTTTATCACCGCTCCTATGCAAATATGAATATTATCACAATTTCTCTTTTTTTCTTTTAAAAAATAAAGCAAATAGTACATGCTAATGTAAAAGACTTCTAGCAATCCAGAGCTATATATAATAAGATTAAAAGGCAGTGTTTATTGTTCTTATCTCTGGCTCTCTTATTGCCCCTTCCTGACACTCACCCACCAATCTCACACCTCTCTCTACTACAGTTGTCTCTGGGCAGTGCTTAAGCTATTTTCAGGTTTTCCCCATACTGGTGTATTTGTGAAAAATAGATTATCTAAAATGGAGATTATGAAATCAAAGAATATGTACAACTGAAATTTTGATTAATACTGCCAAATTGCTTATTAATGTTTAGATTATAATTTTTATGTTACACTGAATTTTCTACATTAGAGCTTTAAAAATTTCTTCTATGTCTGTGAATGTGTTCTTATTTTACCTCTCTCTGTTTTTTTGATTACTTAATGTTTGATCATTTTATTGTATTCCTCCCCAAAACAGCCAGTATATTTTTGCTTTCGATTCTGTTGTTTTTCTATTTTCTAATATTTAAATCTTTTGTTTTATTAAATATTCCCTTCACTTTCCCTTAGGTTTTATTTCAAAGATGCCTTCAAATTATTTGAATTAAACATTTAATGCATTTATTTTTATTCATTATATCTAGTTGTCTTGCAATTCCATTCTCATCTTTTATAAACAAATCTAATGGTTAGGTGGATACATTTTTGTTTAGCTACAAGACTATATATATTTTTTTCTAGATATGAACTTCAAAGTGAAATATAGAAGCATTAGTCCATTTGCCTGAAATAACTAATGTTAATAGGTTTATTGTTATAAAATCTTATAACCTTAACTATAATTTGCTAATGCTATGGAGAAACAATGAGTTTAGGTTAAATAGTTTGAAAATGATAATATTTAATAACATAATAATCTTTATATAAAACTTCTTTGCAACAATTGTTTTTAAATAGTTTCTCTTAAATACTTTATCAAAATAATTTTCTACAATGAATATAAGTTTGCAAAATATATGAAAGCACAAAGAAAAAAACTTGAATAATTGGTTATATAGCTACTTAGGTATAATATATGTTAACATTTATGACAAAATAATAATTTGTGTCACAAATTCAGTCTTATACATATTGTTTTATGATTTGAAATTTTTAACTTAATAATGCATCATTATTATTTCTCCATGTCTTTAAATTGTGGCCTCAACCACTAATTTATTGAATTATGATTATAATTATTTGATTATATTGTAACTTATTTATTTCATATTAACATCCTATTTTGGGACATTAGAATTAGAATCTAAATGAATAAAAATTTATTGAATGAAACCTGTCAGAAAACACTAGGTTGTGTGTTTTGACTGTATAAATATAAGTCAGGGGACTTCTCTTCAGGGAATGCATATGTACATGTGATAAATACAGGGTACAGGAAAAATGTGGGAGAAGTTAGCTCTACTTGAAGAATTTTTTTAAAGATGAGAATTTAGGTTGGATATTCAACAGGACTAGGAACTTGACATGGGACCAATATGGAGGCTTACATTCTAGAAGTCACAGAAGTACTGTTTAGAAATAAAAGAGAGGGTGGGTGCAGGGTAGAAGGGGTCAGTGGAGGAAAGGGGGACATCTGTAATACTTTCAACAACAAAGATTGAATTAAAAGAGAAAAAAATTAAAAAAAACCCAACTATTTCTGAAAAGAAAAAAGTAAAAAAAAATAAAAGAACTTTGAGGTTGGACAACATAATGTGATGCTTAAATAATAAATTGGGGGCAAATTATGAAGACCATTTATGCCTTGCCAATGATTTGGAGGACTATACAAGTAGTATGATGTCATTTATAGCTTTTTAAATTATAGTCTAGCAAGTCATTCATTTAGAATAACAAGGCACTATATAGAAAGCTAGCTTGCAGGTAGAGAAATACGACAGTGGGTGTGTAAAAACACTGGCTGAGAGCTCACGTGGGCAGGTAGCAGTGGTGTAGGGAATAGAGGAGAGATGACAGATTCAGAGACATTTAGGAGGTGGGCTCTCTCAGACATGGTTAATGAGTGATTGATGTGAGTATTAAAGAGATGAGACGGAGAACACACAAATGCTGCTTCAGTGACTAGATACCTGTTAGTACAATGAGCAGCAACGGGGAATGCAGCAGGAGAAGCAGTCTTGGAAAGGATGGTGAATTTATCTAACACATACCTGTTAAGAACAGAGCCAGCATCCTGCTGGCTGTGGGCCTATGACATGGCTCCACTCACGGAGCTCCTCATGAAGGAGCAAGGGGAATCCTAGAAGTGTTTTTCTAATTCACTGTGGTAAGGGTTTTCAGCAATCAGAAGTGTCCCAAAATGACATTCATAAGTTCTGCTTTGGTAGACTAGGGAAGGATTCCCAGAGACATTTAGGCATTACAGGAACTGCACAGGAGGGTCTGTTCTCCGGTGGCTTTGGTATGCGGCAGGGAGGTGCACACAGGAACCTGGTCTGATGTGGCCAAAGCACTGGATGTCCTTAGGGGACTGAGTGGAGATGTGGCTGCTAAATAGGTCAAGGCAGTCGTTTTTAGTTGTGGGATGCTCAGAAGACACCTAAATCCGTCTCTAGATCTGGGCTAGAAAAGCATAGGATCTCTTGATCGCCTATTTCCCAATTTCAGTTTTCCAGACCTAAAAAAGTAATTTATTACTCAGTGTCCTTAGCATGATCCATGTATCTGTTGGTGAAATGTATAAATATTCACAAGACATGAGATAAATAAAAGATATTTTGTTCAAAACAAAACAAATTCAGGTTCTGTTTTGCTGCTAGTGAGTTTTGTAGAAAATACAAAGAGCTTTATGGCTTTCAAGATGACAGATAAAGGGCTGTGACCTGTATGTTCTCTCAGATAGGAGTAATAATACACTTCTGATGATGTTTGAAGTAGTGGGAGTGGATGAAAATGTCCAGATAGAAAAATGAATTTTAAAAGTAAAAAGTGTTAGTAGACAAACACTAAGAAAAATCATCATCTAAAGGAAATTTATTCATTGAAGGAAATCCAGAGGGATAAGCCTGAATTGTTAGAATGGGACATTTAAGAAGAAAATGTCAACCAGATCAAGTATGACAGACTGAGCCAACAAACAGCCATGTGAACAAGAAACTAGAAGGCATTTATAAATGTTATGATGAAAGGAAAACAGGATGTTGTGGTAAAAAGTGCCCAGGAGGCTGCTTTGGAGTGGGTGGTCAGGGAGCCTCTGAGGCGGAAGACCCAACATCATCAAGGAGCACACATGGGAGAGAAGCATGGCCTGGGCAGGAATTTTGAACATTTTTATGCCATTAACTTGACCTCTGTGGAATTCTGTAGAAGCTATGGATTCTTTCTCAGAAAAAATATTTGTAAATTGTAAATACATAACACAATACATAGAACTACAAAGGAAATAAATTATATTTAAATATTACATCAAATATATAATAAAACTCATGCATTTTTGATGTAGTAATATATGCATTTTTAATTAAATTATTAAAAATCAAAAGCTAGCAGGAAGGTCTAATAACTCATACTATTAAGATAATGATGTATAGAACATAATTGAAAAAAGCACTAAATGAAGAGGTAAAAGTTTTCCTATTAAAGAGAGATTAGTTAATTTCCACAGAGTTTGTCTTCACATGTGATGGACACAATTATTGAAATCTATCACATAATATTCTCCAAATGACAGCTTTAAAAATCAGAGTTGGTTGTTACAAGTTTCTAAGTAACCATGAGACAAAATGATGCAATCTTTCTTTCAGATCCATGTCATAAATTAAATGAGGTTACTATGGAGAGTATCCTAAAGAAGTGTTTTGGTTTTTTTTCAGGTCGTAAGTAAATATTGCAATTTTATACCCTGGTTGTGTTCCTCCTAGCAAAGTCTCTGCTTTTTTTTTTTTTTTTTTTTTAATTGAGGTATAACTGTCATACATTACATTAGGTTCAGATTTACAACATGATTCTGTATTTGTATCTATCGAATCATTATGAAATGATCACAACAAGTCTAGTCAACATCCATCACCATACACAAAGATTTTTTTCTTGTGATGAGAACTTTTAAGATTTACTCTTTCAGCAACTTTCAAATATGCAATGAACAGCATTAGCCATAGTCGCCATGCTGTACATTACATTCCCATGACTTATTTATTTTGTAACTGGAAGTTTGCACCTTTTGATCTCCTTCACTCATTTCGCCAGTGCCCCATTCCCACCTCTGGCAACAGCCAATCTGTTCTCTGCATCTACGGCGAACTCTCTGCTTTGTTGATGAATTTTTATCTGATGACGTTATTTCTTAATTGTATCAATCTGAGCACATCCTTACCACCAGGGAAATTTAATAGGCCCTTCTTCACATCCCTTATATATTCCCAAGAATGTATTCCAGGCGTTGAGGTTTTTGCTTTCCATTCTTAAATACATTGGCACTCAAGGCTGCTTAAACAAAGCATCAACAAAGGTGCCTGTCTTCTTTGAAGTTATTTTCTGCGGAAATCACAGCCACTGACCAAATGATTTGGAAAGATTAAATTGTGCTTATTTTATGGCATTCTAAAACAGCAGGGTTAGACACTGGGCCAGCTGCCAGCCACTCGGCACCCACACTTTCATGTTTGGCTGCCAGATACATCCACACGAATTATTCTGGAGCAGAAATGTGCAATGGCGCCATTCTGGAGAGCAGAAATAAGTTTTTGAGTTTTAATGCTTTGATGAATGACTAATTCAAATATTATCCATTTTTACATGCATACAAAATACTACTTTGGATTAGATTGGATTTTGGTTGCTGGAGGAAGTTTTTCCTCTCCCTTGGAGGAAAGCCATCCTTTACACTAGTTAAATTTCCTTTTTCTCTGATCCAGAGGAATGTGGGATCCCTTTCTCCAGCTCTATCAAAATCAGAAGGTGTACTTAGCTATTTTATTTCTAATAGAAGTGACATATATGTAAATATATACACATTTATGTATATCACATATATATAATATATATATATAAATACACATACACATATATACAGCACATTCATAAATATTAAAGTAAAATGCCAAAATAATAAAGGAATCATAATGACTATGTTGAGACACTTACCCAATTTTTTCTATGTTAATTCCCACCGGAAGCATTTTCCTCTCTGAACTCCACCACAGTCACGAGGCTGAGTCCTGGCTGTACACTCATTTCAGACATCTCGATGTCAGGATGAAACAGTTTCATAGGCTGTGCAGATTTTTGTATGGTCCTCAGAATCTCTGTATAGCCTCACACTCAACGCTCAAGGTCTACAGACACACAGGTAAAACTTTATTAGCAATATGAATTATCTAAAAATACAAGAAGAGCAACAACAAGAATCCTAAAACAGATACCATCCTTAGGCCAAAGTACTTGAGATTCTGCTGTCCCAAATGAATCCAGGTCATTTACATTTAAAAACATTTTGAATGGACATGTGCTGCATTATGTTCATGCTAGGCTGTCTCAAATCATTTTTAAAGGCAGCTGAAATACAAGCTGTACATTCAAAAACAATAACAAACCCATGGAAGATGGTGTTTTTTCCTTACATAAAAATATTTTATTAATTTTTTTCTTCTTAAATTTAAGAAGGCCTCATGGAATTAATGCCCTTGTTTTATAAATCATTCAGTGTCTCTTTCAATTATTTTATAGCATTACTAAATAACTAATAAAATTTGTATTGCATTATAATTAAAATCTTAACTACAATGAGAAAATGTGAATGTGTCAGGCTGTGTGAAGAGATGTTGAAATCTTGCCATAAATGGTCCCAGTCAAGCCTGAAAAACTATTATTATTTTTTTATTAATGTCTAAGTAATCTGCATTTTTGATAACTTTAGTAAGCCTCATGACTGTCAAAGTTTGCCATTTACTTTTACTTTCCTCCAAATTATTTTTGACATTTTGGTTTCCATTTAACAAGTAAGTAAGCTAAGCTTCCATTCTTGGAGATGTTATTTAATAGATACCACATGTACAAGGCCATAAGTAAACACCATTTACTGCAAAACAGGTTAATAACACAGTGCAAATATTGTTGCTATGGTACTATATTATGCAAATAAGAGCAAACTATTTTTGTAGCAATTATCTGAACTTGACAAACCAAAAACCAGCAGAGGCCATCATACCTCAGGTGGGGATTAACACAAAGTTAAATTTGTACTAATCTCCCCTTGAGGAAGGAAGCATTAGCAAATGCTCTGTGGCCGCTGCTCATTTTACTATACAGCCAAATGCTACCAACAGGAGGGAATGCTTAGGAGACCAATTTGAATTAACACGTTTGGAAAGTTAGTGGAAGTATAAACACATATGACGTTAAAAAAGAAAAAAAAAGAGAAAGGACTATACATACAATTCTTACTTAAAGCCACACTTTTCTTTTTAGATTTTTCCTAACTACTCCATTTCTTGAAATTCTATCCAGGCCAGTAATCAAGATGTGGTTCTCTACAATAACAGTTCATTGGTATAGCAATCAAAAAGTCTTTTGAGATTTATGTGTAGCAGGTTAATAAAAAAAAATGTGATCACCTTTTCTGGAGAAGCTGAAATAGATCTCTCGGAACTGATACAAAATAGGAGTGATTTCCTCTTAGGGACTATTAGCTCAAAAGAAGGCAAAAAAGGGAGCTATCACATGCACCCAGTTAGTAAGAAAGGATCCAGGACTTGGACTAAGAAAGGAAGACCAAGGAAAGGAGATGGATTGTAAGACAGCAAAGGAAAGGACTTATTGCAGTTGTAGAAGTCACAATGAATAGTTTGTGTAAAGAGGATATTAGGAGACTGGTTTCCTCAGACCAAGAGTTCCATGTTACTTGTAGTAACATTAAAATTTGGAAAACTTGTTACATGATAATAAGCCCATGAAAAGAAATATTTGTTGTTGTTGTAGCCTTGTCTGTTTATTATGGCTTTACGATTTCTGTTTGATTTATGCATGCATTGTAAGTAATAGACATTAAGCACTGGTAGATGACAAGTACTACGTTAGGCACTGAGGATACTCATGCAACTCTTGCCTTCGAAGATTTTACAATAGTTGTGTAGCAGTTTAAATATGAAAAATGTTTTTATTTACTCTTAATTGATGCAGTATTCTGTTTTTCTATGTACTTTTTGGGCAACATGATCTTGGTGTCCATGGCAATATTTTTTGTAAAAAGGGTGTGTGTGATTTTTCACATATAAGGAATTATATTACAAATAATATAATGGTGGCTAACTTAGTCAGCTCGGGCTGCCATACCAAAATACCATAAACTGGGTAGCATGAACAACAGAAGTTTATTTTCTCATAATACTGGAGGCTAGAAGTCTGAGATCAGGGTGCCAAGAGGGTATGGTTTTGGTGAGAACACTCTTCCTGGCCTGAAGATGGCCACATTTGGCTGTGTCCTTACATGGTGGAGAGAAAGTGAGCAAGTTCTCTGATGACTTTTCTTATATGGGTGCTAATCCCATCATGTGGGCCCCACCCTCAGGACCTCATCTAGACCTCACTGCCTCCCAAAGGCTCCATTTCCAAATATCATCATATTGGGTTTAGGGCTTTGATATGTTATTTTGGATGGAGACAAGGCAATCCATACCATTGACATACATGCTGCCGCTATAAAATGAAGGTATGGAGTATATCTAGAATACAAAAGCTCTCTTAGGTCATCTCAGTACTATCATGCTCTGTGCTTAAAATCAATGGAAAACTACAACCCAATTCAGACAAGACTACTAATGATCTGGGACCTTCTGGAATGAAAGTTTGGGTCATCCCAACAGGTAAAACAACATGACTAGCTGAGGTGCTTTTGTGGGCTAAGAGAATCTGGAATAGAGCGGGGAAATAGGTCCTTATAAATACCAGCTATTAACAGGTAGGCCGTTGCAGAAACTAAAACTGTAATTGTCATGTTTCTTCCTTATTATGAATATATATTTGTGTATATATATTTTTCTTCTCTTCTTATATAACATAAGATGTGTTGACTTTGCATCATAGTATTTAAGTTACAGAATATGAAGGGAAGAGTGATTATCACCCAAGGGCTTACATCATCTTCTGGTGAAACGGTTAGTGGATTTTTAGTTTTACAAAGGATAGCTGTGTCATATTAGGCAGAAGTATGACTTTGTTGAGACCTTCAGAGATTAAGTATGATTTAAGGAGATATGTATGGGTGCCACGTTGACAAGGGGTGGACTATGATGGTTAATTTTATGTGTCAGCTTGGCTAGGCTTTGGTGTCCAGTTGTTTGTTCAACAACCAGTCAAGTTTTTGTTGTGAAGCTATTTTTAAAATGCAATTAACTTTTAAATCATTAGACTTGAGTAAAGTAGACTACCTTCCATAACATGGGAGGGCCACATCCAATCAGTTGAAAGCCTTAAGAGGAAAGATTAAAGTTTTCCCCCCAAAAAACAATTCTGCTTCAAGACTGTAGTATAGAAACCTTGCCTGCTGGCTTCCCCAGAAGATTTCAAACTTAAGAATGCCACATCATTTCTAACCTGAATTTCCAGCCTGCTGATCCACTCTACAGATTTCAGGCTTGCCAGCCCCCACAGTTGCGTAAGCCATTTTCTTAAAATATCTATTATCTATCTATCTATCTATCTATCTATCTATCTATCTATCTATCTATCTATCTATCATCTATCTATCTATCTATCATCTATCTATCTATCTATCTATCTATCTATCTATCTATCTATCTATCTATCATCTATCATCTGTCTGTCTGTCTGTCTATCTATCTATCTATCATCTATCTATCATCTATCTATCATCTATCTATATCTATCTATCATCTATCTATCTATCTATCTATCATCTATCTATCTACCTATCTATCATCATCTATCTATCTATCTATCATCATCTATCTATCTATCTATCTATCTATCTATCTATCTATCTATCTATCTATCTATCTATCATCATCTATCTATCATCTATCTATCTATCTATCTATCTATCTATCTATCTATCTATCTATCTATCTATCTATCATCTATCTATCATCTATCTATCTATCTATCTATCTATCTATCTATCTATCTATCTATCTATCTATCATCTATCTATCATCTATCTATCTATCTATCATCTATCTATCTATCTATCTATCTATCTATCTATCTATCTATCTATCTATCTATCATCTATCTATCTATCTATCATCTATCTATCTATCTATCTATCTATCTATCTATCTATCTATCATCTATCATCTATCATCATCTATCTACCTACCTATCTAACTATTCTATTAATTTTGTTTCTCTGGAGAATCCTAATACAATCTTATAGTCTGCAAACCTGATGTACTCACTTTTTAAAATAATTTACATATATTTTATTTTGGATTATATGACTATGAAGAGTAACAAGTTTATTTCTGTGCATTTTATTTCCTTTCTTATAATGGCTAGGGAATCCAATAAAATGTTAAATAGCAGTGTTGATAACAGGACATTAGTGGGGAAAACTTTTAATATTTTATAATTTTGTATTTTGCTGTGGATTTTTGTAGATACATTTTAGTATAGAAATAAACTTTTTAAAATTTAATTTTATTAAAATTTTTATAAGTGATGGATATTGAAATTTGGTGAATTATTTTTTCTGATTGCAAAAGGAAATTGTATAAGTTTTTTCTTCATTCAATGTAATTAAATGTACTTATGATTTTTCAAATGTTGAACCAACTTAGCATTATGGGAATAATTCATTCCTGATTGGAACATTTTTATTATTTTTATATTTTGCTATATTTGGTTTGGGCATTTTTTCTTTAAAATTTTTGCATTGTGGCTTATATTACTTTGAATTCTTGCTTTATGGCCCAGTGTGTGATCATAATTTGTAACATATTCCATATTTATTTTCTATTTTCCCTTGAATTTCTGTTAGTTTTGTCTCATAAAGATAAAGATATATAGTTAGGTATTTAGTATTGTTATATCTTTCTGATGAATTGAACCTTTTATAACCATGAAAATTTCCTTTTTATCTCTACTAATGCTTTCTACCTTATAATACATTTTGATATTAATTTCAGCACAGTTGATTTTTTTGTTTAGTTTCTGCTTTTCATTTTTTTCAACTTTAGTTATTTTCTTAACTTTATTTTTAAATGATTCTCTTGCAACAAGCATAGAATTGTTGTTGATGATAAATTCAGTATGAAAATCTTTGACGTTAATAGGGAATTTAATGTTTTTAAACGTATTTGTGTTTAAATCTACATTTTATTATTTGCTTATGTTATTTTCCACATTGTGTATATATGTATTTGCTGAATTTTCTACCTTCTTTTGGCTTGAACTTTTAAAGATTAATCTCAGTTCATTAGCTTGAAAATTATAATTGATTACATTGAATTCAGAGCTTTCCTTGTACATGCATAAATTTTTACCTCCTTTCAAGACTTGAACATCAAACTCTCTTTGACCTGAAACTCAGCTATTTTATCAGAGAGAAGTAAATGACAAATTCTAGTAAATAAAGAAACCTGGGACATGAGGGTACAATTAAAATAACCCACAATAAGAATGGTATGTTCCAGAAACTTTACGCTTCACTGTAAAAATTCATATGATATTCCTCACAGTATATCTGTTCACTTAAATATTTAACAACTATGTTAAGTAACCATTGAGAAAAAGAATTAAAAATCAATAAAAATAAACGACCACTATGAGTTAGTTGATGCAATGCTATGTCATTGGCTCCATCAATTCCTGAAAAGGGAGCTGAATGCAGAGATTTGATTCCACTTTTTGAGATCACCTGCATGGTTCTATATTTCTGTTTCATATCACAGTACTTAAGAGAGTTAGATTCACAGAAGTAGATGTTTATGAATGTGTATTTTTTATTCGCTGTTTTTAAAGTGGTCAGAGTAATTGTGAAACACAGCCAGAAATATACTGGCTTGAACAAAGATAAAAGTTTTACAGTTCTGGAGTTGGGAAAGCTTATACCTCAGTCACTTCCTATCTACGTAGCCAACTACATTGCTTGGAACAGCCTGGGCACTGAGGAAATGGACATTGCTGTAGTGATGCTTTTTGTTATGATTATCTTTAGTTGTGAACTCTTCATGCCTTAATGACTGCTAATATCTTAGACCCAGAAGGGATGTGATACAACTTTGAAGCTAATCACTTTAGAAAAGCTAATATCTAACCTAAGATGTAAGTTGCCTGTAGTTTTAAAGTCTTTTGCTCTTCCAAAAGCACAGTGAAGAAAATGAAAAGGCAAATCACAGCCTGGTAGAAGCCCTAATGCAGCTACCGGACAAATGATTTGAATCAAGCATGTGTGGAGTTCTTACACGTCAATAGACAAACAAACCAAAGAATAAACAAAAGATATAAATAGAAACCTCACGAAGTATTTTAAATGGTGCATAAACATATGAAAACATGCTCAATGTTAGAGAAATTAAATCCACAATGAGACACCACTATACATCTATTACAATGGCTAAAATTAAAAAGACTGGCTATGCTAAGTGTTTGTGAAAATATGGAGCAATCGGACCTCTCATACAATGGAATGGAAAATTGCACAATTACTCGGGAAAAGTTTGGCATTTTCTTAGAAAAGTTAAAAATACACTTTCCCTATGACACAATCATTCCATTCCTAGGTATATGACCAAGAGAAATGAAAGCACATGTCCATACAAACGCTGGTACCTAAATGTTTCCCTTTATTTGTAATATTAAACACTGAACTCAAATGTTCCTAAATAGATGATGTAATAAACAATTTCAGTGTATCACATAATGCAATACTATTAGGCAATAAAAATAAGAATTAACGATAGAGATGCAATTAATCAACAGTTGAGTAATCTAGCATTCATGGGCGGCTTCATGGTCAGAGAGGGTGGCTTTAAATAATAGTGCAATTAATTATAAAATCATTGACATCTAAGAATAAAAAAGACAAACTGAAATATGGCTGCCACTTATAGAACTCAAAGGAAAATAGATTTTCTGGCAACTAGTTATTCAAATTAGTGAATCCTAAGGATACTTATAATAAACTTACCTAAGCTAACTTAAAAACTTGTACACATAAACCTTAGTGTATATACATTTCAAATTTTGATTTTTTTTTAATGCTAAGTAAATAATGAATGACCTGGCTTTGTTATTTGTAGTGCTACACAAATGTATGTGTTATAGCACTTTTGATGATAACCTTCTCATGTACAATACTGATTATTTTGTGTGATTTTTGAAGTATGTTATATTTAAAAAACCTGACACTAATTACAGCGATGTAGTTTTAAACAAAACTGATATGAGCAAAGTTGCATATTGATCTCCCTCGAATTTTTGCCTTTCTAACAGTTGCTCTTTGCTTTTGCATAGGGTCTTCTCCCTCAAGCTTCCATCCTCCAAAGCCTCTCAACCCAATGGGTCTTGCTCTACCTCTCCCTCTGCTCATCCAGCACCTATTCTTCAGAATTTCTGGAGCAAGAAGGTAAAAGCTATTTCCAAATTCAGAACTCTTCCTTTGAGGTAACTGTTGGTACTCCTTAGTGCTCTTTCAAATTCTTTCAGGTTCCCACCCCTTCAGGCACATATTGGATACACTTGCTGGCCCATTCGTGGTTGTGGGGGTCATGTGACTGGTTCCAGTCAGTGAGTTGTGAGAAGTGACATGTGTCACTCTAGGCATCTGAGTGTCTACGATGCAAGATCCTTTTAAGAATCCCCTTTTCTTTTGGAATAATGATGAGAAAAGTCCCTGAATGACTGCGATGAACAGAAGACCTCTGCTCCAGTGATAGATAGGTCACATGAGCAAGAAAAGAAAAGAAAACTTTTGTTATTTTAAGTCACTGTGACTTCGTGGCCGTTTGCTACCACAGCATGAGCTTGCCTATCCTGAGTGACATAGAATCATGTTTTAGAGTCACAATGGAATTGCTTTAACCTTTGGTTTGGAATCCTTAGGCAAGACTCTAATGGTAGAATTTGTTATGGGAAAGGGAGAAAGAGACCCTATGCTGGGGAATCACTGGGGCAAATAGAACTCATATGTGCACCTGGAGGCACATTATATAAGCAGCTGCATATTCAGCCTACCTGCAGGGTTGGTTATTGATGATGGCTTAACTGATGGATATTTTTGGGTCTTTGTTTTATGATTGAGAAAAAAAATACAGGGCGTCAACTAAAGGTTTTGATTCTCAGACATTATTTAAAACCAAAGAAAGCTGGTGGCAGCCTTTGGCTGCAGAATCCACCATTTAACACACAATGTTGGGGGTGGAGCTTTTCTTCCCTCTCTTTGACAAATGCAAAATGAAGAAGTCAGAGGAAGCTACTTTAAAATTATCAAAGGGCTTACAAATAAAACTCAAGCACTTACGTTGATAATATTGCCCAAGTCTCTCCGAGAAAACTTTCTGAAGCTTAAGTAGGAAAAATGCACTGTAAGAGCGATGACAGCGGCTCACCAATAATTCGGTAAAATATGAGTAATAGCACTGGAACAAGAATAAAGATTTTAGATTTTTCTGTGGGGGAGGGAACACACACAAACACAAAGACTGGTCTTTGGTTATGGACAAATCAGATCTAACTTCTTAATACGAAAGTCGGTTACCTGCCAGAAGCACAAAACATTTTTTATAAACAAGTTTTCAAAGACACTGTCAAGTCTTTCCCTAAGTGAAGCGAGATGCCAAATCAGCAGAGAATTAAAATATATTTATTTAAAAAAAAAAAAACTCAAGCAGAAGGGCATCTGATGTTTTACAGACATTCCAACACCTTCAGGAAATTTGAACTCACACCAAAGGGTCTGATAGTCATTTGAGTCTCCATCTGTACTGGAACACATGTGCACACACAATGCACATTGAATCACTCCAGTGGAAAAAAGAAAAACAAACCCTGGTCTTAAATTATAGAAGTCTTCTACCATTCTTCTTAACCGCAAAGCCTTTGGCAGCTTCAAACAGTGACTTAGGGTGATCTGGTCATAAAGCTTCCTTTGGTGCTAGAAGCCACAATGCTGAGCTATAGGCAACTGCTGCTCCAGGGACACAGTGGCTATAAACGAAATAGCGCAGAAGAAATCTAAGACTGGGGGACAATATTGGAAGCAAACTAAGAAGCAGGCAGGACTCGTTTTGATTTGTCTCGCGTAACTGCTTCTCGGTTTCTTAAGTTTAATTATGTGCTTCATGTTGTCAGCTCGTTGCCAGGATATGGATGTGCTAAAATTAATTTTCCTATTTCTTTCTTGAAACCAAAAATATCCCTGCCATTTTCAAATCCTAGCTTTATAATAAACTATTTTCTAATATATATTCTGGCAGTAAAATAAGTGAGAATCTTAGATTCATTGAGGGGAATTACCTATTAGATTGTTTGGGGGCAATGTATGTTAAGGACATTAAATTAATTGCTAACCATTTATTATAATCTTATTGTCCTGGGTATGTGCTTCCTAATCTGCTTCATCTCATTTAATCTTTGTAGTAAACCTACTATTATTCCCATTCTACAGATGGGAAAACTGAGTCTTAACAACATAGCTACGTGTCTAGGCTCACACAGCTTGGAAATAGGCAGAAGATGAGATCCAAACTCAGTCCTAACTCTTAGAGACTCTGTGTTGCCTTCTTAGACAGCCCTTTCTTTTCTACATTTATAAAATGTTAGTTTCTCTTGAAAGGGACATCTGTATATCTTTGAAAATAATCACTAGTGCTCATATCAGGGCTTCCATTGGAAAGGAGAGGCAGATGGCTGAGTGCTTGAGAGCGCAATCTGGAGCCAGGACCACCATCTCCCAGCTGTGGGACCAGGGGTGAGTCACTAAACCCTTGTGCTTCCGTTTCTGTGCCAGGCAGCCTTGTTGTGGAGATTTATTTACTTTATATTTATAAAGCCCTAACTGTGTTTAGCAGAAAGTATTCAAATGCAGATGTTCTTATTACATGTGTCTGTGAATATCATATTTACACACTTAAATAAATCAGAACCCACAGATAAGCTATCCCAGCTCAGCCACCCAAATGACACAGAAAGTCCCTTGCGCAGGTTAAATAGAAATCCTCCCTTCCAAGAAGTCCCAGTCCAGAGCACGGCGCAGTGAAAAAGCGATGGTGTGCCACACTGACTCTTAAACTTTTACCTCAAACATTGCCCCGCACCCCCTCCCCAAAATCATGACATGGTAATCCTGTTCTGAACTTTATCCTACATTTCAACAGTTCTTTGGGCCATCTCGGTGGATACAGTTCAAATTTCCTGCTGGTCAGGTAGCACTAATATCTGCATTTCCCTTTTGTTCCTCCACATCATCTCAGGGCTTTCCTCACTGAGGAGGCACTTCCAGATCTGGGGTGAAAATTGAGACTGTGGAGCGGCCGTGCGGGCAGCAAAGCCGGGGCAGGGAGGGCTCATTCATCAGGGCCCGAGCCCCCCATGAGAAGCGGGGAGGCGGAGCCGACCTTCCCCAGGGTGAATGTGGAAGTGCTGGCCTCCTTTCTTCTCTCCTTTCCTGTGGTGCCTCCGAAAATGTGCAAGCTCTGGCTCCTAGCCAGTAGGGTGATTTCTTTGCTTAAGGAAAAGTGTAAAGTATTTTCACATTAAATGAAGAACTTCAGACATCTCCAGAATCTGTCCTTTGAGGGCTTGTTAAAATTCAACAAAGGCCCATTTGTACTTTAAGAGAACCTCTTCTTCCTTTCCCGGGTCGCCTTGGGGATTTTCATTTCTTTCTGCAACACCGCTCGTTTTTGTCTCAGCAGCTGCTCTCAGAGGAATTACTGCCAAATGCATTCCTCTTTTGTTTTTAAACTCTCGGGTCTCTCTTGCTAATATTTAATCTCATATGTGTTCATCACATTCTTTTTTTAAAAATACAAAACTAAGACATTTGAATTTATTTTTACTGCCCTATCCATGTGTTAGGGGCGACAGAAACATTTATGTTTGATCTTTGAAATCACCAAAATCACAAGTGATGTACTCAGAAACTAGTTTTCTCTGAGTTTGTGATTTCTCATTCCAAGTTTTGTGAGACGCCTATGCATTTCCAGTCTGCACAGTAGACGTCAGGAAATTAAATCAGGAGCAAATATCCAAACAAAAGTTCATTCCTGCCCCTGTATTTACTGGGCACATACATATCTCTTACTTTTTGGGTGGGGAATAAAAATATCCTTTTTAAGAATGAAGAAGATTGTGAACTAGAGGAAATGAAGAGTTCCATTCATGCTGTGTGCCCATTAGCCAGCTGAGTGCCTCCCATGTATCAGACACTCGAAATGTGTTGTCTGAAGGAATACATGAATAAATAAAAAAGATAAAATCTTCATCTTGAAAAACAGTTTTGAATTGACTCTGTCATGTTTTATTACTAGAACTTAAGTGTGTTCTCTAGAACCATTTGTTGTTTCAGTCGTGATTAACTGTATACCATAACACCTTGTAGGAAAGAAATTAACCAGCATTTTTCACAAGTGTGGTAGACTAAAATCACATTTTTGGGTCTTCTCGGGTCTAGTTACATTCACTTTACATTCCATTACCCACCATTATAATTACTCTCTCTCTCCTTGTGTTATATCCATCTTTCGGAATATCCGTCTTTAGGATCGATACAGCATGGCTATTAGTCCTACATGGCTGCATAGTCTATCTGCAGTTTTATCAGCAACTGTCTCAGAATTGTACCCAGTGACACACTCCATGCCATACCCTCTCCGTAACACAAAAAGGAAGATTAGTCTTTATTATTGTTGGAGAATTCCCACTTCATACCAAAAGAATGCTTAAGTGAGATAATTTCCTGCCTAATTACATTGATTAATTCTTCTGGGATAGTGTAAACTGATCATGTGCATGACTGTGGACACTTTTCTCACTAACTATAGAGGGTGTAAGAAATGTCATTCATATAATTTAATTGACTGAAAAATTACTTGTTTTAATCATATGGCAGGACGTCTATGAGAATTTTGAGGGAAAACCTGAAATAGTGAAATTGAAAAATATTTATTTAAAATCTATCATCTATCTATCATCTATCTATCATCTATTTATCATCTATCTATCTATCTATCTATCTATCTATCTATCTATCTATCTATCTATCATCTATCATCTATCTATCTATCATCTATCATCTATCTATCTATCATCTATCTATCTATCTATCTATCTATCATCTATCTATCTATCTATCTATCTATCTATCTATCTATCTATCTATCTTTCATCTATCTATCTATCATCTATCTATCTATCTATCTATCTATCTATCTATCTATCTATCTATCTATCATCTATCTATCTATCTATCATCTATATCATCTATCATCTATCTATCTATCTATCTATCTATCTATCTATCTATCTATCTATCTATCTATCTATCTATCATCTATCTATCTATATCATCTATATCATCTATCATCTATCTATCTATCTATCTATCTATCTATCTATCTATCTATCTATCTATCTATCTATCATCTATCTATCTATATCATCTATCTATCTATCTATCTATCATCTATCTATCTATCTATCTATCTATCATCTATCTATCTATCATCTATCTATCTATCTATCTATCATCTATCTATCTATCTATCTATCTATCTATCTATCTATCTATCTATCTATCTATCTATCTATCTATCATCTATCTAATCTATCATCTATCTATCATCTATCTATCATCTATCTATCTATAATCTATCTGTGAGTCGAGCAGGTTGAGAACCCCTCCTGTAACTGAAATTGGCTCTTTATTGGGACACTTTCCCTGGAGCCCTCATATCAGTGGCTTATTTCCCTTTCACGCTTTCCTTACCCTGGGCCTGGACACAGAGCAGATGTTTTCTTCTTCCCTGTCACTCCTAGGCAATCTTTTTTCTTTCTTTTATAAACCCTTTCACTTTTAAAGCTCATGCTGTGAGAGCTCATATTACCCTGTCCTGCTGCACTCATTGACAGACCTCCAGGTCTTTCTCCCCAACCCTCTCTTAAATTGCTCCTGTCTTATTCTTGGTGCTTTCAAAATCTGTGTAGATGCTTCTTCATTCTAGCTTCTCAACTCTTGGACCGCCTCTCTAAAACGATCACCTTCCATCTACATAAGACAGTCAGTGCTAAGGTTATAGACCATATAGTTTCTTTTTGCTAACAACTCTTAACTCTCAAAAATTTCAGTATCAGGATTCTATCTCCATGGCAATTGCCTTTTGTCTTTCCAGTTACCGAGCATTTACACCCTACTGGAACCAAAACCAACTGATCAGAACACCTTTTCATTGTGTCTCCCCGCCCCCCCCCCATGAACTCCTTTTCTTATTCACCTTACATTCCATTACCCACCATTATAATTTCTCTCTCTCTCTCTCCTTGTGTTATATCCGTCTTTCGGAATTTCATCCATGGTTAATCCATGATTAGATCCATCTCTCTGTGTACTCCATATCCACTCCCGTACAGCTGACAATGGCTACAGAAAAACACAACCACAATGATTGTCTTCTTTTAAATGTAGGACCTCTAATCTCAAGTGGGCTCTTAACACTGCCTGGCAATCATATTATATTTCCCTAGTCCATTCATTCTCCCACTCTCCCTGAAAAATATTTCCTGCTTTTTCTTCTCTCCTCAAACTTCTAATACTTCCTCTTAAATCCTAACTCCTAGATGATGACCTTGCTTCCAGAGAAAACAGAAACAAACAGAAGAAAGCTTCCACAAGCTCCTACCAGAGTAGCGAACTACCTATTTGGCACCTGTCCCTTTGATAGTGGATGACTTAAGAGTGTCTCTAGCTAACGCCAATTCCTCCACTTCTCAGGAGACCTTTTGCTTTCTCTCCTACTGTTAGACATTGCTCTCCCTCCTGTATCATTTTCTTCCACTTTCTACTAGATTATTTATATCAACATACACACATACTCTTTATTTCTCCCATCTGAACAAAAGAATTTTACTGACCTGGTCCCCAGTCAGCTATCACTGAATTTTTCATTTATTTTTAATATAAAAAACATTTAAAATTTTGCCTAAATTAATAGTCCCCAACTCTTCCCCTACATTTTTTTCTTAAACCTTCTTCAATCAAGCTTTTGAAACTCACCACTCTAATGGATTTCTCTTATTGAATCACCAATGATCTCCATGTTGCTGAATCTGAGTCAGTTCTGATTCACCATCTCACTTGACCCATTATCAAATCTGACACAGTTGATCACTCTCTCTCCTTCTTGAAAGTTTCCTCATGTGGACTCCAGGATACTGCACTCTTCAGGTTTTCTTTATTCTCACTGGTAGCTCTTTCTAGGTCTCTTTTGAGGATGTGTCTTAATCTCCTTTATCAGGAATCACTGGACTGCCCCAGGGCTAAGACTTCAGACTCTTCTCTCCCTACTCTCACAATTTTTCAGTCTCATCTTTTTCATAGCTTCAAAAATCATTTCTCCATTGAAAACTCACAGAAAAATATCTCCATCCCTGACTTCTCTCAATTCAAGATCTTGTCACTTAGTTATCTAATATGCTTCTCAAATTTAGCAAGCCCAAAATCACACTCTTACCCTTGCTTCCAAATATGCTTCTCAGCAAGACTTCTCCATATCCATACTTTAATTTGCTCAGGCCCAAACCCTTGGAGTCAATCTCTCATTCTCTCATAACCTGCTTTCAATCCATCACCACTTACTGCTCACTCTACCTTTAAATACATCTACAATCCAAACATTTTGCACTCCACGTCTATCAATTTAGTCCAAGTCATCATCATTTCTTGAATGAAAAACTATAAATTACCTTCTAGATAGCACCCCCATTTCTGCCTTTGTCACCCCAACAGTTGATTATTGATATAGCTGACTTATAAAGCATACATTCAAACATGTCACTCTTCTATATAAACACTCCAATGACTTCTCATCTCCCTCAGAATAAAAGCTAAAGTGCCTTCACTGGTCTATATATCGGGTCCTGCTTATACCTCTGTGCTCATCTTTGCTGGTTGCTCCATCTGGGTCATATTGGTCACATTGTTCTTCTCATACTCCATGCATAAAGTGCCTCCAAAGCTTTGCCTTTGTTTTCTCTACAGAACAATTTTCCTACTATAAATGCGCATGGCTGGATTCCTATCCATTGAACTATAAATAGCCTTCTCACTGAAGCATTTCCCAGCTACCATATTTAAAATTCCACTCCCTATTCTTCTTGCTTCCTTTATTTTTCTCTGTAACACCTGTCAATATCCAATATCTAGCTCACTGTATATTTTACGTTTTGTTTTTTAAAATGTTTTTATTGATTTCAGAGAGAGGAAGGGAGAGGGAGAGGGAGAGATAAAAACATCAATGATGAGAGAGTCATTGATCGGCTGCCTCCTGCACGCCCCCTGCTGGTATCGAGCCCACAACCCAGGCATGTACCCTGACCAGGAATCGAACAGCAATCTCCTGGATCATAGGTTGATGCTCAACACCTGAGCCAGGCCAGCAGGGCTATATTTTATTATTTTTTAAAAATCTATTGTTTATCTTCTTTTGGTAGAGAATGGGCTTCGTTCTTTGTGTTAACTATTGTTCTTCCAGCTATTCAGTTAATACTTGTTGTATGAATAACTAAGTAAATGAATGAATAAATAAATATAACAATGCTGCCGATGGTCGAATAACCAAAGAGCTCTCAGGGGGGGAAAGTAACTATAAGAGAGAAAAAGAGAAAAAAAATGTTTTAAATGTTTAAAAAGGGTTATAGTGAAATAGAAGACTCTTTATCTGAGAATTCTGTTAGTATATTCAAAGAGCTAAAACATAAGTGTAAATTGTGTAGGATTCTTTCCTTATTTACAACTGCTTGGCTTTACATTAGAGTCACTAATTGTTAAGAACATACATTCTTTTTTTTTTCTTTTTAAAAAATATATCTTTATTGATTTCAGAGAGAGGAAAGGAGAGGAAGAGAGAGAGAGACAGAAACATCAATGATGAGAGAGTCATTGACTGAGCCCGCAACCTGGGCATGTGCACTGACCGGGAAATCGAACCCCAATCGCCTGGATCCTAGGTCAACACTCAACCGCTGAGCCACGCCTGGCAGGGCAAGAACATACATTCTTCATAAGAGTTTGATGGGTAAAGGTAAAGTTCAATGCATCTTTCAATATTTAATAGCTAAACACCAATTTATATAGACCGTAAAATTTACAAGTCGCCACTAGCAATAACAGAAGTAGAAGATGATCTAGAACATTTTATTTAGTGATACTCATTAATTCTATAGTGTTATTCCTTTATGAATAAAATAGATAGCCTAACCTTTAGGGCTAAAAATAAAGTACCACATGGAGTGGGGAGACCTGTCACTCATGATGTAGGTTTTATACTTAAATTTTATATAAAATAGTGAGCGATTCCACTGGCCCTTACAAGGTCCTTTTTACTATAATTAGTTATTAGCGCTCTATATGCTTGTAGAATTTTTTGTACCACAGTTAATCAGTCTGTGCTTCCTATCCTGCCAGTAACTATAGAGTTACTTCTGAAGATCTGATCTTCTTTCTTTTAGTGAGTGAAAAGCACCCAGAGACAGCTTGAAGAATTCCAAACGCTGTCCAAAAACCAGACTGAATTAGCTGAGGGAGGAGAGGGGAAGTGGAAAAGAGCAGTTGCATGAGTTCACGGGCCTGCCTTTTTATCATGCCTACTCCTGGGGCCACATCAGTGGCCTTGCTTTCGTGCCAGGAGCAGTGCAAGTCATAATTAGAATATGGAATATTGCACAGAACGGGGAAAAGGCCCCATCTGTGCAGCCACTTTAACTACAAGCCCAGAACCTGTTTTACAGCTGAGACACAAAGACTGTATTAATCCATGTGGTTAGTTCCTTCTCTGTACATACTGTAGATTCATTGTGTCTGCTTTTTCTAGGTGGAGCAAACACAGACATAAAATATTTTGTTCTCTTTTTGCTGTTACACTTCCTTTCTCACCAGATGCAGCAAACCCTTTCCTAAGCCGTTCTGTCTGAGCTGCCCCGCATGTTGACACCAGTCAGCTTGCAAGTGAGCGGGGCTGTCAGCGCTGGATATTTTCTCCTCCATTGTCACTGGTCTAATGACATCCTCTGGTTTATGCACTTTTCTCCCCAACACCACCATAAGCTAGAATAACTCACACAGTCTGGGTGTTAGGGACCTCTCCTATAATTCATGCCAAGTAAAGGAAATCCCCAGACTTATGGACAAACAGTGGAGCATATGTACAGGGTACTGTGCAGTGTGCATGTGTAAACTCTGTATTTAGTATAATGAAATCAAACATTTCAATGTGCGTGATGCTTTTTATTTGCAGATAAAGAAGTAATTAAGGATGAGCAGTCCTAGTACAAAGACCATTATTCCAAAATCATGGTGAAAGTGAGAGTTTTATATATTTCAAATGGATTTCAGAGTCTAGAATGCTATGGGAGCCTAACAAATGATTGTTAATTATTATTTAAGCACAAGTGCCGACTGAGTAATAATGCTAATGGGTGTCTCTGGAAATATTCTTTACATAGCAATAATTTACCCAGACTTGGTTTCAGGGTTTAATGAAATGGATCAATATAAAAATGCCATATGCATCTTTGTATTTTCAAAAGCCAGCAGGGCCCAGCACATAGGAGTTCCAAAATATATTTTAAACATTTGAACTGAATTTCCTGGATTTGTATTACCTCTTTGGGTTTTGTTATGACAGCTAAAACCAATTGAGAGCTGTATTCTGGCTGCTCTGAAGATAACTGCTTAGGAGCAGTGTTTTAGGATTTTGTTGAGCAGTCCTTGTCTTTGGAACTTACTCCTCTTTAGAAATTTTCCTTGTTAGAGCGAGCGAGGCCATTAGAATCAGAGGAGACCAAGTTTTAAGGCTTACTGTTATGGGTGAAATGTTTCTAATGTATTTGTTTAGATTATATTTTAAACTTAGTACATTATTTTGCCTGAACCTTTAGTAATGATAATTTTGTTACAGAGATATTTGTTTAAACCCAGGTACATTATATTTTAAGGCTGGTACCATTCTCTTGGTACTGGTTAGTGAAAGGCAAATTGCAATGGAAACACTGGGCTATATCCCATCTTCAACTACTCACATAGCATAGTAACTCTTCATGATCTAATGTGGAAATCATGATATATGAGTAGAAAATTACATGAAAATGAAGCCAACTAACTACAAAAGAGAAGAAAGGGTAGTCTAAAACGTAATCAGTATTGAAATAAGGTTTGTTGAGAATTTCTACAAAGTTGTGAGTAGAAAGAGCTGGGAAAAGGATCACTTGAATTAGGCCTGCTGTGATTTTGAATTTTAAAACTTGCTTTGCTTTCTTAATTTGTATTAGAAGTTTGGTTGATTTGTGCCTGAAGGCTGAGCTTATATTTCTAGGCTCACTATCTGATTATTTATCTCTTCTGGTTTTTTTAAAATCAACTTTACTATTTTTAAAGGAATTTCTTAAAAGCTGAACCATGTCATACATGGAAATTATTTTGTGTTTGCTAAGGGGTTCATATCCAAAACATATAAGGAACTCATACAACTCAATAACAAAAAACAAATAACGTAGTAAAAAAAAAAAAAAAAAAAAAAGGGCAAAGGATCTGAATTAACTTTTTTCCAAAAAAAATATACAAATGGCCAACATATACATAAAAAGGATGCTCAAGATCACTAATCATTAAGAAATTGCACACTAAAACCACAATGAAATGTTACCTCATACCTGTTAGGATGGCTGTTATTAAAAAGACAAGAGGTAAGTGTTGACGAGGGTGTGGAGAAAAGGAAACTCTTTTACACTGTTGGTGGAAATGTAAATAATACAGCTATTATGGAACACAATAAGAAGGTTCCTCAAAAAATTAAAAATTAAATTTCCATTTGAACAAGCAACTTCACTTCTGACTAAATATCTAAAAGAAATGAAATCAGTATCTTGAAGGGATATCGGGCCTCTCACATTCATTGCAACATTATTCACAATAGCCAAGATATGTCAACAACCGAAGTTTCCATCACAAGATGAATGATATGCGGTACAGGAGGAAACAAGAGGGCGGCGCAGGTAGCAGCTGCCCCCGCCGCCTCCCGCAACCACATCAAACTCACAACTAAAGCACAGACCCACCGTCACCAGAGCCTCCTGAGATCCGGCTGCACAGAAGCCCCACAACCAGGGAGCTGAAGAAGCGCCGAGACGGGGAGGAGGGGCGGAGATGCAGGCAGACCCGGGCTGGATCCCAGAGACACGGCCGCGGGCCCACACCTGGTGCCGTGGGGTACACCCAGGAGGGCATCTCAGCAGCGGAGGTTTCCCGGAGAAGCGAGGGGTCCCAGCCCCACAGCAGGCCCCCAGCCCAGGGCTCCAGGGCCGGGAAGAGTCGTTGCCACAACTCCGGGCTGTGAAACCAGCGGGGACTGTCCCTGAGGGTCGCGGAGGCTGCGGGAGCCCCAGCAGCTCCTCTAAAGGGCCCGGCACGGACTCACTCGGACGCTCCCTCCGAGCCCAGCGCCGGGCAGCAGCCTGAAAGGACCCGGGACACTCGGGGGGGAACTAACCTGCCTGAGATCCGGGCGAGAGGTGGAGGGGCAGCTTCCTCCCAGGCAGAAGGGCTGGCGGAGGCCATGGCTCCTGTGGTGAGTCCTCCCCACACACAGCCGGCAGGCAGGCGCCATGTTTGAATCGCCAGCACCTGACTCACCTTTGGCCCCGCCCCGTGATTCCCGGAGGCCCCGCCCCTCCCCACCTGCAGCTCATCCAGGCCATTTCCAGGGGCCTTTCTGTGCAAGGGGCCTCTCGAGCCTCATGCTTAGGACTTTCCTAAAATCTCTCAAACAAGCAGCAGCGGGCCCCATAGGGCTTGATAAACGGCCCCAGGCCTGGCACTAGCGGCAGCTGCACTGGCTCATAGCTTGGCCTCTCCTGGGCACCTCCAAGCCCAGCACAAGGAGCAGCCAACTATGGTTTGCTGAGTAGCTCGTGCTGGGTGGCCCTGGGCAAGGCACTGGCACAGGCTGACTTTGAACCCCCGAGGAGGCCCCAGAGACAGTGCACCTGGTGGTCAGACTCAACCACACTGGATTACAACCCTACCACAGCCACGAGTGACACACTCAAGGGGCACACTTGGTGAACACCAAAGCTCCACTGAAGTAAATCCTGCTCCATAGGGGTGTCTCCAGCACAGCAGCTCTCTGGCTGTAGTTGCAGCTGGTCCTCACAGCTGATTGGCCCGGGGGTCAGTTCCTCCCAGTGATGCCAACAGCAACCAAGGCTCAACTACAACAGGACAGTGCACACAGCCCACACAGGGGAGCACCTAGAAGGCCTAGTTCAGGTGACTGGGGAGGCTGAGCCACTGGGCCCTACAGGACACCTACTACACAAAGCCACTCTACCAATTCCAGGAGACATAGCAGCTCTACCTAATACATAGAAACAAACACCTGGAAGCAGCCAAAATGCAGAGGCAAAGAAACATGTCACAAAGGAAAGAACAGACGAAATCTCTAGAAGAGGAACTAAATGAAATAAATCCAAGCAAGCTAACAGATACAGAGTTCAGAATTTTGTTTATAAGGATGCTCAACGATATTAGTAAGAGTATTATGAAAATAACTGAGAAAATGGATGACAAAATAAAGTACCAATTTGAAATGAAGAATAATTTACAGGGAATCAACAGTAGAGTAGAGGAGGCTGAGAATCAAATCAGCAATTTGGAACATGAGGAAACAAAAAACACCCAACTGGAAGAGCAAAAAGAAAAAAGAATCCAGAAATATGAAGATAGTAAAAGGAGCCTCTGGGACAACTTCAAGAGGCCCAACATTCATATTACTGGGGTGCCAGAAGAAGAAAGAGAGCAAGAAATTAAAAACCTATTTGAAAAAATAATTACAGAAAACTTCCCCTACCTGGGGAAAGAAATCGACTTTCAAGTCCAGGAAGCACAGAGGGTCCCAAACAAGAAGAACCCAAAGAGGCCCACAGCAAGACACATCAGAATTAAAATGCCAAAGGTTAAAGACAAAGAGAGAATCTTAAAAGCAGCAAGAGAAAAGCAGTTAATTACCTACAAGGGAGCACCCATACGACTGTAAGCTGATTTCTCAACAGAAACCTTGCTGGCCAGAAGGGAGTGGCAAGAAATATTCATAGTGATGAAAAACATGGAACTACAACCAAGATTGCTCTACTCAGCAAAGCTATGATTTAGAACTGAAGGTCAGATGAAGAGCTTCACAGATAAGAAAAAGGTAAAGGAGTTCATCACCACCAGACCAGCACTACAGGAAATGTTGAAGGGTCTTCTTTAAGAAGAAGCTCATGAACAAAAGAATCTGATGAACTAAATAGACCAGAGATATTGATGCAGGCAACAGACGATCATATTTCGGAGAAAAGAGGGAAGGGGGGTGGAGGGTGGGAAGAAATTAACCAAAGAAGTTACATGCATATATGCATAACCCATGGACACAGACAATGACGGGGTGAAGGCCTGGGGAGCAGGTGGGAGCGAGGTGGAGGGGGTCAATTGGGGGGGGAAAATGGGACACCTGTAATACTCTCAACAATAAAGATAAATTAAAAGAAAAGAATATATGGTACGCACATGCAATGCGATTTTATTCAACCATAAAACAGAGGCAATCCTGCCATTTCTGACACCGTGGATGAACCTGGAGGACATTATGCAAATTAAATAAAGCAGATGCAGAAATATGGAATCTAAAAAAGTTGAACATATGGAATCAGAGTAAGAAAGTGTTTGCTAGGGGCTAGGGGTGGGGAAAGTGGGGAGAGTTGGGGAAAGGATAAACATTTTCAGTTATAAAATGAATAGGTTTGGGGACCTAATATTCAACATGGTGATGGAGGTTAATAATACTGCATTGTATACTTGAAATTTGTTAAGGGGGTAGATCTGTTTTCTTAACACACACACAGGTAACTATGTGAGGTGATGAATGTGTTAATATACTTGATTGTGGTAGCCATTCTACAATGAATAGGTATAATAAATCATATTATACATCTTAAAAATGTACATTTTTAAATTTACTTATTATACCACAATAAAACTGAAAAAACTGAAACATCAAAAATGATTTTTAAGAGCTAAACAAAAATAAAATAACAAACTACTGTTGATATCTGAATTTTTGTACATATTCTTCTATTAGAGATAACAATATAGTTCATTCTTAGTTGAAATATGAAACACATTCAGATGCACACACCCACATCTCATTCATTCTTTGATCAATAAACTTCAGTGTTAGTGGTTGGAAGAGCCAACTGTCAATCATCAACATCATTATAATCAAGTTATTCCCTGTTTACATGACCCATCCTAGAATCACATGCCAGGCTCCACCCATGTGCGTAGTACAGAATTTCTTCTTCATAAGTACACAGGAAGCCAATATTTTCTAGCTTCCCCTGAGTTTTGTTGCAACCTGGAACTGATACCTTTGTTTCCCCCCCATTCTTTCAGATCTCTTTAAGTGGCCTGTGTGCCCATGCCCCAGCTTTAACATAGCTTGATGCTAACGACTGGCCCTTGACCTCCAGACACTTGCTTTTGGCACTGGTGCTGTCTCACCCCCAAGATGTGGAAATATCCAGGACTTTTACATCTCTTTTTATCTCACCAAACCCAATGGCACAGCAAGTCACTAATAACTGAAATTGCACCATGCTTGACTTTCTTTTCTTGTTTCTCTCATCCATTACTGATTTCTCCTGGGATTACTTCCTACATAAATCCTTGACTCAGGGTTTGAGTCTCAGAGAAACCAACCTAAAGACAGTTACTGAGTTCTGACAAATGAAACTATAAAAGGAAATTTATCACTTCTGATCTGTAGTATTTAAGAGCCAGTGTGTCTCTTCAATCTTTTTTATCCTTTGGCAGCAAATTTGGAGGCCATGTTCTGAAAGCATCGTGTATTCCTGAGTCACCCTGTGGTAGAGCTTTGCTCTAGAGAACTTCTTCTTTCAACTTTTATGACTGATATATCAAGGTGTTTTTAAATTCTACAACATAGCCTAGCTATCCTAATAAAAGCTCTTTTATTGCATTTATATATTAATATTTTAATCCTTCCAATAGATTTAAAGAAGAGTGCATGTGCCTTGTATGTCTTTAGATACTCTTCAATGCCTATGCATAATAAACACACAGTATATATTGAACAGTGGCTGAATGGTTGAGTGGTTGCATGCTCAAATGAATTAATGAAAAAACAGAATTGATATGTTTATTTATTTAAAGTAGCAGAAGTAGTCCCCAATCCTGGTAGACTGACTCTATTGCCAATGTCAGGAATAATAATAATTCACATAACTAACAAAGTCTGTTGCCATGTGAAAATAACCTCATAAGCTCTCATGGTTTTAGAATAGTACCAATATACCCAGATTCTTAGAAATACACTGCCAATTTGAAATAGTTGAGTTAGAAAGTCTTAGAGAAGCTGACCAGATTTATATTTTGGATATTATGCTATTTTCTTGGCCTCTGATCTTGGGGAAGTGTTGGCACATGGCTCTAGTCCCTGCTCTTCACATTTGCTTCCTGAATGGAGAAACCCTGGGCACTGTTTTCCTTTGTTCAGGGGGTTAATTATGTTTCAGGGTGGTACTCACGGGGCAGAACAATTTTATAGCTCCCTGCTTCAATCGGGCCTGCTCTGCCAATCCTTGTTCCACTTGTGGTTAGTGAACCCAAACTCTGGAGAGCTTAGTTTCCCACCCAAACTGCCCACCCAAGCTGGGAGCTTGAATTTAGCATTTGCTTTCCCTGTCAATTTCATCTTTTTCCATTTGCTTTTACTCTTTTCCGGTTCTCATCGAGTTGAACCCAGCATGGTTTTCCCTTAGTTAACTGCTGTGTTGTTCTAGGCATTAATATCATTGTCAGCACAGTTGTGTGAACAAGTTTTATTGGTTATTTTGGGCTTCTCCTGCCAGTAGGAAGACTAAATCTCTAATAGCAATCAAATGCCTTGGAGAATCATTCATTCCATATTTCTCACTTGCCAATTCCACTGAAGAGGATCTTGACTCCCTATTAAAATATTTACTATTTCTGAATTTAAAAATTAGTAGAACTATAGAATATGAATAAAAACTATAGAAAAGAAAATATATTTCACTCATAATCCTATCACTCAGATATAAAAAAAAGAAATATTTTTCAGTCCTTTTTACTCCTTAACACTTATAGTTATATATACATAAACATATGCATACATACCCAAACATTAGTTTTCAAAATCAAGATTACAACACGTAATTTTTCATTTAACATCATACTTCAAAATTTTCCAGAATCTTTAATTATTATTACATGACATGATTTCTAATGACTAAAACAATTTCTCATAGAAATGAATCAACTTATGTGTACACCATTCACTTTTTGATGCACATGCAGAATGTTTCTCACTTTTTCGTACTATGAACACTTCCAGATTTTAAATGTCCTTGCATATCACTTTGTGCATGTATAATTATTTTCTTATGATCATTTTCTAGAATTGGGTTATCTGGGCAAAAATGTATTAAAGCATTTATATTTCTTGCTTTACTACTCCAGACTCCTTTCCTACAAGGTTTTGGCAATGAAAGTGCTATTTTACAGCTTTTATAGCATTAATAACTATTGTTTTTAACCTTCACTAAACAGATTAAAACTAGATGCCATCGTGGATATAATTTGTATTTCTCTGAATAAGATATTCTTTATAGACTTGAATCTCATATTCAGTGCCTCCCTTAGAGCATTGATGTGTTCTTTTTTCCTTCTTTTTCAGTTTTCTTTCCTTTTTTGTTTTATTTCCTGCTTGTTTCAGTTTGTCATCTCCCATTAGGAGCGTTCCTAAAATGCCTGGTAATCCTGGATTCCCTATTGTTTCTAAGAGTGAAGGCCCTGAAAAGCTGATTGTAAGCTCTGTGCCTGTGATGGGAACTATTGATCTTGAGATTCACAGTAAGATTATTTGGGCCATTTGTCGGGGCTCCCTCCATGTTAGTCTCTGTAGACCTCTTCTCTTGCGGTGATCAGATTTCCCACTGACAAATTCTCTAAACTCGTGCCCAGAAGTTAAATCCTGTCTGCAGCGTTCTGGTACAGAGGCGCAGGGAATTGAAAGGGGAGTTTCATCATGCAGTTTGCAGATGTTCCACGATTCCCAGGGGTTCTGTTATTGTTGTTGTTGTGATTGCACACCTGCCTTCAGCTTTTCCTTGTGTCCTTCAGTCCAGAGAGCCTCTCTTTCATGTTTCCAATAGGGTGAGGGAGGCAATTACTCAGGGCAGAGAGTGGGAGAGGAGATCTAGGCAGACACTGTCTCTCAAACAGCTCTCAACCTTCCTTCCTCAGCCATCACCCCACTTACAAAGGTACCTGCAGACATCAATTTCTGAGTCTTTCGACAAGTTTGGAGCCAAATTGGGCCCACGTAAGTGTGATCTTTGTTCTTTAGGATCCTTTGGTCCTAATGGAGTTTATTTACTTATTTGAGCACCATGTGATGCTTTTGCTCTTTCCAAACAATGTCTATAATAAATATATAAAAATAAAATCCAAGTTCTTTTTCTCTAATGGGTAAACCTGTACTCTTCTGTGGCTTTTTGTGCAACCTTACTGTACCTATAATAACTCCAGACCATTCTCTATCTCAAGAAAAAGTTGAGCAGCTTGACTGTTCTTGGAAATAAGTAATCTGAAGAAAATAGGCACAAGACGTAAAGATAGAGATGTTTCTCTCTCTTTTTCTCAATTTTCTAAGAGAAGAGCAGGCCCCTCCAAGTAGGACATGGAAAATTTCCCTCAGCTGCATGCTCTTCCTCTGAGATCTGCCTGTGTGACTGCCGGAGCCCACCGGAGGAAGCAGCCCCGATAAGAAAGGATAACAATGGCCTTGGCGTAGCTGAAGCTGCCAGTCGCGTGATGTTGCTTTTCCTCTTTTTCACTTCACTTGGGAGGGTTGACAGGTGTGGCTTGCATGAGGAGTAGAACCTCAAAGCTTGCTGTAGAAGGCCTTATTTTTCTCTCTGCTGCTCCTATGTTTAATTCGATATTCCAAAGTCTGCACTATTTTTACAGAATCCATTGATCTCTGCCCTGAGCCTCAGGAGCATGGTGACCAATGAGAGTGCTCACACTTGACCAGGGACTTTGACCACAGCTGTCACCCCTTCCAGCTTTCTTACAATTTCAACATAACCATGCCTGTGCCATGACTTTTCTTGTATTATCTTCAGTTCTGCAATTATATTCAAGGTACATTTGTCTCTAAGTTTATAGCCACCAATGCCTTCTAAATGTTTTTGAAGGCATCCTTGGGGTTTCATGTTGAGTTTATAGGATTCTGCCAGTGAAAATGTAAGATATGTATCTAAGAATTAACTTACATGCTTTCATTTTAAAAAGTCACCTGTATTTGCTTTTGTGTTCATTTTTTTTTTTTGGGGGGGGGAGGCTTTGTCTGGTTCCATTACTTTTTTTACATTTATCAGAACAGATTTATGCAAGTTAATCAAATAAAGTCAGCAATAAGCCCCAAATGACTGTTAAAATGATTAAATAAATTTTGTCAGCCATTTTCGGTGATCTAGTCATACTCTTTGCCTGAAAGTATTTATAAATAAGTGCCTGCATCACAGCTAACCAATTGTCAGTACTGGCAGAGAAGGATTCAGAGAGAGCCTGTTTCATGTCATTTGTTTTTTGTGGGGTTTGTTTACTATGGGTCCTGTTTGGTAGCCCCTTTTTACAATATTGTAAACCCAGCATTACAATATTAAGACTAAATTGGTCCTTAAAATTTTTCAGACACAGATGCAACTCACATTGCTAAACTTCTACAGTATATTAATTCTTCAATTCTCTCTTTGCTTCTAACAGAATGATAATAGGGATATTGTTACTCTATTTTTACTATTGAGAAAATAGACCAAGTAGGGCTAAATAGAATGTCTAAAGTCATTTAACTATTAAGAGTCAAGTACTTGACTCAAGTTTCAGTGTTCTTTCACTGGACTATCGGCGCCCAAATCATTGTGATCATGGTACATTCAGGTGCACAAAGTCCACTCAGACCTCCCATTTGCACTTTGCATTAGTGGGAGAAGGAGGAACAATTATGATAAAAAATAAAATGTCGCCCGGCCGGGCGTGGCTCAGCGGTTGAGCGTCAACCTGGGATCCAGGTGATCAGGGGTCGATTCCCGGTCAGGGCACATGCCCGGGTTGCGGGCTCCATCAATGACTCTCTCATCATTGATGTTTCTATCTCTCTCTCTCCCTCCTTTCCTCTCTCTGAAATCAATAAAGATACATTTTTTAAAGAAATAAAATAAAATGTCACAGTCTAAGCAAAATTTGTTCAAGTTGATTTAAAAAAAACACACACAGAATTTATTAAAAAGTAATGAGCATTTGAAAAATGTTCAACACAAGACTAACACAAATGGTGCCCTGCCTCCTTGAACATGGCCAAATTTCCAACAGTGCATGTGTGCACCACACAGCAGCAGCTTTGCAACACTGCTACATATTGTCTGGGAGCTAGACTTCATACTAGGGGAAAAACACACAATATAAATGTTATATTTAGTGATCCTCAATTATGTAAATACATATTGGTGTGGAGTTGACCATCATATAGTTATAAGAAGAGAAAAAATAACTTTGTCTTTTGGATAATTTTCACCCATTGGGTCAACTCTTTCTGCCCAATAGATCATACTCCATTCCATGAAAGGTAACTGTAGTGTAGGTTTTATATAATTTAAAAACCATGTTCCTTAGAAGGAAAATATCTAGCCAAATGTATACCTCTGTTTCAGTCAGAATAACTTGGTTTTATAGCAATTTATATATTGTAACTTAATGAAAGATTTAAATAAATAAATAAATTTTAAAATGATTATCCAAAGAGCATAGAATCTAGTACTTACACATTTTGATGTCATGACACATGTAGAAAATCATTATCTTTAATCAGCACACTGATGTTATCTGGAAGTGATTTGGAAGGGGGGGTCTATCTGAAGCTTGATGAGAAACATTATTATATTTTCTATATTTCACTTCCTAGTAACAAGAAACATGAAAGCACAAAGTCTAAATGAATGTTTTCTAAAGTTTTAATGAGTAGTTGAAACTTCCTAAATGAACATAATTACTGTATAATTTTGATGCTTGAAATGGCTATATGCAATCATTTCAACAGATACAAATTTTAAATTGCTATAATATTGTTTTAAATTTTGTTTTCTTCTGCAACCATAACTGTAATCCATTTACAACCCACTGATTGTAAATCATGGCACACTGATTGTAAAATGGTGCATTATTCCATGTTCCCTGGCTTCAGACTCTTAGAACATTCTCAGCCCTATAATATTTTGCAATTTAATAAAGATAATATGGAAAGCTGACCATAGAGAGTCTTAAAGTGAGTTTACAAATCTCTTATAATCCTCAGCATAGTTCTTCAATCTTTTGTATTACTTTTAACCCCATTTACACCAGATTTTTCTCCATTCTTTTTTATAAATATTTACAAACCTTTATTGAGCATTTATTATGTGCTAAAAATTCGGCTCAGTGCTTTGTATGTAAACTAATTACCACAAACCTATATAAGATAGATGGTATTATTATTCCACTTATATTGCAAGAAAACTAGAGAACAGTGTGTCCGAGTTTGCAGAGTCAGACAGTGAGTCTCAGCATTTGTTCTCTTAACCACAGGCTCATATTGCTGCTTTCCTGCTGGAAGCCCTCCAAGAGATGGGAAACCAGCTCACTGCAGAGATACCTATTCTTTTTTCAGATGCCTCTTATGTGTACACCTATTTTTCTTTATGTTGAACTCGTATCTGATGACGAATAATTACCAGTCTGGCTTTCCTTATTAGGAAACAGAAAATGATGCCTCACTGAAGACTGTTTCAAGGCTGCCCTTGAGATATTTGGAGAGTCCCTCCGCCTCTCTAATGGCTCTACAGGCAGGATAGTCCTCTTAAGGTATGAGACCATGACTTTAAGCCTAAAATTTCTGGTATGTGAGCCTCCATTCAGACACCAAAATTCCAACTGATGAAAAACCAGACTAGAATTTGTTGGCAGCCTCATCACAATGTTGACACCAATTATATGTGAGTAGGAAGGAAGGACCAGAATACTTAGGATCTTGTGGCATATAGGGGTGACGTTTATTTTATTACTGCACAGTAAGGGAATGTTATGAACTGCAGAGTTCCTCATTCTGGGTTCTGTCCTTTAACCATCCTCCTTACGAATGAGCCTACGGTTTCAAGTACTCCCTTGCAAATAGCAGTGACATATGGCATCAACTGTGCGAGTGAGAGAAGTAGTGTGGCCTCAGTGGGAGGCAATCAGCCAAAACAAATTGGGGGAGAGATGAGAGATTGCGAGACTGAAGGCTCTTGTTTGAACTTGGAGTTGAATGAGACCTGCCGGGGACAAAACCAGCACATGAGACAAATTAAGGAAATAAAATATTTGGAAATGTGCTCTTGGAATAATAGAAGACTTCGAGGTCTGGCTTTTAACCAGGGCCTGAAATTGGTGGTTCTTTGGTCTAAGTGAAACATTCAGTCATTACAAACTGAACAAATATGGTTAAGTCATGTTCAGAAGGAGAGATTGACTCTTTCTTAAGCTCCTCATTCCCTGAAAACAGAGTATACAATTTTCTAACAATGTGATTTTAATGATATTGGCGTGAGATTTTATTTTTCAACTTTCAAACCATTCTTGATAATTAATCTGAGGCTCTTCATAAACAACCTATAGAGAAAATGCCCATGTTGGGTAGGAAAAATCTAGAATTGTATCCCTGAACTACTATTAGATATTTAATATGTCTCTGCTGCTTTTATTTATTCCTATGTAAATTAAGATTACTTTTTTTCCCCCACAGAGCTAAATGTAATGTTTCACAGGAAAACCATTGTAAAGTGTAACCTACTATGTAAGTGTCAACTATTATCATTAATATTTATAACATTATGTTTCATAGAGATTGTTTTCTATGTATGAAGTTCTTTAATACTGTAAACAATTGTTAAATTGGGGATATTCTACAAATTCTCTTTATCCTTATATTAGAGATTGGTAGCCAACCACCAAAGTCTTTCGGCTCTCCTTCCATAGCAATAGGATTGTAGTTGGAACAGTTCCCAGACCTCCTTGTGGTTAGATGTGGCCAGATGTCTCGGTTTATGTGAGTGAAAGTGACGTATGCCACTTCCAGGGCAATTTCTTAGGACCAGGCAGCACTTCCTGAGTTTTTATTTCTACTGCTCACTAAGTCTAACTTGGGCATGGTGATAATATATGAGGAAGATGCCTTAGAGGATGGTAGAGAGAAAAAAAAAATAAAACTTGGGTCTCTGTATCACCTTCTGGACCAAAGTTGCCTGGTACACTGGAAATTCCAGTGTGCACTATTTTGGGTAGAGAAATAAATGAGTTTTTAAGCCACTAAGTCTTAAGTGCCTGCTTGATACATAGCTAAGTCAATCTTGACTGATAAAAAAATCACATCCATGATGTTTTGAGATAGTTTCATGTTTTCTCTATAATCACAGAAAACACATAGGGGAAAATTAGGAAATGTCCTAAAAATAAAAAACTCTCAAATTGGCAGCACAGGATGAAATGCATTGAGAACCTACTACTGGTTAAATGATCAAGAAGTTTGATTTATTAATATAGAGATAATTTAATACATATAAAATAATTGCAAAAATTGTACAGAGAGTTCCATATACCTTTACCCAGCTTCCTTTTATGTTAACATTTTATGTAACTGCAAAATATTTATCAAGGACTAAGAAATTAACCTTGGTACAAGTATTAACTAAAGGACAGGACTTATTCAAATTTTACCAATCCTTTCATTAATGTCCTTTTTCTGTTTCAGATCTAATCCAGAATTCCACATTGCATTTGTCATGCCCATGTAGTCTCCTCCAATCTGTGACATTCCTGAGCCTAGTCTTGTCTCTTACAACCTTGACACATTCGAAGAATACTGGTCAGTTATTGTGTAGAAGGTCCTTCAGCTTGGACTTGTCTGCTGTTTTCTCATGATTAGATTAGACTGAGGTTATCAATTAATGAGAAGAGTGTCACAGGAGTAGTGTGCACTTCTCAGTCCTTCATATCAGGGGACACATGAAGTTGATATATATGACCTTAATCACTTGGCTTTGGTGGTATCTGCTAAGGTTTTCCACTCTAACTTGTGGGTTTTTTTTTGTTTTTTGTGGCTTTTTTCTTATTGTAATTACTAAATACTGTGGAGGAATACTATGTAAATATCCTGTTTTAGCTTAAACTTCTGCTCACTCATTCTAGAATCCATCTGTGGACCTTGCCTGTGGCAGTTTTTTACTGTGATGTTCTAATGGTGGTTTTCTATTTTCTCTCGGTACTTTTAATTTTTCTAATTACAATTCTTCAGTAAAAAAGAGTCACCAATTTGCCCCCATTTATTTGTGCATTAAATTATTTATTTATATTAGTATATATTCATAGATTTTTACTTTGGGGCTTTAATTTCAAATACTGCAGCAACTTATTTTGTTGTTCTAGCTATTCCAAGTTTGTTCATTGTGGGATCCTTCAGGTTGGCTTCTGTGCCCTTTCTATATGCCTACATACTTTGTTTCTTTTTCCCACTGCATTATTTCTCGCACAACATATTGTTCCAGCTCATCTTATATTTTCTTGCCTCAGCACTGGGAAATGAGCATTTTCCCCAGGAGCCTTGGGTACTTTTATTGGAGTGGCATTTGGAAACCAATATCGGGGCACGAGATGGGCTAATTTGCTAATAAGGGTCAGGGGGTAAAGAAATACATGTATGCATACAAACTCATGCCTGCAGCACGCATGTCCATAGCTATTTTTCTGTTTACCAGCATATATATTTTACATATATATAATGAGTCAATATTGATGCATCCACACCAATACAGCACTGCGGGATTCATTCTTACCTTCTAACCCTTTCCTTGTTAAAACATTTCTTTCTCTGTGAGCTTGAGACCTGGCTCTTATTATCTGCAATCCATTTACTTATTTGTTCAACCCCAGTATACAAATAAGATAGTTTTAGAATTCTAATCCATATCCCTGAGAGAAATTTCTAGAACAAACAAGAACACATTGTTTCAGCTTCTTTTGTCTCCATCCCCTTTAACATAATTGATTAAGTGATTTATATGGATTACCGTTTCTCCTTACTCCCCAAATCCCCACACGCTGGCTGATTTATTTTTTTTAATTTACACTTAGTAAAATGTACTGTTTTATTATGTGCGATTCCACAGGTCTTGACAAACGCAGAGTCATTTGTTCACCACAACAATTCCATACAGAAAAATTGTATCACTCAATGTTCCCCCCCACACTCGACTTTTATAATATCTGTGTCTCCTAGTCTCCAACTCCTGGCAACAACTGACTTGTTTTTTACCATATAGGTTTTGCCTTTTCATTAACATATAAATGAAATCATACAATGCTAGCCTTTGGGGTCTGGCTTCTTTCACTAAGCAAAATATATTTAAGATTCATCCATGTTGTCTGAATCAATAGTTTGCTCCTGTTTATCTGGAAGCAATGTCAGACACAGTCTAACCACATGGTCCAGACTTTGGGAGGCCTGGCTCCTTATGGAAAATCAGAGCACTTATATCGAACAAGGGGGAGCGGATGCTGGGCTGGTAAAAGCAATTGGTGTTCACTATAAAGGCCCTTAGCCTGGTGAAACTGAGTGGAAGAACCTGAAATGAAAGTCAGGGAGACTTGGATTGCTTCAGCTTCACCACCAAGGGCCTGTGAGAAGCAATCACTTGTCTCTCCTGCGCATAAGAAATGTGGCAAATGAGTGAAGTACTCAGAATTCTTTAATAGTATGTCCTTATGTAAATTATAGTTAACCATAAAACTAGTATGCAGCGTATATAAATTGTAAAAATTAAAAACCTATTATCCCTATTTTCGCTGAAAACAGCTTATGGCAACATTTAGATAAATGCTATTGATAACTGGAACATTAGGAAAGAAAGAATAGCATGGATTTGTGAGTGTGGGGCAGAGTGGATGCTGGTTAAAAAGTCCAAGTGAAAGGAAAAATGGGAAATAATTATCGATGAACCAGAATTTTTAACTACTATAACCCCAAAAATGTGTGCCTTATTATTTTTTTAATCCTCACCTGAGGGTGTTTTTTCCATTGTTTTTCAGAGAAAGTAAAAGGGAGCGAGAGAGAGAAACATTGATGTGAGACACATCAATGGGTTGCCTCCTGTATGCTCCCCAACTGAAGCCAGGGATTTAGCCTGCAACCGGGGTATTTGCCCTTGGCCAGAATTGAACCCGGGACCCTTCAGTCCTTGGGACAACACTCTAAACACCGAGCCAAATCAGCTAGGATTCAAAAATGTATTCCTTAAAAATGACATTATGGGACTTCAAAAAATCATATCCTGCAAAAGCTCAACCAATGAAGTCACAAAGAGAGTATTAAACTAAATTTGAAATCAATGTTCCTGTTCCTCCACATGTAAAGAAATGTCAAAAGGAGACCTAAGGAAGATGCTGGGACCCTCTAGGTTTTACATTTCTGAGGGACTTTGAGGAGTTCCTAAAATATCTCATCTAGGTTTGTTTTTTGTTAGTGCAAGAACAGCCCATGAATATAACAAAACAGTGTGTATTGTGGGTGAAATGGTCATTGAATGATAGAATATAGAACCTGAGAGAAATATGGGAACCTAGACCATCTTCATTGAACACAGGCTAGTGATAATTAGACTGGAACAAAAGGTCTCTTGCCTAGGTCTCAGTCTCCTGGGATTTTTTTTCCTCCCAAATTTTTACGTAGCTTTTACCGCCATATTTGGTATTTCCCAGACACAATATAAGCAATTCTTAAGTCTTATCACCTGGGAGGGTAAAGTGATACTGAGAAGTCCTTGAGCCTTTCCTAGCTATGGGTAGGAAGACGGAGTGAGCCAGGAGAGAGCCCAGTCCTTTAGTTCACTCAGAGAATACCATTCAGCTGCACAGGCCATAAACAGCTTTCATTCATTCTTCTGATAAATATTTATCAAGATCTTTGTCCAGTTCTGAGCTAGGCACTGAGATGACCATAATAAATAAATAAGAGTCTTTTCCTACATTTAGGGGCCTTACATTTAATTCATTTACAAGTTTATTGTAGGCATAAGAAAGAGAGATTTCTTTTCAAGAGGGTGTTAGCGTTTCTCAACACAAGTCCACACCCATGACTAGGGTGTGTGTTGGATGACACATGCAACTATGCTGGGTTTTTTATTTCAGGCAAGGGAGATAATAATCACTTCTGACCCTCACTTCCTGAGTGAAGAGATACAAATATTTTCAGAAAAATGTTGAGGAGCTTCCTGTTGTAAAGCTGCCTTGGAGACTTGGAAGAGCTACTTGCTTACATCAGTTTTTAGGAAGTAATTCACAGAAGAACAATTCAATTGCAAAGCTTAATGTTGTTCCTAGAGCTACACCCTCTCTCCTTTCTTGTAGAAAAACACTGCCCAGACTTCCTATTAAATACAATATTTTCCTAAAAGCTGGTGAGTGGCATCAATTTTGAAATAATGGAATGCCATCTGGAATGATAATTTATAGAAGAGAAGCTAGCTTAAAAAAAAAAAAAAGCATTAGTATTAAGGAGACTGACCATGCAGAAGCTGAAGAGTATTTCATTAGGCTCTAACAAATAAACTACTTACACTCTTAATCAAAACATAGAATCTTTTTTGATACTTTTTGAATCAAAAGTCAAAGCAGAACAGAGAAATACACAAATATCCTCCAAAGTATATGTGTATACATCACATATATACTTACACAGTATATATAAATATAATGTATTTGTGCAATGTTTCTGAATGTTTAAACATAATTCTATATAGATAGCAGGATAAATTTAGAAATAAAGAGGAAATAATTTCAAACACTTTAAAATAATTCAACACCAACTTTGAAAAGATTATCTAACTTCTACCTTTTTGTGAACTGTTTATAAAATAGCAAGTAGTTTTCAACTTGCTGACATTTTCTGATCACTACTGTGAGTTCTAGTGAATTAAATTTGTATTTCCTTCAAGATCATATTTTTAAATCATAAAAGTATTTGAAAATTACACATGGAAAATAATCTACTGGAGATACATTAGCTGAAAGAGACAGAACACTTAATTTTCTCATAACTGCTAACAACTGTGTGGTTATGCATATTCAAAGACATTGGCAGTCAACTTTATATGCATCTGAATATTCATCTTTTGTGTTTCACTGTGATACTTGTGACAGTATTACACGTCACCTTGACCTCTGACCATCACCAAGGATTACAAAGATGTTCTGTTGAGTGGCAATTGATTAAATTTCACCACACACCTTCTCATGACAAGAAATTATGATCCCCCACTAGATGTAATTGAGAAACTTCTGTATTTGAAAGTGTCAGGAAATAGGGAAAACTGCCTCAGTACATGCAGGTCAAAGTTCGAAAGAAAATATGTTCATAAAATAGATAGAGATGAGTAAAAAAAATATATAAACAGAAATCATGTTAACTGGTGCCTATTTTGGAAGGTGCTTCACACACACTCTTGCATAGTCACTTACAATCTCTATGGAAACTTCAACTAAAATTATTCAGTGAAAAGCTGGAGACTTTAGACATTCTTTTATGGATCTTGCATATATTAAATTATGAATTTTGGCATATTCCAAAAATATTTCCTGTTGTACTTGCTACATTATCATCTTATTTGGTGGCTGGAAGAATATACTACCCATTATTCAAATGGATTAAAAGCAATCTTTAAAAAAAAAACCATGATTTCTCTTGCCCAATAAATTTTCTCCTGCATGACTTAAAATGATTTGTTCTCATTGAGAATTCAAATTTTACTTGTTTAACAGAATAGAGATCAACCTTACCATTTGGTTACTATTTGCTCCACATATTATTTCATAATGGTTATTATTAATAAGGCTTTGATTCTGGTTAGATATTTACTACTGAGAAGAATTAATGTATTGAATTTGTGAATTTTTATAAATTTATAAATGTATAAATTTTATTTTAAAGAGCGATTAGGAAAAAATCAAGGTAATCTGAATTGTGTTGTTCTAATTCTTTGCTTGCTTGACTTCAGGAGAGAAAATTCGAGATTTGGTTCCTGGACATGGCAGTTTCAGGCATAGGAACATCAACTTCCATGGGAAGTGATATGAGAAAACTGTAATTAAGTACATATTATGTCATCTTGAAAAAGAAGGTTCAGGTTATATATTTTTCCTCTAAAACACGGGTGTGGAACTTTTTTTCTGCCAAGGGCCATTTGGATATTTATAACATCATTTGAGGGCCATACAAAATTATCAATTTAAAAATTAGCTATGAAAAAGGCTCCTAGATTTATTGAATTTTGAGTCCCGCCTGCGGTTGCCTTGGCAGGGCCAGACCAAATGATTTTGAGGGCCATATATGGCTCCCAGGCCATCTAGAGCCCCCATCTCTGCTCTAAAATATCTATTTTTTAACTAAACTTTTTTTTTCAAATGTGGTTCTAAGTCACCTTGATTTATTTTATGTAGATGATGCTTTTAGGAGGTAATAGGCATATCTTTTTTCTTTTCCCTTTCACCTCAATTTCATCATTAATTGTTTGTTCTGCCATCAACTTCTGCAACTGCTAATCTCATTTAAATGTTTTTTTAAATGCTGCTAAAACTCTAAAAGGAAGCTATCAGACCCTAGAGTAAAGCCCTGGAAACAGACTGGAAAAGACTTCAATTAGACCTACCTATAAAATGCAGGACAGAGGCATCAGGGCCAGGTCCCATTTTGGTTGAAGGAATACAGTGATAAAAAGGGCTCTCTGGCTTTCAGGATTTTACACACTCAGGGGACAAAATGACAGACTCTACTTCCACATTAATAATTCCTAAAATCAGTGACTTTCACCTTTTTTTTGATGTGCTAGCTGATGTTCAAGTACATTGCACTGCTATGAGAGTATACAGGGTTATGAATATTTCTATTCCACTAGTTACTGTTGTGGTTTCAATGGTGGTTATTGTCATAGCGGCTACAGCAGATTGATGACTGGTTATCGTGGGAGTCAGCAATAAAATATCAAGACCGAGTGGCAAGTATCAGTACTGGATTCCAGTCTCTGGAGAAACATGGTTAAAGCAGATGGGAACAAACATTTCTGGAGCAACTGAAGTTTCAGGTCAGTGTTGAGAGAGCAGGAATGAGAGAGCAGGACTTACAGAGTAGATTAAACCACACACCTATCAAACTGAGGTAGAGGTCAAGGACTTGGTCTTAAACTTAAGACAGAATACTTGAATTTAGAACTATAATTTATGATCAAAAAAGGTCTAATGAATCCAGCAATTTGAAAACAAGTCATAGCTCAAACTTCCTCTTAACTGAAGGCAAGACTGGTTGAAAACCTCGAAGACTATTAGATAAGATAATTCACCTAAAAGCACCTAGCCCACCTAGCCCTGGCACTTGGTCAATATAGTTATTTATCTCCTTTTTATATGCCATCCAGGAACCTCTAAAATCATCCACAACCATTCCATTTATACTATTCTCTCCTAAATCAGGAGAAATTTAGCCTAGAGAAGATTATGAAAATGCAATCTGTATCATGTTTTATCTTGTACTAGAGCAACACTTAACAATTATATCAGCCCCCTCTGAAAATAAATTGCTTTCTATTCACCAATATATTGATGAAGAAATTTAAAGAGACTTTAATAGATAGAGAGCAGGCTGACAGCTGTCGGGGGGCAGGAAGGAGCTGAGGGGGGCAGGGTGGAAAGAGTGAGCAAAAAAAAAAAAAAAAAAAAGAGAGAAACAAGGTGGTGATTGCCAGGGCAGAGGGTAAGGGGGGGGGGGATAAATGGCCATGGACAGAGACTTGACTTAGGGTGGTGAACACACAATACAGTGTACAGGTGATGTGTTGTAGAATTGTGCACCTGAAACTGGTAAAGTTTTATTAACCAGTGTCACCCCAATAAATGCAATAAAAAGAAATATCAAAAGAGATTTTAATTAAATGTTATTAGGCTAAGAAATTGGTTCATATAATATCAACTGTGGGTGACACTTAAAGTATTTGATTTGAGAAATGATCTCCATCCCACTTCTTTTGTAGAACTACATGCCATGGGAAATAAAGAAAACAAGTATATCTTCAACTAAAAGCTCTGAAAGGGAAGCCATCATATCACAAAACTGAATCACAGTGCAAGGAAGCCATCTGCACACCCCTTTTCTGCACTGAATTTCAAATGTTTGGAACAAAGCAACACCCACCCGCCATCATCTGACTCCCTGTGAACTGTCAGTCTGATAAGGCTAAAAGGTTTCTACCACTGATTTTTTTTCCCCTCCAGAAAAAAAATACCATTTTAACTTTATGTCTCATGGTTTACATTCAACATATAAGCATTTAAATATCACTCCTGTTTTATGTGTATATTTGAATAACTCCTAATATTGACGTACTTTCAAGAAAAATCTTCTTTAGAAATTTAAACAAGATGTTCAAGAATGCAAAACCGGATTTTAGTAAACTGAGTTCAACTTAAAAGTGATGCTGCGAGGAAAAGAGCAACAAAATGTTTCCTAGTGGTTATGTACGATTGTTTTATTAGGTTTGATAAGACTAAACAGTCCAAAGATTTGACAGTCCTGACACCTGGCATATGAAAGATGGAATTCCTGAATGGAAATTATTCTTATTGAACTTCTCTGAAGAGTTTTGGCTGGAAAGAAGTATCTTTTCCAAAGCCAGTGCATTCTCGGCACTCCTTCAACTGGCTGAAAAATGAGGTACTGAATTCTTTGCTTAATGGGAAATCTACTGTTGTTTTAATACATATTTTTGGAACCTTTCTTTAAAAAAATTTCTGTCATCACTTTTCTTTTGTGGAAATAAATATGACACCATATGGGAAAAAATGTTGTAGCTCCATATGTATAGAATAATATTCTGAATTTAAGGATGAACTAACTCTACCCTCCATTTAATGACTAGAAAATACTGAAAACAACACTCATACAAGTTTATATGCAAAAACCCAAGGTGGTATGGCTACTGTGTACTTGGCTGTGTTTAGGTTAAATCAAAGGTGTTTATAATATGAATAATAAGGTATTTTTATGCGGCTACATTATTTATCTTACTGATTCTACTGTGTGATGCACAACAGACCCATTATTGTACTTCAGTTCAGATATTTATATACAATATAGTTCAAAGAACTGATTCCTATCCTTCTACCTACTGCTTAAAAAAAATGTAAGACAGAAAACCAAATAAAAAGAGGTCATAAATCTCAATAGTACAGATGTTGAAAAAGGAAAGTGCTTTTTTTGTGGGGGTCTGTCAATGTATCACATAAACTTTTAAGCTATGAAATCCATAAAGAATAGTCTCATGATTAAAAACAAACAAAAAAGAGAGTATGGATTAATTGAACAAAGAAATACAGAATTCTGTAGACTTGATTTAGAGACCAGTAGAGGAAGCTATCCATTTTCAAAGGTCTAAGACACAAAGTATTCTGTGATTCTGGGTTATCTTCTCTACTCAGCTCAAGTCTCAACAGTAGGAGTCAATATGGGGCCCCTACTTGGTGTAGGGAGCCAACAGGTATCCTGAACATTTGCCTTTTTAACCTCTTTGAATATGTTCCATATGAGTCTGATGTCGTAATAGGTGATGGACCAGGATTCATGAACCCAGAAAAATGAGCCAAGTGAAATTTTATCCTAGACATGATTAACATCTCTTATTGAATCACTTCAGATGGCAGAGAACTTACTTCCTTCTGAGACATTTTATCTTTGATCCAAACATGATTTCTCTCTACCTTTTACTTATTTTCCTCTGGCACCTAGAGAAACATTTATCTTCTATTCCAGATGGTAATTTCAAACATGTGAAGATAGTACTCATGTTCCCCAGCTTACAGGTCCAATTGAATATAGTATTCTCCAGAGAAATCCACAGCTCTTTTTGTCTTTTTTAAATTAAATTTACGGGGGTGACATTGGTTAATACAATTACATAGGTTTCAAGGGTACAATTCTATGATACATCATCTGTATATTGCATTTTGTGTTCACCATATATTTGATTCTGTTTACCCTTTACTAGTACTCCACCCCCTTTTCCTCTGGTAACCACCATACTGTTGGCAGTGTCTCAGTTTTTATTAGTTTTTTCTTGTTTGTTCCTTTGTTGCTTTCAGTTTTATATCCCACATATTAGTGAAATCATATGGTTCTTAACTTTTCCTGCCTGACTTATTTTGCTTAGCATGATATTCTCAAGATCTGCATTGTCGCAAATGGCAGCATTTCATCTTCTCTTATGGCTGAGTCGTATTACATTGTATATTTATGTCACATCTTCATCCAGTCATTTATTGAGGGACACTTTGGTTGTTTCCATGTCTTAAGAACTCATACAACTCAACACCAAAAAACCAAATAATTCAATTAAAAAATGGGCAGAGGACCTGTCACTGTAAAAATGTGAATTATTATCATCCTTGTTCCTCATCTTAATTCCACATCTTTAAATAAGTTACTGTTTATCCCAATACATTTTAAAATGTGTCATTTAGCACACCTCAAACACATTCCAATTTTTTTGTTGAAAATAGGAACACTATCACCCTTTTAGTAACATTACCTATGATCAGAAAATAAAATATGTTCTACAACATTTACAATGAACCACACTTCCAACACATTGACAATGTTGATTTATCCACAGGATTACCTCCTTACCATTAATGAACTCTCTCTCTTTCTAAAATTTTTCTTTTTCTTACAATAATTTACGGATAAGACAGCAAAGCAATACTTAATCTACAATAGAGTTTCTTCCCCACATGAGTTTTCATGCTTTCCAGTTTTCACCTTTATTTTATCTGAGGTCTCAAATTATTGACAGGATAGTCATTTTTTATATACTTCCCTGGGCCAATACTTGGTTTAATTTCAAACTCCTGTTAAGATGCAGGTATCAGTCTTCAGCTCTGAACCCCTGTCAAACATTTCAGAATGGTCCTTGTATTTCTTTTTTGTAAAATGAAAAATATCAGAGGTGAGGAAGCTCCTCTTTTGCAATTATTTTTTCTTAATATTTTATTTTTATTTATTTATTTTTTAAATATATCTTTATTGATTTCAGAGAGAGGAAAAGAGAGGGAGAGAGAGAGATAGAAACATCAATGATGAGAGAGTCATTGATCAAGCCCACAACCCGGGCACGTGCCCTGACAGGGAATCGAACCCCGATCTCCTGGATCCTAGGTCAATGCTCAACCACTGAGCCACGCCCCGCCGGGCATATTTTATTTTTTTATTGATTTCAGAGAGAGGAAGGGAGAGGGAAAGAGAAATAGAAACACCAATGATGAGAGAGAATCATTGATTGGCTACCACCTGCATGCCTCCTACTGGGGATTGAACCCAAAACCTGGGCATGCGCACTGACCTGGAGTCGAATTGCAACCCCCTGGTTCATAGGCCACTGCTCAACCACTGATCCACACCGGCTGGGCCTCTTTTTCAATTCTTAATTCCCCTGTTTATACTTATGCATACAAATAAGGCTCAGATGCAATCACTTGATATCAGATACGTGAGAAAGGAGTACAAAAAAAAATCTTCAAGATGAATGATTTCAGCTCTCACCTTTAAGAGTATCTCTTGGAACAGCCAGAAGTTGGTAATTGTGAATATTGTCATATTTGCCCTGGATAATAAAAGCTTTAAAATTTCCTTTTGAATGCATGTGTTATGTCTGAGGAATGTTTCAATAGTAATAAAGATTTATCACTCATTGAAAATGTTGTCAGAGCTTTCCTATGCGTTGGATATTTGGATAGTGAAAATTTTAAACTCCCAGTCTCCTGGCGCCTTTTGCAGGCTCCAGCCTAAAGCTGATCTAAGCTAGAGAAGAGATTTATGTGTAAGCAAGTTGAGAGTTCTAATTAAAATCTTGTTCTGGACATGCTAATAACTGAAAGAAGACAGTGTTTGTAATGAAATGACCCATTACATAAAGAATGAAGGGAAAATCAAGGGGCCTGTTTAAGTTTTCATCCAAGAATGAGAGAATTCTCTCATGGAATAAAATTTAAAGGGGCTGCAGGGAACAAAAGTAAAGCTGCATTTTGATCGGTTATAATTCATGATTCTTGCTACTTTGGAGGTGGTGGCAGCAGAATCTCTGAGGGTAATTGCTTTAAGGAAACTCTCAGGAAGACCGGAGAGATCATGGGCACTGAAAATGCAGATTTGAGCAAAATGTCCTCTTCCAAGCCGGGCGAGGGACCAGTGGTGCCTCCCACCCTTAAGAGGCCATTCCCACCCCATCAATGTGTATTGACAAATGGAAAATTAAATCTAACAAACAGGGAGGCACCCTTCAAATGGTATGGATTATACACAATCCTTGGGACCTGGGGATCTGCAATAAGAGAGATCAAATTTCTCACTAGTGACTCAGAGTCAGACTTATTTTGATTTAGAAATTTATATGTTTTGATATCTCAATGTGTGGTTTTATTTAAAATATAATATTTGCTCCCTTTTTAAAAGTTTGTGGAAGAGAAGGAAATGAATGGCAGTAGTTGATTCAAGACATGTACTGGGTGAAAAGGCCATTGGAAGGGCATGGAGTGGGTGATTTTGAGTCAGTAATATCTAAAGATAATTCATAAACAGCCTGGAGTTTCTGCACATCTCTGTCTGGGGCCCCCAGGATGTACATCCCTGTCAACGGTGTAGTTGTACATAGTCCAAACACCATAAGGGCATTTTAGAAAATTACTAATCTTGCTTTACTTGCCTTCCTGGCAAATTCTCTGTGAGTGGTTATTTTTTAGTCCTTAATAGATAGGCGTTTTGTGCCTTTAGAAATACACTGCAATTTTATGGCTCTTTGTGATGAGTGAATTTTTCAGCAACCATATGGTGTGGCTGGCTCCGGCTCCATCAAACTCTAATAACCCTCAGAGTATGCGGAGCAGCTTGCTCATTCAGATCTCTCCTAAGCCTTCCTATACTGATTGCAGTCTTTGATAAGTCAAGTTGTTGAGTTTTCAGTCTCTGCCAGAAGTTTTAAATAAGAAAGCTTGAAACTCATCATTTGGTTGAGCTTCATTTCGCAAAACTTGCTTTCTCCTATGCCCTAGGCACAACAAATTTAAAGCATAAGTTTGCATATTATTTTTGAATATTTTGGAAAATTTTGTTTCTCAAGCCTCTACATGTAAAGTTCTTGAATCTCTTGGGATAGTTTTACTATCCCTTTTCATTTTATTTGTATCAGGATATTTTCTTTTGACCATATACTCAGAGTTTATACTTATTGAAATTTTCTGAAATGTGCTTACCTTTGCAATTATTTCAGAATTTAATGTAGTATAATATTATGTAGTATCATGAACTTGTTGTATAATGTAAAAAACTCTTCTATTTTTTATAATATGATAATCATTTAATTAATATCTACTATATGCCTAATATGGTATCTTCCCTGATGAAATTAATACCTAGAATGAGATATTACTACCATTAGTCATAATAGTATTGAATACAGGGAATATTTGTCGAGTGGTTCCTACCTACCAGGCACCATTGTAGAATTTTACATGTCAGATGTCAATTTTCATATGTAAACAAATGAATACTATTATTACTTTCTTTTAATATTAAAAGAAAGTGAGAAAAGAACAAACTTATTCTCTTGCTCCACTCAGGTAAAAAATGTCACATAGATAGTACAATGAATTCAAATTTAGGCAACTTAATTCTTCTGAATTATTCTGGTTTTCTAGCCAAGATAGAAAAGACGGACAAATTAAAATATTTCTGATAAGAGGAGTTCAGCTTATCAAAGGCCTAGTGATTCTTAAAAAAAAAAACCCGGGGCTTTATCTTTGGAACAAGGTAGCTTACTGAGGCAATTTTAGTGAGGGACTGACATAATTGGGTGCAATTTCAGAAAGCTTTACCTGGTAGTTGTGTGGTGAATTAAAGGCAGGAAAAGAGAAATAGTCAAATGTTATTCCTAAGTTTCTGGTTTTTGTTGCTGGTGAATGGAATATTTATATGACAGTGGAGAAGTCAAAGAAGTAATGAACTCAGGTTTGAAAATGTGGGGTTGCACTGTGGGAAATTGGGAATGAAGTAGAATTTGGCACTCAAATAGAGATTTGCATAAGAGTTCTGGATGGAATAAATGAGTCTCAAGGAGTTGAATGGGATTATCCTTTGAGCGTTATAAAATATTGAGAGAAAAGAGCCAAGGACTCAGGAAAACTCCAAGAGTTATGGGAGTCCCAGAAAAAAGGGAGTTGACAAAGTTGCCTGACAAAAATTCTGAACAGTGATGGGAGAAATACAAAGCTAGCAGGTATTATGAAAACCAAGAAAGAGGGCATTTCAGGAGACAGGACAATGGTTATCCATTCTTAAGAAAGGCTTTGTAATCTGATGACAAAAGATTCTGTTGGATTTATTTCCAATGAGATTGTTGTCAATCTTGGTGTGAGTAATTTCAGTGGACTGATGGCTTTCACAAAGCAAGCTGAAGCTGATTGGGGAAGACTTGGGAGGTGAGGAAGCAGAAATAGTCAATGTAACAACTCTTTAAGATGATCACCTGTGGAGGCCAGAAGCAAGAATGAGTGGGTGTTGGCCAGAGGGATGTGGAAAAGTAGTACCAATAAGCTTAGAAATAAGAATTCCTAATCAACTGTGGCACTAAGAAAGCAGGATAGGTATAGGCATAGGTGTGTATTTTTACAAATGAATATAGTGTCAAGAAGCTGAAGTCCTCTGCAATGATACAGTGGGTTAGAAAGAAGGGGGGGGGGGTGCTTAAGGAGCTTAGAGGGCTGCATTAGCTGTGGAAAAGGGAAAGCAGCCAATTGGGGGAATGTAAAAGGATCAGTAAACTGTGTTGAGGAACAGGTTGAGGGTACAGTTCATGGTATGATCCGAGAGTTGGTACTATTTTCTCCAGAAGAATTTAGCATCCTGAGAAAGGCAGACAATTATATTCATTTGTGCTTTGGGGTTTTTCTGTACTAGTGACTAAAGAACTCATTAGAGAAGCGGGCAAGTGTATTATTAGGAGAGGAGTTGAAAAAAATAAATCATGTTTAGTTTGAGTAACAGCAAAAAGATAAAGCATGAATTATTTAATAAGTATCAATACTGTACCAAGTGTAAGGGGATATAGGTACGTGCAAAATAGCTGTGTCCTGCCCTCAATCATGTTACTAGTTGAAATAGAAATAAATAAATACTTCTACAATACCAATGATATCAATTGCTCTGAAAGAAAATTAAAATATGTGGTGAGAAGCTAAAAGACACAAAGGGTAGAATGTTTTAGATTGTATATTTTGGAAACAGATCGGTGAAGTGCTTTCAGAAGGAAGTGGGCTTGGATTGAGAGAGAAGATGGCCACAATGTGGCTACACCTGGAGTCTCAGCTGATCCTATATGAAGTCTAGTTATGGGATGACCCTTCAAAGCTGTCCCAGATTGAGGCAAGCAGACAGAGCTTTACATCTTCACTTGACACAGTCATTGTTCACAGGTTGCTGCCCTGGAAAAGTTTATAACCATGAACAAAGTATGCCCACTGCACCTGAGGGAAATTGACAGTGAGGGATGTCACAATGTGCTCTCAGCAGCTCATATTCCCAATAGCGGGGTGTCTGTGGGGGGGTGTATCTCTAAAGAGATCTGAGTGAAGCACTTTATAACTGATTATGGTCTACCACTAAGTGATCCAGATCCACCAGCATCTTCAAGTAAGGTTTCCTATCTGGGAACAGCTCTTCCAGGATTCCTGCTGTCCTTTCCTGGGAAATTTCCAATAAAAGGGTTATAGGATGAACTACATACAGTCCCTGCCGCTGCATGTGATCTCTTAGCAGTAACTCACAATCACTGCCCTTCTCCACTGCCCATTCCAGGTTATCCTCATTCTCAGCTAACTCATTTGTGTGCTAGATGATTTGCCTGGTGGAGTGACTAAGATCTTCACCCCTGAAGGGTCTGAGTCCCTGGTTACCGTTTTCTTCTCAGACAATGACTGCTGTGTTTGTTCATTATTAGAACTGGTCGTGGAAGCAGTGGGATACCCCAGTGAATCCCCTGAGCAAAAATACCTTCAGTCTCATTTTGTAGCATGATCAAGGTGAGTCTTTTGCCAAGATACCTGCTGAAATGGGGATTCTGATATTTTCTTGACACAAGGAGTCTGAAGTTACTAGGGAGCAACTTTCAGGTTGAAAGTTAAATTAGGCTCTTATTGTGTCCCTGGTGGGACAGAGAGCCCAAATGGGTAATTGGACTGATGGTAAGTGGGGCCATGGGTGCTTTCAACTCTTTGGTTTCCAGTCTTATGTGTTCAAGATATCAAGGACAAACCAGCATATAAGGTTCATGTGTCCTGGAGAACTACAGCATCCCTCCCTCTCTGTTAGGGGTTGAACTGTGTCCCCCTCCCAAATTCATATTTTGAAGCCATAAACCCCACTATCATGGACTGTGACTGTATTTAGAAATAGGGCCTCTAAAGAGGTGATTAAGTTAAAATGGAGGCCTAACCCAATCTTATGTCCTGAGGCTTCAATCAGTCCTATATGACTATATGGAACTCAGTTGTCTCAAGCTGGGACAAGGGGCCAGGAATTATTATTCCTGCCTCAGACATGGTATAGCCTTCCATAGGCAACCATTTCCAGGGAAAGCCGGATGGAACTCTAAGCAGTTGATAGCTGATACTCCCAGCCATTTACATAACCTCTGAAACAAGGATCTAGGGGAAGCATGCAGTATTTATTGCAGGAGAATTCAAGGTAAGGCTTTTTGTTTTGTGAAAAAATATATAGATTAGTGTCATAAAAAGGAAATGTAAAGGCAAGTGATGGGAGAAGAACCTTTCAGGCAGAAGGAAAACCATGTGTGAAGCTTTGGGGGTTAGGAAAGACTTCTAAAGGACTTGAAGTCCACCGTGAAGTACAGTGAACATGGGTGAGAGTAGCTCAGGACCTGTCTGGAGAAGTAAGGAGCAGCTGGATCATGTAGGATCCTTAAGGTTCTGTTAAGGATTTTGAATTTTAGTGTAATATAATGGGAAGTCTTTGAAGAATCAATGGCCAAGAAGTTTAAGAAGTCAAAGTAACATCTTTTTTTAAAAATATCTATTTGAGTGTGAGAGGCAATATTGAGAATGATTTGGGAAAGAGCCAAAATACAATCAGAGAGGCCTCTCAGTGATTGTGAAGATGAAAACCAGTGAAAAAAGAAACAAAATTTATAACAGAGTCAAATGCGCAGGACTTAATAGTGGATTAGTTATGAACATTGAAAGAGAGGAAAGTGTCAAGAAAGACAAATGAAAACAGTATTCTGGCTTAAAAATCAGATGTTTGGTGTTGTGATCTGGGGGCACTGGAGGTGGAGATTGAAGATCTGAAAGAACCTACAGTTGAGTCAGAACCTGTGAGATAGATGCCCTATGGTGATATCAAGGCAGTTGAATATATGGATATGAAAGTCCAATGATATTACTAGGCCAGAAAAATAAGTTTAGGAGTTATAGATTATACTTAAAGCCAAGGGAAAGAATGAGCTCAAATATGAAGAGGGTATAGGGTGAGAACATATAAAAGATCCCAGATAAGAGACATGAAAGATATTTCCAAATCTGATAGAGTACCTGATTTCTAAATATTCAAACTCCAGCAGTTTACCTTCCCTTTATGTTCCTTTATTCCCCCTCTGTCTCTCTCTACCCCAAACCCGTGCACCTCCACTGGGTGAGCTCCAAACTCTATCAATATGTGGTGTATGTTGCAGACTGTTGCAAGAATGACACTGGAAACCCTTGTCATTCAACTTGAGTGGGTTCTAGGATGCCTTGTGTTTAAATCCAAATGTTTGCTCCCAACCTAAAATACTTCGGAAAGTCTCTTTTCTTTTCAAAGTTGTCTTTATTACAGTTTTATATTTTTAGTTATGCTTATTCCAGAAAAAGATGTTATTACTCCCATTTTTCTTGTCTTTGACACCAGTCTGTCTTGCTTTTGAACAAAGATGTACCTCAGGATGTGTGAGCTACTTGAATGCAGTGGCCATGTCTTATGAATCTTATGGTTCTAATGTTTAACCTATTGTATGGCAAGTAAGCAGTGGTAAACAAATGCTTTTAAATAAATAGATAGATAAATAGATAAATAAATAAATAATAAATAAATAAAAACTGAATAAGTGACTTAGAAGGTGGTATGGGACACGGGGAAAGTTACTATAGCAGACACACAAAAAGGCAGTGACTACTTATAATCCAAGTCATTAGAAAGTCATTGTACCAGGACAGTCTTTTGTACAGCCTGCTCTGACCCCTGGGACAGACAATAGATTCAGAGATGCTGTTAGGTTTGTACATACATGAAAGTATTAAGTACTTTAAAATAGGCATGTTTCATAACACTGTCAAAATGCACATGCTAGGATTGTGGTGGGGATTTTTTAACAGCTGCGTGATGGGTATGAAGCTCCACTAAGAATGCCTGAGGTTACCAAAAAAAAAGGCAGAAAAGAAATGAATCACTTGACATAAAATGACTAAGAAAAGAAGCAAACATTTTTCTATTAGTCAAATGTCAAAGTATGTAGCAAAACTCAAAGCTTAAAAACAAGCAAAATCAAAACAAGATTGCTCAGGCAGAAAAGAAGCGTCAACCAAATAACAAAAGGTTATTCCAAAGCACAGACTTCAGCTCTTTCCTCTGTTCACCAGCAACCTGGCAGCAACTCAGGTTTTAACAATTTACCAAAGATGATAAATGTGCCAGAAATGTTTATCATAAGCAATGGGGGAAGGGAAGACTGCAAAACCAAAAGGCCCTGGTGAGAGGTGGGAGGGGGCTGGCTGGAGCTCTAAGGGGAACCAAGGTGCTATGTTTGAGCAATTTGTATTTTCTGAAAACCAGGCTCTGGGATTTTTCCTTTTGCTCTTTTCTTAAATTACTTTTCTGATATAAGTACAACACGTTTATTAATAACAAGTAAAGCTAAGTAATATTAGCTTGATCAAAGAAAGTTTATATTGTAGGATTTCATAACTGAAAACCATTTGAAATTATAAACAAAATATTAGGGGTTTTTTCCATGTCCAATATTTTTGGGACATTTTGAAGGGAACTTTTTCATTATTCAAAAAGGAAATGATTAATCTGCTCTGTTCATTGCCAGATGGTAGCATGAACTTGTAGTTTATTTAAGGACAGTCTTAAATGTGGGGGGAGGAAAATCCTTCCTACTTGCAATGTATCAATAATTTGGTTGAACATAAATTATTTACTGTGTAATTACATGAGAGATGTGTTTCCTATATTCTCCCTGACGTCACCACAAATAAATTGCACCCAAAATCATATTACATGCTGACAACTTTATGGGGCTATTCAAGAATCCTTTCTTGAAACTATTCTAATACTAAAAGAATTTTCTCTATTTGGCTTTTTTAGACCTTAAATGACACCCAAAATATTTTTATTTGACTATGTACTACCTGTTGTTAATAGATAAACTGACTCATTTTATTAAAAATAGTTATTCTAGCATTATTTTCTAGCATTTTTATAAATATGACTCAAACATACCTTGAAAAAAGTCAGAATTTTGGAATATGCATTTTTCTTGAAAATACATTAAATGATAGAGAATTCAGTACACAAACCCACTCTCCAAAGGCTACAGAGATGAAATAAAAATCTATTTCTTACATCCACACAATGGAATATTATTCAGTAAGAAGAAGAAATGTGCTATTAAGCCATGAAAAGGCATGAAGGGATCATAAGTACGTATCGTTAAGTGACAGGAGCCAATCTGATAAGGCTAATAGTGTGTGATTCCTACTATATGACAACCTAGAGAAGGCAGATGGAGAAAAAAATATCACTGGTTACCAGTGTCTAGTAGGAGGCGGGGGTGATGAATAGGTGGATCACCAGAGCTTTTTAGGGCAGAGAAATCATTTTGCATGATGACAGATACGTGTCATTAAACATATGTCAAAACTCACAGGATGTACACACAAAGAGTGAACCCTAATGTCAACTGTGGACTTTAGTCAACAATCAGGTATCAATGTTGGCTCATTAATTCTAACCAATATATAATACTAATGCAAGACATTAATAATAGGAGAAACTGGAGGTGAGGGGGTGAGAATACTCAGTACTTGTCAGTTTTTCTGTAAACCTATAACTGCTCAAAAAAAACCCAAGTCTATTAATTTTTTAAAAATCTATTGTCTTTTCCTGCCCAGACTTTAAAATCTAGGCAGGTGTATAAATAACTATCATTAGTTTCCTAGGTTTGCCATACAAATTACCACAAACTTGGTGGCTATAAACAACAGAAATTTATTTTCTCACAGTTCTGGAGGCCAGAAGTCTGAAATCAAGGTGTCGATAGGATCATACTCCCAGAGGGGAGAATCTTTCCAGCTTCTGGGGGTTCCAGGACTTCCTTGGCTTACATCAATCCAATCTCAGATTCCATTTTCCCATAGTCTGTCTTTCTTCCTGTGTGTCTCTCCTCCATGTCTTGTAAGGACACTTGTATTGGATTTAAAGCCCACCGTTATAATCTAGGAGGGTCTCACTTTAAAATTCTTAATTACATCTGCAAAAAGTCTGATCTCAAGTGGGGTCACATTCAGAGGTCCAGGGTGTTAGAGTGAGGTGCCATCATTCAACTCATCACATTACCTATAACAAAGAGATGACAAATAAGAGCTATTTTGAAGGTAGAATAGACAGTATGAAATGAATAACTGAATTTAGCGAGTGGGGAAGGATCTGAGGGCGGATCTTCAGCTTACAACTTCAAGACTTAATTTGATTCCATTATCCAGAGCAGGGACTTTTGAAGGAAGGGGGTGGCTTTATGCAAGTGTAGAAAGTCATGAGCTAACTTTTGGATATATTTAATTTTGGTGTATCTTGTACCCAAGTTCTACATTTGGTATATCAAAACGTTTTGCTTCTGAGCAGTAAAGGCCTCTGAGCAAAGAAACTCAAGCTCTTGGGGAAATCTTCAAAATTACCTTTAGAGTTCCCTGCATGGATCCCTCCCAGTCAGTTCCTGTCACAGATGACAAGCTCAAAGAGACCACATGGCCCTGGAAACAAAAGGAAGGAGGGAATCACCAAGTATTGAGAAGTTTTATTGCTTCATAGAGGCAAGAAATATTTTCCCCTTTTGAGGGGATAGAAGAGTTCTGAAATTACTGCCACAAAATAGCAGCCCAATCAATCCTATTAAAAAGAGATTGTACAAAGAGTTAGAGCACAAGCTTTCACCAGGGAGGAGGTCTTCAAACCCACAGAATGTTGCCGTAGTACCTTTATTTTTATCTTTGCAGAGCTGGTGCAATGAAAGAAGAAATCTACATTCCAACATAAAAAATAAACATAATATCACTGTGACAGGGACTGATTCAGTATGGAAACACTGACTGTAGAGGCATTCTGGCTTACTTCAAAAGACTTTCAATAACTGCCAAAAGAGTTTATTTGGATAGTTTCAGTTTCATGTGTTTAATCAACTAAAAACTCAACCCAGAGTCGAGAGTGTGACACAGCATGTGTTCTGAAGGGGGTGTCCATGTGTTCACATTTTGGGGGGCAGGAGTGTGTTTGCATGTGTGGATGTTTGGGCTTGAGCAAAGGGGTGTATATGTGTGTGTGTGTATTAAAAAAAATTTATTGTTTGATATTCATTTCTTTAATAGGCTCACACTCATAATCTTCACAGCTGTGATCATACCAGGCCTAAATTTCCATGATTTCTATAACACTTCATCACACTCTAGATCTTACAATAGTATGTCGCAAAGGGATTCCATAACTACAGATAAGACTAGAAAGCAGGAAAATAAAACTGCTTTCTTTCCCTCTCTCTGGTTAACAGACTTCATTCAGATTGATGTCACAAGCCTTTCTTTTAGGATTACTATGTTCTATCTGTTGGTTTCAATGTACTAGAATGTACATTTTGGCATTTAGTTATACAATAAAAGCAAAATAGTGTGTCCTTAAAGGAATTAATCTCTTAGATTTTTCTGTTATTACAATAGGCAAGTCCCTCACCTTAGTCATTCATAGACCAATGTGTTAAAACTTTGTGGTGACTGCTGCCTACTATACAGTTGGCTTTTTGAGGTTGGGGGCAGGGAGATCAAACAACACTCAATATGATGTTTCTCCAGTTTTTCTTACATCAGTTATTTGGAGCATTTGATAAAATCATGGATTCACAGGTCCTGTCCCTGCTGAATAGCAAAACTCAGAAAACTATCATTTTAGCTAGCACTTAGTGAGCTGATTAAAATTCAGTAAGTTTGGGAAACAGCAAACTAGTCCAATCCCTTGTTTTTCAGTTATGAAGACTGAGACCAAGGGAAATTATTAACGCTGCGAAGGTCCATTTAGGCCTAGAACCTATGTCTCTTTCTCTTAAACCACTGAGTTGGCCCCCCTGCCTCTTAGGAATACAATACACATAGAAATTCTGATACTGGTGAGTTTTTAAATGGTTCTAGTATGCCACAGTGAATTAGGTCCCATTAATCCATTCAAATATGCATATCAGCATGTAGCTTAGTGGTTGTATAGTATACAAGGTTTTTGTTTTATTTTATATAGTAGATAAACTTTAGTTTTCAAAAAGAAACTGATTTCAAGAATGACTGTATCATTTTACATTCCAACCAACTATACAGTGTTAATGATGCTAGAGTTGTGATATTTATCCCTTTAGTATCACATGAAAAAACAAAAACAAATGTGTTCTGTGCATCCTGCCCCTTACCATGATTCCAGCCAGCTGTCCTGCAAACGTTTGCTGCTGATCCAAAGGGGGCTCAGGTGATAGAGTGTGGGCGACTCGGCACCACCACCCACTAACTCCAGTGTGTGTGTTGACCACACTGCCTCAGTAGCAGCACTTCTGCAGATGAAGAGCAACTTCTCTTTAAAAGCAGTGTCATTCGATATTAACTGTTCTTAGTAGAAGCATCAGAAATGGCTCCGGTGCCTCAAGAACTTAAAATGTGGGTGGGGAAACAAAGGCTGATACAGAAAGGAGAGACTGGTTACAGGCCAGGCTGTGTGCCCAGACCTGTCATTTTGAGCCACTAGGGGAGACACTAGGTTCCCTCTCAATCTTCATTCCATCTACAAGTGTGCTAAGTTATGTCACCTGATTGAGAAAATACTGTGGATGATTTTTTTTTACACTGACAGTCAATTTTATATTATCCTGGCATCATCCCTCTAAATGACATGCACTCTTTCCTGAAGGAAACAACTCAGTAAATATACATGTAGCTAATTATCTTTCCTTTACAATTCCTCTAAAACCATGAGCAAGGGATTACACATACTGTGTTTTCTTTTTGTAGAAAACATAAACAAGACTTGTGTCTTCTTAACAACTTTGTGAATGCTCATAAACTACTTACATTTTTCACATTTCCATTCATTGTGATCAAGAACAACTGGTTGGACATATATGGTCTCACCTGGGGCACTGTAAGCCAAGTGCTCAGCTACCTGGCCATTAAACTAGGCAGTATTCACAGTGTAGGAAGTCAGTGGGCGAACAGATAATCACCCTGCCCTAGCTTGCCACTCTCTTTGGGCAGATCAGAATGCCCTTTTCACTTCTAAGTTTACCAGAGCTGACAACAGATGCTACTGACTTATTAAGAGAGATAAGAGCCCTGCCGGGTGTGGCTCAGGGGTTGAGCGTCGATCTAGGATCCAGGTGATCTGGGTTCGATTCCCGGTCAGGGCACATGCCCGGGTTGTGGGCTCGATCCCCAGTGGGGGGCGTGCAAGAGGCAGCTGATCAATGACTCTCATCACTAATGTTTCTATCTCTCTCTCTCCCTCTCCTTTCCTCTCTCTGAAATCAATAAAGATATATTTTTTTAAAAAAGAGACAAGAAAATAAAAACAAATCCATATTAAATTTTATCAACCTCTCCCTGTTGTCAGAAAGCTAGCAAATGGTATCAGCATTAATAGCATTATTAGCATTAATAGCATTAATCACTGCATTTGTCCCCCACTCCCTACCTTCAACCTCATCGCTAACACTGGGGGAATGATTTAACAAATTTTACCATGTGCCAGGGTCTCGTATAGACACTTTATTTTCATTAATCTCATTTGATCCCCTCGACTACCCTATATGTATGAACATTAAAGTTCATTCAAATTTTCCAGGGAAAATTAAGGCTGAGAGAGGACAATTTTCCCAAGTGCACATGACTATCAAGTGTAAAGCCTGGTATTTGAACACTTTCAATATGATTCTGCAGGCAAAGCTTTTAACCACTCAACTATACTTTCTTCCAGTGAAGAGCTATGGGACCAGAAACAACCGAAAGTCTGAGGCACCACAGCGTGTCTCAGGCTTAAAGCAAGTGCTTGGTGTTTGGTAACTCCCTCTCTTCTTCCCCCTCATTCTCTACGTACAGCTCCTTCTAAATTGCTGTTTGGAGGGTCACTAAGGCAAGTTACCAAGGGATGTGTAAGTTGGAGTAATTTGTGGAGAATGGCCCACTGACTTCTCAGGAAGAGAAAGGGAGCTGGCATCCGTTGAATACCAGGCACAAGTGTTTCACTTACGTTGTGACATGCACCTACTGCTATGTGGCGTTGGCCCATTTTGCAGAGGAGGCATTTGAGTTCTTCGGGGTAACCCAGCTGCATCACTTCTACTACCGAAGATGCAAAGGTATTGTTTCTGCCTAGCGGAAAGCCAGATATAAAAATATTCATTACAATAGAGAGAAATAAATGTGGTTAAAGGGAATTATGCTCTAAAATATGCTTACTGAGACTTCATTCACTCATCCAAAAGCTTCAAGTAAAGATAACAAAGAGCCTGGCCCCGGTGGCTCATTACTTGAGCATTGACCTAGGATCCAGGAGATCGCAGTTCAATTTCAGGTCAGGGCACATGCCTGGGTTGCGGGCTCCATCCCCAGTGGGGGGCATGCAGGAGGCAGCCGATCAATGACTCTTTCACCATTGATGTTTCTCTCTCTCTCTCTCTTCCTTCCTTTCTCTGAAATCAATAAAGATATATATATTTTTAAAAAGATAAAGATATTTTCACGAGATTCTACTGAGTTCATTTGGAGAATAGATCAGTTAAGTCTAGGTTGGAATTTAACTCATGTTCAAGTATTCGAAAGCCGTTTTTAATTTAAAGCTTATTCAAGTAATCAAAGGACACCATTAAAGTGATGTTTCCTGTGGTCCTGGATAACTTTCTCCACAAAACTTCCATGGATGGTGCTGAAAACATGACCGTTTGCAGGGTGAACCAGGTAAAACTTGGACAGTGTTCTGCAGTCAGAGGCAGTAAAATCAAAGCTCTGACATTTTTATCCCATCAGGCTATTCCAGATACAAGTTCTACCTTTTGACAGGATGCCAAGGAGTCAACCATTAAAGTAATGTATCTGGCACCACAATATCTGGCTTTTTAAATACTCTTTTCAATAAAACATAACAACGCTGCACTGCACTGGAGTTTTCAATTGCTTTTCTTTTTGATTCTCTTTGAACAGACACATATTTGATTGACAGGATGCACTTAAGTTTAATGTTCCCAAAACCAAAGGCAAAACATTGGGCTATTTTAAATAAGCATTTTAATAGAAAGCATGGACGATAGTAAGAAACACAGTAAAATCTAGTGACTTCCCAATACATCCATAAACTGTCAGCTGTTTTAGGGTAATGTGAAAACAATGCACAGAGAGAACCTATCCCCAAAACCAAATCCCAAATATTCCTGAATTAAGTACAATTAGAAGGAGCAGTTGAAACTAAGAAAACACATTCTATATGGAAGACCTGTGAACAAAGAAATATTAAAGCCATTTCCAAATATCAACGAAACCCAGATCTATGGAGATGAACAATGTTATTCTGAAATGACATTATCAATACTAAGCAAAGTAGTATAAATAATGACCTAATTGATAAATGTAAAAAAGATTTCAAAGTATTATAAAACTAAATGCCTACATGTAGTCTATAAGGAAGAAAAATGAAATACGTGGAACAGAAGCTAATTCTATTCATAAATATTATAAATTTACTTTTCTTTATTAATAAATGTTTTACTACATTTGCTCTATCTTATAAAGACATATTGTCATAGTTTTATCCTCAGTTTTCATAGAGTAAAAAATCATATATGCTCTCCCTTGCTCCCAAAGCAAGAAAACAAGACCATTCTTTTCATGGGCATTACAATTCACTATTTTTCCCCCCAAAATATCACCTCTTTTACTATATCCACATTGAGGTTATTGAAAATGTAAACCAGTCCTCCTGTCTTAAAAACATACATAAGAAGTCTTTCTTTTAAAAAATAATAAAAAAAAATAAGTAAACTTTTTTCATATTGGGATCTAGGGCACTGTAAGAAAGGTATTGCAATTGATGGCAGAAAGCCATTCTGGGGAAACAAACTGTATATAAGCATGGGGACACAGCCTTTGTAGCTCTGAAAAAACTTACACAAAGAACTCATATATAAATTTGGCTCACCTCAGCAACACTTTTTCTTTAAATTACACAGAAATCTGAAATGCATTGGGTGTGTGTAAGGGCAAACTGTGGCCCTGAGTAAAAATGTGTATTTAAAAGGGGGAAATGTGGAAGTAATTATTACCTTGATGTATTTACCAGAATGCATGCACAGAATGTATTCGGCAAGTCTCGCTTGGGCACTGAGGGTTTTGCAGCACACCTATGACTCTGGAAAGCCAGCCTTTGGCATCACGTGATCCCAGAGTTCACGATAAACCACCTTTACCCAGGCACTGTTGCCTTGCAATGCCTCAACCAGCTGGGCTGCTGAGATGGACTGAAATAATTATTTCAAATGAATGAGTCACACTGTTCCTGGCTTCAGCTCCTCTCTGGTTCCAAATGAACAAATCAGTGTTGCAGGCAGGCACTTTAGAGAAATAAACAGGAACTTTTGTTTCCTTCCATTTAGAGGCTAAAAAGGCAAAGACAAAGGAAGGAGTGCTAAGTAACTGCAAAAAAAAAAAAAAAAAATCGAGTTGGATTTCATGATTACTGTGGGGACTTTAAATCTTGCTCATGACTATGCCAACATCCATATTTCCTGCTAACCAAACTTAAAAGGCGGCTCTGGTCAGTATTAAGAAGTGTCCATATGCCCAAGAGTGGGAAGTATGTGTAAGGGGTGGGCTCCAATGTGCTGGCTACAATTGATATGCTCTACAAAGCAACCTGAAGTGGGGGAGTGTGCAGTGGGGAGCCAAGCCAGAGACCTTGAGGAAACGTCCAAAGCAAGAAGCTGATGAAAACAAGAAAATCTCTCATTTAGAGGTGCAGGCACAGAGCTGCAAGTTGGGCCCTGGGAAAAAGGCTATATTGAAATAGGGAGGTCATACATGGCATGGAGTGTCCCTATGGCTTCAGCACATTCCAGTGCATATTTTGGGCTTATATTATGGGACCACAAGTGTGTAATCCATGGATATGTTGAGCCAGCCAAGTAGTGCAGGATCAACAGGTCTAAAGTTTTGCATTTGCCTTGGCCTCCAGAACAATCGATGATAACAGCAAAGTTTTAGGGCACATTACTACTACTCTTCCTTTGTGATTATACCTGGTAGATTCTCTAAGTGACCTTGAGAATAATGGATACAAATAAAATGCTGAGCTTATGAAGTAAAAAGATTTGGGGTTTGCATGTTACCTAGAAGCTTGAAAGACCAAATCTACCAGAAGTGAAGCAAGGCTTAACTAAATCCAGAAAAGCACGTAGCAGTTGTCTGCTCAGGACAAATGTTGGAAAGGCCATTCCAGGTAAAGGAGAAATAGCATGTGGCCACAAATTAGTGTGCCCAAGGAACTGGAGCCACTTATTAGGGGGTGGACCACAGATTATTTGTGGGGTGGTGGCAGAAGCCGGGCTAGAACTGTTCAGGCTGAGGCCAAATTATACAAGAGCTGACCAATCCATGCTACGGTATTTGAAATTTGTCCTTTGGGTAATGATAAGCGACGGAAGCTACTGAGGTGGGATGGGGGAAGGTCACATGTTTAGACTCACACTTCAGAAACCTCACTCGGGCAGCAACAGGAAATACGGTTTGGATGTGAGAAAAACTGGAGGCAGGGGGAACCCAGTTAGAAAAAAGGTTCTTATAACAGTTCAGGAAAATAAATTGAGATTGTGGAATAAACAGCAACAGGAGAACAGAGGGGAAGATGGATTCAAGAATGTTCAGGAGAAAATGTGTCAGTACTTACGGAAATGGGACATCCTAGAAAGTGGTGGGGTATGGAAAACAGGAGGAACAGCAGACTTGTTGTGGAGGAGGTGGTGGCAGGGGGAGAGAGACAAGGCTCGCTTTTAAAATGGTGTGCCTGTGGGCCATCTGGGCGGATTTGCCTGGGATCACATGGAATTGTTGCTTACAAAATTAAATTCTATTATTCAAGTCGCTTTTTGTTGCAAGTGACACAAACCCGATTCAAACTAGCTTAAAGGAAATCATGGGATTTATTGGCCTTTTCAAGTGGGCACAGCTGGATTCAGAGATCTAAGCACGGTCCTCCGGCCCTTATCTCTCAAATCTTGTTGCTTCTGTTTGGCTTCCCTTTCAGAGGCTCCTTCCCATGAGGCAGCAAGAGGGTCACAGACAGCCCCAGTCCTACATGCTCTTGACTAGGCAGAGAGCATCCTATTTCCAATAGCTCTCTCAGAGTTTCTGGACTCTAATTAGCCTGGTTCGAGATCCACCAATCATGTTTCCAAGGCATGAAATACTCAGATTGTCCAACCCTGAGTCACATTCCCGATTCTGGGGCCAGATCCCAGGTAAGGCCCTGACTGACTTTTCCTGAACAACCACTAGGATAGAGAGGGGTGAATCTCTACTGGAAGGGGGGTTCTCAGTGGCAAATTTTGTTCTGTTGGGGCTGTGTCATTTTTGGAAGTGTTTAGAACTGCCTGGAAACTCTGAGTTGGAAAGGTAAGGAGAATGGGAGCAGACCCTGCATGCCCTGGCTCCCTGAGGAGCTTGACCTGACCAGGTGGGCCCCATTCTGGGCTGGGCAATTCCAGTGACTGCCCCAGCATCCTAAGAGCCAGACCAGCCTCTGCCTTGCCCTGTGCCAGCAGATCCAGGTGGCTACTGGGGTTTACCAGGAGCAACCCTGGGGAGTGCAATACCACCTGAGCCTCACCTGCAGGGTGAGTGTAGAAACAAGCTTCAAGGGCTCTGCTGAGAACCAGGTAGGGCCCTGTCTACAGCCTGATTTATAAGTTTAAAATATTCAGGCACGCAATAGGAGGGCCTCAGGTTTTGCAAATGTTAGGACCAAGCCTGTGTCTAGCATTTACCAATTCAAAGGCTTTTATAGTGTAATAAATAACAAATTTAAAGCGAATCTAATTTTGATGCTGTTGCAAAGAGAAATGTTATTTTTCCCAAAGAAGGTTCACTGTTACTGAAGCAATACACACTCCTGACTTCACTGGTTTGCCATTTCTCTGTGGGATAATGCACCATAATGGGACATTTATAAAGTGCCTTTTAAATTCTATTTGGTTTCAGCATTTTAAAAGCTTATAATTGTTTTTTGTGTTTTTTTTATAATCTTTTTTAATTTTTGTATGTTTGTTTCCAAGACTTTAGATGAAATTTCACCTTTAGGGGAAAAAAATGATTGACCTTTGTGTGATCATCGAGCAGGAACAAATTAGGTTCTTGTTGCAGGTCACTTTCCAGTCATCTTTTACAGTCACCTGTTTTAGTGTTTTTTGTAAGTGATCACTTGCCTGTGCTGCCCATTAGCCAATTTGTGGCAAGGAACTTGGCCCTCTCGAAGCCCATTTCCTAACACACACCCTTCCTCCTGTTGCATGATTCTGTACCATCCAAAGGCCTTTGCCCTAGTTTTTGTGAAAGCTTAAAAACGTGAAGGGACAATAAATATGCAATCTGCTTCAATTGGCAATGTTATTTTAACTCTAAAAAAATGTTCCCAGGGAGAGTAAATATACTCGGTGCTAGACTAATGGGTAATAGAATAATTATATAAATAGAATACTGTATGAAAGAATAGATTGCCTTAAGATAATGTATTTTGACTGGTGTTAGTTTCCAATATGGGAGATTATGTTAAAGTTTTCAAAGCTATCTGAAGTCTGGAGATGTTTCAGTTCTCGTAAGCTCAAAAACAGATGTCTGCGGAGCCTCACTGTGCTTTGCTACGAGTGGGGACTAGGAAGCGTGTTTGCAGAGCACAGATTACCTCAGCCCTAACCTGTGCGTCTCTGTCTTTAGTTGTATTCTTTACAGTCTGTGGCACATAAACTTTTTATAGACAGTGGGAGGAGACAGTAGCTGAAGTAAAATTAAGTGTCTTACCATGAGAACTTTTATTACAACTTCCTCTGTGACTGAGCAGAACTCCCAAAGAATAGAAAATCTTGAGCCACAGAATGCTCTTGAGGCATTTCTGACCAAGAAAAATGTTTACTTTTGTTGACCATTAGGTAAAAAAAAAAATTCTTTCTGGTAACTAATCCACAAATCTAAGTGCTGTCCAAATCACATAGAATTTGGGTTCAGATCAAACTTACTAGCTATGAATTCTCAAAGGGGTTACTTGGTTTCATCTGTAGATTAGGGAGAAAACACTGACCCAGTTGGAATAGTCTGAACAAGAAATGAAATAAAGACAGCCCAGAATCTGGCCTGTAAGACGTGATTAACACGAATTAGTCATATGTCTGTATGTCTGACCACGACTTTCACTTTTTTAGTTCAATATTAATAAATTAATACTATTACAATTAATGGTACTCAACATCTGACACATGTGCCCACCTTTCAAAAGCAGTAACTCATAGGAAACATTACACAGATGAAAACATAATTAATGCAATTTAATTTTATATCATATCTTCAAATATATTTACCTAACATAAATAGTGGAAGACATTACTGTAAATACAGTATCTTCCCCTTTCATTAAAATTTTTGTCCTTGTTTAATATTGCTTTAATAGAAATATATATATTCATATATTGAATCTTGACAGTTTCATTCCAGTTATTTTGAAATTAAGATAGTTTTTCTTTCCAATGACTTCATTATGTATTATTCATTTTTCACATCCTACCACCTAAATTTTCTTCCTTGGCTCCCATTTAGTAATTCAAATGTAACATCTTCCAAAATGAACCTCAAGTTCATTACCCTTCCTTGTATCCCACCCCAAAACAGCAGTTCCTTTTGATATTGCTATTTCTGTTAATGGTACCATTTTTTCCATGTCACCTAACCTTGAATTTTCCTCCCTTCCCTTTAACATCTTATCCAAACTGTTCCTAAGTTATTAAAGTATGAATTTGAAAACACTGTGCCATGGACTTTATACACAGTTTATGTATGTGTGCATATATGTACATATATGTCTATGTACATATATGTGCTAGGTAGTACATATATGGAGAGCTAGCATGTGTGTATATATGTAGAAACAAGCATTTTTAAGTGGATATACACACATATGCTAGCTCTTTCTATATGTACTACCTATCATATATGTGTATGTGTATATGTGTGTGCATATCTATCATCTATCTATCATCTATCTATCTATCTATCTATCTATCTATCTATCTATCTATCTATCTATCATCTATCATCTATATCATCTATCATCTATTCTATCTATCTATCTATCTATCTATCTATCTATCTATCTATCTATCTATCATCTATCATCTATCTATCTATCTATCTATCTATCAAGTAGCCAGTATTTGTTGGGTGGTTACTGTACAAGATACAGAGAACCTGTACTATACAACACAGGAGACAGGTTTCATTTATTCTAATCTTACAATCAGCCTATGAAGTAGGTACTATAATTATTTCCATTTTGCAGATTAAGAAAATGTTTCTGGAAGTTATTTAAGCTCAAACAAATAGTACAAAAAGAGAGCTGGGTCTGGAATCTAGATCAGTCTGACTCCAGTACCTGCTCCACCACCTGCTGCTCCTCACATCTACTCCATCCTGGCACCACAGTGTCCCTTCTGCTCCTGAACTGTCACTAACCTCTATTACATTTCTCCCTTAATGGTTTCTTTACAATAATATCCTGAAGCAAGATGTATCATTTCCCCCCACTTTGGCATGCCATAAACAAGATATACATTTTCTGCAATTCTTCCTATAATTAACTGTTCACTATAGCCGTCCCTCGGTATCCAAGGGGATGGATTCTAAGATCCTTCTCAATACCGAAGCCTGAAGATGCTCCAGTCCCTTAGATAAAATGGCATAGTATTTGCATATAACCTATGCAATCCTCCCAAATACTTTAAATCATTCCTAGATTACTTATAATACCTAATACAATGTAAATATACCATACAGTTTAAGGAATAATGACTTTAAAAAAGTCTGTATATGTTCAGTATAGATGCAGCCATCATAGGCCTAACTGCGTAGTACATGTCAGCCACAACATAACATTTTTCCCAAATATTTTATTTTTAAAAATTTATCTTTATTGTTGAAAGTATTGCAGATGTCCCCCTTTTTTTCCCCTCATTGATCCCCTCCCCCTACCTTCACTGCACTATACCCATGGGTTATGCATATATACATAAAAGTTCTTTGGTTAATCTCTTACCACCCTCACCCCCCACCCCCAACCCCCAACCTCATCTTCCCACTGAGATTCATCAGTCTGTTCCATGCTCCTATGTTTCTGGATCTATTATATTCATCAGTTTATTTTGTTTATTAGATTCCACATATGAGTGAGATCATGGGGCACTTGTCTTTCTCTGACTGGTTTATTTCCCTTAGCACTACTCTCCAAGTCCCAAGATGTGGTCTCTCAGGTCCATGGTGGTTGAAGTTGTGGATGTGAACCCTGTGGATACAAAGTGTCTACTGGATTTTTTTTCTCATTTAAAACTCACTATATGACATTGTAGTGTGGGGATAAGAGGGCTAGATGAGAAAGTACATTAGAGTTATTTGTGATACACACAGTAACTCTATGAAATTCTGCTTCAGAGAACTTCATGCAATTAAGGAAACACTCTATAATCTGTATTGTCCAATACAGTGGCCACCAGTCACACTTGAAATGTGGCTAGACATGCTAAGGAATAAATTTTTCTGATTTTATTTAATTTTCATTAATTTAAATTTAAATGGCCCCATGTGGGTAGTGACTACTGTGGACAGTGCATGATTCAACAATTTTCAGAGAGCCTCATAATTTAATTCATTTTTGATTCTGTGTAATAATGTTTAATTCTAATCACGTGACCAGATAGATTGGAAACATATCTTTACAGAAATTCTGTTAAAGTCAGATTATAGAATTGATAGTAGAATTTTCTGGAGAACATCTAAACTCATGTTTGATACAAAATATTGTTATGTGACAAAATTAGTCAATAATTAATAATGAGGAGAAATGCACACAATTTGCTTTTCATTGTAATGAAAGGAAATGTTTCTCTGTTGGATAAAGGTAGAGCCATGAATCACATTTGTGGCTGTAGGACCCTGAGCATGCCACTTTACCTGTTTACACCTTCATTTCTACATCAGCAAACAGAGTAAAAATAAATACAAGATCAGGAAAGAGTAGGTTTACAGTTGTTCATATGGCAAATATACAATAATTAATAAATAATAATACAAAAATAAACTCCATGGTTCGAGTACTCAGAACTATAAGCCTACTTTTGCCCAACCCTGTATTTTATCAGTGAATTATGAGCACCAGTCGGGATAATAAGTGTTAAACAAGAGTGTTCTCTAGGACATAGCAGATCCTCAAGATAGCATATTCCTCCCCCCATAATTTTTTAAAGTTAATTAAAAAATACTTTATACACAATTTTTATTATAGTCTGGAGGGTAATAATTTTTTTTCATTCCCTATTGAATTTGGTTTTGTTTCTTTATAAAAAATTAAAAAAAAAAAGCCACAGACAACAATAATAAAAAAACCACAGTGAAGTATAAATCACAAATCAACAAATCAACGCAGAGCAGAGTTCAAACACTGAACAAAAGAAAAATATTCTTCACCTTGAAGGCCCTTTCCTCCAAACCAGCAAATTAAAGGATTTCTCCATCCACTGTTGGTGCTGGCAAGGAAACCATGCCCTCATGTCCCTTTGCTCCCAGCGTTCATTTCTAAGCCTTACCACTAGGGGTGCTGGCGCCCATCCTTCCAAGGATGCCCTATCCTATCCGGAAGGATTTGGGGCCACCGGGTTGCTAGTGGCCCCCAGCCCCAGCGGGACTGCCAAATACGTGGGAGCAACTTCCTGCTCGGCATGGGCTGTGCTCAGGCGCCCGCAGTGCCAGCAGCTGTGTGGGGTCCACTCTCACCGCCGGCCTCTCACTCGCTGCTGAAGCATTCTTGGAAAGCCACGTTCCAAAGCTAAACAAACTGCACTGATAAGTTTTGCAACAATATGCATTGACATTTTATAGCACGGTTGCAAGGGGGGGGGGTCAGGGGAAGTAAAACACACCCACTAATATTCACACACAGCTCTAACATTACCAAGCTTAGTAAAACTAGACCCATATAGGTATGGGATTCTCATTCAAAGTGATATTCCACAGAGATCCTTATTTTATTTTTTATTATTTTATTTTTTTACCCTCACCTGAGGATATTTTTTGTTTGCTTTTCAGAGAGAGTGGAAGGGAGAGAGGGAGAGAGATAGAAACATCAATGTGAAAGAGGCACATCGGTTGGTTGCCTACTGCTTGTGTGCTACCCAGGGCCGGGGATGGAGCCTGCAACCGAGGTATGTGCCCTTGGCCGGAATCGAACCCAGGACCCTTCAGTCCGCGGGCGGACCTTCTAACCACTGAGCAAACTGGCTAGGGCCACAGAGATCCTTATTTTAAAGAAGCAACAGTTTTCTGTAATTGTGTTTGCTCTTCTTTTTTCTAGAATGCTACTGGTGACTCCCCATCTGTGTCATGGACTCTCTCCTCAGGCCTTCTAGTATTTTCAATGTTTGTGAAAAATAAATTTTACTGTGGAACTTGTGTAATTGAACCAGGATAATTAGTCAATGATATTTCTTCAAGTAAGACGTATGGTAAAAGTCATGCATTGAGGAGTCAGGTCGTGAGATGTTGGAAAGCATAAGTCTTGGTTTATGCCTAAATGTACATACATTTCTCTGTTTGGGCAGACAAAGTGCATTGCTTCCTTTAAGAACCTCTCCTAGCTGTTTAATCTCTTACATTCAAGGAGCACATGCTCAATTCAGTGGCAACTTGAAAACGGGTGACAGATGTACAATAAAATGCTCACACTCAGGGCTCAGAAGGAAAATTAAATGTTTCTGAGTAGGAGAGCACAGGCAGTCATTTTTTCCATACTTTTCTGTATGTGCTACAGGCTCTGGAATGTGCCGAGGAATGCATAGGGAATGACCGTGTAGACATTCTTTCTTCAGATTTTATTGCATTTACAGGGAAATATAAAATCACTAGGTTTACCTTGTCCATATATTGACATAGAAATGAAATAACATGTGTGATGCTTAATGGATATATTGCTTTCTATGTCTAAAAAGGAAAACTTCTTTTCTCCCTGAGAAAAAAAGTCACATATAGTTTATGCCAATTATAATGCAACTTTTAAAACCCCATGTTTGGTTTAGGATGTAGCACTGGAAATCAAAACATACCTTCCCATGTATAGTGAGGGGCTGTAATGCTTCACCCATCAGGCATTGTTATAGGATGAGATGCTTCATGTAAAGGAAATAGATATTTGAATTTGACTCCTTTACATATAAATTGGAAATAAAAAACACAGAAACTATTTTTCTAAGCTTCCTTAAAAATATTATATGTTGCCTTCAGATGCTATGTGCCCTGAATACAATATAATTTAATCGAGTCTGAAACTGAGCTCAGCCACTGATTAGTTACGTAACTTTGGAAAGTTAGTAAAATCCAGCTCAGCCATTTACTCGTTTTATAATTTTGGCAAATTAGTTAGCTTGTTTTCTCATCTGTCAAGCAGAGATAATTATATCTATGTCACAGTTTGAATTAGCTAATCTATATAAAACACCTCATAAAACACCTAACTCATAGACCTACCCGGCATAGCCTGCTGGCCAGGCCTGTGTGTTCTGCAGCCAGACTGTCTGGATTTGAATGCAGCCTTTGCACTTCCTAGCAAGGAAACTTGAGAGATCTTTTTATTTAACCTCGCTATGCCTCAGTTTCCATATCTATAAAATGGAGATAATAGGATTAAGTAAGTAATTTATGTAAAGCCCTTAAGGCAATGACTCCCGTACATACTCAGTGTTCATTCACATTAACTCTGATGAGTAAATATTTTCTGAAGCATTCCCGAATTATCCAGCTGCATATAATTTTGGCAGGAGTGTGTTCGTGTATGTGTGAGGGGGTGTCACATATTCTTTTCCTCCAGCTATCTATGTTTGGCTATTTCACTAATATATTTCTAGGTATCCACTATAAAAAGTTCTCTGAGGTAGGTCAATAGCTATTTCTATGCTTTTGCACTTTCTGTTTGTTGGTTGTTTTTGTTCTTCCTTCTTGGTTCTCTTGTGAAAACATCACACTCATCCCAGCAAATGCTGCAGGAATCCTAAGGTGGCTGAGAAAATGAGGGACCCTTAGAGGATCTCCCAGTGCAGCTATGGCTAGTGCCCAGCAAGAAATCGGCGTCACTTAGGCAAATAGTAGCTGATAAAATGGTTGTTCTCACAATGCTATGCTCAGATTTGGGCAAGAAGGTTCTTTTGCTTTGGCCACACTTCTCCCAAGAATTTGGGTGGGGAGCCAAAGGATGTGCCTATCTAAAGTCCACATTCCCCTTCTGGACCACCTCCCTGGTGACTATAATTCTAGAATATTTTGCCCAAAGAGCCTCGGCCTATTTCTGGGTTACTGAACTGGTATGTACTTCCCTAGACCCACAGGTGGCTATTGGAAACTGGGTATCGGAGTAAAAACAAAGCTCAAATACCCGACCTAGACAGTCCATATGGATATGAACAGGGAGATCTTTTGGGGATGAGAGGTAGTCTGGACTGGGAACAATGCAGGCCAGAAAGCTTTGGGCTGGCTTCCCCACATGGCTACATTCGGTGTGAACTGTGAATCTGTCCCACTAAATCATTCTGAGGGTAGATATGTTCAAGGTAGGGGGATAAGGGATGTTTAAATAATAGTCTGCTAGCTTGATTTAGAAGTTTTAAATATTAGACCATAATCTGCTGATTTCCCTTTATAGTCCTGTCCCAGCCCTTGCACATATTAGGAGTAGGCCTGTACATTCATTTTGTCAGCTGGGATGCTTCTAAACCATTCTGTTGAGTATGTTGTAGCATCTCAGTATGACCTAAGGTCTATCTTGTCCTGTATACTTCTGTGTCTTTTAATATAATTAACTTCAACTCTAAGCCATAGTGAAATCACCCACTGGGTTTCCAAGTTCTAGTTCTTCATATCTTGAGTTTGTGTTTTAAAGTCTAGCCCTGCTTTAGAGCAATGAGGTTTATGTGTGTGGCCCGGAACGCAAAAACATCACAAACGCATGGAAGTTTTACAGAAGTCGGTGTCAGCTCTATATAAAAAAATATTTCCCAAGGGAGCTATAAAACCACGAGGGGTAATGTGTTCATCAGCTAATATACATGTTCTGGTTCACTTAAAATTTGATATTCTCTTTGCAAATTAATAAATGGCGTTCTGAGTCATTAACACAAAAATAAAAACAGAATGGGTTGCTGCTGTGAACTTAATTAATTGACTTTAGTCCTTCAGAATTACTGGGTTCCTTTTATTGTGGAAATCATTTCATAATACATCATATATCAAATCATCACATTGTATACCTTAAGCTTACATAATGTTATATGTCAATTAGATCTCGATAGATCTGGAAAAAATAATTATTGGATTCCTTTGGCTAGATATCTGTAGCCTCCTTACTACTGTCTGGTATGTTCTAAAACAAGTCTCAGGACAAACTTGGCCACACATATATTTATTAGCGAACACACACAAATCAGGAATTCAACCTGAAAGCTTAATGAAGTGTCTTTGTTCTTTTGGACACCCTTACAATAAATGTAAAGAAAAAGATCGATCCCATAAGACAAATGCCAAAACATTCCAGTAGCAGAATGGTCAGTCTGCTAGTCAGAATAACCCTAAGCACAGGGCACCATTTTGAGCAACTGAGCTAATCCAAGATTCTTATACCTCATTGAACCAAACTCGGTGATTGGTCCATGTTATCTTACACAATACTCATTTCATCACAGAAAACTCACTGCTGACTCTCCTTAAGCTGATTATCATATCACCTGATACTGAGTGGGAGAGACTCAGGACAACTGAATTGGTTCAGACCACCTTTTTGCAGGGTAGGGCTCTGATGAGGATTTTCCAAGTAGCAATTCACCATCCTTTGGATGTGTAGTCTTGATTAGGACTCTTCAAATTAACTAATGGTTCCTAGGACACAGATTAAAACTAACGTGCACATTTACATCGCTTTATTTAAACTGAAGTAACCTCAGATAATTTATAGAAAATAGAACATCTGCGTCATGAAGCCATGGGTCCTTGTTGATGTAAGTGACCAAGTAGATGCTGTAAGGTCAGCTGTTACGGTCTTTGCCATTGGAGATCATCCCTTCACTGAGTCCTGTAGGTCCTCAATCCATTCTAAAGTTCTCTTTTTACCCAAAGTCATACATCTACTGCTAAAACTAGGAATGGAAACTGGTTCTCTTTCTGATTGGAGTGTCTCATTCAGGTTGGCCCTGAGACTTAACAAGTTATTCTACATACTCATTAAGTATTTCTGATTGTTATAATTCAAACACTCATCACTTTTCTTACAGAAATGATACTTTCTTTAGTATCATTCTCTTTTTTGTGATTTTTATGATAAAATTTATAGCCTGAAGTGATTTTTTATTCTGCAGACTAATCGCAAATCACATTTTACATGAAAAGTATGTAACAAATGTGGTATTAGCTTCCTCTAAATGAGAATTACTCTTGGCATTCACTGAAGTTACAAGTGAGGCTTCAGTTCCTTCACAGCTCACTACTTATACAGTAATTTGGAATATTTGTAATTTTTCAGAATGGCCATATACAATATCTACATCTTTTACTTTTCTACAGATTAAAAACTATGAATTTTAATATGTACAAATGAGATAAAAGCGTAATATAGGTCTATTTATTCTACTCTATTAATTTAAAATGCAAAATTAAGCATCATAATTCTAAATTTTAGTACTTAATGGAAAATGAACATTATAGCTGAGTGATATCCTTGGTAAAGTCACCATTTCAAAACAATTAAAATTGTTTTCATTTTATAGTGAAATTAACACTATTTCTTTTATTAGATAAAACATATTACACAGTAGGACTAAGCTTCAAATTGTCCTAAGGTAACGTTTCCATTCTTTACTGATGAACCTTTCTTGTTCCTGTCGTCACCTCCAAGTTTAAGGGAATATGAAAACCAGCAAAAGGAACAAAATGTTCTGTGGCATTAGGGCTGGTGGTTTTATGGAAACTCAGCAGGATCCCTCTTTCTCTTAACTGTTCATGTATTCTCAATGAGGACAGCTAAAAAAAGGCCAAAACAAATGTTTCCTTTCCGGGGTTTTGAGGCCTCCATTTCCAGTTTGAGGAATAAAGGCGCACATTTTGTGGGCTGCTCTGTTGCAATAAAAAACTACTATTCAAGGTCTGAAGAGCTGGATGAGTGATAAATTTAACGTACAAAAGTTTTTTGTTTCTAAGGAATAGATTTTGATAGACTATTGACAAGATGTCTAATTGAATTTCAGCAAACCAGATCACGGGGAAAAGGAATTCACATCTTAATGCCCGAAGAGTGCTTTGAAAACAGATATCCTACTGAGCACTGCAGCTGAGTGAGTACAGATTGCAAGCTCCTTGAGGACAAACGTCTTTTGTTATTTATCTTTACAACTCAATAGTCCAGGCAGGGGATCAGTGGGTGACTGTTGAATGGGTGACATCATTCAGTGCCTTAAGAAAGCAACAGGGCCTTCACCCCGTTATTAACTGTGTCCATGGGTTATGCGTATATGCATATAACTTCTTTGGTTCATCTCTTCCCACCCTTTACCCCCTTCCCTCTTTCCTCTGAAATATGATCGTCTGTTGCATGTGTCAATGTGTCTGGATCTATTTAGTTCATCAGATTCTTTTGTTCATTAGCTTCTTCTTAAAGAAGACCCTTCAACTTTTCCTGTAGTGCTGGTCTGGTGGTGATGAACTCCTTTAGCTTTTTCTTATCTGTGAAGCTCTTTATCTGACCTTCAGTTCTAAATGATAGCTTTGCTGAGTAGAGCAATGTTGGTTGTAGTTCCATGTTTTTCATTACTATGAATATTTCTTGCCACTCCCTTCTGGCCTGCAAAGTTTCTGTTGAGAAATCAGCTGACAGTCATATGGATGCTCCCTTGTAGGTAATTAATTGCTTTTCTCTTGCTGCTTTTAAGGTTCTCTCTTTGTCTTTAACCTTTGGCATTTTAATTCTGATGTGTCTTGCTGTGGGCCTCTTTGGGTTCCTCTTGTTTGGGACCCTCTGTGCTTCCTGGACTTGAAAGTCGATTTCTTTCCCCAGGTAGGGGAAGTTTTCTGTAATTATTTTTTCAAATAGGTTTTCAACTCCTTGGTCTCTTTCTGCCTCTTCTGGCATTCCTATAATATGATTGTTGGGCCTCTTGAAGTTGTCCCAGAGGCTCCTTATACTATCTTCATAGTTCTGTATTCTAGGTGGTCCCCTGTGTGGGCTGTGTGCTCTGCCCTGCTGTGGTTGAGCCTTGGTTGCTGTTGGCGTCACTGGGAGGAACTGACCCTCAGGCCAATCAGCTGTGAGGACCAGCTGCAGCTACAGCCAGAGAGCTGCTGTGCTGGAGACACCCCTATGGAGCAGGATTTACTTCAGTGGAGCTTTGGTGTTCACCAAGTGCACCCCTTGAGTGTCACTCATAGATGTGGTAGGGTTGTAATCCAGCGTGGCCTGGTCTGACCCTCCCCTGCACTGTCTCAGGGGCCTCCCAGGAGGTGCAAAGTCAGCCTGTGCCAGTGCCTTGCCCAGGGCCCCCCAGCATGAGCTACACAGCAAACCGTAGTTGGCTGCTACTTGTGCCAGGCTTGGAGGTGCCCAGGGGAGGCCCAGCTATGAGCCAGTGCAGCTGCCGCTAGTGCCAGGCCTGGGCCACTTATCAAGCCCTATGGGGCAGCTGCTGCTTGTTTGAGATTTTAGGAAAGTCCTAAGCATGAGGCTCGAGAGGCCACTTGCACAGAAAAGCCCCTGGAAAAGGCCTGATGAGCTGCAGGTGGGGAGGGGCGGGGCCTCCGGGAATCACGGGGCGGGGCCAAAGGCGTGAGTCAGGTGCTGGCGATTCATATATGGCGCCTGCCTGCCGGCTGTGTGCAGGGGGGGGGTACTCGCCAAAGGAGCCACGGCCTCTGCCAGCCCTTCTGCCTGGGAGGAAGCCGCCCTCCGCCTCTCGCCCGGATCTCAGGCAGGTTAGTTCCTCCCCGAGTGTCCCGGGTCCTTTCAGGCTGCTCCCGGCGCTGGGCTCAGAGGGAGCGTCCGAGTGAGTCCGTGCCGGGCCCTTTAGGAGGAGCTGCTGGGGCTCCCGCAGCCTCCGCGACCCTCAGCCACAGTCCCCGCTGGTTTCACAGCCCGGAGTTGTGGGGACGTCTCTTCTGGCCTGGGAGCCCTGGGCTGGGGGCCTGCTGTGGGGCTGGGACCCCTCACTCCTCCAGGAAACCCCTGCCACCGAGATTCCCTCCCGGGTTTACCCCGAGGCACCGGGTGTGGGCCCGGGGCCGAGTCTCTGATTCAGTCCCGACCCGCCTGTGTCTCCGCCCCTCCTCCCGGTCTCAGTGCTGCTTCAGCCCCTGGCTGTGGGGCTTCTGTTCATTGGGATCTCAGGAGGCTCTGAGTGACGGTGCTTCTCTGTTTTAGTTGTGATTTTGATGTGTTTCGGGAGGCGGCGGGGGCAGCTGCTACCTGCGCCGCCAGCTTGTTTCTCTCTGGTGGTTGTAGCATTTGAAATACTCATCAGCAATAAATGCATGAGAGTTCCAGTTGTTCTGTATCCTGTCCAACATTTGGAATTATTTGTGTGGTGTGTGCATGTGTGTGTATGTGTGTAATTTTGGCAATTTTAGTGGGTTTGTTAAGCAGTACCTCTTATGATATTAATTTGCATCTCTGATCATAAAAAATATACTTGGTCATTCACACAGCTTTTTGATGTCTCTTGCCCATTTCTAATTGTTCACTTATCTTTGTAGTATTTCTTTTTAAGAGTTTTTGTGCATTATTAAGTTAAGTTCTTGTAAGAAGTTAATTGTGAATATTTTCTTCCATCCCATGGCTTAATTTTTCATTTTGTGATATTGTTCGTTGAGCAAAATTTTAAAATTTTTTATTAAGTCCAATTTATCAATTTTTTGTTTTACAATTAGTGTTCTTTTATTTTTATTTTTTAAAAATATGTTTATCCAATATTTCTCTGCCATTTGTTGAAAAAGACTTTCTTTTCTCTCACTAAATAAATTCAGCATCCTTTCAAAAATAAATTGACTACATATTATATATTTAGTTCTATTTCTGAACTCTATTCTGATCTGTAGATCTATCTACCTATTCTTATGTCAACATAACATTCCATTTTATATATTGTATATTTATAATAAGTCTTAAAATCAGATAGTTAAGCCTTCTAGCTTTATTCAGCTTTACCAATGTAAGCAGCATAAACTTGGATATTTCTGAAAACTTATTCTGAAGATCTCTGCCTTCAAATAGGTGTTTAGTTCACTTACATTTAATGTTATGGTTGGCACTATTGAGTTTAAATCTACCATTGTTCTATTTTATTTCTATTTGTCTTACTTATTTTTTGTTGTTGTTCTTTTGTTCTTCCTTTCCTGTGTTCCTTTGGAACAATAAAAGTTTTTCAAGTATTTTGTATTATCCCCTTTAATGACTTTTTATCTATACCTCATTTGCTTTATATTTTTAGTTATTACTTCACAGAATAGAATATGCATTCCTTGTGATTGTTTTGTGAATTTGAACTTTCCCTCTATATAAGATTGGTGGAAGAGGTATTTGGCTATTTAATACTAATATTTGTGTTCTAAGCTCAGATTATAAAGACATTGGAAGACAGGATAAGAAAAGAGAGAAAGGTAGTTCTTATAAGAGAAAACAAGGAGTATAAGAATAACAAATATCAATAAGACTAAGCTCCATTTATATTATTTGGACTGAAGAGATAAATATTTTCTTTAAATTTATATTAGATTTCAGACAGGTGGTACTGCACAATGAGACTTGATCTACATGTCTGAAGCTATAGCTTGGAAAGGAAACTGTCCTACATGAAAATATATATATATATATTTGACTTCAAGTCTTTATATTCAAGACTTTACATTTATATTCTGTTAAGATAAAATGTGACATACTGTTCTCTTCTGATTTCACTCATTCATTCATTCATTTAAGCGTTCAAGAATTAGCTTAGTTTACTATAACATCACCATGACCACTGAGGAAGCCTTTGTCAATTCCTAAAAAGAAGGCCAGGAACAGTTAAAGTTTCTTTTTTGTTCCTTCAAAGCCAACGGAGGCCTGGCCTAAATTAAGCTGGGAGTGCTTTTTGCAAAGCATACCAAGCTTTATGGGACTTCAAGCTCAGCATTTTAGGCACAGTATTTCAAACTAAATCACAAGAAAAAAAGTTCAGCACTATATTACTTCTTTTAAACAACTCAGTATGGTGCATTTTTTTCCTTCGGAAATGGGATACAGCTGCTTCCTGGGTCTTGATTATGTTTGAGAGTCTTTTTGGTAAACTGAGGCCTTCTTGAAGCATTGCTATTAAAATGTGTAAAATATAAGTCTTATTACATTAAATACTTATTGAGCTGTAAAAAATAAAGATAGTGGACTTCTAAGGAAAAATAATAATTTTCCAGCTTTCTAATGCATATTCTTAAATATTCTTTTTTAAATGCAGCATCTTGTTTTTAGACCATTAAGAGCAATTAAAATCAGATTTTTATTTTTAAGAAAAGAACACTCTTTGCTAAAGAATAATTCACAGTGTAAGAAGAGTTTTATGCACTATTTCAAGTGTTTATATAGAAATGCATTTTACAACCAAACTTTCCCAAAACATTTCATAATTTAAGAGGAACCAAAACCATGTAGCTTATTCTTTATCTTACAGATATTTTTACCATAATGCATATTAACTTGCTCATGGTGTATTTTCTTCCATATTTTTAAGGAAATTGCTTAGGCTTTTTTTTTTTTTTTTTTTTTCATGATTGCAAGAGTAATAGATACTCATTAGAAAAAAGCTACAAAGAAAGCCCCAAAAAGTAAATAATTTAATGTATCACTTGATGAAAAATAGTCCCTGTTAATATCTTGCTGGACTTTATTGCATATTTTCCCATATACATATTTTAATGCCAAACATGCATACAAATACAGTATATAGAAACACACAGATATAAACATATATGTTTAATGAGTTCATACTATACTTTCCAAATATGTGTTGTTTTATACCCTGATATTTCTTTCAAACAGGCTTCAAAAATGTTGCATATCTATAACTATAGGTTCAGTTAGACTTTATACCTATTCCACTGAAACTGCATTATGATAAGATCACTACTATCTTCTAACTCAATGTACCATCCTTATTCCTCTTTTTACTTGACACAGTAGGTCTCTCTCTTTTTAAACCAATCTTCATTTGGCTTCCAGAGCCGCTTCTCGTTTTATCCCTCTAGCTGCCCCTCAGTCTCCTTGATTGGTTTCTCCTCAATGGCAGTCTAATCATTGGGGTGGCATCAGGCCCCGCCCCTAGACCTCCTCTCTCTCTATACCCATCCCCTTGGTGCTCACATATAGTCCGATGCCTTTAAATTCATGTACAGGATGGCATCTCCCGAATATATATCTCCAGCCTTGTCTTCTCTGAATTCCTGACTGACACATACAACTGACTATTTGACATCTCTATTTGAAGATTTCATAGGCATCTCAAACTTAAAATTCAAAACTTCAGAATTCAAGTTCAAACCTGATAGATATTATCCACCAAACTCCTTTTCCCTATCTCAGAAAATGGTAACTCCATGCTTCCTGTTATTCAAGAAATAAATCTTGAAGTCATCTTTTTACTGATACCCCACATCTGATATGATAAGAATGCTGTCGACTTTCTAAATAAGCCCTCGATCTCACCGCTTCCTACCTCCACTACTGCACCCAGGTCCAAGCCCTGGCTTAGATAATTACAGAAACCTTACAATTGGTCCTCTTTCTTATACCTTTAGCTCATTCTAATCTATTCTTAACACACCTGTCAGCATAATCTCATTAGAATGTAAGTCAGATCACATTATTTCTCTGTTCTGTCCCCTCCAATGGCCAAAGTCCTTCACTGGCACCAATTTTCCTCTCTGACCTCATCTCCCGGGACTCACCTGTTTACTCACTCCCTTCTGCCCTTGCTGACCCTTTGCTCTTCTTCAGGGGTCTTGTTATTAGCTGTTCCCTCTGTGTAGGATCCTACTCCTCCAAATATCTGTGTAGTCCATTCTCTCACCTAGTTTATGTCTTCGTGCAAGTTTCACCCTCTCAATGGGTCATTTGTTAGCCACCCTACTATAAATTCCACCACTCCATTTCCCTCTTTTATTATTCTCCTTAGTACTAACATAATATATATATATTTGCTTATGTATTGCCTGTCTCTCCAGTTAGAATGTAAGCTCCATGATGGCAAGACGTTTTTTGTTTTACTCATTTCTGTATGCCCAGTGTATAGTATAGAACAGTGCCTAAAATATTATGAGCACTGAAATATTTGTTAAATGAGTGAAGAAATAAATGACATCATAGCACTATTTGTAACTACTAATCGTGTTTCATTACATGGATGAACTGTTGCTTTTTCAACCAATTCTGGATTGATGCATGTTTAGGTTGTTTCTGTTTATTGTTATTGACAACATCTGAGTGTTCCTTTAAGGTAATTTCTGAAAGTGTAATTAGTGCATTAAATGATTGGCACAGTTTTAAGGCTTTAATTGTGTGGCTAATAGACCTCCAGAAAACATGCAAAGAATCACACTCCTGAACAGTACACAAGTGTTGTTGTTTCGCTTAATGTCATTTTGTTATAATGTTAATGAGAAAAAAAAATCGATACTAGGCAGGGCCACTGTTTGTGTGGAGTTTGCAAGTTCTCTTCATGTCTGCATGAGTTTTCTCTAGATCCACTGTTTTCCTGTCACATCCCAAAGATATGCGCAGGAGCTGAACTGGTGTGTCTCAGTTGTCCCAGTCTGACTGAGTGTTGGTGCGTCCTATGATGAACGAGCGTCCTGTCCAGGGTGGGCTCCCACCTTGCACCCTGAGCTGTCAGGAAAGGCTCTGGCTACTCACAAGCTTGAACTAAAATAAACAGGTTGGAAAAGAATGACCTTACTTGTTTTTATTCATCTCTCTTAAATGTTTCTATATACATTTATTTATATATTTATTTTAAATTTATCTCAATCTTTGAAATTAGAAGTGTTTTGGGTCTTTTTCTTTTAGAAGTTTGGTGATGTTTTTGTGACCAGAAATATGCTGTAGGAACATACCTCTTGTTCATATCAATTAACCTATAGTAAAACTGGTTTCATTATACATTGTTTCACTTAAAGTCAAACTTTCTGAGCACCTATCAATGACATTGAGGACTTACCGTCTCTAGTCCAATGCATTGGCTATAGTGATTATAATCATTCTCTCAGGTGCTTTTCAAAATAATATTAAAAACTTGGCATCTCAGTGTTGTTTTACATTCATGCGACATTTCTCACAAGCCTAGGTGATAGCACCTCCCTCAGCCAACTGGTGAGTGGACAGCTTCTGTTAGTAGTTGTGTAGCACCTTCTTTGACTGCACAGGGAAGTTCCTACAAATCCCTGAAATCGAGTTGACTCTTCACTTTCATATATACTTTCTTCCCATTCACCAGACTCTAATTGTAGACCCAGTAACAGGACTGATACTAGTTGTTTTTTTCCTTCAGAGGAAAATAACAAACAAAACCTACCGTAGCTAAAATATCTTTACAAAGAAAGGCACTTGTAGCTCCCCCCTGTCGTTAGATCTTCAGTGAACCCCTCCATGAGTGCAGGTTTTCCCATCCCTTTCGGGAGGTGAGAGACTGTCAGGAGTATGTAGCTATTTGGTGGGTCTAATGCGAGTCTTTCAAACTGAAGCTTATTTGCTTTGGCTGAGATTCTGACAGGCCTCCTTCCTGTGCTCTTGTTAGATTTTTCTGGCTACATTCATAAAATAGAGAGCCTGTCTCTTCATGAATATTGAATTCCTCTATATGATAACTTGTGATTTTAATGACGTTTCATTCATCTCTAAAGCTTGTGCTCTTGTGTGTCTAGTCCCTCCAGTATTCCTGAGCTGTTTTTACTGTCCTTAGCTAGATGTTACTATCTTGTCTGTCAGTGTAGTTCAGAGTTTCTGTGAATTCTAATAGAAGATGGCCTATTGTCAGGCATCTTCTTCTATTCTAGAATGAGAATTTTTAGCCATCTCACTTTCCCTAACTACTCTTGAGTCATACAATGTACAAAGTTGAAGGGGAAAAAATGATGGCCTACCTATATATTCAAATTACATTTTAAGAAATGTATTCTTTCCCATGACTTTAGAAATAGAAGTTAGTTACTCTGGTTAAAAGTTATTAATATAGTGGTTGAAACTACCAGGAGCAATAGTGACAGAAAAACACGATTCTGTATTTATGGGCTTTTGCTTTTGGAGGCAAAGGAGTAGATTTACCTAAAGCAGCCATTTCCAAAATTTTTGGTCTCTGCATAACTTTAAACTATTAAAAATTATTGTTGACTCCGTAGAGTATTATTTTGTGAATTATAACTATTGATATTTGTCATACTAAAGCTTGAAACTCAGAATTTGAAAAATTCTGGTGAATTGGTTTATTTAAAGATGAAGTGTTAAACCAGTCACGTGTTAGAAAAAAGGGCATATTTGTACAAAAATAACTAGTTTTAAAGTTTCTATGTAGAAGAATGGCATTGCTTTCCTTTTTTAAAGTGTCTTTAGTAGATGAATTAATAGATGGTAGCTGGACCCTCAACCTGTTTTAGTACCCAATCTGTTGCAATATCACACATCACATAGCTTCTGGAAAACTCCAGAGCACACTTGTGAGAAAATGAAAATGAAAAAGACAAATAACATTCCAACATTATTATGAAAATAGTTTTGACCTCACAGACTTCCTAAGGATTCCCCAGGGGTCCTCAGACCATATGTTGTCCTACAATAAAGAGTCAGTTTGGTCCAGAATGAGAGAGGGCATAATTTAGGACAAAACTTGAAAAGTTGGAACTTATTACCCTTGGTTTACAATACCTGAGTCTGAGAAGAAGCTATGAAGCCAGTTGAAATTTTAGTGACACGAAAACAGGGCTCACTTGCTCGGTTTACTGATACATCTACATTATGAAAGACTTTCTTTACTTTATTGAAACCTGCTGAGGTAGCAGAGACTGTGTCTCATCAGAACAATTTTCTGTGCTTTACAATGACTTTATTATATCCTAGATTATATCATTCAAAACAAAAGCAAACAAAAGTGAACTAGGGTTTCTCAATTACGAAAGAGGCGATGTTCTTACAATGCCATTATCTTCCAGATTTGTTTTAAAAACCTTTGTTGTAACTTTGATTGAATAGGTAACTAAGAACTGTGTCTCAGACACCTGTTACTCTATTTTATTAAAGCTCCCATGTTGTCTATCACAAGTCTTTTGACTTTGGCTTCCTGAAAACCTTCCTGAATTTAGAAAAGAATGAAAATATTTTCAGGATATATTTTCAGCCTAAGGCATTTTTTTAGATTTCCCAGAGGTCTCCCAAGAAATCATAAATCTTGGTTCTGTCACCTTAAAATAAAGAGAGGTGAGATAACTTTATGTTCATATGATTCATTACTATGCCAAAAGTTGCATGGGAAAGGTTGTCAGCTCAGAAGAGGCAGCCTTTCCTAGATCATGTGCATGTAGGTAAAATAATGTTAATTTAAGCATTTCAGAAATATGGGAGGTCCTTGAAATTTTTTCAGTGCCTTTTCTGTCTATAATATGTTTCTACTCCCTGGGGAAAACTTGATAAAAATTTCTATACAATGGTTAAATGTTATACTCCAATAGAGAATTTTATTTTATTTTATTTGTATATTATTGATTATTATAATAATACTATTGATTATGGTGATAAAGTAACACAAGCCATTATGTCTCTACATAGTTGGTTTTTTGTTGTTGTTTTTAATCCTCACTTCAGGATATTTTTTCCATTGCTTTTCAGAGAGAGTGGAAGGGAGAGAGAGAGAGAAAGAGATAGAAACGCCGTTGATTGGTTGCCTCCCTCATGAGCCCTGACCTGAGCCAGGGATTGAGCCTACAAACGAGGTAGTGCCCTTGACCGGAATTGAACCCAAGACCCTTCAGTCCAAGGGCCAATGCTCTAACCACTGAGCAAAACCAGGTAGGGCTCTACATAGTTTTGTTTTACTCTGATGCTTGCCTGAAGTTTCTGCCATGAGCTACTGTTCAGAGTAGTGCCATCAACAAAGGTCTCTGAGACTAAATAATTGACACTTCAGAGAATAGCTGTGACTACAGGCTTGAGAGTTAACATCACACAGATGGCTTTTACACCATACTAGTAGACTGCTTCATGAAATTAGACCACTAGCCCAAGATCCAAAAGAATAAGACTTTATTTCCTTAGACTGAATAAATTGATGATGAGAATTTTGTTGTGATTATTGGCTTGAATACTGCTGGTATAGTTTTAATTTTCTATTTTTGGATGAAGAAGCCCTTTCTCTTACTTCTTAAGCTATCTCTAAAGCATACAATTTAATAAAATCTGCTTTTTTCAAGCTTAAATAGAGCATTTTGAAATAATATTTGGTTCTTCCTGACCACCTATATTAGTTTTCTTAAGGTTGTCATAACAAATCACCACAAACTTGGTGGCTTAAAATGACAGAAATTTATTCCTACAGTTCTGAAGGCCAGAGGTCTGAAAGTCAGTGTCAGCACAGTTGATTTCTTCTGAAGGCTCTGAGAGGATCTGTCCCATGCCTCTCTCCTAGTTTCTGATGGCAGCTGGCATTCCTTGGACTGTAAACATATCACTTCAATCTCTTCCTCCATCTTCATGTGGGCTTCCCCTTCTGTGTCTGTGTCCCAAATCTCCTCTTTTCTCTTGTAAGGACACCAGTCATTGGATTTAGGACCACCCTAAATCCAGGATGTTCTTAACTCTAAATTCTTAACTTAATTACATCTGCACAGAGCCTATTTCCAAATAAGGTGTTAGAACTTCAAGATATCTTTTTAGGGGACACAATTTAACTCACTAAACCCCTTCTCCAGAATTCAAAAACTTAGTATGTCTCCTTAATTTTTATGGAAATATTTGTATAGGCGCAATAAGAATATGTACTCCAAGGTTTTGTCTAAGGTGTTGTATTTAAGACTGGAACTCTTAATCAAGTATGACAAGATGCCTTTGAGAAGGGGGTGGGAGTAAAAAAGGCTTTATTTATGGAGCTAATACCTCCAAACTGTATCTCCATGTCTGCCCACAAAGCATGTGTACTCTCTCTCTGTGTTCATTTTTTACCACTCCTTTCACTCATTCTACTCTGGCCACACTTTTTTTCCCTAACACCTCAGGCATGGTCTCACCTCAGAACCTTTGCACATGCTATTCCTGCGACCTGGAAGACTTTCCCTCAGATAACTTCGTGACTGCTTCTCTCAGTTCTTTTGGACTTCTTCTTACATGTCCTTTCTTTGAAAGACCTTCCTTGGTAAGACCTGTATATAGTCATCTGCCCCCCCCCCATTCTCTTACCCATATAAAATCATCTACCTCCATTCTCTTACCGCCATTCTCTTATTCTTACTTATAGTACTCTTTGTCATAGCAGTTTTTAATATTTGCTTAAATATTCTTCTACCTTGACATGAAAATATTCATGCCACCTGACTTACTGTATGCTTATGTTTTTGTTTATTGCCTTTTTTTCTCCTTTGAAACAGTTAGCCACTGATTAGAAATTTTGTTTGCTTTTCTGTTATGTTTCTACAGCCCAGAAAAGTGACTGACATAGTGTAGATTCTCAACTAACTTCCTATGTGATCCCAATTCTGGGATATAGGTTGACTGAAAATGCCTTCCCTTGTGCTCATTACCTTCAATGCAACACCCTCTGGAAAGCAAAAGTGAAGTAGTAGGGCTTCTAAACAGGCCCTGGATAAACATCAGAACCATTATTGAGGTGGGGTAGCCTCAAGTCCTTTCTCACTTATCTAAAACTCTTGGATCAGGTAGCAAGCTTTTGGAACCATATGTGCAACAGAAAATCCAACTCAACATGACTTAAGTGATTAGAAGGCATCCAGAGGTACAATTTTTGAGTCCTCAGCCCACAGTGCCTTTAGTTTACAAGTTCTATCTGCTCTCTCCTATGTGGTGGGGCTGGCTTCATCCTGAGGATGCTCCTTTTTTGTGTTCCTGGTGTGACTGCCTGAGGCATTAAGGTCACTTGTGTTGTAACTCACATGAAATAAGAGAGAGAGAGAAAGGCTTTCTGTATCCCTCTCATCAGATCCATGAAAAGTTTCTCTAGAAACCGTCAGAAATCGTCATATCTTTTTGGTCAGCGTAGAGTCACATGTCCATACTTGACTCAATTGCTAATAAGAGATGGCAGTTACCATTAGTCAATTCAGGATCACCCATGAACAGAGGGTGGTGTGGTCAACTTTCTTTTGAGTCAGGTTAGTTACATGAATGAAGTCAGAAATACAAACTAACTCAGACTCAGGCTTCTCTGGGAGGTAGAAAGGAAGAATGTCTGCTAATCAGGTGGTCACAAACATTCACTGAATTCTGAAACCAAAGACCTGAAGGCACAGCGACTTGCAAGCTAAGAGACAGCAATAACTATGCCTGATGAGACAGGCAGTCAGGTGTATATGTATACATATATATTTTACATTTTTGTATATTAGGGTGTTTTGACATCTTAAAAACCTTCCTAACTATGGAAAAATTGCCCCTCCTGGTACAAGCCAATTCTTTGAGATAACAAAGGATCTAGCTAGGAGGCATGCCTTTGAAATGCAAAGTAAGCAAGCCAGAGCACCACCTCCTCTATTTGGTATCTATATATGGACACCTCAGAAGATATTCCTCAGCCTTAGTCACCCAGGGCCAGGTACCAGGCAGCTGGGAACCACTCCTATAGCTATATTAAAGCCTACTGAAGTTATTCAAACTAGCCATTCCTAAACTGTTCACCCTGCCCTGCCTTGCCTTTCCCACAGAAACCCCAGTAAAGGCTCTGGCCTAATGCTTCCTCCTCCCACCTGTCTGTTGCCTCCTGACCACACTGGTGTCTTTTCCACGTGGCCCAGCCTGGTGTGTGGTGCCTCCTGTCTCCTGGACCTATGAGCATAATAAACTTTGTTTCCTTGAGCCTCTCCTCTGTCTGTTCTTGTGGTAACACCTAACTGACTATCACATAAAAAACACAAAACATTGGGCTTTTTCAGAGAGTGAGGGTATGTGGAGAAGGTTACAGCATATTTGTGGGTTTCTTTGCTCTGGTCTTGGCCAGTTCACTGCTCCAACTACTCTCACTGAATTTAGAAAGCATGAATGAAGTAGACTTTTTCACTGACTTTTTCAAACTTCTCTGGTGCTAAGGGTTTTAAAAAATATATTTAATTTGCTTTCCATTTCTAGCTTGTGAGTGAAGTAAATCAAATATGTATTTGTGAGTAGCAATAATTGGGTTCAAACTCCAAACTTCACCACTTATTAACAATATGCCTTTGTTGGAGTTATTTTTCCTCTTTAATATTCATGTTTTTATTCACTAAAAAGATGACTATAATGCTTCCTCCAGTGGCATTAAATGCAGAGTGTGTGTAAAACACTCTGCTGAGAGTTTCTAAAAGTCTACAGCTCTCCATCAAAGAATGTGAAAGGACTAAATAGGTAACCTTTCTTTGTTTCTAGATCATAGGTCATAGGCATTGTTTAGTTCCTAAATTTCTATTGACAAAGAATTATTCAATAAATAATTATTTTCATTTGATTGGTTTGACTCCCTTCTTTCCCTGACTCTATTGAAAATAAGATAACCCACTCGTTATTTGGAAATAATTCAGACTTTAATTCGTAATTGCAAATATATTAATTTTTCTTTGTTGTAATTATAAATATTTTTGAAGACTAAAAATAAACAATAGCATGTTAATTTACTTCTTTCACATCCTCACACTGTGTTTGGAGGTTGAACTGTCTTGTAACTATTTTGATTAGAAAATGTTAGGATGGGTGGTGTCTTGTGCTATTTAAAATAAATTTTTAACATGATATTTTTTCTTTTTAACATTACATCTCTGTGCCCATTGCCTCTTCCCAGATTTTTTTTATCCTCACCTGAGGACATGTTTATTTTTTTTAGAAAGATAGGAAGGGAGGGAGGGAGAGAGGGAAGGAGAGAGGGAGAAAGGGACAGAGAGAGAGAGAGAAACATTGATCGGTTGCTTCCCATACCCACTCCGACTGGGAATGGAACCTGCAACCTAGGATGTGCTCTGACCAGGAATCAAACCCACAACCTTTTGGTGTATGGTACAACACTCCAACCAACTGAGCCACCCGGCCAAGGCTCTTCCCAGATTCCTGCTGCTTACTCCCGGTAAACCCAATCTCCTAGTGACCATAATGACTCACGGATGTAAAGTTAGTTGTCTGCAATATTTCCTCAACAACTTTGTGAAATTAGAGCATTGTCCAAAAAATAAATGAAATACAGGGATTTGAAAAAACCCCAAAACCTGACATGATCCATCCAGGTAAGAGCTAAATTTCTTATGTCTTTCCAAATCATTCCTTTTCCTTCTTGTTACCAAAAACAAGGGCCAATCATGCCAGAAACCCCACAACTCCCTTTGGTACTACCTACTTGCTTTCATTGTCAAGACATGAGAAGGGAAAACTTTCCAATTTTTTTAGGCACTCAAAACTCTGAAACTAGCTTTGACCTTCTGCCAGTATAAATGAATTGCTTTAAGATAGTAGCTATTTCACAAAAATAATTAATTGGAATTCCCAGGCCAGATGACATTAGTGACAGAGAATCCAAAGACTGGGCCTAGCTCTAGGTCAACCCCTGACCACGATGGGGGGGGGGGGAGGGAGAGAAAACAAATGAAAAAGTGGGTCCAAAGACTAAAGACAACACTTTGTGTTAGATAATCACTCATCTTTTAGAATCTTGTATAATGTCTAATGATTTCACTCTACATGCCTCAGTCTGTCCTAGCAACACCAACTGTGCTTTTCTTGGCATCCCTTACAAACTACTCTAATCTCAGTGCAAGTTTCCTAGTGGAATCCTGTCTAGCACCCAGTTACACTGAGCGGAGCCAAGGTTCTCAATTCCTCAATCACTTACACCAGCCAGAGGCCCCTCTGACGGGCACACGTGTTTTCCCCACCAGAGCCACGGTTCTCTGCTGATCTGTGCTGATTCTACACACACTTATGGTTGCGAGTTCACATTTGGATCCAGGCAGTAAGATCTGTTCAGACTCCAGAGCCCATTAAACTTCATCATCTTGAAGTTCACTGGCATAGTTATTATTTTCAAGAACACTTAAAGTATGAAACACACATTCCACATTTACTAAGTAAAACTTTCATCACCGGGAGAATTTCCATATTCAAAATATGAGCTTAGATTTGATCTACACTTTATGAAAGAAATTCTTCTAAAGAAAGCCTCTATTTCAGTTGACTAAACACTCTTTATTTTCTCCAAACCATAATTATTTCCAAAAAGGAGAAACCTAAAAATGAGAAACTGGAAGATCCATTTGTAGAGATAACTTTTAAAATGAACACTGTCTCATGCTATTCTGGCCTTATATCAATTCCAGCTGATGTTCTGCAGAGCAGCGAGGCCGTCACGGTGCTTTCTCTAAAGGCTGTTGTCCTTGTTACTGTGGTTTTACTTTTTAGCATATCAAGAGGCATCTAGTGAATAAATGCGACCAGCAGCACTTCTACTTGAGACATTACCTCCTTGGGGATTTACAAATCTTGAGAACCACAACATTAATTTCATTAGAGATATGAATTTAATGTTTTCACATTCGAAGGTGACATATTTACCCAAAGAAAAGGAAAAAGTTCTATTTATTTTTCATATGCAATTCACTGAACTGTGCTAAAGTGACTGAACAATGGTTATGATTACAGATTAGCTTTTCAAAGGAGTTTCTAAATAGGATTTGCTTCCAGTTTCAGGAGTTTTTTTTCCTTTTAGGGGATCAGTTCCTGATATGTCTCTGCTGTCAGTTTTATATCCAGAGGTCTGAAAAATGCCACAGGTAGAGTGAAACGTGAATAAATGAGAGAATGCTCATAACTAACAAGGGCAGAAGCAGCAGCAAAAATATACAATAACAAATAAGGGCCAAGACGTGTCTCTTGTCTGTAGCAGGCACAAAGACCTCCTTTGATTATAGTAGGTAAATAAATTAATAGCCAGACATAGAAACATTTAACATTAGACCACATTAGTCTCCTTTTAAATCTCTTAGCTACTTCAAATTATCATTATTCAGCTGGATCCTCTAGAAGCATATACAAGAAGGACTCGTGAAGAAATGGTTTAATTCTGGCCAAGCACACATCATGGCTCTGATGTGCTGATTTATGTTTGTAGAAAAGCATCCCTCAACATTCCAGTGCAGGATTTTCTACTTAAAAGGATATTTGGTATATTGGGGTAACTTTCAGATGATTCTAATATTGTAAATATAGATGATAGATACACAGCTGAAAAGATTGATAAACACAGACAGACAGATACATAGAGTATTCCATGAGATAGTGCCATTATTTTCTTATTCTTTCCCAGTATTCTAGGCAGTATTTCCAAAGGATTGTAAATAGAAACAATGCACACAGATTGTGGCCACTTCCTCTTACTCCACAAAGTCGGAGGACTCTGCTACCTGCCCAGCACGCCCCTCTTCCTCCCTGCTCTCCCCGCTGAAACCGAGAGATGACATCTACGCTACTCCAGCGTATTTTATGGCCAATCACAAAGAACAAAGGGTCCTGACATGTTGCTGAATTTCTCTGGGGTCTTTTAAACAAATAGCCTTCCAATGGATTCCAGAAGAGAAAATATCTGGGGCATATGGTTTAGGGTCTTTTATTCACACCAATTTTGAGAAGTGGCTGCCTTGCAGTAGTCCTGAAATCCTAAACTACCTAGGGAATGCCAGGTGAATGCTAATTCTGAACATATTAAGAAGAGAAGAGAAAAATCTTCACTATGATTGTCTCCCCCCAACGCAAGCTGTTTCTACATAGGCAAAGAGATTCTTATTCTTTAACAAGACATGTGATTTAGTGTCAAAGCTACCACCGTTTTTCCCATCTGAAAACCCTCAGCAAGTTGAGGGTATTCTGTATTCAGCTGAAGATCACTTTACTAGCTAGTGTGATTCTGTACCATCTAATGGTATGTCCAAGTGCAGAGATATTATGGGTCATGTAATGAATGCATTTATGATTTTTATACTACCTTTATAATGACCTAGCTCTTGCTTGGGAGATTTTAGTCTAATTAATACAAAATAAATTTATGTCAGCATATTATAGGACTTATCATGTTAAATATTAACTTCCTGTAATGTTTTAAGATATGTTTTCATATGTTAAATCAATTTGGAGTGTTTAATGTTTTATATGAATTATTTGGATCATTGCTAATTGTAATCTAATTGAAATAAGAAATCTGTAGTGAGTGCCTACTTTTTAATAATATCAAAATTAATTCTGGGTATAATCAGTGAAAAGTCACAAATCCAAAACTGTAGCACACCCTGCCTAGGACAGTAGAGCGCAGCGAACGGTTTGGTTAAAACTGGTAATAAAATAAATGCACATTCTGATTGGTCAATCAGATAAATAGTCCAAAGGGATCCTTTCGTCCTTGATAAAAAGTGGTGTTAGCTCTAGATGAAAACACCTGCAAAAGATAAAACCTAGAAACATATGTCAAGGAATTCATTGCATAAAGCCTAGCTGGAGACAATACATTTTATTAAAACTAGTATGCCCAGGGCTTTCGGGACTTACAGTTCTTGTATCACCTTGCAGTCTTCCTAATGATCAATTGCCTGTTTCAATGTTCCTTTTTGTTTACCCCCAGAGAAGGCAACTTCGTTTCTCTTGTAAACAGCTCCATTTCCTGTTTTGTATAGATTTTATGCTTCTATTAAAAGGCGTCATTAATTCTTTGTTACTTGACAACCGTGTTCTCTTTCAAAGACACCGAAGAAGTAGATTACTCCCCCATGCCTATTGTTGAACGATTGTTTTATTTTATATCTGGATGAAAGTTTCTGCAGAATAAATATATTATGTTTCTTTGAAGTCTAGTTCTACAGAGATTAGGCCAACTTTCCTTTCTAAAAGTGGCACAGTTAAGTGCAAAGAACCCAGGTATCAAACCACACATAGATGAATCAAATCCAGCTCTGCCTCAATGAGCTATGTGACTTGGAGGACGCTTCTTAACATATCTGAACCTCATTTTCAATGAAATATGAAAAATAATTTGTTTTCTTTGGGATTGTTGGAATAATTAAAAGAGATACTATTTTAAATACCTAGTTTAGTGAGCAATGAATATTAGGAGTTTAATAAATATCAGTTTCCTTCCCTCTTTCTGGTCACATTATTGAAGTACTGATATTATTTCTCCTAGAAAAGGATCCTATTTTAAGGAGATATTATGTATTAGGAGAACATAATCTGTTCTGGCACCATGAAGACCTGGACACTCTTACTACTTGGGTGACTTTGAGTAAGTTGATTCAATTCTCCAAAACTATTTCCTGTAAGCATCACCTACTGAGCCTCGTAGTTATTAAATTAAATACTATACAAAATTTTTCAGTGTCTTTTTTCCATATTTAACTTGTATTCCTTTTACAGCCTAGAGAAGGTAGAATGGAAACAATAATGTCAGTGATGGAGACACAATGTATGAAAGTTCAAAGAGTAAAAAATATTCCAAAGGTTCTTGTGGATGAGATCAAGAAAGCATAAAGTAGGGGATCTAGGTCACATAGAGAGTATAGGATGGACAAGTGGATAAGGGAGGAAAATTAGATGTAAATCAGATCATCATATTCCTCTACATATAAGATTCCAATGGCTTCTTTACACTGAAAATAAAGTCAACCTTTATTTCATGCAAGATCAGGCCCCACCTGTTTCTCTGACCTCTTTTCATGTTCTCCTTCACTAAGCTAGAAATACTGGCTGTCTTTCATCCAACACATGCCAAGCTCAGTCCCACCTTAGAACTTTTGCACTAGCTGTGTACTCTGGAAGAGGCATGAGGGAACTTTTTAGGGTTATAGAATGAATCTCTATCTTTATCGGATTGGTTGCTACATGGATATACGTATTTATAAAAATTCATCAAACTGTACACTTAACATAAGTGCATTCTATTGTATGTAAAATATACCCCAACAAAGTTAATTTAAAGGGAAAAAATACCTCTAACTCAGTTACAGAAGTCAACAATAAAGTAGAAATGGACCTAAAAATGATCTAAAAAGTTTTAAGAAGAATTGGGCAAACATTTATCAATTATTTAAAGTGAACTGGTAAAATTCAGCTTCTTCGGTATGTCGAAGCTGATTTTCCCAGCCTTCAAACATAAACAAATGGATATGGGTTAGAGTCTAAAGGAAGTGGAATTTGGCGAGGAGCAGATAGCATGAACTAAAAAACTGGGTGGTGGACTTAAAATTCAATAGGGAGATATCACAGACTTCATCTATGATTTTCATCCAGGAACAGATCCAGACAGCTGTAGACTGTGTAGGGGGCCTTTAAAATACAGCTACAAAAATCTATTTTTTTTTAAAAAAACCCTGATTTGAGTTAAATTTCTTGAGTCAGATTTCAGTTCATCATAGCAAAACAAAACAAAACAAAAAACACCCTTGGCTTCTGCTCTTACAATCCACTCTGTCTACAAGTAAAAAATATATTAAAGGAAATAAGCTAGGACATAAGGAAAGTATGTACTATTGAGAAGAAACTGTGAATTGTAAGAAAATGAAATTACTGGTGGTGTGTGTGTGTGTGTGTGTGTGTGTGTTTTTCTTTTGCTGTGGCCTTGATGAAAAGGAAAGGGAAGAATTTGTGCAGTTGGTTCACTACCCCCCAGGTTTTTAGAATTATGTAAGGATAATAGTATTTCCCCACCCATCCCCTGAGGAGCTTTTAAGACTAGCATCTGTGAGGTGCATTTCCTAGATAAATGCGAACTGCCCTTTGACTCTCTTCAAGATAAGAAAACATTGACCCTTTCAACCAAGTTATTTATGACATTCACATAATGTGAAACAGTGCTTAGACCTGGTGGGAACGCCCAGAAGTACATATACGGAAGGCAGTTAAGATTCCCCTCTACTACTATCCAGGAAAGACCACCACACAAGTCGAACAATGCCCAAGGCTCATTAAGAAGTTTGATGTATTTAATACAATTCGAATTAAAGGGGATCTCAGGGGAATGTGTTTAGAAGAAAACCAGATGGGGCTCCAGTGTAGAGAGCATCCAGGGAGCAAGTGTGGGATGCCCTATCATCCTAGAGATTCTGGAAACATGAGAAAATGGGATTTATCTTCTTGGCGAATGAACATGCAAAATGTGTTGGTGGCAAATTATTGAGTTTCAGATTTCATAGTGAAATTGTCCAGATTGTGAAGAAAAGCATACAAACAAAACAACACTGGACATTGGAAGGAGTCATCCCCCCTTCCGACGAGACTTGTCAGAGTAAAGGAGCATAAAAGAAAGGAAAAGAAACATGCACACAATATATCAACATTCATTATCAAGTAGGAAATGTCAAGGTGTGTGCCACCAAGAAAATAAGCACAGAGCTAATTGTCAGCTCCCCCGTCGTCATCTTTTCCTTTTCTTAGTACAGAATAATAACTGTAAATAATGACCTTGTGTGCTGGAGTGGAGGGTGGGGGAGTGGGGACTTTTTTCAGGGGAGTATAGAGAAAGGAAGAAAATAAAACCCAATTAGATATTTTAAAAATTAACACAAAATTTAAATGTAAGCCCCAAAATAGTGAATCTGGAATTGTCAATTTGACTTAGTCATGGTGATGTTACCGTTTGTGAAATTAACCCTGATAGACTTAGGCATAGGTGAGGTCCCAGTGTTTCTCTGGTCAGACAAGGGCTGCTAACTCAGAGACGATGGAAAGTTTTTAGTTTGTTTTGTTTTGCAACATCTCATGAAAACATTCTTAAAATATGGCGCTCCTCATTTGTATTACTAATATCTTATTTTGAAATCTTAGCAAGCTCAGACCCAGGACAAGTATTCCCAAATAAAGAAAGCAAGTATTCTGAGTTTCCAATGTGCTCCCTTCACCAGAAAATATAAAATGGTAAAAATTAAATTAACGTTACTTGAAATTCTATCACTTAAATAAAATCACATAAAAAGAAATCTATCACAAAATAAGATCACATTTTACATGTAATTATGTGTTTTTCCTTTATATTATATATAATGAATAGCTTTTCCTGTCAAAATTGCGGACTAAAATGATTTTTAATGGCTGCTTAGTAGATTAGCTGAATACAGTCACTAAATATACCATCTTAGTGCATTTTGGTTGTTTCCATTTTTTTAATGCACTTAAAAACAAATGCTAAGATAAATATATGGAATTAAACAATTGGAATGCACTTTAATTATATTTCTGTGATCTTAGACTCAGTAGTTTAATTTCATGACACATAATAAATAATGCACAGAATTCCATTCTGTCCCAAGGAAATAGGAATCATTTAGAGAGGAAGTAGAACACAGGAAGCCTGAAGTCACCTACAATGACCTTATTAGAAACCTAAGGAAAAATATGTGTCACATAACAAGTAGCTTAACTATAGCTCACATTGACAGAGAGAATGAGAAATGAGGGATGAGCAGAACTTGTCAAAATGAGGGATAAGATCATCATTAAAGGAGAGCAAGGGATGCACAAACTATGGCAGGTTGATATCTACAAAGTGGTACTGAGTAAAAAAAGGATATGTTCTATATTTAATTGACAGAGAAGATATAAATAAGTCATCAGGGACACTGCTGAAATGTTTGGCTAGAATGTGCAGACTGTCATGCTAAGCTGACATGTGGTAGCCAAGACTAATGGTTTCCAGTACACAGTGTCCATTGGGAGGAAGTTAGAAGCAAATGTGGGAACTTCAGAGTGGTGATTCGTATCCCCATACTTGTCAGGATGGCAGCACCTGGAAAGAATGATAGCATCATGGATTCCTAGAAAAATATAACCTTTGGGGAGATATATAACATGGCTTCTACAAGGGGAAAATAATGCTCCACTAATTAACTCAATCACAATTGTATATTCTATTGATTAAATAATAGATTTTGTTGAAAATAATATATTTTGTCTCCTCTCCTTATTGTTGCTGCTCTCCCAGCTTAAAGCATTGGGCTAGTTTTTCAGATAATCTGCAAACAGCCTCACCTTCCATAATACATCCTTTATTCCATCATTAGAGGAATGTCTCTAGGATGTGACTTAGTGGTCCTTTTCCTGCAGGAAACTACAGGATAAAACAGGAACGACAGGATAAAATAGGAACTTTCCACCATACTTCAGAAGGCCTTCTGCAGTAGGGCCTCTTCTGGTCTCACCTTGCCCCCATCTCTTGTTCAGAAAGGCCTCATAGCCTACACACAGTTCTCCACACTGGGTGCTTCCTCCATGTCTTACATGTGCTGTTCCTTTTTTTCAGAATGCACCTCCTGTCCCTTGACAGCCAAGTAAATTGTCTTTGGAGACTCTGCTTAAGTGTTCCCTTCAGTTAAACCTACATAAACCTTCCTCCAAGCTAGAGTTAGAGGTTTCTCCCTCTGTACTCTCATTAGAGCACCTAGCTGACTGCAAAGGTGAACCGTCTTGAGGGCCAAATAAACTTTCCTTCTGTTTCCTTATAGTCTCGTACGGTGCCTGGTACTTAGCGGGTTCCCAACAAAGATTAATTGAATAAATGAATCTCTTAGATTTCTCAGAGGTGATGTAGACAAAAGAGAAGGAAATCTTATTTCTACTTTCAGAAAGACTTTGAAAGTGTTATCCTATAGGTGGTCAAACAACCATTTAAAAAATTGGTTTCCTTGTTATTATGGAAAATGTTTTGTCTTAAGTAGGGAAGTGGCATAATGACAGGAAGCAATGTGTAAGAATAAATGATCATTTCTCTACTCAGAAAAGTGTTAGTGTCAAGATTCTCTAGGGACTGAGGCTGGAACACAATCTCAAACAGCATGTTAAATATATTGCTCAGGGAAAAAGAGAGAATCCTTTAACTTTTCCGTTATCTAATTATCAAGGTCTTCTGTGTAGTGAAATACTGAGTTGACAGGCATAGCATGCAAGAATATAACACAAGCAATGAAAATAAAGGATACTACCACCACTTTGACTTAAGAAAATAAAGGTAAGAGAGTTAAAGCAAAATCCATTCATCCAGTTTATTTTTGAGGACCTATTATAGACAAAGCCCTATTTTAAGAGTTGCAGGGACTGCAAAAGTGAACAAGACTGAGCCATTGTACTTACTTTAATACACAAATGCAAATATTAAAGTAAAATGCAATAAGCTTTAAATTAATAAAGTTATATAGATGTTTAGAAGAGTAAGTGATAATTTTTAGTTGGAAGAATTGGGAGTTTCATAAAAAACATGATGTATGAGCAGCTAATGATGTCTAGATGTTATTTTTAAAGGTAAAGATTAACAAGGCGGTGATTTATAATCAAAATGAAATGAGAAAAAGCATCAGATATGACTTTATAAATACAATTGGGAGTGACTGACAGGAAATAATTGACAACAAAAAGAAAATATTCAGAAAGCTAATTTGAAGTGAGAAAAAGAATAAGATGAGCAAGGTTGAGGGCAAAGTGACTTTATAAGGTAGGACACTGTGAATTATAAATTATGACTAGAGAAAAAGATCATAGAGTCTGGAGAATATCTCAGACTGTTGCTGCAATGGCAATAGCAACCACAACAAAACCTTGCAATTATGCATCCTAAATTTTATTGGAAATAAAGAATTTTACTGGCAATAAAGCATTTTATTAGAAACAAAGCATTCAATGGGACTCAACTGTCATATAAAGCAATGGTGATAACTGTACTTGAATAAGTCTTAAGCACTACTGTTTGCAATTTATTTCATGGACATGCCTCTCACATCAGGTAAAAAGAATAGGTGCTGTCATTCTCATCTTAAGGATAGAAGGGCATAGACCTAAGATGTTTAAATAGCTTTCTTCAAGCTTGCATTACTAGCAAGAGAGAGGCAAATCCAGGGATAGAATCTAGACTTCTGTATGCAAATTTAGTTTCCTTTTACTTATTCCACTTAGTGTTTAATGGAGATATAGATATAAAGAGCTAGATAAAGGGCATCACTAAAAGGGCATCACTGAGAATCAAGAGGATTCTTTAGAAGCAAAACTAAAAAGTATGCATATTAGAAATCTAGAAAGCAGCAAATTTTGTTAATAAAATTACAAATGTTGCAAATACACTGAAGATGGCTTAGATTATAAAATTCAGGTATCTAGAACTGGAAGTTAGTCTAGACCAGATGTTACAAACGCCCAACCTGTTGGCCACATCTCTCCTCTAGACACGATTTGCATGGTATATTTAAATATATTTTAAGTACCTGTCACAGTTTTGAAATTGGGAGATTTTTTAGAAGGACTCATATTTGCAAATTCTTTCAAAACTCAGAAGCTCTAGAAAAAGCAGGCTTTGGCCCAATAGTTCACTCAGCCAACTGAAAGGGGGCTTCACCATTTAAGAGGGGAGTTTGTTCTCAGCTTCAACATACTATCGTCTGATGTACGCTACTAAGTACACTACTTCCCAGTGGATTATCCTCAGTCTGCTTTACACCTTTGTACTCCTTGGGAAGCATTTGAGAGCTGGCCACTGGTCCAGAATCTAAGCAGAGATGTTTGAGGTGTCGTTTGATGCTAATGGCAGGCAGGTCAGTTACGCCCTCCTTCAAAAGAATTCTTTGGATATGCTAACGGAGAATGAACACCGAGCGAGACTTTAGAAGACACGTTCTACCCATAAAAATAGACTTCCACGTTAACCGCAGAGCTCCGTGGGGGAAATCTAAACACTCCTGCTTCTACAGAATGTGTCCCTGGCTCTTTCTGAAGCCAAGGCTTTTATTCTTCATCAGATTCCATGAGACTCAGATTCATTCATTTATTCAATAAACATTTACTGAGTTCTCACCATAGGTCTGGTATTGTTTTAGGTGCTAAGGCAAAAGGAGTGGATAGAATGGTCTAAAACCCCTGCCTTTGTGGTTAGTGAGAGTAGACAGAAAATAAACAATATAAACATATAAATATGTAGGAGGTTCACGAAGGGGTATTGAGAATGTGTAAGAAATTGTAATTGGGTTAAGGGACATTATGAAAAGACTCATTGAGGAAGTGGCATCTGAATAAAAAATGGGGGGGAGAAAAGGAAAATCATGAAGTATCTGAGGGAAAAGTTTTCGAGAAAAGATGCTCGCTTATCAATTGGCCTTTGTGCTTCTTAGTTCAAGCTTTATTTCCTGCTACTGAAAACCAAGAAAGAAATATTTTTGATCCATTGTATGACATGTCTGATGATTCCAATGCTGCAAAGTTATTTTTTAAATATGTTTTTATTGATTTCAGAGAGACAAAGGGAGAGGGAGAGATAGAAACATCAATGATGAGAAAGTCATTGATTGGCTTGCCTCTTGCATGCCCCCTTTTGTGGATCAAGCCCACAACTGGGGCTGCCCCAACCAAGAATCAAACCCTGACCTCCTGGTTCATAGGTTGAATGCTCAACTGCTGAGCCACACCTGCCGGGAAAATGCTGTACAGTTTTTAAAGGTATATGTTAATGTGTCAGAGCACAGATAATAAACTTAGTATCTAAAGTTCTTTGGATTTTGTCAACTCTACATGGGATGTAAGATTTTCTTTCTTTCTTTTTCTTTTTTTTTTTAAAAAAAATGTATCAAGGAGCTGTGTACTCAAAAGCAAACCATCACTACCAGAAAAATGAAGAATTGATTTGGGCTTTTTCTTGAAGTGAGGCAGGGGGAAAAATACATTTTCCTCACTTGGAGGATTCTTCCAAGACTCTCATATTTTAATTATCATTTTAAAGAAAAGAAAAGAAACTGCTACTTATTTTACATTGGGCATGGGCCAGATATTTTAATATTTATTTGGCCTTATAAAATTACTACACAAATGAGTAGATTGAGACTTGGGCTAAATAACTTATTCAAGTTTATGCAGCGAAGAAAGAAAAAAAAAAGCCAGGATTCTACCTCACCTGATTTTAAAGTTGGGTTTCTGTATTACGAAAAATTCAGAAGCTTGTTCTAGACCATAATGTGACCATGACCATGGCACTTACTTAAGGTGGCTCTTTAATATATCGCTCAGAAACTCACACCCATTTTTGGCAGCATTGTGTGATATTGGTGGAAATATTTGAAGGAGAGAGTCATAAATAAATCACCAGTGAAAAAGGTGTCTGTTATCGATGTCCTCCTGCAGATTTATCTGTGCATCATTAGACATCACTCCTTCCTTCCAGGACACTTCTGGAAAAATTCCCGAAACAGCAGTTTCTATATGCAGAAAATTGAAGCAACAAGAACTGAAGAAAAGGAGAGAAGGGCGGGGGAAAGAAAAAAGAAAAAAAAGGCTGTGTTCCCAATGGATTCCATTGTGCTCAGGACAGAGCAACCAAACACTGCTCTCTGCAAAAGAAATGTCAGGCCATGGTGCTTTAGAGGACCATACAGCCCTCTCACGTAACTGTTCTGATGAGGTGTCACCTATTTCCATCCAAAAGCTGTTGTAATATGATAACACCTTTGGGATAAGGCACTTCTCTGTCTATGAAATTATTGAATGCAGGCTTTATTCACCTCTCCACGTTAGGCTTGGATGTTCAAAATCTGACTTTAGGCCCTGCAGAAACGAGAGGAGGCATCCAGCACATGAAAATCTTCCATCTGGAAAACTCCTTAATGGGAAATAGATGAACTAGATGATCCAGTGAGGTCCTCCACATCTTTAATTTCCATGATTCTGCCTAGGAAGTATTTTGGAACTTTCCTAACCCAAGGCAGATTCCACTGATTTCTAAAGTGGGGAGGGGAGAGGAAGGGGACTGGCACTGAAACAAGGAAAGGAGGCGCTGTCCTTGATGGCTAGGGAAGGATGGAAAGCCCAGGCGGGAGGAAGTGGGGGTAATTGATCTCACACCACCTTATCTTGTTCAAATACCAGAATGGGGGAATGGGACGACCAGGCTGCCAATTTGCTGACTTTTCTGGCAATGGAATGGTCGCTGAAACTACCCTCCCAGTAATTATCTGTTAAGAAACAGACACACTTTCCTCTTTAAAACCCAAGGCCTATTTTTACGTAAAATAAGCAATTAAGTAAATCCTTTTTGGTTCTCAGTCACTTCTTTAACTTCAGTTTCTAATCTGCTTGTTGTTAACTGTCCACATCCTTGAGAGACAGAAATAACAGCTGGCTGGAGAAAGTCTCAATGTGGCGAAACCAGAACAGGATCTGCAATATTTGGTCAATACTACATTTTACTGAACAAAAGAAGCTATAGGAAGGGATCTGTATCACTTCTGAAATGTTGCTTAAAATATTAAATGAAAATGTTGCAGTTTCAACTACATTTGGATTCAGGAATATAAAACAAAATCTCACTACTTCATCCTCATGGTTGCCAATGTTATTGAATCTTACGGAAACTTTTATGACAGAACCAGTATTTCAAACCAGATCCACCTGCCCCAGGGTCAACCAACACACCATCCCATTTAGAATTAGAAATTAAAGTCTCTCCATTTTCTGTGCTTAGTAAACTGGTTGTATAATGAGTAAAGCAATTTTCTATTTGAAATTAAATATATTTTCTATTAGATTTTTATCTCTAGGATTCTGAATCTTTCCTGCTTGAGATCTGTCCAAAGTCCTCGACTGTTCACTATTTTTAGTGCTCTTTTATTACCTGTATGCCCAACACTTCCTAGACACTGCCCCTGCCTTCTAGGAATTTATTTCTGATTCTTCCATTTCGTGTAACTCTTACAGAAAAATAATCACTCACATTACATGTGTTTATATTTCTTTAAAAACTGTTTCAGTGATAAAAATATATTTTCTACAAAAATATCACATGAGATATTTCCTGAAATAGAATTTTTAGCTGAAGGGGACATAGGCTTTTATCTAGCCTGGCATTCTTACAGGACTGTAGGTTAGTGTTTTGTTTCTTTTAAACTCTTTGTGAATATCTTCCTAAAAGAAGAACCCATCTCTTGACCTCTATTCCAGAACCTAAAAGAATGATTTATTCTTAAAAGTAATGTTTCTAGAGAGTAGCCACGTCTGAGAAAAACTGCGATTCAAGGATCAGTGAAGTATGTGAACCTCTGTCCTGGTGCAGGCTCTCTTTTTGCTACTCACGTGTCGTCTTCCATGACTGTGTTACCATCAGAGAGTGGCAGCCGTGACTGATTTTGAAAATATGAATGTACCACCCCTTGAATTTTCTTACTCTACGTGGCAGGAGCCATCATCATGGTTCAATACACACATGCTACGGAGAGTCCTCAGTGGCCTTTGCTTGTTAAGGACCAACTCGTTTTGGTCGTTGCCTGTGGAAGCTGAGAGCTGCTCTTGCCTTCTGAGACCTCATCTGCTATATCCAGCTCGAGGTCCCCAACATTTCGCATGCTGGGGGGCTCATGTTCTTTAAAGGTTAACTGAAGAAATTGAATGAACAAATGAAGTTTGTTCATGTAGTAACGATGTTCTTTTTTTTTTTTTTTTTTTTTCCTGTCACAGAGCCACCAGTTGTTTGTAGAACCGTGAGGTTGAATTGTATTAATATAAATAAACATGGTCTGTCCCTAATTATACGGGTGACCTTGTGCAGGGGACTTCCCTCGCTAGACCCTGGTTTCCTCCTCAGTAAAGCGAAGGAATTAAACCAGGTAATCTCCAAAGTCCCTTCCTGTTATTCCGCACAGTGATTAGTGCGTGATGACAATAGCGCACGTTCTAGGGTAATTTACAGTGTTGGGACGGCGGGCTTGCCACTGCCGCCTCCTCAAAGGGGACAGGAGCTGAGTGTAATCGGCGAGTGGAGAATGCAAAAGCAAGGGTTTTCTTTCATGTGCAGCCTGTTAGGCTTTTCTGTCCAGGTTTCCACAGGCTCAGAATGAAAAGCATCAGAAAATATATATATTTCTTAATGCTGGAAAATATTTTATTTAGATCAATTAACTGGATAATTGTTGGTTTTAGTCACAGGAAGGACAGTGCTTTTCATATTCATGAAATATTAGTGACTCCAGCCCCATTTAATTTCCACACATCTGTTAAGTATAGAAAAAAAAGAAACCTAATGATCTAACAGAAAAACGCACTAAAGGCTAACATTTGGTTCACAGACCTATCTCTCTCTTTGCCAAAATGAAGTTACTGAAGCCTGAGTAGTAATTGTTGTGACTGCGCAGAGCAATGGGACTTATGTACATTCATGCTGTATACACATGTATTTGCGCCTTCCAAGCCCATATTAGAACCTGCTATTTATTTCCTGAACGAAACCTAAATTAGATAGTGATATTCTGTGATGTGCTGAGAAGTGGATATGCAATGTGCTCTTGTTTAAAAGAGAGACAATGAATAGACAAAGACACAAAAGCATTAAATTACTGTGCCCCAATTTATTTTTTAGCACAGTTCTTGTTGAAAGGTCTTTCAGGAAAACAAGGACATTCGGGAGGTAACCCTCAGTCTCTGTGGACAAATGTGTTTCTTGAGAGCCTGCTTGGTGAGCAGCGCACAGACTCCTGGACTTGGAGCCCTGTTTCAGCTGTATTTCCCTCTAGTACTACTGCGTGAAACATCCTCAGTTTCTTCATCTGTGAAATGGGCTTAGTATAGAATGGTTGTGAAGGTCAAATGAAAACAATGTGAGTATAAAGAAACAGTGGGGAAGGGCATGGAGAGGTCAATGTAAAGTCCACACTGAAAATGTTATTCTACACTACTGTTTTTACTTCTCACAAATTTCATAATCCCCTTGGCTGTCACTAGGCAAGTATGAAAATTACCTTGTCACAGTAGCTTATAATGTTCCTTTACCCTTGTTATAACATAATGGTAATTATAAGTTTACCACCACCACCACCAACTAGGGCACCTGCCCCACCCTTACCTGCAAGTAACAACATTAAAGCAGAGAGGGAATAGAGTGTACGTTCAGATATTATTATAATACATAAAACACAATTTGTAATGAAATTAGCTACATAAATTGTAAAATATATGTACAGTTTAACTTGTTTTGCGAAAGTCTAAATTTTGAAAATGTTAAGTCGACTGTAAATCAAAACAAAGATAAAATATGAGTGCCATTTTTTAGCAAAATCTATCACTACTGTATCAGATTACAGTCTTCCAATTTCAACACCTCTACTCCTGACTAACGAAAAAATTTAGGATGTGTGCATTGTGGGGGCAAGTTACATTTGCTCCCAACCCACCTCTACACTACTACTTGATGCTGCTACCTGGACAGGAAAAAAACATTCTGAGATGTTAAGATTGATCTGGGCCAACAAGAAGGGAATCACCGTATTCCAGATATCTCCATTCCATCCTTATGTTTCCCATCAATATAGGATTTGTTTTTCTGCACAGCTCTTCCCAGAACTGGCAATTAGGGTGTGAAAATTGGGTATCTCTACCTCTTGAAAGCTCTTCATGACTGCTGCCATTAGTAACCAATCCCGGCTGAGAAATTAATCATCTACATCTCCCAGTCTGTTTTTTCCGGAGTGAACTATTTGCTGCCACCCTTTACCAAACATGGCATCAGAAGGAAGCGCTAAAATCTTGCAGTTGGTCTGTCCTGTTGTTTAGGTTCTCAGGCTCCTTGGCTTTAGGTTTCCTTAATATCAAAAGAGTTTCCTGCTGATACACCTACTGAACTTCATAAAGAAACAAGCTCTTCCATATAGTACCATGAAGACATATATAGCTCTACTAGATAACCTAAATCTGAGTACACAGGAATGTAAGAATTTGAAGTGGTAGGAGAGAAATTCCAGGTAAAGCTGTGGATGGAAAGTGTGTCTTTTATGAATGTCCTCAGCCTGGTCAGTCTGAAGGTGGGTGGAGGTGATAAACGTGTTCACTTGAAAACTAACTAAGGCCCAAATTTGGAAGGTTTTACCTACACATGCAGGACTACAGGGACTTACTTCATCCTTTATAAAAACCTTTGCCTGGCTATGTCTTGGAATTTCTGAGGGCTACTTAATTTGTGTGCAAAATTATAACTGTTCAGGTTCGTTCATCTCAGTTTTCATTTTCTTTTCTTTTTTTTTTTTTTTTAAATATATCTTTATTGATTTCAGACAGAGGAAGGGAGAGGGAGAGAGAGATATAGAAACATCAATGATGAGAGAGTCATTGATCAGCTGCAGCCCACAGCCCGGGCATGTGCCCTGACCGGGAATCGAACCCTGATCGCCTGGATCCTAGGTCGATGTTCAACCGCTGAGCCACGCCCGGCTGGGCTCAGTTTCCATTTTCAAAGGCAGTGCCCTCCAGCCATGTAAGGGAGGCTCTCCTGGAAAAGCAAGGCATTGGGCCACACAGCCTTCTTTAGACTAACTTCTCTAATAACATGCAACAAGGTGTTCCATGACTAAACGCATATTTGATGACCTGGAGCAATATTGAGAGTCCTTTCTACATTAAAATAAGCCTCTTTAATGGTCCCTTTAATTGAATTCTTAACTATGTCAGTTTATATAATCAGTCACAAGATAAAATCCAAAGAGACTTGTACTTGAACTCATTAAGCAGTTTAAAACAAAAAACAATGGAAGATCTCTTTACCTGTAAATGTGTGAATTTGACCACTACCACTTGTAAACTCTAATGGAAGAATGCGGCATTTAAATTTTTTGCCAATCAATTACAGTGTTATATTTTAGCCATTCTAATTCGATTCTAAAAGTTTGGACTATATACAATTTTACAAGGAAAACCACATTCAATATACAATAACTATTTAGATTTAGGAACTGTTAATTTATAATATGCATATGTCAAATGTCCATGTTTATCATTCATACGTGTCGTATCCCCCTGACTTACTCTAGGCTAGCCCAGAGTAAGTAGTATAGGATTAGCAGAGTATGCAATCAATTATATTTTATAAGTGAATTCATAATACATATTTTAGTTGGCTGCTGACTAAATACACTATCACATGGCCCATGGAAACTTCATTGCTTAGGGGCTACAATTTCCAAAATCAATTCATAGAATCCATATAATGTGGGGCAAGAGACCAAGCTCATTAACTGCTGTTGTCTCTTTATCCGTAGGCCTTAATAATTTAAATTTTATTGCTCATAAATAATTCATACTGTGATGATATTGTTTTTTAAAAACATGAATTGTCTTATAACTCCTGGTTTTCTTAAGACTTCCTGGCAAAATTTTTCTGTGAAAAACTAAGCATTGGTTCTTTAAGACTCCCTGGGAACAAAGAGTTTAACTTGAAAGATGCCAGATTCACTTAAATAATGAACCAGGGGCCATAGATCTTTAACTTCTCCTTCATAACAAAAAAGTACAATTAGATAATTAAAACTGAGTTATATTAAAGTAATAAACCAAATAATGAGGGAGGCATAATGCTCAGTAGAGTCCAAAAAGGGACTTGTATATATGGACTAATGTCTCTTTCTCTGATTATATTTTTTCTAATATTTTGACTATGGTAAAGTGCACATACCATTTACTCTCTTAACTGTTTTTCAGTGTACAGTTCAGTGGTACTAAGTACATTCATATTGTTGTACAACCATTAGCAATATCATCTCCAGAATTCTTTTTATCTTGCAAAACGGAAACTCTTTACCCGTTAAGCAGTAACTTCCCATTCATGAACTCCTCCCCTCAGCTTGTGGCAACTGCCATTCTACTTTGTGTCTCTATGATTGTGATTATTCTAAGTGCCTCCTATAAGTGGAAACATGCAGTATTTGTCTTTTGATGATTGGCTGATTTCACTTAGTATAATGTTCTTAAAGATGATCTATGTTGTGTCACATGTCAAAATTTCCATCCTGTTTAACGCTGAATAATATTCCATGTATGTGTATACCACATTTTGCTTATCTATTCAGACCCTGCTTTCAATTCTGAGTACATACCAGAAGGGGAATTGCTGCAGTACATGGTAATTTTATTTTTAATTTTTTGAGGAACCATCATACTGTTTTCCATTTATAGATTAGCCTAAATTAGCCTATCATAGAACTATGATTCAAGGTAAAAAAACAACAGACCAAATGTAAATATTTACTAATGCTTAAAGATATAAAAATTTTTAAAAACTGAAGTACAAAAACTGTGCTGAAATGTATGCAGTGCTTTTTTTTGGTAATATAGTAGTAGATATTAATTATTATTTAGTTTCCCTTGAAGCATATTTTATCTTTAGGTTATTTTGGTGTATACAGATTGAATACTTTCACATTTGTACATTTTTCCATAGCAGCTGTACCATTTTACATTAACACCAACAATGTACAAGGGTTCCAAGTTTTCCACATCCCCATCAACACATGTAATTTTCTGTATTTTTTTTTTTTTATAGTAGCTATACTAATGTAGGTGAGGTGGCATCTCATTATAATTTTGATTTGCATTTCCATGATTATTAGTGATGTTAAACTCTAATTATATTTTTAGTTGTATATATATAACCCCTTTTCCTTTTACTTGACAATTCTAAGAGAGAGCTAAATAAAAAGGAAATTCCAAAACTATGAGCATAATTTTACCACTTTAAACACATTTTTAAAACTAACAGCTTGATCCTGGGTGATGACATCAGATGATGGGACATAAGAAGGGAATTAATACATCTCAGGAAATGCTCCCTTACCCCTCATCAAGGGTACTTACCTAACCCCATGCATCGGGGAGCAAATATACTTTTCTAAAGCTTTAAAATTTTTCTACAAACCTGACTTTGTAATTTTCAATAATTTTTGTTTAAATATTTTGTCAAGATACGGTACTAATTTGGAATTTTTGTTCCACATCTGAACACTAATTCTAGAAAACAAAAACACACCTATTATATTTGAATCATTATGTTTTCAATTTTTGATGCATGCATTTATAGATTAGCCTAAATTAGCCTATCATAGAACTATGATTCAAGGTAAAAAAACAACAGACCAAATGTAAATATTTACTAATGCTTAAAGATATAAAAATTTTTAAAAACTGAAGTACAAAAACAGTGCTGAAATGTATGCAGTGCTTTTTTTTGGTAATATAGTAGTAGATATTAATTATTATTTAGTTTCCCTTGAAGCATATTTTATCTTTAGGTTATTTTGGTGTATACAGATTGAATACTTTCACATTTGTACATTTTTTCTCTCAACAAAACTATGGCTGCATTGCTCATCCTCGTATTTACCTCTGTATTGGAATGTTTTTTTGAAGCTTTCTTTCAGATCTTTAAGTTTCCTATTCTACGGTAGAATGTGCTTGCTGCTCTAACTCTGCTGCCAGGAAGTTAAATTTAATAGTAAAGCTTTATTGAAAAGTGGAAAATAGGAAAATTTGAAAATCGGAATCCTGTGCCTTTCTTCTTTTTTTGAGGAAATGTTTTTGTACCTATGTGCTTTGGGATTTGACATTAGTCACTTGGTTGACCCTAGGAAAGGATGTGAACGGAATCTTCTTTAAGTAAGGCCGTTTTCATTGTTAAATATTATTGTATTCTCTGTATAAAATTGAGCTTCAAAATTCCATCTTTCCTGATTGGTTTTGCCTTTATAAGGAGATATATATATATATATATATATGTATATGTATATATATATATACACACATATATATAAATATATTTAACTTTATCAATCCCTGTACCTATTTGTTAACATTTCCTTAAATGTGTTTTCTCCAGATGTTGAAAGTAAAAAGGCCCTTGTTATTTTTTCCATTGTCACTCTTTACTACTTTCCATAGGCGGCATATTGCGCAGGCCAAGGACTGGAGGAAATAACAGATGTGTGAGCCCCAAATTACAGGCACAAAAATAACTTTCATAAAATGGGTTTTAAATGACACCACTTTCCAAAAAGCCAGCTCTAATTGACTCAAGCCTAGAAAGCAGTAACTTTAGGGAACATCAGACACACGTCCACTGATCCCAGAAAGTGTTCCACAGTGTGACATTAGCTCGGATGATGACATTCCCAGCTTGCTGCCAGCACATTCCAGAAGGCAGGCTGGGTATTTTGGTACCGGGCAAGACAGCCTCCTCAATAGTATTGTTCTGACATCGCTGAGATGCTATGTTATTTATGCAACAGCTCCTGAGAACGCCAACTCCACTGCTCACCCGCAACAGATAAAAGACAAGACAGAGGCAGAGAAACAGGAGGGGGAATCCTCCAGTTTTTTCTTTGAATGCAGACAGAATCCTCACCCCGGCTCCCTGACTGGGGCTGCACGGGTTCCTGCTGTTCGCAGAATGTTACAGATGGCTGCCTGGGCAGGAAGCCCCCCTTCCCTTAACGGGGCTCTGGGGAGTGCAGGGGGCCTGGAACCAGCCCTCTCCTTCCCTTCCAAACCTCTTCTTCAAACCCCTACTGAGCAGGAGAAAAAAAGAGGGGGGGGGAATGCATGTCCCTGGAAACATTTCTGCCAGTCTGTTTTTTATGGAATCTTGAATTAACCTCTTCACTCCCGATTAGAATAGCGATTTATAACTTTGCCGGCATCTCTTTAATGTCCTGAATCAGTTCCACCAGCTCATTGAAGTGCCCTACCATTTGGGTTGAATTATAATGGCACGTTTGAGTTATGCAACAATTTCAAGTAAGCAAAAGCAGGTTTGAAGTCTGAAATAATTAAAAGTATTTTAGCACATCAAATATTGTATTAATAGTGTTCTCTGGTTCCTTTTTTTTTTTTTTTTAAATCACATTTTGAAAGTTTTGTGTTTCCCATAGTTTGTCCTTTGGTGCAATTTCTTTCCTTCTTTCTTTCTTTCTTTCTTTCTTTCTTTCTTTCTTTCTTTCTTTCTTTCTTTCTTTCTTTCCTCTTTTCAACTATACACTTTAAAAGTACTTTGCCTTTGTTTTGGACCTATTTAATATGGAGTTATTTTCATAATCACAGTTTTTCATTTATAACTTGATAAATGAAATTTCAGTACCATAGTTCTATTTTTACATATTTTAAGACATACTATATTTGTATACTAAAACAAGATGTTTCTTGATGATAACTTTTATTTTGGACTTACAAAGTTAGGAAAATCAGCTAATATATGTCTCTGCCCAAAGAGGAAGCATAAACCAAATACTTTATGCAAAAATGTAAAATGCAGTATTGTTTCTAACCTCATAACTGTCATCACAATAAAAACAAAATATACCACAGAAAGAATATACTTATTTTGAAGCATTTATACTGCACTTAATTCAAAAATAAAGTGTAGGGGAGGAAAAATCATTTTACCTCTACCTTTCTCTGTTCTTGGCTGAGACCACCCCTGACCCCCACCCTTGTAATGGAAAACAGATTAACAGGATAAAAAGAAACACAAGTTTAATAACATATATGTCTTCAATATATATGGAAGACTCAGGAAAACTGAATAACTCACTCCCTGAGTTGGCCCAAGCCACCACCTTAAATACAGACCTCCAGCTAAAGACAAAAGAAGATACTGGGGTGTGGGGAAGCCAGTTGTGGGAGGTTATAAGGAAAAGCACAGGTGGGTAGCTTTCCCAATGATATCAGTTTGTAGAGATTTAGAATCATTCTTCTCTTTCTGGTACAGAGAACAGACACCCTTACAAATGGAGATTTCCCTTACAAATGGAAATGTCTTTTACAATAGGGTAAAGTCTTCTCAGTTTTCAGAGCTTTTCCTATATCAGCCGTTTCTTCAAAACAATCAGCCTAAAATAATCCTTATGCCAAAGAGAAATCATTTAGGGTGGCAAATTGTGTTCCCCCTCAAAAGTTACAGACCACTCAAACTCTATACTACCAATGGTCAGGTATTTCAACATACCAAGAATAAAATATTCTAATCAACTGTAGTTATACTCCATAAAGAGACAAAAGCTTAAAAAAGGGAAACTACTGAAAATGCAATTTAAGAATGTAACAGATGAAGGAGTAAAAAAGAAAAGAACTTCTCATTTCATACTAAGAAATCTAGATATGCTATGATTCACTACATTTATCTGTTAATTAATTCACCAAATATTGAATGCCTCTGTGTTTCAAGCACCATATTAAGGATTCAGTCATGAGTAAAACACACTATTGGCTCTCAAGAAACTGACAGTGGAGAACATGACAGTCTGTATATCCATCACATTCTATCTAAAGCCCTTTTATCTAAAACACTTAGAAAGGTTAAATGAAGACAAGTCAATTCAATGAGTTCTCAGTTAAACAATATTCCAATAAATACACCTGGCATCCATTCTGATTGGTCACTGCCTCTGTTCTGATTAGTCCCAAAGCTGTACCATTCCTTAAATATTTTTAATATTATACCTGTTATACACAATAGAAACTTGAATCATTTGGGATTTCTTCTGTGGACCCTGAGAAGAAAGGCTCATTTAATCTGCTAAGATGTACTCCCCATGGTCAACTGAAGGCCCAAATTTTATGAATAACAACAGTCTAGTGGCCATTTGCTCACAGGGGCTCCTCATGTACTCTGTATACCTGGAGGAACCTCAGGCTGAACTCTTGGCTTGCTATGCTATGCCCTGCTTGGTTAAGCTGTCTGAGTCAACCACCTCAAGGAAACCTTTGTTTCCTCTTTCTGCCTAGGTACTGAGACCTATCGCTTTCAATCAGAACTACACAATTGGAATACCTTAGTTACATAAAATAGACCCGATCAAAAACCTGGGCACAAACTTTTGTATAAAAGGTGGCCTTCCCTTTGTCTCCGTGGAACACAGTTTAAGTCGCTGTCTCAATCTATGTCTCCTGGGCTGCAGCTCCTTTTTGCTTAAATAAATACTTTTTATTCTCTATTACAGTTCAAAGTTAATTTTGGTTTACAGTTCAAACATTTTTTAAAAATGTACTTACCACATATGTTCCATTCTAACTAAAAACTAATACATAATTAAACAAACAAAAAATAAGAAAAAATACATTGAAGGGTTTTTGAGAAATGTTTTTTATTTTTTGAGAAAAAGAAAGAGAAATGTGAGTAGAAAGCCTCAACTATTTTTGGCCTGGCCTCGATATTATTGTGTTACGAAGTGATGCTTACAGGTAAAACAGCCTTGCAATTAAAAAGGAAAGCTAATGTCAGAGGTGTTTGAGCAGGGTCCCTGAAAATTCGAGCTACTTAATTACCCACCTGGGATGGGCAACCTCGGAATTTCTTACATAAGCTATGTTAATAACTCTCCCTGTTTAATCTACTTTTATTTTGGGAATCTGTTACTTGCAGTCAAAGTCATCTGAACTGAAATAACATATTTAGAGGAAGTGGGGTGACTTTTGTTTCATAGGAATAAAAACGGAATGACTATACTTATATTCCAAAGAAAGGATTTTGTAATATGTATTTAATTCATGCAGGTTTTCAAATCATAAAACTTCTTGGGAGGCATATTAAACTCTATAAAACCTAGATTCTAGAATTAAGTATTATTTCTTGGATAAACAGCCCTCTTCCATGCACTCTTGTATTTCAGAAGTTTATCTGACTTTGATAGCTCACTTCAGGTGACTCAGCTTCTGGCTTCAGAGTCAGTGGTGTGTGGTCTATAGTCATACCATACAGTTTGATCCACCACAACATAAAACACTCAATAGAGATATAGGCCAACACATTCAAGCGAGAACCCAAGCCAGAAGCCAAACTTTCCGTATCCATGTGTAATTGTCATTGATTTTAAATATGTATTTGAGAGAAAAGAAAAAGGCCTATTGGGCAAATTAGAGCCTATCAAACTTTAGCTCACTAACTGTATCATAATCATTTTCACATCATATAAGTAAAAACTCAGCCAAAGGGAAGGGTCTGGAAAAAGGGGCATTCTATTTCCAGGGAACGTTTGTCTTCTAGCCTACAGACTCCCTTTGCTATAGTACAATTAGTTCCAGTTCATGTGAAGACAATGATATACAAGAATATATATATATATATAATTGGGAAATCTAAACAAGTAATGTCATGTAGTTTATTGCAAAATTATTGGGATTTAGGGGTTTTTGAAAGATTCCTTGAGCCCAGTGAGCATGAATCAGTACTTGAGCATCTGCCTATGATCCGGGAGATCCTGGTTAGATTCTGGGTCAGGGCACATGCCTGGGTCGCAGGCTCGATCCCCAGTAGGGGCCGTGCAGGAGGCAGCTGATCAATGACTCATCATTAATGTTTCTATCTCTCTCTCTCTCCCTCTCCCTTCCTCTGTCTGAAATCAATAAAGACATATGACAAAAAAACAACAACGATACCTTGATTTCCAAAGCGCAGAAAAAAATTACACAGATATCCTCAATAAAAATAAGAAACAAAAAAAGCTGTGTGTATGTGTGTGAATGATCCTCATTTATTATAGTTTTTACTGAATAGTTGGATAGAGCATAATAAAGATGCATGAAAGTGGAAAAGGAACCTATGTTGCTTTAGCATAATAGATAAAACATGAAGTATGTTTCAAGGAAAAAAACCAAGTCACACTGGAAATGCCTTAAATGTCTACATATGCAGTGATTCAGCAAGGCCCAACGCGCTAATGACGGCCCAGTGCCGCATGCCACAATGCTGCAAAGCAAAGCCATTCCTTTACGGTCCCCTATCCAAGTCCATTAAGAAATAATGGTTCTAAGATGAAAGTCTTGTTAGGGTTTCAATGAAAAAGTTTGGCACACCATGATGAAAAGTCAACAATCTGCTTTTTAACGAGAGACACTGGAAAAACTTTGGTTAACATACCACTGAAAATATTAATTCTCCTTAATGGCAGGATGCAACATAGCTTTTTATAGTTTTTGATCCGTGTCATAAATTTGGCTATGACAAAGGGGATACTCCGGCTTTAACTCACTGGCAAGAGTATTAGCTATTTTCCAGGCCTAAACGGTTTGGCCCTTGGTATTTTTTTTTTTTTTTGTAATGTGCACCAAAGGGCCAGATTTCTATTCTCAGAGGGATAGGGGGTGTGCGTGCGTGTGCAGCCACGCACAGGCATGCGAGTGCGTGTGTGAGTGTGTCGTCAATGTATGTGTGCTAGCAGAATGAATAGGTTTTGGGGGTTTTTTTGAGCGTTTGGAGAGAGAAAATAAAGAAAAATGTTACAAGTCCCTAGTCCTGGTATCACTGCCAGAATTCTGGAATTTGCAAAGTTGAGTCAATGAGAAAGATAACAGCCTTACAAACCACGAGAACTCCATCACCGTATGCCTGATAACATGCTGCCCATTTCAACTGGACCTGTTCGAGAAAGCATATTTTCCTCATGCCTTTTCCCTCAGCATGAATATAAATTTTCAGATTTTAAAGATGAGAGAGCAACAAGGTGAGAGCAATGAATTTTGGCTTCACAACTTACATTTCAAAGCAGTGTTTTTCTTGTTCAAAATCCTCAAGTAGTATCTTCTCTTCCTAAAATAGAAATACATATGTGATAAATATAACTCCAGTGCCAGACCATAACATTTTATACCGAACGACTTCTTTCAACTCTGCCAATGACTCTTTGTTTTTCTTCAACGCTATTGAAAGGGAAAGGATTTTTTAAATTAGAAAACCACAGTGATATTTACTAGAGGAATAATTCTTGGTTGCTATGTGATAGAAGGACATACACCAGGTACTGGAATAACATCATTTAGTTCAATGTAGTTTTGTTATAATGATGGGGGGGTTGGGCATTGACTCCCAGCCAGGGCCCCCATATCTGTGGAGTTTATACATTTTACCCATGTCTGGCTGGGCTTTCTCTGGGGACTCTGGTTCCCTCCCACATCCCAAAGATGTGCACTGAGGGGAACTGGCGTGTCCACATTGTCCCAGTGTGGGTGGGTGTGACTCACCTTTCACCTGGGCTGCCAGGATAGGCTCCAGGAACAAGAGACTGTGAACTGAAATCAGCAGGTTCGAAAAGAAGGATCTGACTTGTTTTTATTCATCTTTCTTAAATGTATGTGTCGCTCACCTTTATTTCAATGTAAGCTTAGAAGGGTTTTAGGTCTTTATTTAGAAGTTTGGTGATGTTTTGTGACCAGTAATATGCTGTAGGAACTTAACTCTAGTATACATCCATTAGCCTCTGGTAAAATTTGGGTTCATTCTACGTCACTGCTTAAAGTCACAGCTTCCAAGAACCTATCAACAGCATTAAGTGAGGACTTACAGTTAATCGTAATCACGTTTCAAGTTTATTCCAGATTGTTTGCATTCTTCTTCAACAACGGCAACAACAAAACCTCATAAATTTCAAATATGTTAATAGATTTCTGTTTCAATAAGTTTCATTGTGGATTCAATGTCTTAGAGCAATAAATGAAGAAAAAATGAAATGTGAACTTCATATACTGGAGAAATATAAAATAGCTTCCCACAAGAACATCTTAAATATTTTTTTGTATGAATAGGAACAGGAACTATATGTGGTTAATTATACTTTAATGCTGCTTCCTTATACAAGTAGCTCTTCAACTTCCTAAGCATAAGGACACTTAGTGGATGTGGGGTTAGGGGACCTGTTAAACCAAAAATTTTAGGCTAAAGGAAATTCTAATTCAGTAGGTCTAGGGTGGGGTCCAGGAACCTACATTTTAAACAACCTTCTCTCTCTTTGATACTAATGTCAGCGGTTATTTCCTCAGCTTTGAGAAAACACCATTTTATAACCTATGACTAATTAAATTTTGCACAAAGTCTGTTATTCTTATTCAGGTACCTATTCTATTGGTTTTGCCGTTAAGGGAATAACTTCATACTTACCCTCCAATAAAGTGTATTCCTTCAAAAGAAGAGCCCTTGCCAATGCAAGTGCTCACATGTCGGCTTAGCACACACATGAAAGGAATGTTAAAAGATAATATTAATATCAGGGCAATGATTAAATCAAGCTAACTTCAAGGTCGCTTCCAACCCTGACCTTTTCGTCATGAGTCCTGTAAATGGTCAGTGTTCTTATTTAAAAAAATCATGAGTCTGAAAAGGGAAAAGGGACAATAAAGCATTAAGTTGTCTGTTCATTTTCTTCGTATTTTTTAAACAAAATTTGATGGAGAACTAACATCATACACCTTGTTTTTGTGGCCTCTGGTTGCACTGAGTTGAAATAATCTTACTCTTCAGTCAATGGATTTTATTTTATTTTTATTTTTTGGTTTATATGTATTCTTGTGAAATATGTCGTTTTTTTAAGGCGCACTTGTGTTTAGTTTAGATCCATAGTACTATGTGATATATCACATTCTCTTCTGTGCCTTTTATTGACCATTATGTCTTTAAGGTCAATTTACATTGCAGAGAGTAATCTAATGCACAGACTGACTGCTCGACAGCTCAGGTTGTGCGTCCTTCCAGGTTGTACCCATCCATGTCCCAGCTTGCCTCCAAATCCCTCCATGAAAAAGATGCTGCAGCGGATACCCTCTTTCATGTCCTTTGATGGGCTTGCACACATCAACTTCAAGGCAGATGCTACTGATTTATATTTTAAAACAAACTTTAGCAACAGGAATCTATTGCGGTTTCAAAATTTCTGTCATTTATTTGGTAACCTTAGGACACTGAAAAAAATCTATTTATAATAACTCATAAGCTGTATAGTTCACTACATGAAATAATTGTTATAATTCACCCTTTCTCCCCAGTAATGTTCTCTAGAATGATACACTGACTTAAACAAAAAGGAAAGGAGAAAAGTGGGGGAAAGAAACTATTCTCTCTTTATGGCTTTCAAGGAAAGAGAAATAAACCCTACCTCCCCCAAAACCTACTTAGAGTCATGTGACTAAAAACATAGACTTTTTCACCTGTGATTATCGATCCAGATATAAAATTAGTCCAAATATATGCAATGGTCTCAATAAAATATAATGAATAATTGAATTCTTTCGAAAAAAATTTTATAGCTTTAGCAATTTTTGAATTTTATGTCTAAGTACTAGTATTTTAGATTCATATATCGTTTAATAAGACATATGTTTAATAGATTAGTCTGTTGTATCCATATTTATTGAATAAACTTTCACATCCTAGCATTTGATGAAGTGTTACTGTAATTTGACTTGTTTATCTGGTTCTTCTCTCTTTATATTTAGAATTATCCTGGCAGTAAATACACAAAAGCTACTATGCAAAGATCAGCAAATATCTTTAAAAACTTAACAGCAATTTAAAGGAACGTTCAGAGCACATATTAAAGCTCCTTCCACAGCCCCCTGAAAACATAATCCATGTGGCCATTTCTGTTCTTGATTTGATTTCTGAGCACTTTTAACTGTTGAACGTCCGGAAGAATGGCTCGAATAGCATGTGCCAATAAGATGAGATTTCACATAATATATTTTAAACACATCGGCAGAGGCGTTTTTATTGATTAAGCATCTCAATAAAGTGGGAGGGGGAAAACCCTTTTTAGTGGAAGCAAAGATGTAAAAAAGCTCATAGGAAGTCATTGTGGAAATGAAATTTGAGAGTAGATGAAGCTGAAAGGTACCTCAGCCCCTGAGTTTGATGTGCACTTAGGAAATTCCCTGAGTTAACCCTAAGTGCATGGCATTTCTTTTTCACTGGGTTGTGCACAAGCTGACTGTAGGGCAGGACAGACTTAACTCAAAGGTGTTGTGCCCCCTGTAGCTAACCATTAAGAGAAGGCTTTAAAAGTTATCAAATACAGTGGATATTTTTCACTTAATTCTCATGATCCTCTGAGATCGATGAATTCACCACATTTTACTGATAAGGGAACTAAAGTTTGAAGAGGAGGAAAGTCCCTGTGGTTATAGTTAATATCATGATGCTCTTGAATATTCAACCATGCAGAACATCCCCTTTTGAGTCTGCTCCCTTACTCATGGGCAAAACCCTAAGTGTCTTTTGAATCTTAGGAACCTCAAAAGTAAGTTTCACTTGAGGAATTTGTATTAAAAAAAAGTCAGGAATCACAAAGAAAAACAATATTTTATTGGCTTATTCAAAAACACAATAGTTATTTTCAAAAGGAAATAACAGATAAACATTGTTTATATAAGGGTAATTCAGAATTACTTGGCTGCGCTCGCGTTTGTTGATAAAGCTGAAATGAACTTTCACTTAGATATACTTTGAAGCCCGGCTTCTGGCCCGGTTCCAAGGGTGGAGTGAAGGAGAAATCTGTCAGCAGTCAGTCCCGATTGTATTCAGAGTCCTACGCCGAGTACAGAAGACACATTTCCTTCCTTGCACAGATCCAAAGAAAGGCAAGGCCTGTGCCTGCTGTTTGTAACACCTTTCAAATGTTCTTTTCCTTTCTGATAGCCAGGCAGGAGGAACGAGAGCTGTGATAGCGCTACTTAAAGACCTTTTCATTATTGTATTATATACATTGATACTAACTTGATACCCATGTCCTTAGGCCAGGGTGTCTGTCACCCTCATCATTCTCAGTGTCATTTCTAGAGACTCATTAGTTTTTGACAAACCAGGTTTTAAACACACTGTGTAGATGTGTAAACCTTACACAAGGGTCTCTCCGAAATCCATTTTTCCATTAGTTTCTTGACATAGCCCCATAGTGCTAGCATTTCATTCATATTCAACAGAAATTCGGATATCCATATAGCTTTAAGATAGGCATAATGAATCTCTAAGAAAAAGATAAGAAATATATAGCATTTCTCAAATACATTTGATTTCAGGAGGCTAGTGGCCACTTATTTTGTTTTGCCTCAGAAATTAGCCTCATTTGGGTGATATGAGGAAGCTAACCAATGAATAAAAACTAAAGTGGAATATTAATCTGATTTCTACAGTGGTTCTCAGTCTTGGTTGCATAATAGAATCATCTGGCAAGCTTTAAAAATACTAATTGTCAGACCCTGGTACTGCCAGAGTTGAGAATTATTGAGCTAAGCAATCATTTTTATTAAAAAGTAAAAAAAATGTAGGCATATAATTTCAAAACATGGGAATTTATTTACCTAGCGAGAGAGAGGGCTGTTGGTCTTCCTTGTTTTCAAACTTCATGTGCAGGCATAGGGTAGTATATCTTAGGTTAATCCTTCATAATCTTACTCACCAAAGTGTGGTTCAAAGGTGTAGAAGCTCGTTAGAAACGAATAACCTTAGACTCCTTCTGAGAGCCACTGGATTGTAAGGTGTCTTTTAACAAGACTTCCCTGAGAGGTTGGCATGCACACTTAAGATTGGGAAAAACTGATATATAATTTCAGCTAAAGGAAACTATTTTAAAGTTAGGAATTCATCAGTTTTGTGATTCAATTTTATACTGGAAAATGAAATGAGAACTATATTAAGAAAGGGACAAGGGGATATTACCCCTCAAATTTATAATGTGCCAGATGACAACTAAGTGGAGAACATTCTTTTTTAAAAATATATATATATTTTAAACATTCTTTTTTAAAATATATATATGTATACACACACACACACACACACATGTATATATATATATATATAATTTCAGAGAGCGGAAGGGAGAGGGAGAGAGAGATATAGAAGCATCAAGAATGAGAGAGGAGAGAGAGTCATTGCTCGGCTGCCTCCTGCACACCCCCCACTGTGCCCTGACCAGGAATCGAACCGTGATCTCCTGGATCATAGGTCGATGCTCAACTGCTGAGCCACACCAGCAGGGCTGGAGAACATTCTTAAGACGATTCATAAATATTCATTTTAGTCATTAATTCTTTTCATCCAATACCTAGTTTCATTTAGTAATGAACGTGCCATCTTTTTACATGTGCTTTCTTCCTGCGGCACTACACAGAATTTTTCATTCTAAGACAATTGCAACAGAGGCAATATAGCCAAGTATCGAGGAATGATGTGGTGATTGGCAGCTGGTGACTGAGAAATTTTGCCAGCAGAATATTCAGTTTCCAGCATTGAGTTTCATAGTTCTGACAACCAGAGTCACATTGAATCTTCCATAAAATATTCTTAAACTTCTATGTGGGATTAATTTGCTTCTTTTCAGTGCTTAGTTTAATTCTTCTTATGGTTTTTTTTTCAATCTCACCTCACCCTTCTTTGTACTGGGAACAGGTTGAAGAAAAATCAGGCAGATAAACTCTTCTTGGAGGATCTAAGGATACTTGCTGATCTTAAAAAGTACATCTCTGATAAGACCTTTGCTACACAAACTTTTTGGTACATAAAAAGGTAGAAACTCTTTAGTTTAACTATTGGCTTGTTGTACACTTTCAGTGGACTCCCAATAAAAAAGAGTTTCCTACTCTGTCAAAACATCTCCCTTTCCTAAACACCCCTGAAAATGGCTAACACTTTTTATAAAATAGCTAACACTTATTTGTCTATTCATATTATCAGAAACTAAGTACTCTATATGTATTAATTCATCAAATTTTCATAAGAAAACAGTTGAGGCCACTGAAGCATAGTTTTTTAAAAAGTAAACTTTATTTTTCAGACCATTTTTCGATTTACACAAAAATTGCAAAAATAGTACAGATTTCCCATATTCCCACCCCACACCCAGGGATACTATCAACATTATAATTAACATCTTACATTAGTATGGTTATAATTAAGGAACCAATATCAATACATTATTCTTAACTAAAGCTCAAACTTTATTCCTTAGTTCTTACTAATGCCATTTTACTGTTCTGAACATGAGATTTTTAAAGTAACCTCCAGGTTACACAATAGTAGTTGACAGAGCTTGTCTTTAAATCTAGACAAGCTCCAGAGGAACAAATATAAGTACTGCTTTATAATGCCTTGTGAGAAAAACGTATGTCCGTTAAATCAGACCTCTTTAGAAGAAACTATACCAAATAAAGGGGGAAAAAAGGTCTTGGCTCTAGTTCTGGAAAAGCTAGTAAACTCTGAGGAAGATCCTGATGTTTTGGAAAGCTCACATGTGGCATTTGTGATCAAATAGGCCAAGTCATCGCCATCATTTATAAGTAGGCTTCAGTTTCCTTTCAGGAAAATGGGCATAATATCAGTATTCAAGGGCTACTGAAAGAATTTTTGTAAAGGAGAAGGGACTATTATTCATCGAACATCTCCTATATGTCTCATGCAAAACTACTTAAACAATACATTTTTCACTTCCTTTCTTTCATATCCCAAACCATATGTGTCTATGTTTACTATTTGTAAAGAGAAATTTCATTACTGAGAGGTGATAAAATGTAGGAATGGCCACACAAGTGAAAATCGTGATATTTCTCTTCACCCTGAGGAAGTTGATTGGCCACCATCCTGCGTGATTTTCTTATCTTTGGCTTTATGACAGTATTACAAGACTTGATCCAAATGAGCATTTAAGACCACTTTGGTTTTAATTTTATATTGTGCTGTCTCCCTATGGTCAGTTTCAGGATATTTAAATAACTGATTTTCAAACCCCAGGAGATTGGTTCTCTGCACAAGGATTAACTCAGTATTGTAAGGCTTCTTTCCAAAAGTTGGTCTGGCTTTCCAAAAGAGTTGGCTTCCAGTGTGTTCCTACTGCTTCCCGGTGCTTGTAACAGCATTGGGAAAAGAGAGTTCATCTTTCATACATACAACATGGCTTTGGCAAAAGAGAAAAATGTCTGTCCAGCCAGGGAAAAACATTCACACACTCCCACGTGTTCATGCCACCCACGTGCAAAAGCCTGATCCTGGGAGCTGCCTTTAGGATCGTCATGGTGCTCTGACATGGACACGGGGGCTAAGGCACATGCATATTCCGTAGTGTCTCAAGCCCAGGGATCTGCTCTTCCATTGCTATTCCGTCGCTTCCCTTTTCTTTCCTTTCCTGTTACTGCTTCTATATGTCTCAATATGTCTATGCTATGAATGTTCTAAGATGATCGTTTAATGACTTTAACTAAAATGTGCAAACTATGTTAAAGCCACAAAGCCACAAAAAGAGCTCTAAACAGTAGATGTTTTAAACTTTGTTAGAGCCCCCTCATTAACTATAAAGAAGTATATTTCATTTGTACTCACATGTAATAAAAATTAAATTTTTTCCTAAAAATATACAAAGAGAAGCCTAATTTATAAATATGAATTATTTCCCACTTAAGATACTAGCTATTTCATTTCCACATAAAAGAAGCTTATCTGTATCATACATCAATGGATTTAGAAAATCAAATTATATAGGGCTCAAAGGGGACCCTGCAATGTTGTAAAAGTCATTCGGAAATACTCTACTATTCCAAATAATATGTTGAAAATGTCCAGAAAAGAGATTTTATGACTTTCTGTAGAAATGTGATATATTTTTTAAATCCCTCCTGTCTCATATTCATATCTCAAGGGAAATAGAGAATTATCATTTCCCACTAATATCCCAAAAATCTTACACTAACTCTGCAAAAGTGGTAACTTACATGAGATTTGACAGCCAGTGTGTGTCAAAATAGATAATAATAGAGACCAAGAACCCCTGCGCAGAGTGACCTAGTAGTTAAGAGAGTGGGTTTTGGACATATTCAACATCAATTGTCTAATGCTGCCATCTTCGTTTTTCTTTAACTATTATGATCTTAGAAAATTATTTCTCCTGTCTGTCTCTCTGTTTCCTCATCTTTAATTAATGTAATAATATTACCTCATCAAGATGAATATATTTTAAGGAGATAGAAACATACTTAGTAAATGGGATTTGTATTATTGCCTATGCAACAGACATGGTGCTTCTAGAGATATTTTAAATATTTAGTCTTCTTTTTATCTCCTGATATATCATTTATGGGCCATTAATATTCCCATTTTATGGGCAAAGAAGCAGGGGAAAGTGAAATCAGAAACCCCCTCTAGAGGACTCCATTTGACAATGGCAGAGTAGAGTTGAACTCAGGGTTATTTCACTTCAAAGCCCATTTCGCCATCTGCCTCCACAATGAGACAATTATCGTCCCTCCCTAGAAGTGATAGCATTGAAGCTCACTCTGCAGATTTTCTTTTTACAGTTTTTTTAACTTTATTATGAAACTATAGATTAAATCTGTTTAACTCAGTTGAATGCTACAATGAGAATTTTAAACTATTTTTTAAAGACTGTGTAAAGTACCTTAAAATAAAAACCAACGATTAGGTCTTTATGTTCTGTTTTTTTGTGTTTATTCATACACTTATACAGTAAGCATGTGGTGCACTATGTGAACAATGTTCTAGGTAAGATGAAGATAGAAATGTATTAATGCTAAAGGCCACTTCTCAAAGTATTATCTAAATAGAAGAGATGAGACAACTCTTCATTCAATATATGGTAAAATACTCAACATTGTCTAATTCACTGAATTAACATCAGTAACACAGGAAAGAGAACGCTTATAAAATTTTCAACGGTTTTAGGTAGCTCAATAAAATAAGTTATGAGCTAGGAATGAAGTAATGAAGAGAATTTACCTGCGATACACAAGGCGTTCCAGACAAATGATACAGTGTGAGGAAAAGTGTGCAGGTAGAATGCAGTATGGTTTATTTGGAAAAAATAATGAAACAATTTCATGGTAGCAAAAAACCGAGTTGAGATGATATAAGAGCTGAAAAGTGGAAAAACTTATTTCAAAAATATACTATGACCAACTTGGATAATAAATTGCAGTGTTTCCATTTTACTCTCTAAGTATGTTGGGTTCACAGACAGTTTGTGAGTCAAGAAAGTTCTGTAATGAAAGCAATATTCTAAATGATGTTGGGTTTAGTACTAACTTATTTTAATCCCCTTTGTCATCTAAACTTGGTGGAGGGGGGAAAGTGGGGATAGGGTTATGCAAATGCTGCCAGTTTCCATGGAGTAAGAGAGTGTGAGCTTCCAGTCTGAAATATCTGTGCACAATTCTTTAGAAGATGAGATAAAGAAGATCACTAAGACATTTCTGGTGATAAGTGACCGAAGCTAACACATTGTGTGGGAATGGAAAGAATATCCTGAAGGACTAGCAAAAGATTTGGAGGAAAATGTCAAAAACAGTCATACAAATGTCACCAAAAACCTGCTTTCCTGTGGATGAGACTATTGGAGTGCAACAGCTAGATCATAGATGGGACATTGAAAAGATGCTTTATAAATATACAGAAATACCTTAATCTGTGCCTAAAACTGGAGAGTGAAAAGGCTGTCCTAATAGAAACCAAAGAATTCCTGATATTGAAAAGAAAGCTAGTTGATTTAAAATATTTAAGAGTCCACCACTTCATTTCCCTTCCTGAAACCCCACAATAATATTCTGCATATGAAGGAAAACTGTATGAAACCTGACCATATCTTATTAAAATTCTCTATTTTAGAAGAGTGAGATTCTCTCAAGAAAATCTGAGAAAGGTGTAACTATGTAACTAGAGTAGGCAGTCATGAAGATTAAAATCTAATGTCAGAGAAAGATAGGTGGAAATGAAAAACATGGCTGTAAATTTATACAACTATTCTGGAGAATAATGGGGGAAAATCACAAAACTTTAATAATATATAAAGTCTTAGACTCAAGAATTCCTTTACTAGGAATTTGCCTTAAGGAAATAATCATGATTGAATACAAAGATTTGGGTGAACAGATGTTCACGTAAACTCATTGTTTATATTAACTATAAATGGGAAACATCTAAATGTTCAACAAGAGACTTCTTTTTTTTTAATTTTTTTAAAAAAATATATCTTTATTGATCTCAGAGAGAGGAAAGGAGAGGGAGAGAGAGATAGAAACATCAATGATGACAGAGTCACTGATCAGCTAGCCTGCAACCCAGGCATGTGCCCTGACCGGGAATCAAACCCTGATCTCCTGGATCCTAGGTCAATGCTCAACCGCTGAGCCACGCCCGGCCGGGCAAGAGACTTCTTAAATCAAGTATATGTCTTTAGGGTAAGAAAATGATTAAATATTATTCAGTTTTTTAAAATTATAATTTAGAGGAATATTTAATGCCAAGAGAAAATATCTACCAATATATTGTTTATAAAACAGAAGTCATGGGGAAACAAGAAGATGTGATTTTATATATATATATATATATATATATATATATATATATATATATATATATATATATATATATACACACACATATGTATATGATAGTATTCCAGAATCCTAGTGAATATGCTTTTCATCCCTCTTCTCACATCCTTTTACTTAACTTGTTCCCCATCACCTTCCATGTACCTTAAAGGAAACTCAAGTCTCAGCTATGCAGAACATCAGGTGACAATTTTTGTAAATATGGTAGAACAAGTGGCCTAGATCTGAGATCAAGACTGAGAAGTTAAGACTCCCTTGCTCCACTGAGAGCAAAGACCACTGTAGCACTTGGACCATCCCACCTCTCTTTTTCCCCCTTTTACCAAATTTATGTGTGAAGAAAGGGATTAAAATCATGTGTAGTAAGCCAATAAGCATTAAGACATCCTTGAATAAATGAGATTATCAGGAATATGTATCTAATTTTTTTCTTCATCAGAAAAATAATTTACTTGCATTCAGAAAAGAAATTAAGCTAGTTTATGAAGTTGCATTTCTTACACACCCACATTTTTTCACAAAGAAATTTATACCTGCTTCTAAAACATACTTACTGGCAGCTATTGTGAAAAATATTCAAAAATTTGGTGACAACAGTGGCATTGTTTTACATTTTTGGAAATCTCTTTGATGTCTTAATTGAAGACAGTTGTGTTCTTATATTTTCTTCCCTGAAGCCAATCTGTACCAGTGTGAGGGTTTTGTGTGTGTGTGTGTGTGTGTTTTGGTGAAATATATAAAGAAAATCTGTTCTCCCACAGATATATAATTACAAAAGAGAGGAGAATTTTCAGATAATTGCAAGTATTCTTCTTTAATACTATACCAAAATCTGACAAGGAGCGGTTTCTTAACAGTTAGTTGGAATGTAGAATCGGAAATCTCATCAATCAACTTTTCTTACCCTGTTATATTAAAATACACTAGTTTTTCTTACATTTTAAATGATTAGTTTACTCATATGTGATTTTTTAACCTTATACATTTGTCATTTGGAAAACAGATCACTGATTTATGTAACTCTTCCAAACGTTGACATATTTCATTATACGTTATCAAAAAGTCACAATCATTAATGTCTTCACTAATTTCATCAGAGATGTGTTTAAAGTGTCAGGAAACTAGAAAACCCATGGTGGTACATAAAAATCTTCCAGACTACTCATTTTCTTTTGACAACTCTAATTTTATCACAATTACTGCCAGTTTTTTTCTCAAAGTGCCAGGTTCATTTTATTAATTTTTGAGGATATATCTGCCCAATACCCAAGCCTGAAGAATCATAGTTTGTTAGTCAATCATTATTTTGATTAAAGATAATGTTTCATGATAACATTTAAGGTCATTCTAGAACAAATAATGGGATTATAATCATACTTAAGAATGAAAAGAACATTCTAAGTAACAGACTGACAAAAGACACAAATGCATTAAAGTGTGTGGCATCCTGTGTACCTGTAAATATACTCTTGTCTGGAGCATAGGATAGATAATCAGAGCAAAGCTGGCAGGAGCTAAAAGGTAGAGGAGATTTTGTTAGCTATTAGAGAATCTTGACTATTATGTTAAAATTTAGGTCAGTTAACTATTTTACTGACTGAATCACAACTAGTCTATTAAATTTGTCTTATACATCATAAAAGATGGTAATGTTTTTTACACCCTCAGCTGTGTATTTCAGTAAATCGGTATTTAGGATTGTAAGTGTCCTTGAAAAGGCTTGCACGAAGACTTAAATGAGGTATTATTATACCATTACCCTTGATCTCCTATAAGCCTAAAAGTCCTTTTGGTAATTAGAAAACATTTTTTTCTCTTTTGGCTTGTTATTGAATTCTTTACAGATAAGCAGCATCGACACACATTTCACCCAAAGTCTGAAAAGGCATCCTTGGGAATAGCTATCTAGAGTCAACTTCTTTCAGTTACTTAACATGAAGCACCAAGCTGGAGGATTTCCAGCCTATAGCTTGTTCTGGAAATCGGTGTCTACATTTTCACATAGATTCTAAGGAGCTTTCTTAGTTGTTACTCAACATTAAGTTTAACTCTGACATTGCCTTAACAAGATGATCTGAAGATAAAAAAAGAACATATCAAAGTGTGCAAAAAAATTCTTTGCTGTTTAAAGTCCTTCTAACTCAATCTAAACTTCACCAATAGCTAAGTGATTTCTTTTTGTGATTGTTGGATCAGATAGGAGTTTTATCCAAACTATTTATCCTAATCAGCAGTTGGAGGAGAGGAATGTTAAATAAACGATCTTATTTTGATTCTTTCTCTGGATGTTTACCAGGCTGTTGACAAAACCCAGAGAATGTTTAATGACTTAGTGGGGGGACTTGAAACAGAAGTGGGAACTGCTCTCAAGGAGGCTCATTTGCTTTTTTTTTTTTCAGTGCAACAAAAGGAAAATGATGACAGGCCACCTCTTGGTACCCAGTTTGAATTAGAAAATTCATCATGCTCCTTGTCGAGAGTTCAATTCTCTCACGTTGAATTGAATAAACATTCTCAATGAAAGCCAGAAGGACACAGATAAAATTCAGATGTCTTTAAAAAGAAATTTTACACAGGGGATCGAAGGGGATAGGCTCTCCAAAGTCTCACACATGGACTTATGCAAGGTTGCTTGCCTTGTGCCAAGAAATAAGGCATGTGGCCTCCCCATTGCATTACAACTGAGACCCTATGGTCACAAACTTAAGAGAGTTATCTCGTAGGAATGCAGTGATAAATAAGCCATTATAATATTAACCAAGGAAACAGATTGGATGCACATCCATTAAAGGAATTACTGGAGTGATTCAATTTTAAATCCTTATTAATCTTTTTATATCTTGGGTAATACAAATTCCCTAAAGCATGCTATTTAAAGCTTAGGGAAAATGCATCCTCAAGGACCGACTGCCAGCAAAGAAGCCGTTTTCAACATCTGGGAATAAAAATCACCACCAAATATAGATCACTGGGTCAACTTGCTTTGGGAAATGGTGAAATTAAAAAACGTGAGTTACAGCATTTACATGAGCTTGCTGGCTTCATGGTAACTAATTTAGAGTCTATTCCTATATGAATGGGAAAGTACAGAGGTGATTGGTATACTATTTTCTTAACTGGCAGCAGAAGTCTGGAAATACATCAATATTTGTTTCAGTATCTTCTTGATTTATTTCATTTTTCTCCCACTGATATCAAAATCCAACCAAAGTAACTTATTTCTTATTTCCTATCTAAATAACTTCAACGATTACTGCACAGAACTTGAAAGTTGTACTGAGTGGCTGCTCTCTTGTTAGAAAAATTAAAGCCAAGACAAAATTTCAGTGGACCTAGGATGTGGGCATCATTTTAATACAGGTGTTACTCTAAACATTCTTGGTCAATTATTTAATATTGACACTTCAATTCTCTTATTTCTAATCAGTTGTTATTTAATCATCTTCTAATCTAGATTTTGCTCTCACGATTACTGAATGTCTCCTTTTACTTTTCCAAGGAATGCTCAACTATCCTCACAATTTTGTAGAATTTCTCCAATCCAATAATAACTCAACCAAAATTGTTCTCATGAACAGTAGTGCCTGCCTCATTGCCCAATCCAGTGGTGATCTGCTGTGCTGAGCACATTATATCATTCACTTCTTGAAATAAATTTATTGAAATAACTCTTGGATATCTTTGTTCCCCACTCACTCTTTCTTCTCTGTTTCCTTTTTGGACACCCCTTTTCCTCCACCAACCCTTAAATTTTGAGGTTCCCTGGATTTTGTTATTTGTTCACTAATTTTCCCACTCTCTCTGCTCTCTCTGATAATTTTCATTCTCATCACACACACAGACACACACACACCCTGCCAGCCAGAATTCCTCTGATAAGCCACAGCAACAGTCTTCTCATCCAGCTGCATCCCACATATATTCATTTGGGTTTCTCATAAGTAACTCAAATTCAACATGTGCCAAGTTGAACTTTCCTACTGACATTTCTCCTCTCAACATTCAAAAACTGTGTTGGTTGCACTGCCAGTTTTAGAAACCTGGGAGGTTCTAGAGCTTGTCTATTTCCTCCCCATTATCTCACAACCAATCAATCTTACACTTCTGGAAGTTTTACATATGAAGTATCTATTAAATCTCTCCTACTTTTCTCTATCCAATCACAACTTCTCCAAATCAGACTTCTATCATACTTTCCTTTGATGACTGTTAAAGGATCCTTAATAGAACTTTCTGCCTCCAATATTGTGTCACCGTAGTTTTTAAATTATCCCCTATATTGTAGTCAGCAAAATCTGAAACAAAAAATCCTATCCTATCTTACCCTGGTTAATAGTCATTAATGTCATACAAGGTATAAGCACCTAAATAGAGAGAATGTTTTAGTACTTATAGTTAGGAGCTTGAGTTTATATCTATAAAATAGAAACACCAGAAATGATACTTGAGTTGCTTATGAAAGAGAGAACTGTATTTATATCTCATAAATATTCTGAAGATAGATTTAGGTTGATGTGGAGGTTTCACAATATCATCAATGACCGGGGAGCCTTTTTTGTTGCTCTGCCATGTTCAGCACAAGATTTCCATTCTCAAGATGACTTTATGATTCAAGATGGTTGCTGGAGCTCCAGCCATCCTACCTGTTCCAAGCAGCAGAAAGAGAAGATACAGAGTGAGTGTCGGGAATGAAAAGCATCTCAACCAGCTCCTAAGGATTTTTTTCTCAAAGTGAGATACAACAGTAAAGAAAAAAATTAGAATTTTATAAGATGGGCTCTACACGGTGAGATATTATTATATTATATATATTATATTATTATATAATTATATAATTATATTTATTATACTATTTATATTTTATCTTAAATTTATATTCTAGTATCTTATTATATTTTAATGCATTATATCTTATTTACACTCTATGTTTTCAAGTGCAATCATTTCTCAGTTATTGGGTACATTGCTCCCTCAGAAGATGATTTTGAAGATTAAGTTGCATTATGTATAAAATTATAGAAAAATTCATGACATATGGAAGATGCTAAATTAACCATATCTTTCACTGTTAATAACACTTATGGATGAGAAAAGACCCAGAAGAAACTAGTATGGAAGGTCCTCTAAGAATGATTTACCCCTGGGGTATTTAAAAGGTCTAATCATTTTCTAAATGCTTGATCCTCTGTTTTTTTTTTTTTTTATCCTATGCCAGCTAGATCCAAAGGTCTTCACAGAGTTGACCAGGAAAAGAAAAAGAATAGAAGAGTGAAGTGGAAAGGAGGGTGGAGCAAAATAAAAAAAAAACCAAATAAAAAGCAACATAAAATCCAAGCCACCCAAAGTCCCTGCCCAGAGTGAATACTTTCAGTAAGAGGTTTAAGGTCTAATTGGTACAGTCTTCTAGAATTTGCATGTTCTCAATTACTTAACACTATTTTGTGTTGATAGCATGTAAATTTATATTTTCTAACATAAAGGGGAATAAATTAATAATTATTCAAATATTAACTCATAATGCTTTCTGGTTTTTCTTACTCAATGAACTAATGTTTTGCTCAAATCAGCCTCCCTTATACATTTATTGTGATTAGAAAAATATGATGAGAATAATAAGTTATATACAAAATGACTGAAACCTTGTCAAGTATATCTTGAAATCCTAATAAGTAGCCTGGTATTATTTAATGATGATGAATCTGTGTGATATTATTATTTATAAATTTGCTGTCTAGGAAAAATATATTTCATAGAATGTTTTTATAATAGGATGTTGAGTGGGACTTTTTTAGTTGCTCTGGATTTTATCACTAGAATTGAAAGATAGGGACAAATTGCTGGTCCCAGCCCATTTTAAAAAGAACCAGATGTCTTGAAAAGACACAATACAGTGTTTAAGGATAAACAGATTCACTGTCTCCAACTTTCAGGTGATAGATAGATAGATGATGGGATGATAAAATAAAACATAAACAATATATGAATCCAGGCATTTGGGAGTTTTCTTCTAATGTATTTTAAATTTTCTACAGGTTTGAAATTGTATCTGAATTTTAAATAACGAAAAAAATAAAATAAAATTTACAAAGCTTTAAACATTTAAGGGTCAGATTCACATACAATTTTTAGGAAGATACCACATTAGCTGTGCTACCTTCAAACATCCTTTATCACCACCTCCCTTCAAGCCTTTATAAGCAGAGAGAAAATGGAAAGAAGCAATGAAATCATGACTCATTGAGACATCATTCATTGGAAATTTTAATAGTTCCTTCCTTTCCCTAAGGTGTAGGAGGTGAATGAAATAATTTATGCTTCCAATCTTGTGAAGGGAGCCATAAGAGCCACTTACAAAGATTGGGGGCAAAGTGAGGAGACTGGTATCTCATTGCCCGCTTAGATATTAGCTTCTGCAGAGGATTAGCCAATGTGCTTTCTGTGCCTTTTTAGTTGAGGGAAAAGGAAACTGGGACGTGAAAGTAGGAGAGAGAGTGAGAGGGAAAGAAGGAGAGGTAGAGGGAAAGGGAAAGAAAGTCTGCGTGAATTTTCCAAGTCAAACGGACACTGAAGAAAACAGCTAGTCTAGCATGATCTTGCCAGGACCACCCTTCCTTCAAATCCTGTTTGTCTCATGGGACTTATAGATAAATTCTTTCCAAGCCCTGCTGAAAGTCTCCCCCTGCACTTTCCCTGACCTGGGAGATCCACTTCCAATTCTTCTGTCAGCTCCTGCCCTTGGTGGTAGGACTGTCTCCAGCAGCCAGCCTCTTGGGTGTGGTGTGTGGTGATAGTTGGGAGTATCAGGCTTTCCTTAAACAAGTTTCACTATCTGAAAAGGGTGTCTGAGCCCAAACTGTTTACATCCTTTTTGTCTGATAGAAGCCAATTTCAGAGCAATCCAAAAATATCAGTGACCGTCTACTTACACTTTTTTTGACACATAAAATAGCAGAAACAAGCTAATCCGGTGGAGATCTAATATGACAAATAAATAAGTTCACATTACCCTTTAAGGAATGGAATTCATAACTTATGGAATTGAGACTTCAGATTCCTAGGTTTTTATAATCATCTTCTAATGTCCTTACTGTAGAAGGAGATAAAATTTTTATTTCACTATTAATATTCTTTAAACATTCTTACTCTCATGCTGGAAAACATTTTTGGCTCCTCACTACCTATAATATCCAGAGCTATGAGCGTGCATTAAAGGCTCTATGCAACTCAAAGCAGTCACTCTTGCCTAATATTTCACTGTTCCCCACGTGAATTATCTGCTCCAGTCTGTGAATTCCTTCTTCATACTGTCTCTGGTATTTGTCGTCTTCTTTTCATTCCCACAGCTAACCCTCTAGTCTATCCCACTGTGACCTCACATCTGGATTATTACAACAGCCTGCTTAGGTAGTCCTGTCAAAGCTGTTCTCAAACTAGACTGCAGGCTGCTCCCAGATAATTCTTCCTAAAACATGACTTTAACCATGCCCCTCTGTTCAAAACCATCAGTGACTCCTAATTCTCAAGGATCTAATCATTGTTCTAAGAATTTTCGATGCCTGACTCCAGAGCAATGTGCCAACCTTCTCTACTCTCCGTACAATGTGGTGTGGTCCCTCCATGCAATTGCCTTACACATTCACAGTTGCTTTGTATGACTCCCCAGCTTGCCTAGCTCTTTGTTTTTACCTTTACAAGTCCTCATCGTTCTTCAAAGCCAACTTTTTTTCTATCTTTATGTAGACTTCCAGAGAATACATATTCACCGAGTAGCTTCTGTTTCTGAACTTTGTTGATTTTATTATTTTTCTGGCCATTTGGAGCACAAGATTTGCAGAAGACACATAGACTCTGGAATAACAGGATCACAGTTTGAGTTCCAGGTCAACCACTTACTACCTATGAGTCTGGGCATCCCACCTCACCTTTCTGAGCTGCATTTGCCTCATCTGTAAAAATGCAGTATTGTATTTGTATACAGTTTAAGGGTGTAGTCTTGTGCTTCCAAGTAAAGTGTAGTTTTATTAAAAGCAGAATTTCACATCTTATACTCCGTATTGCACAATGTCTAGAGCTGTTCATAGTCGATGCACACAACCAGAGTCTTCTAGTCTTGTGATCTTCCATCTGGGATCTGTGACATCAGGGGGTACATAAAGATTTCTAAGTAATACATGAACATGGGTAGCTTAAAAATCAGGGCAAATTTCCAAGTCTTCATATTTCATCTGTGTTCTTTCCTAAGATTCATCTACCTAAGTAATTGCCAAGGAATTACTGGCTATTCTTCTGTTTTACAACAAAAAGACTGAACCTTTCTTTCATCCATAACCTATGGTGGCCAAACCTCCAGGGAGATGAAAAAAGAAACAGTTCAAAATGGTCTAAATATTGGTATTATGACACCACCAAAAATTAATAACACTACCAATTAACAAGCTATTATTTTCTGCATATCAGATGGTTTTAAATTCTTTGCATTGAGGAACACTGAAATAGACTGTAATCTAGTTATCCACTAATAGATCATCAAAAATAATTTTAAAGATAGATCACCATCTCATTTTTGGCATATGACTCAGTGGGTGTACGAAAAATTTGACAGTGGTAAAATAAAACTCCTTTCATTTCATTTTTTCTTATTTATGAGTATACAGTTCCTTAGGGCTTAGATCTATAAAAATGAAAAATGGTAGTTAATAGATGTTGAAACCCATCTTATCCCAGCAATAAAAAATATTAATCCAAGGATACAAGAACTGAACTTAAAAAAAGAGAGAGAGAGAAAGCCCTATCTATCACATTAGGAAATGCATTTCTTAAAAACCTTCACTTTATTATTTTTTTAAACCTTCACATTAAAAGTTTAATAATTACTTTTTAAAATTTGTAAAATATGTTACTTGAATCAATTATTAGGATAATAGCAATAATTACAATAATATGCAGAAGAAAGCACTTTTTTCCTTCATTTTATTCTTGACACTATTACAGATGTCCCATTTTCCTCCTCTTTCCCCCCTCCACCCAGCCCTTGCCCCCCTTCCCTCTGGCCATCACTGCACTATTGTCTGTGTCCATGGGTTATGCATATATATTCTTTGGCTAATCCCTTCACCTTCTTTCTGCCTACAACTTCACAGTAATATGCCAACTTCCTTAAAATGTAAAACTTAAATTTTAAAAAGAAAACACTTTTTAAAATTTAAAACACTGTATCCTGAGAAATAAAAATAAAACTTAACTGGCAATTTCGATGTCTATTGCTATGGCATAGAAGACTAACACAGAAATCAGTAAAATAATTCGAGGCTAAAAATACACTACATTATGACAAAAATAGTCCTTGGTGGAAATTAGGTTAAAAAGGTGCTAGTACACACATTATAAAAAATACAGTATATAGTACATGTCATGAAATTGCTATGATATTTATTAAAACAAAGATTTCAAATAGTGGGGAGATTGTTTTAATGTCAGTTTTTACAATATACTAGATCACATAGCTCTTGCAAAAAGTATCTAAATAAAAACATTTAAATGCATACATGAAAAAGTGAAAAGAAACATATACTTTTACAAATTTCTTTTGGAGGATATTAAAGAAAAATCTTTAAGGTGTACCATTTTAATTCAGCCTATTTTTTTCTCACAAATTAATCCTTGTAATTAGGTGAAAATCTAGTATACATTAAAAAAAACAAAAAAGAAAAAAACAATTGCTTTTTACTAAGCCATATTTCTAATCTTTCAAAATATAAATTTTCACTAAAAAATAAAGAAAGCAATTATGTTTCCTGTCCGGATGGGGAAATCAGGATAAGATTTACCTTCCTGGCATAAACACTAGAAAACTGGACAAAATACATAAAACACTGTTTGCAGACACTGGGCAGTCACCATTACAGGACCAGTATCCTGATATTAGGAGAAGGTAAAGAAATTGTCCTTGTGGCTGCCTCTCTAGAGGCAGGCTCTAGCCCATGGTGCAGGGAACAGAAGCACAGCTACAGGTGGTTTATCTGAAGGGGCAGAGAGAGAACTCCAAGAAGGAGGCAGGCGGACACTGAGGAGTGGAGTGTAAGAAGAAGGAGAGCTACACGAGGGAAGGGTCTCAGAAACCTGCACAGAGCACCCTTGAATCTGTTGCTCAGATGTCAATTCCCCATGCACAGAAAAAGTCCTCTCATCCAGGAAAATAAAGACCTGGGATATGAAGGCCTAAAAATATGCGGCTTGGCCCTGGCCGGGTTGGCTCAGTGGTTAGAGCATCGCCCCTGGGACTGAAGGGTCCCGGGTTTGATTCCAGCCAAGGGCACGCACCTCAGTTGCAGGCTCTGCCCCAGTCCAGGTGCGAGCAGGAGGCAACCAATCGGTGGGAGAGAGACGCATCGACGTTTCTCTGTTTCTCTCTCACGCTCCCTTCCACTCTCTGAAAAGCAATGGAAAAAATATCCCCAGGTGAGGATTTAAAAAAATATGCAGTTTGCACAAGACTGAGAGACCTTTAAGCTTTGGCCAGTCAGAATGGAGCATTCGGGTCATTCAGTAGAAGCAGCAGAAAGACATAGTAAAAAAAAAATGCTCTAGAATAAAACCACCTTAAACTTGCACTAATAGAGCTTAAAAACAAGCCTCAAAATAAGTACCTTAATTTTATGCCAGACAATAGTCCAACAGCCTTTAAAAGAGTTTTTAATGAACTGTAATACTCAACAATTTAAACTCACAAATGCCTAACATCTAATAAAAATGAGTAGACATATAAAGAAACAGAAAGATATTGCCTATAACCAGTAATATAAACAAACCCAAAAATGACAGAAAGAATAAAATTAACAGATAATGATTGTAAATTGATTATTACAAATATCTTCAAGTGTTTTATGAATATTAATATATTTCTAACACAAATATATATTTATTACATAATCCTTTTTTTATCTTTAACATTAAAATCAACAGTTTAATTCAGCATGTTCACAGACTAAAAAACCCCACAAAGGTTACCGCATTATTACCTCAGTAGGTGATTTAGGGCAAAAACATGGAATTTCCCTCATTTCTTCTACACTCATTTAGGGCAAAAACATGGAATTTTCCTCATTTCTTCTACATGTATTATTTAGAAATCTTCTAAATGGATGGGCTGCCTTTTCTTTCCCATATATTTATTTTCTAATATTGTTTATTTATATTAGTATGTGTAAATCAATTTTTACTGTAGTCTCCCCCTTTCCACTGGGGATACATTCCTAGTGAATGTCTGAAATAGTAGACAGTACCAAACCCAATATATATTATGTTTTTCCCTATATGCATATACCTATGATAAGGTTTAATTTATAAATTAGGCACAGTAAGACATTAACCACAATAAATAATAATGAAATAGAACAATTATAACAATATACTATAATAAAAGTTATGTGAATGTTGTCTATCAAAAATTAAATTTTTGAAAACTTTCCACCCACAAATTTAATTTCTTTTCCATCATAACTATTTTATCTTTCACTGTGGCTGTCGCATGTTGCAGTTGAGATGCTCCAGCAAAACTAGAATGAATTTCTTCTTCCTTCTTCACAATTTCATGAGCAGAAGATTGTTCTGACCATAAACCTAGCACCCTCAGCATACAATATTTTTTCTTACTAAGTCAAGAACTTTCACCTTTTCACAAAAAGGAAACACCTGATGACTTCTTTTTTCAAATATCCAAATTGCCAGCATGACGACTTGAACTTTGGGGCTATTATTAGGTGAAATAAGGGTGACACGAACACAGGCACTGCGATACCACACGGTGGAGCAGAGAAGTCAGCTGGCTGCTGACCAACAGGGGGGTGGCGTGCACATGGCGAATCCATTGGACAAGGGATGATTCAAGTCCTGGGTGGGACTGAGTGGGAGGGCAGGAGATTTTATCACAACAATCAGAACAAAGCACAATTTAAAACTTATAAATGGTTTATTGCTTTAATTTTCTATTTAGTATATTAAGACCAGTTGACTGCTAATAATGAAACCATGAAAAACAAAACTGCAAATAAGAAGGGAGGACTGTATTTTACTTTATGGGTTAAAATTCAATACTTTATTATTTTTTTTCAAATTTTTCCTTCTTCGCCCATGAACGTGAAGTCAAGTTTGCTCCTGTAAACTTTTGATCTTTTTTTTGAAGCCAAAATAATTTTGAAAAAAAACACTAAGTTGGAGGACTTATACTACCTGATTCAAAGTATAAATAAATATATAAATCAAGGAAGAAAAAAGAGAGCGCCCCAAAGTAAACATGCACATATATGGTTAATCAATGTTAGCAAATAGGCCAACGTAGTTAAATGGGAGAAGATTTCTTTTTAAAAATGGTGCTGGTACAATTAAAAATCCATTTGAAAAATATATACCACATCCCTTACCAGGTTACACTTTACATGCAAAATTAATTTCAAATGAATCATAGATGTACTATCAAAATTAAAACTATTAAATTTCCAAAAAAGTAAGGAAAAATCTTTATGATCTTGGGATAGGCAAAAGTCTCTTGATAACCAACATATATAAATTACAAAAGAAGAAAATCAATAATTGGACTTTATTAAAATTAAAAACTTCTATCATTCAAAAAACACAATTAAGAAAGACAAAGACCTAGAGAAAATATACCCAATACATATTTCTGACAAAGGACTGATTGCTAGAATATATACAAATTTCTACAGTTTAAGAAGGCAAATAAACCCATTTAAATGAGCAAAATATTTGATAAGCTTTACATAAAAAAAAGATATATGAAAGACCAATAAGCACATGACAAGTTGCTTAAAATCGTAAGTCACTGAAAGCACAATGATATATGCTACACATCCACTAAAAAGGCTAAAATTAAAACGACAGGAATTCTGTTTCTTCCTATAAAGGATTAACTGCTACAGGCATGCCTCTCTGTATAAACAGAAAACTGGACAAAATATTTGCAACAACTGTTTCCAGACATTGAACAACAGACAGCAGAAGCCTGGGAGCCCTGAGCGAAGGGAAACAAACAAGGCGAGCCCCATAAATGCTCCAGTGTACTTCCTGGAAGCAATTTCCAGTCCTCAGGGTAGGAAGGCTGCGTCCAAATGGGGCCTGGTGGCCTTATGGGTCTTCAGATTTAAAAAGACAGACATCAGAGTTTGAAGAAGCCACAGTCGCTGGAATTTGTGAATCAGAAAAAAAAAGAAAGTAAGCTTTACAGAGAGAGCCTTTTCTTTAGAAATATACAAGCTGATTCTAGAATTTATATGAAAATTCCAAGCACATAGAATATGCTAATCAAATTTGAACAGATTCAAATTTTTTTTTTTTTTTAAAGCTAAAGTTAACACACCAAAATTCAAGAATTTAATAAAGGTGCAATAATACAGACATTGTGATAATAATGTTAAGGGTATACAAATAGATCAGTGAAACAAAATAGGGAATCTAGAAATGCGTCTATGAACAATTGATTTTTGTCAAAGTTGTCAAGATAAATCAATGAGTGAAGGACAGACTTTTCAACAACAGATAATGGAACAACTGAATATTTATACAGAAGAAAAAAAAATGGATCTGAACCCTTACCCCACACTTCAAGGAGATTAGAGATGTAAATGTTGCTAAAACTATACAACTTCCAGAAAAAAACATGGTAGAAAATCATCATAACTTTGACATAAACAAAGATTTCTTAGAATTTATAAAGCTAATCCATTAAAAAAAAAATGAACTTCACTAAATTAAAAATTTTTACTTTTAGAAAGAAACTATTTTTAAAATATGAAAAATCAAGCCACAAACTGGGAAAAATATCTGCAAAACAATGATCTGATAAATGTCTTGTATCTAGAATATAAAAAGAACGTAAAGTTCAATAAGACAAAATAAAAATTCAAAGCTGGACTGAAGATATGAAAAGAAATTTCACTGAATAAAATGACAAATAAGCATAAGAAAAGTTAATATAAGTCATTAAGGAAATGAAAATTAAAGCCACAATGAAATATTATTATCTGCTCACTGCAATAGTGTCATATCTAAGAAATCTTTCCCAGTACAGTTTTATAAAGATTTTCTCCTACTTTTCTGTTCTCAAAGTTTTATATTTTTAGGTTCACATTTAGATCTGTGATTTATATTGAGTTTATTTATATATATGATGTGAGGTGTGCATTAAAGTTTACATTTTACATAATGATAGCCAATTGTTTCAGCACCATTTGTGTTTCCTTTTTCTATTGAATTGCTTTTGCAGTTATCCATATATATGTGGTTCCATTTCTGGATTCTCTCTTGTATTTAATTGTTCTATTTGTCTATTTTGATGCCAGTGTCACAGTGTGTTAAGTACTATAGCTGTATAATAAGTCTTGATATCAAGTGTTAGTCCCTCAACTACTTCATTGTTTAAAGATTGTTTTGACTATTCTAGGTCATTTCTACATAAAATTTGAAATAAGTTTATCACTTTTCACAAAATTAACTTGCTGAGATTTTGGTTATAATTGCTTTGAATCTATAATTTGGTGATAATTTACATATTAAAATATTGAGTTCTCCAACCCCAGTTCAACGTATATTTCTCCATTTAATTAGATCTTTAATTTCTTCCAGCAATGTTTTGTATTTTTGTACAGGTCTATCACATCTTTTTTTCTAATTTATCCCTAAATTTTTGATACCCTCTTGATGTGTTTGGGGCATCATCGATCTAGACGTCTAAAATAAATTGTGTTAGAGTGTCAATCCTGTTCCTGTGGGTTGTCTGTCCTCAACTGCAAGGACAGACAAAACATTGAAAAAAGCATCACCCTTATAGCTCAAGCAATAAAATCTTGAGGAAGGATTCCAGTTGGCCTGGCTTGTTTTATATATGCAATTCTGACTTTATCTGTCAGGAGTGTTTTTGATAGTTAAACAGAATATAACATCATAATAATGGCTTAAACAATTGGAAGATTATTTTCCCCCCCAAAAATAAAACCAAGAGAACACAGTCAATGGCTAGTGAAGTGGCTCAAAAACCCAAGCTCTTTCCATTTTTCTGTTCCAACATCCTTGATGCTGACTTACGTTGTTGTGTTTATTGCTTTATGATTACAGAACGAGTGCAGCATCTTCAGGTGTCACATCTGAATTTCAGGCTGGAAATAGAAGAAATGAGCAAATGACAAGTCACCTGACTGTTTTCTTACCAGAGAAGCAAAAATATTCCTAGAAGCACTATTCAGCAAATGTACATCTCATTGACTAGAAATGGGTCACACAACCACTTATAGCCACATGAGAGTCTGGGAAATGAATTATTTTATCTTTTCCAACCTCTGTGATAGAGTCAAGAAGGGGAGAATGGGATTATATTTGAGTAGTGGGTGAGCCAAACTACTATGTCTGCCACACTGACCAACGTACCCCTCGGGGATGGGAAAGTGTTATTATTCCAGTCTGGGTTATGGGCCTATCTCTGTAGTTAGGTGAGTGCACAATTTATTTTCATAAGAAAAAGGTCAGCGTATGAAGAGGTTGATAGAAAAAATCGTTTGCTTTTTTGTTTTTTGTTTTTAAATATGTCTTTATTGATTTCAGAGAGAGGAAGGAAGAGGGAGTGAGAGAGAGAAACATCAATGATGAGTCATTGATCAGTTGCCTCCTACATGCCCCTTGCTGGGGATCGAGCCCAAAACCCAGGCATGTGCCCTGACTGGAAATCGAACCACAATTCCTGGATCATAGATTGATGCTCAACCACTGAGCCATGCTGGCTGGGTGAAAAAAATAGTTATTAAAGATTCACAGAGTTAAGGCACATCTCTGGAGTTTCTCTCTTGGAACAATGTCAATTGGGTTGAGTTCTCAGGAGGATTTAGTTTTATTTAAACTGGATGGGAGGCAGAGTTTAGAATGACACACCTTATCCACTCCTAGTGCCTAGTGAGCTTGCTCTAGTGAATAAGCACCGAGTATGAAAAAAAAAAGAGCATGGGTCTGGTGTCTGAAGCCAGAGTCCTGTGTTCAGATCATAGTGTATATATTACCTGGATTTGTCATAGTCAGTAAATCACTTGAATCTCAGAAGCCTCAGTTTCCACATTTGTAAAATGGCAATAATTAGACTCAATGCCCATAGTATTTAGGGGAGATTAAATGAGATATATGCAGCATCTAGTTTCTACTTGCCACTTAAAAATGACCATTTTCTTCCCAATTGCTCCTTTTTTCTGTTTTCTCCCTTTTATTTCTTTTGATTGATTTAAAGAATTCCCCAAGGTCCTATTTGTGCTCTTCCCCACAGGACTCCTCAAATGCCAAGTTAGGTCCAGATTTTCAGAAGTTTGCATAATATTTGTGAAAGAGCCATGGAAACGTATATGTCTGGCCAAATGACCTTAACTTTCCCAGGTCTAACCAAGTTATAGTGCTGGGAAGCCCTTCTCAGTTTATCTGTGCTCGGAATATAAACTTCCTCATGATTCTGAGATTGCTCTGTATACAGTATAATATAGGTCTTCATAAAAGCCTTCCTTGATCCCCCAGTCCGTTCATACATTTTACGCACCCTCATATAACCTGTATTTCTCTTTGCTAGTATACTCACAGCAATTCTAATTTTGCATTGATGTGGCTGTTTTTAAATTTAGATTTGTATCTCTGATGGAAGAGACCGTATTTTCTTCTCTTCACTACTGTATCTTGAGTGTCTAGGCCAGAGGTAAGAGATGGAGAACGTTCCAGAAGTAATCAAGTACCCTTTCTGAGATTTCTCTGAAACACAACTTCATCCCTTCCCTTCCCACAATTTAATTTATCAACACTTATTTGTATTCTAGGACTTGGGAAGCTGCCTTTGTGACCAAGCTATTGCTACCAACTTAAGGTCTTCCTTTCAATTATCCACTCCCTAATATATTCATTCACTTGCTAAAATAATTTTATGGAAAAAATATCTCATTCAGCTTTTATTTTTATTTTTATCAATGACAGAATCTATTTGCAAAAAGTGGGGGTTGGGGTAAAAGGCTCTAAAAATGCATTTCCAGTTAAGCTGATAGACTCTAGTTCAGTGTGCAGTTGAATGGACATTTCCTGTCCTACAACTGCAGACGAGTGGCAACACTAGCTCGTGATCGTGTTGGGGCCTTGAATTCAAAGTGTAGCCCTCGTAAGAGCTGTGCTAAAAGGCTTCTACACTGCCTACCACCTCCTATTTGGAAACCCATTTGACTTTTTCCATTAGTGTTTTCCTTCTTTTCAGAGTGTTGTAATTCAGCCTCAGTGTGTGGTCTGGCTTCATCCTCACTAGAGCAAGGATGGGATAACTGAGCCAAACTGTGGTGGGCCAGTGATAAAAATTGCTTCTATTTTCCATTTGAACAACAATTGTTTTTACTCTAAAAACTTAGAGGCTGGGGCTTTCTTGGGGTGGGGAGCAAGAGAATTTTGAATAGCCATGAATAAAAATAAATAAATAAAAGTAAAATGATAAACCTATGGGAAGGGCCAAACAAGGAAAAATAATTGCACACAACTAATATTAATATTATTTCTAAATCTTGATTTAATTTTTTTGGAACTGCTGCTATCTGATTTGTCAGGAGTCATCAAATTAGTATGTGATACAATTTTGTCACTGCAAGCCCACTCTCTTTCCTTTCTGGTGTATTAGACTTCCTTTAAGATTCTAATTCGGGCTTGAATTCATGTTTGTCCATAAGTCAGCCTCTCTTGAACATGAATCACCTCCTGACAACACTTTTTGAATATATCAGTGGGGGATATGTCCACATTGAGTACCTAGTGCTGGATTCATTGCCTTTCTGGTTACCCATAACTGGATGATTACAGAAGAGAAATCTATTGTAGAGTACAGAGTGTGAAGCTTTTCTCACTATGTGGAAATTCATGTTCATCATATAAATTATGTAATAAATTATGTAGTAAATGCAGGAACAAACATGTGGCTATGAACTGAAATTCATTTACTCTAAAATTAACAAACCATTTGTTTTTACTACCTCAACTTATAAAGTCTTCTAAATGGGATAATGACCCCTATCTCTACCGAAAGAATTGTTATCTATAACATGATTCTAAAGTCATCTGGCCCCCAGATGTACTGCTCTTTATAATAAGAATAGACATCGATAATCAACTTTATTCATTATTTACTATATAGCTCAATATTCAAATTAGGTCAATTTCAGAAGACTTAAAACACTATCACTTATCTTATCATTTTGTAAGAACAATTTGCCCATGACCCACATTTACCCTATTTTTATGAATTATAGCCATGGTTTCTGAGGCTGTGTCTCCTTCCTATATGGTTGATATTTTACTCTGACCCTCTAGATCTTCACCTTTGATTCACTCTGAACCTATGCTTTGAATTAGAATATTTCAATTATTGTTGTTGGTATTTACTCCATTTGTTCATTTCTTTATATACTTATTCAACACATTATATATATAAGGCTTAGAAATATACCCAAAATAAGAAATTCAAAGTCGTCCCTAGCTTTGAGTAGTTATATTTTGGGTAGGATCATGAAGTTATAAAAAAACAAGGAAATATTGCACAGGGAGTGATAAGATGGACTATGGCCTTTCTAAGGCAGAAAATATTGAAGAAAGAGCTATAATGTGTAAAAGGGGGATGTTTTGGGGAGCTGCAAGACATATCCTTGGACAGGCAGAATAGTTTCTGCCTTCAAAACCAAGCAGAAAAACTGAAATTTATCATTATTATGCTGTCAGAATTTGCTCAGGGGAGTAATGCAAGCTATACTTAAGAAAGACTAGAGTCAGTGTTATAAAGGTTCAATAAAATGAAGGACATTTTGAAGTAATATAACACAATTTTTAGATTTTAAATTTGAACAGAAGTGCAAGAAGTCAACTTGTTTTTTCAGATTGTTATGCCCTGTGAGGATCAAGGAAGAGGAGAGATGTGAGTCAGCATTTGGAACCGAAGACAGGCTGACCTTCTAAGCGTAAAGTGATGGCAGCATCTTGACCAAAAAGGGAGCGATTTAAATGTATGCATAATAAAATGTATAAATGTATTTACATTATGCATAAAGGTAGTTTTACTTTTTACTGAAATATAACTTGCATACATTAAAGTATACATATTTGAAATGTACAGCTCAATGAATTTTTTGCAAAGGAAACATACTTATGTAACTAACAACCAGTTGAAAAACAGAACGTATAGAACATACAGAACATCCAAAAAGTCCTAACTCCTAATAGCCTACCAGTTAAAATAAAATGCCCCAAATATTAACCGATATCCTCACTTCTATCAACTAGATTCATTCTGCCAGTTTCAAACTTTAAATAAAGGGAGTTACACAATCTAGGTGCTAAATTTTAATTAATTATAATAGTTTAAATATTTCTTAAATCTGTGTATTTTATTTTATTTATGTTTCATTCTGAATTGTTTTCTGCTAAAGTCTAATCACTAACCCTGTCTTCTGCAGTTACCACAATGCCATTAAACCCATTTTCTAATCCTTGATTTCAATTATCCAAGGTCTATATATGATTCTTTTTCAAAATTAATGTTGCTATGGTGAAGTCTCTCAAATTGTTGTCTAATTTATTAAATTTATTAATCTAATTTATTAAAATCTATGTTTATCTTCAAATTTTGGATAATCTGCATATTTGTATCTACCTGTTTTCTCTGTTTTTGGTGTTTTTTTTATTTTTTTTTTACTTCTTTTGTAAGTTTTTATTGAATGCTGAACAGTATGAGGAAAAAACTATAGTGGCCCTGGATATCTGCCTCCAAAGATTTAGTGTGCTTGATTTCCAGCCCACATTTAACTAAGAGCAGATCAATTTCATCCAGGCAAAACTGGCCTATTTTTACTTTGTTTTTACTCGTGTATGAAATGATTGGGAGGAATCTCAATGTAAAAAAAGTTTAAGTATTTAAATGAGATAGTTCTTATTTGGGGGATCTGAACACTGCTGTTTGTCTCTCTAGCACCATGAGATTTTCACAACCTCTGCTAAACTACTGAGCTTCTGAGCAGAGCCTGAGTTCTTCCATGTCTCAGTCAACGAATGCTTAGTGTAGGCATCATATGTAGACTGTAAGACTCACTTTTCTGAAGTCCCTTAATTTTGACCCCCTCAAATTATGGCTCTTCTGGTAATCTTTTTTTTTTTAATTTGTCTTTATTGTTGAGAGCATTACAAGTGTCCCATTTTCCCCCCCCAATTGACCCCCTCCACTTCGCTCCCACCCCCTCCCCAGGTCTTCACCCCATCACTGTCTGTGTCCATGGGTTATGCATATATGCATATAACTTCTTTGGTTAATCTTTTCCCACCCTCCACCCCCCCTTCCCTCTTTCCTCTGAAATATGATCGTCTGTTGCATGCGTCAATGTCTCTGGATCTATTTAGTTCATCAGATTCTTTTGTTTGTTAGCTTCTTCTTAAAGAAGACCCTTCAACATTTCCTGTAATGCTGGTCTGGTGGTGATGAACTCCTTTAGCTTTTTCTTATCTGTGAAGCTTTTTGTCTGACCTTCAGTTCTAAATGATAGCTTTGCTGGGTAGAGCAATCTTGGTTGTAGTTCCATGTTTTTCATCACTATGAATATTTCTTGCCACTCCCTTCAGGCCTGCAAGGTTTCTGTTGAGAAATCAGCTAACAGTCCTATGGGTGCTCCCTTGTAGTAACTAACTGCTTTTCTCTTGCTGCTTTTAAGGTTCTCTCTTTGTCTTTAACCTTTGGCATTTTAATTCTGATGTGTCTTGCTGTGGGCCTCTTTGGGTTCTTCTTGTTTGGGGCCCTCTGTGCTTCCTGGACTTGTAAGTCTATTTCTTTCCCCAGGTAGGGGAAGTTTCCTATAATTATTTTTTCAAATAGGTTTTCAGTTTCTTGCACTTGCCCTTCCCCTTCTGGCACCCCAACGATATGAATGTTGGGCCTCTTGAAGTTGTCCCAGAGGCTCCTTATGCTCTCTTCATATTTCTGGATTCTTTTTTCTTTTTGCTCTTCTGGTTGGGTGTTTTTTTTTCCCCTCATGTTCCAAATTGCTGATTTGAGTCTCAGCGTCCTCTACTCTACTGTTGATTCCCTATGAATTATTCTTCATTTCAGCTCGTGTAGCTTTCATTTCAAATTGATACTTTATTATGTTACCAATTTTCTCAGTTATTTCCCTAATAGTCTGCTTAAACATCCTTATACACAAAATTCTGAACTCTGTATCTGTTATCTTGCTTGGATCTATGTCATTTAGTTCCTCTTCTAGAGATTTCTTCTGTTCTTTCCTTTGTGACATGTTTCTTTGCCTCCGCATTTTGGCTGCTTCCAGGTGTTTGTTTCTATGTATTAGGTAGAGCTGCTATGTCTCTTGGAATGTGTAGAGTGGCTTTGTGTAGTAGGTGTCCTGTAGGGTTCAGTGGCTCAGCCTCCCCAGTCCCCTGAGCTGGGCCTTCTAGGTGCTCCCCTGCGTGGGCTGTGTGCACTGACCTGTTGTAGTTGAGCCTTGGTTGCTGTTGGCGTCACTGGGAGGAACTGACCCCCAGACCAGTCAGCTGTGAGGGCCAGCTGCAGCTACAGCCAAAGGGCTGCTGTGCTGGAGACACCCCTATGGAGCAGGATTTACTTTGGTGTTCACCAAGTGTGCCCCTTGAGTGTGTCACTCGTGGATATGGTAGGGTTGAATCCAGCGTGGTCGAGTCTCACCACCAGGTGCACTGTCTCTGGGGCCTCCAGGGAGGTGCAAAGTCAGCCCTTGCCCAGGGCCACCCAGCATGAGCTACACAGCAAACCATAGTTGGCTGCTACTTGTGCCAGGCTTGGAGGTGCCCAGGAGAGGCCAAGCTATGAGCCAGTGCAGCTGCCGCTAGTGCCAGGCCTGGGGCCGCTTATCAAGCCGTATGGGGCCCGCTGCTGCTTGTTTGAGATTTTAGGAAAGTCCTAAGCATGAGGCTCGAGAGGCCACTTGCACAGAAAAGCCCCTGGAAATGGCCTGGATGAGCTGCAGGTGGGGAGGGGCGGGGCCTCCGGGAATCACGGGGCGGGGCCAAAGGTGGGAGTCAGGTGCTGGCGACTCAAACATGGCGCCTGCCTGCGGGCTGCGTGCGGGGAGGATTCGCCACAGGAGCCATGGCCTCTGCCAGCCCTTCTGCCTGGAGGAAGCCGCCCCTCCGCCTCTCGCCCGGATCTCAGGCAGGTTAGTTCCTCCCCGAGTGTCCCGGGTCCTTTCAGGCTGCTCCCGGCGCTGGGCTCAGAGGGAGCGTCCGAGTGAGTCTGTGCCGGGCCCTTTAGAGGAGCTGCTGGGGCTCCCGCAGCCTCCGCGACCCTCAGCCACAGTCCCTGCTGGTTTCACAGCCCGGAGTTGTGGGGACGTCTCTTCTGGCCCTGGAGCCCTGGGCTGGGGGCCTGCTGTGGGGCTGGGACCCCTCGCTCCTCCAGGGAAACCTCCACCGCCGAGATGTCCTCCTGGGTTTACGCCACGGCACCGGGTGTGGGCCCGCGGCCGCGTCTCAGGGATTCAGCCGCAGTCTCTCGCGTCTCCGCCCCTCCTCCCAGGCTCGGTGCTCCTTCAGCCCCTGGTTGTGGGGCTTCTGTTCAGCCGGTTCTCAGGGGGCGCTGAGTGACGGTGGTCCTGTGTTTTAGTTGTGAGTCTGATGTGTTGCGGGGGGCGGCGGGGGCAGCTGCTGCCTGCGCGCCGTCTCGTTTCTCCTCTCTGGTGATCTTGACGTTCAGTTTTTTGTAGTCTGCTGCTTTTGATCAGTCTCTATGTCCATGGCTAGGAACTGGCCGCCGAGGCTGAAAAGTAGAGACAAATGTAGGGTTTATTTCAATGCACTTCGTTTCTCTTCAGGAATGCGGTTCCTCAGTTTCTTATTGCTTCAGTTATTGGCAAATAATTTCAAACAGTTGTTTTATTTTGTTTTGTTTTAGTCAGCTTTAATAATTGATCTCAGTGGGAGGTTTTGTTTAATACCAACTACTACTGCGTCACAGTAAGAAACCCTGAGTTATAGTTTCAAATACATAAAATTATATTGAAGAAAAACTGGTAAAGTCCTTTCTTTCCATTATTGCACCATTTTAGATTTTTTGCATATTTATTATAATCTTACAATCTCAGTATATGGCATATATGAAACTTCATAATCTGAGTCTTAAACTACTTTTCCGATATCATCTCCCACCGTATTTCTTAAACCAAGCTGAACTTCTCAAGGTTTCAAAAAGGTTTCAAAAAGGTTTCATGCATTTCCTCATATCTACATTCTTGCATGCCATTTTATATGGCCAGTGCTAAGCTTCTCAACTTGTACATCTGGAATATTTGTATGCAGCCAATAGATTAAAGATGTGATAAGATACGAATCCCCTTAGCCCGTGGGGCAGCTGGTCAGAGCCAGAGGTGGCCAGAGCACTCAGGAAGTTGCCTCTAGCTGAGAATTATTTCCCCATTTCCCACAGCGGGCTATAAAAATATTCATGTGCCATAAGTTGAATATATTTGGAAGCAGTGGCCAGGAATATTTTCCTCCACGCTCTTCCCCATCCCCTTGTATAATCCATTTTTTCCATGAAAGGTTTTGGTCATTATTTAAGACTCTGCACAAGTGTAATCTCCTTTCCACTCACTTTATTCATTTCTATAACAACATAATTTTGTAATTTTGTGGGTTTTGATATTGTACCAAAATTATGAGTTTTCAGGTTAGGAAAACTAAATTTGAATCCTATATGAGTTCTTGTGGTCTTTGGTAAGTTTTCTCTGAGTGTCAGTTGTTACATCTGTAAAATAAGGAAAATACTACCTATCTCATATTTTAAAGCATACTTATTGAATGCATATTTTATGCTAACCACTGAACTGGGCATTGATTAAGAGAATATCTGTGAATGCATATAGTAATAGCACCAAAAGTAGCTTATTATAGACACTTAATTTTAAATTATACTTTTTGTTATTTTAATATCAATACATTAGGTTGATAACAGAAAGGTGTAGAACCAGTTTATAGATGTTCTAAATTTTAAAGTCTGACTAAATAGGTAAATTGTGCCCTGCAACATTAGGTCCTCTAAGCTCTTATTGTTCTGTAGACGAGTTCTAAATGGACTCCTTTGCCGTCCTTTATTCATGAGACCCATTAATTTGAGTACACAATCTACAGATCACACATGTCTTAAGTTTGCTTCCTAATTCATGATTATCTTTTTGCAGTGGCCCATTTATCCAACCCTGCAGGTTGTCAAGAATGTGGGCCCTAAATCAGGCCAATCTGGGGTTGGATTATGGCTCTACCATTTACTAGTTGTTCATTTCATGTTCTTAGAATGTTCGTTGATTAGTTAACCAATCTAGGCTCAAGTTTCCTCATCTATAAAAACTGATGTAATAATTTCATATGCCCTGTAGGAGTTTTGTGAGGATGGGGGCAGGAGTGTTCTACGTGTAAAATTTCATGGCACGGCACACAGAAAGTGCTCAATAACTGCTGGCTATCATTATTTTCCCAACTTTATGCTGTTTTCCAAAAGTCCTAATGCATTAGCCAAGGAGTAATTTAATCTATTTCCTTCTTCCACCCCCATTTTCCAGAGTTCTCAATCCCAGGTGAGGGTGTTGGAAAAGGTTTTCTTTCTGAAATGTTTTGGGCAATCCAGTTACTCCACATAAATCAAGTACCCCCTTGAGGTTCCCCAGTTTTTAAAAGCATGTGAATGTGGGTAGTCTTGGCTTCACTGCCTTTGTCCGGTGTGTAGGATGTCCTGGCAGTTCATCCACTTGAGCCTGAAATTTGGCTTTGGGGTTGGGTCCTGTTCACTTCCTCCTAAGTAGACTTTCAGGCCAGGAAAATGTTGTAATAGAGTTTCTTCTCTCCAGAAAATCCCTAAAGATTCCTCCTCTTGGACTTCAGGGTAGATATTTAAATACTGCCTTCCTGGGATACTTTATAGTTTAGCCGAGGTTTAAATTTTTTAAATTGTCTGCCTTAATAAATATGTCCAACCTCTCTATTCATTCTGTATTTGAACCCAAGATCAGGGGGCTGTTTATATTTAAGCCCCTTCCAGAAACACTCATTCTTTTTTCTTTGTAACCTTTTAACCTATGTGTGTGTGTGTGTGTGTGTGTGTGTGTGTGTGTTAGGCTCTTTAGGTGCTTGCTGACTTTTCCATTTACACGTTTAATCTTCTTTTATATTTTAATATATGCACTAGGGCACAATGAGGGTTTTTTTTAATGCTAACATAAAAGGCAGAGAAAAAAATACTTTGGACCAAGAACAAAATATGCAGGAAATGGACATGGAAAGACCCATTTTAAGTTTAGCTGGTAAAAACATAAGCTCTTTAGGGAGGGCGAAAGTGCTTCCAGAGGACAGCCCTAGTAATAGAAGAGACTCCCATGGCTCTGATGCACAGTCATTTCATATTAGGCTGTGTTCCTGAGTGCAGTGTGAAAATGGATGAAAAGCACTATCAGGACAATTTATTGTTGAGGCCCACAAGTCATGGGGCAGAAAATTTTAAATATACCGAGGGATGCATGCAATGGCACAAATGACTGCACTACAAAGGGTAACCTATACCAAGAACCACTGCTTAGAAGCCCTTTACTCATCTACATCCAGGGTGTGTTGTTTTCTAATTGAAGGCACAGGGATAGGTGGGGGCTATGCGAAGGGTTTCCTCAGGTACAGAGAAGTGTCCTTGGAATATATGCTATTCCTAACAGAGTTCAATAAAGCATTAGAGCTGATGGCTACAAAGAAGAATGTTCCTCTCGTTAGCTAAGTGAGGCATGCACTTCTTTGGGGAAAGGAAAAATTCAATCCAAATAACCCTGAGAGCTTTTCCCTTTTTCCTGTTATACCTTCAATCACCTTCACAGATATCCTAAAGACTAATGCAGTGAGAGCCGAATTCCCTTAAGAATGGTCAGTGCCTTTTAGAATAAGCGCTTATGAAGGGTCATGAGTGGAGGGGCCTGCCTCATCTTAGACTGTGAAGTTGGCAGGCTACACTCTTACTTGCTCTGTCTGCACTTCCATCACCTCGATTATGTTCTAAAAAAGTCTCATGGATTTCATTCTTACAGAACGTGTGAGTAGGATTCATTAATTGAATGAGACTAATCCATGTCCAGGGACAGTGGAGAAGCCAAATGTGCCAGAGCTTTAGATCCAGCTTTACTACCATCTCTACCCTCACCTTCTGCCATCTCTTTGCCCTCCAGTGTGTATAAAGAAAGGCCCGATTTGTTACATGGGAAGGTTACTGGATAGTTCTTCTCAAATGTTCTTATGTGAGGTTTTATATTCCCTGAAGTTTGACATTTCCTGGATTTTCATTAATTCTGATGGCTGGAAAATTATCACCTAGTGAAATTTGTAAAATCAAAGTAGCCATGGGCCTCTCTTAAATACCAGCTTTAAAATGCTTATGGAGCCTGGCAAACTAATTGGCTTTTCTATATGTTCCTTCTTATAGAACAGTTGCAACCTAATACTGGGAAGACTTCCAAAAGAATTTCATCAAATAATAAGTAGATTATTCGGTGATCCATAATGATATCTTCAGACCCAAACACAGAAACACTTTCTTGGAAAGATTACAGTGGAAGAGAGATTCAAAACGGACAAATATTTTTATAATTTTCAATAACAGTAACATAAATATTATGTTGGCTAGTGAATGGTATTTTATCGTTTTCAATATTTTGACTAATAAAATTTATGAACGCCTTATTTAAACATATGACAAATGCTATTGGTACTGAAATATTTTTATGTTAAACACACCTTTGACAGATAATATCGTTGTGGTTTTTTTTTTTCTAAACTAAGCCAACTTGGTGCTGAGAAGTCTATTTTATATCCTGACTCATTGTCATTCCAAATCTAAGACTTCTCCTAGAAGATCAGTCAGTATACAATGTTTAAATCACTATTTACAGTGCCCTATATACTTTTCCCTGGATAGGCTTCATGCATTTCTTTTAATGAACGTTTGATTTTTAGACTGTGCTGTGGCCAAGGTATCCCCTATGAGCTAGAGAGAAAGAGATTTCTAAGTAACTATTACACCATCTTGGTAATAGAGTCATATTATCAATTGCTAGAATTATAAGCAGAAAACTTGAACTTGAGCACTCTGTGGAGAGAATCTGAAAGCAAAAAATAAAAATAAAAATCTAAATAAAGTCAATGTAAAAATAGAAAAGATGTTCCAGTGCTTATTTGGAGTTTGTCAAAACTAGAATTATACAAAGAACAGAGACAGAGCTAGACAAAGTTCAGTTTCAGGTACATCTTCTGGTTTAACAAGCCAGGTCTTGTATTAAGAGTGGTCTAATTGACCATGGCAGGCAAGAGGCCCTTAAAGAAAGGTTTTCCCAGTGTATGCCTTCTCTGAGTGATCTCCCTTACTAAAAAGCCTGAAATTTTTAATCATAAAACCAAACTATAAAATCAATTGTTTTCAAGTAACAAAAGACGTTAATGCAATTTTTATAGCGCAATGGCTCTCATATGTTAGCACAGGCTAATGCTTCATATTACAAGCTGTAATTGGTCTCAGAAATTAATAAGTATGTGATTTGGAAGTATTGCCTGTCTTTTGGGATATATAAAATAAATGATCTATTTTACTAGACTTCACATTTTATATCTTCTGGTGATCAAAGAGAACAAAAATAAAACATTTTCTTGAAAGCACAATTTTAAGAACCATGAATCCTTATATATCTTTTCAACTTTTTAAACTGGAATGAGATTCTCTCTTTTTCCAATTTCTTTTTTTCTACTCATGCCCCAATTAAATTCAACAAATAATTATTGAATGCAACAATGAACCCAGCACTCTGCTCACAGGAATAGTATGAACAATAACAGCAGAAGTCATGGTTTCCATTAGGGATATAAAATTTTGTTAGAAAATGTAAGTATAAGTTAAATAGATAACATAATAAAACAGTATGCCATGCAGGGTGCAAAAAAGTATATCTAGTATAGTAATACTACAGGTAATATTAGGGAAATTTTGCAGAGCAGTTGAGGTGCCAGATAATGGTAGATAGGAAAAAGACAGATTTTAGAGAGGAATACTTTAAAAATACAATTTAGTAAACTTGGCAACAATCATGAATTCTTGTACAAAGTAGGTTCTTTAAGACTGCTGCTTAGGTGAACTACTGAAAATAGAAAACTGAATAAAACATAAAACACACACACAAAAAAAGCCAATTGGAGGGTTTAGAAAACCACCAAGAAGACTTCGGAGAGAAAAGACATGTATTAAAATAAGTCATACATTTGCCACTGCAATTTTCCCCTGGGGGCATTTGGCAATTCAAAGCACTGAGCATAGAGACTAGCTGAAAATATCAGACTATAGGTTTAATCAACCAAACTGGATTCAGGAAACAAAAAACTGGAATTCAAGGCCACCAAGACAGCCAAAATTTGAGATTCCAAGTTCCCAGCTAACAAAGAGAATCACAGATAAATGAGCTCAACATTCTCTGTACACTTCCCTTAAGGGATTTTCTAATTCCTAAACCACTTTTGTGTCGGCCAAATTTAAAAGAAAAAAAGTAAAAATAACTGATAAGGAGTAAAACACATTTTATCAGTCTCACAATGTTACAGAGTAAAAAATTAAAATTTAGTGCCCACCAAGGAGAAAGGACCCTCATTGATGGAGGCCCTTGTAAAAGATCCTTCCTAGGTTTAAAAGCACACCAGAAATAAGCCAACCTTCAAAAACATTTAACCAATAATTATTTTAATTTGAATGGAAACAACAACCAACCCATAGTCTCATTTGTTGCCAGATAAAAATTAAATCTCTGGTACAAGAGAAAGACTCCATAAATTTTTATATACAAGGTACAATAAAAAATTACCAGGTATGCCAGAAGATAGAACCAAATGATCAAAAATCAGGAGAAAAAGTCCCCAGATAATAGAAACAGACACATAGGTGATCCAGATATTGCACCTAGCCAATATGACTTTTAAAATAATTATGGTTACGCTAAAAAAAAAAGTACAAAATGGACAGCCTCACTATAGAAGTGGAATCTATAAAACAGAATCAAGTGGAAATTCTATAACTAGAAAATGCAATAATTGAAATTAGGTATTAAATATTATGAACTCTAAGCAGGATATATGCAATGAAAAATACACCTCATTATGGGCTAGAAAAATTGTTGAACAACAAAGCCTAAGAAATTATTTTAAAAGCAGCCAAGAAAAGCAATCACGTTACTTTCATAGTTGCAACAGTAGACAGAATCAAATTTTCAACAGACAAAAGGCAGTAGAATGACACTTTTAAAGTTCTGAAAGCAATAACAGCAACTTAGAACTCTATAATTAACAAAACTAAGCATCACAAATGAAGGGAAAATACATTTAATTTTCAGACCGAAAAATGTATTGGCAAGAAATTAGTATTAAAATAAGCATTAAAGGGAATTTTTCTGGGAGAAGAAAAATAATCCAAGATTAAAACAGTAATGCATGAAGGAACAAAAGCTGATAGAAAGGCTAAATATAAGGGTAAATGTAGTAAATGTTGACTATAAAAAGCAATTGTAACAATATTTCATACTGCATAAGATATATGCAGATTTAAAATGTTACCAAAGTAGAAAAAGATGAGAGATAGTTAAATGGAGTTAAAATAAATAAGATCCTTGCATGTCCGGAAAGTGGTAAACATACTAATTTGAAATACAGTCTAATAAATCAGAGATCAATCTTGCAATCTCCAGGGTAACAACAAAAATAATTAAGGAATACATAACTAACAAAATAAAATAAAGCATAGATTAAAAAATCTATGAAAGACAAGAGCAAAAGTGCTGGGACGATAGGAACCATATAATAAATGCTAAATACAAATCACAATTATCAGTAAAACTTTAAATGTAAATGGACAAAATGATCCAGTTAGAATTCAGAATTTTCTGACTGGGTAAAAGAATAAATAAAAATCAACTATAAACTGTATAAGATACAGTCCTTGAATGTTTAAAAGTAAAAATGTTAGACATATGCCATGTACACTCTAAACAAAAATAATCTGAGATAGCCATAGTGATATCTAATAAAAGAGGCTTTAAAGCAGGAAGTATTACTAGGCAGAGAGAAACATGTCATAAAGATGAAGTTACCAATCCAACAGGAAGATATATCAATTCTAAATCCTTCTGCACAAACATATAGGAAAATTTTGAGTATACCCGGCCTTCAGAAACTAATAGAAAAAAGCAGACCAAATATCTTAAAAATTAAAGATTATTAATTCACATCAGTATGAATTTAATGTGCATTTTACTGCATATATTACCTTTCATAATACAAACTTTTCTAGTGTTATACAAGCCCCTCTTTCTTCCTCTCTTCCTCTCCCTGCCTTAGACCCCATAGCCAATCTGTCAGAGTCCTATTGATGTCACCTTCAAAGTGTAGCCGGCACCCATTCCTTCAGGGTAGTACCCACCACCACCTGGGTCTGAACCACCCTCGCTGAGTTTGTGTGAGTGACGTAGCTTTCAGCCAGTCTTCCTGCTGCTGTCTTTCTCTCCTACAGTTCAGACCCATCAGAGGAGTGATGACCTGTTTCAAAGTATAACACAGTCTTTACGGCGGCTTCCAAGGCCTCCTCCCTTTGCCCAGAGGAATTATCTCCCCTCTCCTGCTCTGCTCCATCCTCAGTGGCCCCATTGATTGGCTTCCAACATTGTAGGCACACTGTCGACTTAAAGTCTTTTTTCTAGCTTTTCTTTCTGCATAGAATTCCCTTCCTTGTACATCCATTTAGTTAGGCTCCTCATTTCTTTCACTATTTGCCCAAATTTCAGCTTTTCAGTGAAGAGTACTGCAGTAGATTTCATTATCAGCATCCACCTCCCTTCTGTAACGTAAGGTTGGGCTTGGCCGTCTGACTTGCTTCGGCTAATAAGGTATAGGTTAGAAAGAAGCTTTGATAGGTTGTGCTTTGCTGTATTCCTTTTGAACCCAATACTACGGCTAAGAAAATACTGTTCCTGCTCCATTCGCCTGTTTACAGGAGAAAGGATGACTGCTATGAACAAAGTTCCTGCCAACCAAAGGTGGACACATATGTTAAGTGAAACAGAAATCTCTGTCACTATAAACCACTAAAATTTGGAACTCTTTTTCTTTTTTTCCTTCTTACTACAGCATGACCTAAGTCTATCTTCTTTACATTACAAATTACCATCCCTTTTCCTGCTTCCCTTGTCCTGGTGACCCTGATCTACTGTATTCTTCATTCCATAGCAGATATCACCTTCCATCTTTTGGGAGATTGCCTTTATGAGTCACTTGTGCTTCTACACATCTTGCTGGGTATGCCAAGATGCAAAGTGCGGATAGCTCTTTAACTCGGACATTTCTCAGAGTTGTGTTTGTAGCAAGCAAATCTCAAGAGAGAAGTTTGTATCTCTTTCTGAGCCAACGAAAAGACTTGCTTATTGCCTGTTATAAAGTGGTGATTTTCTCTCACGTGGTTTTCCTCAGTTGTGTTACAACTCTACTGTGTCACAGCATACATCTGGTTCCATCTGCATAATCGCCATGCAAATATGCTCATGTTCATATTGCCTGCTGTGTTGTGCATAAAAGAGAACCTTGTCTCTGACCTAAGGGCCTCATGTCTTCTGCTAACAACCATGAAACAGTTAACAGGGTCTTTATCTTATTAACTTTCAAGTAACTAAAATCCCAGATTACATCATAACATTATTTTATTAACTGAATTATTATATTTATTACTTATTCTTTGTCTCTTCCCACTAAAATGTAATTTCCTTGTAAGTAGAGATACGTGATTTATGCCCAACTATTAGGTTAAGCCTGGGACATAGGAAAACACTCAGTATTTCTTGTTTAAATGAATGAACAATAAACAAATGTCATCATGAAATAATAAGCACCTAAAATATGTTGAGCTTCCATGCTGGAAGTAGGAAGCTATGTTAGATAATTGCTATGTTCTCTTCTATTAGATAATGTAATTAAGACTATGTAATTCTATGACTAGTTTATAAGCAACCCATACTGTAAAAATTATAAAAAGGAGATTTAAAATATAAGGCATGAATGAGAAATACTTAGGAATTCTGTCTCCAAGTAATTCAGGAACATGATAGAATAATTTTTCATAAATTAATATGTAGAAAATGGCCATTTGGATACCTTTTATTATGAATATGGTATGTGTTTACGTGTGTGTGTGTGTGTGTGTGTGTGTGTGTACTAAAGGAATTGTTAAGACTGAAATAAAATAATTTCTTGCATCCAAATTGGTACATTTGCTAGAGCAGTAATAATTTAAAAAGGGGATATAATTTTTTCCAGTTGAAAATGGGTTCTTTCGACACTTGAGATGGAAATATGAAAATTCATTTTTACCTTGGTGAATGGTTGGCAGTGAAGCGAGATTGTTGAGGATATTTTATCTCAGGAGTGGAGGTGGGCTTGACATCTGAAAGGAAGAGGTTAGAACACATCACTTGGGTAGAGTAGGAGGAAATGAAATCTCAGAAGTGGGCCAGGACATCTTTACAAAGGGGAACAACTTTGGCAAGTGACTAGATAAAGTTCCCGATGGTTTGGTTAGTGGGTGAAGTGCCCCAGAAAAATGGAATGCATGTGAGGGGATGGTCAGTTCACTCAGCAGCTCATTGCGTGGAGTCAGATTGGGTAAAATGAAAAATTTCTAAAGGCTTTTTTTTCTGTGGTGGACTTGGAGGGGATAGAAAGAAACACATCTTATTTCCTGAGTTCTTTCCTGATTACCTAGAAAGCCACGTTTATGTTTCCTAAAACACTGAAGTCAGGATCAAACTATCTCCGTTACATAAGCCAGGTAAAACCTTTGATGTTGAACAAATCATTTCAGGCATCAGTCTGACAAACCACAGTTCTTCTGAAAAGTCTAAGAAAGTGTAAGTTAGTTTCCTTTACTGCTTCTCTTAAATAATTAACTATCAAAAATGTTTGTAGCCCCAAATTTTTAGATAAAGTTAAAGAACACAGTAATTTGCTTAGAGTCAACATGTTCCAAATTTCCTCAGTAGTGTGCACCACATTACATAAAGAAAAAAGTAGAGAGAAAAGAAATTGCATTTTCTGATCTCTTGTGGTAAAAATAAAATTCTTATGTTCCTGACTGCAAGATCTTTCTACTTTTGCTTCAAACAAGAAAAGGATTTTAGATTATAGTGCTCAGATGACGATAAGAGACAATAAGGTCAATAAAGAAATCTGTTAGAAAATGCCAGACTAATAAAATACTTCTGGTTTGATTCCTGAGTAAATCCCTTAAAAGAAAGGACAAACTATTTTTAAATCGATAATTAAACTCAACAGCATTAGAAAATGAAAACAATACCTTCCTGGCCCAACTCTCGTAGAAACAGACTATTCAGGGCATGATTCAAAAGGTCCATGCATAATACAGCAGCTCTGCATGGGTAGACTAGTAGTTCATAGGAATTTCTGTAAAGTAGAAAGCAGGTAGAATCAGATTGACAGGGAAGCTGCAGGGTAACATGGAACAAAACAGTATATAGACATGCTATCATGGAAGACAGATCAAAGTAACTGAATGTGAGAAGCAGAATGATACTCAGGGGATCTGCCTGGGTGACTAACTGTAAACTTCATGGGAACTAGACCCTCCTGTCTCCCGCTTTGGCTAATTAAGAGGAAGCAAAGGTATTTGGAATAATCCAGGTAGCTAGCTACTCTCTAAAAGGAGATGGAACCCCATATCCAGAAGACACGTTATAATTACTCCTCTTACAGGCATATTCTATCCACTTCCCACAATCATGCAAATTCATACAAAATTTGAACAGAGGTTATCAAATAACACAATGAGCAGACAGTAATGAACCTCCAGGCATATGAAGAAAATCCAATAATCAGAATAACATAGAAGAAAATTTCTCCCATAAAAATTACCATCTTCAAAGTAAGTGTACATACAACAAAATTCAGACACAAAAAGGGTTAGGAAGAGCCACATAATAGAATGCACAGTAAAATGTAGAACTCAGAGGATGAATAGAAAAGTTAAAAGCTTCTCGAAAGACAAAAACAATTTACCTACAAAAGAACTGGTTGTTCAGTTGTGTCAAGTGCAGCGTGAATCTTTTACAAGACGTCTTTATGAATTACTTCTGTAATTAAAAAATAATAATTTAAAAACTAAAAGTTAATTATTTCAATCCTATATCCAAATACATGCATACTTTATGGATTTGCCTTGTAAGAGCCTTAATTCCAGGGGCTGAGTTAAAAACCATGTATTGCTTAGGTATAAGACACTATTTTGGAGACTGTGTGTGTGTGTGTGTGTGTGTGTGTGTGTGTATTGGAAACTTCCTAATATTAAATTTTCTCATATATTTATATATTATTATATCATTTTACATTAAAATTATTTCTGGGTGATAAATTATTTTCTTAAAGAATATGTTCCCTTGGGAAGGTCAGTGATAGATTTTAAGGGCCAAAGTCTTGAAATTATCTAATATTATCTGACTAAAAGCTTAATTAACCAATAGAACCCCCCAACCCCCACCTACTTTCTTTCCCACTCACATAGGTAAAGAAACAGGACATGACAGAGAACAGAGGACTTCCCTATTATTTTTCCAAACCAAGGTTCCTTGGGTCACCATGCCAGTGTGTATTTTGAAAGTTCCTAGAAAGCCCTGTTTCACGTATTCCATTCAATCTCCAGAATGTGATGTATTTAATTCAAGTGTTACAGGAAGATGAACAATATAGATTTGTTAGTGTCCTTTTTATGAACAAAGATAACATTTTGGTCATAATTGTTACAAATGAATACTTTGTGGTTTTTTAAATTCACAATTAAGTTATGCAAACTAGAGGAAAGTAGAAAAGGTCAAGAAAAGTCTAGAATTCCATTAGATATTTATTGTTCTTTCAAATGATTCTAATAAAAGAAAATAATCCAGTGGATTAACAAAAATGCACATCTTTAAATAATGCACTGTCATTGTTCTGAATATGTGATATCTTTCCTAAGATAAGAGACAAGGTTATGTCTTTTCAGCTATTCAAACAATTCACAACTGCTCAGTTTGGGTATCCAGAGCTGGCTTCATAGCTAAAATAATTTCTGAAATCTGCTTTCTGAGATTAGCAGTGCCCTCTCCCCTAATTTGAACAAAAATAATTGGAAAGGCACATGTACGAGCTTCCAGTTTATACAAGTTCATTTATTTAAAATCCCTTGAGCTCCTCCAATTAGAAAACAAGTTTTTGAGTTAATATCCTTCAATTGTTAAAAACTTGCGTCACTGCGAGAGCATAGCGAAACGTAAAGGTCCCAGCACACTGGCAGTTGATTGTGAGGGGATGTGATTGTTCCACATTTAGACTGGAAAGGGTTAGGAACTCTGCTTCCCAATGTGGTTAATGAATGAAAGGAAAATTGGACTCCTGAGCCAGAGTCAATGACCTAAGGGGGTGAAAAATGTTCACAGGTTAACAAGGGCAACTGTTTCTTGCCGTAATTCCCAGAGGAGGTAAATGACAAAAGGGCCAATAAACTTCTGTCTTTGTATTATTTATTAATCCATTTTCTTCCTAGGAAAAATAACTTGGCATAGCTCTGAAAGATGCTAGCGTTGAGCATCTTAAACTCTATGCCTGTTCCTTCTTGCGACTGACTCACTCATTCATGATTCTATTTTGTTTTAATAATGCATTTGGCATGTTTAATTTAGATCTACTAAGAGATGAATTTATCATCCTATAAATTTTTTAATATTATGGATATCATATTCCCTCACATATTCAGCAAAGTTGAAATTAGAGCTGCTAACTTTGCAGTGACCTAGTGACAGATTCTTTTTTATCTAATGATACAAGTGGCTATAGAGATTTTTTCCCCATTAAAGTGGGAATTATTTCCAACATTTGTTTAAAAATATTGTTTTCTCTGAACTGAAGGGAGTTTTCATAACCATAGCCAAGACACCACCCCTGGTCATGTTCACAGATACAAAACCCCTGATTGGCTGCTGATGAGTCATTCCTGGTGAGGAATCTTATCTTAACACCTGCCTTATCTTGAACATCCTTTTCAACTTCTTCTAGAAAAAACAATAACCAAAAAGGAAAAAAATATTTGGGACCAATCCAGTTTTGAAACACCTGCCTTAGAGATAAAGACTATAATTTTAGGCATCTGTAAAGTCCTTATTTTGGCCCGGAATTTGTTCTGCCTATTGTGAGCATCTGCTGACTTTCTCAAATCTGTACTGTGCCTTGGAATTACTTTAGGCTAGTAAATTACAAAATGACAAGATCATCTTTGTTTCCATGGAAAAATGTGTGTATCAGAAAAATCTCTGGAGCTCTGGCTTCACAGTAAATGTATTTTATGAGTTAAAGAAACATTACAACACTGGCTCTAATGAATCAGTCAATAGTCCTTTATGATGTAATTCCAGTCTGATAGTGATAATCTTCAACTGAAAGTTAAAGAGGATATCCCAGGTTTATGTGACCACTGTGAACCAAAATAGAACCATTTAGCAAAAAAAAAAAAATTACAGACAGGAACTACACAGCTGGAAACCAGAAGCACCGGTTTTACTTGGGCTATTAAGAAAATTCACAGTTAACTGAATAAAAAATATTTGTTTTACCTCCTTTATTTTCCCCTTGGTAATCAGATGTGTCCCAGATTGGTGCCTGTGAAGAGGTTATTATAAGGGCATAAATTTGTTTTTAAACCATGAGTTAATTTGCTGTATAAACAAGCACAAATTACTGAGCAATTAGATAATTTAAGCTCTTTTATTAATTAGCTATATTAATTTTTAAAGATATACTTTTCTCATGTGTACCTGCTCCCACATTGGACAGTCCTTGCCTGAGGCTCACTTAGCTGAACTGGAGACAATCAGAAACTACCTGGAAAGAAACAGGGAAAGTGTCTCAGCAAAATTAACCAGCTTCGGGGGGCTTGCCTTGCTAACCCAGACTGACTACGTGATGGCAAATGCCTTGATACTAAAAACAAGCTTTTAAAAAATAAATAAGTAAAAGCCCTAAATAGCATCATAAGGTCCTCTTTCCGGTTAGCTTTCTGAGGGTCGGCTGGCACTAGTGAAAAAGAAAGGTGACAGAAAAAGGCCAGCAGGAAAGGGCAGAGGGCAGAACTTAAGAGCTTATGGTTAAAACGGTGACATCAAGAGTTCTTTTAAAGTGACAATGGAACCCTCGTTCATCACTGAGGCTAGAAAACTGGTCAGCCATTCTAGAAGTTTCTCAAAAGGTTAAACATAGAGCTGCCGTATGACCCTATAACTCCTCTCCTAGACATGTACCTGCTATGGACTGAATTGTAATTAATTCACTGCCATCAAGGGCCCAGCGTGCACAAGCCTGGGTGGGGCAAGGCTGTCTCCTCCTAGGCTACAGAGGGTGGGGCCACCTCCTTGGTTTCAGCAGGATAGGCTCTTCCTGCTCAGGGCCTCAGGGGCAAGGCCACAGCGCATGAAGGAGAGGGCAGGGTCACCAGCCAGACCCCAGGCTGCTGCCCTGTGGGCCCTGATTGTGAAGCTCCACTCCGATGGGTCTGGAAGGTGGGGCTCCCCCTGTGGTGGGCCCAGAGGGCGGAACAATTAGTCCAAGAGGATTATTCTGAAGCTATAACAGCTCGTGATATTTGCCTTGCTCGGTTTTAGAATTGCTTGGGACCTGACACTCCTTTCTACTTTATGTTTCCCTTTTGGAATGGAAATGTCTTTCCTATGCCTGTCCCACCATTTTATTTTAAAAGCACGTAACATGTCTGGTTTTGCAGATTCACAGCTGGAGAGGAATTCTGCCTCAGAATGAAATCATTCCTCCACCTTCACTTAAACTTGGAGTTAATGCTTGGAATGAGTTAAGACTTTAGGGTCTGCTGGAATGATATGAATGTATTTGGCATGTAAGAAGAATGCGAATTTTGGGGAGCCAGAGGGTGGAATGCTATGGGCTAAATTGTGTCCCCTAAAATGCCTATGTTGAAACCCTAACCCCCAATTTGACTCAACTTGAAGATAAAGCCTTTAACGAAGTACTTACAGTTAAATAAGGTCATAAGGATGAGGCCCTAATCTAAATGGACCGGTGTCTTTATTGGAAGAAAAGAGACATTAGGAGTCTATGTGCATAGAAGGAAAGCTGTGTGAAAACATAACAAGAAAGTGGCCATCTGCCAGTGAGGAGAGATTTCACCAGAAACCAACCCTACTGGCACCTTGATCTTAGAATTCTAGCCACTAGAAATTCGAGAAAACACATTGCTATTGTTTAAGCCAACTAGTTTGTCATAATCTGTTATTGCAGCTTGAGCAGATTAATATAATTCTCAAAGTGTGAAAAAGATATGTCCACACAAAAATTTCTACATGAATTCCATAGAAGCATTACTCAAAATAGTCAAAATGTGGAAACAAACCAAATGTCCATTAACTAATGAGTGCATAAACGAAATGTGGTATATTCCCACAATGGAATATTTTTTTGGCAATAAAAAGAATTAAGTACTGATCCATGTTATGACATACATAAGCTCTGAAAACAGTAAGCTAAAAGAAATGAGTCACAAAGTATCACATTATATATGGTCCTATTTTTATGAAATATCCAGAAAAGAGAAGTCTATAGGTAAAGACAGTAAATTAGTGGTTGCCTGTGTCTCAGAGGGGTGGGGGAAAGGAAGGTGATAAGGGGAATGATTGCTTAATGGGTGTGGAATTTCTTTTTTAGGGTGATGAAATGTTCTGAAGTTCAACTATAGTGATGTTTGCATAAGTCTTTGAATATACTGAACATTACTGACATGTACATTTTAAATCGGTAAACTTTATGGTGCATGAATTTTATCTCAATACATTTTTTTCAATTGGCATCCTCCAAGGCCACACTAATTAATACTGATATGCATGGTTTATAGACAGTATATCCAATGGCACCTACAAGGGCACCAGTCCACTTAGATTAGGGCCTCATCCTTATGACTTCATTTAACTTCAGGTACTTCGTTAAAGGCCTTATCTCCAAGTTGAGTCACATTGGGGCCTAGGGCTTTAACATACATATTTGCAGGAGACACAATTCTATTTATTCAGGCATGAATCTGTCTAAAATGGAAATAACACCCCTGATTCCTCCTACTAGTCCCAAAAGATTATGGCAAGTGCTTCAATTTCCTATTTTTTAAATCTCTTCCAGTCTTTTCTTTATCTTCTCACTCTTTCATTTATTTTATTGAATAATTTCGTTCTGAAAGCATTAGGTTAGGCAGAACAAGGTAAGTGGCTATGGCAGCATGGTAACAGAGGACATGAGGCTCATTAGAGGGGAGGAGTGTCAGAGCTCAGAGTGAGGAGTATGCCCACAAAGCAGGGATGTCTTGGAAATATTGTCTAAGTTCTACTGGGTTTAGACTGTCACCCTGGCATGAGGTATCAGAGCCTAAGAAAGGTAAGAGGGCATCCCTATAGAAGGGCTGTCCCACAGAGTGTCCAGCCTGAGTGAAAGTGGGAGGATGCACACAGGACAATGTTCCAATGTGGGGAATCAGAGAAAGAGAAGAGCAAGGAGTGTGTTCCTGAGGAGGGACAGCCTGGTGTGAAATATCAGAGGCCAAGATGGGCAAGGAAGATATCAAAGCAAGTGAGATGGTCTGCTGTTTTCCGTTAGAATCCAAGCAAGGTGAGGAGGAAATTTATGTAGAAGGACAGCCCAGCATGAGTTGTTGGAGCCCATGTGTGCTAACCAGGGTTTCTATGCAAGAAGGTGGGTTGCCAAGAGTGGAGAGTCAGAGTCTGAGCAGGTTGTGGAGGGCGTCCACATGGAGGGGCTGTATAGTCTGAGGTATTGCAGCTCACAACTCAGTGCTCTGGAAGGGGAAACAGAGAAATGGGCCTTTGTGGCAGAATCCACAAAGCTGGGAAAGCTGGGTGCTCACTGACTCTTACATTGTCCCTTGGAAGAAATATTGGGCCAAGAAGGTTTTTCTTGGCACTGAGCTCTGCTATCTTGGGTGGGGTGATGTGTATAAAGTCAAATTATTCCTCTTACCTTCTCCAATGCATCCAAATTTGCAATTTGTTTTGTTTTGTTTCAGTTATGTGCTGAAAGTTCTCTGCTGTACTACTGGACTTTCACAAAAGTTCACTTGTCCATGATTAATTGTCTAAAATAGTGTTCTCCAGAAAAGAAACATAGAGAAAGAGTTCTGAGAGTAGCTAGATCCAGCTCACAGGGTTCACAACCAGGACCTAGGTCTGTACTCTTCTTACCCAATGCACAAGTGAATGAGACTCCTCTCAGGTCCCTTGGCATATGGTGCTGGATTGAATAGCTCTCAAAGGTACTTTTACCTGTGGTTGGAAGCCAAATTGTTGAAGAATGGATACAGCCAGAAATGTCTTATTTGGCCATCTTGCTGATCTATCCCACATCATCTATTTTTCTTGAATTAACGCTCTTAGTGTTGTTGTAAGCCTTTGGTCAATTTCCAGAGTTCTAAAAAAGTTGATTTAGATTTGTTTTCTCATTAATTTTATGGAAGCAAGGATTTTCAGAAGTCTTTACCTCACCATTCCTTAAGTGCTTCTCTTGCCTTTCATTTTACTATAGGACATGGTCAGTCATTATCTAGACCTAAACATTTTAAATGATAGCTTTTCAGAAGATATATACCAATAAGATGAATAAACTTTTAGAAATGTAAACTTGAGTTACCCCATATTATTTAAACCCTTCATTCTCTCAAATCAGATCTTTCTGAATATTAATCAAAGATCTGATGACATCCAGTTCCAAATTTGCTATTTTCTTCCAGGCATCCTATTACTCAGAACTGTTTGCCAAGCATGCTGTACTCACTGCTTTTAATTTTCACACACTCTGTTCCCTTTGGCCATCTTGCCTGAAGAATTTCTTCTAGTCATTCTTCAAGTCAAATCTCAAGTCAAAACTCAATCACTCCTTCTCTAAAGTCTTCCTGTAATGCCAGAAGTAATGTCTTTTTATATCTCCCTCACACCATGTACATTGTTCTATTAAAACACTGTTACATAATATATAACTGTCAAATATGGATAATTTTCCTTTCTTTCTTCTCCAGCAAATGATAAATGGCTTTGTTCTTTTTTCTTTCCTGGTAAGAAAAATCCCCTTTAGCTCAGTAATGCCTCTGAGTGCACCAAGAGTTAATGGTTCAGAGCTCAAAGGAAAGGACTTGGCATGGGCTCGGATGGGAGGAGAATTATGAAGCCAAAATATTTGTCTTCATTTTTTCCTCCAACTCTAGGAAGGGAGAAAACATAAAATTGAATATTATATTAAGCGTTAAACAAGGATAACATTCTCACTCTATGATTAAAGGGCAATGGTGCTATTGTGATGTCAGGTATAATAAAACAAACTAAATAAATTATAAGAAGTAATCCTGTTTGTAGGAAGTTATACTGGTTGACATGTCATATCTTTTCCATTTGTAGTTTCCCTAACTTTCTGATTTGTTTCCAACAAAAATTGGTGTTGGTAAGAGGAATAAAAACCTAAGCATGGGAAGAACTTGATGGATAGCTTTATGTGGTGTGCATGGAAAAATCCTCTTCAGGAAAAAATCCAAATTACTAACTGGAAAAGGGTGGGAAGAATAACTCATGTCAGTAAAAAAAAAAAATTATGAAAAATCAAAAGGTCAGAACTTTGGATATTTGTAAGTTAAGGTGTATTTTGACTTGTCCTGGAGAGATTCAAAAACTACAGTTGAACTGAATTACTTCCAATGAATTGCTTGGCTCAAATAATTTCCTATTTCACTACCTTGCTTGCCATAAGGATGAGTGAAATAGACCAGTGCAACTAGTGAGCCAAATTACACAATATTTTTGGGAGACCTTGAATCATGACAGTGTAAACTATATTGCATCACATTTCTCTTCATGTACCATTATTCCATTATTGTAATCAATGATTAGCTCTTCAAAGTAACCAAAACTTTTGCCAAACTTTCTTATATTCTTTCTTCTACACTTAGAAATGTAGTATAATTTCTCATACAAGAAAAGAAATTAATGTATGACAGATGTCCATTCATTGATTAATTAAAATCTAGAATTGAAGCTGTACAAATAGTAAAAGCTGGCTTTTCTGTCACTTCATTTAAAATATTACTAATTGATTAAAAATAACATTAATACTAATATATAACTTGGACAAGTTATTTTCTATCAGTTATCTGGTACTTAGAAAAACAAATATGCTTATCACTAACATTAAATTCTGCTTTATACACACACAGATATCTTTTCAATTTGCAAGTATAATATATACTGCTAATCATAAATGTTCAATGAAGTATGAGGAAGCCACAACACAAGGAAATTATTAGGAGCTCTTTTAGAAAAATATACTTTTATGCTTTTAACTTTGTGTAGATTATTATACAACATTAATGTTAATACACTCTTTATAACTCTTTGTTAACTTAAAATATTAACATTTTTCTAAGTCACTAAGTTTTCTTACATAGTATCATTCTTTTTTGCTCCAATACTTAAAATATTCTACCTTACCCCCAGAGGCAAAAATCACTAACCCATCCTAATCTGCATGAAAAATATTATTAGTCATTTATGGTGAGGAATGTGAGTTGTGAGTTATGCAGAGCTTAATTTACTTATCCCTGTTAACACAACCACCAAGAGGTTAAGCTGAAGTTGGAATGCAAGAATATTTGCTTTCATATTCTGCCTACCTCTTCCCTTTTTCAACACATAGTTTGAATGTCCTGGTAATGTGCTATACACCAAGGATTTAACCATGAGAACATCCCATAAAGGACATGAGTATTCCTGCCCCTTTGGGATTCATGCCTAGCGTTTTTTTGTTGTTGTTGTTTTTAGTTTTTTTAGGTTTTTTTATTGTTCAAAATATTACAGATGACACCCTTTTTCCCCATTGACCCCTTTCACCTCCCACCCACTCCCCTTCCCAGGCCTTCACATTATTGTCTGTGTCCATGGGTTGTGCTAATGGTCTTTGAATTAGGCATCAAATAATGTGCCACGGTTAACCAAAGGTAGAGTTGGACAGAATTTCTAATAGTAACCTAAAGGAACATAAAGACAAGGGCCATCAGAAGACATAGCTGTCCTAGGGTGGGCTTTGGCCTGGGGAGAGAGTAGGGGGTGAGGGATGTAACCAAGTTATGGATCAGAAGAACTTCCATAGAGAAAAGTCATGGATAAATAAATAAAAAGATAATAGGAGACAAGTAGTGGTTGAAACAACTGCCTGCATCAGGATGTTCTGGCCAGAAGTAAAGTGAGAGGGAGTTCAAAAGTGAGTTTAGGAAGACAGTTTCTCTAGGGCAGGTCATTGTCTGGAAGAGACAGGAGTTTAAATTCTTAGGTTACAAAAATTAAATTCGAAAGGTAGAATTTCAGTTGGTTTTAGTTTTAGAAAGTGGGGTAAGCAAGGGGATCACCTATTGCTGCCCTAGATAATGGCTGCACTAGTGGCTAAACTTATAAAAAGAAAATTAAGACTTAGGAGCATGTGTCCAGGGTACTGTTAGAATTTAAGGAGAGAGAAGCCATAGGTAAGACAGGACTGAGTTAAGGTCTCTGGCTTATATCTCCTTACATCACCACTGACCAACATCAAGATTGGTTCTATACCCAGAAAAATGCCAAAACGGGGAGGTGTCTCTAAGTGTCCTTAGCTATATGGAGAAAGGATAGAGGTATCCAAAAATCAGACAGATCATTACAATAAACAGGGACAACAGAAAAAAGAAGAAAAATAAGATTTGGACAAACACCCATGGTGGGTTTTTTCCCTTTCTTAAATTTCTGAATGACTAATTTGTCCCTGGATACCACAAACATCAATTACTCATTCCAAACCACTTAGAACATTACTTTTTAGTTTTTTGAAAACATTTTTCATCATTAGTCCCACTTTATATAAGCAGAGTTCAGATATAGCCCCTCCGAACATTCCTATTTTATGATATACAGGATGTTGTACTTTTGAATTGGGAAAATTTCCATTCATTTAATTTTAGGCCCCCCAGGATCTTGTCTGTAATATTGAAGAAACACAACTTGACTCCACTCCACGGAGGCTACATGTAAGTTATGGCATTCTCACAAACGCTGGCATGGGATCGCCTAGAGAAGCAAAAAGAAATACTCCATAGAATAGTCAGTGATGGCGAACGAGAAGCCTCTAGTTAGATGCAAGAGGCTGAGTGTGGCTATGGTATAGCAAAGTGGTTCCAGTACAGCTGACACAGTTTAAAGTATATTTTGGTTAAGGGAATAGACTCCAAATGTAAGATAACTGGGTTTCAATCTTAGCTCTGCTCCCTACTAGCTGTGTCATGTGGTGAAGTCACTTAATCTCTTGGCATCTCTGTTTGCTTATTAGTAAAAAGATATATAACGACAGGACCTGTTTCAAAGGATATTATGACAATTACAGGAGTTAATATATGTAAAGTGCCTTGACCAGAACATTGCAATTATGATGATGATAATGACAGCGATAATGATGATGATGATGATAATGGTGATGATGATGTTAGTGAGGCACTGCAGAGGTTTTAGCAGTAAGCAGTCCTAGTGTGGCCAAAATAGAAGTGTGCCCATCCATTTTCTGCTCAGATAACTAGAAACTAAACTGAGATTCATAAACCTCATTGACTATTCTTTATTAAAAATCCAGGTACAGATGACCACAGGCAGAAGTCATATAACTGACATTTTGAAAAAAAATACAACGAACCAACCTGATACTTAAAATACAGTTATCAAATCTAACATCAGTTTGATAGCCCTGAAAGGAGGGCTCCTAGTGTACCTTCTATAACATATGTGTTCTGCTGATGTGTCCTGCTTTGCCACCATTGCGCAAAGCATGGAGTACAACCCAAAAGATAGCATGTTTGATCAGATCAGGGTAGCAATTAGCTTTTTGCTCTTCTTTTCCAGACATCATATTTATCATTAGTTTTTCTAACAGCTTTGCTGTACTTTCTCTCAAACTGTTTGAATTTAGAGTTAAATAAAACACTGCACTACCCACAATATTCTGAAGGTTTTTTAGTTGATAGGAAAGATGAGCGCCAGTTCAATGCTGCTCTTACATAAGAAACTACCAATTTTGGTTCTATTGTTTCAGCTAAAAAGTGACCTCATGCTTGCTGACACATGTTCAGTGGTTATACAAGAAATGTTGATATTTTGTCTTTCGTGCGTCAAGTCAGTCTTCTTTTCTCACTCTCTTGCAGTTCCGCCCTCCTATTTCTTTGAAGCCACTGTCCATTTGACATGAAAAATGTACTTATAGTCTTGTGGCTAATTATTTCAAGGGAGGTGAAAAAAATCTTTAATATGGCATGATTAACTCCATCTGCTTCAGCTAAAGCAATTGCACACTTCAGAATTTCTTTGCAATGAAAACTTTTCAACAATTCACTTTTGTTAAACATTGCATTCCGTTCCCCCAATGCTGGGCTGATTTTTCTATATATTTTCAGAGAATTAACCCTATCCCACATCACACTTTTAAGGTTATAAATTTTCCTGTGAAATTTTATGTAACCATTTTCTCACCTCTCATGTCATTATTCAAGTTTTTAGCTCCTGATTCTCTAACTTTTCATTCAAAAAGTGAGTGATCCCATGGTGGTTGACTGTCCCATTCAAGATCCGAGGTGCAGAACTGTAGCTGGGGTTAAGGCCAGACTCAGGAGTGCTACCCACATTCTTGATATATGATTATTACCTCTGCTACTAGGCTCCATATCAGTAATATTTCTCTTGTTGCCATCAGACAGAGTTGTTTGCAATAAAGCTCTTAGAGTTTTGCACCTAACCCCAAGCTGGGACTTGATCATATATCTGCTACTTATTACCTGTGTCATCTTAGATAGGTTCTTTAGACTCTCTAACCCTCAGATTCCTCATATATTAATGAAGATAATTAATGCTGAAATATTCCTGGTAGAGTTGTTATAAGGATTAAGACAGATTATTTCAAGTGTTCCTCATAACACCTGACACGTAGAAATTATTCAATAAATGATTGCCACTATTATTTCTGAAAATATTTCAAAAGTCTGGGTGATTTAGATTAAATTATTTTGTATTAGGGTGTAATTAAACATTAAAGAACTTGAAGTAAATAGAACTTTACCGGTACACATATGACTGTATAAACGTTTTGTTTACTGCTATCCCCCAAATACTTAGAAGGGTATTTGAAGTATAATACTAGTTCAATAATTGTTAATTAAATAGTTTTGGACTATAGAGTGAATATACTCCCTTCTATTAAGGGAGGCAGTCTTCAATGAAATTAACAAAAAATTTGTTTATAATTGGATTTTCCCCAAGTTTGGCTTTAGTGATAAAATATGTTTATCTATAATAATGAAGCTCTGCTTTGTTTTCTCCTTGGTTAGTGATCCATGAATGCTTACTTCCTTTGTCAAAATCTAGGAGAGGAAATGTGTGTGGCAGTTAATACAATTCCTTTGGTATACGCAACTGTCCAAGGCCACTTATTATGTCCAGGTTCTATTCACTAAATGTGGCCTCAAATCATCCAGCAATCTGACTTCAAACCCAGAACTCCTTTTTTAAAGAACAGCCATTTTTACAATGGATTTTTAACTCAAAGGCTCTCCAAGATACTACTTTATAAATACTCTCCTGTATCCTTGATCTAGTACAGGGCACAGCAAATTATTGGTAACTGAAACTCTGCATCTTTGTCCAATTAGGCTTACAGGCCATTGGTCCCAGAATGTACCTAGCAAAGTGTTCCCTTATGACTGGGTAGAGGAGTTAGCTTAAAATGTTCTCGTAAAAAATTTATATCAAGGTATATATACTTTACATATCATAAAATTCACCCATTTCAAGTGTACAATTTAATGATTACTGACATTACTAAGTGGTGTAACCATCACCATAAATCAGTTTTAGAACATTTTTATCCCTCCAAGAAGATCACTCTTGCCCATTTACAGTTAATCTGCTTGAGGAAAACATTAATCTATTTTCTGTCTCTAAAAATTTACCTTTTCTGGATATTTCATATATATAGAATCATACAATATGTGGTGTCTTGTGTCTGGCTTATTATACTTAGCACAGTGCTTTGAAGTTCAAATTGACATAGCATATATGTCCAAGGTTCTAGTTTTTATTGCAGAATATTATTTCATTGTATGGATATGCCACATTTTTAATCTCAATTTATTTTGTCTATCAAGTTGATGGACAGTTTTTGGATATCATGACAAACATAACCATGAACCTGTCTATGTGTAGAAGATGTATGTTCAGTTCTCTTGTATAGATATTTAGGAATGGAATTGCTGGATCATATGGTAATTTATTTTTAACCTCTTGAGAAACTGTCAAACTGCTGTCTAAAGTGGTTGCATCAATTTACATTCCAACCAGCCGTTTCTCCATATCCCCACCAACATTTGTTATTTTCTCTTACTTATTATAATCATTCTAGCAGGTGTAAAATGGTATCTTACTGTGGTTTTCAATTGCATTTCTGTGGACAGGGGGATGAGAGTAAGCCAAGTTAGATGTCAAAGACTCCACTGTTTTTACCGAAGTTCAGTAGTTTTTCTTAAGTAATTACTATTGAGATTGTTGTAAGCCTTTGGTTAATTTCTCGAGTTCTAAAAAGGGTAATTTCACTGATGTTTTGTTGCTTTTGTGGAGAAAAGGATCATCCAAGGTTCTAACTCCACCATTCCAGAAGTAATGACTCAAGTCTAAAATATTGTTGTGGCAAGATTTTTTTCTTATTTTAACCTTATAAATTTCATCATTACTCAGATTTGTTAAGTGTCCCCTTACATTTTTTAAAAATTATTTGACTCCTCAACATTAACATTTTTTCTCCTTTAGAAATTTATTTTGATAGAAGCTAGTTAATTGTCTAAATGCCACATGTTAAATACTTCCATTCTCCATATGCTTACCTTTATTCTTTGTCATGTGTAAGCATTTTTCAAGTTTGTATTTTTATTAACAATGATATTTTTATTTATAAATTCAAAAAACACACTGAAAAGTAAGAAGAGAAATAGCCCTCTGAAATGTCACTTAAATACTGTTACCTTCTATTTACATTATTTATCTATATCACTATCTACTTATATTTTCTAAAGTTTCCCCTGGTTGTAATTTTTACATGATCATACTGATTAATTGGATGCAGAGACATCCAATAATCACACGAAAAATTCTCCACCAACTTTTTATTATTCCAATTTTCCGTTGTTGTAAAAGTGCCAGGATGATGATGATGATGATAGTACAGTAATAATAACACTTATATGTTGTGTATTATGTGCCAGGCTCTGTCCTAAGTACTTATATATATTAACTCATTTAATTTTCACATCAACTCTATGAAGTGGGAACTATTATTATCTCCATTTCACAGAAGAAGAAACTGAGACCCCGAAAGGTTAAATAACTTCTCCATGGTCTCTCAGCTAGAAAATGGTGGAGTTGGTATGCTAGCTGTAGAATATTTGCTGTTAAATCCTATTGCTATCCTTGCTTTCCATGAGCTAGCTAAGGCACAGAGAGGTTAAGAGTTGTTCAACCAGTAACTGGTCAAATTGAGACTTTGATTCACTCTAGAGATGACAAAAGACAACTATTAAGGATAGTGCACCCACATGCCCCCAGGTTTAAGATGGATCAAAAGGAGAGTTTGGAGAGAAAGATATTCCTACTGTCCAAATTACCTGGTACTTGAACTATATTCCAGATATCCATTCCCTGATTACTTGCCTGGAAAGGAGAGTAGTAAACAGTTCAAATATACCCAGCCAGAAGAATATTGCTGGAGCAACAGGAGTTTGAATTTCAAGATGAGCTGTTAAAATATCCCACCATAGCAATCTGCCTCTGGCAACATCCCAGCTACAGGGACAGGGCCACTCCAAGCCTACAAAGAGATGCTGAAAAGAAAGTAGAGCCAGTACCCTTACCAACCACCTGCTTGAGGATCTGTGCCCTTCTGAATAAACTGGCAGCCCAGGCTGACTGTATAATATTCTAGAGTCTAGATACATCAATGGCTCTATATCCCAGCAACATACACATTGAGGAGGTCACATGGGCCAATTCAGACAAACAGACCTTCCTAAATTACTCTAGGATACCACCCAAGGAGGAATACCCATCGCATCCTGTCCCTTCTTAGAACCCAAGAAGGCCCCTGGTCATCCCATCTAGTTATTGCACAAAGCAGGAAGAGAGCCAGTTGAGATCTCTCCAAATACAGTAGACCATCTTTTATCTTCTTTCATCTGCATGAAATTTTTTGGTTCATTTCCCTAAACTTTATTGAGGCATGGTTTTCACTGTGATCATGCCAGCAGTGAATGTTCCTGTTAGTTTTAAAATGTTGACATTGACACGTGACAGTAGGTAGTGACAGTTTATAAAATTTTTCTGTTTATAAGCATTTGTTTACTTTAACTATTGAATGTAAACTTGAAATTTCCTCAACAGGTAATGTTAAACATATGTCACTGATTTTGAATTCAATATAATGCTTTAAAGTATTTATGAAAATCACATGTACCTCAGAGTATCACAGGGATATCTCTGCTTATGCCTACTGTAATATGTATTTAATCAGAGAACATTATATATTACTTTTTCAAGAGTTGTATGATAGAGTATTTAGTGGAGACAATGTAATAAATTTTTTATTATATCCACTGTAATATATATGGCTGGCTAACTACATTAAACATAATTAATATCATTAATCAGCTAGAATGATCTGTATTATATAAGCTAATTTTGCTATAGTAGAAATAAGTGATTTTTTTTTACCTAATTATATTAACATTTCATTGGGCTTCAGAAGCTGGTTGCAAACACTACCGGAGAATTTACGAACAGCAATAGAGGTAAGGAAATAGTTTCTGTTGGCTCATCAGCCAGATTACTCTATAGAAGGATGGAAGGACTCTGCACATACATGTAGGTTCAACAATTCTTCCCACCATCCTGTCACCAGTGCAGACTTACCAACAGACATGGCTACTGCATCCAAGTTCCCCTTAGAAAGCATATGGGTCTTGACAGTGTTCACGTAGACACTAGACTGATCCCTGCCAGTAAATTCCTCCACCTGTTTTAACTACCTAGAATTTTTTTCACTGATACCAAAGGGGCCCAGCTTACCCAGTCCTCTGCATTTTTCACAGGCTCAGTAAGTCATAAGTGTACAATAAAAATTAAGAATGAAAAATGGACATTCAACTATACATGCTTGATTTCATTTTGGTTTTAAGATCGAAGAGAAATGTCAAATGACAACTCAATATTTAAAAAGTGCAAAAAATTTTAAATCATGGGAATCTGAGTTCATTTAAGCCATATTTCTCAATGTGTGGTTCTTAGGACAGCAGTACCTTTCAAGGAATTGTTCTATTTCACCTTAAGTTATCAAATTTGTGGGCGGTGAGTTATTTGCAACTTTCATTTATTATCCTTTTAATGCAAATGAAATCAGTAGACCTAGCCAGTTTGCTCAGTGGTTAGATCATTGGCCCACGGACTGAAGGGTCCCGGGTTCGATTCTGGTCAAGGGCACGTACCTCGGTTGCAGGCTCGATCCCCGGCCTTTGTCGGAGTGTGTTTACAGGAGGCAACCAATCGATGTGCCTCACATTGATGTTTCTCTCTCACTCTCTCTGAAAAGCAATGGAAAAATATCCTCTGGTGAGGACTTAAAAAACCAAAACAACAAATGGAATCAGTAGTAATGGCTTCTCTTTCATTTTTGATACTAGTAACTTGTGTATTTTCTTTTTTTGTGGTTAGCCTGACTAGAGGTTTATATGTTTTATTCATCTTTGAAAAGAAACAGTTTTTGGTTTCACTAATCTAATCTATTGATTTTCTATTTTTAATTTCATTGATTTCTACTCTAATTTTTATTATTTTTTATTTTCTGTTTACTTTAGATTTAATTTGCCCTTAATTTTTTAGTTTCCTAGTGTGGAAACTTAGATTTTATTTATTTATTTATTTTTTAGTTTAGAGCCTTATTTTCTAATGTGTGCTCAATGCTTGCAATTTCCTTCAAAGTACTGATTTCACTGCATACTACAAATTTTGATATGTTGTATTTTTATTTAGTTCAAAGTATATTTTAATTTCTCTTGAGATGTCTTGAGTCATGTGTTATCTCAAAGTATACTGTCTAATCTCCAAATATCTGGAGAATTTCCAGCTATCATTGTTATTTATTTTTAGTTTAATTCCGTTGCAGACTGAGAGCATACTTTATGAGTTTGATTCTTTTAAGCTTGTTAAGGTATGTTACATGGCTCAGAATACAGTCTATGTTGGGGAATGTTCCGTGTGAGTTTGAGAAGAATGTGCACTCTGATGTTGAAGTTATTTTATAAATGTCAGTTAGATCCAGTTGATTGATGGTGCTGTTCAATTCAACTACATACTTACTGATTTTCCACCCCCTGGATATGTCAATTATTGATTTAGGGATGTTGAAGTCTCCAACTAAAATAGTAGATGCGTTTACTTCTTGAAGTTCTACCAGTTTTTGTGTCATGTATTTTGACATTCTGTTGTTAGGAGAATAAACATTAAATATTTTTATGTCTTATTGGAAAATTGATTATTTTATTATTATGTAATGCCCTCTTTATCCCTGATAATTTTCCTTGCTCTGAACTATGCTTTGCCTGGAATGAATATCATTACTCCAGCTTTCTTTTGATTAGTGTTAACATGGAATATCTCTCAATATCCCCTTATTTTTTCACCTGTTAAAGTCTTAAGTTCTACAATATTTGTCACTGTTTTCTTTCATTGGCTTTGTTCTATTTCTTTTTTTGTTTTCCCACTTTTTTTTTTTAATTTAGCTATCTCTGGTTTAATTGAGCATTTTATATGTTCTTTTCTCACCTCCCTTAGCATATCAATTATATCCCTTTTAAAAAAATTAGAGATTTCCCTAGAGTTTTTAATATGAATTTCACATAACATTAAACTGTTTCACAGGTAGGAGATCTACCTTATAACACAACATTCTCAAATCATCCCCCCTATCCCTTGTAACATTGCTGTTATTTTGTTCACTGATCCATAAACTATAATTACCAAATATATTATTGCTATTATTTTAATCAAATTTATATGTTAGATCAATTATGAATAATACAATATATTTTTATTTTATTTTACCTTCACTTAATTCCTTCTCTGTTGCTATTCCTTTCTTTGTGAAGATCAAAGTTTCAAACCTGGGTTGTTTTTCTTCTATCTGAAGAACTTTTTTAACATTGCTTGGAAAATAAGTATGCTGGTGACAATTACCTCAATTTTTTTCTGAGAAAGTATTTATCCTTCACTTTTGGTGATCATATTACTGGATATCGAACTCTAGGTTTGTGGGGGTTTTTCTTTCAACATTATTTCACTCCACTTTCTGATTAGAAGTCTGATATAATTCTTGTCTTTAGGTAAGGTATTTTTCCCCTGTGACTTCTTTCAAGATTTTCTCTGTCTTTGATTTTCTGCAATTTGAATATTATATGTCTAGGTGGATATTTTTGGTAAATATTACTTGGTGTTCTTTGAGCTTCCTGGGTCTGTGTTTTGGTGTTTGTTGTTATTTTGGGAAAATTCTGTCATTATTACTTCAAATAATTCTTCTGTTCTTTTCTCTCTTTTTTCTCCTTTCTTTCCTCTCTCTCTCTCTTTCTCTCTCTCTTTCTTCTTTCTTTCTTTCCCCTTCCTTCCTTCCTTCCTTCCTTCCTTCCTTCCTTCCTTCCTTCCTTCCTTCCTTCCTTCCTTCCTTCCTTCCTCCCTCCCTCCCTCCCTCCCTCCCTCCCTCCCTTCTCTCTCTCTCTCTCTCTCTCTCTCGTTCTCTCCCTTCCTTTCTTTCTTTCTTTCTTTCTTTCTTTCTTTCTTTCTTTCTTTCTTTCTTTCTTTCTTTCTTTCTTTCTTTCTTTCTTTCTTTCTTTCTTTCTTCCTTCCTTCCTTCCTTCCTTCCTTCCTTCCTTCCTTCCTTCCTTCCTTCCTTCCTTCCTTCCTTTCTTTCTTTCTTTCTTTCTTTCTTTCTTTCTTTCTTCTTCTTTCTTCTTTCTTCTTTCTTCTTTCTCTTTCTTTCTTCCTTGCTTTCCAGTTTGGGAAGTTTCTGTTGATATGTCTTCAAACTTTCCAATTATTTCCTCAGCTGGGTCTAGTCTTCTAATCAGGTCAAAGGCATCCTTCATTTCTGTTAGTATTTTTCATTTCTAGCATTTCCTTTTGATTATTTCTTAAGAGTTTCTATCTCAGTATTTACATTACCCAACTGTTCTTATATGTGGTCAACTTTTTCCGTTAGAGCACTTACCACATTAATCATAATTATTTTATATTCCAAGTCTGAAAATTCCAAAATCTCTACCATCTCTGAGTCTGATATCTTCAGAATGTGTTTTTAGCCTTTTTAACACACGTTGTAATTTTTTTTTTGTTGAAAGCCAGGCATGATGCATTGGGTAAGAGGAAATGAGGTAAATAAGCCATTAGTGTGAGATTTTATATTTATTTGGCTAGAGGTTGGGCTATGTTTTTTATTTGTTGAAGCTGTAGATGTCAGGGCTAAAAATTCCCCAGCATCTTGTTTTTGTGTTCCCTTTTGTCTTTGGATTTCCTTTTAGACCCCTTCTTAAATAGGTTCTGAGCTTTGCACTTCTATCAGCTGTAATCTCATTATAATACAGCAGACTTTTTTAATGTGTAGGACAGGAAACATTTTATAATCCTGTGATTAATATTTTAGTGAGCTTGTGCCCCTGGCCTGTGACTTTCATCTGTGCTTCTTAGGCTTTTTCCCTTTTTAGGTGAGACAGGAAGGTTAGAGCAGGCTGTGGTTGGATATTTCCTTTCCCTACGGTCCTTCAGGCTCTGGTAAAACCCAAGTTGTTTAGGCTCTGGTAAACTAGTTTCCTTTGAGGACAGGCCTTTGCCAAGGAAGACAGAATACTATGAGCAATTTCCAACTGGTGACTCTCCCCACCCCCACCCTCCTGCCACAAACATGACAGGATCTTCTTCTGATTTTCACCTTGAGAAGATGGCGAACTCCTGGAGGTAAAACTCAGGACATATGGCAGCCCCTTTAAGGCTGGGTCTAGTCCTTTCTATCTGTGAAGTTAATCCAAGATCAGTCTCTAGCAATTAGTCAGTTACACTCTTTTTTTTAAAAAAAAAATTATTTTGTTGTAGAAAGGACACTTAATATGAAGTCTAACGTCAACAAATTTTTAAGTGTACAATATGTTATTGGTGACAAGAGGTACAATGTTGTACACTTAAATGTTACTACCAGTTGCTGTCTTCCGTGGCTGCTTCTCTTCTTGGGAAACTATGATTCTCTGTATTCCCGTCTTTTCTGTTTTCAGGGCAGTGGTTTGCCCTGTGACTTCAATTCTCTGATGATTCTAGAGTTGTTGATTTTCAATATGTTAAGCTTTTTGTTGTTGTTGTGAGAATGGGGTTGATCACTCCTAAACTCTTTACATGTTGGACTGGAAGTCGTGAATATTTTTTAAAGCATCAACAAAAATTAAGATCATAACAATGCCATCATTTTAAAAAATACATAAAGCAAGATTTGCTAATTTAACCTTGTAATAGCTTCCCAGAGGTAACCCTGACAATGTTGAACTGTACCCAAGCACTTTACTCCTGGAAAACATGGGTGATTAGGAAATCTTCACCACTATTTCATTTTCTAGAATCTTTCACCCTTTTGCATTTCAGGAAATGGCTTACTGTAAGACCCACCCTTCCCCATGCAACTTATATTAAACTTGCTGTCCACTTTCTTTTTGTGACTCTTCTAAGACTTATAGGTGGCCCCTTTGCTTACTACCTGTGACAAGGTGAGATATAGACCCTCTGAATTCCCATCCTTTGTCTCACAAAGGATCGGCAGAAATGTCTGTCCCCTAATACCAGCTGCACACAGAGATTACTGACTGAGACTCCCACTGACTGCAATAAAAATCCTTACTATATAATGTCCCCACATATAAATGGTTTATTCTTATTTGTATATGTCCAAAGGAAAACCACCCTCCTGAGAAATTCTGGTATGCAGATCTGGAGTGCTCTCCCTATTATAATAGCCTGAATAAAATAATTTTCCTTTCTTGTATGGATATTTGTCTTTGATACACCTCCTAGCAAATTTGTACACATTTTCTCCCACTTTATGAAATAGTTTTGAAGACTTTATCATTTTAACTTGTTAGGAATTTTTCAACCTTAATATGACAGATAACTTTAAGACATAATAAAAATAATTGACATTTAGTCATATTATCCCATGCCACAAAAAATCAATCATACAATTATTAGTTGCAAGAAGAAAGGCATGATTTTAGTATCAATTTACATAAATTTGTGATGTTATAAGAAGCAACTATTTTTCAAAACTTTTTATCTTGCTAGTTCTCATGGAAAATTATTATATGATCAATAAGATTCTTTCCCAATTTTTTTGAAATTTTTAGAGTTATACATATTTTTTGTTACCCAATCCAAATTCTAATATCATATTGACACAGAATCTGAAATAAATGCAAATAAGCAAAAATAAATATTCTAATTCTAATCACATATTCTTTCAAGATGCTGATAAATGATAGCTCTTATAATCCTATGTCCTGAGAACCACAGACTTTGCCAGTCAAATTCGATCACATCCTATCCTTGACAGTATACATTCTTCTAACGGGATATTAAAATGAAAACCTTTCTGTTTCGGTTTTGGATGAGACTTCAAATTCCAAGAAGAAAGTAATAGTGAGCAAGTGCTTCCACATTCCACAGCGAGGCGATATACTGCCTGTCTAAGGCTAGCAGAGGAAATAGCGAGGAGACAAAAATGAAAGCTGGTTTTTCAAGCCCTGGTTAAATACACATCTCAGCATAAAAGTTTCGAGGCTGAAGAAGTGAACAGAAGAAAGAATTTAAAAAGTTGTTGAAGTTTTTTGCCATTTTTCCCCCTCCCCTTTCCTCAAAGAGTCAAAAAAGCTCAGAAGGCACTTTATTCTGAACTGAAGTTTACTAAGAGGGGTTTAATTGAGCCATTTGGAGACCTTGATACACACGCTTTAGAGAGAGTGAGGGAAGTTACCTGCAGAATCTCTGAGCAGAGAGAGAGAGAGAGAGAGATGAGGTGGTCATTACACACGTCTCTGAAATAATATGTGAGTATTTTCTGTAATCCAGAGTTGTGCCAAATGAGAAAGAGTTGGCCAGGGCTGGATTTAAAGAGGACCATCTGCAGGTTTGCTATTACCCCCCAAAATGTGTACCCCTTCAGAAATACAAGACTGAGGGAGGGATCTGGAGTTGGGGAGCAAGGGACAAGCAAAAGCTGTTATCACCTGAGTAACCAGAAGTGTGGTACAACTCTCCATGGGAGAGAGTCAAATTTAAACATTTGCCAAAGCATGATCATGACAGTTCTAGGCAAGTAAAGCTGTTTCCTTCCCCAACCTGTCCTTCCTTCCAGCTCCTCTTGCCCTGAAGAAGATAGAAGTGTGGGTTAGTAAAGTGGGGCGCTGAGGGGGGCGGGGGGGGGGGAGAAAAAGAAACAATAGTTTGCAAAATAGAAAAGATGAAGCTGCATTCCCCTTTGCACGGCAGCCTCAGCACCTGGACGGGTACAACAAGGGAGGGCGAAGAGAAAGGATCACTGATTTGACGAAAATTAGATTTTGATAATTACATAGATCTGGGCATTTTAATTACTGAACACAAAAAGGCAAGCAGAGGACTAGGAAAAATATTTGAGAGACATATCTGACAACAAACTTGTATCTCAAATATATAAAGAATTCCTCTAACTCTATAATTAGAAGATAACACAATTTAAAAATGGGTGAAGATTTTAACAGACACTCTTGTTCTGATTTTTATCTTTTTAGGTGGGTAATCCCTGCATAGCCCACACTTCTTTAAGCTACGACCGCCAATTATAGTTAATAAAGATATTTTAAATATGTCCAAACCTATATAACTATTTAGATGAAATCTGCTGCCATAAAATTGTATTTTTTTTCTACAGTCTTCACGAAAGTTATCAGTGGAATAAACTAATGTAAATATTCAGACCACTAGAGTTCAGCAATGCTATAGCACTCTTCCTGTTCAATTTTGGTGCCTTTTTTGTTTGGTAGTCTAGACATAGCCTGTGTTTCTTAGACATGTTTATAAATGAATCCGAAAGGTGGTCTAAATAAAGGCATTACCGAAATACAAAGCATCTTTTTGTTATACATTGTTGTTATTAAGAAAAGATTCCAAAAGAGGGCTTCTGGCAATGAGTCATATATTCTGACAGATGTTTTCTACACATGAGAGTTCAGCTCCACCTTTCCCAAAAATTTAAGTTTTAGGAGAGGTCTTTCTTTCAAAGCCCTTGGGAAATAAGTTGTAGTGTAGACTGTGTTTCTTAAAAACCACTCCTATCATTGTTTGAAATCCAATGGCAAAGGTCTTCTCTGGTAAATAAATGACTTTGAAACTTTAAAACTTTCAACATAGTTTGCTTCTTGATTCGAAACTTCTTGCAAGAGAACTTGAAAAAGAGAGAAATGGGGAACGTTAAGAAAGTTCATTTTACCACATAAATGTGAAATTGAGTTGTGCAGACAAATATTATGTCCCCTAAAATATGGAAGAGGCTTAGCAAATTACCAAATTCAATCCCCTTCTTTCGTAGATAAGGAAACTGAGGCCCAGAGTGGGTAGGTGTAAGGAGCCAGGAGCGGAAACCAACAAGCCACGATTCTGCGAGTTCAGTGTTCTTCCCATTACACCTTCTGAAATGACAGGAGGAAATAATTTCTGACAACATAATTCAGACCACTTAGAGAGGTCAAACAAATTGCCCAAGGTCATGTAGCTAGTGAGTGGCAATGCTGGGACAAGAATCTAGATATTTGAGACCCCCAAAGCCCATAATTTATATTATATTCTTGATACATTTTTACAAAACCAATTAAAATATATTTGTGTTTCAGGAAAGAAACTTCCCGGTTTGAGGTTTGATTCATTATTGTATTCTTTTTTCTTTTTTTTTTTAGAAATATATATATATATATTTATTGATTTCAGAGAGAGGAAGGGAGAGGCAGAGAGAGAGAGAAACATCAATGATGAGAGAGTCATTGATCGCCTGTCTCCTGCACCCCCAGACTGGGGATCGAGCCCGCAACCCAGACATGTTCCCTGACTGGGAATAGAACTGTGGTCTCTAGGATCCTAGATTGATGGTCAACCACTGAGCATGCCCAGCTGGGCCATTACTGTATTCTTTACCATATCATAACTACACAATTAATACTGGATATTCATTCACATCCACACATATTGATTGATTTTTATGTGCATATTGTTTAAGCTGAATGCATACCCACTATGTGCTTCGAAGACAAAGGACATTTGTGCGGGCTATAATTCTGACAGCACAAACTTATCTCCTCTGGAACTCTCTTAGAGATGTCTTTGCCATGACTCAAGATGCTCTGGTGTGATGAAGAAAATTTCTAGCTGATCTAATTTATCCATAGAAAAAATAATAAAAGAATGGTATAAATTGCTATTAGTATATGGGTGCAGACATATTCAATTCTATCCACTAATTTCATTTCCCTGGAGGAATTAAGAGAGATTGGGCTGAAGGAAGGTGAGAATGACTGAAAGACAAGTTTCCTTCTATAAGTACATTTATCTTGAACCCCTTAGTAATTTGGGATTTGCTCCTTGAATATCTTTCTCCAGCTATAATTTCCCATTTTCTGTTTCTCTGTCCTCAGTCCCCATCTTTTAAAATATAGTCACTGAAATCTGATTATTGCCTGCAAATCTAGTCCCAAGCTCCCATCATAATCCCTATGATATTGATAATATGAAATTGTGAAACAATATTTTATAGGGATAGAACACAGTACATTTGTTTATATATGCCTCTCATAAGTATGCTAGAAATTGGTTGTGCCTTAAAAATATAGCTTATGAAGAACTGTACAAAACATAGTACTTCTGGCAAGCATAATCTCAATACTTTAGTTCTTTGTAAATACTTCAATTATGTCTGCTAAGTACTTTTAAAATGGCCTTTAACATACTACAATGATTAAGAACAGACAGTACAAAGCTGACATCTTTAACATGTTTTTAAAGTCTAGCATGTGTGGGTTGTGGGTTTGTTGTAATTGTATGTGCATTTAAACAAGTGAAGTATATTTCTCCATGTAGTCCTTGCATAATATACAATCCAAAAATTAAATCAACTGTGACTTTTTAAATGTTTTTAATTATTAAAAGTTTAAAATAAAAAGTTTAAAATATATGCAAACATAATAAATTTAATTAACTTTAATAACTTACACCAAAGACATCAGTAGCATACTAATAGAGTAGATCTTACATATAATATTTAGTAAAATTTGAGAAATAAAACTTAGTAAATAATTTACTAAAATAAGAAAATGAGTAATACAAATGAAGGTGCAGACTAATGTAAGAAGAATTGTAAGTGATCAGCAAACATAAAAAACAATCCTCATCTTTACTAATTTAATATAATTAAAATAATGCTATACTTTTACCTAGATACCTAATTAAATTAACAATCTGATAATATTCTGTGCCGGTAAGGATGTGGTCAAAAGGGTACTCATAAATATTTGGTGTAAATAGATATGGGTTATCTTGGAATATGTGTTTAATTTTAACATTTGTCTACTCTTTGCCCCAATAATTAATTCAACCTCTAAGAATCTATTCTTCAGTTTTACTAGCCTAACAATGATAGTGTACACACACACATTTATGTCCTCATGCAAAGCAATATTCTTGCAGGTTAACAGTGCATAAACATAATGTATTGTCCAGCTACTGAAACATGGATAAGGGATAGGAAGACACAGTCCAAAAACCAAGACAAATACCACAGTTAGACCAGCTACAATGCTAATCTGGTATAATTTGAGGTTGCGATGCTGAGCTACACACTTAGATCTGTCTAAAACAGAATGGGAAGAAAATTCACTTGAATAAAAAAAAATTTATTTCACATCTTTGCTCACCATTTGATTACACTACCATTAAAATATAAATTATTTTTCTTCCTCTCACCAAACAATGGGCACCTTCCAATTTTCCTATTGCTCCCAATGACACCATAATTTTTAGTCTACTAGATTCAATATTTAGAATAACCTATAACTTTTCTCCTTTACCAACTTCCACAAATTGTGACAACCATAACCCAAGCCCACATGTCTTATATTTCATTCTAATAACTAAAATAGTCTCCTTGCTCTTCCTGATCAACACAGAAGTGTCAAAGTAATCTTTTTCAAGTTAAATCTGTTTTATAAAGTCTCAACTTGCCAAGAACATCTACCACATTGCAGCTACATGACTTTAGACATGTAATTCATCACTTTCAGACTAAGTTTACCGATTGATAAAATAGGCATAAGAATATTTAATGAAATTTTTATCTCATAAAATCCATAAAGCTGTTGTTAGAATTTAATTTTATCATCCATATAAAGTTTGTTCTTATTGTTTTGGCGCACAGGATGGCACATAAATATTAACAATCATTACCATCCCTAAAAATGACAGCCTGTTTCTCTTCTTTTCTCTTTCTTACCAGTGTATGCATGTAGCCTTTTAAATGTATAAAAAATGTATAGTTTTGTCCAATCAACAACAGCCAGAGGTGGAGGGTCCTCTAGACCCTCACCAGCAGATACTGTAGGCCAGAGCAACTTCTCTGAAAAGGAGGCATAGAAAGACAGGCGAGTTGCTTTACATATCAGCTGCAATCTTCTTTCCCCAAATTAATATCTCAAGAGAATCCTCACTGCTTAGGCAGTCATAAGGCACAAAAGTGCTATTATCTCTTCTCTTGTTATGTCAAGTGTAGCTCACTGTTCATTTTTCATTAAGCTAATACTGTGTTAATAATATTAACAGCACCTGTTAAACATGTAACATCGATATAGGACCTATTCAGTCCTATATTCAATGCAAAGGGGAGTTGAGTTTAGGGGAATGGGAATTTAGGAAGAAAATATTGAGGAATTAAAGAAAAATTAAGTGAAATGGTTTCCTGTTCTGTACTTAAACTCATTCACCATGTACCTCAGCCTCCATGGGAAGGAGGGGCTTCCAGAACCAAGTCTGAATAGAATTCCAGTATATTCTTTCCTAGGAAGGGTCAGACATTGATGGTAAGGAATCCAATGATTCCTTCTCTTCTTATTGGTTGGCATTGGTATTATTGACCAGACACATTTCCAAACTAAAACACAAGGAAAGAACAATCTTTTCAAATGCATCATTCTTTCCACATTTGAATAGTCAGTATGTACTGAGCATGCAGCATCTCCTGCCCCAGATGTTGTTTGTAGAAATGATATACATATCAAATAAAAAGTCAGGACATTCTGGTATTCCACCTGAAAAAAACTGCAGTTGGCCTGGTTACACATTAGAATCAGATGGGAGGTTTTATAACTTATTGTTGCCCAAGATCCACCTCTGACCAATTTAATCAGAGTCTTTGGTTAGGGGTTCACACATTGGTATTTTTTTAAAGTTACCCTGGTGATTCTCATGTGTAGCCAGGTTTGAGAAGCATAGGCTAGCCCTTAGGGAAATAAAAGTTATTAAGAACACATGGGAAACAGATTCTAGCCAGCTGGCTGTACTTCTCCAAACTTAAAAAAAAAAAAAAAAAAAATACTAGAGGAAGTCAGGAAAATCCAAGTACCCAAGAGACCATGGAAAAGAAGTCTAAGTGGGCAGCCTAGTTGCTTCACAGGTAAGACTGTCACTCAATCAGAGTTCCCAAAGCTGTGTTCTCCAACTCAGGCATGAGGCAGAGACTACTAAATTCAAATTGCACTGTTCTAGATTACATACTTTGTTTAAATACAAAGGAGAAAAAACATAGCATATTATTCTTCCTGGGAAATTGCATATAACTTATATTTAGTCAGAAACTAATGCTACTGATATTGGGATTATTTAGGGACTGTTTTCAAGATAGAAGAAGGAATAATCATTGTCATCTGGTGAGTTATAGTGCCATTTTTCTAAGAGTGGTTTTAGACAAGTCCCTCATCAACCTACCACCCAATTTCCTTGTTTCTAAAGTTAAACAGTTGATCTGTTTGTTTACTCAATCATCCATCCATTTATTCTGTGAACTTACATTGATCAACTCTCTCTAGTCACGCATTGTCCAGTGCTAAGATTACTAAATGCATCAACTGTGCTTTCTGCCTGTAAAATCTTATAGATGAGTGAGTTGCAAGTAAATAGTTTACAGAACAATACAAGTAGGAAACCTGGGGAGATGGGTAGAGGGGTTCAAGAGGTCGGAAAGGATTTCTCATAGGAGTGCCATCCAGGGTGTATTTTCATTCAGTGATAGTGGGTTAAACACATTGGGAAGATCGATCGGATAACTGTGGAAAAGATGAAATGAAGAATGGTAAGTTTGCGGTTGGCGACAAAGAGAGTAAAGACATACCCTGGAGGAGAAATTATGATGGCCTGAACTAACAGTTTTTCTGGTAATAAAATTCTAATTCTGAGAGAGGGAAAGAGAGAGAGAGAGAGAGAGAGAATAAAATGAACTCATAACCTCCAAAAAATAATACCTACCAAGTGTTTTTTAATGGCATTTTTGCAGTACGAATAATATACATATATTTAGAACTTTGAGGCCAAGTATTTATATTCTTCTAGTTATCAGTTAACAAGATTATATTAATGTGAGGATGAATGAACCTATAAGGATGTTGGCTAATTGTATTGGGTTTGAAGATACCCACAGATTTCTAAACAGCTCTGTACATCTTTACTTATCTCTAATATAGCCCTGGGGATTTTCAGAAAAATAGCATGTAATGTCAACTCTGTACTTAAACTGTAAGACTCAGACCCTTGGGAACTATCAAGTTATCAGTCTTTACTACTGAAAACATAACACGGTTTAAGTAGAGCTACTCTAAATGGTTCAGATTACATTTAGGTAATATTTTGAGTGAGATGAAGACAGAGAGATTTTCACCCAAACGACTAGTTTAAATTGCCTACATTTGTGACCCAGATTGTTTTCTGTGAAGTCAACCAAGGGTATAAAAAGCTTCCTTTCCAAACAGGAAAAGGCCTTTATATTGCTGAGGTCTGGACACGTGCAAATGGAATACTCTTTATTCCTAAAAGAAAAACAATTGGAACCTTTTTTGTGCCCCTTTTTAAATTTCTTCATAAAGTTTTTAAAAGAAGGAGTCAACCAAATAGAGCTTTATGATCTCACAAATATTCTTTTTGTTTCATTTTATTTGTAATACCTGATGGAGGTTTCATATGAAAGGAGAAATAACCTTGAGGTAAATAACTAATGTGTACAACTCTTTTGCTGTTTATGCTTATAAGCAAATTACCTTTTTTGGATTTTTTAGAGTAGATTCAAGTGCCAAAGCCAACTCAGTTACCCATGAAAACATTTTTGTTTCATCTTGGAAGCCTGGTTACCCTTTGGCCTCATACTGGTTCTCTAGTCCATGTGGCCTCTTCTGCTTTCCCGATGGTGTAGCAGAAAGAGAGACACAGTGGGCCCCCAAAGGACGTTTATTTTTAAAAGCACAAATAATTTCCCTGCTTCTGTCAGAGGAGAAGGAAATAGAGGAAGAGGAAGAAGACGAGGGAAGAAAATGAAAAGGGAGCCAACTGACTGCTAGTTTTGGAAAGAAAAGCTCGTTCCACACGCCCATGAGAGAGGTTAGTGTCCTCTGACTAAAGCAAGGCTCCAAGGTAAAATTGAGAAGCATACGCTTCCCTTGCCACAGGTTCCAAACCTAATTACTATATAGAAACATCTTATAATAATGCTTTCATGATTTAGTAATATGTTTTTCATGATTTAGTAATAAGTTTCATTTCTGGTGGTACTTCCAAGTACCACCAGAGAAAAATAAAGACTAACCTTCTAGGCCTTTAATCAAGCTCAGATCTGTATTAGGATAAAAGAGGATTTTTCTTGACCTGTGATACAGGAAAACTGTGGCCACTATATTGTACTGGAGAAAATTTTGGTCCTGATGAAAGTAAATTGAGTTTTCAAACAGTAATTAGTTTAGGAAGCTGTGTTTTCGTGTGGCACATAAACCTATGTTTAGAGATTAGTGGACCATGTGACTACGTATGTTTGGCCAACTGGGAACCATCTACATCAATTATTATGAGGCCATCGAAAAAGTGTAAAATGATAAGTTCAAAATAAAGTGTTTCATATTAGACACAACTGTGTATGACATGGTTTCAGAAGTTATTTCAGTTATTTACAGTGAGAGGCTTTGCTCCAGTCTCTTTCCATTGTAGTTTGAATTGCACTTGGTAGATGGCGCTGACAGGGTGTGATTCATTGTCTCCAACGGAAAACATTCCTCCACCCTTTTCTCAGAATTTCAAAGCCAGTTCCATATTTGCAGATTCTGCTGGGGGAATATTCTTAGGCATTAAGCATACTGAGAATTGATTTTCCAGGTAATTCTCAGAAATATCATTGCATTTTGGGACATGCTTTTGGTGAGCTGTTGTTCCAGAAAATTAAGATATCTAAATCTGGTGTATCAGACCAACTTCCACTTCCCCAACACTTAGGCATATTTTCCAGTTTTTCTTTTTTTTTAAGTTTTCTTTTTTTTGTATTTTCCCGCCACGTGCAGGTGCCAGTGAGAGATCATACAGGTGTGGGATGTAGAGGCTCTGTGAGGCAAACAGCCTTTCTTGTCTGTAGCTATAACTGTATCCAGCTCCAGTGCAACTTTTGCATTCCAGAACTTCTAAACCTTTAAAATCGTGCAGGGCTAAAAAAATATAAGAATAAATTATGTGGTGCAGCATTCTTTTCTATCGCCTGTCGTCCACATATCTCGTTAAGGCTACCTGGTTCACAAGCTCAAGGTTAATGAATAGTTTTAAAATTTAAGAGAAGGGATTTTGAAGTTTGTAGGAAAAGCAAATAATTCAGAGGGAATAACAGAAGGGGAAGAAAACAAGGAAATATATCTTTCAGGTTTAATTTCCTTAGCGGTAGAGTCAGCCATTTCTACGGTTCAGTCAACACAAGTCCAAAACATCTGACCACTGGAAAAATAGGGGTTTTCCACATCTACATATTATGGCTCATTTCATAACAACAATAACAACAATAATAAAACACTCCTTAGAAGTTTGTTTCTACACCTGTTGTTAGAAATTAAAATGTAACTATTGAAGGATTTGTACCTCATTGGTTTATATTCTACATTTAATATATAAACTTTAAAATAATGTACATAAACAATAACTGTCAAAACATCTTTGCTTAAAGGATTACAAAGTTAACAGGGCTCCTCTATCAGCTAAGGATAGCCATTTTCTAATATTTATAGCTGAAAAATTTGAAGACCATCTAAAATGTGTAGTTTTAGATTGTTTCACACTAAGAGCAGATAAGGAATATTCTTCAAAATACTATTTCTGTCTTCCCTTTTCTCTATCAAGATTACATTGTATACAGTACTGGCCATGTACAGTTGTTTACTCAAGAAGCATTCTCAATCTGAGATGCTAAAATCTATAACATTTTAGTCTTTTTTTTTAATTTAAAAAGAAGAGTTTAACATCTTGACGTTTTTATTTTAAAATTCAATTGTGGGAGATCTCTAAGAATTTATTCCTTACAAAAACATGAAAATAGAAAAAGGGACAATTAAATACGTCATTAGAATATTTTCTTTGACTCTGTACATTCCTTTATTTCCAACTATTACGCAAATTCCTAAAATGCACTTTATCACGTAGAAGTGTGACTCAGTTAAATGTCATCTTCAGCATCTGCTATGTTGACAGAAATGCCCTACAGTGTGAAATGGTGATTCATATTCACTGCTGAGAATCATATGAAAGTTAAAATTCCCTCAGGGAGGCAAGAATTTGGGAACCCAAATATATATCCTTGTGACATCAGGGTACGAGTGTGGGAAAGAATGAGACGGTAGCCATACAGCCTCTGCTTCTGTGCTCACATTTTTGATTAGTTTTTAAATCATGTCAATGGCTTTCTGTCACCCATTTGATTTTTACTTTTTTCCTTATTATGATAGTGTTTATTTGGGAAAATTTATCTCTATACACATTTATGGATTAATTGAATATAAACATATATTCGAATGTGTGTTTAGAACATACCTTATATATACCAGAGGTCTAAATTATTTCAAGAGTATTTGAAAATTTGTCATCATGATAATGGCAAGTCATAAATCATGAACACTGAGAAGGTCCTAGCTGCATCAGCCCCCAAACCACAAACCTGAGTGAGGGGTTTTTGTCCAATAATGAGCATTTTACAAACTCCAAGATTGGATGAGTTTGATGTAATTTGTCGTTTTAAAAAGAAACACTATTTAAAATAATAGATATTCCACTAATGGAAAGGAAACTGGAGATATGTCTCTGAGTAAATAAATCATCTGGGGAAATGCAATCGGTTAGAAACTGGTTCTCAAAGTAACTATCATTTTCCAGAAAAGAGCCTAGTACTATATGAACATAGTTAAGGTTGGATTATAACCACACTATTACTTTGTAAGCCACAGGCTGCTGTCATATTGTTCAATACCTCCAACTTTGGCGATAATTTTATAGATAGAGGTTGTCAAAACTAAAAACCTTTTATGCTTCCTAATCAGTTCGAGAAAATCATTTTTTTTGTGTGTGTGGTTCAATGTGTCAAGCACAGTATTACAAATATAAATGTGACATTTTTAAGGTGTTATGAAAAATGCCAAAACATCTTTGAACAAAACTCTTTCACACCAAAATATTGTATATTCAAAAATTCTAAATTTGAAATCAAAACAATTGATTAGAATTTGACAGGAAATCAGAAATTTAGCTCAGTGCTTCAAATTTCCCACTTGTACTACTTCTACTATACCAATATTATCTTAATTCAATCCATTTGTTTCTTCTTAAAATGAAATCAATTTTTATGACTATGTATTGACAAAAATTAAATATTAATATTAAATAACATTAAATTAAATATTCTTGGTAATAATATAGATATTCACATGGCATATGGTAGTTATAGGTGTAAAAGTTTAACATATATGATTAATAATAAAATGTCCCTTGACATTTCTCTGTACCTAAACTGGACTCAGAAATAAGTCTTTTCACTATACAGGCTTGCTTTCTTCAAATTAGGAAAACATCTTATGAATTTAAAATAAATCTTATGATATTTGTGTAGGCATAAAGTACCTTTTTAGATCGTATTTTTCACTGGTTGTTATTTTTAAGGCAGAAATATATAGTACTTTCCCAGTTTATATTCCATTTTGATGTAGTGCGTGCATACACATTTTTATTACTAAGGATCTATATCCTAATTATTAAGACACATGAAAGGTTCTCTGTCTCTCTCTTGCATGCCTGAAAGCTCTAAATTTACCTAGGTTGCTATTATCTCTTCTCCCCCTTTCAAATCCTGTTTTTGTATGGATTGTATTTGTTTCCCTCTGTAGTAAATTGCTACCAGCTCATCTGTTCCTAAACTAAAGAATCCACCTGGGAAGGGTCTCTTTTTATTTCTTCTACCACCCTGTTTTATGAATGCTGTGGACTGCTTTTATGAATGAAAAACTAAAAGTTTGTTGTATAATAGCAATTCTTCTAAAATTAGGGACACACACCTTACCTTTTTTTAACTAAAGAGTTGTGAAATCTGTATATATATAACACATATCTATATATAGTCTAATATCTGATATATTTGTTTAATATCTATGTTTTGTATCTTATATTGAGATCTCTTTCTATCTATCTGGAGATACAAAAAGACAAAGTCAGTCAGAAAATCGGTCCTTTGTCTTAATAATTAGAACATACGTTACCTATGCTTTGAAAGTTAGCCTGTCTAACTGGAAGTCGTATTATATCCATAGCGCTGACTAAACTAATTGCAATTCATTCTTTGTCATCTCCTGGGGAGAACATTAAGCCGTTACGTCGGAAAGGACTACAGCACGCACATTCTAGTCCCACCCATATTCAGATAACTGCTAATTGAAGAACCCTACGGTCTTCTAGTCTTCTTTGCTTAATGAGATAAAATCATGTTGTCAGTGGCAGCTTCGTATCTCACCTGACCCACAGTGTTCTGCTTAGCCTGTGTATTCACATAAAGAGTAACTCTGTACTAGATTGCAAAAAAAAATTACTAAACCTAAAGAAAACTTAGTCCAGAGCCTGTTCTCAGATGCCACAACCACACCCCAGCTCCGACACTGGACTAGAAAGACCCTCCCTGGTTGCACTATTTGGCATTTCATGGGCTCTAAGCTACTGTTGGTTGTGTCGCATCTGGAGCAAGGGTCCTGGAAGGCTCAGAGAAGAAATGGAAATGCGGCTGGAAGGCAGGCTTTATTAGGAGCATACTTCTCTGTAGGAGAATCTTCCTGTTTTTCTGTGTTCCTGTGAGGCCGTGAATTTGGCTACATAATCACCCTACGTTGGCTCTGCCTGTTCTCACCAGGCTCCTTTATTTCCTGTCTCCTTCCCTGAACAGAGTGAACTCAACAGCTTTTTTTTCTTTCCTCTGCTCTCCTGTCCTTGAAGGAGAACACAGAAGGCCACTGATGTTTTTTAAAAAATCTTCATACTTCCTAACAAATGGAAAGAAAAGGCTGTGTAAGCAGGGTTCCAATTTTATCTCCTTTTGTTCCTTCTCCCCCCCCACTTTATTTGTCTTCTGCATTAAGAATATAGACCTATAACCACACAGCAATAATAATCCTAAAAGATACAGAAACTGAAGGGGAGGTTCCTGTGGAGGGTCCTGAGTAGCCAGTGTCACTGTAACCAACAGCAAATCTGATCACGTCCTTAAATCTCTTGAAGCCCGTCACCTCAAAGGAAAAAAGATGGGATGAGATTCATATTCTCAGGGGCGTGGGATGGGCAGGACGGGAGACACGGGTGTGCTCGCCTTACCTTCGCCTTGTCCTTTGTCACTGTCATTCCTGACGTGGTACATCCTGCCCTTGACGAAAAATAAGATGAAGAGATTTGACCAGCCCAGAATTTAGATGAACTAAGAAACACGACTAGGGCTAAAGGAAACACAAGGTACCTATTGTAGTAAGTGCGTGTGTGTTTGTGTTTACGTGGATGGATATTCTAGGAGACAGCAGGCTTTAGGTGATGAGATAGGAGGCAATCAAGTGAAATAGGAAAGAAAGGCCTGGAAATACCCTGGATTATCATCATGGAGGTGGAAAAGATTTTTCCAGATCCCTAAACTGGAAGGAAGACTAGTCATTCTTAGTGACATTTAGATTGAAGGGGCACAGTTAAATTGCATTCATGCAAATTGGGAATGTTTCCATTTTTAATTGTGCACTGATTTCCTTAAAAAAAATGTACCCTTCTCCCCCCCCCCCCCCCCGGCACATTAGATCCCCTCCCAACATGTTCACAGAAAGTTTCAAATGGGTTTGAGCTTCCAAAAATAATACGAAAAGTCAGCATAAAGTGATGAATCTGCATATTGGCAGACCCGTGATATAACAATAGTCAAACATTCTTACTTGAAAAGTTAATGATTTTTCCCATGTGACAAATTTGAGTTTTACTTCTAAAAATTTTTATTTTCATCTTTACTTTTCCATACTTTCCGCCCTAGCCCTGCCACCAAATTCCAAAGTAACTTAGTAAAAGAGATTTGTCAAATTAATGCTTATATAGATGATCTCAGAAATACAGAATCCCTGTAGGCACTGAAAGTGTGAGATTTTTTCCCCCTGAAATAAGTTCTGGTATGTGGTTTAAGGAACATAGGTCCCATATTACCAATTTTCTAATCCATGTCAGTTTATATCTAAAAAGTAACATCAGTCCATTCTTGTTTTAGGATTATTGCAATCCAGTTCATTGTCAATGCTACAACAATAAATGGAATAATTTTAATAAATTATCATCATAATCAATGTAAAGGAAATGAATATTAAGATAACATCATGTGACTTCAAGTGAAAGTTTTTCACAGCTCAATAGTCCGACATATTCTTACCATAGTTTATACCATACACAGTAGTGTGTGTGTGTGTGTGTGTGTAAAATAAAGGCTGGTCCGCTGCCTCAAATTTCTCTCATAGTACAATGGCTCCCCTAAGAGGGTTATAATATTCCATTGACTGGTTTGTGGATTCATTTGCTGTGAGTTATTTCTGGCCAGTGGAAAGCATGCAGTTAACTTTTGGGTATTATTCAAGCAGACACTCTACGATTTTACCAGAGATTGTTTCTGTAGGAATAAATCTGTATACTATTTGTCTAGTCAAAAACAGATCATGCTGACATCGAATCAGTGGGGGATTGGAAAATGGATCAGGGGTTGAGAGGAAAGAGAAAGGGGAAATCTGCTTATGTTAATAATATAAATAATCTACCTTAGGATAGAAAAAAAAAAAATATGTTCTTTTAAGCTCCCAAAAGGATAAGCTATTGAAATAATGTGTGCATGGAGCTATATCCAGGAAAACTTTAATCGATTTAACTTCTCTACACACATACTTAACTTTCTTGTCTATATACATACATTTTTTTGTGAATGATTTCTTTTCCCCTTATTTCTGGGTGTATTTCATTATTTTTAACACCATCTTGTTGTGCTTGATTTAGGAAGAGACATAAATATGCAGTTCTCAAAGTTCTGGAAAAAATTATTTACCTTCTCATTTTATACATGAAAAAGGAGCATGTGTACTCACACAGGCATATATATACATACACATACTCACCACAACTTTTGACTTTATATCCTAAGATATAAAGGATAAAAAGTAAAAAAAGGCATTATTTGCCTTTTGAGGAAAAGACATTTAATTTATCACAGTATCAGCCAGACTCTTAAAAATCTTTCATACCACACATCTTTTTATGATGCACTTTTCACATTCAAAGGATGGATAGTGCTAAGGTAAGCCCCTAGACGTAGGCTATTTTTTAGCAGTAAGGCTTGAAGAGGGTACACAGTGATTAATATATAAATTATTAAAATTAGAGACTAAATGAACATGCTAAATATTTCTTTTTCTTGCATTTCTGTAGAGCAATAGCTTGGGTTTTATTATAAGGAACTATGCCATCCTATTTACAGACAGCATTTTTTTGTTTAGATTTAAGTGTGAATTTGTCTAATAAATAACTACTAGTACTACTGAAGTTAATAGTGAAATCACTATTTCTCCAGTATGATATTATTCAGTAAAATATAATTTAAAATGTAATAGGGGAATGCTGATTTCTATGAAAGTTGTGTTGTACATTTGTCTGATGCCTTTATAAAGGGTATTCTGTTTATAAACATTGTGGTTATAAATCTTGATTATTTGCCCTTAATAGCTACCCCTAAGGTTAACTGTGTGATGAATTTTTAAAATAAATGTTATGAAATTTTTAAAGTTTTTATTACAAAAATAAAACAAGCATTAAAACCTTAATACAACTGAACATCCACATGTGAAACATAAATCTGGACAGAGACCTTACGCCTTTACAAAAATTAATTCAAAATGGATCACAGACCTAAATATAAAATTCAAAATTATAAAACTCCTAGAAGACAACATAGGAAAAGATCTAGATGACCTTGAGTATGGCGATGACTTTTCAGACACAACACCAAAGGCACAATCAATGAAAGATAAACTGGACTTCATTAAAATAAAAAACTTCTACTCTTTAAATGACAATGTCAAGAGAACAAGAGGACAAACCACAGACTTGGAGAAAATATTTGCAAAAGACACATGTGAAAAAGACTATCATCCACATGTACAACAAAGCCTTAAAACTCAATAATAAGAAGATAAACAAACTGATTAAAAAGTAGGCCGAAGGCTTGAACAGACACCTCACCAAAGAAGATATATAGATGGCAAATAAGCATATAAAAAGATGCTCAACATCATATGTTATTAGGGAATTGAAAATCAAAACGACCATGAGTTACCACTGCACACTTACTAAAATCGCAAAAATACAGAACACTGCCAACACCAAATGCTGGCAAGAATGTAAAGTAACAGGAAATATTCACTGAAAATAGTACAGCCACTTTACAAGGAAGTTTGGCAGTTTCTTACGAAACATAGTCCTACCATGTGATCCAGCAATCACACCACTTGGTATTTACTGAAATAAGTTGAAAATTCATATTGACATAAAAACCTGCAGACAGATGTCTATAGCAGCTTTCATTCATCATTGCTTACAGTAGGAAGCCACCAAGATGTTTTTCAGTAGGTGAATGGATAAGCTGTGACACATCCGGGCAACGGAATATTTTTCAGTGCTAAAAAAGAAATGAGCTGTCAAGCCATGAAATGACATGGAAGAACCTCAAATACATACTCCTAAGTGACATAAACCAATCCGAAAATGTTCCATATCATATAATTCCAACTATATGATATTCTAGAAAAGGTGAAACTATGGAGACACTAAAAAGATCAGTGCATGCTGGAGATGTGGGAGAGGAAGACAGGAACAGGCAGAGCTCAGAGGATTTTTAGGGCAGTGAAACTAGTCTGTATGATACTGTAACGGTGTATACGTGTCAGGACACATTTGTCAAAACACAGAGAATGTATAACACTAAGAGTGAACCCTAAGGTAAACTATAGACTTTGGTGGTGCTGTGTCAATGTAGGTTCATCAATTTTAAGAAATGTTTTATGCTAGTAGAAGATTTTGATAGTGGGCAAGCCTCTGTGTGTGTGTGTGTGTGCGCGTGTGTAGTCAGGGGTTAGATGGGAATTCCGTACTTTCTACACACTTTTACTATGAACCTAAAAGATAAAGTATATTTAAAAAACAAAACAAAACTTTAGTACTATGTTTTCTTTAAGGAATCAAGTAAATTAAAGTATATCAAAAAATAAATGTAGCTGTAAAATACCTTCCTTCCCAAGTCTGAAAGTACTTTTTACCTATCACCTCATAACTATTTTATCTTTGAAACTTTCTCAGTAATTCACAACTTGTATTAATCATCATGCAATTATTGGAGTCGATTATAACGCTTCATTTTATTCTGTAGATGAGAATGGAATGAATTTCAAACAAATAATTACATGGTAGGACTAAATATTGATTTGGGACAGTAATGCAAAAAATGATAAAAGAGATCTTGGAAATCCACATATTACCTGAAACTTTCACTTTATCCACAAATTCTGACCTGTTACTAACATCATTTGTCATAGCTCATAGCCAGAAATATAGGGCAAATTCTGTTTTACTTGTAATGCTTTCTTTCCTTACCCCTGCCTTTTAATTTTGGAATCTGCCAATCAACAATGAAAAAGCCCAAAAGTCCATATGAAAAGAGTCATAAAAGTAAATAAATGAGTTTGGATTTCTCAAAACTTGTCAATTGACATTTAGCTAAAATTAGCACCAATTTGAAAGTTGAAAGTTTGCAGGACTAGAAACTGACTAGTAGTGAAATATATGAAACAAATCTGATTCCTAAATGTGATTGAAGTTCATCTAGCTTTCATAACAATTTTCCATTGCAGGAATTAAATTTAATAATTCACCAATTGATTTATTTTATTTTTCCTTTTTTTTTTTTTTCAGGGCAGGGAGAGGGTTATTTGACATCTAAACCGTTTGAAGCAATAGATTCAGTTTCAGGTAATCTGTAATTTTTCAAACCATAATCACTAATATTTACTCACAGACTTTCCAAATAGAATTTAAAATCCATGATTAATGTAAGTGGAATTTGGACAGATGACTAGGCAAACTTTTTTCACTATGAGAAACAATAGCAGCAAGAATTCAATATATTTCAGTTAAATTAATGCATGAATGTCCTAGTGGCATTATGAATGGACATTCCCAAAGGTTCCCACAAATTAACCTGAGAATCTTGTTTTAAGTTTTTTCAACTCACAGAATGAAAAAATAATGACATTTTTGCTTCTTACTAATGGTGAATTTTTTATGGTAAATTTGTATTTATAATACTCAACATGTAAGATTCTAGGACCCATTCCATTTGTAATTCTTTAAAAATGCTGCTGCTGAATGAAACAGGAACTGTTATAACCACAATTTTCCTGCAGCATTGCATTATGAATGGTCTTTTTCTAAGTGGCATTTCCATCACATGGATTGAATTTTAAACTATTTTTTTCAATGACCAATCAGACATTATAAAATAGTTATGCTACTGACTTGGTATGTGTTCAATGTCAAGCCACTTTTTTTCCATTGACAGCTTGAGAATATTTTAAAATCATTAAAAAAAGTATAAACTGTGGCTCAGAGGAACTTTCTGAAGTTGGACTGCTTTTAATGTTCTCATTCTATTTAGTGAATACTTGCCTTTCCTTGGATATAGAACCAAAGTAAACCTTATTGGATTTTTTAAAAAATATTTTTATTTTGGAGCTCAGATAAAAATAAGAAACTCCTATATATTAAATGTTTGAATAAAGAAAAACCAAAAGGAGATCTATTTATAGACTTTAAATATTCATAAAAATATACTTGCAAGACACTATTTTTTTAAAATTATGCGTTCAGTTACTTAAAATAATGGAGATTATTTAAAGAAAGACTGACTTCATTCATTTGGAAGTTCTGGAAGAGTCCTTTAAGATGTACTGGCCTGATGCTGCTATCAAGATGCTCATTTTTGAGCAACCCATTGAACAATGACTCCCCTAAAGGCTGACACTGTATTTTTTACCTCTGAACACCAACACCTCTATAGAGTCCAGCACACAGTAGTTAATTTTAATAGCTGTTAAATTGAATTGAAATAACCATTTTTTGAAAGTTAACATTTTTTCATCGACTAATGTTGAGCTCTGACTTTTTTGTATCAGGCATTCTTTCAGGTGCTTAGGCTACAAAGGTAAAAAACATAGTCCCAGCCTCAAAAGTAGAAAAGAAAGCCAGATGTGTGGTAATAATCAGATGCGGCAAGGGGTATACTAGAACAGGATTCTCAACCCTGATGTCACATTAGAATCACCTGAGATTAAAAAAATTCCCATGTCCAGTCTTCATCTGAAACCAATGTCTAAGTGAGAATGAATTGAGTTGAATGTGAAACACTGGCTAATTGACTCTGGTTTTTGTCAGGAACTTAACTTGGACAGAACAAATGCTATAGGAGTAAAGTTACTCAAGTTTTCTAGTTGTTCTGTGCATACAGTAGGGGTCAATAATTATAAATTATATATCAGGAGATATTATGCAACAAAGAAAATTTATTTTATCAAAATCTTATTGGAATTCCAGGAAAAGTAGCACCTGAATTTTTCTTACTGAGTAGATATGGTTAATAAAGTGAAATAACTTGTACCTATTTTACTTTTTTTAATGGTGTGAATGCTAATAGTTGTCTTATGTCAAGTATCTGTTAAATTTTTATTTCAAAGATTTTAAAAATACAGTCCATATTTTTCAGTAATCTCAATTCCCCAGCTTTCATTCCTCATGCAATTTTTATTTAAATAGGAATTGTATTACTTCCAGTTAATTAAGTACAAATAGTATACTTCATTGTTATATTTCTTCTCATATAGTAGTTTTCATAGCTTTGTTCCCTGTACCTTTATATTATACATATCACACATGATTAAATATTGACTTTCATTTAGCATCAACACCACAGTTGCATTACTACTTGTCATCAATATTTTTTACATAGAAATCTACTGCTATTAAATAAGGGTGTTTTTGAAATCCAGTCTAGGATCTTGTATCTATTGCAATACTGCAATTTTAAAGTCAATACAATTTGAGTAGTAGAGCTAAAATAGGTGCAGCTGAAGGAATGTGCTTAAAAGCCAAATTATTTTTTCTGATATTTTAAATTATGTGTACTTACATCTCTTCAAAAGCTATTAATCAGGGAGCCTCCAAATTCGCTAAACTAACATTTGGAATATACCTTATTATGTTATATTTATGTTCTTACCCTTTATACTATTTCAGAAAAATCATTCAGAGTCATGGCTTCCTTGGTTACTTGGCAATCACGCCTTAGTTCTGTCTTTATTTCTAATGCAAGCACCATCTCATCTACTAAAGAAATCTGGTTAAGAAGCAACCAAGAGCTCACATCCCATGTATTTAATATACAACCCACCACCTTCCTCTCTGATTCTGTCAACTACAACATTCTCCTAGTCTCAAAAGGACAGACCCCATAGTCATCTATAACTACTTCTTTGATCCTAAAATGTAATCAGTTGACAATTCCTACCTATCTAACATGCCACCCAAACAATGCACAAACATTTCCTCTAAATGAAATTCCAGATTCCCTTCAAGTTTATGCTGCTTCATCTCCATACGGAGCCTTTGCAGGCCATTCTGATATGGAAAGCCTTTTTTTTTTTTTTTACATCCATAAATTACAGAAGCATAACTGTTCTAACATATCCTTATATTATTATATCCTTGTATTATTATCTAGCTGCTTCATGTATATAAATCTTGTCTTACTATAAATACAGCAAGTTTCCTCAGGACAGGAAACTTTTAAAATATTACCTTTATGACTGAGCACTTCTTTCAACTTATTTGGAGTTTTAAGAGCTGTGACATTACAGTACTCAAATTATTCAATTCTCAAGTTTTCTAGAAAAGCTAGATCCATGTTTAGGAATTAAAACCTGAAATATTTTAGTACAGAATAAACATTTGTTTGCATATAATGTGTGTTTAAAATAAAATGATGAGTTCCAAAGGACAAAGGCGAAGCAGAAGAAAATATAAGTAGCAATATATTTTTAAACTAGATGGTTGTTACTTATTTCAAATAAGAACCAATACAAGTAGATTCTTGCAGATACAATAATCTGTGTATCCTTTTCATGCCTATAGAAGTAAGCATTGATACCTGTTTTAAAATGTATATTTAAATGTATATTTGTTGATGTTTTCACCTAAATTACTACTACAGAATCAAATTGTTAAAATTAACTTGATGGTTTTTATTTGCGATAGGCAGAGTAGTAAAATACACATACTTTATAGGTACCTCTCAGATAAACTAGTAACTTTCATCATCAATAACTACAGAAAAAGGTTCTCATTTTATTTGAGTTAATAATTTATGCTCAAAATTGACATATTTTCATTAAAAGTATAATTTGCTTTTATGCCACATGGTTAATATTATTTTCAGGCTATATAATTGTCAAAATATGATGTTAAGAAAACAATAATTGTGGACATATTTAATAAACACATTCCTAAAAAACTCTAATATAATTTCAGTCTAATCTGAATTTTATATCTCAGTTTATAAATATTCATACATAACGTATGAAATAGAGAAAAATTAATCTTAAGAAACACTTTAAATATCTTGTGTGTGCTCATACACATATGCACACATACTCTTTTAAGAGGAAGAATCTTAAAATATGAGATTTTAAATTAGGTACTTAAATTAGATACACTGCCCAGCCAGGCATGGCTCAGTGGTTGAGCATTGACTTAAGAGATCTTGGTTCTATTCCTGGTCAGGGCACATGTCCGGGTTGCGGGCTTGATCCCCAGTCCAGGACGTGCAGGAGGCAGCCAATCAATGACTCTCTCATCATTGATGTTTCTATCTCCCTCTCTCCCTCCCCCTTTCTCTCTCTGAGATCAATAAAAATATATTTTAAAAAATTAGATACACTGGTAAAAACACTGAGTTAATGCATGTGAGTATAACGTAACACATCAGGTAAGAATTACCATTTTCTAATTTTTCAATTACAGTTTATGTTCAATATTATTCTGTATTAGTTTCAGATGTACAGCATAGTGGTTAGACAATAATATACTTTACACAATGGTCCCTTCAGTATTTCAAGTACTACCTGGCCCCATATATAGTTATTAAAATATTATTGATGATATTTCCTAAATTGTAATTTACACCTCTATGACTGTTCTGTAACTACCAATTTGTACTTCTTAATCCCTTCACTTTTTTCATCCAGTCCCCCAAACCCCTTCCCCTCTGTCAAGAATCACCATTTTGGAGATCCAAGATGGCAGGGACTGAGTAGGAGCTACACTGACACTCTCCCAGGACCAATCTGGATTTACAACTAAAACATAGAAAAACCATCCTGAATAATCAACTGAAGATGAGCTGGAGAGCATCCTCATAACCAAGGAAGAAAAGTGGAAACCACAGAGACTGGTAGGACGTGCAGATGCAAGAGGGCTGGCTGGGCTCCCACAGGCAGCAGCTGAAGGTCCAACTGCAGGCACCCTCTTACAGAGCCAACACACAACATTTTGTGTGTAGCCACTCACTTTGGGCTCCAGCGGAGGTGGAGTGGAGTGGACTGGAGCTGTGTGGGGAGAGTCTGGGTTTGTGGGCTCTGGAGAGTAAGATCAGGAGATGCGGGACAGTTTTCTAAGGCAGTGAATTTTCAGTTTTTACCTGAGGGGGAAGCAATTGCCCCACCCTGCTGGAAAGCCTCTCTTGCCCTGCCAGGAGAGGTTTCTATGGCCTGAGGCTTGTTAAGAGACTGATAACAACCAGCTGCCCCACCCTATGGAGCTTCTACAGCCTGAGGCTCATTAAGAGAATCAATTTAATCAGCCTGTAGGTGGAGGCAGACCTCAGGATGCTTTGAGTCTTTGCCTGAGATGCTTCCTGACACCAGCTTTAGAAAAGCAGACTTTGGTGTGCATCCTGGAAACATGAAAATGAACACACAACAACTCCAAATCTATGGGACCCAATGAAAGCAGTCCTGAGAGGGAAGTTGATAGCACTACAAGCCTACCTCAAAAAACAAGAAAAACTTCTAATAGACTCTCTAACCCTAAAACTTAAAAACTTAGAAAGAGAACAACAAGAAAAGCACAGAGTAAGTAGAAGGAAATAAATAATAAAGATCAGAGCAGAAATAAATGACATAAAGACTTTAAAAAAATACAAAAGATCAATGAAACCAAGAGCTGGTTCTTTGAAAAGATAAACAAGATTGATGATGAACCTTTAGCCAGACTCATCAAGAAACAGAGAGAGGAACCAAATAATAAAAATAAAAAATGAAAGAGGTGAAATAACAACTGACCCAACAGAAATACAAAGGATTGTAAGAGAATACTGTGAACAACTATATGCCACCAAGCTGAACAACCTGGATGAAATGGATAAATTCCTAGAAAATACAACCTTCCAAAACTCAATGAGGAAGAGTCAGAAAGTCTAAATAGTCCGATAACTGCTGATGAAGTTGAAGAAGTAATCAAAGGGCTCCCAGAATACAAAAGCCCTGGCCTGGATGGCTTCACGGGGGAGTTTTACCAAACATTCAAAGAAGAATTAACACCTTTTCTCCTCAAACTATTTCAAAAAATCCAAGAGGAAGGAACACTTCCAAACTTCTTCTACAAGGCCAGCATTAGCCTAATTCCAAAACCAGATAAAGACACTACCAAGAAAGAGAATTACAGGCCAATATCCCTAAGGAACATAGATGCTAAAAACCTCAAGAAAATATTAGCAAATTGGACCCAGCAATATATTAAAAAGATCATACATCATGACCAAGTGGGATTTATTCCAGGGATGCAAGTCTGGTAAAATATTTGCAAATCAATAAACATGATACATCACATAAACAAATTGAAAGACAAAAGTCACATGATCATATCAATAGATGCAGAAAAAACATTTGATAAAATCCAACACCCATTTTTGATAAAAACTCTCAGCAAAGTGGGACGAGAGGGATCATACCTCAACATAATAAAGGCCATATATGACAAACCTATAGCCAACATCATACTCTATGGGCAAAAACTAAAACCATTTCCCCTTAGAACAGGAACAAGACAGGGTGTCCACTTTCAGCACTCTTATTCAACATAGTACTGGAAGTCCTAGCCACAGTGATCAGACAAGAAGAAAACAAAAAAGGCATCCAAATTGGAAAAGAGGAAACAAAACTATCATTATTTGCAGATGACATGATATTGTACATAGAGAATCATAAAGACTCCACCAAAAAACTTCTAGATTTAATAAATGAATTCAGTAAGGTGGCAGGATACAAAATTAACACCCATAAATCGATGGCATTTTTATACACTAATAATGAACTCTCAGAAACAGAAACTAAAAAAAAAAAAAAAAAATCCCATTTACCACTGCAACAAAAAAAATAAGATACCTAGGAATAAACTTAACCAAAGTTTACTCTGAAACTACAAACACCTTTACTCGGAAAACTACAGGACACTGAAAAAAGAATAGAGGAAGATATAAACAAATGGAAATATATACCATGTTCATGGATTGGAAGAATTAACATCATTAAAATGTTCATACTATGCAAAGCAATCTATAAATTCAATGCAATCCCTATTAAAATACCAGCAGCATATTTCACAGATCTAGAACAAACACTTTGAAAATTTATATGGAACCAAAAAACACCCCGAATAGCCATGGCAATCTTGAGAAAGAGGAACAAAGTTGGAGGGATCACAATACCAGGTATCAAGTTATGCTACAAAGCCACTGTAATCAAAACAGCCTGGTACTGGCACAAGAACAGACATATAGATCAGTGGAACAGAACAGAGAACCCAGAAATTGAGCCATGCCATTATGGTCAATTAATATTTGACAAAGGAGACAAGAACATACAATGGAGTAAAAACAGGCTCTTCAATAAATGGTGTTGGGAAAATTGGACAGGTACATGCAAATAATGAAACTATACCACCAAATTACACCATACACAAAAGTAAATTCAAAATGGATAAAAGACTTAAATGTGAGACATGAAACCATAAAAATCCTAGAGGAAAACATAGGCAGCAAAATCTCAGACATCTCTCATAGCAATATGTTTGCTGATACATCTCCTAGGGCAAGAGAAACTAAGGAGAAAACAAACAAATGGGACTGCATCAAAATAGAAAGCTCCTGCACAGCAAAAGAAACCATCAACAAAATAAAAAGAGAGCTCACTGTATGGGAGAATATATTTGCCAATGACACATCTGATAAAGGGTTAATATCCAAAATATATAAGGAACACCTACAACTTAACAAAAGGAAGACAAACAATCCAATTAAACAATGGGCGTAGGACCTAAATAGACACTTCTCCAAAGAGGACATACAGATGGCCGAGTGACGTATGAAAAAATGCTCAATGTTGCTAATCATCAGAGATTTGCAAATTAAACCACAATGAGGTATCACTTCACACCTGTCAGAAGTCAACAAGTCAGTGAACTACAAGTGCTGGCGAGGGTGTGGAGAAAAGGGCACCCTAGGACACTGCTGGTGGGAATGCAGACTGGTGCAGCCACTATGGAAAGCAGTATGGAGTTTCCTCAAAAGATTAAAAATTGACCTGCCATTTGACCCAGTGATCCCACTTCTAGGAATATATCCTAAGGAACCCCAAACACCAATCACAACGAACTTATACACCCCTATGTTCGTAGCAGCACAATTTACAATAGCTAAGATCTGGAAACCACCCAAGTGCCCATCAGTAGATGAGTGGATAAAAAAAGCTCTGGTACGTTCACACCAAGGAATACTATGCAGCTGTAAAAAAGAAAGATCTTTTATCCTTTCGCACAGCATGGAGGGAAGTAGAAAGTATTATGCTAAGTGAAATAAGCCAGTCAGAGAAAGACAAATACTACATGATCTCACTTGTATGTGGAATATAATAAACAAAATAAACTGATGAACAAAATGGATCCAGAGACATAGAAGCATGGAACAGACTGAGGGATCTCAGAGGGACAGTGGGGTAGGGGGAATGGGTGGGGAGAGATTAATCAAATAATTTATATGTTTGTAAGCATAACCCATGGACACAGACATTGGCGTGGGGAAAGCCTGGGAGTGAGATGGACGCGGGGTGGAGGGGATCAATGGGGATAAAAAGGGGACATCTGTAATATTTTCAACAATAAAGATAGAGAAACCTAAAGAAAAATAATTACCATTTTAAATGCTATTATATTGATAACTAAAGGTAAATTATAAAGATAATAGAGAAATAAATACAGGAGAACTCAAGTTTAATGATTGACTAATAAGGTCCAAATACTGTACAAGTTGTTCACATGCTCAATCTCATTTAATCCTAACTACAATTGTTCTATTTATAGGAAGGAAACAGGCTCAGAAGTTAAGCTTCCTTCCCAAGGTCATTTTATAGTAAATAGTGGATCAGAAATTCAATCCTTGATTTGTCAGTTTCTATAGCCCATGCAGAGCATGTACATAAATGTCACACTAGTTCAAGTTTTCCATACAGACATCATCAAACAGTACAACAGTAAGGTTGATTTAAAAAATAAACAAGTGGTGCGTACTCATATTCTTCATACCTTTTTTTTTTTTTTTAAATGCTGGGCTGACGGCAAATTTTATAGTGTAAATTTATTGCACTCACCTTTGGATTCAAGCCATGTCTGACCTGTTAAAAGTGAAATATATGGCCTACTTTAGAGCCAAATATTCCCATCACAGTGTCAGGTATAGATTTTTTAAAACCTCCTATTACCACAATTGCAGTGAGCTAAATATAATACAGTTTTTGAATGGGGAAAAAATAAATCAAGATAAAAAGGGAAATACACTGTTGACATTTTTTAGATAAAAAATATAAAATGATGTGTGTTTTGCTTCCCCTAACATGCATCTTTATACCTCTGGAATCTTGAAACTCTTCTCCTCCTTATAACTGCATTTTTTGCCAGGAACCTTTCAGCTTCATCATTTTACAGTAAAAATATATATCCACTAGAGATCATAGATCAAAGTCTTCCTAGTGTATAGGATAATTATTTCATGAGAAAATGTCTATTTATATATTTTTATTGAAATGAATTAAAAAGTTCTTTCAAAGTATAAAAATGTTGAAGCCTTAGTAGATTATGGGACTTTGAGGTAATGAAATAATTTATAGCTAATGGAAAATATTTTCTACTCACTTTTTAAGTGTAAATTTTAATAGTGCCTCACTAATACATATTTTGCGCAGAGACGTTTATGGGTAGTACTTTTAGTTAACTTTGGCTATACAAAATAAAAGAAAAATCCTTTAAAAAAGGAGACAATACAATATTTCGCACATATATTTTGATTTGAAGTAGGAAAGTCCACTTTTCTCCATCTTCAGATTAGTTCTTTCAGGATACAAATATGTATTAACTGAGACCACTTAGAAATTTGGGGTAAAATTATTAACAGCCAAATTAACTTTGTAACTGAACCAAGTACAAAATAAATTTTGCTTAAAAATTTTTGTATCCAACTAAAAAACAAGTATTTTAAACATTAGCATTTTATATCAAAGAGACCATTTTGTAAAATATGTGATTGTTTAGCCAGAATGCTGCACACCTGAAACTAATACAAAATAATATTGAATGTAAACTGTAATTAAGAAGCAAAGCTTAAAAAATAGCATTTAAAAAATAAAATGTGTATGCAATAATAACAATGGGGTAGAAGACAGTCAATTTGGGATATTTATATTGTAAGTGCTTCAATAATTACACTTTCATTTTCCCAGATAAAATTTCTGATATACACACATGATATAGCTATCTCTTTGTGACTGGTTGCATGTGCCCTTGTATATGAGTTTGGCTACTGTGGCAATATAAAGTGATGCATAGGCCCGGCCGGCGTTGCTCAGTGGTTGAGTGTCGACCTGTGAACCAGGAGGTCAGGGTTCGATTCCTGGTCAGGGCACATGCCCGGGCTGTGGCTCAATCCCCAATAGGGGGCGTGCAGGAGGCAGCTGATCAATGACTCTCTCATCACTGGTGTTTCTGTCTCTCTCTCCCTCTTTCTCCCTCTCCGTTCCTCTCTCTGAAATGAATAAAAACATTTTTTAAAAAATAATAAAGTGATGTATAGTTCTTTGGGTCCATACTACATTAAAGGCCTCAGCAAAGGCAAGCACCTGAGGAGGCATTATTCTGCTTTCACTGCCAACTGTGGCCTTTCTCCGTGCAGCTCTAGTGGGATTTGGAGGGAAAGTCGTGATAAATAATTAATAATCCAATTGACAAATGTCTTGTTTTTTTATTCATCTGCCCATTGGAGGCTGAAAAACTGCATTTGGGTCTATTATCTTAAAGAAATTTTAGAACAATTTTCTCATCAAAATAGAAACATGCCCACTTTTCCTTCTATATGTTATATTTTAATAAAGAATTTGGAAAAATATGGAATTGTGCTATTACTTTCAAGGGACATTCATCTAGGTTTTTGTGAATTTCTATGTTTATGAATATCGTTTATATTTATAGTTTCTCCCTCCTTAGCTAAATAAAATGTGCAACTAAAATTGAGAGACCTCTTCAGATCCTTCATGAGGGTTTAAAAACTGTAATAATGAAATAATAGCAAACATCAATGCTGCTTTAAAATGTAGCATCAGGTTTGTTGGCTATCTGAGAGTGAAATTTTATCACATCCCATTAACAAATTCCTACTAATTTGACTTATGACCTTATGGGTCACTCCTAAGTTATCAGTAGTCTTTGTATTTTTTATATGAAGAAAATTGAACTAGGTGAGCTTTCAGCTCTCTTTCAGCACTAAGATTTGTTTTTAATTTTGTTTCAATGAATTTCCACCATGGTTTTAACTTTGATGATGTCAAAGGTATTTTTATGTTAAAGATGCCAATAACAGTATCTAAGTCATATGGTAGAGAGAAGAGGGTGGGAGAGAGAAAAAAAGAGAGAGAGAGGGTGTTTACTGGAACGGATGTTAAAATGTGCTTTTCTTCTGCAATATATTCAGTATCAAGTAAGTAAAGAAAACTTCTTTAGTTATGTGTTAGACATTTGAATGTGCTATTTTTGCATTATTAGTTAAATGTAACATATTTCCCAAGATGATACCCACTGGGAATGAAGGTAACAGTTTGAACTCTGTAGTGTGTGTGAAAATCTGCAGATAGGGAACCTGTAAAATTCTGCTTTAATACTGTAGCAACTCATGCCTCTTAGACAATAGAAGGTGTCATGTGATACTCTGAACTTTTCACTTGTCATACCTCAATAGGAACACCTTCTACTGTTCTAGCCCCCACTAAAGATTATACCTCGCCATTGAAAAAAATTTCTTCATCCGATCTCTACTTTCACACATGGGAGAAGAATTGGTTTCAAATTTACTATAACTCAAACCATTAAGGACTATATTTGTCCAAGACAACACCTTGGCTTATACTCCAGACACTGCCAGTGTAAACTCTCAGCTTCAGGTGTAATGTGCTCCATATGCTTCTGCTTACTGCACAGGCAGACAATTGAATCTTTCACGTTTGAGTTAGTTCAGATTAGTTCCAAATTGGAGATACAACAATAATAAAGTTTTTGAGTAATAGATGTTATTTAAAAAGAGGAACAAGACGTAGTCTCTAAGACAAAGATAGAGTAAAGATAACCCATGCATTTGACACAAGCCACTAGCCAATCGCAAATTATGTAATGATTACATTTATCTTGGAACGATGTGACTTGGGGAGAGTTTATTCAAACCACAAAGCCTTTTCTATTTCATAGGGTATCTTTTAAATGTATAGAAAGAACAATGTTATTTTATTATAAAATTTATATACATTCATTGCACAAAATTATCAAACAACTTCGAAACATTTGAAGAAATAATACAAATACCTACTAATCTCCCCAGCCGGAGATAATATTAAACTGTTGTCATTTTGAGTATATCTTTTTATATCATATATATGTATATGTGATATACATAGAAAATATTAGATATAAAAAAGATGTATGATATGGTTGTATTTGGATCATCATTTACATGACTGTAAGCTGCTTTTTTTCTTAGCATTATATCGCAACTAATTTCCTGTATTCTTATTTTAGAACATGTTTTAATAGTTGTACTGTATTTATCATAATGATTTACCATAAAGCAGTTAATCAATTTTTATTATTTTATATATTTTTTTCAGTACAGTAAATGTTACTTCAGAGATTTTACTATACACAAACTTTTGATATAGTTGATTATTTCCTTTGAATATATTAATTCACCTGTAATTATTGAATCAAAAGTAAACATTTTACTTCTAATTTCGTTTTGGCAATCTGTTTTAATTATACTCTTAAAAGTAGCAGATAAGCTAAATCGTTGTCATCATAAACTATTTGCTTTAAAAATTTGTCAGTTTGTTGGATGGAAAAGGCTATCTTCATTAACTGGCATTTTTATTACAAGTAGTTTAATATTTCAGTAATTTCATATTTCTTAATCATATATATTTCTTTGTTGATAATTTAGCAATCTGTGTCTTTTACCCCTTCTTTTATTGGGCAGTCTGTTTTCTGGCATTGAATCCTATGGATTAGATTTTTTTTTTTTCTTATAAATTCTATTAAGTAACACTGTGGTGTTCAGACTTTATGGAGATGTTTGTTGCATAGGTGTTGTTGGTTTTTTTTGACTCTTGATAAATACAGGGTTATTATATATATATGTGTGTTAATCTTCACCCAGGGACATTTTTTCCATTTATTTTTTAGAGAGAGTGGAAGGGAAGGAGGGAGGGAGGGAGAGAGAGAAACATCAAACAACGATGTGAGAGAGACACATCGACACCCACCCCAATGGAACCTGCAATCCAGGTACATGCCCTTGACCAGGAATCGAACCCAAGACTCTTCTGTGCCTAGGCCAGTCCTCCAACCGCTGAGCTGCACCAGCCCAGGTTATTATATTAAAACTTTCTCCACTAAAAGTGTTTCTACACTCATAGTTCTTAGCAATATATTTTTTAATTAGAAAATCTGAAGGAATTGATGACGAGACACTTGAAGACAGAAATAGAGGCCAACTATGTGACTCAAATATTTGCCCTAGGAGTGTGCCTAACAGATGAATTAATGGATTAAGAAAACACAACTATGGTGTTATATGGACCATTTTACTGGGTGTATTGGATAGAGATTAATGGTTTTCAGGTTGTGTCCCTAGATTTTTTTGCTTCTTTGTAGGTGCCATACACAAACCTGGGGCAAGTGAGGAGAAGGAAAATGCTAACCAAGTGGGAGCAGGTCCCTTTTACCTGCTATCATCATAACTGCTCTGCTTCTCACTGTCCACTTGATATAATTGGGTGCTATAATGAATTTCCTTTGGAAAAAAGAGGGTTCTTCTGATAATTAAGGTTTTGAAACTATTGCCCTAGAAGGTTTTCATCTCTTTACATTATTTTGTTATATCAGATTTTACTACAAATCACTACAAAGCCTTTTTGTAACTAGGAAGAGATTCAGTTCTAAGGTAATATAGTTTTAATCAGTATAATATATAGGGTTCATATTTATCTTCTATAGCTATCTCTGATTATTTGGATATTGATGATATAGTGGTGTCTAGACATTACCTGTGTAACAATTGCCTTAGTTTTAGCATACTCTATATATATTCTGTACATGAATTAAGCATAAGTCATGTACGTAGATGTTAAATCTTAAATTCTGTAGTGTTATTTGTTTCAGGAGTATTTTGTTTCATTGTTAGTGTATCTAATTGTTTGGAGTTGAGGGAGTTACATATTTCCCCAGAATTGAGAGTAGGATCACTCCAGTTGTTATTATCCCACTGAATGCCTGTTGTTAAAGAAATGTTCATTACCTTTGAATCAAAGGCCAGTCCAGTAAAACCTAAAATAATATGTGCCAAATGCTACCATAAATTCATTCCAAAGTACTCTAGTTAAGCAATGTCATATAGCTTCTGCTTAGAACTTAATAGTCTTTTTTCCCCTTTTTATTGAATTTATTGAGGTGACACTGGTTAACAAAATTATATAGATTTCAGGTGCACAATTCTACAACACATCATCTGTATTCTGTATTGTGTGTTCACCACCCCAAGCCAATTCTTTGACTATCACCATTCATCCCCCCATACCCCTCCACCTCCTGTACCTCCCTCTCCGCAGCAATCACCACACTGTTTTCAGTGTCTATAAGTTTCCTCTTTTTGTTTTGTTTTGGATTTTTAGTCATAATGAAGTTTTTGTCACCCACCCCAACTTCTAAGTTTTATATGAGGTTTTTTAAACCATATTTTGAAGCAAAGAGAAAAGTCAAGGGAAATATGTGCAACCTAAATGTATGATCATCATATACAAAATGTTGATTTAATTAAGTTTCATTTATCATTAGCACATTTTTTGCTCATTTAACAAACACTTATGGATTTTGTCCTAGGAGTAGATGTCTCAAGATATTAGTATTGACTGGGGGGAAAGTGGAATGAATGGCTAGATATAAGTAAGTACTCCCAAATTTTGTTACAGGATCTCCTTTGTAGATAATACAAGATACTCGGGAAAAATGATAATAAAAGTTATAATGATTATAATATCTATCATTTATAGACACACTAGACTTAGGTGACTTGATAATTTATATCATTTGTCAACATGAAGCTATATAAATAAACATCTTTCTTTAGAAATAAGGAAACCTAGACCGAAAAAGTTAGCCTCACCGTGATCAAAATGCTAGGAAGTGACAAAACCAAGACACAGCCCAAGATGTCATCTCTGGAGTCTGTGCTATGAAGCATTACAGAATTTCAGAACTGATTGAAAATATAATGTGTGACAGAGTGAACATAATTTACAAACAGAGATTGGTGTCCCAACACAATAGCAAACACTTGATGGTAAATTTCCCAAAGAATACGAACCACTGTCATTACATGAAGACATGATTGTTCTAATTCCAATGAAAATGAGGAATGAATCTTTGCTCTAAAGCAAAAATCAAAGCAAAAAATACAATAAACAAAACAAAACTCAATCAAACTAGGCTGAACATTTTTTCAGTTAAATTTTCTTTGCGGCTACGTTGCTGTTATACTTTCCTGATGTGATGTGGCAGCTATGTGGGAACTCAAGCCTAATGATGAAGTGAAACTTGCAGATCTCAGTGCTCTACTGAGCATATTTACTCTGTGCCAAACACCGTGCCAAAAAACGCCAACATAGCACACCAGGAAGACTTAAGGAATATGCTGTTTAGGGATGCAGGTGAGACCATTGGCAACAAATTTGAAGTTTGGTGTGGCAGAATATTTTCCAGTCCCCTTTTTTTAGTATGCTTTTTTTTTTTTTTAAGTATGTTTTTATTGATTTCAGAGAGAGGAAGGGAGAGGGAGAGAGAGATAGAAACATCAATGATGAGAGAGAATCATTGATTGGCTGCCTTCTGCATGCCAGGCATCTGGGATCCACAACCCAGGCATGTGCCCCAATGGAGAATCGAACTGTGACCTGCTGGTTCATAGGTCGACATTCAACCATTGAGCCATGCCAGCCAGGCAACGGGAATATGGCTTTGTTCTGTCCTACAAGCTATGAGCTGAAATGACATGTGTCACCTCTGCATCAAAGTAGGAAGATCAGGTATGTGACCCTCCACCTCTTTTTACCCCTGCTGTGGTATTTGGGAGAAACATGTTGAGATGACTAATTCACAAGATCAGTTGCTGCTTGGAAAGCCAACCATCTTGTATCAGATTTTGTAGGAATAAAGACTAAACTTTTGCTAAAGGAATGAGATATAGAGGGATTTAATTCATTGTGACAACATTGTGTAGTCCACCATGAATAATGCACATGGCTCTTCTTTCTCTGCAAAGGCTGTTGCTAAATGAACTCTTTCAAGCACATCAACAGTTAATTAATGACAATGCTCCTGATACACAGAGGAGTAGCTGAATGTCTTCAAATAGGATGTTTTGCCACCCCAGGAATTTCCTGTGCTTCCTTGAGGCCTTGCTCTGGAGGTTTCCAGGTGTGATACCACATTGTGAAGCTCCTAACCATGAGGTCAAGAGGATCAACTTACAGAGATACTTCAGGTCCTACATCATTTTGACAGATATGTATGTAATTTGGTACCTATTTGTGAGGGGGGAATAAAGAGAAAAAGTTAAATGACATCCTCTAGAACAGTACTGTACAAGACAAATATAATGCAAGCCACATACTGAATTTTAAATGTTCTAGCTTCTACATTAAAAAGAAAGAAAATTAATTTTAATATACTTTGTTTAGTCCAATGTATCCAACAATTATCATTTTACATGTAATCTATATAAAAGCCTATTAATCCCACTGAAATCTGATGTGTGTTTTGATTGTAAAGCACATCTTAATTTGGACCAGCCACGTTTTAAGTGCTCAACAGCCATATGAGGTTGGATGTGACAGTGCAGCTCCAGATGTAGCAAATTCATTACTTTTATTGAGCTTATGCCAGGCATTATGTTAGACACACTCACAACATTGTTGAATTTATTCATTATCATAATTTTTAGAGTTAACAAGTGAATGCACTCACAGAATTAGAAAATGAGAGTTAAGATTCAAACCGGTTCTCCCTCCAGCCTCTGAAGATGGAGCATTGCTCTGGGCTAGTGCAGTACCCTGGCAAGTCCTCTGTAATCCCAGCAAAAAGGGCTAAGCCTCCAAATAAAGTAATGGCATTGCTGACGGAGAGATGGATGGAGTTAATGAGTATGAAGGAGGTGTAATCGGGACTACTCTACCCGGATAATTCATTGCAGATGGGAGGAAGAAGGCAGAAGGGGCTTGCTGAGGGTGTGTTCCTGCTACAGACTTGAGCAACTCAGGAGGCAATGGTGATGTTTAGGGAGAGACTGACATGAGGTTTGTTAACACGAGGTTGGGAGTTAGCAATTTTTGATGACTGGAATTGTTAGTACAGTGCAAAGAACCTAACCTACTTTTTTGTTTTAGCCGTGACTATGTTATATTTGGTCAAAAATATCAGATGATAATGATTTAACACCTGCTAAACTTTTACAAAAAAATGATGTCTACACAGCAGAACTACTTATAGATTGGCAAATATTTAATATTATTACAGAAAGAAGGAACATCGACAGCTAATTCAACAAACTCAGATTTATAGCTATGTATAATATTTACAAGCTTCCATGTGCTTCTTTGCATCTTTTAAAAAATATTCAGCTTTGTCACCACACGTGCAACACTGGGCATTTTTTCACAGTTGTATAATTATGGGCTTATCTTTGGACCTGTAAGAACAATTCCAAGTGATGCCACCTGGGTCTGAGCCACTTGCCTTGGTGGGATCTATCAGATGACAGTATGCCACATACTTTGGAAAATCTGATCTTAAAAATCCAAAGGAACTGGGCATTTTCCTCTGATCAAATCACATTAACTTGCACAGTGTAGGAGAAAAGATTTTACTGAAAACAAAACTGGGAGCAATCCAAGTATCTCATAAGCTCTTGACAGTTACTACTGGTCCACAGGTTATAACTGTGATGGAAAAAAACATTATAATTATCCTGGAAAGTCATACTTGTGCTCTTTTTATTTCTCTGTTTTACTAAATGAGCAAAATATCCTTAAAGTTCTCTGCAATAAGTGGAGGTGTTTGTTTATGGGTCATATTTATTTAAATTGGCTTTGAATATGTCTTCACAGAAGTAATTAACCTGGGTGTAACCAGCACACGTAATCATCTGGAGTAAGTTATGTGCAGAAATTCTGTGGCCAATCACTACAGGTGCTCCTAGTTTCCTATTACTCATTACGCATTCTCAGGATCAGTACATTTTACTATATTTTATCATAACGTATTCCAAAGTTGTTTAGGCTTTTTCAGTTGTGGCTGTTTTCCTTTTCACTAGTTATTTATGCTCTCAAGTTTTAGTCTTTAGAAACATGGAATGGACCAAGGTGGTTCCTGCAGCTCTGAGGTTACAAGGCAAGGGTCATGCAAAATGAGTTTGCCAAGTAGGGGGAAGAATCTCCCGTAGCCTCTCTAAGTGTTGAAGAGTTCATCGGAGTATTTACACCCTTACATAGTATAGAGGAAGCTTTGCTTTGATCACAGCTCTCTGTTGGTGAAAACAACCGTTAGCCGATGGAATGAGGAACTGCCTTTTCCTGGGCTCTTAAGCTCAGAGCTGATATTTCTTCCGCGTTCTGGTTAGTGTTTGATTCTACCGGAATTCCCTTGTGCTTTGAAGTGCTCTGAGATGCAGTTGGTCCAATACTTTTTTTTTTTCTTCTCAGCTACTGAAAGTTGTTGAAAATAGGCCTATTCCCTTCCCGTATATTATTACCTTAACTTAGCAGAAATCATCCTCTAAAAATAAATAAAATTTAGGAAACAATGGACTACAGTGAGTTTCGGGTTACAAGTTTGTAAGACAAGAAGGCAATGATTATTCAGAACTTCAGACAGTAGCTTGCACATGTCCAAGGCATAGACCACATCTTTACTTTAGTTGCACATTAGGGATGTGTGATTAGTTGGCACTGTCTCAGAAGGGCAGTATTTTGTTATTATCACATTTATCAAAAATATATATGCCATAGGTATCTTTAAAAATAAGCCTTTCTCATGGCTTTAAAAAAAATTTTCAATAAAACTAAAATATGTACCTGGGATCTTTTTACTATTATCATAAGTGTATGTGACTTATGAATTGCATATTTGCATTATCAAATACAGAATGATTTTCCATATAGGTAAACTTATCTTATTTCTTTGTCTTTTAACCTGCTAAACACCTCTGGTTTTCCCTCGGCCTATTCTGTCCTATCATCTTCTGATTTCTTAGGTTAACTGTGACAAAAGCAGACAATTGTCATTTAATCATTTCCATCCTTGCTTTGGTCGATTTCCATATGGCCATTGCCTTGTATAACAATACTCCACCTCACTTATCCAAATCTTTTACAAATCCAAACTGAATCAAGGTACTGATATTAAACTCCTAAAAATATTGTTATAAGAAATCATGTGTTTGGCTTTAACTTTGCACTCTGTTTGGTACACAAATATGCAAAAAGTTTCCTTTATTCCTATGAACAAAAATGTTGACATCAAAGACAGCTGGTGTTTCTCTGCTGAGTCTGAATCATATAAAATGAGAGTCTGCAATTAAATATTATGAAGGAGCTATACAAGCACAGCTAAAACACAGAAGCTTTCAGTGATTCAAATCATAATAAACCCAGACTCAAAATAAAATAACCATTTTAAGAATAAAACATGCTACAAATTGATGAAGCACAAAAAATAAAAACATGCAAGAATAATCTTCCATAGTGCCAAAATTACAGTAGTCATATTAAATTCTTCAAGTTGGAAATCTTAAAACAGAAGACTAAGGGTTTACCTATAATTCCTGTCTTTAGTTTCAATTGAATTTTCGTTCTTCAAGATTTATGAACTTGTTCTAAATTCAGTTCACTTGGAAGTATAGTATTGCTTTTTACGACATGGGAGAAATAAATGGTTTATTTCCTTTAAATTGTGGATAGAAATTTAGTGCTTGTGAGTTTCATGGTATAGAATATATAGCAAAATACATAGCATTTTATATAAAACTGTCTTGCATTAGTGTGCCTATACATGTTATAATTAGATATGCAAAGGAGTCAATTTTCAACCGTAAAACATTGAAATGCATACAGTTATCAATAAAAACAACATACCAGGTGAATGCAAATGAAAATGTAGAAATTGAATGAAATTATTCTCCATGTACGTCATTATAAGGAAACTTTGTTGAATACTCTGAATTTAAAACATCCAGAACAAAAGAAGTTCAGTTAAAAGTTTTTGAAATTTGAGAGGCAGTCAGTGTCTTCCGCATTTTAACCCCTACTCCACACACAAATAATTAGAATTTCATAAAATGTAGATGGAAAGCAACTGGATTTATGGAAGATTGCATATATTCTGAATTTTTAATTAAATCAGTCATAATCTACATTTCATGCTAGCTTTCTGAAAGTTATTTACTATGTAGTATTTCAATTGAAGAAAACTACCAATTTCTGAAAGAAATCATAAATCTAAATGTAGGAAGAGATAGAAATTAGAAAAACAAAGTATGTTAGATATTATTTTACACTTTTTAGAAGTAATATTTAAGTATTCATTTCTCTTAGTATATATAGAAACATAACAATTTTAATTGTGAAAGCACCAATTAGTGTTATGTAAAAATAGTAATTTATTTTAAAAATTGGTAAAAGCATATAGAATCACTAAATAACAGGTGTTAACTAGAGCAAAATTATTTCTCAAACTTTATAATGCTTAATACCTGGAGAGAGGCAATTCCTTAGTTTTAAAAAATGAGGTACATTATAAATCACATAAATTGCAAGTGAGCAGTTAGCATATTTTAATATATTGTCAAAATTCTTTATTTCTTAACAAACAACCGCTAGACATAAGTTATTTCCTAGAGAAATATAGCAGAAATATTTCCATCCTCAACAAAACCTTCAGAGATAATTCCAGTTTCAATTTAATTTTCCATATTTAAATTCACATAATATAACTATAAGTTACCAAGGTAAATTTATCTACCAGGTAAAATGCAAAGTGAAGTTTACAGTATCTGTAGCTAATGGTCACATTTAATTTTAAATATTTTTATTTCCATCAAACCTCATATCACAAATGTACCGAAGCAATTATCATGATGCTTAAAATGTAAATATAACATTTCCAGATTGTTTAAGTTCTAGTACCCTTAAAAGAAAATAATTTTAATTTAAGAACTCTCTGCTTTTACTATTATCACTTCATTTAAACAGAAATAATACTACATATACACATTTATCAAATTTAAAGAGCACATACTTAAAATAATTTTGATTACATTTCCTACAAAAGATGAGGAGCTTACATTTTTTATATATTCAACCTCCATTTATAATATGGGGCTCGATATCAACCTTGCATAACATGCTGTACTAACAGAACACTTTTTCAGGAAGATTCAAGAATACTGTACATAAGATAATCGTCGTGGTACATATAGTTTAAACTAAATGCCATGTAAAATCTGTAATAAGTTTTGCAGGTTTTACCATTCTTACAATATGAGAAGAGGTACAAAGTCGACTTTCAACATCAGATCTTGTTGATAGGAGCACTAAAGTAGCTATTGTAGGAAATGCTAGGGATTTTTCCTGTTACTATGTTTTTCAGAACATTCTCTGTGGCCTAGAAAACAAAAATCGATATTTTCTCTTACTCCAAATATTCTAAGATATGAAAATTTTGAAAACAACTTAATGGAATAGTTTATATATATTTGAAAATTCAGAGAAAAAAGTCATATTTAGTTCTGGAATATGTCAGGACCCCCTTTTTCACTCCTTTCTTTTAGAATCACACTTTTTTCTCTGCCAAATAACATTTTCTTTATATGATGCTTTCTCTTAGAAATCTGGACATCATAATTTTTACTGACATTATACGTCTTGGATCTTCAATTAAAAAGACTATTCCTGGGGGCTTTGTTTTAATTGTGTGCCCTTCAGAGAAGCTCCTGCCCTTTCCACCATCTCTGACTTTTCTTTCCCACAGTCCCAGAGGCTGGCGGACTCAGGGCAGGTTGTACAGAAACTTCAGGACATGTTGTCAACATCTGACACAGGGAGTGAGAAAAAAAGCCAAGTCCTGAGCAGGTTCACGGAAAAGTGGCAGTTGCTGGAGATGAAAAGTTTGTGTTTTTGCTAGTTGCCGGTTCCTTGCAACACACTGGTTAAATTCATACCCATTCACTTCTCAGTCGCTCGCTTTCTCTAAACCGCTGTAATGCAAACCAAAAGGGCTTTATGGATGCTTTTTATTGATGCCTGCAGATCGAGTGTATCTTTAGTTAGCCTTGTCTGACATTCTCCATGGTGCTTTTAGTAGACAGCGTGCTATTATGTAAATATTTCTGGTTACCGTTTATGGAGGTGTTGCCTAAATTTCTCTCTGGATGAAGCCCTTAATCCTTTCACCCAGAATCCATGGAGGAGCCACCCGAGTTTGGGAAGTTTAGTGTTGCCCTTTGTATTGCAATTTTTAATATTAGGGCACATATTGAAACCATAAACACAATGAAAATTCAAAAAATATTCCGACGATATTAGAACAATATACCTCCTCTTTTTTCATCCTTAAAAAGCCAAGGGCATGGGGAGTGGCAGGAAGAAACAGTCTTAAGATCTAAGCCCTGGACGCCATCCTGTGAGTGCTTAAAACCCTCAGAAACGTGCCACCTGAAGAACACCCCTTTGGAAGTCTAAAACAATATTAGATTCCCAAAATATCGGCAAAGAGAGTCTTACCGGCAAACGCTTGCAGCAGGTTCCAGCTCAGACCCAGACTGAAAAGCTGAGCAGCTGGTGAACAAAAGTTTTAGCTTTTTTTTTTTTTTTTTTTAAACGAAGTCTGCAAAACTAATTTCCCTCAAAATAGGGCTCAATTTCCGTTAAAGAAAGCAGCGCTTACAAATCTCAGAATTCCTGATCACCCCCCACCCCATCCCACCTCCAAGCAATGGAAAACAATTGCAACTTTCACACGGATGGAAAGGGTGAGGGCGACGCCTCTGCTCAGCAGCACCGCTCAAACGAAAGGGGGGACAGGCTGGAGCCCGGGGGACTGGGCCAGGGAAAAGGTTCTGCCTCGGGGACACCTCTCCAAGATTAATCAATACTTTTTTTCCTAATTCAAACCAGATGGTTGGCCTAGTTTGCTGTCCCCATTAATCCCATTAACAACTTCAAAGACTCGGTCCCCATCCTCTGGACACCTGAGACAACGAAAATAACGGGGCGAGGCTATGCTGGTGGCTCCTTCGGGGCGCGGGGCTAGATCTGTGCGCACCTATGTTCTCTTGACGCGGCACGTCCCAGGCAGGACCCGACTGCTCCTGCAGCTCATCCAGGGTGCGGATGGGGTGGGGGGCTTGCTCGCCTTGTGCAAACGACTCTGCCCCCAGCACACAGTGTCTCGAGCCAGGCGCAGCATCAAAGCCCCGCGGACGCCCGCACCAATGTCCTGATCAAGTTTTCTTACTCATTTCTGTGATGCAAGATTAGCCAGGGAGATGGGAAGCGCCCAGGGTTAGTGAACTCCGGGGATGTCGCAGTGTAACATTTCTTATTAAATGGGCCACGGCCGGGGTGGGGGAGGGGGTGCTCCTAGCCGATTTGCTTTTGAGCGGGAGAAGATTGATTTCTGGATGGAAATGAGGAGAGATGGGCTGGCTCCTGAGGGGAAAGCCGAGGTGTGCGTGCAACCTACACATCACTTGGGACCGGGTCAAAATCGCTTCGGAATATTCCTGACCCAGGAAAAGTTCTTGGTGGCAATTCGCTGGGACCAGGAAAGTAAGGGAGAGGGCGTTTGCGGAAAGCAGGGGACAAGAGACCCCACCACGCACCGCAGGTGAGGATGCCAGGGCTGGGCATCTGCAACTGTCACAGCCCCTTGCTCTCCTCCCACCCACCCCAACAGGTCTCCTTTCTGCACCCAGAATGGCCCCTTCCCATCCGCGGGGCGCATCCCTGCAACCTGGGACCTGGCGTCCGAGCCCACTAACAGCGCACCCACAGACGCCAGCTGCAAAAAGCTAGGCGGCCACTGCGCCCGGGGCAAGGGGAGATGAGAAGTTTGAAAAAACTTCTCGGAGCGCGCGCCAAACTAGCTCCGATCTTTCTCCTTAACTAAGCTGGTGTTCCTCTCGTGTTCCTCAAGAGCGGGGCGCAGCTCTAGCTTTCCTGCAGGTGGCAATGCCCAAGTGGCACTAACAAGACCCCTTTCCCGAGCGGGCGGGACGCGGGGTGCGGGTGAGGTCTGGCGGGAGCGCGGCGCTGCGCCTCAGCGGCAGGCGCGGGGCGGGGAGAGCGCTGCGGGCCAGGGCTCGGGTTTACGCGCGGGGCGCGCCGCGCGGCTCGCAGCCCTGGCGGCCGGCAGGGGCGGGCGGGCGTGGGCGCGCTGTGTGCGTCCAGCGGCTTTAGGAAGTGGAAGTGGAAGCGCGTGGCGCAGACTGAGCGGGAGTTTTGGAGCGAGTTTGCATGTGGTCAGCGCTGGGCTCTTAAGCCAGCCCCCAGCTCACATTACACTCTATTTATAACCTCTCAGAGCCGTTTCCCCCTGAAAGCAGTTCTTTGGGACCACCTTCTTTTGGCTTCAACCTCTCCTACTCTTGACATTTGAGTAGCTCGGAGGGAAGCTCCTCCAGGTCAGAGTGTTTATATGTAAAGGAGACTGGCCGCTAGGGCTCAGGACCGGGATTATCCAAACTCTGCAGAAACGGGAGCGGCTATTGCTTGGGGAGGGGAAAAAGTCACACGGTTTCCAGTGAAAAGTGACAGAGGGGTGGTGGCGTTTGCAGCCGTCGCGAAGTCTTCTGCCTGGAACCCAAGACTTGCATGCTATGGAACACCCGCTCTTTGGCTGCCTGCGCAGCCCCCACGCCACCGCGCAAGGCTTGCACCCGTTCTCCCAGTCCTCTCTCGCCCTCCATGGAAGATCTGACCATATGTCCTACCCCGAGCTCTCCACTTCTTCCTCGTCTTGCATAATCGCGGGATACCCCAACGAGGAGGGCATGTTTGCCAGCCAGCATCACAGGGGGCACCACCACCACCACCACCATCACCACCACCACCATCAGCAGCAGCAGCACCAAGCTCTGCAAACCAACTGGCACCTCCCGCAGATGTCCTCCCCGCCGAGCGCGGCTCGGCACAGCCTCTGCCTCCAGCCGGACTCGGGAGGGCCCCCGGAGATGGGCAGCAGCCCGCCGGTCTTGTGTTCCAACTCTTCCAGCTTGGGCTCCAGCACCCCAACCGGGGCCGCGTGCGCGCCGGGGGACTACGGGCGCCAGGCGCTGTCACCCGCGGAGGCGGAGAAGAGAAGTGGCGGCAAGAGAAAAAGCGATAGCTCAGGTAAGGGCGCGCCGAGCACCCTGGGCGAAAGGGGCGGGGAGATGCCGGGGAGGACACCCTCGCCACGGTGAGGCGGCGGGGAAGATGGCACAGGTCTTGCCCTCTCTGGCTCCCCGCCGCCAAATTCCGCGGGGGCTGCCTTGGTCCTGTTATTCGGGGACACGTGTTTCTGAGAGGGCACAACTGTAGCCAAGAGCACTAAGCTCTCCAAGGTTCAAACTAGTTTACCAGAGGGTTGAGAATAAAGAGGACAAGTGACAGTATGTGAAATCGATTGCGAAGCGTGACCTGCCATCTGAGCGCTGGGGAGGGCAGCGCAGCCGGGGACGCGGCGCTCGCCGGGCGTGCGTGAGGCTGCCGCTCCTTGACTTTTTCCCCTCCCAAGTTCCCGGCTCCGAGTGGCTCGATTTTTCCCATCATTAACTGGATTTCCAAATTATTGCACAACATTTGGAACTTGCAGTGGAACTTGGCAGAGCGTATGAGAAAGAAAAAAAAAGTTTTAGTGGGTTTTGTTTTTTTATTCTGATTTCAGAGCTCTTTAAATAGCACCCTTTTCCAAATGGTAAACATTTCCCTTTCTTGAGGAAGAAGATAGAATCTAGGAATTCAGAGAATTTTAAGGAATGGGTCAGAAAATTGTTAATAAAGACATGCTCAGGCTCTTGAAGAAATACGAGTCTTAATGATAGTTGTGGCGCTAATCTAAAGAGAGAACCCCAGTTTCAAAACAGGAAAGTAATACCCTCCTCCAGTTGAGAATTATCGGAGACAAGTACTGGAAACAAAGTAACCCCAGTGGTTCTGGCTCGCTGCATCCCAGACGCTTGCAGGGCAGGGTGCGCACAGGAGGCGCTGGTCTTAGTGGGGGTGAGCTGAGCAGCCAGGCAAAGGGGGATGCTTGAAGGCTCAGCCTGTCAAGTAAATTGCAACAATCCAGAGAAACTAAAGTTTTTCAGGCAGCTCCTCGAAGCCCTTAAAGGATGCTGTACAATTAAGCGAGTTGTGAGTTTTCTTCCTTAGCTAGAGCGCCTCAACCTGCGTTCCATCTTTTTGGAAAGCGTCATTGGTTTGATATAATATTTACATATTTTCTACCTTTGAGGAAGTGGTTTAACAGCTCTAGAAGGTAATTCCAGATATTGGTTTGGAGGACTGGAGAAATGTGTATCTTTTATAATGCTTTAGGTAAGATCCCATGTAAATGACAATGATTGCGCAGCATTATTTTGTGTTCCTTTGCAGCAGTGCTATAAATTGTTATTCAGCAGGAGTTATGGGAAATCTTTTACTTTCCAAGTCACGGGTAAACTTTTAATGCTCGATCACAAATTAGCTTATATCTAAGAAAGTTACCAGTAGTATCACTCATTTCTAATGGATTTTACTAACCATAAGTGAAACTCTCAAGACGGAGTTAAAAGGTTAATCATAGCAAGAAGGTTTCCATCTTCATGCTAGAAGAAGCCAATTTTAGAATGCGGCGATCTTTTCATAGACACAGCATTGGATATCGATGTAACTTTTTTTGGAAACAGATCCCAGTTCAGATTTGTCAACTCACTTTTGCAATTACCAGAAGCTCTTGCTGTTCACTTCACTTTCCGCAATGAGAAATCTGTGTGAGAGATTGTTGTTCCTTATGTTTCCTGAACTTAAACCACTGCACCTAAGTTTCTTAGGGCAAACGGAATTTTCACACAGACATAGGTTATTTGGGTTGGGAGGAAACAGAGAACGTGGGATCTAAGAACTGGTTCCCTTAAATTATCTCATTAACAACTTTCTTAAGAAAATTGGTTATATTACTAGTTCTACTCTCCTTTGGTGGAAAATAACCATATAACAAAATTAGTTTATTTTTACATGTTGAAGCTAATAGAGTGCTGGAAAAATAAACAAACACAAAAGTTAACATCAGCTACATAAAGTATTGATAGATTATATCTTAAGTGGGAAATACAATTAGTCATCACCAAGGATAGAATCCCTGGGGAGTTAGAATGAGCATTTTCTTTGATGGGATATTTTGAAAGAAATTTTGACTAATTAAAAGGAAATATCACAATAATTTCCAGTTAAATATATGTATACTCTTTGAAAATAAAATTTAATTTGGTAATTTTACCATTTGAGTTCATTTATATTTACTGGATCTTTAGATAGATTTAAGTTCATGATATCTTTCTCCTGTGATAATATTGCATTTGATCTTCCATCATTTATGTTCACAGCTATTCCGTTTTATAGTATTGTAAGGGCATCTTGATGTAGCAAAAATTAAAGTGATGTAGAAAATCACTATAATTCTGGTATATTAGTAACACATATCTCTTACTGCTTATAACACAGTTTTGTTATTTCATGATTTCCAAAAATAAAATAAAATTAATTTCTGGACTATTGAAATTTTAAAATTATATTAGATGAGAATTACATCATTTCTAATAGAGACCATCTATATTTTGTTAGGCAGTTTATAATTACTCTGTATTTATAGTTCAGAATAAATGCAGTACATAAATCCAGGGCAAAGTCGAAACCAAATTCTATATCCTTGCATCTGATACCCAGATATTGTGTATGTGTGCATGACTGTGTGGAATTTTAATAGGATTTTAAGCACCAGAAAATATTGAAAAACAACCCGAATTTTGTCCATGGTAGTGATGCTAAAACTACCCTATGTAACACTTACCAGCATGCATTTACATGCATTTCCCATCCCAAACACACACATTTACGAACTCAAGAAGCTTAAGGATCTAGAAACAAATATTTAAGAGACTTTATTCTTCCATTATAGTTTATTGACAGTTGAAAATAACCAAGTTTAATAGAAAAGCACACTGTTATTTTTTATACGAGTTAAACATTTTTGTAACTCTGAACCTGCTCGGCTTTCCAGTGTTATTAGCAAAGCCAACATCTGCCACCTCTTCAAAGGAACTCTTAAAAATCGAAACTTTACAACTGTACTTAAAACAATCTATACAAAGCAGGTGATTCTGAAAAAAAGTCTATAAATAGGGTGAATTACTTGGCTTCAATTACATTTGATTGTTTGCCAAGCGATGTAGTAATAGGTATAAAATGCCCACTTGCAGATAAAATAACCAAAATATATTAATCAATTTAAGTTTAATTTTTATACAGATAATACACAATATAAATATGTAAATATTTTCTATTCAAATTAATTGAATGGATACAAGTACATAGTTTATAAAAAATAAAAATTATATTAAAAGGGAGTGATTTGGGGATGTGGATTTTACAGGGTTTTGAATCATATTAGATTCTTGTAAAATGGCAAATATTTTATTTATAGCTACAAGATCATAAAATATTTATTGTCAAATTATGTCTGTCTATATGCCTGACTATGCAGAATGACAAGAATGACATTAAAAAACTGGAAGTTTAAATATAGAGTAATTCTTACCCACCCCAACTCTGGTATTATATTGTAACTTTTTCTAGATATGTCAATCATTATGTTTTCTAAAAGGAAAAAAAGTCACTTTATCATTCATCTCTGTGTTACTGGATTATGTGTGTGTTTTTTAAAAACATTTGTTTTAGAAGTTTAAAAATAATCTATTGGAGCTTGGTAATCATAGGAAAATATTGAACAAATTAAATGCCTCCAACTTATGGATATCACTTTTAGTCTTTTTCTTAGAGTGGTAGATTAATTTTAGATATGAGCATTTTTAAATGGTAAATTGACATGAAAAGATCTAAGCACCATTGACTTACATGCGTGTTCTCAAATGATTACACGCAGAAGAAAGAGCAGCATTAAGGTGCTTTATTGTTGAAAGTCAGCAATAAATGGGAGGAAGGATGCAAATCAAAATACAAATAGTTTCATGTTCTGTGTAAATATATTTATAGTTTATTTGAAAAGGAAAAGCATTTAATATAAGGCATGGCACTTCTAAAACTTTCATTTGGGTTAAAACTCAGTACTAAATATTGAATATTTTAATCTTTGTTTAAAGTAATTATCAATAGAAACCACTATGTTGGCATCCTGCAAGCTTACCTTAATAAAAAAAATTAAATATATTTTAAGCATTAAAATATATGTGTTTTCCTCCGTGTTTAAAAACATAGACTCTTCATCACCGCGTTGGAATTTATAGTAGCTTACAATATTTGTTGTATAACATAAAGAGCTTAAGAAATTAACTTTAAACAAAAATGAAATGGCAGAGAAATCAACTCCTTCCCTTAGATTCAGGGAAATTTGGGAGACAAAGTCCATATTTATTGGAATTAGCTTTTTTTAATCATTTGAGAAATAACCTTATGGATTAATTAACAGCTGAATTATGTAAGAAATCCTCACATATAAATCTATTACCTATACTTGGCCTGGTAATGGTGCCAGTTTTATTCATTTACCATATTAAAAATGGCAGCCAGAAATACAAAACAATGATTTGAGAGCTTTGTAGATTTTCATTTCAAATGAGAAAAAAGAAAATAATGCAACAATATATTTTAGTTTTGACTCTGTTCACTTCCATCATTTATTTCTAAAATTTCAGAATGTGTCTCTTTTCTAGGCATTGCTACAATGATTACAAACATCTATGAATGATAAATTCCAAAGATGGAAAAATATTAGAAAATAAAATACACATAGGAATTCCTTAGTATTGTTGAGTTATTAACTGTGAGTGATTTTTCTATCTCAAATTTTCTGTATTTTTGTCATATTGTTTTTTATTATAAAATATTCTGTGGGTAAAATATATTAGCACATGAAGTGAGACTATCAGGAGTAGCATTTTTACCTCTTTGATTATAATCATAAATAAGAAAGATTAATTCTTGAGTTGCCAGTTAAATTACATTTCCTGGGTTTTGGTATTGGTGACTGATTCCAAAAGTTTATTAAAATAAATGAATAAATAAATAATAAAGATGAGACACAAACCAAGACCAAAGTCCACAAATTAGAAATTGAGGTAAGTATGCTTGTATTTCCTATTTAACATATTTAAGCAACAAAGCACATTTTATTGTCGCCACTTATTTCTCTATATTAAGTGTTTTAGTTGTTAATATGGTTTAGTCGTCACTAATAACCTTTCTGTTAAGGTTGTAAAATAAATGAAGCACTAACATTTTTTCTATTTTTGTTATTATGCTCTTACAACTATTTCTTGGAATAGTTGTATTGACCTGAAATCCCCAAGTAAACATGGAGTAACACAATCAAGAAAGGTTACTTACAACACTCTACACTACTTCTCAATCAGTCATCGGTGAGGTTCAAAATCCAACTGGATAAAACTTTGCAGAATGTTTTATTTCTCTCATGGCGTAAAACTTACAGTGGGAAAGGTCATTCCGCCTCAGTCTTCCATTTGCATTACCTATGTTGAGGCAGAATTAATTTAAATCTGATGACCTTTTCTCTATGGTTTTCCAGTTACTTTATAAAAGTGTGAGGGATTTATTTTCACTTTAAGTTACCTTAGATAGCATTTTATGATACAAAATAATCAATAACATATCTGTTGAATGATTTGTATAAATTTTGGACATGGATTTTATATTTCAGAGCATTTCTACTTAAACCCTTTAGTATATTTTTACTAAATGATCAGAAAGATACTTGGTAAGAGTAAACGTTCACATGTGATTGAATGGGTCAATTATTTTTCCTTTATATTTGGCATTTTAAATATGTAATAAAAAAGTAATCCATTATTTATGAAGCCTTCATTTATAATTGTACATTTTCCACAGCACTATAATATTTCTGAATTTATGCATGTTACTGTCTATAATTTTGGTACTATGTATTGGAGTATTTGTTTTTATAAGATTTTGAAAATATTTTATGATATGTTCTCGGTCTCTTACATGTGCATATGAGCAAGAATAATCAGGTAAAATCTGTATTGTATGTATACATTTTTGGAAAGGGTTTGTATGAATGAGAGGAAAATTCTGTAAAAAATAATCACGCTCTCTCTATACTATATAGATTTAAAACTAATAAGTTAGATCTTTAGCCTATATGATATTGCTATACTATTAAAAGCCAGCATTTTTTAAACATTTAATAATTCTAAATATTTGTGTATTTTTGGTGACTTAATTCTTACATCCTTGGAGGTTTTACTTTTATTACAAATATAACGTGTTTACTAGGTAATACTTTCAGTAGTAAAACGGAGTTTTGATTAAATATTTGAATTCAAAAATTGTTTCTCTTCAAAATTTCACAGAATAAATTTAATTCAAAAGTTTTAAACGTATATAAAAATCCTATTGTTTGTTTCCATAAGTTTTCTTTCTAACATATTGTAGCTATGTTTCTGGAAGCTTAGACAGGTATACTGATTGAAATTATGAGTATAACGTGTTTCTTTTTTATAGCTTTTAGTTTCTCCTGTGTTTTAGAAAGGTAAAAAGGGGAGCTTTGAATTAACGAGGACATGGCATCTATACTTAAAAGCACACTTTTAAATAATCAGTTTATGTAGAGATACACACACTAGTAGATAGAATTCCAAATTTAATTACTTGATAACTGAACCTTTGAACTAGAGCATCCACCTTAAACACTGCAACGTGATATTCTATATTCCAGCTGCAAAATAAAATATTAGGCTTGGAGCATATACAGCTGTGTGGAGAGTCCAACGGGTTGAAGCTGGTAATCATTGATAGTCACTAAAGTCAAACCTGCCAACTCCCCTGCAGTTTTGGTTTTCTGTTTCCCCCCCTTTAGCTCATTACTCTCCACACATTTCAAGAGATTCCCATAATACTATATAAAAAAAATCTCCAGTTATCTTACATGACTGTGGGCAAGAAAATGATTAAGATGAAGTCATTTCTCAGGCTCCGCGGAAACCTAGAGGCGGGTCCAGCTTAGGCTGGTGGATGCCAGTAGAATTTTGAAGGCCTGGAATTTTGCTCTTTGAAAAATACAGCCTTAAAGCTTTGCCAGAAATGACACCCAAATAAGACCTTATTTCTGCAAAGTGATAGTTATTTGCAAATGTAGTGGTGAAATGTGCTCAGTGTCTGTAGAGATGGCTTCTCACACTGCCTGGACTGCACAGTAAACTTTTGGATGGTTTTTCTTAGCCTCTTAAAGAAGGAGCAAACTAAACTGAGCTGTAGTCTTATTAGCAGAAAAAAATAAAATGGTAGTGACTTATGAAATGAACAATGAAAACCAAGTAAATTTTGCAGATGGATGATTTTATTTTGATGGTAAAATCACGTGGTTCGGTAAAATAGAATTGCGCCATCAAAACCTTAGTGGGCACTAAATACATAAAATGTAGATTTGATTTTGTAGGAAACCAATAATTTGGACAGTGGCTTTTACATTTTAAGAAAAACCTAAAGAGAACTTTACTACTAACTGAATAGATTGAAATTAAGTGACATCTCTCTGCAGTTAATATTTTTCAAGAGTAAAATGGGCTCTCAGTGTGTTTGCTGCTTTTCACAATTAAAATCTGTGCAACTACAGGTGCAAACTGTGTTTACTTTGGAATATTTCTTTTTCTTATTTGAAATATAAATGGGGCTGCAGGCATTAAACTAAACAGCATGTAGATGTAAACTATTGGGACAGATCGAAATGACAGGAAAGCCTCAGGTTAGGCATCCAAATCTGACGGCCTGCTGCCATTCACATTTCTAGAATTACCATCTTTTGCATGTCTACCTTCAAAATTCAGGGACTTATAGATACCTTTTCTTCCAGAACTATTCTTTGTTCCTGGAAATAGAGCTTTATTTACCAAACTTATTCTTGGATATCCAGATCTTGGGAATATTAAAAGAAGCAGCAACACTTTTTTTGCATATTTAGCTATTAGTTGATACATCATAAAGGATAGATCTTATTTCTTAGTCATCCTATCACACAAGAAAACAGATGGCCCATTCAAAGGTATAATTTAAGAGAGTTTGATTATGACTATTTGATGATGGGCAGCATGTAGGGAATCAACAGGAAATGGTAAGTCACTCAGGGCCTGCCCACAAGTAGAAAACATTAATGTCTCTAAACCTGAGGGGGCAAGTAGAGGGAGCTTTTATACGAATCCAGAATCCAGTGAGAGGCACAGGAGAGAAGCCTCCTGGGAAAGTTGGGACCTCAGGTGGAGAATTGCAGCTGATACCAAATATCAGTCCAGTAATCTATCTTCATGCTTTCCAGTCGCCTTCTGTTCCCTCCCATTGGCCACATGTCATCAGAAGACAAAGAAGCCGAGCACAGGAGGCCCAGTAGATGAAAGCCAGAGAAGTCAACCTAAAGGAATACAGACAGTCCTCAGAGCAGTGGCCAGAGTAGATCTAGGAGAACACAGCGTCTTACTCTGTCTTTTACAAACTTTGATTTAACTTCTCTGTACCTTAGTTTCCTAAAAATTATAGTGAGTTAATAAACACAAGTCACTTAGAGCAGTGTTTGGCTCAGTAGGTGTTATTTTTGTCATGTATCGAAGTAGGTGCAATTATGTTGTGGGTGTGCAACATCTGAAAACAATTTTCTATGTTGCCTGTTTATTTGTATTTTACTACTAATAGTGCTATAGAAAATGTTGCTTGCTTAAAAGATTGTTAAAGATTTAAAATAATCTGCAACTGCCCCTAGAATTGTAAGTAGCATGTTGTTTTCTTGAAGTATAGGGTGAGTTCTAGACCAAGTTGTATAAAAGGCTCAAGTTGCCTTCACTTATTCACCCTCAAGATTCCCATTCCGTAGCCTCTTTTGCTTGGGCATCTCCAACCTTCTTTCCTAGATATATCCTGCCACTTCTCGGACAAACACCTGTTTTCATGAGGTATGGATAAAGGGGCATTTAGTCAAGAGGGAATAGAACTTAAACCGAAGGGATTTAAATATGACAGTAAAATTTTAGGGCTCTGTTTCAGCTGTTAACTTGGAGGTTGGGCGTGACATTTGTCTGCTGTGCTATAAATTTTATTGCAGAAGGACTTTACGTATTGTAGCTCTTTGTTATTTCTGGTGGTTCCATTTGGAGACCCTCATGAATGGCAAATATGCAAATACCACTAAAACTAAAAATGCATTATATCCCACATGATATGCATAAAAACCATTTTAGTTTGGCGATCATCTAGTTTTCCAAAGAAAATTATTTACTTGTTTGTGTATTTATTTATATTTAACAAATTGTTGAGAATCATTGTGTAAGTTGAGACCAGAGAGAAAAGCAACACTCACCCGAGTTTCGAGTTCTGAGTGATTAGTTTGTTTCACTCTGCTTAGCTTAGTCACCTCTCTTGCACCCACTGTTCAATGTGGGCAATTCAGAAACGTATTTCAGAGATGTTTTAAATTATTATGGTGATGGTCCGTGGCAGTTGCTTTTACATAAATAGGAGAATCAAATAGTGTATTAAAATTCTAAATGCGGAGTTAACTCTTTCAAAGCTCCTAGATTCACAGCAATTTAATCCCTAAGATAGAAGTGGAAAGGACTACTGACTCTGGCCTGCTAGTTCATGGGAGGCTGGGAGGGAGGGAGAGGTGTGTGCGAAGCACAAAACAGTGCATGTTCAGTAAGAAACAGCAGGAACGGGAATGGGCCAACTGCATCATCTCCTTCATTACTTTCGGATTTCAGGGTAGGCTTAATTTGTTAAGTTTTTTAAAGCTAGGTTGTAATCAATAATGTTTGAACAGGTCATTAGAATCAGAAGGATCAAGACAACTAGAAGAGTCCCAAGGCATCAGCCAGCTCAGTGAATGTATTTCCTAGATGAGAGACAGGGCCCAGAGAAGTTAAGTAATGTCTGTCCATTCGGCCAAGTAGTGGCAGCTGAACTTCCATATCCTGACTTCAGCCTAGTGCCCTTAAAAGGAAAATCTCATAAAATATTTTTAAACCTTAAGTTTTTAGTCTTCCCAATAAAAATAAATTTCAGCATCATTTAAAATGTTGGCTACTGCCTTTGGGTGAATAAAGTGCAATTTCACCGAGTGCTTTACTTGGGTGTAAACTACCTCTTTCTGAGTCTGATTCGATGTCATTACCTCAGACGTTTCTCATTCTCATATTATAAATATGAAAACTGTTATACTTTCTCAACTTCAGTTTTCTTGTTTTGAAGTACCAGCGTGCCTGTGTGTTTTTTTAACCCTCACCCGAGGATATGTTTCCATTGCTTTTCGGGGGGGGGGGGGGGACAGACAGAGAGAGAGAGAGAGAAACATCTATGTGAGAAACATCCACACCGATCGGTGCCTCCCACTTAAACCCCGACCAGGGCCGGGGACCAAGCCTGCGACTGAGGTATGTGCCCTCACTCAATAATAAACTGTAGCATTTTAGTTTAAACCAGAGTTTAGTATCTGGCAAAGTGCGCACGGACTGTGCTATATTGCATCAGTAGATGTTTATGTAAACAGAATCTGATTTTGGGTAGCCATTTGTGAGTTGAAGAATTCGTTACCTGTCTTGAATTTTCTAAATCCAATACAAGTGAATTTTGTTGAATTGAGTTTTACATAGAATGCATTTGCTTTTTTGTGTTCAAAGTAATAAACAGCAGCAACTAGACAGCTATCAACTCTGCTTTGTCTCAGGTCATTAACTTTATCTACATTCTTAGGTATTGATCTTACTTTTTAATTTAATATACAGGATGGGGTAAAAGGTAGGTACAGTTGTTTGTATGGAAAATAATACACTAATTAATAAATAATAATACAGGAATAAACTGTGTCACGCACTCACAACTATAAGTCCTACTTTTGCCCATCCTGTAGTCTACTTACATAGAAGACCCTAAAAAATATTAATGGTTGGCGCCTTGCCTTTGCTAAGCAGACGTGCCTTCCTTGTCTCTCCTGCTCTTCTGCCCACCCCCGTCTCCCCCACAATCTGTACACATCAGGCCCATCTGCTCCTCCCCGGGAACATGAGCCATATAGCCCCTGGAACACTCTTCACACTGACCGCTCATGCCATTCCCAGATCACTACTTCTCACTAAACCCTCAAAACACAAAATTAAACGTGAACAATACAGTTGGTTTTTCCAAGAATTTTTTTCCTGTTTTTTTCTTTTTTGTATAAACTTTATTTCCACAATCATAAAAAATAATTCCTCATGTGCATAATTTTAATTTACACTCAAAATGCCTTCACATTAATGATCTCAAATGATGATTTCTTCTTTTCCACTAGACTTATATTCAGGACTCAGCCATGCTGTTGCTGCTTACACAGCTCAGCCCGAATCCATTCTGTTGTACATGCTTCTAGATTTTTCCCCTGTTCCTACTTTAATGTATCTTGCACTTAATTTTGTTTTCTCCCCAGGTCTCCTGATGTAGCTGTCTTCTGAGTATCTTTATCGCTTTTCATTCCCTAATAGAATCTTATATTGAAAGTAAAGTAATATTTTGACTAATGCCCATCAATGATATATGACTAGGTTTTACTTGTACTGATTCTTGTGTGCAAATTTTGTTTAATATCAGACATATATAAGAGAATTAATATGTAATATGATATATAATTCAATATATAACATAATCTCATTTGTGTTGCATATATAATCAGATAGATAAATGGATTTATAGTAGTGTTTTCTTGGCAAACATTATTTTCATAGTCTATGTAACATGATGCTAAATGTTAGTTTTAAACAGTGTTCTCATACTTTCTAACATGGGTACCTAAATGTATGTCGTCATAGCTGCACGTAAGGAGTTTTCCACATGATTTTCTGCATTTCCCATCTACTCAAGAACATTACTTACTATCTAATTTCCTTGGATAAGAATTTAGGGCTATAAATAAATTAGCTTCCATCTATAATCTCCCAACTCAATCATTAAAGGCTTTATTGACCAGCAGGGCCAGTTTTGTTGACATTGTTTTGCTTTTATTATAACTAATGTTTCTTCAATAAAGTCGCTTACACTTGTCACTTTTTTAAAAAACTTTATTTTGAGAAAGTTGTAAATTCACATGCAGTCGTAAGAAATAATACTTAGGAATCCCATATACCTTTTACCCAGTTTCCCCCAATGGCAATATCTTGCATAACTATAATACAAGAACATAATAACCAGGAAACTGATATTTCTACATTCTAGGAAACTGATAAAATCCACTAACCTTATTTAGATTTCATTAGTTTTACATGCACTTGTGTGTGTGTGCCTTTAATTCTATGCTGCCTGCCAATTTATTTTGTATTTTGATCCCATAGCCTGCAATATCTTTTCCTAATATATATTCATTATTTTCACTCAAATCTGGCTTGTGACACCTTCTCAGGCCAGTACTACCTTTCTCTTACCAAATTAATATCTATAGACTACATGATAATACACTTAAATTTTGCCTGATGGTTCTCTTTGCTGTTCCTATTTCACATCTCTAGTTTTTATTTGAATTATATGTGCTCCCAAAGGGGAAGTCAGTTTCTAATTTTTATTTTATGTGGTATTCAACATTGGGTTAGGTGCACAAAAATGCTGGATAAATCCTATTTGCAGCCTAGAAAATGCTTCGCTAATGATGAATGAGTTATCTGTTAGGAGTTTTCTGAGAATCTTGGTTCCAGGCATCTAGTAGGAGGGCAAATTCAGAAGAGTTTTGAGCTTTCCACCAGAGAATTTAATGAGTATCCAGCTTAAGTAATTATCTGTTTGTTTCTGATTGATTTTCATGGATGCTTCCTAAAGTGAAATACCTGTGATTACATGGTGTATATTTACTATTTATGAAGAAATATGGACAAAAATTAATATGCATTTATTAAAAACTTAAATAAATCAGCAAAAATCTCCATTTTGAAAGGTAAGATTAACTAAAATTTAATTAAGGTTAATTTTAATTAAGTAATTTCATTTAAATTCAATTTAATTAAGATATAGTTAATTAAGATTAACTAAAATTTAAAAATCAGTTTCTTGATATCACTAAACGTATTATGAATACTCACTAGCCATGTGTGGCTACTGCCTAATATAATGAAGAAGGCAGATGTAGGACATTTCCATCTGTTAGAAAGTCTAATTGAACAGTGCTGCTAAAACCAAAGGACGAACTGTTGTGGTCTTCAACTACTGAAAGAGTCATCAAAGGTGAGAACTGCCTTAAGTGGAGAAAGAGATGATGAGAATTGAAATACCACACAAAGTCAAATGCGCTTGCAGCCTTATTTACATGAGCCAAGCTGTGGAAGCAGCCCAAGTGCCCATCAATAGATGAGTGGACAAAAAAGCCGTGGTGCATACACATACATACAATGGAATATTACTTGGCCATTAAAAAGAAAGAAACCTTACAATTTGCAACAGCATGGCTGAACCTAGAGGTTATAATGCTAAGTGAAATAAGTCAATCAGAGAAAGACAAATACCACATGATTTCCCTTAATATGTGGAATCTGAAGAACAATATAAAAAAACAAACAAAACAGAAACAGACTCACAGATAAGGAGAACAGACTGATGGCTGCCAGAGGGGAGGGGGTTGGGGGACTGAGTGGAAAAGGTGAAGGTATTGAGAAGTACAGATTGGAAGTTATAGAATAGTAACAGGGATGTAAACTACAGCATAGAGAATATAGTCAATAATACTGTAATTGTGTATGGTGCCCATTGGGTACTGGAAATGTCAGGGGGAACACTAAAGTACATGATTGGTTAACCACTATGCTGTACAACTGAAACTAATACAAAATAATACTGAATGTAAATTGTAATTTAATTTAAAATTTTTAATATATATATATTTTAAAAGTAATAACTAATAGTTGTAGCATATCTGAAAGTAAAATGTAAGGAGCATTCTTTTGCTAAAACTTTTTGGATAAATACTGGGTTTACTCAACCAAATGTTTACTTAAAGAAAATACATTTATGGTTTTGAAGAGGTCAAAGTGTATCCTAAATTAATTATTAATTAAACATAATCTCTAAGCCTGAGATTTGGGCAGTTATCAAAATAAAATAAAAATAGCTACATTAAATTATTGATTTATATATACAGTATTAAAATGAAGTAAAACACAATATAACAATGGTGTAAATGTTTTAAAAAATAGAATTTTGGAAGTGGGAAGGCAAACAATGAAAGCATATTAAAAAATGTTAGGTCAACTAGGGAGATTCTTCCAGGCCTCTTGAGGACTAGGGAGGAGAACATTTTTCTGGGAAAGGGTGAGGAACATGCCAGGAATTAGGCTAGATTTTCCAGGGGAAAGTATGAAAATGTAATAGAATCAGACAGTGGCAATTAATGATAAAAATTTATTAACTTTCAAAGCCTCTCAAAAGATTTGGTCTTTTATAGTCCCTGGTGAGAATTCCAGAATTGCAAATGTCAGGTAGTTGACAAACAGAAGAGCCTCTTAGGGGAAAGTTTTAACTTTTGGAGGAAGAAAGTGAGGATAGAGTATCTGTCTTGGCATCAGAAAAAGAGCAAACGCAAGGAAGAGTGACGTGTAGGGAGTCTCCTCTGTACCGTGGAACATCTGGGCCTGTTTGGCTGTCGCCATACATTACACAGTGAAGCTGCCACAACCGCAGGGTTCTGAGTATGTGGGGAGCAGGAGGACTATACATCAGTGGATTCATTTTTAATAGAGATTAATTGGTAATTAATTGATGATTGAACTGCTAGTGATTTGTGAGAGAAAAGGCAATATTACCACTATGTATTAAGCAAAGATGTCACTAGATACCTAGATACGTGCATGTTAGAATTTATGAGTTGAGGGTATACATTCAAGTATGGAAATGTAGAAAATTGTTAATGATTGAATTCAGGTTATCTTAGGACCACATAAACACAAAACAATCCAAAAATACGTACACTGCAGCATTGGGCAAAGCATGCAGGAGTGTCCAGGCAACTCTCAATTTTTTTCAGAGATTTTGGAACAGAAGCAGGCCAGACCAAATGTAATTTGTAATAAAGTTTTATTGGCAGTGTAGAAGTGTGGGTAAAACATTTTAGTAGTTTTCAGTAGGTGAAATTGATGATTTACTTTTCTACTGAAAATGTGCTCGTTATATTTGTAGTCATTGGTTTGTTTGTTTGTTTACTTTAGATCAACACGTCTTAATTTTTCCCAATTAAAAAATACCGTACCTATTTCAGGAACTAAGTAGAAATAAGAGGTTATTTATGTCTGCAATTCTTTTTAAAAAGCATCACTAAAGAATGTTAGTTAAATGCAGTCAAGTAGTTAAATGCATGTTGGTACACAGTAGAAATAGGTGACTTCCAAATTGAATGGTTTTACCTTGAAAACTCAGGATGTGAGGAAGCCAAACTAAACCAATAGAAAATTTAAATATTATTCAAAGTGGATGGAATAAAGTGGATCCTTAATTTAACTGTGTCCTAAATAGGTGCTGAACGACGGAGAGGCGGCTGCACCTGCAAGTCACAAACAGAAATCTCATTAAGGGATTTTCTTCATGAGGCAGTTGTGCTATTCTTAGGTCAGCTATAAATACTATTTCACATTTTCTCTGTATTTCTAATATTTTTTAAAAAGCATTCTCATTTCACACTTTCTAATAGAATTACACCTCATTTTGAATCACCTATTAACCTTAAGAAGCAGCGTTAGTATTTTAGATCATGTTGAATTCCTTAGAAACAAGTAACTCGGAGAAGAACTATTTAGATAAATGGTAATTAATGGCAGATTGTAGCCCATCCTTCCCTGGCCCAGGACACACACACACCGATGAGATAGGTGTTTCAGTGGTATTATAATTCACAAACTCAGACATAATTCACTAACTGCCTACCGTGTGCCCGGGGCTTGGTTCTGCGAGTACTGTGTACTGTGAGTCTACTAAATCGAATAGAACTCCTGAGGCTTCTAGAAGGGCCCACAGCACAGTAGCAAAGACTGAGATGGAAACAACGGGATGCACCAATACGAGAGAGGATGCTATAACGTGGCGCAGGTGAGGAAAATATCCAAAGAAATCCAGGAAAGTTTCAGGAAATGACAAAACATGCCATAATTTCTCTCACTTATTACTTTCCATTTCTGAAGTCATGAGTGTATGAAAATCTATTGCACTGTGACCTGGATCAAATCACCTTTGTTGATTAATACAGACGTGAAATACAGGGTAGGTTTTGGGTTCCTGGAATCATGCACGGAATTTATTCCTAGGTCATTCCTGTTCAGATCCTCAGTTGTTATGACTGAAGCATTCTTTTGTCTTATGCACCAAGGTTTATGGGCAGTAGTAATTGATCGTAGAAAACTAAACTCTGTAATTCAAAAATATTTTTCCCAGGACACCCTTTGATAAAATCAGAGTGGAAGGTAAGATATTTTGCTAGCTGGTAAAATGTGCCGTATTATTTTTGGCACGAAATCGCTATCGTCTTGATATGGCAGGAGAGGATTAGGCCTACGGAAGACACTGTGGAGTCCAGCTGTATAGGGATGCCTCTCATATGTAGGCTCTCTTATATTTCAGGTACTGACTTCATAGGGATATTGTGAAACAAGCAAAATGACTCTTCGTTTTTCCTAGGTTTCCCTTCTTTATACTTCTTGGCATTTCTTCCATCTTTATCTTGAAAGCTATTAAGATTTCCCGGCAGGCTATCATCAGACACATTCACAGGATGTTAGAATTGAACGGGATTCTAGAATTCATCACAACCACCCCTCAGTCGTAAAGATGAGAGCACTGAGGCTCAGATGGTGGAACCCCTAAAATAATGTTTGTAAAACTGGGACTGATAACTTCCAGCTCAGTTTCTTTCGCTTCATTTCTATAATCTGCTGTTTGAAAATTTCATCCTGATTCTTTATTAAGATGTCAGATACCTGATATTTTCCTTCTGAGGCCTGCTCACATAGTTACTTTCTACAATAAGGGTAAGGACAGCATGTAAATCTACTTTCCTAGCCTAGTAATGGGATAATTGAATTACCAAGGTCTATTTTATTTGAATGAGTATTGAAGGTTAGTTCCCTGACGTTTAAAAACCTTGATCTAGAAGAGAATTTCCATTGAAGAGATACCAGTGTCTTTCTTGTCTGACATTCACTTCCTGCTAAAATCAGTCCTTCATCAAGGAGGAAGACTTTGGGCCATTCTGGATTTCATGCCTATTCTTCAAATTTACTTTGACAATTGAAACATTCTACCTGTGGTTAATAGGGCAATTAAATCTATAGTGTTATACTTGAAATTGCCTCCTGATCTGGAATTTCAGGGTTTTCCTCTGTTGCAAGTGCTCTTTCTGAATTCCAAGCATCGTACTCGAATCCTTCCAGTTCATCACGTTTGTTTTATTACTCCTTCAGTTATTTTCCTAAAGATATCCAGTGTTACCAATTTATTAGGATTCTTTTTCCCCTCTTATTTTAGAGTAATATTAGTTTCCTTTGCTCGTTTTCTTTCTCTAAGTTATTCTGGAAATGGACATGGAGGAAGTCGTATCAGTTCACAAATTTGACTATATTAATTCACATGGGCTTGATTTGCCAAAATATATAACATTGTCTCGAACGTTTAGAGTGTGGTTAGAAGGAAGCCTGAACTGTAAGAAAAGGTTTTTTTGTGTGTGATGTCCACTTAACTAATAAATCTGTCATCACTGACTGGTTTCCATTTCCTCGGAAATAAACAAATCACCATTAAGTCCTTTGAAGCAGGAAACTGCCAGGAAACACGAAAGTCACTTCTGCTTCATCTTCCAAGATAAAGTAGTTAATAAGTGGAAATGAGATGCAGCAGCAGGGGCCATGGGGTCCTTACACCTGCTAGGAAGTCCAGAAGCTCTCCACAGAGCAGGAATTCAAACAAACCTCAAACCTTGACGTTCAGCAAAATTGCAGAAACGAAGCCAAGAATAAACTCTGCAGGGCCCTTGAAAATTTCCTAAGTAGAAAGCCTGAGTTGTAGGAACATGGGCATTTGAAGAGGAAAGGCTAGGAATCTGGAGGCCATGGACCGCCCCCCCTAACTTAATTAACTCTGGAGATGTCTTATCTTTAGATCACTTCATAGCCTACTTTAAATCAAATGATCACTGATCCTTGTATGAGAACTTTTATTAAGAGAGAGGGTTTTGGTTAAGGCATAAACATCCAGCATCAGTTGGCGAGGGCGTTTTTGTTTGCTGGGTGGCTTGCTTATTTAATTTCATGGAATTCCAGTCTTCTGCTTTGTTTTTATTTATGTTAACTAAAATAAATGAGTACCTTTCAAGTAAGGGCACATGCATTCTAACCAGCAGTCCACTAGGGAAATACATGTTCATGTAAAACCAGGGCAAAGAGAAGCCAAAGTGCTAGAAAGACCAAAACCAAATAGGATACAAAGGAAACAAACAGGCATTAAAGGGAAAACTGAACATGGATCCCAAAATAAAATCTCAAAAGGTGACACGTTGCTATTTTCCCTACGTTTTGTGTTCACGCTTTATTTTTGATTAAGGAATTTATTTGTCTCAATAACAGAGCAAATCTTTCTTAACCTTGATCTATAGTTATTAGCTTTTTGAGCACCAATAACTGGTTGATACTGTTTTAACAATCATGCTACAAAGCCAAAAAACCCAAAGACACTTGATTTGAAATGAAGTTTTTATCTGAACTAGAAATTTTCTTCATCTCAAGGTTTGATAAACTTATTACATGATGGTATATGTTTTTCAAATAATTGATGGTGAAAGGATCAGGAGTGTAATTGGGGAGATGGAGACGGCAAGTTGTTTTGTGTCTGCGACTGGAATGGTCCCATTGCTGTACCCGTGCTTCTCGCTGCCTGCCTTATGCTCGCCTGGCCTTATTTTAAGGATGCCTGCACCACTCAGTGATTTATAACAGTTCTGCTTTCATAAAGCTTGCACATTCATTTTTGTTCTTTTAAAAATTAATTTAGTGCTATGCCATTCGGATATATTAAAAATTATTACAGAAATTTCTCTTGCTCGATAGTAACAGATTTGGCCACAAGTTGAGAATGCTTATTTCATTCCATCTTTTGGAAAACTGGATCTTCCTACTCATCAACTTCTCATCAATAAATTTATAACTGTATTGGTTTTAGAGTTTCCTGAAACTTTTAAACAAAATACAGTTTGTAGCTGTGAAAGAGTGTCATACCAGTGTGCTCTGTGTGGCTTTCATATTTGGGAACTGCAATACGAAAGCTGATATTCTTCTATCCACAGATATAGCTTTGGTTATTTACAGATGTGGGAATGACTGCTACGCTAGTATATTTGAAGGCCAAAGTAATTTACTTCTTTGAATTATTTGATCAAAAGGGTTATAGGCCTTTTCATTCTAGAGCTTCTGTTCCCACAGTATTGATAATACTTTAGATTTTGACCTCCAGAGCATGAAGAATTCATTTTCTATTAGGCTAGTACTTTCTAATTATGGGAAATATTGATTGGTTTAATGCAGTTGTGTTTTTAAATTTTCATATGCACTACATTTAGTCATAAACCTTTTGGAGTAGTTCCATTCTTTATAAATCTCAGGATGAAATACAAATATATTACCAAAAATACTCTCAGTCTCTCAGACACGGCACTGTATGGGTATTAAAGAAGATGTGGAAAAACTTTGAAGGAATAGGGGCCTGCTCCATTGTTCTAAGCCAAAAATATCAAAATTTGGCTTAGAAGACGATGGAAACTAAAAGTCTGCTTATTCCTATAGGGGATTAATGCATTACTCAACCTTGAAATATTATATTGCCTGGCAACTACAAAATATGTTTAATTTTCCCAGTCCTATCTTTCCTCTTTTACTTTTGAATCCAGGATCATTCAAAAGCTCTGATCTGCAGACAGTTAAAATCTCACTAGAATATTGTACAGCTGAATTCTCCTCATGCTATGAGAGCTTCTTTATTGATTTTAAGAGTTGACTCAGTATTTATTTCCGTATCATAGGTTTGAATTTAGGAAAAATGGAGAACTGGAAAGCACTAACTTAAGCACTTCTCTAAAGAGAAAGTATTATGTATTACATTAACATGGCACCCTCTTTGAAGACCTCAAAGTTGCCAAATATAGAAATCTCTAAATAATAGTGTGTGGCTGATTTTATTTTTCCCTTTCAAAAATAATCCAAAAGGCAAATAGTAGTAGTGGTATTGATTCTCTGTTCTGGATTTCCTTAGTTAATACCAAAAAGAAGAATAAATTGTTGAGTTGGGGAGCAGTGATCTTACCCTTTTTTTCAATTCTAGGGCATAAAGGCGGTCCTGCCGGAAATAAAAATAAAATAGTTAGCTTTGCAAAGTTCTGTATAACTATAAAATTATTTTATTTTACCCTGTGCAACTTAACTTGTTCCATTGCATAATGCTATCTCTTATTATGTGATTAAGCATAACTACGGTGGTAGTCGCACCTCTATCTGCTACCCCAGCCAGTCATTATCAGATACTGGAAAATTTGTCAATTAGCTCAAATGAGTAGAGTGGTGGTGATAAAGCCAAAACTGCAGAGAATGACTCTCGTGGCTATAGAACCCTGCTCTAATCGTTGCCAGCCATAGAATAAATGCATTCTGTGCTATGCAGGGAACTACATGTGTTTGCCCAACCATAAATGGAAAACCCATTTAAGAATGTCACTTTGAAATGGTTGATCATATTTTTAGAATGACTGATTCATTCCCCCCACCCCTTCAGTCATTTACAATGTGCATATTGACTGCCTCCCACTGGCAAAGTGCTGTACTTCTAATAAGATGCGTGGTTGATTTAAAAAGCTAAACGTGTCTAAAGCTCAGGCCCAATATATCATGTAGGTGCCTGGGAGGCCAAGTCAATTTAATGAGTATGTTAATGTATTCATAAGTTGAGAAGAAAATTGAAGTAATTTGAATATTTCTCTCTCAAACCACGCGAATTAGCTTAACTCTAAGATCTCAGTCACAGATTATGACAAGTTTGATGTGCAAAGAAGACAGCCACTTACTAATAGAATAGCTATTTATGTATTTGGTTATCCAAATCTATCAATTTTACTTTATGAACAACTATTTAATATTTCCCTTACCTTAATTTCTTAGTTTAGAAATGCAGTTTTTTTTACCTGACCATTGTGACTGCTTTATTCCTCGTGTTTTTTATAATGTGAGTGTGACCATTGATTTAAATATCCTTAAGTGACCACTGACTGTCAGGCACAGAGTTAGAACTTTAAGGGAGGATCAGTTGATCTCAAACTGGGGTGATTTTATTTCCCAGAACTCATTTATAGTATCTAGAGACAAATAATTGTAACAACTTGAAGGTGGGTGGAATGCTATTGGCTTCTAGCGGTTAGGAGCTAAGGATGCCTCTAAGCATCCTCCAATACACAGGTCAGCCCCCGAAACAAAGAGTGATCTGGTCCAAATTGTCAAAAAGTACCTGAACTGAGAGATCCGTGGGGAGGGATGGGGTGGAGCCAATCTAAATAATAAGGCAGGTTCCTGCTCTTCAGTCACATACGTCTAATTCTGCCCTGATTAAAATCCTCAAATTAATATGCTGCCTGTTCACACCTCCTAAACTTGACTGCAGAAATTGAGGCTTTAGGTCCAAGTACATAGGACAATGTCTGGCACAGAGTTTCTGTTCAAGTATTTGATAAAAGATTAAAATAAGTACCTGAATAATTATAGAAAGAGAATGATGTAAATGGCATGGAACTTTTAAAAATAAATAAATGGGATCTGCTTTCCTCTCAAGTGTTTAGAATTCTGGATTTAGACACTGGGCATCCCTTGACATATAACAGACATAGATATGAAATTTGCATTCCCTATATACACAGGAGAGTGCAAGATCATTTTTTTTCCCTACTACCGATCCCTTTATGGTACTTGCAAATAAACACATGGAAATTGCTTGCAAGGAAGATGCAACATTATGGTTTCCACACTGCTCATATTTTAAAATAACATTGAATAGTTTATAAGTAAGTTTAAATATTAAAAGTAAATTTGCGGGGGTTCTGATTCCAGACAGATAGAATAAATGTACATTTCTCATGTCCTTTCACAATGTATGACTAAAAACACTGGATACTACATATAAAACAAACTCAAGAATATTCTGAAAGATTGAGAAAGGCAGGGAGAATGGCCAGAGACTTTGAGACTCAAGAAATGGCGTGATGGGAAGTTCCCTGGGATTGCTGTTGCCTTTATGTCCCAGACTTGGCGCCAAAGAAGCCAGCAACCTCGAAACACCAACAAACACAAACACAAAAGGCTCCAATAAAAGTCTGCTATCTTTAGGCTAAGGTCCAGGAAAGGGGTAGCCAGCCTCACAAACTGAAATACTTTAAGACAACAACTGCTCTACTCACACAAACCAACTTTTGCTCTGTGAAAACCTATTAAGAGGGTTAGTAGTTAATGAGGAGGGAACTATTGATGAACCTCAACACTTGGATGAATCTCTAGAGAATTATGGTGAATGAAAAAAAGCCAATTCCAAAGGTTATGTCCTGTATTATTCTATTTATGTAACATTCTTGAAAGGACAAAAAGGATAGAAACAGAGAACAGATTAGTTGTTGCTAGGATTTAAGGAAGGGGCAGAGACCAGAGGGAACTGGGTGCGGCTATAAAACAGCAGCAGGAGGGATCCGTATGGTGATGAATGTTCTGTGTCTTGACTGTTTTAATGTCAACATTCTGATTGTGATATTGCGCTATAGTTTTGCAAGATAATTTCTCTTCTAATGAGAATATGTTAGTGCTGTTTCCCAAAGAAGAGGAACTCCTTTTTTTTGGCCGAGAATAGAAGATCTGCCTACATGACTGGCACTTACAAAAGATGTCACAACATGTGTTCTGTGCTTTTATGCCACATACATTTTGCTGAAAGTATTGTAAAGTATTTAGTGAGAGTATTTAGGAAATAAGAGTAATTACATAGGAGTTTTACACTTTGTGACACGGTTCTAAAAAGGCATCCTAAGAATATCCTACTCTCAGTTGACCTATTATACAGTTGACCCTTGAACAACATGGGGGTGGCTTCTATTGAGCAGTAAAAGAGCATAACTGCTGTTGAAAACAAATTTTCAGAGAAGTCCAAAGAAAATTAATTCATTGCTGAGAAGCCTATAGTTTAAAAGCAGTTGAAGCCTAATACTTCATCATCATACCCAATATTAACATCCCACCATTAAAGATGGCATTGTGCAAGCCGTTTAGATCTTTAGATCCCTTGTTGGTACAGTCCAAGGCTAAGAAAATGGGTTAATAATGGAATGGGTTTCATATCATTTCTTCCTCCCAGGATATGCTTGTTAATGTCCAGTGGTCTTATGATGGGGGAGTGAAATTACCAGATAGTCATGTTGGTCTGTTAATGATGTTATCACCCATGTAATTAAAGACCTTGACAATTTTGAAATTGTGTATGGCTTTGAAGTTTTTAGACTGAGAAGGTACAAGCCATTAAATGTTACTCATGGTGTCTTGTATCCTTATTTTGCATTTCTCTCGGTAGGATCTCTTTTGATGTAGGTTCAAAATGGAGCACAGATTCTGGTGGAAGATTGCTTAGCATTAAATCCTAGCTCTGTGCCTCCTGGCCATATGGCCTTGCATGTGTTACTGAATCTCTCTGTCACTCAGTTTTTTAATTTCAGAAATGAAGGATTAATTGAGTCAATAAATGTAGATACTCGTAATATAGCCTGGCACATAAGAGCTAACAGCTAACCCTTAACCCATACGACTTAAGGGTTAGCTGTTATTATGTCAACATAAAGAATGTTGTAGAAATTATATTATATACTTCATGAATTTTTTAGTGATTAGAAATGGTATTGGTTTGGAATTTTACCAGAGACAATAGCTTACCATCTTTGACCATCTCAGGATTATGCTAGAATTAATTGATTGGTTTTTGTGCAATGCCTATCATGCGCTACTATTAGTGGTGATATGCCTTTAATTGCTCTGGATAGGAGCATGAATATTTCCAGAGCAGTAGAAAGGGAGCATATGTCAAATTTATTTATAGATACCAAAATTAGGCATTCAAAACCAATATTTAAAGCAATATTGTTTTAAAACCATCAGTGGCTTTCTGTTTTCAAGATAAAACACTCAGCATGGAAATCAAAGGCTCTTACATGCTGGCCCTGTCCTCTCCTCTTTCCCCACATTCTTTTTTCTAACACTGAGATAGTTCCTGTTCCCAGTGCATTACAAGTGCTCTAACCGTCCTCTGTGCACTCTGGTCTTTTTTTATTTATTTAATATATCTCTATTGATTTCAGAGAGAGGAAGGGAGAGGGAGAGAGAGAGGTACATCAATGATGAGAGTCATTGATCAGCTGCCTCCTGCACGCCCCCGACTGGGGATGGAACTGGAAACCTGGGCATGGGCCCTGACCGGGAATCGAACCTCGATCTCCTGGATTATAGGTTGATGCTCAACCACTGAGCCATGCCGGCCAGGCATGTTCACTCTGATCTTAATGCAATTCGTGGTTTCTCCTTTAGACAAACTCTTCTCCTTCTCCCAGTTCTGGCTTACACTTGTCTTCTATGCGATTCCTGCTTAACTGAAATCAAGCAGATTGAGTGCTTCCCTCCCCTCCCCTCCCCCCCTTTCCCTCCCTTTCCCTGTATAAATATAATCTGTTCACAAAACTTTTCATGATTCCTAAATTTCATATGATGTTTTTTCTTCTTTAATTATCCAAAGGTGTTTGTATCTTTCTTCTGGAACTAAACCTATTCTTTCATCTTTAATTTAAAAGAATTTTTTTTTTCCTGATATCTTCATCCCCCCCGCCACACACTCTTTTTATAATCTCCTTACTGAAATTACACGATATGTTACTTATATTGCTTACCAATTTGTTAGTTGGTACCTCTTCAATAAATATTTATTGAGTAGAATTCATATGACAATTGACGCCTTGAAAATGATGACCTGTTATGGCGTGGAAATAATTCATGGAAGATAAGCGGACTAAGCACTGCCCTTGGAGAATCCCCCACTATGAGAGGGATGAGTATGGGGAACAGAGATGAAGCAGCCCAAAGAGATGGGGACCGGCTTAGGTCATTCAGGGGGCTGTGGGAGGGCCTCCCTAGGGCCCAGGTCAACTATGGCTTAGCTAGTGAACAACTTAATTTCATGTAAATTAGCTATTATTAATCATTTACAGAGTGAGATGTTTCTGCTCCTATTTTATAGCTGTACTGGCAAGTGGGTGCCAGAGGAAAAGGGAATTCCCTGGGTAACTAGACTCCAACCTCAAACCTCTTTACTTCCTCTGGATGATTAATTATGTTGCAAGGTTCTTAACAAAGGACCCTTGATTCAGATCCTGAAGCACTAGGGTATTAATGCTGCGGCACTTGCCCTGCATCCTAGTTCAGTTAAATTTTTCTCAAAGCTGGTTCCTATTTCTGGCAGTAACCCTTCAGTTCTGGAACTTTAGTTCCAGCCAAAATAAACTATTGTCTCAGGTCCATTTTTCCTGAAGCACCATGGCATTTTTATGGATTGTGGAGACAGTTTTATGTAAAACTTTAATGGTAACAATAAAGGACCCAGATCCCCTTCTCTGGCCTGCTATCCTTTCCTCTATAACCCAGCAGTAGTATACAGCTTCCCAAAAGAGGGCCATCTTAAACCTTCCAAATGAAATCTGTCATTTATTTATTGTGTGATGTGATCTTTCTTCACTTTTTGGTTTTTCTCTCCTCATTCACAACAGCATAAAATTATTTTTTATGTGTAGCTGGTTGCATTTTTAAAGAGAAAAAAAAGTAGTTCCCTATGTCATGATTATATAATTCAAAATTATCTTGTTATTCCATTAAATAATGATAATAAAGTCTTTTAAAATAGCTGTGCTTTATATGTAAACATTTTATTTATCCTACTAATGATGATTATTCAGAGAAGCAAATATTACATTCAATCTTAAAAACTTTTAAATATAGAAGAGACAAACCAAGCCTATTCTTGATTTTTAAAAAATATGTATCAATTTAATTAAAAATCACATGTCAATAAGGATGAATTTGTATGCTGTGGGATTATCTCTAGCATGATTGGATCACCATGTAATAGCATTTTGAAGGCCAGATTTTCCCACTTCAATGAATGAATAAGAAAATTCTTCTGAGATTATTATGTTTCCATTATTTGAATTTGTCTTATGAGCTCTCCAAAACATGGCTGGTAAATTGAGGAGTTTAAAAATAGAGTTCTGAAGTCGTGTCTTTGTAAGAAGATGAGCTAATGCATACATGGTAATCCTAGATTGATTGCTTTTCTAAGTTAATTAAATTTTAAAGTCCTATTGTTTTACTAAATGGTATCTTTTTAAGTGAGAAATTACGTTCTAATAGCTTTAGGAACATTGCAATAATAAAATTTTTGTGGTTTGTTGTTGGCTATTATAAACAATTATAAATTTTTAGTCTTGTAAAATTGCCACTAGTATACAATAACTATTCACAACAGCTTTAGTTTCATGTTCCTTAAAATTGAGCTTCCTGTCTTTACATTTTAGAACCTAGGTTATGATCCTTGAGATTTTGCTATGTTAATGCATACAAATTGCTGAGGAAAGGAAATGGCGTAACATGAGAAGACAAAGAAATTGAATCATCAAAGTAGACTTTTGCATAATAGGCAGAATCTTAGTGCTTGGTGAATTTAGCTATAGAATTTATTAAAACATATCTTTAAGCCATATGTCTGGAAATGTCTTACCATTTTAATGTGGAAAGCACAAAGACCACACTGAGATACTATTATGGTAGGTTCATGAGGCAAACCTGGATTATTGGTAAAAATGAGCAATGATGATGTTTTTACAACAAGCATTTTATATATTTTTAAGTAGCATAGTTTTGTGGGAATTGCTTGATAATTTTTTTCTCAGCGGAAACCTCAGTTAATATTTTTAGAACATAATCACTTTCAGAAAAGACCTTACTTAAGCTAATAAAACTTTCTTATTAAGGAACTATTAAAATACCCAACTTAAGGAATTTTTCTAATATTTGAGAGGTATTTATGAACATTAGATAAGGTATAAGCTTTAGCTGTTGTTTGTTTTACATAATAAATATATTTGTTATAAAAGTTTCTTGGTTTGTGTGCCCATCTATATAAACACACAGAATTAGTGTATGGTATTGTATATAAATGCATTTAGTGTGGCATATGTATTTTGACATATGCACAAAACATTCAATATAGTACCTTGAGTATAACAAGCTATAAATAAAGAAAAAACACTTATTAAAAGTAATTATTATCTTAAGAGAGGAAGGGTTAACACAGATTCACTAAATCATCATTCTTTCATACTCTGGATAATTAATTTTATGTCAGTGTCATTTAAGTGAAAAATACTAGAGCTCTTCTCAAGTTTTTGATTAAATATAATTATGAATTATAGAGCTTTCTCTTTTCAGTATGAAAACTTTCTTTTTAATAAGTCATTGCTTTATAGCTAAGTTCATGATAGAGCTCTGCTCGTAATATAATAAACATTTAAAATATAATCACAAATACAGTATTTCCATAGCCCAGATCTTTAATATCATGGATTTTACTGAGTTTGACATACTTTATACAACTCAAGTTCAAAATCTTTCTATCTCGTAAAGCTAGTGTCTTCTTCAGGTGAGAAACAGTTTATTCCAGAGTGGAAAGAAGTAAAGGTACAAGTGGTATGTCAGAGAGATGATACAAGAAAGCCAGTGTCACCCTATCTGATGTTTGGGGAGAAAAGGAATACAATAATATTGTGAAAATATATTTTCAAAGTGCTCTAGGAAGGAACTTTGTCTTCAGTAAAACAGTCTATTTCTTTATGGGGAAGTTTATGAAGTATTTTCATGTATATTATCTCACTTGTCCATTTAAGAAATCAATGAGACTGGCAGTAAACTGACTATACAGAGATAACAACTATTAGATAAATGAACAGGGATGAGCCCTGAGGTTTTTATGCCCAGTTTGTTCCCATTTTCACTCTATAGCTATCGCCAGAAGACTTAGTGTTTTAAGTGTGAATAAATTAACATTTATTGTGTAGCCACTTTTGTGTGTGGAGCTTAATTATAAACACATTCATTTTAATTTTCAATATTTCATGGTAAGTGTCCATTATGGAAGAGTCCCTTTGACTTTGTAATTAATCATACCTGTAACACCAGGAAAGTTTTTCGTTCATGTTGCCACAGGTACGTGCACACAAGCACACATTTAAATGCATCCGACACAAAAATACTCATACACACTCCTGAGAACACAAAGTTTTTAGGTTTCTTTGATAGTTTTTCTTCTGTTTACTATTTGTAAGCCAACCCTTTGGAGGGACCAGGTACTTTGTATATTTTACTTACATTATCTAGTACTTAAAATAGCATGATAGTCAAGAGGCCTTGTGAGAAATGCTCTTTCTTCCTTTTCAGGGCTAACAACTTAGGTACTCTATTGTCCTTTTTCTTTAAATTCTTTAAGTAATTTCCATGTAGAAATGTTTTCAGGAGAAAATAATTCAATACCCATCTTTAAAGAAAAATCTCACTGCAGTTGTCGGAAATTTGGACTCTCTTTTCCAGGTATGAGACCATTTCTATAGTTTTCAGGATTTGGATATTTAAGGGTGGTCCTTTTCTGCTTGATGTACTCCATTCTGTTTGAGATTTGATACAGCTGTTATTTCATTCAAACAAAACCCTCAGCTGAGGCCAGTCGTTGCTGGGTACCCTAATGACCTGTGATTAGCGATGGCAGTTCACTGTGTATTCATGCGCTTAAAAAGCCTTTCACTTATTTATAGCAACTCCAAGCCTTTAATGGCATGAGCATAGCCTCTTTATTCATCCTGGCGAATCGATTCTTACCTCAACCCAACAAGGTTTATTAATGAATCATAGAAAAATGTTGTCAGTTCTGTAAGATGAACTTTAGAATACTGCTTTAAATATTGTTGTCTAATCATTAAGGTTACTCACAAATTAATCATACCCTCTTAACCTAATCTTTCTTTTTCAGGACGAAATCACTGTAGAGATTGTTATCCGTGATTTTATGATAGTTTCTGAATACCAGAATGTACTCTGTGAAATAGTAGGGTGTTACAGTGGTGTGCTGGGACCAGTTAGTAGGACAGCTAGGGAGCCAGTTAAATTTTCAGTAAGTTTGAGAGCCAGTTGACATTACCTTAACTTAGTGGCTTCAAATTCACTATGGTGAGAATATTTACAACATAGAAAGTGCCAAATTATACAAACCAGAGCATTTCTCCCCTCCTACCAGTTCATAACTGGGTATAATTCATTCTAAAACATTCATAAAAAGTTAAAATATTGCATACTTGATTGAAAATTTTGAAATCTAGAAGTGCTTTGTATTATGTACCAAAAAATGCATTAATTTGACCAAATGCAGATGTGAACAATGTTGAGTAAATAAAATATTTTAAATGTTTAGAGTATAAACAATTAGGTATTCATACACATACAAACATGCATACACTTCTTATTTTGGCATTCCATTTAATTACAACCAGAAAAAAAGTATGCTTTAATTTTACTCCACTTTTTAGTAGCAAAGCTATAAAAGAAAATATGAAAGAAATAAAATCATACAGACTTGCAAGCCCATATATTTTTTAAAAGGAAACATAATTAAAACCTTGTTGATTGGCCAAAGAAATTATGAGCACAGCTGGGTCTTTTAAAATATGTATTGGTAGAAAGAGCTAGAAAATATAATCACCTCCTTTCTAAAATCAATTTTATTTTATAAAAATAAGTCGAGATGTATTTCACTAAATGCTAGGTGTGAAATGACAGTTAATGATTCAAATAAAATTAAAATGCTAGTAAATGTGGTTTAACAAAAATTTCAGTTAATTAAATCTTAGTCATAGTACATTTTAAGTTTAATAATATTATTAATAATAGGTGTATACTATTGAATTGGTACTACATTTCAAATATACACACTTTAAATTCCCCAGCTTTCCTCTTTACAACAATCATGTGAGGATCCTGTAAATGGGGAATCTGAATTTCAAAAGACCACACAGTAAGTAGCAACAATGCATTCCCAGCTTAGGTTGGCTGGCTTCAAAGCTCCTGCTACTTTCCCCAAGTCATTCTTCCTATCAAAATATGTAAAAGATATAAACAATGTGTAAAGCTGTAAAACATATACAGCTTTAATTAAAACCACAGTTTGGATAATCAATACAGAACATTTTTAAATGTACACTAACTATTGTTAAGATTTTCCTCACCGATTAAAAATTATTGCAAGATAAGCAAAGGAAATACCTTGTGTGTATGTTGGAAAATTACATTTTTGGAAGTAAATCCTTTACTTCTTTTGTACAACAAAGGTGTTGACCCACAGGTGTTAAGTACAACAAAAAATGTTGAAATTTAAGCCCCTCTCCCTCCACAGTGTAGTGGAACACTGAATCTATTTAATATCTATAACTCATAAGCTTTTGAAACATTTTAAAAGCTATACACTGTGATCTATGACAGGTGAAAAAATTATTAAGTTGTGAGTTTTGATGGAATGCCTCAATTTGATGTAAAATTATAACCCATGAATTGTCTGCAATACCTAGATGAAAGCTTCACTTTCTCATCAACTCAACCCCATATCATTCATATGCTATTTTGATAGAGATTAAAAATAGGTGTAGAAGACATTTCTAATATAACATATATATTTCTAATATAATAATGTAAACTAATGTAAAAGTAATTATGGTTATTTTTATTATGAACTAATGTAAAAGTAATTATATTTTTTATTCAATGAAAATAATTTTCTTAGTGTAACTCTTTTAGCGTTACATTTAAATTAGCCTTAAAATATTACAAATACATAGAAAATGATTGCATTTAAGTTCCTATGTTTCTATATCAAATGTGTAATTGCATTTAACTTTCAAATGAGTGTTTAGAAGCTCCCTATATAGTAAGCAGTTCTTAAGGCTTTATCCAGAATGTTTCATACCATATGTGGGATTAAAGGAAGGCTTCGTGGGTAGATGAAGGTCTGTGACATATGCAAATATACATTCCTATCTTTCTATAATTGTCCTTCCCCATGAAATGGAGTAATAGCAATATTCAGGCATTTCTCATTAAGTGAGAACAGAAACACAGGTTATGCATCCCAAAACATCAAATATGTTTAAGTTTATTTTTATTGTTGACATTATTACAGATTTCCCTATTCCCCACCCCCTTGTCCACCTTCACCCAGCCCCCCTTCCCTTGGATCATCACCACACTGTTATCTATATGCTCTTTCACTAATCCCTTCACCTTCTTTCATGGAATCCCCTCTCCTGCTCCCCTCTGACAGCTGTCAGTCTGTTCCATGTATCCATGCCTCTGTTTCTATTTTGTTCATCAGTTTATTTTGTTCATTGAATTCCACATATAAGGAAGATCATGTGGTATTTGTCTTTGTTTGACTGGCTTATTTTGTTTAGCATAGTAATTAATCTCCAGGTCCCCCCATGCTGTCCCAAAAGGTAAGATTTCCTTCTTTTTTACAGCCACATAGTATTCCATTGGGTAAATGTACCACAACTTTTTTGTCCACTTATCTGCTGAGGGGCACTTGGACTGTTTCCAGATCTAGGCTATTGTAAATAACATTGCAACAAACATAGGGGTGCATATAGTCTTTCAAATTTGTGTTTCAGAATTCTTAGGATATATCCCCAGAAGTGGGATCGCTGGATCAAAAGGCAGCTCCATTTTTAATTTTTTGAGGAACCTCCACACTGTTTTCCACAGTGGTTGCACCGGTCTGCATTCCCACCAGCAGTGTCCTAGGGTGCCCTTTTCTCCACATCATTGTCAGCACTTGTTGTTTGTTGATTTATTGATGGTACCACTCTGGCAGGTGTGAGGTGATAGCTCATTGTGGTTTAATTTGCATCTCTGATGATAGTGACTTTGAGCATTTTTTCACATGTCTGTTGGCGATCTGTATGTCCTTTCTGGAGAAGTATCTATTCACATACTTTGCCCATTTTTTAATTGGATTGTTTGTCTTCCTGGTGTTGAGTTGTGTATGTTCTTTATATATTTTGGACGTTAACCCCTTTTATTTGTAAATATGTTCTCCCATACGGTGGGTTCCCTTTTCATTTTCTTGATGATTTCTGTAGCTGTGCAGAAGGTTTTTAGTTTGATGTGGTCTCATTTATTTTTTCTTTTGTTTCCCTTACTCTACGAGATATATCAGCAAAAATAAAACTAGAAGTGTTTCCTTTGAGATCAGAAACAATACAGAGATGTCTGCTTTCACCACTCTTAGTCAACACAGCACTGGGAGTCCTAGCCACAACTATGGGACAAAAAGAAGAAATACAAAGCATTTAAATTGGAAAGGAGGAAGTAAAACTGTCATTATTCGCAGATGACTTGATATTGTACATAGAAAACTCTAAAAACACCAAAAAACTACTAGATCTAATAAATGAATTTAGCAAAGTAGCAAAACACAAAATTAATATCCAAAACAATGAATATATAACACACCACGCTCTCTCTATATAGTGTATAGATACTTGGTTCAAGGATGGCTTATAGCATAAATTTGTATGTAAATCACTTTATTGTTCAGTCTCACAGTTCAACAAGATTGTCAGTTCCCAATACCTTTCTCCACAGACAGGCAGATCTTGGACTCAACTGTCTTTCATACTTTCCTTTCTCCAAGTGGAACTTTAGAATCTGTCTCTTTGAGCTCAACCTCTTCCTTCATGTCTCTGAATGACATTTATAGACTAGATGGAGGCCTCATCTTTTCCTCTCTTATTCATAATCTTTTAGACCATTGCAACCATTTTGGCTTTACTGGTATCTGTCACCAGCCACCTATACTTGCATATTCTTTTACTGCATAGACCAGCAGTTCTTAACATTCTACTATCAAAAATTCTTTTTAGTTATGATTTCATCCCCATGTGCAGATCTCATATTTCAGATTGTTTTCCAAATAAATTACATTGCAGTTTTTCCCAGCTCAAAATTGATAATAATAGTGATAAGGAGAAGGGTGATATGATTTGTATATTTGGAGATCCATCAGCAACTTCTTTGTCCTTTTCATATTATTATGTTCAACATATTTACATCAGACTTATTCTTTATTATTCTAGGAATTAATTAAATCACACAAGTTGATTTAAACGCAGAACACTGATTTTATTTTTATTTTTTAGAAAAAAAAATATTAGTCAGTGAGAACAGAAATCTATTTGTGGAGAGTATTAGTGTTCCATAAAAATAAGTTCTAAGTTCCTAGACTTCTAATCAGGGAAACCCCTTAACACAAACAATCATGCTCTAGCCAGTTTGCTCAGTAGCTAGAGAGATGGCTGTGAACTGAAGGATCCTGGGTTTGATTCCGGCCAAGGGCATGCACCTCGATTGCAGGCTCGATCCCCAGCCTGTGTGCAGGAGGCAACCAATTGATGAGTCTCCCTCACATTGATGCCCCTCTCTCTCTCTCTCTCTCTCCTCTCTCCCTCTCTCCCTCTCTCCCTCTCTCCCTCTCTCCCTCTCTCCCTCTCTCCCTCTCTCCCTCTCTCCCTCTCTCCCTCTCTCCCTCCCTCCCTCCCTCCCTCCCTCCCTCCCCCTTCCATTCTCTCTGAAAAGCAATGGAAAAAATATCCTCAGGTGAGGATTAAAAGAAAAAACCCACCACAAATTGACTTTAATGCAGATAAGTCACCCTGAGACTTTTCCCCTCTTGCCAGTACAGCTGCAATAGAGAGAAATAGGTCACAAAACATTTAACGCTGCCAGCAGCAGTCAGAAGGCAATTTCTGCTCGATGCATGGACCAGAACCCCAACTGATTGGGATTGTCAATTCTTTTTATTTATTACTTTTATGTATTATTTATTATTTGAATAATTTGTCTTTTATACTGTGAAATTAAAACAAAGTCAATTTATAAGTCACTTGCCATTAATCTTCCAAAATGATTATTTCTAAGGATAAAAAATACCTAAGTGACTTACTTTTCAAAGCCTCTATGTGAAGCAAGTTATAAGCAGACAATATTTCCAAGCAAATAAATAAGAACATATTTAAGACAGTGAGTTTATAATTGTTGTTTAGTAAATACTCCTGATCTGATTTTTTAACCCATTTAAGACTGCTAGTAAAAACATTTTGTATACTCTAACATCGAAGCAGAATGTGACTCTTGTTTACTGAAATTCCTAGATCTGGCCACCAGGATTCTTTAGAAGAAAAGAAACACACACGAACATACACTATCCGATTCCAGGTTATTGGTATGCCAGGTTTGGTTTAGTTTCGTCAAATTTCCCAATAAAACTTTCAGAGGAAACAAAAATTCATACGTGGATCCCACTGGGCCTTGTAAAGTGTCACCTCCACAGTTTCATTGGAAAATCATAATTAAAGCTCTAGCTTCATTTGTGGAGTAGCCAAGAATAACATACAGATTTTTTTTTAGATTCATGCATTTTTAATGTAAAATAGAAGTCTGCTAGTTACTGTGTAAATTTTAAACTTCCCAGGTTTTAGGTTGAGTTCTGTTTTCAGAAGAAAATTTTCCGACACTTAAAAAAACCCGCACCTTTCTAACTCCTGATTCTATCAAATCTGTCATTTTCTCTCTTTTTTGTTGTTGCAGTTTCAACATATTTTATTATATTTCTGTATGCATTACTTTTAAAACATATTATAAGAAATAATCAAACCTTTTAAAACCTTCACATAAAAAATCTGAAACACTTTATGCCCCCAGTTGTACATATTTATTTATAGTTTAGAAAGATCCTTTTTCATTAAATTATTGGGGTGACACTGGTTAATAAAATTTTACATGTTTGAGGTGTACAATTCTGCAATACATCATCTGTCTTTACATGGTGTGCCCACTACTCAAAATCAGATCTTCCATCACCATATATTTGACCCCTTTCACCTTTCACTGCTCCCCCACTCCCCCTCCCTCTGGGAGCCACCATACTATTATCTGTGTCTATGATTTTTTGTTTATAATGTCTATCATTTTCAATTCCCGAGGTCCTTAGACCACCATCCTCCCCAAATAATGGCCAGAACTTACAATCGATTATTGACTGCTCACAGTACGTAGGTAGTGTACTAAATGACTTACTCATTTTAATGCCCTTTACTTTCACTCTGGGTTAAAGACGAGGAAATGGTAGGTTAATGGTCGAATAAATAGGTAAGTGGCAGAAATTATGCTCTTAATATCTGTGCATTTGGCACCTCGACTAATGAAGATTCTGTTTGTCCAGTTTAGCTTTTGTAGCAATATTTAGTATCACAATTACATGGGGATGTTTCTCAAATCCTTGTTTTTGTGAAAAGGCCATGCAATGGGTCAGGATATTTGGGGAGTTCAGAAAGTGTGTGTGTGTCTATTTCTATCACTGAATGACACCTGAGGCCTAGAAACAGTGTGTGACTGTACATGACCTGTGATGAGCACTGTAGTCACCCTCAGTCTCATTTTTCTCATCTATAAATAGAGCAGGTGGACATAAATGGTCTATAAGAACCTGCTCAAGTCCTAAAACCCATACCTATAAAATAATTATTTAATAAAACAATTCATTATAGCTCTCATGTCCCTTGATGTATTATAGAAACAATTAGCACTGAGACACCCTTCTTGAGCACTTTTGACTCTATAGACAGTTTCGTCCTTGGCTTAGAGGAGATAAGCCTTGTCTGTAGTATAATCATGGTTTTTTTGCACATGAGAAATTCACAGGAACTTCTAAATCAAGTTGGTCATTCCTACAGAGAAATGTGGAACTTGGAGTTATTGAGGCCTTGTGTCAAATATCATCTGTATTCAGTGGTTGTCAACTGAGAGTAATTTTGCCCCTTAAGAGATATTGCTAATGTCTGGAGATATTTTTGAGTATTATAGCTGGGTGGGAATGGGTTACCAGATTAACCAATATAGATGCTAGTTAAATTTAAATTTCTGATCAAATTCAATATTTTAATATAATTATGCACCATGCAATATTTGGGATAAACTTATACTAAAATATTATCCATTGTTTATCTGGATTTTTAATTGAACTGGGAGTCTTGTATAGTATCTAGCAATAGTCAAATGGGGTGGAGGGTGGCTGTAGGCATCTAGAGAGTAGAAGTGAGAAACACTGGACATCCTACAGTGTCCAAGAGAGCCATCACCACCCATTTATTTCTAACATGTTGACATTTCACTGAACATAAATGCAACAAGAATTATCCAGTCCAAAATGTCAGTATTGCTGAGAGTGGGAATTATGACCCATGTGCAGTCTGTTCTTTCATTTGGTATAACATTGAATCTCTTGGGTTTCAAATTTTCTTATGTGACCCTGATTTGGTACTTCTCAATTTGTAAGTTTAGAGTTATGGTTACATATATAAATGAATATTACCTGTTTCTACCTGCCATTACTTACATGAAAGACGTGTAAAAGTGCTTTGAAAAGTTAATGTAAAGCAATATTGTCTTCTGCTTTCTCTTTTTTTAAGCTTAAGGTTGTTTAAATTCTTAGAACAAGGCTTCATAGGGTTATCACTGCAGTCATAATCCAAGACCAGAGAATGAAAACCAAGGACCTGGCATTAATTCAGAATTAGGTGCTTAGCATTTTAGTTATGAAAAAGTAAGGCAAATTTCTTAATATTCAATTACCTGGAGCCTAGAATCCAGAGAAGCAAAGCAGAGATGAAAATAAATGACAAACTCAGTAATTTATGAGCTCCTGCTATAAAAATATACTAAAGTCGCTGCGGTGACTTGCCAAAAACGGCTCAGAACCGTGGCATAAATGCAGCTCTCCTGTCCCATGTCCAAGGGATTTACCAAGCTGTGGACAGGACTGGTAATGAATTTTCTAGCACCTCGCTGTAAAAGCTGTGTGCTGTTGTCTGATGTCGCAAGAGATCTCAGTCCCTTTTGCCCTGTTGACAGCTGTGAATTAGAAATGTCACCATTCCTCTGGCCACTGCCAAGTTACATATTGTCCCTAATGCCTTAAAAAAGTTTCTTTTCCGCCTCATCTTCTCAAGGATACACTAACACCATATAACTTCAAACCGTTTGCTGACATAAGAAGGGAATAGATGAATGGAGGGTGTATGTGGAGGTCGGCATCTTTCTATGCCCTTGTTTATTGCCTCTATTAAAATGTAAATGTGAACTCCGGTATTATCTCTATTCACCTCCAGTTACTGAATGAATGAGAACTTCTATTCTAGTAGAGGAAATAAAGGGTCTGTATTGTGGCAGAATGTGGTAAGCCCTGTAAGAAAGGAACAGCGATCAGCTGATGAGGCCCTGAGGATGGTTGCACTCTAGGCCAATATGCCCAGGAAGGAAGGACAGCAATGCTGCCCGTCAAAGACCCTTCTCTAGGGGCCCCTAGTCCCACTGGGGCAGACGGTGATCCTCGCAGGCCTTGCTTTCAGGCACAGTCCGAGCATTTGCATGGGCTTTGTTCTGTTCGAGGGATGGCCATGGTATTTCTGTAGTTTGTTTTCTCTCTGGGATAGAAGAAGAGGCATAGAGTCAGCTCCGGGCATCTGTAAGCAGTTTCTAAGCTGAGCGTGTGTAACGAGACTGAAGAAGTTTACATTTATGCAGAGGACGTACTGTTCTTTTTGTTTGTGTGGTAAATACTTTGAACTTAGAAGTGAGAACAAAATTTATGCGAAATTTGACTCAAGTAAAGTGGCATTGTGTTCTCATTCTGCGTGTCTTTGGCCTCTAAATTTTTAGCAAGAATAGTGTTTTTATTAAATATATTTGGAGTTGTACAAATTAGTCATGATATTAATTTCACCAAAATTTGTTTTTTTGTATATTTCACTTTGTGACTGTGTCACAAAGGGAGAATCACTAGGTTGGCATCTTGTTATGATTCAAAAGAACTACGTAGTAAACAAATAATAAAAAAAGGCAAGGTAATGAAATTAAAACAAAATTAACATTTAAAGTCTCATTATTTAAAAGCAAAGGAACTCCACTGAGATGAGGTTATAAGGTAAAATAGGATTCTTCTATTGATGGACACAAAAAAGTAGGGGATTAAAATTAGTTATTGACTAGATACCTGTTTTAAATTGGCTAAAATTTTATGACTGCAGTTATCTCAGAATTACAGAAGAAAGAGAAAAGCTTTGTTTTATACTTCTGAGTTTATCCCAGGAAAGCAACGCAATGCCAGGGTAAGATCGGTACCTACTCTGAGCAAATGTCTACATAGAAGGAGTGGAAGACTTTAAAGACGGAAATATTTTAATTTTATGTAAATTCTGAGGTATATGTTTTAAAATTATTCATATCCATATAAACACTAAATTATTGTATTAAACTGGTATCAATTTAAGACCAGTCCTCTGCTATTATCAGTTCTCTCCTCTCTGTCTCTCTGTCTTGCTGTTGAAACCTAAAAACATAGATTTTATAAAGTATCTCAAGCTTTCATACTCTTTCCCATGATATCATTACTTTGTATAGCATAATTGTGTAACAGAAATAAATAGGATATCCTCTATAAATTATTTGATCAAAACATGCAGTTGGCTACACAAATACAACAAAAATGAATATCTTTTTTTTCCCGCTAAATTGGGATTTATCTGAGTCGTTTCATCCCTGAAGGCATATTGGACATCCCATGAGTAACCAAGGAGGCAGTAAACAGAGGCTGGGTGTGGAAAGAGTACACCCACCAACTGACAGCCACTGGCCCAGCCTGTAGAGTGATTTTTGCATGTTTAATACAACTATGATCATTGCTATTCTTATTGGTAAAAAAAATGGAAATTCCATATTTTTGGCTGAAATTTGTATTTGCTTTATTAGAAAAACTATTATAGTTGTTTTCTTCATATCAGAGGGTCAAGAAATAGTGGATGTTTTTAGTGCTAATTTCTATTCTAGATTTAGCAATAGTAGGTCTCAATCCTATTTTCTCCTTACACATCTCACTGTATACTAAATGCTTTCATTAGTAATTGTAGCTCACTGTGGCTGTGGTTCTCAGATCTGGAGAGTGGATCAGTCTGAGGATTTAAGAACCCCTTGGGAAAGTTGTTTACTCTGGAAAAAAAAAAATCTGGAGAGGCTGAAATGCCCACTCATTAAGAGCCTGGGGTAGCAAATTGTATAAATTTCCCCAAAGGAAGGCAATTTCCCTTTTAAATGTGAAAATTACTACCATCAGTAACATTATTCTATAAATCTCCCTTCCTCCATCCACAATCCATACACCTATGTAAAAATAATCATTAGCTTCCTATACCTACTGTTTGTTCAACTTTGTTAATAAGAACAGACTATCATTTTGAATAGCTTACAAAACGTTGATACTAGAAGTTGTAAAAGACTAAACGAGACTGTGGCTTAGTATTCAACCTCTCTTCGGGAATATGAAAAAGTATTCATTTTAGTCTAAGCTATAGAGACATTCCTTTGCATTTTGATATTTTACAGACATAGGTAAATTATGTCCTTCATTTAAACAAGTTAATAAGTTTACCCAGGGCAGCCAAAAACATACTCAATCATACTTTAATATTTCTCTTTTGCTAAAAAAGCATTCTGTGCCACTAGTGAACAGACCAAGCCCTCGCATTAGTTGTCTTCAATAAAACATTATTATCTTTTGGCGTCCTTTTGCACTAGGGGAAATAAAAAGTCACATGTGGAGAGGTTCTGAATGCTAGACAGAACTGATCCTTGGGGGGCAATTGTAATCCCCCACGGAAGTGTTGCAGACTTCTTCCATTAGCAGAGTCCCAGGGAGCAAAAGGTTAGGGAGCTGGGGCTGCCAACTCTACCTGAACGCATAAGTCAACATTTCCTCCAAGCCGGGAGCGCGCCCACGTGTGCATTAAGGGATCGGAGACGAGAAACTACAATTGTAATATTTTACACTGGAATACACTGTAGAGATGACGGCATTTTGCTCCTGGTTGCAGGGAAGAAAGGAAGGCAGTTTCCAGATCTCCCCCCCCCCCCCCCCAACGGCACCTACCATTTGGCCTAGGATCCGGGAGGTTGAAGAAAACGGAGGAAGTTTTGCCTCAGTTGAAACAGCTGGGGAGCAGATGGAAGCTGAGGAGCAGTTTGCCAAAAGCCTCTTCTGAGGTTTCCACCCATTTTCCACCCTAGAAAAGCTAGTTGGGTGATAGCAGTAGAGGCCTCAGGGTGAGCAAATGATGGGTTTTGAAAAATGTAGGGGGGAAAAGTCAAATCATTTTTAAATTTTTAGATGATAGGAAATATAAGTATAGAGATGAAATTCCAAGGAAAGTGTTTTTAATAGGAAAGGAAAAATGGGAGTATCATGGGTGAAAACCACAGCAGAATCACAATTGCAAAGATCTAAGTGTCCCCAGAGTTAACATTGGTGCACCCTCAGCTACCTTGACCTTCTCTCTCTCTTAAGTAATGAAGTTGAGAAGCACAGCCCACTCTTTGTCATGTTAATTACTATATAATTATTCCATTTGTCACTATCATAACTGTAAGTGTGCACTGTTTACATCATTTTAGCCGGTGGGTTTCACTTCATGAGCTACTTTGGTTTGGATTTCAGGCATTCAGTAAGTTGCTTTTGGATTTAAATGTTGAATTATAGCCAGACTTTTGTTTAAATTCAGTCACTGGATGTATAAACCTCCCATTTTATATTTCGAGTTGCAGTGGGCATGTGTATAAATCCACTACATGTGACTGGTTGCTTCCAAGCATTGGCCCAAGTTTTGTGTGTTGTTGTATTTGTTTGTGTATGTGTTTGTGTGTGTGTGTTTGTGGTATTTTTTAAGGACTTTTGAATGCCACAAAAGTTCAAGGGAATCGGCTTCAAAAATAAATACAAGTTAATAGGCTTTTCGCAATGTGAATTTGTTCATTCATGCTTATATAAGGGAATGTGTTAACCATGAATCATTCGAACTGGCTTGCTCCTGAGAAAAAATGCTCTGGCTCCGCTGTCGGTTTCCAGAGTTGCTTTACTGAAGGGAACAGAGCATTGTCCCCACATAAAGAGTAATCAGCCGCAGATTTCAGACTGAGCGCGACTCCAAATTGGCAAAAAACACTCTTTGATTCACGTGAGAACATGGATCCTTGTGAGAGGGACTTATCTGAGTATTCTGGGCTGTGACTGAGTTTGCAGCCTGCCAGAATAGCCAGTGGAAAAGTTAAATTAAAAAAAAAAAAAAAAAATTAATCATTGGGAAGTTTTGCTCACACAATACCAGAATAGCTCAATGCTCCAGAAGACGTGGAGGCTGGCAGATCTGCAGCTGAAAGAAATGGTGTTGGACTGTAGGTTTCGCTCAGGGCCTGGTAAGTTGGCGCTGGGGAGGCGGTAAGTAAACACGGCCTACGTGAGGCCTCACACATCATTTATTACGTAGCTCACCTGGTCCCAGGGCCTCACTGTGAAGTGCCGGCGGCCTGTGCGCGACACCCCACAACCACTTCTCGTCTCCCTGAGGCCTCGCCTGCTCAGCTGAGCTGGGGAGCCAGCGACGAGCCCAGGAACGTGGTCAGTGACTCCTGAAGCATTTCTCACGGTGCCAGGGCACCGGCCAGCCAGGGAAACGTACCCTGTGAGCCCTCAGAGGGAAAGGAGTGGCCAGCGTGCCAAAGTTTTGATGCGAACCTATTGCTGCTGCTGCTACTAGACCTAGAAAACTGCACATCTGGCCAGCGTAGGCTCTGGTAAGAGTCAAAACAAAATTATTTACATTAGAGGGCCTTGTCTAGTGGATATTCATTATGCGGGGCTCTCTTGGCTTCACTTCGACTTCTCCCAGAAAGCAAAACACACACACACACAAAAAAAACCTTTTTAAGCATCATTGGATGAAGAAAGAAATGTTGCCTGACAAGATCCTTCATAAAGCTTCAGCATTTATTACATTTGTCAATTTAAAAAAATTCTAAATGTCACTCTCTGTTACCTTTGATTAACTATCATTTTTCCTATGTCACTTATCTCATTTGGGCTCCCAGAAGAGTTTGTTGTGCTCCCACCTGATAAAGACATCACTATTTTTACGTACGTGCTGAAAAATAACTAGGAAACTGGAATAATTTTCAAGAAAGCACAAACATGCCTTTATGTTGATTATGTTGATATTTCACTGAGGATAAATTTAACATGAATTACTAGAGCCGGTATGATTACCTATTGGTTTGTGTGGCATTTGTTTCCATTTTAGACACTCATTCTGTTCTTCAGTGTATTAAGAATGTCTTTAACTTTTATCTCAGGGATATTATGTGGATAAATGAACTACTATATGTAAATTATGTCTTGAACCCTTAGGAATAAAGATGGAATGATGTGCTCTAAATTATTATTTCTACTTGCATTTTACGATTTGGCATTTGGATAGCTGATGTTAGGTGGTGTGCATCTTATGTTTATCACATGTATAATGAAAAAAATTTAAGCTCTGCTCACATTTTGAATTATATGAACACAATTTAATTATAAATTCCATGTTGGATTAAGTATTATACAAAATAAGAGCATTACTATTGCCCTCAAGGAGACTGAACTTAAATTGAAATTAAAAAGCTAATAACACTCTTACATATGCTTAGTCTGATCTTGAACTGACTTTTATGATTCAGTTGCTAAATGTCTGAATTGCTCCAATATTTGTATATTGAGTCATTACTATTTTTTAGGATTACTCTGTTTAACCATACTTAGAACTCAAGTATATATGTTAAACAAATTATTAGACAAAATATTATATCTAAAATTGTTTCCTAAATTAGTTTTGGTTTGTCTTATAATAATATATTAAGAGCAGTCAAATTTTTTGTTCAGATTTCAAAAGAAAAAAAATGGTATTTCCCAATTAGGCTGTGAGTCATTTGAAGGTATATTGAAAAAATAAGAAATATGTAAATTCACCCTGATTAGGTGAGATCATTCTTATTGTTTTGGGTCTCTATTTTCCCCGTGTCTGACACAGTACATGAAAAAGCAATTACTCAATAAATGTTTCTGGTTTGAATGACATAACTGAATGTGTTTGAATGAATGAGCTAAATTTAATTCTCTCCTGTGCTTTTTCTCCCCCAGACTCCCAGGAAGGCAATTACAAGTCAGAAGTCAATAGCAAACCCAGGAAGGAAAGGACAGCTTTTACCAAAGAGCAAATCAGAGAACTTGAAGCAGAATTTGCCCATCATAATTATCTGACCAGACTGAGGCGATATGAGATAGCTGTGAATCTGGATCTCACTGAAAGACAGGTAAAGTCAGACATTGTCATGATATGATATTTTTAATTGCTTTAGGTCAACAATCTTCTCCAGGGATTTTTGCAGTAAGATCTATGGTTCTTAAATACCATTTGGAAGACAAGTCTTCTATTTCGTGATGAAGTTCTTGCCCAGGAAAATCACAAAATTAAGGATAAGTTAGCAGTGTTTTAAAGAAAACACCATTGATTCAGTTTAAGGAGTCATTCTTTATTGGGATTGTGCCCTCTCTGTTTTTAAAATAGTATTTATTTTATGTAATGATGTAAATTTCCCATATGGTGGGAAATTTTGTTTGCTTATATTTCAAAATCTCCTTATATGGTATAACAGAAAGCAGGCAACCCCATACGAGTGTCCTCTATTGCTCAAGATAGGGTTTATTATGTCGCAGTAACACATAGACCCCCAAACCTCAATGACATAACAAATAAAGTCTCTTTTTTGCTTACCACTTTACAAGTCCAGCATTCCAAATAATCACTCACCAGACCCAGTCTCACTCTCTGGCATCTCATTATGTGGTGTCCTTGGTAACCACAGGAGGTAAGAAAGAGTTGGAGGTTCATGCATTGACCTTTAAATGTTTTCACCTGGAAATGACCCGTGTCACTTCCATTTACACTCTAAGGTCCGGAAATAGTCAATTGTGCCACTTTAGTTCAAGGGGGCTGGGAAATGATGGGAGTCAGGGCACATAGATCATTGGTAAATATTTCTGCCCCATTACCCCCAGGTATTTTGGATACTGTATTGGTTTCAGAAATTCAGAATTGTGGTGATAGTCATTTAGAGAACATTTTGAAATTATTAATAATCTGTGGACTCCAGTTAATAGGACTTAAATAATATTTTTAAATTAATTACTTTTTAAGTTTTGTCTTGGATTTTATTTGAATGGCAAGTGATTCTCTCCAGTAGCACTCCCAGTACTTTCTGGTATGGGTTCTGATTTGTCCTAGGAGAATCTAGCCCTAGTTAGATGGTTAACAGTTGCTAATCTTTGGAAAGACATTCCTGAAATGCAAATGCAAACATCTTTATGGACAGTGCAGTTATGATTGGCACTCTCAGGACTAGAGTCTCATTTCCTTTTTCACTGTATGCACCTCCTCCAGGGATCCCATTGGAACCAAAGAAATATCAACAGGGTGTGTACAAATGAATACTATCTTAGAAGTCCAAGCTATTTTGTCCAATTTCTTAAGTCATCTGTTTTCCTTCTGTTAATTTCTATATTGTAGCTTTTGGTAGGATAGTTCTGCGGAGTGGAAATATATGGAGGAAGACTTTTATGTGGTTTTATTTATTGGCAGTTTATTTTTATTAAATATTATGACTAGTAGCTAAATTATGGAGCACAACATTTTCCTTCCCTTGAACTTTTTATACAAAATTCCCTCCATAAGGGTAAAACATTTGGTGTGCTGGAAAGCAGGATCCAAAATCTACATCATCAGACAGCTGTGATTTTTTAAAATTTTTTAAATTTTTTTTATTGTTGTTAATGGGAGCAGGAAGAAAACGAAGGGAAGGGGGAATTACATATGAATGTTCTTTTATAGAGACAGTGAATTCTAGGAAATGCAACCATGTTTTATAGGATACATAAAAGAAATAAGATGCTAGGGTTTGCTTCCAATCTACAAAAATGATGCGATGCAGTACTGTGCTCTTACTGAAGAGGAAAGTCAAGATTCTGTGCTGATTTTCTGGAGATGGCCTATGATTACTTGGCATTATGGATCAGAGAGCAGAGGTTTTGCTCTTGGCTAAGAATAATTTCCTTTTAGAAGCAATTTTGTAAATTTGGTTTTGGAATTTTGGAGGTTGGATATTTCTTCTTATCTGATTTGTCACTTTGGGGAAAGCATTATATATATGTAAAAATGTATATTTAATATATACACACCTATATATGTATATATATACCTACACACACTTTTTAATCCTTGTTTTTTTAAAAAGGTCCCTTTTCAGTGTTTTATCAATTAAACTTTACTCTGTAACAAACCACTTAATCTTAATGGCTTCAAACAACAATCGACATTTCATTTGCTCTCAATTTTGTGAGTCAGGAATTTGGGCTGGGCTCAGTTGGGCAGTTCTCCTCTGGCCGTGCCTGCATCTCTCACGGAGGTGAACTCAGCTGGCGGGTCCTTCGAGGCAGCCTCAGCTGGGACGGTGTGTCTCGGTTGTGTGTGTAGTTTCATCTTCTAATAGGCTTTCTGGGATTCTTCATATGGTGGTAGAAGTGTTCCCAGGAGTATTTAAAGGAAAAACTCCAGTGCACGAGGGCATTTTAAAGCCTCTCCCGCATCATACTTACTAATATCACATTGTCTAAAGGAAGTCATATGGCCAAGCTCAGCGTCAGTGCAGGAGGGGCCCCCTAAGGGAGTGCAAGGAACTTTTGTTGGAGGCCGTTACTAGACAATCTGACTATGGCCTCGTGGTGGGGGGGGGGAGGAATAACAACAACAACAAAATGAGAGATAATGAGGTTTTCAAATAATTGAAAATTTGGTATTATGCAGAAGATATTTTTTCAATCCTATAAATTTCTATTTGGAGCATTGCAAGTTAATATAAAAAAGGAGATGTATGCATGTGGAATCTAAATACCCAAACTAAGTCTTTAAAGGGCTGCTATTTGTTACACAGAAAATTGAATTATTATGAGAAAAATCTGAACGATAATCCTAGATTTACCAATTGGAATTGCATATTCTTAGGCAAGAAGCAGTCTCCCCAAAACACAAAATGGAAATTAAAACTACTTTCTCTTTCTTCTACTCAGGTTTATAGGTCATAATGGATGTGAAAGAATTTTTAGCATAAACTATGAAACACAGCGGTCATCAGAGGGGAAACTGCTTTGTTATGCAAGGCATAGTGAATTAATTCTTTTATAACACAAATATTTGTTGGGCTATATTTTAGAAATAAAATTTTATTAAAATAAGTTAGACAAGTCTCTGCTAGAACTCATAAAAAAGGCAAAAATTCTACACTTTTTTGCACATGTAGAACCTAAAGACTTTATTTATGTTTTCTGGGCTGAATTTTACTATGGTAATTTATCAGAAAAATATTGCATGCTGTCAGTCATCAGTTTTGCTAAATTTTAGACCCCTTTAAGGGTCTGAAAGCATATTCCTCCCAGATGCCAGGGCTCTCATTCCCAGGAGATATTTTCAGTGTTTTTTCTTCCTTAAGGTTGGGCTTTTAAAGTTATAAACATAGAGTTATAAACTGAACCTTTTTCATTCACCTTCTTTTAAATATAATATATCTATCTTATTACTTTGATTTTGCAGTAATCCATACAAACTTACCTATATCATCTATATCTTTCCCCTATAAATTCTTAAGCAACACCCTTTTTATAGGATTTCCACATGTAAAATATTCTAATTATAGATACGCACATTTTTTACTTCCATTCTTCAAGCCTTGTCTTTTCCATACATTAAAATAACTTGAGATTTAGTAAAGTAATTTGCATGTATATTCCAAAGATTATATCTAACTCCATTGTGTTATAGAAATAACTTTCTCCTAAATGAAAACTTACTTTACGTTCGGAAGTAGCCTTTAGGTGTACTTTTATCTATAAATCTTACCTATTTTCCTATACAATATGCCCCTGTGTCACGGAAATGTTATTTGTAGATACCTTTCCCTTACTTATATTACCAGTCAATACCTCTGCCTCCTGTTTTATTATGTACCACATACATGTGATTATAAAGACTTACAATAATGATTAGATTTCCCTTTAGGAAAAAAAAAAAGTTATGTTAAATGGTCAAATATCACTCCTGACTTAAATTTTCAAACCCCTACCCGAAGGATGAAATCTCACAGGGAAGTAAGGTTCCTACGTCTGTGTTTTCCAGAAGGTGATCCCTTCGCAGGTCAGGGAAGCCTGTGATTCCTCAAAACTCCATCTGGCCAGAGGAGAAAACGAAACAGGCTCATCCTGCAAAGTAATTCCATGTTAGCACATAGCTTTTAAATAAAACTATTGTTTTTTATGTTAAATAAATATGGAGGCACTAAAACAAAGTTGAGCTTCAAATGTATATATATCTTTACCCTCACCCAAGGATGTTTATTGATTTGAGAGAGAGAGGAAGCGGGGAGAGAGAGAGAGAGAGAAACATTGATCGATTGCCTCCCTTAAGCTCCCTGACCGGGAACCGAACCCAAAACCTTTGGTACGGGCCTGCTCTCCAACCAACCGAGCCACCCAGCCAGGGCAGAGCGTCAGCTATTTGAAATTATATAATGTCGCTCTGCAGAGTAGTTAGCACTCCAGTGATCTTCCAGCTTCTCATTTACAGCTTTCGGTTTAGGACACATTCTCATATACGCTTCTCAATCAACAGCTAATAACCTCCAGTTGGCAGAGCCCCTTGGAATATTCTGAAGAGCCAGTCATTGTAAAGACCTCCTGTCCCAACGTCCTTTTAAGTTTGACAAGCTTATTCTGGCTTTTTCATCCATCCAGATACCCTTGGATCAAGCTCCCGCCAAATTTTTAATATCTCACAGCGGGGAGAAGAGAGAAGGCAGTTGCCTGAAACTATAAAAGGAGTCACAAAACTGACATTTTTATAGAGCCCCGGCTGCCAAACACAGAAAGAATGGGAGATCCTCCCTCCCGCTGATGGTTTCGCAGAGCTCAGGGCGGTGCAGCGAGGCCCTTCCTCAGCCCGGATTGCGGAGCGGACGGGCTGAACCGGCCCCGCTGCCAAGAGAAATGGAAAATCCCACCTAGTCGGATCGCATTCCATCAGGGGAAGTAGAGGGATTGTGTTTTGTTTGTTACTCATAAATCATTAAGTGGCTCAGCGCCAAGTATTTTCAAAATAGGCATCCATTTTTTGGATGACTATGAAGGAGAATTTTTAGTGTGCCAAATAAACAGCGGTTTTGTCCTTTGCTCAGCATTTTACATAATCCCTCTCCTTTGCAGGTTTATTTCTGTAAATTTGTATGAATGCTTTTAGTTATTTAGCTAATAAATTATGTCTCCATGACTTGAGACATATTGTCTCAAGACTACCTGTGTAGCCAGTGATTGTAGAAGATTTTTTCTTTTCTTTTTTTTTTTTTGGATTAGTATCTAACAGTCACCTAGAGCAATAGTAAGATATTTATTTTACTTAAATCATGGTGTCACTGCCATTTTGAAAGACTAAACATGATTTGACTCCAACTGGAAAATGTGGGAAGCACAGTATGCAGGGATTGAGAGTGGGATGAGGGATGGAAGCTTAGTTTGAAATGAAAAGACAGATTTCCTGAGTAGCTCTGCTTTTTAAAAGAATGCAGATTGACTGTGCGCGTTGAGCCCCACAAGCACTGCCTCAGGTTCCACAAAACTAACGCTGTGTTGTAAGAAAAGTAATTTCAGAAGATGGACAATAAAGCAAGTTCTTTAAAGAGCAGATCAACAAATCATCCTCTAATTAATTAATTTTCAGAAATATTATCCGCGTAAATAAGCAGTTCATCTCTAACCATTTAAAAATGTAAATATCCAGGCGTAAAATAACATAGACAAAAAATCTCCAGAAAATAGGGTCCTACCCTTATTGAACCAGACAGAATATATAATCTGTTTGGTATTTTTTATGTTGTGGGCTAGATGAATAGAGATAGAGGTATACAGGTATGTATGTATACATGCAAATGTGTATGTATGTATACACACACACACACACACACACACGGAGAAAATAATCCTTATTTTAGAAACTTAATTGAAATTTGCTTTAAAGAGTCTTGCCATAGACATTAACCAAACTGATATAATGAAAGGGTAAAAATAATTCTTTCCATTAATCTCAGAATTTGCCACATTTTATTCTCCAATTTCCTCAATAAAGAAACAAATATTAATTTATATTTATTCAACAAATCAACAGTAACATTCTGAAACATCATGCATTGCACCACAGGATCATCCTTTAAAGTGTAACAATGTTAAAATAATTTCTGCTATGAAAGATTACTCCTTTTCCACATGATTATTATATACATTGATTTTAAAAATTTAGATCATTAAAAAATTCTAAAACTAAGAAGCTTCTGGATATTTTGAGGAACTGGTGCAAGTTTTGTGTTGGCGTTTTCAATGGTAAGGAGATGATCTATTACCAAAGTCTGTTTATAGAGCAGTATATATATATGTTCTATGACATCTATAAAATAAGAAACCCAGTTCTAAGAAAACAGACAATTTCTAGAGAATTTGGCTTTAAAAGACTTTCTACCAATTGGTCTCCCTATTCTCATGACTCCTCATGAAAAACCTCAGAGATGTATTCAATTTAGAAAAAATTTTAAAATATTTCTTTGCTAAACATTTTTATTTCTTATCAACAGTCTTTTATCTCTATTATTTATTTAGTCATTTACATTACAACCTTCTATGGATAAATTCATGATCCCTGTAATGTATAAATTCATAATTTTCTCAAATCTCTTTATTACTTGTCATTTTTATGCTGAATAGTATTTTTAATTTTTGAAATTTTTTCAGTTATTGAAATAATTACCTATTTTTATATTCAATATAATAGTAATAATTATCATTATAAGTTCTTACAGTTATCTTGGATCTAAAGAGATAGTCCCTAAATCTAATAAATGTGTAGTGAAGTTTCACATATATTCTGATATTGAACTTAAAGTCGTCTGGAACAGGCAAAAAACAGAGTATATGTTTTGGTGTGTCGCAGAATCTTAGTAATTAGTTTATGTGTGCCATGAGATGAAAAAGGTTGAAAATCGCTGGTATGTACTGATCATGTATGTCACTATTCTTAAACGTTATTCCAGAGATTAGGCAAGATGCTGAGAACCAAGGCCATCATTCTAGTTGATCTCAGTAGTTTGAACCAGGCAAGTACAAATAGTGGCTCAAAATACCCGAATTCCATGTATTCAAGAGCTGCTATTCAGGAATTTTTAACACAATAAAGGAGAAAAGTGCCTAATTTTGTTTTGATATTTCCACTCATTTGCTGAAGTCATTTATTCATGTAATATTTAGGTAAATAATATTACACTTTAAAAGTAAAAACTATATATATTTTTATCTTGTGTGAAAGAGAGAGAATTGAGAGAAGTGAAGTTTCATTGTAAATTAACATTAATACACAAGGTCATCTGAGCTGAATTTCATCAGGTATGACAAGGAGGTATAATTGCTAGCATTTACTACCACTGTGACATTGTTCAAAGGTCAGATTGAAAGAACTCAGCCCTCAAAGGACTTTGCACTTCATGACGAGGGTTACTTTGGGTACGTTATTGGACAGGAGTTCATTTGAATTCCTTTATTATATCCTCCATAATAAATATCATTTGCTGCCTCAGAAAATAGTAATTTTTTCAAATTGTTAATTTTCTACGGCTGCCAATGGCTAATGTGTATTCAGTTTGTTTAAAATGTGTAAAAGAGGAAAAGTTTTATGACTACAATAGTGAGCTTTCTAAATAGTAAAAAAAATAGACTTCAAAACTGAAAATTATAGAGGTAGGAAAATGATGCCCTGGTCATAAACACTGAGCTAACATAGAGGGAAAAGGCGAGAGGCAGTCCTCCAAACAGAAGTTCAATCTTTAGTCATGAAATACGTCACAATCTTGTTCACCCCCCGACGCACACACACAGCCACCTCCCAACCTCAGGCCCGACTGCGCTGAAAACAGAGCCTCCTGGGAGCTCCCTCCAGCAGCTTCTAGGAAACAGCGGAGGATTCCTTCTCTTAATCAGATACAAATCTTCTTTTCCCCATTTTTTATTGCTACCTTATAGAGCAGCAATTTTCAACCTTTTTCGTTTCATGGAACACATACATTAATTACTAAAACTCTGTGGCACACCAAAAAATACGTTTTTGCTAATCTGATAAAAAAAAATAGGTATAATTTAGATTCATTCGTACCAGTTGACTATTGTGTTGGCAGTTGTCATTTTATATTTGACAGTAGTCAGGTATTGCATATTTTAAAAATTCTTGGGGCACACCAGTGTTCCAAGGCACACCAGTTGAAAATTCGTGTTCTAGAACATTCTCAGTTCCAATCCTTCAGCTCATCTACTGACTTTGCCACTGTATTACTTGGGTAAGTCTTTCTAGGGACTATTTACATTGGGTTTACCAGATCAGCTGCCATGAGCAAATTTAATCACAGGAGATGTGATTAAATCTGAAAACGGTATTTATACAATTACTCTTTGCATGTTTTCACCTGTTAAAGATCTGAATAAATATTGGTTAGACAGTGTCTATGGTATTTCAAGTTCCCAGATACAAATAGAAACAGTTGGGATATTAAATCTACACATTCCATATGCTTAGAGACATCCAGATATGTTACTGAAGTATTCAGTCTTCGTTCATATGTTTGCTGTTATGATTATTTCTTCAAAAGATAGGCATTTGTGGTATTGAAATAGAAATATTGGTTAAGGAATTATATAGATTCAACTTACTATTAATAAATTTTGCCTCTGGTCATCTTAGAAAATTGTGTGACAATAGATACATATTTCATTTTGTGTTCTCCTGTGATATATTGTGAGCCCTAAAAGGTATTGTGAACCTGTACACAAAATGTTACGTGACTGAGTAAATAAATTATATATAGAGATAAAATGAATGTTTAGCAAATGGTAACAAGGATTCTGATTTACAGCATTTTTATTAAAGGCAGAAATATGCTTTCTAGATTCTGAAATGCATCATTCAAACAAATTAATCACAGCAAAATTCTCTTGGCTGCTTTCTTCAGTAAATAGAGTCAAGATGTGAATAAATGTTTTTCTATTTATTTAAAGAGTAGTTTGATCATCCAGGAAATGTAAATATTAAATAGTTTGTCAATGAAGGGATAAAAAGTGAGACTTCTTTATAATAAGCAGATGTCCTGATAAGTAAGGTGTATGAGAACACTATAAATATTCACTACTAATTCAGCAGGCTATCATATACTTTTGTTACTTTTTAATAAGAAGATTTTATTGAAAAATATTATCTGCATGCAGAGATATTAAGGGCCTGTGAGGTTTGGTTCATATTGCTTTGATTTCATAAACAATATTATTTTTCATTACTCAGATTGTGGAAATAAAGGATTTCTTTTTATCTGGGTTGTTAATTTTACTATGTTACAAAACATACTTAATGTGGAGTCTTGCCTTGGATCCAAGCTTGAAAAAAAGAAAATATTTTTTAAAAACCCACATGCTCCAACATGGACAGATTTGTTTTAATTGTATGCAATTTAATATTTGATGATTGAATTTCCTGGAACCTAGGGTAATACCCTAGGTTACTAGGACAAAAAATTCAGAGGGCACATAGGATGCCAGGAACAAGAAGAGCGTGAGATTCCCAGAGGAAAGAAATTATGTGACATGTTAGCTGGGTGGCAGCATAGATGTGGGATGCTGAGCCTCGGGGTAGAGTTCTGAGCCATCCATGGACCATTCGGGGGAATCTCTCAGTGAGGGATGAGCAGTGACACCAACTAAACCAGCGAGCATTTCAAGGATATTTCATAAAATATGAAGCTAATCTTTACGTCAAATGCTTCATATTCAGGCAGTAGACTGTTATTTACTTCTCTCTTTTTTTTGGACTGTGAATGCCTTCAGAGCGGGGACTGTCTTATTTATTTGTACATTCCTCACTCCAATCCCATCTTTCATGGATCACAGTACCTGTTGCTAGGCATTCTGTAACATTAAGTGTATGAATGAATGAACATATAGGGACTTCATGTATGTCACCAAGGACACATGAGATTAATTTTATTTAGTTTATAAATGCAGATTATTATATGAAACACATAAATTTTAATAAAAGTAAATAACATATATTTTTAAATGAGGTGTTAGGCATTTTAATGATTATGCTTTTGCTATCTTATAAACAAAACAAAAGCTATTTTTACAATCCAACCAATTAAACTTAGTTATGAAATGATACTAAATTAAACTCTAGTTTTTTATTTATAAAACTGTGTTGTTATTATTTTATACTGGCAATATTGACTTGCAATTTCTGTAATTGCTTTTGTAGATTCATTTATAATACTGATGCTAGTAGGAAAACATATGCTTTCCCCCAAATCTCCCTCTCCTTATTTCATTTTACCCCAATATTTTATAATATATTTGAAAATAAATTTGGATACACTGACTTTGAAGTCCTGCACTCTTCCTTCCCATTTTCATAAGATGTGCCCATTATGTATCTGTAGTTTACTTTTTGTTTCATTACTAATTTCATAGAGTTCTAGTATCAAATATGTAATCTAACTCCTAAAGAAAATAGTACATAAAGGTATTAGAATTACTATATAATTATCAAATGCTTTACATATATATTTATACATCTGTAGTATGCATTTATCCATGTAGATATATATATATATATATATATGTATGTACATATATATAGCTACTACTGAAACTACAAAGTCTTTTATCAGTCTGTTTTAAAAATTGAAATGGCAAAATTTCACATGATAACATAGAAAACAACACATAATAGCCTATACTATTTCTAAAATTAATACCATACTCTTACATTTTTTCATATAAAATTGCACAGAACAGGTTTTATACTGGTATTATAGAATTACTGAACCCCTTTTCCCAGAAAAAGGAAATAAGAGTAGATTTTAAGAAATCTATTCCTCTCATTTTCTGCCAAGATGATTTTGACTGGCTGTTTCAGCTCTTGGTGACAATGATGATAATGTGTTTCTTCCATCTGGGATTGTCCATGGAGAAAATATCCCTATGGAGAATCTTGAAAGGCTCATTATTCCAATATTACAAATATGAAAATTGAGGCAGAGAGAAGTGTAATTTTCTCAAACTCACGCAGAAACTCAGAAGTGAAGCCAGGAGTGGAACCCAGCTCATGTGGAAAAGATCTAATGCGACATGCAATGTCAGGCTTGCAAAGGTAATTAGAGTACTATAATTACCCAAATTATAGTACAGGAAAATAGTGTCATATTTACAAACCTAATTATATCGAGTAAGAGAATTACCTGAATGATAGTAATCATATGGATGGAGTTCACATATTTTATATGCTTTACTTTTCTGTCCTGAATGCTTAAAAAGTAGGAGTTTGAAATATAACAGGAACAAAAATAATTAAAAAGAAAAAAAAAAGAACAATCTGGGGCCAAACTAGCCCCAGGTTTAAATGTTGGCACCACATTTACCCATCTGTGTAATCTTAGACAAGTCACTTAACCTTTGAGTCTCAACTTCCTCATCTATAAAATAAAAATAATGCTAAAGATATCTGGAAAAATTATATTACGAACAATGCATAAACAGCACCTATTAATATGGTTGCAGAGCCCTAAGTAGGTATGTTTGGTTATTAAGTATTAATAATACATGCACTACCCACTGGTTAGCTTTTAACCAGTCTTCTTTTGCTGTATTTTAAGGCATCCATCAGTTCTTCTCACATTTCTTTATTATTTTATTGTCAAGTGGGTTAATATATGCATGGGTAATACATGATACAAGATTTCAGTTATGGCCTAAAAGACCACTGAAAGTACAGAGTTGAGAAGTGTCTCAGTTTAAATATTTTTTTGATGCAGGCAGCTGAGGAAACTGTACCAGTTTTGATGGAGTATTGTGAACACTAAAGTCAAAACATCTTTGAAAATTTATTTATATATTTTTCCTTTCTCTTTAGCACCGTGCATTTACGGAAATTGAGATAGTTTCTAAAATGAAAACGGAGAATATTAAAAATATTCCTGGAGTAGAATAAAACAGCACTATCTAGACAGACTTATTATGAAATTAGAATAATTAAGACTGTGGCTTTGTCACAGGAATAAGGAAACTGGGTGCATCAATAAAGCTGTGCATATGCAGAAACTTGATTTAGGGCCGAGCTAAAACAGGGATCCCTGGGGAAAAGGTGGACTATTTAATAAATGGGCCTGGAACAACTTCTTATCTTTATGGAATAAAATAAATTTAGATCTTTTCTTTGCAGTACATATGAAAATCAATACTTCATGATTGCACACTTCAATTTGAAATGCAAACCTTAAAACTCTTAGAAGAAGACATAGAATTTCTTAATGTCCTCAGCAGAAAGACGGTTCTTGGTGAGGACATAGAGTGAGAGGCACAGCAGAAACAAGTGATAAATGTGAATATATTAAATTTAACAGTTTCTGATCACCAAAGGACACTCGAAGGAATGAAAAAAGACACAATAAATTGAGAGAATATATAGTAGCAGCCATATAACCACAAAGCATTAAATTAGCATTCGGAACATATTTTAAAAGCCTATAAAGAATAAATTTGAATGAAAAAGAGTTCAATGCAAACCAAATGTGCAGAGGCATTTCAGAGAAGCGGAAAGGCAAATAGGCCGTGAGCATTCTAAAGATGCTTTCCTTCATTAGCAATCAGGAAAGGCAGAATTAGAACATGCTTAGATAACATTTATAATCGTATTGGGGGGAAATGAGGGACTATTTTTTCGTTGACGACAAAAAGGGAAGAACAAGAGCGCCCACCTAATTGCCTGCCTGTCTGTCTGTTTGTCCCTCTCGTTTGTTGAAGGTGAAAGTCTGGTTCCAGAACAGGCGAATGAAGTGGAAGAGAGTAAAAGGGGGGCAGCAAGGAGCCGCAGCCCGCGAAAAGGAACTGGTCAATGTGAAAAAAGGAACACTTCTGCCCTCCGAGCTTTCGGGGATAGGCGCAGCCACCCTCCAGCCAACAGGGGACTCTCTAGCAAATGAAGACAGCCACGACAGTGACCACAGCTCCGAGCACGCACACTTATGATACACGCAGACAGGACCAGCTCCATTCTCAGGAAAGCAGCGTTGTGATGGCAAGCCTTACTCAGACATCGTTTACACAGAGAGATGACTATGACAGTGATTTTTTAATATTATTAAATTCAGGCATCTCGAGTCTGTTTCTCATGATTTATAGAGGGTTTAACACTAAGTGCCACTTAGTAAGGATGCTTCCACGGTGAAGATGGACACGGTGAACTTGGCTTTGACTATTCCAGATGTGTTGGTCGGGTGTGTGGCAGTGAGCAGGTATGTGTTTGCTTTTGCTTGCACTGAGAAATTAAATTGCTCTCAAGAGCAAAGTAGGAGACAGTTTCGTTCAACATCCCTCCAGAATGAAGATGCAGAAGATGAGCTTGCTTTGAACATTCCAGATGTGCGAGGTGATGTGTATGACAGTGGGCAGGTATTGGCTTTTGCTTGCACTGACAATTAAATTGCTATCGAGAATAAACCATGAAACATTTTATCCTGAACAACCGCAGTGCCTGAAATCACTCTTAAGTGGATAAAAAAAAAATGTATTTTAACTCTGTATATATTACCCTTAAGTCATTTTCCTGTCTTCACTAAGTTTAGCAATGCATTCATATTAGCTGATGAAAATAGGGAATCACGATGACAACCAGACCAGCTTCTTGTCTTTTTATACATTTTGTCATCCCAGAAACAATCAGCACATGCTTACTTGTGTTCAAGTAGAGAAAAATACATTAGAGTCTGATAGGACATATTCTTGTACCACAGACAAAACAAATCTTATGTTGCATTTTCTATCAACTGCTGCTAATACATTATTATAAAAGTTACCTAGCTCAATTCTTCCTATCTTATAGCTTGAAAAAAAATTAGGATCATAGGCAAATCAGTTACCTTGCAGAAAGAGCTTTGTATGACAGACATTGTCTGATTTTATTTCTATAAAATGTTAGCTGTTATGAATATCATTTAATTTACAAGAAAAAGGTCCCCCCCCATTGGTGATGGTGTTAGACAAGTTGCAAAAGAAAACTGATTCCTCAAGTTGGTAGACAAAATTCTGAATGTCTTCAAATAAAATTCAGTAAAAACACATTATTTTTTCATATATGATGTATTCATGCAGAACAACAATCTTTGTATTTTGTAAAAAAAAAAAAAGTTTAATAAATGATCCTTTGTAAATAAGTTTGGTCTCCATGCTATGTTTTCCTAAATTTTTACAGCTTTTAATATAAATACTTAATAAGTCCCAAGTTCATCTGCACTTGTGTAAATCCAGATGATCATAAATTAATGGATCATCTACTTTTATATTTCTGAATTTTTATTATAAAAAAATCAGCTCTCGGGTAATCAAAGACTATCTAGTAATAGGTACATATGAAGCCATTTCCCTGATTTGAGGAATATGCCAAATGGATTTCTTTGTGTGTTTTATTAAATCAAAGATAAAAGTAGGAGAAAAGATAATATCACTCCCTGTGAGATAAATAAAATAGTCATAAATTTTAAAACATGTATAACATGTGAATTAATCAAATAATTGTTAAGTCAAAATATCCAAGGTTGTTGATGTGAAAATAAGCTAAATAAACTAATGAGCATTCTCAGTATTGATGGGCATCGCCAATAAAAAACTCAAAGATTATATTGACATATTTTGTGTCATGAATGATTGCACATGCCTAGGATATGTAAGTCCTACTTATAACTTTACAACATTGTTTTTCATTTGTTCCTTACTTGAACCAGAAATGTATGGAAATGCACAGCAGCTTCCTCTCCCTAATTAATTAGAAATAGAAATAGAGAAAAAGAGTGGATAAAATTTTCCAAAAACCTTATCATGTAATTGATTTCATTTGCTTTAGAGTGATGGTACTGCAGAAAAATGGATTCAATGGATTTTAATTTACTTAGTCTAGCATGATATATAGACAGTGTTAAAGAATTGAAATAAAAAATAGGTTGTATCACATTTTCCCTTTGTGAAATAGATTTTATCACAGCAGTTAGCAATAATTCTGAGTTAGCTTTGGAGGGGAGACTATTCATATTAACATCTTCCAGGCATAAAGCAGACACTCTCCTATCAATCACTTGAATGAATGCGAAGTATCCTTGTACTGATGACATCTACTTGGGTGGACTGGACTTTCTTATTGTAGGATTTAAATTCAAAACATCTTGACAAATTGGAGAAGTGGGAAAATATAAATTGAATTGAGTTCAATAGGGACAAAGTGGAGGATAATTCATTTCGGCAGGAAAATAATTTCCAGAAATAAGAGGAAAGGACTGCTTAGAAGCAACTAAAGAGGGAGCTAAGGATTGTAGCCAAATACAAAGATATAGAAGAATTACAACTTAGTGTGACAAATGAAGCAGGAAAAAGTGATTCTGAATTGGTTGGACATTGAGGAAATGTAAGGTGCTTGCATTGTGAGCCTTGCCTTTATTAGAGAATTGTGAGCTGCTCTGAACTGATGTAACGCAGTAGGACTCCAGAGAACATGAAGGATCACCAGGCAGGGCAGGCTGCTTGCTGACCAAAAGGGGGCATCGTTTTATTCACAATGAATTAAAATTATCCACCACATAAGATGCTGGAACACCCTAGCTCAATTATGAAAAATTGACAAGTAGACAGGCAGGCTAGATTAAATTTAATTAGAAGAGCTTGCCATCTTCTTGGAGTATTTAAAGTATTCCCTCTTAAAAGTGGTGCACAGGCTTGCTTGCTGGGTAATACCTCAGCGTCCTTCTAGAATTATAATCCTGCCAGGAAATGTAAGGTATTCTCATGTACTATCAGGTTTCACTTACTGCAGACATGACAGTGTCTAAAGGAACTCTGTTTTTATTCTGCACTGGGATCCTGGCTTGTTATGATATCTTTTTACATAATGCCCTTTTCATATAATTCTGTCTCAGACCTGGTAGCTCTATGGAAATTTATATAGCATGAAAGTACCTTTCTCTGAAAATAGTATGGAATCTTGGTTAGAGTAATTTTTCCAGCAGGATTTAAAGGGATGAACACTACAAAGTTTTTCCAAAAGCTGATCCACATCTTTTTAACTCATTGTTAACATGACCCCGATTCCCTCTTACTTCCCATATTTACCTAGGGTTGTCAGCCTGTTTTCCCCTTCAGAGACCTAAGAAAGACCTGAGTTTGCCATTTTGTTTTTTTAAAACAAACTAAATGCACTTAAAATAATCCCAGCCACAGTTTTTATACATTTTTGAGTGACAATATATAAAATAAATGTGGGAATGATTTGCGAAATTCAAGAAGGGCTTTCCTTAGGAGAATGGAATTAGATTAAAGGGCAGATAGAAGAACAAAGTAAATTATGAAAATATATATTTTATGTTTTTAATGCTACTGGTTTGCAGGAACATTTAAAAAAATTACTGGCATATCTAACAGTGGCAAATGCTAATTTCCTTCTCAGAGAAGTTTAAAGGAAATAATAGGGCAAAAATGAAATCAGTAACAAGGTGGAAGAATATCCTAAATTAGCAATGAGGAAGGTTTACTGTAAACTGTTCTCTCCCTAATTTCTAAATATACTTAGACCAGTGAGTCTCTAAGTACATAGATTTAAAGAGTAAGTCACTTATGCTGTGACCTATTTTCTAATAAAACAGTGTTAACATAACTAAGCTAATATGTGAGGTGAGTGGTATTTAGATTAGAATGAGATGTTTATCAAACACAAATAAATGCTCAATTGGTATAGGGTTTTTTGAACTATTTGAGGAATAATTCCATTTTTATCAGCTGCTTTTATTGTATTCTTTCAGTAATAAGCAATCTATAAATAAAAATAAATTCAGAGCTACTGAGAATTTAGCGTTCAGTGTGATATTCTAAACATTCCAATTCTTATGAAGATTAGGAATCTGTAGGATTCACCTGCAAGTACTGTTACAAAGCACCTGTTTGTTTGCATGCTTTCACATCCCTCCCTAAAACCGACCAGAATATTGAAGAAGAGTCCCTCTCATCGGCACCTCAACATTGCTGCATTAGGCTCTTGTAAAATAATGCTATAGGTAGTGGACAAAGGAATGTAAGTGGCCCCAGAACAAAAGATTGTTACACGGAGCTCTGAAACCTGTAAAATATGTACTTCAGGATTTAAATATGGCTTTTCTTTTTTTCTTTCTCTTGTTTTTCTTTTTTTAATGTATCTTTATTGTTGAAAGTTTTACAGATGTACCCCCCCCATTAGCCCCTTCCTGTCCCCCATCGCACCCCACTCTTTGCCCACCTCAACCCAGATGCTGCCCTCCCGCCCTCTGGTCTTCACCGCACTGGTGTCTGTATCCCTGGGCTACACATGTATGTTCTTTGGCTGTTCTCTTCACATTCTTTTATCCGCCCCACCCACCTCTCCTCTGCCATCTGTCAGTCTGTACCACATGTATTGATGATTCTGGTTCTATTTTGTTCATCAGTTTATTTTGTTCATTAGAGTCCACAATAAGTGAGATAGTATGGTATTTGTCTTTCTCTGACTGGCTTATTTCACTTAGTATAATAATCTCCAGGTCCATCTATGCTGTTGCAAAAGGTAAGAGTTCCTTCCTTTTTACGGCCAAGTATTATTCCATTGTGTAAATGTACCATAGCTTTTTATCCAGTCATCTACTGATGGGCACTTGGACTGCTTCCAGATCTCTTGGGTCTTATACGTAACAATGCTAGGAGCATAGTGGTACATATATTCTTTCTGATTGGTGTTTTGGGATTCTTAGGCTATATTCCCAAAAATGAGATCACTGGGTCAAAAGGCAGCTCCATTTTTAATTTTTTGAGGAACCTCCATAGTGTTTTCCACAGTGGCTACACCTGTCTGCATTCCCACCAGCAGCGTACGAGGGTTTTCTTGATCTAAGCATATCTTTATATCTTCACAATACTCTGATCTTGACATTTAAAATGATTAAATATATTGAGAGTACATTTAAGAGAGTAAACATTTTATCTTCTATGTCTTATTTTTCTTAATAGCTAAATTTTATTCAAATTCAACTTCAAACCATGGCCAAGAAAAATTGTAGAAAAAAAATTATTGCATCTCAATGTATCCAGCCAGCTCAATAAAGACCAATTAAAATCGTGTTTACTTTTGTTAAAGACAGGTTGCAGAAACAATTTCCAAAAAATAATGAATTTGCAAATATAAATTATTATCACATTCCCTTCATGGAAGGGATGATGCAATGATTTGAGTATATAGTAATATCAAGTTTAGGTTGTACTTGATAGTTCTGCCTTTTGTGCCTAAATTCACTGATGAAAGGGTGTATTTACTTTCAGTGAAAGAGAAATCACAAGGTTTAGGAATAATTACATTATCCTTGAAATATTTAAACATACATTGTGTTTTTCCATATGTGTAAGTGGTATTGTTAGTTGAAAACATTAAATATTATGCCATTTATTATGTTTAATACAAATGTTAATTTTGAAAATGTATCATTATTTGCCTGGTTTGATGAAATATTAAACCCACAGTATATATTTAAAGCTGAACTACTAATCATGGGTAAATTATTTGCTTGGCTTTGACTTTCTTTAGGTCAGAACTCAATTTTCTTTTAATTTGCCAACATTGGAATATAGTAATTTTTTATGATCTCACATCTATATGATCTAAGAGAATGTTTTGGTATTTTAAAAACTTTAAAAAGTAGATAGAGTATGTGTTATCTAAAATGGTAAGGTTAAAAAAATACTTCTTAACTCAAGTGCCCATCAATAGTTAGCTGGATAAAGAAGATGTAGATATATATAATGAAATATTATTCAGCTATGAAAAAGGATGAAAATTTACCATCATTGAGAGCATGGATGGAACTAGAGGGTATTATACTAAGTGAAATAAGTCAGACAGAGAAGACAAATACCATATGATTTCACTTACATGTGGAATCTAAAGAACAAAATAAATGAACAAATAAACAGACTCATAGATACAGAGAACAGGCTGATGCTTGCCAGATGGGAGGGGCTTTGGGGGACTGGATGTACAAGGTGAAGGGATTAAGAAGTACAAATTGGTAGTTACAGAATAGTCTTGGAGATGTAAAGTACAGCATAGGGAATATAGTCAATAACACTCTAATAACTATATGCATGGTGCCAGGTAGGTATTAGAATTATCAGAGGGATCACTTCATAAGTTATATAAACATCTGACCACTGTGCTCTACCCCTGAAGCTAATATAAAATAATATTGAATATCAACTGTAAATAAAAAATAAAATAAATATATAAAAAAATAAAATCTTCTTGTATGTTCAATAGGAAAAGACAAATTGGCTCATGACATTACAGATTTTATAAAAGTGACATCAACTTAATTCCTTTTAGAAGAATTCATCATATCTGAGTTCACTCCCTTTTCATTCAGGCCTTACATTCCCTAGTCCCTCTACTTAGAATGCTCTTCCACCAAATATATCTTCTACTTATTACCTCATGTCGTTTAGGTCTCCACTTCCTCATACAAGCAATCCCTCATCTTCTGAAATAAAATGGCACCACCTGTCACCTTCTACCCCTTTAAGTAGTAATGTTTTTCTTCTTACCTGTTAATTAAGTATCTGCTGATTTCTTCCTCTATTAAGTGTAGGCTTCATAGGAGCAAAGACTCTGTTTATTGTGTTCATTGCTGTGTCTCTAGCACCTTGAACAACCTCTGGAGGCCCCACCACCAGCCCATATCCTGAATTTGTGTGAATTATAAAAGGGTTCTCCTGCCTCAAAGTATTACAATGCCCACACCTGGTGACCACAGTGATCATTGTAAAGCTACATGCTAATTGTGAAGTGAACGACACCCCCCGGAGGCATTCAATGCATAATTTGCACAATTATAAACACTGATTCTAAGCTGGACAGGTTGTAACAATCAATAAATATTTGTTGAATTAATGCCTGAATGAAATGACACAAGGCCCATTCAAAGAAATACCTATAAATCTAAATTAGTTGTAAAATATAGCTCTGGGACATTTTTTTTTAATGGGCAATATATGGGTGTAACAGACAAAACAAAATTTTGGTTATCGTCTTTGAAATTGTGCTCAGATATAAGAATAAGTAGAGAGAAAAGTTAAGGAGAATAGGCTTTAACAGATGTTCATTTATGGTTTAAAAGAAAAGGGAAAATTTTCCTGCTGCTCAGATGCTTGTCTTGAAATTCTCACCATTTTTGCAGACAGTTTGGCTGGTTTCCAAACATACATCGTTGCTTGTCTGGTATGAGGAATGCCATCTGTAGAGTATGGAAGTCCTTTTTTAAAAATGAACTACTAATTACGCTCTGGGCAGGTGTTGTTAAAGTGAAATCAGGTGTCAAGCTTACCATTGTCTGAAATCACTGCGTTACATTGGAAAAGAATGGCATACCGTATTGTAAAATGGAATTTAAAGGTAGCATGTAAGCATTCCATTTTTGGGGTGTTGCAAAGGTCAGCTTGCATAGCAAAGCTGTAAAACTTTCAGAGTACTTCCCCATCAACAATGGAATAAGTTTTACTTTAAATCAATGGTATAGGCTAACTCAAAGTTACATATATTCTCATTAAAATATCTTCCCAATTATATTTTTTCTGAAGTTTATGAAAGAGGAACAGTGAGCTAAAAGTATGACTTACCAATTCCAAAATACAGAAAATAATTTTGCAAAATTAGTCAAAATCCGTTTATCATAGTGATTAAATTGAACCCATAAGATCATCAGAGTAAATAGTCTTCAGTGGAGATCTTTAGCTCCCTGTGGGGCAAAATAACCACTTTATCTTCTTTAAATATACTAATTAAATAGAAGTATTTTAGGCTTTCACACTTTTACTACAGATTCATGTGACGCACTCCTTTGACACTCTGCTAACTCATATAAAGTGAGATAGAAAACCTCTCAGACAAATTTTAAAGTATGAGTATAGATAAGTTTACTACAATAAAATGTCTTCATTATCACTGTAAGAATCTAATTTTGTTATTGCTTATTGTGCTGTTTGCAGTATGGTTACTATATTATGTCATTGAAGCCTTACAGCAGCTCTATTAAAGTGCAGCATTGGCCTAGGCTACACAGGAGATAATTGAAGCTCAGCTAGTTGAAGCATTTTGCCTAAGCTCAAATGCCACTAAATGGCAGAGCTGGGGCTTATAGTTTAGTCTATGGAACCCCAAATCCTATGTCTTGATCACTCCAAAAATACTCTCTTCTTTAAGCAAGTACATTAGGTAGAAGAATTTCCCTTATTAACTCATCTAATCTCAAAGGAAATGTCATTAGCATAGCAAATTATTGTAACTGACATACCACTTGGCCTCAGCTAAAATTTCAGCCACTGTAGCCAAGACACATAGGGTCACAAACAGGACATTTCAAAGGCCCTCCTGCATCATGAATCTAGTGGATCTACTAAAGCCAAGAGACTTAAAGCAACAGGGTTATTCCTATATCCATTCTGGCCAGCTCAGTTATCTTGTTTCTCACCCCACGATGAGTTAGAATTATCAAATAAGACTTGGAAAGTAGTTAACATTAACATTTCTCATCCTCTGGGTCAAAGCTGAATGATAGCATTTTATAGGCTTTCCTTAAGCCTTTTCATTCCTAAACTATTCCCTGACCTTGACATTGTGGTTACATCTAGACTTCACTCTACCATGTTCTTGGAAATCTAGCTCAGTGAAAAGATGTGTATGAGATAAATTCTCCAAAACTCAGTATTGCTGTATATATTCTCTGACCCCGAAAATCTGGTAAGACTGAAGGAACCAGAATCTGTGGACAATTACAAGTCGATTGTTAGCAAATTCTTGATGCTGGAACATAGACTGAAATTGGAGGTTCACAGGGAGAATGGCTCCCTATTTCCCCTAAGTATTTAATAAAATGATTGCTTTGAGTTCTAAACCTAGAAACAGTATTTTTGTAGGAGGTTTCCATACTATAAATCCCCTCAGAGGGACAACTGTTCCTCTTGAATAGGAAATGAGAAATACAATACACATTATTTGTTTTCATAAGCAGGAAAAACATGACAAGAAAGGGAGAGGAATTTGAACAAAGATGAAGATACTAAAGCCTATAGCTTCGCAGTGGTGGTTGTGCAAGACCAATAAAAAAGTACTTTATAAAACCATAACTTCGTCTGGCACGTGGTTCATTCATATTTTTATTTAAAATGTATTTTCTTACTTTTCAGTACCACACCGCTGTCTTTCCACTAGAAATTCGTATGTCTTGAGCTGGTTTCAATGCTAGGTGTCCCCTTGTTTGGGAAAACTGTTTGCTTTCCACCCCTGCTTTTACCGGGGGCCTCGATTTCAATTACTACTACTCATTAGCCAGCGAATCGCCTGTTGCTGTTGGTCATAGCTCTTTTTCTAAAATGCCTGTAAATCCAATTCCTGAAAATAGGGCATGATGCTAAGAGTTTTTACCTTTACGTAGAAATTGCTTTTGCAGAAATTGCCAACTAAAATGGTATCCCTTTCGCCGTTAAAATGACATTTCACGAAATAGTCATACTTAGTAAACAAATATTATGGCCTTTTATTAAAGATTTGTTGATATTCAAAATATAATCAGAGGTATATTTCCCATGAATTAGGTTTATATGGAACATCTAAAGGAGTAATTTTACTAAGCTGGGACACACCAGTACGGATGATTTATGGCTACAGATCTGATATGTCTTAGCGAATTTTTGTAGGAAAGTCATTTCACCTTCTTTCTTATTAAACCGCCTCGTCACCTCCGGCAGCCCCAGACACCGGGGCACGGCCTGCTATTTCCACATGCTACACCTCTAGCTCTAGGCCTTTGCACAGTGTTGTCGTTCGTGCTCCGCAGTTGGTTTTGCTCGTCTGTACGTCGGAGGAACGTTTCCCTGGCAGGATTCACTCCTCCTTTCGCTGGAAGCCCTGTCCCTGCAGCGTTTCTCAGCTGGCCTCTGGCCTCTGCTCAGTTGCGCGGTTTCTCCCTGCACCAGGGACCTCTGAGAGGAGGCACGACCATGGCTCACGTCTCAGGGGCTGAACCGAGATTCCCGAGCAGTTGCTATGATTGGCTTTTTCACCACTTTTCTGAAAATAGACAGAGCTCAATTAAAAAAGAAAAAAGATTCCCGAAATCAGACTTTTGACTTTTCTACCCAAACCAAGGTACAAATGTTCCCCCATGAAATGCTGTGTGACCCTGCCCCTCTTAGTCATTCTTCATGTGACTTCAACAGAGCCAGGCCTCTACCTCTCTTCCTTTACTTTAATGAATAAAGCAATATATTTATAAGATCTGTTTGTATTGAATGCCATAAATACATATTTTACTTTAGATAACCTGTTTCTAAGTTGATTAATCATTTTACATCAATATGTTTGCTTTCTTATACGGCCCAGGCCAAATTTATAAACCACTTCTTCTCAAAATACTTTGGAAATTGATTATTATGTAAATATGTTGAAAGAGAGGAAGAAAATGATAGAATTCAATGTGTTCAGATAAGTATAAATTTCATAAAGTCTAGCAAACAATTGAAAATATAAATCCTTTAGTCGTACGCAGTTTTCAAATAGTATTAAAATTCTGTATATAGCCTGGGATTGAGACAGGAATGTCCTCTGTAAAGGAGCAAACTGAAGAGGAGAATATATTTCCAGCATATACCGATATCTGAGTATCATCAAGTTTCCAGTTGAATGGGAACACTCTGCTGAGATACAAATTTTTTAAAAATTAACTGTGAGTTTTATGAATTCTGCTTCAGATGTGTAAAGTAATACTTCCATTTCGCTTTCATAAATTCACTTATCCTTTACACACTTAGAAGAGTTCATTACCAGCATGACTGTACACTTTAGACTTTCACCGCAGAGCTATTGCAGATGACTTCTACCAGGTGGCATTCACATCACGCATATTCAGGCTGCCCAGTGATGGCAAATGCAAGGAGTCAGGTCCAGACATATAAAAAATATTGTTTTCCTAGACACTTTTCCTGTAATAGGACACATCTCCACCTGGAACAAATCCACAGATGCTTCAAAATGTAATAAATCCCCATTCAAACTTATTAGCTCTTTCATTTCCTAAGCCTACGCTTCCTGTGCTGTGTCCTACTCAATTTATACCACTACTAGCCTCCTAGATGCCCAAGTTATAATTCTGGATCAAAGTCCTTCTCTGCCCTCACAAATTGATTGTAGGCGGTTGGTTCCGTTATCTTCACTTTAAGTCCATTCCTTCCACTCCACCTTTGCTCTTATTTCCTTGATAAACATTCATTATTATTAGAGACCTTGATGACTTTATCTTCCTCCAGAAAGGATTCAGGTTTGCTCCTGACATTCTTGTAGCACAGAAGCACTGAACCTTAATCCAATTAAGAATGAGGTACTTAGTAGCTGAGTTTGTCTTTTGAGAGAGATCTATTTCTATCCTTACTCTAGATCATAACTCTTTGAGCCTTTCTTCATTACTGAAAACAGAACTCTAATTTGTACCCCACACCTCACACATCCACCTACCCATCAGATTACAGAAAATTCTGCACAGCTTCTGGTCCGGCCCGTTACATCATTCATCTCAGTCATGTAGTTTCTGAGCTGATGCTTAGAATCAGCAAATGGTTTGATGTAAAAGAAGCACTAAATGTCAGAATTATTTATGTTCACATTCCTTCTTCTCAGGACCAGGGGTTATCAAGTCCTACCTTAATCATTTTCTAACGTCTTCAAGTAGAGATGATTTAAAAAAATTGTTTTTGAGGGGGAGTGCAGTTAAGTTTAAAATGAACCTTTTTTAAAGTGAACAATTCAATGGAATTTAGTATATTCACAGTGCTGTGCAACCACTGCTTCTATCTAGGTCCAAAACATTTATTACCCCTTAAGAAAAATCCCATCACCGTTGAGCAATTACTTCCCATTACCTCCCTCACCCTCCAGTCCCTTGAAACCATCAGTTTTCGGTCTCAGTGAATTTACCTATCTGAATATATCATAGAAATGTAATCATATAATTTGACATTTTGTGTCTGGCTTTTTTCACTTAACATAATGGTCTGAAGATTCATTTCTGTTGTACTATGTTATCAGTACTTTATTCATTTTTATGGCTAAATAATATTCCGTTGTATGTATAGGACACATTTTGTCCATTCATTCATTGATGGGCATGGGCTGTTTCTACCTTTTGATTACTGCAGATAGTGCTGCTATAAACATACATGTCTAAGTATTTAAGTACTTATTTTCAATTCTTTTGGGCATATACTGGGAAGTGGAATTGCTGGGTCGTATGCTTATTCCATGTTTAACTTTTTGAGGAATCACCAAACTGTTTCTACAGTAGCTGAACAATTTTATATCCTTACCAACAACATAGAAGTGTTTTAATTTTTCCGCATTTTTTCCAACAGTTGTTTTTTTCTGTTTTTGTTTTAAATAGTAGCCATGCTAATGGGTGGGAGGTGATAGCTCATTGTGGTTTTGATTTACATTTCTCTAACTAATAACACTGAGCATCTTTCAATGTGTTTGTTGGCCATCTGTATTTCTTATTTAGTAAAATGGTTATTCAAGTCTTTGATCCATTTTTAAATTGGGCAGTTTGACTTCTTTTTTTGTTGCGTTGTAAGAGTTCTCTATATATTTTGGATATTCTACTCTTAATATAATATAATTTGGAAATATTTTCTCACATTTTGTATGTCATCACTTCATTTCTTGGCAGTGTGTGTGCTTTGATGCATGAAAGTTTTTCATTTTGATTAAGTCCAATTTATTTTTGTAGTTGCTATTGTTGCTCATGGTTTTGTGTTATATCTGAGACTCCATTGCCAAATTCGAGGTCATGAAGATTCAATCCTATGTTTTCCTCTAGGACTTTTATGATTTTAGTTTTTATATTTAGGTTGAGTTAATTTTTAATATGGTATAAGGAAAACAATTCAACATCATTCTTTTGTATGTGGATATCCAGTTATCTTACCACATTTGTTGAATCATCTTGGCACTCTTGTAAAAAATCAATTGGCTATAGATGTATAGATTTATTTCTGGAGTCTCAATTCTATTCTATTGGTCTATATTACCAACCTATGTCAGTGCAATATGTTTTGATTGCTGTAACTTTGTAATAAGTGTTACTAATTGGAATATGAGCAATGACTTTTAAAATGAAACATCAAAAGCACACTCCACAAGAGAAAAATGTGATTGGTTGGTCTTTTTTAATCAAATTCTGCTGGTTTGATTTTCTGTTAAAACCATTTTCACAAGTCAACTTTGCTTCAAAAACACAATGTTTAATTGTCATAAATTGGTATTCAGTCTTTCATATTTGACTCTTAGATACCTCTTCAGATTTCACCCTCACTATAGGAATGCACCAGCCCTTGCAAAACAAAACGATTAATTTGTCCACAGAAAACTTACCTCCAGGGCTTATAGGCACACATTCCCAATTAATATATTTTATTCTCACTCTCACCCAAATGTCAACATCCTATTCATGTCCCACCTCGTCTCTGCTGACACCTCAATTTTTGCAGCTCTTATTGATTCTACTATTACACTTTACTGCGACTATCCTTTTATGTCAGCTTTACATGGTACTATTGAAAGTTCTTATTGGAGGTAAGGAGATTTTAGTGTTACCAGCCCAGATAATGGCCATAATTTATATATTAGGATTCAATGTGTCCTCCATTGAATGGTAAATTTGCAGTCAGAAAAAGTCTAGAGAGAAAATACCACAGAAGAGTTTTCTCTTCTGAAGGAAAGATAGCATGGTTTGACATTTATTTATTCACTCAAAAATATTTACTGAGATCTTGCCCTTTATGAGAACTTGGACCAGACTCCAGGATACCAGCCATAAAGAAAATACATTAGAGTGTTTATTAATTATTGTTCTAGGCATATAGTATTATGCCTTAATTCCCATGGGCCTGTCTTTTAATAATATTATCAGGCACATGCTGTGCAAATATTTGCAAGGTTATGGGTGGGAGGGCAGAAATCTCAGTACCTCAAAGCAGCAAGAACATTCATTAAGGAAAAGCCATATGATTCCTTCTCTATGTGGCCATATTATGCCAAGGAGACAGGCTTTTAACTCTGCTTTATACATCAAGACAGTGGAGTTTTTCCAGGCAGGCCAGATCTATGCCAAATTTGCCTTGGTGAAATCTAGAGAACAGGCCTTCCCTATTTTAAGAACTCATAAGCCATGAGGACAGAAGTCATCCAAATATCTCCATTTTCAGTGTTCATGTCAATATTTCTTCCAGCTTCCTCTAACTTGCTTTGAAATAGGTTTGAACTTTGTGGTGACCCTAAAAAATTAATGAGTTCTGTAAAAGTCATAACCTGTTGTATCTCAGTTCATCCAAAGTTTCTTGGGATTTTTATATTTGAATCAATAAGAAATCTCTTATGTAATACTTGTTTGCAGCAGGAGTTATAAAAAATATTTAGTTTAAATTATTAATGGAAATTAGAAACAAGTTTATTTTAATTTATTTTCATATTAATATCTGCAACCTGGTGATTTAATAAGGATTGCAAAAACTTTAGAATGAATGAATTGGCACCCCTAATAACTACATGAGATCATTAAATGTTTTCAGAAAGATGGCAATATCCGTCTTTGCTAATAATCACTAGAACCACAATTATGTGTAAAAAAAAAAAAAAAGCAAACATTTTTATTCTCTTTAAGACTATGGTTTAAAAAAATCTCTAGAAATAAAGATCTAGAGAGAAAAGGAAGAAAACCACCTCAAAGAATTGACAGAACATACAGAAAATATATAACAAGATGTTAGAATATCTTCTGGGTCATAAAACAAGCTTCAATAAATTCAAAATATATGTATTACAATATATATTCTTTAAACACTATACAAGTAATGTAAAAATCAATAATGAAAAAATCTCTAGAAAACACTCATATATTTGGAAAATAAAAAACACACAGCAATAATCATGTATCAAAGAATAAAATATAAAGAAAATTAGAAAAAATACTGTCAACTAAGTAAAATAAAAAATATAACATATAAAAGTATGTCTTTATTCTCAGTTGATATTTTCATATGTATATATCTGGATGTACAAAATACAAGACCTCACTAGTAAGGCTAGCAAGGTAGTGGGATGTGAAATATAAGATTGATTTTATTTCTATATTAGCAAGTAACAAAAATAAATTGAAAGTAAAAAATAAATACCATTTACAATAGCATCAAACATTATAAAATAAGGATAAATATGACAAAATTTATGCAATGACTACACACAGACGGCTCAAGATTGTTAAGATGTTAATCCTATCCAAACTGATCTATAGATTCCATGTAATGTCAATTAAAGTCCTGTCAGGTCTTTGCCCTGGCCAGTGTGGCTCAGGTGGTTGGGTGTCGTCCTGTGCACCAAAAGGTTATTGGTTTAATTTTTGGTCAGGGCACATGCCCAGGTTGCCTGCTTGATTCCTGGTAGGGGGTGTGCAGGAGGCAGCCAATCACTGTTTTGCTCTCATATCAATGATTCTCTTTCTCTCTCTCTCTCCCTTACTCTCTCTAAAAAAAAAATCAATAAAAATCCTATCAGGTTTTGTTTCTTTGGTTTTTTTTTGTAAAATGGCATACAAATTCTAAAATTTATATTAAATTTAAAATGATCTAGAATATGCAAAATAAGTTTGAGTAGAATAACAAAATTTGGGAACTAATACTACCTAATTTTAATACTTATTATAAAGCTACAGTAATCAAGAAAATGTATTGATGTAAAGATAGAAAAATATATTAATGGTACAGAATACATAGAAATATATATATATACACACATACATATACAGCTGGTTTTCAACAAAGAAGTGAAAACATTTCATTGGAGAAAATACAGTCTTTTCAGTATATAGTTCTGGGACAATTGGCTATCTAAATGGAAAAGAAATTATAAACTTTGATCCACACCTTACATTATATGCAAATATTAAGCTAAAACATTTCATATGTCTAATGTAAAACCCAAACCTATAAAACTTGTAGAATATAGAGGAAAATATTTGCCTCCATGGGTTAGACAAAGGTATTTTAAGTATAACACCAAAAACACAAAACACAAAATAAAAGTTGATAAGTTAGACTTTATCAGAATAAAACATTTATATGCTTTAAAAGACCCTGTTAAGAGAATGTAAAGACAAGACAGAGACTGGGAGAAAATAAATTTGAATCATATCGATAATAAAAGATTCATATCAAAATATGTAAAGAATTCTTAAAACTCAATAAAAAACCAAAGCAACAACTAAAACAACAACAACAAACCCAACAGAAAGGCAGACAAAAGATTTGAACAGACAGCTCACCAAAAGATGCTCTACGGGAGACAAATAAGCACATACAAAAATATTCAATATTCATTAAGAAAATGTGAAATAAGACCACAATGCTAGATCTCTTTAAACCTATTTTAAAGGCTAGAGTTAAAAAGACTGACTATACACAGCATTTCAAAGAATAGGCACAGGAACTCTCATATACTGCTGGTGGAACTGAGAAATAGTAGAACTGCTTTGGAAAACAGTTTAGCAGTTTTTAAAAAGTTAAACATACACTTACCACATAATCCAGCCATTTCGCTCCTAGGTATTTCCCCAAGAGACATTAAAGCAGATGTTGTATAAAGATATACACATGAATGTTCACAGCAGCTTTGTTAGTTATAGTAAAACACTGGAAACAACTCACAGTTCATCAACAGATGAATTAATAAACAAATGGTGGTATATCCACATGACGGATATTATTCAACGATAAAAATGAATAAACTTGATACACACAATGGGTTGGATGACTCACAAATGCTGAGTGAAAGAAGCCAGAGGAAAAGGAGTTTAGTTCGTGCTATATTACTCCATTAAAGAACATTTTAGAAAATGTGAACTAATTTGCAGTGACAGAAAGTAGCTGTGGTTGGCTGGGGCTGGGGGTGGATTTGGGGGGTGGCATGTGGGAGCAGAGCAGAAGGATATAGTATAAAGGCCATGAGGAAATTTGGGGTGTGATTAATATGTTCACCACCTTGACTGAGGTGATGGTTCCATGGGTGTACACATAGATATATGAACAGTGTACTTTAAATATGTATAGCTTATTGTATGTTGGCTATACCTCAATAAAGCTGTTTAAAAATACTTTGGTCTATGTTGCACTTTGAAGAAATCTTTTATCCATGGACAATATTTGTAACAACATGCATTGGTCACTTGGAAAATATCTGTCACTGAATTATACTATCAAGCTGAGGATGGCCTAAAAATTTTTTCTAAGATGATATTATTCATCTCGTTGAATTGGAGGTCTTACTTGATTCAATGTCTGGAATATATCTCTAAATACTGAAGTCTGAATAACCATAGTTTGTCAATTGTTCTTTGATGTCAAAATGAAAAAAAAGTGGTTAAGCTCACAACGCAATCATAAAAATGTCTTTTCTTGAGACATCCATTATATTTCAATATGCAACAGCAGTCTGCTTTACGGGCACTTTCCATTTCGTCACACACTAGTACAGAGATGTGCACCCAAAGATTGAGAGCTCATAAAGTTAACATTTTTAACTGTTTCAGCAAGGACATTCTAAGATGCACTGTTTCCTTCCTCTTTGTTGGGCACTGCCCTTGTGCAGTGGTGGGGAGTGCACTGATTCCTACAGATTCCTACTATGGTTCGTTGCCAGCAGTTCTACCCACATTACTTTTACACAGAGTGAAAAAGACAAGTAATGTCTTACTGCTATTATGAAAGTAGGTTTGACCTTTTAGCCCCCAAAAGGGTCTTGCGGCACCACAGGGTTTTGCAGACTACACTTTGAAAATCATTGGAAATGATATAATTGAAAGACAGAAAATTTTTTTTACATATCATAAATACAAATAGTATAAGAAACAAAAAGACAATTAAAAATAACTTAGGAAATAAACTAAATAAGTAGGTCATGTTCCAAATATGAAGTAAACTAAAATGTAGGATGATTTTAGACAGTTCAGTGAGAGTCTTAAGCAAGAAAGCCAGTAACATTTTCCTTGCATAGTCCAGGGTTCCTGACATTGGAACATACAAAAAAGGAAATATAATCCTGGTATAATTTTTGGACAGGAGTAAACAATAGTTATATAGTCTTGTAATTCAGACCTTCTATATTTATTTCCAACCTTTAGAGTAGACAAATCATGTATGACTTGATTGGGATTGCAAAACTGATTCATGTATTAGCATGGACTGTGTGAAGGTCCACCAGGGATGGGACGTGGCTGTGAAAACTGGCAGGAAAAAGGTGGAGAGAAAGAACAAGGCTGCTGAAAATTAGGAGGCAAGAAATACCACCGAAAATAACTGAACAAGGAACACAGATTTGTTTTAAGGTATTCAAAGTTACAATTGTAATAACAATATAAATAATACTACAAATAGCAACAGTTAAAGGAGACGTGGAAGAGTGCGATGGTGTGAGTGAGCTAAATCTTCAGTTTCCAGGGCAAGGGGCTCAGTAATTGTGGTAACTGATGAATCAAGATTAGAGTAGAATAGTCATGGCAATAGCTTCTAACAGAATTAAAAATATAAACAGTAGAATTCTGTTTCCAGGAAGCAGGACTGAGCTAAAGAGGGAAGAATGATGCTTTGCAACATTGTTTTCTGTGGTGATTTTTTCCAATAAAAGCAGTCATTGAATAATTACATAAATAATAATATATATAACATATATAATATATTAAATAATATGTATTATTTTCCATATTATATATTGATTACATAAGTTATTTATACTTTAAGTATATTTATATTATAATATAATTAGTTACAAGGTTATTCAATTAATCAATTATATAAATAAATATTTGACCTGTGTTTTAACACATATGCATTGCTGTCACGATAATGTACCTTGAGCCTTCAAACTTTGATCCTTTGAGTTTATAGGCTTTGTTTATTCTTTGTATTCTAATGTTTAGTACCATGTCTACCATACGGTAAGTGGGCAATTACTACTGAGTGGACATATCACTGCCATGATATTGTTGTAGCCCCAAGGAATATGGTGACATCCTTTAAATAATGTCATGTGCTACAACTTCTCTTTCCTCCACATATCCACAGTCTGGTGCTAAGTGCCCTATATCAAGAAAAGGGAAGAAGGAAAGTAATGTTTGTTGAGTATCTATTCTTTGTCTCATGCATCATTTTATTTAATCTTTACAATAACTATACATATAAATTATGATAGGGAGACCATTGCAGTCACCTTGTATCCCCTGCTTGCAAGGTGCCAGGCAAATGGAAGAGTTTCAGTAAACAGTTGTTGAAAAAATAAGTTATCATTAAAAGATAAAATTATTTCAGTTAAACAATAGAGGAAACAAAGCATCAAAAACATTAAGCAACACTCTTGAAGTTTACTAAGACCAGTAAATGGTTTGAAATGTTCACCAGGACAAGCCCAAAGCCTGGAGATTCACACTATGTCCTAGTGTGGCCCTGGGAATCGGCCCGTCAGCTCTGAGAGCTCAGTACTGTGGATTTTGTTTTCTAAATTAGTCTAGCTTTATTTGATTTGAAGGAGAGCACTTTATGTCTGACCCTTGAGCCATCTGGCAGAATAATGATGACAGTGTTTGTTCCTTCCCTGATTAACAGGCTGATTCTTTGCAGCTACTTTCCTAGACTGTTACGGCTCCATGAGTGGCATGCTATTGATTTCCAGTACCCAATTTTCCCATAAAGAAACTTGTAGGAAATGGAAGTTCAAGTGATAGCAGCTATTATGTTTAACATACTTACAACCTACATGAGTCTGACTGCCTGAATTTTATCATGTAGCATGTTAAGGAGAAAAAAGTAAGCCTTGACTTAATATTGACTTTGAAGATTTAGCAAGCCACTTGGCTCAGTCATGGCGGCCTAATCCAAACATATTCCACTTTCTGTTAGATGTGTCAGGGCCCTGTGGTTTTTTGAAGTACAACACACACACACATACACACACACACAGTCACACCATAGCAATAGAGAAGCTACATCTAACCTATAAATGCTAGCCGAAGCATAGCTTTAGATTTGGTGTTCTCTGTACCAAGAGTCTGTGCTATACTTGGTAACCAGACTAATAATAAATGTCATATAAATCCCCAAAAATAGACCACTGTCAGTTCTGACATAGTCTGCAAACAGTTGGACCAACAATTTTGAGAGTCAAGGGTGTTCTCTTTTTTGTTAGCTTGTTTTACCATTCTAAGATAATGTTAAATAATAGAAGTAAATTGCTTTGGCTCAGTTCTAAATAGCATTTGAAATCCAGTAAGTGGCTGCTTATTTCACATTGCTCTCTCTGGCTTGCCTCTCTCCAACTTGCACATCATGAGTTGTGTTTAGTTCAGGCCCAGTATTCAGAACCTCAAATGAGACGCATCTGGGGAGTCTCTGTTTTGAAGTGTGGATGGGTCAGAAATAGCGCAGGGAGGTGAGAATATTGCCTGCTTTCAGTGTGGGATACAATTCTGCTCCCATTCAGGTTTAATGGATATCATTGTCTTTTAGATAGTCCACTACTTTCCATTAAATAGAATGTAAAAATGTATTTCATGTAAAAACACTCGGATGCTAGTAGGTGAAAAAGATTCCAGTTTTTGAAATTTTAATTTACATTATATTTTAATATTCTTATTTGAATTGGACATCACTATTTCAATTTTCACCTCCCAAGCAAGTCAGTATGACTGCATTCTATCTCCTCCTTGGTGCCCCTTAAAAAAATTTTTTTAAAATATTTTCATTGATTTCAGAGAGAGGGAGGGAGAGGGAGAGAGAAATAGAAACATCAATGATGAGAGTCATTGATCGGCTGCCTCCTGCACACCCTGCTGGGGATTCGGCTGTGACCTCCTGTTTCATAGTTTGACACTCAACCACTGAGCCACGCCAGCCAGGGGCTGCCCCTTTTAGACTCATTTCTGCTAAGGCACAGAGCACATTCTGTCCCAAGAATGGGCTCCCATAATTGTCATTAACAGAACTGCAGGGCCCTCAAAGTTAGCTTTGACCTTTGTCACTTTTAATGCATAAGGGTGGTCAAAAATCTTGTATTTGCCTTAGGCATATTTATCTTCAAATCTGGTCAGTCAGGGAAAGGGGACTTTATACTGAGAATCAGCATGTTCACCAAAGTGCCAATGGACCCGTCGCAGGAGTGGATGGAATTTTTGCAGCCCCCTTGAAGCGTCAGGGCCTGTACTGTTGCCAACATGAGAGATTTTATTTTTACATAAATGATCATTTCATATATACATTACACTGTTTTCTTTATGTTAATAATGGTGTTCAGTTCATTAAAGTTCTCACTTCAAAAAAATAGTTATAAAAGTTATAAAACACATTGGCCTGGAATAGTTAGGTACTCTTTTTGACCCCCAAGTCTCACATCTGTAAAATGGAATAATACATGCCTCGTAAGATAAAGGTTAAACGAGATCATAAAACAGTCAAGCTTTAGTTGTGTGACTAACAATTTTGAAAATTTTGTCAGGCCAATTGTTTATTAAATATGTCTTTAATTCATTTACAAATTAATAAAATTGTTTAAAGAAGAAACTTTATATTATAAATATAAATGAATACTCTGCATTACTTTCTGTATATAGATGGTAATTAAAAATAATACAAAAGTAAAAGTAAACACAATAAATGTTTAATATATACTAAAATTAATTTAAATACAAATAATAAAAAATTAATTAATTTATAAAATGCATAACTAAAAAAGTTCCTGAATGAATAAAGGAAAATATTAAAATTCAATTGGCCATGAACTTGCCATTGGACTCAGTATTGTTTTCCTTAAGATTAAGAAGAGGTTTTTTGTCTATAAGATATCTCAGTGTTTACCTTTTGATATCAATTAGCATAGGCATACTAAATGATATGTATATGCAGCAGGAATAAATATTATATTATTACTCAGAAAGTCATTTAAAATTTTAATAGAGGTAGGCAACCATACTGTCCTTATAAGAGGAGTGCAATTGTTTACTAACTTATCCCAAGATATGTTGAATTATCAAAACAACACCACCTATCTATGTATTTTCGGACTCTTTCAGAAACAGTCAGTGTTTCAGACATAAAGTATTAAGTACATGAAATGCCAAATATGCTTTCTGAGAAGTAGAAATTCTAAGAAATATTTATAATTATAATGTTTTTCAAAGATCATTACAAATAAGTTTAACAGAAAGTTATTTAAATTGGCTGAAAGTTTATAAGAAGCTCCCAAATATTTTTTATCTTAAAAGAATATGGAAAACGGGAAAGATGAAGACCAGAAAGGGCTAGTAAAGATCATGTATTAATGGATTTTTAAATAAAAAATCTTCCAGCATCGCTGCATAGTTGCAGGAGACTAAGCTGCAGATGGGCACTAATACGGAGCCGGGACCTGCCAGCTGTGCTCTCTTTGCCACCGGGTTTAGCAGCCTCTGCCTTAATGCAGGCATGATCGAGGCTCCTAGCCCACTATCCGAGTCATGAACGCTCAGAGTGGGGCGGTGCACAGTCCTAGAGATAAACAAATTATGTCATAGAATGATAAGATCTATAAAGTTGGAAAATCCTGGGAACTTGAACGCTTCAAACATGCTCTGGCTCTGGCTTTCGCCCTGGCTCTGATATACAGGCCCTGGCATAGACAGACATCTTCCTGCCCAGGATCGGGAGTAGAACAGACAAGACTTGGAGACAGGGTGGATGGGAGAGTAAGAGGACTCAGAATGATGTATCTAAATTTTAGAAAACAAACATCTGTACAGTTATGTGCTGCGTAATGGCATTTCAGCCCAGAGTGCTGGTTCCAAAGATTATAACGGAGCTGACAATTTCCTCTTGTCTGGTGACATCATAGCTGTGGTAAAGTCCAAGCGAGACACATCACTCAGGCGTTTGTGGTGAGGCTGGAGTACAGTGTTGACAAAGTCTACCTTTGTGTACGGAATGTCCTAGGTCTTCAAATTCACAAACCACTCATTCACTGACACCCAGAGCGCTTTCCAGTCTTGCAAGTTTCATTCATGGTAAGTGCCCTAAACAGATGTACCACTTTTTATCTTTTATACTATATTTTACTGTACCCTTTCTATGTATAGATACACAAGCCTTGTGTTACAATTGTCTACCTTCTCTATAGGTTTATAGTCGAGGAGCAGTAGGCTATATACCACATAGCCTAGGTGAGAAGTAGGCTATACCATCTAGTGTTATTGGAGTAAAGGGTTCCATGTACCTGCATGCACCCAAGTCCAATAAGACACAAACAGGAGCTTGCTGCAAAGAAAGTAGGGTGGTTGTTTTTTAAGAAGTGGCCCATGCTTGGAGACAGGTGAGCTAATGCTCAAAGACCTGGCTCCTGATGGCATCCAGAGGATGGGTGATATAGGGGGTAAATCATTAATCACGGTGACTAGGGAGTTAGAGTCGTAGTCTCTCCTGATTGGTTGGCACTCGGGGAGGGGGAAGGTAGTTGATAAGTGCAACTGGCCCCGAAGGCAGCCACGGCATGGCTTGGCCTGGGTTTGCTGCTTTTCTGGGCCTGGAGCTGGAACACAATTGAAGCCTAGATGTTATCTCTAGTTTGACTGAAACTTTAAAAAGTTATTTGGCACATGACAAGAAGAAATGAATACATCTTATAGCAATACACTCAATAAAGCTTTATGATAAAACAGAGTGAAATAGGTGATAAAAATTAAGCAAGGAAAATTCCAGAAGGAATCAGTGTGAATCCAGGGGTGAGTTTAGTATGCCACCACTGGAATCCTATACATGTGCCAGATTTATGCCCTAAATTTGGCACTAAGCTACATCTTAAACCATCTGAAGTGGGAAACATGATTAGGTAGGTGATTCATAGCATCCATAAAATTAAATAATACAAATGCTGTTCAGGAGAAACATATTATTCTTGGTACTGAAACTAGAGAGAAATTCCTAACCACATGTCCTAGAGAATGATAAGAACTGGATTTATGTCTGCGATGAATTGCTTCAACTCTGTTTCATAAAAGAAGGTTCACAGGTCCTTTCAACAGCAGGCCCCGGGTTCTGTGATGGATATTTAAGTGAAGGACTTTGTCTGATCTGCTGCTGTTATTAGAAACACACTTTTGTACGTAGAATAGAACCCTAGTCTTGCCTTTTACATATTTTCTAGCATAGATAAGTCCTTTTATGGTGATTTTTCCTTCAGATTGTGATCATTCATTACCATTACCAAAGAGAGGTGTCGATTCTTTCCCAAACAGAGAAATGGCCCTACAGAGACCGTAAGTTAGACAGCACTCCCCAGGTAACACATTTTCTCAGAGGTGTTCACGAAGTGTTAGATTAATAGTAATTCTTTAGTAAGTTACAATTGATAAATTACAAGCTGAGCAAATTAAAATAAATTTACTTGCTGCTGGACTTGTCAGAACCTTTAAAATATCTATTACACAATAGGTTACTCTCTAAGAAGCATGTGTGTTATTTTGTGTTTTCCAAATATATTTTCTAAAAGAAATCCTTCTCTTTGCAGAGAATCTCATGAGTTACTTCAAAAAAAATACTCCTGAGATCTTCCAAATTCTTTTATTCTGCACTGTGCATTTGGATTAATTCCAACTTTGACTCAAAATCAATCCTATAAAGAGCAAGTTACATATATTCTGACACCAATATGTGTGTGGCACCTCGAGTTGCTCTTTTGGCACTGACTACTGCTGAAATAACAATGAGATGTATTAGCTTGACGGGATTTTAAAGAAATAACTTCTGAAATTGTGTTAGTTTTTTATTCTCTGAACTCAAATGTATGCCATACATTTCTTTAAAGATCATATTCTACCTGTTCTTTGCCTTCTAAGTTGTGGAAAGGACTTTGGCCAAGAGTAATAAAATCTGATATAAGAAAATAGATTGATTTAAGTTTCATGTGGTGCTATTTTCTAATGAAATGTATTAATACAAAAGATTCAAAGACTCTTAGTGACAATATTAAAATTTTTGTAAAACGTAGGTATATATTTTTAAAAATTGCCCTCAAATATATAGAAATGTAGATAATGAACTTCAAATTGTGACAATAGTATTCTACACAAATTATGCCACTCATTTAGATCTGAAAATATATAATGAAAAATAAAAACAAGCCTGGATATACCAAGAGCTAGAAGACAGGCAGAGAAACTGGAACTCTCGTACTAGTGGGAATGCTAAATGGTACCTACACTAGAGACCAGTTTGCCAGTTTCTTAATAGTAAAACATATGCTTACTATAGGAATAGGACATGTACTTTCACTACTTCTATAGTAAGATTATTCATAGTAATGTTCAAATTGTATATTTGAACTATAAAAATTGCCATACAAAAAATAAGTATAATAGATATGGTTTTCAAATTTAAAATGAGTATTGTTTAAACTTGTGAACATGGTTGAAGAGTCTGTATGTGGAAATCATCTTTATGTGTGGCTTGTAGCTCTTCTAGTCAGCACTTTTTCTATCTGTTCATAGCTAATTCTCCTATTTTGAACTGTGAACTGCAGATTTATATATCCAATGGCTGGAACAATCTCCACTTAGGTGTCTACAGGCAATCCCTCATGGTTAAAGCCAAATGCCCCAGTTTATTCATTAGTAAATAACTCCATTCTCTCATCTGCTTAAGCCAAATTTCTAAACTATGCATGTTCCCTTAGGCATTCTGTTAGTAAACCTTGTCATTTCTGCCATTGAAATGTATCCAGAATCTTTTTACTTGTGAAAGCCACAGACAGGTGGTACCTGGACTATATCTTTCACTTCTGAGCAGCCCTTGTTTTCACTCCCTCCAAATCTGTTCTTCATGCAGAAACCAGACTAATGGTTTTAATACCTACATAAGATTATGTGACTCTTGTGTTCACAACCCTCCAATACATTTTTGTTTGTATTAGTTAGGGCACCTTTAGCCATAAACAACAACAACCGAAACACATAACACATTAGAAGATAAATTTTACTTAATGTCCTGATGGATGGGTAGCTCTTGTCAAGTAATGATTTGCACACTAACACATCTTCCAATTTGAGGCTTTTCATTTATAATGTGGCTTCCAAATTTTAAAAAAGATGGACCTAAAATTACCTGTAAAGTGTGAAGTAATCTATGTAAAAAAATCTTAAACATAAGATGTTCATTAAAATATTAATGAGGTTCTAATCTGATTGATGGGGTTATGATGACTATTTTTTCTTAAGCATGTTCTCCATTTTCCTATATTTTTACATTGCACATATATTGATTTTATAATTTTAGAAAAATAAACTTTTAAAAAGATGGTGACTCAAGAAGAGGTTTTCAGTCTCTGCCAAAAATTGACTCAAGTGATTAAAGAGAAAGATATATGGAGAGGTGCTATGGACTGAATTATGATTCTCCAAAATTTATATGTTGAGGCCCTGACACCCAATATGACTATATTTGGAGATAGGGCCCTTACAGAGGTAATTAAGGTTAAGTGAGGTCATAAGGGCTTGTTGGGGTAAGAGCTAAATGTTCCCCCACTCAGAAGGGTAAAGTCTGGAGATAAGGCAGTACCAAGGCAAAGTTAAGAGTCTCCTTTCTTGCTTCTACCTTGATGTTCACCTTGATAGGTTTTTCTTCACACTTAGTATAAACATGATTGCACCATGAGCTGCTTCTTCAACCCAGTGTTTCAAAAGCAGAGTTTATGCCTCTGCTGTAGTGACTGAACCCAGTAATCTGTGTGTGGTCAGGCCTGGTGTTGACAACTGTGGCTTGGATTACTTAGGCTTTTAGGGTCAATGACAGCAGAGGAGAATGGGCTTATCAAGCATGTAGGCGAGTATAGAATTTCTCACAAAAGAAAAAGCCCATGGACTTAAAAGCTTTTCTGTAAACACATTCTCACTTTCCCCAATTGTCAAATTGTTCAAAATCCATAGACAAGTTTTCCAACTGGAAGCCTTCTGCAATAGGCCATGGGCACTCCTGAGCCTGAAAAAGTGGAAATCACAGGAAGAATACCTCGAATGGTCTTTTTGTAAGACTGGAATAGAAGAGGCTAAGGAGCAGACAACTAAGATAACTACCATAGTTCCAACTCACTGAAAAAGCATTCAGGGCCTGGTGGAGACTGGATGTTTATAGCTCTCTCTACTCCCTCAGGTTGATTTCCTGGGAGTAGCTGGAGGGTCACATCCTCTCAATGACTTCCTCCAACATTACTTCCAACAAATTCCTCAGTCCAGCCCTGAAGGTAGTGGTTGCTCATGATATCTGCTATTCCTCTTTTCTATAGAGTTCCCTTAATTTTTATCAGTCAATCCCTCATTACTCCAATTCCCTGTTGTAGCTGATAATTCTTTATATTAAATTGCTATGATTTCTTTTTCTTGAATGGACAGTTATCAATGTCACTAGAGATTTCTAATCATTTGTTTTTTTTTTTATGTCTTTTCAATATAAAACACTTCTAAAATCTTTTTGTGCTGATTTATTTGCAAATAAGAGCACTAAGAGTAGCAGGTTTTCATGTCTTGCATTTTCATGGGATGCTTGTCACTCATATCAGGCTCTCCCAAACATTTCCACTTTAATTAGATTTATAAGTAAATAAATAAATAAATACAACTGCAAGCAGGGCCTTATTGACTAGGAAACTTTGGGCAAAGACCTAACATAGATACTTGGATAGAAAGGCACCTGGAACTACCTTGGGCCTCCTCTTTCTGGCTCAGGTATAGATTTAAAGCCCTTTATTCTGTGAACTGTGGCTTTACCTGCCAGATTTCTGTCAAAGTGTTTTGTCTCTTTAGAATTTGGGGGAATAAATTTTCGAATAAGAGATTTTATATTTAGCCAAGCTATTATATAAAGGTAAAAATATTATAGTAAGATAAGCAATTATATATGTCACCTTCTGGAATAAAGAAAGAAGGAAAACTTTGCAATTTATACCAGAACAACCAAAAAAGAATGGAGAAGGTAAGGAATCCAAGGATTGGTAGTGAGCATTGGCATCATTTAAATACAGAACTAAATTTAAATGAGTGTAATATATATGTTTATTTGTTCCAGACAAGTTTATTGAGTGCCTATGATGTCAATTTTTCCAAACCAATTCATGAATTTAATGAAGCTTCAGTTAAAATGCTAATAGAATTCTTTCAAGTTTAGTCTAAAAAGATTCATTAGAGCAAATGTAAAAATATATAGTTTAAAATTTTTGAAAAATAAAATTCATAAATGAGAAATGGTTCAACAAGTTACCAGAATTTATTATGATAGTACAATAATTAAGACAACATGGTATCAGCACAAGAATAGACATCCTAGGGGAACAGCGTGGAACACCTAGAAACAGTCCAGGTATGATGACTTCACACCATATATGTAACTAAACTCCATGTGACTAAAGTAATGACAACCTAAAAATCCTGTAAACGTTCTTGAAGAAAGCATAGATTATTTTTATAGAACTGTGGTGAGGAAAACATTCATAAGCAAGTCCCAAAGGCGGAAGTAAACTAAAAGATAATAGCACACACAAAGTTACATTGCTGTATGACAACATATATGTAACACAAGTAAAAGAAAATAAAGACTGAGAGAAGATTTGCCACATGTGTAAGATATAGAATGCAAATAACTTATAAATCAATACAGAGAGACAATATAGTGAAATCATGTGCAAGATATATTTAAAAATAAATCACACAGGAAGCAAAACAAATGGCTAATAAATTTAATGAAATGATTATCATAGTCACTAGGGATATGCAAATTAAAACAAAATGACAATTTGAACCAATCAATTGGTTAAAAATGTAAAAGACTGATAGTAGCCAGTGTTAGCAAGAGTGAAAGACAGTTTTGGAGCTGGATTTGGCAGCAACTATCAAAGCATAGATTTCACATACCCTTCAACAACATAATTCCTCTGCTAGGAATCTATTTAGTGTGAAAATGTGAACAAATGCACAAGATATTTATACTATGATGTTCATTGATGTGCTATATTTATTAACTAAACCTGGAAGACTACACTTAACGGCACAACACTGGAGAAGCATTTAAGTAAGTTACGATGGTGTGATGGTCCTCGGTTGACTTTTTCCTCAGATACATTCTCCTCTGTCTCTTTCCTTGCTGTGCATCTCCAAGGACGGATCCCGTAGATTTGTTTTCCTAGGCTCCTCTCTCAACTGGCTTGTGATTCATTTAGGCCAATGAGTAGTACTGCGGGAGACTGGTTGGCAGGGAGGAGCCACAGCAGTTTTTTCCATTCCCTCTCTGCTCCTGCTAGAAAGGTCCATTGTGGTTCTAACTGGTGACCCAGCCCCTAAGCTCAACCCACACAACCTCCTCCTTTTGTCCTTATAGCTTAAGGATGCAAGTGGCTTCCTATGATATTAATCTCTAGATTGCCTCTTTGTTCCCACTTGGCTTTTTACCTCTTCCATCATCTCTGTAATTAATTCTTTGTATTCTAGTTCCGCTACTTTAAATACTTGAAATAATTTTGTTTTCCTGCTTGGAATACACACACACACCTCTGCAGCCAGAAAAAAAAAAAAAGAAAAAAAAGAAAAAGCTATATAACCATATACTGAGCGGAAGAAAGTTCCTGATAAGTTGCTGGCTCCAAGAAGGAACATTGCTCTATCATATTGTTAATATGGTCTGTTAGAAAAAAATTTAAGCAGTGTGTGTATGTTAAAGTGCACTGACATGACGGTAATAATAAATAATAATAACCACCTCTGTAGGGAAAACAGGTATGGCAAAATACCCACTAGGACAAATTGTTCTTATGAAGTTGAAGGGAGGGATGTGTCTATGTTGAGAGGAAGGGGTACAGCTACTTATTACTTTATATACAGCTTTGTTGTATGAAATTTTTTCCCCCAAATGCATTACATTTGCAATTTCAAAACATTTTAAAAGCAAGTAATAAAACACTGTGTCTAATCTGATTCTGATTCTGGTCACTTTTATTAAATATGTATGTCCACATGTATTCCTTTGCCATGGTAATGCTCTGAAAGTACAGTCAATTGTGCAGTATTTTGGAAGTGCAAATTTGTTCCAAATAGTATTAATATGTTAGGGAATCCCTTAAGGCTGCCACCTGTGCTGATGTGTGGTTTTGTCAGGGAGCCACACCAGGTGAATATCAAAGGTTGCATTCAACCGAGCTGAAAGGTTGAGGAATACACAAAATGCACAGCTGCGCATGCCCTAAACACCTACCAGTGTCCTCAGTTCGGCTGTGCGTTATGAGCCATGGTATCCATATATGGTTTTACAACTCTCTGTATGACTTCAGGTAAGCCTCCTTCCAATGCTCCACAATGACTCACAATCTGTAACTCTTCCAATGCCCACTTCAGAGTTTTTCTCTAGACAAAGCAGCATATTTATTGCAGTATTTTTGCATTTCTTCATGTAACAATTCATGTGTAAAAATGTGCTACCATTTTTATTAGGCTCTGATTTTTTTTTTCTCCGTATGGGTTCTTACAAAGTTTTCGAGTGTGGCATCCTAATCCCATTTTCTTCATTAGCCCAGTGCTTTTTATTTCACAAATTGGTGTAATATAGTGATTTTTAGCAACACGTAAGTCATGTAATAGTGGAACTATGTTTCAAGGTAGTAATTTACTTGTTGCTTATCTAGAGTTTCTATTTTTTTTCTTAAAACAATTGTGTATTAATAATTTAAATCTCCATAGACATTTTTAAAAATAAAAGATTAGGCAGTAGCCAACGGATGAGTTCGGCTATTCTAGGTGTAAGGCTTGAGGCTGTTAGGGGAAGCTCTACACATTCACTAGTGATGCAGTCAAGTGCCCTCTGGTCTACATGCAAGAAACAATTAATTGAAGCTCCCAGAGATAAGGTCTCACAGGCACATCTTGGGAGCTTTATCAAACAGATAGCTTCTGCAGTAAATTTTAACAATCCCGATGTGACTAGTCAAGGTTCCATTGAACAATGTAAACTCTGTAATAAGCAAATGCCTCTAAATTGGTTTGCAAACACCCCCAGGTTAATATGACACAGATCCAGAAATATACCAGTTACGATACATTCAATGCTTTTTTGACTTTTAGGCTTAGTCTTGTTAAATGAGATTAGAACACCCTGTCCTTTCAGGAAATACGACTCTGAGGGGCGATGACAAACTTGAGCACCACGTGAACTGCAGTAAGGGAGAGAGAAAAAAACAAGAATTTTCTTCATGTGATTTGAGCCTTGAATTTCTGCCCACTTTTTCAGAGCGACCTTCCACCCATTAACACTCCTTTTTCTTCCCCTTTGCAAAGAGGTATCGTGTTTTTTTCTGGGCTTGGGCTTGTTTATCTTGTTTCGATCAGTTACTCCACCTACAGCCAAACTCCACTGTTTATCTCTGATTTGGGCAGGCTCACACCCCTCCCGCCCCGCAGGCCCGTTCCTGGGACGGCGCCCGCTGACCTTTGAACTCAGCCTGCTCCCAGCATTTTCCAGGCCTCTGCAGAGTGCTGTGGGCCCAGCTCTCCACCAGCTCTGTCCCCGGCCGGCTCTGACAAAGGGCTCCTTCTGTGCAGCACATCTCGGCCTCCTCGTGCAGCCTCTGGCTCCGGCCGCAGAATCACAAATATTCTCCAGCTGGGAATCAGAGCAGCCAGACATGAAGAGCCCAGAAGCCCAACAGGACGTTTCCGTTTCCCAGGGAATTCGCATGATGTTTTACGTGATGAGGCCCAATGAAACGTCATTCCAAACCCTGGAAGAGGTGCCCGATTATGTAAAACAGGTGAGGCTGTCTGGGAAGAGGCTGCTTTTGCTTTGTCTTAATAGGAAGTTAAACACATCTTGGGGTTTTGTTTACTTCCCTTCTTCAAATTCTAATAAAAGTAATTCCATTTCACAGAGACATGGAGCAAAAGTAGAATTTCTACGTATTTCCATACCATATCCATAACCACCTTCTCCTTTTAAACTCCCTTCCCCTGCTACGTCGCTCCAGAATACGACAAAACCTTTTAAAAAGTTTTCCTGGACACGGTGACATTACAGATTCAGCTGATAGAAGCTGACATCAGTAAACTTTGTAATGATTTTGTTTTTAAAGGGTAAGCTTGTCTCCTGCCTCCCAGGAAACTATTTCCTTTTTAATTTGTTAGAGTAGTTCTGCAGAATGGATACACAGCCCACGGAGTCCAGCTCTGACTTCCTAACTTTGAACTTGAACCAAGTTTTATTTGAAACCCTGAAGTGTTTAGAGGCACTTTTCACTTTTGGTTCCTGGCTATGATTGGAAATGGAAATATCCAGAATTAGACCTTGAATACTGAAGTTCCCCACCCAGTCAATGTTGTTCCTATAACACTTACTAGTTCAGACCAGAAATAGAAAAAAAAAAAAATGACATCAGAGAATATGTTCTTGGGAGTTCAGCTTTGAAAACTTTAAAACTCATGACCAGCTTCCAAATGAGTGAAGCCCATAACTTTTTTCAGGATTAGATATTACCCCTACTTTCTGATTTTTTTAAGGGAAAAAAAGTGGTACTTACATCTTTAAAATAATTATTTGTTATATTGTAACACCAAATCTAGTCCAATATTTGGTCATTGGTAGTGGAGCCTAAAAACACCTATTATATAAGACAAAATTAAAGCTGAACAAATAAAATCGAATGAAGCTTCAAACATTTATGACATCCTTTGAAATACTCAGAATATTCTTTGTTCCCACAGTTTCAATTATGTCATTCCTATAATATTAATACAGAAAAGCAGAATTCTCTCTTCTTTTTTCCTTTTTTGCTCAATCCTTCCATCCAGCCCCCCCCCCCCGCCCCCCAAACATCCCCTGCTACCAGAGCTGTCTGCTTGCTCTCTATGAGTCTGTCTCTATTTTGCTGTGGTGATTGTGGGGGGTAGGGGTGGGTGAGGGGATAGAGGGGATAGATGGTGATGGAAAAAATAAAATAAAGTTTAAAATTTAAATTAAAAAAAGAAAAACTAGAATTGTGTACATCTTTAAGGACTACCTCTTAAAGTGATTCTAGCTTCGCCAAATGATAATAGACTTGTGATTTTTGCACTTCTTTTAAAATGTATATTTTAGATCTAACTTGTAACATGTCCCCCCAGTCTTATGTTCTTGGTGCAATTATCATGGTTACATCTGTTTATATTTTGTTTCCCAATTAGCTGGTAGAATGGAGCACCTGTGTAGTATATGTCTGAAATTATCAAATTTATTCGCTAGGAGAAAATGATCCCCTAGGAAAGGTGTATACCTTCTTCTTCTATGAGATGTCACTCTGGACCTCCCACTTCTGGAATGACTAATGAGGAAATGTGAGAGGATTTCCTACCGAGCACAATAGCATCTCTTTTCTGCAATTTCCTTTCCAGGCAACTCCATTTTTCATCTCCTTGATGCTGCTGGAATTGGTTGTCAGCTGGATTCGAAAAGGGAAGCCCCCAGGTCGTTTGGATGATGCATTAACATCGATATCAGCGGGTGTTGTCTCTCGGCTTCCAAGGTGAATTAGTTGGTTAGCAACACTGAAGGAACCAACTGAAATTCTCAAATATGATGGAAAAGGAATTTGTTTGCACATATATCTCCAAAGAACTCAGTTACTGTCATTATTTAAAATTTTGATATTTTGTTTATTATGGAGTTTTCTTCCCATTCATTTCAAAATACTCCTCTAAATATTACTTATCTTGATTACTGAGCTAATTGGTGCCCCTTTAAATTTTGTGTCTGGAAGAGTGTGCTTCATTTGCCTTATCCTAGGCCCAGGCCTGAGTTATAGTTTAGTTCTCAATTGGAAAATTAATTTTGCTTCAGGAAAATTCAGATACTATAGAAATCTGATGTGCAGACACTCCCTAGTCAAAATCCCATAAAACTGGATCACTACAGTGGTTTCCTAAGTGGTACCCTACCTATGGGCCTACCTCATTGTAGCCAGACATTTCCATAATGTGAATCTGGTGGCAAGTCTTTACAGGTTCCATATCTCCTGAGGATAATGTATGAATTCCTTTCCTGATCTTTGGAGGCCTTGGCCTGTCCATCTTTTCTTCTGGTCCCTTAATTATCATTCCCCCTTTTGCAATATTTGTTCCTTCCATACTCTATTTCTTGCCATTGCCCAGAGGTCACACATATTTCCCTCTGCTTGGAAAGCCACCTATGTGATGAATTCTGATTCATTTCTTAAGTCTAGGCATGGACTTCTCTTGAAGAGTCATGCTCTTCAGCAAATCATATTTGCTTTCCAACCCTACCTTAGACACCACTCCGTCATGGTCCCATGGAATCTTGTGCCTACCCCAGGCATAGAATCGTCTCCTGGCCTTGTCTCACCAGCTCTCTCCCCAGCCCTTCCTGCTAGCTTGTGTGCAACCTGGAAGCAAGAGGTGTTGGTATTAACTCCTTTGCCTGGAATAATGTTTGGCACGTGGTAGTTTTTTAGTTTTATTTTATTTTAGAAACCACATTTAATATTCTCATAGTATACATCCAATGATAAAATTGGATTATGAGGAACCCAAACAACAGTAAGCAGTAAATGACCGATGTGGGGGAGGAACAAACTTCCCTCTACTCTCAAGGTTCTTCTGGTTGGTCTAGTAATTAAGTAGACAGGAGACAGATTAGCAAGAGCAAAAAAACACCACATTTAATACATGCATATGTATGGGAACCCTGCATACATGAGAGAGTCAGAGACCCACATGCAGGAGAGGTTCAGAGGCTGAAAGGGAACATGGGTGTAAAAGAAGACATCCTGAGCTAGGGATGAGGTGAGGTGCCTTGGGGGCTTCAAAGGGTCATTGGAGGGCCAATAAGAAGAGCAGAACCTTAGTAAATAGAAGTCTACCTTGCTCTATAGAGAGGGCAAAAAAAGTTATCTCTGATCATTTCCTAGGGGCAAGGCATCTAATTCACATTCTTCTGGGTAGTTAAGGGGTGAGGGAGGGAAGTGTCTCTTGAGCTTGCAGCTAAAGTTGATTTTAGCTCAAAACAGTCTGCATACCACAGAGGCATACTTGGGGTGACTCATTCTGGACCCCCACACCTACTACATTTTAGAAAGAGTAAATTATGATGTGTGTAGAGGAGAAACCCATGAGGATTTTCCAAAGAGGAGAGGCTGAGGGAAGATTCCCTTAGTAGCACTTGCTTTGTGTTGTTGATGAATGTGCTCATTCCTGCTTCCCACCCATTGCTTCTATTACTGTTTTAAGAGCTTTACTTCTGACTAGTGCTCATTACTTAGGAATGTTTCTATGAACCACCCAGTGGGAAACCAAGGTGGATTTAAAAATAAAATAAAATAAAATGAAAACTTAAAGATATCTGACAAAAGGTGAAATAATTTCATACAATTGCATAAAATTGTCTAGAGAGGAAGTAAACCTAAAAGTCAAACTTCTTTCATAAATGGCACTATAAGAAATATAGGTTAATAGGTATAAAATAATAGTAATAACAATAATTACAATAATAAATGCTCTCTCTGAAGAACTACTTGTATGGTTGCACGTTGTTTCAAAATCAGAGGCTATATCTCGAGTTATTTGCAGTTAATTCCCAGAATACCCTAAATAAGAATTTACAATTATACATAATATCCTCTATTTCCTATCGCCCTTGAATAGAACTGAACAAGAAAAACCTCCAACCTACTCAAAGGATATGTACATTTGGTTATTGAAAAATCCCCATTTGGTTACTGTAGTTTATTCTGAGAAAGTTAAGTGTGTATAGGTTTATGGAAATCGGACAACTGATGAACTGTAAAAATAACTTGGTAACTGAGAAGTACCCTGCACGTGCAGTTTTGAATCGCATATTCTGTTGAGTTGAAATGAATTCACTCCGGGAGACATCAAGTTGAATGAACACTTCAGCATTTCTTTTACTCTTTCAAGTTTGACTTTGGTCAAAGTGAAATCTGATTGTTCTCTTATCATAACATTTTAACTACTGGACATATAAACTGCATCCTCAGTACAATTTCTGCTCAGCAGTGCAAGTTCAAGATGGTACAGAGTTATAACAGGATATGCAAGAATCAGAAGTATATTTTCGCTAAAAAACAAACCCCCAAAGCATGAAGGAAGATGGGAAGGGAGGAGGGAGGAGAGAGAGAGAGAGAGAGATTCCTCTCATCCACATTCCACTACTCATAACACTCCTTAAGCTAACACAAGCTGTTAACTCTGGTGCCCTTTAAAAGAAAGGTGAAAGGTTGTGAACTGGAATTTGGAGCATACTTTTCCATAGCTGTATTTTGAATGAGAACAGCAAATGGCTTCTTTTTTTATTCTGGCAGGTGTGAACAGCAATTCTAAACTATGAAGTGTGGATAGTTCTGTAAGTTTCGCAAAAAGGATTTTTACCTTTCACAGCCTTTTGCCTAAAAGAGCTCAGCAAAGCAAATTATCTGGAAATAAAATTATAAAATATTTGTATTTATTTTGTTGCTATTAAAAAAAACCCAAAACCACAGATGTAAGCAGAGAAGGAAAGCTGATCCTCAGGATCCAACCCACTCCTTCCCTCGGCAAAAGCCGAGAAGGATTGAGCAGAAACTCTTAAAACGCTATTTCAGTTGAAGCCACGGCGTCAGGGGGAATCCTCGTGCAAATCATTAACAGCTGAAGGTTAGATTAACACGGCAGCGATCGCATCCTCTCCGAGGGACTAATTTCATTTTCCACAGGAGCAACGGCGGCTTGCTGAGTCCTTTAAATACCCGATTGCGAGGGAAGCGGCAGTGGCCCATTTGTTAATTCATTTGAGAGGAGTTACATTTGGATAATAATTCCGAGTAGGCATGTGGCCTCTGACAGAAGGAGCGGTGGGAATCAAAGGGAAACCCTGAACAGATTTTTCCACTTTGCCCTTCATGTGATGGAAATGATGTATGCAGACTTTGAGGAAAAACAATGTTTATTTGAGGATCTCCATTTTTATTGTTACATAAAATTTGAAATGTCCTGAAGATTAGTAGCATACGTACCCCATTGATAGAGAAAACGACGTGCTGTACCTTTCAAATCTTTATGTCAGGGAAAAAATTAATCATAGACAAGATTATATCTTATTTACAAGCCTGTCGAACAGGCCATCGTGTGTAATAAAAGTCCATCCGTCCTTAGAACCAGATTCTGGGCCAGCTTTGCATCTGTTTTGCTCTTCTGTAGTCCAGTGGGCAACGCTCCTGGGCAGAATCTAGTCTGGAAATTATAGCCAGATATTTTTACTTATCATAGTTAACTGCAGTGTATTCCACGCAGATCACCTGCTTTTCTATCAGTCATTGGCATACGTGGCTTTAAAAAAATTAAACTTAGCAAAACTGTTACTGAATCTGTTTTTGAAAAAATCTATCTGAAACCTGTGAAATATATGGCTACTGACTTAAATGCTAACGAGTGAAAAATAATCACATCTTTTTCCCCCCCTGCTTCTTTAAGCAGAACTCAATTTCCAAACCTTCATTAGAAAACCGGGACCTCAATTTGTTACTTCCTTCCAATGTTTCTGCTTCCATAAATTGCACCCTCCCCAGAGAAATGTTATTCCTGATATAAATATCTACAGTATGTTTGTTTTTAATGGGTTCATTTATTCTGTTGAAACAGCAGATTATAAATCAAATGGCAATAGGTTGGAGGAATAATTTAAGTAGGTAAATTTTCAAATAAGTTGGGGACTCTCCACTTTTAATACGTATGGGTCACTGCCAAATTTCACTATGGAGTTAGCTCCAGAATGTTCAAGCCTATATAGGCACAGTTTTACTGGCCATGACTGCCCTGGAATTTTCCATTCCTGACAAGAAAATTTCAAAAAAGAATTTTTTAAAAAGGAGGAAATGAAACATCTTTGAAATACTTTTGACTCCTTGGGGTGGGACTGGAGAATAAAGAAAAATTGTATACTGGGTTTTTATATGAGACTTTAGGATCAGAGACAATACTGCCTTTGGCAACATCAGACTTCTAACAAATGAGTGCCTGTCATTTTGGATGATGACTTTAATAAAGGGTTATTCTTTGTCCAAAATAAGAGATAAATGTGTTTGTGTAATATTAATAATAATATTGAATATTGATAGTAATGTATTTATTAACCTGGAACATTATTAAAAGAACATTCCCTGTGAAGAAAATAAAATTTTAAAACTTGCTGGTTTGTTAATTATATTTGCTAAGGAGAAAGCCTCATTTCTTCTAAACTTCTACCTTAGAAACCTTGGAAATAGACTTTGTTATTACTTGGGTCCCTTCAGAGGTTGCTGTTAGAATAACCTTCCCTATTGCGTGCAAACTTCCTTGTGTTTATCAGGCGGGGTTTGTGCACTTATTCAATGGAGTAATTGAGTGACTTGTAGTAATTTACTTCTGGCAAAGTGAAAAATGATACAGATTTACTTTAAAATCTACCACACTGTGTATAGAAAAGTCTGTGATTTTGTGGCTGTCATAAAATGAAATAAGATAAAATAATTGTTTCATAAATGTAATGCCATTTCACAGCAAGTTATAGTGGTACACATTTTATCTGTCTGCAGAAGGTAGAGGTCATATTATGTATTTTGTTATTACTGAGCAAAAATTAATATTCCACTAGATGGAGCAAAAGTGGCAGCTGCTATACAGATAAACAGTGCAAGTTCCTGGGCCAGGTTTAAGAGATTTTGGAATTAACAAATAACAAAATTTCTTGGGAAAACGAATATCTATATCATGCAAATTTATTTATTTATTATTTATTTATTTATTTATTCATTTATTTATAACTACCTGAAGCTTGTAAGGATATTTAGAATGATGTCATCTAAGTATTGATTGATTTTCTGATTTATGGGACAAGATTACTAGATATAAAAATGTGCAATTTATTTTCTTTCACTTTGCATAATCTGGCCAAATCGAACAGTACACATAGCTCTAATGACAGTTGTGAAATAGTATAAATTGGCAGATGTCCGTGAGTACTGGGTACATAATTCATAATGCTGAAAGTTGCCTTGACATTTTAACAATTTGCAAGGAGAGCATGACATTTCATTTGTTTGGTAAATGATTAAAGCATGAAAGTATTTGAGATCTAGATAATTTTATGGTCCATTCAGCCTAATGCTCTCAGATCTGAAAGGGTGAATGACATGTCCAACATTACCTTTCTATTTTACATTCAAACTGAGATAACTATTATAACTAATTAGCTTTAATCAGTAATCACAATCTCCAATAATATTCATTCTAATTTACTATTTAAAAAATCTGAACATTATAAATTAACTTTATCTTTTAAAAAAATCCCGGATCATACTGGTTTAGCAATTTAGTGTCTCACCAGATTTTATAGTAACTAAATATTGACAGGACACATTACTAGTGTTGAGAGAAAATGTTATATAAACACAAAGAATTGGCTACTTCTCATTTTCCAAAAGACTGACCTCAGACACAAGAGAAAATAGCTCTTTGCAGGGAATTTATGAAGAAAATAGGGCAAAGAAAGGAAAGCCTCTCTATATATACACAGATTGTTGATTAGAGGATTCTAATGTCTCCTTATATTTAGATCATTTTGTGTTCTTGCATTCAAACCTAGTGAGTAAAGGGGATCTAGTATTGGGTTATTCAAAACCCCTGTGTTACCCAATATTCCGTCTCCACGTGATCCAGTAAGCTCACTATATACATACGTATTACATATGGCACTTCCCACAGGATGGGGTTTACAGGGTTGAAGTCTGAATTCCAGAGTGCAGAGTCATATGCTGGGGGCTGGGGCTGGGAGAAGATGAAGGAATTTGGGGGGAAAAAGAGGAAGGCGCTTTGGTTTATGATTCAAGGCCTGGTGGGAACATTTTTGAAAATGTAGGTGCTATTTCCTGCAATCAAGGGCTTTCCAGAGCTTGCTAATCATTTCCCAGCTGTATCCCTTCGCTGAATTGTTTTTAGTTGTGGGCAGTCCGTGGCTGTTTTTTCCCCATTTCTGATGGAAGAAGATCGTATCCATCTTGCTGATAGAAAGCAGGGAATTTAACTCCCGCAACTTCTCCCCTCTTTCCCTTTGCCTTGAGGAAAGTTTGGCTTCGTGCTAAAGTGTGAAAAAAAATTAAAAGCCTCGACTGTAGGATGTCAGGTATATTTCAGCTCGATTTGTGTCAACCCTAATAAGTAAGTTGACAAAGTAATAAATTGGGTGTCTGCTCAAGATCTGGCACCTGTACAGGAAATAAAAAGTATTTCAAGCGCAGGCAGGTTCTCTTTATTTTACAAATGGGAGTTTTCCAGGGACCCTCTTCCTTTTATTGGGGTTTTGGTGTCTTAAAATATATTTCAGTTCTGACTGCAACCTGCAAGAAAGACAGCAACTTAAAAAAAAAGATTCTGAACGGTGGGACGTTGATGAGGCTGGTGATGATGTTTGTCCTGTTCACCTCTGTGTCCTCCCTGTCTTGTGCTGTCCCTGGCACCTAGTAGGTTCCTAATATGGATTTATTGAATAATTGAATGAACCCATGAACGGATGGGTTTTGACAGCGTGTACTAAAACAAATGTAAAAAGATGTAGTTTATTTCAATTTTTTGTTGTATTTTCTCAGTTTTAATTTTTCTTTCTGGATCAGTCTATTTTAGGGTATCAACTGGGGCAATTTTTGTCCCCAAGAAAATTTGGACATTTTGTTTTCACAGCTTGGGTAGAGGGCTATGCTATTGGCACCTAGGAAGCAGAGGTCAGGTGTGCTGCTGAACAGTTTACAGTTCACAAGACAGGCCTTCACACCAAAGAACGACCCGCCCGAATGGCAATAGTGGCAAAGTTTACAATCCTTGTTTTAGAGAAATTATTGGATTTAACCATATAAAACTGATATTAGTTATCATTTTTACCTAAAAGTTAAATTTTATATGGTTAACCTTCTACTAATGGGTAATAGGAAACAATTTTAAGATTTCATAATTTGGGTAACAGTTTCCATAGGACAGACCTCTACAAAAAAGAATGTTCTTGTCCAGATGTCAAGAATTATACTTGAGAAGCCTAGTCTAAATATATAAAAGTTACCAACCAAGCTAAGATGCTTTAGAATAAATTTACTCCCCCACTTTAATAGATAACCCCTATAACAAATTGGAAGACAAGTTCTAAATTTAGATTCTTGGATTCCTCATGGTTCCAGAACAGGGTGGGAGCCCCTGGCCCCACAGCCTGTCCTGTCTTGTAAGGTACCATATTCATGTGCGTGGACACCCCAGATTGCTGTCCCACCTTTGTCTACATGTCCGAAAATAGACACTCTTGACTGCCTTGTCATGTCTAGAAGTTTGCGCACCTGCACAGGCCAGCCTTCTAAAGGACTGGACCAGGAACGAGGCCCGCGAAGGGCCTGCAAGCAGGCTTGGACCACTTGGACAGGGGGTTGTGGAATATCCAGAACGTGGCAAGGGTTGTGAGAGGAGTTGTGGGCAGGCAGTTCCTTTGGGTCAAAGACACACGCAGGGACAAAGATGCTCTTTCCAGCCATATAACTGTTGAAGGTCATTGAGAGAAATGTGGGTTGGCCCATGAACTGGACGTGGGCAATGGAGGCTTCTTACCCCATCTCCTGTCCTTGGGGTATATGCTCTGCCTCCTAGTCCCACACCAGCAGCTGTTTCAGGACGCAGCCTTGAGAGAGTCAAGTGTTGTTGAGACCATCTGGATTGAATACGTGACTGAACCTAGTTAAGGCCGCTACACAGACATACCTCATTTTATTGCAATTCACTTTATTGCGCTTCACAGGTGTTGCGTTTTTTTAAAAATAATTGAAGGCAAGACCCTCCACCAACAAAAAGGTTATGACTCACTTCATTGCAGTAGTCTGGCCCCAAACCCTTTTAAGATTCTTGCGGGCTGGTGCAGAGATTTACTCATCTTGAGGTTGCCCAAGACAAGCCTTGAATGTAAGTTTCCTTGTTTTTTTAAACTTGCCACCTACCAGCCTGAAGTGGTCTGTCTCTTTCTTAGGTCTCTGGTTACTAGGGCCATTTTACAAAACTAAAAAAAATCTCGAATTGAAAATTGGGTTTTCAGATCTATTGATGTGCAGTCCTTTTCAAAAGTGTAGGCATTTGGCATTTCTATTAGTTATTTATATTAATGCAGTTGTAAAATAGCCTACTGTTTTATTTACAGATTAAATGATAGAAGCATTCAAAAAATGAGACAATTCTAAAGTTATTATATCATAATTAAAGTTATATCATCATTAAATCAATCTCTAAAAGACCTAGTAACATGTTCACTCATAGAAGCTGACTGTGTAAAAGGAAATGCTATTAAAATGGTGAATTTTAGCAGTATACTAATTTAAGCTGGTTCTTCAACTTTTATTTAAAATTAAAATATTTAAGAATTTCCTCACTTGTTCATGGCTTATAAATAAATCTTCAGTAGGTAGAATTATCATTTCTTTTTACATGCAAATGATAAAAAGAAAAAGTCAATTCAATCAAATTTGTAAAAAAAAAAAAAAAAAAAAAGGAATAATTACCATGAGTCTGAGTCTGATCTTAAACTTGACCACAGTAAATTTAAAGAAAGTAATTACCACACTATACTTTTTGGAAGTTCTTGAAATAAGAATTTACAATTTACAGCTTGGTACAATGGAGCAAGACATATCCTGTTGTCAGGGTTTTAAAAACAATTGTTTATTTTAACTAGATTCATATACTTTGTTTCTGGGGTAAGATTATTCCCTTATACCTTGAGAGCTGTAGTTTATATTAAGACAAGGAATATTGAAATGCTATGAGTATCCAATTTGCAATCTTGAGAATGACATCTAAAAACTATTAGAAGTGTGTGTGTGTGTGTGTGTGTGTGTGTGTGTGTGTGCACGTGGACACACACACGCTACTATAAAGAGGAGGGAAGGAGGGAGTAGAGAGGAAGAGAGAAAAATCAGAAGCCAGAAGCAACTTTAACCTAAAGGCAAATATTATGGTAGTAACATATTTTAAGGCAGTAGGCAATTTGCTTTTAAAATATGCTATTTATAATTTCTACCTTTTATACTTACTTTAAAAAGCACCCTTATCATGTTCATTAAGATTTAGGAATGACAAGTACAGAAAGTACACCAGGGTTTTGTCATGTTTATGTTTATGGGTTCCAAGAAAAGTATTTTAAGAGACAAAAAAGATGAATGGCATCCTAAGTTCCATGACACTGAGAGTGCAAATAGGTGGCCTCTGTGACACCTATGAAACAAAAGGAAACATTACGTGAGTCATCTGATACCGAGAAAATTGAGTCTCTTAAAAGGCACTATGGAGTGAGTAATCAGAAACAATGGCGAAGGGGGAAGGATTATATTTTACACATGAATATATTAATTTTTAAATATTATCTAAAATACTTTAGCATAATTTTACATCTAAAATGTAGTATAATCATTGTGAATTTTATTTTCCCAGTTTGTTTTCCAGGAGCGTCGAACTGACCAGTTACATTTATATCTGGGAGAACTACAGGCTAGTCATTTTACCTTGGGACTCTCCATGGACTTGGTATTTAACCTTCTTAGGAGTTGACTTAGGCTACTATTGGTTCCATCGCATGGCCCATGGTAAGTGGCAAATCAAGGCTTTACTGATAATTTCTGTTGAGCTGTGTTTGGCACATGGTCAGTGTTTAGTAAATATTTATTGAACTAATGAATAATAAATGAATAACATCGTTTATGTTGCAGCATATAAAGATTAATCATGAAATTTTACTTTGGAACTTAGATGGAAACAATCTGAAGTGACTTTTTAAAAAGTGAAATTATTAGAGGTGCATTTTTTATACTCCTATCTCATTTATTATAAGAAACTGTTCAGAAATTGATGGTTCTACCATTACTTTTTATATCTTGCCTTACATTGTTGTTATTATGACTTGCTTGCTGGAGCCTACAGACACGTGCAAATTCAAATTCCCCATCCCATTCACCCAGGGCCATTCAGAAGAGCTCAGTAACAGCACGGAGTCCTAGGTAACGTGTGCTGTTACACTAAGCTTGATGGAAGCTCTTGGCAGCACCCCCTCATTACAAATGAAAATACAGTCAGCTAGGCGTTAACTGTAGTGCACTTTCGCATTACCGTAGCTTTGCAAAATTACTCATCTAACTCAAAGCCCTGTTACTGCTCTGGTTCTCGGAATTTACTTTTGGGGATTCTTGGCTGCCCCCTCCAAAGAAATATTTTGTAATGGAAAGAGAAGTGCAGGAAACGGCCTGAACCTCTGTAGGGGTAAGTGGAGGTTGGGGAATGAGTGCAGAGCTGAGGTGAGCGAGTGGTCTCCGAGGACAGAGAAGGCAGGCCAGAGTATTTGGGAAGGGAAATGGGGAAAGGGCTAATTTTGAAAAACTCCTGAAGAGCACAACTCAGGATTTCAGTGGGTGGGTGGGTTGAGTAGGTGGGGAGGAAGGAAGGAAGAGGAAGAGACCTGGAATAATAATAAAAAATAGATGGGAGATGGAAAGAAGAGACCTGAGATCAGGGTGCATAACTGAGCTGTGTGTGTAGGAGTAGGTGACCAAATATCCTTCCTAAGCAAGGACAGAGGAAAGACAAGCAGCACCCACAGGCGCTCGCTTAAGGCGGCTAAACTTTAAAACAGCATTGCTTTTGCGAAAAACTTTAAACATATACATTTCAGGAAACTGTAAAGAGCGTTAATTCATTAAAATAATGTGAGACGAACATGCAAACTAGAAAAAGTAATTTATTTTGTGTGTGATAACCTTTGTCTTTGAAAATAATAGGTCAGCTCCTGACATCATTTCCTCATATTTAAATGCAAGAGGATACTCCCAAATTGAACGTGATTAAGAGTAAAATATGGTCTAGGTAGTATTATTTCAAAATAATGCTTTTTCTCCCTAAAATGAACCCACTGGCAGTCTTCCTTACTTTGTATGCAGCAACTGGTTAATGCAGAAAGCATTTGCGTTCTGTTAGCTAATCTCAGGAACCTGCTAATATCACACTGTCCTGTGTGGATGTGTTTGTTTGGGAAATCTGCAAATTCGCTTAAATTTTGAAAGGCCATTACAACAGGAAACAAAGAACCAACAAAGTATTACCAAATATAAAACTTTTAAAAAATAAGTTGATGGCTAAGGGCTCTCAGTGAAGAGCAATAAAGTAAAATAATATATTAAAAACATGAAATCAAGGCTGTTTAAAGTATGCTTCCCATTAGAAAAAAACTGAACTGAGTCCAGTGGAGGCAGGCACTAAAAAAAAATCTGAAAACCTTCTGGAAAAACACTCACCACCTTTAGGCTCTGGAGCCTAATCATAAGTTCAAAGACTTTTGACTTGTGATGGAAAGCTAGTAGGAAAAAATAAATTATGGAGTTGAATGTGTCAAACTTCAAAATGACAGTCAATTTTTAAATTCTTTTTGATAATATAGAATATTAAAATAGCTTTTTAGAAATCCCGTGATACACAGGGACAAGAAAAACTTATAATATCAAATTTCTTGAGCCTCTTGGATTACTAAGCTTATACTGGTTAATTGGTTCAATTTATTCAACTGAAAAGTTTGAACAGTTCTAAAATCCAAATGTCTCAAAATATGAGAAATAACTCTGCTTCTCCTAGTTAATGTGTTACTTTCCTTTCACTATTTGCAATAAAATGATATAACTATATTCCACATTTGTTAATATGTTAAATGCTATGAGTTTTGAAGAAATAATAATTCTCTTTTTATATATAGTTAAATTACTTTTTTAGCAACCAAAATTATTGCTAGATATTTTTTGTTGTTGTTACTTACTTGTTTTGATACATGGGGAATTTTCTCACATAAGGGGACAGTTTGGTGTTAGTGAAAAAGAATTTATTCTCCAAAACTTGAATTTCATTTCTATTTCTTTGCAAAAGAGCAGAGGGATATTTGAGGCTGTACATGTTATTTATATTATATTCCATTTTTCTCTGAAATAATGAGAAAGAAATTGTTAATCATTGTCAACATACACTAAAAAAGAGAAGCACAATAATTTCTATAGAGTGACAACTTTAGAAAGAAATGTAAAAGAATAAAATTAAATAGGTCTTCAATTAAAAGTAGCTTCTTGCATGCTTAATTTCTATTACAAAAGGATGCATTATTTTTTTATGCTTTCTATTAGTTATACTAAACATGTAAGATAACAAGTAAAGGTTTTTAAGGGAACATTTAAAATATAAATGATTACCTCTTTGCAAGAGTAAGAGTGAACTGTCTAAAAGAAGGACTTAGCTTCTTTTTCCAGAGTGCTATCTATGTTCCCTGGGTCACATAACAGACTAGTGTACTGGAACCTGGTAAAAGACTATCTTGTCTTAGGGGGTAGTAACATGAGTGTATATATTTATAAAAATTTATTAAGTTGTATGTTAAAGCTTATGTACTTTGTGCCTCAATAAAATATTAAGTTGCTAAATAACACCACTAACATGACTTCTTGGTAAATAGTTTGAAGTCAGAATGATATAATAGGTAACTATATTTAGAAAAAAGAACCAAGAAATTATTACCTGTGACTGTGAGCATAAACGTGTGACTTTACACAGGATGGGGGCAGTAACAGCAGGCCAGTTATTAATTTTATTGCCTTCTCCAAATGCTTCTTTGCTATTTCTTGTGCTACCGGAGGTGGGCCCTTTAGATGATTCTCCTTTACCAGCTGACTTGATGTTAGGCTTTGCCAATTTAAGGGACTGGAGAGATACTACAAAGCCAGAACAGCAGGAAGGGACTTAGTTTCCTTTTCCAGAGTGCTATTTTCTCTGTGCCACTTAACAGACTAGTACATGGGGAACCCGGGAGTGTTTACTTCATGGCTTAAGCTCTAGCCTAAATCTTCTGATAAAACCTGTGTCCTCTGGGATCAGAGGCCTACCTGTAATCCTCACCCTCTGGGTGCTACACACTCTAGCAAGTACCTAGGTCACCAGCAAAGTTCCTGTGCTAGTCACAACCTCTGAATCAAAGATATCTGATTCTTAGACTTGGAGTGAGAGGCTCTGCCTAGTTCCCTCTCCCTCAGGTCTATAGGCAATAGCTGTGTTCTGCAGGTGCTCTTTCTATACCACTTAACTACTCCTCATTTACCTCTTTTAGTAGTTAACACTTTTTTTACTAGTTAATAATTCTTTTAATTAAATTTATTGGGCTGACATTTGTTAATAAAATTATATAGGTTCCAAGTGTACAATTCTATAATATATCATCTGTAAATTGCATTGTGTGTTTACCACCCAAAGTCAAATCTCTGTTACCGTACATTTGACCCCCTCACCCTCCCTGCCTCTGGTAACCACCATACTCTTGTCTGAGTCTATGAGTTTTTGTTTGTTGGTTTGTCCTGTTTGTTCACTTGTTGCTTTCCATTTCATATCCCACATATGAGTGAAATCATATGGTTTCTAACTTTTTCTGACTGACTTATTTCACTTAGCACGATATTCTCAAGATCCATCCGTGTTGTTGCAAACGACAGTGTTTCATCTTTTCTTATGGCTGTCGTTCCATGGTATATATGTACCACATCTTCTTTATCCAATCATCTCTCTAAGGACACTTTTTTCCATGTCTTGTCCACCATGAATAATCCTACAATGAACATAGGAGTACGTATATCTTTATGAATAAAAGTTTTCAAAATCTTTAGGTAGATACCCAGAAGAGGGGTTGCTGGGTCGTATGGTAACTCTATTCTTAACATTTTGAGGAATCGCCATACTGTGTTCCATAGGGGCTGTACCAGTTTACACTCCCACCAGTAATAAATGAGGGTCCCTTTATCTCCACAACCTCTCCCACACTTATTACTTGTTCCTTATTGAAATTATTGGTGCGGTGTCTGTCTAATTGGACCCTGGCTGACATAGCCAGCCTCCTCACACAGTATATAGGGCTCTAAATTAGAGTTCACCTAACTATATTTTTAATTATTTCATTCTGAACATTGATTATACAGTCAGTCTACAACACCATTTAATTCAGCTCTGAAATAAAGGTTTTCATCTGTAAAATAGTTATAATAAACACTCTGTAAAATCCCCTCAAAACTCCAATTCCTTTAGTTGACAAATTAACTGCTTAGTTTATTTTCTATTCTTCCTATCTTTCTGTATTTAAACAAGGTGGATGATAACAACTTTTATGTAATTAGTTACAAACACTTATTCCCCTACTTTATTGTGATGAAGTGAGCCTTTGCATATGGCTATTAAACTTACTTTGTATATTTTTCTGACTTGGAAGGGAGTTAAATTTAGACCATCCCAATTTCTATCATTGTTTAAACAAAGAACATAAACAGATGTATTAATCAGAAGTTATTTTATTTTGTGTTGATGCCAGGATTGTGCTCTGTATTAAAGAATAAATTACATTGTTACATTTGTATTTCTCATTTAAATACCAGAATATACCTATTTTTATAACTTTGCTATATATTATGCCTCACTATTTTAAAAATGTAATGCGATTGTATTCTTATTTGATCAGTCTGGTGAAGTCTGCTCAGTAGCTGCCTGAGTTACTGCCACTCCCCTTGCTCACCCCCAGGATTTCTCACCTCGGGCAGCTCCTGGTGTAGTCATCACTTAGGACGCGTGTGAGGGGAGCCTTGCACTTCCCACCAACCTGCTTATGGCTTCCAGTTTCTCAAAACTTTCTGTTAAAAAGCATGGCACCTATGTTAACCATTTTCCTCTGAGTTCATTTCCATGACAGAGGCTACCTTATGTTTATTGTTAAACATCTGTCCATAGAAACACTTAAACTGTGTATGAATGAAAAGGTTGCCATTATTTTTCTTCAGAGAGCCCCATTTGAGAGAGCCTTCTTCCTAGAAATAACTTCTTTTTTTTTTCTTTAATCCTCACTGGAGGATATTTTTTCCATTGCTTTTCAGAGAGAGTGGAAGAGGGGGAGAGAGAGAGGAACATCGATGTGAGAGAGACGCATCGATTGGTTGCCTCCTGCATGCGCCCCTCCCCGGGGCTGAGCCTGCAACTGAGGTACATGCCCTTGGCTGGAATCGAACCCGGGGCCCTTCAGTTCCAGGGCCAATGCTCTAGCCATTGAGCCAAACTGGCCAGGATGAAATAACATTCTTATTGCTGGCAGCTGCAGTCACCCTTAGAGCCACAGCCTAAAGGTCCTTTGGTGTTCTTAGGGTCTCTGTGTAGGTAATGCATGGAAAGCCCATTTGAAAGAAAGATCCTGGCCGTCGCCTAGGTGTTGAAGGTATAGATGCATTGAGATATCAAGAGGGGAACATATACACTTGATAATGAAGATTAAAATCTTCAGGCATCTCCATCAGCCTATTTTTTGAATATTGATACTAGTGTGTAGAAATAGTTCCAGGAAGCATCGGGAACATTGGAGGATGGCTATGGCAATATTTTCCAGAGATGAAAAAAGCCGTGAAATGAGTAATCAAATTGAAACTGGAAGGCAGCGATAAAGATTAATTTCTGAGCCCTGTTGGACTTGTGACTGTCCTTGAAACAGAGAACACGCCTTATTTTTCTTTTAGTACAAGGACCTAGGTCTCTTGCAGGCTCTGTAGGGGGAGAGAACATTGGGATTGGTTTCAAGAGATCTGGGTGTATAACTGTGTGTGTGTGCAACTATTTAGCACACATATAACTTTGGGATTAGCCTCTCCTAGAAAGATTTTATTGTTTTTATTTACCTCCCATTTTTGTGAAGAAGTCTAAATAAAAAGTGCTTTAAGAGTGCAGGAACCGAGTAAAATTGAATGAATGAATGAATGAATGTATGAGTGAATGAATGAATATATACACAAACTCCAAGAACGCTGGATGGAGACTGTGATAATATAACGCATCATATTATTTAAATCCCAGGACACCACTATTAAGTAGGCATTCAGTTTTCATCAGATAGTAAATGAGTGCCTATGATATACTAGGAATTCTAATTGCTGGGAATATAGCAGTAAACAAATGTCACTGCCCTGATGGAGTTCACATTCTTGTAGAGAAGAAACGTTCCAGGTTTCAACACAGATGTATAGACAACCGGGGACACTGAAAGACTGTTCTAGGCTTGTACTCACATAGACATGACAGTAACAATCTTTTCCTGGATAAATGGTTGGCGACACGAATACGCAATGTGCTTTGCCTCAAGTGAATATCCTAAAAAATAAAATTCTTTGAATTTATTTTTTGGTAGGTCAAGCTTATCCATACTTCTTTTTCCTTCAAACTTCAATGTTTTTTGTTAACTCTTTTTAAAATTAGTGACAATTTTTGAAAGAAACAAAATCCATTAGAATTTGTACATTTTATCTATATTCTAAAGTGGTTTTTTTTTGCTGCCTTCTCATCTTAATTAACTGTAATTTATCTAAATGTTTTATAATTGAAATCTCTTTTCCAGAACCTAGAAAATGACTTTACAAAAATCACTCGAACAGATTTTTCTTTCATCTCTTAACAAATATGTAATTTAACTTTGGCCTTTTTCTTACAGTCTGAATCCTTGTACTTCGCAGAATGCCTTCCAAAATGTAATTTTGTGTCACAGGCATTCCTAGAGCATGTATATGTTTTTCTCCTCTCAAAATTCACACATCTTGATAGAAGCACAGCTGAATATTTTCAGTGTACAGCTTGTGCTGCATCATTTCTGAAGCAAATGCCCAGCGCCTACTCTGTGCCTTGGGCTGTCTGAGGTGCTGGAGAGGGGACGTCCTCTGAGCCAGGTGCTTATCCCTCCCTTACACCAACAGTGCAGAGCCCTCCCTTACACCAACAGTGCAGAGCCCTCCCTTACACCAACAGTGCAGAGCCCTTTGTTACACGAACAGTGCAGAACCCTCTGTTACACCAACAAACAGTGCAGAGCCCTCCCTTACACCAACAAACAGTGCAAAGCCTTCCATTACACCAACAGTGCAGAGCCTTCCGCTACACCAACAGTGCAGAGCCCTCCCTTACACCAACAGTGCAGAGCCCTCCCTTACACCAACAGTGCAGAACCCTGTGTTACACCAACAAACAGTGCAGAACCCTCCGTTACACCAACAAACAGTGCTGAGCCTCCCTTACACCAACAGTGCAGAGCCCTCCTTTACACTAACAGTGCAGAGCCCTCCGTTACACAAACAGTGCAGAGCCTTCCATTACACCAACAGTGCAGAGCCCTCCGTTACACCAACAAACAGTGCAGAACCCTCCGTTACACCAACAAACAGTGCAGAGCCCTCCGTTACACCAACAAACAGTGCAGAGCCCTCCGTTACACCAACAGTGCTGAGCCTCCCTTACACCAACAGTGCCGAGCCCTCCGTTACACCAACAGCGCAGCCGAGCCCGGACAGCTACGCAGGGCGCGCAGCTGGTAGTCACAGCAGCGAGGAGTCTTATCGCCTCAGTATGAGGCTTCGGGGCGCTGATCTCTTTTTCTTAATTTAGGAATACAGTCGGGAAAATATGTCGTTATGCAGAATTTGATTGGCTCCGCCGTGTTGATCACATTGCTTAGGAAAAAAGAAAACTGACTGAGTTAAAGGACATAGTGAACTGCACGCAGCGCATACAACGAAACGAGGGATAGGAAATAAAGACTGTACATGGGCTGGGTAGAAGGTGTGTGAGCGGGGGTGGTGATATATAAATCACATGTAGAGCGAAGGCCTGTAAAACAAATTTTAAAATTTTACTACAAAGCAATAGTGAAAGAAATCATATAACTTGAGAATAAAACCAGATGGTTAAACAAGCACATTAAGTTACCATCATAGCTTAATTGTTATGACTAAAATATCAGTCAAAAATATTTGGGGTATGGAAAAAAACAGATACAATTATTAATGTCAAGAAAGGGGGTTGATTATCTTATGAGAATGGAATTAATATTTCAATGTAAAGAAATATATAAGCACAGCATAGCAGGAGCTCCTTTTAATGACAATATGTATCACTAGGCTCTTAAGTACCCACCACCTTTTTAGGGACCCTAAATGCGCACTTCAGTGTATACACAGATCCAGACCTTCAGCAGGAAGAACTGAAAGAGCGCTCTCAGGGGTTTTGCTTAAACTTTCTGTGTCAAAGCTGAACGCTGAATTTCACTAATGTTTAAGGAGCATGTTTTTTAGGCAACTAGAAGTCTTCTTGCCATTTTCAAATCTTATAGGACTCCAGATTTTGTATCTATTTTGTTGAAACTAGGTATAGTAAAGAAAAAAAAACCTGTGAATCTGTCAAGGCCCAATAAATACCAGAACTTCTTGTCCTATTAGACATCGAAAACCTGTCACTTTTTGGAATAATATTAATAATGAATGACATTTACTGAGTTCTTTCTCAGGGTTTCTAGGTGCTTCTCATACATTTTCATATTTAGTTAAAACAACCAGGCGGTGATTTCTGTTACAGCAGTTTTACAAAAGAAAAAACTAAAACAAAGAAAGTTGCCCAACTCAGACTGATGTGCCAGAGCCTGGAAAATCAATGCAAGGCCGTTGATCTCAGAGTCCATGGACTTTTCCAATTTCTAGCCTCTTCATGAAATTAATATTTTTCATTAAGTACAGCATATACAAATAACATCTATCCAATCTATATGTTTAGATTGTGTTGATGTATAAATTCTCAAATATTTTGGTCAGAAAAAAAATTTATTTGCCCGGCCAGTGTGGCACAGCGGTTGAGCATCGACCTACGATCCAGGAGATTGCAGTTCAATTCCAAGTCAAGGGCACATGCCCGGGTTTTGGGCTTGACTCCCAGAAGGGGGTGTGCAGGGGGCAGCCGATCAATGACTGTCTCATCACTGATGTTTCTCTCTCCCCCTCTCCCCTCCTCTCTCTGAAATCAATACAGAGAAGGAAGGAAGGAAGGAAGGAAGGAAGGAAGGAAGGAAGGAAGGAAGGAAGGAAGGAAGGAAGGAAGGAAGGAAGGAAGGAAGGAAGGAAGGAGGGGGGAGGGGGGAGGGGGAGGGGGGAGGGGGGAGGGAGGGAAAGAAAGAAAAGTATATTTTTTTAAAAATTTAGATTAGTGATTTGATTGTTAAGGTGTCAAAAATTTTTTGAATATAAGGATTAAGCTAAATAAGGATAAGTTGGGGCTCCCCATCTCTCTCTCCCCAACTAATATTATACTTACATTATAGTCCTCTCAAGTGCAGTGTTTGGTTTCTAAGTTGATTGACTTTTGCTGTGATCTTTTTATGGCTACACTTTAAAATCACCTTGGAAGCTTTTTAGAAATATTGATACCTAGATTATAAATGGAACCACTTAAGTTGGAATCTTTGGGGATGGGACCCTGTCTCAGTTGTTGTTTTGTTGCTGTTGTTGTTTTAAGCTATCCAGTTATTTTAACACAAATTCAGCAACACTGACTACTTATTGAAGATATTGACATATGGAATCAGCAACATGCTAGCTCTTTCGAAGATAATTGATAATAATATATATTTAAATATTATAGCTAGACAGATGTGTGTGTATGTGTATAACTGAACAATTTCCATGTCCGTTGAAATAATAGCTCTACCCCCAGACACTTCATCATGCATCATCAATTATAAGAACATTAAAAAAATACTATTATTATCCTTAAGAAATTGAACAATAAATTCATGACATCACCTAATATTCAGCCAGCCCATTTTTTAATTTCTCCAATAATGGCAAGAACGTCTTTTATGAATTTTTATTAGATCAAATCAATATTTACTGAATAGGTGTTTTGTCTTTTTTGTGCCTTTTAAGTTGAAACTTTCACCACATTTTTAAAATGTCATTTGTATACATCTTAAATGTCCCAGCCAGGCCAGTTGTCTTATAAAATGCTCCACATTCTAGATATATCTGACTATTCTCTCCCAGTGGTGCTTAACTTTACCCTCTGTCCTCTGAATTACTTGCAAATGAAAGTTAGGTCTGGACTCTAGATTGATTAGACTCAGTAAATATTTTTGGCAAGAACAGTTCATAAATAACTTTAGGTACTTCTGATCAGGATGCCCTGTAGAGCAAGTTGCCATACTATGACATAAGATAGTGAAAGATTAGGACTGCTTTAGCCAAAACCCATAAAAGTACATTTTCCCCTTTGTAATTAGTAATAAATCAATACATAAATATATGTATATAATTGTATACATGTTACATGTTTCTATCTGTGAGTGAAATAAACTTATGACAAATTCCTAGAAAAAATTTGCACATCCAAACTGATACCCTACAGAAAATAAAAATTTTCCTGTAGACCATTAAGAATTCAATCAGTTGTCTAAAACTGGCAATTTTTGTAAGTAATTAGCAATTAACCTCTACTATGACACATGAATATGTTCTATTCCCACCAAACCTTTTATATAATGATTTTAATCTCCATTTTTGAAAATTGTCTGAATCATTTATTATGGGGGTTACAGAATGATGATTTAAAAAAAAATGCATTTTCATTATCTGGCATTTCTCTGTCTCATAGTGGACAGACCTAGAATATAGGTATATGTATATACAATTTCATAGTTATCTCTCAAATTCAAGTTTAATATTTTAGCATTTTGCTCTTAACTTTTCATATCTATATTTCTCTTCTTTTCCACTGAGAGTCTTGACTTATAAAAATATTCATGCATTTAATTATTTGCTATGTCGTATAGTACATGATAAATTTTTATAGTAAAAATATCAAACAAAAAATTTACTGATAGAAAATTCAGATTTATTTTTCAGGTGTGTTTTTTTTTTTCTTTAAACTATATCACACTATGCATTTCTTTGAGGATGTTTTAAAAGTTACTTGAAATAATTATTTTCTCTGTGTGGTTATGGTAACAGTTTGACATATATTTAAATTAATTTGTTTTATGTAGTTCATTTTAGTTTTATTTTCATGACTATGTACATAAAATAATTCTAAAGCATAAAAATGTATCCTCAAAGAGTGTATCCCACCCCTCTTACTTCTACCTTATTGCAACCACACCATATAGTTAACCATTTTTGTAGCTTCTCTTAATTTTTCCTGTGTGTTTCAATAAAAGCATAAGTACACTCACATGTACATACACACAGACACACACATGCACATGGACATATGAAACATATATAAAATATTTATAAATACACTTCAATGTGAAACAATCAGGTACATACAAATATAACTATAAATATAACATATATAACAAACACACACCATTAAGTTAAACCTATTAATCACAATAATTCTTATTTCCTATTTTATTGTCCTTTCATTTTATTAATTAGATGATATGTTAAACTCTTGTGCTCTGATAATAACATTTTAAATTCTTGTGATTCTGTGAAGTTTGATTTTTAATTGTTGTGAGTCTATGCTATACACACATTCAAAATCATAATTTTTCCTTGAACAGTTGAACATTTTATTTTGGAGTGTGAGATCTTCATCTTCTGAAAGTACAGATATTCCTCCTCATTGGTGTCAAGCTTCCTCCTTCCTATATTCAAATTGTATTTACTTTGCCAAAAAAAAAAGATGCTTCTCTTATAGCTGTGCGGACAGTCCACGTCTGTTCTTTCGTATGAGGGCTTTGTTCTTTATTCTATAGAAGCGAATGTTAATGAAGCACATGCCCCGGGCCACCCTGGGCTCCTTTCTCCAGAGCCAGATGGAGTTCAGACTGCTTATTTTTATACTTACTGATATCCTGGGGAAAAAGGTAAAGAAGAGTTTATAAAACCTGGACAAAAGAAGGATGTAACTTTTTCAGTGCTCCCAAGGGCTGAATCTCGGCTGAAATAACTGACAGGCTTTGGACATACAGAAGGAAATGATGAGTTGGGCTAAATGTCCAGATGTGTGCTCAACAGATGTATAAGGTTACATTTTAAAAGACTAGGAAGGCAGTACCTGTATCTTTAGAGAGGAAGTTGTAAATAGTAAACATATAACTTAGCGATCAACTGCAGTCTGAGTTTTAAAGATTTCCAAAGTAGGAAATACTTTCCATCTCATTAAACTTTCAGCAATGCTTTAAAAATCTTTATACCTGTAAGACCAGTTCATAAAAGATCATAAGTTGAATTAACTCAAATGATGACATAGAATATTATGATTCTCTTGGTCATCCTTAATATGTGCTTGAATATTTTTGATGAAGTTATTTTTACCATAAAATGGAAATAGACTGTTTTTTTATCTTATCTGTGCCTGGGATTTCTTGGTCTTCTTAGACAGTACAAATTGTCCTCATAAATAGCTTGTGAATATTCTGAGTTACAGCAGACTCACCAATACGATTGCAGAGAAACCGTAAAATTACTCCTAAAAATGCTTCTAAACCCTACAGAACAATGTCATCCTGTAGCAGTATATTTCTTAATTCTCTTATGAACTAATATAAATAATACCTTTAAATATCAAGCAAGAAAAGTGGAGCCTTTTCTCCATGAGAAAGCCATGGTAGTGGAATATTGGAATGCTCCCTTTTCGGATAGATACTGCCCTCATTCAAATATTCATTCATATACAACAAAACATTCTTTTATGTTCTACGTGGCTACCATGCCTCGCGTGCTTCTTAGAAGCCAAAATATACATCCATGGGAATGACAACAGAACACATCCTAATTCGGGAATTTTAAAGGGCTCTGGGATTTGAGGTTGACACGTCTTTGGCCGAACTCCAACACGCAACTGAACTAAGGAGAAGAAAGGAGCTATTTGGATTCTGTGTTTCCCTCTTGGAGTTCGGGAGAGACAGATGATGCCCAGAGTAAAAGTATGATAACTGGCTCAGGTAATAAGAAATAAATTTAAAGCGAATTAAGTAGGCAAACTTTAATAAAGAGAAAGTTGGCAGTGGAAGTTCACAAGAGCTGGACCAGGGTGAAACCTCGCGGTGGTCTCAGGAGCATGAGCGGACAGAAAGTGAGCCCTTGTGTTGGAAGAGAAACTTAAAAGTCACAGCGCTTCCCTCTTTCCTCCTTTGTAAATGCACCCAAGGGAGGAGCCCCTTCTCTAGGGTTTAAATTTCTCCTGCTCTGGACAGGTGGTGGGAGGGAGCGAGAGTGAGGAGAGAGCAGAAAGAGGAGCCCAGCACTGGACAAGGCGCTCAGGCATCTGGGGGGTCAGCAGCGCCTCCCCTCTCCCTGAACAGCCTCCCCCTCCTGGCATAGGTGTTGCTTCCCTCCTGTCTTATTTGTGTTTCAGTTCAGAGACGGGGGATGGGTCGGGGGAGGGAGGGAACATGAGCAAGATGACAAAGCTCGGCCTATCTCTAGAAAAGTATCTATGTGTCAACCAAGACTTCGGAAGGCCATCAGGGAGAGATGCTGGAGAGAAGGGTTAATTTAGCTATTTTTGCAAACTCTACCACTAGCCCTGTTTCCTTTCTTCTCTCCCTGACATTAAGTAGCTGTGCATATGACAAGTCTTTTCTCAAGATGTAAAAGCATTTTTATATATTCATATACTCTTTTAAGACATTCATTTATTCTCTTTCTTACTTTTTAGATGCCCCTCATTTTCAGAAAGGCTGTTTCACACAGAGAATAAAAGGAGAGGTTTTAAAGACAGATAGGCCTGACTTCAAAGTCTGACTCTGTCATCTATTAATTACTGTGACCTTGTAATTGAGTATCTCTGAATCTCACTTTGTTTATCTGTAAAATGGGTATTATTGTATACCTTTCAAGGTGCTGTGAGATTAAATGAAATAATAGTTCAATTTCCCACACATAATAAATCTCTTATCCATGATTATCATTTTAATTATTATCATTCATCTATATAACAAGGATGTGGTGACTATTCCAGGAATTCCGGAATTGCAGACTCTAAGCGACAGTGCTCACTGACTAAGGAGCCTTGTCTCATGGATATTATACTGTCTTTATCAACAGAGTGCTCTAAACAACTTCTTCCAGGATGAAACCTGTATTCCTTCACTTTATAGGAATGTGAGAAAATCAGAGCAGGGATATTGTCTACTCATCTTTGAAAACCTAACATTGAGTACTAATTGGTATATTCTATATGTTTTTAAATGCTTTCTGCATGAATTGTCTAGATGAGTAATAATAATGATTCTACTTTGCACTTACATTTTATCTTTCTTTAAAGTTTGAAACAATACCTTCCCTTATGTCTTTTAGTCTTGAATTGTTTGGCTTAAGAGATTTAAATAAAATATTACACACTTAGTTTTAAAATGATTTAAGGAATGGTATTTTCATTACAATGAAAAAATTAAATAGATTTTTACGTCTGAATATGTAGTCGAGAGAAGGAGGGTAAGTAGGTGTCAGGAGCCCTGAGGTTCATGAGTTCCAGTTTTGACATGTTAGAGTTGAGATACTTATTAGACCAAGTGAAAATGTGAAGGAAGAAGTCAGACATAAGGCACATTCCAGAAAAGGTCTAGGCTGGAGATATAAATGAGCACATCTTCAGCATATTGATGGTATTGAAAGCTGTGGGAGTGATTGAGATTTAAAGGAAAGAGCCTAGAGAGTGGGGACACTGTAAAACCTGAGCCCTGTGCTGTTTTATTAGTTGTGTTTGGTGTACCAGGAAGTAGCAGCAAATTACACGGGGAAGGCATCAGAAAGCTCACAGGAGGGTGTGGTCCAGGCCCCTGGAGAGAGTGAACCAAGTGTTTCAGGAAGGTTGTGATCAGCTATGTCAAATTCCACTGAGATTCCTGCTTTAGGAATAATAGGCCAGGTTACTGGAATAACTTCCTCTCTGAGGGAAACTAAAACTGCTGAGTGAAATATAAAAACTGTCTTGCTAGCTTCAGAGAGATGCCAGAATAGTGAGGAATCACCAGGCTAAATCTGGAAGACAGTAAGGACACGGAAAATTAAAGTAACACCCCAATCCACTTTTAATGTGTGGGCATGCAGTAGTCCTGTTTAAGCAGCAGTAAAAATGGGTGGTGTTTTTGGTTGTCTTCAGGGACAACGGGGTAGAAGTAAGAGCCCCGGGTCTGTCAGAGAGGGGGACCCTATCAATGAAGGCTGAGGCCTCAGAAGGTAAGGGACAAACAGATGAGAACTCACCCTTTCCCCAGTGCTCCACCGGAATGTGGGGAAATTGTCTGATGCTGGGTAAATAGAAGAAATTAAAAGAGATAAAAGCAAAATTGGTCCCTAATTGTTTATAAAATCAAACACCAGCCCAAACAGATAATTATAGCTAAAATGTACAGGTTTATCCAAGACATTTCAAGCCATGAATGGAGGTAAAATGGTGCCCCAGGGACCTGACAAAAACTGAAGCAGATACTACTGAAAAAATAACGATGCTTCTCTGTGCCTCAACTATTTTCCAACAGCAATGGCCAGCATGCATCAAAGAAAAGCAGGCACACAAGGAAACAAGCAATTTTATTCGACAACCAGCAAAAAGAAAGAAAAAAAAAGAGGGCTAATGAATCTCACTTGCAGAGACGTTAGGTACCACAGTATTAACACAGCTTTTAACAACTATGCTGAGTAGTTTATTTTAAAGAAATAAAAGAAAATCTTGCAAATAAATAAACATATTAGGAAAATTATGTTAAGTAACATTGAAGATTTGCAAAATAAATAAATAGAAGTTCTAGAAATAAAAAATATAAAAATTGAAATTAAAAATTGAGTACTTAGGCTTAATAGCAGATTGTATAAAGTAAAGAGAAAATTACTCAATAGTGGATTAAAAGAACCCACACAGAATATAGCCCAGGGAGAACAAAAGGATGGAAACTGAAAGAAATTAAAAAAAAGAGTGGAATAGCCTCCTGCATCTTGAAGAGTATTATTTCTCTAAGACTTTGTAATCTCTGCAGTCCTCCTAACATTTGTCCAAATTTTTTCTAAATAAATGAAAATTATTGAAATAGGAAAAAAAAAAACCTTAAAAAATATTGTCTGAGGATACTGACTTACAAATAGTCAATCTCAGTAAATGTGTAGGCAGACCTCTAGTTAACATATTTCTCAGTAGAAAAAGAAAGGTCGAACTTCATCATAAGTGATCTGTAATGAGAGACGTCAATGTTATTTGCTAATTTTATTTTAGAAGACAACACGAGAGATTGGTAAATTCAAAGAACATTAAACACTGTCATTCTGAGTGTGACATTGGGATGATGGGCGTGTACTGCAAAATTAGCTCTATTTAGCTGATTTAAGTTATTTGTATATTCACTTCCTTTTCTTAATCAGTGGTCCCTATTTGGCCATAAGTAAGTTATTCTTTCAAAGCCTCCTTTTTCTTGTATAAAATCAGATATAATAACAATCCCCTTTTACCTTCCTAGGTTGTCATGAGACTCCAATGAGTTCATGCCGGTTAAGGTCAGACTGTTAAGGTCTATGCAATTATTAGCGGCGGTTGCATGCAGGGCTTTTAAACACCCACATAAGCAAAACCGTTCTGCCAAGTTTTAGCACTAGTGTCTGTTCATGTTCATCCATGTTCATGAAAGAAGCTAAATTATCTAGAAAGTTTCTTCTAGATCTAATTTCTTTGACCTGAATGGAATGCATTGAGCTATATTTGTATATGACATTTTCATGCATTGTTATTTACATGACACTAAGAAATCAAAATATGCCAAAAATACTGTCAATTTTAAATGACCGTTTCCAGACTAAATCGAGCCTTGTATGGGTGAGGGGTGGAAAGTGAACAGAATCTTCCCTTTTTTGGGGTGTGCACGGGCTCCCTTCAGTCTTCTGTTGGCATTCTTGGTGGGCTTTCCTTGGCATTTGTATCTCTTCCCTTGTGGACAGGGTTGAGTTCGACTTCGTTACCATAGCCTTTATCTCTTCTTCCATTTTTCGTCCCCTATGTAGGTTTATCTCTTATTTCTAATGGGACCCCCCAGCAAGACAAAAGAGGGTGTTTATTGCAAGGAGCGGCTGCCCCAAAGGAATGCATTTCAATAGTTTCACTGTTTATAAAAACGAACAAATCAATCAATCACTATTGTCTCTAATCTTCCAAAGAAAAGGGGGTTACTCTACAGATGCAACTTGCATCCTCGATTCATCACAGGTGAATGAATATACATTAGTGAATATATATGAATATTCACTATAAATATACATTTACTGCTTCCCAGACACTGCAGACACTTCACAGACTACTTCCATTAATTGTTTTCCTATCTTTTGTTCAATTTTTGTCAGGTATTTTAACTCTATACGTAATTCAACCCCACAAGGCAATTATTATTATCTTAAACAGTATTCATTTAGATTTATCCACTTATTTGCCTTTTCCGGGAACCTTCTTCCCTTCCTGCATTATTGGGCATTTATCTGGGATAATTTTCCTTCTTGAAAAGTCCCTTGTGCTACTTTTAGCACAGATCCGTAGGTAATGAATTCTACTAACTTTTGTTTCTTTGAAAATGTCTTTATTTCATTTCCACTTTAATTTCTATTATGGTGAGTTTTTAACAAAGACAAAAATAGGCACCTGGGGCCCATCATTTATCCCTCCGGACAGCACCCCATGACTGATCCTACCCTTTTCACACCTACATCCACACCCACAAAATTTGTGTGAAGTAAGACTCAGATATTGTATCAGTGGATTCATTTGATTTGTTAATAATTTAGTATCATATCTAAAAAATAAGCCCTTTCCCCCTTCTTTTATATATTTACCTGACCAATGTCACACACACACACAAAACTGTTAAAAAGAATTGCCCAATATCATGGGCTATCCATTTAATGTTTAAATTTGTCATTGTCTCATATATTTCATAACATTTTTGCAACTTAGTTTATTGATAACGATGCAATAAAGTCCTTACATTACAATGATTGCTTTATTAAAATGATAACTCTCTTTTAACCATAAGTGCTATTTCTATCTTCTTTTTCCTTATAATTTATTTGTTGAAGGAATCGTGCCTCTCCATGCCTATCTGGGTTTTGCTGATTGCAGCCCTTGGCATAGCTTAACATATTCTGCTCTCCTCTGTGCTTTTTATAAATTATTGGTAGGATCTAGAGTCTAGAGGAGATTCAAGTTTGATTTGGGGGACAGGATCCCTTTTTAAGTGGCAGAGTATTCTTTTGTCAGGAGGGGTACACTTGTATTTTTTTCTCTTTTTGTGAGGTTAGCACTGACATTTATGCAGCCAGTCCTTTAATCAATGTCTCTCCAATCATTACAGTTTCCTGCAGTCAGTTCCTTTGGGAACAATATTTCTTGACTTTTTGTATGCTGATAACAGTTTGTCCTTGGCTTTTATTCTTGGAAGTCAGTTTAGCTACATATAAAATCCTTGGCTCACAGTTTCTTTCCTTGAGTGTCTGAAATGATATTCCTTTTCTTTTTTTTGTTTCTTTTTTAAAAGCATCATTTTAATAAATCTGACAGAAATTTGATTTCCGTGCCTTTTTAAGTGACCCCGTCAAATCTCTGTTAAATGAGACCGTGATCCTTTTACTCAGTCTGTGGGAAATTCATTTTTCTTTACTTTAGTAGGCAGGGTATGTTATGATTTCTCTCTTAACTTCACAGCATAAGAGCTCTCTCTTTGTTTATGAAATGTTAATGTAATATATCTATTATATTATACATCTATTGTAATATTACATATACATATACACACACATATGTACACATGTATATCTCCTCATACTTTCTGAGATTTGGCTCTATTTTCTTCTCCCACTTTTATCTGAATTTTGTATTTCTTATGCTCTCTAACAGTGTCTGTATCTAGTGATACTACAGTTAACATGCAGATGGAGACTATTTTGGGTGCAATATTAGGGCTAAATATTATTTGAGGACCTTGCCTTCATTTTTGACTTTGTTCCACAAAGACACCAGAGTAAATAGCAAACTAAGGTTCAGAACAAAACAGGCAGAAACATACCACACAGCATTATCTGCAACTATCCCTCAGTACTCCTGGAGTAATGCAGATGACTGGAACACAGACAGATGGCCCCTGGGGACAGTGGTGTCATAAACATTGTCACAGAGAGCCAGTATAGTGCTGGTTACAAGTACAGACTCTAGAACCTGACTCCTGGTGTTCAAATCTCAGCTCTGTCACTTAGACTTTGTGCAACTTGGGCAAGTTTCTTAACGTCTTTATGCCTCAGTTTCCTAATTCATAAAAAGAAAATAATAGTAATTACCTTCCTTTATATCATTTATATGCAGTTCCTAGCACAGAAATGCTCAACTACAATAACTTCACTCAGTTCATCCTTAAAAGTTTTGAGGTAAATTCAAGTCACTGAGCTCAAAGTGTCCTGCTAAGTAAATTTAGTTAATATGACTTTACTTTTGAATTTAATAAAAGTGAGACAAATCGCAGTTCAAATGAAAATAAATATTCCTTCTAGGTAGTGTTGATCTTTCTAAGATTAAAATTGTGTGTTTTTTCCAGTCCTTTTTAAAATTTGCCATTGTGGTAGTCTAGACTTTGGCAACTTGCCAAGTATGTAGGTGGACACTTCATTTTAAAATACTGAATTTTGTATCATGCTGAAGCTATTAAGCTTTAAAAAGTCATCAGACAGCTCATCTGATAGTCATTTTTGTTTTACTTTTCTTCTTTGAAAACAGAAATAAAGAGTCTGTTTGGACTTCTTAGACTCTCTCTGTTATTAATAATTTAAGCAAGAAAAATATTTCCGAAAATCATGAAGAGATGGGAATTATCCCAACTATTTTAAAGTTACAACTGCATGGGGATTTGACATCAGTTAATTTCTACAGAAGTAGTTATATGCATTATGTTCACATTAACTCCCCTGTCCCCAGGAAAAACAAAGTCAAGGCCTCTTGCAGCAATATGGTACAGACACCTGATATCTGTTTTTATGCCTTTTTGTCACACACACACACACACACACACACAATTGGAAAGAAGGGCGACAGTCCTTGTGTTCATTCAGATGATATAGAAATAACATCTCCTGCTTGGTCTAAGTTGCAGAGAGGAATTTTAGTTGTAGTCCTGAGTAAGCACAGATATCTATAAATTCTGCTAAATTACTGACCGCGTTTCCACCAGACAGCACATGTTAGCTTTATATTATCTTATGTGAATACCAGGCCTGTGTCTCACTCTCGCTTGATTGTATGGCCCATCGTCTCTACCGCTCATAAATCCCGGTGACCTTGAGAAGAACAAAAAGAAAAGGGAACAGTTTTTCCTGTTATTTCAAATAGACACACTCTCTCTTATTTTAAGTATAATGAAAGGTTTCCATTCACTGGTATCTTCATTATTACATGAAAAAATGTAGCGGTTTAGCAGTAGGGGGTTGGACTTGAAGCATAAACCCAGAGGTGCAGGTCTGTGCCCGCTGGAGATCAGACTTGGGGAACTGGATTAATGCCATGTATAATAATCATGAAATTAGAATTGACATTATAAAATTGAGGGCTTGGAACACATAAATAATCCTAGAAAACACTTCAGAGCAGAATGAGCGATGATTACTAAATAGTACTAAAAACCCAATAATCATTTTTTAAGGATAAATATTGAACTGAGTACTTTGCATTTGTTGAGGCGATATTTAAAAATGATTACATCTCCAGTTCCAAGTTAGGTTGTGTGTTTTCTTCTGGAACCTATGACAGGATGATGTTTTTTTCTTTACTTTTTTTTTTTCTTCTTTCATTTTAACTAGAAAAGGAAAACCCTTTCTTGTCATTTTTTTTTTTTTTTAACCCTGTCCAAGTGATATACTTACATTTAAGAATGTAGTTGTTAGAAAGTACTGCTATCTATTTAAAACTTACGGAAACACTTAATTTTTAGGGCAACATTCACTAGGGTTGAATTATGGAGCAATTCCTCCGGAAGTTCGTGTCAGAGGAATGTTATTGCCAAATAAATCCACTGTGATCCGTTGAGCGACAGTGAATAGGAAAAGCACTTAAAATAATTGGACACTCAGGGGTACCTTTCCAAAGTCTGTTGTGACATGTTAGCTGTGTCACTCCCATTAAAACCAGTGGGGGTTTTGAGGTTGAAATTCATCTTTACAGATTAAAGCCTGCCTTCTTCATGCGTGGCTCTGTAGAAACCATCAGAGAAGCCCAGGGTTGGAGCAGGCCAAGTGCTCTTTGCGAAGTAGTGGCACTAACTCTTTTCTCCTCACATTTGTCTTTATAAACTTTCTAGTTACAAATGTGGATACATTCAGCCAAAGATGGAAAGAGAGGATGTGATGTTTACACTAGAATGTAGGCGTAAAAAGCATGATTTTTGCCGTTGGTGTGCTGGGTCAGAAAACTAACTACTGGCTTTTAAAATGTCTTCTTATATTTCATCCAAAAACCATATTTTTCTTAGATTTCCACTCCCTCTGCTGGTACTCAGATAGATGCCTAAATTTCTACTAGAAGGACTAGAAGACTTTTACATAAACTGACTGCTTTGGGGAAGACTTAAGAAAAGTGTGATCATTAAAACTATACAGAGCCAGTTTCTGTCTGTAATCTGAAAAATGAAAGCATGCTCATGTTACTTATCACGCAAGAAAATGTAATGTAGCTGATTTTTTTGAAATGGAGGCAAGAAATGTGACTCACTTCTTATTATTGATTTTAGAGAAATCTGTGATATTGTCAGACAATACTAGTCAGTGTTTATATCAGTTGAGTGCCCTGGGTCACTTTGTACAAACCAAAAATGTTCTTATTGCAATTTTAAGTCTATTTCAATGGTAGGTATTCAAATGCAATATTTGAGTGGTGTTCTGAAAAACATGTTAATTATGAAATCTGTAAACACCAGTTAGAATAGTAGAAGAGTGAAATCTGGCTTCCAACCCCTGCTCCGTGACTTTACAATTGTTTGCTCCAGGATAGTCTACCTGGCTTCTTTTATCCTGTTTTCTCCATCTGTAAAATCACAATAATGAATCTTCCCCATCAAAATGGTTGTGAGAGTAAATAACCAGCAGCTCATTTAATGATGGTCTCTATCCCAGATTTACAGGTATACCTTCCAACTGGCTTCAAAAAACTTAATAAGTAAATAAGTCAAGAGAATAAATGAATGACTTCAAAGTAGTGGGCCAATTTAGCTCTGATTTGTTCTGTTTTTTTTTGGAATCAGTGCCTCAATTCCAAAAACACCACCAGTGGTGGTGGGCCTACGGCACTGGTGTGGGCAGGTCAAGGAAGGTATGCGAGGGACGTTAATATTGTTCTCATGTTATGTCCCTAAATTTAAACCTATATCACTAGCACAGACTCAGAAATCTAACACATGATGGAGACCCAATCTGAACACAGATCATGCATTGAATTCAGTGTTGTTTTTGCTATCAAGTGTCACAGTGACTAAATAACAAAAGTGTTCTTTTTTCTCTAAATATACTTGCCTGATTTACTTTCCACGTTTTTGTTTCTACCCTCCTAACGTCTTCCTTAACCTAAAGTATTGTTTTTCATCTTAGTTGCCAAGCTGAAGTCTTCCTTTCTGCAGTACATCATTTATTCCTTGGAATAATTTGCCCTGGCATTTCCTAGGGTGGCCCTTACAGAATCCAGGGGAAGAGATGAGAGGGAACCTTATGAGGAGGCAGTGCAGGATGCAAATGTTAGCCAGGCCCTTGAAACCATCAGCAACTCTCTGGAGGACTGACCCTGCGAGCAGAGGACCACTGCTTTGATAATTTTAAGAGGTCCATTGTTTATTATAAGTTGTGTCTCTCTGCGAAGTGACAGCAGCAGTCTATATGATCATAAAGTGCTTCCCAGTGTCCTGCCTCTGGCACTCACCCATGCTGGCAGAAAGTGGGTGTGCGGGGGAAGGGGCAGCGAAAGAATGTTTAGAAATGGGGGGCAGGGCTGGCTACAGTTGGTCTTCACTAGTCTGAAAAGGTGCAAAGGATCAGGGAATTTGGGAGAGGTGAGAAAAAATAAACTTGCGTCATCTAATTACAGAATGTCGATTTTAGCACACTTAAGAGACCCTTTGATTTAAAACCCTCATTTAGCAGATGAGAACAGGCATGCCCAGAGAGGATAAGTGGATTGATCAGTCATCCAAAACCTGAGACTTGAGCTTAGATTTGTGAACTGCAAGACTTAAACCAACTTACCTCCTCTCAGTTGTTCTTTACATTCTATTTTTGCTGAGTTTTGATAAAATTTATTTTGCATGCCAAAAAATTGCAATACCAAGCATAGAATTAATCTAATCACCCTAACTGGGAAATCTCCTTGAAACCAGTTGTGTCCTTTGTATATATTCCACTAGAGATAAATACTCAAGCTTTTCTCTTCAAAGTCACTAGAAATAAGACCTCTTTGATATTCCATTAATAGAGTATTGAGTTAAGCCCACTTGTTAATTATTTTCAATTTCTCAGATTTGATTTTCAAAATGTAATCTTGTTTGTTAATTAGATGAAACATTTACATCCAAAGTCAAAACTCTAAGACCAAGCATTTTTTGGAGAGAATTTGCTTTCATATACCCCACATGTATATACACCTACTTCTGTCCTTCCCATCTGCATAAACTTTTTACTAATTCTTATTTCAAAATTCAATTGCTTCTTTCTGGGGGGAAAAAACACACAAATACATGCATGTGTGTGTATGCATATAATCGTATTTTCTCCTCCTTTAAAAAAACAGCATATGGTAAGAATAATTTTGTACATCGTTTTTTTTCACTTGGTAATATGTCTTGGAGATCACTGTGAAGAAGCTTATAGAATCTGCCTTGTTCGATTACATTTGCACAATACATTGTGGGATGTATCATGGTTTATTCAGACAGCTCACTATTGTTGGACATTTGGATTATCTCAATCTTTGGCAGCAGTAAATAGCCTTGTCTATGTATTCTTTATTATTTTTTGGCAGTGTATATCTAAGGGAGTTTTTTTCAAAGGATACTGCAAAGGGAAAATGAATATATATTTTTTATAGTTATTGCAAAATTCCCTTTCGGTGGCGTTGATCCATTTTGTATACACATCAGCCTTGTCTGAAAGCACCGGTTTTTTCAAAGCCTCTCCAAGAACAGTGTGTTGTGAAACTTCTAAATACTGGCCAATCTGATAGGTGAAAATAGTATTTCAGAGTAACTTCAATGGCATAGTGACCCATTTGGAGCATCTCTTGTTGATAGAATAAGTGATCATTATATTATGATTTTTTTTTAATGCACATGTACCTCCCAATAAGCCCTTTCTGAGGTAGGCACTGGCTTCAAAGCTATGCTCAGTTCTACTCAATGCTTAAGGCACACACGGAGGGAGAGCCTGGGGTAAACTCACACGGGGGGAGCAGTGGAAAGAGGGTCTCATCTACACTGTTCTCAAACTTACCACCAGAAAAGAAAGATCCAGATGTGTCGCATTGAAGTTTTTATTTATCACTCCTTAAATGCTCACTTAATAAGGGTCCTCTTCAAAAAGATCTAAAAGCCATGAACTTTAAGCATGAATCTTTTTTAAGCATAAGAACAGGAGAATACTTGTGACTCAACACACCTTCAGATTTTCTATTTTAAATGCTCATGACTCGTGCAACTTTTTTGTGGATGATGTGACTTTTATATGTCAGAGATTTTTTTTTTTTATATTGCGATATCAAAACTTTCTTGCATTTTTTAACACTGCTGCAAAAGAGTTTGAAATTTATAAACACTTCTGGGGAAATATACAATGGATGTCTTCAGAAAGTACATTTCTCACTGTTTCTCATTTATATTCTGAAAACACAATGAAACAAGAACCAGATACCATTTACATGTTTGTACCTCTGATTAAATTAGACACTTGTGGTAAATCAAAATGTATTTTTTAAGTGAAGGAATAAGAAGCCGAATTGCTATTTGGGCTGCAGATTTTCTAGAGAGGAAAATAAGCACATTGTTTTGATTTGGTCAATGCATCAGTAAGTTTAATTTTCCATCACTGGAGAGATGCTGTAATACCTTAGACAAACATGATTTGTAACCTTCTAACCTCTTTTATTCTGAGCACACAAAATTAAACTATTTTTCATCTGTAACAAACTGCAGAAACATAAGCATGGAAAAGTCATTCTTTGCTTTCTCTATGTATACAAGTGACTTAAACAATATAAATAAGCAGAATAATGTCTCTCAAAAAAGGCATTCATCGGTTTTCTAATGCAGAAATTATAGAGTTACACTTGAAACCATTAACTGGCCCCATTAGCTACCCTCTTTTGTTAATATACAAAGTAAATGATCGCTATCACATTTTTCCACGGGAAGGAAAACTTTTCAAGGAGTTACATCAACTTATTTTTTGAGTGATAAGTCATCTTAACTATTTCTTTTTAAAAGGTGTCATTTTGGACAGCCTGTATTTTTGTTTTGTTTTCTGTAATAGTAGATACAATGAACTTTTAGATAGCCAAACCAATGATCTCATGAGCTTTTGACATATTAATTTTAATCAGTGTGATCTAATTCACTGAGGGGAACTGTGTGGGGGGCTGGGGGCCAGCCTATATAGCAACATGATATAATCTGAAGAGCCTTATCGCCACCAAGTATTTCTCCCATCAAGTATGATACGGTGTCCAAACAACAACAAAAAGTATTATTACAGGCATATTCTGTTTGATTAAGGCATTGGTCTCTAATATGTTGTTTACCCAAATCTCTTAGTAGGGTTTCTAAAAACTTGATTGCTCAAGTCCCACCAACCCTAGAGATGGACCCAAAATAATCTCCTAGAGATGGACCCCAAACTGAAGAATCTCTTTAGTTTTTGTTTTTTTGAATGTTGATTTTGATAGGCTTTCAGTTTGGGAAACCACTGAGTTAAGGAACTGTAGTCCTCCTGTTCCTTAACTCAATTGCTGATATACTGCAATCGTCCTTTGAGTGGAAACAATATATTGGGATTCACAAGTCAGGTGAGTCCCAGGCAGTGTTAATAGTGTGGCAAAGATGTTTTTATTACGGTTCTTCTGGCTTCTCTTTGTTTTTGTACGTGTCTTGTCTCTTCATATTTTCTCTCCATCATCAAAACATGGTAAAAAGAATCTAGTAATTGTGTTCACAGTTGAGTTTCAGAGTTAATGTGACTCAATGTATATGCACTACCATTTGTCATTATCAAAGGAATGAATGTCTAATGATTAAATAAAAAGATATTATTCTGAGACTTTCCTGTCATGAGATGTGATATCTTACTTAACTTGTCAAAGTTTCCTCAGAGATTCTTTATTCCTTGATAATATTTGTACCTGCATTTACAGAATTTTTTACGATTTAAAACACACTTTCTAAAATATGTTTTTTATTTGATGATGAAAAGAAATCCATGTGAAAGAGTCTTGTTATAGAAACAAAGACTCAAAGAAGTAGCAAGGCTTGGGAGACAATTGAAACGAGTGGTTGCAGACCAAGGCAGGGTTCAAATCTCAGCTACATCATGGAACCCTGAGCAAGACATTTAACTTCTCTGATTCACCTTGCCTCATCTGTCAAATAGAAATAATAGGATGGTTATGTAGATTAAATGTAGGTAAAATGATCAGTGCTCAAGAAACTGGTTATTTGAACAAATAGGTGGGACAACTAAGGTGAGGGCTCCAGTTCTCTAAATTAGAGTCTGTTGCTCTTTCCTCTAGAACACACCTTAGGTGTTTCTCATCTGTTCCATTTCAGATGTTATAGCTAGCAGAGAGCTGGGCAAGAATGGGATAGACTGTAGATAAATAGGTTCAAGGCTAGGGGCATTGTGAAGGACAGAAGGTCACTGAGGTTTCGGGTTAACTGAGAACATAGTCAATAATTAATAAGAGTGAAAAACTGTGAATGAATATTACATAGGGCTGAGGTAACTGAAATAGTCTTGCTAATTTCATTAAAGTCCTGAGCTACTACTAATTTTGAAGTCAGATTTTTAAAATACATATTTAATCAGCATTTTATGCATATTTTTGAACAACTAGCAAAGTCCACAGAACTGCCAGTGAACATCCTAATTACTGTTGACCACCTAGATCCTGCACTTGACTTTTTGTTATATTTGCATTATCACAATATCTATGTGTCCATCCTTCTCACAGCAATTCCAGTAGGCAGAGTATTAGCATTTTCACCAGCTCCCCCAGCCTTGATTCCTACAAGCCAACAGGAAGAGACAGTCAGGTGACATCAGAACACACAGCCGGTTACATTACAGGACAGAAACATTGACCTTAGGGACCCCAAGTCTTTTATAATAGATACTAAGCACCCCTCCCCTCTGCTCTTTGTAGCAATTTGTCATTTTGTTGTAGTATAATTTTGATTGACTCTCAACATGCTCCACAAGGCTCGTGTGCAAAGCCATTTATTTAGTGGCAAAACTGGCTGGATGCTGATCAGGCAAATCCCAGTTCTGCTTGGTCAAATACTTCTCTCACTGCCTGTTATTACCCTCTCAAGACACTAACTAGCATGGTCACATGGGAGTTAAAGTCTTTTCACTCACCTTCAAGATGGATATGATATTTTCAGTGCTGCTCAGCCTGACAATATTCGATAAGAATGTGTTTTTTGTGTTTTGTAAATACTATGGATTGAATATTGGTATTCTCCCAAAATTTGTATTTTTATGCTCTAATCCCAATTATGATGGTATTTGAAGGTGGAGACTTTGGGAGGTAATTAGGTTTACATTAGGTCATGAGATTAGAGCCTTTAAGAAGAGAAAGAGAGAGGTACCCCTCTCTCTCCATGTGCATGCACCTTGGAAAGGCCATGTGAGCACAGTGGTAGATAGCTGTCTTCAAGCCAGAAAGAGGGCCTTCGCCAAGAACTGAATGGGCCAGCACCCTGATCTTTGGGCTTCCCAGTTTCTAGGACTGTAAGAATAAATGTCTGTTGTTTAAGCCACCCAGTCTATCATATTTGTTATAGCAGCTCAAGCAGACTAAGACAGTAGATGTGCTTAAAAATAGAGGTTTAGGAAACTATGAACTATAGGGATTTAAAATTAGAACCACTTTTTCTCCTTAGTTACTGTGTAAAGCTTACAAAATCCCTTTTTCTATTTTAAAAGGAAATGGTATATGAACTAGTTTGGTAAGACTACTTGAGCATCAAGTAATTCTAAGCAAACAATATTCTGATGACATAAGGGTAAACGAATCACAAACATATGGACTAAATTATCTCTGAAATATGCTGGAGCATAAACATAAAGGGGAAAGGGTAGTGTTTGGAAAGGTGCCAAATCCTGTTGGGCACTGCCAAGCCCAAGTTAGTTTGTGAAGAGGAGGGGGACTTTTAGAACTTTAGGAAAGTGATCAGAGCCTTCTGAGTCCTAGAATTTAAGGGGATAGAATCTTAAAAATCTGAAGCACAGGGCAAAATGTGGTAAGTGTGTACCAGCAAAGGTATCAGCGGTGGGGGGTTGTATTTTTGCTTCTGAGAGTTGTATTTGCCAAAGTTTTATTTACTAAAACAAATGAAACAGTCATACTTCAGGTTATCCTGGCATGGGAAAATTTCTAATGCAAGGCAACATTAATTAGTTTATTTATAATTAGTTACAGCTGCCTGCTCGTCCAATTTGTAAATCTTGGTCAACATACTCGCAGAAGTGGCTACACATCAGCATTGCAGTTTCTTCAGGACACTATATTTAGAATGGTACCTTGAAGCTGTATTTTAATGCTCTTTTAAAATGGAGCTCTCAAGATCTTTTTCATAATAGTTAACAGGATATTCATGCATTGGGCATTTTCTATAAGCTCTCTACTTATTACATAATTTTCAAGACTGTTGAGGAAAAAGGCAACCTCTCCTCTGCTCAGACCCTCAACTAGAGTGAGTGTGCTTCTCCCACATGACACCTGGTCCAGGAGGACCTTTGCTAGGTGGGCTGTGAGCAGCTTCACTGCGCACTTAGCTAAGTGTTCACTACAGCTGTTTCAGCTGACACGCGGTAATTAGTATAAACACACTACAACATAATTTCAAGTATTTATACTATAATTGCACATTTTAATTTCAGTCATTAAACATATTTAGAGTGCATTAATTTTAAAATTAAGTAATTACTTTAATTGTAGCATGAATGTAATCAACCGTAATGCACTAGATCTGGTACTCAATTCAGTTTCAGCATATGCTTGACCTGGTGAGTAGCTGTGCTTGAAATATCCTTTACCCCTTACGTTTGAATTTTGGTAAGCCTGTTCTCAAATCAGAACTTGGTAGAGGAGTGCCTCCTGAAAGCCCCTTTCTCTTTGTCAATAAGTTTATAGGGAGCTATTTTATATACTTAGCCCTCACTATGTGTAATAGACCATGCCAAATCCTGAAGGTATATGGTGCTGTGGGACTCACTCATGGAACTTAAGAGCCTGAATTTGGTGTTGAGGAGGAAATAAGAAACATACATTACAAATAAATATCTGTAAAACCATGTCCTAATCTTGATCTTGTGCTGGAATTATGGGACTACCCTGGTCTTAGAAAATACATATAAAAGGATTTAGGGGTGAAGGGGCATGAGGCCTCCAAATTATTAAGAAATTATCAGAAAGCAATCAATAAAGTGTGTGTTTGTGTGTGTGTGTGTGTGTGTGTAAGAGAGAGAGAAAAATAAAGGGAGAGAATAATAAACAAACGGGGCAAAATATTTTTAAAAATTGGTGAATTTGGTTAACGGTTATATGGGAATTCCTTGTACCTTGTCTGCAACCCTTAAGTAAGCTTAACGTTTTGTAAAAAAAAAAAGCTTTGATATAAACCTTTATTAGAGGAATTTGGCAATGTCTTAATCTAGATCAAGATGTTTATACATAAAGTTTGAAACAAAATTTTCACTCTCAGGGGTCTCTCCTAGGGAAATATAGGGAAATTGTTTATTGCAGCATTGTTTCTAATAACAAACACATAAAACATCCTAAAGAGCCCATGGTAAGAGAAGAAAGTGATGAGGTCAGAAATAGCAAACTACATTTAAGATGAAGGAGAAGGCAAACGAGCTGGCAAAAGAAACAAAACAAATAAAAAACACAAAGTAGGACCAAAGGAAAGGCGAAAAGGCTATAAAAGGACCAGGGTAAAGAGGGAAATATGGATACAATCCCTCCCTCCCTCCCTCCCTCCCTCCCTCCCTCCCTCCCTCCCTCCCTCCCTCCCTCCCTCCCTCCCTCCCTCCCTTCCTTCCTTCCTTCCTTCCTTCCTTCCTTCCTTCCTTCCTTCCTTCCTTCCTTCCATCTATTAATTTAACATGTATTTATTACATCCTTACTAAGTCCCAAACACTTTACTGGTATTAGGGAAATGATGAGCCAGGAAACAAGATCCCTGCCTTCACTGAGGTTATGGTCTAGTAATAATAATAGTAATAATAATAATAACAACAAAAAGGAGGAGTTGATAGAGTGTTTAAAGATATAAGAACTTTGAGTGATAAAGAACATAAAGAAGGTCAGAAATATTTGTGTTCCAACCCATTCAGGAAGCATGGGGAACGAAAAGGAAAGGAGTATTTCTCAATGAAGATGCATTTGAATTATTTCAGTTTTTCTCCAGGAACATTTTCCCTTTTTTTTGGTTCAAAGGAAAAAAACTTAGTTTATTACAAATCCAACATCCTCTGCTTTGTGGAAAATAGAAAATAATCTAATAAAGTTAAGACTTCCTACGTTCATCATTTGCAAAGGTATTTCCTTTTTCATAATAAAGGGGCCTTAAGAAGCCATTTACTGAGAAATTTAGATATTTCTTCTAGAACAGAAGTTTCCAAACTTTCTTGGCTTAAGATGCTCTTAGTGTCTCATTTACTTTCTCATAGCATCCATGGGCTAAAAGAGCTACCGAACAGTTCTGTTTATTAGACAGTTAGGTCAAAACTACTTAGAAGTGTGTATGTCCTAACAACTTAGTGGCTCTTTGCAAAAATAAACCACATAAATTGAAAAATGTCTATCTTATTCTTAAACAACCATGACTACCTCCTAATGGGATATGCGTGTCTATTGGGATATGTGTGCACAGTTTCCAAATCCGGAATCAGATTGTACACCAACGCTCTCATTTCCTTCCCTGCATTAGATTATGCACGGTACTTGTGTTTTATGAAAACCCCACTTCACAAAGACAGGGTGTCCTAGAAAGAAATGTCGTGAAATGTGATGTTGGAACTGTGACCACTTGGAGCTAGTAATTTGTGTAGTGTCAGACAGATGTCAAGTGTAACTCCGAGGGGTTCCGGGGTACCTAAGGACACAATTTGGAAACCACAATTCTAGAAGATTCCATTTCTGGCCTCCTTGGAACTTGTGTAGTCCTGTGGAAAATCAGGATATATCCATTGCTAGTGAGTTCATTTTTATTATTATTATTATTATTATTATTATTATTGTTATTATTATTATTTCTACAACTACTAGTATTTGTATTGGGCTTCAAAAGGACCTGCTCGAGGTTGCAGTAAGTTGCATTTATCCATCCTAGTGGCCCAGCAGGAGGACTTTGTCTTGTCTCTAGGGAGGAGCTGTGCTAACCCTGGTATGGAGTAAAAAAAGAACTGATGCTTTGACAATCGGATCCTAGCTGTGTATTAAACCAGTCATTTCACTTCACAGAGATTCAGTTTCCCCAAATGAAAAACACATCTTGCTCTAGTTATAATCCTAGAATGAGTATCAAATAAGATGTTATGCTTGAAAACACTTTAAAATGCAGGAAACTCCATAGTTCGATGTTTTAATCCTGCCATCACTGTTGGGGTTGCCACTTTGCAAGGTCTTAGTGGGCTAGGTCCTTTATTCTAGAGCTGAGCTAAGCTGGTACTGACAACTAGGTTCATCGGGATAGCTAATTAGTTACTCCCTTCAAGCATTTTATAAAATTTGATTTTTAAATTATCAAACTTTGTTTTTTAAACATAGGTTTCTGGTGAACTCAAGGTCTGTGGCAGACAATAGGTATTCTATTTCCCCCCTGCCCCCATTTATTTTGTCTATGAAATGGTGAGATTATTTTTTATTTTCTCGTATTGATTTCCATCTTCGCTTGATTTAAATTCCTTATGCTCTCTGCATTTAGAATTGTCTATTACTAAAATGTTCCTTGCAGATTGCTCAGTTTATGGTGCACAATATTACTTTTTCATTGGTAATTGCACTGCAGATTATTATATGAAAAAAGATCCATTCTTTTCTTGAGGCATAAAACCAAGTTCCTGTCTGTGTTGCGGATGTTAAAACTCCCAAGACACTTAAGGAAGAAGAGTGGGAGCATTAACTCCACAAAAAATCCTTTGGCCAAATACCCATGAAAAGCCTCTCTCATCACTGCACAGGGGACTGAGATTGTTAAGAATGATCTCTCTGAGAGAACTACTTTATGCAATTACAATAAAATATTGAGCATTTCTTTGGATATTGTGCACATTCCTTTCCAAGAGGAAATCCCAAAACATTTTATAAAATCTTACAAATTTATACTACCAGAAAGTAAAATTAATGATTTAAATAAATTATGAACATTTCAGGAACAATACTTTAGTTGATTCATAAGCTATCCTAAATACTAAATTGCTAAAAATGAGTGAGTTTTTTCCATCTAAAACTATGTAATGTTTACAACTCCGTAGTCCGCTTTTATATAAATCTAGTATTTTAAAATGGCTTAGGGAAGACTCCTAAAAGCACATCAACTAATACAGTACAAGAGCTTATTGATAAGTCTCCTTAGATAGGACACCTTTCAGAGTGCCATGGGCATGGAGAAGCATAAGTTCTAAAAACAATTCACTTAATTGAATTAAGTGAATTGTTTTTAGCTTTTTTCCCATTTAGTTATTTGTAATATTTTAATTTGTCTCCATTGTGCTTTGGGGTCACTTAATAGTCTCCCCATATCTTATGCTGAAATATGTTTACTTTTTGGTGTTGCAAATTCTCCTCCTTACAGCTCACTGTTTTCATCTCAAAATGCAAATCCTATCAAGCTTTTGAAGCGTGCAGACACTCTGACCTACTCATTACCTTAGATGACACAGGGTTGACAGACCACAGGAGGCTGGGCTACTGTGCCCAGCAGAATTGATGACGGCGCTCATTGCAACTGGGGGCTCTGAGTGTGCGCTGGTTGTTAAGATAAACACAAAATGTTGGTGCCAAGAGAATCGGCCCAGCGGAGCTGTAGATGGATGTTATTATTTTTACGAAGAAGGCCTCTGGTGATAAAACAGGGTTGACCCTGTTAGTGGGAGCTCCATAAATCTTTCCTGGCTGAAGGTTCCTGGCTGAGCAGGTTGGAGAGTGGACAAAAGAATCAAAAGTTCCAGGATGTACTGTACATGTGAGGATTGCCTATGGGACTCTGCAATAATACAACAATAGCCAAGACCGCAAGGCTCAGCTTCAGTTCCTGCCTGCTCTCAACTGCTTCTAATAAGAGTTTTAATTTTAGATGCTTTTTTCTTTTGAATGAAAGAAAATTCTTAGTTATACCAGTTTTATTGTCAATTAGGGTCATTATTTCCCCCAGTGAAGGCTTTCCCATGTATCTGCATAGTCTTATAATAAATATTAGTTATTTTACTGTTATTTTATGGTTTAATATTTCTCAGTTATTTTATATTGGACATGTTCAAGAACCTTTCCTGAATTCAAAAGCTATCCTTAAAAAACATATTTTACTTTTTATAGTAGTGGTCATAGTTTGAGGACAGAGTGTGTAATTTGTTGGAATCCTTATATTTTATCAATGACTACAAGTGAAAGTAAGGATACACTGATTATGCTACATTGCATTTGTTTTCCAAACTGATCTGTTTGAATATGTGTTTAGCTTTAATAAAAACTAACTGAATGCACAATTTATCAGACATTGTCATTTTTTCTATCAATTTTTTTTTTTTTAATAACAAAGAGAAGAAGTTAGTGCAGATTCAGTTTCTATTGTTGTTTATGTGTAGTGTAAGGATCAAAATAGAATGTTTCTTAATATACATATCGTTGGGCTAAACATGTTAAAGATAGTCTTTCTTGCTGGCAGTTCTAAACTATCCTGAGAATAGTTTGTAAGAATGCAAATTTAATAATCTTCAAATATTTATTAAGTATCTACTAACTGTTCAGCACTCTTAGGTGCTTGTGGCTTAAATAAAATGTGTGACACTATCCTTAATGATTTTCTACGATTATATCAAAGCCCAGTAATTTCTCACCCTTTGCCAAATAGATGATAAAGAGTTTTACATTATATGACCCATGATAATTTCAATAGGCTATTTAAAATTGTGTCGAGTCTGATTGCTGAAAGCCACTTTCGAATATTACCATGAAGATAGAGCATATGATAGAGATCAGCTGCCTTAAGTATGTTTCCCTTAAAAACAAAACAAAACTTCTCTTCTTTTGTACTAAAGAATATGACTCTAAGTAAAAATTGTGAATGACCAGAGTGAAGCTGTTTTTTTGTGGTATGTGTGGTTTGTTTTTTTTAAAAATAATTTGCCTGGAAACCATAATTCCAAAGAGCATCTTTAATACCACAGCTAAACAGATTCACTTGGAGTATAATATTTTTTAAAAAAAACTACCTTCTACCTCCTGTTAAGCTGAAGCTCTGGTTGAATAGCTTTTGAATAATTGGGGGAAATGTGTTCCACATTTCAATAAACTTAGTGGCTTTATGCCTTGCTCTCTGCTTTTGGGCCAGCTATAAAATGTGCCGCTTCCTTCCCCTTTTAGAAACAGAGCTTCATTCTAAATAGATCTTGGGGAAAATTATATGTATATCGTTAAAGTGAAAAGCCATTAAAGTCTTAAGTCTCAGTTCTTGCTGATTTTTTTGAAAAAAGATTTTTAATTGGCTAGGTCATTATTCTCACAAGTCGATTCCTTGTGTCTGTTCTGATCACATTGTAGGTGGAAATATATTTTAGCTGTAACTGACATTCCAAGAATGTATAAGATATTGTCAGATACTTTTGAAGGCTCTGAATATAGTTTTCATCCCTTTGAAAAGCCATCCCTGTTATATGGACTGTTTTCCTTGAAATGTCTGACATCCTTTGGCAAAGTTGTTTGAATGTAAAATAAAAGATGTGATTAAGAAACATGTTTAAATAAAAGAGTAAATTTTCTATTGGCTTTGAGTGTTCAGGGAGAGAATAGGCTCTTGCATGTTTAGGGAATTTGTCATTTTTAAGTGTGTTTTTAAAAAATAATCATATATCTAAGTAAATTGCCTAAATGGAACATACTATGTAAACAGAATTGCTGCTCGGTTGCTCAAGTACCAAAATTTCTATGAAAGGGAAATTCCAATTTTCATCTTTACCAATTTAAATATGTTTTTCAATTTTATCTAATGTATTTGCTTATCCCCAAAATTAAATTTACTAGCACAAGGAAGTCGTAAGATATTCCAGTAAAAAAAAAAAAAAAAAGCTCATGTGACCTGCTTATCTGTATTCCATTGCATAGCTAGGCTAGTCTATTATTATTTACATTTTCTTTGTTTTAAAATTTTTCTATTTTTTTAAATTACAGTTTTCATTCATTATTACTTTGTATTAGTTTCAGGTGTACAGCGTAATGGTTAGACAGTCATATACTTTATAAAGTGTTCCCCCCGATGTTTCCAATGCCCACCTGGCACCGCACATAGTTATTACCATATTATTGACTATACTTCCCATGCTGTACTTTACATCCACATGATTGTTTTGTAACTACCAGTCTGTAATTCTCAAACCTTTCACCTTTTTTCACCCAGCCCCCAACCCTGTTCCCATCTGGCAGCCATCAGTCTGTTCTCTGTATCTGTGAGTCTGTTTCTGTTTTGTTTGTTCATTTAAATTGTTCTTTAGATTCCGCATATAAGTGAAATCATGTGGTATTTGTCTTTCTCTGACTGACTTATTTCACTTAGCATAATACTCTGTGGGTTCATCTATGATGTCACAAGTGGTACGATTTTATTCTATTTTTATGACCAAGTAATATTCCATTGTATGTATGTCTGTGCCACAGCTTTTTTATTCACTCACCTACTGATGGGTACTTGGGCTGCTTCCACAGCTTGGCTAATGTAAATAACGCTGCAATGAACATAGTGCTGCACATATTCTTTTGAATTAGTGTTTTGTGTTTCTTCGGACAAATCCCCAGAAGTGGAATAACTGGGCCAAATGGCAGGTCCATTTTTAATTTTTTGAGGAAACTCTACAGTTTTCCACCGTGGCTGCACCAGTCTGCATTCCCACCAACAGTGCACCAGGGTCCCCTTCTCTCCGCATCCTGGCCAACGCTTGTTTGTTCATTTGTTGATGGAGCCATTCTGACAGGTGTGAGGTGATATCTCATTGTGGTTTTAATTTGCATCTCTTTGATTAGTGACATTGAGCATCCTTTCAATATGTCTCTTGGCCATCTGTATGTCCTCTTCAGAGAAGTGTCTAATCAGGTTCTTTGCCCATTTTTTGAAATTTATCTTTATTGTTGAAAGTATTACAGATGTTCCCTTTTTCCCTCATTGATTCCCTCCACCCGGCATCCACCCCCGCCTCCCTGCCTTCTCCACACTGTTGTCTGTGTCCATGTTTGTTTTTTTGATGTTGAGTTGTATAAGTTCTTTATAAATTTTGGAAATTAATCACTTATCAGATGTGTCATTGGTGAATATGTTCTCTCATTCAGTGGGCTGTCTTTTAAATGATTCTATTTGATTTCACATTTATTTTTTTCCCATTTTAATTATTTTTTACAATTCATTTTGAATATTTTTTCACGAAATTGGAGCACAAAATACTTTTTATTTAAAATGTTTATAAAAAATACTCTAATCTACTCAGCCATTATTTTAAATATAATACATTAGAGGCAATTTGGGAATAACTAATTCCATGTCTTTTCATTAATTCTTAACTTTTCTTCATCTACTCAGACTAAGTGGGATTTGACAATTTTTTCATAGAGGATGGGAGGGTGCCTGGTGGTTGCCAAGAAATCAGGGCAGCCAGGAAAGACTATTGCCAAAGGCTCTTTGTTTTTGTCTTATTTGCATATTTGTTTGTTTTTGTTTGTTTTTGTAAAGCAGAGATAGAGAAAAGTTACTTAAATCAAAATAACTTTGCCCATTTCTTCCCAATGAGTAAGAAGTTTTTCATATAATGAGCATATTGTAGTCAAAATGATCATTATTATTTGAGATATAATATAAAGATATATTTTTTTGGAAATCTAAGTGGACATTACTAATTTAATTTGCTATGACAATAGAATCACCATTACGTTGCAGGATGTATTGTAATTAGGTTCTTATAATTTAGTTCTAGTTTTTTAAAATTACTTACAGTACTATTTTTTAAACTACCACATTTTGTCAGCCTCTCTATATTTAGCTTTTCCTTTTTACAAAACTTAAAAATTTTTTTCCTTATGTATTTATTTAGGCTCATTCACAAAAATTCAGGAGTCATTGGAATGTTTTGTTCTGTCAAGTAAAATCTCCATTTCTTCATGTTCACTATGTATAGTCATTTACTCAAGTATTTTATTTTAATTCCTGAGAAAGCATTTTTCATAAACCCAGGGTCACAGATTCGAGCTGCACATAGGCCACACCGCTTTCTAGAAACAATATTCTGCCTCCTAAATTAAAATTATGCCCTGACTGCCTGGAGGTTTTGTGTTGATATGCTCCTGAAGGCCCCTGAGCTTGGCCGATGGAGTCTAGATACTGAACAGCACACTAGCAGCATCTCTGCTTGCAAGCATTTACTAGCAACATGCTTCTGCTATGAAGGGCGGTTTGTGTTGTCTCCAAATGACATAGCAAGAATCCAATGCGTAGTGCGTTGGTAAAAAGCACTTGTATTGCAGTCATACTATTCTGAATGTAAAATTCAGAACTGCTGCTGACAAGCATTTCTTAACCCCCAAAAAACTGTAAAGTAGAACTGAGCTTCACTTAAGACAACTCATAAATGACTCCGTAACTCTATCAATAGCTTTAGCAAATTTCAGACCTTGGGCCCCCAACCATGTCTGTTTATGAAAGAGAGGTTGATACAATGAAATAAAACATGCCTCACGGAGCAGGTAGCCTTGTTTGTCAACAACAACGAAAGACTCCTCGTTGATTGTCAGCAGAGTGAGGGCAATGATCCGGGGGCACCGTGTGAAGATTGTGACGCCTATAATTTGTCATCTGCGTTTTCTTCCAAGGTTGCCATTAATCTCCATCAGGCCCCAACTTTTCACATACCCCCCACTAAAGTAGGAGAAATATCTCTGTTTTGCTTTAAGAAGTGAGTTACAATGTGCATTTGTTAACACTGAGCAGGGTTCCCTGACCACCAAAGCACACGCCGCCCCAGAGACCCAACTGAACATGAGAAAATTGATGAAGCCTGCTAAAAGCTCATGAGCACAAATCCAGGTAATTTAGGTTTCTTGGTTTTGTTTTTATCTTCTGAGCCGTCATCGTCGACCATCACTCCTGTATTTCTCTCTCTCTTTTAATCTCCTCTTCCCATACTTAGAGAGAAAGCATCGTTGTTGTTTTTATCAGCGTGTTTCTTGTATCTCTCTGTACTCATATGAATTTAATTTACCTTAGAGCCCTATTTCTCTTCCTTCTTTGGACTTGCCAACCTTGAGAGCTGCTTGTTTACCCCTTTACATATTTCATTGATGTATAAATCTAGCTGAACAGAAATCATAAGACCTTTTAAACAGGTTGGTCCTCAATAACATTTTTACCTTGGTGGTATTTTTTTTTCTCTGAATCTGAGACAACTTCTAGGTTAGTGTTTTTCATCTATTTGTACTATTTTTCACAGATATTACCTTATCATCTTCCATTTTTATAATTTCATTTTCAGAATTTGGTACCAAAAAAATAGAGATGGGAAGTGTCCTTGATTTTTCTAGTGTATGGAGCTCTTTAAAATTGGCACCAGTTCTTCCTTACTGGTTGGAAAAATTCATCCACAAAAATATTTGGGGCTTGATGTTTAGCTTGGGGCAGTTTCTAAGTACATATTTAATTTCTTTAGGAAATATAACACTCTACAGATTTTCTAATGATTGCTTCCTTTTTCATAATATTTTGTTTGTAGGTACTTACTCGATTTGTCTAAATTTTCAAATGTATTGGCATGAAATGGATCATATTGTCATCTTATTAACTTCTTCTTAGGACTTTAGGATTTATAGTGATATCTTATTTTTATTCCCTATATAGGTAATAGATGACTTTCTTATATTTTTCTTGATCAGTCTTGTTAGTGGTACACCAATTTTATCAGTCATTCTAGAGAAATATATTTTACTTTGGTTGAGCCTGTTGCACATTTTCTTTTTCTTTTTTTTTTAAATTTCTGCTTTTTTATTATTTCCTTCTGCTTCCTCTATTTGGGTTTAATTTTGTCTTTTAACATTTTAATATGAATATTTATATTATTGATTTTTAACCTTCTTTTTTGTTACTAGGTGTGCTAAAACTACAAATTACCCTTAACGCAATGATCCCACACTTTATATGATCCCACAATTGTGATTTGTGTTTTTATTATCATTTAATTCATTGTGACTTCTTGGATCATCCTGTTACTTTTAAGCATATTGCTCGATTTCCAAATAGTTGGAAGCTTACCAGTTAGATTTTTATTATTAATTTCTAGTTTAAAGCCCTACTGTGTTCAGAGAACATAGTCTGAACACTTTCAGTCTTTTGAAAATTATTAAACTCGATCATAATCCAGTACATAGCCCCAAAATTGCAACAAGATCACTTGAAAATAATAAAATTCTGTATTAATGACCCTAAAATACACAATTAACAAACTTTATGTAGTTTCGACCCTTACTAAGTTTTTTGTCTGTTTGTCTTATCAGTTACTGAGAGGTGTATTAAACCCCTCATGTCAATATGAATTTATCTGTTTATTCTCTAGTCTTCTGCTGTTAGGCACATACAGTTATGACGGTTACAGCTTTCTCATGGGTCGATCTTATCACTGTGAACTATTTCTCCTTATTCACAGAGATGCTTTGTGCCTTTCTCAATCAAGGAAAACGTCTAATTCTTCTTCATGTGAAGCTTTGATATCTTTGGCAGGGATTCAAGGCCTGGGTGGTAATTCCCAACACTTATGTCACTCTCAAGGTGTTCCCAAAGTCCTTTCCTACTGACAAAGATTCCTTTTCACTTTTCCAGACCTTTCCAACATTAGCAACTGTGGATGGAATCCCTGCAATAATATATCTTATATTAAGAACCATCATTTCTTAGACTTCCCTCCTATTTTATTTCCCTCTTCTATGCCACTCTTTCTATTTAAAGCAGTGAAGAGAGCATGTTACAATCTAGAAGTAATTTTTCTTCAAGCCCGCAGTCCTGTAATGATGTGGCAATATATATTAATGCTATAGCTGCTTCCATTTCTCCCTGACACCTATGAACCTATAGCTGTGAGGGTTTCTTATGCATTAGTCAATCATCATGGCCAACACGTACTTAGTTCTCAACTTTCACCTTGACTGGAGCTTGACAGAGGCTTCAACCAACAATCACCACTTTCCTGTGTAACTAACTGGTGACTTTTCCAATAATTTTCTTTATATAATAGCACAGAATTAAAAAAATATAAACTATACTATTCAAACTATAAAATTTATTTATGAAATAGGAGAACAGATAAAGAAAATTCTGTCCACAGTGTTTTATAGTTTGATACTAATGTCTTCAGCTAATCTTGGGAAGTGTTTGAATTTGCATGGAGCCTGAAGGAGAATTTTAGCCAAAATTAGGGCAATTTACAAAATTAATCTAATCATACCCTGATTAGGATTTCCTGTTATGGAGATGCTACTTAGTAGTAGGAAAAGCTATAACTCCTAGTCCTAGGATGTCATGTGATTCTATCCTATCCATCTCTTTTTTTTCTTAGTGCTCTCCTCTACCCTGATGACAATAACTACATGCTGAAGGCTACTCAATTCCCCACTTCTACTGCTCCATACCCCTCTCCAAATTTTGGGAGTTTAATTCCCGGGGCTCAAGACAGTATTATCTTTCTCATAGGCCTTCAAACTGAAAATGTCTTGAACAGAATTTCTCTGTACTCAAAAAGCTATGCTTTCTCCCACATGACTGAAGCTCCCATACTCTAATCTGGAAAATTGAGTAATCCTTTATTACATGCACCGGCAATTGACAGTCACTTTCTAATTACTACCCGAGACTAATATTTCTATCTTAGAAATAACTACTGACTTCAACACTTCTGTGTCTGCTTTATTTCAGGCTCACCATCTTCTCGGGCTATGGTAACTGTTTCTGGTTTGGCCACACTGCTATCTCACCTTCTCTTGCCCATTTACCTCAACAAGCCAGTGTCACTTCCTTCAAAAAACTCTTCATGGAGCTTTTTTGCTCCAAGTCATCCACAGACTCTTGGCTGCCAAAACGTACTTTAAAATTCTTACCAAGGGCACATTCTCCATAACCTGGCTCCTTCTTACTAACCTCTTATCACCACCCTTGTTATATATCTTTTCGCACCCTTCTGTTCATATGCCAGTCTCCTTTATTAGAGAGGAAATACCTGGGCACAAGTTAGGCTCACAGAATAGATGGAACACATGATTCGAAGCAGAAGAAGACAGGTGAAATTTTATTTTAAATGACTCTTATTAAGTTATGTTTGCAAGTGTTAACCCAAACTAACACGGCTTCTTCATTTTCATCCCATGGTAGTCCCTGAAAAAAAGATGGTAATCTCCTTCAAGTTAGAATCACCTATATTCAGTAAAAATAGTGAAATACTCTAAAACTGTTGCTATAGGATGTATTGGAAAGAACATTGTCTCAGATGTCCAGAGATCCTAGTTCTAGTCCCGGGAATTCAGATAAGTCGCCTAATCTGTCAGGGACTCATTGTCTCCTAGGTTTTATTTCTCCTGTCCTTCTGTCTCTAGAATTCTATGGACTTCAAACGGTTTTCGCATCATCTGTGTTTGTATCTGGTTGATCTTTTCTGAAGCCTCACGGGCTTCTTCCCTTTTCTGGCTCTGCCCTCACTTCACCTTTGTTACTTTAAACTCTGTTTTCACAAATTTGAGAGCGCTTCTTATTTTGTGATGTCCCCCTTTTCCCCAAACAAATTAAATGGGGTTTTTTGACATCTATCATTTCTGCATAGGGAATGATGATGTAAAACAATGCATCCTTGCTTGGTCTGCACAGATTTTCGTATTGATGCTAATGAAAACTGCTCATGAGCAATTGCGTGTCCAACTTCTTCAGGCCCAGAGCTGTACCACTCACAGGCGCAATGTTTATGAGCTCATTTGTCTGACATAACAGGATATAAAGTTACTGTACAAGATTACGTTCCCGGTACCTAACCCATATGATGAACAGCATGACAGATTAGGGTTCTCGGGCACACATTTTATGATAAAGCTGGTGAGCTGGGGTGTGTATTTTACAAAAACCAAATCATTAACTTGAAAATAAAAGAGAAGGTCTTGATTAAGTCAAAATGATTGCTACAGATCTGATCTGATCTGAGCAGTCTTTACTTTAATATAAATAACAGACTCTCCGGCTGGCCCTGGAGTGAGAACAGGAACAGGATCAGCGATGACAACACATGACATGGCTGGTGTCTGAGGTTCCCATCGTAATGTGTGGCGTCCTGTTCAGTTCAGCAAATTCCACAGGATTTTGCACCCCATTGACTGTACTAGTGACAAGATCTGATGTCTGTCAGCGGACAGAAAAGTCGCAGCCAGGTTGTATGCATGTGCTGGACTGGCTCTTCTGGTTTTTGTAAAGTGTATTGGCTGGTTTGCGTCAGTGATCGCTTTGCAGCCTGATCCACAGCGAGTTGGGGAAGGAAGAAATAGCAAAATCTCTCCCCTATACTTTAGCTGTATTTTCAGTGATACTTGAGAGAGAGACTCAAAGAGGAAGAGATACTTCCTCTTATAAGAGGACCCTTGGAGATTACCGAGTCTTATAGTCTCATTTTATAGACAAGGGAATTAGAAAGCGACATGCTCAAGGCCATTTATCAAATTAGGGAATACATTAGGGCCAAGAATTCATCTTCTTCGAATTCCCAGTCCAGGCCTTTCCCACTTTTTTGTGCTTGTTTTCCAATTAAGACTAGAGCTATGTTATCTCATAAGTATGATTAAATAACCAATACAAACAGGCTTTAGTTTTCCTTACCTGAGAGGGGATGGTCTCTGGTCAAAGACAAAACATTTCTCTGGAGGTTATGTGTCTCTTTAATATGCACTAGGTAAAGGTATAAGGGTGCATCTCTCAAAGTTCGGGATTCTCTACAAAGGAGAAAACATCTGTAATGTTTCGTTTACATTTCGGAGAGACTCTCCGTTACCATGACAAGAGAACAGCATCAGAGTCTCTGTTGGTGTGATCAAGGAGCCTGTGTTGGTTTAATGTTCTGGGTGATTCTGACCTGCAGTCAGGCTTTGGACTCACAGCCTTTGTGGAGGGAGGTCTCAGCTGTTTGTGGTTTTCTGCTCTAGCGTCAGCCTCTCTAACTCTGTGCACTGCAACTGGAAATGTTTAGGTCATGTAACACCTTTCAATAACGTTGGAAAGCTTGCTTCACATTGACAAGTCCATATATTTAGGTAATAATGCTTTCCTGGTCTTTTCATAAGGTATTATTATCTCTATAATATGCAGCTAAACAGCCACCAGGAATGGACAAGCCTATTTAAGGATTAAATCATGCCTTGGAAATGTAGAATATCTTTTTTTCTCTACTGGTCTTCCTGCCCTAAACTGAGGGATACATCATTTGGAACTGTTTTAACATTTTTTTAAAAAGGAGGGAAATTAAATGTGCATGTAGAAGGTAATTTCAAACTTTGAAGTACCACAAAAAAATTCTGGGGAAACAAAGCTTTAGGTTATGATCTACAAAAAATTGTCTTTATGGATTATTCATGATAATTCCTATATTTCACCCAAGTTTCAAGCATGAGATTCAAGTTAAAATTCTGGCTTCCAAAGGAGAGGGAGTGAAAGAGTGACTAGACCAATATGTGCATTATTTTAAAAAGAGAATGGCTGTGGGAAAATCTTGACATTTGGGTAAACAACTTAAAATTGATTGTTATACATTAGTGACCTCTTGGTATCTTTGCCTTTTTATTCTGTTAGGCTTTTGACTTAAAAGTAAGGAATTGACTTAATCGTTCTATTATATTCACATATGAGAAAAATCCGTTTCATGGCAGTGGTTCTGAAGAGACATAAAATTAGAAAAGAAAGGAAGCATAACTTATGAATGCCTGGAGTATCAAGGCAATTTTATGTCTTCTGATAACCAATGGAAACAAAATGGGATCTAAAAAGGAAATAAAAATTAGCCCTGGCCGGTGTGGCTCAGTTGGTTGGAGCATCATCTCATGCACTCAAAGTCTGCCTGTTCCATTTTCAGTCAGGGCACATACCTAGGCTGCAGGTTCGATCCCCAGTGGGGGCGCATACCGGAGACAAGAAGTCACACATGGATGTGCCTCTCTCTCTCTCTTCCCCTTTCTTAAATAAATAAATAAATACTTAAATTAAAACATAAAAAGGAAAAAAAATGTTATTTTACTGGTTCACTGAGTGTTAGTATTTTAAATAGAAATATTAGGGAGCCCACAGGAATTGCCAAATTTTTCTTTTCACAATTTGTAAACTAAAAACCTTTTTAAAAAATTCTACTGACAAATATACATTATTTTTTTTTTTTTACATTTTCCTGCATGAAGTTTTCATTCATTTACATTCATCATATGCTGCTTTTCTGAACATAGTTACACCTTGACACATGGGAGGATTATACCAGAAGACAGAGTGAATGTGTATGCAACAGTTATTTGATGAAAAACATTTACTGTTGTCTATGGGGAAGATTCTATAATCCGATTTAGTTACTGTTTCAGTAGCATCCAGCTACTGCAGTCAAAGGATGCTTTCTTATTTATGTATTGCTATACCTTGTCTTTGTTCTTCAGTGCTCTGTTTTAGTTAAATTCATTCCTTTAATTTGAAATTATGAACTTTGCTTGACACATAAAGCAGTTTTGACAATTTATCTTTTTAAAAAAAGGGATTTTCTAGATTGGATGTTCAATGACAGACTAATGATTTTTCTGTACATACCTAATATTTTTTATCACAGTCTGATGTAAGTCAATTTTTAATAAAGCACTCTCAGATTATTGGGGTGTTGTTTTGTGAAGATATATCCTTGGGTAAGAAGAAGATCGTGATTGTTAGGAGGTGGTCTCTGGACTCAGAATGTTGGAGTTTAAATGCTGGCTCAAGTGGCAAGTTGCTTTAACTGTGTTTCCATTCCCTTACCCCTAGAGTTAAGACAATGATGATAAAGTTAACCTCGGGCAGGACTGTTATGCAAACCGTCTATTTTGTTTTACATGTGTTTCACAATATTTGGAAATGTGTTTCAAATGTTTTAAAGTTCAACAGACTTAATCTTATCAACAACTCTCATTCTCAAAGTTTGATAGAATTCCATCAAAGCTTAATAGAAGATTTTTTCATACTTCATTTATTTCTCACAGACCACAGACCAACAGCTACTCAGAAAGCCCTCTTCACAAAACAGAAAGGAAACCCGGTATTGTAATGTCCCCCAACTTTGAAAAGAATCTAATTTAAAGGAAGAACGTTATAGGGAAAATAACTTATTTTATATCCATTGAAATATGAAAACTAAACAATAGCAACAATCTCCTTTATCCAAGTCCTGCCTTCCTTTGAACTTCTTGTCAAGTAAACACACATTGGGGCATGAAGAATCATTCCATGGAAAGAATATCTTCAGAGACTGAATTTTTCATGAAGGTTGTAGCTTACGACTTTCAATAAAATGTCAAGAATGATATAATCCATATGTGGATTAATGTATCCTTACAGAAATCTTTGAAATCTGAGATGCTGTTTTGGAAAACTGTTACCTTGGTTTCCACAATACTTTCTTAATAGTCTCTGCCTATTTAAACAGCAGTGTTCTTGATAATGGAGGTCATCTTTCAGTCCTTAAGGATAAAGGCAAAACAGAAGAGAAATTAGATTTCTACCTCAAAATGTATTCCGACTTTGTACATATTTATATCAATAAGCTTTCACTTAAAGTTACACTCTAAAACTTACTTGCCCCTAAGTTTTGCTTGAGTCCAATTTGAACCAGGCCCAGCATTTCACTTACCTTGGTTATTAAACTCTAATTCAAAAAGTTGTGTGCTTTTTTGCTTAGATCTCATGTGGAAAATCAACCATTTGTATTTAAAACTCATTTAAATCCTATTTAAATTCTGCTTCTCTCATCGTTTGACTTCATCTTTTACAGCCTCCAGTCATGTCTAGCTGAGTTACATTCGAAATTATAAATCAGGTAGAAGAGCGTTGTTAGATTTACATTTAATAAACCTAAATTCTTTCTTAGGAAGTATATGGTAATTGTGAATTTACAGATTCTTGATATGTTACATTGAGGAAAATTAGGTTTGGCCTTGTTGATGAAATATATGACAAACATACGAAGAGTTCAGTGAGAAGCTGCACAAATTGGATGCCAGATTTCCTATTGTTCAGTTTCCTACTGTTTGTGTGTTCCAAAAGTACAGTCAAAAGTGACTTTTGGGTCTACTCTTAATCACTTTGAACAGGCCTAATTAACTTGTAAGAGAGTTCATTCACATAGAAAAATTGAGTATTTTGGTTTGATCATATATATTTACAATATAAAAACACTTAGCTATTGGCATATGCTAAGGGGCAACATATAGGCCAATATTGCCTCAACAAAGTTCCTTTAACATTGTCAAGAAATATGATCTAATGGCATTAAAACATCAAACAAATCTCTTTTTCAGAAAAAAAATATTTTTCAAATTGTGATAGCAGGGTTCTTTCAGTGATTTCACAGTAAAACTGTGTGACTTTTTAAAGTCAGCACTACCTTTTACTTACGTATACAATGTAGGGTTTAGACGGGGTGACACCTAAGATTTTTTTCAGTTCTAAAATATATTAGTCTGTTCCAGTGTGTTAGAAAGGATCTCCCATATTTGGTCCTTTTTTTTTTTTTTTTTTTAATTTCACAGAGGGGTAAACGGGTAAAAAATAATTTGCGAATTGCATACATCTGAGTTTAAATGGAGATCTTTCCATTTAAGAAACACATTTCCATTCAGCTTTTTGTAAATGTTTTGGGGTATATTATAAATTATTCTCCATAATGAATTAATGAGAAAGTCATTGTAGCAGGAGACTTTATGACACTGTTATTGTTGACATAAATGTGTTTTCTCTGAGCTGGAACTTCACCCCGAAAGACTGACAGTGGCCCACAGCACTGAACACTAGGCTTTGTAGAATTTAGACATATGAGTAGTCATGGTCCTTAACCTCCAAGAGTTGAAAGTCTACCGCAAACTGCTAAAATTGAATACATCTTTCAAAAACTTTTCATCAGAAACTGTAGCCTTCACCATTTTGAATGGCTAGATCGTTCAGAATTAGCTCACATTTCTTGTTAAGATTCTTCTTAATACAAAAATTATTTCTTTTTGTGCTCTGGTGTCTGGGCAGCCAAGTCACCCTGCTAATCAGTCTATACTTCCACAACTTCCCAAGCTGCAAATAGATCTGCTGCTCTTCCTCCTCGGAGACTTGCCGTCCCATTTGTTTTTAAGCTTTTTGAAAGAAAAAAAAAAATCTTGGCTTTACATAAGAGCTGTGCCTTGTGGAAGTTTTGGAAATTTTAAATTGCAGTCAAGAGCCCCACTCACAGGTGAAACATTATCTGGTCATCTTGTCATTAGTGCTGACAGTTTTGGCAGAGGCTGAAGCTAAGAAAAATGCTGGACTGGACCTGGAAACAGTCATATGTTCCTCATTCCTCACCTCATTAATCACAAAGTTAACATTGTCTCTGAAACAATGCTGTTTTATTGTGTGGTAATCCTCATTTATGGTTAGAGCTACTAAACAATATCCGAGAGTCCAGATTCTGCTCTCTGCCCTGCCAAGTCTGGCTGAGACATGACAATCATGGCATTATTCATTGGTAATTAAAGCAGAAAGAAGGATCCTGGGCGATGACCTCATTCTTGTAGTTATCCAGAATGGAATATGCTCATAAGAGGTTCCATGTAGACCCATAATTATCCTCTCTTTTCTTTCTTTCTTTCCCCCACTATTTGTAGCATAGCTTGTGACTAGATACACAATGAAGTCAGAAAATACTAAATTTAAAGCCCTGTGTTATCTCTGTCCATTAATGGCCAACGTATTTAATGTCTCATCTCTAGCTTACAAAGTTATGAGGTCATACCAGTGTGCAATATCAATACAAAAATTATGGAGGAAATGGAAAAGTGAAAATGATGACAATTGGGTACAATTCTGATTTATGTGCACACTATTCTAAAGGTGTACATAAACCACGTAGGGAGATGTGGTCATCTTAATGTGTTGGAGTTGCTATATATCATTAAATCCAGAGAGCAAATGTATCTCTCTGAGAACTTAATTTTTACTCAGTGGCAGCTGATTATCCCAGAGGAACCCGCTTATTCTTATGAAAAAAATACAATTTAGATGTAAGTTTATGAATACACTTAATTATTCATAAAAACATATACATGCTATACAACTTAGAAAAAGAAATCTGTTACCTAGGTACTCCCCAGAAAGAAAAGGGTGCATTTGAAATAAATATTTATGGATTTATGGATGGCAGAATTTATCTCATTTTTTTCTTTCAAGCTCTTTAAGTATATAAAAGTAAATTCTCATGTTTCTCGAGTTTGCTGTATTTAAAAAATAATAATTTGAAAAATAGCAAAGTCTTTGAATGACCCAAGATCACTTAAAGTTGAATTTTGGTGTTGTACTGGTTCGAGAAGAGAACTTAGCTCACATAAAAATATTCTGGACTTTTTCCATTTTTAATTTAATATGACTTTAAGTTGAGATTGATTTAATTTGTGAAATTCAGTCTATTAAGGTTCTAATCATAGATACCTAATGTTGCGAAAGTGTGGAAACAATTTGAATCTGTTATTTCTAACTGTTTAAAAATTGACAAGCCCATGTAATAGGCAAAATTTTAAAAAAATAGGAGTTGGAAAAACTGAAGTCACAGTCATACAATATGACTATTTTGACCATTGATGTATTTCCTTCACTTTCAAATTTCTTGCTCTTTCTTCCTCAGAGCTGTTCCACCTAGTTTCTGCCTCCAACACTTGACCAAAACTCTTCCCAGGAAGGCTAAATGTCATCTCTTAATGATTAAATTATACAACATATTTCCAGACCTTGTTTTATCTCTTTACAAAGTACCCTGTCTTTCCTCAGTGGCAGCCTTCTATTTTATTCAACCTCTTGTTCTTCTCATTCATCTTGACCCTCCTTTCTCAGTCATTCACTCATTCCTCTTTTTCAGCCTAGACCTTAAAAAAGTGTTCCCATTAGGTATTTGTTATTTGGTCCTTTTACCTGTGAGTCAGCTATTCCCAAATGAGATCATCCATTCTTGTGTTTTTCTCTAGTATGATATCTTTGCCTTTCCAAGTTGACAGGCATGACAGTCATCTGAATCCTCACCTGAGATCAAGATTCCTTTTTTCAATTGTATCTACTAAATATTTCTTTCTTAACTTGTGTCCAGACGGAATCCTGTCTTATCCCGCATCTTCTCCCGTGTTCTATATCTCCATTGACAATATTGCCATCTCAAAGCCACCCCAGGCATCTAAAAAGCATTAACTCTTTTCTCTAAGTCCCTTCTACATTCAGCCAGTCACACAATCCTGTCAATTTACTACTAAGACAGTACTGTGTCTCCCCTTACTACTATCCTATTCAGACTCTCCTGTCATTAAGCATCAGGTGCTCAGGTGAACCACCAAGCTTACATAGCCAGAAAGTGTCTCAGCAGGTGGCTGAACAAACACCAGTGAGTCTCCTCATGCCAGGTTTTCTTCAGCCAGATAGTATAATCCATGCATTTATTTTGTTAAAATTGGTTTCGTAGTAGTTGTCGTCTTTGTTTTTACGTATGCATGTACTTAATTAGTACCTGTGTTAAACATTATGGGTAAAATTTTAACTGGCTTTCCTCAGTTATCATCTGTGAAGGTAATGTGTATCAATGCATTATTTCATTAGACGGTCCATCTCCCTTGCTTTTTACAAGAAAAACTATGCATTTACACATGAGGTTTTCAAACCAATCTTCAGTAGACACACTAAGTCACAAGATTTTAAAACAGCCAATGAAAAGGAACTTTAAAAGTTCTCATTTCAAAAATAGGATGGAGAGGAGGAAAGTTGAAAGAAAACATTATTTTGCATAACAACAGTGGTCTTATTACTGCCAAAAGTGATTTCCAAAAGCATAGAGCAGCTCTAGACCATGCAAAAGGCTTTGTCTGGGTCGTCACGGCTTTATATTGTGGCAATTTATCAAACCAATCAAGTTATTGTACCCTCACTTTGTAGCATGCAAAGAAAACAACCCACAAATTCCTCCTTGAAAAGTGTACTCCTTAAATACGTTCTGTTTGCATGAACACAAATAGAAAAGGTAAGGAAAACAGAAATCAGCCTGTCATGCAAATAGAATCCTTAGTTTCCTGAGTTATTATTGTGATATTTTATTGATTATAAAAATAGATATGGAATATACAGTAGTTACCCCCTACCTGTGGTTTTCCTTTCTGAGGTTTCAGTTACCCGCAGGTCCAAAAATATTAAATGGGAGATTCCAGAAATGAACAATTCATAAATTTGAAATCATGTGCCATTGTAAGGAGCATGATGAAACCCTCCAAGTCTCACTCTTTTTCACCTGGGCTGTGAGTCGTCCCGTTGCCCAGCGTCTCGTTACTGTGTATGCCACCTGCCCGTTAGTTAATCAGTAGCCGTCTTGGTTATCCGGTGGACTGCCGTGGTGTCAGTATCCCAGAGCTTGTGTTCAAGTCACCCCCATTTTACTTAATGACACCCCCAAACACAAGAGTAGTAACGCTGGCAATTTGGGTATGTCAAAGAGAAGCCGTCACATGCTTCCCTTAAGTGAAAACGTGGAAGTTCTGGACTTAAGGAAAGAAAAAAGTTGTATTCTGAGGTTGCTAAGATTTAAGGAAGAACAAATCTTTTATGTAGGAAATTTTGAAGAAGAAAGAAAAAGCACGCTAGTATTGCTATCATACCTCACTCAGACTGCAAAAGTTACGGCCACATGCGTGATCACTGCTTAGTTAGGTCATATCTATGTACTGTGCACGTCTTCCACCCACACATGGCTCATTCCTACTGGGGTCTGGGAACAGTCCCCTGGGGGCGATGGGAGACTGCATCCCAGGGCACAGCGTGGCTCTGTGAAATCGCTGCGAGCAGGCCCATTAGAACATCTTGTGAAGTGAGGCAAAGGAGAACTTAAAAGTGAGAAACTATTAAGTCTACTGAGGTCAGAGGAGAAGTTGAGTTTGTGTGGGATGTGGAGAGGACTTTGCAGGGGTCACTGGTGGGACAAACACCTCACCCAGCATCTAAGGATCATACTGTAGTAAACGATGGGCATCTTCCTAATATAGGGACATGTAAAACCACTCTTCAAAAGGATTAAATATCTTCATCTCTGGCTATGTTTTCTTAAAATTTTAGAATTAGGAATAAGACAGTGAATTAAAATATAGTTTTATTTAACGAATCCCATACTGCCTCAGAAAATAATATCCAAAAATGAAAGATACCTGTTATTTAATATGGTGCAAATACCCTGTGTAAAATTCTGGATTTTCTATTTGCCTGGAAGAGCCATTATAGACACAGTGTTGGGGTGTAAATATTTGCAGAAATCCTGCTATTATTAAATTTCCATGCGTTATTGTGAAGCTTTACTACTTTTGTATATATTTAAAATACTTTTGATTCTGTTTTTTTTGGAAAAGGAAGAGCACTAAAATGCCTTCAATTAAAACAAGCTTAATTCAAAAACACCTATGTCCAAACAAGTTATAATCCCATGACCGTTTATATTGTCAGGGCGAATATTGTAGCTGCCTTTTCCTGCCTTCCTTTCCCATGAATTAAGCCTGATATGTCTGGCCAAGTTTTCTTCCAACAACAGAACCCCCTTCCTCTTAGGCCTTTTACATTTCTTAAATGTACCATTTTGCTGCTCAATACGTTCCACATGTCCACACGAAATGGGGGCGCCACAGTAAACTCAACACTTCCATTAGGGCGAGTAAGAATACAACCTTTCATTGTTGTCTGGATGGCGCTTTCCATGTCAAATCCCCCGAGAGAATGCTCTATGGATAGGATTTACATTCTTCCACCCTTTGTTACATATTTTCTAATTTAGTAGGACTGTAAAACTGTATTATCCGTATTTGAGAACACTGTGGCAATGGTATTTAAGAATCGACAGGTCCAGGCTACAAATACTGTTTTACACCCTTAAGTTGTACTTACCTTGCTAAGTTATCACTCATCATTGTCGTGGTTTACATATTAAAAGACAGAATAGTCCTGGCCAGTGTGGCTCAGTTGGTTGGGTGTCGTCCTGTGCACCAAGGGGTAGCTGGTTCGATTCCCAGGCAGGACACATGCCCCAGTTGCAGGCTCAATCCTCGGGGGGGGGGGTGCAAGGGGCAGCCCACTGATGTTTCTCTCTCACATCTGTGTCTCTCTCCCTCTCTCTCTCATACTCTCTCCCTCCCTCCTTCCTTCTCCCTTCCTCTCTCTCTAAAAATCAATAAAAACATATTTTTTAAAAAGACAGAATAGTGCTTATAAAGTATGGGACCTGGACCCAGAATTTTCCTTGAAACTGACTTTACCCTTTCTTAAAACCACGGTACTTAAAATATGAGTATTTAAAGCTGCTTGAAATGCTTTACAAACACTTATCTAATCCTCTAGCAACACTATGAGGAAGATACAATTATTAGTCCATTTAACAGATGAAGGAACTGCATCGCAGAGAGTTCAAAATCACACAACTCAGGTAGCAGAGCAGGAATCCAAACCCAGGCAGTATAGTACTCAAGTCTGCACTCTCAAATTATTCTATGCCAGCTCGCCATTTAGACAGCCTCGGGCAGTTCCATTAACCTCTCTCTGCCTTTCTTCATCTGTAAAATGGGACTACAAATGGTACCTAGCTCAGAGACTTGTGAAAATCAGATGTGATAATAGCTGTGAAGTGCTTAGAGCAGTACTTGGCATGTAGCGCTAACAATTATATTTTCATATCATTTTCCCTACTGACCTTTTATTTCTTCCAAAGCACTGTGCGCCTGCCCTAATCAGAATTTGCACATGCAAGTTGGAATTCTCTCCTCCCCGGCTCCTACCCTCTGACTGTCATCTCCAATCCGCCTATGCTCTGATAATGTCTGTACCCGCGCACCTTTCTCAGGGAAGCCTGTCCTGACCCTCACGCTAGGTGAGCCTGCCCCACCCCTTCGCCCTGGTTCCCTGGAAAATAAAGCCTGAGGCAGAGCATATGCTTTTGTGTTTGGCTGGACATTTTCTCAGGAAGTGCAATCCCAGGGAAGAGGGAGTGAGGAAAATGAAAGCCAGGCTTTAGAGGAGAGAGATCGAAATGCAATAGAGCACAGTCCTCAGCTGGCCCAGCTTCCTGACAAGCGGATTGTTCCTTCTCGGGCTGCATCTTCCCAGAGTCCTGATAAGCTCCCCGAGGGTTATCATCAGGGTTAGGGAGGGAGAAGAAATTCTTCCACCGGTTCTGCTTCCCATTAGTCGAAGGTGCTCCGTGAGCCTCTGACTCCTCCACACTTTCGTGGGCATCCCCGGGGGCCAAGCAGGCCCACCGTGGTGTTTGCTTAAAAAACAACATCAGATCCGCGAGGTAAAAGGTTAGGGGGGTTTTGCAAAGCCTGGAGGTAAGACATGGCCCGTGGGTAACTCATAGGCAGTCACCTGAGGACGGCACAGCCACCCCTGCAGGCCCCGGGGGTGTGATGGTGACTGCTGGTGGCTGCAGGGGTGGCGATTCGGCTTCATGATTTCCAGAAGAGCAGAGGGAGAATATCTCAGGTAATAAAGCAAGTCTAGTGCACAAAGTGAATGAGGCAGGGTGCAAAATTCCAGGCAGTATGTCCTCTCGGACACTTTTATAAACCCAGGTCTCTTTTCCTTTCTTACTATTTATCACTACAGTGGCAATCGTGTAACAATATATAAATATATCCCAGTAACACACTGTCCACAGACTTAGGCAACGCTACATGTCAAATTTATTCAAGAAAAAAAAGTCACAGTAAAGGCTTTAAACTTTTATGGGGTTATATTACTACTGCAATAAATTTTTTCCAACAAAAGGCAATGTTTCCTGAGCTACTTCATTTAATTACCGAAGAAAAAAAGATGGCAGTGTAGACTCGGTGCCGTGTCAAGCAGCCATTGACTTCTGGTCTGTGCTTGCAAATTGCAGTGACCATAGGGCACGACTTCTTGCCAAAGTTGCCTCATTTGATGTTATTAATGACAAATATTGAGTTATTATTTTCTTGTCAAGAGTTCTTGTCCTAGGGATCAACTAGTTCCATAATTGCTTTTGTTGGCCTTATCCTTAGCATTTATTCTTTTGTAATCATACTTGGCGACTCCTTTTTAAGAAAAAAGCCTGTGTTTATTATTACAACACAATACAGTATATTTGTAACTACTTGTCTACAAGCAATACGATCATCTAATACCCTGAAACTACCGCAGCCTTAGCCTAGATCTTTCTAGGTTCACGTCACTGAATGTTTTTATATTAGAAGACTTTCCTCTTAGATTAACCAACCGACTTTTTTTGGGGAATTTCTTGGCCAGTGTCTTGCAGGAGTTGTGGACGAAGTATAACAATAGAGAAACTACCAGAGGAATTAAGTATTTCATGAACGTGCGTATGACTTACCTGTTTCAAAAAAATTCTTATGAGGAATTTTTTATTTCCAAATGTACCACGTCACATGCAGCACACTGGAGATTTATCTCGCCTAAAAGGATTTGCTCAACTCCAGATTTTAAAGCAGCAGAATTATTTTAATATTTAAATGACTATCATCAGCCAAGTACCTAGTTTATTTATGGCAAGCGACCAAGTAGCTCAGGCTAAGATTGCAGGTTTTCACGGATGGAGGAGCTAAAAGACTCTGGGAAACTCCTCCCTGGTTTTGTTCCAATTCTGCCAGGACAGTGCACAAACAGGAACTCTGATGGGGGGTGTTTATCTCGGTTTTGTTTGAAGAATTTATAAAGACCTGCATTAAGTGATCAGGATTGTCTCTTACTTCTTCGAGTAGACAATAGAAAGGCTACCGAATCCCCTTGGCTATTATTGGAGCATGTTATAAGAAGATATTGGTCAGTATGTTTCTCATGGCTCAGTGTGATATCAAATTATGCACAATATGGTACCAACCTTCAGCCAGCCCTGCTGAAACACTGGGAGGGCGGTTTTCTAGTCTTACATCAAAGAGCTTTAACCGGACTTAGAACCAAAAAATAATCAATACAATTTTTACAGCCCCAAGTGTTTGAAATGGTTACAATGGTCCTATACCTGAATGTTCAAATGACAGTTTTTTCATCACTTTAACAGGTCTGTCGACTTCAGAGAAACATAATTATTTTTATTTTCCTGAATATTTTCTTTGCTTTTTAATTGGTCATTTCTCTTCATATCTGGCATGCCTGCCTTCCCTTTCTCTCTGATAAAAAGGCCCAACTCAAATTTTGCTACCATTGTAGTTCTTTCCAAAAGGTTGTTGAGTTGTTAAATTTCATACAGCAAGATAGAGGTATTGGCTCAAGCCGTATATTGTAAATATACCCAGATACACTCATTCAGGAAGAAAAGGGACCCTAATGAATTTTTTCCTTGGCGCTCTGGTCTTAAACTTGCTATGTGTTAAGAGATGCTTAATTTCTTCTCTTGAAAGTAAATGGACTAAAGTAAAATTATAGAATCTTAAAGGACAACCCAGTTTATTACTATTATTATTATGTGTGTGTGTGTGTGTGTGTGTGTTGCCAATAGGAGTAAGGGTAGAAGATAGGTGGTAGAGGAAGCTGTGGTCCTTCCCTTCAAGCAACTGTAGTGAAGTGAATATAGTTCCATTTACAGGACTGCAGTAGGCAGAGGGGGGGAGTAAGTACCAAGTCTGATTATGTAATTTGTTAACAGTGAAAAAAAGTCTAGTATGTTCTCACTGCTTCTAGTATGCTCCCTTACTGAGAGTCACTCATTGCCTCTACTTACTTACAAAAATGTACACTCTACTTAAAATATCGTATTTTATACTTACTGTTTTTGTATATTAAACAATTACTACTGATAAATTATTACATCCCTAATAGACACACCAAAGTTTTATCCAGTGATTCAGAAGTAAAGGACAGGGGAATGTACTTTCTTATTATAACTTATTCCAATTACCTAATTCGTAATAGTCATGCCCCAGATGATCCCTTCCAGTTACCTTCATTCACATCCTGTAGAAAACTCCGTGAAAGGGGACTTTTTTAGGGACTCAGACAGCCTCTCATCTACAGCTTATGCCTGCTGACTTCTACCCCTAGGGAAATTGGCTCAGAGTTTTAGAAGGTGTCTTTAGAGGAGACAGGATTGATTGCACCTTGTAGTAATTTATTTTTGTTCTTCATCTCCCTATTTACATGGATTCACTTATAAATTATTATTATTCTATTAGATTGATTGGATATGTGAAATGGTCATTAGGACATTTTAGCCAATCGCACAATAGAGCTTAATTTCTCCTAGTACCTGTGATAGCAAGTCCTAGAAGAGAAATTTATAGTTCCTACAGTTAATGAACCAGAACTGTAGACAGATTTAGATAGAGGTGGTATAGATCTAGAGTTCCTACATTTCTTGCAATTCACATGACTGTAATTTAGCCATGCCTTTTACCTTTTAATTTTTAGTGTTCAGTACTCAAGGCTTATCATTTTCCTATAGGAAATATGGTTTTTAAAAGTTATTTATATATTTTAGCATTTAATTGGATATATTAATTTGTAGAACTTTCTCAATGTTTGTATATTATAGAAATAAAATGTCTATGACATTAGTAGAATTGATTTTCAGGCAGACTAATAAATAATATCAATGCCTTATATTTGTGGGAAAAATGATATAAAAACATTTGTTTGATTTTTGTAGGCTTGAAATCTTCCATCTTCTTCAGAACATGAGATAAATTAGAATAGAATAATTTCACTTTACCAAGATTTTGTAATACATCAGTGTCAACTGATATGTATTGAGCTTGCATGGGTGTGTTAGGCATAATTTAGGGGACTGGGGGATACATACAATGAAATTAGATTTTTGATAGTCTCTAAAACTTATTTTACTTAGAAATTCTAGGTTGATGTAGGTCATAAAATGGACCACAGGACTTATGTTACTTAGAAATTGTATGTTGATGTAGGTGAGAAAATGGACCTACAGTATCATACATATTTTGTGTCTTGTTTTTATTTTAGAATATTTTTTACTTTTCCCAAGTAGGATTCTTCTGAGTCCAACCTAATATCATTCAACCTTAAGTTTGTGAACCTGTAGTCATTTGCAAAACTATTATGAATCATTTGAAACATTTGTGGTGCATAAATAAGATAAATGTCTTATTTCATTTATTTCAGTGTTTGTAATATTTGTCTATCATGACATTGAATCTCTAGTCCTTCTGCCAAATATAACCACAAAACAGCATTCTTATTTTCCTGGGAGTCCTGGGAATTTGCACCACACTTCTTCAAGTAAATACATGTGTAAATATGTGAGCGTCTCAGTCCCCCAAAGACTCTGGTTTTCCTTTCTTGGCAAGGGAAATGAATTCTAAAACCCTGAATCATTTACTGAGTATGCTTTTTTTCCTGATCTCCCAGAGGTCTATCAACAAAGTGCCAAAAGACGTGCTCATTCTAGAGAGACCAGCAGCCCAGGTCTCTCTGCAGGAGGATTTGATAAATGTTAATGAAAACCCCTAAGGCTCAGATATAGACAAGTTAGTGCTCTGGTAAAATAGGTCCTTTGTGGTTATCCTAATATTTAAGTAGATCGCCATGTCATATAGTTTTTTACTGAAGATCCTTATGCTTGACTTTAAGTATAAACTATTATGGTTATTATTATCTAGAGGTGCTAAAGATGAAGTTGTAACATTGAGAGGAAATATGAATGAAGCTGTTTCTCTACAACCTTTATTTCACGTGTGTTTTGACAATAGAAAGGGTGGGGGTGGGAATCAAGGTTGGACAAGCAAGTTTAATAAAAAACAAAAACAAAACGTGTGAGATTAAATAGCCACTTTGAAACCTCATGTATTCCTTCTGTTCAACATTGTGTCCTCAGGGCTGCAAAATACCTGATTAAGCTTGCTACACCACAGTTGCCACTCGGTGGCTACTTATGAACATACAGAAATTTAATCAGTGAATGAATACAAATTCTTAATAATTATTAATCACAACATAGCTTAAAATTCAGTTTTGACTATGACCATAAAACATGCTATCCACCTGATAAAATCCAGTATGACTGAGGAATCTACCTGTATCTTAAACAATAGTTGTTACAGTTTGCCTTGTCAAATAGCTTGACATATGGGTATTTCTTGCTTCTTACTCGTATTTTTCTCTCTCAGTTAAAACCGAGTAAAATCTATCCTTAAAAAAAAAAAAAAAAAACACACATAAAAAACAAAAAAATATCACTTTGCTTAAAACCATTGTAAAAATCTATGAACACAAGTTATTAAATTCATGGTTTGGGCAGTGTGATTTTTCTTTTTCTTTTTTAAATGACTATCTTTTTTTTTTTTTTTAAGGAAAGCTCCAACCTAAATTTTGCCCATCCTTAAAAGTTGAAAAGGAATTATTTTAAGATTTGGAAAAGTTCATTCCAGGACCTTTTATGATATCTATGCCTCCCTGGGGAGAGGGCAGGAAATGAGAGCATTCTGAACATGACCGCTCTTCCCTCCCTCTCAGCATCCTGAGGCCTTGCAGAAGGGCCTCTGTCATCTGAGAACTCCCTTGAACCCCTGCCCACAAGCACCTTTTCTCACTGCATCACTCACACTATTTCTATCCAAACGAACCCTTTTAAACCAACTTTATTGATTCATTCAGTAAAACAAAAACAAAATAGTTTTGTCAAAAAACCATTGGACGATTTTATTTGCATAGACTCCACTGACTCAGTCAAATTGATGAAACCAGCATGTGTACACAGACACAGCTTGAAGTGCTAGAACTGATGTTTTAAAATGAAAAGAAACATTTAATTTTTTATAATATACTTTTAAAACCGGGCATTTAGATATGAGTACTATTGCAAATTATCAAATATCTTCGCAGGGGTTCTGTATGATAGAACTATTTGATATCACTGCTATTCTTGTGCTTCTGACCTGGGAAAAAAAGAGGGTAATTTTGTGTGCTCCGGTCTGACACAGGATAGAAAATAACTCCCTTAATGTAGGCTGACATTTTGTAAGGTTCGGGGTTATGTTAAGCTAATTAAAAGAAGAAAGACCATGTCACAGGGGTGGGAAGGGGCGTGTCCTTTTTGGATTTGGAAGCAGAGGTTTAGGGTACCACACACAGTTCTATCATTTAGTGATTGTGGAAGTCTTAGGCAATTCACTAATCCGTTTTGATCATCAGTTTTCTCTTAGATAAAGCAGAAATATTAATAACACCCTTGGTAGTTGTTGCATGGATTAAAAGAAGCAATGTATGTGAAAGTAATTTACAAACCATTGAGAGCCATAAAATCCAAGATAATATGCAGACTCCTGTTTAATACTGTCTAGCAAAAGTAAGATGAGTAATGAGAAAAGCAAGAAAGCTTTTCTCTTGTATAATAACCGATTCCTATCATAAAATGAAAAAAATGTAAAATATTATACTTGCTGCTTTATAAGACAGACATCCCATGTGCATTTTTAAGCTATGATATCTGCCAATAAAATTCCCAGGCTAGGCCATTCCTTTCCTATGAAGGCAAGTCACACCACTCCCAAGCTTCGTGCAAACTGTCAGTACCATCTAAAAATACTCCTGCATATTTGAATTAATGCTTCCCACTTTGACATTACAGTATCGTTTTCATATACTCTCTCAGTGCTTTCCTCTAAGCAGGATTTTATTAGTGCTCATTTTGGGTACAAGACAAAAACCTCTGCAAATATTTGTTCTTGTTTTTCTTTGGAACTGTGAAAGGAGACTGCTGGCTGTGGAAGGAGGGACAGGATGTCTTTTTGGGGCTGGAGTTGTATTTGGCTTGATCCACTGAAGGAGAGACAGTGCTCTTAGGTGCCAATATTTGGTTAAGAGCTAACAGCAGAAAAATAGCTACGTTGGTAATTCAAGTGACACTTTCTTGTAGGCAAGTGAGAGAATAAACAGTCCTATGAGTTAAATAATCTTTCTTCTCTCTCTCTCTCTCTCTTTTTTTTTTTTGCTTCCTGGCTCCAAATAGTTTTTATGTAAATGTACTCTAGTTTACTTCATTATATAGTATATAGTATATAATTGAAATAACAATTTTGAGCATCTCAGGTGGGTTAGTTTTTCAACACATATGTATCTGTACTAAAAAATAAAACATGGCAAGGCTGTGACTTCTTAACTGTGGAACTAGGTAAAATGCGTAGATAGCAGGAGTAATTGGTTCTTTATATTTATGTTTTCTGCATAAAATATGACTATCACACTTGATAGTCAGAGTCCAAATATTAATGATTTTACTGTAGTAATATATCCTGTAAAAGATATTTACTTTTTTGTTTTTTAAATCCTCATCTGAGGATATGCTTATTGATTTTAGAGAGAGGGGAAGGGAAAGAAAGAGAGAAACATTGATTGGCTGCCCTCCGACTGTGACTGAGAATGGAGCCACAACCTTTCAGTATATAGGACACACTCCAACCAACTGAGCCGCACCAGCCAAGGCAACATTTACATTTTAAAGAGCTAATTGTATAGTCTTATCCTTGCCAAACTTATCAACCAAACTTAAGTCAAGTAATATTATTATCATCATGGCAAACTAATCCACTATAACTCTTTTCTAAGACATTTAAGAGAATTGATAATAATTGCAATAAAAATTACACATTATGTCAGCAAACTGTACCAGGGAAAATATTAAACCCACAGCAGGGTTTCATAGAATGTATTGTACAGAACAAATATTCTACTGGATATTGATAGGAATTTTTCAGGGAAATTGTCACACTTTCAAGTGTTTAGAAAATCAAAATTTAAACAAAGTTAAATTTTCTTTACTCTGAACTTTTATCTTAATAAGTATCGTGTGTGTACCTCTAAGAGGGGGACATACATTTATTAAAATTATTTGACTAATGAATAATTATTAGACTTTAGAGAACACTGATTTTTGAAACATAATATGCACTAAGAATCAATATAGAGTGTGTCAAAAGAAGGTTTACAGTTAAGAGTACACGAAATAGTTTATTCTTGTATTATTTATTAATTATTATGTTCTTTTCCATACGAACAACTGCAGACCTAGTTTTGTCCCACCCTTCGTTTCAAATTCTTTGTTTGGAAAATTGATAGTCTTGATATTACATTCCCAAAACTTCATTGAAAAATAAGTTTTTTTGGTTTTAAATGACTATTATGTTACATTATTAAACATCATTAAAAGATAACTCCATAGATTATTATATCAGTTTACTCTACAAAACATGGTCACTTGCTTCCACTTAACAGGGCTGATTGATCACTTGCATTATCTCTGCTTCTTGGAGAAGTCTCCTGACAATCATAGTAAGGAGATTAACCTCATGAAAGTTACAGTAATAAGATAGACAATGAAAGCCCTAAACCCCAAGGATATTGAGCAATAAACAGAGGGTGCTTCAACAAAACTTGAAAGATGAAAGTTAATGGACAAGACTTAAACGATAGCTGAATCAAAAAGGCTGAAACCCAAGGTCACAGAGTTTGGTGCCAAGAACAAAGATGATCTGCACCAGAGAACTCATAAAAGTCTCAAGAACTGAAGACAGTAGGTGCATCTGAAGGGGGTGTATAGTTGGCCTTGAAAACTAGAGGATCAATTGAAATTCTGTATTAAGCATTAGTCATCCCCAGAACCCCACAACAGCTGGGCAAACTTTATTTCTTAATTAAAGAGAATACAGAAAACTTACTTTCTGATCACAGTGGACTAGAAGGTCTTGACCTTAAGGATAGCAAATAGAGCTGAGGGCAGGATGATTGAACTGTGAACCGAGGAAAACTAAGGAAATTTTTCCCCACTCGATTCAAGAATCTCTAGAGAATTCTTATAATCTGGCCAACAATAGATAGATTTCTTCCTCACCTATAAATATTCAAAGTGTCTGAGAAAGATAGAGGTCAAAATTTAAAAATTTAAAAAATAAGACTGCAATAGCAACAAAAGAGTCTCAGAGGAAACAGAGACACTCCAAAGAGCAGAAGAAAATAGTTTTAAATCCTATTGCATGTCTTTAGAGAAGGAAGAGTAGGCACTGTATTTATGAAACAAGAAAAGAATGCTATATAAAACAACTATATAAGAATAAAAATGATATCTTACAAATTAAATACATGAGAACAGAAAGAAAATACTCCAAACAAAGCTTGGAAGATAAAGATGAGAAACTCTTCTACGGAATAGGGTAAAATAACAACAGAGAAAAAACTGGAAGTAAGTTTTAAAAAGATTTTGTTGAATTTAAAACTTTGTTTTTATGGAGCCTTCTTAGGCTCAGAGAACAAGTTAAGGGGAAGGTACATACGGAGATTCCCATGTACTCCTTGCTGCCACACATGCGTACCTTCCCCATTATCAACAGCCCCCCAGAGTGGCACATTAGTTACAAATGATGACCCTAAATTGATGCACCGTAAATGCCCACAGTCCATAGTTTACATTACTGTTCACTCTTAGCATTGCATGTTCTATGGGTTTGTAAAAATGTATGACATGCATCTATCATTATAGTAACACATATTTTCATTGCCTTACATCTATCATTATAGTAACATATATTTTCATTGCCTTACATCTATCATTATAATAACATATATTTTCATTGCCTTAAAAATCATCTGTGCTCCACCTATTCATCCCTCCACCTGCCCCAACCCCTGGCAACCACTGATTTTTTTATTCCCTCCACAGTTTTACCTTTTCTGAAAAGTCATATAGTTGAACCATACATTATGTAGCCTTCTCGATCTGTTTCTTCCACTTATGAATATGTGTTTAAGGTTCCTCCACATCTTTCACAACTTACTGGCTCTTTCATTTTAGTACTGAATAATATTCCATTGTCTGGATGTACCACAGTTTATCCATTCACCGTTACCTATTTTGTGACATCAAAAAATGTCACGGAAGGACATTTTAGTTGCTTCCAATTTTTTGCTGTTATAAATAAAACTGCTACGAATAGCCATGTGCAGGGTTTTGTGTGGATATACTTTCAACTTCTTTGGGTAAATACTCAAAGAGCACAATTGCTGGTTCATATGGCAAGTGTGTGTTTAGTTTTGTCAGAAGTCACCAAATTATCATCAAACTATAACCTCAGTCTCCAAAATTTCATTTCTGTTTTTTCCATATATTATATTAATTTGTTGAGAGTGTGGTTGTAATACATAAACTATAAGTCAGGCATGTGGCTCATGATAAATTCTTACACATATGTAAGAGGTGATTATTTGTAGTATTATTCCAATTTTGTCACCAAATTACTTTGTGCCCTTGGGCAAGTTACTCTCTCTGCATCTCATTTTCCTTCTCTAAGTGAAAACTTGTTAACGTTCAGGGATTGCATATATTGTAGCGAAAAGAGTCAAGAAATAAGTACAGCCCTGGCCTATGTGGCTCGGTTGGGCACCATCCTGTGCACTGAGGGCTGCCGGTTCAATTTCCAGTCAGGAGCCATGCCTTGGTTCCAGGTTCGATCCTCAGTTGGGGTTAGTGTGGGAGGCAGCCAATCGATGTTTCTTTCTCATATTGATGTTTCTCTCTCTCTAAAAATCAATTTTTTAAAAAAGAAAGAAGCATAGAGCCTATGTGACAAGGACATGTGTCATAATGATATTCCAAAGAAAGCATATAAAAGTTGCACCAAGAAGTAAGAGTACACATCTTTTCAGAATTATCATTCAGGTGAGATAAGATGCTGGAGAACCAGAATACTTAATAACTGGGGAATAAGAGAAGATGTTATTAAAAACAAGTTTTATTCAATTTGTGTTATACATATCAAATGCAAAGGGACATGATTTAATTTTTATATTTGATACAGCAAAAGTAGTGATGAGATCCATGTACAGAATTAAGCAGGATATTAATCCTTAACTGATAATGAAAATTAGGAGTTGGAATATCTTAGATAATAACATTGTAATAACTCTATAACATGTAATACTTGGTTGCTATCAGGTAACGATTTCTTTCTCTCTCTTCTTCTCAATTTTCTCTCTTTAACACAGCAAGAAAGTAAGAGTCAAGTCCTTGTTGATATTAGTGTACTGACCTAGAATCCTATACATTTTTGCTTTTCCTTCAAAATACCTTCACCTCTCTTTCAAACTCCCTGGAAGAATCATTTTATTTATAGTTTTTAATTATCTCTTCCTCCTTTGTTTTTGTTTTCCTGGATGCTTTTCAGTGACTCTAATTCAAAAGCAACAGGAAACACCTGGTAGAATTTTACTTATATTTGATAAAGTCTTGGCAGCAACCTAAGCAAAAAACTTAAAAAAAAAAAAAAACACCCCAAAAACACAATAATAACAACAAAAAAGCTTGCTGGAGAAATTACTCGTGGCTGTTAGGATCAATTCAAGTTTTCTGCTTAATGATATTACTTGCAAACTACTGAATGTCTGTTTCACTGGGTGGTTCAAAGAAGTAAATCATTTGCTGAAAGCATGGAGATAATAAGACCAAGCTGGTAGCTCAAACCACCATCTGGTTAGTTGTTTCCATTGGATCTGTTGGCTTTACTGCATTTGTAACCTGAGGCAATCAAATGAGTACCTTATTTATATCAATCAGAATCCAACTCACCTATAAGAAAGTAAAATCCACATTCTAGTCCTGCTTGATATTGCGAATGCAGCCACATGGTTCTCTTGATGAGAAAACAATACCTTAACTCACCCATAGAGAGAAGAACATGGTGGACTTGAACTGATTTTGTTCACTGAAGATCTTGCTTCCACAAGAGCACCTTTTCCCCCCACTAAGGAGCTCAGTGCTTCTTAAACACCTGTTTCCTCTCATCTTCTATACATTCCTTTCATTTCACTTGCATTGAAAAGGGTTCCCTCCTATTGCTCTGTTCTCCATAGGGGTGGAGGTATAGCTGGATCCTGTTATACTGTGGAAATTACTTCTAAAACAGCATACTGACAATTGCTATTATTAACACAATTGATCATTACTAAGCTCTTATGTCTGGAAAAAAAAGGGTCAGGCGTTGTTAAACAGATCCAGATTCTCCCAGGCTATCACTGGATGATATTCTGGTGAAATGTTTAATGATCGAGGAAATTTGGAATCTCTTTTAGTATTGGTTAGAGAAACAGCGCAAGTACCTTTCAGCTAACATACTCATGTATTTCCTTTAGTGGCACCATTTGGTGCCTCAGCCTTCAACCACTAAGTTTTGAGCATTGTGGGAAAGGTTTCATTGGCATCGCTTATGGCCTTTAAAACACTTCCCATCTGAATGCTGGCTGCCAAAGTATGTGGCGTCCTGTGGAGCAAGAGGATGAAGACATAGATTGCAGCAAGGCTGAACAGTATGCACGTCCTAACAGTGACACGAGACATCCATCTTTCACAAAGACGGCAAAGAACACAAGAACAGAAGAACAAACGAGGCGCTACACAACCAAAAAAAAAAAAAAAAAATGCAACCAAAGCATTTTTCTGGTATCTCAGGAATGGAAATGCACTGAAATTACTGAGGCTGTCATGTTGGTTGTTTAATGAAACAAACAAATATATTAAAGAGGTTGAAATTATTTACAGCATAGTGTTTAGGAATCATTTAGTTGCATCTCAAAGTACCAGTGTTTCATGTTTTACATGTGCATATCAGCTGGCCTTAAAAAGAAGGCTAATTTGGTCACAGTTAATCTGTTTCATGTGGTCTTCAGCATTAAACGTGACATCATTATAGGAAAACGTGTTATGCAACTTTGCAACACCAGGAGCATTGTTGATGTTTTTTCTGGTTGTTGTTCTTTGTGTGTGTGTATGTGTGTGTGTTATTTGACAATGTTTCTGATAAGTTGATCACAAGAAAAAACAGAATTGCTAGGATGCATGTGTTAAAATCATTGTTTTTGTCCTATGTTAATTTGTGGTGTTACCAACTAATAGATTCGTGGCTACTCAAATTCACATTGTACTACAAAGCTCAGAGATCAAGGCAAGTTATTGTGGATTCATGGACATTAGATTTTCTGAGGAATGTTCAATGTGAGCATTAGATTTTGATCATATTCTTCTTCGTGACCTTTACTTGCAACCAATTTAATTGATCTTCATTGCAGGCACAATAACTTTAAAAATAACAGTTCCTGATACTAATGACACTATAAAATGTTTGCGCCAACTTATTTTTAGAAATTATGTTTGAATACGAAGTTACTCTCACGAAGAATATTTTTTTGATAAAATTGATGATTCTTTGTATTTGACAGATTAAGTCTAGTTCTAAGAATAACCACATATTTTGAATGGCAGGCGAGAGGGAGAGAGAGGGAGTGTGGAAGACTTGATTGATTTCCTTTGGATTTTACAAGCAAATGGGGCTTACACTGCAACAGAACCACATGGGTAGCCCTATGTATTTTAACCATTTCTTTGTTTTTCATTTGGGAATTTTAAAATGTTTAGAGGATTTTGTGTAGTTATAGTCTTTCTTTCTCCTGTTTCCTCTTTTTCCTTCATCTTCTTTTTTAATGTTGAGGATTCTAGGGGAAAAAAAAAAATGATAAAATGATGTATCACATTCATATTCTCTTAACCTCAAAAGTGTATCAAAATATATGTATTTTCCACATAAAGATTAATTTTATAATGAAATAAGCTAAATTATGAAAAACTGAGATAACTCTAGTCATGACAGCCTTTCAAGGGTTAAGAAATCTAAAAACAGCATCCAGGTGGATGGACTCCAAGTTTGATATTCCAAGTTCGGGCCCAGAGGAGCAGAGAGATTTAAAACGAGAGGAAAGTGTCTGTGACTATGAAAGCTATCTCATTATTTTAGAGTTTGATTTGTCAAATACAGTTTTTCAGTTCTTTCATGCACTGCTCCTTACGAATTTCTCTAAAATATCAAATCCTTGAAGAGACTATCTCATTTTATGACAGACCTTCACTAACAATGTTTTTCCATGTTCCTTTTGCCATTCCACATTTTCCTTCATATTTTCTCATATATATAATTGTTCCTTTAATAATAAAACCAACTTTTAGACCTGTTTGCCACAGTGTATTAGTAAACATTAGCACAAGCTAATGTTTAAAAATTCATTCATTGAGAAATAATGGGATTTGTGCTGATTATGTGCCCAGTACATCATAATTATCTAAAGAGAGGCAGAAGGTTACAAAAAAGCTCTAAGATTTAGCTCTGCTTGGAGGTCTTCCCTGACTGTTATCTCCATTGCCTGGGCCACCAAGATGATGGTGATGCCATTAAGAAAGAAATGACACCAGGGGTGTGGGAAGCAAGACAATGAGTTAATTAAGGGCATAACATGTATACAATGCTCACAAGAATTCAGACCCAGAAGTCGAGGTAGACCTGTAGACCGAAGTATTTGAGATTCATCAACTTTGTATAATTGATTATTGAAGTCATTTCAGTTAATAGAATACAATGAAAAATAATGAAAGTGAGGAACAAAGGAAAACAAAAGCTGGTTTCTTTAAGGTGGGTGAGAACAAGAGAAGAAGTTATGGACGTGCACTTGGCCTGAATGAAGAAACAGAGCTGGGAGCAAGGGATGTTAGTGAAGCCAAAAGAAAAGATTTTCCAGACAGGAGCCCTGGTTAAATGTTTCAGGAAGTTCAAATAGGATGACATCTAAAAAGAGGTCTTTAGTTTTGGCAAAAAAAGAGGCCAGTAATGATTTTGGAAAAAATTAAGTGATATTAGCAATGAGTTTAAGAATGAATGGGAGGTAAGGAAGTTAAATAATCTGCTCTTTTAAGATATTTGAGATAAAAACATATTAAGGAAAGGGAAGGTCAAAGGATCATGTTTTGCAGAGTGAAATGTTTGGATATGACCGAAGTTAGAGAAAAAGAGTCAGTCAGTGTAAAGAAAAAAGAAAAATTTAAAGAATTTTTGATTTTACTAATTAAAATCCATGTATTTAGCAAATTAAATAGTGTGACTTGGTTATTAACTATTCCAATGAACCAGTTTTATTTGATAAGCATTGGTTCAATCAAGAAAAAAATATTAGTGTCTGTTATGCAAAGACACAATGGTAGGTGCTGTGGGAAACACAAAGGTAGACAAATTAATCTCATTAAGAAATTTATAAAATAGGTAAGGATGCAGCATAGCAGAGAACTTGTGATGTTCAAGGCGTAGGAGCGATAAGCATTACATAATGACTGTGGCTGGGGAGGACTAGATGTGATTTCCTGAAGAAAATGACAAGTGCAGTGGTCCTTGAAAAAAGGAGAACATTTTGCCAGGTTATGCAAAGACAGGGGACCATGGAAGTGTTGAGGGTGCCCACAAAGCCCAGGGAGTAGAGGCTACGTGAGAAAGAGGAAGATAAATATCTTTTTATGTAACATTCATGTGTCATAAACTCTTAACCCTTTTGGTTTTACTTAAATTTTTACTTGCATTTAAAAATGTAAGAACCGTTCTTAGCTTGCTGGCTGTATAAAGCAGGCTGTGGGCTGGGTTTGGCCCATGTCGAGCATTTGCTGACCAAGCTCTAGATTGTGAGCCATCCTGGGCAGCACACCTGATACACAGACATCACGCAGTAAATATTCACTGATTCTACTGACACAGTGAGGCCTGGATCTAGGAAAATGGGTATGAGATAGGAAAGGAAGGAAGCGGGTGATACAGTTGATTGATGGAAGCCCATAGAGGCATCTTGATGGGGGTTAAAGGGAGGGAAAAGGGAGTGATTGAAGGTCTAATAGTCATATTACAAGATCAGGAAAGCAAACAAACCAGGAAGCCTAGGCAGAAAACAATGAATTCAGTTCATAAACAGCATTTGGATTTGAAGGTCATGTAGCAATGGAGTCATGGTTGAGGGACCTAGGGAGCAGGATATGAGATGATCCCTATGAGAATATTGAGGGAATATATTCCTACATAACCACTTCCATCTCTCTATGCCCAAAGGTCAAAGACTATTACATGAGAATTATTTCTCCAGTAATACTAAAACTTGGTAGTCATTGGTATCATCTCTTTCATATGTTCAGATTTAAGGAGTACTTTGAAGGGGACAGAGGAAATGGCAAAGTAACTCATCAAAGTAACAAATAGTGTTCAGTTCTAAGGTGTGTCAACAAGTGGTAACAGCAGAATGTGGAACAGCAGTTCCTGAATGTACAGAAGGAAATCCATCAGGTGCAGATTCTTCCTCAAAGACCAGTGGCAATGCTAATCTGTGTCAAAATGACCCCATTCGCAAAGGATAGACTGATTCATTCCAATCGGGACAGTCAGTAACAGTGAATTCAGTCATATTGAATGTTTCTAACGTGAAAGCCAGACTCATTTGCTATGAAGCGGTAAAATTTAGTTCCAAACACAAAAGCAAATGGTAAGAGCAATAGAAAGCCCTTATTATTGGCAAAGAGATCCTGGTAGGTGTTTATTGTTGTTGACAGGGGTAATCTACATCCATGAGGTTCATTAGGGAAAGAATGAAAACAGATTGCGGCCACTTTCTAACTAATGGTTTTAGTGCAATTTTTTCCCAGTTTTTCTTTTTTCGGACAATCCCTGTTTTTTTTGTTTCTTTGTTCACTTCCTTACGCTGCTTTCCTTTCAAACTTTGGAGGTTATTTGTTCTTGGATTCTGTGACTTGTGGAGACAAATTATATAAATCATTGTTCCAAACATAATACAGCAGAAGTTCATTGTGTCTCGCCCCAGGCTAGCATGCCGCACAGAAGTGTCGTGGGAGTGCTTGCCAATCCCAGCTGATTCTATTGACATAAAGACAGTTCTCTCCCCTCAGTTTCTGCCCCCCTGATTGTGCTAGCAAGGTCGTTATGAATGCCAAATATATATCATTAAGTACTTGGGAAGATTTCTTGCTTTTAATCTATGTAATGCATGTAGACGCCTTAGAATCTGAATGTATTGTAAGATAAAATCACTAACTGCACCAAAACCTAAGTCTTGACATTAATGTTGCTGCTGACAACCAAGCTCAAAGTGCACTAGAAGTGGGTTTTATTAAATGGATATGTGATCTTCATGAAACATCAAAATTGTCAAACTGGTAATTTTTTTTTTTAATCCTTACTCAAGGATATTTTTTTCCATTGCTTTTCAGCAAGAGTGGAAGGAGGAAAGAGAGAGAGAAAAAGAGAGAGAGAGAGAGAGAGAGAGAGAGAGAGAGAGAGAGAGAGAGAGATACACAGCGATTGGTTGCCTCCTGCAGGGGCCCTGACCAGGGCTGGGGATCAAGCCTGTAACCGAGGTACATGCCCTTGACCAGAATCCAACTGGAGACCCTTCAGTTGGTGGGCCGATGCTCTAACCACTGAGCCAAACTGGCTAGGGCAGTAATTATTTTTAAATGTAATACTGATAACTTATATTTCCAGGACTTTTTATTTAATTCTGCTAGTTTTGCAGAGAGGGATAATTTTCCTAAGGACGTGGCTATTTCCACATGGTTGAGAGGTATGGGAATCTTCTTTAACCAAAAATGTCTCTTCACCAACCTATTATATTTCTGGAAATTTCAGTATTCATACCACTTAAGAAAACTTTAGTTCAATAATAAATTTTTCTTTTTTAAAAAATATGTTTTTATTGATTTTTAGAGAAGAAGGGAGAGAGAAAGAGAGAAAGATAGAAACATTGATGAGAAACAGCCATCAACTGCCTCCTGCACGCCCCCTACTAGGGATTGAGCCCCAACCCGAGCATGTGCCCTGACCACTGATCCACACTGGCAGAGCTATTCTTTTGTTTTAAGCCAGTGGGCGACTAGTTTATCTCACAAGTTGGAAGTGTTACAGAGAATATATGGTTTGCCCACATGCAATAAAGCTCAGTCTGCTTTGAATAGCTGCAATTTGGAACTCTCTCTGCCTTCACACATAAACATACTATTTACTTCTCTTCAGTGTATAGGAAAAGCCATCAGCACCATCCTGTATATCTGTACTCCTAAATGGAATGTAATTTGAAACTATGTGTGTTTTATATCTGCCTGTCTACCTTAAATGTACACAAACACATGTACACACAGGTGAAATACTGCTTTTTACCGTGTCCAATAATATTTTAGGAGGGAACTGCATTTAGCCTTTAAACTTGGGAAGCCAAGGAGCATCTCTCTCCTTGCAGCGGAGTGAGCAACCCCCTCTTACTTTCTATTCCACCTGCCTGATACAGGATGAGGGAAGTTCGTGTTTTATTTAAAGGCATGGCTGGTTTGCTTGGACAAGGACTCTAACCTGGAAATGGTTAGACAATGAGGTTAAAGTGTGGAGAGAGACTGGAAGTCAGAGACTTTTGGGGACTCATCCCACTACTAGCATGAGCTCCTTTCTTTTTGCTTCTGTCACTCCTCAAGACCTGACTGTCCACTTCCCTTTCTATTCCTAATACCTCTTGCTTGTCATAGGGATCTTTTTTCCTAGCATTTGAACTTAAGCACCTGTGTAACAGAACAGAACAGAACAACAGGTGCCCTTTAGACTCTCTCCTTCTCTCTAAGAAAACCCACCGTTCAGCTAAAGTCTTCTAAACACTCTTACTTCTAGATCTGGCAAGGCAACCAGGAAAGTTTCCCACTAAACCATCCTATTCTTTTTATATTTAGAGAGTAAAGGGAGGAACAAAATCTTGCATAACTTATAAAATGGTGAGTCTTTGGTGAATAAAATTACTATTCATCTGCATTTGGAGAAACACGAATAGTCAGGTACAGGCTTTCTAAAGCAGAGAGATGATGAAAGAATCTGGATGTAAGAGCAAAAATAGTGTTGAGAAGACAGTGAGCACTCTCGGAGGAACATGGAGATGGGCCTGGTAGCAGATGCTACTAACAAGATATGAGACTTTTTTCTTTCCTTGGCAGTCCCGGCCCTGTTACCTTAGGCAAGTTATTAAACCTTATTATATCTTCATTTCCTCAACTATAAAATAAAAATAATAAAAATGTTTAATTTCTAATATAGTTATGTGTAATATATGAATTGATACAGATAAAGTATTTAAATTTTTCCTAGTACATGCTAAGTACTTTTACATTTATAACCATTGCTGCTCTTATTATTATTATTATTATTATTATTATTATTATTATTATTAATCAATCTCATCCTGAGTAAAGATAGGGAGGAACTCATAGAAACTCTAACCACTGAGGCACGCATGCAATGACCCAACTTTGAACTGCATGAGCTATTGAGAAGTCTCATTTCTAGAACATTTTGAGAACAGACAATACAGAAAGATGGGTAGGGAAGTGTCCACTTAAACTCTTAGGAAGAGTGAAACTAATGTCTTCTTACATTCATTCCATGGAAGCCCTGGTTAAGACAATCTTTAAAAAGTTTTTATAAAAGTATGACTACAGACTAATGCAGGATATCTACAATTGCACAGAATTATTTTTATTTTGAGGCATGTAAAACTTTCCTGTATCAATCAGCTCTTTCTACATATTGCTTTTGCTTCTATTTGGTTGTAGGTTCTTTGAGGGATTATTTTTTCTGTTTTGTGCTTTTATCTATCAGAATGCCTATGTAACAATTTGTACATAGTAGGGATTCAATAAAATAGTGCCAAATAAATCTTTATTTTTAACAATATACAATAAAAATGAAATCATATTAAATATAATTTTAATTCTTAGACTTCCTCAAATGGGATTTAAAATAGAATAAAACTGACATAAATATGGATACATCAAAATTCTGAAATTTTAAAATTACATTTTTAATTTTAATGTAAGCAAATGTGGTAGGTAGTAATAACATTCTTTTAATTATAGTTAATTTTAGCATTTGTTCAAATAATTCAATAATATGCATTACATTATTTCTCATTTTTGCATTGTATAGAAATAGATGTTTTGATCAAAAAGATGATATAAATTTTTATAGATTTTTTTGCCTCATACTGAAAAGCTATACCTTTTGTTTTCCTTTGTTTAAATTTTGAAGGACTATAAACATAAATGAAGAATACTCATTTTAAAATTCTGAAGGCTAGAAGTTAAAAGCTTTCTTTTGAATATAAATAAAAGAAAAATGTATTAAAGTTATGACTACTGAAAAGATTAGAGTGACAATTTAATATTTGTGACAATTTTAGAGCCATCATTTGTTACCTCCCCTAAAGAGATGATTTAATATCTACATGTTGCCAAACATCCAGTTAAAAAGTGAAAATTTGGAGAGACAATGGTTGGGTAACTGGATGAAAAAGGTGAAGGTATTGAGAAATACAAATTGGTAGTTACAAAATAGTCATGGGGATGTAAACTACAGCAAAGGAAATATACTCAATAATATTGTAATAACTATGTATGGCACTAGTTGGGTACTGAAAATGTCAGGGGGAACACTTTGTAAAGCACATGATTGTCTAACCACTATGCTGTACACCTGAAACTAATGCAAAATAATATTGAATGTAAACTATAATCTTAAAAAAATTAATTAAAAAAATTTTTAAAGTGAAAATTTTGGTTTTCATAATGCTGAACATCTGGATATTTGCAAAATATGTTGAACAAAAACATGGGGATCCAGCCAACTTATCAATTTTATTCTCAATGATTTGACATTTTTAGATATATTTAGTAATTTGTATATTGGTATTAAGTGGGCAAAGAACAGATCAGGAAAGAATACAACAAAGGATATCTACTCGTTGCATGAATTAGCAATGTTTTCAATTTTACTCTCCCACTTTTATTTGCTGCTATAGAAAGTGAGAAAAGTTGTGATGACAATTGATAACATCGCTAACTTATTCGAAGAGTACAGAACAGGAAAAGAGTTGAGGGTATATTCAATGTTATTCACATTTTCCAGTTAGACTTGAGTTTGATAGCTTGAGTATGTTACTACTTTTTTTTGTTTGCTTAATTCAGTTAACTTCTTGAAAACATTTATCAATCATACTTGTCTGTCAGAAAAAGATGGAACAAACTTTGAAAGAATTCACATTTCTGGCATCTTCAAAGTCAAAGTGACAATTGTTTTCAATAAAAAATTGAGCAGCCCAGTGTTTTACAGTGTTGGATTTCTTGTAAAAGTCAGTAAGGCAGTTGTTCCAATTCAAAAGGTTTAGCACCATCATTTAATAGGGTGTGTTGAGCTCCTTAATGTCTTTTACTTATTGGAAATTACCAAATATGTGCCATCTGAGAATACTTGGACCCAGTCACCTCTGTTTCTGAAGGAGAAAATGTCCAGTTCTGAAATAAATAAGTCATGGAGATGTAATGTGAAGCACAGGGAATATAGTCAATAATATTGTAATAACTTTGTATGGTGACAGATGGTAACTAGACTTATTGTGGGGATCGTTTTATAATGTGTATATATATGGAGTCACTATGTACACCTAAAACTATAGGATATTGTATATCAATTACACATCAATAAAAAAATATCCAAGAGGGCAGTAAATGCATCAAAAATCACTGCTGAGAGGCAGAATAAAAAGCTTTCTCTCCTTTAATGAAACTCTTTTTCCTTTTAATTTCATTTTTATTATTTATAAAATTAAAAATTTGAACTGAAACACTCTGCACTTCTCATGTTCCACAGTCACCACACAATATGCTAAATGTTGCATAAAGTGTTTCTAACATGCCTTAGTGCCAAGCATTAAATATGCCTGTAACATTTTTTCCTTTATAACTTGAGGATTTTCCAAATTCTGAGTGAACACAGCATCATCACCCCAAAGATGCCTTAAGACTTCCTGGCCTAGCCACAATTGAAGATTAAATAGCTATTATATAGCTGTAAAAATTCCTTGTGGACCGTGTTTATGTCTCAGATTAATCTAAAGAGTTATTTCTCTCCATTCCACAGCTGACAAGATATGAGACAAGAGACTTACATAGATATATTTTAGGTGTACAATATATATAGACTCTCTTAGTTTCTAGGCCCTTACAAATTTCTCATCATTCTGAAAATTTCTACAAAATTGTCTGTCTTCTTTGTTATAGACAATAAACTTTTTTTTTTTTCACAAAACTCTCAAATATATAAGTTGGATTTACATCAAAATTGAAAGCTTTTGTTCTTCATAAGATAGTGTTGAAATATGAAAAGTCAAACTGCAGACTAGGAGAATATGTTTGCAAATCGCACATCTGATAAAAGACTTGTAGACAGAACATATAAAGACCTTTCAAAACTCAATAATAAAAAATAATCCAATTAAAATGTGGGCACAAATTTTAAAAGGCAGGTTAAAGAAGCCTTATAGTTACCAAATAATACTTGGAGAAATAATTGTCATTAGCAATTATAGCAATGCAAATTAAAATTCCAATGTGATAGTCTTACACACCTATTAGAATATTTAAATAAATACATATAAATGCAAATAATGTCAAATGCCACCAGCGATCTGCTGCAATCTTAATTCTCATACACTACTGGTGATAATCTGAAAAGGGACAGCCATTTGAGAAAACAGTTCTTAGTTAGCTAAATGTTAACATACCACACTGCTCAGTAATCTCACTTCTAGGTATTGTACCCAAGTGAAATCAGAACATTTTCCCAGAAAAATCGTATTAGAACATTTGTGGTTGTTTCATTTGTAATTGCCTAAAAGTAGGGCAACCAAAATGTTCTTCAACTACTGAATGGCTGAAAACAAACAAAACAAAACAGTGGTACATCCACACAAATGGAGTACTACTCAGCAAAAAAAAAAAGGAGCGAAGTACAGATAAACACAGCAGAATGGAGGGATCTCTAATGCATTATGCCAAGTGAAAGAAACCAGACGCAAAATCCTGTATAATTCATTTATATATCATTCTCAAAGAGGCAAAACTATAGGAAAGAAGCCAAATCAGTGGACACTGGTACTGAAATGAGGTGGAAGGGGATTGACCACTGTATTAATTGCCTACTGCTTCATAACACTAGTGGCAAACCTCAGAGTTTCTGTGGGTCAGAAATCTGGGTACAGTTTACATGAGTGCTTCTGGCTCAGGGCTTTCATGAGGTTGTAGTTAAGCAGTTAAGCTGTCTGGTGACTGCAGTGTTATCTGAAGGCTCAACTGCAGGAGGATCTGCTCCAAATTCACTTACACAGTTGTTGGCAGGATTCAGTTCCATGTGGAATTTGGACTAAGGAGTTTAGTTCCTTGCTAGCTGGTTAGTTTAGGGCATTCCTAGTTCCTTGCTATACATGCTTCTCTGAAGGTCAGCACACAACATGGCAGTGACTTTCCTCAGACAGAGTTTGTGGGAGTGTAAGAGAAAGCACCCAAGACATCAAGATATAGGCCACTGTCTTTTTACAGCCTAAGACGAAGAATGTCATCCCATCGGCTTTGCCAAAACTATATTTAGTAGATGGGAGTTATTAAATCTCGCTCATGCAAGGGGAGGGATTAAACAAGAGGATGAATACTGGTGGACTGGGAATTATTGGGGACCATCTTAGAGGCTGCCTCCCATAGGCAACCCTCTGGACCCCAGTGATTTATATTTCTCCCACATTCAAAACATATTCACCTCTTCCAAGGTCCTGAGAATTTTATCCCATTATAATGTCCCTTCAAAGTCCAGAATCTTATCATCTGGAATCAGGGGGCCATGTTAGAGTCAGCCTGCCACTGACTCGGGGTGGAATGGGGAACTTCTTGGGGGTGATCAAAGCTGTTTTGTATCTTTTTTGTGACAGTGATTACACAGCTATATTTGTTTGGTAAAAACTCATAGAACTGAATACTACAAAGGAAGGGTTTCATTATATGTAAGGTATACCTTAATTTTTAAAACTATAAAAAAGGTAAACTCAAGAGTATAACATACACACAAACACACATAATACATTAAATTTTGGGCAAACAAGTTGAATGATTGGTCAATGTATTAATAAAATATATTTTTACAAATCTACATTTTGGCACTGGAAAACAGTATAATTGTTTCTATTTATATCACTGAAAAGCCATAATAATATACCATATACATGTATCAATAATTTGCTTATAGGAAAATTGTTATTGACTATAACTTTTAATTATATTCTTTTATAGAAAAAAGTTTATTGTGATAATATTATTTTTCACTTTAATATTTGTTTTTATTCCTTAGATCAGACAATTAATTCATCAATTCAACAATTAGGGAAGATGAACATTTTTGCAAATGCACTATTAACCTTTTCTGATTTTATTTACAAAAGAACTATTGGAATTATTTTCCATAAGTTATATTTTATAACCATTTTTATTTACTTCAAGTCAGCTGAATATAGACTGTGAAAAAAATCCCATATTCTTGTTTTCCCCAATTCTGCAAAGTGACAGAGGTAAGGCAATAAGATCCAGTTACTGTACCTTGTTTACACAGCTGTACTTCATTGAATGAAGGCTTGTGTTACACACAGTTTGTGATAGGAAGTAAATGCTTTTAAAACAACTAAAGAGACAGGTCTTTGACCTCCACCTTTGTGGATTCTTTGTTCCGCCATTTAGCTTCTGTGGAGGTTATAAGGAAGTAGTCTCAATATATCTTATCACTGTCTAATTTAACCCCATCTGATTATTTTATCCCCTTGTGAACTCATAACATGGATGCATTATGATGAATTTTTAAACAAATCCTGAAAGGGCCAACAAAATGGTCAATGATTGTATTTGTAATGAAGCTTGTAAGTCATGGATTCTGAAATGTTCAGTAATGGGTGTGTTCTAGAGAGAAAATGCTGTTTAGATTGCTTGAGGGCCTCAATCTGTAAGAAGTTTTGAAAGACAGGAGATTTGTCAAATCTATTACCTCTTAATAAACTTCCACCTAACATCTGAAGTTATCAAGTGCCACAGGGTTCTTTGTATATCTCTTATTTGTAGCTCTATAAGCTAGCCAATAAACCAGAGATTTAGGTTCTAGGTTATTTTAAGGATTATGCCTAGAAATTTAGGGGTCATTATGGTGAGGTAGTTTGTATTTGTGTAAGAAGAATTTCCTTAATTGCTTGGGTAAAAACACAGAGTCATTACTATATATAATTAAAATGTCAACCAGTAAGCATCCAAGTTACATATAAACTGATGGTTTATAAAAATACTTGCAAATACATGACTTTAATAGAAATTATTTCTGATAGGTTTATTGATTCATAATCTTGTTCATAATGTTCTCATTCTCACAGAATTAAGCCTTTCTTATATCTCTGAGCTATCATTTGTTTACCAGAACTCTTTTGCCAATTTTGTTTGGTAACTCCCTACACAGGTTGTCCAGAGAGCTTTTATTTCCTAAATGAATGGCCATAAAGCCCACCCAGATTAAATATATATGTATATATAATACATGTACTTATAATATATATAATGTGTGCATATATTTTATTTAACTTAATTTTTATTGTTGACATTATTGCAGATGTCCCCATTTCTCTCTCCTTTGCTCACCTCCACCCAGCCCCTGCCCCCCGGCCATCACCACACTCTTGTCTGTGTCTGTGGGTTATGCCTAAATGTTCTTTGGCTAATCCCTTCACCTTTCATCGGTTCCCCCCTCACCCCTCCTCTCTAACAGCTGTCTGTCTGTTCCATGGATCCATGTGCCTGTTTCTATTTTGTTCATCATTTTATTTTGTTCATTAGATTCCACATATAAATGAGATCACATGGTATTTGTCTTTCTCTGATTGGCTTATTTCACTATGTCTATAATTTTTATAAAAACCTCTAACAAATTATTCTGCCACGTGCCATTATTTTAAATATTACTGTATGATAACTACAAAGAAAATTAATCCCAACTTTTCACTGTTAGGCTCACTGTTCAGTTGCCATGAATCCAAGCCTCAGAGATTTAATTATAATCTACACTGACAGACATACAATGACCAATCATATCACATGGTGAATTCTATCTCCTATATTTGTAGCAAAGGACTAAATATGTTAGCTTAGCTAAGAACATAATTTTTAAACATTGAATATAATATAGTAAAGCATTTTGATCTGTAATTCTGGTAGGAAATGAAAAATATGGACAGAATTAAAAATGTGGGCCTGTTCTCTCCTATGCCATCTACTTAGGGGCTCATTATAGTAGCATGTTTGTTGTAGAAAAACAAGCAACTATCTTTTGGGGGCATATATGAATTTCAGTGCATTATGAGGGCAGTTTGTATAATGCTTGATGAAAATAAACAACTTATATTTCCTTTTTTATTATGAGGAAAAACAGCAACGATGCGGGACAGTTTTAAAAATGGCATAGGGTTTTGGTAAGACATGAAAAGAACTACATGTAACTATTAGCTAATATATTTCTGTAAATAAAAATGAAACCTGAAACCCAAGGAACAAATATTATTCTGCTTTGCCTCTTATGTGTCAATAGATAGACTTCGAGATTTCTGAAAACTCCATCAGGAAAGAATATTATGAAATGTCTTATTCCAAAATTTATGCAGCAACTTCTCCCATCAGAGTATTCTTCTTTAATTAGAAATATGTTATCACATACTGAAAAATCATCACTATTCATTGACTGTTGTTACAACATTACCAGTTAGCTTTTATGATCTGTCATATTGTAATATGTTAGCAAAGCGTAAATTTTGGAAGTCGTTTCAGCTTGCTGGAGGCATTTAATTATATCATATACACTATACATATTTATTGGCTATGTTTCAATTTTTTATTTGTTTGTAATTTATACCCTCCCTGCTTCCAAAAGTGATTTGAGGCAGCTTATTTTAATTATAATTACATTGGCGAGCTTTCGCAGAGATGTTCCAGATTTTCTTCCTCACTCACCAGAGCAGCGCACATAACTGAAAATGGAAGTTGCTTTGTAGTTATTCTCATGGCTCGTTTCAAATTATGTGTTTTGCAGAGGTTAATATTATGTGGGCTGCGCACCAAACACACCACAGCTCTGAAGACTATAACTTATCCACGGCACTGCGGCAATCTGTCTTCCAAATATATACTTCCTGGGTAAGTTGTATGAAATTGAATAAATGTGATAATATAATTCATTTTTAAAACGTCTCAGCTGTTTCTATTTCCTATGAGTAAACTAATAAGGTGTTTTTGCTAAAATCCTTCTTTCTCCTCTGTAAGGACAGACACTAAAATGAAGCAAGTGGTGGTTTCCAAGGATAGTCTTTTATTTAACCGAAAAAACTCACCCGAGGTATAGAGCAAAGTGAGAAAGTGGCCGTCTGTTTTTTATTTATTATTAACTAAGGGAAGTGATAGATAGACAATGTATCTCAATTCAAATATACGCAAGCAAATATTTTATTAGAAATTTTTAAAAGCAGTTTTTTTGTTTTTGTTTTTAAATCAGTTCCCATTTTTGAATGCCCAAGGAAAATCTACTTAAACCCTTTGCTTTTTATCTACATATCAGAGCAGTTAGGGTGATGCTCAATAAAAAGTCTGGCTCTACAATATTTTCACACAAGGGAATGACAAAACTAGCGAACCCCACCAACAGCCCCTAGCTCTAAGGTTCTTCTGACTCACTGGGCAGAACTGATCTCTTGGTAGCAGCCCTCATCCTGGATTGTCTCTCTTTAGCTTTTTTTAACCATCTCAAATACTGCTGCTGAAATGCACGTTGAGCTAGAAAGTCAGAGCTGTCGATGTCTAAGTGCGTTCATCAATAAGCTCTTTGCTAACTATAAATTGTAATGATCAAACATTTGTATGGCTCTTTGTAGTTTCTAAGGTACTCCTCTTACATACCATTTATTGAGTACTTTCCATGTGCTGGACAATCTTCTAAGACCTCTTCACATATTGACTCATTTGATATTCATGACTTTAAGATACAGATACTACTATAGCTCCCATTTATAGTGATGGAACTGAGTCCATAGTTTAGTCACAAAACTAGTAAAGGGAGGAGTAGACTTTGAGCTCCTTGAACCTGGCTGGCTTCAGGGTCCCAGATCTTTACCTGTACACTGTATCCACTTCTATGCACCTCTGTATTGTTTTTCACTTATGTTATCTCACTGGATCCTCACAAATAGGCCCATGCCATGCTAGAGCAAGTGTTACTAATGTCAGGGAGCCGAAGATCAGTGAGGTTAATTCTGCAGCTAGTCAGTGATAAAGTCCCATATGTGAAACCAGATGCCTCATAACCGATAGAAAAATATACTTATTGGCAGAGTAGGCAAAACAAATCTATAAGGCAGGATGATACTAATACATTGGCTGAAATGAATATGAAAAGAAATCTACCCCTCTCCCAATATCATACACCTGTGTTACAGATGTATTGATTTCCTAGGGCTGCAAAGGAACACAAAGGAATAACAAAGGAACACAAACTGAGCTGCTTACAACAGAAATGTATTGTCTCACGGTTCTGAAGGTCTGAAGTCTGAAATCAAAGTAGCCGCAGGGCCATGATCCCTCTGAAGTCTTTAGGAAAGTTGCTGTTCTAGTACCCTCCCTGGCTTCTGAGAATTCCTTGGCTTTGGGGAGCATAACTCCAGTCTTCACATGACCGTCTCCCTGTGTCTGTGTCCAAATTACTCTTGATTTTAGAAGGACACCAGTCATAACTGGATTAGGAGCCCGCCCTACCCCATTAATACCACATCATAACTAATTACCTCCACAATGACCCTATTTCCAGATAAGATCACATTAGATTTTGAAGTATTAAGGGATAGGATTTCAGCACACGAATTTGTGAGGTGCAGTTTAACCTATAACACAGCTCTAAGCAATATAGATGGAAAAGAAGGAATATATATATATATATACACACACACACACACACACACACATTTTTCCATCTCCTATAGCATGTGCTGAAAACTCTGGATGATTAAAGGGTAGAAAAATATTCTGCCTATTTCACTGCTGCATAGGTCAAGACTGGTCTAGAAATCCAATGAATGGAGCAAAGAACAGGCCCCTGATGGAAAGAAGGGATACTGCCCACCCTTCCTTCCTAAGAAAAGCAGCATTAATACAAAGTTTTTTTATCCTGTACAAAATTGGCTGAATTTCAGACTGATTAAAATAATAATCTCAAAAATCTTTATTCTCTCCTGACTTGTATACTGGGTGTCCCCAAAAAATGTATACACACTTTAAGAGGCTGATAGCTCAATTGATGTTACTTTTCAGATTTAACCCATTGGAATTAATAATTATTCAAAGTATGTATACATTTTATTGGAACACCATATATTTCTCTTTGCATGAGGGTAACTCAGACCTCTGATAGTTGCATTTTGGGGAGGAAGGCCTCCATGACAATGCAGCTGTATTCCAAGTTGCTCCAGAGAAATCAGTGCAGTTAGTGAATTAATCATCTGAGCAATCATCAAAGGAACACTTTATCAGAGCCTAATAGATTTCAGAACTAAAAGAAATCTTGGAGAAACTATATTTAAATCACCCATTTTGAAAGCTACAATAGAATCTCAGAGGAGCCCACTCTGTCATACAGTATTGAACATTGATGGTTGGCCCTGAGTTTGGAGAGCTCACTACCAGTTTATGGCAATCTTTATCTCGGTTCGCTTGTGTCTTCCCCCCTATTCAGTCAGTGCATCCAAAGTTACAGATTAGAGAAAATTGAAGTGAAATGCAGGTTCACACCTATCTATTGCAGGAATAAATTCCCATTGCAACTTCATGTCAAGTCACCAAGGACTCAGGGAAATATGCTGGTTAAAGAAATGAGCATTGGGAATGCATCACAAGCTGTTAATTTGGGGGTGGGGGTGGGGACAGGAATGGAATTCTGAGGACTTGCAGTGTGGGAAGTGAAGGTCCAGATTGTAAACCAGCATGAATTCTTTTCTAGTAACTGTAGGTCTGTTTGAAGATAACATAGGAGGTTCATGGGTCTGTGATAGTTAATAGTCTGTGATAGGTCTTTCTAGACATTAAAGTCAAAGAGCAATAATCAGGTCTCTTTATTTTCTTTGACTCTCTTGAAAGACTCTTTTCATCCAATACTCCTACATAAGGCATGTAATTTGGTAGTTACTAAGGTAACAGTGTATTTTAGAATAAATAAAAAATGGGTCATGTCATTGAAGATAAAATTGATTTCTGAAATGGAAAGCAAAATTTAAGCTCAGAGGACTTGTCTTTGATAGTACTATGAAAATTAGGGTGGCAGACCTGTCATTTAAACGAGTGAAACATAAGAATTCAACTTTAAGAATTTCTAGTCATACTTTCTGCGTTTTTAATTTTTTAATCCTCTCCTGAGGATATGTTTTTATTGATTTTAGAGAGATGTGAAGGGAGAGGGAGGAGAGAGAGAAAGAGAGAGAGAGAGAGAAAGAGAGAGAAACATCGACGTGAGAGAGAAACATTGATCAGTTGCCTCCTTTACACACCCCTGGTATGTGCCCTGACTGGGAATCAAACCCATGACCCACACCATCCAGGGCCTTTATACATTTTTTTAAAGCTACTTTTCCGCTTAGATTTAACATTACTTATCCAAAAAGAGCTGCAATTTTTAAGTGAGTACCATTTTAAGTGAGGCTTATTTATTGGTTTTGCATGCTACTTCGATCTTTTATTACACATCTTAATTAATACAATGCCTTAAACATGATAGTCTCTCCACTTTGCAAATAATAAAATACGTCTAGACCGATGGATATTGTGTAATATATAACAGTGTAGGGATTAACATTTTGTTTTCTGCCAACTTTATAATAAAATACCTGAATGCTGCAGTTGTATATTGAAAACATAGCTACAGAAGTGCTTGAAAAATAAAAGAATGGGAAATGTCAGAGGAATACAGGAGCCAACTTGAAAGAGCTCCCAATGGCCAAAATCTGGAACAATTTGAACAATGAAATATATAACATACTGCGGAGTTATAAACCAAAGCGTAAAATAAATATCTTTGAAATTGATATACCATACTGATATAGATAAATGATTGAATAAATAAATGCGGACAAATAAATGGGAGACAAATTCCCTTAAAGAATTAGAAACAATATATTTAGATACTGTCCCCCTCTAGGAAATGGAGCTTAGTGCCTCCCTATCCCTGACTTTTGAGTATGGCCTATGCTTAGTAAGTCCTTTAGTAAAAAAGATTATGGAAAAAGGCCAGAGGGTGGGATGGGGTGGGAGGGTAACTTCAGAGTGGAGAAACTTGGCAAACACAATCTCAGATCAAAGTTATCCTCGAAAATGTCTTGTTGGTGGCATGCACCCTTTGCAAAAATGTGATAAGAATGTCCTCTTAATAGCATATATTGTTTGATAACATATATTGAGAAGGACCTTTCACCCCTGTGGTCTTTGTCACCAAAACCCCAACCCCAGTCTAACCAAAGAAAAGACAAGTGTCCAACCCAAACTGAGGGACATTCTACAAAATACCTAACCAGTACTCCTCAAAAGTATAAAGTTCAGAAAATATAAGTATCGTCTGGGAAACTGTCACTGATTGGAAGAGGCTGTAAGATATGGAGACTAAATGTAATGTTGCACCCTGGATGAAATACTAAAACAGAAAAAGAACAGTAGAAAAACAAACAAACAAACTACTAGTGAAATCTAAGTAAGGTGTGGAGCTTAGTAGCATTTAGTTGCTAATAATGTACCAATGTTGGTTTCTTAGTCTATAGATCACAATACCTTGATACTCGCTGTGATCTCCGCCTGGAAAATTATTTCCCCTTTACCTCTAATGGTTACAGCCTTCAAAATTCAAATCATTCCTCTCTTACAGATGCTTTCCTAACTTTGCCCAGGTTGATTTTGTTTGTTCCTTTGTTCAGTAAAATCCTTGATTATCTCAATTATAGTACTTATTACTTTCTACCATACCTTTCATGCCAGCCTGTAAACTTTAAAAGAGGCTGTTTTTCATGGCTATATACTTTGTCTATGCAAAGTGCCTGATATAGTCAGTGTGTCATAAATGTACATCACATGAATACATGAAATAAAGGTTTATAGTTGTCAAAAATCAATTTGTCAAAGGAAATATCTTGCTAAGTTAACTAGGTGTAAGACCAATGTGAAACTTATAATGGCACAAGGTATAAAATAATTCAAATCTGTTATTCATTTAAATATTTTTTATTTAATGGATCCTCCAAAAATTAGAGCATTGGTGAAATACTTATGTTAAAATAAGTATATTTTACCGTATTTGTCATATATGAAACTATTGAATGGGAAATAGCAAGCTATCTACATTCAGTGAGCTGAGTATTTCTCTTAAAAACATAGGAAATTAATGATAAATGAATTAGTTTAAATAGCTAATTTTTAAATAAGTAATTTTTAAATGAGTAATTTTTTTTAGCTCTGTAGTATCTCTTAATCATTAAAGTAGTTTTGTTTTCAAGGTTGAAATTATAATGAACATAGTAAAATATGTTTATAGTATATTTAAAATCTAATAAGAGGTAAATTTTAATCACCATCAGAGGAAAGAAATATAGTTATAACATCAATGAATGAAAACCTTTATTAAAACTGTTATTACTATAAATTAGAGAATATGTAAATATATAATAATATTTTTAAACATAATTTTTAAAATATATTAATTACATTTGGAAACAGTAGTTAGCAATTCACTAAGAGTAAAGAAACCTGGATCACAGCTGTAGCCTAGTTATTACCTAGCTTTGCCACTCTGAACCAATCAATTAATGTTTCAATCCCAGTGATTTTGTACATGAAATGGGACAATTAATATTTGCTCTGCCTTGTCAAATTGTTATTTTGAAGATCACCTTAAGTAATGAGTTTGGAAATTCTTTGAACTATATCAAATATGATTCACATGTATAATATTGTTTTTATATTACATATAAGACTGCAGAGAAACCTTTAGTGAAATCTCAGATCTTTTTATTACATCATACTTCCTGCCAAACTACATAACCAAAGACTATTTTTCAATATGCGGGAGTTGGAGTTACATAAAGACAAATGTGAACAAATAAAGACACAAGAAACTAACAACTTTGATGTAATGCAGTCAAATGCACTAGGGATAAAATTCTCATAACTCTTATGTTACAGAAGGAAAGCATGCCTTGAGCCCCCCATGAAGTAAAGAAACATAACTTCTCTAAGAACCTTCCCTCAGAACTCCAAGGCATGCCTTCGCCTCCTTCAACTACCATTCAGAGACAGTAAGACAAAGTTTATGATCACATATTAAATAAATGAAGCTCTAAGCCAGTTTGTGTATTGACCAGTTCCAAAGCCCTGATTCTAGCATGCGTCTCAAAGATGGAATTATTCTGTAGCTTACCAAGAAATTTTGAAGTTTGGTAAAAATTAAATTATTCTCTGATTTTCCATGTTTTTCGAAATCTGATAGTCATTTGTAATCTTTATAATGAAGGCTAAATAAGGGGAATCATCGTGAAGAGCTCTACATAAAACAGCACCATCTTATTGTCACTTTGAAACAAAGTACAACTGGCTGAAATATTCAACTCCTTTTACATGTTCTCATTCTTATTTTGAGAAATGCATGTGGTCATTTTTTTTTTGCTTATACAATCTTGACTGGTGGAGTCAGTCATGGTGGCAGAGGTTGAGTATATAGTGAGAAGACATGAGCTTCTCTTTGTAAGGTGATTGCTTTCCTTGGAGGGATTCAAGCAAGTCAACAGACTTGTAATACAAGTTATTAAGGTTTCAGAGAGAAGTGTCTGCTCTGATTACCAAGGAAAGCATCGCAAAAGAAAGGATGATTGACCCCAATCTGTAAGAAGAGTAAAATTTTGTCATGAAAAGGGGTTGTAGATGAAACAATATTATAGAAGGAGAGTGTCTGTGAAAATACAAAATAATGAAAAAATATGATAAATTTTAGGGAATGACAAATAAAATTTATGGTATGCCTATTAGTCTTCTGGGCTGCCTTTAAAAAGTTCCAAAAACTGAGTGACAAGAGAAATTTATTGTCTCACAGTTCTGGAGGCCAGAAACCTGAGATTAAGGTGTCCACAGGGTTGGTTCGCTCTGGGGGCTATGAGGAAGAATTAATTCCATGCCTCTCTCCTAGCTTTTGGTAGTTTGCTGGCAATTTTTGGTATTCTTTGGCTTGTAGATTCATCACCCAAATCCCTGACCTCATCTTCATATGGCTTTCTTCTTATGTACATGTCTGTCTCTGTTTCCAAATTTTCCCCTTTTTATGAAGAAACTCATCATTGAATTAAAGCCCATCCTAATTACCTCATTTTAAAAAATTTATCTTTACTGTTGAAAGTATTACAGATCCCCCTCCCCCCTCCCCCAATGACCCCTTCCACCACCTCCCAGGTATTCACCACACTATTCACCTCCATAAAGATCCTGTTTTCAAATAAGGTCACATTCTGAGGTACTGGGAGTCAAGGGCCTCATATGACTTCTTGGGGGTCACAGTTCAATGCATAACAGTATGAGTATGTCTAGAATACAAGATTTATGAGAAGGTAGGATGGGGAAAAGAGGAAGTGGATACACCCATAGACATGGGGACAGAAAGATGGGCCTAAATACTTAAAGATAAGTACCTTCTAAGTAGAAACAAAAACACTTGTTCCAAATGTACAATTTACAATGTGTTTTAAGGATAGAGATCAGTACTCTCTAATCGCAACCAGAGAATTGGGTTGTGTCACAACTAAACATAGACTTAAGGAATGTGGGATAGTGTACTTAATTATTCAATCTTTAGTTTCTCAAATCTGAAGAAAAATTATTGTCTCTAAAGTAATAATATTTAAAAATGAGAATCACTGAAGTGCAGATATTAGTAAAGTTAAACTACTTATTGAAATAAAATAGACATGAATCCTAGAGCTCAGAAGATTTTTTTTCATTTCTTTTAAAATAATTATTCACTGAACTTCAACCATTTTGATTAGCAGCTTATTCAGGGGCAGCTCTCCTCTCTCAATCTCTGCTTTTTCTCCAAGTTATCATGCTTCATGGATTTATTTCCTATTTCACTCAACCTAGTTTCCATGATTTTGGAAAGCACAGTCCCCTGCCTTCTGTTACATCTGCTGTGAACTCCCCAAGCCATGCTTGAATCCGGTCACCCACTTACTTCACTCCCACACCCTGACTGTTGAGTACCATGGGTGTCCTCCAGCACCAGCTGGGCAGTGTAGTTCCTCTCAGTAGACAGCTTCCAGACCCAGCTGAGCTGTCAGTGCTGCTCACCAGACTGTACACATGAACCTTCTCCCTGCCTGGGAGAAGCCTTTCCAGAACTCCAGTCTCCTCAAGGTCTCTTCTCCACTGCTGTCCCTTTCTGTTAGCTAATGGGCATATTTTAACTTCACACAGAAAAATGAGACTTTCTGGTTTTCCCTCCCTCTAATTACTGTTCAGATGTCTTCATTAAAATTTGTGAATTTCTAAGTGCACATGCTTTCTTACCTCTACTTTTACAGAAAACGTTCACCTCTCTACAGCAGGTCTAGTTCTTAGATTGGTGACATTGCTTCCATCTTAGTTATTTTCTTGGACTTCGTCTGACCTGCTACTTTTAGCATTTGTCCCTCTTTCTCCCAACTGGCTCCTTCTGAATACACCATAAATATATTAATGCTTCATAACATAAAATCTCCTTGCTCATCCACATGTTCTTTCCAAGGAATACCCCCTTGTTCAAGAGGGAAGTAAGTAATCTCTGACTCTATGCCATTAGTTTCTCTGAGTGATTTTTAAACTTACTTAGGTCTGGATTCCAGACCTACTGCCCCACTGACCCACATCTGCAACTCCAGTGTCATTTTTAGTTCAATTGATATTTCTACAACATACTCTGCTTACTCAACAGCTTGCTTGGGATATACCTCAAGGACTCCAAAAAACATATCCTAAGTTGAACTTTACAACCTATCCTTCTTCCCGTTCAGTGTTTTGGGGAATATCACGCAAGAAAACAAGCTAGAAATCTGGATGTTTTCTGATACTCTTCTGTCCTTTTAATCTTTTATGTTTAAATAGTTACCAAATCTTTAGACCTCTTTTGGTATTTAAATGTGCTGTAGTTAAATGTGCATGATTTTTCACTGAGCTATTAAAATAAATTTCAAACTGATTTTTATGTTTCTTACAAGCTTAACAAAAAAACAAAAACATTAACTTCCCCTTCATGGCCTAGGATAAATTCAATCTCCTTAGATGGCATTAAAAGGCTTTCCTTTCTGGTTTGACTGATGTCTAAATTGTCTTTATCACAGGCTCACCACAGACTCCCTGGTGAAAGCTATAAAATGTTTCTTCAGAAAATTGCACATTCTCTCATGAACACAAGCTCACAATTTCTTGTAATGATATGAAGGCCGTTCACAGACTCCCTGAGATCTATGTATGAGTGCCATGGTCCAAACCAATCTCTTGCCACATTCTCCAACACCTTCAGCAATACCAAAATACTTATATTTCCCGCTTAATACCATATTGTTTTTGGCTTCATGAGGTGCCCCCCTCTCACAACCCTGCCTGCCTCATTCACTTGAGGAACAAAATAAAACTCACTCATTGCCAGTCCTGGCCAGTTTGGCTCAGTGGTTAGGGTGTCGGCCTGAGGACTGAAGGGTCCTGGGTTTGATTCCAGCCCAGGGCACGTACAATGGTTGCAGGCTCCATCCCTGGCCCTGGTTGGGCCCTTGAGGGAGGCAACTAGTTGATGTATCTCTCTCACACACACGTCTGGGTTATTCCTCTCCTTTAATACCTTATTAGAAATGACTTGTATCAAAAGATAATAAAATAACCAATGGTAGACAGTGTAACCTTAAGGCTAAAGAGCCTTGAAGTGAGAATGACATGGGTTCAGATGCATGGCAGAAATTGACAAATCTGAGAAAAGTAAACTATCTCCTGGCCCAGGCACTGAGAATTTACTTTTGAGGAAGATAAATTTCTTTTGTCAAATTAGTACTATTTGAGGCTTTCTGATGGAAGGAACATTTAAGTTGGTTTGAAAAGCTGTAGAGAATTTGGGAATACAAAGACTGGAGGTGAAGAAGAAGACAAGTGGTAATTCTCAGACCTTGATGACATTTACTAAGATATAGAAATTAGACTTTTGATTCTGTCATTAAATTCTTTTTACAGTACTATGTTAAGCCCAAGAATTTAAATTTCATGTGACTCATGTCACTTACTCCCTGACCTTACTCCCTTTATTTCTTATTAGAAAGGTGATTTTCTAATATTCATGCTGAGTCCACTTTTCTAATTGTCCGTTCATCATTATATTTAATGACTTGAAAGACTTGAGGCATTATTTCCTCAAGTGTGTTTTTAGGAAATCTAATCTTGTGGGAGACTTATTAAGAAAGTATTCTATGGGTTAACAGGCTTGTGGCTCACAACAGTGTGGTAAAGGCTCTGAGAAGTTCTGTAGTGAAGAAACTTACCTTGTTTAACTCATCACTCCACAACTTATTTGACTATAGAACTCCCTTTTCCATAATAGCTGTTACTATCTCAAAGGACTATTTCTACACACTTTGGGGTATTATAATGAATTATGAATATTCATCTGGTATGAGCTCTTTTTCCAAATAGAACTATTTTTAAGCATCCATGCCCGGCCGGGTGTGGCTCAGTGGTTGAGCGTTGGCCTACGATCCAGGCGACTGGGGTTCGATTCCCAGTCAGGGCACATGCCCAGGTTGCGGTCTCAATCCCCAGTCGGGGGCGTGCAGGAGGCAGCTGATCAATGACTCTCTCATCATTGATGTTTCTGTCTCTCTCTCTCCCTCTTCTTTGCTCTCTCTGAAATCAATAAAGATATATTAAAAAAAAAAAAGCATCCAAGCTATTTTACATTTTTATTCACATCTTAAAGACTCCAAAATACTCCTTAACTCAAAGTATTTATATCATATGTCATATATATGTTTTAAAGACTTTTATGAACCTATTGTAAGAGAACTATTTTAATAAATTGCAAAAAATCATATTATAGTATCACAGATCTTTTGGAACCAAAACAATGGCTAGATTTCAAATGGTTTTCCCCTTCACAATACATTTGAGGAAACTGAAGCCTAGGAAAGCTTAAGAACTTTGTGAATATTATGGAGAGATTCTGTAGTAGAACCAAAGCTTAGAAGTGGATGTCTTGAGTAAGAGCCCAAAACTCTTTTGTTGCTCACTAATCAAATTAATTGCCTAATAATATATTTATAAATAATGAGACTGATCCTGTTTGTTATGACAGTTGATACTTTTTATGACTTAAGTTTAGAAACAGAAACTAGAAGAGCTTATGTAAATGTCCAATTTCTACTGCATAATCATTACTAACCATTGTTGAAATAATATTTGGCCTAATTGAGAACAAGACCTTTCAAATAACTTAGAAATAAAATTGTAATATTCAGAAGAAATATTTTTTAAAGATCTAGAATTTGGGAACTATTAACTTACAAAATATGCAGTGGAAGTCAGATTCTTTTTATTTCTACTTGATTGTTTAGTTTTTCATTTAATAAGATGTTTTCATACAACATGAAACCACTCTTGGGGATCAAAATCATTAGGAGAACATGGCGGATTGTGCTTATTAGTTGATTCTAACCAGTTCTGTGGTTTAAGCATAATTTCTTTTTTTAAAGCAGGGACATTTCCATCTGTTAGGAAATATTAAAATTTAAAATTTGTTTCCACTATGGCACTATAGCATAACCCCTTCCTTGCTCACTTTGGAAAAATTAGGAGATATTGTGCCTGCAATCAATCACATAAAAACAAATTTGAGAGGGGACGTTTATGTTATCTTCTCCTGAAATAAAATCACTGTCTTTTATTATAATTTCATTTTACTACTACGAATACCAGGTTATAAGATAGACTTTGGGAGCTGTCAAGGTATAAAGACACAGGATCCTACATTTCTTTTCCTTGAAAGTGAGTATGTGTCTATGTAGAAAACCTCTTTAAGTGCAGGAAACACATCCAGCCTTTTGAAGATTAAGGAACTAACACACCATGTACAGTGTTTTAACTAGACAATGTTAAGTGCAAAATGGGAGTTCATGCACTTAGCTCTAACATGTTTGCAACTTTATCACCATGTGGAAAATTAATGTTGTAAAGTCAAACGTGACAATAAAAGAAATAAGGTAACTCTGTGAAAGAATAAGATATATTTGCCAAAGTGTATACTCAGATGCTGAATCATTAATAATAATATATGTTATGTTGAGAAATCACATGTGCAAATTAAAAAAATTTTTAATCTTTTAGATATTCTACTCTCCCCTGGCCCTCTTTGTACCACCTTCAGTATATGCTGTTCATCTTCAGTTCAATCTCCTCTACCAATTTTGGATCCACACAGAGGTAAATCCTTTCTTTTTTAAAAGTTTTATACCTAAATAGCCTGAAGCAATGTCCTGGAAATCCACTAGCAGCTGATTTATTGTGTAAGAAAATCTTTGTCTGCATTCTTTAAGGAGAAACATCTGTTCATTTTTATTCCTTTTTACTGAATATATATTGCACAGTTTATAAGAAGCAATGAGGCCAGTTGGTCTCAATTAAATAAAATGATTTTTTGAACTATTAAGTAACAAAACATTTTAATACTTTATTCAATACAATATCTTCCTGTTTTACAGTTTATTAAACATTGTATGCCAAAAGATATTGAAATTTATTTTAATATAAAGATACAAATTTATGAATAAAACTTATGTATGTTTATAAGTATATGTAATATTTATATATATTTATAATAATTTCTTTTATAATATAATTTAGTATTACATATTAATAAATATTTGATTACATATGTAAATATATAATATTTATACATAATATAAGTGGGAAGTTCTTTAAAATTTCTTAACAAAATTTTAATGCCTAAATAAATTATAAAAATATTTTCTGTTTGGAATTTTGCTTTAATTTTAGAGCTTGAATTTTATTTAAAAGGTGTTCAATATATTGTTAGGATTTTTGTTTTTTATTTCACCAGAAAAGTGAACAAATATAATTTCTTGGGTCTTCTGTGGTATCTCAAATTGTCAGACTTGAATGTTTGCAGAAAGATCATTAAGCAACTGATTGGTTTATGAACTATTGTACTGATCTGGTTGTTAAGTACCAAAAAATCACAGACCCAGAAAAATTCTTACTTATACACATGAGAACCCTTTCAAGCATTTGGTATTTATTGGAAGCCCTTTGAAGTTCTGTAGGAAGCACGTTGACAGGTGTTGCAACTGGTTGAACAATACCGCAAATCACAGCTGCATTAGATGCCAAAGCTCTATGCAACAAAGAGCATTATTTCTTTAATCTACAGTATTTCATGCTACTGATTTGCTTGGAATAAAGAGACTGTTACCATGACTTTGGGCATATGTGGCATTATTTGAAGATCTGTTATGAAATAGCATCGCATTTTATGGTAGTTGACATACATCAAACAGTCAATACTACAACCATCTGAAAGAGTTGTTGAGGCCAATTCTGACTCTAGAGGTCAAAGACCAAATTTGTTTAAATCACTGAGGGAAGCTTTGCAATGATTTATATGGAGGGGTTAAAGGAGAATTACATTTTTATAACAGCTCTGCTCCAGGTCATGCCATGTGTTGGGTCAGGTATTAGTTTGGATACAGAACAATGGTGCCTAAGTAACTTCTGCCTTTTCCTGTGTCCCTGCAAGAGGATCGCGAGCCAGGGTTTAAGTTCTATCTCAGGAAGAAAGGGAGAGGGGAGGAAAGCTAGTGGTGAGGCATTTTTTTCCATCTCAGAACCTCCAGGTGGCTTCTCTTCCAACTCAAAAGCAGTGCATTAGAATCTCTCAGTTGTGTTGTGCATCATACTTTTGAGGGTACCATATAATGTGTAGTTATTATAGTTGAGCTGCATCGGGAGCAAGAGCACATTTTTTGAAATTAAGGTTTGGATCTTAGAATTTTAAATTATATTATTATCTGTGAATATATTTCTAATGGTTTCTTTTTGCAACTGTATATTTAATTACATTTATTATTATAGACAGCATACTATGATTTGTTTACAAATAATACAGTCATTTAGGAAGTAAAACCAAGAGATTTATAACAGTGGTTGCTTCTAGAGAAAGGGGCAAGTGAAATAGAGAAGACAACCTTTGTGTGTGTGTGTGTTTTTATAAGTCTTATCAGGCACTTGCCTTACTTTTTCAATTAAAGATTAATACACATTCTATTTAAAAATGAAAAATAAAAACTGAAAATAATGGCCTCAGTCTAAAAAATATATCCACTTTTTGACCCTCCAGGCCACTTGAGCACTGCTTAATTTCAGGCATCATACTTGGGGATTCATTCACAGAAACAATATACGAGCCACAGACAGGACAATGTTGGCCAAAGAGCTCTGTGCATTCCTGAATGGAAATTTGATTCTTACAGTTGTTTCACTTCACTGACCTCCATAAAATCAGTTCTCACTCTGAAGGGAATCTGGCCATAAGGAGGTACTGATTTTCCAAAAGTGAAAAAAAGTTCACTCCCTTCAATCAATCAGGTTATCATAAGATGGACAAAGGAACAAAATAAAAACATGTTTTTGAAAAATTATATATGAAGGAAAAAATAGCTCATAAAACAAACTGAAGAGTTTATAATGAAATTTTTTGTCTACTTTTGATTTACTTGGATGAAAAAACAACAGCATCTCTTCTTCTCTTTTGACAGTTACAAAAGAGGGGGGTGGGGGTGAAAGGGGTCTTAATACATGGTGACGGGAGAAGATACGACTTTGAGTGGTGGGCACAGAGAGCAATATACAGATCTTGTAACATAGAAACCCACACCTGAAACCTATATGTTCATATTAATGACTGTCAGCCCAATACATTTAATAAAGTGTTATTATAAAAAAGAAAGTTACAAAAGATTCTGCTTGAAACTTTGTTGCTTAATTTTCATGACTACATTTTTGTTTATTGTTTGTTCATTTGAAATGTGAGCAGCACATAGTCATACTCTTTCCTCGTGAGTATGCTAACGACAATTAAGAAGTCTTTTTATTTAATACATGTTTTAAGTTTCATATATGTGGAATTTTGTGATATTAGATGATATTTGGGTGTTAGCTGATTTCTACAGTACAGTGGTAATAGTAACATTATCTATTACCTAGATTTTTGGGGAAGAATATTTGGGATGGCTGTGAGAGAAGTATTAGAATAAGATATTAACATAATTTTGTTTATTCTAATGGATAAAGAGCTATCATATGGTTATATTTCTCTAATAACTAATGTTGAGCAGCATTGTACGTATTTATTGGACATTCATATCATTGCTTTAATGAGCTGTCTGTACAAGCTCTTATCTATTTTTTATTGAGTTGTTTGCCTAATTGATTTGTTTGAATTCTTTATAGATTCTGGATATAAGCATATAAGCTTTCACAAGCTTTCTACAATCTGCTATTAAGCCCATTTAGTAGATTTCTCACATCAGACATTAGACTTTAAGTTCTAGAATTTTTATTTATTTAGAAATAGTTTTCATTTCTCTGTTGAGATTGTCTATTTGTCGCTTAGTTACTATATGTTATTTAAGTCTTAATAACAATTAATTTAAAATTATTGTCTGCTAATTCTAACAACTGAGTCATATACAGGTCTACTTCAATTGACTTTTTGTTTGGTTTTGCTTGATTTGGATCACATTTTTCTTCTTTATTTGTCTAGTAACTTATTAGCCAACATTTATGGCAAATTTATTGTATAGACTCTAGATTATGTTATAGTCCTCTTCCCACTCCTTAATTTTATTGTAAAAGGTGGTGAAATAATTGGCTAACCATCCTGTGTTTCTAGAAGCTTTGATTTACACTTTGTTAGGACATGTAGATATTTAATTACTGTCTTTAGTCTTGGGGCATATTTCTTATCCTTGGCAGTCTTTCATTTTAGAGTGAGGTCTGTTATAAAGCCCATTTCACTTGGTAGGATTTGAACTCCAAACTCTGTCTAGCCAACAACAGGCAGCAATTGAAATCCCTGCTCAGCAATTTTCTAGCTTTTTTCCTTGCTGCTTTTCACCAGGTTCCCTAGTGCCTTGTTCTATGCATGAGTTATTTAAAAGTCAACCAAGACTCTTAATTCAATTCAAGAGTAAGGTTTGAGGGAGATGTGTGTGCAGATAGTGTGACTCCTCCTTCTGTGATTCCTTGAAGGGGAAGAGGGAAAGGTTTCCCCTTTCTATTTCCAGTTCTTAGATCAAAGCTCCCTCTGACTCCTAAACTAATGAGACTGGAACTTTCTCTTTGAGCTCTACCCCACCCCCACCCCCCTTTTCCTTGCACCAGACGTGCTATAAGACAGCTATTCTATTAGCATGTTACTTTGCCAGCTATATCCACCAAACACAAATATTGCCATCAGTGACCTAATTGACAAGCTTTGGAGAAAACAAATTTTCATTAGCCACACTTTATCAATTGTCCCAATCAAATCTTTTCGCTGGGAATATATTTATGGTAGACCTAATATAGTAATGGCCATTAGAAATTAAAGTATAGGAGAACTGCAGAAATGCAGTGTGCAAAATTAGAAAGCAAAAGAACTATGCAGTAGAACTGGGAAGCAATTAACTAGAGTGACAATCGAAGTCAGAGATGTGCAGAAGCTAGGCGGTATAGAGAGGATAGGAAAATGTAGCTCTATGGCAGCAAAAACAATCGAGTGGTAGCCACATGAGCAGAGATTTAAGAGATTTGACTTTTTAAGGCTACAACTAAATAAAGTGTTTTGCTTATTGCCCTTTTGTACCCAGCATTATGGCTTTTATGGAAGCCTGGCAGTACTTATATTTTCTTCTAAATATTATGGAGTCTACTCTAGACCCAGTCATGTGCAAAAATTTATTTTTATTTTAAGCATGTATATCAGTTTTATTCTATCTTTTAAATAAACCATTGATGAAGAATAAAATCACAATTTTTATGACATGAATTTTAACTCATGATCGTAGAGAAGCATGTTTAGTTTGTCTCCAGTTTCTATAGCTGTTATTTTGTTCTCTGTGTAGGTGAGAACTGTATTGAAATTTTAAGCCAGTCACAAAACAATCTCTCATTAACAAATTAATATTTATTTTGCATAAAGAAAGATGACACTGGGAATTACATTTGAATATTTTAGATACAATTATTAAAACTTACATATAAATACTGTGAGCACACAATTATTCATTTCAAGTGCTTTTTGAAAACATGAAAAATTTAAACTAAGTAATACCATTTGCAACATATAAAATGTGTTTTCCTTTAGTGACATCAGGTATTAAATTGCCTGGGTTCAGATTCTGACTTTATTCATTACTATCACTATAACCTTAGATACAACTTCCCTGTGCCTCTGTTTCCTCATATGTAAAATAAGGATGATGTAGATACATAGAATTGTTGTGTTTTTAGTACCACTATTGTCATTGTTATCTATTTCTGCAATCTAGATACCTATTGAATTGCATGTCACATACTAATCATTCCTAGCGATCATTTATGATTAGTCATGTCTATTTGATGACTTAATTTTAATGTAATCCATACTGCAGCATAAATTATTAATATGAATGAATGCAGATGGATTTCAGACTTAAAAACATAATTTATTGCTATACTAATTTACTTTAAAAATGCATCCAGAATCATGGAATTCTGATCACGAAGTGCATTGCTTGGGTTTTTGTTATAATCTTTCTTTTTAAATTCAAAAACTAATCAATGTACAAAAGTATGAGATTTGCCAAGTTCAATATGTCTTTTTAAATATTTCAGTTATTATATCCCCCAGACATTCAATGACTGTCTATTGCATTCCTATTATTGCATGAGATAAGTAACGAAGACCAAAAAGGAGTAAAGATGGGAATATTCTGCATGAAGGAAAACTAGCTGAGATTGAAATGTATACATGTGAGAAAAAAATAAAATAAAAGACTGAAGTTTAGGAGAAGAAACAGTTACAGTCACCCCAGGCTAGGAATTCTCAGATACTGGTAATTATCATTAGTCTGATATGTCCCAAGAAAAATTTGATGGGAGGACATTTCTGTTTGTCTGTTTTTTTCCTTTTGTATGTCATATACTTCTTCAGAACTCACTATTTTTCAGGAAGCATTTTAAGCATTAACAAATACTATCTCATTAAATCTTCACAACAACTCTATGGAATTGGTTATACTATTTCCTCCAATTAAATATACCAAGTAACTTGCCCTGGGTCACATGATTAGTAAATGTCAAACCGGGGTTTTGTAACAGGTAGTCAGATTCCATATTTCTTGCTCTCATCCACTACACTATAAAGCTTCCTTCTAGATGGGTCATTTCTGATCTTAATGTTATAATATAATAGCCACTATGTGAAGCATCCAGTACGTTCCAAGCAAAAATGTTTTATTTAATTCCCATAAAATAATTTGAATCACTAAAGGCCAATTAAACTTTTATGGGTTGTAAAGAATGAATATAAATTCAAGTAACTTCAGTTAATGGGGCTTTATTTTAAGGGTACATGTAGAAGTTCATGGAGCAGGAAACCATTCCAGAAATTTAATAGACAATTTTAGAAAACTGGAATTTTTCTATTCACCGACTCTGTGACAAACACCATCCCTTCTAAAGCTAAGACTATTGAGATTCTACAGTTTATATAAGTAACATAGCTGGTTTCAGAGCTTGTGTTTTGGCCATTACTCACCCATCGCACTTCCTCTCCAATGTATTTATTTGGTTATGCCTCATTATACCTCAGCAGATGGCAACAGGGTTCATAAAGAACCTGTATGGCACAGTGAAAAGGCCAAGGCTGTGGGTTAGTTAACACAGAAATCAGTTGTAATCTTGCCTCTACCAAATTACTGTGTGAACTTTACACACATCTACTTGCTCCTCTTAAAATTTAATCTATTCTCAGAGGCTAGTCCCACTGAAAAGCCTTTGGTGATGTTCCATTGCTTGCTGAGTAAAACTCTAAATTTTTTGCATTTTATGTACTTCCTTCCAAATTGATCTCCTGATACACCTACTATTACTTTCCATCCTGTGCAATTCAGTCAGGCTAGACTGTTTTCCATTTCCCATATACATCTGATGCGTAATCATAGTTTCTCTCATTTTCATATTTTCCACACTTTGCTATTCTCTAGATTTTTTAAGGCCCAATTCAACGTCTCTCTTCTTCATAAAGTGTTTCCTCTTTGGAGAGCAAGTACCTATACAGCTCAGATTGTGTGTCAGTCACTACACTACGATTTCACAAAAGCTAATTATTTGAGCATTGTGAAACCCTATGTTCTCCATTCAAAGCGAGGACATTGAAACTATGTAGAGATTAAGGAACTTGCCTAATGTTGTTGCAGCTAGATGGTAGTAGATCCATGCTTCAAAGCCTGGTAAATAATTCTCCTTTTCTCATCTGAAATATGGTATCATTGATTTTATATCTCTTAGAGAAGTCCTAGTTTGCCCAGAACTGCTCCCAATATATGCCTATATTTTTGGCATAATTGTTAATAGCAAATCCTTCTACTCTCTTAAATTATTCATTATACCCTTGAGTTTTCCTCCTAAACTGCTCTTTGATCTCTCTTACTCTTTCCATTTCTATTGCCTCAACTTAATTTATGGTTCTATCATTGATTACCTAGATGCTTACAATAGAACTCTATTTATTTTCTATTCCTACAAACTCTTTTCTCTGCCATATATTTGCATACATCAACTGTGATGATCCTTTTAGAACCCAAATATCAAGGCACTCCAAACATGTGAACAAACATCAACAACAGGAATTTTTAAATGGCCCTCTGCCTACAAGATAAAAATCGAACACCTAGAATTCACCAATAGATTTCAGCGTCCTTAGAATATAAGCCATTCTTATTCCATTAACTGGTCCAGTTAAGCCACATTGCTTTTTGCTCCCTAAGCATAGCAAACACTTATTCATTCTCAGTATTTGCTCGTACTCTCTCTGTGAAGCTCTTTTTCCATTGCATCTTCATGATGCAATTCAACTACCTCCTCCTCTGGAATGTCTTTTTCATCTCCTAGTTTGAGTTAAGTGCACTATTTTTACACTACTCCTGTGTTTATTTCTATATCCATATTGGCAGTTAATGATTAAGAACATGAGCTGAATTGGGGGACATACATGAAATGACCCATTAGTTCCTGCATCTGGGGAGAATCCAATTAATGGTGATAAAGATTAATTCTTAAACCACTATATTGCATTTGTTGCTTAACTCTGTCTTCCATTATTCTCTGAGTTCCTTGAGGCTAGAAATGTCCCTTACCTATTATGTGAAAATATGTTTGTGTGTATATGTACATAAGTTATATAAAAACATTAATAAATACAAGTAAGTGTTTAAATAATTAACTCTAATGAACTATTTTTGATAATTATTAGTGTTAGATATTAATAAATATGTCCATATATATTTGTATTTATATGTGGAATATACTTATGCCCTAGATACCTTCCATTAACATTTGTTGATTAATGGATGTAGAAGCAACACTTGAAATTGGAAATTTGATCATAATGGCAGCCACAATGTACTGAGTTTTGGAATGAGCTGAATGTTTGAAGCATGCATTATATGACCACCTGGATTGGATTTTTTTTTTTTTTTTTTGGATTTTTGAACAAAAACTACTTAAGCTCTCAATTTATCAGTTACCTTCTTTTAACAGAATGTTATTACTACTAATAATAATGTGGTTCATTTTCTCACTGAGTGTCCAAACTGGTAAATATAAAATAGTGTTGCACAAGAATGAAGTTTTATGTGGTTATGCTTATGAATGTTTCCCATTCTCCTGTCAATTTAATAGGTGTTTTTAAAAAACAGTCCCTTGGAATCCACCTCCCTTTGAAGGAACACATTCAGCAGCTAGTTGCATTCATTTTTCCAGGAAAAGTCAAAAGTGTTATCCAAAATGTAAGCTGAGACAAATTTTTAAAAATATGCTAACTTGTCCAGCTCTTGTCCTCTTATTTGAGGAATAAAACAATCTTAAGTGACTAGAATCAGCCTTCAAGATAATTTATTATAAACACAGTCATTTAAAACTGTTGTTTATTGTATAAACATAGCCTAGTCTCATTCTTTTTAAAACTAAGCTTTTAACTCTTTAACCCTGTGGTATAGATTCATCAGAAATTTACTCCCTATGAAGCTCTTTATGATCCCAACAGTCCTGATTCTTCCAGATTGTTTTATTTCCAAACTAAAAATATTGTTTTTTCAGTCTTTAGTGTGGAAATTTAGCTACCTCCATATTACATGCTTACTGAAGTAGAAAACTGCCTAATCAGATAGGAAAACATTTGGCTGTGAATAAATCAGCATTTGCTGAGGATTTCAAAGTGTGAAAGTAGGCGGACAAGCACATATCCTAAGAGCTTTGCTTTCTCTTGCTTCCCTGTAGAGAAATCATAGGCTAACATGGCCACCACTGCCATCTGTCTAAATACTTGAGTTGTTGTCTTGAATTAACACAGCAGAACTAGTGAGGGATGTAATTAAGATTTTATTTTTACACTTTATCACCAGATGCTCTACAGTATAAATGATCTATAAATGTTCAGATTGATTAAGATTTTAACAAGGAAAACAATGAATGTTTAGAGATCAACTAATTCAGAACAAGAAGTGAAATTATTTTAATATGTCAATTTATAGTGCTCATAGTTATTTTCCTGTTTCTAAAACTTCAAATTAATTGCTGTAGATTTCCTTGACAGGGCAAAACATATTTCTATATATATTCAAATAATAAAATCTGATATTGTCACTCATTCCACCTTTAAGTTAAGAAATTGTTCAATTATCTTCTACTAAATGATAACTTTCATTGTTCCACGTTGTGATCTCTCAAAAGATCTTAACACAGGCACTCAATAAATATCTATTGAATAAATTCAACCCACATGGGGTTTTTTTTATTTCCATATAGTCAGTTGAAGAAGTTTATCAACAAGGTAGAATTTCCATAGCATGCCCCAGAAACAATCAATGAGACTATTTGCAAAGCTGCACTATTGGAAGCTAAACAAAACATATAACTTTACCAAAGGTAATTTGAAGCTTTTGACCTGGAAAGCAAATTCAAAATTTTGCATTTTAATTATTTAATTAAATTTATTGAGGTGACATTGGTTAATAAAATTATATAGGTTTCAAGTGTACAATTCTATATACATCATCTGTATTTTGCTCTGTGTGTTGACCACCCAAAGTCAGATCTCCTTCCTTCACTATATATTTAAACCCTTGCTTCTCGTTAGATAATTCTGGTGCTGCATATAAATTAAAATTGATTATAAATTCCAACATCTGCACTGTACAATATAGTAATTTAAAAAAGAAAAAAACAATGATTTTCTCATCCTTCCCCCCAAAACACAGAACAATTGAAAAAGATAACTTTTTTGTAAAACCCTTTTTTTTCTGAAATCATTTTACCATTCTTTTTTTTTTAAGTTTCTTTATCTTTATTGTTGAGAATATTACAGATGTCCCCTTTCTATCCCCACTGATCCCCTCCACCCCGCATTCATCCCACCCCCAGGCTTTCCCCATACCAATGTCTGTGTCCATGGGTTATGTTTATAAACATGTAAGTTCTTTGATTAATCTCTCCCCACCCACTCCTCCTCCCCACCTTCCCTCTGAGACCCCTCAGTCTGTCCCATGCTTCTGTGTCTCTGGATCCATTTTGTTCATCAGTTTATTTTGTTTATTATATTCCACATATAAGTGAGATCATGTGATATTTGTCTTTCTCTAACTGGCTTATTTCACTAAGCATAATACTCTCTAGTTCCCTCCATGCTGTGCCAAAGGCTAAAAGATCCTTCTTTTTTACAGCTACATAGTATTCCATGGTGTGAATGTGCCACAGCTTCTTTATCCACTCACCTACTGATGGGCACTTGGGCTGTTTCCAGATCTTAGCTATTATAAATTGTGCTGCTACAAACATAGGGGTGTGTAAGTTCTTTGTGATTGGTGTTTCGGGTTCCTGAGGATATATTCCTAGAAGTGGGATCACTGGGTCAAAAGGCAGGTCAGTTTTTAATCTTTTAAGGAAACACCATACTTCTTTCCATAGTGGCTGCACCAGTCTGCATTCCCACCAGCAGTGTCCTAGGGTAAACTTTTCTCCACACCCTCGCCAGCACTTGTAGTTCATTAACTTGTTGATGGAGCCATTCTGACAGGTGTGAGGTGATACCTCACTGTGGTTTTCACTTGCATCTCTCTGATAATAGTGATGTTGAACGTTTTTTCAAATGTCTCAGCCATTTGTATGTCCTCTTTGGAGAAGTGTCTATTTAGGTCCTTTGCCCATTTTTTAATTGTCTTCTTTTTGTTAAGTTGTAAGAGTTCCTTATATATTTTGGATATTAACCCTTCATCAGATGTGTCATTGGCAAATATGTTCTCCCATACAGTGGGCTCCCTTTTCATTTTGTTGATGGTTTCTTTTGCTGTGCAGAAGCTTTCTATTTTGATGCAGTCCCATTTGTTTGTTTTCTCCTTAGTTTCTCTTGCCCTAGGAGATGTATCAGCAAACATATTGCTATGAGAGATGTCTGAGATTTTGCTGCCTATGTTTTCCTCTAGGATTTTTATGGTTTCATGTCTCACATTTAAGTCTTTTATCCATTTTGAATTTACTTTTGTGTATGGTGTAAGTTGGTGGTCTAGTTTCATTTTTTTGCATGTACCTGTCCAATTTTCCCAACACCATTTATTGAAGAGACTGTCTTTACTCCATTGTATGTTCTTGCCTCCTTTGTCAAATATTAATTGACCATCATGGCATGGGTCAATTTCTGGTTCTCTGTTCTGTTCCACCAATCAATATATCTGTTCTTGTGCCAGTATGAGCCTGGTTTGATTACAGTGGCTTTGTAGCATAACTTGATACCTGGTATTGTGATCCCTCCAACTTTGTTCTTTCTCATGATTGCCGTGGCTATTCGGGGAAATTTTTGGTTCTATATACATTTTTGAAGTGTTTGTTCTAAATCTGTGAAATATGCTGTTGGCATTTTAATAGGGATTGCATTGAATTTACAGATTGCTTTGCATAGTATGGACATTTTAATGATGTTAATTCTTCCAATTCATGAACATGGTATATTCTTCCACTTGTTTAAATCTTCCTCTATTTCTTTTTTCAGTGTCCTATAGTTTTCCGAGTAAAGGTCTTTTACATCTTTGTTTAAGTTTATTCCTAGGTATCTTATTTTTTTAGTTGCAATGGGAGATAGGAGTGTTTTTTTAGGTTCTCTTCCTGAGAGTTCATTATTGGTGTATAAAAATGCCATCGATTTCTGGTGTTAATTTTGTATCCTGCTACCTTGCTGGATTTATTTATTAAATCTAGAAGTTTTTTGGTGGAGTCTTTATGATTCTCTATGTACAATATCATGTCATCTGCAGATAATGACAGTTTTGTTTCCTCCTTTCCAATTTGTATGCCTTTTATGTTTTCTTCTTGTCTGATTGCTGTGGCTAGGACTTCCAGTACTATGTTGAATAAGAGTGGGGAAAGTGGACACCCCTGTCTTGTAGGAACAAGGGGATCGTTTTACCTTTCCATTGAAAGGTCTAGTAGACTGTAAATAATCTTCCTGGTTATTTATTTCCTTTTAAAATTTATCACTTTCTTTCTTTTTACTTACAAAACCTAGTAAGTTTCATAGAAATTTAGTAAATTTTTGCTGAATGAATGAACTGGCTTACAAGAAAATACTTGCTCTGCTTATTATGCAAGTAGCTTTTAATAAGAAACTTTGATAAGAATTTATAAATACAGCTTTTAATAATCTTAAACATTATTTTCAGTGCTAAGAGAAAACCCTTATTGGTAGTTTGGTATTTAAAATTATTGTTGATTTGCACTTGAGTACATATTTAAAATATGATAAATATATTTAGAAGGATTAATGTATTAGTATACATTAACATACAGGTTTTATTCATGTATATTAACACATTAATATGTAGGTTTTCTGTCTATAAATGGGACTAACAAGCTGTAATATATTATTGAAAAGTCATAGACATATTTATAGCTCCCCACTTAATTCCAAAATGATATGCAGGGGCCTAAAGTTAATTATAAAGATACTTCTAAATAAAAGATTTTCCAAATTTTTTACACACAAATGCACATGCACACATGCTTAGATAGATAAAGAGTTGAAAGAAAAAAAGGAAAGGATGAGAAAAAAGAGGAGAGGAAGGAAGGAAGGGAAGAAGGGAGGAAGGGACAGACAGAGGGAAGAAGGAAATAAAAAAGAAAGGAAAATTTGGCGAGGAAAAAAGCCAGCTAATCATGGTATAACTATTAGTCCACTTAATTTTAGTTTGGGTTTGCATTGAATCTTGCTACTAATTTAGCTGAAATGTTTTGTCATTTTTATACTGCACTTCAAGCATATATTTCTCAGTTACATATAACATAACCATGATTTTTATATCAGATGATAAATGTATTAGGAGCTGGTTTAGTATTTCCCTTAAATACTGACTGCAGTGAAACATGGAGGCCCACGTTGGTAGGGGTCCCTCTGGAACATCAATCTTGTGCGATGCTGTGAAGAAAAGTCCTGACCAGTTAGAGTCAATGTCGACACTCCAACCTATGCTCATCTGAATGCAGGCATTTTCCTACTACGGAGATTTTATTTCACTTTACCCTCAAGCCAGTCACTCCTCAGCATTTATCATATTGTTAGCACATTCGTTTTTATAATGAGGATTCTGTAAAGCATATGCTTCTGAGGACATATTTTCCCTATTATGATTTTTTCCTCCCAGACAGGAAGCATGAATATTTGTAAGCATCTCTTATTTGGAAAGAACATTATAATTAAGTGTAGGCATCTGCCTCCTTCCTGACAAGTAAGTGGTTATAAAATATTCCTATGGCCTTTCAGTAATATGTTCCAGCATTTTGAGTACCCATTTTCAGATAATATGACATTCCCAATATTATTCTAAAATTGAACAAAAGAATAGAATTCAAAGGGTTTTTAAAAATTATATTTAGAATTTCTTTTCTCCAACCTCAATAGTAACAGTGAGGGGAAAGGAGGCAATTTTCCAAGCAATTCAGACAAACAAAATAATTTTGTTTTGAATTAACTGAATGTTTTTGTTAAAAATAAGCCTTGTCTTTCAACTTGACCATTGGTTAATTGTTCTTGTATTCTTAAGCGAACTACAAAAATCTAACCAGTCAATGCTTTCCAATCAGAAGAATCATAAAAATAATTAAGAAATGTGTAAAATGAAATAATTTCATAAGAAATCATTATAGACAGGACTTAATTTAGAGTATTTATTTTGATGCTTTATAGAGTTCAACTTTAGTGACTTTTCAATTTCAGTTTGGAAAGACCTATAGAGATTTGTTCTTCAGGTAATACAAGGTAGTCAGAAAACTTGAGAAACCGATATCATGAAAGAGTTAATTTCAATCAGTTCATAGTAGGCATTTAATTATTTGATGTACCACATGTACGTAGTTTATCAATTTCCAGAGCAAAATTATTACAAGCTTGTAACCTAGATACAGTGGAAGTTTCGTTAATCTTTTAGGTCTCTAAGTCGTTCAACTCACTCAGTGTGACTATAAGGCAAGGGGGACAGGGTCATAAGAACTTTCAAAAGAAAGTTCAAAGTCACTTGGTGATATGGAAACTATATTTTTCATCTTTGGCTCCTTTCATTGAAACTGAAACCTGCACAAACCTGTACTGAGACAACCTAAAAATAATTCAAGAAATTCACCTGCCAATGATCAACAGAATTCAGTTATCCCATCATCTAGCCTCTATGGTTTTTATTTGTTTGTTTTTTGGTATTTTAGCTATTTATCTTAATTTTCCAATTCACTAGATCAAAGATCATGTTTGGACTTGCTTTCTTTGGCTTTAAACTCTAAGGGCATTCAGACTCATGTTTGCCTTTAGCCTTGGGAGTGACCACCAGGCTCATTTCCTAATACACCCTTTCCTTCGACTTCCAAATGAGAAGACAGAAATTATATAATGCTCTTCTTCTGAACTGCCGAGAATGAAGCACAGCGGGACATTCATATCCATAACACAGAGTCTCTCAGCCTCAGCACTATCGACATTTTGAACCAGATAGTTCCTATTTGGGGGGCTGTGCTGTGCTTTCTAGGATATTTAGCAGCACTAAGAAATACCATTCACTAGGTTACAGTCACACTTATTCCAGTTGTGAGAGGCAAACATATCTCCAGACATTGCCAAATGTCCCTTGAGAACACAGTCATCTCATTTGAGAACCACTACTGTAAAGACATAGGGGTGGAGGTCATAAGGTGGATTTATCTACTCTACGTAATCTTGTTGAGTAATTACTACATGCAAGGCAATGTTATATATGCTGTGAGAAACTTAAGGAAGGGTGAAAACACAATCTCTGTCCTCGTGGAACTTGCAATATAATACTGTAAATAAACACAAATAACTAATACAGAGAACAGCATGGCATAAAAATTAACAATGCCTCAATGCATATTCAAAGAAAGGAAAACAAAATTCTCATTTGAAAAATCAAGCAGAGTATTTGGAAAATTTAGGTAGGTTTGAAGGAAGAGAAGGATTCCAGTAGGTCAGGATGGAAGGTTAAAGTCTTAGAGGCAGTAGAAAGAGAACATTGGAAATCAGTCTTGAAGAGTGAACAGCTAGGAATGCCAAATGTTCGGGACTTTATTTAGTTCATTATGAGGAGAATTTTGTTGTTGTTATTTTATTTTTGATGAGAAAAAGTGACTTGATGAGAAAGTGGCACAGTCTCATGGCCCCTGTTTAATTGCTTTTAGACTTAACTCTTTTTCCCACCTCCACCATAAACTATGGAGGGAGAAATGAATTTGTAACAAGTTCAGCAAATGATTCAGAGCGCTTCTGCTAGAAAAAAAGTTAATCAATAGAATGCAGGGAGCTTATTATTATAAAATTATTTTTATTTTTTTATTTTTAATAGTAATTATTATACAAGTAAAAACAGCCTAAGAAGTGATCTCTTTTGGAAAACAGTGATTTCAAAAAAATGTTACTGTTTTTGAAATCTGAGTGAGAAATTAACACTTAAGTTTTAATAATAATGAAATTAAAAACATAAGAAGAGCAAAGAAATTAATCTGAAGTTCTCTGTTTAGGACATTGGTTCTTAACTTTTGCGGATTTATGTATCCCATAGAATATATGATGCAAAGGGTAATTTCCTTCCCAGAGAAATACCCATAGACACATATTCATAAAATTTGGCATGAGACTTCAGGGTGTTCTTGATCTTATGAAGCCCATCCATAGCCATACTAGGCATCCATGGTCCTCAGATTATAAACCCTGAAAAAAAACTACAGGATGCATTGGTGGAAGACCCAAGAAGCACCAAAAGTGCCTAAAATGCCACGAGGAGCAGTATAGAAGCTGAAATCCTTGCACTCGTTATAAATTCCTGGATTCATTTTAATGTAAATGTAATAAAAAAGCATTTAATTATTATTTTCCATTGAAGGTCTAAAAGATTAAATTACTTTTATTTGATAAAAAAATTGCTTAATATCTTAAAATCAAAATGATAGAAAAATAGAAAGATTCCTGAGGTATAATGAAAAAGACTCTAAGCTTTCTCCCAAGCTGTTTAAACTTGTACTAGTAATTTAATTTCTCTGAACTTCATATGTATGCTTTTTTAAAATAATAAAATATTGGACTATATTATTTTTAAGTCCTCTGTATGTTCTAAAATTCCATAATTTAAATTAATACATTTAAATCTAAAGACAAGACAAACAACTTCTAAAAATGAAAATAGCTGCAGTTATTTCCACAGTAGTTTCCTGAAGCGGCTCAAAGCTAGCTGTGCTGGAATTGCTAAATGACTCAATTTGCAAAAGTGGGCGATAATTGAGTTGTTACGCTCAACCATTATTAATTATTAATGACTTCTCTTTGACTTTGAATCAGAAGGGTTTTCAAGCGGAGAAGTTCTGACTGGGCTGTCTGAATGATGAATCATCTCCCACACGGAGGTGGTCTTTCCCAGCTCCAAGGTACTCATAGGCACTACCAGGAAATTTAACTGTGGTTGCCTGTGTTGTTCTTGGCTTTTAACTTAAAAAAACACGAAAGGAGCTTTCAATATTGCTATCACTGTGCTTTAGCCTGCAGGAGCAGAAGATTTTCTTTGAGGAAAAGCGCTTGACGTTAAAAAACAATGCGCTCAGCCAAGGCCCCAGTCATCTGAATGCACTCACCATTTGTGTGGCTTTCAATCTGGCTGCACACACATGCCAGGACCAAGAATCAGAAATGCATCTGGGTCGCAGAAGCCGGCCCTGGAGTCTCCTCCACCCCCTTTTGTTGTCTGTTTTTGTAGCATATGTTAGGCACCAAGGAGACAAACAAAGATAAAATGCTATTCTCTTTTCCCGTCTGATTCTCTGCCAGAGACACAAATCCCAACCAAAGCGTCGAATTTCAACGTTCTGACCACCGAGAAACCCCACTTTCTTGTTCTCTGTCCATCACCACTCTTTTCAGCAAATATTTTTCCACCAAGTACAAAGCAACGTAGTCTAATAAAATACAGGGTTCTTTCTCCCTACTCCTTTTCCAGTGCCTGGCCATTAATACTGTGTTTGTGACATAATATTTCGTAGAAATGCCATCTGATATAAAGGCTATCTATTCACAGTATTTTGAACTCCCGAAATTAAAAAATATAGATAGTCCTTTGTCTATGAGTTCTGTTCTAGGAATTAATAATAAAGTCTGTTGTTTGCATCTCATAAAACATTTCTCATGAAATAACTTTAAAAATGGTGATAGAGCTCCAGATTAGAAGAGAGGCCTAAATTAACATGCAACATGTAATATTACACATGCTTTGCATGCAGGCGTTTCTGTCTGTTCCACATGGAAACTGAGAATCCCTCCGGTGGGTTAATGGTGGGTCTAATAAGGAGATGGAGGCACCTGCCCCATGGAGGGATGCAGCACTGCTATGTGTCCACACTGCCCCAGTTTCTACTTCAGTAGGAAACAGGGCCCCACAAGCTGAGGATGGTGTGGTTCCTGTGGCTCTTTATATTTGCAGAGCGCTGGTAAATTGGGTGTTTTAATGTCAGAGATTAAACAATGGTTAAGCCCTGCTATATAAAGAATTGTAATCTAGAAGTATGTTTGGGACTTTAGGGATCTGTTTGAACTGAGCACTACTGTATATTAGAGTAACAATTTCTTTCACTTAAAATTTTATCTTAAAGTCTTCAAATATTCAAAAAAGTAAAATTAATAATGGAATGAATTTATGTATCTCTATCACTCCCATTAAAAAATCATTATGGTTTTGATTAACTTGCATCAGCTATCCTTTTTTTATTTTTATTTTTTATTGCCAAATATTTTGTAGCAAAACCTAGATCTCATGTCATTATACTTCAGTTATACAACTCTATAAAAGTTACATTTTCTACACAATGACAATGCATTATAAGTCTCAGTAAAATAGTGCTTTTATCATATAATACTCTTTTTATAATCAATTTTCCACATTGCCTATAAAATGTCTCATATGTTTAGTTTGTTCAAATTGGTATTCAAACAGGATTTCCACACTACATTGGTTGTTATGTATCTGAAATATTGTTTCATCTTAAGCAATCCCATCTGACTTTCTTTTCCTTGTCACTGACTTGTTACCAAATTCATATCAGGGTTATGATTTCCTTAAGGGTCATTTAAATATTTGTTTGTAACTCATATATCCTCTAAAAGGAACTTAACACTAGAGGTGAGTGATTTTTAAAAATATCATAACAATGTATCGATGTTTGTCATTGGCAGGCTCTAATAAATCAATTTAGATAGTGATTGGAGAAAAGTAAAATATTCTGTTATCTACTGTGATCTGTGGAAGAAAGAATAATGTAATTGAGATTTAGAGGCTTCCAACATTGCCCAATATTAATTATATAACATACTAATTGTCTTACACATGGCCTGCTATTCGTGTTTATCACACCTAACCTGGTTCCTATACTCCTTAGGATTTGCAGCCTCTGGAACAGTGGATGTTTCTTGCAACTGAGAAATGTTGCAAGAAAACATTATAGAGTTATTTACCAGATTTTAAGGGACTTTAATTATATTTAAAAAGCCCCCTTTATATAGTTGACTTTGATATGTGCCTCTATTCAATAAATAACAGCTACAGTAGTAATTTGTTTTTACATGGCTGATTATTGGGTGAAACCAAACTCAGAAAATAAATAGAATGCTGTATTTTTCTCTCCCTTATTCATGTTCTGGTAACATAAATCATCAAAGGCATAGTTGAAGGGTGAAAAATAAAATGGGAGATGCATGCCTTGGTAACTGTGCCATTTTATGGTACCGTTTTAAATTCTCAGAACACTATTATATAAGTACTGTTATTACCTCCATTTTAAAGATGACAAAGTGAAGTTATAAAAAGCTTAAGTTATTTTTCCAACAACAGAGTAATAAATGGAGAACCCAGGAACCAAATTGAGGCATTCTAGCTCTTAATTAACAATAGACTCTCAGAATAGATTTATGAACTTATTTTCAGCACCAAGTGATAGAAAAACTTCTAATTCTGATGTCAACCCTGAAACTTGGGATATATCTTAACCCATGTGGAGTTTTAATGTGAGTACTTATATATTGCATATGCATTTACTAATAATTGTGTATATAAATAAATATTCCTTTTGCTTTAAACAGGTCATTGATAACCTTGGTCCTTTGGAACTGATCCTTAACACTCCCAGCCATCACAGGGTTCATCATGGTAAGGAAATTTGATCTCTTTCTTTCCTTTTTCATTTATTTAAAAATTATATTATTTTGCATCATTTCATTGCAATTACCCAATGTAGTCACTACACACTGTGCAAATAAGCATTGCTTCTCCTTTGAATGTGGACAATCCTCATCTCCAAAGCAAGAACCAGACACACACACACATACACACACAACACACAAACCAACAACAACGACCAAAAAAACCCACCAACAGTTTATCTGGCTGTGGATTTTTCTTTTTGCCTGAATTTTCTCAGGTTTAGTGGAGGGGGGAAAAAGAGTTAAACCGCTGAGTGGATGGATATATACTTTATATCTTGAAGGCCACTCTTTGACCCCATGCTGAGAATCATTCCTGTCTAGAGCCAGAGAGTTCCTGGTCTTGAAAACTGTTGGGGTTTGAGAAAAGCCTAATAAACAACATTTGGCCTTCCTGCTGCAGTTCTGTGAACAAATCCTCCATGAACTGCATTTGTCTGACAAAGAGAAAGTCCTATGTGGCTAGAGCCTAAAGTTTAAAGATAACGGCTGAAGAAATAATAGAAATTTTCGCATTGTGCACCAAAAGCCCTGGGCAAGAACGTGCATATCAGCATGCCTTGTAACAGGAGAAAAAGGGACGGAATTCCCATGTTAGCAGCAGTAGAACAGATAAAGTGCAGAATATTCACGAAATGGAAAACCGTATCCCAATGACAACACCCAAACTATTGTGGCACACCATGGCATGAATAAATCTCACAAACATATTGCTGAGAGAAGGAAGCTGGTAACAGGTAATAAAAGAAGAAACACTATTATTCCGTTTGATAAGTTCCCAGCAGTCAGACAGCCCTGGAGAACTGAGGGTCTGCCTTCCCAAGGGAGCAGGTCCCTTTCCCACGGCAGGGGACAGAGGGGGAGCCCAAGCTCCCCAGGGAGACGAGAAGACACTGTGAGGCTGCACGTGGTCAGTGTCCTCCACGTTCACCAGTCATTCCCCTACCACGAGGGCATCATGAGTGAAGGGTGGCGAGGCCAAGGGTATTCTACTCTGGGGGTCCCTCCACACAAAAGGAAACATATAAGGCGTGGGGAAGAGCAAGCCCACACTGAAGAAGAAATAGAGCGACATTCCTCTGACCTCAGGGCACCGACCTTCCCACACCCGTTGCTGTGCATCAGCCTCAGCACTGTTCACATTCTCATGTGAATTTTCACAGGACCAGGCTGCTCTTTGTTTGGGTAAGGGAAGGGGGCTGTCCTGTGCATGATAGCATGCTGGTCTCTACATGCCAGATGCCAGGGATGTCACCTTGCAGTTGTGACCGCCAGCAAGGCTTCAGACACTGCCTCGTGTCCCGAAGGGCCACTGTTGACACCGGGCACGACACGGGCTGTGCGTCTGTGGACCGGCCGCACCCCGCCTGTGCCCGGGGACAGACTTGTCCTGCGACCCTCACTTGCATTTGCATGTAGGGAAGGTGTGTAAAGAAATGACACATGAAGCAGTGACTTTGCTGGAGTAGCGGTTTAGTGCGTTAATAATCTTTATTCTTTACAATTTCTGGGCATGCTTGCGTTCTTTATTATTAGTACATAAATTAGGCCCAGCTGTTTAAATTATAATTTGACTACTTTGGAATGGAAAAATATCATATATGAGTAAATAAAAAAGTTGAAGGTGACATGATTTTCACGTATGTCTTTTATAATTTAAAAAATAGTCATGTCTCACTCTAAGTAGAAAATTTTCTTTCTGGAAAAGATGCAGAGAAAACGAGTAGATGTAATGCACTTAAAATTTTCTTTAAAAATACAAATTACATACATTATCTATCTTATTTCCTAGTGCCAATTTTTCTGGACCATTTACTTTTTAATTATTATTTTTTGTAGTCCTAAAAATAGAATTATTTATAATTATCCAAGATTATTTAAAACTGGAAAATTGTGAACGCAAACTTTTTTTTTCTCCCCTCATCTGGGATCATCTTAATAGTTGTAAGGAAATCTTTGCTCTTTTAGTGAAATAAAATAAAAACTCACTTTACTAGTAAATAAAGGCTTGTGTTGTCAGTGAAAAGTTATTTCTAGGAAAATCATTTTGTTGCACAAGTCTTAATTCTGTGAATGAGTTCTAAAATACAAGATGAGGTGCTCCAAGAAGCATAACTTTATTCTTTAAAAAATATTGTATAAAAAATATTTTTTATATCTCTCTCATAGGCAGAAACCGTTATTGCATAGACAAAAATTATGCCGGCACACTTATTATTTGGGATAGAATGTTTGGTAAGTAAAAAGTACCAAAATTTTGAAACATTAGTTAACTTCTTAATTCTCAGAAAGTCAAAAATCTTATCCTCAGTGTTTATCTTCCAGGGACATTCGAGCCCGAGAATAAAAAAGTTATTTATGGTTTGACACATCCCATTAATACATTTGATCCACTCAAGGTTCAGGTATGTGCTCAGTTTTCTCTCTGAATCGGTCACATTCTATCATAAACTCATATTTAAAAGAAAATATCATTTTAAAAGGTGGTAGTGCATTACACTATCCTGAAAAAAAAATTAACTGTAAAAGAATTCGAAAGTAACTCTGGCACTTAAAGACTTGAATCAAATTGGGCAAAATACATTAGAAAACAACTAGTAAAATTTTTAAACATGTTTACTACTTAGCATTTTAAAATGGCTCTTTAGCAAACATATTCTTTCTCAGAATTGACCTGAAATATATTCATGCCTTCAGAAGGGGCGGTAGAAACATGTATAATTAAGGCTGATCCCACAGTAAGAAAAATATTTGTTTCAAGTCTGCATGACTCCGGTTAGAAATCCAGCGTGAGGCCTTGGCCCCACTCTTCGTGGACCTACGTGTCAGGAGCTATTAGGGGGTGGCTAGGCCTGCACGTGCCCTCACCTGCGGAGCTGGTTGCATCGGCCCAGCTTTCTGTTAGACATGTGGTATTTATTGGTTGTTCTCTGGTCTCACTGGTTGGCACCAGAGAAATTAGGAATGTCTGTGAAGCTCCGATCTGTCAGCAACAGACCACCTCAAACACTCCTGGGGTTTGAGACTAGTAAATGAGAAAAAGAAGAATGCTTGAAACACTAAAGAGGTTCATCAATGACAGCTCTGTCCCCGGAGACTGGGTTTACAGCATTCAGGAGGGCAGAGAATTACAGGTTCATACTGGGTCTGCTCTTCAAACCCACTTCTTCACATTTTTAAGAAAGTAAAAATAAAATAAGTTGATATTTATTGAGCCGTTACTATGTGCAAGGCATTGCTAACAGCTCAGCACAAATATTTAATGTAACCATTGCTAAAACATTTGGAGGGAGTGGTTCTTTTTAGCTCCATTTTTGGAGGATGAAGCTGAGGTTCCCAGGATTTAAATAATTCACCCAACTACACACAGTTTGTCAAGTGCAAACTTAGCCAAGACGGGTTCCAGGCCAAGCCCCAAACTTGCTTAACTCAGTTTAAGCTTTACACTCTCCTGCCTCTTTACAGAAATGGCCATCACAAATTGCCTTCCTTTTTCAAGTGAAAGCATTTTTATCTCACACTTCAAAAGGAAAAAATATTGCTCTAGAGCATTTATGTCTGTGTCTCTTGGTTTCTTGGTCTCTCTCTCTCAGGCATTATTAAGAACATATCTCTCAGGAGAATACTAAGAAATATTTCGGGACACTTTCTTAGTAATAAGCTTTACAGAATTGAAACCAACTTGGAAATAATACATTGAGAGCCACTCTTTCACTTGGTGTAGTCCTGCCTCTGTCGTGGGGAGATTAAAAAAGAAATAGACAACTTGGTCTCTGAGCCTTTCAGGCTTAATGTGCATGTGGATCCTGAGAGCATCTTATTAAAGTGCAGATTCCGCTCAACAGGGCTGAGGTCTGTCCAAGACTATGTGTTTCTGACAAGCTTCCAGTGATGTCTGTGCTGATGATTCGTGGCTGAAATTTTAAATAGAAAGGCTTTGGAAGCGTACACTCTTGCTGAGGAAGATTAACTCATGTTGAGGCGGAATAAGAGATTGAAAACTGTACAACATGAGCTGCGCGAATACGGGGTGTCCCCCAAAAATGTATACACACTTTAACAGCTGATAGCTCGATTTTGAAAATAAAATGTATTTTAATAAACACCGCCTTTATCATTATTCAAAGTGTGTGTATACATATTGGGGGGGACACCCTATAGTTGGGTGCTTAAGATTTGGAGAGAGACACTATTCGAACAATCACAAGTATTTATGAGCTGCTGCTGAATTTGTGTCAAGTTCAAGTCCCCAGTCATCTGCCCCTCATACAAACATTTTCTTTACTATAGTAATTGTCACAACTGTGCCTAAGGTTTAGTTCTAGAAGTGTCAAATCAGCAAATTGTGATAAGTTAGGGGTTCCAGAACCTACAAAAACATATACTTTCACTTCCATTCTTTTATATTCAACTCAATCTCTCACCTTTCCCTTAGGAATGCCCCCTTAGGGATTTCTTTTCCTTATTGTTGGCATAAACAATTAATTCACTTTGCTCTCCTCTGGGGTCCAAGAGTTTCAGAGCATTGGATAGTAAATAAGGGAGAAAGTACTACTGATTTTAAAATGTTATCATGTATTTCTTATGGCTAGTGTCTAGTATGACAGCAATAAAATTGCAGTCAGTTGTCAAAATAACACAACAGATAGGTATATTAATGTATGTTATAACTTCTAAACACATTAACTTATTGTATTATTATTTTTTTTATTATTGCAAAGCTCCAGGGTAAGGTCCCTTCTAACATTACCTTTTTCCTCAAAATTTACTCCACTAAATCCTAAGTGGCTCCTTAATTGCTTAAGATTCCTTATTGTAATATTTTAAGCAATTTTTAAAACCATTTAAATAATCCTAGCAGTTTCAATTCTTTAGAATACAGTGAAAATGCCAGCAAGACTGCAAATTCTGATGGGACCAAAGCTTCTTTCTGCATTAATTTATTGCTACACTTATAATAGAACTCAACTGTAGAGTCTATAGCTGATGTTCAACCTCTAGGATTATTTTTAATCCTATGACACATTATGATGACAAGTGTGGCATTTATAGCTAATTATCCTAATAGCTCATATTTATTGGGCACTTTATCGTGTATGGGCTTACTTTTCACTTCTGCATATGTCAAATATGTGTTATTTAAAGAATGTGATTCCTGTTATAAGCCTGAAGGCAAACTTTTGACTCAGTTATCAAACTTTTTCTTTTCTTATTGCAGAATATAGTCTACTTAATACTCAGAGATCTACTATCAGAAATAGCTTTTAAAATTTTTTCTTAATGTGACATGTTTGCCAGTAACTCAATGGAGTAAATAAAAGGTTATTTTTTAAATATGTGACATATATGTAATATTTCCACGTTCAGCCTAATACCCATTTAGCAAGATTGAAAAATATGTCATTAGACATGGATACTGAGTACACAGGATTCTAGTTAATTCCACTGGAAGCAAAGCCTCTTAACTCACTTTTTCTGCTTTGCTGAGTTTCTAGACAATTGACCTATTTTTTAATTTCCAAATTATAATTTTGTGGAGCTCCAGAAATATTGACAAAAAGACATTTAAGTTAAAAGTATGCAGAATGCATAGAGTGAATTATAATTTGTAATGCAGTTGCATATTAATTACATTAATCAAATTATACCTAACCTATATATTAAAGAAAATATGTAAATTACATTATACAATAAAATACATGATTTATTGTATTTAATCTTTTTGTTAAGAGTTTTTTAATGTTAAATAAACTATATTTTTATTCTTCTAGTTCCACCATTTAGCTTACATGTGGACTGCATTCTGGGCCACACCTGGATTCTTCAATAAGTTTTCTGTCATATTTAAAGGACCGGGATGGGGTCCAGGGAAACCAAGACTTGGACTGAGTGAAGAAATCCCAGAGGTAGGTTAAGCTCATGGTTTTGGTGATGGTGAAGATTAGTCTTATATTTTCAAGTCTACAGCCAGCCTGTGAATATGCTGACTTCATGCAAACATGAAAAAGAGATGCTCCCTTAGGCAGATGCAGCCTTGTGGTCCTTAATGAGTGGACACCACCTAGGGGCCAATAAGAGGGGTGCCTCTTACCAGGGAGCATGGTTTAGGGGACAGAGCAGCAGAAGCTGATTTTGAGATCCACCCAAACTCACAGCCAGGAGACTGTGTAGCACAGAAACCCATGTGGCTGCGTCACAGAATCCTAAACCACTAGAGATGGAGGGAGCCTTAAAGATGAGTTAGTCTAGCCTTTATTTTGTTCATGAAAAACTGAGGTCTCCAGAATGGAAGGTCTAAAGTCACACAGAGATGATGTAGTTATTGGATTAGACCATGCCTTTATTCATTCTGTAGTAGAATAGTAGCATTAAATACAGAAATCCCACTTTAAAACAAAACTAAGCAAGGTCTAGAGATTTAGAGCACTAGAAACCAAATAAAATACTCAGTTTTATTCTGGAATTCCTCTTATAGACATGGAAAAGGAATTTCTGTCCAATCACTCAGGATTGATATTGTCATTCCTTATTAAAATAACTGCCATTAATAATGATATAGAAACAATAGAAATAGTAAACCACCGTTGATTTCAAAGATAACTATAAGTATAAAATTTAGCCAATATTTCAAGGAAATAAAATAATGTTTTATATGGGTATTATTCTTATTTTAAAAAAAAAAAAAAAAATCTAAATAAGGATGTTTTCTTTTTTAGTTAAGAAAGCTTCTGTGTTGAAATTTCTCAGATGCTTTTGGTTCTGATCAAAGTGACTTATGTAATGAGAGCTAACTTGATATAGGTGAAAGTATTTTGCTTATTCCAGCTCCAAAAGGTTTAGCTAACTATGGTCTACTTATTATTTTTTCTTTTTTTAAATAGATAGCCTAAAGTAAATATTTTAAAGTCATATTGTTGCTTAAATCTGCGTTTAAAAATAGAATTGTAATGTTTCTAGGAAACGCTATAGTTTGAGAAAGTTGTTTTTAATACAGCAATATTTCCCTGTGAGGCATAATTATCTCTGTTACCCAGTCACTTTGCATATTCCCTTTTGCTATACTTTCATGTACATATAGTCATGGGCGTATTTTTCTATTTATATTTTCATATTTCATATTTTCATGTTCATTTTGGCTATGTTTATCATCAGGACATACTGCTGAATCAATTCTTACTTTGCTCTACATAAGGCAGACTCAATCAGAATCACAGTGCTGAAATGAAAAACAAGTGTCCTAACTCTTACATTTTTTCTATCCAAAAAGTGAATGTGAGAGTCATTTTGGAAGAAGAAAAGCAAAACCTCCCTTTTCCACTTTTGTATCTTCTGTTCACCTATTCTGAATTTCAATGAGAGGAAAAAGCCAGGGAGCGATATGAATGAAAGTCATCTTTTTTGTCTTCCTAGGTTACGGGGGATGAGGTGCCCTTCTCATCATCAGCGTCTTACCTACTAAAGATATACGCAGCTGTACAGTTTGCTATGATGCTAGTGTTTTACGAAGAGACCTTCGCAGATAAAACTGTAAGTGCTGTTCATGTTAAGTAGTGTGAAAAGCTGTCATTTTGCTTGATAAAATATCTCACACTGAAACGAGTAAATTTATTCTTCTAGACTCTTGAATGTAAATCAGTAAGGCCAAAGTGTTTCAGTGTAGGCTGTCCATCAAATGGTGAGCTGTTGATCTCAATGATAAAGGGTAAACAATTTTCCATAAATAAATTCCTCAACAAGCACAAAAAGAGTATTTCAGAAGTTAGAATTAAATGTTTGGGAAAGTGTACTCTATACTAATTTCAACAAACTTACCTTCAATGAGAGAATAACCTGATACGCTGACTATAGAGAGTTTTCAATGTGGGGTTGGCTCCATTCGTTTTATTTTTTCTAAACATTCAAAATCTTCAGAATAACTAGAGCACTGCGCCAGGTTTAGAATCTGGGTCTAGTTCAGGCATTACAGCCTGGGGAGGATTTTTGTTTGTTTGTTTGTTTGTTTGTTTGGGCTTTTTTTTGCCACATAAGAATGCTCTCACTGCCTACATTTTGGAGAAAACAAAAAATAGCATAATGTATGTAAAAATACACAGTACATTGTAAAAAGATAAAAACAGGTGTTTTGAAATACGTGTTTTGTTTTCTACATTTACTTATATTCTTTTCTTCCTAAAAGGATTTATATTAGTTCAAACGAGTACATAAATTATAGTAAGGTAACCAATTTGGAAGTAGGTGAAATTGAATATAAAATCACAGAAGAGTAAAAAATCAGTGTCTTTGACTTTGTTACCAGGAAAATATGTACCTCATGAAATAACCTCACTAAATCCGGAATTGTGATGGCTCGCAGGAGTCAAATAATGCCATCAGGAATCTTCTCATTCTTTCTTATAGCTATGTTTTTCCCAAAATGCAGATTTTCCTACAGATTTTCAGCCTTCGTGGTAGTAAGGACGCTCCAGGAGTGAAAGTTTTAAATTGGAGTTTGATGTTACAGCCTGGTTCAGCTGGATATCGCTGAACCAGGCAATGTGGTCAAGCTGGGATCATAGCCCATTCAGCACAAGAATGGGCAGACAGGGTCAGCTCCATAGGATCCTCATTGTGAGAGGAGGGATGGGATGGTTTGGAAGAAAAGTTGAGACGGTAATAAATAGAAAAAGGGAAGTAGGTCTCAGTAGGCAAAAACAAATATTAGATCTACATAAATCATTCTCACTCATAAATATGTGATTTGAATTTGTTTTAAAAAATGTTCTTTAAACACTTATAAAATGCATATATATAGGGTGTCCCAAAAATGTATACACATACTTTGAATAATTATAAAGGCAGTGTTTATTAAAATACATTTCATTTTCAAAATTGAGCTGTCAGCTGTTAAAGTGTGTATGCATTTTTATGGGACACTCTGTATAAACCTTCCTGCAGGATACCAGAGATGTCCTCAGAATATAATGGTGGGAAATATACTGACTTACTGAAGGTTTCTTCATACATGTATATGCTGCAACTAATCAAACCAACTTCACGTTGTAGCAGGTTCATTTGCCTTTAGCTCCAGAAGAGACAAAATGTGAGCCCAAGAATGTATTTCAGGAGAAAAACTTTCTTAAAAGCAGCATGAACTACATCACTCTTAGCAGTGGATCTGTAGATATCAAACTGCCCTAATGTTTGGAATTATTGCTTGCTTAACCTAAGGCCTCACAATAATATCTTCAAGTATTTCATAATTAACCAATCACTGATTACTTTTTAAATTACTTTATCTTAATTTGTTCACCTAAATTGTGACTGAAATATGCATGCATTATAGAGTTCAGGTAGTTGAATGAAATCAGAAGAAAAGCAAGATCATCTACATCTAAATATAGGATGGAGTAAAAGTAGGTTTACAGTTTATTCTTGTATTATTATTTATTATTTTAGTTATTGTATTATTTATTTTTATTATTAACCTACTTTGCCTACCCCTGTATCTAACACTCAATAATCTGATCAGTGTTGAGTACAGTTTGAATTATTGAATTTTTTCAGTTGTACTAAATAAAATCCCAGAATAGCCCAGCTGGTGTGGTTCAGTGGTTGAGCACCGACCCTAGCAACCAAGAGGTCACCAGATCAATTCTGGGTCAGGGAACATGCCTGCATTGTGGGCTCATTCCCCAGTAGGAGGTTTGCAGGAGGCCGCCAACCAATGATGCTTCTCTCTCATCAATGTTTCTATTTCTCTCTCCCTCTCCCTTCCTCTCTCTCTAAAAATCAATAAAAACATATTTAAAAAAAATAAAATAAAATCCCAGAATAAATTAAACTAATTTGTAGAAACAAAAATGGAAATTTACCCATTTTGATTTTGAAATAGAGACCCTTAATACTAAGTTCACCAAGATACTTGAATGTCTAGGCCAGTGTGAGTGCTTCCTGGATAAAAATGTGGCCAGACACTATTTATATGAAAACATGTAACTTATAGCATATTTCTCACAGGATTTTTCAACTGCAGTAAAAACTATATGAGAAACTCATGTTGATATATCGACAAAGAGAAATATCTAGTGTCGAAATCCTTTTCAAACTGAAATTAGAGACAGGTTCGTTCCTGACACAAATAACTTTTGAAAGGTACATTTGCTTGTTTCCCACACATGTTTTTCTTTGCTAAAAACATGCTGTTCAACTAGGTAAAAAGATTGCTTATTTGCAAAATTCTATAGTGCCTTTCTGGTCTCAGAGATGTTTGAAAGCACATGAAGACGTTAAAATCCAACAGCAATATTTTTTTCCAGATTGGCTGTAGCCAATAATCACATAGAAAAGTTGTGGCTGACTTGTAATTGGGGACCCTGCTGTGGTCCCACAGCCTTTTCTGTTTATGCATATACCAGAGTAGATAAATACTCACTTGTCTTATGTGTGCGAGTTTTGTATAAATAACTTTGGGAGTCAAAAAAGCAAGTTGATGGCCACCAGAAAGGTGTAGAAGGCACATTCCTTTCTTTCTGAAACATGCAATGCATACATTTAAATATATAATGTTTGGTTTAGTGATATGACCCACAGATTTTTATGTTGATTTTGGTTTAGTAATGCTTGGGAAATCAATTCCTTAGCTGCCAGGGTCCACTTCATGGGGTGATATCATGAATACACATTTGAAATGAAAATACGTTTCCAAAGTAAAATTGTAAAGGCAATGCTATCCTTTTAAATAACAGACACATTCAAAACAGTTTGAATATTTAACAGAGTCTTATAATAAAATGTGAATCAATGTTACTGCAGATATGTTTTTTAAGATTTTTTAAAATTGATTTTTAGAGAGAGAGGAAGGGAGAGGGAGAGAGAGAAACACTGATGTGAGAGCAAGACATCGATCTTGCCTCCTGTGCTCCCCATGCTGGGGATCGAGCCAGGGACCTGGGCATGTGCCCTAACCAGGGATTGAACCAACAACTTTTTGGTGCCTGGGACAATACCCAAGCAACTGAGCCACACAGATCAGGGCTGTAGATATGTTTTAACAGAATATTTGATTATATATTTCAAGTTAATGAGGCATCTGAGAATATCCAATATAAATTTGGAAACAGATTTTTATAGTTCTAAATTCCTCTGAGCACTGAAATTTTGTAACTAATGTTTTCATGTTGACCTGTTTTAACAGACCCTTTGAAAAAATAATCAATGTATTTAGTTGTACTCTTATAACAGAGAGTATCATTTGCACAAATTCATTCTAGCTTAGTTTCTATGTGAAACCACTCAAGTCAATATCCTCTGTATACTGTTTTCTTCCAGCGCAGCCCATTGGGATTTAATTTAATTTCCTTAAGTTTTTAGGTGGTAACTGAAGTAATGTGAAAAAAAGGAAATGTGAGCCAAAATGAGCATCAATTATAACTTAAAGCCACAAAATCAATGTAATAAATGTTTAATAAAGAAAGATTATTAGCAAAAGTTACCTTACTAATAAGCATATACTCCAGGAACTTAGAATAGTGATCATTGTGAGATCCAATGAAAACTATAATTTTTTCCACTATATTGGAATATAATAAAGTAGGAAAGTGCATATTAAAAATGTCATATACATCAAATAATATAACATTAATTGTGAAATTAAATATACCTTTATACTATTAGTACTGTCCCAAATATGGTCAGTATCAGGCAGCACCTTTAAGTTATCACACAATAGCATTGGCTGGTGTTGCTCAGTTGGTTGGTGTCTTCCTGTGCACCAACAGGCATCCGGTCCCTGTTTCTCTCGCTCTCTCCCTCTCCCTTCCTCTCTCTCTAAAATTGATTTTTTTTTAAATATATATATTTTTTTAATTGGCCATGAGGAAATAGGGCTGATTTATACCATGGTGTGGAGCTGGGATGCTGGATGTGAACAGTAATCACAACTGGTGGCTTCTGCTTATTGTTTATAAATTTGAACAGATGCAGTTTAGTTATAGGTACCTATATTAGCTAATAATGAGTTGAAATTACCTCTAGTTGTTTCAGGAAAAAGAAAAAAGAGAAAGAAAGTGTTTGGGTAATGTTTCGATCACTATTTTGGCCAAACTGTTATATCCTGGTGTTCTCACAAAGGTGAAATGTAAGCACCATCAGTGAATAGGGAAATTATCTAGGGGCTGTGCATCCAAGTCCTTGCTTTTACTGATCCACTTTCAATCTAGAGCAGTATTTATCTCACCCTAAACGTTAGCTACGTAACTATAATCTAGATCTCTGCCCCAGCTCCTTTTCAGTTTGTTGCTCAGATGTATTCTACCATTGTCACACTTTGATCCAGAAAGTGTCAGGAAGGGCTAGTTTGAATTTCATGGCACGATTTATTTTTGTGTGATGATAGAAGATTTACTAAATCTTTTGAGTCCCAGTTTGGTTGTTTTTTCAGATATGAAGCGGACAAATTAAAAGGTTGTTGAAACTCTAAAAAGAATTACAGTGTATGAAACACATAGCATAGAAGTTATAAAATAATAGGCCTTCAAAAACACTACTATTATTTTTGACATGTAAATAAAATTCATAGCCCAGGCGAGATAGCTTAGTTGGTTAGAGTATCATCCAACAAACCGAAGTTTCAGGTTTAATCCCTGGTCAAAGCACACATAACAATCAACTGATGAATGTATAAATAAGTGGAACAAGTCAATCCATGTTTCTTTGTCTCTCTTTTCCTCTCCCTTTCTTTCTCTCTAAAATCAATAAATAAAAATTTAAAATGAATAAGAAATAAAGTGAAAAAATCTTAAGTGCATAATTTGTTTATAATTATGACAAAATTGTTGTTACTATTATTCAAAATATAAGGCCTTTGACATTACAAAAAAAGTTTAGATTTCAACAAATACGCGCACGCGCGCGTGTGTGTGTGTGTGTGAAATCTCTTTCATACATGTGTTTGCACTCAAAAAAACATTCTCCTTTAAATATTTTCTGGATTCAAGACAGCTTTATGTTTAAAACCACAAAGAATTGGTCATATTAAAAATAGCTGTTGGCCCAGGCAATTGTGGCTCAGTGGTTGAGCATCGACCTAGGATCCAGGAGATCAAGGTTTGATTCCTGGTCAGGGCCTATGTCTGGGTTGCGGGCCCGATCCCCAGTTGGGGACATGCAGGAGGCAGCCGATCAATGACTCTCATCATTGATGTTTCTATCTCTCTCTCTCCCTCTCTCTCTCTCTCTAAAATCAATAAAGACATATTTTAAAAATAAATACATACATACATACATACATACATACATAAATAAATAAATAATAGGTATTGGAATGTGGTATTTATTCACAAAAATCTGACTTCTCCATACATGGGAGCATAGGTACTTCAAAGAATTATAAAAGTCAAACTTTAAAGGAGAATTTTGAGAGGGGAAAAATCACTAAGTAAAATATCATCGTGAAATTGTCTAATTCATTCTTCAAACATCTAGTGAGATAAATAAATGACACGAGAAAAACCCAAATGTCCTCTTTTTGAAAATGTCAACCTCTTTGAAAAATGTCAGTGACAAATGGTGTATTATGAAATAAAATTTGGGGCTCTTTTTCATGTCAGCTTTCAATGCTAGTGCACCTCTGATAACTCTCCTAAAAAAAAATTGTGTTGCTCTGTGCTCGTTTGACAGGCAATGACACAGGTCACGCTCCTTCTGAGGGTTTGCTTCTTTATCCTGACTTTGACCTCCATTGGATTTCTTCTGGATCAAAGGCAAGATGTGAAATTCTTTCGTTTTATATAATTTTAGAATGCAGTTTTTAAAATATATGTGAAACTTTGATATTCACCAAACATTTGTTATTGAAAAAATAAAGTTGAAACTACAATTTCACACCTTTATTTTCAATGAAAGAGTAGCAGTTTGTCTGATTTTATATACATTTTAAATCTAAGCTTTTAAATGAAAGGATTTTCAAGTTTATTAAAGAAAACCTATAAATATAATGATTAATTTGGCAAAACATAGAACATAACTGAGTACTTAATAAAATCTAAAACATATTTTTGAGTATTTTTCCTTTGCCATTGAATAGTTCTTAATATATGTCTGAACATATGTATATTTAAAGTTTATGTCTTTTACCCTCACACACTATTTTATTTAAGGAATCCTGTTTTAAATACTACCCTGGCCAGAAAATACATTCACTTGAACAATTTTAAATTGCTTTTTTGGCATGAGTTACATTAAAAAGTACTTATTTCTTATTGCTCAGTATTTATCAATCATTAATATTAATACTAATACCAACATTTATGTAATTAACATGTACCATGTACTATGTTATTAATGCTTATAATACTCTGAGATAATATTAATATAAAGCATATAGACCGTATAAAATAGAACAGAGCACAAACCCAAGCCATGTGATCCAGAATTCAGAAATTATAGAATTTACTTACATTGTAACTCTGTGAAAAACTGCAAAAAAGCTCAGTCATTGTTGAAATCATATCTTTGTTGTGGTGTTATTGTTTTTCAAGTAGGTAACAAATAATCATGACTTTCAGTAAATGTTAAATATAAAAATCCAATAAACATACCTTTAACTTGTGCTGAATGTCTGTCACTTTCCCAAGGTTAGCTTAATGGATGTTCTGGAATAGCAAAAGATTCTGGTGTTTCATCAAGATCCAGGTCCAAATGAACTTCGGTTAATGATACTGTTTATAATGCGCACCCCCTGTAAGCATGTGGTAGAGAGCGATGCAGCTGGCACATTTCACATGCTCATATGTAAACAATGTGTAGAATTCTAAACCTGTTTCCTTCCATACTTAAAAAATGGTGTTTATTTTATCGTTCATTTTGTTTGGCTCTCTATCCCTCCTTTTCTACACTAGAACTACATACTGAGCCATAAAACAGGAAAATGGAAAAATGAGTCCTAAGTCCACCTAAAATACTTACCCAGATCCAAAAAATCAGGATCACATATTAAACACCCCAATTCTATTATTTGTATACACTTAATAAAATTAGCAATCAGCCAATAGCAATAGTATAGTTTAGTTTTTTTATGAAGATTGATTTTTGTCTCCATGGATGCAGATAATAGACCAAACAAGTAAGCTATGAATTTTAACACAATAATATCCAATTATTCTTCTTGTAGATAATTATTTAAAAGTCTAAACTGCCTTGGGCCTTATTCAGGGACTCATACTGAGATACATTCTGAGAAATGGGTCTCTAGGCAGTTTTGTCTTTGTGGGAACATCATAGAGTGTGCTTACCCAAACCTAGATGGTTATTCTGTTGCATAATTATATGTGCTGTGCTTTTATAAGACTGGCAGCATAGTAGGTTAGTTTACACCAGCATCATCACCACAAACATGTGACTATTAATTGCTGTGTAAGCCTTCACAGTGGCTGTTTCTTCTCTGCATTGAAAGTGCTCCACTTAAGCTTTAATAGCTGAAGCATCCACTCCAAGGAAGGTTATCTGGAATAGTCACCTGTTAGCCACATCCTGCTGGATAAACAGCCAGATGGCCTCCCCACACTGAGGCTCCTTTTATTCAGGGAACCTTGTTGATTTGGGTAAATGGCCATTTGGCTGCTTGTGTTTTTCTCTTCCCACATTTTAAATTCACCTAAAAACCCCAAGTCCATGTCTCTCTCTCTCTCTCTCCCTCTCTCTCTCTCCCCGCCACCTCCTTCCCTGTCTCTGTGTCTGTCTCTTTCTCTCTCTGTCCAAGACTTCCTTAGTTGCCTTGTGTACTCTATGACCTGTATGTAAGTCAAAGGTTTCTAATGGTTATTGCTGAAGGGTGTTTTGCAATGTAATAAGAACCACCAGAGTCCATTCAGTTGCAACATTGATTTAGAAAGTGGAGATGTCTTTCAGAAGCTCATCAGGGGCAGGTGAGTGCCCCCAGACATTTCTAGCCAATAGCTTTACTATTGATAGACTAAGACCAGTACGAAACAGTAATGCAATGCGCTACAACCTTACAAGAGCTAAGGTTCACTGGGCAACAGAAATTCTTTAGCTCCGTTATAGTTTTATGGGAACACCATCCTACATGTTGACCGAAGTGTCGTTATGCGACACATGACTGTATAAACAATAGCATCAAATATATCAAATACCAAGAAAATACAATCCTAAAAAATGAGTTTAAAATCTCACTAAAAACACTATAAAACTATGTAAATATTGTGAAAAATAAAGAACTAAATAAATGGAGATATAACTATATTCATAGATTATAATGTTCAATAGTGTAAAGATTACAATACTTTCCAAATTGATTTACATTTTTTCTCTTATTTTTTAAATTTAATGTATTGTGGTGACATTGGTTAATGGGATCATATAGGTTTCAAGTATACATTTTTCTAATACAAGATCTGTATGCCCACCACCCAAAGTCAAACCATCTCCTGTCACCATTTATTAGGCCATATATTATATTTTCAGTACAATCTGAATTAAAGCTGTGAAAGGTTTCTTCCTAGAATTTGACAAGCTCTTTCTAAAATATATGTAGATAGTTCAGTAATAACCAACACCGTCTTGAGGTTAAAAAAAATGGCGAGAGTTACATAACTTGCTATCAAGATTTATTATAAAGCCACAGTAACTAGACATGTTTTATTGGCATAAAGATTAGAACAGAAAACCTCGAAAGAGATCTATGCTTATATTTAGACTTAATTTGTGACAAAGGTGTCCCTGCAGAGCTGTGGGGAAAGGCTGGCTTTTCAATAAATGGTCTTGGAAAAATTGGATTTCCACGTAGGAATAAGAAAAATAAACGACAAATATTTCACACCATAAAAATTACTTCTGGGGTCAGGGGATTATAGATTGAAAAGTGAGAGGAAAGCCAATACAGATTCCAGCAGGTAGCCTAGTAATGTATCTCTATAACCTTGGAGTATATAAAACTATTAAATGATACACAAGAATTCCTAATTATAAAGATAAAATTGATAAATTAGACTATAACAATAAGAAAGTCCATTTTTCAAAAATTAACTCTCATTAAGAAAGTAAAAAATAAAACCAAATAGGAGATGCTATTGGCAAATTTTATAAGTACCAAAGACCTTATATCCCAAATGACTAAATTAAAAGGATTGAGCCTGGGCATGGCTCAGAGGTTGAGCATCGACCTAGGATCCAGGAGGTCCTGGTTCGATTCCCGGTCAGGGCACATGCCCAGGTTGTGGCCTCGATCCCCAGTGGGGGGCGTGCAGGAGGCAGCCGATCAATGATCAATGACTCTCTCATCACTGTTTCAACTCTCTCTCTCCTTCTCCCTTCCTCTCTCTGAAATCATAAAGATATATTTTTTAAAAATCTATCTTTATGGCTCAGCGGTTGAGCGTCGACCTGGGATCCAGGTGATCGGGGTTCGATTCCCTGTCAGGGCACATGCCCGGGTTGCGGCCTCGATCAATGACTCTCTCGTTATTGATGTTTCTGTCTCTCTCTCTCCCTCTCCTTTCCTCTCTCTGAAATCAATAAAGATATATTTAAAAAAAAAAAAAAGGATTGATAATACCAACTGTTAGAATTCTCACACACTAAAGAGAGGGGTTTATATTGTGATACTTAATTTGAAAAACTGAGAATTTTTCTAACATAAATTTAACATATAATTAGCAATACACACACGCCCTGTAATCCAGGAATTTAATTCTAGTTACATACTAAACAATACATGTAAAGGCATGTAGGGGAATGTGCAGACAGAATTGTTTATAATAAACAAATATGGCTAACACCAAATGTTGTTCATGAGCTGAGTGGATGCACACATGTTGCATGTCCACATAATGCTACTGCACAGGCAAAAAGCATGAGCCCCTGCTACATGCAGCATCATAGATCTATGTCACCAAAAACATTGAGTGAAAGATGCAAGATACAAAAAAGTGCATATAGTATAATCCCATTTATAAAAAGTAAGAAAGAGATAAAACTATAAAATAGTTTTTAGAAATTTATGCTAAAGTGGTAAAATAGTTTTAAAGGGGGGGGGCAAGAAAGGGTATGGTTACCATAAAAGTCAGGGGATTGATTCTCACTGAGATTGTGGGAGGGTAAAAATATTGAGGAGGTAAGAGGTGTCTTTGGGGTGCTCATAATGGGTAGTGGTTACATGGTTGCTTATTTGTTGAAAATCACCAAGCTGCACATTTCTGTTTTGTATACTTCTTTATATGTATGTTTCATTTACAATATAAAAATTTTAAAGGTAAAACATATAATAAAATTAACAAAAACTATGTGTTTTAAAATAGGAACCTTATTTTGTTTTTTAATTGAATATTACCCAGATATCATTTTAAAAATTAATTTATAGTAATGAGTTATAAAGTTATTTTACAAGGGGAAAGCTTTCTTAATTTTTTTCACAAAAAAGAAATTAATCGCATTACTTGAATGCAAGCAAATCATAAACTATTATCCTGTTTCTGTTGAGTTTTAAAACATTCCCTTTTTGTACTAAAATGTTGTTATATTCAACTTTACAGAAACAATGGGTCATAAATAATAGACAATAGAAGAATGTTTTAAGTTAAAAAAATACTACTTTAGATTTTCTTTGCTTTTTCTGTACCTCTATATTCTAAAATAAATAAAGTTGTATTTTATTGACATTAATTCGAGAATATTTTAGTTAGAAAAATCACCTGTCATAACAATACTATTTGTCTTTTATAAAAATATTTAATTTTCCAACAAGTGTAGGTGAATATCATATGAAGCTATATTAAGCTGATAAAGTAGCTGTTTATCACTATCATTATAAGGCAATCACTAAATGCTTATGTGTGTGCCATTCAACTCTGTTCCAAATACATAAAGATACTTATTTCATATATTTTAGAGATACCATATATACAGAAAATAGCCATCACAAAGTAAACAAAGATCTATATTTATGCTATCAAATTAGATGTAACTACAAAAATTTCATGTTCCCAGTATTTCAGAATTCGACTGTTCATTATTTTAGAGTACTTAACTATATTAGTCCTCCTAACAAATCACTTTTTAAATGAATGAAACCTTAAGCTAAAGGTATTGAGTGAGGGAAGTGTCATTTACTTTAAACCCTAGAAATTTCATTGTCTAAAATTTCATTTATTAGTTGGGAGTATGCTCCACCCTACCTCATCAATGCTCAAACTAAGGAATGCATTGATAAAGAACAGATTTTCATTTTATTTCTTTTTTAAAATTTTTTTCTTAGTTTAATGCCTCTTTTCAAACAGCTTCAGAGGCACATGACTGTCAAATATATTAAAGTACTATGTATTTCTTGAAAACTAAAAGAAATGTGTATCAGTGTATTATGTAAGAAGCATATTTAAAGCTAATGCTTGTTAATGACACTTATTTCAGACCTAAGGCAGCTGTTGTGGAAACTTCCCGTTGCTTGGTGTTTCTAATGCTGTGTAGATTTGGTCATCTGAAGCCTCTCGTCCCTTCCTTGTCATTTCCTTTTGAGGTAAGACATTTGCTTTAGTTGCCTATAGCAGCATTATACATCTATTGTGTATTTAATTCATTCATTCATTCATTCATTCATTCATTCATTCATTCATTCATTCATGTTTTTGTCTATTTTGTGACTAGTACTTGTGGGAAATTTTTACCTATTCAACTACTTACCAAAACTTTTTGTGACTATTAACTTTGAGCTAGTTAATAGTTGTTGAGCCTCAGTTTTCTGGTCTCCAAATTGGGATTGATATGGCTAACCTCATACAATTGTTGGACAAGTTATAGTGCACAATGTTTATAAAGAAATTAGGCCACATAGTTGGTTCTCAACAAGTAGTAGAAATCATTTACAAAAAATTCTTGGCAGAGACTTTTGCTACTTGAGATTTTTCCTTTTAGAGTTAAAGTGAAAATTGTAAGATATTTTGTCAAATACCTATAATTACATAGAATCATAATTATATAATATATGTGATAATTCTATAGAAATAAAATCATTAGTGTCATTAGGATTTTCCTAAAGCTGAAAAATATATATGTTATAATTTGATCTTGTGTGATGGTTAAAACATCTTTTAAGAACTACATTGAACATTTGGGTATATATTTATTGTTTTGGATCTTAAAGTACTGTTAAAAAACATTTATTTTCATCACTAATGTTTTAATGGTCATGGTTTAATTCTTTTACACTAAGGGTTATGTTATTTAACTTTGGTGCTGAGCAACCAACCAACATCCCCTAAATGTGCAATATGTAACCTTGTTTAAGCCTAAAACATAAATGCTAACATTCCTCCCAGGATTAATGACAAAACTAAAATAGGCATTTTTGTAATTTAGTCATAATTGTAAATTGAAACAGACTATTTGGAAAATAACTTGGTGCTACCAAACATGGCATATAAGTATAAAATTGAGGCGGAGAGAAAGATGTATATAAATATATATGTGTATGTACACACACACACACACACACACACACACACACACACACACACACGTGGAAAGATAAAGAAGAACCTAACATAGAGTTGCTTGTAGGAAGGTGAATGGTGTGTCTAGGAAAAAGGAGTAGGGGAATGATTCTTTATAAAGTTAATATTCTATGGTACCTTTAAATTTTCCAAAATGTGAATATATTTCCTACTTTAAAAACCAGGTAACACTTTTAAATATAGCATAAAATATTAGTATCAGAACCTTGAATATGATCAAATCTAAAACAGCTTTCATTTAAATAGGCATTAAATAGGCATTTTATAATATATACATATATTATTTCTTGAATTACAACACTCACTGAATGCCTGCTCCAGCAAAAACAAAGCAAGGTCAGGCATATTTTTGCTTGATACTCTGTTCAGATCTCAAAAGGCTGCATTTAAGATATTGCCCAGAATGTGTTCACTTTTGGAGGCTCAACTATGGAAAAATCCACTTCCAAGCTCACTCAGGTTGTTGATGGAATTCATTTCCTTGTGGCTATAGGACTTTAAGGCCCAGCTTTTTGCTGCTGTTGGTCCCAGAGGCTGCCTGCGGTCCCCACCACATGGGCTTCCTCAACACGGCTGTTGAGTCCATCAAGCTAGCAAGGAGGACTTCAGGGAGGGCTCAGCCACTCTGTTAAGGGTTTTTACCTGATTAAGCCAGGCTCATCACTGATAATCTCATTTTATCAAATGAAAATCAAACGACCCCCATTACTGCTCTGAACATATTTTCTACTATTTCCCTCTTGCTCACTCAATTTCAGACATGTGCAGCTATCTAGGAACATGTTTAGCACCTCCTGCCTCAGTACCTTTGCACTTCATTGTGCCCTTGATCGTTCTTTCCCAGAATTCACATGGTTTCTGCCCTCACATCAGGTCTTCACTGAAGTGCCACCAGCCTTTCCTGGGTACTCTTTCTGTTATTGTTACTGTTTTCTAATTTTGCATCTGGGATATTTTCACCATAGTACTTATCACTGGCAAATAAACACATGTGAATATAAATACATATGTTTATGTACATAAATATTTGCCTGAATTATTGTCTGCACCCTCTCCAACTGTGCCAGGCAGAAACTAGAGTGGCCCATCACCCTCCCCCTGTTGTTTATGACCTATCAGCTGGCATAATTTCCTCCACTAGAGTATGGATGAGACCTGTGACTTGCTTCCAGCCATTACAATATGGCAAAGACTCTTCAATATGTATGTATTGATTCAGTAAATATTTTGTGTGTGTGTGTGTGTGCATGTGAGGATAAGCTGATTTTATTTTTTAATTTATTTTTTATTGTTGACAGTATTACAGATGTCCCTCATTATTCAGTAAATATTAAACCGGCCCTGACAACACCTGTTCCCTTGTTGGAGTAGGGCAAGTTGCTGGAATTTTACCCTGACAGAGAATGCTGAATTAAATATTTGTTGACTTTTAAATACAAGGCAGGCATATTCAGGTGTCCTGTGTTATCTAAATAGTTGGTCAAATAACCGGTATCAAAAAGTAGAAGAAGGGTTAGTAGTTCTTAGCAGCTTCCTATTTTCATGGAGCCTTTCTTTCTTTCTTTTTTGGTAAAATTCAGCCTTCTTTGGTGATTAAGTTATCTGTGTTTGCATAACAAACCAACCCAAAATTTAATGGCTTAAAATAATTATTATTTTTCACAATTTTGTGGGGATTTTATGGCTGCTTTCACCTGGGCTCACTCACTAGGCTATATTCAGCTTAGGGGTCAGCTGGGCTGGGTGGTCACATGGGTCACATGAGGGAACTGTATTTTGGCTGTCAGAGGGAACCTTTATTTTCCCTCCACATGACCTCTCAGTCTCCAGTGGGCCAGACCAGGTCTTTACAGGCCATTTCACAATCATGACAGCTGAATCTGCAAAGCTTCTTAAAGCCTTAGCTCTGGAACTCAAAACAATGTCACTTCTGCCACACCCCATTGGTCAAAGAGCATCACCAGACCAGCCAGTGCTAAAGAGGTGGAGAAATAAACTCCATCTCTTGATTGGAAGAGCAGTCAGGTCAATTTTGAAAGGGCTCACGTGAATTAATGGCCATATGCAATCTACCTACCACACTTGGGTTTTATATTATTCAGGCTCATCTCACAATAATGATTGGTATATATACACAGAATGTAGACACAGGTGCCTGAAGCCATCTTAGACGATTCATTTCAATGGTACATCTGGCCCACATAATGAATGTAAAGAAGAGAATGGACCCAACTTTTTAATGAAATATGTGCTAATCTCCCATAAACATACTTATGGATTCAAGGGGAAAATAAAACAAACACATACACACTGATCTATGAATATTTATAGTATACAGCAGTTTTGACTAGTCTAGTTCAACGTTATTCAGACTTCAAATATTTTTATTCATTGCACAATGTTTATGAATAGTAGTTATATTAGTTTTAAATAATGCTTTTCTTATCAACTCATAATTATGTTTCATTATGTAGTACTTGTATATTCAGTTATATAAAATATCTTTAAAAGATAATGAAATGAAAACCACCCATATGAAAACTGTAATATTACAATACCAGCGAGGTATTATTGACACTATGTGGTCTTCTTGCTACCTGTGTGATCCTTCTTTATTTCATACTCCCACAGGCACAACCATTATTTTGCACTTTGTGCTTATATCTATGCTTTTTCCTGAACAAATTCTACTTTTTTCATACATACATAAATTTATCACTAACCAATATTTTATTTTTTAAAAATTTTTAGTACAATAAAATGATGTCATACTATAGATATCGTTTCCTGCAATTTTCTTTAATGTATTGAATGTTTTGTTTCTAAAATCTATCCTTTTTGTTGCATGTAGTTGTCATTTATTCATTTTTCTTGCTATAAAATGTTTCATTATATGAGTGTCAAAATGTCCATCCTTTAGTGTTTGTTTCTAGATTTTACTTTCACAGTGTTGCCATGAAAACTCATGCATAAATCTTCTAGTGCACATGGCGTATGTGGAGCTTTTCCAGGTTATATTGCTCAGTGTGAAATTGCTGGATTGTAGGAAATGGACATGATTACATCCTTAAAAGAATACCAAGTTGTTTTACAAAGTTGTAAAATTTGCTATCAGAGTACAAATTCCCTCACTAACATCACAATTGTCAGATTTCTTGATTTTTGTTGCCTTGGGGATTAAGTGATATCTCTTATTTCTAATTACCATTTTCTTCTTTACCACTGAAGTGGATCATCATTCCATCTTTATTGGCCATTTATGTTTCTTTTCCTGTGATCTACTTATTCATTTCATTTACCCATTTTTCTATTTGGTTATTTTCTTCTGCTGCTCTTTTAGAAATTCTGTATATGATGATATCAGTGCTTTGTCGCGTACACATTTTTAGCAAGGCTTATGGACAATTTGAATTTTAAACACACACATCAGGATTTCTTCTGTCCTTTAGTAGGGGAGAGTACTCAAATTTAAAATTAATCCAGAATCTACTCTATAGCCTATCAAAACTGCTAAAATGTATTGAAATTCTACATCCACAACGCTATATCACTGAGTACATATGAATCTCTGTTGAATAGTCCAAATATTGGCCATTTTATCTGTGCATTAGCCATATATCCAACAGATGAATATGTCACTTCACCCACCAGGTCCTAGTCCCAGTTTTTAACCTTCTTGTATTCTATAAGTTAAGAAATTTGAAATAACCTACATGTGACATGTAAAAGTATATTTTATAGGACATATGAGATTTTTATTTTCAGCAAAAAATGAAAAATTTGCAGAATAGCATAAACACACAAAAATTGAGGTTTTTAGCAAATTCCCTTTGAGATTATTTTGTGTTCATGTAATAAAGCTCTGTCACTCCTGTTCCTTCACCTCTAACTCAAGTTAAATATCACTGCCAATTTCTTTTAACATATTTTTATTCCTTCACCATCTCACACCATCCTTATATTTTTTGAATCTAAAGATACAATTTTTTTCAAGGTTTATCATCACATATAATTAATAAATGTTCACCCTGTTCCAGGTCACAGAGCCTCCTATGTGTAAACTCATTCCCAATGCACATATATCTTTCATGTCTGTATCGTGTACTATTTCATAAGAGTGGATAGAAAATAACTAAATGTATTGAGTGTGCAGCAGACTAAGTAGCAGGTGAAAACAAGCTTTTTGGAGTGATTTATATGAGGCCCGCTTTTTAAAAAATACTGTCCCTTTCCTGTGATTCTTCTAAAAGTAATTACTTTCTATGAGCAACAAAATACTTGGTAAACAAAGTAAAGCAATATTAGAATATGGTGCTGCTTTTTTGTTTTATAAAAGGAAAAAAAGTCTAGCTCTTATACAGCAGATTGTAAACTATCCCATTAAATGTCCTGCAATTTATTGGCTATGGTGTGATTTTTCTAGTATGAATCTGCATACTGGAAAATATTAATCCATGATAGCTTTCTCTATATATGTATTTTTTTTATTAAGATGGTTAAAATTTAAGAGACATTAATAAACCTTATATCCTTGCCCATCCATTTCTTTTCCCTCAGGCCCGTATTTGAAAAGTTCTCACCCAGACCTCCACCAAGTGCACTTGCTTTGCCAAATACTTTAGGTTCAAAGGGATCTCCACCATCAAGCTCTTTCCCCCCCATTTTAATATGTGTATTATGAGGAACACACATTTTATATATCTCTGATAAATTTATACTGAAATCATCGAAACATAGGTGTTTTAAGGAGAATTTTACATTAAAAACGGAGTTTTTCAAAAAGGCATTTTAAATGTATTTCCATTAGTTCAGTTTTTGTTTCGTTTACTTTGTCTTGCCTTTTTTGCTTGTTTTACTTTCCTTGTGTGAAAGCAGGAAAGAGTAGATGAACCGAAGAGCAAGCAGGTTTGAATTCAGCTCACCATTGCACACTTTGGAATTTTGAGGGAGCTGGTGAATGGATACGATCTCTATTAATTATATTGTTTGGGTGGAAACAGAAACTCGGGAATGGTAGAGGGCTGGTCTTGGGCATGGCCCATTTCTGGCCACTGAAGCGGCCTCGGTCCTGTGGGCTCCCTCTCCCTCCATTTCTCACGCCTGGCCTTTCCCCTGACTTATTTGTGGCTGTAAGCGACCAGGGGCAGCCTGGTGAATTACGAGCAGCAGCTTAAGGTAAACATCATTGACTCCTAAGAAATTATTTCCACATCACCCAGGCTTTCTGCTAGGCATTTAAAAGAGAGAGAGAGAGAGAGAGAGAGAGAGAGACCCTGCCCCTTTTTTATAATCACCTGTCCTGCATTTGAAATAACAAAGAGCCCCCTCCAGCCCGTGTGCCACGCGCTGTGCCATGATTTATGGCCTGGGCATCCGACACTCTCCATGCACTAACAAGATGGCCCGCTGCGTTTGAAATATATGCCCCGAATGAAAGAAAGCAAACACAGCTTTGTGATAGAAAGCCTTGTCAGCACGCGAGGAATTAAACACACACAGGTTCTAATTTGTCAGTTGTCCTTTCTTGCGTGGCCCTTAGGAACAGCTCCAGTGGGTTGAGATCCATGGGTGGACAGGATTTCAGAGCTTAGAGCAGGCCTCCAAGGGGAATCCTGACCCTGAGAAAGGGGTGCAGGGCTATTTGGCAGCCCGTCAGCGTGGTTTGCACTAGTACATGACAGGGACTCATTACGGGCTTGCTGTTGCCTGTGAGCTGGTTTCACTACCATCAACTGCGAGGCCAGGGTGCCTGGTTCCAGATGCTCTCGCCAATTGACCGTAAAATTGCTGTGCGTTTCTGGCCAAGCCCAAGGTTTTAAAAGCTCCCCTCCCCCTTTCCTCGACACCCTAACCCCCAATTCCCTCTAAAAAGCTGCTCATTATTCTTCCTTTGCCCCCTGATCTCGGCAAAAGAAATACTTCTGGAATCAATTAGAAATGTCTGCCCTTGATGAGGTTTGCACGTGAGCTTGGAGTTGTGCAGTTTTGATAGTCGCAGCCAACAGCTGCAGTTTCAGGTGGTAAAACCTACCCAGGAATTTTCCAAGGTTTATTTACCGTCGTAAAAAATTTAAAAATAGGCAAGACAACTCGGGAAACTGTCTTCTATGCCTTTGAAAGTGAGGTTAAATTTGGAGGATGTATTTCTTTTATTCATAGCAAGCAAATTGGAGATTTCTGTTTGGTAGAATCTTTCCATTGCTTTAATAGATTGTGTCAAATGGTTATAAATACTGGAAATGGGGGTCTCCTTTCTGAAGGTTAATGGTAAAAGAGCATCTGTTATTTCTTCTGTCATATTAATTGCTTGACAAGTAAAGATAGTCAAGGTTAATGGAAATCAGAACCCGTCTTCTGAAAATAATGTGAGTACTGTATAGTACATTGGCCTACTCTCTTTCTCTCTAGTTCTATGTATATATAAGATATTATATATACATAAATTTTGCAATATTTTTTTATTTTTAAATATAGCTATTTGGCAACCTTTTATTAACGCTTATTTAATACGATGCTATAAACTTTTTTATGTTTATGTGCCCAATTAAAATCATTAGCAGTTGTAGCATGAAAATGGCGTTGTTTTCCTAAAGCCAAATTGAAAAGCATAGTAGCAACCCAGGTATCCAAATTATCACTTGGCACTTTCAAGCACATGGACTTTCCTTTTCCTTGAAAATATGATATGCTTCTTGGAAATCTGCTTTTGTTTCTCCTGCTGGCTAAAAAGCAGAGACAATTTCAAGCATGTATTTTTATCACTAAAATTTTCACTCATGCCTTCAAGAAATGTTATCAAACTATTTTCCCCCCAGAGAATCACTAGTCTACCTCTTACTTCTATAATCAAATGAACTTTTAAGCACCTGTTATTTCTCCTTAACATATTGCCATTTTTATTTTACAATGGCAGAGAGGTATTTTGTGTTTGGTAGTAACTCCATATTTAAAGGTGACAAAAGTAAGGTTAAATTTGCATTTTTATGAGCATTCTTTGTGCATGTGCAGGCATTTGCCCATTAATCAGTCTGGTTTCTAAATTGAAGTTTATTAGTTAGTAAACTGCATGAGTAAATAACTGTATTATCAAGTGCACCTAACATGTAGTACAATTTTATTATGTTCATGGAATAACTTTAAGTAGGCTGACAAATTCAGTTACTTAGAATACCTGATGTTCTCATGCATGCCACAATGTGATAAAGGTTAAAAAGTCATATTTTACCTAATAATTTCCTGGGCAAAGTTGCATACTACCAATAACAAGAATGAAAAATAACAAGGCTGGACAACTTTTAATGACCATCTTTCAAAAATCATTCCCCATTTATCCTCAGTATCCTTCATATGCTCAGCGTGTCACTAGTGAACCAAGCTTCCTTTTGAATAAATGAAACAAACCAAAAAAAAAATCTATATGCAAACTTTAACAACATTCTGGAGGCTACTTCACTGTGATCAAATTGTTACAGAAAGGAAAAGCTGGCTAATTTGTTCATTCCCTATTCTTTGAGAGGAAATATCCTGTGTGCAGCCTTTCCTAAGCAAATGTTCAGATCGAAGAACAAAATTGGTTGTTTGGTATTAAACCCATTGACAGTGGAACATTCCAGGCAGGAAGTGGAGATCTACTCTCTGACTCCAATATTAGGCATCCTCTTAGGTCTCGAGTGAGACTGCAATGTCACTAACAGCCACTTGGACATGTAATCTCAGAGAAAAGCATCTAGCTGGGGGGAAGTTGCTACCTGACACTCTCCCTCACTTTCCAATCCTAAATTTGCTGTTTATGTGGTGTCATCTTCTCTCCATGCTTACATAGTAGATCCAGGGGTTCCTTTAAAAGCTAATATGGATTTTTCCACACAGCTTATGTTGTCATTTATATTATTTCTACCCAAATTCAATTATTACCATGGGATTAGATCTAGTGTACAGCACAAGAAGGTAATACCTCTCTTCAATTTTGTTTGTTTATGACAGCGTCTGACACTGGCTTGGCCTAGCTTTATACAAGTATTTAAATTACTTGTGACGAGAGGGAGAAAAACTTGGATTCAGATTGCAGACATATGCTGTTATGAATTAACAACGTGAGGAAAATCACTTAGTTCTCAGTTTCACCATCTGTAAAGGGAATGAAGTAGATTTCTAAAGTTACTTCAGTGTTTAAGATTTCATACTGGCTGTGTGATTTTAAAAAAAACAGCATTAAATAGTTGCTATTGGTTTACATTCATATAGTTAATTCACTAAGGAGAATGAGATTCTGAGGAATCTTTGAGAAATGAAGAGTTGAATCTATGAGATTTTTGAGTAGATAGTACATGAGGACATTAAAGACAGGACTAGTACAATTATGATCCTCACTGGGCTATGTGAGAATTTGACTGCACCTCCATATAATCACCACCATGCTCCTTTCAACCTACAAAGTCATTCCAAACAAATGAATCATCGAAGTAGATTTTTTTTAAAAATATTGCTTGCTATAAATCCATCTTCCAGATAAGTTTTCGTACTGGTAAGGATGGAGCTTAGAGGGATTCCAGACCAGTGGAAATGGAGTCAGGTCATTGGAGTTGAGCCTGGAACAAATTTGTGATGGGGAGTGCATTGGGTACTGGAATACTAAAGACAGTATCTTTGATGTAAATGACAGCAAGTCTTTAAGAAGGTTTTCTGAGCGTCCATGTGCCAAAAAGTGATAATAGCTCTGCACAGATAATGTTATCACTATGCAGCAAGATTAAATTATTGTCAATGTGCCTAGCATAAAGGTAACCAGAGGCATATATTTCTTCCACTTTGTTCTCATAAAGTGTTCATTGTAAATCACTGAGGTGTCACTCACAGAAAGAAGTCTCGATGTGAGATGTATGAGTGGTTTACAATAGACATGTGGAAGTGTTTAATCAAAATGCATTAAGCAGATAATTTAGAGAAACTTTCAGGCTTGCTTTTCCATTTTTGTTAGTGATACTGTGTGGAAATCACAGCGCAAAGATTCTTTTTCTCAGTTTGCTAATAGTCTTCAGGTGATTGCTGAAGGCTATGGATAATTTTATACGAGATTTCCATTTACTTTAAATCCAGCCCTACCACAACTAAAATGATGGGATTATTCAACCTGCAGTGGTACTTTCCACTTAGGCTTATTCCATCATCTCAGAGGAAAATCTTCAGGTGAAAAGGAGGGAGATACTTTACTCATATTTAACTCCAGGAATAATGGCCTGAAAAAATAGATTCTACACTAGTGTTATAAAGGAGCAAATAGAAAGGAATCTAGCCAGAGCTGTAGCAGAATAGCACATCTCTGAGAATACCTATTTCCAAAAAACCATACAATATATTTAGACGTACTTAAAAGTTTGAAATTCTCATTATTCAGCCTTCTGCCAGCTGGTCCCCAATCTTTTTATTTTGGCGGTGGCAGTTTTACCCATCATTCAGTGCACTTTTACTTACTGCTGGCCAGAATCATTTTAAGCATGTATTTGACCTTAGCAGTATATGTGTGTTGATGGAAGATTCTCTCAAGAGAGAGGGTGTAGATGAATGAGTTCAGGTATCCTTTGGGTGGAGTTGGGTCATTGGAATGTGGGCCTTGGGAGAAGAATTAGACTTTGAAATGCTACACTATTCTCTTTGGATTACATATAGGTCACAAGGGATTTTACAGGGTGAAGCAAGAGTAGATTTACAGTTGTGAATGCATGAAACAGTTTATTCTTGTATTATTTATTAATTATTGGATTATTTTCCATACAAACAACTGTAAACCTACTTTTGATCCACCTGATATTTACTCCCTTCTGATAAAATATGTTTATAAAACTTTATATTATATATTATTATATAATAGAATACATACAACAAGATCACATTAATAATTATATCTAAAACATTATTATAAAACATTATTATGAGTGTCAAAGGTATTCTGGAATAACAGTTGTCACGAAGAGTAATCATTAGCCTAAGGAAAATGTCTTTGAGAGCAAGAATTAAGAGTGAAATTTATTTTGTAAGAATAAAGGCAAAAGAGGTTATAAGGGTTACTTTTGACATAGGCTAGATCTAATACCCCAGTAATAGTCTCACTTTTGTATCAAGATGGAAGGATAACAGATTTTGTTTTATTTAGGTGTCTGCCAGTGTGCAGGGTCTGCACCGAAAACTTGAGGTTCAGAAGCGAAATGCGACCTTTGGTTGTACTTTGACCTGCAGAGAAATATTTGTTTTTCATTTAAAATTTGATAGGTTACTGCCCTGGCTGGTGGGTCCCAGTTGATTGGGTGTCATCCCATGCACCAAAAGGCTGTCTGCCGGTTTGATTCCCGGTCAGGGAACATGCTGAGGTTGCAGGCTCGATCCCTGGTAGGGGGTGTGCAGGAGGAGCCAGTAGATGTTTCACTTTCATAAGGATGTTTCTCTCCCTCTCTCTCCCTTCCTCTCTGTCTAAAAATCAATTTAAAAAAAAATCTTTAAAAAATTTGTGATAGATTATTAGCATTTTTAAATCAGGAGACTCTAAGAACCTGGATTAATATTATTTTCTTGAATAATTCAAATATTTGGCCACCCTGAGCCTGCATTCCCTCAAGAGATCCATGAGTTGGAGGTAAGGAACAGTGTTGAGTCCATGAATGGTCCTCTTGGCAGCGTTTTGACTTCCTCGGGTCATAGGGATCAAGCAGGAGAGGCAAACAGCATGTGAATTGTTGTAACTTGGTGCCATGGAATAAAATATTAGATTTCCTATTCCAGGTTAAAGAAGGATGCTTAAACTTTGAGATGAAAATAAATGCTGCTCTCAGCTTTCATCCCTGAGTGAGTTTAGAGTTGGGAGGAGCCTATTCATCCTTTTTGGCACTTTCTACATATGCGATACATCTAGTGACTTGTCCAGAGTTACATGGCTAATGAGGAGTCAGGGCATGGGGCTAGGTCTTTTAGTGTCTGAATACATATGTGGTTGTATGTCCACAAAATTTGTCAGGAAGTACACACACACACACACACACACACACACACACACACACACACACACGGTAATACTGGAGTCCTCTGGGGAGAAGAATTTCATGGGAGGAGGACAAATGTGGAAGGGAATTTTTCAAGTTTGATTCATGTGAATGTACTACCTATTTTTTTTTTTAAAGAACCTATATTGACACTTCAAAGAGTAGTTTTTCCAGGAATGCATAAGAAAAAAATATAATACATAAAAGCATATAAATTTAGATATAGAAAATAGTTACTTGAAAATGCACTTTTAATTTAAACAAGTGGATCTAATTAAAAAAAAAAGGTGCATTTCAATTCAGATACTTTGTCTTTTTGCTTATAATCAACACTAAAATCACTATTTCCAAAAGCTGTACGTTGCACATTTCAAACTCATTCTTCAGACTTTAACCCTTAAAAAACCTTTTTTTAATATTAGCAACTTTTAATATTAAATAACTTTTTTTTAAATTAGCAATTTGATTAAAATCTAATTATTAAAGTTTTCCAAGTATAGCTTTTTAAGTATCTTCTGTTTTGCTTTTAGATCTGTGACTTTAAAAAATAAAGAAGCTTTGAAGTATAAGGAAGGGTTACAATGCAATATTCCTCTTATTATTTAGGAGTTATGCAAGAAAGAGTACCTAAAGTAAATTATCCCCATAACTGTCAAATAAAAACTGCCTGATGAAGGAAGATTAACAAATGTCATGTTTTACCATTGAATCCTAAGCCCGGAACACTTGAAACACTTTGTAATGTTTAAATGTTGGGAATAGGTGTTATGAAGAAATGAATATACAAAGCCCAAGTTATTTACTAACTAAAGTACTGAGACCTAGACCAAATAATGCCGTTACCTCTTTCCCAATGGAATTTGAGTGATTACATCTGTCTTGGCAAAAGTGGTTTGGTTTATCTTAATGTAGAGCCCATGTAATGCTTATATTACATTGTTTACATTGCTGATTGAAAGCTAATATATAGTATATGCAGTTTGAGATGCCTGTTTCTAGTTTGAAATGTATAGTTTTTATATGGCAAAGAATTCTATCAATGGATTTTGCAATTCACCTGAATTTAACACACTTTTTTTTTTTTTTACTACATCTACTAAGAATTAGTATTTTCCTTTCTATTAAAAATCTATATAAATGACCTTCTCTTTGATTTATAAGAAAATGTTCAACTATATTGAGCAATAATTTTATTATTAAAACACCAATGGTTCACTCACCTAACTTAGATTTAATAGGCCCATCAATCACTCACATACTCAACAAATATTTAAAAGTACCAACTTTGTGATGAGATTGTTAATACTGGTTAGGAACAGGGACTCTGGACTCATACACATTTTGGTTTGGGTTCTAACTTTGATATTTACCAGCTGTGTGAATATTGGTAAGTAAGTTTGCAAGCTTCCTGGGGATAATAATAGAATTGTTGCAAGAATTAAATAAAATATTGTATATAAAGTGCTTAGGGTAATTTTGGCTATACTGTAAATATTTAACAGTTGCTAGCTGTTGTGGATGATAAAATTAACAATAACAACATTATTAGTACCAAGTTCTGAGACAGATACTAGGGGGAAAGGGCAAATGAGATATCCTAGTCTTTAAGAGTTGGGAGGAGATGAACAAACAAACTAGTAATTCCAATGGGGTTTGAGAAATGCTATGTTAAAGTTAAACTCACTGAGAGAACATAGGAGAAAAACATAAATAATCCAGCTGTGGTGTGTAATAAGATTATTTGAGGTGGCCAGGAGGGTCTTAACCATGAATGGAAGTTCACCAACGGAAGGACTGTGAGAAAGTGCATTTCAAGCAGACCAAAGAGTTCGGGCCAAGGCCAGTAGGTAAGAAAATTCCTGCTATGTTGGAAAATAGACAGTAGTTCCTGGCTGTAGTGCTATTGAGAGTGGAAGAACACAAGGGATAATATTAGGGAAATGAACAGGGCAAGAGCAGAAAAAGATGTGTAGAGAGTACAGGTAAAAAGTTTGGGACTTTGTCTTCAGGGCATTACCACTGATGCCACTGGAGCTTAGGAGTCATATGATCAGATCCTCAGTTTAGTATAATCACTGAAGTGGTTTTGTAAGGAAGAAGTTGGTGGGACACTGATGAGAGACAAACATGGTAGGGATTTACTTTTGTAATCCTGGTAGTATGTGATAGAGACTTGAACTAGGATAGTCACTCTAAGAACAGAAGCATAGGATCAGAAAACTCTGAGAAATTTAGGATAGTTTATCTTTCTTTGCCTCTCAAGAAAATGACAGTCTTACCAGAGAGATAAACTAATAGATATAAAAGAGTAAAACTGGATCTACTAAAGATTCTTTAACCTCTTTTGCTGACCCCTTTCATTCAAAAATTCTAAATAAAAGATTTGGGGCTGTCTACATTTCATAAAACTTAAAGGTATGCTGGTCTTAGGATAATAAATGAGTTAAGTATTTGATATAGTATAGTATATAGTTACTACAATTTTATATTTAAACCTTAATATAAGATGAAATAAGGGTGAATCAACAAGTAGGGTCTTCAAGCTCTCATTGACAGAAAGGCAATTTTCTACTGGGTGTATGAAGAGAAAAAGACCGATATATTCTGTCATAAAAGGCACATAGTTATTAATTAAAAAAATTGATCATTTTACAGTGGAGAGTTGTGAGATACACCATCACACTAATATACAATTTCAAGGGGTGTCCCTAGAACTTAACCCACTTTCACTTACTCCTTACAGCACCTTTTATTGCATATTATTATCCATACTTTTTAGATGAAGAAATTGAGGCCCAGAGAGATAATTAACTTTTCCAAGATCGTATGATTGTGGGTTAGAAGTATAGACAGGAATTTCATTTCTGTCTATACTTTGTCTACTGTACTATACTCCCACAAAAAATAATAAAAAAATATGACTGTTGATCAGAATATTGACACATGCGACAATTCCTTTCTAAATGCATACCTGAATGAAATAAGCTATTTTTAGAAGTCTGATCAGGACAACAAGCACAGTTCTCTTGACCTCCTCAAAATCTTCCCATTCTGAGCAATTTATTGAAGAAACTGCCTCATAATAATATAAATATAATTTGGAGGAAATAATATAAGGATGACATAAGGCCTGGTCTGGCTAGTGGCAGAGGTAGGGGATGATAGGGGACGGGGGTGGGGGTACAGTGAAGTCATTAACACTGGATTTTGAAGATGAGTCAGCTTTCCTTAGGTAGAAAGGGTGTGGAAGACATTTGTGAAGTCGCTTCAACCTCATTTCAGAGCAACAACCTGGACCCTGTCCTCCTACATCGCTCCTTCTGTTTTCCATAGCAATGCACTCTTGCAAATTTGATTCCTGCCCACTAACTATTTCTTTTCAGCTGCTGGAGCCAGCTTTCCTTCTGAACCTCACATCTCATAGTGCCTGGGTGGGGTTCAGTCTTCTTAGTTTCACTCCGCTATCTACCCTCAACCCGAGACAATTTACCCAGTTCCAGGGATTTAAATGCCTTCTTCTGTATGCTATTGACATGAAATTTTATGTACCCTTTCCTGGTTTCTCCACTGAACTTCAGACTTATATATCTAATTGCCTACTCTATATCTTTATGTGGAAATGTAATTTTAGAAAGAACAGGAGTTGTCTAAGCTGGAGATATAAATTTGGGAGACATCTATTTAAAGGTCTATGGGAATTGATGAGTTTGGAGAGAAAGGTTTATTTTATTATTCTAACTACAAAAATGCAAACAGTCAACTTCATCACTAACTCATATTACTTTATTTGAATTTATTTAAATCTAATTAATGATTATTTGATTAATGATATAATGATTATTTCTAATGGAAACAATTTCTGTTTGAGAACCACCAGGTAGCATTTAATCTTCAAAAACTGCTCTCTAACCAATTTCTATGTGAGAGAGATTAGATAACTTGGTATCATTACCAATTCTTTGATTCTTTATCAAGCAGCTGAGATTCAGCCTCCTAGTACCAAATATTGGTCTGTATTAAAATAAAGATCTAACATATAAATGCTTAAGGCAGTGTGATTAGGTAAAGGTGATTCTGTGCATTACATTTTTAATGAAAGGCTCAGCATAGGTGCTCATGAAATCTACTCTTTTTTGAAATAAACTTCCATTCATCCCTTTATTTGTTCATTCATTGATACATTCAACAGTACATTTATTTTAAAGTTGGTTTAATTTTGGGGATGCATAGAGTGCTAGGTCTTCTGGTTCCTGAGTGGAGACTGGAGTGGGGGAAGAGGAGGCCTGTGGAGATAAGTACATGTGGAAAAGTTTTGAAAGGTCATCTCCATGAGATGTTGACCTTCAAATTGGATAATCTGAGTAAGTCAGGGCTTCACAGCTACCAAATCTGAAAACAGAGATAGTGTCAAAATATTCTGTGTAACAATCATTTAAATGATTAAAATGCAATTCTATTGTTTTTATCTACAGTTAAAAATAAGTTTGTATAACTTTTATATATTTGCCTATCATAGGAATGTGAAAAAAATTCACCTTTTCTCCTGTAGTGATAAAAATGTTTTAGAACTTGATAAAGGTGGTGCTTGTGTGATATTACACTAAATGCCTCTAAATTGTACACTTTAAAAGAATTTTATGTTATGTGAATTTCATCTCAAAAAAAAAAAAGGAAAATAGAGTTACACAGAGAAAAAAGATTAAATCATCATATTAAAATGTCTGTAGATGGTTAAAAAATAAAACTTTATTCATTCATATACATGAAAGTATTTCTAAAGTACTTAGAAAACAGTCCTCTTGATCAGAGATAAAATTTTTATGACATATTCCCTCCAGCCAGCCCAAGTCACTGCTTGATTACAACCCCAGATCCTCTATTGTGTCTGCCCTGGAGCCTTTAATTGCTTTCTTCAGCTAATTGCTGGAGCTAAGAATCCACCCACAGAGTAGCTTCCTCTTGCTATTGAAAGTAGGGAAGGTGGAGCCCAGGTATCTTAATTTATCTGTCCACTGTCAAAAACGCCAGCAATCTGGTAAATGTAAGAAATAGCTGGAGGCACTCAGCCAGTCTCTGCACTCAGAGGCAGGTGGACAAAGGCTGCTAAAGAGTTTGTCCCTGAGGACCACTGCTGCTGCCTTGCTGCATCTTGTGTCTATATTGCTAGTAGGCTTTAAGATTTTGCAGGGTGAGCAGGTGGGTTGCAATTGGCCCTCCCATTTCCCCTGGCAGAATTATAAAGAGCTCTTCTCTGGGGAGATGGTGCCGATCTTTCAGGTAAGGGTGCATTTACCCAGCTTCCATAATGCCCCGTTCTCCAAAATCCTTTACTCAGCTTGGAAGATCTCTGACAAGGCAGAGATGATGTCCCCTTCAGCTGTGCTAAACCACAGGGCACACCCTTATTTTATGGGTAATCATTCCTCTCATTGCCTCTCTCCCCTTCTTAATCTTTTATTCCTCCTGTAATGATTGACAATATAAATTATGTAATTATAGAATGTGCTCTGTAATTGAAATGTGATTTTTGGCCTAAGGACTTTCCTCTTGTGTACTTCTAGCATTATTATTTGGTACTATTGATGGGCTTTGAATGAAAGGAAATTTCAAAAGGATGAGTATGTTTGGCTCAAACTTTAGAAAGCTCGTGGTTGCAGTTAAGCTTCTTGGTCAAAGCCCTCGCTCCTTATCTCACAGATTCAGAGATGTGACATCTTGCCGCCGGGATAAAAGGACCCAGTTACTTTCTTTCAAGGAAACTTGATGGCGTGAGCCGTTGTGATATACAGGGTTACACATGTTTGGGTGCCCTAGGGAAGGCACTGGAATGTTTGACAATCCTGCACATGTTTTTAGATGTTGAAGTTCATGAACTTTAAAGGACCAGGTGTCAAAATGGTTTTGTTTATGTGGTTTGGGGAAATTGCAGTCTAAATGTAAATAATATCCAGGTCATCTTGATTTGCTGAAATATGTGTAGGGCTGATAAGAAATTACTTAATAAATGTCTTTTTAATCACATAAAAGCTACACAACCTAGGACTTATTACATAGGTCTAAATAGGAAATAACATGTAGTTTCTATTCTCTATGACTTTCTCGGTGTGTATCAAAACACACAAAGTAGTCAAATTACAAATTCTTGAATATGAGTATAACAGCCCAGATCCTAGAATCTAAAGAATGTGACTAATATATTCAATGGCACACATTTAAATGGAAATTAAATTTCCCCAAAATCATGAACTCAGAACACATAACTTCACAAAATATTTTTTATTCAACAGCAATCCTTAAACATGAATCAGTAAGATTAATTTTGGGATTCAAGATGAAGAATAACAAGTGGGTATGCTGAAAGTTAATGGTGGATATTTTTTCCGTATTGAGTCAACCAACTTTATAGGAAAGAACAGTGTCCGCCAAATTTAAAGAAAACAAATAAACCTTAAAATAGTATGGTTGCTTTAATTCAGTTGGCACCGAGATTTTCTAAATAAAGGAAAGAACTGGGTGGACATATATTTGTGGTGAGAGCATAGGTTTTGTTTTTTTTTCCTCCTTGGTGGACATGATGGATTTCTTTCGCTGTCACAATTTGTGAATTAAATGTGGTGGAAGTGATGACCTGTAGAATTTTTTGATGTGTATGTATGTGTGTTTGTGTGCATAGTGGTTACTTTTTACGTGAATGCAAAGATTTAAATAACAGAGAGTAGAGGAGTAGTTGATTTAACTTGGCTTAGCACTTAGCTTTAAGATTATTGTATATTTTTACAGGGCCTCAGTTCTCTTCTGTATTTTCGAGTAGATCTTATGCTTATTATGAGTATTTTCTCATACTAGGAATATATGTAAAAGCTAAACTAATTTCTCTATGAATTAGTGATATATATGTATATATATAATTTGTACATTGGGTTTAATGTGAATATTTAAAGTAACATGAAAACTACTGTTAGGTTTTGGTGCAAAATCTGAATATTATGAGTGGCTACTGAAACCATCACTGAAGACAGGCAATAGAGAGAATGTAGACTGCTACCATATTATCTACGTTATGGATCTAAAAGCTTAAATATATTTATCTACACATGATGCAATAAATCTTAACAGTAACTGGTATGCAGAGAACATTTGAAAGGTAGTGCTGGCCAGACACAAGTCATTTGGCAATGGCCTTGCCTAGTATATATTTTCAGGGCCTGTCTGCACAAAGATGCTGGCACATTAACCATGATTTCTATTCCAGGTGATGGATTTCTATCCAAGTGAGCGAGTGACTAAATATTTTCCGGTGGAATCTAGGCACCATAAAAATCACTGAAGCTGAATAAAAAAGTTGTGGACCTTTCTAAAAAAGTAATTATGATAGTTTTGCGTACCACTATGACAGAAGAATTATTTCCACTTAGATCACCAAATAATGGAATGGGGAGAGCCTAATTAGAAAAAAAAAAAGTAACATGAGTATACTGCTAATATCTCCTTTTATCTGCGCTAATGAATATCTTACTGAATTTTCATGAATTTCCAGAAAACTTCCCGATCATTAACAATAACTGAATGCATGGGTTCTACATCCAATCTATCAAAGAAAAGAAATCCAATCTGAACCCACCGAAAACCCAGGCCATCATCACTTCATCTGATTTATTCTACACAAAACCAGTTAAGAAACTGAACACTTTCCATTAGTTTATTTGTGTTACCCTAAGCAATTAGAGATGAATATGCCTTCCCAAGCGATACAAATGTGAGTCTCCCTTTGTGGCAGGTTGTTTAAATTTATAACATAAAGCTAGCATTTCCATCTCCAATAAAATCCAAACAGACATTTAATTTTGGTGCATGACATTTCTGACTCAAACGGAGCCAGAAAAGACTCTCGGACAGCTCTTATTGTTCATGAGTTCGAAACAAATTGGGGATCTGTGAATTTATAGCCAGGTTTTGTTCTACTATTGTTTAAAATAGCACACATGGAAAACACGCCATGGGTGTGTTGTAATTCAGCTTTAATGATGTAACACTTGGTTTCAGTCAATTGTTGGAGGGCTGTAAGTGACATTGGTTCTGTGCTTCAGACGTTGCATGTAACCTAGCAATTATAGTAAGGCCTTCAATAATGGCTGTTGGCGGGATATCCGCAAGTGAAGTCATAGCAATTTTGAAAGAGAAAGCTAATAAAAATACACCTGCTTGTAGTGGAAAGTGAGCCTTTAATATCTCCGCTTTGAAGTCGGGTGAAGCCTTTGGTATTAACTAAAAGATATTATGATGTAGGAATAATCCACTGCCCCGGGGGAGAGCAAGGTTGAAGTTACACCAGATTGTTATTTTCTAATCACTGACTTTTCAGGCGCTCTGATATCACAAAAGGAGAATGGAATGAGGTGACAGTTTTTTCCTAAAATGCCTCAAAGACATTACTATTGGAAAGCAAGTCATTGTAATTGTAAATACACAAGCAACACATACACGTATTCCTTAAGTTAATCACAAGGAAGGAACTAACGCTTTCTGAGAAGTGTTTTGTTGTTGTTGTCAGGAACTTCAGAAGGATTTGAGATTTCACGTTCCCTTATATAATTTCAAGATGATGTTTGGAGTTTCAGATTTGCTTTGTGAGTCCTTTCCTGTTTGCCTCTTTCCATTGGCCTCTTTCTAAGTCATTTATTAATAATTCTTTTTGTGTAAAAGAAGAGAAAATGAAGGTGGTTATGCAACTTCCTTTCAGATCATCTGGAACATTCCTGCTCCCAGGAACCCTCTTTGTGCCATGGGAAGAAAATTCTTGCTCTTGATGACTTGATTCCCTCCCACATACCTGGGCTTACTTGTAGTCTAAAGTAACTTTTATAGGCCATTTAACATATTGAGTTCATAGGAAATGTTGATATATTGAGAGCCCTGGGGAAGAGATATTTTAGGAATAAATACTCTTGAAATTTGGAAATTTTGCAAATAAAAATGACTATTAAGTACCAAACTACAATTATTTTAACCACTTTTCCCAGATGTTTATTGCAGTCGTCCTTTTAACTATTGTTATGTCTAGATTAGTGTAAAATCATTTGCATAATCAGTATTTTCCAAACACTTCAAATATTGATGGTTTTCTGTAGCTATTTTCTCTACAAGTGAATGTTTGAACCCATGGAAGTAACTCTTTTTTTTTTTTTAATTCAGTAGTGCATCTCTATAGAGAGTATCAAGTAACCCAAAGGGTATATACATTAGCTCTTGTCTGGTCCACATTTAACATCAACATGCTAGGCACACTGAAACTTACTACCAAGTTCAAAGGAAATATATGGACTTTAAATTGCTTGTTAATGTGGTAAAGAATCAGCATCAAGGTGTTTGTTTTGTTGAAAGGAAGTCACATTTTATTTCTCATTTATGAAATGGACTTTGATGTTTCTTTAAGCCAGAGGGATTTTTTTCCCCCAGATTCATTTACTGTATCATTTAAGTGCAATTTCATTTAAAGAATATTGTACAAGAAGTCTTTGGGGGCTGGGGGAATGAGTTGTTTTCTTTATAGAATTTCAGTGTGTAATTTGCATTTAACTTTGAAAGTGGATGGTTGTTGAGTCTTGACACCTGCTGGGATGAGTATCCATTTCAGATTACAAAGTGGAGCTCTGAAATAAAGATCAGCAAGCTTGTTAAATTGTGTCAGGTGTATCATCACATTAGTAGAAAGAATTATGGTAAAATAGAGTGGAGTTTAATTTTCTGGTTATGTGTTTGGGCTATAAGCTTTTCCTTCTAGTGTTCATGAAGAGTTTCTACACCAGAGACATTTCAAGGTTAAAAAAAATCAGGGGGACAGATCCATTTAACTTTCACATGCCCAGAGTGCATTATGTAATTTACACCATAATTTGAGATACTGACTTTCCTCTCTAATATCTGCCAGAGAATTGGGATATGAAAATATAAACTTTTAAATATCATTGTGTACTCCAAAAAACATGAAATATATTTTTACTTAGGTAGTAAATATAAATATAAGTCATTTTGGTAAATAATTTTTATTTTGAATAATAATCTTTATTAAGTCACTACTAAGTATCAGGTACTCTCATGGGCTCCTGGATTTGTTTACTTTATCTCAGTTCATATTAATTATTGGAATTATACAAGAAAGGTCTTCTTTTAAATTTCAACTTGTCCAAGGTCATACAGCTAATAAATAGGAAAAGCAAAATACCAGGTTAGATTGGATCAGAAGCTGTAGTGGAGCTGGTTAAGTGAAAAGAGAAAATGCAGTAAAATATCAGAAAGGATATATAATGAGAGATATTAGGATAAAGGAAACTGTATGTGAAGTACATTGAATCCAATGCCTGAAAATGTGATCTCTTGTATTTTGATTTAGTGAAAGTTCCTGATGAGACAGATCTTAGTCTCAGTGGGACCTTTAACTGTTGAGATCAATTCAATTCTTTGTATATTGCTGAATTCCTACAATTCAAACCAGAATCAGACACAGAGTAAGCTGCATTTGCAATAGGTAGTGTGATGTTAATTGATGTACACATCACTTAACATAACAGCTACTCCAATGGATAAACTCCAAAGTACCCGTGGCTTACAAAAATCGAATTTTATTTTTTTGCTCACAAAAAGACCGTCAGTGCTCTTGTTGGGTGCGTAGCCTCTTATGCAGTCTTTTAGGAATCCAGGCTCCATCTGTCTCACGGTTTCACCCTCCCTGCATTCTGAAAGACAGCAGAAGGAGAGTAGATTGTCCATTGAAAAGTTTTCGGTCCCTGGTGGAAACAGCACATATGACCTCTGCTCTTATTTCATTGGCAGGATTAGTCACATGGTCATTCTTAACTAAAATCAGGCTGGGAAATACAACTAGCCCAGCAGAAGAGACAATATGTTTTAGTGAATATTTAGTCTTGCCTACAAGTTGCAAAAGCCTGTGTGGTAGCACAGCCAATCCTGAGACAGGGTTTTCTATCCCTTTCTTGGGTTTAAGCACCTACCCCCCTACACAATTTTAGTAGCACCTAACCCCTACCCCCATATTTTTAAGCATATACTGTGTCACTATATTAACCTCTTCATATACATTTTCTCAAATTGTCCCCACAACATTTTAATCAGATATGTTACTCCTGTTGTAGTTGTATGTTGTAGAATGTCTCCATAACAAATTATCCTAAGCAGTAGTGGCTTAAGCAATAACAATCGAGAATTCTAGGAAAGCTTAGCTGGGCAGTTCTTACGGTCTCCCTTGCAGCTATAGTCATATGTTGGCAACAGTTAAAGAAATCTAAAGGCTTGACTAGGACTGCAGGGCCCACTTTCAAAGGTAACAAGATGGTGCTGGCCATTGATTTGGTGGCCTCAGTTCCTCCTCATACAGACCTCTCCTCTTGTTTTCTTAAGGTTCTTTAAAACGTGGCTTCTGGCTTCCCCAGATGAACAATTTGAGTGGTTAAGAGAAAGCTATAATGCCTTTTATAACCTAAATTTAGAAGTCACACCATCGCTCCCCCATATCCTACAGCTCACACAGAGCCAATCCTGATGCATTGTGAGAGGATCTTATAGAGAACTGTGTGTATATCAGAAGGTACAGATCATTGGGACTATTTTGTAAACTGATTACTATCCCCCCATCTGGCAGGTCAAAAAGGTGAGGCTTAGAGGAAGGTTAAGTGTATCGCCCAAAGTCACTTAAGTAGCAAGCCCAGACCTGCACACAAGAATATTTTATACCTAAATCTACTGTACCAAAAATAAATGCTACAATTTTATAAATTAATGGCATTTCTTCCCTCCACCACCATAAGCAACTTGAACACAAGATATATCTTGATGTCCTGTGTGACTTCTAAAGCCCCCTGGCCTAAAGCACAATGCTGATATCCCGTTATTGTTAGTGAGCTCCCTCCTGCCCTTTACCAAACCCCAAAAGGAAAAGATATTTACGGGATATGGACCTCCCTTAGGCCCCTCCTGCAAATAGCGTCTAAACTATAGACATGGGTTTGAGTGCAAAGCTATCACTTCCTCTCCCATGATCACTCTGTTTCCTTCTCTGTAAAAAGGGGGAATAGGAGAAATCTCCCTGATTTGAGAAGATTTAATATGATAAGGAACAGAGCATATCTAATAGAGATATCAATAAGTGGCAACTGTAGTGTCAAGATTAATTGTATAAAAATGGCACCTGTTAGTTACCAGGTTATTCCTCTCCTAAAATACAGAGACATTTAAATTGTTTTCCTGTCATCTTCATTTCGAAACAGATATTTTTCCATAAGCTGGTGTTAATTGTTTACCTGGCTCTCGGCTGCATGAGAATAGACGATGTCTCGTCATGCCCTTTGGGAGCTCCTAAGTGAATTTCTGCACAATTTTCTCCCTCTGCACTATTAAATGTTAATTAGAGGTTCTCATAAATTCTCTTCTTAGGTTTCTGAAATTTTTAATACACTATTTTTTCAGCAACAATGATTTAATTCATTGAAAAAATACTGAATGGGCACGACTATATTCTGGGAATTGTTTTAGATTCTAAAGATACACCAAAACCAATGCTAGCAGAAATGAAAGCCCAGAGGAGAGAAAGACAGACTATAGAAATAAGTTAATAAAATATGTATGTATGTTACATGAAGACAAGTCAGATACAAGGAGTAACAAAGAAGTGGATGAGGGGTTGGGGTGTGCAGAAGGGGAAGGATGGCAGCTGAGGAATCTGTTCTCTGTGAACTCAGCAAACGCCTGGAGGAGGTAAGGGAACAAGGCAAACTTAGTGTAAAACAGGAATCCTGGCAGAGGGACAGGATGGTCTCAAGCCCTGCTGTGGGAGTGTGACTGATGTGTCCTAGAAAGAGCCAGAAGGTCACTGGAGAGGGGTCATGGAAGGAGAGAGGAGCAGGAGATGCATCAAAGAACAGAATCTGCAGAGACCTGTTGGCAGGTATTAAAAAAAATACGAGAGATTACTGGAAATTTTTGAGCAGAGGAGGAATGTGATTTGACTTAACCTTTTGGTAGTTGGTGTCCTTCTAGGAATTGGTCCATTTTATCTAAGTTAACTAATTTGTTGGCCTACAATTGTTCACAGTATCTCCAATCCTTTTTATTTATTGACAAAGTGCACCATTATACACCCTAAGCCCATTGACACACATTTATAAGTATTGCTTCGGGCAGTTGCTTTTTATATCAGATGGGACAATAAAACAATTTAAAACAAAAATCAAGTTTATACTGTCTTTGATATGTACCTATGTCCTTTCCTTTGCCAGTGCTCTTTATTTCTCCATGGAGGGAAAGAGAGACGCGAATAGGATAAATTAAAATGCCACAAAATACACTGTTCTTACCACGATTCAGCCGCTTTGTTTGAATAAATGCTTCTTGGGGGAAAATATACTTGAGAAATTACTGGAAATTTTTGAGCAGAGGAGTCATGTGATTTGATTTAACCTTTAAAAGATGCATCTCAAGTTTACTTTTAAAAGGAATATTGGTTGACTATTTTGAAATAAAAATATAATGAATTTCCTTCGTTTGTCTAAACTCCTCCATGACTGCCCAGGGCGTCAGGCATATTATGAGAAGCTCCTTTTTAATTAGCTGCTCCAGCACCAGACTTTTCCTTCCACCCCCCTGGTGTCTCCCTCTTTAAAAGTGAACTTTTCATTGCACACTCCAGCCTGGGTGCAGGTGACCCGTGTGGGAAGAATCTCCTTTCCTTACTCTTCATCACAATCTTCCTTCCTTAATCTGCCTCAATTTTTAATAGTTTAAGAAATCAGCATATTATTTTCTCGTGGGAGCCTCTCCTCTCTCCGTCTCCCTTCCAAACCATGCACTCCACATAGGCAGATCACCTTCCAATAGTCTCCCAGTGTCATTTATATTTCCTATATCACTGTGCTACAATTGCCTGTTTTCTCTCATTAATCTCCTACATTTTTTCCCAGCTTGCATTTATGGATATCCAGCCCTCCCTAACTCAATGGCTGATACACTGCAGTTGCTGAACAAATAATATTTGCATGTGATGAGCTAGTAAGTGAAGCTCCAGGAAGATGCCTCGGGCTGAGTCTGGTCATCCCACACGTGCTCCTTTTCTTTGTGGTGTCCAGGTCCAAGTACTCTTTCTGGTAGTTGATATATTCTCCCTACTAATTGCAAATATAAAACAGAAAATAGCAAAATTGAGATTTAAAAAAATGTTCTCAGAGAAGCCAAATAAAACGTATTTGTTTTCCATAAATAGTGTGTTGATAACAACAAAACATCCTCTCGGCTTTTAACGGGACCTGTTCTTAAACCAACAGGCTCAAGCTGACACAGCAGCTTCATAGCACAACATAAGGCTCCAAGCTTTGCCTTAGCAAAATTACAAATACTGTACATTGTGAACTTGCAGGATTTATCAAAAACAATGTCCCTGGCCGGTGTGGCTCAGTTGGTTGGAGCGTCATCCCATGTACAGAAAGGTTGCAGGTTCGATTCCTGATCAGGGAGCATATGAAAGGCAACCAGCTGATGTTTTCTCTTTCACATCAATGTTTCTCTCTCTCTTTCTCTCTCTCTCCGCCCCCTCCCTTCCTCTTCTCTAAAATCACTAAGCATATGCTCTGGTGAAGACTGAAAAAACAAACAATGGAAATAGTTTACATTAAGACTACAATACCAAATTTCTGTTCTCTGGAAAGTAGTAAACTTTGCTGTCATTCACAAAATCTTTCCCATCTTGGCCCTAGGACTATAGTCTTTGAATCTTTTCTAAGATAATACCTGGAAATCTGACCAGTTTAATTATTGAAAGCAGGATGCATCAAATGTCTGATTTTTTTTTTTTTCCTCTACATGCCTTTTGCACATAGAAATCTCTCCTCTGTGATTGCCCTACTTCCCCAGAGGTCTAAAGATGCAACCACAACAGATTGATGGTATTTGTCTCACGTAGGCCACTTGTATTTTTGAAGTTGCTATCCATGGGGGTGATCAAAGAGTTTTGTCATTTCTCACAATAGAGAAGGCGTCTTTATTAAATAAAATCATTGTAACCACACGTAAGAGATATATATGATCAAGAACAGGAATGAATATCTCATATGATCAGTAGGTTCAGAAAAATTTTAAAGATAAAACTAGAATGATCTTAAGAGCATTAATGATAATTTCAGAGAAGCCTTTACAGAATAGAATGTTGAGAGGCAGGCGCAAAAGTAGAGGTCTGTGTGAGAGAATCTGTACTGAGGAAGGAGGACCCTAAAGAAAAGTAATGTCTACTTTTAATTAATTTATATCTGTCAAGATACTACAGTTGGAAAAAACACCTATTTCCCCCCACCCCTTCAGATCATACAGCTCATTTGTCAGTTTCTAAGTAATCAAATATAGCCAATTGTAAACGTAGTGAGGATTTTGCCGGATAGATGCCTGGGCTCCATCTAGTGGCAGAAGGTAACTGCAAGTTTTTACCATTTTCACAAACGGCTTTTATTTTTCCCCTCCAAATCTATTTGATTGGGTTTGCATCTTGAAAACGTCATGAATTAAGTCCCATATTCTTTCTAAGAGACAGTAATATTTAAGGTTTAAAACTTGTGTCAACCATTTTAGTTTTCACTGCTGCTAATGAGAATATTTTATTTCCTCTGCTTTATAAAATTTAACTTAGTTATTAGAGTGAATTTATGTTTTTATTCTTTTGTTTTTGTTATTTTGGTTTTGTCATTCAACAGAACAGACACAAATTGTAAATCAGTGAAGCTAAGATGTCATGAATTGTCTTATAATTCAAATGTTTTATAATGCTTATGAACAAAAATTATAATAATATATTAATAAAACAAAGATAGGATAAAAGAAAGGTGAAATTGGATAAAAAACCTAAGATGAGTAGCTAAAAGTAAGATGTGAGGTGGTAAATTACAATATGTGTATATATATGTGTGTATATATATGTATACGTATATAATGCATTGCTGAACACCTTGCTTTTTTTCACTTAGTAGTGTGTTATTATTTTTTAAATGTGTTTTTATTGATTTTAGAGAGCGAGAAAGAGAGAGGGAGAGAGAGAGAAACATCGATGAGAGAGAATCACTGATCGGCTGCCTCCCACATGCTCCCTACAGGGGACTGAGCCCGCAACCCGGGCACATGTCCTGACTGGGAATGGAACTGGCGACCCTTTGGTGCATGGGTCAATGCTCAGCCACTGAGCCACACTGGCTGGGCTACAGTATATTTTTTTAATTTAAGCATTTTACTTTTTACATGCTATTTCTTTTACTGTTTTGAGTTGTTATTTTTTTCTACTTTAATATTTTTTAAAATATGTTTGAAAGGCCTAATGTATTATTATAGACATTTGACTGTGTGCATTTGTATGTGTAGAATGTTTTAATCTTCATTAAATCATTTCAAATGTGAATTTTGTGAAATTAGTTTAAAAAACACAAACTTTTTACAGTAAATTTTAATCTGAGATGCCTTTAGAGTTTCATTTATTAAATTATTATAGCTGTAATTATTTATTAAATTACATATAAAATTACTAAAAATATAACTTTTATATATAATTATGTATATATTAGTGAAAATATCTGTTAGATATAATTTACTTATTTCTAATACTTTCTCAATAAAAGTAGCACTGCAAATTTAAAATGCATTTTAGTTCGGATATAAAAATTTCAACATCATTGCATAAGACCAATTGCATATATCCAGTATGTATTTCTCAAGGACTAAATTTTTTTAAATTAAAGACTGGCTTTTAAAGTACATTTTATGTTCACAGCAAAATTGAGTAGATACAGATTCACATATCCCATCTTCCCTCACACATGTATAGCCTCCTCTGTTATCAATATTCCACACCAGCCATGCAGTTGTTACAATAGATGAACCCACATTCACACGTCATAATCATTCCAAGTCCACAGTTTACATCGGGGTTCACTCTTGATGTTGTACATTCTATGGGTTTGGACAAATGGTGATACATACTCATCCTTATAGTGTCATACAAAGTATTTTCACTGCCCTAAAAATCCTCTGTGCCCCGTTTATTCATCCCATTTCCCCCTAACCCCTGGCAATCACTGATCTTTTTACTGTCTCCATAATTTTTCCTTTCCTGGTTGTGTCTTTGGCAAATACTTTCTCCCAGTCTGTGGCTTATCTTCTCACTCCTTTCACATTGTCTTTTGCAGAGCAAAAGGCTGTGGTAGTGGTGAGTGACTGCCGAGTGGTGATAAGCACAGTTATTTGATAGAAATGTTAAAAACAAAATTCAGCCAAGTAAATCTGAAGACCTAATGGGCTTAGTGAAATGATTCTTGAATCAGCAGCATTCTTTCTAGCAACTAGCAGGGCACTTAAAGGGCTTATACAAAATGGAAGGTTCTTATAGGAAAAAGGGTAAGGCGAGGGGGCTGTTAAGAAAAAAATAGGATTATTTTTAAACCAGGACTCTTATTTGGGAGGGAAGGGATGTTTATACTACAGAGTGCCTTTTCTTTCTATGGGGGATGGAGAGGGCCCAAGTGACAGATTCCCTCATCGGTGTTGAAAATTCCAGACTGGCTGATTAAGATTATGTTCTGGGTGAAGTAGAAAAAGCAATTAGGTCAGGTATTGAATCTAGATTTGCTATCATGGGCTTTAGCACAAGTGACACCATTTGGACCTGTGGTTTTCTCTTTAACAGAAACATTGGCCTAAAGTAGACTTATTTTAACATTAACACTATAATTCATTGTTTTAACAATACATAGTAATATATACAGTAATTATGTATATGTGTATTTTAATCCAAAAAAAGAACTTTAATGAAAGCAACACTTTGGAGAACGTTGCTAAAGATGTCTGCAGCAACCTTGAGTTTTAAAATTGCCTCCATCTGAGGTAGTAGAAAGACTCACTTTCAGGCATTTGTGTGCAATTAAATGAACTTAAAACAAAAAAAAAGAAGTATTTGGCAGCATCTCATGACTATTTTTATAATATCTCTATTGAAAATAAGTATAAAATCATAACAGTATCTGGTTCAGTATTGCGAGGCTGTTTCTTCTTACCCACTACAAAGCCTCTCTAAAGCCCAGAGTCTGGAGGCTCCCTTTTCCATCGTATAACCATTTGCTCTGGCAAAGGACCACAAGCTCAAGAGAGAGCCCTGAATGATCCTTGAATCTCCAAGTTATTGTGTATCTAAATATTATTTTAAAAATAAGGAATGCTTTATTGTCCCTGGATATGTCAGCAGTTTTCTTTAGCATGGAATCAGAGATATATGGATTGTTTACTGAAACAAACCATATAGAACAACACATAAATGCTACCAAACAAAACTCCAAAGATCAGTTTAATTTTGACATCTCTCCTGCTACCTCCATATTAAATATTTACATTGTATATACTGCATTTCTCTTCTCAGAATAAGTTTTTCTCTTATCCCCCTGGAAAGGAAGGTAATGGGATTACTCCCATGCTGGTCATAGTTTCCCATATGCCTTCCTGCAATTCTTTCATATCAAAGAATTAAAAAAAACAAAACAATACATGGATACAAACAAACACTTGAACAGTCAGAATTAATTAGTCCATGACTATTGAAACTTATTTTTAGGATAAATTGCCTATGCCAGTATTGAATAGAGATTATTCAATAAATGAATTAATATATATTTAAATAAGAACTTATCAGTCTTGGTAACTTGTGCTTTTATTCTCCTCACCCTTTATTTTCTTCCCAATTGGTATGGCGTAAATCTGCCACATTTTCATCGATGTACATAAAGTGTATTTGATTTTCCAAGTGATGTCTGATAATGGTGTGTAATTTGGTATCTCATTTTTCTTACCGGTTATATATTTCTATTTAACAAGAAAGTGACGTTTCCTATAGCGGTGAGAATCTTTGTTAAAGTGTCTAACCTATTTTGCTTAGTTTATTCCCATTTTTAATGACTTTTTAATTCTAGGAAAAAACAGCAGGAAAATAAATATTAAATAAACCCCTAATTTTCCACTGTTATAGCCCAAGATTTTGGGAGTGGGTCTGGTATACAGGTTAAAGTCAAGAAAAAGAGGCAGTTTAGTAGCCTATGGAGAATAATAACCCATCTTCGCATATTTTTGAAATCTTTTGTTCAAGTTATAGAAAAAAATAAAAAAGATCTGTTGAAACTAAATCTGAGGACACTTTTGTGGGTTTTTTTCCTATTAAAATTTAAAGTTGATTTTTATTGGGTAGATATTGTTTTCTAAGTGTAGCAGTGATGTATGTCTTTTCAAAATGTGTAGGTCTTGCGCTGTTAGATGCTTCTACACAAATGCAAACTGTAGAGATGAGAAGAGTTTCTTTATATCTTCCCATTGCGTTCTTCACCCCACCCCCCAAAGAAGACCCTCAAGAGCTGCAATCTTATAATTTGTTAATTCTGGATATATCTGCTCTTGTTTGGAAATGATGATGTATTTATAAACATTTGCCACAAACAGATCCTGACTATTGCTTAGTACAAGAATATATCCCACTTGGAAAGCTTTAGTGCCAGGTGTGTTAGAATTTGGTATATTTTAGAGTTTTAAAAAGATGCATGTACCATATATTATGAAACACCCCTAGGGTGTCTGTAGCAGCACCTTTATTCCAATAATAAATTTTTTGTAGGAAATATGCTAGCCAAAAAAAAAAAAAAAAAATTGTAGCAAATTGACCCTAAATTTTCTAAATGAATAGAAATGACTTTCTGACAATTCCAGTTAGTTTCTATGGCCAAATGAAATATGAAAAAAAGTTGGATTTTAAAGCTTTTGAATTTCAGAATTGCAGGAAAATATTGTAAATTGTACCAAAGAATCCTATCAGAGATGTCTTCACCTCTCCCTCCCTCCTTCCCTCTTTTTGCCAGGACAGGAGCTAGTCTTAAATGGGTGAGTGGAATTGGAGCGACTTTCCAAGCAGAGCTATTTCAGACAATTTGCCATAACATTTAACTTCACATTTAAAAATACAAATCATACAATATTTAAATTGTAATTGTTTTTAAAGACTCAAAAACCTCGGTCTATAACCAAAATGTAACATACATCTGATAAGTATTTTAAACACAGTAGTTTCCTTAACTTGATTTCCCTGATCAGAAAGGGAAAGATTTTGTTTGTTTGTTTGTTTTTCTAATGTGGAGATTGTTTTTCCAAGCTCATTTGTATCTATACATTTAATAGGACGTAACACTCTGTGATGTCTATCATCTCATTTAATAATGGTTGTCAGTACATTTCCCAGGAAAGGCAGGGAAAATGAGAGTGTTGAACTACTTTGAAAATCTAACTGTTTAGGAAGTAAATTCTCTCTAAGGTTATATTAATGCTCAATTTTATTATTTCCCAATGATGAAAATGCAATGTGAACTTCTTAATGCAAAATGGAGAGTCGAGAGATTTAAAGTCCTTTGTTTTTTTTTCTTAAACTTGACCATAATCCATTAATAATATTTAGAAGTAAAATCTCTAATCCATTATGAAACTAGTATAAGAAACCACAGGAAAGAATCAATATATTAGAATTTTCACCTAGAGAGGTGGCTATGATTTGGCTTCTCTCTGGCTTCTTTGAAAATGTTCTATTTGGTTTTCTGCAGTTTTACTAGAATACATCTCATTTCATATTTCTTTTTATTTATCTTGCTTACAATCTTTGGGTTTCTTGAAATTATAACTTGGTATATTTCATCAATTTGGGAAATTCTTATCTTTAATCTCCTCAAATACCACTTCTGCATCTTCTCATTCTGAAACTCTAATTAAACATATTTAAGCACTTTATTACTATATCATTTTATATCAGTCTCTTCTGTTTCTTCCTCCCACCTCCACTTCTGGCCCCCCACCTCCTGGGTTTCATTGTGGATTGTTTTTGCTTTGTTTTTTTAAGTCCACACTCTACTTCACTTGATTTTGCTTCCTGTATGTCTAATTTATTCCAAAGCAAACCACTAAATTTTTTAATTTTAGTTCCTGTAGTTTTCAGTGCTATGGTACCTAGACAGTTATGCAAATCTTTTGTGCAACTTCACCATTTTCGGCCTCCAAACTAAAGCTTGGCATAGATCTCCTTAAAAAGATTAAATGTAGTTATCTATAACTATATCAAATAATTCCAGTATCTTCGAGTGCCTGTTGGTCTACTTTGTTGTCTATTATTTCTCTTGCTTCTCACTCATGGAGTCTTCTGTCCTTATGTTTCTTATGATCTTTGTGTGATGGATATTAAGTTTAAAGTTTAATTTATAGAAATGAGTTTGAGTTCTAGAAAATTGTTACTTTACACCAAAGAGCATTTTAAATTACCATTTCCACAGACCCTAACAATCCAGATAACCTTATTCAACCTTGAGGCATGAGATTTTCTATATAGATGACTAAAATCCAAGCTTCAGGTCATACAAACCATGGTTAACTTGGTTTTCACACTCAGTTCTATTATGCATCCCATTGGGGCCCCAGTTCAAATTCAGTGTGGATTCCCCAGGGTCACTCTTTTAGAAGACCCCAGACTTTGATTCTGTTCCCCTCTCCTCTTCCACTTGGTATATTGTATAAGAACAAAAGAGTCCTGAATGTTGGACTCACTTCTCCTGATTTTTGTTCTTTCCTATTTCTTGCTTTGGTAATTCCACACTAACATTCAAGGATTTCCCTAAAACATATTTCTAAATTATTTCTAAATTATTTATTTCAAAATAATTTAGCTAATTTTATTAGCTTCAGTATGGGCTGTGTTGGGGGGCTGGGGGAGTTGGTTACCAAGATTGCCATTCTTCAGAGAGGAAGTCCCATCGTGTGACATCAACCAGCAACTGTGTGAAAAAGAGCAGTGAGTAAGAGGGAGTCAGGAGAGGACAAGGCCAGTGCTGCCGTTGTCTTACTGGGCAGCAAGTTCTCCTCTGTTTGCTGTACCAGATGCTTCTATCAGTTCACTTCTGACTTTGTGTTTGGAAATCAATGAATGAATGAACGTCTTCTGGGATATTTTATTTTACTGTTAGCAGCTTTAATAATAATATGTTCATGTTCACGCCAATCAAGTTTATAAGACATTTTAACAGGTGTTTAAAATGGTTAAGAAATTTTAGACCAACCAATGATTTAGGAAAGTTCTCTTATTACAAGATGATATTGTAGCCAATAATTTGAGTAGAATTTGAACCTCTTTACCTATCCCCACTCCTGACTTAATATAGAAAACTGGATTACTCTCTTATGATTTATTCTAGGTCTGCGTTTATTTTTATGTCCCAACACTAAATATAAGCATCTGGTTTCATCTAGACATCTGTCAATGGTCAGGTTACGGTTGGTTAAATAAGCTTTTACAGGGTCTTGGGATTATGGAATTGACTGCTTTTCAGGATCATAAATTCATACCTTATACATGTTAGATATAGTACATAGCTACAGCTCCAATAGAAAATAATCTTCACATAAAGGACAAAGATTCAAGTTAATATTGATCCCCAATATATTGGACTATTTCCCTGATTTGTGTTAAACAATGACACAGAATTTACTAAAATGAAGGTCAGATTACTATTTTGAGAGTCTGAGTCACAAGATTCGCTTGACTGATGGAGAAAAACAGAGTTGCAAACTAAAAGTCTTTTTTGAAGTACTTACACAGTTTAGTGACAATGCCACATGTAGGCATGTTTGTTCATTTTGTTTTACCTATATCCATTCTGCTAGTTATAGAAAGCAAAAAAGCTAAGAATTCTCTTTATATGAGGACAGTTTGGTTTTACCACCAGGATATTGGAGCACCATTGGAATACAGTGAAATATGCTATCTACATACTACTAAAATAATAAAATAAGTTATTTAATTACTAAAATAAAATAATTTATTGAATACTTAAATGATTTGGAATGATTTATTCAGTTACACACAGAATTCTACCTTGAAACTGTTTTTTCTTGTTTTCTGTTTTTGGCTAAAAATTATATTGCTAACAAAGTTGAAAAGTCAAAATGTACATTAGCCTATAGAAGACCTCAACACATCCTAGAGCAAAACAAAGAAAGTCTACTTTGTTGAGATCCCCTTTGTCTACTTATCTCACTAACGAAACTTTTTTTTTTTTTTTTAAATCATATTTGTTGGGAAAGCCTGCAGTCTTGCTTTAGACCTCTGTTACACCATATAATAATGGTTCCTGAGTCTGGAACACTAATTTACCAAAAGATAAAGAACCCAAACAGCTTATTGAAGGGCTTATCGCCTTGAGTGGGAATATCTTCTCCGTTTCAGATTCAGGGAATACTCCTTTGTTCTGTTTAAGCCTGTTTGTCATTGTCCTTCAGCCACACCCCCAGCTTTCAATATTTCAGACACTTGGGAAGAGGCCAGGTCCTTCTACTCTAGCATGAGAAGGGTGGGCTAAGCTTGCCCTGCTGCTAGGTCAAGAGTATCCACTAGCCTTGGGGAACTGATGTACACTATTGGAGATGGTTTTGTCCTGTCTCTTCTCTTTGTGAGTGAAAGCATCGTTCCATTCAATGTCTGACTGTGTTGTGGTGTCCTGGGAGACTCCTATACCAAGATGCAGTGGTCGTAAGTGTTCCAACCTCTATTCGTAGTGGATAGCATTGTGATGATCTTGGCTCTCCTTCATGGAGTTGGAGTCTTCCCCTGGCATTGGTATTCTACTCAACAATATTACTCCTAAAAATATCTCTCAAAATTAATACTTCATTTAGAAGTTATTTTTCTAGATAATCAAAGTTTCAAATATTAGAGAGGTCTTGTGTTTTTGACATTTACTAAACTGCCTAGGAATTGTGAAGTTGACTTACAATTAAGAAATTTATGAAAAATTATATGATGATATTTTTTAATCTATTTATTCTATGGATGTGGTTGAGGGCATTGTTCATTATGCTCCTCTTTATGAAGGAGACTTTTTATCTGATCTCAGTAACAGATATAGTTATGTAACTTGATGGGCTCATTTATAATGTCTCTTAAGTATCTCGATGCCTGTTAATTTGTAACTAGATCTTATTTTTCTATTTGTGTTGGTTGCTAAATAGTTCAGAGTCAAATATACCACAAGTATCTACATTTTGTTTTTCTTTTCATTTTTACTTTAATTATATTTTAAAAGATTTGCTGCATGTATTAGTTTTCTATTGTTGCCATAACAAATACTACAAATTTGGTGGCTTAATACAACACAGATTTATTATTTCACAGCTAATAATAAATGTGAAATAATAGTCTGGGTGGGCTCAGCTGGTTTCTCTGCTCCAACTTTCCCAAGGGCAAAACCAAGGCAATCTGCTGGGTTCTTTTCAGGAGTCTCTAGGAAAAATTTACTCCAAGCTCATTCACATTGTTGAGGAAATCCAGAACCTTGTTGTTGTAGGACTGATGTTCCTATTTCCTCTCTGGCTGTCAAGGAAGGGCTGCTGTTATTGCCAACAGGCCTCCTTCCAATCCCTGCATTGAGACCCCTGCTTGTTAAAGCAAGCAATGGCATATCAAATCCTTCTCACACTTGGAATCTCTATGTGACTTCCCGGTGTTTGTTTGTTTTTTCCTTCTGCCTCTAGCCAGAGAAATTTCACTACTTTTAAAGTCTCAGGTGATTAGATTGTGTCCACCTGAGTAATTCAAGATGATAATTAGGTTTCATAACTGCAGGGTGATTATATCTGCAGGGTGCCTTATGACATGTAAGATAATATACTTACAGGTTCCAGGGATTAGGGCATGGACATCTTTAGGAGGTCATTACCCAACCTTCCACACTATACCTTATAAATGTTTGTATATTGTTTTTTGATATGTCATAAATACAAGTGTAAGAATAAACCTAGAAAAAATTAGGTGATATTCCAATGAACCAAAAAAGAAAGAACCTCTGATTAATTTAGATATATGGAGCATTTTGTTAAATTTTTTGAAGAATAAAATCTGATCTTAACCCTTTGCGGTCATTTGTCTACTCTCAGCCACCAAAACTTTTTTACCGTTCCAGTCATATGTCTGCTCTCAGCCACCACAGCAAGGAACTGTACGAATCTGAACTCTATTCATTCATGTATCAGTTCATAATTTCTCTGAAAGCTCTTAATTCCGACCAGTACGACACCCATGTCCAAATTTAATGCGACTGAAAAGGGTTAAGTACAATGCAGTTATTTTCATTTTTTAATTTTAGAGTTAGGTATATAAAATCAGCATTTTTAAACATTAAGCATACATATTTACTAGGATTTTTGCCTATTTTTCTAAGGTAGTAAAGAAAATAAGTGTCTATTTGTGAATTATATCATACAACATTATTCTGTTTTCCTTTTCTCTCTTCTTTGTTTTTGATTTCATGAAGTAGTGGCTTAATTGCATCAACTTTTGTGTTTACCAGAGCCCTAATCCTTTTACTTTGCAAAATACAGGCACGTACGCTAGTAAAATTCACCCATCCTCTTCAGGAGGCCTAGGTATTGATATATGGTCTTTCTGAGACTTTTTCTGACAAAAGTAAGATAAATCTGGACCCAAATGCTTACTAGTTTTAATATATTTGAATACTATGTAAATGTACAGTCATGTTTCCTTATTTGTACATAAGTTTAATATTATTTACCTTACAGGCCTGTGGGTAGTAATTGAATTGTTTAGCCCTATGTCTGGAATATAGTTAATAGGAAGTCAATGAGGGAGCATTTATTTTTATTAAGACAATTATTATAGAGGATCAGTCAGAAACGCACATTTATTGCCATGAAAGAAGGCAAATCATAAAATCATAGAAAGGTCTCCTCCATCCACCTAAAACATTTTATTTTTAGGCCCATAAGACATTGATCATTGCTTATGTTGCATAGTACTGAATGTTTATGTAGACATTTCCACATACTTACACTCTCCTCTGTATTCTTTCTGAATCTCTGACCTTCTATCTCAGATCACTTTTCTTCTGAGGAAGCTCATTCTTTAGAATTTTCTTCAATGAGTGTTGGCTGACAGTGAACTCTTTTGAAGGAAACTTGCCTTTTCTTCTCTCCTTTCCCTGGCAACTTTAAGCATTTCCTTTTTGTTTAATGTTTTATAGCTTTAATGTGATGCATCTAGGGTTGACTTTCTTTTTATTTATCATGCTTAGGACCCACCTGGCTTCTGGCAGCTATGAAGTAGTGTTTTATATCTGTCTTGAAAAAACCTCAGCCTTTCACTTTTCAGATATGGCCTCTACCCAGTTCTCTCTCTTTCACCTTGGAACTCTGAATTAAATGGATGTTAGATCTTCTTACTCTGTCTTCCATGTCTCTTAAGTTTTCTCTCTCTCTGTCTTTTAAAAAATACAATCTATTATTTTTTTCTCTCTCAGAGCTTCATTTGGATAAAAGTTCCTTTACTGTTCATAAATTCTAATCTGATATTATAATCTGATGGTAAACCCATCCACTTAGTTTACAAATTTTATTATATTTTTTATTATCAGAAGCTCTGTTTTCTTAAAGTATATTCCTTTATTGTTTCTTATTTCCCACAGATATTTTCAAATTTGTCTTTTCCTTATTTAAATATGAAAAAAAATAGTTGTTTTAGAATATATATCTAATAATTTCAGCAGCTCTGTTTCAACTTTCTACTATTTATGTTTTTTCTCACTCAGGATGCTTTATTTTCTTGTGAATTTTATTACTTTTATTACATATTAGTCACTGCCTTTAAAAAATTATATTTAGTGATTCATTAAGGGCTAAGATGAAGTTGACTTCCTCCAGCGAGAATGTCAGTGGAGGTTTGGTTTGGCCTGGCATCTGGGGTTCTACCAGATCAGTTACTGATCCTCCTAACTGATAGAAACTTGGTTGCACCTTTGAGCAACCATTGACTTGTGATTACGCTTCTTGGGGATATTTTTTCCACACCTCAGCTCAGAGCATAAGCAACTTTCTCTCTAGTAGCCTGGTGTTTAAAAGAGTAGATGGAATCATTTGGGGTTCCAGATTAATACGGGGAGGGTTTTCCGCTAGATTCCCCACCTTGCGTGGTTCCTAAATTTTCATTTATTTCCACCTTCACCCAGAGTAAGGATGCCAAAAATTAAGTCACACTTGATAGAGCACAGATGTCCTTGGCCCAAAACTAGTTCTCACACTCTCTGAATTCCCATTTTCCCTTGGCTATTTGGCTCTGTCATTCTCTTGTTAGCTCCTCAGTGCTTTTAAACAAATTTTATATATATTTATAATTTTCTTTTAAATCCTCACCCGAGGATATTTTTTCCATTGCTTTTCAGAGAGGGTAGAAGGGAGATGATAGATATAGATAGATAGATGATAGATAGATAGATAGACAGATAGATGATAGATAGATAGATAGATAGATAGATAGATAGATAGATAGATAGATAGATAGATGATAGATAGATAGATGATAGATAGATAGATAGATGATAGATGATAGATAGATAGATAGATAGATAGATAGATAGATAGATAGATAGATAGATGATAGATAGATGATAGATGATAAACATCAATGTGAGAGAGACACATCGACTGGTTGCCTGCCGCACGCTCCGGACCAGGGCAGAGATCCAGCCTACAACTGAGCTACATGCCCTTGGCTGGAATTGAACGTGCGACCCTTCAGTCCGCGGGCCAATGCTCTAACTACTGAGCAAAACCAGACAAGGCTATATATTTAATTTTTTTTTTTAATTCTAGAATTTTTTGTTTTCATTTTTAGTAGCAGGATTGTTTAACCCTTTATGGTAGGCAGAATTATGACCATTTAAATATGTCCGTGTTCTAATTCCCAGAACCCGTGACTATGCTATGTTACATTGAAAGGAGAAATCAGTGTTGCACTTAGAATTAACATGGCTAATCACCTGATGGGGACATTGTACTGAATTTTCTGTGTGGGCCCAGTGTAATCGCAAGGGTTTTAATAAGTGAAAGAAGGAAGCAGGCAAGTCAGAGTGAGGTGATGTGAGAAGCACTCAACTGGTTATTACTGGCTTTGAAGATGGAAGAGGGCCTTGAGCCAAAGAATGTGGGCAGTCTCTAGAAGCTGGAAAAAGCAAGGAAACGGATTCTCCCTTAGAGCCTCCAGAAAGGAAAGCGGCTCTGCCAACATACTTGATTTTAGAACAGTAAGACCCATTTCAGACTTCTAACCTCCAGAACAGTAACATAATTAATTTGTGTTAATATTAAGCTACTAGATTTGTGGTCATTTATAACAGCAGCAGCAGGAAAAATGAAAAATAATATACTGTCTTATGAACAATAGAAGCTCCTCATCAGTTTATAAAGTATAGTTAAATATTAAAAATATGAAAATAACAACGGTGCTATCCCCATATTTCGGGTTGCTTTACACATTCAATATTATTTGCAACATTATAATAGTGAAATAACATGATAGTAAAGAGAGTAGGCATTCTTGTCTGATCAAGTTTGTTTTGATATTCATGACTGATGCTCCCTACCTTAAATCTTGATTGAGTTGAAGCTAAAATACAAAAATATTTCAAACGGTTACCAAATAAACTTATTTCTGGCAAAGTGATAGAAACTGAAATCTTAACTGACTCCCTTCCTCCAAAGTTGTTATAGCTAAGAATGGAATGGAAATTTTTGCTAAAAATATTATCTTGACATTTTTAGCAAATAAAAACCTAAATAACCACAGCTTTGATCATTTACTACATGCGAGTTTTTGTGAGAGATTTTACATTTGTTTAAGTAACATTAGTGAATCAAGTTATTCTTTAAATTAAAACCAAACTTGATCTATTTAAAGGGTGCCAAGTTACTCAGCCTTACTGCTATGCGTTTGCTCATAGCAGCTGCTAATCCTAAAAGGACTGGCAAGGAGCATGTGAGGAGCTTGGAGATCAGATCCAATTACAAACCATGATGGACAAAGATTTCCTTCCAGGGGGCATATGATATATATTTTTCATCATAAAATATGTGTGGAACTGAAGGAATATATAGATGTATATAGTGCTGATTTGGAAACATTTAGAGAGGGAATTGGGAGAATTAGACCTCACTTCATCTGATCTAGAGCCAGTATGCTTTCCAGTGGTAGTAACATTTATTAAATAAAACGATGGTCACTGATTGAGGGACCTTAGTCAAGTCAATTAGTCCTTTTGTTTTATTCACATTATCTCTAAAATGGTAAGGACTAAATATCATAATAACTAATATTCTGACATTCTGACTATTTTTAGAGAAGTTGTACACACACAAACACACCTATACACACATATGTGCATGCATAATATTATTTGATATATAATATGGTAACAAATAAGGACCTTCCTGTAGCATTCTGAATATGTCTTTCAAAATAAAATTCAACAAAAACAACACCTGAGTTACCATGGCTAGATGAGTTCTTATGTTGGATGAAAGGAATAGAAAAAGATGCATCTCAGTGTGGCAAGGGCAATGACCTTCAAAGGTGCCTTAGTTTCCTCCAACACAGAAAGTTTATTTTATAATTACTTTGGTATCGTTGAAAATCATCGCGCACTATTACAGAATGATGTTTAGAAAGCATGAAGCATTTCTCCTCTGCTGATCATCTTTTACTGGTACCTTCTCAAAAATTTGGAGATGTCCTCCTATGGAAAAACTGTTGGCTCTACTCATCTGGCCTGTCTGTGAAAGAGCTCAAGTGAGGGTAATGATAATTCTTCATAATGTGGGCCTGTAGTTGCAATTAACATGTTCCCCCAAAGGATTTTCAGCAGTGCTTGTCTTTCAATAATAGATCATGTCTCTTTTTTACTGAGCTCTTGGTAAAGAACTGCTTGAAGGGACTATTGCTTTTGGACTATTGCTTCATGCGGCTGTTTCAACTAGTGATTTCAGCCTAATACCTGGGATAATGGAATGTGTAGTAAAGCTGCTTGATATTAAGACATAGTAAGCTTGGCAAAGGGGAGTAAGAGGTACAAATTTCCAGTTATAAACTCAATTAGTCATGGGGATGTAACGTACAGCATAGGGAATATATTCAATAATATAGTAACTTTGTATGGTGTCAGATGGCTACTAAGATTTATTGTGGTGGTCAGTTTGTTAGGTAGGCAAATGTTAAATAACTATGTTGTAGTTATTAATATTATAACTATAATATATTAATATGTTAATATTATATTAATCAGAAATTAATATAATATTATGTAATAACTATATTTTAATAAAAAAAGAAATAGTAACCATTTAAGTTGTGAATTTAAGCCAAATCACTCATTTGACCAACTACAAGTCAATGATATTAAAATCAAAATTACTTGGGTTGAATATCAATTTCACCACGCACTTACTTAAAGACTTTGGATAAATTACCCAAATATTATGAAACTTTTTTTTTTTATGCACAAAATGTAGAAAACATTACCTGCTTCCAACCATTATATGAAATCTTTTGTAAGCTATAAAGCATATCATAATAATTGTTGTATTCTCATTATATGTGATATAATAATATGATGATTAACAGATACAGGAGTGTCAAAGGGCTTTGCTTAACAGAGAAGTATTGATGGGATTTCATTTGTTGAACATGTTGACTCATAATTTGAAAAGCTCCCCTGAAAATGCGTTTAAAGGCATAAACTTTGTCCTTAAGAAACTGGCAGTAAATTGATACATGAAATGGGAAACAGTTCCAGTGCTCAGTGAACAGCCCTATGAGGTGAGTAGATATGAAGCGGATGCTGCAAGAGTGTCGTCGAAGAAAAATTCAGTCTTGCTTGGTAATTTAGAAAAGGGCTTTTCAAATGAGGTTTGCTTGGTCAAAGGTTTAAAGAAGAAGAATGAGCCCTGGCTGGTTTCTCAGTGGTTAGAGCACCAGCCTGCATACTAAAGGGTCCCGGGTTCGATTTCAGCCAAGGGCACATACCTCGGTTGCAGGCTCTATCCCTGGCCCCAGTCAGGGCGAGGGCAGGAGGCAACCAATCAATGTGTCTCTCTCACACCTATGTTTCTCTCTCTCTTTCTCTCTCTCTCTCTCCCTTCTACTCTCTCTAAAAAGCACTAGAAAAAAATACCCTCAGGTGAGAATTAAAAAAAAAAAAAGTATGAGCCCTGGGCCATGCGGCCCAGTTGGCTGAGCATTTCTCTGTAGACCTAGAGGTCACACATTTGATTCCTGCTTGGCCCACAGGCCTGGGTTTGGGGCTTGATCCCCAGTAGGGGGTGTGCAGGAGGCAGGTGATAAATGTTTCTCTCTCATTGATGTTTTTCTCTCCCTTCCTCTCTCTTCCTCTCTCTCTTAAATCAATAAAAAACATTTTTTAAAAAAGAATGAGAGTAAATTAAGCAGAAGGGGGGGAAGGACATATTTTTAAAGAGGAAGAAAAGTATGTGCAAAGTCGTGGCAAGTTTTCTATATTTCGGGGGTAACAAATGGCTTGGAGTGGTTGGTGTATGTGGGAGAAGTGAAGGGGATATGATCAGTAAGGGATGTACATACAGGATAAGCAGAATTTACCCCACTCTAGTCATGAGAGCTAAAACTCTTTTTTTTATTTAATTTTTTGGAAAAATATATCTTTATTGATTTCAGAGAGAGGAAGGGAGAGGGAGAGAGAGAGAGAAACATCAGTGATGAGAGAGTCATTGATCGGCTGCCTCCTGCACGCCCCCTACTGGGGATCGAGCCCGCAACCCAGGCATGTGCCCTGACTGGGAATCGAACCATGATCTCTGGATCTTAGGTCGATGCTCAACCCTTGAGCCACGCCCGGCAGGGTGAGAGCTAAAATTCTTTGAAAAGAGAGGTGACATAAACAGATTCAGTCTTTTGGAATATGTTTCTGGCAGTGAGAAAAAGCAAGCAAGACTGGAGGCCTGAGACCTTCTGGAGAAATTCTAGGTATTTAGAAAGCAGGGATAAATTTAAGTTGGGGACAAATGGTATTGACTAGAGAGAGATTTAAGATCTAAACCATCAGGCTTGTTTACTGACTGGTCAGAGGTTGGGGATGGATGGGAGAATTGTTTGACGTAATCTTCTAAATGTCTGGATCGGTGAGCTCATACTCTCATTGAGATCGAGACCTGGGATAAGGCAAAGATTAGAAGGGAGAGACACTGAGTTTATCTGTTGATGTCTTTATACTGAGGTACCCATGAAATACCTGAATCTCAGTTAATCTGAAATTCAGGGAAATAGGTCAGGCCTGGAGTTGTAGATTTGGGTGTCAATTTGAAGGGGTAATTGCAACCATCTGCATAAAAGCAATCAACTTGGGAAATTTTTTTATTGTTCCTCGCCTTGACACAATTGTCTGATTAGGTAATTTTAAAGTCTCCTTCCCATAGATTTCCTAAGAAAAAATGTCTAGGATATGTTAGTGATTTATTCGGAAACATCCCCATTAGTTTTAAAACAAGTAAATTGAGTCATATTGTTAGATTTTAAATTGATATGTCCCTCTAAGAAAACAAGTTCTATAGCAGTCATTGCAAATATCACTTTTAGAATAGATATTATTAATTATAAACAATGGTGTATGCCTGTTTTAACTTTTTACTATGTGATTAAATTGCTGATTCAAGTTTTCTTCCAAATAAATGGGTTTGGTTGGAAGACAAGTTGTGTCAAACAAGAATTCCCACATGGTAGGGTCCCGGAGCAATCTGTCGTGATGAAATATAAATTATGTCTTTATCTCTCGCAAGACTATTGATAGTTAGGTGACTGGGCTAGACATTAAATCATGTAGTATCTGAATCACATTACTACTATTGGTAGATTGTAACTATAAATTGGAAATTATTATACTTTTCTTTTGGAGTGACTTCATCACTGTTTCATGATTGAATAACTTTAAATGTAGACACTTATATGGCTTTTAATATCTAAACTCCTCAAATGTGATGTGTCTTATGACTTTTATTTCTCATGGTTTTAACTTAACGCATTTAGAAATGGTGAACTATTTTATATAAAGACTTCATTGTCTTTGTTATAATGATTGTAACTTATTTTAATAACATTTTATATATCAGATATATAAATTACATTTCTCCACTAGCCCTTTTCAATGTGGCATATGCAGCATAATATAGCAGAAATCTTAGTTTGGGGAGATCCTGTTCAGCCTACAAGAATTAATACAGTCTAAAATAGTAGGTCAAAATTTAAACTGTGCTAATTCTAAACCTTAAAATCTAACCATTTGAGGCATTAGCAATCCTTAACAGTGTCATAAATCATTTTCACTTTTTAGCAAAGTGACAAAAATTGCTACATTTCATAATGCTATTTTTGCAGTCATGTTCTGTTATAAATAAATTTGGGCTCCAGGCCAAGGAGAACTTTGGAGAACTTTTAAGTTTGAGAGACTGTCTCACAGCTGGAAAGCACCCCAATGTGGATCGATCACAGAAGAATATGTTTTTCATTATCCAGCTCTCCACCAAACTATTTCTTGTAGCTTGAAAATAATAAAGATTTTGTAAGCCTCAAGAGGTCTTTTTTGATCCATGAATGAAGTTACCCTGGATTCATATAACTAAAATCTGACTTCCTTTTAGCCATTGAAATTCAAAACCCTCCCATTTATTAGTGTGGAATCAGAAAATTCTTCCCAAAAATGTCAAAAACTTTGTATTTTAATGAAGTCAATGTCAGTGCATAGCAAAAGTTTTGATTCCATTTAAGGTGATTGCAATACAATGTGAAAGGAAATGTATGTAGCGTGAGTAATGGAATCGAGTTAATTAACACAAAATATTAGAGAATGCATTCAGGTAGCCTTCACATCACTTTTTACAGTTTTCTTTAATCAGAATTGCACTTTTTTCCCTTTTACTTATCACAAAAACAATTTTATTTCTATTTCAATGTTTAGTTTATGAATTTTCAGAAAAGTGATGTATTTTATTTTGTGATTGCTTTAAACAATAATGTGTCTTCTAGCCCATTCTTGAATCCATAATGCCATTTTACCTCCTATGCATTGTACATCCTTAGAACCTTTTGTAGAGGAAACCAAGTATAATTTATAGAATCTTCTCTACAATTTCTCTACAACTACAGTCTCCACTTATAATAAATAAGACAGTTGAAAAACTGAGTTGAGTTGTTGTATATGACTGAGGCACCCTAGTAAATTAGTAGTGTATCTGAAGTAATATCCAAATCTAGATCACATATGTATCCAGGTTTTATATATATACACATATATATGCAATTTTAAAGCAATTTTCCTCATAGTAAAATTGGGAATTATTATTAGGAATTGTTTTCTATAACCATCTGAGTCAAAAGGAAATAACTATGGAATAACAAGTTTTAAAAAGTGGCACAATCACCCGTATTTCCAGGTGGAAAAAAAAATTGATGCAACATGTTGAACTTTGGTAATTCATGTTCCACCAATGAACCCAAACACACAAGAAATACTTGACTCAAATTGCTTACAATAAATGCCAATCCTCATTTTTTCATATCAAGGAGAGATGGGGATTTGGAAAAATTTTAAAAATCTGCAGATAATCTTCAAATCTCATTTCTGACACAATTTTTAACTTCCTGCCCTATCAATTTTTTTAAACCCGATTTTGAAACAGAATTGCCTTCTCCTGGCCCCTGCCTGCCCCCTTGTGGAGAGCAGCGGGATAAAAAGGGGAAAGGACAGGGCAGGGCATCCCGGGCGAGGTAATGAATAAATTCTTAAGATAGGTGTGGCCACATGTCCCTAGATAAGAACATCTAGTAACAAGTCTTATATTTCAAAATAATGCCCTATTTTTAATATTAAATTTATATTTAACTACTGAGTGTCAGCTGGCTCACTCTGCTTGAAGATTGCAGGAGGGAATCCCAGAGGAAGCGACAGGCAACAGGAAATTGTTATCCAGTGCGCTTTCCAGGGTTTAGCTAAATCACTGGCCGGAGCTGACTTTCTTATTAAATGCCGGTGCTTTGTGAGAGTGAAAGAGTGGTAGTGCCTCCTATTTTCATGAGAATGTTTTTCTTGTACGGATGGAAGAAGATGTATCGCTTCCCAGATCTGTTTAAACGGCCTGATTGTTTTACTTTAGTTCCTGCGGGCAGCATCTCAACAAATAAAAGTTTCTGTTTCTTTGGGTCCATTGGACTAGTAAAAAAATCATGGCCCAGTAAAAATTCGGGCAGGGACTTTTGAAACAGATAAACAGAACCCTTGACTCATAACCAATAACGGAATAAATAAGATTTTTATTATAAAATGGTCGGGAAAATCTCAACTCCTTCCATTGTAAAATCTCCCCTATCTTTCCATAACAAAGCTGATTTGGCAAACACTAAGTGGTCATTATTTAACGGTAACATAATTGAGAACTCGAAATGGTTCAGTTTTCCTTACACCAGTAGGGGGGAGAGTGTACCCCAACTTTCTGTGCTTGTTTGGCCTGGGGCCTCGAGCAGCCCTTTCCTCCCCCAGCTGTTTGTGGGTGCACTCTTCCTTAAATAATGGGCTCTGTGGAGGGGACCTCAAGGGGATTGAGGGAATGAAGAGCTCTGGAGAAGAGAAAGAGACGAAAGACACTTTGAAAGGCGAAACAAATGTTAGGAGTTCATGTAGGCCGAGACATTTAAGTTTTCTTCTATTAATATGGGGATTGTTCAGCTATTTCGATCAGAGAGCCCACTTAACAGAATAAAAAAGTTCTGAGGATACTCTCAAGCATTGCATGCAAGTGTTGACTTGGTATTGTTTTCTGTAAAAAGACTCAAAGTCGGACTCACATAAATGGATGTTTTAGACTTGGGACACTAGGAGTTCGTAGAAAATAATATTCGATATTTTGAGCTATTAGAAACATGCCTATGGGCCTGTGCTCTTTCACGTAAATATCATTATTTTAAAGTTAAATGGAAGAGATTATCGGAAAAAGAATCGATCCCCCCAATTGAACAAACAATGACAAAGCTGTGTGTGTGCGTGTGGATCCAGTTTTGTGTACAGAAGTGCAGATACACATACTTACTTTTATCTTCCTTTTCGCCTACCATTTTTAAAAGGCAGGGCCAACAGCGTGCGATTCCATTTTTCCCTTCGCCTGCACCGAGCTCTGCACACCCTGCTTCTTTCTTTGGCTTTTCAGCACCTTCAGATCCCTCACATTCTTTTATGGCAGAGCACAGCTCTCTCACTTTTCCTAACAAGAAACACACATTGCAGTTAAACAGACGAGGTCATCCCCATGCTCGCGTCACAGGTCAAGCAAGATCACTTACATTTTTCAGGGGGTCACCTCTTCTCGCTGGGTGGGATCTGACCTTTTTCCTTTTCATAGAAAAGAAACCACCCCAGATGTTCACCACCGCTTCTTTTTTTCCCATTCCCTTCTCCGTTCGCTGCCAAACACACATCCTTAAACATCATTCATCTTGTTTGTTATCTTTCACGATGTTGACAAAAATTGGATCTCTATTTCTACCTAAATGTGTTTTAAAATAAAAACACAGGACAAACAAAAACACCAAACTGTGGTTTAGAATAAACGTTAGGCCACAGATACTCATTTTTTTTATATTTGAGGATGTAATTTAGAAAACTCCTTGGTAATTTCAGTTTATTATAAAGTCATGACTAAGATGCATCTCTCTGTGTATCTGTGTTGCCATCTTAATGTCACCCATGGGGTGCACTCTTCTCCTAACCACCTGCACATGGAGCAGTCTTTGGGGGAGTAGCTCTGAGAATGTAAGATTTCTTCTGCTTTTCCTGTGTGGATTGTCCTTCCTGATTCTTCATTGATTATCCCAGATAATTTGTTTCTTTAGAGGTCCTTCATATTTTCTCATCTAATACAACCAAGTTTCCAAGAGTTTTGTACTGATTGGAAGTATATACATAATACTCCTATTTTTATCTCTCTAATTGTAGTGATATCTGCAGAAATAATTGTTACTATCAATAACAATTTCATGGCTTGAATTCTGCCTTCTTTATGAAGCTCAACCATAGTTGATTGATTAATTTGGCACATAATAATTGAAAACATACTGCATGACAACTATTACTCCAGGTGTTAGAGGTACAGCAGTGACCAAAAAAACAAAAAAGTGCCTCTTCATGCAGCTTACAGTCTAGTGAAAATAGACTTTCAAATTGTAAACAGCCAATATATTGAAAAATAAATGTCTCCTCTGTAACCACTACCAAACTGAGAGCCCTAGACCAGTCAGCTTGATTTATGTATTTTTTTTACTTTCATTTCCAGTGATTTTAATTTTGAAATAACTTAAAATTTTTCCATCTCTTTTACATCCCTAAATTTGTTTTTATTAAATTCTGGAGTTGGAACAAAATAATACATTTTAAAATAAAGGAATCTGGCAAAAATACCCCATACCTTTTGTCACCATACAAATTTTATTGGGGAACATTAATACCCTATAAAAACCCATAACCAATATGATTTTTAAAAAGAAGCCCACTGTCTAATATTTTGGTTAGAAGAACAATTCTGTAAATTAAAATCACATTTCCCATGAGATGAACCATTTTTCCCAAGGAAAGTTTGTTCATTTCAGAGATGAAAAATCTTTATGAAGACCCAGCTAACAGCTTATCTTAATTCTAAAATTTTACTCTTAAAGACTCTAATGTTAAGTAGCAATTAACTTATTCAATCAAAGGGCTCAATTATTAATATCTTCACTGTGAATTATTAAAAACTAAAATAAAATGACGACAAACAAATGTACCCAAGAGAGTTTTATCAAATCTCATTATACCACAGCCACTTAATGTATTAAAGTAAATGAAATATTAAAAAAGCCTTGAGGAGCTCTATATATACTCTTCTCTAATGCCATTTTCCTTTCAGCTCCAGAAATAACTTCTACTATGAGTTCTGACTTTCATGTTCCCTGTACACTTTTGCCTTCTTGACCTCTTTTCTCTACAATAAAAATCTCAAAAAAATTAGATTTACCATTGTGTTGGTGCAAAAATGGCTATTACTCAGAATGGACTCAGTGTCATATATTAAATATTATTATATTCACTTATTTCATCTGTAAAGATTAATCACTCAGTTGCCACTTGCTGAATGCCTTTTGCATCATCTTAGAGAACTGGTTGCATAGTTTCGGTTGTTATTTTCTGGCATTTAAAAAAAACAAACGGTATTTGCCTTTATTTGTGCATTCATTCACTATCTGCATTCAAGTTGCTATCAATGACACTTTCAATTTCACTCATGAGTGCATACAGTCAGACAAGCACCATAAATATGGGGCAGACTTCTTAAGCATATGGCTGTTCCTTGGGACACACGAGGTCGTTTTCCTGTGTTCTGCAGTGGAAAATGTGCTGTGTGTCCGTCTGTGCGCACGTTTAAAACAAAGGAGGGGGGAGTGAGGTTCAGCTGGCTCCTCAGCGTAACTCGCAATATACTGCAAGCTTGCACTTAAACGCTGGCGTGTTTAGAGACGAGGCCCTGGAAAACTGTGCATTTCGCCTGGAGAAAGTGTCTGCTGCTGCTTGGCTGGAGAGTGCAATGCCATAATTTGTGTCATTTTTTTTGGACAAGCAATGCTACAGAATGTCATCCACACCTTTAAGATTTGCTAATTTCCTCCAGGAGTTTTGCTGTTTCTCATGCCAGTTAGTGGTCGAAAAATAGCTTCTTCCATTCATCAGATGAGGTCATGCTCTGTTCCTGTTCACATTTGAACGTACTAGGAGTTGAAGTGATATCAACAGGGGGAAAAAGTAGCTGCTTGCTTTTGACGATTACTTCTGTGCGTGCGCTCTTGAGGGACTTCAGGATGGCTGTGCCGAACTATTTTCTTGAAGACGTTTAAATTTTCTTCACCTTAATTAATGAATGAAAAGTGGCTGTATCAGCTACTGTGTTAAGTCATTAAAAATGCCAATACCACTATAATAAATTAACCCTGTCATAACTACTCTAGTCTGAGAATATGCTTGGATATTTTCAAAATATTCAAATCTGGTTAAGCTCTGGAAACATCAATCCAGGCTCCCTGGTTCCTGATAGAAGACACCACTCTTGCTCTCAGGAACTGCAATCTAGTGGACCTGTTTACTAGCAACTAAACATGCCCAGCTTTCTCGCAGGGTGCTTTTATTTTTCCCCCCTCTATCTGAGATTTCAACCTGTACCTCTTGGATCTCTCTATGTTCAAGTTCTGATGATCTTTCCAAGTGTCAGCTCAAATGGTACAAATTCCTTAAAATCTTCCTCATTTCCTACTCTGTCGTCTTGACCTCTGTATTTCCCCATTTCTATCAATATGAAAGTATTTCTTGTCTTCTGAAACCCCCTGCCTTTGTCAGTGTGCATCTAATGGTATTCACAGCTTTCTTCCTTAGGCTTAACCGTATCTTCTTTACATGCTCTTATCTGCTAGGTCAGGGCAAAGGATTTGTTAAATATATACTTCTAATGTGTAAAACTCTGAGCACAGCATTAGCCCTTAGTACATACTTACATGAGAAATAGATAGCAGCCATTACTAGTCCTAGATTATGTGTTGAAATGCAGAGTTGAGTAATATACACTGTTTTTTCTCTTGAGAAACTCACAGTCTACTTGAGGACACCAAGCAAAAAATAAATTATGGCAAAACAACTCTTCTTCTTATCATCACAGAACAGGGATCACAGAACAGAGAGAAAACATGAAGTGATATACTCTGGACAATGTACTTTACTTTTATCGAAACAATGCTGCATATTTCTATATTTGTATTATTATATTATGTCATGTTATGTTATATTTATTATACAGATATGATAACTGAATCTGAGGTTAACGTGCTCAATGTAAGTAACTTGTAAGTAGCAAGGATAGGCTTTGGGTTGCAGAACTTGCTAAGCCAGAAATTCTCAGAAACATGAGAAGAAGAATCTAACGGTTTGGAGTGATGATGACAGAGCGGCTACAGATCCAGCCCAAGAGGAGGTTGCACTTGAGCCTTGAAAGGCGAGTCGAAACAGCAAAGTACGAAGGGCTGGGGGACAGTGACAAGGGCAGACATGAGGTGTGAAACATCATGGGGAAGGAGGGGACATGGAAAGAGTTCGGCGTGAGTGAGACAGAGAGTGATGAGGCAAGAAGTGGGCAGGAATAAAACTGCACAGGGCATTTAGCGTCTACACCATTGAGTTTCAACCCAGTCATGGTGAAGAGTCTTACGCAGAAGGGTGAAGGTGTCGTTGTTGCTCTAGTAGATTGGAGGCAAGTATTACAAGTAAGAGGCTATAGCGCTAAATGACTGAGTGGCACTCATGACAGAAACATGGGAGATAAATGAAGACGTGGAGGACAGAAGTGAGCAGGCAGACGGGTGTTAGGACTGGAGTGGTGTGGAGGCAAATCAGTAAGGGGGGGATCAGATTTAGGGGGCTAGATGGTAAAGTAAAAATGTGTGCTGTGGCTAATGAAATGCACTTTATACATTTCGTATCTCATTAATAAAATTACAAAGCAATGGATTAGCAAGTTGTCTGCCAGTATAATGCTGATCATGCAGAGCAACTCTGCGTCTCTTAGCTTTAAACAGCTATTCTTCAAGAGCCCAGAGGACATGAAACTTTGTGGGTCCTTTTATGGATTTATCAAACATTCCACATCAAATGCACTTGGATATTTACTGACTTATCTTGAACTGAAGTATTGCCTTTAGAAGGGCATCACGTCAGCAGATGAACTAAAGTGTTTCCTTTCAACATTGAATTCAGCATCACCCCCTAAAAATAAATATTTAAATGATTAGAAGGGCCTTCCTGACTATGTGAATTTCCTGTTCATTCAATCTATCATTTTTTCTTTATACAAAGCTCATTCACTCGTGTTTGCCTACTTTCCTGTCAACTCTTTAAATGCATGTAATTCTCTATTCATGCCTGACAATGAGTTAATGAAAATATCCATGGAGTCAATACTTTTTATAATTATCTGAAAATCTTTTACATTCTCATACAAGAGCAATCAGTGTTGCCCGGGGAGGGGAACAAACTAGTTAGATATTTTTCCTTTGCTCGTTCGTGTGTCTTATTAACAACCCCTGAGCCAAATGCAACACTAACTTGTCTGTAATTTACTCTATAGCAAGTCAAGAAGGAGGTGAACCTTTTCCTTCAAAATCTGCATGTTTTGGCAAGCTTTCGGGAGTCATTAGATGCTGAAAATTTACCACACTGTATAATTATAGCTCCATTTCTATTAAGATATTTGACTTGAAGAAAGTCCATTTGAAACCGTATTGCATAATGCCAATAACTACAATAGTAAAATGTAGCACCACCTAGGATTTATATACTCTCATCCGTTACAAGTATTAAAAGTATTTTCCGTTTTCACTGCTCTACATTCTTCGTAGCCCTGTGTCAGTGCGGTTGGTCTCTGATGGTGTATTCCAGGGATTTCTTGCCCGTGTTATCTTTAACGCTGGGATCAGAAATGTTAATAAAGGCTCACTGGTGATGGGTTGAACTGCGATTCTCTTTATATCTGTTTACTACTCACTGGTATTTATTGAGCAAGTACTTTCTTCTGTGTGTGTGTGTGTGTGTGTATGTGTGTGACAGAGAGAGTCGGTGCTGTACCCAAGTTCAAAGCACAATTTAGAAACAGGGAAGGGAGAGGTTTATTCCATTTGAGGAATCTTAGGATGACGATGGTAATGCTGGAAGATGGGAAGGGGGCATAAAACACTAGTTTGGGCCCCTTTCAGACCCAAGGTCAAATTCTTGTTCAGCTAATTGCATAAGTGCGTTGCTGTGGCGAGTTATTTGGTCTTCCTGAACTCCCATTTCCTAATTTGAAAAACAGAACTAAAAATTCCCACTCTGTGGTTTGGGGCAAAGAGGGACTATTACAGAATTAATATTTGTAAAAATATCTGCACTAGTAATCTCTCAATGATGTCCCTTGTATGACGTGTGTTCATTGCCGTTATTACTATGCTCAGTATTGCTGTTGTTTATTTTACTATTGCATAAGGTGTTCCTGGAAAGAGTTGTTAGGTATCAAAAAACTTCCAGTTGGAAAACTTCTGTTTTTTAGACAAGATAAAGTAGGTCACATGTAAAAGTAGGTCCAGATTTGATCTGGACTTTTAATTTACCCTGACCAGCTCTGGGCCTTTTAGATGGTGAAGCTATATAAAAGTGTATCTTTGGGGGGCAGTCTTCTGACATTATCTAAATTATTTAAGCATAATGTAGTTTCTCTATTGGTCGAGAGGTTAAAGTTGGTAATTGTAGGTCTCATTCACTATAAAATTTTGTAATTCTGTATAAAAATACTATCATCTTAAATCAGATTATTTCTGTATATTTAATCTCATGGAATCTTTTTGTTTTGGCCAACAATGTTTGTATATGTCAAGATATTTGAAAAAAATGTATATACGATATGATACTCTGATTTTTTTTTCAATTAACACTATGGTTTATATTTTCCACATATTCATAGAACTTGACACTGCAATTTTTAAAAATTACAAAAAATATGTATATGATGATACATATATCCCCTATTCATGGACATTCAGATTTCCAAACTTGTTTGCAGATTTAGATTTTTATAAATTAAACTGTGTTGAGCTCTGCAGTTCCTTAGAGCTGTTTCAGTATTTTTTACTTTTCTTGCAAATAACTTTCCAGAATTGAAATTCCTGAGTGAAATGTTATTACACATTCTTAAGAATTCTGATAAATATGCTACTCTGCTTCCTGAAAGCATTATAACTTTATACATTTCCGTGAGTGCTGGATACTTACTAACTTTCTGTGTTTTCAGGACATCCACATATTATTTTAATTCAAACTTTTTGTGTTAATAGGGTTAAATTTTAGATCACATTGTCATTCTCTAATCATTTATTTGTGAATCAGAAGCTATAAACTATAGTCTCTTCCCCAATCCCACATTTCCTATCACCCTCTCCTGCATTGTTTTCTCCCTGGCAGTTACTACCAGCATCATCACATTTACTTTTCTTTTTTAATGTCCATCCCTCCTGCATAGAGGCAACACTGTGGTCCATTTGCATGCTGCTCTTTCTGCAGATTTAGAAAGTTGCATGCCATATATTATGTGCTTAGTAAGTGTTTGTCGACTTAATAAATGGGTAGCTATACTTCTTTATTTTGGTCATTTTTTTAGTCCATTTATCTTTAAAGTAATATATGTTTTCTTAAAAATGGAGACTGTTCAACATGTATAGGAATCCTTATTTTAGGCTCTGAATGTTTTCCTAGTTTGTTGTTTGACATATATATTTAATAAATATATATTTAATAAATAAATATGTGTATACTATATATAGTTCAATATAGATATTGTAGGAAACTAAAGAAAACAGAAACTAAAGTGGTGGTTGCCAGGGATGAGCGTGGGAAATATGGTGAGATGTTGGTTGGAGTACAAATTGCATTCTTAGGATGAGTAAGTTCTGGGAATCTAATGTACAGCGTGGTGATTATAGTTAATAATACTGTATCTTATCCTTGAAAGTTGCTAAAAGAGTAAATATTAAATGTTTTCACCACAAAAAAAGAAATGTTAAATATGTGACATGATTGAGGTGTTCATCTTAAACTGACACCATGTTAGACATCGATCATATCTCAATAAATCTGGAAAAATTTGATGTTTTAAATGTTTAAACATCAGTTCATCTTTTCTTTTGCAATTACTATTAACTCTACAGCTTTCAAGATCAGTAATTTCTCTTTTATTTTTGAGGTTGTTGTACACGAATGTTTGGTTCTATTAGACTTTAGTTTATGGTGGCTCCTTCCATTATTGATTGTTATGATTATTTTATTTCACTATTAATTAGGTTTCTGCTGTGGAGGTTAACATGTTGTTTTCACATTCACTGTTGTCCTAGTTTTTGGATAAATTTTAGGACTTTATTTTTTATAATTCTTCTATTGAATTATCATATGCAGCCTACAGCTTCATTTCTATTTGCCAGGTAGTTTTATTGCTCTGAATGAAACCTTAGGTACATTTTAGAATAACACAGTAAAGCTCAAACAACTCCCGCTGGTGTTTAGATGGAAGAGTTTCCAGCCTCTAAGTAAATGAGAAAATGCTCAACACCTTTAAACTTATCAGCCTTTCCATCCACACAATTTATATTTCTCTTAAATTATTCACATTTTAAAGGAAATATTTTTCATATTGCTTTAAGATTATCTTCACGTCTAACACACGCGTTCTTTACATTAGGCTTATCTCTGTGTAGTTTACATTTACGTTTTTTGAGAATTAGATTTTGTTATATTTTATAATTTAATATTATTAGTATGTTGAAATATTATTCTACTCTTACTTTGCTACTGGCAATTTATTAACCACTTCTACTAATTCTAATTTTTGTTAGTTTATTAGTTTTGGGTTATGGGAATTAAATTAAATCATTATCAAATGATTTTTTTTTTTTCTATCATCATGGAAGTTGGGGAAATATTGACATAAGTAAAATTTTAAGTTTTTTTGTTTTCTTTAAATGACCTGGTAGACTGGAATATGGGTATATCTAACCTACCTTATCAATAGGGAATTCCCCCTCTCTCCATGAAAAATCATAATTTGCACCAACTCCCTGGTGGCTTCATTCCTCCATATAATCACATGCAAGCCCAATCTCTTCTCCTTATATTCAAGGTAGACATCACTGGGAATAATAGAAAACACAGGAGAGACACTGAACTGAGTCTTGTCAGAAGATCATAATAAGTGAATTTGATTACCTCCTCTTAGGCTTTAAACAACCCTACCAAAAGACATTTCATGGATTTTATTTAACCCAACACTTTCCTAAATTAATATATTTTAGAAACTTTTCCTGTGCTACCTCGCCCTCAACAACTATTAATATTCTACAAAACCAATGCTTTAAGAAGCAAATTTATGAAAATGCTAAAGAAATAATACTCCTGTGCGATATCATAATAGCCACTTAATGTAAGTTATATAAATGTCTAACCTCTATGCTGTACACCTGAAACTAATATCATATTAAATGTCAACTATAATTGAAAAGTAAAAGAAAAAATAACTGCCACTTAAAAGTGAAAAATTCAGACAAAAAAGTAGTTGTGTATATTTCTAACAAAGCGATACCCATGTATCTACCTTTTATTTTAGTAAATTTTAGCATAAATTATTTTTTTCTGTTTTAACAGATCAGTAAATTGAGACACTAAAAATTTTAGTTTGAAATATCAAGATCCAGTACTTAAAACTTTCTTTCTTTGGATTACTTCTTAGGCACATTTTATTTCTCAAGGGGGTTCATAGATCTGAGTAACAAATTTTCCATAGGCACACTCATGAAACAATATATATTCTTGAAGAAATATCACAGATTCAATGAAGTCTATATGTCAAATGCTTTTGTAAATTTCTTTTTCAGAGATTATGGACTCTTGGTGAGCCACAAAGCATATATTAACCAAAGTAATGACTAAACCAAAGTTTTTGGAGTAAAACTGTATACTTAATAGTAATATTTTGGATTTTTGTCTATAAATATATCTGACTAAATATTGTTTTTAAAAATGTGTCTACTATTTTTAAAAAAGCAAACTCAGAATCTTAACCATAAAGAAAAATATACATTTTAAAATTTGATAACAAATTCTATTTCATCACTTAGTTTTATAAGGGAACATAATCAACATTCTTAAAAAGCTACTTTATGGAAATGGTTGAAAAATGAAAAAACTGTAATTTCTTTTTTTATATAATGCAAAACAAAGAACTAGAAAGTTTTTAATGATTTGAATTATGAATTTAAGTAAATTACTTTGTATATGCAGATACAGTATTTAAAATTTAGTTTTTTTGTAAAGAAGAAAGAAGCAGTTCTTTTATTATTCTTAAGATTCAACAATAGGAAAAGAAAATATAAAGAGTGAATAAAAAAATGTTTCAAATTGAGCCAAAAGTGTCAGGTAATAGAGCAACAACACACTAAGCAGATCTCTGACTACCAGAATTTTGGATCAAGTCCCAGCTTTAGAAGTTGGATGAAACTGCTGTGGTGTTTGCCAAAACTGATGGAGGCTCTAAAAATGCAAAAAATAAAATAAAATAAAGATCTGTTTATAAAGATGGAAATGTTCTTTCTTCTCCATTAATAGTGTTTCTTTCATTTCCAGAATGATTTAATTCCCAAAATCTGTTACCATAGCACATTTTATAACTTATTTTGAAGGCATGTAATAATGACAATAAAATTAAATTTTTAAAAATTGTGCATCAGAATCTTTATGAAAGCATAAGAAAATTTCAGATATATAAGGCTGAAAATAAGATTGCTATTCCCTTTTCATGGCTGAATTCTTTAGTAAGTAAAGTTGTATGGAGATGTGGGGACAAAGAACTCTGCCTTTATTAAGTCACAGAATTGTTCATTCATCCATTCCTACTTAAGAAAAACAAACAAAAAATGAGATAGTTTTCACACAGATTCATTATATCACAAGCTACTTTTGGGAAGAAATGCATCATGATAAGAAATGAGTACACAAACACAATTTTGGCTCATTATATTGACTTCACCCTATATTTGTATATTTTAAGTTTGTTCTTTTAATCAGGGAAACATAATTCAAAGTCTAGAAGAGACTGTTGTTTAAAGGCTGATATTATGCTTAAATACTTTTTTTCTCTCTCTCTTAAAACAAGAATTTAACTAAAATTAATTTTTTAAAATTGTCACTTTTTTGGAAAATTACAATAAGCATTCTAGTTTAATTAAATGAGATTCAAGATTCCTGTCACACCTAGAAAATATATATTATGGGTGCATAACAGTTGAAGGACTGAAAAAATGCCAATAATTAAAAAGACAGGAGTTCTGGGAAAGAACTTTTTATACTGAAAACACATTTGGTAAAGTATTCCAAGCAACCAAATTTAACAAACATATAATTATTTTAATTGTGCTAAAAAGCACGTAAAATATGCATTGATGCCAATGTAGACACTTGAGAAGTCAATGGAATATTTTGAAAAGTTTGGTGCCTATATATAATTATTCTTAGATATGTGCATATTGGTGCCAAGTTCTGCTTGTATTTAGAATCATATTGGTATAGTTTTTGTTTAGAGTCTATATAATCTCAACATTGTATTTGTGAATGTTCTCACCTATTCAAAGATTGATTAAAATCTATCATGACACAACATAGGGAAAATAATCCATCTTGGGTCAGGTATAGGACCAAATTATGAATTATCTTGAAGCCAAGCAGAGAACTTCAAAGTTAATGTTTTATGTTCTTAAACAGGGCAAATGATTTGATGAAAATATTGCTCTGTCTGGTGAGGAGAAAATTTTAGTGGCGAAGAAACTAGGAATAGAAATATCAGGAATGGGACATTTATAGTAATAATATAGTTTGTTGAGTTACCTTGTTCCCAATATTTTGATACTTACTATTAATTTTTGCCTGTGGTTCTATGTTTTAAAAAGCTTATTTTAAAAAACAGTATTTATTAACTAATTCATTTACTAATTTTTATCATTTGACAACTCTACACTGAGTTGTTATAATTACAGGCCCCTCCAAAACCAAACAAATGAAAAAACAAAAAAGATACCAGATAATTGTATGATCATATGTAATATGTACACAGAATTTCTAGTTAGCTTCTTAAAATATTGCTAATTGCCAGTTAATACCCATTTACATCATCAAAGACTCAGAAGGACTTTGTACTCTATGTTAGTAACCACATGGGTAGAAGTGAGAGAAGAGGTAACAGTGTTAGGAAAATTGGACAGATACATGCCAGAAAAAGAAACTAGACCACATCTTTACACCATATATAAGAATAAACTCAAAATGGATTAAATACTTAAACGTAAGATTCAAAAACATAAAAATTCTAGAAGAAAACATAGGCAGGAAAATCTCAGATGTTTCTTGTAGCAATATTTTTTCTGATATATCTCCTTGGGCCAGGGAAACAAAAGAAAAAATAAACAAAGGGGACTACATCAAACTAAAAGGTTTTTGCACAGCAGAGAAAACCATCAACAAAATTAAAAGACAACCCACTGAATGAGAGAACAGTTTTGCCAATGATATATCTGATAAGAGGTTAATATCTAAAATCGATAAAGAACTTATACAACTCAACACCAAAAACCAAACAATCCAATTAAAAAATGGGCAAAGGACCTGAATAGACACTTCTCCAAAAAGGACATACAGATGGGCAATAGACATATGAAAGGATGTTCATTGTCACTAATAATCTGAAAAATGCAAATTAAAACCACAATGAGATATCACCGCACACCTGTCAGAATGTCCACCTTCAGTAAATCAACAAACAAGTGTTGGCCAGGATGGGAAGAGAAGGGAACCCTTGTGCACTGTTGGAGGGAATGCAGATTGGTGTAGCCACTGAAAGCCTGGAGTTTCCTCAAAAAAATAAAAACAGAACTGCATTATGACTCAGAGATTCCACTTCTTGAAATATATCCAAAGGAACCCAAACCACTAATTCAAAAGAACATACGCACCCCTATGTTCATAACAGTGTTATTTACAATAGCCACGATTTGGGAGCAGCCCAAGTGCCCATCAGTAGATAAGTGGATAAAAAAGCTGTGGGACATTTACACCATGGAGTACTACTCAGCAGTAAAATAAGAAGAAAATCTTAGCTTTGCAACAGCATGGATGGACCTAGAGAGTATTATGCTAAGTGAAATAAGCCAGGCAGAGAAAGACAAATACTATATGATTTCACTCATATGTGAAATATAATGAACAAAATAAGCTAACAAGCAAACTAGAAACAGTCTCATAGATACAGAGAACAGACTGACATCTGGGAGGCTGGGTGGAAAAGGTGAACAGATTACCCCAAAAACCAAACAAAACTTATAGACAGACAACACGACGGTAATTACCAGAGGGAAGGGGGGTGGGGCAGGTAGGAGAGGGTAAGTGGGGGATAAATGGTCGTGGAAGGAGATTTAACTTCGAGTGGTGAACACACAATACAATGCACAGATGATGTGTTGTAGAATTGTACACTTGAAATCTATATAATTTTATTAACCAATGTCAGCCCAATAAATTCAATGATTCTTTTAAAAGCATGATTTCAGACAATCAGGATGCAAATCCTGGCCATACATATAAAACAACTGTTTCTTTATGAGGTTGGAGCGATTTTGCTTTTTCATCATCTCATTAACCAGAATGGGCAACCAAAAAATATATATAAAGAAAAATCCTGCCCTGCCCAATGCGGCTCAGTTGGTTGGAGCATCATTCTGTGCACCGAAGGGTCTCACTCAGGTTTCAGTCCTGTTCAGGGCACATACCCAGGCTGTCAGGCTGTCAGGCTGTCAGGCTGTCAGGCTGTCAGGCTGTCAGGTTGTCAGGTTGTCAGGCTGTCAGGGCACATACCCAGCTTGCTGGTTCCATTCCCGGTTAGGGCACATACCCTGGTTGCGGGTCTGATCCCTGGCCGGGTTAAGTACAGGAGGCAACCCATCCATGTTTCTCTCTCACATCGACTACCCTCTGCCTCTCCCCCTCTCCTCCCCCTCCCCCTCTCTCTAGAATCAATGAAAAACATATCCTTGGATGAGAATTTTAAAAAATCTTAATGGGACTTCTGTTTTTAATCAGAGATTCGGAAATAAATATTCCTCTAGATATAATCATATTAATATTTCTGTTAAGGAAAAAATACTCCTTTATTGTCATGCAACCTATATATAACACTCACAATAACTGGAGTAAATGTTTGGTGATGGTTTTGTGGTGGATAATATAGAAATTTAATTTAAAGGAAAATTTAACAAATTGATTATATTTAGTACATTGCCTCTTACATTATCTCAGAATTGTTACAAAACTTCATTATATTTCTTAGGATTGGAAATATTTGTAACATCTTGGAATACCCTGCACTTGCTTTTTAGGCTCAGGTGTGATAAGATTTTGACCTTTCGTCCTACATTTTGCCTTTGGTTTGTGTAATCTCTGCTCCTAAATGTTTTCAGTTTCTGCTCCTGAGCATGTACAACCATTTTTATCTTCCAATTTCATTATTGATTGAAAGATATAAATAAGAAGCGGTGTGTCCTCCTTGTTGAGAATATGTGCCATAATGAGCCACAAACAAAAGGTGGGTGTGGGGAGAGTTGTGAACTCTTGTACAGACCTGTATAATCCAGTTTGTCCCTGAGTAACTGTTGAAGGACAGCATATATGGGCTGGCTTAGATGAAATAGTTGTTGGAACACCCTAGTGTAATAATCCTGATGTCTTTTTACCTTTAAAGATTATTATGACAAGAAGAAATTCATTTTTTTAAGGATATGTTTGAAAGTACTTTGAGTTTGTTTTCTAAGTTGTTTTTTGTTGGTTTGTTGTTTTTTTGTCGTTTTTTTACTGAATAAATCCATCTATCTCTAAATTAATGTATAGAACACATTTTGGTATAGTCAATGTATCTCACTATAATTATCTGTAGTATATTTTTCCAAGAAACAAAAGAGAAATAAGTTTGGAAATAATATTTTTCAAGTAAGAAAATAATGAGGATTAGCTACACATGAAACATTTGCCAATTTTCTGCACATGTTTTTAAACAAATCTCAAGTGATCTCCTCTTAATGAGAAGCAACCTCCCACCTACTAAAATTCTCAAACAAAGTAAGCACCTCTAATGGGGTGGTTTTATCCAAGAGGTCAAAGAAAGAACCTTTTCCATCTTCTCCAAGTTCTTTCTCCCATTAAGTGATAGTTTTAGCAAAAGCAAAGAAGAGTACTGTCAATTTGTGTCTGTGTTTCAGAAATCAGATTGCCTCTTCCTTGGAATTTCCAAGGTTGGCTAGTCTAGTTTGAGATTGTGGTGGACTCTTTGTTTCTCTAGAAATTGTGATGCCATCTGTACATGCTTCGTTACACTTGTCAGTTACATGGAATGTCCTAATATTTTTAAGACTGTTAATCATACAAATATATGTGAAAGGATATAGAAAATCTTTTCTTTGTAATGTTTATGTTAGTGAGGAGAATTATTTCATAAATACCAAGGAAGGAAAGCTCCCTATAGTAGAACAGTTTGTCTCTCTCTCTTAAATTCCTCTAGAATATTTTTATGAAGCAGTGAGTACCTAGGAAAGAATCTGAAAATGACAAACACTGAGCAGAGGACAAATAGAAATAGAAGTAGCAATAAATCATATGAGTAGAGTAATAAATCACTCTCCAGAGGGAAAAGCCTTTATTTTGTAAAAATTTCATATGAGAGAATCACAAGGAAGGGACCTTCCCTAATAGTTGCCCCATTGAAGTAACTTAAAAATGGGGATCAAACTAGTAATCATTAAACTATCTGCCTTATTAAATTCAATACTAATTAATACCACAGAAAAGGCTTGATGATGAATTAAGCCAAGGTGCATTTTTTTTTTTTCCAAATGAAATTTAAAGTATTTTTTGGCTGGGTCTATCCATGTCTTTGGTTTTATTGCAGACAATTTAAGATAGAATGTATGCCAATTATTTCACTATGAAGAAATTCTTTTTATGCCATTTTTGACTAAGTTATGATGTGTGATTAAAGGAGTTAAAATATATCTTTTGAACTTTCCTAAAATTACCATTTGAAAATGGGTAATTATCAATCTTTTAAAAGGCTATTTTTAGGTATTTTTGTGAATGCACACACATAATAAATTAATATAACCCTCAAATATTTTTTGCTTTCTTCTCTTTTCTGATAGGTCAGACCTTCATCTTATTTTTTTAACCTTTGATTTTCTGTTTCATACCTCATTCTTTTCTGCATAGAAATGACCTGTATGGCAATGTATCATTTTATTATTTCATTCACAAACAGTGCCTGTGATTTCTGGATGTTATATTTATCATTGAAAACTTTAGAAATTTCCAGAAAGTATTCATTGTGTATTTGTTATGATCTCCTTTTTGTTTAAAAAAAAATAAAAAGTAATGAAGATTGCAGATGTACCAGGCGGACATAGGGATTTTGTAACATACTAAAAAATAAAACATTGGTATAGAAGATATTTTTAAATGCAGATAATGAATCAGCAAATAATCCCATGTAGGTAATTTGATCATTTAAAAATTTAAGAGAGAGAGAAAGAGAAGGAAAGAAAAGAGTAAAAAGTAATAATATTTGAAGCCTCTAACTGGAAAAACTATCTTTGGTCACACATAATGTATACCCTCTTCAAAAATTCAGTTCAGAGTGTGCTTCAAAATTAGAAGCCCTCACAAAGGGGGGGGGAATTAAGGTGATCCCTTAATTTTTATAAAATTATAACCTAAAACTGCACCTTGATACAAGGAATTTACGTAGATGGTGTAAATAACATTGTTATAAGATATCAATGTGGTTAGGAATGTTTAATTTTAATGAAGGTTAGAGAATCGTGTGCTTTTAGTTTATTATTCTGAGTTTTCTTATGCTAAATAGAGCATTTAAACTACAGTTTTGGTTAACTACAAAGAAAAGCTCCATAAAATAAATCTGTTTGCGACGTGTGATTGGGTGTGGTGCCAAACAGCATCTTTACGCTTTAGCATAAATTGTTAAATGGGTGGTAACCTCCACTGCCCACACCAGTTGTACACAGAAGTGTAAGAAGTGGGATGAAAGCACATGACTCACTTTAGCTGGAGCAGCCACTGAAATCTTTCTTCCCTGACCTTCTCCACCCCCGCCCACCACTCTGCAGTCTTTTAATTGTCTTTCATATGACTATAACTTCCTGAACATACAGGTGTTTCTGGTAAATTGTGTTTATAAATCAAATGTAACATCCTTTGGATCAATTATTCTTGTTAGGTTGGATTCTCTTGAAAAGTTCTTTGCCATAAAGAAATTGTATTTGTAATTATTTGGGGAGATTTTTAAAAAGTATTCTGTTACTTAAGTGGAAAGTAATAGTCTTTGTATTTACGATCAAGAAAAATTGATATTCAGCTAAGTTGATTTTTTTGTATGGCCCAAATGTCAACATAATATCAATAATAAATCTTGCATTGTTATAAGAAGAGCATAGAGAAATTGGTAATCAATAAATTCATCCCAAATTATATTTCATAATAACATTGAACAATTATACTATCTCCATTAGTTACCCAATTCATACCTTAATACTTTAATGATATAAAAATCTACCTGAGATAGAAGTCCTGTGTTGTATGTTGTGATCCTCATAAGCCACACATTCTATTTTTGTCCGTTTGGTTTATGTCACTAATGTATTGAAAGCATTTTTCACTTCTCTTGAGTTCATGACTTATCATTTATGTTATGGTTTGAGGAATTCTTTTAAAAGTAAAATGAATACTAAAACCAAACCAAACCAAAAAAACTGTGTTAAAAAGTTAGAGCAGTTGCTTTTTGGAAATAAATGTAAGATTCTCCTAGAATAAATGTCCCTTTTTATTCAGAGACTTTCTAGGAGAACATGATGGAGTATTTACACGTATATTATTTTCTTTGCTGTCTTTATGGTAATTTGGGGGGTAGTGAAACAGTTTTCACTTTTCCACTACCATCTGAGGTTTTACCCATTTTTTTTAATGATCTTCACTGTGAGTAGAGTGATACTTTAGTAATAAATTAAGACCTCTAATCCTCTATATTTCTACATGGCATTTATTTGTATGTAAATAAGTCTGAAGACTTAGGCATCACTTTTCTTTTTCTGATATTTCTCTTTTTAAGTTAATATACTGATAGGTGCTTCACCAACCACTCATACATTCAACCATTGCATATTGAGTGTCTGCTACTTATTAGGCACAGTGTTTAATATTGGATTTATAAGCGTAAACTTGATAGACATGGTACCTGCTCATGAAATTTACAGTTTGCTATGAAAAGTCATTGAATGAAGAAGACATAGGCGGGGCAGGAGCCTGGATGGGGAGGGGGACGGTGTCACGGGAAAAATTGCTAGAGGAACTTATTTTCAAAGCTAATAACTAAAGTCTTAGCTAATGAAATGAATAATAAGGATTATGGAACCAGTAAGGTTCAATTAGTTCTTTAGGGAAAATAAAGAACCTGTGTATTTGTGAAGACTAGAAGGCAAAAGATCATGGCTGGAGTTTTCGGGGAATTTCAAGTATTTCAATATGCTCAGTATATCGTGTGGAAGGGGCAATGTGCTAAGAGTTGAGGTTGGAGATAAAAGGAAGTGCCAGACTGTGCTGGATTGCTTCAGATGTGGGGTTTGGGCTTTATCCTGAGAGGAATTAAAAGTCATTAAGATAATTTAAAGGAAGGATTCCCACAATCATAGTTGCTTTATAAATATATTGCTCTAGCCTGCCTGGTATGGCTCAGCAGTTGAGCATTGACCCAGGATCCGAGAGATGGTGGTTCGATTCCTGGTCAGGGCACATGCCCAGGTTGCGGGCTCCATCCCCAGTAGGGAGCATGCAGGAGGCAGCCGATCAATGACTCTCATCATTGATGTTTCTCTCTCTCTCTCTCTTTCCCTTCTTCTCTCTGAAATCAATAAAGATATATTTTTTTAAAAATATTGCTCTATTGTGCATATTGAGAATGAATTGGAAGGTTTAAGGGACATTGTGAAGTATAACATCTGAATAAGCCAATTTAAAATTCATTTCCTTTTTTCATTAAATTTATTGGGATGACATTGTTTAATAAAAGTATAGAGGTTTCAAGTGTAAAATTCTATGATACATCATCCGTATGCCCACCACCCAAAGTTAAACCATCTTCTGTCTTTCCGTATTTGACCCCCTTTACCTTTTACTACCCTCCACCCCCCTTCCCTCTGGTAATCACCACGCTGTTGTCTGTGTCTATGAGTTTTGTTTGTTTTCCTTGTTTGTTCCTTTGTTGCTTTCAGTTTTATATCCCACATATGAGTAAAATCATATGGTTCTTAACTTTTCTGTCTGACTTATTCCACTCAGCATGATCTTGTTCTAAATAAAACCAGGTCTGCCATGGAGACACTGCTTCACCCAGAGCCCTGTCAGGTGGTGCTCTTTTCTCTTCCACACCAGTTGAATCAGTGGTTCTAAGAGTGAAGTAGGTGGGTTTTTTGCTTATTGATGCCTTGAGTCCATTATTTCTCTCCTTCATAAAAACACTCAGCTTTGTATCCCATGAGGGGTACTGTTTGGGGACATATAAGACTCTATCAAACAGTACCCCTCACAGTTACTTTCCTATAGGCTACCAGGATGTGCCCCCTCATTTCTTAAAAAAAACAAAGTTTTTAGCTATGTTCATTCTAGCCAATACCACTCTCAAGTAAATTCTGGGCAACTTTATTATATATGTTCTTTTCAAATCTCTGGACTACTCTCCCCCAATGATCCAGCCCTACACACTGCCTCAACACTTACCGTTGATGGATATATCAACGATCTTTGTCATTACCAGTAAGTGCTGGCACCTCCAAATGCTCAATTTTTTATACTTACCACTCTCTCACAGAAAAACTAAGCAAATGAAAACAAAATACCTGCTCACTCTCAGTTGTGTGTGTGTGTGTGTGTGTGTTGCATTTTGGTTCTTCCTGTCCAAACCCTTGTAGTCAGCCTTCCATTTTTTACACACCATATCTAATTCATCTGGAATTCCTGTTGGCTTATTTCTTCAAAACATAACCAGAACCCAACCACTTCTCACCATTTACAGTGTCATTTACTCTGACCCAAGTCACCATCATCTCTCACCTAGATTGTTTTAATAGCCTCCTAACTGGTCTCTTTTATTACTATTTTGATTTCCTACAACTTATTCTCCACACAGCAGTCAGTACAAAACTATGAAAATGTTAATTTATAGCATGTTACTTTGTTCAAACCCTCTAATTAATGTCTCCATTTCATTCAAAATTTCTAAGCCCTTACTCTAACTTATAAAATTCCTACATACTTTTCTTTCTTTTTTCTCTTTCTCCCTTGCTCATTCAATTCCAACTGCACTGGCTCTTTGCTAGTCCTAAAACATTCCGACTTCAGGATGGTTTCACTCTATTTTCTCTTCCCCAAATTCTCTTTCTCCTGAGAACCACATGACGTTTGAGCACCTTGTTAATGGAAACCACATTGATTATTAGTTATCTATTGCTGCATAACAATTAACACAAATTTAGCAGGTTAAAATAACACATTTGTGTTCTCACAGTTTCTGTGAGTTAAGAGTCTAGTCATGGCCTAGCTGTGTCCTCTGCAAAGCTGCCATTGAGCTGCCGGGGCTGCAGTCACACCTGAGGCTTGACCGGGGAAGGAGCTATATCCTTGCTCACATGTTGTTAGCAGTAGTCAGATCTTCATGGGCTTTTGGAGTGAAAGACTCAGTTTCTTGGCTGGAGTGTGCCCTCCACTTCTTTCCACACAGGCCTTTCTGACATGGCCACTTTCTTTCTCAAAGATAGAAATGGAAAGGCATTACTATCACATGTAATATGATCATAGAAATGACATATTGCCACCTTTGGAATATTCCATTTGTTATAACAAAGTCACAGCTCCACCCACACTCAAACAGAGAGGCTATCACAAGGGTAAGAGTATCAGAAGGCAGAGATCATGGGGTCCATCTTAGGGTGTGTTTATCACACTTGACCTCTATGTTTAAGATTTAACCACCCTGAACTTGTAATTCTCATCCTCTTCAAGTTTATTTGCTCTATAATACTTACCAACTTCTAATATACTGTATAATTCATTTTTATTGTGATTATTTTGAGTGAAAGAGTTGACAAAACTCTTTCCCCACTCTATGGGGATTAGATATTCGATTAAACTCCTGGCTCTGTTTCCCTAAAATGAGCTAAAGATGGTGTCAACTATGTTACAAAACATTATTGCTAATAATGACCCTTGATTGGTAAATTCCATTAGACTGGGAGGAAGTATAAATGAGCTATAAACACCTGATGAGGACATCATACTTTGGCTTCTCTGAATACTTTGAGTCTTGTTTTAAGGCAGAGCAGTGCTGGCCAGAAGTTTATGCACCTGCCCCATGTGGGCCTCATCTCCCTATACCTCAACTGTCTGCTATGTGGCTGCTGCAAGGACTCCACTGGGAGGAATGCTTGACACTGCCTTTCCCTCAAGCTGTGATTTCTGTCTTACAGACTTCTGTGTAGACTCAGTCTGTTGAGTCAGAATATTTAGTAGAGACTAAAAGGACCCCCTGGCCCAGCTGGCATGGCTCAGTGGTTGGTTGAGTATGGACCTCTGAACAAGGAGGTCCCAGTTAGATTCCCAGTCAGGGCACATGCCAGGGTTGCAGGCTTGATCCCCAGTAGGGGGCGTGCGGGAGGCAGCAGATCAATGACTCATCATTGATGTTTCTGTCTCTCTCTCCCTTCCCTTCCTCTCTCTGAATCAATAAAAACATATTTAAAAAATAAAATAAAAAGCCCCCCGATAGGTTATATAATTATTATCTATCTCCCTTTCTAGAACATTAACTCCACAAGGACAAGAAATTTTGACTACTTTGTTCTCCAGTAGCTCCGGTAATACCACTCCCTCTCTTTGTTCAGCCAGCCTGTGGATATAGTGGCTCCTTTTTTGCATTGACTCACTTTCCCCCACTTGGCTTCAGAGCTCTTTCATCACGGATGTAACAAATGCCCTGCAGGAAATACTCTTAGTTTTAATTACCCAGGATATTTTTATTTTTCTGGTTAGTGCCTGATTTATGCAACCCCTCAGTCTGTGACTGAGTTCAAAATTCCAACTTGTTTTGAGAGAGAATCCAATTGTCTAATATTTGATCAAGTGTCCACCCTTGAATTTGTCAGCTATGAACAAAAAAACAGGGTCATGTAGTATGGGAACAGTGATGGGCTATTTCAAAAAAAGAGATTGGCATAATGAGCTGTTCTTGGGTATTTAATATTCTAATAGAGTTGTCAAATATTCTATTGATATATTCAAGCAATACAAGCCTGGATCAAAAGCACATAAATCTATATATGAACTAACTTCTTTGGTTCAGAAACAATTTTTCTGGCTAAGACATTGACACATAAATTCTTCATTTCCTCATCTCACTATGCTTAGTCTGTTTGACCCTACAATAAAATTCAGAGGTGAAACTTTTGAAATGGTTTCAAGTGGTCATCTCAGAAGTTTCTTCAACCTCAGATTTATATCTGCAAATCAATTCAGTGACCTAAATCTGTGTGTGTGTAATTCAATTTCCTTTTAGGCTCATTTCCGTCTGAACCTTCCACTTACTTAAATATATTATCAGGTCATCAGACAGTCTGAATAATGCTTGAATGCTACCAGACAGTGGTTCTAACTATTATAGAATAAGCAGATCATCAATTTTCATATCTAGTGCATGCTTTGCACATGCAGAATAACTTTTTGTTAATATTGTGTGCCTTAATTTTTCAAGTGTATGAGTCTGATTTCTTAACAAGAAAATCTAGTCATTCCTTAGGATTCTTTTTATTATACTAGGAATATTCCAATAAATACTTTTTGACAACCAACTGGATCACTGAAAAAAATTAATAGACTGTGATGGTTTAAAACAGAACTTCACAGTCATCCTTCCCCAGAGATCATCTAAATGAGCCTCGGTCAGCCAAATAATATAAATATTGAACTTTACTTAATAATCATTGCACAAAATGTGGTAACTCATCACAGTTATATTACATTGTGAAGATTTCAAGTACAATTGCTAAAAGATTGGGAGCAAATCCGTGAGTGGAAAGCAATCACTTGTCTCCTAGCCTGGAATAAATACTGACAGATGCAAACTTGTGAAAAGGCTGTATATGAAAAGATACACTCTAAGTCAGAATTTAAAACCTTTCTTTGGACGTTTTCCTAAGAGAAAATGTTATATAAGTCTGAAGTTCTCAAGCTCAATTTTAGAAACCCTTAAGACTATGATATTAGGTCATAATTCTTTTCTAATTTAACATGTGAGGAAAAAGTTTTGAGAGTTTCCTACCCCTTTCTCAGCCATGAATGTGACTCTAGGACATTTTGTGAAGTGGGTGTAGCTTATCTCTTGCATCTTACATACCCTCTTTCTTATTCGCCTCTTCTGTGGTATACCAAAAAATATATTTTTGCCGATCTGACAAAAAATAGTTATAATTTTGATTTGTTTACAACAGATGGCTATTGTTGTATTGACTGTTGTCATTTTTTTATTTGACAATTTAAAGTAAAAGAGATCAGTGTCCCTGACTAAATAGTCAGGTATTGTATGTTATAAAAATTCTTGCAGCACACCAGTTGAAAATTGCTACTCTAGCACGTTCTACTCAGACCTACCTTCAACTGAGGATGGCTTTCCATGGAAAAGTATATCATGCCTCAAAATTACTTTTTTTAATCTACTTTCATCCTGATTAAAAACTACCACTTCTTTAACATAACAGATAAAGACTGGTATAGGCAAACAATGACAGATTAGAATACTGTTCATTCTAAAAACTGAATATTTTTTGCATATTTTTATAAAAGTTTTAATCTTATGGAGATTATTAATTCAAATAATCTGACCCTCAAATTTATGTGTTCCTTTAGTTACCATTATTCTTTGTGCAATACCTTCACCTAAGAATAGGCTAATATTCTCACCTACTTGTTTACTCCAAAACTCACCACAATTTGAATTCCACTCATATGTCCTTATTGATATTCTGTCATTTAGATCAGCGATAACCTTTCCATTGCTGAATTCCATGGCCATTATTCAGCTCTGTGCATGACTGTTCTGGAGTGTTTCACACAGAATTAGTTAAATACGAATTCTATCTTGGAAAACATCTCTTTTCTCTTGGTTTCTGTGACACCTAGAACTTGTTCTATTTCTCTGGACACTTCTTCAAAGTATTGTAGTCTACAAAGTCTTATAAGTTTTCTGGTGTCCTTAATTTTATTTTTCTTAAATGGTGCAAAGGAAGCTTATCAGTGCTCAATCCTAAATTGGGCTTTCATTGAGGGTACAGAAAGATGAATTTCCTTGTTATCAAAGAGCTAACAGTCTAGGGAGGAAATCAGTAAAGCAAGATATTTTACTACAGTATGGTGAGAGTCACCATAGAAATTATCAAGCTGTTCCCTTAGTTAAAGTTCTTTGACTACACTGCACTATACCCAAATCAAGACTCCAAAGGATAGCCTACACATTCAATATGATTTCTTGCCACTCCCCAAAAATGCACTTTGTGTGTGGCCCAGAAATAGCCATAAGATAATATGTGTCTTGTGTGTCACCACTTTCAAACTCAGTGTCCATGAAGAGTGTCATTAATTGCTTGCAGCACTCATTCCTACTAAATCTGTATCAGTAGCGGCAACAAAATTTCTACAGTTAGGGGGTGGCACTAAAGTTTTGCAGGCCACCCCTTGGCCCTACCAATGATCCAGATGGAAATGGAAATTTTTCTCAGCACAGCTATTTCCAATTAATAAAAGTTGACATTCAAGTTGAAACTCCTTGCCTTCTCTGTTCTAGCTAGCTTGTTTTAAAATACGTGCTGTAGCTTTCTTCCCCTTTATGGGACTCTCTATGATCATTCCCTAACTGCCTCCTTTATCTTCTATGTGGTGCTCATTTTATCCCAAATTTTGATGGCAAGGGAAATTTTATCAACATAATATTCAGGGAAAAAAAGAATTGTTTCCTGAGTAGGAACTGAGCTGAAAAGGGGAAAAAGTTGTGCAAGATCATGGACTTTGTGACACATCTTTATGACATGGTTAAGCTCTTCTTTTGTCCACAACAGCTAATGATTTTCCTGTCTACTCTTGTGTGGTCTACATTCACACATATGACTTCTTCTGTTTGGAACATTCTTTTACTCCTCTGCTTCTCTAATTCCTTCCTTCTTTTCAAGAGTGCAGCCCTCCAGTTTCTCTATGAAGCTTTCTTGGGTCTCCATCTCTCCTCAGCCCATTCTGTGCTAAGATAGGCATTCCCCCTTGGCCTGTTTTAGGTACTCTTCCATCAGAGCCCCTTTAGTGTTGTCACTGGTACCTTTGCCTCTGCCACTAAACTCAATTTTGTGTTTCTTATTGCCAGTGTCTAGCATGGTTTGGCATATATGGAAGTTTTTACTCAGTAAAATAGCAAATAATTGAATATTTAACTCAGTGTTTAAAATAATGAAGTAAAATATTTGATTTTCTTGGACAAAAATATTTTGATAGTACATTTTAGAATATAGTCATAAGATTATAATGGAGCTGAAAAATTCCTACCGCCTAGTGAGTGGTAGTCTTTGTAGGCTCTGCTGCAATGCATTACTCTTTTGTGCTGGTCTCAGTCTATGGAATGTAATACTATTGGCTAGAAATGCCTGGAGGCACTCACCTGGGCCCCAGCGAGCTTCCCACAGACATCTCTGCTTTCTAAACCAGTTTTACAACTAGACCAATCCTTGTGGTTCTTATTACAATTGCAAGACACCCTTCAGCAACAACCATTAGGAAACAAGAAAAATAGAATTTATTACTTATAGGCCCTGGAGCTTACAAGGCACACCAGGGGGCACACAACAAGATTGTGGGTGGAGAGAAGAAATAAAGGGGGTGTGTAGGCCTGGTGTTCTGCTTTTATTGAGGTGCAGAGTGGGGGCCTAGGATTTTGCAGATTCACTCTTTATAGGTGAATTTAAAACATAAGAGTGAGAATTTAAATTGTGGGAAGAAAATAAACAAGTAGCCCAATGGCCAGTTATGCAAATCAACCAGGATATCTGAAACAAAGGAGCCTCACTGAGGGGAGGCCACCTGGCTCTTTTCTAGACCTGTGGTTGGCAATGTGTTTATGGAGATAGCTTTTCTTGAATCTGCTGCTTCTTTGAAATGGGTGCCTTGGCAATGAAAACTTAAGTCCAACACTTGTGTTTCAAAAGGAAAAGCCAACTGTCAGGGCTTACACTACAGTTACTCACCTGTTTGTGGCGATGCTGGTATAAACAAGCCTACTGTGCTGCCAGTCCTGTGAAAGTATAGCACATGCAATAGGGTATAGCAGCAGTATTGTGTAGATGTTCACACAAATATGAAATCACCATAATGTATTAAGTGGTACATGAATGCACACTCCTTTCCTTTATTTGGGTACACAGTATATTCAAATTACAATAGAACTGTGAGTGTATCTGTGTATACTGGAGGTAATTAGAATGTGTGACCATGGCTATTCATATGTGTGAAAGGAGATGTGTATGTGTGTGTATGTATCTATCTTTACACATATATATGTGCATACATCTATATCTATATAGAGAGAGCTTTAAGTTATATATGTTAACAAAATGTAACTAATTATAATTTGGAGACTATCATTGTTTCATCATACTTCATCACTTCAGCATTTGAAATTTTAATGAATTTTAAAGAAAAATATTTTCCATTTCAATAAAAGGATATATAAAAGGATGTGATTCTATCTAAACACTGTAAATACTGTTTATATGTTTCTGCTTTCTAAAACTAGGTGGTATATGAGGAATTTTGGTAATGGTCATTTCTCTCTAGATATGATAGCTATGAGGACAAAACACAATAGTAATTAGATGCACAGACTCTGGAGTCAGATTAGGTACAAAAGCCACTCACTTACCTTCCTGACCTTGAATAAGTTCCCTGGTCTCTCTTTGGCTCCCGTCCATCATCTTGAAATTAGAAACAATAATGGCACCTACCTTATAATTTTGTTGTAAGGAACAAACAGAGGGGTCATGTTAAGGCTTTAACACAGTACTTGCACATACTGTTCAATAAATATTAGTGACTGGCGTTAGTAGAATAAAAGTGTAATTCAGGCTATGTAATACTTTATACCTTCTCTGATAGCTGTGAAAACCATGTTGAATTGCTTTCTTCCCCCGCCATCTCTTAAAGATTTCTGTTTTGCAATGTACAAGTTTCCAAGTCTTCATGCCGAACAGTCTATTTCAATTCTATTCAATGGGCAGAGTAAGAATAAGACAACAATATGAAACAACAACCTTCACTTATTTTATTAATACCAGGGCATCTGTCTGAAGAGAATCAATGAAAAATCATCCAAGTTAATAATAAGCTCAAAGCTCCAAATTAACATCACTGCTGTGTTTAATTTATTCAAATACAAACACTTTTGGAGTATTTTTACTGTAACTCTCACCTGGTAGATATAATACTTGCTTGTCAAAGAATTTTTTAATTGAAAAAAATATTTTAAGTCACCTGCAGTTCCACCCACCAGATGAAAGAGCAGTCAACACGTTGATCCATAATCTTTCAGTGTTTTATGGGTTTGTACTTTCATGTTCATATAGATACACTTTTTTAAAGCTTAGCCTTCAGCTTGGCTGGAGTGGCTCAGTGGTTGAGTGTAGACCCATGAACCAGAAGGTCACCGGTTGGATTCCCAGTCAGGGTACATGCCTTGGTTTGAGGGCTCGATCCCCAGCAGGGGGCGAGCAGGAGGCAGCTGATCAATGACTCTCATCATTCATGTTTCTATCTCTCCCCCTCTCTCTTCCTCTCTCTAAAAAAATCAATGAAAACATTTAAAAAAAAAAAAAAAGCTTAGTGTTCAAGGGGGGAAAGAATGCTAACTGGAGCAAAGACTAAAGGGGAAAGAGGGCAGAAGGGAAGTTTAGAGAGTCTTAAGCCTGTTTAAGGATGGGATAGAAAGCTGTGAGCTCTAAGACCCTTAAAGAGAAAAATGAGGCATGTAGTAGGCAGACAGGTGTGTGATGGAAAATTTGGATAATGGGTTCAGAGTGCAGGGTAGAACCCATCCACTGGAGATCCCCTTACCACAAAGAGTAGAGACAAGACAGTAAAAATATAAAATCATATATAACATATAGATGTGTATGTATATATATATATGTATGTGTATATATATGACATGTCTCTTAATGTGGAGGGAGAGGCTGTAAGAATTGAGAAAGCTCCACTTTGTAGCTTCTGTTGGAAAAGAATGCAGCATAATTTGTGGAGAGTAAATAAACTTTAAGTCATCATCTATTAACTGACAATTTTTAAAACTATCAAGAAATATAAGGACAAGGGTCAATACATATATAACACAAATACTGAGGAGGGGCTGTTTTCATTACCATCCGGTGTCATTTACTACCCCAGAAGCAAATTTATTCATTAGTTAAACAAATTTCTACTGAGAATCAAACGCAGCATATTCAGTTTGGAAACGTTTATCTTTTTTAACCACTGGAAGCTATTTGTAAAACCAACATCCTTAGAGAGCTATTGCTGGAATATGTAATCATTTTGGCATAAAACTTAATCCCTAAAAATGCAGCTTGATTTATTGCATGATTTCTTTATCTTTAGTAAGTGAGGGTTTGTGATGAAACAGATGAACCATTTAATCAGCTTTAAAAAATGCTTGCAATGATGTATTCTAGGAAAATGCCTCTATTTTCTACGGTAAGACATCCCTTAATCATACTGGACAGTTTCATTGTATCTGCAATAAAGGAAATGAGCAATGGAAACATTTATGTAGTGTCTGATTGTCTGGGGATGGCGATCTGTGAGATGCAGACCTATTATTTAATGCTTTGGGGATTCCCTTCTCTTCCGCCATCATTCTTTTGAGCTCTGGTTTCTGTACTAATCATGGGGAGAAAACACAAGCATTTATGTTATTCCTGGATTGGAAAATTAGACTTGTACTTAACAGTTAAATAATATTCTTAATTAACTAAAAATAGAGTTGGTTAAATTGCCATGAGTCATCACTGTGGCATTTTCTCCTTTTAGTAGAGAAAATGGCCCATAACTCTGGGTACTCAGGACGTATATATGAAACCCTTCCAATTTGTAGGTTTGTGATTCTAGGTTTTGAATATTTATGGTGCACTATACCTCTGTGATGGTGATTTATTTTTACTGAGTCTCATGGGTTGCAAATTGTCTTGCCAAGTTCGGGGGAGGATCAGAAGAGGAAAGGAAGGCTGAATGCTATTTTGTTCCCTGTTGAGCTAATTAGGAATCTAGGGTTTATTTAGAAGGCTGCAAATCTCAGACTCCCTTTCAGCCAATTAGTCTAGCCCAGGTTCTAATTTAGACGATGTGTATTTAGTGTTTCCTCAGGTAAAAAGGAAAAGAAAGATATATTCTTAAGTTCCAGACATCAGAGAGAGAAACAGAAAGACAAGGCAGGTGAGGATGACATTGGGATTCTGATGGCGTGGGAGATTAGTTGGGAGGAAGGGCATCTTTCATTGTAGTAAAGTGAAAGGAAATGAAGGATTTGCAATGGAAAGTGTCATGTAATATACAATAACCTGATCTACGAGAGAGCTGGAGCTTCCACGTGATCTGGAATACGCAGATCATCTGCTGTTGACATTGTTGTCCTTGGCATCCACAGACTGACTTTTATTTTTAATTTGATAGACTCTAAGATACCTTTTTAATAGTCTAAAAGTGGTATATATATTTTTTTCAAGATAGGAAATTAATTAAAATTAGTCCTATTTTCATCTCTTTAAGACTTGGTGAACTCTTTATTTCTTTAAGACAGGCAAGAAGGTCTGGTCTCCTCATCAACACATTAATGGTACAGACTATTACTTCTACATAATGAAAAGATTGGCTTTCTTTGTGCTGTTTTTTATCAGTTTTTGCTTCAGAATATACCTTAATAGGGTGAATTGAGGGCAAGGGTTTATACAGTGTCTTTAGTGTATACACTATACAAGATCAGGTCAGGGGTTTAAAAAAAAGATGAATAGTACATAGCCCTTGTTCTAGGAAAAATTACCAAAAAATAAGGGAGAGAATGTTCGTAAACATACAACCCTGATTAAAGATATTATTTTTTATATTTAAATACACCTTTAAACAGGTAATCACCTGGTTTCAGAAATCAAGTTGATAGACAAAGATACACATTAAGAACTTTAATCCCCACTTATTTTTTGTGCTTCTTATATATCCTTGGCAGTATTTCTTTTTCAAACATGAATATGTGTGTGATGTGTTCTCTCCTTTTTTATACACATAACTTACTATGAATGTACCATTTTGCTGCTTATACAAGACTTGCTGTCAGTTTTGAGCAAATATTTAAGAAGAGACAAAAGAGGAAAATTACTTTTCATTAAGAAGAGTTGAAGGATATTTCAAGAATGAGTTTTTGTTTCATTTATGACCTAAAATATGGTGATGCAAGGGAAGACCATTCTATACAGAAAGAATATCAAAAGCCCAGAGGCAGGAAAGTGGAAGTTCATGGAATGAATGATTAGAAAACATCGAACAGTTGACTGGACTATAAATGGAGAGAGTAGTGGGAGACAAAGCTGGATGAGTGGTGTAGGGGCAACTGTGGGTATTTTTATCCACTGCAACCATGAAACTTTTCATGCTTTGGAACAAATACATATACCAATTATGCATTCCCAGAGCTGGTGGATTTCCAGGTTTTGATTACTGCTAAAATTTCATTTGACTAAACAACTCAATGGTTTTTATATTACTGCTTAAAATATTTAAAATTCAGTTTGAAGCTTAAGTGGCCTATGTTTTGATCACAGTGTAGCTTCTCTCTTTGAAACTATCCAGCCATGATCACTGCAGGCTCTTCTCACCTTAGTGTCAAATGACATTTATACTATCCATGGCTACCTGTCATGGACTCTAGAAAAACAGATTCTTCTGAGTCCCAAACAGAGAATAAAACAGATGGACCTGGATTAATTTAACTTTCTGCCCTATCTTTTGTGGGGAGAATCTAATTCATAGAATTGCTGTTTAACCAGGGTGCATCAATTTTAACCAGATGCACTCTGGGTCTCCAGATGATATTGTAATAATATGGTAGTCTAGAGAGTAATAATGCTCTAGCTGCTTAGAAGAACAAAGAAACATTGATAAGCATTTACCACCCAACTCTAAAAAGACGCCTTGCTTAGATTTAATTTGGAGATACTTTCCTAATGATTTAGATCTAGTGAGTAGACTTGTAAAAGCATTCCCCTCAGATCTGACTATTCTCTGCATATTAAGATGAAGGGGATTTTTTTACATCTAAATCTCCATTTTTGAGTACATAAAATTATAAATTCATATAATAGAGTGAGTTTTTAAAGTGATATAAGTGATATAAAGTGATATAATTTCTTTCATCTGTTCTCACACTCTCCCAAATTCCTATCCTTCCAAACAATGTTTGTGTTTTTACTTAAAATTTTTTTTCTAGCTCAAATTAGTGAATTTGGTAAAATGTTCGAGTGGCATCTATCATTATCTACACTCAATGTAATTTACCTTATTTCTATTATTCAAGAAATCAAATATATTTTTAAAATATAGCTAAGATAATATGTTATCAGGTGATACAACTTCTGCTTATTATTTCACTTATTTATTTTATATTATACATATTTGGCTTCTCATGCATTTTTCCCTGTAGCTTTTTACCCTACAATGAGGAAGGTTGTAATTATTTACATGCAAATATTTAGCTCCTCCTAATACAATCTCAGTTTTATTGATTAGTCACAGGTACTCTTTATTCTTTTTATGTGATATTGTTTCTAAGTTGTTCAGGGGACTAATTACAGTGGACTAATTACGTGAGATTTATTTGAAATTCAAATTTAACTGAGTGTTCTGTATTTTTATTTGCAATTATAAAACCCTACTGTGAAGAGACCTGGCATACCTGACATTTAGCATGTATTTAATAAACAGAAGCTTATTTTATCATATTATTCCTTTAATGTGATTTGCTCATCTGTTAAGAAAAAGCATGTTTTTCTCTTTTGAAAGTTTCTATTGGCAGCAGCAGCTATGGCTTCACAATAGGTTTTTAAAAAATAAAAATTTAACAAAACATACTTAAAAGGCAAAATGTTAGTTTCAAAATGCATGGATGGAGAAGTACAACTTGAAAAACTGCCTGTTCTTGCATATCCTAGACAAAACTGTAAGGTTGCTTTTAAGGCTAAAAAACCATGAGGTTTATTAAACAGTTTTATTCAGCGCAACAAGGTAATCAAATATGTTAATTTGCAGAAACATCTACGTGGAGTTAAATGATAGCAAGTTAAATTATTTATAAAACACCCTGATTAATTTACAAATATTTCTAATTGGTTTATTAACATAAATGGTGCTTTAAAATCATACCAAAATATTAACCTTAAAAAGAGTTAATTTATTCGGCAGGCATACTGCTTTCAAACAGAAACACAAATTGCTGTAGTGTTCCTTTAGAAAACGTGGAAGACCCAAAGTATATATACACGCCCAGCTTGTAAAGTAAGGACCGAATTGCCTAAGGACCAAATGGCCTCCGTACAACCTCTACATAGAGTCCCATGGCTTTCCAGTTCCATCGTCTTCTCTAGCGTGATGTTAGCCAAGCAAATGGCTAGATATTTTATACCAGTCCAGACTGATTCATCTTTTACAGAAATCTGCAAGAGACAGTTTGTGCCCTAAATTCTGAAAATCTTTTGCCTCAAATATCAATGTGTTTCCACCAATCCTAGACCACTGTATGTAGATCTTTACCCAGTCTACTCAATCCATCCCTTAGTAAGACCAGCATTAAAGCAAACTTTCAATTTTCAGTAAATTCTGACCTTAGATTCCCTCATCAGAGGCACTGCTGTGACTCTGGAGGTGGTGATCTCCTTTGGGGCTGTAAATCACAAACTCGGCTTTGTCTCATCAGCAGATTGTGTGAGTGATATTTGTGTTAGTGATAGTTGGCGGTCAACAGTGTGAAAGGCACAGATCTAGCACCAGACTTCCTGAGTTAAAATCTCAGTTCTGCTGCTTACTACCTGCGTGACGTTGGGCAAGTTATTTACCTTTTCTGTGCCTCAGTTTCCTCATCTATAAAATGGAGGGTAATACTATCTACTTTAAAAAGTGATTGTGTGAACTAATACAGTTACATAAGCAAACAACTTTAAACAGTACCTGGTGTGTAATAGGGGTATATATCATTAAATTGTTTAAATTAGTATAATAATTATTAATATTACATTTTAGATGCCCTGATGCATTTAAAATATTTTATATTCAAAAATAATTATACTTACAACTTTTCATGACCATATTATTGTGTAATGTGGTATAATATATAGTCATAGAATATAACACTGGAATATTTTTCTTAAATAAATTGTATCATTTTCACTACTCAAATTCTCTGAAATGATGACATTTGACTTACCTTCATTTTTCACAGACATAGTCTTGTTTGCCTTTGTGTCTTAAACTATTTCTTAACCCTTTGGTTAATTTATTAGTAAAATGAAGAATTGTTAAGGAAGAATAATTTGAAAATATAACTTGCTTTAAAAATGTATATGTGTATGTGCGTGCATACCTGTGTGTTTATTGTAGAACATAAATCACTCCAGATTCTTGCTGGAAAATGGCAAGAAAGACTATTTAAGAATATTTCAGTAGAGGTTAAAAGTACTGTAATAAAGGAAACTGAACTCAACTCCACTGGAAAAAGGGTGGGAGGACTTTTAACAGCTGGAGGAAGCTAATGAGAAAGTACCTGATGATGTTGGTGCGGATGTGTTCAGTGCGAGTAGGCCATCTGTGCTGGATAATTGGCACTTACTGAAGTTGGGTTCCTACCTTTCCACAGAGACTAGGAGATAACTCCGTTCTGTCTTGATGGTTACATTTCAAAGGGATGGCTCCCAGTTCCCCAAGAAAAACATTTCTAGGTTGTAAAATTAACAAGAGACTAGGAGACTGACATCTTAAAGGTCAGAAAAATAATTTACAAATGCAAGTTTTATAAAGTAATTGCTCTATGAAGAGGGAGATCAGAGGCATATAGTCAGGATGAAGCCTTTCTAAAGTGCAGTCAAGCTCAGGGGCGCCTAAGGCTAGGTTGGGCAATATACAGGGTAGGGCAAAAGTAGGTTTACATTTGTGCGTATTTGAAACACAGAATTTATTCTATTATTTAATTATTGTATTATTTTCCATATGAATAACTGTAAACCTACTTTTGCCCTACCCTATGTATATAAGTATTATTTAAAGGAAAGCTGTGGATCTTGTACACCTCCAAGAAAAATGTTCACCTTAACTTTTACCTTTACATTATTATTAAGGAAGGACATCTTTTCATTTCCCTGCCTTCTTATATCCCACTTCCTGAAACAGAATTCAAATTCTGTAGTTGTTTATGGACAGATTTCAAAAGTAAATTATTTTATATGCAAGGAAAAAATCTTTCTCTAGATTTATCCCAAATATACCAAATAGACATTGTCACAGGTCTGCAGACAAGATCTTAAGTATCAAGAAGACCCATTTCCTCTTTTCACCAGTGAAGAGAACATGGGGTAATAAAAGGGAAAGGAAGTCTGTATGAGCTTAATGGTAATGTTGTCTGAAAACTGACATAAGCCCAACCCTCCAAAGAAGAAAGCACAGACAACATTGGGAGACACAGTTTCGCCACCCACGTTCTGGATCTCAGCTGCTGCTTCTGGAAGCTACTTCCCCTTGTTTTCTCTCCATTGTCTGGTACGAATATGTGCAGACACAAAGCTTCATAGCAAAACAACCTTTCAGGAAGTTCCAAGGCTTACAAGGCAAATTTGAGGTTGATTACCAATGAACATAAAAGAAGTATTCAAAGGCTCTTTTTTGGGGTCTTAGTTATAGAGATTTCTTTGATTTTTATGCTGAGGTTTAAATATTTTCTATTTCTAAGATGGCTGTTTCTTAGTTGTTTAGGTCTGAGGTGATGGTAGCACTTGCCGCGCCCTTCAGTTTAATTTTAATGTAATCATAGTGTTTGGAAAAATTTTTAAGAGAATTTTGGTGATGGAATGAGAAGCAGTATAAAAATTTGAAGTATATTAAAAAACCCCAGGCCAAGTTATTGCCACTAACTAGTAATTAGGCTTCAATTTAAAAAATTAGGACAACTTCCAATATATAATAGGAGGGCAGCAACCCCAAATCTCTTGGTATTTAAATTATATATCCCCAATTTACATCTTAGTTGATGGTCTTTCATTTCATTGCACCTGCCAAAAGCTTTAAGCTTTTGAGTTACACACATCAGCCCTGGGACCAATTATTGTCTCCATATATATTTCTTATATCCAAGTCAAAGCAGGGATCTTAGAAGGGCATTTTTACATCTAACATTTGATGTGTGTAGTTCAAGACAGGCATCTTTGTCTTCTTTTGCCATACTTACCTATCAAAAGCCGTTTCATTTGTTCACCAACTAATTTTTTTAATAAACATGATCACTCTCTAAATTTATGAAAAGTCAGATAGTGTCTTACTTATGAACAGCTATGAATGTAGTTTTTAACAAGCTCTACAAAATCATATCGTAGTACATGAAGTTCTCTTAATTATTTATATAGAGAATATTTTCCACCCACCCCACATTACAGATTTTTCTTTAAAATCTTCAGAATCACTGTCCTCAATTAAGGAATCCTCCCAATGTTTTTAAATTGTTACCCAGTGGTAGTAATTTACAATGTGTAATTTAAATATCTTGTAGCTGCCCCTCTTGCTCAGGACATAGAGAGCAGTGTCTCATTTTCCTTTTTAAATATCTCTTTATAGTGTTGGAAGACTATTACAAAGCCGTTCAGACTCCCCATTCACTAATAACAATATCTGTAGGATCACTGACCACAGAACTTTCACTCCTGAAGAACACCAAAGGGCAGCAGTCTTTGGTGTAGAATTTCTTTACAATCTCCCAACTTATCCAAAAAAAAAAAAAAAAAAATCATACAAATTTTGCTGTCTAAAACATAATATTGCTTGTTTACCAGTTTGTTTTTAAAAAATAATGTTTTAAATTACTTTCTAAAGTAAATTACTTTCTTTCCCTATTCAAAGAATATAAATGTAAAACTGACATAAAGTCACAAGTGTGGTTTTCCTGTGCATTTCATCCCCATGTTGCCAAGGGTCCATGGCTATTGGTGACCATAGTGACCTCAGTCTCTCTCTCTCTCTTTTTTTTTTTTTAGGATCTTTTAAAACTATAATTATTTAGTCTCTAGGAAAAGAAAAGCAATAACAACAAAAAACTCCAAAACAAGATAAAACCAAAAACTTGTTTTTGATCATAGCTACTCTAATAAGAACCACTACTCTCCTGTCACTGCAGTAATCCTCTGTGAAGAGAGTCAAGTTGGAAGTGAGCTTTTACCTATAATACTCTGGATCAAATTTAGTTACCAATGAATACATAAGGAAACACTGCTAAGCTCTCCAATATGGTAGTCACTTACATGATGACTTAAATTTTCTTTTAGTTAATTTTCAATCTAGATTTATTCATGAATATCTATTCAATATGCATTTACCATATTCTAGGCATTTCACAGACTTCTAGGGATGGAAACAAATAAATCAAGGCCTTTGTCTTCATGAAACAGAAGGTCAATGGGAAACAAAATGTACAGATAATTTCAATACAATGAGAACCATATTTAGATGCATATACATATATTGCAAATAGCAAGAGGTTATAAGAGAAATGTTGGCTAAGGCAGCTCAAAGGGCCTGGATGAGCCTCTCTGAGGTGGCTTTCTTTGAGCAGGGATTTTCTGAATTCATAAAAGATAGAGGATCATCCCAGGAAGGGAAAAACTGTAGCAAAGAGCTTAACATGCTCAGAGAATGGCAAGGAGGTCAGCAAACTAAACCTCCTGGGGCTGAGCGAAGGATGTGAAGGCATAAGACTGAAAAAGGAAGGCACTGCCCATAAGCTAGGCATGGTTTTTATGTTTCAATAGTAGAATAAAAGTCAAATGAAGAAAAATATTTGATGACACATGGAATTACATGAAATTCAAGTTTCAAGGTACATAAATAAAGTTTTATTGGCACACAGTCATGCCCATTCATTTACAGAATATCTGTGGCTGCTTAGCACTAGGAGGGCAGAGATGGGTGGTTGTGACAGAGACCATATGGCCTGCAAACCCAAAAACATTTGCTATGTGCTCTCTTCCAGAAAAATTTTGCTGATCCTTACTCTAAACCAAGCACTTTAAGGACTTATGCTGTAGGAGGAAAAGGAGACATGGATGAGTTTTAAAGAAGACAGGGTCTCACTAAGAGCTGTTGTGTAAACCATTTTCTTGCATGACATATTTTGAAAATAGTTTGTGTGCAGGCAACACCAGTGTCCAGGCAAACAAAGACATCAGCAGATGAGCAAGTCAAGATCTTTTCCCCCCTTTACTGTGCTAGAAAGATGAAGAAGATATAATTATGACACACTAACCTTGGGAGAGAATCAAGGGCTCAGAGATGGCAAGGAGACCATTATGTCCCTTTTGAGGTAGGAAATCATGAGCTTCACATTGGAAGAATTAAGTTATAACTTGTTTAACAAACACAAATTCATCTGTGGTCCAAAAAATAAATAAATGGAAGGACTACTATTAATCCAATTGCAGGGGTGTTTGTTAGTGATTGAGTTTCAGGTGAAGATATTTTTTAACCTTTCTTTCTCTATTATGTTTTATAATTTGGTCAAATTATAATATTTTATAATATCTTTTTAACAGATTCCCTTGAGATATGCCCAACTACACCGTCGGCAATGAATGTTGTGTGGGGGTGACTTGCTTGTTTCTCCCCGATGTATGCCCTCCTGCCTTTTCCTAGCTCCACTCTGGATTGTGGGGACTGCGCCTTGCTAACTGCACTGCTGGGCTCTTTAACCTCTGTCTTCCGCCTGCTTCTGGCCACTGCCAGGCAGCTGTGGGAAACTGACAGTTAGGAGGAAGGCAGAAGCCAGAGGTTTCCCCTCTCACTGCTTTGGGCAGCACCTTCAGCAGTGGTTGCGTCTTGTCTCCTTCATGGTCCCACCTCCCGTTGGAAAGCTCCCACTGATGTTCCAGTGCTGCCAGGACCTTGGCTCCCGGACTCTGGCAACCACATCCTCTCTCCCTGATTTTTTGCGTTTTCTCTTAGCCCTGCTCCACTCTTCCGTCTCCCCCGTTCCCTTCCTCCTAGTCACTATTGCTAGCACCACCTATTTGTGTGGTAGGTTGAACCAGATGGAATATTTTTTAGTGGTTTGCGCATTTAAAGTAAACATTGGTGTAATTACTGTGTTTTGATAGAGTACTGAAGTGTTGGATTGTAATTGAGGCAATTTTGTAAGCTAAAACTTCCTTTGGTTCAGGTTCTGCTCTTTGGCAGATGTTTTCTTCACGGCTCTGTGGCGCACATTCTTTAAGATCCTAGCCTAGACATTCCAAGTTCTAAAGGCCAAACTCACTTCTCCATAAAGTTCTTTGGCATTCATTAACTGGTCATGCCCAGCTCGTTCGCAGTTCTCTTGTCCATCAAGTTAACAGTGGTGAAAACTCACATTTTTATGCCTCGTGTATTCTGACGTGTTGATGCATGATTAAGGCAGTTTGGCTTATGAAAAGAGGGCACTGGGACAGGGACAGTGGAGAGGTAGAGGGAACGAAGGGGAGAAAAAAGTGAATTTTAAGTCTTTTATGTATGAAATCTGTGACCTTCTGCAAGTCACTTAGCTCCACAAACCCTAAGTTTGTGCATATAGAAACTCAACATCTCCGTCTCCCATGCCTGGTAAGAAGATTGGTATGACCAGCTAGATTCCTGGACAGTTGTGCAGAGTGAGCAAATGAGTAATAGAGAGAACAGAATGATCTTCATTGAAGAGGTTGGTTTGTTGGCTGAGGACAAGAGAAGAAAACATTCAGCAAGTGGGAGGATGAGAAATTTGAAAAAATAACTGGGGGGTTTCTGTGAGAGAGATTGAGAGCAGATACACTTATATGACAAATATGACTTTGGAGGGGAAAAGATGGTGAAAAGAATTAAGAGCTTTTTTATTTTCTGTGCATAACCCCCCTTTGGCATTTTTCTAAGAGTCTGCAGTGAATATATAAATTACCTCTGCGTTATTTGTGATTGTTAGATTGGTGTTACTTTGGCCGAGACGCCATGCTATGTCTGGGCCACAGAGTTGAACAGCTTTTTAACCAGCTACATATGAAAAGAGGTGTAGAAGAGAGGGAAGAAATAAGTGCTGAAGGTCACATTATTTCATTTTAAGCGCACAGAACCCTGCAAGACCAGTAATATTATCCCCACAGACAATGCAGTCATGCCTAGAAGATCTAGGATTCTAACCCAGGTCCGAATGGCTCCACTTGATTTTGCTTTACAAAATGAAATATTCATATTAATTGATTAGGGTCATTCATTATGCAAAGCTGTTGGATAACAGGGATACACACTTCTTTCTTAAATGGCATCTCATTTGACACATTAAACTGACTTCAAAGAAAGTTTCGTGGTGTGAGAGATGACAATTTGATCTATGCCTTCAGATAAGGTGGGGAATGTGGAAGACCAAGAGAGTACAATCTGGCTCCCATTGCTGGGGCAGTGAGAGAGAAATGTGGAGGCAGCATTCATCAGACTGTCTTATTTACAGGTTTGATTGTAAAACAAAAACAATTAAAAGCTATTAGAAATTGAGCAAGCTTCCCAGTGGCCATAGTTTTGTGCTATGCGAACCTCTGTTTGACTTTCTGCAAACATCAAACTACTATATTCAGGAATTAATGAGAAATTAAGGAGGGAGCACTTTATGTTTTCCCATGCTCTTAAAAGCCTCTTCTGATGGTGCTTTAAATTGTAAATGAGTCGATTTTACTCATTATTGCTGACTGGGGATCAGCCGAGCTGGGAGAGAGAGGTCAGAGTAGGTGATTAAGGCTAGGAGCCAAAACGAAGGAGTCCGGCCTTTAATACTACGATGATATAGGTAGGAGTCTAAAATCAGAGAAAGCCCCAACTCCCCCTCTTCCATTTTCCCCATACAGGTGGAGAGTCAGGTGAAACAGCACAGATGTGGGAGCTGCTTCACTCGGCCAAATAAAATGATCCGGCGGGTTTATAGACCCTGCATTGGGGAGAGGGCCAGAGGGAAGGGCTAGGGGTGGAAAAGCGCTGGGTATTGAGTCAGAGAGGAGTCTTCAAAGTTTCCCTGCCTTACCCCCATAAGGAGGTCTCAGCAGAGGCACCTGAAGACATCCGGCCAAGGCATCAGATAAGAAGGCTGAGAATTGAAGTTGCCTGGCCTAAAAGTGTCAAGAAGTGAGGGTGCATATCCCAAGAAGGGTGGGTTGAGAGTGGATACTGAGTCCCTGACTGCACCTCCCTGCAGAGACCGCGATGCGTGAGCAATGTGTGAGCTGTGCACCACGACTGCATGGGGAGAGCTGCTTTCCCCCATGAAGGGGGCCGGGGAAATCCTTGGTAATGGCCAGTGGTCAGGCCTGGAAAATTACACGTCAGTTTTTAAGCAGGAGCTGGACTCCCAAATTTTCTTTATTATGAACTCTTCTGACCATCAATTTTGCAGTGTACCAATACCCTTATAAATGTAAGAACGGAAATGTAAGAAGTTTTGCTATTCTTTGCAAGAAAAACACCACTGCTTTGGCTAGCGGTGCTTCTCCTTTCCTGACGCAGAGGTCTCAGCGCTTCTGCAGCCAGACATCTGTGAGCTCCTTGGGTTCCTGCTGCTGCTGCTTCCTCCCCTCTCTTCCTCCTCTTCTTCCTCCCCCTTTTCCTCCTTTCTGTCAACTTTTAATGGAGAAAGTAATCATTTTAGAAAATTGGGCTTAAAACTGTGTGTGCCTATGTGTAGACACTGTTGCAAAACGAGGAATTAATGTAAACTGCGTGTTTATGTGAATTTGGGTTTCACGAACTCAAAATGGGAAATATGGTTTGTGTTTAACTGTTGTGAGGAGCTGCAAATTGATCACTGGAGGCAGAGTCTTAAAGTATCACATATCAAGAGAATATTTCTAATTCCTGTTTCAGGATAGCATCTAGCATAATTTGGATTCTACAGGAGTCATGAGCATCTTGTTAGAAGACATGAGCATCAGTTTGGTTTGCAAGACACAGAAAAACACCTGGCTCAAATTATGATTATTTTATATAGTAAATGCTTCATTTTTCCATAAGCATGATCATTTCTGACATTTTAATTCTATAGTAGAATAAGTTCTTTTTATTTGACCTTGAAATGAGTGAAAGTTTTGTGAAACTGGCAAAATTCTCGTGTCCCCCCCCCCTGAACTGAACGTACTTTGCAGAGGACTGCTTGTCTTTTGTTCTTCCTTGCCCTTTATTTTTTGGAAGGATAGAGGGAATGTGTAGATGAAGAGAACTTTCTAGTATAAAGGAGTAAGGCAGTAGCAAGGCAAAAACTCCACCCTGTTGGATAGCCTTCCATGTGTTGTTCTAGTTCCAACCACTAAAATTCACCTTTAATTTTCACTCTATTATCTATACTAGTATGAACACTGTGTGAAGGAATTTTGTGGGTTGAATGTGTGCCATGTTTGCGTATAGTATCTCTGGTTGTAAACATGATAAAATTATCAATGAAACTCTCTAATTTGATCCTGAAGTGAAGGGATGTTGTCCAATGAATCATTTGCGTTTGTAGGAGGCAACGTTGTGGCTAATAGAGCAGGAATGGGACCCAGATGTTTTCTGAAAAGTGAGTTGCATTGGAGGCAAGGAGCATTACCTAAAGTGTAGGCGGCCATATGGGAGTGAAGGTTGGAAACATCCCATTACAAGTCATATATCACTGAGCTGACAGCAAGGGTTTCAGCTTGTTTTTATTTAAATCATGAAAGCAGCTGCTCAGCTGTCTAGCTGTATTAAATTTAACCCCTTTTCCTGGCAATTGCATTCAGTAATTTATGCAATTTTGATTGGACCACTGCATAAATATCATTTGGAGGGCTTTCATTTACTCTTGTCCCTTAAATTAACATCCAGATCCATGATTGGCTAGCTTTTCCCCTGAATGAGAGGGCCTAGGATAATGCACCTGGCCGAGTCCGTTAAGGCGAATCGCAGAGGAGCCCTGCAATTTCAGCCTTGGCAGGTAATTGGTATGGCCAAACGTGAATAAATGCCAGACAGGGTTTTGGGTTTTTTTTTTATTGATCTTTTTTATTTCTTGGTATCTTTTACTTACTCTCATTGTTATTTTTTCCCCATCCTCTGTTTTCTCTTGGTGACTTGCTCTTTTACTTCTCTGGCCTACCCGCATTTTCAATATGTAACTCTGCCTAACTTTGAATGTTTTATTTTCTAGTTGTGCCTCTTGGCTGTTTTTGTTGATCCTTACACAACTCTCCTCCAGCTCTTTTTCTTCTGTCTTTGTTTCTCTCTCCTTCTATGCATCTCTTTTTTTTTTTTTCTTCTCATGTTCAGACTTCCTTTAAATCCTTTTTCATCTTTGTAGCTTGCAGAGTTGGTTTTAATTACTTTTCCTTGAGCTCTATGGATCTTTGGGGATGTTCCATGCCCTCCATGAAACATGTTTTGTCATCATCTGGAGAGCCTTCTACTCAGGTTTTGGCCACATGTGCCTCAAGCTACCTGTTAATTTAAGATATATTTTATCACTTGCCCACCAAAGTAGGGACTTACACTACTGCCTGTTGGAAAAGTATAGACTTTAATTTCCTGTGGAAAGAAACACTATAGAAGAAGCACAAATTCAATCCAAAACAATAGGAGAGACTGGTAATATAAGGGGGAAAAGATGAAGTTAAGGCAGGGTTTTTGCATTTGTCTGGATTTTTCAGTTAATTTCTCAGGTAGTAACTCAGCGGTATTCCCTAACTGTAATTAAGGGTCCTTGCCTTTCCTCTGCTAGAGGATATTTTGTTGGAGAGATTCAGTCTGGGGACGTGTTTTTAGTTTTTCTTTTTATTGATTTTATAATGGTGTTTTCTGATGCGTTATTTTTCACGGATATGAAACTCTTCACAAAGTAACTCTAATAATGAGTTATACCTGATACAATCAGGATCCAATGTTCTCCCCCTAAAAATAGATGAAAATTAAGGTTTGAGAGTAATTTAGTGTGCTGTTAGGTGACAAAGTGATTTGCTGTGGGTCAATGAGCAAGCTGACATTCTCCAGGCTATTTTCTTCAGTGCTAATAATAAAATAAAAGTCCTATGCAGAGAAAATTTTTTTTCCCCCCAAAAGCCAACTCTAAATAGAAATTCCGATCCCGTATTTCCACTCAAAAAATGTATCATGGCTCAGTAAGCTAAGTAATGGACTGGAACATCATATATTATTTGTTAATTTAGGAACGGTAGAAAATTACCCTATGATTAATTTTATATCTGCTGTTGCTTATTAGAAATCAACTCAGAATATCCTTCTCAGAACTGATGTCAGAAAATAATTGCCCTCTCATAGCTTAATGGACTTCTCTAAGGTCATGTCTGACATGGCCAAACAACACAATGTCCTTCTAATCCAAGAGCAAAGTGTTTGGTTTCTTTCAGTGCAGATCGTCTCCTCCGTGTGTCAGTCTGAGTTTAAATATGGACCTGGTCCAGTGATATTTAAAGTAAAGTGGGCATTATCAGATGTTATGTAGAAGTAACACAGAACTCAAAGCTCTGCTTTTTGGATATCTTCCAGACCCAGGTTTGATAAGATTTTAGCCAATAAAATCTGATGTGTGAAAGGCTGGTTTTTATTAGGGCAAAAGATGAACAGGACTGGGGCAAATAAAACCAGGACAAACTTTGGCCACATTTACACATGTGAAATATTCAATGAGAAACCACATATCACAATAGAGACTGACTTGTCTCTTTCATTCATTCAATAAATATTTATTGAGAATGTACTACGAGTCAAACAATGGGCTTGGTGCCTAGTTGTCCAGGTAAGAGAACTATGGAAAAAACTGTCACAAAAAAGCCAAGTTTCACAAAATTAATATAAAAATTTGGCTGGATCAGTTTAACCAGTATTCAAATAATTAACAAGTTACATTAAAATATCTGCTGTCTGTGCTTGTCTCTCCTGAATATTTTATAAACCAAGAAATATTTATTCACTCATATGAAAAAGAAATGACCTTAAGAATGAATCTGCATTTATTCAGAGCTAGTGTGAGTAACAATTCTAGTAGAAGCTGAATTACCTAAGCAATTATCAAAAAAAGTCTCAGTAAAAAAAACATTAGGGTGCTTTTTGCCTCTCTCAGGTTTACATATATATATGTAAACATGTGAATATTTGCATATATATGTATATATGTAAATTTATTTATTTATTTATTCCAGAGAGAGAAGAAGGGAGAGGGAGAGAGAAACATCAATGATGAGAGTCATTGATTGGCTGCCTCCTGCATGCCCCCGGCTGGGGATCGAGCCTGCAACCTGGGCCTGTGCCCTGACTGGGAATCGAACCTCAATCTCCTGGATCCTAGGTCGATGCTTGACCACTGAGCCAGCCAGCTGGGCAGATTTACATATATTTTTTTAAATAGATAATATGAAGATTGATGTGAGTGCAATGAGATGTGTGTACTTTTATACTAGTAGGATTATAAAATTTCACACAATTTTACAAGGGGTTTTGGTAATACATACTGAGAAATTTCAAATATGTGTAGCCTTCGATACAGTAAATTCAGCCACAAACACATAAGAAACTACAAAGTTTAACTAAAGGGTTGCTGTACAAAGATGACAGTCACCTGTTCTTTGCTGTTGTTGTTCATGCGCACCTAAGGATGTTTTTCCACTGATTTTTAGAGAGAGTGCAAAGGAAGAAGGGATGGGGGAGAAAAGAGAGGGAGAGAGAAACATTGATGGGTTGCCTCCCACACACAGACCAGGGCAGGGATCAAACCTGTAACCCAGGTGTGTGCCCCTGGCCAGGAATGGAACCTGGGCCCTTCAATATGCGGGTGACACTCCAACCACTGAGCTACACCGGCCAAAGCCCAATCACCTTGTTCTTTGTGGAGGTAAATTATTCGGAGGACATGGAATGCTCAGTTTTAGGAGAATGGATGAAAATTGAACATTCGCCCGGCCAGGCCTGGCTCTGCGGTTGAGCGTCGACCTAGGATCCAGGAGATCGGGGTTCGATTCCCAATCAGGGCACATGCCCGGGCTGCGGGCTGCAGCCGATCAATGACTCTCATCATTGATGTTTCTTTCTCTCTCCATCTCCTTTCCTCTCTTTGAAATCAATAAAAAGATATATATTAAAAAAAAAAAATTGAACATTCATGAAGTGAAACTCTATATAATCCTTGAGAATCTTATTTTTAAAACTATGTAATTGCACAGAAAAATGTTACACTATATTAAATAAAAAATATTTAAACAAAATATTTAGTATGATTTTAGCATGTAGTAAATTAACAAAGAGAGAAAGAGAAACATAAAGAAAAAAAATTGAAGGAATTATACCAAATTCTACTAGTGTCTCCCCAAACATTGCCCCCCTAACCCTTGAATTAGAATCTTTCTTTTTTTTTTCTTTTTTTAAAAATATATCTTTATTGATTTCAGAGAGAAGAAAGGAGAGGGAGAGAGAGAGATAGAAACATCAATGATGAGAGAGTCATTGATCAATCCCGCAACCCGGGCATGTGCCCTGACCGGGAATCGAACCCCGATCGCCTGGATCCCAGGTCGACACTCAAGTGCTGAGCCACGCCTGCTGTGCTAGAATCTTTATTTTTTTAAAAATACTATGCCTACTTTCTAATATTTCCACAACCAATTTGTATATGCTCCTACAAGAAAAAAATTGAAAGTTTAAAAACCTCTCAATATTTCTAGATGTATAAAATGGGGCAAAATATATATTTTTAAATTTTTTGTGGCCGTAACTGGACCCTATTACTACTACTGACCAATATACTAATAGCTTTGTTCTATTCAGGGCCCAACCCATTACATCATATTTCCTATGGACAGTCCTCTCTAATAAGTTAGACTTAGAAAAGGAAAGTGGGGCTCAGACATATGATAGGGGAGAATTTTCAGACATACAGAGTTCCAGGGGGGGGAATGATGAGCGAGAGATATAAAATAGAGGTCATGATTTGGCCCTAATATAAGCAGTAGGCCCCCTTATCTACAGTTTTGCTTTCCATGGTTTCAATTACTCACAGTCAACCATGTTCCAAAAATATTAAATGGAAAATTCCCCAAAGTAAACAATTTCTAAGTTTTAAATTGTGCACTTGTCTGAGTAGTGTGAGGAAATCTTGTGCCATCCCACTCCATCCAACCCAAGGCATAAGCTATAGCTTTGTCCAAGGATCCACACTCTATATGCTCCCTCCCCGTTAGTCACTTAGTAGCTGCCTTAGTTATCAGGTTAGCCGTTGTGGTATCACAGTGCTTGTGTTCAAGTAACCTGTATTTACTTAATAATGCCCCAAAGTGCAGGAGTAGCGATGCTGACAATTCGGACATGCCAAAGAGAAGTCATAAAGTGCTTCCTGTAAGTGAAAAGGTGAAAGTTCTCAACTTAGTAAGGAAAGAAAAGAAATTGGATGCTGAGGTTGTTAAGATCTACAGTAAGAATGAGTCTTCTGTCCGTGAAATTATTTAGAAGCAAAAAGAAATTCATGTAAGTTTTGCTGTCACAACTCAGACTGCAAAAGCTATGACCACAGTGTGTGGTACATGCTTAGCTAAGATAGAAAAGGCATTAAATTTGTGGGTGGAACTTATGAACAGAATATACAGGGTGGGGTAATAGTGGGTTTACAATCCTTTGTATGAAAAAATAATGCAATAATTAATAAATAATAATAAAAGAATAAACTGTTTCCCATACTCACAACTGTAAGCCTACTTTTGCCCCACCCTATCTATATGGTTCGGAGCTATCTGCAATTTTAGGCATCCACTAGGGATCTTGGAATATGTCCCCCATGAGTAATGAGGGGCTACTCCAGTTCCAAAGAATAGAGACTCTGTGAAATCACTTTTTATTTTATTTCTCTCTTACTCTCAAAATCTTTGGATGCCTGTCGATAGGGAGGTGCACCATACCCCTTAGAAAAAGCAGGTATCTGACTGCATTTAATCAGACCTCTGTTCATTCTTAGTACCCGTGTGTAAGAATCCCGGCACACAGCCACATGAGTATTATATATCAAAGGCTCAGCAAAATAATACTTCCAAGAATAGTTTCAGTTTGAAACTATTTCACACTGAAAGGTGTTTGTTTAGAGCGCATCTTAGCATACTTGCCAATAAAGCTGGGGATGACACAGTTTGCATATTTGCATATTCATAATTTATTTACCCTTTATCAGGAATCTATTAATTGTACAGATCTCAAGAAGTCAAATATAACACTGGCGTTCATGTGATGTTAAATGTAGTTATCATTACAGCTTTTCCCTCTATCTGAAATTAGAGGGTTCCTATGAAATGTTTTGTAAGCAGAGGTGAATTAAAGGGAAACAAGTTCCCTGTGTTCTGAAAGATCTTATTAGGCCATTTCACTTTTACAAAAGACCTACATTAAGTACTTATTTTTGCTAACCAGATGGAATCCAAAGAGGATTTTCGCTTTTGTGAAAAAACTCATTGCCATATTAATGTGAAGTCGAATGAACTGGAACTTACAGAAAGTGGGAGATACCTGTATAGTAAATTCTGAGTGGCTGAGGGCAGGTATTAATCAAGGATATTGAAAAAAAAGTTGTGCCTCAGTGAAAAGCTACACATTGTCTAGACTCTTAGCAAAGGCTTTTTCATGCATCAGTCTTATTCTAGGGAAGCTATTTTACAGCTCTATAAATTGTAGATAACTGATAGGACTGTATAATAATTCTTATCCGTAGACATGTAAATTGAGTCCTGTCCAGCCTCCCTTGCCCACATGACAAAAATCAATTTTGCCTCCTATTGCACGTTCATGTAATGTTTTGTAACTGTGCCTGTTCTGCACTTTCTCTTTGGAACCAGTTGTAAAAATCTTCCTGGTTTCCTCACTGAATACAATCTTTAACAAATGTTCCTTCTTAACCTTCATGAGAATCACTTTTTTTCTTTCTAATCTTTTTGCAAGGATAAAAAAAGCAGTTATTTTCTACTTGCAAACATGGTGGAGACTTTTAATGTACCATAATGACATCACTGAGACTATATTTTATCAAAAAATTTATCTATTCATTGGATATTAGATATTGGGTACTAGCATTTCTAGTATCCCTTAGTTTTAATACTAAGTTTAATGAGAATAATGATTAAACTAGAGATATCAATTACTGTGAGATTTTGAATTGCCTTTACATCTTGTAAGTTTTGGCATAAACTGGATTTCAATATTTTCTTTAAATTGCCTTTTGAACATTTATTTAAAATTTGAAGAGTTATTAGGTTCTACCTACTATGCTTCATCTAAGCCAGTAAGATCTTGAAGTGGTGTTTGAATTAAATATAAAATTTAACAAAATGCAGTGCTTGACTCTTGAGCACACCCAGGTTACACACATGCATACACATGGGCCTTGAGAAATTTGGGGAAATACGAATATGGACCATATATTACATAGTTATTTTATAAATATTAAATTTTTTGTGTGTGATGATGTTTTTATAATTATGTAGGAGAAAGTCCTTGTTCTTAGGAAATGCACTCCAAAGTGTATAGGGGCAAATTTCTTGCTGATTTCAATTTCAAATGTTCAGAATGTTTAGAGAAAGAAGGATAGGGGAAGGCTCATATGGCATAATATACGCGAAAGATGTAAAGATACAGAGGGTTTGTACTACTGTTCTTTATATTTTTTGTAGGTGTGAAAATTTTCATAGTAAGATGATGGGAATAACATACAATTTGTTTAACAAATGAATAGGATAAGTTAGTAAATGCAACTACTTCCTCTACATGAAGTATCTAAGTGGGGTTGCCAGTAACTATTGACCATTTCTAATCATTAGCCAAATAGCAAGCTACAAAAGGGGGCTAGCACAGAAACAACTTTTTGCCTTAAGGACTGTTTGGGTGAATATTAAAGATCTCCAAATCTCAACCCTTCCTTTCTTTTTCTCTCTCATTTTCTTTTCTTTGCCTGTTCTATTTTGAAAGTATTTTGAGCCTCTTGTTTAAGTGTGCTTTTAATCAGTCTGAGTCATAGTTTATTCTGGTTTCCAGTACCAAAAGTTGAGGCTACATTTTGAGTGTCTTGAAACTAATTAAACTGATCACAAAATCTTGAATAACCTCAGGATCCTGTTAACTTAGACCAAAACTTCTGTTGTTAGGTACCTTACGAAATATATTGGGTTCATAGTATTAACACTCTTATTTCAAAAATGTTTTAATAGAGCATTAAAAATTGGTAAAATGACCTGGCTGGTGTTGCTCAGTGGTTGAGCATGGACCCATGCACCAAGAGTTCACTGGTTTGATTCCCTGTCAGGGAACATGCCTGGAAAGTGGGGGTGCAGGAGGCAGTGGATCCATGTTGAAGTTTCTCCCCCATTGATGTTTCTCTCTCCCTCTCTCCCTCTCCCTTCCTTTCTCTCAAAAAATCAATAAAGATATATTTTTTAAATGTGGTAAAATGGACCAATTTGAAGTTTTTGTCTTGCCTTCTTCTCAAATAAGTGTTTTGGACCAAAATATCTCAAAAGAAAACTACAGGAAAGATTAGAGATTTTTGTCCCCAAACTGAATAACTAATCTTAAGACAACCATTTGAGTTGTCTATGTATTTCTTTTGTGTAAAGTTTGAGATAATTTGAAAGTGAGGAGAGTAATGCTATATAAATAGCAAGAATCTTTGGCGTTTACATTGACAGAAATTGTTATGAGATTGGTGAAACTGCATAACATGTGTCTAGTAATCACATGCTAATTCATACATACTATAAAAGAAATAAAACTGTGTTCCTTGTGTTGCGTTTCTCTCCAGAGGGAGGGCAAGTGGCTATTCCTTGAAGGAAGCAGATGCTTAAATTTAATTTTATGGATGGCATGTTTAACATTCACTTGCACAATCATTTTACGAAAAAAAAAAAAAAAAAAAAGAGCTCCCATATGTTCATTCTCTCTTTTAAAAAGGGATTCCACAATTTGCTTTCAGTGTGCCTGCAAAAAAGGCAAGGTAGCATATCCAGCTCATCAGCAAGGAGAAAAAATATCAGAGTTGACTGCTGTGAAATCAAGACTCTGTATTTGATTTTTTCGGGGGAAGAGAATTATGTGTATGGTTGCCACTATTGCCCTTTGTCTCAGCAAGGGAAATAAAGAATTCAAAGAGAAAAACAAAGAGGAATTTTTTTTAATCATGTAATTTTTTCCCTCCCTGTGATTATGATGTAGGTAAAGTTGTTATTTCATGAAAGGCACCTCTGCAGCAGTCAGCATTATCAGCCAAATTCCAAAGTTTTGATAGATGACTTATGAGAGCTGAGCTCTGGCTCAAGGAACTGACAGATGGATTTTACTTCCAAAAAGGTTGGAATAGATTCATGGAAATCACCCTGTAACTCTGATCCGGCACACATGTCCTCAATATCCAGAAGCCAAATAGGGGCCAAATGATTCTTCTACATTTTTTATTGGCCCAGTACCAAGGAGGCACGTTGATTCAGAAAAATTTCCCCCCCAAAAAAAGTTTATCTAATTTGCCTCTCTTTCCTTCTAATCTTGGGGAAATGTAAAATAAAACCAAGTTATTAAAAATTCTAATATCTAAATTGTTCTTTTCCACTTCTCTCAACTCTAGTTCATGCATTTATGGTTTTCATTCTATTTTGTAAGATTTATGAATATCATCACAAAAAACAGCATCACTATAAACCTACATATCACTTTGGATACCTACTTTATTTAAAATTAGATTAATTTTATTTGTTATAAGATATATATTAAAACCATATATGATAATAATACATTATTATTATTATATATTGACATCAATCATTGATAGACTTTGCTTTACAGTCAGTTCTAAAATGTAAACAGTTTTAAAGTGCGGTTAATTTTTTATTGAAAATAAGTTGTAAACACATAGTTAATGAAGTATTTCTGGATTAATAGAGTGTGTTATTATATACACTGTAACATACTACATATAAAGACTAGCTTTGATGTGTACAAGACAGACAGTATGTCAAGTACTTTAGAGGGAAACACGGTGAAGTTGGTATTTCCCCTGGCCTTAAAGCACAGTTGGGTAGGTACATAAAATACACAATAACCATCATAACAGAAAATATGTAGTAAATGCAATAAAAGTAATAAGGGAAAAAAATCTGGAGTTTTTGAGAAGATAGAAATTTTGTGTTTTGGAGAAGAACTGAGATCATGAAAGATTCCATGAAGAAGGTAACATTGAAGCCCATCTTGAGTGATGGGTGGGATTTAAAGAAATGGGATTGAAGAAGAGAATTAGAGGGCGTGTGCATGAAGAGATCTGTGCAACAGGAAAGATCTGGAATGTATTCAGGAAAAATGTAATACACCGTCTGGTTTGTCTGGAAATATGTTAGGGGATTATCAGGAGAGCATAAAAATATTTTCTTATGTATATACCCCTTGGGAACTCATTCACTCTCATGGCTTAATCCCCTAAAATCCTTTAAATCCATCTTTTTCTCTTTATCCCCATGGTTATCACTGTTCTAGTTCTGGTCACTGTCATCATCAGCTTACTGAGACAGCGTCCTATAAGGTCTCTCTTCAGATTTTCCAGTCTCCATTCTCCACACCACAGCCAGGTGCTTAAGAACAAATCTGGCCCTGGCCAGGTAGCTCAGTTGGTTACAGCATCTTCCCAATATGCCAAGGTTGAGGCTTTGATCCCCAGTCAGGGTACATACACGAATTAACCAATGAATGCATAAATAAGTGGAACAACAAATCAATGTTTCTCTCTCTCTCTCTCTCTCTCTCTCTCTCTCTCTCTCTCTCTCTCTCTTTTCTTTCAGATCAATACATTATTTTTTTAAGAGAACAAATCTAATCATATCACTCCATGATGAATATCCTTCAGTTGCCTGCCCAGTCTTATGCAAGCCTCATCACTCTCTACTCTTTTCTGGTGCTTTTTGGGGTATACCTGTCTGAATGTCTCTTAATTCTTCCAGAGAGTAGTCTTTTTTTCCTTCCTGGATTGTTGTGTCTGTCCCCCAAATGTCCCTTCTCCTTTTTTCAACAAGCAAACTCTTTTTTATCCCTAATAACCCAGTTCAAATATCAGTTCATTCAGTCATTCAGTCATTTATTCATAGGCACTTAATTGAAGGAGTACTGTGTTCCAGACTCTTTCAGTAATCTCCCAGATTATATTGTGTGCCCTACTACTCACAGCACCCTGAATTCTAATTGTCTGTGCAATGATCTGCGTTATCTATTCTAATTCAAATCCCGTAAGAGTAGAGATAGCCCAGGAGTAGAGGTGATCATTGAGACATAATAAATAATTTGAAAAATAAATGTTTTAATTATCACCTTTATGTTGATGAATATTGTATAGATAACTCACAAGTGGAGGCAATTAATAAAAATTTGATGAATAAATTAACAAATCTATACTATTCTTTTTCTCACCAAACATGATTCTGCCAGGTTTTCTGGATTTGAATGATCTACTGCTCAATTTATCTCACATATTTTAAACTTTTGCCATAGTATTCTACAAAATGGTCAAATGAGATCTCCATTCTTCAGAATGGTTTTGAATGGCCCCATAGAAAGACTTCTTTTTCAATTTTCCTTCTGTTGTCAAATATAGTCAAAGAGAGTCAAGCCAAACCCCTCTACAACAGGGCTGACTGTCGACTGCACTCTTCAATTGTGTTAGTCCTGTTTCTCTCCACCTCAGATCCAATCTGGTGCTCGGGCCAGCAGGTGGACCACTTCTACCCAGAAGCTTGCTGAACTTTCGGTCTTGTCGAGTCTCTCCTTTTTTTTTTTTAATTAAAAAAATATTTTACACTGTGATTTTCTTCAAAAATACAATAAAACAAAGAATGCAAAAATACTCATGATTTAACACTAACCAAATTTATTCAGGCTTAATGTATTTAAATTTATTTTTTCAGCTTTATAATTGACCAGTAAAATTGTAAGATATATTTAAAGCATATAACATGATGATTTGACTTACATATATGTTGTGAAAGGATTCCTCCCACTGAATTAACACATCTACCATTTTTCTTTTTTTTCTTTTTTGTGTGAGAACAGTTAAGTTCTACCATCAGCAGATTTCAGTTATATAATGCAGTGTTATCAACTATATTTGAATTATGCAATAAAGTGCTACCTAGGTTATAAGTATAGTTCTATACTTACTACCTATAGACGCCATGCTGTATATTAGATCCTCTGACTTTATTCATCTTATAATTGAAAGTCTGTACACTTTTACCAACCTCTCCTTATTTACCTGACTTCCCAGCCCCTGACAACTACTTTTCTACTCTCTTTCTATGAGTTGAACGCTTTGTATTTTTGTTTTTAGATTCCACGTATAAGCGAAACTATGCAGTACTTGTCTTTATCTGTCTGGTTTATTTCACTTAGCATAATGCTCTCCAGGTCCATCTATGTTGCAAATGACAATATTTCCTTCTTTTTTTTAAGGGTGAATGATATTCTGTTTTATATATATACAGGTTTTGGCAAAAGTTGGTTTACAGTGAATCCCATGTATATTTTGAATATTAATCCTAATCAAATATGTGGTTTGGAAATATTTTCTCTCAGTCCATAGATTGTCTTTTCATTTTGTTGGTGATTTCCATTGCTGTGCAAAAGCTTTTTAGTTTGATGTAGTTCCACTTTTTTATTTTTACCTTTGTTGCCTTTGCTTTTAATGTCAAGTCAAAAACAAAGAAAAACCTTGCCAAGGCCAGTACCAAGGAGCTTACCCCCAATGTTTTCTTCTAGGATTGTTACAGTTCTAACTCTAATGTTCAGGTCTTCAATCTATTCTGAGTTGTTCTTTGTGTATGATGTTATATAAAGGTCCAGTTCCATTTATTTTTATTCCATTTTATGTGGCTATCCAGTCTCTCCAACACCATTTATTGAAGAGACTGTCCTTTCCCCATTGTATATTCTTGGCTCCTTTGCTGTAAATTAATTCACCATGGGTTTATTTCTGGACTCGTATAGTCCACTGATCTATGTATCTGGTTTTATTTCAATACGGTTTTGATTAATACAACTCTGTAATATAGTTTGAAATCAGAAGTATGATGCCTCCAGCTTTATTCTTTTTCTCAAACTAACTTTTGTTTGACTATTTTAGAAGTTACATGTTTCATTTCTCTTGGTGGTTATACATCCAGTTTAATGTTCTTAGTTGATTTAATAATGCTTTAAATTTAACTCCTGTATCTCCAATGGCTAGTATTTAATTCTAACTAGTTTTAAACTTTCTATTTATTATTCTTGATTAATATTATTCAATTTATTATCATAAGGTAATGTTTACTTGCCTTCCCAAAGTCTACACCCACATTGTTGATCTTTCTTTTCTTTTCTTTTCTTTTCTTTTCTTTTCTTTTCTTTTTTCTTTTCAATTGCTTCTTATATTTCTTTCTTGCTTTAATTTTATCCATTCTCAAGTATAAAGTATAAGTTATTCTGTGATCTTTTAAAATAATAGTTTGTTATTAATGAATTGATTTTTCTTTATCTGAAAATACTTTCACTTTATCTTCAGTCTTAAATGACAGGTTAGCTGGTATTGTGCTACAGGTTCACATTTGACATTTAAAGAGATGTATTGAGATGTGAAGATATTTTATTAATGTTTGACCAAGAGTCTTATATACTTTATTTATATTTTTTATTTCAAATATGTCTTTTGTTTCTGGTTTCCATTAAGATTTATCTCCTTGTCTTCAGTATTTTCTAATCTCACTAAGTTACATACAGTTTGTTTCTTTCTTTCTTTTTAAGTTTCTTAGGCTTCATTTTGGTTTTTCAGTTGAGGAAGACTTGTCTTCTTTTTTCCCTTCACTTCTGAAACCTTATAAGCCATTACCACTTCCAATGTCACCTCTCTGCCATTCTTTTCACTTCCTCTTTCTTGAACTCCGATAGGACACAAGTTAGATTTCTCATTCTAGCTTCTATGTCTCCAACTCTTTTATATTTTTGTTTCTACATATATTTCTCTGTGGCATTTCTATCTTGCAGTTTCATAATTTTATTTTCTTCTGTGTAAACCAGTTTTTGTTTTGAGATATTTTTACTTGGTTTATGTTTAAATTTATCTGCCATTTTTCTTAGCTCCTTGTTTGTCTCTCATTACTTCTATTTTTTTATCTCTTTAAGTTAATTTTAAAAATTCTTACCTTATACATCTTTCCAGCTCCTCCGTTGCTTCTTATATTTGTGGTGTAAAATATTTATTTATTGCATATGTTAAAATATTCTTCGAGATGTTTGTGTTCTTTTTTATAACGTATGTGCTTCTGTGTGTGTGTGCATTTAAATTTTTACTATGAGCTCTTCCTCACTTGGATTGTTCTATCCCTGGCTTCTCATGTGCTCGGCATATGAAAGCATCTCTGTGGCATTCAACATTTCTTTCCTTTGGGGCCCCAGCAATTTCATGTTACAGACTCAATGTTATACTATTTCTCATCTGTGGATATCTGAACCACATTCACTGTAGAGCAAATTTCATTTTCATTTTCTCACAGAACATTCATCCCCCCCCCCATCTATAGCATATGGTGAACTAATAGCTTCCTTGCCACTTTTCTTGGCCAGCGTTTGCTTTTCTAGCACCTTCTCATGGATGGGACATCATTTAGGGGATTAGCATTTCCAGCTACCACAACTCTCATAGATTCAAGGCCATATTTCTTGGCTCTCATGGCTCAAATGGAGCATTAAAACTCCAGCTCTGGCTCTGTATTCCCTCCCTCCCAGCATCTAGTATTCCCTTTCTTTCTTCTGCTGTAAGGTATATATTAGGTTTTCAAAGGTTGCATTTACTCAGAATTCCAATGTGTTTGTAGTAGAAGAAGATTCTGTATCTGTATCATCTGTCACTCTACAGGAAGTCCAACCTCTTTGACAATGCATATTATATTTTTATATATGTATGTATTATTTTATAGTTTTATTTCATGTTATTTCTCCATCCCTTTGGTTCTAACACATATCTAGGAATATAATATATGCTCAGTACATATGTATTAACCTGTTGATCCTGGAACTTCTAAGCCTGCTGTGCAATAATTAACTCTTACTCTTATGCTTGATATTTTCCATAAAAAAGAACCTAAACTTTAATATACTTAACTTTATGACATATTCTGAATCTAATATGTAATTTGACCTAACAGAATGTTTTTTATATTGTAGCAGTCTTTTTTACCATTAAAATTTTTATCATTTAATCTTATTACTACTATTTATAAGGATTCCATATAGAATTTCACTCAAAAGATTTTGCTTATCCTTTCACCATAAAAGTAGGAGTTAATTATTATGGTGTGGAAATCAAGGCTCCTGCAGTTTAGTATTGCTCACAAGTTTATCCATTTGTGGCTACAGTCGAAAAGGAAGAAAAAGAAAAGAAAAAGAAATATTGTAAAATCATAGCCATGGAGAAAGTGTAGTTTTCTAACTCCCATGTAAATTTCCCCAAAAGAGCAGGCAACCCCCTCATCGACTTAAACAGAGATGGAGTTTGATCACAAAGCCATGAATTCTCTGATTGCTATTTGGCCTGAAGGTTTACTGGAAGCATCACCATCCCGGTTAGACTGTTTTCCAGCTTTTCAATACGCTAGACTATGATTGTATTATGTGTTGACCTTGATTTATGTTGAAAACCCAGAAACATTTTTTCCAGAAGAAGTGCTTTGTGTATGTGTGAGCCTTTGAGTCCTGGCCCCATCTGAGAGTTGACTGGCTCACCTCAGTGCACTGTTCATTTATTCAGATGGCTGGACTCTAAGGGAGGAATCTTTAAATATCCAGCGGTGTTTCAGTGAAATAAATATTGTGAAGCAGATAGGGGTTGTTTAAAATGTATCACTATGATGTAATATGTCAATGCTCAATTATACGTTTGCATGCACCTTAAAAATTTCTGTCTCGAGAGCAAAACTGATTGTCATAATACTGCGTTTCAATTAAACCCACATCCTAGGCATTCTGAGTTCCAAATTCCTGAAACCCTCAAGTTAATGTGTTCCATGTTGTGGGGTTAATTTACATAATGTCCTGCAGCTCCTGCTGCACTGTTTCAAATCTTGGTAGCTTTGATATTCTCCATAGTGCTATACACAAATATTATAAACTGGTTTTCACAGAGACGAGTTATGATTATCAGCAGGAATTAGTTTTATAAGGGGATCTCCAGCCATATTGTACCAGAACATTACCCAGACCCTCTTATTTCTGAATTTCATTTTGCAGTCCCTATAAAACACATCTGTTGCAGTGTGTGTGTTTTGAAAATTAAATGTTCTAATACCATTGCGACTGACCCGGCCACCAAACTCATGTGGGAGAAATCCGGTTCACAACCCAAGTTGTACTAAGTCTTTAGGTCTCACGGGAGCTTATAACTCACTACACCACAGCAAAGGGAGAAAAAAGGGGAAGAGAAAAAGAAATGAAAATAACATTTCTGAATGTGTGTGCTTTCTTCTTATAAAAGTATAGAAAAATTCAGTTAACTATGATGCAATTCAGTCAATATTCATAGTGGGTCATAACTAGGTGAAAAAAAAGATAGTATGCCAATCTAAATCTAAAACTAGTTTACTTCTAACAGGAAATCTTGATATATTGCATTTTTAACTGAATTTATATTGGGTTTGTTCCTTTGAATGCTTGAGCCCTACGGATGTCTTAGAGGATCATCACTGTCAAAGATGCAGTTAGAAATAGCAATAAACACAAAAAGCTGAGAGCAGCTAAAACATCATTTTAAAATAAAATGTTTATGTCCAAGAAGACAAACTAAATATTCCCCGGTATATTAAGATAAAATGAAGTGATGTCATAGGTGCATTTGAGCTACTCTCAGAATCTGGACCTTACTGCTGACTGCAGTGCATTTCACTATCTTGTGTGACCTGACAGACGCTGCCACATCCCCTTAACATGTTTAAGAGCAACAATTTTCAACCAGCGCTGCAAGAATTTTTAGAACATGCAACACTGGACAATTTAGTGAGGGGCACTGACCCCTTCTCCCTTAGGTTGTCAAATAAAGAAATGACAACAGCCAACACAACAGCCGTCTGGTGTGAATGAATCAAAATTATACCTAGTTTTTTTTTGTCAGATCGGCCAAAAAAAGTTTTGTTGGTGTGCCGCAGAATTTTAGTAATTAATTTATGTGGGTCATGAGCTGAAAAAGGTTGAAAATTGCTATTTTAGAGCCATAAAGACTCAATATGAAAAATAAAACGAGTAAACTCTAGATAAACAGAAACAACTTAGAGCTAGCTCACCATCCCTTTGTTTTCTTTTTTCCTAAATTTTGCTACTTAACCTAAAGCAATATAGATTTAATTGTCAGACATTCAGATATTTACCTAGAGACTTTCCTTTGGTTACTTTCTTCAGTCTAGCACAGTAGTTCCCAACTTGAATGTGTGAAAGAATTATCATAAAGGATTTGTATACACAGAACCATGTGTATTACACTATAGGGGTTACTTAAGAGATTTTTCTAGGGCAATTTAATTTTGGACAACTTTTGTCATATGTGCTAACTTCAGAAGCTAACCAAGGAGGTTTCACTTGCCCTTACTTACTTATGAGAATTATTAACACATTTCCCTGGAATCCATAAAATATACCTTTTGACATAATTATAAACACATTTTCAGCTACAAGGACACTTTCTGAAAACTCATACTGTACTAAAGTATAATTTTCCTTTATTCAATATTGTATGTTGGTTACAAGTTTCCCCCAGATTTTTTTACAATATAATAATTGTTTTAAGAGACCCTCGTGATAATCTTCCTCCCCCACCCTCTCTCTTCTTTGTCTCTGATCAGACAGAGAAATAATGGAGACGATGAATTATGGACTAGATAAAAATAACTTTGAAGATTTCATTATATAACTCAACGTAGGGAGTCCATTAAATTGTGGCTAAATTATATTTCTTTTCTCCCTTCCCCCCCAGCTTTATTGAGGTGAAATTGTATTTCTTTAAATATAAACACAAACAGGTTAAATATTTTCTCTCTAAAATTTTCACTGTCCTTAAAATTCATCATTAGTTACCAATAACTGTCAAAATTGTTCATTACTTGTTTTTAGTTTGGTATATGCCTCTGCAAAGTTTTATAAGAATTACTGCTGCTGTTACTTCTCTGTACCTGGTGGTGCCCTTTGATTATGGTTTCAAGGATGAACCTAGCAGGTCTTAACTTTTAAATTTTAGGCAGCAGAGTGCCAGGAGGCCAGCTATGCCCAAGGAGAAGATGAGGGATCTTAATACCTAGAAATGGATGATTTGGGAATTCACATCTTCCCTTCTTTGCCAGTCTCTGGAGGAGGATTTGTGTGTGTGTGTGTGTGTGTGTGTGAATGCAGCATTTATCTGAAACTCTACTTTTCATTTTTGTTTTTTTGGGGGGATTTCAATTAAAACACATTCAGTTAATATATAGGATTTAATGACATTCTGGAAGATGATTTTTCAAAAAGCTGTCATTTTTTCTGTTCTTTAAATTACCTTATTGTACTAGCAATCAGGGCAAGATAAAGGTTGTGTTCTTTTTATTAAACATTTAATTATCCCAGGGAGCTTTCTACTATTATAATACTGTACTGGCCAATTTATTATTTTTCAGATAATAGAACTGAGAAACAGAAATCAGCACTTTTCTATTTCCACTCTGTCAATGGACAAAAAAAGAAACTGCTGTCCTGAGAAAATAAAATGACTCAAACATTGTGACAGAAAAGATGAGAACCCGGGTTTCAGGGCTCTCAGCCAGTGTTTATCCCAGGGCACCCAAGCTTTGCATCCTGAAAGAAGTGAATATGAGAAATTCTGTCTATAGTTGTTTTGTCCTTTCTTTAAACAGAAACAAGTTTTTATATGTGTCTTTACAAATAATTGAAAAAATTTTAAGTTAAATATAATGGGGGGGGGGGAGAATTGCTAGGATATATTTTCAAAACAAACTTTAGAAAACACCACTATAGAGGCTGACCTAATATCAATAGTGACAGTAATCATCCAAGAGCAGAAACTAAAACGATTGACATTTGTTGAGCACTTGTGTACATGAAGCCTTTTAATAAGCGTTTATGTACATTATTTCAAATAATTATCCCAGGAATCTTGTAAGATGCATGTAGTTCAGATGGAGAAACTGAGGCATAGCAACATTAAATAACTTGTTCAAGTGGAACTATTTAAGCTCACTTCTTTTGTATTCAAGAATTACAGCTCAAAATACTGAGTTATGGATGCTTTAGGAAACACTCTGCCTGCTGAATGAAGATGCTCCATCACTTAATCATCTAAGAATCCTGTAAGAGAGCTGTGGGCAATAGGATTTATTTCACTAAAAAGCTAAGTCAGTGGAAAGTTTAGCATAATTCTGTGATTAACCTCATTTTAGTAAAACATTTTTTTCTTTTCTACTTAACCACAATATTATGAAGATATTTCTAAGTGAAGATTTAGAAGTAGAATTATCCAAAAATACCAGCCTTTAATAGATACGTTCATGAAAACTGTTGATCTAAGTTCTATGAATTCAAGGACTATATTGCTCACCAGTGAGTTCTGTCAGCAGTGAGGTGCCTGACATAAAACAAGAGTGTGATAAGTATTTCTATAATGAACACAACCCACTAAGGACTGATTCAATGTAAGTTTTTGTGCATATATTCACCTTTGAAGTAGGCGCCATGCTATTTTTTCTGATGGACTTGACACCTAGCTCTAAATAAATAATGAATACTTAGAATAGTATGCAGGTTTTTTAAGGTTTGCTATTTTGTCAGTTGTGACTTTAATGTACTAGATTTTCCTACATTGGGTCTATACTAAACTTTTTAATTGTTTTTCAAGCACTTTGATCATCTGTCAGGGTGTTGTTTATAATAAAGCAAATGTATAGAATAATAATTCCTTGCTGACATTTTTCTGTTTTTCTTTTACTATTTTTAAATTACAGTTTATATTCAATATTATTCTGTATTGATTTCAGATGTAAAACATAGTGGTTAGACAATCATATATGTTATGAAGTGATTCCCCTAATATTTCCAGTACCCAACTGGCACTGTGCCTCGTTATTACAATATTATTCACTATATTCCCTATGCTGTACTTTACATCTCCGTAACTACCAATTTGTACTTCTTAATCCCTTCACCTTTTTCACCCAGTCCCCCAACCCCTCTCTCCTCTGGCAACCACCAGCCTGTACTCTGTATCTATGAGTTTCTTTCTATTTTGTTTATTTATTTTGTTCTTTAGATTCCACGTGTAAGTGGAAATCTCATGGTGTTTTTCATTCTCTGTCTGACTTATTCCATTTAGCATAATACCCTCTAGGTCCATCTATGCTGTCGTAAAATGTATGAATTCATTCTTTTTTATGGCCAAGTAATATTCCATTGTATATATGTACCAAAGCTTTTTCAGTCCACTCGTCTGTTGATAGGCATTTGGGTGCTTCCATATTTTGGTTATTGTAAACAATGCTGCAATGAACATGGAGTGGGGCATACAGTCTTTTGAATTTGTGTTTTACATTTCTTTGAATAAATACCCAGAAGAGGATCACTGGATCTTAGGGCAGTTCCATTTTTAACTTTTTGAGAAACCTATACACTGTTCTTTGTAGTGATTGTACTGATCCACATCCCCACCAGCAGTGCAGGAGGCTTCCCCCCTCTCCACACCCTCGCCAGCACCTGTGGTTGGCTGATTCCTTGATGAGAGCCATTCTGGCAGGTGTGAGGTGCTATCTCATTGTGGTTTTGATTTGCATTTATCTGATGATTAGTGATGTGAGCAACTTTCCATGTGTCTGTTGGCCATCTGTGTGTCCTCTTTGGAGAAGTGTTTATTCAGCTTTTCTGCCCTTGCTGGCATTTTCTTACCATTCTTCTTCCATTACTGTCCCTTAAGTTTGGCCACCTTCTTGGCCATTATATATATTCAAAATGTTTATCATGCCTTTAGCTTAGTTGCACTCAGAACTGTCTTGACTCGGCTTTGCTTAATGCATTTTTTTTTACATTTGTCAAAAAATATTTCAAGAAAAACTACTTACAAAGAATTATCTCTTTATTTATTATAGAATTTTTGAGGAAGATACTTTCCATTATATTGCTCAGGATCCCCCAGGAATAACATCTGTGTAAAAATAATTATTTTTAAAGTAATTAGATATGAATAGAAAATTTAATGTAACGTGAAATATCAAAACAGTAGTTTGGTAATAGGAGTGGGAGAGAAATATTATTTATTCCATATTTTTGGGCCATAAATAAATAAAATAAAAACATTTTAGGACACTAAAAACAAACTAACATTTTAAAAACTCATCAAGAAATTGAACTCCACGTTTTTACAGAATGGGGTACAAAATGGAAATCTTTCAAACAGCAATCTATCTAGAATTGTACTTACCTACTAAAATCTTACTCTACTTTGTAGGACAACTTTATATTGCCAGTGATAATGATATATCCACAGCTTTAAAATAATAATTTTAACTTATGTCCATCAATGAGAAAGAACTGTCATTGCTAAAATCTCTCAGGTTTCAAATTCTGCTTATAATTCAGGAATACTTATCTGTCTCTGTTTTCACTTTTTGGTTATTGAATCTTTTTAGCCATAAAAATAGCAAACTTAATAGTCTATCTTATATTTTATAATCCTTTATACTTTTTAAAAGTTGAATAAATATGTACCATAATCTTGTGGAAAAAAGATTATTATTCCCACTTTATAGAGGCAGAAACTGACACTTCATGTAACCTACTGAGGCAAAGTAACTTGTGCTGAATTGGGATAATCTAACCTTATTTCTTTCCCAAAGTTATTTTGGTTCTGCTAAAGTCAGTCACTTTATGTCCCAAATTAATTGCGTTGTGAATGTGGTTTATCGTTCTTAGCCTATTCAGATTTCCCATCAATAGCTTTATTTTTCACTTATTAGTTGATCACTTTACCAAAATTATTTTTCTAGAACAACTTGAAAAACATTCCCTCTACTGCTTTATTCAGTATTATTTGTTCTTTAAAGAGTTCGATTTAAGTCCCATAGCAAACAATGTATACCACTCTCATAGACGAAAGGAAAGTATGACAGAAACAACGGATATATTGAAAAAAACAGGCAGAGCCAAAAAGCATTCTTGTGAATCATTGAGATAAAAATAATGAGAACCTTAAGGGAAAAAATTAAAGGCAATTCTGTCCTTAATAATAGGAACTCACTTTGCTATAAAGGAAATTGAACAGACACCTAGCAACATAGACAACTGGAGCTCCAATTTAGTTCTTACAATGTTTATACAGATTCTTGATGAAATATGTCAAATATAGAAAATATTTAAAAATAAACCTGTATTTTTTACTTATAAGGATAAGAGAGTTATTTTAGTCTTTCAGTTTTCAAATATCAGTTCCAAAATGTGGAGATATATATATATATATATAACATGTATATATAATACATATATATATAATATATATTATACATATATTAAGCAGGGAAAATTAATCTTAATTAGAATGTAAATCAACATCTTCTCTATATTTCTGGGCCTGATATTAACATAAACAGGGAACCTTATGTAATATTTCATTAAAATACTTTCTTGGATATTTTACCTATATTAAATTTCAAATAGTATTTTTAAATATATGTGAAACAAAAGGAAAATTTACTTTAGTGCAAATGGATAATGCTACCTCTGATTGCTTTTTGCTGGTTGTGGGGAAAATAAGATGAGTAAATTAAGTGTACATTTTGATCTTGTTTCATAAAGGAAAAAATATATTCTTGTCCCTGAAATGTGGAAGTCATATCTTTCTGAGTATCTTTGTATAATTTGAGCTCTTTCCCAGCAATACATTATCTCGTGTTTCCTTTACTAATCCTTGTATTCATATCAAAGCCATTACTATTATTAGTATCATGTTATTGTTATTGTCATTGTCATCATTACATCAGCACCATGATCGTCGTTGTCATTATCTTTATTTGGAGTAGAGGAGATACAGGGTGTTGGTACAGGCTCACACCTTTTTTATAGCTTAAAAGCTAGAAAATACACGCTTTGAATGTTTGCAGTGTTTATGTAATCAGTACCTACATTGCCAGGGCTTATTGAAAACAGCTGGGTTCCTGCTGCCTTCCTCCCCCTTCGTTGGAACTGTCGCCAGAACAGGTAGTCAAGAAATTCAGGCAACGGGGGTGTCTCTCAGGAAAGCAGCTGCGACTTCCTTAGGAAGCTGTCACTGTTTGCCCATCAGCCAAGACTCTGTATCCCCTTGGGCCCGGTTCTGGCTTGGCTGGCCTGGCAGGACGCAGTTTATGACTTAGAACTTACAGGAGAAACCATTTGGTCAGCCCCATCTCTGGCAGAACACCGAGAGAAATCCCACAAGCTGCAAGCCACACGTGGGCTGCTGGCCTGCTCGGGGAGGTACTTACAGGGCTCTGAGCATCCCTTTGACACAAGACAAACAATACAAAGGAATCTTTTCAAAACATAGCTTTCCAAGATATACCGTCTTGTTTTGAAAACCAGACATCACTGTTATTTCTGTAAACATGGCATTTTTTTCCCCCTAAAAATGAACTCATTTTTAAGAGACTTGTTTTGTTTCCTAGGTAGTAGGCAAGTACAAAGAATTTTTTAACAGCACGCTAAAAGATCTGGATTAGCAGTATTGAATGATATTCTCCATTTGTAAATATATGCTCTTCCAGGTATACACTGTTGTATATCAAGTGTTAAAAATTATTATCCCTGTGAAATGATCTAGGTTCTTGATTATGTTGGAGAGATGTCAGTGGCCTGCTCTTGCTACATAGGAGACACTGAAAATCAAGATGCTCTTGTGATGGGGTTATTTGCCAGGGACTGCCGCTCATTTATCATAAAAATGGTATTTGGGTAAATTAGAGCTGAATGGTTTCCTTGATAATCTTTGCTGAAACAAAGCTCTTGTTTTTATAATGTAAATGCTTCAAATTTTATTAACCAAAGACAAGAGGGTTTTAGAGTGGTGTAGTATTTTAATTTTAGGTTAAATATCATGTTTTTCACCATTACAAAGAGTTTGGTTAGGACACGTAAGGACCATAATTAAACCAGCATAATTTTATTCAAAAATCTTTAGTTTCAAAACATGCTAAATATGAGGGAACTAAGTTTTTGGTAAAGCTAGGCAGACAAAGGTAAATTAAAGGAAATTTTATTTCTAGTGGTAGTCAGAACTTATTTGCAGAAATATGAAAGTTTAAAAAAATTAACTCATAAATTTTAAAATTTACTGAACTCTCTCGTACTTTATATATAATCTATATAAATCTAAGGTGCATAGTTTTTAGGGCAAGGGGTCAGGTTGTTTTCAATTGTTAGCCCATCACTAATTTTAATAGCCAAAAAAGTCTCAGCACAGAGTCAAATTAATGTTCATTGAGTGCCTTGTTATTTTTTTTTTTTTAACTCTGTTTCATCTCCAACTTTATAAAAACTAACACAGGTTTTCCTTAAAATGTTTAATTGCCCTGATTTTTTTCCTTCTCACATCTATAAAAAGCAAAGAGTATTAGGGTCCATGGTAAGTACAAGAGGAAGATTGTGAGTATAAAAAGATTCTTTCCATAAAGTACACCATTCTTAAATTTTTCCCTACAGAATGGTCAACAGTCACCATAACATTCATTCTGACAAGTGGCATTTGGTCCTTTGTCAATTTGACCTTATTGCAACCTTCTCTCCATGTCTCCATGTTGTTGCCCCTCCTGCAGTTCAAGAGAAAAGTTCTAAAAGTTTTACCCTTCTATGGCATTGAGAACTTGGATGATTAGAAAAATATAAAGTCAGGCTTTAGTTTTGACAAGGCATGTACTTTTATCATCTGATAGACATAAATCATGTCTAGTCTGCCTTGTCTCTAATTGTTCTGTTAGTTGTGGTAAATTTGGCATTCTTTGTACTTGTCCTTTGGGCAAACTTCAAACTTAAAAAATATATTATAATAATCTGGGGGGAAAAATGAGAAGAAAAAAGAAAGCCTGGATATTGAAAGCTTGTGATTAAAATACTTAGAAATTTCCCAGGGAATCTATATAAATCTAAGATGTATTGTTGTAATGTCGTATATCTATAGACACTTTATTCATAACTTTGAATTCAAAGATGAAAATCCACAGACATTTTTGAGAAATGTAGAATATATTTTCACTTTATGCTAATGATGGTTTACACAGTTCCCACCAGATGGGTTTGCATGCACAGTAGCTAATTCGTGTCAACTGTCTTTGAGCACATTCTCTGAATTGTAGGTAGGTTTAGAGACTTCTATGAAACCGCAGATCTTCTTATATTTATTCTTTGCAAATGTGTTGCAGTAGTGCAAACGTGGTATGCACTAATATTCTATAGGATATTCTATAGGAGTATTATTGAAAAGAGTACACAATTTCTTGAGTAGTTTAAATTTTATAAGTGAATACATTATTGTACATAATAAGATATATTCACTTCTGGAAAACTGAAGAAACGGTTGCAATGAAGTTTCTATATTTTTTGTCTAAATTAGTACTTTTTTGTCACTAAAATTATAAGGGTCCTTTGCTACAACTGAGTAGTAAAATAGTGAATATCTAATATTTCAGGTTCAGCTGAACTACTTAAAATCTTTGTTCTAATTTTATTTTGTGCTTATTTCCTTTAAAAAAGAACATGACTATGGTATGTTTAGTATATTCTCTTGTTTAAAAATTCATATTAAAAGATATTTAATGATTAAGGAAAATATATATTCTTTTCCAATAAGGCTTTATTATCACATAAGTATTCCCATAAACTTTCTTTTTTATGTTGTTTTTCCTTAGTGAAAAACTTTAATGTATATATATTAAAACTAATATAAAATAATAATTTTTTATTTAAAATCTAAATAGTAATAAATCTTTATAAGACCACATATTAAACATAGCTGTAATTTTATCTCATCTTGAATAGGGTATAGAAATAAACACAGAGAGCGAACACAAGACTTCCCAGTAATAGGGGCAGTGTTTGCAAATTCTTTCTCTTAAGACTTTTGTTTGATTGTTTTGCATGTGAATCTCAGTATTTTAGTCATATATAGGATAATTGGAAGAATAATTCTCAATTTCTCTTGAATTGTCATTTGTCAAATTGTATTCTTGTAAAGTTCTGGGGGGGGGGGGGATCTATCATTTCCTAATATCTTCCCAATGTTTTCATTTCAAAAGAACCTTCTGTACATTTGAGTCCGATTTCTACCCTTAGTTCTGTTTGTGTTTAGCTGTTCTCTTGCATTAATAGGAAATAGAGATATTTTCTAGCAATTTAGGTTTGATCTCTGTTGGAGCTCTTATCTGTACAACACATAATGGTCATCTATAAAAAATGAGCATGTTTAAAAGTACATTTAACAAAGAATTCTTTTTCTCCAAATAATTTTATAAAAACATTTGTATGTTTAATGTGTTTTTATTAAAACAAATTGTTGCTGTTATGGTTGTTATAGTTGTGTTAAATGGGCAGTTAACTGGTATTTTATGAAGCTCATCAATGTCAGAGAAATAATTTTTAGGTAAAAATCGACCCTTCTATTTATAGACAGAGTATTATTTGTTAGGGATACAAAAAGAGACATTGATACCAGGAGAATTTACACAATCAAGTAAATGGTAATATATTTTAAAAAATTATTTGAAAGTGATTAAGTCTCAAGTCTTCACAAAAATGCTATTTTATATTTAATATATTTCAAGTTTCTTCCTTGGCAAGATAGAATTAGCAGGCAATTTTATGCATTATTTTCAAAATGACTTAGCTTTTCTAACTTGTTCATTTAACTTTTTAGTGATTTAAAATGTTAAATGAATGAGTTAGTTATAATTATAATACCACTACGAAGAGGCATATGATTATATGAGATATTAAATCTCAGTGAGTGTTTACTATGTCAATATTTGAAAAAATAAATACATGTTTGGAAATAAAAATAAATTTGAACCACTTCAGAGATTTTATTTCTCTTGTGGGTACATTAAAGCTTTCATTTTATTTGCAAATTTATCTCATGGTTAAATGATTTGAAAAGTGTGAGGTGTTGCTAGCTAGTTCTAATGAACATTGTCCACTTCTCAAGCTGATCTTTAATTTTCTTTGCTCGTCAGGTCATTTATTAATACATACAGTAGGTGGATTTAAACCAAGAGAGATGGATATGTACATAGGCGCAAGAACAACCCACTAGCTTTGCAATTTAAGGGGTAGCAGTTAGAGGAGAGGCCATATGCGCCCAAAATATCTATTCTTATACTTTCTCTTTCCTTTAAGATTAGGCGCCTGATTTGCTCATAAGTAGAGTCATTTTTAATAAAGCCTCTTAAAGCAGACATAATGGGGAAGACCAGCAGAATAACGCATCAGTTCCCGCTGGTGTTTTAGTTTGGATGAGTGACTCAGATTAGCCACCTGCCAATTGATGAACTTTTTGGAAAGGGGTGGAGGAAACGTGGAGAGCATCTGTCCAGGCCAAAGTTCACGCATCAGAGTCGAGGGCCCTGGGAAGTCAAGGAAATAGCCTGAAGACGAGGGCCATTAATGATGTGTTAGCGCAAGGAGGGCTTGACTCCAAGAGTGAACTTCCTCTGTTTCATATTTTGGAGCCAGGTGTTAAAATCATGGGACTTGCCCAGACTTAGGCTAAAATAAGTGTTTGTTCAGTTTGTACATATCCAAAAACATCATATTTGTAGATTAGAGAAGCATGTTGCAAAAGAAACCACTGTGGTTGCCATGTTTTCTTATACTAGCCTAAGTAGTAATTCTTCTATCTTCATTTAACAAATAGTTGATTGAAACATGTATTAATGAATGAATCTCAAGTGATGTATTTAATCACCAGCTATGGAAAACTCAAATAACAGCTTGATATGAAAATCAAGAGAAAGGTTGGATGAGGGAAAATTTAAAATGGAATGACTGTAATAATCAAGTGGTTATATATTGAGTCCACATTAAATAATTTTATAGCTTAAAAATTTATACAAAATCTAGATCATGCACACACATATACACAGACATATATTCAAAAATATAAAAGAAAATCTGTTTTTTCCTACTTATTTCTAATGGTACAGGGTTGATATTTCAGTTATACATATTTTGAGAAGGACATATTCATTGCATGTAATTTCTATGCTCCTGTGCCAATCTGGATTTCATTATATATAAGAACTCCATTTATGCTTAAAATATTGATTGTGAAAAGGTCTCAGAAACCTAGCATTTTCTGACTCAAAAATCACCAGGCAAGTGCAGGTGATGAGTAAAAAAGAGGAAATGAATTCACTATTGATGTTCATATTCATTGACCCGACTTCCAAGGATGTGCAGTTAGATTTTCTGGGGGACACTAAATAAATGAAAAACATCATCCCGGCTCTGAAATTTTGTAGTTTGTGATTTCTTGGTAAACCACATAAATTCTGAGTTCCTATTGCCTCATCAGCAAATTGGATATCAATTCTCCATGGTTTCTACGAGAATTAAACATCATAATCTTATAAAAGTACCTATGACAATGCCTTGCCTAAGCAAAGGTCTCACTGTGCGTTAATTTAAATCTGAATCTGACTCCTATGCTTTATCAGCTTTTACCCATCACCACTTGGAGGGAAAAAATGTAGGGGCCTAGAAAAAAACCCCACAGAAACAAAATAAAACTGCAAAGTGGGCAACATTGCATTTCTGGTAAGACTCTAAAAGCATTTTAGAAAATTGGAAAAGACAAGATCTTTGTGTTGGGAATGTTCCCTAAAGGAAATAGGACTTGATTATACGTTCTTTTCTTTCTTTCTTTTTTGTTGATGAGAGAGAGAGAAACATCGATTTGTTGTCCCACTCATTCATTCATTCATTGGTTGATTCTTGTGTATGCTCCGACTGGGGATAGAACCCACAACTTTGGTGTATCGCATTGATGCTCTAAACAACTGAGCTACCCAGACAAGGATTGATTATAGTTTCAAACAGGAAAAGATTTAGTTGTAAAGTGGTTGATTAACAACAAAGGCATGAACTAGAATTGTGATATTTTTCACTCTCTTGTTAGATCAGAAGTTCTTGATGTTCCTGGAATCCCACATGAAAGTGTGGATCATCTAGGGGTGGGAATTGGGGAAGAGAATTATGACATACAAAATTTTACATACAATTTTAGAGGTTTCACTGAAATTACTGCCCGTAACCTTCACTCATGGAAATAATCCTTAGACCCTAGAAACTAGATCACTAGATTCAAAACCAATAAAAACTCCTATTGCCGAATATATTTAGCTCATCAGGATCCTGCACAACACAAGGCACCTAGTTGCTCAATGAATATTATAGATCCAAATTAAACCATTTATCCTGATGTTATAGATTTATCATTTCTGTCTCACTTAAAAGTTGTTTTCTCTGCTATCCCTCTGTCAACATTAACCCATCTTCATAGACAAATGTAATTCATGGCAAAACCCAAGGCCTTTCACAAATACTTCCCAATCCTAGTATTATTTTACCTGGCACCATCATGAGAAATCCCATGAGGTTATTTTTCTTGAATTACAGTCAAAAGAAACAAAATCAAAACCAGACTTTATATGTATTGTATTTGATTTCTGAGGTAACTCCAAAATGTTAATATTATTCTTGACTTCTGCTTCAATATAATTGTTGGTTTTATTTTGAGTATTTTTTTTTTTTTTCATATTGTAGATGTTATGGGCTGAAAGGAATGCATGGATTTGAAGAAAACTCTTCAGATTTGGGGATGTAAAGGATAATGATTCTCTAGAAAGAACCAGGAGGTTCATATGAAACTGAACCACCTGCCCATAAAATCTAAATATCAATGTTTAGGAGGGTCTTTTTTGTTGTTCTCCATATCCAGTCATTAATAGAAAAATTACCACAGTTCAGAGTATTTTCTGTGAATTAGTGACTGGCCTCAGTTAATGGCCTTGACTTCACTTCAATCCATTGCTCCAGAATGTTTCCCATGCCTCCATTTTATTACTTAAATGTGCTTCTTTGTATATTTTTATGGATCTTTCAGAAATAGTGATCCTCTTCTTGGGATGAGTCAACTGGTCATATTTTAATAGTTTGCAGAGGAAGTTTGTACACACAAAAAAGTTGGAGAAACTCTTGCACAGCTATCCATTAACCTCAGCTGTTTGGGCATCATTCTTTTTCATTATACTAATAACACAAAAAATGTTGATTATATAAGCAATCTTAAAGCTCAATTTTGGTACATAGGTAATCTTAAGAGGAAGAGTTAGCTTAGGAACGATCTGATGGTGCAAAGAATGTGACTGGTGCTTGGATTTTACCTCAAGAGAAGTAGACAACATGCACTGTGGCATTTTGATTATGCATAGTAAAAAATTCTACAACCATGAATTCTTACTAAGGATGACTGTATAGTCATTTTTATTAGGATCATTAGAAATCAAAAGTTTTATTTGGCTAATTTTTGGTGCTTTATTGGGAATGTGTGGAATTACTTGCAAATAAAGAGAAAACTCAATAAACTCTTATGGATGCCTCTTATCACTTAGTTACATCTTCAATTTAAAAGAGAATTTTCCAGTTACATTTTTATACTTGATAAAATCAAAAGATTGGGAAGGTAAGTCAGCAGTAGTGTTTAGAATTTAATTCATGTTGGGTGAAGTTCATAAAATGCTAGATCATATTGCCTCAGAGACAAATTAGCCTTTAATAATGTTTTCATTTCTCCTTTTCCAAACGTTTCTTAAACTATATAAACAATGAGATCATTTAATACAATACATGCAATATGCAGTATGCCCAAATGCCAGAAGAAAGCTCTGTTTCATTCAAGATCTAACTTACATAGCCCCATCCTTATAAATGACCCAGATTTGTGAGTATGAAAAAAAAAACCACAGAGACAAACCATTTTACTCTCACTCCTGTCTTCACATAACATGTTTTTAGCTGGGTTGGCTAAATCCTATCAATGAACAAGTGCTACATTCAATTTTAATTATCTCACTGTCTAAAATATTTATGTTTATTTTGTCCATATTTTTAATTCAATTGAATGAAAATGTTCAATTCTAATTGTTTTTACTCTTTGTGTTTTATTTCTTCAGGTTTTTTTTTCCATCTGCATTGCTTTCTGGGGAGTAAGAAGCATTACTCAACTTGCCTCTGGCCTTTGGAAATAACTTAAGTTTGTACATAATTCTCTTGTTTTAATCAGTTGTCTACAACCACAATATATTAGTACTGACTATAAAAATAATTATCTTATGTAATAATAACATGAACCCTTTATTTAGTGAAAGACAGTATACTTATTTACTCTTGTTTGCTTTCCATGCTATTTTCTCTTAAAATGACAGTCAGGTGCAGTTACTTTATTGATAGGGTTGACAACAAGTGATTTCAAATGTAATGATGTTATATCCACTGGTAGCATCTAAGCCAATGAGAGTAAGAGAAGGGAGAAAACAGAAAAATAGTAAAAATAATGAAGATGTTGTTTGCACTGATCTAATAACTTTTTCTTTGCTGTTTGCTAAAATTGTTTGCTATATGCCATTGAGTGGGCTCCACCTCCTGGCAACCCTATGAATGAGTGATGTCCACAGTGTTCTGTCCTCAGCAGCCCTGCTCAGCTCCTGCAGACTCATGCCTATGGCTTCTTTTATGGAATCAATCCATCTCATATTTGGTCTTCCTCTTTTCCTGCTGCCTTCTATTTTCCCCACCATCATTGTCTTTTCCAGAGAACCTTGCCTTCTCATAATATGCCCAAAGTAGGACAACTTCAGTTTTGTCATTTTTGCTTCCACTGGTGTTTTAGACTTAATTTGCTCTAGGACTCACCTGTTCAAGTTGCTGTTGGTCCAGGATATCTGTAGAGCTCCCTCTGACACCATATTTCAAATGAATCATTTTTTTTTTTCTATCAGCCTTTTTCACTGTCCAGCCTTTGCATCTGTACATAGTATTGGGAATATGAGGATGTGGGTGATCTTTGCCTTGGTCCCTAATGACACATCCTTGCTCTTGATGATCACTCCCAGTTCTTCCATTGCTGCCCCTCCATGTCTCTCTTGATTTCTTGGCTGCAGTCTCCATTTGAATTGATGACTGAATCAAGGTAGGCAAAATCTTTAACAATTTTATCATCTCCATTGTCTATGGTAAAGTTGCATATTTCTTCTGTCATGAATTTTGTCTTCTTAACGATCAGATGTGGTCCTGCTTTGGCACTTTCTTCTTTCACTTGTATCAGCAGTCATTTCAAATCATTGCTGCTTCCTGCCAATAAGATGGCGTTATCTGCATATCCTAAGTTATTGCTATTTCTTCCATCAATTTTCATTCCAGCTTCCTCTGAGTCTAGCCCAGTTTTTCATATGATGTGGTCTGTGTACAGATTAAACTAATTGGGAGATAAAATGCACCCTACTCTTGACACCTTTGCTATAGGTAACCATTTTGCTAAAACTGGGCCTAGGTAGATATTTGTCATCAGAAAAAATGTAATACATTAGTTGTCTGCTTAGGATTATATTTACCTTTGAAAACCACATAACCTAAGGATCTGCATTACAGAAGAAGACATCACTGAAATGAAAATGAATAGAGTTTGTCAGAATTAATTTGTTCCGCAGATTAATTTGTGATACGTATGTCTAATATGTTTGGTCAATTTGTTGTGGTAGATTGAGGAGTAGGCAGTAATTCTGTGTTATTTTAAATTGTCACAACAATGTTAATAAAACTCTAAATAAAATCACCCCAAGTGTTTTGTATACATTATTCATTGGGACTGTAGAAACCTGCCAAGTGTTTCAGTAGGAGGGAACTGACAGGGACAAGCAGCATAAGGTTCAAAGGGGAGAAGACTGAAACCAGTTGAAATCACTTTCCTTCCATTCTTCCAGTGTTTCTTAGATTTACAGTTACAATTTAAGTAATGAAAGTTATAAGCACCAAATCAATTAATGCTGTCCTTCATTGAGCCTTGCTGATACTTATCATTGGGTTAAAGACTTTGATCAGTTAGCTAACCTCATTTTTAAAATATATTTTTTAAGCTTTGAACAGAGACTAATGAATTATTAAAAGAGTCAGACTGCAGGTGTCTATGTGGGTTCATGAGGCAGGATTGAAGCACATTTATTTTTCAAGCTGGAAAAGCAGAGGAAGATTACATTTTGAACAATGGAAAAAATATATCTCAAGCGTCAGAAGTAGGGACTTGTCTCAGCTTCCTTCTTTTTATACTTCTTAACACAGAATACAGCAAATAGTTAAGCCCATCACAAATATTAAACCCTACTTTTGTCCCTTACCAACAGTTCTTACTGGACTTGGCATGTATAAGGCCACGTTAAAGCAGGGAGCCCTCTGCTGGCTTAAAGTTGCTAAATTTCTAGCCTAAAAATTCTGAATACACATATTCTTCTACATCTTAAGGACTCTTCAGTCTATAGCTTACATCTTTCAGGAATGGCGAAGAGAAGAGAGGTTTCACAAATCTTTAAAGTAGGTTTTTAGTATTTCACAATAATTTGTTTCCCCGGGACTCATGTGTATATGTGAATGTATAGCAGTGCCCTCAAAAAGAGTTGAATAATGGAAGTAAAGAATTAAAAAATGGTAAAAGGATATTTTTATGGGGAAGTTCAGTTTTCTTGAAGTAAACTGAAATTTACCGGTTCTTTTCTCTCTCTCTCTCTCAGATACCCTCGCTGGGTAGAAATGATTTTCTTTTAGAAATGCAGAAATTTTCAAGCTACAGATCTGCAGGCCTTTGAAAGTGGAAGTGATTCCATGATAGGTTGCGTTCCCAGGTCCTGTGTGTGTTAACCGGGACATTTTATTCCTCACCTCCCACCTTCCTAATTTTCCAGTCCAGTTATTCTCTTGCCAAACGCTAATGCATGATGACAGATCATATAACTATTATTAATGTTATAAAATGATCTTGAGCAATGCCATGTAATTTATGCTTACTCTTGACTGGAAGCGCTTTAAGTCTCATCCTCTCAAGGGGAAAAGCACTAAAAATAGGACTCATGAAATACTCCCCACTTCTAATGGAGATACGCAAACTGACTTTGCAAATAGTTATGAAGATTCTGAGGTTTGCTAATCTACCAGGAGGGAGGAGAGAGCGAGGGAGGCACATTTGTTTATTGAGTAGTACTCAATTAGCATTATTTTATTTAGCTTCTAAAATCCAGGGAAATAAGTGCTGGGAATACCATTTTACAGAAGAGAATTCTGAGGCTGAGAGAGATTTAAAAACATGCTCAGGCCTCCGATGCAAAATTAGTGGCCAAAAGAAAATTTAAAACCTGACAGTCTAGATCAAAGTCCATAATGTTTCTCCATTCCGCGATATCAGGTATCCAAGGCAAATCTTTGAAAATATAAGTTTGGAAGTTTAAGTTCAGAGTACTTCCCATTCAATTTGGTGCTTCAAGGTACAAAATAAAGTTCAGAGGATAAGTACGTTTGTTATAGGATAGGTTAGTTCACTGAGTGAATGAAGCAGAACTTCTAATTTTTCTAAGACTCTGGAATTGCCACCTGTCTAAAAGAACCCATTCCTGTACTTGATTTGATTTGTTAGAATTGCCCATTACTTTAGCTCTATTTGTTATATTATTTACTTCCCTTTCATCTTGTTCTTTCTATTTATTTTCCTTATTTTTTTTTTTAAATCCTCACCTAAGGATATTTCTTTCCATTGTTTGTTTCAGAGAGAGCAGAAGGGGGAGAGAGAGAGAGAGACATCAATGTGAGAGAGACATATCGATTGCTTGCCTCCCACATGAACCCCGACCAGGGCCGGGGATCCAGCCTGCAACCAAAGTACAAGCCCTTAGCCAGAATTGAACCTGGAACCCTTCAGTCTGTGGGCCAGCGCTCTAACCACTGAGAAAACCAGCCAGGGCTGTAGTTATTTTCCTTAAGCATAATCTAATCATCTCATCCATGGTATTCAGCAATGAGTGGGTCTATAAGTGTGCATCTGAAGTTCAGTTAATCACCAATGTGTATGAACCTATGTTAAATTTAACATTACCTGCTTGCATTATTGCTTATTAGAGGTTCTCAAATGTCATTTTACTGATAATAATTCAATCTTTCAGCATGGAATTTGCAATAGAACCACTGAGTGGACTTCTTTAAGGTACAGTAGATAACGGAGGACAGTCATGTGATTTATCAGGGAGAACAACAGTGGTTAGAAAATGAGCTCCCTTTTTTTATGCTCCATCCTCTGTTTTTTCATATTTGCAGCTTACAGATTCCCAAGGAGAAATTGAAAACAGAGAAGCTAGTTTGACTTTCAGAAGCGTAAACCATTTTTGATGTCATGACTTTCAACAGCACTATGGAAGTAGGCTGGGCTCCATCTTAAGCCTGCCTCAGTGAAAGGAAATTTAAAAGAAAATGTTCTAGCTATTGTTAGATTGTTTTTTCACATCTCACTCCAGTCTGCCACCCTTCCTTCTCAATAGCATAATGAGTTAAATTTCTTCCTCCCCAAAGACGCGATTAGAAAAAGTTAATAACAGAAGCAGCAAAATAAGTAAGCATTGATGGTTTTCTCCAGTGGGTCATATATTCCTTTTGGAATTCGACAATTCTCACATCCCTTTAGTCAGTTTCCTACAATTCCAAATACCACGCTATCCAGAAACCATAAATTCATTCTTTGGGTGTGTTCTTCCTTTGTTTTAGCTGCAATACATCCAAAATTCTAACTTGCATATTTACTTTACAGAAAACAGAAAGAAGCAGGCTTTTTCTTTATGCCTGTCTTTATGGATTATCTGTGAATATTTTTTTTAAAAATGCAAATTCCTGGTGAGAACACTGCAATTCTGATTTAATAAGAACACAAGCCTCAAAACCCAGTCTGGTCATGTTTTTGTCTCAGGTTCTTCATCAAAAAAAGGTGAGCACTGGACCAGATCATGTCTGTGGTCCCTTGTAACTCTGATTTTCCAATGAGAAGTTTATCCAAAGTATTTCTATACTTTAAAGCATTATAAGGACATTTATTTTAAAACTATCAAATTTTGACTTGGATCAATAACAAATTAATGAGGTTTTATTTCAGAGTATGTTCATTAGAATCAAGTCAATGGGGACAAATGTGGAAGGAAGATAAGGAGCTACTAAGGTATAGTACAAAAAAATAAAATCTTCATCCATTTATGAATCTTAGAACACTTTACAAAATCTAATTCTTATTTCTCAGACGTGCTTTCCTTTTTAATACCTATTATTTTCTTTGCTCTCTGTATTTTATTCTATTCTTTCCCTTTCTTCCCTCTCCCTTATCCTTTATACTACAGTTAAGTTAAAGCAATTTTATATGAAGCATGTCTGCCTTACCTCCTGTGTGCTTATTATGGCCACCATGTTTTGATTTACTAGTTGCTAAATTACTTCTTTGGCCTTCTTTCACTCTTTTGGAGTGAAAAATCTCAGGTAGTTCCTTAATGAATATTTCCTCTGAAATTAAAAACAAATAAACAGCTGTTCACTGTCCCTGGAAATCTTGAGTATGGGGACTACACAGACAACTCAGGAAACAAGTCATTGAATACATGTGAATGTGGTCAGCCCTGTGGAACAGCAGGGAAAGTCCCAGAACACGAAAGAAAATTGCTTACTGTATCAGGAAAACATTCAGGTTTTAAATGTATTATTAAATTGAATGATAAACATTTATTTAAGGAACTATTATAGTTGGGGCTTTTGTGTGTGTATGTGTGTGTGTGTGTGTGTGTGTGTGTGTGTGTGTGTTTTCAGAAATGCAACCTATCAGCTTAAAATATTAAATAAAAATAGATTTTTCTGTCCTTCTCTGTACTGGAATATATGAGAGGCAAAGCTCAAATATAAAAGTTAGCTTTATTTGAGTATTTTAATAATTGAAACACATGATCATAACTCAGGAAACCCCAGAGTGGCGTGGAAGGTGGGGAGTGTAGTAGATCCTGCTGATAATAGAGGTTGCCCCTTAACATTTTGTTGGCTGACAAATTCAGCAAACATGGATTGCAGCACAAGTTGAGTTTCCTTTTAGCTATCTAATGGAATAGAGGCTTTGAAAATTTTATAAAATGAGAACTTATTTTCATATGTCATTGGAAATAAAAAAATAAATCCTAAAGAAATGTCATAGTTGACATCTTTTCTCTTTTAGGAAATCTTGTAAATACCTATTTGTAAATACTTTTAATAATATAGGTCAATTTCCTCATGGCAGTTCTGACCAGTTCCCAAATTCCTTAGAGACTTGTTGGTGGCTCATTGTTGTTTTCTCCAATACTCCTCTTGTCATAATTCTCAGTAATTCAATATCCACATAAATGATCTTATAGTTTCCTGACATCTCAGTTCCTTGGTTTCCTTGCCCTGATGATTGTATTATCCACTTTACATAAGTCACATTGTCATTACTAGTGGCTGCTATTCTGCCATAGTCTCAACTTCGAACATCCTAGTGTCTTATCACTGCACCCTGTTTCCAGCTCATGACCTTTGGCACTCCACCACCACCACTGGCCCCACTGATGCATTCCTACGATCTTTCCATTGTCTTTCTCTTTCTCATGTATTTACTTACTTTTTTAGATGTTTGAATTTCATAGCCAATCATCATAATAGCTCATTTGCTCGTACTGAGTCACTAAAAGGATTAAGTCTAACTGTAAGTTTCTTCTATGTGCTCTCCTTTAGTGGAATGTGATCAAAGAAAAGCAGACAACTATGAAACTTCTCTCACATGCTCATGATTACATACCTCAAGTAAGCTCTTAATTCTGTCCAGCAATCATATGATACTTCCCAGTCCTATTCACTCTTCCACACTCATTGATAACTGTTTCTTACCTCTCAAACTTTCAACATGTTTTTAGTCTTCATTGATGACCTAGTTCTTTATTTCAAGGAAAACAAAAAGAAATAAAACCACCAAAGACCACTTCACTAACACTATCATCTAAACCTTTCCCTATTAATGAGCTTATCTCAAAGTGAGATTATGGAAAACCATGAAGGACCTATATTGTCTAGACTTAGTGCAAAGACTCTTGATTCCTCACATAAAATTAGAAGAAGACTTGTGAGTTTAGAAGACGAAGATGAGAGAGAGAATTTCTGGAGAGAGCTTGGTGATGCGAAGACTCCACCTGTCCTTCCGTCCACAAGAGAAAAATTGGTGTGCTTCCTTTCCCTTCCCTCAAACTTGGTAAGTAGAGCTTCAAAGGGTCCAATAAAGAGCTTAGTACTCATCCTCTAAAGTTTGTGGCATGTCCCAGTGGACTTCTCTCTGACCCACCCCTGCCTGGCCAAGTGGCCACACTGTGGAAGAAACAACATTCATAGCAATGGGTCTCATCTGTACATTTCCCCATGGACTAGGAGGAGGTAGTGAGTGTGAGAACCAACATGAAACACCAGGGGAGACAAAATGTCAGTTGAGCGATGCTGGAGATGTACAGCCAGATGCTGGTGTGAAGGTGGAGCCAGAAGCAGCAGCTGTGAAGGCACCATTCTTGTCAGGAAATCACCTAAGAGATCCTAGTGGGTAGTTAGCCTTAAACATCTCCAGGACAAAGGGAAAACAATATGAAATCACTGGTGGCCAGGAATGCTCTTCCCTGACTCTTCCCTCCTCTGCTTCAACCATGACTAAGCTCTGGGCTTCAGGATTGAGAGAAGCTGTGACAAAGTAAAGATAAACCAACATGGAGCCTCCAATACCCCTTTTATAAGACACATACGCTTACTCATTCAGTGCACACTTCTCACTCACAGCTGGCCAAATCGGGAAGGAGGGAGGCACTGCACAGGGAGGAACTCTAACTTTAATGAAATTCAGAATTGTCTTTTAAACACTGACATTGGCATATTAGTTTTTGAACTGAGAATATTTTTATGACTAAGGTGGCTAGAGGAGTTATATTGTCGAAGAGTACTCAGGTAAAGTATTGATGCTGTCCAAGACGTCATTCAAGGGTGAAAAAATAGTTGGCTGTGCAGAGAGACTAGAGGGACAGTGGATGAAATGAAAGCAGGTTTTCTTCTGATATCCTCGAGTCCCGCATTTTCAGCATACTCGTCCCGTATTCCACTGTGCAAACAGGGAGAAGAGTATCTCTTTAAGGAAATGATTTTAAAATTACAGGATGCAATCTGTATGCTTTATGTAGAATAAACCACAGACACTCTAATTTTCCAAGTATGCAGCAATCTATAACTCTTATTTTGAAAACAATAACATTTAAGCAAAAGTATATCGTTTTCTATTAAAGAATAGCTATCTTGAGACTCCTAGAAGAAGGCATGAGAAGATTATTTATTTACTGACTTTTTAAAAGTAAAAAATCACTTCATTAACCATCTTCTATAGCTAGTGTGGGAAAGGTGAATAGGTCTAAAGTTATTTTCTTTTTTGTTTCAGCATTTTTGAAAGGCACAAAAGGAAATAAGACTAATCCAGAAATTCATTCTTTCTCTCCAATTTTTTCCCTTTTCCCATATGAGCAGAGCCTGGACGCGTACAGACACATTAGGGAATGTTTCCACTGTGTGGGAGAAACATCTGCAGCGTAGTCCGTGGACCACCAGAAGTGGAGTGAGAAAGAAGCATGTGGGGGCGGAGGTGGCAGACAATAAAACAAAAACTGGGAGCTAGTTCGCCCCAAACATCCAACTGAACTGCCTAACCTTCAGGTTACCTTTTATGTTATATAAGAAGTCTAAGAGCCATAATGTGCGTAGGAAAAATGATTTTTAAAAATGGTGACAAAGTAAAGCTCATAGCATACCCTTCCATTTTTTATTTTCTGCAAGTGTGTAGAACATTAGCATCTGCTTTACACATCACCCTCTATAGAGCCTAAACTGGGTAGTTTCCACTGGGTTCTTACTAGTCGTCCTTTGCAGCTTATTTAGGTGGCCATGTGAGAGCCCAGGAGCCACAGGGCCCCTCTCAAACCAAAGAGGAGCACCGTGAAGGCAGAGATGAATTCTGAGTGAATTCGTTGTAAAACATCAGGGGCAAAAAGGGCTCTGAAATGCAAATGATCACCATTAGAAAGTAATATGCAACTACTGAAGAAACATTTGAAAGAATAATTGGTCTAGCAAAACAATCCTGCAATCTGCATTCAATCAAAGCTGACCAAAAATGCTAGTGATGGTCCTTTGTGTTGTTGGGAGCCAAATGCTTTCTGGAACTCATGAAGCAAATGTTACCAAGTGGCACATTACCAACAGAATATTAGTAAAACAATACCAGCCTTAGAGTTGACTTTTCCAATTAAAGGAAGACTCTCTATCATGGCCAAGGTATTGAGAGTGACAAGAATATTGATATACCTGTAAATGCTCACAGATGAGTTTGGTGGGTTGGTTTGTTTTAGTAAACAGCAGGTGACTGGACCTCCTGCTGAACATTATATAGTGCGCATTCCTAAGAGGCAGAAAGGCGAGCTATATACCATGGCGATTGAATTGAATGTAAATACCTATCGCTAACCTTAGAATTATAAAACTAGAGGTTCAGAGGACAAGGAGGAAGGTGAAGGAGGATAATGAAAAGTGAGAGGTTGGTAGAAGTGCTAATCTCTTCTATTTTACAGAGAGGGGTCAAAAGAGATTCCGCTTATGGAAGATGGATAAAAATTGGAGATTTAAGAATATCTTCTGAAGTAGAGAGGGGAGAGAGATGTAGGAGGTGATAGATGTGAGCCAATTACTTTCCTATCATAAGAAGAGATCGATACACAATGTCTACATTTTGTAAATCAAGAAAAAGTATAAAAGAAAATTTAGAGATTAAGTTAAAGACCAGTGGCGCCAAAACCAAAAAAATAGGAATGGATTTGCTTCTGAAGGAACAGAACTGTTGGTGGCTGGCTGCGAGGGCACGGTTTATTTTTATTATTTATTATTAGTATTTTAGTATTATTTAATTCTTCCGTGCTCTTTGATCTTTTTTTGAAAAACAATGTGAATACTATCTGTAAAAATAAATGCACTTAATTTAAGGGAAAATAGAGACCAGGGTGAAGAGGTTTGTGCAAATAAAATACAAGGAACACCTTCTTCTTTCATTAACTGAGATATTCACTTTAAAATTTTGTTTATTTTTTGGCATGTTTCAGATGCATAGACCTCACCTCAGTCAAAGCAATGGCATTATACCCTTTACTCTCTAAGATTTTTGAGAGAGCAGATGTATTTCTTAATTGGCAAAAGTAATCCAGAGCCAACCAAAATGGTTTTACATCATTGTTTTTCTCCTCTGATTTTAAGAACATTAGATTTGAATTATTTTGCAGTGTTCATGAAGTGCTTTTATAAATACCTTAACAATATAGCTAAACTGTTAGGCAAGTCTGAGATATCCAGTTGCAAAAGATTAAGTGACATGTCTTGGTCATGTTGTTAACGAGTGACAAGTAATAAGTACATATCCTTATAACCCTTAGTCAAACAGGCAAATAAAAATGCCTACACTTTTGTTTATGAATGCAGAGCATCCTGCCGATTCTATCAGAGCCTATGATTTCAGTAACATTAAAACTGCTCTCATATTCTGTTTTCTCTTTACAGAATGTGAATAGCAGCATGTGTTGTCTACACTCCGATATTGTGCGAAGAATGCTTTTCTGACCACTAACAAGAAACCTTTCACGTACTCAGCTCTAATCCTGAAAGACTGGAATGGTTACGTGCTGAAGGGCCAGACTGTCTGGTGCTGATCAGAAACCTGCACATGGTTTGTCTCTGTATCCATCTGTATTTTAGTCACCATCATGCAGAGAAAGGAAAGACAGCAAAGCCTGAAAAGACAAGATAATGGACTTCCTTTTGATGCTTCAACCCAACAAAGAAATGTAAATAAGAAAGGTATGAGCCCTGGCTGGGTAGCTCAGTTGGTTGAAGCAACATCCTGTAGACCAAAAGGTTGTGGGTTGGATCCCCAGTCAGGGCATATTTGGGAGGCAACCAATGGATGTTTCTCTCTCACATCGATATTTTACTCTCTCTAAAAATCAATAGAAATTTATCCTTGGAAGAGAATTTTTAAAAAAGTATAAGATTTTTTGTTTGTTTGTTTCTCTTGACAAATTAAGTACGTATGAATACTGAAGTATAAAAGTAAAAGACGGTCCATTAAGATTAGTGTAATGTAATGAAAGAAAACGGCAGGCATGACATGAATGCTGTGAGCCATCCCTCTCAAGTTGCTTGATGTGTTTAGAAAATAAAGATAAAAAAGTTGATGTCTCATTTAAAAACACAAAATATTCAATCAACTAAGAGAGAATTGGTTTTCTATTTCTTGCCTTCAACTAAGAAAGTTGAAGGAGCTGACTTTTAATTTTCACTCTGCTGCTCTTCATGTATGATGGAATCATTGCTTCCTCATGATCTTAGGTCAGAAGATCCATGAATCAGCAATGGATCTGCTCTGTGACTTACATACTATGTTAAAATCTGCTAAGACTCAATGCATATTGGCAACATATGATTAAATACAAATTTCATAATAAATATCCTTCCCATTTTTAACTAAATACTCAATTATCTCCAGCCTTGAATTCTGTATGTCTGTTCTGTATTCTTATTTTAAGTATAATGCTTCATTTAAGGTAAATTACAGTTCTTTGGTAGTGAAAATGGAATGGATGATCAGGATTAGTCATGTTATTATTATTTTATAATTATGTTTCAAAGATTAAAATGTTATGTGAAAATACGTAAGCTTCTTTTTTGAATATAAAATCATTTGTGAATTAACATTGGGAAAAAGGAACTAAAGAGAAAAGATTAATTTTATATAGGGAAGACAGAATAAAAGAGCTGCAAAGAAATAAAAGAAATAGGGATTATCTAAAACACAGTCGAATGTTTCTTTATTATTTTCTTCCACTCCAAGCACAATAAATCCTATGTATGCTACTAACATGAATTATAGGCCTGAAAATAATAACCTTTGTGTGTTTTAAAACTACTGCCCTTTGTTGGACTGCTTAGAGCAGCCTTAGCAATTCTAAGTACATGAAGCCAGAAATAAGGGAAAGGAATATTCTCTTCATATGGCGAGACAATTATATTAAACAACTAGCTCTTTTCTTTTTTACTACTGACATCTATTGGAAAACAGGAGAATATGTGTATGTTTGTTTTTTGAAATCAAATAAAAACTAATTAATTAAATTTTAAACAATTTAAATTACAAATTAAGAGTCTGTAATAGAGTAACACTTTTAATGATACCATCCTCTAATGGCCTGAAAACACACTTATATAAATATGAGTTTTTAATATCATAGACTTTTTAAAACTAGTGGTTATTATTGCAAATAAAACTGTATGTCCTTTAAAACTCATGCCCAGGTAATGCACTCGTGATTCAAACTAACAATTGAACATTAAATAGTGAAAGAAAAGAGTGAAGTCTGAGTTAAGTTCAAATGCCCTCTTTCAGGCTCTCTAAAGAATATTTGTTCTATCATTATGAATTGATAACATAAAGAAAAGAAAGTTTTTTTAAATACTTTGGTTCTATCTGTGACTATTCTTTTAACAACATTATGGGAATGGTTTAACTAGGCTTTTCTAAATCTATTTGCCACTTGGGCAAAATATGTATGCCCAATAAAGCATGTATTCTTACATGTAGCTTCTCTCTCTTCAAATTAGGCAGATCTGGAGGTACTCAGCCCACGTGGGTGTTTTGTGTCTACAGGAACTCTGACATCTCCACGGAGGCACAGAACACACAGCTCCGAGGTAGGATCCTTGTTTCATGAAATAGCCTGTGAAATACACATTTTCTCTACATTGAGCTGGGTTGCAGACCTTGCCAAATATCGCATCATTTTACTTTGAGTTCTTACCAATATAAGAAAACCAAGTATACAATGGAGAAAAGTACTTTTCTTAACATTTAACTTCTTTCTTTGATTAAAAATTAGGAATTTAAAATTACAAAAGCATTACATGATTGTTGCACAAATGCAAATAGTACATAGAGAGTAAAAAGTGACAATTCCTTTTTACCCTCCTAACACAACTCTTCCCAGGTAAAAACTATTTTACTGTGTTTTAAAAAACACAAAAGCCATGGCACATGTATCTACCTATCTACTTATTTATACACATATGCATCTATGTATTTGGGAGGAAATATTAATTTGAGAAATTCAAGAAATACATAAAAGTACCAAAAAATTTTTAAAGGAAGTAACAATTCCCCTAATGCTACTACTATTGAGGAACCCTTGTCCTCAATATTTTAAATTATTTCAAGCTTCTCTCATCTAATAAACACAGTATAAGTAAGAGACAAAAAATATGATCAGACTCTTCATGTTATTTTAAAATTTTAAATGTGTTTAAGTTAACATGAAATTTACAAAATTAAGAGAAATTGAAATATAGCTGAAGGAATTGCTGAGTTTTAAATAAATGGTTTTTTACTCTAAAATATATTGAAGATAGAGCCCACTAGACATAAGAGAAAAAATATGACAATAATATGAAAGAAATATCTATAAAAACATATTTTCCCTTAGACAACATTTTCAAATTTATACAGCATCTATTGGCTCTTTGCTAGGCAAAATAAATAATTTTGTACACTTAAACTCCAAGCACCCTTTTCATTCCTTATTCCATTTTTTTAATTAGCCACACTAGTTTTTCTTTTTCATTATTCTCTTTTGTATTTCAGTTATATATTTTTAGTATGTTATATTCACATTTCTTTGCCTGCTCTCTTCATTGTTTTATTCTGAATCTCAGAGTGATAATTTACTGGTCAGAGACACAGCTTAATTTCAACCGTGTTACAGGGGATAGCTCATACTTGTAATGGTGTAAGAAAGCAACATGGCTTTAAAATTTTTTAGAGTCAAAACAATATAAAAGGGTAAAAGATGAAACATTTATTCCATAAAAATAGATGAAATTTTTCTCTTTTCCTATAAAAATGAGATATTCCATACTTTTTTAGTGGTTGTTTTTAAAAATCTATAAAGAGTTATTTTTTGAATGAGCTCCTTTATATGCATTTGGCCTTTCTGGAGTAATATAAGAATCTTTATTCAACAGAACTAAAGAGAAAAGTCAAATTAAAAATACATATAAAAAGAGAAGCTACAAAGCATTTACCTCTTAAGCAGATATAATAGGATAGAATTATTTCAGAAGCTCTTATCTTTGAGATTGGCCTTTACCTAAGTCATTTATGTCTAGCAATGGTGATGGTAAGATGTTTCGGATATAAAAGTTTTATTTGGTAGTGTTTGTGTCTGAATGCAAAGGCAGGGAAGGCAACATTGTGCCATCTTCTTCCCCAGTACATCACCTGTCTGTTCCTCTCCACCCATTCTGGGTTCTGGGCAAACATCATGCTTCTCTCCAGTCTGTGGAGGCACAGAAATGCTGAGCATGCGGAGCCCTGACTGGCCCTCCCTACAGTACTGGGCTTGAGGATCCTGGAACTCTCCTGAATCTCTCCCACTGTAACTTTCAAAAGAAAATGTGTTCAACCACCAATGAAAGTCAGCACTGCAACCTGTCAACAAATGCTGCTCTTCATTCCAACTAAATCAACTGGCAGGTTTTCTTTAGGTCTTATTTTAGTCAAGCTGGGCATGATCGATGAATCTACCTCACTTCTCTGAGGCCTAAAAATGACTGTTGCAATCCCACTTCTGGAACTCTCTGTGAGACAAGAGGTAACTAAATAAGTACTGTCTTCCACCTGAGATGCCTCTGGAAGAAACCTGAATTTAAATGGTTTAACCCCCACATCCCTACCCACTGATACTCATTTACTGAGATTCACCTGTTGATACCTGAGGCCTATGCACTATGGACAGCTTCCCAGCTCTTTTGGCAATTTTGTGCCCAAAGCCTATGCATGAATGCTTACTTCTTTCTCGTTCCTGGGGCATCAGCATTCTGAGGGTCACAATGAAGACTATAATTTATTTTAGGATTTTTTGGCTACTCACAATTAACTATCAACTTTAATCTGGAGCTTCTGTGCCTCCACGTCTTGCTGTGATGAACAGAACTCTCTGGCATTGGTCTTTGTGTGGGGACCTAAAAGAAGTACACAAGTCACTGCCTTGTTAGGATATAGCTACAAACTTGAGACTAACCCAGGCCCTCAATAATGGTTCCGAATGTGGCCCTAGTGCTTTGCTACAGAGATAGTTCCTTAGATATCGGGGCGTGTCTCCATCTCTGAAAGAGCCCATCTCATCACAGTTTTGGACATTCTTTAAACTCAGCTCAGAACTGTGAGATGACTCTTCCTATGACTGTCTCAATTTTCTTACTATTTTCTCTGTATTTATAATAGTTGAAAGGAAGAAAATGTAAATGTTAATTAATAAGAAATTGGCTAAAAATAAATTATGATACACGTATAGGCGGCTAATTAAATCATGATGCAAAACTTTTCATTATTGACATTTTAAAAAAAATAAGAAATTGCTTAATGAAAGAAAGTAGTAGTTAAATACATTACACATCACTAAATGGACAAAAGAGACCAATCCCTTGTGCAGAAGAATTCCAAAAATTATGTAGATACTCTGCTCTCAAGGAGGCGGGACTTAACTCCATCTAACTTAAGTGTAGGCTATGCATAGTGACTTCCTTCCAACCTGTACATTATGGAAAGGGGTAACATTTTTATGCTTTGAACTGACAAATATAACTTCAGCAGGTGACCAAGGTGAACATCATCAGTGACAAGTCATGTTGATAGTATGTACCCTTGATATGATGTGAGGAAAATGGCACTTTATCTCAGTGATCTTCCTACCAAAATTCACAACCCCAGTCTAACCATAAGAAACAAGACCAATCAAACAAAATACAGAAACATTCTATGAAATACCTGACCTGTACCCTTCAAAACCATCAAGATCTTCAAAAACAAGGCAAGGCCCAGAAAGTATCACAGCCAAGAGGAGCCTAAGGAGTTTTGACAGCTGCAAGGAGTGTGGTATTCTGGATGAGATCCTAGAATAGCAAAAGGACATTAGGTAAAATATCTAAGGAAATATGAATTCTGTATGGACTTTAATGTATTATAATGTATCAATATTGGTTTATTAATTGTGATAAACATACCATACTAATATAATAAACCAGGTATGGGGTATATGGGAAAACTCTGTATAGCTTTTCTATAAATCTGAAACAGTTTAAAACTTTTAAAATGTTTTAAAAATATAAAAATAAACATTATGTGTAGTGTGTCTTTGTTAATGGAAGTTATTTATGTGTGTGTGTACACCTAGTGAGACACCTGGAATAACATAACATGCTAACCTTGGTAGTCCTTTGATCTTGATGTGGGTTTTTTCTTTTTATTTATCTGTATTTTCTATATTAATCATATGTTACTTGTACAATGAAAAAAATAAGCAAATGTAAAATCATCCCTCTGTCCCCTTTTAAATAGCTCATTTTAGCTAGAAGCTTCAGAAATCTTACACAATTCAAAAATGTACTTTCTCACAGAACAAGAGGTAGAAAGGTGGTAAGATGGATCCTCCCTGTGTATGAATCAGAACTCTGGAAGCATTTCCCTTTCTCTATGGGCTCTGTGTCCTCAGCATGCCAGATTTGTCCTCAGGCTGGCTTCCCTCGTGGTCACAACCTAGATGCCAGTATTAATTACATGGAAGTGTGCTTCTCATTCGCATCCAGTGGAAGGCAGGACAAACACATCCTGCAACCTTGGAAAATTACCTGAATGAAGTCAAGTCACAGTGCCCATCACTCACTAGTGATTTTGCCATCCAATATCACAAATGCCCACTGGCCTCAAGTCAAGTTTCTTGAGCCTATCACTGTTGGCGGAGTTGGAAATGATGGGTTAGGTCTAATGAGGGTCCACCTGGACCTGGAGATGGAGTCAATTGCCCAGATACTGGGCTTCCCTGAGAGGACTGAAACAGTCTGTTATAAACATCCTGAGGGAAAGTTAGTGTGCAAATGGACACACCTGCTCAGGTTATTGATTCCCCAGGCTAGGTGAAGTGGTAACAACACACACCAATTACCCACAATCCACCTGCGATTTGGGACTTTCAATAGCTTAATTCTGTCCAATTGAGAAATATAAATAATAGTGTGATCCACCAAACTGGTAAACTTTACATCCATTAAAAGGCAAAAGGGGTGTAGCAAGAGGCCAGAAGCAGAACTTTGACAGAAGCCCCTCCTCAAAAAAGGAAACATCACAGGTCAAAAAAGAGCTCCCACCTTAACACATACTCCTTTTTAGTATAGGGGTTAGTATAGGGGTCAGCCAAAGCCAGCAGCCCAGGAGCCATTCCAGACTGCTGCATGTTTCGCTGCATCTGAGGAGATAAGAATGGGCTTCGGTGTTTTAAATGGTCTGAAAAAAAGTCAAAACAAGAATGTCTTGTAACACATGGAAATTATATGGGATTCAAATTTCAGTCTCCATAAATAACGTTTCATTGGCCACATACTCACACATTTGTTTACATCTTGTCTATGGCTGCTTTGGGATTTCATGTTGAAGAGCTGCTTCATTGTGACAAAAAACATCTGACCAGAAAGCCAAACATGTTTACTGTCTGGACTTTTACAGGAAAATTTGCCAGCCCCTCATCTGGAGTCAGTCAGGGACTTTGCCACCTCCCTTAGTGGAGGACACCAGTGGACTCTGTGCCCATTTTCATGAAGCTTCTCTAGTACCAACCGCTGCTCCTTTGGTCATGTTCGTGGGACCACTGATAGGCAATTGGATTTTGTCCTTAGAACAACCTCCCAGAAGGCCCTAAACTAGGTCAAACAGTATATTAATTACTTCAACTAGACAGTAGAGAATCATCTCCTTTTCCATTGTTCAGGCCTAATTGTTTCCAATGATGTTGTTGCACATGGCTGTTAAAAAACAAAATTCAACCTAGTAAATTTGCAGATTGAATTGACTTAATTAAGCCATTCATGAATCAGGCATATCTCCTTTAACAACTAGAGGGAGCACTCTGAAGAGTACAAAGTGAAGGGTAATGATAGGGGAAAGGGTGGGCCAAGGGTGCTATTTACAAAAGAAAAGAAAGGATGTTTTTATAAGACCAGGGCAACCTCTTTTGAGGAAGTAAGTATGGCCAGGGTCTTTGTCATGCAGATTGCCTCTTCTTTCTATGGTAGAATAGAAATAGCCCAGGTAACTGATTACCTTGCTGGTGCCTGACCTGAAAATTTCAAACTAGTTGATTAACATTATATTTCTGGGAGAGTTCGAAACTGAAAATCAGTCAGGTATTAAATTTAGTTTTGGTATTGTTGTAGGAGGCAGAAACTGCACCAGGTGTCTGAATGGTACTTGAGTTCTGCCTAAGAAAGAATTCAGAGCCAAGACTGCAACTCGCTGGAGAAGATTTATTAGGCAAGCAAAGGGAAAGTACAGTTGAAATTTCCAGCGGGAGGTTCACAAAGGGCTAAGGGTCCCTTAAACCCCTCGGAGGCAGGATTAACTGCTTTTTTCTTCAAACTGACCTATCAGACTCTGTCCAGTGGTTTTCTATCCTTGTATGGAAGTTAGAAGGGACTTTCCTCTAAAGGTGGGGGTCTACCACATGACTAACCACAGGCCAGGGGAGAAGAGGTCAGGAGAATCCCACCTGCTTGACCCGAGGCATTCTAGGGGGAAGACTGGGTCTTAGGGGCGAGGTCTTGGTTAACAATACTTATCTCCAATATTTGCTTTACCAGGTTTTTTTTATTGCTAGGTGTCCGGGACATTCTGCCCTGGTGACCTTCTGTAACTGGCCCATCACCCGGGCTCTGCTCATGTCTGTCTAACTGCCTACCACAGTATCATGGGCTTTAACACAATAACCCCATTTTTGGCCTGTGGTTTTCTCTTTAACAGTCTATCCAAATTTTTGAGTGACAGTGGCATTAGAGACACAGCTACCCTCTGACGAAGATGAAGAATTTGCATGAAGGTGTCCCCAGTCACCAGGTTTATTTTTGGCACCTTTCTTTCACATGGAACATATTTAAAGCATTTTAATTCTCTGATTTCTTTTGAATCATATGTTTCTGGCACACCAGAACTGAATTGAATGAGGGCTCCATCTAGTGACAGAGAATGCATACTTTCTTGTGAGTATTTTCAATCCTGTGTCTTAGGAACTGTTTCTACTTTGCCTCTTGCTATGAAAACACTTAGACTTAAAAATAGCCTGCCTCCTAGGAAAAGATCTTTCCTCTTATGTAATTAACCAATGCAGCACCAAATGGAGACCACGTGGTGGGGGTGATACTCAAACCTGTGAACAAGTCCTTGAATTCAACCTAGCCCCCCACAATTCCCTTCTTGGCTCTGTCTGAGTGTTAACATTTTGAGCAGTACATATACATACTGGCTAGCCAAGTGGTGCCCTAAAAATTTTAAGCTTGAGAACTCATTAATGCTTTGCTATACCCATCAATGTATAAAACATTGATATATCCATCAATGTATAAAAGGCCTACAAAATCTCCTACTTTGTTTTCTTTGCTTTTTTTGAATTCTTACTTCTGCTATATCTGCTTATTATGGTCCTTGAGACCTGCCAGCATATGCTCATGAGCTCCTCCCTCCTGCAGTAGGTATGCTAGGCATCGTTTAAAGTCAAAGTCAAGCTGAGCTTACGGCTAACTAATCACAAGGCTGCCTGTGCTGGCTAATGACCTGTACCTTTATGGAGGCCAGTGCAGCTGGCATTCACTGCCATGCCCTGTGTATACTAGAATTTGTAGTGTCGTTGTTACCAGTTCAAGTCCATGTGCCCAACAACTCAAAGGCCAATATTCAAAACAGAATTTTGAGTACGGAAAGGTTTGTTGATTGAGAAAGCACCAGTTTGAGAAGATGAGGAGGAGAGAGGGCAAGAGAAGTGCCTTAGGGCTTCCTCAAATTCAGCTTAGAAGAGTCCAGAATTCAGGCTTTTTTTATGTCAAGAAAATGGAGAATTGGTGGGACAAGAGGTGTGTGATGACCACAGACATCTAGGCACCAACAGGAAACCAAGGAAGAGTATGAAATTTCTAAATCTCTTTGTTCCCAGTCCTTTGAACCCTGCTGATCTAAGTCTAGTCTTGAGGCTCCTGCAAATCTTTGCCCAAAGCTCAAGTCTCAAGTGGAATTTCTCTAATAATTAACATATCTATAGCAGGAGCTATTAGCTTGAATGCCATGGGAAAAAATGCTGGCTAGAATTAAGATAAAATTAGAGAGGGTGAGCTTTTCACTTTATTACACTATGGGCCCTATGCTCTTCCAGACTAGGATTTGGTGCTAATCATGCAAAGAAGCAAGAGCTACAGAATTCTCTCTGAAAGACTGGCAGGCGTAGGTGCATGGGAACTGAGTTCCTGAGCTCAGTGCTGACTGTATTGACAGCCATGGAAAACAGCAGCCTTTTTTGGCTCTGGGAGCTACAGCTTGCAGTGCCTGGGGGTGGAAGCAGTGTCCTCACTTGATCAGCTCTCCAGTTTTGAACATAATTCATTGCTATGACCTGAGTTTTTCAGTGCTTCTCATGATTTTATGTATTATTTAATATCCTCTGATAAACCCTGCTTAATTCAGTCAGAGCTGATTTATGTTACTTATCACTAAAATTACTTACTGACATACCAAGCAGTTATCTGGCCTTGTATAATGAGAAATAATTGTGATAAGTCTATTCAAACCATTAGGAATCACTTCTAAGTCCAAATACTATATAATGAATTCTCAGAAGGATGATGAAATTATTGCATAATGTGACTCTTCCAGAAAATTAGATGGAGCAATTTATATGCTTAAGCCCATCTTCCTTTGAACCTTTTTAAAAATGTACTGAATAGATCACCACTTTTCCCATATCAGAGATAGTCTGTTATTGAGAAAAGATGTGTTTTGTGTAAGTTGCATTATTTTCTCTTTGCGTCCTCCACAGCACCATATTCAATATTTAAAAAAAACTTTCATACTGTCTAGCAGGATAGTAAGAAGCTAGGAATCGTCTTGGGCAGGTGGAATAGGGAAACAACAAGAAATTAAATAGGTCAAACAGGTTGGACAGTTTGTAGCCAGCTTGCAGCAACACTTATCTTTCCCAACCAAGGGGAAGAGAGCAAATGGTTAATACCTCTCCTCCCTAACAGGAGAATACAGGAAAGTGGAGAGGGGAAGAGCAGGGGTGGAGGTAGGGTGGGGAGGGGTATCTCACGCACTGAACAAAGAAGTCAGCTGTTTTAGGACTTGCCAAACAAGATGAACAGGTATATGTACAAACATCCCAAGATAAGCCACAACTATGTAAAAGGGGACTTTGAAACCTAATCTGCTACCTAAAATATTTGGCAGAGGAACCTTGAAACCTATAGGAAAAAGGGTATAAACCTCTTGAGCCCCCACCAGGCATGTGCTCAGACCAACTGAGTTGCCTGCTTGATGCCAAGTGTACTTTTAATAAATTTACTTGCTTTGCTTTCTTAATAAATTTGCTTGCTTTGCTACAATGCTCCAGTCGCTCTGTCACTCATTTGAAATCTTTCTTACAATACTGACAAGAACCGACTCAGGGGGCTGTTCCATAATGTCTTTTTTGGTGTACGATAACATACTCCTTCAATTTTGATTATTAACTTGTTATTTGATTGATTGTTTTGGAAACTTAAGCAGGCAGCATGATCAGAAATCATACCTGTGGACATATGGTCTGTTATTCACACCTGTGCATCAGCTCAATTTGATACCACGGATGAATTAAATAGAAAGAGAAAAAAAAAACCCAGAGTATTTGCTACTCAATGGGTATTAAAATGTTTAAGGAAATTAAAATACTTTTGTGGCCAGTATTTGCAACTGGTAGTGTTGGGATGATGTTCTAGAGATATTTTGGCTTTCTACTATAGAAACATGTTTAGAATAAGCTCATGCAAAAAGGGGGGAGACTTGTTTGGAAGGTACAGAACTATCTTAAGTAGTAAAAAGTAAAAAGTGGACTGGGAGTTCAGGATGGCCGTGAGGGCACTAGAGAATCCAGGGAATCATTCTTTTATTTCTCTCTCTTTTTTCTCCCTTTGAGGCAAAATATGTCATTACAACTCCTCTTTTATATCCCCCTGCATTGTGATTCTTCTAGTTCAACTTTTGTTCTCCTACACACAACTACCGAAGTTTTATCACCTCAGGACCAACAACCTATAGAGACCGGATGCAAATTTTTTGCTGATCTCAATTCCCATTTTATTGGAGGGAATTGGGCTAAAAATGAATCAGATGTCCACACCCAACATAACCAATTGTCACAGATCATGCAGTCACATGTATCAACACGGCTTCCAGGAACACTTCCTCATGAGGTTTTTGGTGTAGAAAATGAAAATCTCAGGAAAATCGTTGTTGTGAAGTTGGGAACTATGTCCAAAATTGTTTTCTACATATAACAAAAGCAACCTCTTTTTAAAAAAGTAAAAGGGCATTCCTTTTTTTTTTTTTTTTTTTTATCACTTTGAAGTGGTAAAGACTTTGAAGGGGAAAATAAATCATAATTCACAATGCTTATAAAATAAATGTTAAATTGCACTTAACAGACAATTGTCAACTTGTGCTGTACTTTTTACTTTACTTCACTGACTTCATTTATTTTCTCATATTCCTTTTCAGGAACACCTTGGGAAGTAGTGGAAGATATGAGGGATCAAAGTAGGTCCAATTCAAATACTAGGAAAGCTTTACTGTCATTTCCCCCCAGGAATCAGGAAAGAATCCAAGCTGCCTCTGTCTCTGGAACTTCAGGTTTCTATGAAAAAATGTTCTCAACTCTACACCCTGGCCAGTGTGGCTCAGTTGGTTGAATGTCATCCCATATACCCAAAGGTTGCTGCTTTCATTTCCGGTCAGGGCACATGCCCAAGTTGTGGGCTCAATCCCCGGTAGGGGGTGTGCAGGAGCCGCCAATCAATGACTCTCTCACCATTGATGTTTCTGTCTCTCACTCCCTCTTCCTTCCTCTCTCACTAAAAAACAACTTAAAAATTTTTTAAAGAAAAAGAAATATGTTCTCAACTCTAAATATGCTAGATCAATAGGCAACACATTTTGATATCCAAAACAGTAGATGAGTACTAATTAATCTTAACATTGAAGCATGTGCCTGAAAGTACCTAAGAGTATTTTTAATACGTCTACTACCCATATAAGATGGTCACCATGTTCTAAGAGAAAACCTGGCCTCAAGAACGTATACATCAGGACTGTTTTTAATAGATCTGATCTCGCAAATCATCAGCAGTTAAGTTTCTTACATCTACAAAGTTCTTTGCGTTATCACTCCAGGATCACCAATTAAATGGTGGTTGGACATACACTATTTCCCTCTATTGCTTTTCTTTTATGTATTCTGAACATTGCATATAGATAATCTAATTTATAGTATACTTTGCAGCATTTTTTCTGAGAATTTTCAAATTTAAAAAGTAATATCATTGTACCATGAAAAACCTAAAGTTGAGGTCAGCTGAAAAACCTCTGAAAGCATTACCCTGCCCCATAGTGCAGTAATTCAATATTCTCTACCTGTTGGGACAGGTGGAAAGAGACACCTCTCAGCTTGATGCCAGGTTCCAGTTTTATATGTGTTGTGCTCACTCCCTTAAAGCACGTTTTATTCCTACCTGGTTACTGCTTTCCCTAGGAAAGGCAATGATAGGATTTTTTTCCCCTTTAACGTGCATTTTGGCTGGTAATGAACACAGGGAAAACGTACTAACCCTCTGTTCTGTTCAAATCCTGGAGACGTGCCCTGGGAGCGTGTAGTGAGGAGAAACAGAAGAAGTGGAATCTCAGCAAAGAATTGAAAACAAAACAATCAATCTCTACTGTGTCTCCTAGGCCTCCTTTAAAGCTTAAAGGTGTTTTTGTTTTTTTTCAAAGTTGAGCCTTAAGATATTTTGAAAATCTTATATCAACCAAAGTCTGCAAACTTTAACTCATCATAAATAGGTTTATCTCATTTCCCAGTCTTCACCACAAATAATCAGAAATATATTTTTATAAACTATCTCAATTTTTTTTCTCTTCCATGAAGTACAAAATGTTAATTATTTTTGAGGGGCCTCTATTTTAGGATAATATGTAGGTGTTATTGGGAATCAAATACAAAGAAAATATAATCAAGAAGCCATCTAATAATAGAGAGAATAGAGATATGACATCTACACATATAAATTGCTTAAGAGAATATGGTTTCACCAAAAAAAAAAAAAAAAAAAAGATAACAGTAATTCTGAATATTTGCCTTTGCTCAGAAGTTTATTTTTGTTTTCAGGGACAAATAATACATATTTACTTGTATTCTTGATTTTTATCTTTAGTGTTTCCAAGGAGTCCCATCAATAAAGCACTGTCCTAAGTCCTGGGATACATTATACAATTTATTTCTCTCCAGAAAGGAAATTAAAATTTAATTCAGAGACAGGAAACAAAGGCAAATCAATTTTATGCTAGTGCTCTATAAGCCCAGCAGTCTGGCAAATTCTGCCTTCTAAGGGAACATAGTTTATTGTAACTTTCCTTTACTTTTGGACCTTAATTCTCAGAGGGGCTTATAAGAGATTCATTGATATAGAACTATTTCCTACAGCAATATTGCTATTGTAAGACCAATGCATGGGAAGAATCGAAACTTGGAATATCAGATGTGTTATAAGCATAAGGCATAGGGTGAGAGAGCTGTTGTATTTTTCAGGGATAGGTATTGTTGCTGATGTTATTACATGCTTTAAAAAGTGTTTTGCCCATAAATGTGTTGCCTTCCATCTGAAGGTTATTTTCTGTCATTTGTCCTCTGAGGATGTGATCACAGAGCTTCCTCGAGGTCCTGAAGTGTGTGTACGCTCTGGCCATGCTTTTCAAACTTGCCTGATGACTCACTGAGGGGGGTTTCCTAACATGCATATTTCTGGCCCCTCTCCAAACCTAGTGACAGAGCCAACTTCTCCATTAGCCACAGTAGACACAGTCCCTGGGGTCCACATACTGTTAGGATCCAGGAAAATGCTGTAATTTCTTACTTTCTTTTTTTAAAAAAATTAACCATTTTATTTTATTATTATTTTATTATTTTACTTTATTTTGTAGTTTATTTTTTTTAAAACATGGCTTTATTGATTTCAGGAGAAGAGGGGGGACATCAAGCAAGGGACAGAAGGCAAGGCAAGCTTGAATGCACCAGCAGCCACTTCTGCATCCAGTGCTCTCCAGAACTGGCTGACCTTTGAAAAGCAATGCCTGCTGCTTCACTCCCCCTCCCACATCTCCTGCAAACCTCGCCTTCTGCTAACACTGACCTGGAAGCAACAGGGGTCTGGGAAATGTAGTTGCGGGTGAGCTGAGGCGGCTACAAGTGGCTGCCCCTTCTCTGTTCAGATAATGACCCTTCCACCTGAGCCAGATTTATGCTACTCCCAGTGACTTGTCTTTTCTCTCTTACCCTCCCATTTACTAGCTCTGTAATGTGGCAGAGGTGATCTAACCTTACGGAGTCTTGAAAACAGAGACAAAAGGAATACGTACCTCAAAAAGATTATTGTGAAACCGTAATGACATAATTAAGGTGTGATGTCTTTACCACAGCATCAAGCTCATGGTAAGTACTAAATAAATGTTAGTTACTATTATTCTTGATATAGTATACAGTAGACCACAATTCAAGTGTGCGACGTAATGTAACTATGGAAATAGTTCTAATTCTGCATCACATAACATTGTTATCTGCAGTCATAAAAATCACCCAGAGAGACTCAGACTAACTAAAAGTAACAATCATTAGGTGGCTGGCTTTGTAACAGCTGCTTTGTTTTGTTTTTAAAATTTTTATTTTTAATATATTTTTATTGATTTCAGAGACAGGAAGGGAGAGAGAGAGAGACAGAAACATCAATGATGAGAGAGTCATTGATCAGCTGCCTCCTGCAGGCCCCCAACTGGGGTTGAGCCCGCAGCCCGGGCATGTGCCCTGACCGGGAATCGAACTGTGATCTCCTGGATCCTAGGTCCAAGCTCAACCGCTGAGCCATGCTGGCCAGGCTGTAACAGCTGCGTTGAAAGCCAGTAGAAACCATGGGAATAATCTTTCAAGTGTGCTGTGAGAAAGTAACTGTCAGCCTACAGCTCTGTAACAACAAAACTTTCTATCAATATTAAAGGCAAAATACATTTCACATATGGGAGATTTACCGCTAAGACACTAAGAAACTTTTCTTAATGGAAGTTCTGAAGTATGTATTTTAGGTAGAAGAAAAAATCATTCTTTTGTTGTTGTTGTTGTTAGTCTTCACTGGAGGATATTTTCTCCATTGATTTTTTTAGAGAGTGGAAGGGAGAGAGGGAGAGAGAGGGAGAGAGGGGGAGAAGGAGGGGAGGGGGGAGGGGGAGAGGGAGAAAGGAACATCCATGTGAGAGAAACACATGGATTGGTTGCCTCCCGTATGTGCCCTGACCAGGGCTGGGGATAGAACCTGCAACCCATGTACATGTCCTTGACTGAGAATTGAACCCGAGACCCTTCCGTGTTGGGACCGATGCTCTATCCAATGAGCCACACAGGCCAGGGCAAGAAAAATTAATGTAGGAACAAATAGTAAGTAAAGACGTAAAATGCAACTAAATAAATATTAAATCTATTAAAAATAATATTAATACTAATACTTTCAATAACTGAGTCCTTGTTATACACTTTACCACTGAACAAGACTCATGAGGGTTTCTGTGGCTTGTTTTGAGACTTTGCAAACAAACATTTAGCTGTCTTTAGTTGGGGCCTCCCTTTTACATGGTTGGAAAAGATTCCAAAATGGACACCTGAATTTGATGCTATGACAAGCAAATCACATAATGATTAAAATTCAAAATATTAATGCTCATCTAGTACAAGACTGTTGTCTAAATCAATAAAACATTTTCTGTTTCAGTGTTCTTTAAACCCTGACAGTTTTTCAGGGGCTGGACTTCTAGAGCTTATGCAGACCTGACTCTAGCAGAAGCTGAACAAGGTTTCTCCCAGTGTATATTCCTCCTTTCTGTGTTGGAGACAGAGTTCCTTATTTTTAACTGGTCACATAGCAACCCAGAATCCAGTCTACGTTTTCCAGTCTCCCTGGTAGCTAGCTGTAGCTGTGGGGTTACATTATGGCTACTGAGATACATTATAAGGTAATGGGTGCAATTTCCAACATGTACCCTGAAAAGGAAGGATTGTGCTCTCCACTGCCTGCCAACCCACTTTTTAAAGATTAGACTGGGATGCTGCGATGAGATGTTTTGCAGCCTTGGTCTCTGACACTGCAGAGGCCCTCCTCAGCCTGACTTTTATGATTGTTTAAGTCATTGTGATTTAGTGCCTGTTAAAGTTAGTTCAACTATATAATATGAACTAAATAATAGAGTGACTATAAAAATACATATGTAAATTTATAAGCACGCTGAAATTCTTTACTGCAAGCACAAACACAGCTTTGATCTTTACATTGTCTGAAAACACCATTAACTATTTCTTATGCTGTAAGACTACTTTCTATTTTAGATGACAGTATCGTGAAAGCACTGAAGGAATCGGTAGATGTTCTGTGATGATACTCTCATCTGCAAAGAATGTGCCCTCCAGGAAAACAAACAAACAAAAACAAACAACAGTGTGCCTTTAAGACTAAATTTTTGTGTCCTAACTGTATAGGTAATTTTAAATAATAAAAAGAATAACAGAATGGGTTTTTTTTGTTTGTTTGTTTATTTTGGTGTAATTTTTAATAAACTGTAATGGAGTCTCAGAGCAAAGACAGCGAACATTTCTAATCACTTCATTTTAATGAAGAAAACTTTGACAAAAATAGTTGATTGTTTCCTTTGTCTAGGCAAAAACACTTTGTAGAGTGTATACCGCTAAACTTTTAAAAAATATATTAGGAATTGATTAAATGACATGATATTTAAACCTAGCTTTCATGCAACACTAAACAATCTATCACATCTTTCTTTCTTGTAGTAATTCATTTGGGATTACAATATTTGAGCCACATGTTAAGCTTCCTGTTTTATATATAAATTATTTACATTCTTCTCTTAGGAAACTGGTGACTAAGTTTGAATTACAATAAGAAAATGCGAACCTTACAGATTTAAAGAAGCAATTGCCAAAAATCTGAAAATACATATTTTTGTAGCTTTAACTTGACAAGGCTATGCATATACTTCAAAACTTATAAAATGTATCAGAATTAACTATGTGGTTGTATTAACGATTTTATATCAGAATTTTGTTTGTCAGTTAAGTTTTGAGTGCAGGATTAGATCTGTGCCTTATGTTCCTCATATTTTATAATTAATAAACCAATTCTCTCCTAGGAATAGAAATTTTTCAGTATCTTAATTTTCATAAGTAAAATATAGTTATACAGATATTTTAATAAGAAAAATACATAAATTTTCCTTTGAATCATTATGTATGAGCAACACTTGAGTTTAGAATTTGAAGAGAAGCCCTGGCTGGTGTTGCTCAGTGATTAGAGCCTTGGCCCTGGCACTGAAGTGTGGCCAGATCAATTCCTGGTCAAGGGCAGGTCCCTGAGTTGCAGGTTTGATCCCTGGCCTGGTCCAGGCATGTGTGGGAGGCAACCAATCGATGTGTCTTTTTCACATCCACGTTTCTCTCTCTCTCTCCCTACCTCTCTCTCCCTTCCACTCTATCTAAAAATCAATGGAAAAAACATCCTTCAAACAAAATTAATAAACAAAAAAACTGGAGATAAAATAAAAATATTCTGATTTGCTCTGCTGTGGAAGAAAGTAGATATGGTGTAAATAATTTACATATAAAATGCAAAGTTTAAGAAAGTGCATCTAGAATCTGCTCTATAGTGTAATCATGAAGTAATCATTCAACTTCTCTGTTACAGAATACCCTAAAGAGACAAGGGATCGCAATCCTAGCATCTTCTACCGTGAGAGGAATGGAGACTGACATTGTGATGTATATGGAAAAACATGAAAGGTGAGAATAGTTTAATTTAAAATATAGTAAAAATAACATTTAGTTTCTCTTTTAAACACTACAGTTTATTGGTTTAAGAATATGGAAAATACAGGAAAGACAATTACCCAAAATATCACTATCTAGAGATTACCACTGTTAATATTTTGACATATTTCTGTTTTGTTCGTTTTGAACATATAGGCCTGTATGTCTACAACATACCTACAACTTTATTATAAAAGTAAATTTACATTGTACTCATCCTTGGACAGAACAAACACATATATTTTAAATAGGCTTGTTAATAACTATCATTTTATCACATAAGATTTTTGTAATTATATTTTATTTTGGAGGCATTCAGGAAACAATTATCTTTTCAAATACTATTAATAAAAAGCAAGTGGCAGATGGAAATTGAGACATTATTTATTTATGCAATGTCTTACATCTTCTTTCAAAAGTATAGTGCAGTCATTGTGCGATATTTTAACCCTATTGATGAAAACAAAGTCATTAAGCCACTTGTCCTGCTCCCTCCCAAATAAGACATAAAAATGACTCATAACATAAGTGACTATATAGAACATCTTGGCACTTAAACTGTGACGATACCCAAAACTTAGTAGTCTGCTCTCAAGGAGCAGGTGTAGAGAGTCACATAAACACATCATTACAATAAGAGAAATGCTACTATTGGTAGATACAATGCATTTTGGAAGCACTTATTAGTCCATAGTAAAAATATGCATGTATCCATCCCCACGCACATGCACACGACGGAGAATGTTAGGCATTTGGAGGAATCATGCACAGTTTTGTTTTTCATGGTTGTATTTTCTTATGCTTTTCTGGGTAATAGGTAAAGGTTTTCAATTCATTTTTTTTAAACGTTAATCTTTATTTTGAAACAAACTGGGAGAAAGTACTGTTCTCTAATGCCATTTAAGTAATTAAAACATAATTGGTCCTTATAAAACAAAGATATAGTGTAGAACACTATTTAAAAAGTCAAAAGGATACCAGTTCCCTTTGGATTACTTTAACAAAATATTTGACTTCATATTTGTGGCATACTCTTTTGCCTAATAACACAAGTTTTAGTCAAAGTTTCCCAACTTTAAAAAAGCAGCATGCAGTTACCTTTCTGGGTCTGACAACAGATTATGCATGTGAAAGAGAAATATTTGTAAATATATTAAAATTTAACACTGATACTTATCTTTTTATACAGGCTATGCAATAAAAAATGTAAGATTACTCAATAGTTCAGTGATACAGCAAATACATATTTTATCATAATTTGTTTATGCCGTAAAATTTCCTATTACAATGAATAATTGACAGTGTGTGCTTATCAACTTTTTAAATGTGGAATGTTCTTGCTTTCTAATTCCTGCATGATCTACCCTATTTGATCATTTGCACCACAAGTCATCCTGGGACAGTGCTCTCCAGGATGAACAGTCATTCTTAAAATCTCCCCATCACTCTTTCCATTCTAAGCAAACATAAAGTTTTAATGAACAGCTGTTTTACACTGTCAAGAACTCTTTCTGTATATGTTTTAGAGTTTTTTAGGTAAACGTTTCCCATGCCAACTCTCTCTGTAAGTCTTACTTGAGTAAGTGGAAAGATAGTTTGAAGTTACCTCTGATTGTACATTTGGCACCAATGACCAAGTACTTATATAGTATAAATATTTACTCATTGACCAAAATGCCTTTTACAATTTAAGTACCTCTCAGTTTACTATAGTCTGCATGTTAAGTTAGTCATACCTTGGCATCTAGTGAGTCATGCCCAATGTACCATAAAGGGAAGCAATGGAGACAAGACAGGAACAAAATATTAGTGACCCAACGGGACAGGCAAACCGAGCAGCACATGGGACCCCCGGCATGTCACATACGGGGTGAGCGCAATAGCAGGAAGCCGTTGAAGCAGATTCACAGAGCATGACGCTAGGGCATTCTGTGCAATGGTGGCTGTGATTAGATGCTGGCCTTAGAGAAGCCTCTCCACAGATAGTGAGGTTTTCATTTGACAATCTGAGGCTCAGTAATAGGAGGACTCCAGATCCTTAGAGAAAACTGTCAGAAGAAATATAGACATCCAACGCTACTTGGAATTCCTAGCTCGACAGCTTCAGTGGTTACTAAAAGAGGAACTAGGGAGCAAGCGAGATTTTTATTCTACCACCCAACATTCCTTCCCATGATCAGGGTCTAATAACTTCAATGTATACCCTATATTTAAATGTGTTTGGGTAAAATGTTAACTAATGGCAAGGATGTGAATCAATGGCAACTCATACACTGTTGGAATTCATTGGGATTCAATTTGGCACAATCTTGTAAGATTAAGTTTTCACATAGCAAAGGATCCTGAAATCCTGTATCTCACCTGCACCCGTTCCCTGGCCCCTAAAGAGTCTTATGCGTGACAACCAGTAGACAAAGACGTTCATAACAGTGCTGCCAAGAATGAGAAGTTGGAAGCAGTTATTGCACCCATTTTCAGGAGAATGAATACTGTAAACAGTGAGAGTATGTGAACAACAGACACCCTTTCCTATGAAATTTCAAAACAACTGTGAGTGGGAAAAGAAAGTCATGATGACAACATACACTGTAACGCCGTTTCAGAGAGCTCAGAAACAAAGTAAAAAGCTCGTGTTATCTGGAATTGCATATTACATATGATAAACGTAAAAAATGGCAAGAAAATGAAATGATAAATATAAAGTTGCAGACAGTGGCTCTTAGTTGGTAGCATGCAGAAGAGCTGGTAGGAAGACACGGATACAAGCAGGAGGTGTTAGGAATCCTTTAGATCTTAACTTGAGTGGTGAATTTGGGAGGGATATTTCTTTTGTTACTAAGCTTTATAATTGTCATGTGATTTTACTTATATATATAAGATTTGTATGTCAAATATCACCTAATAACATTTAAATAACTTAATTAAAAAGTGAATTTATGATTTTTAAGAATTTCATTTATAGAATCATCCTTTGTCCTACATTTAATTTGTTAATTATGACTTTGCGTGCATTCTATATTTATTAAGAAAGTTTCATTTTCTGTTGATCAATTTCATTGGAATTAATTGATATTTTTCCATCTTGGGCTGTATATTATTTGTGAAAAGATAAGTATTGAAACACTGGTATTGGGACAAGTTTTTTCTCCCACTCCCTGCTTAACTAAGTCTTGGTTTTATGTGCTGTCATGTATCACCCAGACACCGAGTTGTTTTCAATGCTTTCAGGTTAACTTATATCTCTGCATTTTTATCAAGGTGATATTTCTCACATATACAATTGGAATTTCATTTCATACAGCTAAGCTTGATGATTATTGATTCAGCTGCTCATTGCCACAGAATGTACTCAATATTTAGGATGTCATGATTATGACTTGTCCAGGTGGTGCAGTGGAATCTAATTACTTGCTGTGTCTTTTACTCTTTGCTTAAATCACACAAAAGTAGGTAAAGTCATCAGGTATGCAACACGTATCTTGCCATTACTATCTAACTCGAATTTCACGATTTTTTCTGAGCACATGCATAAATAAAACAGAGTTCTCTATCTGCAGGACTACCTAGGGGTATTAACAGGTACTGAAATAAGTAACAATTATGAAAGATCAAGGTACCAGTAATAGATTGCTCTTTTAGGTTGCTCTTTTAAAAATACTTTCAATCATGTCATTTCCCAGTACAAATATTCACTGACCTTCCACATCTTAAAATATTTTCTGGGGATTAAACTCAAGAGGCTCCTCAGTATGATCATAACAGTTCTCTGAAACATTATTCCTGCTCATCACCTATGATAAAACTATTTCATCAAAAACGAGCCTGTCCACTGCCTTCGGTCTTCTCTGACTTGCATGCTGGCCTGCGTTTCGGTGCACGCGTCTACCCCCCTGCATTATACCCCATCTGCTCTTTTCCTGGCTCACTCCCTATGCTACCCGTTTCAATACACATATCAAGTCCTACTTCCTTCAAAACACTCCCCAGCCCCTGAGGAATCATTTCCTTGTCAAAATTCTCTGTAGTACAAAAAATACAATACCAAACTATTAACCATTTAAATAACAGAAAACAGAGACTATGGAAAGGAAAAGATCACAAATCAAAAGAGAAGAGTAATCTTTAGGGCCGAAGAACATAAGTTTCCAGATCACAAGTATCTACTGTTTTCCAAGTAAAACGTATAAAATATAGCATCGTTTTGCAATTTCTGAACAGCATTGACAAAAGCATATTCTTAAATTTCTAGAGATATAAGGTACTGACAAATAGACAAAAGTGATCAAAAAGAAAGCCCTGAATGCCTAAAGGCTGTGGAAGAAGGCCTTCAAGTTCTAAGAGAAAATAATTTTCAAATGAAGATTTAATACCTAGACAAGTATCACCCAATTGGGGACTGTAAATAAATAAATCATTCTCAGTCATCAGTAAACCCGACTTAGTTTTAAAACCCAGGGCAGACGAGCATCATATCCTGTTATCCAATAAGCTGCAAAGCTCTCATTCCATTTTGCAAGCAATTAAGCAATTTTCTGCCCTTCCTAAACACTGTTTTGTTCACCAATGATAGATACTTTTCTACAGAAAAACCAGTGTCCATTATTGATGGAACTAGTGTTTAAGACAAGACTTTCAGTAGGCCATGGAAAGAACCTCTTCTCCTTCTATATGCCTTTTGGAAGTTGCCTCCTTTTTTACAAAGTGGTTTCATTCATCTACAAAAAATTACAAGCAAAAAGAGTTTTGAAAGAGAATGCTATAACTATTGGCATTAAGAAGCTTGAGTTTTTAAAGCATAATAAATTATTTGAATATTTTAAAATTATTTTTTATTATTCAAGAGTCTATGTTCAAGGAGGTTAACTATTTATACAACATATATGATACTCAAGATAAGAATAAAAAGCTGCCCGGGGTGTGTGGCTCAGCAGTTGAGCATTGACCTATTGTCCAGGGGATTCCAGTTCAGCTCCCAGTCAGGGCACATGTCCGGGTTCTGGGCTCGATCCCCAGTCGGGGGCTTGCAGGAGGAAGCTGATGAATGACTCTCTCTCATCACTGATGTTTCTCTCTCTCTCCCTCTCCCTTCCTCTCTCTGAGATTAATAAAGATATGTGTGTGTGTGTGTGTGTGTGTGTGTATGTATATATACATATATAAAAGAATATAAAGCATAACTCATTCATTGCTCACATCTGAGAAATAAATCTATAAATTAATAACACACATGCCAGATGTCATATTATTGAGGTTAAAATGATGTCATCATTTTTAACACTGTATTTTTTATATATCTATTCCTTTAAGCAATATTTCAAACAGACACCAGATTTCCTTTACCATAAAACCAATGGCCAAGTATATTAATTCTAACAATTGTACAGATTACAAACTGGAATATCAGTATCCTAATCTGTTCCTTTGTTCTCGTGTATTCCTTTTTGTGTTCAGTCCTTGTGCTGTAGTCTCCTTGATCACACTTCACAGCAATTAGAGTACCCATTTCTTTTATATTAGAACATTTTCTAATGATTTCCAGACCTAGTCATTTTTTTGAAGGGTGGAGAGGAAGTAGTGGAGAAAGGACATGGAAAATATAATATCAGCATTCATGAAAATGTTTCATTATTCTAGAATATTATTTTTAGTTGTAGGAGAAGAAAACAAAACAACGACAATAATAAATAAAAAAAAGATTTGACCATACAAAGAAAAAAAATAAAAGCAATGTATTCATGCTTATAAAAGCAATCTGATTTTAAACATGAGAAATAAAAAAGAAAATAAATATTAAGAGTTTCTGAAGTATAATTATCATAATAAATTTGGGAACCATTTTCCTAAAGAAACTCGAGCGATCAGAGACCAACTTAAACATATTTATGCTATTTAAAATAAAACTATATTTCTAGTTTAATTCATACACCAAATAAAATGACATATTAAAATTGCAAAAAGGGGAGGAATTGTATGTAGCATTTTACGATTTCCTATTTCTAGAACATATGTCCCATACCCATAACTTTTATACAATGCAGGTTTTTCAATCCTCTCTTTAAATTAAACCTGTGGGATTACTCAAGCATGACTGATACACTTAGATACTATCAGGCATTCAATACACACTATGTGCCTTTGATTTATCTGACAAGCGACAACAAGGCTGTATTGAGTTAGACTCAGACACTATCACTAAATGAGTATTTGCAGAACCTGCCTGTGGTTATTGTCAGACCAGAACAGAATTCTTGTTCAATATCCTGTCTGGGAAGCAGCTTCTGCCAGATGCTTCCAAAGAAGAGCAAAACCACCCATAATGCAATTGGATGGATATGCAATTCTATACCCCCCCCCCACCCCCCCAGAAAACACTTCATCCTGGCCCCAGGTGGTGAGCCACTCGTACTCTGTTCATATTCCTCTGAGGACTGGTCTCTTCAAATAATCCATTTTTAAAGGACTTCTCTCATAGTACAGGCTTTACCTTTGAAACACTAATAATATATCAGTGATTATAAGTCACCGCAGTGGAAAATCTTCACTTGGTCGGAAAAGCTTGCATTTCCCCATTTTTCACAGTAAGGGATTACATTATTTAAATGTGATGGGAAACACATACCATCTTCTGATGTTTTATTCATGTCTTCACATCATATATAAAATTATATGATAAAGTATACAGTGGAAATAAAATGAATTTATGTGTAAATGGAGAGGCTGGTTATACAACTGAACAGTGGCTTGACAATATTTTTAAAAATAGAACTCAAATCAGCTTGGGAAGCCAAACAACTGCAGCACCCAGTTCAGGAAGTGAAACAATACCTAAGTAGCAGTCATTGTAAAATGATTAACTTGGCCAAAGACTGTCAGCTTAGGGAAGCCCCCCTCCAAACCCTGCCTCCAACCTGAGAAAGCCAAATACGCTCCCTGCACTAATCGCATAGGATGCCCCACTTCTAGTCAGCCCGCCTCTCCTGCCTCATTCGAACAATCTCCAATCAAAGCATACCTGAAGCTTTTTTTCTTCACTAGAAAGTTCTCCACTCCCCTGACTGCCTTTGTTATACCTGCCAAACGTAAGTGAATAGCTGCTGATTTCACAGCTCAAGCAAGCTCTGAATAACATAATCTGTTCTCATTTGGGTGGGGTTCATCTATTTCCATAGCAAGTTAATGTTCTTAAAACGTGTCCACTAACTTTTTAAGATTGTAATTAAAATTGGTTTTAAGATATACTTTAAACTGTTTCATGCAGTTATTTCCGAGGAAAGGATTAGACATGATTGGTCACTTTCAGTTTTTTATTACATATACTCACACACATATTTATATATTTTTACTTCATGTGTTTGAGTATCATTTCAAACTGATACCAAAGTTATTTATTTTTTTAAAATATGTCTTTATTGATTTCAGAGAGAAGAAGGGAGAGGGAGAGAGAGGGAGAGAAACATCAATGATGAGAGAGTCATTGATCAGCTGCCTCCTGCAGGCCCCCGACTGGGGATCGAACCCGCAACCCAGGCATGTGCCCTGACCGGGAATCCAACTCCGATCTCCTTGATCCTAGGTTGATGCTCAACTGCTGAGCCACGCCCGGCCCGGCTTCCAAAGTTATTTTATACAATAAGAGATATGCTTTGTTTATATTGGCGAACTAAATTTTATTGTATTTAGAGAGCTAAAACAAGCCATATATTGAAAGGAATTATCACAAAGTTCCTAGTGGGCATAGAAATAAACAGTAGTTTTATATAACAATTACTACTAGTAACAAAGCAAAATAAAATTTGTCAAATAAAGAAAAAGAGAGTTTGCCTAGGATATCCCGTACTATGCTGGTGACTTTGAAAACAGAGTAACTTCTTCATTGTTACAAAATTTACTTCTCCATTTCTTTCTTTTCTTTTCCCTTAGAAATCCTCCCACCCCCAGCTACACGGAGATGTGACCATAGCTGCTTTGCTTTTGTCTGCCCAGGGCACCGGGCGTATCTATGATCACACAGGCTTGAGTGGCTGACGGTCACCTCCTCTAAGAAGGTCTGCATGGGGAAGTAAGCGCTAGTGACTAGAGGCAAATTATTGGGTGACACTGTTGGGATTCAGGACAAGCAAGACAGAAGTAATGCTGTAAAACAGGGAGAAGACTTTCATTTTTAACCTTGTGGTGGTATTTGCAAATGGCAAGCAATGGTTTAGAACAGGAGGAATTAGATGAAAATATGATAGCAAGAAGGGAAGGCTGGGGACAGGAGTGTCATCAGGTGAGAAGAGAGTAGAGAAAACACCATGAATTCCTGAAGCTACAGGTAGGTGGAAGATAAATTAAATGAATTATAATTCAGCTCTTTCACTGTATTTTCAAGAATGGAAAATTAAGATAATTAGTAGACAAATTTATAATCACAGAATATCAGATTCTAATAATTCTGTAGGAAAAAGAAATATGATTTCATTAAGATTTGACTTTAAAATTAAAAAATTTAATACGAATATCAAACCAGATTATGAATATTAAAGCAAACTATTCTTAGGAATAATTCTAGATTAAGCCTTCAGTTTTAGTTTAGTGATTTTATTTTGGAGTGATTGTGTTTTTGCCTCTGGGCCAGCACAAGTGAATTACCATTCAGCCTTTGAAAGAGATTTAGTTTCCATTCAGTAGCTTATTTACAACATAGTTCTTTCTCTCAGTTTGTTCCATTAAAGTTGAGTTAATAAACTTTGTCTCAATGTGCAAAGATCCTGGAGGCCCTGCTACATATACTGGAGAATAGGTTTTGGGGGGATTTATTTACATATTAATCATAATAATATCCAAAGTTGAGAAAATGTTTATTATTTCAGCACAAAGGGCCATAAGAGTGCCACATTATGAAAATAGATGTCTTGGGAAAATATGAGACTTAGAATCATATAATTGTGTTTTTGTCTTTTTTAGATTTGATCACTTGAATTTTATTTTTATATGGTACCCGCCAGGAGTACATTCTTTCATTTCCCATGATTACAAGTAGCAGTAGATCACAATAAGAGGCTATTACAAGAATTGAATAGATTTTATACTTCAACTTAGCCAGTAGGTTTGCTCTATGATTCATATAAATTTAGATATTATTGCATTTCCTAGTGTTTCACAGTATGCACTCTGGTTTACAAACATCTCTTATATTTACAATGTTACTAAGGCATATTACTATTAGATTCATATGGAAAACACTTAGGCTCAAAGAGTTTAAACATTTTTTAAGGAAATGTGCTGTTAGTAAGTGGTAATGTCTAAATCAGAACCCAAGTCTTCTCATTTCAAACTAAGTGTAATTTCCATTACTCTGTTTGTGTCTCACCAGAAGGAGACTATGTGTGCCTAGTTCCCAGGTCTTTTTAGTATAGAATATATAACTTCACTAAGTGCCTAAGCCTAGTTATAAGAATAGGTTCATTACTAATTAATATACTATACAATGCCTATTAAATGCCAGACAGTATATTTGGTGATTTATAGATATTTTCTTTAATGCTTAAAATAACTTTAAAAGGTAGTTTATATATTATCTCCATTTTAGATAAGACAATTGAGATTCCAAGGTTAAATAACATGTCTGAAGTCACACAGTTGACAGAATTCATAATCACATCTTTTTCATTTTATGCTTCTTCCAGGATCTCCTGCTGCCTTACAGACAGAACGCTTCTTTATTTCTGTGCGGCTCTGTTGTTTTCTTCTAACTCCCCCAGCACTCTCCAAGCACTTCCCAGTTGGTTCATTTATTTAACCTACCTATTTGTCTAAGCTATTGTTTATATATACCCATTGTTGGGAAACACAAGACACCTGGTAAACATGAGCATTGCTGCAAAAGTATTTTTATATATTTTTTATATTTATATTTGTGTGTGTGTGTGTATAGCATTGCCAAAGGAAGAGATTTATAATAGCCAAAAGCATTCTAAAGTTAGAGCTGAGGCAAAGATGAAAAGTGGCTGGGCGTATATTTTGGGGACCTACCTTTTGTATGCTTCTTCATATAAAAAAATCAGTCACTTCTAGCTCCAGGTTGTGGGTCTCTTGATAGTCTGGTAATAGAAACCTACCTCTCTTGTGATTACTGTGATTCTGGCCCCAACCTGCAGACCAGAAACCACTCAGCGTTCCCTCCTTCATTAGTCACTGTGAATAGGGCACGTAAGGAGGGTTGAATAAAGGTACAGTTCTAGACCCTGTGCTCTGAGGACCAACTCATGCCTTCTGGTTGCATCCCTCACATCCCAACTAGAGAGGGGGGCTATTAAATGTTTTCAAAATATAAAGACTGCAGTACTGTTCTTAGAGATTGGAAAACAGATTTGAGATTGTATGGGAAAGTATCTTGGTCTTGGATGTCATATAAATACTCCCAATAGGTGGTTCCTGGCTCAATTGTCATTTGATTCCTGAAGCCATCCCATTCCAAAAACATTTTCTTTCCACTTTTTAAATGTCCCTAGTATTTCATAACTTTACTAAAAAATTTCCCAAGCCCTCCTGTCATGATTGATCCCTGTGCCCTTCTCTGCTCATCCTGTTATTGCGTTAATGGCTGCACAGCTCCATTGCGTCTTACCCACTTTCAGGGCTTAAGTGCTGCTCTGGCTTCAGGCCTTGTGGAGGGCACTACTCTAAGGAATAGTAATTGAATGTCTGAATCCAGTTACAAATGATTCCAGCATTTTCATAACATCTTCTGAGTGGTTAATAGATATTATCCTTTTCGTCTAAGTAAAATCTGATAAATCCTTCAACTCTGTTGAAAAAGGTGTGCCTTTAGTTATATGTAGGAAATCATATGAACACTAGAGAGGGTGCGGAGGACACCATTTCTAGTTTTCTTCCAAAGATCATGAGACTGTGTCAATGAGCTGAACATTTTAGAAGCAAGAAAAGCCTTTATCTGATTCAAGGTAAGTGACTCTGGACTGAAAACTGTAAATTGCTTCACTTTTTGTCTAGGATCTTTCTGCCTCCTGGATCACGTTAGGCCAAAAACAGCACAATATGAACTGCTAGAAAATTCTACTGTCATAGTAACTGACAATCCAAACAGGCTGTGGGAAAAGATCTGGGCTGTGCAGATTGGATCACACAAAAAGAGCGTTACCAAGGAGACACCATGGCTACCACCGAGATAAGTGGCCCAGGTAAAAGACAGGGTAGAGTAAAAGCTGGCTGGCCACCAGCAAGCAAAAGAGAATTCTGGTAGCTGTTTTGTGGCTTGATGGTTGCTTGGTTTTGGTTTGCCTGTTATTGCCCGTAAGTCCCCTATGTGTGAAACGACGGCTGTGTGGTCACTGCCCTTTTGTGAGGTATGCCATCTCTACTAATGGTCTTCATCACAAACACAGTGAAGCCTCTAAACTTTTTAAAACATTCAAATTATGCTCTAAGTCACCGATTTGAGGCATCTGACAAGAACATTTGAGACTGACTCAGATACACATTTCATAGAAAAGCTACCGAGAATTTTAAAAAGATTTTCTGAGTAAGAAAAGTGTCTTAGCAAAGGGTCCATCCGTTTTACTGTGAAAATTGCTTGATTTTACTGCTTTTCATGCCACAGGTTTTATGTGACCTAAATGAACTCATCAAAGATCTATTTAAAAGATGGGTCAATTGACTTGTGTCTCCGGTTCAACAAGCCTAAAATAGTATGTGGGATTTTTTTAAGCATCACCGCCACACTCGGCCTTGTCTCATTGCTACCCATCTATGGTAGCAGACAGTGAGGCAGAGGATGTGGAAGCAGGAGTCAGGGTAGACGTGATGGGAAGGCGTGGAAGTGCCTTTCTGATTGTTTCAATTTTCTCTGTAGGATACAAAATAGGTATCTGAGCTTAAGGCTGGGAGAAAATAGTGTTTGAAATTACGAAAAGAAATTATGGACTATTTGTCTTTGGAAGTAAAGTTGCATGGAAGCATGAAGAGCCCATTTGAGGTTCACGGCCTTATGTTAGAAGTGGCACCAGTCAGTAGGCTGTGTGTCTTCCTGCAGCCACAAAGAAACTGGATATAACCAGCAAATCAAATTTTGCAAAGGGAGGTGCGAGGAAGCGAGGGTCTACGCGAGGAAGTGTTTATAATGACTGACTTTAACATTTAATCTGGGTGAGGAAGGGAGATTGGCATAAGAGAGTGAAGCATAGCAAAAAGTTGGTACGGTTAATTTTAGCATTATAGAGATTACGTATTAAGTTTGAGAAAGTTATTTTGCTTCCATTCCTTTTTTAAAAAAAACAAACATATATATGCTTTTACTGATTTTAGAGAGAAGAAGGGAGAGGGAGAGGGAGAGAGAGAAACATCTAGGATGAGAGTGTGTCATTGATCGGCTGCTTCCTGCACCCCCCCTACTGGGGATCAAGCTGCGGATAGAACTGTGACTTGGTTCATAGGTCAAAGCTCAACCACTGAGCCACGCTAGCTGGGCACTTCCATTCTTGATATAACCTTTTATATTAGCTCAATGGATTAAATTATACTATATATGATAAAGGGAGCTTGATTACCAGTGCATCTCAATCCCAAGAATAATTTATTACAAATAAATTTAAAATGTATTTATAAACACATATTTAAATGGGCAGGTAGCACAATTCCTAATTTATTTGAAGCTTAATAACCAATCAAACAATTTACAGGTCATATCCTTATATTAAATCATTTACAATTATGTTTTACATTTTTTATTTTGTCAACAATTCTAAGGTTTCAAACATGGCAACATTTATACTATTATATATGTGTGCAGAATATAATTTTTTTCAACACCAAATTTCTATACATATATTGCCCATTACTTGTATGTAATCAAAACATCTCTGTACTTAGGGATGTCCATTCAAGTCAGGGTTACATATTGCCCGTGTAAACGGATCTATATCTATATCTTATCTATATTTCATCCCTGTATCTTAGATGACTTTTTCACTGATTATTCATTTCTCAAAGAACAAGTGAGAAGAATCACTCTTAGTGACATTCACATCCATCAATTTTCTGCCCTTACCCAGTTCTTAAAAATGTCATAAGAAAAAAAATCAATAGCTTAACTTGGTGCTTTCTAGCGTTGAATATGAAACAGAGTCATTTGGTAAGGTTTTAAAAAATACACCTGGGCTCTGTCTCAGACCACTAAGTCAAAATATGAGGGGGTCGTGGGGTGGTGGTGGAGGTATAGGCTTCTGGATATAGTTTTAAAGCTCATCCTGTTATCCTAATGGGCAGCCAGGGTGGAAAGCCAATAGCTTAAGAAAAATGTTTATGTATCTAGTAACTATGAGCTGTGCTTCCTTTAACGGAGATAATCAAAGTTTGACAAAAGCAAATTCCACTTATTAGCTCTCTGGTTTCATAACTACAGAAAGTGTCATTAGTAACATACCTACACCAAAGATATTAAAAATACATGATTCAAATGATCTTTTAAACAAGGCAAAACCAATGATTTATGCCTTATTTTTTGTTAGAAAGGAAAACTATGGTCGACAAGGTTAGCTTATGCTGAGCAAACGTGATTAGTTTTATATAATCAATAATGGAAACTCTCAATCAAATTCGAGGTTACTACCTGGAGAACATAGGTTCTCTATTAGAATGAGAATTGCATAGGTAATTTGCATATCTAAAATTGTAATTTCTCCTAAAGGAGTTCTTCTTTACATAAAAACATGGATAAACTTTGATTTTTGAGCTAATAAAAGTTTAAAGGAAGTTTAGTCATGATTTATGAGTAGTGAATGATAGCTTGACTGCAAAAGAATTATACCCTGATACTGACCCTTGATTAAAAATTACCACTAACAACAGAAAAACAAGAATATAACATTATTTTTAAAAGGACAACATTGCCCTGGCTGGGTGGCTCAGTTGGTTGGAGCATTGTCCCTTACACCATAAAGGTTATAGGTTCGAACCGATTCCTGGTGAGGGCACAGACCTAGGTTGCAGGTTCGATTCCCTATCAGGCTGTGTACGAGACACAACCGGTCCATGTTTCTCTCTCACATCAATGTCTCTCTCTCCCTTCCCTTCTCTCTAAAAATCAGCAAAAAAAATCCTCGGGTGAGGAATACAAAAAAGAAAAAGTCAACATTATCTAAAATGCCAAGAGAAAAGGCAAGAAAATATTACTCTAAGTGGCAATATCTGAAGTATTTATGTCAGCTTTCTAGTAGTAAGCAAAGTTGCTTACCCAAGGCTTTCAATAAAATACATAATTAAAATCCGTATGGCATTTAATTTATGTGGTCAAAAGCAAAGTAGCATTTTCAGTCATCTTTTAACATGGAGCTTGATTAAATAGATAGCTCATTTAAGTTGAAAGGTGTATATAAAAGGCAGAACATATTAGATACTTTAGAAGAATAATGAAAATCCTATGAGGGTCCTAAGGAAACATACAGTACTTAATTGGCACAGGAGTAGAAAAGTTTTTGGTTTTGTTTTTTTTAAGGAGGGAGTACATTCGTTTCTGAGTCAGGCATCTTATTGTTAAAGTTGTGACCAGTCCGGTTTTTGTAAGAAGAGGGCATGGTTTGTTGGAGATAAGATCCAGTACGGCATTTATTTCCCAACGATATATGTTTCAGCTGTGCAGGGACTGGAGCTGCAAACATGGCTAATGTACAGTCTCTGCGTCCTTGAAGCTGCACTTGGGAAGAAGGACAAATAACTACAAGACAATGGGGTGAGTGAGAGAGGTGTGAACACAGGCCCACATCCGGACTGTGGATCCTGGAGAGCACCCCAGAGGAAAGGACAGCAGGCATTCGCCAGGTAAAGTTAGGCTTGTGGCTGGATGGGATTTTGTGCCAGGCAATGCTTGTACTTCTGAAACACCTGAAGTATGGTTTCTTTCCTTAAAAAATATTTTTATTGATTTTTAGAGAGGAAGGGAGAGGCATAGAGAGAGAGAAACATCGATGAGAGAGAAACATCATCGATCTGCTGCCTCCCACACTCGCCCCAACTGGGGCCAGGGATGGAACCTGCAACCCAGGTCCGTGCCCTTGACCGGTAATCGAAACCCATGACCCTTTGGTGTGCAGGTCGATGCTCTAACCACTGAGACACACTGGCCAGTGCACAATAGATACATTTTAAGTAGGAGAGGGATATAATCAGTTTTAATTTTAAAACCCTTGTTTCAGCCCGGCCAGGTGTGGCTCAGCCTTTGAGCATTGACCTAGGATCCAGGTGATCGGGGTTCGATCCCTGGTCAGGGCACATGCCCAGGTTGCGGACTCGATCCCCAGTCAGGGTTGCGCAGGAGGCAGCCGATCAATGACTCTCATCATTGATGTTTCTATCTCTCTCTCCCTCTCTTTTCTGCTCTCTGAAATCAATAAAGATATATTTAAGAAAAAACAAAAAACCCTTTTTTCAAAGAGTGATATTTTGAGAACAAGATGACAGTTATGAGTGTATCATATCAACCAAGGGTCATGAGCTAAAGATCCAAATTAAGGCGGAGGAACTGTGCACAGAGAGACAGGAATAGATTCAGAATGATGATGATAGTGATGCTGATGAGGATGGTGATGATGATTACAGGTAACATTTTTGAGCACCTGATTATTTGAAATGAAGTATGGAAAGTTTATTACATAAATTATATCACATTATTCTTATGATAGCCCTATAAGGTTAGGCCTATTTTTATCTTTATTTGAAGAAAAGAGAAAATTAACCCTTAAAATGTTTGAGTAACTTGTTCAAAATTATAGGGATATAGTTGTTCCCCCTTCCTTGTCTGTGGTTTTGCTTTCTTTTTTATTCAAAATACATCTTCATTGTTGAAAGTATTACAGATGTCCCCTTCCCTCCCCCATTGGTCCCCTTCAGCCCACTCCCACGCCCTCCCCAGGCTTTCCCTGCACTATCGTCTGTCCGTGGGCTCTGCCTGTGTGCATAGAAATTCATTGGTTAATCTCTTCCCGCCTCCCCTTTTGCGTTCTGAGATTTCAGGTACCCAGAGTCACTTGAGGTTCAAAAAGTATTAAATGGAAAATTTCAGAAATAAATAATTCATAAGTTTTAAATTGCACACCATTCTGAGCAGTGTGACTAAAGCTCACACTGTCCTGTTCTGTATCACCCGGGACATGAATCATCCCACGCTATACATGCTGCGTGCTCCTTAGTCTCGTAGTAGTCTTCTCGGTTTTCAGATCCACTGTCTCAGGACCACAATGCTTCTGCTCAAGGACCCCAACATTCTCTCTTAGGTAAATAGGACAACGGTAGTCCCATTTATTGAGATCGAAAAAGTTAGTAAAGACACCAGATTTGGTAGAACACTGTTAGTTTTGGAAGAACAGTCTAATGAGATCTAAGCTAAAAATATATTTGCATTTTTCTGCCTAGAGAGAGAACCAAACTACAGATTTTTCCAAAGAGAGATTGTATGGCAAAGAAGAGTATTTTGCAGATGTGCTTAATGAGACAATATATTTTGTGGGTTTTTCTATTCTTTCTTTTCTTCAGTGTCTCATGATTTTTTTCTTATTCTGTTAGTGACTTGAATTATTTTAAAAAGAACCTGAAGAAACTTAACATTGCTTTATGAGCACCTGCAGAGTTAAGGAAAAAATGTAATCCAAATCATAGAGATACATCTTTGAAGAATACGTATTCTGAAGAAAAAAAATGCCTATTTATTCCACAATTCAACCTGAAATAAAAGAGCCCTGTCCCTTCTCATCTAATTTGGATGTTTGCCTCTGCTCTTGTGCTGACACATTGTAATAATTCTGCCACCTCTAATTTTTACATTTTTACTAACTTTTACGTGATAGCATCTGGTCTGGTAATTACTATTCTATTGCTTTTTTCATGAGCATCACTTTTCATGATAAAAAAAAAAAAAAAGCACTGAGAACATCCTTTGAAAAATAACTAGAGTACATACAATTTTCCTTGTAATTCATAAATTATTATTTTATTATTAAAATTTATGGTGAGTAAGCTATAAAAGAAAAGAGTCAATACTTTCTCTGTCAACCTTTCCAGCACGTTATAAATTTCGGGAGACTCCCCTAGCGGGTGTGACTCAGTTGGTGGGTGTCATCCCGAGTGCACTGAAAGGTTACAGGTTCTATTTCCAGTCAGGGCACAGGCCTGGGTTTCGAGCTTGATCCCTGGTAGGAGGTGTGCAGGAGGCAGCTGATCGATGCTTCACTCTCACATCAGTGTTTCTCTCTCTCTCCCTCTCCTTTCTTCTCTCTCTAAAAATCACTAAAAAAAATTTTTTTTTTAATTAGGGAACTGATAATTTAAGATTAAAAGCTTCCACAGGAAAACCAATAATTCTGAAGTTTTACTTGAATGGCTTCTTGTACTCTCAGGAATTGTGCCTTTTTGGCAGTGTGCATAAAGAACTGTGCATCTCTGCAAACTTGATAATGACATTCTGTCACCAGAGAGCACACAAAGTCAACCCCCTGGGGGCAGAAAAGAGAATGTCTTATTCTAAATGGACAGCTAATGAGGTACTTAAAAGCACAGCCAGTAAAATGTGTTATTAGAACAAGGTCTATACAAATTTGTTTGAGGCCACCAGCCCATTGATTTGTTTATGGAGATGTCTTGGATTCATATATCTTTCACTGCTGTTGTTGTGCATAGATTAAAGGCATATTGAACACATCTTATTTGCTGAGAGTTCCCAGAGGGAGTGTCAGAAATAGCAGCCTCCCTCAACGATATTTAAGGGTCTCCTGCTTGATTGAAAAAAATTAATTAAATAGTAATAGCTTCTCTAATGTTGTTTACATGGCAACCAATTCTGAATGTCAGTAATTTCCTTGAAGAAACAAACAAAAGCACATGTTCTTAATATTTCCATGACTGTCCATCTCATTTATATGTAATTTAGCTGTGTCTAAACAAAGCAAGTAAAGGAAGCATCGGGCAATTGAAGGAATTAGTTTTCCACTACCCAACCTAGATCACAATATTTTTGTCAACTTTTTGCAATAATAGCATTGATTCCCCACTTCCATTTCCTATGAGTATAAGTAAAAAAGCAAATTAATATGAAACTTTATACAATAGGTAATCTTGTGGTTTAGCAGAGAGCTGATTAAGATAGAATAGACAGTGAGAACACTCCCAGAGGGGAGTCAGTACAGTTCAATACACACATGTCTTTTAACTTGGGAGCTGTGAAAAAACTGACTGGTATGAATATGGGAGAAATGACACTCCCTGGTCCTGGAACAGTTTATAATCAATTGAGAAAAACTGACACTTAAACATATATTCAATACAATATTTCACATAAGAACTAGAATGAATATTTAGCAGAATCATACACAAGCACTGAAAATAAACCTGAGTTAATTATAGAGCGTGTAAAAGCAACTTGAAAATGAAAAAATATAAAACTCAGTAGGAAAGCTATTACAACACATTTAAGTACACTACAGAGCTTCCTAGCTAGTTAGCACAAAAGACTATCTACTGTATTCAATACATTATACATATTCCAATGCAGTGGGAATTTATTAATGACAAAATAGATGAAAATGTCAATGATTTCAAATTTTCTTCAACACACCATCGTATTATTTAACTACCACAGTGCTGTGCCTTACGTCAGGAGGCTATACATTTTTAATGATTTTTCAGTTTAAAGCTGAAAATTAGAGAATACCATAAAAATTAAGATATATTTACAGATGATACTCTCTACTGCAGATTCAATAGCTATATATTTATGAAGAAAATTAAGCCACTTACAATTAATTACTGAAAGAATGACAGTGTGCCCATGCCAATTATGCTATTCTCATTTTGTTTTTAGGGTCTCTGAGTTCTCCTTACTGTTGGACCAATTAAACAAAATATTTGAAAAAGGTGATTTAAAAAATATTTTACATTTTATCTTAACTATTTTCAACAGCAGAATTGTGATAGTTAATTTTATGTGTCAACTTGGCCGCATGCCAGAGTACCCAGGCAAAACATTCTTTCCAGGTGTATCCGTGAGGGTGTTTCTAGAGGGGAATAGTATCTATTATTCTACTACCATATTCTTTTTAGTTGTCTTAAATAGCTCTTTTTACAGTATCTGCTATTCACAGCTATTTTTTTATTAAAGTGGATATTGATGTAAAGAAATCTGAGGCCAGTCTGAATTTTGTTCACCTTCTCCCCAACCTTTCTCCGTCTTACATGGTACCCTGATAAACCATTTCCTTATGTGGAAAATACAATATTTTAAATGGGGTATATCTCACTGTAAATTTTTTCCAGACTAATTCAATCAGGATTTTTAGGAACATGTATGCCTTATCAATATACTAATTTAATCCTTCCTTCATTGAAAGAAAACAATAGTTTATTATATCCTTTAATATGTTTTTCTGTTCCGTGTGTTGTGTGGTCTACCTAAGAGACGCAAATTATCTTGATGTTTAATCATCTTTACTCTACACACACACACATACACACACACACACAGAGTTGTATTAATCGGTTATTTTTCCAGCATTTGGTATTCTCAGTAGTTTTTTAAACCCTTTTTCTACCCAATTAATTTATTTCAACCATTGCATTCGTTTTCTTGTTTGAGACTCCTTGTGTTCATAACGTTGTTGCTTGGATCCTGATTTTGTTCTTCTAAGTGAGCTATCTTCTCATTCGTGTAATTGTGTTCTTTTGTCATCTAAGTATCTCATTTCATTAAAAGTATGCTATCCTTAAATTATTCTACAGAAACAACTGAAGACATTCATGGCGTTATTTATTTATTTATTTTTGTCCTGGGTGTTATTTCATCTCCGAATTGAATACTTCTTCACTCTGTGATTTTTACAGCTTTCAATTTCCTTCTTACAGTGTTGCGGATGTATGCCATTCTGACTCTTCTTATTTTACTCATTCCTAATTTTTTAATTAATTTCATTATTTTTTTTTGTTTTTCTGATATAGTATTAATTTCTCCTGAACTCTTTTACTGCATTATCTAAGACTTGCCCCCACATCTAAGCTATTACTTGAGAGATATGAATTATTTATTGATTTTGGTTTTCTCCAAGCCTGAGCATATGCTTGTATTTATGTTGCTGTGGGGGGAGCTGGGAGTGTGTTAGGTCAAAAGTGCTGAGTCAGAACTGTGTATCAGTTTAAAAACTGGTAATTGGTCAGTAGTTTTATCACAGAACCTGGTTGGGATATAGCCTAGTCTTTTTCGAGATATTCTTGAGCTTTGGATTTTTTTCCCAGTGCACTTGGATCAGTTAGCTTCTGGAAAACACACAACCCAGATATCCTCATTAATTAAATTTGTTAGTTTTTAAGATAGGAAATTCCATTGTTGGCCATGTTATTCAGGATGTTAGAAAGTGTTATAAGTGTTTTCTCATTGTCAATCCTGAAAATGCTTCAAATCATTTTGGAAGGAAGTATTATATAAATAATAAATGATAGAAATGTTAGCTCAATGTAGCTGCTTCTCCCATATAAAATCTTTGTCAATTGTTTGAGAGCGTGGCTTCATTATGCCAAACAAATATTTGAATGAAATTTAAACAGTGTTTGAAACAGATTTCTATTTTTCATTTTATAAACAGTCTCATCGCTTGTTATGAAAATAGCAAGGTAACCTATAATTACTATTGAGGGTTCAAAATTGAGTCAAATAGACGGGTTCAGTTGTGGTTCTGCTACTGACTAATTGGATGACTGGTAAATCACTTTACCTCTGAGTTCTAATTTCCTTTTATATTATCTACATGTTTGGGTTGTTGTGACTTCAACTGTATATGAAGTACCTGGTATAGTCTGTCATAGAGTGTCCTCAATAAAATAGTAGTTATTATTGCTACTTAATATTTTGGTTTTATTCAATTTTAATAAAAGTGTAAAGTGAAAACTGTACTATGATTTTGCCATAGATGTGTAAATGCATGCATAGATTTATATTGTAACTATATCTTATACAGTATGATATGAAAAATGATTTTTGAAAATTCCAAAGATCTAAAAACAAAATGAATGTATAAAAGTTTTTCCATATGCATTCTTAGTATAATAAATCTGAAATAGTTCAAGTAAATTTCATTTCACATTAGAGGCTCAACAATTCTTGAATTTTTAGTCATTTTAAAAATGTATCTCAATTGTTTCTCATTTATCATGTTTTTCTTTTCCATTTATAATAGTAATTTTAATTAAAAATCTTATAAATTTGTATACATTTTAATTTAGAAACTAAAATATAAGCTAAATATATACTTTGGAGATACATTTCTCACCTTTCCTTTGGTAATCAATTATTTTATAAATCTTTTGGTGAGAGAAACCTGGGATTGCAATTTAATAGATGAAGAAGTGAAATATATGAATTGATTAATGAAAATTAAATCAACTGAGTCCATTACTTATTGAACTCTTAAAAAAAAAACCTTACAACATCTACCAAAGAAAACATTGGGGGGGAAGTTAGACCAGTCTTGTGCCTAAACAAAAGTAATAATGTTTAATGAGGTTTACATTATGTTTCTTCATTTTTTTAATATTTCATTTATAGGAGTTACATACCATCTTACATTTATTTCTCAGTTTTGAATTGTAACTTTTTTTTTAGATTTTCTCTTCCCACTTTTATACAACAAATCCATTTGATATTCTGACAGTATCCACCTAGCAATTTTCTAAATCAAATTCAGAGAAACAACTGCTATGAAACTTTAGTAGATTGTGTTGAACTTAAGTTGCCTTTTTAGTACGGCTGTGAATCTGTGGCCTTGTGACCTTTAATCCATTGTGGAAACATTAATATTAATTTAAATCTGTATTTAAATTTGTCATAAATATCTTGTTGAAAATAATTTTTAATGCTTACTTCAGCAATAATAATAGTTTATTCATTGTAAAACATTTTGTTCATTGTTTTATTGAGGACCTTATTTTTTTGAATTTTAATAAATAATGGTTTACATATAGAAAAGTCTTATGGGCAGTTCTTCCATAAATACAGATTTCACAAAGCAAGACAATGTGTCCTTGAACCTCTGCGAAACGGTTGCAAGTGATAATATTCCAACCATGCACATCATTCCACCAGTGCCTGTCATGGTCTTTAAGCACTAAGTTCTACGAAGGATGCTGCTGTTTGCAGCAAGTTTACCTCTTATGAGGCAGTTGAACTTCTCAAAAAGTAAATCACTATTTATTAAGCGGTATAAATGAAAAGATAATGAATACCTACTGATCTAGAGGGTCTTCTGACTTTTTTCATTACTCCTGCCTTTTTCTCATCTCTCCCCCCCCCCCCCATTTTCAGTAACTGTAACATATTAAATGTATTCTATGGAAAGATTATAATCAGCATTCTCACAGCAATTATTCATTGACTTTAAACGTTGGCACTAAGGATGAAACTCAACTCAATGCTGTGGGACTAAATACAACCTTTTTTTATCATTTATGTTCAACTATAAACCCAAAATATATCATCAGAAAATTAATATTGCAGTAAACCATTTTTATATCCAAGAGGCATTGTCCTTTGAAGGATCAACTACTAACTACCTTTCCTGTTCTTCATCTTCCTCACAGGACAATTATGATGTCGCCAGGGAAAAACCAGAGCCCTCTCTAAAATATCATGTGGCATTTAAAAATATAAATTTCCATTTTCAGTGCTTGCATAAATCTGATGATATTTTTTCTCCTGAGCAAAGAGACTTTAATGCCTTCCTGGTGTGTTTTTTAGAGCACGGGATCAACATCACACATGGAATGTATTTGTGAAGCGACAGACAGAGTTATGTCATACCCAGAGGGGAGCATAATCAGGTAAGAAGCCTACATTTGTTTCATTAATCATATTTTTGAGACTAAGAGAATTAAGAATAGAGTTGGTTGTTAGACTCATGATGACCTTGTTCTCAGTCTCCAGGTTTGGTGTGGCAAATCTTTGGACCTGTATAATGTGTCATTGGAAAAGTAAAGATAATAATGCATAATATCTTCTCATTGACTTAGGACTTTCAAAAGTGATTTCACATTTCTTGTTCTACTTGAAAATTTTTATACGACTCAGGTGCTAATGGTTTAACCTGGCAAAGAAAACTAAGGCATTCTCTCATAGGATGATTTGAAGATTTTAAGTGAATAGTTACATTAATATTATAAGTAAATTGCAAATCAACCTTATATCATAGGATTTAGGGTTATTGACTTTAAGTAAAAATTAAAATACCAGTGACTAATTTTACTCAGTGAAGCCTATGATTGTAATTCACATTTCATGCTAATGGCTGGTTTAAGTATAAGCATGTAATTGAATTCTGGCCCAACAAACCTAAGAGAAAATCTGCAAGGAGGGTTCAGGAAGAGACCCCTTATCTCACTGATAAAAAGGAGAAATAGAGGCACAATAAAAGTCTTTTCTTTGTTGGATTCTTCTCTGACACCTGAAAATTTGGCAGTCTTTTTGGGAACATGAGTAGAGACTTAGCAAACATACATGTAAACAGAGAAAAATCATAGTAAGAATAGGTCATTATGATGCAATTTAGTCGCTACATTAATCATTCTGCCCCTGAGCTGCTTCTTACATGCAATGCTAAATTTCTATATTACCAAATAATTTTGTTCAGTTTCTCTCTTAAGTGCATCACAGTTGATAGTTGGTGTTCAAAATATTGAAACGTTTATCTTAGACATTAAATTCAAGAGGATTTGAGAGATTTGAAATTCTGTATCAATGGCATGGGTATGTAAATTAGGATTGCATTCATCTAAATTTGTACGACAACTTTCGGTAATATTATTCATAATTTAGAGCAGGAGAGGACCTTAGATAACTTTCCTCACAGTTTCTTCCCACTTCACCATTTTACAAAGAATATAATGAATTCCAGAGATGTTAATTGGCTTACTAAAGATAGCCTAGAATACTTGTCTTCATTCCTAGTCCAATTTTCTTTCCATCACGCTATGCTTTTTTAGGAGTGCAGAAATGGAATCAAATATCAGATTTTAATTATTGCCTCAAAGCCTTGTTATGAAATGGACCCTGTGTTATAAAACCTGTGGTATTTATGCATTTTCTAGATTAACCAACAGACAGGGCTTAACTATTGGTGTTGGTGAGCCACTGTCCATGGTGCTATAGTAGTAGAAAGAAAAAAATAAATTTCTAATTATCATTTGACCCTTACTTTTTAATAACAATCATATTAATATGGTATTATTTAAATAATGTGTATCTACTAAATATTTCCCATTCAAAAATAACATATTCACTGTATTTGCTGCATCAAAATTAAGATTCTGAAATTTTCTTTTTTTTAAAAAAATATTCTGGTAATAGTTTAGATGAGTATCTTCTTAATTCATTAGATTATATTTGGTATGTAGTAGAACAGTTTTAAAATATAACAGGATTACATAATAATTAACTGTAAATCACTGATTTTTCTTAGATCACAGTACTGGTTTAGAACTGGTGATTTAGTATATTTTATTGCTTTTTGTTTTACTTATATATAAGAATCTCATAGTGCTGGAACTTACCACTAATCAGGTTAAGTTTTAATGAAAAGAGATACTTGCCTCAAAGTATAGCAGTGTCCTTACCAAGACCTTGAGACACTACATGATCTGGTCCTCCTTAACTTCTTTCATTTGTTCCAGCAACAATGACCTTCTTGCTGTTCCTGGAATATACCCAGCATGCTCCAATTTACAATCTTAGCTTTACTTTTCCCTCTTCCCTAGATAGCTCTTTTCCCAGATATGCATGGACTCACTCATCTCCTTTCAGTATTGGTTAAAATGTCACTTTCTCTGAATGGATGGCCAAAAAAAGAAAAGATAAAAGAAAAAAAAAAAGACAAATAAAATTGGTTAAAATGTTGACAACGTAAGTCATATGATAAAAAGCTCAATGAAACATGGTCACAAACCTCCCAAATTGTGTTCATATCATTGCTAATAAATCCACTATGAGCTTTTTTTGACCCCACTTGCACAGAACAGCTCTCTTTGTAGTTATTTATTTAGCTCATGCACTGTGCTAAGAACTTTACACATCATTTTTTATTTGTACAACTTGATATAAGCCTAATATTTTTCCTATTTTAGAGATGAAGAAAAAGACCAGAGAACTTCCTCAAAGCACCTAGCTTGTGAGTCATAGAACTGGGGTGAACATGGTATTAAATAATACATTTTCCAAATGCCTAAAATAGCATAATATTCATTTAAAATACTCATAGAGGTGATAATTGAGCTTCCCTTGTCTTCAACCAAACTTTAAGCTTTTTTGATTTTTTTAGTAAGAATTTTCTATACCTTTTCAAAAATAGGTTACATTATTTTGCTAAAAATATTTTCTTTTTCCCCTTAAATTATTTTCAAGACAGAAGTCATATGTAAAATTCAATAAGTAATAACTTCCCATGAAAATAGAGAGTTTTATTATCATCCAGATCTACAAAATTCTGTAGAATTTAAGTCAGCATTCTTGAGTCCCACAAACATTGCAGTTCTCACCCTGATCCTAGACTCTGACTCAGTTTTAGATATAGCTCTCTTCTTTGTAAAGGATTTGAGCAAGATAATTATTAAGAGAGATTAGGATGGAAGAATGTCTAATAGTCCTGAAAGAGAATTTAAGTGAACCCTGAAGATTCTGTCTGAGTATGATCCCAGGGAATCCAAGAAAAAATTCCTGGCAATATGGGAACTTTTGAGTAATTCTGTGTATCGTACACAGAATGGTATCAGCCCAGTCAATTTAAAACTTCAAGTGTATTGAATCAACTGACTTCATTAAAATATGACAAGTTTATACCATGATAATTCAACTTTTTTTTGTTAAAGTGACTTACATTAGTCCATATGTACTCTGTTTATCTACAAATATGAATACTGCTATTGAAAATAATGTTATTTACTAATACTGAAATGAACATTTAAATAAATCATATAAGAAGAGAGTGTGAAAGGGAACTTAAAAACAGAATATTTGTTATGATACTGAGGCAAGCAGGGAAATAAAAGAGATAGTGGTCAGGATTTTTTTAGGAAAGAATTGCCGAGGAGCGTATGCATAGGTGAAAACAGGTATTACTTTCCTAAATTCCATCATCATTTGCTCTGGGAGACAGTTAACAGTAATTTTCCATATATCTACCTACTTTGATGCATTGCCTATTGAATGAGCAATTACGTGCCAAATGAATAGTTTTCTGACCGTGAACCTGATGGCTTGATGTAATTGCCTGCCAGTATTTGTTTTTACACTTCATTTTCCATTTCCCTTTTTCTGTGGGTTCTTAACCCCCCCTGCTTCAATTTGCGATAGTGGCTGATGTCTAAAATGTTTAGCCCTGAGGAGACAATCCTGAAATGAAAGACTCAGCTCCTGGTGCTATCAAGTAAATTAGACTTCTGATGTTTGAATGGCCTCGGTTTAAATATAATGAAAGTATCAACTTGTCTTAAAATATTTAAAAATCTTTTTAAAACCTGCATTAAACTAGCCAGAAAAGGAACACAGCTAAATTATTCTAATAAGATACTGGATGGAAAATGTTGCCCAGGACGTGGTCTCTCTATTAGCACTGATGGCAAAATGATCTTCTCTTTGATGTAAGAGAGCATGTGCCTCAAGTTGATGTTTCCCTGATTTCTTACCTACTAACACTGAATCATATTTCCAGAATTTCTCAGCATTACTACCATGGTGCAGGTGAGCATGGGATTGTTCTTGAATGATAGCTAACATTTTAGTAAATTCTTTAATACCACTCTGACCTGGTTATAAAATATATGTTTCCCATCATTTTTTTTTTCTTTTTTTCCTTTTTAATATTTTTGCATTTTCATGAAAAAGAGTTGAAATCATGTAAGCCCTTAAATACTGGAGCTTTTAGAAATTACTGTTGAAAAGAAAGGCTATACAGCTGAATGGTGTACGGGAAAGATTTGGAAGCAAAAACTCAGAAAATCAAGTTTCAAGCAAGGGGCTTATAATTTCTATAGAAGAGGTAGCTATGCTTGAATTCTCTACTCTTTGTAAAGTGTGTTTTTATCACTTCCACCATTGAACTTCCCCTGCTGCCGAATATGTTCCCTACAAAATACTCCATTTCCTCCACACTCTGGGTTGCTAGAATTAGAATTCTACATTTGTAGTTTCTCCAAAGAAAAAAGGAAGGCATGTCTAGCTCCCTGAATTCAAATTTTACATTGGCTTTCACTGTGCAAAGGAAGAAACTGTAGAAATAGGTTAGATTCCATTTCAAATCTTATTCAGAAAAATAAAACTTTTGAGCAAATTTTCAAGGTCTTACTTACTCACCCCCAGCCTCTCTTCTGCTTCCCATCACTATAAGCATGGTTCATTATTAATAGACACCTAAGATCTATAAATGGAAAGACAGATTTCTGAAATTTAAGATCTTTTTTCACTTCTTCTTGACAATCCCTACACATTCTACTGTCTTTATTCATCCCAGATTTCTGGAATTTTAAAACATTTTAAATCCACATGTGACTGCCAACCATTCAGTATCCATTCTTCAACAACCTCCCTTTATGTGGTCCAAGACATTAAAGATAACTGAATGATATATTGGAGACAGAGGCGGTTATCTACTGCAGGTCTCCATGAGTTTTACTATGTTTAGGGTTTCACTCTCCCCTCCCCTCACATGGCTTCTATATTTTCTAAAGTGGAGAATTGAGTACAACTTCCTCGCTGGAGTGGCCTCACTAAGGTTAATGACTTTCAGCAACAGTTAACATAGTAAACATTCCTTCTTATTTTTTTAAAAAATATGTTTTTATTGATATTTCTAGAGAGAGGAAGGGATAGGGAGGGAGAGAGATAGAAACATCAATAGTGAGAAAGAAACGTTGATTGGCTGCCTCCTGCACACCCCCTACTGGGGATCAAGCCCACAACCCCCTGCATGTGCCTGACCGGGAATCGAAACAGTGACCTCTTAGTGCCTGGGACGATAAAGAAAATATGGCATAGACACATAATGGGATATTATTCAGCCTTTAAAAAAGAAGGAAATCCTGCAGTATGTGAAAACACGGGTGAATTTTAAGAACATGAAGCTAAGTGAAATAAGCCATTCACAGAAGGACAGATGCTGCATGCTTCCGCTTCTAAGAGGTATCGAAGGTAGTCAAAGTCATAGAAGTAGAGGGCAGAACAAGTGGTTGACAGGTGCAGAAAGGAAAAGGAAATGGGAGCTGCTTATCAATGGGTATAGCATTTTACTAGTGCAAGGTGAACACATTCTAGAGATCTATTGTGCACCATAATGCTAGAGTTCACAGTACTGTATTGTACTCTGGAAAACATGTTGAGGATAGATCTCACATTAAATGTGACCACGCTAAAATGAAATGAAATAAAAGGCATATTATTGGGTAAATTAGAATTAAGTACCATATTTTAAGAAGCTGCTTAAATGTATGATCTACCTATTCAAAAGGTGGAGTCTGGTTTCAGAAAGTTTGGCCAGAGAAACCATCTGAATTGCTTGAGGCATGTTTCCTGGCACCGTCTTGCATCACCTTTTCTGTCTCTGAAGCCGAGACTCATAGCTTAAAGAGTGGATGTTGATTGTCAATGTGTTACTAATAAAAAGTTAAACCCTCAGATTTCTAAACCAGACATATTCGCAAAAACCATTGCAATTTCTTATTTTTCTTCCTGTATCAGCTATTCATCTCACACTCCTGAAAAGCAACCCATGACTTCATTCATTATGATCTATGCTGCCGTTTAAGCAATTCAGGAATATTCATCAAGACTTGCCATTAATCGGTTAAAGATGTTCATAAACAAAGCTGATGAATAATTCATATAAAATCAAGTACGTGTGCTCAAATGATGAATAATCATGAACTGATCTGGAATTTGTTAATGACTTATGAATATTTATCTCTAGATGGTACTCCTGTGCAATGCACAATTCCACAAAAGCTGCTTCCTTTTAGATTTCATGGTGTACTTCTGCTAAAGATGCCTCTGGGACCATTAAGTGTCTTTCCTAGAGGATTACCATGCCATAAAATTCGTGAATGTAATGTCATCTGCAGACCTTACACAACACACAAAAAATCTATTTTATGTCCATGGTCTCGATCTAGCAGATTTTCTCAGATAATATTGTCTTTCACCATATGATCTTCTTATATATGACAGGAAGATTGCTATGTGAAGCTCACTTAACTAGTCAGATGTGAAAATGTGGAAAAAATAAACCAAACTGAAAACTGAATGCCGGAAATAACATTTCCTTGAGCAGCCACTGATCCTATGCCAGGTGCAGAATGTGCTGCTGGCTCCTCAGTGAATGTCTCCTTAGCGTGTCCTCTGGCCATTTACAAATTGGAAATTTCACAACAATTTTGGATTGAGGATTTATATGACATGAGACCCTTCAGCCTAGAATTGTCATCAGCTGGCCCTTGTCGGAATGAGGAAAATTAGCAAGCAACGTTTTTGGAACGCCTCAAGTGCTCCAAGTGCTTGGCAGTCGTTTACCAGTTAATCCTTCTTTGAGGGAGGTCAGCCCTCTGCTTGAATTTGCACGTGAAGTATTTCCCACAGATGTGAAATCATCTCTAAAAGGCCACAGGGCAGCAAATCTGGGATAAAGAACATAATCAGAGACAGACCTGGGCAAAATTGAGGGGCAAGAAATGGATATCCTTGGTTGCCCACCCGGAGGCTCTTTCTGAGTGCTTTGCCTATTAAAAGCACAGCTAGTGCTCATTGTAGTATCAGGGACTATTCTAAACACAGACAGGGGACCATTTAATCTTCGCTACAATCCTACAAAGGGGATATTGTCATTGTCTCTATGGTGCACGTTGGCAAACCAACTGTCCAGGACACAGCTAAGTGACAGAGCTGGGATTTAAATCTGTTCAGACTGGGCTTTAGATGGGCTTGTAACCACTCTGATAGGCCACCTCTAGACCCCTGTGGTGCCTCTGTTGCCCCAGTTTTCCCTGCCAATGATGATCATCCACCTTGTCTTGTCTACCCCAGCAACTACCTGTAATGTACCTTCCTGCCAAGTGTCCCCAAAAGAGCTTGTTTTATGTTGTTATTTACTCTTTTTTTTTTTCTGATAGGGAACTACTAAATTACTCCTACAATGTGCCTCTACTCACTGAAGTACTTTAAAAGAGAAACCTATGGAAATTCTTTTAAAGTGTCATATAAGTTGCCAGGGCGGGCGTGGCTCAGCCGTTGAGCATCAACCTAGGATCTAGGAGATCGTGGTTTGATTCCCAGGCAGGGCACATGCCCGGGTTGCGGGCTCCCTCCCCAGTCGGGGGCGTGCAGGAGGCAGCCGATCAATGACTCTCTCATCATGGATGTTTCTCTCTCTCTCTCTCCCTCTCCCTTCCTCTCTCTGAAATCAATAAAGATATATATTTTTCAAAAACCATGTAAGTAGATACATACTGTGTCCCTTTTCATGGATCACCTGTATAGAAAAATGTGGTGAATTTTGTATCACTGTTGTTGTTCTCTAGAAGATCTTAGAACGATCAGATCCTTTAGAAAAGTGGGAAGAAAGTGTTTGCCGCTAAACCAGGGAGGGGTCATATCCAGCGGGGGTGCACACAGTAGTGACGGGTGAGGCTGGGGCCGCAAAGCAGATTACATGTTGCTCCAGACATTTATCCACTACGTCAGGATATTTTCATAAGTCTGAATGGTTTTGGGGGGCTGTATTCAGGCAAATTACTTTGAGACTATAAATTCCACTGATGTCACACATTGGGTGGTTAAGTTCCTCAGTTTACAATGGAAGTTACTGGTTGCTATGAGGTCAGTCTCTATTCATAATAATTATTTCATTTGGCCAGAGAAGGGGGAGGTCTATGAGTTACTTCACTTTCCTCAGAGTTCAGGACTATTTCACACACTTTTAAGTGTTTTTCTCTGGACCAGTATGTACATATTTTTAAAGCATTTCTCAGAGACCCCCCTCTCCCTGTTTCATCCAAAAGATATTAGAGTTTGAATAACCAATAATTATTCATAAATACTAATGGTGCCGTGGGAATTGTATTCTGATAACTTCAAATGCTATAAATAGACAATGGTAAATATAATGATACAACAAAGAAAGGAATTATAAAGTCTATTTAAGAGGCTAAATTGGAAAAGCTAGGTCTTCAGAAACATTTCTAAAATTACGCAAAGTACTGCTGTTTACATCGTTTTCTTTTAAGTTTAACATTTTCCCTCTGAGGGAGAATACCTAAGGGCCCATGGTCTTCTAAATGTCGACACAATTTTATGAAAGTTATTTTATCTTCATAAATACCTGTATGCATTTATCTCCAATAAAATAGTCTGATTCAGCAGCATGAAAACATATATTATATTATTATAATTAATAACAATTTTAAATAGACTGATTTTATTTACAGGATTTCTCAAAACTTCTCTCTCTCAGCTTATTGACACTTTCTATACATCTAACACATTAATAATATGGATTATACCTTTATTGGTAAATTTATCAATGCAAAGAGACCATTTTCTCATTTTTGTAATCCATATTCCTTTAAAAAATTGCAACTGCTATTTTATCAAAGTAATATATTTTTAAAATAAATGCCTTAAATGTATTAGTTCATCAACCCTCTACTATTCCTCTCTTATGTAGTTACTTTCATTATCTCTATTGCAGAAAGGGGGGAACCCTGAGAAACATACAGGAATATTTATTTACTTATCCATAGTTACAATTAGTAAGCGGCCAAGTATGGGTCTTACATCGGCTTTTTAAATATAACACCTGCATTTGAAAGCAACACTTTGTTTTTTTTTATTTTAAGTTTCTTCTAGTCTTATTGAGATATAATCCACAAATTGTATTTTGTTTTTAAATCTCTATTAGTACATAGCTGATAATTAAAGTGCCCTTTATTTGTTATCACCAATTACTACTTTTCTTATACCCTTGATCTTCCTTTTATCTTAAATATCTCCACATTTCTAATATATTTTATAGAGCTATTTCTTTACTTTTTACTGTTAGACATTAACTTTTTAAGTCATTGACTTCCATTACAGAAGAGGGAGATTTAGCTCATGAAGTTCTTCTTTCCTCTGGGACTGCACTTCATAGCCATTCTCCTAAAATGCTAATATCCGACTTCCTGGTGAAGTCAGGTTTCAGTGTTGACATTAATATGGCTTTGCGAATATTGCTCTCAGTTGAGCTATTGTCAGAACTCTAACACTTCATTTCTAAAGCAAAGACACTAACACTTCATTTCTCATATGAGTCTTTCTTTATTCTGGAGTTACCTCACTCTCTTCTATTGCTTTATTTTCTGTATATTTATTGCTAACTCAGCACCCACACTGTGATGGAACTGTAAAGTTATTTTTAATATGGTCAAATACTTCATGTAAAGTTTCATTATTTCTCTCTTGATTCGCTCCTCCTAGACCTCTCTGCCCCTCCTCCCAGCTGACCTGTTCGTCTACAAAGCCTGCTGCACGCATGGCTTTGGAAAATTACCATTTTTTTCATTACCCTGGGGATTTCCTTCCCTTCTCTTCTCTGTTGGATGCTCTTTACCTTGATCTCATGTCTTGCTTTTCTGGGTTTACTCCCTAATTTTGGTGGAGTATATTCTCTGAGAGATCAGGAGGAAAACATTTAAAGGCCATGTATGCCTAAGCTGGACTTAACTTCCCATTGAATATACAGACTTGTAGGCCTCAGTTAGTATCAGCTTTTAGTTTCCTAGGTTGATCTTGAGAAATATGCAAATTTTGTATATAATGTTCTTCTTTCTCTGGCAGTTTTTAGGATCCAAATGTAGGCCTAACCATGCCTGGCTTGCTTTGGTGTTTTTTGTTTGTTTGTTGGTGTTTTTGTTGTTGTTGCTGTTCCTTGTGTTATGCCGAGAAATTAGTGAGCCCTTACATTCTGAAAACCCATATCCTTAAGGTTTGATACAGTTGCCTCCCCATATATTTCTTTGTTACCTCTTTCTGGGACTCTTAATTGCTGGATAAAGAATTCATATTAAAAAATGTTTTATGTGGTTTGTTTTGGTTTGGTTTTTTGCAGTCTTACACTCACAAACCCAACATGAACCTAGCCAAAGCTGAGTTTTTCTTTTTTCCATTTGGTAAATCCATTACTTGAAGTAAAATCCTGATAAATCCATCTTTATCAAAGTTTTACTTTCTTCTTTCCCCTCACCCAAAATAACATCAAAATAAACTCCAAAAATTTTTCAAGGCAAATGTGGATCGTTTTTATACAACCGGGCTTTCCTTGTAATAATATAATATTTTGTGGGACAAGGTTATGTAGCCCTTTCCTTCAGGGAGTTTTCGGGTTTTGGTTAGGAAAAGGTGAAACGTGGTGCTGAATTTCTATTTCCTGGAGCTTTAGGATGTAACAGTCTGCTCTTCTCTATCACTCACTTGCAGGCTGCACTATCTGATAGGCCCAGTTCCCACAACTTAGCAAGAGTGCGTGACCAGCAGTGTCAGGGAGGGAAAAAGTACTTCTGAGCAATGCAAGAGAGCAGTGGTGCCCTTGAGCTGTATCGGAGAGATTACTACCACTGCATTTTGTCTCTGTATCTTATATGTTTCAATTATTTTGGGTGGCCTTGGTGCTAAATACCAATTATGTATGGCTAATTTTAGATTTGAAAAAACAGAAAAATTGAATTTCCTTGTCTTAAATATATTATAACAAGAAATAATTTAATGTATCCCCCCCAAAATAGGTTTGTTGTATCAGACACAATATAATCCATTTCAATTCTTTGCTACTTTTTTTCTGATAACAAAGTGATATAAAATCAAGGTAAACATTTAAAAAATAGAGCAATTGCAATGTCAAATTCACCTTCTCAAAGCATATTTTTCAAAACTATAAAACATGACACTTGCACATATATAGAATGAGCATGTCAAAGAATTTATATATATAAACATATCTCTATTGATTCCAGAGAGAGGAAGGGAGAAGGAGAGAGAGAGAAACATCAGTGATGAGAGAGTCACGGATCGGCCGCCTCCTGCACGCCCCCGACTGGGGATCAAGCCCGCAACCCGGGCATGTGCCCTGATGGGAATCGACCGAGATCTCCTGGATCCTAGGTCAATGCTCAACCACTGAGCCATGCCCAGCAGGGCTCAAAGAATTTTTAACTTATCAATAAAGGAGCTAGTAGGATATTAAATGTTGCTTGCCAGTGCAAGTGGGTGTTTATAAACATTTTTGAAAAGGAAATGTAACAATTAGATTTCTAGTTTAGATATAAAATTTGTTAATATCTTACAGGGCGATTAAATCAAGTGAGGCTTATCTTTTGTCCTGACAGAAATCTGCAACTTACTATGTCATTTCATAGTTTTCTGAGCTCTAATCAAATAGCAAATCACAAAGTCAAACACAGGTACATCCTTCTAGAGAACTTAATAATCCTTGACTGAGCCTGTGAAAACAGTGCTTCAGTTTCTGAGGTGCATAAAATGTGTTAAGGTCTCTGGTCTGTCAGGAAATTCTGTCCTTCCTGGTGAGGCTAGAAAAAGGTAACAGGTTAGCAGGCCATTTACCCTGAGAGTCTCCGTGAGCGTGGGCTCCCCGTGGAAACTTGTTCCTTAAGAGTGGGCTCGGCAGATTCAGATTAAATAGGCAGTGTTCTCAATATGACATGGTAGGTATGACCTTGGATTCAGCACTGATATCTCCAATTATATCTTAGTAAACTAAAAACAGATTTTTATTTAACCTCTGGGAATACCTATATTTTCATGAAAAGTATAGAATCTCAGTAGAAGCATTTGTTTTTGAAGTATGAGAGGTAAAAGGGATTAGCAAATGGTGTTAGACACAGATTCAGAGGAAGAGAATGAGTTTATTTATATGCCGATCAGAATATAGAGGGATGAAAGTAAATCAACAATATTGCAAACAAATAACCACAGTGAAATTTCCCTCATTAGTTCATTCAGCCCAATGGGATTAATTATTTTACTGAGTCTCAAATCAGCTGTCTGTATTTCTGAAGTTTTCTGCTTCTGGATTAAACAACAAACAAAAACCTAGATTATTGAGTCTTCTGGTATAGAATAACTGTTGTCTAAGTAATGTCAGCTTTAAGCCCCAAAGCTTATAATTGTGAATCTATTTCTTCGTTGTTGTTTTTTTAAATCCTTACCAGGGGATATTTTTTCCATTGCTTTTCAGAGAGAGTGGAAGGGGGTGGGGGAGAGAGAGAGAGCGAGAGCGAGAGAGAGAGAGAGAGAGATCGATGTGAGAGCCACACATCGATTGACTGCCTCCCACATGCACCCCAACTGGGGCCAGGGATTGAGCCTGCAACTGAGGTACCTGCTCTTGACCAGGACCAGACTTAAGACCCTTTAATCCAAGGGCTGACGCTCTAACCACTGAGCAAAACCAGGTAGGGCTTGGGTCTGTTTCTTTAATTATCAATAGTTAATAGTCCCTGGTGCGTTACTTTCCATGAGACTGTGAGCATACCGTTCTTTGTTGAAGACAAAAATTTACTCTGAGCCTGTTACAGAGCCTTGAGGCAAGCATGGGGTAAAAGCAGAATATGTCTGTAGGTGAGATTGGATAGCTCTGTAATTTATTACAGAACCAATGATATTAGTTTGGAGAGGAGTAAAGTTCTTAGTTGGGGTACAATGAATAACTCTTTCACAGGAATTTTATCAGTGTTGCCTCTGAGGACCTGTTAAGGACAGCAAGGGCATTGACAAATTGTCAGGACCTTCAAATCCATTTTGTAAATTGTAGAATCTCTGAAACATTCATATTATCCACAATTTACTTGTATACAATCATGCTTTGGTTTGAAATCTCTCTCCATGAATCTTTTATAATAGTGTTAACTTAGTCGAGAAATATGGAGCACATCAAGTGAATCTAATTTTTTCTTGTGTTCCCTGTTTGGTAAGGTGAAAGAAAAAGCCTTTGTGATTTTCACAAACCCTCTGAGATCTGAAAGCTTTAGTTTTAGAAGTAAAAGACATGCAACTGTTTTCCCCACAAAATTTAGTATCAGATTTGGGGGAAGGCAAAATAAAAGTGATTAATTGGGAAGAGTTGGTCATTTGATTAAAATAGGATCTTGGGTGCCTAAGAACAATTAACCAATGTGTCAATGTAATATTTTAAATAGATATGAAAGAAGGAACCTCAGCACCTTCAGGTATGAATAACATCTTGTCAGTATTTAAAACTCAAGGACACGATGAAGTCAATACAAAGCACAAAAAAATTACTCAGTTATTCTGATGTGGCATAAAATCTCAGCTGTTTGGGCATACCATTGTAATACCCCTTGTTAAGAAAAGACTAAATACTTCAATTGTCACTTTCATGGATAACCAAATTCAGTTTTACATTAATGTAATATGTGTCAATAAAAACTTTGTAAGCTCACTTTAAAATATATTATTGATGAGCCCTGTACTCAGTTGGTTGGGCATCTTCCCAAGCACCAAAAGTCCTCCAGTTTGAATCCCAATTGGGCACATGCCCGGGTTGCGGGCTCGAGCCCCAGTCGGGGGCATGCAGGAGGCAGCCGATCAGTGACTCTCGTCATTGATGCTTCTATCTCTCTCTCCCTCTCCCTTTCTCTCTCTGAAATCAATAAAAACATATTTTAAAAATAAAAACACTGAACAACAAAAATATCACTGCTGCAAATCCCAGAGGGCTTTTCTCCATTCCAGTGATCAAGAAATAGTTTCTTTATTAAGTTAAGCTCACAAATAGAAAAGCACACAAACAAATGAAATAAAGGACTAAATATCCAGATTTCTATCTCTCACCTGACCAAAAGATCTCAGTAGAAGTCACCAAATGTTTGGACCATAAAACCAGAATCCTGATCATTGCTGCCACCACACGAGAAATAAGTTATTGGCCAAACCCCCAGAACTAAACTTGATCAGGAATGTGAAACAAAACCAACACAAAATTGGGAGAGTGGAGGAACAGGAGGGATGGAAGAATGATGTGGGGATAAGATTAGGTACGATCCTGGTTAATGTCCTACGTGGCAACGTATCCATAACTTGGGGCTAGTCTTGTCTACCAAACAGAAATCCACAAGTTAATGTGTCACATCATGGTATATGAACTACAATTAAATAATAACTAGAAAAGTCAGAGCCACATACATTCTGCTGGGACCTAGAAAATGAAAGGATCCACGTTAGAAAAGGCTCACAGTGACTTTAAAAAGACATGCTCTATTCTGGTTGTTTCTGTTTTTCCTTACTGCAAGTTTGTATACCATTTCTTAATACTTTGTAATTTCAATTGCCAAAGAAGACTTTAACTGTTTGGTGTATAGATTTTTTTGTATCTATATACTTATACTTGGAAACTTGATGGGAGATCTTATAATACACAGCTTAGCAGCATCATATTTTCCATGGTGGGGTATAAACTACCTATTTCATTTTAGATCTCCTAATTCATGTAAATGACCTAATGATTTTACATATTTTTCATTTTATTCTACTGTATCCCTCCACTGATTATATTAAATTATTACATCAAGCATGCACAGTAAGAATTTAAATTCTTAATACTTTTAATCTTAAATTAAAGCGAATAACTTTAGAAAATAAACATTTCTAGATTTTTATTAGTAGTAAAGTGATTGGGAGATACATTTTCTCAATCTATTTTGTGCTATTTTTAGTAAAGGCATCTGTCAGTGGTCAGGGAGTAAAATGATTTGTTAATACATGAGTCTTTGACCCATGTTCATTGTATTTGCCATTTTGTTTGAAAATGGCAAATATTTGTGTTCAGCTGGTTTCTCGGTAATCGTGTCTATTCAGTTTTTCTTTAGATCGCTTCCTCAAACAAGCAAGAGGAACTATGTCCAGTGAGACTGTGTTAGTCTCTAGATAGATTCTGTGCGTTTTATTTGCTTTCCCTTTGGGAAACTCTGAAAACTAGCAGTAATGTTCTGACTTAACTAATGATTCTTGCTATGAATAAGGGAGTTTTGAATGTTAGAAAGGATGTGGGATAGAGGAATGGAAGTAGAGTGGAAAGTACTATGCGAGCAACATATTTTGAGCTGAAGCTTCATATTACTTTCCTAAGCTTTATTGGCGCTACTTTCCACTTTCTCAGTTATAATCTAAATATTTTCATTATTGTTATATTTTTATGGGCTTAAGATTTAAAGATACCTTATTTTTAAAAGGCAAAAATCACAATTGTTAAAATATAGGTATTTTGAGTTTTAGATGGTGTTATGATATACACAAATAAATTAAAATACACACCCTTTAATACCTATATAATGCTACAGTGATTTCCTTTGGGAGTCTGAAATGAACTTTCTAGATTTTCATTTTCTTCTGTATGCTACATAGTTTGTTTCATTTTTCTGCTCAAGAGTGATTCTATAAAATAAATATAAAGCAATGTTCAACTTTATTCATATATGAATATATCAACATGTGTCGTATAATATAACCAAAGTGTTTTTTGTGAGCCTGCTATGTGGAAGTCACTGTGAGAGGACTTAAGGAGATTCAGAGAGAAAATAAAACCCCTTTAAAATATATGAAATATATTAAATGAAATATCACCAATATAATTTTAAATTTATACATATTTACACACTGGAAATGAAATAAATTGCTAGACCTGCTTTCTGGGTCCACATTTGACTTGGAGTCTAAGTCAAACACATTTTCATTTGCACTTTTTACTCCGTGTTTGGCCCCAAGAAAGTCTCTTTACAGCCCTGAATCTTTTTCTGTTTCTACTTTTATTCATAAGGTGGTAAGAATTAAATAAGATACTTTATTTGAAATCTCCTTGAAATATGTAGAGTGTGAAAAGTATAAGACATTATTAATAGTATTAAGCATTCCTCAGGTTGGATATGACTGAGTTGGCAAAATGATGGATTTTATTTGTTAAAAAGGAGTTTGCTAGTCATGGTTTATTGCAGCTAACTCTTTATTTCTTTATGTTTCTCTATGCAGATCAATGTCTAAAGAGTACTTAATAAAATGACAAATCTTCAGTTTAGATGGGAGGACTCACTGGGAGAAAAAAAAATCTGTGTAATTATAGCACTTATATATGCTGGAGAATAGCTTGAAACACATGTAGTCTCAAAATCAATGTTGATCTTCTCTAAAAACATTGTCTCACAAACAATAAAATGGATACATTTTATTGTGTGAATAGGTAAGATAACAAAATTACTGACTTTTATTACAAACTTGAGATTAAAAATCCTCAAGACCTTGCAAAGTTTATATTTTCAACACCTTAAATTGTTAGTCTTTTGAATGAGAATATTTCTTTACAAAATACCCTCAGCCTGATTTACGGTTACTGTAACATGTCAAATTGAGTTACATGACATATTCAAATGTGTTTAGAAAGGCACACTGTTTTAGACTGGCTCCCTTCCTAAGCTTAGCACAAAAGCTCTCTTTTAAAAGGTATAGATATATGTATCTTAAATTCCCCCGCCTGCGTTATTTTTACTAAGGAGGAAAAATCCATATACCATAATTAAATAAGCCAATCATGTATACATTGAGGCCTCCTATTAATATATCCACATCAAACTTTTTAAACATTACTTACTGAGAAATTCTCTGTATGAAAGATTTTTTTCCTGGGAAATATAAGATTTGGGTAAGGAACATTTGAAGAACTGAGTGTTTAAAAGAAAGTGTCATCAGCTTCATTCACAACAGACACATGTTGTCATCCAGGATTAGTTTTCGTTCCTGTCTGACAGCAAGTTAACGCTCTGCCTCTTCAGCGCAGAGAAGTTCTACATAAGCCAATGTAGCAATGGGCAAGCTTGCATTCTCCAAAGATTTAGACATGATTATAATTTATTTGCCCAAATTCCTGATTCATCTCACTAAAAACTCTCTGATTAGATTTTTTAAATGAGGCCAGTATGTAGAAAAGAATATACACCCACTCTGTCAATTTAAAATTCTTAGTGCTGGATGTATATATAGTTGCACTGGATTTGCTATGGCCAGGTTTTAGATTTCTAGACATTTTACTCTACACTTACATGGAAGGACTTAAGTGTAGAAATGTGGGTAACTATTTTGAGACATACAAATAAGGTATTAAAATGTTTCTGAAGCCCAGTTGGCGTGGCTCAGTGGTTGAGCATCGACCTAGGATCCAGGAGATCGCGGTTCGATTCTCAATCAGGGCGCATGCCCGGGTTGCGGGCTCGATCCCCAGCCAGTGGGGGGTGTGCAGGAGGCAGCCGATCAATGACTCTCTCATTATTGATGTTTCTCTCTCTCTCTCCCTCTCCCTTCCTCTCTCTGAAGTCAATAGAGACATTTAAAAATATATATTTTTTTGAACTTTTGAGTATATGTTAAAGAATACATAGAATAAATAGCCTTACATTTTTTAAAAAGTTACAACATAAGGGGGGAGCGGAAAGCTTCTCACCACTTGACTATTTGCTCTACAGAATGTTGGCTGCTCAAGTCTTATAGTCTTGGTAACTCTCTGATACAGTCAAACATAAGTTTTTGTTTCTCTTTGTTCAGCTTTGCTAATTGTTCTTGACAAGAAAATTGGTCTGATATTACCCACTGTCCCATACAGCATGAACATGTCTCTTTTTTGAAATGTAAAGATAAAACGTTAATTATAAGATGCCTTGTAGTTTTCAAATATATCAGTAAACATGTACAATCAGGGATTCTGTTATAATAATAAGAAAAAAAGAAGTAATTCATTTCAAATGACTCATATATTTCTAACATATATGGGAAAAAGACATTTTTGCAGTACTTAGAGCCACCCCATATTTTCCATTCAAGGTGTTTTTCGATCATAAGAGAGATACTTTACAATGATAAAAAGGAATTTATAACAATTTTAAATGTATATGCACATGGAAAATAGTGTCAAAGTATATAAATATTTTCAATGTTGAGTCAAAGTTAAATACCTGAAATAAATCCGACTTGGTCGTGGTATATAATTATTTTTGTACATTGTTGCATTTGCTTTGCTAATGTCTTATTGAGAATTTTTCCATCTGTGTTTATGAGAGATATTTGTCTGTAGTTTTCCTTTCTTGTGATGTCTTTGCCTGGTTTGGGTGTTAGGTTAATGCTGGCCTCATAGAATGAACTACTCTATGCTCCTATTAATACATATAGACCAAGCACTTGATAAAATTCAGCAGTGAAACATAACGTTTTAGAAAAATCCTCTTAAGCAAACCAGGAAAAACATACACAAACTTTCTCAATCAATGTAGAATACCCACATATTTCTACAACCTATATTATCCATAACAGTGAAATTTTAAAAAATTTCCCCTCTAGATCTAGAAGGGCACAAAGATGGTCACTTTCAGACTTTCTGTCAATTCATTCAACAAAGCCAGAAAATAAAGTAAAATATGTACAAATAGGAATTTCAAGGGGAAAAGCTTTCATTATTTGTGGGAAATGTGTGTATATGGAAAAACAATATATAGGTAATATAATTAATTTGTTAATTTACCAAGATTACTAGACAAATGATTACTACATAAAATCTTATTGCATTTTTAAATAACAGCAGGTAATAGAAAACACTTTTAAATTACATCATTAAATTTACATAAAAATAAGCAATATTTTGGAATAAATATGAAAAAATATGTGTAAGAACTTTTACAGTGGAAATCAGTCAAATATTATAGAGAAGTCAAAGAAAGCCTTTACATATACCATACTCACAGTTGGAAGGCTTATGATAAAATATATGATTTCTCTCCTAATTTCTCTACATATTTCATATAAGCCATATCAAAATCCTGGCAGGTTATTTCTGTGGCAATTAACAAATTTTCTATAAAATGGATGTGGAAATGTAAAGTGAGACAATTAGGACCGTTACGAGGCATAGTTTCTTATATCTCTATTCTTATTTTGGGGTCCCCTTTCTCTTACAGCAGAACCCTACTTCCACATTCCCAATGCTCTTTAGAGTTTCCCGCATCAGAACATCCACCTTTCATTTAGAGAGCTACACTCCACTCTCGAGGCTACGGTAAACGCTGGAGTCAGCAGCTCTCAGGGAAAGAAAATAATAGTTGTTTTGCCATCATTTGGCAGAGGCTGTTGTCCTCAGTCCCCTATGACGCTGATCCTCTGTTATGAAAACTCACCTTTGAAAGTAGTTCCTATCTTTGAGTAGCATGGAATTACCAACTCTTCAATTATCTTACTTTTCACAATTGTACTGGACCCGTTTAGCTTAGTCAATTTCATTAACTCCTTGGGCTTCTTATTTGCTAAGTCCTTGTAGTCTTTTGAAGTCACTGGCACAGGTAATATTTCATTAGTTTGTTTGTTTGTTTGGGTATTTTGGTAGGTTTTTCAAAAGGAGTAGAGAAAAACCTGAGTATTCAACTACACATTTTGACCTACATATTTCAATACTATGCAGGTGTTTTCTCTCATTGCTTTAACACTACTCAAGTTAATTTATAAAAATAAGCAAATTCCTGACACCCAACTGTTGTCTAAAAGTCAATCGAAGAACAAAAGACTGAGAAAAATAGCCTATGTCCTTCAAACACTTTACTAACGTTTTTCGATTATGAGAATTTTTATAGGCTTTACACTGAATATTTTTATTTTATTTTAATGGCATTAAACATCTCATACTTTACAAAAAGTTTATATAAAACAAAGTCTTCAATGGAGTACTTCAAATTTGTATACCTATAGGTTTAATCTCTGGAATTTATTATTAATACAGCCAAATGTAAGTGAGTATATCCTGAACATTATGAAATGCATTTATGCATTTTTATGAATTGGTTTCTTTCTTAGCTGGTTGCAGAGCCTCCATAAAATTGAATTCCTGAAGGATTTTAATAACAAATCATTGACTTCCCAGTCAGTTATTACTACTCCTCCTCATTGCTGTTTTCTTGGCTCTAAATAAACTTAACCATAACAGGATATATTGAGTAGTTTTGACATAAATGAAAAATTGATATGTTGCTTGCAAAAAAGGGAACATTAGCCAGCTATAAGAAAAATATTGGACTGCATTACTATAGGTAAGCTATGATACAGGTCCTCCTTCAGACACCTTTGAATATTGTTGCTTCCCCTCCCCCCTGTCGCTGCTTTGGTTCATCTCCACTCATCTCCTTGCTAGATTCTTATAAGGCCTCCATCTGCTCTACCTGCATACGCTTCGCTCTCGATCGGTCAGCTCCACAGAGCAGCCAGAGAGAGCCTCATAATGTGCAAAACATACCATGTATTTTTCCTGTTTACGATTTTTTGATATTTGCTCACTTCTCTTAGGAAAAGAGACAAAAAGCCTTAACATGAAGGGAAAACATCTGCAGAATCAGATGCCTTCCAAGAGCCTCACCTTCCTCACTCGCCCTCTTCTCCTTATGGCCGTTTGCTTTCAAGCAGCTCCTTCCCTGAGAGACAAGAGGGTTCTGACACAGCCAGAGTCTTTGTCTGTGCTGTTGCTTCTGCTTGAAAAATCCTCATGTGTTTTTTAAATTTTATAACCTACCAGATTATTCTCATATTTATATTTTACCCTTTTATTCATTCAAGAAGCACCTGTTTACTACCTACAAGGTGCCAGGCACTATGATGACACTGCAGATACACGGGTGAGCGACATCAGACACGGGCATTGGCCCCGAGGACACAGGGTCAACATCAGAAAACAGATACGTGCACAAATAACCTGGCGATTTTGGAAGTTCTCTGAAAGAAAAGCACATGGCGGTGTGAAATATATAAGTTTTCACCTAATCAGAAAGGTCAGAGCAAGTTCCCATGAAATGATCATCAGCTGAGCTGCGAATGAGTCGCCCTTAATTAAGCCAAGTGAAGCAGCATAAAGGCATTGGTGTGGAAGAAATGCAGCAAAGGTGAAGAAATGAACGTCACTCTCTGATTGCTACGGACTGGCCTGTGCCCCCTTAGAATGCAAGAGTCGAAGTCCTAACCCCAATGTGATTGTATTTGGAGATGGGCTACTGAGGAGGTAGGTAATGAAGGTTAGCTGAGGTCATCAACATGGGACCCTAACTGATAGGACCGGTGGCCTCCTAAGAAGATGGTCGGGCAGGTTAGGAGGGGGCGTAGCCAGAAGGCAGCTGCCTGCAAGCCAGGAAGAGCTCTCATGGGAAACCCAATCCGCCAGCGCCTTGATCTTGGGCGTCCCAGCTTCCAGAACTGCGAGAAATGAACTTCTGTTGTTGAAGCCACTTCTCTGGTGTTTTGTTACGGCAGCCGAAGCAGAGTAATCAACTGATGAAGGACCTTCTTGACACTCCAGGGTATGTTAATGGGCCCCTTTAAACCAGTTTTATTGTAACCTGCCCTTTTCTTGATCTTCTCTATGTCTCAGTTCGGTTTTCGTTTCTGTGTTGCTTCCTTCCATTGAAAAACTTCTACCTCATGACTTGGGATAACGGCTGCTCCAAGGTCCACGTTTACTTTATGTAGGTTAACATCCAAAGCAGGAATAAACTTCGTTTTACTCCTCTAACATCCATATAAAAATTCCAGGGAAGGGGTCTGCTTGGCCCGGCTGGGCCATGCGCCTGGGTGTTCCTGTGGGGCGGGCCTGGGTACTCTGATCGCTCTGTGTTCAAGGTCAGGCTCTGTTACCAGAAGAAGAACCATGGGGGGGGGGGGGCATGCTGGGCCTTCGGAAGCCATCACCATGGCAACCCAGCACTATGCTCAGGCTCTAACAACCTCCACCACTTTTGACTCTATCCTTTATTCTTTTTTTTTTAAGGTACTTCATGTTGAAAGGTGGCTCAGTCTTCTTTAAACATTTAGAAAAACATCACACTTAAAGACACTCTAAGAATCCATTTAGAATGTGACTGGTGTCAACATCTTTTACTTAATCTCAAGTATGTTACAGTGGAATACCTGGAATCACATTACCCGGTAGAACTCAAAAATGTTATATAACTGCAAGAAAAACAGAGAGCTGTAAGCCAGCTTTTCCAACTTTATAAGAGCTAAACCTTTTTCTGCACTCACTCATAAGAAAAGAATTGGTTGTACGAACTTTTCCATTTATATTGAAAATTATAATTTCACTCATGAAATCTCTCAACACCTGACAAATGCCTCCCTAGAGAAAATTGTGTATTAAATATGTGAATATTTCAGCTTCTTCAACAAAATCTAATATGGATAAAAATACCAACCAACAAAAGTAAACAGTTTATAGTACACTAGATCATTTTAGTCAAATTCGAATAATAACTGTGTTATTTTAACAGCTGTCAGTCTGTTACTTATCATAATAAGTGCTACAGTAGAGAAACTGGTGTTTTGCTCTACCCTTAAGGATCCTTAGGACTCACTCAAGGTAAAAAGAAAATAAACCCACAATCCCAAATTACCTACAGTAACATAAATTTATCTAAAATTTATGCTAAACTATCAGTATACCGATATTATGTTACTATCAATTAATAGGTATTTCAAACTCTTGACTACAAAGTCAAACTTCTAAATGAAATCACTACCACCAAGGACAATCTGCTCCTCTCTGTCTTTCCCATGTTGTCTATTTTTTAGTTGGCTCTAAAAATAAGTTTTGAAAAATGTTAAGCTTCTGAGCCCAGTGTTTACTGCATAATCAGGTCAGTGTGTAGGGACCTCACCTTAGTAGGAAGCAGCAGATACAGCAGCAGATGACGCCCCACAGCCTGCAGATCCTAGCCCAGGTAGGATTTTCACTAACTTTAAGGATCTGGCTTTCTCTTGAGTGGATTTGATGTGTTTTACTTTTGACAGGATGCTTCTGCATGAGAATTGAGACTAGGGTGCGAAGTAGCAAGAGGGTGGAGTATGTGGAATTGATTGGTAGGCTTTATTGTGATGATGCGGGCAAGTGCTGATTTTGGACTAACGTGTAGCTATGGAGGTGGTGACAAGAGTTTGGATGCTGGCTGGATAAATGATCTGTTGCTGGAAAGGGTGTGGGGTATAAGAGAAAGAGAGAAATCAGGATGGACTCTAATCTTGTCATGTCACATGCCTTGAATACTCTATAGAAGCAGCTTTAATAAGATTGTGTGTCTGAATTGGCTGTGAAAATGGCCCAAAGAATTAGATCAACTGCATACAGTCAGATTATTTGGGCCATCTAGATATGGGGTAAATAATGTCCTAAGATATTGAAAGGATGCTCTAGCTCATAATTAAAGACAATTAAAGCAACAAAGAGATATTTTTCTCTTATTACGTTGGCAAAAGTGCAAAGTTTGATAGTGCACAGAGTGGTAAGAGTGTGGGAAGGCAGGGGTTTTCATGCGCAGTATGCATGGAGGAGAATAAGTGGGTAGGACAATCGGGGGTGACATAGCAGTATCTATAAAAATTAGAAATTCATATCTAGCTTTTAAGCAGAAGTTACACTGTTCAAAATTTAGCCCACAGATAGATTTTCGGGTATGTTTCCCAGATATATATTAAAGCTTTTAAAAATAATAATGAAACACTGAAAGTGACCTAACTGCCCATTAGTTATTGGTTAAATAAACCATTCATTCTTTCCGTGTACATCTATTTAAAACATTACTATGCAATAACTTTGGAATGGTATATCATTTATTGCTAAGATGTATTCTTATGTAAAAGGTGAAAGGTAGAAAGAATGTTCATAATATATTTTTTAGTGAAAAGAGATTATCTATATGTATTGATGTATAATACCTACGTATATGTGATTTTATATGCATAAAATTTTTCTTAAAGACTATGTGAATGTTACAGACACAGCCTTTGTGAGAAGGATAGGTCTCCTCAGAAGAGATCCGTATATCTGACCTCTTTGCAGTGCTGGATTTTTTTTTCTCATGTGCATATATTACACATTTAGTTAATGTAATTAAAAATAAAAATGTGACCATCTCAGAGAAGTGGTATAACCTAGTATAGACCACAATAATCTATATGTGTGCATCTGTTAACTTGGAATTGCTTTAATTTATTCTGAAATATCTACAGTGTCTCAGGGATGTGGTCAAAATTACCTGAGTAATTGTTTTATTAAATATCTCAAGTTATGCTTTGTGATCCAAATGAGCACTGGGTTCTAGTGTGTTATTGAATAGAAACTGGAATGTTGGAACACCGATGACTTCTCAATTACTGACCTTGTTTGCTTTTCAAACTATTCTATTTGATCTCCTTCAGAAATTGCACCCAACTGGTCACCTGTAGGTGCTGTATTCTACTTGGACTTCAAGGTGACCACTCTTGATTTTTTTTTTCTCCTAACTCTTTTTTTCTCTTAAGTCCTTTAGCAGGTAGCTTCTTCTTTTATATTTCCCCTTTAAAAAATAATTCTCCCCAGGGTTCTGTCAGTCCAAGTCAGTTATTCTTCACGGACCTCAAAGTTGTTCTTAAAATTCAGATGGATCTATGAACTTAAATAAGAAATAGGATTACAATTATATTTTCATTCTAAACTTTAAGTTAAATTTTGAAGGTAGGCAAGGAACCAGAATAGCAGTAACAGTACCTATATCATCATGACCAATAGAAATTGAGTTACTTTATATTACATGAAAGTTGTAGCTAATGTGTCATTTACACCCACCACTAGTTTGAAATTACAGCAGCTATTACATTTTCCACTAGAGCTTGTTATTGATTTGATCGTAAAGAAGTAGATGTGTGACCATAACTCAAATGTGTTTTATAAATAGTCTGATAATTATATTGTAATTTTTCTCTGTGATTCTATATATTTAATTTTACACATTTAAATGATTTATCCAAGGAGACTTTCATAGACTTCACCAGTGTAACAAATGGGTGAATAATAGAAAAGGTTATAAAGTTAACTCTTTACGTAAGTAAGCACATCACTTTTAAGACTTCAGTAATAATCAAAATGCAAATGATCCTTGAATCTGCTTCCTCAATAGAGTTATCTCCTAAAGGAGGCCATCCAGAAATCTCATAGGCATGTGAAATTCCACTCACTTGGATTCACTATCTGTCTGTCATTCCTTCCCTGCCTAATCTCTATGTTCAAACCTATTCAGGGCTATCTTTCTATAGCCCATGTATTAAGTCATACTGTTCACATTCATCCAGTTTCACAAGCCAGATCATGTAGTCATTCTTTATTCCTCTGTCTTAACAAAGAGATAAAACCCAAAAGATTCCATCTGCCAATTTTTGTGCCAGGAGCTCTTTGGGATTTATGTCTCAATTTAATTTTATCTCCACAACAATTCCCCCCCACACACACACACACACTCAAAAAAGGTTTTGGGTCCTTGGTAAGTTGGAAAACGGTGGCATAGAGAAACTGGGTATTACTAAATGACAAAATTAAGACTCGTGTCCAGGCTTCTCTGATTCAAAGATCACACTCTATCACATAACAGGTCAGTAGAGTCCATTATTGCTCTTCTCTTCCCACTAGAAACTCAAGGAAGCAGGAGCCACGCTTCTTTCTTTCTCTCCTTCATTCATTCACTTATTCATTCAGTCATTTCTTTTTTCACCCTTCCAACATTTATTGTTCCACTGTCATGCTTTCAAATACCACAGTTCTTTATTAAGAGAAAATACAAAGTTGAAAGTGACATAATACCTACTCTCAAGGGCCTTATCGTTTGATTTTTGTGCAACTTAAACATCTTCAGGCAGAGTGATTTGCAAAGACTGGGAAAAAATGTTGCATTAACAACTGGATAATGTAATGATAATAATGCCAATTATTGTTAATGCCAACTGAAATAATGAAAAAAAATAGGTATAGCTTTGAAGCAGCAGTTACAGAATCCGTTCTGCTATCTTGAATTTGTTACCCACCCACATTTCTCTTTTGAATGTATTGCATTCAAGGTTTCCAGCACTGTCACAGATAATAAACCTGCTTCCAAATGTGCGGCAGGCCATGACAGACCATATATTATTGCCAGTGATAACATCTGAGTTTCTAACTTTTTCTCACTATAGGTAAAACAAGCAATATTACCACACACTAGTAGGTCTTTAATAATTTCCACTATAACTGTTATGTCTATATTTAAATATTTGAACAGTGTTTTCAAAATGAATTTATTTGCTAAAAATAGTGCATGCTTATTTTTTAAACACATCACAAGAAAAAAGTAAAAGAATCATCTGATATCATACATACAAGTAAGCACTGTTAAAATCAGATTAACACTATTTCAGATACCCCTATCATATGTCCTAATAGAAGAATACATGGATAGAGTTAGAAATATATGGATAAAAATATTTAATAATAATTGGATTGTATGTGCCAATTTAATGCACAGTATCAATACATATTTTTAAATAAGAAAAATTTTTCTCTCTTGGTGAAGTTTAATTCCTTTTTCAAACAAAAGGAGAAAATTTAGTCCAGAGTCTAAACGTAGTTTCCCAACTGAGTGAAGAAAATCTGTTATAATTGCTTATTGACAGCATTAGATATTGTTTACAAACCATTAGTAACACCAATTAGAGTAGAAAACAATAGCATAGGGTTGACCCTCCACAACTGGGAAAAAAGGGAAAGCTGGCCCTGGGAACAACCTTAATTGCTGCTCCATCTTATAACCATCGGCGTGCCCTCTCTAGGATCACTTATGCTTTGAGCCTGACCTTGCTGGTGGGTCATTCTCATTCTGGGTGCTTGCTGTTGGACAGCCGGGATATCATCATTAGTTTTAGGTCTATTTTCTCGTTGTAAAGCCAAATGCTACCACCTTACAACAGTCTATCGCCTCTCTGAACTTTCTTCTCCGTTCACAGCCATGCAGTTACCTTCTGGTTACGATAGTGTCTCTGTCCAAACAACTGATAATTCACACTGGAGGGAATTAATACATCTTTATCCCTATATGTTACCTTTCACAAACTGTATGTCCACACTGCCCCCAAAAGAGGCAGCTGCTGAACATGTTGCTTTATAAATTTTTGTGTTTTCATTTCATTACCATTTGCCAGTCTCACAAAAGTCATACAAAGGATGACTTTTTAAAGGATGGAGACATTTAAAGGGTGACCGTCTCATAACTTAACAGAAGTCATAGAACCAACTGTTCTGGTTTCTAAAGCAGAATAGTCTCTACCACATATATATATGTACTTTAACTGCTGTTATAAGTGGGAATGCAAGTGGAAAGAAATTTATAGGAAAGTACAGGGAGAATATTTTGTTTTGCATCTTAGTATATACAAACTACTAAAGCTATTGCAAATTTATTCAAACTGTAGCAGATTATGGTTAATTTGACTCAGAAAAGACATTTGATTTGATTTAATTTAATTCATTGTAATCATTTCCTTTGAGAAAGCTCATTAACTGAACCAAAAATAGAAGAATAAATTGTTCCGTGGCATTTAGAACATTTGTAATAAGGTGCAAAAAACTTTTTTTTTTGGTGGTTGATTCTTAATGGAACCAAATATTATGCCTGCTAGAAAAAGAATTTGGAGTAGGCAAGTTAAGTATCTTAAGTTTGATTGACTCCTTTTTTATATAAGGCTATATTTTTCTTTCTGAGCTGAGACACTAATTTTAGAGACATAATTAGGTCAAAAGGTGAATAGTTTAAGTATCCATAACCCAGCATAAACTTATGGGATCTTAAACCCATAAGTTTAAGATCCTTAGTCCTAACTGCCAGTGATCAATGATTTGTCATTGAGAATATAAAATAATAGGCTTAGATAAATTGTTAACGTGGGGAAATCATTTTAATGGCTCCCAATCTCCCTTTTCTTTGGCTCCCCTGCCTAGCTCTTTACATATTCCAGTACCTCCATATCCACGGTCTGCCTGCACTTCCAAGTTAAATAAGGCCAGGTTGTTATCCTCAAATGTGATGGTAATTTATCTGAAAATAGGATCTATTTATTGGATCTATTTATTTTTCTGTTGTGTTCTATTTATTGTGATTGCCGTGTTGAACCAACATGAGGTTAGAGGTGTTCCTCATGGCCACCACGCCTCTGCCACCTCCACACGGGGTTTGAAACGACTGCCACTGAAATCTAGACTTAGGTTTCCCAGCTTCCTAAGCTCAAAAGGCCTCTCTTTGCACCACGGTTTTGTTTCGGGTTTATAATTCTTACAAAACTATAGACTATTCACTACAGCAGCTGAAGGACAAATCACTGGGTTTTCTATATTGAGCTTGTAGCCTTGGCAGTAATTGTTTTCTCCTAATGAAATCAGAAGGCGTCCGCAGATCTAGCCCTGGGTCACCGGGGAAGCTTGTCCCCTATCTGAAGCTCAGATCTCACCACGCAAGTTTCTGAGTTAACTGCTCCAGGGTGGGCCTCGGGCATGGGCAAATGTTAAATGGTCCTCAGGCGACTCTCGTTTCCAGCCAGGCTTAGTGCCTCCTGACACAGCCTCAGTGATCATAGATGGTCCTTAGTTGAGTAGGAGCCAGGATGCCAAGCGATGCTCTAAGCTAGCAGCCACTTGCTTTCTCTTTTGAACAAAATCATAGCAAAGCGCACCAAAGAAAAGGTAAATCTCATAACCATTGCATCTACAAATATTAGGAAAATAATTGGCATGGGTTATTTGACTTAGAATTACTTCCCTTTCATGTTAAATCTCCAAATGGAAAATGTGTTTACTCCATTAATATAACCAGGATTTGGCTTGTTTTTTTCTGTTGATAAGTAGGCTGGGTTTAGGGGCTTTGTTCTCTAGTATCCACTACACTAATGACAAGAGTAGGGATACAAATGCGATGTTTTCCACTCTTTCGGTCCCCATTTGTTTTAAGAATAGTGCCAGTACCCAGTAATGTGAGCTTGGGCATTCTGGGCATAAGAAACTTAGTTTGCAGATATAAAGGGTGGGCAAAAGTAGGTTTACAGTTGTTCATATAAAATAATACAATAATTAATAAATAATAATACACAAATAATTTGTTTCATGTACTCAAAACTGTAAACCTACCTTTGCCCACCCCTGTATATACATATATATTGCATGAGGACAAAAAACATGCTTTCGCATAGGCTGCTTTTGAAAAAAGCACCTACACCAGCATAGCTTGGAGATATCGTGGGTTCAGTTCCAGACTACCACAATAGAGTGAATGTCTCAGTAAATCTCGTCACATGATTTTTTTGGTCTCTCAGTGCATATCAAAGTTATGTATAAGCTACAGTGTAGCTTATGAAGTGTGCAATAGCATTATGTCTAAAAATGTACATGTCTTAGTTTTAAAATACTTTATTGCTAAAAAACACTAAACATCATCTGAGCCTTTAGCAAGTTGTAATCTCTTTGCTGGTGGAGGGTCCTGCCTTGATTGTTGCTGACTGTGGACTGATCAGGGTGGTGGCTGCTGAAGTTTGTGGTGACAGCGGCAATTTCTGAAAATAAAACAACAATTAAGTTTGCTGCACCAATTGGCTCTTTCAGGAATGATTTCTCTGTTGTTTGCAATGCTGTTTGATAGCGTTTTACCCACCTTCAGGTTCCACTTCCTATCCTTTCTGCTGTTTCCACCACATCTGCAGTTGCTTCCTCTACTGAAGTCTTGAAACCCTCAAAATCATCTACAAGAGTTGGAATCAGCTTCTTCAAAACTCCTATTTAAAAAAAAAAAAAAAAAAGATTTCCCTTTATTTTATAGAAAGAGGAAGAAAGAGAGAAAGAGAGAGAGAGAACCATAGATGAGAGAGAATCATCGATTGGCTGCCTCCTGCAGGCCTCCTACTGGGGATTGAGCTCGTAAACTGGGCAGGGGTCCTGACTGGGAATCGAACCACAATCTCCTGGATCATAGGTTGATGCTCAAACTCTGAGCCAAGCTGGCCAGGCTAGGTGTGCAGTTTTATGCATGAACTAGAACGCTTAATATACATATTTCATAAATCTGTATGTATATTTCTGCATGCTTCTCTCTTGGTGCCACCTTACCCAAGAATAAGAGCAAATTCATTGGTGAAGTGTATGGGCTGTCCCAGGTTGATGTCATTCTCACCTAGCATCCAGGGGACATGGCTTGTAACTAGAGGGAAGCTGGAAAGTGCTTACTATTATTCAGTAATGGCAGAAGTCCTAACTGCAGTAAATCCTAGCAGATGCCACTGGTGAGTATGCATAGTGCAGGATTGCCTTTGCCCACTCCCATGTTATTTGAATCCCAAATGATTGTTAAGTAAATTTTTCAAGAAGTTGGAGAATCAGACTGAAAACCACAGCTTAGTAAATTCACAATGAGAAATACTGTTATTTGTTCCTAAGTAATTTTAATGGATATAGATGTACATGTGAATATATACGTGTTCATAAATCCATTTACTCTTATTATAATTTAAGCATCATTGGTTCTAATTGGAAACTTCACTGGGTTTAAATCATATTTCTTATACAAAAAGTACTTTATTCCAAAGAAGAAATTGTCCTTGATTTACCCTCTATTTATTATGGAAATAGATGCTAGTTCATGGGCTTTACAAATTAATCATAGGGATGTTCCTTAGAAATCCTTTCCCTACAATGTAAAATTAGATACTATGTAAAAGAAAAGAGATATGGTGTGGTGAACACACAATATAATATACAGATGATGTATTATAGAATTGTACACCTGAAACCTATTAATAAATCACTTTATTAACTAATGTAACCTCATTAAATTCAATTGAGAAAAAAAGGAATAAAAAGAGATATGATTAGCTGCTTTTCACTTAGTGCTGACAATCCGATAGTCCACTCAATATGGTGAAAATTATTTTTTCTACAGGACAGCTGTGGGTGGGCATCTGGCTTAGAACTGGAAGACCAGGTGTTATTTCTGGCACAGTCATGCGGTATCTTGGGCCCATCATTTATCTTCTCTGATTCTCTAAACTCTCCCTTATAAAATAAAGGCAATAATTTTGCTTCATAGAGAAATTTTAAGGATTAAATGTTTTAATTCTTTGAAAACTGTCGTGAAACTCTGCAAATAATTGTTTGCTACTGTTCACCTAAAATTAAAAAGCTGAGATGAGAGGCAATAAGCGTTTATTTGGGATCAGAGAATTGCAATTCAGAGAGCACAGATTCAGGCAGGCACCCAAATGTGTTCCAATTACAGGGTGAAGGTTTTTATGATAATAGGGGAAGAATAATTACATAAAAAAGAAGAAAGAAATTCTATTGATGCTGTAAAACTGCATTGCTCTTTATCTATACATGATTGGTTACTGCCTTCAGCCGGAGTCCATAATCATCAGTCCTTGTGGCCAGGACATCTGCCATACTGCTGGCTTTAAAAATAAATATTTGTAAAACATTGTTGGTTTGGCTCAGTCCAAAGGTTGGTTTGCTTGGTTCAAACATCCCAAAGATTCAAGGAGCAAGACATGCCAGGCAGTTCCTCTGGATGGTGGCTCTGACTCCATTTTGAAATGACTCTACTTGTGTCAATTTTACACCACTATTTTCACTACAATTTATCATGAGTGCATAAGGTATGAATTGTATAGTGCTTCACATATCTTTTATTTTTGAAAGGAGATGTTTGTTTTAAATATAGCCTTTTGTTTGGTGTTCTAGCAGAATACCGGATTTATCCAGAAGTAACACAGTCATTGTTAGCAAGAATACTTTGTATTGCTTTTTTAAATTAATTTTTAAATTGAACTTATAGGGGTTTGGGGATGGGTGAGAAGGGTGCAGGGATTAAACAAAGGAATAACAAGACTCCTGGCCACAGACAACAATATGGTGATTGCCGGAGAGAAAGGGTGGTGGGGGGAAGTAGGAGATGGTAATCGGGGATAAATGGTGACGGAAGGAGACTTGACTTTGGGTGGTGAACACACAATACAATGTACAGATGATGTACTGTAGGATTGTGTGCCTGAAACCTATATAATTTTATTAACCAATGCTACCTCAACAAATTCACATATCTTATTTTGCTTTCTTTTCCAAAGACCCTATTGAATAGTATTCTCATTACCAATTGATGCATCGCAAACCATCCCAAATTAGTGGCTAAAATCTTTGCACACAATTTTGTGCATCGGGAATTTGAAAATTCTCAGCTTGAGATCAGAGACCTCTAAGTGGCCTCTGATCCACTGTAGTGTCAGCTGGGCAGCTGGGACCAGAGGATCCACTTCCAAGATGGCTCTTCACTCACAGGTCTGGTGTTTGGTGTCCTTTGGTCTCTCTCTCTCTCTCCACCTGGCATCACATCCTTTAGGGCCTCTCCATGTGGCTTTGACTTCTCACACACAGCATGATGACCTCAAGGTAGTCATTCTTCTTACATGGTTCCTGGCTACCAAGGGAGAGGAGCTGTCAGCCTGGTTAACAGCTGTACCCAGAATTGGCACAGCATCATCTCCACTGTACTCTGTTGGTCAAAGCAATCATAAGGACTGCACAGGTGCAAAGGGGAGGAGGACAGATTCTATCTCTTGATAGTGAAGGGATTCAGAACAGGCCTTCCCAAGGTGTGCCACTGTGGCATGGGTGTTATTTTGAGCTGAAGGCAGTAAAGACCCTACAGACTCACAAGAAAATTTTACCTTACTTTTGAAGAATTTAAACTTGGGGCCTAGCCCATAATAAGAGTCATTACTAGAGATACCTTTTTATGATCTATCTATAAGGAAAGGCAAACATCTATTTTCTAAAGTTCTGTTCTTACTGTGTTGTAAATGACCTTCATTACCTTTGAAACCCCAAAGTGCCTTACCCCATACTTTGCTCACAATGAATGTATACCCCGTTTTCTTTTGAGTCTTGAAACCTTCCATGTATGTGGGGTTTCTGACTCTGTCATGTATGTGAGGTTCCCTCACTTACATATGTAACTAAATTTGGCATTTTCTCTTGTTAACCTGTCTAATGTTGATTTAATCATTAGACCAGCCAGAAGTACCTAGAAGGGTAGAGAAAAGTGTTTTCCTCCCCCACAATAGGGTAGTGGGCAGGTCAGCTGGGTTTTGAACCATATCTGACCCATGATCTTTTACTGCTCTTTTACTTCCTTTTACTGCTTATGTTTATTTTTTCTGAAATCCATTTAATAAGTAAACATTAACAGCTTCTTACCTGATGCACAAACACATGCACACAAAACACTGCATGCAAAGGCAGCTATTACCTGCTATTGTATCGTCTAGAAATATCCATTTACTTGACATTTGCACTTGCTCTTGTTACACTGACAATTGATAGGTGTGTAATCACTTTCAGGTGTTGAAAGTGTGTGGCATGTCAAGGTAGAATATTTATACTTTATATAGGCTATGCTACTCTTAGTCTGAGGAATAATAGAAGTTTAATGCCTAAGGCACCCTGGTGATAAAAATATTTTAAAACATGGGTAGAGTGGAGGCATCTACCTCCTCTGCAAAAGACTAGGCAGCTTTTTCATAAGTTGGAAGCGTGGAAATAAATTTGTAGTATATATGATATATGAACGTGTGTAACAGGGCCACTTTATTTCTTAGAATCGTTGACTAACCAGAACACCGCAGTTCTTCATTATGTCAGAAAAGGGGAGATTCATTTTTCTAAAGCTGTCACGCGTATTCTTAGTAGTGATTGTGGCTTTAATAGCAAGAGCTCTACAATGAGCTTAGTAACCATGACAAAATCTTACTGGGCTGTCCTTCAATGCTGTAAAGGAGATCCTGAGAGACAAGTGTGTGTGTGTTATCTCGCTCTTTTCCCTCATTCTGGGGAAATTCCAGCATCGGCTTGTTTCTGCCGTCCATGCCTTGCTTTCCTGAAGTCGGTTTCCCTGCCTTTCCCTCCTCGTATTCTGCGGGCCCCCTGCCTGATAGCCTCTGACCGGTCAGCACAGTAAAACGCAGCTCGGGGAGATCCACCTCCTTAGAAAGTGTCAGACTTCGAACTCCTCTCCCCGGTGTCCTTCCCATTCTCTTCTGTGCTGTTTAATCTGATTCACGTGAAGAGGGATGTGATCTTGAATGCTTGTGAGTGTCTCACAGAGAGCAGACCCATAAAATAAATAATGCAGGCTGGATACAGATAAAACAGAGTCTTCGAATTACCTGTGTCTCCCCCTGTTTGGTTCAGACATGAGTAAAATTTATATCCCTCATCCCAATTGTAATTAAGCTACTTTCTTTTTATTATTTGTTTAGCATCTGTAAGGACCAAGTCTGTCTCAGTTACTTCAACGTTACAGCTTCTTACAAGCTTCCTGGAGCAGAGTTGAGACTAAATAAATGTTCATTGTCAAACATTTGCAGATGAGCAGCTAATGAAAATATAGAACTCACTTTTCTGCTATCCCCTGCTCCCCTAGAGCACAAATTAATTAATAGGAACAAAAATTAATTAGCATGCAACCCTAAATGGCTAACACAGGGCCTTCATTCCCTAAAAAAATGTCCTGCGTTATTTTGGGGAAATCTAGATGGATCTGCAGGAGCGCTCATGAGCCGCCCGTCGGCCACCCTGAAGTCTGCCGGGCCCTCTTCTCCTCTCTGACCCGTTGCTTTGCCACCGGAGGAGCCCTGTGAAGGTTGCCGTTGTCGCCGAACTCTCAGCAAGGTGGGCGTTCACTGTTATCTGTGGGTACCACCGCCAGTCTCGGCCACCACGTGCTCCTGCTGCTCCCTGGGTGCTGGGAGCTTAGAAACATTCTGTGGATGGTCTCTGCTGAGTAATATCCAGAAACAAAGCCAAACCGCCTTGTGCTCCCCTGAATTACACCTCCTAACCGTGTGGACACCTTGGATTCCAGTGCTCTGCAGATATTTTAGAGAAGAGCATGTTGGATTATTCATTTCTTTATACTTTTAAAATCCCTGGCCCCCTCTCTTAGGATTCAGGGACCGATCTGTGAAAGTCTGAGTGAGACACAAATGCAGTGACTCTTTCATGATTTTCTCAGAATTGCTTTACCCTTCTGATAACTGACGCTTTGATGTGGTTCACACGCATCTCTCTCCCAAGGGGCTCTTCCTGCATCCCTTAGACACACAGGTGCCTGAAGGACATTTCTCACCCATTTCCCAGACATAGAATATAATTAAGGATCCTCACATCGCCCTCCAGTTTTGTTTCAGTGAGAAAACTGCTGAACATGGCAGCCGGGCATTTTCAGACCTGTGCTGGGGTCTAATGAAAAAATGCTTTGTAATGTAGGGGAAGAAAAATCATTGTCCCTCTACCCCTCTCGATTCTTGGCTGAGACACACTCCCCGCCCCTTCCCCCACCCGCTGGTAATAAAAAAATAACAGGAGAAAAACAAAGAGAAGTTGAATAACATATATTCCTCCTGTGTACATGGGAGACACCCAAGAAAACTGAGTAACTCCCCAAAACGGCCCAAGCTACCACCTTAAATACCGCCTTCAGATAAAGACAAAAGAAGTCGGGGTGGGGAGGCCAGTTGGGAGGTACCAGGAAAAGCACAGTAACCAAAGGTGAGGTTGTTACACAGATTTAAGTCCTTGCCTTCTCCATAGATAAGAGTTTCTAGAAATATAGTCATCTTTCCCTTCCTGGCACAAAGAGGGGGACACCCTCAGAAATGGAGATTTGCCTCATAAATGTAAAGAAAGTTATTCTTTCTTACAAAAGAACAACTTTTACTCTGTTTTCAGAGCTTTCCTATGTCTGCAGTTTTTGAAAACAATCCATCTAAAATAATCCTTCTGCCAAAAGGGCATATTTGGGGGTGAGAAATTCTGCCTCCCTTCGCAATTCTGGCGCGATGAATCACCCCGGGTTGGTATGTTTGTGACACTACGCAAAGGCAAATAATTAACATTGTGTCAGCATCTCAGAGCCATTATAGGTTTCAGATATATTTATAGCTCAACCATGATAATCATCAGGGATGCCAGCCAAAGCCTTCTTCTTTCCCTTTCCTCATTTTCATCAATGGTGACTGCAAGAAAATTCATACGCCCGTAAAAGGAAAAAACCAGACACACGCATGCAACACTGATGGGAGACCAAAGACTGGGAATGTGGTGGGGTCTGCTCTTCTGCAAGGAATGTTTTTTCAATGTGTACAGTGATGAAACTTTTCCATAGACGACATTTTCCACTCAGATCAATCTGCCATGCTTTATGATCAAAATGCAAAACAAGATGATAGACACCGAGCAGCGCAGACAGCCCGACCTGCCTTTCAGTGCTTTCCAGGATCCAATTTGAGCTCTGAGCAGCAAACTGCCTCAGTGCTTGAGAACTACAGAAACACCAGGTGAGAATTCAGAAGAGGTCTGTTGTGAAAATGCAAGAAGTGGAACAAAATAGAAATCTTACTCTTAAAAAATCAGTAGGGACGGAAGGACCTGGGAGAGCAAATATTTAAATCAAGGGGCATAAAAATAATTAAGAGAAACAAAATGAGGCTGAAGAAAGACTTTGCCATCTCTTAGGCCCTGCTTGTAAAGAGATAAAAGGGAAAGATGAATATAACTGGAAACAAGGCATTGCTGTGAGCAACTTAACTTGAGCATAGATCTCATCTGTATGACTTTTGAAATATTTAAATATGTTGCATGATTTATGAATGTGTCCACATAGTTTTTGAAACTGCATGTGGTGTAATGTCTTTGTTAATATTTTCCACATGCAAGAAGCGATGGGAAGCTAACACTTCATGTCAGTGATGAGGGGACACAGGGAAGGATTATTTTGCAGTAGGTACCTTGGTATCCAGATGTGCTAACCTCTCAGATTATTGTTGTAATTAAATTAATCTCCCACCAGGGGGAGCAAGGGAACAAATCTCAAAGCCCTAAATCCAGGCACATGTCCAATAGAAGGAACATTAGATTCCAGAGGGAACTGCTCAATATTTTTATTTTTTTTTTCCTTCTGGTGAATCACTTGCAGCCTGCATTTTACTGTGGGAAGTTTCGTTCAGATTTATTTTCTCTGGTTTTTTAGCTGCTTATTTTTAGTTGTAAATCTATGTTCTGGTTGAGCAGCAAAGCAATATTCCAGCAAACTCCAGTAGGGAAATATTTTCCTATGGGATTTCTAAATCCTTACATAGTCAGTTTCAACATTGCCTTCCCCAGTGCCTCGCCAAAGTAGCACTCTGGTAACTGAGCCTGGGGACTGGAGCAGGGGATAAAATTAGATGGGGAGGGGACGTGGTGCTGAGGGAAGCTCCACGAACAGCTGAAAGACGCTGAAAGATGGACTGGGGAAGCGGGCAGGTCAGCACAATAGAAGTAATTAGCAAAATGCAATTATCATCAGCATATCAGTACCTCCCCCTTGACTGGAGCCCTTGTATTGTCAAGGCTGCACCGGCTGCCTCCCCCTCTCCCACCTCCTTTCCTGCAGCCCAGTCTCCTCTCTTACTGTCTCTGCCCTTGGAGTTGATTTTAAGCAGGTGGCACCTGGATTCACATGTGCCTGGGGGAGAGAAAGGCAGAAAGGGCCTGGGAGAGCAAGGACCTAGGCTTTGCAGTGGAGATTTTTTTTTTTGTCGGTTCATACTCTTTACAGGATTTAGCCTGTGCCCATTTGAGAATATTTTACTCCTATTTGTGACCCTCAGCTGGCATGAAAAAGGTCTTTCTTTTCACCTTGACATGGGCTCTTGCAGAGGGAGGGATGGAACCCAGGCACTTCACTGTGTGCTCTAAGCATACCTTTTACACATTTAACCTGCCCTTGGAGCTAGTTGTACGATTAGTAGTGTGTCCAGTTCATTTCCATCTCTGGTAGCCAGAAACTGTGAAGAGCAAAGTCACAGTTCAGGAAAAGAAATGGGGATGAACACACACACACACACACACACACACACACACACACACACACACTCATAACCAGCAGTAACATCTGAGTGAGAAGTAGTATTGAAGGAAGAATATGGGTACTTTCATTTTTCTTATTTTAAATGTCGATGTTTATTATATTAACATATATAATACTTTTAAAACTACAAAGCTAACCCAAAATTAAAATAAAGTTCACTTAAAAATAATCACATTCTGATCAGATGGAAAGAATAAAATGTTGACTCTAAATGAAACAGGTAACTCCAACAATAGCAAAATCTTTACTAATGCTTTCTGCAGCCAGGAGGTTTTCTAAGGACTCATTGGATTCTTATAACAACCCTAGGATGTAAGTATTTTTATCTTTTATCTTTTTCAGATGAAGAAACTGAGGAAGAAAGACAAGCTGTCTGAGATTATATAGCAGCATAAGTCTCCATGCTATTCGGCCTTTCATTTTCAAAATTATCCGTTATGGTTTGTTTATGACTCTATATTTGTTAATTATTCCTCTAAGAGAGAAAAGGCAAAGGAAAGGTAGGCAGCTTGAGAACATTAAACATAAATAACCCTCAAGTCAATTTGACTTTGGTCTAGGAAATAATCTTACGGATTTTTATGTTGGCAGAAGTGCATATCTAGGCTCTGTCACTCAGTAGGCTGCTAGGATAGGTCTCAGTCTCAGAGTCCGCATCTGTAAAATGGATCTAATAACAGTCAGCTCTCCTCCAACCTGGCTACTTCCCCTTAGGTTCTCAGCCTGCCCAGCCAGTCCCCTCTCCACCATCCCTACTCCCAGATTTTGAATACTGGGAAGGAAGAAGCTCTTCTTCCTTCTTGATAGAGAAGAAAGAACTCAACAAGCTCATTCAGGTAACATTTTAGCTGCACAGTGCCTTTCCGAGGGAGGTCAGTACTTTAAAAAAGGACCCAAAGAGGTATGAAAATGCTTATCCAAAGGCGTGGTTAAGTTATGAGCTGCTGTGGGCATGAGGTCCTTATGGCAACCATACCTTGATTTGCACTCTCAGTGATTTGCATTTTCTACCTAAGCCTTAACTGTAGTTTTCCGTATTCGTCACAGATCTAGCACAAGCAGAGACAGCAATGGTGAGAGACTGTAGCACACTCCCCAGACCTGCACAGCTCCCCACAGGTGCAGTGAGCCATGGCCATCACAGTGACACAGCTCCAACTCAGGCCTCTCAGTGGATTCCTCTGGTTTTCCCTTTGTGGACTGTTATATGGGGGGAAAGTAAAAGACTGTCCATTTTATTTTTTTGAGCTTTATGAGATATAATTGACCTCATAAGGTTGTGTACATTTAAGTTGTACAATGTGAAGATTTGATATACTTAAATATTGCAAACTGATTAGCACTATAGAATAGGAGAACACCTGCATCATGCCACATAACTTCATTTTTATGGTGAGAACATTTAAGATCCACTCAGTTAGCAACTTTCAAGTATAAAAGACAATATTATTAATCATAATCACCATGCTCTGTATTGGGGCCCTGAAACTTCTTCATTTTATAAGTGGAAATTTGTACTCTGTGATGAACATCTCCCTCTTTCTCCCACATCACAGCCCCCTGCGACCACCATTCTATTCTCTGTTTCTATGAGTTTGTCTTTTTTTAGATTCCACATATAAGTGAGATCATATAGTATTTGTCTTTCTCTGTCTGATTTACTTTACCTTGCATAATACCCTCAAGGTCCATTTAAATTGTCATAAAAGCAAAATGTCCTTTATGGCTAAATAATAATCTATTATGTATGAGTGTGTGTGTGAGTGTGTGTGAGTGTGTGTGTACAATATATATGTTCTCTCTCCTTTATTCCTTCATCCATTGAGAGACACTGAGGTTTATATATCTTGGCAATGAATATAGGGTACAGATACCTCTTTGAGACAGGGGGACAGGGGGTGTTTTTTTTCTTTGTATATGTACCCAGAAGTGGGGCTTATGAATCATATGGTACTTTTACTTTTAATTATTGGAGGATGCCCCATACTGTTTTCCATGGTGGCTGCACCAATTTACATTCCCATCAGTGGTATACAAGGGTTCCCTTTTCTCTTCATCGTCCCCGAGTCTAGTTATCTCTTGTCTTTTTTATGAAAGCCATTCTGCCAGATGTGAGGTGATATCTCATTGTAGTTTTGATTTTCATTTCCCTGATAATTAGTGATATTAAGCACCTTTCCATGTACTTATTGGCCATCTATATGTCTTCCTTGGAAAAATGTTAATTTACTTCCTCTGTTCATTTTTTAATCAAGTTCTTTGGTTTTTGTTGTTGGTGGTGGTGGTGGTTTTTTTCTTGCTATTGAGTTATATGAATTCTTTATATATTTTGAATATTAACCCCTTATCAAGTATATGATCGACAAATATTTTCTCTCATTTTGTAGGTTGCTTTTTACCCATTTAATTTTAGATAGCACCCTTGAATATGGTTTCAAATGGTTTATCTTTCAGAAAAGATAAACACTGACCTCATTGAAGACTCTGGACTGAGAAGTAAACAGCTATTAATTCAGAAGGTACGCATATGGGTTCACTGGCCTGAATCCCTGCTTTGAAACTTTCCTTGAGCAATATTCAGTCTACAACTTGTTAAACAACAGGAAAATCAATACTGAGTAGTGCTGCTTGTGTATACAGTGAATTTGGTTATATGTCCCAGATGCTTTGTTGGGGCCATAGGGTTTGTCAACTCCATAAGAACAGATAGAATCTGGGATAGGAAAGTTTGAATTTAAAAGAGACCACACACACACACACACACACACACACACACACGACTTTATCTCTTTGACTTGAATATCCAGGGAATATTAACATGCCTAAAGGAAGAATATTTCTGCTGTTTGGAAAGAACAGAGCAATGGTGTGGGGATTAGGAGGGAGCCTTAGAGGGTTTTTTGTCAATGAGAATGATTTTGGCTTCACCCGAAAGAAAAATTCTATTCAAATGTCTCAAACAATTAACAAAATTTATTATTTCACAATATGAAAAGCCTGGAGATAAGTCAATCCTAGGCTGAATCAGAGGATTGATAGAGTCACAAGGGCAGAGTTTCTCACTTTCACCACTGTCATTCCCTCTGCCATCCTCACAATATTGGCTTAGATCCTTGGTTTTTGTTGTTGTTACTTGATTGTTTTTTGTTTGTTTGCTCTTTATGAATGTAGTGTGGTCCTGTACAGTTGATCCTTGAACAACATAGATGTTAGGCACTCTGTCCCCCTGTCTAGTCAACCATCTGTGTGTAACAACTTTTGATTCTCCAAAAGCTTAAGATGTCTCTCAATAACTATGTGATATTGGTTCCAGGAACCCCTGTGGATACCGAAGTTTGAGAATGCTCAAGTGCCCTGTAGAAAATGGCACGAGATCAGTGCATACTATCAGCCTTCTGCATCTACGGACTCCTGACCATGGATTGAAATCAGTACAGGTATTTACTGAAAAAAATCTGTGTATAAGTGAATCTTCACAGTTGAAACCTGTGTTGTTCAAAGGTCAACTGTACTGACAAGAATCACACCTTCAAACTACAACACCCAATGTCCCAAAGCAAGGGTAGTAAGTAGTGTGGGGAAGAGCATGCAACCTCCTTGTATACTTGTTGAAGAGCTAAAGGAATTTTTCTGGATGCTGTCCCCACTGACTTGACTTTCATCTTCCATCAACCAGCATCATATTCCTGTTTGTGGATCAGTCACTGGTAAGGAAGATACCAGTTCCTTAACTGAAACAGAACAATTAAGATCCATGCCTGGCTTATCCTGAGACAGTAGCCACCAAAGGGATCCCATTAGCAAGGAAGAAGTAGGGAAATGACAGCCAATGTTGTCTGGGAAGGGCCACTGAGCTATTCAAGAGACAACCTAGGAAGCTAATTATAAAGTACCTCCTTTCCTGTAACTCCTGTCTATTATCCCTGGACCTTAAATGATATCTTGACAAACCAGTTTCAGTTTGCTATGGTCCCTATGGACAAGGTCTGTGGTCAAAGCTGTAGCCTGCAATGTTGTGGCAGCTGTGCTTGGTAATATCCACAAGGAAAAGAAGAATCTGGGACCAACTGGGAATTTGAGATACATCTGCCCTTCTGCAGGTGGATATTTCCACTCCCGTCAGTGTTCTTGGAGGATTTGTTTGTTCATTCAACAAATGTCACATGAGTCTCTAGCATGTAATCAGGCATTCTTCTAAGTGTTAAGGATACATCAGTGAGCAAAACAGACAAAAATTCATGCTCATAGCACCTTTGTTTTAGTTAAGTTAGTGGAGAAAGAAACACTAAATATCAAAATAAATAAGTAAATTATTTAGCATATTAAAACATCACAGCCCTATCAAAAAAATAAAGAAAAGAAGGGAGTCAGAAGGGCTAGGGAATTCATCTTAATCTCACTGAGGAATATCATTTGAACAAAGACTTGAAAGAAGTTAGTGAGTCTTGCAAATGCATTTGTGGGAAGAACATTCCAGAGAGCAGGAACGAATGCACAGAGTGTGCATTGTGACAAAGCTGGTGTATCTCAGTGACAGGAAGGAAGCCGTTGAGGCCAGAATGGACTGAGTGAGTGGGCAATGGTAAGAGACAGTGTCAGATAGGAAATTGGGTGGTTGGAACTGGGAGGTCATAGTAGGAAATTTGGTTTAGATTCAGAGATAGAGAAGGAATTAGTGGAAGGTTTTCAGCACAGTAAACACCTCTTTTGACTTTCCTTGTTTTTGGAGAATACCTTAGGGAGACAGGAATAGAATAAGGGAGACCAGCTAGAGAAGGGCCTCACAATAAACAGATGAATGATGACTGCAGTGTGGATCAAGGTGATAGAAAAGAGGGGAAAAGCGGATGGGTTCTGGATGGATATATATAAGTAGCCCCAGAGAAACCAATGACAGGGTGAGTGTGGCGCTTGAAAGAAAGAGGAGCCGGAGATAACTGCAGAGTATGGAGTATTCTTTTATTAAGGCAGAAGACAGGGTTTACTGCTTTCTTGAGTACGATTGGACAGCACTGAGTAGCACAGTGCTACCTATAAAGTGTCAAAAAATAGGTTAAATATAGAGAAGGAATATTCTATACTTTTTTAAGGGCCATGTTTCTATAGTGATTGAGTTATCTTCTAAAAAATGGGGCAGACTTCTGCCTTCCAATTTTGGCTCTGTTAGTATCTAACTTGGTTGGTTACGTTGGGCAAGTCCCACCATCTTTCTGGATCTCATTCTTTCTTTCATTTGTAAAAGAAAGTGGCTTTACTGGATTCTCTGAGGTCCATTTCAGATTCAACCTTCTATAATCCTTTTTGTCTATTACCTGATGAGGCTGAAGGTGTTCAGAACAGGACTCCCCAAGATGTGCCATTCTGGCATGTGGGTTATTTTAAGCTGAAGGCAATCGAGACCCTTCAGATTCAGGAAAGATGTCTCCCCCATCCCTTAACTACCTAGAAGAATCTAAATTTGGGGTCTTGTCCATAATAAGAGTTATTACCCAAAATAACCTTTTATGGCCTATCTATAGGACAGGGCAAGCTTCTAATTACTGAATATCTGCTCTTATTGTCTTGGGAATGACCTTCCTCCCCTTTGAAGCCATTACTTGGCTCAAGATGCCGTATAATACCTCTTTTTCTCTTTCTGTCACAGAACTTCTCATGTATGTGGGTTTCCCATATGTACATATGTAATTAAATTGGGTTATTTTCTCTTGTTAATCTGTCTCATATCTACTTAATTATCAGACCAACCAGGAGAACCTAAAGGGTAGAGGAAAAGTTCTTCCTCTCCTACAAGGCAAATAGTTCAGTTTTCATATCTAATTGAAAATAATTGTAAAAATGTCACGCATAAGATTATCAAATGGTTTTCTGTCAAAATGAGTTTGAGAAGCATTTTATTTCAGAAACTAACAAAGGATTATTTTAAAGCATTACCTGACCATAAACTATAGAAATTTCTAATGGTCTAAATATAGGACCACAGAAATATGTGCTTACAAATAAGAGAATATCAATAATATGTTTCTGTTAGTTTGAATGAATTGCAATTTTTGCTTCCTCCAAGGAAAAATTCTCTTATTGCCTCTTTTAGCCTTATGTAAGCCATCAAGAAGAAGCATCAATTAAAATCAAAAGTATTCGTTTTTCTCAGTTAGTCTGAGTAAGAGTTAAAAAAAACCATCACACGAAATAAGTAGATAATTGGCAGATTCCCCAGTTTGCATTATCCATCAATTTAATTTTATATTTTTAAAAATCAATCAAAGATTAAATTTTTTTAGCACTAAGGATGTATTCTGTGGTCAAAATTAGCTCTCAATGAGTCATTTCCAATAGTATATTTCATTTGCTAAGGAATTGAAATTTTGCATAAATCATTCTCATAGGTTGGCTATTTAAATGCTATTAATTCTTTCATTTACTCGATATACATGTGATGGGCCTTCTATGTATTAGGCCTATGAACTTTAGGCTTATGGTCTACTTCATGTCTACCTTCTACATGTCAAATGTACTAACTTAGAAGAAATTAGGGTGCAATGTTGTCTAAGAATGTTTAGAAATGCAATTCTAAAGCAAATGTCACTGCCTCATATCTTTAAGCCCAATTACTGAGTGCTACTTACCATTCTTCAGTCTTTAACTGTGAGTAGTCTTGCCTAGCACTGTAGGTAAGCAGTAATTTTGAATTAGTTTTTTGTAGACAAAGGATTTTTCAACTAGATCAGTGGACTTGTGCATTTCAATAAAAAGAGGTGCCATGGTTTGGAGTAATCAGATTTGGAATCAAAAGCTTAAGCTCTGGCCCTGTCATGTATTGTGGATTCAAGGAATTTGTTTAAGGTGAGGCCCCATATGTAAAATGGAGCCTGTGAATGGCTCCCTCTTGATATTATCTTAAGTCTCTGGTGATATTATGTATCCTATCATTTTAAACCAGGGGTAGGGAACTTCCAGCCCTTGGGCCATATACAGCCTGTTAAATCATTTGGCCTGGCCCTGCCAAGGCAACCACAGGCTGGACTCAAAATCAATAAATCTGGGAGCTTTTTCCATAGCTAATTTTTAAGTTGATAACTTTGTATGGCCTGTAAATGATGTTATAAATATCCAAATGGCCCTTGGCAAAAAAAAGCTTCCCCATAAACTCTCAAAGTGTACCCTATCATATTAAAGTCTAAAACACTAATTCTTAGTTTTAAAAATAGCAACCATAATTATATACTTATATACTACTTACACATTAAAAAGAATAGAAAGATAAATAGCTTTTCATTAACTTGAAAATTTTAATCATCACCTCAATTTATTCATCAAATGTATCAAGTGAGAAAAGTCCTGAAAATGTGTCAACTCCTTTCTGTTTTCTTTACCTTGGTGCTGGCAAACTGGACTAGCATGCTCAAAGCAGAGAGACAGAAAAGAAAGATGTTTACCTCTGCTTAGCTGAAAAGGGACAAGCAAAAAATAATGCATTTTAAAAGGAGAGTTTTATGCACAGCAAACAGCACACATAACTTATGGGCACAGTTTTCTTATTTCTAGCATTATATTACCCTTCAGAGATTCACTAAAGGTGTTCCATGGGTACCATTGATTAACTCATCAGGCTTTGTTAGGCTCAATGAGATCATGAAATAAAATACCCACTGAGAGATTTGAGAGTCTCAACAGAGAATGGAAAATGAACACTGCTAACCAAAAGCCTACCCGTACAGATAAGTTAAAATGGTCTTTTAACCTTCCACAATCAATTTAAAAACTCCACTGGGCAGAATAAATGATGGCAATGCCCGTGTGGAATGAAGCATAGGCTATATACTAAGTGCCTATCACTCATCTCAGGCAGAAAAAGCCATCATTTTTGGCTGAATGTTAGCCTCATATTTTACTCTCTATGTCTCCAAGAACATGTTAGTTTGATTGTCTTGCTAAGTGTTTTATTCTAAAATATATATTTTAAATATTTGTAGGGTAGCATTTTAGCTTTACCTATTTAGTATTCCTCATAAAAGGTACAAAACTTCCAGATGATATCACAAAAACTAATGCCTAAAATAAGAAAAAAAAAAAACCTAAATATGATGGAGCAGATTATTAACTAGCATTTCATATTAGAAAAGAATTTGGTACCTGGTCATGTCATCCACATTAGAAAATAATTTATTAAATTCCATGTTTGCTTGAAGTACTAGACATAGCCTTTATTGATCTGGGAACTGCAGCAGGAAATAGACTAACAGATCAGCATTTAGTGGCATTCAGAAACTGAATGAGGGAAAAACACAGACCAATACAAATATCACAAATAGTTGTTTTACATTATAACAAACACCATTTAAATAAAGCAATCAAGTAGTAACGGTCTCCTATATAAACCAGGTGCATTTGGGGTAAGTTTCAGCTCATACATTGGTGTGTGATGTGTGTCTCACACAAACACCTCTAAAGCTATTCCTGTCTTCCATGCAAAAGCAGTTACATATTCCACGCAAATAGTTTAATAGCTATGCCCCGCTTGGTGTACCACTTGTCTTGTGCAGCTTCCTATCAATTTTGAGTAAGAAAAAGAACAAGAGTAGAGCTGAACTCTTGTGCCATTGAGAAAACAATTCGTAGGAACCAAAAAATAAAATATGGTGAACAAACAAAGGGATGCTCCACTCAATACTGAAGACATTCATCCTCACCGCACATAAACCTGGTTTAACTTTCAAAGAGTAAATACAGACAGGAAAAGTGAGGTGAAAATGGTCCTCAAACCACAGCACAAAAATCCACATGTACAAGAGGGAAGGAGATAATTATTTTAAGATAGTCTTAATATTGGATTTAATAATATAGACTCCCTGTCCTAAACAACTCTTAAATAATATTTACTTTGTTTATTTTCTCAAAGGTCAAACAAGAGATAATTTGTCCTTAACACACAAAAGTGGATAAAGTTGTGAGTTCACTGTAGAGGATGCTGAGACCAACTGCAAAGATCCCCCTTTGGGACCAAGGCACAAGTTCCCACAGAGGCAGGGAGTGTTGCCCGGCTCACAGCCGAGGCCTCCCAACAACTGCTTTTGGCCAAAGGGAGCTCTCTTTCCGCAAACTGGTTGAAGAGTTGACTGAACTTGGGAAACCTCTGGAGGGCAACACCAGCTCCAGAGCTCCCCCAGGGATAAGCTAAGAGGTCCGTGTTAACAAGACTGCAGTTCAGTCTTCTCCCTGCTTCCTCCAATGAACTCCTCAGGTGTTGCTCTAGAGAGTTCTACCCCCATAAACCACGCCCACTCAGATGTCAGCCTTTCAGAATCTACCCCCTAGGGAACCTGACCCTGGCACTGCCCTCGTCCCTAATTAATTATATTTCGAAACTGCATGTACTATAACAGGAAATTGGAAACACTCTGCATTTTCTCATTACTTTACCATCATTTTATTAAAATATTGTGCTTATTGTCTCGAAAATTCTTATAATACTCTCCTCTTTTTCCTTTCTCACAATTCTTCATCAAATTCTGATCACATCAAGAATACAAGACACTAACTTTTTCATTTCTAGATGCATGATTTAACAAGGGTAGAAAAAAATTAAAGGTCATTGAATCCAGTTTTAGTTACAGTTTTCAAAAGCCAACAGACTCTGAACATTCATAGAATGTTCTAATCAAAATAGATTTTGCTAATCCAAATTAGCATCAGTCATCCTTACTGAAGACATTTCTGTCTGACTAGTCATTCAGATTTATATTCCCAGACATGGCTACTATAAAATTAAGTTTAAAAGAAGTAAACATCAGTTACATCAGGAACACTGCCAATTCTGTTAGGTATAATGTATATTTTTTAGATAAACAACTTAAATATACTAATAAAATAATTATCCACTCTTTACTAATGCTTACTATCTAATATATATTAACACTATACTATTTACTAATGCTTACTATCTAATATATATATTAATACTAAACTATTTACTAATGCTTACTATCTAATATATATTAGATAGTAATATATATTATATATCATATATATATATATAATATATATCTGTATGAGACAAGGTACTTTTCATATATTGTTCCTAAACCTCACAGCATACTACAAGATAAATATTACCAGAATTATGCAAGAAAAGAGAAATTATATTCATGGCTATTAAGTAACTAGGCCAAGACTACACGTTTAGTTAGTGGTAATTTTGAAGCCTATTGACTGAAGGCTACCAGAAAGACAACTGTAGTTATACAATGCCAAGGTTATCTAGCTTGGTATAGCAAAAGAGAACATTCCAGAGACAAGCCTTATGAGTTTCTCAATCTGAAGAGATTATGACAGAATTTTATAGAGTACTGGGTCTTGGTTTAGTTGTTATAAAATGGGTTATACAAAACAGAGTATCAGTTAAGATTGGTAGGTTGAGAGAAGCTGAGGATATGTGCTTATTGGTTATGGACTTTAGCAGAGATATTTTAACCAGTGAGAAGCATTTCTTGTCATTTTTCTTGGTCCATAAATTTATTGCTGTGATTTATGAGTCAGTACCTTAAAAGGCCCCATCAAGTAATTTCTCAATTGATTTTAGCCCATTGCCATGATCAGAAAGCCTCCAATTATGTGGACAAGGGCCCATTTAACCCATTCAACACCCTTATGCTACCTTCAACCAGGGCAAAAATTCTAAAACATAGATGGATTAAAATGTTTTCTTTTATGTTTAAAAATTCATTTAGAATAACATAATGCCTGTTGGTGTAAGCCTCATCATCAACTTTTTCTTAGATAAGAATATACTTATTTCTCCATTTTTTGCTCTTCAGGATTGAATATTATTGACCACTGAACTACTGAACAGCATTTTTTATAAGTAAATTTGGGAGTACACAACAGAAAACACTATAGTACTGAGGAATGACTTGAAAACAAAAGTGAAGAGTTGATTTTTAATGTCACATATAATTAGGAATCAATGAAAGCTTTTAAGGTCAAAAACAGCATCAAAAAAATATTAGTGATGCCCGGCCAGCATGGCTCAGAAGTTGAGAATCAACCTATGACCCAGGAGATCAGGATTTCTCTTACACCCTCTCCTTTCCTCTCTCTGACATCAATAAAGATATTTAAATATATATCTATATATATATATATTAGTGGAATAAATTTGGAAAACTGTGAAAAGTAATAGAGACCTTAAATCAGTAAATGGAAGAAAAGCAAAGATATTATAAGAGATTTAAGAAATGGTAGATATTATAGGTCTCTAATATTAATTTTATTTGAACAGTAGTTGTAGATAATTCAAGTGCCTTGAATCTGACTGAGCAGCCAATGTCAGCTCTTTCCTGAAGAAGAAAATCAAGTTGATCTGCTTTAGGCCAACTGATTTGAAGTATGGTGCTCTGACAAATCTGCCCTTCTCAGTTTCTCCCTGATTTTGTAAAGCAGAGCATGAGTGATTTTGCATGCTCATTATAACATTGCATGGTTTCAATTTACTGTGCAAGTGTGAGACATTCATCTCCACAATCCATCATTGTGGCCACTGCAGAAGAATGGCACATGTAACATAAGAACACTGTATCCAGTTCTGGAGTTGAATCTGTTAACATGACTTGACAAAAGTTGTTTTCAGACACATGAGGTAATTACGCTAAAGTCAGGATGACTTAGTTAGGAGGTGTTCTTGTTACCTATTGCTGCCTAACAAACTCCCCTACAAGTTAGTAACTTAAAACAACTACAGTTGACCCTTGAATAACACTGTTTTGAACTGCAAGTGTCCACTTATTTGCAGACTGATTTCAATAAACACTGTAATTGTATTTTCTCTGCTTTATGATTTTATTAATAACATTTTTTTCTCTCACTTACTTTATTGTAAAAATACAATATATAATACCTATAACATATAAAATATGTCTTAATGGAATGTTTATGTTATCAGTAAGGCTTCCAGTAGGCTAACAGTAGGCTGTTAGTAGTTAAACTTTGGGGAAGTCAAAAGTTGTATGTGAATTTTTTACTATGTTGATCTCCATGTTGCTCAAGGGTCAACTGTACTTTTAATATATCTTGTGATGTTGGGGTCAGAAATTCAGGCAGGGCTCATCTGGGCAATTATTCTGTTCTACATGAAAATGGTTAGGATCACTAGATAGTATTCAGCTGGGGGGCTGAGCTGAACTGGAGGCTTCAAAGACTGCTTCACTCACATGTCCTGCACCTTGTCAGGGATTGCTGGAAGGTTGGGCTCAGGTGGGTTCCTCTTTCTCTTCATTCTTTATTCATTTCTATTCATGGTCATATTTAATTTGCCATAGGAGAGTGAGAAGTGAGGTGAGGTGTCCACTCACTGCTTGTCCCAACCTAGTGGGATATCTCCCTGCACAAGCGGGGTCTGCTCACCTTCTGGGCACATCAGCTGCAAAGGAACTAGTGATGCTCGCAAGGCTATACTCACTGAGTATCACCCATCCTGATGTCATCTATATCTTTAGCTGAAATGGAAAAATGTAGCTTGTGAACAATTTGGAGTGCTCACTTTCACCAATTCTCAAAACAATCAAGTTTGAGTTATAACGTAGAAAGTTGAAACTAATGGAACTATCTGAGATATATATTAAAACAATACACAAACTCTGTTTTAATTTTTGTAGATCAGATAACCAGTATTTATTTGAAAAAAACTATTTGAACTTTACTTAGATAATATATACCAACCTCAATTTTGATAATAAATCAGATACTTAAATGAGATATTTTTTAAAACAAGCAGTATTTTTTTCTGTTGAATATTGTTTACTTAAAGATATTTCCAAATCCAGAATCTCACTATTGAGCAAGAAAATATATATATAAGGTGACTAATTGGACTAACAGATAAATACCATGCTTTTTTATTTTCAATAAACAATTCATTAACAAGGACTTCAGTTTAAATGCCAACATATTGAACACCATAAATTAAGAGTTGCTGGTTTGTAAACATGATGGCAAGTTAAAGTGTCAATTAAAATGTGTATAATTAGAGTTGAATCACAACTAGAACACTTTTTAAATTTAAACGCTGTCATTTGCTTTCATTTTAATAAGCATGTTTTATGAATTATCTATATTAATTGGATACAAAAATGCCATAGATTAAAATATTCAGTCAAACTAAAAATGCTTTCTTATTTTCATAATTAGTATGAGTCTACATGTTTATAATACTGTATATTTCCTACCCTATTTATGGTAAATTACTCTCTCTCCTGCATACATTCTATAGTTATTTAATTTTCAGAAAAAAATTATGAAACATTTTCAACAACTTTTTTTCAAGTATAGATAAGTTATGTGTATCAGGTCTTTAAAATAAAGTATATGTATATAGATTATCTACTCACATTTTATTTATAGATTGACATCTACTTCAGTTTATCTTTTGGCCTAGGTATTATAAAACATTTGTTTCTGATAAATAGTTCATTGAGTTTTACTGTAATCTTTGGTAGATGACATACAGGGTGGGGCAAAAGTAGGTTTACAGCTGTTCATATGGATACAATAATAAATAATAATACAAGAATAAACTCTGTTTCATGTATTCATAACTGTAAACCTACTTTTTGCCCCACCCTGTAGGTACTCAATAATTTATTTGTATATCTTTTACCAATTAGATGTGCAACAACTATGTACCTACCATTGTTTCTTAAAATAAATATATAAAATTTTATTAATAGTATTTAAAGAAATTTATGTAACCCCTTAATTTATTCAATAAACATCAATTGAGCCCAGCCAGGTATGGCTCAGTGGGTGAGCATCGACCTAGGACCCAGGTGATCGGGGTTCGATTCCTGGTCAGGGCACATGCCCGGCTTGCAGGCTCGATCCCCAGTCAGGGGTGTGCAGGAGGCAGCTGATCAGTGACTCTCTCATCATTGATGTTTCTGTCTCTCTCCTTTCCTCTCTCTGAAATCAATAAAGACATATTTTTAAAAATTTAATTGAGGTTCTACTCTTGTCAGAATCTTCTAGGCATATAATGAGGAGCAAGACTGACTTAATCCCCATTGTGCTGAAGTTTACATTTTATTAAAGGGAGCAGACAGCAAAATAGTAAGCAAAGTAAATAAATATGAGTTTGCAATGAATGTCATAAACATTTAAGTCAGGGAAAAAGAATGATGCATAGAGTGGGAAAGGGCACTGTCTTAGATCATGTGACTAATCTTTCAATGGAAGTGACATTTGACAGGTGCTAAATAAACAGAGAGAGTGAACCATGTGCGATTCTTCCCTCCCTGGTCATTCTCTCCTCTTCCCTGACTAAATTGTTTTATGATGTTTTATTAATATCATTCATATATATATAGAGAGAGAGAGAGAGAGAGAGGGAGAGAGAGAGAGAGAGAGAGAGAAGGAGAGAGAGCAATCTATTTTATTGTCTGCTCCCTTGAATAAAATGTGTTTAAGTTAGTCTTTTTCATTATTATGTTCCTACAGGGAGTGTTATAAGTCTATCTAGTTGAACAGATGAGGCAACAAAGTCCCTTTAGTGATCAGGTATCTTAACCAAAATCACACAGCCTTGTAAATGAGGAAGCAGGAGAAAGAAAATGAACATATGCTGACGGTTAATATGTGCCTGACATTAGGGTAGGTACTTTATGTATATTATCTAAAATGATCCTTAAAGCAACTGTAGTAGGCTAAATATTGGCTGTCCCCTCCCAATATTCACATTTTAATCTCTATAACCTGTGACTGTCACCTGATAATAAAAAGAGACTCTGCTGATAGGATTTAGCTAAGGATTTTGAAATGGCGGGACCATCCTGAATTGTCCATGCAGGCCTGTGTAATCACAAGGATTCCTTTTTTTTTTTTTTTTCTTTTGGGGAAGAAAAACCCAAAACCGAACTTTCTTATTTAAAATCACAACTCATAATTATGAAAATCTAGATTTGCATATTTAACATATGACTACTGGCCAAGAATGCTTGTCTTAGCGATGCTAGCCTTCCGCTGGAAGTGTCTGTGTGGGGAAAGGAGATCATCTTAGCCAACTAATACTTAATTAGAGCAAAGGGCTTAACTCAACTGCGATCTCAAGCTTACCTTGATCACCGGAGCAGCTGAATGCCTATTTCAGATCTTTTATGAAAAACAGGAAAGCCAACCCCAACAAGTGAGACAGTGGACATAAAGCAAGCAGCTACCGCCACCATACAAGGCAGTAAACCATGGGCAGATACACTGCTCTGAAGTGAGAGAGCTGGGCCAGAACCTGACTATCTAGAGGAATTTTCTTGGTATTTCAATTACAGAGATTCTTCCAAGTGGGTGGCAAGAGATCAGAGAGGAAGCAGATGTGAGGTTGGAAACAAGAGTTTGAAGCGATGTGAGCAAGAGGTATGAGCCAATGAATGCAGGTGGCCTCTAGAAGCTAGAAAAGTCAAGGAAATGGATAACCCCCTAGAGCCTCTAGAAAGAACCAGTCCTGTCAGCACCATGACTTCAGCCCAGTGAAACTGATTTGAGACTTCTGGCTTCCAGACTGTAAGGGAATAAATTTGCATTGTTTTAAGCCACCAGGTTTGTGGTAATTTGTTATAGCACCAATAAGAAGTTAACACAGCAGCCCAGCTGGGGAACTCAGGTATCTTGTTCAATATGACAACACCTCTGTAACAGAAAGTTAAATGTTCTTGTCCTATACTCTCAGCCAATGCTCCAAAGCTTGTAATAATAGGCAGAAATTGTTCCATATTCTAAATAGAGTGTCAAGTGGTTACAAGTAACTCTTATAGTACTTAATAAAAGATGGTAGGGCAGGTCTTTTGACCCCTTTACTCATACCCTATTCAGCCTAGATAAGGTCTAAAGGAGTTTATGGAAACAGAGAATTCCTCTGGGTTGTTGCACTGTGAGTCCAGAAGAGAGCACTGGGACATGGAGGCTCTTTCCCTCCCAAGGCAAAGTGATCCAAGAAAAGCATTAGGAGAGATTGGCAGGGCCTTAAAGAGAGGCAGACCCCCTCTCACACTGTGCCTGAACGCTATGAGCCACAGAACTCCACAGTCTTGTTTTGCAGCATCCCTTGGAGCAGAGCACGAGACAGTGCTTTACGGTGTCCCCTGCAGGGTAGAGGTACTCATGTCTAGAGGAAGGCTCAGCCTGTTCAGTGCCTGGGGTCTCCTAGGGGTGGGGGTATGGCTCAAATCATCCCCTGCTGCAGAGAAACCTAAGTGGGGAAGTAGCACACACTCCCAGCATAGGAAGGGGGCAGGGTCCGTGGGCAATGGGTGCAGAATAGAGTAGCCCAGCTTAAGTCTTCTTGAATGTGTTCCATAAGAGGGAAGCTGGCCCAGAGGAGGGTTCCCAGAGCCCAACACCCATGTTACAGTATATGCATTGTGGAGCTCTTCACTAGCCCGCTGAAAAAAATGTTCATCTATGCCCTAAGAGAGCAATCCTGTAAGACTTTAAATGCTGCCAGGCAAAGACAACAAAGGCCAGATGGCAAAAATAGGAGGGAAGGAATGCTTTTGTTTCTCTCCCACCGATTCTCCCTTTCTCTCCTGACTCCAAGAGGAAGCGAAAAAAGAAGGAAGAGAAGGTTGAGGGAAAGTGTAGAAAGAGTCGAAGTGCCCTTTCCCCCAAGAGGCCTTCGAGCCATGGGTCAGCCTCCAGTTAGAGAGAGGAAAGAAGCTTCGAAAGGAGACTGGGACTCGGAGTTAGACTGGAGCGAACCTTTGAATAACTGACAGTGAGTCATAATGACTAAAAAAAAACTAGAAGTGACTTGGAAATGATGAGATTTGCATAATGTGCTATCAGGGGTTCAGGGAAAGTTGATCCAAAAGGAAGTTGAAGAGGAATACAATAGTTGGGGAAAAACTAAGTGACTTCCAGAAAACATCTTTGTCAAATTTAATTCACTCAATAAACCAGCAGCCCTTGTGAGCTGTGGATGGAGCAGCTGACACTTGAGATCACAGTACTGTCATCTCCCACGTTACTGTCAAGTTTTCTACATACACAGCATTTCAGGTCTCTAATCTCTTTAGAAATCACCCTAACATTAGAATTTAGTCTCTTGTGTCTTTTATTTCCAGTGAATGTGCCTTTGTTATACTTCGTGCAATACCTTGATTTGACTAGTAATCCATCAGTTCTTTTCCTGCCTTTCAAAATCAGATTATGTTTAGACTTTTTTGGTGAGTGTTTTTCAATTTATTCTTTTAATTTCTGGTTTGCCTAACTTGCCATACTTTGTCCTTACATGGAAATCTTTCCTTTTTTTCTCTTGTAATAGGTAATTCAGAAGACAAGATATTTTTAAAATGCACTTAGAGGAGCAAATTTAGGCTACCTCTGATAGCCTAGAGAATATTTGTGTGGTCTTTAAGGTTTATGATTTAAACCAAAGGAGAGGAGAAATGCTGGAGATAATTATTTTGTCTAAAAGGTTTCTTGAAAAATTCAAAGTGTCTTAAATGTCAATCAATAAAAAGACTATCAATTTAAATATCTCAATCCTTCTTGTAAGAAATGAAGAATAGTAATGGAAAAAGAAAAACCTATGTTCAGTCATTAAGTGGCCTAAGGACATTTAGACAACAATTAAATAAAAGCATCTCTTAAAGCTGAGACAAAATGGAACACTACCTATTAGAAAAGCTGTCATACAAAATTGTCTTTAAAAAAGGGAAAACTCTCTGTTTTGTCCTGTATTACTTGGAAATTGCTAAGAAACAGCATTTTTCCACTTTCCATTTCATGTCTTAAATTGTATTTAATAAAATATTCAAGACATGTAAACTAAAATATGTCAAGCTTAAAGCTGGAAGTCTCTAGTTATACTTCATAAAAGTGTATATATGTTCATCAAAAATGTTTTGAGCCCACTATGAATGTGTCATTATAAGACAATGAAATGCTTTACTTATGCCCTGTTATAAAATAAGCAGGTCAGTGCCAGAGTCACAGATTGTCAAGCCTGGTTGGGATCCTGGATCTCATTTAGGTCACTCCCCTCATGGTTGAAGTCAGTTGTCCAAGGTTTCTCATCTAATCGTCACAGAATTTGAATCAGGGACTATCTCTTCTGACTCCCAACCAATGAATCCATTCTCTGAACAGCATTTGTAATTTAATTTGTATCCTGGCTCCAAACAGCACACACATTCCTCCCCTTTCCTTCCTTCCTCCACCCCATCCCCATCTCCACTCCAAAATACAAGATATATTTTGGAGCAAAACGTTATTTTTCTATTTTTTATTTACAAGATTCATAATCATGTTTCTTGCAAAGGGCTTTTCCCCCTCCATTTTGGTCTCCTATTTCTTCTACCCTAAGCCTTAATACCCTAACTTATTCACACATTTGAGTATCTTTGGACAGGATACTGTGGCCTGGGAACTCAAGGTCAGTTTTAGGAGAAATCAGACAATCTATAGGAAGATGACAAACTGGAGAACTTAAACAGTTTGACACATTTTTTTTAATCATTTCATGTACTTACAACATTTTGTTGTATTTTATGTCAAATTGGATGCTCATGCCAGCATAAAAATAGCATAATTTTGACCAAATTTTCACATCATTTCTGAATTAGATAGAGAATGTTAAAGTGCTTTAACAACAGAGTTGAAATGTAATGGCTGAAAAAAAGGTGTTTGTTTCTTTCTGTGCAGTCATCTAGGGCAAGTCTTCCTGAGTACAGGAGCCATTGGAAAAGAAGATTCTCGAGCCTCATTCTAGATCTTCTGAATCAGAAACTTTGGTACTAAAGGCCAGCAGTCTGTGTTTAAACAAGCCTTCCAGGTGCTTCTGGTGCACCCTAAAGTTTGAAGTCTATGGGACAGTTTTCCAATCCAGGGAGATGCGTGTCATCCAAGACCCAAGCTGACTGCATCTCTGCCATCCTCAGCGTGCCCCGTGAAAGGGGGAAGAGCACAGAGCAGGTATGTGGGGAGTTTCATAAGACGATTACAGCGCTTCTCAGGTTCCTGTGTAGGGAATTTCAGCACGTGGTCACAGCCAACTGCAGGGAAGTCTGAAAAATGTAATACAACTGAATCATAATATGCCCCATTTTACAAACGAAGAGAGAAGGGGTTTTGGTGGACAGCTGCTAGTCTCTGCAACAATCACATAATTATCTTCGGACAGTCGGGTTCACTGGTGATGTGTTTTATCTCAATCTCTCTCTCTCTCTCCCTCTCTCTTTCTCTCTCTCTCTCCATTCCTATGATGTTGCTTTTAGTCATGTACTTTAATTTCTGACATTGTGCAGAGTATTACAACATGGGAGCTGAGATAGGAAGGTAATCCAAGAAAGAACAAACAGCTACCAGTGTCAGATATGACTGAGAAATCAGTGAAATGAGCACTAAAATTTTCCCCTAGATTTAGGAAAATGGAGGTCGTTTTGTTAGGAAGGATTGTTCCATAAAATAATGGTATACGTGAGATCTGTTGGCACAGAGTGTGTCAGTGAGTGCATGGGAGGTGAGGGAATGAAGACAGCAAAACCTGAGAAAGATTGTGGCGTGGCGAAGAGGTAAGGCCCTGAGACAAGGCTCGTATGGGATGAAGGCCGAGGCTTGGTCGCCTGCTGCAGAGAGAGGCCTAGCCCAGAAGCTGCGGTTGACTGTCCCGGAGAAAGAGCTGGGTAGCGTTCCTGAGAAAGTACTGTGGGGTTCAAACACACAGGCTGGAGGAGCGACACGGGTAGGAAAAGAGAAAACCGCCTCTAAGAAAACACTAAAGAAACAGAAAACCCAGCAGAATTGAAGCAATCATTAGGAAAATCGAGAGAGGGTGTTTCTAGAGCAAGGCGGATGGGTGCTGAGCAGCACTGAAGGCCTATTTGAAGTCACTTTGCATAAATCTATATAAAATCATTGCAATAGCATGTTAATGTTGCTTTGGGCTGCTATATTAATTTGGATGCTGATAAACCCTAAAAATTACATTTATTAGTGTTTCTCTGTTCATTTTTTTAACTTGACTGGCTAAGAGTAGGGAAGGTCTGAGATTTTATGTTTGCCTCGCCCTGCTTAATTAATCTATGTTAGAAATTCCTTAATTAGTAGATTTATAACAAATATAGAACTTTGTGAAATTCCCCCCTAACTCTCTCAAGGCTTCAAAAAGAACATTCATATGCGAGGTTTTAAAAAGTTGACATCATTTGTCTGTATTTTATTGGAATTTTAGGAAATTCTGAAATGAAACTCTTGAACAAATGCCTCATGTTTATGAAAAAAAAAAAAAGTAGTTAAGAAAATTGAGTGCATAATTTAACATCCAGTTTATGTGCCAAGCAGTGAAAAAAATAGGCATTTCTCCATCATTAAATGTTATTTTTTAATAAGATCTCTAGGGGCCTTACATTGTGAGGTGACCTGGTATTTGTCCGATGCTGTGCTTTCACCCTTGTAGTCTCGCTGCTTTGCAATGACTGTTGTACCCACCTTGCTAAAGCCAGTCAATTTGTTCTGAAAAGTCACCTTCCCTTACCAAGTGCTCACACCCACACTACTATGCACCACCCTAAAGACCTCATGTACCAGAGAACTAGGGATAACCCCTATGCTAATTATTCAAATTAACCAATCCTCAGAGAGCCTGCAAAACCTAATTGACCCACCCTGCTCACCATAGCTACCTTACATAGCTGCCCTCTATAGCTAAGCTAGTTTGCTCTTACCCACCCATTCCTGGGTGCACTTTCCTGTGTGGCCCTGCCTAGCCCCCATCTCTCCTTCGTAGCTGTAAGCAATAGACAATTCAGCCTTTCATCTTCATGAAAGTCAGAGTGTTGCATTCTACCATCAAAAGAATTCTTCAAGTCTTATAGAACAATTGGCGCTGTGGCTATAACCACTGAATCTTGGATAACTTCTTGGGAGACTGCTCTTGGCCTTACTAATTGGTTCCAGACCCCTGCAAGGGTGATTTGAGATGGAATTTGAGCTGGTGCTTTAGTCTTGCAGCCTGCTGTTGTGTCTGCTGGTGGTTGCCATGTTTCTCAGAATATTCTAAACAGTGCAAAGTGGCCCAAATTGGAAGGCTGGATACCAGGCCAGGTGGGAGTCCCCTTCACACCCATAGGAATGATGGGTCACGTGAGCTGTGCTTTCAGAGTCAAGGGTTGTGGTTTGCTTCTAGTCACATCTGTGCTTAGCAGAAGCCTGTTCCGGGGCCTGTTACTCTTGCATGTGAGACTCCTGTGCAGCAAGATGTTGTTTGGGCTGCCTGGTGGGGTAGCAGCTACCTGCCTTTGCTGCACGCCTTGTTGTTGTTGCCCAGGAACTTCATGCTCCCTAGGCCCTCAGGAATTTCATGGGCTGTACCCTTGGAGCTCAACCACCTAATGTATAATCCAAAAGGAGACCACCTTACTCAATTAATTAAATAACGTTAGATCCCTAGCCATTGTGCTTAGGCCTTAGTAAGTACCTCAATATAACATGTGAAGAGATTGATACTTCTGACAGTGGGCTTTCTGCACTGTCCCAAGGAGAGTCTGCTATAGCTCTCAAGTGCAAACCCCAGTCCTTTAGAGGTGGACTGGAATCCTTTAGAGCTGGCTGCCTATGAGGCAGGCTACTGGGCCCCTTTGCCCTCCTCCCCTATAACCACCTAGAAGATTTGTACTGAGTTACAGACACAGAAACTAAAATCCAGCTTTAGGTGGCTAAAGCCCAAAACAGGTGAGGGGTAATGGAATGAAAGGGAAAAAAAAAAATCTAGATATGGGGTAGAAAATTTAAAATAAATGATATATTATATATAAATTCCATCAAAGGTTTATAATTTAACCTAATTGGAAATCTAAAATGTACTAAAATAATTTTTATAACATAAAGATTGAAAGGGTGCTCATTGCCTTTTGTGTCTCTACCTCATAGGTTCTAAATAAACTTTAACATCTGCTAAAATGCACAAATTGACAAAGCTTCATGGAATTAATTATACTGGGTTGTAAATTACATGTATACCATTGGATCTCACTAAATTTAAACATGGCACCCCTATAACTTTAGGATAGTAACTAAATAGAAAATAGAGAAAAAATAGGTATTCCTCACTTTAACTATAGCCTTTCCTAAATTTTTTGCATCATAATATCCATTGCCCTAAAATATTCCATATTGGACATATACAATCTGAAACAAAGAGTAATAAATTGGAATTAAATGAAGTCTTTGGCACTTACAGATTCTTGATAAAATGAGATCCCATGGATCTTCCAGTTAAAATAGTTAAGATGACCCAATATAAACTAAAACAGAGCCTTCAAGAATCCAAACATATTATATAAGACCTAATTAATAAAAGTGTAACCATGTCCACCTCTCCTCCATTTAATCGTCAAATTTTGTCTGTTCTCAAATCTTTAAAAAAAGAAAGAAAGGAAAATGAAAAAGAATACCACTTCACAGTGGATTACTGCCACTTTGGTCCCACCCATTAAGGTCCCTATGCCCAATACCCAACACTTATTATTAAAATTACCAACCTCATCCAATCAACAACCAGGAATTATTTTGTCAGTAGCGGTTTGGCTAATATGTTCTCTTTAGTGCCAATTCAACAGCCTCTCAGTGGCAGTTTGCCTTCACCTCCAAGGAAAGCACTACAGCCTTTCCAGAGAATACCAACAGCTTTGCCATTCCACACGGTCTTCCCAGACAAGACCTTAACTGAATCCAACTCTCTCCATCAACACGGATATGACATTACAGTGATGACATCTTCCTCCAAGGAGTTTTGTTTAACACACATTTAAAGGGATAAAAGTCTAACTTCATTCTCTTCTCACTCAGGACGCAATGTATTTCTCATTGACAGATTCAACTTAACCTCCCCGTTGCTGCTACATAAAAAAGCCCACTTTAAATGAAGCCCCCTCCAACAAAAGGCTCTAAGATCATCCAAATTAAAATTGACAGGCCCCACAGAAGACTACTCCAGAAACTGTACCTGGATGATGCATGAGGTTAGTCCAGAATGGTTTGCAATGGCAGAGCCTTGGTTACCTACAATTGGTCACCACAAATGGCCCTTACCAGACTGTAGCACCAATGACAACAAGGCCTGGGAGGCAGATATGCCCTGTGCAAGCACATGGAGGATAGATCATTTGTTTGTGATGGAGGAGAGTGTGGCAAAGCCTTTTTTATCAGAGATTACTACCTGAGAAACCACATCCTGATCCACACTAGAGAAAAACTATTTAATTGTGCAGCTAGTGGCTGTGATAAAAAAAAAATTCAACACAAAGCCCTGGTCCGTGTGGCTCAGTTGGTTGGGCATTGTCCTGTGCACCAAAAGGTTGCTGGTTTGATTCCCAGTCAGGGCACATGCCCAGGTTGTGGGCTTAATACCAGTAGGGAGTGATAAATATTTTGCTCTCACATCAGTATTTCTCCCCCTCCCTTCTTCTCTCTCTAGGAATCAATAAAATTTTTTCTAAAAAATTCAACACAAAACCAAACTTACAGAAACATTTTGAATAAAATCATGATACTGAACACAATATGGATGCAATTTTGAAGGCTGTAAGAAGACCTGTGAGAAACATCAGCAGCTGAAAGTCCATCCGTATCAGCAGAAAAATGAATTCAAACGAAACCATAAAGGATGCGGAAAACACTGCTTCACCCAGCAGTCTGAAAGGATATGAGAAGGCCCATGAGGGCTGTGTATGTCAAAAGAGATATTCCCTTGTGACAAAAACATGTGAGAGAAACCCATAAAAAGGAAATATGTGAAGTATGCTGGGAAGTGTTCAAAGGCAAAGATGAAAGTAAGCAATATATGAAAATTCTTAAAGAGATGTGTGTCAATGTGCAAGAGGAGCCTGGCAAGCTGCACAACTTGCTTACTTTCCAGAGCCGTATTCTCTATTTTCAGGAGAAAAAAACACCCATGTGTATGTAAACATACTGGCTGCGGCAAAGGTTGGCAATGAACAGTGTTGCAAGTCATGTGGTTGTGCACTATCCTCACAGGCAGATGAGAACCAAAGTAAGGCCATCTCATGAAGAACAGAGTTTGATGTCTCATCTCAGCAGATACATTCCTTCTAAAAAGAAATACCAGCTTCTCTTTGCCAAAAAACAGTCACTGAATTGTATTCATCTTAACAGTTGCAATATCTACTCCCCCCGAGTGTCAGGTTGTATGTTTAAAAGACTACAAAATGACAAGCTCAGTTATTATCTCTTAGAAGCACATTTCTCTTTATTAAAATCACTGATTTAAGAAGAAAAAATTGATAGGCATTCCTCTTAGTGTCTGCAGAGACTCACTCCTGCACTGTAGAGGCTTTATATCTTCTTTCCATGCCTCTGGGAGTCTCTGGACAACTCTGACAGCCATAAGTTGCCCTTGGGTTTCTGGTGTTAGAAACTGACCTTGGCTCTGTGCTTTACACCATCAGAGCAACAATTAATAGCCAAATATGGGCCTTGCTTAGGATTAGTGGCTCTCACAAGTCCCTGGGCCTGTGGCCCTCTATACTTCGTTGCTCATTTGGCCTTGGGTCATAAATGCAGCACCCCCAAGCTCAGCGCCTCTCCTGAGACCTTTCTGATATAAGATGGAGCCAAACCTGGACCATCTGGCATGTTTCACCCAGAGGATGGGGTGGCCTCTCTTACCCTTAATCCCTTGTCAGATGCCAAATGCTGGTTAAGTTTGCCCTTCTCCCAGAAACCTTAATTATCTGGAGAGTCCCTTGGGATCAACTGAATGAACAGCAGTGGAAAATGGTAGACTATGTGAGTGGCGTTGCCACCACTGTAACTGATGAAGCTCAGTGAAATGGTGCTGCTTTCTTTCTCCTAATAGGTTTGTCCTTATAAAAGACAGGGCCCAAGAGTCAGGAGATATGCCAAACTTCAGTCATCTTAGCACTGGAAGCCTCAGTCTGCAACTTACCCCATCTATACATATTTTTACAAATTCTTGAGTCATTGCCTAAGAGTTGTCCCTTCTATTTAAGGTAAAAAAATTCTATGAATCTCTTATCTCACAGATACTCAAAATATAAATTAAGGTCACACTTATCTCTACTTATACTAAGGTCATCATATAAGGCCTGCTCAGGACACTTCTTATCCCCTTTGAAGTTCCAGACCTTAGTAACAGTAACCAAGACACATATTTCACTTAGAATACACAGTCCTGGCCTCTTGGAAAAAACACCCAATAAGGGCATTAAGGTTGCCTTAAAATGAAGCTGCACAATCTGTCAGAGAGCTGTGCCTCCCAGATTGGAAGAGGGAGTAATTTCTTTTTTTTTTTTTTTTGAATTTACATAATTTTGTATTAGTTTCAGTTGTACAGCATAGTGGTTAGACAATCATATACATTGCAAAGTGTTTCCCCCAATATTTGAAGTGCCCACCCGGCACCTTACATAGTTATTACAATATTATTGACTATATTCCCTATGCTGTACTTTACATCCCCATGACTATTTTGTAACTTCCAATTTATACTTCTTAATCGCTCCACCTTTTTCACCCAGCCCTCCACCACCCTTCCCCTCTGGCAGCCATCAGTCTGATTTCTGTATCTATGAGTCTGTTTCTATCTTGCTTGTTTCTTTATTTTGATCTTTAGATTCCATGTGTAAGTGAAATCATATGGTATTTGTCTTTCTCTGTCTGACTTGTTTCATTTAGCATAATACCCTCTAGGTCCATCCATGCTGTTGCAATGGTAAGATTTCATTTTTTTTTATGGCTGAGTAATAATCCATTGTATATGTGACCACACCTTTTTTATCCGCTAGTCTATTGTTGGATATTTTGGTTGCTTCCATAGCTTGGTTATTGTAAACAAAGCTGCAATGAACATAGGGGTGCATGCATTCTTTCTAATTAGTGTTTTTGGTTTGTTCGGATATATACTGAGGAGTGGGGTCACTGGGTCAAAAGTCAGTTGCATTTTTAATATTTTGAGGAACCTCCAAACTTTTTTTCACAGTGGCTGCACCAACTGCATTCTCACCAACAGTGCACGAGGGTTCCCTTTTCAAAGAGGGTGTGATTTTCTTCCCGATTTCAGCATGGGATGGATACCTTCCTGATCAATATCCATGGTTCATTATGGATTATCATTTTAAAAATAAATCCTGTAATTTTTGTGTAAAAATCTCAATTATATTCTTTAATAGTTTTGTGTTAAAAGAGTTTATTTATAAAATACATTTTTTTCTACTGTCACTTTTGGTTTTGGTTTATTTATGTGACACTTGTTGGGACCACTACCACCAAAAAAAGGACATCAAATTAAAAACCACTTTAGGTTGATTTGCTATCATTTGTTGTATTTGCTAGTGGCTAAGAGCACAGATTCTAAAACCAGATTCATTCTCTCTAGATAATGACACCTCAGCAAGTTACTTAACCTTGTTCTGCCTCATTACAAAATACATTTTAAATATCCAAAAAAAATAACTCCTTTTTTTGCACATATCATTTTTATTTTAAATATTCTGGTGACCTAAAAATGGGAATGCACTCCATCTCTGAGAGGCTCAGCCAAGGTTGCTGTCATTGTTTGTTGTGATGGCACCTGCCGAGCATGGTGGTAAGAGGTAACTAAACCACCAAGTGTAGCACCAGAAGTTTCAGTAAAATCCTTTGGCATGAGAGGTGATAACTGGAGGTGTTTTGCCAAGGCTGTGAGGGATAGAATCCAGAATTCAGGACTTTCACTGCCATATCACTCTTGGAGTCCAAAAAAAATTTAAAAAGGATTTAACAAAATAATTAATCTGAGCTCAGGATTTGAGGAGCTTTTGTATTGGCACAGGCACTTGCGAGCAGAATTTTCCTTAGCAACCGGTTAATCATGATCTCCTGGCAATGTTCACCAATACCCCCATCATCCATTCAGACACTTGTGTTTTTACCTACATTTCACAGGTACATATCCACCAGTTACTCTACAGTTTCGAGTGCTCTGCCTAAGGAAAGCCTATTTACCTGTAACATATTCAATAGTATATTTCACAGCATTCTGAAATGTAAAATTCACCAGGAATCAGCTCTGATATTTTTCTCATTGCTGCACTGATTACAATGAAGTGCATTGATGTCAGTATCACTATGACAACATTATGACAAGAACTAGTCACTCCAAGCTACCTAGTGTAAGGAATTGTCATTTATATTTCTGAATAAAATAAAACACATATTATATAGGACCTCTGCTTTCTTACATAAAATAGTGCATTAATGCTTAGGGTTGAGTCACCACTGGATGAAGAAACAATTCACCTTAATGTTACTCTAAAGGTAAGATTTGAATATTTGAAGAATGTTTACTTTAACTTTTCAGTCAGTTAGAAAGGAAACGATTGTTTTATTATAACATAAGGAATGATTTGATGTATTAAGTGAACTCTTTACCTTTTTGTTTATATTTTGCATTAAAATAGCACAATATGGTGATATCAACAAATAGTCTAAATTGATGAATGTTGGGATCTATTGGAAGGTTTTAACGTGAAGCAATATTTGAATGTCTTTGAACTTTTAAGATATTGCATAATTTTTACATTTCAGCTTGTTGTGATAGAAGTGAGTCACCTCCTGTACTGTTCCATTTTTAATTAAGCAAGAATTCAACATCATTTTTTTCTTTGTTAACTTTAAAAATAGCTTGACTCTCACGTGTTCTGTGTCCCCCTGCCCCCAGGGATGCTCTGTAGAAAATAAATGAAGGCACACTAGAAACTTAGAAAATATTTGACATTGCAAATTCACCTAGAGATGCACTACTGCCAATATTTTTGGATCGTTTATGCGCAATCTTGTACTTGTTTTAGTTCTTACAGTAGACTGTCAGCATTCTGACATTTTCTGTTTAGAGAACTATATCACCACATGATATGACATGGAACAGTTGACAAATGGCAATTTTCCCAGTAATGTTTGCCTTTTTTATTTCATCTGAGCCAAATCTGAAACTCTGTAGAAGCATTTCTTCCTTATAAGACTTGGTTGACTTAAAAAAGAAAACAAAGGTATGACCTGTCTTGATTAAAAGCCCACTTTTCATTTTGAGCAATTCAGAGAGTATGACCCTTATACACAATATATGGGATGTAATTAGAGTGATATACACTGTGTTTCCTTATAACATCTTAATTACAAGATTCTTGGTGAACATGATTGAAAGGCCATATATATATATATATATATATATATATATATATAGTAATGCATCATTTGGTGCTAGAGACACTGAAAGGAAAGGAGAAATAGTCTTGCTGAAGGTTGGCTATTCCTAGTTTATAATCTAATGAAACTCAAGTATTTTTTTTTTTTGTCACTCAACTACTTACGTAAAACAATTGTCAAAAATAATTCCAAAAAAACGAACATGGATAATATTTATCTATAAGGAACCTGAGGTCTCCCTGAGAAGTGACACAATTAACTTAACATTCAATCTATATTTTGTTGTATCGCTCTCTGTATTAGATCTCAGGTGTACATTTTCTGCTCATGCCGCTTGTTTTCTAAATTATACAGATTATAGCTGCATTATATACCATCGAAACAAAAAAATACATTTCATTTCAATTGAAGACATTTTGAATAGGCCTCAATAACATTTTAAACAAAAATTAAATATAGATAAGCATAGATATAAAGAGAACTGTCATCAGAGTCTATTGACTATGTGGAAACTTCAAAGAAAGGATTTCAGACTTCTATTTTTAGTGAAAAATTCAGGATTGATTGCCTTAAGACTTTTGTTTGCATGAGGCATAATTCCCTTACAAACTGTCATTTCTATTTTAAAGTAAGCCTTTAGCAGAGCATATTACATATCACTAAAAAAATCTGCCTGACACCATCTATCTAATCTATGTTATCATCTAATAAGGTAAACATTAGGTTTCCTGTATGCTATATAAATTTAACTTACTTTTTACAGCTTCCACCCACACACACACATGTACAAACACACACTCACAGGCTTTTGTGTTTATTCCTCGCTGTAATCCAATGATAAGTTTCAACGTAATTTTATTGTTTAGGTCTCTCCTTTAAAATTCTTGCAGAAGCAAACAAATGTAAAACCCAGTTCCCTCATGGCAATGTTTTATTTGAAGATTGAAGCAATGGGAATCTTTGAGAGAAGTAGGACATCAAAACCAGAGTCTCACCAAAGGAGTTCAAATCTTAAGAAATATAGTTCACACCAAACAGAATATTTCTCATAAATTAATCACTTTAATGTAATGATGACTCCCTCACCAGGTGTTTTAAATTTAAGATCAGTGATTTTATAGCAAGTAAGAAACAGAAGGAGCAAAGTAATTTTTTTTTTTAGATTTAAAAAACCAATTTTTTAGTTTATTGCTCTGGAGATCAAAACTGCTTTTTATAAATTTAAGACAAAAGGATAGCAAAATCTCAGTGTTATGTACAGCATATATACTGACTCTGATTTATTCCAGACAAGTAAATCCTAAACAGAAACTTTTTTCTAGTATATATATGTTAAAGTTGAATTATCTATCAAACCTTAGTTTATTTGCAATGCAGGGTAAAAATGGCATTTGTGAAAGAATGACAGACTCCAGACACCGTTTTTTGTCACACCCGGATCCCGATACAAAGTGGCCTGTTGTTATTTTGCTAAAGCAATATCATCTTCATTTACCTTAAAATTATATTCAGTATTCTTCTATAAACAAGTTTAGACATTGGTATGATTTAAAAAAATAAAAGGCTTTCATTCATCCAGGAATATTTCCAGAAACAGGATTGCATTCCATAAGCTTAATGTTAAGTACTTATTTTTCCTTCCTTTTTCCTGAGTAAACCTAATTATTTTCTCAAATGTATGTTTTTAATTCAGTTGATTCTGTCTTGGAGTTAAGATATGGAAAATGGGCTAAATATTTTTATTCATTTACAAATCTTAAGCCAAATAACCATTTAAAAAGTACTATATTTAGTGTCCACAAAGAGATATCTGATAGCCAGAGTTTTCTGCCAACAATGCCCCGCAAGCCTTTGTTAGTGTTAATCAGAGGTAAGGAAGGAAGTAATATAAATGAGAACGTTTCCCCTCCTACCTCAGAGCTCAGTAGACGTAGGACACCTTGAATTATAGTTATTCATGATTCTTTTTCCCCGTCATGGGCCCTGGCATTCCCCAGCCTTTGAAATACATGGGTCTTATTTACTTGCTATCAGCATCTGTCAGAAAACATTTTGAGTCGAACAGAAGCAGTGAAAAATAATAATAATAATAATAATAATATCACACCTGCAGGTGCTGTTCAACTGAGAAATTAATCCCGACAATTGAAATCATTGTTTAGGAACATGGATTCATTTTTATTTTTTCATTGTGATGGTTTACCTTATCTGACTCCTTGGTACAAGAAAGAGAAATGCTAATTATTTTTCATTCAGATTTGCATTTGAAATTTCACTTTAGAGCTTCACACAAAAATGACTCCAGAGCCCTGCTGCTGCGCTCAGTTGGCTGGAGCACCGTCCGCACACCACAGGGCGGCGGGCCCATCCCCAGGCTGGGCAAGCACCTAGGTTGCCTGTTGCAACCAGGGTGGGGGGCCTTCGGGGGGAGCCAATCGATGTCTCTGTCTCTCTCTCTCCCTTACTCTCTCTAAAAACCAATACAAGAAGTAAAAAATTTTTTTTAAATGGTTCAAGAGCCCTGCAACGCCTCCCCCCACACACTGCCCCTCACCAACCTTACCCTATGGTGTTCTTTGCCATCCTAGTGCTGTGCAGACGGCTGATTTGCCCTCCAAACTGTGATCTAGAGATAGTTTCCACACAAGGGCAGGAGCTCAGGGCCGACCTGTGAAAAAGAGAATCTAAGGAATACTAGGCATGGGCTCTTAAATCAAGATAAAATGAAAGCACAGCCTTTCAGGGGTGAGAGTATCACAAAAAGGCAATTATGCAACCCTGGGGAATGGACATGCAGCAATTATATGTTCTGTCTTGTTGTGGTTGATGAAGTGGTGGAAATGCTGTCTTTTCCCCTCTGAGTCATTCATTCATTCATCCATTCATTCATTCATTCATTCATTCATTCATTCATTCATTTCCTTTATGTCCTTATGTTGTTCATGTTTTCATTTATTCATTCAACTAATACTTATTGAGTGTTTTAGCTTTATGAGCCACTTAATTTTTACTTTATTCACCAAACCAGACCCTACTTCCAGACTTTACATGTTCCTATTACCCTGAGTTATTGCTTCACGGCATCTGTCACTACTTGAAACTATTTTTTGTTTGTTTGTTTACTACATTGTCTGTCTTCCTCTCGTGAAGTTTCAGCTTTATGAAAAAAAGAAATTCTGTGTTATTTCATGCTCAGTTTCTCAGACCTGGGGGTTGCCTGGCACCTAGTAATAGTGGGGTTGATAGTAAATAATAATAATAATAATAATTAATAATAATAATTGATAGAAGCTGACCTTTGCTAAAATTTAAAGTTTTTGTTTAATAAATGAATGCATGAATGAATTAATTCACACCATAAGATTCAATGGAATTAACTAGGCCCAAATTATGTTACTGAACATAATAACTAACTTATCCTTTAAAATTTCACTTCCAAATAACCCTAAGTTTCCTAAGGTCAGAGGGTATCTACAATCATTCCTTTTTACTATTCATCAGGCACATTTGTATTTGAGAGAAATTAATGTTTTTGGTGATATCTTAACAAAGTATTAAATGGGAATGAATAACTGTCTCTTGCTTAGGTTATAAGAAGAATACATTCCATGGATTGTAGAAAGGGGTAGATGATACCTAAGTCCTCTTCAAGTCTGAAATTTGATTATTGGGTAAATTATTCAGGCATAAAAAAAAGAAAAGATCACCTCTCTTGATAACCTGTGATTTTTATTTCACCTGCTACCTAAAAGAGAACTACAAGTGGCTAATTTATTACCATATATATATTTTACTTTTCACTGTGAAAACAGCAATATTGCGTTTAGCTTGATACAGTTAACCATACACACAAACACAATAAATCAAAGATTTTTCAAATAAAATGTTCTAACACCTCAAGATAGGAACTCTTCTTCTCTGTATAGTTCACATTCTAATTGTTGCCTATCGGCTAGAAGCAGGCTGAATACATTCACAGTTTTTGACTAATAAGAAAGGAAACCAATGGAAGCTTGTTTTTAATTATCCTAATACTTCAATATTTAGTAGGGAAAAAAAAGGAAAATAAAAGATCAAACATATTTGAGATTAAAATATATATAAGGAGTATAACATAAATATTTATAGTTTCTCTGCTACCAGTAGTAATATTAAGCAGAAAGTGGCCAAGTATTTCAGTTGAGTTTCTCTAATGTATGAAATGTGGCTGAGTGGGTTTCCACACTCCTCTTCATGCCTTTGTCAGAAAGAGGAATACTCACTGATCCCAGCAATTATTAGAGTACGTTATTGCTTTGGAGTAAACTTAGATTTCTCTCCCTCTCTCTCTCAAACACTTTTTGCTGTAATAATTTTTCTCATTAAAATTCTCCAGTGGAATTTATCAATCTTATATACTTTACTGCCTTTTAACATTTTTAAACAAGATTGTTCAACATCAAGGATAATTCAAATCTTTCAAGCTCTAAAACTACATTTTGCCCAAAACTCAAGTCTGAAATTATGTCAAATCAAATAATAACTTAATTTTTTTTTTCCTTGGAAGAGTCAACTAGATGCTTCTGAAATTAGAAAACACTTGTTTAGGGCATTTTATGAATGAAATAAAGAGTTTGTTTACATTATATAGTCATTTCCAAATCCTCTTAGATTTTTTTTCTAGCACATTTGTATTAAATAGCTCACTTAAAAACGCTGTTTTCATTTTCGATGTAAAATTTAAAAATTCTGCAGCTAACCAGCTTTTTCAATCTGAAAATAAAAGTTAGTATTGATAAAGTAATTTAACTGAACTGCCATCAGGCATATCACTAAATTGGTTCATTTCAAATGATTGACTCATTGCGAAGGTTTGCATTATATGTAGAATGAGTAAAATGTGTCAGAATCTATTGTAAAATGTACAATTTATGCCATATTACCTTGTAAGATTAAATTTTAAAGAGTTTTCTACATTAAGAATCTCCCCTTTTTTTTTTTTTTTTTTTTTTAGCTTTCTATAATATAGATTTTATATGGAATGTTTTAACAGTATTTTGTTAGTATTCAAATAGTGGAAGCATTTACTTCTCCAATTTTGTGATTTGTCTCTGTACTTGAGTTGACAAAAAAAGAAAATCAAACATTAATTAGACTGCCTGAGGTTATTGTGGAATGGGGCCAAGGGAAAAAAATCCAGCTAGCTCTCTCATTTGGTCAGTCTGTTCTAATAGAATCAGTGCAAGCTCAGGCAGTAAACAGCATTGATTGAATATCCCCTTAAAAACGTTTACCATGTCTATCTAATTAGGACTTTTCCTTGAATAAGAAGAATGATGCTGATCCATTGTGGTATTACCAGCATGAATCACTAAAAAGTCATTATTTAGCAAACTTTTAGTATGTCTTTAGTGCTGTGCTATGTGAGATATAAAAAAAGCCTTTTAAAGCTTAGTCCTTCCATCAAGGAAGGATGTGTCTAATTAAGGAGAGAAATTTAAAAGCTAAACTGTATATTAGTCATTCACTCGTAGGAAATAAGAGAAGGAAACGATTAGAATGGGCTGTTGTAGTAAAATCACCACGGAAGGAAAGCACTTGAGCCAGGCCCCGAGAAGGTGGGAGAATGTACTTTGTTGATAAAGGAATAAAAGGCTTGTCAAAATGGGAGAAAATGTAATTAAAAGTATGGAGTCAGGAAGAAAATAGAGTATTGAAGAGGGAGAAAGGAATGGCCATTTTGGAATGTGCCTTATATGAGTGTGTTAAAATGGTTTCAACATGCAGAAGTCTTGCCAAATAATGACCAGCATTGAAAAGTCAAATATATGATGTTAGAACTGATGGTAATGTTTTTTCGTAATGTATTATTCTCTTGGTATTGGGCCTATATAATTTTAACAGGGTTTAGATGATGTGTCACTATGCTATTATCACTCAGTTCTATCACTATATTGTTCTATGTGTTAAACCAAATTTTAAAGTTACTAACGAAAGCATGTCAGTTTAGTAAGCATGAGTGTATAGCTAAATGATATAGTTTGTATTCATGTATATAATGAATACAAACCACAGCTAATCAACAATTATTAAGTGTTTTTGTTGTTTTTTATTTGTTTGTTTGTTTTAATGTCTGTCCTAAAACTTGGTACATATTTTTTTCTTAGAAACCATGCTTTAAGTGATGGTCAGGTTTCTATCAGCAATCTTGAATCCTGAATTAGTGATTTGGTTCAAAAAATTATACCCTTTGTCTCCTATCTTATTTAATGGCCAGTAGTCAATTCCTCACCAGTCTTTCCTCCACACTATTGCCAGTAAGATCTCTTTAAAATGAAAATTTGATCTTGTCACTGCCCCTTAGCACACCCAATTCTATGTAAAAATGTTGTTATATTAGAATAAACTCCAATAGCCTTTGCATAACCTACAAGAACTTCCTTTTTCTCATCTTGGCTATCCATCTAATTCTGTTTGTAAAATTTAATCATGTGATTTATTCTTCATTTACCTGGAATATTTACAGTTCTTCAAAGTACCATATCATTCTATGACCCTATGCCTGGACATTTATATTCTTATATATATGTGTGTGTGTCAAGTTTTAAACATATTAATTCTTCCAAATACTTACTTGACACTACCTCCAGTGTAAAATCTCTCCCTATGCCCAAAGTTCTACCCTTTTCTTCAAAGATAATCAATTTTACTTATGTAAAATTTTGTATATAACTTTGTTATAACAAATATTATATATGTGTACATATTTATATAATTTTATCTTACTGCTACCTTTTTGTCTTTCCTGTTAAACCATGTGCTACCACAAGGGAAAGTCTATACTCTCTCCACCCAAGGCCAGTGCCTAATGCAGTGCCTGCAACGTTAGGTTTTTATTAATATTGGTTGAATTAGAATTAATCTCCCACCTACTGGAAATCAATCTCAATAAATGTTTATTATGAAATGGGAATATAGTACATGCTTAAAACCAGGAGCTCTAGAACAAGCTGTCTGTCAGAGAGAGGGAGAGAGGGAGAGAGAGAGGGAGAGGGAGAGAAGGCAGGGGGGAGACTCGGTAGGTAACAGGTTTTTGATTCTGGTTGCTCTGAGACCTATAGTTTCAGAATAGACTTATTCCATACAGTCAATATCTCGCTTGTGTTTCTAGCCCTTGCAACCAACAGAATCCTAAATAACCTAACAACTTATACTTAGCAGCTATAAGAATTATATGTTTGATGAAAATAATAAAATGGAAAGTGAAAAATGAAAACTATTACTTGAAATAATTTTAGGAACATATGTTAGCCTTGTTTTGAGTGTCCTATCTTGCTTTGTGCTTACACACACACAAACACATACACATCTACTTATAAAGAGTTCTGTAAACATTAATGTGTTCTGAGGAAGGACAGAGAGAGGCTTCATTATATTCTGAATGAGTGAAAAACAGACAAAATCTTGATTTGCCAGGATCATGATGAAAGGCTGATGTGTTTTTGTTTTTTTTAACATAAACATGTACTCTGTATTCCAGAATAAGTTATTTTATTCAAAGCATAAAATGTTAATGTGATTTTCATCTTTGAAAAAGGCCGTGCCATTCTTTTGTTGCTGTTGCTGCTTCTGCTGTTATTTCAAGGTAAAAGCATGATGTCCTCTAAAATCCAACAGCTGAAATAAAGAATGGCAATGAAGAGAGTCATTCTCAAATTGAAAAGTGCCTTTTTCACTTCTGAAATTAGAGAAAGAGGAGAAATTAGAATGTGTATGTATAATTTCTTTCTCAAGTTTGAGGGTTTGAAAATGCCTCATAAAAATGTGTGAACCACCATCCACTCAATAATAAATTAAACTGATGATTATTGAAGATTATAGACTTGTGTCATATAGTTTATACTGACAATTTTTAAAAATGATTCTAGCTATTGATTACATAGTTGATGAGACTGTGATTATAAGAATTCATAAATGTATTATCACACATGATATCAAGGCTAAAAGAATGAGCTTTTTTTTAAACCAGTAGATAGGTATCATAATTATTAAGCCCATAATAATTTGGCTTAGTGAATTATAATGTTTGTATGAAATTATTGAAAAGTATACATGAAATTTATGTGAAATATGAAATGTGGATGCTCTGAGAAGCAGATGCTGAGATTGAAGTGCAGAAAAGATACAAAGGGGTACTGAGGAGTAATATCTGTATAAAAATCAGCGTTGGGGGAGTGGGAGGAGCAAGATTGTGCAGGAGGAACTTTCAGACCATGTTTTGGATTTGATGAGACCCCAACAGAGAGGTCTGAGAGGAAGACTGACTTTCGGAAGAGTACCATGTTCAGCAGAAATGGCCCAAGTTAGGTGCCACAGTTTATATACAATTATCTTCTGCATCCAAAGAGTGACCTGGGCTCAAAAATTGTGATGAACTAGGATGAGTCGGTGCTGGAAGCTGTCTTCCCAACGTCCCTCTCAGAGCTGGGCAGGGCGTCCGTCCTTGCATCACCACCGTGCCTCGCACGACTGCCACATTGGAAATGAACAAGGCTCATGAAAACAGGGGTGCATTTCAACCAACTTAGTGAACACAATTCACTGAGAGGACCATGCCTAAAACTCCAAATTGTGTGTTTTTAAATTAGAAAGGTTTTGTCTAAGGGGGAAAAGGGAGTGCTGGAGTGGGAGATGGGGGGGGGGGGAATGAAACCAATGTCCTCTGTTCAATAAAACTTTATTATGTAAAATAAAATAGAATAAAAAGCTAACCTTCCTTCACACAAATCTCTAAAAGCAAACAAACACAAGGCCAATTTCAAAATATGGTAATGAAGGGAAATAGAAAAAGAATGCAACTGGGTGCATGTCAAAGAAGAATGAAGTAAAGGAAGACCCTAGAAAGAATAATTTCTAAACTAGAACACCATTATAATACGCTGTGCAATCTGTGGAGGCCTCCACTCTGCACTCTCTTTGGAAAGTGGCCGTGCCTAGTCCAACTCCGACAACTACTACCTCCAAGAATGAGAGAGCCACAGTGCCCAAGTGGGTTTGTGGAATCATAAGATGTCATAAATCCTTAAAATGCTCTGTCATGTTCTCTGGTGTTTGTCCTGAACCCTTCTGCCCCAAATCCTGGGGAATGAGACATTTACTAATAACTTATATTTGACTTGATTTCACAGCAAGAGAAGTATTTGTTAGTGTAACTTGTAAACTCTTGGAGAAGACAAATGGATTCATGGCACTGTGCATACAGTATATTCACAACAGCTTTAGAGCGGATAAAGAGATGATCTGTTATGTGACATTGACAATATCAAATGGACTTTGGGGGAAAAACCACCGTTGTCGTCATTTTCACTCCTTGGCTGGATTTGCTCTGACTTCATTGTACAACATGACATTTGTAGAATACATTTTCTCAAATTACAATATAAACAAGTTTATATTTACATTCTTTTTACTTTTGCTTTCCTTAACCCTGGTGTGTTTTTCTTGATAATACTTTTGAAATATGTTTTAATTAAACATAATACAGTTCTTAGGCCAATCATGTAAAACACAAAAAGAAATAAAATCCAGGGAACTACCTGTAGTTTCAGTATCTAAATATAAGTACCGGTAATATTTTTTGTTTCATTGTTTAATTTTTAAATACAAATATTCTCTTGTCAATCAAGCAGCACACACAAATTTGAGTCTTATTAATTTTTTCCTTTTACTACCTCACAGTGTTTCAAGCTGTTGTGTTCTTTTAAGCGCCGTTTTGAGAGGCAGCACAATCTCCCAGCAAGCGAACCAAATGCTCTCCGGACACCTCAGTACTTGAATCAGATTCTTTCACACACTCATCTTCAAAGTCTGTAAGAATAACTGAAGTTAAGAGGCGATCTTACTTAGCACTTATTTGTAATTTAGAAGGTAAATTAGCCTCCAAAAGACACCCTGCGGTAGACTTATGTCTCATGCCCGTGGTCACAAATAGCCGATGATGAAGTTTGTTTTCACTTTGAAAATACCGAACAACACAACCATTCTTGTGGAGAAGCCATGAAGGCAAATGTTATGCTTTCACTCAGGATTAGACATCAAAACCATTTTCCTTAAAGAAAAATATAGATATACCTTAGGCGTATAATATATGTGTGTATATATTTAGATATTCCTGTGCATATCATTATTTTCATTGAAGTGAGAGAAAATCTTTGGGGTAAGTTAATTTAATATAAAAGAGAACTACTAGAGAAAACTACTATGTTTTTCTAATTTTACGTTATATAGAGTTTTTCATTTCTCCTCAGAGCAATGATTGTGGAAGAATTACCTTCACCTCTGCAGACCTAAACTGTTTAAATTACTGCGATTTCCAGTAACCTCTTTTAGGGTGACACATTGGAGCAGTTACTTAGCTGGCAAGGCAATGTGTAATTTAGTGACAAACGTGGTTACTAGGTTACAAATGAGTTATGCTGTCCTTAGTGAACTGCAGAGCTGTGAATACCTAAATTAGTTTCCTCCCCCAGATGTAAAAATATTAAAGTCAAGAAAATGGATCATGATGGCGGATTGAATGAATAAAGGCATATACCTCCTCTCCCTCCTAAAAATACCCTAAGAGGATGATAAATATTTTTAAAGAAAAACTGTCTACTGCCCTGGCAAATGAGAGTCATGAGCCAGGTATAATAAAATCAGTTTGTCAAAATCCGTAGCTTTTAGAGAAACCAGCTATAGCCAATTAGAAAATGTAACTGAAAAAAAAAATTGTAAGTACCTAGGTATAAACTTATCAATTGTGTACTGATTGTACCAAGAAATTTGCAAATATTTTACTAAAGAATATAAAAATCTGAGCACATGGAAATACACAGTATTCCTAACACTGAAGACACATCTGTAAAGATGCCAGGTTTCAACCAACTCCCCCTGTAACTCAACGTAATCCCTTCCAGAGAGCTCCAGAAATAATATAGTAAGAAAGAAAAGAAATCAAGAATTTTCAAATTCTGTCTGAGAATTTCTCAGAAATCTTTCTGAGGATTAATTTTTGGAGGCACTGCACCAGGCTACGGGATTTTTTTTGAAATGCTTTTGTGCCCTCTTTGTTAAGAAAAATGAAGCAAAATACTCAATAAGACAAGAAAGTTAGAGATATAAAATTTCAACCATGGAACTAGAAAACTAAAAAGACTCACAAATTCAGATTTGGGCCTTTTTATAGCCACTGAAAAGTGTTAGAATGTGATTAACAGGTTTCAGGTTAGAGACTTTATTCCTTTGTGAAGCATTATGGAGGTTGGATCAGAGGGAGGAAGGTGGGAGGAGGGAGCGAGGGGCTACAAAAATGTTTAACTTCATGTTAACTGTTCAATATATATATATTTTTATGAAATGCCTTTTCTTACTTTCTACCTAAGAGAATTCTCATGCTTCAAACACAACCAAAAATGCACCTTAATGCTGATACTTTCTGAGTTTCTATATTTGTTCAGTTGCACCCATGGGTATATTTACTTCTCTGAGAGTCCAGATAGATATTTTTGTTTTCATTGCTCTTCGATGTTATTGTATTTGTTGTATAGACACTGGAATGTTGCTAGAAGCTAAGAGCTTTTTAAAGGCTGAGAAGCCAACTCATTCATGTAGTTAGCCTCTTTGGTACAGATGGGACATGTGTTGATTTTTGGATAAATGGAAGTAATTAGCACCTCATTTCACCCCCTAAAAATATGGCCCCTACAATGTTACTACTCTGCAGAAGATTTTGGATTTTAAAGAGGCTTCCTAAAATCTTTACCAAATATTGAGCAGAAGTTTAATTAAATCATGGCATATAGGCGTGCTGGTAATAAAAGATAGTGAGTAGGGGTACTCAGTCTTTCAACAAATTTAGTGAGTCCTTTGCTATGTGGACATCAGAGTAATTGTGGGGGAAAGGACTCATTCTGGCTTGGGGAAGATCCTGCTGCATAAAGCAATGTATCCAAAATTCTTTAAAAGTGTCAAGCGTCCTACATGGGCAAAGACAATTATTTTAATCTCTCAGTCTCTATTCAAAGGAATCACCTTTAAAAAAAAAAATGTTTTTATTGATTTTTAGAGAGATAGAAAGGGAGAGGGAGAGAGAGAGAAACATCGATTGGCTGCCTCCTGCACGTCCCCTACTGGGGATCGAACCCGCAACCAGAGCATATGTGCTGACAGGGACTCAACCTTTGACCTCTTGGTGCACAGGTGCACAGGGTGACGACCAACCAACTGAGCCACCCTGGCTGGGCAGGAATCATCTTAAAGTTAACTTTAAGAAACTGGGTAGATGGGTCTTAACATACTTTGAAATTGTTTTCACATTTTTTTTCTGAGAGCAAAGTTTGTTAAAGTTACTTTTCCAGAAAACATATTCAGTAAATATGGTAATGTAGGAATAAAACTTGGCTCCTATACCCTTGAAATTTTAAATTAATCTTCAATGATGTTGATCTGGAAATTTTTTCATTGGTGGAATTACTTCTGCAGCCTCCAGAATTGAATCACCTGTGAATATTCTGGGCTTCCTTTCAACAATGGCATATGGCTTTGTATTCACATATTTGAAATAATAATGCACAGTCCAGGCAGGTATAAGTACAGGAGTAAACACAAGGATACTGAGTCAGTATGTCTTATAGATCAGGTCCTTCCTGGGGGCTGGTCCTGCAGAAACTTATTCCAGAATCTCTCCAAAGGCCACACCCTCTGAGGGGACAGCACCAGCCCCCGGGGCTCAGCTCCTGTCCTTCTGCCATCACCTTCTCAGGCCTCGCAGCTGCTGCAGCCGCAGTTTCTTGTCTGGCATGTACCCTAACATGTCGCCCCTGGTACTCAGGAGAAGGAAACAGTGCGACCCGGGACCAGGGTACTGTCCTTGTTTTCATATTTTGATAATCTTATTATCACTTGAGCTTTGCCAACCTTAGTTTTAATATCTCTTACAATGATCACTTTTTGTCCATGATAGGTGCTACACCTCCTTCAGAACACAAACATCTCATACTTGCCTCTGTTTTTTTTAAATATGTTTTTAAATTGATTTCAGAGAGAGGAAGGGAAAGGGAGAGACAGATAAAAACATCAATGATGAGAGAGAATCATCAATCAGCCGCCTCCTGCCCTCTCCTACTGGGGATCCAGCCCGCAACCGGGATATGTGCCCTGAACCCAATCAAACCATGACCTCCAGGTTCGTGGGGCAAAGCTCAACACTGATCCACACAGGTTGAGCTCATATTTGCCTCTTGATGTAATTTCTAATAGTTCTTTCTAAACAAACTCTAATGGCCTAAAATCAAATTAGAAAATGCCCACCCTTCAGATATGTGTTTCATTTATATTATTTGTAACAATAAACATTTACATGGTGATAACCTACATATTTGTGGTCATATATATCATCTGTGCATAATCTGTAAAGAGAGTAGTTAACTTTATCGTTTTAGCACAGTTTGAGTGAGACATTTTAACTGGCGCTATTTACCAGTGTCCTCCTGTTCCCATTGCATGTTGAAGTTTTCTAGCATTTCTTTCTGTTCCCTGGGCTCCTGCCTTCGTTCCTTCATTAGAATCTCTTGGACAAGCAGCTTTAGGTTTTACTGAATCTGAACGTTTACATGAATATAATTAACTATTTTCTTCTGACTTTCTACCTTCTTCATTCTGACTTTAAGATGCTTTTGGACTTAATCACTTGGGACTGGAGAGATTTTAATGTCTCTTTGAGTGACCTTGAGTATCCTTCAAGACAAGCCATCATCCCTCCTCAAAGTGAAATTTAATGAGACTGGCTTTTCTGTTCTTGGTTAAGAAGGTTAACTCTATCTGCCAGTGAAAAGGCGGACCTGTTCACATCTTTATTAAGTTCTGCCAAACACAGAGTTTGTAACACCAATGGTTCCAAAAAAGAACTCCTTTAGCAAAGCTTGCATTGATCCCTTAATAAAGTGATGCCCAAATTAGAACAGCGTCAAAATCATCTGGAGGGCTTAGTAAATCACAAATTGCTGGTCCCCAGCCCAGGAGTTTCTTATTGGGTAGGGCTGGTGTGGAGGGCTGGAATTTACATTTCTAACAAGTTCCAAGTGATGCTGGTGCTGCAGATGCCGGGACCACACTGTAAGAACCATTGCTCTCATAAGTAGTTCTCAGCCTTAGCTGCACATCAGAATCACCTGGAGGAATTTTTAAAGACTCTGACGCCTGCACCACATCCTAAGCCAATGAGACCTTTCTAGCAGTCCTTAAATTTATGTGTGATTTTATGTTCAGCTTCTTCAGGTTCCTACAGGAGCTATGATTAGTATACTGATCTCTGACTGCTGATCCCTTAAGGTAAAACATTTTACGCTTCATATTTTCCTTGTCTCTTATCTCTGCTAAAATATAAACTACATATTTGTTGTTGATTTATAATTTAGAAATTTCTTTTACATTCTAGTGAACCTGTTAGGGCATTAAACTTTGTTGTATGTTGTACTTAATATAGAGGCTTAATATATTTTATAGGAGGAGGGGGCTCTCAGAGGATTGGTCTGCCAAATGACTTCTTTCTTTTATTGTTTTTACTTTATCTTTATTGTTGAGACCATTACAGATGTCCCCCTTTTAACCCTACTGATCCCCTCCACCCCACATCTATCCCACCCCCAGGCCCTCCCCACACCAATGTCCATGTCCATGGGCCATGCCCATAAAATATACAAGTTCCCTGATTAATCTCTCCCCCCCCACCCACCTCTCCCCGCCTTCCCTCTGAGATCCCTCAGTTTGTTCCAAGCTTCTATGTTACTGGATCCACTTTGTTCATCAGTTTATTTTGTTTATTATATTCCACATATAAGCGAGATCATGTGGTACTTGTCTTTCTTTAACTGACTCATTTCACTTAGCATAATGCTCCCTAGTTCACTCCATGCTGTGCCAAAGGCCAAAAGGTCCTTCCTCTTCACAGCCCCATAGCATTCCATGGTGTGAATGTGCCACAGCTTTTTTACCCACTCATCTACTGATGGGCACTTGGGCTGTTTCCAAATCTTAGCTATAGTGAATTGTGCTGCTACGAACATAGGGGTGCGTAAGTTCTTTACGATTGGTGTTTGGGGTTCCTTAGGATATATTCCTAGAAGTGGGATCACTGGGTCAAATGGTAGGTCAATTTTTAATCTTTTGAGGAAACTCCATACTGCTTTCCATAGTGGCTGCCCCAGTCTGCATTCCCACCAGCAGTGTCCTAGGGTCCCCTTTTCTCCACACCCTCGCCAGCACTTGTAATTTGTTGACTTGTTGATGGTAGTCATTCTGACAGGTGTGAAGTGATACCTCATTGTGGTTTTAATTTGCATCTCTCTGATGATTAGTGACATTGAGCATTTTTTCATATGTCTCCTAGCCATTTCTATGTCCTCTTTGGAGAAGTGTCTATTTAGGCCCTTTGCACATTTTTTAATTGGGTTGTGTGTCTTCTTTTTGTTAAGTTGTAAGAGTTCCTTATATATTTTGGATATTAACCCTTTATCCGATGTGTCATTGGCAAATATGTTCTCCCACACAGTGAGCTCCCTTTTCATTTTGTTGATGGTTTCCTTTGCTGTGCAGAAGCTTTTTATTTTGATGCAGTCCCGTTTGTTTGTTTTCTCCTTAGTTTCTCTTGCCCTAGGAGATGTATCAGCAAACATATTGCTATGAGAGATGTCTGAGATTTTACTGCCTATGTTTTCCTCTAGGATTTTTATGGTTTCATGCCTTACATTTAAGTCTGTTATCCATTTTGAATTTGCTTTTGTGTATGGTGTAAGTTGGTGGTCCAGTTTCATTTTTTTGCATGTACCTGTCCAATTTCCCAACACCATTTATTGAAGAGATTGTCTTTACTTCATTGTATGTTGTTGCCTCCTTTGTCAAATATTAATTGGCCATAATGGAATGGGTCAATTTCTGGGTTCTCTGTCCTGTTACACTGATCGATATGTCTGTTCTTGTGCCAATACCAGGCTGTTTTGATTACAGTGGCTTTGTAGTATAACTTGATATCTGGTATTGTGATCCCTCCAACTTTGTTCTTCTTCCTCAAGATTGCCGTGGCTATTTGGGGTAGTTTTTGGTTCCAGACAAATTTTTGAAGTGTTTTTTCTAGATCTGTGAAATATGCTGTTGGTATTTTAATAAGGATTGCATTGAATTTACAGATTTCTTTGGGTAATACGGACATTTTAATGATGTTAATTCTTCCAATCGATGAACATGGTATATTTTTCCATTTGTTTATATCTTCCTCTATTTCTTTTTTCAGTGTTCTGTAGTTTTCTGAGTAAAGGTCTTTTACATCTTTGGTTAAGTTTATTCCTACATATTTTATTTTTTTAATTGTAATGGTAAATGGGATTGTTTTTTTTAGTTTCTTTTTCTGAGAGTTCATTATTGATATAAAAATGCCATTGATTTCTGGTTGTTAAGTTTATATCCTGCTACCTTGCTGAATTCATTTATTAAATCTAATAGTTTTCTGGTGGAGTCTTTAGGATTCTCTATGTACAATATCATGTCATCTGCAAATAATGACAGTTTTGTTTCCTCTTTTCCCGTTTGGATGCCTTTTATGTTTTCTTCTTGTCTGATCGCTGTGGCTAGAACCTCCAGTACTATGTTGAATAAGAATGGTGAAGAGGACACCCCTGTCTTGTTCTGTTCTTAGGGGAATTGGTTTTAGTTTTTGCCCATTGAATATGATGTTGGCTGTAGGTTTGTCATATGTGGCCTTTATTATATTGAGGTATGATCCCTCTATTCCCACTTTGCTGAGAGTTTTTATCAAAAATGGGTGCTGGATTTTATGGAATGCTTTTTCTGCTTCTATTGATAAGATCATGTGATTTTTATCTTTCAATTTGTTTATCACTATTTGTTAAAATCACTATTTTAAACACCAGACTGCTTAATTTTAAATTTCACAAGAAAATTTCTGTAGAAACATATGGGGAGAAATTTTTAAGAATTTTTATAGTAAATTAATTTAAAGTAAATGATCCTTTAGTCCATATTAGAAAAATAAAATATTGAAGACAGGAAGTGATAAGATTAGTATTTGTAATCTCAGTTTTATTTCAAATGCTCTGATACTTTCCTGGCTCCTTAATCTCATTTTCTGGGCCCTATAATTATTTTCTCCTTCTGTTGTCAAGTTCTTCAGGTAAGAAAAATACCAGGTTTGTAATAATAGCCATTTCTCTTGATCTGCCTATTTAAAGAGTCTTGCTCCAGGTGTGTTGGTTGAGCAGATGGCTTTTCTTCCTTTATTCTTTTGACCTGAGTGGTTGTGTGTGTGGCGGGTGAAGTTATATTTTTTCCCCTTTGAATCCTTACAATATACTGGTTTTATGTGGAAGCCAATAAATGGGAAATAGTAAGAATTAATATGAACAGAAGTTCTGCAATGAAAGCAGTAGGTTAATGATAATGGATTGAGTGGGATTGTTGAACCCATTGATATGGGAAAAAATGACATGCTTGGATAAAATAAAGATTCTAGGGAACTGAGCACATACTGCTATTTGTACTCTATATAGAGCATCCTGCTGTATGAAAGAGTTAGTGTAATGCTTTCGACATTTGTTTTTCTCAAACTTCTCTTTGAACATACACGAAAAAATATATATATGATATAAATTAACACACATGCACGCATTTTCAGGTTTCTTCATTTTTAAGTCTCTTCACATATATAAACCTCGAAGAGTGTTTTTCTCCTATGGGTATGATTCAGTGCATACTATTGCATGATCATATAGTTACATTAACCTGACCAGTATGCCCAGTATACTCTCATTAGTTTAATGTAAGAATTCCAGCTAAATATATACACAATTTCTATATGATTCAAAAAGTTAAGTATGTAAGAATAAATATTATTAAGTAAAAATTTACATTTGAACAATATCCAGAAACAAGTGGAATGCCAGAAACATAAATTAAAAGATTTACCAGAGCAGTTTTGTTTTTTCCTTTCTATATAAAGGAGTTTGTTTTACAAGCAAAGTAACAAATGGCTTTAAACAATCTTCTTGTTGCTAGTCTCTTAGATACTTAAACGGACCTTATACCTTTTAGGTTTAAACATAACAAACTGAAACGTTATAAAGATGCTTAGTAAAATAGATGGTGACTCATCACAAAAATTAGAATTTTTCTTCCCCACTAGAGGTCCTTGACATTGTATACAACAGATGTTAATTCCTTTTTTAGATTTCCTGCCTGTCTTTTAATCCTTGTCTTAACAACAACTTAGCTATGTGTATTAATATCTTTAAAAATATAATGCTTTTTAAACAGTTTCTTAGATTGTAGCTTATTATTTCCTGGTTGTTATAAACAACCTACTTATTTTAAAATATTTTTAAAAAATTATTTCTATCTGATAATAGAATATGGTTGTTTCTGATGATTATAGTATCAATCAGGTATAATAAAAATAAGTTAACTTTAAAAAACTTGGCTCAATTGTTAGAAAAATCTTGCCAAGTAGTGTAGATACAATGGCAAACAATAATGAAAAAGGAAGTTAAAACTGGACTTTCAGAAGACTGAGTGATATTCCTCTTTTGATTACTCAGTGGCTATGTGATTGTGGTCAATTCATGTCTCTTTCTGAGATATCTCAGTTTCCTCACTTATATAATTATGTAGGTCCCGTTGGGTGCTAAACATTCAGAAACATGAGGGCCTGATATTTGTGTGTTTGTGTTTATGTGTATAGTTTTCTTTTTGTCTTTTAATCCTCACCGGAGGATATTTTTTCCATTGCTTTTCAGAGAGAGTGGAAGGGAGAGAGAGAGAGAAACACCAGTGTGAGAGAGACACATCAATTGGTTGCCTCTTGCACATGCACCGACCAGAGCTGGGGATGAGCCTCCAACTGAGGTACGTGCATTTGACCAGAATCACTCAGGACCCTTCAGTCCATGGGTCAAAGCTCCAACCACTGAACCAAATCGGCTAGCGCTGTGTATAGTTTTGAAGTGGGAGTGAGGGTGCTGTTATTGAACTATATCTTATAAAAAAAAAATTTAAGATTAAATACCAATCTATGAAATGTAGATTTTATTTTACATGCAATATATGCATGTGTTGGAAGGGAAGGGAGATTAGTTTGAACCAAAGATTACCATGATCAGGTTGGAGAGAAATATATTAAGAAGCCACAGTAAAAGCAAGGGGCAGCTGGCCTAAATAAAGGTGGTAGTTAAGGAAATGGAGAATTCATTTATTTTCACCTGCAATAATTGGTTCATGATTTTTTTTTCTTAAAACTCTGTGTCAAAAGGTAAGCTTAAAAATTACTGGAGGTATTAAGCACATCATGAAAAAAGAAAAAGCACAAATACTGTAGAATCTACATGGAATTAAACTACAAAATCAAGTGGGTAAAAGTATAGAAAACTTAGCAAGGAAAATATTAATCATAGACAGTATATACATTCCCAGCAAACCAAAATTAGAAGAATAAGAATACATATATATTAATGATATTTTATCTATTAAAAGCACTAGCTTAACATAGGCAGTAAAGTCACAGACATCTCATCTTATGTAGTGAAATTTTCACCAGTACATCTCGTAGGAAAGAGAAACAAAGGGAAAAATAAACAAATGGGCTACATCAAACTAAAAAGTTTCTGCACAGTGAAAGAAATCAGCCTCAAAATACAAAGGAACCCCACAGTATGGGAGAACATATTTGCCAAGGACACATCTGATAAGGGACTGATTTCCAAAGTGTACAATGAACTCATACAACTCAACAAGAGGAAGAGGAAGACAAACAGCCCAATTAAAAAATGGGCAAAGGACCTGAACAGACACTTCTCCAAAGAGGACATACAGATGGTCAAGAGGCATGTGAAAAAATGCTCAACTTCTCTAATCAGAGAGATGCAAATTAAAACCACAATGAGGTATCACCTCACACCTGTTAGAATGGCTCCATCAACAAATCAACAAATGACATGTGCTGGCGAGCGTGTGGAGAAAGGGGAACCCTGGTGCACTGCTGGTGGGAATGCAGACTGGTGCAGCCTCCATGGAAAACAGTGTGGAGATTCCTCAAAAAATTAAAAACGGAGCTGCCTTTTGACCCAGTGATCCCACTTCTAGGAATGTTCATTAATTTTTATTGCTGCATAATATCCATTATGTGACTGGACCATTTCTTTTTCCATTCTCCTATTCTGAACATTTAGATAATTTTCACTTTTGAAGTTTTATGTAAAAGCTTTTATAATCATATGTGTACATATATTTTAGTCCATATCCGTGTCATCTGAAAAAATAGATTTTCTCGTTCTTCTAAAGTTTATACTTCCAGTGTTATCTTTTGATAAATTTATTGTCTATACAAAGTAAGAAGATTAAATAGAGGTTTTTCTAATCTTAGCATGATTGATGGTTTTGAACTGGAAATGTATTGCTTGTGGGGGCTTGTCCTGTGTGTTTTAGGATATTTAGCGGTAGCCCTGGCCTGTCCACATGAGACACCAATAGCAACCTCCACACAGTCCTAACTGGAACTGTCTCCAAACATTTCCAAATGTCCCAAAGGGAGGGGGAGGAGAAGAATTTGTACTGGGTTTAGAATCATTAGAATGGAATTTCCCCCCAAATTAATAAATAATATTGATTATGTCTGTTACAGGAAAAAATATTCTGTGATTTCATCTTCAAAAAAATAATTTTATAAACAAAAGCTTAAAATTGTTCTAAAAATAAATTTGAATATGAATTTCCCATTTTCAAAAATAATTCCAAAAGAATAATGTTTAAACTGTTTATCCTGAATTCCAGTCTTTTATCAGCAGTTATTGCCCACTGTATCTCTTCACCAATATCACAAACTTCCTCTTTTATTAGCTAATTGCAACACAGAAAAATTCTAATACATGCTCTTGTGGCTAAGTGGGACCAAATAAATCTGTATTCTTGAATCTGCTATTTACTACTTTTATAATAGTGAGTTAACCTCTGTAGTTCTCAAACCCAGCATCTGCACAATGTTGTTGCCATTAGCGTGAAGTTACTGTGAGGTCTTAATGTGGTTCTGTATGAGATGTATGCAAAGCATTGGTATAATAAAATACCTAACACTATTGAATTTATTAGATAATAACATGAAATATAATTAAGATGTCATTGGCAATAAACCTGAATTAATCAGCTCTCAGAAAAAGCCTGTTGCATAATACAGTGATCTTTGATGAACATATTTGTCTGTCAGAATGAGGGAAAGCCTTCCACTGCTAAAGAGAAACCAGATGGCACTAAAAGAAAAGAAAGAATTGTAGGGGCCAGGAGAGAGCAAATTTGACTTAATAATAATAAAATGTAGTAAAAAAAACTAAGAGATGATGAATTTCAAGTATTTATTCTCACTATTTTTATTGTAACTTATCTAACTACAAACTAACTTAATTTCTATGATAGCTGTATTGAGCAACTGGATCTCAAGATTCTTGAAAATTCAACAATGAACTCTTATGAACTGGTACAAACTGCCTTCAGCAAATCACTGAAAAGCACCCAACTGTTAAAATACACGAGCAATACGTACACATGTGCTTTGTTATCTCAGAAGCAGGCACTACGAATTCAAGTTCTTTTCAACAAATGTCTGGCCAAAAGTGTCTCTGTATTATTAAAATATCTATAAACCTGAGTCTGAGGTTCGTTTTCAGCATTCCATAACAATAAAAATAATGTAGATCATTTCTTCTAGCTTATGAGTTTAAGCATTTCATGAACACAAAATATATCTATAAAATAAGTATCTAGAAGTAGTCATTTAACTTGATTTATTGTGCTAGATTGACTTTGACTGTGGAGAGTGTTTTCTTTTTTCTTATATAATGTAGAGTATTAGAATCCAGGAAAGAAACTAATTGATGTATATAAACATGATTTTTCCCCCCCATTATAAAACTAAGATTTCATTAACTTTAATGATATCTGTTTTCTTCCAAGAACAATATTATAAGATAGCAGAAAAATTTGTAGAGCAAATACGCTCCATGAAATCCATTTAAGTAATCTGTAAGTCTGTAGGCCTCAGGTTAAGATTTAAATTAATATTTTTCAAAATCACTTCTTTTTCCTTCAATTTTTTGAGCTAATTTTAAGTAACTGAATCCCATAGTGATATAGTTGTATCTAAAATTACACATTGAATGCTTTATGGATAATGTAGCCTCTTCCTAAGATGGTTTCAAACTGATTGTTTTTCACTAGACAGAGCACTGCTGTTTATTATTTTTGCAAGAGCTTGAAAGATGTAATTTTAATGACAATATTGGTTCTATTTTTAATCATTCCTACTGTCCATTCCCTACTAAAGTTAGCTGACCTTTGCTTTGAGCAAAAATAAGTAATTCCCAAAACACCAATCAAAGAACTTATGCTCCCCTATGTTCATAGCAGCACAATTTACAATAGCTAAGATCTGGAAACAGCCCAAGTGCCCATCAGTAGATGAGTGGATAAAAAGTTGTGGGGCATTTACACCATGGAATACTATGCAGCTGTAAAGAGGAAGGAGCTCTCACCCTTTGGCACAGCATGGAGGGAACTAGAAAGTATTATGCTAAGTGAAATAAGCCAGTCAGAGAAAGACAAGTACCACATGGTCTCACTTATATGTGGAATATAATAAAATAAACTGATGAACAAAGTGGATCCAGAGACACAGAAGCATGGGACAGACTGAGGGATCTCAGAGGGAAGGAGGGGAGGGGGAGTGGGTGGGGAGAGATTAGTCAAAAAACTTATATGTTTATAAGCATAACCCATGGATACAGACATTGGTCTGGGGAAAGCCTGGGAGTGGGATGGAAAGCCTGGAGATGCCTACATGGAAAATAATACAAGAATAAACTGTTTTTCATGCATTCCTAACTGTAAACCTCCTTTTACCCCACCATGTAGACAAGCATATAATATTATAAACTAGAGCACAAAGATTTGGAATTGTAAATTTACATCCAGATGTCCATGTGATTATGATCATCCAGTTGCTGAAGTTGATGTGCGAGTATTATGCTAGCCATGAAATCTAGTTAGGTTTTTATAAATAAGAATGTGCATGATTGTCTCCTTCGAAAGGAAGGAGGATCTTTCCATATGAGATCCTCCTTCCACATAAACATTCCATTCAGTCAGGGCTTGAATGCACTTATAATGTGAAGCTATATTTATAAATAGGAAGAGGACTTTTGTTTTTATTTTGATTTTATTATTAATCAATAAATAGCTTTTTTTTACATTTCAGAAAAAATTTTTTTTTAATCTTCACCCCAGGATACATTATCTATTGCTTTTCAGAGAGGGTGGGGGGGGGGGAGAGAGAGAGAGACATAGATGTGAGAGAGACACAGCAATTGGCTGCCTCCTGCCCAGGATGAGCCCTTGGCCAGAATCAAACCCCATACCCTTCGGTCCTTGGGCCGATGCTCTAACCACTGAGACAAACAGGCCAGGATACATTTCAGAAATTTTAATACTTTCATTTGGCAATAAGAAACCTAAGAATTAAAAAACAAAAATTTCCAGAGGGAGACCTTTAACCAAAATATAAATTTATGTGATTTGGGAAGACAAATCTTAAATGTATATTTTTGGCCTATGTGACAATTTTATAATCAGTACGAAAAAGTTAAAGTTAGTTGAAATAATTTTAAAAATGTCAAAACCAATCCAGGCAACATAACTATACAATCTTGCTGTAAAACACTTATATCAAATTCTGCCCAAAATATTTATGTATCTAGTAAATGTAGTTGCTCAAGTCATTTTTCATTGCTGGTTGGCTTTTTCATTTTACATCTTTCTTTCAGGTGTTGAAACAGCTCAGCTCTGTTATTAGCATGTTTCAAACATCCAGCATTGGTAGTTTGTACACTATAAAAGCAGAGAATATGTATTACCTGGAATAATAAAAACATGAAAAATGTAGAATAATTGTCATTCAATCATGTAACTATTGTAGAAAATACTTAACCCATGTATGTTGCCTTTCTTTAATAACCATATTCTTTTTACCAGTCAAAGAAATGCTTTGCCACTCTTTCAGGGGTCTGTTCTGTTAGATTTTCCTACATCTTGAGCAGGGCATGCAAAAGGTTTTGAATGGAGGAAAAATTTCTTACTGCCAAGGTTAAGAATAAAATAATATTCTGGATCTTTGGATGTCTCACAAGCCATTAATATTTATATGTTATCAAAAATAAGTGCAAGTGATGGTTTAATGTTGAGACTCATTTTTCAAAACACTCAGAAAAAAAGGTCTGATTTATTACTATCCTTTTTACATTGTGGAAAAATATATATTTATTGAGCCACTACTGGATGATTGGCACAGAATCGAGTGAACAGAATAGGCATATAGTTAAGGCAGAGTTCATCTTTAAAGAATTTAAAATTTGGTAAGGGGGTGAACATATAAACTTAATTTACTATGACATAAGGTATGCCTACACAGTGCTAGGAGATCGTGCAAGAACATCTAACTGTATCTGGGGGCTTGAAGTTATCATCCCAGAAAAAATAAGCACAAGTAATTGTATCTGTATTAAATGCCTTTCTTTTTGCTTCAGGCAGCCTCCAAATGGTAAGTCAAATTGTTACCTTCGGTACTTAATACTGCACTAGTTAAGGTTCGTTAGTTGCAAAGCCAATTTTGTCCAACTTATGTTAAAAAAATGGGAGAAGAAAATTAGAAGCAAAGTCAAAGTTGAACTTTCACACCATGAGAAGGAAAAAAAAAAAAAGGCAGGGTGCTAGTCCCCCCTATTGCATCATTTAGAAGCTTCCAGACTGTCTTTACCCTCGAGTTCCTTTCCATTCTGCACCAGAAATAAGGGTGCCGGGGCATCCGAGTGTAATTCTCCCACTTGAGATTTTGATCTGATTCAGCCAGTTTTCACAGGGACTGGCCTGCATCGATTCTTCACTCTTGTTTGTGCAGCCAGTCTCTCCCTCTCTAGGGACCTCGCCCCCTTTGGATAATACATTCAGGCTTCTCTGTTGCAGACAAAGCAACGCAGAAGAAAACTTTCCCTCAGCCTTGTTGGCCACTCAACCCTTTTCTTCCTATGGCTTTTTATTATGAAATTTACTCTATACCTGATATGTTCATTGACTGTCCCCTATTTCTTACCTACACTTTGGCGTCTGATCCTGAACATTCCAGAAGTTGCCTTTAAAAAGATTTTTTAACTAACAAAACCCTTTTATGTAGTTTCTTGTTCCTTATACTCTTAAGTTCTCTGTATATTCTCATAGGCCCTGCCTTAAAACTCTCCCACCTCACTTTTCAGGCGCTATCTGCTTGTCCACCTGCCCCTGATAGCACTTCTCTCTCTCTCCTATGACATTTCTTTCATCGCCCACCTCCAAAATGTGAGTGCTCTCTAAGCTCTGTTCCTCAGCTATTTTCATTTCATGCCACTGTTTACACACTAACTAAATGTAGAGGTATAAGTTTGATTTCTTTTCCCTACTACAAACTTTATTTCTAACTATTGGTTAGGAATCTTCACCTATTGTCATGCTGGTGTCTCAGTCACACCAAATGGAACTTTTTTTTTTTAGGTCAAATCTATTGATAATACTTACATCTCTATTTCTGCTAATAATGTCGCCTTTCTTCTCAATCATGTTAAATACTGGAGATGCTCCTCATCAGTCTTCATGGCTCTGAAGAATCACTCTTCTCAGTCTTATAGTCAACGTTCCCAGATTAGCTACCAGTTATCTTTTGTCTAGATTAGCGTTTCTCACTAGGAGTTTCTATCGTCTTGTTACTCAAACTGTGGTTGACAGACCCACAATGTAGGCATCACCAGGGAATGTCTTTGAAATGAAGAATCCTCAGACCCTACTGAATCAGAATCTACATCTTAATGAGATCCTTTGTTTTGGGGTGACTTGTTTTGAGAAGCACTTTCCTGTTGAATTAGAGTTCATGAGATTTTTGGCTTTTTTTTGAGAGAAAGAGACACAGACAGAAAGACAGAAATGGAGAAGGGGAGAGGGTAGAGAGGGAGGGGAGGAGAGATAAGAGAAGAGGGGCACATGCTTCTTTTCTTGGATATTTACAGCATATTAGCCTGTTTAAAGCCTTACAGAAAAGAAATAAAATTCTGCTTGTAATACACAGTATAGGTCTTATAATGAGTATTATACACATAGCAACCATTCTACATTCACTGGTTTGATAATTTTCTATTTTTATATGGAATTACTGTTGCTATTCATGATTACCATCATCTACCTGCAAACAACCAATGGAAAGATTTATTTGAATGCTTTCAGTAAAGGATGTAATAGTTGCATTATATTATTTTTATATTAACTTTGTTCTCAAGAATTGTCTGGTGTGATGTTTTTAAGGAGAAAAAAAATCTCAACAGACATTCTGATTATCAAGGTATGTTATTGAGTCTTGGTGAGACTTTTGTAATCCGTTGAAAACCTACAGTTCAACCTTCTGTTGCTGTAAGAGGAATTTTAGTTTTCTCCTTGCTAAAAAAAAATCGATATGATACACCCACCTCTCCTACACCTTTTCACAATAAACGCTGTCTTCCTGTTTGAAGATTCTCTATAAAAAACATGGAGTATTCATAGATTGGTAAGGCTGCCAAAGGCACTTTAAATTGGGATCTCATTTGCAGGCTCATTAAAGCCTACAGAGACAGGACCTGGTCACCGCTAATTTGTCAACTGATATGCTCAGAGTGAAGTAGGCACTTCTATGCTTTCTTGTCCAATAATACTCAAATTGGCTCTAAGGGTTATGTCAGCCTTAGTAACGTGCTTTTAAAACCACAAGACTTCAAATGTAACATTAAGCTGTAGGTAAAATTATGACTGCAAAGTAATTCAGTTATGTGGGTTTACTTTTGTTTGCTTCAGCCACCAATAAAAGTCATTGAATTAAAAAAAAGTTGGGTAGATGTCAAGTACAGATCAATATACCACATGGGGTTTTAAATCAAGTTAAGGGAGTGACTGATTGAAGCAGACATTCCTTATTGTAATTATTTGGCTTTGTCTGTTTTTCATCTGCTTAAGTGAGCATTCATTTTGAAATATATCCATCCTTGCATATAATTTTTACATGATAATATCTATTATACTAGGTGGAATATATTTTAGAGATATAAACAGAAGCAATTTATGGTGGGATATATATAAAGCATTTAATGATTTCTTATTTCCTACCTCTTCTCTACTTTGGGGGTCTCAATCAGCATATTCAAAAAGCAGTATCTCAATCTCACAATGATGACTGAAAAATGAATAAATGAAAAGGACATTTTAATTCAATGAGACCATAGATTGAGAGTTTATAGCATGCCAAGCACTCCTGCATTCAAAGGATTGATAGCCCAGATAATTGCTTGCTTTTATATATAGCATAACTTTTATTCTTATTACAAACACTTCTTTTGAATATTGACATACAAATAAAGTTTGTTATTAAAATTTAAAAAGTGATTTTCCTCTCCTGTCGGGAACCTTTTAAAATAGTGATTTTGAAAGTAAGTGATGTCAAAAAGGGAAAAGAATTTAAATTATTTTTCTGTTGATCAAATGGACGTTGAAATTATTTCTGAGATTGAAGCACTCAAACTTTGTTTATCCAATCTGGAGCTGACAGGTAGTTCACTGCTCACTTTTTCTGAGGACATTAATCATATGCATATTTAAAACAATGAAATGGTATTCAGAAAGGGTATTGTGTCCTTGTTGTATTATGAAGAAAAATTACTGCTGATGGTATGTGCTTTTTCTAGAGTTAGTGGGTGGATTCCAGAGAGGAACACTGTGAGAGGTCACATTAGGTAGGCTTGACTTATGTGCCATAATCGATGAAGGAAAAAAGAATAAAGTAATGCCTTGTACTTTTCACACATCAACATAATAGAGAAATTTGGGGGCTGTTGGAAATTAGGTTTGTTTTAATTCTTAAATATTAATCATAATTAAAGAGCAGCAAAGCATAAAGTACAAAAACTAGAGAAATTTGTGTTCCAAAGAAGCTAGTTAGCCCAGCTGGTGCATCTCAGCTGGTCGGAGCGTCATCCCATGCCCTGAGAGGTCCCTGGTTCGATTCCCAGTCAGGGCACATGCCCAGGCTGTGGGCTCGATCCCCTGTAGGGGCGTGCAGGAAATAGCCAATCAATGTTTCTCTCCCATTGATGTTTCTGTCTCTCCTTCTCTCCCTCTTCCTTCCTTTCTCTCTCAAAATCAATAAAAAAACATTTTTAAAAAAGAAGCTAAACTTTTTGCCTTCTTAAAATTAAAATTTGTATATTCATAAGGCCTTGGTTGTGTTTCTATCTTTGCATACATCTGTTTTGGAAACTCCATCAATTGAAGAGTACTATGGACTGTAGATATGAGTAAGACATTATTTCTACTCCAAAGAAATTTGTAAAGTGATGCAATAAGCAAAACCAGTATTTAAAGAAAAAGGCAGAATATAGTGCCCTTGAGAGAGATACAAATGTAGATAAAAAATGCACTTCATTCATGCAACACAGAGTTTTCATAGACTATATGTCAAATACTATGCTAAGAATAAAAAATTAACTCTAGGGATATGAAAAAATCTTTAAGGCAAATCGAATTTAAGAGAGAAAAGAAAGGATTGATAGATACAATTTCCATCAATGGAGACAGAAGAGGAAGTGTACTCCAGGTATCTAAAATTATTATGATATAATGTGCTTACTGGCAAGTTTAAGTGTGTTCAGCAATAGAGAATAAGCAGTGATACTTCAGAGGTCAATTAATCTGGAAGCAAAGGATTATCCTAAGTGAAATAGACTGCGGTCGTCATTGTCTCTCAGTGCCAGGCTACCAATTTATAATATACTCTGTGATATTGGGGATGGGAGTGTATAAACTCCATTTTTATAACTTCTTTTCTGTCTGGGAAGCAATGTTGTGTGATTGAAAGGTCAGAGTTGAGAAGGAACTCTTTCTGCCTTCAGCTTCTGTCAGCATCTTTTCAGCATCAATGGTCAGTAGCAGCTCCAAGGTCATTTGATAGCACTTTCCAAGGTGGCCCAAGAATTACCCATAAAGTCCCTACCACCCTCCATCACCTCCTCTTCCCCCTTCTCCCCCAGTCCCCTGCCTGATCCCTTTGTTAGTCAGCACAGTAGCTTTGTTGAATTTCTAGTTTTTGGTAACATTTCTGGTCCTTTGTTTCTCAAGACTTAGGGGCCATAACTGCTTCTTATAGATTTTGCTTCAGCTTTTTAATTATCTGAGTAACCAATTACCTATATTAAATGTATGTTTTCTAATTATAATGGAATCAAACTAGAAATCAAAAACAGAAAGACAACTGGAGAATTCCCTGAACATTTGGATATTAAACAACTTTTAAGTATCTCATGGGTTGAAGAAGTCGTAAAAGAATTTTTTAAAAAATATGTAAAACCAAATGAAAATAAAAATTCATTGTATCAAAATATGTGTGATGCAGTTTAAGCGGACTGAGAGGGAAATTTATAGTGCTAAATATTTACATTAGAAGATAAAAAAATCTCAGAAATCACTCATATAAATTGTACCTCAAGAAACCATAAAGAGCCTGGCCGGGCATGGCTCAGCAGTTGAGCATCACCCTAGCATCCAGGAGACCAAGGTTCAATTCTCCATCAGGGCACATGCCTGGGCTGCAGGCTCAATCCCCAGTTGGAGGTGGGCAGGAGGCAGCCAATCAATGAGGACTCTCATCATCGATGTTTCAACTCTCTCTCTGTCCGTCTCCTTTCCTCTCTCTGAAATAAATATATATATATATCTTTATTGATTTAAAGAAACCATAAAGAGCAAATATGCTAAAGCAAGCAGAGATAGTGATAAAAATAAGAGCAGAAATAAATGAAATCAAATATAAGAAAAAATAAAGTCAATGCAACAAAGAGCTGGTTTGTCCAAAGGAAAAAAAATCAGTACATTTATTAAAACTCTAGCAAGACCCTCAAAAAAACAGAACAAACAAATCATCAATATTAGGAATGAAACAAGATAATACTGTAAGTACTGCAACCATTCAAAGTATGGTTATATTAACAACTGAGATATATTAACAACTTTTTACATGTATATTTGACAACATAAAAGAAACAGACTTCATCAAACAATACAAATTATTAAAATTCAGCCAAGATGAAATAGATAATTCAAGTAGTCTATTAAAAAGACTGAATATTTAATTTAAAAGATTCTGAAAAAGTAATCTCCAGGCTAAGTAAGTTTTTAATGGAGAATCTTACCAAACATTTAAAGGAGAATTAACACAAATTTTATACAATGTCTTCCAGGAAATACAGGTTGAGCAAATTTCCCAAAGGACACCATGGAGTCTGAAGCAGTGTATTAAGGAAATTAGAATAATGACCTTTGACAAATTAAATAAAGGACAGTGATTTAAATCAAGAAGGGGCAACTTGAAACAAGCAGAGAAGAGTTTCCTGTACAAGGCAATAGGAGAGGTGGTTTGTAGGTAGGGAAGAGGTATATGTGTGGAGCAATCACATGTGTAGTACATTCAGCACCCTACAAGAGAAGCAGAGCCTGGAGCCACCACTGATATAATGAGAATGACAATGGTGATGAAACAGACCGCTCAACAGTTTTCCACTCCAATTTAGTGTTGACATTGGCATCTATTTAGTTCTGTGCATCTAGGGAAAGAAAAACTGATGAATTGTGTGGTTGAATCTATATAACACTAAATAATTTTCATTTTAACTCCATTAAAACAGTTCTGGCTTCTCATTTATTCTAATACAGTTTACTCATCACCAGATGAATGACCCTAACCACTCCCCCAATGAACTCATTCTTCTGATGCAATCTCTGAATGTTTTGTCATTGCTTGATCTAGCTGCTGATATTCCTGTAGAGGGAAAGTTAAACAGATTCTTACTTCTTGATACAAGATAATGTCACCCAACAAGTTCGTAGACCAAAATAAACCACAACAGCTTAAAAGCTGTTAGGAAACAGGCCAAGCTTAAAAGGTTAGGAAACAGGCCAATTTGAAGATCTAGATAGAAACATTTGAGGGTGTTTCTACTGGAAATTATCAATTCCAATGGCTTCACATGGTTTGGGAAGCTCAGATTTCTAGGGAGAGAGTCTGGTTGGCCTAACTTAGTCCACTTGGCCCCGAGATCAGGGTACCTTTACTTATATTCCAACATAATTGTATCCAATGAGAAATCAGAGATTTTTTTTTTTTTTTTTACCATAAAATTAGGAACTGGACACTGAGTAGGAATAAACAGAAACTAAAGCAAATTAAAAAGAATCAGTGCTCAATGCTCAGATGTGTTTTGAACATAGTCCAACATCTTAGCCTGATAGTCAACCTCTTGTCTTTTCCTGGCTTCTATATACTGTTTTATTGTTAAACAATATTTCAACATATTGTTGTATTTAAAAAAGGTCAGCAAATGCTTAACAGAGAATGGTCCATTAATTGAATTAATTAGCCCCATTTCTTTTTACATCTTTAGTGTCCTGTCTTAGGTTAAATGCAACATACTGTTGCTACAATTCACCTTCTCTGAGTCACTGTACTCAGATGCTTACCCTGTAGCTTAAGGCCCTCATGAAAGCCTCAGGTGAACATAAATATCCTTCTCAGATGATTTAGACTTGGAAAAACTGGTATGTTTTCTGAAGGAAAAAAAAAAGACTTACCAAATGTTCCTGAATTTATTAATTTTATTTAGATGTGCATAATTAATAGATCATTAAACCTGAGTGACTATCTGCCAAGCATTGGGCTAAGTATTAGAGCTATAGTGGTGAAGAAAAGTTCAGAATCCTGCTTGTCATAGAGTTTACAAGTTAGTGAGTTTGACAAATATTAAGCAAGTAAATAACAAATATACTGTATAATTAATAATTACCCTAAGCCCTATGAAAGGAAAATATAAATACTTCAACACCAGACTATAAAGTTTACATAATGTTAGAACAACTGTTTAAAGTATGTTCAGCATTTGGACAGATCCTTACACAAACACATTTATTGATGCTGTGATAATTTTGGTAATCTTTCTTATTCCAAACATTTTTCAAAGAACTAAAGCTACAAAAGCAAATAAGATAGAGCTCTTCCCTCATTGAGCTTATGGTGTTGTGAGGGAGAGCCATAGAAAAGCTAAATATAACAACATAGGGTGTTTCATTATATGTATACTTTGGAAAGTTAACATAATTGTTAAGATGCATAAATTCATGGCACAATTAATTAATTTTTACCTTGGTATAAGGTATATGTTATAATATATATGCAAATAGTTAAAATAGATTATACCATAAAAATACAAGGAATCTTAAATATATTGTTTAATAAGGATATTAAGTTATCAAGAATTCTACCTCCATTAATATAAATTATTGACATTTCAATAGTTACATCCTGTATTGATTAAACATAGATTAGTCAATTATCTTGATATTGCCTTAAGCATTCTATTTTCAGATCTTAACTGATATTTATCTGTTGAACGTAGAGGCTCAATGTAGCAGAGCTGTTAAGAATATGACATCTGGAGCCAGCTTATAAAAATCCAGTGCTCTTGCCACTCATCACAAGTTTTGATCCTTGGATAAGTTAAGTTCCCTGTACTTCTGTTTCTTCATTAGAAAATTGGCTGTAACAACAGGATCTGATTAATAAGATAATTTTGATAATGAAATGAGGTGCCATTATATGTTTTCTATATCTTAGATTAATGTCTAGCATAAAAGTGTTTGTTCTTACTAAAAATGGACATATTTAGGTAGACAAAAAAGGAAACAAAAAGGAATATGTTCTTCCAAGCTTTTAAAAAATATTTGGAATGAATCTTTCCAAGAAAAAATGCTTACTTAGGCATTAGTTGTTCTTTTTAAAATAATATTTATTTTGTTTGTATAAAGTGTTAGGACGTCACAGCTTTTCAGGATTATCACAATGGATGGCAATTTTTCCCTAACAGTTTTGACGTCAATTCTTATTGACGTCAAAGGGCTTATGTGCCAGTGTTTCATGGAACTATTCAACCTCAAAAGCCACTTTTAGATAAATCATCCAGGGCAATAATGGTCTCTGAATTCAGGTCATATCAATTGAGGAAAAAGTGATATTTTAAAAACATATTCCATCATTGTCTGTTTTAATTATGCAATTTATTTTTAATTTGCAAGCTGACATGTAATGAAGCCCATTTTCAAATTTAATTTTCTCATACTGGTCAAGAACCCTTAGTTTTAAATATTAGGCTGGGTATATTTATAACTATCAAGAAAAATCTCTAATGAAAATTATTTTCTTTCTATTTACAAATTATTAAAGTTTCTTTTCAGAACACTCTAAGAAGAGCTTCAAAGCTGAATCACAATAATGTGATGTATACATAATATTGGTATAGATAAGAAAGAGCAGGCTACAAAAAGCATATACAATGATTAGGAGACAATATTGCACCTGTTTCAGGAGATTTTTCTTTATGCTCAGATTTTTGAGAATCTGACATTTAAAAATATGGTTACAATATAAAGACAGGAAATTATTCACCATAGGATGAAATGAATTGGGTTTTAATGGACATAGCTTTGGAGGACTGTGCAGGTCACATTCAAAATCAAGCTTTTTCTCCTTCAAACTCTTCAAGTTGTATGCAAGGAAATCAGACAATAGAAAACCATCACAAAAAAGAGTCTATTTTTAAAGGAACATTTAATTGAGACTTAGAATAAGCTTTATCTTATAAACATGATTGTTTTCAGAATGCAAGGAACTTTAAAAAATATTAAGGTAGCCCTGTGGCATGGCTCAGCTGCTGGGCATCAACCTATGATCCAGGAGATGGAGATTCGATTCCTGATCAGGGCACATGCCCGGGTTGCGGGCTTGATCCCCAGTAGGGGGTGTGCGGGTGGCACCCGATCAATGACTCTCATCATTGATGTTTCTCTCTCTCTCTCTTTCTCTCTCTGCAATCAATAAAGACATATTTTTTAAAAAATTAAAGTATAATTGACATGTAACATTATAGCATTATATTAGTTTCAGGTGTTCAACATAATGAATTGATATTTACATATATTGCAGAATGACCACCACATCTGCCACCATACAGAACTAGAAAAGTTTTTTTTCTTCTGATAAGAATTGTTAAGAGCTACTCTCTCAGCAACTTTTAAATATGCAATACTGCATTATTAACTATAGTTACCATGCTTTACATTATATCCCCAGAACTTAATTATTTTATATATAAATGGAAATTTGTACCTTGGGCCCCCCCTTGACCCATTTCATTTCACCCATCCCAATCTTCCGTCTTTGGCACCAATCTGTTCCCTGTCTCTGTGAGCTTGGGGGGTTTTTCGTTTGTTTTGTTTTGTCTTTTTGTTTCGATTCCACATATAAGTGAGATCATGCAACATTTCTCTCTGTTGATTTGACTTATTTCACTTAATGCCCTCAAGATCCATCCATGTTGTTGCAAATGGCAGGATTTCTTTCTTTTGGTGACTGAATAATATTCCAATATTATACACACAACACTTTCTTTATTCAGTCAGTCAGTCCTTGATGGACATTTAGGTTGCTTCCATATTTTGGCTATTGTAAATAATTCTGCAATAAACATGTGGGTGCATTTATCTTTGCAAATTAGAATTTGCATTTTCTTTGGATAAATAACCAGAAGGGAAAATGCTCAATCACATGGTAGTTCTATTTTTAATTTTTTGAGGAGCACCTATAATGTTTTCCATAATGACCGAACCAGTTTACATTTCAACCCACAGTGCACAAGGTTTCCGTTTTCTTCATATCCTGCAAAAAATTATTTCTTGTCTTTTTGATAATAGCCATTCTAACAGATGTGAGATGATGTCTCATTATAATTTTGATTTGCATGATTAGTGATGTTGAGCACCTTTTCATGTACCTGCTGGCTGTTGGCCATTTGTACGTCTTCTTTGGAAAAATGCCTATTGCCCTTTTTGTAATAGGATTTTATTTTGCTTTTATATTGTATGAGTTCCTTACACAGTTTGGATATTAACAGATATATAATTTACAAATATTTTCTCCCATTTTGTAAGTTGCCTTTCAATTTTATTGATGGATTTCTTTGCTGTACAGAAGCTTTTTAGTTTGATATAGTTTCTCATGTTTATTTTACTTTTGTTGTTTTGCTTTTGGAGTTAAGTTTAAAATCGTCACCAAGACCCATGCCATGAATCTTACCACCTATGTTTTCTTCTGGATGTTTAGGTTTTCAGGTCTTACATGTAAGTCTTTAATCAATTTTGAGTTGATTTTTGTGTATGGTGTGAAATAGTGGTTCCAGTTTTTTCTTTTGCATGTGGCTATTTAGTTTTCCAGCACCATTTATTAAAGGGACTATCTTTCTCATTGTGTATTCTTGGCTCCTTTGTTGTAAATTAATTACCCTACATGTGTAGGGGTTTTCTGGGCCCTCTTTTCTGTTCCATTGGTCTGTGTGTCTGTTTTCATGCCAGTACCATGCTGTTTTGATTATGATAGTTTGAAACCAGCCAGTGTGGTGCCTCGAGGACTGTTCTTTATTCCCAAGATTGCTTTGGTGTGGGGTCTTTTGCAATTTCATACAAATTTTAAGATTGTTTTTCTACTATGAAAAAGTGCCATTGGAATTTTGATAGTGATTAAATTGAAGCTGTATTTTGCCTTTGGTAGTATGGACATTTTAAGAATATTGTTTCTTCCGGCCGGGCGTGGCTCAGTGGTTGAGCATCAACCTAGGATCCAGGAGATCGAGGTTCAGTTCCCCATCAGGGCCCATGCCCGGGTTGTGGGCTCCATCCCCAGTTGGGGGTGTGCAGGAGGCAGCCGATCAATGACTCTCTCATCATTGATGTTTCTATCTCGCTCACTCCGTCTCTCTCTCCCTTCCTCTCTCTGAAATCAATAAAGATATATTTTTTAAAAAGGAAAAGAATATAATTTCTTCTAATCCCTGAGCATGAAATATCTTTCCATTTATTTGTGTTGTCTTCAATTTTTTTCAATAATGTCATCTCAAGCATGTTTTATTTTAATACAGAGGTAGACAAAACTAGTTTTACAGTTGTGAGTACATGAAACAGTTTATTATTGTATTATTATTTATACAACTATAAACCTACTTTCGCCCACTCCTGTATTTATATTTATCTCTCAGCCAGTATACTGAGGAGGTTAATTGAAGAAATTCATCTTCAGTTTCTCATACTAACTTCAAGGACAAATACCACCCAGATGGTATTTCACAACAATGAGGATAAATACCATGACTCTTGTTATCAAATTTCCACAATCATATAGCATCTGTCTTTCCAACAAAGTTCTTTGTCAAATTCACCCAAAACAAATCCATGTGTACATACATTTTTAATACATAGTGCAGGTGGGTATAATTACTAGGAATATATCCTAAGAAACCCAAAACACTAATCAGAGAGAATTCACGCACCCCTATGTTCATAGCAGCAGAGTTTACAATAGCTAAGATCTGGAAACAGCCCAAGCGCCCGTCGGTAGATGAGTGGATAAAAAGCTGTGGGACATTCACACCATGGAATACTATGCGGCTGTAAAGAAGAAGAATCTCGTACCCTTTGGGACAGTATGGATGGACCTGGAGAATATTATGCTAAGTGAAGTAAGCCAGGCAGAGAAAGACAAACATCACATGATCTCACTCATACGTGGAATCTAAAGAACTTAATAAGCTGATGAACAGAATAGATTCAATGACATGAAAGCATAGATGAGACTGATGAATGTCAGAGGGATGGAGGGGGGTGGGTGGGTGGAGGGGGAGAGAGTAACCAAAGAATTTATGTGCATATATGCACAACCCAAGGACACGGACAATAGTGTGGTGAAGGCCTGGGGGGGATGGGTGCAGGGTAGAAGAAGTCATTGGGGAAAAAGAGGACATCTGTAATACTTTCAGCAATAAAGATTAAAAAAAAAACTGTTACAAATTTCAACATAGACTCTTCCTTTCAGATTACTTGTCATTCTAGAAATTATTGAAATCTAAGTTGCAATTTAATAAAAATTTTAAGATTAAATCACATATAAGATACAATAGAAAGCTATTTGATTTAAAAAAAAAAAAAAGAAACTAAAAACAAACACCCTGCATTTTTTAAGGCAGAATTTTCTAAACTGCTGACAATATAAACCATATTTAAACAGTTAAATCACTTAAAGCTAGAAATTCATAGCATGTTGTTTTAAATATTTCGTTGTTAGATAAAGACTATCTGTTCTCTTTCAAAAATAGCATTAGTGTGATTATTTGTCACAACTCCATACCAGTACAATTGGAATTTTTTGAGTGCCTTTGCAGGGCTCTGGGCAAATATAATTACAATTTGGGAAATAAGTCCAACAAAGAGAAAAATGAATAAATGGCTTTCAGGGTGTTAGAGAGAGTGATGGGATGACCTTCTAGGGTTAGAGAAGTCACAGTAAAAAGCATCAGTTAAATTCACCTATCTGATATATTAGGAAAAACATCATGACTGAATATGTATGTTTTGTCTTTTTGGAAAACCATTGGTGGTCTAAATAATGAAGTGAGATCACACCATATAAAATACAGCCATTTTCAGGACACTGTGTGGATGACCATTGCTAGGTCAGTTACACTGTGACCCTCATTCATCGTGGAGACAGCCCAATAAATTGCCCGGCGTATTAGAGTTGCTAATTTCCCACATAAAACTTCCATTTCAAAACTACAATTTATTTTTTATAGGCATTCAATTTTGTGCTTTAAACTGTGTTTTGCTGCATTTTCTACGGTTCCTTGAGTATAGTTTAGAACTTAGATGATGGATGCCTGAGAAAGTTAGACTGAATGGCTTCCTCTATAATTCATGGTATCATCACTCACTCTTAAGGCCTCTTTACAATGCCAGTTACCTTCTTTGAAGTAGCAGGAGATTTCTCCCCGATTTTGAAAATTACCTCTTAGGTCAGCAATATGCTTGCTGCCCTAAGTGAATCATGAAGCCTCTGCTGCTGTCATTCGGTGGTTAAAAAAAGAAAATGGAAAGTCACGTACTTAAACATTAACCTCAGACATTAGAACTAATGAAGGAGAGAGGTGAGAGTCATAAAAACTGCTAGTCCACGTGTGAGCACACATGCATGCGTGTCCACGCTTATGTGTATTTGTGTTTGTATACATGTGTGTGTAGGCACACACATGTGCAGAACTCTCCTGTGTGCTTTGCATGTGCTGATTTTTTTAATTCTCTAAGCCACTCGATGGGTTAGGTGCTGTTATCATTCTCACTATGAGAGGGACCAAATGGTGACAGCAGGTTCCTGCGCTTCCCTCTCCATGGAGGTACTGAATGAATGTGCAGCGACCTACAGGGCTGAGAGGAGTCCAGAAACCAGCCGAGTGACTTTACATATTGGGCCAATGAGAAAAAACCCACATCTAAGCATGTAGGCAAAGCGGAGACATGCTTTCCCCATGAACCCCGCTTTGGCACAGGGCCATGCAATCGGAAGGGAGCCTCAGCTTCCAGGTGTCCCCGAGGAGGGCAAGGTTTGAAGCGCATGTCTGGTGCCCCCTGAAGGTGGGCTCCCCGAACACCTAGCTCTGAAGGCCAAAGGGGCTTTGGGCTTTGGGGAGCAAATAAGCAGCTCTGGACGGGCACGGGGGCCTCAGCCAAGACCCCCCTCCCCGCACCCCGGGGCCCAGCGCCCGCCCCCTGGCCTGCCTTGGAGAGGGTGTGACTACACGCCCCGCAAGCGGCTGCCCGCGTGGGGCTGTTCATCTCCTCACACCGAGGAACCGGCTGAGATCTCCCACGGCCCCGGGAGCCAAGGGCACTTCTGCTGCCCCGCCCCGCGGCTCGCAGTGACCGTAACACCAGGTCACCGTCCCTCTGGAAGGAGCTTGTACACACACAGGGCGCCCCAGCTTTCAGGGCTGCTGCCCGGGGGACATAACCCCAGACCGCCGGACTGATAGCAACGGGGCTCGCATTCTCAACCCACCAGGACTGCAATTTTTATTTTTTTTAAATTTAATCTTTATTGAGTATATTTCACATGTAAAAATTGTGAAAAATTTAAAGTATACATTGTAATTATATATATATACATATGTACATACACATATACATATATACGATTCCCCCATCTAGCTAATTAACACATCCATCACCTTGTTTATTTATTTATAATATTTATGTTTTTACTCTTTCAAAATTTAATTACAATACAGTATTATCAACTGTAGTTATCATGTTAACATTAGACCCTCAGAAGTATGTATCTTACCTGGAATTTTGTACTCTTTACCAGCCTCTTTTCTACTCTCTGTTTCTATGTTTGACTTTTTTGTTTTAAATTCCACAGATAAGTGATATCGTGCAATAGTTATCTTTCTCTGTCCAATTTATTTCACTTAGCTTAATACCCTCCAAGTTTATTCATGTTGTCACAGATGGCAGAATCCCCCTTTATTTAATTGTTTAAAAAACTTTAGTGAAGCCCGGCCAGGTGTGGCTCAGTGGTTGAGCATCGACCTAGGATCCAGGCGATCGGAGTTCGATTCCCGGGCAGGGCATGTGCCCGGGTTGAGGGCTCGATACCCAGTTGGGGGCGTGCAGGAGGCAGCCAATCAATGACTCTCTCATCATTGATGTTTCTATCTCTCTCTCTCCCTCTCCTTTCCTCTCTCTGAAATCAATAAAGATATATTTTTAAAAAATATATAAAAAAAATTTTCTTGAAGACATTTCTTAATGAATGATAAATGGAGGTCCCCCCTCCAATTAGTTCATATATCCTTTCCTTTTTAAAAATTAGATTTATTGGGGTGACTTTGGTTAATAAAATTATATAAGTTTCAGGTATACAATTCTATGGTACACCATTTGCATATTACATTGTGTGGCCACCTCCCAAAGTCAGGTCTTCTACTGTCACCATGTATTTGGCCCCCTTTACCCTTTACTACCCCTTCACCCCTCTTCCCTCTGGTAGACACCGTAAGTTGTCTGTGTCTGATTTTTTTTTTGTTTTTCATGTTTGTTCACTTGTTGCTCTTAGTTTTATATCTCACATATGAATGGAATCATATGGTTCTTAGCTTTTTCTGACTGACTTATTTCACTTAGCATGATATTCTCAAGATCCATCTATGTTGTCGCAAGTGGCAGTATTTCATCTTTTTTTATGGCCGAGAAGTATTCCATGGTGTATATGTACCACATCTTTATCCAGTCATCTATCTTGGCCACCATGAATAATGCTGCAGTGAACGTAGGGGAGCATATATCTTTGCAAAAGAATGTTTTCAAATTTTTTGGCTACATACCCAGAAGAAGGGTTGCTAGGTCATATGGTAACTCTATTCTTAATTTTTTTGAGGGACCTCCATAGTGCTTTGCATAGTGGCTGTACCAGTTTACATTCCCATCCGCAGTGAATGAGGAGAACCCCCCCTTCTTTTTAGGCTGAATAATATTCCTCTGTGTGTGTGTGTGTGTGTGTGTGTGTGTGTGTGTGTCTCACATTTTCTTGACTCATTCATTGGTTCATAAACCCTTAGGCTGTTTCTATACCTTGGCTATTTGAATAATGCTGCTATAAAAATGGGAGTACAGAGATCTCTTTGAGATCATGATGTTGTTTCCTTTGGATTTATATGCAAAAGTGGGCATCCTGGATCATAGTTCTATTTTTTATTTTTTTGAGGAACCTCTATACTTTTTCTATAGTCACTGAACCAATTTACATTTCTACCATCAGTGTACAAGGATAGCCTTTTCTCCACACCCTGGCCAATCAATTGTTTTCTCCTTCTTGTTTGATGGTAGCCATTCTAACAGGGTGAGGTAATACCTCATTATAGTTTTGATTTGCATTTTCCTGATGATTGGTGATGCTGAGTATTTTTTCACATATCGCTATTTCTATTTCATCTTTGAAAAAAATCTTTATCACATTCTTTGTTGATTTTTTAGTTGGATTGTTTAAATTTTTACAACTGGTTTGTATGTGTTCCTTGTGTATTTTAGATGTTAACCCCTTATTCGATACATGACTTCCAAATATTTTCTTTCATGTTTTAGGTTGCCTTTTCATTTCTGATGTTTCCCTTTGCTGTGCAGAACCTTTTTAGTTAGATGTAGTTTCTCTTGTTTACTTTTGCTTTTGTTGCCTTTGATTTTGGTGTCAAATCCAAAAAAATATGTAGCCAAAACCAATGTCAAGGAGCCTACCACCTATGTTTTCTTCTAGGAGTTTTATGATTTCAGGTCTTAAATTCAAGTCTTTAATCTGTTTTGACTTGATTCTTGTATATGGTTTAAGATGTTCCAGTCTTATTCTTTTGCATGTGGCCATCCACTTTTCCTAGCACCATTTATTGAAGATACTATGCTTTCCCCATTCTATATTATTGGCTTCTTTGTCATAAATTAATTGACATATATGTGTTGGTTTATTTCTGGGCTCTCTATTCTGTTCCATAGACCTTTGTGTGTGTTTTTATGCCAATACCATTCTGTTTTGATTACTATGGCTTTATAATGTAGTTTGAAATAAGGAAATGTGATGCCTACTTTGCCCTTCTTTCTCAACATTGCTTAGGCTATTTGGAGTCCTTTGGGTTCTATACAAATATTAGGATTCCTTTTTTATTTCTGTAAAAAATATAATTGGATTGAATTGGATTTTTGATAGGTATTTTATTACATTTTTAGACTATTTTGGGTATAATGGACATTTTAACAATATTAATTCTTTGACTCCATGAGCATAGAATACTTTTTCCATTTATTTGTGTCTTCTAAAGAAGCAGGTTTTAAAAATATATATATATATCTTTATTGATTTCAGAGAGAGGAAGGAAGAGGGAGAGAGATAGGAACATCAATGATGAGAGAGTCATTAATCTGCTGCCTCCTGCACGTCCCCCCTGCTGGGGATCGAGCCCACAACTCGGGCATGTACCCTGACTGGGAATCAAACCTTGATCTCCTGGATCCTAGGTTGATGCTCCACTTCTGAGCCATGCTTGGCCGGACTGAAGAAGCAGTTTTTAAATTGGAGCAGGAGCACTCCCCAACCCCAAGCCACCACCACACCTCTACACCTGTACTCAGAAAAGAAAAAGGGAAAATGCCCATCTCCCAGTTGCTCCCTGAAAGAGGCTTAACTGCATACTTCTCTAGTTGCTGCCTGCTAATCAGTCTTGTAATTATACTGCATCTAGGTGCTTACTGCAATTATCCCTTCGGGACACTGACAGGTCTTGGCACATCCTCAAATACTGGTAGCCACCAAGGACAAAGACTGAAGCCTGTACTATCCCAGGGGGCTGAGAGGCAACAGGGGCTCACGATGGGATGATTAACGAGGTTCATCTTGTGTAGGGAACAAATCTTTCAAGACTGGGGAGGTGGCTGTCTCATCTAATGTTCAGACACCAACACAGAAAGTCAAGGAAAATGAAGAAGCAAGGAAATACGTTTCAAACAAAAACACAATTTAAATCTTCAGAAACTTATTTTAGTGAAACAAAGATGAGTAATTTACCCTATAAACAGTTCATGCAAATGGAAAACAAAGAAAGAGAGGTAGCTACGCTGATACCAACAAAATAGATTTTAACCCAAAGGTAGCAACAAGAGACAAAGAAAGTTATCATGTGATAAAAGTGTAAATTCATCAAGAGTATGTAACAATTGTAATTACCTATGCAACCAACACCAGAGCACCTACATATATAAAGCACATTTAACAGATCTTAAAGGAGCTAGAGACAGCAATACAATAATAATAATAGGGGACTCAATTATCCCATTTTCAACAATGGTTAGATTATCCAGAGAGAAACTCATCAAGAAAACAGATTTAAACTACATGTTAGACCAGATAAATCTACCAGAATGTTCTATTCCATCCAACAACAGCAGAATTTACAATTCTTCACAAGTACACGTGGAACACTATCCAGAATAGATCATATGTTAGGTCACAAAACAAGTCAATAAATTTAAGAAGATTGAAATCATATCAAGGATCTTTACCATCCATGATAGTATGAAACTAGAAATCAATTACAAGAAAAAAACTTGAAAATTCAGAAATGTGTAGGGATTGAACAACATGCTCCTGATCATTCAACGAGTAAAAAAAATAAATCAAAAGTTTAAAGAATATCTTGAGACAAATGAACATGGAAACACAACATGCTAAACTTATGGGTTGTAGGAAAAGAAACTGGCATAAAGAAGTTTAGAGCAATAATGCCTAAATTAAGAAAAAAAATTAAATTCACAACCTAACTTTACACCTCAAAGAAGAAAAAAAAAAAGTAACCCCAGAAGTTAGTAGAAGAAAGAAAACAATAAATATTAGAGCGTAATAAATGCAATGGAGACTCAAAAGACAATAGAGGAGATCAGTGAAATGAAGAGGTGGTTTTGAAAACATAAACAAAATTGAAAAACATATAGCTAGACACAAACACAGTCGATTAATTTATGACAAAGGGGTCAAGAATATACAACAAGGAAATGATAGTCCCTTCAATAAACGGTGTTGGGGTAACTGGACAACTACCTACAAAAGAGTGAGACTGAAACACTGCCTTATCCCATACACAAATATCAACTCAAATGGACTAAAGACTTGAGTGTCTAAGACCTAAAACCATAAAACTTCCAGAAGAAAACACAGGGGTAAGCTCTTTGAAATTGGTCTTGGTGATTAATTTTTTTGGATTTGACATCAAAAGCAGAGGCAACCGAAGCAAAAATAACGAGAGGAACTACATCAAACCAAGAAGCTCTGCACAGCAAAGGAAATCATCCAAAAAATGAAGAGGCAACCTACAAAGGGGGAGAAAATATCTGCCGGCTACTTAGTCAATAAATGGTTAGTATCCAAAATATACAAGAAATTCATACAACTCAAAGCAACAACAAAAAACACCCAGTTCAAAATGGGCAAAGGATGTGATAGACATTGTTCCAAAGAAGACATACAAATGAGTGGCGGGTGAGGGAAAAGGTGCTCACCCTCACTAATTGCCAGGGAGCTGCAAACCAGAACCACAATGAGGTGTCCCCTTGGGCCTGTTAGGGTGTCTATTAGAAAACAGACAGGCGCTAAGTGATGGAGAGGCTGTGCATTGCGGATGGGAATGTCAATGGGTGCGGCCACTATGGAAAACAGTGTGGAGCTTTCCCAAAAAATGAAAAATAAAATTCCCGTATGAGACACCATTCCCACTTCTGCGAATATATCCAAAGGAAATGATCCGTGATCTCAAAGAGATATCTGTAGTCCCATGTTCATGGCAGCATAATTCACAGCAGCTAAGGAATGGAAGTAGCCTACGTGTCTGTGCAATGATGAGTTGATAAAGAATATGTAACATATATATATATATATATATATATATATATATATATATATATGCATACACACAATACATACATACATGTAACACATACCCATATATACACACACAGTGGAATATTATTCAGCCTGAAAAAAGGAAATTCTGCTGTTTTGAGAGCCTAGATGAACCTGGAAGGTATTATGCTAAGTGAAATAAACCAGATAGAGAAAAATGAATACTGCTTGTTTCACTTATACATGGGATTAAAAAAAAAAAAAGTTGAACTCATAACAGTAGAATGGTTGTTGCTGTGTAATGGGGTTGGTGGAAATAGGAAAAGGCTGGTATAAGGATATAAAATTCTAGTTATAAGATGGATAAGTTCTGAGGATGAGATGTATAACATAGTGACTATAGGTGAAAATACTGTATTGTATAATTGAAATTTGCTAAGAGAATAGAACTTAAGTCTTGCAAAAAAGAGAAGAATCAACTGTGCAAGGTACTGGATGTGTCAAATTGATGGTGAGTTTTTTTCACAGTGTATACATACATCAGATCATCACTTGGCACATTTGACATATATTGTAATTTTATTTGTCAATTATACCTCAATAAAGCTTTAAAAATCTTCATATTATAGATGAGAGAACTGAGATCTGAAAAGATAATTTCCCCAAGGTCATACAGGTAGCCATTGACATACCTGGGAATGGAACTGTGCATTTTTTTTTTTTTTTATGCCAAATCTTGCATATTCATAACCAGGTAGTCCATGGAGAGACTGGTAAATGGACTTTTCAGGAGTAAGCTCTGGTGACCTACTGTTTCCTATCCTATGAGATATAAGAATTGGACTAAATGAAATCCAAAGGCCTATCCAAATTCAGTGTTGTGTGATTAGTACCCTTTTTAAAAGATGGTGAAATAAAATCATGCCTTTTCTGGATCTCTCCTAACCTCCCAGCCTATATTCACTGATTGATTCATTAATTGGAAATTAGTCAGTAAGTTCCCATGTGACAGTCTGCTCAAATTGAGAAGTAGCTTTCCTTTCACCATGTAGTCAAAGTTGGTGAAAATTTTTATCATGTCTGGTATAAATTTGTCTATATATTTTTTTGAAAGATAACATACTTTAATAATAAAAATTAAAATTATAAAGTAAGAATGTATTATATATCCTTTAAAAATGGATGCTGTGCCCTGCCGGGTGTTGCTCAGTGGTTGAGCATCGACCTAGGATCCAGGATATCACTGTTGGATGATTCCCAGTTGGGGCACATGCCAAGGTTGGAGGCTCCATCCTCAGTGGGGGGGGGGGGTGCAGGAGGCAGCCGATCAATGACTCTCTCTCATCATTGATGTTTCTACTCTCTCTCCCCCTCTCCCTTCTTCTCTCTGAAATCAATAAAGATATATATTTTTAAACAAACAAACAAACAAAAATGGATGCTGTGGCTGATTGGAGTATGTTTTTCTTCTCAAAGCTTTGCACATAATAGATGCTCATTAAATGTTTGTTGAAAAAAATTAATACGGTAAGGAGTAAAGCACCAATTTACATATAAGCCTATGATTAAATAGGGACTTGTATTTACTTCACATAATCTATGGTATTTTACTATCTAAACTCTGTTTCTCCTATCTTTTAAAGATTTAGGTTATTTGGTTTATAAAAGGTCAATGAAGGTTATCTTTCTTGTAATCCTTGGCACAGACCTAAAATTCTAGGAACACATACATAAATAAATATGTAACAAGCTATTTTCTTTAAGCATCGAGTCCAGTACTGACTAAACTAGGTGCGGATTTGGAAATAAAAAGTAAAGGAAACGTGCATTTCTTAGGGATTAATAGGTCCTGATATTACTGGTTTGCAATATGCTCAGGAAATGAGATTCTAGGGAATTTTATTGATTGAGTTTTCATAGTAGAAAACCATTTTGGAGGAGTATTGGGACAGACATTTATTAGGAAGTTTTGTGGAGCCTCTAAGTGATAGTTCTGCAAGGATACTTTGAGACCACAAGAAGTGAGTCATTTCTCTGAAGTGCCACAGTTATTTACTAGCCGAGTAGACTGGGAGAATTTAAACATCCGTATTTCCGGCTCACTTATCTTCCCGATGCTCTGCATTCAGAGATTAATTCCTTAGCTCATGCACTCTTTTATTTAAAAACTACTGACCGCTCACATACCACCTTCTAAGCACTTTGGCGGATGCTAGAGATACATGAATGAACTAAACAAACACGTCTTTTACCATCACGGAGCTTACAATCTTTTGGCTCTTTCCCAGTAAGTAAATGTCATTAAAAAACAATTTAGTTAGGGAATGCATGGTGGTTGTTTTTTATGTTTATTGATTTTTTTTCTTCTTTTTTTAGAGGGAGGAAGGGAAGGAGAGACAGACATATGGATCGGTTGCCTCCCACACACTGTCAGGGCCTGGGATCAAACCTGCACCCCAGGTACTGACCCTTCCTCAGAATAGACCCCAACACCCTTTGGTGCATGGGCGGGCCGATGCTCCAACCACTGAGCCACACCAACCAGGCTGCATGTTTTGATGAAAAAGAGAGCTAGTTGAATATTAAGATGTTATTTCTTTCTATAGTCCCATAAATTGTTGATTTTGTTGATCAATGGGAATTTATAGAGTAAGCTTATATATATTTTTCAACTTTTGTTTGACATGGATTAATTATACAAACATCGCCATAGTTTCTGAAAATCCAGTGATGGGGGCAGAAAGGCATCTCAGAGAAATGGGCACAGGGTTATAAAGCAACAATTTGTAAACTTTCCCACAAAATGGAAAATTGTGAATTAGAAGAGTCAGAGATTAAGGGTCAGCTACCAATCCCTGACTAAAAATGCTCTTCCTCCATTACCAAACTGGGGGGAGGGGTTGTGTGGTAGTTTTGTTAAAAAAGCTGTTTGTTCTTAAATCTCAGCAATGTTATGAGCAATTTTTCAAAAGCCAGCTAACTTGGTTTTAAGTGTTCATTACCAATTCCTTCAGTAATTCCTGGTTCTTCCTTTTTAACCTAGGCTAAGAGATTAGTGCTTTGTTTATCTGTAATAAAAATATCGAATAACTTACATCTCTCAAGAATGTTTAAATTATAAATGTTCCTCCTAAATATATTTGAATTTTAAAATAAAACTAAAGGTAAAACAAACAAACAGGACAAAAATGCTAAGCTATGGAATTTCAGGTTTGGGTATTTTTAGTAACAGATGAGTTTGAGGGGCAGATAAGCTTCAAAACACATCGCCTATGGATAAAGTAGACCTTCTCCATCACATGGATTTCCAAGTGGTCAAGACTACTTTTGCCTACTTCCTTACATTGTATTGTACATAAGTATGAAAATGTGCAGTTACTCTTCATATTGTTAGTATTTTTAATAGTGTGTTGTATAATAGCTATTTAACAGACCAAAAAACAAAAACAAAAAATGAAGAGGTAAAAATATGTGACTATTTAGCATCATGTTTTATTAGGATTTTGACATTTTAAAAATCCTGGACACTTTTAAATTGTATTATATATTGTACAATTTTTTTAAAAGCAAAATATTAACCTTTGTGTTTTTTGTTACAACTGTAGTTAGGTTGATTTTGGTAAATTGATATTTATTAGATAATTGATAAATGCTTTGCACATTAACTGGCCTTTGTTCAGCTAAAGGCAGTGGTTTTCTAATGTAAACAGATCAGCAGAAGATGTATTAGTTAATCCTTTTGAGCTTCTTTCTTCCTTCTGGGTTCCCTGTTACCTTTCCAGGGGCTCTGGTCTTTCTGCATTAATATCTGTCCAATTTAACCCTGACTACACGAGCCCTAACACCTGGGAAAATCCATGGCAAATATGAAAACTGCTCAGAGCAAGACAGAAGTAATGAAAGGTGTGCATTACCAATAAAATCAAAAGAAATTAAGTTTATTTTTAGCTTAGACAACTGAATGCTGAGAGTGAATTAATAGTACTATTCAGTTAAAAAGGGGTGTGTGTTTAGGAGGAGTTGTTCCTGGTTGCCCAATCTGTTCCTGAATAAGAACATGAAAAGAACTATTGCTAAAGCAAATTAATTAGTCATTAAGAAGTACTCTAGTCTTTGGGGTTTTGAGAATGGCTTTAACTTTTAAGTTCTGCTGAATATCATCTTATGTGAGAATATATTGGATATAAATCAGGGAGAGAATGAGCCACTAATGAGAGAAAGCAGGAGCCACAGACAAGAGTGCCCAGCAGTTTTCACTAGAATTTGTAGCTGAGAGAAAGATGATTGCACTGGAATCACAGTGAATGTTATGAGGGAAGCTGAGAGCCACCAAAGGAGACACACACACACACACACACACACACACACACACACACACACACACACACACACACACCCCTATTCCTTATCAGGATACCCTGCATCTAAGCTGGTAAATGTACTTTCAAAAACAATTATCTAGTTTTGCACGTATTCTATAAAATAGGCATAATTATTTTATAGAATGTGTGCAAAACATTCCAGTGTACTTTTAAAAATAATTATCTAGTTTTGCACACATTCCATAAAACAGGCATAATTACTTGCCGCTTTCCATTTTTATTAACCCAATGCGTTAATTTAAACACCTGGCTCAACATTATCACTTTATCCATCCGTACAATTTCCCTTTTGAGAGTCTCTGCTTCCGCCCTTCCTTTTATTTATTATTTTTTCCATTTAACCTCCGGCCACCTGCTCCCGGGTTCCCGGTGCGGCGCGGACACCGCGCGTGCGGCTGCTCCAGCGCTGGAAGTGGGTGAAGCGGCGACGGACGCGCAGCGACCCATCGAGGACTCCAGGCAGTGAGCGGGCGGGAGGGGTGCCAGGTCCCCCGGCTGGTGGGGACCTGCGTCCTGAACGGTAGCAATTGCACTGAATGCAGCTCGAGGTCCCAACAATAGCCGCTCGCGGCGGCCTCGCCTCCTCCGCTGTCTTAGAGGGCCCAGCGGTTAAACAGCTGTAAGGCACGGTCGCCCTGTCATCATTTTCTCGGCTGCGACGGCGAGAGTGGCGACGGCAGCCAGAGACAGGCAGGGCTGTTGCTCGCAGCCGCGCAGATTGCCTCCTCCTCAACACACACACACACACACACACACACACACACACACACACACACACACTCACGCGCGCGCGCACACACACACGCGCGCACACACGCGCGCACGCACACACTCCGCAGATTTCCAATACCAAGGCGTCTCGATGTAAATCAAGGACTCAGAGCCACCCGAGGAGAGCGCCGTGGTCACGGACAACAGGTATTTGGCCCCCGACCAATTCAGGTCCCTCCCGTGCCTCTCGGGTGGATCCTGAAATCAGCCTCGGTGAGAACGGCGCGGGCGGGAGCCTGGAGGTGGCCGCGCTGACGGCGGGGAAGTGGGAGGAGTGAGAGGTGGGGTGGCGCCGTGCGGGTGCGGGCGGTGGGGGTGTGGGGGGTGTGGATGCCAGAGATGACTTTCAGGCTCCGCTGCCTTTGAGTTGCAAATTGTGCGGGGCGGGCAGCCCGCGCTGCCCAGCGGCGGCGGGTTTCCATCTCCTCCGGCGCTCGTGGGCCCGGAGCGCGCGTCTGGGAAGGGGTGGGAGCCGGGAGCAGGGGTGCTGCGAGCAGAGTTCCCGAAGCGCCGCTCCCCGGGGACGCCGAGCAGCGAGCGAGCCGAGCGAGCCCAGAGCGCGCCCCCGGGAGGGCGCGGAGCGCGGCGGGTCCCCGGCCTCCGCGGAGCAGCAGCTGCGCCCAGCCTCGGCCCGCGCCGCGCTGCGGTAAGTTCAGCCGGACGGCAGCGGTGTGCGCGGCTTCTGGGGAGGGGTGGGGGAGGGGCGCTGAGAAGACGTGGGCAGGAAAGTTACGCGGGTGCAGCCCCGAGGCCCCCGCGCCGCGCCCCCCGCTCGCCCGCCGGCTCCTGCCCGGGGCGCTGTGACCGCGCGGCTCGCGCCGCAGACCCGGGCCCCGCTGCGTGGCCAGGCGGCCGCGAAGCCCCTCGCCCGCGCGGTCTCAGGCGGCAAAGCCGGCCCTGGGGCTCACCCTTTAATCACCAGGGCGGGCTCCCGAAAGTTAGTAATGGGTGGCAGTTGCCTTTCCAAAAGGAAAATCCGGAAAGAGGCTGGCTCAGATGTGCAGATGCCCAAGTGCATTGCTAAAAGTTTCATCGCAGACTTATTCTTCCTCTGTCAAATAGAGAAGCCTTCAAGCCAAAGCCAGAAGTCTTTGATTTGCTTTATTGCATCAAAATGAACCGCGAAGTAGGTCTGTAGATAACTGCTAGGCAACAGCCCCGGCGAACTGATGATCCGATAAAATTCAGACACTCCTCGGGGGGGCCCAAGCGGAGTCCCCTGTTCTCACTACTACGGTAGTTTCCTCTGCTTGCTAAACGGTCCCTTCCTTGTGACTTCAAAGTGGTGGTTTGAACAGATGACTTTATTCTTAGAACTGAGCAGCATTGTGTTCACTGGCAAAAAAAAAAAAAAGCTTAAAAAACTTTTAAAAAACAACTTCAACTGGTTGCTCACACTTCAGATAACCAGCTCTTTTAAAAGGAGGTAAAAATAGGTCAGCCAGGGCCAGCCCATTGTAAAGCAAATGACCAGTGTGAATGCCAGCAGGGTACTGAAGGTCTTTTCTAGAAGGAAAACCAGAAGTAATTTTAATGTAAAAAACTTGGAGTATCTAATCAGACCAGATTTTAATAATGAAGAAAAAGAAAAAGAATTCCTCAGGCGGAAAGGCTATGTTACACAAAATTTAGTTGCAGGATCACTGGAGGAATTACTATGTTACTATAGCCTTCTCCAAGAAAGATTGTGAAGGGAAAAAAAACACAGAGGTCACCTAAATCCGAACTCAGGATTTTAAGCCAGACACTTACACAAACTGCCATAAATTCTATAGGATGAAGGGGTTTCAAAACTTATGAAATAACTTGTGAAGTGCAAAGTACATAGTCTGAATTCTCAGTCATTAGGAAAGAAAGAACTGAGGATGACTCTTATCCTAATATTTTTAAGTTGTTACTCTTCCTAATCTACCTAATTTTCATTATTTTATTAAAAATAAGGCATTCTGAATGTAATGAATTACTTTGCCTAATTGTGTCAGGTATCTCCAGGTATGATATTTTTGCCATTATGGAAATACCTAATTTGTTAGAGGTAATCCATCCCACGCACATTGTTTCTCAGTGCAAAAACTCTACATATGACTTTGTAAGTCACGACTAAAATAGAATTCAAGGGATGTATTTGTTATGAGAGTGCGTGCATGAGAGAGGTTAAAAATTTTAGACAGCAATTAAAAAAAAAAAAAAAAAGAGGAAACATCTACACAAAACTCAAAGAATATGATTGGAGCGAGTTGCAAGCAGTTCCCCAGTACTCTAGAATAGATCATTACCTGAACCTTGAGTATTTAGCTAAAGAGAAGAAAAATCAGGTTCAGTGTCTGATTGGAATTGATAGGAGTTTGGATCAGTAGGAAGTTGTCAGAACTTTAAGATAGAAACTTAGGTGTGTGGAGTTTGATTTTGGGAAATAACTTTTCTTCGCTTTTTTTTTTTTTTTTTTTAATGGTAAGCAAACCTCGTGTCACATCTGAGAAGATTTTCAAAACCATTTTTCCAATGAAATGATTACTTTAAGGTTTAAACCATTGGTAAGGTTTGCGGGGCAGTGTCCGACTGAGACAAGTATTTTATGACTCATGGGTTTCCTTGCACACTGTTGAAAGAAGGAATACATGTAGCCAGACAAGCCAGGCAGAGACAACTTCTGGTCCCTCGATCTAATTCTGCCTACTAATAATGATTATGATGCTCCGATATACACTTGAAATGACATTTTCAGAATATCCTATCCTAAATGCTTCTGGCTGGCTTCAGAAACAGAACTGTACTTATGTATGCATGATACTATTGGAATATTCTTTTAAGAGTAATATCTCTAGCCTAGGAGCACCTGCCGGGAGTAAGCTTCAGGCAAAATTTTAAAGAAGCCACTTCCAATTGCCCCTTTCCCATCTCCAGCATTTTCTCTCTCTGGTAAAACACCAACACAAAAGCTTACCGCAGGTAGGAATCCCGTACACTTATTCATAGTATTAACTATGAAGTAGGTTCAACCCCTTGAGAGCTCCTGGGGTTATTTGCGTGTGTGATTTACTAGCCAGGCAATGCACGAACAGTTCCCAGTTAGTGTGAGTGCACTCTTGGCAGGTACTAGTTGGAACACTTTATTTAAATGTATGGGGTGGCACCTGCAAGAGGGAGATGCCTTTCTCTCCCATTCATAAGAAACTCAATCTGGGAGGGACTAAGCGGACTGCCTAAAGCAACATATTTAGTAAGTGGTGGGCTAGGATTTGCCCCCAGGTGTGACTCTTAGTCACTGTGCCACCTTGTTTTGTTATAGATCAAGTGGAGTGAGTTTACTGTTGACATTGCTTGAGAAATCGTACCAATCAGGGGAGAAGTCCCTGCTCTATTGATACCCAAGATGGAATCTACCTAAATTAAAACCTAAATTGACCCCACAACTTGGCATCCTCAACTATTCCAATGTTAGTGCCCTGCTTTGGCTTCGTGATCTGTGGAAGTGAAGCTGGGGACATCTTTGCCAAGAAAGATGATGGAGTTAATATGGGAGAAGAAGGGATGAAAGAAAAATAGAGGATCACATGGTGGGAGGCTGGCATGAGAACTTGTCCAGATTCTGTGTCCTGTGGGAGTCTTAAAAACAAACTCTTTGGGCTGTGTGTGATTTTTAAAGTCACAGATAAAGCACAGACTGAAAACTTCCCTTTAAATTGTTGTAAGGTCTGATTATGGAAATTAGATTAGTTTTATCTTCGGATGATCTCCTTTACGTATTTTTTTTTTAAAGAGTAAAAAATTGATGATTCAAAGGAAATTGGGGGAGAAAGGCCAGATGATGACTGAAGAGGTAAAACAGTGCATGGAAATATCACTGGTTCTTGCATAATCACTTTAGAAAATTTGCCAGGAAATGAAAAGGCTTCTTTAACTGGTGAGGAAAAACAAAATGGTTCATTTGGGTAAAATTTGAAGAGTTAAGGACAATAACATGATTACTGTCGCTTGTCTTCTTATCGCAGAAGACAGGAACCAACAAGGAACAAAATAAAAAAAGTAACGGGCGTAAAGCCAAACAATATTTTAAGATTGGTCTTTCTCAGCATACTAAATTTAAACAGCTGCAATTCTTTTTAAAGTATTATCTGAGTCAACAATTTGAAATGAGGAATTTGCTTTTTCACAGAGAATCTGTATCGTAAGTTTGAAACGGGGTGCCTTGGACTCAGTTTGTATTGGCAATAAGCCAATCACTACTGATCAAGGAGCACAAAAGCTGTCACTTGCCAAATCAGAGTATAAATGTGTGTGCATATATATACTCCGTGAGGACAGTTGATGCTACTGAGCTGTTGTCATATATATAAATATAGTGATGGAGCTTTGAAAATACATTCACATTGTTGCGACACTACAGGTTGAGGTTAGGAAGAGAGATGATTTTTGAATGTTGGGACTACAGCTCTCTTCTTCTTTTTAAAAAATATTTTATAGATTTTTTTTTTGAGAGAGGGAGAGAGAGAAACATCTACATAGGAGTGAAACGTGGACCGCCTGCCGGCCTCCTGCACGCCCCCTGTCAGGGATCGAGCCTGCCACCTGGGCATGTGCCCTGAGCCAGAATTGAACCAGCAACAGTTTGGTGCACTGGACCATGCCCAGCCAACTGAGCCAGAGCGCTCTGTTTCTTCTTGCTTAAAAATAATGACAGGGACTTTTATTAAGTACTTACTACATGCCAGTTGCTTGTATGAGCATCTTGCACATTTAGTCTTGAAAATATGCTTATCACCCTCATTCCCATTTTATACAAGAGGAAACGGAGAGGGTTAAACGACTTACAGTTAGAAATGAGTAGGAATGGAGCTGGGGTATGAATCACACAGTCTGGCTGCAGAACCCGTGCTTTAAACCAAAAGGTTCTAAGTCCACTCACTGCTAACTGTCACCGGCTTATTATAACCCTCCACAGTTCATGCTTTTTGCTCAGCTCTTTGGTCTCTGCTTACAGCTGTCTCTAATTTCTTTCTTGACTCCCATAGCCCTTAAGCTTCATGACCTCCTGGGATTCTGTCAGGGATCTACCACTGGCCCAACTGTCCTCTGAAGTTCCACTGAAGCTAGTGATTGTCTTTATTATTGAGTAGGCCGCAGAGGGTTGAAATACTCTCGTTTCTACCGTTGGGGAAGTAACCCAAACTTTATTTAGCTTTGGAACTTTAGTGCTAAGCATAGTTTCTAATACAATATTGGAGGCCAATAAACAATTCTTTTATAAACTGAATTCAAAGCTGTAATTCAACTCCCTGAAGAGATGGGTAGTTTCACTTCTATGGTCTTTACTCCCCAAAAGACTAGAGAATGGTATTTTAAATGCAATTTCCAAGGTCTGAGGCAGATAGTATACAGTATTTTATTAAGGTGAACGTATAATTAGTATGAAATTACTCAAAAGACATTCACCATCCTCTGTAGTATTGAATATTTAAAATATAGGGCACAGTATTTTGGAATATGACAGATGGCATATTTATTTCCAGATCACAATATTGAAAAGTTTAATGATAGCTGATTTCTCATACTAAGGTATCTTTGGTGGGAGGAGCAAATATTAGAGTAAGTGGTTCATCAAAGATGTTTTCCTGTTGTGGGACAGGAGCATGGGGTTGTAAAATGGTGCTTTTAAAAAAATGTTTTTTGAGGTCTTATTTCCTTTGAGAAAGAATTTTGAGATTTTGATTCAGTCGTAGCTGACAAATATTGAGTCACATCTGTGAGCAGACATTAGAAACTTGATACCACTAAAGAAAAATGAAGAAATGGATAAAGATGGAAAAATCAGTCCTTACTCTCCCTCCCACAAACAAGCATTTTCAGTTTATGGGATAATTTAGATTTTACTTTTTAATGATTGTGTAAATTTCTTTCATTTGGTATTTAAATATTGTAACAATGTAAACTCAATGGACGTCACATATAACTTTCCAAAATATATTATTTTTTTATTAAAAGTATCTTGGGTTAACTCTATTTTATTCTCTTTCTAATCCACATCAATTATCAAATATTCAATTTTAAACCAGTGGAAGGACAGATGGGATTAGAAATGTCTTAACTATTTAAAATCTTTTTGGAGTTCCGTAAACATAGTGATCTCAGGATGAGGCAGCTGGGCCTTCCTTTAAAATATAATTTATTTTCTTTTATTTTTTGTTAATCCTCACATGAGGATATTTTTTCCATTGCTTTTCAGAGAGAGTATATGGGAGGGAGGGGAGAGAGAAAGGGAGAAAGTGAGAGAGAGACATCGCTGTGAGAGAGACACATTGACTGGTTGCCTCTCAGCTGTGCCCCTATGGGGGGGTGCTCAGGGGAGAGCCCACAACCCAGGCATGTGCCCTTGACCGGGAATCCAACCCTTCACCCTTTGGTGTGTGGGCTGATGCTCAAACCACTAAGCCACACAGGCCAGGGCTAATTTATTTTCTTTTAAAGACTCTTGGCTTATATATTTTGATTATTCATGATGATAGAATTGTGGGTTAAGGTGTGGAAAAATTGACTCCATGTGTAATTTGTCAATGCTCGAAGATGCTCATTTGAATGTCATCATTCCCTTCTTAGGCATTGTAGTTTAGGGGTTAAAATTTACTCTTTGTATTCAAATTGCCTGACCTTAAGTCTTTAATTCTCACATGACTTTGAGCAAATAAATTCTATGCTTTACATTTCTCTTTGTAAAACAGGGATAATTAAAATGATATCCAATTCACAGAATTCCATGATTTAATCAGCACATAAGGGACTTAGAATACAAAGCACATAAATATTCAAAAATATTAGCAATTTATTGTTTTCTACTTGCTTGGGATATTGTCTCAAGTAAAAAGTAAAGTATCAATAGCAAAGAAAATGTTCTAAATAAAATCTAAGTCTAAAGGCAGTTTTTATTTTAGTTTTATTATTAATAAAAATAGTTATGAGACTCATAAAACCTATTAAATATTTTAATAAACACCCTATTTCTATAGGGTCTTTTTTACTTTGCCCAAAAGGTTTTTATGGAATTACAAAAATGGTAACTTTTAATAAAGATAAATCAGATAACACATATAAAGAGAGAGTTGCTGGAACCCAATAAACCCTAAAAAAATTTTAATTCCCTTCCCCTTACCAAAAACCGTAATGAGAGGTCTTTCATTTTCTTCCTCTGACAGTCTTAAAACAGCCACAGCTGTTATGCATTTACTATTACAAAATGCTATTCTGTTTTTATCTATATCAGCTACTCTGCTATTAGTACCTCAGCAGGCTGGGAAAATGTGACCTCTTATGTGAAGAAATCTATCACTACCTAAATTGACTCCTTTTGAATTACGTGAACTGGAAAGGAGGGAGCAGTAGAGGTGCTATGGGAAAGCATTGCCGGATCCTTGACCTGAAAACAGAACTTGAGGCTGAAAAGATGAGCTTGTACTTTATTCAGCAACTTGTTTTGCTGAGACAGAATGTTAGGAAGTGTTTCTTTCTGGGCTTTTGACCAAGGGATCCCTTTGCTGGATCCTTAATGAGAAGAAATGAGGGCTAGCTAATTCTGGCTTGCCTGCCTTTCACAGCAAGTATTTTAGAGATTGTAAGTAACAGTCAGAGACTTATGGGGAATCTAAGGTTCATATAAATAGGCCTAGTTATTAAAAACTATCACGTTAAGAAACAGAACTAGGAACACTGTGACCCGGTGTCCTATTCCATCCTTCAGGCATTGATGGGCTGCTCTGTGCCAGGCTCAGGGAAGGAAGAGTTAAGTAATAGACAGTTGCCCACAGTCCTGAAGGTACTTCAGTGGAAGAGAAAGAATGAAGCAAACACACCTAAAAAAAAAGGCAACTACCTGATTTATTGTTGTTATAATGAGTGCTATGAAAGAAACAAAAAGCTGAAATAGAGAACAGAGGGCCTATTTGCTGGGAAAAAAACTGGTTTCAAGACTTAGAAGGATCATTCCCTACCACCATCCTATTAGGCATCATCATCATCATCATCGTTAAACACGTTTCCGGTGTTGATACTGAGTACAAGAGGATTACACACCTAAGTCATCCATAAAACCAAGACAGTTGCACTCATGGTGAATCAGAATTTTAGAATTATGGAGCAAAACATTTTCATTCGGTCAAAAACATGACTCCCACATTGTTTTTCCCTTTCCCTTTATAATATAAGGTTATTCAGCTTGTGGCAGCCTTTAAAGATTAGAAAAATGCAAGCACTTAATGTTGCTTAGTAACTTCTCTTGCCTGTCATTTGGGGCGGCACATAAACAACTTGTAAGTTCCCCACACTTGTCCCAAATTACTAGACTCGAGAAAGAACACACAAGCTGATGAGTCACTTTGCTATTCTGTTGTTCTTAATAAGAGTTCTGATCACCAGGATGGTGCTTTATTGTTCCATAATGTTATTTGCCACACCACATGTCAGAAATTTCTATTTGGCAAATAGAAGTCCCCTTGCTGTCACACAAGGAAGAAAGCATAGCATGAAAGCCATTCAGGGGCAGACTATTGTTCTGTTTTGGGTCCCTGGTCTTGACTGTACCCTGTCTAAATTCTACTTTAAAACATAGTGTGAAAGTGAAGTGGTGAGGTTTCTGAGCTTCGTTCAGGCCACCTGCATGACAGCTTGGTGGTGCATTTGGTGTTTAGGTAACTATTATCTTTATAAGAGCACTTTCAAAAAAATCAAAGCATTGGCTTCAATGTGGCTGGAATAATATTGCTATCCTTTATGGTTAGGCAGTGTTTTTTTAATTCTTGAAATTAGTAAAAATAAAAAAAAATCAAAACAGTAATTGTAAAGAAGAAATAAGAGTCTTTTAAAGTCGACGTATCTATCAATAATATGGCAGTTCTCTATTGATCAAAATTTCTTCTCCACTGAGTGTCACAGAAAGCCATGCTGAAGGAGCTAGCAGCTGTATCCTACCATCGGGGAGCGTCCTTGATGAAGGCAATGTGCAAACTCTCTGGTTCCTAACATCTGGTTAGCTGACCCTAATGAGTTAAAATCTGAACTATGTCAGGACATATGGAAACATTGTTTGAGGAATGCTAATATCCGTGTTAAAAAAAGAAAAGGGAAAAAAAGCTTTTCTTATCTAAACATTAAACAAAGTTAAATAGTTTTCTATTTTAAGGACTTCTTATAGTTCCTCAGATGCAAGTGTGTGTTGGAATCTCCAGGAGTGGGATTTAGTACAAACTTCCCTGATCTTATTTTAATCACAGTATCCCTCCTTCTGGGAGCATCTATTAATAGCTCTTTGAAAACCCTAGAGTACAGTTTGCTGGTTATTGGCATTCAATTATTCATTAAAATTTTTTTGAGCACCTACGATACATTAGAGAAATAGGTTCTGGGAAGAAAATTATGACTAGACCGTGGCACTGACAGGTTCTAGTCCTAAATGGGGCATTGGAGGAAATACATGAATGTAGAAATTTAACACCATGGGCTATGTGCAGCAATAGAATTAGGTACACAGGAGGTACCTAGTAGGGAGCTATAGGCGATAAGGAGAGTAAGAGACTAAGAACTTAATTACAGATAATTTAGGATTTGAGTTGGGTCTTGAGGGAAAGGAATTTACCAAATAAAATAAAATAACTTACAAGGATATGTCTAGCGATCATTTTCTTTTACCCTATTATGAAAACCAGTACTCCTTTCATTCATCCAAACATAAGTCTTGAATGAACAGATGGTTACATGAATAAAAACATGAGAGCAGCGAACTGGGAAAGAGATATAACCCCGGTGGTACAGATAGTACTTGATTCCTTTGAAGTAGATAAGAATCCCTGGGAAAAGCACATAGAGTGAGAAAGAAGATAATTTTAGAAACAAATCTTGATGAAATCTAATATTTTTAGAGTATATTGGAGTATATGGATTGTAAAGAATGAAAGTAAGTTGTCTCAGAGGAGGAAAGCAATAACAGAAGACTGGTATTCCAAAGGCCAGGGGAAAACATAAGAAAGACAAAGTAATTATCCCTGCTGGTTGCTGCTGAGTGATGAACTGAGATGAGGAATGAATACTATCCATTGGATTTCCACACAGATCGTTGGTGATCTTAGTTAAAGATGCGCTGCTGTAGTGATTGGGGTGAGACCTACATGAAAATGTGTTAAGGAGTGAGGAGCTGGAGAAACGAAGACAGAAGAGTGACTCATTCAAAAAGCTTCTTTCTGAAGGTTTGAAAGATGACAGAGCTGTTTCTGAAGAATGATAGAAGTTTGAAGGAGCTTTTACTTTTCTAAGATGGGAGTTTTTTGAACATGTTTAAATATATTTTTAGCGGTTTCAGAGAGAGGAAGGGAGAAGAGGGACAGAGAAATTGAAACATCAATGAAGAGAGAATCATCGATTGGCTGCCTCCTGCCCGCCCCCTACTGGGGACCAAGAAGTAAACCTGGCCATGTGCCCTGACTGGGAATCGAACCACAACCTTCAGGTCCTTGGGTCAACACTCAACCACTGAGCAACACCGGCCAGGATGAACATTTTTTTTTTTTTTTTTAAATATCTTTCTTTATATTTATTTTTTAAAAGTATATCCTCCAGAGAGAGGAAGGGAGAAGGAGAGAAGGGGGGGGGGAGAGAGAGAAAGAGAGAGAGAGACAGAAACATCAATGATGAGAGTCATTGATTGGCTGCCTCCTGCTGACCTCCGACTGGGGTTTGATCCCACAGCCTGGGCATGTGCCCTGACCGGAAATCGAACTGCGATCTCCTGGATCCTAGGTCGATGCTCAATTGCTGATCCATGCCCGTCTGGGCTGAACATGTTTAAATTACCTGAATAGTTGAAGTGATTAAAAATATAGAAGAGAGATACTTGAGAGATACTCCAGAATGTGGAATTGAACTGGATCAAAGACATACAGTGTATGAGTTGACTTTGAGCAGAATTAACATCCTCTATAAAGAAAGGGAGGAGGAAGGAGAGAAAGGAGCAGCTGAATAGGTGTATAGGTTTTGTAGTGCTACATTGAGGATATTTCTAGAATTTAAATTTTCTTTGTAGAATTTGAATAAAGTGGAGAAAGTTTAAAGTTTTGGATAAGTTTGGAGAAATTATGAACCAGAGGCATCTGCTAGGGTCTGGGCAATATTGGAGCTCCATTCGGGTAGACTGTCAAGAATTTATAGTGATAACAATTTATCTCAATGTGTGACTCCATTCAGCTGCTCAGGATATGATACAGAAACAGAGTTCATTCAAAATGTAGCGTTTTATTTTTCTTCGACTTTTATAATATTGTCACCTACCCCCACAGTATCATCTGCCATCTTATTACTCCTTCAGGTTTAGAAATTTGGACAACAATGTCCCTGCATCTGTATCTGCTCTCATCATTATGATTGGTTAAAGTATATAGGTTGACAAGTCAATTAACACCCTACAGAAATTCCACTTCATTCCATGTTAGCCAATAATTCCATTCTGAACCTTGGTATTTCCTGGAACTTCGCATCTTTAAAATCATGAATTACACAACAATAATACCTCTTTTGAGTATCTTCAAAATCTTCATTTCTTTGTACCCTTTTCCTTCCATTTTACATCTGGCAAAATCCTTACCCTTTCTCAGTTGAGCAATATGGCTTTGTTTTTTTGCTCAGAGTGTTAAATGCTATTGAAAAATCACAAAACCATGAAAACTGGCGTCATAATAAATCTGTGATCTCCCATCTCGGGTTGACCCTGGTAATTCTTCCAAGTGCCCATGTGTTCCTTTCCTTTCCATTCTCCACAGTAGCTTTCTCATAAAGCCCTGCCACATGCACTTCATATTTCCTGAGGAAAGGAAAAACTTGAGTATCTTTAAACTCTTCCTGTTTGTATTATTTATTTATTTATTTATTTATTTATTTATTTATTTATTTATTGGTATTGGCATAATAATTTCAATTAAATTTGGGTTTTAATTTAAAAATTATTAATATCTGCCCCAGCTGGGTGGCTCAGTTGGTTGGAGGGTCGGTCTATACACCCAAAATTTGCAGGTTTGATTCCCAGTCAGGGCACATACCTGAGTTTCAGGTTCGATACCCAGGTGGAGCACGTAAGAGTGGCAACCAATAGATGTTTCTCTCTCACATTGATGTTCCTCTCTCCCTCTCTCTCTCTCTCTTTAAACATATCCTCAAGTGAGGAGTAAAAAAAAAAACTACTAATATCCAAAATTACCTGAACCCTCCTTCCCCTCTGCTCCTCACCTCTGTACCTTTGCTTTTAGACAACGCTTTATAACATGGCCCTTCTTTATCTCTTCAATACTTACCGTCACTCTATTTTCTTCCAGTCTTATGTTTCCTTGACATTAAGCTGCTTCAAATACCCTTTCTGTCAGCACTTCTTTCTCACCTTACTTGCACTCCCATTGTGTCTCCAGTTTTTAATTTTTTAATTTTTCACAGTGCTTAGAACAGTATCTGGTACAAAACAAATATCTAAAAAAAAATACTAAATATGTAAGTGAAATTTGAAAATGCCTCTTCTTTGATTGAGGGCTGATAAGTTGTCTCATAAAACATCTGCCTGGGTCAAAAATGTTTTTATCTTTCAAGCTACTCTGTTAGAGAGGTAAATGACTATCTCCTTCATTCTCTGAAATATAGTTTCTTACCCTCTCTCTGTCCATTTTTCAGTAAGGTTTGTACTGATTCTGAACAAGCACCTATCTTTTAGCATATGTTTTCCCCTTGGTTCGTAACAGTAATAACTATATGTGCTTGTTCTGGAGATAATATTCAACCATGACATTCTGTTTTTAGAGAATGAAATTATTCTTAATTTGACCAAGTGTGGCAATCAGAACTTTATTTCTCCAATATTAGCAGCTTAAGTTCGATTTAAGCATTTGTTTTATTTCTGACACATTTTTATGAATTGATTATTGGAATTCAGTTTTAAGCTGGATATAAAGAAGTCGTAGAAGTAGAAAGATCAGGGCTCTGTTCAGTATTGGACAAGAACAAGCATGCAGACTTTTGATGGCTTATAAGAAGTCAACAGAAGGCCATGAGGTCACACATGTGGAGAGAATAGACAATAACCTGGTCTATTTCCCCAGTGCTGTGTCACTTTCTCAGAGTCTCATTTAAATGATGATGTGCCAGTGACAACAGAAAGAAAATATTTTTCTCGACAACATCAAATGCTTATCAAAAGAAATGTGAAAAAAAATGATTAGAGAAGGTTTTTTAAATCATGATTTCTAGGTGTAATTCATGAGTGATTGATCAGAAGTTTAGATTTTTGCTTTCCCATAGCCTTGTTCTTCCTCCATTCTTTCCATATAAGCACAAAACAACTAAAGAGATAAATGAAGACATTTTTAGAGGGAAAACATGATTTATTTCAAACTTCAGCTTCAAGTGGATTCATCCGTGGTGGTACACTAGCTTACTCTGCAAGTGTGCTTTTTTTTTTAACTTATGAGTAGCTTCAGAAATCACAGAGTGAGGTTTTCCCTGGAATAGCTTTTTAATTTCTAGTATTTGTTTTCTATGTAATTTTACCTAAGCAGTATAAATAAGATTAACTGTGATTTAATAATAAAATGGATACTCTGTCATTTTGTTTACAACACAGTATAATCTGTGCCCTCATTAATTTTATTTGTCAGATTTAAAAAGTATAGCTCCACAAGGAAATGAAAACCATGGAAAGAGAAGACTAGGACACTAATAGATTTTGTGATTGGCTAAATTTTAATAAGCCAATATATTTTTGATATATTTTTGTCTTTTTTTTTGTATCCTCACTCGAGGATATTTTTTCCATGGCTTTTTCAGAGAGAGTGGAAGAGAGGGAGGGAAAGAAAGAGAGAAACATCGATTGATTGCCTCCCACATGCGCCCAGACCAGAGCCGGTGTGGAGCCTGCAACCAAGGTATGTGCCCTTGACCAAAATTAGACCTGGGAACCTTCAGTCCGCAGGCCGATGCTCTAACAACTGAGCCAAGTCAGCTAGGGCAGCAGATATATATTTAATGCATGTATGTTTGTTTTTCCCCCCAATTTTTACTGTTTTTAAACAGCCCTGAAATAAATTGATGTATTTCTATATGATATTTATTCCAGGCCAAACAATAAAGAATTAAAAAAATAATTTTCAGTTTTGAGAAAGAGGTCAAGATTCCCTCTAATTTTTTTGTTTTATTTGTGTGTTTAAGTTTCTTTATCTTTATTGTTGAAAATATTACAGATATCCCCTTTTTATTTAATTGATCCCCTCCACCCTGCATCCATCCCACCCCCAGGCCTTCCCCATACCAGTGTTTGTGTCCACGGGTTATGCTTATGAACATATAAGTTCTTTGATTAATCTCTCCCCACCCACTCCCCCTCCCCACCTTCCCTCTGAGATCCCTCAGTCTGTTCCATGCTTCTATGTCTCTGGATCCACTTTGTTCATCAGTTTATTTTGTTTATTATATTCCACATATAAGTGAGATCATGTGGTATTTGTCTTTTTCTGACTGGCTTATTTCACTTAGCATAATGCTTTTTTTTTTTTTTAATATATCTTTATTGATTTCAGAGAGAGGAAAGGAGAAGGAGAGAGAGAGAAACATCAATGATGAGAGAGTCATTGATCAAGCCCACAACCCGGGCATGTGCCCTGACTGGGAATCAAACCCCGATCACCTGGATCCTAGGTCGACACTCAACCGCTGAGCCACGCCCAGCTGGGCTAGCATAATGCTTTCTAGTTCCCTCCATACTGTCCCAAAGGAGAAAAGGTTCTTCTTCTTTACAGCTGCATAGAATTCCATGGTGTGAATGTCCCAGAGCTTTTTTATCCACTCACCTACTGATGGGCACTTGGGCTGTTTCTATATCTTAGCTATTGTAAATTGTGCAGCTATGAACTTAAGGGTGCATATGCTCTTTGTGATTAGTGTTCGGGGTTCCTGAGGATATATTCCTAGAAGTGGGATCACTAGGTCAAAAGGCAGGTCAATTTTTAATCTTCTGAGGAAACTCCATACTGCTTTCCATAGTGGCTGCCCCAGTCTGCATTCCCACCAGCAGTGTCCTAGGGTCCCCTTTCTCCACACCCTCGCCAGCACTTGTAGTTCGTTGACTTGTTGATGGAGCCATTCTGACAGGTGTGAAGTGATACCTCATTGTGGTTTTAATTTGCATATCTCTGATGATTAGCGACGTTGGGCATTTTCTCATGTGTCTCTTAGCCATTTGTATGTCCTCTTTGGAGAAGTGTCTATTTAGGCCCTTTGCACATTTTTTAATTGGGTTGTGTGTCTTCCTTTTGTTAAGTTGTATGAGTTCCTTATATATTTTGGATATTAACCCTTTATCCGATGTGTCATTGGCAAATATGTTCTCCCATACAGTGGGCTCCCTTTTCATTTTGTTGATGGTTTCCTTTGCTGTGCAGAAGCTTTTTATTTTGATGCAGTCCCGTTTGTTTGTTTTCTCCTTAGTTTCTCTTGCCCTAGGAGAGGTATCAGCAAACATACTGCTATGAGAGATGTCTGAGATTTTACTGCCTATGTTTTCCTCTAGGATTTTTATGGTTTCATGTCTCACATTTAAGTCTGTTATCCATTTTGAATTTGCTTTTGTGTATGGTGTAAGTTGGTGGTCTAGTTTCATTTTTTTGCATGTACCTGTCCAATTTTCCCAACACCATTTATTGAAAAGACTGTTTTTACTCCATTGTATGTTCTTGCCTCCTTTGTCAAATATTAATTGACCATAATGGCATGGCTCAATTTCTGGGTTCTCTGTCCTGTTCCACTGATCGATATGTATGTTCTTGTGCCAGCACCAAGCTGTTTTGATTACAGTGGCTTTGTAGTATACCTTGATATCTGGTATTGTGATCCCTCCAACTTTGTTCTTCTTCCTCAAGATTGCCGAGGCTATTTGGGGTGTTTTTTGGTTCCAGACAAATTTTTGAAGTGTTTTTTCTAGATCTGTGAAATATGCTGTTGGTATTTTAATAGGGGTTGCATTGAATTTAAAGATTGCTCTGGGTAGTATGGGCATTTTAATGATGTTAATTCTTCCAATCCTCGAACATGGTATATTTTCCCATTTGTTTATATCTTCCTCTATTTCTTTTTTCAGTGTTCTGTAGTTTTCTGAGTAAAGGTCTTTTACATCTTTGGTTAAGTTTATTCCTACATATTTTATTTTTTTAATTGTAATGGTAAATGGGATTTTTTTTTTAGTTTCTTTTTCTGAGAGTTCATTATTGATATAAAAATGCCATTGATTTCTGGTTGTTAATTTTGTATCCTGCTAGCTTGCTGAATTCATTTATTAAATCTAGTAGTTTTCTGGTGGAGTCTTTAGGATTCTCTATGTACAATATTATGTCATCTGTAAATAATGACAGTTCTGTTTCTTCTTTTCCACTTTGGGTGCCTTTTACATTTTCTTCTTTTCTGATCACTGTGGCTAGGACTTCCAGTACTATGTTGAATAAGAGTGGTGAAGTGGACACCCCTGTCTTGTTCCTGTTCTTAGGGGAGATTGTTTTAATTTTTGCCCATTGAGTATGATGTTGGCTGTAGGTTTGTCATATATGTTGAGTTATGATCTCTGTATTCCTGAGAGTTTTGCTGAGAGTTTTTATCAAAAATGGGTGTTGGGTTTTATCAAATGCTTTTTCTACATCTATTGATATGATCATGTGATTTTTGTCTTTCAATTTGTTTATGTGATGTATCACGTTTATTGACTTGCGAATATTATACCAGCCTTGCATCCCTGGAATAAGTCCCACTTGGTCATGGTGTATGATCTTTTTAATATATTGCTGGATCTGATTTGATAATATTTTGTTGAGGATTTTAGCACCTATGTTCATCAAGGATATTGGCCTATAATTGTCTTTCTTTGTAGTGTCTTTATCTGGTTTTGGAATTATGCTAATGCTGTCCTCGTAAAGAGAGTTTGGAAGTGTTCCTTCCTCTTGGATTTTCTGAAATAGTTTGAGGAGGATAGGTGTTAATTCTTTTTTGAATGTTTGGTAAAACTCCCCTGTGAAGCCATCTGGGCCAGGGCTTTTGTGTGCTGGGAGCCCTTTGATTACTGTTTCAACTTCATCAGCAGTAATCGGCCTATTTAGGCTTTCCTACTTTTCCTGATTGAGTTTTGGAAGGTTATGTTTTTCTAGAAATTTATCCATTTCATCCAGATTGTCCAGCTTGGTGGCATATAGTTGTTCATTGTATTCTCTTACAATCTTTTGTATTTCTGTTGGATCAGTTGTTATTTCACTTCTTTCATTTCTAATTTTGTTTATTTGGGTCCTCTCTCTTTGTTTCTTGATGAATCTGGCTAAAAGTTCATCAATCTTGTTTATCTTTTCAAAAAACCAGCTCTTGGTTTCATTGATCTTTTATATTTTTTTTCAGTCTCTATGTCATTTATTTCTGCTCTTGTCTTTATTTCTTTCCTTCTACTTACTCTGGGCTTTTCTTGTTGTTCTCTTTCTAAGTTTCTAAGTTTTAGGGTTAGAGAGTCTATTAGAAGTTTTTCTTGTTTTTTGAGGTAGGCTTGTAGTGCTATGAATTTCCCTCTCAGGACTGCTTTGTGTCTCATAGATTTGGAGTTGTTGTGTTTCCATTTTCATTTGTTTTCAGGAAGTTTTTTATTCCTTTCTTGATCTCTTTGGTAACCCATTCATTATTTAAAAAATGCTTTTCATCCTCCATGTGTTTAAATGTTTTTTAGTGTTTTCATTGTAGTTGATTTCTAATTTCATGCCATTCTGGTCTGAGAAGATGCTTGATATGATTTTAATCTTCTTGAACTTGTAGAGACTGTTTTGTGTCCTAACATGTGGTCTGTCTTTGAGAATGTTCCATGTACATTTGAGAAGAATGTATATTCTGCAGCTTTGGGGAAGAATGTTCTGTAAATGTCAATTAAATCCATCTGATCTAGTGTGTCATTTAGGGTCACTGTTTCCTTGTTGATTTTTTGTCTGGAAGACCTATCCAATGAAGTCATTGGGGTGTTATGTTTCCCTAGTATGACTGTGTTGCTGTCGGTCTCTCCCTAAAGTGCTCTAGAAGTTTTTTTATAAATTTAGGTGCTCCTATATTGGGTGCATATATGTTTATCAGGGTTATATCCTTCTGTTGGATTGATCCCTTTAGTATTATGTAATAACCTTTCTTGTCTCTCATTATGGTCTTCATTTTGAAGTCTATTTTGTCTGATATGAGTATTGTTACCCCAGCTTTTTTTTCATTTCCATTTGCATGGAAAATTTTTTCCATCCCTTCACTATCATCCTGTGTGAGTCTTTTGTTCTGAGGTGGGTCTCTTGTAGACAGCATATGTTTGGGTCATGTTTTCTTATCCATTCAGCCACCCTATATCTTTTTATTGGGGTATTTAATCCTTTTACATTTAAGGTTATTGAAAGATGCTTATCTACTGCTATTTTGTTTCTTTATGCCTATATTTCTCATTCTCTTTATTTCTACATCTAATTATAGCAGTCCCTTTAACATTTCTTGTAATGCTGGTTTTGTAGTGATAGTCTTTTAGCCTTTTTTTTTTTTTTGTCTAGGAAGCTCTTTATTTCACCATCTATCTTCATTGATAATCTTACTGGATAAAATAGTCTTGGTTTCAGATCCTTGATACTTCATGCCATTCCCTTCTGGCCTGTAGAGTTTCTGATGAGAAGTCAGGTGACAGCCTTATGGGAGCTCCTTTTTAGGTAACAGATTGCTTTTCTCTAGCTTCCTTTAAGATTCTCTCTTTGTCTTGAATTGGCATTTTAATTATGATATGTCTGGGCATAGGCCTCTTTGGTTCTTCTTTCTTGGGACTCTGTGCCTCCTGAACTTGTGTGACTTTTCCTTCGCCAGGTTAGGGAAGTTTTCTGCCATTATTTCTTCAAACAGGTTCTCTAACCTCTGCTTACTTTCAACCTCCTCTGGCACTCCTATAATACAAATATTGTTATGTTTCATGCTGTCCCACAGCTCCCTTAGACTGTCCTCCTGTTTAATTGTTTTTTGTTTTGGGGTCTCTGGTTGTTTTCTACCATCTTCTAATTCACTGATCTTATCCTCAGCTTCCTCTAATCTGCTGTTTATTTCTTCCAATGTATTCTTTATTTATGCTTTGTGATTCTTCGTTTCTGACTGGTCATTTTTCACAGTTTCCATGTCTTTTTTTCATGCTGTTGAGCATCCTTACAATCAGTATTCTGAACTCTATATCTGAAAGATTGCTTATCTACATTTCATTTACCTCTTTTTCTGGAGACTTCTCTTGTTCTTTCATTTGGGGCTTGTTTTGGGGCCCCCTATTTTGGCTATTTTGGGGGGTTTGTTTTTAAGTGCTAGGTAGATCTGCTAGGATTCTCAGTCTTTATGGAGGGTCTCTGTTACAGGCCAATGTCAGATACAGTTTGTGACTGGCCCCGAGTACCCTGTTTGGAGCTATCAACAATACTAGGCTTGAGGTCTCCACTGCTGTGGCTGGGTGCGTTTGGACAGGACCAAGATGCACACCAAAGTCTGCTTTTCTGAGGCCAGGGTCTGGGCCCGGAAGCAGATCAGGCAAAGACTCAAAGCATCCTGAGGTCTGCTTTTGTCTGCAGACTGGTTAATCTGATTCTCTTAATGAGCCTCAGGTTGTAGAAGCTCCACAGGGTGGGTGGCTGGTTTTTATCAGTCTTTAAATAAGCCTCAGGCTGTAGAAACTCCTCTGGGCTGGGCTAGAGGCGTTCCTGCTGGGTGGGGCTATTACTTCCCCCCTCAGGCAAAAGCTGAAAATTTGCCACCCAAGAGAGATGTCTCCCACAGTCTGGGGGAATGACTCCACACAGGAATCCAGACGGGCGTCCCCTGATCTCACTCTCCAGAGCCCACAACCCCAGACTCTCCACACATAGCTCCAGTCCACTCCACTCCCCCTCCGCCAGATCCCAAGGTGAGTGGCTGCACTCGAAATGTTTTGTGTTGGCTCTTTAAGAGGGTTCCTACAGTTCCATACATCTCTCCCTGGCAGACAGAAACCCAGCTGCTTTTCACGGCCAGATGTTATGTGGGCACCTTTCTCAGTTCTGGTGCTTGTGGCTGGGAAGCCCAGCCTGGGGTTTAGGCCCCAGAGTCCTCAGTGGGAACCCCTACAGCTGAGATCTCCCTCCGGACCTTAAGCTGCTGCCTGTGGGTGCCCCAGCCAGGCCTCTTGTGTCCGCACTTCCTACCAGTCTCTGTGGTCTCCACTTTTCCTCCTTGGTTATGAGGGTGCTCTCCAGCTTGTCTTCAGTTGGTTTTCAGGATGGTTTTTCTATGTTTTAGTTGTAAATCCAGATTGTTCCCAGGAAAGTGTCAACGTAGCTTCCACTTAGTCAGCCCCTGTCTAGGATCTCCAAACAAAACAAAAAACAAACAAAACTGGATGGAATAAAATGAACACCTCTATGTAAATCGTGACAGAGGGAAAGAAAAGTCTTGCTCATCCCTAGTTCCTAGACAAACTCTCCCTCTTTTTTATATTGCCTAGATCCCACTCATTGCACAGTTTTGTTTTTGTAGGTTGGGGGTGGGATTTTATGTTCTTTTTTTAGTAGTCTTTTTCATTCACTACCTACTTCAGATTGGCAAGAGCTTAAGTACAAACTATTAATTGATTTCTTTGAAGGCTTGTTCTTTCTTGATTGATGAGCAAAATATTGATTGCTTTTTACTACCTAAGGAATGTTTATTCTCTTTAGCTGATACTGAGTTCTCTTTCTTAAACTGAGTACTTGACTTGTGAGATGAGTTTCCTCTCCCATCTGCTTTGGGGCTGGGAGCAGTTTTCCAAATGGTGTGTGTGGTAGACCATAGCCAAGCCGGCTGCACTGGAAATTTGGTTGGCCTGATGAAGCACAAGAAATAGAACACAGAGTCTATATCTTTGGTGCAGCAAGAATCACTAAAACAAGAGGGCTGTCCCTTTAGTGCTGGCATGGCCCACACCTAGATGGTTATAAAAGACTAGGATTCCATGTCCTGCCCTAGTGCTGACTGGGACTCTGGTATTATTGAATTTGGCTAAGCCCTTGTGTGAAATAAAACATAGCCTCAGGGAGCACCTACTCAATTGAATTCTTAATTCTGTGTTTATTCTTCGCAAGGATTATTTGCTGGTATAATTGTAAATCAAAGAGGAAGCCAACCATAGCTGAGTCATAGTCCTAATTCTTGCCAATGCTAGAACCTGAACTAGTTTTTTTTCGTTTGTTCCGACCAGCTTAGAAGAAGATCTTTACTGGACTAGCTCATAGGTTTTATGCCCTTTCCTGAGTAATATCAACACTTCCTGGCTTTTGCAAGTTTAAGGTGTTCTTTATCTTTATTGTACCCACTGGATGTCTTAAAAAATCCTTAAGCTTAGAAAAATGCCAACAGGCACGTAAACATCACAGCAACCAGCGCTTATTTACTTCTGTTTCTCAATTTCAATATTTAAATCAGAAGACTCAGACACTGCCTGCATGTAGCCAACTTTGAAACTTCAGAGCAATGATCTGCATTCTAAGCAGTGACCTATCCTCATAACTTTCAGATTTCTGGCTGTTTATTCACACAAAGGTGGGAAAGAAGGCCATCAGGTATCTCAGATTTCAGATACCCAATGGAGAAGAGCCTTTTAGTGCAGGGCAGAGAGGTGTTGAAGTCCTAGTTGCCATAATAGTGTAGGACATTTCAACGCTGGCATATGGAATGAAGGGAAGCCAGGTGTTAAGAATAATATTTATTAAATTATGTTTTCCCTTTGGGCCTCTGTCTCTGTCCCTCCCACTGACTCTTCAGCCAATTATAATTTGCTATCATTATGCTCCTATACTTCAATTGGCCTTAAAGGCTATATCAGTGTCCAGATTACCAAATGCATTCACCTTTTGTCAGTTCTTGTCATCTTTAGTATTTACCTTTTTAAATAGCTTCCCTGGTGGGTGCAACTCTATCATTCTTTGTTATTGGTAAAATGCACCACTAGAATATTATTTTTATTCAAGAAGCCAAAAAGCATTTAACAACTACCATGTGCCAGGCACTCAGAAAACAATGCTAATCAGACACATAAATAGCTTCTGAGTCCAGTGATTTTACAGCTTAGTGAGAGTGACTGGTATTAAAGATCTATTGTTTAATTAATAAATATATTTTGAGCACCTACTTGATCCCAGGTTCTGTTCTAGGCATCAGAAATGCAATGTAAAAATAGTACATTTGAAAGCTTCAAATATCTTGGAGCTGATACAAAGTAACAATTAAATATATAATTTTATATATGAGTGTGATGAAGAAAATTAAGTCAGGGCAAGAGGAGAGTGATAGAGTGTGTGTGCTATTTAAAATAATGTGCTATTTTAGATTTATTTTTGAAATAGGTTTCATTCTTTGCCCTGGCCAGTGTGGCTCAGTGGTTACTTCATTGACCTACACACTGAAGGATCTCATGTTTCATTCCCAGTCAAGGGCACATACCTGGGTTGCAACTGAGATCCCTGGCCCCAGCTGGGGCTCAAGGCAACAAATCAATGTGTGTCTCTCACCTCTTTCTTTCTTTCTTTCTTTCTTTCTTTCTTTCTTTCTTTCTTTCTTTCTTTCTTTCTTTCTTTCTTTCTTTCTTCTTTCTTCTTTCTTTTTCTTTCATCTCTTCCCCTCCTTCCCTCCCTTCTACTCTCTCTAAAAATCAGTGGAATAATATCTTCAGGTGAGTATTAACAAAAAAAAAGTCCCATTTTTCTGTGGACATATTATATTTGAAATACCTTTAAGATATCCAAGAGGTGCTGTTAAGGAGGCAGTTGATTACATGAGGCCAAAATTAAGTAAAGTAGTTGGAAACAAAAAACATGGAAGCTGTGTATACATCTGAAGCCAGGAGAGATCACCTATGGATTGGGTATAGACAGAGAAGAAGTCTCAGTGCTGAGCCTTGGGGTAAACCAACATTTCATAGGATGGAGAAAAGGTAGAGGGGTCAACCATGTTAAGTGAGGAGAAAGCCAGGAGAATGTATTTCCCTGGATGCCAAGTAACAATGGGTGTCAGTAAGAAAGGGCTGTTCAGTTTTGTCAGTCACAACCGAGAGGACCAGCAAGATGACTTCAGATTGTCTACAGGATTGGGAAAGACAGGTCTTTGTTGACCTTGGAAAGGGCAGCTCCAGTGAAGTGATGGAGCAAATGCCAGACTGAAGCACATTAAAGTGTGAGTTGTTGGTGTTGCATTGGAGAGGAAACAAGTTGAATAACAATACAAATAAATTGGAAATTGCACCTGAAATGAATGCTCCAAATATAACAGGATTATTTGACTGAGCCAAGAGGGTCTGAAAGGCTTTACGAGGAAGTCATTATAAACTGAGGTCTGAAGGATGAGTTGGTCTAAGAAGATAAAGCAAAGGTAGAAAAGCACATAAAGACTTGATTGTCAGGCAAACTTGAGGGCTGAAAGTTTGGAGTGGGCATATATGAGTTTAAAGAGAGGCCAGTTGGCACAAGTCTGTTTTGTGTTCAAACTTAGAGCATTGGATATAATTGATGATTTAGGAGAGATGGGGATATGTGGGCAATATAATTTATGTCTTGATGAGATAACTCTAGCTGTAATGTGTATAGGATGAATTGTAGGGTTGACCACATGGAAGTTGGGTAACCCATTAGCAAGCCATTGTAGTAATAAGGGTGAGGGATTATTTTAGCCTGAATTACAGTGATAACAATGTAAATGGAGGGAAAGATAGATATGAGTGATATTTATGAAGTGGAATCGGTAGCCCTGATCAGGTCTGGCTATGAGTGTATGAGAAAATTAGGTAGGGAAGGTAAGCATGATCTCTAAGCCTCTGACATTTCAGTAGGAGACAGGCAGTGCCTTAGCTCCAACTGGAAGAATTAGAGCAGGATTGGTTGGATGCTATTTTGGTGGACCTTAATGAGTTCCGTTTAAATATGTTGAATTTGAGGGACTTTTGAGCTATAATCATCAGTCTCCTCGGCTTTTCTGTCTAAACATCTCACTCACTCCTCAAGAATATTATTAAATCTGAATTTAGCCCAGGCCAGGGTGGCTTAGTTGGTTGGGCATCAGTCCGAGCATGGGAAGGTGGCTGGTTCGATTTCCGGTCAGGGCACAAGCCCAGGTTGTGGGCTGGATCTCCGGTGGGGGGCATGCAGGAGGCAGCGGATTGATGTTTCACTCTTACAATGCTGTTTCTCTCTCTCTCTTCCCCTCTCCATTCCTTTCTCATTAAAAAATAAAAATTAAATTAAATTAAATTTGAAAAAAAAACATCCACACTGAGTTTATCTTCATCACTCCAAATATTCTTCTTTTCATGATCCCAGACCCAATCATCTTGAAATGTCCCCTCTTCCTAATTCCCTCTCAGCTTCCATAGTAGCTGAATCAGATTTTGTCTCTTAATCTTTCCTATCTCTGTTCTCTCTCATAATGTATCTTCTTTTCCATTTTTACCCCTATTAGGCAGTTTCACTCTGAAGTTCCATGTGACTGTACTCTTAATCTGCTGTGTTGTTTCTTCATTTTCAGTCCATTCCTTGCCTACTTAAAAAAGAATCTTTAGTATCTATCCATTTTCCTTTATAAGATTCTGATTTCCCCATGTTCTTGCTTAAAATGATTCAGTATTCCCCCCCCCCCTTTTTCCTTCTAAATAAGCTGTAGAGTCACCTTGGCCTGGCACTGAAGCTAAAAAAAAAAAAAAAAAAAAGTACAGTTTCTAACCTGCCACACTGTTTAGTAACAAGGCGATTAGAAACTACCTGGTTTAAATTCTGATCTTAATGCTTACTAGTTGTGTGTTTCTGCTTGATTTATTTAATCCCAATTTTCTGTTTTTCAAATGGAATTAATAATAGCAACTCATTCGCATGGTTGTTTTTAAGTCTACATCGATGAAATTCACAGTCCCTGGCACAAAGCTAGCACTCAATTAATGCAGCTTCTATTAATCTTCTGTTAGCCTCCCTCCCACCCCACCCCTCTGTGCAGACACTTTTAGCTACTTCATGGGCACGCCTTTTCTTTATCTTCTGTGCCATTTTCTACTCCGTGAATCTTCTCCCTAGAAGGCCTTCTCCTTCCTCTCTTGAAAAACTCTCCCACAGCACAGTTTCTTCCCTTCTCAATTCTTGCATCTCAAGCACCTGTGTGACTCTCACTCTATCCAGTAAACGTTCATTTCTTCCCCAGCTCCTCCTCCTCCTTAATCTCAGGTTCTGTTATATTTACATATTTACATTTGTATATGGATATGTTTGTAGCTTTCTTAGGCTTACTATACTGTGGTCCTTATGTATAGGAAATTAATTTGCATAACATCCATAGTTCCAATATTTGTGAACAAATAATTGAAATTAAGTAGGCAATTCCTTCAATTACCGGTAGATACTCTCTTTTCCTTCCCACACATACTAGTTTGGGTTCTACTCCCCCTTGAGAAACACCAAGTTACCTGTACCAGATCTTTTTCGTTAAGGACAGGAGCTTCCAAGCCAGTAACCTTCTAAGCCAATCAGGGCTAATGTGTTTTCCCGAGCTCTCCGGGTGTCTCAGTGCTTGAACTAAGTCCTTCTGCAAATGATGGCCCTGCTTTTATGTTCTAAAGTCATCATTACCCGCCCTCCCCCCCAGGTCTGTATAATTTGAAGGAAGCAGTTTTAGGAGAGGTAGCCAAGTACCAGCTTAATACTGTTCCACCGAGAGATCTTCAATAATTGGCTTCTTTAAAAAAATTGGCATAAAAAAGAGTACTTAACCTCTTTTCCGTTCCCTGTCTAATTTCCTGTGGTCTGAGTTCTGCCGAGCGATGGCCTTCGGAGCATGAGCTGCTGTTTTTTAGGATGTTCCAAAAGCATGAATCAGGACGGATTCTTATTTTATTCATGGCTGTGCTTGGTGGTAGTTTACGCAGCCTGAGATGAGGATTTGTTTTTCCCCTCTGAAGGTTTCTGCGATGTTTTTGTCAGGTTTTGGAAAATGTGCTTGAGGGACAGTGATAAAGTGAGTGCTGACTCAGAAAACTCCGGCTGTCAGAGAACATTTTTATCTCCACGTTTGGGAGGGCAGAGCAGGAAAAGTACAAATCTTCTAAAAACCTGTGTCAAAACTTTCTAAGGTAAGGGAGAAGGTCAGTATGATGTGGCTTTATATTCATTTTATTTATAACTTATGGTCTGCCTAGGCCTAGGCATAGAGAATAATCGGAAATCCACGGTCATTCAAAGATGAACATTTCCCCCCTGTAGTAATATAGGACTGAGGAAAACTTGATTGTTACATGGTCTATTTAATTCTGTTTCAGAAATAGATATCATGATATCAGAAACAATTGCGTTAAAAATATTCTCCTAGCCCGGCCGGGCGTGGCTCAGTGGTTGAGCGTCGACCTAGGATCCAGGCGATCGGGTTCGATTCCCGGTCAGGGCACATGCCCGGGTTGTGGGCTCGATCAGTGGCTCTCTCATCATTGATGTTTCTATCTCTCTCTCCCCCTCTCTTTTCCTCTCTCTGAAATCAATAAAGATATATTAAAAAAATATATATATATTCTCCTAGGTTTGTCTAAAGGAGGGGTCTACCCGTTTTGGTAAATAAAATGTTATTGGAACGTGGCTGAATTTATTTGTTGACACCTTGCTTATGGCTACTTTTGTACTACAACAGAGTAGTTCCAACAGAGACCTTTCAGTTTAAAAGAGTTATTGTCTGGTCTTTTAAGAAAAAGTTTGTTGTTTTCTGGCCAAGAAGGAAATTTTGTCATAAAAGGAAGTTTCCACAGTTTTCTATAACGACATTAATAAGCTTGCTCTAATTGTGATAGACGCAGAATCATGATGGGAGTGTCTGTTGATTAGTTGGTAGTGTTAGTCTACTGATCCATTTGTTTGTTGGGTATAATTGTGTTTAGAATAGGGCTAAAAATGAAAAGAAAATAAATGTACATCTCCTTCAAACAAATGAAGCATTTATGAGTGGCCACTTAGATATCACAGTTAGGTATTGTCAGAGCTACTGAGTCTACTTATGTGAGCAAGATGTTAATTAAACCTCTAGGTTCAGGTCCCTTCTCTTTCTAAGAAATTTCACAAAAAGTGACTCTTCACAATTTCTTCAAAAGTACGAATGGCCCTGGCTGGTGTGCCTCAGTTGGTTGGGTGTCATCCAGGGCACCAAAAGGCTCTCGGTTTAATTCCTGGTCAGGGTACATGTCTGGGTTGCCTGTTGGATCCCCGGTAGGGAGCGTGCAGGAGGTAGCTGATCAATTTTGGTAAAATTATATGCTTTTAAAAAGTACGAATGGCCACAGTGGTTAATATAAAACCATATGTCTGTGAGTGTGGACTCCTAGTAAAAACATGGCAGATTATGTCTATGTCTATTCCTATCTGACATTTCTATCTCTGTGTATGTGTACGTATTCTTCCATCTTAAATATTTATTTAAAGAAACTAGAAAGTTTGAATTCATTAAATATTTCATGTATCTACATGTTTTGTTCTATTGATGCATTTGTTTCCTGTTCACTGGCACCATTAATATTCATATAACTAAATATTAGCAATGTGCCAGGTGCTAAGGGGGAGCAAAAAGGCTTGGCTCCTAACATCATCAAGCCTTCATATCTGGAGAGGACAGACATTAAGCATATTGTAAAAACATTATATGTATGTTTCTCTTTTTGCCTTTTTTATCTGAGAGCAAAGGTACCAGTCATGAGTGTGTGGCTCCAGGAAATGTTCACAAGCTGTACACACCCAAGAATCAGCCCAGTTGAAGTCACAGTCCCCCTCGTGTCCCCTCCTGGTCGTTCTCATCCTTCAAGTAAAACCACAGCCTGACTTCTAACCTCAGAGATTCCAACCCTAAGCTTCTAAAAACATCGAGTTTCTGATATTTATACATCAGGAAATCTGCATTCCTGCCATCCTTTGAGAAACCAGATCTGGCAATCCTGGGCGTGCATGCTCTCTCCAGGCAGTGGCTTGCTGAAGCAGGAGCAGCTGTTCTCAGGGAGGGTGTTAAAGGAATGAAGAAATTAATTTACCAAAAGATACAGAATTGGTTAAAGTCATACAAGGGAATATTTGCTTTATAGCAGAGAAGTCTTTTGAATTTACTTTGGGCAAAAATTACTTAGAAGTTTCTCAGAGAAGGAGCATTGTCATTTCAATCAGTTCTGCAATTCCACCTCTACTATTAGTTGCAGGACATCCTGGTCAATGGTAGGTAGGAAGTAAACAAAGGTACATAACATAAAAAGTCAGAAAAACTCCAGCTCAGGTGTGTCTGGTAAACAACACCCAGCCACTGGACTGAAAAATGACGCCTCACAATCCTCTTGCCTGTTCCCAAACTCAGCCACATGTTTTTGACTTAATTTTTCTGCATACACTCTCAACTCCTAATATATTCTCTAGAAAACTGTAAGGATATTCTTATGACAGTTTTATTATATAGAAGTGTAATACATCTTATCAAAAAAGTATCTTAATTAAAATCTACAATGAGTGATTTTTTGGGAAAACATACTCTTTTTTCTTAGAATAGACAAAAGGTTAATTTCTCTGATGTTCAAGTATGTACGAAAAACTCCCACCAATTTAAAGGAGGGCGACAAAGCCATAGAAATAATTCAACAGGAGAAGAACAATAAATTTATAGGAGTGATCCTAATGACCAAGCCTGGGGAAAAATGCCAAATCTCAAACGTCACAGAAATGAAATGATGACCACAGCACCACCACCACCACCGCTACCACCAGCAATATAACTCAGATTTCACCCACCAGAGAGAAAAAAATCTAGGAACATTTAATAACATCCAGTATGACAAGGGTGTAAAAAAATTGCTGTCTCCTAAACAATCAGCAATTCTGTAAATGCTGTGGAATATTTGGACAGCATTTTGCCATAACCTATTAAAGTTCAAATTTCCCATCTTGAACCGGATAGCTCCATTATTAGTTATTTATTCAATAAAGTTAAGATTCTAGAATAAAAAGACATACTGGATTTTTCATTGAAGCATTATTTATTATAGCGTAGAACTGGAAATAAGATCAAATACACATAAGTAAGCATGTGGTTGAGTAAATTATACTTCCCTACTGTGTAATGCTCTTTGGCTATCATGAAGAATGGGTTATAATTGCCTGTATGTCTATTCTAACTTTAAAGTAAAACTAGTATGTTGTAGAATGTGTAACATATAATCATACCTTTATAAAATAATGGCAAAGCAATATTCTCTATATGTGATGGCTTGTATAAGCAAAGTTATACACAAAGCTTTATCAGTGGTTAGGTTAAGTTATGAGATGGGTTTGAGGCTCCTAAAGACATTGTAAGTTCTGACACTTTAGCATTTTTGTTTAAAAGAACATGAATTTTATTACTGTACATATAATTTTAAATTGTTATTTCATGTTATAACGGCCCCCATGCTCCAAATCCAAATATAGAATTCAACCGAAAGCTTTTACCCTGATCTGTTAGTCCCTTGTGATTCACTTTTCCCCAACTTGATCTTGAGGAATTCTAGCATTTCTTAGCTGCATCTACACAATATCCAAATTTTAGTTTATTTAGGAAAAAATGCAGTTCTGTCTTACTTTAAAGTCTTCCTACCCACTACCTTACCCTCTGGCTGGAACCACCTTTCCTACACTCTGTTTGGCTGATTCAATTTAAATGTCACTATCAACCTTCAATGGAAGTGTTGTTCCCCATTATGAACTCTTATAAGGATTCTGAGGAATGTAGGTTTTTTAAAAAAAATAAATTGTGTGAAGACTTTAAAAAAAATGTTTTTATTGGTTTGAGAGAGAGAGAGGGATAGAGAGAGGGAGAGAGAAAGAAACATGATTCTGAGAGAGAAACATTGATCACCTGCCTCCCATACTTGTCCCAACCAGGATCGAACCCACAACCACCTGGGTATGTGCCCAGACCGTGGATCGAACCAGCAACCCTTTGGTGCCATCTTATGAAGCTCAAAATTTCTAATATGAAGATTTTTGAGTATGCTGTGCAAGATGAACGAAACAAATATTTATCAAATGTAATTTTAAAAATCTAGAATCTCATTATGAAAGGAAACAAGGGTCACACATACAATTGTCATTTATTAATTAGATTGATAGTTTCTGGATTATTTCACTTAAAAAAAATTTCAACTTGTTTTATATGGCAGGATTATTTCAACATACGTTCAATTTCCCATGGAGATGAATGAGTGCCCTTTATTTTTTTTTATTTTTAATCAAAAATATTGATTTCAGAGAGAGGAAGGGAGAGGGAGAGAAACATCAATGAGAGAGTCATTGATTGGCTGCCTCCTGGATGCCCCCTACTGGGATCAAGCCCACAACTCGAGCATGTTCCCTGACCAGGAATCGAAACTTGATCTCCTGGATCCCAGGTCTATGTTCAACCGCTGAGCCACACTGGCTGGCCACGAATGCCCTTTTTTGAGTTTTCTGTCCAGCTACAGGAGCTGTTACTGTGGACATTTTTGTTGAATAAAGGAATTTTACAAATTTGTTTACTAAAATGGGTACTTGGGATCATAGGCATATTCTTTGGACTTTATAGCCCTAGGGCATTTCAAGTAAAAAAAAAAAAATTGGCCACTCAGATTAGAACCTTCTAAAGACATAAATATTTAGATTGAATGCAAGTATTAATTTAAGAGGTTCTGACAAGATAAAATATGAAATATCCAAATAACTTGGAAGAAGAGTTAAATGTTTTATATTTAGGGAGCAAACTCTCATCTGAAATAATAGAAACAGTCTACCTTTTCCAAGTGGTATATCTGACTGCATTCAGTTACTGAATGCAAAGAGTGGACGTTTAGCATGTTAAATTGTTTCATTAGACAGACTTGGCTAGCTAACACAGACAAATCAGGCATCTAAACAGGATGTCCTTTACCTCAGGTCATGAGTATCTTAAAATACATTAATATAGATCACTTTTGTTTGTCATTATTTGGAAAGAATTACATTACTTTGAGCCTTGAACCCTTGCTTTACTTCTGTAATAAAACATAGAAATCGGTATGACATTTAGTCCTGTCTGGTAATATGAGGCCATGAGTATATCATTTATTATTGTAAAATAGAAGCATGGATTTTTAAGCACTAAAATATAATGATGTAGCACTATAGCATTTATTCTGGTCATGGTTTTTAAATAGATGTTGTTGGTTTTTGATACCACGTTGAATAGCCTGGAGGATCTTATGACCTACAGCCCATAAGCTAAAACATATGCAAGATACGTAATGAATTCAGCAGGAGGAAAGCAAAGTTAATTTGTAAGCTATTTTAAGAGATGGCATGATATAAGTAATAAACACTTATCTCTGAATTTTTTACATGGACTTTTCACCAACTTACAAATTAGGTAGTAAAGTGTGTAGTCATTATGGACCCTAGTTGCTGACAGTCTTAAAGCTTCAATGCAGGAATCTTAGAGCCCTTGAAAAAGAGAAAGAGAAGGCAACTGTAAAAGTTTTACTCTACATTACCACTTATGAATGCAGATAAAATGAAGAAACGGTGGAAGTGTTAGCTTCTGAATTATTGGCTTGAGTTTTTTCTGGTTAGCTTGATTTATAGGTTCCTATGTGCAAAGGCCAGACATAAAGAATGTTTGTCGACACTTTATTTGTAAACATACATAATTCACTGATAAAATATTATTGGCTTTTCCCCCTTATTGGGCAGCCTCAAAGTGACCACAAGTTAGATGAAATGGAAAAATCTATTTTTACTCTTCTGTAAGAATTGGCATAAGTAGTTTTTTTTTTTTTAAAAAAAAATGTCTTTATTGATTTCAGAGAGAGGAAGGGAGAGGGAGAGAGCGAGAGAGAAACATCAATGATGAGAGAGTCATTGATGAACTGCCTCCTGCACACCCCCGACTGGGAATCGGCCCACAACCCAGGCCTGTGCCCTGACCAGGAATCGAACCCCGATCGCCTGGATCCTAGGTTGATGCTCAACTGCTGAGCCACAGCCCGCCAGGCAGGAATTCCTTTTTGAACACATATCTATATAAACTAGGTGCTAGAGGCACAAAAAGTCACAGAATAATAATCAGTCCCTCAAAGCAAGGGATTTGATTGAATTCCCCTACATATGATTTTAACTGGTAACAAATTAGCATGTTTTTAGAAGCTTCAAGGTCCTATTGTTTGTAGAACTCTGCACCATGGAGAGTTAATTATCTTTTGGGAAAAATTTAAAATTTAGAGTTACCTTAATAAATAAACATTTATTAAGCACCTATCACAAACTTGGTTTTTTGGAGTACATTTCAAAACAAAAGTTCCACGTAAATTATAAACCATATGGTGACATATGCAAGCCAGCACAAGCTGTGCATAAAGGTAATGGGAATGCAATGCCAGCAATTGCCCAAAACAAAATTGTTTGAAAAATTCTTTCAGTTAAGAATGAGCTGAGCCCATGCCAGCGTGGCTCAGAGCTTGAGCATCGACCTAGGATCCAGGAGATCAAGGTTCGGTTCCCGGTCAGGGCACATGCCCGGGTTGCAGGCTCGATCCCCAGTCGGGGGCGTGCAGGGGGCAGCCGATCAATGACTCTCTTATCGTTGATGTTTCTGTCTCTCTCTCTCCCTCTCCCTTCCTCTGTCTGAAATCAATAACAATATAGTAAAAATTAAAAAAAAAAAAGAATGTGCCTAAACATTTGGCCCAATCATAGCAATAATATTGTAAAGGGTCAATCAAATGTGAATGATCAGAGGCTGCAGTGGCAAAGTGCAGTGCACATTTATGAAACTTCCCTTAGCATCCCAGCATCGTTATATGAGGGAGAAAGAACCCTCTTAATTAACTGTGGTCATTTAAGTCCTTCTTTTTACATGCTAGTAAAATATTAATATTTTCATAATTATCTTCCCAACACTAAGCACAGTGCTTAGCACATAAAAAGCATGGAGATATTGAAATCACAGACATTGGTTAATTTTTCTTTCCTAAAACAAAATTTGATGGATGTTACTAATCTTAGCTAAATAACATACAGTATATAAGGAAAGTTGTTTGAGATATGGGCTAAAGTTTTATTTATGATTTGATTCAATTGATTGCAAATAGTTACATGGAATGTGTTACAGTAAGTGCTGGGCACAGAAGACTTGAAAAAAGTACAAAATATATAACCCAGCTGGTTGAGGAGACATGTATATGTCATTAAATGACAATGTGATTATATAATTCAGTTCAAATGTTAATTGAACAAAAAATAAAAGTCCAGAAAGGCAGTTATACTGAAATGAATTTTTGCAACTTATAATAAAAACAACAATATAAAACTGATATGGTATCACTGTTACTAAATAAACATGAAAACCTAAAAAATATAAGAAAAACAGGTTGGGAATGTTGGTTGAGCTCTATCTTGACTCTAAGTAGTCAAGGCAAAGATGTAGACATGATAATTATAAAGGTCTTATTATGATGCTTAATATTGTGTTAGGAAAGATAATATCTTTTTACCCTAATACTGCTAACTTTTAAGAGAAGGATATTATGTGCATCCAAACCACCCCCCCCCCCAACATTTAGCATATATGCACATATTCACATAAATTTCATAATGATCTTTATTGACAGTTGTTAAGCAACAAGATTGACAGTGGTCATGATAGTTTTGCATTATTGATTTTTACAAGTTAAACACATTTGAAAACACAAGATATTATGTAAACTTGTATAAGCAAAATAATTTTTTTTTTTTTACAGAGCTGGGCAAATGGGTATATTTCAGATGTGTAGTGTTTATGTGGCTTAATACAAAAAAGCATGACTTCTAAAAAGTGAGTGGTTCAATTATTCCTAGATTTTAAGCTATAAAGCAGATACAGTAAGCAGACTTTCTCTTAAATAAAAGCTATAGCCCTTGACATTCAATAAGAATGTTATAAAAGAATAGACCATCCTAGATGGCAAATAACTTTAGAGGAATGAAATTTATTTTGTCCAAGGCTTGTGAGCACAGCTTCATTTCTTCATAAACATTCCTCTTATATAATGTTGATCAAACTGTTGTGAAATTATCATATTCTTTGTATGTTGTCCATAGTGTTCAGAGAAATTCATATTAACTCTGTCACATCTGCTTAACTTCTTAATTGCACACTAAATTCCTCTTAAGAAAATTGGTATTATTTGCTAACACAGAAGAAAAAATCTGTTTTTTTCCTTAAGCTAACAAGATGGAAAAAGAGTTTGGAAAGGAAGATATTACAAAACTATTTTTCCTCCTACTTATTTTGGAGAAACAACTTGAAAATTTACATGCAGAAGACTGTGAGTTCTAAACACTTTATATTGTATCTAATAATAAATCTACGTGGGGGAATTGATTTTTGAATAGTGCCTTGAAGCTCAGGGTACAGTGAATGTTATTGCAATTGTTACTTTTTTCAGTTGTTACAGTAACAACTAAAAAAAGCAATATTTCAGATGACTTTAATGTTTTGTGGCAATAATCCCCCACTTTTTCATATGTATGTAGACAATATTATATATTAAAATCTAGTATTATATATTAATAGTATTATGTTATTAATAGTACTATAAAATAGTATAGTATTTTTCTTCATTACAATCTCATGGTGATATTTTGTAGATAAAAAACTGGGATCCCCATATATTAAGCATATCTGATCTATTAGGATAAATAAATAAAAGCAATGTTAATATGATTTACCTTAATGGATTTAAATGGAAATGTGGAAATTATATACTGTTTCCAGTGTTAAGCAATATCAACTCACTTGTTTCCACAAACATTACATTATAGTACAAGCACGTCTCCTGAAATGATAATGGGTTCGAATGTGATAAAATAAATCGTGATTAATGAGAAGTGACTGAGACAATCAGAGAGAGTGAGATAAAGCAGGGGAACTTAGGTCCTGCTTTTCCGAGCATTTTTAAAACAGTTCCCTCAAGGATAAGTGTGTGTGTGTGTGTGTGTGTGCACGTGTGTGCGTGTGTGCCTGTGTGTGTGCTTAAGCGGCACTGCAGGATAGCTGGGTACATCCCTTCATCTTCAACTAGAGAACTTCAACCTCTGTTTAATACATTGGCTGTACTAGAGAATTTTATTCAAGGAAAGAATGCTGTTACTAAAAATCTTTTAAAATTACTACTGTGCATTTTCATGTCATTCTTAGTAGTGACATTCTATTTTTTAAATGTGTTGATTAATTAATGAAGTCATTCCATATGTTTGTACTATCTATGTAGTAATTTACAAATAAATTACTTATAGAATAGTAACGCTATTACCGAATTGTACTGGTTATATTTCTTTTAAGAAACCAAATGACTTTTACATAATTTTCACTCGATATGATCTTTAGTAATAATGAATCTATAATTTTGGACTATAAGGGTAAGTTTGCCTAGAAATAGTAGAGCTCAAAATGAACTATTAAGTTGCTCGTGTCATTGAAAAGCATGTGCCTACATTTGTATGTTTATGTAAAGAATATACAGGAGTATACATGAGAAGTTAACTGGACAGTCTATCTAGTACCTTAAATCAGGAGCTGTGCTAGGAGTTTGGAGTGCAATACAATATAAGACAAATACTATGCCCAGCTACTTTCTATAAACGGATTCTAAAGCAGGTGAAAAGTAGGTTTCATGACACATGGCGACATAACCCACTGGTAGTATTTGCCTCTAGTGCTGGGTAGAGAGGGACTGTGTTTTAGTCATTCATTGATGAGCGGCTGTTTGAATACCAGGGAGGGAAGTGCTTAGTGGTAGCAGATATATATTTAGTATGTAGATGTTACGTTTTGTTATCCCTGTTCTACCGTTTTCTTATTTAGAATCACCACTTTGCCTGGCCAGTGAGGCTCAGTGGTTGAGCCTCCATCCATGAACCTGGAGATGGCTGTTCGATTCCCGGTCAGGGCACATGCCCGGGTTTCGGGCTCGATCTCCAGTAGGGAGCGTGCAGGAGGCAGCTGACTGATGACTCTCATCATTGATGTTTCTCTTTCTCTCCCTCCCCCTTTCTCTCTCTGAAATCCAAAAACAAAAATACAAACAAATAGAATGAGCAGTTCATGGGAAAAATAGATGCACTTAGGCAGCATATTTATATAATGAACAGTTTATGAGCAGATTAATATATGATAGGCTCTTATATTAAACTGCAGAAATGACTTCTGGTGCTCCATTTCTCATCGTTTCTGAACTCATGTTTATTTTTAGATCCAGTGAATCACCATTTTGCCCTTTTCTTCACAAAACCGTCGGGAGGTTAATGTTTTGAGAATCCCAGTCCCGGACGAAAGCTTTGTTTTGGGCAAAGTGCCATATCGATGATTGAAGCTTCAGCAAAAAGCATTAAAGATTGCTTACATTTCAAACTTCTAAGGGTTCTTAAAGATAAAAGCCTGAAAATGAAATGGGTAAACAATAGAAATCATCTGATAATGATCGGCTAGTGTCTGCCCCACGCCATCCATCTTTATGTCTCCCCACCCACAATAATCACATCATAAATATGTTAATATTTTTACAAAATCTAAACAGTGTTGGTCAGTTAGTCAAATTTCACTTAAATGCTTGCTAGTGACTTGATGGAAGAGTGATCTGTATGTTCTAAGAATTTTTTCAGGACTGTGGTGTGCATGTTTGATTAGAAGCAGAAGTCCTGGTCCTTCTCAGTCCAAATTCTAGGTAAAATTAGCACACCAAACATCTAGGCACATTAGCATTACCAAAAGCAGGTGCCAAGAAGCATTTTATAAATAAGTGATAAGCCATATGGGCCTGACCATAAGGATAGTCAATCAGTATGGCGAATCATAGCAGCTAGAGACAAATATTCTCAAGAAAGCCAGGCTTAAATTCGTCTTTGTGAGGCTTTCCTCATTAGAGAAAAAGGAAAAAGGGTTTTTCAGAGACAGTTTGGAAAATATCCTAAGCAAAAGGCCAAGGTATTTTCTAAAGAATTAACTCATGAATTTTTGTGCTTATTTCATTTTACTCGTTTATTCAATATCAGAACAGAATTGCTTATACACCTACAATGCAGGTTGTGGGAAGCTACAAGGTAGGTTAGACAACGATACAGAGAGAACACTTCATATAAGGTAGGAGACCTAGGGGAAGATCCCTAGTTAGTATATGACTCTGTGGGCTTGACTGTCAGGTGAGAATTATAGGCTGAGATAATTAGAAGGCTTTTTCCACATGGGGAGAAGTGGAACCTGAAGATGTGAGTGGAATCACTTAGGAAAAACATGCCCAAACCACAACTCTGGGTCAAGGTGTTAAATAAAGAAAAAATATTTGATAAAGGAAATTAGAAAATAATGAAAGAGGCAGAAGCATGGTCAAGAGAGAGTGTAATTAAAAAATTGTGTTGGACTAGGAAACATTATTTACTATGGTCTACTGAATCATAAACGAGATCTGCTACAGCATTAACCTGAGCAGGCAATCTCCTGTTTGTTTATTTCTTTATCATGATCTGTTCAGACTGACTAGATGGTGGGTAAATACTCATAAATACTAAGCAGAATAATGAAAAAATATGAATATATATTGTGTATAAAGTTGTTTTAAGAGATAAGTTAGATGTAGAACAGAAAAATGCCTATGAGCACAGTCATGTACTTCTCAATTAGTGAGCTACTTTTGTATAATTCAATAAGAATAAACTTTTAGAAAAGCCTTAGGTTGAGGTAAGATAGATCATATTTCCTTTTAGAAGTAAAGTGTTTAATTGTTTGATATGAATTAATTAATTAATTAAAGGAAAGGCATTAATAATAATACAGGCTGTCAGCTTGAACATTTTTCTAAAAATAGAAATTATATTTCCTGTTTGGAGGAGTGTATGCTCAATTACAAAGTTGTAATAAAGTGTGTTAGTAAATTTTTTTAAAAAGGGAACTTTAAACTTTAAAATGCATAGCAGATTATGGGCCCAGTTAATCTTAAATGTTTAATCCTGTCAAAACATGATAGGGCCTCAGAGTTTCCAGTGTGGACCCCAAGATGAAGTAGAAACTAGTGCTAAATTCTTTTAATTAAAAATTTTTTAAATTAATTTTTTAGGGAGATGAAAGGAGAGAGAGATGAGAGACGAGAGACAAAAACATCGATCGGCTGCCTCCTGCATGCCCCATACCGGGGATGGAGCCCACAGCTCGGGCATGTGCCCTGACCTGGAATTGAACTGGTGACCTCTCGAGGTGTAGGAGTCAATGCTCAACCAACTGAGCCACACCGGCCAGGGCAGTGCTAAATTCTTAATTGAATTTCATTTCCCAAGATTTACATAGGTTGTTTTTAGTTATTCATTACTCATTTTGATGAGTGACATGACTTTTTCCTTTATATATAATAATCCCCTTGGCAAGATGCCATTACTCATGTCTATGGGCTTGGTTATCGTAGTGATTGCCACCCCAACATAGGACTTGTCATTTAGTTAAGGAGAATTCTGACGATGTTTAGATTATAATATCTACAGAGACTGCCCTTGCATTTTGATAGAAATGAAATGTTATAGCTTTACCTCCAAGACAAACAATGGTCAGGATTTTAATTTTTTTTTCAAATGTCTTCATGGAGCTGTTCTATGTCTTCATCTTTCCTGAGGAATTTGGAATTTGCATTTATGCAAGGAAGCAAGGAACTAACAACTTACTAATTTTGAGCGAGTGCTTAAATATACAGCAGAGACAATGCTAGATGCTTGGGCGTTTAACTTCACAACAGCCACTGAAGTAGGTACTGTTTTTACATATTTATGAGAGAAAATTCATCATTTTCCCACTTCTCAAGAGGGAGATTAGAAAATGGGAAATTAGACATGTTGGAGGAGAACCTCTTCATTAAAGGTAAAAGTAGTGGGGAGAGTTAAAGGGAAGAAGGTGGGAAGACCTAAGATGGGGGAGAAAAGCCTGACCTGCTGGGTTTCTGAAGCGAGACTCCACAGAAGAGGGGAGAGGGGCAGCTATAGGAGGGGGCGGCCAGCAAGGGGATGGTCAAGGGATGCTGTGCTTTGAAAAATGTGTGCAACATCTCTTCCTGTGTTTTACCACAGCACCTTCCATATAATCCGCATTATCATCAATAAAATACTGACTCCAGGGAGGGCCTTGGCCTGATGGGAACCAGAACAAGGCCCAAGTACATAGAGATTGCATGTTAATGATGAAAGGGAGAAACAAAGATGTCAATTCAGATTAAAGGTGGAATTTGATCCAGGTCTGTCCAGGTCCAAATCTCATAACTTTTATTACTATGTCACTTTGCACACAGTTTGAGATCGGCTATAAACCCAAGGGGACACACCTCAGGAAAACTGCTGTATCCTTTGTTGACATACCTTAGTGTTCTGTTAAGGGTGTCTGAGTGGACCGCTGTTTGGATTGTTTGGGCAGATATCTCAGACTTAGACCTCAGTCGGGGAATCGGTGCTGGTGGTTCTGTCACACATCCTAAGCAACCGCTTTCTCCACTCTCTAGTATCGTGCGCGAAGATAATTCTCAAAGAAACAGCCTAAGTAAGTTTCACAGTCTATTAAAAGTAAAGGAGAAAGATAGGATTCATTCAAGATATATATGGAAAAATTACATTTGATTTTAATAATTTATAAGTATTTAGAGCTTTATTTTTCACAAACACTGTTAAGCAAATGAATTTGAAAAATGAGCGCTTCAATTTCAGTAAACACCAAAGTCAGTTTTTAAATTTAAAAGGTAATTTTATAATATAAGTGCCACCTCAGTAGAATGAAATAAAACATCTCAAGAATTTATTATTATGCCCTAGCTGGTTTGGCTCAGTGGTTAGAGTGTTGGCCTGTGGACTGAAGGGTCCTGGGTTCGATTTCCTTCAAGGGCAGGGACCTTGGTTGCAGGCTCATTCCCTGCCCTGGACTGGAGCGCATGCAGGAGGCAACCAATTGATGTGTCTTTCACATCGATGTTTCTCTCCCTCCCTCTCTCTCTCTCTCTCTCTCTTTCCCTTCCACTCTCTCTGAAAAGCAATGGAAAAAAATATCATCAGTTGAGGATAACAAATAACAACAACAACAAAAGGAGAATTTATTATTTCAAAAGCATGTAAACAAATAAAAATTTGGGACATAATATATTATGCATTAAGAAATTAGTTCTGAAAGCACTTGAAACACAAAATGTATGACATTTCAGAAAAACAGTTTAATTAGAAATGGGTATATTTGAAAAACTACCTAATAATATATACAAATGCACTAAGAAACAGGACTACAATCTTCAGATAATTAAATGTCCTATAAAACAGGCACCAGCATCATAAAAATGTAATCCACCTAATTTTGTGCATATCAATATCCAAAAAGTGCCATCTTGCATCTTCGTAACAGATTACCTGAAACTAACTGCTAAATATTGATCCTAATAAAACATTTATTGTTTTTAAAAGTCTATGCCTCTCTATGTCAGGACTCTTTCGTGTGGGAAATAGCCTCTCTCCATCCCCACGTCCCGGCCCCTCCTGTCATTGTCTGTATTATTGTTTTCTTCTCTGCTTTTGCTTTTACAGTTTATGTCACCAGGAACGCCTTACCTTTCTACCTTAGCTCATGAAAATTATAGTTATTTTCAGTGCTCCCTTTAAATTTTACTTCTTTACGACTTCATTTCAAATTATTCAGAGCCACACTGTGTATGCCTTCTCCCGGGCTCTCCCTCTCAGTCCAGTTTAGCTCAACCCTCGACCCTCTTTCCGCCCCACACCTCTCTTTGGGCAGTGATCTCATCCACATACATCTCCAATATGACTTTATGTCTTTGAATTCAGCCTAGAGCTCTGCCCTGGATTCCACTCCATGTTTATTCCTTTTAATTGTACACAGTAATTTTAATGTTTCAGATGATCAACCAGAGTTCAGCCAAGAGATGGAACCATTTCAGGCATTTCATAACAAAGACATCAGGAGAAAGAGAAGCCAAGGTGTGACTGGCCACAGCAGGAAGCTGCTGTCACCTCAGGGCTGAGCAGACTCCTTGCATTTTAAGGATTTATATACTTAAATATCTGCATATATATCTATTTATCTATCTATCATCTATCTATCATTTATCTATCGCTGTAATATTATCTCACCTAGACAGTTGTTATAATCACTAAACGAATATGAAAGGTTAAAAATGAACCTAGTTTATAAAGGATACTTCATAATTGTTACTTATTTTTATATTTTTGGATTTACTGGTAATAATTTGTTGTGTTTATTTTAAAACCATATCACACATTTCTTAAACATGGACTATGCTGAAAATAAAACATTTTAACATAACTTTTATTGTAAAATTTACTTACTAGACATATTTCCTTTTGGAAAGTATAACTCAGCAGAAATAAATGCCCATTTTATTGGATGCCTCAGGATATGAGGAATATAAAATATTAAAAATACAAATAGTGGAAAGTCCAATAGATTTATATAATTTATACACTTAATCTGTTGGTCAAAGAATTTCAGTGCTCTAGGTTTATTGCACACCTGTGCCAGCTACCTTAAAATGAGTTTGTGTGAAAACCATCCTGAATTTGAATTCTGAGTCTGAATTCCCTCTAAAATGATGCTTTGTGTTACCGCTAATAATCAGTTTCGGCCAGGATATAGGTAATATAGGGATATAATGTGTCATTCACTGTTTATAAAGGAATTACATGGTATCTTTTTAAATTTCTGGAAAAATCTATGAACTCAATATTTAGAATAATAGAACCTTTAAAGAATGTCCCAAAATCCTGCCCTGGCCATGTGGCTCAGGTGGCTGAGCATCGTCTGGTGCACCAGAAGTCTGCCTTTTCAATTCTCGGTCAGGGCACGTGCCCAGGTTTTGGGTTCAATCGCCGGTCAGGGTGTGTGAGGGAGGCAACTGATTGATGTTTCTCTCTCACATCAATGTTTCTCTCTCCCTCTCCGTCTCTCTCTAAAATAAAAAATGAGTGTCACAAAATTCATGAATTTTCTCGAACTGCACATACATATTCATGCAATTTTGCACATAATAACAGGGTGTTCAAATATGTCCTGACACTATACATGAACAATTTTATATCCTGAGGGGGGAAATCATGGATGGAGAATGTTTTACAGAATCGTCTAAATATAAATAGCACATACCTGTGCCTTTGGATACTATAAAACAAATAACTAATAATAGAAATATCTGAAATTTTTTCTATATTAGTATTCTGTCACTGAAATATTCTTAGGATTTACATTTCATTCCAGTTTTACAATGTTATAAAAAGAGACTGAAATATTTGTCTTTGAAAATGATGCCAAACTACCTTTTTAAGTCATTTCTTTTTTTCTTCCCAATTTATCTCAGTTTTTGTCTGCCCTTCACAAAATAATTTCCTGAGAACCAACTTAGGCCTTATGTACACATATAAAAAAAATAAACAATGGGAAGCAAATGTAGATGTATTATATGATTGTCATCAGAGTTCCAATTTCATCCAAGAAGCACTTATGTTACAAGAGAGGCAATGAATTATCAAGAATGAATGATATTTGTCTTTGGTAAGAAAATGCTTACACCTTTATAGATTTTAAGTGTAAAAAATTTTTAAATACTGCTTTATGTTATAAAATTTTACAGTTTAAAACAATATGTTTTTTATTGATTTTAGAGAGAGAGGGAGGGGGGAGAGAGATAAAAACATCAACGTGAGAAAGAAACATCAATCGACTGCCTTCTGCACGTCCCCTATTGGGGTTCAAGCCCTCAACCTGGGCATGTGCCCTGAGAGGGAATTGAACGGAGACCTCCAAGTTCATGGGTCATTGTTCAACTGTTGAGCCACACCAGCCGGGCAGGAAACTATTTATTAAACAACATGGAAATTCTACAGTTAAAGGACCAAAGTAATTCTTGCTACAAGAGAATATAGCAGTAATCTTCAATGGCTTGGCAGGAAAAAAATGGAGAAAGATATTTGTGAACTCTTAAAACAATAATTAAAAAAAACACACACCTGAACATGTCTTTTCTACCATTCTGTTCTAGTGGTCACCTCTTTCTCCACTCTTGCCCAATAAAAGGAAATGGTCCCCTGTACTTTAGCTTTCTTGGCTCACCTTTTTCTTTTTTCTTTTTTTTTAATACATTTTTATTTCAGAGAGAGGAAGGGACAGAGAGAGAGAAACATCAATGATGAGAGGGTCATTGATCTGCTGCCTCCTGCACGCCCCCTACTGGGGATCGAGCCCGCAACCCGGGCATGTGCCCTGACCGGGAATCGAACCCCGATCTCCTGGATCCTAGGTCGATGCTCAACTGCTGAGCCACGCCCGACGGGGCTTGGCTCACCTTTTGAAGTCAAGTTTTCCTGTCTTTCTGGCTCACTTTATAAGCCTATTTCTGATTCTAAGTCAATATATATTTAATGAAGTCAATAACAATATTCTATTTTCACCAAGGACTCAAATCTCATTGCCAAGACTAACAAGGAGACTGGACTCTGGCCCTGTCTCCCCTTCCTCTTTCCCTGCTATTCAGATTTCTTGTTCAGATAACAACCCAGTTTAGCCCAGAATTTGCTTTTTGTTTCTGACATCCACCCACAACCCATCCTCTCTGCCTGGATCATTTGATTGCTGATCAGTGTTTTTGCTCCTTGGAATGCCCTTTCTCAAAAACCTTGAATGATACGTGTAGCTTCTCCTCTTAGCTTTCCCTTATCTTCCCAGGGAGCATCGCACTTTCACCTCTGTGCCTCCGAAGCACTCTGTAGCCACCAAGCTGCCTCGTGTAAAGATGAATGTGGTTAGGTCTTCTTTTTCCAAATAGATTGTGAGATCATTAAGATCCTAGGCTGCTGCCTAATCATGTTTGTGTTTGTTTTTGGTCATCCATACCTCAGACCCTATGATAGGGACATGTGCTTGTCACTGATGACAATTCGGGTATCTGTAACTTAACTACCTTGGCTAGTTTTATCAGCTGCTTTGCTGAACACTTTTTCTCCATGTATCGGTGAGGTGCTAAGATTCCTATCCATATCTCTTGATTTCCTCTCATTCTAGTGATTCTTTCTCTTCCCCATTCCTCCTCCATCTGTTGCCATTTGACACCGTGACAACTTAATATTCCTCATGGTACTCTGCCACCGAATGATAATACGCATTTTGCTGGCCAAGTAATTATACTCCCTTCGAAGGTGCCACCTTAACAAATCTTGCTCCACATGTCAGGATCTTAATCGAATGTAGACTTCATTGTTTCCTTGTACATGTCTTCCTTTGCTTTTACATATATTCCTATCGCTATACACATTTTCTATTTTTATTTTTCTCAGAAGAAATAAATTCATATTCTAAAATGAATATGAGAATAGAATCATGCTGGTTCTTGGATGTATATTGCTGTTGGTCTTCAAAGTCCTTTTAACTATAGTCATTTTTAAACATAGAGATCTGCTGTGAACAATCTGGTGGTAGGAATTAGACTCAAGAACATAAACGTACGAATTACTGGCTATTTCCAGTAAGACAGCATCTTATTGAGGCAATTGAAAACAAAAGATAAATTCTGAAGCCCGGTTCCTGGGAACATTTTTAAAGTGCTGTAGGCTAATATTGGAAAATAGTTTTACCGTCACAAACCCATTCTTTACCACAATCTTGAATATTCATTTGCATTACATTGAAAAATACTGGTATAGGTAACTGGTGTACAGGCTTTAATTATAGCTGAGAGCAAGTATTCTTTGATTAGAGATTTTCATTATATGCAAATCCCTTTATCTTTGCCAGAGAATGTAATTTAATCAAGGAAGTGATCATTGATTGGTATAGTCTATTGATTAAAAGCAAGTCACAGGTTCTACCCCTATTCAAGGTGTGACTCATTGAGTTTCACCCTAGAGTGTCTCCCACACTCATGAGCAAAACTCGAGAAGCTGACTAAAATAAGTCCACTGTGAAAAAGAATTTGGCAGCATATAGTGAAGCATATGTATTCTCAAATCCAGCAGTTCCATGTATAGATAGATCCGTGTCCAGCAGACATACACAGAAATGTTGATTGCATTATTATTTTTAATAATAAAAAATTATATAAAACCTATGAATAGACTAGGTGATAAATTTGATATTTCATAAAATGAATACTTTTACTCCTCAGCAGTGACAATGAATGAATCAGAGTCACAAATGCTAATATGGATACATCTGAAAAGATGGGGTGAAAAATGCAAGCTGCAGCAAAAGATAGGCAGTCTGACACAACTTACATATAGTTTTAAAACATGAAAAGATACTATACAGGTCACATACATATATAAAGCATGCAGTAAAAGAATAAAAGCATAGAAATAATAAACAGCAGTCTTAACATCTAGAATTTAAAAGGTGTGAGTTTGTGTGAGTGAAAAAAAATAGATGCTTACCAACTGGGAGGTCAGTTGACTATATACTTTATATTAGCATCTCTATGAGAGTCTTTTTTGAAGGATAGCTTAGGGTCTTTGGGTTATGTTCCACTGAGACAAACCTGGAATTTTTAATCTAGGATTTTTCAGGTCTTAGAAATAAGCCTCAGGAGGCTAATAAGGAAACGTTTATAAATTCAAAGCTGTTCACTTATAAGTTGCCTTATAATAAGTACCTTGAATGCAATCAGACCTTATATTTAATTAAGGCATTATTTGTATCATTAAAACTGATAGAAATAAATGCTTCAGAGAGTCAAGTGCACTATAAGTTTAGGAAAAACGTGATTTACTAGTATCTAAATATATCATCACCATTAGTATTACTGTGAAAATCATATTTTTGCCTATTGTATTCAGCATATTTTGCATTAAATTATATGTGTGTTTTTTAATTTATGCCTTATTCCCAGGATACAATATATTTTTAAAGTACATGTGAGCTGCTCTTCAAAAAAAAAAAGAAAGGAAGTTACATCAGAAGTCATAGTTAATCAACATCAAATAGGGTGTTAATATATAGAAACAAAAATGAGAACAAGTATGGAAAGAATCTGAGCTCTCCACAAACATTGTACTAAAAAACATTCTAGGTAAATACCTGGGACTTTCCTTAAAGAGCTTAATCGCTCACAACCTAGGAAGGCAAAATGTGTACATGTGTGTACTAGTGTGGGTATGGGCACGTATATGCGTGTGGGCGTGTGGATTTGTGTTGGGGGACGGCTGTGTCTGTTGGCTAATGGAAATAGATTTACATAATCAAATTTTTAGTTCCTTTTTCTGTTCCAATCTATCATAGATACATGTTTGTAACAAATATCTCAAGATTAAAACTAAATACCCGAGTGGAAGGGATTGTATTCTTTCTCTGAAAGCACCTGCAGGAAGGAGCCTGATAGTTGAAAGGAGAGCTCTTGGTGAGTTAGGCTCCCCGGATTCCCAGGGGCTGCTAAATTTAGGCCGTTCTCAGCAGGGGAGCCTGGGGTGTGCTCACCCCCAAACATCTGCTGCTGCTCGCCCATCTTGTTTGAGATAGACCTGATTTACAATATTACAGCCTCTTTTCACCCCTTGGATCCTTCTCAGAGAGAGTAATTAAACTGCAAAACCTTTTTTTTAGAAACCTACATTAAGACCTTTGTCAGATGGTTCAGTTGGACGGCGTTTCTGGTTTTTGAAGGATGTTCTGCAGGCTCCCTTCAATGTATGACACCCCGTCATGTTTCCACCCAGCAATTAGTCATTGAGTTGGATTTTTTTAAAATATCCATCTTTGGTTAAAAAATCTTTTAATGTCTTTGTTTTTCTTTTGCCCAGGTAACATGCACAGTAGACTAATTTCATTAGTCCGTTTGTTTGTTGTTTTATAATCCTGTAGATACATTTCTACAGGTTAAGGGTAAGAAAACAAAGAACCCAACCCTTCCTTCAGCTCAGTCGTGCACCGTAACAAATACGAGGATGCCACAGCCCTGGGAGCCTCCCAGCGTAGACTCGGTCTTCCCGGGGGAGCTTGTGCTATCAGCTTGCCCAAGGTATGCAGACTAGTATGAAGAAGTTAAATATTCTTCAAAGGGATAGTTCTAGGGTGGGTACAGCTCCAAAGTTACTTTACAAAAACAGCACGCTCTGAACTATTTTTAAGTTTATGGTTAAATCACACGGGTTTATCTATGTAAATTGGACATTTTCCCAAAGGTACTGAAGAACGATCGAAGATGTCAGATATGGGAGTCAAGTATTCAGATGGACTTTCAGAGAGAGCACCTTTTTTTTTTTTTTTTAAATGTTTTTATTGATTTTAGAAAGAGAGGAAGGGAGAAAGAGAGAGGGGTAGAAACATCCATTGGCTGCCTCCTGCAGGTCCCCGTCTGGGGATCGAACCTAACCGGGGATGGAACCAGGGATGTTGTGGCTCATGGGTTGATGCTCAACCAGAGCCACATTGGCTGGACCAGGGAGAGTACCTTTATTAAAGTGCCATAGTGGAATAAAGAGGGTTTACTACTAATGAGGAGGGAGGGGAGATGATGATAAAGATGTTTAGTAAGGAATGGAGCCCGTGTATATTTTGATAGGAAAATGTCATGGGAAATTGAAACTACTCATCATTTTTAAGAAAAGTGGTTATATTCCAAAAGTTTGCCCAGTTTGCTTCTGAAAGTTTCTTCAGTTTATGGTAAACCATCACTAACCTGAACCCTTTGTAATTAAATAAAAGTTTAATATTTTATCAAGCAGAGAAGTACAACATTTTATACATGAATACTAGCAACGAAAGAGGAATCAAATGAGAAAACTCCACTGAGTTTTTCAGTGGTGTTTTTCTGAACAATAACGTACATGGAAAGTTTAAGATAGTGTTTTTTAGAAGAAAACAAAACTATGTATGACTAAAATATGTATTGTTTTATTGCTGACATCTATCTCTGTGTCTGTAAATTAAATACAGCTCCCTATTCTTACACTGTGGATTTACTGCAAGCAATACTTGTTTCTCCTAGCAGACATCAAATTTCATTTGGTAAAAAGGTCCCCAGTGTACTTCAATAATGATTTCCCTTAGGCTGTTTTGTACTCTAACTTGAAGTTGAATAAGAGCATTAGAGTTGATGATTTTCTAGGGATTAAAGGTTTGAAAGACATTAGTTCTTTACCAGCAATCATCAGTTTCCAGGAAGTACATGGGACTGGACTGATTATTTTTTAATTAATAGAAGAAAATTATAAGCACATGCATTCTTAATACAAAAGCCTGCATGTGTTTTATCAGAGAGTCTTCTGGAAAGGGGTTAATGGTTTGATAATTATTTTTAGTGAATTTCTGCTTTCTTAAGGGCATGGAAAAAGTAAAGAGAAATTTACCAACAGAATAGTCAACATTCTAGAAATATCTGTTTCCGTTGAAAAAGTCCCAGGTCAGATATTGGAAAAACCCATTCAATTCTTCTTCCTTAATCAATATTCATTCTTCAGGTTGGAAGGGAGGGGTTTACATTTATTCTTTTTTTATTTTTCCCTCTTTAGTTGGGATTATATTTGTATTTGAAAAATCTTTATAAAAGACATAAACAGGACTTGTTTCCTGACAAAACATAACAACCAAAAAGAAAAAAAAATAAGGCTTACAAAATGAATCTTCTCTTTTTTGGTCCAAGATCGTTTCCTTTTTCTATTGTATTCTGCTAGTTTCTTATTTTTTATTTCATGATTCTTAGTCTTTCAGCAACCCAGTACTGTATATTCCAAAGTTAGAAAAAAACTTAGGTTAACTATTTCTACTCTACTCCCAAAAGCTTTATTCCTCACTTGAGAGGGAAATGGAAAATTGATAACAATATTAACTTGATCATAAAATGTAAGAATGAAAAATGAAGAGTTAAACACACATGTGTGCATGTGCATGCGCACACACACTTCACTCAAAATATGCAAAAATATAATATTATTAAAATAATAATATCTTTGGTAGTTTCTTGTGTTCAATATTGTTCTAAGTTTCTTGTGGTTACTATTGCATAACAAACCACCATATACTTAGTGCTGTAAAACAACCATATTGTGCTCATGGATTCAGTGTGTCAGGCTTCGCAATGGATATAATGAATTGGCTTGTCTCTGTTCCACTCTACCTGGTGTCTCATCTGGGAAGACATCCAGCTTGGAGAAGGGGACTACGACACAGCTTGGGCTGGAATCATCTGAAGGCATCTTTGCTTATGTATTTGGTGGTTGATGCCGGCTGTCGACTGGGATTTCGTCTGGGCTGTTGGTTGGTGCACCTATGCATGGTGTCTGAGTGGGCTCTTTACATGGGCTAGATTGGGCTTTCTTAGAATGTGATAATTAGAGCAAAAGTTCCAAAAAAGAAAGCAAAATTAAAATGTGTGATATTTTGGGGCTCTAACCACAGAAGTCACATATCATCACTTCTGCTGTCATCTCTTGGTTAAGGTTGCCACAAAGGTACTCACAAGTACAAGGGGAGGAGACATCACCTTAAGTTAAATGGGGTCAGCAGACATCTAGAAGGGTATGTGGGATGCAAATTGCTGTTGTGGTAGTTCTTGAAAAGTAAAAGCTACCAGAGTTCTTTTACATTCATTATTTCATATTGATAAAGGTTCTGCCCCCTCCACGACCACCATTTTTACCCAACTCTCCAATCTCTATTCTAAGAGTTGTTCTTAAATCCATGTGTGAAAAGAGAATTAAAAATTAACTTAAGAATAAAATAATTCAAGTAGAAAACTATGACTCTGAAATGTAGACAATATAAAACTTGATATAGTTCCCTATTTTGCATCACCAAAGATTTCCCTTCAATTTAGTCTTTTAAATTTTGAATGTCAGTAGAATCCAAAAATAAGTTATGAATCTTATATTTAGCCACCCACACAAATCTTCCGAAACGTTTGTAGACTTCCAACTATTTCCCCTATACGTATCATGCATATATGTTCAAATTTAATACTGCAAATATATCTTAAATCCTTGCTTACAAAAACAAAGAGAAAATAGCCTTTTTTGAGAATCTTTTACATATTGTGCGAATGTTCTTTTATTAAATGCTAATACCTCTTGGAGGTGGGTGGTATTATCCACTTTCATGAGAAAGGAATTGAAACTCAGATAGGTTAATTGATTCACTTTACATAGGGAAGACAGTTCAGGACTTGAATGAGAGAATACAGATCTATTTGATTCAAAAGTGGTAGGATAAGATATGACTAATGTCCTTTTGATGCCGTAGTTTATAAATCAATAATTTAAAATTTGGCTGTTTAAGTTCTAAATTAATAAGTAGCAATATCCCATTGGCTTTTAACTCTGTTGTTCTTACCCCATGCTTTTAGTGAGCTCACTTTACCACATCTGTAGGTGATTTTTTTGTATCTTCCCCCTGTTACTTTTCTCTTCCCCCATCATTGCCTAACTGAACCCTCAGCTAATAACTGAGATTTTTTATGTCATTGAGAAAACAGAAGTCATCAACCAGAAATCTTCCATTGTCTAAGCACCAAATCTACAAAACTGCTTGCACCTGTACTCATTGTTAAGGTAAATTTTGGCCTTCACATATTTTCTGGAACTTATCTCACCCTACTTGTAAGGACTTTTTAAAGTCCTTTTTAAGGACTTTGAAACACCAATCAGATTCTTTCTCTTTAGACGCTTGAACCATCCTCATTATAAACCCTTATCTTCAATCTTAAAATGTGTTCCAGTGATTCCTACAAACAACAACAAAATTTCTTGATTCATCTCTATATGCCTAATTTTAGCTCTTAACTGCTCTTCAAAATCACACTTCTCACAGAGTTGATGACATTCACAGTCTTCGCAAACTCAGTTCTATTCTGCAACCCATTTCAATTTGGCTCAGCCTCAGAGAAATTGTTATACTAAGGTCAGCAGTACCCATGATGTCTATTGGATGCTTCCATCTTCATCTTATTTAAGTGCTCAGCGACTTTGAAAAGTGCTTCCTACCATCTCCTTGAAGGATTCTTTTCTTCTGTTGTCTCTTTGATACCACATTCTAGGATTTTTTCTTTGGTTGTTTGTTGCCTTGGGCGGATCTTTCTCCACTTCTAATCTCTAAATATGGGAACCCCTTGGAGCTTTGTCCTGAGCCCACTTTCTCAGACCACACTCCCTAGTCTCTTAAGATTCCCCCTTCACCTTCCCATTTTGTTCTGTGCCTCATGAAGCTATTTGACATACCCCGAATCAATGGTCATCGTTGCCCTCTGGCTTCTGACTGGGTTTGATCAATGTGAGGGACTGGAGGACATTAGAGAGTTGGAGGAGGGCAAGGTCATGGAAGTTATTTCCCTACCTCCTACCCAGCAAGTCAGTTGAAAGAGGGGTGTGCCCTGCTCTCTGCATCCATGACTCCTATCAGGTGATCCTGTGTATAGAGCTACCCTGGGGTTTCTTAGCTGCAACAGCTCTATTCCTTTCAGGCTTAGGGTCAGTACATTCCCAACTCTTGCTAGACCAGAATCCTGCACCAGCTCCTATTAGCTTTCCCAAGCTTTGTATACACTTCCTAAATAATACTTTATTTAATTCCCACTAATCCATTTTCAGTGCACCATCTTTTTGCTGTTGGGATCCTGGCACATAGGATTCTTCACCAGGAACCAAACACTGCATTGGAGTTAGGGGCACAAAGGTTAATAAAGAAGTAATTCATGTGAAAGATAAAAGCAAGTAAAACAGATGGGGTAGAAAGAGTTTTGAAACGAAGTTACCCGAGATCTGATACCTGAGAAAAGAAAGGCAGTGGGGGATGCAGGGTTGGTCTTGAATACCTTCAGGTCACAATGCAGATCTGACAAAGTCTCAGCCAGTCCAATAGGGAGTCCTGGAGCAAATTTGGATTGTTAAAGGAACCCTTTCATTGTACCAAAATGGCATGGCCCTGGTACATTCATCATCTTTAGTCATTGCCCCCTGACTGTGACCTTGGTTCAAAAGATGATTGGATTTTGAAGACTATAAGAGCAAGACTATCAGCTAACTATCATCTTTGCTGCTAAATACAAGTTCTTGAAGGCCGAGGTTAACACAGCTACATAGCTGACCCATGAGAAAAATGTATGCCTTCCTATATCTTTAAATGTCATCTATACCAGACAACTCATAATATCATACCTTTATCTTTGTTTGTTAGCCCTAGGCTTATCTCACTAGCTACTAGTCCTTCCAATTTAGATGTCTTCTCAGATTTATTACATCCCAAAACAAAATATTGATTTTTTTGTCTTATTCTCAAACCTGGTACTATGCTAGTATTTATAATTCTTTTTTTTTTTTTTTTTAAATATGTTTTTATTGATTTCAGAGAGAGGAAGGGAGAGGGAGAGAGTGACAGAACCATCAACGATGAGCGTCGTTGATCAGCTGCCTCCTGCACTCCCTTTGTCGCGGATTGAGCCTGAAACCCCGGGCATATGTTCTGACCGGGAATCGAACCCCGATCTCCTGGATCCTAGGTTGATGCTCAATCTCTGAGCCATGCTGGTTGGGCTTAGAATTCTTTAAAATCCACCTTTCTGGATCCCATGCTCAAGCCAAAACTATAGGAATCATTCTTGATCACTTCATCCTGTGTACAATATATCCTATTTATTATCAAATCCTATTTATTATCAAAAACAGTATCTTGAGTTTGGCCTTTTAACCGTTATTATTACTACCATTTTCCTAATTACAGCCCCTGCCCGTTCACACCCAATACTGAAACCACCTTCTCTTTGTCTGCCCCCCCCCCCCCTTTCATTCTTGTCGTCCTCCAACCCATCGGTCAGAATGGACTCCTAAAACAGAAGTGTGCGTCATGTTTACCTCCTGCTCAGCATATTGCTGTGGCTTCATAACTTACTAATGGTAAATCCTTAGTATGGCCTCTAAGAATCCTCCTGTTGTGGCTCTTACCTGTTTTTCCAGTTTAGTCTTGCGCCACTTTCCCTCTTGCTTGCCAGGTTCCACTCACACTTGCCTTCTTTAGAGATCTAATATGTATCGTTTTTCCCCCTCTAACTCACAAGCTTCTGCTCAGAATGTTTTTCTTCTCACTCAAGTGTATAGCTGTTAACTTTCATAATTTAGTTTAAATAAAACTTCCTCTATGTGTTACCCTCCGAACCTCTTACTATAAATCAGGGTTCCTATTACATTCTCGCACATGGTTCCATTGCATTTTTTTTCATATAACTTATCACAGTTCACAATTATTTACCTGTGTAGTTGGTTTGTTTAATGCAAGATCTAGGAGCTCGAATACCGTATTAGCTTTACTTATAACTATATCCCCAATATCTGTCATAGTGCCTAACATGCCATTGTGTCTTAGACTTCTTTTCATGGATAAGTGGACAAATAATTATAAATCAAGTGATAGCCTCAATATCCCATTTGATTTTATCCTACTTTTCTTTCAGAATTCCTATGCTTGATATTTTGGCCCTCACTCTTTTTCCCTCCTGAAAGGTTTTTCATTACTTGCCTTATATGTTGAGCTTCATTACCCCTGAGTCTCAGTAAATATTTTCAGTCCTCAAACTACCTTAAGTGTACATACATATAGCCTTCCGTGTGCCTTAATCTGTATTAACTCTATTCAATGATTGCAATTATGACATTCTTACTTTTAGTAATTATTTAGAAATCTACACTTAATTTAACTGACAAATATGCTTTCAACCCCCCAGATTCGTTTATCTAGACATTGCCTGTGTCTTCTTCATGAGGAGATTGACTTTCTTCCCTAATTATGGAGAATGTGTTTTAGCCAAGGTTCATAGACCCAAGAACCTTCTCCAACTCCCCCAACATAGTTATTTCCTGCCACCAACTAAGCAAAGCAGCACATCCAATGACTAGGTGAGAATGCCGGAATTAGACTGCTTTCCAGCAGTGCCTCCTTCCAGGTATTCATTTTATGTGCCTAGAAAAAGCCCCTTTGGGGCAACAGGAAGTCTGTGAATGCACCATAGGGAATCCAAGCTGAACATTGTCATTCTCTTTCTACACAATTACTAAGGGGCAGAGACTATATGAAACGCTGTCATCATTCCCATCTCTTTCTGAGTCATCAAGAATAGCTGTGCTTCTTGATTTAGTATTATATATGCCACATTTCTTTATACACAGACTTCAGATATGTCAGTTCAACTAGTTTAAAAGCTTTGGCGAGGAAAACCTTCTTCATCTGTACTCATCTATCTATCATCTATCTATCATCTATCATCTATCTATCTATCTATCTATCTATCTATCTATCTATCATCTATCTATCATCTATCTATATCTATCATCTATCTATCTATCTATCTATCTATCTATCATCTATCTATCTGTCATCTATCTATCTATCTATCTATCTATCTATCTATCTATCTATCTATCTATCTATATCTATCTATCTATCATCTATCATCTATCTATCTATCTATCTATCTATCTATCTATCTATCTATCTATCTATCTATCTATCTATCTATCTATATCTATCATCTATCTATATCTATCTCTATCTGTCTATCTATCTATCTATCTATCTATCTATCTATCTATCTATCTATCTATCTATCTATCATCTATCTATCATCTATCTATCATCTATCTATCTATCATCTATCATCTAATCTATCTATCTATCATCTGTCTATCTATCATCTATCTATCATCTATCATCTATCTATATACACACATATACATATGTTTGTGTATATATATAGGCTACATGTTGCATCACATGATGAGAGTTGGAACTACCAGAATTATGAGAAACTAAAGGCTTTCATAGGAGAAAGATGAGAAACACAGGTTGTATTCTAAGCATGTTGGTGTTTAAATAAACCAAAAGAGAATTAATTTACTTTGAGCCCTTACAAGGGTGACATTTACTCTCTATACCTTTTGTTAAGATGCAAATTGCATTAGAACAATTCATAGAAGATATTCTTGATACAGAAAATGAAGACCTAAATTGACAAGATCATGCTAGAGAAAAGAAAGCTAAGTGATTTTTTGTTAATTGAAAATATTTTTCAATATCTAAAAAGATAGTTGTGCCTTAGCCAGTGTGCGGCTCAGTTGGGCACCATCCTGTGCACCAAAAGGTTGCAGTTTCAATTCCCAGTGAGGGCACATGCCTGGTTGTAGGCTCCATCACCAGTAAGGGGCGTGCAGGAGGCAGCCGATCTATGTTTCTCTCTAACATTGATGTTTCTCTCCCTCTCTTTCTCTCTCTCTAGAAATCAATAAAACTATTTAAAAATATAGTTCTGATGCTCATGTGTAGTTGTTCTTTTTATAAATTGGTTAAGTTACATCTTAATTAAGGCATTCCTTGAGAATGATGTTTATTTATAAGGAGTTAGTTATATTTAACGACAAAAAGAGAAAATACAAACTATGTGAAATAAAGCCTTTTTGTTTGCAACTATAAAAGCTTTGTATCCATAATTATAACTTCTTTAGTTTATGTCCATTTAGTTTAAGAAAAGGAATATGACCTCTAGGAAAAGGAAACCCATAGTGACTCTTCCCTGTCACCTTCTTTATGCATCATTTTCTCTTTTTCGATTTTAAGGGCTCCTTCTAACTCTGCTACCCAAGTTTTTCTTTATGAAAAAAGCACATAAGTGAATTTATTCTACAAACATTTGCACTATGTACCAACCACTCTTCTAAGCACTTAGAAAATACCATTGAAGAAACAGATAAAAATGTCTCCCCTCTTGGGACTTCTATCTTAGCCCACATGAGAGGATGGTCCTGCAGACTGTAGTAAATACATCTAGGTGATTATCAAGGGAAAATCCAAGAAATATTTTTAGTTGCTTTTTCCTTTTTGTGGAATTCCTCCAGGACCCCAAACCACTCATGTTGCCCATAATTCTTTGTGAGGAGACAAATACTAAAAAATATAAATAAGTTAAATATTTGGTGATAAGATGTTATATTGAAAACCAATAAAAGCATGATGGAGAGATGGTATATAAGTGTGTAATTTAAAATTGACTGACCAGGTAGGTGAGACTTTGCTGAGAAACATCATTCATGTAGAAACCTGAATTATGTTAGACAACCGGTCATTTTAAATTTGAGTTTTTATACTTAATTAACTGGAATGTTTTAAATAAATTTTAGAGCAGGTGGAAAACTATAATTAACCAATTAATTATTATTCTAATTTGTTAATTAACTTATTGTTGGCTATTTGTCAGGCAGGCCTCTAGAATTAGCTTAGTGTATTATGATTGTCCCTGGACTTCAAGGAATAGGCCATGTTAAGGAGTGAAGTGAGCTAAGGGAGCAATTCGGAAGCTATCACAACAATATAAGTGAGAAAGAAAGTAAACGAAGACATTAACATTTTTCCAAAGTGATCAGGCCTCTGGCCTTTTTGTAGTCCATTCATTGTTTCTTACTATCTTTAGGATAATGCTCCAACCTCTTTATTTTTACATTGATAACCCTTCAAAATTTGGCTTCTTGCTGGATTCTCTAATAGATGTGTCTGTGTTCAATAAAACTTTATTTACAAAAATAGGTTGTTGACCAAATTTTTGCAGTCAGCTGTTGGCCTACCCCTGGCCTACTTCATGGAACTTGAGCATTTTTTAGCAAATAGCTTTTTTTTCTAAAATCTATCTGAGTAGTACAAGAATCGGCTGAATTTGCCTCCAATGTGTCCACATTCCAGGTAGGAAGTCAGAGGAAGAGAAAATTGGTTTAAAGAGCACTCACCATCTTTCCTCAAACAGAACCTCACCCAATACCTGCTTATATCTCATTAGCTGCTTCTCCATGCAAAGAACCTTGAGAAGTGTAGTTGTTTAAATGGATATATTTTCATTCAATAAAATTAGGGTTCTGTAACAAAGAAAGCAAGAAAGGCTGGGTGTTGGATAGGCCTCTAGAAGTTTCAGTCATAGCTACCAGATTCCCATCACTCAGCGTCAGTTTCCTCATTTATCAGAAAAGGAGAATTGGTACCTGACAGAGTCATTTCCTGAAGACTGAGTGATCTAACACACAAATGCTGTTAGGATTGCACCATGCATACTGTAAACTCTTAATAAAGCTGACATTGTTGGAATTAGCATTATTTTTATCTTTTGTGTATTTTTCTCTGTTGTATTCCCAGTGCCTAAAATGTTTCCTGTCATACTGAAGGGCTCAGTAAACATTTTTGAATGAATAAATAAACTCATTATCATCAGTTAAGATTTTTGTGTTGCAGGAAGTGGAAACTGTTTTTGGTTCATTTAATCACTTCTTGAAAAGAATAATACTCACTTCCAGAAGTGACAAGATAGCTGGAGAGTCATTCTCAGACAGGGACAAGTATCCAATTATTGTTGTAATTATTTAGGTACAACCATTTTCACTCTGTCCTTGAGTCACTCTGCTCAATGTTGAAAGCCCCACGGGGCAAAGTCTAATGTGCCAAATGTGACTGAATCATCTCTCCCTTTGGATGGAGAGAACAGGACACCTTGCTTTCTAGTCCCACAAAACTGCATGTAACTGGAGAAAAAGAAAGAAGTAAGATGAAATCAATGTGAAGAATGAAATCAGCAGGAAGAAACCAGACGGAAGACAAAAGGAAATGTCCATCACACACTTCCATTCCTTTTAGTTTGCAGTGCTTCCACCAAGTCATGGTTGCCATACAAGAGCATCCCCTGGGAAGAAAAAGAGATCTAGCAATTTGGCCTCTGTTAACACAAGCGTATCTTCATTTCTTTCCAATTAAATAAAAAACTGAGTGCAGAAACCCTGAACAGATGAGACCTACAAGAACAGTTTTCTAAGGTGAAGATGACAGGATATGACAATGAGGTTCTGGGATTGATACTGGAGAATAGTAAAGAGATGTAGGAAAAAAGGTGAAGGAGTTAAGGCTAAATAAAGATGCCGTGGCTTTAGGTAACGACATTTATATAAACTTTTTTCTAATAATGCAATTGCATAAACTCTCTAATTGTTTCTAAATACTTCATTTTCTGTAACAATCATACTGCCAGCTTGGTTGATTGCTGAGCAATTGATTATAGTCTCTGATAAAAAGTTGAAACTACATGATTTTTCACTTTGTTTGTCTTTATTGATGTAGTACTGAATATAGATCAGTGGCCACCTAGGGATTTATGTATTTATTTATTTTAATATGTTTTTATTGATTTCAGGGAAAGGGAGAGAGATAGAGACATTGGTGAGAGAGAAACATCAATCAGCTGCCTTCTTCCCACACCCCACTGGGGATTGAGCCCAGAACCCAGGCATGTGCTCTGACCTCTGATCAGGAATCAGCAGGCTACCTCTTGGTGCAAGGGAGGGTGCTAAACCAACTGAGTCACACCAGCTGGCCCCTAGGGATTTATTTCTAAGCATGACTCAAAATAAGATCATCTACTATCTTTATGCAAGTCGTTCAGACCTTTGGAATTTGCTTTCATTTGGTAAATTTTATAGGGATTTTAAAAAATTATAAAATTAAAATTACACTCTTTATTTTATGGCTAGAAAAAAAAAAAACTTATATTATTCCCCAAAGTTGATTTGCATGATTGTGAATATTTGTGCTGCTACTGAGCACCATTCCAAACCATTGTGGAACTAGTGATTTTTCTGTGCAGGGAGCTATAGGGCTATGTAGCCTCTTTAATAACTTGGATCTAGAAATTTTTTACATTATGTTTGTTTAGATATTATAGAATTGATAAATTCAGATTGATAAAAATGACACCCTTGACAACTCTCCAAATGCAGAATTTATAAAGTTAAGCCAAAAATATGTTTTTATGAATCTAGACTCAAAAATTTTTCTTTTACATCTTGCACTCTTTCTCATATTTGTTTCTATGAAGTGGCATTAGGAAATGTATGTAAATGCCATTAAAGAGTGAATGAGCAATTAAAGATTGAAATTATGCAAATAGAAAACCTTTAAAAAAACATTTAGGAACTAAAAATCATTAACATTCTATAATTAATGTTCTTTGTGCAATAATGCTAATCTTTTGATCTTTCTGTTTCTCTTTTTGCAGGGCTTTAATGCACTATTGAAACTACAAACTCACACCTACAGTGGTTTCCTGTTAACAGATCACATATTTTGAAAGCTTGTGGTATTTTATTGTGAAACTCGCCTGGTGAAAATTTTGAAGCATAGGATTCTGCCAAACATCTGAATAAAGAACTCCTCACCTGGTATGTAAGAGAACTCCTCACCGCCACCATGACAAACCAGGAAAAGTGGGCCCACCTAAGCCCCTCAGAATTTTCTCAACTTCAGAAATATGCTGAGTGTAAGTATCGTATTGATAATATGTTATTTGGCATTTATACTAAACAAGGTATGATTGATTTACAGGAACAGATTACAGGAACAGGTTCTGATTGGTATCAGGATAGATGTAGGTGTATCTTCTGTGTTTGCAAGTAGGTCAACTGGAGACTACCTTTTTTGGCATGAGAAAAAGAAAAAGGTAAATTTAAGCCAAGCATCAAATCTGGAAGAAAAAGAGCTAGGATGCTAGATGCAAAACTAAACTCGGAAACACTCCGCCTGTAGTAGAAGTAAAGCAAAGGATAAGACAGCTTGAGAGGATGGAAACTGGTGAGACTGGAACCAAGAAGGACAAGAGGAAGAGCAGAGAGACAGTAGTAAGGACAAGAAAAAATGCTGTTATACTTGAGTCAATAGGACCTGGCTCAGAGAGATCAGGCGAAGGGGAAATGTTAGATTTTTTTCTTATTTGTCAGCCTAATATTTTCAAAAAGACCGAGAGTTTAGAGTCATAGATATATTGTGGAGTTGGCTTTAGAGGTTGTTTTAAAAATAAAAAGAATTGTTAGGACCTTAGGACAATTTGTTTAGTGCGTGTATTTATAGAAGAGATAGGCCATGGTAATTTTCACTGTAGCGGGGTATTTTTAAATAGTTTCTTTATACATATACAATAAGGTTTTGTTTACAAGAAGTTTGTTTTTACCGTAGATTTTCAAGAATATGTCTGTTTCATGAAATGAGTTTCAGCTATAGATATATATATAAATAGCAACAAGGTCAAGGTATTAAAGAGAAAACAGGAAGCAACTAATAAATAGGAGGCACTACAAGGTTTGGGAGACAAAGAGTAGAGAAAAAGTAATCCATAGAGCCTATAGTAAAAACGGTGAGAGCAAAGGGGGAAAGATGGTACTGAGAGAGTCAAATGCAAGAAATGCAAAGCGAAAAAGAACCAATATCACGTAATACTGGAAAAGGCCCAAACTGAAGCAGCTGGTGAGGCCGAAGCAGAGAGGAGGTATGGCATGCAGGAGATAAGTGTCCGGAAAAACTTGAATAATCTGAAGGAAAGGCAGAGAACATGGTTAAACACAGAAGAGGGATTTGAAATAATAAGAAATAAATGTGATGAAATAGTGAATAATAGTATACTTACGAGGTACATATTATAAGTCAGGAACATCAATAAACACTTAATGCATCTTATCTGAAAATTCCAATCTCACAGGTTTTCTGGAGCTTTCCTAACTTGAGGGCTGTGGTATTCTGGGTATAAGAGTCCTGCTGGGTATTTTCTAGGAAGTCACAAATCCATAAGAACATGTGCATTTTTCTGGTTAATAATAATAAAAAAATACAACTATCATATACATTTTTGACATCAAAATATGGTCCTCAGACCCAATTACTGTTTTGAGCCACTGAAATTACAATTCATTCATTTATCATATAAAGAAAATTTAGCCCAGGATGACTAAATTCTTATCTACATTCTCATACTCAATAATTTTTCTAAATTGAATAAATATGATTTACCTATTACCAATTTCTATATGCTCTTTGCGTTATATCAAAAAATCAAGTAAATATTTCTGAGCATCTTCTTTAGGGATAGTATTCTTCTTGATGTTGCAGGAAATGCAAATATGAATAGATATGGACCCTTCCTTCAAGGAATTTGGTTTAATGAATGCTAAAAACAAACAGAATATTTGTTTACAATATACAGAATATTGTAACTTCCACAAACAAATTTTGGGGTTCTATAGGTTTAAGTATTCAGTTTGAGATGGGGAAAGGAAAATCCTCATGGAAGAAGTAGGATTTGAAATGAATCTTGAAGGTAAATGAAGAAAATTTGAGGGAGAGAGATGGTTGGCCACATTTAGCCATATCCACAGATCAAGGGAGTAGGTGGAGCTAGGTTGTAAAAATGACACAGAATCAAAATACACAATGCTAAACTTGAGTTAGGCAGTAAGGAGTAGATGTAGGGTTTACGGGTAGAATCAAATGAATGATGCTATGTTTCAGAAAGTTTAATTGGACAACCATGAGAATGGTATGTGGTAATGGAAAGAGACTAGAGTCAGGTCAGTGGGCTATTGGAATAGCCTAAATAATGTGGATGGATGATGAAAGATAACCAGAAAAGTGGAGATTCAGATTAAAACTAACAGGAGGACTTGGGAAATAATAAAATACAGTGTGTGAATTGAGAGCTAGAGATGGATAGGGGATTTTGGTGACATAATCCTCCAAGTAAAGAAAACAATTAATTTGATTTAGGTTTGTTGAACTTGGCTTGATTATTAAAATATATTTTCCAGTGTTTGAGTACTTACAGGAAAAAGGCCTTATAGGAAGCATTAATATGAAATAGGTAACTTATTGCCATAATAGCTAAAATATCATTTATAATGACTATTAATCAGATGTTTCAAATTCCATTTGAATTCTTAAACAGAATTTAATACTAAAGTCTTAAATATATCACAGGCTGCTACTTTTATTGGCTAGGGAATATGGAAGTAGATTTAATTATATAAGAATGCTTGATTTAGTAATCAATTTTGTAAATGCGTAAGACAAGTAATAAAAATGGTCATAAATGTAAAAGTTGCAACATATTGTGACATAGATTAATGACCATTCAATAAGTTGGTAGTTAGTAAAAGAAGTAACATGGTAAATGTAAGACCATTATTAGAATGGATTTTATGAGAAGATAAATTAATCAATTAACTGTGAATGAAAGCCAATAGTGCTGATTCCATGATCATTAAACTTGCTATTCTTTCTGAAATAATCAAGACAATATGAAAAGTGCTGGCTTTAGTCCTCCATGACAGTGATTTTCAATTGGTGTGTCACAGCAGGCACACTGGGATGCTGCAAGAATCTTTAAAACATGCAATATCTGATTATTTAGTCAGGGCATTGACCTCTTTTCCCTTAGACTGTCAAATAAAAAAATGACAACAGCCAAAACAACAAAAGTTGTCTTGTGTGACTGAATCAAAATTATACCTTTTTTTGGGGTTGGATCTGCAAAAAATATATTTTTTGGCGTCCCACAGAATTTTAGTAGTTTATGTGCGCCATGAGATGAAAAAAGTTGAAAAATGCTGCTCCGTGAAGTTTCCTATATACTTAAGAAGGAAAGACTATCATGATTAGAATGTTTCCTCAAGTCATAAATTTCCATTGTCGAAATACAGCTGGAAACACACTTATCATCCTGAAGATTATAAAAGTAGTATATTTTTTATGCTATTCAGTACGTGTGATCTGTTCATCAGCAGCATTTATGGATCGTATTTTTCATGTCGCAATGCAATGTGGCAAAGTGACATTCATCCATACTCTATTATAAAAGTGGTATGTTGGATATGTTTTGTGGTTGTTAATTGTTTTGTAGCTTTTGATAAGAAATTATTTATATGTATTGGATAACTAAGCTAAAAAAAGTTATTGATTTAAGTTTTAACTGGCAACATACTAAGATTATATGTGGTATATATCAAATAAGTGTTGTATGTGCTTTGGGGGGTGGGGGTGGGGCTGTCAAATTCAAGCTGAATGAGTTCATGGAACCCCTATCCCAGCAAAACCAAATTATTCAAGTTTAACCTAGAGAATATAATTTTTCTCAAGTTATCTGATTTTGGATTCTTTCTACAATTGCCACAGTATACACCATCTGGGCTGCTATAATAAAGCAACATAGGCTGGTGACTTATAAACAACATAAAGTTATTTCTCACAGTTCTGGAGGCTGGAAGTCAGAGATCAGGATGCCAGCATCCTTGGGTCCTGATAAGGACCCTTTCTTGGGTTGCAAAATGTCAACTCTTTGTATCCTCACATGGTGTAAAGAGCAAAAGAAGAGCAGCAAGCTCTCCAGGAACTCTTAAAAGGGCACCAATCCAATTAATTCACCAGAACTTCACCCTCATGAACTCTCTAATCCCAATTACCTCCCAAAGACCCTTCACATTGGGGATAGGGCTTTAACATATTCATTTAACATACAATTAACCTAGTACTTCATACACTGCAACTGCAATTGATTTCTCAACTTCTAGGCTTTTCTCATGATCCATTGAGGTAAATAGAGTGATATTGGCACAGCATTTCTGGTTAAGCAGCTAACACATTAAACCAACCTGTATTCAAATCCTGGTCCTACCATTTTTAGATTTCTGACTTTGGGAAAGTTACTTAACATATCTGTGTTCCATTTTTCATACTTGTGCAATGGGGAAAACAATAAGTATGTCAGATATTGTAAGTATTAAATTGAATGAGTTAATAAATGCCAAATAATAAGGATATTGCCTGGCAAGTTGTTAATCATTTAACTGTGTATTATTTTAACAGAGAGGGAGATGAATTTGTTATGTTGGCTCTTTGAACCCATTGTTGATGATTGAGTAGAAAAGTGCCACATTTTGGAGCATTGAGTCGGTGTCTTATTTTCTGTTACAACACTAGATCCTTCCCACAAGGTAGAAGCTTCTGGCGCTCTTGGCAGCCTTGGTTCTGTGTTGTCCCCACAAATGCTGAAGGCAGCTAATGTGAAGCCTGCTGTGGCTGCCTACAGCCTGCTGAGACCAGGCTCCTGTTTAGGGCTTTAGGCTGAGTCACTCCATGGGAAAGATTCCCATTGATACGTGGGAGATGAGTATAATTTTCTTCTCTACTCTTTCTATAAAGTCATCCAAACTGTGGTTATAAGATAGCTCTCACTCCCGCCATGCAGAGAATTGAGCTTATCACATTATTAGTTTGTCAGTGCTTCCCGCTGTGGTTTCACGGCACAGCGAAGGGTTAAGGAACTCCAAGTCTTTTCATGGATAACACTATTTTCTATGTGAAATCTACACGGTATTTTCAAGCAATCCATTATCTGCCCACATATTGTCACTTAGGATTAGCTTTTTATTTGCTATATAGAAAGTGTGTTGCATAGCATGTAAATTATTTTTGAAAAATACTGTGTGATTACGGAGGGAACCTTTCAAATGTTCATAAATTTCACACTGTTTATAGCAGCTGGCATTGTAGAGAGTTGCAAAATTATGATGAACTTGTTCTTTTCAATAAGGCCCAACGTGCCTAATTTTGGACCTATTGTATAATTTTTTCCACTGAAGAGAAGCATGCAGCCTGGCTTAGTGGAAAGAGCTCAGACTTTATGAGAAAACTAATATTTGACAGTGTTGTACAGCATTCCCGCCTTCTGCTTATTAGTGGTGTATGACCTTGGAAGTTAAACTGCCTGTGCCTCAGCTTTCTCACCGGGAAAAGTAGAATCCCACCTCAAAGTGGTGTAGGATTTAATGAGACAATAATCATCATCATAATAAATCATAGATTTTTAGCACCATACTCTAAACAGTAACAAGTATTCATTCATTTATTACTCACAATAAGCCTTAGAGGGAGGCAAATGACCTCTTTGAGGCAGCTTACCTGGCCAATTGCCACGGCAAGATAAGTGATCACTAAGATCAAAGCAGTAATAATTCATGTATGTTTCTTAATAAAGATCAATCTATTAATAAATGGGTTATTTATCATGCTTCTAAAATAGAAAAATCTGGAATTCTGGAATCAGGTCTTTATGTCTCCATCAGCCACAGCCATTTCTCACACGATTTTTGCATACAAGGCAAAGCAAAGAAGCAAAGCTGCTCACTGGTTTTGGCCCCAAAATGTCTTGCTGGTCTCTTATCCTGGTAGATTGGACTTGATTACGTATAACCTCAGGGATGCTCTGTCTAAAGTAGAGGCATATTCCTGCATTCTACCCACACTCATTCTTCCTGTGCCTGGAACTTCCCTCACTCTTCCTTTATCAAAAACGTGAGAGGGGAAAGAGAAATGAGAAAAAATCGCGAAGCAATTGAATTAAGAAAATGGTAAAATTTGCCGGGCTGGCGTGGCTCAGTGGTTGAGCATTGACCTATGAACAGGGAGGTCATGGTTCAATTCCCTCAATTCCTGGTCAGGGCACATGCCTGGGTTGTGGGCTCGATCCCCAATAGGGGGCATGCAAGAGGCAGCTGATCATTGACTCTCATCATTGATGTTTCTATCTCTCTCTCCCTCTCCCTTCCTCTCTCTGAAATCAATAAAAACATGAAAAATATGGTAAAGTTCTTTTCCATTTTAAGTGGCCTTACTCTCCCAAGAAATTCCACCCTCTAGCATGATGATCTAATTGTGTCTTTAAGATATGTTTTGTGTTTGATTCATACAAGATGGGATAAGAAGGGTGGAGGGAGAGAAGCTTGACCACCTCCCATGTGTATAACTTCAATTTATTGTTAAGCATATTTATATCACTTGCTAACCCTCTTTCTAATTTTTCTTGCAAGGATTAGCTTTTGCTTGTGGCCCTTGCCCTGTGATTCATTGGCTCTATTTTGGGAGGCCAAGGCACTTATTGATAATTACTCTTTTTTTGTACAAGATATAAAAATCAGTGGCACAGGGTCATTTGGCATAGTGGCTGGAACACATTATTTGGTCAGATAGAACTGGATTTGAGTTCTAGGGCTAATGGTGTACACCTTAGTTTCCTCACCTATGTCCTAGATGCAATGATGACTAATGTGAAGATGCAGGTAAAGTACCCAAGACTCAGTAAATTATTGTCATGATAAGGATCATGATGATGGTGACTGAGGTAACTTAATATCAAATGAGGACTTTTTCCCTTTGACTTAGGCCTACCCATTGATATTACTTATTTGAAATGTGTTGACTTTGCCCTGACACTCGGTCTGAAATTGGAATCTGCAACTCTATTTTAGGTAATATGTGTCTCTCATTTCCGACCCTGTTTCTTCTGATTTACACTGATTAACTAAGCAGTTCCTGGCTCTGACCCAGATTTTATTTCTGGAATGTATGTTGGCTGTGTAAACTCTTTTGTCTCATCTCTGGCTCTGATTCCTATTTGCTGTACCGCTTCATACTGAATACCCATTGGTGGTTTCTCTGGATCTATATGACTTAAAATTTTAATATCTAAATCTTGCAATAATAAAAAATGATAATTATGAATGTCTAGATTTACATTATTTCAGCATCCTAAAAAGACCTAATTTTCAGTGATTTTAAACATTTTTTTCTTCTTCAACTTTTGAAATGACAAAAAACAGTTTCATTAAGATTTATGGTCAAACAAACTTTAAGTTAGGACTTCTATGAAGCATTGGTCAAGGGAGCCAAATTAGGCTATGGTTGAAGAATTCACAAAATCTCAGTGGCTTAACAAAATAGATGTTTATTTCTGGCTCATATCACATTTCCAAATCTGAGTCAGTAAATGGTTTAATTTCACATTGTCTTCGACCGAGAACCAGTCAGATGGAGCAGTCATCAACTCTAAAAATTGGCAGATGTTGTGGCAGTGAGAAATGGAGAGCTCGTGAATTGGGTGTTGGCCCTTAAGGCTTCTCCCTTATAATGAATGATATGCTTACATTTCTTTGGCCTTAGCAAGCCCCATGACCACATCTAACATCAGTGGAGTAGAGAAATGCATTCCTTCTGTCAGCTCAGTGTCAGGGGAGAAATGAAATATTTGGTGTAAACTGCTAATGTGGCCAATATCACACAAGTAAAATATAACCTGTCATTTACCTTGGAACATTAGGCAAGTCATCACAATCTCTTTAAGCTTCTGTTTCTTCATCTATAAAATGAGGAGAATGCTTTCTATTTACAAATAATAACTCTTGTTTCTATCACTAATATTAGTATGACAAATTAAAACAAAAGTTACAGCTATATTCATACATATTAAATTATGTTCTTAGCTCAGTTATAGGTTAAAGGTTGTTATTCAGTGGATGTTTCCTTAGTTGCGCCCCCCCGCCCCCCGCCATCATAGCTGGAAGTACCACACACATACACACACACAAACACAAAAACAAGTATGCATATTAGTTGAACTTAAGTTTAGTCATTGGTCATAACTTTGCTAACAGTATTTAATATCTTTTTCTCTTACGCATTGATTGGCTCTGGGTACTACAGAAATGAATATTGTGATGCTTTTAATCAAAGAGCTTAGTTTATTGAGACCAATAAGGTGGCAAATGATGATAAAGCAATGAAATACATTCTCTGAATGTAATATACCCAAGACTTTTTAAAATTGAGGTATAATTGAGATAACATTGCATTGGTTTTTGGCGTCCAGTGTAATTTGAGGTTTTGTGAAATGATTAGCACAATAAATTTAGTTAACATTCATTACCACATAGTTATAATTTTTTGTGTGTGATGGAAACTTTTATGATACATTATCTTAGGAACTTTCAAGTATACACTGCGTTATTGTTAACTGTAGTCACCATGCTGCACATTGCATCCCCAGGAATTACTTATCTTATAACTGGAAATTTGTATCTTTTGACCCCCTTCACCTATTTCACTCCCCTCCCCCGCTTTGCCTTGAGCCTTGGGCAATCACCAATCTGTTCTTGGTTTCAATAAGTTATTTATTTTAGATTCTACATATAGGTGAGATCTTACAGTATTTTTCCTTCTCTTTTCTGACTTACTTAGCCTAATGTATTCAAGGGCTATCCAGGTTGTTACAAATAGCAGGCTGTCCTTCTTTCTCATGACTAAATATTATACCATTTTATATATACATATATAAAGGGAATAGGGTAAAAAGAGGAGTTTTGTTCTTTCACACAGGAGAGGAAGACCTGTTTATTAGGAGACAAATGGGGAAATAACCAGTGATGAAAGATTCTGAACTTATGGCCCTTGATTTTTGTTTTGGTTTTGTTCAGTTGTCTTAGGTTCATCTCTAATGTACATCTTCTTAGTGTATTAGTTTTGGCCTTTAGCAAGTTACATAACCTTCCCAATTTTAATTTTCTCAAATGTAATTAAGAAAATAATAAGGCCCATCTCACAGGAATGTTGTAAGACTCTAATAAAATAATATGTGTGGAAATGCTTTGTAAACTGCTAGCCGCCATACATAAGTTAATGATTGCTTTCACTGTTAATATCTGTAGAATGTTTGGAGTTATCCTTCAACTATTTCTTTTCTTTTTATGTAGTTTGATATCTCTGCTTCTCCTAAATACACATTTATAATTTCATTATTTACTGAATTTTACAATTTGCTTTTATGGGATTATGTGTACCCTCTTGCTATGGTGGCCCAATTTTCTTCTTTAACCTCTTAAATCACAGTTTATCTTCAAATCCTACAGCCTCTTTCAAAGCATTCTCAAGGCATTTTCGGGTGAAAGAATTATTTTCTCATATCAAAAAATGTATTTTATAAGGAAAAACATTACTACAACAGTGGTGGGTCTTAGGTTTTTCCCTACTTGCCATGTAATAAGTCAGCTTGCTACAAGTTCATGATGCTGGAAGTCCCGAGACTTCTAGATCAGACAAAAAGGAGTTTGCTAATCATGTCAGAGAAAACAGCATGAACCTCATGTTTTTACTGGCTCCCCTACTTCATTTCCTACAAGGGAACATGAAAAGGACCACGTGACCTCTGTACAAGCAGTGAATTTAGTTGTAGGAGAGGAACCCCAAGTTTTGGGAACCTGAGTCTTTTATACTGGATAGTGAACACATGTACATTTTGCTCAAGGTGTTGCAATCTGTGTCTCTCAAGGTTTTTCACTACAAAAATATCCTGGAAATGATAACCTGAAATAAAAGTAGTCTGTATTTCTGTTTGTAAAACCTGTAGAAACATGAAGCATTGAGAATTATCTCCCAATAAACATAAGCATATAATTGTTATTACCACCATGATCAGTAGTCCAGAGGTTGATGAAAATACATATTTCCCTAGCAGGTTGTTCTTCAGACCATATAAAGGTAGCCTCAGATTTGTGCCCACAAGTCTCTTGTCTTAGTCTCTGACACTTTGTCTTTCCCTTTGACCTACCACTAGGTTTTCAGGTCACCTTATTTGTGCTCTACATTTTTAAGGTAGAAGGAGATTCGCCTTCTTTCCTTTATTCATGCACGGAGGATTGAAGAAAGTTCTTTTAGTAGCTGGTATTTTTGAGACTACCCATTAAAAAATAGGCTTAATTTTTAAATTTTATTCAAGGAAATAAGTCTCTTAAAACACAGGTATTTACACACACACCCCTTGCAAGCAACAGTCACCACTAACTTATTTTTCCAGTGCTTTATTATAGAATAAATACAGAAAGGAAGAATTTTTGGAAAAGGAAACAAATAGCCTCAATCCAGGCAGAGTCCCCTTTTTTGTAGAATGCTTTGAGAACTCCTTGCAACTTGATGGATGTTGAGGATGCTGTTGACTTTCGGCCCAATGTCATAAGTATCTTTGGAGCAGAATATGTTACTTACTATTTGAAATGCTACAGCTGCAAAATGATAAATGATTTCTAGACCTTTTTCAGCTTAGCTTCTTACTAGGTTAGGATAATCCACTGTCCCTTGAAACCTATCCCCTTACTGAAGTCAGTGGGAAACCAGAGCTCTTGCTTGCAAAAATCAAGAAAAGAGTAAAATACTTTGATTTGGACAGAAAAGTCCCACAGATGTTTACAAAATTCTGCCAAATAATTCTGGTATATAGTCTCCCTATATATATCATAAATTAGTCATGGTGTTTTTTAAAAAAATTTCTGCCATATGAAAGTCTTTTTTTAGAAATTGGCTCTTAAAAGCTCTTGGTTAAAAGGTATTCGAGAGGTAGTCTGTAATGAAAAGCATCCCACAGCATTTATGAAACAGAAGATATATTATGATTATTGCATGAATATATTTTGGTGTGACTACTGAAATAGTCTATTACTAATATCAGATTAGGTGGTTATGATGAAAAAAAAGAATCAGTGGATATGATTTTTTTCAAACTTATGAACCAGAATTATTCTAAATGAAGATTTCTGGATGGACACATTTTCCCTTTCACCTCTCTTATTTTCACTTCACAGATGCCAAAATTAAAAAACAAACAAACAAAAAACAAACATCTTAAATATCTTGGGCTCTTTTGGGTCAGAAAAACTAAACCCTAATCTCCAGTTTCTTCTAGGAGTCAAAGACACCAGGCATTGCTTTAAGAATCTCTGGGAAGAACTTATGAAGCAGCAATAACTGCTCCACAGGACATCTAGGAGGCACTACTGTATCGTTCCCCTTCATTTAATGATTATTTCTGCCATTTCCAAAGTCGTTTTCTGGTGAAGTCACCTTTCAGAACTCTTCCTTCTTCCACTACTGGCAGCCATCATCATTATATCAAGTTCTGTGCTAATCTTCCTCTTGTTACCTTATCAACCAGTACGATTTAAAAAAAGCATAGAGTGGAGAAGTAAAAAACAATATCATTATTTTAAGAGATCCTCAGATAGTCCATCTTAAAGAAATAGATGTTCCTAAAATGATTACATAAAATTCCATGTGTCCTGTACTTGCATATTGCTCCATTGTTCCCAAATCCACATTCTACATTCCTCTTATCTTGTTTCCCTTTCATCCCCTCTTTCAGGTTCTTGGGTAGCTGAAAACTTTCAGTGTCAAAAAAGGTTATATTTTGTGTTTAGCTCCTTTTCACTACAGCTTGTAGGCTGAGACATTTGGAAATGTTGTCATGATACTTTTGACTTCTATCTGACCATACAGGTTGGCTAAAAGACATCTAGAGGAGCATGGTAAGATGCCAGTCGATCTCTTCTGTAAGAGGTAAAGGATAGGTTAATACCTAAAAGGAACTGGAATTAAGCCAAGTTGCCAACATTAGTCTGGTGACAAGTGCTGGGTCCATAAGCACCATTTCTCTGACTTTATTCTCTTCAGGGGCTCCTCAGTGCAGCCAGCCCAGGAGCAGATAACTTTGTACATTCAGATCATAGAGACTTGTGTCAATAATTTTTCAAGGAAATGTGGACAGTAATGCTCAGAGATGGACTTACTAATAATAGTCCCGAGACTCTGTCCAGAATTTTCCTTCCTCTGTTTGTTCAGATACTTTGGACTGCTTACACTTTTCTCAGGATAGTGTAAATAGGAGCTCCAATGGGCCTCTATTGCATAGCCCAACCAAATTTAATAGAAGGGCATTTCTGTCCAACTCTAAGAAAGAATGTGCTGGAAACATAATTTAGCAGCTTTTGCTGCAGATTCCAGGTATCCCATAGCCTGCTCATGACACCACCTCTTCTCCACACAGTGTTTTAAAGGGTGTCCAAGTACGGTCCATGTTTCACAAAGAATGCTGTGCTATGAGTACTTGATCAAAGACACAAAGACATACCCAGGGTACAAAGAATGGGGCAAAACATTTGTTCATTTTTCCTGTGCCCTTTCTTCTGTTCCCCTTTCGTTTTCTTTTTGTAGCTCTTTGCATTGTCTTGGCTGTATCCTGCCTGAGTTCAACAAGGTCACAGCTGGCAAGACCATTATTTTGGTGTCCTGGGTAGTCAGGTTCAGCTATTATCCTGGCTTCAACCCATGAGGACAAAAGATGGCTCATTGTAGACCCTGGGTCTATTTTAAAGTATTCAAAGTAGTAGACTTTTAAGGCAAGCCAAATGTTTGCATACTGATATTTTTTATCACCCAGAACATATCTGGGATGGCCAATATAATATCTAACACTTATAAAGAGCTTATGAGTTTATTATAGGCCACATTTTTCTAGGTACCTATGCTTTACCTGTGTTGACATATTTAATCCCCATAGCAACCCTATGAGGCCAGCAATTATTATTATTGCCATTTTGCAGATGAAGAAATTCAAGCTCAGAAAAGTTAAATAACTTACCTAAGGTCATACAGATATCACATTAGGGACCACGATTCAAATCAGGTAGACTGTGTCTAGAATCCATTCAGTTAATCTCTGCTATACTAACTTTTTCTATCTTATCCCTCAGGTGATCATTAGCTTAAAAACAAAGCACAAACAAGCAAAATTGCTCCTTAACAGCAATGAGGCTACAAAGGAAGACCATGAATAAAGGGACCATGAAATTCTGTTCTGCCATAAATTCAAATTATTCATAAAAGGATAAAAGAAGCTTCTAAGTTTGCTATGGCTAAGAAAACAAAATAGACAGTATATTAATATTTTAGAAGCTTCCGGGTTGAGAAATATATAATTTTCCAAGTGTTTTCTGTATATCCTTTCAAACGCCTTGAGATAGTGCAGATGGGCAGGGAGTTTGGAGTCACTTTGAAAGCAGTGAGGGGCTTACAAAACTATGAACAATTATGGGCAGAAGCTTCCATGAAGAGATACACTTCTTCCAGGCAGAATCCATTTAGAAACTTTAGGAGGAAGAAGCGGGATGAGGTCAGCCAAGTTGTTTGAGTAGCATTTAAAGGCTTGTCTCATTTTTACTGCAAGTTCCACACTGCTGTGCTGTTCAAGCCCCTGAGCAGTGTAGGCAAAATCAAATAGGCTGCCTCAGGCAGCAGCCAGAAATGCTGAAGGGATAATCCAGTAAGTGGGCAAAGCAAAGTTTGCAATTGGGAAGTCAATGCAATTGTCAAAAATGAAATTCATTAGTCAGAAAGCTTAAGATATCTCTGTATTTGTTCCCGATCAGTCCTTCACCTCACAGAATACCGTTGTTGATATAATGTAGAGGTAAGTGTTCAGTTATGTTTCTGTTTTCAATAGGTAACAATTCAGTTATAATTTTATTTTGAACAGGGAGTTAATATTAAGGAGAGGAGAAATTTCCCAGATCGTTTGTTTAAATTATGAACCTTTTAAAATGTATTTTTGGAGAGTGATGGCATTGCCTTGTCAACCAGTAACCGGCTGAAAAGGTCAGTCCATCTGAAGTACAATCCTGCTCTAGAGAGAAGCTTCTAAGTTCAATCCGGTGGAGTACCACACATTTCACACAACTCAGGAACATGCAGAACAACAGCTACGTAAAGCTCTGTAATGTTTCTGCTTACCTAGTATATAATGTTCTTAGTTTGTCTACAATTTATACATTCATAAAACAAGCTGTTTCAACTGGACTTGTCAATATGGAGTGGATCATTTATAATGATAACCAAAAAGGCTGAAATTAGATGGTTTTATAATCAGTAAAAATAGACCCCTAAAGGGTATTTTATATAACTTTGTAATATGATCTTAAATTGCAAGCACTAGGCCAATTTAGTAACTTAAAAAATGGCAACTATAAATAAATTTATGTAATAACAATATTTTACTACTAATTTTCTGCTCCCAAGTAAGTAACTTTGATTCACCTTTTTTCTCTATTTCTTAATCTGTATTTTTCTCTTCATTCTATTTCTCTCCTGTTTTTCCCCTCAAACCCTTTATTTCCTTTTTTTATTGTAGGGGAGGGAACATTTTTTTCCCTTTCCTTCCTTAGTTCTTTCTCCTGGTCAAATAATTAAAATAACATAAGACATTAACAGAAGAAAATCTAATTCAATTCATATGTACAAGGGAATCCACAAGAATATATAAATTTACTTAAATCCTTGGTGAATTCAGCTTAAAGCTAGATTAAGTTTTCCAACTGTGCTTAACATATTGAGTAGAAAAATATTACAGTTGAAAAATTCCAAATTTCTGAGATTAAAAAAAAAAAAAATTCTTCCTAGAGAGAGAGAGCTTCCTAATGAGAACTTCAAGTCTTTATTTTGTGTTTTTGTGCTTGTTAGAACAGCTGTGGAAGGATCTGACACTTTTATCTGTTATTTGGTGGTTTATACTTATCCTTTCATAAGTGTTACCAGACCTCAATACTTGGGTCCGTCTGTCAGTGCACACTTGCCAAAAGAAGTGCACCAACAGGAATCTGCAGTTTAGGAAAACAAAAAAAAAGTTTAATATTGAATTGGCCAATCTGGAGTGCGGGGAGCTAATTTTCTAAAGACCTGACACTTTGATGGCATGTAGGCTACAGATTATGTAGGGCAAATTCACAAGCCACTGTGGGTTAGAAGTTTACTGTTGTGTTGGGAACTGCTTGGTTGGAGGTGAAGTAAAGGTAATAAGTTAATTTTCAGGTCTTGATGACAGCTCTGAGGTCCATTCTGGCATCCCTCTGTCTGGTTTCATGGAAAAGTAACCAGGGAATTGTTCTACCTTATGACTCTGGAGCTGAAATATAATTTAGGTGAAGATGTTATCTTGAGCCTACCAGAGGTCCCTACCTGTGACCTTAGTCAGGTGTGAGTTATGTCTTCTGCTGCCTTGGGGGTTGCTGATTATCCAGGGGAGAGGCTAGGTTTGTGAGGGGTGTAGAGAGAGAAATACAATTTCTAGGTCTAGGATTCAAAGCTAAATTTAATCAAAGTCATAAGGACCCTCTGTTTCATAAGCCACTAGGTCCCTTGTTCATTGGTCTCAAGAACTGCCCCGATTCTGTAGCCCTTTACTTACTTAACTCTTCTTTACTCCGAAGGGAAGCAGAATTGGCCACTGCAAAATATGCCTTTTGGCATAAGGATTATCTTGAGCTGGTTATTTGTAAAAAAACTCCAAAAAACTGCAGACACAGAAGAAGCTCTGAAAACAGACTGCCTTTTGTAGGAAACACATTTTTAAGGAAAATATCCGTGTAAGGCTGTGTCTCTCTCTCTCTGTACCAGAAAGAAGAGGGTGACCAAATCTCTAGAATCTCTTAGCAATGGGAAAGGTGCCTTATACAGAAATCTGTGTAATAACCATGCCCTTGTTTACGGTGTATTTCCTGGTAACCTCCCAGAGCTAAGCTCCCCCAGCCCCCCAACATCTTTCCTTTGTCTTTATCTGTAAATGGTATTTAAGGTGGTGGCTTGGTCATTTTGCAGAGTTACACAGTTTTCCTGAGTATCTCCCATGTGTACAAGACATATACAGGGTGGATTAGAAGTAGATTGACAGTTGTGAGTATGCAAAACACAGAGTTATTCTTGTATTCTTATTTATTAATATATTATTTTCCATATGAACCATTGTCAACCTACTTTTGCCCCACCCTGTACATATTACTAAACGTTTGTGACAATCTGTCTTTTATTACAGGGTGTCTTAGCCCAAAAGCCTAGAAAAGCAGAGGGAAAATAATTTTTACTTTCTTAAAACTCTGTCTTTCTCTCAACCTACAGGTGTCCTCTAGATTTATTCATTCTATGAGAGCTTGACCCAACATCTCCTACATATTGTTTCATTTACCTGCCTGGCTTCTGCTCTCAACAGTTTGGGAAACCATCAACTGTTTTCATGGTCAATATTAATTGTTTATTTTACCTGAACTCTTTGTATTAATTGAATTAAACCAATTACTCTTTTTAAACACTCATGTCTCTTCTTTGTAGAACCATAATTTCCTATTTCTTACCCAATCTCTGGGCTATTCATCCCAACTTCCTTTGTTGATTCTTCTTCCAAAATAGTCTTCTAAATGTTGTCTGGTTCCTGGATTGTGTTCCCTCCTGAAACTCAACGTTCACTTCTGTGATCATCTGTTCCAAAGCTTTAAATGCTGTGTACGTGACAATGACTTTCAAGTGTGTATTTCTAACCCAATCCTCTCCTCTCAACTTTAGCTTTAAATATGCAGCTGTCTAGTTTACATCTTCAAGTTGGATGTCTCATTGACATTTCGCATGGAACAGATTCACAGTTGAATTCTTGATTCCCTTTCCCATCAAAATAAAACAAGAAACAAAACACAGTCCTGTTCTTCCCTTAGCTTATTGCATTTTGAATTTGTGATATTACCATTTCATAACTTTGGAAGAAAAATTAAGACCCAAGCTTGATGCTCATCTTTTCTTCACTCTCAACATATAAACTGTCAGCAAGTCAACTCTCTAAAATAATTTCTCTATTTCCCTTAATTTAGGCTGCTTCAACTATGAACCCTGTCACCAGTGTTTCTTTCCTGGATTACCAGAGTATCTTTTTGCTCTTCCCCCCGCCCCATGTTTCTCTCCAATATATTCTCCACAGAGAAGATGGAGGAAATTTTGGAAAACATAAATCCAACTATGTCACTAACTTGCATAAAACCTTGAAATGATACTCAATTGTATGTAAAGTGGGATCCAGATCCCCCACCATTCTTTCTAAGACTTGTGTGGGTAGCCTTTGATTTACTGTATTAAATTATCTGACAACGCTTTATTTTGCACACAATACTTAGCCACACTAGCATTATCATATTGTTACATTTTTCTGGATATATTTTGCTTTTGATTTTTCCCCAGGAAGCTTCCTTTTCATCTTTTTAGATCCCCAGTCTAAATGCCAACCCCTCTATGAGGCATCTTCTGGTCACTCGAAGTTCTTCCTCCTTGATAGTACCTACCACTATCCCCTTTTCATCTCCTGCATCAGTTAACATGGTTTGGATTCATGTTTTTGTTATTTATTATTTTTATTATCTCTAGTTCTTGAAGGTAGTTTACTTTTTCACAAATATATATTCAACTTGTAAACATGGCACTTAACACATAATGGACACTCAGTAAATGTGGATCTAATGAGTCAATGAAATTTAAGGTAAATAGGGAAAATGGCTCTAGTCTGTGTTAGAGAAAGGGTCATGGTAGGGTGTTTGAAGAAGTCTGATACAAAAATAAATTTTTCTAACTTCAAGATTTCATTCTTCCTAGTCATTGATATGGACTTAGATGTGAATAAACTTTTTTTTTTTTTTTTTGGTAAATTGAAATTCAGCAGGGCTTAGAATATGGGCTTAGGGAGAGGGTGTTATAAAGAGCTCTCTGAATATTTTAACTTATCTCCAACTTTTCAGAATTTATTACATTTATTGGTTATATTATTAATTTGAGTTTATTTACTTTTATGACTTAACCTTGTGTGTTTAGTTTATGTACTTTTATAACTCTTAAGGACCACTGTATTGTGGTTAAGAACATGGTTTTAGAATTAAACTGCCTAGGTTTGAATTTCAACCCTACCAAATTATGCAACTTTGGGCAAGTTACTTCATTTCTGTTCCTCAGTTTTCTCATCTGTAAAATGTGGGTAATTATAGTATATCTGTCAGAGGGACATAGTGCTAGTAATTATTATGATTTCTGTGTATTGTTATTGGTCAGTGAAACGATTTATTCAAATGGAATACATATAGCTTGAAGGCAGGGCCTCTGTCCATTTTTCCTCCAGTATTGTACATATAGGTATTCTGTATGTATTAGAAAAATGGAAGACATTGGGGAAAATACATTGACTATGGAAAGTGAATGAGCCCTTGGCATCTGGAAATGATGGGGTAGGGGCATAGGCTAATGGAAACCAAGAAGAGAAAGGTGGACAGAGTTGTAGCACAAAGGAAAGAGCAAATAGTCTACATATGAGAAGTAATCAGTTTTTTAATGAATAATTAAATATTTGCTACTTTATAATCATTTTAAAATTGAGAATTATGCCTACTTTTGTAATAGGCTCTTTTCTGACCTTTTGTCTCTTGCACTTCTTTAAAATACCATCATCTCTCGTTGTTTTCTCTTTCCCTCAAATATTATTCCTAATATGTAGATTTTGATCCTATGGTAGTCCAAATACAGTTTCAACAACAATTGACATTGTTGCCTTTGTCTTAATTCCCTTCTCACTTGCAAAATGGAAACTTCCACTCGATAACTCAAAGTTGGATTTAGAATCCTGACTCATAAAATAATTTGACTGGAGGCATTTGTCCCCTTTCATTCTTGTTTTTGTCCAAAGAGCCATTGCCCCTGCGTCTGCTTCCCTTACACTATAGCTGTTTTATAGTTCCTTTCGTTGTGACATTGGCAAGATGGCAGGGGGCAGAAGGAAAGAGGAACCTGCAGGAGTCTAATGGGCGTTTTCTCCATGCGGCTGGGGAATGTAGCAGGCCCACCCTGCCTTCCTATTTATTGCTTTCCTTTTATGTAGGCAGACTGGCATTCTCATTATAGCCTGCTGGCTCAAGATTCTAGAACAGCATGCATTAGAGGGGGCAGAATTAAGTGTTTGAGTTAATAAAGAATAGAAATCGGACCCCCTCTGATTTAACCATTTTATTTATATTTCTGGAAAATACCTTTCAACTACTTTCAATAGTCCCTTGTAGGAGGATTGTGACAATGGCCTAATTGCCCTTGATATTTTTGAAACAAATGTGCTTAGTAGTTAAGGGTCCCCTTTCAATGAGCCTATGGAGGTTTAAGGCTCTTAAGAATTCATGTTCTGATCTTCGGGAACATTGGTATTATCACAGCTTCCTAGCAGAAGTCACGATTTGTGTACTCAAGAGAAAACCTGGAGTTTTTCCCAGTTGGTATCTGGGTTGCTCCCTCTTATATTAGCACATAGTAGAAATTCAGAATTAGACTTGGCAGATACATGAAACGCCTACTGATTTTTATTGTTGTTACCAGAAGTGATTCTTGCTATCAGCATCATGCCATAATTTGTGTGCTGCTGCATGCACATGTACATGCATATTATTATATTTCACTGGGAAGTAATTAAAATAGAATCTACTTTGCACTATATCATTATTGTCAATATCTGTGGCAAGGATATGGGAGTAGACACTAAGTAGACCATTGGTTTTGACAATGTGATCTAAACATTGTGTCATTTGCGCTTATTTTAGATGAAAACATACATTTCCTTGGTAAGAAGGAAAAATGTATGTTAATTAAAATATATAACTCTGACTCATTCTAAAAATGGGTCAATTACTGCAGAAACACAGATATTAGCTACCTTAAAAAGGAAAAATGATCACAGACTCTACAAATCAAAATCCCGTATTTACTCAGCTCTGTTTTTGTTTTTAAATCCTCATCTGAGGATATTGTTTCCATTGCTTTACATAGAGAGTGGAAGGGAGAGAAAGAGAGAGAAACATCGATTTGAGAGACACACTGGTTGGTTGCCTCCAGCATGCACCCGGAATGGGGCTGAGCCTGCAACCTCGGTACATGCCCTTGGCTGGAATCGAACCTGGAAACTTCAGTCCAAAGGCCAGCACCCTAACCACTGAGCCAAACCAGCTAAAGCACAGTTTGTTCTTTTATTATAGTTTATACTCTCCTTAATCATTTTTTATTGTGGTTACTCCCTTAGAAGCTTTTATATTTTTATTTCTATTTGGTTGTTTGTTTAAATTTTTCTTTCTCAGTATAATATCTGACAATATTTTATTCTTTCCAAACTAAAGCCAATTTTGTTCCTGGGCTTTTTGTAATTTAGCTCTTATTCTGGTATAACTAGACATCTATTTTGATTGACAAATTAAATCTTGCAACATTTACTGGACTCTAAGATGCATTCTTAGTGGGACAAATAACTTTAAATATCCAAATGGCATTTAGTCACATTTGTGTGTGGTAGATGCAGCCATAAGCCAATATCATCAGAAGTGAAGGTCAAGATCCCGGAGAGAGATTATAATCAAATTAAAGTAAATTGGAGATGAACTTCTAAGATACTCTCAGCCCTTAGTTATTTCCTGAAATCTCAAAAACTGGAACTGGCTTTGAACTTTAACGGGGATTCAAAATGAGGAAAATAAAAAGACAAACGATTCATGTTATGAAAAGGAGCATCTTAGCCAAAGAAAACTGTTAATATCTGTGAGCTTTTACGTGTTAAGTGTGTCCCATCAGCAGCATAGACCATAAAAGTCAAACTTCTTACCAGAAGTTCATCTCTGAATGACGTTTGCATAAATATGTTGGATATTTAAAGGAAGTTGTTGCTAATATCTACATATGTTGGTTCAGAGTTTTTGTTGTTTTGTTTGCTTGGTTGGTTGTTTTTGCTATTACAATAAGAGCAATGGCAGAAAATGTAAGTATTGTCCGACAATAATAATAGACATCCATATGTAAAGCATTGTGCTATGTCCTTTGCTAGCATTATCCCATTTAATATTTACATCATTTATGAGATATTATTATTATATTTTATTTTTTTTAAAATATGTTTTTATTGATTTTTTAGACACAGGAAGGGAGAGGGATAGAGAGATAGAAACATCAATGATGAGAGAGAAACATCATTGATCGGCTGCCTCCTGCACATCCCCTACTGAGGATTGAGCTGCAACCCAGGCATGTGCCCTGACCTGGAATCGAACTGGTGACCTCTTGGTTCATAGGTTGACGCTCAGCCACTGAGCCACACCGGCAGGGCAAGATAGTATTATTTTATTATTTTTTAAATCAATAAAATCAAGGGTTAGAGAGGCGAAGTCAGAAATGGAACTTGGTTGGGTCTGATTCCATAGTCCATGTTCTCTGTTCACTTGCTATTCTAACAAGTGGCCATAATTCCTCTGCCTAACAACAACTAGAGACTAAAAACAACGATCGATGGTTGTTTCAGTAACTTCCAATTATCAACAAGGATAAAAGCTCACAAAAACATGGGGCTAAATGACAATCAGGTGAAGAATAAAAAGGATCTGAGCAAAGAGACTTTATGGCTATTCTCTGTAGATATGCAATATAAGTACATTATACAGCCTGCAGCAGAGGCCTTTGCTATTTAAAATCTGCATCTTCCTCCTTAGGTTTAACCTGAGGTCATATATATATATATATATATATATATATATATATATATATATATATATATAATTTAATTTATATTTATTGTTGAGAGTATTACAGGTGTCCCATTCCCCCCCCCCTCAATTGACCCCCTCCACTTCGCTCCTGCCCCTTCCCCAGGCCTTCACCCCATTATTAACTGTTTCCATGGGTTATACATATATGCATATAACTTCTTTGGTTAATCTCTTCCCACCCTCCACCCCCCTTCCCTCTTTCCTCTGAAATATTATCGTGTGTCTTTGGATCTGTTCAGTTCGTCAGATTCTTTTGTTCATTAGCTTCTTCTTAAAGAAGACCCTTCAACTTTTCCTGTAGTGCTGGTCTGGTGGTGATGAACTCCTTTAGCTTTTTCTTATCTGTGAAGCTCTTTATTTGACCTTCAGTTCTAAATGATAGCTTTGCTGGGTAGAGCAATCTTGGTTGTAGTTCCATGTTTTTCATCACTTTGAATATTTCTTGCAAGGTTTCTGTTGAGAAATCAGCTGACAGTCGTATGGGTGCTCCCTTGTAGATCACTAACTGCTTTTCTCTTGCTGCTTTTAAGATTCTCTCTTTGTCTTTAACCTTTGGCATTTTAATGATGATGTGTCTTGCTGTGGGCCTCTTTGAGTTCCTCTTGTTTGGGACCCTCTGTGCTTCCTGGACTTGTAAGTCTTTTTCTTTCCCCAGGTAGGGGAAGTTTTCTGTAATTATTTTTTCAAATAGGTTTTCAATTTCTTGGTCTCTTTTTTCCCCCTTTGGCACCCCAATAATATGAATATTGGCCCTCTTGAAGTTGTCGCACAGGCTCCTTATGCTATCTTCATATTTCTGGATTCTTTTTTCTTTTTGCTCTTCTGCTTGGGTGTTTTTTGTTTCCTCATGTTCCAAATTGCTGATTTGATTCTCCACATCCTCTACTCTACTGTTGATTCCCTGTAAATTATTCTTCATTTCACTTAGTATAGCCTTCATTTCCAATTGGTACTTTATTATGTTATCGATTTTCTCAGTTATTTCTCTAATAGTCAGCTTAAACATCCTTATACACAAAATTCTGAACTCTGTATCTGTTAGCTTGCTTGGATCTATTTCATTTAGTTCCTCTTCTAGATATTTCTTCTGTTCTTTCCTTTGTGACATGTTTCTTTGCCTCCGCATTTTGGCTGCTTCCTGGTGTTTGTTTCTATGTTTTAGGTAGAGCTGCTGTGTCTCCTGGAATGTGTAGAGTGGCTTTGTGTAGTAGGTGTCCTGTAGGGTCCAGTGGCTCAGCCTCCCCAGTCCCCTGAGCTGGGCCTTCTAGGTGCTCCCCTGTGTGGGCTGTGTGCACTGTCCTGTTGTAGTTGAGCCTTGGTTGCTGTTGGCATCACTGGGAGGAACTGACCCCCAGACAATCAGCTGTGAGGACCAGCAGCAACTACAGCCAAAGAGCTGCTGTGCTGGAGACACCCCTATGGAGCAGGATTTACTTCAGTGGGGCTTTGGTGTTCACCAAGTGCGCCCCTTGAGTGTCACTCGTGGATGTGGTAGGGTTGTAATCCAGCGTGGTCGAGTCTGACCACCAGGTGCACTGTCTCTGGGTCCTCCCGGGAGGTGCAAAGTCAGCCTGTGCCAGTGCCTTGCCCAGGGCCACCCAGCATGAGCTACTCAGCAAACCGTAGTTGGCTGCTACTTGTGCTGGGCTCGGAGGTGCTCAGGAGAGGCCCAGCTATGAGCCAGTGCAGCTGCCGCTAGTGCCAGGCCTGGGGCCACTTATCAAGCCGCATGGGGCCCGCTGCTGCTTGTTTGAGAGGTTTTAGGAAAGTCCTAAGCATGAGGCTGGAGAGGCCCCTTGCACAGAAAAGCCCCTGGAAACGGCCTGGATGAGCTGCAGGTGGGAGGGGCGGGGCCTCCGGGAATCACGGGGCGGGGCCAAAGGTGAGAGTCAGGTGCTGGCGATTCAAATATGGCGCCTGCCTGCGGGCTGTGTGCGGGGAGGACTCGCCCAAGGAGCCATGGCCTCCGCCAGCCCTTCTGCCTGGGAGGAAGCCGCCCTCCGCCTCTCGCCCGGATCTCAGGCAGGTTAGTTCCCCCCCGAGTGTCCCGGGTCCTTTCAGGCCGCTGCCCGGCGCTGGGCTCAGAGGGAGCGTCCGAGTGAGTCTGTGCCGGGCCCTTTAGGAGGAGCTGCTGGGGCTCCCGCAGCCTCCGAGACCCTCAGGGACAGTCCCCGCTGGTTTCACAGCCCGGAGTTGTGGGGACGTTTCTTCCTGGCCCTGGAGCCCTGGAGCCCTGGGCTGGGGGCCTGATGTGGGGCTGGGACCCCTCCCTCCTCCGGGAAACCCCCACCGCCGAGACTCCCTCCCGGGTTTACCCCGCGGCCCCGGGTGTGGGCCCGCAGCCGCGTCTCTGCTATTCAGCCCTGACCGGCCCGCGTCTCTGCCCCTCCTCCCGGTCTCGATGCTCCTTCAGCCCCTGGTTGTGGGGCTTCTGTGCAGCCAGATCTCAGGAGGCTCTGGTGACGGTGGTTCTGTGTTTTAGTTGTGATTTTGATGTGGTTGCGGGAGGCGGCGGGGGCAGCTGCCACCAGTGCCACCAGCTTGTTTCTGCCCCGCGAGGTTATATTTTATTGATTCCCTGCTGCCCAACTAGTCTGGTCCAGGGCATTGTCTCTCACAGTATGTTCACAACAGCTTCCTTCCTTTTCATGGTCGTATATAGTCTGTGACCTCATGACCCCTTTATATGCTGTCGATCACGTAAGGAAATAACTAAGGAGAGGAAGAGGGAGTGTGAGCCCGCCTGGTGAGCAGTTTTCTGGTTTGAAGTTCTCCATCCCCAAACACTAAAGCCCGGGTACTGCGTCTGCAAGAGAACCAATCCTTAGAGGTTAGGAGGACTAGCATTGGAAAACAAGATATGTTTCTCTCTGATGGGATCTTGGCTTAGGCAGTAGGCTTGGTAATGTGTGACACACCTACCTAAGCAAGAGAAAAAACAATCTTGAGAAATGAGTGGCTGGAAAAAGAGTGGCAGACGTGGGCCCACCTATACCTCACCTTTTGGCATGGCAAGGACATGTGCATTTCCCATGGTACAGTGGAGTCAGTGAAAGGCAGCCAGGCTTGAGCTATTTTTGCCAGTGCTGTACCCCAGAGGGAGGTCTGCTGGGGGGGACCTTGGAACAAGAACTCCACGAGCTTAGGGTGAGGAAGACACGATGAGTGAGAGGCACATTTCCAGGGTCGTAGGAATGTGCAATGGGGACCTGAATGAAGATTTCAGACCTGCCCATGAGACCCCTGGCATCCAGTGCCTGCCTCGCAGTGAACAGTGACAACCAGCAGCCCTGCCCAGCGAGGCAGCCACAATCAAGAGGAAACAACAAAGTAGCAAACAGAGAAAACAAAACACAAAATTTATCCCCTTTCCTAATTCCTTCATTTTCTGTTTATATCCCTCTATATTCGTTTGTAGTTTATATTTCATTTTCACTCATAATGTTTTATTTATAATAATGTAGAAAATAGAAAAATAATTTAATATGAAAGAAAATATAGTGAATATGAAGATTAGTGAAACTATAAAATACTGTAATTGAAATGTCAGAAAAAGAGAGCAGAAGGGATTGACCATATATTAATTAATTATATTTAGAATAAGCCTTTCTGAGCAAAGTAGAGCTAAATCTGCTGACCAAATGCGTTAATTAAATACAGTTATTAAAGAGCAACACCTAGAATACTTTGATAATATTTTTATGTTTGAAGGATAAAGGAAACATTTATAAGCACTTAAGTAGGTAATCTCTAAAGTTAAGAAAATGTATTCTTCAGAACCAGTTTTCAGAAGAAAGTGAAGATAGGTTAGTTAAATGTCAAGTGGAAAATGACTCTAAAATTTCAAACCCACCCACTTTTCCATTCATAAATGAGTATAAAAAAGACCAGTACCCCAGCATTTATGCAAGATTTTGTGATCTCCAAAATCACTTAGCTTTGTATTAGTAAAAAATACTGCTTGAGGAAATTCTTACTGTAGAGAATAATTTGAGACACAATAACAGAAATCCTGATTCAAAGACACTACAGTGCATATATGTATATTTTTTCCCACGTCATCTCTCTCTCACTGTTGTTTATGTGTTAGCTTGATGTTCCCAGAAGCAGTCCTAGTTGGGGGAAGTTAGGGGACTATGCCTGATGGGTATATTAAAATGAGAGTAGTTCCTCTACTGCCTTTGAAATAAAAATTAAATGTTGTATTATGTACAATTGCTCATCAGTATTTCTCTTCCTTTCCTACTGAGACTTGCTAAAGGAAAGAGCTGAAGTAAGGCTTGCAGAATGTGTTAGGAAATCAGACAGTGAAGGCCCTTGGACTAGTTCTGGTTATTAATAAAATTATATGCTTCCCACAAGTCTTTGAACACTAAACATGGCATTGAAAAAGTTAGAGAATAGTTGACTTTTGCTGGGAGCATCAGTTCTCAAGATTTCACAAGCTTTGTTTTCTTATTTTTAGATCATACTCGGTACATCATTGTGTTGAATACCCTCCTTGATTTGGTTCATGTGTCCTCAAAACCATATTTACCAGAGAGGAAAAGATTACAATTGAATGTGATTGTGGATTGGGGATGAAAGGGAACTGGAGATAGGGGAAGGACTTACTGACGCTGAAAAATTGCTAAGGTACAATTTCACTAGGCTAAATTCAACCTGACTGAGCACACATGGTATTTTAGTTGTTGGAATCGTATTGCTTTAAAAATGAGTTTTTAATACCAAGAATAGTTCATATGTGGGAGCGGAGAGGAGAATTAATACAGTGTGAAGGACTGAAAGATTGAAATATGTGACAAGATAAATTTCAATAAAAATGTGAAACTGGGATCATTTATCTGGGACCCAGAGGCCTGTAACTTAAACTGTTCTACAGATATTTTTAGCTTTCAGAATTCAGTATGCTAGTATGTCTACATGTGAAATAATTTAGTATTAGAGAATGATGACCTTAGAATATAGTGGATTAAGGACTAGGAAATAAGGGGCAGACAAATCCCTGCCTGTGTGGTTCAGTGGGCTGAGCGTAGTCCGATGCACCAAGAGGTCACCAGTTCAATTCCCAGCCAGGGTACATGCCCGGGTTTGCAGGCTCGATCCCCAGTAGGGGGGAGTGCAGGAGGCAGTCAATCAATGACTCTCATCATTGATGTTTCTATCTCTCTCTCCCTCTCCCTTCTTCTCTCTCTAAATTCAGTAGAAACATATTTTAAAAATAAATAAGGGGCAGGCAAAAATGCAAGTGTTCAGGGAGTAAATTTATCTGTTCTATTAGGAAGCAGGACTGTATATACCAGTATAAAAAGGAAAGATTTTATTTCATTTTAAAGTGAAAGAATATTCTGACACCATTTTAATGGAAAAAGAAAAACAAGAAAGATAAGTGGTCCTCAAATTCAGGACAGAAAATAAAAGTGGAAACCTATGACTCAAACAGATATTTGTACACTCGTGTTCACAGCAGAATTGTTCTTATAGAACAATGATTTCATCCATCATAATTTGGTAAAATTTCAACAATATTTTAAAACTAATTATATTAAGAATGTTAAGTAAAAATTTTTAAATATTCTGGGAAATTCACAGAAGCTAAAAATAATATTTTGCAAGATCTTCACAAAATAGGCAAAGAGAAACCAAACACACAGTATTAGCCTTATTAATATTAACTATGTTAACCTTATTAATATTAACTATGTTAACTATATTTTAATGGATTTTATTTTTTAATATATTTCTATTGATTTCAGAGAGAGGAAGGGGGAGAGAGAGAGAGAGAGAGAGAGAGATTGAAACATCAATAATGAGAGAGAGTAATTGATCTGTTGCCTCCTGCCTGCCCCCTACTGGGGATGGAGCCTACAACCCGGACATGTGCCCTGACCGTGAATCAATCCATGACCTCCTGTTTCATAGTTTGATGTGATGCTCAAACACTGAGCCACATCAGCTGAGCCGGTCTACCAGTTTAAATAGCCCCCACATTTCTACTTATTGGAGGGGATATTTGCAGAAAGATAATTGGATTTGTAACATTAATAACAATAGAGAAAGGCAAAAAAGTATATTAGAATCGATTGCTCCTTTAAAACTAGATTGCAATAATCGTGGTGGCAGTGACTTTGTAAATTGGAAATTAAATCAAGTCTAGAAATGATTAAAATGATCTTAATAGTCTTTAATTCATAATACAATAGCAAATTTTGATTTAAAAGAACCAAAATTTAGTTGTGAGATCCCAGACTTTGACTGTAATTGTAGCATTAGATGTATTACAAGACTTTCTCATGGAGATACTTAATCATATCTCTTTTTTTTTCCATTTAAAATGGGCTTATACCTGCACTTTTTATAAAAACTGAAATAGCTGTACATCTCTCTGCTTCTGGCAAGTAGTATTAATCATCTTCATAAAAACTCTTACGCACTGAGTACACAAAATATTTGAATGATTTAAAAAGTGTATAATCTTCCATGATTTCTAAAAGCTGAATATCCTAATGAGGCTTAGAGACCCAGACATAGAAGGCAAAGCAGGTCAATGCATCTAGGAAACAGAAAGAAGAAATATAGTATTTGGGCATCACAAGTGAGAAGTGTGGGGAGAAAAGGTAAGAATGCCTCCTTGGGACAGAAGTAGTGGCATGTTATGTCCCAGTAAGGCAGGCTGAGGAGAGGAATCCCATTCCGAGAGTTCTCTCTCCTGAACCTAAGAAAATTCATGTAACATGTCTTCTAGAATGTATTTCCAATAACTCTTTGCCAGAATGACTATCATTACTTTTCTTAATACTCACCATAATATTTATGTAGAGTAACTAAAGTATTTTTTCCTCTATGAATTCAAGGAATCCTTTCTAGCTCTTGTCTCCTGTTTTAACTTTCTTCTTACCTCTAAAATATATATTCTATAAACTATGGTTGGTATGTGCTGTCTTTTTTCAAGAATTTCAATCAGCGATTTTGTATCACATGAGTTTTTGTGACTGTATATATTTTCACATACCTGTTTTTTTCATTTTCTCCTTAATTAGAATGTTAGTGCTTCTGCTGAAAGAACATTTTTTCTTTAGATTTAATTTGTATATTCTTTTTTCTTGATTGAATTTGTTTTTAATTAGTAAGATGTATAAAAAATAAAACATGAAACATCAACACAAGCATAATCACCATTTGTAGTACTGCTAGAGTTTGTGTCCTACAACACAGAAATTCTGATATATTTCCATTTTACAAAATTCCCACCAAAAATAAAAATAATAGAGGGCACATTTGAATTTCATAAAATTTATTTTTTAGTATATTCATGATAGATGAGAACTTCCATTTTGACTGAGTGTTGGTGTTAATTAAATCTTCCACTTACAAATTTAAAGACTGATGACTAAGAAATACTTAATTTTTAATTAAAAATTATTTTCAATTACAGTTAAATTCAATAAAGTAGCATGATGCAAAATAAATATCCAGAAATCAGCAGCATTTTTGTATACCAACAATGAAATATCAGAAAGGGAAATTAAGAAAACAATCCCATTTACAATTGCATCGGAAAAAATTGTATCTTTTTAATTGATGAATTAAATAAATTTAACTTAATGTGGAACTAATTTCCCATGGAATTTTTTTTTAAAATAAGATCAGCATTATATTCCCATGGGAGAAATTTCTCTAGTGGCTTGAATTGAAAGGATTTAAATGAAAAAGGTATGAAAGGATTATTCATAATACTATGGATATTGTGCCTTTTCCTTAAAGCCTTTTGCAAAGAGATGGACTGTAACTATATTAAACAAACTAAAGGTACTTTAATGTTACATTTACAAAGTAACTTTTAAAATTTGCTCAACAGATTTTTTTTTCTTTGTTTGGGTTAGTGTTTATCTTTGACTTGAGTCCACCAGACTATTTTTATTGTAAATATTTAGATTTCTCAAGCTACCAGTGTTGTTATTTATAGAAACATCTGGAAAAATAACAGTTGATTTTGCCCAAAACATATGAAACACTTTATTTAGTTCTGCCAATCATTTTCCAACTGCTTGAGCTGAGACTTTCCTAGTACAAGTCCTTTGGGTGGTTCCAAGAGGTACTGTCTAATTCCTTTCTGCTTCTATGATGAGAATGATGGCAATTCTTTTTACATATATATATATATATCTTTATTGATTTCAGAGAGAGGAAGGGAGAAGGAGGGACAGAGATAGAAACATCAGTGATGAGAGAGCCATTGATCGGCTGCCTCCTGCACGCCCGACTAGGGGCCGAGCCCACAACCCAGGCATGTGCCCTGACCGGGAATCGAACCCCGATCGCCTGGATCCTAGGCGGATGCTCAACCACTGAGCCACTCCTGGCAAGACTGATGACAATTCGTAACTGTAATCAAACACATTCGATGTGCCAAGAACCTTACATTCATTGTTTTATTGAATTTTTATTACATCCTGTTGATATTGATACTGTTATTATTATAACTAAGTCAATTGAAACTCAGAGATGTTAAATAACATGCAGAGATCACATAGCTAGCACACAAGAAAACTAGTATTTACATTCAGGGTTGTTTGATCTGGGGTCCAAACTTATCCCATCTGAGGTTTCAACTAAGCCTTCTGACCCCATTACTTGAATGGAACAGTAAATTATTGAGACCCTATGATAGAAACCCCTCCAGATACCCCTTATCAACTATTGACCCAACTCTCCTGAGTATCGAAATATCCTTAATATGTTTTAAAAATTATTTTTATTAGATTAAATATGTGCATGGTTTAAAGTTAAACCATACACAACGGGAATGATCTGTAAAGTCTCATATCTATAACAATGAGGAACTCCTGCCATTCTTCTCAATATTCACCTCTGCTTCTCTATTGGTAACTCTTTTGATTAGTTTCTTATTTACCTCTGCAGTGTCTCTTTTTGCAAATGCAAGCAAAATCTAATATATATTATCATCCCTCTTATTAAACCAAATGTCTCTAAGGTATATATATTCTCTTGCACTCTGCTTTTTTACTTAAACTCTGGAACTTATTTCCATAGCTTTATAAAGGAATATTTCTCATTATTTCTTAACAGCTATATTGTATTCTTTATTACCTAATGAAATTTCTTCTCTAATAGTCCTTTGTCAACCATCCCTAAAGCTAAATATATTTATTTTATTAATTGAGCAGTATCCTTCTTTCAATCCAGGCATTTATCAAATTTATCTCATATTTATACAGAATTATACAAATAAAGTCATTAAAAATAGATATTTCAAAAACATAGCAGGGAGCCCGGTGGGGCATGACTCAGTGGTTGAGCATCGACCTAGGATCCAGGAGATTGCAGCTGGATTCCGGTCAGGGCACATGTCGGGATTGAGGCTCGATCCCCAGTAGGGGGCGTGCAGGAGGCAGTCGATCAATGACTCTCATCATTGATGTTTCTCTCTCTCTCTCTCTCTCTCTCCCCCCCTCCCTCTTTCTTCCTTCTTTGAAATCAATAAGGATATATTAAAGAAAAAAAAAAAAAAGACATAGCAGGGAGATTAAAAGAAACCATAGTTATTGAGAAGCTAGAAGGTCAATTGATAAATTAGAAAAAAGGTTATATAATGATAGGTTCTAGAGACAAAAAAAAAAAAATTCCCAAAATATAGCTTGGCCATTAGGCTCAAAGAGATCTGGATTTAAAATTTTCTTTGCTGCCACTGGATCCACAAACAAGGGTAAGTAGTTTAGCATCTCTGTTCTTCGTTTACCTCCTTTGTAAAATGGGGAAATTAACATGTACCTCAGAAGATCATTATGAGGAGGAATTATATAATTAACAAATATGAAGAGTATGTGGCATATAGTAGCCACAATAATTAGGTTTTCTTTCTTCTCTATATATTGTATTGTTCAAATTAATATTGTAAAAGTATTAAATATCACCTGATTTTTCCATCTTCCTCACCTAACCTTGTCCATGGTTAGTTTAAGACGAAAATGCCTTTCTTGGTATTTGTCAATGTGGTTTTCTTTTGGACTATTATGTAGTTTCTGTCTTCCTGTTGGGTCTCATTCTCTTTCACTGCTAGGCTCCGAATGATTTTATAAGAAGCATCTTAAGTGATCAAGGCCACCCACTGTTTTTAATCAGAGCTGCAGAACTGCATGTAGCTGAAAAAGTATTAGATGGGTCTCTACATGACAAGGCTGAATGCTAATTGGATCTGGGGATTAGAGTGGAGTGAATAAGCCACAGTACTTCCTCATTTCTCATATCTGGTGACGGTGAAAACCTTTTGCTGTGGGAAGGCAAAGCTAATGATAGGTCTGAAGCAGGGTAAATGACAGTTACAACTATCAATCAGGATTCTGTCAGGGCCTCCTGCCTTTTGTAATCAAACCTATTCCTTCTTGGAACCGTCATCACCATCCCACTCACCTAGTTGGCTATTTTAAGGAATACAGTACTGAAAACTGTCAGAATACTTCTTAAAAAATGTTTTTATTGATCTCAGAGAGAGGAAGAGAGTGGGAGAGAGACAGAAACATCAATGATGAGAGAATCATTGATGGCTGCCCGCTGCATGGCCCTACTGGGGATCGAGCCCGCAACCCGGGCATGTGCCCTGACCGGGAATCAAACCACAATCTCCTGGATCCTAGGTCGATGCTCATCCACTGAGCCACGCCTGCTGGGCTGTCAGAATATTCTTTAGACAGTTTCAACTGGCAAGCTGCCCTCTGTGATTTACCTGTCCATTTTTGATGGCTTTGGAACATTTGACAAAGGAATTGCTAGTAAGAAGACAGATGTCTTCTTATTAATTTCTAATGAAAACCATTAGATGCTTTATGTTAAAACTGAAAACAACCTCTGAACCTTTTAGAAAAGCAGAATGAAGACTTAGTTTTCAAGATGCACCCAATAGTTTTTCCTATTTATTTAAAATATGTGTAGGAATATCAACAAAACAACCCTGACTATGCTGCCTTAACTCCGCTTCGGTTGTCTCTCCTCAGGACTGGTTTGCACCTTATTAGGTCCCACAGTGTTACTCTGCCATCCTCTTGCTCCCCTAACCATCCCCGTAAAGGTCCTCCTTAAAACACACTATTGGATTTGTTTTTTTACTTACGTTAAACCTACTCTACTTGAGGTGTAAAGTTTTAAAAATCATATACTAGCATAAAATAGCTTAATAGTATAAGGGATAGAGCAAGTGATAAAGAGAAAACTTATAGTCACTCCGATTGCTGCTTTACTGCCTCTATTAATTTTCCTGTGAGGCTCTGGGAAACTCTGGATTCCCACTCAGCCTCATTAAGTTTAAATCCCAAGGATAGGGTGAGCTACATAGAAGAGTTCCTATGGTAATAAAATGAGATAATGTATGAAGGCATCTGCAAAGTACTTTAGACATGTAGTAAAGTATTTTAAATACTTTAAAATTTTTAATTTGCAATTTCCATCCTACCAAAGAGTTCCCTTTAGTCTATTTTAAGTCACTTCATTCCTATCCAACCAGCCCCTGACCACCACTGATTGATTTTTGTTGTTACCATTTTATGTCTTCAAGAATGCCATAAAAATGGAGTCATAAAGTGAATTTTTAAATTTTGTTTTGCTGTTTTATGTTTTTCTGTTTTCTGGCTCCTTTCACTTAGCATAGTGCTTTTGAATGCATCATTGTGGCATGTATCAGTAGTTTGAATTTCCAGATTCTGCCATAAGGGAAGAAAAGGAAATAAAAAGCATAGATATCAGAAATGTCACTATTTGCAGATGACATAATTGTCTACGTTAAAAACCCCCAGGAATCTACAAAAGTAAAAGTCCTCTTTGAATTATTAATGGAGTATATAATGTTGTCAGGATACAAGATAAGCATCCCAATGTCAATTGTATTTCTATTTATTAGCAGTGAACATATGGGCACTGAAATTCAAAACAATAACACTTATAATTACTCAAAAATATACTTGTGTAAATATATCAAGATGCGTATAAGTCTTCTGTGCTGAAAACTAAAACAAATTTGATGGAGATAAAATAAAATCTAAATCAGTAAATAGATATGCTTATAGTTTAGAAGTTTCAGCATAGAAAAATGAAAATTCTCATTAAAGTAATATAGAGATTTAATGCAACTACTATCAAAACCCCAGTAAGATTTTATTAGTAGACACAGAGAAAATCATTCTAAAATTTATATGAGAAAAAGCAAGTGAAGAATAGCCAAAACACGTTTTGAAAAGAGAATAAAATTGCAGAAATTAGCCTACTCCATTTCAAAACTTTGTTATATAGATAGCCATGGTAATCAAGACTGTTATATTTCCAGGATAGAGACATAAATCTATGGAGTCATAGAGGCCCCAGTTATAAACCCACCAAAATATCCCAACTAATTTCTGACAAAGATGAAAAAGCTCAATGGAGGAAAGATACCTTTTAAATAAATGGTGCTTGAGAAATTGACCATCCATTAAATCAACAAACCAATGAATAAGTGAGCCTAAATTTTACACTTTATAAAAAATCAATTCAAAATAGATCACAGCCTTATATTTTAAACATAAAATATTAAATTTAGGAATCAGAAACGTTAGAGAAAATCTTTGAGATCAAGAGCTAGGCAAAGATTTCTTAGACTTGATACCAGGAGTACAATCCATAAAAGGAAAATTAGATAAATTGGATTTCATCAACTAAACTTGTGGTCTGCGATAGACCCTCTTATGAGGAAGAAAGAACAAGCTACACATGGGGAGAAAATATTTTCAAAAAAGCAAATCAAAACCAAAATGAGATATCACTACTCGCCAATTAGAATAGGTAAAAAAAAAAAAAATAGTGAAAATACTACTTGCTAGAGAGGATGTGGAGAAACTACGCATCTTTTGCTGGTGGGAATTCAGAATGGTACAGCTCTTCTAGGAAACAGTTTGGCAGTTTGTGAGTAATTAAATACACAACTACCATATGATCCAGCAAATGCAATTCTGGCCACTTATCTGAGAGAAATAAAACCTTGTTCAGCTTGGCCAGTGTGGTGCAGTGATTCAGCCTCAACCAATGCACTACGAGGCCACGAGTTCAATTCCCGGACAGGGCACGTTCCCGGTTGCCAGCTGGATCCCTAGCAGAGGGCGTGCATTAGACAATGTTGATGTTTCCCTCTCATCAATGTTTCCATCTCCCCCCCCACTCCCTCTTTCTAAAATCAATAAAAACATATTTTTAAAAAATAAATAAAAACACATTAAAAAGTTGGTTCATATAAAACCTGTGCACAAATCTTTATAACTGCATTATTTATAAATGCCAAAGACTTGAAACAACTCACTTGTTTTTCACCAGTTGAATAAGCAAATGGTGGTAGCTCCATATTAATAATAGCATGATCCATGCAAAAATCTGGAAATTACTCTGACAGGAAAAAAGTCAAACCAAAAATGTTACATACTGTATAATTCCATGTATATAATATTTTTGAAATGACAAAATTATGGAAATGGGGATTGGAGGCCTGATTTGCTTCTGGACCCAGGGCTTGGAAAAGCAGACCTTGCTGTGCACCTCCGGCCTCCTGTGGCGTGTCCCTCCCTGCACTGCTTCTAGGGTATGTCTCCATTCTCTTCATTCATCTTCAGTCTTAGCCATCACTGTTTTTTCAGAGTCTATAATAATATAAGGGTATGTGTGTGTGTGTGTATGTGTTATCATCTTCAGATTTACTTCCTATGAAGCTCGTAACACAACTCAACAACTGCTTAGAAACGTCATGAGGAACAAAAATGGAAAACGTACATGACTCTCACAAATGATTTTCTGACAAGGAGTTAAAGGAACTATTTTGTAAATTATGCCTGGAGTTTATGGCATCAAAAGTTGTAATATAGCTTTCTTTTATCCATTGCCTTTCTAGTGCTGCAAAAAAAGAGAAAGGAACCTTTCTTTCATATATGAAGAGTGTACTTTGCAATAATATTCAGATAAATTTGACATATCCTGAATTTTGGAGTATGGAATAAATGTCTAAATCTGGTGTTTCAGAAATAATCTTGTTCATGACTTCTGAATGTACAGTGGATTGATATTTTGAGGTTACGACTCAGTATTAGATTTTCTATTTCAGAATTTCAGCCTGAAAGAGCAGGCATAAGCTTCTTCGTGCCTTGTCCTTCCTGTTATGTGCTCTCTCCGACGTGTGTTTGATGTAGGTGACCTCAGATTTCTCCTTTTGCATTAAGGAAACCTCTGTCCTCTTTCTGTTTTATTGACAAACTGACAAAAGTACAACAGTAAATGGATTTAATGTACTTTATTTTCAAATTACAATAAGGTTTATTCATTTATATGCATGATTTTATATCTATGTATCTGTTTATCATGAATCTGATTTAAAAAAAAATCTTTATTGATTTCAGAGGGAGGAAGGGAGAGGGAGAGAGAGAGATAGACATCAATGAGAGAGAGACTCTTTGATCGGCTGCCTTCTGCACGCCCCATACTAGGGATCGAGCCTGGAACCCGGGCATGTGCCCTGACCGGGAATCCAACCACGATATCCTGGTTCATGGATTGATGCTCAGCCACTGAGCCATGCTGGCTGGGCATTTATTTATTTATTTTTAAATCCTCACTCTAGGACATGCTTAGAGAGAGACAGGGAGAGAGAGAGAGGGAGAAACATTGATGTGAGAGAGAAATATTGATCAGTTGCCTTCTGGAGGTGTCCCAACTGGGAACCAAATCCACAACCCAGGTATGTGCCCTGACGGGGAATTGAACCGGCAACCTTGCAGTGCATAGGACAGTGTTCAATCAATTGAGCCCCTCCGGCTGGGCTAGCTGACTTTTCTTACTCTTTATTTTTCTATAGAAGGCATATTGTTACCTCCCACAGCCCTTGGGGATGGAGAACCTATTAGTGTTATGCAACCAGAACTTGAGTTTATGATAGCTGTATTCAAGGGAAAAAAAGAGAGACTTTTCCAGCAGTGTGGCAGGCTAGCCATACTGAAGTCTTTTAACAACAAACCTGGCTCCCTGTAAGTCCTGTTCATTTTCCAGCTGGCATAAGTAGGGTCGAGAAAGCATGAGGAAGACGTATTATTATTTAAGTGTCTCAACTTAGAATTAACTTGCTTGCATTTCATGCTCTGTTTTTACATCTAAATTGCTCATACGCCCAGCCAGCTACAACATTACCTGTAGAAGAAGAATCTCCATCACAGAGGAAAAATATACAAGTTAAAGATGTAGTTAAGAAAAGTTGGTAAAAGAGTAGTGACGCGAGTGTAGTTAATCAATATTCCCACACTCCACAGAGGACAGATAACCGACACTCTGAAATCAAAGGATCAAGAAATGAAGTTTTTAGTGAAATATTTAGTTATCTGTAATACTTTCAACAATAAAGATAAATAAAAAACACACACACACAAAATGTCAATCAAAAGAACATCTCCATGTGTGTTGGTAGAAGGTGTATATACAACATATTTTTTCTTCTTTATATCAGGTAATATAAATAGATATTGTGATGAGAAACAGATGGTAACACAGGACAGAAATGGCTGAAATAGTTAATTCTGAGGTTTCTGAGAGCCTTTACTTTTTATTTTATTTTTATTTCCTTTGGTATTGATTGGATTTTTATGGTTATTTTAACCATATTACTCTTAAATGATGATTATAATCACAGTGCTTTTATAATTAAAAAGAAAATAATGTTAAAAGAGGGCAACTATTTCTATTAGAGATGACAAATCTTTCAAAATTTTCCTTTGCTAATTTAAGCACCTGAAATAAAAAAACAACAACGCATGTTTTCTTCTTTTGATTAAGTAACTAACATTTTATTTAAAAGTTAGAAGAATGAACTCATACATACCTTTAAAATGCAGTTATCTACGTAAGAGTGAAAATTAAATGTCAGCTCCTTCAACTTTCTTAGTTGAAGGCAAGAAATAGCAAACCAATTCTCTTAGTTGATTGAATATTTTGTGTTTTTAAATGTTACATGAGACATCAACTTTTTTATCTTTATTTTCTAAACACATCAAGCAACTTGAAGAGTGGTTCCATCTGCAAAAATTACAGAGTAATGAATACTGGAAAATCGATTCTTAACTTTATTTTTATATAATTTGATGAAGCAAGATTTAATTAATAAGCAGCTAGCATACATTTAAAAATATATTTTAATATGATCTTCATACCACACAAAAATGACAATTTTATGCGAAGTATTTTATGCTAGGTGCTACAGAATAAAACCTAAGATAGTAAGTCATGGTTATTAACTTAATGAGCTTGCAGGATAACATAAATAGAAAGTTGTACAACTGGAAAAGGCTGAGGAATTGAGCAATTTATTATCTCTATCTACAGATAAGAAAAACTAGGCCCAAGGAATACTTTTGCCCTCTGAATCCTGTGCTCTTTCCACTTCAGAGCACTTTTTTTATTCAGACACTTTATCTTCATAATCTTTAAGATCGTGATGTTCAGTAATTCCTCTACTACAATGTTAGAAAAACAGAATTTATTAGTAATACCTACATCTATTAATTTATTCATAGGAATATGAAATCTGATTTACTGTGGCATTTTACTTGAGCATATGATTATTTTAGCTAGAATACAAGTTGATTTATATCACATTTAAATTATGTTCAGATTCTATGCAGAATAAGAAATACTTCCCACTTACGGTTATGGTTATAACAAACTAAATTGGTTCAAAATTGCTGAAGAGAAAATTAGCGTGGTGTTAAAAAACATCTTAAAAATGTATAAAAATTTGGACCCATTCATACTGCCTTTAGGAATTTATTCTAAGAACAGAATCAGATATGCTCCAAAGATGAAAAAATACATATCATGATTATTATACTTTTAATATCAATATAAATTTAACAGTAGTTTAAATGCTTGAATATAGGAAACAAGTAAATGAAATTATGTATGGTTCAGCCCGGCCGGGCATGGCTCAGAGGTTGAGCGTCGACCTAGGATCCAGGCGATCAGGGTTCGATTCCCGGTCAGGGCACATGCCTGGGTTGTGGGCTCGATCCCCAGTCGGGGGCATGCAGGAGGCAGCCAATCAATGATTCTCTCATCATTGATGTTTCTACCTCTCTCTCTCCCTCTCCTTTCCTCTCTCTGAAATCAATAAAGATATATTAAAAAAAAAAAAAAAAAGAGAAATTATGGTTCAGCCACACAAGAACACACTATTTGGCCAATATTAATGACGGTAGGATATATATCTTTATTAACATAAAAATATTTAAACTATATTAAATGTGAAGACAGCTTTAAAACACCATGTAGTCTTTAATCCCATTTTTGTAATTTTTAATCCAAGTTTTAAAAATATATATTTATACAGACATATTGAAAATATTCCAAAAGGATATCACTACAATGATAATAGTAGTTATTTCCGGGTAGAGGAATTATCGATGGTTTTATCTTTTTATATTTAAGTGCTTTCTGGTTTCCTTTTTTTAAAAAAGCATTATTAACTATATAATCCTAAAAAATATAATGATCTTGCCTTTAAACATTAAAATTACTTCCATCTTAACAGTCAAGGGATGCATGCCACTTAATGTGATGTCAATCTAGACAGCGAGAGCCAAGGTGTGTAAAGCGATCTGTGATAGAAAAAAGGCTTAGGAAGAAGAGAAGAGAAATTGGAAAACTCTAAGACAATTTGGATAAATTTGATGTCAATTTTACTTAGTTGGCCATCTGTCTTCATTAATTTGGATTTCACAAAAAATCTAATAATTTGAAGGAGACTTGCTTATGACTATACAGATTTTTAAATTGAAGAAAAGGATGATTGATATAAAATTATAATCTGATTAAGACTTAAATAACATTTGCAGAGGGCCAGATGTTAAAAAGTCATCAGTCGATAACCTAATTCAGAGTAACATTTAAGCAAAACCAGTAGCAAAATAGCAATGATGATAATACATGGATGAAAGGGAACATAAGATCTTTGACACTTTTCATTCACACTGCCTCTTCTCGGCTTTTCTGGAATTTCAGATTTTAAATGGAACAATTTACAGTCACCTTTATAGTTTTGTATGTCTTTGGATAATGTGCTTTAGGCAAAGCTCTTGTCAGGTAATAATCAGAAGCTTAATTTCTTGGAAATCTCTTAATTTAAATGGCTTTTCTCCAGACCAACTTTATCTTTGGAGGAGATACTTTTCCCAGTCTTTTTCAGGTCTTTCCATCACAGAACAACATCCAGATGATTTCTCCACGGCCATGAAAACTTTTCTGCCCAATTATTCAGACAGATGTGTTACTCATCCTTGAACTCCTCCCAGTTCTGTAGGTGAGAGTGAATAACACTAATGAAAGCAAGGGCCAAAAAACAAACAAGGCAGCTGGCTGTCACACGTTCTAGTAATTCAAGCCAATTTACAAATGTCACACCATCAGCATAATGAGCTTATTGTCTGTTATTTTTTTCTTTTTATATCCCTTTGCTGTAGACATCATAAAAAACTTGTGAAGCAATATGTGTTCATAGAAATGTCTAATATTAAGCATGCTTTTATCATGATGTTTGACAGGTTGCAATACAATAGAATTTCTCACAGAGGTAGACCAGTATACTCATTTCTACTTATGGTTTCTTTATATCCTTTGTCCACTGCAAAAGCCCTCCCTTAATCCTTTCCAGAACTTTGTGAAGATAGATTATATGTTCCCCTCATTATTGATTACTTTACATTTTTAAATTGTAAACCTAGGATAGGACCCCTTATTCTGAGCAACTGATAGGGAGACTGTACTGTTCCAGTTTATTTGGACCCTCTAATCTGCTTGGTTAAATTTCATTGCTGTTGTTCGTTTTTCTCTCTTGTGGTCTCATTTTCATTATCTCCTTTGTTCTTCAGTTACTTTGAATTCACTGCCTATGTACATTCTATTTCTATTTCATAAGTGTAATATATGCATCCCTCCTTATCTGAATCTAATCCGTTATTGAAAATGTGTTGATGATTGATTTTTTTAAACACTAGACGCCTCTGTGCCATTACGTTTTAATAGGGAAAATAAGAATGCATTTCCAGCCTATGAAAACACCCATCCAAATTTTCCCAAGTAATAATAAATACTGAAACACCTATACAAAATTCATTGGAGACGCTTGCATAATACAAAGCACTAAAGCACCAATTATTGAATCATTTCACACCTAATTACCTAGCACTTTATGAGCTTATTAGCGCACATGTGTGCTGTACACAATGATACTGCTGTGTAAAGTATTAGATGTAAATTACCTTTCCTTCTAAGCAGAGGCTTGAAGTATGAATAATATGTTAAAAACATAATGAATAAAAATAACCCTTAAACTAAACAAAAACAACGGAGAAAAGATACTTTTTTTATATACGTCTATTGATTGCAGAGAGAGGAAGGGAGAGGGAGAGAGATAGAAACATCAGAGATGAGTCATTGATGGGCTGCCTTCTGCACGCCCCCTACTGGGGATCCAACCAGAAACCCCGGGCATGTGACCTGACCAGGAATCAAACTGTGATCGCCTGGATCATAGGCTGATGCTCAACTCTGAGCCATGCCAGCCGGGCATAGAGACAAGGCAGTTTTAAAAATCAAACCCTTGTAGACTTCCTGATTGAAATTTAGTGATGAAAAGAGAAGTGGAAGTTATAGTGAAAACTGTTGCTTCCTGAAGGGGAAGGATGAGCAGGAGGGAGCTGGGAAGGGGGTGGGAGAGGCAGGAGACAGTGCCTGAGATTTGACCATGTCTAAGTACAAGGCCAGGTCTGAAGTACATGGACCTAGGGGACAGTTTTCTCATGTTGGCTCTTTTGACTTGGGGAACAGCTGGCTGTTAACTATCAACTGATGCCATAGACAACAGCAATAAGAGACTTAAAACTCAAATTCCACATTTGTTTCCGTTCACTTTGTGCCACTGTAATTGGTGATAGTGTGAGAATATGTGATGCTCATATTTGTCTCACGATCACACACACTCTCCAAATTATTTTTTATGAATGATCTAAAATTTACTTAAAGATTGGCATCAAGTATCTGTGCTTTCTCTTCTTCCAATCTACAGTAATAATTAAGTTGAACAAATTCCTTAATGTAATTCCTCATTATTTGCATATGAACTATTCTCCAACATGTTCACTGTCCACACTAGGAAACTTGACCTCTATACTAGATCTAAGGTGTCTGTCTGCCTGTATCTCTTCATAAGAATTTTAGAAGTTTAGCAAAAATGCATAGAACAATGTGTTTTTTTTATACTATATCTTTAAGGCAGGAGATCTGTTCTATAGCCCAGTTGATGAATTTGAATAACTTCTTGCTATCAGGGCTATTTAATCCTTCATCAGAGCAGACATCTGCATCAGCACCCCACTTTAGACACTGCCTCACTAGCATTATGTAGCACACCTTCAAGGTTGCCAGGACCCTTATCTGTAATAACAGTGCATTTGGGAGACACAAAGATCATTCCTATATTATCTCATAATCAATAATCCTAGAACAATATCCTAGGGCATGACATGCCAGAGATATAAAAAGAGCTATGTTTGCAAAATGTACCTTCTTTGTGAATTCTTCTTGGAACTTTGATGAAATGCAACAGAAGGCATTTTAGCTGAAATCTGACTATCTCCTCATGATTTAGTTATTGTACTTTGAACTTACTGCAGTGTTGATGCTGAGGCCCCCCCTCCCTGGACTGCTTCCAGGCAATGACCACACCCAGTGGTGGTGATAATTTCAGGCTACAACACAGCCCACTTGCATTTTGCAGTGTTGGCTCTAGGGTATATTTATCATTCCATATCATTCTGTGAATGGTGTGGCTGGAAGAGTCCTTAGATATTGTTTCTTCTAATTTCCCCAGTATTAGAGGGAGAAAATGGAGGGACCTTCTGCTAAAATTCATGGTATCTATAATACTATCAATAGTATGAGATCATCTATAGATCATCTAAGAGCCAACGTCTGAAAGCAAATTTCTCAACTACTGCTAATTCCATGAATAGTTATAGTTATGCTTTTCACATTGAAGCTTTGACAATCTCCAGAGGCATGGTAAAGATGAATAGATACATTAAGCCACAAAATAAATATGGGTTCTGCTTTGAATTTAAAACTTAGGGGACAGTATTTTGGGGTTTTATGTTCTTTAAAATTTGTATGTGAGCAAATTACATTTTTTGAACTCCATATGCCAACAAAATAGATTTTGATTTTCCCAGATTGCCAAATATTATGTCTCTTGATAAATGTACAGAGAGGTGAACACTTTATGGTGAGTGACTAATTAGAAACTTTAGTTATTTTGTATTGTCTTAAAACAAGATATTATTAGCATTGCGACTAGAGAATACACTATTGTTGCCAGAATGTCTGCTTTCTCAGTAAGTGTTTTGCAACCCACATAAGAACTTTAAAAATAAATAAAGTGAAGCTTTCATCTTCTGAGCTAGTGTGGGTTTAAAATTTTTTTAATAAGGTACAGATTCAAAATTGTAACTCAGAGTTGAATTTCATTAAATATTTTGATTGAAATGCATATAATGACTGCATTTAATTCTATTACCTACGAAAGTGTATTTCCCTTAAGAAAAAATTAAAATTGATAATTAAAATGTGCTGGGTACTAATCCCAGCAGAAGCACAAGAAGGTCTTTTTATTATATCCACTTACCAATAGCAATAATGTCGCCACAAATAGTAAATGGTAGTTAGGCAGCAATCGTCAACACAAAACTCTGAATATTGAGTTAAAAATGGGTTCATTAGTTTGGAAGTTCCCCATGGAATTTGTGAAGAAACTACTTAAACAGTATTACATGAAATGATCATTTCTTGCAATTATATATATTTTAAAAACTAGCTTGTCTTTCTGGGGAAATAGAATAAATGCAAGTTGTAAAAATCTAGTAAATGTTTTAAAATCACTTTTTAAAAAGATTGAAAAAAAAAATGTAGAGGACAAATGCACAGTTTTTAAACTGAAGGAACAGGAAAAAAAATATGTAACTCCAACCATACAAGTTGGAAAGTGTCATCAGGGTGCAGAAAGTCTCCAGAATTATCTCATTGTGATTTTTCAACCTCTCCAAAATGAATCAAGTTGAGTGCATGCTGGGGATGTTACAGCCTCATCAGACGGGGAGGGAGGAGCAGAGGATGTGAAGTGGGACATGAGACTGTCGGTGCCTCTCTAGAGAAACACTATTTTTTTTCTCACCACTTATAATGATGGCTCCACATAGAGCTGAATTGCTCGGGCTCTCTATTTTATCAGTCTCTGGACAGGAAAGAAGGCTGAAAAGATAGCTCTTAGTCAAAATTACATATGTCCAAGTGTAATTAGCCACTTAACAGAATAAAGAGACAAATGAAGAGGGAAAAATGAAAAAAGAAAGATGAGGCCTGGAGAGGTACGGTTACCTCGTGGGAAACACACATAGAAAGCAACCTGAATTAAACACCTCTCCTTGCCGCATCCCCCTGTGGCTGGTACAGAGAAGGTTGGCGTCCCCCAATGAGACATCCTCAAAATCATCTCCTGGTTTTCTCCCTGAACTTCTTATCCTCTCACTCCATCGCACTTGGGCGGGTAAACCATAATAACCCTCAATGATTTTTAACTTTTCTCCTGTTTTGTAGCTGATTGGCTGTCAGTGTGGCCTGGTAATCATCCCACATTTTCTTGTCCATTCACTTTTGTTATTTCCTGGACAATTTTCAACAACACCTCTCAGTACTCTAATGTCCTCAGATCCTACCCTCTCCTTTTTTCTCAGCTGATGGTGTTTATTCCTCCCTCACCTACTAAAACAAAGTAATCACAACAGTAGAACTTTACACACGCTATCTGGGTATCTACCTCCCTCTAGCAGAGGAACCCCTATACTCTGCCTTCTCACTTAGGTGAACCGTCCATGCCCCATCCTAGGCCAGGCCTTCTGCTGTGAGTGAGATTGCATTCTTTCTTACCCACTTCAAGTTACCATTCTATGGTTTTTCCTTTTTTCCCCTGCATTTTTAATTTTCTCTCTCCACTGGATCACTTCTATCAGCAGGCTGTTTTCCTTTCTCTCCTATTAAAAAAATAATCTTCAATCCCCTTCTTGCCATCCAGCTATTGCTCAAACTCTTTTCTTCTCTTGGAGCCAAATTTTTTGAATGAGTTGCCTATATTTGCTGCAGTCTGTCTCCCATCTCATTTTCTCTTAATGCACACTGCCTGGAACTTTGCCTTAACTACTAAATTGAAAGGGTTCTAAAGAGGGACACGAATGGCTTTCTTCTTGCCAAAACCAGTGATCAGATTCTGTTCCACATCTTGCTTGATATTATATGACATTGCTTTCATGACACATTGCTTCTCCTGGTTTTTGTGCTATTTTTCTAGACACTCATTCTCAGTCTCCTTGCAGATTCCTCTTGTTTTCCTGACGTCTGAACCTCTGAGTACTCTGGGTCTCAGTCCTTGGTATATTTTTTAAGATCACTCTCCAGGTGATATCCTATAGTTCTGGCATGTAGCTCTGTGATATCACATAGAGAGTGAACTTATAAATAATACTTGAATTTTGTTCTTTAGCCCAGATCCTCTCCTGAATTATGTCTTTATATATAATTGCTCTCTTCTCTTTCTTCTTCCATCCTCACAGAGGACATGTTTATTGATTTTAGAGGGAAATGGAGAGAAAGAAAGAGAAAGAGAAACATCCCTTCATTCCAACTGGGACGACATTCCAACCAGCAGACCCATGCCAGCCAGGGCTATAATTGCTTTCCTAATGGCTAAATTTAGATGTCTGATAGATTTTTCAAATATAAAATGCCTAAAATAAACACTGAGAACTTTCCATCCTAAACTTGCTCCTGTCTGCACTGTTCCCTGTTACTCTTTGTGGCAACTTCATCCCTCTAATTGCTCAAACGTACAATTTTGGGGCTCACCCATGACGCTTCGTTTTGACAACCCATATTCAAGCCATTTGGAAATCCTTTGGCTCCACTTTCAAAATAACCATCTTTCCTGTACCACCATTAACACCTTCATGCAAAGTCATCAAATCTCTAGGCTGAATTCATGTAATAATTCCATAATTGTTTCCGTTTTTACTCTTGTCTTGTACAGTCTGTTTTCAGTACAATAGTCAGAGTAGTCCTTGTAAATAATAATTTAAAGTAATGATAGATTCACAGGAACTTAAAAAAAAACATGACCAGGGAAGCCCATGTTAGTTGGTTATATCTTATATAACTGCAGTTGATAAAAGACATGATAGCATGGAACAGACTGATGAAACGGGGTGGTGGTGGCAGGAAGAGATAAACCAAGGAATCTATATGCATATATGCATAACCCATGGACACAGAACAGTGTATTTAAGGCCTAAGGGGGGTGGGAGCAAAGTGGAGGGGTCCACGGAAGGAACAAGGACAAGGGGGACATCTGTAATACTTTCAACAATAAAGATAAATTTAAAAAACTTAAAAAGAAATTTTAAAAAGAGCTTATTAGAATGTAGACACAGACTTGGAACTTTCTAAGAGCTGGTGTGTGTGTGTGTGTGTGTGTGATACTGTTGAAATCAGACCACAGACATTAGTAAAATCCACAGAGCTTATTCAGATTTCATTAGTTTTACATGAACAAAGTACTTCTTTTAAAACATAAATCAGATTCAGTTTTGCACAAATGTCACCTTTTTACAGAAGTCTACTCTAAGCTTGCTATTTTAAATTGCAAACTGTTCTGTAAGCTAACAATCCCCTTTACCTTGTACTACTTCCCCATAGCAGTTGAAATCTTCTAATATTACACTACATTTATTTATTATGTTCATTTTCTGTTTTCCTTCACTAGACTAAAAAATGCATGAGTAAGAATATTTTGTTTTGTACAATAGTATGTTCCAAATACTTGAGATAGTACTTGTTTTAAACTCAATACATGCCATTCAAATATTTGAAATTTATGCTCTTTATCTCTGTTTGTTTTGAAAGACCTGTTCATTCTCCTTAAAGTACATAAATTCCATATTGATTAATGCATTAATTGCTGTTTGTGTGTGTTGAATGTTAGCATCTCTTCCCAGCTTCACATTCATGATGTCATGTTGGAGCCCTTAAATGGCTATGGTTAGAATGTTTACAGCAGCTCAGTTAGCAAACTCTATAAGTTAATACTCTCTAACAGATAAACATCTATCAGCATACCACTGAACCATACCATTCAATTTAGTCACCAATTATAACTCTTAATTAAAATTATGTTTTCAGTATCAATTTTTTGTTATCATGTAGATGAGTGCTCAAACACAAGTGTATGTTTTCTTAATATAATTTTCTAAACAATCAAATCTGGATAAAATGTATTTCATGGGCTTCTAGGATAGTGTCTGGCTGGCATAGGTTTCTTAACAAAGTTATCAGATATTTTCTCTATCCAAAGAACCACTCTTACAAATACATTGTCCAAGGCATTGGACTAGATGCAACCATCAAAAAGTTAAATTTAGGTAGGTGAAGGGAAAAAAATAATAGCAAATGCAGGAAAGGAATGCTTGTTTAAGATAATTATTGCCTGGCCAAGTGTGGCTCAGCGGTTGAGCACTGACCTAGGATACAGGAGATCACGGTTCGATTACCGGTCAGGGCATGTGCCCGGGTTGTGGGCTCGATCCCCCAGCAGGGGGCATGCAGGAGGCAGCTGATCAATGACTCTATCATTGATGTTTCTATCTCTCTCCCTCTCTTTTCCTCTCTCTGAAATTAATAAAGACATTAAAAAAGAGAATTATTAACAAATAATAAATTTCAAAGGGAAAAAGAAAATTTTCTTTATAGTTTCCAGTCAACAGTTATTCTGGAATTAGAGAGTTATTAGAGAGTTGTCTTTCTAGATAAATAGAAATAGTTACTGCAATGTGTATTGCTATACACATTTCTCTATGACATTATGACCAACATCATTTCAAGTAACAGTGATCCCAAGAGCTTAGCAGGAACCTGTAGAGAGGAAACTTGTATTCAGAATAGCTTAATGCTGTAGGTGTTCCTTTTTGGCTGCTGACTACAGTTGAAGTAGAACATCTTTTATATCACCTGGGTAATTGCATTAATAACAGTATCAATTTTTGGATCTTCCAGATTTGCCAAAACATGATTTTTTGCACTTGGTAAAGGCAAATAAATTTTTGAATAAAATGTTCTAATAAGTTATTTTTTTCTAAAAGGTCCTTTGAACAACAACCAGGAATATAAATACACGCACACACATAGGAAAATGTAGTTGAAAAAAAATTGCTTATTAACTCTCAATTTCTTTGTGCATCCCTTTAAGGATCAGAGGAGTGGGGAATTCAACCTTAACTGTGTAGAAGAATTCTGTGAAGAGCTTTATAAAAATCCCCATATCAGGATCCACCCCAGTCTGATACAACCTTCATCATTGTGTTTTGGGCCCAGGCATCAGTATATTTTAAAAAACTACCCAGATTATCCTAACATGGATCCAGCTTTGAGTACCACTGTATTGCTAAGGGAAACTTTAATTATCAAATTTAACTTTGTACCAAATACTAATATGTTATATGCACATTAATGGTAGCTAGGTATTTAAATTAGAAAATTCTTCTTTTTAAATAAAGATACACTACCTTATTTTTGGCTGGGTATAGAAAAAGATTACTAGGCCACCAATATTCTTTGTGATAAGGGAAAAGACTGTGGAGAAACAGATTGTGAAGGAAACTTTTGAAAGCACTGAGTTGAAAGAACCAAAAGATGACTTCTCTATTGTTCCATGTAACATGAAGATTAAAGGCACTGGCAGCCTTTCTCACATTGCCAGACACTTTATTTTTTCCCTGGAAACCCAATATCTTAACTGAGACAGGGACCTGTGGCATTGCCTACTTGGCATATAAAGAATGAGATTATTAACCTACAACCAGTTATTTAAAAACTTGTTTATAAAAATGGCAAATGCATTTTATAAGGTAGATAGTCTTGGTGTTAACTATAGGGTCATCTAATCACAGCAGCTATGACTATTATTTGAATGGTAAAACTATTGGCCTTGACTTTCAAAATATATTTACTTGTGAACAAGCAAGTAAACAAATAAAAAAACTTTTGTCCTGAGGCATAATGAGAGTATACTATTTACAGAATATTTTTTAAAACTTCTGTTCAATGGTCCTGTCTTTTCTATATACTTTTTCCTTGTAATGCAGCATGAACAATTTTAATGATTATTGAAGATGCATTCTTATAACTATGTGAAATATATATGCAAAATCTACATATATTTTAAAGTTTTTAAAAAGAACAACACACACATATTCTAATTCCATTATCAAACAAATGTAATCCTGAAGAAAAATAAAATAAAATGCATTAAAAACTTTAATTTCAAAAACATCCATGTGATTTTTGAAAATATATTCTTCATCTGTTAATGTAAGTTCATAAAAATAGAATATTTCTATGTACTAGAAAAATAGGTAATAAAGTTCCTTGAACTAAATTAACAAAAGTCATGGTCTCCAAAGTAGATGCTTTGGCTGTACTAGAAACTTCTATTGGTTCTTTTGCCAAATAAATAAAACAGATTTAGGCCAAATGCAAATTTGGGTCACTATACTAGTTCAACCTCTTTTGGCTGTGTGATTTTTGAATAGTAATGATTTCTTTAACCTTGATTTTTTCATGTGTTAACTGGAGATGAAGTTTGATAAAGTCACAAGGTGATTGTGAGTTTTCACTGAAATACTTGAGAAAACACTTTACAAACTTGAATACACTACACATCCAAAGTTTAATAGCGTTAATAGTACTTAATGCATAAATCAGGTGTGGATTCTAAGAAAGTTATTATGTGGAGTTCAGTGGAGGGTAAGTTGCTGTCTACTGTGGTTGAAGGAAGTCCTCAGATTTTGTCAACAAGTTGGCAGGTAAAGTGCGTCATCCATTATGCTTGAACTTCATTTGACATTGAAGAGAATCCTGGGCAAAAAGAACATCATGAGGAAAGAAAGAGCTCTAAAATCATGGGGTACCTTGGGAACTGGATGACTAGACATTGAATTACAAATAAGGAAGGCATATAAAATAATTATTGGTAGGCAGGTTAGGATCATAGTCTGACACACCTGTGGTGCCAGCAGGAGGGGTTTGTGCTTTAATCCAAAGCCAACAGGAAACTGTTGCATGATGATCATGTTTGAAGTCTTGTGGAAGGTGGAACAAATGAACAGGAATTTGTTGGGCACCAGACACTTTGCAAGACAGACACATTGGCACGCTTCATGTCATTATTCCAATTTTAAGTATTGAAAAACTGGGCCACAAAGAGGTTAAAAATATGCCCAAGGATATTCAGCCAAAAATCCTGGAGCCAGGACTCAAATCCAAATCTATCTGGCTTTAAATCTTTCCATTACTCCATGGGGCCTTTGTGATTAATCTGACAAGCGCATGCAGAGAGGCAGTCAAATCACAAAGGAAGCTCATTCAAGATGCAGCAGACACCTAAAAGGACATGAGGTAAACTGAAAGTGTTTCATTTTTCATGTAGCATTATTTTAGGATCCATTAATTTCATTCTTCTGTTTTTCCGAACATTGCCAAATGCACTTATTGGTTTATTTTTATTATAGAATTATGCAAAAAGGATTAAATTTTCTTTGAAAATCATGTAAAAAAAAAAAATCAGAGCGTTTCTAATTGTGCATTCCTAAAACATGCCAGTTTCACTCTCCTGGCATTGTACCTTACGCGAGTCAGCCAAACAAGAGGGGGTTCACAGGGGAGCAACTCACGCACTGGAGCAGGTGCTAGGAGGACAAGCCGTAAGAAAAGCTCCTCTCTGCGTCCGTCCCCATGTACATCTAATCTGCCCCAGCATATAAAGAGGTGTTCCCTGAATAAAATTACTCCCATTTTTATGCTCCGTACCACCTTAGTTCTTAGATGGTAAGATGGAAGAACCATCTAGAATGACCTCATTCTCTCCTTTGTGTTTGTGGTTGTCAATATTAAACTACTCCCTGCTAAGACTCGTGTACTAGTCGAAGGGCAGCAACTGATATCAGTACCTCCTCCAGGTCTTCCGTCCTATTAGCCAAGCCAAACCCCAGTGCCCCTGGAATTAGCCCCGTGTTTCAGAATTGCCTCAAGCCTGGACCCTCCTTTGCTTTCTGGGAGATCCAATATTTTGTGCTGAGCGTCTGTACTGATCTTTTATCCCAAGAATTAAACTAGCTGCTTGAACCTGGGTGCCCAGCACTTCACTTGTCAGTCTTCTTGGATGCCAGACCTTTGTTCCATTGCAGATATGTATTAACTGTTAATTGATCTCCCAGCTTCCAGCTGCCTGGCTGGCTGGCTGCTTGCCCGGATTTCTCAGCCTAGCTCAGCCCAGAATCTGTCACTGTGCTCTTGTACTTGAAGCTCCAATATTAGCGAAAATATGACTGAGACCGTGTCCTTCAGTCACCTACTATCTATGCATCCAGGCATCATTTCCTTGATATATGTCTTGTACCAGAGGGTAGGTCAGATCTAGTCCTGCCTCCTTTTTCCTCTCCACTGCCCCGTTATTGTTAACAAATGTGATTTAGAATCGACATAATAAAAAAGGTAGGATTGCTTATGGTGATAGGTAATAGCAAAAATCAAGAAAAGCTGCTGAGTTACAAAGTAAGTAAATGTATATTCTCCTATGAAGGTAAGCGGGACATAGCAGAAAGATTTTTATAGTCTAGTGGAATTTGGAAATCTTAGCAGATAAGTAGACAGTTCTTGTACAGGGTTCCGCTGAATGGTTATGGGGCCCTGGATGGATATGTGGGACCCATGGTGCGCTATACCCATCCCCCATCTATAGAATGTTGGCTGGGCAAGTCAGGACCTCAGTCTTAGGGAAATTAGGCCCCAGAAAGATTATTGGAACAGAAATAGAAGGACAAGGTAACGTTCCCATTTCTAAACTATATTGCGAGGTAGGTAAACTTCAGATGTCAATATATTAAAAATGGAACTTGAGATTGGAGAAAGGAGCAAGTTGAGTTGACGGCGATTCATCTGAATATGAATTAAAATTGTCTCAGACCAAGATCAGTCTTGAGCCTCAGTTCATGGGAAGAGCAGTCACAGATTTTGGCTCTTTATTAATTTATTCCAAGTAGTCATCCCACTAAGAAGATCCCAATATAAATGATCAGTAAACCACTAAAAATTACATGAATAATTTTAAGGGTTGTCTTCTCTAGGCATTTATAAGTGAGTACTGAATGTGTTTTTTGCTCCTATAGAAATCTGAAATGAAAAGGCCATCTTCACGCAGTTTTGTGGAAAGCCTATGTATAAGAAACCAAAAATTTGTCTTCCCCTTTTATCATGGGGCTAAGATATGGTTAAAATAAGCATTGTTTACTGTGATATGTTATCCCAGAATTTATGTATCTGTGTATGTGTATATCTCTGTAGGAATGTATAGAATGGTCTGCAGTTGCATCCATAAACTAATGTAGTGTAGTGCCTTATTGTCCACAAAGAAGAATTTGGGAATAAGGAATCAGCTTCATGTCTCTTTTTAATATACAACCTGGTTTCAGAAGTAGTATAAGTTTCTGCTAAGGTATATGTTGAAGCTAGTACTATATTTTGTTGTAGTGTAGGAATAGCTCTGGTCAATTCAGTCTCAATATTTATTACAATTCTATTGTTTCAGCTTTGTAATAAGTTTGAATGTAGTCTAAAAATTAAAATGTATGTATTCTTCCTTAGGACAACCTATAATCTAACAGGAACATGGCATAACATATTAACTATAATCACAGTACAGTATTGAAAGTGCTGCCAAAATATACATGGAAAAAGCAATACATAGGAAACTGTACAGACTTCACACATGTTACAGCATGCACGTGCACACTCACATGCACACACACACACAAACCAGAAGATCTCAATAACAAAAAGAAAACCAGTCTAATTAAAAAGTGGTCTAAAGACTAGAACAGACATTTCTCCAAAGAAGATATACAAATTGCCAATAAACACACAAAAGGATGTTGGACACCATTTGTTATTAGCAAGTGACTAATCAAATGCAAATCAAAATCATTCATATCCACTACAATGGCTATAATAAAAATAAGTAGAAAATCATTTGTCCACAAAAATGTTGAGAAACTGAAATCCTCATACGTTGCCAGTAGGAATGTAAAATAGTCTAGTCCTGTGAAAATTGTTTGGCAATTCCTTAACATGTTAAACATTGAGTTACCATATGACACAACAATTCTCCTCTTAGGTATATTCCCAAGAGAATTGAAACATATATTTGCATGGAAATATGTTTACTTGAATGTTCATAGCAGCACTACTCACAGTAGCCAAAATATGGAAACAACTCACTTACCTCAGTGGATAAATGGATAAACAAAAAATGGTATTATCCACAAAATGAAGTATTTTTAAAATATGATTAAAATCCTAAAATTTATTTTAAAAATTGGAAAAATTTATTTAAAATCCTTTTGGTAAGGTATCTAAACTTTGTTTCTTAATTGAAATAAAATAAGCTTTAGTGTCAAGCTTGATGTGTATTTAGAAAATTATCTCTGAAAATACCTGCAAAATACTAAAATCTACCCTGGCCTGTGTGCCTCACTGGTTAGTGTCAGCCCATGCACTGAAAGGTCAAGGGGTTCAATTCTCATCAAGGGCACAGGCCTGGGTTGCAGGTTCATTCCTGCACCTGGTTGGTGCGCAACCAGTCGATGTGCCTCTCTCACATCAATGTCTCTCTCTCTCTCTCTCTCTCTCTCTCCCACTCTATCTAAAAGCAGAGGAAAAAATATCCTCAGGTGAGAATAAAAAAAATGAAAAAAACTACACAACTGAAATCTATAGCTTGCTCTGAATGGATTCGCCACTGAGGCTTAGCTACACATTTTATTTTACTAGTTTACTCACCACAGTTAATATTTAGTTAATGTAGTAATATATAAAAAAATGCACTGTATAAATTATAAAGTTTAACAAATACCTGTTTTTCTTTTTAAACTAATTTTATTCATTTACATGTCATGTTATCAAGATAAAGGGAAAAACACACTACCTATTCACTTCTTTGCTCATCAATTCATGTAATACATAGAGTGGTGCCATTCTTGAGTAATACACTTGGGCAAAACATACTTTTTTCTTTATTTCCTTTATTTGTGATTTCCTTCTTCAATTAAATAGCCTTTCAAAAATGGTAAAGAACATTTTTATATGTTCACTTTAAAATTTAATATCTGTTGGTGGTTATATTTTAAGCAGTCTTTGTTTCTGGGCTGGGTTTCATAACCACAGTAGGCATGTATAAACAATTTTTGTGTTTTCTATTTCTTTTAGATTCTACAAAGAAATTAAAGGATGTTCTTGAAGAATTCCATGGTAATGGTGTGCTTGCAAAGTATAATCCGGAAGGGGTAAAACATCTTTTTCCTTTTTTTAATTTCATTTAAGTGTTTGGAGGAGGAATATCTTAATGAATAGTTCTTGAAAATATATATGCTGTATACCATATACCATCACATAAACAAAATGAAATTTATAATAAAATGCTCTACTGGGAAATAAATTAAATGTTGTGTTTACTAACTTTTTGATCCAAAATATTTTGCTAATGGAAGTAACAATTTTATTATCTGCGGATGAAAGAGAATAGATCATCCACAGTATAGTTTTTGGTCCTTTCCTGGAAGTCAGGAAGCAGTATTAGATAAAAAGGAACAGAAAGGGTACCTGACTCTCACTCTATGACCTAGAAATTTAAACCCCAAATGGACACTCATGTAGAGCAGGGGGTTACTCTTTTCAGGGAATTATTCCCTTGACTGAAGACAGATTTTTTGATGGATAAAACTGATCTAATACTTTAAAGAGCCAGCTTGGACAAAAAGAGGGGACTTTCCTCCCTCTGTCTTGTTTTAACCTATTATCAGTCCCTGAAAGCCTCTCTTAATAAAAATTTCATGTCCTGTCGATTGCTTTTGAACACCACGCTCGAATGATTGCTTTTCCCTTTTTAATTATTGGTTTAATAACCTCCTGTTTAATGCTAACTGAGAGATGTTACATGTTAAATATTTGACCATCACTGCTGTGAGCTCTTTTGCAGCTTCACCGAGTCATAGTTGGGTTTATGGGAGTTAAAAAAAACTGCCCTTTGCAGAAGACCCTTTTGCCTGTATGTATTATCTAGCCATCTAGATTTTTTGCTGATTAAAATGTGGTTTGTTTTTTGTTATCATTGTCATTATGCTTTTGAATGTTTAGAGGATCAGAGTTCTTGGTTACCTTCCAATATTGTACTTCTCTGGGATTTATAGAACGTACATTTTAGTCAAAACCCAACCTCTAAATTCCAACCTTAAAACTTTCATGTTGTTTTATAATTTTCTTTGGGTATTTCTAGTAATTAGCTATTTTATGCCGTGTTTTCTTCTAAGTTCTTTTTAAACTCTTTAACCTAAAATTTATTTTCTTTTGAAAAAATAAAGTTGATGCTTAGTGCCTACAAATTATGGGGGCATTAGGCAATTTAAAGCTATTCCCATTTTCCTATTAGGAAAGAAGCAGACATATGAACTATATTTGCTCACATTTTGTTTTTCATGATATAGAGAAAAAAAATGCTGGAAGATAAATTTGTTGAACTGAAAATCTGAAAGACCAAGAAAGCAGAGTGGGAAAGCTAAAGATGTGAACTCTACTGATAAACAATAAAAGCCCAAAATGTCATTAATATTGACATTGCCTACCATAATTAAAAACACAGGTTATCTAATCTACATACAGAAATTAAACCAGGTTTTTCTCCCTAACATTGTTCACATAGTAGCCTTTTTACTCCAATGGTTTCTTATTTAAAGGACTCTCAAGACTTAGTCTTACTGATATTATATATTTAATGAGGATTATCAGTCACTGCAGACTGGATTTATTGAAGTAATTGCTAGATTCGTTATTAGACACACATATGATGTCAGCCTTTTCAATAATGTAACACGTCTCCATAAGTGCATGGATCCACTCTTGAAATGTGTTATTAAAATAATGAACAGTTGAAAAATAGAAAAGTTAGATCTCATTATGACCCAAAAGTAATTCTAATTTTAAGAGTGCAACCACTTTCTAATGTTAATGCTAGTATGTATTTTCCTTTCAGGAGGAAAAAAATTAAGTTTATATGACTTTTAATCACTTGTATGTGTTTCACAAAATGCAATAGGAAATAATTAGGAACATTCAATGTTGAAAAAGAAATCTTTAAGACCCTAAGGTTCTCTTCAGGACATGACTTCATCCAGTTTATAAAACGTTACTCTAACCGTGTGGAAGAATTCATGAAGAATGCACTGTCTATTCACATATTGACTGGTCAAGTTGAGCTCAAAGTTGTTTGGCCGAGATGGCACAGATGGTACTTAATGCTCAATTATACAAGAAAAATTAGAAAAGTGATTAATCTAGTCTGCCTTTAATAACTAACTAATAAATAAATAACTAATCCTTTGTTTTCTAAAATGAACATGGTTGTATCATCTACATAATGTGTATTTAAAAAGAGAGAACTACCTAAATATTTTTAAAATGATTTCTTTCTTTACAAAGTAAAGCTGCTTAAATGTTAGATTTATTATTTTTATTATCATTCACTTGAATTACTGAATTACAAAAGCACTATATATAAAAACTTAATCCAATGAAAATATGACCTGTTTAAATCTATTTTAATAGAGAAGAGATATTAAGTATAATATATGGATGATTTATTTATTATACTTTCTATCTTTTAGAGATCACTAGATAATAATTCTTTGAAGAAATAAATAAAAGAATCATAAAATATAAAATCTAAACAATTGCTTTACAGAATCTCTAAACATAGAAAGTTTTAAAAGGTCTTGAGACTTCCAAATATGATTAAAGAGTTTTTAAATAAAGAAACTTATTTTAAGAAAAATAAAATGACTTCCCCGAGGTTAACTAGCTAAGTTCATGACAATAACCATAATTAAAACCTCATTATCAAGAATCTCAATTTAAGAGTGATGCCCTCTCCTCCTCACTGCATTGATTAGGCCATAGAATGAGAAGGAAGTCCTTGAGAGATGAGAAGAGGAAGGGGAAGGGGAAAGTGTTTTGCGTAAGCAATACCACTCAATATATGTGAAATAAGAGTACGTTGAATGACATTTTGTATGTAATGAATATGGCATATCCCAGTGCACATAATTATTACTAACTCAAGCCTATTAGTCTTCACCTAATCTTATGTGAATGATAAAATGTTCAGGGTATGATTGCAGCTAGTTTGTAGTAGCCATGTAGTCTAAGAGAGAGTGTTCACAGTAATACAGAGCCAGGACATAAATTACTCATGAGAGCACTAGAATTTGATAATGAGAAAGAACCAGTTTGACATTGAATGCATCTGTCTATCATCTGTCTATCATCTGTCTATATCTATCTATCATCTATCTATTTATCTATCCCTATCTATCTATCTATCTATCTATCTATCTATCTATCTATCTATCTATCTATCTATATCTATCTATCTATCTATCTATCTATCTATCTATCTATCTATCTATCTATCATCTATCTATCTATCTATCATCTATCTATCATCTATCTATCATCTATCTATATGTATCTATCTATCTATCATCTATCATCTATCATCTATCTATCTATCATCTATCTATATCTATCTATCATCTATCTATCTATCTATCTATCTATCTATCTATCTATCTATCTATCTATCTATCTATCTATCTATCTATCTATCTATCTCTATCATCTATCTATCTATCTATCTCTATCTATCTATCTATCTATCTCTATCTATCTATCTATCATCTATCTATCTATCATCTATCTATATCTATCTATCTATCATCTATCTATCATCTATCTATCATCTATCTATCTATCTATCTATCTATCTATCTATCTATCTATCTATCTATCATCTATCTATCTATTATCTATCTATCTATCTATCTATCTATCTATCTATCTATCTATCTATATCTATCATCTATCTATCTATCTATCTATCTATCTATCTATCTATCTATCTATCATCTATCTATCTATCTATCTATCTATCTATCATCTATCTCTATCATCTATCTATCTATCTATCATCTATCTATCTATCTATCATCTATCTATCTATCTATCTATCTATCTATCTATCTATCTATCTATCTATCATCTATCTATCTATCTATCTATCTATCTCTATCATCTATCTATCTATCTATCTATCTATCTATCTATCTATCTATCTATCATCTATCTCTATCATCTATCTATCTATCTATCTATCTATCTATCTATCTATCATCTATCTATCTATCTATCTATCTATCTATCTATCTATCTATCTATCTATCTATCATCTATCTATCTCTATCTATCTATCTATCTATCTATCTATCTATCTATCTATCTATCATCTATCTATCTATCTATCTATCATCTATCTATCTATCATCTATCTATCTATCTATCTAATCTATCATCTATCTATCTATCTATCTATCTATCTATCTATCTATCATCTATCATCTATCTATCATCATCTATCTATCATCATCTATCATCTATCTGTTATCTATCATCTATCTAAATTTGCCCTGGATTTCTAATTCAATTCAAAATTGTTCCTTTGACATCTAAAGTAATGGGAAGAAATGAAGTAGTAGCAAATGAGTGAAAAGACATTTAGTTTTAAAGGCATGGAGATAGGCTAGGCATGCTATTTTAATAGAAGGAAACATTAAAAGTGGGGAATTAAGTATTCATCAATATATCTTTACACATGCTGTTATAATCTTCTCTAGCAGGTTTTAATTATACTGTATGTGGTATTCACTGTATTTATTGCATGCCAATTAGAACTGTTTGCTTATTACATCAAAGATTGATCCCGTTAGTGATTTTCAAACTTTAGCTGGCATCAGAATCACCTGGAGGTCTTATATGACACAGATTTTTGCTTGCTCCCTCACCCCTTCCCTTAGTTTCTGTGTCCCTGTGGTGGGGCTCTAAAATTTGTATTTCTATCAGTTTCCCAGTTGACTCTGATGCTACTGCTTTGGAACCACACTTTGAGACCCATGGAGTTAGAGTATATTTTAAAATCAATCTGTAAACTTGACCTTTCAGGTAAATTATCAGTGCTAATGAGATAATGAATATAAATTATCTTACATTAATACATGTATTCTTTCTTTCCTTGCATGCACAGAAACAAGACATTCTTAACCAAGTAAGACATTTTCTTTTCTATTCAACTCTGTCATTCTTTATTCTGATGTGAGCTGTGAATTTCTCATCTATATTAGTCAGCTATACTTCTGTACCAATAATATTTATATAATATGCAAGATTACCTATGCTTAGAAAGTTATAATTTACTGATATTCAAATCAGAGTCTCAAATGGAGAGACTGATTCATTAATCATGGAATTTAAAACAGTCCTGTGTGTGGGCTTTAACTTTATAGATATTTGAATTTAATTTTCTAATTTCCTGGAGCATAATCAGGTTCTGATAAAAGAATTTATTTAATGAAGGCCTTAATTTATTAATGGGAGGTTTAAAAATTGCATTTAAATACAATAAGGACTTTTTCAAATTTGGTCACTAGTGCTGTTATAATCTGTGAGGGAAATATAACAAAAACCTATTGAATTTTGCTCTTCTGAGGAAAAGAGTAAACTATCTGTTGCTTCCACTACTCTGTCCTGGTAAAATCCATTTTGTAAAGCAAGTTTTAGGTTCATAGTTCAATTGGGTATAGAGAATTAGAACAAAATGTTGGGGTTCTCTAAATGGACTTTTCTATCACACTAGGACTATATCTTACTAATACACATGAGTTTTCTAAAACCATAATATTGCCACCTTGGACAATATTGGATATGTAGTAGCAGCTTTTCACAAGGTTCCCTGTGGTTTCAATGACAACAACACTATAATTTCATCTCAAAGGTGTTACAGTCCAATTGATTACATCAGAATGATCTGACTGACTCTGATGGAGGTCCTGCCTATTACAATGTCCTAGAATAAGGCACATCTGAAATCGCAACTCATTAACTATGATGCCTTTTACTAGCCTCTCTCAGAGGACAGCCTTTCCTGAACTCATCCCTGAACTTTGTGCAAACCTACTAGCTCCTCCAAAGGTGGGCTATATGGGCTTTATGATATTAGGAGGCAAGTCCTCAGAGAAAATAGTTGCTTTTTTGAAGGGCATTCATTGAGCACCTTGATCAACAAACACCTTTCTGCACAACGTGCACCCCCACTGGAGGCTGAATGAAAAGTGGTGTCAGAGTTAGTTCTGCCTTTTTTTGAGGTCAACAGAATGAGTTTCTTCCTTTCCCCTGCTTGCTCAGTCTTTGTCCTATATACAGTTACTTAGGTAGGCAACTCCAGTTGCAGAACAGAAAGAACAGGAGAACCTCAGGGTAGCCAAAGGAAAATAAAGAATGAGGGCATGTGTATTTGTTGCTCTATATGTGTCCGTTGTCTCTCAGTGTCCTGTGAATGTAGGATTTTCTCTTTACATTTCCTGTCAACAGATGATCCTTGGCCAAAGGCTGAATTTCATTTTCATAGCTCCCTGGGCTTCCCTTATCTTTGTACTTGGTATTTTGTAATATAGTTTTGTGTGTATGTATATATACACATATATATATCCATTACATTCAGACAAGTAAGTTTGCTTTAATCCCTTAAAAAGTAAAAGTAACGTGGGCATTCAGAACCTACATTTTGTACTGTTGCTGCCTACTAAAATATCTTAAATGTCTTTAACAAGGATATTGACACTGATATAATTATTAGCAATGATATAAACACCCTTTTATTGTAAGCTATAATTGTCCTTCCAGAACCAAAACCAACCTTTCCCATTAAAGAAAGCATCTGGAAAGTATAACAGAAAATGTGATCTTAGGAGTTCAACTGAATTGAGTTCAAATTCCACATCTGCCACATATTAGCAGGTCTTGGATAAATTACTTAATCTCTCCTAGCATCAGTTTGTTTACTTATAAAAAGAAGAGAGTGTCTGCCTTATTGATTTGTTAAAAGGGTTAAATTCTATGTAAAATAAATAGCTTCGTGTTTGACATATAGGGGTTCCATTGGTATTTAGAGGCAATGACTCTTTGTCACATTTTGGTGATCAACATGGTTTCATACAGAAGTTCGGAGTATGTATGAAAGGTGAAAGTGAGAATATCTGAGATACACCCCCAACCAATCCTGTAATCCTGATTTTCTCAGAGGCTCACTTTTCTCATCTATAAAGTGAAGAAATATAACTCTGATACCTTTTCCAACTCTAATTTCCTTCTACCATGAGGTATGAGTGGAATACAAGCCAGGTTACAGTCCAGACGCTGTCCTGGTAGTAGAGTTATTGTGTCTCTTGTACTTGCTCCATGTACCATGACTGCACAAATGCCAGGACCATCAGTTTCTCTTCCCTATTGCTATCAACACAATCTTCCTCTTCTTATCAAACCTACAACTAGAACACAGCTTTGAAAACACACCAACAAATTAAATAATGAAATGCATATTGGAATTCTGTTTTTAACCTGATATTAACTATGCACTAATTATTGTTAAAATATATAATAGCTTTCATTTCAATATGCAACTTCAGTTTTTATGTCTTGATATTCAGAAAAATTGCTGTAGCTTAAAATGAAATCATGTCCAACAATTTGAAAAGGTACTTACATAAATACATGAGAATAATTTGTTATATCATATAATAATTAAACAAATTAATTTCAATAGCTTCCTGCAGGTTTCTAATAGTTACACTGAGGATCAAATCTCAACATTTATAAAGATACACTATAAAATACACTGTCTTTTATCTATGGAAACATTTAGAATTTGAGAATGGATCATCTGCTACATGTTGTGCTAAATTGAAAGCTTAAATTAATAATTTGCTTAATGTGGCTAGGCAATATTGATCACAATTCATCTTTTTCTCCCCTAAACTTCTATACTAAACATACAGAAATCTAAAAATAAGTATTTAATATACTACTAATTGCTTTTAATTGTTTTCTCTACAAATGACTTTTAAAAACAAGCTTAACTAATTTGGAAAATAATTTAATAACTCTATAGTTTTAATAATAACAGCCAACTTAGACATGTGGAACTTAAGCACTATCTATACTGTTTTAACATTTATTAAATAATTGCTATAAGAGTTAAAATCCAGGTTACAGAACAAAAATGATGCTAGCATCTTCAGGTGATCTTTTTTTTTGCATTTTTCCAAGGAGAAGTACAACTTAAAGTTTAGTTTTAGGGTTTGTCTGTTGTTTTTGTTTGTGCGTTTTCAATATCACTAATAGTTTTTTTTAATAGCGCTGTAAAAGATACTAGGGGAAAATAAACAGAGATTTGGGTAGACAGTCTTAGAATATCTAAGGGTTTTAAGGTTTTTTAATAGGTAAAGGAAATTATAAATGATATTTTTAAGATCAACAAGCTAAATTTCCCATTGAGAAAAATACATACAAAAGCAATATGTACAGTAGACTTGAGTAGAAGAGTAGACTAGGTATGAGTTATTAAAGTAGTACAAGTAAGTGATGAAAACTGGGATAGCAGTGAGGATTATAATGGAGGTTGGGAGCAGAGTTAGAGCACATTTCTGATATATAGTCAAAAGTAATAGGTTACACTTGGAATGTCAAAGGGTATGAAAAGAGTTATAGTCAACTCAGATTTTTCAAGATTGGGTAAATAAGTAGATGATAATACCATTACTTTTATTTATTTATTATTTTCTCTGAAGTATTTATATATTTATCTATTTTCCAATTACAGTTGGCCTACTCTATTATATTTCAGGTGTACAGCATAGTGATTAGGTATTTATATAACTTAAGAAGTGATCATTACCTTTATGTTATACATTCTTTTATATCATTTTTTTATGAAATGGCAAGATTATTGATAGTTTAGTCAGTGCATTTGATAGTGATAAACCAGTGGCAAAGTATCTTGTATTATGTGTGAATATTGGCAAATCTGTCCATAAGATTATACTTTGGTCAACTATAATATAGTGAGTGGACTTTGAAGTTAGAAATATTTACGTCCTTGGTGCTAAGAGTTTTTAGACCATGGCAATTTATTTAACTTTCTAAGCCTCAGTTATATAGGAGTGATAACAGCACGTACTTACTGGATTATTATGAGGATTAAAGTATAGCATACACATAACAAATTTAGTGTAGTTCCTAGAACACAGTAACATTTAGATAGTGTTTCTATTATACGCAACAAATATTTTAATCAAATGTCTGATATCATCTTGGACTGTAAAGATCACAGACTGTAAAGATTATAAAGAGAGATTGGGAGCTTTAAGGAAGAGTTTGGCATGAAACAACGACCTATGAGAGATAAACATACAGAAAGTGAGAAAAGCATTTGGAACAGAAAGAAGCTATTGGACTGCATCCCAAATGCTTGTATAATATACACTAGATATTGTGTTTGGTCCCATGGGAGAAACATAAATGGTCAAGACGATCTTTGCTATCAGAGAGTGTCAAACTAATAAATCTATTTTATAGGTTGCTGACAGAATGTTTCAACTCAGGGAATTCCTAAGCCTTGAAAATAATGAGTGGATTCCCTGACCCAGTTGTGAAATCTCAGTCTCTCACTCTTACATGTTGGCTATTTCCTGGTCTCCTGATCCTTCTCAACTTGATGTTTCTCACAGTACTAACCATGGGAGATTTGGGCCTTGAGAGATTAAAAAGAACAGAATCCATGGGATAGCATATATTTGAAATCCTTTCAAAGTCTTGATTATTTTATCATTAGATTTAGATCTACTTCAATATTAAATATAAAGCCATATACTATTATACTTTAAAATCACCTCATTTGAGATTTATTAAGTAAAAGAATATATTCCTGCTGAGAAACTTTTTTTTTCTTTTGGTATTTATTCTATCTTACAAATTCTTATCATCCCACCTAAATCAATGTTTTTCCTTGCTAGATTGCCTAAAAAGAGGTAGTTGAGTAAATTTTTATTTTTGCTATTTCAGTGTCCATGTATATAATGAGGCTCTGCAATGTAAAAGACATTATGTTGAACACTATGTGGTGCAAAGTCATGTTGGATCTTGTAGTCTAGCATGAAAGAAGATAAACTTGTAAATTTGCCTTCACACACATCTGCATTAAGAGAACTCCCTTTCAAAATTTTCTTTAAAAGTGAACATACAAGTAAGCAATAATTAAAAAGTAACATTTTTATATATACGTAGTTATTCAAGAAGTTCTTAATGAATTTTGTTTTTTGAGGAGAAAATAACTTTAGAGAACATATGTGTGCTTCAGTAACAGCTCACACCTGTCCCAGCGACACCATGAGCAATAGATAAGACAGGTCATGCTAGATTAAAGTGCATTCCAACCAAAGCACAAAACTTACTTGGATACAGACCCTTGATTACAAGTTATATTGAAAAGCATAATAAAAACATCCTACTTAAGATTCTTCTAATCCATTATTTGCATTTTGTAATTACGCACTAAAATAACTTAAAGTAGTACTGTTTGTTATTCTTGCTACTTTCCATCTTTTACTAAAAAATGTATTTCTAATTTTCTTTCTACCGAGTCTTACTAATTCTTCTTCTTAGGCAAAGCTGCAATTAATTGACTATGCGCCTCTAACATGGTAAAGAAGCTTTCATTTGCCAAAACCAATTTTAAAAATTCCAGGTGTCCACACTCTTCAAGCTTTCCCTGTAAAGGAAGTTCCTCCATGGCCGTTTTACAGGACTATCAAGCAGCTCTCTCCTAGCTCAAGTAATGAGTAATCAACTGTAGTACAAGACAGGCACAAGAAGTAAGGCATTTAAAATGCACTTTTTCCCCTGAAAATATTTTAATATTTTAATATAAACAATGGCCTTTACATTATTTTTCAATTTAACACAATTAGTTAATTATAAATTTTATAGCAAAATTGAAGAGTAAATGATAAAGCAAACCTCCGGCTAAGTTATTGCTTATTGCACTTGATCGAAGAGCTTTTGCCCAGAAGCTAACATAGTATATGGTACGCACAGGAGGCATTCAATCAACAAATGTTGAAAAATAAGTTAAAGTGATTTCTTTGTTCATGGTCTTAGCTAGTTATTTAATCTATAATAGATAAAATGATTTATTTTTGTCTTTTAAAGATCATTTATTAATTAACAGAACCGTATGACTATAATAATAATACTCCTTTATATCAGGCAAAAGATAGTCCACATTCAATTTTCACATTTCCTAACAAACTTGTATGCACAGCTAATTAATACGTATGTGAGATCCTGAGTTTTCCTCTCCAAATGCTCCAATAACTGTTCCTCTCCCTCTGCCTTAAAGCCATAAGGTGATGGTCTGCTATCTTGCATGATCTGCCCCAGAGTACACACCAACAAAGATCATACCTTAACCTTGTCTCCTACTACTCTAGGCTCCCCTCACCCCTTATCCAGCCTCCTGCTCCAGTCTCCTGCTCTTCCTCACTGGTTCCTATGGAAATTCCTCTAAGATGGAGCACCTTCCAACCTCAGGACATTTGCACTATGTGCTTTGTCTATCTGGAATGTTCTTTCTCCAAAAATGTGCAAAGCTCTCTCCCTTATCGCCTTTAAATCATTATTCAAAGAAAAAATACTCATTTCCTGATCATCAGATTTAAAACTATAAGCATTCCCTCCCAAATATATAAACCTTTGTCTTATTTTTCCCACAAAACTTAATACAGTACCATCAGACACGTACATTTTCCCTTTTTACTTTGTTATTTTTATTCCATTCATTAGAAGACAAGCCCTAAATGGAAGGATTTTCACATATTCCAGTAATATCTTTATTCCCAATACCTAGGGCAGAACCCAGTACAAAGTGGGTGCATAGTACACATTTGCTGAATCTGAGAAACCCTCCATCCTGAAGCTGCCAAGATAAAGTAATGATAGGATGACAACATTTATTTTCATTCACTTTGAATCTACTTGGACGAGCAGTATTTCTTTAGTATTAACAGGGATTTAAAAACAAAAGCTGCAGATGGTCAGATATAATAACGAACGTCATATAGAAACATGTTTCAAATGTGTGCCAATTTGGCAGCAGTGTCTGAGCAGCTTCATCAGCCTGCATTCTTTACAGCTTCTCTAGAGCATCTTCCTAAATAGTCTGTGGATGTTCCTTAGGGGGAACCCCCCCCCCCCCCAAACAGTTCAAAATCTTAAACATTGCTTGGTGAGTGTATCCCTGAGCTTCCAGGCAATTTAATTAAGTGTGTCCCAACTTGTTTTCATTAGTGTTTCCATTGACAGGCATTTAAATGATTTATTCTACTTAAAGGTCACAATCTTCAAAAATGAATTCTAATACTGCTACACGACGGCAGTCAAATACACAATACCTAAATTTGGAAATGCTCTGCTAAATCACAAGATAAGGAAAGTGTATAGATTGAGGACAATATCTGTCCACATTTTGGACAACATAGAATTTTAGGAGAGACTTGAAAACCTGTTATTAATAATGTAAGAAGAAGATGGGTTTACCAGGAAGGACATTGAAAAATAAATCCTCAATGCGTTGGAAATACTGAAGCAGCTAATATATTTTGCTTTGAAGAAGTTTTGGTTTTGCAACATTGTAAGTTGTGTGTAATGACGGGAAATTTAAGAGAAAGGAAATTTGCTCCCTTCAACACTGTAAAGATTTTCAAGAAGGAAGTTTAGTCATCAGTAAAACTTCAGAAATAAGTAAGATGACATCATCTCATAGAAATCTTTTAAGAAATGAGGAAATTTACATTCCACTATTATGTCTGTAATAGGCTTTTATTTTTTTAAAGTAAGGTAATTTGTTTTTAAATGCCTGCTTTCTGAAAGCAGTAATTTGCCAAAATGGTCTGATACAGAACGATTTTGGTAAAACGTCTAAGATATAAAAAACTGCAGGTTTGATGTGGGAAGATGCAGTGAATTTTTCAGGCTTTTTTGGGAATAAAGAGGAGGGCACATTAAGATAAAAGTCCATCTAACCATGACCAATGCTTCCTTTAATTATTCATTTTATTTTATTTATTTTACATACTATGTGCCATGGGTGCATGAAATACCCTTTACATGGGTTGACATTGATTTATTTACATTCAGGTAACAACCCTGAATGGTTGATTTTATATGCAGAAAATTAAGGCTTAGAGCTGTTAGAAAATAAAACTAAGAAGCTTTTTTGCTTGCTGAGCAGGGGAGAGCTGTAAGACTTGAGAAAGTTCAGGGAGTTTTCCTGATAGCTGAACAAATGGACTGAGAAGTAATGCATTCCTTATTAAGAGGGGTCCCCACCATCATCAGCTAGGAAGTTTTGGATCTGAGAGTTGATGCAGGTAGTCTGACTTCATGCCAACACATTGCTGATTACAAAAGGCTTCGGATGCCAAAGGAAGAGCAACCACGCCAATGAATATGTTCATCACACAGACTTCCCATAACTTTGCAATAAAATGAACTCTGAGGGTTATCTCTCACTGTTGGTCTCTCATCCAGCTGAAAGTGGATTACTTCCCTTTCGATAGGCCACCTCTAAGAAGCCCTATTAGTACAAATAGGGGCCCCTGACCAACAGAATGTATTTGTACACAGTGGTCTGGCAGTTGGCTTCATCTGTGTATTTTTAAAAGTAGGTCTTTGTTGATTTCAGAGAGAGGCAGGGAGAGAGAGAAAGAAACATCAGTGGTCATCAGTGGTTGATTGGCTGCCTCCTGCACACCCTCTACCCGGCATCAAACCCAAAACCCGGGCATGTGCCCTGACCGGTAATCACACTGTGACCTCCTGGCTCATAGGTCAGTGCTCAAGCACTGAGCCATGCCACACTGGTGGGGCTCATCTGTGTATTTTAAAACATTGGCTTCATTCATTGTAGCAAATTGCTTTTAGAAAATACTTCTGTTATTTGAAGCTATTCTTATATTTTTATAATATTCATAGTTTTTGTTGTGTGGTCAGTCCACTACTAGAATTTATAAAAGTTTGTGGTGATTTATTAAAAATGGAAGAAATGAAGTCTTTTTACTTCCACCAATATACATGTCTGACGTGCCCTTCTGAGAATGAGCACGCAAAATAGACTAAACTACACTAAAATTTCACAGTAATGTGCAGTCTTAGAACCATTAGTAAGCAAAGAGAAGCATTTGGCTTTGTGCTTTACTGGCTTGCGATTATATTGGGGACAAGAACATATCTATTGATATACATGTATATATATGTGTGTATATATATATATATATTAAATTTGCACAATATCTAATATCTAATGAACAAATATCTACTTTCTCTAATGACATTCCTGTATGTCACATTCCATTTTAGGTTTATTCAAACTACTATAATAATAAAATCGGTCATTCTCAGTGACCTTACCTTAATGTTATTACACAGGAAAAATAGATATTTTCTATCCAAAGTATCAGTTTAAGAAATCACTTTTATTGTCATCTGCCAGGAGTTTGAACCAAATTATGAGCATCAGTCTGCCAAATTTTATTTTTGCCCTATTTTTAGATTCATCTCAGTTACATTAAACTGAGTAAGGAAAACATGCCCTTCAAGGGCTTCCTGTGAGGCCCGTAGTCCTTGCAGCCTCTTGATCTGGATGTGGCCTTATTCCAGCTTCTTCTTTGTAGGTCTCCTTATTTTTCCAAAGGGCCTACTGGACAGGACCCAGCACCATTTCCCTGCTCTTCTGTTCCATGTGTTCTACATCTATTTCAGAGGGAACAGCTATTCATCGTTGTGCCTGCAGTCACGGGAGTGTTGGCTGAGCCGAATATAGCACCATTTGCTTGCCTTTGCCCTCATTTTCCCAGGCGACAGTCAGGCCTTGGCCCACTGCCCCGTGCCTGGAGAAAGCAAGCTCTCTGGGTAGCTCCTATAAAATTCTCTTATTAACTTGAGAATAGGAGGTGGCTTCCATCCCCATTTCCTCAGGTGGACCTGGAGACTCTCAATGCAGCAATGGTTGTCTTCAAAAAACGTCTACTCTTTGATAGGCCTGCAATGAGTAAGGGTGGGCAAGGATCTTGAAATAGGTTCCTTTGAAAGTCTGCCTAGGAAGTTTTAGAATTTTGCTTTGGGATTTTGCTTCTATTGATCTTGGTATTAGGACCCAATTCTAACGTTGACCACTTTTTCTAATTGTTGAAAACAATATTCACCGTTAGAGACAAGAAATGGAGATGAGAAAGTCCTTCCTTTTGGAGTATTCATGAATCTGCATTGGCGTGTTCCCTTTAGTGGCCTGATTTAATCATTGCAACAGCTCCGAGGAACTGGGAGTATTAATCCCAATTTACGGGGGAGGGAACAAAGTTTCAAAGAGTAAACTTCTGAGGTCATACAGATATTGTGGGAATATCGGCTGGAAAGCTCCTCTTCCTGCTGCACTACCACAGGTACGACAAATGCATTTAATCACCAATGTTAGCCTAGGACTGCCCAACCTAGTTCTCAAATAGTGACCTCCTTTTGTAGACTTATATATAAAAACAAGGTCACTTCTATTACTAATAATTTTTAACAAAGCACAAAATCTTAAATTGGCTGAGTCTTAAATATATATTTAATTTTTTTCAGACAATAGATTTTGAAGGTTTCAAGCTGTTTATGAAGACATTCCTGGAAGCTGAGCTTCCCGATGATTTCACAGCACACCTCTTCATGTCATTTAGCAACAAGTTTCCCCATTCCAGCCCGATGGTGAAAAGTAAGCCTGCTCTCCTTTCAGGTGGTAAGTTTAATTATTTACTTTAAAAATTTATATATAGTAAAAAAAAAAAAATCACTATTAAGTTCACTGTAACAGAAGAGATGATTGGCTTAGAAATGACCTTTGTTGCAGGATGTATACTTTCATACTAAGATTGTGAAAAGTGTTTAAACTGTCTACAAAATGATTATAGCTAAACATTAGAGAAAATAGACTTTATCATTATCCATCACTTGTCATTCAATGTAATAAAAGTCTATGTTTAGGTAATAATTTTAAGAGATACTTTCATCAAATATAGAAAAGCTGTCTTTAAATGAGTGGATTATATATGTGATGTGTGTGTGTGTGTATATACATATATAAATACACATATGTATATATATGTGTGTGTGTATATATATATATATATATATATATATATAGTCACAAAACAGTTATGTCTAGAAAACATAATATTTAATACAAATTGAGCAAACTACCAATATACTTTTACATTGTTATATTTGTAATTTTAAAGAAAAGTTGATTTTTCTCTAAGATGCTTAATTAAATTTTTTCTCAACATAGAGATGATTAGTTTTCATTATGTATAGCTTTTTAGAGATGTCTAATACATTAATAACCTTTGCTAATCCTATCATTCTCCATCCAGTCAGGAAAATTTAAATCTCACCATATAACTCTAGGGAATGTGAAATAGGAAATGAGGTAAACAGTGTTGGCGAGTTGAAAAAGCAAAGAGGAGCACTGAGGTGATGCAGAGGTAGAACCACACGCTGCCGCTAGGTGGGAGTCACCGAAACCCAGAAGCTGGAAGAAAGGCCCTCTTTGAGCTGGGATGCAAAGTTCTGAATGCTGCGGAGAGGATGCAGCATGGTTGGCTTGGTAGCTCAGGAGCTCAAGGAGGGCCTTGCAGCCCTAGATGTCAGACCCCTTAGGAGCATTACCATGGTCTGTACAGGACCTGTAATGAGACCTCACTGTGCTTTTGATTGTGTGGAAATAAGCAGAGACTAGAGCCTATTGCTACTGGGACCATGTGCTGCGAGGGGGAAATGCTGGAGAGATCCAGCAGGGCGTGCAGGTAGACTAGCCGGAGCCCACCCCTTCTCCTTCCTGCCCTCTAATCTCTGCAGTGCACCCGCCTTGTGAACCCAGCTGGTTTCTAGCGGGCAACGGAGAAATGGAGTCTACTGCAGCATTTCTCACACTCTTTGACCTTAGGTCTCTTTTGGGCCCTTAAAAATTATTGAGGACCCCAAACAGCTTTTGTTTATGTAGGTGATATCTATTGCTATTTATCACATTAAAGATGAGACATTCTAAAAATAACCACGAGCAACCCATTATAGGCAACCAAAATTACATATCTTTATGAAAAATGACTTTAAACAAATACTGAGAAGAGGGGCCTTGTTTTACATTGTTGCATTGTCTTTAACATCCTACTTCTTTAGAGAGCTAAATAACCAGACTTGCTTCTCTGTTGCCATATCTATCTTGTACAGCCTCTTGGAAACACCATGATACCCTCATGAGAGAATGAGAGTGAAAAAAGCGAATGATAGCTCAGAATCGTCATTGAAATTGTTTTGACTTTACAAACCCTCTGAAAAGGGCCTAGGGAATCCCAAAGGGAGCCATTGGTCCAGAGACTTCCAGGCCAACCACCAAAATTAGCATGTGGAAGCGTAAGAGACAAGAAGTTTAATAACTGGCCCTCAGATGAATAAAAATTTTAAAAACTATAATTAGGAAAAAGATGATTCAGCCATAAATAAAACTTGGGCAATCCTACAAAGGGTCCACACTATTAAGCCTTATACTGTGCTGTGTCCCCTTCTATGAATGAAATAATATATTTTTCCTAGAGTAATTTTGGTCCAAGCTTCTTAGAAACGAGAATGCACCTTCCTTCCACATGATAGATCTGATCCCTTCAAAATATATAAGAATTAATGTTTATCCTAGCCTCTGTCTACCCATCAAATGTTTTTAGTCCCTAAAATAGTTCCTCTTCTCTCATGAATTGAGAGGCCTCACACTTGCTGTTTTTCTCTAAATCAGCTGTTTTTCTATCTGATCTGTCCTTAAAGTATGGGGCCCGAACTCACCAGTGTTCCAAGCTGAACATTTTAAAATGGGAAAACTGCTCACTTTGATTTAGAAACGACTACTTCCCACTTCTCCATTTCATGCTTTAAACGGATTTCACATTACCTTAGATGCAATACAATAACAATGTTTTTCTTATTTAATTGACATGAAGCAACACTGCCCTTGGGTTTTGAGAAAGGAGAAGAGTGAGCATTTTTTGATATGTTTTCTGTCTCAGTAACTGTGTCAGACAGGATACAGACCATAAATCATTTAGATAGTATTGCCAGAAATTTTAACCTCAAACCCTCTTTTTTTCAAATAGCATGTAGTAAGTACTACATGGAAGATGCCAAATTTACAAGGAACAGAAATCAAATCAGGTCTCAAAATGTAAAAAAAAAAAAAAAAAGATTATGGAATAATAGCTTGTGCTGTGTTTGGGACAATCACATATTCTACACAGACCCGATTTAAAGGAATTACAAGAGAGGCTGTGTAACCCTCCTGCATCTAAACTAAACTAGACAGTGATGCCTTTGAAAGCTTGGCGTCCACCTTTTGAAACATAAGTGCCCAGTGTTGTTTGTGGGGCTGTTTCTAACCCTATATACTTTTCAGACTTTGATACTTTTTTCCCTGGTAAATAAGGAGCAGAAGACTGCAATACAGTGTTCAAGGCCTGGGTATCTTTGACTCTGAAACTGAAAAATACATGTATTTTTTATTCCTAGAACCTTCCTTTGCAATAATCTGAGTTGTCTACCCAAAATGTATTTGTGGCTGAAAAAAAAATCACAGATTAATGTTGAATAGAGAGGCTCTGTTACTTACTTTTGTATTCCCTCTTAGAGTTCCCCATATTTTATTACCACATCACCATCAGGAATATGGTAGCTATTCTTGACTATATATCAATGGAACAATAAGGGTTTCTCAATAAAAAGGAAATCTAAAGAGGAAAACAAAATGTTATTCCTGTTAATGAGCAATAATCAAACATAGGAAATAGATAAAATCTAAAAAAATAGCTTGTATAGAATAAATTTAAAAAAAAATCATTATAAATAGCTGTAAAGGTTGTGTGTGCAGTTGTGTTTTATTGAACTTTTAACACCTAATGAGCCATCTGAAATTTTGTGTACTGGATGATTTATTATTTTTGGAACACCTTGTTGCAATATGACGGCTTCTTATCACCTATTTAAATATAAGAAGATTACTTCTACTGTTCCCACATTGGCTTTTCATTTTTGAAAGTCTCCTTAGTGCACTATCTTTCTAACTTTGTCAGAGCCTGTTCTGCTTCATTGTAAATGTCAGGTCTCTAATCCCTCACCTCTCGGCTAGTCCAGTGACCAATTTCAGATCTTAACGTCATCCCTAAAATCTATCACTGGGACTATTCTCTTTACAGAATCGTTGAAGCATGTGGAACCTTTGTTTTTCTGAAAGTAGCTCATAAACCCTTAACTATGAATCAATGTTATGATCTCATATTTCAGTTCCTACAACTTGAACACTGACGATAACCAGAGATAAATTTCTTAAATTTCCTGATTGTTGCCATTTCAGGTTCCCAACACCCAGTATTAACATGGCCTTAACACCTCTTCAGTTTTTGAAAATTCTGTTGTGAAATGTATTTATTCTTGATATTTGCTGCTAGGTCAATTAGGTTAAAGTTTTCCAAACTTTCTTAGTTCACTCGAATCTTTCCCCTTCATTCTCAACACATGACTTTTTTTTTTCCACATCATACAAAAAATAGGCCCAATTATTTCCTACACAACCCAGAACTGTTTCTTCAGCTCACAGAGGATATGTATTAGCTGTATTCCAGATGGAGATCTTCATCTGGATGTCCCATAAGGAGTCAAACTAGATGTGTCTGAAAGTCAAAAAATGGTATTCTACCCAAACTTGCTTCCATTCCTAGCTCTTCTCTTAGCGAATGAACTCAGTTACCTATCAATTTTTCCAGCCCTAAATTCTTGAATTCTTCCTGCCTCCACTGCCTCATGTTTAGTTAATTACAAATGGTAACTACTTCATCTCAGCCATTCTGTTGGGGTCAGTTCTGTTCATCACTGTTTGTATTATAGACGATCGTATGCATGGCTCCAATGGGCCCTGACTGCCCATCTCCCACATGTTCTTTCTAACACAAGCCTGGTTATATTACTCCTGGCTTTCCAAGGTTTAGGCCTTCACTATCACCTCATGGAATGTTTTGGGGTTTTTTAACTTTTATTTTCCAAGAAAATTTAAATCCTTGATATTTAAAGCCAATTAAAGCCGTGTTGCTTTGGTGAAGGGAGGCGGTGCAGGGGAGATATTGATAAGGGGAACCCTACTCACTCTGCCTTCCCCCCACCTTTCCAGACACCTCCTCCTGAAGTGCCCTTAAGGAGACCCCAGGGCCTGGACAATGCCATTAAGAAGATAATAAAAGCTCAGTTCCACAGCATTAAGCCCAATGCCATGCAGCTTACAGAGTCTGCCAAAAGCCTCAAATTCTCTGTCTTCTTGCCCCGGACACTTCAGACCCATACCACGTCCAACTGTTTGCTATGACATACAAATGCTCTGCTTACTCAGGACTCCATACTTTCTTGCATGATGTTTCCTCTGCCCAGATCTCATAACAAAACTTAACTTTTCAAGCCTCAGCTAACACTTCACTCTACTTCAGTTGCACATGCTGTGATCCATGCTAGGAACGCAGTGATCAGTAAGATGGGTTACCTAGAGGGTGCAACTGGAAGCAACCTGGGAGCCCTTGTAAAAGGCGCACAATCTCACTCTTCTAAGACTAACTGGTGCATCCTGGCCCCTCCCCAGCTTTTATCTATGCCAACTCGGCAAAAGCTCTAGGTATTAACTACCTTCAGCTAAATTATCATTCTTTTTGTATAGGATACAAATTAATAGTAGTAATTCGTAATTGTTGCTTTATCTAAGATCATAGTAATTAAAGAGAACGTAATATGACTTGTTACCTGGTTCAGACACTCATACTATTTATTCCTATTGAGTTCCACGATGTTTGAAACATTGACTCTATAAAGTTAATGCTCATTGTTATCTATGGGTCAGTGTAAGAGTTTTTGTTATTATTTCTTATTAGTTGTTTTATAGGCAGAAAGAGAGAAGATTTTCCTAGCACCCTTTCAATCAGATCATGTAGTGACTTGACCAGTTTGGGATTTAATTATTAAATTCATTCATTCATTCATTCATTCATTCATGCATCCAACCATCCTTTTTTGGGGGGACACATTTTGTTCCAGAAATTCCACAGGCAAGCTAAGGATCCTTAGAGTAAAGCAGAAAGATAGACAATTAGGTGATCAAATACATTACAATGAAATAAATGCTGTGATCTATTTCTTAGGATCATCTGACTGAGATTTTAATCATAAGTTAAGGTATCCAGGTTAAGTATAGATAGCAGCAGGTATGAGTGGGAGAGGATGGGAAGGGAATTCCAAAAAAAAAAGGCAACATGTACATTTCAAATATTCAAATATCAAGATCATGTCCCATCAAAGGACAATACACAAACTGTAAGACATTCAGTATTTATTCATTCAAAAATATTTATTGATCATGTCCCATCAAAGGACAATACACAAACTGTAAGACATTCAGTATTTGTTCATTCAAAAATATTTATTGCTCACTTACAGATTGCCACACACTATTTAAATTGCTGGGGATGTATCAGTGAGCAAAATAAAGCACCCCCACCCCACAGTCTTTTACATTCTTGTGGGGAGAGAAAGACTAATAAATAAGTAAAAATATTTAGCATGTCAGATGGTAAAGAGTGCTATTGGCAAGGGTCGGAGCTGAGGGTGACTGAAATTGAAATGAGGGTCATAAGGAAATGGTCCCAGAGCAGATGGTAGTGATGACCTTGGAAGTTTTAGACACAACCTGGAGATGGGTTTAGGGGAGTGGCCCTAACAGGATCAGAGTCCTCATGGCCTTAGAGGGCTGGAGGAAGATAGAGTTATTGGAAACAATGAGAGATATGGGGCTGTGCCTTGGCTCATTTGGGCTGGTATAGATCCAGTGACTGGGGGAGAATGGCTCGAGAAGAGGCGAGAGATCCCAAGGCCATATGGTAAAGAGTTTCATCTGTCATGCTAAGTTTTAAGTTTTATCCAGAAGAAATTGGAAAGACATTGTAAGGTTTTGAGCCAGAAAATAATCACACTGCCAGGGGCGTGGGGGCTATCATGAGGGAATTGAGGATGAAGGTGTATATATATATCTATCTATCTCCAGAAGATATTTAGTGTCGAGAATAATAACTGTCTCTGAAAAAGTTAAGGTACTTTTTTTGGTTCCCTTTCATTGTCCATTCAGTGAGGCAATGGATAATTTGTGCTGATGAGCTACAGCATCAACAGTGGAATTTAGCTGTACAACCAGAGTCACAACACCAAGTAGTTCTTTTATGTAGAAAAGCAAAAACAATTCCTTTTTGTCCATAAGGAAGCTAATCAAATTAAGAACAGAAAATTGCCCAGTGAAAATGAGGTACTTGAACCTTTGGGAAAACATTCTTTTGCCAAATGACTTTAGTGAATGTTCTTGCCAAAAGACACACTTCATTAATTGTGCTGAGAAGAAACTATTAGTCTTATCAGGACTGTCTTGAGGATATTAAAAATTGTGTGTGCATGTGTGTGTGTACTTTTTTACTGTAGGTAGCTTTACAGGTCTTTTGTGTCTAATAAGCTACTTCAGTTTCCACAATGCTAAAAAGGGCAGACAAGGTCCCGAAAAACATAAACTGAACAGAGTACAAGGCTTGTGTGACTATGAGAAAGGAAGGTTCTTGGCACACAGTAGGCATTTAAAATGCATTAATACATTTATTGATGTTGATGTCCTTTTACTGTTGATAATAATGATTCTATTTAGTCCATGCAGCTTACATACCTACATTCAAATGCTCTAGAAATAAAGAGAAAAGAATTTCTATCCATTGGCCAATTAGCATTTATTTATATCATCCATTGCATTTCTTATGCTCCTATGGTACCAAATTCACACTTCTAATTATTATTATTAGTAGTAGTTATCCACAAGTTATTTTATTCCAATAAGTCACTTATCATGAAACCCTGAAAACTCTTCCCCAAAACCAGAGAAAACCCCATAATTTCAAGTACCCATTTATGATAAAATTGTCAATAAAGGAAAAGTTGCCTCACAGTCTCCTCTTTAATTATTAAGTGGTTTTGAATATATTGGACTTGGTTATTTGGGTCACTGTATTATTCTTTCTGAATGTTTCAAATAAAATTTTGGTGTTCAGACATTCAGTGTTCAAATAGATTTATTCATGTAGGATAAAGGGGTTTCTGTAGTTTCAGTTATATCTTAATAATTGCATATCACATGGTAGTGTTATCTTAAGATTATTGTACTGTCTTGTTCATGAATACTTTTTATAGTTTTTGAAATTCTAATAAAGGCAAATACAATACTCCATAATTTGCAAAATCTCAAAGCAATAATAACATTATTTAATTTGTGATATGCTCTAAAAATGCCTAGTAATAGCCAGAAAGCATGCAGTATTATTGAGCATTTTCTGTGATCCAGTAGAATGAAAACCTTATGAAAAGGTTTCATCTGCTTTGTTCAATGGTTTATCCTCAGTGTCTAAAAACTGGTTTTACATGACTGATATTAAAGGCCCTTAATATTTATTTGGGTTTATGTTTATAAAGAGCATGCTGGTTGTATACCTATTAGAAAAAACAGCAATAAGAAAAAAATCCCCATAGGAAATGCTGGTAAAATTTTTGTAAATACATATGTATGTGTATGTTTATACATGCAAACATGCATGTACATGTGCTTTTCACAAACATGTATTATAATGGATGTCTCAAGGAATGGCCTGGATTGAAAATGAACATTTAGAGCTCTCAGCCATGTCTAGGATTTCTAATTTCCTCCTGAAGGTTTATGAAATAATCAATGTGTGCACTTTTAAGAGTCTTGAAAAACAGACTCTTAAAACAAAAGATCATTTCTTGAGAGGCAGGATACAGGTTCCTCTGATTTATTTTTCTGTCTCTGGCCCCAAGAATTTGTACTTCAGGCATCAAATCCCATTTTAGGCTGCATTTTAAGTCGTGGCTGCACTACTTGTCTTTGCCTCCGTTTGGCTGAATGCGTACGGGAGATAACAAGTGCCCCTGTCTTACTGGGCACTGAGGATCTCAAAAACATAATGTACGAGGCACATTATATGTGTTCAGTGAATGCCAACTATTACCATTATTCATTAAAAAGGTTATTTCTCAGCATTTCAGTTTTGCAGACATAGCAATAAAGGTCCAAGTCAGCGTAGTTTTTCCCCCTAAGATGTCATACATTCTGAAAGAGTCCAGTAAGCCTTAAAGAACATTGTTGGGATTTCTTTATAATGGGGCAAAATTTTGGTATTATGACCTCTTTTAATATGTGGTGGTTTTAATCTCATATGTAGGTATATTCAAGGAACTGACAGCGATTCAAATAACTTTCAGTTCTCTACCTGAATCTAGCATGTTACCTGCACTGTCCAGTGTGGTAGCCGCTAGTCCAATGCAGCTGTTTAACTTACATTTAAATTAGTTACCATTGAAGTAAAACAAAAATCAAGTTCCTCGTGTCACACCAGCCTCGTTTCGTGTGCTCACCAATCATACGTGGCTAATCCTGCTGCATTGAGCGGCACACAGATACCGCATTGCCGTCGGAGCAGAGTGCTCTATTGGGCAGGACCGATGTGGACAGGTGCTGTTTCAACTGCTTTTGAAAAGAACCTGACGTTTGGAATTAGATGAGGAGTCTTCAGCTCTTGACTCCCCGATTGCTACCTGACCATCAGCAGTTTCCTTTCTGACTTTCCACCCTCTTGTCTGCAAAACAGATTTGTAGGGACCAATGAAACCACTGTGAAGGAGAGTTGCTGGCACGCAGCCAGAAGTGGTATTATTATTACTCCTTCAGTAATAGTGGCTCTAGAGCATTGCCCACAAGATCTGCACTTCCGAGTCCTGTTCCTTATGATTGCACGTTTGGGGGTTTTGCCAGTGTCCAAACGTGAAACACAGCCTGTTCTGAGAGGGCTCTGATGACCTCAGTTTCTTGTCAGAGACTGTGTCCCCACTGCCGGTCCTCACTTCTGAGCAATCCCAGTGCATTTTACGTTTCTCCTTGATTTGCAACCCAGTCTTATTTTATTTTGTTGTGTTTGCATAAGAACAAAAAATAAAAAAATAATGTTATAGTAACAGAAAAATAATTGGAAAGGTAACTCTAAAAATTATGAAATGTGTACTAATACTCAACAACTATTTTTTAATCTTGGTTATTCTGTTCATCATGACTATTAATATGGATCTGGGAAGCAGGGCTATAGTATGTGACAAATTGCTTCATAAGCCTGATCCATTTCTGCACATTTTTATTAAAATTTGTTTTCAAAAATGGAAAAGCCAAATTGCCAGACGATTACATCGCCTTTGAAGTTTAGAAATGTAATTTATGTTATTAGTTTTGGGTATTTCGCTTTAATAGGTGAAGGAAAACTGTATGAGACACTGCTGTTTTCATTATCTGAAAATAAAACTGGAGCAGAGGCAGTAATTGAACATGTTCCCCAAACTTATATGCTAATAGTTGAACCTTGAGACTGGAATTCAGAGTATCTATTAGAGCAAAGCTTTGCAGGTTATTGTTTCTAGAAGTGGATCATGGAGATTGGAATAAAATGAGAATCATTTGCTTGAAGAATATAATAGTAGGCAGTGTTCAACGTGTAGTTAAACTTTGAAGAGAAAGGAATGTTTATAATATAATGTTTATATATATAGTCATATATATTTTAGTATAATCATTATAAAAATAGAAAAAGCTCAGAGTAGAAGATAATTTTTCCTGATAAAACTGATACACTAATTACAATGCTTAGTTTTCACTTTATTTAGTACTTGGTTGTACACTGTAATATATATACAGTACATGTATAGATATATAGGGGTGTGTGAAAGTAAATGGTGCATGTGTGGATACTAGCTTCACTTTTCTGAGGAAATTTTTAAAAAACATAACCTTAGGCATGTCAGAGAACCTGGAAATTGGGTGTCGGTCAGTTACATGATCTTCAGAGCTAAATATTGACCATTTGTGGTGAGAGAAACAGCTTTTGCTCTGCCCAGCTTCCTGTTCAGTTCCAAGTCTAAAGAGAGCTGCACAGTGACCGGATGGGTTAAGTGGCATTTGTTAGTGCGAAGTAGAGTTGAGTCTTTCCTGGCTGCTAAGGAGGCTTAGGGCTCCATTTATCTTCTCATTGAGGAGCTATAGACAAGGAACTGGGCTTGCAACACCATGTTTGCCTTTCTGTCATTTCCTGTGTGTTCTGGACAATCTGCTTAAAAAAACAATGGCTTTTCTTCAGGGCTGGGGACTGTCATAGAGGGAGATAAATTTTGGGAAAGACCTCCAGCCAGATTTAGGGAATGGCAATATATTATAAATGGTAGAGTAAGGTGTAAAAACGTTTTCTACACAGACAGATTGAGGCCCAGGGCCTGCTTTTAGAGAATTAAACTATTTAGAAGCATTTTCACCACATATGAGGAAGTGGGTTGACCTTGGGAAGAGGGTGGAACCGGGGAGCTTTTATCAATTTAGCACCTCAAGATTTAGTAAAGTCCAGCCCTGCGAATTATTTTGTCACAAAGTAATTGTGAGAAATGTCTTTGCCATTGCATCTTTTTCTTTATTACACCCTATGATTCATTGCAAAAATTAAATATTTTACCTCTCAAATTTGGCTATAATTGGAGTTGGCCAAGTTAATGAATTAGTTCTTCAATGTGTGTTTTCATGCATGTTTATTATTTTGTTTATACACTTTAAGTTCTTTAAAATTAACATTATGATACAGTTAAATACATAGTACAGTTTTTAGTTTACAACATGTCATGAACAGAAAATGGGAAGTATTTACTCATTTTGTCAAACAAAATGAATTTTATTATGGCAATAAATTTCTTTAAAGGGTTGGGGCTAAACATATAATTGATGTTTAAAGTATGTTTATGTATATATACAGGAAAGGCAAACAAAATCATGTGGTCCTCACATTCTCCAATTGTTTATATTCAGTACTGTTGAAGCTGATAATGGGATACCATGTACCTTAGCCTTAGAAGTACAAACAAATGATCATAAAGTGTGTTCTAAATAAGTGAAATGTATAATACATTTGGCATTCTTCCAAATAAATGTCACATGTTCTTTTTATGCTTTCTTGTTTTGTTCTGAATTTTTGTATAAAAGATTTAAATCAAGCTGATGAAATCATTTCAGTACCATAAGGGGGAAGCGAGAAAGAGAGGATTAGCTCATCAGGCAGGATGAGTTAGGTCATGGTTTATCCGACCATAATTCAAGGGCTCCGTTCTCTGAGGCTGGAAGTTATGGTCATGTCAACGGTCAGCGCCAAAATGCCTTTTATCCTAAGTCGAAACTGCTATTCCTGTAGCTAGCGAAGCTTTAGTCGGTCAATTAGAAATAGTAAGGTGATTCTTTTAAAGCTTAGGATTGTCTTCAATTCTTTGCCTTTTTTGGCTTCTAAAATGACTATATTAGCTTGTATTAGATATACAAGGACACTTCTGTTAAGAAGAAAAATCAATTTTTTAAATATAGTACATATATATTTCAATAACTATAAATAGAAGTCAGAGTTAATGTGGAACATAGAGATGCTTTTGAAATAAGTAAGACTTTGGTAAAGAAGATGAAGGAAAGATATAAAAGTATTTTTCAGACTTGGATAGAGAAACATTAGTGGATAATGAATTTAACTTAGAGGGTCTTTGATAAAACTTTAAGAATGAAATGAAATAGAAGAAAATTAGGATAGAATCACATAGAAAGGGAAATATTAGGCCAGTTATGAAACTTACTAATTAATGATGTGTCTGTGTATGTATTAAAGGATCATCGCGGATTAAGATGTAGCTTTTTTTCATACTTCTTACTATTGGCATTGAGCCAGTCTGTAAACCATCAGTGTAGAAAAAAGAGGGTGGATTTTCTAGCTATGAAACTCTGGGAAAGCAATCAGTACTCTGGGTAAGCCTGCTTCTCATCTGTACAATGGGAGTAATACAATCTACCTCACAGGCTTAACGTGACAATTAAGTGAGATGATACACGTTGAAGCCCTCAGCGTGGCTCGATAAATGGTACCTTTTATTGGTAATAGCATTGTAAATGATAAAGCTAATTTATAACTTTTAGTAAAACATAAAATAATATGCTGGCTGTCTTGAGGTGGCTGGAGGAGATCTTAGGTATTGAATCAAAGTCACACAGCAAAGGAAATAGAACCGGGCAAGAGATATATGATCAGGCGGATCTGCACTAAGGGAGGGCTGGCTGGTAGTACTTACTGCCTTTGGTTGGGGTTTTTCCCTCTATTCCAGTAACTGCTGGTTGACTAGGAGCACAGTAGCCACTCAGCCCACGAGCCATCTCACCCAAACACCTGTTAAGTTGCCAAACAAACTTCAAAGAATAATTGGGTTTCACCTTCAGGCCTCATGCCACACATGGGACCTGGTTTCGGAGGCTTCAGTGTAAGATGGAACTAACCCTTTATCGTGAATGGGCTTCAGGTTGATGATCACAGGCCAGATAGTCTGCAGTCCTCAGCTGTTGCGAACGGGCATGAAAGTTCTTCGCCTTGTCTTGGAACAGGCGCGGTGAATGGGTTTTAGAAATTAAGCATGGACCGTATAAAAATCAAACTACAGTCGTGTTGTTACCTCCCTAACGGCATCTCTGTTGTGTGTATCCGGATTTTATGTTCCCTTTCTCTCTTCCTCAAGGGCATATTCCTTTACGACAAAAAGGATGTCTTCTTGGCGCTGGGAAATATTTGGCATAAATGTTTCTATGGATGAATGAGTCCTGATTATCAACATAGAAATAATACTGGGACAGAGCCACATTTCTTGTTCTGTTGGGTGTTTTTTTTCTTTTCTTCATAAACAGCCCCTTTTCCGTATCTCCCCACCTGATGTGTCGCTGGCACTTCCTAAAGCAGGGAAAGGTGGGATAGGAACGTGGTTCCTGGTACGCTCAGATCTGCCCACCAACTCACCCCGGGCAATAGGATCCTGACCCTAAAAGCCTCCATTAGGCAGCAAGAGTGGTCCCCGTGTCCTCAGATCCTAAGGAACTCCGTAGTTTACAACAGCCACAGAATATGTGTGATTCTGCTACACTGGGTTCCGGAGCGCGGTTACCCTGTGCGCGGAAATGTATCGCTCTCCGCCTGCTCTGTGCTGTAACTCCCTGTTTTCTTTGTTGCTGCTTTTTTGTCTCAGAGCACTGTGCGTGTTTTTAAGATTATAAAGGCAAATGTTTTTTTTTTTCAGGTCTGAGAATGAATAAAGGTGCCATCACCCCTCCTCGCAGTTCTCCTGCAAACACGTGCTCCCCAGAAGTGATCCACCTGAAGGACATTGTCTGTTACCTGTCCCTCCTTGAAAGGGGAAGACCTGAGGATAAACTTGAGTGTATGTTTCTCCTTTAGTTTTCTTGTCACAGTTGGGGTTAGGGAAAGGGACTGAGTGTTGGTAAGCTTAAAGTTGCCCCTGCTGTGGTTATCTAAATGTTCTGTTAAGTGACCTTAATGAATAATAAAAATCCCTTCGATTGAAAAAATCGAAGTAGATGAATACTTGATTGATTTCAGGTTATTTATTAAGTTTTATTGATTACTGAACTTGTTTATCGAATGACTTTTTTTAAAAATGTTGCTCACTTTGGTAACAAGATGATATTGGAAAGTATCCTTTGAGTTGTTTTGAAAAAGAAAAACCCACACATTTATTTCTAGTGTATGAGGAGGTGTTCCTATTAGTCAGCAAGGGGGCTCACAGTAGGCATGGTGCGTGAGCCTTTCTCCCTGGGAAATGTTTCTTAAATGCTTTAGACCCAACATTTCCTTTGGTAGGAACAACTGATTTCTCAAATGCCAAACATCAGAATTTCATTTACAGACGTTCACTCTGGATATTATCAGTAATTAAGCAATAGCTCCTGTTTGTTTCTTCTACAATGTGTAAGAGATTTCAGGTAGAAAATTTCTCTCTGAACGGAAATAATTGTTCTCTAATCAAATACAGTGCTTGAGCTCTCTCTGGTGGCAAACTCTACTCACTGCAATGCAAGAAAATATTTCTTAATCGTCAACTCTAAGCCTAGGCGATCGTTTATTTAGAGATCTATTCTGTCTCCAAAGTCCTTGCTAAATACCGAGCTGATACTTTGTTCAATAATCTGATTAACTTGATTATATTGAATATTATTAAAAGGAATTAAAAATTTTGCCACTGAAAGAATAATGAGTATAATGAATCTTAAATGTGACATTTCTAAAGCCAATACAGTATAGAACATTGTGATGTCTCAGAGTCATGATTAGGAAGTGTGTTTAATTAAATTGAATAGTAACTTGTTGATAATATTTCTCTTACTAATAAAGAATTTTCTATACCATAATTATTTGAGTCACATCTGCTTATGAATAAGCTATAGGAACATTATTCTTTAAATAAATATGTATTATTCCTAAATGTTGAATATTTGCATTTCAAAATTTATTTGTATTCTTAAGAACTTACAAAAATCTCTCTCCTTCCAAAATAAATATTAATGTTCAGTGAATTGCCATTGAAGTTCCAGCCAGAGAAAAAGTTTGCTCAGGTGTTATCAGGACCATGTCGATGATGATTTTAAAAATACATAGGCGTTTTCCCCCACCTCCACTTCTGAGACTGAATGAAGGCACCATCAGGCCTCCCCAACATGCTCTTTGTGTTGCAGTTTAATTATTTTTAGGTCAACTGGAAGTATTTTTTTAAAGCCAGAATTCCTAAGAGGCATGCTTTTAAGTTCTCAATTTGAGTCTATGAATCAACAGTCTTTGTCCACACTCACAGACAGAACGTTGATCCACAAATCATTCAGAAACACTTGAGGGATCACATCAAACCTGACCTTCTCCTTACCTCTCACCAGTGTTATCACCCCCTTCCATCTGCTCTGTCTTTGTATTTTCCAGCTCTTTTTAAAGCTTACATCAGATTTAATTGTATTGCCCGTTTTCCTTAAACATTTTTTCAGACTCTTTGCAGAAGCAGACTTGTTATGGCCTGGTACTATTATCGTGATTTTCACCAGAGCCTTCAAAGTAAATGAACTTCAACCTCAGAAGCCATACCTATGTTCCAGCTATGCCCTAGAGCTCTTCTCTGCTACCTTCTGCTTTGGAGGACCTTAACCTGGTCCTTCATATCTGGAGCTTGCATTTGTTTTTTAAAAAAAATAAATTGTTGTTAATCATCACCCAAGGATATTTTTCTATTGATTTTAGAGAGAGTAGAAGGGAGGGAGGGAGACACACACACACACAGAGTGAGAGAGAGAGAGCAAGAGAGAGAGAGAAACATCGATGTGAGAGAGTAACGTCAACTGGTTGCCTTCCACGCCCCCCGGGCCAGGGCCAGGGATAGAACCAGCAATCCAGGCACGTGCCCCCCAGGACCCTTTGGTATGCAGGACCACGCTCTAACCACTGCGCCACACCAGCCACGGCTTGCATTTGTTTTTATAGGCCAATGCCTGGCCCTTTCCTACATCAATTAAGTTGGAATTCATCCTCTCACTCGCTTTCTTAGCGATGTGCACTACTATACACTTTTATCTTCCTAAACTTGCAAATTTATAGACTTCTACCATTCAAGTATTCTTTTATAGTTATAGGTTTAAAAAATTTTTTCAGTAAGACTTTAGAGAAATTGAATGGTTATTAATTTAATAGATACTTATTTCCAAAATAGTTGTGACTTATTAAACACGATATAAGGTATAGAAAAGAAGAAACGTAATTAAAATTAACACAGAAATCCACATGATGAAGCACTTTTGCCAATGAATGCTCAGTTTGGATCTCGATTTCCCTAATTAAATGCATCCCAGCTTTGATATTTACTATCTGAGTGACCTGGGCACATTTTTCAAAACCTCTTTATGCCTCAGTTTTTCCCAACTGTAAAATTGGAATCATAATAATGTATCTCTTATGTTTGCTATGAGGATTAAATGAACTAATATTGCCCTGGGTGTGGCTCAGTTGTTTGTATGTCATCTCATGCACCAAAAGGTTGCCGGTTCAATTTCCAGTCAGGGCACATGCCTGGGTTTCGGGCTCAGTCCCCAGTAGAGGGTGTGCAGGCAGTCTTGCTCTCACATGCATGTTTCTCTCTCCCTCTCCCTCTCCTTTACTCTCTAAAAAAATCAATAATAAAATAATGTTTAAATGAACTAATATTTGCTTGCATAAATTCCTTCACATTTTTTAGTTTACATAATTGTGAAGTGAAATAAAGGTGAGTTCAGAATTCTTTTCCCTTAACCATTTCGCTTTTTGGCCTCCCACCCCTTCAAATATAGACTGACCCCATAATCCGTGATGTCAACCATTCTTTCATACTTAGTTTCAGGCACCCAGTATATTGGCACATATACTGAGGTGACACAGATTTGTAAAATTATCTAAATATAATTCTATGGATTAACTTCAACTGGTCTTCAGTGTTCCTCTGGTCATCAATGTCTGTTAGTTAAATGTTAATCCTGATGCTTTATTTCTTCAAACACTTTCCCGTTTAATCATCTCCTCACATATAATGTTCAAATTCTTATAACTTCCTCTCACGTTACCTAAAATTTGTCAACATCTAAACCTATTTTCTCTTTCTCTTCTGACTCGGGATTTATAAGTGCCCTTCTGATAGCTCTCTACTGAGTAATACACAAAACTACACCTTTAACTTGGCATCCGTAAACTCACCTGGCTCCACAATTTGACCCCAACCTACCTGGCCAGTCTTGCATTTGGCCTTGACTTGCCCGCATATGCACACATGATGTCCCAGTCACATGGATTTACTTTTCAGTCATCAGACAAACCCTGCGCAGTTCCACCTTCCTGCCTTTGCTTTATAATGTGCATTTGTTGGAGGTGTTCATTCCCAGTGTATATCAGATCCAGGCCTAGCTCATATCTTTCATCTTCTAGTTGGATTTATGGTGCTCTCTTTGTACCCTTGCACTGTGTGCACCTTCCCACCCTAGCACCTACCACTTGTGTGTGTATGTGTTTGTATGTGCGTGTGTATGTTTCAATGTTTTTGATGCTCAAAAAATGATAGGTTAGTGGAATTTTATCAAAGTTAATGTGTGCTTCAGAAAAGTAATGTAAATATTTAAATCATAATACTAAATTCATTTATACTATGGCTGTAAAATACATGTTATTTACATTTGGGTTAGTGGTTATAAATTATTAATTACTTAGCTAGAATAATATTTACATTAGCTTACATTTACTGAAAACATATACCCAAAGAGAAACCAATAAGAAAATAACCGGAAAATAGCTTATTGATATGCAGATTATGAAGACTAACCTGTATGTTAGTTAGTACTATGTGTAAGTTAATCTCAGAATCACTGAAATTTAACACTGAGGAGATCCTTAAGATCATGTAGTCAACTCTCCTATAGGGTCAAAGAAAAAGGCGCAGAGAGATTGGGCATTCATTATACCAACAGTTGATCGAGTTGTGACTAAAACCCGTGATTTCTGACCTAGTGTATAAGTACTCTTTTTATTTTGAAGGCTTTGTTTCATTGTTTTTATTGTTGTTTGTCTTGTGAATAAAGGAGAAAATATTGCCTGACCGGGCATGGCTCAACAGCTGAGCATCGACCTAGGATCCAAGAGATCGTGGTTCGATTCCCGGTCAGGGCACATGCCCGGGTTTCGGGCTCGATCCCCAGTAGGTGGTGTGCAGGAGGCAGCTGATCAGTGACTCTCTCATCATTGATGTTTCCATCTCTCTCTCTCCCTCTTCCTTCCTCTCTCTGAAGTCAATAAAGATATATTTAAAAAATAAAGAAAAAAAATAAAGGAAAAAGTATTACTCCATTACTTCAGATGTCACAAACTCTAAGCAGCTATTTTTTTTTTTTGCCTCTGCCCTTAAAGTTTATTAAGTAGGTCTTGAAATATATAAAATGGTAAAAAAATTTTTTTTTTAAGTAAAGAAATTCCAGCTTAAATGCTTTTAAAAATATATACCTTCCAATATTTAACAAATTCCATATTAAAACTTCATATCAATCACATAATGCAAAGTACAAAAATAGTGTATTAAAATAATATTCAAGGGAAAAATAAGTAAAAACCTGCAAATCTTTGGAAGAGAAAAAAATTTAGAGATAATGAATTACCCTTATATTGTATAATATGCCTTCGCTCTGATCTTTAAAACCAAATTCATGTGTGGGCACATAAGTGTTTCTATATAAAGTGTAATTACATGAGCATAAAAATAGTAAAAAAGTGGGTTAAAGTAGCTTCTAACTGCATAACAGGTTGGGATCTATCATGTTGACAGAATGATTTTAATATTGGGCTTAAATTATTTTTGCACCTAAAAATCTATAACCTTACTATGTTGGTTTTAAAAATAAGATCTATTTGTTCAATGATTCACTTGACCCTGGGCCTATCTTCACATTTAAATACTAAGAAGAAATAGTCTTATTATACTATTTGATGAGAGGTAATAATTTCATCAATATTATTCAGATATAGTTTTAAAAGGGAAAGGTTCTATGTGCTTACCAAACCAAGTTTTATTTTCCGTAGTGTTAATAATTGCCCTTTTTCCTTGATTAGTTTCTCTTTTTATATATAGCTAATTAATCCCCAAATCCTTCACTGTAAATTTTTATTTTGCAACTTATGCTCTTTACGTGTTCTTTCATCTTTTCATTGCTAGTCACCCTCTCCTTTATTTCACTCACTCAGTCTTTCTGGGACCACTAGTTTTGGATGTTGAAACTCCAAGACAGAACTTTGAATTACTATTTTTCCTACATTTTCTTGTTTTCTGAATTCTTTCCTCATGACTTTCCTTCAACATCTGGGACACCTTCTAGATCTATGATGACTCTCCCCCCCCCCCCCACTTTTCCTAACATACTTTTAACTTCACAGAGAATCTATTTTGTTCTCAGTGTAATCCTTATATTCTCTTATTCTCATTCTGTGGCTTGAAACTTTCCTCTATTCTTTATAATGTCTTTACCCCCTCCCTCCTTTGTGTGTGTATGTGTGGTTTTTTGGGTTTTTTTTACAAATTACTTTGTTTTGAAAGGGCTTCCTGGTGGTGGTGGGTAGGTAGGTGGGTGGTTGAGGTTTTAGTCTGACTCATTGGAGATGAGGAAGGGGAATTTAATATTCAGTATATAGACTATCGTATAATTCCCCTGCCTTTGGCATAGTACCCCTAATTCTGAGCTCAGCATTCCTGTGGTTGGACTACTATAGAGCTCAAAGGTCCAGTCTTCTGTTGGCATAGGGGCTGTCATATCCTTGGGTGCAAGGTGTGGGCGATAGTATTTGAGGGTCTAACTTCTTTTCATGAAGATTAGCAATTTTCCAACTCATTACCCCTTCTGTGCAAATCTTCTCCTCCTCTGCACTACCAGCTTAAGTTTCTGTTTCTCAGGTTTCTAAGTCACTTTCCAATTATTTTATAGCATCTAAAATTTGGTTTTCTTTTCTCCTCTCACATTTTCTTTGTGCTGTGGACTTATGCCACTTAAATCCCTAAATATAATGACACTTCAATAGAAAGCCAAGGTAAATAGGAGTGTTCAATACTTCATGTTTTGCATAACTCCACTACAATGAAGTAGACTTATTTCGAAAATTAAAATCCTGGCATTTTTCTCTCTTACATAGAACCAAAGAAAATATTCATCCTTGATTTAGACTTAGTGAACTTTAGAGTATATGAAACTTAGTGCTCAATTTATGTATGCTATTTTCATCATTGCTGTTATTATTATTAACTAAAACTTAAAGTTCTCCACCTTAATTCCTTCATGAATTAGACAGAATTCATAGACAGCCATTAACTCCTATTTATGTGTTTAGAAATTAATTATATAAAACATATTAGGGCTTCTTCAGACAACAGTGAACTGTTTTTAGAACAAGGTTCTTACTGGAAGCAAGTAGAAAAGTGGGATACAAGATTTTATTTTTAATTTGAAAATTTTAGGGAATTATCAAGACAAGTTGGGTTGGTGGGTCAAATTTCTGGGAGAGGGGAGGCTGGCTTTTCTACTGTTTTTAAATAGTGAATTCTTATAGTTACAACTGAGAGGCTGAACAACTGAGCAGTTTTGGGGGGAAAAACTTGAATTTCAGGTTATTTTTATAAGTATATAGCAGTCTCTAATTATGGTTTAAATTTTATTTTTTTACATCTGCTCCTGCTGAGGCTGCTGCCCCCCCATCACCAGAATGGATTCTGAGCAGCTCCTTCCTTCTGGGGTCACTAGCATGCAATTGGTCATCTGGGCTTGTGCTTCTGACTGGTAGAGCCTAGGTCATGTGTGGAGTCTACCTTCAAATCAAGTTAGTAAGGAAAAGGTAGCTGGCGTTTCGGCTGTGATGGTTCTTTATAAAACGTGGCTTTCAGAACATAGTAAGAAGTTTCACACACTTCCAGAAATGCATGATGTTACCCACACGTTCACCCCATTAGTGTATATGTCTTTGAGCTCACGTTTCCCACAAGTTTAACCAGCAGGCATAGGGTTTCCATGTGAAATGGCATGGCAGTCATTTACGCCAATAGGATTAGCAGAGTTACAAGTGTTTTTCATTCTAAAATATAGTTAGGCTTAAGTCCATGACTTGTTCCCGGTAATTAGCCGTTCTCTGAGTGGTGTGTGAAATCTAGCCATTTACAAAAAGATATTTTTACCCTTTTCTGCTGTACTAGAAAATCTTGAAATGCTTAGTATCCATGTGGGGATAGGGTTTTCTTTCTTTCTGAACTTTATTCTAACTTATTGAGTGTATGAGAGAGAACAGTCATCATGGTTTGCAAATAAAGACATTTATGTCTTTTATCCAGCCTATTATTTCTTTTAATTCAATAGGTAAACATTTTGCCTTTGCATTTTAACATCTTTAAAGACTTTGCATTTTACCATAAATAGACTATGATAGATTAGCAGCATTTTCTTTTTCAGTGATATGCAGACTAGTTTTGCATCTTACAAATAAACATATCTTACAATTGACGAGACATAATAATGACTTTTTAAATACAAAAATAAAAATTAATTACAAATATATGATCAAGGTCACTGTATAATGATGCTTCCTAGTGATCAATGTCTTTATTTAATATTGTAGACCCCAGGCATCAAGATTCTGCAGGAAGTTATACAAACCCAACACAAACCCTCATTTCCACTTGTCTATTTTTACAGCTGTGTCATTCTTCTTTGTTTATCTCTGTAAGGCACCTGCAGCCACTTCCGTGGCCTCCTGGGGCATGTGGATTATACAAGGGAATCCTCCGGCCGGTCATGGGCTCGGCCACCCTGCCGTCCCGAGTTCACTGCTGCGAAGCCAACGCTCCTTTTCCTCACTTGATCAGTTCAAAGATTGGCTGCCCTGCAAAACTACAGCTCAGACTTAAACGCCGTTACGGCCATGATAATAATGCACTTTATCTCCAGCCATCCTCCATCAGAAAAATCCCCTTATTCGGCGCCAGTCCTTCCTATCCCACATGGCTTGGGGATCAATCAAAACAACAGCTTCTATTTGTACAGTGACCTACAGCTTTCGATAGGCATCGTGTGTATCACTTCGCTTAACTTTCCCAGCAAATCTGTCTGATGACAGGGAGATTATTCTCATGGTACAGAGAGGAAAACAGTGTTTGAGAAAACTCACCTAAGCTCACCTAATAGAGGGTGGTAGATTCCAAATCATAACTGATTCCCAGTCCTCCGGATCAGTTGTTTGTTATGGTCCACTCTGCCATTTAATATCCAGACTCTGTCTAAATTCCTTCTCTTCTGTTATTTTTGAGTTTGTAATCTTGTAATAAAGAATTTGAACAAACAATCATGTTTTCTAGATATATAACAAAAATCGATAGACTTTATGTCTGATAGCCAGTATTTTTATTAACTGATTAATTCATTTTCAATTTAGTTCCAGAAATGATCTCACAAATTAATTGTTTTGAGTAAGGGAGGGATTTAGTATTTGTTTTCAATAGACAATACATTTTTAAAGAATATGCCTTATAGTAGCATTTATCTTACTTGCCTATAATCTTTTTTTCAACACCTTTTTTCTTTCTAGTTATGTTTCGCCTCTATGACACGGATGGGAATGGCTTCCTGGACAGTTCGGTAATTTTTTTGTTCAAATATTCTGTGAAAATTTTCAAGTAGTTGGTTCTGAAAAAATGCAATGAATAAATTTATAGCTATTACCACAGACACACTTAATATAATTTTCATGCACTTAGCATTTTTATCATCTGACTTTGTGAAAGAGAGAGGTCTGAGAAAACTGTTAGGATTACAATTGTTCTATTGAATAATTTTACTACATAAAATTGACTTTTTATGCACTGAAAGATAAAAAAAAAGACTAACCTTATTTGAATAAAACATGAGAAAGTTGAGAACCATTGATCTAGATAAAAAAGTGAGATTTGACAGTATGGAAAATATTGAGAACATAAGTAGACTTTAAAGGAATTATAAAGTCAATTTAATCATTTTATTATTTTCTCACGTTTTAAAACATTCTTAATCACTTACGCTGTTGAAATAACTAAATATATTTACAAATTGCTTTGATAAACTTCCTTTTTAAAAATGTTTCATTCCATTTTAATTGCAACTTTCATACTCTATAGTTTTAGTTATAAAAAGCAATAGATGAAAAATACCATCTATATATAATTTAACTGAAAAAAAATTAATGTATTTTATATTTGCTAATAACATTTTGCATATTATATTATTTCTCGTTGTATAAAGGAAATATAAGAATATTAATAAAAGAATAAGTGTCAGATTTTGGAACTTTTAAAGTGCACAGTTACCTGAAAAGAAACAAATGTTTTGATAAAGTTAATACTGATTAAAATAAACATTATTTCTGACAGCGAGTGTTTCTCATCTGCTGTCCCTCCCTACGCCAGGGCTCAAACTGACTTTCACAAGCAAAGCAGTGAGTTGGAGACATGCTTCTGTGACACTCAGTAGGATGATGGTATATTAGTTTCTCCAGAGAGTGATAGAAATACACGGTTCCAGTCTAGGACATGAACGCCAATCCGAATTGATGTTATGACTGCGGGATTCCTCATGTTTAAGTCTCCCTGCCTTTCCAAATGCTATCAGTTCTTTCTGTGTGCCTCGTGGTGTTCATTTTTATATTTGGGAATATTGAGCTACATGATACACTTGCTCAATTTCTGGTGGCATTTCTCAGCTAGGAGTTTAGATTTTTTTTTAGATATTTCAATATGCTTATTGTAGCACTTCTGACTACACTAATGCAAATGATAATTTCACTGCAGATGTGTTTCTTTACTAGGCTTTTAGCCATGGGTTGGCAGTTGATTTGAAAATTTCATCAAACGCTCTTTTTGATATCTGTCTTTTTTTGTTAACATATAGTAAATTATTAACAATATTTGTGACTATATTTGCAATATTAAACAATGAGTTGGGTATAAATATATTTGGTTATGATTAAACTAGTTTTTTGTTTGTTTTATAATTAAAGGTCTGGATTTAATTTCTATGGTTCTCGCCACAAAATTTACTGTCTCAGTATATTTCCTTTAATATTAGGATGAAATTGCACCTTCTGATGTCATTTGTCTTAGAAATTTAAAGGTGTAGCAATTCATAATAATGAAGGCAAAACAGGAACATTGATACTTTGAAAAATCACCACTATGTCTAATAATATTAGTTAATGTTTATTGATCACTTGTAATATGGCAGGAAAGATAAATGCATTTTATATAAAGCATATTTAATCTTTACAGCAACTGTACAAACTAGGTAAGCTTAGAATATTTAAAAAATATATTTTTACTGATTAACAAATTGAGCCTAAGACAGGTTAAATGACTTAGCTAATGTCAGAAACCTACAAAATAACCCACCCCCAATTTTTTCCATCCCTAAAAACATATCCAGAGACTAACCATTCTAAACCATTGAGGTGTATATATGCAAAAATAATGTACATTAAAGATACACACACACCATTCTAGCACATAATTCCAAGGGATTCGTGTTTAAATTTTTTCTTATCTGCAATAAATACACACACACACACACACACACACACTTTAGTTACATAAATAACATTTTCATGATTACATCTTTTCAGGAGAGAGCGTAGCTTTTGTCAGAAGGATCTATGATCCCCCCAAAAGAAAACCACTCTATATATTTCAATCCTGATTCAATAAATATTAACTGTATACATTAGACCAGATATTTGAGTAGAATAATCTTTAATTAATATACTTTCAAGACTCATTCTTTTATACTTTTATTTTAAATTACCATGTATAACACCACTTTTAATTATGTCATTGACTACATTAAAAATTACTAGCATTTACAATGTACCCTTCATCTTTTCTGGAGATGGGAATAAATTAGAACACTACATAAACAGATATAAAAATGTTTTAATTCATTTAACAAAGCCATATGTATTTATTAGCCATTCTTCAAAGAGTGGACGTTTGAATAGAATAATGTGTCAATTCAAACTAGAATTCTATCCCCTCATAAAATAAACTCCACAGGTACTTAGCCTCCCAATCTTGACCCTGAAGACTCCTCTGAGCAGAGCAAATTGTCCTATAAATGGCTAGAACAGTCAGCATTCATTCTCAGTTGTACCAGAATAAAAATAAACCTCAGACACTTCCTTCCACACCAGCTTTCAAGCCAAAAGGTCAGGATACTCAGTGACTTAAAAATCCCATCCTGTGAAAACATGCACACTCCCCTTTTCATCAGATGCTCCCGTCCAGAGAGTTTCTTTATTAAAACTTTTTTACGAGAAGAAACTCTTTCTTTGTACAGTTGTGCCCCCTCCTGGTGAAGATTTTTAGACAAAGTACAAAATGAATTTATAGTTAGGCTCTTTTATGTATAGGTAACCAGACATTTATATATATATATATATATATATATATATATATATATATGTAATCATCTAACTCATTCAGTTCTGGGGCTACCTGTTCAACAAACAGTTCCAGTAAGTGAAAATTAACAGATTTGCTGGGACTTTGTATTGACCGTCTCCCTTCTCTCCCCTTCTCTTTGTCCGTCCCTCTGCGCTCCAGGAACTAGAAAACATCATCAGTCAGATGATGCACGTGGCCGAGTACCTCGAATGGGATGTCACCGAGCTTAACCCAGTAGGTGTAGAACGATTTCACCGTTGGCTAAGTTCTGGAAGGCACCTTTCTCTTCTGTCCTTTTTGGAAGCCTGATACATTACTGCCGTTTCATTGTTCTTGATAACTCTGCGATGTTATTTCTAATGAGGAGGCAAAGTGGACCTTGAACAAGGAAGGGTGTCTGTGGTGTTCTGAAACTCTCAGCAGTAACTTCTGCTTTTCTTCCTTCGGGAAATTACTGGGAGTGGTGGTCTGACATACGTGCAGATAAGTAGAAGCCGCTGACGGACACAGTCACTGTCAGGCCATAAAAAAATCAGAATTTATGTATGTTGTTATCTCTGTGATTGTCCTTACATGGAAATTGGTAAAGTAGTTGTTCTGAAGGAGGGTGAAGGTGATTAAGAAGACGGTGGCCCTGGCTGGGGTGGCTCCATGGGGGGCGTGGTCCTGTGCCCCGAGAGGTTGCGGGTGCCATTCCCGGGAGGTCGGGGCACATGTCTTGGTTACAGGCTTGATCCCCGGTAAGGGGCATGCAGGAGGCAGCCGATCGATGTGTCTGTCTCTCCCTCTCCCTTCCTCTCTCTAGAAATCAATAAATAAACTTTAAAAAAGGGGATGTTGATGACGATAGCTTACTGTGCACAGTGTGTTCTGCTATCTTTTGTACGTGTGTCATTCAGTGCTTGCGACTCTCCGAGGCAGATGCTACTATTCTATTCATTGTGCAGATTAGGAGATTGAAATCCCCAAATGGTAAAGTTACTCTTCAGCTAGTTACAGATAAGCTAGGATTTTAATCAAATCATTTAAAGAAACAGTATCTAGCAATGCTTATAAGAACATAAACACTTCTTATTTTTAATAGGTTTACACCAAAGTTACAACATAATTCAAATGTATATTAGAACATACTTAATTAGAAACTGACTTTAGTCACAAGTAAGTTTTTGGGGAGAGTTAATAAGTGTTACTGCTTTTTAGTTTATTTTTGAAACCAACTAAGTTTACCAAATTGTACCTGATTTAAGCAAATAAAAATCAATTTTATTTAAATAGTTTATATTTTATTTGAACTCAAAAAGCCTATTCTCCAAACACTATTCACATTTATGCAGTTAATAGCATGATTATGTGACGTGAGAGCTGTGACAGCGTTTTCCTTTCTTTGCAAACTCCTTCCAAAAAAGTACAACAAAGTCACGCGCGATGGCATGTACAGAGGAGGACACACGCTGTGCATGGTGAGCTCAGATACGTAACAGTGTCGTGGTCTGTATGGAATAATAAAATCAATGGTAACATGCATTCAACTCTAAGAATGCTGCTAATACTATTTGCACGACACCAAGGGACGCGTGATCCATTCTGGTGTCCTTTTTGGCTGTGGTAACCTAGCGCAACTTTCCCCGCCCCACTTGCCTCAATCGCTGTGACCATTAGTTATCTACAGTCGTGCCTCTTGTCCTCCCTGGAGTGTGAGAGGGAGTGGGGGTCTTTTTCTATCCGCTTTCGAAGCGGAAGTGGGCCCCGCTTCTTCCCAAAGAAAATATTAGTGAGTGGGGCATGGATGTGAGAAAAAGGGGGAGATGGCGGCTGTGAGGAAGGAAACAGTCGGTGGCGAGGCCGCCTAATTATGATAGACACCTACTGGAAGTGCGAAGAATAAGCTCTGTAGCATTATCTGTCTCTCGTGGTTCGCCCTGTGCGTCGCGTTTGCTGTCGCAGGGACAGGCTCTCTGCCCGATGGGTCCGCAGGTCTCCCCAGTTTAGACACGTGTGTGCAGTCGTGTTCCTCGCAGGCCACAGGTGACTGTGGGTGTGAAGAAGGAGAATTCAGCATTTGAGGTTGCTGGCAGGCCGAAGGGAAGGCTGAGATGTCCTTGGAAGGAACTTACAAAACAACTCAAAACCTTACCCCAGGCTCTACCATTAGACGATTAGGTAGAAAATAAAAGCACCGGCCATCGGGAGCCAGGCTCTGTGCTTTAGCTCTCTTCTGATTTATTAATTTTCCTAGCTCGCCAGCGTGCCCTCAAAGGGCAGGGCATTGTAATAAGATCTTTTGCTTTTTGCCAAATTCAAAATAATTCCCCCTGTGTTTCATGTTGAGGATAATGAAATAATTAGTTTACCATCATTTTGAACCAAAAAGGTCTCCTTCTTTCTAATACCTATGAGTTTGTTCTGAAGGAAAATAGTCTGATTTTCACATACTTTCTGAGGGAAGACACTAGTAAACCAAGTTCAGGAATTTTATTTTATTTTATTTATTTTTTAAAAATATATCTTTATTGATTTCAGAGAGAGGAAAGGAGAGGGAGAGAGAGAGAGACAGAAACATCAATGATGAGAGAGTCATTGATTGGCTGCAGCCTGCAACCCAGGCATGTGCCCTGACCGGGAATCGAACCCTGATCACCTGCATCCTAGGTCAACTCTCAAGCGCTGAGCCACACCCAGCTGGGCAAGTTCAGGAATTTTATGCAAACAATACCACTATCAAATTTTTGTTCTAATGCTCTCTGGATTTCTTTTTTTAATTTTAATTTTATTTTTTGTATTGATGGACATGTCCACATTAGATAAAGATGGTGAGTTACTTTCCTCATTGGAACTCTGCTGTGTTTGCCATTGTGGTGCAGTGAGGTGGTCCCAGAGCCAACGGTAATATATTTGAAACTCACATATAATTTCTGCTAATAGAACACTAGCAACACCTATACCACACTTACTATATATGCTAGATGCTCTTCAAAGGATACCTATATTAACATATTTAACCCTTACAACAAACCTTTGAATCAAATACTGTTATTACTGCTATACAACCAAGGGTATTACCAACACAGACTGTGGGGAACATTTTGGGACATTGTGCAAGTCATCTTCAGAAAAAAATCTAATCAAAAGTGACTTGATTGTTTAACTTCTTGACTCTATAAAGTTCTGATAGGCAATTAAATGCAACTTAATTTCCCTGCCTTTTACCACTTAGCAAAGAATTCTTTCAGCTCTTTGCCATGAAGTTAATTTGTTCAGACATTATCTAGCATATATTTAAATTTAAAAAATAATAGAGAGAAAGCAATTTAATTTTTACTTTTAAATTAAAGATTTCTTCTTGTTTTAGCTGGATCATTCAGGGCTGATGTATGAAAAAGTTGAGCAATTATTATTATTTTATATGTCTTTATTGATTTCAGAGAGAAGAAGGGAGAGGGAGAGAGAGAGATAGAAACATCAATGATGAGAGAGTCGCTGATGAGCTGCCTCCTGCAGGCCCCCCACTGGGGATCGAGCCCACAACCCGGGCATGTGCCCTGACCTGGCATCGAACAGCGATCTCCTGGATCCTAGGTCGATGCTCAACCTCTGAGTGACGCTGGCCGGGCTGAGCAATTATTTTTAAAAGTTGATCAGTGAATGTAGTCAGGTTCTAGAAATCAAAACAAAGCCACTATGTTCTCAGTGGTAGGATTAATATTGTACAAAGCTACCTAGATATTTATTTCAACTCTCCGCTTAGCTGCTAGTCACAGTTACAGCCCATCCAATGCAGTGCTTCGTTGTATCATCTGAAATGTATTTTATTGATTTATTGCAAGGTTTCCCTCTACTCCTCTGCTTCAGATCCTTCATGAAATGATGGAAGAAATCGACTATGATCATGATGGGACCGTTTCCCTGGAGGAATGGATCCAAGGAGGAATGACGACCATCCCACTGCTTGTGCTCCTAGGTTTGGAGAACGTAAGCATTTACACCGGGGGGAGCCTTGTGGTAAGGCAGTGGAGTTCTCTAGTGTACATTTGATAATAACTTGATCAGGCTATTTTCTACCAGTAAGCATGTGGTAAGTGCCTGGACCTTTTAATAAGTATGCTCCAGTGCATTTTAACAGTAACTCCCTATATAGCAAGTTGTCATAACAGGTCACGCCTCTCTTTTTTCCCTCTATTTAAGGTATAATCTGGTTTGTAAACATCATTGACTATTTCATTTTATCTAGTGCAAGAAACCCTAAATTACTGCATTCTGTGGTTCTCCATCCCATACCAATATTTCTTCTCCCTATGAAGACAACATATTTAGTTGATAAGTAGTACTTGGAGGAGCCAATTATACATCGATGTGGTTAAGAAGCTACACACACACACACAGACACACACATGCAACTTTTTTCTTACCTGTGAGCAGATCAGCGAGGCTTTTGTATCAAGCCTGTCAAAAGTTTTCTTTTATCAGTGCCTCCAGTGGTAATTAAATACTGGTTTAGGGGAATAAAATAGATAACCTAAATTAAAACTGTGATATGATAGGCACTTTGAAACCAAATCTTGCTCCCCAGACTTGATATGAATTTCAGTAAGAGTCAAAACACCCAACCCAATACTAGATTTTTGTTTTTAGCATTAATGGTCAAACAAGAATTAACTATAATATGATCATGTAAAATGTATGCTTAGATTCAAAGAGCATTTCTAATGGAAAGCACCATGACACGTAGAATATTGAGAGTTTTTGAGATACAAGAGCATAGTGTCCACCACTTTGCTGCTGATTCCAACACTCTTCACACTTCTTATTACCAGCAATAATAATCTTGTGGATTCAGGACTATACCACAGATATGCAATATACCAAAAACTTTAAAAGCCAATCTCAAGAAATCTTACAGTCTGTGTGTAAAACGTGAAAGTGCATACAAATGTGTTTATACATATTCACTTATGGGTTTAAGAATATATAAATGGACTTTGGACAGTAGCATTTGTCCCTTTTACACCTGGATCTTCAAATTCTTTTACATTCAGGTTAATCTTAACCCTTTATGAGGTCTGTGGGATTTTACATGATCAGAGGAAGGAAAAGAAAAATTGCTAATGGATGATATATAGGAAATTATCCTTAAAGTAGGTAATTTAATCTTATATCTGATTTTTTTATACATAACTAGCAATTTTTCTAATAATTAATTATATTTCTCTGTATTATAAATATTAGTTTAATTGTTTGATATACCTTTGGATAAAACATATGAAATCAGGCTATTGGGAGAAAACAGAAAGAAAATTGACAATGTTAACAGTTTAAGGCTTAGTGTCTACTCATACTGAAAAATAGTTGCCAAGTGACTAGTCAAGAAGTTCTAATAATAATGGTTCCCTAGAGGGAATTTTATATTTTTAAAGCTAAAATTTTGTTTATTATTCTAAACATTGATGGAAATTCTAGTATGAGGGAATGAGAGAAGATGCAGGAATGAGTGACTAAGCCTTTTGGTAGTCAGGGGATTGGACAGAAAAGTAAATGAAGACTAAGCTCTCTATACTTGAAATATCACAGAAAGATTTTGAAAAGATGTTTTCCTTTGGAAACTACTAATTTCAATTTGATTCATAAATACAGATATTTGTGAAGTTATGAAAATGGCATGGGTAAATATGGTCCATAATCTCTATGGATTTAACTCAAAATATTTTAAACAAATATACAGTACCTTATCGGTTTCTAGTATAGCAGTAACTTTATTTCAACTGAATGACAGTTATTTGCCATTAGTGTTCATCAGGTTACTTATGATACATAATTTCCTTTATAATCATGTTATTACATTTGTATTTTATGTTTTTAGTACCAAGATACTGCGTTTTGGGAGCTTAATAGGAAAAATCAATTTAGGGTTTCAAAGTAACCAAATGTGCTCTGCAGCTGTATTCCCAGTGTTGGCCACTAGATGGCAGGGCTACATTGTTTAAAATTTGTAAGTCAACAACCGAGAGTCAATTTTCCCCTGCACAGAAAAATTCTAAGAGTAATATTCTTTATATTTTTTAAAAAATGGGCCAATAATATTTTAATTTTTTATTTAATAAAACTGCATAGGCCATGTAATTATGATCACAAAACAGAGCATCTATTTGTTAGAAACAGTCCAAAACATGGTGTTTTTACAAAGCAGGAATGACACAGTGACAACTAGTGCTGAGGACCTTTTTTTTTTGGAATTGAGATTTATTTTACTTTCTGTAGGCAGTTAATGTGCTATGTTATTACATATAGAGAATTTGATTCATGGTGACATTTCCCTCAAGTCCCGCCCGCCCCCCCCCCCCCAATGCAATTTTGCTTATCAAATTGGAACTCTAGAAGCTTTGGTTGAACTTAGCCATTTATTGTGGGGCCCGTCTTGTTATGTTGTTCTATATATTCTTGTCTGTTGTCAATTATGCGTTTAGGGAGTAGATTCTAATTGACAGTGCATGTTAAATCCCACAGTGTATTTCAAAGTGACTGGTGTACTAGCTAAATTACACAGATAAGAATATTGTCCTGGGAGAGCAATCCTCACTTCTAATATAAGGCAGAGCAGCTGTGATTTTTATTGTAGTTTATTTTTCTCCATTAAACAATTTTTTTAAAAAAAGAAATATGTTTATTGACTTCAGAGAGAGGAAGGGAGAGGGAGAGAGTTGAAGCATCAATGATGAGAGAGTCATTGATCGGCTGCCTCCTGCACGCCCCCGACTGGGGACTGAGCCCAAAACCCAGGCATGTGCCCTGATGGGGAATCGAACCACAATCTCTTGGATCCTAGGTCGATGCTCAACTGCTGAGCCAAGCCCGGCCGGGCCATTAGACGAATTTTAAAAGCTACTCTATTTTAAATAATAGCTGTCAGTGCCAAAATCAGCAATGTAGTTTATTGGAACATGTCTATATCTACCGATAGAGAGGAAGAGTCATTTCCTTTCTTTTACAAGAAGTTCGTCACACTTAATGATACCCAACATGAAGTGGTACAGCCTCTTAGATCCGATGGAAAATAGGGAGTTTGGGCGGCATATGCAATTTTGATTACAATAAAAATTTATACCTGAGACTTATTCTTTCTTTGGTATTTGCCTCATTGAGAAAAATTATTTTTAAGATTATCTCAAATTTGAATGAACTTTAAAAAATAACTGTGTCTAGTAAGAAACTGCTCTAGCGATTGGCAAACTTTGTAAAGGGACAGTTAGATAATAATTTCGGCTTTTTGGGACATAGGTCTCTGTTGCGCCTGCTTAGTTCTACAGGGAAGAGCAAAAGCAATCCCAGACACTGCACAAATGAAAGAGCAAGACTGTGCTCCAGGGAAACTTTACTTACAAAACCAGGCGGATGGTCAGATTTGCCCCAAGGGCCAGAGTTTGCTGACCCCTATTTATCCTATCACTAATCTCTCATATTACAAACACGAAGACTTTAAATTTGATTTTAGCCATTTAGGAGAAAGGAATCGAATACCTTTTATTTTAGCTCAATTAGAAACCCCCAGAAAGACATGAGGAGTAATGAAGAGAGGGCAGGGTAACAGTGAACTTCATCAAGTCGGTCTTTCCCCTGACTCTGTTTTTAACTAGCTCATGTTTTCCCTGCCAGTCATTCTGGATAGACAAAGAGACGTTAGTCAAGAATATCCCTTCTCTTCTAATATTCTTTCAGTACAGACATTCCTTTTCCTAGAAAAAGAAGATAATAATGCTTAAATTCCTGAAACCTGTAGTCTTAGGTTTTTACTAGATTTTTCAAGCAAAATTTCTAAAATTGTATTATTATATAAATAGGAATACATATTTAAATAGGAGCCTTGCTTGAAATAAAGCTACCTTAAGGTCTTAATCTTGAATTTTTGTGCTCACATCTGATCTGTCTGATTTTAGAATGGGATATATATTTTGATTTCACTTATGTGCTCACAGAATCCTGGTCTTTAATCCCTATAGGTAGTTTAAGCTTTGCCATTGATTGAAATGTTTTAGGACCCTTTTTTTTTTTTTTTTTTTTTTGCCTGACTCTATACAGTAAAAGTAATCATTTGGCTTGCCTCTTGATTGCGGATGAAATGTGATCCCTGGTGAAATTTTTTAGTGTGATGTGGGGTAGGAGATGCTGTCTTCTAAGCTGTATTTGGAAAACTAATGTTTTATACTCTATTTATAAAATTAAATTTGGTTGAAATGTTGTTCTTCTGTTCATACATTGCTCAATCTAGAAAGGAATTAGGAAACTGGATAAATTCAACAGTCCTTGAGATTCCAGATTAAGTCATTCAGTGGGAATGACTACGGGAGTGCACCCCGTTGAGTTTGCATTTGAACCTCGAGGATGGCAGGGTCTGAGCCTGACTTCAGACAGTGTGATATGCAGATAAGGAGCTGATTGCAACTCCAGTCAGAATTTTAAAACTTTTCCCTGCATTCCCTTTGCCCAGGTCTGATAGAGCTTATCATTTAGTCTAAAGGAGAAGTTTCTTTCATATTTCTAGGAAAGTAAGGTAATTTAATGGTGCTTATTATTTAATGAGTTGGAATCAATTTGCAACACTAGCTCTTCTATATGTTATAACTGAAGTCAGTTGAAACAGGATATAGCTAGGTGTGGGAGGATAGGATCATTTTGGCTGTGACCTCAGTGAAATGTCTCCTTGAGGTCTTTAAAAATATGATATTATTTATAATAGTCCTAGTTCAGATGAACACTATATGTGATCTTGATTTTATGTGTTCAGGGGGAAAAACCCCCTGAAACTTTAGATATCACCGCTGATACTAAAATAGGTTTCAAAAATTCCAAAGGACATTTTCCCCTTTGAAACCTCTTTTTGACATCTAGGGGATTAAAAGGAGAGGAAGACCCCAGAGTTTCTCCACGTAAACTTCCTAGGTTTTATATCTCTGTTGTAAACACGTAGCTGAACTGCTTCATTAAAAAAGTACAATACTTTCTAAATATCAGGAATACATTTTTATGAAAAAACTATGGGAACAAAATTTTTATGAAATAAAGTATGGTAAACCTGCAAACATCCTTCTGAAATCTTTAGGCTGAAACTTTGGAATGTTACACAACTCAACCCAACAACGTTAATCATATTTGCTGTTTATATAACACCAGTCTTCTAAGGAACTAAACTGACTTCACAGATATTTTATAATGAAAGCTCACACCACGGCCTGGGGGAGAAAAGTGGGTACTTTCATTTTATTAGAGAGGAAAATAAGAAGAGAGGTGAATTGGCTTATCCACATTTTCAGAGGAGGCCAGGAATCAAGCCATCCACATTTCCTCCCCATGTCTTTCCTATGAAAACGAATTCCTTTCTCTGACAATAAATATTTATTGGCAACAGAAGGACTAATAGGAACATGCTCAACTGGCTGATAGAACAGAGCAAGGGACAGATTCTCCTCCTCCCCCACCAAGTTTACAATCTTAATAAGACAAACAAGACAAGACATGAAAATATGGAGAGTTGGAGTATAATTCGCACTGCTGAGAAGCAGTTGGCTCCTGGTTCCAATTTCTTCTCTTGAAGTCACATACATATTTCATCTTTTGCATATTTTGGCAATACATCCGGCTAAGAGCTATAAAGCTATTTAATTTGTTTTTTGGTAAAGCATTTTCTGTCCGGGTAATGGATTTGTACATCACTTGCAGCCTGTAACATGGCTAAGTGTTCTGATTGACAGAACACCCACGCTCAGACTTGTTTATTTTTGATAAGGGAAATGCCAGCTAACTTAGTCCATATGTGCTCTTCAACAGATGAGGCTAATTCACATGTAATGGACAATCACTTAAAAAATAAAATGACAAGGATTATCAGAACAGCAATACATATCAAAATTGGATTTTTCCTTCTTTTCAGCTTAAAAATATTTTTAAGCATTAAACTGTTAACTTTATCAGTATGTTTTTTTAAAAATTAACAACCCCATTACATGAACTTCTCACATCAGGATGTTTTATTCTTATTTGAAGGAACAGAAATTTAAAAAATAGTTTGGAAAATATAGCAACGTTCAACAGTTATACAACGCATTCTATTCATATAATAAACATACTAGAAATCTTATGACTCAAACAAACAAGAGCTGGATCCAGAAATCCCTACAAAGCCTATTTCATAAGTTTTGGAAGAAAATTAAAACACTTCTGTCTTCTGAAGTCCTCTCCATGACACCGTCTGCATAATTGCTGTTGTTGAGAGCTTGTTTCTCATTTGTCAAGAAAATGAATCGGAGCACGGTCCAGAACTGTGAAGGGGTCTGAAATTTAGCTGATTTACAAATTAACAAGTTACCTTGCCGGTTTCATTCTGGATGCTGGCCGAGGACATGAGACTCCTGGGTCAGAGAAACGAAGCAAACAGGAGCTCCATGCCCGAGCCAGTCCTCGGAGCCCACGGGGTCTCAGAAGGGTGACAAAGTGCGACCCAGGTGATTCCTGTGCAGACCGTCAGAGCTTGAAACCTTGTCAGAGGGAAACTGAAGTTTTTATAATGTGCCGTCAACAAACCTGCTTAATCTTTGCTGAGATGGGAGAGATTTTTATTTTACTGGATTTTTATTTTACCCACCCTCTGCTCTGAGGGGATACATAGCTGTGTTGTCTAAAGCTGTTTGCTATTCAAATATCTTCGAAAAGATAGCCTGGAAAAAAGGACAGTCTTCTGCTTACAAAATGTGCAGAAATTTAAGAGACCCATGGAGAATTATCTCCCAGGAAGCATTTCCACTAATGTTTCATATTACGATGCAAATTTGACATTTCTGGTTCTAATGTAAGAATTAGTTACTATGGATCTAATCTGGTTCTACAAATCTGGTGGTGTATCTCTTGACTGGGAGTAAGAAAAAAATGGTTAGGAAACATTATTAACATCTTTTAATAAAGAGAAACAAGATGATCGCTTACATTGTTCCACTACTATAGAATTAGTATGTGCCCCAGCACATGCTCAAAAAATGACTAGGTGAGCCCGGCCAGGCGTGGCTCAGCGGTTGAGCGTCAACCTGGGATCCAGGCGATCGGGGTTCGATTCCTGGTCAGGGCACATGCCCGGGTTGCGGGCTTGATCAATGACTCTCTCATCATTGATGTTTCTATCTCTCTCTCTCCCTCTCCTTTCCTCTCTCTCAAATCAATAAAGATATATTTAAAAAAAAAAAATGACCAGGTGAATGCATTCTAAGAAATACTACAACTTGGTCAATTATGACTTATAATAGTTTTGATAGAATACCAATAAATGACGTCTAAAATTAATTTAATTTGATATAATTTGGTGAATAACATATAAGGACTAGATGTTAATGAGAAAATAATGGTAACAAAGTGATGATATGCAATAAGTTCATTTAATACATTTAAACTTTCAAAGGAGCTCAGGGCAGTCATAAGCATGCATCATTATTTAATTTTACTTTAATCTTAAACAATGCAGATGTGATTAAATACCTATTAGTGAAGTAGCTATTGTGATATTATATAGAGTTTTACTTAGAAAAATAAATAATAATTGCAGCTGTTCTGCAAACATGTGAATTAATTTAAACTTAAGGTTTTATTGTGGCAAATAACTATAGTGATCGTTATAAATAAGTATAGTAATGCAGTGTTAATATTTGACTACCTTTCTATGAGATTAAAATTATCCATATTTTACCAAAAAAGAGGAAACAAAATGATTATTTCAATTTAGGTCGTTAAAAAAGTTTAATTTTAAAAAGTTACTAGTGGAGACATATAAAAGTATATTTATATAAACTGTAATATGGAAGGAATTCCCAACTGAAGCCTTAAAATAGCACCAGTAGCTGACCTTTAAGTGTCATTCCTTGTCATCCCATCCTTCATCTTTTGTGCAAATCCCAACTGCTAAGCAAGGGTTAACATCTTCTTTCCAAGCTTTCACCCTTTTTCTCTTTCTTTATTCATTTACTCGTCTATAGAATTGGGCTTAGGATAACGTATTCAACGTCGAGGCAGACACGTCCCTCGGGTTGGGGACATGCTGTCGAACCGCTGACATTAGACAAGAATCTGTGGGTTGCTGTAGCCTGAGACTTGTTGGCAGGATCTCCTTCCACCAGAGCACATGTGTTTCTCTGGACCCTGCGGCGACCTTGGGAAAGCCGGGGGTGAAGGAACAGATTGCCATCGCGTGCTTCAGGCCCGCTCTGAATGTCGCCGGCCGCCACCACTGTCCTGTTTACTTCCCGAGTGCAATCTGTGTCCCTTGCCTCCCGCAGAACGTGAAGGATGACGGCCAGCACGTGTGGAGGCTCAAGCACTTCAACAAGCCCGCCTACTGCAACCTCTGCCTGAACATGCTCATCGGGGTGGGGAAGCAGGGCCTCTGCTGCTCCTGTGAGTATCTGCCCTGCCCCACTCTCCCCGCACCCTCGGGGAGGGGAGGCTGACACACACGGAACGGTCCTGTCTGTAGACGGAGGCCTCGGGGTGACCCTGACCCTTCCTGCCACCACCGCTCGCTCTTCCCTCTCCGCATGGTTAGGTCACTCTCCTGTTAACTTTCTTCAGTCTTGGAAAACCCTCACTTAGAAAAGAGGACATTTTCCAACCCGCTGGCCCTTGTCTTTCCACTGTAGTTTAATCTATTTGTTGTTTCCATTTCTACTGAGATGATGATAACAATTGCCTCTAGTTTCTCTTATTTATATCTAACACAGATTTATCCCCTTTTTCTTCCTAACGTAGCTGCTTTATTCACATGGGCTTCTCATAACGAGCCAGTTCCTTCAGGTCTTTTAAAAAACAGTTGAATTAAATGACTGTCAATTTGTATTCAAATTAAGAAATCACAAGAAATGCAAACTAATCTTCCAACTCAGGCACATTATTTTTAGTGCTATTATGAAGAGTCTCTTCCCCATGCAATTAATGGGTATTGGAACCCAGAGCCTTGCCAGCTTACGAGTTGTGTGGCCAGTATTTTCATTTCAGTACATTTATTGTTGCAATTTTCATTTTCTAATAGTTTACTTTACAATTAATTTATAAGTCACTTAAGTATTTTTCAATCTATACCATGTAGGCCTGAGAAACTTTACCTTTCCTGATACCGCTGTTAAAACAGGGGGGATATTGTGTTCTCCTCACAAAGGGCGAAGTTGTCTTGGTCCAGCAGTTTGTCCATCTACATTTTTTCTGCTGTGAAACTGTCAATTTTATTAAACACATCCCATTTTTGTGTATTTATATTAAATTGAATTTCCTACTTGGCTTCCACACAATATGTCATTTTCAGGTATTATTTTCAGTGAGCAGCTTCTTTGGTAGTATATTTGGGAATTGACTTTGTCTCAGAAGTATTGTTTGATGTTAAAAAACACATTTCAGTGCCATGTTTAAGTGATTTCACATTTAAGGATTTTAATAAATTACATGAAATTGCCAGATGTTGACTTTAGAGGGCAGTTTCTGATGGTTACATTTGAAAGGCTTGTTTCACTAGAACATTCTCCATGTATAGGAGAAGTACTTTGTTTTTAAAGTTCTAGTATTTTTTTAAAAATATGTTTTTATTGATTTCAGAGAGAGAAAGGGAGAGGGAGAGAGAGACAGAAACATCAAGGATGAGAGAGAGTCATTGATTGGCTGCTTCCTGCATGGCCCCTACTGGGGATCAAGCCCCAAACCAGGGCATGTTCCCTGACTAGGAACCAAACTGTGACCTCCAGGCCTGCAGGTCTATGCTGAACCACTGAGCCATGCCAGAGGGGCCAAAGTTCTATTATTTTTAAGAAAAATAATTTTTCATGGTAGGTTTTATTGATGGGAGCATAAGAAGTAAAATCTTTCTAATAAGGTGAGAGTGGTTATATAGTGAGAATTTTTGCTCACAAATTTTAAGTGATTAGTGTGGCAAATGCAATACCTTAACATTATTGTCAATATGGGAGAGGAAAAAGTGTGTTTTCTTCCTCAGTGGTGCCAAAGGAAATCACAATTGTGGATAATATGGAAAAGTTTTGCTATATAAATATCATGTGGATTTAGAGTTTTTCATTCTAATGTAAGCAGTGGTTAGTTTTGTTTGTTTTGTTAAGAGGGCTACATGGTTGTTTTAGATTTAATTTTTATTCTATATATTAATGCATTTAGAACTCTTAATTGTTTTTTGATTAAAAGAACACCTGCATATGACCCTAAGTTATTTTCAAAACCAAGCTATGAAATAATTTGAAGATGCCAATGACAGATATATCTTGGTTTTACATCAAATTTACATGTATACACACATACATATATATGTTTGCATGTGTATAGATACACATTTGCATATAAGTAGAAATGTTTGCATTTGTGTATATGTTTTTATCACATGCTGCCTAGCAAAAGTTGTTCCTTTTGGACAAACAGTGCCATCATGACAAACAAGTGATGAGCTGTCCCTAAAGGCCTGGCATAGATGATGAAATCTATTCTCTGGAAATAGACTAACCAGCCATTTAAGGTTTAGATAAATCAATAGACCAAATAGCATAAACTCATGGGCTTTTATTCCCATGCCTGCCAGCTGCTCTCATGCCTATACTTTGTAAAATATAGATCTCCTTTTCTAGCAAATGACACCAAGCCATTTGGCAGTCATCAATTTGTCTTTAATATTTTTGTCATCTGGAAGTGATTGTGAAAAATTTGAGGGAGTTCTGATTTAATTAAGCATTTCCTGCTATGCCATGATAGAGGAGTCTTGTTTTTTCACATGCATAATATTTCCTGTGCTAATTGGTCTTTTGTATTCCATGGCAAAAACAGTCGACTTGGACTTTCCCTTGATGTGGCTGATTGGATTGATTAGGGAGCAGTGGATATGAAATGAGATTCTGTTAATGTCATTCTTTCCCTATAAAACTGCAATCAGGACCAGGATGAGTTCTGAATTTGTGTTCATGTCTCGTTGCAGTTTGTAAGTACACAGTGCATGAGCGCTGTGTGGCTAGAGCACCTCCTTCTTGCATCAAGACCTATGTGAAGTCCAAGAAGAACACTGATGTAAGTGTGTGGCAGCGCTGGCTTTCTGAGGGTGGTGTTTATGGGAGCCTCCTCTTACAACCCCACTCTTGTTCTGTTCTAGGTCATGCACCATTATTGGGTTGAAGGCAACTGCCCAACCAAGTGTGATAAGTGCCATAAAACTGTCAAATGTTACCAGGGCCTGACAGGACTGCATTGTGTTTGGTGTCATATCACAGTGAGTAACACTGGAAAACAAATCTCTAGAATTCGCTTGCTTTGAAGACCGTATTCTCATATTCTCCAAGAGTCTACCCCTCGAAGAGCACCCTGACTTCAGACTAAGCATAAAACCATGGAAGCTTCTTGTTTTATCTGGCTCCCAAATGGATGAGGGTCGGAGTTAGACTTGTCTTCATAGAATCCTGGATTTTAGAGCTGGTGACAACTTTAGAGATAATACCATCATACAGTTTTCAAGTTGTGATCCATAGAGCCATAAGAATTATCAGGAAAGTAACCAGAGTCCTAGGAGAGGCATGGGCAATGAGCATGGGATACTGATTGGATGGTGTTCAGCTGTCCCTCTACTCCACAACCCTATTATGGTAGAGTTTTCTGTTTTACACATGTAAATTTAGTTTAATCTCAGAATCTCTGGGCTTGAAAAGGGTAGAAAAATGAACAATGTGGCACAAAATCTTAATTATATAGTAAAGATGGTAAGACCAAGGAAAGCTAAGCAAACTGACCTCTTGACCACGTGGCTAGGTAGAGAGGCAAGTGGGCTCGCATTTAGTTCTTGATGCTTCTAAGAACTCACCTGTCTCTTCTTTACAACACGCAGTTGCCTTCTTTCTTCAGTACAATCATAAGTTGAGGGATAAAAGATAGAGATGTAAACTCATTTGTGGTCTTGACAATTGACAGCTGAAAAGGAAGAGGGAAGTTGGTCTTTCCTGGGAAACTTTAAGACTTGACCTGGTTTGCACGGTTGTTAAAGCCAACTTCAAATAACCTCTGGAATAAATGCAGTTGTTAGATGGTAGCTCTAGTGTTTCATGTTTATTTCCCAGAGATTAATTAGAATGAACATTTTCAAGAATAGCCATTTTTGACAACATAGTAAAAAATTATTTATAAGAGTGGGTTTTTTTCTTTTCTTTCAGTTGGTTTTGTTTTTTCTAGCTAGTGTTCAAGTCCTCTTGTTATAGGACAAATTGTTCTTGGACTTGTGAGAATGAAACAGTAGGGAGCACTGTTTCAGTTAAGTAAATGGGCTTCTCTCCACCCCATTTAAAATTTTTTTCTTAAACACACATACATACACATAGGATAGTGAGAAACACAAACTCTGACTTGCATTTCAAAAATAAGATTAAGTACTTTTTTAAGTGAACACATTTTCTTAATTGATTTCAGCTATTAGTTGAATTGTAGTTACATTTGGAATTTCCCCAATTATGGGAAACTTTCAGTTTTTGAAGTATTTAGTAATTATAATAAAGTGTCCAACAATGATTTAAATTACACATATGAATCGCTCAAACACATTGAGTTTTCAGTTTTAAGAAAATCACAAAGATTTTCTTTTTAAAAAATTCATGTGCATTAAAAATAGTCATTTTTTTGCTACATGTCTATAAAATATATAATTTTTATTTCAGCTCTTGTAGGAGCCTGCTCCTTGTATTTTTCCTGTATAGTGCATTTTTCACTAGTTATATTTTTAACATAAGCTGAAGTTAGAGACTATCAGAACTTATTTCTTCGTTGTATTTTAAGTTATATTCTCATTCTTCATAAATTTCAAATGTAATGTCTTAAGTTTATTATTTTTCTTTACTTTTTCATTTCTTGAAAAAAATCATTGTGTTTTAAATGAGTACTCAGCTCGAACACTCTAAAAATAAGCATTGCTACCTCTCCTAAAACAAAAGCTTTTAGAGTTTTTAGAATTTTCTTTCTTTGATTCCCCTTCTCCTTTCCCCATTTAATCTTTATGAAGTAGATCTTCCACCCTCTCCATTCTATGGGCGCCGCAGCCCTCAAAGTTATTGCTAGCAGTCTCTTATGGACACTCAAGGCATTTTAAAATAATTTTTTTGTTTCATATTCCATTTGTTTTTCTCATGTTTTCTTTCTTTCTTTTTTTTGTTTCTCTAATTTGTGACTCCAAAAAAATCTACATTTCTAGCCCAACCATTTGCCAAGTAAACCATTTATATTTGGTCTTGATCCTGACTCTAAGCTTGCAAGAAATTAGGCCCTTCCTTGTACAAGAGAGAGAGTTCTACTTCAGAACAAACTATACTTTTAAAAATCTCTGGATTTTTATGTTTAAATTAGTTCAGATGACAGGCCCTACCATCTTATTCTTAACTAAAGATCAATGTGTATGTGAAGATAATTCTATCCGTTCACCAGGACAGAACACAGTATAAACTATAAATGTCTTTATATCGCTGAGTTCTACTCAGGATATAAGCAGACCATGAGCACTGTGGTTTAAGGCCCACCTTGAGCTTATTTGCTGTAAACCTTAATCTCCAAGGGTCCCATGGGTATTTGGGTTCTGAAACAAGAATTGCCCAACAAACAAGAGTTCTCATATGTTCAGAAAAATAGATAGCTTTCTCAAAAGTAACTTGAGCCTCTGTGCACTTTTAGATATTTTATTTTAAGCAATTATAAGGACTAATTAATATATTGATTTGTGCCTAGGTTAAACAGAATAATTTACTCAGACCATTTATATATTTAATATAATTCATACTTTCTTCTTTAACTACCATGTCAAAATTTTAGTATAACTATAAAGTTGATTTGCTCTTGACTGGCAGTTACCTACTATGACTGATTGCCTTTAAATAAACTGAATCTACTTTCTTATCTTCTTAATACTTCGCAGAAAGTGCTATTCATGTAACAAAGAGCTAGCAGAAGTTGTGAAATTGATGGGATATGGCACCATCAATGTGAGGCTTTAAGAAGGCCTATATGAATGAGTTCCAGGAGGAAGAGATTGCAGAGAGAAACAAAGAGAATGACAGTTGACTTCATTTCAGGGTTTTCCAAATGCTATTACTTTTTTTTATAGATTAGTTTTGGAAATGGCTTGGGTCTTAGAAGTCAGACTGATCACATTGTTAAGATCGTCTTTCTCCAACAGATAAGATAGTAGTTATGTAGTCTTGGGCCAGGTATGTAATGGTTTTGGGCAGTTTCCTAATTTGTAAATTGGAGTTAATGATACCTGTATTGTAGGATTGTTAATAATAATTCAATGAGTAGGTGTGTTTAGGACAGAACCTCATACATAGTAAGGGCTCAGTAATAGACAATTATCAGCAGTGCAACTCCTAGCTCTCAGAAGACAGTCTATGAATATTACTCACGGCATTTTTCTCTCACCACTGGAAGGATATGTGGTTCCCCAGCCAAAATCAAGCAGCACTTACATGTTCTGAAAGCATCCAGAACCATGTGGTCCTGAATATCACTAAATCCTAGACAAAGCAGAATTATTTATAATTCACAAATAGCAACTATTCCAACTCTCTTTTCTATCAGACATGGCATCATCATGCTTGTAGTCATTGGAAGTAGAGTTAGAAGTAAATCTGTTTTATTCTTGTCTTTCACCTTTATCTTATACAGTCAACCTATCACTAAGACTTGAAATTTTCTCCTTAAAATATCTCTCTCTCTCAGATTTGAGTTTTTGTCTCCATCGTTCACAGCCCAAGTGCAAGCTCTTAGCACCTCTGAACTAGATTAGATCAGAATCTCTTGGCTTATCTCCCTAACAGAAGGTACTTTTCCTATAATGCAGGCTGCTTACCACCTCCAGAATCATCTTCTGAAAATACTAGTTTATTATCATATGCCACCTTCAGCAACCTATAATAGTTCTGTGATAATACATGCAGCCCTCGCCTTCTACCCCAACCTGCTTTTCAGTTCCTCAAATATCAGAGCCTAACCTAAGGCACATGGCATATATAATATTCCTCTCTATGTGTAGACCCTTAGATAACTGTGCATATTTGTTGACAGTCTCTTGGGAAGGTCACGCTCCCCTATTACCTGGTATTTTGCTTACTCTATTCACTTCAGTCTGCCCACTTTGAATTTTTACTACATCTCAAGAACCAAATTAAATTCTGAAATTTTCCTTGACACTAATATTTTGTTTTTTTCTGAATACTTTCTCTACTTTTAATCTACACCAAAAGGAAAGGCTGAACCTGGCCAGTGTGGTTCAGTTGGTTGAACATTGCCCCATGCACCAAGGGGATGCGGGTTTGATTCTTAGTCAAGGCACATGCCCAGGTTTTGATCTTGATCCCCAGTAGGGGGTGTACAGGAGGCAGCCAATTGATGATTCTCCAATGTCAGGATGTCCCTCCACCCATGCTTCCCCTGAAGGCTGAAAGGAAGAACTCTTCCTTGCCTCTCTCTTGCTAGTTTTGGTGGTTGTTGGCAATCCTTGCTACTCCTCGGCTTGCAGCTTCATTGCCAAATCTCAAATTCTGTTGTCACATGGCCATCTTCCCTCCATGTCTGGCTCTCTGTGTCCAGATTTCTCTCATTCTATAAGGTCTCAAACTAATCCAGTATAACTTCATCTGAACTTGAATACATCTAAAAACATCTTATTTCCAAATAGGTTCACATTCATAGGTCCCAGGAGTGAGGATTTCAGCATATCTTTTTGGGGACCCAATTCAACCCACAACACTTGGCAATCCATTATCCCTAAATCCAAATTTCAAGGGCCATGACTTATTCTAAGAAAATTGATTAAGTACAATAAGTTAATAATATATGTAAACCAGTCACTAGTATGCATTTGCCAAGTCAGAGTGTTCATTTAATTAGCTCTGTTTTTCCCTATGGCATCAACTACTACTTTATCTTCAACACCTCTTGCCTCATGACAAAGCTCAGCAGTTCTGATTAGATTTAACCACTTTTTATAAGGAGTTTACGTACTGCTGACAAGCAGAACTGCTAATTATGGATGAATGTGTAAAGGTACCTTTATTTCATATAATGTAGCCTAAGGTACATGACTCCAGTGCAAGTAGCCTTAACTCCAAGGCAGGGAGTTAGCATGCAGACATTTTAGGTGGAAGGACAGGAAAATACTCCTTTAATAGAGTTCTATTGCCCACAGTAAATCAACAACTCTTTATACTCCTGTCCTTGGTTGCTAATTAACTGTTACAGAGGTAAGTTTATTGTGAAATTTAATTTAACCATGACTTAAAAGGTGGGATTTTTGAGTCAAAACTGAAATGTGATGTAGTTCCTTTTTTGTTTTGAACAAGACATGTTATTTTATTAACATGTATAATTTTTCTAAAATATGATATTTCATATTAAATTGATATGAAGTGGGGTGGGAGAAATTCCTAGATGCATTTAAACAACTGTTACTTTAGCAAATCTGTATGATTTCAATAAAACCTACCACCTCAATTAAAAAAAAAAAAGCACCACTATTTAATGTACTATGTTATAACCTTAATTTAAACTTGCGACCAACATTGATAAAAGTATCTGTTTAGGTTCATATATCTTGAAAAGTAAATAGCACATTGTATGGTTATGCACTAAATTAATATAGAGCTGATATACACAATATAAAGATACATTTTTATAATGATAATCATCTTCTTATATTTATATCCTGCTCCTACTGAGATGAATCTCTGGTTACATTTACATATTGAATTACGAAGTTAAAACTAATGATGGGATCAATTATGCCCCATACTGAGCTGTGCACTTTGGAATGACTTTGAGAAAACAGGAGGGTCAAAAAAAAAAAAAAAAAAGCATCCACAGTGCACAGTGCTTTCGAGATTATGGTAAGGAAGGACTGTAATGGACAATAATATGGGTTTGTCAAAGAAATGAGGCTGTTTTTGGTGTAAAACCTAAAGTACATTTTTAATATAAACATTTCTGAGATTAGAAAATATATAGGCGGGGTCATAAAAGTTGCTAAATGGCTTCTTTAAGGTAAATATATCAGCACAAATATAATATGCATCTCTTTAAGGTCCTGTTTATTCTTATAATTCTTTTAATGTACCTTTAAGGTATTTGTTGTATCTGAGTTGACATACAATCTATCCTATGTTTGCTGTTGTCATGCAGAATTTGACAGTGTCTTCTTTCTCTTTTCCCAGCTGCATAACAAATGTGCTTCTCATCTAAAACCTGAATGTGACTGCGGACCTTTGAAGGATCATATTTTACCACCCACAACAATCTGTCCAGTGGTACTGGTGAGTTCTTCCTTCTCATGCTGCTTAACCTGGGGCATCTGTGACTAACTGGTAAACTATCCCACTAAATGCTTCCAGAGCTAAGCATCCATTGATCAAGGCAGAACTGTGTGGATATAAAATGCCTCAATACTTTGGAGAAGACACCTTTGCCCCTGTATTTCCTTCCTCCCTCATGGCACAGTAAACATTGTGTTAGGTGCATCGGACTGAAGCTGACTCAGGCTTTATCGCTGACTCACGCTGTACTTACCAGAAATTGAATAGGCAGAGCTCTTCTACATTTTACATGTTTTATAGATCGGGCTTCCCAGAATAAAGAATTTATTCCTATGGACAATTCTGCTGGGGATGCACATTATATATCTGCAATGTTGAGGTGTCTCATCTAGGTCAGAGGCTACCTAGAATGAGGACACATACCTTGGAGAAAGCTATGTGCTGCCATTTGGAGTATTTTATTTTTTATTAGTGAGCAATAAATTGAACTACCAGAAAGGTAATGATTTAGTTCATTAAGTATACAAGTGACAAATGCATTTAGAAGATAAGGTAAGTCTGAAAAGAACAAACCTTGCTAGAAAGAGAAGCAGATATTTGAACATAATATTCATAATGCATTTCAAAACCCAAATTGTCTCTGACATGGAATACTTCTTTCACAAAACAAACTATTTTATATCCATAATGCAGTTTTCATTTTTAAAAACAACATGAAAATTAAGTAGCTTAGACTTTAGTTGGATGTAATAAAAATACAACTAAGAAATGTTAGACAAATACTTTTCTAAAGGTCAACTTAGAAATTAATCAAATTACTCAAATTACTCAATTTGCACCCACTTATGATTCATTTTGTAATTATCTGTAAAATACTGGTTGTATTTTAAATGCCCTTATTTAAAAATTAACTAAAAACTCTACATTTTCTCAAACTACAAATACAGAGCAAAGGAAAAGTACCTCCACATTGCTGAGGCTAGCAATAACTAATTCTAACTTTCCTTTCTTCATGTAAAATTTATTAGACATCCTGTAGTAAATAGGATTAATTAAAATTAATGAGAGCCTTTTAAAATAGTTTTCATTTTAGATGAATTTTGGTGTTATTTTTATACTTTTATAGTATTTTCTTAAAGAGAAAGGACTTGTAGAATTTTTAAAATATTTTTGCTTTTTAAAAAGTGGAGTAATTTTACTGGCTTAGATGCATTCCTGACCTCAGATTTTAAGTCTGAGGACTAACCTGTTATGCTATTCCGTCATCCAGCTGCCTTTGTAAGTTCTACTCAGTTCTGCGAGCCAGAGCACTATTTCTTTGGCCCACATAATGTCAACTTCCGGTCACCTAAAGTCAGACATGCGATGGATTCTTTTTGTTATTCTACTCTTTTTTGTCTGAGAGAATCAAATGTAAAGAGCATGTGTTACACGAACATCCTTCTCTCAGTCTTGCAAACCCTGTTATTGCCTTGTAGATACTTGATTCTGAAGATTTATTTTCAATCACTAATTCTTACTGCCATTTTAACCATGATACGCATCTCACTATTTGCTATTTTTTCATTTTTGTGGTAATATCTGCTCTGAGGTGTTGGGCACTATTGACTACCTCATCCTGCAGCTTCTTCTACCTCTGGCTGACTTTCGTTTCTGCCACACTCTCCTAGTCTTCCTCTGTTTCTTTGGATGCTTCCTTTTAGCGTCTTTCCTGGATTTCATGACTTCAACCTGCCTTGTGTTGATGCCTCCCTGTGCTCTGCCCTCGCATGTCACAGCTTTCCACCCTCAACTTCTTCCACCTTTACTCCTTCCCAGTGGGATCCTGTTTATTTAGTCCCGTTTTCTTCGTGCTAATGTTCTCTAAGAAAAGCAGGTGAGGTTCAGACTCAGTTATTGCAAAACGGCAAGAAGTGTCATATCCATCACATTCTAGAAAATATAAAATGAAGGTTTAAGCTATTTAGTTTGAGTTTTTTTTTCTTTTGCTTTGACTCTGTGGTCAGGAAATGGTTATTGAATGAGTGATATAAACTCAATATATATCCCTAATTCCTAGTTGAGGTATCTTAATGATATACTCAAAGCCAAGCAGTCTTCTGATATTTTAGAACATCTTTTCAGGTGTTACTTATATATTTTCAACATGTCTATAACATCCTTGAGAGCCTTTCAATCTCTCCCTAACACTTGTATTAACTTTAAGTTAATAATTCCATAGATATGTGCTCTCCTGTTATAGAAATTATTAAGCTAAGCATCTTTTCTGCACTGATGATATGCTTTTATAAGCATGCACTACAAATGGATTCCACAGACAATTGCTCTTGATAGTGCCTATTGCCATAAAAATGAACTAAAACCAACTACTCTGAAATTAAAATCAAAATGTAACCATCAATGATTCCATACATCAGATATAATCACTGTTTACTGGGGTTGAAATTGGCTCCTAGCATATTTTGTGGACACTATCATAAAACTACACTACTTAAAATTTATGTAGTATAGGGATTTTACTGAGATTTTTTATGACTAATTTTATGTGTGTAGCTACTTATAATGCTTTCTTTGAGAAAATTTTTCAGCAAAAATGATTACAACCACAGTTCAATTACTGCCATATCAAAGTGAACTCGGAACTGTTTACAAAGGTAGATTTCTGCATGGTCTTTCCACATCCCTTCCCCAAACAAATATAAAGTGAATCCAGTGTGTTCAGTTAGGTTCTTAATGCACAATTTGATTTCTATTAAAGGCCATTAACCCTTACCAATTAATGTCAAACCAATGTTCTGCCATTCATGGACTTCGTTAAAAGACATATTCTTGATTCTTGTTCTAGATCACATCAGAAATCTCTACTGTCTAGTCCTTATCAAAGTGACATGCAAAAAACTGTAATAATTCCATAAGAAACATGTCTGACTAACATGCAATCCGCTCACTCTTTATGTCCTAAATTTTACTCCGAACATAAGACAGACTTGGTCCAGGTTGTTTTGGTCCCTTAAAGATTTGCTTTAATTAGATTTATACTCACCTATATGTCAGTAACCTGCACTGAAAGTTATTTTTTAATAAATCACATGAAACACCCTATTGTGACAAAGAAAGATAGGTTGTTGGAGATGCCTTCATTACCTAACAAATCCCTGTTGGCTGTTGATCATGGTTTATTGTCTTTTGGACCTATGAGTCTTATTACTGTCATGTTTTATCTTCTATCCATAGAAAGCATAGAGTTAAATTTATACCCACATTAGTCTATGATGTTGGTATAAATGTTATTTACTTCTATGTGCTAATCTATAACTTTATTACTATCCTATCCATAAATTTTCCTTCACTATAATGGCCTCATTTAGTACTTTAAAATTATTTTTGATGGCACATAAATTTACTAGGTCACAGAAATCAATGGAATAGGCTAGATAAAGTTCCCTTTATTCTTAGAGTAATTTCATAGAGGAACCTTTAAATTTGATCAACTTCTATAGAATGGTGGTATAGACTTGTATTCTTGCCAAGTTTTTTTATCTATATTTTTTATGATCAGGGAAACTGGGTCTCTAGGAGTATACTTGTTTTTATAATGATTCTTCAGTTTTTGTTGTTTTTATTTTAAATTTACCTTTATTGTTGAAAGTATTACAGATGTCCCCCTTTTACCCCCATTGATCCCCTCCACTCCGTATCCACCCCATCTCCAGGCCTTCCCCCTACGAATGTCTGTGTCCATAGGTTTTGCATATAAGCATATAAGATCCTTGATTAATCTCTCCCCACCCACTCCCCCACCCCTGCCTTCCCTCTGAGATCCCTCAGTCTGTTCCATGCATCTATGTCTCTGGATCTGTTTTATTCATTGGTTTATTTTATTTATGATATTCCATGTATGAGTGAGATCATGTGGTACTTGTCTTTCTATGACTGGCTTATTTCACTTAGTGTAATGCCCCCCAGTTCCATCTATGCAATTAAAGATGGAGGTGGACTGAGTGGAAGCTACACTGACACTCTCCCCAGACCAAACTGGAATTACAACTAAAATATAGAAGAGCCATCCTGCATAATCAGCTGCAATTGAAGACTAGCTGGAGAGCACCCTCAAAACCAAGGATGAAATATGGAGACCACACAGAGACTGATAGGAAGTGCGGAGGCATGAGAGTGCTGGCTGGGCTCCCACAGGCAGCAGCTGAAGGTCCAGAAGGATATCTCAACTGTGGGAGATTCCCACTGAGAACTCTGGGGCCTAAACCCCAGGCTGGACTTCCCAGCCAAGAGCACCAGAACTGAGAAAGGTGCCCACATAACATCTTGCTGTGAAAAGCAGCTGGGTTTCTGTCTGCCAGGGAGAGATGGCTGGAAATGCTGGCACCCTCTTAAAGAGCCAACACACAAAGTTTCGTGTGCAGCCACTCACCTTGGTGTCCAGCAAAGGGAGGCCAGTGTGGACTGGAGCTGTGTGAGGAGAATCTAGGGTTGTGGGCTCTGGAGATAGAATTCAGAGGGCACCCCTCTGGATTCCTGTGCCAAGTCATTCCTTCATACTGCAGAGGCAGATATTTACCTTCCAAGCAGCTTTTGCCTAAGGGGGATGCAGTTGCCCCATCCTGCTGGAAAACTTCTAGCCTTACCCCTTGGAGTTTCTATAGCCTGGGGCTCATTAAGAGAATCAAATTAATCAGCCTGCAGGCAGAGGCAGACATCAGAGTGCTTTGAGTCTTTGCCTGATCTGCTTCAGGACCCAGGCCTTGGAAAACTAGACTTTGGTGTGCATCTTGGTCCTTTCCAAATGCACCCAGCCCCAAAACAAGGGTACCTCAAGCCATGGGTTGTTGATAGCTCCAAACAGGGTACTCAAGGCCAGTCACAAACAGGATCTAACATTGGCCTCCACCAGACAGCCTCCAAAAAGACTGAGAGTCCTAGCAGACCTACCTAATACATAGAAACAAACCCAAACAGGCAGCCAAAAGGGGGAGACAAAACAAATAAACAAACAAACAAACAAAAAAACAAGCCCCAAATGAAAAAACGAGAGAAGTCTCCAGAAAAGGAGCTAAATGAAATGGAGATAAACAATCTGTCAGATACAGAGTTCAGAATAGTGATTGTAAGGATGCTCAACAGCATGTAAAAAGATATGGAAACTATGAAAAATGACCATTCAGTAATGAATAATGACATAGCAGAAATAAAGAATATATTAGAAGGAATGAACAGCAGATTAGAGGAAGCTGAGGATCGGATCAGCAAATTAAAAGACAGGGTAGAAAAAAATCACTCAATCAGAGATCCAAAAAGAAAAAACAATTAAAAAACAGGAGGATAGTCTAAGGGAGCTGTGGGACAACATGAAATGTAACAATGTTCAAAGCATAGAAGTGCCAGATGGGGATGAGAATAAGCAAGGGATAGAGAATTTGTTTGAAGAAATAATGGCAGAAAAATTTCATAACTTGGTGAAGGAAAAAGTCACACAAGTTCAGGAGGCACAGAGAATCCCAAGCAAGAAGAATCCAAAGAGGTCCATGCCCAGACACATCATAATTAAAATGCCAAAAATTCAAGACAAAGAGAGAATCTTGAAGGCAGCAAGAGAAAAGCAATTTGTTACCTACAAAGGAGCTCCCATAAGGTTGTCAGTTGATTTCTCATCAGAAACTCTATAGACGAGAAGGGAATGGCATGAAATATTCAAGGTAATGCAAAACAAGGACCTGAAACCAAGACTACTCTATGATTCTTCAGTTTGAAAGAGACTTTTATTCAATTTCTTCTGCCACTATCAACAAAAGAGGACTTCGGGTGTCTCATGAGGAGAGGCATTTTAAACTTTATGTTTAAACAGTAATATAAATCAGATTATCATAAAAATCATTTTTATTATATTTAGCTCCTTGACTTTAGTTTTCTCTATACATAAAGGAATTAGTGTACATTATTATTTAAAAGCTATATTTTTATTCTCTAAATAAGGGGTTAAATATTTTAATTTTTTTCTTTAATTTTTCAATTACATTTGACATTAAGTATTATATTAGATTTATCTATATGGTATAGTGGTTAGGCATTTATATAATTTATATACTGAATACCGCAATAAGTTTAGTATCCACCTGACACCATACAAAGTTATTACAATATTATTGACTATATGCCCTATGCTATACTTTTAGGGGTTACTTATTTAGTCATTTTTGATACCAATATGTCTTATTAAACCTTATAAATTAAAATATAGGAATGATACAGTGATGATTACTTTAAGCTTTAATTTATACTGTAGAAAAGTATTCACTGTTTATATACTGTCATTCTATGTCTTAAAGTATTTCTAAGATCATTACTGATAATCCATATATATTAGTTTTATGTATAATACTTGCAGTGCTAGATTCTTTTTGTTTTTCTATTTTCTCCTTTTCATTGTCTTTTATTAAAATCAATGGAACTAAAAATTCAGATAGAACAGGTCTCTTATTTCTCATAAGTTTGATTCTATTGGTCAAGACAGAGAAGCAGATTACACATATGGTGTGATAAATATTAACTTATAGGGGCTCTAGAGGAGAGGACACCTTAATCCATCCTGCAGCTAATACAAAGAGTAAATGAAAACTTTCTTGAGGAAATTATGCCTGAGCTAGATCTTTGAGAATAAGTCAACTTATTGGCTTTTCCAGTATAAATAGGAGACTACATAATCAGGTTTGTGTTTTAGAAAGATTATTCTGCTAGCAACATGGTTTAAAACAAATTTAAAGTAGGGAACAGAGGATATATGAGAGTGTAATTATAGGATTGTGAGGTGCATAGTCAAAAACCATGAACAGAGTAACAAAGTGAGGGAACCGGGAGAGAAGAGTGTAGTAGAGAGCAGAATGAGAGTTTGATTTTCGAATAGATTAGTTTCAAAGGATGATCAAGTCCATTATGCAGCCATGGATCGTGGTGGCTCAACTGTGTGTAGAGGAGTTTCACTATATGTTAGAGGTTAAGGAACTTGGGATAGGGTATTGCACAGTCTCCTCAAAACCAGCAGGATAATTGCAGGGTCTTGATGAAATGCTTGCTATATGACAGTAATGGATAAGTGTAGAGAGGAGAACTTTGATATTCCATGAGCCTCTGCTTTGGGGATGGGGAAATGTTAATTTTTAGGGAAAGCTAATAGATTCTCATCAAAATGATAGAACTGGTAATGGTTGAGAGAATGAGCAGCTTCTTTTCAGAAGTATAATAGGGAAAGTGGCAGACTTAATAAAGAAAATAATTTGTTTATTTTAAGCAAAGATTCCATAGAGCCTGGTATAAAGTTTTGAAATGAGGTGAGATATGGAAGATCAATTGAGGAGAATAATGGGGAAATAAGCATGGGATAGCGAAAATCAGAAAGGATAGAGTCCTTTTCTAACATGAACTGTGGATCTGTGAGCAAGTAGTTTCCTTCAAATGGTTACAGAATGGTGGCCAATGGCTGGTGTCCAGAATATAAAAAGAATTGATACAAATCAATAATAAGCAACCAACAATCTAATCAAAAGGGCAATAGACATAAATAGGAGTTTAAACAATATGTATCCATATACATATGACCTGTAAACATATTGAACATGTGTTTACCATCAATACTTATCTGGAAAATGCACATTTAAATCTTCATAAGTAACACTACACACCAATGAGAATGATTAAGACAATTAAAAATCCTTAGCTTTGGAAATGACATGAAACAATTGGATTGTTCATACATTGCATGTTGGAGAGTAAATTGGTTTAACTGCATTAGAATACTGTTTGGAAGTATACTCTATATTTATATTCTGTTTTTCCCCACACTAATTTGTGACATGAGGGAAATCATTAGTATTTTTGTACATCTGTATTCCATTCATAAAATGGAATTAGATGTATTAATTCATAAATATTGCTTAGAAGTATGCCAAGTACATAGTAGGTGCTCAGTTAATATCTAATATTACTGTTATTTTAAGTATTACATAGCAATTTAAAAAGTACATTTTAACATAAAAGAACTCTGTATTTATTAAATAAAAGTTGTAAATACAATATAAAATGAGAAAAAATTAAAAATCTGTAATCAATTATATAAGAAGAACGATTATTAGTATATAAGTAGAATCACTATTAAAATTTTCCTCTTGACTTTTAGGTGTACATATTTGACATTATTGTAATTAAGCTTAATATATCATTTGACTTCCTATTTTTTACACTTAAGTTAATATTATTTATATCCATATACTATGGAACATCTCTATTATTGGCTGCTTATTATCTCATTACTTGAAAATATCATAAGTTAGTTGAAACAGTATTTATATCTAGCATCTTTCAATTACTTATTTTGTTATAAATAACATTTTTGTGAACATCTTTATGAAGAGTAGCTACTCCTGGTAACTCTCTAATCAGTATTGCAAAGTATCGTTTTTCCAATACTGCATTATTTTGTTCTACAGGTGAATCAGATGTCACAGTATAGTTCTTTCCTTACTATAAACACATTTTCAAATCAGGAACATAGTGATTGGGTTTTTTTCTAAAACCAAAAATTAGTTTTAGAATAAACTATTAATTTTTTAAACATTTAAAAATTAACTTTAGTAATTATTTTATCTTACTTTTAAACATACATAATATCAGAATATACAGGAAAAGTAATATTCATTGACAGGAAGAGATATGACATAAAACAAGTGCGTTTATCATCATGCCCTTTGGACCGATTGTTGCATGTGCTTCCTGGAATGCTTTCTCTTGTTATAATATCCTATATTACTTAAAATTAACCTTTAGAATGCCCACAAGATAAATAAAGCTTATTTGCTGAAACAAAAGAAAACAAAACCATGTGGAAAATATAAATTTTAAGCATATTCTTTAGATTTGATTTAAATGGTTCCAGTTCTGCCTCTCTTTTTTCTTCATTGTGACTCTGTAAACTTGGCCAAGTTGTGGTGTTGCTGTAACAGCAATCTCTGTATCTATGTTAAATTCTCTTCTTCCGATCTTGCTTGCACTTCCACAATGATAAGAATTCCACAAAAGTATGCACTGTAGAAATGGTGGTTGAGTCTTAAATAGCATAGAGTATGTTAAGTCTTTCCTCAGAGCATGTGTTTAACTAAGTCACCACAACTCAGCCAAGTCAGAAGGCTTAACTAAGTCATCACAACTCAACCAAGTCAGAAGGTTTAACCAAGTCATCACAACTCAACCAAGTCAGAAGGTTTAACTAAGTCATCACAACTCAACCAAGTCAGAAGGTTTAACCAAGTCATGACAACTCAGCCAAGTCAGAAGATTTAACCAAGTCACTACAGCTCAGCCATGTCAGAAGGGCTGTTTGGGGCTGAAAGTTTCGTGCATGTTTCTTCCACAGCCCAAGTATTCCGGGCTCTTTCTGTTCTGTCACTTGTCTCTAAACAGCAACAAATGACTGCTTCAAAACGAAACATCATTCATTTAAAGTAGTGAGGGAGATATTTGAGCTCTCTGTGGTTCTGAAATTTGGCTTTTGGATTCTCCATAACCTTATTTCCTATACTAGTTACAGTCTCTTAGAAGTGTCGAGTCTGGTGGAAAGGTGCAAACAGTTGGATAGGATGAGACTTGCCGCACTGAACTTTAGTTTTTATTAACATCATTTTAGCTGCTTCCCCCTTCCTTTCCATTTACCTCTTTAACCTTTAACCACAGTTACTGAAGTCATCAATTTTCTTGAAATTCTTTATGTAATGTACCATGGGTTTGTGCCTTTGCAATTTTCTTTTTTGTCTAAAGAGTGGGACAAAGCACATTGGCAGTGCTCAATAAATGTTTCATCAATGTCATTTCTTAATATTCATTTAATTAATATTCATTAAAGATCAATTCATAATTGTCATCATAGTAATGATAGGCAAAAAGGAATCTCATTTTTTTTATATTTTAAAAATCTAACTCAGACTCAATTTCATGGTATTGTTCATAAAGTATATCTGCTTTTAATTTGTTTTATTTTCTAAAATATGTAGAATTAAATTCTGTATGTTCCTTTTGCTTTTTGTCAATGGTTTTCTGATTTAAATTCTAATAAGTAACACATTAAGCACTGGAGAGCTTTAATGTTTGTAAAACATGTGTACACCTATTTTAGTTGGACACAGTCTCCATATACATACGCTTTAAAGGGGCATCGTATAAGAAATGAGAAAAGGAGCCATGAACACCAAGTAATGACACTTGTGAGATGAACCATTTATGTTGCCTTGTTTTAGTTAGATTAGTTTTATTGGTTTCTGAAGAAGCCATCCTTATGTTAATCTAAGCTTTATTATGTAGAATGTGTATACTTATAAACAATCTAATCTAGAGAAAAAGTTGATATATTATGGTTAACTATGTTTTTACCGAAATGAATATGGTAGTGTTCTGTTTTTAGGATTCTAAAATATTACTTCTAGTTAATTTTATAATAGGGTTATAAAAACATTCCTACATATTTCAATGATATTATATGCCTAAAATATAGCTGTATCTAGAACAATTTATAATATTATTTTATGGAAACAAACTTATACCTCTTTGGTTTTTGTTGTGATTTATAGAGTACCAGAAACAAAATGCTGATATAATATAATGAGAAGTTTAATTAGTTTAAAATCTTATGAAGATGTAAAATGTGTAGCCAAAAAATGAGCATTACCTAAGGAAGGACTATCAAAATGTAAAATCTGTCAAATAGGTTGAAACAAAACAAAGAATATTATATATGTGTCTGATTCAAAAGTGAAGATACAGGTTTATGTATTAATGAATTAAGTTATTCTACAACTTATTGCCAACAGTATTCAAGGCAGCTTATGTGAATATGCAGTAAGCAGTAATATAAAACATAATTTTTTGCCAAAATTAAGTTAGACTTAGAAATTGATAGAGGTAGTTTGCAAATTTATCCCTGAGTTTCTTAGTAGCCTTAGAAAAAAGGGGGAAATATAGGCTTGGCAGTATTTACAGCATAAAAATAAACCATTCACTTTTATTGTTACTGTTGTTACTGAGATCTGAGATTAATTTCTTCCATATAAAATTGTGATTGTAGGGTCCTACACCTTAAATTTTAAGTACGACAAAAATCAGAATCCCTTCACCACTAGGTATTTAAGGATAAATTTCACCTTGCAGTATCCTGTGGTTTTAATGATTCCAGATGAAGTGGTGGTGATCATAAAGTATTTATATACATGCTTTCCTCTGTTTTATTATCAGAGATAACTTGCCTATTTTCAACCTTCACTTGAAAGCAAACATAGATTTACATATAACTTTTGGTCCATACTGGCATACCTCAGAGACATTGCCCGTTTGTTTCCAGACCACCGCAATAAAGTGAGTTATAGGAATACCTGGAGGATAGTGTGGTTTCAGTTCCATGTTAATGTAGTAAAGCAAGCGTCACAGTAAAGCAAGGCATAATCTTCTTGCTGGTGTGGGTCTTGTCTTCCATTTGTAAAAAAAGTGCACACAACACCAGGGAAGTCCAATCAAGCAAAGCGCGATAAAATGAGGTCTGCCTGTACATCACTTTCATGTATATATGCCAAGATTTTTGATTCACTTTGTCTTTGGTCCTTAGTTAAACCTTCGTGTCCCCTTCATGTGGAATAGGATAGTGTAGTTCTGCTGAGACAGCCATGCCTACTCCTTGCTACCCAATTTGATGATAAACTATCATTTCAAATTCTGTTGCTAATACTCACAGGAGCTTTGATCAATTCTGCCCCATTTGTCCAAGGAAACCCAAATCCTGGAGGAATACAGTATACCACCCAATGCTCTATTCCTTATTACCTTACTCCAGTTTCATCCCAACTACAAAAATGTTCAAATATTTTTGTTTGTTTACAATTTCTCCAGCATCGTTGGGTCATCTAATGTCTATATTCCTCCAATTTCTTTCCCTTTAGCATTTTCTGGTCCCTTATAACTCATTTTTGTCCTTTCATGGCATTTGTCAGAACCTGTAATAACATGCTACTGATCTGGTAATTTACAACGGACACACTCCAAGCAGGTGAAGCCTAACACGCTTATCTCAGGGAGCACTCAGCAGCACCATGGTTTGAGTCCAGCACTTGAACTTCTCATGTTTTGTCCCTAGTGTGGGTCTGCCCTAGAACCCATAGCAGACATAGAGCTGTTCTTTCTCCTGTGCAATATTATTTTCTATATTTGTATCAAATGTGATCTTTGTCTGCCTCTTAATGTAGCCATGAATATATGCACGTGTGAAGATAGACTCACTGTGTGAAATCCCCTCCTCCCATCCTCCTCAACCCACGTAATTCAAATATCTGACTGTACATGGTCTAAAACTGCTCTTGCCATCTATCTTAAATCCAGCAGTACTCTATTGGGTTGGATTCCCAAAGAGCAGAGCATGAAGTAGTGATTTATTTAAAAAAAATTTTTTTAAGGGTGGTAGAAAGCAAGAAAGGGAAGGGACATATTTTGATCAATGAAGAAGTCACAGGGAGAATTTAAGATTTACCTCATCTCTTGGATGCTCTGGGACAAAAATTATACCCTAGGATTGTTTTTAATTCAGTTCAAATGGACTGGCTTCTCTCAACCCATATTTTAACTTAAGGCAAAGGGGTGGTGTTTTGTTTTAACCGTGTCAATCATTGATTAGCTGTGGGCTTCTCCAGATAGGAGGAGCTCTCAGGAGACCCTACTCCTGTGAGCAAAGGATCTTCAGAAAATGGGGCAGATGAGAGGGCTTCAGCAGTCAGCACTGATAGCAGTTGGGGAAAGGTGTTCTGTCCGGGAAACAAGGGATCTGCTTTGGGCTACCAACAGGGTTCCTAGACTCTGTTTCTAAGTAGGATCATTTTTGAATCCCCTCCAGCATTTGACAGTATTTAAAACGCTCTGTTCCCATAAATGTGACACTCATAGAAAACATCCCTACTAGTTTTCCTTCTACCTCTCTAGCCACACTTTACTGATACTCTAAATTCCTGTCTTTTTCTTTTGAAGTGTGTTTGCTTCCATTTTAAATTATGTTCTTGTGTTGTTATAAGGGATCATTATAAGGGATCTCCTCCAATCCTGTGAATACAATTACCACTTTTGCATCTGTCCATGTAAACCCAAATAGTGAGCTTCATGTTGTAAATGTCCCCTTATATGTCCCACAGAAGTCTCCATGTCCCTACATGCCGAACTGAACTGAAATCGTCTCCTGTGGAACCGCTCCCTGTGCTCACTGAATAGCACCATCATCATTCCTAACACTCGCACTAAAAGGACTTAATCTCTTTATCTCTGGGACCTAATTCGATTTGACACGGAGTAGATGCTCAGCAAATGTTTGCTGAATTAATGAATAACATTCAGTCAGCTCTTTTTAATCCCATCCCTTATCACTTTTTCCTGTGTCAAGAAGAAATACACTAGACAGCAACAATATCAAATAAAAATTACAATGAATAAATGACAGAGGCTTATTTTTTAAAATCATTGATATCCTATGATAATTGAATTTTTTTTTTTGTTATAAGCTGATGAAATTCAGTTTGAAATATGTGATGATGAGGTACCATTAGTGGATGTCAAAATAGCATTGTGTTTAGTTTCTGGAGTGACCCTTGAAGTATTTTATAGTTATTACTAAATTTTAAAAAACTAGTGCTCTAGTTATATAAACTACCCAATATATGGTACTGTGAAATGCCCAGTATTTCAAATAAAGTCATAGAGAGCTTATAGGCAACATTTCTGAATTCTGAGGAGACTTAAGACATTTTCCTCTGGATATCAAATCATATTTAAAATCTTTTTTTTTTTTTTTTTTTAAAAATACAGCTTAAACAATACAGCAGTCCATGTAAAAATATCATAAACATTCACTCATAGTGTAGTAGTGTAGTTCAGAAAATGAATATTGGTGCTTATTACTACATGGAACTTTAAAATTGTTCATATTCTGTTAGTAGGATATTGTCAGTTTTGCGGTGATTAGCCTTAGTTTAGGTGCTATTTTAGTTAATATTACTTAAATCACAGCATTTTCAGTAAGCAACTGTAGCTACAAAATTCTACAGAAACTTTTATGTGAAAAATTAAGCACACCTATGTGAGATAATCTCCTTTCCTGCTTAGCAATAGTGAGTCCATTATTTCATTTTTTGGTCTCTACCAAGACCAGTCTAATATCTGAATGAACCATTGTACCATTTTGTAAATATAACACATATTTCTAACATATACAAATATATATTATGGAGTCAAAATTTCCAAAAAAAAAAGAGCAACAGTTTAAAAATTGGTTAGTGTTAGGTCCTAAAGAGCATATTAAAAGTTGCAATTTGTGTATGGTCTCGTTTATTTTAGTGCTCATTTGAAATTTCCATTATAAAGTGGTACGTGTCTCTTTGTAAGATTAATGCCAAATTGTGATGACCAGAAATAAGTTTTATAAAACCTATATATAAAGCTAAACATGTCTAAGGAATTATCTGATAGCATAGAAAGTTTGAAAATTTCTGAATATCTTACTTGACCTATTACATACACCTTTTAAAATTTTTTTGTTTTTATTATATGCCTAAAAAATGTTGAATATTGCTTTGTATTAGGATTATTTATTAAATTAGTCAATAAACTTTTATTACATAAGATGATATGCCAAGTACTGGAGAAATGAAGATAAATAGGTTTAAGAAAGAATATTTGTGCAGGAACCAGCAGCTTCTAGTGTCCCTCAGCTTCTTAATACACTAATTATTTTCCCATGTCTTATGTAATCTGAATGCGTGGTATATTATTCATCGCCTTAAAAAGAACATATTAGGTACATACAGATGTTCTGCTTAAAGAAAATATGTTATTGAAATAACTTGAGCTGCTTAAGTAATTGAGGCTATTTTCTTTATTTAAAAAAAAAAATCATAATAATTAGTGCTTTGGTAAGTCTAGGCTTCTCAGACCATCATCTCCTGACTCATATCAGAATACAAATGTCAGATTTGTAATAGCAAGGTGTGGGATGAACAGCTAATTCCCTGGGTACTTTGAGTTAAAAATGATTTCTGCCCACCCCTGTGTGGTGATAACACCCTTTTGGATTTACTAGGAAATAACGGGGACTCTCAGATCCTATGGGGATTCTTTAGATTTTGCATGCATTGTGTACTGTGTCCCTTTCAAAAACGATGGCACAAGATAATTCGTTAGCTCAGATTTTTAAGTATATGTGATATGTCTAACATTTCTTGGTAAAGTTTCTTCTTGAGTTTAAATGAGATTAAACATAAACTGTGTATGTAGATCTCAAGTGATCGTCTCTTAATAGACGTCAGATACTTGTTATTGCTGCCCTCCTTTATTTCAGTAACATTTTAATTAATTCACACTGATTGAATAAATGTACATTGAGACTTGTTTCCTAATGAGGGTGCATTTAGAGGAAAGGTTTTGCATCATTCTGATATCCTGTGGGTAATTATATTCTAATTATATGGTCGGGGGAAAAGAGTCTATAATACACTACTGATATTGTTCCTTGGACCCAATTAATTACATGCACATAATGAAAGTTCATGATAAGGCTGACTGGCAGTTAGTGTAAAATTTTAAGTCAATTGAATCTTAGCCTAATATGAGTACAGAATTGGACTTTAACCTGGTTAGAAAATGATTTGGTGTGAGATCAGTGGATATTTAGAGGGGCAAAGAATGAGAACAAATTTCATTATAACTTATTTGTAATTTAAGGTCTTTTCTAAGATTGATGAAAATGAAAACTTAGCAGCCTAATGAATTAATTCTAAGTATTATTATCAATATTGTTTCATTACCTACAGTTATTTTTCTGTATTTTGGAAATCAACAGTACACTAATGATACAACGATTCATTTCTAGAATGGGTTCATGTACTTGTTGAGGGCAAGAATAACCATAACAGGAAATATTATTGATTAATTTCATGAACATAAAATTCATTGTTAATCCATTATATTAGGTTCTTTTCCCAGGGTGATTTTTTTTTTTTTTAAAATTTCAAACCACCAACTGCATTCAGCTCCCTTTCCCAAACATTCACAAACATATTCATACGTATATATACATACTCATAAGTAGGCATCTATTAATTACCTATATGTAAAGTAAGAGTGCTAAAGAATAACTTTTAAAAATAATAAGCCAATAGGCATGTATGTTTCATTTTGAAATGTGCTTTGAAGATGCTTGAATCTGATATTTAAGAATTTTGCAATACATCAAAGAAAAAACTGAAGCCAAGCTCTAAATATTAGCTCCATCCTTCCCGTGCTCAATTTCATTGTTTCTTTTGCTCAGATTTGGGGAGGCCCAGTCTTCAGTGTTGAGGAGAGTAGCAGGGATTGTCTGTTCTCTTTTAAGGTGCCCCTCTCCCTTTTCTCCATTGCTTCCTCTCTTTGGTCTCTTCTCTCCCCTCCTGCGTCTTCCCCTTTTCCTCTCTATTGTCATAGCCCTAGCACAGATATCTCACTTAAAAATATACATCTGTTGGTTCCCATTCCCTCATCAGTAGTAACAAAGTTCCAGAGGAAGAAAGTACAATCAGCCCTTGGTTGCTGAACTCTAACCCAGGCAGTGAAAACAAAGGGGGTCATTGAGGTTCTAAAGTTAGGAAGTTATCATTTTTTGAGAATTTAAATTTGGTAGACATCCTTTTAACCCTAAGGTAGGTCTAGTTATGACACCCACTACCCAACTGAGGAAAGTGCAGCTTTAAGAAATTTACCTAATGTCATGCAAGATGCAGGTGGCTGAAGCAATATCTGCCTTACCCAAAATTCCATGTTCTAAACCGTTTCTAATGTTTAGTCCCCAACAATTGGGTGAAATAAGTTTAGGGGATCTAGACCAGCATTTCAAAAAGGAACAGAAAGAAAAGCAATGGAATAAAGTAGGTTGGAACTGAAGAGAGGGGAGAATGGTAGAATATATCAGAGAGGAGGGCGCCCAGAGTAAACCTTTGTGAAATCATTTTATGTGTGTAAATACACAGATATTCTTATTGTGGGTCAGGGCTAAAAAAACTGAACAACATTTTTTCTACCATATTAGCTTCTGATGATGTTATGAGACCTAACCAAGTAGGATAATATTTCTAATGTGTGTTTTTTTCACTAGCTAGTCAGTAGACAAGACAGTAACAGTAGAGAGGGTTTTAGTTATTCTTGCTTGTTGCTTATATATGTAGAAATCTATGTTTGAAATGATTTGGCTATCTCTATAAAAATACAGTTTTAACATTGTCACTGAAGACATTTGGTGCACTTTCCCTGAAGGCTCAGTGTGCTTCCTTTCTGGACACGGACAAGCACACGGACTGAGGGAACCTCACATTCCCTTCTCTTCAACATTTCCTGCCTAAAACTCCACAAACATGCATAAATGATCACGTTTACAGAAGTAAGAACAGAATATTTTTGTGAGTGATTACAAGGGCCGTGAAGTCATCTCAAGTAAAAAATAGTTTTATAATTAAATTCACATTGGTGCAAGCTTACAAACTTGGCTCAAGTGAGACGTGGTTAGGCAAGGGCCCCTGGATAGGATTATAACGTGTGTCTTATTTGTGCTAGTTACATTTTATTAGCTATGTCAAAGTGCCACTGGAAAAGTAAAACAGTTTATAATTTTTCTAATTGGCCTACATACCATACATAGACATAATCATTGATTAAAGATGTTAGTGGAGACAAGGACAATAAATAGTATGAACATTATTTTCAATCTTACTTGTTTTTAAAATTCGTGTTGTGTGCCTGTGTGTGTGTACACACTTAAGGACCTACAAAATCCTGAAAGGTTAAACCGATTAGGAAGCTGGAATGTGAAAATAAAGTTCATGGAAACCAAAAATGTGTTTGGTTTCTATATCTCAGAGTCGTTGATGAATTTTATTATTGTCTGTGAGGAAAGAAAAACTTGACCTCTGAGGCTGACAATTGTCCTTTTCCCAAACTTGCTTTCCTTCCTGTCTCTCGCTTCTTCTTTGATGCCAGAGATATCTGATTGTGTGAAAGGGAGACAAGCTATTGAAAAGAGTTTTATTAGGCCTCTACGTTACCGCTGCCCTGGAAGTTATGCTGTTCATTTAATCCATGTTGCTCTCCAAGCCAGTTCTTTCAGGCAGAACAGACATACATTGTGGCTACTACATGCTTTGCTGTGTTTAACCACATTTAAAAGTTATATGCACAACCCAAGAACAAGGACAATGGTGGGGAGAGGGACTGGGGAGGGGGCTGGGGCCGGGTGGAACGGGTCATGGGGGAGAAAAAGGGACATCTGTAATATTTTGAACAACAACAACTAAAAGTACATACAACTAAAAGATTTAAAAAAAAGTTATTTTGTTTCCAAACACTTTAAAAATAGAGACATGGCCAAAAAAAAAAAAAAAACTTAAAAAAATTATTTTGTTGAACCTGCTGTTTGAATTAAATAAAGCCTGGGACAAAAAAACACTGTATTTAGATTCTGTCACTGACTTTATTTTCTTAGGTGAGTAATCTCATTTTTTTGATTTTCAGTTTCCCAATCTGAGAAATGGAGTATATATCTTAGTTTAGTGGATTAAGTGAAATAATAAACATGAAAGCAGCTTTTCAAAAAATAGGAACATTCTTATATAGGTATGAGATAGAATTCTGTTAATTTTCCTTTAGTCTTGAAATAACTGATGACCCTTTTAATATGAGTACTCTTCTCTTATTATATTTTTAACTAAGTCAAAGCGTAATAATCTCTCCACCAAAGATTTTTCTTTGTCCTATGACAATTTGGATTAAATTGTCAATTTAAAATGATTACATGTTAGAAAATATGAAGACAAGAGATATCTCAATACTTTAGAATAATAGGATTTTTAAAAATTCTTGGATATTAGGTGGAACTTCACAAGTGCCCTGAAGGCAAATGCATCTTTTAAACTAATTATCTGTACTGTGTATTCTATTTAATATTAAAATGATACTGATTAAATAAAATCCATCACATTCTGCTCTAGTCACACCTCACATTTGATTAAATACAAATATACAGTTCCTGTATTAATTCTGATTAAAAATATATTACATTTAGAATTATACACTCATGATAATTTTTAAAAAGCTAAAACATTTACTCTGCTCATCCTTGATATTTGAAAATTATATACAGAAGAATAAAAATGAAGGCATATTATATCTGAATTTGTTTTCTAACAAGCTGCTTCTTTTTATTTACATGGATATCATGGTTTTCTTACTGTAACTCAGGGATAAGATAGTGGTGGGCATATTAATTTACTCTGCACTCATTGCCTACACATCTTAATTGTAAGTGAGCTCAAATATAATTTCATCACCTTGTTCTTGGAGCAAACTTCTAGTGTTGCTATCAGACGTCAGAGTATTGCTAGAGAAAATTCTCAAAGCTAGTGGCTTTCTCTTACATATTTATGACTTCTAGCCCAGCTGAGCCCTCAGTTTTGCTTGATCCTGTCACTCATCCTTAGTCAACTGCTTTTGCTTCTCAGAGAAGTAGTGACAGAATCTTTACTATTTTCTTACTCTCTTCATCTCACTCCCTCTCTGCCAATCTCATTCACTCTCGGTAGATAACCAGGATTCCCACTGCTCTGAGAAAGAAGAAGCTGCCCAAGTGAATATCCGGAAATTATCAGTTCTCTACACAAGTGTTAGCAATGTGGCAGCTAGGGTCCAATTTCATCCCATAGTGTATATGAAGGAGGGGAGGGGCCTTAAAATGAGATTTTTATTATCCAACATGGCATGGTCTTTACCTTTTGCGGTATTGGGCCACATGAGTCCAGCAAATCCCCAACCTTGCTATTATTTTGCATATATACACATATATATACATACATAAAATCATTCTTTATATATATGACTGTATGTATGCCTGTATATACATATTTACAATATACACATAATATGTATTTTATTAAGTTGAATCTTTTGATAGGTAAATTTCAGATAGTACAATGCTAAATCTCTAAATATTTCAGCAGGCATGTTCTAAGATTAAGGGAAAATTTCTTTACAACTCTTTTATCACACTTAAGAATATTAACAATAATTCTATCATTTCAGTCATTAGACTGTTTATATTCAAATGCCCACAATTATCTTTCAAATGTCTTTTGTAGTTTTTTGGGGTGGTGATGGTGATAGAGGTGGGGGGGGGACAGGGTCTATTTTAAATTCTTGTGTTGCACTTGGCTGTTATTCTGAACTTTTTGACAACAATAATCTTTTCACATGGCTTTTCACTGCCTTGTACTGTGCAGAAATATGTATAGTTAATATAAACACTTCCCAAAGTAGAATGAATTTGTGATTTATGCCCTGGAGGTCACTTAATGCGCATCTGAGTTTGGTTGCTTAAGAGTCTCCAGGACTCTCCTGGTAAATGTGACTGGGTAGGTAAGGAATCATAGGATAAGGCACTTAATCTGGATTTGAGGGACAATAAACACTTAAATATTATAATAGATACTAAAGTACGCGTTCATATCTTACAAGTGTTTATTCAGATCTAAGCTTCCACCAAAAGCTGAGAAAGGATAGTAGGCTGACAAGAAGCTTCGAAGAGGCCCAAATTGAAATGAGCACAGATATTTTCCCCACCACCCATTGCCCGAAGAGTATGTAGATAGACTTGGACTCAAGGAGTCAAGAATGTTCCTGAAATCAGAAAGCTTTTCATGAAAGTTCTTCCAAAGCTTTTTGTCAACCCATCTGAAAAGCAACAGCAATTCCTTCCACAGGGTTATCCTGTTAATGGGATAGTTAAACCAAGTTTACCCTCCCAGACTTCTTTTGAGTAAAAATCTGTAGCTGCCAGTATTCTTTACTTATAGAAATATCTTCTAAGCAAAGTTGTATTCCTGGGCACCTTAATTTTCTTTAGTACAGTCCTAGACCCCTTCTGCTTCTGTTTCACTTTTGGGTGCATTGGATCCTCGAATCCATCTCGATGTGGAGCAGCTGTGAAGCCCTGGGGGGGACTCATTTTCCTCCAAAATAGCTCTTTATTGTTTTGGTTCTTGCTGCCTCTCCGAAGTTCTACCTGGTAAGAAGGTCAGGATGTCAACAAATACCTGTGTTCTCAGATTTTTCAGACCCACCTTGGGGATCCACCGAGAGTCCTGCTCACATAACTTGGTCCTGGGGAGGAAACTGGGATATACCCCCCACTCCCTCATTTTTAGGGACACACAAATATCTAAGAATTCCTGTCTTCTTATCCAACTTTCCTACCCCCTTCCCACACACACTGTGGGAAACCTTTATCTAGTATTGTGACTGTCAAAAATTCTTACAAATTTGTTCTAAGTCTCACAGGACACAGGCTTTTGGAATTCAGCAGCCTTTCCCTGTTTCTTGCCCAAAGCAAACCTTTCCAATGTGACTCAGAAAAGGAGAGGCTGTGGGTCATTGAAGATACACTCTCATGAAAACTAGCTTCAGTGTATTTAATGTCATTTTTAAAAGATTACTATCAAGTAAAATCTTGCTCTTATGTAATTATATTTTTGTTTTTTACTGATATTAATGCATTGTTTCTTGATTCCAGAGAATAACAAAATCAAAACAACACCATAAACTATATCTACATCAAAAAGACACTGATTTTAGGAAGGAATGAGAGTTGGAGTGGAAAATGGAAAAATGGGCTGGGTAAATAGGCAACTTCAAAGATTAGTAGAGATTGTTTGTGAGAGATAATGGAACTTGGAAATGCGTTCTTATTCCAAAATACAAATGTGATACATCAGTGTTGTTGGTGAATCTGGCCAAAGATGTTGATCAGTCTGCTTTGGGTCATGAAATTGTTTTTTGTTTTGTTTTTAATATATCTTTATTGATTTCAGAGAGAGGAAAGGAGAGGGAGAGAGAGAGATAGAAACATCAATGATGAGAGAGTCATTGATCGCTGGCTGCCTAGCCCACAACCTGGGCATGTGCCCTGACCGGGAATCAAACCCCTGTCACCTGGATCCTAGGTCGACGCTCAATCGCTGAGCCATGCCCGGCCAGGCGAGATTGTAGTTTGGATAAGAGATTCTACAACCTAACAGACTCTGCATTAGAGCATTCCTTATTTTGTGGAAATAAATTTATTTAATAAATGAATGTAAGCAGAAATGTCATGACAAGAAAATGCATTTTATGTTTATTCCTGTGATATAAGAACCTTCGTCGATATTTGTTTTTCAGTTTGAGTTTTTCTCGGCTTTAACCTGAATTTCTCTTTTTCAACAGACTCTGCCCACTTCGGGAGTTTCAGGCCCTGAGGTGCGTAAGCATAAAGGTTTCACACTTGCAATCACAGGTCATTATACATCTGTGTTGTTATGAAGAACATTTGGCTTGTCTCAGTGACCTATTAAATATTAATTCATATATTTTATTTCTTCTCATATCCTCAGGGATCTTTAGGTTTTCATGATGGGATAGAGTTGAAGCAATCCCAATCTGCATTTGTGATAAACATTAGAAAAACAGGAAGTTATGTGAAACAAAGCATACAGAGCAAAATAAAGGTCACTTTGCAAAGGTTTAACCGGCATATAAGAATAGCATGATTCCTATTTGTCAAGTTAAAATATAACTACCTTACAGAAAACCTAAAGCAGGTCCTCTGAGCCGTTAAAATACAGCTTTCAGTGATAGTATGTTGAGAAGCTCTTGCTCCTTTTGACGTGTCCCTGCTTTTAAAAACAGCACATCTGCATTAATTATTTATCATATGACATCATATAGGAAGTCATGCTAATAAAATACAGTCACAGAGTAAATGACTGGTTTTGAAAATAAATGTAGGCATTGCCACATTTCTTTTCAGTGAAGTGTGAGCTCTACCTCTGTATTAATGAAGCAAAGGCTCCACTTCGTTCTGTGACAAAATCCTATTCAACTGTTACTGTCTCTAAAAGATACGCTCAAACGGTATTGTTTCCTTACAATTATAATTTCAATCTACTTCTTAGGAAAACATTAATAACCTGTGAGTATACCGTATAAGAGTATGACTTTATTTAGAGGATAACGTAATTACACAAATGATGTAATAACCTATATACTCCCCCTTAAAAAGTTTTCTAATCAGTGTAGATGTCCTCATTGAAACTTTTAAAAATTTCCCTTTTTAACTACAGATAGTACTTAAAAATACTTGGAAATATGCTTGAACTATATTGTTTCTGGTCTATGAGAAATATTAAACTGTTTTGTATTGTTTTAGTTAGTTGATACCATTATGACAATCATTATAAAACAGAGATGCTAAACTCTGTTTAGCAAATGCAAAGGTATTAGGAAAGTTTAGCATTCAATCTAATTATTTAAGAGTAAAAGAATTAATTTTATATGGGCAGGTCCTTTGTTTTTGCCCCTATCATAGCCCATCAAGGGAATATAGACACTGTATTTAAAATTTAAAGTTTGTTTTTAGATTTGTTAATCTCCAAAGGTCTCTCATATTCAACCATATGATTTATATCATATAGATTGAATAAATGCACCAAAATTGCTGTTTTCATAATAGGCTTTTTTCATTTGTTAAAATTTTTTTTTCTGCTATAAGTTAAAAAAAAATCTTCACACTCTACTTTCTTTTTCTTGCAACATATATTGGTTTATTTTAACTTAAATTTTTCACCATCCTCTGAAATATAGTTTTTCAACTATATTGTTCCAGAATTTTTCTCAAGCCCTTATATAGATATATAAATGAGTGTGTCAATACAAACTCACACAAGCATACAGAGAGAGAGAGAGAGAGAGATTGAGAGAGAGAGAAGCCCTAATGTTGCACCATCAGGAACAATTGCTTGTTGATTAACTGAAAATGGGGTTAAAGTGTATGTGAGGAAATGTACAGAAAGATATATAAATACCTTAAACATTTTACTTATAATATGTAAATGTATATTCATTGGCTACACTTTTAACAAGATAAAGGGCTTTTCTATGAGCACATATTTACTATGTGCTCATTTGGAAATGGCATATAGTTTTTCTTGCATTTATCATGGTCTTCTCACCCATAAATTTTAATTATCAATCATTTTAAAGTAAAACAAAAGCATTTCTATTTAGTATAAAGATATTTGTATATTAATGAAAGCAATTGTTTTCAATTTCTTTCACTTGTTTTAAAGTATAACAAAAACTCAAGGATATCTGTGGAGCAATTTGTATTAAAAAAAAAAACCTTAATTTTTATTACTAATTCTCCATGCTTTTACAGACATTATTTCCAAACCCAACTTGACCAATCCTCCTACACACACACACACATGCACACACACCTCGTTAGTCTTTTCAAAGCATGCAAGATATTTTTCATGGAAACAACTCATTTTATACACATAATTCAATGGCTTGAGTAATAATTAAGTTACACAGTTACTATAACAAGATAAATTCTACTCGGAACTGACATAAACAGATTGCTTAGTGCACAGAAATTACTATGTTGATCATTCAGCTCCACTGATAGAAGGACATGATGAATATGCACATAAAAGAGAACTGCCTCCTTGCTTTTTACCTTCGGCTTACTGTATAGCTTACAGAGGGAATGGAGTGTGAGTGAATATGAGGTGCATACACACATATAATTTTATCATGGCACTACCATTTGCCAGTAAGCAGCCCAAATTATATGATTTTGGCATGGGCCTTCACAGCTCCCACTTTTTATGTTTTTTAAAAAAAATTGATTCCAGAAAGAGAAAGGGAGAGGGAGAGAGAGAGAGAAACATCAATGATAATTGAGTCATTGATTGGCTACCTCCTGCACGCCCCCTACTGGGGATCAAGGCTGCAACCTGGATATGTGCCCTGACCGGCAATTAAACCCTGACCTCCTGGTTCATAGGCAGATGCTCAACCGCTGAGCCACGCCAACTGGGCAACACAGCACTCATTTTTAACTACTGTGATCTAAGTTAAGCAGCACACCTGTTTTAAACTTAATCATAAAATATAACAATATTTTTTATATTTTAAAAATGATTGACATGCACTGACTGCCAATTTTGTGCCAGTATTTCACATTTTCTCGATTTATCATCATATGTACCTTTACATTTTATAGATGAGTTCAATGGTGAGTTAGAGAGAATAAATAACTTGCCCAAGGAATTTAGAGCCTTTGCCGTTTTTGAAATGAATTAGTTTCTCTGGGCAGAGAAATGTTTAAATCCCACAGTAAAGTCACAATAATCAAAGTTACAGCTTTTCAGCTGTCAATACATTAGTCTCTCAGATCTCATAACCCTTATAAGTCCCAATGATATGGTGACACTTCTGCTTCAGGGAGATATTTGTATATTAATACAAATTTGTATATCCTGGTGTTACCTTGGGTTAAAATTCTCGAGTTTGTGGGAAATTCTTGTGGCCTAGCTCTAATGGCCGGAAGGGATAAGTCTCCATTCAGGCAGGTGGAGCAACAGCCGAGAAAGCAAGATGCAGGATTCCTTTGAAGGATGCTGTTGGCAGCCGAACATCCGCCTCCCCTTCTCTGTGGCTTCGTACCAATGGAGGTGCTTTGCCGCTGCCTCCCGCTCATGCTGAGATTGGACAAAAAGAAGAAAGCCCCGTGCTTGAGGTGATCATCATTTGCTGCTTGCAGTTTGTGAATGATCGATCACAGCAGGCTAAGGACTGTGGTAAACATCTCCTTTGTGAAAGCAGTTTTCAGCCACACACAAATACGAAACACATCTGAGAATCAGCATGATACAGAAAGAGATTTTTTTTTAGAGCACATATTTAAAGTGAGGTCTTTTTATTTCATTTATTTCATCACTCTGTTTTCTGTGAATGGTCTTCACAGCTTTTCTTCTGCATTCATCATGGTGATTATTCTTTGGAATTCTAACAATGTATTCCCCATTCTGTACAATATGTTCCCCAGTAAAGATCTGTCATGCTCCTTGTAGAGTCTAAGGATCACAAAACATTGAATTCTGTATTTGAAATGTCTGCGTAGCCAACACAAGTGGTTGATATTTGAAAGTGCTGAAATATCAATAACTCTGTTTTATATTTTGCAGTTATATGTTCTATATTCTTTTATGGTTTTTTGGGTTAGATTAGCTGTTTTCAGTGTTTAAATAATTTCTATCGATTACAGCAATAATTTTTCAACTCTTTCTATCTGGGATAATTTATCTGGCACAACAAAATTTGTCTTAATTATAACAAATTTATTTTGTTAGTTAGAGCCCCCCAAATGAAAAGAAAGCTCTGAAGGTGAAGTAATAAGCACTACTCCCTATTATCAGAGAGCTATTTTATTTTGAATAGTGATACACAATAATGCTGGTGAGCTCTTTCTGGAACTTTTCAATAACGACAACACTGGGGGAGGAGCTCAAACATCACAATAGAGCTCTGACAGTCAGGGTTAATTAACCCTCAGAACAGAGGAATGAAATTTTTGTGGACAGCAGATTTTCAAAGATGCCTTTGTTTCCCCCTTTCTGCCTCTCAGATAAAATAGCAAAGAGGTAAATATTTTTTCAGTGGAAATAGGAAAAGTATGCAACTACCTTCCTGTTAGCTTATGTTGTCTAACTAAAATACAGCAAATGTCTCAGAGAAACTTCTATAAAATTTGAAAATAAACATAAAACAAGTGAGTATAATAAAAGGAAGGCCCTGGGAAAAATTACCTGGATATGAGCCTCCCCCTTTGTAAAATTTTCAGCTTGATTAATTCCACAAATTCCACACAGTAAGCATATTTTCCTCTAACAAAGAAACCACTTGGTTTGCTGATTGTGTGTATGTAAACAAATGTTTACCCCTTTAGTATTGTCTAGATTTTATAATGAAATTCTTATATAGATGATACACTGAGGATTTTTAAACTTGTTTTATGCCTCTTTCTTATAACTGTAGATTTCATAAATAAAATTTTATCAATTGCAAATTTAATTTAGAGTTTTAAAATTTGTTCATACATGTGGGGCAAAAGTAGGCTTACAGTTGTGATTATGCGAAACAGTTTATTCTTGTATTATTTATTAATTATTGCATTATTTTTCATATAAACAACTGTAAAACCTGAGTTTGTTCTGCCCTGTGTTTTAAAATTGTTACTACAAAGCATTTGTTTAGTCTAACCCATAGTTTACTCAGAGGGACGATGCCCTGGAGAGACAGCAAGCCACTTTATCAACTGCTATGTGCTAGTTGGAGATTCTCACCATGAAGAAATTTCCCTCTATGCATAGCCAAGAATAAAATAATGTTAATAGATGGAATGGTAGCTCTTTGCAGACATATACTTACATGTCTTAACTTTCCACACACACACACTCACACACACATACACACTTGGAAATATAACAAACACTTTGCATAATGGTAATTTTAATGAACACCCCAAAGACAGAATCACACTGATTTTCCATTATTCATAATATAGGCACAATGTTAGGAATTTATATATGTTCTACTAAACCTTACACACTCTGAGAAATGGGTATTAATTACTACCTTCACTGTGAAGAAGTAGTTCTCTAAGGTTACATAATATTGAAGTAGCAGAGATGGGATTTATCTCAGGCTTTTTTAGTCCAAACCTCATCCTATAATTCACTATTTCTATGCATTATATTCTTACCTATTTATGGACAATATGGTAATTTATAATCTTATAAAGCATGATTGATTTTTTATAATGTCAATATTTTTGCCAGCAATTATGCTTATATGTAAAACATCATTTTCCAAAGAATTCAAATTTCAGGCATCCTATTGTACCATACATTTTCAGTCACACAAAAAAATATATGTAGTGTCCTTGCACCATGAAATTGCAAAGTAAATGGTTTATCCTGATTAGCATTTAAGTTTTCTGATGCATCTGTCCCTGATATATTTTTAAAGAGTTTTACCTTTAAGTCCACTTAAAAACATTTTCCTAAATTGAATTGAAAAAGAACTCTAAAAAACAAATACAGAAGCTAGGAAACATATATCTGAATAAGTGATAGGAAAGTGGCAGTTAAGCATTTACACACACTTGAAAAATCTTGCTAATTAATCAAGACAATTTTTTATACCAAGACTAGACAAGGCCCTAGGATCTTTCTCAATATAAATTTATTTTTTTTATAATGTTAAAATTTGTGTATTTTTCCATTTATCCTAACTTTTGTCAGGGACTGATCTAGGCTCTGAGGTAGAACAGAGAAGCATACAAAGTCCTTTCTGTTATGAAGCTTTGATTAAACTAGAGGAAGTCCAGCATTAAATAGATAACATTTCAGGCTGTATTAAATTACACACAAAAGAGGGCTAAAGGTAATAGAGAAGCTTGCTTGACATTTGACCAGAAACCTGAAGTTAGGAACAAGCCCAACAAATAAACAAATAAGAACTTTTTAGTAGAGGGCAGAGTTACTGTGAGAACCCTGGATTAAGAGCATGATGTTGTGATTGAGGCACAATGAGGAAGGTGGTGTAGCTGGAGTGGAATGAAAACGATGAATGTGGTTGTTGTATAGAAAATTGAGTGTACAGAGACAAAGTTGGAATCAAATTGATCCATTTGGTGATTGTTACAATATTCAGACAAAGAGCATAATGGTGGCTTAAGTCATGTAATGATGTAGGTGCTGAGTTATTGTCTAGTTTGGGATTTATTTTCAAGGATACTAAGCAGAAAATTAAAAAAAAAATTCTGGATGTTTTGGGATTTATATGCATTTTAGACACTCATGTGGACAGATAGAAAGAGCATTTGTATATAGGAGTTAAGGTTCAAGGGAGAAATCTGAACAGGAAATATAAATTCAGAAATCTTCACCATAAAATTGAAATCAAAAGCCTTGGATAAATGAAGTTTCCTAGGGAGTGAGTGTAGATGGTGAAGATGAGAGGTCCAAGGCGAGGTTAGGTGTTAAGGACTGTAAAGCTGAAGGAGGAACCAACAAAAAAAGCATGCAGTTGGTGAAGGAAGACAAGAGCTAAGAAGGAGATGTCTGGGGAGCCCAGCGAAGCAAGCTTTCAAGAGGGAAGAAGGCATTCGTTCTGTCCTTTGCTCCTTAAAAGTTAAGATGAAGACTGACCAGCAGGTGTGGTAATGAGAAGGTCACTAGTGATTTTAATGTAAGCTGATTTGTGGATTAATGCTGATAACATTTATTGGGTTGAGTTGAAGAGAGGGTGAGAGGAGAGGAAATAAAAACAGGGAGCAGATAATGCCAACAAAGTTTTTATTATGGTGAACAAAGGGATTTGTTGTGTGAAATGTGACTTTTAAGGTGTATGCCATTCTTGATAGTAGCTACATAGTAGGTTAAAAGTCCATTATGTGTTCATTTTCAATATCGCCTATATTTACAAGCATTATTTTTAGAGCTTAGTACTAAATATTTAATTTATAATCCTATATATTTATCTTTACCATTGTTTATGAAAAAATTAGTTTTAGTGGTTTTGAATAACTATTGATAGAGTCATAATTGGGCTCGTAGAGATAATACAATTTGGTTTTCTTTCACATCCTTTCTTTAACTCATATTTTGATCATGTATCTCTTATATTTATGTTGAGCCATTTGAAAGCAACAGCTTTTATATTAGACGTTAGGAATTTGGGCCCAAATCTGTAGCCATGAAACCCTTCTATATGTTGCCCCTTTTAGTAAAATGATTTAACAGTTTTATAAAAGAGTTTGTTTCTTACAGGAAAGACAAGCAACAGTAAAAAAAGAAAAGAGTGGTTCCCAGCAGCCAAACAAAGTGTCTGACAAGAACAAAATGCAAAGAGCCAACTCAGTTACTGTGGATGGGCAAGGCCTGCAGGTATGATTTTTTTTAAAAAATATAAATTTTAGTAGCTTTCACATTTGTTACGGCTGTGCTTTTAGAGGGGCATATGTCAAGGTATCAACACACTTATTTAGCTCAGTAGATGACTTCGGAAAAATCTTTATTTATCAAGACATCAGTTTTATTGTTGATTGACAGAGTGACATTCTGGTTAGATTAATCATTAGTGAGGTTATGTCCATTTAAATTCAAATTGGTAAGAGAGCTGTCTTAAGTTTTTGAAAATTATTAATACTAAATACAAATTATATATGTGTGTATTATTTTTTTTAACAAGTGTACATTCTCCATATCATTGTATATATTCTTAAGAGTCATATTGGTGGCAAAACATGTCTTTAGAAAGAATAAAATGAACTCCAATTGTGTGGATACTATTGTTCATAAATAATTATTAAAAATAATGAACCTATTAGAATTTATATCTTCCAAAGTTTTAAGTCAAAATCGAAACCACATATATTTTTCTGGTTTAAGTAAAAATAGGTAGCTCAAAATCATGATTTTAGTACTTTAAAACCCTCTTAGTTACCCCTTGGGCCTCTGACATCAGGAATAAGACTTTCCGTCTGTACTTTGGAATATCCTATAGTTGGATTGAGTGCATTTTATTTTGCTTCTGTTTCTCATTCCAATATAAAAACAATCAATGAAGGCTTACTCTATGAAATTGTAAAGTTCATTTTTTTCTGTTTTCCTATCTATATTTTTCTGTCAACTGATTTCCAATTTCTGTCCTTAAGAGTCTGCTTCAAGTTTCATGTTTTCCAGGAAAACTTACCAACCATTTACTACAAAAAGATACATTGTGTCACACCCTTGCATTCGATACACGTGATCTTATATCTTGTTTCATCTATTATTTTGTCTAATACTGTGGGATATATCTTTGATAGTCCATAATTTGATAGCACAGTTAAGAGCACACATTATTTGCCTGTTAGAGATTTCATTATTTTGAATATCTCATTAAAAATTTAATAATAATTTCCTAAATATTGATAGCCAGGTTACTGCTTTGTTTTGGTCTAATAAAACATTGTAAAGAGAAAATCTATTATGAATTACTGAACTTAACTAAAATTGTCCCATGGCTCCTTACATTACCTTCAGATTTTCGGATTCCTTCTTTCTTTCTGCTGTTCTGATTGGATGCCTTTTGCTACCTTACAGTCCAAATTGTTGTTTTGATTCTCAGCTTCATCTACTGTAGTGTTGATTCCCTGTAAATTATTCATTTCAGTTGGTGTATTCTTCATTTCTGTTTTTTTTTTTTTTTTAATGCTATATTGGTGTTCAAAAGTCAAATTCTTTTCAGGGCCTTACAGTTAATCATCGGTAAAGCTAAGGTTTAAGTGAGGATCATCTGATTCAGAGTTTATTATGTGTTTTACCTCTAAGGTACCCCATCTCCCTGGCTAAGAAATTTAAACAAGTATATAAATGCTAAATTCCTGACCACTTTTTTCTTTCATTTACTTTTATGTTGTTGTAGATTTAAACATCATGTGTGTACTAGAATTATAACTTTTTACCTCTCAGTTTCCAAACATTTGAATAATCAGACCATACATTACCCAGAATTTAAACCAAAATTAAATGTGTGTGCAGAGTGTTTTAAGAGCTTTACACTGACATATCAATATAAGTTGCATTTTCTTTTTTATTCAAAAATAATTGGAAATATTCAACCTTATTCCAATGAAATAAGTCAAATTAAATACAGATGATTAACATTTTATATGGATAACTTTCATCCCTCTAGCCCAGGGTGGGAAACCTTTCTGCCAAGGGCCATTTGGATATTTATAACATCATTCATGGGCTATACAAAATTATCAACTTAAAAATTAGCTATGACAAAAGCTCCTAGATTTATTGAATTTCAAGTCCCGCCTGTGGTTGCCTTGGCAGGGCCAGACCAAATGATATGGCCCGCGGGCCAGATGTTCCCCACACTTGCTCTAGCCAGACAATAAGTTTTCATGCTTTTCTGTGTCATATAAAACTGTCAGGGAAAGTTGTCAGTAAGGCTAGTATAGACATAAGCCATTACAAAACAGTGGTAAATAAATATTGCTGATGTAATCATCATTGTAACTTTTCGACTTTAAAAAATTTGTATATGGTCAGGTAAAATAGTCTGTTTCACCTCAGTAGAATGGAGTAAAATATGATACAGGTAGGTATTCACAGAACTTTGGAGAAAACATCTAAAATGTAAAATACTAAATTCTTGGATAGCTATTTCATGCCAAATGGAAAAATAACTAATTTTTTGTGTGGTAGTCAATTTAAAAATAATTAATAGTTGTTTATTTATCAGAAAAGGTAAAAAGGTCTACCAAAAAGTTAATTTTTGTGAGTTTTAAAAAATATGTATCATAAAAAAGTATTGAGTTGCTTTCTAGTTTGCATATAACTCAGTGACAGAAGAGATCTACACTGCTTAAAGAAGACTATTAATCATAGTTACGCACATTCATCTTACTTCTTTCCAGCTAACCAGCATAATGATCAGGATTATTATTTCTAATTAGAGGAAGTAATAGATCATGTATAACCTTAGGATGAGTCTCATTAATTAACCCGAGTCCTAGGGGACTTCAAATAGAGGTGGTTAGGCACTCTGTCTTTGTCATTGCTCACACCATAGGTTTACACTTAGTACATATGATCAAGTGTAATGGAAACTACAATTTCTTAGCATGCAGGAGATGTAAACATACAGATGACTCTCTACATGTGAACAAATAAGTAGAAAAACAGAATAGTTACTTAAAATATATCAAACTAAAGTTACCTTGTCCCTAACTATTATTTGAGAAAATTTTTCAAATAAAAGGATCACTTGATGACCCAGAAGTCTAGTTTGTCATATAATTAACACAAGACAAAGAGGGGACCTTCACGCTGAAGTACCTAAAAGTAACCCAGTGCTGACCGCACCACCACTGCTTCTCCCTCTCCCTGCTCTTTCTTATTTACAGTATCTCATTTGTATAATCACTGAGACTAAACCGTGCATCACATATGTGCTGTACACAATCATATAGTGTATGTGTAAAAATTAACTCCGTTTCTTTGGGGTGTGTGTGTGTGTCCATCCATCATCCTTTACCCAGTTTGGGCTCCTGAATCCTGCTGATTCTTTCATAATCGGTTCTCCTCTGTCATCTGAACTCTCTCTCTATGTCCAGAATTATCACTCTATACTTTGAGTATCACAACAACCTTTAAAGTGAGTCTCTGTCTCCATACATATAATGCGCTAGTTTATAAGTGTTACTGGAAAGCGGAGATGAAGAAGATGTGTGAGGACAGAGAGCTGGCGCTGTCTGTAATTTTCTGGGGGATGGCCAGTTAGACGGGAGGAGTCAGGGACACCTCAAAGATGATTGACCCGTGCAGCTGAAAAGATGGAGAAGGATCTGGGTGAATAAAGGTTTGCAGAGAAATGTCTGGTGCTGTGAGATATCTAAGTGGAGATGCCGAGTAGGCAAACAGATATATGAATGTATAATTTAGTACAGAGGACAGCTAGCATTTGGAAGTGAAAGGTATTTTGATGCAATTTAAAGCCACCATTTAAAATGAGCTCACTGAGGGAAAGAACAGAGAGAGAGGAGTGGTTGAACTGGGATTCCAAGTCGGTCTGTTGCTAAGGTCATGTTCTTTAATACCTACTGTATGAAATTGGCCCTTTATGTGAGCGACTAAGATTTTGTCCCATTAACTCTATTCTCTGTAGAGAGTGATCTAGTATGAACTGGCTCCTGAAATGCCCTTCACACCTAATTTATAATTATTCTTCAAGATTTTAAGTACCACACATACTATCAAATCTTCCTTGAACACTTTCTCCCATTATTAATTATTATTATTAAAATTTATCTTTATTGTTTAAAGTATTACCGATGTCCCCTTTTCCCCCCATTGCTCCCCTCGACCCCACATCCACCCCACCCCCAGGCCTTCCCCACACCAGTGTCTGTGTCTGTGGGTTATGCTTATAAACATGTAAGTTCCTTGGTCAATCTCCCCCACCCCCTCTCCCACCCGACCTTCCCTCTGAGACCCCTCAGTCTGTCCCACGCTCCTGTGTCTCTGGGCCTATTTTGTTCATCAGTTTAGATTACACTGTGTTACCTTATCCTAATGTTTTTGAGAAGCCCAGGGTCCTATAGCGATGCTGCAGGTCCAGAGGGTAGTGATGGGAGGCTGAGAACAGGTTCAGGGTATTTTCCTACACTTAAAACAAAGCAATTTGCCCTTCATATGTTTTATGTAAGGCCCCACTTAAAATTATTTCAAATGCTGTATAAATACTTCCTTCCAAGACCAAATAGTGTTAGGCTAACCGAATTTTTTATTTATTTGTGTTGTTCCCTCTTTTTCTCATCCTGCTAAAATCTTTAACAAAATGAATATGATATTTGAGGGTGGCAATAAGTCAGTTTTCAGAATAGCTGAGTTGTGCATCTTATTTCAGAATTATTTAGCAAAAATAGAATAAGAAGAATAAAACTCATGGACACAGACAACAGGGTGGTGATTGCCGGGGTGGGGGAGGGATGGACAGTGGTGAAGGGGGTTCTAGGGGGATAAATGGTGATGGACACACTTGGCTTGGGGTGTTGAACCCGCACTACAGAGTACAGATGGTGTGCTGTAGAATTGTGCACCCGAAGCCTGTGTGATATTGTCAACCAGTAAATTCAATAAAAAGGAAAATAACACATTTAAAAAATAATTTTTGAAAGGCAAAAAGAATTATTGTTGAACATAAAAATTCAAAATTTTCCATGTTAAAGATTATATTCGATGTGGTTAGTACAAAAGAGAATAATTGATACCTTAGTGTTACCTAGTGCTGGTTCCATTCGTTTCACCAGTTGACTCAATAATGGATTTTATAAGAAAGGGAGTTAGTCTAGAATCATGCTATTGTCCTGATTTTGAAGTTGTGTCATATTTATGGAAGAAAATGTTTTTGTGTGTTGGCAATCCTAAAGTAAACAAAAGTGATGAAACATCATTTTGGCAACTTACTCTGAAATTTTTCAGGAAAAATAAAGTTTCTACAGTGTTTGCAACTATTCTGTAAATTTCAAATTGTCTCGAAATATAAAAATTAAAATATCAGTGTGAAACAAAGAGATTATTATGAGATATTTCCATAAAACTTTATTCATGGAAATCAGATATACTGAGTTTCAGAAACTAATAAAACTATATTTCTTTAATCTACTTATGTTCTTTTAAGTATATATGATCTGAGTCACAATACAAATTAGCTCCCTTAGAAGGAATTCTGAATTCTAGACATTAGTTCTTACCTGATTTAGACAGCTCTAGAAAACAGGATCTGGAAGCAAATATGTTGAATATATTAATTGAAATATCACATCTAATAATAACTACATTTTTTCTTATCTAAGACTATTAAGTTACAAAAGGATTAACTGAAAAATGCCCATTTAATAATGAGAATAATAATATAAGATAAAATGAAATACAGAGGCTTATCATAGACTTCATACCAAGTTTCTGTTCTTCACTCAGGGACAGGAAATGTTTACGAGTTTGACGGAAGAGAGTTTCCGTGCCTGGTTCCATCTGTATCCAAGTCTTTTTCCCTATGGATCTTTTTTTTCCACATCAGTTACACTTAGGTTCTGCAGAATTTAACAGGGGGAAAAAAGCAAAAAGAATGAACTCATTGCTCCACAGACTGTTCCTTTTGTTTTCATCTCATAGCCGTTCACACGTATTCCCTTCTCAGAGCTACCTTTCCCTCGGGCCTGTCCCCAGCTAGCTCCTTCCTCTCTTTGTGAAGTGAGCATTCCTGTTTTTATATATGTATCTAAAGCACCGTGTTTAACGGAGTGACTTAAATAGATCCATGTATCTGGGTATCTGCATGTAAGAATGAAAGAGCCATACTCTTGAATTTGCTAATTGGTATTTCATGGCGTAGAAATAACAAGTGGTCTTCACACATGAGAGTAATTTGTCTGCATACCTGATTTTTCTTCTAGATCACTCCTGTTCCTGGCACTCATCCACTTTTAGTTTTTGTAAACCCCAAAAGTGGTGGGAAGCAAGGAGAACGGTATGTGCTTTTTTTTCAAGTCATGTTTATTTTCTATGCCATATCTCTGTAAAAAGATGAACTAAAATCGTGGTATAAAAATCTTGAAAACATTATTTCTCATGGTTTACTAATTTTAATGTGAAATAGTAATGCTAGCATCTATCTGTAATATATTGATACAGCCTCTCCTTATTTTTACAGTGGAATTTTTAATATAATAATGACCTTTTATAGACATTATCATAGCTCAGGTCTCTGAATTCTCTCTACCCTACCTATCCCCGCTAGCCGTCTCAAAGACCTTTGCATAGAACATGGCTCCATAAATATTGTTGAATGAAAACTGGTTCTCTAAATGGTCAACCATGTGACTTCAGTAAATCATTACCCAGTACTGAGGAACAGAATTTATATCCAGCTTCTAGACAAAATATAAAGATTTTCTGCACGTGCATTGTTTCCCAAAGAAAATGATGCAGTGTTTCCCAAAGAAACACAGTACATTTAATCGGAGTAGTAATGAGCTGCACCATCAGGTACTTCCGTATTCTGGCCTATGACACAACATTTTTATGTTTGGAATGAGTTAGTGATTAAATCATAATGTTTAATAAAGATCTGAAAATCACCATATTGGGGAATAAATCTTATATCCTTCTAAAGAGGATAGTCATAAAAAAAATGTGGTTGTACCTGCCTTAATAATTTCTAGAGTTTTTTATTTATCTCAACCAAAAAAGTGAGCAATCCCATAAAAGCACTAACACAGACATCATGATAATAAAATTGAAATTACCTTTGGGGTTCACCAAATAATGAAGTTGAAAAGTTGCCATGAATTAAAATCTTGTAACATGATTTCTTTCCTACCATTTAACTTCCAGCTGTATTTCAATGAAATGTAGAATGTTCATTTTTCAATCAACAAAATATTATTTCTGCCTAAAAGCTTTTCCCTTTTCTCAATATACGGATACATTGCAAGGCCACATGATAAATTCTAAACTGAAAGTGTTTCTAATAAAGATGCGAGGAAAATTCAGAGGTGAGATGACTATTCTTAAGACTGACAAGTCTTTGGAGCAGAACTAGCCTTTGAGTTGGTTCTGATAAAAGTAAATGTTTTCCAGGTGGAAGAAGAAAGACTGTGAAAGGGCGTGGGGTTTTTCAGGGAACCAGGAGATATTCACTGAGGTCAAAATTTAAGGGGATGGAGGCAAAAGATGAGACATAAACTACAAATATAATAAAATATTTTATATTATGAGTAAGTGGACTCTAACAGGAACTTTTTGTCTTGGAAATAACATGACTGTAGTTAAGTAGCAGTACAGAAAAGGGCTAGAGAGGCATGATTTGTATCGATCAGGTGAGTGAAAGCAGTGAGCTGGCCTAGCCAGGTTTGGTAGATATTACTCAGAAGTACAGGATTGTCCACAACCAGGCTCAGGTACTGGGGGCAAGGAGAATGACAATAAGGCCTTTCCTGAGACACTAGGTCATCTGATTAATTAGGATTAGGAATGTGAGGGTTATTGCAGACTTGGAGGGGGGCATGGATATTACATAGTGAATTTAGAGAGTTTCTATTAGTAAACGTTATAGGAATGTGTTTGTAAAATACAGGCATTGGCAAAAGTAGGTTTACAGTTGTGAGTATGCCAAACGAGAGTTTGTTCTTGAATTATTAGTTAGTAATTATTGTATTAACCTCCATATGAACATCTGTAAACCCACTTTTGCCCACTCCTGTATGTAGTAATATTTTCCATGTACATAAAATTAATGTAAGAAAACAAAATATATTTCTTCACTTTTATTTTGTCTAAGACTTCCAACCATGTGGGCTATATATGTGTTTAGAAACATTTCTGTTGCATTTGTTGAACACAGATTGATTTCTTTCAGATAAAAAAGAATTATTTACTAGGTGCTATTGAAACAGTTTAGCAGTTTTATGAGCTGACTGGTCAAGATGATTGTTTCTGTAAAATGATTAGGCGGAGGAGGTCACTTTCTTTGCTTACTTGCATACAAACTGCATAACCTGATTTTATATGTGGGAGAGATGCTTTTCAGCTCTAGTTTGTTGGCTCAGTATCCTATAAATTTCACAAGGATCTGTTAAGAGAAGATATTTAAGTAATTTTATTCTGATATTTTCAAAATATTTATTTAAAATCTAATTAGCTAAATAATAGTTAAAGGCAGGATAGTGTTCTAAATGCATATGCATATTTAGAATGCAAGTGTCACTCTTTTTCACTTATAAGCTATATTGCCTTTATAATGACCACTAAGCCTCTTTCCTTAAAAGCACCATTATTTCCTATTAAGCTTTTCTATTTCTAATTTTATTAATGCAAAATTTATCAAATATATATATAATTACAACCATATATATAATTATAACATTAAGGGGTGCTATTTAGTTTTAAATGTTGCTGAATCATTACTTTTTCTTTCCCATTTTCATCTGTATAGAATTTACAGAAAATTCCAATATCTCCTAAATCCTCGCCAGGTTTACAGTCTTGCTGGAAACGGACCAATGCAAGGGTAAGTCCAAGGATAACATCATTACCATTGACTCATTTAATACTAATTAATTAAATAAACCCAACATACCTAAAAATAATGATATTTGAATGCAGCAGCTGTATCAGTACACACAAAAAAAACACAGACTATCACCTACATAAGAGAAACCGATACAAATGTTTTTCAAAATAGCCTCTTTCAAGCAGATTTTCCTCCCTTCTAAACATTGTGAAGTTATATTAATACTAACGCTAATAGTAATAATTACACACACAAATACATACGCACACACTTGCTGGGTATTTAAACTTCTAAACTATCTGTTTGCAAAACTACTCTCCTTTACTTGTTAAATATACAATATAAATCTACAGAGTAAAGAAAAGGCTAGTTAACAGAAAATCAAAATCATAATATGATTTTTTTCTCACTAATAAAGTCTAATGAATATCCTCTCTTATTAGATACTTTATTGCTAATAGGTAAGATGTGATAAAATAAAATTATTTTTTCAACAGAAATCATGTACTTTTTATGTCACAAGTATGCCCTGAAATAAATCGTTGTTACTTTGGCTTTGTTAACTAATTAATGTCATCTTCTTCCACTGATCTGTTTTCTCTCTTTCCACATGACAGTAAACATTAGACCAGATGAGTGGAGAAAAGCTCTATAACCTTCCACAAGCTTCTTTTTTACAAAAAGTTAGTATGAGTAAAATAAGCCTCTTAGGTTAGTCTCAGAAACTAGAAATCAAATATTGAAATTGTACTGTTTTAAATGCTCAGGATAAAATTTACACCAGTGTGTTTATGTTAAATAAATATAAACGCAATATAATTATTAGCACTGGTTCCTATAATTACATCCATGTCTTTCTTGAACTGCCTGCTGCCCGCTGTCCAAGGCCAAATGCAGAGCAGTGATCTGTGGAAACTACTTGCTGTAAAGGGGCAGGCTCACCCCAGGAACTTAGCTCAGAACAATGCCTTTGTCAAGCTCCAGACTCCGGAGTCTGAAGGATCACATCAGATTGTTGGGGAGGTGAGCCTCACACGGGAAGTCCTATCTAGACAGAGCCAAACAGAAGTCAAGTCTTGATATTAACACAGAAGCTCATGCAAAGAAGTAGGTCTTTTATTCTGCAGAATTAAGAAATTGTGCATTCAAAAATTTAGCCATTCCAAGACCTCTGACTCTTCACCCAGATGGAATACATCCATATTTGCCCTGTGTTTCATAGTTGAATGCTCTGCCTACTGACTCCGCGAATGACAGGCTTATAACTTAACCTCTCTGTGTCTTTATTATCTTTGTTGTAAGAGAAAAATAGTAGCTGCCTTACAGGAGAGTTCTGAAGTTAAGTGGGATGATGCTTATAAAGCATATAAAAATGTGGTTATCACATAATATGTCCTCAATTAATGCTATTTATCATCAGTACTCTTCATAGTGATTAATTAACAAACACTAATAACATGACCACTTTTTAGCTATATGTAAATATATTACAATACCATTGATTTTAGCCTTGTATTCCCGTTTCATTTTTTCCTTACTCTAAATACATACTACATGTTTCCCTTTAGTACTTTAATTTTAGGCATCCTTTAATACATTGAAAAATAAATTAATATATGTACTTGTAAAAATCCATACTGCAATGGATATTATCTAGAAAGTAAATTAGAGGCACTACCACTCCTCAGGGATTACCACTTGGGAACTGTTTGTATGGATACTCCCAGAATTCTTTCTATAAACAAAGTGTAATGTATGTATGTAATGTATTCACATATAATGTATTCATATGCATTCATATATGCTGTGTAGATATACTTTTTTAAATTACTTGGAGTATTTTTTATATATTCAAAAGCATATGATTAATATTGGTTGAGTTCAGCACATATTGATCACTTTCATTGTTTTTAAGAGCTGCATGACATTCCATAGTTTGGTTAGATGTTCTATTATTGATACACATTTAGAACGCCCGTTCTTTTAAGTTAACACCAACTATGCTAAGTTAACATTTATCAATTTGTGTATGTTTTTTAAAAAGCATATTCAAATATTTTCATTGACTAGGTTGATATAAAGGCAGACTTGCTTGGTTGAGAATATTTTCATTTTTGACTGTATAAGTTTCTGCCAAAGTGCTATACAAAATATGTGTACTAAATTACAATCCCAGCAGCAGTATATAATGCTTACTTTCCACAACCTTCTTTAAATTGGCCATCTTTAGCAATTTCTATTTTTCTCCAGTGTGACAGATACAAATATATTTTTATCATTTCATATGCATGTCTCTGATCAATTATAAATTAGAATATGGTATTAATTAGATTTAATTTTCTACAAACAACAGAAATGACCCTGACTTATTATTCAAAATAATGTTTACTAGAAAATTATGAAGTTGCTGACAGAATTAATGGAAAAATGAAGACCGTTTTAGAAAAGATAGGGTCAGGATAATTTGAGGAAACAGAGTAGCAGGATTAAAAGGACACAATCTCATGAGAATTATTGTTGAGAGGAATGGATTCCAATTGCTTTTGATATTATTTCTCTGCTCAAGATTCACCCGGCAGTGAAAAGCATATTTATTGGTCTACCTTATTTCCCATGCCAGAGGCTTGGCTAGTTTGGGATAGGGCATCTTGATTGATAGTCTTGTCAAGATTGTATCTAAATGGTTTGTGTCCTCAAGGCCAAATGAGGGTGCTTTAAACTGAGAATGAAATATGAATTCTTCGGGGGAATAAACAATAGATGTTTGCCCCAGTTCCAACCATTGGGCTGCCAATAGTCCTTCTTTTCTGAAAATATAAATTGAAAAAATTATATCTGTGAACATATTGCTACTATTAAATGTATAACTGAAAACACACTCTTACGGTCCTACAATGTAGACAATCCAAACTTCCTTATAGTCACTGTATCCAGCTTCAAGGCCTGGTTCTTTGGGCAGGTCTCTTGACATGACTATTTTTTCTCCTCTCTTCATCTATTTGGCCTAAAATATAGAAATATAAAGATAAAATTTTAAAAACCTACAAATATGAATTTAATTAAATTATTTTTTCACTCTTTCATCACTGGTTTGATGTACTTGGTATCCAATGAATTGATAGATATGTTAGAATATTGCTGTCCTTTCATTTGGTTCATTGATCTATTTGTTTTATATACTGTAACTCCATACTTATTCTTTCAAAATTTAGTGACATTTACTTTCCCCAATGTGTTAATGTCTCATGTCTTTACAATATGAGTTGAATGGAATTACATTGAATTTCTAGTTTCCTGTTGATCACTGTGAGAATGTCCTGTTTCTGGACTTGCACTTCTACTAGAAAGCTGTGTCTCTGTTGTTCTCCTGGGGGGACCTGCCACAGGGGGCTCCTCTGAATGGGGACTCTGGCCAGTCTACGCTGTAAGCCTTCACTTAGTCCCACTTGCTAGAACTCCTCCCATTCCTTTTTCTACCTGTGCAATTCCTGATCCTCGGTCTGCCAGAGCATTCCTTTTGCAGCGGTTCCCTTTAATGTATTGCTTTGAAAATTTCACTATTCTCTAAAGTCACTTTAATAATCTAATATCTATTGTGATTTAATTAAATCACCATTTCATGTTTATTGCTTTTCTAATGCTATAATAGATAGACTTTAAAAAATATACATATTTTATTTGCCACCCTGAGACTGCAGTTATTTATTCAATTTCCCCTTTCCTCATTTATTCTCTTTACCACACTAAATTTTAAAATCTTTTTGTATGCATCTCTTTACTTATCTTTTTCACCCTGTTTCTAACACTTTATTTATAGAATAGACATTTTCACGACATATTGAAACTATCCTAATTCCTGGTGTGAATTATCTGTTAACTACCAAAACTATATGGACATTTCCCTCTTTATCTTTAATCATATTCAAGACAGAAATGTGTGCTTATTTGGTTGTTTCCATTATATTTCTTTATCTCAGTGCTCTCACTTTGATTCTGACTATGCTATTTAAAGATGTCTGAAACTAAAGTCTGTGTCATAAACGTTGTATCTTCCTCATGATTTATATTATGATATAATTGAATCAATTAAATACAGGCATAAATAAGTTGGAAAATATAAAATAATACTGCACTTTGATCTTAATGAGGTTTTTTTGCATTAAAATAAATAGGCACATCTCTAGCTTTTATACCAACTGCGTGTGTGAATGTGTCTTATGAAAAGTTAATGTCAAGTTTTTTGTTTACTTGTGACATTGCTTGTTTCCTTCTTTCTCTAAACTTCATGGAAGTACAGATGGCTTATTCTAATATTATCTTTAAAATATTTAAGTAAATATAACACATATCTATTGAATTGAAATAAAATATAAAATATATCTTTTAAAATTATGCAAATTATTGCCCAGATTGTTCAGCATAATGAGGTATAGTGAATTATTTGTGAGATCAGTGCTTTATAAAAATCTTTGGTTTTCTCTATCAGAACTAAATGTAAAACGTATATAATTTTTAAAATAAAATTTAACAACCTACAGACTCACATACTCCAAGTGTACATAGTATTTCCATAGTGAAGCTTTGAAATATTTTCTCCTATTTAAAAAAACATGTAAGTTAGAAAAGATATAACAGATTCCACAGATTTCATTACTTTCTTAATTTAAAAGATCATTTTGTATAAAAAATTTTCTGCAGTGTTTTATTTATTTATTTTATTTTTGAAAACATATCTTTATTGATTTCAGAGAAGAGGAAAGGAGAGGGAGAGAGAGATAGAAACATCAATGATGAGAGAGTCACTGATCAGCTGCCTCCTGCACGCCCCCTACTGGGGGATCGAGCCCGCAACCCGGGCATGTGCCCTGACCGGGAATTGAACCCCAATCTCCTGGATCCTAGATCGATGCTCAACCACTGAGCCACGCCCGGCCGGGCTGCAGTGTTTTATTTAAATAAAATCCCTCTTGAATCAGAATTTATGGCCTATTTCTTAGGTCTTTTATTATGGAATCTTGTTATGTCAGAGAGCTGGACAAAATCCTCAAAAGGCTAAGAAAATGTTTATCATAATTTAATCCAGTTCTACTGGAAATGTCCAGAAAAAAATTGTTGCTTTGATAATTTAAAAATGAAGCACTCAATTCACCCTTTAAGTCCTTTTGCTTAATCATTAAATTTTATACAGATGATTTTACAAGCACTTCCTCCAATTAAATGTGTGAGCATAATTCTGTGTTTGATTATTAGACTGTTTGAAAATCGACTTATACTTTCATAATAAAAAGCCCATAGCTTAGTAAATGTAACAAAAAAACCCATAACATGTTGTTAAAATTGACAAAGTCATATGATTGACTGCCTTGCAGAAGAATTTCCCCATTTTGGGTATTAGAACTCTACAGTCTTCCCATATATATCAACAAAGGGACATCAAAAGGTGTTGAAAATCTGAACTTTTATCATTCATCTCTTAAAGAAAGGAATAGTAACTGGCTGTGCAGCAGTTAGATGAGAGATCCATGTGTTATAATATGGACTGTTTATTATTTTATCCTATAAAAGTCAAGTTTTTAGTAAATAACATAAACTATTTTATTTGCATATACACAGTTTGTTGTTTTCTGAGCCTTCCCAGCAAGTTCCCAGGCACAACTTTACCATCAGCTCAAGGCAGTTCAATGACAATGAGCCAAAATAAGTAAACTCATAGTGGATGATTATGTCAGAATCCTTTAGAAATGATAACGTAGTAACCTACTCTTATAATTTAATTAGAAAGAATAACAGTGGACAGTGTAGTGCACACTTAAATAGAATATTGATGTGACCAAGTAAAAAGTGTGATGATAGCTTAATAATAACAATAAAAACAACAAAAATAATAATACGGATTCTGCATGTATTTATTCAAATGGCTACCAGATGCCCCTAACAAGTTTGAGCATTCTCAATGCACTTTGAACAAAAAAGACACCACTTTTCTGCCCTCATGTGCTTATGTTTTAGTGGAAGAAGGCAAATTAAACTAATAAAATATGCATTATGTCAGCAGAGAAGGTGAATATAGTGAGCACTGGTAGTGAGTGTTCTGTGTATTTCTTTAAAATAGGCCTAGCAGAGAAGAACTCACTGAGACATGAAAAGGTACCAAGGTGAGGTACCAAGCCATTTGGTTATCTCACAGAGGACTATTTACGGCAGAGGGAGAAGCAGGAGTAAAGCATCATCACGGGAGAACATTTGACATGATTGGGGCACATTAGCAAGAAGACCAGGGTGCCTGGGACAGAATGGGTAACAGTAGAATATTAGAATGGAACTGAGGGCTATATCATAGCTACTGTGAGCATAATAATTAGTTTTATTCAGAACTCTTCTGGTTTATTCTTGGTGTCCTAACACCTCCCCCACTTTAGCATTTACCCAGGAATTTTTTATTTAAGTGTTATTATTAATGGGTGCATTATAATAAAATCTTACGATTATAGGTTTGGGAGCTCTCCAGTTTGTACATTTAGCCTTTGCTATGTTATCTTGTAGTACAGCAATTGTCAACCTCTTTCATCTCATGGTACACAGAAACTAATTACTAAAATTCTGCGGCACACCAAAAAATATATTTTTGCTGATCTGTCAAAAAATATTAGGTATAATTTTTAGGTGGGGAGGTGGTGAAATGGAAGAGTAGCAAACATATATACTACTTCTAATAAAAGAAAAATAATTACATTAATAATACAGGGTAGGACAAAGGTAGGTTTACAGTTGTCCATATGGAAAATAATATAATAATAATAATACAAGAATAAACTGTGTTTCATGTACTCACAACTGTAAACTTACATTTGCCCCACCCTCTAATCTGAACAGTAAAATGTAATTTATGTACATATACATTTTGTTTATATCTTAAAACAGTTCAATGAAGGAGATGTTAATTCCATTTTAAAGCTAAAAATACATGCCCAGAATGATGAAATAATTTTCCAAGGCTATTATTTAATGAATGAATAAAATAAGGAATGAATGAATCTAGGGAAAACAGCATGGACTGAGTGGGTTAAGAGGTTAAGATAGAGAGGTCAAGTTTTCAACCCATTTAGCAATCAATTTACAGAGAGTGAGCTGGTCTGACAGTCACATGGGGTTTATGTTTGGGGGTAGGATGCTGCTGAAGAAGGATGACAATTTTTAAAGAAAACAAGAATGAATAAGAGATGAAACATCCTCATGGATTAGAAGAACCATGGTGAGTCAAATGGATGGTTAGACTTTCACCAGAAACAATGATCTTTATGGAAACTTTTCAGGCACTGGCATATTTTGTAAAGCTTTTGTAGGCTTCAATGACAAAATATTTGAAAACTTAGGAGAGAGAGAGATTGATGCAGAAATATAACGATATAACTGGCAAAAATTGGTTTAGGAAGAATTAGAAAATAGGATTTTTTTCAGTAATTATTAAAGGAGATAGATAACTTCATACCAAAATTTAACTTGCAAAAACTGATTTAGGATGAATTAGAAACAAACTGGGTTCAATAGTTATTAAAGGAATTAAAACAATTATTTAAGACCTTTCTATTTAAAAACTAAAAAGGAAATCAAAGACTCACCAGAATAGTTTATATGCAAGTGCTACTAATTTTAAGGAACTTTCAAAATTATACAAATGCTTCCAAAAATAGAAAATGAAGGCGTACTCTGCAATTCAGTTCATGAGACAATAATTTTGATAAAAATTAGAGGTGATATCAGGAAGGAAAATGGTTAGTCTATTCTATTCATGAAATTAGGTGTAAAACTTCTAAACAAATAATCAAATCCAATTCCCTACAAACACATTAATAAACAATGTCCAATTTAAGTACATGGAAGGATTATAAGAATGATTTTTAATGCAGAAATGTGTATTACTAATTAAATGGGATCAACCATATCAACATCTCAAAATATGCAGAAATAAATTAACATTGATTTATAATAAAAATTACTATAACAAGAATAAAATGAAACTTTATTAACCTTATAATATGTGTCATTCAGAGAAGAAAAAGAAAATCCCTACACTAAATGTCACCTCAAACAGGACAATCCTGGAAGTATTCCATTTAAATTCAGGAACAAGATATGGAGGTTATCTATGAATATTCCAATTCAACAATATATTGGTGCTCCAACCAGCACAACACAACAAGGACAGAAATAAAAATTATATGAATTAGAGGTCACTAGTAGGACCATTGTTATTAGCATGTGACACAGCTGTTTACATAGAAATCCAAATGAATTTCCAAATGAAATATAGGCAATATACAAAATAGGAATAATGTGTCTGTTTAAAAGATCAATACATAAAAGTCAAATATATTTGTATACACCTGTAACAAAAACCTTTAAAGTTAATATTTTTAAAATACCAACACAACTGTGAAACAAACAAGAATAAATTTAATAAATTATATGCAAGGTCTATCTGCAAAAATTAAAACATTTATTGAAAGTCATTAAAGAATATCTAAATCAATTGAATAACCCTGTTTTCATGGATGAGTGAATTTATATTATACAGGTTCTTATTTGTCCCCAAATTGATCTATAGGCTTAATGTAACTACAATGAAAATTATGATTTTTTAAAAATTTTTATTTTTTTGGAATATGATAAGTTAACTTTAAAATGCATATAGAAAAGCAGAGAAGGAATAATATCTTAGATTCTTCATGGTCTGTGAGATATAGACTTATCGTAAAGCAATAGTAATTATAAGATTGTGCTACTAGTACAGAGATGGACAAATTCGGGAATAAAATAGTATAGACAGTCCAAAGAGAAGTGCTCATATATGGAAATTTGACTTATGGAGCTCACCTGGTAGAAAGTTGAATTATCCATTAATAAAAATGCGGATTAAAAATTTGTGCACAACAGCAAAAAAGGAAGGGAGAAAGGGGGAACGAAATAGAGGAAAAGGGTGAAAAAGAGAGCCGAGGATGGGGGTGGAGTGAATGAAGGGATCCTTACCTCACACCACTGCAGTCAAATTTTATACGTATCATAGTATAATATTTTATATATTTTATATAACATGCAATATAATATACATTATATAATTTTATGTGGTGGTGTGAGATAGGGACTCTAATCCCTATCTCAAACCACTGCATAAAAAAAAAAAAAATGAAATTTTAAAAGACTTTTGTGAATTTTTTTCTGGTCTTTGAGTAAGCAGTTTTCTTACACACAAAACAGACTAAAGTGCTAGCCACTTAGAAAAAGTTGATACATTTGAACACATTAAAACTAAATCTTGTGCATGAAAATACACATTAAAAAAAACACAAATCTTTCAAATTTTGGAAGATAATTCCAAAAACAAATAAATATTTTTACAAATCAACAAGAAAAAAATAGTAGAGAAAAGAGACAAAAGACATGACCAGGCATTTTACAAAAGAGGAAACAGGAAATTAGGAAGTGTGACATTACAAGTGTTAGAGAGCATTGGCTCTGTCAAATCTTTACATTGCTAATGAACATATGTGTTGGTACTTCTTTTGTAAACAAGAGTTGCATGTAAGTAAATTCTACTCTAAAAGTAGCCACTGCTCATGACCAGTAGAAAGCATGCCCAATAGTGCAGTTTTTATAAGAATATGAATCTAACCACTCCAAATGTCCCTTGACATGGATTTCAAAAGCATATTCATGTAAATTGCATTTAGTAGTAGAAATCAAATAATTTGAACTACACATGGAGAGAACATTTTCCTCATGAATAAATTTTAGTAACAATGCTTAATGTAAAAAGCAGAATGCAAACAATATGTTGTTTATGGCATGCACATGATAACTCATAATTACGAGTAGTGCTCATCTTTGTGAATGAGAAAGTGGGATGCTATCCGGAAAGGACCTAGAGGTATATGTAAATTATCAGAAATGTTCTACCCTTGGGGTGGGCAGCTGGTTTTATATTATACATAATATTACACATAATATAGGTGTTTATATTATACATAGTACATATTATGTAATATAAGCAAACCAATTGGTAAGAGACTGGAAGAAAATACTGTAACATGTAACAAATGGTTAATATTCACAGTATAATAAATAAGAAAATAAATGAAAATTTCATGTTCTATATATTCATGGTTCTTATCAGATGGTGAGGTCTTAGGTAATTTTTTTTACATTTCTATTTTATTTATGCTTTATTCGTATTTAACAAAATGTTTTTTCTATTGATGCTAATTTAAGTGAAAATATCACTTATAATATGTAAAAGTTTATAAGCAAATGAAAGAGAGCTCATTGGAAAGGGGACAAGACTTTGAAGATGAAGGTCACACATCTCTTAAACCTACAAAAATATACTCAACCCACTAATAAACAGGGATGTGTGATTTTATAGTAATAGCATGATGCTGTTTTCACTTATTGAAGAAATGTGATACAGTTGTTTATATGCATTGTTTTGGAGTTGCAAGAAATGGAAGCTTACATCTACAATGGGAGCCATTTAGAGAGCCATATGATGGTTTGGTGAAACTTTTTCCTTCTACATGATTAGCCTTCCAAACATGCACATTTTTATATAAATGTACCTGAAATAATGTTAGCTACAATACTTACTTTTTTGTAATAGTGAAACGGTAAAAATAGTTTAAAACTACATGAAGAAAAATTATTCAAGTCATGGAATGTGCAACCTACATAATACATCCCCTTATTACAAATCATGAGGCAAGACTATGTGTGCTGACACAGAAAGATGTCTTAGAAATGTTTAAATATCCCTGGCTGGTGTGGCACAGTTGGTTGGAGAGTTATCCCTTACACAAAAAAGGTGACTGGTTTGATTCCCAGTCAGGGTACATATTCAGGTTGTGGGTTTGATCCCAGGTCAGGGCGAATGTGGGAGTCAACAGATAAATGTTTCTCTGAAGTTTTTCTCTCTCCCCCTCTCTCTCTCAATATCAATCTCCCTTCCTCTCTCTAAAAATAAGAAAATAAAAAGAAATGTTTAAATAAAAAAAATGCAAACAAATAAGTTAACAGGATGTATAACATAATCCCATTCATGTTAAAAAGATGTGTATAATGAAATATATGTGCACGTTCATATAAAAATATATACAGAAAAAATCTTGGATTATTACATATTACATGATTAACAGTAGTTATCTCTGGAGCAAGGGAAGTCAAGAGACACATTCCAAATATGTATGTTCTGTTTCAGTTCTCTTATTGCAAGAAAATAGGCATGTACAATTATATAACCGTGCATCACTTGCCTTTGTAATCCCCAAAATAGGTTGCATTAACATGCACGCTGCATGCAGTAACAGCAGAAGCGGTGGGCATTTATTACAGCTGACCCAGCCAAGGGGCTTGAGAGCTCCTGGACACCAAGCCTGGTGGTCAGGTCAAAAGACAAGGAGAAGCCTGCCTCCTGTTTGCCGATTTAAGTCAGGAGGAAACCCTGGACTAGTCGGCTGGACTCTCAAATGCAGTCCGTTCTGTTTCTCCAGTAGTGGAGAAGGCCGAATCCTCTCAAATACCTATTTCCTGACAAAATAGTAGCATTTACATAATTATTCAAAAGGTAGTTTGGGGTTAATAGAAATTATGAAATAAAATACTGTATTATATGTGACATTGGATTATGTGAACTGCAGATTACATCTGGGAGAATATCTTGATAAAATTATTGTAATTTATAAAGTTTTCTTTTTAAACTTTAGAATTCATAAAAAGAATATATATATATTGTAATAGAATCTAGAATATATAACTAAAATATATTCATGTAAACATACATGCCAGTTTTATAATCGTGCATGTCTATTTTTTATTTAAATTAAGACATGTTGGCCCTGGCCGGGCTGCTCAGTTGGTTAGAGCATTTTCCCCATTTGCTAAGATTGTGGGTTTGTTCCCCCATCAGGGCACATACAAGAGTCGACAACGAGTGCATACATAAGGGGAACAACAAATTGATGTTTTTCTCTCTCTTCCTTCTTCTCTCTCTCAAAAAAAATAATCAATAACTAAAAATTTAAAAAGACATGTTAATACTTTTAAAATTACATTCTAGATAAGAATTGTTTTTCAGTAAAACCATTGAGTTTTTATAGTTTTCACAAAATAAAAATACTTTTATTAGATGAAATTCTAAGAATGTGAAACTAAAAAAGTCCTAATTTTAAAATATCAATCATGTGCCATGACATGCCTGTTTTTCAGGTTAAACTTTTTCCGCGATGTTTCCGACTTCAGAGTGTTAGCCTGCGGTGGAGATGGAACCGTGGGGTGGATTTTGGACTGCATAGGTAATGAAGACACATATTTAACGTGGCTGGGGTGAGAGTGGTAACCTTAAATTCTGTATATTTTATTTATTTATTTTATTAATGCATTGATATGTTTGGATGCTACAGTTTGTACATTTGGCATGTTGCACACTATTTACTGGTTTAATATATTCTATATTTAAAAATTTTAATTGACAGAATAATTTATAATTATCTGGAAATCCTTCTTTTTTAATCCATTTCTCATGGAGTTTACTAAACCTTCAGAGTTATTTTTTTAAAATCAGGCTCCATTTGTTTCTTTGCCCTAGAGAGGGAGCCAAGGAGCATTTGTGATGGTCTGTCAAATAGATGTACTTATTTGGTTTAAGCATGGAAACTCAAAACCTTACTCTCTGTGTACATTCATGTCACCATCATCAATCATTATTATCATAATTATAGCTAATTTTTATTTATCATGTACACTCTAATAGGCCTCTTGCTAAGAATTTTACTCAAATCATCTTAATTCTCACAACTCCATAATATAGGATTGATAATCCCATTTTTGAGATAGGGACTCTAAGGCTTGAAGAAGTTAAAACAGTGAACAAAGTCTTGTAGCTGTGAACTGACAGAGCTGGGATTACAACCCACACATCAACATTATTTTATATTGCCTCTCTACCCAAATAGTAAAAGCTTGATTTTTATAAGCAAACAGAACAGGTACTTGTTTGAGGATAAAAGGTAGACATGAATTACAAGAAAAGCTTCATATAGTCAGAAAAAATATCTGTTTTTTTATAGACAGTCAATTGTCAGAACTGACTACTGCTCAGTAAATAGATCATGAATCGGCCTTTATGAGAAGATAAATTTAATACAAATATTCACTTCTCATTTCTCACTTCAGTTTCTGCATGACCAATTCTTTTTAAAAAATAGTCCCTTTCACAAAAAGGAAAGAATTGATTCAAAATACATTTAACTATCTGTATAAATTGAAGCAAACTTGCACATAATCAGTGCAGGTAAGAATATTCTGTCTTTTCACACATGTGGAAATATTCAAATTGAAAATGAATACAAGTTGTCAGGATATTTTTGGTAAGGATCTAACAACTTTAATCTACTAACAACAGCAACAAATAGAGCAGTAAAATCTGTGTTATTTGGCCTTACAATAAAAGATGTAAATAGTATTAATATGTCATACTTAAAGAGAAATCCAGAATTCAATAATTGTAAATATTAAAGAGTTGCTTGAGCTGTTTTGAGAACTTGTGAGGATTTTAGAGTGAAAACAGAAGGATATTATTTGTGTGTTTTAACTCCTAAAATCTAAGCCTTGGCTATTAACTGTGGTACATCCCTAGATAATCTATTTCCTCCCTGTTCTTACACACAGACACATACTGACTTTGAGCTGCTGAGAAGAGAGAAAAAATAAAGAAAAGTAATATATGTTTGTTAAATTATTCAAGGCATGTGATGATTCAGACAAAAGCATACAGAATCTCAGTGGCAAAGATCTTGATTGCTCTGAACTCAAAGCACTATTTTATGTAAAGTTGAATCTCAAAGTAGGACGTTTATTCTGACACAGCAACACCAGGGGTGGGAACAAAGAAGGATATTGTTTGCACTTTACTAGTGTTTAGAATTCATCTATTTTTAAATTATTCTATTCCTTAAAGTAAAATGTACTTTTGAGTTGATGTTGCGGTAGGACTTTATATAGGGACTTACCCCTCCACTCCGGTGGTGCCCCTGTATGTATTTTCCTACTATATATACTTGTATCCCTGATAATTTTTTTAAGATTGAAATCTTTTATTAATTTTTTCATTTACAGTTGACTTTCAGTATTATTTCATATTAGTTTTAGGTGTAAAACATAGTGGTCAGACATTTATATAATTTACAAAGTGATCATCCTGATAAGCTTGGTACCCACCTGGCACCATACATAGTTATTACAAGATTATCAACTATATTCCCAATGCTGTGCATTACATCCCCGTGACTATTTTGTAACTACCAATTTGCGGCCCTTAATCCTTTAACGTTTTTCATTCAGCCCCACAACCCCTCTTCTACCTGGCGACTATCAGTTTGTTTTCTGTATCTCTGAGTCTGTTTTTATTTTGTTTGTTCATTTATTTTGTTCTTTAGATTCCACATATAAGTGAAATCACATGGTATTTGTTTCTGTGTCTGACTTAATTCAATGGAGTTAAATCCAACTTAAACCACAATTTTTAATTGGGTTAGTATATTTTCAAAGCTTTCCTCATGCATGAGACTTGGAAATTCCTGTCACTTTGTGAATAATGTTATTTGTTTGTGTTTTATAAGTCGCTACAGATGCATAGAGATTAATAATAAGTTATCATTGTATATATCTATAAAATATAAGTACCTAGTGGAATGCTTTAATTTCCTGTCAACCTAGCTCTTTTACTGTTATTCTATCTGTGATCAAAATTTTATTTTGTTTCTTTTTCCATTCCACAGAAAAAGCTAATGTAGTCAAACATCCTCCAGTTGCCATTCTGCCTCTTGGGACCGGAAATGATCTAGCAAGATGCCTGAGATGGGGAGGAGGTAAAGAGCTTTAACAACAATAAAATCTTAATAAATAGAAATGTGGTATAGAACATGCCCCCCTCCATAAATCCAGCATTTCTTTACTGCATGGCAACTGCCATGTGATTTTACCAAATATAATTGCTGTCAGATATATAGTATGTGATTTTGAACAACAGTTGTGGGTAGAGCAACAGATAGTGGACAAAGATACCTTGGAAGCTGGGGTTTAATGTGATACTAAGTGTTGACTCCAGATCTCTGGGCACCAGGGTTTCTAATGAAAGTATTGAGATAAGCGTAAATCAACTCTAAACTAATAGTCAGATTTTTGATTTCTGAGTTGAGTGTTAAAATGACAAACTAAGGAAAAATGTTAAGGCTAGTGAATGACTTGTCCAGGAATGAACACATGTTTGGAAACCCACTTTATACCAGGCAGTGTGTTCTGCATTTCGGATACAGGGTCAAAAACAGAAAATAAAGGCTGTATTCAAAAGGGTCTTAAGTTCTAGTGGCAAATAAAGCCATCTGTAAATTATGAAACCTTCTACTGACAAATAAACAGGTAATCAATGTAGTGAAAGGCCTCATGGTCGCGATGACAAGATGACATAGGGAGAATTGTAATGGAGGGATAATGACTGAACCATATAGACCAAGGGGTGAACTTTATAGCCAAAGGGAACATCAAGTTCAAAGGACAAGAGGTAGGAAGCCACTCGGTGTATTCAAGGAACTCTGAGTGGAATAGTGTGTATGGAACAGTGTAAATAAGGGGAGAATATTTCTAGATGAGATCTTATAATATTTTGAAGCATCATTAATAGACTGTACTTAACTGAAGACACCAAAGTAAACCAGATTTTACTAAAGTAGCAAGAATTGATTACTAAATATTAACATCTGAACTCACTTAGAGATGTTTGAAAAGTGTCTACTAAGACAGCATGAATCAGAAGGCCCTGGGGATCTTGTTAAAAATATAGTGACCTGTCCTCACCCCAAATATATTGAATAGAAATCTCTGGAGGTGGGACCAGGGCAGATGATTTTATTTTTAAACAAACTCCCTAAGTAACTTTGATTTACAACAAAATTTGAGAAGAATTGTCCCATGAGTGTCTGGATAACTGGTGAAATCTGTTATGAATATGTATATGTGTATATGATAGAAAGAATTAAAAACTTAGCCTATGACCTATTTGTGATTTTCATTATGGATATAATTTATTAAAATAATATTATAAAATATTAAGGTAAATCTCATAGAACCTAAAAATAAGTAGTTAGATGATAGATTGATAGGTAGATAGATAGAACCAATGCTTGTGAGATGCTTGTATTTGCCAGTGCTTATGTATGTATAATGATTAAAAGGATGGGAATCATGCATGTCACTTCTAGTCATATTCCTCTGCAAAATAGTTTTGATATTTGAAAATTAATAATTTTATTTTTCGTTTCAAACTAATAAGTGGCTTAAGTATCAGAATTGATATATAATTTCCACTTTTATCATACTTTAATGATTCTCTTATAAAACTGTTTTAAAGATATTATCAGTGGCCAAAGACACATGAATTTTATTTTATTTTATTTTTATTTTTTTTAAATATATCTTTATTGATTTCAGAGAGAGGACAGGAGAGGGAGAGAGAGAGATAGAAACATCAATGATGAGAGAGTCATTGATCAAGCCCTCAACCAGGCATGTGCCCTGACTGAGAATTGAACCCCGATCACCTGGATCCTAGGTCAATGCTCATCCACTGAGCCATGCCCGGCCAGGTGACACATGAATTTTAGTATATATCAAAATATTTATCTATTAATGCTGAACTCTTTATGAGTTTCTAGCATGTGCTGGCACTGTTCTAGGTGCTAGATAGAGAGTGAGCAAATAAATGGCTGCTACCCTTTGGAAGATTACATTTTCATTGAGTACACAGACAGTAAATCAATGAACAATGAAATATATAATTACAAAATAAGGTCAAGGCTATGAAAGAACCAAACAGTGTATTTTTAGAGAAAAACCATAAGGTAAACTTTTTTGCTAGATATCCAGAATTCCTCTTTGATGAAGTAACAGTTAAGCTGACTTTAAAGTATGAGGAGGGAGAAATAGCTCCTGAACTGAAAGGACCAAATGAAAGCTGATGTGACCCTCGAAGCTGTCAGAGTGGTAGATGGGTGTGGATTGAGGGAATGATTAGGATGAGATTGAAGAGATAATCATGAGCCAGATAATGCAGGGGCTGGATAGCTATGGCAAACAATTTTATTTGATTGAACCTGAAGCACAAACAGAAACTTTGAAAGGATTGCAAAAGCAGTATGACACAATGGCATTTCTGTTTTCAAAAGTAGATTAACTGGGGGATGTAAAATAAACTGTTAAGAAAATGTGGAGAATTACGGTTTTCCAAATGAGAAATGTATAATTGTCATAATTAAAGGAGAAAAGAACTGGACTAGGGTGGTAGTTATGCAAATGAGACAAGGTGTAGGCTATTTCCTTTCTGAGAAAGAGTTCACAGAAAGAAGATATGGAAGCAGAGAGTTAATTTCATTTTGAATATGTTGATATAAACTCTTGTGGGGTATTTAGTAGAGATGCTCCTTTGGTGGTTGGCTACACTGAAAATTAGCACCACAGGAGAGAAATATGAGTTGCAAATTAAAACTAAAAAATAAAATATTGGTATGAGTAAAATAAGATTATAGTTGATTCTTCCTATATTAGGATTTGCTTTAAAAATGCATTATTTAGCTTAAGGATGTTACACACTCAAACATGTATAAATATAGCTTTTGGATTTGTTTTCTTTCTCAAGAAAATGTTTTTTTCATTAGGTTATGAAGGTGAAAATCTGATGAAAATCCTAAAAGACATTGAAAACAGCACAGAGATCATGCTGGACAGGTGGATGTTTGAAGTTATACCTAATGACAAAGATGAGAAAGGAGACCCAGTGCCTTACAGTATCATCAATAATTATTTTTCCATTGGCGTGGTAAGATTTTCCTCTGTATGTTCTTTTTTACCAGTCCTGGATAATCACTGTCCGTAAACCTTGCACTATGAAGATTTACTGATTATAAATTATTTTATCTTAGTGTCAGCAAAACATCTCTTCTAATGGGCAATAATCCAACTTATGAATTTATTTAGAGTATCATCAATAGATTATGTTTCATGCATTAAGCAAAGGAAAGAAACTATAGTTTTGCAATTGGTTTGGCCATTTGTATTACTAAAATGTAGGTTAGAATGGTTTAATAAGGTTTAGTTACAAGTTTTAGTTTAAAATTTTAGAGTATATTCAGTGAAAATATGAAAACAATACATTAAATTTCACCTAATTTTCAGATCTGTATTATAATTTTATAATCTACTATAGACATTATGTTTCAATTTATGGTTAGGCCTGAAGTCTAAAAAGTGCTGCTACTATTGTCAAGTGTTTAATATGTCAAAAGACTTTTTATTTAATTTCTGAAAATCTTAGACTGAAAGTAAAATGTCATTTGTCAATTGAAAGAGTTATTGAAATTTTAATCCTTAAGGACTATAACAGGGATTTCATATATATATATATATATATACACACATATATATACATATGTATATCCAAAAAATTATGAAATCTAAAATGTATATTTTCTACAGCATTCCATTCTATTTAATATGTCACTCAATACTACCTTTTCTCATGAGTACATATGCGTATGTGAGTGCACACAAACACACGCACGCACACACACGCCACTAGTAGACTATAAAAAGCATTGGTTGAACCTATGAACTTAGAAGTAAAGCTATTTGAGTAAGAGTTCAGTAGCAAATATTTTTATTCTGAATGTATATTCATTTATCTGTATCATGATGGTTATTTTCTCTCTCATAAATAATATGGTTATACATTTGAAAAGCCTCAAATGATGATCAATAAAGGCTAAATATACAATCATTACTAATACTATAATGATTCTTAATATTTGTGAGAAAACGCAATGCATCTTGATCCATAAAAGCCCTCCTATTTATATTTGATATCAATATGAAAAGCATATTTTTAACAGCTTTATCAACATATAACTTAAAAACAACTTAATTCAATGATTTAAAGTAAACCTTTTAATTATTTTAATAAATTTCTCCAATTGTAGAGCATTTTTATCATTAAAACAAGAATCTTCATGCTTATTTGCAGTCAATTCTGGTTCCTTTCCCCACCTCCAAGCAATAACCATTCTTTCTGTCTCTAAAATTTGCCTTATATTGATATTTTATATGGAAGAAATTATACAAAAGATAGTCTTTTGCATCTGGCATCTTTCACGTTACATTTTTGAGCTTTGCTGATATGAACTGCGTGAACACTGTATTTCTTTTTATTGCTCAATAGTATCACATTGTATGGATATATCACATATGGTTTATCCATTTACCATTTGATGAACACGTAAAGTTTTTCCAGTCTTTGGATATTATGAGTAATGCCAGTCTTTTGTGTCCTTTTAGTGAATTTTTTGTTTTGGCTACTGTACTTTTTAACTACAGAATTTCCATTTGATTCTCTTTTTATAATTTCTATATGTTCATGAAATATCTTCTATTTGAAGAAGCATGTTTTTTTATGATTTCTTTTGTTCTTTAAATGTGGTTTACTTTAGTTCTTCTGTCTGGAGACCATCAGAGAATTTGATAACATTTGGGCCCCATCAGTGACATTGTTTTTTCCAAAGTACATGTAACACTTTGCTATTCCTCTGCATGTCTGGCAATTTCTGTTGGAAACTAGAGATTTTGTTTTATATAAGATAGTGACAGCTCTAAAATGGGATCCTCCCATAGTGATTATGGTAGTTTTCTATCTCTTTAGTGACTTGCCTGCACTAATTATTTAGAGCCTTTCTTCTTTGTGGTATATGGATACAGATGCCTCAGTTTTTTGTGTTTTGTTGTTGTTATTGTTGTTTAATTTTTGTTTTTATTTTAATTCTGGATTCCTAGGGATCACCCTTGTGTCAGCATGATTGACCACGGTTTGTGTTCAAAAACCTAGAGCCACTAAGTCTTTATCCCCTTGCCATTGGATCTGTGTGTTCATTGGGAAGCACATACAATCTTTAGGCAGTTATTAATCTGATTCAGCTTTTAATATCTGCTGGCCTTTCTTTTGTCTCTCCTGTTCACATTTAAGCCCTCTCATTTAGCCAAAGAAACATAAATAATAAGGGATCTCTTTGGTCTTTCCTGAACAATTATGTAGCTATACCTGCATATGGTCTTCCAGACAGCCTGGGACATGTGGAAATTTATCAAGGCACATTATGGCTGTCTCATTCTAAGATCTCCTACTGAATTTCTGGCTAGTTGGCTGGCAGGTTTTCAAACACAGGTGAGCTGTGACACTGGTCTTCCTTGTTCACTTGCTACAGAGATCATTACTGTTTTACATCATCCTCTGGACCATGGCATTTTTCTTGCTTCCAATTCAAATTAAGTCAGTTTCACAGAATAATTTGTTACATGCGTTTGGTTAATTTACAAATTTCTATTGTGGTCCTCAAAAGATGATCATTTCTCCCCAACCACAAGAGGCATTTGACAATATTTGGACCCACATTTTCATGATTTCAAATGTTTTTCATTTCTAAGAGGGAATTGCTACTGGCAATTAATGGATAGAGGCTTAGGGGAGCTGCCATATAATCCACGTTCATAGTACAAGTCTCCTAAAACACAAGAAAGAGTTAGGCAGCTCACAAAGTCAATAGTGCTGATGTTGAGAAACCCTGGCATTAATAAGAAGAACTATTAAATGCAAAACTCAACATGTTGAAGAGTAGAAATAGCAAAAGCCCAAAGAAGGGTGAAGAAAAGCTATCATAAATAGAAAACAGGAGATACAGCAAAGAATAACAACAAATTTGAGAATGTCAGTGAAACAAAAAACTGGATTATTGAAAAGATAGGCAGATTCATTGCAAAATTAATCTTATACAAATATTGCACAGAGAATTGTAAATAAAGAGGGAAAAACCACACAAAAAAGACCTCATAAACATAAAATAGCAATCTCTCAATTGAAAATAGGTAAAGACTAAATGACGGAGTGTAGCAAAGTTGAGAAATATGAAATCAATTCAAATATTCAATACCATTCCAGTCCATCAGCAATAATCAATGAATTTATTTAAAAAACAACAAAAATTAAAAGTATATAGGAATCTATAAGAAATATACAAGAACTGCATGTAGAAAATGTTGAAACTTCCTACAAAGACATGAAATATCAGAATAAATGGTGAGTTTTTTTTTTAATAAAAGAAATATGTGTCAATCATTGCTTTACTGCACTAACCAAATTGCTATGAATAATAACCATATTTGTTTCTCTTTCTAGGCTTTTACCTTTTAAAAAATAATATTTATTTTTTGTTATTGAAAATATTCATTGTTATTTATCTATATGTCAATATATGCATGCATATGTATTTCTATAACTATTTATATCTATACAAAGTTTATTTTTCCCTTGGTTTAGGATTTTATTTTATTTTATTTTCACCTTTTTATCCCCATTGATCCCCTCCACCCCACATCCATCCCACCCCCAGGCTTTCCCATACTAATGCCTGTGTCCATGGGTTATGCTTATAAACATATAAATTCTTTGATTTATCTCTCCCCATCCACTCCCCTTCCCACCTTCCCTCTGAGATCCCTCAGTCTGTCCCATGCTTTGTGTCTCTGGATCCACTTTGTTCATCAGTTTATTTTGTTTATTATATTCTACATATAAGTGAGATCATGTGGTACTTGTCTTTCTCTGACTGGCTTATTTCACTTAGCATAATACTCTCTATTTCCTTCCATGCTGTGCCAAAGGCTAAAAGGCCCTTCCTCTTTACAGCTGCGTAGTATTCCAGGGTATAAATGTGCCACAGCTTTTTTATCCACTCATCTATTGATGGGCACTTGGGCTGTTTCCAGATCTTAGCTATTGTAAATTGCACTGCTATAAACATCCGGGTGCATATGCTCTTTGTGATTGGTGTTTCAGGTTCCTTAGGATATATTCCTAGAAGTGGGATCACTAGGTCAAAAGGCACGTCAATTTTTAATCTTTTGAGGAAACTCCATACTGCTTTCCATAGTGGCTGCACCAGTCCCACCAGCAGCGTACTAGGGTCCCCTTTTCTCCACACCTTCGCCGGCACTTGTAGTTCATTGATTCGTTGATGGCAGCCATTCTGACAGGTGTGACGTGATACCTCATTGTGGTTTAATTTGCATCTCGCTGATGATTAGTGACAGTGAGCATTTTTTTCATATGTCTCTTAGCCATTTGTGTGTCCTCTTTGGGAAAGTGTCTATTTAGGTCCTTTGCCCATTTTTAAATTGGATTGTTTGCCTGCCTTTTGTTAAATTGTATGAGTTCCTTATATATTTTGGATATTACTCCTTTATCAGATGAGTCATTGGCAAATATGTTCTCCCACACAGTGGGCTCTCTTTTCATTTTGTTGATGGTTTCTTTTGCTGTGCAGAAGCTTTTTAGTTTGATGCAGTCCCATTTGTTTGTTTTCTCCTTAGTTTATCTTGCCCTAGGAGATGTGTCAGCAAACATATTGCTATGAGAGATGTCTGAGGTTTTACTGCCTATGTTTTCCTCTAGAATTTTTATGGTTTCATGTCTTACATTTAAGTCTGTTATCCATTTTGAATTTACTTTTGCGTATGGTGTAGTAGGTGGTCTAGTTTCATTTTTTTGCATGTACCTCTGTCCAATTTTCCCCACACCATTTATTGAAAAGACTTATCTACAGCCATTTTGTTTCTTTATGCATATGTTTCTCATTCTCTTTATTTCTACATCTAATTATAGCAGTCCCTTTAACATTTCCTGTAATGCTTGGTTTGTAGTGGTAAAGTCTTTTAGCCTTTTTTTGTCTTGGAAGCTCTTTATTTCACCATCCATCTTGATTGATAATTTTGCTGGATAAGTAGTCTTGGTTTGAGGTCCTTGTTTTGTATTACCTTGAATACTTCATGCCATTTGCTTCTGGCCTGTAGAGTTTCTGATGAGAAGTCAGATGAAAGCCTTATGGAGGCTCCTTTGTAGGTAACAGATTGCTTTTCTCTTGCTTCCTTTAAGATTCTCTCTTTGTCTTGAATTTTTGGCATTTTAATTATGATATGTCTGGGCATAGGCCTCTTTGGATTCTTTTTGCTTGAGACTCTCTGTGCCTCCTGAACTTGTGTGACTTTTTCCTTGGCCAAGTTAGGGAAGTTTTCTGCCATTATTTCATAAAACAGGTTCTCTAACCCCTGTTTACTTTCGACCTCCTCTCGCACTCCTAGAATACGAATATTGTTATGTTTCATGCTGTCCCACAGCTCCCTTAGACTGTCCTCCTGTTTTTTAATTGTTTTTTGTTTTGGGGTCTCTGACTGAGGGAATTTTTCTACCCTGTCTTCTAATTTGCTGATCTGACCCTCAGCTACCTCTAATCTGCTGTTTATTCCTTCCAATATATTCTTTATTTATGCTATGTCATTCTTCATTTCTGACTGGTTATTTTTCACAGTTTCCATATCTTTTCTCATGCTGTTGAGCATCCTTACAATCAGTATTCTGAACTCTTTATCTGAGAGATTGCTTATCTCTATTTCATTTGGCTCTTTTTCTAGAGATTTCTCTTGTCCTTTCTTTTGGGGCTTGTTTTTTGATCTCCCCATTTTGGCTACTTTTTGGGGTTTGTTTTTATGTTAGGTAGATCTGCTAGGACTCCCAGTCTTTTTGGAGGGTCTCTGGTACAGGCCATTGCCAGATGCAGTTTGTGATTGGCCCCGAGTACCCTGTTTGGAGCTATCAACAATACTAGGCTTGAGGTCTCCACTGCTGGTGCTGGGTGCATTTGGACAGGACCAAGATGCACACCAAAGTCTGCTTTTCTAAGGCCCAGGTTCTGGAGCAGATCAGGGAAAGTCTCAAAGTACCATGAGGTCTGCCTCTGCCTACAGGCTGATTAATCTGATTTTCTTAATGAGTTTCAGGCTGTAGAAGCTCCACAGGGTGGGGCGGATGGTTGTTATCAGTCTCTTAACAAGCCTCAGGCTGTAGAAACTCCTCTGGGCAGGGCAAGAGGCTTTTCAGCTGGGTAGGGAAATTGCTTCCCCCCTCAGGCAAAAGCCGGAAATTTTCTGCCCGAGGAAGATGTCCCCCACAGTCTGGGGGAATGACTTGGCACAGGAATCCATACGGGTGTCCCCTGATCTTGCTCGCCAGAGCCCACAACCCCAGACTCTCCCCACACAGCTTCAGTCTACTCTACTACCCCTCCGCCGGAGCCCAAGGTGAGTGGCTGCACACGAAACGTTGTGTATTGGCTCTTTGAGAGGGTGACTGCAGTTCCAGATGCCTCTCCCTGGCAGATAGAAATCCAGCTGCTTTTCACAGCCAGATGTTATGTGGGCACTTTTTTTCAGTTCTGGTGCTCTTGGTTGGGAAGCCCAGCCTGGGGTTTAGGCCCAGAGTCCTCAGTGGGAACCCCCACAGCTGAGATCTCCCTCGGGACCTTCAGCTGCTGCCTGTGGGAACCCAGTGAGGCCTCTTGAGTCTACACTTCCTACCAGTCTCTGTGCGGCCTCCACTTTTCCTCCTTGGTTATGAGGGTGCTCTCCAGCTCGTCTTCAGTTGGTTTTCAGGATTGTTTTTCTGTGTTTTAGTTGCAAATCCAGATTGGTCCTGGGAGAATGTCAGTGTAGCTCCCACTCAGCCCACCACCATCTTGGATCTCTCCTGGTCCAAGACGTTTTTTATTTTTAGTTAGCTTAATATGCAAATTAATGTGTACATTTAATCTATGATTGATCAAGATTAGAGATGAATTTTACGACAAACTTGAAAAACGTATTGGAAAAGCTATATGACAAAATGGCACGTTGATTTTAATTTAAAAAAAGAATTATTTTACCAAATTAGACATGTTACCAGTGGACTGCGTAATTATAATAGAATGGAGCTGTAAAAGAATGAATGAAAGAATCTGTGGAGACGTAGAGAGACACATATTGAAACTCAGTATAGGAGTGGCAGAAATCTCATTAGAGAAATGACAAATTGCTTAATTGATAGTGTTTAAGAACTAGCTTCCTAGGAGGAGGAAATTTTGTTAGAACTCTACTGTACATTACATAGGCAATTACTAGATATATTAAACTACTAAATTTGCAATGCAAATTTTAGGACCTAATAAAATAATATGTAATAGAATATATTTATCGCTTTGAGGTAGAACAGAACTAATTAAACATGGTAGATTTTGATTGAGTTTTCTCTCAAAGGGTCCTATTTCATTTAGGTTGAGCCTCTTTCACTGAGTAACATGGGAAGTAGGGGCATGAAGAGAGAAGGGCATATTTCTCTGAAATTGTTTCCTGTTCCTCAGCAAGACACAGGCTCAACACTCGAGGTTACAATCAGAGCAATAAACTGTATGGAGATTTCAAGTTTTGTCTATCACTCAGCAAGGCCACCTTCTACTCAGTAATTTGAATTCCTCTGCCACAGTCAGTAAATCCAAAAACAATGAAATAAAGTATTCTACTTCAAGCTATTTCTGAATATATAATATGTAGTGGAGTTGGAGCACTGAAAGGACCAGGGGACATTTCAACTTATTGTTATTACCAGCATGAGAAAGCTGAGATGGCATATAATTTGTACTTGAAATTATCTCTAGGAATCCATTACCCCCTTGTTACAAAATAGTGTCAAAGTCTCACATTACTTTAGGTATAGTATTTATTTTTTCAATAAGTCCCCTCATATATCGATTTTAAGTACTTTGTACTTTATGTAGAACCTTGCTTCAAAATTTTAGAAAAAACTGTTATGATCAGAAATATATAGATAAATATCATCTATGTGTTGTCTTTCATTCTGATTTTGAACTTTAAAATAACTATAGATAATCTCAAAAATCCCAGGAAGAAAACTCTCCAACCACTGCATCACCATTACATATGCCATTAATTTTTTCCTGATAGTTGAGTCTTCACTCATTTGCTTAATAAACAAGAAAAACTAAATGATTTTTTGGGAGGGAGTGTCAGGACCTAGAGTTATAAAATGAATTAAAAGATAGATCACCTTATTATTAGAACTTGGAGCTTTGTGGGAGAGAAGAATTGGGGGGAAAAAGCACAAATGCAAATTTTTTGAGAATTATGGTAAATGCTGTGAAAGAAAACAAATGTTACCATGAGCTAGAACAACAACTTTAGGTCTCATAGTCATGGAAGGCCTATATAAAGAAGATGCATTTAAGAAAAAAATAATCTAGGCAATACACACAAGTGAGCTGGATACCAAAGAGATGGAAAGAACATACCAGGTAGGTATAACTGTACATGCAAAGCTTGAGGCGGGAAAAAGCTTGGTATGTTCAAAGACCTACTAGATCAGTGTGTCTGGAACATAAAGAAAGAAGGTGGGAGTGAATGACAGCAAAGGGAGTGGCAGAGATGGCTGCTGGCACGTCTTAAAGAGTCTTGGAAACCAAGGGGTGATGCTTGTCTTTTAAAAGTCAGTTGAATAAGTCAGTGATTATGATCATGAAATCAAGTAGTACAACTTAGGTACACTAGGAGCTCTTCTATCAGATGTGATAGCTGGACATTAATTGAAGTTAAAACTTATGTGTCATAAAAATGATACGTACAACTTTGAATATTTCATTTTAACCTAAAATCTGTAACTATAACTGAATTGACCTCTCTTCACTTACAGGCCCACCTAATGTCATTTCTTTGAATGTGGGTCACTGGGTTCTACGAAGTCTTGTGTAGATCACATTCCATAATAAACCATCTCTGATTTCTACTTTTAGTTTCTTTTTAGTGGAATAAAAACCTCTAAAGACACTTGTAAAACATTCTGAGTATACAGTTCTTTTTACAATCATTTGAAAAATATTTTATCATGATCTCTCTCCCATCTAATTCTACAGCAAAGGATAAATAATTTGATAGAAGTTTCAGCATTGCATGTATATTAAATCTTTCCAAATCGTATTTGTTTCCTACAAAACAAATACTATTTTTGCAATCATATTTCTCCATTTATATATGTAATTAAGTTATATAATTGTAATATAAACTAAGAGTGGCATAAACAATATGAGAAACAATGCAGATGACTCTTGATAAGTATAAACCTCAAAGTGTGGACATGCAAGTGTGCAGGTTTACTACACAGGGCTGCAACTAAGTTTCAGGGCTGCTTCAGTATCCACAGTCCGCATGTCAGTGGGCCTCCTGGGAGAGTACAATGGGCATTGTCTCCCCCTGCTCCTAAGCAGGCAGGATCACTCCCAGACCATTAGTAAGAGGAACTGGAGCCAGGCTACAGGGCCAAGTCAAGAGCCACAGTCAGACTACATCTGAAGAAACACTCACCTCCTCTACTTTGCCCTGACTGCCTTTGGTAGAGAAACACCTTTTTGGTCAGCCCAGCTAGGGATTCTGAGGCTCTGAGAATTTTTCTGCAGGGATACCCACTCCAGCCTCTTGTTCCCTCTGTGTGTGTGTGTGTGTGTGTGTGTGTGTGTGTGTGTGTGTGTGTAGGGGGGTGCAGAGAAGTAATTGTTAAGATTGTATTCCTTCTCTAGATCCTGTGTGTGTGTGTGTGTGTGTGTGTGTGTGTGTAGGGGGGTGCAGAGAAGTAATTGTTAAGATTGTATTCCTTCTCTAGATCCTGCAAAGCATTGCTGGATTCTGATTGTCTTCTGAGTCTTTGGCTTAAGGCAGTGCCTGAAATGCTAATTTTTGTGCCTCCCTCTAAGAGTAGAGCAGGCTGGCTTCATGTGCTCATGAGCTATCTCCAAAGGCTTGCACAACCACTCGGGGGCATGCACGACAGCACACACCGGGCACGTATTGGGAGTCTGCCATGGTGTGGGGGCAGGGTGAGGCATTCAAAACCTTGGGGTCCTCTGGGGTGGTTGGGGCAGGGTCCTAGTTTAGGCGTCCCAAGCAGCTTATGGGTGGGCCTCCTGATGGTGTGGTTGGAGCGGTCCCTAGGACCGGCCTTCAGTGACTGCTAGGTCTTTAGGGCTGAGAGTCCTGACCTCTCCCACCTGCTCCCAGTCTCTCCTAACCGTTCAGTTGTGTGATAATGTCCTGCAGTGTTATGACCGAGGCTAGAAAGAAGCTACCTCTTGGGCACATCCTGCAAGGCTTGGGAAGCTGATCGTCATGCAGGAAACTCACTCTTTAGTTGCAGAAATCTCAGGCTGAGGATGTCTCTCTTGTCACTGAGCTGTGCCACCTTGGGGAAAGCGTGCTCCATACAAAGTGAAAGTGCTCTGTTACCTTCTTTAATGCATCTATTCTCGGGTATTTTTTGTTGTTCTAAACGTATGCTGGGACATTACTGCTGGACTCTGACTCTCATGAGTGAGTGAGTGGCTGTGTTCTGTTGATGGGGATTATGGCTGAAAACTTCCCTCATCTTGCTGACATCACTTTTCAAGAATATTTTTTAATGGAAAGAAAGAAATACACAGGTTAATAGGTTTGAAAATATAGTGACAGCTATGAAAAATGTTTAAATAATTATAAGAGTGTATCACTTGAATATTTATGGCAATAAAGTTCATCATGTAGAAGAAATGGAATATTTTTTTTTGTTCAAATATACAGCTGAAATTTTCCCAAGAGAAAGGAGTAGCAAATCTGAGCTAGTAGTTCTTAAACTTAAGCATGGATCACAGTCACTGGAAGGGCTTGTTAAAATGCAGATTGATGATTCTCATACCCAGGCTTTCTATTTCAGTAGTCTGAGGTGGGGGGCCAGTGATTTAACTTTCTAACAAGCTCCCAGGTGATCCCAAGATTGCTTTTCCAGAATCATAGTTTGAGAACCACTGTTTTAAGAGTATAGTCAAAGAAGGAAAAAATAAAATTTAAGTACTTCTAAACTTACTACCATGATGCTTAAATTCTTATTAAAATATTAACTTTAACCCACTCCAAATTCCTGCCTCTTATAGAACTTTTTAAATAATGATTTGAGTGACAATGTAGTTTTATTTGCTTAGATCGCTTTTTAGGTGGATAGGCTTTACTAATCTGTAGCTGCTGTTCTGTTTTCTTTTCGTTTCAATGTATGCCTATTTTGTTTTTTTCCTTTTATTCATTTATACAACAATTTTATTTTATTTATGTGAATCACCATCAGTTCTCCTTAAGTGCACATTTTCAGGGGGGTGAGACACACAAACAGTTGAATTTCAAGTAGCAAATAAATATTCTGAAGGAAAAAAATGTATGTATGAGACAGTAGACTCCCCTTCTCTGTGGTTTCACTTTCCACAGTTTGAGTTATGCACTTTTAAATGTTATCTTAAAATATTAGAGGAGAAATTTCAGAAATAATCAGTAATAAGTTTTCAAATGAGTGCTATTTTGAGTAGTGTGATGAAATCTCACACTGTCCTGCCTGGGATGTGAAGAGTCCCTTTGGCCATCTTATCTACTACCCACCCATCAGTCACTTCAGTTGTCTGGGTTACCAGACTGATTGTCAAGGTATTGCAGTGCTTAAGTCCGAGTAACCTTTATTTTACTTAATAATGGCCCCAAAGTAAAAGAACAGTGCGGAAGCCACAAGTGTATGTATGTATAGTGTGTATGTGAGTGTGTATAGATTGTTATTATACACGGTTTCAAGCATCCACTGCGGGGCTTGGGACATATACTCCATGGATAAGGGGGGGCTACTATGCTATGAAAGTGACTATGCATGTTGCGTAGGGTCTTTATTTCACTGCTGGATGGGAAATATTTTTTGTTCTGTTTTACATTTGATACATTTTGCATAATGAATTCATCTGTGCTGATCTGCCTGTACCAGACCATGATATATTCTTCTATTTCACATGTTATTCTTTCCATTTGCTTCTTAAAACTCTACTTTCTCTTTGGCTATCTCCCCTTTGGGGATTAGGCTTTATGTATCCTAAAGCACTCATGGCCCTCGGTATTATTTTCCAGATTTCTGGTTTTGTTGATAGCTGTGACTTCCCTAATCCATAGTATTACTGATCCTGCCTTGGCATGTTTTTGTCGTTGTGGCTTTGAGCTGGAGAGTTAATTTCTGGATAATATGCTGATAGGAAACCCACACACGTGCAGAATATAGGATCCAAACCCCATGAAAGCTCCCTGTTCAAAAACATTCACTTTTCTAACAATACAGAAAGGAAGAGAGTTTACATACTCAATATGCAAAGGGTGCCGTTCAAATTAATGGCAGCTACCTCACACTCACAGAAAAATTAAGCCCCTGTAAACATTAATATTTTCCTTTCCTGTGACATATTCACTGAAGCAACACGTGTCATATTACAATAATGGGAGAATTACATACAATATCAGGAGGGAAGAGTGTTGCTGTGCAGGAGTTTCCCTAGTGGTGGATCCAGTTGAACAGGTCAGCAAAATATTCCTTTTATGGGCCATTTACTAAGATTTATAAGTTGAGTAACGTCTCAACTTTTTCTTATCGTTTATGCTGTACTATATTAGTATAAAAATCTAAAATACTGAGTTACCATGGTCATTTAGTGCCCTTATGCTGACTAGTATTTTAGTCACAAATGAGTTTGTTTATTAGTTTATTCTACAAATACTCAGTGCCCCCTCTAATCCTTGGATAAACATTATAATGGATACAAAGATGAACACTGTGCCAGAAAGAAATGTGAATTCCAGTATATTGGAGGTGAAACAGTACACACATGCGTCTTCTCTGGAATGTAGTTGGAAGAGGTACAAATAAATAATGGTTCAGGGAACTAATTTATTTCCTTTTAAACTCTTAGCATATTTATCTTGTTATAAAGTTGTTATAATAAGTTATTGTAAGGCATATACGTTATTACAAAGAGTATGTAGCCCTACAAAAATAGATATAAGGATTTTTAGGACATATGTCAGCAACCACGTATAGTGTTCTGTGCTTGGGCATCAGAATATAAAAACCAAATACACAAACACCTATATTGCCTTTCAATTTAATTTGTGGAGAAGAAATGTTAAGACTCTTTTTTGAGGCAGATTGCAGTAACAATAATAGTATGACTTAGTGTTTCAACCCATAATAAATGTTAAAATAATGATTTAAGCAAACCCATTTCTCACTAAGTCTAACAGTTATCTTTGCAACTGAGCATATGCATAATTATGCATAATTAAAACCTATGAATTATCTTCCCTACCCCCTAGGTCTTTGAGGCCGAATCTGAAAATCCCATGGATTATATTCATGGAAATGCTCGCACCAGCATAAATTATATTTGGCTTGCTGACATCGAAAGATATTCAGCCACAGAATAGTGCTCATGTAAGACCATCTTAGCCCAATTCTGTTTTCCCTCCATAGAGTATTGATTTTGTAGCAGCTGTTAATCATCCCAGTAAGTTCCAATTTGGACCCTCTTCAACACAGAAGTCAGCACTGTGAGCAGAAACAAGCAAGGCAGAAAGAATTTCAAAGGCTTCTGGAAAGGTCCTCCAGTTTTTGTAGAACATATCCAGAAACAAATTAGCATCACACGCTGTGTAAAAAGCGAAAGCCAATATGAAAATGAAAACCTTATCCACACTAGTACTTCTGAAATTGGACATGGATCTTTTTGCTCAGTGTAGAATTACTCTCTGAGCCTGGAAGAAATCTGACAAAGACAAGTGGACTTTTAGTGCACCATATATATTACCGCCCAAATGTCCTATCAAATAGGTATTTGCATGGTTATGATTTAATAGCCTTTGGCCTTAGTCAGTCACTAAGAGCCTCTTATTCCGCCAGTGTAGGAAAAATACGACTACTTAATTCTCATAACCATAAATTTCAAGTTAGTGGAATAGTTACCAATAAGAGTTCCTTCAGTCATTTGAAACTTTCTTACATTACACATTTTCCTATGTATGAAAATACAAAGGAGATATCTTAACTAAAATTTTAGTTATGATCCCAGACTGATTAAGAATGTAGAGGTGTTGTGGGTGTTTTTGTCTTTGAAGTAAAGAAAATTGGGCTCTGAACATGATCAAAATCTCATTTTCTTTGGTTTTCACCTAACGGTTTATTATAAATATAATTTTAAGCTACCACCTTTTTATTACTTCAGTTTATTTTGGCCAAATTCTATTGTTCTAAAAACAATTCTGTTGTTACACTGACAACAATCATTTTTATGTGATTCTAAATGAGGAACATTGATTATACATTTGAGAAGCTGAAAATGTTAATCAAAGGAAAATTGTAACTCTCATCATAGAAAGACATTGTTTGGAAATGTATTTTTTTCTTATTTTATGACAGGAAGAAATTTATAATGACATTAATGCTGTACTGGTATAAAATATTCTTGGAAAGTCAACTTCATATTTTTTGTTGGAAGATACTATTTCATGGGACATTTGCTTCTGAAATGGTTATTTATCTCAAGAAAGATTTACATAATTTGAGTAAATTGTCAATCACAAAAATATCACTAATCTCAAATACTTGACAATTTTATCTCAAAGCAGTTTATTTTACTTACAAAATTTCATTACAAATTTAATTCAAATCATTTTCTTACAATTATTATTTCTCTTTTATTGATGAGGTTACATTATAATCTTTTGTAAACTATTTTTAGAAAAATAAGTATATTATTCTTTATTGAATGATAAATGATTTATTCATCAAGCACCAAATAGAAAATAATGGAATTTTTTCAAAAAAGATCCAACATATAAAAACAAATAAGAATATAATTTGATTTCAGCCCCAAAACTAAAACCCCAAGTAGAACAATGTATCAGAAAGCTGAAACAAAATTTTGTTCATACTTTATTTTAAATATATCTTTTATTGATTTCTAGGAGAGGAAGGGAGAGGGAGAGAGAGAGGTAGAAACATCAGTGATGAGAGAGGTAGAAACATCAGCTCAACCTGCACACCCCATACATACAACCCCGGCATGTGCCCTGACCGGGAATCGAACCTCGATCTCCTGGATCCGAGGTCGATGCTCAACTGCTGAGCCACGGCCAGTCGAGCTGTTTATATTTTATTAATAAGATTACAAAAATTGCTTTTTCACTATGCAACTGATTGCTATATTTTTAAGTTGTTTTTTCTCAACCAGAGAAATATTTAGTTTTAAAAAAAATATTCAGACTTAAATATTTTTTAATATGTGCTTATTGAATTCAGATAGAGGGAGGGAGAGGGAGAGAGAGAAACCAATGATGAGAGTCACTGATCAACTGCCTCCTGCACGCCCCCTACTGGGGATCTAGCCCCAAACCCAGGCATGTGCCCTGACCGGGAATTGAATGGTGATGTCTTGGTTCACAGGTCGATGCTCAACCATTGAGCCATGCTGGCTGGGCTGGACTTAAATATTTTTACAAGTTATTTTCCCTGCATTTTCTTTATAACCCAAGAAATGATGAATGTTGATTATTGACAAAGATTTTGTTCTCTGAAGATAAAATGCAGTGAGTCATCATGATATTTTAAAATAAGTCTATGAAATACTTGATGAAAGAAGGAAATGTAAAAACATCACTTTTAATTAAGGAAATCTTTATTCCTAGGTAATTTAGACGCCTAAAACAATTCGTTTTAGTTGTTCTCACTTCATCATCCATTTGCTGAACCAGTAGAAACTGGCTCTGCTGTCTATTTCCTCCCTCCCATACCACTTTTATAACACTCCTCTGGCTATTTGCACACTTGATGTCCAGACTTACAAGTCCAATAGCATTATCTTTCTCAGTATATTGCTGCACGTAACCTTCACATGCTTCTTTTTTCTTGAAATTCTTTTCTTACTTTCTTGGGCCCCCTCAACAGCATACCCTCTCAAGTCTTACAATTCTGACTGCCTTGCGGGACCTGTGTCGCCTTTCATGGCCTCTATATTCATCTGCCCTGAGTTGCTGATGATCATCACAATGTTTTTTTCTACTCTGTTCTCTCCTCTCCACATCTGCCAAGGTTGTTTCCTTTCCTCTCATAGTTTCAATCGTTGTCCATGCAGATGACAGCATTTTCTATTTCACCCATCCAGATCTCTTCTTGGAGTTTCAGACCCCCCTACAATTAATGAATGAATTTTGTTGATTCGATCTCTCTGATTAATCTCTAAATATTTTGTCTAGCCCCCAACTAGCTCAGACTCTCATCATTTCTTCTTTTCACTCTCGCAGCGTCTCCCCATTGCTCCCTTTGTTGCTCAGACCAATCCTCCACCTAGCCAGCCGTGCCCCTAGTGGCTAGTATTGCAAACAGACGAATTCCACTGTCCTTATCATGGGCAGGCCCTACCTCGCCTTCAGCCTCAACTCCATTTTGGGAATTGTCTGTAGTTTCCAAAATGCTTTTTCTTGGTTCTGTTGGCTTTGCTCATGTCATCAACTCTGCATGGAACCGACCACCCTCACGCCCCTCCTTTACCATCCTCCAATATGCCCACACTTTCCTCATTGGCAAGTAATAAGATTAGCTCCTGACTATTTTTGAATCATGTTAAGCCTTTGTTCCCTCAAAAAGTTTTCCCTGAGCTACCAGATTGGGTTTTCCACCCATTTTCCACATATCTTTATTTAACATCAATCATATTCTCGTGTTGTTTTTATAGTCATCTGATTGTTTGTTTTTCTACTCCTGGAATGCAAGCTCCTAAAGATCAGGAATCTAAGTTATTCAAGTATACTTACTCTTTGCACATACATTAGCATACAGCAGTTCTCAGTAGATATTAAATAACTAGTTAGCCATGAATGAATAAATTTTCCACTCTATTCCAAGCTACAGCAGAACTTTTTCTCTTGCTCACATTTTAGGACATTCTCAGTGTTAGATGAAAGCAAATAGTATAAAATTCCCATCATAATTTAAACAAACCTGCATATATTTACATATAGTTAAGTATGTTATTCTTTTGAGTATTTCTAACATTTTTAGATAATGGGATTATTTTATAAACCTGCCTAATGTGCACAAAGCAATTCATAATGTGCAACATATTTTTTATACATATATTATAAAACATGGGATCTAATAATGCTATATAATATCTGAGAGAGGCCTTTGTCTGATTTGAATGATTTTAACAGAATTTTGATTTCCTCAGTCATTTAATTTTTGGGACATGAACTTTCCTAATGTTCCATAGCTAATTTAATCTTACCCGGGCTGAGCTGTCATGTGTTCTTAATGACTAAACTTGTAAAATGTATCGCAGCTAAGGAATTTTTTTTAACATTACAAAAAAAAAAAAAAAGCCCTATACTTTTGCTAAGAGCTATAATGCTGCAAGTGACAGTGATAAATGAGAGTGTATTCCTGAAGATGTAATTAATCTGCAACAGGGTCAGACCAGCTCCTTAGGTAAATGAAACTGAATCAGCTGTGTAGTCTGTAATTAACTTACTACCATATTAGTGCAAGTATGATATTATTCATTATATATGTAAGGTATTATTTTCTCCATAGGAAAGTTGTAATTTGCTAAGTAATGATTAACAATTCATGTTAATATTTTAGTCATATTATCATAATATAATTGTCACGCATTTCATTTTATTCCACTTAATGTTTCTGTTTGAAAGGCAGAAGTACATGTGCATTCTTTATATTGAATGTACAGGAATGAATAATTTGAATATAAAGTCTGATTTTATTGTGATTAGATTAGTTCTTACTGGCACTTATTGCAGCCAGTTTATTTTCAATTCTTTGAGATCGTAGATGTGTATATAATAAATATTAATGAAAAGCAAAGGTATAACATTCAATCTGCATTGAGTACCTGTTGGTAAGAAAAATTCAAAGAAACAGAGTAAAGGATTTTTTACATTTCAAACCCATAACCATATTGTTAGTCCCTACTGATCATTCCATATTGAGCACTGAATCTGCAATAAGTTCAGACATTCAGTGATCACCATAGATATTAGTTAACCAGTAAAGAGCTAATCATATGCTAACTATGGTGCTTTTCTAACCAGATGCAAGAGTACTTTAGGGAAGTAGGAAAACAAATGAGACTCAGCACAGAAATAAAACATGCTTGTTTACAACTGTTTGGGATCCACACCGCCAAAACCCCACTTATGTGAGTTCAAGCTAAAATGGAAATATATTTATTTTCATAACTAATTCAGGAGTGTATCAGATTTCAGGCTGGGTTTAGAGGCTGGACAACCATCAGTGCCATCCATATTATCTAGTCTATCTCTTGGTTCAGTTGATCTTTGACTTCTTTTTAGCTGGGTCCAAACAGTATTGTTTGTATTCAATTACTCTCTCTACTTTTGGGTCTCCTTACCTCAAATCTCCCCACCAGGTGGAAAAATTGCTGCCTGAAATTCTAGATCCATACGGCAAACCAAGGGAGATATTTGATTGAAAATGTTTTGGACATGCACTTGAGATAGGACACATACTTTTTTAGCCCCCTTGCAATATGAAAATGAAGAGCCTCTCTTTCAAAAGTTATTAGGAATTAGAAGACTGCAGCAGAACATTAAACCAACTGAAAGGCACTCCTGAGGTTGGAGCCCTTTTCAGCTACACAAGCCCTATACCCCTGAAGCTAGCCCTGCATGGACTCATTCTTGAGCCAATCACTGTGCCTTGAATTACTATCATACCAAAGAATTGGTAGTGCAGATGGTGATGAGGCTATTTCTACTCGAGTCACAAGGAATAAGTTTCCCATTGTAAAGGGAGATTCTGTTATGAGAAGGAAGAAAGAATGCTTGACAGGCAAAGCAAAAAAGATGCCTATCAGAAGTCACTGAAAAATGGGAAGTCACTTAAGAAATAAAGTGAAAAATTAATTTGAGAAAAATTTAATTCAAATGGTTGGATTCCACATATATGCAAGTAACTGTCCTTTTGGTGTATTAAGTACCATAATAAGTGATATTTCCTCTAAAGAAGCTTGCAGGGTAGCTGAGATTTGAGAAACTGAAAATAATTTTGTTATTGTGTTATTTTTGATGTGTTAATATTTTTACAAATACAATTACTAGGTAAAAAGCAGAGTTATAAGTTAGACAAAAGTAATTTGTATATCTGCCAAGATAGTACAATTTAGCCAATGAAGTAGACCCTCAAAAATCTTAGGACTTAAAAAAAACATACACACACAAAAAGCCCCCAAAGATTGTTTCTTGTTGATGTTTTGTATCCATCATAGTCCAGAAGACACTGTATTCCAGTTGTACTAATTCAGGGACTCAGGCTGATAGAGCCTCCCCATCTGGAACATCTTTCACAATGGCAGGGGGAAGGGGATTTTAAAAGCTTTTACCCAAATTTGACACATATCAGTTCTACTTACATTTTAATGTTGAAGGAAGTTTGCAGCCACAGATAACTTCAAGGGGGCAGGAAAGTTCATTTTTACCAAATACCCATGAGAAGAACCAGCATATTGGGGAACATATCCAATGATTATCAGAATCAACTCTTTTGGTTAGGAAATTTTCAGTTAAATCTCAGTCCCACACCCAGTACGTTCATGTCTTGATCAAGTAAGTTAACCCTAAGTCCTAGCCAATCGCATCTAGTCAGGACAAGGTCCAGACTCTCTTCCTTAATCTTTTATGTCTCTCCTTGAGGAGGTGATCAAAGGAGTACTCAGTTCTATATGTGGCCTTTCTTGAGATAGAGACCTAGAATTAAAAATGACAAATTTCTGCCTTCTTTTTCACTCAATATATGATGATGGATTAAGAACAGAATAACCACAATACATGCTCCTGGAAAGTGAAAGAATAGGAGTCTCCCAGCTGACCCTGGTTTGTAATGATTCTTAAACGCTGCTGAGCACAATACTGTAAGGGTTCCAGCTCTAGGAATGTGCAAAGGAAGCTACATAAACCATAATTTTGCTTCGCAGAGCTCCCATTATCCATTATTTTCCATAGTTCTTTTGTTCTAGTCTTTTTTATTACTCTATTTGGCCTGGTCTGAAGTAGGCATTTGGTAATATACATTTTTTTGAGAGATACTGTTTTCTTGGTATTTTCTGTTCATAGATCGTTAGGGTCACCTCAAGTCTTGTAGACTCACGGTCTCTTTTAGTCCATGCTTGGGAACTATGTTTCACCTATTTAGTTGGCTTGTTAACCAATTGATTACAGTCAGCAACATGATCCAATACCTACCTCTGCACTTTCTTTTAATCTAGAATAGACAATTATATATAGTTCAGGGGGAGACACTGACCCTTATTTTTTCCCCCGTGAGCCATGTTTTGCAATTGAAAGAATTTACTTTGTGCCACACACAGTAGCCTAACTTTTTTCTCAATGCATCTTAATCTTTCAGAGGTTCCAACAATGAAAATTAAGGCCACAACTTTAATCACATCCTTGCCCTGAGGCAACTTAATACATTGAAAGTTTTTAAGAGTATGTATGAGTTCACTATTTTTTCTTACAGAAGCTGAGTTTTTAATCTACATTTGTTCCCTTCAGCAATCTCAGTTTTATTCCATCCTGCATGGGCTATAGAGGGGTTTCCTCTTCCAGTCCTAATGACTTCTCTCTCTCTCTTTTATTCCTTACCACAAACTCTCTGGCTCTTTTCTGCACTCACCGCTTTCTTGCAATACCACCAATGACAGCCAGTGCACATTACTTACATTTTAAGAAATCTTTTCTTTTAGCTCTAGATATTTAGGCACATGACCCACTTGCTTCACCATGGCAACCCATGACCCATCACCTTCTTTCTTACTACCTCTGATACCTCTGATACCTTTCTTACTCCCTTCTTTACTGTGCACCATCTTAGGCCTAACTGCTAAGCCAATATCCTATGTTTTATTGTTTTTTTACATCATAAAAACAGTCTCTGGAATGTATCAGTTTCTACAACAATGTGATAAAAACACTGCAAATCTCTTTAGAAACAGTTTTATTTTTCATTCAAGCTATGTGTCCAGCATGCGCTGCCAGGATTCTCTGATCCATGTCATCTGCATTCATGGAACCAAGATTGGATGCTGTTTCCACAGCTTGGAAAGTTGATGGTGGCTTTGGCAACAGAAAGGAGATAGAGTGGGTCTCACACTGACTCTTCAAGGCATTTGACATGTATCAGTTTGGCTCACTGTTTTCTTTCCTAAAGCAAGTCACATGGCCATTCCTAATTTCTGACAGCTCCCAGAAAGTGGACAATTGAAATATATATGACAAAGCAGCCCCTAATGACCATCCTAGCCTTGAGCAGAGAAAGGCCTAGAAAAAGTAAACAAAATTTTTGAAAAATGTGACAAATTGATAAAATTTTTAGCAGTAGTTGCAGATTGGAAATGATGGTGATAGAAAGAATGACATAGTAGCAGGTATAAAGGAAACGGGAGACTTTTCCAAAGCTGAATTTAAAAAAAAACATATTTTGGCATTGACATGAAGAAGCATCTGACAGTAGAAACACAAGTGGGAGTGAATGAGAGGGAAAATTGACATTTGGGAGCAAGCCTAGAAAGCAGAGAAAGAACTGACTTACAGGGGGAAAAACAGGGTGATGGGCCTGAAAAGCAAAAGTGAATTTCTATATAAGAAAATAACACCACTAAGGGATTTAGCACCCTGTGCTAGAAGAATTTTCCTATCAAAAAACAGAATGTGAAATTTTAATCATTGCTATTATTCAGGTCCCTGTATTTTTCACTATCCATATAATCTATATAATAAATGTGACAGATTTAATTTATATACTCTTTGAAAAATAATAACCTGAATTATTTTCCTTTAGACACCAAATTTTAACATGCATGTCAGCAGTGTTAGAGACCCATGAGAATAAAAGATGTTATTGACATTCTATATGCAAAAATGAGTGAATCTCCAAGTATATGTTAATAATTTTAAAATTCCTGTTATGCAGGTTTTCCATTATTTTAATGATTCTGTATTTCAGATTTGTTTATTTTGTTTTATATGCATATGTCTCTTGATAAATACCTTCAGGTGTGATAAAATCTACTGCTATTCTACGAAACATTTACAAATACAAAATCAGAAATTTTTCCAGCTTTACTAAGATATAGTTGACATAAAACATTTTATAAGTTTAAGCTGTACAGAGCGCTGATTTGATACACTTATATATTGCAAAATGATTACCACTATAGCATTAGCTAATACCTGCACATGTCACATAATTACTATTTCTTTTTTTGTAGTGGTAGCATTTGAGATAGTTTAGTAACTTGCAAGTATATAGTACAGCATTATTAACTATAAACACTATGCTGTATATTAGATCTCCAGAATTTATTCATCTTATAAGTGGAAGTTTGCTCTCTTTGACAAATGTCTCCCCTTTTTCACACCCCCAGTTCTTGGTAATAACCATTCTAGTCTCTGTTCATAAGTTCAACTCTTATAGATTCTACATATAAGTAATATCATACATTATTTTGTTTTTCTTTGACTTGTTTCACTTAGAATTATACCCTCAAGGTCCATCCATATTGTCACAAACAGCAGTGTGCCCTTATTTCCCATGGCTCAGCAACATCCCGTGTTATACATATGTACTGACCGCCTCTTCTGTATCCATTCATCCATCGGTGGACATTTAGTTGTTTCATATGTTGCCTTTTAATGCTGCAGTGAACATGGGAGTGCAGATATCTCTTCAAGATCCTGTTTTCATTTCCCTTGGTATATAGCCCAAGGTGGGATTGCTCGATCATATAGAAGTTCTGTTTTTAATTTCTTTAGGAATCTCCATGTTGTTTTCCATAGTGTTCGCACTAATTTATATTCCCATCAACTAAGCATTTGCAAACACAAAATTATTATATTGTATCATTATTATATGGCTTTAGTCAATTAATATTCTAAGTGACTATTAATATTCTAAGTAAATAGTGAGAAATTTATCTTTCATTTTTATAACCTGCACCATCTCAAGGCTTCCTTCTGACATTCTGCTGAAACTCCTTAAATATATGTAATCTGTACACACCTGATGATGTGTTATAACTAGAATTAAAGGAACATTTTAAATTATTTCAAGATAATTTGAACTTTTTTATTAATGAATGGATTATAGAGAAATAAAAACATATCCCAAAGTATAATATATCTTTAATAATACATGAAAAAATTTAGTTAATATATTTATTTTTATCAAAATACAGTTATCTTTTAAAATGCACATAAGATTCTACACTTTAAAGTTTTCCTTTCTGTTCTTTTGAAATCCCTGAGGTGTATGCAGATGTCCCAGAAGGATTTGTGGGGCTTCCCCTCTAGCATTTATAACCAGTCAGTACCTTCTGAGCTAGCAGTGTCTTGAATTTAAATTCATGGCCATAACAATGAGCTGTTATTTATTGAGATTCTAATTCTACTATGTGTGAGAGTTATTTTGTACTAGTTGCTTTAAAAATGTTATTTTATCTAATTACGTCCACATCATTGTGAGCTGGTCATTCCTATTCTTGTCTCATTCCGGTGATGAGAAACTGAGGTTCGTGGAAGTTAATTTTCCCATATTCCTTTATCTGATGAGGGGGAGGGCGATATCAAAATTCAGGTTCTTTTCATACTTTGAGTAGGTCATGCAATTGTATAAGCAGTTATTTCATTATAAGCATATCTTTTTATACACATTTAGCATTGATAAAATGGTAATTTGTCCATCTTTGTGTATATGAAAGTTATTTTAATTTCTAACATTTTTATGACAATAAAACATGACATGGATTAGTAATGCATTACAGCCCATAATGTGAAACTGTTCTGATCAATTTTTATCTCAAAATCCTTAAATAGTCCCAATAGACTTATTCACTGACAGCCATTTCAGCAAAGTCAGCTAAAACACAACTCTCTAGGGTCTCTGTAAACATAAATTTGGGAGCAGTTTGGCCTTAGAGATAGGACATTTTCTTTGTGCACCAAAACACTCTGAAGTCCTCTTGCCACAATGGTATTCGAGCTGAGAGCTGGCTGGGAGAGCGGAGGCATGGAAGTCTTAGGAAGATATTCCCATGTAGAACCTTTCCCAACAGACAACCCTCAGGTTGTGTACTTGGATCACGGGCAGGCAGAAGTGTTCTATCCATGCCTGAATGTCTGGTTCGTTTGCCTCTGCAGGAAGGAGGCAGCTACAGGTTGGCTCAGATGACCAGGCAAAACAGGGAAATGCAAAACTGGTAAAATTATACAGAAAATCTTTTTCTCCAAGGTCACTTAAGGAGCATAGGAATTAAATAGCAGAATAAAGTGTGTTAAATGTTTTCTAGACAAGGAAATATGAAGAGTGATGTCAGCAAAGTTATGAAATGGAGACCCAGGTGGTACAAACCGTGTTAGAAAAGAGCGAGCCCTCTGGCTCCACAGAGGCCCTTGTCTGGGGGAAGCAGATGATCCTGAGAGAGCCTGAAAACACCAGGATGGTGCACCTTGAAAAAATTCAGGAGTTTGGAGGTTAAGGTGTAGTCTCTAAGGACCATTGGAAAATTTTAGAAAAACAATTGATACATTGAAAAGAATCATCATTTAGAAAGAATAATCTGACTCTCGCCAAGAAAATGTATTTAAAAATGGAGGCAGGAAGGCAGATACCAGGTTCAGAAGATAACACATTTTCCAGGGTACAAGATAGATGATATAATAAAATAACATAGGATTGTTAAGATGGGGATATTAGAAATCAGAACGTGCTAAAGACAAAGGAATAATTAAGATAATTTGGTAGTATGCGTTGAGATTGTCATGCCTATTAAAAATGTTACAACTTCAAAAAAATTCTCTGGCATACTGATGTCCAGTTGGAAATTGGGTTCTGCAACGCACACGAGAGGGTGTGGTGATGAAACTTGGGAGCAGACTGACGTTGATGTGATTGCTAGGAAAATCCTTCAGAATGGCCAATAAAGGGGTCTCGGACTGAGTTAGAGAATACGTGATTATGATCTTTGGGGAATTGGAAAATGTTTAGATTACATTGCTTGTGTACAGCTCTCTACAAATATCTAGTCTATTGTTTCTTAAAAAGAATATCCATAACACAAATAATTACTTTAAAACATGTTATTCTGTAAATTTATTTGTGGGGGCATCTCTGTGATATTTGGTCTTTTTTACTTGTTTATCCTCAGTGGGGTCAGTTCATTCCTGGCGACAGTACCACTTTTCCAGTTGGGCTCTACGGCATTGCCAGGCCTTTTCAGCCAGGTTAGTGGCCTCACAAGTGAATCGGTAGTGTAACTCACCTATGTCTGTGAATGGTTTTCATTTTAATTTTTATTAGCATAGAACCATAGTTATCATCATAGCATTACAGCTGATATTCAGGTGAGTTATTCTTCCTCCCCAGGAGTGAAGGGGTCTCACAGGTCTTTGAACAGAGCATCACTTTTCATAGTAGTGTGTCAGGGGAAAATACTTTTAAAAAAGGGAATAACATTTTAAATATAATGTTTCCCAAGGTGTAAACAATGGACCATTGGTGAATATTTATGGTTTGTCAGATGTCAACAAGCTGTCTGGTGGCTTTTGATTGAAACCACAAAGATGTAGTTTTATTCCCATATTTGCATTTTGCAAAATAAGATTAATTACTATTTTCATAGATACTCTTTTTAAAAAAATGTTTTTAATATATCTTTATTGATTTCAGAGAGAGGAAGGGAGAGGGAGAGAGAGAGAGAAACATCAATGATGAGAGAGTCATTGATCGGCTGCCTCCTGCACGCCCCCTGCTGGGCATTGAGCCCTCAACCCGGGCATGTGCCCTGACGGGGAATCGAACCTCTATCTCCTGGATCCTAGGTGGATGCTCAGCCGCTGAGCCACGCCAGCCAGGTGACTCTTATACTATTAATGATCCCTGCCTTTTAAAGGTTATATCTGTGCTGAAAACACAATGTTGAACAGTTTGTCTCAGAACATGTACAGAAAACAGGCTAAATTTCCTCTCACTTAACATGTTCAAATTTTCCCATTTATTGCTCGTATATTTTAAATACGCATTTGCCATTTTAACCATTATGTTGAGTTTTATTCACAATTTATCAGAAGTGAACCAAAGCATTGAAATAAACCGTTGCAGTATGAATAGAATGATAAAATCAGTCACGACGCTGTAACCCAATTTGCGAACCATACTATAGTATAAGTGCAGAAGGTTAAACTGTATATTCTCAGGGGAGGGGATTAGTAAGTGCGATGACTTTGTACAAGCAGGCAAAACAGAAAATGATATGTTAGGAATTATGAAGATAACAACCTTTTAAAATCAGATTTTATTGGATTGATGATTTTTTTTACCTTACCCTAGAGCTTTTTAAGTTAGATCTCTCTGCCAATTTGGGGCATGAACTTTTGCTTAATTTTCAAACAAGGCACAATAACCTCTCCGGTAAACCAATTGAGTTATTTCAGAACAATCAGACTGTTTACAAAATTGATTACTGTTAATTTTGCCAAAAGCAAGGAAGAGACCAGCAGTTCGAAGGCAACATTAAAGTTACATTTTCATAGTAACTATGTCACATGGTTTCTGGGAGTGTTATAACAACAACTGCAAAGTTACAATAAGTATTATACCCCCCCCAGTGATGTATGAGAATATTCCTTTATCGGGTGATACCGTTGATTCTGGCATAATACCATTGGTTTATACCTTAGGGAGCAAATACAGGGTCTGTTCATGTTAACAAATATTTCACTTAAGTAAAACCACTGATGTGATATAAGTCAACAAATGGGTGGTCCATAAATGACGAAAATAGGCTCAACTTTAGTTCTGCTTATCACATGAAAATTTATGCTACAGGAGGTTAGTCAAAATTACTTTGCAAGTTATTATGGAAAATTAAAAAGGTATATTGAAACCAGTGATGAAAAAGCCTGAGTGGTTACCTCTGAAAGACAATTTAAATACAGCGACAATTTAGTTAGTGATCAAATATACACCTCTGGGTCTAAATGAAGTCTTGAAGCACATCAATAATATGAAGGTGAACACAGGACATGCACTAAGTATAAACCTTTTTAGTGTGCAGTTTGAGGAACTGGGTGGCAGCTCTAGGATTGAGCTTTTTATTGCTGAATTACCATGGCTGTCCAGAAGAATATTCATTGCATGAATATTTTAAATTAAAAATTAAAACTTTAAAAATTCTTGCAGATAAAAGTTGTAAATATCTTGCTAAAGGTTCCTATCTCAGCAATATTTTTAAACCGGTTTTAGGGTATATAATTTACATACCAGAGAATTAGCCCATTATAAGGATATAGTTCAGTGATATGAGGAAATTTATAAATCATGCAACCATCACACTAGAACAGTGTTAGAACATTTCTGTCATCTCATAGCCTCCCTCACACTCCTCTACAGCCAGCCCCTGCTCCTTTCAACATCAGGAAGCCACCAGGTCTCTTTTCTGTCGTTTTCGCTTCCTTGCCTAACGGCACGGGCTAGTTACCAGCGAGCGGGTGTGCTTTCCTTGTTCACTATCTTAGGGAAAACACACTTAATCTTTCAGCATTAATTTTTTTGACACTTATAGCTATTTATTTTTATTTTTTTAATCACTATTTATCCTTCCCGTACCCTACAGGTGGGTGGAGGTAGAAGAGGGTATAATCTTTCAGCATTAAATTTGAGGTTAGATTTTCATGGGTGCTTTTTGTAAAGCTGAGGAAGTTTCCTTTTAATACTAGATTTGTTGATATTTTTAATCATCTTGAGTTTTATTAGATTTCATCAAATAATTTTGTGGTATCCGCTGAAATGATAGCACTTTGAAGAAAACAATTTTCCTCTGATCACTGCTTTAGCTGCAACCCATATATTTCATATTTTTGTTATGCACTTATTTCAGAAGTTTTCTAGTTTCCTTCGTGATTTTCTCTTTGATTAATGGGTATTTAGATGTGTGGTATTTAAACAAATATTGGGGGATTCCTCAGAGAATTTTACTTCCTGTGGTTGATTTCCAGTTTCATTTTGTTGTGGCTGAAGGGCATCCTTTGAATAAGTACAGTAAATTTAAGCTTTATTGATACTTTTTAATGTTCTACTGGTCTTTCTGGATAATAAGTCATGTGCACTTGAAAATAATGTGCAGCTTCTCTTGTTGGATCGTGTGTTCAGGAAATGTCAGCTTTGTCCATTTGGTTGATAGTGTTTTAGTCGTCTGTGCTTTACTGATTTTCTAATTGTTTTATCAAATATTTAGAGTGGGTTGTGTACATCTTCAAATTTAATTATTAAATTGTGTTTTTTTCTTTCAATTTTGTTACTTTTTACTTCATGTATTTTGGGATCTATTGTTATGTGTTTAAACATGTATGATTCTATCTTCACTATGTATTGGCATTTTTGTCAATATTAAACATCTTTTGTCTCTTAACAATATATCACATCTTAAAGTCTATTTTCTTATATATACTAGATTCACTCCAGCCGTCTTATGTTTACCATTTATATGGCATGGTCATTTTCCATTCTTTTACCTTCGTTCTATTTGTGTCATTGAATTTAAAGCATCTTCTTATAGTCACAATATAGTTGGATATTGTTTTGTATCCAAGGCGACAATCTATACTCTTGATGTGACAGTCCTTTCATGTTTTTGTAATTATTGGTATGGTTGTTTTCACACCTGCCATTTTGTCTTTGTTATCTATAGGTCTTATAAAATCTGATTTGTTCCTTATGCACTGCTTTTTTTTCCAGTTTTTTAAAACAAATTTTTGTTTTGTATTATTTTTATTCCACTGTTTTTTATAGCAATTGAGGTATGATTTACGTACACTATACTTTAAGTTTATAACTCAGTGGGTGTCTTAATGTTTGTTTACAGTTAATATCAACTCCAATCATTAGTCACAAACACTGACATACATTCTATCTCTATAAGTTTGCCTTTTCTAGAGATTTCATGTGAACGGAATCATACAATATGCAGTCTTTTGCATCTGATTTTTTTCACCTAGCATAATGTTTTTTCACTCTCTTGGATTGACTCCTAAGAGTAGAATTGCTCAGTTGGCAAGTATCTGTTTAACAATGTAAGAAACTGCAAAATGCATTTTTAAAAGGGGTCATTCCATTTTCCCTTCCCACCAGCACTGTGTGAACATTCCCCATCCTCCACATCATCACTAACTACTGATATTGTCTTTCTTATTATGTTCATTGTAGTAGGTGTGTAGTGGTATCTATTTGTAATTTTAATTTGTATTTTCTTAAGGACTAAAGTGATGCTCATTTATTCACACGCATATTAGCCATCGATATAACTTCTATGATGAAATATCTATTTAAATCCTTGCTCTATTAAAAAAAAAAGTGTCTTTTGTCTTATTGTTTGATTATTGGACTTCTCTATATATCTGGACATAACTCTATTATCAGATAGATATTTGCAAATATTTTCCTCCAGTCTGTTACTTGTCTTTTCTAGTTCCTACTGTGTGTTTTTTGTGTGTGTCCAATAGTTATAATTTAATGAAGTCCATTTTACTAATTTTTGGTGGGTTATTTTTCTGGTGTCATATCTAAGAACTCTTGGTCCAACCCAAAGGCATGAACATTTTCTTTTATGGTACCCTGTAGAAGCTCTATAGTTTTAATTCATCTATTTAGGTGTGGAAGTGGAATTCATTTGAATTAGTTTGTGTATGATTTGAAAGGCTTAAGTTCTTTCTTTATTTGCATGACCTCCCTGCTATGTGCTAAAAACTTCACCCCCTCCCCCATTGAATGTGATGTCTTGGTGGAAAATCAATTGAGCATAAATGTAAGGATTTACTTGGGGACTCTTAAATTTGTTCTTCCTGTCTGCATGTCTTTGCTTATGCCAGCATCACACTCCCAATTGTTAGTGATTTATAGTAGGTTTTGAAGTCATATGGTGTAAGTCCATCAATTTTTTTCCTCCTTTTCAAAATTGTTTTGACTATTCTGAGTTTTTTCTATTACCACATGTACTATAGGGTCATCTTGTCAGTGTCTCCACAGCATCCTGCTGGCATTTTGATAAGAGTGTCATTAAATCTGTTGGGAATTTCTGAAGAATTGCTCTCTTGACCATACTGCTTTTCCAATCCATGAGCATACTATGTCTCACTTTGCTTATACTTTCTTCAGTTTTCTCAGAAATGTTTTTTTAGTTTTCATTGTATAAGTCTTCCACTCTTCAAAATGTATTCCTAAGTATTTTAGTCTTAGAAACTATTATAAATAAAATAATTTACTTGATGTTACTTTAAAATTGTTCCTTGCTAGTATATAGAAGTACAACTGATTTTTCTAGATTGATTTTTGTATCCTGTGACCATGGGAAACTCATTTATTATTGCTAGTAAATTTTGGGGGAGGGTTGTTGGATTGGGATTTTCTACATACAGAATCAAGTTGTCTGCAAATAAAACATAGTTTTCATTCCTCCTTTCCAACCTGTTATTTTCAATTTCTTTTGTTTTTGTTTATTGTCCTAGTTATAACCTCAGGTGAAATGTTGAATGTACGTGGTCAAAGTAGATATTTCATTTGGGGTAGCAATTTTTCAAGGGATAGATTCAAGCATATTTGGCGACAAGCTTTTCTTTACATGTGTTTGCCAATACAGAAATGTAGAGATTATTGTCGAATATTTGTGACAATATTTAGTAGTACGATTAAACAGGCTAAAATCACTTTCTTTTTACTCCATGTTGTGTAACAGTTTTTTATATGTTTTGCTTTGGATGTAGATAATTTAGCCATACTCTGTATTTTCTTAAGTTACTTTATAGAGAATACAGCCCAGATAAAATGAACTGAGAAACTTGGTTTGTATCCATTTGTGAAATTTTCTGCTCACTTCTTTATTTTATGAGAAATGCCCTCCTGTGCAAGAGCATTGGATTAGTAAGGGGAAAGGAAGACAAAGGAGAGATTTAGTCTAATGGTAGATTACATAAATGATTCATGGTGAGATTGTTAAGAAGTCAGTTTGAACCACCTTGCTATGTCTTGTATGCATATTCCTCCTTAAGAACTTAATGTAATGCGTAGCTTCATCTCATCTATGTTTCCATGGCACACCCAGTATTGTATGGTAAACTCAAAGCATCTTCTCATGTTTTGTATATGCCATCTACTTTTCAATTCTCACCCCTCTGTAGAGGAATTCAAATTGTAGGCTATATCAGCTAAGAAGTGATCAATGGAGGAGGCAACTTGAGATGAGTTATTGTGTATACAAAATGGCAAGCAATGTTAATTACTAACTCCTTTCCTCAGGGTCACCAAAGGCATTATTCAACAAATGATCTTTGTTTATTACCTCCAATTTTTTATGCTTCATAAAAACAGTGTACAGTACTGTATCTTTAAAAAAAATAAGAATGTAAAGGTTCACTTTTGGAAAAGTAATTGTAAATAATTTTTAGTTAATGTGCTAGAAAATATAGCCTTAATAAAATGGCATTCCAGTCTTAGCAGGAAAAGGAATATTGACATTTTATATAAGGAAGAGACCTTTAATGAGATTTCAATCAAAGGATATAGTTCAGTAATGATACATGAATTAATCAATACTGATCAAATAAATCTACTCCAGTCCATTTTGATTTTCACTTTATGAGGAGCTGCTCAGGTCAAAAGATTAACAAGTTCATAAGTAACTACTAATAGCATTTCAGTTGACTATGCATTTGTATTTAGCTAATTGTAGAAGACAATATTTGAAAGTACTTCAGATTGCAATTTATTGTAGTGTAGAATTCCTTGGAGAAGGAATAGAGCAGGCAAAACAATATAAATCAAGGCTTAATCAAAATAAACCATGCAAAAATACTTAAAGGTATATTGTGTTTCATGAAACTGTGAGAGAAAGTAGGCAAACACTAAAAACGGCTACATTAAGATTATGTTGAAAAATAGCAAAAGAATTTTAACGTAACCAAATTCAACTTGGTAGCTTTATCATTTCTTTAAATGCTGTTAACTCACCCTTACCCCGTAGCCAAGGGATGCTTATCTATTGCTCAAAGTTATTTTTCATGGAGAGTGATAGTATTAACTCTTTTCTGAGCTCCATGCCAACATTACCTACAAAATATCATTATAATCACTTTGTGATGGGATCAATATGATCTTTATTTCAGGGCTCATATTATTGATGTTTTCAATCATGTTGCCAAAGGAGAAATAGTTACTTAAGCAGACTTTATAGATTATTAATTTTCATCACCATTGATCAACAAAATAGTTGATCTTCACCTTTTATAACAAACGTATGTTCCCCATGTCCTCCTGAGGCCCATCCTCCCCAATCCACAACTTCTGTGTTTGTTTAGATTTCTACATTCACCCTATCTCAGTAAATTTTTAGGGGAGAATACTTAATTATTCCCTTTTTTAAACTTAAAGTAGTAGAAGCTTTGAAAATAAATTTAAGTAAATGTCTTTAGTGTGTTTCGGTATCATTGTAAATAGTTTTCCAGACAGTTCTCACGTCACTTAGTTTCAGGAGAAAGTGAGGTTGTATAAATGTCTCCAACTTGGGATACACCATTTAGTAGTGATGTGAAGCTACACTCTTGATCTGGATTCAGCCACTAAATTCCAGTGCAGTTGATCAGTTTCTGAACTCTACCTCTTGACCTTACAGTATTAACTCTGCTTCTCAGTTACTCTGTCTCAATTATTTGCCCATATCACAATTATTTAAGAAGTATGCAAGGCAAATTATACAAGACTATTAAAAGACACAGTAGAACTTCTGTATTTTATAGGTGAACCATAGCAGTCCTTATTTCAGATACTGATTACCTGCCTTGCAAAATATATACCCACATTCATTATTTTTTGAATGAATTGTATCATATTTTTGGTTAATGTATTTCTGCTCTATTAATGTAATGCAATTGATGATTTTTTCTATTATCTGCTCATAGAATATGTATTACAATATACCATCCTGCAATTACTGTTCAGGAGAACCACAATACAAATACAAATTCTACAGATTCCTTCATAATTATACTTCAAGTTACCATGTAGTTCAATGACTAATCACCATGTTACTTGCAATTTTTATATCTTGTAAGCCTGCGGTTTAAAAGACAGAAATAATCAGATAACTAGTCTTTGATTACATAGTACTCACCCTGTTCTTAAATGTACTTAAATGGTCAATAATTACCATGTAATTACAGAGCAATTATTGTAGTGCATTCACACCACCATATGTAAGGCACTGTCAGTGACTTCGTTCCCTATGTTTAGGTTTTATGACTCAGGCACAGAAAGGTCAGTGGGGGCTGGATTGGGGGAAAATTGTCTGAGAGAGTGTGGACTGTTTGTAAAGGTGAGAGCAATGCAGTGGAAAGACCTTGCAAAGGAAAGTGGTGGTGACTGTTTTTGAAGATTTTTGGCATGACTAATAAATACAAAATATGTACAGAAAGAAAAAATGCCGTGTTTATACTGATCATTCAGGTTTTTTGAAGTTCATCAAGGCAAGTCATTTTCACTAAGGTATCTCTTTTCAACTTTACCCAAAGATACTTCTCTCTTTCTCTCCTACTAATAGACCACTTAAAATTACATAGTGCAAGGTTCACAGATTAAAAATTTCCATCTCACTTCCACATAGCAAGAAGTTTTAAGTGCCAGCACCTGGCATCTCAGCAAAAGATCATACTTAGCACATTTTCTCTTTATTGAGTTGCTGCATGGCACGAATTGATAATTTTCTTCTGAGAGTTAAAAAAATTGCTGCTTTAAAAAGAGTTTTACATGGTTGTATTTTCCTACCAAAGTATGTAATCCATTTAATTCTATAATGCTTTATTTTTTACATGATTGTTTTCATTACAATCATATTTTATTAAAAGAACTGGCATTATCAGTCTTAACAGGGAAAATATATATCTTAACCCAGCCAAACTCATAACACTTTATGGTAATATTGTTCTACACTTTCTTTGAAACTTCCAAAAATGATTTAGGCACAGTTAAGCATAAAAAAGAACATGAGGAAAAATTTGAGTTGAAATTTATTTTAACTTTAACTCTCTCAGTGTACTCTTTAGTGCCAAAATTTGCAAAATTGCTGGTTAACTAGCATTAACCTGTTTACTGTTACGATCTAAAATTTGCATATCTGCGATGGAGATGCTAAAGGCTAAGAAGACCACAGAACAGAAAAAAAAAATTCTCTCAATTTAAGTCATCAAATATTTATTCAGGTTTTATTCTATTCCCAATGCTTTTCTGTAGACAGTGGGCAATATGAAGCAAATGAGCTTCCTAGGTAGTTGTGGAGATGAAACAAATCAACCCAGAGATCAATGCTAAGATATGCAAGCAAATTCAAGGTAGTTCAAGACCACCTTGGAAAGTGAATAATGAACACCTTTAGAATAAGATAAAGATCCTTGAAAACTAAATAAATTAATTAAATCCAAAGTAGGGGCAAAAGTAGGCTTTCAGGTATGAGAACTCAAATCAGTGTATTTTCGTATTATTATTTGTTAATTATTGTATTATTTTCCATACAAACCACTGTAAACATACTTTTCCTCCACCCTGTGTTTTGTTACTTGTAGGCTTTGTAAGTACATAGGAGTGAGGTATAATAGCTCTTTAAGCAACTATATTTAACATTATCATTTTAATTAGTTATTTTTTTTAAAGGAGGGTGGAAAAATAGGTAAACTGTTAAATAAGTAAAAAGCAGTGTTTACTCATATCGGGGAGAGAGAGTGTGTGGATTCACCATGGACCAATTGTGGTTCTCGCATGTATGAAGGTTTAAAATCATTCTTTTTCTATGCTGGGTTAGTCTACATGAAAAAACTTCAAAGTGGTTGGATGAAAATTGCATTGCTTATTATCCTACCATTTGCCTGGCCTGTACAAGCAACTTGAGTCTTTAAACAGCAGCCTATTGCGGTACTCTTAAAAATCCTCACATTCAGCAGACATTACTTGAAATAATTTAGCTTAGAAATGTTTTTAATTGAAAAGCTATTTCTTATAACTATGCTTCCCTCAAATCCATATTTTTTCCCGTTTTGTTTGACTCTTCCCATTGCTTGAGTTATAATACTTGGGGAGTGATTTGGAAGTAAAAAGGGAAACTCACTATACAGCTCTGGTTCTCAAAAGGGGTAATTTTGCCTTTGCACTGATATCTGGCAATGTCTGGAGACATTTTCGATTGTCACACATGGTAGGGATGGTATTACTGGCTTCTATTAAGTAGAGACCAGAGATGTTGCTAAATATCCTATAATATACAGTAAACCAAATTACCCCACCCAAATTTCATAGTGCTGAGGGTGGAAAACCCTGCTTTAAAGAATGAGCATACATTGACCTTAATAGTTTATAAGAAATCATATGAAATTTTAGCAGAATATTTGTACTTCTTCAAAATTATTTAAAACACACACATAGGAAGAAAAAACAAATGTAATTGTATTTGAAAATAATATTATATAAAACATAAAATAAAATTTAAGCTGCCTAACATTTAGGAGTGGACACATATTTTTCAGCATATATAAAAAGCCATACTAAATCATTATTCTTAACAACTTAAAATTTTAAAAATTTTCCCTTTTTAACACTTTTTTTTTCAAATATTGTTCCTTTAATTTATAACTTAACCATAGACCTAATTGTTGTGTTGCTATTAATACAGATTAATAAATCTGATAAAATATGTTGATATTAGTAGTTAAGTTATTAAATAATAAAAAAGACTAAAATATTTTCCTATTGCACAAATAAAACTGTTTTACTCTGCCTACTGATTATTTCTTTTGAATTGTCAGTGTCTCTGCATCCATAACAGCAACTGGATCATCACATCTTGCCTGCTATCGACAATGTTATGACTCTAATTTAAAGGTCATTAGACCAAGTCACTTAGTGACCTACCAAGGACATGTACCCAGTCATTAGCTGAATAAGAGAGGATTCCTTGTTGGGCAGAATGATTTTTCCTCTGCTGCTTAATGGAGACAACTTGATAACACTTTTCAGGACATGGTATAAATGTAGCAAAAGAGTATAATTTCCAGAACAGCCGTTCTTGTTTCCAGAGAAATCTAACTTTTACCATTCAGGATGCCTTCTTTTCACCTGGGACTATGGTCACACAGGCATCTTAGAGCTACCCTTGAGCAAATGAAGATGAAGTTTTGGATTAAGCATAAATAAGTTTTTAATTGGAGTGGGTGAATGTTACCAAGATCAGGGATACAGAATAGACAAAAGAGGAAATACTTATCTAATTGTCTTAGAAATGGTTGTTCTATTTGTATTCATAGCAGAACCACCAAACCAGAGATTACAATTAAAAATAACTTACCAGCTCGGCCAGCATGGCTCAGTGATTGAGTGTCAACCTATGAACCAAGATGTCACAGTTTGATACCCACCCGGTGAGGGCACATGCCGGGGTTGGGGGCTCGATCCCCAGTGGGGGACCTGCAGGAGGCAGACGGTCAATGACTCTCTCCCATCATTGATGTTTCTAGCTCTCTCCCTCTCCCTTTCTCTGAAATCAATAAAAACATATTTAATAAAAAGTAACTTACCAAAGTGATAAAAAATAGCAATTGTAAAAAAACACATAACTTTATTATGGAAACCTTCTACTATACCACAAAAGGGAGAGAAGGGTATAATGAAGTTGATGTACTTATGAAGCAACTTCAATAATTATCAACATCTTGCCAATCTTCATTTTACCAATAAATATTTTAGTATGTATCTCCACCTGCTAAGTGCTTTTTATTAATTATACAGCTACCATGCTTTTATCATATCAACAAAATTAATAGTAATTCCTTAATATTTTCACAATGTCAGTAGGAAACTGATGGCACATTCAAATTGGGATCATTGAAAGTAGAGTTTAATAAATAAGCTATTTTGGAAAAACTAGGTAGGGTTTGGGGATAACATAAGTGACGGGATAGTTTAGTAGCCAGGCTCAGATTTGCTGCTTTCCATATTCCCTCTTCCTGAATTCAACACCGAAGAAAGCTCCCTTACATGGCCCTCTGGGTCCGGTTGACTGACTCTTGGTCTTCAACATAGCCCCAAACTAGTGGAGTGCAAATTACAGCTTTTGGAAAGTACATTGAATTCTTTCAGCATTCAAGAAAGTATTTTTAAGAGATAGTATTACTTTAATAGTTCTGGGCAAGAGTGTGCAGTTTGATTTTTATAGCCATATTTTTAATTAGTTCAATGACTTTGTTTAAATTCTGCATTTATTTTTAATTTACTTTTCTCTTTTATGTGCTTGGAATTCCAACAATAGTTTGATCATTCCTGGAGTGACTGATTATTATGCTTACTTGCATTGTGAAACAATTGTTTTCTTATAAAAAATCGAAAACTTCTACTCTAGCAATTTGGAATAAGTAGTCTTCTTACATTTCTGTAATAACCAGGTTATTTATTTATAATCCAGTTAACTTTAGAAAAATAGTCAAGGGGATTATTTAAATTATTTAGTGATAAAGTTCTTATTTCGAGAATAAAAGGCATATATTGGCCAGATTGTAGCAATGCTGTGTGAATACTTTGATATTACGCACTTGAAATGGGAAATTTATCGATTTTTTCCCCTCTTTCTGATTCATGCATTTTTGGATGAAGTGCCTAAATTAATTTTGAAACCAGTTGATGTTCAAGTTAATAGATAAATGAAAACATAGTTTAATAACTTTTAATTACTAAATACGTTAGATTGTTTGAATCAGTTTCTGATTTGTTCTTAATAATAGGGAGCAAAGTGTTTAGACTGGCTGTCAGGAACACCTAAGAGACAATCCGTCTCAAAACAAACAACTTCTTTCCTTACAGGGGGACCTTGAACACTGCCATCCCTGATTACATACTTTTCCTGGCAAAAAAAATCACAGGATCTGCTCTAATCAGTTTTCTCAAAGATCTTGAGCAATTTTTTAAGCAACAGCTAATGGAATGGAAATAATGAAACAAAATATTTATGTTATGATAAGTGTTTCCATTTTTATTTTTATTTGATTTTCATATTTGTTAACTGACTTTTCTAATGCTCCAAACAGAGAATTGTTACTTAAGAAATATTTATCATTGAGGGAATGTCCCATTGCTGCCTGGGGAATCGTGAGTTCACTAACCCTTAATAGCACCTTTCTTGTAAAGTTTGGTTACAATTGAGAACATTCATTTCATTGCTGTGTTTAATACACAGTAAGATTAAAAATATATGTTAAATAATATCTTTGTGGTTCTGATGAGCATCTCTTTGGCTTATAACAGAAATATTTAGTCACTTGCTTATTTTTTAATTAGGTTACCAATCCATAATAAATTTTATATTCAAATATTTAATTAAAATATTTTTTGAAGTTATAATCAAATGCTATGTAGTGCAAGTAATAGTTGGCGATATCCACATATTGTCCAAATAATTCAGTTGATTGTTCTAGTACTTTACTTGTGTGTAGCTTTTAAGAAAGTCAAGTTAATATCCTATTTTATAAAATTTATTTTGAGGTGAGAATATGATCCTCATATATATGTTCATTTGTCAGGTGTGAACTAAAATTTAAAAATTTTGGAATACAACTTTTGTTCATTTCTTTATAAATGGAGGGGGATTACCTGTATTATTCAATAATAAAATTGAAATGTGATTTATTATTTTCATCATAATTTAGAAAGATAATAGAAAGAATTTCATTGGCTAGAACTATGAGAGTCTTATGTTTTAAACAGTACCGCAAATATAATTAGTTCTCAAGTTAATTGGTAGGGATTTCATTGGCATTTTATACATGTTTAACATTTATCATACATCTCACGGATTTAAAGATTTTAATTTGAATCGAAAAGAAATAGAACTTTAAAAAGAGATTCAGATTACTTTTCTGGTAATTAACTGCCTCGGAATGCCTGAAGACCAAAAGCAATACTAGGAATTTTAGGTACAAAATAACAGGTAGGACATTTTAACCACTAGCAACCAGTATAACATATTGTCTATATAGAACATTTTTACATTTTGAAAACCATCCATATGTTCATCATTTTAATTCTTATACCCTTTCACTGGGTAAAATATTGTGCTAGGTAAATGGAGCATACAAAGATGAGCAACATATTTCTACCTGTAAAAACATTTATAGTCTAATAAAAATTATACAATTGACTCTTGAATAACCCAAGGGCTGGGGAAGCCAAACCTTCCTGCGCAGTCAAATCCATGTGTAACCTTTGACTCCTGAAAAACCTAATAGCCTACTGTTGACTGGAAGCCTTACTAATAACATGAACAGCTGAGTAACACTTTTTTTATTGTTATATGTATTATATGCCATGTTTTTACAATAAAGTTAGCTGGAGAAAACAAAATGCTATTAAAATCATAAGCAAGAGAAAATACATTTACACTGTTAATTGAAAAAAAAATCCATGTAAAAGTGAACCTGCACAATTCAAACCCATATTTTCAAAGGTCAACTGTATTTAATTTGTATTTCAATATAAAATTTTGAAAACACTAATAATAAAAAATTAGCCTTCAACCATAGTGCTTAAACTTCAGTATATGTAATGAAAAAATATTGTTTTAATTAAATTATTGTGTTCATATAATATAAAAATATAAGTAATACTTACCTGAGTCTTAATTGCTCCCAGAATTAGACTAAGTTTGATTGTCTTTAAGTCAAGTGAATAACTCTCAAATAATTTTTTTTTTTTGGGTAGGAAAGTAGTAATTACACAACAAATTTGCATTTGATAAAAGCAGAATAAGTTGTTGACATAGTATAATTGCTTTAAATAGACACAACCATATACTATGTCTCATATGGACTTTTAAAAAAATTATTAGTTTTATTTTTAATTATATGCAATACCTCCAAATGTGGTCAAACCTTACTTAATACATGTAGAAGATAGAATAATAAAGTATGGATTCTGTCTTAATCACTCTGCTCTATTAAATATTAAAGGGCTGTTATTAATAGCACTTTTATAATGGATGTCATTTTCTACCTTGAATGAATACCTTATCTCTTTTCATGTATTCATTGCAGAAGTTATATAATCTTTTCAATTCTAACTCTTGTACGAAAGGAATTTTCTTTTGACTGCATGTCATATCTTCTTTGTATCTACCCGGCTTCTTGACTCATAGTAAATGCTCAACAATTACTTGGTGAATGAGTAAATGACCAAATGATTGAATGAAGGAGGGAATATAAAAGAGAATATGTGAATTGCCACAGAGCAGCATCTCTTTGTTTAGTTAAAATAAGTTGTTTCAGGTTTTGGTGTGTGACTTTTGCTGGCAGGGTGATTTTGTTTTGTGGTGTTTCAAAACTAATGATGTTATAATTTAGTTCTACAATATATTAACAGGCAGCTTCTTAATTACATTTAGCAGGCGAAAATGGATGAAACTAAGTTTTTATCTTAATTATATTTTGAGAAAACCATATAGTTCTGTACTAGCTTCTTTGTTTGGGAATGGCTCTAAGCCAGCCTCTAACACCTGAGCTATTTATAGGAGTATTTTAAGACACATTAAAAATAAAAGGTAGACAGAGTTTTCAGGATAAGATTTTAGACAGAAGGTTCAAGCAAGCTAAGGGCATTCTAATCCGATCTCATGTTCAGGTTAAACTTTAAGAGTAAGACTTTTTAAAAATTTTATTTTATTTTTATCCTCACTGGAGGATATTTTTCTATTGATCTTTAGAGAAAGGGTGGAAGGCAGGGAGGAGAAGGAGGGGGCGAAAGAGAGAGAAAGAGAGGGAGAGAGAGAGAGAGAGAAACATCGATGTGAGAGAAACACATTGACTGGTTGCCTCCTGCTCTCAACTGGGGCGCCGAGCGAACCTCCCACACTAAGGTACATGCCCTTGACTGGGAATCGAATCCGAGACCCTTTGCCAATGCTCTAACCACTGAACAAAACTGGCCAAGGCAAAAGTAGGCCTATTTCTTTACATTTTAATAGCTTTTAAGGAAAACAGAATTATGATAGAGAAAACTTGACTCTCTGAATAGTCTTTGAATATATGTCACTTACTAATAGCTACTGTTTCTAAAACCAATTTAATAGGAATTGTCCTTAGTAAAGCTTATAAGTAAGATAGGAGTTTCTGGGGGGTCTTTTGCAATAAATCCTAAGGGCATTTGCTGCAATAAATCCACTTCATACTTCCCAGGAACTCAAATTCCACTTGCTCTTCTATCCCTAATAAAATACTTCACTTTTAATAGGAACCTTCAGGAGATGCAATAGCTTAATCTAACTAAGTTGCAATGATTTAAGAAATTGCAGGCAAACTGCCAAAATAGCAGGTAAGAGATTATTGAAGAGGATGGCCATTTAAAGAGCCTCAGATCTTGTACTGTCCCTTTTATGTGCTCACAGATCTAATCCTAATAATAAATTTTGCTAGTTTATAAAACAATACATTTTTTATCGCACAGGCGGAAGGGTCAAAGATGAATATTTAATAGAGCCACAATTTCAAGCCTACTGTACAAAACAACCTTTGATCCTAGTGCATACTTTATTGACATTTCTGTTTTTATTGTACAGGTTATATGAATAAAGCCGAGATACACTTTTCTCCTTTATTTATAACTGTTTTATTAGAAAAATATTTTTAAATGTGCTGCCTGATTTTCTTTTGATGAGTCACCTGGGTAAAGACTAAAGTCTAAAGACCAGCCTTTGTAAAATGATTGCCTTGTAGTGATCCTCGGCCGCCAAAGGTGGCTTTAATTTTTTTTAAATTAATCTGTCAGTGCTAGATTACTGTTGACAAATCTGCGTATCTGTAAGTATGTACTATAAGCTTAGGATGGACAAGTGTTTGGACCTCGACGTCTGGGAATTATGCCATCAATACCCGCAGTTGATTCACATGTTTTTTTTGGCTCTTTCTCTCATTCCATCTGTGTGTTTGGCATTGTGCCTGCTTGCAATTTGGTCAGACCTGTGCCAACATAATGGAATGTCAATGGATGGTACATAGGATGCGGCCATGTAGCGTTTTAAAAGAGGAAAGCTGCTTCAGGGGACACCACGTTGGTGCTGCATAAGGCCGTCCGTGGATATCTGAGGAGAAGGGGTGAACAGACATGGAATGCACAGAAACTCAACACAAATAAGAACACTGTAAAGTCCTCTGTCCAGGGTACAAAATGAAAACATCCTCACATACCTTATGGCTTGATATACTTACTATTAAGTCATGTGGATTACTCATGAAAATTTTGATTAGTGAAAGACCATTAAGCTTTTTACTTGGCACATTTAATATTTCAGGAGCATTCCTGACAATTTGCTCAGGGGAGTTAAGTAGTTCATTAAAATTGGCAATATTCCTTGGAGAAAATAATCAGAGCTTAAATGCTACTCTGAAGTTTTGAGGGCCGGAGAATGTTCAAGTTAAACTTTAAGAGTAAGCCTATTTCTTAGCATTTCAATATCTTTCAAGAAAAGCAGAATTATGATTTGTAATTGTTATGAAAAGCACTGAAAAATATATTGATCTTAATTTTTTATGTCAGTGAGACTTATATAGTTGTTTGCATTAAGCACCCTATGCTAGGTTATGCTGCACCAACAAACAAGCCTCCAGATCTGTATGGCTTACCACATAGAAGTTTTACCTTGTCCCTGAGTCAGGCAGCTGTCTTAAATAACCCAGGCACCGTGCACTTGCAGCTAGTACCTCTGCCGTATTGTAAGTGCAGGGCAACCTTGGCATCATCCAGCCGACAGGTGTAATGGGAAAGAGAGCAAAAAAGGAATCCTGGACACGTAACGAGTCGTGGCAAGAAGTGACACCTATTACCCCAATTACCTCCACTTACAATCTACTGGCAACCTGATGGGAAATACAGAATTGAACAGAGCATCTGGGAGCAGCAACAGCCTCTGCTGTAGCAGAGAAAGTCAGCAGTAAATTTTCTTTTGTATGGAAAATTCAAGGGAGTAATCATATCCTATTTACCTACTTACAGAATCTTGGATTTTTCAGGGACCCTAGGGATTTCAGGTATCTTCACTTTAGAAGTATGTAAATGGCTCTTTAATTCTGAGTTCCCAGGACTTACACAGCGTCCAGTGCACCTGTATTTTGTGAATGAATGGATGAAAGCTAAACTCCTATTTTATTTATCAGATCAAAAGAGATTAAATGACTTTTAAAACTTCCCAGCATAGCCCTGGCCCTGTGTTGCTCAGTGGTTAGAGTGTTGGCCCATGCACCAAAGAGTCGCGGGTTCCATTTCCAGTCAAGGGCATGAACCTGGGTTTCAGGTTCGATCCCCAGGAGGCAACCAATCAATGCGTCTCTCTCACATTAATGTTTCTTTTTTCTCTTTCTCTCTCACCCCCTCCCTCCCTTGTCTCTCAAAATCAGTGGAAAAAAGTATCCCCAGGTGAAGATTAACAAAACAACAAAATTCCCAGAATTAGCTAGATCTTCTCACTCCTGGTGCAATTCTGTCACAATTTAGGGCGTATTGTCTACCTTTTCTGGGCATACATGATTTGAAGCTAGACAGTTTCATTGTTCCCTTTAAGAAGTTTAAGAAATGATTAAGAAATAATTTTTGACTGTAGGAGTGTGGCATTTTGCCTCCAAAAAAAATGTCCTTTATGTGAAAGCCTGGACTTGCTCTGAGCATGCTCTCTTGAGCAAGGACAACATCCTTCATGTGGGTGAGTTTACATTCACTGGTTTGTGGGAAGCCTGGAATTTTGTTCTTCTCAAAAAAGGAGACTCTGCCAAAGTCTTTATTCTGAGTTCCCGGGAAATCTGTTTAGTCATAGTGTGAGCTGGAGAGTATACACTTAATAACTCTGTAAGTCCTACTTTGTAGCACTTACACTTGAAGATATTAGTCAAGACCTATGGAAATATCTGGGCATAGCTAAAAGTGAAAACATTTTAAATCACAGTCCTGGTAAGGGGAAAATGTTGCTCTGTCTTTAGAATCAGTAGTAAAGAGACCTGGAAATTAAATATGTACCCTGAAGGTCAAGACAGAGGACAGAGAATTTACACGAGAATATTGTGAAGAAGCAAACAACCTGGGTATTTGAGCACCATTCACATCTGTTCTGCCACAACACTTTCTGTTTCCATATCTTCTTGGGGAAGGTCTGCTAAGATGCATTTTTTGTTTCTAGAGGAGAAAGAGTCTACAGGATATTTCATCAGAGTCTGAGGCAAATAATTACACACATATACGGTCAGGAGGCAATTTTAAATTGATTTTTGGAGGCAAAATTGGATAACATGGACTAAACATTTTTAAAATCTTCACAAGGCAGTAAACTTGTGACAGGTAGGAGGTAGCTTTTGAGGTAAGGAAAGATTTGCATGAGTGTGGGAATAAGGTTAGATATCTTGAAACAAAATGAAAAACAATTAGGTATATGAAATTAATAGGATGTAAAACAATGGGACAGTATATGTGAGCTCTGTGCCTTGACTGCAGCACGGGTGATGGAGGGCTCTGGGTAGCTTTACCATAACTTGAAAGTTTGTCCTCTGCCTCTGACCTTTAGACAGTAACAAGCGTTGGGTTTAATCTTTGCTAAATTGAGGAACTGGAAAAGTGTTAGTACGTCCAAGTGTTGATTATAGAATTAACTAAGTTACCTTGATCACACTTTACCTAATTAGTTAGGTTGAGAGAGATCATTTAGTTTTCGGTGATATATTGACTAGTGTTGATGTCCAGTCTTGAAAATTACCCACTAAAATATCTACAAGTAAGCATCTCCAAAATAAAAATTAATCTCAATTCAACTATAAACTTTTTGAGGGAATCATGTCTTTTTTTAATTTGGTTTAAAGAAAAAAAACCAACAGTACTTTTTGGTAATTTTTTTTTGGCTTCATATTACTGACAACTTATTGATGCATGTGACTACTTGCTTTAGAACATTCATTCTCTTTAAAAAAACAGTAAGTGAAAGAGTGCTTAAACTTTTACAGTGCATTAGTAATCACACATCTTAAATAGATGAATGATGGTCTATGAATCACAAGGAAAAGCGATAGGGAAAAAAAAGGCAACAAGTTCATTTCTAGATGCCTCTTAGCTGTAAACCTCTAGCCACTCTTCATTTGTCAATACTGAACTTTAATGAGTCCGGATAAGGAGCTCGTCAATGGATATCCATTTAGCAAGTGATAATCTGAACTCCAGCTGATTGTCCTAGCAGCTGTGTGACTTCATTACCATTAGAAAGGCACGCAGCCAAGCCAGCTGGTACCCACACAGGCTACTCAATACACAGAGCATATCTATTTGTTGGTTTACACATCAGAATTACACAAGGCTCCATGAAAAGTTTGGAGTATAAAATAGAATCTGCATAAAGATTTAATTTAAAGGGCTTATCATTACTATGCCAAGTACAGCTAGTTTGTTTTGTTTCTCCTATGATATAGTATATTATGGTTGTTTTTGGTTCCTCCATAAATGCAGCCTACATGCAAAATTTGCATTTAGATGCCAAACATAACTGCACATCATAATTTCCCAGTTAAGAAAACATCTTTTTTGGTTGTGTTTGTTTTAGTGCTTACAACAGTGCACTTTCATTTTTTTGAAAGGCAGCTTTAATAGAAAACAGTTTCCAGAACTTGTTAATAGCTAGTTTACCGTCCATCTGTCTCCGCTTTTTATCCCCAGTGCCACTGTCTAGATCAGGTCTGTGTTGGCTTCCTTTGCACTTTTGTAAAGGTTTTCTAACTGAACTTGGCCCTCTAGCCTCTCACTGGCTTACGTTACTATTAGAAAACTGTCTTTAATCTCAACCTGGTTGCATATAGCAGTGCTTTGTAGTAGTTTCTGGCCATCTGCACCAGAAGCAACTGGAATACAGATATTTACCCCATTCCAAACCCACTGAATAAATCTAAGTTAATCTTAGTTTGAGAACCACTTTCATATAACAAGGATACCACAGGTGATAATCTAATTTTTGCCTTGAGTGGATTCTCGATTTGATAAAATGATTAACACTTTTACTTAAATAACAATAAGTCAAAATATAGTTTTTTATATGAGTTCCAAATACGTGAAAAATCAAATTATATAACTAATCCATACAGTGTTATAAGAAAGAAAAAGTAGTTAAAATCCAGAATCTCCTTTTCAGGCCAGTGTAATAAACAAGGATTGACCAGTTCCTGGAGAAGATAGTCCATACAAATATGGAATGAGTTTTAGGAAAGAATTTTAAGAAGTGTGTCTTACCAAACATGTCTCTTTGTAAGAATAATTAACATTAAGTAGGCTCAGCAATAGTTCTTGTACAGATATCTAAGTACATAAGAAGTTTTGCTTTGTTTCTGTTTTTTGTGTTTTTTGTTTTGTTTTGTTTTGTTTTGTTTGAGAAATCAAGCAATTAAAAAAAAATGGTAGAGGGACAGGAATATAGATGTTTCTAAAGCAAATACTCAACAACATGCTATAGTCACTTACATAAATTAGGTCCTGGAGAGGCATATAATCACAAGGGGGGGAAAGACAAAAAAGATCATTGCTAGAGTAAAAGTAAAAGTCAAAGAAAGACAGAGTGAGGCTTTTCAAGTGTTTTCTCTAAGTAAACTGGTCCTTGAAGGGAAGATTGGAAAGAGTTCAAGCTGAAGGTGGTAGAAAGCTCTTAGGTGAAGGAGAAAGGAAGTCTGAGAGCCAGAATATTGGGTGAGGTTTTTCAAAGACAGTAGGAATTGTACTGGGCTTTGAATGATTAGTGCAAGCAGCAAGAGGAATTTTGTAGGTGGAATTCACTGTGATGGAAATGGTGATATAGATTATATTTTCAAAAACAATGTATTGGCATTTTAACTAGAATTATAAAACCCAAGATAATATAAATCTAATTTGTCAACTTAATGTCAAAATTTGTGATCTTTACATTTCTATCAACTCTATTTAAGGCTCCAACTTTTATAAATTACATTTTAGTACCATAAAAATAACTATTAGCAAAAGTATTTGAGAATTAGAAATGAATACTGAAATAAGAGTGTAGGTACATTTGGCTACTTAAGAGTTATCTATTGCTGTGTAGCAAACTACTTAAAAATGCAATGACTTAAAACAACCATTTTATTTTGCACATGGTTTTGTAGAGCAGGAATTTGGAAAGTAATCAGTGGGTGATTTATCTCTGATTCAGTGACATTAGCTCTGGCAGCTGGGCCTGAAGGATCTAATTCCAAAATAGCTTCTTCACCCACATGTCTGGTCCTGTAGTTCTGCTTGTCTTTTCTTTTTCTCTCCAGGATGAGAAGAGCTTTCTTTCTATTCTCACAGCATGGAGGTTTCAGATTAGTTCGGTTTCTTACCTGGAAAGTAGCTCCCCATAAAGCAAACATTTCAAAAGCAAGCTTTCCAAGAGACACAGGTGGAATTTGCCAGGCCTAGAATGTCATTTTCACTGTATTCTCTTAGTCAAGTCCAGATTCAAGAAGATTGAAATACACTGTCTTTCCCTGGGGTATGACCTGTGTAATCAGATAAGGAAATAATAACAACCACTATTACTTTGGCCTACAACATCCAATCTTCTACCCCCATCACCTCCCAAATTTATGGCCACCCCATATGCAAAATATATACACAATCTCCCAAGTCCCCAATAGTCTTACGCCATTATGACATCAGCTCAAAGTCCAGAACTTTATTTCAATCAGGTCCAGGTATAGATGAGGTTTGTAAGTGTACTTCCTCAGGTACAGCTCCTTGAGCATGTTTCGTATTGAAATAAAGACCTAATAACTAAAGAGACAAGTTATCTACATCCCATGTACATATCAACCATAAAATAGCATAGGATAACAGCAATAGATGGTCCTTTTCAAAAAGTTGAGAAGTTCAAAATACAGAGCAGCAGTGGTCCATAGCAATTCTGTAATCCAGCAGAGCACATATTACCAATTTCTTCTCTAGTAGTACCCAGTTCAACTTTCTGGAGATGATTCTCTGAGCTCTTGGTTCTGCTATTTGAGTCCCTATTTATTTTCCAGCAAAAATATAAAGCATATTTTCTGTTAGGCAGTTTTCTCAGCCACTACCTTCCCAAAGTACTTTGGAACTTCAACATCTTTTCATTTTGTATTGTCTCTGTCGCTTTCACCCCAACTGGAAGAGTTCCTTTAAAAACTGTGTGTGTTTGCTATGTGTCAAATTATAAATCCACTTCATTAGACAACAGCCATACCTATATATATCTTCCTGATAGACTTTTCCCTAGCTTGGTTTGCCTTAGAGGCTGCTGTGGGGATGTCCTTAAGATTCTTAAATGCCCCATTAACTGAAAGAGTCTATAAAAGCATACCCTTAATAGCCTTAGAAGCCTTACTAGGCAGGACATTAAACATTCTTGAGTTTTTAGCAAAGAATCTTAGTCACAACTTGTGATCTTAATCCTGAGTCCATGTGTTATTGGTAGTGCCTGGATTTTATCTTCTCCCTGAAGTCAGTTCTTGAGAATTTTTTTGATAGGAAGAACTGAGGATGAGAAACAGTTTTATTTTCAAACACATCAAGTCCTGACTCATTAATATGTTCTCTAAGTTTTGCTTGAAAATAAGTTCCTTTCTTATTTCTCTTTCTCTCATATTTTAGTATGAGCAGCTAGAAAATCGGAGTACTTTTCTACATTTTGCCCAGGAATTTTTGCAGCCATGTTCATGAGTTTATTAGATACCATTTATGTGTTCCATGTAATAAGATGGAACAATGTTGCTAAGCATTTTGCCAGTATACAAGTCTCCAGCTCCCAATAACATTTTCTTCACTCTGCTTCAAATCCTCACAAATAGACTCCTTGAAATCCTTTGAGCTTCCCATCATCCAGTCCCCAAAACAAACTTCCAGTCACCATGCTTACAAAGCACCAGACTGTGTATGTTTAAGAGTAGTATATTTCATTTACATTTTATTTTTTATTATCATTAATAATGATAGTGAAATTAAAAGGGTGGAAGTGAGATTTTGCAGAGTGTATAGAAATGCTACTAGAGTTACTCCTTGTATTTATATTATTTCAATTTAGGAAAGTTTGGATATCAATAGGAAAGCAAGGTACTTTTAGTAATATCCATTTTTTTAAATCTCAAGCCCTTTTTTCAGTACCAAACAAACATATATTAAGGATTCAATGAGTAAGTAATTGATAGTAAAAAAATGAGCATTTTTTAAGTGCAGAGATAGATCAGATAATTTCACTTGAATGGCTGATCAATAAAAATATGAATACTTTTATTCAAAAAATGAAGCTTAAGGTATATTATTGTCTAGGTCAATAACGTTATAAAGGGCAAAGACATTAATTAAATTAAAAATGTAAGAATAAGGGCTATTGCTTGGTTCCTAGAAGTTAATATTGATTTACAACAAATAACTCAGTCAGGAATACCTAAGAATATTTTTCATGGTGTACATACAATTGGGAAACAGAAAGATGTATTAAAATATTAAAAAACCCACAACAGATTTATGAATAATACCTCCACAAGAGAAAACAAACTGTTGAGTTATAGTCTTGGTCAACTTTCTAAACTTTGAGGTTACCTTTGGGAGAAGAAATATGTCATCTTCTCATTGCCACTGCCAGAGAGAAAATCCTGGGATGAGCCATGTGCCGGATCCACTATGACAGTTTTTAAGCTTTTTGTTTTTAGTATGTGGAAAAATATTTAATTATTCTATCCTTTATCATACTATACTAGGCCATGCTTTGAGCAACTGCTGCAATTCACTTTCCAGAGATATTTCTTTATTGCTTGGCATTAAAGTTAGATTATGTGGTATGAAGGGCATACACCTAGAATCAAGAGACACAGATCTGCCCCAGTTCATTAACTCTTTGCGACTCATTCCATATCTGGTATTTCCCTCATTTGCTTGCTTGTAAAAGGGATTTTCAAACAAGATGATTTGTGAGATTCTAACTTTATGGCTTTATGATAATGTCTGTCCATCTCTAACTTTGGATGCCTTCCTTTTCATTTTTGGTATTCAGAAAGACTTGAACCACAGGACAGCAGAGTCACAGCAAAATGAATCCTTTGGGAATGATATTGATAGTCAATAAAAATGATTTCTTTGTAGATTATGGTAGCAAAAAGCTCACCCATCTTTCTTTCAGAGAGTTTCAAATATGTAAAACATACTGAAAGATGAAACCATATATATTTTTTTAATCAAACAAAGCTATGCTTTCCACCAAAGCTGATAGCCCTCTGCCTCAAACAATGTCTAGATGCCAATCCAAAATAAACTGAGTTATATTTCTGGGCAAAAACCAGTAAAAGGGACAGAAAATAAGATTGAGCATAAATATAGGGTGTCCTCGAAAATGTATACACACACTTTGGTTAATTATAGAAGCAGTGTTTATTAAAGTACATTTCATTTTCAAAATTGAGCTATCAGCTCTTAAAGTATTTATACATTTTTGGGGACACCCTGTATATTGGGGGCATTATTTGCTCTGCTTTATACCACTTTAGAAACCTGTGTAAAAGTGTTTCCTTCATGCAGTAATACAAGCTCTTCAAAACAGAATCACAGCTCTCATTTTACAGTGAGGGCCATCTAGAAATACCCTTTTTCTCTCTCTGTTCAAGAACTTTTATGACGAGTACTTGGTTGTCAATCAAATCAAATTAAAACCCTTTGCCCTCACATTTTCAAAGCCCTTCATGTTCAAACACAGTGTCCTTTCTTCCTCTTCTAGCTCCTTTTCCAAGTGATCCTTTCCTTTTCCTACCAATTATTATCTATTTCATTTCCCTCATGGGAGCAATTAGTAAACTTAAGGTAAGTAAGTAAACTAGTATATTACTATATAAAGTAATTAGTAGTTCTGACATTTTCAGGCTGTTGCCGTTAATGTTTTCTCATTGTACCGTCTGAATTAGTTAGGTCCTAATTGTCCTGTCTAGCAAAAAGCTGACAAGTGCTTATGGATAAATTTTAGGTCTCACTGACAGAATAGTATATATTTTGAGGCAAAAATAGCAACAAAATTGGCAATTCCCTGAAATTGCTTTCGATAGACCTACATTTTTATGATTTATCTTAAAATAAGAAGGATGTGCCCTGGCTGGTTTGGCTCTGAGTTAGTGTTGGCTCGTGGACTGAAGGGCCCCCGGTTCGATTCCTGCCCAGGGCAGTACCCCGGTTGCAGCCTCCATTCCCGGCCGGCTCTGCTCTTGCAGGAGGCCACCAATTGAGGTGCCTCTGTCACACGGATGTTTCTTTTTCTCTCTCTCCCCCTCCTGCCCCACTCTGTCTGAAAAATAATGGGGAAAATATCCTCCGGTGAGGATTTAAAAAAAAGGAAAGATACCTCCATTTTAATTTGGAAGACTTTTGTTCTACTCTTGGCTCAGCACTAGCACTTAGACAAGTTATTTAATTCTGTAAATCTCTGAGCTTGAACTGCTAAAAAAAAGTTCAAATTTTTAAACAATGCTAAGTTTATTTAAATTGGCATTGCTGTGATTTCATAATACCTTGTGTTAATTAAGCTGGCTATGTTACTGTATCCTTAGGGGAGCAATTTTTAAAAATGGAGCACTTAAGTTTGTGAATATATTTTAATGAGATTTAAATTAAGCAAGGTAAGCATCTTTAACAAAAGCTATTAAGGAGAATATGTAAGGTGGCAAATTTGCTTCACTAAGATGCTGTTTGTTTGCTTTAAAAGATACTTTTTCTCAAATTAAGGAGGAATAGATATAAATTACGTACCTTTTGAAATGGAACATATTCCTAAAATGGATTTAAACCCTTCAGAGAGCATAAATCGGGATTATAATTTCTTCATGTATTTTAAAAGTGTAAGAATTTAATCAGTACAAACTTGACATAAAAATCTGAAATAAAAACATATTAATCATATGTTTTTATTAATAAATTTAAATGTACAACAAAACTTTAATTGTGAGTTTTAGTAGTATCAGAATATCAGCTGTCCTTCCTTGAGTGGCACCTAGTGTTGTGCGGCATTTCTTTCTGTTTTGGTAATATTGCATATAAAAGATAACCAGCTGTCTCCTAGAGCAGAGGGAGGCAATGGAACTGGATTTGATTATCAGTTGAACCCAGATATTGTTTTGTGATACTGCGCAACTTACCTAACACTGTTGCACCTCAGCTTGCTCAGCTATATGTAGAGTAACATCCAACCTTCAGTAAAGTCAGTAAGTTATGATTCTTCCAGGTGATCTGACCAAGTTTCAGTTTTTGCCTCCTAATGCTGGGTCATTTTACTGGATATGTACTGAGGAATATAATGACACATTCTGTTACATGCCCTGTTTGAAGAACCCAGGAGCCTAGATTTGACCAAGGAAGCTATTCACTGTGATGTGGAGCGTGGAGTTCAGCATTTGTTGTAGTTTTCCCACAAGTGTAATGGGAGTCAGTACGGAGGGCTTGTGTTGAAAATTAACGTGTTCACTTGTCTTACCACCCTCCCACCTTATACAATCTACACCTTGATGTACCCTCACATATTTTTTTGACATACATTTCTTTTAGGTATATTGATTTTTGATATCTTACCAGAAAATGGGACAGCATAATTACCAAGATAATTTTAGTAGTAATTAAATTATTATATCTGAAGGAACCCTACTCTCGCCTTTTTTCCGTTTTATGCAAAGATACTGCTTCTGCTGTTTTCCAGAGTTGCAGAATGTGGTCCCTGCTTTTTTATCACTGACGCATCCCCAGCAAGGTTCAAAGAAAATGGTTTTCCTAAGCACAAGCCTATGATTTAATTTTGTCAGCTTGGAACCCAGCACAATGTTTGACACATAGTAGGTGCTCAAAAAATATTTATTCAGGAAATTACTTTGAAAGTTAGTTTTAATAAAAATGGTCATTTTGAACGAAGCATTGTAATATATACCACTGCACCATTTTTTTTTTTTACTTGAATCACTGATTAGAGTAAAAGAGCCTGAAAAGGTGCTATGTGTGCAAAGAAATAGCCTCTTGTAACTAAGAAACCAATACTCATCCATCTTACTGTCTTATCACCTTTTATATTTTTAATATGTCACTGAGGTTTATCTTTAAAAATCCAAGAGCAAATTGCTTCAGGCAGTGATTATATGTTTGACCATATGGGCATTATTTCTGCAATCTACATTTGAAATAGAAAAACAAATCTCACGCACACGTTTGATAAAACATGGCATATTTATTTGTAAAAGGTAAGGCAAAAAAAAATCCTACTTCAATAAATTTTTAAAGTGCAAGTCAGTAGGTTAAATATTAATTTGAATGTCTACAATAATGGGAACCTCTGTTGTTGAAGGAAGTCATTATTCCAATGTGTAGTCAACAAGCATATTGATTAGCATTAATTCACTGCAAAAAATCTCCGATCATTTTTAACATAATTTTTTTCTTCTTTAACAGTAGTCTGAAGCTTGCCTTTTTTTTTTTTCTTCTGGTCAATTTGTAATGAATCATTTGCTGATTGCAATAAATGGCCTGTCAATAATATGCAACTCACATTGTTAAAACAGTTATACTGAGCTTTATTGTTTCTTTTTGTCTTGGGAATGCTTTGTCTAGCTATATTTCCTAGAACGGATTTTGAGTAGTTGTTTTAAGGTACTTATGCCAGTTTTAAGGAGACACCACAGGCTGCTCGGAGGGTATTAATCAAGATATGCCCTAACTTTCTTTTGGCATTGCAATATTTGGACATCTGTTCTGACTCCTTATATGTGAAATAAAACTCATACCAGATAGTAGAATAAATGAAGGGTTTCATTATCTTAAATGTCATAACATTTGTTTGAATTATCATGTGTAGATTTTAAATGCTGAAATTGTCATCTTGGTTTTGTTTCATCTATTTTGCTGTCCTTTCAGAAGACTTTAGCCTGAAAAACTCCCTTTTCCCATTGCATTAAAAATTTAAAAGAAATAATTTACAATTTTATCCAATAACAGTGAAATTGTTGTGCATGAGCTATATAGTCTGGTAATTTCTAAAAGCATAAATATTTTACTGAGAGAAACATACCCTTTTAAAGCACAAAAGGTTTCTTGTTATAATGGCAGTGTGTTTAGTGACAAATGGTGCATTTTCTAAAAGCCATTTGTTGGCCATTATTATAGTTCTCTTTGTGTAATGGTGTTATAGGTTCTTAGGTATTCACTTATTAAATTCTTTTCCGTTGTGTGTGTCAGGAAGGATTTGTCTCTGAATTCCATGGTGCCATTAATTAGTGCCAACTACGTGTAGAGACTCAGGGATCAACCTGAAATATTAAAAGGGTATATTTTGTCTTTTCATTTAAATGACAAAAATAAATAATTTGATTGTGATCAATATCAAAAGTACTATCTAATTTGACTTAAACTACCCATAATACCTTTGCCTTTCTCAAGAGATTTTTTTTTTTTTTTAATCAGTAAGGTAACTTTATCATGAAGCCTTATCACCCACATCCACTAGGCTTGCAAACACTGGTCACACTATATACTGATTTAGTGTCTGTGTTTTCATTTCACATTAGAGCCAAAGAGTGGCATATAATTAGACATAGATAAAATGATTTAACTAAACCATGGAAGCAAAGCCGTATTTTACAAATGTAGAATTTTGAATATCATGGGCGCTTTCATCCTTATATTTACTTTGCATATTGCTGTCAGAGAGTCAGTGATATTTTGCCTAGCAAAACACTTCAGTCCAAGGTGGCTCATAATATTTTGTTTGTGAGACTGATTTAAGGTGGTTGTAATTCTTAAATAAAAACCATTTTTATAAATGTTGCCTATTTGCAAAAAGATATGAACCAAAGTTTAGATTAAATTTATATTCTTAGCCCGGCCGGGCGTGGCTCAGCGGTTAAGCGTCGACCTAGGATCCAGGCGATCAGGGTTCGATTCCCGGTCAGGGCACATGCCCGGGTTGCGGGCTGCAGCCGATCAATGACTCTCTCCCTCTCCTTTCCTCTCTCTGAAATCAATAAAGATATATTTAAAAAATAAGATAAAAAATTTATATTCTTACATTTGCAAAACTGAGAAATTTTTTACCTTTTTTGGGTAGTGGGGTCCTCAATTAAAACAGAAAAAATTCCATTAAAAGTATTAAATATAGATCATCTCAAGCTGTTGACACACTTAAGTTAGGCATCTAAAATTTGGTCATTTTATAAGACACTAAATAAATGAAAATATTCCATTGACATATAAAATGGTAAATGCTAAATGAGCTAAGACTCTAAATTAACGTAATAGAAATATACTGTTTTAAGAAAAACTTCCATAAGACAATGCACTTTAGTTATACAGCTGCTCTAAGCAAAAGGACTTTAGAATTTTATTTGGAGAACATTTTCATCACTGAAGAGACAGGTAGAGGAAGATTAGCTTGCCAAGTAAACTGAGACAGACTGAACTGGAAATTAGGAGGAAAACCAGGAACTGGTCTGATTCAAGTCAAAGCAAGAGGATATTGGGAAGGAGGGAGGAAGAAAAAAGGGAATGAAGGAAAGAAGGAAGAAAGGAAAAGAAATTGAGTAAAAATTTCCAGGAAGGCAAGGATATAATTTTATAATAGAGTGATAAACACACTCACACTGCAAGAGGATGGGGAGTGAGCTTTAGCAGTGGGTGCAAGTGAGAAATCATGGTCAATGATGCTAAGCCGAGAAGTGGAAAGGCTCACTGCAGTGTGCTCGAGTCGGAGGAAGTGAAGTGGTGACATTCTAGCCAGGGTCTTTAAGGCGTCAGGGTGAAAGGGGGGAAGGACAGTGCCAGAATGTTCAGGCACAGGAGGTTAAGGAATTTTTGTTTATGTTACTGATACCTAAGCAATTTTAATGTTAAGGGAAAAGAGCCCATAGAGAGGGAAAGAATGAAGTACAGAAGAGGAAAGGTATAAATTCTTGATGAACTGTGGTTCTTAAGAGTCTGAGAAAGGATAGGATCCAAGCATAGGTCTGGGGAATGGCTCTAGGATGGAGGAAGGAAACCACTATTGTAACAGGGGAGACTGGATGTTTGGAAATAGTAATGTTAGGCTTGATGGCAGGATGTTGGAAATTCCTTTGGTCAGCTTCCTGTGTGTGTGTGTGTAGCCACCTGCATAGGTGTGAAACAAGTGAGAATGTCTAATGTGTCCACAAAGCAAAAGTCTGTAAACACTATTGGCCAACTAACAGAGGGCTTGAGCATGTTCTGAACTCAAATTAGAACCCAGTCAGATGCCATCAGTCAAAGATCAAACCTGGAAAGACATCAGGTCTAGAACAACTATGGAAAACTGTACTTGGCCCATATATTTGTCAAGGGGAGGTTTGATTAGTACTTCCAAAACCATAAAGTTATAAATACTTAGTTCTATTCCAAGGAGAATCTTTTTATGTTCACTTCTAGGATTTTATCATGAAAAACAAATGTTCAAAGAGGAAAGATTTCACAGAATGACAGTTTTAAATATTTAAAAATTATTTAAAAAATAAACATAAAATGCCTGAACTGCTTAATCTTTCATTTATGTTCTAATTTCCCTTGAACATGATCACTTATATTAATACTGCCAGTCCGTGTTCAGTCTCTAGCATCTCTCAACTCTCTCAACGGATCTTATTTGTTTCTTTTTCAGTGTATTGCTAACTCGATCTTTTTGTTGCCACAATTCCACAAGGCATGCCACAGATAAATTATATTCCTTTTTAGTAAGTAGCCCTCTGGGGTACTTACTAATTTGTAATTTTATTTTTATTTCACCTCATTTTATTATTTTATTTAAGAGATCTACCCTCTTACCATAATTTTAAGTGTATAGTATATTACTAACTACAATGTATAGCTGATCGCTAGAATTTATTCACCTTGTTAGACTAAACTTTTATGCCCTTTGATTAATAACTCGGCATGTTCCCCTCTCCCTGGCCCCTGGCAACTACCATACTCCAGTCTTTGATTCTGTGACTTTGCCTCTTTTTGATACCTCTTTTAAGTGGGGTAATTCTTTTTCTTATAAAGCTTTTCTCTAGAAAATAGCTCAAAAGTCATCCGAAGTTTCTTTTTGCAGCACACAGGGGAAGAGAAATAAATTAAGTGGGCAAACGGGGAAGAAGTTGTGAGTCCTGTGTTTTAACAATTTGTGTTCTATCACAAATAGACTTGTATATATGCATTATGACATTTAAGGATCATGTGTCTTAACAATCTGCCACTATAGTAAGTTTTTTGTAGAACACACAGCACTGAATCATGGGTACTAACTGCTCAAGAAGTACTTATGAATGATATTTTGGTGTTTAAGATTTTATTACCACTCCTACTATGGACTTCCCAGGATCACTTCACAGAAGCTCATGACTTGGGGGAGGCATGGATTAAAGTAATGCTTCTAACATTTATTACTTCTGTGCACCTGTGTAGTCTGTACACACTAGTAATATAACTGTATTTGCTTATTTTCAAACAAGCCAAAAGGTGAGATACTTTCCCTTGTATAAAGATTGGTTCTTCACTTTTAGGCTGGAAAACCATGACTGACTATGGTGAATGTTACTGGAGCAATGTTGGGTATATAGTCTTTCTCTGTTACTTATGTATTTTCCCTCAGGGCTTCTGACTAACACCATCACCTCTGCTGCAGACTTGTAGCTCCCTCCTAACCCCAGCAGGACTGCTCCTTGCTCCCGTACAACCATTTAAATGATTGAAATGATTGCTCCTTTCTCTGCTGCCCATAGGAAGGTCCTTAACAGCCTACTTGCAGCCCTCTTTGAGGGGAGTAAAAGCAGACTAGCAGGAGCACCTTTCCCTTATAAGTTTAATTTTTTAAGATACTGAATAGATCTTAATTTGCATATTGCATTGGAAGCAAAGTAATTTTATCTCAGAAAACATCTGCAGGTTCTTTTTACCAATATTATTCATTCATGAGGATGATACCATAGCCCCTTGTCCTCTTTAAAGCAGTAGTTGACTGATGTGGGACCTCTGTGGTGACTTTGTATGATATTCTTTGTGACCTTGAGGCATGAGATGTTTTGGCTGAGGGGTTTTGGACTTGTGTTCTTCTAATTTAAGTTAGATAAATTCGGAGTCTCTGATTAAGGTCTCAGTCAACTGACTTCTTGATTTTATTCGCTTTAAAGATTATGATCACAGGAAAGGATAGTAAATTTATATTTATTACTATACACAGAGAATAAGCACAAGTGTTATGTATTATTTAATGAGAACTAATCAACATCATTTACTGAATAATCGGAGGAACTAAAAAGAAAGAGAATTTTAAAATTGGAGAACAATAATTTAAAATGAATACAAATTATAGCTTTGCAAGGGAAAGTAATTTATAGAAATTTATTTTAAAGAAATTAAATAATTCACAAGAATTCTGGTCATAGTGATGAAGCTCTCTCTTGGCAAACGTTTGCCTGTTGAAGACTCTGCTTTTGAATCTGTGTCTACCATTCAGCAGATCTCATACCCTCCCTCAGGAATTGGCTTTATTCTAACCCAGTGCCATCATTCTTTCAGTCCTGTAATTTTGTATGTCTGAAATTTAAGTCTAGAAAAATGTCCTGGTTGTCCCAGTTGTGTGATCCAAAGCTAACTAACAGAGTCCACAGTGGGTTCCAGCGGAAGTATTCACAGTAGGATACGTTGCAGTTGTTCAACTTGATTCCCCCCAGTTCCTGTGGAATCAGACGTATGCGCACATGCACAGGTACAGACACACAAACACACACACACACACACACACACACACACACACACACACCCCAAACAATTCCAACAAACCGTAAATGCAATCTAATAGGGAAAGGTTCAGATACTTCTGTCAGTTTTCAAGATCAGAAGAAATTGTACCAGTCCTATGTCCTCTAACCACAAGTCTTTAGATCATTGCAACTCAGGATGGGATGCATCTCTATTGATTTGTTCTTCTTTTGTGTCCTTCAATAATTAACTTTTTTTTTTCTGTAGTACTCATATTGGTAATTTTCCCCCTTGGTATTTAGAATTTTTTTCATTATGAATGTGATAATTTTCTATTTATTTGTTTTAATGTAGTTAATTTTACTAATTTGATACTATTCATATATTTGTATATCTGGACAATTCATTGAAATGTTTTCTTAATTTAGGTGGATTTCAGTTGATGTTCTGTATAGAACATTATGCTATCTGTAAATAATGATTGCTTTTCTCTCCCTTTATAATATATAAACATCTTATTTTTTTCTTGGTCTCTTGTAGTTCCAAAGAACTCCAATGTAATGTTAAATAGATGTTCATCAGGGGTTTGAATTAAGGCTTTCTTGTCAAAGCAAGAAATTCTACCTTTCTAAGATTTTGCTGTTTGAATGTTTCATTGCCCACTTAATCAAGTAGACATAAAGAATTTGTAGTGCCTAATCTAATATTTTCATATGTCTTTTTGTTAAATTTCAGATTCTAAACATATTAAAGACAAAAATTGCAAGAATAAAATTAACTATAAATTCAGACAAAGTTAAAATATTGTAACATGATGCTTTTCCCAGAAAACCTACAGAAATAGATGATATGTAAGTCCCCTATGCCTGTTGTAACTACTGCAAACTTGGTGGCTTAAAGCAGCAGAAATTTATTCTCTCACAGTTCAAGAGGCCAAAAGTCCAAATTTCATATTCTGGGGAAAAATCAAGGTGTCAGCAGGTTCATGCATCCTCTGGAGAATACATTCCTGACAATTCTAGCTCCTGGTGGCTGCCAGCATTCCTGAATTGTGGTTACATCACTCTAATCTCTGCCTATATGGTGACACTGCCCCCTCTAATGACTGCCACATCTCTTTGTCTCTGTCTTATAAGGACACTTGTGATGTCATTTAGGTCCCAGCTGGATAATTCAGAATAATCTCATATCAAGATCTTTAATTTAATCACATTTGCAAAAAGATAACTATGTAAGGTAACATTTCCAGGTTTTCAAGATTATGGACAGATATATTTAGGGGTCAACATTCATCTCACTACTGTCTGCACTTTAGTTCCAAATATTATATCTGTCCCACATGCAAAATACTTCCCACCTCATCTCAGTTTTTCCAGATGTATTAAGCTATTATATCATCAACTTAAGTCAAATTCTCATTGAGAGATCATCAGCTCAAAGTCCCAGATTCATGATCTAAACCATCAAAAACAGTTATGGATGAGACTAAGTATGCTCCATCCTAGGGCAAAATTCACTTTGTAGACTTGTGAAACTAGAAAACAACTCAAAATACAGTGATAGTATAATAGTTCTGTTCCAAAGGAAAGACATACAAGGTGGAAAGGAGTTACTGGTCCCAAGCAATATTAATCCTTAACTTGATCACACCTGCAAAAATTTTCCTGATTCCAAGAAATAGGTTCTGATATCTTTTTGGGGGCCATCATTCAGATTACTTCATGAAAATTGCTATCTTAACTTACGAAGAGACAGAAAACCTAAATATATCAAAGAAAATACGATTGCCATGTGTTATTTACCTTCTTTGAATGAAAGACGTAATCTATTATACTATAATAAATTTCTATCTATATATCTTTATATGTTACCTCTGAACCAGTAGCAAACTATTTTAATTATTCTATTTTTGTAACACATTTTCATACCTCATCAGGCTAGAGACACCTTCCCCATTTATTTTACTATTTTAAAAAATTTTGATGGTTATTTAGGAAATTTATATTTTTGAATAAAATTTGATATCACTTTTATTAAATTTACTCTTGCTTTGAGTACCTGGCCAAATCTTTTTGTATTGGGGTTAGATCTGACTTGATCTAAATTTGGGGAATTTAGAATATTTTATCATAGCACATCCTATGTTTTAAAAAGTTGTATTTTCCTACTTAATTATGTTTTCTCATATGGTTCTTAGCAGGATCCAAAGTTTCCATCACATTCAGAACACTGTTCCATGTGCTATACAGAATAATCTCAAAATATCTTCAACACAACATTATAAAGTGGTATCAATATCCCTTGTAAAGATGAAGAGCTGAGAGTCATAATAAAAAAATTGCTCAGAGTCACTAGTCTTGGAAGTGAAATCTGTTTGAACTCATAGTTTGTCCATTTTAGAGTGTGGAAGTGATGCTGATTTAATTTGTTTCCTAAAAATTGCAATAGAGAGAGACAGAATGGGCAAAACATGTATAAAAGAAAGCAATAACAATATTTTAGCTTTTTCTTATTTGGTCTCTTTGGTGAATCCAAAATATGGCTGCTGGATAAGTTTACAGCATTTGGCAGTTCTCTTTCAAGCCTCCTGGGGTTATGCCAGAGAGACAGGCCCCATGAGAATTTGGTCTGGATTCTTACCCAAATGAGCACCTGCTGTCATTGTTCTGTATCAGTCGCCTAGTCAGCAATGCCAGCTCTCTTTGTGGTGGAACCCATTCAACACAAGGAAAAGGCATGCCAGTGTTCCTCAGCAGTTTCTAATTTTCCCTCTACTGCATGATCCATTGTCTAGTTATGTTTGAGGCAGAACTAACAGTAAGCCTATCTTTGGCTATTTAATATTGTTTGTACGAGTTTGCACAGCTCTAGTCCAGTCTAAAATGGTTTTCTTTTGATTCTCTCCTCTCTCATTCATATTTTCTCTCTCTCTCTCTCCTATGTATCTTCCTTTGGAAAGGAAGAGATTTGTTTTTACAAAAATATATGCTTGTAAAGCAAATTATACTATTCAATCTATTTTTAAAAGTCTCAGTTCTCTAAATTTGGGGAAACCAATAATTTAAGCAGAAGTAAATGCAATGGTGGTCTCCCAATGGATAACCAGTATTGATAATCCACCCTTAGTGCTTGGTTCAGATTCCTTTGCTTTTGTTTTACCGGTCTGCTGGATGTGTGCTTTTAATTATGAGGTGCTCTAAATTGACTTTGAACCAGAGTCAGGTTAAAATCAGAATAAATGATTTTTAAAAGTTAGTTTATGGTCATGCTGCACACTATATCATAAATAGCCTAGCTAAGAATTTTTTCCTATAATTTCATACCACAGCAAGACAACTTTACATTCTTAAACAGAATATATTTATGACTCATAGTGAGAAGATTTTTTTAAAAAAACACACACACAAAACACACCTCTGTGACTAAATTTTAGAACTATTGGGGCAATAAAAGTGTACTATTTTGATATTCCTGTTTCTTAGCAAACCAGGAAGTTGACTCACACTCTGTTTCTCTCTCTCTCCCCATATATATAAATAAATAAATAAATAAATATATATATATATATATATATATATATATATATATACACACACACACACACACACACACACACAAAGTTGTATCTTAGAATATAAAAAATTAGAGGGTATTTTTGGTAACTTTTTTATAAATGTTGTATTATACATACTTATCTATACCTTTGTATTCTTTTCACTGTGGATTAATTCAATTACGCAACAATTTTTAGAGTATAAAATGTACAGATAAAATTACTTTCTATCACAGCTCTATCTTGTAGGGAGAAGCAACTCTCTGCCATCTGCAGTGGGCATTGGTCCCTCCCTTGTTGTGCCTCACGCTTTGTTATGCTTGAATAAGCACATTAGCCTTTTCATTTCATTCATTAGACTTTTAAGCCTTGATTAGTGTTTTCAAAATTCTCTCCAATACACAACTTCTTTATTTCCTTTGTGTTTGGTTTTTCTTTTTCTTTAATTTCCACTACGAAACAAAATTAACAGTTAATCACAACCATAGTCCCATTTCTATTGAGATGCCTGGTAAATATATTAGGTCCTCATTGGAGTGATTAATCATGTGTAGACGAGGAATGGGACAATATCTCCTTCTTTGGAATAAGAGGGGCTACTGTTTAAAGTCAGCAGAACGGTTTGTGCTTGAAAAGCTTGAGTCACAATATTCCACCAATCTCCTACATTCAGTGGGATTCTGTCTCATAGAAACTCTGATTTCAAAAAAAAAAGAAACTCTGAATGGATTTCCTAAAAGGAAGGAACATCCATTAAGTTTCAGAACTCATGCATTTGGATCCTTAAAGCCTAGTTACACTTGTCATCAATTCTCCAAAAATAAATTTTTCTATTTGTTGTTTTTCTTCATTAAGCAAGATAAAATACGTACATCAGAAAGTTGCTTGTGGAACAAACAATAATTACACATCCAAAACACTTTTGGCAAACTCTGAAGTCATATAGTATATTTACCTTGACTAGGTAGGAACCTTCATACTATCTTTCTACCACAATTAATTTCAAAGGACTAGAAGCTTTTCTATTTGATCATTTCTCCACTTAGATCATCCTTCCAGCTCTGGTATAACGATATTTTCAACTACGTTTTAACATTTATGTTCATATGCTCTATCTTAAACATGCTTTGAGTGTGAGGCCAAAGCCAATTGTTAAAGAAGATCTATAAATGAAAAAGGAATCAATTCCTAGAAGTAAATATGGCAAGTGACAAATGGTGACATAAATCATGCTTGCATAGAATTTATGTGAATTACACCTTTTTGCCTAATTTCAGAACATAATTTTATTCATTAACTTTTTTCTCTTTTAATCTTTATTTCCACAAGACAACAAGGTCATAAACTGTCCTGTTTTCTTTTCTGTTTCTCTCCTTAGGATGCTTCCATTGCACACAGATTCCACATCATGAGAGAAAAACACCCAGAGAAATTCAACAGTAGGTAAGATAACAAATGATGAAATTGTACTTATGGTGGCTGTTGATAAATCATGTCATAAAAAAAACCACTATATGGAATAAAATATTTCACATATAGTAACTGAATAAGGCTTGGTGTATGAGTATAAAGACAGAAGTGTAAATGAAGTCAAACTTTTCTCTTAGGTTTTAATGCGAGTGTAATGGGAAATGCAATGTGGTCATTTCTAGTCCATTGTCACTGCTGAAGGGAAAGATTTCAAGTATAAGGTGAAAATAATATTTTATTAAGATAAACTGAAGTCTTTACATGGCTAAGTAGGAAGATTGGATCATCCCAAATCCCAAAGGAAAAACATGGGGCTCTCATTTGATAATGCTGAATAACTCTATATTACATAGATATCATATAAGGGCTCTAATACTTATATTGTCTGTCCAATATTGGCCCCAACTAAATGGAAAATAAACCAGAGAAATATCAGTGCTAGTGAAGTACTTTTAAAGACTTTTGCTTCAAGGAGAAAAGCCTTGATGACCAAAATTAGTTTCGCCACTGTAGCAATATGTGAACATTTTCCCCTCCAAAATGTAGACATTTCACTTTTTCTGATATTCAAGGAAATAAGCAACTCTCTGGCTTTGTATCTTCTCCATTTCTAGAAGGAAATATGGCTAATCTCCACTCTACTCACCCGGAAAATGAGACAGAAGGAGTGAATTATCTTTTGCTTCAGTTATTCTCATTTCTACTGTTCATTTCATAAAGCTCCAAAATTAGAATCAGAATCACATGCATTAATGTTCAGAGCCAAAGACTCTATGGGCTCTGTATATGGCTAGGTTGATATCGCGTCATGCATGCAATAGGCCACTTATTAGACAACCGCCTCTGAAAATTCTTATATTTATTTTCATATGGTCACTCGCTAGTACATTGATGTAATTTTCTTTCATGTAGGTTCATAAAATATTGTTAAAATGTACTTTCAAAATTATTTTAGATTCTTTTTAACTCTAGACTTTATATAAGAATCATCACAGTAAATAGTTTCATGATTAGTGAGAGCTTATCTGATGTCTTTTTTAATTTACCTACTTAAATGTTTTAGCAAAACATATGAAAACTTATTTCTGCCCTGGCTGGTGTGGCTCAGTTGATTGGGATGTCCTCCCATACACCTAAAAGGTTGTGGATTTGATTCCCGGTCAGGACACATACCCAGGTTGTGGGTTCAATCCCAGGTTGGGTCCCGTGGGGAAGGCAACCCATCCATGTTTCATTTTCACATCAATGTTTCTTTCGCTCTCTCCTCCCCTCTTTCTTTCTCTCTCTTTCTAAAATCAATAAAAGCATGTCCTCAGGTGAGGATTTAAAAAAATCTTATTTCTAATAGCTACCTTATGTTTTGCCTGGAGTTCTTTCTGGCACTACAGGTCATAAATCATGAAATGATGGTTTGCTTTTTCTCTTATAATTCAGAGAGCTAAAAGTTTTGTTTTTAAGAAAATGCAAAAAGTGTATATATGTATATGTTTACATAATGTCTTTAGAAGGTTTAACAGAAATCTTTTAGCTCTGGATACTTCTGAAAAAGGAACCAAGTGGTTGTGTGGAGAATAAATTTTTATTCTGTATTTTTGTGTATTGCTTGAATTTTGTGCCGTGCATATTATAAATTTAAGCAGAAAATAATCTAATCACAGGTTTGCACCTATAATGTTTCTTTGTTTCTGGAATAGACATTTTATTTTACAATATTTAATTTTATTTCATTAAGTATGTGAAAATAAATTGCTATAAATGAAATTATTTCACTTTATAGTAGATTTTAGCATTTAATAATATACCTTGAATGTCCTGGAAATGAACATATTTATTAATGTAAATAAAACTACATTAGTGAATTAACTAGCCCATGCTTATCCAATGCTGTTCTATAAAGCATTCATGTGTCAATATTCATATATTAAAATAGGTTTCAAGTGAAAAAAAAGTGCTGTTTGTAAAATGCAGCATGCAGTGTACCCCTTCAGGATTTTCACAATTTAATAGCCCATTAACAGCTTTAAGAAATACACAGGAGAATAAAAGTTTAATGATGTTTAAGGCATTTTTGCCCAAAACTTATTCAGCAGAGGAGGACAGAGATAAAAACAGAAAGAGATGGGAGAGGGGGGAGGGAGAAAGAAAAATTAAAAGTATAGAGAGTATCTATATATTTATGTGATACTCAAAACTCTGACAGCCTTCGTATCAGAATGCCAATATTCATGATCTGCCCTCATGTCAGAGACTAATAAATTTTGATCTCTATACTAATTTTAATTCTTCTTAATAACTTATATTTTTCACATATAGCTACTTAATTTTTTATTATCAATTGCAATACTATTTTATGACATATGTCACTTCCCAATATGTGGTTAGATATCATTTACAGCCATGTGTTTGTACACCCTGTGTTTATAAAATGTAAAGCTACATCTTATTGCAACTTATTTGTAATGTGAGTCATAGGCAAATCTTGCTTATGTAATTTAAAGGGCTTATTTCCTTTGAAACAGTAGTAACATAGAAACGCCTTCTAGATTGACACAGGTCACATGTTTCTAGTGTGTGTTCAAAGAAGGCCAGGTATATAGTAGGTGCTCCGTGTGTTATTGGCCAACAATATTTTAAGATAACTATCAGCCCTGAAATTACACATTACCAAGTTAATGAGGCATATGCCTTTTGATCTATACTTTTGTAGGTTAAGTCTTCATTTAGAATTAGAAGCATTTAGGTAATTCCTAAACTGTAATGCAGCATATTTAGGATAGGAACATTTCCTAAATTTCTATGAGGAAGGCATGCCAGATATAGTTCATAAGAGATTTTCTACTTTCAAGGATAGATTTTCAGATTTCTGTGTTGAGACAGCTTCAGCCACAGCACTCTTCTATATTTTCAGGAATTTGCAAATGGACTTTTCTAAGTACTCCTAATAATGGTGTTTCAGATCAGATCTCTTGTTACAATAAATCATATGCCATTAATATTATCCTCTAGCATGCTCACCTTGAAATTCATTTATATTTCAAAGAACATGATGTTTCTAACATTATCTTAAGGAAATTAATTACCAAAATATATAGTTCTGCTCTCTATGCTTCTTATGACAGAAATTGAAAAGACTGGGAAAGATAATGATTTTTCCGGTGCTTAAGAGAGTGCTGGTTGAAAGGTTTCTATAGTGTTCTTTTCAAAATATCTATCTAAATCTAAGTTAATTGTTAAAAGAAAGTGTGCTGTTTAACTTTCTAAACACTAAGATATTCTTTAATCAAACTGAATTTAAACAAATATTTCCATTCTTTTACTCAAAACAAAATTGTCATTAAAATATTTATGCTTCTATTTAAAGCCATTTAGTGTGTAGTATTGCTATTTAAATTATTTATCTAATTTGACTATATGTACCATTATACTTGCATTTTCATAATTCACATACATTACACCTCTCTTGCTTCTATTTAGATAGAGCTATTTGATTCTTGCTTTTAGAAAAATATTGACATTAACAATCCTATACCCATTAATATCTATATCCATTAAAATGATATGTATAAAGGTTTATAATAATTTGGGGGAAATGCAAAACTGTTTTATTCCATGAGTAAAACCATGCCAGCTTGACAAAGACTTACAAGGAAATCACAAAATGGAACTAGCTATAGAAAAAGCTTTGGTGGTCTTACAAAGATGTCTTAATATTGTAGTAATAGCTTGTTTTCAAGGAGCCAATTCAAATTCTTAGTATACAATTCTTAATACCATTTGCTTGCAAACACTGATGGCCTGCGATACTCCACCAAGACACTATTTCATTAAGTCCACTCCGGTTATTTGCAAGTCTCTAGTCTCTAACTCCCAGAATGAGACAAGTATCATTTTCTTAGTACCACTCCCACTCCCCACCCTGGTTCAGGGGCATGTGCCTCACTTCTGTACTGATTTCTGCTTTTTATGAAGAAATACACAACTAACAAACTGCAATCGGTGTGTGAATTTAAATAAGGCAATTTAACTCAAAATAAGCAGAATGGTGTGGTATCAATATGCCACAGGGTCTTGCCTTCCAAACGTGTGAAGAGAAGAAATAAAGTTGAAAAACTGATATCATAGGCTGATCATTTGATGTTATTATATCAATAAACCGTAATTTTTAAAAGAACCGATGTTTTCCAAATTACCCAAGACATGAAGAGCATACATGAATTTAGAAAATTTGCTATGCTTCAAAATCACACTCATTCTATGGAGTGATTCTTGATTTCCTAACAGTAGGCCTTGTGAGATTATGGAATGGGGCTTTTTCTGGGATTTTAGTATCTACACAGTACATGGAACTCAATAGATATTTGCTGAATTTATCCCCAGACTTACTTATTATTGAGTGGTTTCTTTGTCTTCCTATCAAGGCCCTGAAGTTTGGATAAATACTGCTTATCTGCTGTTGGTTTGGTTGATTCTTTATTTTATAGATTATTTAATAAAGAGGCTCTTATATGATGGGCATCTATGGAGGCAGTGAATCTTTTGAAACCCAAGGCATATGAGGAAAATTAATTTTGGGGTTACATAGAAAACTTAGATCGTGATAGGTTCTGTAGAAAAAATATCAACTAGAAGAAAAGTCTATGTTGTCACAATACATTGTGAAGGATATTTTCTGGGGTTCCCAAGTTAAGGTGACTATTGAGCTCTAAAGGGTGTATGCTGAAGTAAGGGCTGCTTATCTATTGGATTCCCTGAGTTAGCTGAAGAAGAAACATTTATTTCTAGTTTCTGTTTGCAAGTTACTTACGTTTATTAGTATCATTCCATTCAAATCTTCTAAATACTATTTTCCTCCTTGATTTTGCCTTTCTATTCCTCAGATTTGTGTTTTTGCTTTACATGAATTTGCCTGTGTTTTATGCAAAAATTTTATACACACAAAAACCCAAACACATGGATACACTCACCTCCTAGGATACCAAATTAAGAAATAAGATATATGAAGTAACATTATTCAGAGATTTCCACAAAATCACAACTGAATAATCCAAGATAGAGTATTTTCCCATAAGGAAGAGTAATAAATTGCAACAAAACAGTTTAAGAAAAAAATTTTTACTCATTATTACAGATCCTATGCGTTCATGGAGACTTTCAGGAAATATTGTCAGATTAAAACACTAAATTATTTCTTGTTCTTTAAACAGTAAGATCAAATAACTGTATAAATTTATATAATTTTAATTATTTCATATAAATAATCAATTTTAAGGGGGAAAAACAGAGATAAATTTAGCCAGCAGTAAAAATTACTGTTTCTAAAAATCCTGTCCCTAATTTACCAAGTGTTTTTCTGTTATAAACATTGAAGCTCTTGTTTCCTTTGTGTTCAGGCCTCTCCCTGAGCAGCATTAGTGTCTCTAACTATAACAAGAACCAGTTGTGTTCTGGGGACTGAAGGGATCCACTAAACTAATTAGACAATGGACAGCTGACTTTGGGGAATGAGCCTGTGACATTGATCAATGTCAATGACAAACATTTTTTTTATCTTTGATGTTCAGAGATAATCTATAGGCTAGAATTTGGAATTGATTAGCTTTTGGTTATATTTTTTAGAATATAGTGCCCTATAAGTTAGTTAATTTGATATGAAGTTTAAATACCTAATTTATAATATCTAGATGCTTTAGGGTTCACACTGTCAATAATATAATAAAAGTGGTTTTTTGTTCTAGAATAAAATCGATTGATTCTAGGCAGAAATTATCCCTAGGAACAATTTCTAGGGCCCTTGTAATACCTCTTCTTTATAGGACATATTAAGTATCAATTTAGTCTATTTTGAACTTTTTCCAAAGGGGTTAATCACCTCATTATAAGGTAATTTTACCTAGGAGGTAATCCTCTGGCCTGGCTAATTGGAGCTAATCAGCTGCTCTCCATTGTTTCTTGCTCTACCCAAGCATTAGTTGCTAATACCTTCCCTTTCGGAGCACATGCTCTTATATGGCTATGTTGAGCATTATTTTCTTACTGAACATAATTAATTCTAAAATATTAACCTTGAATGGCTGATTTACTTTTCTTTAAAGAAAGCATTTTCTCACAACCATTTTTCTTTAAAGAGAAAAAACAATATTCTCACATATGTAATATTTTTAAGTTTGCATTTTATGTTTTGTGTTTCTCTATGATCAACGTTTTCACAATATAGGAACTTTTACTTATGCAACTCTCATCCATACACACACACACACATACACACACACACACACACACACACACACACACACACCAGCCCTAAAATATGAAGAAAATATTTCCTTAATAGGTAAAATTTCTGAGAGGAGAGTTACAAATTATAAAATCTTGATTTATATGAATTTTTATTTCTTATTTTCCAAAAGCCTACCCTTCCTACTTAAGATCCTAGCAAAAAACAATCAAAAACCAGAAGTGCTATCCCTTTATGGTTTTTTAAAAAAATTTCATGTGGCAAACATTTATAAGGCATCAAAATTTGCAAAGATTTGCCAAGCTATCCCAGTTGCAAACTTTTAGCCACCGTAAGCATAAGGGTTCCCTTTCCTCCCCTTTCCACACCATTGTCCCCATATTGCCTAAGCTCTCACTAACAGTCCCCATAGGTTTGTCAGTGTCATCCTGTCTCTTCTAGGTTCTGCTCACCCTTCAGTTCCAAAGCAAAAGTCATATATTTCCTTGTTATTGTATAGCAGCACTCCACTTCCACATATCAAAATCTCTTCTGTATACTATTATTACACAACAAACTATTGGAAAATGTAGCAGTGTAAAGCAACCATTTTATTATGTGCATAGCTTCCGTGGGTCAGCAATTCAGACTGGGCAAAGCAGGGGTGGCTTGTCTCTGCTGCCTTATGTCTGGGCCTTCAACTGGGAAGATTCAACTTGGAAGAGATTTGAAAGCTAAGGGATGGAATCAGCTGAAGGCACAGTTACTCTCATGCTGGTTACTTTCAGCCCGATGCTGGTCTTTGGTTGAGACCTTCCTTGAAACACTGTGTTAGAGTTCCTTAGAGAAATTGAATCAGTTAGGTTCCCATTGGAAAAGGTAATCTTTACTGAGGGCACCAAGTCAATGCTAATCTCATCCAAAACACTCTCGAAGACATACCCAGAAATAATGTTAAAATGAGCGCCCTGTAACCACTCAAGTTGTCACAGAAAACTATCACAAGCACTTACACATGTTTTCTCCATGTGGCCTGGGCTTTCTCACTGCGGTGGCCTAGGTCAGGATAGCCAGATTTCTGAGATGACAGCTGAGTCCTCCAAAAGTGACCGTCCCAAGGAAACGGTGAGAGACTATTTGGCATTTTCTTGACTTAGTTTTGGAAGTTGCATGGTTTCATGTTCACTGGGCTTATATTGATTGAAGTGGTCAAAAGTTCATTTAGATCCAAAGGCAGGGGACATAGATAACACCTTTCAATCGAATGAGTTTCAGCAGGGGCTTCAACAATGAACAACACCAGATTCTTGTTTTTAAAAAAAACTGAGAGTTTAATGGAAAAACATCACAACATACAACTATAATAAATGCTGCTGTTTACTTAGGAAGGATTCTTCCAAGTCATTAAGTTGCTTTTGTCACACAATGTGGGGTTTTTTTTCATCCTCAAAGTAAGTCTACTCTGTAACTATTGCTATTTTCATTTTACAGAGGTGGATACTGTCCACATAACAATTCCTAGTAGCAGATCCAAAGCTCATGCTTTTAAGTCGTGTGTGTGTGTGTGTGTGTGTGTGTGTGTGTATGTAGTCAGAAGTAAACTGTGCCTCTGAAATATCTCCTTGCCTCTCCATGTTCTGCCCCTCTTCTCATGGCACCTACTCTCGTTGAGTTCTTGAGTTACAGCTTCTGTTGGAATGTCCATTTGCCTTCACCAAACCTCATTTTCTGGGCCCTTTGCATCTGGTAATATTTAAGTGGTCTTAATGGTGGCTGCATTTCACTGACACCAGCTACTGCTAATCACTGACACTAACCTTGAGAACAATACTAGTCACCCACATCTTCACCATGCTAGACACCCAAATTTTCAGCTTTTTTTTTTTACATACCAAATCTAGCAAATTTGTAGAATTCTTTATGCTGAATAAAGGATATTTTTGTTTATAAAGACATATTTATGTGGCTTTTATTAAAGTCATAGGAATGAAGCCAGATGTTTGTTTTTTTGAAAAGTTGGTTCAAAATTTGATTGTTGTTTTTATTTCAAACTATTTTTTTTACTGTGGTAAAATGTATTTAACAAATAGTGTACCACTTTATTTTTATGTGTACAGTTCATGGCATTAGTTGCATTCACCTTGTTGTGTAACCATTTTCATCACCTATGTCCAGAACTTGTTTTTCCTGCCCAAACTAAAGCTCTGTACCCATTAAACAATAACTTCTCTTTCTCCCCGTCCCCCCTAGCCCCTGGCAACTACCATTCTACTTTCTGTTTCTATGAATTTGACTACTCTAGGTACCTCGTGTAAGTGAAACCACACAACAGTTGTCCTTTGGACACTGGTTTCTTTCACTTAGCATTATGTCTTCAGGGTTTGTCCATATTTTAGCTTGTGCAGAAATTCCTTCCTTTTATTCATTTATGAACATTTGGGTTGTTTCAACCTTTTGGCTACTGTGCATAATGCTGCCATGAATATTGGTGTACAAATAGCTCTCCAAGTCCTAAGCTAGTTTTTAAAGGCACTTTCAAACTCACTGAAAATTAACTTTAAAAGGAGTTAAACACTACATTAGAATAATTTTATTCTATAAAATATATTAAATATATTGTGTCTTCAAATAATTAGGTAAATGGGCATTCTCTGAGTTTCCTTTTGCTTCCCCCCCCCCCCCCAGTTTTGTCATGAAACAGAACAGAAAGAGAAATATTTGCTCAATGGTGATTTTTCTTTATAGTGTATATGGGCCTCCTTATTTTGTTTTAGTATTTCTTTGACTCGCTCTGTTAAGCATCTTTAAAAGTTTTAGAAACTATGTTTTTCCTTTGCTCTTTTCAGTAAATCTTTGTAAATGCTGAGAGAAAACTGAGTATAAGTATTCAAAGAGCTTTATAACTAATTGCCAACTAGATTTACCCTATAACTGAAATGTGTTCTATGTATATACATCAAATATATATAATTATCCTAGGCAAAAATTGACTCATAGGAAATTAATCACTTCGCATAATATGAAAGTGCTTGGAAAATAAATAAAGTTAATAATTAAATATCCTCCCTGCCCTTGAAACACCTGCAGGTGAGTGGGAAAGGCAAACCAAAATAAAATGTGGTAAAGACTATCACTGAAGTTAAGTGCAAAATTGAGTGCAAAGCACTGCCAGGAGGATGTGTCTATTTTTGTCTGAGGTAAAAAGTAGAGAAGACATCCCCCCCAAAGATATTCTTTTCATACCCATGTCCACTGCTCACACTGTGGTCCCCCTAAGATATTCTCATACACAGGTCCACTGTTCATATTTACTAACAAGAAAATATTTTTATTGTTGAGATTAGAAGGTGACTTTGATACCATTCCAGCCTCTTAGAGTTTATGGCTTATTTGGGGAAAGACACATGCAAACATATAGTACTGTGAGGTGAATGCAATAATCAAAGTATCATACATGTGAATGAAAATCAGGAAACAATTATTCTGTAGCAGTGGTGTAGTAGTGGTGCTGGGAAGGTTTTGTAAAAAACAATATTGGAACATGGTTCTGCAATGTGAATGGGTGCTTTACAAGTGACTGTGGAGTCAATAGAAGAAATATTGTGTGTTGAGGTGAAGTGACATAAAACATATCAATGTGTGATGGAAGGATAAATAGTTCCAGATAGATGATAGATAGATGGATAGATAGATGATAGTTAGATGATAGATAGATGATAGATAGATGATAGATAGATGATAGATGATAGATAGATAGATAGATAGATAGATAGATAGATAGATGATAGATAGATATAGATAGATGATGATAGATAGATAGATAGATATAGATAGATGATAGATAGATAATGATGATAGATGATAGATGATGATAGATAGATAGATGATAGATAGATAGATAGATGATAGATAGATAGATGATAGATAGATAGATGATAGATAGATGATAGATAGATGGATAGATAGATGATTGATGGATGATAGATAGATGATAGATGATAGATGATAGAAGATAGATAGATGATATAGATAGATGATAGATGATAGATATATAGATAGATAGATGATAGGTAGGTAGGTAGGTAGGTAGGTAGGCAGATAGATAGATGATAGATAGATAGATAGATAGATAGATAGATAGATAGATAGATGATAGATAGATAGATAGATAGATAGATAGATAGATAGATGATAGATAGATAGATAGATAGATAGATAGATGATAGATAGATAGATGATAGATGATAGATGATGATAGATAGATATAGATAGATGATAGATGATAGATAGATAGATAGATAGATAGATAGATAGATAGATGATAGATGATAGATAGATATAGATAGATAGATAGATAGATAGATAGATAGATAGATAGATAGATGATAGATAGATGATAGATAGATAGATAGATAGATAGATAGATAGATAGATAGATAGATGATAGATAGATAGATAGATAGATAGATGATAGATAGATGATAGATAGATAGATATAGATAGATAGTATGTAGATAGATAGATGATTATAGATAGATAGATGATAGATAGATAGATGATAGATAGATAGATAGATAGATAGATGATAGATAGATAGATGATGATAGATGATAGATAGATAGATAGATAGATAGATAGATAGATAGATAGATAGATAGATGATAGATAGATGATAGATAGATAGATAGATAGATAGATAGATAGATAGATGATAGATGATAGATGATGATAGATAGATAGATATAGATAGATGATAGATAGATAGATAGATAGATAGATAGATAGATAGATAGATAGATAGATAGATGATAGATAGATAGATAGATAGATAGATGATAGATGATAGATGATGATAGATAGATAGATATAGATAGATGATAGATAGATAGATAGATAGATAGATAGATAGATAGATAGATGATAGATAGATAGATAGATAGATAGATGATAGATAGATGATGATAGATGATAGATGATAGATAGATAGATAGATAGATGATAGATAGATAGATAGATAGATAGATAGATAGATAGATAGATGATAGATAGATGATAGATAGATAGATAGATAGATAGATAGATAGATAGATAGATAGATGATAGATGATAGATGATAGATGATGATAGATAGATAGATATAGATAGATGATAGATAGATAGATAGATAGATAGATGATAGATAGATAGATAGATAGATAGATATAGATAGATGATAGATGATAGATGATAGATAGATAGATAGATAGATAGATAGATAGATAGATAGATAGATGATAGATAGATAGAGATAGATAGATGATAGATAGATAGATAGATGATAGATAGATAGATAGATAGATAGATAGATAGATGATAGATAATAGGTTGATAGATAGATGGATAGATGCTAGATAGAAATTTGAAATGTGAGAAACGTAAAATTGAAGGAGATTTGTTCATTTTACTCAGATCACAAAGAACTTGGTAATCCCATTAGAAACTTGGACTTTATCCTTGAGGTAATATGATAGAATCATAGGGCTTTAAATAAGGACAGACGACTAAGAAAATGGATTTTTAGAAGGAAGAAATTGGCTTGCTGTTACAAACTTGGTCATTGATATGGGCATGAATAGGGATGTGAGGGAAATGGTGAGTGAGTTAGTGAAGGCAGGATGGCAGCTTCACCAACCACCAGGCGAATGCAGGAAGAGAGGCGGTGTGTGGGAGGAAGAGTAGTGATTTGGTTCTGCACTTGTTGACTGTGAGGTGTCTGTGGAATATCCAGGTCTATCCCACAGGCAATAGATCATGTACTGGCCTGGAACTAGGTAGGGTGTCTGGGATGGAGATGAGAAAGCGTTACAGTACAGGAGCCATTCTTCATCTTCTGTAAACTAGAGCACTGGTAAAACCCTGAGTAGTGATAACTGAGTCATTTGCCTGGGTTTGGTTAATTTGAACTGTACTTAATAAGTTGTAGTTATTATTTTTGAGGAGACTGACTTAAAATCATTGGTAAATTATATTTTCATAATTATACTAATGTGTAATTATGTCGCTATTAATTACTGGTTTTTTCAGGCATTTATTTAAATTATTTTGTTTATTTAGGCTGTTTTATCAGAAGCATTTATAGATTCTGTAGGCATAACTTATTAAATTGTCTCTTTAGATTTTAGGTAAGCAACTTAAGAATATAACTTTATTGTGCTTCTCACAGAAAATCTCATTTTGTTAGAATGCTAAGAATTCAGTTTAAAATCCGAATTCTTATGTAAAGAAATCAAGAAGCTTTAGGGCAGCCTAAGCAAAGCTTGAAAAGAGTCTCTAAGTACTTTAAAGAAAAAGAATCCAGCCAGCAGAGGGCGCTGGCCCACATGCACTCAGCCATCACAGCGATTCTTGTGATCAAGAAAACAGTCCTTTCTTAATAAGCACACTGGCAAAGTAATATTTTTGTTGAGTGTTGTGTTAATGCCAGAACTTAGATATTTATACCAGTAGTCCTTTCCTTGTGGAAGTATGCATCTCTTTTAGTGAAGTATAATTTGAGTTGTATTTGAATGCCAGCCAGCAGACTTGAGAATCTGTTATAAAATGCCACAATCTAATCAATCTGTGGTAGAAGGTCAAAGGCCACATGCGCCCCTTAGCCCTGCTGACAATTTGATTATATTTGGTGAACAAGACCAGCTTGAATCTGAGGTGCAAGGAACTTTACTTCAGTCAAACTAAAAGTCAAAGTGTTGATACTCTTGCTTAATTATACTGTTACTAGCTAAATAAATGACAAAATTTCTTAAACAATTTTCAAATTAGAACTGAGAGCATTCTAACAAGAAATTTTTATTTTAAAAAATTCTTAGATAATTAAATTTAGAAATAGTATCATTACTCTGGTTTAATACATAGATTATTTTACTTATGAGATTCCTCCCCTTCCCCCCCCCCCCGTACACCTCTTTGGTTTAGAAGTATTTAATGATTTTGCAAAAATATAATTTTACATGCAAGTAATACTGTATTTCTTTTAAAAGCATTTTAACAAATCTTATATTTTACAATTCTTTTTTATAATTTTTGTTGTATTTCCTACATAGATAATCAAATACGAAAAACATTTATTTTTAAAGCACACTTAAGCTCTTTAATGTATAGAAATTATTGGCAACTGTATATTTTAGGTAATTACTTATTTTTAATAATGCAAGCTCTTTTACATACACTCTTTACTACTATACCATGATTTCTTATAACAGGCAGTATACTTTTTAAGCTCATGTACAATGAAATATATGTAATATCTGTGTAGTATCTGAAATCTGCTTACATTTAAAAGATGATATGAAACATATTTGCTTCTTATGTTTTAAAGAGGAATTAATGCTGTCATTTCTGCTTTATGATCCAACACAGTGAAAGTGTAGTAAACTGTTTAAAAACCTGTGGGAAGTTAATTTTAATGGATACTAGTGTGAGAGAGTCCTGTGTCTTTTCTTCATTCTATGAAGCTTATAACAATCTTAATTGCCAAGATGATTATTTAATAAAGTGACAAACTGTCCCAGTGATCGGATGCATTAATTTTGCCGCTAAAGCTGTCCCTTGTTGTCCATAAGAAGGTGATAATTAGATTTTCAGATTAGAATAAAACAATCATGTCACTTATGTAGATGCTTAAAATATATTTAATCCTTTATAAAAACTGAAACAATTAAAAGTTGTAAAACATTTTTCCCTGTGAACTTTTAGGTGAATACAGTTAATCTATGATGCTAATTTTAAGCTAGCATGACTCTTTGGAAGGTTACCAACTGAAAAAATAATATCACAAGTGATTAACTTTTCAGGTAAAGCAACAGTTTTAGGCTTTGTAGAACATCTACTTAATAAAATAGCACTCATTCTTATCCTGATTTAATTTTTTTCTTTGTACAACTTAATCTTTGAAAGTCACATAGAATCATTTTGTGCATGTATATTAATACCCTCAATTTCTAATATTAAGAGCTCAGATTATTGTTAGATATTACAAGTGATTATATTTCAATTTTAGCATTATATTACACAAAAATTAACCAGATATCACATCGTAAGTAACTAAATAGTGTATGGTGTTTGAATTTTCAACAGCGAAAGCTCAATTTATTGAAACAAGACACTAAGGTACTTTACAAAGGAAAGACTCTCTCACTGCCTTGGAGTTGATGATAGGACATTGTCTTAATCTTCTCTAGCTTTAAATAACCAGAGGTAATTTCCTCTTCTTAAAGTTTACAGAGTATTAAAAACTTCCCTGAATCTATTTCCTGAACCAAGTTGGAGAATGTGCAGTGCACATTCATTTAAAATACCTTTATGTTCTGACTCAATTACTTTTAATAGAGTGGAGAATGTTTGGTGTAGCTTTGAGTGCACAGCATGAAAGGTTGGATTTTAGTTAGAAAACATATAAAATTAGTTCCTGTGGAAAGGTAGTCTCTAGAGAAATAGAGTAACTGGAAAACCTTATTGAAAACCATTAAATGTACTGCAAATGTCGTGTACTTTCTTTGCACATGTTAAACACAGAGTTATGACATAAATGAAGTAATTGTAGGACATTGGCAAGATAAAGTATAAAAGAGATTTTTGTTGAATATATGCAAAAATGTCACATCAACTTTTATTCATCCTGCACATATTTCTTTGAGGAGCTTTTATACAGCTGTGAAAACCTAGGGAATTTTGTACAAAGCAATTATGACAAATGTTCATAATCTCACACCATTAAAATGCATTTTAATGTGATTCAGGATGTTCCAAGCTCTCTACCACTTAGACAAGTAATAAACTGTGATTTTTAAGTTCTCTATTTAAATGTTGCAAGCAAGTTTTCCTGGTCCTCATTAAGAAATATTGAGAATTCTAAGTAGGATTTACGTAAAAAAAAATGCATTGATGATTTGGAAGTTTGGACCTGATGTTGAGTTCCTTAGATAACTCAGGCATGAGAAATGTCATGATGCCATAAGACTGAATTCTAATTCTACTTCTGCTTTTTACCAACTCTGAAACCTTGGGTAAATCATTTAGAATGTAGGATCCTTCATTCCATCAACTGTGACAACAGACTAGCAGTTCCTAGGTCTCAGGATTGTTATCAGGTTAAGTGAAATTGAATGATGTATATAATGTAGCTAATGCGATACCATTTAATTTCCTTTCATCCCCATCAGAATTTACTATCAAAACTATCATCTAACTCACGTGCATGAGGAATACTGATGTCGTAATACAGGGGTCGAATAATTCTGTGGAATTTAGGAAGGCAGGTTACAAATATTAAGTGATTTGTGGAAAGTGGAAAATGCATTTAAAATTTGCATTTAAGAGATAATATGTATTTAATAACAGCATATGTAATGTAAAAAGTTGTATTATAGCATAAAACGAGCAAAGACTTTGGATTTAAGAAGTCATACTATATTCCTTTTGTAGAAATTACCTTCTCTGTAAATTGAAATGATTTTGGTAAGATAACTCACAGAGTTATTGTGGCTACCAAGTTCAATAATGTTAGTAAAAACTCAGAATACACAAGAATTGGCTCAAAATGGTTTCCGGTCAAAATTTCAGTCAAGAAGAAAATACAGGCTTAATAGAGACTTACAGAGATGCCGTAGAATTAAATGGCTTCTTTAAATGGGAGAGCATTTTCACATTATATTTACCTCCTAAAAGGCAGGGTAAGATATAAACTCTTTCCAATGTTTTGTAACAAGATAGGTGAGGGTTCGGAAAACTATGGCATGTGTCAGTTCCAACCCTCTGCTTGCCTTAGAATGAATGAATGAGTGAATGAATGAATGAGTGAATGAATGAATGAAATTTTTTCGGAACATAGCCCAGTTCAATGGTCTTCCTTCTTCTATGGCTGCCTTTGAACCACAAGGTCAGAGTGGAGTTGTGAGCTTGGCCATGTGATCCACTTTGCCTAAAATACTACCTGGGTCTTACAGAAGCCTACCCCCATTTCCACACAATAGATGAAAAACTGGAACTATGAGAAAAAGTGTTCAAAAAGTGTGGATCGATTTCAGAGCCTATGAAAGGGGTGGACACCTCAAGTTCTGAAAGATAAGGTCCTATACAAGGGACACAGTTGAGAAATACAGCGGTTGAGGAATTTAAGTGGACTCCTCATCTTAAGTAGTATATGAGTTTTGAGCAACTGGAGAAATAGATTCTCTGAAAAATGAAATTCAGTCTCATTTAATCATTTTTTTTTTTGTCCTTATAGGACTCTAAATTTACCTTCAGGTAGATATATTTGTTTGGACAAACAGACTCTTATCTGAAAATTTCAGCCAAGAAATTGTATTATTAAGTGATTTGTAAACAATAGTTATCCAAATGTTAGAAGCTATATTTCTTTGGGGCCTTAATGGATGAAATGAAACTTAAGTGCTTTCATCCAAAAGGACAAAATTTGCAATTCTAGGGTCACAGGGTTTTTGCTTAATTTCAAAACAAATATTTTAAAATATATAGTTGAATAGCTTGGAATCCATATGAGAATAAAGTTGTTAACAGATCCTGGGTAATTACTTGGTTGTTTTGTGTTCTAAGAAGAATTTTGACCCTCATTGCCATTGTTTAAATAATAAAATATATGTGCATATTGATTTACAGTTTGAAATTTGCTTTCATATGCATTATTCTATTTGATCTTGAGATGTTTAAGCACAGAAATGTATGCCATGCATGCTCTTTTCTTCTTGGCAGGAAATATTGCAAGCATATTGATGGTGATAATTAATATTTTCTAAACAGTCAAAAAACAGGTGTACCTTTCCAAATAAATCCAAATAAAATTCCAAAACAAACTTGTGCAGTGACTACAGAAAGCATTCAAAAAATAAAGTAGGAATTGTCTTGGGAGGTTTCAGGTTAAGAATATGGTTAGAAATATTATTGTTATATTTTTAAAGGTAAGAATCTTGCTTTACGCATCTTTGTATTTTTATTGATTATCAAGTGCCTAACAAACAGTAGGGCATTAAATATACTTTAAATGACATACATTTTAAACTTATTCTGTTATTCTTAATGGAAGTGTGAATGATCTCTTCCTGTTTGTATCTAAAAGTTTGTGGGATGGAGTTAATGGTAAGGGTAGCTAAGTTAATTTTACATTGTTGTATAAAAATTACTAGTCTTGGCAATAACCACATTAACACAAACTGTGCCAAAGAGGGCCTTTCATTTCTCTGAATGGTCTTGTTCTTGCCACCATTCTATTGATGTCATAAGCCCTTGGTTTTATTAATTAAAATGCTTCACTTTTCTGAGTTAAGACTTTTTCTCTCTGGTGTAGCTGCCCAGTTTTTCCTTCTCTGCCTTTCTCTCCTCACTGGCTGTGTTCTTCCTTTCCAGAACAATTTTGGGTATAAAGAGCATGTTACATGTCCTGTTAACATAGAGAAGACTCTGACTCCGTTCTCCATCCGGCGACCTCTATGTCTACTCAAGTGTGGCAGAAGTCAGGTGGTCACTGGGTATCTTCCACTGGCACCCCCCCTTTGGGGCATGTGACCAAAACTGGTTTTTATGATTGTGGACAGTGTAGTTGCCTCCATTCTCAATGTCCCACACTCACCATCTACTTTTCCTGAACCTCTGAGTCCTCAGATTTCATCCTCATGATGTTAAGGTTCTTTTTTCACCCTAATAAGATCTATGTGGCCCTACAAGAGACTTCTTCAGATCCGATTGACTGAGCACCTTCTTTAGCCATTGCTCCTTCATGGCCCACGCCCTATGGGGCACAGGATTATGAAAACACCGTTGTCCTTCCCAGTCACATGTAGGGTCTCCCAAGGCTACTCCTGGGATTCTTTGATTGCCTCACTCTACATGGATATTTTTCTTTTCCACTCTCAGGGGTTGACCTGAAGAGTAAGGAGGCCAACACTTACATCTAATCTCTTGTCTTTCTATTTCCAACATTTTGGCTCTCTTCTTGCCACCGACCAACTGCAGGGCTTTGCCCTTCTCTTTTGGCATCAAGCCCCCACTGAACATCCTTATTCTGTAGCTTCTGTGTGTCATTTCTTCTATCCTTAGTCTTCTGGTAGCTGTCACTGGCTCTGTAAACCCCTGCTGTGGAAATACAAAGAAATGCCCTTTATCTTTCAGGGAGGTCTGACTTTTGCAAAAGTCAGAAATGCATGTCTTCAGCTTATTCCCTGGATAAAGCCATCCTGAAGTAGATACGCATGTTGTTGACAAAATTAGTAGGGCAGTCAGAGGAATTCAGAATTTTGGTATTAACCAGCCTGCCAATGCATGGATTTAATACCTCAAAAATAAAAAGAAATAGTCTGTTATATCTATTTTGCATAATGATACAATATGTTCCTGTCATATTTTATTTTTTTACTCCATGGAACAGTTTATAAAAAATATCACAAGATCAGAATTAGTTGTTGTTACATAGAAAGTAGTCTATAATGAAATTTAAAAATCACACATCTACTAATTTAAAAGCAATTCACTACTTTGTTTACTTGACACACTACAGTTATGTTCATAAAGTATCCAATTAGATAGTTTCACTGAACATTCTCCTATGAGAATTTGGCACAAAACCCAAATCAGAAAATCTAACTGGGTTGGCTAAACATTTGGATCCAAGAGTCACACACAAATTAGATGTTAATTATCTTACTCTTTTGAAGCTGATATCTCCTTAATCTGTCATTAAAGAAAAGCTTGCAAGAATATGCTCTTACATGAAGGGAATGTCCATGTTTGAGGAGAGGTTAAATACCACTAGAAGATATTTAGGAAATATCTTGTTTTATGGATTTTTTAATGGTAAAATATGTCAGCAAGGCTCAAGAAAGTGGATGTAGATATTATAGGCAATTGAAAGTAGTAGGTGGTTATTGTAGCTGGAACGCCTCCCAGAGCAGATGGTTTTTTAGGAGTTTTTGAAGGAGAAGAGCAAGGTGGCCTGCCTGGCGTATATTAATTGAGTGCCTGTTCCAAGTGTAGGGGGTGGTTGGAAGAACGTGTGATGTCTTGAGTGGGCGAATGATACAAACAGTCATAACTTCAAAATAACCTGGAATTTATATCTCAGAATGCTTACAGACTATTCACAAAGACACAGTTTCGTCTGTAAGGAACCAGTAAAATGTGAAGTTATACAAACAGAAAGTTAACACCATGTAAAATAGAACTTAGCCAACATGGTTAATATTTTCACTTTTAACACTTGGCTATTGCTCATCAACAAAAAATAATAATTTCCTACTTTGGAGAAATCACACTAAAACTGCTTTTGAATTTGTGTTTTCAAAGAACAGATTTATCAAGCATTTAAAAGATATTATTAACCTCTAATATTTTCTGTATATATTTGGTAGGTATAGATTCTGTGAGAAATGACATGGTTTAACTTATTATGCGGCCATTATATTCAGTTTTTTATTCATAAGGACTCTTGAATCTATCCCATCCATCCATTTCTTAGGGCCACCATTCTGCTATAAATAACATTACCTCATACACATACTGCTGAAAATTCTCCTGATTGAATTCCTTTCTCAATCTTTCCAGTTCTTTAAACATCTATTTGTTGCTCTCAGATTGATTTTCTTAAAAATTGATTTTGCTCATTCCCTTGATAGTGTCATGTGTAAGAACACAGGATCTGGAAACAGACTTCCTACGTTTGAATCCCAGCCCTGCCGCTTTCTAGTTGTGACCTTGGGCAACTTACCTTCTCAGTTGCTTAGCTCTCCAGATATAAAATACTTGGAAAATAAAAGTACCTACCTTAGAATCTTGTTATGAAGAGTGAATTTGTTATTATTTACAAAATATTTTAAACAATATAAAGCACATTGCAAGAATACAGTAAGTGTTTAATAAAGGTCATGGTCATGCTTCAGAAACTCTAGATCTCCCCATTGCGTAACAGAAAGTTCAGAATTCTTGGTCAGGCATTCAAGGTCTTCTCCGCCATCTGCCTCCCACTTTCTAGTTTTAATCAACCTTGTTTCCAGGGGCACCCATTCTACTCAATCAGTATTCCATCTCTTTGTCCTTTCTTACTTGCTTCTTTTGACCTCTAGCTTTCCTCAAACTGGGATGCTGCTCAACATTTCAATACCATACTCATCTCCACTGCCAAGTTATATATTAGGTAATGCACAGCTCCTTGAATCCCACTTTCTGCATAATCTTTTCCTTTTTCACCCCCCTCCTAAGTATCTTCACCTTCCAAATCCCTCCAACACTAAGACCCTAAGCCACTGGTAGAATAGCATCATGTTAAATTTCTGTGACCTTCATAATATCTCTAACTAAATTGCTAAATTCTTAGAAAACATAGCACCAGCCGTCACCATAAGGCTTTGCACACAAAAGGAGCTCAGTAAGTATATGGTTAAGGAGCAGATAAGTGAATGAGCGCATAAACTGGTGTCATTCAACAAAAGGAGTTATTTAAAGAGATTGACGGGTCTACAGTTCTTGACATTTTATCACTCTGTCAGATTTTAGGTAGTTTCACATTAGCCAAGAGCTCTCTAAAAATCAGAATTCCACAATTCTTAACAAAAGCATAGAATTCATGCTTCCTGAGATGGCCAAAGGTAAGGAAATGTTCTAATATGCATTGGAGCTTATAAATAGCTGATGGGTTATAACTGCCCCAATAACCAGTGCATGTGCTGTGACAAACGCAGCTGGCTGTGGTGTCTAGCCATTGTATGATTGTTAGCATAGGCCTGTTAGTATATAGAAGAGTTCCCACTGTTTCAAGTCTGAGATCTGCACAGGTTGGTAGTTGTACCTTTGGTACCCAGTGACTGAGAAAATACAAAATGATACCAAGTAACGTAAATATACCAAATACATTTACAATAAGTACATTTTATGATCTATTTCAAAAACCAGTATCTTTGAAAATGATCAGTGCATATAAATACAAAACAATATTTTTATCATTTTTCTACATATGTGAATTTATAGACCCATTGTAATATATTGATGTACCCTATTTATGATCCACATTTTGGAAGGTATTGGAATAGAGCATGATGTTAATGAGGCCAAATTTATGAACTGGTTTTAACGAGCCTCTGTGTGTCCTTGGACAAAACTCTGACCCAGAACCCTGGAACAGGTACTTTAAACACGCCTTTAGATACAAGTTGAGCAAATAGCAAGCTGGATAACAAGAGAAATTCAGAGCTCTCTGAACATATGGCATAGAATGGATGTTTTATCATATTTTGTTGAATATATCTTACTCAAGATTTGATCATTTGTCAGTGTTCAGTTGAACTGTTTTTTAAATTGCTATTCATGATAACACTGTTTCTGGCTGCATGCCATGTGTTAAAGTACTATGTGAAGTGTATAAAAGCTAACAAGGCAAGTTTCTGTTAAAGAAAACTAAACCTTTTTACCCCATTGTATCACTCTTAAGGAGTTAATAGAGCAATTGATAAAAAAAAATTAAGTCTACCCATTTACCTAAGTTCTCAGGAAGGTTTCATAAGAGTCTTAGAACAGGATTTAAGGTTGTGCAAATAACCATCCTAGAAAAGAACACTCTCAGTCTGAAAAGAACATTAGTTAAGTAGCTGAGTTTCAAAGCACAAAATATTTGTATGGCTCTTGGGTCTACCATTAACAGGATTTCGTCCGTGCCTTTTAGAGTACAAATTGACTTCAAAGGGAATTCTTTCATGAAATATGGGGACACCCTATACATTGACTAAACAGGAGATGGCAAGAAGTGTTTGAAGAAAATGTTGGTTGTTACGTGTATAAAAGGGAGACTAAACTGCTAAGGAAATCAATGAAACAGGGCTTTTCCTAATGTTACAAATTACAGTGATTGAAATTTAACTTAGAAATAAAAACAACGCCTCTGAAAAATTCAGTATAGGCACTCTCTTCTGGTGTCTTCAGGACTTTGAGTTCTAGGAAAATTCTGCAGCAAAAAGAATTGAGTTTCACAGAATGCAGTACCAAAGGACTTGTTTTTGGAAAACTCATAGTTCTAGAGGGGAAAAAAGCATTTTAATAGATACCTTGGTTTATAAGAAACAAGAAACTTATGGCAGTACTTAATGTATGTGTGATATTAGAGACACTTTACCTTTTAATATGTACTGTTCTCTTTATGATCCTTGGAAATAGTTTCTACCTGTTAAGATTATGTTATTAATTTTAGCTTCATTTGGGGCTCCACTGAACTACCTTTCCTTATTTATCTTCTTTTTGTTAGTTCTACATATTTAAGTACATTTCTAAAGTTTATATGTCCTAGCAAAACATTTTAAAATAATTGGGGGAAATGAAAAGAAATACAGTTGACAAATCAAGAATAAAGACTTTTATAAACTTTGGGGTATATTTCTACTTGGATTTTTTTCTCGGTATTGGTCAACTTTTGCTTGATAATGACTGCTGGTTTTACTTTGCACGTGATAATGCAAAGGAAAGTGGGCAGTCTGGAAAGATAGATCGAAAATATGTAGTGGAAATAAAAAAAGTAAGGAGACCGGAGGCTTTATTTCTTTATTTTCCCCCTCAGTGCCATCTTAGAAGATGTGCATCATATACTTTAAGGTACACATCTTGATAAGGAACCACAAAGAAAAGAAACAGCAAGAATTTAAAAAATAAAAAAAAAAAATTAGAAAGCTAGGGAAAGGGTTAGTTCAAATTTTTACAGCTATTTTCTCTCAAATGTTTTTAAAGTATTTAAAGAGTTGGTTTGACTTTAAACACAGTTGTGAGTACAGCTGGGCCCTTTCCCAACTTTTCTATTAAATTCTCTGCAGAATAGTCATCTGCTCAAAAATGTTGCTAAAATTTGCCCTCAGATATTTTTCATGCGAATGTTTAATCAATTTTTGTTGTTAACTTGGCCATAATACCTTTAGATGCTCATTTATCTTTAACAAATCCATACAAATAATCTTCTTGATGATAATTTAATGTTCTTTGTATTATTGTATGAACTTAAGGAATCATTCAGGGATCGACATTTTGAGCAATTGTTGGTAGTTCATTTTATTTTCTATGATATTAAGGTTTTAATATTTAAATTCTTCAGATGTGTAGTTCTATATATCAACCTTTCAAATTAAAATTCCATTTTCTTTAGTCTTTATATTTTGTTATTTCTATGCCTCCATTTTACAACCAATATGTATGTGTTTGATATGTTTTATAATACTTTAAACTCATTTCAGTGCAGGAAAGAAATATAAACATGGAACTAGATATTTTATGAAATACATTTTAATTCATAGACCTATGGTTTAGAAAAAGAAAATTATCTTTTCTCCTTGATTTTTATTATTTTGACCTTAAAAAATACTCCCTATGTATTTCTTAATACAGTAGTAAAAGCTAGGATTTGGTCTTAGGTAACCATAGTTATTAAGAGATACTCAGTCTTGCATCTTATAGGCACATAAAGGAACCATGTTAATAACTACAAAAGGAAGACTTAAAATGATACATGACAGAGCTGGGGACAATAGTACTATTGGTAGACAAACTGAAATATATTAAGAATTAATGCCATTCTTCTATTACTAGTTAATTGGAAAATAAACATTTCAAATTTATTATTTCTCAGATGAACTTTCTACAGAAAATTAAGAGATATATTCATTAGTATTTTAGGTCATTTCAGCCGTGACAGTATATCATTTATTATTTTACGCTGTTTTTATACCACTCAACACAATATTCATGAGTTCATCTTGAAACTGTAAGGTTTTAAACATAATAGTAGCCATTATTTGTTGGCATATACAATATAATAGGTATTATGCAAAGAGTTTTACATCCATCCATTGGGGATATTAATAGTACCTCCTTCATAGTCACCTGTAAAGATGAAAATGTCTGATCAATATCAAATGCTTAGCAGAGACTGACAAACTATGGCCTATGGACCAATTCTGGCCCACCACCTATTTTTGTAAGTAAAGTTTTATTGGGACTATATTATATATACATATATATACACACACATGTATAATGCTTAATGAAGTGTTTAATAAATGTCTGATCTTCTATTATTATTATTATCATTATTATTTTAGCAATTAATGCTACAGTATTTACCAACCAAATTTTCCAGATTAGGAAGATGGATAGAGTATTTGAAATGAAAGTGACTATTTTTAAGATGCATAAAGAGTAGTTATTTTCATATAGTATACAATGTTTATTTATAAATTTCTTTTCCAAAGTAAAAAATACAAATAATTAAATGTAGTCTTTCTTGACATTATGGTAGATGAATATATTGAAAAATTACACACCAAACATTTTTAAAAGCTGGATAAAATGTAAATGCATGGCTATGATAAAATATAAATGCAGGACTGTATTGCAGGTTAAAGAGAATTCCCAGTGTCCAAAAATAGAGGGGGAACTAAAGAGCTAAGTTTAACTGGAAGCAAAGCTACTTGGTCATGTCAGCAGAATATCTGTTCCACTGGGTAATAACACAAAGTCATTAGTTTCTTCAATTTGTTAGAAGGTTATCAGCATACAAAGAGAAACATTTGAAATGCTTTAAGATTAGTGAGAAAGAGACTGGGGAGGGTGGGGATCATTATCGACAATTAAAATTCATGTAGAAATGGAAACCACAGGCTGAACCTCTTGCAAGTCTGGGACTAGAATATCTACTCTCTTGGAGGTCTGAAAAAAACCCAAGATAATAATTTATTTTAAAGTAATTCTAGGTTAATATCACCAATGGTTACCTAGTAGAACCAAAAGCAAATTCTACCTGGAGACATTCACTCACAACCTAGGTCTTGTATAATTCCCATCTATAAAGTTTTAATAAGTCCCAGTGAAAAATTCATTACAGCTGAAAATTTAAAAATTGGATGAGACAAAAAGTTACTGTGGACAAGATGCAGGGGAAACAAAGCAAAGTAGATTTATACCAAATTTAAAAAATATTATAATATTCAATTTAGCAGAGATATTAAATATTTTTAAAAGGTTAACAATAAAAACTTTCAAAACTTGAATAAGCAGCACAACTGTTTTAAAGTACTGATGAGTTTGGACAACAAAATCAATGCCTATCAATATAAAATATGATTGTTAAAATGTGAAAAAATCCTTAATGTAGGATTAATTAACATATTAGTACACAGCTGAAAACTGTGTTAGTGAAATGGAAGATAGAGCAACACATGAGGAAAAGAGATTTTAAAATGAGAGGAAAAGAAACATTAAGGAGACCTGCAGTGATTGTATTCCAAAGTAAATACTAAAAAGAAGGTGCTAGAGCTAATATTGGAAATGATAGTGCATAAAACATTTTGCATAATTAACAAAGAACATAAATTCTGAGTCCAGGAGTTAAAATAAATCCTATGCAGTATAACAATGCAAAAATAAGTAAACAATCTTCCAGATTCATCTTAATAAAACTACAGAATATCAGAATGAAAAGAGGAGACAATAGAGAAGGTTCCAGTATGTAGAAAATGAAAAACAACTTAACTATTAAAAGAGAAAACTTTAACCTGATCCATAATTATGAAAATGGGAAGTATTTTTTTATTCAGAAATGATATAAAAATGCTCTCAATCATCATTTTTGTAGAACACTGTACCGGAAGTTATCACCAGATTAGTAAGTTAAAAACATGAAATGTAATGAAATAAACTAAATTAAAATTCACAATGATTGAGAAGGAAGTAACCAGATTGCATTTATATGTCATTACCATGATTATATGGAAAACACTAAATAGTCTACATTCAAATTATTAGAAATAATATGAGTCATCTGATATTTAATATGTAGTTATAAAATATAATTGAAAAGACAAAATAGATCCTATTTACAAATAAGTCAGAAAATACAAATTACATTGGAATATATCTAACAAAGTTTCACAAGGCCTTCAAGGACAAAAATTATGCATTTACAGAAGACATTAAAGTAGAATTAAATAAGTGGAGAGAAAAATCCTATTTATTTGTAAGAAGACTAAGTATCAGACATGTATCAGTTCTCAATTTCTAATTCCATTCATAATTTTTAAATAGAATTTTTTAAAGAAACTAGACAAGCTTATCTTTAAAATGTATGGTCTGGATGGCAATGTGTAGTCACAATCAAGAGAAAGTAGGAGTGTATACCTTACCACATATCAGTATTATGAAGGTCTGATAATGTAGAACATAGTATTAGTGCAAGTTCAGGAAAATACCATTAGAAGGAAGTACATGGAAACATGTCCATGCACAGAAGTAGAACTGCAAATCATAGAAGAGATTATTAAAACTGCATTGTGAGATTAGTTACCATTTGGAAAAATAGATTCAGTTGGATCTCTGTTTATACCATACATATACACAAAATAATTCTTACAGCACTGAAGATATAAATCTAATAAAAAAAATTTTAAACACTTTTTAAAGTTTTAAAACTATGATTTTATAAAAATTGGAATCTTCTCTACATCAAACAATAGCAAAGCGAAGACAAACTGCCTTGAGGGAGAGAATAGTGTAATGTCTATAATTGACAAAGGATTATTATTTAGGCTATGAAAAGGACTTCTTTGATATAAAGGAAAGTAAGCCATTTTGTATTGAAATTAGCAAAATATATGAAAAAAAGTAATCCTAACAGGAAAACTGGATGCTCAATAAACACACAGAAAAAGCTAGTCAAAAAAAGCAAGTGCAAAAAAGCTGTCATTTCACATTTATCAGAAAAATTTAAATACCACGTGTTGGCATGCATGAAGACCCGGTCACATGTATCTTCATAGAAACACTTTGAAAGTAACTGTCACTGGGTCTAATTTAATGATGTGCGTATGCTAAGACCCAAAACTGTTATTCCTAGGTATGTATGCTAGAGAAATTCTCATATATGTTCAACATGAATCTTGTTTTAGAATGTTAAACACACTTTGCATTGTTTATGCTTGCAAAATAAATTGGAAGCAACCTACTATGCCATCAACACTGGATCAGTAAATAATCTATAGTAGCAAATTCAATCAGTGGAATATCATTCAGCAGAAATAATGAAGGAATTTGAGTTAAATCTGTTGACCTGAATATAACTCACTGAAATGTTGGATTTTAAAAGAGCAAAGTGCAGAATACATGTCTCTGTTAGCATTTTTATAAAGTATTAGAACTTGCAAAAATTTTTATGTGTTTTAGAGATACATACATATATAGAGAAAGCATAAATAAATGGAAACAATAAGTGTCAAGCTGAAGAAAGCCACATCTATGTGATGACGGGAGAGCAGGTGAAGAGGGTGTCATGGCGAGCTGCACTTAGGTTCGATTTCAATACATGAATGGAACACAAGTCTTTTCTTGTATTTTTTATTCATCATTGCACATCTAAAACCTTTAATAATATTATTTTTAAAGAAATAAAATACTTTATTTCTTTTATATTGAAATCCTTAAACAAACATTGACAAATGTCATCAGAAGCCTCTGTGTCTTCCTTACTGAAATAGAATATTGACAATACATCGGCTTATATCAAGAATGAGTGTAAAGAAAAAAACGTAAAGAGGCAGTTTGGATATAAGTACTTATAATCAAAGCAAGCCTTCTTTATGAGAACTACAACCCTTTCATATTTGTTTGTTTTTTCTTAAATACACTTTAACCACAAATGTCTAATCTGGCCGTTTCCAATGGAATATAAGGCACTCTTGCCTTGGAATGAGCGTGAATGTAAAAAAATTAATAATAATAACATTAAGGCTTTCCCCATTATTATAGGATTTGAAATGTTAAAAAAAAAATCTTAGAAATTGCTAAAGGTTAGAGAGTATATTCAGTCACTATATGTATATTTTTCCCCTTATTACTTGTATTTTAAAATATGGAAGCGTTAACCTTTCAAAAGGTATAGAGAAGCTAATTAGGTGCTCCTTAATCATCTGCTTCTTTAAGGAATATACTGCTGGCCCGAAACCTATTCTTGCTGCCAACACTTACTAACATTGGGAGAAGGACATCTTGCTGCACAATGTCGGCTCTAATTTGAGACAAAATAATGGCTCTGACTGCGCTGTCATCTATAATTCATGGCCACTCATAAGTGTAGTTCATTGAAATCTCACCCATGCTCCAACCCCTGTCACTCCAGGAAGCAAGATTCATTGCACTTTTCTCTCTGTTTTTATCTAAATTATTATGTTAACTATATAGAGGGTTTGGGCAGTAAATCGTCCCTAAACACATAATGAAAGGCTAGCCTGACAATATCCCTTTAATAAGAGAGTCTGCGTTTACTCTCTTTTTTTCCTTTTTAGAACATGAGTACAAAAACAACACAATGTTTTTCATGTTTTCTCTGCTAGTTCTCCTCTGAATGTCACATGTTTGGTTCTGACTGGTTTGGTTTTGTTTTTAATGACTGGCGTTGCTCTCTTGACCTACTAATGTGACTCCATCAGCCTCACCAAGAAGCGGTGACAGTCCAGAACCTGCTAATAAGGCCGAGCTGAGCCCTGTTTTTCAATCCTGGCTTGTCTCCTGTTACACAGGCACGTTGGATCAGCACTTCGTCCAGTTGGTATTAATTTGTCCTAGTATCCCTGAGTTTCTCTTTGATATAGGTAGATACTTTGGGGGGTGGAGAATCTTGTATGGGAACCTCGGAACTTCCTAAACTCAGGCTTGATAATAAGGCTTTGTCACTTCGGTACTATGATGTATTACTGGTTTTTGTCATTTTGTAATTTTGCAATAAAATATTTATTTTAGAAAATAATTTCATCTTTCCTATACTGAGGGGGGAATACTAAATTTGAGTTATAGAGTAAGTGGGGAATTAATATTTTTAAATCTCATGGGAAGTTATTGAAAATATTTTTGAACTCTCTGGAAATTACCTTAAAGACAGTTCTCTGTCTTCAAAGATTTTCTTTAAAGATACGCAAATTAATAGAATTATCTTAGTCGAAAACCTATTTAGGAGGTATGCAATCAATATAATAAATCAGTTAAATAAAGCTGATACATGCAATTGCATTTGGTAAGGTAGTAATTTTTAATGAGAAACTTTAACAAATATGTTTAGCATACTTTTAAGAGTGGAACATATTTTCTATAGAATCAATACTGCTCCTCAGCTTAGACTAAATTTTCTTTTCTAATCCAGGAGTCAATAAACTAATAAATAAGTGTGTAGAAACTCAAAGTAAATATGAAAGTATGAATAGTTTTATAATTATTAAAGTCATTTTATGCTAATTCTTCATTACTGAATAATATAAAAATTGACTCTAGACTCTCATGGACTTTGTCACTGAGTTAGTCAGCTCTGGCTTAATTTTTAATTACAATCACTTTTTTCTGGGCCTGCTATAAGGTGGTTTGGTTTTTTTTCTGTTGTTGTTGTCATTGTTCCAGCTCCTTTATGTATTTGAAAATGAAATGCATCTCCATAAATCATTAAGTCCTGCTTCCCAGAATAATGTTTTGTGTATTAGAAATAAAATTTATGGTTTGCTGAGGCTGCAATTCTTATTGCAAAAATACACAAATAAGCAAAAAGAAAACCAAAAAAGAGAAAGGAAAGCCCAAATGCCAATTGAGTTAAGTTCATTAATGAAGGTGAAAGTAGTTGTCTTAATTAGTAAATACTATGAAAGCTTTTTAACAATGATATAGTTTTTAACAGTTCACTTACATAATTTTGTTGAGGTTCATTAAAATATTTTCAAGTATGATGCTGGCTTTTGTGGGTTTCAATACTTTTAATAATATAATACTACTAACTCTTTCATTAAAACAAAGATCAGGCTACTGGAATTTGAGCTAAGGCTAGACTATCTTGAATGAATTTTATTTTAGAAATAGGTATAGCCCTGGTCGGTGTGGCTCAGTTGGTTGGGGATCTTCCCATGCACTGAAAGGTTGCTGGTTCCATGCAGGTCAGGGCACATGCCCTGGTTGTGGGCTCCATCCCCGGTAGGGGTCACGCAAGAGGCAGCCAATCAATGCTACACTCTCACATCGATGGCTCTCTCTCTCTTTCCCTCTTTCCCTCCCTTCTGCCCTTCCTCTCTCTCTAAACTATTCTTTAAAAAAAAAAATAAGTGTTAGGTCAACAACTTGCAAATGAATCACCAGGAAGTCACTAAGAGTGAAATGAAAAATAAGAGGAGCATAAAATAGCATTTAAATATCTAATTACTGAATAAAGGTTAAAAACAAAACTCTACATGTTTAGAACGAAGGTGACATCTCTAGAAGGAAGCCAGAGAGTAATCAGAACTTTAGAAACCTGTCCCCAAGTAAAGAGCTTGACAGGACAACTGTCCAGGTGGTAAAAAATGCTGATAAAGAGACGGAGCAGGATTTCTCAGTCCTCAGCCATGGATGCCCCAGGAGGAGCAGTATCCACAGTGTTGGTGAATGAAGACACCTCTTTTAATAGATATTAGTCTGGTGAATTTAAAATTTAGCTCCTATTTATTTAATAGTACTCTTTGCTCAAAGAGCTAAATGCTCAGTACAATTTTAAAAAATAGGAAATAACGCTTGGTATTAGGAATTAATTTTGTAAAATTCTGTAATTTCTAAATTCATATGCTAATACCTGTAATGGGAAAAATTAGACATTAATTCCATTTGAAATATTTTCTGCCTGAAGAACAGTGAAGATTTCTGTTGTTCTCTCCTTCGATACTGTTCTAAATCATAATCAGCCCTGTATTTCCAGAGGACTGTGGAAAGGGGCAGAATCTCCATCACACCTCTGATCTTTCCGTAGGTATTGATTAGACCTCCTTCCATGCACTGCACATGATTTTACTTCCCTAAGATTGGTTTCTGGGCTTCACTTTTCTTTATTCCTCCCAGGTGACACGTCTGGAAGATGTCAATTTAGAAAGAAAAATGGCTCTGGAGCAGTTTGATAAAGGAGAAAGGATGGAGAAGGAAGCGTGAAGGGAGGGAACCGGAGGCAATGAAATGAGCACAAGGCTAAAGAAGTCAGATCTCAGACAGAGGGTGGAGACAAATGGGAACGACTCTTAAGATTTCCTTCTTTCTGTGATTTTAGTGAATGGGTTGGCTCTTAGAGGTCAATTTCTGTGTATAAATTTGTTTTTCAGTTATAGTTTACTTTCAATATTATTTTGTATTGGTTTCAGGTATAGGGCACAGTGGTTAGACAGTCATATACTTTGCAAACTGTTCCCCCTGATGTTTCTAGTACCACCTGGCACCATGCATAGTTATTACAATATTATTGACTACACCCTGTGCCGTACTTTACATCCACATGACTGTTTTGTAACTACCAATTTGTCCTTAATCTTTTCATTTCTTTCACCCAGCCCCCCCAAGCCCCTGCCCCTCTGCCAAGTAGTGGCAAAATAGGAAATCTAGTGGTAGATTTCAAGCCAAAGGCCATTAAGGGGAATTGAAAGTCATTATTCAGAGAGATAAGAGCCACAGACCAAACCTGGGGAGGTGGAGTACATTATGAATGGGAAACAGGAAGAGTTGGAAACAGTTTGGGAATGAATCGATTTAGGAGTATATACTGAAAGAACAAAGACATTTAGAAAAGACTTACTACAGTCAATTGGTGGTATTTGCAGCCCATTTTTTTTTTTCTGGAAAGTGGTGGTGGTTACATGAGTGCATGGCTCTAGGAAGGATTATGAGGTCTACCTCTTATTATGTTCTGTTCTGAAAATTGAAGTAGTTCTTAATTAAAGTGACAAAAAGGACCCTTTATTGGGGTGATAGGGCAATAGTAAGGACAGAAAGCCACAAAGGGAAATATTTCTGATTTGATGGTAGCAATTTCTCTATTTAACAGTGCAAAATCACTAATTGTTTGTAAAAGATTTTGCAAGTCAGGGATTTTTTATGTATTGATGAAAGCATATTATAATCTATTTTTATCAAAAGAAATAAAAATATGTACATATTAGGAAAAAAGATAACATTTTTATATTCCTGGGCAAGCACTTTTATTTTGCACTGAAGTATATCTGGCATAGCCTTTCACAGCTAACAAATGTCAAGACATTGCAAAATGAACACTTATAAATCATATAAATATTCAAGGGAGGATCATAACAAAGACATGATCTCGTATACAATAGCTACACTATGTATTCATGTGGCTTTCCCATAATTACATATGAATTTTTTGGCTTTAGTATAATTTTTATGAGAAATCTGATACATATTAATATGTACATTTTTTTCTCAGTAATTTATCTTTGAGTAATTTGGATATAAATTATTGGATTAAGTGCAAAACTATTTAAAATATTGTCAGGAAATTTTTGCTTAATACTTAATTACAGATAAAGCTTAACAAGACCCCTAGAGAACTGCCTTAAATAAAGTAAACAATATTATTTAGTGATAATTTAAATGTCTAGTATGTAAGAGCAAGCAGATTGGGTCTTTGGTTCATGGTATGGTGTCAGAGCTTTGAAGTAGAGTAGTTGGAATTACCAGACATTTTCAGGAGCACCTTAAGATTAGGTGGACCTAATTAAATTCCTATTACACAATTATTTTTCACCTACAAAAGCAGACAATTTCTGTTTCAAATGAATATTAAAATTTAAATGGCACCACACTGTAAGTAGATTAAAGTGAAGTTTAAGGAACCACAAAAGATGATGAAGGTGACATCGTAGAACAGATAATGGGTCAGGTGCCAGGTAAGTGGCCAGGAGAACAGACACCAACTCATGTGGGTCAGATAGGAATGTCAACCAGTCAAGAAAAGAGAAGTCAGAGGACACATAACAATGAAGTAGAAAACCAGGAGGAAGTGGTGAAAGGGAAAAAGAACCTTTTATACTGTGTGATGATCAGAGATCCAGGAAATCAACCACAGCTAGGAAAGTCATGTCAACTAACAGACCAGAACAAGGAGGCAGGAGCCCAGCCACAAGGAAGTGATGCCTTAGAAGATTATAAAATCATATATCTTGGCCCAATTGTTACTTCATTTTGCTCAGAAAAGTATCATTGATATGTAAAAGTAGAAACCAATCATAAGCTAATCAGTAAAGTTTTTATATAGAGACTTCAAGAACATTCAGATAAAGTTGCTTTTGAGAAGCCAGAACTCTTACCCCCTTTGTCTTATGCAGCTGCACTTAATCTTTATTTGAGAAGAATTGGATCTAGGACATCAAGATTCACATAAATATGCATAATAGAATAATTTACAAGGACAGCTTTATCATTAGAAACAACAAAGTGATCATCCACTTATGTTACCATTGTTTTAGCATTTGTATGAATATTATGGTCAGTTTGAATTTTCACATTGGAGCAAACTGAACAGTCAAATAGAAATAAAATATTACAAAATTGCATTAATGACAAAACAAATGCAAGTTAATTGAAACTTAAACATATTCATTAAAAAAAATAAAGTAAAAATATAAAGAACAAAGGAATGACTTAAGTTCTTTAAGTTGGAAAGACTCTTAAATGGTACGTTTTAGTGATGTAAGAAATAGTACTTCAGGCTTTATGTCCTTAGACCTGCAGATAGACTTGTTTCAAATCAATTAAAAAATAACAGTTAAATTTTCAAGTGGAAATTGGTGTATTAAACAATGCACTAATCATAAGACAAATGGATTCAGAGAGATGACTGTCCTTAGTAAATACAAATAAAGCTAAACTCAAGGCTCTGTAACAGCTTTCATGAGAATCTGTAACCTTCTTAATAGTTTGTCTTTACTCATAATTTTAGCAAGATGACTGGAATACTTCATTATCAATAAATCCCTTATATCTAAGGGAGGGCTGAGGGATTGTGGGGTAAGAGTCAAGATCTTTTTAGTCCATTGACTTTGCAAAGACATTATTTCCCTCTGTACTCTGTTAACTATTGTGATGCAAGGCTTTCTGTTTTTTCAATTTTATTTTTTTTCATTACAGTTGACATATAATATTATGTTAGTTTCAGGTATATAGCATAGTTGTTAGACATTCATATAACGTATGAAGTGAGTCCCCTGATAAGTCTAGTTCCCACCGAACACCATATATAGTTATTACAATATTATCGACTATATTTCTTATTCTGTACTTTATATCCCTGTGGCTATTTTGTAACTGGGAATTTGTACTTCTTTAATCCCGTCACCTTTTGCTCCCATTCCCCCAACCTCCCTCCCATTGGCAACCATCAGTTCTCTGTATCTATGAATCTGTTTCTGTTCTGTTTGTTCATTTATTTTATTTTTTAGATTCCACATATATGTGAAATCCTATGGTATTTGTCTTTCTCTGATTGTCTTATTTTACCTAGCATAATCCCCTCTAGGTCCATCCATACTATGCCAAATGGTAATATTTCCCTTTTTATGGCCGAGTAATATTCCATTGTATATATGTACGGCATCTTCTTTACCTAGTCATCTGTTGATGGACATTTAGGTTGCTGCCATATCTTGGCCATTGTAAATAATTCTGCAATGAACATAGGGATGCATTAGTATTTTGGTTTTCTTTGGATAAATACCCAGAAGTTGACTTGCTGGGCCATACAGTAGTTTTATTTTTAACTTTTTGAAGAATTTCTGTAAAGTTTTCCATAGCGGCTGCACCAATTTGCAATCTCACTAAGTGAATGCAGTTCACTTTCTCTCCCCATCCTCGCCAATGCTTGTGGTTCAGTCATTTACTTGCTCTGCCATCTTGAACAATTATCTGTAACTCTGGCCCCTCGCATTCCTGTTTGTAAAGTTGGGGGAGTTCTAAAGAACAAATGGGATTAGGTATTTAGTTAAGGACAAGGCTAAGGAATCTGGAGATATAATTTGGGTCTTAGCCACGTGTCTAATGTGTTGTGAGAATTTTAGTAAGTCATTTAGGTTCTCCATCCTTCAGTATAAACGAGAAAAAATAAAACCTACTTCTTAGAATTGTTTTGAAGATTATGAGATAGCATATGTCATACATTTAACTGAGTGCCTGGAATATTAATATCATAAAGCTGAGAGATAGAGAGTGATGGAGCTGACTCTTGTATAAGGGGAGAAGTCAGAGAACGCTTTTTGCTAAATGACAGTTGAGCAGAAACTTAGGAAAGTGCTGGAATGTGACTTGCAGAAATCAGGAGGGAGAGTATTTGGGGGCAGGGAGGAGAACTGGCCTGAAGGCCCAGAAACAAATCCAGGCTTAGTGTGTTCAAGACAAGGAGACAATGTGGAAGAAGCAGAATGGTTGAAAGGAAAAATAGGTATGGGAAGTGAGTGAGGAGAGAAGAGCAGAGGGCCAGGCTACAGTGTCCTCATAGACAGTCAGTGATGAAGATCAGGTTTTACTGAATGGTGGGGTTCGGCAGGTTGCACAGGGGCAACTGCTTTCTGCAAGGAAGGCTGACTGCTGGGCATAAGGATTTACGTGCAAGACCGGTTAGGAGACTATTGCTCAAGTTCAGGCAGGGAGTGAGATTGGTTGCACTGAGCGATGGTGGTGAGTGAAGGGGATGGGATGTGAACGTGAATAACTAATAAATTCAAAGTTTGGGCCTGAGCAACTAGAAGAGTAGAGATGCCTTTTGTAAAGCAGGGACTATTACAGGAGAGGCACATTTGTGAAGAGGAGATCTAGGGTTTTATTTCCTACCCATTTCCATGTACCAAAATCGCAGATTGAAGCAGTTATAAATGTTAAATGTATGTCAGTAGTTTCAATGTAATAATCATTGTGTGAAATGTCAATGATTTCAGTTAACTTTTTTTTTTAATTCTCCTTTCTGAATTTTAGTCGGACTTTATATGGAATTGCTATCTCATGAATTAAAAGAAGCAAAGCAATTGCTAAGCCTTTCAAAATATTTCCAAATCAATTTTACAAACTACTAAGGAGCAATTACACAGTTATATAAAAAATTTATGCATAACTAGATTCATTAGCTTTTATATACTAATTATGGGCCAGATGATATTTGAACACCAATTTGGTAAAGACTAAAAGTATAAGAGTTATGAAGCCATTTAAAACTTCTTAAATGTCAGATAATTTTATTAGTTTTCATGTAATTAATATTCCATTGCTGATTTCAAAAGGTAAATATCATTATTCTTTTTGGCAGTTATTTTACAGATAAGCAATATTTTTTTTTTAGCTTACATTTTAGACTGGAATACCAAAGTATGTAGTAAGTTTAAAGGCTAGTTCCTATGATGGTAAAAATAATCTTACTTTGGAAAAAACCTTGGAGTTATTCTATTATTTTATTTACTATCTAGATATCTGGCTATTTTGCCATATATTAATTGGGTCAGGTATACTGTTGCTCTTGTTAGAACATTTAATTACCAAATCATAATAGTGTTCTAGAGGGGAAGTTCAGTAGAGCATGGTCATTAAACATAGCTTTGTCTTCAGAATAAATTTGAGTCCCAGCATTGCCAATGATTACCTATATAATATTTTATCAGTCATTTTGTTCCTTAGAGCCTAGTCTTCCCATCAAAACATGCAATCACCTCATAGTTATTTGGGGAGTTTAATGAGATAATGCAAATAAAGAACTTAACACAATATCAAAGATATAGAAACTGCTCAATAAAGGATACTTGTTATTAGTACTTCTTGTATTATTATTCCTAAATCATTATTATTATAATTATTATTATATTTTGAAAAATCTATTCTATCTATAACATTCTTAATTGTCAACACTCATGCATGAACACCACAGGATTAAACATCTAAAATGTTTTAATGGGGAGAACTTTCCAGCAGTTAAGATGTAAAATATCCCGTGAGAGAAATAGAATCTTAAGACTAAACTATCAAATAAAATACAACAAACGCATTTTCTTTTCAAGAGGGTCCTTTGATGTTTGAAATAAATAAAACCTGGGAGGTCTTTGTGTTCCCTTGGTGTGCTGTATGTAAATTACTGGAAAAATTGGATGATCTTTTACCTGAATAAAAGAAATGTTCATGGGTTTCAAGCCTTCCCAATTCTAAAAAATCACCCAAAGTCAACTTACATATGTTTGTTTGTTTTTAAGTATGTCTTTATTGATTTCAGAGAGGAAGGGAGAGGGAGAGAGAGAGACAGAGACAGAAACATCAGTGATGAGAGAGAGTCATTGACCAGCTGCCTCCTACATGCCCCCTGCTGGGGATTGAGCCCAGAACCCGGGCCTGTGCCCTAACCCGGAATCAAACCGTGATCTCCTGGTTCATACATAGGTCAATGCTTAACCACTGAGCCACGCCAGCTGGGCACAACTTACATATTTCTTAAGTCTCTTTATTTCTTTAAGATAATAGCAGATTGCGCACAGTATTTGTAACAGTGATTTTCAGCAATAACAACACACAGACACATACACCACTTCAGAAATATAAAGATGAGTTTATTCCCATCAAAAAGGATTAGCCCTTCTCAATTTCTTTGGATGCCAGAAAGCAAATTCTGAAATACAGTGATACTTTTGTTGACACTAGATTAATCATATTTAGAAACAATTGAAAGGACACCAAATTTAATTTAATTTTTTCCTTTTACATTAATGGAACTGAAGAATATAATACGATATAGCAAACTGATAAAGGAGATTAGTTTTCACAAGTGCATTTTTAAAAATAGGTAAACACAAAATATCAATATTTTTATATATACATTCTATAAATATGCTTATTATTTTCCCGAGAAGCTGTACTAGCTTTTTTGGATGCTAAGGAGTGCTTGAAGTGAATTTTTATGGTCCAGTTATAAACTCCTAAAAGAAGAGTTTATGCTGGAAACAGAGTGAGATATTAAATATCAGCACTGAAATAGGTACTTTTGAGTCCATATTGGTTTGAAAATAGTAACAGCAGTTAGAGTTTCTCCCAGAGGTATGTTTTCTTTAGCTATATGCCTAAGTAAGTCTAATTACAGAATTGCTCTTTGTGCCTGTTCAATGTGGATACTAAATATTATTTTCCATTACCACCCTGTTCTTAGTTTAGAATTTCTAAAATGTGCTCTGCCCAATAAAATATCTGTGGAAATCATCTTTTTCAATTGAGTGAAATGTCTTCCATTTGATAAAGGTTGAAAGGCAAAATGCTTCCTTTTTTAATCAAAATTTCTAGGAATAATTGACTGAAGACATTTCAATAACTTATTTTAGAATAAATATAGCCTACTTTCTAGTTTATCTGACTAGAGGAAAATGAATAATAATAACTGATATGTTATATAATACTTTACAGTTTACTAAGTACTTTTAAAATAAGTTATTTTATTTAAGCCTGAGCAAAATTCTGTGAGATGTGTTACCCTTGTGATTATCACCATCTCTTTATCTGTCTATTGAAGGAAGTCATTTTTTGGTGAATGGCAGATACAAGGCTTGACTATTTGAGTGAAATCTTTTGAGAATCAGGGTCTTTGTTCTTTAGAGTGGCATGAATTTTTCCAAAATACTCTGGAACTTTTCAATGACTGAACAAATGAATTCAAAGAAGTTATTTTAAAAATTAGAATGAGCATATACATTTGTAAAGTATGAGCAATTTGTTTATTTCACATCAGCTCGATAAGAATTTAGTTAATATTTGAATTAAAATAAATGAGCATCTCAGCCATATATAACTGTAACTTGAATCTCAAGTTTAAGGTAAATGAAACTGAATGCAGCAGTATCTTTAAGAATTTACCGGTAAACTGAGGCTTTTAAGTTTATATCACAAATGGGGTAGATTAAGGACAGTGCAGTCACTTTCACATTCAAATCTATTGTGATGATTCATTTTTCGGTTGGGAAATAGAGGGGAAAAAAACATATTCTGAAAGCTATGTTGATATAAAATGGATTTATAAGAAAGCCCAAACCTGTAGAAATTTTTCATAAATTTTCTTTGAGCCAGACAGAGGATATTCCTGCAAACAAGATCTCTGTTGACTGTGAAAAATGCTTCCTAGAGTAACAATTTGCAACTTCTTTTATGCATCTTGGAATTAAGGAGGTGAAATAAGGATGACTACAGGAAGGGTGGGATTGGATTTCAGGATGGCCAACAAGATTCTGTGCTCCCTGGAGTATGGTTACACCTCCCAGAAGTCTGAAAAAGAGGATTACTCTGCAATTTCCAAGGTGTGTTAACCTAGATGCACAAGAACAGAGTAAAGATGAACATTTTACTAAATAAGTTATATGCCTGGGCCATGATGACCCACCATGAGCTGTCCGTTTAAGAATTTATGATGAGCCCAGCCGGGAGTGACTCAGTGGTTGAGCGTCGACCTAGGATCCAGGAGATCGGGGTTCGATTCCCGGTCAGGGCACATGCCCAGGTTGTGGGCTCCATCCCCGGTCAAGGGCATGCAGGAGGCAGCCGATCATTGACGACTCTCTAATCATTGATGTTTCTGTCTCTCTCTCTCCCTCCCTCTCCCCTCTTCTCTCTGAAATCAATTAAAAAAAAAAGGTATGTTTAAAAAAAAAAGAACTTATGATGAGCTCACTGTGTGAGGTTACTTTCCACAGATCCCTGTTTTCAGCTGTAGGATAGCAATCCAAAAAGACAGTTCACTGATTTTATAGTAACCAGAAAGACATTTTACCCAGATTTTCTTTAATTTTCTAGTAGTTATATTGGCAGGTGAATTGAAACAAATCTGAAAAACCCTCCTGCAGATTATCTTTAAAGAATGAAGATAAATGAGAAAAAGCATTCCTCACAAAATCCAAAATATAGTTTTTAGCCATATCACAATGAAATATTACCAGCTAAATGTATCTTTAATATAGGTTAATAATATTTATTTTCCCCCATGGCTTTATTTTCATTTAGCAAGTCTAGAGTATGAACCTTTTTTAAAACCCAGCTTTCTATGTCTAGGACTGCATTTTAACTTTAGAAATATATTAAAATAAGTAAGAACATTGACATTAGTCCCTTGAAGTTCAGGTTAGATATTTTCAATTGTCAAATATATCTGCCAACTAAAAGTGCTGAAGTACAAGTTGACATTATTTACGAAGTTAGATTGTCTTTTCCTTCTCTCCTTCCCCCTCCCTATGTCCCAAATATAAGATACAATGCCCATTTTTCTCTTTGTTCTGGCCAAACATATTTCTCTTTGACAGCCCATGGATGTAGAGCTCTAGAACTTCAGAGGGAAAGGGATTTTAGAAAACACTTAACCTTTACTAAAACTAGTAGGGGAGCAGAGAACTTAAGTTTCTTCCCAAGGTCACAGTGTGATTTATTGGACAAACTGAAATATAATAGCTGTTCCTGTGATCCTAGTTCTTTCCATTAGATATGTGTAGCCTCAGAGTCAATGATATGCATGGTAACTGCTAGCAGGTGATATCAGGATACTTACACAAAGGAAGAGAATCATCTAGTGAGTGGATGCCTGGTGAGCAGAGTGCAGTCGGGCCATTGAAGGCATGGACTGAAACTTAAAAAATGTTTTAAATGAGTCACCAACCAAAGGAGATGTTAAGTAAATTTACTTAGAGTTATAGGAATAAATTGATTTTAATTAGTCTAGACACAGCTCCAAGGGTAAGATGTGGTCCTGATCCATAATGTAAAGAAAATTTAAAAGTATGTGTATTTAAACAATATATATTTTTTGGAGTTGGGATGCAATGTTTAATGATGGAATTGGATTCCTCATATCTTGCAAATTTTCAGAAGTTATCCATAGTCTATAAGTTGTAGCTGGGAAGGAACACCATAGAATGCTATTTATTGAGATATAATGAAATCAAAACAGAGCCACATTAAAAAGCCACATGGGTATCAATTGACTCAGTTAATCATTTACTTGATGCATAAAGCCAGATCAGTTTTAATATTCACTAGAAAATACAAATTCCAAAAAGGAATATATATACTTACATGTAACCACTTTATATCACGTTTATATTCATTAATTTATATCCTTATTTTAAATGTTTACGTCTAAAATTACATGTTGTAACTTTGATGTTTATTCTCTACTGCTACTCTAGTATAGATTTTTTTTTCTGTTTAAACACAGATCCCATCAAAACATCTCAGAATGACTGGCTAGCTGCCTTATTGAGTGTATTTAAATTTTATGTAGTTACAAATTATGTGCAGGAGATATAGGATTTTAATGGATAAGTTGCACAGGGAATAATGTCAAATGACTCAGCTTGTCAGAATGTTAAGTGCCCTTCACACATCCCTAAGGCTGGAGAATGTCATTTCACAGCACTGCCAACCTATTTAGGCTTAAGTCAAGGAATGTGGGGAGCTTTTATCCCCATTTACATCAGGGTTTACAGTAAACATTGCTGATAATATTATGCTATACAGATACTTAAGGATACATAATTTTTTTCCCTTGCAGAATATTTTTCCTTTGGTAACAGAAATAAAAAATGATGTTGAAAGAGACTTAGAGATAATATAGGGAAATTCTTTAATTACACAAGTTAAGAAGCTAAAGTTTAGATTCATTAAATTACTTATCCAAGTTACCCCTCTTTGCAAACCCTTGTTCCTGACTTCTAGGGAAGGGATTTTTCAACTGTACCATCTCAAGAACAATTTGTATGTTACATAGTCATTAAATGGCCTGCTTAATATCATGGGATTCTTTTCATCCCTCTTATATTTCTCTCTCTCTCTTATTTTTAATTGTTATCTTTGACCTGTCCTTCCCGGTTCTCTTCCAATGAATTTTCACTTTCCAAGTGAAAGGATACATATTAGTCCCTAATTCATCTTGTTGATGTAAGAAATGTTCAGACCTGTAGAGAATTTGTATGAGTTTATTTGAGTTTATTTAAGCCAACAAGAGGATATGCCTGAAAGCAAGATCTCAACAGAATGGGGGAAAAATTGTTTCCCAAGAATGACAGTTTGGAGTTTTTTTCCATGCATTGGGAATTAAGGAGATAAAATAAGGAAGACTGCAAGAAGGTGGGAGAAAGCAAGGTGGGGATTGGATTTCAGAATAGTTAACAAGATTCTGTGCTCTCTTGAGGGTGGTTATGCTCCTGTGCAGTCTGAAAAAAGGGCATTTCAAAGGTGCCTTAACCTAGAGGCACAAAAACAAGAGATAGGACTTGCTTAAGGCAAAGACTAACTAAATAAGTTATATGCTCTAGGCTTGACTATCCACTTTCATGCCCAGTTAGGAATTTATGATCAAATTACCCGGTGATGTTAACATTCAGTTAGATTTATTACAGCACCCTTTTCATCTACAATGGACTCCATCTTTTTATTGCTATATATTGAAACTTCCCAAACTTTATTTGAAACTATTTACTTTCTTTACCTGTGAGAGATTGTAACCCTGTACACTTAAAATATGTATAATCTGAAAAACAGCATGAATGTTGTTGAAAATAAACAGATTTTTAAAAATATTAAATAAAATGGCTTAATGTAGATTTAGCTTTTAAGTTCTAAGAGTAACTCTTTTATCTTAATGTGCTCAAATCTCCCCAAACAAATTCTACTTTTGTTTGCCTCACTCATACCCCTTTAGTTAATACCCTTTATTGACCTTCTTCTTTGGCGCCAAATGATTGAAGATACTTTTTATATTTTGTATTTTCACTACTCATGTCTGATACAATCTTGTCTACATATCCGTGATTCTTGCTGTGGGTACCAGTAGCCTTCATCTCACTTTCTTCAATGAGACTTCTTTTAGCCACATCTTACATGAGTGCCCTGAAGGATTCCTTAGAGTTGGATACTTCTTTTGTTTTGTTGTTGTTGTTGTTGTTTGTTAATTCTCACCTGAGGATATTTTTTCCATTGATTTTTTGTTTTGGAGGGAGAGTGAAAGGGTGGAGGAGAGAGATGTAGAGAAAACATTGATGCGAGAGAGACACATCGATTGGTTGCTTCCCAAACATGCCCCAACTGGGGTTGGGGATTGAACCTGCAACCCAGGTATGCACCCTTGGCCAAGAATCCAACCCATGACCTTTTGGTGAGCAGACGGATGCTCTAACCACTGAGCTACTGGCCAGGGCTCATTGGATGCTTCTTAAAACAATTATTTTTCACTTAGCGTTGATGATACCATATGCCTGGCCACTCCTTCTCTACCCTTTCCTTCAGCATCATTCTTCTTTATCTAGAAGAGCTTAAGGTTCATTATGAGGCTCTTTTGCTATTAGCTTTATTGATCTCCTATGTAAGTCCTAAATTTTCATAACTTTCCTCAAATCCAGGCTAATTTATCCAACTACCTCATTGGCATCTCCTCTTTCATATTTTGAAGGTAATCCAAGGTCAGGACATGCAAAACTGAATTTATGATTTTCCTTTTGAATCTTGATATTGTCCCAACATTCCCCATCCCATGAACTGCAACACTATCTCATAATGCAAGTTACAGCCTCTAAACCACCTCATTGGCTCCTTCTCACTCAGTAATTTCTGTGCCTGGTCCTGTACTGAGTATTGAAATGGCTTACTGTTTTTTTAATTCTCATAACCGCATAAGTTAGATGTTATCCCACATTGTACTCTTTATATCCAATCCATTACTATATCATTTCAGTTTTGCCTCTTAGGTACCCCCTGGATCCATCACTTCATTCCGTTTCTCCCAACTCCTTCCTGATCTATGCTCCTGGAACCTCTCAACTTGCAGTTCTCTTCATTCATTTTTGCTCACCTGCAGGCTGTAGCCAGAGCGATGTTTTTCTAATGGATCTCTTGTCATTTCACCTATATGACTATCTCCTTACATCTCTTAAGAATGCCCTTACAAACCCTGTGGGCTGTCACCCACCTGACTCTCCAGGCTCACTGCTTATCTTTCCTCTATTAGCCTGAGCTAACTTCCTTTTAGAAGTCAGTGCCTCTGTTGCATGTCTTCCCATACATCTTTCCTTTGTAGCATTATTCCAGTTGCAATTTGAAGTCTATTTGGTTTGGATTTTTAAAATGTATTTTTATTGATTTCAGAGAGGAAGGGAGGGGGAAAGGGGGAGAGGGGGAGAGGGAGAGAGGGAGAGGGAGGTAGAAACATCAATGATGAGAGAGAATCATTGATCGGCTGCCTCCTGCACGCCCCCCACAGGGGATTGAGTCCGCAACCAGGGCATGTGCCCTGACCAGGAATCGAACCTCAATCTCCTGGATCATAGGTGGATGCTCAACCACTGAGCCATGCCAGCCAGGCTCACAAAATCTATTTGTGAGATTATTCTGACAATATGTATTTCCCCAATATTGTTTGCTACAGAAATTTGTGCTTTGTGTTTGCCTTCTTGAGAACTTTGTCACCAGAAGTTAGAATGGTATCTGCTTTATAGCAGAGATTCATCATGTATTTTTGAATAAATGAATGTTTATAGTCTTTTGGTCTTTATGTTTACTCATGCATGCACACCATTACACATGCATACACATCATATCATTCTCACACGTGACCTGTACACATGAATACCTACCCTTGCACATACATGCATGTAAACCATTTATGGTAATAAAACACATAAATTGTTACCATCTGACTTTCTTGTTATATCAGTATGACCTACTTTTACTAAGTAATTTTGTGTTTGTTCTATAGCAGTACTTAAATGGCCACATATTACTCCACTATATGAATATGACAAAATGTATTAAATCAGCATCGTCTTCATTGACTGTTAGAGGTACACCTTGGCTAACACCTCTTTATATTAAGCTTTGCTTATATCTAAAATTAGTTCCAGAGGAAAATAAGGGGAGAGAGAAGAATGATGAGATACTAGCCGTTTTTATGTGAAGAGCAATTATCATTTGTCAGAAAATGTGCTAAAATCTACAAGTGTACAACCACCTTGTGAAATGGTTATTATGATCCCCATTACACAGAAAGGTAAACTGAGGCTCACAGCACAAAGTAAGTTACTGAGACTGAATAACACACAAGTGGCAGACCAACAATTTCAGTGCTGGACTCTGATGCAGTAAGACTTGTTAATGATAGACTATACACATTTTAATTTTTTTAATATTTATTTTCAAATGCCCTCCCGAGATTTTATATCAATCTATACTTCTGTACTTCCATATCTATGCCATCATCATCATCATCCTCACTATTATTATTGTTACAAGGGAAAATGTTTTACCAATTAAATATATAGAAATTCATATTAGTATGTTACTATATGTTTGAATACAAGTTTTAGTAGATTTGTATTTTTCTGTGAATTGTCTAGTCTCAACTGTTTTATCATTTTTTAGTAGTATAATTTTTTAATATATTTGAGTCACCAGAGCTCTTTCCATATTAAGGACATTAACTCTGCACTTTATATATTAAAAATATTTTTCCATTTTTGTTAGTTTTTTGTTTTGTTTTGTTTTTTTACTTTTTTTAATGGGGCATGTTTGTGCACTTGTGTGTGTACTTTTGATGACATAGTGATTTTCACTTTTGTATAACCAAATAATTCAAGGCCATAAGCTTTTACATATTTGAGATTTGACTTTTGAAAACATTTTAATGATGAATAAAGGTTAAATAATTCTTAAAAGAAATGTGCTTGGAAATATAAATTATAAATATGGTTTGTTATGTAAGTGAATGCAGATGAAATCTATTTTAGATGTATCTTGCTGAATAAAAATGTCTTAGAGATAGGAATAGCAACAGGTTTTGGAAATAGAATGAATGTATATATTATATGAATTTTGAGCAAAATGAAAAAAGTTACCCAAAATCAAACTTTATAAAAATATATAGCTATATTATAAATTTTAAAATATGTTAAAAGTTTCTGCTGAAAGATTATTTTAAATAAGAGTATATATAAATATTATTGATATAAACAAGCCTTTGTGTGATGAAAAGGTCAGAGAAATGGATGGAAGAACATCTAAGAGATTTGAATTTAAATAGTGGTTTTGTTAATTTTGGTATCACAGTGCTTTGTTAAAATCCAACAATTATTGCTATACTGGACAGGAAAAATATGAAATTTTAAAAAATAAAAATAAAAAAATCAGTGAACTGGAAGAATGGGATTACAAAATAAGTCAGAAACTGCAATTGTTTCATGAATATGAAAGGTTACTTGTACCTCCCCAGGGTATTTTGCCCTCACCTCAATATAATAAATTATTCAAGCATTTCCTGTTTACCCACAAGCTTGGTAACATTGATAATGCGGTCAGTTTCTCGCTGATGTGCCCTGTGAAAATGAATGCTGTGTCCTATGATCCTTCATATTCCTCATTGTAACTAAATCATACTGGACAGATAATAGCAAATAGATATATAATTGTTTGCTTATTGACTTCTAAAATTTCTTTGTTTCTATACCTACTCCACCCAAGATAAAAACCCATGATAATAGACCTGTCCCTGCGTGCTTCTGACACCTGCAGCTTATTAAAGCTCCACAAAGCCTCAATCACAGTTACTTTGACTGCTACGCCTTCAGAGACCAACACTTCATCTGAGTACTTGATCGCTAGATTCTGGGACAAGGACATGCTTACTTTGTCAAGAATCACCATATTTTTTCTTCACAACTGTACTTGCTAAAATATGTTCTGTCTTCTTAAGTAGAGTATGTGGTTCCTGGGACTTGTGAACTAGAACTATCCTTTCTGTTTTATCCCATCCACTTCCTGTCATAGTCATGCATTAGAGCCATTGCCCTCCTCTCCAGCTCCTCTTGGATATCCTTTTAGAGCTCTCACCCCTCTACTTCTTCTAAACTGCAGTTTGACCACATGGAGACCTCATGTACTTGACCCCTGTGTTTTTTTCCATTGCTATCAGTGTCTTCTTGGGCTAAATTTTCTGCACAGTATAGAACCCACAGTTACGTACTTGATCATCTCTTCATCCAATCTGTTCCTCTTTCATTTGCTGTATCTCCCCTGAAAACCCCAAACATAGATCAAGCCCATAATTCATCTAGACTCGTAATAGCACTTGCTAACATTATATATAGCTTGAGTAACTACAAAATTACAAGCAAATATGGCCATTTTTGATATCATACAAATTATTCAAGATGCCACTTAGCTTCATAATGAAAGTTTAGGATCTTCTAAAGGTTTCCCCTCTCTGCATCTTCCAAGATTCCTAGGCTTAGACAGTACCAAAATGGGCCAGTCCCCTTTATCCTAAGAGCTTGGGTTTTATTTTTTAGTTTGTTTGTTTGTTTGTTTGTGAAATAAGTGTTACCATAATAATTTTTTTCTGGTTCCCTATACACGGAAAGTCTACCAGATAAGGCTCTAAAGTGTGGTCTTGATAAGGAGTGTACCAACTAATAGACCCAAATCTTTTTTCTGAGTTCCTCATGTCCTTAGGGCAGAGCTGGGTTTTTTTAATATCCCTAAAAACATAACATTTCTGAATCCATCCCCTTTCCTACAAAGTGGGGTTTATTTGCTCACAGTATGAAAGGAGGTAATCCTTAATGGCCTGAAGGGCCTTGTGCTACTTATGAGCTAACTTGCTCTGAGATCAGTTCCTTAACCTTTTGTTTTGCTCCTGGTATCTAGGGGGCTGAATTCTTAGGTTGTATATTGCTGGGCTTTTATGTCATCTGCTGTCTGATTTGGTTCATCCACTGAAAGTCATTGATAATGGAGACTTTCATTGATAATGGGGTAATGGAGGAAAGAGTGAAGGGGAATTTTTACAGCTACCTCTCCTTTCCTCCCTTTGGGCCACACCTCTAGCAGTGGAATATCTCTGCATTGGCTCCGATTTCCCTTGCCTCCATCCACCTAAGAGTCCATCTTATGCTGGGTGACCTTTCCCCTGGGCTCTGCTCATTTCACCTTCCTTTTTGTCCCTGCAGGTTACAGACAGTAGTGGCTTCCTGCTCTTGTTAATGGTGTGCTGTACCACCAGCCCCAGTTTGGAGTCACATCTATTCCTAAAAGACACTAAGCCCTTTCCTGCCATAGTTCATTTGTTTTCCTAGTGCCTCTGACATGATATAAGTTTTCTCATTTTTTGCATAGAGTTCCTTCTTTTTTATGTCTCATCCCAAATATCATCTTCTTGCAGAGCTGTTCCTGGCTTCCATCATTCTCTGTCACATGGAATTCTTTCATTCCAGGTGTCACAATCTGTATAACTTACATTTTTCCTTACATGTCGACTTTCTTGCCCGTGGGGTTATGGCTCCATGAAGGCTGAAACCTTCTCTGCCTTGGTTATCCCTCTATCTTCATTACCTAGAATTGGACACATGAGACTTATAATACACCTCTTGGATGAATCAAAGAAGAAATGAATTAGTAAACCTGATTATGGGCCTCAGGAAGCCTACCTTATTTAATTCTTAGTACAAGCTAATGCCATAATTACTATTATTATTCCATTTAACAGGTAAGGAACCTCAGATTTATAGAGATTAAGTAGTTTGTCATGAGTTATTTCAGAAGTCATTATATTAATTAACTTATTAAAAAGCTAATAAATGGTAGAATCTGTATTAAAAAAAAAAAGTTTTTTGTGATTTCTTAATTTATACTCTTCTCCAGTATTTATTTTTTTTAAATATCATCTAAAGTAAAGATTTTAAGAAAGCACTGTAAGAGATTTTTCCCCTTTATTTTCTTGCATACATGCCTTAGATATTCAGATGCGCACTAATGACTAAGATTACTGGTTTTGAGAAACTGAGGGTGGAGTTTATTTACAATGTGGAAATCAAGAATTTGGGCTTTGCTAAATTAGATGTGAGATCTAAATGGTGACGTCAAGTAACCTGCTGGAGTTTGCAGCTTTAGATATGAATCTGGGAGTGATCGAGTTCTATGTGGTGCTCCTTTCAGTGGCCTAGCTACATGAGACTATCCAGGGCCTATCAGGGAAAGACTGTGGGCACAGGGCACTCCACTGAGGCTTGGATCTCAACAGCATTTAATGGCTGAGGTGCGGAGGGAAACAAAGGAGACTGAGAAGGAGCAGCCAGCAATGCACAAGGAGAGCAGGGAAGTGTGTAGATTTATAGACATGAGCAAGAAAGAGTGATTTGGGGAAATGAATTCTAGTGATGGCAGGGCAGAGTGAGATGAGAGCAGAGCAGAAAAGAGCACTTTGGGTGAATTGGAAAGGACTGAAGGGGTGAGGTTGAATGAGAACGCTGGGTGAGGTTACTGGTTAAAGTGAAAAGAGACAACCACATTGAGAAGTTTTGTTGGGATATGAAGCAGCAGCTCTATTTCCACCAATGGGCAAACAGTGACTACCCAGTACCTGTTCATTTCACACACAAGACTTGAATATTGAATTATAATTAAATGTTTTATAGCAGAGTGAGCAATTGAGTGTACATGTTGATTTGTTCTTAGAGAGAATAAGCAATGAAAAAAGTAAATTTGTGGATTTGTCCTTTGAAACATTTGGTTCCAGCAGATGGGGAAGGTGTGGATGGCATAGCATAGTGTTCAATAAAGAGAAGTAGTGATAACATTCTTGTTTCAGAAGTCTGAGGAGAAAGGAAGGGGACTGCATCTGAAGGAAATAGTAGGTTAAATGGAGATATCTGAGAGTATGTGTGATGCATCTCTTAATATCAGCATCCGAGAGTTTCTAACCTACCCAACTCTTACTTTGATCCAATCTAAATCATCTTGCATATTATGCTAAGCATGTCTTTGGCCAAAAGCCCACCCACTTGCCTTTGGCATGATAAGATATATATGAGGACTTTCTGAAAAATACCTTTCTCAAAGGAATATTCTACTTTTGTCTAAGAAGGAAGTTTCATCCTGGTAGCTAAGGAATTGTACTAATTAGATAAATGGGGTGCTATTATAATGTAATCTTACTTTTAAGTAAGAGAAAAATAAAAAAACATAATAATTAGCCAAATTAAAAAGCTTAGATGACTCTCACAATTCCTGCTTTTAAGTGTCTTTATTCTGCCAGGTTTCATGATTCATGTAGGGTTTAGTGAGTTCAATAACAATCCTTATCGAAGGATATTTGAAAAGAGCAAGTCAGCGTGGTGGTTAGATAGATGGCAAAGCAGTCATATGTAAATAGTTTCCGAGTCTTTACATGAGAAGTTTACTTCCTTATTGAAACCTAATGGATATTATGGGACACTAATTAGCATTCTCTAAGAGTTCTACAAAAGGAGTGGCATTGGAGTTGATGTGACTTGGCAGAAAGCAGCATAAATTGATTTGATCACTAAAAGGCCTTGCATTTGGGGCTTTTTTTTTTTAAGTGGAAAATGGTTCCCCAATGGAAACATATATCATAGAAGAATGAGAGGAAGAGAAGATAAAGAAAATTGAATGTTCGTCACTGATCAATTATTCAGAATCAATTATGGTTTGCTAGGGAATGCATGCTGTGCCAAAGCCAAACCAAACTCAAGTAAGCATGAGAATTAATTACTTTCATGCTTGCATGAGGCTAGAGGAAGGAGGAGGTGGTATCAGTTGGCAGAAACTTACTGCTCTCTAGGAGCTGAAAATAATTATGACACAATGAGAGACCTTACTCCAGAATATCGGGCATTTTGTTATTAAGGGAGAGATTCTGAATTCAGCTTATGAGAACGGTATGTAAATGTATATAATTTCTTCCTAAAAACACTTACTGTTATTAGGGTGCTCCAGAGAAAAAACACCAATAGAGTGGATATATAGATAATATATATGTAAAAAAATATATATCAAATATATAATTATACAATATATATACAAATATATATATAACATTATATATATCCATTATATGTGTGTGTATATATATATATACACACTTACATAGTTTTTTGTATGAAGAGATAGAGATTTATTTTAAGGAATTGGCTCATATAATTGGATTTTGAGAGCTGGCACAACTGAAATCCACAGGGCAAGCTGGTAAGCTAGAGTTGGTGTTGCAATTACAAGTCCAAAGGCTGGAAACTCGGGGCAGGATTTCTAAGTTGTAATCTGAAGAGCAGAATTTCTAAGCAGGGACCTCTGTCTCTTTTTTTTAAGACCTTCAACTGATTGGATCAGGCCCACCCACTTTATGTAGGGTTATCTGCCTGCTGTATTCAAAGTTTACTGATTTAAATGTTAATCACATCTATAAAATACCATCACAGAAGCATATACGCTGATGTTTGAGTAGTCTTAATAGTCAACTTGACACATAAAGTTGACCTTCACACTTACCATACCTATTTATGGCCAAGGTCTGTGCTATGGATAATAACCTTTCAGGTTTTAATTACAATTTTTACACACTGTCATAGTCAGAAATTTCATATTCTCACAACCATATTGCAAATTAAGCAGGCATCAAATTTGACTCCAGTGACACAAATGAGGAGACAAAATGATTAAACACATAGAATTCTTAAATTTGTGATTTTGAAGTCTACTTTTAATATCCTAAACAATTTTATTAGCTAAGAAAAAATACATTAGTAATAAAATATATTCTTGGAGTTGGAGTTAAAATTAGCCATTATTTGGGCAGGGGGATGTCATGTCATAATTATCATTAAATTACAATTATTCTATGAATTTGAAATTGGAAGCAACTTTAACTTGAAATATTTTCACTTACAGAAATAGGTAAAGTGTAACAATTTTGATGGTAAGAACAATACTGCCTTTTATTCCTCTTTTGAAAAATAAACATTAAAATCATGCAAGGAATGAAATAGATCTACTTTTCTCTCTAAATCTATATCTAGATAGAAAAAGAGAGTGAGAATTAAAGGGGGATCCATCATTATCAGTTTCTGACAAAGAATCTAAAGTACCCCTTCCATTGAGGGAGGCTTCATGTCTTTTCCCCACAACTTAAAAGAAAAGGGCAGAGGTTCATATTAGTTGAATAGTGTGTGCGTGCGTATGTGTGTGTGTGTGTGCGAGTATACATACAAATTATTGGTTTTTTTCTTGACATAGATTCCTCCCCTTCCCCCATCCCAGTGGAATCACTCTTAATTCACAGGTGCCGTATGCAAGGGAATTAAAATCCTGTCAGTATTTTAAAAGTCTCCCCTGGTAAGGCAGTATTTCCCTTTCACTGCCATTAAATGGAATTCATTTGAGCTAAGAAAGATTGAAGAGTCTCTCTCATTTTTAGAGAGTGAATTGGTTAACTATAAGGCTAGAAAGGGACTGTTATATCAATTCTTTGAAACATTTAAAAGCTGGCCTAATAAATGCGATTATGTTTGGAGTTAATGAAGCACTGATTCCCCTAACATAGTTGAGTAAAGGAAGAAAGATCTTTTGCCAATAAAAATCTCATCAGGTGATGGCCTTGACAGAACATCCCACTATTCCTGTCAGCCAGAGCTGTCATAAACAAACTGCTGATGAGACAATGACAATAATTAACACTGTGTTAATGGGATATGGAGCCTCACAGTTATTTTTTCAGCTACAGTGAACTGAATGAAAGCCAAGCAGTGCACATGGCTTAACATCATAACACATTTCTTTTTTATTTACTGTGGTTATGTTGGCTCTCTTGTGTTAAAAATGACAGATATGCTTTTTTGGGCTCGTGGGATGGTAGATAAGGAAACTAGATGCCGGAAATCCCACAAGTATGTTCACATTACCGTTAATAATTGACAGTGAAGAAATTGGCATAATTTGGACCTTGGTTAGATAAGACTATGGCAGCTTGGCCCTGTGCAATGGAAGGCATTTTGGATTATGATAATAACTCTAGGGGAGAAGATTCGTTGAGCCAAAAGTTAAAATAATCAGAGGTAATGGATTTTATTGGAGATGTTGTCACTGGCAGAATCAGGCTATTATGTCATGAGACTTGCTGGCTGCTACTGCTATAAGCAGCCATTTTGGTGGTAATTTGTGTACGTAAAAGACATCACATCTAGTACAGGGCAGTGAATTGAGCTAGGAAGTTGTCAGGAGAGCTTGGCACATAGGTTCCCTGAAAGTCCCTTCACAATAAATCTCTAGACTCACCATTGCAGCCTGGCATGCTCATTCTCTACTCCATTGTCAAGTGCATATCGAAGAGGTCTCTCCCTCTTGGCATTGCTGCTTTTCAATAAGATATTTATGGAACACATGAATACTTTCCTTAAGCCACATTTCAGGCTTAATAAATTTCATCTTACACAAGGGACAAACATGGTACGTCTAGACAGATTTTTTTTTTTTTTTCATTTTAGCTTCCCTGCTTGAATTCAAATCAAAGGAAATAACTGTATTACATAAAATGCATTCACTTGTGGAAATGGAAATGTTTTGATCTCTATTAAATACTGGAAATTAAAAAAAAAAAAAGTTTGAATGTACTCTGAAAAGTGAGATTATTTTTACCATCCTGAATGACAAATCTTTCTGAACAGGCTTTCCAGCAATTAGTCTTGCTCTAATGCTATTTCTAAACTGGCAAGATGAAGTCTGTTACTTGCCAGATCTCTGGAGAATATGGTGCTTTCTGAACAGGCACCAGAATTTGTCCAAATGCCAGAGTATATGCTTGTACTTGGCCAGTGTAGAAACAGCAGAAGAGGCCTGAAATATTCTAATTTTGATTGGATTATTTGGGTGATTTCTCTAAGGAATCACTGCTTAAGAGTCACAAATTATTAAACATAATGCAAGGAAATGTGTGGGTTATTTGGACTATTTACTGAATAGGCATTGTTTGGCATTACTGAGAGTTGGAAGAAAGTAAAATCATGGTTTTGACTCTAAGGGCAATCATAAAGGGTGTTTTCATCTTAGAATCGCAATTTAATTGAAGAGATTTATATGGTACTTCAAAACGGATTCTTAGAAAACTATTTTTACTCATACTTTAGTGTACTAATGTTTTTGATAGTCTGTTAAATGCTTATGTAAAATTTCCCTTAAAATACTTTGAAAAGAAATTCTATTTTTCTTGCCAGAATTAATGGTGGTTTTCATTTTACTCCAAAATTTTTGTTAATATTATCTTCATGTATCTCTCCTATCAAGGGGGGGTGTCTGGCAGTTTTTTTAAAATTCATTTTATTAGATTCAAAGGCTTCAGAAGAGTCTGTTCCCTGCTCTCTTTATTAGAACTTCAAGAGAAAGGCCTTTCAAAGAACACCCTGTTGAAGTACATTTCCTTTGCCATTCTAGAAACATAATTTGGATGTCATCCCATAGTCTGACTCAATTAAAGCAAACCACTCTAAGTTTTCTTTTTTCTTGGGCCAAAATCAAACCTCACTTTTTCATGAAAGTAAATATATAGGACAATCACTGTACATGGTAATCAATTTACTTTTTTCCCCCATTCAAACCATATAGTGCTTGGTTATAGAATTAGTTAAAGGTTATAATGTTGTTCAATGTGGATTCAGAATGTCATCTTTGTTTTTATTACAGAATATTTTTGCCCAGAATTGAAGGTACTAGCCTTATATTGAAAATAAATTATAATTATTTTGAATTTAATATCAGATAAATTAAATACTTTTTTCTCATAGTATTTAGGTGTATGGCACTAAATAGAGCCATAGATAATAATTGAAGAACTGAGTACTCAGGTATAAATGGTAAATATTTGTTTTCAAAATTAATTCCATACCCAAAAAGGTTGTTGCTATTAAATTATTCTTATTTATAATAATAGATACTAATATCTTGTTTTATGTACTAAAGTATTTTGAAATATAGTCTCAATATATTCTCAAAACTTGAGATCACTTTTGTTTTAGGAGTAGTAATGGTGATAATAATAGTGGTCCATTCATTTTGCCAGTGAGAAAATGAGGTTTAGAGAAGTTAAAAGGTTTATTTAGATTCATAAGTTTTATAAGGTATAGAGAAAACTCATAGGCTCATATCTCTTGACTCCAAATTTCTTTTTAATTTCACCATACCTTTCCTCATGCCCACCAGGTGTAAATGTGAGTAGGAATACCAGATGTGCAGAATTTGTAGGCATATCTTATCTCAAGATGACTTGCTCAAATTGCACTCAGGTAGCCCTAGGTCTTTCCTGACTTCAGACTGGGCCCACTACTGTCAACCAACTTGAAAAACTTAATGACTTTCAAAATCATGGTCTTTGGCAGACCAACACTTTGCTTCACTTTTGTTCTGCAGTTTTTCCAATCATAGACTATGAGTTAGAATCTGAGCTCATGTTACTTCATAGATGACTCCAGATAATAAATGTCAACCACTGTTCACTCTGGTTCCATTCCCATGATGTGTTTCTAACCACTATTCTGGCTGCACCCTCATTCTAACTCATCAGAGATAAATTACTACTAAATCCTCTCCTTCTCTAGAGGATTTTCTCATTTGAGAACCAAGTGATAATAAAAAGAGTTCAAGATTTTGCCTTCACACATGCCAGTTAGTTTTCCTTTTTATAAAAGTGCTGTAGCTTTGCCTCACTCTTTATTTTCAGAATGATAGCATGAATTTTTTGAAGTCATTATATGAATTTGTACTCAACGCATTGATTGTCAGCTGCTGAGCCATTTGAATAGATTATGTCCCTAGTACCATACACCAACCATGCTGATGCCCACGATAAAGTGTCTTTCTATTTTCATAATTACTCATTCTGTATTCACAAAGACATTTTAAAGGTCTCAGATCATAGGAAACATAAGAGACTATTTATTTATTGGTAAGTGTGGTTTAGCATAATGCTTCACAATGGGTACTATAAAACTTGGCGTTTCTTTATTTTTCCCATCCTTAATCTTTTCAACTGGTCATTATCATTGGTCAGAATCATTCAAGAGAATGAGATCAAAGTAGAATTTAGGTAGTTGCAGTAGAGGGAGCATTTATGGTGCCCGTGTCACATTTTCTCCAATGTATAAAGCGTTCCTTTGAAGTAAATCCAATGTTTATATCAATGCTAAGTGTTCAGCGATTGCAATAAAATTTTGGCTATCTGAAATCAGACTTCTCACACCCCTATTCATCTTGAAAGAACATAAACACAAAAGAAGGGTCACAATTCCGGGAACACAAAGTCTAATTTTAGGGCACCCGGGAACAATTAATGTGTCTAAAAGAATGGAAGACCTAAAGATTACATTTGATATAAGAAAGCAGCCAAATAATAAATTGTCTGATTAGCTGACAAGAACAAGCCCCTTTTATCATATGAAAGCTAAGACAAGTACAAGAAGCCACATTAAACAATACATAGCCAAACAAATGTGAAAGTATATAATGAAAAGAGATACACAGCCAAGAAGGGCCCATTGGACCGTGGTAGAAATGATACTAGTCAACAGTAGTGACAGAAGTGGTGAAAGAGACTGTAATGCTAGACAATGAATAGTGAAGGGGCACAATAGGAAAAGCAGCTTTGCTGGTAGAAGGACATAGTGGTTCTGGACCCCAAAACTTGTGGAAAATGTAAATTGAGGTGATGGTGGCTACCTTAAGAGAAAAGAAGCAAAGAGCCAACTAACCACACAGTAGAACCTGAAGATACACCCCTAGAACAATTCTGAGGACTGGCTAATGGAAAAGGGGAAAGGTAAATATGCACTGATAATTCTAGACCCACAAATAGTTTGCATGTTAAAAGTCGGCCAACCACTCTGATTGAGCAGTCTAAGGACAGCAAACATCCACAGCTCAGTGCACTGACAGTCCCTATCCAGTATTCAGTCCTGTACCAATAAAAATGACATTTATAATTCCAGCTCTTTGTATATTGCAGCAAAACTATTAATAATAATGTAGTCTTCTACCATCAAGCAAGTTTAAATCATGTCATGTCTACCTAGCTAAATATTGCAAGAAAACATATAACTCTTACAGAGATTTCTATGCCCCAGTTTGTGTAAGTCAATTAAAGAACTATCTCAGAAAATTCAAAAAGTTCCTTGTCCAGAATACAGGGTGGGGCAAAAATAGGTTTACAGTTGTTCATATGGAAAATAATACAATAATTAACAAACAATGCAAGACTAAACTCTGTGCTTTGTGTACTCACAGCTGTAACCCTACTTTTGCCCCACCCTGTATTTTATCCCTTCAATTAGTAGATGACCTTTCAACTCAGTTGAGAGTTGAGAATTCTCCCGCCTCTGAATCAGCCAGATGTGAAGAACAGGGTAACATATTCTGGGTCTTTTATTCAGTGAAAGACCAGCATGTTTTCATTCTGACCCTGGTTTTTAGAGTTTCATTGCTCTAGCCACTTAGTAGACACTGGCATAGCTATGGGAGCTTCAGCTATGGGAGAACCGGGTGTGGATGGAAGCATATAGTCACCTCAGTATGAAATGCAACCAGAAGCACTTTAAAGCACAGTGCTTATTGCATTTTTAAAATAAAATACTGATTCTGTTTAAATACACTGTCTGCTTTGAGCTAAGTGTCCTCAAGGTTGTTGAATATTATGCTATTTGAAGAAGCCCTGTAAACAAACAAAAGTCCGTAGCAGCCTTTTGGTTCATAGCCACAGAGAGCTGGGTTCTTCCTACCTTGGTCTGAGCTTAGATATCGTCTTGGCATTAAATGCCAATATGTAAGTTTTAACTAATAATGCCTACAAATCCATAATTAATGGGGTTCTTATGATAAGCCAACATGCTTTCTTTTTCTAGAAAATAATCATTTCATAATTTAGATAAATGGCCTAAAATGTCTGTTCCATGTAAGGTTTTCATCATTTAATCACCATGCAAAGCTAAACTTCTGTGTCCCCTGTTTCCTATAAGATATACTATTGTGTTTTCACCGTGCCACTGTTTTTTTCCCCAAAATAAATAAATATTCAGTAAAATTTAGAATAATATTTGGGACTTCTCAGTTAACAGTTTGTCAACAAACTAGACTTTGGCACTTGGAATTTTTTTACAGTTAGTTGCTATATTTAAAATATATTATTTTCTAACCAATAAACTTACTCTTTCATAAAAAGAAGAAAATAGCATTTTTACAGACATGTAAGGTTGACCTGCTCTGCCATTCTCCAGTAACATGGTCACATAATTACAGTCCAGGAGAGCAAACTTCAGTTCACATGTTGATGACTCACACTGGGAAAACTGATATTGAAGGCAGTTCTTCAAATGCATATTTTATAACCCAGAAATGTTATGTTATTGAAGTGACATATGGAGTAGCCTGCATTGCTTATGCTAAAGTCATTTTAAAGGGGGAAAATATCTTTTTTCTTGGAGAAACTAGGAATTCAGTAGGTTATGCATATGTGTTCAAGGATTTTACTTAAATTAACTGCTACTTTATTATATCAATATTCATTATTAAATAATGTATGTTTTTGTTTCTTTCTGATAAATTAGTGTAAATGATAAATTAATTGAACATAAAAATGACTTTAATAGATCCCAGAATCTAAAATATTGCATGTTTGGTATTTGTGTATATTTATACATATAGTAAGGTACATATTTGTACATATGGGAGGATATTATTTGGACATGGTGGTTCTCTAAAATGTTTTCACGTATCTGGATTTCAGAATGCTAAAATTTTTTTTTAAACCTCATTTCTATATATTGTTTGAATAGAAACAATTTCTAATAAGCTATTTTAATAGTTTTAACTAGATCTTTATATGCAAAATAGATCTTCTGTTTTCTTACCTTTATTACAGAAATAATGTGAAGATATTATTTATCTATTGAAAATAAAAAGCATAGTAAGAAAACTATAAAGAAATATTTTGTACCAAAATTTACTTTGAATGACAAAGATTTTAAGAATTTTTCTGATATGTGAACAAGAAAAAGAGCAAAAGATGAAATGAGAGTAAGAGATACTAGTGAAAATATTTTATCATTGTAGTCATTACCATAAATCAAAGGCGCTGTAAAATTTGCCTTTATGTTTGGAAGAACAAGCTTTTTATTGACTGTCTTTCATAATTAATAGCATTTACTCTTTAAATCAAATTAGTCCACTTTTCCTATTAAAGCCTTACTGTAGGATCATTTTTTAAAGTGCAAAATGACCTTGACAAAAATGAAGGATCGATAATATGTTGATTAGGAGTCTATTTGCTCTAATAGCAAATGTTTCCTTCTTGTTAGTTCCTGTGGCAACACTCTCAGAGGTCGTAGTTCATTACTATCTCCTGCCAGTGGTATTTTATACATGCAGAAAAAGTTGACCCTACTGAGCAAAACACTGATGGATTGACTTAGTCATATATATGGATTTTTCTTAATACTTCTTTAATCAGCTCATTTTTGGATTCAAGATTGTGTTACAGGATATCCATCAATTGGGCAGGAAGAAGAGAACAATATGCTGTTGAAACTAGCATCCTCAGAATTTCTGGAGTTAAACTCAATCAATGAGGGGTAGGGGAGCCATGTTTTATTGCAGAAAAAGAAAAGCTTAATGTGATTGAGGTTGCAGAATATCAAAATACAAGTGTTGGTGGGGAAATGTATAGCAGTGAGAAAGTATACATATTACAGCAAGTTATATGGGTGTTAATGGTTCAATGTGTTGATAAATGAAGCTAGAGAGGGTTGCACATAAGCCACTGGTATCCTTGCAGAATATAAGAAAATTTTCTGTAATATGTGGTAAAATTTATTACAGGGAAGTCTTCTTTATACAGTAGTTTTAGCAAAGGAAAACAAATGTTTAAGCAGCAGCACAGCCAATAAACAAAAACCATTAATGATACAGTCTTTATCAATAATATATGTGGACTCGCTGGTCTAAGATAAATCTAGTAAAAGAAAAAAAAAGTTTGCTTTGGTTAGCCAAGGGGAATAAAGGACAAATGAGGTGCAATTAAGCAGAGAACAATTTAGTATAATTCTAATAGCAAAGTCTTTAATGATGCTTTGGTACAGATGAATTTGATTTAGAAATATCTCCCAAGTTAAGTTGTGGAAACCCATCTCTTCAGTCACTTAAATTTGGACAGACCCAAGTTATTATGCTGAATGAGAAAATTGGAACCTTGGAAAGAGACTAAATGACCTAATTGATCTTCTTTGCCATCACTGTTTCCAGATACTACTATGAATTAAATGAAAAAAAGGTCAATTTTTTACTATTTAAGATAAAAGAAATGAACTGAACTTATAAGTACTGACTTTTTTATTTATTTAGCATACAACTGTATCTACATTCTCTGCTCTCTTTTTGCCTGTGTGTCATCTGATTCATATTGTTCTTAGTCATATGCTCTAAAGTGATGTTCACAGTCTTCATATTAAAAACCAGTTCAGAGAGTTTCTTGTCCAGACTTAGAAACAAGTATGTCATTGGAAACTATAAAAACATTAATTATCCTTGGCTGCTCCATAAGCAACTGGTGGGCCAATAGGATAGTAGTGAGGGGAAGGAAGAAAAGTTAAAGGCCCAAAGATGTTGTATCAGCTAAATTAGCAATGGAGATCTTTTATGATCTTTAGAAATTAATGCACTACCCTGGAAAAGGGTGGCAGAAGGGGGAGCAAATTATCTGGAAAGGACAAACAGAAAACATTTAGATTTGCAGGCCAACATACAAAATTAAGGATATTATATAAATTATTCCATAACAAGAAAACAAATTTTAATGATAACATTAAATATATAACATGAATTGAGTGCTTATTTTTGTAGTATATGTTTACTAAGGAGAAGAATGGATTTGTCTTGAGAGGGTATCATTTTGCTTAACTGTGGTTCAGTGTTGGCGTTCCTTGTCATTAAGTGTGTTGTAAATGTATGGGCTGAACAAAAGCAGGCCTGTTTGGCCCTGTAAGCTATTGTTTGCCTATCCTTTTCTTAACATACTTTGATCTAGGGTAGAGCTATTTTCATAGAAGTTTTATGTCTTGTGTGGGAGAATATTAGGGAAGTTATTTTGTTGTATAGAATAAAGTTGATCTAGTCCATTAAATGTGACTGATCAAATGCCCCTGTCATCTGTATATCAGAACCACGTTTTGCCAAGGGGATTTGGAACTTCCATTAGGATTTGACCAAAATCTTTTATACACAACCACTCTCTACTCCCCGAGTGCAGCCAACAGCACCAGATTTGCATCCCTCATGACTTCACCCTGACAACGCTTCCCAATGCCCTGGTGAGACCTGAGTGAGCCACTGATAATGGTCTAAGCTCTGCTACAGGAATAAAGTAATGGTGTTCATTTATATTCATATACATTCATTTACTTATTAATTTATACATTCTTCCAATACTTGTGTTTTAAATGCATGCTATGTTCCATTCAATAATAATTATTAGGATACAGAAATATGTGATGAATGACTTTCTTAGACAAATGATGACATCATAATATAAACTGGATAGCAAAGAAAGCTAGATTCTTGCTATTTTTTTTTTAACAATGTCATGTAGTAGTAACAATTCCCAGATAAAGGCTATAACCTTACAACCTTAAAAGATTTTGAGTGGCAAATTCAACTCTATTGATAACAGTATTCTCTATATAAATTAGTGTTTTTCAAATATTAGAATACAAATGAAGCAAATAAAAAAATAGAAATTTACATGCATTAAAATCTCCAAATTAGACCATATCAAATATATAGGATAAAAGTTTCTTCACAAACAAGAAATGATCAAGTACTCTTTGTTGTCCTCTTAGGCTATTCATAAAATATTCTTTTGGGAAATACATGAATTTATATGACAAGTGTAGTGGGAATTATTGCTCTTATGTAAATTTTCAAACAATTTAAGTAAAATTTTATTTTAATAAAGATATTCAAGTATAATCAAAGAAAAAAATCAATTCAATTTTGTAAATAAATTCAGTTATTTCTGTGTGATTCTCATTTATACAATTAGTAGAGTAATAATATTTCTTATCCAATGTTATAATGAGAATATAGTTAGCATTTTACAATCATTACTAAAGAATTAAAAATATGCATTTCAAGTGTCCATATATCATATTTGAAAGACAAAAACAGCCCTGTTGCATTATTTTTTAAGTTGCCTTCTTCTAGGCCTAGGCCCTCATCACTCAGGTAGGAGGGAGACTATGAAAAGTCTGGGGTAGAGACAGTGGGCTTGGCTTACAGATGCCAAGATCTGACTCAGTCAGGCTCTGACCATAGACTTACTCAAAATGTAGCAAAAACAAAATAGACAAAACTATACATTTCCACATGATTAATTTTAATTGAATTCTTTAAAATGAAAGAATGTGATTTTTTACTATACTTATTGTAATCACAAAAATACCTTTAATGAGCCAGTAGAGAGAATAAATTGTCAGAATGAGTATATACTGAATTTATGATGATTTTTCTTGAATTTAATTTTTCCCAGTGACACATTTCCAAAGAATTATATTTTTCTCTAATTTAAGATCTAATTTATTTGAAACTGACACAGACTTTCCAGAAATTGAAGAGTTGAGTCATTAAAGAAGGAAACAGCAAAAATCTCTCCACAGAACAAGTCATTTTACCTACTCTAAATCAATATCAATTCATTAAATCACTTTCTTTCCTAAATGAGTATATTTTGCATACATATTCCATCTCCTAAATTCTGTTGTGGTAATTTTACTTAAATAAAATTGTGAAAAAAGATCTCTGAATGAAATGTAGATCACATCATAATAAGAGACACCTGTGACTTTTGGATGCATGAAAAATAACCCCAAATGTCTTCCATTTGTTGTTATTGTGGTTATTTTGTTGAAGAAATGTCTTGTGAGATATATATACACATATATATATGTGTATATATATTCGAAAGTTTCAAATGATCATAATTCATCTCTTTGTAGTTTTTATCAAGAAATCAATAAAATAACATAAGAATTAAGTGTATAAAATAGTTCAAAGATAAATTATTCCTTCATTATAACTTCCTCATATTAAGCTGGGAAACATGGATGGCACCTCAAAGCGAGTATCAGTTCATCAAGTTGAAAAGGCAAGTGAAAACTAATTCCTTCAATGAATTAACTTTTCCCCAAGATTCTCTTCTTCCAAGATCCTCAAGAAGTTTATTATCAAGTTATTATAGCAAATTATTAAAGTGAAATTAATGAGCATGAGAGATTTCCACTTGCTGAGATGGAGAAAGGGAGGCATTCTGGTTTGTAGCCGCAGAAGAGGCTTGCTTTTACTGCTTGGAATCACCCTGGTATTTAAATAGAATTATTAGAGAGGGATTAGTAGGAATAAAAAGAGATTCTGCAGCATGTAGCTGCAGAAATGGGTTTACTCAGAAATGGGTAAGTAGCGTTGCCTATCTTGAAACAGCAGTGATGTATGCCTCCTCACGCTTAAATTACAGCCTGTACCCCCACTCAGGGTTTTGAGGTCATTTGCCAAGCAGCACACTTTGAGTTATAATGCCCCCCTCACTGTGTCTGGAAGTGTTTCACTCTTAAGGGGGCTGAACGGGATGCCCTCATGCTTTAACTTTAACAAGGGCCGCTGATGGATGTGGTCCATTTAAATGTACAACAGAGCCCAACTAGATAACGAACTTATTATTCCTCTCTGAGGATTACAGGTTGGTCCCAAAGGAGGGCAGTAAGCCAGAGCAAATCCATATCTACTGGCTAAACAATAGCCAGAAGGCTGACTAGAAATATTGATTTACTTTCTGGGCCATTTAGGCCTTAATGGCAGAGAGAAGCTGAAGTGCTGTTTACTTTTCTGCCAGAATCGACCAAACAACCAGTCCATTTTTTACAGGTTTTTGATTGATTTCGCTTAGAGGAATTAGAGGTGATTTATTTTTAAGCTGAAAGCAACTCGTAAATATCTTCAACTGCACAGGTTCCCTGAGAGGAAATGTTAAGTGGAAATACTTATTGAGAAAGATTTTGTTGCAAATCAATGGGAATAGGTATCATGCCTCACTCTGAGCAGTCAGATGTCAGACACCTTTCCAGGGCCCTGGCAGGACTATAATCTCATCCCTCCAGCGTCTCTCCTTTCGAAAGCCCTCGAGTTCACCAAGCTTGAATAAATTTATCCGCCCGACTGAATTCCAGCCAGATGCACCCTGCTGACTTTCGAAGGGTCCTAGATGGGACGGCATAATGGTGTACGAGGCTCATACGGAGCATTTTCGATGTTTGATGGGTGAAAACAGTAATTTATCACACAAGTGGCAATTTTCCATGATTCCTCCATCCCGTACACAGCAAACGGGGAACTCCAACAAAGAAATGAAGCAGACACACACAAAGAGGGCGCATCCCAAATGCTACCACGTTAGTCTGACTTTTAAAAGGACGCCAACTCTTCAAGCGGTGATAATATTGAAAGATAGGCTTCAGTAATGACAGCAAAAAGGGATTCGTGGTTTACTGTTCAAGCCGGCAAGGTGTGAGGCGGCTGCGATGAAAGGGCAGTTAGTGTTTTAAATGATCTTTCCAAGAGGGCTTGCTGCGTGTTTAGGGCGAGTTAACAAAGGGGTAAAGGACAGCACTTGAACTCCTGTGCCAAAGCGCTCTGTTCTGTGTTGGCAGGAGAGGGAGAGGGGAGTTCAAGGAGCTTCTGATTTCATCTCCGTGCTCTTTTCTCAGCTGTCACCGCCACGTCCACGTCTTGTACAGTTTTTGAAGTGGTGCTGTTTAAGAAAGTGGTCAGTGGTTTTTCTCTCTCTCCACCTGACTGGAAGGATATTTAAAAATATAATATCAGTTAAAATCAATGTTTAACCTTTGTATACATCCACCTACTTAGTCTTAAAGTTTTCAAAGATATATAGTCATCTTTCTTTTTTAATATTTTCTCTTCCTGACAGTAATACCACAGTTACGGATTGTGGAAAATTTCAATAATATATCCAATTTTAAATATTAAAAAGACCACCCATAAACCTTTCAGCCTAGAATAAGCACTGTTGTCTTTATAGTATTTTTCCTGTTAGTCTTTTTATTTTTGCTCAGGTACTTATGTAAATGTGCTTAATATTAAAAGAAATCAGAACAACTGTGTAATGCAGGAGGACTAAGCCAAGTGTCGTCCCAAGGACTAGGCCAAGTGTAGTGGCCACTCAAGGCCAGGGAGGTTCACTCTAGATCCGGGACAGTCGCAGAAAAGCGTGGAGCCGAAGGAGGAAGAGACATTTACTTTATTCAGCTGAGGGCCAGGCTGACGTACAGAGAAACGAACAGTCTTCCCGGTGGCGGCCAGCCGGGCATACACATGGGGGGCACATACACCCCGGGGACAAACCCGCCCGGGGGAACAAACCGTAAACTGCACCTCTGAAAGTCCTCGGCCAGCCTTGCAGGAACCAGGACAATAGTGGCTCTCGGCCAGCATGGGTCAGACATCAGTCAGCTACCAGGGCATCTGCTGTGACTCTGCTATATCATGTTCACATAGCTGCGGCCTTCTGCCTTAGAAGGTGGTGAGAAAACCCAAGTGTGTTCACTTTCCCTACACACTGCACGTTGCCTCCCTTAATATTTCAAGAGCATTTTACATAATCCTCAAAAGACAATCTTCTTTCAAACTGTGGTGCTACTGTTTCCTAGCAGGGGGAGTTTAAAAATGACACCTACCCAGAGGACAATACTAACCTGTAAAATGGGAATAACACCGGAGCCCCTCACTCATGGGAGTTTTAGAAAAGACAAAAATGTAAAAATGAAAAACCGTAATGGTAGCGATGATCAGTCATCTGAGTTTGTAGCTAAAAAACTGTTTACATGGGTCTTTCATGTATTTTACTTTCACAGTATAAAATTTAGCCCCCTGCCTTCTTTCTGTCATGTCTGTTCATCGTCATTAGAGGAACCAAAGAACAGATAAAGGGTCCTACTTAGATAGACCTTTTAAAAATAATACATGAAAAATTCATGTTAATAATTTTTTTGGTTTTTTCCCCCCATTTTCTCCTTTATTTTTCCCATCAAAATATTTGATGATTTAAAAGAGGCCATGCCTCCTGGGAGAGAGGCTGTACACGTATGTGCTGATAAGCTTGAAAGACCAGGTTTGCTGGAGTTCACCAGAGGGACAGCGAGCTACAGCTTTGCTGTAATTACTGTAGACCAAGGGCAGCGGTAATTTATGGGCTGACAATTTCCACTTTCTTTCTCACTTATCTCTTGCTTTTCACTAAAACCTGTGCAACTATTTCAGCACCGGGCCCATGGCTATGTCCTGGTTCCTGTGGCAAAAAAATAAATAAAAAAATACCTTATCACCAGAGATCTATCTCGATGAATGAAGTTACTTAATTAGAAGGGGATAACACTTGATACAAAGTCACCTGTTAGGGCAAAAGTCACATCAGCCTATATTCCCTAAGTATAGAGGTGTGAGACAACTCATTTTCCTTTCATCCTGGGAATTTAAATGGAGATACTTGTTAAGAACAAGTATGAAGCTCAAAGAAATTTTTAAAAAATCATTTCTGAGTGAAATAGATCAGTGAAGAAAACAACAGCTGTTATCATGGAGCTGAACTGGATTTGAAAATGCTAGCTTAAAACAATGATTACAAATGCAATACCGCACCATGACATTCGAAGCTTCCAGGCCTAAAGCACGAGTTCAGAGCAGAATTTCCCACATGCCGTGTGGAGCTGTCGTTTTGAAATAAATTAATAGTTCTCATATTCAAACAAGCTCAAATAAGTCCCACAACCCTCACTCTTGGAAATTCACACTCAACATAACATGTTAAAGGCTCTGTGATGTTTTATATCTTAGATTTTACTAACTTCTCGCTGAAATTATTTCCTTCAGTTTGAATGAAGACAAGCTCCAATAATAATAGAAGTAACTGAAACTTTGTGCTCCATAAAAATCAGTTTTATGTTATGAATTACTGTTTATATTCATTACTGTTTCAAAATTAGGGTAGTTATTAGACTTAGATCTTATTATTTAAGGTGTTAATAAAAAATATTTGCATTAATATGGCAGACATTTATTTTTATATTCTGACAATTTTACTCTGGTAAGATTCATTTCCCCTTTGAACCCTATATGTTTTGTTTTATCTATTAAAATAGCATTCTGAGAAGGGATCTGTGATTGTCAGAGGGGTCCATCACGCAAATAGTACTTTAAAAACCCTTGCTATAAATAAGCTCACTTAACTCTGTCCAACCTAGTCATCTCATAGCTTCTTTATTTAGGAATCCTTTTATTTTTCCCACTGATGATCATGTTTGAGCAATTCATCTAGGGAATACTGCATAGAATAATCTGGCATCACCTTTGCTTCTGTGACGTGTGGCACATTCCCTAGAACTCTGTTTATAACCAGCTTCCTCAACAGAGAGAAGCAACGTGCCCAGAGTTCGCAGGTTTCTTCAGCCCGGACTTCCCAGAACAATGAATATCCTTGTAGGCAGTGAACTCCAAGGATGGTGATATGATGTGTCCTTCCCCCAGTTCTTTTGGACACGGGATCTTTTTCTCTTTCAGAACAGAACTCTGGAGCTAGCATTTACCATGGCACATAGGCGTGACATACGGTGCCAGTCCATTTTAAGTGATGACTGGGAAACTGAGCTACTGCGTAAGTGCAGGTGAATCATAGTTTTGTTTGGAGAAAAACGGAATGAGGGCACACCACAAAGCTTGTACCACTGAGACAGAATACCACAAGACTCTCTCCTTCTGAGAAAAGTGATTGCTTGTTGGCAACCGCCTGTTCAGTCCTGAGTTCTCACTTGCCGAGGTGTTCTCAAACTTAGCACTGTTGACATTTAAGGCCAGATAGTTCTTTAGGAAGGGCAGCTGTCCTGTCCTGTCCTTAGCAGCACCCCGGACCTCTACCCACTAGATGTCAGTGGCATTAGCCTCCCTTCTCCGCCACCCACCCCAGTTGTGACAACTCAAAAATATCACCAGATGTTGCCAGATATCACCTGGCAGGTAAAATTGCCATGCCCCCCACTTGACAACCACTGGAGTAAAAGTTCAGTTTTTAAGAGGAAGAAATATGCATTCTCTAGGAATCAATCAGAGTTGAGGTAAAAGCTGATTAATCTGCTACACAATTAAATACTATAACTATAAAAGCAATTTTTTCAGGAGAGTTCTGTGGGCCCTTACTTCTAAATGTGAGAGAAATTCAATATGTCCTGTATTTTGTTATGCCTTATGCCAAGGATCAGCAAGCTTCTTCTATATGAATCCAAATACTAAATGTTTTAGGCTTTGTTGGTCAGACTGTCTGACACAGCTACTTGATTCTGTCTTTATAGATTGAAAGCAGCCATTGACAATATGTAGACATATGAAGGTGGCTGTGTTTCAACAAAACTTGATTTACACAAAAACATGGCAAACCAAATTTGGCCAGAAATCCATGTTTGCCAGCCCTTGCCTTAAATGCTATGTATTAATTTTAGGTCCAGAAAAAGGAAAGGTGCTCTCTAAGAAAATGTTATTTCATGCATTCAATATACATTTAAGTAACCCTTAAACCATATTAATATCGAAAATTGACATTATCTCTTATCTAAAAGTTTGTTTACATAAATTGATGAATCTGCTTGGCCTACTCCTCACAGATTTGTTAACATTTTGGTATCTTGTGCCTGAAATTAAGGTGGAAATGACTAAGTGGGCTGTTACAGAAATGCTAGGCAGTGCATACCTCATCTTTAAAAGCCTCTCAGTCCATGATTAATGAAGGCCAAAGACAGCCACAAAGTGTAGTCAATCTCGGTTCTTCTAAACAAACTCTATGCTTTATTAAAACACCAGTATGAATACCAATTAAGATGCCCTGTGTCAGCGGGATATGTTAAATGACACCATTCCACAGCTAGGCTCCCCTTCTTCCTTGGATTTTGAATTCCAGGTTTAACTCAAGGTGATAACGGACTCAGCTAAAAGACTGCACTTCCTACACCCTTGCAGTTTCATGTGGCTGCGGGAGTAGGTTATGGCCTATGAAACATACACAAAAGTGGCGTGTGGGACATGCAGGAGGGGTGCTTACAAAAGCTGACTCAGGAAGGAGCCTCCTGGTGTCACCTCTTCTTCATTCTGCTGGCCCGGTGCATTGATATGAGGGCTGGAGCGACAAAAGCCGTTTAAAGTTTTGAGCATAGAAAGCACACAGCGAGGATGGCAGAGCAGAAAGACAGGAATCTGGCTCCCTGGTGACACTGAGAAACCAGCACGTGGGACTGCATACCTCCCGAGGGCTTCTAAATGAAACATGAATACACTCCTTTCTTCTTTGGTTAATGTGGTTTTGGATTTTACATTATGTGTTGTAAAATCTAATGACAGTTGATTAGATTAGTCGTAAGTTTGAAAATAATTGTAATACTCATTTGATGATCGTACAAAACCCTAACTGCCTAAGTACTGCTTCAGGAATTGGTATACCTCAGACAAACTACCGATAGAAGTAGAAACTACTACTGGGGGAAAAATGTTCCTGTTGAATCTTATTTTTACCACAGATCTTGCTTTTCAGTCCACTCCATAAGGAAAGGAGAAGGAAGTGCTTGCTCAGAACTATCAAAATATTACCAAAACGGCAATTGGAACAGGAGTGATATATTCACTTTCTTACCAAACCAACGCAGGGCCCTGAAGGGTCCCCCTTGGCTCTCCCTCACCCTGTGTCCCACCGTCACTGCCCACAGGACCCTGCTGCTACTGCACAGCTCGCCTGGCTGAGGGTCACCCTACTGGCCGTTCAAGGGCTCCGAGACGTCCCAGCCAAGTCTTCATTTTAATGCCCAGGCGCCATCTGTTATTTCTTCTTGATCTATGGCTACAGGTGAAAGCTCCCAGCAGTAGAAACTCAGAAGCTTTATGGACCCTCATATTGTAAACACTCCACTGAAATTCACAGTTTCCTACGAGTCGCTATTCTAGCTTTTAATATTCCCTTAGTATGATTTCCTAACTGGCCTTGCCTATCAGTAAGATGTATAGAGATTACTTGAGAGTAGGATCAAGTCAAGCCTTTTCCTTTTATAAGGCCACCTACACTTTAAGTTTTATAAACGTCGGGATGCACGTGTATGTGTGTGCATAAGTGCATTTGTGTGCGTGATGCCAGGACTAAAGAGATCGTTGGGAATGTGTGAGAGCTGCAGAAGGAAAGTATCTTTGAATCAATAAAGAGGCATGTTCCTCTCTATACATTGAATGTGCCTCATTGAGTAACACTGGGGGATAAATTGCTACCTTTTAAGTATCTGCACAAGTACTCTATTAATTGTGGATAAAAAAATTAATAGAAGTCATGCACTCCCCTTTTCTAAGTTGCTCTTTCCAGCTGCATCCACATGCAGCCCCATGTTCTTAGCAGAACCAGCCAGCCAGCTGCTGCCAGCCGACCAGAGGTGAAGTCTGCGATGAAAACTGTTCTCAGTCCTAAGGCTAAATTCTCTTATAAAACTAAGATGGAGAAAAAAGATCGCTGAGTTTGAACCCACGTGACATGCATACCTCAGGATGCGGACAGAAATCACATCGACAGAAGGAAAAGATTGCATTATGGCCACGAGTTTGGAGAATCAGGAACCAAAGCTATGGATTGCAAAGTTTGGGTGCTGTTTCACTTCAAGCACAGATGGAAACTGAAACTGTGGCAAACATCATCACCATTCTGCTAAGACCAATATGATTTAGGAAAAGGTTTGTGATTAGGCCGTTGCTAAAAATAGGAAGGAGTTGGGGGGAGGGGGTGCCCACTTCCTGGAAGCCAAAGAGAAGCATTCCTGAGAGCTGTGTGCAACTAAAGGAGGTTCTATTAGTAAGGCCATTCTTTCTATTCCTGTGATTTCCATGTTCTCATATCTAAAATGTTTATATGAATTATCCCTTCCTCAAAGAATTAAATAAAATAGTACATGCAGAGCTTTTATTCTTTTTTAAACTTATTTTAATTCTCACCCAAGGACATACTAAAAGAGAGGAAGAGAGAGAGAGAGAGAGAGAGAGAGAGAGAGAGAGAGAGAAACCACAATTGCTTGCCTTCCCTATGTGCCCTGAGCAGGAATCAAACTGACAGCCTTTCCATGCACAGGGTGACACCCAACCAACTGAGTCAGCGTGGCCAGGCACATGCAAAGGTTTTTAAATAGTTTCTGACATAGAAGCCGCTCAATAAATCCTGGTCACTGAAGTTATTGTCCTCAGGGCTGCACCTGAGGTTTTCAGGACCTGGACTAAAAGTCTAAATGGAGGTGTACATACCATATATATAAATATTTAAGAGTTTTCAACTGATCTATCCAACTTGCTTATTGATGTTAAATAAAATGGGCTCTATCTGATAACTCTGGCACAACAACATAGAAGGCCAAGTTCTCACTCTTTAGAGTTTCTCAACTGGGGATGACAGCACAGAGGGAATTAGCCTCTGGCCCCAGCTCTCAGCAATGGGCTTTTCTCAGCAATTGACTGTTCCCACCTCTAGCTGCATCATGCACTGTGAGGAGTTTTGCTTTCACCTGCAGGACACCCCAGTCTGCACGTAACTACTGTACACAGCAGCTTCCTGGGCCTGAGGAGCACATCCTGCCGTCCGAAAAAGAGGGCTGCTCCAGCTCTAGAATTGGGCATGGGTCTATTTGGGCAGAGATTAAAAGAGGAATTATTGTATTAAAAGCAGTTATTTAAAGCCAACTGAAGCCATCAAATAGCCAGACACTTGACATCATTTAGGACTCTGCCCACTCTCTTTCCTCTTTCTCTAAATCATCAAATTTTTCAAGTACAGGCAAGAAACAGACAGTGGGGAAAAAAGTAACTCCGTGATTTCTTTGAGGTGCCTAATGATGGATTTCATCATAGAATTTCTTGTAACATGGGTATGAGAACTGGAAAGTTGGTTCAACAAAAATGATTTTGTACACAGTTACAGATGATGAAAGAAATGGGTGCTCATATTTAAGGAGGGTTTCAAAACAAACACTTGCTGAATTCAGCATAATGAGACAAGAAAATGAACCCAGAGAAATGAATTCCATTTACAAATAACAAATTTAGAAAATGAAGAGATCTAGTGTAATGGGAAAAGTCTTAAAAACATGTATGTGGCATAACTTTCAAAAATGAATGTTGGTAGAAATTTTAAAATATAATAATTTTTTTTCTCAGATGACATTTTTCAAATTTCATTATGACTTACTTTACTTTTAATCAAAATGTTCTACCTTTCCAAATCAGTTTTGCCAACAAACACTCCTAGTTCGCCAAAATATGTAAATATTTATAATGGACAAGAGCAAAAATAAATTGTTCTCTTCTTAATTTTGTTTGCATAATCACCTAATAAAAGGGAAGTCATAAATAGTTAATTCTTTCTAGTATACAGTTTATTTTAAATGATGGATTTTTTTGGTCCCTTTGACTTATGAAGCTTTCAGTATATATCCTGTTGCATGCATTCACCTAAATCTATGAGAAAAAATGGGTTACGGAGGGTGGGTAAAAGAGAGTGAGGAGGGATAAGTGGTGGTGGAAGAAGACTTGACTTGGAATGCTGAACACACGATACAATACACAGATGATGTATATAGAATTGTACACTTGAACCTACATAATTTTATTAACCAATGTCACTCAAATAAAGTCAATAATATTTTTTAAAAATTGTTTGAGGCATTTGATATTAGTCTCTAATGAAAAGAATCAATGTATCTAGAATAGTTATTAGATAATTTTCTGTCCTTTATGAAGACTGATGATATCATTCTATAGGGTACATTTGACTTTTTGAATCATTAGAGATTCCCCTCTAACACTATTTTTTAAATAACATTTGTAGTTGAATATTTTTAAATTTACAGAAAGATTGCAAAAATGCTATAGAGAATTTTTATATGCCTTTTACACTGTTTCCCCTCATGTGAACATCTTACGTAATCATGATACATTTGCCAAACTAAGAAGTGAACATTCAAAACTGAAAAATTAATATTACTATATTTTTGACTGTTTATATGGGCAAATTGATTAGAATGTCATCTTCCCTGCCCCTAGAAATGTCTGCATCTCCAAAGAGAATCAGTGTTCATAAAGAGGCCAGCTTCAGAATTAATAGAGAGGAAAAGGGACCTCACAAGCCTGGAATCAAATTCATTTGTCTTCTGTTAGTTTCTGCTTTTGGTGGAAACCTTTCTCCTGTGCAGCCATATAATATACACACTTTTGGCTGGGTCATCCTGGATAAAGTCTAAACTATCTAAAGAATGTCTGTCTGAGTAACCCTGGGGTACTTCAATTGCACTGCAGAATCACAGGGAGCACTTAGAAGGCTGGCGGATCCAAGAAATTCCCATTCTAGGAAAACCCTTTATGAATTGGACAAAAAGTTTAGGCCATCATCAAAAGAGCACTCTGAGCCCGGCTGGCTCAGCATTTGGGCATCGACCTATGACCCATGAGATCGAGGTTCGATTCCCCGTCAGGGCACATGCCCTGGTTTCGGGCTCGATCCCCAGCAGGGGGCGTGCAGGAGGCAGCCGATTAATGACTCTCTCATCATTGATGTTTCTATGTCCCTCTCCCTTCCTCTCTCTGAAATCAATAAAGACTATATATTTATTTAAAAAACAAAAAGAACACCCCGAGGAAGGGGCAGTATTGTACTGCCTACAAAGACTTTCAGAGGGAAAATCCCAAGCCCCTGGCTGTGAACAGTTCTGCGTATAGCCCAAGGGAACACAGCATCCCCCTTCCACCAGCACCACAGCCCCACTCCCCCAGGAGCTGGGAACTGTGTCTGGCAAGAATCTCTGGAAGAAACCAGGGACCCAGGAGAAAGGCCCAGCCAATGCAAGATACATGATTACTGACGGGAGACAGGGTGCTTCATTGTTTTCGTAGATAACTTGGAGTCCAGGCTAGGTGTATTGTTCTGCTATACACTATTTTAATGCACATCTTTTGGGGCTGCATTTGTTACCAAGTTTTAAGTACATATCACCAGCTTTTACTAAAATGGCTGAAGTGCTTTCATCTGTCCTAGAAAAATAAGGATATTCACTGGGGAGTTTTAAAATAGAAGACAAAAGTGTGGCCTTCGAGAAAAGAAAGTCCATACTTGAAATCATAGACTAAATCAAAAAAGTTTAACAAGGCTACCATCAATGCAATTCTTCATTCTTCATTTTAAATTAAATCATGCGAATAAAACAATTTTCTTTTTTCTTTCTCTCTTAAGAGCTTCGTACATTATAATAGATATGACATTGAGTGATTGCTAAGTTAATGAAACCATTGTTAGAGTTCTCTACAAGTTTAGAGACAGATTTATAAAAGGTACATCTGGCTGGCTGGCTGCTCAGCCCTACTTCTATCTCTTTTAGTTTTGAAACAGCCTAATCAGGAAACAATTCTGCACAATGTGTCAAAAGGTAAAAACCCATTGGGACAGATCTCAGAATATCATGACACAAAACAGGGTTTTCATGGTTCTGACCCCCTATCCTACAATCTGGGTGCTGTAACATCATTAATTAAACCTGTGAAACTTATATATCCTAAATATTGGCTTAAGTTACAAAGGCCACATGTGGCCTTCTGCCATGGGCCTCCTAGAAAATGTCCCCATGATTTGGGGGGCCAGGTAGGAGCCCCAAACTCTCACACCATCTGCAAAGTTTCTCTTCCAGTTTGGTCATTTGTAGAAAGCCCACTTGTGTTTCAAGGAACAAGATGACAATTTGAATATTTGGTCACCCTTTCACCAATCTGCTTGCATGGAAATATCTGAGTGCTTCTTACTAACCTTAGAAAATTATTTAGCATGAAAGTGTTCATAAAAGTGGCTTTACATAGAGTTTCGTTATTTAAATTTACACAACACACATGCTTCTGAAAGAGCAGGGCATCGGGTGGGGGTAAAGGTTTTATAGGCTTTTATAATTCTGTTTTCTAAAGTTTAGAGCATTGTAGCAATGGTTTCATTAATTTGTGAATCATTCAGTGTCATCTCTGCCACAAAGTACTGGACTTTTAATGGGTTTAGGGAGAGAGAAAAATTATTCTGTGATTTAATTTAAAATAAAAAATTGCAGTTAGTAACTTTGTTAATTTTTTTTTTTTTGGATAGGATTTGGTAAAATCTTCATCACGTAAGGTTATTTTTGTGATGAGAGTATGCATGTTTCCATAATCTTTGTGACAGGGATGATAGAAAATATTGAAAATATTGCATGATGGATGAGCTTACTTATGATATGAAAGAGCGTTTTGAGAAATATAAAAGGTTACAGCAATTGACTTTGGAGAATCCTTTCTCCTACCTCTGATTTCAGCCACAGTTATCTTGGATGTTCTGTGCCCATGTGGACCCCCCTCCGGCTGGCAGCCTCCTGCACGTGCATGCTGGGTGTCCACCTGCTTCTGTTGCAGGGCCTTGTTCTCTGGGCAGAAATGAGAAAGGCAAGAGAGAACAGCTTCTATTCTCTTATATCTTGGATCTCTGTAAAACATTTGTACGGCCAGTTTCCTTATTTGTAGAAAACTAAAATGAAATCATTCTTGAAAGAATTTTGAGACAAGATATCCACCAGGTCTCTGTGCTGTCGGGTCTGGTTCAAATCTGAAGACCTTTGCGTAGAAGCTGGGAATGTATTCATCCATTTATTCAACAAATATTTACAGAGAACTTAAAAAATGTGAGGCCTGTTGGAGGCACTGAGGATATGGCCATGAAACAAACTCATGGTCCTCGAGCAACTTCTAGTCTTTGAAGGGAGACAATTGACGAGTAAAACACCAGTATATCAGAAACTAGGACATTCTGCAGAAGAAATGTAAGGCAGGGATGCCAGTTGAAGGTGGCATTGGAATAGAGACCTGAAAGGCAGGTGGTTATTTGGGAGAAGAAAATTCTAGGCAGAAAGAATGGCAAAGATAAAGCATGGAGACAGGGCTGCGCCTGGTCTGAGCAAAAACTCAGCAATGAAACCAACCTCAGCTTGAACTCATAATTCTTTCTGTCTCAGTTTTGTCATTTAAAAAATTAAGGTAATACTATTAGCAAATTCATTATGAGGATCGATTGTGTCGTTTATGCGAGGCACATAGTATATGTTCAATAAATGCTAGGTCATTGTCATCACTCATCCAGTTTTATGTATTCCACTCTCAAAGGAAACATCAGGGAAGGTTTGGGATTCAGCATATCGCATATTTAGATGAAAATTAAAACTGTTACACTGTGTGGAAGGTTCTCCGACAAACTCCTGGCCTTTCCTCAGCCTTTGCTCGCATTACCAAGGATCTGATTTCGTTGCTCTTGCCTTGGAATGTGGCATGTGCCATGTATCAACCCTCAAAAAGTATCTCTTTGGAGAGAGGGGGAGGTGATTTTTAAAAACCTGTCTAGTCACAAAGGAAAGTCTGGGATGCTTTAGGACTAGAACTGATTTAGTCTTGGCCATCATGGCTAAAGGTGAGTAAGGATTTTCCAGGTAAAGAACGAAAAAAAGAAACTTTTTAGGCAAAGGATGTGTCATATGTAACGTTTCTAAGGTACCAGGTGGATAGTTTGTCCCCTCCTTAGAAGAAACATACTTACCATTTAAGTTTCCTCAGAAAGTATGGGAGCACTTAAAACAATGTAAATATGTAAAGGAATAGGTTAATAAATATAAACATGACTTCTATTTGGTACATGCTAAACGTTCTAGGAGATGCTCTAAAAATCATCATGGTCTTTAATTCTTCCTATGACACATTTCTTCTAATGGTAAATATATCAAAAAACAAGCAGGAGCCACGTCATAAGGATGCAGATACTTAGGACTGCGATGCTTCTGCATGTAGTTTTTTTCAAATCATTTGCTTCTTGTTGCCACAATTCATGATGTACTTGCTTTACAGGCCATATCACCAAGTAACTATGTGTTCCTTCACATTTTGTTTTTAAAAATTTTCTATTATTTTTTAACATAATAAAGGATGTAATTATGCAAGTTTTTATTTCTTTGTAGAGGAAATCTTTGAAGAAAAATGTAAGTTCAAATCTCATATTTAGCTTTTGCTAGCATCTATCTTTAATAATAATTTATTATTTTAAAAATATGCCTAATTACAATATTAGATATTGTAAAACCTCTTTTTACACCATATTATTGGTGGAATCATTAATAGATAAGGAGTTGGTTTCAGGTATAATAATTTGTATTATGAAACAAATATTAGTCAATATTTTGCTCTGTATTAAGATAAATGAGAAAAAGAAAATGGTAAAGGTGAGAATAAGATACTGTAGGATATATACACATACACATATATATATGTATATATATCTCCACACAAAGTCTTCTCTCCCTAACAGTAAATCAGGTGTTGATAAGCCAAATGACAATGTCTTGGGGATACAGCAATGAATTTGCCAGAAGCAGCAGTATGGACTGAGGGTTAAAAATCTACTCATAAATGTAATCAACTCTAATTATGAGAATCCTTGTTAAAATAGTGAAATTGTACATGACTACAGCTCTGTATATCATGTCCTCAAATATATATTAAATGGTAAAAGGTGTCTGCTCAATGTTAAATGAAAACTTTTATTTCACGTGGATTTCATATGGATATAGGAAAACAGTTTGAAAATTATATTTGTGATTTAGTAGGATAAATGCTGGTATCATATAACTTTGAATAAGAAATCAAAAATAATTTATATTTAAAAACCTGTCATTTATGATGCATAAACACCTAGTATTTTGTTAACCATCGCGGTTGCAAATGCAGTTGTAGTCAGGACTTTTAACCTGGATCTACATAGTTCTGGGCATTATGAATAGTTTTCAAGAAGAGTGTAAAACTCCTAAAATTTTAGGCATAATCCATGATGTGTATATTTTAGGAAAATCATTCATGACTCTCATCAAATTTACAATATATCCATGACACACAGAAAATTAAGAACCACTGCTCTAAGGACCCACCTCATGTAATTCATAAATCTGTTTACCGACTAATTGCCTCTAGCATCTAGATTTCTTTTTAGTGCTTTCTAAATGTATTTTTACAAAAGTAAGAGAAAAGACTTTTTAGCACTGTAGTAGGGTTTCTGTGTATCTTTTAGTATGTGGAGAATGATGAAGCCAAGTTAAGCTCTGGGTGCTGGGGAATTCAGGTTGGCTCAAGTATTAGTAGAAATCCCGCACATCATCTTTACCTGTAGACCTTGCTTTTGTATTACTTGCAAATGGCTAAAACTATAATAATTAGTAATTACGGAGATAGATATGGTCTATGTTTTATGCTAGCATATAGATAAAGGTCAATATTTTGTCAAGTCCTCGATCTTGAATCCTTTTTATGTGATTGAGAATGTAATTATACTGTAAGTTCTGGGTCATCCCTGATCTCTCTAATTCTGTCCTGATTCATAATGTGATAATCACCCCAATAATGATTTGGTGAGGTATGGATTATGTTGATATGATGATAGATACAAAAAATCTTAGAAGACATAGTCATACTGATTGATTCTCAGGAGATTTTAGTCTAATCCCATGACTGGCACACATTCTACCCAATTTAGACTTGGCTGCCTTGACCACTGGGGAAAAAAGAAACGTTTCTGCAGTACTTTCCCACTTGAAGAGTGGAATTTCACAATTAATTCTATTCCAATCAGTTACTCTCCAAATATTGAGTACTTTTAAATCAAAGGCACTATGCAGGAGATTAAAGTGGTATGAAGAGCCCCTACCCTCAAGATGCTGACTATCTAGGAGGAAACCATAAAAGGTCAGAATATTTTCAAGTGTTAACGTTTCCAAAGAAAGGTACATATTTGATGTACCAGTGTCATAAAGTGGTATTAGGACTACCAAGTATATTCATTTTTGTGACACATTTGCAGATGGTGACCTTCTATATGATAATCTTGGTGCATTTCCTTAGAAAACTCTGTTTTTCAGAAGTCTGTTGCTCTACGACGTTTGGTTCTTGAGATTTATGCTCCTGTGCAGTCTGGGCCTGAGCTTCATTAGCACCTGATTTACCACGAGGGCAGATGGTTATTGGAAATAAAAAGTCAGCCATTTCCTATGATTAAATCTCTCATGGGCTGCATCTCCCTCTTAGCTATTTCCTTACTATTGCATATGATTCATTCCCAAGCAGAACAGTGATTATTACATGATTGTTAAACCTAAAGTGGAAAGGAAAGTAGATTATTAGAAAAAGTCTAGTAGCTTATTAATATATATTATGTGCTACAATGAAATGATTTTACCAAAGTATTAGCAAGATGATAGATTTATGGGTGATAACGAAAATTACTCTATTGTGATGACTGAATATAACAAAAAGAATTCAGAATTTTTCTTTCTTTTTTCTTTATGCTTGCTTTGCTTTAAGGCATTATTGCTTAAAACGATCATCCCCCAAATGCCTCCTCATCGTGGTCACTTGCCAGTACTTCAGGACAAATTATTTTGAGTCTAGTAGGCAAAGGAAGGGAAACTCCAGGATTGTTCATTGCTGTGTCTATATTTTTGAGCTAAGAGGAAAGCAAGACTTTGTTTGCAACAGAAATAGTTCACTTGTTTTATATGATTGGAAATAATTATCTTATTCTTTCACTTGCCATTTTTCTTTTATGTGAACAATGAAAGAGGTTGAGAAATGTCATCACCCTTTCAGATTTCTGCACACTCTTTCTTTATATTATACTGATTAATAAAGTTGACCACATAGTAGAGTCAGTCTGTGTACAAAAGAACCTTGTCGATTTGCTGGGTTATTGCTATATTTAATTGCCCTCTCATATTCCTTTTCTTCTATGGCAAAGTCTAATTGTTCAATTGAAAGACAAATACAACCGCAATTACCAGAGCTCTTTTCTCTCTAATTCATTTCCATTATTAAATTTATTTAGGTTACTTAGTTTCAACTCTGAGGGTTTAAATATGCAAGGAGTTTTAACAATGAAACTCAAGCCCTGTTCTGCTGATCTTTTAGGGACATGCTTTGCTGCCATTTCCTGATGCTATTGCAGCAAGTAATTACATCAAAAAAATAAAACACACACACAAAGAAATACAAATTCCTTATAAACACTTCTACCAACAGCATTCATGAAACAACAGATTTGTCATGCAGCTAAATATCGGGCCCTAACCTACCAACGAGATCTTGCAGCGGGCTAAAGATTTCTCGATCCTGGGCCTTTGGCTTTCTCTCAGCTGTTTTGAGTGTCTGTTTCCTACCACAGGGGCCTTTGTACTTAGTCACCTTCTTCCCTATTCCATAGCATTTTCACAGTGTTACTGAGAGTGCCCAAGACATCACTATCTTTCCTGCTCTACCATGGGGCAGAGATCGTAGGCCAAGGTTAGGGAAGCTTTTGCTGACTTTTGTATATGTTGTGCTTAGCACAGTGTGACATATATAATAAATTTGTGTGTCCTTTATCCGTTTATACACAGCACATCACACCAGAAGCTAGTGGCTTAAAACAACAGCAGTGCATTGCTTCTCGTATTTCTGTGTGTGGGCTGGGCAGCTCTTCAGCTGCCGTGAGCGGGTGGATGAGCTGGGGGCTGGGCTCAGCTAGGATACTGGATCTTCCTCTTCATGTCATTTCCATCCTGGGCTTCCTCACAACATGAAGATCCATGACAATGATCCCAGAGGGGGAAAGTGGCATTTACCAGCCGCTTGAGGCCTAGACTTTGGGACTAGCACACCATCATCTCTGCTACATGCTTTTGGCCAAACCCAGTCACCAAGGCTAGTCCAGGTTTATGGGGTTGGGGAAAGGATTTATCTTTGGAAGGGAGAAGTGGCATAGGGCCATGCATATAGGTTTGGGAAGAATTTGTGCCCATTAAACAGTCTACCATTGTATTCAATGATACTTTAATTAACTATAAATTATCCTTTAATTTTAAAGACTAGTCTAAGAATCAGCTGAATTAAATGTTGTAGGCTTTGTTTTACTGACTTAGGATTTTTTATGTACACTCTGCTCTAAAATGAGAAATGGAGAAAGTGGTTCATTAATTCTAACTGACAATAGGTGATCTAATTTTATATTTTGACAAATAATGACTCTGAGCAATATGAGAGCAGGAACTGATGAGTTTTCAGCAACTAGAACACAGCCTGACATATAAGAGGTGTGGAGTAAATATTTGTGAATGAATAGCAAAAAGAATAGACTTTGCTTTCTTTGGCCTTTCCCTTTCATGTTCCCAAGGCATTCGCTTTTTTGTTTTCATCTGTCTCTAATGAGTAAGTTCTAAATTGTTAGGGAAATAACTGAATAGGAAACAGAGTTCCTGCTCACACAGGTGATTCCATGAATCCATACTAATGAATTCTGGCAAGATTAAGTGACACAAAAACATATAAGTAGGAACAATTTTATGATTATTTTATGAGTATTTGACCACTTACTAAAAAAGAGCCTCCAGGGGATTTTGTTTTTGTATTGATAGATACAAAATGAAATGAGATAATCTCTCCAGTCTCTATAATCTGTTCAGAATAGGAAACATCTCTAAATGAGTCATTAACCTAAGTAAGGGACTGTAAACATTCAATAATATTCAGGATGGGGTGACTTTGATACTGAACCGAGGTTTCAATTATAGTTACACTTTTGTAGAGAAGCAGGTCACTTTGTTCTTTTTCAGTTGAAAAATGCAGATGACTTACTTAAATTCTGGGAACCAATGAAACATGTTGCTAACTATTTTAACAGAAAAAGTGGTGGTTTATTGATGGTGATGCAAATTGAAGATAGTTTTATCTTATAAAAATCTTTCCACCTGGAATTCATCTCCGTTTATTATCTGTTTCTATGGGCATAATTTCAAACAAGAGAAAATAGTATGGGTGAGGCATATTGTAAAAATAAAACAGTCATAATACTGGAGGGGCCATATTTCTTGTACATTCACCTTAGAATTATCTACCGTGTACTCAAATACACCAACACAATGAAGAATCCCCAAATGATCATACCGACATCTGTCAATTAGTTTATATACGAGTCAGCCTGAATATTTTATATAAATTATAGCATCTTGTCTGGAAACAAAAACAGATCATGATATTTCAGGGAGTCATCTACGCCCCTCAAGATATATATCAGTGTCAAAAAATGCAATCTAAATAATAATGGATTTGCTGATTCATGTGTTAGACTATATAATTCTTCAATTTGATTAAAATATCAATATCTTCAATATAACTCAAGTAGTCTGATTCCCATCCTTATCATTTTTGTACAGGATAATTAATATGTCTGTAAAACCACTCCTCTATAACAGTGAAAAAAGGAGAATTGCCCCATTTTTTTAGTTCTAGTGTGAGAGAAGTTTTAAGGTGAACAGCATTTTGAAAATGCAAAGTTTGGCTTCTTGTTACAGAATTGGAACAGGATTGCTGATGTGTGAAGAAAAACAAAAGATAAAACACTTCACTAATTTTCAGAGAATAGAAACAAGTTTGAGTAAAACTTTTTTTTTTTTAAAGTTGTGAAGCTGTGGTAGTCTTCACAGAATATAGGTAAGGGAAATGATGTGTGAAGGAACTAGAGAGGTGTCATTTTTTTTTCTTTATTTTTACAAGTTTTATAAAATATAGCATCTAAAATTGGTTAGGAGAAATAAGTGAAAATGTAGCAAGGTGTAATTTGTTCTAATGATACATAATCATTGTCTAAAATAGGAAAATTAATTGACCTTTCGGTGCTAAAAGTATATTTTTCAATAATAGTTTTGTAATCTTTTTTAATATGTTGAACTTCTTATGTTGTATGTTAAAACTGCTTTGTCTAGTGATTTCAGATGTCATTCATATTTTAATATGCAAAGCAAATATCATTAAACAGGATTATTTATACTGTCGATTCCGTCTCATAGTTGCTAGATGTACAGAGTTACCAGTCAATTTATATTCTAGCTGTAAACAGTTGTTCATGAGTCAGGACAGAAAATCAGAGTTTTCTTTACTATGAAACCTAGTGAAACTACTACATTTAATTAACTTCCCTGAAATTAAATAGGCACTCCTTAAATATCTGTTGAACTATATTAACATTAAAAAAACAACAACAACCCTTTATATTCTTATACTTGGTGCTTAAATAGTTGATTAGCTTAGTACATTCAGTAAAAGCAAATAAATAAGACACAAAGGGAGGAAGGCAGGGAGGGAGGGAGGGAGGGAGGGAGGGAGGGAGGGAGGGAGGGAGGAAAGAGAGAGAACCAAGAAATTCAGTTGGTGAATATGCAGCAAGCCATTCTTCGCTATCTAGTGCAACATATTAAATTTGTGTTATCCGCCTAGTTGTCCCTGCTGCCTACAGAGCCTATTTGGGGTTTCCAGCAGACCACCTAGTGGGCAATATCCTGAGTATGTGGCCATAGTCCAATCTATACTCATTTTGGTAAATGCAAAAACATAATTGCATCACGGCGCCCAGAATGACCAGGCTCTTACTCACTCGCTCAAGTTTACCAAGGAATAAAATTCACATACCTCTTACGATAGAGGGAAGGTGGTGGTGTTTCCTTTCCAGGGATTAAGCTACACAGTTCCAGAATTTAAGACATCATATTCCTAATATCAAAATCCATGGGAAGTCATATTAACTTCCCGATTGCTTGGTAACTATGCAATTGGAGCAAAGGAGTGAGGCTAGGTTGAGAAACTCTGTTACCTAGAGTCTTTGGAAAACCTGACCAAGGTTCTTCGTCAGGAAATCCTGCTATTCTAATTTACCGTGTACAATCTTACATGATGTGATATTGGGGGTGTGATTTCTAAACCTCATTGTGTCTGCCTGTGGCCATCCTCAGTAACAATAGCAATCGTTGCTATCACAAACTTTATTTAATCTTCCTAATAATTTTCTTAGGGCAAGTTTTGTGATTGTAAAATATCTATTTTAATAGTAAACATTGAATTATTATTGAAAGATATTAAGTACAAAACATGCTTGGACATTGTTTAAATATTTTGTGGGTTAAGTACTTCACTTTATGACATCATTAATTTATTATTGCTCTTCCGGGGGCTTAGTAGGTATACAGACTTCTTCAGTATGGACTCTGCAATGTGGCACCACTGCTTCTATCCTTTCCATCTTAACTCTCCTGATTATTTCTAATGTGCAGCAACAAGCAGAGAAAAAGAACATTTAGGGAAAAATAATTCATCAGTATTATTATATAAAGTTTTTGTAGGCAAAAAATACTCATACAACCACATATTTTTTACTTTTTAAAAGAGAATTGGAAAAATTATTTTAAAAGTATACTAAAATATTTGATACGGGAGCATTCTTTTCATATACTTACACTGGAGAAACTTTCTTTACTCTTTTGAAAGTAATTCAGGTTAAAAAATGTATTTTTAGAGTATCCATCTTATTTCACAAACTAAGACGGAGTGTTATGTGATTCTGTCTGAAGCTTCTATGGTTTGTTCCATTGTCTCCTGGGGACTTAACAAGCATATCTTATGAATGAGCATTAGATACAAGCATTTTTACACGTCATTAAAAAAATTATATCTTTTTGTTTGGAGACATGAAAAATGATTGTTCTCTTTGGTGTGAATATAAAATGTCCCCACTGTAGTAATTACAGCCATGTTTCTTTCTTATGAAGTAATATTAACATAATTCTCTTGCTATGAGAGAAGTATAAATAGCTATTTTAAAATAAAACATGGGTTTGAGGGTTTCAGTAAAATGTAGTTCTTTTTAAAAATATAATGATATAGAATTTGAGTTACCTCTGCCTCTAGAATGTTCATATGGATAGAAATTGCCATAAAATTGTAGTTTCAGATTTCTACAAGCAAATATATAAATTGTATACACTCAAATGCTTGATACTATAATTTTTATAAATTGTACTAAAACTTCTCAATTATTCCTATACCGCAAACTTCGAGCACCCTTTTTCATAATCACTTATTAGTGAATTTATAGTTACCAATCAAAGGAAAAAATTAATTGCTGATCTCATTCGAGTTGGGTGTGGGCTTAGTTCTTTAAAAATGCCTGTTACTGAAGTCCCTACAGACGGCATTTAGTTTCTAGGAGACTTCAAGAGGTGACAGAAATGTAAACCACAGGTGCCCCCACTTTACTCCGATACTGACCCCTGGGTGTTGCGCTGCCAAGGCCCGGGCCCTGCCCACGTGCTGCCCACGGGCGCTTTCTCCCGAGCTGCAGGTTTCAGACTCAGCTCACCCACTGGGGAAATCAGCTCCCACTCTTCCCTTCCTGGTGATTTGTGGTATGTTTTTTAAAATAATACCTCACTACATTTAGGAATATATGAGTAACTCTATAACTAATGTTTAATGTCTCTTGGCAATGAAAAAGAAATAAAACTCAATTCTATGACATCAATGTACCACTCTGAACACTTACTGCAGCGACTTTCAGCCTTTTTCTTCTCATGGCGCACATCAACTCATTACTAAAATTTTGTGGCACACTGAAAATATATTTTTGCCTGTCTGACTCAGAAAAATAGGTATCATTTTGATTTCATTCGCACTGGATGGCTATTGGTGTGTTGGCACACTGGCTGAATAGTGCTGACTTACCCCATTGCTCTAAGTCAACAGTGCAGCATCTCTCATCACCAACACTGTTAGCTAAGTTTAAACTCAGGCTCTGCTTCTAGGAGATTCCATCAAATTGTGAGACTGAGTTTTATTATTAAAATAAAGTTATTGAATTGTTAGAAACATTGTTCACCATGAGAAAATAATTTTAAAAACAGATTTAAAATGATGGTTGCAATACTTTCATTAGAGGGCAGAAGTGAAAGAAAGCTAATGAAAAAGATGAGATTTTTTGAAACATCCTTAATGAGTAAAAAATGTTCATTTTAAATCCATTTTTAACTAAGCTCCTTAAGACATTATGTTTTTGCTTCCATTTCAAAAGCGAAGATTAAAAAGGACTTTATTTTTTCATTTAATGAGTATGCTATCCATACAGAATAGATAGAATGCCTTGGTTAAGGAGGCTTGGAAATGGATTCAGGAGTCCAATAGAAGATGTTTTAGCTTTCCATGTTAAATGGCCTTCCTATATTGCCACTTAATATATAAAGTAATAAAAGAAATACACCCATGAGAAAGCTGACCGTTCATTTAAGAGTAATTTCACTGAATTAAAACTTTCTATGTTTATTACTTTTGAGCTTTGTACTGTGAGGTAAATGAGGCAATTTCACCCCTCCCTGTATGTTGCATATTTGTTAGAAACGAGTTTCCTACCTAATTAGGTTCTTTGGAATTCTTTTTGGGAAATACACTACCAATTCACATTTTGTCTCTTTTGTTTCATGTTTGCTGTGTTAAAATTACTTAGCAGACAAAATCCAAAACAAAAACAACACCATGTAAACCAGGAAGAAAAATTCCAAGAAAAATACTTTGCTAGAAATTAAATTATTTACCTGAAAGTTTACAACTTGGAGAAGTAAATAATAGCTAAATTTCATGACAGAAATGACTTTTTACTTGAGAAAAAAATCCAATATTCTATATTTCATATATTTCCCCCAAGGACACGTAAATAAACAAAATTACTGTTCAAGAAAATGCCTGGTAAATATGAGCATTTTTACCTGAAAATTTATTCATTTTTACCTGAAGTTCTGGTAGGCAAGCACTTTAAATATTAAACTGAAACCTGTAGACTTACAATTAAATTCACTGAATGAGATTTTAATATATTAACAACTTAAAATTATAATAGTATGAATAACTCTTTTTGGTGAGGCATTTGTCATCATGCTTGCAATCACAAAATTGGTCTTTGAATACAGTAAATACGACTTTGGTTTGAACATTTCACAGTGGGTTAAATCTTCAATTTTCTTCCTTTTAAGGTCCACAGCTATATGTTTTCTCTAACAAATTTGAGTTTGAATTATTTGGATCATTTTCTAATGTGAGCCGTAAAAGTAAATAGCATACATGCTTAAATGTGGTGGGGTTTTGTTGCATTTCTACAACCCAAAGACCCGTTGGGTTGAAAAAAAAATAAAATTTAACAGCTTTTAATTTGTCATGTGGAATCTGATTCTATGTGCTTTTTATTACCTCCATATATTTATCCAAGTGAAGCATAAAATGGTTGTAATAATGGAGAATTTAAAGCAGCTTTTGCACATGAGCAGTAATGCTAACTAATATGGTGAATAAAAACTGAATGTAAATTCTCAGAATTTCTGTTTATTGTGTTTACTAAGGTGTATGTTGGTTAGCTGATATAATAAGCTCCTCCTCATCCTAACTAAGCTATAAAGAACTTGGATGAACAGAATGGAAGAAATAAGGAGTGGTCATTTACGTGCAATCAGAAGCTTCATATTCCTATTTAATTTTCAAACTGCAATACAATATAGATTCAGTAACAGAACCTGTTGAAATATAAGCTCACAGCCCTTTGCTGGGGTAAAGCTCTGATATGCCATGTATGCTTCCAGAGATACCTAGGTGGGGCAGAAATCAGTACATCTAAAATTACCAGTTCTGCCCAAGAGGAGTGGCTCAGTGGTTGAGCATCAACCTATGAACCAGGAGATCATGGTTCGGTTCCCGGTCAGAGCACATGCTCGGGTTGCGGGCTCGATCCCCAGTAGGGGTGTGCAGGAGGCAGCCGATCAATGACTCTTCATTATTGATGTTTCTCTCTCTCCCTCTCCCTTCCCCTCTCTGATATCAATAAAAACATTTTAAAAAATAAAATAAATAAAAATAAAGTCACCAGTTCCTATTGATCCTACCTCATTTATTTCTCTTAATATGATCTCCTCTTCTTCATCTGTGACTTGGTTTGGGCCTTCAATTATATTACATGTGTACTATTCCAGCAACCACTTTTCTGTCCACAATGCCCACATTTCAACATTCCGGCCCACTTACTCATTTCTGCTAGACTTATTTGCCCACATAACAAAGCTGGCTATGTTACTCCACTGCTAATAAACTTCTGTGAGCATCCTATTAATCAATAATTTCAAGTCCAAATCCTTAACTTGGCCTGCGTGCTTCTGAAGCGCACCCTTGTTAGCTTGCAGTCCACATTCTCTGAGGTTGTATTGCACTCCTAAAAACACCCAGAACTCCTCACATATTCCTCCTGTTTGCCATCTCCTACCTACATGTTCAAATGCTACCTTCTCTTCTAAAGCTCTCTGGACTCCCCAAGGAAAAAGTAGTTGATTCATTGAAGGGTTTTCTCACAATATGTGGCTCATTTTTCACTTAGAGATTAAATTTTAAATTATTTTATATGCCCATGATCTTACAACATTCTGAGCTCCTTATAAACTAAGATAATTGCATTTATATTTGTATCTGTAGCACTAGACACAGTAGCATATGGAAGTGAATGTTCTCTCTAAACATTTGTTAAATGAATGAATGTATGAATAAATGAATCCAGAAAGTTCTGGATAAAAGTCCAACACAAAAAATGTTTTTAGCAAACTTGCTGATTGTAGAAAACAGTTCCAAAAGTCATGAAATGTCTACTAATTACTATTCTAAGGTTGAGACCACCTTATACAGACCAATATTTTCCTTTCAATATACTGAATGATATAATTTTTCATCAGAATAATGAATCATTAGGAAATTTTTAAAAATTTTATATAATATTCGCCAATGTACAAAATTATAAAAATACATCTATAAAGTAGGTATTTGATTGATTTTAGTATAAACTTGCATGTGCCCAACCATCGTGGCTCAGCGGTTGAGCATCGAGCTATGATCCAGGAGACTGAGGTTCGATTTCCCCATCAGAGCACATGCCTGGGTTTTCGGCTCAATCACCAGCAGGGGGCATGCAGGAGGCAGTCTATCAGTGACTCTCTCATCATTGATGTTTCTCTCTCTCCCCCTCTCCCTTCCTCTCTCTGAAATCAATAAAGATATATTAAAAAATAATAATAATAAAATAAACCTGTACATAGGTTCAAGCCCACAGATCTTGGTGTTAAATGTATGTCCCAGTTCTAACTACTATTATCTAATTTTATGCGCTCAAATACATGAAATTAGGCCATAACCCAAAGAAAATATTGCCTAGAAAGAGTAAGGATTCAGGTTGCTAAAATCCAATGGAACCTATAGTGTTCTTTAGATTACTGGCCTGAATATGTGATTGATATAAGAGGAGCTAATGAAAAATTTTTATTAAATTAATAAGACCTTATATGAAGCTAAATATTATTGAATGCATCTAGATAGATGAGATTACTTTTATAATTTGTAATGTCATACCAAGAACTTTATTTAATATGGCGTAATAATAAGCACTGTATTAGGTTTCATGTCATTTTCCATAACTAAAATAGGGTTTAATTAAGTAGTAAGGTACTTGCCAAATGTCTTTTTAATTGTTGAAATGTTTTACATGCTAATGTGAAAGGTACATAACAATATTTATGTCAAAAAGAATAATTTGATGTGAGAGGCATATTTGAATATCATAACATAATTTCTTTCTGTTTGTCTTTATGTATGAAAATATGTATCTAATTTACCTATTTTCTTCTAATTGAGGACATGATACCTTATTAGAATATGTATAATTAAAAACTGCATTTTTTCATGAGAATGAATTTTTAAATCCAATACTTGGTAATGTAAAAATCTAGTCAACCTTTGTAAAATTATATTAAATGATCATAAATTTAATTAACTGTCACAAAGAAATAATGATATTCCCAGTGGGTCATGGGAGAAGATAAATTTTGAACATCTTACATCCAGATTAAATACTGGAATATTTTAAACTATATTTTCTTTGAAACTTGTGTTATATTTATAAAATATTATATCTTTAGCTCTCTGCAGTATCATAATTTCCCAGTATTGTTCATTTAAAAGAGGGCAATCTCTTAATGAAATAATTAATGGTTATCTACCCACTACTGAATTTTGTCTTTATGGATAACTACAATTTTTAATATGCTATCCAGTTATGTTCATTTTTGTTGAATACACAGCCATCTAGAAAATCCTGGCATTTGTAGCTTAGTTTCTTTAATTCCCATGAAAAGCCAAGATTTTTTCTCTTTATGAGTGGCAGATCTAAAATGAAGTTGTCCAAGAACAAGCTAAGAATAATAAGCAGTAAAGCCATATATTAAAACCTGAGCAACCAGCATATAGAAAAGTCAAAGATATACTTGAATCTGTCAGATCAATACATTCCTGTAATTCCCTCAGGGAACAATCATACAATTTGACACCAACATTTAAGCTTTGAAAATTATGTGACCATTTATTACATTGGGGATAGTACACGTCCTCAAAGCTTTTCTATTACTTATAACACCAGACAGGCCTACCTCATTTTAAAAATCCTTTTTGTTATTGATAATTGCCTAAGCTGCTTGTTGCTTTTCTTTTTCAGAATGAAGAACAAATTTTGGTATTTTGAGTTTGGCACCTCTGAAACTTTCTCAGCCACCTGCAAGAAACTACATGAATCTGTAGAAATAGAAGTAAGAAAAATGAATTTTCTTTTCTAATACTATGAAGTGGCTTGAGTTTGGTTATTAATATGTTTTTGGTAGTCCATGAAAGAAGTTATGTTTTGAGCAATCCATATAACTTTACCAATGATTCTAAAAACTTATTTCTGTCACTCACTGGGAATCTAGCACTGCTTGAAGTATTAGTATAAAGTTAAGTTTGAGTATGGGTTATTTTAATGCAATAGAAAAGGAGAGATGGAACACAACTTTAGAAACCAACAGAGAAGTTACTGAGCATAGCGTGGATTTAAAAAGTAAGATAAAAGAAAGTACTTGAAGGGGAGAAGAGTTGCAAGATATATTAAAAAAAAAAAACACAAAACTTATTATTTTCAGGTCTCAATACCTTATAACCTTTAAAACACAGTTCATGGAAAAAATTGTACTTACTTTCATGAATACAGGTTAAAAAGTATACTTCTCCATTCCATTCCCATTCATTAACTAGATTTTTTTAGTTCCTGGGGTTACCATTTCCCTGTTACATTTATAGGAAGTGGAAAAACCAAGGTAGAGAGCAAAGAGAGCAAGAAATGATACACTTTAAAAAGATTTGTAGCAAATAGGTCTACCAAAAAATATAGACACTGTAGAACTAAAAGTTTTGGAGATGGGTTATAATAGAAAATGACTTAGCTTTATTGAGAGATTTTAGGGGTTAAAGAAAAAAGTAAGCTATCTTTTGATAAGTGGTAAAGACAAACCATAGGAACAGAACTATGAAACAAGAACATTTAATTATTAGCTGATATGAATTGAGAAATATTGCCTAGAACAGTTTTCATTGAAAAAAATAAATGCATAACTTGTCTTCTGAGACCTAAAGCATTAGTGCCATGTATTCAGCTAGTAAGTTTGGGAAACAAAAGCAGTTATGGGCCACAGAGAATCATAGTGGCCTGGGCTGGTTCTTCATTATCTTACCTTTCTAATTAACTGTTAATGGTGATAACAGCAAAGGTGGTATTATTTCAGAAGGTAACTTCTTTTGGTCTTTCATTTAATCATGAATGGTGGATAAATTGAAGTATTAGAAGGAGAATTGGTGGTCACAGAATGGAATAAGTCCCTCATGACTGAATTAGATCATAACCCTGAAAAGCAATGTAATCACAAAAGGTGAAGGATTTGGGCTCAACATTGACTTACTATGATTACTGTTTATGAAGATATATATGTGCATGTATTATATATATATATATATATATATGTGTGTGTGTATATATATATGTGTGTGTATATATATATATGTATATATATGTAGTGTTATATTGTTGTATTTGTGCATATGCACATATATTTATTAAAATACCTAGATCTCCCTTTCCTTTCTAAAATCTAGTTTTAAAAATTCTTTATATAGTGGATGTTGAGCAATTCTTACCCTCCGAATGCTCAAAGAAAATCTACAGAAGAAGGCAAAAATGAAAAATAAGTATGGCTTCTGGTTAAATGTAGGATGCAGGCTCCACCTCTCTTTACCTTATCCTATTACTGGATACAGATTGGGGGGAAAAAATCTATAGGACACTCTGTGTTAATGGATAGGAAAACTCAATATTGTCAAGATGTCAGTTCTTCCCAACTTAATCTATATATTCAATACAATCCCAACATTATTTTGTACTATTGACAACTGATTCTAAAGTTTATATGGAGAGCTAAAAGACCCAGAGTAACCAGCACAATATTGAAGAACAGAACTGGAGTACTGACACTATCTAACCTCAAGACTTAGCATAAAGCTACAGTACTCAAAACAGTGTTATATTGGTGAAGGAAAAGACAAACAGATCAATGGAACAGAGTAGAGGTCCCAGAAATAGACCACCATAAATACAGTTTACTGATCTTTGACAAAGGAGGAAAGGCAATACAATGGAGCAAAGAAAGGCCTTTTAACAAATGGTTCTGAAACAAATGGACACCCACAGGCAAAAAGGGAAGAAAAAAGAAGAATGTAGACATAGATTTTCACTCTTAACAAAAATAGACTCAAAATGGATCAAAACACCTAAATGTAAAATGTGAACTTATAAGACTTCTAGAAGATAACATAGAAAAAATCCTAGATGGCCTTGGATATGGTGATGCCTTTTTAGATACACTTTATTTTTTTATTTTTATTTTTATTTTTTAAAAATATATCTTTATTGATTTCAGAGAGAGGAAAGGAGAGGAAGAGAGAGAGATAGAAACATCAATGATGAGAGAGTCATTGATCGAGCCCACAACCCGGGCATGTGCCCTGACAGGGAATTGAACCCCGATAGCCTGGATCCCGGGTCGATGCTCAACTACTGAGCCACGCCCGGCTGGGCTAGATACACTTTAAAGACATAAGGAAATGATTGATAAGCTGGACAACGTTGAAATTAAAAACTCTACTCTGTGAAAGACAATGTCAAGAGAATGAGGGAACAAGCCACAGATGGAAAGAAATTATTTGCTAAAGACATGTCTCATAAAGGACTCTGCTCCAGACTATAACTCTTAAAAACTCAACAATAAGAAAATAAACAACCCCACTGAAAAATGGGACAAAGATTTTGACAGATGCTTCACCCCGATGCAAATGAAAACAATGAGACACCACTACCACCTATTAGGAGACTGAAACATCAAATGCAGGTGCGGATGTGGAGAAGCAGGAGCTCTCATGCATTGCTGGTGGGAATGCAAAGTGGAAGAGCTACTTTGGAAGACAGCTTGGCACTTTCTTACAAATCTAAATATACTCTTAACTATATAATCCATCAATCATGCTCCTTAGAGTTGAAAATGAAAAGGAATTGAAAACTTAAGTCCATGAAAAAACCTGTACATGGATATTTTTAACAGCTTAATTAATAATTGCGAAAACTTGGAAGCAAAAGAGAGGTTTGTCAGTAGCTGAATGAATACATACATCCACACAATTAAATATTACATGTGTCACGAAATAAAAAACGTTCAAGGAAAAGGTTGTATCATCCAGCAAAAGACATCTGAGTGAAAATCAATGTGTAAGACATTGATTTTAAAGTTAATAAACAATGAAATTTGTGATTTCCATAGAACAAAATCATTGTGCCTTACATCTTATAGAAAAACTATTAAGAATGTTCCCCTAAGAATCTGGGCAACTAGAACTAAGTTATTGTTCTTAGGCTGGTGTTTCTACATGCCCTTCTAGTCTGCCTTACCAGCTCTGTACTTACTGGCTTGTGGAAACCACTGCAGAACATTTATAAATCAGAACTAGTGCTGTGCACTTTCCATTCTCTTGTTGCATATCTTGAAATAGTGTTATGATCTTATGTTTGTCTCAATTCTAAAATTGGGTGGGTGGGTGGGTGTGTGTGTGTGTGTGTGTGTGTGTGTGTGTGTGTGTGTGTGGATGGTAATATAAAATCTGCTTCTGGCCTTTTTAATGAATCCAGTCTATCATATTAGGAGAATACGCCTTTCTACCCTCAAGGTTACTTCATAATTAAATATAACAAAAGCAGCAATTTGGAAATTCGATTCTGTTTCCTGTTGCTGCCTATTTGGCCTAAAATTATACCAACTATGGTTTGAAAATATATACTGGAGAATAAAACCACTTCAGTACAAGAGTACCTCATGTAATGGGTACAGTATATATATTTTATAAGCAGCTTCTTCAAAACACAGCATTTACTGAATGACCCTTCATTTCACATTTCTCTTTCATACAGGAAGGTTGTTTTCCAAAACGGGTGAATATTTGGAATAATATGAATATCATTGGGTACTAGTTTATCATGATATAGCTAAGATTTATCTATTATTAACTATACCTCATGCTTGGTGCTAAGCAATGTACACACATTATTTGATGAAGTTTCCCTCAGAATCCTTTGAATTACAGAAAGTTTATGCCTCCATTACAGAATTGAGCAGATAAACCTTTTCTTTAGTAATTTAAGAGAAGTAAGGATTGTGTTGCTGCCAAAAGGTTTACATATAAGGAAACAAATAAATTATAGGTTTAATTTTTTAAATATATCTTTATTAATTTTAGAGAGAGGAAGGGAGAAGGAGAGAGAGAGAAACATCAATGATGAGTCATTGATCGGCTGCCTCCTGCACCCCTGCCCCCCACTGGGGATCGAGCCTGAAACCGGGCATGTGCCCTGATTGGGAATCGAACCATAATCCCCTGGGTCATAGGTCAATGCTCAACCACTGAGCCATGCCGGCCAGGCAAATTGTGGATTTTATACATATGTGTGTGTGTGAATATACAAAATGACAATGTATAATATATATGGTGAGAGAGAGATTAACAAAGTTGAAATTTTTAATTTTCAGAATATCAGTTATTTTCTAACTTCATTACAAACGATAAATAAAAAATAAAATGAAAAGTTTTAAAATTTCAATATAATATAGTAAAAGCAACGTTTGTATTAAACTATTTGGCACATGCACCTAAAGGTCTCAGGTCAGCATCCATCAATGAAACTACAAAGTTCATGGATTTTTCATTTACTCCATATACCAAGCAAAGCTCATGAGAGAATAAAGTAGCCCATCCTCCAAAGTATGTGGTTGTCAGTGAGACTGGAAAGGATGGTAAGAGTTAAGGCCAAGAATTTCCATCCCAAAATACTGAGATTTGTCTTAAAGGTTAAGTACTTCTACAAAACCTTAAATGATTTCAAGAATTAATAAATGGCAATAAGAGTGTCAGGGACACAAAATAAATTAGCAAGATTAGAAAGATCAGATTCTCATCGCCTGCCCAGTAACCTGCAAAGCACAGAGCTGTTAAAGGCAATAGGGTCGAGTTTCTTAACTTAGGCTGTGCCCACCAGTATCAAAATCATCCTGTGTGCTCTTTCAACATCCATTTAAAGGACCTTCATCTAGCCTTAGTCCTACCACCACACTACCTTGGAGCAGGGGAAATGAATCTTGTGAAAGGTCATTCTTTTTTGCTTTTTAAACCACTTTATTGAGGCACGGTTGAAATACAAAATAGCTGTATATATTTAACGTGTACAACTTCTAAGTTTGGAGATAAGTATATAGCTATGAAACCATCACCACACTCCATGCCATCAACATACCCATCAGCTCCAAAAGTTTATTCTTTCTTTCTTGTGTGTGTGTGTGTGTGTGTGTGTGATAATAATACTTAAAAGATCTACCCTCTCTTCTAAAGATTCCCACGTGATTTTTTTTCTTCTTTTTTGGAAATGAAATTATAGAAACTGATGAAGGGATACAGTATGGACCTCAACAAAGACAGTGATAAGAAACCAAAATTGGGCTCATTAAGTCCAAAACAAAAAAGAACAAGAAATGTGGGGAGGGTGAAGCATAGCATTATCACTTCATTAAGATACACACATCAAAGTTTTTCTTAGTGAAGAGAGTAGGAAAGAAATGTGAGGGAAAAGAAGAGTGAATGACCAAAAACTGAACATTCTGTTTTGTGTATACCAGAACTTATTTTTAATAAAATAACTTTTGGTAAGAATTCTAATATTCCAGCACTAATGTCTAGCTTTCACGGAACCTGCTAACAATGAAAAATATGAAACTAAACTGGTTTTCTGTTAATATTATAGCTAATGCTTTATCTCTTGAGCTAGCAATATTACTAAAATTACCTAACATGCATGTTCTGAGTACCTTCATCATGCATTTTTTAATAGATAAAACTTATAAAGTTATTTTTTAAAACATGGGTTTAATCACTGGGAAAATACAATGTACCTCAGCCTTCAAATATCAGAAGAGATACTGTTAAGCTATCTATGCATGTGCGTGTTTTAATTTATAGGTTTGCTGCTATAGTTTTCAGCAAAAACATAAGTAATTTTGTCTTATAAGTTAAGTATGAATTTGCAGAAACTTCTAAAAGCAGACTTAAATAAGTCATTTTACTCCATACTATTTTATACAATGAACAAAGCAATGTTCTTGTGTTTTGTTGAGCAAAATATAAATAATTTTTATCTGACCTTGGCAGAAAATTAGACTCACTGTGAAAAAAAAATAGCTACAATTTATCATTAATTTTATATTATCAAATTTATTATTCAGATTTACTCATGTTCTGAATTTTCCTATCAAATGATATGTTAACTGAATCTAAAACACTAAATTCACATCTAAAAGCTTGTTCTTAACACCTCTGTATAGTATGGTGCAGGGCATATTAGTAAACCAGGATTAAAAGACTCTGGCAAAAAAAATTCAAACCATCTTCTTTTCTTTTAGGTAAATTTCTGTGGAATGAGACCTTCCCTTTAAACCTGAAAAGAGTGGACCATGGCATCACAGCTTTGCTCTTTGCAAACAGCTCTCCTAGTGCTATATGCTAACAGTCTTTTTTCCACATAATAAAAATATTCAGGACCTATTGACTAACCGAGACTGTTAGCTTTTAAGCTTTTATATTCTTTTCCTCTGTAAATTTATGATTTAAAAATCATAAATCTTCCAAGCAGATGAAAATATTGTCTGACGCAGTATTATAACTTGTTTATATTTCAGAGCTCTCCCTTCGGCCTTTATTTCCATGCACTCCACCGGTGTGCACCAGACCATTCCTGGTCTCCATCAGAGCTAGCGCTGAAATTTTCCAGACTAACGAACATAAGGTTAAAGCAAACAGAGAAAGGTAGCCTGGGGTCAAGAACTAGTGGAAACAAATCATTAATAAATAGCCATTTATGTAAGAGGTTCCTCCTCTCCTAGGAACCTCAGTGTTCTTCATCAGTCCTTTGTGGGGACTCAACGATTTCTTTTTTTCACCATTTAGAGAGCTACTTACTCTGTTCCCTGTAAACTACACGTGACAAGACTGAAGATTACCAACATGAATAATCGTATACACTGATATTTTTCAGTTGTCACATGTAGCTCCCCCTGTTTAAGTTTCTGAAGCCTATTTGCCAGTGTGCTTTCCTTTTAGGCAGATGAACAAAGGAGTGCTCCTTTGCTAATTCTGAAAGCAACTTGTCGCAGTGGGGTTCTAGGGCCTAGTCAAATAATTGTCTTAGCGCACTACCTGCTGTGTCCAATATTGAGTGAAAATGGAGGCCAGGCCCCAACTCCAGTTTATTTCTCAATTCTTCTGTTATTTAAATGATTTTAGTCAGTTTGGGGGAAACCAGACCTTTATAAATTAACAGCAGGGAAATACCAAAGGTGTCAGATTGCATATTTATCATCTTTTTCGTGTAATACTTAAATATGTATTAAGAAGTGACTGACATAAATTAGGCAGATTTCAGAAGCCACAGGCCATGGCTTGTAGGGGACCCCCTTCTGCTTGACATTTCATCTTTGTCAAAGATCAAATTATTTTAATTTAGGCTGCAAATTATAAGGAATGAAGACTTCTTTGTGGGAATTCCCTGTGGTAATCTGACTTTTGTTGTTACTGCTGCTTGTCAGTGTGCAAAAGATATAATATGCATGCAAATAAGGTTAAAAAATATGTACTATCTAATTATCCAGCCAGTGCATTCCACTTGAAGACAGTGGGGGGCCTGACACACAGTATGTGTTTGATTCATTGAGGCCTGCAGGGTATTTACACAAGATTACTTTTAATTATGAAATTAATATCTGTTTATCTAGAATATATAGCAGTAAGTGAGTATACACATGAGTAGAATTCTTTAGTAAAAAGAAATCATCTTAATTTAATACATGAAAAGGTAGGGAAAAAATCACTTGTTTCTAGGGGCGAAAAAAAAAAGACATCATCCAGACCTTGGTTTCACCCTCATTGAAACAATTTGAGTGAAAACTTGGCACCTTCTCTAGAATTTGTTTCTAGCCCTGCCAAGGAGGCTCAAATGTGATGCTTTATTTCACAGTTTTTATATTTTAGTGAACAAGATGCAGTATGAGGTTCAGTGTGATGAGGCAAATGCAGACAAAACAAGACAAAGTTTTCTATTTGTTTGTTTGGGTTTTATTTTTATCATGTTGGGGTAGCATTAGCTCTTCTAGGTTCAGAAATCATGATTCCCATGAGAAAGAAAAAGGCGAAGTTACTATAAATGTCTTTTTTCTATAATAAGACATACATAAAACAATCCCACTGCAGATACCCTTCAGGTTATGAAACGCAGATTCCTAACAAAGTTTTTTGTAAAATAAACTTTTATATTTATACCTCTCTTCTGATATTGACTTGTAACTGAATGTGGGAGAGCAGCGTCTGGGATATATTTGTAATTACTACCATTCAGGAAACTCAAAACCAATGAGTGGCTCCAAAAGTACAGTATAGCCTTGTCACTCTCCACCTGTGTCCATCAGTGGGAATGAACAGAAAATTCAAAATATTTAAAAAGCGACCACTCTGATTATCACAAAGCATAGTGTTAGCAAGTTTTGTATTTTTCAGACAAACAAGAAAAAAATCTGCCTAACCAATATTTTTAATTTTTTAGCTGACTGTTACAGCAGCAAGGCTGGGCTGGCAACGACGCCCCCGCCTCCCTGCGCATTTCCCTCGCTGGCCGGGCCGGCCCTCCGCATGCATTTGGACAACCGTGCCTCTCACCGCCTTTAACGCTGCCTTTGGAACTTAATCTCGACCAAAGGGGGAAAAAAATCCTTGGCCACTCTAATGCAATTCAGAGCTCTTGCAACTATTGTTTTGTACTGTTTCTTTTTTCAAAAGCCTCTTAAGCCACTTCTTTCTCTGCCCGAAAAGTGAAACCATGAGTTATGGTTCTGTCTTTTCACGTGCACCTAATAGTGCCTTGCGGTGTGTTCTGAACAGAAGGCAGTCGTTAAAATTTCCACCTAAAATTTGACCAAACTTACCAGAATCAACCTTTTTGTAACGCATTAGAAATTGATGACTTGTTATATATGCAGATACTAACACATCTCTCTCCCAGAGGTTTTCTGTAAACAAAGAGACCCTGATGATTCAATCTGATCATTTTTAAAGACTGAATGACAACAGGTTAATGTTAGTGTCTACTTTATGTAGACATATTGACATTTAGGGTAACTGTTGAAGTGTTCTCTAAAAGCTTATTTAGAAATGACAATATTGTGGATTTTAAAGTTCTTATTAAAATATAAAGAAATCCAAAAGGAGAAATCAAGGAAAGACAGATAAAATATCTTACTGTTTCTGTTCTTTTCTTTTCACTCATCAGTGTGATGGAGTCCAGATAGATTTAATAAACATCTCCCTGGAAGGAATTGCTATTTTGAATATACCAAGCATGCATGGAGGATCCAATCTTTGGGGAGAGTCTAAGAAAAGACGAAGCCATCGCCGGATAGAGAAGAAAGGCTCTGACAAAAGGACCACACTCACAGATGCCAAAGAGTTGAAGTTTGCAAGTCAAGGTAAGTTTTCTAACATCCTTTGTTAAATTTCTCTTACTCGGCTTTCAAAGGCTACATTAAAATGAAAGTTTTCCGTTGCACTGTTATCTATATACTTATCCAGTGTATTTTTCATAATATCAGATATGCATGTGTGATTAAATTATATCATAATAGATTCTACAATCATATATAAACTGGTTATCTTTTTCATGGATTTTTTTTCTCCTTTATTCTCTTTTGGATATATACCTTCCTACAGACAACAAATATGTGTGGATACTTAGTGAATAATAATATAGTATATATTGTACATTAAATTCTGGAGTGTGATTGTCTTGGTCAGGATGTTTGAGTTGCTCTAACACGGCCTAGTTAAGGCTTTTCTAAGGTTGTGTTACAAGATTTTTTATTCTTGGCCTTGTTCAGACAGGCTGTGACGTTGAAGTATCTTATATTAAGATATTGTTCTAAGTACCATTTATAAATGCATGTTTAAATACACCACAATAAATTTTAGTTATCTGCTGCTACTGTTTCAGAAATTTAATAGCAACAATTAGGAAACTTGGGAAACAGAGGACAAAGGGCTAACAAAATAGGGCAGAATAGCTGTGGATCAGGATTTTCAACTACATTGTAATATATTTCACATTGGGACATGACAACCAACTCTTATTGATATATTTTATAAGCAAAGATAACAAATTGGTAGTATTCTAATAATTGATCATTTCCAAATAATATAAATTATCTGTAGTATTTCTTTACCTTCCAGAATCTATCTAATACCATTGATGACATTCAGGTGTCTAAGAAAATGTATTGGCTCAGCTCAGTGTAAAGACAAAATATGAAGTTATATAGCCTTATTATGGACCCAATAAAATACTGAGTTTATTTTTTAATAAATAAAATACAATGTGAGGATGGTTGGTAGGCTTGATGGTGATAAATGGCTTTATATTTTGGCATCTTCTGATGTCTGATTCAAGTTTCAGTAGCAGGCTTCTGTTATGTGGAATTTGGTGAAGATGAGGGTGACAAAGATAGATGAAGAAAGTATTGTGTCCCCTTGAAAAAAGTGCTTATTGCAACCTGCCAATGACAGAAGTTTTTGATGCCCCTTAAATGTGTACGTAATCCTAAAGAGGTACATCTTGAAAAGTAGTGTGATTTATTTATGTATTTTCATTTCAAATTACATTTAACTTTCAATGTTGTTTTGTGTTGGTTTCAGGTGTGCAGCCTAGTGGTTAGACAATCATATGCTTTACAAAGTGTTCTCCCCTATATTTCCAGTACCCACCTGGCACCACACATAGTTACGGCAACGTTGTTGACTATATTCCCTGTGCTGTACTTTACATCCCGTGACTATTCTGAAACTACCAATTTGTATTCTAATCCCTTCACCTTTTACATCCAGTCCCCCAACCGTTTCAATTTTGTTTGTTCATTTATTTTTTTCATTAGATTCCACATATAAGTGAAATTATATGGTATTTGTCTTTTTCTCTGACTGACTTATTTCAAAAGTAGTGTAATTTAATACAAGCAAGTTTATACCAAATTCATTAAAATACTTTATACTCAGAATGAATATAACTATATGAAAACTTGGAGGGAATGGTTCTTTAAAGGAGGAATACATAGAAAAAATGAGTAGGTTTGTGCTCTAAGAATTAAAAAAATGAAGGGAATATAATTATCAATTTCAAAGAGTTATTCTGGTTAATATATTTATATTTAAATGTAACTTTAATAAATTTCTAAGAAAATTAATGAAAAATTTCTAAGTGTTAAAATTAGGTCAAGGACTTATACTAAGATCAAACTTAAAAAGCTCTGCTTTCTCCTGGCCCGGTGTGGCTCAGCGGTTGAGCGTCGACCTAGGATCCAGGTGATTGGGGTTCAATTCCCAGTCAGGGCACATGCCTGGGCTATGAGCTCAATCCCCAGTAGGGGGTGTGCAGGAGGCAGCGGATCAATGACTCTCATCATTGATGTTTCTCTCTCTCTCCCTCTCCTTCCTCTCTCTGAAATCAATAAAGATATATTTTAAAAAAATTATTTAAAAAAGCTCTGCTTTCTCCCTAGAGAAGAAGTGAGTACATATATATTACTTAGGAATATAGTCTATGCAGTTAAAAAAGAGTTAATAATTTCCAGGATTATTTTTCATTTGAACACTACATACTAATACTTCCCATGTCATTTGCATGTAGATATGACAGTTATGTATCTGAATTGATTCTCAGTGTTCAACTGCCAAGTATATTCACCCACTGAGCTGTTAAGGTTCCTAAGACTCATAGTTAAGCTTTACCAAGACAAATGTGCAAACACCCCCCATGGAGCTGCTACAGACATACCATCTATTGGCCTCACTCTACCCCTCGGTATGCTTTTTCTCAAGAATACATATTTAGAATAAAGCATAAACCAATCAGACGAACTATTCTCGTAGACTGGCTATTAGTGCTCATAGCTATAGGAAAAGGAATCTCTTCCCTTTCTATCTCCTTGCTGTCTATTGTAAAACTATTAGGACCCGGTTTTCCTAAACTTGGGAAAGAAGAAAGTGGAAATCTACAGGGTTTGTGACGTAGGAATAGTACTTTTTCTCAGTACAAAGATGGAGAAAAAAATTAGAGTTTTTAAAGATCATTGTTTGAGCAATAACAGAAGCATGTTTATAACTGATTTGGCTCAATGTTTTTGTTTCCTCTCTTATCCAACTATGCTTATAGTTTGGGTTTAGTTTTATTTCAAGGTAAGTATAATTTCATTGATTAATAATGACTTTATGAGTTGAATTCAAAAAGTAGACTATTATATATTAATTAGTTTTTCCTTTTAATTAAGTTTATCAAGAAAAAAATTTTAAATATATTTTGCAACAGAATAGTGGAAAATACTCCACTTTCTAAGTAACTCCAAAGCTTTGAAGTTTTGGTTTCAAATTTGTTTTGTTAATTATTAAATGTTGTGCTTGATAGTGAGGAGTGAAATTTACTACTTAAAGTATTTACATGTATCCCTTCCCTAAGGTAAGCATTTCTATCATTTCATTGTGTTTTTAATTTCACAAAAACAATGGTAATAATGTGAGGGTCCATCAGCATTTTAGATCAATATATTTTCAAGTTTACTCAAAAGGATTGCAGTATTGACTTTAGAGTGAAATGTGGAAAATATAATTCTACTCCAACATGTTTCTTTTTATTTTCCTTTTTTAATTTATCTTTATTTTTAAAAGTAGTACAGATGCCCCCATCCCCCCCATTTGATCCCCTCCACCCTGCATCTTCCCCCTTCCCCCACAGGCCTTCTCCATACCATTGTCTGTGTCCATGGGTTATGCATATATGCATATAAGTTCTTTGATTACTCTCTCCCCGGCCACTCCCCCATCCCCGCTTCCCTCTGAGATTTGTCAGTCTGTTCCATGCTTCTATCTAACCTGTTTCTTTAACCCAGATGCAAATTAGTATCTTTTACTATATATGTAAAAAAGTGAAAAATTGGAAAGTGTCACTTCTTTTTCAGGAACACGTTCTCAAAATATTAATTAACAATTTTTCTGATATGCATCCATCAAACACTTGAAATTTAAACTAAATTTTTACTATATTTTAATGGATTCTTATTTCCATAAACTTTAGAAAGCTTTGGGGCAGGTGGAGGGGGGACATCATGAATAACTAGATTTTTGTAATAAGGGTAAATTATTTTATTTACAAAAAGGATTTATATTAAGAAAAACATTTACAATTTTTCTTTTAAATTAAAAAAAGTGTGATAGACCAAAGGTAAAGGATTAGGTTTGGAGCATTAAATTCTCATTTATATTTAGCTGTACATGATCTGGGACTCCTGGACAATAAATTTGCTTGCAATATTTGTGGACACTCACAGTATAAGATTGGAGTATCTTCGATTAAGAAATTCACTGGTTGGAAATTTTATGGTTGATTGCATTCAAGTTGACCAAAATTACAAGTAATTCATTTAATTGCATTGTTGTTGAAGAAAAATATTCGGTAACAGTTGAATGCATTTCTGAAACACATTCACACTCACCTAATTCAGTAGATATTTTCTTAGTGGGTTTGTCTTTTGTTGTTTTCTCTCTATTATTTATTATTATTATTATTTTACTATTGAAAATACAAATAGGTGTATTATGTAAAGACAGCAGGTCTTTAAGCAAAATTGTAAGGTAGGCCAGGTACATCTCCAGTGCTCTTAGCCTTAGTAGTCAATCTTCCCCATTTGTTTCAGTTGCTGAGTTCATCTTTGCTGCCCCCCTCTTCTGAATTAAATCTAAGCCTCAGCAAGATGTCTAATAAATTTATGCACATTAAGTTATATATGACTGATTGCAGATGAAGGTAGAGATATTTGCATTTTAAAAGAAATAAAGGCCTTCAGCTAAACCATTATTTTTCAAACTGTGTTCCATTGAGTTATAACTGCAATTCTTCAGATGTTCTCTAAAATTCCTTAGAGGTTCAGATCCATTATTGCCATATTTTGGAACAATAAAAACTATAATAAAAACACCCTAAGTGTGTCCTATGAAATCATGTTTTCATGTTAATGACTCTCAAACCTTTAAATTGTGTTATCAGACAAAAAACTTCTCCTGCTTCCCTTGCTTCCTTTCTCAATGGATTGGGTTTCTAGGTAGATAGATTCAAAAGATAGACTTACAAATACACACACATATATATGTACATATACAGATGTAAATTAGTACATAAATGTCACATTACCATTGCAGAGTCTGCAATAGTCATCTAAAAATATATCTTTGCCTATCAGTGAGGATAACTATACAAGTGGGTACATTACCACCATAGCACATGTGAATCACATGGAATTAAAAGGCCCACAAGCTCGGGTACTTTTGTTTGTCACAGTCAACAAACAGCGTAACAATCAATGGAAATGAAAACAAGTGACAAAGGTAATATTTTAAATGAAAATGGTAATCACTTCTTAGAAAACCTTTGCTTATAAAGAAATTGCATTAGTAAATTAGCTCTCAAAAATAATAGGCTTGTACTAGGTTATGGATCAAGTGCATTTTTTTCACAGATTTGTGATATAAACATGCTCCCAGCTGCAATTTTAGAGCCAGCAATGAAACTGAAACAAATTTCTGCTAAGTCTGCAGAATGAGATAAATTTTACTAATTGAAACTTCAAGTGAACATCTGAACCAGACAGCAAATAACATCATATCATAAACTTGTACCGAACATATATGCGTATATGTGTAACCCATGGACACAGACAATAGTGTGGTGGAGGCCTGGCGGGGGATGTGGGAGAAGAGGGGGTGAATGGGGGGGAAAGGAGGACATCTGTAATACTTTCAGCAATAAAGATAAATTTAACAAAACAAAAAGTTTAAAAAGAGTATTAAAAAGACACATTTTAGAAGTATTTTTTAACCATACAGTGAGGACCTCTCAAGTAATGTGAATAGCTTTTAGTTATTCAGATGGTTTCAGTTCTGAAAATAAGTCCAACTGTTCCACTTTCCAGTACTGAAATCCAAATGGTGCAAGACAGCCAAGTGGGATGTAAAAAGTTTGTACCATGTATAATTACTTATCTGTCTGGATCAGGATATTCCCAATACTACACACCCTAAGCCAAATATAGAAAACAATGGAAAATAGAATGCCTGTGACACTGCAACCAGCTTCAGCAAAGTAACTCCATTGTTTTGTAGATTGACTATTGAAAGTGTAAGCAATTTAAATCTTTAAAATATATTTTTACAAATAAAATTTTAATATTCTCTTTTATTTACTGGTTTCCAAAATATTACTTCATTGAAAAAAAAAAAAAAAAAGATTGACTGCTTTAAGAAGTTTGAAAAACCACTGAGCAAAAGTAATTATATTTAAGCCGCAGAGTTTCAAACATTTGCCAGAAGCTAAGGGAGGTACTTTCGGGAGCAGCTGGACTTCCTACTTAAAACCTCATTAACTGGGTGACTGTCTGCCCCACCTATGGATACAGCTAGCTAGGTATATTATTAAAGCTAATTAATATCGGATGTCTCCATGAAATTTTCAATAATTTAATTCCCATTTACCAATGCTAATTCTTTTATTTGGGCAGAATTTCCCAATGTTCAGCATGTACTCTAATGATGGAAAATTGAGGTGGTTTAAGCAGTACAAAGATGAATATTTTAAAGTTTAATAATTCTTGTATTTGCTATTACAGTTGTTTTTCTTTATAGTAAGGGATGATTTTTTAAAAATTATAATTGTAATCTAAATTTAATTTTTAAACAATCTATTTAAGTTAAAATAGAGTAAAAACCAAACTAAACAATAATACTGGAGGTAAATGGTTATGGCAAAGATTGAAGGTGGAACAAAAAAGTACTAAAGTGTGGAAAATTGCACCAGGCTAGTATTTCAGCTTCCACCACTTTTGAATACTTAGTGTAAACAACATTTTTATTCTTCATCATCATGTGTAAAATGTACTATGTACCAGTTCCTCAAGAATAGGCTTTTCCATGTACTTTATAGTGTACATGCCCCCACCCTACCGTATTTGATGTCTGTGCACCCTGATTCTTCCTAGGAGCCAGAAGGGAGAGACTGTGTTATCTGATTGGCTGTCAAGGAATCTCGCTACATCAAATGACTGTATTAGTATTTTCTTTGAAAACTGAAGAAGTAGGGGGAAAAAGTTAATTTAAGCCAAATTGATCAAAGAGAATAAATGAGTTGATGTCTGTGAAAGCTTGGCAAAACTTGAATTTCTTTTGCTTCTGAAGATAAATGTTATTGGCTCTGATGTTTTGGTCTTTACAGTGGGGATGGAGAGTTCTGGAAGGGTTGAGATTAATGTATGTGTGCTGTGTGTTGCATTGCCTGGATAGTTGCACAAAGAGCATTTAAATAGTTAGACCCCAACACTTTCTATACCTTGTAAAAGTTATACTTACCTGAAATTCGATGGTGATGGACTTTATCATCCATTTATCAATGTTTCTAGACATTTCTATGGGTTATTTAGGGTAATTTCGAAGGCAGTGTTTTAAGTTGTCTAAATATAACTGCAACATTCATTTTAGGACTGTAGATGATGTATTTGGCATTCAGACACAGGCAAGAAGAACAATTTCCAAGCATTTAAATTCAGTGATTAAATCATTTAAATTTAGAAACAAGAAAAGGATTTCATGCTGCCTTATTATACCTGGTTATTAAAATTGTTGAAAAAAGATCATGGCATTTGAGATGTTGCATTTCACAAAAACATATGGATGTACTAATACCATGATAATTTGGTTGAAATAGATAGATCCAAACATTTGCTATCTAGTAACCTTTAAGGAGATGTCTCAAAATGAGTTTCTAATTGTATGTTTTTAAACAACCTCCCTTGAAGTTTTCCAGCAATGGGTAATGCATATAATAGAACACACTTAATAAAGCTATCTAAATATAAAATTTCATTCCCAATTGAGGATTGCCAAATATACCTGGATATTTTAATGTGGTGACTTTTTTTTAAGCAAAAGTCATGCTTCTAAAGTTTATAAACAGTAATAAAAAGAAATTAGATGATATGAGATGTATTTCTCATATATAAAACTAGAAATACATTTCAAAATATAAGACCCTGTATTCTTATCTTTGTCCTAGCTGACCTATAAAAGCATGTATATTTTGAAGAAGCATTTATGAGATTTATTTGTCATGACACTATAAAAACTTCACAGAGCCCTGATTGTTGTAGCGAAGTCAGCTGGTTGAGCGTAGTCCCATGCACCAAGGTTGCCTGTTTAATTCCTGGCCAGGACACATGCCCAGGTTTTGGGTTTGATCCCTAGTAAGGGGCATGCAGGAGACAGCCAATTGATGTTTCTCTCGTTCCCTCCCCCTTCCTGTCCCTCTAAAATCAATAAAAACATTTTTAAAAAATCTTCATAAAAACTGCTAGCCTCCTGTAAATTTGAAAAGCAGAAACCATAAATTGAATAAATTAATATTTTAGGAACAATTAAAACACTAAATGACAACCTTTAGATTGTCATATCCCTTCTGGAGCTATATGAAATACCTTTTGGTAGCTAGCATTATTTGTCCTGTTTTTAATGTTCAAGAGTCAAATTTTCAAAATCTGACATGCAGTAAAATTCCCAAAACAAATCTGGCATGCAGTATAATGGTAGACATTCTTATAGTGAAATTAGTAAGGTCACAAAATTATTTTGGATGTAATATAACAGATAAGTAATCATTTACACAGAAAAGTTGTGTTTTCTGATAATTTTATAAATGAGATTGTTGCTATTAAGGGCTTATTCTCAAAAACAAATTGAAATTATGAAAACAGAGAAAATCCAAACAGGTAGGAATGTCAGAACTAGGAGCAATTTGATTTCACCCAGTGAACCTGGGAAAGCTTGAGAAAAATGAGTTTTTAGTAGCAGTCACATATTGAAAAATATATGATTTGGCAATCAATCTAACAGATGCAAGGGAAGAAGAAAAGGAATTTGTTTACTTGAGGTTTTAAATTAAGGCTCAGCTATCACCTTCTCTGACATCTGAGGCAAAATACCCTCTTATTTTCACAATGCTAATGCTCTTTTGAGAACCTCTACATTTCTAGCTATTGATTTTAATTGTAACTTCAGAGAAGGTTGAAAAATATGAATGCCTTAATGGGTCATTTTCTCTACAATGTTGATGTCCAATATCAGTGATAAAATAACCATCTTATTTGTTTCTGTGACATAGTATCCAATCCCTAGTCTGTTGAAAATAATGGCAGGTCATCTGCACAGACTAAGACTGCATTATACTTTTAAGTAAATTTAACTTATGCAGCGGTAGAAATATAAAACATATTTTTTCAAGTTAAATAAATATTGGCTGATTATACAAACTTCAACTAATTAAATAACACTTGTAAAGCATGCTTTCAAGTAGTAGTCACATAAGTTTCCAAATATGAGACTGTGCATAGAGGTTTCCTAAATATAAAGCCTTATAGTAATCTTGCCATTTGAGGGTAATGATTTGAGGGTAGTGTCCCTGGGAACTTAAAAAAATTGCCCTATAATCAGGATATAGAACAACAAATTAGGGAGGGTTTTTAAAATATACATATATCGTTGTTGATTTCAGAGATAGGAAGGGAGAGGAAGAGAGAGAAACATCAATGATGAGAGAGTCATTGATCGGCTGCCTCCTGCCCACCCCTTCCTTGGGATCAACCCCGAAACCCGACCGGGAATCAAACCCCAATCTCCTGGATCCTAGGTCTACGCTCAACCACTGAGTCATGCTGACCAGGCTAGGGAGGATTTTTTTAAAAATAGTAAACATTAAGGAACTATTCAAAGTACATGAAAGCAACTACATAAGTTAAACATAAGCCATGGTTTTATTGATTTTTTCTGTTGGTATTAAAAACTATGTTTTCTTCTCAAGATAGGAAATAATAATAAAGAAAAAGTGTGATTTCACTGAGAATCAGACTTTACTTGCACCATCTTGTGGAATGACGTCTTATTTAGAGATTTCAAGTTCTACCAGGCGAGACACTAGATTTTTATTTTACTTCTATTTTTGAGTTTTATTTTTTTCTGATTGCCTTAATGCATGGAATGAAACCACCACAATCTAGCATCTGGTTCCCTGTGCACACATTTGTCTAACTACAGAGAGTTCCAAGGAGTCCAGTGGAGAGCAAAAGTACCTGTCTCTAGAAAGAGTCAAATCCCACCATCTACTAAATTATGTTCGAGCTGTATGAATTGGAGTTAACCAAGGCAACAAAGACTGAAGTTCCATTGCCAATGAATAATCTTTTTTCTTTTTTTTTTATAGAGCTACTTAACATATAAATAGCAGCTTCTTGGACAGTATCCAGCCAACTCTGTTTTTAAAGATCATCATTTCCTCCACATTGAATAATTATTTTTGTGGCTTAATAAAAACATTTCTATTGTTCTTCCTTTGATAAACTGTGGATTTACAAACTCAGGGTGGTTTTTTTGGTGTTTTAGGTAGTATCTAATCAGAATAAGATAAAGATTGAGGCCTGACTATTACAAGGTGACAGTCATTTAAAATAAGACTAAAAATCTCCATGGGTAAACATGACTAATTTAAATAAGCCCTAGGGAGCTTTTTTGAGAAAGTTCAAATGCCTGATGAATGCCACACTGTTATTCTAATTATCCCATAATATGGTACAAAATAACAATCTCCTTCTATCCTTTTATTTACAGAGCTGCTCCAATTATCATTATATTTTACCTGTTGAGGCTCTGAAAGATTGTTCCTCATTGAGAGATTCATTAAAAGAGGATAATTATATTATATTTCACAATTCGCAGAAGGAAAATGTATCTATGAATGATTTCATTTCCCCGAACAGTTGTTCATTTCAGGGTTGAAGACAGGTCTATTAAGTACCTTCTACACTTTTTAAACATGTCAAATCTAACCATTAATACCGAAATTAGTAATTCAATTCTGATTAAATGAAAGAATCAGCTGCTATTTGTAGAACTTAATTTTGGTGACTGAAACAAACATAATAATATTTTCAAAATATACTGAACAACAAAGAATCTTTTTCTGCACAATGATTTAAATTCATGTCTCTTCTGATAGTTAAAGTCATTAGCATACTGACATTTTCCCTATTGATGCTCGAGAATATGTACTTCTCCATCCAAAAAATTACAGAAAGCATATTTTCTTACCCAGTATATGGCATTCAAATTTTCAGAGTATCTTGTTAGAAGAATAGTAAGAGAAAATTAGCCAATATCAAAGATCATTTCAGTTTTAGATTTACTGCAAGAAAGGTTCATGGGATTTGTGATTAAATGGATTTTCAATATTAAGAAGAGTCATGTGCATGAAAATGTGACTGAAGAAAACAGCTCTAAGACAAGTCACTTTATATTTGAACAGTTGGTGAAATAAGCTATCAGTGGTCACATGCCAGTCCTACCTTAAGCCTCATATCTCTCTTGTAAGTAATTGAGCAATGATGAAATAATATACTAAGCACTGATGATTTTGCCGACGTTTCTGTACTTGATGATAAGCACTTTCTTCCCTAAGAGTCCTTAGATTGTAGTCTTTTCTTACGTCACCCTGGCCAGCTCACTCAGACTGAAGTACCAGGATATCTAGTGAGCCTGGTGGAAAGCAAGGAATCAACACACCTTCTACCCGGTATAAAATGATGAAGGCCTGCCTGGCCACTGTGGTTCAGCTGATTGGAAAGTCAGCCCATGCACTGAAAGGCTGCAAAGTCGATTCCAGTTCAGGGCCCATACCTAGGCTGCAGATTTGATCTCCAGTCCAGAAGGCAACTCAGCAATGTTTCTCTCTCTCTGCCTCTCTCTCTCTGTTTCCCTCTCTCCCCTTCCCCTTCTCTCTAAAATCAATAAGCATGTCCTCTGGTGAGGATCAGCAACAACCAAAGAATTATGAAAGATTCTATTTGATTTTTTAAAAGGCAGTAATTTTATCAAATTTAAATAGCAATTTTAAATGTGTGTAAGATTTGAAGAACTCTAAGAGATAAAAAGTGAATTAATCTGCATGCCTCGTTTTAAAAGTATGTAACTGCTATTTTGAGTTGGAGGCTGAATCTGAGGTTTTCGTTTTTGTAGTTAGGCATTATTTTTAAATTCTTCATTAATATATTTTCTGTTCTTTTTATTAATGAAACCTATTTCTTTAGAGGGAGACTATAAGGTCTTTTTTTAATTGTTTTAAAATAGACTGTTTTGGATTTCCATTGCTTTTCCTTTTATTTTCATTTTGCTGCTTGATTTCTGAATGTTTTATATGTGTTACCTTTGCAAACACTGCTTTTTATTCAAACATTCATACAAAAGTTAGTAATTGACAAGGAACTATAACAGCGATTTTATTCTGAAGGAAGAAAACGAATGTGCTGTTTATAGCAGATAATGAAATTGAGTTTCCTTTGCTAGTCAAGGAAAATATTCAGTTATCCAAAATATTATAAACAAATAAAAATGAAATAAATGCATCAGTTTAGGCCTTAAATTGAGTTAAACTAAAAAAACAAACAAACAAAAAAGATCTGACATTTTAAATCTCTCTAGTAGACTTTACTCAGTCAGGGTATTTACTCATGAGCAGTACTCAGACAAATGCCTCCATCCCGTGTACACAGTGACAGATTGTGTCGGAGTCGGCGCGCAGTCATATTGGCTTCTTCATTTGTGGGGAAAGGCTAGTGGACATGCACGTATCAAAATGATGCATGCAAGAAAAACATCCTTTGAACACATATTATTTTGGGAGTCCCAGTCAGAACACCAGGAAAGCAAAGCATAGCTTTAGTAGGGAGGAGGGGGATTTTATTTTTAATAGCAGAAGACCCTGTGAGAGATCCATGTTCTCTAAACTACAAATCATTACCCCACCATTCCAATGGAAAAGGAGGGGGTGGGGAGAAGGGAATTCCTTCTTTTCTGCCTTCCTTTCTTTTTCTTTACTACATGTCATCTTCAAGAATCCTGCCTTCTTCACATTTCATCGCCCCCCTCCTCCAGGTGAAAGGACCCTGCCACGTTAGCTGAACAACTCACTCTCTTGATTGACCATTTTAGCACATTCACTCCCACCTATAGATCAGAAGACAATAGCTTTGGGAAGTCTGCAGGAAAATTTTGTTCCAATGATGTATTGACTTTATGTGTGCAAGATATTTAAATTTTTTTTTTGCCTTTTAGTTGAGTTATAGCTGACGTACAAAACTGGGTGAGTTTAAGGTATACAAAGTGTTGATTGGATACATTTATTTATTGCAATCTGATTGCCACCGTCATGTCAGCTAATACTTCTACTCTGTCACATAATTATCCTTATGTAATTGTGAGAACAATTAAATCTAATGTCTTAGTAATTTTAAAGTTTGTCACACGGTATTGTTTGACTTCTCTTTTCTGGTTTTACACCTTCCTATGAGCTATATTATAAATGGAAGTTATATTTCACAGACAAGAACAAAAAATAAGAAAATTAATATGACACCCTTTTTATCTCATCTCAATCCAGGCCATCTTCCTCCAACTCTTTTTTCAAGTCAGCAGCTTCTGAAGGGAAAGACTTTTGACATGGACATTGAAGGCCAGCACATTTCTCACAGGGTGGGGCAAAACTAGGTGGACAGTTCATATGGAAAATAACACAATAATTAATAATAACACAAAGATAAACTCTGTGTTTCTCTTACTCAGCTGTAAACCTACTTTTTCCCCACCCTCTACATTCTATGGTAAAACAAATGTGACCTTGGACCAATTATTAACTTGACTAAGTCTGTGGCGTAACGTATATAAGGGGAGATAATCATTTCTGAATTTTTTTTACCTCATAGTGTAACTTGTACATCTCAACACATTTCAAAAATATTTTACTATAGAAATGTAACATAGTTTTATTATGATTCCATCTACCTAAATATATGCACAAGAAAATCTAAACTATGAAAAGCACTTCCAACTTTTGGCCCACATTTGTAAGAGAGGAGTCAAAAATTAAGGATTTATTCTCCAGCTATGCAAGCAATATAGCTCTTCTAGGAATTAATCCTGGCACTGTAGAATTATAAAAATAGGGTCTATATTTTAAATTATGAAAAAAATTGTATTCTGGAAAACTATATTATGATTAACTAGTAAGTTCTCAAGATTTGAAATCTTTAAATGAGAACTGATAAGGGACAAGAGACTGACTGCATCCTGATCCATCTTTGAATTAAAACAGTTAATCATCCCTTCCCCAAAAGGACCAAAACCCCATTGGAATATACGAACCAATAAAAGTTGATTGAAATATAGTTGAATCCTTCTTGCTGTTGGAATAATTGAAATAATTTGTTTATGTTCGTTTCTTCTTTGGTGAATCATGAAAAATGCAATGTTTGCCTTCTGTACTCCCATTGGTTGCACACCTTCCATCTCTCATGATCTTTCAGAGATGTTAAGACTGTGGGGGCCACAGTACTGATTGCCTGGGAACCACATAAGCCCATTGCCCATGACCACTACCTCTCACCCCCCAATGGTTCTGCAGCCGAGACCAAGTCAGCCAGCAACCAATTCAGATTGTATCTGCAGCTCTTAGGTTTCTGTTTCTCTCTTGAGGGTACAATACATTACCTGTGATTCACAGGCATGCTTATAAGACCTCTCTCTAAAGTAGGTCCTGCAGGAAGGTACAAGCTCCGTAACAAATTGATGACATTGTGAGGTGCTGCCTGCTGGGGTGAAAATAAGCTGTAAGAGAAGATAGGGGACAGCTAATGGGCCCTAGCTAAGCTGTAAAACTCTTCAAACTGGCACCAACTGTGTACCAATAGATGTGGCATTAACTGTCAACAAGATTCACGGCCCTTTAACATCGACTCAGTAAGAAAGAGAAGGTTGAAGGAGTTCTATGATTTTATTTAAAGTTCAGTGCCTCCTGCTTTGAACAACTGTTTCTAGGCAGCAGGGATGCAGTCTCATTGCAGCTCATTCACAATTCTCAGGGAAGCTTTTTGCAGGGCCAGAAGACTGCATTTTTATTTTAATGTTCTTGCATGTGTTGTTTTGTTGGTGGTGATGTTTATGATACTATTTTTAAGTTAAAAAGAAAAAAATTCTCACAGAGTTAGAGTGTGGAGTGTTTAAGTCCTCATAAAGTGTAGAAAGTGTAATCATGGTTCATAATCTTTTGACATCTGAGCATGTTTCAATTATCTGCTCTTCATGGATATCGCTAGGGTAGGTTGTATATTTAAGAGTAATATGTCTCTGTTTTCATTGTTGCTGGTATACACATCTTCAATCTAGCATTATCTATATATAAGCCTTTCGTATGTATATATAAGATGTATATATAACTCTTTTCCATAAATGATCAGTGTATGAACAGATTATGCTTTTATCAACACTTTTTTTTCTCTCACCTTAACTGTTTCCTTGGTTAACTGATGGTTTCTGTCTTCATTAGAAATTGTGTAGGATGGACAAACTCTAAAGATTGAATAAAATGGGACCCAGCTCTTACACTGAGCAAATTGATTACTCTCATTTTAAATCTGTTCTTTCTAAGGCTGGTAGAGAGGGGCTTTAAAGCCATTTCACCATGTGCTATGTATATTTAATGGATACAGAACAATCTTGCTAGGACCAAAACTGTCAATGTGAACATAAGTCTCCATTCAGTAGCTTAATATGTGCCCAGCCAATCAGATTTGTGACTCCTCACTCACTCCACTCAAGCCCAGTTGACTTTTTGATGCTCATGAAATACATCAAGCATGATACCATCTTAGAGCCTTCGCATTGATATTCCTTCACCCTGGAATATTCTTCTCACATCTTAACTTAGTTTCCCACAGCTTCTTCCTCTCTTCTTTCAGGTCATTGTTAAAATATGCTCTTCAGGAGAGGGTTTCTCTGACCATGTATTTAAAATATCATGCCCTCCCCTCTCATCCCCCATGCCCTGTCCCACTGTGTGTTATACCTTTTAAAAGCCTGAACACTTTAATGAACTATAACACTCATACAGAAAAGTGCACATATCATAGATGTACATTTGAATTTTGACAGAGTAAACATGTCTAGGTAACCACTGTCTCAGATCAAAAAATAAAGCATTACCAACCCAACAGAAGCCCCCCAAACACATACCCTATTCAATATTCTGACTTCTATTATATGGATAAATTTTGCTGGTTTTGAAATTTTATGTAAATAGAATTACACAGCATATATTCATTCATGTCTGGCTTCTTTAATTTCATATTTTCATTACTCAATATATTCATTATTTTAGTATACCTTTTTTCCCCCCAGTGTGGCACTATGAACATTATTGTATAGGTCACTTGATGGATATCTGTGTTTGTGTGTGTGTGTGTGTGTGTGTGTGTGTGTGTGTGTTTCTGGGTGTAGACTGAGGAATGAAAATTGCTGAGTCATAAGGTATGCGTGTATGTCCAGCTTTAGTACATGCTGCTGAAAGCGGTTGTACTGATTTACACTTCAATCAGATGAGACCATCCTAGTTTAGTGTGTTTTCCTTATGCATGTTACCAATGACTAATGATGTGGAGCACCATTTTATGTGATCAGGTTATTTTCATATCCTCTTTTGTGAAATGTCTGTCACAGTCTCTTGCCTATATTTTTATTGGGTCTATCCATCTATCCATCTGAATATCTGTCTGTATTGGAAAGAACTAGAGTATTTTGTTAGTTCTATGGGTTGCAAATATATTCTCCCACTGTGTGTCTTGCCTCTCTCTTTACTTTATTGATATCTTTTGAAAATCATAACATCTTAATTTTATTGAAGTCCAGTGTTTGAATTATTGTTTTTTGATTATTGCTCTTTATTTGTAGTTAGTTTTTTAAAAAAATATTTTTTAACATTGCTTATGTTATTTGTGAGAAACTTAATTTGTTTAACTTTTAGATGAAATTGATTTTTGTGCATGGAATAATTTCTTTTTCATGTCATTATTCAATGTACACAGCACTATTTATTGCAAAAGCTCGTACCCGACTGCTAGGTGGTAACATAATCTTAACTCAAGTGTCCATTTGTGTGTTGATTTATTTCTGGACGAGGTACTCCATGCCAAAAATAGGCAAAGTGTTGCTCAAGTGTCAGATAGTAAATATTTTAAGCTTTGTTGATCATATGTTCTCTGTCACACCTACTCAGCTCTGTCACAGTAGCAAAAGGGGTCAGAGACATAAGTGAATGGGAATGGCAGTGTTCCAATAAAACTTTACTTACAGAAACAGGTCAGATTTGTCTCAAGGCTACAATTTGTGACACCTGTTCTCCATCATTGATTATTTATCAGTCCTTATGTCAATACTTCACTATCTTAATTAATGTTTTATTCTTCAGTAGAACATACCTTTTACATTTTTCTTACACATTTTAGAATGGGCTTGTTAATTTCTCCCCTCTTTAAAAAAATAATTGCAGGTGTTTTGATTGGAATTGCATTTGTGAATTTAGGGAAAATTGACATCGCTATAAATCTGTGTCTTCTAATGCATGAACATGGTGTGTCTTTCCATTGATTTAGGTCTTTCTTAATCTCTTGTAATAATGGTTTATAAGTTTCTCCGTAGTAGTTTTAAGCCTGGATACTGGGTGTGTTGGTATGCTGTTGTAAATTGTAACTTTTCTAACATTTACTTTCTAGTTATCTTTGCTGTTACTAAAATACGAAACATTCTAAAGCCACTCATCAGTTCTAGTAGAGTGGATTCTGTTCGACTTTAAATATATGTAATCATATCACACGTGGGTGGTGACAGTTTTCTTTCTTCTTTTCCTGCATTGTCATTTTCCTTTTCTTATTTTTCTTGTTAAAATTTCTAATGCAGCATTAAATACATGTGGTGATAGTGGAAGCTGATGTGGGGTGAGGGGATTTCAGTATTTCACCATTTATCCGTTTGCTGTGTACTTTAATCAAGGATGGAAAATTGCCCTTAGCCTCCCATTCATTCATTCTTGATTTATTTTTGTTGTATGACTTAAGCAACACCCTTGGTGGCTATCCTATCTTGCTTTCAGGAACTCCATTTTTATGTAATTACTCTTGTTTCTTAAGGTTATATATTTTCCTTAAGGTTATAGCTGTTCCTATCTTCCTGCTTATTGTAATGATTATACCTAACTTTCTTCTGGCTATTATGTGATACTTCTTGGTATCTATTAATCAGAAATTATATTATTACCATTTTTATCAGGAATACCGGTTCTGCAATGTCATCTCCTATCCTGCCGACAGAAGACAACTACCACTGTGCTTCTCAATGATGCTGATGTCCCTCTTCACAGCACATTCCCTATTGTTTTGTTAAATGGAGTGTGCAGTGGGCTAAACTGTAGACTATAGGTAGCTGGTGGTGTTTCTAGCCTTAAATGTGTTTTTTTTTTCCTCAGGAATGCTCAATACACTGAATCAGTTAATCTCTATCCCCTTTGTCTTCCATGGCAGTTCTAGAATTTCCACCTCACTTAGCATGGGTCCTATATTTTTCCAAGCTTCCAGGAACCACAGACTAGCTGATTTATAACTTGACATTCATTACTATACATGATAAATATTTGTATTTTATTTGTACACATATGGGTACATTTCTTTAATCCTAAAAAAGTCCCAACTGTTCTTTTTTAACATGTATTTATAGCAGCCAACTTCTCATCATTCATTTACAACATCCTCTAGTCTTTAACCTTTTACTGTTATTTGACTATTCAATTAATATGCCCAGTCATACATCAGAAATATGTTAAAACTAGAATTAAATGTCTTGGATGAAAGCTTATAACACACATCATTTTCTATGGAAGACTTTAATTGAAGTCTGAAAATATTAATGACTATAGCATTTTTTATATTATTAAAAGTCTCCTGTTTTAGATATTAGAGAGAGGTATAGTTTGAGATTAGTATTAATAATTTTTAGGTATTGGATTCTTACTATTACCCTAACATAGACTGAAACATATTACTCAATTATTTATCCATTTTTCCACAATATTATTGTACTAATACTATGTGCCAAGCAATTGGTAGATTTAAATAGAAAGAAAGTGAAAAAGAAAATTAATCCATTAATTATAATAAAGTATGGGCGGTGCTATGATGGGGAAGTACTGTTGATATAGAAATATATACTAAAAGTACAAAATCTTGTTGAAGATATTAGAGAAGTTAAAAAATACATGATTTAGCCCTGCCAGTGTGGCTCAGAGGTTGAGCGCCAACCTAAGATCCAGGGGATCGCGGTTCGATTCCCGGGCAGGGCACAGGCCCGGGTTGCGGGCTGGATCCCCAGCAGGGGGCATGCAGGAGGCCGCCGATCAATGACTGTCCCATCACTGATGTTTCTATCTCTCCCTCTCCCTTCCTCTCTCTGCAATCAGTAAAGATATAATTTTAAAAATACATGCTACTAAGCAGAGACCTGAAGAATGAGGGTGAGGTATGCAAAGAGGGAGAGAAATGTTCCTATTCCAGGTGTGAAGAGCCAAAGGCATCTCAGTGTGACAGCTCAGTGGAATTCACTAGTTAATTGCCTGCTTACTTGGCTTTTGATTCTTTCTCTCCTACCGAACCTTAAACACCATGAGGTCAGGGAACATACCTATTTTGTTTCCTGCTATATTCCCAAGATTGAGCTGGATTCCCAGCACAGAGTAATATCCAAATGGTTATTTGGGGGCGTGGGAATTGGGAAGGACAGGGAAGCCATGAGGCTGAAGGCAAACTTTGTGCCCATCACAGAGATACATCGATGCTAACCTTCGTAAAAAACCTTTTATTTTTACAGTTGAAAAAACCCACTCAGCTTTTAAAATAGTGCTAAAACTCAAAAAGTGGGTAAATAGTAAAATGAGAGGAACAACTCACTTCTCTCCAAAGCCAGTGTGGTTTCCAAAATACACGGTGACTCTAGAAAGGAAAACCATAGGCCTAGTACTGAAGCGTGGAGCCAAAAGATCCAAGGCACGTTTCACTTCAGTTCTCTACTCTGTCAACCACACTGTACCAAAATTCTGAAAAACACATCACTTGATGAAACCCTGAACATGAACATAAAATAATCATTTAGTAGCTAATGTCCTATCAGTGTCTATTTTATTGATATTAATATTGGCCAATAAAAGCCAATTAGTGTCTGCCCTGGCCGTGTAGCTCTGTTGGTTGAGCGCCATCCTGTATCCCAAAAAGCTGCAGGTTCAATTCCAGATCAGGGCACATACCCAGGTTGCGGGTTCAGTTTCCAGTTGGGGTGTGTACAGGAAGCAACAGATTGATGTTTCTCTCACATCGATTCTCTCTCTCTCTCTCTCCTCCTCCTCTCTCGAAAAATCAATAAACCTATCCTCAGGTTAGAATTAAAAAAACACAATCGGTGTTTAAAACCCCAGCCCAACTCTTGCAACATTAACAGCTCCTTCTTAGGAATCAAATTTAGAATCATTAAGTCTTCCTACAGCTCTTCTGTTTTTCCCCTAATATTTTTTATTTCCCTTCTTGCTGACTTTTTTTAGTTTTACATACTATTAAACCTTCTGCTGATTCCAGTCTGTCTAATTTCCTTACCTTGCTTTATGGATAATATCAGTTTACACACACATACACACACACACACACACACACACACTCAGTACCACTGGGATAAAACTGAATGATTACAAATAAATAAATAGTTTCTCAAAAGTTTTAACTGCTTTAGAATGAATTTTAAAATCTTGCTTGGAAATATGAGTCCTAGGAAAAAAAGAAAGGGAGAGAAAATACCACTTAGATTTCAGGCCAACCAGACTCAGAAATCTAATCTTCAAAATTAAGTCCTGGAGTTAAACTAGGTCTTGTTCATTCTTTTTAATGCTTGGAAGTTAATCTGGTTTTGCTCTCTGCTATTCTGATGCAAAATGACATTAATCATTTGGGTAAGCATTCAAATATAGACCACTTTGTAAAAGGTGGTCAGAGTTGCTGCCAGTTATCTTGTCTGTTAAGAACTGGTCATGCTGTGACAATTACTATAGCACCTTCTACATTCTAATGCTTGTCTTATAAAATGGAAAACTTGAAAAGACTATAGTGATCACTCCTATGATTGGATCATTGGCAAATCAGAGCCTTGAAATTATTCTGATGCGATATGTTGGGCCACTGGCAAGAAGACCCAGTCCCTGAAGGTAGTGCTTTTTTGACTTCCGATGAATCACAAAGCACTAGGCCTATAAACAGATGCTGCTGTTAAACATCTTCAGAAAGCTTTGAATTTTAGCTTTTGAACAGTAATTCCAAACTTTTATCTACATACATGAGAGAGTTCCCTGTCTTTCAAATGAGTTCATTCTAATCATGACTGCTCTATTCGCCCCCATTTCAAACTCAAGCCTCACTACCAGTGATTAGACTTCTACTGAATATTATCAGAAATGAGTAAGAAAAAAAATACAGCTTAAGTACATTAAGTTAACTAATAAAAAATAATGGCTAGCAAAACCAGAAATGAGGTAAGAATCTCAAATGGTTTTTTTTTAATGAGCAACATATGTACTTTGAGTAAGTGAAAAGTCACAGATAATGTAGTAATAAACTTCAAAACTGGAGGCTTCCTCTATCATTGAAATAGTTCTATAAAATTGCCAAAACTAATCAATGTTAATACTATAAATTCCTAGTAGGTATCATTATGCTTTAAATAGGTCTACTGTGTCATAAATGGACAAATACCTGCTTTATCAAGAAGTTGGAAATTCTACAAAACTTTCATTAAAATTCATATAAGGCTGAAATAAACATTTTCTTTTTCAGCTTAAAAAATCAAAATCAAATGACATTTATGAACTGTAAGCCCACTACTGGACACTAAACTGACAATGAATACTTAAGAGGGAAAATATCTGTGTACTAAACTTTGGCTAGCAATTGGAAAGAAACCAACCTACTTGGGCTCTAATGTAAAAAAAAGCAACAACAAAAACTAAGCCAGCGATTTCTTTTTCCGGAGCTCATTTCATTACCTGGCCTTCTGAGGCAGAAAAGTGGATGTGAGTGAATGCTATGAGGCTTAGCACAAAGTGGAGCTGTGGAATGTTGTGTATTATGACAAGAAAATCTAGGAATATGGCAGAAATCAAAATGCTCTTAATGGTGCAATAAAAAAATCTATAAACACTGCACTATAAAAATAAGCTGTCTTACATTAACTGGCTGTAATGATGCTAAATGTAGAACCCTGACAGCCTAGGCAGGTTTCAAAAAAACACACCCTAAAAATAAAAAGATAATTCATCTGAAAGGCAGGCATTTTAACTTGGAGCAAATACATAAATGTTACCTTTAACATGGAGAATTACAGGTTGATTTGTTATTTCTCAAAATAACATTTACAACTCCCTTCTTGGCTTGAGGTGCATGTGTGTATGAAGTGTTGTGTGTGTGTGTGATGGTAGTTCTGCAAGAGGAAGGTGGGTAGACTAGCAGGTAGGTAATATAAAAAACAGAACAAGCGTCGAGAAGCCCGTTTTCCAATTGACAACCCAGGATTTCATTAAGACATTAAATTATATGAGAACGTGATAGCTTGCCCCTCTAATACTGGTAGATTTTTCAATCCTCAGTGACTTTCATGGTGGCAAAAAAGTACCTGAAAATTTCAGGCAAGGTGCATGAAAATTCTGCAGCAAGCACGAGGCCACCTGCACTGTGAAGGTTCTGGGCCACATCCCTCTTCATGACTCAAGAAATGACTGAGTGTTTACCTGCAGCCAGCGCTCCAGCATAAGTGGCAGTTGACCTTTGGAATTTCTGTCCCTGTCCTGGCTAACTCTCTTTGATGCTTGTAAGTTAATAGAGAGTGCCGCCCTGATTCAGTGGATGTATTTGAACTTGAACACAAGCACAGTGCAGCTGGATCAAGACCAGGTTCGTTCTGAGCAAAGGAACATCAAACAGCAAGGGAAAAAAATTAAGTGGGAGAGTAAACCAGTGTTCCCATAGTAAATATGGCATGTAAGTTACTTTATTTGGTGAAATAGAAATAGGCACAGTGTCAAAAAGATCAAGAATCAGTAAGAAAACTGTTTCCCAATTCAAGGCTAATATTCATTTATTATCACGGAAGGGCGAATATGCTTTATGTGAAACATTCTTCCTAAAATAAAAGCCTAAACTTAGAGTAAAAAAAAATAAAAATGCAGTAATGTTTGTCATTACATTACATTACAAATAAACTTTGTAATTAAAAAAAAATCTTTGCCTAAAGTAAAGCATTTCCTCTCCTTGCTTACTAATGTCTCCTGAGGAAATACTTTACTCACGTGTTTGAGAAAAAGAAATCATACATAAAATTGGGACTGGATATATATGGAAATTGATTAAAGAGAATGCCAGATACCTGGAGAAAATAAATATTATTATTACCTTGAAGCATAGCTATGATAACCAAATTATATAATTAGATCTTAGGCTTCTTCTAACATCCATAGTACATAATCTTTAGAATTTGCCCAAAGTTCCCTCTGAAATAATTTTTCTTAACCAATGATTCATTCATGCAGAGAATAAAGGCCAAAAGTAGACCTACCACTATAGCAAAGATTTTGCATTAAGTAAAAGATAAAGAAAAATATATACAAAAACTTACAAATTTAATTTCATCGTAGGGAGCATTCTGATATGAAGGACATAAGCAAGGCGATGTAGAGTAATTGGTGGGGGACTTTCAGTTTAGAATGAATGGCCAAGGAATGGGTCTCAGAGAAAGCTAAAATTAATTTGAAGTTGCAGAACAAGAAAACAATTATGTGACAGGCTAATGAAAGTGTATTTCAGGAAAAGAAGGAAATTTAAATGCAGACTCTGAAGTACACAGGAGTGTGTGTGTGTGTGTGTGTGTGTGTGTGTGTGTGTGTGTGTGTGAGCAAGAGCAAGGCACTCTGTGTGCTGAGAATTACATGAGCTTGAAGAATGCAAGCTGTTTCCAGAGGAGACTAGGAGACGGATGATGGCAGGTTATTGGAAGGGAGCAACATGACTTAATAAACACTTTAATAGTGTTAAAAGAAAACATAGCACAATGTACACAAGTGTCTGAACAAAAATTACATTTAGTGACTTAGCACACAGTGATCACCTGTGTAAACATCTCCCAAAACTAGAACATTAGCAGCACCCAGAAAAGTTCCTAACGTCCTCTCTTCAACTGCGAGTCTCTACCCTGGTTCTAAGTGTAGGAACCATTATTCTGACTTTGATTATAAATGCTTTCTTGATTTTTTGTATCTAAGTCCAGCACCTAAGAATGAATCCCTAAACATTGTAGTTAAATGTGTGTGTTAAAATAGTCATGTGGTATTTATTCTTTTCTTTCACTCACTCTTATGTTTGTGAAATTAGCTCCTTTTGTTATCTTGGGCTTTAGCTTGTTCATAGTTGTTGCTATATAGCATTACAGAGACTGAGAGCATCAAGCCAGAACCGTAGTCCCTGTGAGGCTGCCTAACTGGTTGCCTCTTACTGCTAGGGCGCTGCCATGTGGGATGGCGACACAAGAAATGGGTGTTTCCCAAGCCGCCTACGGTGCTTGCCTCAGACTCGGTCCCATGAGTCTGAGTCTTCATGCTGACAGTCACCCAGGGCAAAAGCAGCCCACCTCCCAGGGGATCTCTGTCCTTAGTCAGATGGTGGCCCAGTTTCTTTGCTCTCTTATTAGCTTTCTAAATCTTCGAATAGATGGATAGATACATATGCACTTAAACGCACACATTTCTGTGCATGTGTATGTATGTGTGTATAAGTATATAAATATGCACATACCTCTCTTTAGCCTTAAGGAGAATGAATTGAAGCAGTAAGAGTTAAAGACAGGATGTAAATTAGATCAAGGCTATTATTGTTTGCAAAATCTAGGAAGATGTCTTTGGGTATAATAGCAGTGAAAGAACTTTTTTATTTTGGTGTAAATCTCAGGCCTTGCTAATTGTTAGGATTTGTGAGATGCAGGAAATGGAGTTAAGGGAATTTTTTAAAAGGGAAAAGTATGTGTAGGATCAACTGTTCCTATCCCATTGTTCCTAGGTATCCTAGTCAAATGTCATTTTGTTGTTTAGTGTTATTGTCTAACACTTTATTTTAAAATATATTCCCAAATTTTAAGTTTTGGAAGTATGGTTATAAGATGATACATGTGTTAAAACAAATAAAATGTCAAATACCACAAATAGATAAACTAAAAGAAAAATATAATCTTTTATTTTAAAAATTTTGCCTATTAAAATCATGTCAAACATATTGCAGACTGCATTTGCCATATGAAACTCTGATGCCTAATAGTATAGGAAAGCTAAAATCCAATAAAATCTGCAACCAGTTAAAAGTTTTCCTCAGGAAAACCCATCTGGTTCGTCTGGTTCAAACAGATATCATTTTTAACTGAAAACCAATATCTTATAAATTTGAGTTGTGTGAGTCATTGAATTCAACAACCATTTGCTGTAGTTGAAATAAAGTACCTCAAAGTTCATTGTTGATGATAGAAATAAGACTATTCAAAACCAGGCAACTAAAAACAAGTAGAGCTATAGAGGAGACTTTTTTTTATGAATGATTCATTTGTTAAAATTAAAATTAAGAATGGCAAGTCAAAAAATTAAAAAAAGGATGCAAAGTAGGAAGAAATATAAAGTTAAGAAACTATTATAGATTTGAATGAAAGTATTCAAAGATTTGTAGAATAGTTAACTTCATAAGGTAGGTTTGTAATTATTAATTACTAATAAAAATAAGTCATCATTTTCACACAGGGCTTTTAAATGTAGGATAAGTGACATACTGGGTAATTATAACAGCATCAGTATATGTGCCAATCCATGAATCATATCATTGACTATTTAAGAAATATGTCATAATGATGCTTAGTGGAGAAAGAAGTGAAATAGTAAGAATGAAGTGCTATTACACGGCAACCTTTCAAATAGTGGTGACATCTAAAATAGGAAAAAAAGACATTTGTTGAGTTAATTTTGTTAGGAAATATTTATATCACATGAGATTTGAATGTGTTGGTGGACTTCGGAAATTACATTGAGCAATTTTGTAATTATTGGTAGATTTCTTTCCACATTTATAAAAGTGCGATTACACATTCCTCTATGTTTTTGGAAGTAGTTGGGCATACAAATAGAGTGACCATGTGCCCTGCACTTGAGGGGGCCATTCCACTTCAAATATTTTGTTCCAGTGGTTCTAAGTACAGTGATTTTTGTGTATGTGTTGTCTTTTTTGTTTTGTTTTGGCTCAATGAAATTCACAAATAGTAAGTATAACACAAATTAGCAAGAGTAGCTCTATAGACAGCACTCAGTAGCAAGCCATAGAGGGCGTGCTCCTTGGAAATGTGTAACAAAATGTAAGGGGGTGGAAGGTGTCAAAGCTTCCCCCAAGTGAGTTGATGTACTATGGCCCCTTCTACTGCTTTCCAAAAACCCTCCCTGTCGAATGCTTTCTATTTACTCAAACCCTGTGACTTAATTTTGTATTCATAAAATGTTATCACACTGGGTATACATTGTGTGTGTGTGTGTGGAGAGAGAGAGAACTAATAGTCTCAATGTACGTAACAGATTGTAGTTGGTCTAAATGGAGCACCTTAGTGTCGTTAACTTTATTTAGCTTTCTGTATTGCAGCAAATCTTGTTTTTTCTTCAAAACTCTTGTTAATATATTCTATACTTTATTCATTTACCTACTTAAGCATTTTTCCCATTTACTTTTCTCCCTGGAAACTATACATTGTAGCCAGCCTGGAGCTATTATAAAACACGCCTTTACTGTTTTCTACCTGCCACTACCTACCTTTCCTCATATACTCCACTTCCACAGCCACCCCTCTACTATCATTGCACAGTATGAAATAGAGGTATGAGAATTAGTATTATAAAAAATAACATAAAGTTCTTGAAACAAGGTAGAGGGAAGACTGGAGATTGCAATACATCTCTACTGGGAAGCTAGAATAGGCTCTAAGTTTTCAGTTTATTAGTATTGCAAATAAACTACCCCAGGAAACCTCATCCAGGAAAAAAAAATAAGTCAAGTTGCAACTCTCCTAGCCCAGAACTCAGGTAGACAATGGAGATATTAGGGATCCAAAGCTTGGGGCTGTAATAAACAGAATAATGTACCCAAGATGTCCACATCCTAGTCTTTGGAATCTGTGAATATGTTGTGAGGTAGCGAGGGAGAATTAAGCTTGTAAATACCATTAAGGTTGCTGATCAACTGATTGGACATTAACCTGGGTTACCTGGGTGGGACCCCAGTAATCCCAAGCGTCCTTACAATTGAAAGAGGGACGTAAAAGGGGAAAAAGCAGAGAGATGATAGCCTGAAAAAGACTCAACCCAACATATCTGGCTTTGAAGGGGGCCTTGAGCCAAACAATGCAGATGGTTTCTAGAAACTGGAAAAGGCGAGGGAGTGGATTCTTCCCCAGAGCCTCCAGAGGGGAACGCTGCCTGCCAACGCTTTGATTTTAGTTCCGTGAGGCCCATGTTGGACTTTTGCCCTCCAGAACTGAAAGATTAAAAAAAAAATTGTGTTGTTTTGAGTCACCAAGGTTGCCCTAATTTGTTTCAGCAATAGAAAGCTAGTAGAGGGGAGGGGAGGGGGAAACCCAAATGATACAGAGGCAGACAGGCAAGTTGTGAAGACTCAGCAAGAGCAGCAGGAGGACTTTGAAATGTATTCCCAGTGCAGTAGGAAGGCAGGGGTGGTGTCACATGGGAGAGTTTTGAAAAGTAAACTCGGTCTGCTCTGTGGAGGGTGGATTACAGGCCCGCCTGGAGGTACCACCTAGTGAAAGTGTACAGACAGAAAAGCGAAGGGGGCCCAGGACGAGATGAGGAACGGAAATAGAACAAAACACCGGAAGGCCAAGCCATATGTTACCATTAGCTATTTTGGGTGGTAACATGACAGATGATTTATGTGTTTTCTTTCTTTCTTTCTTTCTTTCTTTCTTTCTTTCTTTCTTTCTTTCTTTCTTTCTTTCTTTCTCTCTCTCTCTCTCTTTCTTTCTTTCCTTTCTTTCTTTCTTTCTTTCTTTCTTCTTTCTTTCTTCGTTTTACAAGTTTCCTTATTGGGCACATTTTACATGGCAATTTAAAAAGATAATAAATTGCATACCATATGGAGAATAAATCAGCTACAGGTAAAAGATATTGGTTCCTATCCTATAAAGAAAGAAGACAATGGTGACCCAAGATGTATTGAAACACAGAAACAGTGGGAAGATTACACAGTTTTACCTTTTTGCCTTCATCTTGGCAGGTACAAATAGAAGCTAGGCACTGAGATATTTTTATCATGCACCTGCCAACTCAGGTACACTGTTTTTCTTGACATAATTTCTGAGATTTTTAAAAAATTTTATGTGAGGGGATTTATAAAAGAAGCTTTATTTCCACACTATTCGATAATTGCTATTTTGCTAAGCATAATGTATTATTAAACTAGTAATGTGCACATTCAACAACAGAAATCTCTCTAATCAAAGATTAAAGAAAATTATTTTTTGAACACATACTCAAGGGAGCTGTCAATCGGTGTCTACAGAAATTTTGGGGGGGGGGGTTTAAAAATTTTTCTTTCTCTCATCCTAAGATTAATTTACACACAGTCATTTGCGTTTTCTCAGTCTTTCATTTGGCCTTACAGAAAGCCTGGGGCACTGGATCACTCTTTTTTGATCAGGCACTTTGTATCATGTAGAGATAGCCTAAGGAGAAACCATCAATGGTCAAAGCTCTGCATGTTTATCTCGTCCATTATTTATTTATTTTTTCATATATCTTTATTGATTTCAGAGAGAGAAAGGGAGAGGGAGAGAAAGAGAGAAACATCAATGATGAGAGAGTCATTGATCAGCTCCCTCCTGCAGGACCCCTGCTGAAGGTCAAGCCTGCAACCCGGGCATGTGCCCGACTGGAAATTGAACCTCGATCTCCTTGATCCTAGGTTAATGCTCAACCCCTGAGCCACGCCCGGCTGGGCTTGTTCTTTCTTTAATGAAGTAGTAGCCACTCTCAAAACCAGAACCTGGAACAGACATGAATTGAAAACCGGAAGCCTCTCATTTCATGACTTGAAATCAGATAACAGGTATGCAGAGCACTCTCTGAGTGCAAATGGTTTCCATATTCTTTTGGGGGGATAGCAGCACAAGTCATCCATAAGTAAGACCACGCAGAATCTGAATTAGAATGGGCCGTTTAATAAAATGCACTCTCACCTGCTGGTTTAAAGATTGAGACTCCCAAAGAGGGAATGCTATAGATCTATCTCAAAATTGGTTTTCTATTCTGGGGTTCCAAAGCACTGCTGAAATGTCCCTTTTATTTTGTGGCAGTCTATTAAAAAAATAACTAGGTTTGAATTGTAGTCAATCCAAGATATTAGAATATGAGCAAATAGAGTTCAGCTGATACAGAATGGGGGTATTGCTGCGGCACTTCACAGTTTGAATACACTTAAATACTGTGAGAAAGGCCCCCCCCCACACCACATTCAGGAGAAAAGACCATATAAGTGAATCATATCATATCCACCATAGAGAAGGACTCTTGGTTTAAACTTTATGATTAATATCTTTCTAAAACACATTTACAATTATTTCTTTAAAACCAAAACTATTAGACCAAAATGATTTTCTACAAACAGAACAAATAAGTGGTCTTAATTCCTACTGCTTTCCATAGCACTGATACATGTAACATTCAAACTCTAGAATCGAGTCCCTCAGGGATTGTGCCTCTTTTGTGAAGAAATTGAAAAGGAGGTAGATGGTAGATGCTGCTAACAATTTCCAGAAGTTACTGTATCTGAAACTCCTGAGATTAGCTCTTGACTCTATATACCAGTGTTTGCTTTGTTGTCTAAAATGACATTATGGTCTGCTACTTGGAGAAGCAAAATGTTTAGGGTGACAAGATATTTGTTGTGTACTTATAGGGCTTGTGATTTTTACTGGTAATGGCAAGATTTTTAGCTTACATGGAATAATTCGCAGGGATGTATTCCTGATATTTACTATTTAAAAAATCTATAAAAAGTTTCTGAGAATAAAATTTTTAAATTGGGGTTTTTGTTGGATCCCATAAAAATGATTGCACCAAAAAAAATGTTCTCATAAAAACAATTAGGTCTAGGTCTTCAGGTCCCTAAAACTACAGATCCTTATAAGACTGATTGGAGAAGTCACTCTGAGGAGGACTGAAGATTCCTGAACAAAACCAAATTTGGTGTTACGGAAGAAAGGAACAAAATCTGCAGAGACATTTTAGGATCCATTACACTTCAAGTTTGTGGTTACTTGAAACATAAATGAAATATTTTCCTATATCTGGGCCAGTAATAAAGAAATTTCTTGAGCTTACAAGTTAGGAAATTGCTTAATATTTATGTACTCTATGCTTAGCAATGAACAACATTTGTCTACTTTAGGTAGTGTAATATTTTGGCACTTTCTACCTAATACTTTAGGGGTGCCACAATGGATCTGTTATTTGTGGTCATTTTGCTTGATTATGAAGCCATGACAGTCCATCCAAGTGCCTACTAGTCTAATACAACTTTAGTCCACAGTAGCAGGCAGTTACTCTACCTTACTCCTGGAAATTATGTTGCCTGATATTATTCTTAGTAAACTCTACTATTGTTCCCAAAAGACTATCACCTGATAGGAGAAATGATTGCATTTTCCTTTTTACATGTTAACCTGCAGTGTGGGCTGAGATTCTCTTTGCCCAAGAGCATGTGAGCAGAAGTAATTGGAGTATCCTCTGAGCAGAACCTTTAAGCCGGTGTGTAGCTGGTGTGCCCTTTTTTTGCCCTTTGACAACAACCAGCAGTGTTTCAGGTATATTTGAAGGAAACAGGCAGCCAACTTACAACTTATTTTGGACATGTAGAAAGAATAGAAAATGAAACTTTGCTAGGCTGGTGTGCTTCAGCGGTTGAGCATCAACCCATGAACCAAGAGGTCACCCGTTAAACTCCCAGTCAGGGCACGAGTTCGGGGTGGGGGCTCCATCTCCAGTAGGTGGTGTGCAGGAGGCAGCTGATCGATGGTTTTTCTCTCATTGATGTTTTTATCTCTCTATGCCTCTTCCTTTCTCTCTCTAAAAATCAATAAAAACATTGGGAAAATGAAACTTTATGTTTGTAAGCCACTAAGACTTTTTGTTCTTTGTGAAACAAGATAACCTAGCCATTCTTGACCAATATAAAAAGCATCTCTCGAAGTTTATAGGTTTTGTGAGGCCAAAAGTAAAGTCTGAGAAGTCACCCTAATACTAGGTATTCAAATGACAAGACAGACCAGTTAACTTTTAACCAGTCAGTCTCTAGAATTCAAACTTATTTCCTTCACAGAGAAGGATAAGAGATATAATTTTCACTCTTCTGTGTGAATTCTAACTCTTTCTTGGAATTCAATGTTTTGAATATCAGAGGTGCTTGGAGTAAGGCATACAGCTTTTCACCCACAGCCAATGTCAGGCTTTGGGATCAGTTCTAGGACCCCACTTTCCTGCCTGTGCTTGTGAGCATGAAGCAGGAGGTAGTTCTGAAACTTTTACTCTGGTGGTTGCATGTTGGTTGTGATGTATGCCAAATTTGTGAAGGTGTTACATATGTTTGAATGGGGATATGTCATTTGATTTAGTACATTTCTTGAGTGTCAATTAATGAGTTTATATTTCAGGTTGACCACCCTAGAGTAACAAACAGAAAGGACAGAAAAATACAGCTGTGTTTTCCTTGATAATAATTGTATTAGGTTTGCCAAGTCCTACATGTCTTTCATCAAGGCATTTGCTTAGAAGATACTAAAGATATGTTTCTCTAACCACAATGCCCTATAGAATTGCAATAGGATTTTAGTATGGTGTGTAATATAGATGCATACTTATACAGATATATTATTTTTGCTCAGAAACTGCCTATGTTTATGAAATTTATTCAAATATATTTGCTTCAGATTTTAAGCATTTTACTTTTATTGAAAATTTTCAATGCATTTCTTCAGTTAGAGTCAAGGATCATTGTACTTGTCCCATTACTAATGTTCTTCTTTCCCCACTGGAAAAAAATACTAAAAATTAGGTGCTTTTTTTAAAGCATGAGTCTCTGTTGCAACATTTCGAAACAATTTCCATAATATCTACAATAAATATTGAGCTTCATATTAAATTTATCAATTGCCTTCAAATCTATCATCATTTTAAAAGCCTGATTCTATAATAAACAGTGTGTCTTGGGGGAAATTAGGAGAAATCTGTTCTTAGACTCTGAAAAGCTATGCCAGAGAACAGCATGCTATAAACAATATTCCCAAACCCTGTCGCTGTCATATCCTTCTGTATCACTGTATGTGCTAACGGCTCAGTTTTGGCTGAGGCCCAGCCCATGTGGATGCTATCACAAGCCTTGCATTCAGGAGCAACAGTGCACATGGGTGTGGGCTCTTCTCTCTGGTAGCAGAACCAGACTGACCCACCACAACACACCGAGAAACCTCCTGTTTGGATATGTCTGTCTGTGGGGAGCTTTCCAGCTGGTCTATTTGCTATACATTGGGTGTTCTCATGTAATCAATGAAAACCTTGAGGGAGCTGCCCGTGGAGTCTGACTAACAACCAATGGCTGACTTTGGCTACTTTACAAGGACAAAATGATGAAGGAAAGCGAGAGTAGAAAGAAGGGTGTGAATAGGTGGATGGCTGAAAGGGAAGCATAGAAAAGCTGGGGAGAAAGTTGCAAAGAAGGAAATAAAAATAGGAAGGGGTAATGGCTAAAAGTGCAAGGGGTGCTTTATTCCTGAGAATATATAATTGGTCAGAAGTAAATGGCAGCAATTATCAATTAGGCCTAACTACTGAAACATATCCTTGCAATCAGCGCAAGGATATATTTTAGTAGTTAGGCCTAATTAGGGATTGCTGTTATTTACTTTCCAAATTAGGAAATCTGAATTCCAAATGTACCATAGGCATGGCACTAAAAATTACTACAAAATAAATATATCATGATATTTTTCTCCAGGGTCACAGTAGTCTAGGGCTAAAACAGTAAAACTCAGATAGGCCTCATTTACAAAATGTCAAGAATTCCAACACCCTCAGACTCTTCCCATCCAATTCAGGAAGTTCAAGGTAAGACTTTTGTATGCTCTCAAAGGTAATTTTCTTGGCTCCAACAAACATGGTCATCTTGTCTCTATGTCTTCTACTTCTGACCGTAATAATGTAAGAATTATAAGAATCTTAAGAAACCTATTATTCCTGAAGTGTGATAGCCTCGGCTGTCTCAGCCATTTTCTTCCCATTACATGCTCCCAAGTATCCCAACTGGACGAATGTAGAAATGAAGCAATGCTATGGGATAAAGTTATGTATAAAGTTCTCACCTTTCAGATAGACTTCACAGTAGCTTCTGTGAGGCCAGTGTGCCCTTCTATTAAGTTAAAATTACTGGGTGCCTTTAGATCATTAAACAACATTTTGACACATAGTTCTATGTCAGGATCCATGTGTTTAGAGATCTGTACTCTCACATTTCTCTGTTCCAATCTCATTACTCCGCCTCTTAGATTACAAAAGATGCTTCACGCCCTGGCCTGTGGGCTCAGTTGGTTGATGTTCCCATGCACCGAGAGGTTGCTGGTTTGATTCCCAGTCGGGGCACACGTCGGGGTTGTGCGTTTGATCCTCAGTATGGGCTGTGCAGGAGGCAGCCCATTGATGTTTCTCTTTCTCTCTCTCGCTCTCTCCCCCCCCCCCCCAAAAATCAATAAAAACATATTTAAAAAGATGTTTCACTTGGCAAGAGCACAAGCATATCTCTTCTGCTTTCTTTATCCTTATTAGCAAAATGTTGGGATTTTGTTGTAAATAAGAAGCATACTGCTGTGAGATTCTGGAAGGTTATAATTTGCCTTTACAACCACCACCACCACCACCAGCACCCACAAATTCCCTAAGCACCAACACATACACAAAACAATCCTGGTGAAACCACTGTATTGGGAGCTATTTTCTTCTTTCCTTAGAAGTCCCAACTAAAGCCTTTTGTGTTTGGGGCCTTTAAGCTAAGAATCCTTTTTGGCAGGGCTCTCTTTCAAAGCACCAGGCCATGTGCTCTGCCATTATTTTAGAATGGTAATGCCTTCCCTTTAAATGATCCTCCCTTGCCCCTCAGAGGCACCATTGTCTGCCTGGGATCCTCAATTCAGTTGCTTTTAGACCCTGATAAATTAGTAATGGAACAGAATAGGAGGCTTTGCGGCTCCTGCGCCCTGTTATTAAATTGTGGTTTGGTGCTAAAAGTATAAACACCACAGCCTCTGTAATGGTAGGTAAGGGTTTGAATAACTGGACCAGGCTCAGTAGAATCACAGAGCTACAAGGATCTTCAAATCCTCTGGTTTAGTCATCTTATGAGATGACTTCCTTTTTCAAGGAAGACTAAAGCCTTGGAAATTAAAAGACTTGCACAAGGACATAAAAACAGAAAGCAGCGTAGCTTGGAATGAGGCACGTTCTATTTCTCATATCTCTCTTTCAATCAAACTTTTGATATCTATTAAATATTAAAGAAAATGAATTTAAATTCGGCCACAGGCTATTTTGAACAAAGGTTTAAGACTCATAAAATATTTTTAAATGATTAGAGGCAGCTCTTTAAAAAAAAATTGATCAGTCATCAATTTCTAAATTATTGCTTACTCGTAAGAGAGCCTGTGCTCTTATAGGACTCTATTCTTTTCAAAATTTGTTTCTCTAAGCTTTTCCCTTCAAAGCTTACACCTATATTTTGTCAGTTAAAATATTACCAGTTCTTTAAGGTAATTAAGGAAGATATTTTCTCTGATATACCTAGTTCTACTTTGAACCCCAAATAGCTATATGTTTAAACTCTCTCTGTTTTTTTAAAAATCATTTTCTACCTTGTATTTTACTTAGTTGCTCACATCTTTCATACCTCATGTTAATGACTAAAAGCTTTTGAAAGTAAGGAAACTTCTTTAGCATCTTTCAAGACCCCACAAGTTCTAGTATATGGCTTCCCAGAACCAGGGCTTCAATAAGTCTATTTAGTAAATAGAAAAATGGATTGCTCTTTGACAGGTAAGAAAATGTACATATAAAAAATATTTTCTCCAAGTCATGTAGGAAATTAGTAGAAAACATAGGACTAAAATATTGTGTTCAATTTTAATCATCTATTTCTTTAACATTATACTACTTGGGCAAGGACTCAGAATGCCTCTGCTACCAACAAGCTCCTTCGGAGAGAAAGAACTTCGCCACAGCCCTCCCTGAAGAGACAGTGTTTTGTGACCTCTGTGCCCTGGCAGGACCCCACCCAAATTACCTGGGTTAGAACATGGGCTGACCAGTGACTTAGAGGCTGAAAGGCTTGATGTACAGGGGGCGGGAGAAGCTCCAATAGGCCAAATGTCAGCAAAAGTCGTGACGGAGTAGAAACTGAGTGAGCAGAGGAACCTGCTAAGGAGGGATGCATGTAGCATATGCAGTAAAAAGTGGAAATGCGTGAGAGACAGGGCATGCAGCCTATGAGAAAGAAACAGCGAGTATTCTGAAGTTGAAGCCACATCACTTTTGAAAGCTTTACTTTGCTGTTTCCATTACTATCTGCAGGCATCTTGAAAATAAAAATTCTTTCCCATGGGGTAAATTGAGGAATAGCCTTCTCGTGTAGCAATAGCAGTAGAAGCCGTATAATAAACTTAATGAAAGGCATAGGAATCCATGACCCCTGATTCAAAAAGGTCAGTCAGTATATTTCCACCTTTGTATAATGCCTACCTATTAATTCTCTATATTATGTAGTGTTATATTTTTAGTACAAATAATTAAATATTTGCCACCTATTTAAAGAAGTGCTATAAAGTCTTACCTATGTCTTTGGTTTTAAGATTTATTTTGGATTCAAATCATGTTATTTCTCAGGAGTGAAAACAAAATTCCCCTCACTACAGAAGACAAATGGATTGTGTCTAAATAGGAACTTTCTAGACCCATGAACTTCAATCCACACAGTGCTGGTTGTTTTCAGCCTTGTTGTTTCCTCCTGTCTGGCTAACACTTGGACCTGGATTGCTCCCATCCTGCCAGAACATGATATTGCATTTCGAGAGGATATATTCGATCTTTGTGAGACTCAGAGGTAGAGTTGGAGAAATGGTGAATTCAGAGAAAGCCCTTGAAAGAATATAATCTTCAGAAATATACTCTGTGGCCTACAGTGTGCTGGTTAGATTATCACCTCTAATTCAGGACCAAATAAACCAATGAAGTGGATTGTTGGTGAGGCTTTGAGCCAATCATTGGTGATTCTACAGTATTTCCAGAAATTCTTTGACATTGCTCTCATTTAGAGGTGGAGCTTAATTCCCCTCCTGTAGAGTGTGGGGTGGACTCAGTAGCTCACTTTTAATGAGTGAAGTGAAAATGATGGTATGTGATTGCAGAGAATAGGTCATAAAAGGCATTGCAACTTCCTCTTTTCTCTCTGATCCCTCACTCTCTTGAGGGCACTCAAGTAGCCCTATGTTGAGATCTGCATAGCAAGAAACTAAGGCCTTTGCTAACACCAGTGAGAAGCTGAGGCCTCTAGCCAACAGCCATCTGAGTGAGCCATCACAGAAGCCCATCAGTCCCAGGTAAGCCTTCAGATGCTTAGTGACAACTTAGCTGCAGCCTCCTGAGAGACTCTAAATCAGAATCATCCCCTTACACCACTCCCAAATTCCTGACCTACCCAAACTGATATCGTATATGTTTGCTGCTTTAAGCTGCTGAATTTAAAGGTAATTTCTAACCCATAACAGATCACAAATACACTGCCCTTACATCCTACAGAGACACTGTCAAAGTGAAAGTTACCTCTTAATGTTCTAATATTCAAATTATTTTTCAATAATCCCATTCCTATCAGAATTGAAACATAAAAGAACTTATTCTCAAAATGTTCTAAATATGTTATGCTTTGTAGGGGTTAAATGGATTAAATTGTTTAACCAACAAAAGATTAACATACTTTTCTTAAGGGAAAAGCAAAATTAAAGTTCTTCCAAATGGATCAGTAATTCTAGAAATCCCCAAATGTACTGTATCCTCTAACAGATTTCTTTTATTCAGTTTTGAAATTGCACTAGTTTCAATTTAAAATTTTAAAAGAAACCAAATAGAAGAATTTCTTATGTGTTTTTACATTGTTATTTTGAGAATTCTTTGGGCACCTCTTTATTCTGAATTCTAAATCAACAACCTTGCATATGTTTGAAGTGTCTCTGAGTATTTATGTACATATATATGAATACTCAAATACATATGTTGTTTTTCATTCCATTTTTGTTTTATTCATTTATTGCTGTTGTAGTTTAATTTCTACCCAAAAGCAGCTGCCTGTGGGTGGTGAGTGAATTCACTGCTTATCTCACAGAATCTTTATAAAATGACTTATAAATCACTTTATAATCTGGTGATGCGAGAGAAGTATTTGGAGTGTGTGTGTGTGTGTGTGTGTGTTATTTTAATGTTTAAGATAAATGTTCAAAATCTAAAAGTCAGTTCTTTTAAGTAGTTAGATGAGGAGCCTAGAAGCTAACAGACTTGCCTTATCTCCAAAACAAATATAAAAATCAGGTAATGCATGGCTGGCAACCCTGAGATTTTTTGGTTTGTTGGTTTTTTGGCTCACACTGAATAGTTTCAGTGTTTCTATATACCTTGTGAGTCATTTTGTGATATTTAGATGTTTGTCCTCTTGTAGCTTAGTTAGTAGAATGGTACTGAGATAGCCGGACAAAAGTGAATCCAAAGTGAGCGTCAGCCCAGAGAGTCACTGCTTATCCGATATTCTGGTTGTCTGTTGTATAACAGGCCACACAAAGCTTAGTGGATTCAAACAGCAACCAGTTATTAAAACTCATGGTTCTGTGGGTCACTATTTGGTGAGTAATTCTTCTGCCCCATGAGACGTGACAGTGGTCACTTGGTGGTGTTCAGCAGGGCACCTTGCCATGGAGGCAGAGGCTGGGTTGGTCTGGATGCACCGACTTCTCCGTGTAGATCCATGCGACAGGAAGTGGAGGCTGCCTGTCTCTCCTAAGGGCTGGCCCAGAAATTGGCATATTATCACTTCTGCCATTGTCTTTTGGTTAAGACAGAACTTTCTAAAACTTGATAGGAAAAGCATTGAAGAATATGTGGCACCTTTAATCTGCCACCCTGGGAGTCACACACTTATACACAGGTATGTGTTATATACCACAGATATCTCTAGAGGGAAACTAGGTTATTCATCATTTCCATTTCAAATGAAATTGGCTTCAAAATATAAGGTAATGTTCATATGACAAAAAAATTCAAACATAAAAACTTTGGTTATTCTGAAGCCCCTCATCTTGTTTAGTATTAATGTATTTTAATGCCAGTGGTGATCATTAAGATCAAGGTAAGTGATTGGACAATGATCGTTTAAAATTATGAGGCTGTATTAAAATGAATTGTATTGTCCATTTAGTCAAACCGATATATATTTATTTGTGTATTAAAAGGCAATGGAACCATTAAAATAATCAGAGGATAAAAATATATAAGGATATAAACTAATACAGTGAAACGTTGTCATTTTATTTTGAGCCTTGTTGGATAAATAATGGTGGATATATTTTGGTACATTGGTATTTAGAATCTCAATAGAAATACTTAAAAGGTCAGATACACAAAAGCTTCTTTACCTGTAGCAGCAAATGACATCATCTCTAGCCTTTATAGCTACAAACATTTTTCAAAGACAGCAATTTATGGATGCTCTTCTAAGAATTAGTCGATATATTAGCTTTCTTGAAAATATACAGCTGCAGCAGTAAGCCACATATATTTTATTGGGCCTCGCTCATTTTCTCTGAGTTCTAGGAGCTATGGATTTTTGAGATATTTGGCTGAAACTCAAAATGAAAAATCACTTTAAAAAATAGAAAAGCATTTCATTCTTTAAAAATTCTAAAAATATATGATGCAAAATGTCATAGTTTGGCTGTAATAGCAAAATTCTTAGAATCAATCAGTCAAAAATAACTGTGTTATTTAGGCGCAATTTGAAGACATACAAACTAAAAACAGTATTTTAAAACCATCTAGAAGAGCTTGATGGCTTCTCTATACACTGGTAGCTATTTGCCTTGTAAAAATAACAATCGAATGAGCACAAAGAATAGATGGCTATAGAAAAGGTTGCCTTTTATGTAGTACTAACATGTACTCAATAGAATTTATCTATTTAGTTTGGACTAAGGGCAAGAGTGTACAACAACCACCACTCCCCTATTTTACCACCATTTCCTATATAATTTCCTCACAATAAAAGCAAGAAGCAAACTAAAATTCACATAAATAACACAAACTGGGAGGTGGTTTTATGTATGCTTACTTTGCCAGAATGAAAATTTGGGAAAAAGTACAAAAGTACTTGTTCTTGGCATTTATTTGATTTTTTAGTCATTTATTTATTCAAAATCAAATTATTAAAAAGCCCACTGTGTGTCAGGTACTCTTCTCAACTCTGGGGATAAAGAGAAATAGCCATAGCTCTTGTCTTTAACATACTGAGAATCTAAGGGGAAAGATAGACATAAGTGCACAGTAAAACTGTAGTTTAAAAAACAGTTACTGGTGCAAGGCAGGGACACCTCAGACTTGGAAAAGTGGGGAGAGATTTTTTTTTAAAAGTGAAAGGACACTTGGGAATTAGCTTAGCCAAGAAAGGATGTAGAAGGCACAATAGAAAGAAAGGAATATGAAAATATCAGGAGATTAGAAAAAATACATTAGTTGGAGCAATTACCACAGACTGGGTAATTAGAGTGTGGAGATTAAAGTGATAATCTGAATTGACGTTGCTAAGGGAAAATGAAAAATTAAGAGAATGCAACCATGGCTGGGGGCTCAGCGGTTAGAGCATTGGCCCACGGATGGAAGGGTCTCGGTTTTGATTCCAGTCAATGGCATGTCCTTCGGTTGCACTCTCTCTCTCTCTCCCTCCCTCCCTTCCTTCCACTCTCTCTAAAAATCAATGGGAAAATATCCTCAGGTGAGGATTTTAAAAAAGAGAGAAGAAAGCATTCCAAACATAGAGAAACATGCCTGAAGCCAAAAGTATATGCTAATCATTAAAACCAGACAGGTAAGCAGGAACCAGATCACAAAGCCCCCAGTATGAAAATTATATATTCAATGCTTAGTAGAGTATCTCTGAAGGTTTTTTTAAAAATATGACTTGATCAGATTTGATTTTAAAATGATCTCTGACTTGGAATAAATGAATTGGAGACAGGCAGACCAATAGGCTGGTGCAGAAATCTGAGTGGGGGTGAAAGCTGAATAAAGAAGCCTCTCCCAGTTTTCTCTGTCTCCTCAAAGTCCAGATGTTGCCCAGTCCGATCACAGCACTGACGCCGCCCACATGTTTTTGGCTTATGTTACAGCCAGACCTTACTTCTGGTAAAGTTTCAGTGTTAGTTACATATCTGTATGGAAATCATCCCAAATTTCAGTGGCTTAAAAGAATGATGACCATTCTTTCTCACAATTCTGTGCATTTACTGGGCTCGGCGTGGCACTTTTCTGCTGCTGCTGCTGTTAGCTGGTGCTATGAGCATCTGGACGCACAAATGGACTATCACACCCAAGACGGCTCACGCACAGGGCTGCACTGTGCTGGGCCACGTGGACAGCTTGACCTCTCTTTTCATGTAATCTCAGAGACTCTCGGCCCCACGTGACCTCTCTAAAGGCCACTCCAGGAGAATAGCCATATTTCTTAACACAGTGACTCAGAGTTCCAAAAAGTGCCAAAACAGTAGCTACTTGGCTTTCTTAAGATTTAGGTCCTATTCATTGATGGCCTCTACCACTCGTAAAAGTTGAGCCTATACTTTAAGTGAGGTCCATAATTATGATCAAGACTTAGGAGCATCCCTTTAGGACCCATGCCTAGAAAACAAAGCAACAGGGGCATTTCTAGATGTCTCTCAGTCAGACTACCTAGGTCCCTAGAGGTGGGTGTTTTCATTTATGTTTGGGTTTATTTAGTGCAGAAACCAAGTGCCAACCTGAGAGCATGTGGTGTGGCTATTTCAGAGAGATTTCTTATAAAATGTGTGAAAACTAAAAAGCCTTTTTTAATGGTTTCCTCTTTCCCCTGGATGTTATATCCCACAATAAAGAACATAATAATCATAATAACACTACCTGTTTTGTAGGGTTGCAAACTCACTCACAGTTTACTCATATATGTAGAAAACATTTAGTTTATTTTATCAATAATTAATCGAGTCTAATTTACCACCATCTGCTGAATAGCAGGAAAGAAAAACAAAGTATAGTCTTATCTATTTTAAAATGTGCTTGTTAAGACAGTCAATGAATCTCTTTCCATAATGCTCAGTAGTTCTAAGATAATTTGTGCAGCTCCTCCAAGTTCTTAGCCGCCTGGCCCCTCCTCAGATTTCTACCAAGATGTTAGCTTAGTGTGTGATGGAGAAGCATGGCCCTGAGTCATCTCATGATGGGAAGGGGACATTTAAGTTGTTGGATAAAGAGTCCTTTGGTTCCCTTTTAGTAACCCTTGACTAGACCACCATAGGGTACTAACCCTTGTGGAGATCATTGCTGCTTGCCCATTCGTATTGTAAATTGAAGTCAGATTGCGTTTCATATGGTTTGACTGGTAGGAGCTCCTTTGGCCAGTACCCTGAGTCTGCCATCGCACATCCCCTCCCTGTCGGGTGTTTCACCTTTATCCACCTATCTGTCCTTTGCAGTAGCCCTGTGGCAGGTCCCTACCTCTGAGCCCAGAAGTAGTCTTCCAAGCCATTCTGCCAGGGACAGTGAGTACATTTGGGTTCTACCCATGCTATAAAGTAAATGACATGGCTCAAAACTGTATAAAACTTTCTACCCAGCACCGTTGGACTATTGGGTTTCCTTTGCTGGGCTGAAAATTCAACTGCCATCTTACCATGCAGGGAGCTCTTGCTCTCCAGAGGGCTCCCTCTTCCCTCACTACAACTTCTCCTAACCTAAGGCCAGAAAGGATAAATCTATGTTATTATTTACTATACAGCCCAGGATTCATTCAAGGCCTTCCGTAATGTATAAAGTATATTTCACTAAGCAAAATCTTATGCTCACAGTTTGTTCTTAATTTATTTAATTAGGAAGCTTTATATGGAAGAATTTATTTCTGCTCTGTGTTCTTCAGGACATTTAATGCCAATTGCTTTTCAAAAAAAGAGTTTAGAATGTAAGCTTCTGGAATACTGTGTCTCTACTTGAAAAAGAACCACACTAACAGGACTATTGAATGCTGGGACATAAAACTCAAAAATACCACCAGATCATTGTTTCTTTTTTAAAACATCAAAAATTATATTCTATATTTTATTTCTCAGAATAAAATACAGCTATATAAAATATTTTTTTCCTAAGCCCATTTTAAGGAGTAGTGTTTTGTTTAGTCTTATTTGGTCTTTATTTAACATTTGGTCCAGAAATTGATTATGGAATAATTGAATCAAAATGTAATGTTTCTTTTTACCCCTAATTTAGCATATCAAGTTAATCACTGAAAAGGCAAATGTACAGACTTAACTCCAGATGTTCTTGAATAGATATGTACAAAACTTTCATCCATTATCCTTCACCATAGGGTATAGGATTTCTAAAGTTTAGAAGAGAGAATGTTCTATTTGCTCTGGAATGATTCGTGCCAGCACTTAGGTATTTCTGCCTAAAAATGTGGAAGAAATATCTATATGCTATTAAAACTATTGCTTGAAAAGCAACAGATCCAACCTAAGCACTAGTTGTTTGATTTCTATGATACTGAAATATTTACATTTGACTTTTGTTTGCTTTTTTTACTGAAATGAAAAATTGTTGCCACTGTCATGTTTATCTAGATTGTTTTGGCATTGGGCAACCTAACATGTTGATGAAGACAATGAAAACAATTGCCTGTGTAATTTCAAGCAGTTAAAAACAGTTAAGAGCATCTAGCAGTCGGCCAGTACACTTAGTTAATTTTCTTAAAGCCTGAATATGTAAATACAGCCATTCTGAAGAGGCTTTGCCATTTATTTGGTTAATTTGATCAAGTGAGCCACTACCAACATTTAGTCAATAAGGTCCCAGGCTTATTTTTTTAAATGGTTTTCTCGACATTTTGATTGCATTAAGTGTATAATTGACAATATTACCCTTTCTACTGTGTAGACAAAACCTTAATGAGCAAGAAATTATCTCTTTTTGTGGGCTTAAAGCAAGTTCTAATCATAACCTTACCCAAGTTAAATGTTAACATTTTAGTTAGTAGCAAGGTTCACTAAAAATGAAATGTTACTGTAATTCCATGGTATTAAGTGGCCACACTTAGGCCAAAGAGTTGCTAAAATTAACTAAAAAGGCCTAGTTGCCTGACCTTTAATAAACTGAAGTCTCACTCTTAATTATAGTGGTTGAGTGTTCCTAACCTAACTGATGTCATAAGACATACAAGCTAGGGAAGCTGCCTTATTTTATTAGTTGTGGTAATGCCTATTGTATTAATGCTGACAAATGTCTAAGAGTTCTTATAAAATCTTGACTATCAAGAACACAAAGCCTCATCCAGCTCTGAGCCCACTGGATTATGTTGCTGGTGACCACAAACAGAGTTTAATTTTGAACTTGTTAACACAAAATAGTTAACTGGAGAGTAATTTGTTTCCATTTTTTTTCTTAGTCAAATTATGATGAAAACTGTTCACCTGGGAAAATCCAAATTTATATCATAAACATAATGCTGTTTATAAGGAGTACTAATGATAAACTTTATGAATTTTAATTTCTGTTTGGGAGTCAGCAAGTGTGCGTTCTATAAATGTAAACCATCTGTTGGCACCTCCTAAAAGACTAGATTTCAGTCCATCCCAACATGAATTATTTATTTTGATGGATTTCTTTCCTAAGCAAATTTAAGGTGTGTCTGTGCTTTAATCTGTTTTAAATCCACAATAAAGTTTGGAAGTCAGGACATGGCATGCATAACTGCAAATCTAGAAGATAGACATGCCCAACAATTTGAAGTGTGTTCATTTTACATAATAAGATGCTTGTAAAATTAAGAAACACCATTTAACATTAGATCAAAGGTGAAAAGAGAAATGGGAGGAAATACAATGAAAAATTTATGTAATTTTAATGTTTCAATGACAGTATGAGAAATTATTACCAAAAAAAGAGAAACCCATAGTTATCCACTGACAATCTCACATGCTCCATAATTATAAGACAATTGCAATGACAATAAACATTTTAAATAGATTCGCTTCACTAGATGAACATCTACTATATTATGAAATGCAAAATGTCTCTTTGAGGTTAACTTAATAGACCTTGTTACATTGACACTATTGCATTTTTTTTTTAGAATAATTCTTGTTGGTAAATATATAAAATGGCTTTTATCTGTCAAAGATTACTGGACATAGTTGCACTTTCCTCTTTTAAATTTGTATTTACCTTTTGTTTTTCAATGAAAATTTTCATTTTATTCAAAGACAGTGAAGGTATATTAGTGAATCCAGGTGAAAAAGAGATAGGTGTCTGGAGGCATTTTATTAAATCATGTTCAACAGGGAATTGTGTAGAGGTGTGTTTTTTTCTAATGTTGTGCTGTAGGATAGTTGCTTTAAACCTATTGAATGCATTTCATAGGCAAATACATCCGACGTGTACATTAGAGATTAGAGCAGGACGTGAACCAGCCTTTAAGAATCACCCTTTTCTTGGTTTAAAATAAATGTCTCCCAATAGTAATTTAAAAACTGCAGATAATCCTGAGGCTAATCTTTTTCTCTTTCTTTCTTTCTTTCTTTCTTTCTTTCTTTCTTTCTTTCTTTCTTTCTTTCTTTCTTTCTTTCTTTCTTTCTTTCTTTCTTTCTTCTTTCTCTTTCTTTTATTTTTAGAGGAGCGTACCCTATTTGAGCAGCACACTTACCCTACAGCTATGGATTTTTCTTTTTTAATTCCCTTAAATGGTCATTATTCCACTTTGTAACATGGGCAAATTAAATCAGCTGTGAAAAGTTTGTTCCTCTTTGCACCAAAGACCAAGTTCCTGCTGCCCATAGACTTGATTGTGCTGACGGGCATTTATTTCCACAGCACTCGTTGCCATTGGAGAGCAACAGCTGCAGTGGCCTCTCTGGGCTGTTCTCTCCGGTCCCTTTCACCCTCAGGCAAGTTTTGTTCTGTCCCATTCAGGCACATTTGAGCTGATGAAAGGTCCTTGGATTATTCAAGGGAGCTATGGGACAAAGTGGCAGAGAACGTCCTGTTGTGTTTCACCCTAATTTCAGCTGTCTGTAAATTTTATCTGTAGTCTTCGAAAATGTATCTTGAGTTATCCCTCTAGGCAGCAAATCCAGATGCATTTAATTCAGACTATTTATTCATTCTTGACTTTGTAAAAAAATCTTAATGCACCAACGAAAAGAATCTGTACTTCGTTTCTCATCCTAAGTACTTTCCCCAAGCACAGTTCTTCCTACTCCTAACACACACCAAGTTTTCTTATTCTGGGTGCCTATTAAAAACTAAGTACAGCCCTGGCCAGTTTGCTCAGTGGTTAGAGCATCGGCCTGTGGACTGAAGGGTCCAGGGTTCGCTTTGGGCCAAGGGCAAGTGCCTGGGTTGCAGGCTCTATCCCTGGCCCTCAAGTGCAGGAGGCAACCAATCCATGTGTCTGTCTCACATCGATGTTTCTTTGTCTCTGTCTCTCCCTTTCCCTTCCACTCTCTCTAAAGCAATGGAAAAAATAACCTCGGGGGGAGGGGGGGAGATAAAAAAAACCCACACAATTGACACAATTGCAATCTAATAAATTGAACAAATAGTATCACAAAATCCTATTGGTTTACCAAAAAAAAAGTGAATGGTGAACAGGATTTATATTAAGCCTTCTCATGGTTAAAAGAAAGGTTTTTACTATTATGTGTGTCAGCTTGCACTCATCATGGCTCTTTGGTTCATTGGATTATCCAACTCAGAGACACTTCCAAATAAAGTATTTCGTTATTTTGTATTGACATCATTTAAAGTCTGTTTACTAAGTTAATAAAAAATATTATGTCTATGGTTTTGTTAAATGTAAAAATCTTGAGTATAGTCAGGGCTCAGATAACTTAAAGCCTGGACTGAATATGAGTCGTTCTCATTATTTAATTATAAGAGACACATATAGAGAAGCTACTTGCTCGGGGCCCTTGCTCACCCGTTTTTCTTAGTGTTTGTCGTGATAACACTACTTACTTACCTTGCCCGCTGTTCCTTTGAGGTATATTTTATATCTGCTTCCCCCTTCTCTGTCCTCACTGTGAATATCCTAATGAGACCATCACTGTCTCTCAAATGACCTACTGCAATAACCTCCAATTTGTCTCCCAACATCCACTTCGGCAGCATTCCATCCATCCACTAGCACCACAAAAGCTAGAGTGACCTTTTAAATCACATAAATCAGATCAGTTCATTCTTCCACTAAAAATATTTTTCAATAAGATACAAAAAAATGTTGCACTTCAAATATCTATACGTTTGGAAAATTTCAAACATCAAAATGTTATGGAGAAAATATTAGATGGAAGCTAAATGTAAAATATTATAGATTAACTCTAAGAGTGTCAGCTCAAGTGGTACTTAACAGGAAAATTATATAGCTATAATATAAGTACTAGGAATGAAGGGAGATTGAAAATTAATGAGCTAAGAAATCAACTCAGAAAATTAGGAAAATAGAGTAAATGCAAAAAAATATAAAAGGGGAAATAATATAAAAGGTAAGAGTAAATATGATTTAATAGAAACTAAAAATTCAATAGATAAGTGAATAATACAGACTGATTCTTTGACAGTGTAATGAAAGGGACAAAACTCTGCTAAGATGTAAAAAGAATGATCAGTAAGGAGTGAAGAGAATCATAAGAGAATATTATGATAAAGAAATTGAAGTAAGAGAATTTCTGGAACATAAAGTTGTTCCACAAGCCTCTGAAAGGTCAAGAGAAGAGGGCCTGAAATACATGTGCATTGTGTCTCACAGTTAGTGACACCCGGTGATCTTTGCTGGCGTGGGTTCAGTGGGGTCAGACTTCCTGGTCAAAGCTTGAATGCAGTTTACAGGTGAGTGAAGGGAGGTGAGAAAGTATTTCAAAAAGTGCAATTAACTGTGTTAAAAGCTTAGCTGTGAAGGGAAGAAGAGACAAAAAAGCTGGAGGACAGTGCAACAAAGACAAAACGTTTTCACAAACTACAGTGAAGGAATCATTGAGCAAGGCCAAGTGGTGGGAGTGGGTACTCATAGTATTACCTGGTGTGTGTGAACGTGTGTGAATGTGTGTGAATGTGTGTGAACATGTGTGAATGCAAGGGCATTGTTAGTCTTATTTTGCACTCTTACCTTTGCAACAGCATAAATGTCTCCAAGTAAGCTCTAGATGTGCTTTCTGTTTTTCGGTTTTAGAGTTTTCTAAAAATATTTCGAGAAGCCTTTATACTTTTTTCTTTCTTCCCACTTAATTAGGGGCCAAGGGAGATGCTTTGAGTAGAGTGAAATGTCTTTAATTAAATTCTGGGTCTTGGTCTTTATCATCATAAGAGTATACACACATTGGCTCTGCTGATTGCATTATGTGTAGTAGCAATAGGAGGGTGATTAATATTAAAATATTTTAATCATTAAAACACTTCTAATTAAATTATTTTTTTTTTTCAAGGCTTAATATGGAATGTTTTCATTTTTCTTGCAACGTTTACATCTGTCTTTCAATAAGGCTTTTCAAGTTTGTTGATTGCAGATAATTCTTGGCCAGGTAATGGAACAGTTTTAAGAGAAGGCTAATCTAATAGGGTTGATACCACACTTACTTCCACGTTTGTCTTTTTTTTGTAACCCTCTTTCCTGCCATAACTCATTCTTTAAATTAAAAAAATCTGAGAACTTTTTATGTTAAGTTAATATAATAAATTGAATTTGGGACTTCCTCCAGCTTCTATTGGCTGCCTTGCCAAGAAGAAGAGAAAAGCCCTGTTGTTTACCCTACTCAATGCTAAGGAACATTGTTCACTGTAGGGAAATCATCAGTAACTCTGGATACCCCAAGGGAGGAAGAATTCTTCAAGAGGTCTTAAGGAAGGGTTTGAGATAGGGTTAAAAAAGGGTGGGGGTACTCAGTTGAGTTTTGTTTGTTTATTTGTTTTTTAACTCATTAGGTTTTTATTTACTTATTTAATTTATTTTCTTATATATCTTTATTGATCTCAGAGAGACGAAGGGAGGGGGGAGAGGGAGATAGAAACATCAATGATGAGAGAGTCGTAGATCAGCTACCTCCTGCACACCCCCTACTGGGGATCCAGCCCCCAACCCGGGCATGTGCCCTGACCGGGAATCAAACTTTGATCTTCTGGATCCTAGATCGATGCTCAACCACTGAGCCATGCTGGCCAGGCAGTTGAGTTTTTAATTTAATTTATTTTTACAATAAACTTGATAACATACTGCTGTGTTTGCCATGGGAAAAAAAGGCAGGGAAACAAAAGAAGAAACACAAATTTTAACATTTAGAAAAAGTTTTAAAATACCTAGAAGTAGCTTAAAATAATAATAATTTAAAGATACATAGTACTGAGAGAGAGAATATAGAGAAACACAAGAGTGTTAAGAAGGCCTCTTAAAAATAACCTGAGATTCATTCTGGGGTTCAGCACAATGGTATAAGGCAGGCATGGTGCCTTTAATTCACATTTTGGTTCTGCTCCTTATTAGTTCCCTGTAGCCTCCAAAAAGTTACTCATTCCCTCTGTATTTCAGACTTTGTGTCTATAAAATGCAGTTGTAGTTGATGTTTTTTCCCTTTTCCCTCTCCCCCCTTCTCCCTCTCCCCCTTCTCTCTCGGCCCCCTTCTCCTCCCCCTCTTTCTCCATTAGTTTACATAAATGAAAGTGAAACCCAGACACTATTGAGTTTATACAGCTTATTTTTAGGAAAGTGCTTAATAGTTTATTAACTAGTCCATAACTCATTTTTACCCATAATCCTCATGAGTTTAGCAGCCACACTTGGTTCTGAGTATAAAATATCATTTTTTATGCAATCCTATTAAATCAGTCATAATTGATAGGAGACAATCATTAGTACTTAACAAAGGCACATATATGTACACTGTGTATTTGAGAGACCAATGGGCCACGGAAGCCGTCTAACACAGGGACACTGCCTAACAGAGGTGACCACTTCAGAAGGTGACTCATTTACCCAGCTGGATCTTTTCCCTGGTGGAGTTTGAAAGGGGGGGAAGGAAAGGCAGACCTAGGAGAGGGAGAGGAGTTGGCTCAGGAGGACTGTAGAGTCAGATTGCATCCATAGAATAGATACAGTACTTCTGAGAGGAGAACATAGGAGGGGGAGTCATTTAAATTTCCAACTCCAAGAAGAAAAAGACTTTATTGAAGGTATTCAAAAATTTCACCCTCATCACAGTGTTCAAAACCCTAATCCCACAGGAGGGGGGGGAAATTGGTTGCCAGAAGAGTAGGTGGGCCCCTAGGTGTGGCTCAGTGTTTGAGTGTCCACTCATGAACCAAGAGGTCACTGGTTCAATTCCCCTGTCAGGGCACATGCCAGGGTTGCAGGCTCGATCCCCAGTAGGGGGCGTGCAGGAGGCAGCTGATCAATGATGTTTCTATCTCTCTATCCATCTCCCTTCTTCTCTTGCTAAAAAAATCAATAAAAACATATTAAAAAAAAAAAAAGTTGGTGGTAGTAAGGGCCCTCAGGGAAATGTTAGAAAAATTCAGAGCTGATAGCTTGGGACTAGACTGCTGGAGGAACAGAGGAAGAAACAGACCCAAAACTCGGGGGACTGATTTCTCTGCTATTTCCAGTTCCTTAGCTAAAAAATAATAAGAATAAAACATAGAAGTTGATTTCAGAAGTTACTGGATATATTCTTTAGAATTACAATTTGTTGTAGTTTTTAATGAATTATATGCCATTATTAGCACGAAGATGGATGTAGACATTTTCAACACAATCTGATAGGCAGTTTGGCACATTGGTTAAGAATGTGGCTGCAGACCCTAGGTAACCAGCTTCTGAATTCTGGCCCCTCCCTTTACTAGCTGTGTGATATTAGGCAAGGTACTTAACATTTCTGTTCCTCAGTCTTCTCACCTGTAAAATGGGGTTGATTTTTAAATGCATAGCATAAAGTCATTGTCAAGATTAGACTCTAAGCAGCATCTGACAAATAATCACTACTCAATAAATATAGGGTATCCCCCAAAAATGTATATACACTTTGAATAATTATTAATTCCAATGGGTTAAATCGTAAAGGAAAGAAACATCAATTGAGCTATCAGAAAAAGTCCATATACATTTTTGGGGACACCCTGTATTAGCCATTATAGTTAGGTTTAACTTTTTATATATACTGATATAAAAAAATTCAAGCAGTATGGTACCTAGATCCCTGGGCCTGATTGTAACCTTCATGAACATTGCAGGCAAACCAGTTAAGAATTGTCCCTTAAGATGTCTTTCTCTGTAGAAAGCCAATTTATAACCAGAATGTCAGTTATTATTTGCTATGAGACATAATTGTCAAGTAAATCTGTTTTCACTTTGATCTAGCCAACGCATTTTCTTCAGGAAGGCATGTTAAATGAAGAGTAAAATTATTATAATTTTTGTTGGTAAACTTGTCCCTTAGCTAAAATAGCTCGAGGTGCTCATTTCTGTTGTATCATTAGTCTTGCCATGAAAACCAGAGTGTTTGAATGTTAGAAGCCACTTGGACAGACTCCTCTCCCCTGGGCCAGCACCTACTTCTAGGATTTCTCCTGTCCTTTCCATACCTGGCTAACTCAACTTCTTTTTACTCTGTGAGTCTTTTTCCCCAGCAGGGTGTAATGTGCTTAAACATGTCATGTTTTCTATGTTTCCACTTACTCAACTCCAGTCAAATTCCTGTCTCCTTTTCCTGACATTAGCTCTAAATAATCATAGCTAGAGTTTGGAGCTTTAGCAAACTTTTCAGTAGGATATTTACTGTAGCATATAGCCTTTTCTTTTATTATTCCCAGAGGTTATCACGGATGTGTGTGTGTGTGTGTGTGTGTGTGTGTGTGTGTGTGTGTGTGTTTCCCTAGTATAAATAAATCTGAAGACTAAATTAGTTTCAAATTTGGGGATACTCCTCTATGACATCTCCAGGAACCTTATTCCTCACTCCACATGCATCTCTCTCCACAAATGAGATACAGAAAGTAAACGCAATAAAAGTGGTGGAGTAATAAGAGTGGCTAATATTTAGTGAAATTGTGCTAGAAGAAATTATAAAAATAATGAATTTTGAGAAAACTGTTATCAAGAACAATGACGGTGGGTGAAGTCATTTTTACTCCCCTCTCCTCTAGCTATTTAACATTTTTCTCATAACTTAAAGCCTGGGTCAAGTTCTATCTCACCTTTATGTCTTCCCCAACCTTTCTCATTTTCCCCAAAATCACTTTATTCTCTTTTTATATGGTACTAAGCACCCGAAAAGTAGATCAATCTCCTTTCTCCCCACACACACATACTCTCTCTCACACATACATACAAAACCTCCCATAATACCTTATGCATATGAAGAAAAATATCAATAATAGAAATTTAGATTAAGTAGTCTTCATTCATTTAATAAATAAAGTTAGGAGATTTGAACAATATCAAATAGCAAAGATAGGACAGAATTCAGTTACCATGGATCCCCATTTAGTTTCAAATTATGGCAATGGCAACAAAAATAAAAAGACAAAGTGAGGGTTATTTTGAAGGAAGAATTATCAATATTGTAGACTAATTTGAGGAAGAGAGTACAGTCAAAGTTAATCGTAGTCTCAACTTTATTGGGAGAATAGTGTTGATATTACTTATCAGATAAGGCATGCTATGGAAGGAATCCAACTTGAATATTTTATCTTGGAACAAAGTATTTGAAACGCAGTGTGCTTTGATATGCCAATACTGCAGAAGACATTGCTTGATATATTTGTTTTGGAAACTGAAATGCCTTACCAGGGTCTAATAGTGCGGTTCCTCTATTTTGAACCATGCCTCATGTGGACCAAATGTTGATGGTTTCAGCATAGGACCTTAACTTGTAAAGATAAAAATTAGGATATCTGAGTTCGTCGATATTGAAAGCTAATGTATTAGGATCCATCTGGTTCTAGGAATTTTTAAATGCCTCAGTACTGCTCACCACCAGTGTTTATCACTTATTCACCTTTCATTGGCCTGGCTCTTAAGGAAACTACAAGTTCAGTTCCATTTACACCAGCAATAGGCCTCCAGAATTGGGAGTCACATTCGCACAACACTTTATGTGCCAGTTTTGTTTCCCACACATAGGTAGGCACTGGGCATGATTTTGGCAACATTATTTATATAAGCTTAGAGCAATAAGCAAATTTTCCCTTAAGTGTTTCACTTTCCATTTTATTTTTTTATTTTTCTATCTTTTTTGTCTAAGAAAAAGTAAACTGTCTAAAAATAGGCTGCATGCACTTACTTATGGCCCTTTTCATTTATTTACATTTTATGTCATAAAACTGGTTTTTGTAAAATAAAAGCTAATTCTGTTACTGTAATTCTCTCCCACTATCACGCCGACTTCCAATCTCTAATCTCCGTAGTGTCACCTCTGTTAAGGAATGTGTGTGTGCTTCCTATTTGCATGAGCTCCAAATCATTTCCAGTATCTCAGGAACACCCAGAAAGCTGCATATACTGGTTTCTATTAAGCTCCCATGTATGTTGATGCCGTTCTTGTATATTTACTGCTGCTGACACTTCTATTGAATTTAGAAGCACTAACATCATCTTCAGTTATTATTATTGACTTGCAAGTTATAAAGGATATAGTTGAATTTAAGAACTATGACCCTTCTCTCAGGTCACCAATTAAATTTTATGACTTACCTTATGAAAAACTGGAGTCAAAAAAAGGACAGCATAACTTTTTCTCCCTTCAGGTTGTAATATAATTTATGAACAACCGTCAGGATTTGCTCAAAGTATTTCCACACTGTAAGATGTTGCTCTGAAAGGCCTGGGTAGCATTACTTGCATGAGTCCTGACCTAGATTCCTCCTCACGGCTCTCCGCTCCCTCTCAGACAAACAGTAATCTGATTCTCGGGCACAGAAAGCTGTCACGATTTGTGACCTTCGCTGTGAGTGATATAAGCTAAGCCAAAGCAGAGACGGAATTACCTCTGACCTCAAGGAAAGTCACTCCTGAGGTCACTTTCAGGAAAATGTGAGGACAGGTGCCCTGTGGCCTCTCTGCCCTGGTAGGCCCTTCTGCTGGCTGATTGATCCATCCTGGCATATGCCCTGCTCCAGTAATTCAAAGAGAACTCATCCTGCACTGGATGAGATCAAGACTAGAAGCCACCGGAGACTGGTTTCTGTGAAGGAAAATTATGTCAGCCCACAGGCAAGTCAGGGGCTGACGGCATTAAATGAAATCAACTTAGGTTTCCTCATGTAAGGGTCATCGTCTGTGTAATAAATATGGACCAAAAAAATGTTGATTTGCTTCCCATTAGCCTGGTTATATAGATGTGTTGAAATTTATGAATTATTGCAGGTCAGTAAACTAATGCAATTTGCCCTGTTATCCCAAGTAGTTATTTTATATTCATTGCTCCTAAAAATAATTTATTGCAAGGAATTTTCTTTGTGCTTTATTATTTAATCTTTAATTTGCAGTAATTTTATATTTTTAAAATTCTTCATTTGTTTATAATATTTTCCCCTGCATTTTGCATATTATATCCCTAAGATTCTCCTCTTCTCTGTTCTTAGGTGTACATAAATGTTCTCACGATGCATTTATATGTTCCCTGGAGTTCAAGCAAATCACTTTTGTGCATTCATTTTACTTTGCTTTCTACTCTTAGGTAAAGGGCAACGAGTTAAAACAAAACATTTCAAATTTAATTAAATTTGTAAAAGCCTTTTAATTCGCACTATTAATTGTTAAGTGTGTAAGATCCTTAAAAGTCAGCTTATTTCATAATAACAATTTTAAGACAGGCGTAAGTGCTCTATGATATTACTTATATCATTTTTTTGTAAGCTGTGTGAATTGGGTTTTGTAACATAACAACCACATATTTAATTTTATTTTATTATGATTTACGTAGGATCCTTCTGCACATGGTCAAAGTATTCAGAGTTTTGATAAACTTTATAGAATTATGAAGCTCCATAGAAGAAAATGCTAAAGTAAAAAATCTTAGGGGAAATTTTGTGTTTGAACTACTAAGTGAAAATCAAGCTACTGATTGCTTTTATTATATTATATTTTATATTGTTTTATAATTATATTGTTATAGTTGTATATTATACTTTTATACTGATATACATTGTGCACAGGAGTTATTAGTATTATAATTTTTATTAATAATAATAATGAGCATTTACTTGTACTAGATGCCTGTGAAGTTAGGTTTAAAGAAAAATGCCCCATGCATTTCATTAATGCTCTGAAAGACTAAGTCTTAAGTCAGAACAATGATGTTCACTTGAGACCATTTCCTGGTGGTGCTTGAGTGTCCAACCACTCGTAGGCATTTATGACTGAGAGTCAAAAAAGGACAAGTGTCACATAGACATTAAGTCCGTATTTATGATCATAGCTATTGAAAGAGACATAGAGAGACCTTTCAAGATGGTTTGTGAAATGATTAACTCACAGACTCTGTAGATTCAGTAAGAAGCACATATAAAAATTTTCAGAGACCTCTGTGGCTTATTAAATTTTTTTAACAGCACCTTCTGTTAATCCTTTTAAACTGTAACTGTTTACTGAAGATGTCACTTAGCTTATTAGGAGTTAATTGAAAGACAACAATGGAGAACAGGATGACAGAGCAGAGAGGCAGCTTCTTCTAGCTGTGTGCTTTTTCTGTGAGTAATTTAGGAGATCCAAATGGCAGAAGCTAGGTCCTTTCACCAGGTGTCTTTCTTTGAGGAGGGAACAAAAGGTAAGGGGGCACTTTCTGACATTTCTGGTTAAGGAGCGTGAAAGAGGGAGGTAGTTTATTTTTCCTTATGCCACAGTGACAGCTCTGATAATGACAAGGAGGCATGAATGTAGGTTTCTTAGGAGAATCCTGGGTGTCATGGGCCAAAAGGAAATCATTTTGCCATTTATCACTTAATGATAGCTTAGCCACTCCAAAGATAATAAGTTGTAAAATAATTAGTCATTTGTTTAAATGTTATTACTTCTTTATTATTTTGGATACAATACAAATGGCTTGTAGACAATACAAATGGCTTGTATTCTTTGATTTTTCACATAGTAACCAAAGAAAAATTTTTTTAACTGGAACCTAGGTTTTGGAGGATAGGTTTGCTGTTCTTTACAACTATGGGATAGAGGATGTTAAAATAACCTAAGGAGGAGAGTTAATAATAAAGTCTCTTTAGCAGAAACATGGTTTCTTGTTAATGGCAATATATTGTCAATATGTGATTAGTGAGGGAAGATATAGGACAAATGTGACCTCTCCTTCCCATTAATGTTTTAAACAAAATTTATGTATGGTGGCAGGTAAGGTTACAGGATCAAATTATTTTTTAATTCTATCTATATGTCAACATTTAGACCCAAAATGTGTTCCTGTAGGGTCTTTAAATAGTAATATGACAAAATACATATATCTCTATAGATTTGTCTTTAACTCCAATCTCATATTAATCCCCTATACCAACTAATCTGCAATCCCATAATAATCAGACCAGCTGGAGGGATAGTTTCATCACCAATGACCCCAACTCAGCATTATTTTGGAAATCATAACCTATCTTAATAGGCTCAAGTGGAAGTTTTTTGCATTTAACGACAGCATTAGTGCAGCTTTAAATCTGAGAAGTCCTTTAGGCTTCCAAAACTATGGAATAGTTTGTATCACGCAGATAAAAATCCCTGCCCTGCCTGTCATTTTCAACATTTTAAATTCAACCAAGCCTAAATAGTACAGAAGGACTTTATCATGATTTTGATTGTTTTTTTATTGTGCTTATCAAAATTTAAGACTTTTTTTTCAGGAATAATGGGCCTTACATTAGAATGAATTACACTGCAGTTGCCATTGAATGGTTATATTTTTTCATAGATATGAAGACATTGAACAAATTAGCAAGTGTCTAAATGAGGAAAGTAGCAATTATTCCTAATAATGTACAAAGTACCTTGTGTAAATCTATGAGGATTTCACAAAGAAACAAGTATAAGCATATTCTAAGCAAATAAGCTTATGCATATGTACTTGATTCATAGAATTGGTTGTATGTACCTTTATTGTGGGGGGTGGGAGGGGCTGAAAATAACCTAAGAATTACACTTTGGGCCCAATCTAGCATGTTGAATCAGATACTTAGTTTGAGGAATCCAAATTAATCATATAGAATTGAAGTTTTCATTCTGGGGTTAATGGAAGGACTTTAGAGAACCTATGAACCCTTTGACATAGAACACAGAATTTTTGTGTTGTATGGTAATGGACCTTAATTATAAATAGAGGCTTACTGGATTTGAAAACACAGAAATAATTTAAAATCACACATAGGGCTATGCTTACACCATCCAAGATTCCCAAAATATATTTTACCCCTTAATTTAAGCCTGCAGGAAGTCTGAGGTAGCTATATATTGTGAGGACTTTTCTGGCCTACATGGGGCTGGATGGCTGTCAAGTAAATGTAGATTCTAGTCTTGGCTCAGAAACGCATTGACCTTTTGACCTTAGCACATCATTTAACATAGTTACTCTTTTTCTTTCTATTCTTAAAACGATGATGCTAATTATCTAGCTAGAAAGATCATAGGACATACGAATGAGTAAGCACATAATAAAATTATGAAGTGCTGTATAAATGTAAGGAATTACTGTGACTGCGTTGCTTGAGATTTGGGGTATTAAAATGTAGTCTACAGAAAATTGCACAAGGCAGTCTGCCATGTAAAGATCAAACAGTAGTGAGCCGTTTTAGAAAACACTTTTTCAATTCCATTTTCTCAAATTTTCAAATTTATCGTACCTTTGAGCTTTAAACTTCGCCGCATACGTGTTAAAATTTTTTAAAACTTTTTGAAATCAGCAATAATGCTTCTAGGGCTATAAAAACATGATGCTCCAATGGCACTTTTTTTATAAGCTTTGTACCCTTTTCTTGGCTTTATTGCCAAAACAACGCGTGGAAACAAAAGGTGCAGGAAAGATATGAGAGGAAGTAACGGCTGCTGAGCAGTTACCCTGTGGATGAATAATAGAGAAGTGCACAAGCAGATGCGAGCCGAGCACCGATGCAAAATGAATGAGGGGAAACAGAGCAAAAGCAGTTACAAAGTTAGGCACCGGGATGGCCGTTCATCTCCCTGGGCAGAGGCTCCCTTGCTGACATTACAAAATCCCTCTTCACTGCAAGATCATCATCGCTTTATGGCTCTATCTCTTTTTGACAAGTTAAAAGAAAAAGAAATTTAAAAAATGTTAAGATGCTAACTTTTGTGAGCGTACTCCTATGATACTGCAACAGGCATCTGAACGTTAATTACCATGTGTACATACATAAAATACGTAGAATATCAACTACCATTTTCTTCAAATAGCACCCACCTGCTACTTGGGTGCATGTTCTTACTAGGATTGACCTGACTTGGTTAAATAAATTCACTTATTCTGTATTTAATTTTTCATAAATCTGTACAATTCTGATTTTATTCTGAATAATAATAGACAAACATCATTTACTGAAAAGCTTCTGTGTGCACTTACCGTAGATTTTCTCCTTTTTATCTATTACAAGATCTTTGACTAGTGTAGTAGTTTGAGTTGTAAAGTTACTGTAATACCTGAATTTAGACTATACCTATTTACGTAAGATTGCCAAGCTTTGCAATAAAAGACACAGATGCAGTACAATTTATAATCTTTTAAGTAGGAATAGAGATCAAAGTGAAAGGTTAGAATGGTAGAGTTGAGAATAAGGAAAATTCTGTGAACTTCGACCGAAATGTAATGAATCTAATTCCAAAAATTTAGGGCTTTATCACTGAGTTAAGTACTTTGGGTGCTTCTGGGCAGCCGCACATCTGGGAGACTCGCAGGTGCGGGTACGCCATCCTCGGCTCGTGTCTCAGTTGGGTTTGGCACGTGGGGACAGTGGTCTAATCTGTTTTAAATATCAGTAGGGTTGGCGCAGGCCTTGTGGCTCACTGAGCCCCCCAGGCCAGGAGCAATGATGCCAAGCATGTCCCTGCCTGCCAGCCTAATCCAGGGAAACTGGGCGAGGAAGTTGGGGGGTTCCCACCCCTGCGCAGACACCCAACACAGAGAATACTGCCTGAAGCTCGCCCGCCTAGAAGTTTCACCTCCACTTCTCTGCTCCCCACAGAAGATAAGCACTTTAACCCTTTGCCCTGCACTGTTTTGAGAATGATTATTTGCTAAAAACGTGAATGAGTTTCATTCTTACTAAATCAGAAAATATACTCCAAAAAAAAAGGTTATTGTAGTAGAACCGAAAATTTAGCCCTGGGATTAGTGAAAAGCAAGGCGGAAGATCACTTTTCATTACTTCTTAAGGCTTGATGAAAGGAAGTTCATGGGTTTAAGAGAAACTTATTTCTTTCACCAACTTCTGAGGGATCTTTAGTGTATGGTTGTATAGAGAGAGAATATCAGCCAATGTAACAGATATGTTCAAACTGTGTTAACACTGCCCTGGGCACTGTGGCTCAGTTGGTTGCAGTGGGAGGTCATGGCTTGTTTCCCGGCCAGTGCATGTGCCCAGGTTGCGGGTTCAGTCCAGCCAGGGCGCAGGTAGCTGATCACTGTATCTCTCTCACATCGGTGTGTTTCTCTCTCTTTCTCTCTCTTTTCCTTTCTCTCTCTCTAAAGTCAATTATAAAAGGGAAAAAAAATAGCACCTGATGCATAGAAATTGATAAAAAAATTTATTTTAAAAAAGGTGTTAACATGAAAATGACTGCTAGGTTTCAGGGACATATATAGTAATAAAAGTGCTTTCAGTAATTATAAATTGTACTAGGGACTGCAGAATTCTTGATTATGTTTTATGTTAAAGTTAATATTGAATGAATAACATTCACTGAATACTGCAAAGATTATAAAGGAAAGTATATGTGAAAGAAAAAAACCTCTTTTGCTATATCATCTTAAATAGGTGAACTTAAAATTATAATTCTTAATATTTGTTGCCAAATTAATGATGCATTCTGATGGCTTGTTCCATCTCTCAGGTAACTGCATAGCTGATTTTTTCCACAGAAACAAGTTGGTTGCTATCACACCTGTTTTGGATTCTTATTGAAAATATCTTGGATACGTTGCAGAAATGCTCTATGAATTAAAATTTGAATGGCTTTTAAATGATCTTGAATAATTGTCAAGTATTAAGAAAAAATTAAGTAAATATATTATTTACACCTACTGAAGACAATATATCCTCACACTAGTGGCTGTTTGGTGTCTACACAGGCACATTAATGGATTGAACAAACTATGTTAAAGAATAAATGCCTCATTTATTAGCAGTTTCACAACAGGCCACTTGAGGAGGGGGGAAAAGGCAATGCATAAACCAGAAAGTAATAAAAAATGTTAGGGAGGGAGGGAAAGAAAGAGGGAGGGAGAAGGGAAGTATGAATAACTTGAGCAACCATTCATAACCATGTTGCTTGTTTCAGTGGAGTCGATTTCAACTTTATTTTATATTTATACATATACTGTATAAGTATTTATAGGTGATTAATGTAGAAAAGTATTAGGCACATATAATGCTGGGCTGCAGGATATTACCTGTGACTTTAAAATGAACCTTATTTACTAGAAAAGTATAAATGAAAAAAAAAATCTCAGAAAGATGTTTCTCAAACTCTAAACTAATTACTAGATTTAGTAAGTACTCCAGCTTGATTTATTGGTCTTATACCGCACTGCCAAAAATTTAAGAAACATTTTGGGTAAATATTACATTAAGATTTTTTAAAAATTTAAAAAGAAAAGAAGCCAGGAGGGGGGGAAAGACTTAATATATATTAAATTCTGAACATCTATATTGTTTAAGTTCTTTTTCCTTCTGTCTTCAGTGTTATTATGATGAATTATAAGTTCTGGAAGAAATTATTATTGAAAGAATCTCTGGTTCCTCTTAGCTTTGCTAATATATTCCCAAAATTTTGGCAGGAATAATAATTATATTATTTCTTTTTTTCCTTAATTGAATTGGCTACTCTCTTCATTTTCTTAAGAAAATTGCTCAGCCTTCCCTGCTTATTTGGGAAACGATAATCTGCTTTTTCTATTGATAATTACTTATTCTGATGCTTGGTTCAAGTTAAACAATTATAATTCATTTTAAATGATGAATATGAAGTATTATTGGTTCTTTAAAATAATACATATAATTTGAAAAGTCTATAACTGCAAAATATGTACAACACTCTTTAAATTATATCTTTAAATCAGTATTAAAATACACATTGTGCAGTAATTTTTTACAAAAATTACCAAATAAGTGAATAAGCTCATTTTTAAAATTCTATTTCAAAACTCAGTCTGAATTAGTAGTATCCTAAGTTATGTGTGTGTTGTGTGCAATGTGTGACCATATATGGGTACCCATGCAAGAGGTAAACCCTGCAGAAATTGGTTTGCTATTCGTGCATATCATTTATATTGCCACAAAATTTTATAGCTTCACATAACAGCCAAATTAGCTTCAGGCAGCTAAACATTAATATATCATCTTTTAAGTATGCAGGATAGATTAGCTTTTTAGAGGAGAAGCTGAAGCAGAGTTAAAGAAAACCAGTTGGCATTTTCAAATACACTTACCTGGTTGTTCTTGAGTCACATGTTTCCTGATTACACTTTTCACAATCATCATATATAGTGTGCTGCAGTGATTTTTAGTTATAAAACTTTATTTATGAAATTACATGAGCCAGTATTTTCCCAAAGAGTAATGACCATATATTGGCAGTCAGCTTCACTGATGCTGATGAAACCTCTGATAAAATTGATATCTACTTCTGTTCCCTGAAGCAGGGTCCCATTTCTGATTTCCAGAGCCCTTCTCTGTTGTACAGAATAACAGTTTAGTTTCTTAATATCAAATTCTCTTGCCTGTTCCAAGCAAAACAGATGGTTAAGATAATTATAATGGAAATGGCATGCTGAGAAGACTGTGGAGAGACCATTCCATTCTTTTCTCTTTCCTGTTTCCTCTTTCTAAATGCAGTAGATAAAGGTATGGGACAATGAATAAAATATACAAGTCCCAAAAAAATGAGTTCTTCCCTTGACTCTGGGAGATGACCTGTGTGAATCAGGTCAAGTAGTCAGCCCCTGTGGGCCTCAGCTCCTCTTCTGTGAAATCAGGAGGGGCTTGTTCACCTTGATGGCCCACCAGGGCTCGGGTAGGACTCGGCACCCACCTGGGAAAAGCTTTCTGGGAGAAGAGCAGTCAGCTTGAGCGGGAGGAAAGACGGTTCCTTCAGAATCAAACCGAAGTTACTTTTTTGTTGACCAAAAGAATTTTTATGCAAAAAGCATTTCAAATGAGTTTAAAACAGAGAGCAGAAATGAATCTAAAATGCCTAACGTATGCTTTTTCAGCACTTTCTAGCAATTATGACAATTTAGGTGGTTATGTAAATTACACAATTCTTGTAAAATGACATAATTATGAAATGTTGGGGCAGAAACAGAAAAGGATTACTTTGCTTTAAAGTGAATGCTGCAATGATATAAGATTGGTAATACACCCCTTCTATCACCTTGTCTAAATCCCTTGGGATTTTACTGTTGTTAAGGGGGAAAGTATCAATAGGAAGTGACTTTTCAAGGGCATAGATTGGATAAAAACTGTTTAGGATGATGTATTATGGGTATACTTTGGACTAATTTTTATTGTTTGAATTGAGATGATTAAATCTGTGTTTGTATAAACAATTCATTCTCATGAAACTATTTTCAAAAATATTATCTTTATTCCTAGGAATTTATTTGGCATTTGGAGCACTTAAATCACTGAAAAAAAATATTTATAAAAACAATTTCACTTAGCACTGTGTGGTTCATGTTTTCTAGAAGAGGGCTATTGTATTGAGATGTTGCTAAGATAGGGACAAGTACTTTCAGAACCATAACAATACATATGTGCATTTGCAAATTTCAGAAATCACACTTACTTTTGGAGAATAGTATATGAAATTTCTTTTTCCTTTTAAATTTGTGGTTAATACATAATTCTTCATTTGCCAGTCAACTAGCCTGACAAGGGTGTATGAAACTGCATTTGTGAGAGGAAGCAGAGGATCTTGTTTTCTTTAACGTCTATGTAGTGTGTTGAATTTCCAGTTCCATCACAAGACTGCCTACTTTTACGCCACATTGGATAGTATCATCCCCAGGAGAGACAGAAGGGCAAACTTATAGGCAGAGGTTCATAATAAAGGTTGCTACTTGCCTGGCAAAAAGTATCATGAAGATGCCATGCTTTCCTGGCATTTGGGGTTTCTTGTATTGAACCCAAAACAGGTGCACTTCTCAACCTAAGGTTCAGAGTTAAAATTGCATTTGCCAGTGCTGTTGCTCAATTGAGTTAAATTGTGATGTGGGGGTTGACAGAGCTTTATTTTCAGCTTTCTTTCCCTTTCTGGGGGGTATGAGTGGGGAGGGGAGGGTGTGGGGTGGATGATTTCCTCTCCACATACCTGTGGATATACCCCACTCACTCTCCCTAATCTAGTTCCTAATTCTTGACGTTTAGATCATTTTCTTCTGGGACTATCTACCCTCCCTCCTCACCTCCCCATAGCTTGTATTTCATATTCTTAGATAATGATCGTCATCTTTAAGTGATTTATAGAGGTGTATAGGATATTCGTTTCCTTGGATGCAAATGCATTCCTACTTTTTTACCTCTGGGATTTAGTCACAGTACATACCTCTGACTAAGAGAGTAGTCATTACTGAGCAGTAAAGGCCTTTAATAGGGAAGGATTTTTCCTAACCACACCCTCTCACAGCAAAGAAAACAAAAGGAGCAAGTAAGAGCCTTTATCTCACTAAGTTTGCCACTCACACTAGTAAAAAATGAGGCCTGGGGCTCAAAGTGTCATCAAAAAGAAGATTCTGAGACTCAATGGAAAAAAAGAAAGGCATTGGCGTGAATTCTTGCTTTACAAAATAGCAAATAAGAACATCCTCCCTTGGCTAAGATGGCAAATATGAAGAAAGACAGAGGGACTTTTACCCTTCTTTTCACTCGGTCCCTTCAGATAGTCCCACTTATCCTTAGCTAACCAGACTAGTGTGGAGAATTGTCTGAAAGAAATCATTTCCCCACTACTTCCTTTCCATGTCCCTTCTCTTTTTTCTTTGCCTGCACATCGCTTAAGGCAAGCCTCTTTTGATACATAAGCTTGCATTGTCTTAAGGCCTTTGTGTGTCCCCTCCATCTTCCAACTCTAGCCAAGGCACCTCAAGAAATTACTCTTCCTTTTTGCAACCATGCAGGCAAAATATCAAGCATGGATAATAAGCTTGGGAGGTCTTTGTGCAAGGACAAAATGCTATTTTGAAGTGGCCAGCAGATCCCTCCTGTTGCTCTGGATGTAGGCTACATCTTAAAATTGTCAGAGCTTGGAAACTGACATCTTAAGACTTGCAAAGAATTTTTGCTTCTAAGGTGGAGCCTGGAATTTGTCCTTAGAGCAGGCACACCCATCATTCTGGCAGTTTCACTTTAGTGAGCACTTTAGTCTGACAAGCACCTCTTCCTGGCTTTGAGATAAACCTTGAACTCATAAAATAATCAGATAATTTACAGTAAATATTAAGTTTTCTAATTAGTAATGTGTTTTGAGTGCTTCCTTGGCAAGACTTAAAGAAGTTAGTTTTTTTTTGCTTTTCAGATTAGAAGTTTGAGGAGGTTCTCTCTTGGTGCGTGCTGCAGGCCAGGTAAGACGGAACCACACAGATGTTGAGAAGAAGCACTCGGTCTACTTTAGAGATGCCCTTCCCTTTGTCTCCAGAGTCTAGATCACTCTATATGATGGGATAGGATTTTCTCCTGAAGAAAATGCATGATCTCACTGCCAATCATCCTGAGTTCAAGTTTTAAAAAAAAGGTCAACGCAGGATACCTGGTGGGGATTAAATTGTTGGGTTGTTTTTTTTCCCTTTCAAACTTTCTCTGGACTTTGAAGGGAAGGAATTTTGTCTACAGAAGATGCATGGCTCCTGAAACACCAAAGCATTGAAGGACTAGGGATAAAGAGGGCCAGTGATGAATTCTGGAGGAGGGATACCTTATATCCACTTTAACCTGTTATTTTTCTTCATTTATTTCCATTCTCTTAAATCTTTATTTAATTTTGTCATATGGGAGGGAAATGAAAGGAAAGGCAAAAGGATGCAGGAATACAATAATTTGAACAAATGGTCCTGAACTCTGTGGGGTGGGCCAGTAGAAGAATCTGGCCTACAGGAGATAAGCACAGGGCAGATTTGGGGCCATGAAAGCAGCCCTAGGAATTCTCAGAAGTCCTAACAGGCAATTTCAATAAAACTCATCAACTTCTCTCAAACCTATAGATTGGGGTTTACACACGCATACACATATACAATAATACACACACAAACATATAAACACCTAAAATTTAATTTTACAATATGCCCAACTACTTTTTTTACAGAATTTCTCTTATGAATTGCTGATATAGTCAGTTCTTCAATGTGTTAATAAATTACTTTAATATTTAATATTGAGTAGTTTTATAGAATATTATAAAAAATATAGCATCACCTTAATAGTCATTAAAAAGTAGATTCGTGCTTTATCCAGTTTGTCAATTAAAAATGAACAACAGACTGCACAGTTGTCCTCCGGAAGATTGCTTTAATAATGAAGACACAAATAATTACATAGTAATTATTTAACTGCTGTGAAAACATTTATAATAGACCTAGATGTTAGGGACATAGCTCATCTGGTAGGAGAGGAAGAAAGACTGCGCTGAGGTATTTGGACTTAGTAGGAAATATGGAGAGGGGCATTTTCCAGACATATATAATAGTATGTGCGAGAGTTGCACTGCATAGAGGAGGTTGGTTCTTTATAGAAACTAAAGTAAACATCAAAGAGAATAAAAAGAGAGAAGACTCACAAGGGTAATCTGCTGATCTAACAAGTTTTATCTGAAGTTTAACACTTTAAAATACTTTTGAATCTGTGTTGCCATAATAAAATGTGGCAAAGCTGCTAATGTTACAGTAATTCTCTGGTTATACCATTGTTTCATGTGAAATAGTTTAGTTATTGCTCTATTTTATCTTGATGTCATTAATTTCCAATCCTTTTTCTGAATTTGTGAAGGGTTTTTGACTTTACAGGTAACCTCACATAATAATTCTCATGTAATGACTTTTCACCATAACAGCTTTTGAAAATATATACCTTTATTCACACAAGATTTCTTTTTTCCAGTGAAATAATTTTTCCCCAAAAAAATACACTAAGTGACTAGGCCATAAGAAGTATTATATTGACATTACTGTTTTAAGCAAAAATGCATTGACAAATTTATGGAAAATCGCATTTTCTAATAAAATAAATCATATGAAATAAATTTGAATTGTGTGAATTTGCCAAGTGAGGGATTAAAGAGGAAGCATTTTTTTTATAGCACTTTAATATAATACTCCTGTTTCAAGACAGTCTTGTGTTAAGCATTTGTTTTGTCCTGGCTCCTGTTCTATTACTTTATTTTTGAAAATATTTTTAGTGCAGTTTTATGTTTACAACAAAAGTGAGGGGAAGATATAGAGATTTTTCATTGTCCCCTCTGTCCCCCACACATGCAGAACCTCTCCCATTATCAGTATCCCCCACCAGAAGGATACATATGATGTAACTGATGAACCTACACTGACACATCGTGATCACCCACAGTCCATAGTTCGCATTAAGTTTCATCTTGGTATTGTGTATTCTGTGTGTTGTGACAAGTGTAGAGTGACATGTGTCCACTGCTGTAGTATCAGAGTATTTTCATGGCCCAAAAAAATACCCTGTGCTCCACCTATTTATCCCTCCCTCCCCTACAACCCCCAATCATTTTATTGTCTCCATAGTTTTGCCTTTTCCAGAATGTCAGGTTATTAGAACCATACATTATGACGCCTTTTCAGATTGGCTTCTTTCACTTATTAATATGCATTCAAAATTTCTCCAGGTCTTTTCAAGGCTTGATAGCTCATTTCTTTTTAGCACTGAATATAACACTCCATTGTCTGGATGTACCAGTTTCTTTATCCGTTCACCTAAAAAAAGGGATCTTGGTTGCTTCCAAGTTTTCACAATTATGAAAAAAGCTGCTGTAAGTGTCCATGTGTAGGTTTTTGTGTTGATAAAAGTTTTTAATTCCTTTGGATAAATACCAAAGATCATGATTGCTGGATTATATGGGAAGAGTATGTTTAGTTTTATAAGAAGCCTCCAGGCTGTGTTCCAAAGTGGCTGTACCACTTTGTATTCCCACCAGCTTTGTACGAGAGTTTTTGTGTCACATCCTCACCAGTACTCCGTGTTGTCAGTGTCCTGGATTTTGGGCCATTCTAGTAGGTTCATAGTAGTATCTTGTTGTTTTACCTTGTAGTTGCCTCATGACATATGATGTGAAACACCTTTTCATAGGCTTATTTGTCATATTTATATATATATATGACAAATATATATATATTAGTGAGGTGTCTGTTAAGGTCTTTGGCCCATTTTTCAGTGGGGTTGTTTATTTTTTTATTGTTGAGTTTTAAGGGTTGTTTGTATATTTGGAATGACAGTCCTGTATTAGAGGTGTCTTTTTTCATTTTTTTTTTCTCCCAGCCTGTGGTTATTTTCTAATTCTCTTGGTATTTTCTTTTGCAGAGCAGAACTCCAACTTATCAGTTATTTATTTCATAGATCATGCCCTTGGTGTTATGTCCACAGAGGCATCACCATTCTCACGGTCATCTGGATTTTCTCCTGTGTTATAATCTAGGAGTTTTATAGTTTTGTGTTTTATATTTGGGTCTATGATTCATCTGGAGTTAATTTTTTTGAAGAGTGTAAGGTCTCTGTCTAGATTCATTTTTTTAACATGTGGATGCCCAGATGTTCCAGCACCATTTGTTAAAAAGTCTACCTTGTCTCTAATGTATTTCCTTTGCTCCTTTGTCAAAGATCAGGTGACTGTATTTATGAGGGCCTATTTCTGGGCTTTCTTTTTTGTCTCACTGATTTTTTTTTTTGTATATTCTTTACTAATATCACACTGCCTTGAACACTGTAGATTTATAGTAAGTCCTGAAGTTGGGTAGCATCTGGCTTTGAACTTTGCTCTTCTCCTTCCATATTGTGTTGGCTATTCTGAGTATTTTGCCTTTCCATATAAAGTTTAGAATCCATTTGTCAATATTCATAGAATAGCTTGCTGTGATTTTGATTGAAATTGCATTGAATCTGTAGACTGAGTTGGGAAAAATTGACACCTTGACAATATTGAGTCTTTCTATCCATGAACATGGAATACCTCTTCATTTATTTTGTTGTTTTTAATTTTTTTTTTTTTTTTGGTAGATAGTCTTCATAGGAATTTTGTAGTTTTCTTCAAAACTACATGTAGACCATGTACATATTTTGTTATATTTAGACGCATTTCATCTTGGGGGTGCTAATGTAAATGGTATTGTGTGTTTTTTAATTTGAAATTCTACTTGTTCGTTGTTGATATATAGGAAAGTAACTGACTTTTATATTAACATTATGTCCTACAACTTTTCTGTAATTGTTTATTAGCTCCAAAAGTGATTTTTTTGTTAATTCTTTCAGATTTTTTCAATAGGTAATAGTATCATCTGAGAACAAAGGGAGTTTATGTATTCCTATACTATCTGTATAACATTTATGTTCCTTTTCCTGCCTTATTGCATTAGTAAGCACTTCCAGTATGATGTTGACAAGGAATGGTGAGAAGAGACATCCTTGCCTTGTATTTGATCTTAGTGGGAAAGTTTTGGGTTTCTCACCATTAAGTATGATGTTAGCTCTAGGTTTTGTACATAGTCTTTATCAACTTGAGAAAATTGGCCTCTGTTCCTAGTTTACTGAGAATTTTTATCAAGAATAGGGGGAAAAGGGGGGACATCTGTAATATTTTCAACAATAAAGATAATTTTTTTTAAAAAGGTAAACCTTGGGGAAAAAAGAATAGGTATTGAATTTTATCATATTATTTTTCCACATCTATTTTTATGATCATGTGATGTATTCTTTTGTTTGTTTATGTGATGGAATATATTAGTTGATTTTCAGATGTTAAACCATTACTGCATAAATTAGATAAATCCGCTTGGTTATGATGTATAATTCTTTTCATACTTCTTTTTGGATTCAATTTGCTAATATTTTGTTGAGGATTTGTTCATCAAAGTTTATGAGGGATAGTCTGTAATTTTTTGGTTTTTTAAAATGTCTCTGTCTACTTTTGGTATTAGAGTAATCCTGGTCTCATAGAATGAGTTAGAAAGTATTCCCTCTGCTTCTATCCTTTAAAAGAAATTGTAGAGAATTGGTATAACTTCTCTTTTAAACATTCAGTAGAATTCAGTGTTGTGTCTCTGAAGAATTGGTTTATTTCATCTATGTTATCAAATGTGTGAGCACAGAGTTGTTTATAGTCTTCTTTTATTATTCTTTCCATTTCTAGGGCATCTGTAGTGATACTTGCTCTTTCATTTACTGGTTAGTAATTTGTAGCCTCTCTTTTTTTCTTAGTTAGACTGACTAGAGGTTAATTGATTTTATTAATCTTTTCAAAGAACCAGCTTTTGGTTTCATTGATTTTTCTCTATTGATTTTCTGTTTTTAATTTCATTGATTTCTGCTCTAATTCTTATTATTTATTTTCTTTTCCTTACTTTGACTTAATTTGCTCTTTTCCTAGTTTATTAAGGTGGAAACTTATATTATTGATTCTTTAGATATTTCTTTTGTAATACATGCATTTGATGTAAATTTCCATCTAAGCACTGCTTTTGCTGAATTACACAAATTATAAGCTGTGATTTCATTTTCTTTTAGTTCTTATTGGTCCCATGTGTTACTTAGAAGTGTAGTGTTTAATCTTCATGTATTTTGGAATTTTCCACTGATCTTACTGTGGTTGATTTTTAGTTTAATTCCGTTGTGACCTCAGAGCAGATATTATATAATTAAGATTTTTTTTTTTTAAGCTGTGTTGTATTGCCCCAAAGTTCCATCTTGGTGAATGTTCCATGAACGCTTGAGAAAAATGTATATTCTGCTATTGTTCAATGACATACTTTAGAGATGTCAATTATATCCAGTTGATTGATGGGGTTGTTGAGCTTAACTATGTTCTTACTGAATTTCTGTTTTCTGGATCTGTCCTCTTCTGAGAAAGGTATTAAAGTCTTCAACTAGGATCGTGGATTCATCTATTTCCCCTTGCAGTTTCCATCAATGTTTGCCTCATGTACTTTGATGCCCTGTTGCTATGCACATACACATTAAAAATTGTTATGTCTTCCTGGACAACTGACCCCTTTATCATTATGTAATGCACTTCTTTGTCCCCAAAAACTTGTCTTGCTTTGAAGTCTACTCTAATATTAATATAGCTACTCTTTCTTTTGATTAGGGTTTGCATGATACATTTTTCTCTATCCATTTACTATTAATCTAAGTGTGTCTTTATAATTAAAGTGGGTTTCTTGTTGACAGCATATAGTTACATTGTGGTTTTTGATTCAGTCTGACAATCTGTGTGTTTTAATTAGTGCATTTAGATCCTTGACATTTAAAGTGATTATTGATATTTGGATTAATATTTACCATATCCATTACTGTTTTTTACTAGTTGCTATTGTTCTTTGTTCCTATTTTATAATCTTCCACTCTTATGCCTTTTGTGGTTTTAATTGAGCATTTTATATTATTACATTTTCTCTCCTTTCTTAGCATATTAGTTGTACTTCTTTGTAAATGTATTATTTAGTGTTTGTTAAAAGTCCACTATCAAATGACTCACAGGTAGTGTAACTGTGTGTGTGTGTTGATATATACATAAGCATACATAATTATAGATATTGTTCCTATTGTTATTTTGAATAAACTATTATCTGTTAGATCACTTAAGAATAAGAAAATGAAAAGTTTTCCTTCACTTTCACTTATTCCTTCTTTAATAGTTTTTCTTTATGTAGATATGAGTTTCTGACATTATTTTCCTTCTCTCTAAATCATATCTTTTAACATTACTTGCAAAGCAATTGTATTGGCAACAAATTCTTTTAACTTTTGTTTGTCCAAATAAGTCTTTATTTCTCCTTCATTTTTGAATGGTAATTTTGCAAGGTACAAAATTCTAGGTTAGTGGATTTCTTCTCTCAACATTTTAAATATTTTATCCATTCTCTTTTTACTATCATGGCTTCTGAGAAAAAGTTGGATATAATACTTATCTTAGTTACTATATAGGCAAGATGTTCTGCCTTCTTTCTAGATTTTTTCTTATCTTTGATTTTCTGTAATTTGAAAATACCTGGGTTTAGTATTTTGACATTTATTCTACTTGGTGTTCTCTGAGTTTCCTGGATTTGTGACTTGGTGTCTGATATTAATTTGGGGAAATTCTCAGTCAGTATTTTAAATATTTCTTCTGTTCCTTTCTTTCTTATCTTTTTGATATTCCTATCACAGATATGTTACACCTTTTGCAGTTGTCCCACACTCCTTGGACATCCTGTTATGTGTTTTTCAGTCCTTTCCCCAACCACGTCCAGTTTAGTAATAAGCCCATAAAAGACATTTTTTATTTCTGTTACAGTGTTTTATTTTGCTTTTTTATCTCTAGTGTTTCTTTCTGATTCTTTATTAGAATTTTCACCTCTCTGCCTACGTTCTCTATTCTTGAATGCTTTCTACATTAGAGCACTAGCATTTTAGTCATAGTTGTTTTAAATTCCTGGCCTAATAACTCTAACATCCCTGCCATATCTGGTTCTGATGTTTTGCTCTGTCTCTTTAGGTTTTGTTTTTAGCCTTTTTCTATGCCTTGTAAATTTTTCTTGAGAGCGGGACATGATGTTCCCAGTAAAAGATGTTATAAATAGACCTTTAGTGATGTGGTGGTGAGGTGTTGAAGGAAGAGAGTATATAGTCCTGTGATTAGGTCTACAGTCTTATGAGTAGCTCTTGGTCTTTTAGTGAGCCTATGCCTCTGAGAAACTTTACAAGTATTTATAAGATCTTTCTCCCTCCTTCAGGTGGGTCAGGATGGCTACAATGGGCCAGAGTTTGGATAGTTTCCTTCCCCAGGTGTTAGATTCTGATAATACTGCAGGAAGTTAGCATATAGCTAATTAATTTTCCCTAAAGGCAGGCCCTTTTTAAAAGAGCAGAAAACTCTAGTATATTTAAAAATACTTCCTTTTCCCCTTCCCCTCCTAGAAGCCTGAGGGGATTTTTCTCAGGTATTTACTGTAGAATTCTGGCCAAGCTCCTAGAGATAAACCTTAGGATACTGTGGGGGTTCCCAATGCCTGAAACCCATGGAGTTTTTAAATTCAGAGTTGTCCACACTGAGCCTCTGGCAATTCATCAATTACATACAGTTCAAGCTTTCCTACCCCAGTAGTAGTGATGTCCACAGCAAATGTTGCTTGTGAATTGAGTCTCTGCTGTGTAAACCTGAGCTTCCTGTATTTACCTGTCTGTCTTTCTATCTTGGAGACCACAGTTTGCTGTGAGGCCTCCTTCTTATGTATCCAAAAGCAGTTGTTGATTCTTCAACCTGTTCAGCTTTTTACTTGTGAGGACAGAGTTCCATAGAAAGCAAAAATTCCCAACTTGCATAACTTTAAGTTTAGTTTTAGTACAGGAGAATCATGAGCCTATATAACTTAAGTATATATAGTGGGGGGGGAAATGGTCCAGCGAGAATGAACTTTCCATGAACCAACTCTTTCATATTCCCTCCTCCTACCATCTCTCACACTGAGGTAGTTGCATTTTTGGCCAAGAAAATAAAATTTCATTACATTGCATTTTATGTGCACACTATATTTATTTACATTAGAATTGTTTATTACATATAAACTTTTTTCTATTAAATTTGTATATTATTTTCTAATAGTGAAAATTGTTTGGTTATCTTGGCTTGGGGTAAAATACATCACAATTTATTCCAATACAATTACATTTTAAAAAGTACTTAATAACTTTTAACTTAGACACAGCTTCTCAGGAATGAATGCCAGTCATTGAAGTAAAATAAATATAGATGCATTTTGTAGTTACTCATAAACCAATATTTCCTAAAAATTCTTCGGGATGGATTAATTTTCTTGCACTTCTATTATGGTGCAAATTTTATAGAACAAAAGAAACAAATGAGATATACATTAAATATATATATATTCATAAGTATCATTATATGTATATTTCATATATAAAAAAATTATGAAAAATTTTATAAACTAGTGAAATAATGTAGAATGATTAAAATTGGAGAACAACTTTTTTAAAAGACTTTATTTTTAAATATATATATACTTTTTAGAGAAAGAGAGGAAGGGAGAGAGAAATAGAAACATCAATGAGCAAGCAAGACATCGGTTGGCTGCCTCCTGCACTATCTCCTACTGGGGTTTGAGCCCAAAACCCAGGAATGTGCTCTGACCGAGTGGCAACCTTTTGGTGCATGGGATGGTGCCCAATGAACTGAGCCACACCTGCCAGAATGGAGAGCATCTTAATAAATAATTAAATCGGCTTATTTTTAAACAGAAGATAATTAAATTCATTTTGCATAACAAACAATGTGTTCTTTATACTTTTACACATGTGTACTTTGATTTTCTCCTTTATAAAATGTAGGAATCTGACTGGATTATCTCTAAGGTTCCTTTCAAACCTTCATTATTATACTAAAAAACGTGTGTAAGGTTGAGTACTTATTTATCCCTGAAAACCTAATGCTCTTTCTTATAATTTCTGTGATTGCACCACAAGGCAGAATTATTTGCCAGTTTCACATTTGCTCACATCTACTGTTATGGACAAAGCCACTTTACTCTGGATGGCCATCATGATGCACCCAGTACAGTATTATACTGTGTGTGTGTGTGTGTGTGTGTGTGTGTGTGTGTGTGTGTGTGTGTGTGCTATCAACATAACCCTATAGGTGTTTTCGGACTACTCAGCATCTTTTCCAAATAGAGTCTTTGTTTTTACAAAAACAATAATGAGGTGAAACTCCCTATCACAACAGACAGTCCACTTTAGAATGTTGCAGTATTGAAATGACAGGGAGTGCATTTTCTGCATTAATTTAGAGTGCATTTCAGTGGGAAGTGGCCTCTCTGTGAGACTATGCCCAGCCACCACTTGGTCTTTGTCCTTCAGCGTTGTCAGCCTCTATTTCCTTCAAATTAAGGAAATAATCAATAACATGCATTGCAGCTGTCCTTCTATTCTGTGGCCTCTAAGGCAAACAGCATCAGCTGTGAAATAAAATAAAAATAAATCACAAAGAATCCTGTCGTCACTGGAATTAGTGAGACATGGAAGCTAGTGACATCACAGCCTTTGCCTTCAAAGCCAGAAATTCTCCATGATGCTGAAATGGAGTTCTCTGAGCTTAGAGAATAAGAGAGGTTAAACCGCTCTGTACAGTAGCGAGTTCAGCATAAGCACTGGCTTAATAAATGCTTAATTGGTCATATTTTTGGCAGACACAACCTAATAACAACAAATGACCTTTGCTGAACTATTCTGTTTCATATTTTCCAGTGGCACATATAGTCATCCAGACTCCTGAAGACAGATGTGATTTTGTGTGCACGAGATGAGAGTAAATCAAACTTTAACAGGCCTTCAAGTATTAAGCGTCTTCTTATCATTCCTGCTGTTTCTTTGTTTTAATGGAATGATGGGTAAATGTAACAGAAATATGTGTGAAACGTATATATAATTGTATATCCTTGCTCCGTGCATTCAGCATTTTTTCTTTTCCATATAGTTCAGTGCAAAGGATAGATTAATAAACAAAATCACTGGTGCTCTTTCTCCTCTATGCTTCCTCCTCTCTCTCCCTCCCTTCTTATGTAATTTTATCAAGATAGAACCCCGTGAGCCTTAGTAATTCCATATTTGAAATGGAAGTTTAGTTGATTGTTAATCCTGGTAATTGACCTTAGAAAAATCCCTTTTTTGTTTCATTTATTATGGCGTATTCTTTTTATTTGCATTGGCCAGTTTTGTTTGGCTATTTGCTCATAGATTTCTCTAGTAGCTTGCACATTTGGGAAGGTTTTGAAATTCAAACACTTACCCACTATGATTGTTTGAGTAAAAATTTAAGAAAGAGGAACTTTCCAAAGTGTGAATCTAGTTTCAGTGTCCAGTGTGGTGTGCATGAGGACGGGGTAACTGTATAGATCTCAGGCCCTCCAAAGTGATATTTTCCTGGACTGAAGTTCAAGGTTATGAAAGAAGCGCAGTAGGATACAAAGTAGAATGGACCGAAACTTGGGCATCCTGTAGTCTAAACCTGGTCCGTAGATATGTTATATAACCTTTTAGACCTCAGCTTTCTTATCTTTAAATGAAAATATTTTAACCATGTGACCTATTACCTACTATCTTTAAAGTTTATGATTCTAAATAAATATTAAAAACAGCAGAAACTCCTTATCTAAAAAAGTAATCATAGACTGATTCCAATGCCATATTATATTTTTCTCATATCATTCACTTCATGTAGTATAAGTAAAACAGTTCTGCATATTGATAAATATTTGTTAATTATCTGGAAAATTTGGGCAACATGGTTTTGGTGAACTATGTGGTTCAGTTTGACATGTGTATATATCATAATTATTCAAACATTTCCTTTATCATTGGCTCCATAAAGTTTCAAGTTGAAATCTTTCTTCAAGGCATAGTTGCGAGGCTAAAATTTAAACAGAAATTACAGACAACCAATAAAAATAGTGAAATGTATACTTTCTTTCACTTAAAATAGATACTAAAAACCATTTTTTTCTCTTTATCAGTTTGGTTATAATTCGCATTTCAAAAATAAATAATGTGCATGCCTTTAAAAAGTCTTGAAGTCAGAAAGAGAGAAAATATCTATTTTGCTATGTAATCCTCTTAACATGCACATGCCAGATGGTGTTTCGTATCAGGTCAGAAATGATGAAGGAATCTGGCTTTAAATCTAAGAATCTGGGGGAAAATGAGTAACTAGGGGTTGCATATTTGTAATAACATTTTTCTCTGAAATTCAACCATTTGTAATAATTTTTGATATGTTTCTGTCTGTGCATGTGGATTTATTTTTCTTATTTCATTTCTGTTATACCTTATTGAGATTCTGCAAGGTTATTTATGATGTGACTAGACATTGTCTCAATCTTTGGAACCCTATTGCCAGGTAATAATTTGATGTTCAGATATTTCAAACTGAAACTTAGTAACTAGTCTAGGAACTACAAAATCAATGACTCATCGGGAGGGAAAAATAAATTAAAATTCTATTAAGTATGAAGAAGAGTGATATTTTTCTAATTCATTTTAAAGAAACTAATTACAAAATTGAATGGATGGAATTCTGCTATGTTTTATATAAATATAAATAAATTCCCTTTATACACCAATAGAACATTTCATATGCATAAACCTGGCTAACTTTAGAGAATAAATTTAGGCCTTTGTATTATAGAAAAGAGAAAAATTATACTTACTTAATCCACTCATTTTTATTATTGTCTTTGTTTCTATCAATTTCTCTTTTTAGATTACATGATGGTCTATGTCATTAGCTAAACTGATCCAAACAAATTCATCACAATATTCTACTGTCCACTGTCTTTTTAATGTCTATATACGACATTTGTTTGGTTCTGTGGCCATGACTACATCCAATCTATAAAATAGAGTACAAACCTTTAAGTAATACATGTGGCTAGATTATATAAATCCAGCCCCAACTCCAAGACAAAAAAGAAGTCAATGTTTCACTTTCAGCATGATAGCACACAGAAAACTGGCAAAAATAGTTTAAGAAATAATTTTTTAAAATTATAAGTTTCTGGAAGTGGTTCTAAGGAAGGCAAACATGGGTCATATAATGTGTAACTTAAAAAATATTTCAGAAAATCTGCTAAAGCTACTGTGCTCTCCCCCATCAGTTGAACACTCAGCTTCTAAAGTGGAGGTTTACTCAGAGAGAAGTGTAGCTCCAGAGCTGTAGCTCGGAGATTTTACAATGGAAAAATCGGGCTGTAAAATTGAGAACTTTATATCTCTTCCCATGAGAACTGACTTCATGTGCAATAGAATGTAGAGAAGTTCAAGCTGAAGTGTGTTCTCAAAAATAGTGGTGATTACGGTGAAAGGCAATTGGAAGGAGATTGGTAGGTTTATTGGAGATTTAGGTTGAACTCTAAAGTGGCTACTTTGCTGGAGTAAACCAAACAAAGTAAATGTCCTCCTGGGGTCAGAACAAATCTCAAACACAGACTTCAGGAACTATCCCTTCCAGTGATCCCCAGATTATTGGATAAGTCTGTCAAGCAATTTATGCCTGAGATCATTGTTGATAATAAGAGCACAAGCAGTGGACCTGGGTGTGGTAAGGAAAGGAGACAGTAAAAGAAAGCCCTGCAAAATCATTATCATCCCAGAGTGACTGGGCACATCTAATACTACATTCTCTGAGGAGCAACATCAGAGAATGTTGATGGAGGTGGGAGTGGGGAGTTGGTTAGTAGTGGTGGTAGAATAGACTTAACTGAAAAAAATTACTAAACAATTACATAAGCAAATAATAAGCCTCAAAGGTAGGAGGAAGTACCCAGAGTTGCTAAACTATGTTATCTAAAATGTCAAGTTTCCAATGAAAAAATGAAAAGAAAAACGAGAACAGAGAAATGGGAAAGTCTGACCCATGTGCAAGGAAAAAGAGGCAGGCAGCAAAAACTGCTTGTGATTGCAAGCAGATGTGGCATTCAGCAGACAAAACCTTCAAAGTAACCATTATAAATTCGCTCAAAGGAGTAAAGAAGCCATGATTAAAGAAATAAAAGAGGGTGTGATGACACTATGACATCATATAGATAATGTCTAAACAATATCAATTCAGAGAAATTATTTTAAAAAGCTTAAATTCTGGGATTGAAAAGTACAATAACTGAGTTGAAAAATTCAGTATATTTTAACTGAATTAGTGACTTGAAATAGGTCGATAAAGATTATACAATCTGAGAAATAAGAAAAAAGAATAAAGAAAAAAATGTGATGTAGAGAAATACAGGCACTGTCGAGCATACCAGCATATGTATAATGACAAACAAGAAGGAAAGGAGAATGAAAAAGGGGCAGAAAAACTACTCAAAAAATAATAGCTAAAAACTCCCCAAATTTATTGAAAACATTAATCTACACATCCAGGAAGTTCGATAAACTCCAAGTAGGGTAAACACAGAGATCCATAGGTGGACGCATCATAGTAAAATGTTGAAAGTAAAAGACAAGGGAGAAAACCTTGCAAAAAGCAAGAAGAAAAAACACTCTAACTTACAAAGTTATTCCAGTAAGAATAATAGATGACTCCCCATCAGAAACAATGGAGGCCAGAAAGAAATGGAAAACATACTAAAAGTGCTCAAAAATAATGTGAGCTAAGAAATCCATATTGAGCAAAACTGAGTAAAGGGGGGTAAAATAAACATGCTCCCAAACAAAACCAAGCATATTCATTGCTAACATAACCATTTTCATGAAACACTAAAGGAAAATCTTCAGGCTGAAAGCAGAGGACCCTTGACACTAACTTGAATCCACATGAAAGTATGAAAAGAGATGTTAAATATAATAATGTAACTGTAAAATGCATACTTCTTTTTTCTTCTCTTTATTGATTAAAAAGCCTTTATTATATTTTACATGCAATATGTTATTTGGTCTATAACATGTAGACATGTGATACATTTGGCAATAATAGCACAAAGGAGGTGAGTGAAATCAAAACTGTTTGGGCTAAGGGATTGATTCCAGATAAATCCACAGGAAAAAATTAAGAGATCCAGAAATTATAAATAAGAAGGTTACTTAGCTAGAGCTATACTTATTTGCTCTCCTTTCTTCTTTCAACTTCTTTAAAAGACATAAAACTGTATAATTTGATAATTATAAATGTAATGTTAAAATGTTTTTAAGATTTATAGATGCATAATTATAAAAATATTGAAAAAGGATAGAAAGGGGAATAGAGTTATAGAAGTAACATTTCTATATCTCACTGGAATTAAGTTAGTATAAATCTGAATCTGATTCTGATAAATTAAGGTTTATATGATAGGCCTTAGAGCAAACACTGACATTGCCCAATAATTATAGTGAAAAATTATTAAAGCAATTAAAATACTGCATTTAAAAATATTCATTTGCAAAAAAAAATGCAAAGATAATTGCAAAAATTATATGATATATACAGAAAACAAAACATGAAGTTGCTGACATAAATCCAACTGTATAAAAAACAGCGCTAACTGTGAATATATTAACAACCAATCAAAATGCAGAGATTGTCAGAACAGAAAACAAAAAGCAAAATAAGATCAACTATATGCTGTCTACAGGAGACACACATTAGTTTCAGAGGTAAAGCTAGATTGAAAATAAAAAACAGGGAAAAGATGTATCATACAAAGAGCAGTCACAAGAAAGATGGAGTGGCTCAACTAATAACACACAAAAAATAGACTTTCAAACAAATAATGTTACTAGAGATAAAGAGGTACACTTATAACGATAAAGGGTCAACCCATCACTAAGATATAAGTATTATAAACATATATGCACCTAACAGTATAGTACCAAACTACATGAAGCAAGAACTGACAGATGAAGGAAGAAATAGACAATTCAATAATAGTCAGAGACTTATATCTCTTTCAGTAACAATGGACGAACTAGGTAAAAGATAGACAGGAAATAGAAATTTTAAACAACAATATAAGCCACTATAACATCTGTACAAACACCTAACTAACATCTATATAATATCTCAAGAAGGGTTTATTTACAAAGGGACTTATTACAAGAGTAGGGGCAGGACCATGGGATCTATACAACACTCTATCCAGTAACAGTGGTCGATACATTATTTTCAAGAGCACATGGAACATTCTTCAGGACAGACCATATGCTAGGCCATAAAATAAACCTCAGTAAATTTTAAAGACAGAAATAATACATCATTAGAAACTAATAACAATGAAATTTTGAAAAACTCACTAATCTATGAATTAAACTACACAACCCCAAATAACCAGTGGGTCAAAGAAGAAATCAAAAGAAATTGAGATGAATGAAAGAAAATAAAGACACAATATACCAAATTTATGAGATCTTGTGCTTAGAGGGAATTTTTTAGCATTGAATGCATCCTTTTTTTAAAAAAAGAAAGATCTCAAATTCATAAGCTAACCTTCCATCTTAAGACAATGGGGAAAAAAGAAGTTAAACCTAAAACAAGCAAAAGGAAGGAAAAACATAAAGGTTAGAGGAGACATTAGTAAAATAGAGGCTAGAAAAAAATAGAGAAAATCAATGAAACCAAAACCTGATTCTTTATATGGATCAATACAATTAATAAATATTTTCTAGATTGACCAAGAAAAATAGAATATTCAATTTACTAGAATAAAAAAGAGGGGATATTACTACTAATCTTACAGAGAAAAAAGACTATAAAAGAATATTATGAAAAATTCTGTGCCAACAGAGTAGATAAATTAGATGAAAGAGACAAATTCTTAGAAAACCACTAACTACTGAAATTGACTCCTAAAGAAACACATGATCTGAATTGATAAAGAAAGAAATGGAAGTAGTAATCAAAATCTACCCACAAAGAAAAGTTGCAAGCCTGGATGGCTTTACTGGTGAGTTCTCTTCAGCAGTTAATGAAGAATTAATGTGTGTTATTCACAAACTCTTCCCAAAATAATGGGAGAAAATACTCCCTAACTCATTCTATGAGGGCAGTATTACCATGACACCAAGACCACACAAAGATGTAACAAGAAAAGGAAAGTACAGGCAAAGATTCTGAACAGATATTTCTCCAGAAAAGATATACAAACAACCAAGAAGCACATGCAAAGGTACTTGAAATCATTCCTCATCAAGGAAATGCAAATCGAAATCATAATGAAACGCCACACCCACTAGAATAGCTAGACTCTAAAAGTCAGATAAGCGTTGATGAGAATGTGGAGAAATCAGAACCCTTATATTCTTCTGGTTGGACTGTAAAATTTGGAAAACACTGGCAGTTTCTCAAATGGTTAAACATATTGTTGACATATGACCCAGCAGTTCCACTCCTAGGTAAATGTCCAAGAGAAATGAAAATATATGTCCACCCAAAGACTGTTTATGGAAACATTATTTATAATAGCCAAAAAGGTGTGAACCAAAATGTCCATAAATGGGTGAATAGATAAACAAAATGTAGTATATTTATACAGTGGAATATTATTAAGCCATACAAAAGAATAAAGTATTAATAACATGCTACAACATGGATGAACCTTGAAAGCATTATAGTAGTGAAAGAAGCAAGTCATAGAAGACCACATATTATAAAATTCCATTCATATGAAATACCCACAGTAGGTAAATTTATAGGTATGGGAAGTAGATTAGTAGTTGCTTTGAAGATGGTAAGACTGGGGGATTAGAAGATTGAGGAGTAATAAGAGGACAGTATCTAAAAGACGTAGGATATCTTTTAGAGGGAATGAAAATGTTCTGAAACGTACTGTGGTGATGGTGCACATATCTACGAATATACTGAAAAACATTGAATTGTACACCTTAAATGGGTGAATTATATGGCATATGAATTATATCTTGATAAAGCTGTAAAAAAACTCTTTGTCCCAGGAGTGGTGGTTTAGCTTCTTCTTCAAACATTATAATATCTTAGTCTAGAAAGTCCATAAATAGACAAAAGTATGATTAGCTTTCCCTTATCTTCCTTCAAGCCATCTCTTATTCATTATGGGCAAGAGCCACTTCCAAAGCAGATGAGGTCTTCATTCCCATTAGCATCTGGCCTTCGGTCAATTCACAGCACAAAAAGAGCTTTTGTTGGCAGGCATCTTAGACCACCAACAAATTCACCTATGAAGTTCAGCAAATACCATTGTGGTTTTTATTATTTTTTTATTAGAGTGATATTTTTATTTAACTGTTGAGTCCTTTTGCAAGACGGTTTTAGCGTTGAGCCACATAGAGTAATCTTGATCAAGATTTATAACTCTTTTTTACACTTTGACCTTGTAAATATAACTTCAAGTGCCATGGCTAAGTTAGGCTACAGCTCAAATTTATTATCTATTTGGAAAAGATTTGGAATTCTTTCTCCATTTCCTCTGAATAAACCAGTACATTTCTTTTTCTGTTCCCTATTTTGAACACATTAGTATTAGAATACCTCATATTGGAAATAATTATTCTTTTTGCTCAAATTCTTTTTGACGACTGCAGTCTCATGAACACAAAGCTATGTCTGGTGGGTGTATCTGTGTTTATATGAATCCACCCTACTAAATAAAACTTAGTTCATTTCAAAGCCAAATAAAATTTAACATTTAAATAAGAGTCCTAATAGGAAACAGATTAAACACTCAAGTTAGGATAACTTGAGAAGGGTTTATTTACAAAGGGACTTATTACAAGGGTAGGGGCAGGACTGTGGGTTCTTATGCAATGGACTTGTCACCACCTAGACCTCATGAACGAAGGGAGAAGAGAGTGAAGAAAAGGAGAGAATGGTGGAGACTCAGCTGCCTTGAGAGGAGCACAGCTCACTCTCAAGAGCATAACCGGTTTTTATTCTATCATTTGTGTTTGTAATAATATTTTAAACCAAGTTTATTACTCATGACAGAGCAATACGCTAGTGTGGCCATGATAAGTAAAAACAAACAAACAAAAAACCCAAAATATTTGGGCATGGCTGATATTTGAATAATATTCACCTATATTTTACTGGCGTCATTTTATTTCTTTTTAAACATATTCCTTCCAGCTTCTGACCAAGTTTAAAAGCTAAAGGAAAATATCAAAATTAGGTCTCTTTATTATTCTTTCTCATCATGGCAATTTTTTCATTTCTTTCATAGTATTTATTATCATTTGCAATTTTGTATCTTAGTTTTTGTTTTAAATCTGTTATCCTCATTAGACTGTAAACCCCAAGAAGGTAAGAGTGATATCTGCTTGCTCACCCCTTTAAAGCCCTAGCGTAGGCTTGACACATGGTAAGAGCTTGGCAACTCTTTGCCAGTGAACCTGCAAATCGATCTGCTTGAAGAAATAACATGCAAGCCGTATGTACACAGTGGGACACGTATAGAAGGAAATGAGCTTAACATCATATAAGCAAATATGTTTGAAAATGTTTGACTTTTCTCAATAAAGTTCCTGCCTTCTGAGTCTTTTTCATAAGCTCTCTTTCAGTGCACAGAGAAGTAACATCGTCGTAATCTTATTAGATAAGAGCTCAAATCCAAAACCATAATGGTTACTTGCAAATCGTATCTTCACCATTAATTAATTAGGCCAGTTAGTTAACTCTGTGTCTCAGTTTCTTCATCTGTAAAATGGGGATACTACTAGTACCCACCTTATGGGACTGTTGAGGATTAAATGAGAGAAAACACACAAAACAGCTGTACAGTAACTGCACTTATTAAAAGCTCAATGTGTGAGTGATTATTATTTTGTTTCACTATCATCATTTTTATCCTGGATTCATCTGCATGCATAGACTGTCCTGAAATTTGAGAGGAAGGGAATGTGCATTTAAGGAGGGAAGAGGGCGAATGACTGATGTTTATGCTTAGTATGGGGCCCTGAACTTTGTGAGGTGCTTTTAATATAGTTTTCTTATTTTACCCTTGAGAAAAAAATGCTGCTCAAAAACTAATTTTCTCCCAGGTTTGTCATTAACCACCTTGTCACACATGCATAGCTATACTAAGGTGTTCATTGCAAGAGAACAGAGCATCTACAGAAGTTTTCTTTTAAGGGGAGAGTCCTGAATGGTTTGAAATTTGGGTGGCCAAGATCCAATGGAGAGGAAGGGGGCATAAGGAAATCAAGAAAATGTGAGGCTATAAAGCAGGAGATGAGCTTGCTTTGTAAAGAGCCCCCCAATCCATTGTACCAGGAAGTAGAAGCAAAGGGGGAAAGGCTGGCACTGGTTCCTGTAGGTTCCCAGGTGGTGGAATTCTGCAGCTGGTAACTTCTAGTTTCTCTGCACCAGGTGGCATTGACATTGGTTGAGGGTAAGTGAGGTCTGAAGAGAGGGACGTGGCCTGTGAAGAGTCATGTTACGGACACTAGTGGATGGAGATGTCCACTGTCCTCACCTACCACACTGATTGATTCTGAAAGTCAGATGTAATGTTGAGACTTTGGATCAAGCCAACTCACCCTTAGAACTCGGTTATGATTCTTGCAACACATTTAAACTCTGTGATTTTCCTGGCAATGAAATATATAGACAGAATTTTAAACTGAAGAATCTAACCTTCTCCAGATGAGGCACATGAATATGAATCTAACTAAACAGAAAGGACAAAGCAACCATCTTTCTAGGGTGCTATCTGCTACTCAGTCTCATAGAGTTGGCCGGCTGCCCTTGGGCCTGAAAAGAATTCCTGTTTGCCTTTGTGTTGAGTAAAAGAGTCAGGCGTTTGCCCCCAGTAATGGAGGCACTGCTGTTTCTTGCTTGGCCATTGCACCACCAGATGTATCATATAAATGCTCTAATGGATGGTGGTAGACTAGCAACATAGGAGATAATCTGATGCAGGCAGATGCTAGCAGTCAAGATTACTCAAGCTGTATTGAAATTTCCTTTGCACCTGGCACTGGAGGTGTTAGCCATGCCAGTTCAATCCCCCCAACACAGATGTTCTTGTTGTACCACTTTGTGTGTGTAACATTTAGGTTTCTGTTTAGCTTTGCCATCGCACACATAAATACTGTAATCCAAAGATCACCCATTTATTAGTGCACCTGCATCTTCAACCAGATTTCTTTCATTCTTTCCTATGAATGCTCAACATTTTTCTAAAAACGACACAGCCACAGGGTGAATAACCTTTTGTATCTGCCAGATAGCTTAACAAAATGATGATGGTGATAAAAATAACAATACCAGATTACCCCCCCCAAAAAAAAACTGTTACTAATATGTGGAGATATCTTGAACTATGTTGAAGCAAAATATATTTTATTAACTTCTGCTCTAAGTTTTTATTTTTTATTAATGAAGAAGATGGATTATATAAGTAGATAATTTTTTCGAAAGCTCTGTTCTCCAAATAGGATGTTGGTAGAGCTTACCTCTTAAGGAGCAGATTTTCCTGTATGTGAAAATCTGCTTTCAAGCCCCATTTTAAATTAATAGGAGTGGAGCTCTGTGCAGCTGAAGACTGGGTATGACCTCCTGAATATGGGATAAAAAAAACCTTGGGAGGGAGGCAAGATCATTACTCCCGAGAATATCCTTGTGTAGTGGCTGTCCTACTGAAGTAGGGAAAGGGCATCAGAATGTTTTGATCTTGTTTTTATAGTTGCAAGCAGTGCCTGTATCTTTCCAAATACTAATTTTGAAATGCATCTCTCTATGAAAAGGAACTTCATTGCTACTTAATTTTGGTTTGGGGGAGATAGAACTGCCTTTCATTATTCATTTGAAACAAATAAATGTTTAAACATAAGCTACATTTTAAAAATTGATGAGTGGTGATGGTTAAGTTTGTGTGTTTTTTTTCATCAGTAGTAATAGTTTCCCAGGTTTAAACTCAATGCCCTGCTTATTTCCCACTCTGCATATAGCCACAATTATATTCTGTTTGAGATTTATACATGCAGCCCACAGAGAAGAGAGAAACAATGGATGCCATTATGCCAATATTACTCTAGTAATTTAGTAATTCATTGTGTAGAATTAGAGGCTACCAAGGAGCCAGCTAATTAAGGGATTGAGTGGAAAGAATAAAATTCAAAAGGAAGAGTGAAGGAGCAAAGAAGATAAATGAAAAAATAAAAACTATATATCCAGGGGGCTGTGAATGTCCTTTTGTTGATTTCTGACAACTCTTCCAGCCCTGGGATAGGGCCGAACAAACACTAGCAGTGTGTTCTGTGAATAGCTGGGGAAGAAAGCGAGCTGCAAAGGCTACCTAGTATGTATTCCTATATTCTGAAATTAAAGACAGAGCTAGAACACAGTAAAATGAGGAAAGGAGCCAACAAAAGGCAGCTTCTTTAAATATTCTAAATTTAATGCAACTATTTTCATTTTGCACTCTTTTGTTCAATAAATAAATGCTAGCCTAGGTGTATACACAGGCACAAAGAAACATAAATCTATAACTTCGAAGAAAGAGAGGGAGAATATGTACAGCCGCTGGCATCCAGGGAAATGGATGAGGGCCACTTGAAGTAGAACTTAAACCCTCATTAACCCTTCCTGCCTCCTACTTCAAATGTGAGAATTAAATAGAATATACTTTATCCTAGACTAGTCTTGGTTCTTTTTGAGTTTTTAAGGCCCCCTAATACCGCACTCCTAGCACAGCTCAAAGATCCAGAGTCCTGGTACCCACTATTCCACTTCTCATTCTTACAATTCTTTTCTAGTTTAACAATGTTTTCATTTTTTATGACATTAACAGCAACTATTGAGTTCCTGCCCTGTGCCAATCACCGTGATAAGTGCTGAATATATTCTCTCACCAGGCATTTGTGTTTCATTTTACAGATGAAGACACGGGTGCTTGCAAAGATTAAATATTTTTTCAAGGTCACACAAGTGATAACTTAAGAAGCAACAATCTGGACATAGACTCCTATTATAAAGCCTGCATGTTTAATCGCTATAAAACTTTGCTGGGAAGTATCATAGAGTAAAACTTTACAAAATTATGTAGGCATGTTCAAGGATTGCAGGGGAAGTGTTGATGTCATATTTACATTTTGAGGTTGATAATTTAAGTCTATATTACTTTTCTTTGAGGATATAATATTGGAATCTATTTCTTCTCTTTTGTTCCATGTTTACACTCTCACCCTCACTCTATTCCGAAGTACAGTAATGAATGAAACTAAAAAGGTTGCCCTCTCAGGATAAAAATCATAGTTTTACTTTGACACATATATCAGTAAGGAATTTTAGTTGCAAACAGGATCCAGTCTCATGTAAGAAAAAAAAAGTAATTTATTTAATGATATTAGAAGCCCTAGAGTCTTTCCAAAGGACAGAGACTCTGGCTTGAAAGCCATGCAGGCAGGAGTCACACAGAGTCCAATGAGGTTTCCAGGGGGAACTTCATTGTCATTGCTTTTGTGCATAAGTACAGCACCTGCCATAGAGACACTGGACACAGGATGCTGTCCTGGCAAGAATTGTCTCTGCCTGTTTACCATCTTTTTCAAGCCACTGCTTTCCAAATTAAAGTCTCACATTGGTGCATCTGATTGGTGAAGCCTAGTCACATGCTGGTGGATCACATGTTGATGAGTCACACACTGATGGATCTTATCCTGATAGATCACCTGCTGACCCCAACTGCCTTCTGCTATAGGCAGAATTTATATTCCTGAAACCACCATTGACCACCTGTTTGCCTGGCTGAGACAGATTCCATAGGTTGTTGCTGACACATGACATGCTATGAGAAATTTTTCCATGAAGTTGGTTAATTTCCCTTCCTACAAATGACCTAGTACCTTTTACTCAGCCCTGTTATAACCCCTACCACTTTTTTTAAATTTGTGAGTTAATGAACTCTTTGCTATGTTGATTCCACACACCACCTCCTCTCTTTAATAGACTGGAATTTCTATTAGGACACATGTTTCTAAGTTATCTCAGTAATACTGATGCTTTAAGAAATTGACAGCTTGTAGTTAGCACACAATATTTTCTTTCAAATATGTGTGTTAGTAAATTATCACCTGGTTAGTGTTATATATCAGAAATGATCTATTCAAAGTCTATAGTTGTTTACATTTATCTATCCGTCCATTAATCTGTCTGTATCTCTACCTATAATAAAATATGGTATGAGTCAAATAGTTCTGTGGACCACATTCAGCTCTCTGGCCAACAATTTGTGACTTTTACTCTCCAGAGTGATGATATGAGATGTCCCAAAGAAACAGAAGATTTTAGGGGTAAGGACAGAGAAAGAAGAGGTTCTGCTGGGGTAGGCAGGGGAAAGGCTTGCTTGGGCCCCCAGAACAGTGTAGAACCACAGTTGTCTCCATGGAAGACTCCTGAAGAGGTAGTAAGACCCTCAGATGGAAGAGCTGGGTGGCAGCCCCAGGACAAGTCTTGGCAAGTTTCCTCAGTCCCACATGTGCAGGGTATCGTTGAATGCAAGTTCAAATAACATGAATGACGGTAGCAATGACACACTAAGACTGAGAGGCTGTTCTCAAACTTTCCTGGCTACTGTACAATCTTTAGAGAGGAAACCAGCCTGTAAAATAGCTGAGATCTAATTTACTGATAAGTTGGAGTAATGGGAACATGGAGGCAGAATAAAGTTGATTAATGGGAGATAAAAACTATATTTTTGTTGAACACCTAATGATTTGGGCTGGTACACACCACACACACACACACACACACATACACACAGGGTTTATTCAAATGCTTGAAGTTTCTCCAAATAAAAGCACATTGCCTTATTTTAAAGAATTGCATGAAAATAACTAACAGATAAAGAACAAAAAATATTCATAGTAATACTGTTTTTTCTCCTTGAGTTGATCCACCTGAGCATATGTTCCCTTCCCATACCCATGACCCTGCATTTAATATTCTTTTTTGTGTATGGAAAATAATTGTTGTCGTGTTGTTACAACAGGGGTTTTGGCTGTTTCACAATGTTCCCAAACACTCTAAACTTGTTTTTAGCCAGTTGACTAAGAAGTTGAACCTTTTAGTTCTCATGGGCAAAGAGCCGATGAAGATTTTTATGAGATAAATTAGGTCATATGAACTTCTCACCAAACCATAAACCCTATGTTTTCTCAGCACTTTTATATTTCTCAATTTAAATAGGGGGGGAAGAGGTGGTCTCACGTAATGGATTGAAGGATGGTCAGTGACTTAACCAGAGAGCTCAGGCTAATCAATTTCTCACTCATTTTTATCTAGACAGACACATACAGGGTGTCCTAGAAAATGTGTGCACACTTTAACAGCTGATAGCTCAGTTTTGAAAATGTATTTTAATAGACACTGCCTTTATAATTATTATTCAGTGTGTGCATACATTTGTGGGGATATTCTGTATATAAGCACACTCAGAATGTTTGGTTCAGCAAGGATACTTATAGAAGTGTATAGAAGAAGTGCAATTCATCAGAACAAAAAGCTTTGGTCATCTCAGAGTTGAACATGGATGCATCTATCAGGCCACAGTTAGGAGCGCCCATATGTCAAAATTCCATCTACTACAGGAGAGCATGTTGGATTTTATAAACAAAAGTACTGTCCTCATTTCAAAGTATGTGACTTAATATACGTCAACGATGTCTCTAAATGTTCATTATTTGAAAAAACATTAACGGACAATACTTTAAATGCAGTGACATTAACTCAGTGTCCCCGTTTAGGAGCATGCGTGTCAGTGAGCGCCATTTCCACTTGTGTTTTCTCAAACAGACGGCCAGGGAAGCTCAGCTAGAGGACAGGAGGATAATTACCCTGCAGCCCCCAGGGAAGGAGAGAAAAGGAATGACACTTAAACACCTATTATTGGTGCTATTATACCAGAAGTTTCTGATTATCTAAACATTTCAGATTGTCCAGTGGCACATGAAGTTTTCCTTTGGCTAGCACCGTAGCCATAACATGTGCCTCGTGGGGACAGAAATGACGGTGTGTGAAGCACTCGGATCCCATGTGTGCATCTAAATAAACCTCTTCATGTGTCCCATAGATTAGTGGTATTTTCTGGGGCCCCAGTGTCTGTGATTGTGCAGGGTGTGCTCTGGAAAATTTGAGGAGATGCCATTTGCTTCACTAAGATGCGAATGGCGACCCTAGAGTTATGTGGTGTGTGTACAGCCTGCAGGTCCAGTGACCTTGGGAACCACAAGCTTTTCTTGTCATTGTTGCATCCTGGCTGGCTAACTTCCATTTCAGTGCTTTTATGCTAAATATTCTGGTTTGTACAGAGGAACCTTCTCTGAACATGGGTAAAAATGTGCTGCCCTTGGAACATATTCATTATCCGAATAGAAAACTATGAGAATGAGGCAAAATGAAAATATCTACCCATCCATCTCCAAGTGCTATTGTTGGCTGCGTAGCTTATTATTGGCTACTTACTCTAATTTACTGGCAAATCCAACTCTCATCATAAGGGAAGATCTTAGGCTTGTTTTGTGTATTTTCTTTAACATGGATATAGAGAAACTTTAGAGTATAGAAAGAATAAAAGTTGAATTTTTTTTCCCTGGCTACTATTCTCTTTGATACTAGCCCCCAAGCAGAGATTATTCTCACATCTGTTGATTTTTTTTTTTTTCATGTTGCAAACATTTGCACCTTTTTTTTTTAATGTTGACTGAATCACTTAATTGTAGAGGAGTGTTCATTTTAATGTAAATCTTACAGTATTACACGAGTGAATGTATGAAAATAGCTTGGAAGAGTTTAAATTGGGCAGAATTCGGCTTTGATCATAATTTGCCTCTTCAGCATTAAAATAAACTTGCAACATATGCTGAAAAACATGTGTAATAAGTAAGTGCCTCTTGCATGATGACTTATCTGGAAAAAATAAATCATTTAATAGAATTCAAAATTCGTAAAATACTTCTGAAAACTAAGTGTTATGGTATGACCAGCATTTTACAATGAAACATAAGCACCTGGCCATTTCTGATTTAGAGAAGGAATTTTTGAGTTTTAAAAATGCTATGAGATCTTAATCACTTTTGGAAATAGTTGAAAACAAAACATTTCGTAGACAGCTGTATTATATTGTTACAGACTTCAAACTTAGTTATGCTGTTTAAAGATATCAATGAATGCGGCAAATTGATTTCAATCTTTAGAGCCGTCAGTAAAAATAATGAGGTTATAAATATTCTTAAATCATGATGAGATTGAGCAGAATTAATTATGACAAAGGAGTTTCCAGCAAACAGAATGACTAAATAACAACAGCATTTGCCTTTGAAAATTGCCTTGATAAGGCATTATTATTTAATGACAATTATCTAAGGAATCTTTCCATCAGTATCCTTGAGATGCAGGGAGGAGTTGTGGCATTGTGAGTATAAAACTCTAGACACTCTCTGTATAACTGTGGGCAGTTAATTTATCTTGTTTGACTTCTTTACCCTTTCTTTAAAATTATATCAGTAAAGAACACTTTGGGTTGCAAGTTAAAAAAGAAATCATCTAGCCCAGCCAGGCATGGCTCAGTGGTTGAGCGTCAACCTAGGATCCAGGCGATCAGGGTTGGATTCCCGGTCAGGGCACATGCCCGGGTTGCGGGCTCGATCAATGTCTCTCTCATCATTGATGTTTCTATCTCTCTCTCTCCCTTTCCTTTCCTCTCTCTAAAATCAATAAAGATATATTAAAAAAAAAGAAAAAAGAAATCATCTAACAATAGCATAAGCATAGTTCTAAGTACTATGAGTAAATTAAATCATTAAAAAATGTGGGAAACTAAATAGTGCCAGATAAATATAAAAATAACCACCACATAAAGATAATCTATCAATGTCTATTTTCAATCAAAGAAATGCATTTGTCACTTCGAGAAATTTTCTCTGAAATCATGAGCCTTTTTTTTTTTCCCAGCTACTGCTCATTGTAAAACAAATTCAAAGGTGAATCTGTCTTTCTTTCTGAGACAATGATATAAGACTATCAGGAAAGCTTCAAGTGTACTTAATACAGTACACTATTACTAATTCAACATATGCTTATTGATTGTCTGTTTTGTGCCAGGTTCTGCATTTGTAATCTAAAAACAAAACAACAAACTCCAAAGCAACACAATATAGGTTTCATACCCATAGATTGGACATTAATTTGAAAATAGTATTCGTACCTACAGAGAAGTTTTCCCCGAGCTGTCCTCTGTGGACTCTCAGGGAGCTCTGTGTGAACCAGCCCATGTCCCCTACCTCCCCACTTGGTTTTTCCCCCCCTTTTCCTTATCTTGGTTAGTGGCCTTGCCATCGGCTTTCTCACAAGCCTGACCCGGCATCACTGTGCCTTCTAACCCTCCCCAGCTCCCAAGACACGCCACCGTCGGCTCTACCTCCTAAACAGCTCTCATGCACAGGGTCACAGCATTACTTTAACTCCTTGTCATTTCTCACGAGGATTATTTCTGTGCCCCTCTAATTGATCATCCTGCTTCTTAACTCATTTCCTTACAATCCATCTTCCACATGACTCGCTAAATGTTCTTTTTAAAATGCACCTAATCACTTCTCTATTTAAGCTTAGAAATCTTATCTGCCCTCCAACCCCCACACCCCAACTGCAGGGAAAATCCAAACCCCTAAGCAAGGTTTATAAGGCCCTCCATGTGAGTCCTCACCTCGGTACCTAATTTGACTTCAATATCTTCACTTACAGGAAGACTTTCCCGAAATTCCTCCCATCTCTAGTGCCCCCACTCCCAACCATCATTCATAGAATTAAACACTTTCCTTTTTTGGCAATGTATATTTTGAATATGTGTCTATTTTAGCACTAATTATAGTACATTACATTTTATTTTGAATCCTCACCTGAGGATATGTTTAGAGAGAGGAAGGGAGAGAGAGAGACAGAGACAGAGAAACATCAATAAGAGAGTAAAACATCAATCGGCTGCCTCCTGCAAGTTCTCTACTAGTGATTGAGCCCACAACCTGGGCATGGGCCCTGACCAGGAATTGGACCAGGAACCTTTCCATGCATGGACTGATGCCCAACCAACTGAGACACATCAGCTAGGTTGAGTGCCCAAAGGGTCATAAAGATATTGTGCTTTTATTAAATTCAGCTTTGGGTTGGTGACATAAGAGAAAGCATTACAAAAGAGATGCTATTAAACTGAACCTTAAAAGACCCACAGTTTAAGTAGGAAAGGAAGGAAAAGCTTTCATATTATTGGGTGCACAGTAGTGACAATCAGGCCTAATTAGGGGACAGGAGATAGTTTGGAGAAGATGTAAAAATTTACATAGAAGAGCATTGGAAGTAAAATTAAGGTTATGGTGAGCTGAATGCCAAGGTTCTGGCTCATTAAGAAGTACAAATCAAGCCCTAGCTGGTTTTGCTCAGTGGTTAGAGCGTTGACCAGTGGACTGAAGGGTCCTGGGTTCGATTCCAGCCAAGGGCAGGTACCTTGGTTGCAGACTTGGCTCAAGTTGGGGCACATGCCAGAGGCAACCAATCGATGTGTCTGTTTCACATAGATGTTTCTCTCTCTCTCTCCCTTCCACTCTCTGAAAAAATATCCTCAGGTGAGGATTAAAAAAATAATAAAAGAAATACAATTCAATTAAAGGTGTCACTGAAGGAGAATGACACTACTTTGGTGATACAAAGAGGACGATGAATCTGCCAGTAGTAAGAACCAGAAGTCATGTCACTTAGGTGTCATTTAACTGCAAGTGAAAGAAACCCAATGCAACAGGCTAAACAAAGCTAGACTGTTTTTAGTTTCCATGGTTAAATTTAAAATGATTTAAAAAGACACAAAATGGATGTATTCGCTTCTGTACCTGAAAAATCCATGGCTATGTTCAGGGAAGGCCGAGTCCAAGCGCTCAAACAATTTAGGAATCAGAGCAGCTCCCCCTGTGCAGTGGCAGGCTGCCCTCAGGGAGCTCAATTTGTGCCCAATTCTGGACCCACAGTGAACTGGAAACTTCTCCTTTCTCTCAGTGATGATATGAAGAGTTTCTGTTGATGTCCTGCTTACCACTACAAACTCAGCACCTAGCCTAACAACGGATACATATGATTTTAATATTTTCCTTTATTTTTTTGTTTTGACAGTTTTCTTTTATTTCTGAGATTATAATAAGCATGTGGTAGATAATAAATGTCTTGTTTTGTAATATTGCTGTTCGGAATTCTAAGAAGTTGTGAACTCTGTCATCACTACTATTTCTGAAATCATTAATAACCTAGTAAACTAATTGTATTAACTTAATAGTCAAATAAAGAGCTTCCTTAGAGTGTGCTGCCAACAACCCTGTTCTAGTGCAGATCTGTTCTTCTTACCAATTCAATCCCACCGAACCTTTGGTTCTACTATACCTTGGACCTAGGGCACCTGGGCATCATCTCTTCATTCCCGTTCCCTGTGGAAAGAAGGCTTCTCTGGGTCTTATTTCTGTTCTTAGGTCCACAGTGAGCCCAGTCCTGTCCCAAGAAGCCTGCAGAGTGCTGACCTAGTTGCCCTGTCCCCCTTTGACTCTATGGTTTAAATGCTCTTTATTTCACCCCATGGAAACTGAAGTTTGGCCGATTGACATAAATGCTGTGGGTAATAAAATCTTGGGTCTCTGACTCCAGAGATTCATGTCTTCTGCCAGCCCCAATCTCTCCCCAAAACTGTGGAGGCTAACTTGTCAGCTTTCAAGAAAGGTGAGATCTCAGATGCTTTACTTCTTGCCAATGGTGTAAATTTCTATAAAGTTAAACTTCTAACCCAGGTTCTCCCTAGAGCCCTGCTTTCTGATTCTTATCACTCTCATTCCCTGGCTTCAGAATCCTTTTCATTTTATTGACAATCCATGCAAAACATATTTTTTTTTAACATGCAACTCAAATTAACATTTCTTTATAAATCTGTTTAGTCCCAAATGCACGTTTTATTCTTTTGTTGAGGAAAAAGGAAAGAACTGATGTTGAGTACAACTCTGAGACTGGACTGAAAAATTCAATTATTTGACCTGTCCGCATACATGTCAAGCCCAAAAGTATGAATTTATCAGTCTTTTTCTCAAATAGCAGTTGTATAGCTGAGATAAACATTTCAAAGTACATATAGGGACCAAAATGAGTCCCTCAACTCATTTTCCTTGGGCACATTGGTCTGTTTCACACCTGATGACCTGAGTTAGGTGGCCTGTATCAGAGAGGATTTATGATTTCATTTGTAACATTTGCTCAGTAATACCTCACTCTCCCTGGATGGATGTATACCTGTGAACTTGTCAAACAGAACCACTAGTAGGTATTCTTTGAAATGTGTTATCTCAGTTAAATGACTGCTATTGGAGAAACAAACCTTTGTAATAATATTTTCCCAATGAAATTGATAGTCAGTCTGCATTTTTACCTAAGAGGAAAAAAAAGTTAATAAGAAAGCTCTCTGCACAGGAACTTTAAACTGTCTGGTAAAAGTGGCGATCAGTCCAAACACATTAAAATTCTATTTCCCTTTACAACTGTTTGCTGCAGATGACCCCCACTGATCTTAAATATATTTCTGTATCTGTAACTGAATAGAGGTTTTCCGTACAGCATGTTCTAATGGCACTCTGGCCTTTAGCCAACAAGGCACTGAATAAGGCTATTTTTAAAATACAGAAACTGGGAACAGCTGCAGCAATCAAATTTGATAAAAACAGAGAGGAACTTTGCTTTTTTTTTTACGGTTTGTCCAAGTTTAGACTTCTTTCATAGAACTGCTTTTGTTCTGTTGTATGAAGGGCTACAAGACCAATACAGTGAAGCCCTTTTAAACAAATACATTTTAAAAGAATACGACTAAATAGAATAATTTTTCTTTGTAACAAGGGTATCAATGCAAAAGTATTATAAACTAGTTTTAAAAAGGACATTTCTTTTCTAAGAGGAGGTAGGAGAAGAATGAGCTATATTAGTAAAGTTTGTACTATGAAAGAGGTTTTGGCTTCTCCGACCCCCAAAGCAGCTTCTTGAAAGGGGAGATAAAATGCTTAACTGCTCAGTGTTGGGAATCTGAAAGTTTGCACTGAACTTCTCTTGTGTTCACCAGGGTTGTTAGGGATGAAGGTACTTTGAATGTTCCGTTTCTGCTTTTCACGTTACTATTACTCATGAATGTTTCTGTATTTTCTAAAAGCTGGATTAGTATCAGTGCAGCTCTTTTATAAAGATAAAATGACATGCGTTTTTAAACGTAAAGGAAAACTTTTTCACAGAGACCTTTTGTGTTTATCTGAATCCCTCAACATGTCTATGTACAAGGGCTTATTCTTTTTTTAAGTCAAGCTCTTTGGAAACTTGTCAGTACATGATTAATAAACATCATGAGGTGAATAGATACTGAAAATCTCCTATACAGCCCTAGGTTGCAAGTTCTCTCGTCTAAGTGATTTCATGTGTTGAATGGATTTCTCTGCTAACTTCGTAACTGACATGACAAAGGATATTGTATTTCTTATAAGTATTTACAAATGGGATTAATTTAAAATCCCTTCCAAATAAAACTACTTATGTCAACATTAATTCAATTTAGTAATCCCAAATGTAATATAATTCTTTTTCTGTAGCCATAAAGTCATAAAATAAAATTATCTTACTGCAGAAGAAAGGGGGGAAAAAGGGAGGAAGTATACAAAATAGAAGAACTCAGGTGTATACTAAGCTATACCAACTCGTTAACACGGAGCTTATTAGGTACAAAGGTCCATCTGTCTACAATGTCTTATAAGCTGAAAAAGATGGAAAAAAAACACCTAGGCAGAGCATTCTCTGACTTGAATAATTTTTTCCTAGAGGCATTGATGATTCAAAACCACTCATCTTTAAACAGCGAGGCAGTGCTGATGCTGTGTCACTGGTGCTTGAGACAATAACAGTTCCTGTCTCAGTTCTGTTCTCATGTCTTTTTCTCTGTCCATGGGGGTCCTCAGTCCTTCCTTACAGCAAACTCCTTAAACACACACACTGTTCTAACCAGAAACTGTGGCATCCCTGTTGTGCAAAAGCCTTCAGCTCAGCAGGTTGTCGAGGGTCCTTTGGCAGGACACCAGATTTCAGGGTATAATCCTATATTTTACAGATACCAAAAAGCTCTAAAGGAAGGCGACTGGGATTTCATTCTATTTAGTCATGTAACCTCTTTTCTGAAGACATTCTGCCCGGAAAGTAAGACTGACTTCTGCCCAGCAGTGCACGTTTATGCAAGTGGTCTGAGAAAGCACAGAAACCCCGGGACAATAGAACCTCTCAATCTTTTGCTAGGAAGGAGCACAATATTTATATGTTACCGGGATAAACTGGAAATAAAAACCAGATCTGTTATGCGGGGAAATTTTTAGTGTAAGTCCCTATTATTTATCACTCTGTTGTCCTTATTTTCATTTTTAGCATTAACTTCACAAGTAAGTTTAAATCCATTACCATGTGTGTGTTTTTCATTTTATTGGTTTTTTCCACAAGTGTTTTTCATGTTTCATTGAAATTAAATTAAGGGGACAGTAAAACCTGCCATTCTATTCTATTCTATATTATATTTCAAGAAAATAACTGATTTTCACAGTGGTTCTGAAAACTGAATGTAATGATTGCATAGTCATATGTAAAGTAATCTGGCACTGCCCCCTAATAAATTGGATTTTAATTTAGGTGTGTGGGGGGTTTTTTAATTGTTGAAACTGCTTAATTCTTAGGAGAATAAGGGTGGGTGATCTTCCTGTTGACTTCACCCCCTTAGCAGGCGTCAGTGTTAGGGTGCAGGTGCCCCTCTGGCAGCTCTTCAGAATTTGCTGACACCAGCCATCCTTCATGAGCACTTGCTTTGTTTAGTAACAGTGTTAATATGAGGAGCGACGAGTGAAGTAGCTTGGTTTATGGAAGAGGGCAGGAGAGGCTTGGTCTGTGAAAACATCCCTACACACACCAATAGCTCATTCACACCGAAAGCAGGCCACCGCCTTTAGTCCCTGCACAAAGCTGGACTAGAAGAAACCGACTCAAGCACCCAGAAGTGGCAGCGCTCAGGGTCCCTTGAGCTGCTTCCCTCTGAGCCTTGTGAATGAAATGCGTGTGTTTCTTGGGTTGTGTGTTCCCGGGGTGAAGATCACTTCTCAAGCACACCATAACAAAGTGATTGGAAGGCCCTGAAACACTTTGGTCACAAGAAGGAAGGCTGTTGACAATATGCCACACTGTGATTTCTGGTCTTTACTTTTTTTGGATTCATTTAGGGAAGTTCAGAATTTTAGAATGAAAATACATAGTTAGAGTCAGCTCTAGCTGGTTGTTTTCAAAAACCAGATGGCGTTCAAAGAGATGATCAAATCCATTCTTTAAAAGTCATTTTTAAAGGCAGGCATGTGATTCCGTTTTATATATATATATTCCGTATATGTACCTTAACCCCTTATCTTTTAGATTTCAACAGGAAATGGGATATTTCACACTGCTACGTTTTCCAAATAACTCTAGTTAATCCATTTTTGTACCAGACCATTTGGGATGGAAATTTTTCCAAAAAGTATTTCGCTTTTCTTAGCCTTCTTATAGAGATTCTTCAGAGTATGATTCATACATGATCTCAGTAGTCATTGTAAACGAGAATTTTATACTGTTTTTCAATTTGGTGACATCTGAAACTATTTAGTGGTAAGATAATTAGTGATACCATTTCAAGGTGTTACATATACATTTCTTTGTAATGTTTTTCTTTTTCATCATTGATAACATTTAATTGGTTAGTTCTTAGTATTGTCTGTATATACAGTTGCATGGAATTTTTAATCAGGAATACCTAGTTGGAAAACCAGATTTTCAGCTATATGTGAAGACTTGGATAAGTAACATAGTTTTCTAATCAATAAAATGAGGGGACTAACACCAGCCTTAAATGATGGTTATAATTCTTAAATGGAAAAATGCCTATAAGTGCCTGAACAGAGAACTGCCCATAGAAAGCATATAGTGTGTATCCATACATATATATGTATATACATGTATATACATATATGTGTGTATATATGCATATATGTGTATGTGTGTGTGTGTGTGTGTGTGTGTGTGTGTGTGTGTGTATATATATATATATATATATATATATATATATATATATGTATATCCCCTTTCCATTTTCTTGATATACCTGTAATTGCATAATATGTTTCCTAAGGTGTTAAAAGTCTGCTTTAATATTTGCACATGTGTACCGGGAAACACAGAGTCCATATCAATAAAATTTTGCTTTAGCTCTCTCCACTCACCCCCTCTTCTAATTGCATTTTCTCAGGTATGGAGGTCTGGGAAAATAACTATTTATGCTTGTGAGAAACAATCCAAATCAATGGGCAATAAATGGACGTGTCAAGGAAGAATTCTTGAAGTATTTGCTTTGACGGATGGATTTCATGCATACATTGGCCTTTTAAAAGTTTATTCTGGATCCTCACGCATGTTGCCGAGGTTACTAGGTAAATAAAGCACCACTGGAAGACACAGAGTCTACCCACACTCGAAGGCACAACACACAGTCTACCCACTCTCAAAGGTACACCTCCATGGCTGGCTCGGGCTCACCCTGGCCAACTGAGGACTCACTAGATGATGATCTAATTAGCGATGTATAGTGATTTCAACATGTCCCTGCTGAGCCAAAGGGTGTGCCCCAGGGCATGGCCTCCCACAGTGTTGTGGCCGGTTGCAGGACACCAGGCACAAAGGAGTACGCCCTGCCCCTCACTTCAGTACACACTATATTCTATGAAGTGCTCAAATGCTCCAGCCCACATGCAGTCTGTGTGTGTAAGGCATCCTCTCCTGTCCCTCACATATGGCAGTCTGAAACAATTACATAATGAGACTTATTAACAGGGCATAACTGTCAAAATGATGAGATTAAGCTATGAACAAACACTGCCCACTTAGTAGCTGTGCCGCTCCTGTGCTCTGGAATCTACCTCACCCCTGACTTTCGGGTCTTTACAGTCCTACCCCCAATCACTGTGGAACAAAGCGATGCAGCACTGACGACATTCAGGAAAGATTTACAAAGTCAAAGGCAAGTTAGACTCTAAGGAAGGGCTTCTTAACTGTTTGTGCTGTAGTCCTTTCTGCAAGTCTACAGGCTCTTCTCAGGCTCTTCTCAGAGCAATGTTTTAAAACTCATAAAAATATATACAGGCTAACAAAGTTTTACAGGTTAAAAATACCAATTATATTGAAATGCTGTTAAAATTTTGATTTAGTAATATGTGAGCTTCTTTTTTAATAAGTTAACTTTAAAAATCTAACAGAGGATCAATAAGTATGAAGATGTAAAAGTAATAATTAGTATAAATAGCATTTTGAAACACTCCAACAACTGTAATGTGATAAGGCCACAATTTTCAACCAGTGTGCTGAAATTTGTAAAACATGCAATACCTGACTATTTAGTCAAGGGCACTGACCTCTTTTCCCTTAGATTGTCAAAAAAAGAAAAATGACAACAGCCAACATAACAATAGCCTTCCGGTGTGACTGCCCTGTCTTGAACCAAAATACACAGGTCATATACTAGGGCGGCATCTTATTGGTCACATCGCATAATGAAGTTGTGCCTGATTGGTTAATTCTTGGTACCAGAAATCTTTATATACAAGTATTGGCACCTGATTTTTTAAAAAGTCACTTAGAAGCAAAAAGGGTAGGTAATTACTATTATTATTATTATTTATTATTATTGTTTGTAAATCAGTCAAAATTACCTGTTTTTTTGTTTGTGATGGTGGTAAGTTTGTTGTTGGTTTTTGTCAGATCAGCAAAAAGTATAATATATTTTTTGGTGTACCACAGAATTTTATTAATTAGTTGATGTGTGCCATGAGATGAAAAAGGTTGAAAATCGCTATGATAAGAAAATATCTGATATCTGTCAGTGGCAAAGTCACAGGTATTTTTACTACAACTATGATTTCTTCCCTAAATTTGTACTTGAAAGAAGTACTTATCTTCAATTATATATTAGTGTAAATAAAATGGTGTTTTTCTGCATTCAGAGTCACTGACCCAGTGTTGAAAATCTTGCTCTAATGTCATCCAGTTTGGGTTGTTTCACTAAGTTTCTTTCTTCTGAAGCACTTATTATAGACCTTTTTATTTTAAATATGAAAATACCAAATTTGACAGATTCTCTTGCCTCCGTTACCCCATGGAGCATTGGGAAAGACATGTCAGTTCTTTCAGAAATGCACTGTTTCTCCCAAAACAAAAGCAGTATCTTCCTCTGGATAGACAAACACTTCAGAATATCAAGATGTAGGATTTCTCAATACTTGGTAGGTGACTCACACAGGTCATCTGACTCACCTGGATGTTCAGGTCTGGATGCAACTTTTGCTTTCCTACCTATACTCTACTTCTTTTTCTCACACTCAAGGAAGCCAACCAGGATGCAATGGCTGAGCTGAATGTTGAACGTTAAGCTGCTCTAGTTCTTTTTATCATAAAGCTTATGGACACATGGGTATTTCATTATTAATAACAAACTGATTGTGAGATACCTCACTGCACACGATTGTGGTGGGACTGCATGGTTGAGAACAGTGTTCTACACAGAGATACATGCACTGAGGAATTGGGACTTTTAGGCCACCCTAATGCCATTTACCAACTCTAGGAGCAATGCTAAAGTGAAATCCTCATTGGCCTGGAAGAGTTAATGTTCTCTTAAGCAGAGCTTGGCACTTTTTCTCTAAAGGTCCATATAGTCACTGTTTTAGGCTTTGTGGGCCATATGGTCTCTGTTGCAACTACTCCGCTATTGTAGTGTGAAAGCAAACATAGACAAAACCTAAACGAATGAGTGTGGCTGTGTTCCAGTAAAAACTAATTTATGAACACTGAAATTTGAATTTTATATAATCTTCAGATGTCACAATATATTATTCTTTGAAAAAATTTTCTACTTTGTAAGCATATAAAGACCATCTTTAACTAACAAGCCATTTAAAAATAGGCAGTGGGCCAGATTTTATTCATGGGCTGTAGTTAGCTACTCTTACTCTTAAGTATAAAATCAGTAGCCAGGTAGCAAACCAATTAAATAGGTTCATCTGGTTGGTCATTACTTCCCAAGGGGTCTTGCACTTCAAATAAAACTTAGCTAAAACGTGAAGTGAGAAAGTCTTTGATATTTTTAGATATTACTGCATATAGAAATAGAGTTCAAAGTTATATAGACAGAAACTATCTTAGTCTGAAATCAATCAGGGCCCCTGATCTCAAAAACAATGTGTAAGAGGCATCAGTTGTACACAGACACTGCAGACTGTTGTATCAAAAACTGTGAAAGTGTTATGGGAGCAAATTTGTGCAGCACAAATTTAGAGTTTGTTTTTATTTTTTTCTGAGCACCTAATTAAAAGGAATATGTATTTATTTACCTTTGCCAGAGTTAGTAAATATTCTACCCTTTCTATGCAGTTCTTTGTGTTAGCAAGAACATGAAAGTTTGAAAGCATCAGTCTTCTAAATCCACCAGAAATACATCATTAATGATTATTAATGGTTGAATTGAATATCAGGGCATTTTTGCCAGGAGAAATAGAAAGACAAATTAAAAGAAAGAAAAAAATTAGGAAGAGAGTGGTAGACAGTAGCAATATGGTGTGGGTGTAGAAAATCCCTGTGATTCATGGAAAAGTTAGGGCTCACAGATTAACTCTGTTGTGAGAAAGTGTTTCATTTCTTGTAGAATAGTTCTTATCAACCAGATCACTACAAATTAGCATGCAATTTCACCTGCTCACAAATCGGGCAGTGCAAAATGTATAATACAATACACGAACTTCAATCTTCTTGTTGTGGTGGTGGTTTTATAGATGTCACCAGGCACACATCTGTGGCTTTTGTGCTTGCCACAGTGTAGTTTTCTGGTTGACGTATCTAAGAAATGCTGTATTTACACCCAGGCTATAGAGCCAAGCACATTTTAGTGCCGGCTACAGCTGAAAGAATATGTTTCCATTTCTTGTCCATCTGTTCTTGGCAATATAAATTTAAACTAGAAACAGAATAAGTTTCATGAGAAATAAGTCTACATAGGGTTTAGAACAGCAAGGTGAATGCTCTAAATTATTATGACTTGTTAACATTTGACTTTGGGTTAAAAGGTTGTTTTTACTTAGAGAAATCTAATATTGCAGCTGTAGCTTAAAGTTTAAAAATATAAATTTTTTTATCAGTTTACTTGAAAAAATACTTGGTCAGACTTTCTATTTCAAAGGTTTATATTAAATTTGCCAGTGATCATGGGCCTAACAAACTTTGGGATTTCAAAATGCTATTTGCCACACACTTGAATGACCCTGAAAATGTATCATCTCCACCTCTGAATTCCATGCTAAAATTGATTAGCAGAGAATGAAGATTTTCCCTACAAAATGGAGTCCAGATGAAACATATTTGCCTGTTTTCCTTCAAGAACTTCAACTATCACCCTTACAAGATTACCTCGTGTAATCGTCAGACCTGCCCAATCTGACACAACCTCCAGCTTTTTTCGCTACTAAAGCAATATTAAACTACTTATTTACATTTGAAAATTCATGAGAATATTAAAAGACCATATATGTGCATCTAGGATTTTACCTCCAAGTCCAAAGTTCAAGCATCCTGAGCTCAGTAGGTAAGCTAACGGGCTGCGTGTCAGAGCTGGGTTCTATGGGATTCTACTGACGTGAGTGCAACCTTTGCTTTTCTGGCTCAGTAAAAAAGTCCCTCCCATCTCCCCTCCTACGAAAGAAACATTTCTCTAATTTTTCAAGGTTTTCTTTTTTATATGGCTGATTTATCAAAAATAGCAAAGTGGTTAATGCGTCAAAGTGGTTGGGTTCAAACTCTGGCTCTGTCGCTTCCTAGGTATGTGGATATGAATAAATTAGTTAACTTCTGTAATTCTCAGCTTCTGTGTCTATAAATGGGAATAATCATATTTGTCTTCAAATGGCTTTCAGGTGGAGCAAACAAGATAATATATATAGAAAGTCCAGTGACAGGCACTTTGTAATGCTCAAAGGCAATGCTTATTACTATCCACCTCTTTCTCCTGTCCTCTGTTAACAAAAATGATTGTACTGTGCTAATTATCTAGTCTACTTCCAAATAGTATTTCCATTGTGTATTCCTATCATCAGGAAAACATTTCACGAAATTAATATTGTTTCTTGAACTTATGCGTGGAGTTACGTATGACTCTGTACAAGTCACTCAGTGACTTAGAGGCTCAGCCTTCTCTCTAAAATGAGAACTTTAATTGCATGATCTCTTAGGTCTTTCGTTGGAGTGATTTAACAAAATCTTATTTGACAGCGTATTCTCATACTTTATTTATAGTGCTGAAATGTGTGTTTGCTGCCAAGTGTCTGATGTGGGATGTATAATGTTCTACATATACATGTGGAATAACATTAAGTTTGTTGATGTTAAAAACTACTGGTATATTTTTTGGCATTATTTGGCTCACGATCCATTCTTCCCATTTTGTTTTAGAGTAAGCTGACAGCAAATCTTTTCCCACAGCACCTCAAGGTTTAGTTAAACTGAGAATTTCATAAATAGGCCATCTTTTCATTACTTTCAGTATCCAAGACAGAGAAGCTTTCTTTGGAAGTAGCTTTTATTTTTTAACTCAGTGTCTAATGCCACTTAATTGTACACATGTGCTTATGCACTGTAACTTACAAGACTTCTGTTTCCTTTCAGATCTGAGTGATCAGTTGCTGGAGGTGGTTGGCTTGGAAGGAGCCATGGAGATGGGGCAAATATACACGGGACTGAAAAGTGCTGGGAGGCGGCTGGCCCAGTGTTCCTCTGTGGTCATCAGGTAGTTCTTTATAGTTGAAAAAAGGGATTGACATGGCATAACTACAAACTAATTATAAGAATGCAAGACTCTGATAGCAACATTTGTCTTATTTGTGCCTCAAGTTATCAATGATTAATACTGATACATTTCAAAATAATGAAAATTGGTTAGCTATTATTATCAGGTTCATTGGGATTAGTTATTCTCTTATTGAAACCATGGATTCAATTCTAACATACAAATTTCATCCCCTCCAATCTGGGTCACACTCAGTTTAGTTCACTGGAGCATCGAAGTAGCTGCTGGGCAAATTACCCAATGAAAACACTGTTAAAACATGATTAACTTAAATTCTTTCATGGACTAAAGTGCACCAGTTTTTCTATAAAATTAAATAATTAATCATCAGAATAATTAAGATTTTATATATGTTTTCAATTTCAACCTTGTCAAGAAATACTTTTTCCAAAATTTTACCTGTAGTAAAAAAGGTATATTTGACCCTAAGGTGAAAGCATGGATTACAGTACAGATATAATTGGTATTATTTATATGAAAGTGTTGATATTGGAAAATCTGAGGTATCAAACACTTTTTACCAGCTTTGCAGTGTGGGTTTGCATAAAAACAAGGAACCTCTTCTGGTTGTAGGAATTCTGATTTTCCCATCAAACATATACCCTATATATTGGGGGGACATCAGAGTCTTTGTTTATATCACCACATTTACCAGAAACTCAACATCCCTGTGATCAACGTGCATTTCAGGATATTCATTAATAAGCAAGAGTTGAAGTCCCTTTTAAAATTGATAATTTTAGGGCCCAGCTATTAACATATTCACATTTCCTGGTCTCATCATCTTGTATCTTACATATGTAGTTCTGTTAGGTAAAGTATTTCAGTGTTTTACCTAAAATAAAATATTTTCTTCCAGGACTAGCAAGTCTTTGCCAATGCAGATCGATGGGGAACCGTGGATGCAGACCCCATGCACAGTGAGTAGAGTAGCTGAAATTCTACGTCACTTTCATTTTTGCTTACTAAGTATTATATACTCCTATAACTAACTAATCCCATACTTCTACAACTAAATAATCATAATATCTAAGCTTTGGACCTATCACCATTTACCCTTTTTTCCCTTATTTATGTTACAGAGCCATTGCATTCAGGTTTTAGGCATTATATGCCCTTGACAGTGATTTATCTTCAGAATGTTTGTGTTAGCCTAAGTAAACCTTTAAATACCACAGACCAATTATACACTCTAGAATGAAACAAAGCTGATAAAGTTTCTCTTAACCTTTTTTGTATTTATTTCAGAATAGTTTATGAGGAAATTATATATGAGACCTCCAGACAAAAGTCTCCCATCTGTCCTTTTGCCTCCATTTGGGGATTTGAGGGCTTCCTTCTCTATAGAAAAACTCCCCCTATAGTTTTCTTCATAATGAGATATGATTTGTCAGATATTTATACCCCTAAATTTCTATTTTCATTTGTATAATGAATATTTTATTACATTTCAAAAATATGCTAGGCACTGCTGTTGGCACTAAGAATAGGAACATGATCATGATCCATAATAGAACAATGAAATAATAAAACAGGGAATAGACCATGACCAATAATATAATTATCTTCAAGGAACTTACTTCTGATAGTAGGACATTAAATAAGTGTAAGTGGATATATAAGTATAACTTCCCATTATAAGAGGTTTGAAAAGAACAAGGCAGAATTAATGAAGAAGAACTGGGTGGAGTATTGAGGATACTACTTTATAGGTGGATCTCGGAGGCCTCTTTGAAAGAAGAGTGGAAGCTCAGTGTGTTAAAGAAACAGTAAGGAGGGTGTGACCAGAGCCTCTGGAGGTGGGGGAAAAGTGGTAAGAGGTAAAGTAAAAGATGAACAGGGGTCAGGTCATGTAGAAAAATGACTGTAAAGAGCGAGCATCTGATTCTAAGGGTAATAGGAAGCTATTGAAGGCTTTGAGCATCACCTGATTGATATGCTTTCAAGTTCACCTTGGCTCTACGTGGAGAATGGATTGTTCTGACCAGCAGCTGGGCGACAAGATCTATCAGAGTAGTCTGGGGCTGGACAAGGATAGTGACAGGCATTTGGATGGATCTGAGCTACATTCTGGAACTGAAACAGAAAGAGTTTGCTAATGAGTTCCCTTGGGGTGAGGGATAAGGGATGAGAGAAAGAGATGAATCAATGTTAGCTCTTACCTTAAGATTGGGCGCGAAACTGTTTCGAGAGTGATAGGAGAAGTCTTAATATTAGATTAGTATAAGCATTGTGCTAAGTGCTAGTATTACATGTATTTTTTTAATTGAGGTATAATCGCCATAACACGTTATTTTAGTACTTATTAAATATTTACACAAACTTTAAATAATGGTTATCACCATTTTTCAGATGGTGAAAACTGAGGCTTTGGAAGGTTAAATAACTTACTCAAGGTCAGATATGTTCCAGGATGGTGGTGGCTGTGGTAATAGCATTATTCTTGTCTTTCATAAAAGGTCACTTTTCATCAGCCTGGGTCCCAAGAGAATAAATGAAAGACAATGAAAACAAACACCTTCCATTAGTACTCAGTGTTATTTCAGACTCTTTTCAGGGAGAAGGGGAATTTAGTTTTTATGCTGTGTTTTAAATCATGAAAGATTAATGGCAATAATATCTGACATTCATTAAGCTTTTAGTTTGTGCCGTGTACAGTTTGAGACACCTGACCTATATTGACACATTCAATTCACAAAAACTTAGGATTGGCTTCATTTAATGGATAAAGCAACTGAGGCATAATAATAAATTAAGGTTAAATAATTTGCCTGATTCCACAAATATAATAAGTGGCAGAGTAGAAATTGAAACAGAGGTGGCCTGGCTCCACTGTCCCACTCTTCTTGGCTACTCCCCACTGTGGACCTCAACCTGAAAAGGCCCCCGTTCATCCTTGTGACAACACCCCTCCAGAGTGATCTTCGGTAAATCACTTGCTGCTTTGCTACAGCTTTTAAATCTCTACATCTATTAAAATCTAATTAATGTTTTAGAATAATTTTAGCTTAGTTGACACAAGTACTTGTAATACATTTGTTGCTTGCTTTCAATTAGTAATTGGCCATTCATTTTGCCTATTAATTATCGTGATCTATACAATTGTTAAATTAATAACATATTTTATATAACATATTTTATATAACACATTTAATTTTCTCTCCTTGTAAATGCCTTTATTCATATAAAACATTTATTACAGTCTACAGTGGGCCAAGAAGTGTACTAGACTATGTCTCATTATTATTTCACATTCTGGCATACTCTACTTTTCCTAGAACTGCATGGAGTTCTGAACTTTAAATTTGACTTCAACTGAAGAAAACGTTTAGTATTCTTAGCATTGGTATGGTTTAACTAAGAAGTGTTCTTTGCTTCAATTCAATAACACAGTGCTTTTCTTATATGACATAAGAATTGGTAGAATGTTAAAATTATAATTTAAATATCCATAAGCTGATCTTTAATTTATGCAGGAATTGCTCTAGATATAATTTTAGAGCACAGAAGTTCTATTTTTCTTTAAGTGGAATATATAAAATGGAAAGGCAGGTGATAAGTGGGTCTTGATTCTTACATCAATTAATACTTTTTAAAAAATCAAAGTAACGTAAGTTTTGGAAATAGATGGCAGTGATGTTTGTACAGCAATGTGAATGTACTTAGTGGCATTGAACCCTTCCACCCCATCCTTGACCTCAAAAGTTCAGCCTAGGTACATCATAGCTTTATCAAAGAACTATGTTACATTGAAATTATTAGCTTATTGGGGTTCAACTTGGTGGTGTAGGAAGATTTTGAACACACCTTCTCCAGCAAAAACACTGAATGTGCACCTACATATGGAGGAGTTCTTCCTGAAAAAACACTGAGGGCTTATAGAACACCTTCTGCAAAAAAATAAGAGAGGGATCACATAAAGAAGGGTGGGAGATGTGGTAACCAAGGGAACCTTACTGTGCAGTAGGGAGGGATATTACTGAGGGGCCTGTGTACAGATTCACATGCCCTAAGCCACAGTGATAAAACAGCAATTTAAACTGTAACCCTGAAACCTATATAATTTTATTAACCAATGTCACTCCAATTGGGAGAATGCAGGCTGGGTGGAGGGGGCCAAAAGGGGGTATGGGGAAAATCTGTAATAGTGTCAACAATCTAAAAAGAAAGAAAGAAAATATGTTTGAAGTGTCAAGATGATATTAACTAGATCCTTTCTCATTTCTTTTAATAAATGTTTATGAATAAATAAGTAAAAACATAAAACTCCTAGAAAAAAACATAGACAGTAATCTCTTTCACATGGGTCTTAGCAATTATTTTGGCAGTCATCTTGCGCAAGGGCAACAAAAGTAAAAATTAAAAATTTACTACATCAAACTAAAAAGATTTTGTACAGTAAAGGAAATCATCAACAAAATAAAAGGACAACCCACTGAATAAGAGAAGATATTTGCTAATGATATAGTCAATAAAGGATTAATATCAAAATATATAAACAAATCATACTACTCAACATCAAACAAGCAGTCTGATTTAAAAATGGGCAGAGGGCCTGAATAGACATTTCTCCACAGAAGACATACTGATAGCCAATAGATATGAAAAGAAGCTCAACATTACTAAACAGGGAAATGCAAATCAAACCCACAATGAGATATCACTGCACACTGTCAAAATGGCTATTATCAAAAAGTCAACAAATACCAAGTCCTGGTGAAGATGTGGAGAAAGGGGAGCCCTTTGTAGCCACTATGGAAAACAGTATGAATGAAGGTTCCTCAAAACAACTAAAACTAGAATTACCATATAACCCAACAGGTCCACTTCTAAATATTTATCTGAAGAAAACAAAAACACTAATTTAAAAAGATGTATGCATCCCTCTGTTTATTGCATCATAATTTACAATAGCCAATATATGGAAACTTAGGTGTTCACTGATAGATGGATAAAGATGTGGGATATCTATACATATAACTCAGCAATAAAATGGAATATTGCTCAGCAACAAAGAGGAATGAAATCTTGCCATTTATGACAACATGGATGGACCTAGAGAGTATTATGCTAAATGAAATAAATCAGACAGAGAAAGACAAATACCATATGATTTCACTTATATGTGGAATCTAAAAAACAAGCAAAGTGTACAGGATGTAAAATAAGGCACAGGATGTAATTTACAGCACAATGAATGAATATAGTCAAAAATATTACAATAACATTGTACGGTGACAGTTTCTAGACTTATGGTGATCATATCACAAGGTATATAAATGTTAAATCACTACGTTGTACACCTGAAACTAATATAGTATTGTATGTCAGCTATACTTCACTAAAAATAAATTTTAAAAAAGTGCTTTTGAACTTATCTGTCTCGCTCTTGGTAGACATAAACTCATGAGTCAGGCACCATGATTTTGGTTGTCTGTATATCCTCAGAGCATGGCACTCTGCTTTGCACACCATTAGGCTGCCACTACCAAATGCATTTTGAATTTGTGGGTTTCTCAAATATATTTGAGGTAGTATAACAATTTTAATAAATGCTTTTTATTAAATCTCTTTTTACTGAACATAATGTAGGTTGGCTAGCAATTCATTCACATATTTTTTATATATAAATGCATGTCAAAGTTATTTTGAGTTAGGTTTTTTTATTACAAATTCAAAACATAGAATTTGAATGCATTGGAGAAGAAATACTTTCACAGCCTTAAAAGATTTAAGCTTTATGTTTAAACTTCTGTGGGCCATTTCCCTCTGCATTATCAACTACAGGATGCGGCAAAAGTAGGTTTACAGTTGTGAATACATGAAACAGAGTTTGTTCTTGTATTATTATTGATTGATTATTGTATTTTTCATATGAACAACTGTAAACCTACTTTTGCCCCCCTGTATATATTCATTTTATACACTATATAATCTACATTCTGTTGATACTTTGAAATATAGTCATATATTAGTTATTACTTGTGAGACTCTTATGAAAAGTAATGCGAAACAGGTTGTAATGCAATATCACTCTGGGGGCTTCGTCTTTAAGTAACACAGAGAGAATTCCTGAAACTTTCTTTTGTGTGATAGAGGATGGGAAGTCACAAACAGATCATAAGGTAACTGGTGAAATGACTACAAGTAAAACATGAAGACTCATCAAAGTTACAGCTGAAGTGAAGGCAACTTCTGGAAAGCATTTACATGTGTTTTACCTTTTTTATACCTTCCTTAGTATAATACCTCTTGGGACCCTGAACCCATTTGTCCGCTCTTGGCTTCCGGTGTTAAATACCTTCAACATGCAACTGTGGTCTGGCCTGGTACTGAGCCAATCCCTGCCAAGCCTGGTTGTCTTGCTGCATTATGCTTGATCCCTGGCATTTCAATGACAGATATTTCATTCCGTGCCCTAAGAGCACCACCTCCTGCTGTACCCATTTCCACTGTGCGGGCCATTTTCTAAGATGTTATTTTCTGACTTGAATGCCAGGTTCCTTTCTTGGCACTAGCATTTTCTGGACTCAGACTTTGGCTACTTGCTTAGTATTTGCTTGCACCCTCTCCTGCGAAGACTGGATCTTTTTCCCATTGCCCTAAGACACTACTGTTATGTCGAGTTTAACTTCATTTTGACACTTATTTTTGCACAGAGAATATTTCCAGAACAGCTTTAAAATACAAACTCTTTAAAAAGAGGAATAGTGTTCTGGAACCTATTAAATTTTTATTTATGTCTTTGTTGTTATTGTGTTTAAAATAATCATAAACTTAAAGTATAAGTTAATCTTGAATCATTTGCTAAGTACAAATAAATCTCAGGCCATTAAGACAGAAAATGAAAAAAATATATAAATTTAAGTATTTCCAGTCCCAGATATTTAGTGTTATCTAAATGAAGGCTGAATTTTCAAGACATTGGTATGTCCTGGAGATATTTGGAGGAAACCATGGTAACCATGCCTAGTATTTCTTGTTTACCATGTACCAGTTTCTGTTCTGTATATTCATATTTATTATTTATTTAATCCTTACAACCAAACCTAAGAGATCAGTAAAGTTATTATAATCCCTATATCATAAATTTTAAAGCATAACTAAATAAAAGCTGAAGCCTGGTAAGTTTAGCAACTTGCCCAAGGCTACTCAGTAAAAGGTAGAGCAAGCTAAGGAGCTCTAATGCCTTTTCTCTTAATTATGATGCTTTACTGCCTCACTCAGTCACTCCTTGGGCCTTTAGTGCATCTAATATTAGTAATCAATTATGACTCTATAATATAATTTAGTTTTTAAGCTTATTTTTATATTTCTCTTTTTTGGAGGTATAGATATGTCAAAAAGGGAAAGGTTGGTTGATTCCTGTAGCAAGGTATTATAAGGGAGCAACTTTTTTTTAGTATTTTAATTATAGTTTACATGAACTATTATTCTGCATTAGTTTCTGATGTACAGTGTAGTGGTTAGACAATCATACTTTACAGAGTAATCCCCCCACTATTTTCAGTACCTACTTGGCCCCATACATAGTTACAACAATATTATTGACTATATTTCCTATGCTGTAATTTACATCTCTGTGAGGATTCTGTAACTACCAGTTTATACTTCTTAATCCCTTTACAATTTTCACCCATCCCCCAATTTCCCCTCCCTTCTGTCAACTCTCAGGCTATTCTTTGTATTTATAAGTCTGTTTCTTTTTTTGTTTGTTTTGTTTTATTTTTTAGATTCCACATATAAGTGAAATCATATATTTGTCTTTCTCTGTCAGATTTTTTTTTTAGCATAATATCTTATAGGTCCATCCATTATGTCACAAAAGGTAAGATTTCATTCTTTTTCATGGCTGAGTAGTATTCGTTTGTGTGTATGTACCACAGCTTTTTTATCCACTACTCTATTGATGGGCACTTGTGTTGCTTCCAGATCTTGACTAATGTAAATAATGCTCCAGTGAACATGAGAACGCATATATTCTTTCAAATTAGTGTTTTTGGTTTCTTTAAATATATTTCCAGAAGTGGAATCACTGAGTCATAAAGCAGTTCCATTTTAAATTTTTTGAGGGGCCTCCACATTGTTTTTCATAGCTGCTGCCCCAGGCTGCATCCGCACCAACAGTGCCCGAGGGTTCCCTGTCCTCCTTGACCTTGCCGACTCTCTGTTGATTTATTGGCAGCCATTCTGACAGGTGTGAGGTGGTAAGTCCCTGTGGTTTTGATTTGCATTTCTCTGATGATCGGTGATGATCAGAAGATCTGAATAGACATTTCTTCACAAAAGGCATACAGGTGGCCAAAAGACAGACATTTTTCTCTTTAATACATTATTGTTTGCTTCCCAGTATAGGCAAAGCCATCCGCCACACAGCTACCAGAATTACTGCTGAATAACACAACAGTGATTGTCTTACTCCCTGAAGTCAAAATTCAAAGACTCCTCATTTCACACGGAATAAAGCTCAGAATCCTTGTCGTGGCGTGAAATCATTCCACCAAGGCTGGCATCCACCTGCCATGGTACATAGAGACCACTTTCCAGAGGCTTTCTACTCACACTGCTTAATACTGTGCCGAACTGACCCTTTCCCTATTTTGTAGTTCAGAAATAGACTAATTCTTCTGGCCTTGAAGCCCCCTACCAGAAAATCTGTAGTTTGTTCCGGCAATTTTCTAAGACTAATGATTTCCAATTTTTTCATGTAATCTTACCTATAGTTTATTTTGATATACTTTTTTTTCTTTTATTCAGTTTGCCTGGATTAATTATAATATCCTGTTCATATATATATATATATATATATATATATATATAAAGTTACTTCAAATCTTTCTGGAAGATGATGGGATATAAATACATATATACTAAAAATAAAATAAAATCCCTTCCTTCAATGCCAAGCTTAGCAGCAATTTCCTCATGAAGCCTTTTTAACTCCCCATCTGTCTGAAATATTTGCCTGATCCTTTGTACTCCTGTGACTCTCTGCTGTTTTTTCTTAATGGCAGCCCAATGCATGGCCCTGTATTTCAGCTATGCATGTATTTCTCCAACTCTTCCTCCTTAATTGTAAGCACTTTAAGATTCATTCTTAATTCCCCTTCATACCTCTCATAGTGTCTTTTACATAATATGGTTTCTGATGAGAAATCCACAGTCACTTTCATCATTGCTCCACAATATGTAATGCATCGTTTATCTCAAGCTGCTGTCAAGAATTTTTTCTTTGTCTTTAGTTTTCAGTCATTTGGTTTTGATGAGTCTGGGCATGGATTTCCTTGAGCTTATTCTGTTTTAGGTTCTCTGAGCTTCATGAATATGTTGGTTTATGTCTTGCCAAATTGTGAAGTTTTCAGACATTATTTCTTCAACTATTTTTTAAGCACCATGCTCTTTCTCCTCCTAAAATTCTGATGATGTTGTAGATTCTTTTTTTTTAAATATATTTTTATTGATTTCAGAGAGAGGAAAGGAGAGGGAGAGAGAGATAGAAGCATCAGTGATGAGAAAGTCATTGATCGGCCGCCTCCTGCGCACCGCCTGCTGGGGATCGAGCCCGCAACTGGGGCATGTGCCCTGACCAGGAATCGAACCGAGATCTTCAGGATCATAGCTCAATGCTTAACCGCTGAGCCACACCGGCGGGCGATGTTTTCGATTCTTTGTGTGTTATCTCATAGACCTCTGAGTCTGTTAACATTTTCCTGCTTTGTTCTTTCTATTGTACATATTGGATAATATCTTCATCTGTACTCGAGTTCATTGACTTTTTCCTCTCTCATCAACATCCTAATTTTTGAGCCCATCCAGTCATCTTTTTAGTCAGTGTATTTTTCAGCTGTAGAAGTTTTAATTGGTTCCATTTTTCAATATCCTCTATTTCTCAGCCAATAGTTTCTGTCTCTCCTTGCATTTCAAGAGAGTCTGACTTGGCTTCTTGGAGCATGGTTATCATAGCTGCTATAAAGCCCTTGTCTGATCATTTCAACTCTAGTATCATCTCCGGGGTTGCTTCATGGGCTGTCTTTCCCCATAGAAGTGCTTGAGATTTTCCTGGATCAGCACATGTTGAGAAATTTGGGATTGTATCCTGAATATATTAAATACCACGTTTACTCTGGGTGTTGTTTAATTCTTGTGGGGAATGTTGATTTGTTGTTGTTGTTGTTGTCATTGTCATTGTTCTTTTAGCAGGTAATTGACCCAGTTAGGTTCAGATCACAAATTCTTATCTGCTTCCTGGGAGTGTGGCTCTGATGTCAGTTCAGTTTTCAAAATCTTTGCAATTTTATTCAGATTTATCCTACGTATACAAGACCCATAGGCCTGTCTGGAATCTGGGTGGTGGACTACTCCCTAATTCAGTTCTCTAAATTGTCAGTATGCTTCTCAAGGTCAAATCTCTGCATTCCGGGCTCAGGGACCCAGCTTTAGGGATAGCTTTCCTGTGCCTCCCTTCACTCCAGGATCTCCCTGAAGTTGGTTTTTGTTTGTTTGTTTCTTTGTATGGTTGGTTTTTTTGTTTGTTTTGTTTTCCTCCCAGGGTTCCCATATTGCTCTTCTGACTAGAAATCTAAGTCCTTAGTTTCCCTGTACTTCCTGATATAGCATCTGCCTTGAGTGCAGTCTAGTAAGGGGATAGAGACAGAAAAAAATATATCAGGTACTCCCCCATGCTTTTGGGACCATCATTTCACTGGTGAGAGAGAAGAGCTTTCCTTCATTGTAGTTGGAGGCACCCACTGCTGTGGAATTGCCAGGGGACTATGATGGGAGAGATAGGGGGATAAATAGGAAGAGAGGTTTTTTCCAGTCTCTCTGACTTATGGGACCATAAGTTTCTACCCCTTAAAACAGAAAGACTGGGCTTTTCTTAGAACTCTCTATCTGTATGTGCCTGGTGTACAGTTTCAAGTTTTAGGCTGCCCTTAAGTCCAGGCTGGGGCATACAAGAGGGGAGAAAAACCAGGAAACTCATCACTGGTTCAGTGGCGCTTCACAGTCTGGTTTCCTTCCCCAGCCTGCCTGTATGAGTTGCTTGTTAGCATCCTCCAGTGGCTGCTCCATCTGCAGGATTTGTAGTTGCCTTCAGTGGGAAAGACAAGGTGGAGCGTGCTTACTTCTTTTTAACTAAAACTGAAGACATCACCACTCTCCTTAGATTTTATTGTGTATGACTATTTTGAGATCTGCCTGAGTTGTCCCCGTCAAGTTGGCCTATTATTAGCCATAATGTCTTATCTGCCAACTTGGAGACTTCACTATTAGTCCCCATTTTCATATCTCTTGCAAAAATACTAAATAAGTCTAAGAAATGCCCTAAACCTTGAATCTTAAATCTTATACATTTTGAAATGACTATTTTTTTTTCCATTCTTGTGCCCTCTATTTAAGCAGTTGAGACAACATTTACCTTTTCGCTTGAGAATAATTAACCAAAAAGGCATAGCTTTTCTACTCACTTATAAGGATAAAGTTAAGTTTTAGACATTTCTCTAGACCAGTAATCACACAGATTACTACATGAGTTTGTTTTCTGGATTACTTTGTCTATAAGCAAATGCATTTTAAGACTTTGCAAATAAGTTACACGATCATATGGGAGGCTTTTAGACTGGGGAGGTGACTTTAGATGAATGTCCAAGGCCATCAGGCAAAAAGTTGTAAGACTTTGAGTGTCCCCAGCTTGTTTTTCTACTCCCAAACATGCCATCACTTCATTAAGCTTGTTTTCCTAGGGATAAAAAGTTCAGAGGTGGAAATACAATGTCTCTGAAGCTTTCTGTGATGACAGTACTGAGTAAAGGAGCAGGAGTGTAAAACAAGCAGCCAGGCCAGGGAGACCCATTGGCGCTTAACTAGCAGATCTAACCGCAGCAAACCCCGCATGGGAGACACTGTTGAGAAGCAAAATCAGCTGAGATTGTTTTAATGCCCCTTTCAATCCACTCGTAGAGTTGAATACCATGAAAGTCCTTTCTACTGGGGAATACCATTTAAATGAACATTTCACATAAGATTATGTTAGAATCTACAGTGGTATCGGGTGTTTATTTTTTGTTTTTTCATAGTTTGTGTGCTTATATCTCTCTTCATTACTAAAGATGTGATACAATTTTAAAGGAAACTTGTGAATAGAACTACGTTTTCTGATAAGAAGCTACCAGAAACAAAGTATAAACAGTACATGGGAAGATTTCTGGGGAGAATGGGGTGAATTTGAGAAGCAGAATAATAGCTGGAATTTGCTGATCTTTATTGTAGGTGGGCATTCCTATACCTACTACCTCACTTAACTGATCGCAGACCTGGGAACTGAAAAAGATTAGAAATTAGACAGCCTTACAGCTGTTCTATGAGAGAATCTTAGCCAATTTATTTAAACTTCTGTATATGAGCTGTTTATGAAATGCTCAACATTTTTAGCACTTTTGCAAAAATTCAGTCGAGTCTGAGGTTACAGGTATTTTTCACTCCTTGAAAGCAAAGTTCTCTGGCATTTTCATGAGGAGGGAGGGACGGGAAAACAGCTTAGGAAAATTACTATGCAAAGTAAATAGCAGGGCAGGGAAAGCTATCTGCAGGTTTACCTAACTCTTGAATCTCCCAAGACCCTTTCATTAAATCTTTTAACTTTAAGCAGTATGAAATGATATTGAATGCACCAAGCTGATTTCTTGAAAGTTCGTCTTGTTTTGAAAATTGGATACGAATATCATTTTCTAATTAGAAGTTACACAGCTATTGTAACTTGACCCTTGCTGCCTTTGTAGACATACCATTTTCAGGGAATCTTAAGCTGCTCCAATGGCTTACTTTAAAAGAGGGGGGGGGAAGCCCACAAAGGAACATCTGTATTTTTAGTGATGAAAATACAAAGAGTAACCAAAAAATTATCAGTTGGAAATGCTTAACAGGTAGTTGTAGATAATGAATATTTTCCTGATGTGCGTAGAAATTGCATTTTGTCTAATATTTAAATATAGGGTAAGGATAAGTCTTAAAGAAGGAAATACCACCATTTGTTATTTAATGAGTCTAATCTTGATATTTTGAGGAATAGAAAATGAACTAACAGTCTTTTGCCATCTTGACACATTTGAATAAGCACACTGCTGTTCTGATGGGTATATTTTTTAAGGTGTGAGTGGCAGAGAGACTTCAAACGCAGTTAAATAAAACATAAACTAAAAACATCCTTTTACCTAAGACTTTATTGGTAAATGCTGTGCATAAATTTGCATTTCTAAAGCCTTTATTTTTTTTCTAAACTGGCACTTTAGTGTTTAGTTGGGCGTTATTTTGTGTGTTCCCCTGTTACTTGTGCATTAATTAGTTTTGTTTACCTGTGCATAATTTTTCCTAATTTCACAACAGTTGTTGTTTTTGTAATTGACAATGCAATTTACTGCATGTGTGCTTTCTGTCCCCCAAACAAGAATGTTGAAGTGAAAAGCACCAATCTCTTTCACTTCAGATTGTTAAAAAAGGGATTGGTTGTGACTAATTTCCAATTAATTTGTGCTGGTTACAAGGAACAAAACAATTGCACCTACTAATTAAAATTTAAAATATTCCAAAGTGTCATCTTTAGGTGTCTGTGGAATATATAATTTCCATTTTGGTTCATTGCTGGATCTGTAACACCCGTGAGCTTGACAGCTCTATTAATTTAAAGGCTCAGTAATACCTATTAGTACAAAACATGAAAAAAAATACCATTAATCATTTATTTTAATTTTGCAGCTCTGTCATTTTCTCAGTATGTTTTAAAATTATGATGACACCATAATGTGCACAAATCGACCTGGATGATAGGGAAACGGATCACACTACTTAGGAGAAATACTGAAGTACATTATTAGAGCTTAATTAATGCCAAACTGATTAGATTTGATTGCATTTTGCACAAAAATATTTTAAAGAATTTTTCGTACCATATTATATTGAAAAAGTTAATCCAAACATGTTATGTTTGCAATTAGACTTACCTTTTTATAGTTCTCTTTAATACATTCTATTTAAATACTGTAAAATCAACCTAAATTGTTCTTTTATCCATTCTGAAAACTAAAATAATTTACTCATTAGTTTTAATATAGAAAAATTTGTCTCATGTCAGCTAAAATATAATAGTATCTCTCATCTTCATATTCTTTGATAGGAACTCCTAACCCAAATTGAACACAATGTCCAGAAACACAAAAGGGCAAAATGAAATGAAAAATATTCCAAGTATGTAATATTTTATGCATTTATATTGATTGAATCCAGGACTGTTATACATTCTAAAAGTGGTAAAATTGTATGCACTTAACAGAATTTTGTCATTAGCTTTCACTAGGAGCAATTTTTTTTTAAGTATTTATACCTAGTTCAAAAATGAGATCTATTCCTCTAGAATGGGTAGTCTCCTAGTCTCTGGGCACCATCAGACTGATAATAGTAGATAAGATTTCTTTCCTTCCAGAGCAGTTAGAAGTCTCTCTTCTGGGGATAAAAACTATAGAATCACAAGACCTCAGCCCGACTTTCCTCCCACGCTTGCCTTGTGGTCATACTTTATCTAACACTTCATTTCATCTGATTTTGTATGTTAAAATGAGAAAATATGGCTAACATATTCTAAGCTTTTCCTCAAAGAGTAACAACCTGTATCATTGAAAGTTTTAAAGAGTAAGCCTTCTTATTCACTAACAGAGAATAGGGTTCAGTATTTTCACAGAGATATTCCCAGGATGTTACCAATTTCACATAAAAAGTTGAATTAAAAACCCTTAATAAAAATATATTGAATAGAATTTAATAATTTACTGTTTTTATTTCCTTGAATATTCAGAACATAGTTGCACATGTTTCATTTGAGGAGAAAAAAATTTTGAAAAATTTTACATATTGTTTTATCCAATGATAGTCCTGTGGAGTGAACAAAATAGATATCATTAGACATGCTTTTTAAATCAATAAACAAAAATTAAGAAGAGACCACAGCTATGTAATCCAAGCTAAGTCAAGGATGTCAGATTCATTTCTTCATTCCTTGAAAAAATATTTATTAAATTCCTTCTTAATAAAGGTGCTGACATTTTGCCCTAAAGTGTTATAATGGAAACAAAACAAAAAAAGACTTGCTCTCTGAACTCAGTGAAGTTATACATTACCCAGTTACACAAATATAAAATTCTAGTAATGACAGAAGTTCTGTGAACAAAATGTTCATGGTACTGTGATACTATGGCACTGTGATACTATGGCACTGTGGTACTATGGCACTATGGTACTGTGATACTATGGCACTGTGATACTATGGCACTGTGATACTATGGCACTGTGGTACTATGGTACTGTGATACTATGGCACTGTGGTACTATGGCACTGTGGTACTGTGATACTGTGGTACTGTGAAACTATGGCACTGTGATACTATGGTACTGTGATACTGTGGTACTGTGATACTGTGGTACTGTGATACTATGGTACTGTGAAACTATGGCACTGTGATACTATGGTACTGTGATACTATGGTACTGTGATACTGTGGTACTGTGGTACTGTGATACTATGGTACTGTGGTACTATGGTACTGTGGTACTATGGTACTGTGGTACTGTGATACTATAGTACTGTGATACTATGGTACTGTGGTACTGTGATACTATAGTACTGTGATACTATGGTACTGTGGTACTGTGATACTATGGTACTGTGGTACTGTGATACTATGGTACTGTGAAACTATGGCACTGTGATACTATGGCACTGTGATACTATGGTACTGTGGTACTGTGATACTATGGTACTGTGGTACTGTGACAGGGCATAATAAAGGAATTTGACCACCTCAAAAGAGGCCTAGAAGACTTTCGAAGGAACTCAAAATAGGACTGAGAACCAAGGAATGTGGACCATGTAACTAGGCGTAGAGGGAGGGAAAACTGTCCTCTGCAAAGGGACCAGCATGGAAGGGGTGGAGCATGGTGTGCACAAGGATCTGAAAGGTGACATGATAGATGTGGACCAGAAGGGCAAGAGATGTGGGATGTGGCAGGTGATTCAAAGGAAAGCAGAGCTGCAGGGCCTTGGAAGCTCACAGGAAGGACTTTTAGCTTTAGTTTAAGAGGCATATGGAACTAAAGAGAGTTGAAGCTGGAGAGGAGTGTGATAAGATTTGCATGGTGAAAAGATCATTCCTGGTGGGGAATGGATTGTAAGGGAAGGCAAAGGCAATAACCAGTTAGGAGACTTCTCTGGTTTTTGGTTTTTTTGTTGTTTTGTTTTAGAACCCATCATTGTTACCTTTTAATATATTTTAAAAATGTATTTCCACTGAATGATTAATGAATAAAGATAATGTACAGTTAGTAATTTGATGGTTGAAGTGAATTAAATTTCCCTTGCTGGCAGGAATGGTCTTAAATTAAAATGAATTGAAGGTTTATCATTTTTATCAACCTGTTTGGGCTGTAGAGTGGTAATAGTAGAAAGACCAAAAAAAAAAAAAAAAATCAAGAGATACAAAAAATATTTGAGGGATAAAATTGATAGATTGGTCATGGGAGTTAAGGAGAAGGTGCCAAGGGCGGTCCAGATTGCTGCCTTGCACAATTGAATAAGTGATGGAACAATTCCTTGGAAGAGGAGAATCTGGATAATATCTAGGCTGTTTTCTCTCTACTCCAATTTAACTCAACTGAATTGTGCTCCCCAGTCAATGTCCTGGGCACATTGTTAGGAAAGTCAATCATCACTACACCATGGGATGGCAAATTTTTATGGATAGCATGTCAAAATGTTTACTGGATTACCATGCAAAGTTTAACACTGATAGAATGTCTTCAAAATCAGTGCTATGATGCTCCAAATAGCCAAGGGTATAGCTGAGTCTCACAATTGGCTCGTGAAAGGGGTTGCTTTTCATAATATGTCAGTATGTGCTTATTGGTCTCCCTTAGTTTAAAAACAAACAAACATTCTTTCTGTAGGTTAGTAAGTGCCCTGCATGGGTTTATTTTCTACTCTTTTCTTTGGGTAGAAGTGGAACCCGGCGTGTGGCTGGAATGCTACCAGGTGCTTCTGGCCTCCTTGGAGAGAAGGCAGATGGCCATAATATGCCATCTCCCAATGTCACCCAAGGAATCCTGAAAACCTGTTGTCTCAGATAGGAGAAGGGTTAGCAAAATGTGTTCTCCACTGGACTAAATGTAATTACACTAAAAATAGTAAGTAACATGCATAATCTCGTTTGGTACTTGCACTAGTCTCATAAAGTAGGTGTATTGTTACCTTCTTTTAGTAAATAGAGACTGATGCTCAAAAATGTGAGATACTTTGCCAGTGGTCAAGCTGGCACTCAAACCCTTGCCTCATGTCTCAAGTTCATTATCTTAACCGCACAAAGGGAAAAATATATGAAATATTATTCATTAAGGAAAGTACAATCACAAGTCATAAATATTGTGAATATTCTCTCGTTATAATCAAGAATGAGAATTTTTTTGTGTTATTTTGTTTTTATTTTTGCTTTCAATATTTTGGAGAGACCCTACTAAAAGAAAACCAATGGCTGGGTTAAAGTTGTGGGTTAAATTTCTCTGCAGAGACATAGACATTATAAAAACTTTTGTTTTGTTTTTTTTAATGTTGACCTTCCCTGGCAACAAACTTACAACCATAAAATATTTTGGAAGGAAGAACCAAATTTATATCTTCAAAAAGGTTTCAAATCCAGGTATGAATATTTCCCCTTCAATGTGGCCAAATAGCCCATTACTTTTAGGGAAAAGTTTCTCTTTTCTCCTTACCATTCATATTTAAAATTCCTGTGAATTTCATCAGCAAGTAAACCTCTCAAACCCATATTTTAAAGATTTATTGCAAATTCTTCTCAATGATTTCTCTGGATTTGATGTTAGATCAAAGACTCTAACATTAAACTTGGAAATTACTATCGTTTCAGAAAATAATGGCTGGAATCATAAAGAAGATGGCACAGAAATTTTAGAAAATTGTTATGTTTCATTGCTTTGCTTGTTGGCAGTTATGGACCTGAAAAATTTAGCACGCTCTTTATTCCCACTGTCATATGGCTCAGCTACATGCATGAATTCAAAATGGTTTCCATTATTGGAAGGAGACAATCTTATTCCAGAATCTAGCTAGGTAACTATTAATGTTCCAGATAATTGCTAAATTAAGCTCTCCCCACAGATATTTTATGGAATTTATTTTGCTCTTAAAAACCCCATTCATTTTTAAGGTAGCTGAATAAGTCCAGTGATAATGAACTCCTAAAGAGATGAAGCAGGGGGGAAAAATAGTAGCTAGGAACAGGGAGAATATTTTAAAAGGAAAATGCTACCCGCTGAGGTACTGTCTAAGAACTACAATATTATGAAGCCTACCCTGGTGCAAAGCAATAAAGAGATTATGCATTTAAGCCAAATTTGATCAGTTGGTGCATTATCAAAATTGGGAAAGCTAACATATATTCTAATTCAGAATTTTCACAGAATGAATTCTGAATTGTCGCACTCAGCATACCAAAAAAATGCCACATGAAATTACTTGCACTTTCATCCATTTTTAGCTATTGACCCATTAAATTGCAATTTTAAATTAACATTCATTTCTTCCACCATATGCCTCATAATTCTAGATGCAATTTTCAATATTTGACTATAATCACATAAGGGGTCAGCAGGTTATATCCTTTGGGCCAAATATGAACAGCTGCCTGTTTGTGTATAACCAGAGTTAAGAAATTTTTTTTTTTACATTTTAAGTGGTTGAAAAAAATCAAAATAAGAATGTTAAAATTCAAATTTTAGTTTCCATACATCGTTTTACTGGAACACAGCCACACCCATTCATTTACATGTGGTCTATAGGTACTATGTGCCACAGTGGCAGAGTTGAATGGTTACAGAGACCCTGTAGCCCGCAAAGCCTAAATATTTACCATTTAGCCCTTTATAGAAAATGCTTGGCAACCTCCGAATTACATGAACAACTGCTTAAGTATCCTGTAATAGTGTAAGAACTCAGTAACTAAATCACTTTTTGGCAAACCATTGTGAAATTGAGGCATGTCTGGCCTCCGCAGGGACATGTGATTTGATGGTTTCACCCTCATCTTTAGAAGAAGCATAGGCTCCACTGAAGACTGATGAGCAGTGTTTATATTATGGGGCTTCTTTCTAGTTTTTCTCCTACCTCTCTGGCTACTTGGGCTTAGATTCCTTCATAGGACATTGTTCCCTTGCTTCACCCCAAAACGTTAGTGTCTCCTCAATCCCACAGTCTAGCCTCTGAGAGTCAGGTTTGCTACTGTCCTTCAGGAATCTCTTCTCAGTGGGTATCATTATAAGCTCGTCATCACACCTGAATCTGTCTCAACACTTGTTCTGCCTCCTGAACACCAGACCTAGATACCTCCAAGACACTGAACTGCTCCTTCAGCATGTCACTCAACACTGAGTTCACCAGCTTCCCAGTTCCTGCCCCCACCAGATACTCATCTCTCTGTTAAAATTATCACCACACACTAAAAGCATGAAATCATACTAGAATTGTTCCCTTTTCCAATATTTCACACAGCCCATCAACTGTTACCATATGCCGTAGATTATGCCCCCCTGAGAACTCTCAATTCTGCCATCACCATAACTGAAGTCCACTGTGCTGCTTTTCTGGGTTACATGAACCTTCCATCTGCTCTCCTGCCTCTAGTAAGGCACCCAGCTCCTAATCTATGCATCCGGAGTGATGTTGCTAAAACTCGGGTTTAATTCTGTCTCGATGGCATTGCTCTGTGCTCCCATTGCACCCTGAGATAATCTCTGTAGCACAGTGCACAGCACATTGCACCATTGCACATGTTATCGTCACTGGCCCAAACTGTCCTCCAGACTGGCTGTGTGTATCACTTTGCATTTCTACCAGCAGTGTACAGGCATGTTCTACATCCTCACCAGCCTTTGGTGTTGTCAGTGTGATCCTGTGGTCTTTTGAATCTCTTTCTTAGCTCACTCATTTGTTTTGCTGGAGAACACCCTCAAATGTGTTTTAAAGGGCATGTAAAAGGTAAACTTTCTAGATCCTTTTGTGATGGAAAATGTCTTCATTGTACCCTTGCATTTAATCAATACCCTGACTAAGTATAGAAGCCTAGGATAAAATTAACTTTTCCTCTGGGAGTTGAAGGTGTTTCTCCATACTCTTTTAGCACTAATGTTTTTGAGAAGCCTGATGCCATGCTGATTTTTATGTTTCTGTAAATGACCTGTCTTTTCTCTCAAAGGGCATTTAAAATCTTCTTTGCATCCCTGTGCTTTGAAATTTCACAATAATGTGTGGTTTGAGCAGAGCCAGACAGGGATTGAAGTTTGATTGGCAGAAAAGAGAGGGAATGTTCCCCAGGGCGATGAGGGACACAAAGGTACAGAGGTGGGAAACAAGGAGCCTTGGGAAATCTGAGTGAGCTACCAAAGCCTTGTCTTGCACTTACCAACTTGAGTTGTGTAATGCAGGTTACAGAACCTGTGTAAGTTTTTGTCCTATATTGTAAATTAAGGATGTTGATATCTACCTCCCAGGGTTGGTAAGAGAATAAAGTTAGATAATATAAAAATAAAATAATGGAAAAATTATTCTTTTGGAAGCAGGTATGAGAACTACTTGAAGAGAGAACAGCTCCACCTCTGTTTTACTCTTATCAGAATGCTGTGATAAGCCCTTAGGTGGGTATAGGGGCTGAACATTGAGCAGGGTGTTCAGATAACCTGAGGAAGAGAAACACTACCCTTAACAATAAAGGGTAGTGGGAATACCCAGTGCTGGGGAACAGGGAGCTAGGAAAGAAAATACCAATGAGTTGGGCCAAACCTGCCTGGAACATGAGTCAGGGAATCTCTTCCCTTGATTTTAGTTGGGCTGAAGAACATCTTTGGAGACCACAGAAGTGTCTAATGGGAATAGACACTGTCTGATGTGAGACATAAACCCTCTCTCCAATTTCTTTTATGAAATTATACTTCAATTCCACACTCTTTGATAATGATACTTTTATGGGAGTAGACTTTTGTTGAGGGCAACTCAAAGAAGTGGATGAAACAGGTAGCATCTGAATAATGTGTAAAGCACTTAGCAACATGGTAAGCAGCAGTAAGGGCCAAAGCTTGTTACTTTTTATTTCTGTTATTATTCTTAATATTACAATCATGAGATGGGAGTTATGCAACCCTGACGATGTACTAGAAACAAGGAAGCTGCCTTATAATCCTTGATCTGATTTATCCGTGTACATCTTTATTTCATATTGACTAATTATAAAACTGAAATCAAATGTTTTCATGTTCACATTCTTTGATGTGCTCAATCTTAATTTGAAATAAGAAAATGGAATTAGAAAGAGTCAAAGGACTGAAGTGCCTCTCTTCTGCCACTGTTGCTTCCCAAGGGAGTAGGTGACATGTAGAAATGGAGATTTTGTATGTGGGCACCATTCCGTTACTCACAATATTTGTCTTGAATTTTCAAGCAATACTTTTCTACCTTCATGCAGCCATTCAGCTTCTAGAAGCCCCATCATCAGCATTGCTTATGTTTTCTTAAAGTTCTCTCTCATTTATAATCTCAGATTCTCTTCCGAGCTCAATAATCAAAACCAAGGTGCAAAATGCCTTGCTCATAGCTGGCGCCCAATAAATGTTTGATGTAAAACTAAGAAGTAACTACCTGAATCTTAAAAGATGGAAGCCCTCAAAGACAGCCTGATGATTGGTCCACGTCTTCAGATTGCTGAAATTTAATACATTCTAAAGTCTTTGGAATCTGCTCCTTACTCATTGTTGTTTTTCTAGTAGATAGCAGGTTCTCCAAAAAAATACAGGAGTGTGGAATATATACAAAACAGGCAGCTGAGTCATTATTCCAGCCCTGGTGAGGCCCCCTTAACCAGCCCTCTCCTCCATCCATGGGCCATCTGAACCTGATGCTACACTTAAGTCTCTACAGGCTTCTGCAGGCTACACCTGAACTTTGTGTGATGACACAGCAACAGTTCACCTGGACTGAAATTACTCTCATTCTTAATGAAGTAGTTTTTGCTTCTGCCCAAATATAAAAGACATGTAATTTTACAATGAAATAGCATATGCCAAGAGCCTAGACACATAATAGACATTTATGTCTATTTTACGAATGCTAGTTTCCTCCATGTTATCTCCCCCGACTAAGAGGAAAACATAGCCAATTGTTTCTCATTTCCATAAACAACAGGCCAAAAAAAAAGGGTGGAGATTTAATTTTTACAGAAATAATGTTAGATGAAAGGAAGAGTTGTATACTTTGACCATAGGACTGACTCAACAACAAAGGACACAGGTTATAGATAACTTTAAAAATAGGACTGGCCATTATCCTGCTTAGAAACTGGAAACTAGAACTCCCTATTCATCAGTAGCATGGATTAAGTGTCCCATTGTGTCAAGAGCACTGAATGAGATACTGCGCTATTTTCGAAGGCAGAACAACATGTGATTCCTTTCCAAAAAGGATTGCCAATATAAAGATAGCCATAATCAAACAAAATTCAAATATCTAAAAAACACGAAGAGCAAACAAAATCATACACACAATAATTTGTGATATTTTGGCTATGCCTTGCTATAAATTGGTGCTAACCTTATATAAGTGACTACAGGGATATTTCTTCCATTGATAATAATGATCTTGTTTCCCAGCATGTCCTAATACTATGGTACCCTCTCAAGGAGCTAGTCCAGCAACTGTGAACCAGAAATGTATACCTTCTCACTTCAGCTGCTGATGGTCTGTTGGAAGCTAAGGTCATTATATAAGTAATACGTGATAACTGCTTCCCCAGGAAGTTATCTAAAAATGATATTTTTGTGTAAAAAGATTCATGTTTATTTTCAACAGGCATTAAAAAATATTGCCTTTCTGCTTAGCCTCCTATTTCAACACCTGTATCATTATTGCATGTGCTTGTTAAATTTCTCTTTCCTACCTGAATATAATTTCTTTTATTTTTATTATTTATTTATTTACTTATTTTTTGGTTAATTCTCACCCAGAGATATTTTTTTTATTGATTTTTTTTTTTAAGAGGACCTGGAAGGGAAGGGGGTAGAGAGAGAGAAAGGAGAAAAACATCAATGTAAGAGAGACACATCGATTGGTTGCCTCCCACGCCCACCCTTACTGGGGCTGGGGACAAACCTACAACCCAGCTACTTGCCCTCGACCAGGAATCGAGCACAAGACCCTTCTGTGTGCAGGCTGAAGTTCTAACCACTGAGCAACACCGGCCAGGGCTGACTATAACTTTGGGGGTACAAAGAATGTGTAATTGTATATTTTTTTTAAGTTACTAAAGTGAAGTATAGGGACTCAATCAATTTTGCGAAATGGATAAATGAATGAATGATGTGGTATTAGATACTATATAAAGCTAACATTCAGAGGGGCTTAAAATCACTAGCATATGGTAATCTAAAGCTGAATTATTAAGAGAAAATCTGACAGAGATCTCTTTGAATCTACATATATAAGTGCATGCTTGCATTTTAACTATATGGCTATCAAATCCCTAGTTCATAAGATAAAAATGAAATAAAATTATATATCCCGAGAGTTAGGAGCTGGTTTAGCCTAGTAGCCTTTTACAGGTGCAATTTATTTTTACAGTTAAGAGAACACTGAGTCTTCCCAGAATAACCTGATTCCAACAGAGTTAAATAAAGTTGTTCATTTTTCCAGGGTTTTGACATATTTCTGTCTTTTGAGACTGTGAAGTAAATCTCTATTTCCCAAAAGCCCCAGTGCCAATTTTAATGATCCTGTCCACGTGACATACATTTTGTGTGTGTATGTTTCATTGCTATCAGTGAATGACAAGTGAAGGATATTCATTTTAACTTGAAAATGTCAGGTATGCTCTTTAAGAGATATATTTTTCAGCTTTTAATAAGGTGGTGTTTCTTTTTGAAAGAAATACTCATCTCTGACGCAGGTGCTGTGCAGGTGACAACTGATATTTAATAAGCGATGGTTCTTATATTAGTCACAGTTCTCTAAAGAAAATGTCTCCGATTGCTTTTGAAAAACTCTTAGCGTCACTAGCCCAAAGGCAAGATGTGACCTTTTTATTACATAATGATAATAATTTATTATCTTACAATGTATCTTAAAGTCACAGACCAAATGCCACTTTGATAATTGCTTTCAATTAGCTTTGAGCATAGCAGATATTCACAAAATGTCTTCTCTAATTTAGACTTGAATTAGAGAAAATTGCAGACATAATCTACTTTAAGCTTGTCTCATTTAAGGTGGTCCGTAGTGTTACATCAAAGAAATCAAAACGAGTAGCTTTAGAACAGTCTCTCAGTGTTTTAAGCAGGCTTTTCAACATTTGATTCTATTCTATTACCAATTAATTAATGAATTAGAAAAGTAGTTCATCATTCCTGACCTTTTATGCATGTTAACTTGTGACTCGCAATTCTAATGATTGTTTTGAAATTAAGCCTTGCCGTTCGTGTTGAAAGGGAGAAACAATCTGATTAGTAAGATAAATAAGGCTTGCCCAGAGACCAAGTGCTTCTTGATGTTTGGCCCTAGCTGGGATTCTGAATCCTATAATGGTGCATCCTTTCCTGCCTTAAATAAATGATACATAACTAATGGCCCATAAATTATGCTAGATAATCATGTAACCTAAACAAGGGAGTGTGGGGTTATGACTACAAGTGAGGTTAGAGGTAACATGATCACTAAAATGTAATTTCAGTTCATCTTTATGTTCTCTTAGTACCCTGAGCATTGGAATATGATTTAAATGCGTATCTTTGTCTCTCTTAAAAATATGTTTTGAAATAATAGAAACTCAGAAACTACATTTTTATCCTTGTCGTGTTTTAGTATTTAATGGAATGTGATTAACCTAACAGAGATTTTCAGAAATTGGTATATCTGGAGATTATCATCTTTCTCTTTTGTTTTTCCCAGATAAAAATTACACACAAGAACCAAGCCCCAATGCTGATGGGCCCTCCTCCAAAAACGGGGTTGTTCTGCTCCCTCGTCAAAAGAACAAGAAACCGGAGCAAGGAATGAGCCCGGGTCGCTTCCTTCTTAGAGATCTAATTCGCATAATTGGGCCGTGGAAAACCTATGCTGGAAACCTTTGAGTCCTTTCAAGTCTCCTACTCATGCAAAATCATGGAATTGGTTTAACAGTTTTTGTTACTGAGTTAATGTGAAACTCATCTATTAGAAAACGTGGCTCAGTTTTTATAGGCATCACTGCATGCAGAAAGCAGAGGTTTACGTGAAGTGATGCTGCATATTTCTGTTGCATGCATTCCCATAGATTTTTGTGTCTCCCACCCATTCATTCCTCCCCCATTTTCCATTTCCTAACCTGTGATTAAAAAAACCTTTTAAACATAAGCGAGGAAATATCACGGAAAATGTGATTCTCAGTGTGATTTCAGTGATCAATAAGCACTGATCAGTAATGCTACAGTGATCAAAATCACAGATTGCTAGACTTTTCCCTTTTACAGTCAGTGTACCAATAGTCTTTGACCTATGACTTGAGGAGAAACCTTTAAATGAAAGATTTTATTAAGTAGTTGTATGTGATACCTTGCTGTATCTAAATATGTTTTCTTTAACCTCTTAATGCTTCTGAGTGGAATTTAAAATATCAGGCATAAAATTGTCTTGTGCTGAAAAATAGAAAGTGGTTTTGTTATTTTGTTTAGTTTTGTTTTTAATTCCAAAAATAAGTGAAAACATGTTACTTGGCAGTAAAGTGTGGTACTATGACACGCCTTATTCCTCTCTGCATGTGAACCTAGATTATTCATAACCACACCAGTAACCAAATAGATGTTTTAAACAATGTGCCTAACAAGCTGTGTTTCCCACCAAAGATCCACAAAAAGATGCCTGAGAGAAATGTTTTCATGCATAATTCATTGCAGAGGAATTGTATGGTTCTTATGATTAATTTTGTGATGACTAAATCTCTGGAAGAGAGTGAATTACCCATTAATTATAATTAAAATTCTCACCTTTCAGAGACAGTAGGCCACACAACACAATCAGAGCTCAATATTATTAACCTAACAGAAGTTATATATAAAAAGCTAATTTCTTGCTTTTTTGGGTCATTTATAAGTATAGGTGTCTATAATTTTTAATGGATCAGCTAAGTACACTGGAAAAAGTAAATAGTTGTATCAGTTCCTTCTTAATATAAATTGATACCTGTAATAATATTGAGCTCACTGAAGCAAACCAGGCATGCAATTAGCCTTCTCACCTATTCCACTCCCATCTCTATGACATTTCAGATGTTTATTTGGAAATAACTGTCGAGACTGTTGTTTAATATACTCATGGTATTGTTGGATTCTCTGATTGTTTCAAGAAATTATGGAACAGTACTTTTGGTGTTTCATTTAACCTATGGTATAAAATGAAACGCTATTCTGAGCAGTTTGGTATTGTTCATTCATATTGACCTGCATCTCATCATTGCATGTTTTATGTTTTCAAACATGCCATAAGGAAAACAAGTGCTTGGAATGCATGATTTATTACTTTCTCTCTCCACTCTGCATTAAAGTACTCATGATTTATCAGTTTTGTTCTTTTATTGATTCATTCATCTTTGAATAACAAATAGCATTTAGTGATTCTGTTGAACACAATCCTGTGCATGGATTTATGGATTTCAAGTAAAATTGCTATAATTTTTGTTCTTTGGTTTGAAAACTCAGCTGAATGCTGTTATATCAAATAGCTACTCTCAAGCAATGTGCTATAATAATGGAAGATTATGTATAAAGCATATTCTTTTTGTGTTCCAGGAACAGTAGATGGTAAATATCAATCAACAATAAGCTTAATTGCTTTGAAAATAAAAGCTTTTGAATAAAATTAAGACATAATTTAGCATTCCCAGGAAAATTATTATTACAATTGCAAATGGAGCACAGCAATCACTTTCCCTAGTATAATTTTTTTTTAAATGGTATTTGGCAGAACAGTAATCTACACCAAAAGAAATTTCAAAACAGTAACAAATGCATTGCTGATATAATGTTACATAACACACACATTTTGTGTGTGTATCTATGGTTGCAGGTAATACCTATTTCCACATAAACCCACAAAATGTTCTACAATGGTCAGGCAGGCTTTGTGTCAAATACATATTCTGAAGCCACAAATTATCTTATGTTCAGTACAACATACTATTATTTCCTGGCTACTTATAGAGTTGAAAGGCAGCAACAGCTTGTGAATCATTGTTAACAACCTGTGCAGTGGAGAGCTGTCGAGAAGACAGTGGGATGAGACAAATCAAAGAGCCAGCCTGTAAGACTTCAATAATTGAAATAATGCGATGCAGATTTATTTCAATGTAGCTACACAACTATAATTATCGATAATAGTAGTTACAGTTTCAGTCAATTGGGGTTATTGGTATCAATAATAAATATTCAAATAGCAATCAAATTTTACATTTCGCAATCTTTTTTCTAAAGATACTCATGTGCTTGCCCCTCAAGTACCTGACTCCTGGGGTTTGGAAAGCAGTTTATAAAATCCCACTTTGAAATTAGAGAAGGCATTCTTCCCTTTTAATGACAGTTTCAAGTGAAGAATATTTATTTAAAGAAAGTCTCTAAACTGAAAGTTCTATGATATATTAAGATATTGAATAATGAACGTTAGCTTTACAAGATAGAAGTTTTCCTTATGTGTGTGGGGGTGACTGAGTTGTTGGGTCAACCTCTTTCAAATAGAATAGACATAGTGGTATATAGTTTTAAGTAGACAAAGCTCTTAAGTGAAAATTAACCCTGAGTTTACCAGGGTTGAAGGAAAAGGGAAAAAGAGACATGCACTTTGCTAAGCATTGTCATACACTTAGTTGATAAACAGAGAGATCCCAAAAGACACCTGTATACCCATGCTTCTAACAGGAACCAGAAATTGTAAAGGATGTATTTTTCTACTTAGATGTATATACCATGTGTATTTGATTCAAAAAGCGCATGTCAGCCTATTATGGGAGGGAGAAGATATATGGTAGAAAGAGAAATAAAGAACATTTCAAAAGTTTATATTTTTAAACAGGTTATGTGATTATAACCAGAATAAAGGAAAAGGCTCAGATGTTTAGGGTCGTCTACTATAGGCAGAAATTTAAATACACTGAGAATTAATGAATCACATTTATGGTTCTGCATTTGGTTCATTTTTCCCCCTTTTTTAGGGGGATGGGAAGCAATTGCAATTTTCAAGAAAGAATCTGTTTTGAATCTCAGACTATGTACTACTCAAATGAGACAAAACTTTTAAATGGCTCCATTCATTTTTGTGTCAAAGTTAGTTAGCTGTTTATTAGTTACAAAAAGGAAAAGGTACTTTTCATGGCACACATAACTCCAAATAATTATTCAAATCCAATACATATATCCTAAATTTAAGAAGATCGAGCCTTTATACTATATGTTGAGGATGTAAAATTTAAGTAAACAGAACAAACGGAAACCTGCGAAAGAGCTTTTATTCTGTGAAAGGCAGAAATCACTTCTTAAATCTCCCAGTTCAATTGCATTCTGTTTAAATAAAGTTTGGATAAAATCACATTGGCAGGATTCTCTACATCCTTATTGTGTTTAAAAACATGGTATTCATTTAATTACAGTATCTTATTTTCTCAGAAAGTGTTATATATAGTATTCTGGTTTTTGAAATAAAAATGTTAACCATTAACTGCTCAGATAAGTGTCATTCCTTCCTGCCATTTTGGCCAGATTGTGTCCGTAAATGATCTTGTCAAGCAGTTGAAAGTCTATCTGGTGAATGTCCAAGGGAGTACCAGCCAGCAACCCTGTCTTTTGTTGGTACAATGGACGGAGTCAGAGTATTTGGGACTGAATTCTGTGTTAAGAGCCAGACCATTCTACTTTGTGGTACTGGGGCCCAAGTTGCCACCGTGAACATTATTCCAGCAATTTCAGAGATTCCGGGAAAACCTTTAAATGGGATGATAGAATCATGGGGACTGAATGACTAGGGCAGGTTTTCTGTGAGGACTTATGTAAAATTTTCTGGGTGAAATCAACTTCTAATTTTGTTTTGTGTAACAGACTTCAACACATATCTCATGGGCACTGACTAGGCACAAGATATTTTACAAAGAGGCTGCAGCAATTAAAGAATTTTTTTTTTAATGACATAGCTCTTCTGGAAGAGTATTTCTATGTATTAGAAGAGTTAAGTGAATGGATGGCCATATTACATGATAGGGTAAGGCCAGAACCAAGGTAAGCAAAATGCGATACATATTCAAGTGAGCTAAGATGCTTTGATGGAAAAGATTCACGAATGCCTCTAAAAAAGACAAATCTGCAGATGGCTTTTCAGGGTAGCAAGGATTTTACGTGGAGAAGTAGCATGAAGGAATGCCTGAATAAGAGAAGGTGAGTGGGGGCATGGAGATAGAAATCAAGTTCTGGATGCTTCCTTGCCTCATTTCATACAAAGGTTAGAGAAGTTATAAATCAGGCATTTGGGTGATGGTTCTTAAACTTATTGGGGAAAGGAGCAAGAGTTAAGAAAGAGGGAAGGAAAGGGTAAAGAATGCAGGGAGGGAGGGAGGGAGAACTGAGGCAAATGCCAAAATTAGGGCTGACTAAGAATTCATTTCTCATTCTGGAAGAGAGAGAGAAAAAGGAAACAATTCCCAGGTGTTCTTGGAATTTCATTAACTATTTTTTTTTAATCCATTTACTTTCAATATAGTTTTGTATTTGTATTGGTTTCAGGTGTACAGCATATTTTGTTCTTTAGATTCCACATATGAGTAAAATCATAGGGTATTTGTCTTTCTCTGACTGACTGACTTCACCGAGCATAATACTCTCCAGGTCCATCCATGCTGTCGCAAATGATAAAAAAGTGGTGTTACATAAATACAATGGAATATTAATCGGCCATAAAAAAGAATGAAATCTATTAACTTCATTACATTCTTCTGTGAGCTCCTCCCTCCACCCCACCCGCCACGCCTCCCACTCAAATCACTGTGATCCAGGTTCCATGGTCAACACTCACATTCTGCACTGAAGGCACCTGTTACCTCTGGCATCCATTCCGACCCATTTTCTTCAGAGAACCTCAGGACCTATAACAGTTGATTGGTGCTCATGGCTGTCGGATCCTAAAGCCTATAGTAATAAGCAACAATTTTGACAGGCCTCCCCCCCCAGCCATAGGGCCTCCAGAGAACCCTCCTGGTTCCTTCTATACCATCCAGGTCCGGCAGCCCCTAGAGGAGAACTGCTGGGAGCAGAACTACCATCTACCAGCCCATTACACCTCCACGGCTCTCACACACCGGCACCTGCCTTCCTTGCCTCAGGCCAGACACCAGCAAAAGGGTCAGTAGACCTCACCCTGCCAGCAAGCACTCCCTCAAAGTTGCCCTCTCAGGGCCCATGGTCGAAACTGCAGACTCTATGGACTTCATGGATCTTGGGCTATAAGAAAGGGAGAGGCTGGAAAAGCAGGCGTGTGGTCAACAGCGAGAGGCTTTCCGTAGCTTGTTGCCTGTGGTATAAGCTTAGGTGATATAAGAACAGCCAAAAAGCTATGGAAAGGAGGCTGCAGGGGACAGAGGAGGCCCGAGAAACAGAATGAATTGGACGTATATCCCACTTTTCACTCTCCCTATGGATCACCACTCCATTTAAGTGAACGAGTTTGTTAAGCCCAGCAAAACCTTCCCAATCACAGTCATTAACAATGTTAATTTTATTAATAAAAGCAGGAGTCGATGCTTATATAGTGCTTGCTCTGTTTCATGCACAATTCCATGCATAAATGAACTCATTTGAGTTCTGTAATTATCAACGCCATGCTCAACTCACTCATTACAAAACTGAGGCACAGAGATGTTTTTTAAAACTTAAGGCTATCCTCAGGCCTACACAAGGGTCTGCATGTCCAGAGGGACTGGGGGTAGTGCACAGCTGTCTTCTATTCTCTGAAAATGCTGGTGAGATGGTAGGCAGAATAATACCCCCCCCCAAGGCTGTCCACACTAATCTTTGACACCTATGAACATGTTGTGTTACACAGCAACAGGGAATTAAGTTTGCAGATGGATTAAGGATGCTAATCAGCTGGCTTTAAAGTGGGTATCCTGCATTCCCTGGGTGGGCCCAATGTAGCCTCAAGGGTCCTTTAAAGTGGAGGAGGGAGGAAGAGGTCAGAGGCGGGGCTGGAGGGGGGGGTTGAAAGTGCTACACGGCTGCCTTGGGAGATGGCAGAAGGGGGACCACGGGCCACAGAATCGGGGCCTCTAGATGCTGCAAAAGGTAAGGAAACACGTTTTCCCCAGCAGGAACACAACGTTTTGGTTTTAGCCCACTGAGACTCATTTTGGACTTCTGAGCCACTGCACTATTAGAAATTTCTGTTGTTTTAAGCAGCTAAATAAGTGGTAATTTGTTCCGGCAGCAATAGGAAGCTAATACAGGTAGGCAGGGAGTCAAAATATCCACATTTAGAGCTGTGGCTACACATTGATGCCTTTTAACATAGCCTAAAAGTTCTCCCGCGTAAACCTGAACGCATTTGAATTGCTTAATCTTCATTAAAAAGCATTTGGATTCTTTGAATTCAGTGTACATGTTCTCACCTTGGACCCTAATTTGATAAACTTATGGGGCAGGGGGAAAAGGGGAGAGAGAGAGATGTCATTTCTTACTTCATTCGTTTTTGATTGATATCAGTTTAAGAAGGAAAAAAGAAAAAAAAGAAAGCATCTGTTGTGATAAGACCTATTTCATGGAATACAGTCATCTCCATAATGTTTTTCAGGTGATACATTTAATCCCAGTTTTAGTTATTTGGAAGTTTAAAGTATAATAATGTTTGTTTTCCTTTCTGGAAACACTTTCTACTTTTGTCTGTAGGGGTAAGAAAATAATAAAAGGTGATGGTACCTGAGAGGTTTTGAGTACTTCTCTTAAGTTAATTTTACTTATGTCTGCCCACATTTTCCCGCACATTCACTTCTCAGGTTCAGCTGAGCTGGAGCAAGAGCTGAACGGAGTAGGCTAATGAAGCCGCGCTACCTGCTGGGTCAGGGCCCTGCCTTTGCCTTTGGGTAGCTGTCCCAATTTGAAGCTCTTGAACAAGAGAATGCTTGGCAAATGCTGATGAATTTAAACTGGTTCATGTTTAAATTACTAGGTGCTTGGAAGGGAAAATCTAAGTACTTTGGAGCTGTTTTAGAGTGTAAAGACTTTCTGGTTTATAGCTCAGAATTTCTTGAGTCCAAGGAAGGTTGCCAGCCAGATGAAAACTTAGCATGTCAATAACTTGAATCCTGTTCCTGTTCTCCGGAGAGTTCACTACTGTGAGTTTATGCAGCTACCAGAGGCTCTATACCTTTCAAATACATGGGGGGAATTAATTCAGTGGTCCGTTTGGTACAGGTTAGTGACAAAGATTCTCTCCTTGACTAAACTCTACTCAGTCTCCTCTGAACTGTTTTTCACCTAAGCCTCAACTTTTGGACTTCCACGTTTCTCTCTGCGTTGTTCAATTCTAGCAAGAATCCTGCTGAATCAATTTAGCCAGAATCCCTCATCCTGCATATCTGATCACCCTCAATATCTAATCAGTCTTCTCATCTTCCACCACCTCCCAGGTGATGTCCGGTTACCCAGACCTGCTTTCAGCTGGAATCCCCTATTTCCTCTCATTTTCCCTCTTAGTAATTTTCCATCCATTGACTCCATCCTGGTCTTTAGCTGTATTGAAGTTGAGCCCAATCTTTCTCTCCCACTGCAAAATTCCACTGCAGTGGTCCTTATACTTTATCACAATAGCCCCCCTTTGACTAAAGTCTTCCTTACGAACCTATTGACTATTGTTGATCTTTAACATTAGTTTTTGGTGTGTTCGTTGTTTTTTAACAAAGGTAACACAAAGAGAGAAGCCCACTGGGCCAACCTCATACATTAGCTGAGGGTGAGAACTATGTTGCGACTAGCTAACTCACATCTACGTGGTTTATAAGGGCCTGTGACCACCCAGAGCAAACTGTTGCTAAGTGAGAAAGTTACTGATATTGCCATTTCTTCCACTTTTCAAGAGAAGTGAAAAAACTAAGACTTTTATATGAAGCCTTTTCATTGTAAAATGCTGTATCTAACAAACAAGCAGAAAGACTTCTGTAAATTTCATTCACCCCATGGCTCTAAGTTCTCACCATCTTTCACTTAGAAACATTTTTCCTCTGTAAAGTGTCAGTTGTTCCATCAGAAGGACCATTTATTTGATAATGATAAGGTGCACTCCTGCCTCATCATCTTTAATTTCTCTGCTAAGAAGTTTGGATCATAGTTATCGTGAATTATTTCACCTGAGATTAAATGTACCAGGACACTGATGAAACAAAAATGTTGTTTATGTATTATTGATTCCTTTAACAATAACATGTTATTTGAATGTCTATGAGCTCAAGACACATCCATGAATAAAACAAACCCAGGTTTTGGGTTCAATCCCTGGTGGATCCCCCTTCGGGGTTTGTGTGGGAGGCGGCCAATTGATGTTTATCGCTTTCCCTCTCCCTTCCTATCTCTCTAACAAATCAAGAAAAAGCTATCCTCAAATGAAGATATTTTTTAAAAGAATTTTAAAAATCTTAACAAAAGGAAAAAAAGCTTTGGGGGAAAAAAGAAGAGTGAAATTTATAAATTCAAATTTGTAAATTCTTAGGTCTTTGATATTATGTTGATTTTAATTATCCTCCTAGTTTATAAGTGCTCCTAAATAAACCACCTTGTTAAATATAGAGAAGGGCCAATGAAATTTGAAAATAGAACACAACAGCAATACTTCTTCCTAGAACTCAATCTTCCATTGGTTTCTCATTCGTGTGTTTTTTGCAAAGTATAATAACCTTTGATTTTGTAACTATTTTTAAATTACTAAAACTTTCATTTTAGACCTGTTATAAATTTGACTTTTTCAAATATGGAAATTTAAATATGTTATCTCATTTTAATTTTTAAATTACGTATTTTTTCTATGTCTTGGGATTGTGTATTTCAAATATTTGAAGGTGACCCTCATTGACTGGTATCTTTATCTGGACAAAACGATTATACATTTTCTATCATATTTTTAATTTCTCTAATTTAGTCTCAGTAACACTTTGAATAAATAATATTTAGAGCTTTAAGAACTCCTCATTAAATATGTCTATTTTAAGGTTATGCCTACATAGCTTAAGTTCTTTGTCCACACTCTCACAGTCAATTAGAATTAGAGCCCCCCACATACTCCAGCACTACACCTACTCCATAAGTAATTCAAATTGGCCAAAACAAAAAACAAACAAACAAAAAAAGCATACTATGAGACTTTTAAAATGAAACAATGATAGTCAAATCTGAATTATCCAATAAAAAGCATATGTATGATAGAATAATTATTTCCAAAATATTTGGTTTTAGAGAACATCGTTCAATTTTAGAGACAATTTCCATAATTGTATTTTATTAGGCAAATATATTAAAATTACTTTGCTTCTCCTGAAGAAACAATGCCTGTTGATAATAGGGAGACTTGAGGATTGGGATTGACAGGAGTTGGCAAGTTTTTCAGAATTGTAATACATGTCTTATATAAAATGCAAAACCCCAAATCATGTAGGTAACTGAAAGTTCAAATTGAGATAACCAAAAATAGCAATAAGAAGCCTAATCATGCACACAGTTACATTAATTAATGAGATATTATTTGTTCTTTTAAAAGTTTAAGTTCCCAGATTCCTTCAATGTTTTTTGGGTTTCAAAACCTTGGTCAAGAAACACTTTAGCCAGGTGTAATGTTATCTAGCCACAGTGGTCTCAAAAAGCAGCTAAAGTTGTAATAAAATTTTATTTTAAAATTTTATTCTAGATAGAGAAGATGATATTTTCCTTTCTTTAATAAAAAAATCAAATTTATTTATTGAAAAACTGATCTGAAGCGATTTTTACCAATAATACAGAGCTCCTTAATTCACTGAAAAGAGAAAAGTATCTCAAATATATTTTGAGTATGCTCACTCACTTCTAGCTTTTCTCTACCAGCTTCACATGAATTTTAAATTAAGGTAAAAAGCCATCCACAAGGCTGTCTTCAGCCTTCGGTCATTTTGCGTGGAAATGACAAAAAAATGTATCTTCTCTGTTACACTGTTGCCGACGCTTTGCACGGCCCTACGCAATATTTCTTCCACTCTGGACCACTTGCTAGTGTTCTTTCAGTGGATTAACAGTCTTATGGCAGATGGAGAAGAAAATAGGTATGTGTTTAATCTTTGACCTTCTCCATCAACTCAGGATTCAAGTATAGTCACATATTTATTTTTACAATTGATTGCTCATGATTTCACATTTCCTGTTGGCACAGAAACCAATTGATATCTTCTGACGCAAGAATCAATCACCAGGCCCCTGAAGTATAAGAAGAGGAGTGTGAGGGGAAGGCACAGAGGGAGACCAAAATTCATCTTTTTGGGTTTTTTGGGTTTTGGAGTACATAAAGCTTTTTTAAAATTTGTCAATTACAGTTTACATTCAACATTTTGTATTAGTTTCAGGTGTACAGCACAGTGGTTAGACAGTCATGGACTTTATGAAGTGTTCCCCCTGATATTTCCAGGACCCACCTGGCACCAAAATTAATCTTGACACATGCAGCTGGGCCACTGTCTGCTGCAGCCACGAGGTGACATCCCTGAAAGTTGTCAACAAGCTGCTGGTGACGCCTATGCTGGTTCAGACTCTTGAGGGTGCTGTAGGGGTGGCCATGCCCCAAACATAGGTCCTAAAGTTATATTTCTCTTTCTTCATGCACAATGTTTGGTCATTTCCCCCCAAAATATAACACCATGCTGTGTTTGGGATGGCTTCCTCCTTCAGGCGAGCGTGGTGCTCACAGCAGCCTTCCTTCATTAATGCTTAGACCTGTGTCTTAATTCTAAACACTAGCGTAGACTCTACCGCCTCTCAAGGGTATTTTATTTTAGGAGTCGGGTTTCCTTTCCCTGCAAGTAGATCTTTCTCAAAACACCCTCTTCTACTCTGGTCTCTTTACCTTCACATCTCAAGGGGCTGAGATTTCTGTGTAATCTCCCACACTTACTCCACTTATTACCTGTGACCAGTGAGGAAGAACAACAACCTCAGAAAATAAGTCATGAGGAAGTCACAAGAGGTACTTTTGCAGGTTTTCTGCCCTCCTCAGCATCTCCCCTTCATGTTCCATAATTTATGTGTCTACCTACCTGCAGCTTCTCTTGGAGAATATACACGTACATATGTCCTGCCTGATCAAGTACCTTCTGAACCAGTATGTCTATACTGCTCTGGCCCTGGTCAAATCACAAATTCAGCAAAGCTTACCTTCCTTCAGTGTTTCGCATCTTCTTTTGGGTTCCCTTGCCAATGCCAACTATAAATGGTTGCATTCTACCAAAAATGCTTAACGTCTCCCACTGAAACATCTCATTGTCTTGAGGATCAAGAACTTGATAACTCAACCCATGATTACACAAAATATTTATAATTAGATTTTTTCTTTTTTTAATAGAGATTTCGTTTTTACCAAGTGCTTCCTTTGAGAAACAGCCTCAGGTAGCAGAAAGCTCACTGGGTTTCCAGTCAGCCTGACTCAGTTCCAAAATCCTGAGAAAAAGAAAATAATGAGAAGGAAAAGAGGGAACAGAATAAATGTGCAATGATGAATGAGAGAAGAAGTAAAAGCTGCGCTTGTGTTCCAGTTATTATTATTTTTGGACTCTACCACTTGGAAATTGAAATGAATGATGTGGTATTTATATTTAAAGGGAGTTTGCCGTGAACTTGAGTTGTATAAATAATGAATACTAGATTTTTTAAAAAGTTTGCATAGTGAAACTCTAAGGGAAATTCCAGGAAAAAAGTATTGTGACTGCAACCTTTTTATAAAGTAATTCTGTCAGTTATGTAACAAATAAACCAAATGGAGTGGATGTGAATGAAAAGGTTCCCCACTGAATTCTATATAAGCAAGAGCCATCTATGGCTGTTTCCTTCCATGGAAAAAGAGGCTGAGCAGGTCCTTGGGATTCAAGTTCGTGGTGTCTGAAGTGCAATCCAGTAGTAGGAACCAATTTAAATAAGGAAAAGAGAAACTCTTGAGAAATACTAAAAGAAAATGCTTAAAAAATAAGAATATTTGCCTATCATATCATGAAGTGCATTAAGTGAACTAGATAATCCAAGAGTTCTATTTTTTTGTAACCCCAATTTGGTTTGGAATAGATGGACTCTAATTCATAGTTTACATAGTGTTTGGTTCCCTTTTCTTTTTCTGAGTCAGTAGCTTTCTCAAACTTATATGTATATATACATACATATATACAAATGCCTATATACTTATTTAATTACATACATAACAATTTATACACACATGTAGATTTCCAACTTCCCTCTATTTGCTTATTTACTGTCCTGGTGGTAATATATTGCATTTCACAAACACATCATATTAATTTACACTGAAATAAGACTGGCTATTTATCAAACATTCATCAGTTCTAAGAAAAAATATTTTCAGATTCCTGGCAGGTTTCTACAATTCACTTTAACATCAGATCAGAAAGATTTTTTTTTTTTCTTTGAAGTTTCTTAGACATTTGCTAATGCCCTGATTTATTTTTCCATCAGAAATATAACTATTCTTTGGGAAGTAATTCAGAATAAATATTCACAAGGTGTGAGTTTTGGTAACTCAAGTGTTAAAGTTTGCAAATACCACAATCTGCATTTGATTTCTACACTTTTCCTTTATTTACAAGTTTCTCCTTTTATGCCATAAATAATTTAGAGTCCCAAATGAACTATGCCACTAAGTGCTAGAAAGTTCCAAATCACGTTTACTTCATTTGTAATGTTTTTTTCATATACCAAAATCTGAGATCAGTCGACTTGCCCTCTCATTTTAAACAAAAATCTTCTTATAATGGGTATGCCAAGTCTAAGCTTTCTTTTGTCAGGGGTAGAAAGATAAATCAAGCTGCAATATGAGTTGACTATATAGCCTTTTTTTTTAATTTATGTTTATTGTTGAGAGTATTACAGATGCCCCCTTTTCCCCCATTGATCCCCTCCACCCTGGGTCCACCCCACCCCAGGCCTTCCCCATACCAATGTCTGTGTCCACAGGTTATGAATATAAGCATATAAGTTCTTTGATTAATCTCTCCCCACCCACTCCCCCACCCCCACCTTCCCTCTGAGATCCATCAGTAGCCTTTTTTATATGTATTATTACTAATGACAAAATAATTTTCCTATGATATGCAATTCAAATACAAAAATCTTCATTTAACATGACCAAAACAAAGCAGAATCCATAAACTCAATATGGATTGATTTGGAAAGGGTTTTAATGATATCTCTAATTCAACAGTGGCATCTAAATGTAAGAGAACTTAAATTTATGTGTATTTTGAGTCAACATATACATAACCAACCTGCAACCACTGAAAGAATAAAATTACAATTTTAATTGAATATTTCTTATGAGAGTGTCTCATGAATAATTTTACATGTTCACTTCAGCATGTTGTGAAAATGACAGCAGATTCATCACAGTGGTGGAAAATATTTTGCTGCCTCATCCTAGTGATTTCCTTATGCCTAAAAGGAGCTATTTCAAAGAGTCTTTTGTTAGTTTTATTTATACGACCTTGAGACAGTTTTTAGAATGAGAAGAGATCTAACAGAAAATCTAGACCACGCTCTCATTTTAATGATTGCAAAAAGGTTCAAAAACTTTTAATTTGCCAAAGGTACAAAGGTAAATTGCAGCAGTTTGGGAATTAAAATGCCAGGATTCTGGTGAAACACCCTGGTCATTCTACTTTGCTGCCTCATATGAGATAAAGTTTGTGAAATTCTAAAACTCTTTCAACAACCTATGCTACAGGCAAGTTTAAGATATCACTAGTAAGGTGTCATTATGAAAAACAAACAGTACTTCAAAGGAACATCTAACTTCCTGAAAGTCATTTAAATGTCTTACTTACTTACTTACTTGAAGCCAAAATATGGAAAATTTTCATGCTTCTTCTGAGCTTTAGGTTAGATTAGGAAATAATCAAGAGGTTTTTTAAAAGTGAGCTATTGGGGAGAAAAAGGGACATCTGTAATATTTTTTTTTTAAATAAAATTTAAAAAATAAATAAAAGTGAGCTAGAACTTGTTTCCTTATTTATGTACATGAGGTTGGATCTGCTTTTTAAAAAATCTTCTATATGTAGCGAGAGCAAGACAGCAGGTCCTTGAATAACATCATTTCATTCAACATCCTTTATGTCATCCTTATAACACTGATGAGGGAAAAATATTTCTCCCCCCTATGGCCACTGTCTCTGTGGAGTTTGCATGTTCTCCTACGTCTGGGTGGGTTTTCTCCAGGGACTCTGGTTTCCTCCCATGTCCCAAGGATGTGCACTGAGGTGAATTGAAGTGTCTCCATTGTCTCAGTCTGAGGGAGTGGGTGTGGGTGTGGGTGGCCTTGGTTGGAAGGGTGTTCTATCAGGGCAGGTCCTGCCTGGTGCCCTGAGCTGCCGGGAAAGACTCCAGCCACCCCAGACCCTAAACTAGAATCAGCATGTTGGAAAAGAATTATCTAGCTTGTTTCCATTCATTTTTCTGAAATGTATGTAGAGCTTATATTTATTTCAATGTTTAATGTTAAAAGTGTTTGTGGTCTTTATTGAAAAGTTTGGTGATGTTTTTGTGACCAGAAATATGCTGTAGGAACTTACCTCTTGTCTGTATCAATTAGCCTAGAGGAAAACTGGTTTCATTATCTGTCATTTTGCTTAAAGTCACTGTTTCCAAGAACCTACTGATGACATTAAGTGAGGACTTACTGAACCTGGCACCACTACTAAACCTCTCTATTCGCTCGTTTATAAAATGTAGGTCATTCCTAATATCGTAGGGCTTTTGTCAGACTGCGATGATGCATGTAAGAAGTTAACATAGTACCTGGCACATATGAGAGTTTAATAAACTGGTTTTTAATTAGTGTTATTAATGATTGACGAGTTATCACAATCTCCTAATATTATCTGGTTCAATTACGCTTTTACATGAACCATCTTTTCTTGTTCATGTCTATAAACTCTTTGGCTTCCACATCTCCCTAGTTAACAAGGACAACTCCATTATTAAAGGGAGAAAGACCAGCAGTATCTCTCAAACACCTGTAATAAACAGAGCACTCTCATAGGTATTTCATATATTATTCACTTTGATTCTCAGAAGACTCCTCTGAGGGAGGTATCAAAACTCCCCATTGATTACACTTGGACACTCAGTTCAAAGCAAGTGGCTTGACTGAAACTCCATAGCAATATGAAAAGAGATAAATTTATACGTAGCTATGCCTGCTTTAGAAGTCCATACATTTTCTAGTCTACCAGGTGACTTCAAAATCCAAAAGATTATGCTACTTTAAAAATAAAAAAGGATTGTTTTACTTACTCTTCTGGTAGAAAAACAAATTTTGTTTAATTCGCATATAATTTAATCCCAATATGTCATGCGACATCAGGGAACAACAGACTATCATCTTCTGTGTTCCCAGCTCTACTGGACTGAAAATTATGAGATAGGACTTAGGGCTTTAGAGTTTCTGGCTGCTATACCTTCAATGCTTTTGTATTCCCTTTCCCCCAATCAAATGCCAGATGCAAACGCTACAAACACACACACACACACACACACACACACACACACACACACGGATCCATTTACCTCATTTCCTTCTTGAGAGGCTAGAGCTTTCTTTCTGTGATAAGAACCACACCTCACTGTGCAGCATGGCCAGATCTCCGACCAAGTCCCTTTTAAGGACACTTTCTCAGTCCTTTTGTAAGACCTACTCATCTGAATCCTAACTTTCAGACACTGAAAATCGAGTGAGCTGATTCCTTCCTTTAGCAATGTGTGCCAGGTAATATGCTAAGCACTTTGCACAGACTACATTATCTAACTGCTCTAAAACTGTATCCAATAGGTGCCGGCCCTTATCCCTGTTTCAAATGGGTCAACTCAGAGGAGAAGTGAAATACACACACAAAAATAGAGTTAGGAGAGGATCCAGGATCACAGCCAGGAGGATTTCATCCCTAGTAGGCATGTTTCCACATTCTACTTTATAATGCTTACATTGGATAAGCAAACTCCTGAGCTGGTTCGACGTGAGCCTAGGATCATCACCACAAGAAATAGGGAGTATTTTCTCCTTTCCATGTTCCCCAAACTTTTCCTACAATAAAATAAGGGATCAGGTACTCAAAACTGTGTGCATCAAAAATAGGAAGCTGTGAGACATAGAAGCATGGAACAGACTGACGCATCTCAGCGATGGGTAGGGAGTGTGAGATTAACCAAAGAACTTCTATGCATATATGCATAACCCATGGACACAGACAATAGTGTGGGGAAGGCTGGGGTGGAGGTGCAGGGTGGAGGGGGTCAATGAGGAAAAAATGGGGACATCTGTAGTACTTTCAACAATAAAGATAAATAAGTAAATTAAAATAAAATAAAATTAAAATAAAATAAAATAAAATAAAATAAAATAAAATAAAATAAAAATTAGAAGCTGTGATATGACAGGAACATTTTCTTAAGACCCTTAGGTCAAGACAGTCTTACCATCCCCCATCTCTCCAAGCATAACAGATACTCCATTACATGAAAAAAACACTGTTGCCATTTTTGTTCTCATTGATTAAATCATGCTCTCTTTTGAAACCATAGTGTTTATGTAAAACAAAAGGAATAAAAATCTCCACAAACTTTACTTACTATACATACTGTCAGAAACCTTCCAGCTGATGACATAAAAACCTTTTAAAATTTTTACTTACGATGCATATTGTTTGGGAAATTCGGGGCTTTTTCTGTTAGCACTCAGATGGCTGTAAGGAAGACAGCTGCTGGGGAGTCTTGGCAGGTGGACAAGTGAAGTTTGGAACGTACATGTTTATCACTTAGAGGCTGCATACACCTACTGTTCTTTGCCAAAAGATAACAATTCTGAGTTTTATAGGCAATTGTCTTTCCTTTTTTGTCCCAGAGGCTCACCAAAATTCAATAAGTTTATTTTCGGGAACACTACCTTACTGCACTCAGCATCCTTGCTTAAGCAGAATTCCTTAAAATAAAAAGAGCAGGAGCTGCTACTGCAGAGTAAACAAAGCCAAAAGGATCAGGAGCCCATTTCTTCCCAATGAGCTCATTACTATTAATTTCTCCTGTCCTTAGAGAATACTGCGAAGAACAAGTTCATCAGGAGAGTGAAAGAAATGTAAAAACAAAGTTGGTAAAAATATCTCTCCCCTTCAAAACTGCATCCTAAGTAAGGCAGTCTCATAGGACACCAACTCCCTGGCACCGGCTCTGAATAATGTTTGAGATGATTAGGTGTGCATGATTCTGGGAGCACACATGAATGTTTTGACACTGATATCAAACAGAAGCTAAATGTTTAGAGAAACACCTCAGTAAATACACATAATGCACATAACGCAGCACATTCCATTCTCAAGAAACCTATGACTTTCCCTCCTTGGAAACCTAGAGACTCTGTAATGGGAAAGAATATAATAATATACCTAACCCAAAAGTTAAAACTAAATGATAACATTTAAGGGCTTGTCCCCTGTGGGCCAAATTCTATGATTGTCCCTACCATGCCCTAAGGAGGAAGGCTTATAGTCTGCATGATGGGGCACATGGCTCAAGGGCAAGGCTTTAGGTGGGAAAAGTCAGGTGAATAAAGGATTTCATTTCTTGGGGACCTCACACTTCTCTTTTAAACCCCAGATCCTCCACTTACTGTTGGCCATTGGACTGCTAAATTCTTAATACTCTTGATTTTTTAATCCACAAAATGAGAATCATAATGGTTCTTACATATTAAGAACTAGAATATTAAATATAAAGAGCTGAAGGCAACACCTAGCACATAGTAATATCCAACAAAAAATATTGATTGTTATATTAATTTTACAGCTTTGGACAGCATTTGCTGTCTATGTTACCTCCCAAATGGAGAGTATAGTTAAGATAGGCATAGACATGCTTCTCTGCCTTTGAAGAGATGAGCAGGACCAGGTGGGGTTTGGAGCCACAAAGTGGGTGAGGTGGCAGGCTGTGCATACAAGGTTTTGGAAGAGATGGGTATCAGTTTTCTATGAGCTAAATCTTCCATGCTTTCTCAACATGTAAGTAGATCTTAGATATATTCATATCTATGACCAGGAAAAAGAGCAAGGTAGACTGGTTTGACTTAGTTGGAGCCTTAAGTTAAAGTAGCAAAATACATTTTCTTGTCTCACTAAGATGAAAGACCAAATTGAAACTGGAGGTCATGTGGTCACTGTTGATGCTTTCAAACTTCTTGTTAGGGAAAATTAGGGGTTTAGAAGGAAAATAAAGAAATGGAAATTTGTATATATAATTCAAGAAAATTTTAAATAAAATTTGATGGCTGGAGTAAAAATTCACAGAAAAAGACACAAAGAAAAAGATAAAACAGAGTAACCAGTATACAAATAACTGAAAATATTGTCAGGGACACAAATTTTAGTATCAGGTCCTTATCCACCAATAGCTAAGAAGTGAGAAATAAGATAAACATGAGATGTTACCATAAGTAGCTATGTATGTCCACATGGGTGTCACTGGGCTTCCCTCATCACTAAGGAGGTTTACTGGCCATGCAGATTTCCTCTTCTGTGAATTTTATAGTCATTACCATTATAGTTTTATAGTCAATCTGATGGTTAGTTCTTTTCTATGGATCTGTAGACATTATTTTTATATATCCTGAAAAGTAATCGTTTGTCAGTTATATGTGTCACAGATGAAGGAGTCTTACTTCATTAGTATTCCAAAAGAGTCCCAGCAGCATCTGACAAACTCATTTGCCAGGCTGAATTTAAGTCAAAAATAGATAAGAACCCTAAAAGAGGGTACTGGCTGTTTTAACTAATTTTATCTCTTATTGATCAAAGGTTACATACTTTCAGTTATAAGATCAGTAAATTCTGAGCATCTAATGTACAGAATGGTGATTACAATTAACAATACTGTATTGTGTACTTGAAGGTTTCTAAGAGACCAACATCTACAAAATTAAAATAAAATGTTATAAATTGATATAATATACACAGAGAGTGTGGTGACTAATTAATTTAAATATAGTCAATTAGTTAATGAGTTACCTTGAGAGGCACTGAGAGCCCCAAACACAGAAGGCATTGGAGCCAAATATGAGTTGGACTCAAGTGCATATGAACATGTACAACAGACACAATATTTTAAAAGCAGACTGAGTTTTAACTGAAGTCTAAGGTGGTTCTATTTCCAAGAACTTGTTTAATGTAGTTCATCCTTAAAAAACATGGCCTTAGTAGTAATCAAATAAAACTACTATCTTGTGCACAGTAGGTTAAGGTTGCCTGCATAAGATCTATAGTCTAAATCAGATGTCAGAAAACTATGGCCCACAGGTAAAATCCAGATAGTTGCCCGTTTTTGTAAATAAAGATATGTTGGAATACCAACATGCTCATTAATTTAAGTATTGCATAAGGCTGTTTTCACACTACAAGAGCAAATATAAGTACTTGTGGAAGAGCATCTGGCCCTCATGTCTAAAATATTACTATTGCCCTCTTTACAAAAAAATTTGCTGAGTGCTGGTCTAAATGACCACCTGTTACTCATGTTGAAGGGGACATTATTGAGTTAAATGTTGGATGAGGTTAATTTCAACTTTATATGATACTTTAATATTATGTTGTGTATTTTTATTATTCAACCTTGAGCAAATTGTTTTACTAATTTTGTTCTTATTTGTTAACAAGAACAAAACTATCTCCCTAAGGGATGAAATTCAGCATAATCAATCAAATTAAATTGGATAATGTGTTTTTTTCCTCCGACCTTATAATTACATTATATATCTACAGATTACTTGAGTTTCACCACTATTTCCGCTCAAAAATACATTTAAATTGATTAGAAAACAGTTGAACTGGTACTTCTATAGCAACAGGACCTATATGCTGAGGTAATGCTTGCTGGATATTTAATGTTAAATTAATGAAAATTATGCAACCATTACTACTCTTGGAGTGCCAGTAATAGGCGTTTTATTACAATCTGAGTTGAGAGATTCTATCTTCTCACTATTTTGCTCTTACACTGATCTGGCCAGGCTTCCTGAAGAACTGAAATTGATGTATATTTTCAATGCAGGCAGGGAAGTATGAATTGGAAATTATTTTTTACTAAGCAGTTGAGATAAAATAACTGTTTTTACAGCATTAGAAATGCCCATTTATCCAGGTCTCAGCATTTATACCCATCCTCTCAAAGACATAATGCTAGAAATGTGAGACCTGGTTCTCTTGGGGGCAGCTGTGGTAGCCAGCCTCCAAAATGAACCCTGATAATCCTCAGCTCCTGGTATTCACATCCTTGTGTTGTGCCCTCCCACAGTGAATAGGGCTGGCTTGTGTAACCAACAGGATACTGCAGAAATGATGGACTGTGGTATATAACACTAGGTAATAAAGGACATCGAGAATCCCACCTTGCTCTCTTGGATCACTCACTGGGGGAGGAATCCAACCATTATTACATAGGATACTCAAGCAGCCCTATGGAGCACTTGTGTGGCAAGGAAATGAGGCTTCTTGCCAAGAGCAAACAACAACTTGCCAGCTACCTGGGAGTGCAACCTGAGAAGGAGATTGCTCCAGCCCAATCATACCTTCAGATGATTACAAATATCTTGATTGTAACCTCTTGAGAGACTCCAAATCAGAATAACCCAATAATGCAGCTTTCAAATCCATGAAACACAGAATTCTAAAGATAATAAATGCTTACTTTTTTAAGCAATTAAGTTTTGGAATAAATTGTTATGTACAGAAGATGAATAATTTAGCAAAAGTGTCCCATCTTGATCAGTTGTGGAGCCCTGCCTCATTGAAAGGTTCTGTCCACACTAAAGAGCCCTTGAAAACTTGGAACAGAAGGTTCCATTCCAGAGGCCATACAGCAACTTCATGTGACATTGATGAAGGCCCCTCTCGTAACATTTTACAATATTAATTTAACTCATTTATTACTTTGTATAACATAATTAATATAAATATCACTAATTTATACTTGCATCTGGCTCTAGGTGCTAGAAATACAGCCGTGGACAAAGCAAAATCCCTATTTTCACAGGTCTTTTATTTTATTAGTGAGTGATTGAAGACCATAAATAAATTGTATAAAATGCATAGTATATTAAGTGGTGTTATTGAGGAAAACAAAGAAACAAAGAATTATAGAAAGTGTATGAAAAGTGCAATTTTAAATAGATTTGCCAAAAAGTCTTTATGGAGAAGGTGACATCTGAGCAAAGATCTGGAGGTAAAAATTGACATATGGATCTCCAAAGGAAGAGCATGGCCATCAGAGGAAACAGCCAGAACAAAGGCCCTCATATGGGAATTAGATTTGTTTAAGGATGAAAAAAGGGGTTCAATGTGGCTAAAACAAAGTGAGAAATGGAGGATTGTAGCAGATAAAGCCCGAGGTTTTAACAGGAGTCCAGATATTTTCAAAAAAATGTGACTTGTACATGGAATGAGATGGGAAGACATTGAGGAATCATGAGTAGATGGCTTCTCTGATATGATTTATGTTTTATAAGAAGCACCAAAGGTTATGATAAGAACAGAGTGAAGAGGCCCATGGCAGATGCAGTGTGATTGGGGAGAAGGTTTGATCATTAATTCAAGTGAATAATGATGGGGGCTTGGCCCAGTGTGGTAAAAAAGGAGAGAGAGAGAGAGAGAGAGAAAGTCAGATCCTGGATATATTTTGAAGGTAGAGCCAAAAGGATTTACTGACAGATTGAATTAGGGTGTTAAGGGAAAAAGATGATTCAAAGAATCTGGCATGAGCAACTGGGAGGATGGAATTCCCTTTAAGTGATAAAAAAGATTGCATGGAAATCAGCTTTTGGAAGGTAGAACATAAGTTCATTTTGTAATATGTTAACTTTAAGATGCCCACTAAACCATTAGACATCCAGGTGAAAATGTCAAGTAGGCACTTAGTCCATTGGAGGGTTAAGGGCTGTGTTAAAGAAGTTCATTTAGAGTTTCTCAAGACTTAAATGGTCTTTAAAGTTGAGATTTTATGAAAAGTGTGGATTTAAAAGAGAAGAATTCTAAAGATTGCACCCTGGAACACTCCACTTTTAGAGATAGGAAAATAGAGGGGATATTAGCCAAAAAACTTGAGAATGAACAATTTGTTACTCAGGAAAAACCATGACATTGAGACATCCTGGCAGCCAAGCGAAGTCAGTGTTTTAATGATGACAGACCCATGAACTCTGTCAAATGGTATTGATAGGTCAGTAGATGGAAACTAAGAATAGAAGCAAAGAAGTCCTTGGTGACATCAATAAGAGTAATTTCAGTGAAGTTGGAAGCATAAAAACCTGAATGTGGTAGAATAAAGGAAGAGAAATTAGAGGAAGCTAGTGAGGACAACTAGTTTGGAGAAGATTTTTTTCCTTACAGCAATGGTAAAAATCTGATGCAGTAATGGGGGGGGGGGGGCCGAGAGAGATCCAGGGAGAACTGTGTTAAGGTGGGAAATGCTATAGAATATATTTATTATGTTTATGAGAAAATCTCAGTAGAGAGGAAAGAAGCAATGATAGAGCAGGGGGAAGACATGTGGAAGCAATGTGCTTGCATGGTTAATTAGGAAAGTTGGTCATTGCTCAGAGTACAAACAATTTATAGCAACAGACACAGTTCTCAGGCACAGGCATTGGTGGGTAAGTGTATCTGTTGGGGCTTTTTGAAATTCTTTTCTAATTGCTTCAGTAATCTCAAAAGATAATATGCTTGGTCATGGAATGAGAATGAGAATGAGCATAAAGGAGTAGGTGTTGAAGATTTGAGGAGAGAGAAGATGGTTTGAAATAGCCATCAAGGAAAACAGGAAAGAGACTAGATTGGGAAAATACAATGTGAATTCTGGGCATCGTTAAAAGCTCACTTGACATTTGTGGTTATATTTAAAGGGATGTGGTGTGTTTTTCTCCAACATGTTCAGCTGCACTGTCTGGGCAGGAGTGGGAAGGGAGACAAGTTGGATGTAAACAGGATGCACGCCGGCTTTGCCAAGAAAGTAGAGCAAAGTGAGTGAAAGGCAGGGGAGCTAAGGGTAGAGACCAGGGAGTGGTTATAATCACTGAACATGGAATTTAAGCAGGACAACGAGAAGAGTAGAAATGTGAAGATGGGTGAGGGATAACAAAAGATGGTGAGTCGATGGCTTATAGAACCCATGAGTTGAAGCGATTGCCGGAGTTGGGAGTTTAGACCAGGTGTACTAGAAGGACAGGATGTGGTAGTTGGGAAGGAAAGGATGCTTGCAAATGCAATTTGGAGGGACATGAATTACTAGAAATCACCAGTTCTGGGGAGTGACCTTCTGGATGAGTGACTGGGGACACAGGCATTGAAGGTCAAAATAATTTTAGGCAAAGATACTGAATGGATATTAAATAGATATTAAAATCTTCTACAATTATGGCAGGAGTAGTGTAGAAAGAGTGACCATGAACCAGGTATTAGAATTCTCAAGAAATGAAAGTAGCAAGAGAGCCAGTTACCATCTGGACCAAGGAAGGATACCAAATAGGTAGTGTCATGACATGGAATCACAGGAGTAAAAACTGGATATTTTAAAAGAGTAAGGACCAGGATGGAGGCCTCTTGCCCCATCAGGGAGAAGAAAATGCAGTAGTGAGGAAGCAAATCTGAGCCACTCGAGATGACTCCAAGGGTAGCAGTTTTCCCAGGGAACCGGCAGATGTCAATCAACAGCAACAAAATGAAGGAAGAGATTTTTGCTGATAAGCAACTTTGTGGAACAATTAATTAAATATTTTCATATTCCAATTTTTTATTAACTTGATTATACATCCAACATCCAAGAAAATAGGCTTAGAGAAGAAATAACCTGTATACATGCAGGTGCTACTGACCCAGAACACAGTTGAGTACTATCAATGATTCACCGGAATAGGGGCCCAGGTGTTGGATCTGAGGGCACAGAGTTAGAACAGCCTCTGGGCTTTATGAGCCATGTTTGTTTCTACAGCTCCATGTTTTTACAATAGAGGAAAAGCTTGTGTTCCATTCACTTAGTACAATGCAATGTAAGAAAATGGTATAAGATTTTGAGAATAAAATAGTAACTCTAGTATTAAATGTAAATTTTGCAACTGCTGTTACAGGACTTTCAGTACTATGTTGAATAAAGATGTTGAGAGTGGACATTGCCTTGTTCCTTAGAGGAAAAGATTTCTGCTTTTTACCATTGAGTATGTATGATCTTGGCTGAAGTCTTGGCATATGTGGCCTTTAATATGCTGAGGTGCATTCCTCCATACCCCATTTGTTAAGAGCTTTTACTATGAAAGAATGCCGAATTTTGTAAAGTGCTTTTTCTTCATTTATTTAGATCATTATATGCTTTTTAGCCTTCATTTTATTAATTCTGTGTATCACACAATTGATTTGTGAAGGCTGAACCATGCTGGCATCCCTGGAATAAATGCCACTTGATTGTGATGTATGATCTTACTGATGTATTGTTGAATTCAGTTTGTTGATACTTTGTTGAGGATTTTGGCATCTATGTTCATCAAGGATATTGGCCTGTAGCTTTTGTTTCTGGTAGTGTCCTTTTTGGTTACCCCCAAACTTTAATGTCTCAAAAGATCAATACATGTTTTCAATCTCTTACAGTCTCTCTTATGGGTCATGAATTTGGGAGCAGCTTGAATGAGCAGTTCTGGCTTGAGGTTTCTCATAATGTCATAGTCAGATGTTGGTCAAACCTGAAGTCATCTGAATTCTTGGCTGGGGCAGAATTATTTAATGCCAAGGTGGCTCCCTTACATGACTGGCATGTTGATGTTGGCTGCTGTCAAGAGGCCTCAGCTTGCCATATAAACCTTTCACAGGGCTCCTCGAGTGTTCTTATATTATGACAACTGGCTTACCCTGGAAGTGATATAAAAGAGCTAGGGCCAGGCAACAGCTATCCTTTTTATGGCCTACCCTTGATTTTCACCACTTTCTGTTTATTAAAAATGGTTCATGCCCGGCCAGGTGTGGCTCAGTGGTTGAGTCGACCTAGGATCTAGGTGATTGGGGTTCGATTCCCGGTCAGGGCACATGCCCGGTTGTGGGCTTGATCAATGACTCTCTCATCATTGATGTTTCTATCTCTCTCTCCCTCTCCCTTCCTCTCTCTGAAATCAATAAAGATATATTTTTTTAAAAAATGCTTCATAAGTCTATCTAACATTCAAGGGTAGAAAACTGTGCTCCTCCTTTTAAAGAAAGGAATGCCAATGAATTTGCAGAAATATTTTTTAAAACATCAAATATGCATGAGATTAAGATTTTCCTATTTTTTACTTAAAAGGCTGTTTATTTTAGCCTAATAAGCTGACAAATTCACTAAAACATAATTGTCCTTCCTTCCTTCCTTCCTTCCTTCCTTCCTTCCTTCCTTCCTTCCTTCCTTCCTTCCTTCTTTCCTTCCTTCCTTCCTTCCTTCTTTCCTTCCTTGCCCCTCCTTCCCTCCCTCCCTTCTTCCTCCTCTCAATCTTCCTCCTTCCCCTTCAAAATTCTGCTATTTTTCTCAGTTGACTACCTCAGTTGACTGCTTTGGTGTCTAGTAGATATAGACTGAATATTTCATACAGCCTAAATATTTCTGCCAAGGTCACTTACCAAAACGTAGAACTCAGCCTAAGTTTTTTCCAAGTGACTGATTCACTCATAGTATTCTCAAATAACCCATCAATGACAGCAGCTTCACTTTCATTCCAAATCTTTGTGATTGTGGGCATAAGATTCAGGGAAGCAAGGTGCTAGTGAATAGGAGAAGGAGAAGGGGGCAGGGGGAATTTATGAAAACTTCAAGTGACAAGGTCATAGAGGGAACTTTGTCACCCACACAGTCTGAGTCTGGATGCATGATGTGGTAAAAGAAATTGAATTGGTAACTAGATAATGCACCATAGACCTTTAAAACATCAAGAGCAAAAGCCATTTTTTCTTTTATTTCTTATTTATTTTAATTAATAATGCATGATGGTGATCTCAGCAGTTTAGCACAGCAAGTTCCAGTTCTCTCATTTTCCATCTGCAGGACAGAGACGGGACTCTGCTGTCAATACAGCTTGCGGCATTTGTTATATAATAAAAGCCAAAATCATATATAGTGTGGCTAACTTCTTGAACTTCTCTACAACAAAAGGATACATTTTTGCCTTATGCAAAGAGATGATGTCATGTCATGTCTTTTTTGAGAAAAGAGGGTAAAGCTGTATAGTGGGCAGAGGTCAAGGTTGAGGGAGCCATTCTCTCTATATCACAAAACACAGAGTAAAGAAAAAATATTACTTCACAGGTTCATAAGCTATCATAGCCTAGCTACGCTGAAGAAGTTTATGTAAGTCATTCTTTTATAACTACAATATGTATTATTAACATATTTTATATTTAACATCTAGTAAGTTCCATTTTGAAAGCTAAAATGTTTAGCCATGATCAGCAAAACTTTTCAAACACATAGAAACCTTTGCTACTCTCAAGCTAGATTCACGCTGTACTTTCCATCTGAATTTCAGTGCACATGGATCAAAGACTGGCTTCAAGAGAACTGTCTTTGACAGTGAAGATCAGAAACTTCAAAAATAATGCTAATAGAATAAGAAATAACAGAAAGGCCCTGGCCAGCGTGGTTCAGTTGATTTGAGTGTCATCCCATGCACCAGGAGGTTGCCAGGTTATGGGCTTGATTCCCGGTGGGGGGCAGGCAGGAGGCAGCCGATGGATGTTTCTCTCTTTCTCTCTCTCTCCCTCTCTTTTCTTCTCTCTAAAAAAAAATCACTTAAAATTTTTTTTAAAAAAGAAATAACCGAAAGGTGTTAACCAGAAGTGTTTGTGTATAGTGTACATCCAGACAGCTGAGTAACTTTCACCTAGTTAAGTTATAAGGTAGATATTATCATCTCAATTTGCATTGGAAAAATTTTTCAGTGGAATTTTTAAGAATTCCAATTGCTGAAAAGCAGCATGATTGTCTGTATTTATTCTATGCAATTTACAGAAATAGGAAAGGCCTGTAAGCATGAAAGCAGTGCCAACTTTGTATTACAGCATAGGATATCCTCATATGAGATAGTTCAATGTAATAGACAGTTTTTTTACTAATAGAAAATAAATTTCCACGGATAATTGATTTTTAGACTCATCCTCCTCTTTAGGGATCTAGATTTTAAGGGGATTGTGAAGAAATTGAACAGGTTCACTCAAATGTTTCTAAAGAATAAAAGAATTGTAGTCTCTTTAAACAGAGGGCTAGAACAGACTATTGATAGGAAAGTATCACTGGGTTTAATTTTAAGCATTTGCCAGAAAGAAGATTTTAGACAGTATAAAACTCTGAAAATAATGCCAGAATTAAGTGATAATTTAGGCACCCAGAAAATTATTCTAGCACCAAAATAAGTTTCAGTGTTTTAGATAATTCCTAAAACCCCAGGATCTAAATCCCATTGCTTTTTGTTTTCTCCTCAATCTTCTTTCTGACATTGCAGAATGAAAAACCTAAGAATAGGTGATATAAAAAAGACCAGAGAAGCCCTACCTGAGTTTTGTCAGACTAGGTAAGAGCTGCGTCCATTGCTAACAGAAGACACTGCCATTGTTTTTTGTTTCATTTTTCACAAAGAGAACAGAGCCAGATAATAAACATGGAACTTCTCCTTGATGAGTCTAGGTCAGTAATTAAAAGCTTTTCATGATTTGGCAGAATATGGACGCATGCTAGGACCTACTGATGTAGCCCACAGCAAAGTGAGCAGGAAACAGTTATGCTGTCAAGTTTTGTACCATTTCAGGTGGAGTGGAGAACAGAGTTGCTGTTTGATATTGCAATTCAAGAAATATGAAAGGAGGCTTAGGGTCAAAGTCAACCTGAAAGCTTCTGTCTTTCATCTAAAAGACAGGTCAGACCATACTATTCCTCCCACTTTTTTTCTGAGTAGAAGAGTATAGAAGAGAGCAAAGAGAGAATTCAAAGTAAAGATTCAAGCAGACAAAGAGAGAGGACCTTATCCTTTCCAAGGGTAAAAGACAGGGGAATTTTTAGCAGAGTGCACAATGAAGGAATGGATGGTGTCACTAATGCCAATAGTGTCCAGAGCAGCTAGAACCATAGAAATACAGGTGACAAGGTCTGAGCACTTGCAGAAATAAACTGCCATGGAACATTGGCATGAGAGCCACAAAGGTAGACTGACCAATAGTGCAAAACTAAGGAAATATACAAGGGGGATTCAGGTAAGACTATCATGTTTACATAGATTCTTCCTTAAGATGTTGATTTCACTACAGTAAGAGACTAAAAAAATGAAAGGTGTGTTTTTGTCTTTCTTTATTTTTATACTTTCTTTGGGGGGGGGAGTCAATAGTTCTGTGTTTCTAGCATCCATTGAGGAGATGTTTAGCCTCTGAGACAGCAATTATCCATCATTTGGATTAAATATATAAAATTTATGCATGTGCATGTGTGTGTATAGGAAGTGGAGAGAAGTATACAGATGCTACTCAACTTGCATAGGTGTGGACCTGAAAGGCAGCACATTTGGTCTTCCCTGAGCCTAGAAGGATTGAGGGATTTGTGGGGTTAGTGTAGTTCCTGCAGTGATGATATATGGCCAGAGGGGAGGTGGAGGCATGAAGCATAGCTCCTATACTAGAGCCCTTGACAGGAACAGCAATGTTTCTCCATGGCTGTGTCTGCTATGAGAGAGATTTATCTCTGAATTTCTCAGAGGTACCACTGCATGACAGGAATAGGAAGAGAGGGTGCTCATTGCTTGTGTATTGCAAGGAGAGAGAGCATGACGGGATTTACCATGGCCTAAGGAGCAAACCCTCCTGAGTCCCAAGCACCTTGTAAACCTCAAAGATTCTGCCGTAGAGCAACAGAGAGATCCAAACCTCTCATAGCTGGGAATCTCAGTCAACCTTAACTTGAATTTAAATCATCATTATAGGGTACTCTGAGCTCCTGAGTGTTGAGGAGCAAATACCTATTAAATATGTAAATGATATGTAGTATACTGTAAAAAGTTTCCTGAGGTTATCATGGGCTTTATTTATACATGAAAACAATCTCAAAACTTTAGAGACTTCAAGTGGAGAAAACAACTGAAGTTTCTCTTCTAAGGATAAAAAATCAAAACACCAAAAGTATGTGTTTACATATGAATATGAATGTATGTGTGTGTATGTATATACATACACACACACACATATATATGAGAGAGAGGGAGATAAAGACAGATTATATATGCAGTTATACAATTATATTCAGATACCTACATATATGCAATAACCATAAGGAAAATCAAAAGAATTCAGGATTGTGATTACGTGGAGGAGTTGGGAAGGAGATGCATTTGAGAGGGAAATAGAGAATTTAAAAGCTAATATTGACCTATTTCTTAGGCTCACCATGTACATATATGTTTACTTTATTAATAACCATTAAATTATACATTATTTCATATATATCTTTTGTACATGTGATTTATTTTTTAACAGCAAATAGATGAGCAGCAATATGATTTATTATTCATATTCACTAAAATACAAAATTCATGTGGAATGCAGGGCAGAGATTAGAGAAGGAAAGAGCAAAGTTCTATTTGAGTTAAGTTACAGATAAATGTGAAATATTTACGCACAGACACTCATTCATTTCTGGAGCTCCAAGTAGAAGTCCATGCTGTAGATATAAGTTTGGACGTCTTCAGTCTGTAACTGGAATTCAGGCCAGGGAGTGAATGAGTATGGAGAAAAACAAAACGGCTCAAGACTGTTCTCTGAAGAAAACTTTCCTATTGAAGCAAAGGAGAAAAATCCAACTAAGAAATAGTCAGCAAAATCTGCCAATGAACTAGGAGACGTTTGTTTCAGAGAAACCCAGAGGGGATACACTTTCAAGAACAAGTCAGTGGACCAGCTTAGTAAGTGTTGTTGAGAGACGAAGGAAGACAAGTTCAAAGAAGTGTTTATTTGTTATTCCACACAGGGAGTGTCTTTGATGAGCAGAGAGGTGGTGGGAGCAGTTTGGAAGGACTGAGATGTGAGTGGAGAATTCTTCCCTAAAAAATTCTTCACAAAACCTATCCGTCATCTCTTCAGATATAGTAAAGCCAGTGATAAAATTTACAAATAGCAGCCAAACAAGCAATTGCAACCTAAATCAATAAACTGGGAGAAAGTAAAAGTATAAGACTCTATAGCAGAGTAAAAAGAGAACACGTGGCATGGATCTCATAACTCCCTGTGACAATTAATTTTACCTGTCGACTTAACTAGGCTAAGGAATATCCAGGTATCTGGTAAAGCATTAGGTCTGGGTGTGTCTGCGAAGGTGCTTCTACATTTGAATCAATAAATTGAGTAAAGAAGATCCATCTTCACCAATGTGGGCGCGTATCATCGAACCCATTAAAAACAGACCAAAAGGGCAGAGTTGGGGAAAGTGATCTTCTCCCAGTCACGAGTACCCAGTACCCAGGTTCTTTGCAATCTGTGGCTTCACCATCTTCTGGGCCCCCCTAGTGCTTTTGCATTCAGCCAGCAGACCAGGGAAGAGAAGGATTTTGTGTGCAGATTTTCTTACAGGCTAGGTACGAAAGCGATGGATATAACTTTTGCCTACATTTGATTGGCCAGAACTCAGAAACATGGCTACATCTAACTGCAAAAGAGGCTGGGAAATGCAGTCAGCTTTTGTGAGTCCAGCTGAAACAGAAAACGATTTGGAGAGAAGCGAAGCAGTTTCTCCATCAAGGCAACTGTATAAAATAATTTCAGGTAGTGGAGAAATCAGCCTATTGGAAATGTAACATGATTGTTAGGCCACACTGAGTGCAAATCAAAAAATTTAAAATTAATAATGTTAATTTATTAATCAAATATCTATAGCCAAAACTCCTTGGCTCAGTTGGGTGATTTCCTCCATGGTTACTCTGCAGTTCAGACTCAGAAAAGAGAGATGGTAGGGCTTACCAAGACCTACTATTTTCCTAAGAGAGTAAAATAGAGGGAGAGTCAAACAACCAATTGAGAATATTTGCAAAAGAGAAATGTAATTTATGGACCATAGAAACAAGGCTGATCTAGGAACTCATCTGGAAGCAGATGGATACTGAGATGGCTATTGGAGTTAGCACATAAGGGATCTCAGAGGGGTTGGGTGGGTTAGGTAGCCATAAAAATATTTGATAGAAAAGATATAAAAATAAAGTTGTTTATCTCAGAGAGAATTGCTTTAAATCTCTATTTTAAAAGATTTTGGTGATAACAGCGTTTATGTATATTATCATAAGAATGGAAGTAATATAATGGATAAAAAGGTCATTAAAAAAGAAAACAACAGAAATCTGAAAGGCCAGGGAGTAGAATTTGTATATATCGAAGTTATAAAGAAAATGGCATGACTAGGCAGCAAAAATATTAGCTGTATTTCTAGCCATCAGTGAGTGAAAAGATTGTTAGACGGCATCCTGAATAGGAAGGCAAAGGTCATTTATCCTCAGAAATAAATCTCAAAAAAATGGTTTGAAATCAATGGGTTACAAGAAATAATGGAAAGGAAGAAATTCTAAGTAATATAGCTGTATACAGTGATGAGTGAGAAATGAAACAACCTTAAGTTAAGATAGGGAAAAAGTTACTCCTTTAGATATCTGGGTTTCTCTTAGGGGAAGGAGGAGAAACTATTCTAAGAACAGGTAAAACACTGGAGAGTTTTCTGATCACAGAGTGTGTGATCTAGCAGTTGCTGTGGGAGGGTTTGTGAGGAAAAGTGTGTGGATGTTAAGGTCAGATAAGTGGATATCAACAGTAGTATGGAGATGGGACTAGAATTATAATGAATAACCCGGAAGACCCAACATCTTGTGGTGAATGGGGTGGACAGAGGTGGAAAGTAGGGTATCATTATAGGATTGTAAGGAAGCAATATTCTTACTATTATTCTGGATTCTCCTAAGCTACTCCTAGCCTGAGGGGAGAACACAGAGGAAATTTTTTTAAATGAGACAGATGTGAGAATATTTGCAAGACAGAATATAGAATTATTGGTGCTTGATTGTAAGAGTAAGAGGAACAAAAAAGTACGACTTCTTTATTTCTGATTTAAGCAATGGAATGGCTATTGGTATAAACATCAACTATAGAAAACATTGCTTAAGGAGCATAGATAGTATAGTCTGTTTTGCTTTTTTGTTTGTTTGTTTGTTTTTACATATATCCTTATTGATTTCAGAGAGAGGAAGAGAGAGAGATAGAAACATCAATGATGAGAGAGTCATTGATCGGCTGCCTCCTGCACACCCTACTGGGGATCGAGCCTGTAACCCGGGTATGTGCCCTGACAGGGAATCGAACCTCAATCTTCTGTATCATAGGTCGATGCTCAATGGCTGAGCCATGCTGACCAGGCTATAGTCTGTTTTGGAAAGAGGGAAAGAATAAATTAGTCATTCAAAGGTAGATGGAGATGTTTAGTTAAATATCTGCAAATAAGTTCAGGGGAGATGTGTGGGTATAGATATAGAACATCATCACTTACGGTTGGGTGGAAGGCAAGGCAAAAAGGACCTAGAAGCAGCCAGAGAAATAAGAGACTTGTGTTATAAGTCATATGACAAGAGGGAGAGATCAGTAGGGTGGAAAGATGCTGACAGAAATAAGAAAGAAGATTCAAAAGCATCATTTGGTTTGTATGACATGAGGCATATACAGTTTCTACTTTGGTAATTGCATAGAAATTTCTGGAATAAACCCTACTAGATTTTCTGCTTTTTTGAAAATCATTCTATTATACTAAGATGTATCTTAATTTCACTACCGTGTGCCTAACCTATGATTTAAAATATTATTTGTATCATGTATAGTAATTTGAATAAGAATATTAGCAGATAATGTATTTAAGTATAGTAGTTTAAAAACTAATATATTAGCCTCTGCAATGCCATTTGTAGTATAGGTACTAGTTCAAGTTTTTGGAGTATACTCTAAATACTTACCAATCATTTATAAAGTAAAATAATCCATCACAGATGGTCATCATGCAGCACAGCTTCTATATAAAATACACTATCTATGAAAAACTTTCTGCATTAGTAATATAAAATTTCATTTCCTAATAAAAAATTCATTATAATATAGTAGACATACCTTAAGTGATTATATTTTTTCAAAAGCTACAACAAAGTACCACTCAAAGTAATGAAAATATAACTCATTAACCAAAAGGAATTTCACTTTAAACTACTATTGACCTAGATCTAGTCAGGTCCTCAGATACTGGTTTACAATAATCAGAGTTTACCAAAGAGAAGTTGAAGCAATAGGAAATCTTCTGATAATTTAAGAAATGTCTCTCTCAAGTCTGCCAACTTTATTAACACTACTTTTTTTTTCCAGACAAAAATTACAAATGCATATTCATTATTTGCTCAATACTGGAATGACTTCTGGACTCAGAAAATTCAAAATTTCTTTTATAATTAAGGGCTTGATGCCAAGTATATGTCTACTTTTTGGCCTTTCCCACTCCTTTCATGATTTAAGGCAGCCTTAGATTCATAGTATATTTATCCCATTGCTGAAATGCAGTGCAGTAATCTGCTTGTGTGGGTTAAAGGGAGTTCCAGATACTAACTCTTAATTAAGACTGCCCAGCCCTGGCTGGTGTGGCTCAGTTGGTTGAGCATTGTCCTGTGCACCAAGAGGTTGCAGGTTCAATTCCCGGTCAGTGCACATGCCACAGTTGTGGGCTTGATCCCCAGTGGGGAGCAGGTAGGAGGCAGCTAATCAATGTTTCTCTCTCTCCCTCTCCTTTCCTCTCTCTTTCTAAAAAAGAAAACAATCAATAAAAACATATTTAAAAAAAAAAAAAAAGACTATCCAGGTTATTTTCAATTCCAGGACCATAGAAATCTACATTAGCATACTTTACATACATGCATGCATACATACATACAGTATTGGGAAGTCAGTGAGGCAATGTAAAAATCAAAATTCACAACTGGCCAGCCATATAAGAATTTGTAAAGCTTCCTTGAACTGCTTGTTGGTTCAACAAATTTAGCTGCAATAGAACTATGCAGGAGAACTGAGTAGCACACTTCCTCAGATTTGTTAACCAAAGTCGATGGCAAAAAAAAATATTTTGAAACCCATCATCTTTAAATGGGCTAATCCTTTACATTTATCTTATAGAGCTAAATTATTTTTTTAATTATAAAAATAACAACAAAGGGAATATTTTTTTTACCAATATAGCTGATTAAAGATTCTTCTGAATGATATATTCCAATCTTAATTAATTAAATCAGCTTTATTATTTTTAAAAATATGGTTCCAGGGAACCATAGAATAATAGTTAAGATGATTAGCATCACAACAAAACTGCTTGGCTTTGAATCCTTGCTACTGTCTGAAAGACTTCAATGGAGTTACTTAGCCTCTGTGCCTCTGTTTCTTCATCTGTAAAATGAGAATAATAATGATAATATCTTTCATATATGGTTGAGTAAGGACTACATTACCTAACATATGTAAAAAAATTTGGGACCAAGCCTGACATGAATTAAACTCTACCTAAATATTAACTAGAATAAACATTAACTGGAATAAATCTTTTTCTCTAATTTTCAAAATGACAACATCAATTCCTCTTAAATTTTGGCAATTAATTTATTGGGCAAAGTTCCACCATGATCTGTTGCAAAACTTCTGGCAAAGAAATTCCAGAGGATACAAGTAGAATCTGGGAAACAAGACTCAGACATTTATTAAACAAGCATTTATTAAGTTACCTACTATGTGCCTGGCGGTTCCTAGTTTCTAAAGTAATAAAAATGAGCAAGTCTGTCCTCAAAGACAGGTCTATCATACTTGCAAACATGTACATAGATAGACTGCGTTGAAGAGCGATGGATGGGTCCTACGATGCATGTACACCACGTGGACTGAGGATTAGAGAGGAGAGGGCAAAGAGCCATCAGGTCCACCCAGTGGAGACAGGCGAAGTTCATAGAGTGGGGCAGATCTGAATAGACCCTGAAGCCTGCCTGAAAACCCCAACCTATGTCAGTGATTAACACCTCAGTTATCAAGGAATATGATAAAAATTTCTGCCCTTTAAAATGAAATTTATAATGGAACTTCATCTTGACTTCTCTTGTGATTTTAGCTGGAGGCATGGGGTTCACCACAGCTTTGAATGCCTCACTCCTCTTTAATTCCAACAAAAGCCACAGATGAATATAGAACACAAGTGACTTGTATGATCAAACCCATCATTTTGCCTTTCTTACATTTCTTTACAGACAAAATGCCACAAACATTATTCTCAAGGATAAAACAATGAGGAGGTAACGCTACAGAAATACTTGAATGCCAAAATGTATATAAATGGCATAATCGATTCAATGAATTCTTAAGAGTAGACAGCACCGTAGACAGTTATAGTAGCATTTAACTTGTTCTGTATTTTAGCCTGATGTTCAAATCCACAGTGTCATCAGGTTTGGCTTGGCAGTGACATCCCACTCACTCCGAGGACGTGTGGCAGAGAGAAGCCAGTCTGCTCAAAGAGGAGATGGATCCCAATCTCTTACTCATCTCGTGGCAGAAAGTCCTTTTTAAATTGTTGTGCTGCCAACCTATAAAGCAGGAGCAGCTGAAGTGACTTGTAATTATCTGCAGACACTTTGGGACATTGACATTTCTTGTGGACAAAGAACATCAGAGGAAACGGGGCAGCTTAGAGTTAGAAGGGACATACCTGGATTTACTAATCCACCCCTAACCCCCCAAAGTTAAAAGAGAAAGGATCCAAACACTGGAAAGATCAAATGCTCTGAACAAAGTCACACATCCACCTGGTACCAAAATCAAGGCGAGAACCCAGATTTCTTGGATTCTAATCATTTTTATTTCTACTACATCAGGAAACATTCCTGAGAATTCTAAGTGAACTGTAGTAGAGTCTTTATATTGTGGTAAGTGTTTTCTGAGAACTTCTCAAATTCAAGAATACAGCTCTAAGCATGTATTTTGTTCTTTCAAATGAAAAAAGTATAACTGAAAAATGCCAATGACACCTTCAGGCTTTTAATGCATCTATAATATGGGACTATGGTTTATTTATGCAGCTATTAAGATAAATGCCTCCAAAAGCACATTTCCTTCTAACGTTACATGTTTCATTCTACAAGTTAATTGCTTTTTCAGATTTTACTAAAGTTTTATCTTTCACAATGAGGACAAATTTTGGACTATTTAGAACATTTGCTGAATCAGAATCACAAATCACTTTTTCTTGTCTTCACATAGAACTCATGGTGGGCTTGACAACTTCAAATTTCCAAGCCAACATATAATTTCACAATCCATTTTTAATTTATCCAGTGTAATTTCTGGATAAAAACGTTAATACTTTTAATGACTCTCTACTACTGGCAGCTGGATTTCTTTCCAAAGTCATTTTTCATAAAGGAACATAGTTTTGTAGCACTTCTGTAGGATTTTATAGTCTTACTATAAATGTGGGGCAGAACACAAAGCCACAATGAGATGTGAAGCCTCGGCGGTCATCTCACACGCTGAAGCCCATTCCTACCCACTAGCGTTGTGCTGTGAGTTGCTCAGAATCACAACTAGCAAAATTACATACTGCTCTATGATATAGAGGTACAGAATGCCTCAGAAATAGTCTAAAGCAGTGTATTAGATCTATCACGTCAAGGGTATCTTGTATCCCTACTATTCCTGCCTTCTAGCCTGCACGCAAGAGAGTTTCACAGTGGAAACTGAATGAGCACTATTGGATGACAGCGTGTGTTTCTATGCATCTTTTTTAACCTTGTATATGCACAGTAGACGTTTCAGGGCCTGCAAAGTGCTCTAAGTCAAGCACAGCACATTGTATAACAAAACCCTTACTTCTGCCTCTTGCAACTAAAGGACTTTTAGTTATTAGATAGATGGAGCCTCGGAATAAACACTTAGGTGCTGCATTCCAAGTATTTCATGAATGAATGATGCAGCAGAGTTTCAGCCAAACTCATTCCAAGAAAGGAGAGCTCATTTCTGTGATCACCTCCAACAGTTTTCCTTTTGCCATGTTTCTCTCTGTTGTTAGGGCTTTGGTCTTTTTCTGAAACAGGCTTTCTTTTCTTCTTTTTTAATCTCAAGGTTACAGGTCTTCTCTCCAGTTTCTTACACAGTTGTCCCAGATTCCTGCTGATCTTCAAGGTTCTTTCTTCTCCTTCTCACTGGTTGGGAGTGATCTCTTTGTACTGAAAATATTCCTCTTTCCAATAGGCTAGTCCTCCCATGCTATATCAGTGCAATTTAATCTGTAACTGTATTGGCGTTTTGAACTTTGGGTAGTTTATAAATTTGGCAGTAGGTGGATTAGGTCATGCAAAATAGCTTTTTTTTGAGGTCATAAGTTATATGTCATCTTTTTAAATATATAGGTCTCAAACTAACCCCTATAATAAATGTGCTTATGAACCAGTCGTAGTAAAAAATAATTGCTTCTTACAATTTTCATTCATTCTATATTTGCTCTAATATTTCACATATGCTCAAAAATGAACTCATATTTAGATGATGTAAACAGTATCACCTTATGCTTTTACAGGGTATTACCCTTTTATTCGTGTCCCTCCAAGAGAACTGTGTAATCTCTTGATGTTTATTCTAATAAAATGAAAAGCTTCCTTATAATTTGATAATATTTCAAAAGGCAGAATTCTAAAGTCTTTAGTTGCATGAGAAATAGTGGCAGCAATTTTAAAAGGAAGATTTTTTTTTTTAAATCACACTGTGAAAAAATGATTGACATCCTATAACCCAAAACTACAAAAAAATATATATTTTGTAGTTTGAAATAAGAAGAGTGGGATGTCTATTTTTAAAAAGTATGTTTGATTTAAGATTGAAATGTGTTATAATTAACATGTATTTTCTTGGTAATTCTTCAAAAATGGTATGTGATCTAAATTAGGCTAAACAGATTATTTTCTGGGGCATTTGCTGAAGTTTTCAAAAGCAAAGCTAATGTTTTGCAGATAGTATTATAGTAGCCTGGAATTGTTGTGGCATCTCTCTAGTAAAGGATTGTTGCTTGAAATTTTAAAAAACCTATAAGAAAATGAAGTTTAGAAATGGGAGAGATCTTTTTTCAGCATGTCTAATCACTCCCACACATGACACTTTTGAAAGTCAAGATATTCCATTTATTACTTAATCAAAAATATACAGACTATTGAGGTTTTGTTTTATGAAAAATCAGGGACAGGAAAGAGAAGGACCAGGATGTCCAAATGAAACAGTTAAGCTCATAAAATGGGATACAACTCAAGAAATAAAAGAATTCAAGAATTACATTTTCATAGTGATTTGAGAAGTTACTGCAACTATAAAATTCAAAAGAAAAGATGGGATATAGGAAAGAATCGATGTACAAACAAGAAAGAGTTAAAGTATCATTGCAAAGTAAAAATTTACTAGAATAAAATCATAGAATAAATAGATAAAGAATAAGTCATTACTATTGAAGGTAAAGTCAAAGAAATTTTTAGAGTAAAGGGCAAAACAAAACAAAAAATGTATAGGTGTTGATTCGAAAGACATAAGCTTTTCAGAAACTCCAGCATCTTGTCCCCACAGAATTGCAAGTGGGAGAATAAAAAAGAGGAAATTGTTTTTTAATGGAAGAAAGGTAAAGATTGAAAGAAAGACTGAATAACATCACCCCAGCTGAAGAAAGACAAGTCTTAACATTAAAAGAAAAGCCCTGGCCAGTGTGGCTCAGAGGTTCAAGGGTCGGCCCATGCAACAGAGAGTCTAAGGTTTGACTCCCTGTCGAGGGCACATACCTTGGTTGCAGGTTTGATCCCTGGCCGACGTCGGGGCAGGTCCAGGAGGCAACTGATCCATGTGTCTCTCTCACATCAATGTTTCTCTCCCTGTCTCTCTCTCCTGGTTTCTCTCTCTCTCTCTCTCCCTCTCCTCCCCTTCCGCTCTCTCTCAAAAATCAATGGAAAAAAAATATTCTTGGGTAAGGATTAACAGAACAAAACAAAAAGGAAATATTGAAGACAAAATTGGAATATAAGCAATATTTGTATATTTATACACACACACGTACTTACTACTTACTGCTAAGGTTCAGGATCAAGAAAGCATAAAGATAAGAAGGAACTTCTACAGTCTTCTTAAAAAGGAATAGCATAAACTACCTTCAGAAAAATGAAAATAAAATTGGCGTCAGACTTCTCATTACAACTAAGAAGTCAAAAAAAAAAAAAAAAAACTAAAAAATTTAAGCATATCATATTCACAGTGTGGAAACCAAGGACAAACAGAAAACCTTGAAAGAAGACAGAAAGGAAAAATATTGCTCACCTATACAGGTACAGGACATGACTTACACTCAGTTTCTGTTCAGAAACCATTGTAGCAAGGAAAGAGTGTTGAAAGAAAAAGAAAGGGTGTGTCTGCGTGAGTCTGAGTTCTGATTGAGAGCCTGGCCGATCTCTGCTTCCTTAGCCCTAAAACACTGTAGGGGGTCAGTTCCACCATTAATAGGTTTTGAGTTTAGCTTTTTAACCTTCAAATCCTTGGAGGTTTAAATTTGACATATGTCTTGAGGCAGAGATGATCATGACTTTGAAGTAGTCCCTTAGGGGAAATTTGTTTAAGTACCATAAAGCCACAGAGTATTTTACTCTACCTTTAAAACATTTCCAACCCAGTCCCCAGGTTCCCACCCCACCCCACAGGTCAGCAAATATCCCAAAATGTAAGCTGGCCATGCATTTGGAATTCTTCAAGTATCAATCCATAATTTAAGACTACAGTTGTTAAAAACTGTGTTGGTTTCCCTTTCCCCTGTGGGGGTCCAGAATGAGCCACTGGAAGACATGCCTCAGTGGTATGCAGATTGCTTTGAGCTAAAGGCAATTTTAGCTTCAGGCTCAAAAGAAACTTCTGCCCCTCCTTTTAACTTCCTGAAAGAACTTCAGGCAGGGGTCTTGCCCATAAGAGATGATCAGAGAGAACTTCTTTTGACCTATCTATAAGACAGGACAAACTTCTATTTACTAAATGCTGCTCTTCTTACCCTACAACAACATTTTGATGCCCCCCAAGGCACCTTGCTCATCTCTAGCTCAAGATGTCTTATGAGCCTCAGTCCCCCTTTCTATCTCTGAACCTCTCATGTATGTAGGATTCTTGTGTGCACAAGATTAAATTTTATTTTCTTTTCAATGTGGAATTTTTTAACTTTATGCAAAAATAAATAATTCAGGAAGACATTGTTTATGTCTCCTTTCAGTGTCACTCTCCATGTATCTGGCCTAGTCATAATTTTTTTGAAGTAGTTAATATTTAGTTACTAATTTTTGATGATCTGCAAATACCATATTGATTGCACACTAATGTTTAATCAGTTTTTCTGAACAGAAATACTTTTTTCATATTCTATAAGATGGTTTATCTGTAATTAAAGAAATTAGCTATACTGAAAATCATTGTACTTTGCTCTCTCCAGTATTACTGCATAATTATCGATTTTCAGGCCACTTTTAATTATCTCTTGTTAGTATAGACAACATTTAAAAATACTTATATCAAAATTCCAGAAACCTATTGCATTACATTCATTACTTTTTTTTTCTAATTCTATTCAATATTTTGTGTCAGTGCTTATAAAAAAAAAAAATTGTATAGCAAATTTGTAACCTGTTAGTGATATAATTAATGTCTAGCACATTTAAATACAGAATGGGTTAAGATATTATAGGAGCTTCATTTCTACCATCCATTTTTTAAAGTTTTCTGTACCAAAGTAGACCAACATCAATGAATCTAATTTTGCAGAATTTTGTTGGACATATGTCTTAATAAAATCAATCATCAAATAACCATTGAAAATATTTTGTGATATATTTTTTTACATTAGACAATTGACTTACAGCCCCAAGGCATATGGGTATATCAGGAAAATTACATGCTTTCTCGAAGGATAAATTAACCAGAATGACTAACAGTCCATTTGGGGAAGCTCAGGATATTTACTCTTTTTACATATCTTTGCTCTAGCCCATTGATTCATGAACTTGAATAGAGTTAAAATAGAAATAGGGACACATTAAACTTCTCTGAGTCAGTTTTTCCACATACCCTTTAAACTTAATTACATTGGTTTGCCCTTCTCCTGTGGTTATTAAATATTATAGTATGCAAAACTATTCTTGGTACTATTGACAAATATGTCAAACCTTGTGTTCATCAAAACTGACCTAAGTGTTCTGCACCTTGGCGTGTGCAGTCAGATCTAAGCCTTGAGGTCGGTTTCATGAAAATTCGTGGAAGTCAAAGGACAAGGGCAGAAGCATCTCAATCTCAAATGGAGAGAAAAATCACTTGATGTGTCCTGGCTGTTTAAATCCAGCTCTTGTGTTCACAAGAAGCAGAAATTCATTTAAGTTAGTCCAAGAGGAATGAAATTTGTTATAAATAGGTTGTATCCATCTCAGTTCTATTAGGATAAAGAAGTCACATCAATTTGAATAGGAAAATTTTAGTATGAAGAATTATTAAATTATTATAGAAGATCAACCATAAGGATGTAAAGAGAATTCTACAGGTTACCCAAGCCTGAGTGAAAGTATGCAATGAAAGACAAGATTGGAAGGGGGGATTCCAGGTGGGCTTTAGATCTTGGAGAAGGTGTAGTTGCAACCCCATGATAACTTTGCTTGGTTATGTAGGTCAGAGTTAGTCTATGGTGGGTAGGTAAGCAGGAACTAAGGTCACAGGCTAGCCAAGGTTGCTAAGCCACTATGTACAGGGGTGGGGCTTTCACTGGAGAATTGGAGCCTGTGGTGTCCATGTAATAAGGGCCCATGGAAACAAACCTTACAGGTGCACAAACAAACTGGGGCAGATACACAGAGGGTCAGAGTGCTACTACAAGTCCTGGAATGCTTGGTGTTCATAGAGATGACTGTAGGAAACAACTGTCCAGGGTACAGGCTGGTGGGCAGCCACATAGAGTGTGGAGGTGGTATTCTAGGAGAGAGGACCATGGCTACGAGGTCACTGAGGGACTGTATGTTCTGGGGGCACAAGTGAGACAGAGAGCCAATGGATGACCCTACACACCCATCACTGACAGAATGTACAGCAGAAGCAAAAAATAAAATACAAAATAAAATGCCGTACCCCAGAATCAGAGATACTTGCTAAAATATTTGCAGGCTCAAAGACATATTGATTGGGATTTCCTTTAATATAACCTGGGGGCTGAAGGGAAAGTAGATGGAACTACGGTGAAACAAGATGGCTCATGTGTTCATCACTGTTTAAGTGGATATTAGAAACACAAAGACATTATGTTCCTCTCTACTTTGGTATAAGTTTGGAATTTCCATAGTAAAAAAAAGCAAAAGAGAAAAGAAATTTCTTTCCAAACAAAATTATAATTAACTGACTTGGAATTACCTCATAATAAACTTCAAAATTCCTATTTTCCTAGGTGTGTATACTCACAATCACTTCCTCATAACTTAGAGGAGTTTGGCTGAATTTCCCTTTTTTATACCAATAAAGTTAGTTATAAAACTAACTAGGTGGTTCATTGTTATAATTTCCATATTTCTGTCTTTTCATTTAACCTTTTTATCCAACAAATATTTATTTAGCGATGGTTATGCATTAGGAACTCTTCTGGATGTTGAACAAAACAAATTCCTGGTCTCCTGAAACTTACATGATAGAAAGGGAGATACCATAAAGAAGATGAATAAGTTAAATGTACCTTATGTAAAAGTGATAATACTAAAAAGAAAAGGAAATTTAATAAAGAAAAGGGATATGAAATACTGAAGGAGAAAATAGGAGTTGAAATTTGTATAAGATGGCCAGGGAAGGTCACAGGGAGGCAGTTGATTTCGAGTTAAGACTTTAAGAGAATACGAACATTACTGTAAACATACTTGGAAAATTCTAGGCAGAGGGTGAAACAGAGACCCAGTGTTGGGAAAGAATAACAGGTATGTTTAAGGAAGAACAGAATAAACAAGGTGAAGGATTAAGATATGAGGTCAGAGAGTCATGGGGAGAGGGGAGGGGAGAGGAGGAGGTGCAGAGCAGGATGAGCCTTTTCAGGCCTAGTACAGATTTTGGCTTCTGTTCTAAGAGAGATGGGTTGCCATTGAAAGGTTCTGGGCAGAGGAGTGGCAGGTTCCGACAACTTTTAATAGGAGCATTCTGGTCACAGTGTGGGTAACAGACCACAAGTGCCTAAAAAAAATGAGAAGGGAGATGAGTTAAGAGGCTATTACTGTATTCGAGGTTGAAGGTGAATGGTTGCCTTAGACTAGGGCGGTGGCAATGGCAGTGTTGAGAAGCAATCAAATTATGCATTTATCTTGAAAATAGCAGTGAAAGAATTTTCTTTTAGGTGGATTTGGGGTGCAAGTGCAATGCAGAAATTCATATTTCTGGCCTAAAATGGAAACACTGTGGGAGGAGCTAATGTAGGGTTAGGTAGAGGGCAAGTACCTCAGGGGCTCAGTTTTAAGCTTAAGATATGTTAAATTTGAGACGCTTATTAAAATTCTAAGTAGAAATGTCAAATAGGCCAGTGAGGGGGGAGAGGGGAAGGGAAGGGAAGGGAAGGGAAGGGAAGGGAAGGGAAGGGAAGGGAAGGGAAGGGAAGGGAAGGGAAGGGAAGGGAAGGGAAGGGAAGGGAAGGGAAGGGAAGGGAAGGGAAGGGAAGGGAAGGGAAGGGAAGGGAAGGGAAGGGAAGGGAAGGGAAGGGAAGGGAAGGGACCTGGTATTCTGGGGAGCTTCCTGGATAGAGATATATAAATCTGACAGATTGTCAGAGAATAAAATAATAAACAGACATATGGATAGATTATAAAGTCATGAGACATGATGAGATCTCCTATTTACAATCCAACATTTAGAGGCCAGTGAGATGAGAAAGAAGGTAAAGGAGATGTGTCCATCAGAAACGTAATGAGAAAAACTAGCCCACAGTGATAGCCTAGAATTCCAGGGAAGAAAGTGTTTCAAAGAATAATAATCCACACTATCAGATCATAAGAAATTACCTAAGATGAGGGGCAGATGTAAAAAAGATGATGAAATTTTGTTGAGGGAGCTTGAGGAAGTTGTCTCATGAGAGTTTATATTTTCTTTGTAGAATAGATAGCAAAGTCATCAGCTGAGAGTGAGGATGGAGATGGAGGTTTTAGGCTTCCACTGTAAATGTCCAATTATGGCTTTCAATGTGTGTTGACTATGTAACTGACAAAAAGAGAGAGAGAGAGAGAGAGAGAGAGAGAGAGAGAGTAGATATGAGTTAGAGGCCCTACTCGAGTCCCTACTATAATAAGTCATTTATTTCCTCCATTCTTTAAGGTTTCATTTTCTCCTTAGTAAATTTAGGGTAATAATAGCTAGCTAGTGCAGAGGGGAAAAAGCCCTGATTGATAGAATTTGTGGTAGAGCAACTAGAAAATGATAAGTCTTGAGTATTTAGTACCTGTGTTTCTAATAAGATTTATGTAATTATAAGTTTATATAACTTAATATTTCATTTTATTAAACTTATTTCTGAAAATTTAACAGGAGCTGGGACAAGCTAGCTCTAGGACACCACTGTATCTAATCCTGCATTTTAGAAGGAATGAATAAAGTGTGTGAGGGAGAGTTTAAATGTGTTTAAAAGCTATACAAATGCCAAGTATTATTACATTGAGGTGTTTAAGAGGGAGTAAGAAAAGCTAAAGATACAGTCCCTGTCTTATTTGTATTGGAATTTACCAGGTGTCCTCAAACAGAGAATGATTAACAAGTTAATGAACCAGAAGTTAAATTTCCACTTAGGTGAGATAGAGAAAAGTCTTTCAGACCATAAAAGTGGAGAAAGACTTAAACTATTTTTAGTCAAGGTCTAAGGAGTTGGTCAATGTAATCTCTTTCTGTTTTGTAACTTTACTGTTTAAATATGCTTTTCTCTTAGGTGAAAGGACCAACTGAAAAAGTTCTAAAAGAATTCTTTAAGATATAAGTCAGTTATTTTTGGAATATTGGGTATCATTCAACATTAAGACTTCTTTCTATTTGGTAATAAGAGATATGGTGAAAAAGAGTTAACTGCTAACACTTCAAAAAGTGACATCTTTTTCACTGTGTGTAGACAGTAACCCATGTTGGTGAACTTCATACGTTTTGTTATATCGTAGTTCACATGTTGTTTACCAAAGTGGAGAAATAAATATAAGCTAGATGGTTACTTAAAACATGTGACTTAGTTTTGTGATTTCTAAATATATTTACCCTAATTTTTAAAAGGGAATATTTATTTCAAGTTTGACCTCCCATAAAATGGGGTTTTTAAAAATCCCTATGAAGAGATTAAAGGTTATCATAATATCTATTTTGGTATATCAATTAAGATTAAAAGAGATGGTATCTACTGTGCCATAAACTTTTCAAGTAAGAGCAAAGAGACCTTTTAAAATATTTCATCATCATTCCTCCTCAGTCCTCATTCTACTCCACAAGTTCAAGAAAAATAAATGTAGGGAGCAAGAAATGAGGACCTTGGGGTTGCCTTCATGTACAAACTATAACTAATGAGCAAATCACTTAGTAACAGAGTATGACTTTTCTACAATAAATAATATTTATTAACCCTATTTTTAAGCCAGTTTTTAAAATTAGCTTAGTAACTTCTTGACCTATCAATCACTTTTGTTATTGATGTTGGGGCTTATTTTTGTTACTCAGTATGCTTTCCTCTCATCTTCAAAACCAATCTGGTGATTTTCCACTGCCCAGAGAGCTTTTTAAAATGCAATGGTAATATAAAACACATTTTACCTCCACTTAAAAATAAAAGAAAAAAAAAGCCCAGGGGCAGAAGCAATACCACAATAATTTCTCAGAAATTAAAAAAAGAAAATGAAAAAATTTTAGTTATCTCTTTCTAGAAGTAGAGGTGCCCTTAAAAGTAGAGATTGATAGAAATTATATTTGCTGTGCTCCTAATCCAGTGTTAAAGTTAAAGCATTTTTTTTTTTAGATTTATAAAAATAAATTATACAGAGCCCAGATAGAATGAAGGTTGAAAGAAGAGAGGGACATTGCATTTATTCATCAATTTATTCAATTTTTAAAATAATACTTCCTACCAGGCACTGAAGGAGTTGCCAGGGACACAGTGGTAAACATAAAAGTTAAAGTTGTAATGGCCTCATGACATTTACAGAATAATGGAGAGAATCACACAAACTAGTTTTCAAAAAATTAATAATAACTGCTACAAAAAAAGGTCATGGTACTACTTTAACATATAATGTGGACATTGATTTAGTGTGGGAAGTAAAAGGAGCATTTTCTGAGAAAATAACGACAAAGCAGCTTTACTTCGTAGTTGAGTCTGAAAGGAAGTCAAGGTTGCCCCAGTGGTTTTTAAGGGAGCCCTAATTTTGTCTTGGAAATGATAAAAATAGCTAATGTCTAAATCACTTAGTTCATGAACATTCGCTTTTGAAGTTTCAAGTTTATATGGTATTGAAAAGGTAGTAATTTCATTTCACCTAAACTTAAATCAAAAATGAGAGCCAGGAGATTAGATAAATTGTGAGAGAGGGGTGGAGAAGGGGAGATAGTATGAAGGGGTGGGGGGAGGAAGGGAGGAAAAGAGATCGGTATCACTAATCTAATTACTAAAATAATATAATAAAGTAACACAGCTCCCACAAAAAAGTATAAGGGCATTTTGGATAACTCAGAACATAGATGAGATTCTAGAACGTGTAACAGCTGCAAAATTAGGAAAGCTTTACCAAAGAGCACTTACGTCATCATCAAGACTCTTAACTTTGGAGACACAAAGAAATGTGTTTAATTCCCCTCTCCCACCAACTGTGGGAAATTTGATTATTTACTCATCTCTTTCCACAGCTATTTTATCTCCTTTAAATAGGTTAATACCTATGTGGCACAGGTCTTGTGAATATTAAAAGAGATACTGTATGAAATGTATTTTTCTCAGCCCCTGGCAAGGTAGTAGGTGATCAATAAATGGTAATTGTATTAATGCTGTTGACTGATGATGATGATGGTGGAGATGATGATGATGATGATGACGGCGATGACAAGACACGTGATGGGATTGAATTTATTCACTGTGCTGGGATTTGGGGAGCTAAAAAACATAGATCCTGACCTCAAAAGGTTTATCATCTAGTAGGTGATACAGGATATATGTTAAACAGCAATGTAAATTGTATCATGCTTTTAGAAAATATGAACAGTGCAAATAAGGACTGGAGGAGATGATAGAAGGTTCCTGTTGCTCAAAACGAGATGTCAGGGAAAGATTCATTTTCACTGATCTTAAGCCTTATCTCATAAACTGTATTCATTTCCTAGGGTTTCGTTAACAAATTATCACCAACTGGGTGGCTTAAAAGACAGTCCTGAAGGCTAGATGTCTGAAATCGTTATCAGCAGGGTCCTTCCGTGCCTCCTCCTGGCTTCTGTAGTTTTCCAGCTATTTTTGGCACTCCTTCACTTACAGATGCATCACTCTAATCTCTGCCTCCATCTCACATCCTCCCGGTTGCCTCTGTATCTTCAGATGCTATCTTCTTATAAGAACACCAGTCATATTGGATGAGGGGCCTGCCCTACTACAATTTGACCTGATCTTAACTAAGTACATACGCAAAATCCTACTTGCAAATAAAGTCACATTCTGAGATACTGGGGGTTAGGACTCAACATATTTTTTTCGGGGTTGGGGGGGGAAGGACACACAATTCAACCCATAACATATCACTTCTGTTGATATAAAGGTTTTTTACCTCATGGATACAGGCTCATGGATACAGAGAATAGACTGAGAGCGGTCAGAGGGGCTGGAGTTGGGAGCTGGGTGAGAAGGGAGAAGGGATTAAGCAAAGGAATAAAAAAAAGACTCATGGATACAGACAGCAGCATGGTGATTGCCAGAGGAAACAGGGTGAATGACAGAAGATAAAGGGGGGATAGATGGTGATGGAAGGAGACTTGACTTGGGGTGGTGAACACACAATACAAAATACAAATGAGCCTGGCCAGGCGTGGCTCAGTGGTTGAGCATCCATCTAGGATCCAGGAGATAGAGGTTCAATTCCGGGTCAGGGCACATGCCCGGGTTGCGGGCTCGATCCCCAGTGGGGGGCGTGCAGGAGGCAGCTGATCAATGGTGACTCTCTCATCATTGATGTCTCTATCTCTCTATCCCTCTCCCTCCCCCTCTCTGAAATCGATAAAAATATATTTTTTAAAAGTACAGATGATATATCACAGACTTGTATACCTGAAACCTGTATAATTTTATTAAACAATGTCACCCCAATAAAGTCAATAAATAAATAAATAAATAAATAAATAAATAAATAAATAAATAAATAAATAAAAATAAACTTGGAGGGAAGCTCACAGAATTAAAGAGAGTTGCTAGCTGGTTCTCACCTTTGCTTCTTACCAGGTATCTACTATATCTCCTCAGGCTTCTCCTGAAGTATAGTTACCAGATATAATTACCAGGAGCTCTAGTGAAGAATTAGTGAACCATCCCACATCCTCTAGCAGGTAATGTCTACAGAAGGATTCTGAGTGACCCTGTTGGGGTCCTGGACAAATGCCTATGACGGTTATAAGGTGCAGTGACCATGGCCTAGCCTGGTCATAAGCTCAGCTCTTTTGCCCAATGCAGTAAGATCTGTCTCCAAAACAAGAGGAGAAATTTATCTTGAGTAGATATATTAGTTTTCTAAGACAGCCATAACAAAATATCACAGGCTTAAACAGCAGTCGTTTATTTTCTGAGATCTACAAACTGTAAGTCCCAGATGAAGGTACCATCAGGGTTGTTTTTTTTCTGAGGTCTCTCTCCTTGGCTTGTGAATAGCTGGGTTCTCAGTCTTCTCTGCATCCACACATCTATCCAAATCTCCTTCTCTTATAAGTACATCAGTCATATTGGGTTAGCACCCATGCACAAAACCTCATTTTAATCACCTAACAGCCCTGTCTCCAAATGCAGTCACATTCTGAGGTACTAAAGGTTAAGGCTTAACATAATGACCTTTGAGAGAACATAATTCAGCCCATAATAGTAGATAAAGTCTAATAAGAGCCAACAAGCATTTGCCAAGTAACCACTCTCCGGTGTGGCAGGTACTCTACTAAGCGAACTATATCACAGAATCTTTCCAAGAATCTTACAAGGTTGACACAATCATTGCCCGGAATTTTACATAGCAAATTAAAATGTAGAGGAGCTAATATTTTGTCCAATAACAAAAAGCTGAGATTCTAACCCAAGTTTATCTGGTTCCAAATTTTACATGCTCAACAACTACATTATAATTACAGAATTTGTTTTCAATTTTTAGTTTTGGGTTTTGGCCTGTGCTTGTTTAATTTTTTGTAAAGGTGGAGAATGAGAGGGTGACTGGGGGGCAGGGTGACATAGGTGAAGGGGTTAAGCAAAAACAAAAACAAAAAAACCTTCACAGGCACAGACTACAGGATGGTGATTAGCAGAGGGAAAGGGGGGTAGGGCAGGTAGAACAGTGTAAATGGGGGATAAATGGTGACGGAAGGAGACTAGACTGGATAGTGAACACACAGTACAATATACAGATGATATATTATAGAATTGTACACTTGAAACCTATATAATTGTATGAACCAATGTCACCCCAATAAATTCAATTTTAAAAAAACACACATTTAAATACTTTAGTCTTTTGTATTTCAGACTTTTGGGAGCCTTAGAGAATTGTTAAGTATTTTCAAATTGTCTCTTAATGATCTTGGTTTATTGCTGCAAATGAGACAGATCATTTCAAGGGAAAATTGATAAAGTTATTTCTTAACAAACACCAAAAGTTTAAAGAACACATTCAAGTGATGCTGTAAAGAACATGTATTTTAATTGTAAGCTTGCCTCAGACTATACATTTTTACATGGAAAGCTGCATTAATTGGCAAAATGTAAGTAATCTTGGCCTTATACTCTAAAGGCCAAAATTCAGTACATTATATTTCAGCTGAAGTATTTCTTAATGTTGATACTTTTATTTTTCAATAAACTACAGGAAACCATTTGTTCAAAAGTAACTTTAGAATCTCATCACAAAAATAAACTACACATTAATAATATACAATAATAAAAAACACATTAATTGTTGCTTTTCATAATGCATGCACACTAATCTTTAGGGGGGCAGAGAAGTTTGTGGTTGGCTATAACATCAGGCTGATTCTTTATAGAGAATAAAGGGGGGAAAGAGGGACACATTCGCTGTTGATGATCTATGCTCCCGATCAATAACTGAAACCTCACATAACGCAAGAATACGAAGCAATTCTGTTTCATAATAGGTTGTGGAAAGTGACCACACTTTGCATTTCCTGGCTTTGTGGTAGTTTGGGGCTTTCAGTGGCTCCATCAACATAAAGAAAATGAGAGTCTAGTGATCTTCACCTTCATAGTACTGCAAAAATACATGGAAAAGCTAACAATCAGGAGGAAGCAGACAGATCTATAAGGTAGTTCAAGTTTCAGACCAACTCCCTCTCCACATACACTTTCACATTTCAAAGTGCTTTAAACTTCTAAGTGTTATGCGGGCCAAACTATTAGCACTTGGAACCTGTTCCTTCTCTAAAAGTGAGTGATGATACATTGTCTTTGAGCAGAGGGTATGTCCTTTTGAATTCAGTTTGTTAAACTAACTTCACTGATCATCGTTGGTGATCATCATTTAATATTATTAAACTAGTTTTACTTATTGAGGAAAATGACGTTCAGAATTAAGAACTTTATCACATTCCCAGCTCAACCTTTTGAAAGAATGAGATTGACGTAGTCAGAATATGTCTGATTATTCTTTTTTTCAGCTTTATGGAGGTATAATTGACAAACAAAATTATTGTATATTTAGTGTACAGCATGATGATTTGATATTCATATACACTGTGAAAAGATTCCCAATTAATCAAATTGAGTAATACATCACTTCACATAGTTAACTTTTTTTTAACTTGGGAGGAGTCTTAAATTCTTAGCAAATTTCAGTTAATACAATAAAGAGTTATCAACTATCCTAATGTCTAATTCATCTTAAAGCCTTTTACCAGCCTCTCCCTATTTTCCTATCCTCTATCCCCTAGCAATCATCTTTTTACTGTCTCTGTAAGTTTGACTTTTTTGTTTTTTTAAAGATTCCATATATAAATGATAAAGATTCCACATACCAGGCAGTATTGTCTTTCTCTATCTGGCTTATTTCATTTAGCATAATAACCTCAGTTTCATCCATGTGTTGCAAATGATAAGCTCTCCTTTTTTATTTTATTTTATTTTTTACATATATCTTTATTGATTTCAGAGAGAGGAAGGGAGAGGGAGAGAGTTAGAAAAGAAACATCAATGATGAGAAAGTCATTGATCGGCTGCCTTCTGCACGCCCCCTACTGGGGATCGAGCCTGCAACCCAGGCATGTGCCCTGACCGGGAATCAAACCTCTATCTTCTGGATCTTAGATGATGCTCAACCTCTGAGCCACACCTGGCCGGGCTCTCCTTCTTTTGTAAAGGCTAAATAATATATCACATTTTCATTACCCATTCATCTGTTGACAGACACTTGGATTGTTTTCCTATCTTGTCTCAAATACACATGGCAGTACAAACATCTCTTTAAGATAGTGATTGCATTTTCTGTGGATATATATCCAGAAGTGGGATTGCTGAATCTTATGATAGTTCTGTTTTTAATTTCTTGAGAAACCTCTACACTGTTTTTCATAGTGGCTGTACCAGTTTATATTCCCACCAACAGTGCACCGTGGTTCCCTTTTCGCCACACACTCTCCACCCCTTGTTTGTTGATTTATTGATGATAGCCATGATGACAGGTGTGAGGTGATATCTCATTGTGGTTTTGACTTGTCTTGCCTTCATGATTAGTGATGTAGAGTTCCTTTTCCTGTACTTGTTGACCATTTTAATGTCTTCTTTGGAAAAAGATCAATTCAGGTCCTTTGCCCAATTTTGTAATTGAGTTATTCGGTTTTTTGCCTTTGATTTGTATGAGCTTCTTGTATATTTTAGGTATTAATTTCTAATCAGATATGTGGTTTGCAAATATATTCTTATTTTCCAGAGGTTGCCTTTTCATTTTTTTGATAGTCTCCTTTGCTATTTAGAAAGTTTTTAATTTGACATAGATCCACTTGTTTATTTTTGCTTTTGGTTGCCTTTGATTTAGGTGTTAAACTCAAAAACTCATTGCCAAGACCAATATCAAGGAGCTTACCTGCAGTTTTCTTCTAGGAGTTTTATAGTTTTAGGTCTTATGTTCAAGTCTTTAGTCAAACATTTTGAGTTGATTTTTGTATGTGAAGTAAGATGGGGGTTCAATTTTATTCTTTCCCATATGGCTATCTAGTTTTCCCAACACTATTTATTTAAGAGACTATCCTTTCCTCATTGGTTCTTTTGTGGAAAACTAATTGACTATATATGCTGTGCCCTATATTTTATTCTATTGATCACATGTCTGTTTTTATGACAATACCATTCTATTTTGATTGCTATATCTTTGAATATACTTTGAAATCAGAAAGTGTGATGACTCCTGCTCTTTCTCCTTTCTCAAAATTGTTTTGGTTGTTGGGAATCTTCAGTGGTTCTACAAAATGCCTGATCATTCTTAATGTTCTAATCATCTAAGATTCCGATTATACCAAAAGAGCTACTAGAAGTTGATGCTGGAAAATTAGCAAGTTATTAGTAAAAGAGTAAGACACATAATGTTTAATATTAAAATTAAAATGTTAATATATTGATTTTTATTACAAACCAATATAAGATAACTAGTATTTGATTTTGATTTTACTAATATAATGGCTAAGATGGCAAAAGAAATTATGGAATACCCCAGGCTGTATAAAAATAATAGAACTGAATGAAACTCCAACACTCTGTATAGAATTGTACAAAGCATAACCATTTCAAGAGCCTTGAAATGATTATACTTGATAATCCTATGTCTGGGGCTTACTAACAACATAGCCATGTAGGCACAAAAAAAGAAAACTGTCCTTTTGGGCTCTTTTATTTGCTTTCTAGATAAAGAGATGTTTTACCTCTCAGATGCCAAGAAAGATATAGCTACATTGTTATCCTGACTTAAGAGCAGCATATTAACATTGCTACTAATGCAAAAAACAAATGATATCTCAAGCATCATTGATCAATCTTGACCACTGGCAAAAACTTTGAGCCCTACATAACCAAGGTGACATGTCTTTCATTTCTTGGTGCTACATGTTATTATAGTCACACACACACACACATATACACATACACATTTAGATATGTATTACCAAGTAAAGTTTAGAATCTACTGAAATTTAATATGGCCCTAGCTGAACTTTATATATGACCTTTGGTCTATATCAGACATAAGTTATAAAGAACCTTGTTTCAATCTGTTTTAATTTTACTTCATGATTCTGTCTCAGAAAGGTTTAAAACATGTTTAAGTGCCTGACGCACATAACCCTATATTATTTTGATTAACGTGTTGGCAGTTTTACAAAATGTTTGTTTTTAATTACCAAAAGGAACCAATCCATATTAAAAATTAAATGGTTGCAGTTTTTTAAAACTCTGGCTTATTAAGCTAGAGTTCGCCATAAAAACATTTTTGGCTGCCCTACAACAGAAGAAAGATTTATCTAAGCTACACTATTAAAAAATCCATTTAGGCTGTCGACAAGTATGTCAAATATCAACCGAATGTGATTTAAAGATTCAAGGCCATGAAAAAGAATTATTCCTTGGACTATTGTAGAATCTATATGGTTTCAAAGAATCAGAGGAGAGTGACAGGCTGGCACAAGGACAAGAGGAAGACAGACAGTTGCCTGGGGTAGTGGAGTTTGAGGGCTAGTCAAGTCTTTCTCCAAGTGCCTATTATCTGGGCCAGCCAGGCTATGACATACATACTCCCCAACTCTGTTTCCTCTGTGTGTGCATTCCTGTCCAGGTTCTATGCCAGTTCACCTTTACAATTATAGTTTTATTAGTCTAATTTTTAAGTATATTTTTGTATTGTAATTCCATTTCTCTTTCCCCCTAAGACTACTTTTTCTATCAAATATACAGGACTTGATCATTTGCCATAATTTCTAATGAATTATAAGTAATAAGCATTTGATGTGTGTCCTTAAGAAGGCCACAGCCTAGTAATCATCTGGGAAAACTATTAAGAAAAAAGCTACAGCATGAGTACGTTTTTATGATGTCAGATTTTAAACATTTTTATTCCTAAATTCCTCTAAATACGTTACTTAATCCTCACAGTTTCTCTTTTCATACGTCAAAATTAGTAGTCCTTGTTCATACACAAGTAAAGTAACATGCCTTGCTTTTCAATCCAACTGCCACATCCATTAAATAAATAGTTAAATAATAACAAACATAAGTGTGTTTCCTTAGAAAGTGTATTATTCTTTGACTGCCTAGTGAAATCAATACTACTTACTCCATTTTCTGTTATACTCCAATATCTTTTTAAGGAATCAAACTTACACTTGGCAGTAATCCCACACCAAAACAAGAAAGAGGTAAACTCAAAAGAAAATTCAAGAATTTTGTATATGTAGAAATAAAGCACAGCAAATTTAGTTTTTATCAAATGCCCTTTGTGAAATTGACATATTTACTTAACAATGGTATCCAGTACTTTCTCCCCTAATGCGATCCAACAATTAGAATATGCTTAGTATTCTGAATTATACTCAGAGCAAGTACCCTTTATATTGGATGAATAAACACCTCTTGGTATAGCTGCCAAGGTCACGACAATGTGCCTTCTTTTCAGAAAAGCTTTAATTCACTGTGAAGTGATTCAGCATTGAGTGCTATTCTATACATCTTTCTACCTTCAGCCTCTTGTTCCAGAGGTGGCTAGAGACTCAAGCAAGCCAAGTCAGTCCAGAACACAGAATTTTGCACCCAGAGACGCAGAAAAGGGAAGTTTCTAGGCTCTAATCATATTAATGGCAATACTTTGCTGAGCAGCCCTCGGCTGGCTATGGCTGAGGCTGCCAAAGCTTCCATAATCACAAAACTTTTTAAGTATCAGTTGTTGCCTCTTCTAGAAAGTCAAATATATACTACATGATCCTTCCAATACATTGTCTTTTATGCTTGAGTTAACAAGAAATAATTACTTTGAAAATACAGTGAGGTGAGATCCAAGATGGTGGTAGATTGAGTGGAAGCTACCCTGACACTCTCCCAGGACCAAAGTGGAATTACAACTAAAATATAGAAAAACTACCTTGAATAATCAACTGCAACTGAAGACTAGCTGGGAAGCACCCTCATAACCAAGGACAAAAAGTGGAGACCTCATAGAAACTGGCAGGAAGTGCAGAGGCACAAGAGGGCTGGCTGGGCTCCCATAGGCAGCAACTGAAGGTCCGGAGGGAGATCTCAGCTGTGGGGGGTTCCCCCTGAAAACTCAGGGGTCTAAACCCCAAACTGGGCTCTCTAGCCAAGAACATCAGAACTGAGAAAGGTGCCCACATAATATTTGTCTGTGAAAAGCAGCAGGGTTTCTGTCTGCCAGGGAGAGATGGCTAGAAAAGCATGCATCTTCTTAAAGGACCAACACAAAACATTTCATGTGCAGCCAATCACCTTGGGCTCCAGCAGAGTCAGAGTGGACTAGAGCAGTATGAGAAGAATCCAGGGAGGCTGGCTGGGGGAATAGATCTCAGAGGTCACCCATCTGGATCCAGGTGCTGAGTCATTCCCCCACACGGCAGAGAACAGACATTTACTTTCCAAGCAGCTTCTGCCTGGGGAGGAAGAAATTGCCCCACCATGGTTTTCTAGCAGGAAACCAGCAGGAATCTGTGGAGTTTCTATAGCCTGAGGCTCCTTAAAAGACTCAATAGCAGCCTCTGGGTGCTTTGAAACAAATCCAAACAGGCAGCCAAAATGGGGAGACAAAGTGGGAATAGAGGGATCATACCTCAACATAATAAAGGCCATATATGACAAACCTACAGCCAACATTATACTCAGTGGGCAAAAATTAAAACCATTTCCCCTAAGAACATAGTACTGGAAGTCTTAGCCACAGCCATCAGACAGGAAGAAAACATAAAAGGTATCCAAATTGGAAAGGAAGAAGTAAAACTGTCATTATTAGCAGATGACATGGTATTGTACATAGAAAACCCTAAAGACTACATCAAAGTACTACTAGGTTTGATAAATGAATTTGGCAAGGTAACTGAATGCAAAATCAACATCTGGAAATTGATGGCATTCTTATACACCAACAGTGAACTTTCAGAGAGAAACTAAAAAAATCCCATTTACCATTGCAACTAAAAAAATAAGATACCTAGGAATAAACTTAACCAAGGACATAAAAAACCTGTACTCGGAAAACTACAGGACACTGAAAAAAGAAATAGAGGAAGATATAAACAAGTGGAAGAATATACTATGTTCATGGATTGGGAGAATTAATATCATTAAAATGTCCATACTACCCAAAGCAATTTATAAATTCAATGCAATTCCTATTAAAATACCAACAGCATATTTCACATATCTAGAACAAACATTCCAAAAATTTATATGGAACCAAAAAAGATTCCGAATAGCTGCAGCCATCTTGAGAAAAAAGAACAGAGTGGGTGCGATCACTTTACAGGATATCAAACTGTACGACAAAGCCATTGTAATCAAAACAGCCTGGTGTTGATACAATACCAGACATAAAGACCAACAGAACAGAACAGAGACCCCAGAAAAAGACCCAAGCCATTATGGTCAGTTTGTATTTGACAAAGGTGGCAAGAGTGTACAATGGAGAAAAGATAGCCTCTTCAATAAATAGTGCTGGGAAAATTGGTCAGGTACATGCAAAAAAAATGAAACTAGACCACCAACTTTCACCATACACAAAAATAAACTCAAAATGGGTAAAAGGCTTAAATGTAAGTCACAAAACTATAAAAATCCTGGAAGAAAACATAAGCAGTAAAGTCACAGACATCTCATGTAGTGCAATTTTCACTGATACATCTCCTAGGGCAAGAGAAACAAAAGAAAAAATAAACATATGGGACTACATCAATCTGAAAAGCTTCTGCACAGCAAAAGAAAATAGCCTCAAAATACAAGGGAACCCCACAGTCTGGGGAAACATATTGCCAAAGATGTATCTGATAAGGAGCTAATTTCCAAAGTGTACGAAGAACTCACTACTTAGCAAGAGGAACACAAACAATCCAATTAAAAAATGGGCAAAGGACCTGAATAGACACTTCTCCAAAGAGGACATACAGATGGCCAAGAGACACATGAGAAAATTCTCAATGTTGCTAATCATCAGAGAGATGCAACTTAAAACCACAATGAGGTATCACTTCACACCTGTCAGGATGACTGCCATCAACAAATCAACAAACGACATGTGCCGGCAAGAATGTGGAGAAAGGGGAAATTTCGTATACTGCTAGTGGGAATGCAGACTGGTGTAGCCTCTATGGAAAACAGTATGGAGGTTCCTCAAAAAATTAAAAATGGAACTGCCCAGTGATCCCACTTCTAGGAATATATCCTAAGAATCCTGAAACACTAATCAGAAAGAATATATGCACCCCTATGTTCATAGTAGCTTACTTTACAATAGCTAAGATCTGGAAACAGCCCAAGTGCCCATCAGTAGATGAGTGGATAAAAAGATGTGGAGCATTTACACCATGGAATACTACGCAGCTGTAAAGAAGAAGAATCTCATACCCTTTGGGACAGTATGGATGGACCTAGAGAAAATTATGCTAAGTGAAGTAAGCCAGGCAGAGAAAGACAAACATCACATGATCTCGCTTATGTGCGGAATCTAAAGAACTTAATAAACTGATGAACAGAGACGATTCAATGACATGGAAGCACAGATTAAACTGATGAATCTGAGAGGCATGGAGGAGGGCGAGTGGGTGGAGGGGGAGAGAGTAACCAAAGAACTTACATGCAGGTATGCACAACCCAAGGATATGGACAATGATGTGGAGAGGGACTGGGGAGATGGGTGGGGCGGGGTGGAATGGGTCGTTGGGGAGAAAAAAGGACATCTGTAATATTTTGAACAAAAATTAAAAATAAATAAAAAATAAATAAAAATATATATGACCATGTGTTTATATGTTTATATCAATTTTATAGAAAATATATTTATATGTAATAAATGGATTACATGTAAAAAAGAATATATAAATAAAGTTTAATTAATGTATATATAAATTTTTATCTTACAGATTTATTTAAAAAGCTAAGGGAAGCCCAACTGGGCATGGCTCAGCAGTTGAGCAGTGGCATAGGATCCAGGCGATCGCGGTTCGATTCCCAGTCGGGGGTACATGCCTGAGTTCAGGCTTGATTCCCAACAGGGGCATACAGGAGGCAGCCAATCAATGACAACTCTCTCATCATTAATGTTTCTCTCTCTCTCTCCCTCTCTCTTCCTCTCTCTGAAATCAATAAAGATATTTAAAAAAAGTTATTAAAAAGCTAAGGGAAAAGAGCACTGTGCGTGTTACCTTGTCACAAAAGATTGCCATAAAAATCCAGAAGAATGTAAATTCCTTAGATTGTCCAGTTTGGGGAATATAGGAAAATACTAGTATTGGATATATGATGACATATATCTGCATTACTAGAAATTTCTCAAGAAATAATTGTCATTTGTGCCAAGTATGTGATTTCTGTGTAGGAAAGCCCAGGCAGACAGACACGCTCGCCCACTGTTCGGTCATGGTCTAGTCTTCAGCAAAGCTAGAGGAATGCATGGGACTAAGCCAAGGATTCTTTCTAATCCCCAGAGGTTCCCTCCTCCTTGCTTAACTGACAGGCCCACGTCCAATGATATCCAAAGCCTAATCTGATTGTGCTAGGAACCCCATTCAGATGTTGTTCACTCATCACGTTTCCTGCTAATAGTAAATTCACCTCTTTTACATTGGCCCTATTTACCTGCAGGCTTTATGATCCCATTTAAAAATGCTTCCTTAGAATTAATCTTCTATTGGTAGTTTTGCTTTTATTCTTCTTATGGTCTTCCATCTATTAAATTTATAGCACAAGCACTGTTACCATATTAGTAGGGTATCCACATTTTATAAAAATAAGAGTATCTCTCTATCAATAACTGTCACCACCATCATCCTAGAGTTGGTCCCAGGTAAAAGCTAAATAGAAAAGCAGGAGACACGAGAGCCTCCAGGAAATTGTCTACCTTGCGCACGGGGCCTAGAGTTCATCTTTATCCTGCCACTAATGTGCAATTGAATTAGGTAATGCAACCTACTCCTGGTTGTTTGGTCATATTTCTCTCTGAAGAGTCTGATATATAAACTCAGTTAAAAATGCAGGAGGTTGGAAGGTAACCATAGATTTTAAATCCGCAGCTATAGTAATTTATTCTCCCAGGGAAGATATACTGCTTAGGAGGCTGTTATAAATGGAAAACTCTGAGGGACGAGAGCCATCTGAGCCTGGATAACTCTGAAACCAACTAATAACTTCACAAAGAGGAATTTCAGATGAAAAAGACTTATGTATCAGAGAGGAGTAAGGTGAAATAGATATTCTGAAAGCAATACAAAATTTGACATGTGGAGATAAACGCTGAGGTGACATACTCTAAAATCAGCGATTCCGATACGTGTTCTCTTTCCTCTTCTCTCTTTGCTTTGGCGCTGCTGCTTTCTCTTGCCCTGGGCTTGCAGTATCAGCCCAGGTTCGGTTCCTCCTCTCTTTCACTCTTCTCCCTGTTTATACACTTACTTCCTGAGTTCAGTCATTTATTCACAGGCCGCTCTCAAATATATCTAGTCCTGATCACTTTCTTACACTCCCTACAAATTGTAGGCCCCCGGGGTTCGAGCACTGGAAGGAACAGGAAAGGCCATGGAGCCTTCAGTCGTTCTGCACACAGATCCCTTCTGACACATCCTAAACAAATGGTAGGGAGTTTGGAGAGGAAAGCCAGGGGGAAAGGAGCTTGAGTGCTTAAGTGAGGTCATTGGGACCCTCATACGTCAATTCATAGTGTTTCTGTGTTTTCTGTTTTTTCTCCAGGACTGTTGGATTCTCAAGAGAAGTCTCCTCAGGCTTCATGGCTGGTGCTCTGGGAGCAAGGTAGTAGACAAAGCCTAGGGGATCTGCAGTCCACTGTGCTGACTGTCACTTGATCTCCTTGCTTTCTAATCCACTCCTCTCTGCAGCTCCCCGTCGGGCCCGGGGACGCTAAGCCCTGAACTTCCCTGGCACAGTTTCTTTGTAGTCAACTTCCAGCCCTACTGATTATGGAGGCGCTGAAGGGCGGCAGGGCTGTGAGAGAGGGAAATCTGGGGCCGGGAAGGAGGCAACTACACATCTTATGTGCAGACTTTAACCCAACATTCCTATCTTCACTGCCATGCCTCACATCTTAACTTCCTTTTCAACTGCAAGTGCTGAGTCTCCCCCCAATTGTGCAGTTGGGAGCTTGGATTGGCCGCTTTCCCCTCCCTGCCATCCTGGGCAGGGGCCTGCACACGCAGCCTCTGCCACTCGCCTGGCGAATGACCTCCCCGCCTGTTTCCCAGCCTCCAAACACGAGCTAAGAATTCTGGCCCATCGATTTCTCTCCTCCAGTCCTCTCTCGCCCTTGCCGGTTTATACCTTTTTAAAGGCTTTTATTGGCATTTCACCAGGATTCTCAAGAGGCAAAGATAAGAAATGAGACAAAAGGATGTGCGAGTCAAAGATTTGGAAATATTTGTGTTTACATTAGGAAAGCATACAACGTGCTCTTTAAACCCTATGTATGGTCTACTTCTTCAGTTTTCTTTACTATAAAAAATGATGCGAATGATAACACTAAGAAAACTATTTAAAAAGAGCCAGAAAGAAATCTGAAAAAGGTTGAGATGACTTTTGTTTTTAAAAGGGTATGCCAACTCAGCAAGTCTATAGACATCACTTAGAAAAACTAGAACTCTCGGACTTTTGTGGTGATTTTTATTACAGAACTGAAATATTCCTGAACTGAAATGTCACTGTATGTGGCATCACCTTGGGCCTTCATCTGCAATCACTGTGCTTTAAGTCAGAGTCAACACATTATAGACCATGTTGCAATTGCCTGTTTTTATAAATAAGGTTTTATTGGAACACAGACACTTCCATTCACTCACATATTGTCTGTGGCTGCTTGGGTGCTACAAACACTGTTAGTCACACCAGAATTGAATAGTTACAAAAAACATTTACTATCTGGCCCTTTACATAAAATGTTTGCTGACACCTGCTTTAGATAGTTAAGTGGCAGGAATACAAGAGCTAGTGGCTATTTTGTTAAAAAAATAAATAAATGGAGAATTACATGTGAAGAGTAGCAAACATTTTATCTTTATTTCTGAATTAAGTGAAAAGATTATTAAATTATGTTGCCTCTTAAGTATAAGAGGGAAGTAAAAGCAATGCCTCATATACAGATTATATTTGAGCCATGTTAAAGTCAAAATCTATTATAACAGAACTTTTTATATCATTAATCTAATTACATAAAAAATCAAAGTATCTGGAAACCTGATTATATTCATTCATTTTAATCATGGTGAACACAGCGCTACACAAGGAATAAAGGACACCTGAATTTGAGTCTTGTCTTGCTATGAATATACTCTATGGCCTTGGGCACATCGCAATCCCTCTAGATTTAAGTTTATTTGTCCATAAGGACAGGTGATTAAATTGCATGGTCTTGCATCGACTCTGATTCCATAAGGTTGTGGAAACAGTGCAGTTAACAGTGTCGTCCCTTGCACATGATGTTAGGCTGTTCCACTGGTTTTAATATTTAAAAGAACAGATTCAAGCACTAAAATGAGGAATACTGAAGCTGTGACTATATCATGATTTCTCTACTTCTATACTTTATTTGGGTTGCCTTAGAAAAATCATTTATGCAATTCCACGCTCCAGTTTCATTTTTACTAAAGCAGCAATAATAGTGTTTGTATCTTAGTATATCAAAATATACTATTTTTTAAAAAAGCTATTTGGAAAGACTTGGGAGAAAAGAGGTATATAAATATTAAATTTTTGTTTTTAAATTAATTTTAGGCTATTATGATATTTAAAAAAAATACTTAATCTTGCCCTTTAAAATACTGCATATAGAATGCAAATTAAATGCTAAATTTTGCATAGTCCTTGCTCATGTGTGAAGAAATTAGCTATTCTGCATCGTAGACAACTCTTCTGAAATAATGTCACCATGTAATATCACTGTTAGCTTTCCCAGCTGAGAAATGCCGTTTTCATGAATAGTGATAAGAAAGGAATTTGAATGGAATTTTACATTCTCATGCCTTGTTACATAAAATTGTCACTCAGGACTATAAATTTTATCCCTTTTATACCAAATATAAACTATCCATTTCAAACGTGTAGCATAGATTTAGATGCATTTCTTCCTATTTAATTTGTAAATGTCAGGTAAACAATGTTAGGTAAAGAGAACTCCAGATATGATTAGCTGGTATTAAATACATTTAATCAAAACCATGATTTCCTTCCTATTAATATATAACATTAAAGGCCTTACTATTTATGCACTATATAGCAATTGGGAATGTTTGCCTTAGTAATCTAACTTAGAGTATAATTTTTACATAATAAGAATTTTAAAAGGTCTGGACCTTTTAATAATATGGTAATATTACTTCTTTTTAAATATTCTTTCTTAGTGTTTGATAACTTACATTAGTAATTATAATACTCAAATTTTATCTTGATATTTAAGTAGAAAATATGATTTCACATTAAATGAGCTTAAATGTGGGAGATGGTAAATTAATGAAAAATACTCTAAATAAACAGTAGTCATTTTTTTAAAATCCATTTATCTGTGTAAAATACAGGGTTTGGCAAAAATAGTTTTATAGTTATAAGTATGTGAAACACAGAGCTTATTCTTGTATTATTATTTATTCTTGTATTATATATTTTTCCATATAAACAACTGCAAACCTACTTTTTTCTACCCCTGCATAGTGGTCAGAAAAATGTAGTGCTGTTTTGAAGATCCTGTCATTGTACACTGAGCTGAAATTAATTATTTAATAGTTATAAAGGACTATAATACCAACTGCTCTTTACCTGAAGAAGTGTATGCTAACAAAGCCAACCTTGATAACGGTGTCTAATGAAAGTGAAAACCAGATAGAGCAAAGGCAACTATTTTATCAGAATGGAGTTCTTTTATACTATTATTGTCCTTCAGGCTTCCTCACTTCTTATTACTGTTCCATCAAAATAGATTGATGATGTATATTGTTTTACAGTCATGATTTAGGACCACATCTCCGGTCTTGCTTTTATGATAATGGTATATTTTACCTATATCCATGTTTTCACTTCATTTATAAACACTTTCCAGGTTGTCTGTAGCTTTCCCTTCAAGTTCCAGTGAAGCTCAATCTGGTTAACTTTTACAGTGATTTTATCTTCCTCTCATTATTTTCTTCTTTATGTTTAGCCTTAAATGTTTTTTGTTTTGCATCTGAATTTGTACTTTGACTTTTTACATAGAATTTCTCTTCTGTTCATTCTGTGCATTGCAGCCACCACAATATTCTTATCTTAACCAGTGAACAAGATCTGGGATAACTGAGGTTCACTTCCTACATTCTGATGAAACTGTAACTGGTCAAGAGAATCCTTTCATTCACAAAGCCAACTCTCTATGAATCCTGAGATTCTTTACATTGTGCAGGATGCTATAAATTTGTGATAATGTGTTACATAGCCCGTTCTCAGCACCAAAACTCAACATGCTACTGAATTTAGGACAACAATAGATTTTTGTGAAGTTGATATGAGAGCATCTAAGATCATGTAGGTCATAATGATTACTTTTCCTCTCTCTAGATGACATGGAAGGCTATTGGAAAGTTTTGGGGAGAGGGGTTACAACTTGCATTTTAAAAGGATTCTTCTTGCTGCCACACTGAGAATGGTTTTAGGCGACTAAGAACAAAAGCAAGAAGAGTGTCTTAGTTTTTCAGGTCGCTGTCACCAAATATCATAGACTGGTAGCTAGCTTATAAACAGCAAAAATGTGTGGTTCACAGTTCTGGAGGCAGGAAGTCTAAGCGAGGATGCCAGCACAGTCAGGCTCTGGGGACTGGATTTAGGTTGCAGACTGCTTACTTCTTGTCGTATCCTCACATGGTAGAAGGGCCTGGGTCTCTTTCATAAGAGCATTAACCCCATTCATGAGGACTGCACCCTCAAAACCTAGGCACTTCACAAAGACCCTGCCTCCTAATACCATCACACTGGGTGTTAGTATTTTAACATATGATTTTGGATGGAATCAAACATTCAATCCACAGCAAAGAGTTATGAGGCTATTGATCTAGTTCAAGTGAGAATATGGAGGCCTGAACTGCAGAGTACCAACAGTGGAAGTGATAAGAAGTGGTTGAGAATATGAAACATTTTGAAGAAAGAGCCAAGAGGATTTGCTGATGGAATAGATATAAGGTATGAGAAAGAAGGGAAAAAGTCAAGACTGTTTCTAATGCATATGGCAAGATGGATCTGCAATTACAGAAATGTGGAAGGGTAATGAGAGAAGCAGGTTTGCAGGTGACGAATGTAAGAAGCTCAGTTTTGAGTCCTGTTCATTGACTATGCCTAATAGACATCCAAGTGAAGCTTCAAGTCATCAATTGAATGTATGAGTAAGGTAATCACGGGAGAGGACCCAACTGAAAATATGAATTTGGGAATATTCAGAATACCTATGTATTTAAAGCCTTGAGGTTGCATGAGCCCATCTGGAGCTGATCAACAGAAAAGAGAAACAATCTAAGGACCAAACTGAGAATCACCCCAAAATTTACAGATCAGAGAGCTAAGGAAGATTCATAAGACGGAACCTGAAAGGAAGAAGACTGTAAAGAAATCAGAAGACCAGGAGAGTGTGGCATTCTGAAAGTTAAGAGAAAATAAGTGTTGCAAGAGGTGTTTAAATACCTGTCAAATGCTGCTGACAGGTCAAATACAATAAGATCTGGGAATGGACCATTAGTTTTATCAGCATAGAATTAATGCTGCTTGGTGACTTTGACAAGAGCATTCTGGTAGAGAGTAAGGTGAAGAAAGAATAGGTAGAGGGAAATTTTTTAATTGCTGTAAGGAGAAAAGGAAACAAGTGGTAGTTTGAGGAATAAGTGAGGTCAAGAGAGACTAGTTTAAACTGGGGGAAATAATAGGAGTATTTTAATATCCAGAAATGATTTGATAGGTTTGGAATAGAGCCAAGGAATCTGGAATAATGCTAAAGCACTTTCAATAGACATGTCCAGATGACATTGATGAGATAGTCTAGACCATATACTGAGAAACTCTTTTAGTGGGCTTTGAGATTAGGATGAGATGCTGGGACAGACTTGCTATAATGCTGTGGGTGAGATGAAGAAGTGGACTATAGTGAAGCTGGAAAAGGCTCCCTGGGTCTCTGGACTCAGGTTGCTGCTGGATTAAAATACTGGCATATTTTATGTTCTAATTATTTCTTCCTTTGATTCATTTCATGTCTCCTATGAACACCAAAAAGACTAATTAATCTTAACTGAAATTAGAGAATTATCTATAGGTCTTCATTTAGGAGACTTTAATGCCTAAATGACTGGGCAATATCTTTACCAATAGAAACTTGAAACATTTATAACACTACTAATATTTGCGCTTAATTTAGTAGTGTTATGTGCCTACTTCTCAAAGATTCAGAACAATTTATTGGATTCATGTTACCCATATTCCTTGCAAGTAGCTCCTCTTCTATCCTGTTCACTGTAGGTCCTGTTCATTTTAACAGTCCGCTTACCAGAGAGCAAAAAAGGAAGATGGCTAACCTGAAATCAAAATGCTCATGATCAAACATTCAGAATCCTTCATGCTTTGTGTATCTTCAAGGGTAATAAAATAAGTAGGGCAGAGAGTAGTTGGCCTTAAAGAAATAATGTAATAAATTGACAAGAATTTGGCCATTAGTATTAAACATTAATAACAGATAGGGGACCCACATTAAATACAAAATGAGCAACACTTTAGACTTGTGAGAAATTAACACTTAAGTGTGAATTTGTTCATTGCTGCTAGGTCCAAAGCAACAGAAACCCAAGGAATTAATTGACATCCATTCGGGGCAGGAAACTTAGAATGTTTGACACAGTGCCTATCTTGAAAGAGTTTGCAGTTTAGTGCAGAAAGATAAATCTACAACTACTTAATTTTCTAAGTGCTATAATTGAGCAATACACATGGTACTGGGGAAACTGAGGAAGAGAATCTAGCTTAGACTAAGGTAAGGTTTGGGAATGCTTTCCTGGTATGGTAGTCCTGGATTCTGTTTGAGAAGAGTTGTATTCAGAAAGGAAGCAAAGTTGGGATGGAATTTTAGACAAGTGGATATAATGTGCACAGGTATTGAAGCATGTAGAGAACTGAGGCAGCCTAGGGAGTTGAAGAAGTAGATGAGGAAAGACAGGGTGAGATTTAAAAAAAAAAAAAAAAAGGTCTTTAACACTAAACCAAAAAGTTTCAAGTTGATTCTGAAGGTCTCAAGATGTCAATAAAGTGGTGGCCTATGGACCAAACCCACCTTCAAAATAATAGGTTTAAACAACACAGTGTTTATAAAGGAGGCTTGAGTTAGGATTGAAAATCAGAAAAATTCATATAGAATCCAGATCCTCAGTCAGCTAATGAGAAAACTGATGTAACAGGTCCTCAAGGTTACACAACTGGTTAAGAGGCAAAGTCAGAATTTGAATCCAGATATCATTGGCTGCAGAGATTTTGTACATGATCACCACCTTATGATCAAGATTTCTAAGATTTGAAATGTATGGCATGAGATGTCCAAGCAACTGGACATTGGCATATCAAAAAGTTAGTGCCTTCAGTATGATAAGCATCAGAATACTTTCCGCTTGCCCATTTGTTCGGTGGGTTATCATTAAAGAAAGTTAAATTTGGAAGAGACTGCAGAGGACATTGTATATTGAGGTTTTAAGAATCTTTTTGAATGTTCCCTCTAAGTCTGTTTTTGGCAAAGGTATTATCCAACTCCTATGACAAAATGGATATAAGATAGTTTATAGAATTTCCTAAGATACTTCACTTCTTCTGTGTTACCCTGAGATACTGAATGGTCTTCACAACTCAGTGAATGAGTCTTGGTACCAATAACATGGAATTTCATTACTGCATGATTGGAGTGGGTGGCAAGGCCATCAGGGTAACAATGAAATGTTAGCTTTTATAAGTGGGTACTGATTTTCTTACTTTTACATTTGCTTCACTTTCCACGACTGAGGAAAACAATGAACTTTTTTTGTTCCCTTTTCACTTTTAGAGTAGATTATATTTATTTACTTGCATATTTATTTTTGAAAATAAAAAACTCGGGGAAGCAAGATGAAAAGAAAGGGGGAAATTAGTATTCTTACAACCCAGAGATAAACACTATTAAACTTTCTGTATATTTCCTTCAAGATAATTGTATTTGTAAAAATATTTTAAAATTTATATTTCTACGTAAATGAAATATTGGCACACTAAACAAACATTCCAATCATCATTCGAAACCCTCAATTGTGGCTCATTTAGTCAGTTCTAATTTTTCCCTATTAAAAGTACACTAAATTTTTATACATACATATACATATATGACACTTGTCATTTTTATCTTCAAATAAATTCTTAAAAATTGAATTATTAGTTTCTGTGTGATTTAAAGCTTTTAATATATGTCACCAAAGTCCTTGTTCAGAATTTTCAACCAATTCATATTTGCCATCATTTGTTTATTTTATTTTAATTTTTTTGTCAAATCTCATTAATAGAAAAAGTAGTTATCATGCTGATTTAATTTTTACTTAATCTATTTTTATTTATTTTAGTATAAGACATGAGATTGGGAATTATTGATGTATATTTTTCTAAATGATTAGCCAATTATCACAATACCAAATATTTTATTATATTTTCTTCTACTTCAAACACTACATCAATATATTCTGAGTTACTATGTATGTTAGTTTGTATTTCTAGATTTTCTCTTGCATTCCAATTATTTGCTTATTAATTTGTGTGACAATGTATTAATTAGTAATACAAAATACATTTTAAATTTTACCTCAAATGCTCTTCTTAAAACAAAAATTTGGACATATTCTTACAAGAAAAGTTTAATTGGGATATTGAGTGGAATTGTGCTAAATTTATAGATTTACTTGGAATGGATCGACATCCTTGCAATATTGAGTATGCACATCTGTTATCTCTCCATTTATGCAAACTAGTTATATAAAAAGATACTAATTTTCTATAGATTTTTTATATAAGTTCTGTCCATTTTTTAAGGTTTATTACTGGATATTTTATTTTTTATTTTTATTAAGAAGTGGATATTTTCACAGTATTTTTTGATTAAATACAAGATTATTATTGATTAAGATGTATTTAATTTGATTCCACATTTTGTATTTATACATTTGTTTTGAACAGTCTCAGTTGATTCTCTTTGGAGTCCCAATAAATAATCATATCCTAAATAAATAATGTTTGCACTCTCTTCGATCTTCCATTTTTCTAAACAGCTACCTGGCTCTCTCCACTCTGTAAGGCAATCAAAAAGTTTATACTGAAGTGTAGACCAGAGGACATATGTGGAATGAGACCTTAAAGGGTAACCTGATGTGTTTTCTCTCAGGGTCAAATGTCCAGCACCTGTGATTAATGATTCTTTTAAGGGAATTAAAGAAATTATGCAACTCTCATTTGATGTATTTTTCAAGTATATATTCTTTACCATATGTCAAACTTTCTGCTAATGGTACTGAGTAGACTTTTATTTTTTTCCTTTTTCTTTAAGGGTTAATAAAGAAATCTCCTTGAGGCTATAAGAAGATATACAGCAAGATGTTTCAAACGGAAAGAAAAGCAGAGAAATCAATATACACTGGTGCCCTGCATACAGTTTAGCATGGTGCCTGGAACATAGTTCTGGATGAACTTTAAATAAAAGCCACCTCTAAAAGGCCTAGAAAAAAAGTAATAAAAGCTTGGTAAATTGTCTTTGATTATTAACTCTGAAATTAAAGAGAAATTTTTCTAACACTGTCATCTTCCAGGAGCAAAGGAGAAGTGTCATTGCGCGAAAGAATGTCACTGCTAAAAAAAGCAAATAAAAACTCTATCAGTTTAAAGTGACAACATGCTACCACCACCTTTTGCTCAGTCAGCGTCTTTAAGAACAAATTACACTGAACAGTTGTTGGGTTTAAAACTGAAAAATTACAACTGATGACATATCAATTGTTGCTCCGTCTAGAAATTATTTTTGTTCCTTTCTCCTTAAGTTTTAGGAGGGGGGAAAGGAACTATTAATCGTTCCCTCTCTAGGCCTGTTTCTCAAAGTAGGAAGGATTGATGTCTATACGGGGATAATTGGACTTTGAATATGGCCCCTGACATATTTAACTCATTTCCTTTTCTTGAAGCAACATAAGCTACCACTGCTTCCATTATCATAGGAAATGCAAATAAACGACTCGTCCTTCAGCCTAAAAAATATAGTGGCTTGAGCCAAGAGATAGTTAGGAAGAATAAAGTTAAATCTGACCTTCAGCATGTTTTATTATAGACCACTCCTTTAGAGAATGAATTCTTAGGCTTTAAGATCATCAATTTATTTTGAGATGTCAATTTAAGACAGGGAAAAATGTTGAAGGCAATGATACTGTCCCACTTTAAAGTTCTTGTGAGTCTACTTAAATGGTTATAATAACACATGCTGTAGAAATTTTCTATATTTGTTTTAAAATTACTGCTATGTGAATATATATTATTCTTGGTAGGATGGGCATCTTCATATCTAGGGCATCCCACTATGATGACTGATTATGTTCCAGCTGGTCTTTCTCTACTTAGGAATGAAATTTTTTACTGGCGTAAATTTAATCAGACAATCTTGTTAAAAGTGGCACCGGTCCCAATTCGATGAAAGTTTTGAAAAGAGAAAGTAAAGGAAGAAAGACAAAAGCGACAGTCTTTAATATCAGGAACGTCTGCAATATGAGCTCTAAAATAAGACAGCCTTTGATTCACATTCTGAATTCATCACTTACTGGTTCTGTGATTTTTCAAAGTGCTGTGGAACTCCTCTAATTCTTGGTTTTCTTTAAGTTGGAGAATAATATTAATAGCAATATTTTAAGCTTTCAGTGAGGATGAAAGAAGATACCGTCTGCATGCATTTAGCTGAGTATCTCACGTGGGAAGTAGGCAGTAAGTATTTCCTTCTATTGTTGCTGTTTTCCAGCCTTAACCCTAAACATAACCTCAACCCAAACCCTACCCCTAAAACTAAAGCTCACCCTAACCCTTATGCTAAACCAAAGCTAATGCTAGTTCTAATCCAAAAAATATTTTCCAACCAGTGTCAAAAAATGATTTGCAAACCACCTATATCAACATCACTTGAGGTACTTACTAAAAATACAAATTCTGAGTCTCTCTCAACACCAAGTGTCTCAAGATCTCTAGGGTTGAAGCCTAGAAACCTGCATTTCTCACAAGAACTTCAGGTGATGTTTATGTACATTGAAAATTTAAAAACATTACTCAAGGACTTGAACTTTGTTTTTTAAAGGTTACTTTCTTATTTAGCAGTAAAGTCATTCTTCGCTCCTTCATCTTATCAATATGCTCAAAATGAATGTGCACCACTGAGGTTTGTATTTAAAGAGCCCAGGCCCTCTCCCACCCATCTTAGCTCAGGCCCATACAAAACTGCCTCCAGCTTCCTTTGAGTCTTAATCTCTTCTCTTCCTGAGCATTACCAGTTGCATCTTTCTAAAAAGCTTCATTAGACACTGTTGTTTTCAATTTTATTTTATTTTTTAGTTTTTAATCATTCTCTACATGATAAATTCCAAGTTCCTGAACATAGAAATCAAAATCTTAAGAAATAGGCCTCTAACTCTTTTTAGCCATATCTCCATTCTGACCCTGACACAGTAAACTCCGCTGAAAGAGCAAAAGTCAGCATTTCCAGTTACCAGTTCTGCCTGGCTTCAATGTCCTTCCTTTAGTCAACAGATGACTTTACATTTCTCCCCATTGAACTCATGTCCACGATCCAGTTTGAAGGCCGCTTCCTCCCAAGAGCTTTTCCTAATCTCCCCAGCTGGAAGAGATTACCTTCTTAAAGCCCTTAGTGACACTTTTACAACACATAGATGTTTATTTTTGTATTACGACCCCTATTAGGTTTTTCATTTCTTACAAAGTATCATCACTTATGGTGCTTGGAGTAAATTCTGGACTCAAGGTGATTATTCTGTAGTTACCCCTATACTAATAAGTGATAGTAATGTGTAAGTTGCAATAATAGTTTTCTAGAGACACTCAACTTATGAAATATTTCCTTTTGTCCCTTGTAATTGCTATTGGAATGCAAAGGTGTTCTTATTTTGTTGAATGTATTTGGATTTTAGAAACCATCCCATCTAACATTCTCACTAGACTTGAGAAACCTGAGAACCACAATGACTTGCCCAAATCATACTGTTAAGGATGACTTAGGTCCACAAGTATGTTGGACTAATTCTCTGTCCAAATTATCTACACATGTATTTCATCATGGATTAATGTATTTATTTCTCACTTTTGGATGAGCATTGGTATATACATTTATTCTGTTGATTCAGTAATCCTGTGTAATTAGCAATCACATAGTCTCACTGCCATAGACCAAGAGGCATTGATCTTCATGCTTAGGAGACTGTCATTGACTGTGCTTTAGCTGAACTCTACATTGAGTTCTGCTTTGGGCCAGCTGGGCTTAGCAGCACAGTTGGATTCAGGTTTTCTTCAAGTGTTTTCTTTCTGGGGACAAACTAAAGGGGCAGCAGCTACCTGGGGAGTTTGTTTTTTCTTGGTATGTCACTGGACCTTAAGAAACAGACTGACTGCCACACTATCATGCCTGCTCACATTCAGTTGGCTAAAAGGAGTAATTTGGCCAAGCCCAATATCAGTGTTACTAATAGGGGGGACATCAAAGTCACATGGCAAAGTGCATAAATGTGTAGAAAGAATGTGAAGAATTGAGAACAATGATCTACCTACAACATGTGTCTTTATAATTAGTTTTTATTATGTTGACATTCGTATTTGATATTTGAAATATGAATATGTGTCAAAATAGTTAATTTATAAAGATATAATTATAGATATTCCTTGTAACAAGTGCCACTTGTAAGAAAATAAGTTTAACCAATATAGAATTTTAGTTTCTATATCTCCATTATAAAACTGAAAAAATATATAATCAATTTTGTCTTCATATTTGACAAAAATGTTTATGTGACTGATCTATGCTAATTATTCTTTATTTCTCATAATTCTACTAGTCTGAGAAATTACAAAGGTTTCATTCATGCTAGCAATTTAAATGAGTAAAACTATGTTTAAAAATATTGAAGAATTTGGGTTTGTTTTCTATTTGAACCAATCAGAACAATGATATTGTATAATTTTTAATCTGTAGTGATAAAATTCATTAAAAAATTGCGTGAGATCTGAATTTTAAACAGTAACAATGTTTAACTCTGATGTCTGTTGCCCAAAATCAGTATCTAAAAACCCTCCCTTAAAGAAAACATTATGGAGCATATTTATGTATGTACAGTACAAATTATTTTACATATTTAAGTTGTCTTCCATGTGAAAATGGTATTATAAAACAAAGTATTCGACATTTATTAATTTTACCAAATCTTCCCCTCTCTCAGTGTTTGCCTGTAGCTGCCATAGTCTGTGCAAAATATTATATAAGAACACTTTGTTAAGCTCTATTATGCAATCTTATTTCAAAAAGTTTACTGCTCACCATGATACTTAATAAGATCTATAACTATGCATTTAACTCTACTTATTGTTAATAATACTAGGAGAGTCAAATTCTTAAATTCCTTTCAATCCCCTTCTATGCAAGATTAAATAGTTTTAGAAAGTTCAAAATAAAAAGCAGAATTTAGGGCTTAACTGTTTCTTTGTTTTTCTTTCTTTCTTGGAAATGAATATGGAACTCATAACAGTTGTACAAAGGTCATGTAAGAGCTTGGGTCTGAAAATTCAAGATGAAAATTTTGTTAAAGGGTATTATTTTAACACATTTAATAATTCAATACTGAATTATCTCTATTATTTTATGTCTGTTTGTATTGACTATCGAAACCCTTAGCCCACTTTGTAGCTTTGTTTTTCTTTTATCATATATAGCTTAATGACCACTGGTTCTCTCTCTTTGTTCCAGGAGTTCTGAAAAGGGTAACCCATCAGGTATGTTACTTGCCTGCAGTTGCCTTGAGTAGAGAAGAGGTAAGAGAGATCCCATAGGAACATGGGTCTTAACAACTGTCATTACATCATTCAAGAAGAAACACAAATAGTCATTTATTCCTGTCTAACCATTTTGATTTTCTGCTGTCTCTATAAGGTGGGGTTGAGAGGTGCGAAGAGTGTTCTAATTTGAGGTAATTTGTGATGAAAATAAGTAGTTTATTTATATATAATTACTCAATGTTTTATTGATTGATTTTAACTAAGTTTCAGGTCTATGTCATACAAGGGCTATGTGCAAATTACTCTGAAGCTGTTGTCAACTTTGGCAATGTTGGTGCTTTAAAAAAAAAAGTTGGCTTTCATTAGAATTATTTACTCCTATTCAAATGGAAAAGTGTTTGAATTTAACATCCTACAAAATGAGGAATGGTACTGCATCAGTGCCCTGGTCCCCTCTGATAATAGGATATGGCAGTAATAAAGGATTGTGCTTAGTTATTATTTATTTTTATATACCAATAGTCATAATGATGAAAATACAGAGTATATTCATGAGGGTCTTCACTGTAGAGCATGGGTCAAGACATTTATGGAGATATTAATTTATGTAGAGCAAATGTGTTTTCATTGCTATGAAAGAGTTAGGAAAACAAGAGCTGCTTACTTTGCCATCTCTACTTCACTCCCTTCCTCCCCTTCCTCAGTCCAAAAAATAGTCAGAATTTGTGTTCTTTTTGTTACTTGCAGATAAACTCTCTTCCTAGCTTTTGTTTTTTAAAATCCTCAGTTTATCGAGGGGCTATGCTAGAGGCTGAAGAGAAAGGCAGAGGAATGGGGCAGAAGCATCAAAGCAGAGGAAGAAGATTGTCTTAAGTAGGGAGGGGATAAAGGGCTGCTGAACCCATGATTAACAGGGATCCATGGCTGAGTCCTCACTGGAACCCCAAGAGTATGAAATAACCCGGGGGAGCGTGGCTGAGTATATGGCTCTTCCAGGAAGGCTGATCTCAAAGGACTTGACAAAGACTCCTTTGACTGACACTACCTATCTTCAAGAAGACTTAGGTTTATTGAGCATGCCACCAAAGTCATACTTGGCTGAAGAACTGAGACCTCCCCCCCCCCCCATTTTCTAGTCATCATGTAAAACTCCTGGCTGCCTGTGTGGTCCTAGAGAGGCAGATGAATGTTGCCAAAATGACCGAAGTTGAATTTCTTATCAGCCAAGCAAGAAGTGGCTTGGAGTCAGATTCCGTTGAATTTGATGACAAAAAAGATAGCGTGACATTTCTTGCTTGTATGTTTGGGAACAGAAAATTATAATGGCAGCACGTATTGAGCAATAAAAATTCTTTTGCAAATGAACTATGAACATAATTTTGAACAATTAAGTTAGAATTATTTTCTTCTGCTATAAACATCTTTGAATGTGTAGTTCAGATTATGTATATGAAATGTTCGTATGTGTTGCAATCGAGTGAAAATAGTGTTAAAGCATGTTAGAATGCTTCATTGTAGATGAAAATTCTCAGAACTTTTCAATGCACAAAAAAATTTAAAGCTCCCAAATTTGCTTTTATAAATCCAAGGGATAAAACCTAAATTAAAAAAAAAAAAAAGTACAGCATTCTTTATCACTTATTTGTGTACATCACTACATATTCTGGAGGTTTGCCTTTACAAAGTTTAGTTATTTTATGGGACAGTCCAGTGAACTTGTCACCATTTGTGATATAGTGAGGGGAAAACACTCAACTGTGTGTCAAGCATCCTGACTCGAGTCCCAATTTCTCACCTTCACTCTGTGCACCTAGATTGCTTAGCTTCTCTGATTCTCAGTGGTATCATCTATAAATTTAAAAGGTTGTAATAAGATATTCCAAAGCTTCAGCCAACTTGAATTCTGTATTATAATAATAATTTCTAAATACTTTATTTCCCTGGGGTTTAGGCATATATCCTACAAACTGCCATTCATGTATTTAGATGAATGCCAGTTAGAGGAGTAACTATAATAATTTCCCTATTTTATTGTCTTCAGAGTCCATTTGAATTACACACCAAAGTAAGTTCAATACTACTACATTAAACTTACACCAATATTTGAACAAAGGCAACACCACCCTACCCACCTTGTTTTATTTACAAGATGCCCTCCAAATGGTTTAAGTTGTTTCAAAGGAAATCCACAAAGACTCCCTTATATTAAAATTATCCAACAAGATATGCTGCCAGCATTGATGCGGCTACAAAGGATGAGATCTGAAGGTGTTTTACACAATGGCAGTGTCTTTGAAATAAGCATCATCTTTTAGTGCAGATATTGTATTCAATTCACTAAATACAAGGAAGGTATGTTTGCCTTATTTAAGATTTTCTTAAGAAGTGCTCTTTTCTAGAGGTATCTGTTAGACATGTGCCAGCTGCTAACCAAAGACCCAGAATATCAAAGTGCCAGCATGTTTTTGAATGTAAGGAGCTGGAATATTTGCTGAAAATCAGTTCAATAATTATAATTACAGTGCACATAGATATTCTTTTGGCAAAATAGCTTTTGTCAATGGGAACTGTTTGCAATATTTTTTAAAAATATATTTTTATTGATTTCAGAGAGAGGAAGGAGAGGGAGAGAGAGATAGAAACATCAATGATGAGAGAGTCATTGATCGGCTGCCTCCTGCACGCCCCTGACTGGGGATCGAGCCTGCAACCCAGGCATGTGCCCTGACCAGGAATTGAACCTCGATCTCCTGGACCCTAGGTCGATGCTCAACAGCTGAGCCACACCGGCCAGGCTGTTTGCAACATTTTAATGAGACTAAAACAAAGGCATTTACTTGAAATTGGAATACTCAGACTTGTTCTCAGGATTTGAGGGCAGGAAAGAAAGAGCAAGATAGTAATTTAATTTTGTGATTAGGAAAGCTGAAGCTGAAGCAGAGACATCTTTAACTGAGCTCCACAAACTTATGGAGTAGTAATGTTACGTCTAGAACATAAAGAATCTTAAGCCAGTTTTCTTTCATTCGATGAAAATAGGTAAAGTCAGATGGATTAATTCTTTCAGTAAAATTTCTGCCAGTATCTTGTCTTTACTTAACTATAAGAATATTTAGCCAGTAAAGCAAGTTTATGCCCACTTCTTAAAGAAATAATACTATAAATAAAAGACACAAGATAATACTACTGTGGGGGTGGGGGATATAGCCTGTTTTATGAAGAAAGAATAATATCTTTGGTTTCCTTAATCAATAGAAAATAAGCTAAGCAGTCAACCAGTAGGAAAACCTTATATGAATAGACAAATATGTCAGAAATATTTTTCTCTCCCCCTCTATATTTAAAAAATGTATTTATATTTACATATATACACACCCTAAAGTAACCATGTTTTTAATCCATGATTTTAAATTCTCAGCTCTTTCCTTTATAGACCCCTAAATTATGCCCATTTATAAGCCTTCAGTTGGAAAGCAAATCTTTTGTAATATAACATAACCCACCTCCTGATAATATTCACAGCCACTTCCTAAATTCCATATGTTGTGTTCACTTTACCAAACAAAAAATTCAAGTCCCCCTTCTTTGTTATTTTCCTAGAGATAGGCCACTTCATTAAACTAGAAACTTTTTGTGAACAAACCAACCATTACAATGAGATTACAGATACCAAATATACATACACATTCTACCACCCCCTTTATTCTCAAAAGTGTGGGAGAATAGAAGGGAATAAGTGAGAATGAAAAAGTTTGGGGCCTAGGAAGGTTTTCCCTATGCTTTTAGTTCTTCTGGCTGGCTGAATTATTCAAATGACATACAGCAAATGAACATGAGAAAGTAAAAATTTAATAGGTGAGCACGTGGGATTCACATAAGCATGAACATCCCAAAGAGAGTGAGTCAAAATGAGGCACATATATCATCTTGGACCAAGGAGGGGGAGGCAGGCAATTCATAGGCAGATGAGACAAATCAATCACCTGGAAAACAAATTCCTGCAGGGTCCCCAGAAACAGTGGGACACAGGAACAAGATCTGTGCTTGGATCCTTCCTGCCCACCACACTTAATTCACATGTGCTGAGGTGAATGTGCTAAGGTTTGCTTCCTGAAGTGTATGAGTGATATTTCTTTGAAAATGTTCCAGAATTCGGAGAAATAAGTTTCTGTTGTTTATAAGCCACCTGATCTATGGTAGTTTGTTACGCAGCCTGAACAGACTAAGACACACATGTAAAACAAAGTGAAATACCTACATGCACACAAACGTAGGGGTTCAGAACTGCCACCCCAAGTTGTGCCTCAGTGGTATGTGGATTATTTTGACCTAAAGACAACTGAGACCCTATGCGCTCAAGAGAAACCTCTCTTTCCTGCTTAACTATCTAGAAAAATTTAAATTGGGAGCCTGATCCATGATATGAGTTATCACTAGAAATAACTTTTTACCTATCTATGTGGTAGGACAAAATAATAAACGACTGAAAGTGTGTTCTCTCTCCCTGCAATTACCTTCTGAAGCCCCAAGATGTCTTACCTCATTCCTAGCTCAATATGTCTTATATACCTCAGTTTCCCTTTTTGTCTTAGAACCTCCCAAGCACGTGGGGTCTCTGACTGTCTCCTTCATATGGTGTTCCCATGACAACCTTTTGACAACCATACCCACTCCAACCTGCCTTTTTTGTTGTTGTTTTTTTTGTACTTATCTGTCAAAATGAAAAGCTATTAGCTTTATGTTGACCCTTAAATAGTTTTTTAATTTTTTATTTTATCATTTCAAAATATGAGCAAACTGAGGAACTACTCAAGAGCTGTCAAATCTCAGCCCTATCTGGGTAATTCAGTTGGTTAGAGTGTTGTTCCCATACCTCAATCTCTGGTTAGGGCACATACAAGAATCAACTAATGAATGCATAAATAGGTAGAACAACAAATCGATGTTTCTCTCTTTCTCTCTCTCTCCTTTCCTTTCCTCTCTCTCCAAAATCAATAAATTAAATTAAAAAAAAAAAAAAACACCACCAAACATCAAATCTCTATAAAGAACATTCCCTGATATTTTAAGTGAGAAGCAATTTCCCATTTCCCATTTTCCTGGGTAAGCTCATCAAGGCTATAGTTAGATGCCTGATAACAGACTTAGGGCACCACAAAAGAAAGGCAAAAATGAAGACTGGGAAAAGTCAGGGGATGGGGCCCTCCACCTATGACTTCAGATAATATTGATGCAATTTTTCTACCATATTTATTATAACCTTTTCTTAGGAAACAGCATCTTTTATGTCCACATGGTAATATTGAATCGGTATCATTAGCAGCCCTAGTAGTAAACTGCTTGAAAATTGCTGTTTTGACTTTGCTCTAATAATTTTCAAAAGTATTTTGGTTGCGAGCTCGATCCCCAGTGGTGGAGGGGGGGGGGGGGGGCTTTGCAAGAGGCAGCCAATCAATGACGACTCTCTCATCATTGATGTTTCTATATCTTTCTCTCCCCCTTCCTCTCTCTGAAATCAATAATTTTTGGAAAGTTTAATGTACTCTCTCTCAGCACCCTCCTCTCTATCCCCATCTCTAGAAGGCACTAAACCACCTCCACCTAGATTTGATTTAATTAACAGGGAACATTAGCACATTAAAGGCTTCGATAACTGCTCACAGTTATTCTTTTTGTTTTGTTCAGTTCAACTCAGCGTTTCTCAAACTTTCAAGCCTACCCTGGGAACTTTTTCTATTTCTTTTCCAGATAACATCTACTAGTATCCCAAGATACATACTTCCATCAAGACCAACCTTGGGAAACCCTGTTTTTGTTTTTAAATTATTATTATGTAACCACAGTTGTTCAGACTACACATTAGAAAGTGCTTAAAATCAGACCTGGGCAATCTGTCAGCAATTATTCATGGTGTTGAGGGGCACAGGAATCAAATGCACTGAGGTTTGTGGCTGTTGCTCCACTTTCTGGCTCTTTGACTTTGGGTGAAGGCGAATCCTTTCACTTTCAGCTTCCTCCCCACTAGTACTGCTCTTGCCATGTTGTTCTAAACATCCAGTCAGAGCATCCAGGCAGCATATTAAGTGCTCAGTGCACAGCTTAGCACAGAGAACTCAATAAATGATTTTTCCCCCTGCCGTTTCTCACCCTCTACATTTTACAAATAAAACAGTTAAACATTTACAAAAAAACCTAATTAAAAATTTTTTCCCCATCCAAGTTTTTATAAATTCCAAGGAAATGATCTTATTTTACTCATTTTGGGTTCGTGGGCTACCTGTGATTTCCATGACTACTGAAGAATAACTTTACATGAGTCTAATTACAAAGCAGATCAATTTTTAGAGCAAATGTCCTTGAAAATGTCTCTTTAATTTCCATTTAATTTGAACAGATGCGTTTGCAGTCCTCATTCATGCAAAACTCCCACTGACATCACTTAGTTCCAAACTAAATTAGGTAACGTAAATGATAAAAGCAGGATCGCTGAACAGACCCAAGAATACTGTGCTCCTGTTGTGGCTCCACAGCTTAAAAAGCTGGGATAAGAGGACTCAGTGGAGGAACAAAAAAATGATAAAAACATTGAAAGGCAAGACCTTAAATGAAAGCATAAATGAAAAATGTAGAACTTCAGGCCTTGTCCTGGATAGTCTGAGATAGGTTTTACTGGAAAGAGTAATAGATTCCATCTTGCCCTGAACATACCTCAAGTTAACTGCATTTATTCTATGTGTAATTGGTGGATGCTTAGTTGGAGCCAAGTTCAGTTCTAGGCAGGCTTGTAAATTAAGTAATGAACAAGACCACCAGGATCCACTCTACATTCCTAGAGCTTATGTTTTATGGTGGGGAAAGGGGAAGGAAGGGAGGGTCAGGGAATCAACAAAAACCAGGGGCATGTATGTAAACAAGAAAATGTTAAGTTAAAACCTATGATGAAAATAAAACTGATTAATATGCTAGAGAGAGAGTTAAGGGGTGGTCACAGAAGACCCCTCTAAAGAGATTATATCTCTACTTGTAGTTTATGCTTTTCATTTTGGGGGGGAGTATATTACCCGTGTATTCCTAATATAACACAATGCCTGGTACACTGCGATGGTGAGTGATGAACAAAGAATTTAATATGAGAAAATAATTTAAACTTCAGCAGAAGGAATTTAGTTTAGTTGTTACTAAACATAAGCCAGTCCTGAAGTGTTAAATCCCTAAGTGGTATTTTAACTGAAAGTTCTGGATTTCCTTTGAGCCTTAGTCTGCTTTGGCTGCCATAACAAAACACCACGGACTGGGTCACTTACACAACTGAAATTTATTAGTTTGGAAGATTGGAAATTCAAGACCAGGGTGCCAGCATGGTCACGTTCTGCTGAGAGCTCTCTTCCTGGCTTAGCTTTTCCCTGTGTTCACTTGGCATGCATGCTGGAGAGCGAGGGGAGGAGGTAAAGAGGGTCAGAGGAGGGGTGGGGTGAGAGGAGATCCCTCTTTCTTCCCCACCTCCCCCTCCTCCTCTCCCTCCTCTTCTTCTTAGACCACTAAACCCATCATGAGGGCCCCACCCTCATGACCCTGATTTAACCCTAATGACCTCGCAAAGGCGTCATCTCTCAATACCGTCACACTGGGGAGTAGGGCTTCAACATATGAATTGGGGGGGAGGGTGGCACAAACAATCAGTTCATTACACTTTGTTTTTAGCAGCTTTAAATATAGGGTATGTCTACCAATTCCTTCAGTGGTTATCACTCAGCTGGGTGATGGGAATACAACTATTGATATCATCCCTGTGGGAGGCATTTTGCATAAATTAGAATGGGAAATATGTTCAATCTGTGATGGACATGTTTTTAAAAAGTTCTTATATTTAGCCTCTAAGAGGGACCTCACTGATCCCAGCCTCCTTGTATTCACACCTTTCTCTATCATGTTATACTCTGCATATGGCAGAATTGATGGTCTGCCAATTCCAAGGTTAGGTTGCAAAAGACTGTGGCCTTCATTGGGCTTTGTCCCTTTTGCATTATGTGCACTGGGGAGCGATGTCATCAGTAGCCCTATGTAGAAACTCATATGGTAAAAAATGGAGCACTCTGACCAAGGGTCACAAGGAACTGAGATAGCCAACCACCACATGAGTGAGCGTGGAAGTAGATTTTCCAGCTCCAGGTGACTGCAGTTTAAGCCCACAGCTTGACTAAAACTTCCAAAGAGACGCAGAACTAGAAACACCCAACTAAGTTGCTCCTAGATTCTTGATTGACAGAAACTGTGAGATAATAAATGTGGAATGATTCAAGCTGTTCCATGTGGTTGTTCACTGCAGATAGTTTGAGAAACAATGATCTAGAGTATTCTTGATCAATGGTCAGATATTGAAGGCTTAATTAAGAACTGGCAAGCTCTTATTAAGTATTGCTCTGTGTGGTAGAACATAGGAGAGTAGTTAAGGCATCAATAACAAAGTAGATGAACTATTATTGATGCCTTTTCCTGCTGTAAGATTAAATTATCCAGAATCTAAGCACTGATATTTTCCATTACATCATGGATGATTCAAATAACAAGCTATTTATAATGAATGTCATGGCCTTTTCCTCTATTTTAACTGATAATGATCATTATTTTAAGAATTCTGAGTAGATTTCAGTAGGAGTGGGTGTGAGAATATGTATGTATATGAAAGAAAGAATATCTTTGGTTTAATTCTGAATGCAAAGATTATTTTAGATCTCATCCACACACATACCTGATGCAATCGAGTCTGCTTCCTGAATGCCTTCCTTGTCAGAAGTGTCAGATACAAATCTTTCTTAACAAAGGTAAGATTCATTCACAAATAACTTATTTTCTGGCCGGGCTATGTTGCTCCCAAATATATTTGACAAACCAATGATCATTGATATTATTTGACACAATAGAAGCAGGGAGTAATTTTAATTTAGAATATAAATGTGAACCAAGAATGAAAACCTGAGTTTTATTTAGGATGTGTCACACAGATACAAAGATTGGTAGCGCTCTTTGATATGCTCACATGAAATGCCTGTAGTCAAACGGTTATTTTTAAACTTGAGAAGAAATTCAGGACAAAAGGAACATTTTAGATATAAAAGGGAACTCAGGAAGAACATAAAGAAGTGAAATCACTATTACAAAGTTCAAAGACATATTTTTCTTCAAATACCAAGCAACTGATTTAAGTATCATTGGTGACCCTCATTCAGGGAAGACTCTCTAGCTTTTAAGGAAGTGATGGATGTGAGACCTTTTTTTTTTTTTTTTTTGCCCCCTTTTCAGAAACTGCTCTGTTTTGGACCACTGTTTTACTTTCTTGAGAATAAACAGACAAAATTTAGAGCTTTGGAAAAATGCCGACTTACAGAGCCCACAAGAAGGAGCTCCCCTGATGCTACTTTGGGGTCAGAACTGGGGGAAACAACCTATTTCAGGAAGGCCTCCGAGAGGAGGTACTTTGGGAAGCCAGCCTAGTATAATATTCCTCTCAATGTCTAATACACATCAAAGGTTAACTTTATTGTTAGTGATTTAGATCGTTCTAAATCAAGTTGTGTTCCAGGAGAATAAAGTTTTATTTCTAAAATGTACTTTTTGAATCCTTTTATGCCTTTGTTACTACTGTGTCTTTTACTTTTTAGGAAAGCAGTGCAACCACACCTGTGTCTCCCACTGCACTCTAGACAGCTACAAAAGTGGAGACTGGTGAACTCTGCTGATGTTTTACCGTTTATTTTAAAGCTACCAATGGCATCCCTTCAGTTCTAAAAGTTACGTGAGGTCCTTTTTCTACAGGAAGGTAAATGATTTATGTTTTGTTTCTTGAAAATATCTGTGGTTCTTACAAAACTAACTTTAATTTTAACTACTAATTTGTTTATCCCCAATGGATTAAAAAATATAACTGAGACACATGCATGTTATAACAAGCCATTACAAGTCCTACAAGGCAAATTTAATTATCTTTTACATCACAATTCCAATCAGACCTACTAGAGGAACATGTCTTTAATAATTTAAAATGGATGTGTATCATTTTTGGTGATAAAAAAATCAATATTTATAAGTAAATATAGCATCTATAAAAAAAAAAAGTGCAGGTATATATTATCCATTCTCAATGAGGGTGAGATTGCCCCAAGTGTTGAAAATTGCTTCTTAGAGGGATGGATGTTAGGTATTACAATGATCGGTGACCCTCCAAAGGATTACACTACATAAACAGATATATAGTGTATCTGTGGTACTAAAATTTAGTGGGAGGAAGGTATTTATGAATTAAAAAATGCCCAGAAATCCTCCTTAGGGGAAATAATAATAAAAAAGTTGAGAAACACTGATATGTGTGTGCTGGGTCCCAGTTTCTACTGAATTAGAAACTCTATGGATCCACCCAAGAGCCTGAATTTTTAGCAAAGAGTTTCTCATGTAATATCAAATTTGAGAACCAAGGATAGCCTACTTTATTCAGGTTTTTTTTTTTTAATATGTTTTTATTGATTTTTTAAATAGAGAGGAAGGGAGACAGAGAGAAATATCATTGATTGGTTGCCTCCTGTACCCCCCCTACTGGGGATTGAGCCTGCAACCTGGGCATGTGCCCTAACGGGGAATCAATCGTGATTGATTGATTACCTGGGTAAACGCTCACCACTGAGCCACACCAGCCAGGCAACAGCCTACTTTTTAATAGCAACATTACCATAATTAAATTCCAAAATATGAAACCATTATACTTTGTCAAAACCATTCCCTTATTGGTAGGTATTGTTGTAGTTGCTTTTACATTTCCCCCTGTATAAATAGTACTTTAATAAATGTCCTCGCACATTGCTTTTATTTTTATAGCATGGATTTCCCAAATCAGAATTATTGGGTCTAATTTTAGAGTCTAATAGATAGTCTACATTTTAGGGCCTATTAGATATTGTAAACTTACTTTAAAAAGATTGCTGAAAGTCACTAAGCAGCAGTTTATGAGTTCCCTTATCACAACATTGGCAATCCTGAGTATTAAAAATGTTTTTCCAACTTGATGGGATAAAAATATTCTTTATTTTTAAAATGTATAATGTCTTGACTTCTAGTGCAGTTAAGAAATGTTTTTTTTTGTGTGTGTTTTATCATCTGATTGCATTTCCTCTACTTGGGGAATTTGTGGATATTCCCCAGCTGACACTGACAGGGGTGGGAGTGGGAGCCAACACCTACACAGCGTCAGTGTCCTTGTTACCCTTATCTTGCTCTCCCCTCCTCTCAAATTCCTGCTTCTCTTCCTACGAGGAACCCACTAAAACCATTAATTAGTTTTTACCATTCTGGCAGGCCTCTAAGTTTTCATTTGGAATTATACTCACCTATTCATTTCCTTTACCCATTTGGTTATTTAATAGTTTGCCGTTTCCTTATCTATTTGATGTAGCTCAGTGCAAACGAGGCCATTAACAATTTGCTTTATATAGTATTTTTTTAAAAACAGGTTATAAAAGTTACTACTTTACTTAATAATTAATCCAATTGGAACACATTTTATGAAATTTTAATCATAATAGTCATTTAAAACAAGCAATGCTATTTTAATTCCCCCCCCTTTTTACAGCTTTTAGAAATTTGCTCTATTTAACAGCATGCATTTTCAATATGTTATAATAAATTAACGGCAGAAAAGCCACTAATGAATATTATTTTACTTTATTATATAACAGCAAAGGACCTATAAAGGGTTAAATAGCTTTATATTCAAGTTAAAAACTTTCCAAACTCAGAAATGGATTTTTTTTTTTTTTTGGGGGGGGGGGGGAGTGGCTTTCTCTCAAGAGCTCTTATTTCAAAACCCAAATGGGATTTCAAAATACACGTAAATAAATGTCAAAGCCTCTTGGCCTCTGCTCTGCCATTCTATGCCTGAAATCCTGCCAAAATGAAATTTTCCATTCAAGAAGGGTTGGCACTTACTAAGCTGATTTTTTTTAAAGACTCACTTTCAAAAGGAGTGGAAACTTTGGGCAACTTTTGACGTCCCCCTCTGCGGATAGTAGATGTTTTTCACAATGACACCACTTTCTGAAAAAATAATTTTCAGTCCGTCTGCTGCCTTCAGCCACTAGCTCTATGGGTTCTCCCAGGGCCACGCATAGAAGATACACAGCAACCAAACTAAAAGGTCGTGTCTCACTAAGTATCACAGCACAGAAAGGACAGAAAGGGGACAGAAGAGAAAGTGGGGGAGGGAGAGGGGCTTGGTCCAATACTTCACTTGCTAGATGGGCACCTTTTTCTGAAAAAGGCATACTATTTGAAGAAACTGAGCTGTAGTAGGGACTGGCTGTCTGGTTACTCATATAACATATTCTCTTAGTGTTAAGGTCAAATAGTGAAAGGCGGGATTCATTTACAAGCCCCAGGAGGGAGCACGGAGTCCCCGCACGGCGCGGAGAAAGCGGAGGCGGGCGCGCGGCCGCGGCGGGCCAGCCCCCTTTGCGGGAGGAGCGGGCGCGCTCCGGGGGCCGCGCGGGCGGCGCTGGGGAGCGGAAGCTGAAGCTGCCAGCCCGCGAACCTGCGCTGCTCCTAAGCTCTGAAAAGTTAGCAAGAACCTGCGGGGTGCATCAGAGGTAGAAATAAAAATTACAGAACGTCGAATGAGAAAAATAGAAATCCGTCTGCTGTTTGCACTTCCAAAGCTTGAAGCAACAGTTGCGAGTTTGTCTTTCAGACTTTCTCCCCGCTCGTCTTCATTCCTCCTCTGGTCGTTCGCAGCTTTTCTCCTACGCAGTGCACCCTGGAATTATCCCCCTGGAAGCCTCCCTTTAATTTTGATCCCCCCCCCCCCACGCGTCTCATTGCTCCCAGACCTAAGGCTTCTTTTTCTCATCTTCTAGTATTTGTTCTGGGACAGGACTTAGAGGAGGTTGCGAGTCAGAAAAAAGTTTTGTGGTTTGGAAAACTTGGGCCTTTGTTGTGTCATTTCCCCTGCCCCACCACGCCTTCAACCACGTGACCGAGAGAGGCCGGAATTTTGTGAATGGAGCTGCAAGGGGGCTGCAGGGGCGGGAGAGGCTCCGCCTTCTTCCCTAAAGCGGCCAATCTCTTAGCGGAGCGCTGCGGGGTCAGCAATAAACAACAATGGGCGGGGAACAAACAGTATGTTATTGGCTGGTGAAGACCTCAGGGGGAGGGGCGTCGGCTGAGCTGAAGCTCCGCCCCTTCCCGGTTACCCTGGATACCTGTCAGGGTCCAGCTGCGGAGAAGGTCTTTGGAAACTGTTGCTCAGATTACAGAGGCTGGGTTATCCTCCGAGTGCTGGGCGGCGGGGTACCCTCGCTACGGGCTTGCCGCCTGACTGCACCCTCAGAAGGCACCCGAGGGCCTCCCTTCCCCGGCCTGCACGCCCAGGCTGCTCCCGGAAGCCCTCCCTGGCTGGGGTTAAAGTGCAGTTCCCGCTCAAAAGGCTTGTAGGTGCGCTTTAGCACCGGCTGCTCTGGTTTACGCGTTTCAGAGAATGCACGGTGTGTGTCCTCGCCGTCCACAATTATTGGGTGTACCCTCCAGTAATAAATTTACCTAAAATGTATTAAGAAAAACATTTTAAACATTGATCTCTCTCTTCTTGTGGTTGCTCTGGAGCCTTGCGCGCTCACACTCCCATCCTAATGCCTCTCCATACTGTTCCATTTAAGGAAGGAAACTTTCAAATAGAATTTGAGAACTGAAGCCACGGGCGGAACAGCTGCCGGAAACGTCCTTTGGTCTCCGGCTCTGGCCGCCGCAAGGATCACAAGTGGATTTCAGCACCCCTGAGCCCCGGGTCCATCCCCGCGGCCTCCAGGCTCTGCTGGGCCGTGGCGTCCTAAGGGACTACAGCTCCCAGCCCCCCGGGGGGGCCGCGGCAAGTGCTTTCAGAGTGGCAGCCCTCACTTGCTAAAGCCCTAGTCATTGTCCTTGAAACCCGAGCCCCCTCACCGCTCGCCCCCCAACTCCGGGCTGCGGCCGTGTAAAAGCAGAAGAGGAAGTGAAAGCACCAAGTCCAGTAAGTGACACCCTGGCCTCGGTGCGTACACAACAAAAGCTCAGGAAATGTGCAGGTCCCCGGGATACCCGAGCCGCCCATCCTCGCCCCGCGCCTCCCACCTGCTAGGTGGGCTGCGAGCGCCCCGTCCCAGTGCGCACGCGGGAGACCTCGGGCTTTGATACTTTGTCTCACCTCGCCTGCTCCCTAGTCTCCCCCCCCTCCCCCCAGCGCAGCCCCTCCGAACAAGCCAGCTCTGCTTTTCCCAGGTGCTTTCCTCACCGATTCCTCATTTGACTGCCCCGTGAATGATTGGAATATTGTTTTACTTGAGCAAGGCCATTAAAAAAAAATGTTTTTGATAAACCGTAATTATGGTGGTGGGTGTTAAAAAAAAAAAAGACAAAAGAACTTGGGCCAAAAACTTAGTGGGAACGAAGCTGTAGAGCTCGGTGGGCTCCTGGTCAGGTTCAAAGAGGGGGTGGAGGGGCTGGGGAATTTGAGGGGGGGGCGGGGGCATAAGGAGGCACGGGCTCGGTGCCTCGCGCTCCGGAGTGTCTACCTGAACCCAACAAAATGTGCTTTAGCAAATCAGCCCGAGGATGGACCCAACACCCCAGCGCGGAGAGCTGGCGGCTCGGCGCCCCGGGAGTCGGCGTCCCCGGCGCCTTCACCATAAGCGGCGGGTCGGGAGGGCGGTCGGTTCCCTCGGCTCCGCGGCGCTTCCAGGCTGCGGACCCCGCGCCGGCCCGCCGAGCGCCCGCCGGGGCAGAGGGGCGCGGGGGATCCGGGAGAAGGGGCTGCGAGCCGCCTGATTGACAGCCCGAAATCCGATCTTGTGAAAGAGACGTGGAGCCAATGGGAGGCAGCGATCCATCAGTTTGGATTGGAGGCCCCTGGAGGAGAAGTAGAGGAAAAACCACCGAATTGAGCTCTGTCAGAGGCGCTTTCGGCTTCCAAGGGGGAAGTGCAGGGCAGTAATTAATGTTTTTATTAAATTTGGAGGGAATTTTTTGCAGCAGTTCGCCTAGCGTGGCCTTCAGGTGGGTCTTTCCAGCAACTTTTTATGTCTCTCCAGATAATTGCATGGCTGTGGGTTGCAAAAACGGCCCTTAGGAGAGAGGTGCCTCCGTCTCGTTAGTCCCGTTAGGTGCAAAGCGCGTCTCGTGGATCGCCATTGCTAGTTTTGCACACGTTTGCGAACCAGAGCTGCCCGGGGTACGACCGACCGCGAAGGGAAACATCGAGAGTGTAAATAAATACATCGCCTCTAGTTCGGATTTTTGCTACAGCCGAAAATATGTTAATTGTAAACTCTCTCAGCTCTTTTTGGATCCAGGTGAAGGAGGCTGCTGTACTGAGGGTTATTTTTGTGAATGGGACAGTCGGAGGGTAATTAGCTATGCAAATTCAAGAGCTTCATTCATGATTTTTTTTTTTTTTTTAGCCTAAAAGCCATCTTGTTCCCCTCTAGGTTGATAGAAGTCCAGATCCCGAGGAAATCTCCAGCTAAATGCTCAAAATATAAAACCCTGAGCTGAGATTTGCGAAGAGCAGCAGAATGGATGGATTTTATGACCAGCAAGTGCCTTACATGGTCACCAATGTGAGTGATCAGTTCGAGAGTTGCTGTTTATAAACTTGACTGGGGGTGGGGGGGAAGGGAGGGGGCAAGGAGGTTGGGATTGCAGACACTTTATCTGCTTTGTTGCCACTGTAGGGCGACTCTGCTTCTAGAAGCCCAGTCTTCAAAATGAGCTTACCTTTCAGTGATTTGGATAAGGCATAGTTTTGTTTTTAAGACCCCTTTTTCTGATTAAAGGGCCCAAGATGAGTGGAAGCGGAGATGGAGGGCAGCAGCAGCTGCTGCACTCAAAGTTTTTGGCTGGGTTTGTCTGCCACATTGAAAGGAATGAAGTTGAGACAAATGCTGACACTTTTTGTTTACATGGGGTGTTTTTGTTTCTCCCCCCCCCCTCATTTTCTCTTATATTTTTCATTTCACCACTCTTCTTCTTTTTTTTTTTTTTTAAGTGGGGAGTATCAGAATAAAATTTATTGTATTTTAATCTAGCTCTGATCCAGCTTAAAACCGACTTTAAGTGTAATTGCTTAATGTTGTTTTGATGCTGAGATGCCATGAATATATGATTAGTAAATAGTATGTTAGGATCGACACTGGGAAGCAACTCTTCCTTCCTGGCTGTTGAATTCTCAGCATAAGCTTTCACTGTGAAATGAATGCAGAAAATGAATATTAGAATTGATATTATAGACTTTAATTTTTCTATTTAGAGAGAGGATTCTGTAGACGTTATGTATGCATGTGTTTTTGTATGTGTGACTTTGGAGGTTTACATTCTTTTAAAGGATTTTATCTTTCCCTTTGTAGAATCAGCGTGGGAGAAATTGTAACGAGAAACCAACAAATGTCAGGAAAAGAAAATTCATTAACAGAGATCTGGCTCATGATTCAGAAGGTGAGGTTTGATTTGGGCTGAATCCCCCTCTTTACCTAGATTCCCCACCCTCATAAAGAAGAGGAGCACTTCAGTCGTAGCTTAAAAATAATAAACATGCAGATTACTGTTTTTAACTAAGACTTTTACTTGGAGCAATTAACATAGTGTGACAGTTTGCACTGGAGGATATTTTATGGCCCTGTCACAAAATAATGAAAGAAGGAAATAAAAAGTTAACAGTGACATCCTTCTTTTATGTTTAAATACCCCTGTCCATATGGCACATAAGTAATCCCATATACTAAGGTAACTGTTTTTAAAAATCCAACACAGTGGGACAAATTAAGCAACGATGTAAACTGCTTAATTTCTCCTTTTTTCATTAGAAGTTAAACAATGTAAGTGGTCACTGGATTTCCCAACCCCTTTACATGAAAACCATATACAGTTATCAAACTTTTCGTGGATGATTTTGATAACTCCATGGTGAGACCATGTATCTTGTTTCATAGGTCTTAAGGTGTTCACTGAATTATAATCAAGGCCTAATTAATAAGTATAATACTTATGTGGAAAACTAAGTTACAGATTCTTTTTATGAACTGTTCATAGGAAGTCAATATATTATAAATTATTCCAGTCATATGGGAGCATTAATAATAAACTTAATATACTTAGATTTAATTATCAAAGTTCAGTTGGCCGTTTAGAGGAGGTATATTGAATTCTGAAACTTCCTCAAATCCTCATAATTATAGGACACCTCTCTCCCTCCCCACTAGGACAGAATACAAAATTTTGGACTTGAAAATAAACAGGTGCCAGGGAATTATCTTTCTTTGACTTTTGTAAACCTATTCATGTAGACATTTTCCTCTAAACACCTGTGTTTAAAAGTTGTTCCTTTTATCTTTGAGGCATTGAACCTGAGAACATACAGTACTTTGAGAATTATACCATGTATTGTTATACCTTTTATATAAAATTCAGAAGATAAAAACAAAATATTTTTCAGTCTTTCTAAACACATCCCTACTATTTTACAAGAGTTGAATATATTTAAAAAAGGTTCCCATGGACATTCCTTTAAGTAAGTTTTTTTTGAATCCTAATGTATGGATGTTGTTTGGTGTTCCTGCACTTATTTCTTAAGCTATTTGTTAAAAAGGGGGGAAAAAGAGATGTTGACTTTATTATTTAGTTGACTGAAAGCTCTTCTTAAAAAAGTATTGCTTAATAACCATCAAAATGAGTAGGAGTATGGAGATACATGTTATGAGTTCTGTTTTCTTTTTCTATTGACCCCTCCCCAAGTGAAATTGACGTGACAAAATTTTATGACCAAATGTTAAGAAACCTAAAGGTTTGCAAATCTTTTGTTTATGTCTTTGCCTTGTTTTTTAGAACTCTTTCAAGATCTAAGTCAATTACAGGAAACATGGCTTGCAGAAGGTAAGGCAAAAAAAATTGCTTTAAAGGGAGGGGAAAAGCAACTCTAGAAGGGGAAAAAAAAAAAAGTCCTGAACTTGCTGTCTTAATGTTCAGCCCAATTAATTGAGCTCTAAAAGAGCCACCTCATGTGTCATGCATACATTAGAGCCTCTGATGAGTTTGTCTTTGGGGAATCTGGGGCTGTACTACCCAGTGTCATCACAAATTACCAGGAGAAATTGCTTCCAGCTCACAATCACATCTGCTTTTGGCAAGAACTAATGCACCAAGACTTCAAGTTCTAAGCCTCTGTTCAGATTTTAATTGCAATTGATCAGGTTTATATTATTGTACCTCGAGAGACCTCCTAGAGCCAGAACCCGGGCTAGCTGTTTCCTTCAGAGCAGTGCATATCATTATTTGGTGTTCTGGTGGAGGACTTTTCTGATGGCAGAAATTAGTTTCTCTGGGTTCATCAGGACGGGATGCTTCAAGATTTAAGTGCAAGTGTCTTCTTTCCACCTTGTTCACAGCACAGAACGATAGGTGTGTATTCAATTCTTAGGAAATCTATGGCTTTAAAACATATCTTTGGGGGCTTTGAGGAATTTGAAACTGTTTTCTATTTGTTACTGTTATGTGATGTTTGTTGAAATTTACCTTTGTTATTATGTTACTTTTATTAGGAGTTATTTAATATAGCAAGGAGACATTTAAAGGCATGACTTATATTTTTTATTACTTTTTGCTAAAAATCTGTGTTGCAATCCATTGTACCTTTTATTGTGTAAAGTTTATTTTATAGGAACAGTGAGATATTGTTTCAGTACAGCTTTATACAACTTGAGAAATGCCTAATGTTGAGGAACTTCTGTTGGTGGTCATACTTTGAAATTTTTCTTTTGGATTTATCCTAATAAATGTGAAATAGTAATTTTATCCTATGATGTGTTTGGTGGAAAGCAAAGAAAATTATAGATATTTAAGCACTGAGTATAAATGGTGTTTGTTTTTTCTTGTCTTTACATTATATGGGAAATAGGCACTTTTTGGAACAGATTTTTAAGATGGTTAAAAGAAGAGAGAAGGTCTCTTTAAACGGAAGCCCAGGGTTGCTATTGCTATTTGGGGCTGACTGCTGTGTTTTATCAGTGGTCTTGCTTGCAGTTGATCAAGTTGCTGTTAGCATGTAAAATAAGTTTCTTTGTTTTGCTGATATTCTAATTCTCCAAAGAGCTTTTGCAATATTTTTTTTAATGTTTCAAGTTAAGTAGCTTTCCTGGTAGCCCTTCCAAAAGGGTGATTGTATCAGTATATTAATGAAAGGTAAGTATTAGTAAAAGTTTTAGTTACATTTAAAGGTCATTTTGCTTGTCTCTGTAAATGAAACTTATTGCAGATTACTTATTGTTGCAACATAAACCATATATTTCAACGTTAACTTTTTCAAGAAAAAATTGCAGAGGTTCTTGTATTACCTTTTTCCTGTTAGTTTGCAAAGTTGAAGGTTGTGAGACCATTACATTTATGAGGGAGTTTATTCGCTTATGCAAAATAACTTAAAACATCCATTGTAATTGTCCTGGAAGGTTGGTTTGTTCTTTAAGATGTTTAAGTCTCAGTGATTCCAAGTCTGCACTTGTTGGCTGATTTTGTATGTGCATAGCAGCTCTGTTCCTGGAATTTTTAAATGTGGAATCTGTGAAAGGCTTTTACCATTTTATAATCAGTTTCAGGACAGTTTTACACTTTCAACTTGTTTTGTTTCTTTGTTGCTTGGGTAAGTAATTTGCATAATATTTCTGAGTTTATCTTTTTAAACTCTGCACTGAATGTTCTTACTCATAGTTATTCACATACCTGAAAATCAAATCTGAACATTTAGCTTTATATAAAATAAACCTAGAAAATGACTCATGTATTTGGAGGAACATGGACTTTTGCTTAGAAAATAATTCATAAGGTTAAGTAAGTTCAGGAATTAATCCTCGGTGGGCTACTATTTACAAACCATGGATACAATTGAATTTTAGAATAATTTTACCATTTTTCAAAATAGTTTATATTAATTTATCTTCTCATGATATAAGCAAAAAGTGGTTAATATGATTTTTTAAATATAATAGTGAGAAGAGAGGTTTTGTTTACTATTTGTTAGTAGATTGCATATTTATTTTTATTTTTAGCAATTGTATATAATTATATTGGCATTAGCATTTTAACTTGACTTTATTTGCATCTTGAACAATATTGGCTAAGAAGAGATTTCAAAATTACACTAGTTTATTTGTAGCTGGATTTGTCCATTTATGTCCCTTTGGACATCCAGAAATTAAAACATTGCCAAATTGGCTGATATGAACCATTTACATATTTCTTTTCATAATACTTTGTAGCCAAGAAACTGACCATGGAATTTTAAAACATCTTGACCCTTTGAAAAAAAATCATTGGCAATTAACCAGTTTCTTTCATGAGTTAGAATTCCACTGGGAAGTTAAACAGGTCCAAAAATCTTATTGGACCTGAGAGTCAAGTTAGTTGTCATGTGTCATATGAAAATCATGTTAAAAAATTATCAAAGTCCCTAAATACTTGGGAGATGATATATCCTAATGTGTCTGTTTTTACATATAAGAATTTTATAAATTAGACCCAAAGTGCAACATATAGATTAGTTATAAGCAAATTATTACGGAGTAAGAAATGTGTTTTATGTCTAAGGAGAAATTGGGATAAGGCATGACTATTTGAGGGTGGGGTTTGAACCAGTTTTTTTCAATTCACTAGTTATCTCTAAAAATAGAATTCCATTCTCTCATAAAATGCATTCCCGGAGATCAAAAATATGTTTGTGGAGACTATAACTTTTTATTAGTATCACTTTCCAAGTACTAACACTGCAGTTTATAAAGATTTTTAACATATATGCCACTATTAAAAATAACCACATTTCATCCTGAAGAAAATTAAAAAGGTAATGTTTCCAGTGACACAGTAGCAGTTAAAAAAAGAGAGAGGCCTATTTTAAATTTTGCTATAGCTATTTTATATTGTAATAGTAACTATGTACAATTCTTTATTGATTCTTTGTCTTTTGAAATAGATTGCTACTGACAGAAAGGCAATTTCAATTATTTGATCCCACGAAATAATGAGTTCAGATATCAATCTTGTCCACATCGTGGCCACGTCTTATTCTTAACAACCTGTTTTAAGTGGCGCTTCGGCGAATGGTGTCCTGCAATTCATAGTTCCACGGACCCTGTTGTGTGTAGGGGACAGAAAGAGAAGGGTATAAAACTGAGTTTTAAAAGGACTGCACTCTTCTAAAGTTTGTTATTAGAGCTTACCTGCTAACACAACCAAGAGAGGAATCATACATTGCATACATACCTAATGTAACTCCATAGCTACTTTTGAATGTTATTTTTGCTGTCAGCCCAGATGTTCTTGAGATTCCCTTTCCTCAGTCATATTAAGGGAAAAAGTCAGCATTGGTTCGCTGCCATCGGGGTAAAATCTTTCCCAGTGGTGTCGTAGTAAGTCAGGTTCCAGGCTGCCACCACGGTTGAGTCAAAGTGTTATCTCCAAGAACAACCTTTCTACACCAGAGGTCCTTATCTCATGCAGATAAGGCTCTTTTTTTCTTTTGTTTTACGTGACCTTCAAGTAATAATAGGGTTGACTTAAAAGTAGAGACGTCTCTACTTTGAAAAGTAGAGAATATTATCTCAATTCACTCCAGTGACTGATACTGTTTATATTCAAAGTCATTTATTACAGAGTTTCTTAAATAACATGTTATACACACTGTCATCCAACAGTGTTCAACAGTCATAAGGTATTTTCGTTTTTCAAAAACTATACTGCAACTTTTTAAAAAGGAACATAAATCGGATGTGTGTTTGAAAGCTTTAAAATGGCATTATTTTTATGAGGTTTACCAAAAAAAAGAATTGAAAATTTAAGCATTGGATTGCAGAAGTCTATACTATTTCTCAGAATTGAGCAAGAGTTTTTTGTTTTTTTCCGGGGGCTACTCCTCTTTGCGTTGTACCAGGAAATTCTCTAAAATGTGAAATATTTCTCCTTTGTACTTGATTAAAAGAGAGCAGGTAGAGTGATGCATTGTGTTTCTAAATATTCATTGGAATTATATAAATACCTTTCATCGAGGGTCTACTTGCAAAATAAAAATGTTTTTCAAGAATAGAATTTGGATTTGTTGTCGCAGCCTAATACAGTTTTTCTAGAGGGCTGTAATAAATGTTTATGAAATGTTGCTAAGCTTTTCTAGTTCAGTTACTGAAAATGTATAATTTTTTGAAGTTTATGATGTAACTTTATTCCATTTGATCTGTGTATAAACTTATAATAAAAAAATCATCATCATCATCATCAGACCTCTGTAGTGCTAGAGAAAATATTTGGCTAGAAACAAGAGCTCTGAGCTCTCCGTAAGTTTTTACGTCACTATAGGTCAGTTTAGAGTTAAGAATTGAAGCTAATGGGAGACTAAAAACAACTAAAACTTGCTCTTTTTTTTCTTTTTCTTTTAGAGCATATAGAATGTCTTTATCAAGTATTAAAAGATGTTTCTGCTATGAGAAAATACCCCCCCTTATTTGTCTGTTTGAATATGTTTATACTTCTGCATTAATTAATGCTTATACATTGGTACAATCATTTTAATATTAAAAGCGGATGTGGTATAAAAACAGGCTTAGTGGCCTCGTGATTATTTTATTCCATGGCCTGAAGCCTCATTTTAGCACTGAACAGAATACCGCTACACGAAGGTTGATTTTCTTGTTTTACTTTTACTTTAAATTTCTTTGGAGAAAGCTGTTCTTAACCCTTTGTTCAAAGTGTAATACTACAAAGTCAGCAGTAATCTGTTATAATCTTAGGATACAGAAACTTTGAATAACAGGCCAAAAAAAGAAGAAAAAAAAGGCATATTTAAAGAGCTTTTCTCCCTCCTTCCATCCTTTCATCTTTTTCTCTTTGCCTCTTTCCTGCCTGCCTTTTTTGTGTTCTACATTTACGCATCTGTGATAAGTTACCCTACAAAGTGGGAAGGGTTAAGTATAATGCATGGAATTCATATTTTAAACTTGTCGTTTCTTTAAATGTGTACCTTAGTGGATCTGAACGGTGCTGGAGATAGAGCAGTAAACTTGTGTTTATGCTGCAAGTTCAAGTTGACTTGCTCCAGCTCTCGGGAAGGGTGTGACTTGAAAAGATTGTGGTTGGGCCACATGGCTCATGCTGGACTGTGTTTTTGTGAATGGAGGCAGAACTCCAGCTCTGCCTGCTCGTCTGGAGGAATTGCTGAGGAGATCAGCTGTCTCATTCACGGGCAGAAAGAATGACTCATACATCTTCCGCCTTGTTTGGCTCCAGGTCATTGTTACAGTGGATAGAACTGGTTTTAATTAAACATTAACCCCTTTTATACTTGACATCGGTTTCATTTGTAATTTTTCCACTTTTCTCCCTCACTTTAAGAGAAACCCAAGGGTTTCTCTTAAAATAGAAGATACCCATAAAATAAAGGGAAACTACTTAAAAATCATCCCCCCCCCCCTCCCCGCCTTGGAAATGTTAAGAAAGTATATTAAAATGAAACTTGAGGGTTAGGGATTCTGGGACATCTGGGTCATGATCACTGTTTTCATCAGTTTCTTTATCGTGATATGTGTTGCTATGTGGAAAGAGAGAGAGAGAAACAACTTTGGCTAATAATCTAAGTAAAGCAAAGAGCTGAGAGTGCAGCTACTCTCCTTTTAAAGCCCAAGTCCTGAGACTTGATGGCAACTTGTCTATTAACGTGCAATGATCTGATAGAGCCGCTCGGGCTATTACCAATAAAATCCACACGCTTAATCTTCTTGAAAGCCTTTTATTGGCCTTTTGGTATATACTTCCTCCTGTTTCTTCCCTACCCTTCCCCTTCCTCTTTAATTACAGAGTGTGTGGAAACGTTTTCATTCCTCAAAGGCGATTATTCCAAGCGTAGTTTATAATAGATAGTGGTGGTGGGGGGGGAAATACACTTTTTTTTTTAGCCTGGCCTCTATTGTTAATTTTCCACTTTGCAGTTAGTATGACTTGTCACAAATTTTCAGGCAGCTATAGTTTGGGGAAGAAAGGAAACGTATGCTCCGAGTGTGGCAATACTTTGTCATATTTTCCTTGCCCAGATCCAACTTGTGTTTTTTGTTAACTGCTTTCCTTTTACTCTAACTTCAAATTAGAGGTAGACTTGAGTCTTTCTCTATTTAAGTGGCCTGCAGCTTTGGGTCTGTTGGGTTTCTGAAGATTAGCTTCTGTGACAAATGTGAGTCATGTGTTTTTTTGTTAAAATTCTGTAATATGTTGAAGCATAAGTGTGAAGTATTTATTTGGTATGTTAAAGAGTTAGAACAGAAATAGCAAATTTTATTCTTCTTAGAAATTGCTAGTATGCAGCTGTTTTCTGTAAAATTGTGAGGGATAACTTCTAGTTTCTTCTGCTCTTAGAGTTTTGCCTTTTCTTTGCATATATATCCCAACACACACCTCACATCCATCAGAGATTTCCATGCCTTTCTTGAAGTGACATATATTGTGGAGTTGCAACTTTGTCTTATGATAGTAAGGAAAGAAAAAAAAAAAAGTCTGGCCTTTAGGACATTCATACCAGCATCTTCAGTTACAAATATACTTTTGTTACTCAGCAGCTATTTTTAACTATTCCTGTAAAACGATATTACATTTTTATTAGGTTCTTGTAAATGTTGGCTTCTTAAAAGCATAATTGCTGTGGTTGATAATTTTTGCATCTCAATAGTTATGTCTGTTTAGCTGTTAATTTAGAAGGAAAACCAAAACATGTGGATATGATGGAAAAAATATGTGGGATTTGATTCTGTCTACCTGCTGTTATTTATTAAATAGATATTAAAAACATTTTTGTAATTTTTTGGTGTGGAGACTTATTTTAAAGGGTACTCCTCCAGTTATAATTTGTGAGTCTGTGTGGAAACTCAAGCTCACTGCAATGCAAGAAAAATGTTGATAGCTAAGAAAATGCTAATATACAAATTTTAGCTGTTCATTTTCTCCACGTCCAATAGAATTCATTAGAAGTAAAGGTATTAAACTTGCGTGGTAATGATTGAAGCAGTTTTATTGTGAGTGAAATGGGAAAAAATGAGTGGGTGGTGGAAAGAAGAAAATAACATTTCTTGAGTATTTGGCATTTTCTGGCATTTTATTTAGAATACTTTATTTAATCCTCACAGAGAATCTCTATTATCACTATTAAGCTGATGAGTAAAAATGGAGTTCACTGAGGTTAAATAATGTTACACAGTTTACATAGCTAGCAAGTCATAGATTCTATTTGGAGTTTGCATGACTTTAGTTAGTTAAGTATCAGATATTAGTGGAATAGGAAGACAATATACTTCTTCAAATACAGGCTGAAGAAGTAGGCATCAGTCATCATTTGGAAAACGTTCTTAATTTGTTTGGTTTCATTTTGTGGCAGAGAATGGGACTTGTTTTTAATAAGCTTAAGTATTAGTGTACAGAAGAAGTTTTTAGAAAATGGATGTCAGACTGCTTATATTTTGATAATAGGCAACATTATCATTGGTTCTGTTCTTAATAATATAACATAAATTTTATTTAGCCAAATAATTCTGTTTTAAAAAATATTATTAAATAAGCTGGTAAAAAGAACCTTTAATTAGTATGTTGTAATCCTTTTTTATTAGAATTTTTAAATATAGAATTTCTTTTTATGTACAGTTTTTCTTAACTCAATTGAATTAGCAACCCAAAACTTTTTTTAACAGAGACTGATTATTTTAATAAGCATTTCCCCTGTACAGAATAGGCTCTTTCTAAAAAATCAATTGACATCTGTTTAAATATGACTTGATTGGATAAAAAGTTTCAGTATTACATAATATTAGTAAAGTAATACTAGCTAATCAGATGCCAGCTAAACTTAATTAGGGTGATCACTCATCACGCTTTTACCAAATTAAAAGTAACCTAACTTCTGTTTTATGTAGTTTGTATATGTGTGAGTGTACCCATTTGTGTGCATGTGAGAACTTGTTTTTGTGATACTCTGTCGAATTGGAACAGGTTATTTCGATGTCTAAATCGACCATGATGAAAATAGTGTAGAATTGAAAACGTTTACTTGTGTTTTGATTGTTGCCAAATGCATCAAGTCCTTGCTATTCCATAATTTTTTCCTCACTAAAAATAGGGAAGTCATTTGACATTAGGACTGATGAAATAGTGATACTCTTTTTGTTACTGCTAAATAGTGACCAGGAAAATATTTTGCACTTAAAGATGGAGTTTATTTGTTTTATTATCACCATAATCATTGAATTATATAACATTTTATAACGGATGACCAAAATTAGTGACAAGAATTTAAGAGACTTTGTTGCATATTTTGGCCAAAGTTAGGGCAAACATTTTAAATTATGGGAGTCTAATTTGCAGTAGATGGAATTTACCAAAATCAGACATTTCTAGAAAGCAGAGAAATGTGTGTAATAATTGCACGTTATTGGAAAGAATTATGTGGTTACTTTAAATGGGCTGCTTAAGCACTGGCAGTGGGTAAATTGGAAAAACTTTTACTCTAAACGTATCCCTTTTACCTGCAAAAAAACACTGCAGGTAATAGAAATGCTATGGCTTCCTTTATTTTGAACGTGTCTTTTCTACCGGCAGGTGAAATTCAGAGGGACTGCCACCATTATATTTCTGACATACATGTTTTCTAGTTGACATCAGTGATCTCTTCTGCCTCCCCTCCAAAGTATTGCTGTCAATACCATTTCAAATAGAAACTCATTGGCAAATAATAGTACATTTTATCTCAGCCTAAAAATATCTGACATGGAAGATCTTACTTGACATTCCTTATGTCTTGGCAGTTTTTCTCTTAATTTTTTTTTCAATTTTTTTTTTCCTTCAGCTCAGGTACCTGACAATGATGAGCAGTTTGTGCCAGACTATCAGGCTGAAAGTTGTAAGTATAGTTTGACTCATCACTTAATTTTTCTCTGTCTTCCTTCCTTCCTTCTTTCATTCTTTCTCTTTGGTTTGTTTCCACTTCCAGTGTCTGTTCTTGCATTGTGTCAATGCCTTTTTAGCTTGCATTCACCAGGTGATTTTATTTGTCACCTTGTGACACCATTAGAAGTAGAATCCCTGTATGATTTGAACAGAGCTCCAAACAGTAGCTAAGGAAAATTGATTTAATTAAAAGATGGTCCTGTTCCCTGTGTTTGGTCAGTATCCTTGGAGAAGAAACGGGGGGGAGATCCATCAATGTGCAAGTGGTTACTTCCAGTTTCTCGGGATGTTCACAAGGAAAAGTCTGGATGCTGATGGGAGACAGTCAGTCGTTAAAATCCGTATGAAATTATTACTATGTAACTTATAAAAATTCTGGGCCAGGCATTCATTGGCTTATTGTTTTTTTTTGCATTCATGAATGAACTTTTGCCTGTGTTGATTTAATTTTTAGCCTTGTTTTCTGTCCCTGGTTGCAGTAACAGAAATGGAAGCAGCCATTGCCTTTTCTTAGGATTCCTTCAGTGTTTCTTTCCTTAAGTCTTGCTGCCAGGCCTGAATGTCAGAGAATGCGTGAGGAGTGATTCTTGGTTCCTCTCCCTCCTAATAATTGCAGAGTGAGCATTTGGCCTGTGCTGCAAACATGGTTACCTGGGGGGGGGGGGGGAGAGGGGGGAGTGATTATTTCTGATATTTGTGCTTTGCTGTTCTGCAGGCTATTGACCTGAGGTGCAAATAGTAAAGAAAAGGGTATAAATTCCATCTTGATTATGAAACTGATCTAATACATTGTTGCTCTGTTAGCACCATTTTTAAAGCTCTAACTTGTTTCATTTTCCTAGACCACTGACATTTTCACAAGGGGCGGTATCACCTTGCAACTTATCAAACCCATATTTCACACCTAATAGCATAAATCTAACACAAATACCTAAGTTACTTCAAGGACCAGATGTTTGTGAGCATTGTTTTCAACTCTTATGTTTGGTATCTTCAATGTCCTGTGTGTCAAGACTTGTAAGAGGTTTCTTCCAGAGTCTCTCGCATTTTAAATGCTTTAGGTCAGCTTCACTAAAAATAGTTTTTCCTTTCGTGGTAACATACACATAACAGAAAATTTGCCATTTTAACGATTTTTAAATGTGCAGTTAAGTGGCACTCACATTGTTGTGCAAACATCAATACTACCCATCTCTAGAACTTTCTCATGACCCCATAGTGAAGCTCTGTAGCACTTACTAAAAAATGACTCCTCGCTCCCCCCCAACCCTGCCCCCAGCCCCTGGTAACTGCTGTTCTATCAGCTTGATTTTTGATATGAGCAGAGAATTGTGTGTTGCTTGATGTCTGAATATAATTATTAGATATTCGATTTCAAGAAACCTATACAGCAATGATTTAGACCTTAATTAGAGACTCTTAGAAACTCCCAGAAGGATGATAGCTAAGGATAGCTGAGGGCTAGGCAAGGCCTCCCCTTCATTAAAGTGTGGGAAGGGAATGGTCATATTTCCAACATTTCCCTTCCTGTGGGGTTCTGAGTTCTTTCTAAAAGCTAAACCTGTCATCTGAGTGGGAGCATTCATCTCATTGAGTCATTTTATATCTGAAAAATTGGTAATGATTCCAACACTATGCCAAATGCCAGGGTAAAATAACTACCTTAAAGTTGTTCTTTTTTAACTCCTTTTCTAAATTGACCACTTTTTAGTTTTCCCTGTTCACTATTTTGTCTCCTTGAACTCTCTGCTCTTGGTCACAGTGGTATGATTTCCCCCCCCTTTCTCTTTTTACTCCTCTGATTCCTCCCTCTCACTCCACTCGCCTTCCTTGCCTTCTCTTTCCTGGGGTTCTGTCCCCAAACTGTTCCGCTTATCTCACGTGTGTTAACGGCAGCACAGTCCCCTAGAACTTTCTGTGATGACGGGAGAACCTGTATCTGTCCCATTCCGTACAGTAGCCGCTGACCGCAGTGGCCATTGAGTGCATGAAATGTGGCTAATGGGACTGCAGTGCATTTTTAAATGTGATCATCTTGACTTTATATAGACACACGTGGCTATTGGCTACTGTGGTGGCCAGCGCAGTTCTGCGTAGCTGTGTCTCCTGCACTGTGATCTCTGGCCGGGGTCTCCACTCTGCCCGGTCCCCTGGCCTTCTGCCCCGGTCCACCACGGGGTCCTCGTGCAGGTGGAAGGACACAGCCTCTCAGCCCTCAGCTGGGCGTCGGCATGAAACAGCCTTTACACAGCAACCCCCATCTTCAGTGTGCTCAGCCTTCAGTGTACACAGCCTTCAGTGTGCTCAGCCTTCAGTGTGCTCAGCCTTCAGTGTACACAGCCTTCAGTGTACACAGCCTTCAGTGTACACAGCCTTCAGTGTGCTCAGCCTTCAGTGTGCTCAGCCTTCAGTGTACACAGCCTTCAGTGTGCTCAGCCTTCAGTGTGCTCAGCCTTCAGTGTGCTCAGCCTTCAGTGTACACAGCCTTCAGTGTGCTCAGCCTTCAGTGTACACAGCCTTCAGTGTACACAGCCTTCAGTGTGCTCAGCCTTCAGTGTACACAGCCTTCAGTGTGCTCAGCCTTCAGTGTGCTCAGCCTTCAGTGTACACAGCCTTCAGTGTGCTCAGCCTTCAGTGTACACAGCCTTCAGTGTACACAGCCTTCAGTGTACACAGCCTTCAGTGTGCTCAGCCTTCAGTGTACACAGCCTTCAGTGTGCTCAGCCTTCAGTGTGCTCAGCCTTCAGTGTACACAGCCTTCAGTGTGCACAGCCTTCAGTGTGCTCAGCCTTCAGTGTGCTCAGCCTTCAGTGTGCACAGCCTTCAGTGTGCACAGCCTTCAGTGTACACAGCCTTCAGTGTGCTCAGCCTTCAGTGTGCTGGCCCACAAACCGGTCACACTCGGCAAGGCCAGTGTTGAGATCATTCCTTTCCCTGACCAGCAGCATCTCCTACTTCTGTTGCCTTTCTAAGCTGATGACATCGCCCCCCACGATGGAAACCTTTGATTGCTCCCCAGTCCTCCCAGTTCTTTACCATTACCCTTAAATGGCTTACCAAGTTGTCGGTTCTACCTTTTAAAATTACCCTGATTTCATGCCCTTCCCTGTTCACTGCCTTAGTTCACACCCACATTCTGCCTCGACGGAGCTTGTGAACCGGCCTTTCCAGGGGCGTCCTTGCCTTCAGCTCCCCCCCCTCCCGTCCACTCTCTGCAGAGGCATCACCCGTCTGACTTTGCTACTTCTCTCCCGAGACGTCCTTCAGGACAGAGCCCTAATTCTTGGTTCTATAAGCTAAGCCCCGATGCCGTCTCAGTTTCAACTCCGGCCGGCCTGGCACCCGTCCCTCCCTGTTGTCTGGCGGGGAGCCCATCGAGCCTTTCAGCTCTTTACACACAGTCAGCTCTTTGCCTTTTCGCCTGTTCATTTCGCTTTAACAGGTTTTGCCTTCGCTTTGCAGCCGGGTGACCCTCCTACTCCAGACTCAGTTTAGACTTCATCTCATTGAAATCTTTCTCGGCCTTTTCTTTGCCACCCTTACCCTGCAGAGTTAGGCTCGAACCCCTAGTCTCTCGTGTTTGTTACATCATAATATCTTAGATACTCGTCTTCCTCCAAGAGGGCTGTGGATGCCCAAGGGTTGGGAGCCTGCCACATGCAGCATGTCCTGCTTGTTCTAGAGGCACAAGAAGTAAAATTATCATCATCATCATGATCAGCTCCTTAGAGCTTATTTTCATCTAGGTATTTTGAAAGTCCTAATTCCCTCCTTAAGGTAGAAACATATGATCGTGCCTTAAAGCAATTCATTTAGTCTCATTCTGGGGGGGGAAAAAATAGGCCGAAACCGTGAATGGTTAACCAAACATTTTCAGAATGCTGAAGTTTTATTTCCTTCAATTCGTGAGTATTTACGGTTTCACAAATATGGCTCTGGGACTTGTGAATAAAACACGTAAATTGAAAGGAAACTTACAAACAAAGGCGAAAAGAGATCTGGAAGGGTCTAATAAAAAGAAGGTACAGGTGAGCTTTATTTCAAGTTTTCGCTGGCATAAAGGGCTGTTGTTCCGACGGTGGTGGCCAGCTCGTTTCAGTCTTCATTCCGGACGGAACCAGCGGGAAATGGTTTAAAAAGAGGAGTAGGGTGTATGGATTAGATTCTAAGGAGGATTTCTGGATGGAGAAGGTTATCGAATATTGGAACTGAAAGCTTATATTGTCTCCGAAGTGCCCTTTACAAGTGTGTGCTTCTCGGCTGTCTGGGAGTAGCTTAGTGGCGCAGAGGGATCCTGTCTCTAGGAATAGAAAGAACCTCCCTTCGCCCTGGGTGGCCCGTCTATAAAGTCTATGGGGCTCTCTTTTCAAACGTGAATAATCAGATTTCCTTACGTGCCGCAATCAAATAAAATGCTTCTGTTTTTGCTTTTATTGCTTTAGCCCTTTGGTAAATGTAGGTTAGGAGGGTGAACTGCTAAATTCTGCTCAACACCGGATTCTGGAACATACATTTGATTGTAACAGGGATAAATCCTTGTAGGAGAGTAGAGGACAGAGCAGTCAGAGATTGTGAAAGTGAGATCAAGCCGTAACAGTTGGGTACTTTCGAAAAACATTCTCGAGCATTCTTTATTTTTGTTTAAAAAAATATATCACTTGTAAAACTAGAATCTTAAGGATGTACACTGTAGCTTACTAACAGACACTTAAAAACAGATGAAAACAAACAAATAAGCAAACAACTCCCTATAAGTGCATCCTAGGATACGAGTGAAGGCTAAGAGAAACAAACGGGCTCTAGCAAATTGTTTCTTACAAACAAACCTTTTCAGAACTCAGACACTCTGCTAAGAAAAAAAAAAAAAAAAAAAAGAATTGCTTTAGGACGTGCTTTAGTCTACAGGAAGCAGAACTATCTCTCTTCAGACAAGAGAATTTAAAAAGTATTTGGAACCTAGGTGAGCCTTATTTTTCCAAAGTAGATACAAATTTATATACAAACTGAATTTTTCTAAATCTTGTTTTAAATGAAATACATCAATAAGGTTATGTTTTAAATGATATACTTTAAATTTAGTTATAGGACTACTGTTTTTAAATCGACCACCTCTTATTTCTTCACTACAAAATTAGGTGTTACTATGTTTCTAACTAGTTTGTTTCCATTTGTACCTTTCGGTGTTTGCAGTGATTCACATGATAGCTGATGCTCACATTTACACGGTGCATCCTGCCAGGACAGTCCCTGGGCAGAGCCAGGGTTTTGCAAAACACCCAGCAGGATAGATCTTTGTAACTTTTCTCCTTTCTCTTACAATTGAGAAAGAACACTGGAATGTACGTCAAGGAGAATATGTCATTAAACTAATAATAACCTTGACTCTGATATATTTATAAAGTTAGTTATAAAAAAGTTTGCAAATTTCTATACTTGAACTGAAATTTGTAATAATACAATCCTAGCGATCCATCTGAAAATAATTAAGACAAATTGGTGCGTGGGGACTCAACTGTTTAAAGCACTATTACACAGTGACACTTTGTTCAAGTAAATAAGTCATTGCTATGCTTCATTTTTTTAGGCATGCAGTTTTTAAAAAAGAATAGTATTTTGGGTCTTTTTAAACAACGAAGTGGGGAAAAAAATGCTAGGCTACTGTTACAACTCTGCTCTTTAAAAAGCTGAAATCAGACAGTTCTTTGCAGACCCTGACTGAATGATTTCTTTTATATTAACATGGACTTGCCCCAGAGAGAAAAGTTCCACATCTGATCTGGGTTTCCTAGTTTTCTGCCTTTCTACTAAACTACATTATTGCACTCTGTTCCTTTCTGCACATATGAGTACTTTTTATAAGTTTACTTTTCAATACTAATTTAGAAACCTTTCTTGCCTGATTAACCTTTTGAATACGACTGGCCAGAAAGACTTTGTCTTTAATTCCTCTGATTGTTTTTACCAGAAGTTGAGCACACATGGAGAGAGGAGTAACATTTCTGGGATTTGAGAGCATAAATTTGTTACTGTGTTTTGTTTCCTTCTTTAAAAAAATATTTTGAGGCATATTTAAACGTGCCTGTAGTCAGACTCAAACTATCCACTCAAAGATGAATTGTCTGCTACCGTCAGCTGAGATAGCACGCCTGAGATTTAAGCAGTAGTCAGCTCTTGAAGGTTCTGTGTCCTTCGCGTGCTTTTTATTGTTGTGTTGGTCTGTTTGATGCTGTGTTTTCTTGTCTTTTTCTTTTTTTCTTTTTTACAGTTTAAATAATTTATTAAAGTAATATATTCAAAGAGTCAGAAAAAACACACAAATAGGATCATTCCCCATCCCACACAGTCCTGTTCTCTAGACACAGGTATTTTTTCCCCTCGTTTTTAATTGTCCCACGTACTAAATAATATGTTTGTACTACAACTTCTTGATTTATCAGTTTTAGGTTTTATCAGTTGCCCTATTCAGAGAGAGAAGCATTTTGGACCCGTTTTAATTATTTTTTTGAAAGTCATCAGCTAGGTCATGGTACATGAGTCCAGTAATCTTGCTCACACTTGAGAATGAGTGAAAATCCTTTGGGAGGCTTGTTCCAGCGCAGCTTCACGGGCCCGGTCCTGTTGAGAGTTTGACTTTTCAGGCTCCCGAATGTCTAAGGAGCTGTTAGGTGATTCTGATGCTGGCCTTCGGTGGAGCACAAGGTTAGACGTGTCGCCTAGCCTGCCGTTTCCTGATTTGTAGAATAAAGACGGCAGTGTCACTCTTTTGCAGTGAAGTTGTATGTGATGGACTCTGCTATTCGTACACATTTACAATTCATTAGGCAGTAGATAGAATCTCTGAAATGTTTATATAAGTAACATATTGTCATTTTATTATTTAAATATACCAAGGAATTAAAAATGAAGTGTATATGAATATGGTTTCTTTATTTTTGTCTTTGCTAGAGTTGTTTGTATTTTCCAGTTCCAAAGACTACTTGTTTTCTCTTACCCAAAGCTATGAGAAAATCCCTGCAGACCGCTGATCTCTGTCCAGCTAGAATCACTTCTAGTTTAGGACACCTAGGAAACTGAATCTTGCCAGTGTTGGTTAGGATCAGGCACTGGGGGTCCCACCCTGTTCCAGGTGCATCCAGTAGGAAGCCTTGTCATGAGATAGGTTGCTCCTGCGTGGGTGGCACACAGCTGCCCCAGGCCTGTCACAGAGTCCAGCTGCCACCTTTTCAGCAAAACAGACACTTTAGTGCCGTGCTTGATTGTTTCACAAGCAACACATTTTTCAAATCAAAATAGAAACCCAGTGGGAAAAACGCTACATCTTGCGAGAATTTTTGTTTTAGATCACCTGCCTGGAATTGATCAAGTTCAATTGAAGAAACAAAGTCTAACTCAGACACCTTGGGCATGTCAGTTAACCTTTATTTACTCAGGACAAGGTAATAATCTGTCAGGCCTAGGACAATGTTATGATTTCCCGTGACGCTTTTCCCCACCTGGAGCAAAAAGAAAGGATAACCTCTAAATATGGTGAGTTCTTGCTCGAATTTAAAAGTGGACTTTAGAAAAACCATAATGGGGAAATGAAATTATTATAAGTGATGGTATACTTACAGCTTGAAAATTACATCAATTTTAATGAAGTCTGCTCTAATAGATCCTGTCCAAATTTTTGGTTTTACTAGTTCATTCTTCCTCAGGTAGATAGTTCAGACTTAATGTGAAAGTGAAAACCAAAAAAAACGAAACAGGAAAAAAACAAAGCAAAACAAAACCTCCCTGCAAAATGGGGGATGTTGTTTCATTTATAGCTGAAAGCTAAAATGATATATATCTGAACCTAAGTTTTTAGCGTATCCTTTCATATTTTACTTTTCCTCTTCTGTGCTGCCTTTAGCAAAACAAATTATCCTACAAATTGACTTCAGAAATATGCACAAAGGAAGTATGTCAACAAATACTTTCCACTCACCCTGCCTATAATTAGTAACAAATTATTTTGAGAAAAGCGATCTGTGCCATCTTCGGTTGAACTTTACTCAATATTAAATAAGCATGTTGTTACGCAGTAACTGGACTTATTAGTCTAATAGCCAAACAGTATTTGTTGGAAAACTAGGTTAAGGATGAAGGTAGAAACCTATTTGCGGAACCAAGTGTGCTTTGTTCCAGTGTTTTTAATATATACACAAACACTTATGGACAGTGGTGAACAAAAAAGCAAACACATTTGTTAGTTTTTGCAAATAAAGCCAAAGCAGTCACGAAAATAAGTACCTTCTGGGGCCACCATTTCAGAGAATATGTAAATCTCCTGAAATCAGATGTAAAAAAGAAAAAACCCTGAGCTAAATTGAATCTTTATGTCATGATTGTACCTTTAGTGTTTTTAAGAGTTTCATGCCATTCTTTTCCCTATATTTTTCTTTTATAACATTAAGCACGTACTTAATATGCACAGGACATATTTGCTTCTGTCTGTTATTGAATTTTCTTCTAATGAGAGGTTGTGCTGTGTCTTACTAAGTAAAAATGGTTAGTTTAATGTGGTTGCTTTTTAAATCTAATGAATTATTCCCCAACAATTACCACTTGCCTTTGACTTTAGCTGAGGGCAATGTTACCTCAAGAACTCAATTATTGACGATTTATCTGGGATTAAAAGCCCTTTTTATACAATGTCGGATTAAACTTTGAAAGTTTGTGTAATCATTTTGTATGCAATCTTAGTTCAATGTTATTTAAATCTAAGGCGTAGCAGAGAAGTTCATTTTGCTATAGATGCCACATTTGTTAAACCGTTCAGAGGTTTGTCTCATAGTTGCTCCTAGTTTTTGGCTTTACAGCCCTGTTAGGAGTGACTTTTAGATTCCGGAAGAGAGACTTGACTTGTGATTGTTCCTTTGTGTGTGTCTTATTGTAGGGAAATCTTATATTGATATTTTTGTTTGCAAAACCAGAATGCCCAGCCTGGTGGCTCAGCTGGTTGGAGCATTGCCCCATTCACCAAAAGTCTGAGGGTTCGATTCCCGGTCAGGGCACTTAGGCGAGGCAACCAGTTGATGTTTCTCTCACACTGATCTTTCTCTCTCTCTCTCCCCCCCCTCTTCCTCTCTCTCTAAAATCAATAAACCTATCCTTGGGTGAGAATTTTAAAAAAAACCTGGAATGCTTGTGAGCCATGTCCATTATCTTCATTTTTATAATTCAAAATAAGAAAAATAAATCTTAACAGTGTAACAATTCTTATTTTACTTGAGATTTTAGTTTATCCTATTTATTATACATATTTCTACTGTTGTATATAGTTTTTAAAAAATGTATTTTATTGTTGAGAGTACTACAGATGCTCCCATTTCCCCCCTTTGCCCTGTCTACTCATTTCCCTCCCTGCCCCAGGCCTTCCCCATCTATGTCTGTGCCTATGGGTTGTGCATATATGCTTATAAATTCTTTGGTTAATCTCTTCCCACCCTCCTTCCCGCCTTCTCTGGGAGATCTGCCAGTCTGTTTCATGCTTCCATGTCTGTGGTCCTGTATATAGTTTTTGAGGATGCTAAATAAGTAGGTTTATAAGACGTTAAGAGTTCATTTAATCAACAAATAGATTTTGAGCCTCTTATGTGTCATGCTGTCTTTAGGCACTGTTGCTACAGTGGTTGACAAATTAAAAAAATATCTCTGCTCTCATGAAACTTAAACTCTTAACTGGGAACGGCTGACAGTCGTACTCATCCCAGGTCAAGGGATGTGACATTATATAGGAGGAAGTGTGTATGCATAACTATTGTGTATTCAGATGCTGATCTATTACATTCTGAAGAAATTGTGCTCTTTTTTTTTAGTTTTCTGTTAATTTCCACAAAAAGCACAAAGCTCAGAGGTGTGGCCACTGGACTTCCCAGTGGATGACTCTCTGTTCGCATCCCCTTAGCCTATGCTGAATTCCTGCGATGGGGGACTCTGAAGAGTATCTTAATGGCTTTTTAAAAATGATGCACTCTAATGATAATTATATAAGAGAGAATATCGATCTTTTAAGATTATATTCATCCTTTAAAATTCAGTTCAGATGTCATTACTCCTTGATTATCTTGGTCAGAATTTGTGATTTCTGTGTGCCCATAAGTGCTTTATACACATCTCAATTTTAATACTATTTCAGCTGGCTTGTGGATGATGGATCACGTCTTATTCATGCTTGTACAATTCACATGTTGTAGGTATTCAGTGAATATTGAATTGAATTGAATGAATAGCTTATTGGGTTTTAGAGTCTTTTGAAGAAACACGTATTAGTGCACAGGTGGCTTAAGTTGTTTGAAATATAATTCACATCTCTGCTTTTATTTCCCCATGTTTCATTTCCTTTTGAGAGGTAATGGAAACCTGTTTGCATTTATGTGACATTAGGGTTAAGTATCAGTTATCAGAGTAGGGCTCTCTAATAAATATTATTTGAAATTCACAGTACATTTCTCAGTAATTTCTATTTAGCACAAATACTCTGGGATAACTTGGTATTGTTCCCATTTTATGTAGAGAGAAATCTAGGACATAAAATATTCAGTAACTAGGGGTTTTTATTAAAAAAGATGTCTTGTGGACTTGTTTGAGCTAATAGTCATAGAAAAGCAAAATGGGAGAACTTGGTTGGTATTGGGAACTGTGCCAATTCTCAAGGCTGCATTGCTTCTGCTTCCCTGCCTCAAAGAAATTTATCTTACTTATCCAGAACTTGAGAGATCTATGACAACACTGTATATTTGCATGTTGTTTATGTGCAGGTTTTGACCTCAGACGTGTTTCAGACACGGCACATTTTCCTCCCTGGGAGGAAGATCTGTTTGGATGATTAGGACAGTAATAGCTGTAGTAGCCGCAGAAGTATTTGTAGAGTACTAGTTGCTAACCAGAGCAGTGGTATTCCTGGCATTCCTCAAGTAGTAGTGCGATTCACGGAAATCCCAAAGCTGCGGTTTGAAGAGACACTGTAGGTTAATGACATCAAAACTCTGAAGCTGAAAAAGTGAAATTCATAAAGGTTATTAGGCTTTCTCTGATTTCAAAAGAAAGAGCGTATGATCTTACTTGTGTGTTGGGGAAAAAGCAAATAAGAATGAAATGAAACTAGATACTTTCACTTATTAGTGACCTTTTATCAGAATCTCTGTTTGTAAAACCAGAACAAGAAGTACTTTTTCAACCATTTTCTTGTTACAGAAGTATGGTTAAACTCTGCCGCCTCACTAGGACAAGCATATATGTTTTGGGTGAAGGAATGAATTCAGTTGATACATCTTTATGCCAGACTTTTGTTTATCTCCTTTACCAATTTTAATGTATCTCTACATAAATCTTCGTTTCCTGTTATTTCCGTTTTTCACAGGAAGTATGATCGGGTTTTATAAATCAGTGTAAATTTCTGGATAAATTTTGATCAGAAAGAAAGGTACTTCCCCCTTTGTGTACTTTTCCCCCTGAACTTTTCTACACTGACATTAACCCTTAACCGTAGGATGCTCTTAGATTTCCTTCTAGCCACAGAGTTGTGAGCATCAAGATGTATGGATAATGTTGAAATAAACCCCTTAATAGTGTGAGCTTTCCCTTTGAAATGGCGGTCCTGCTGTGAAATGAACTTTTACTGCTGTTCGAGGTTGTTTTTCCTGGTCCTTCTGGACACAGCAGCCTGATTCTGCTGATTTGATCCGACTCTCTCGTTGGCACTGAAGCTAGAATGGCAGGTGACACAGTTGTCTCAACTCACGGGGCCTCAGGGAAAGCCAAGTCACTGGGTGTCATTGCTCTGGTTTTCTGGATGTTTTTGCCTCCCTGAGCCTCTCCACCTTCTTGTTTTCTTCTGGAGTAATCAAACCCTGTTGCCCTTTCTGAAAGCTCTGCTTTCATTCACTGTTTTATTGTAGATTAAAGGCTGGTGCATTAGAAGGTTATCAGCTAATCAATAAACTTCAGTCATCCCATCTTGTGATAAAGCTGTTCCATTGATCAGAGTGGAAAGTTAGGCCCTTAGCCTTTAAATGGCAGTTTCTGAAGGTTTGGGTAATGTGCTTATGGAATGTATAGACCTATCCTCTAATGTACATTTGGAGGCAGTCATACGAATTTATGTGTGTGATGTACACATGAGCAGATCCGCATATACAAATAGCTCCATCTGTTTTTTATTTAAAATAATGCATTCTCACTTAAAATTTTTGTCAAATTCTAATCATCAGCAAATCTCTCTCTCTAAATATCTAAAACCTTTTTTGTTAGGACTGATATTAAAATGCCTCCTAAACTCCTAACGTAAAATTTCAATAATTGTAAACATAGTGAAATAGGTACAAATACTGTGATTATAAAATCAGAAAAAAAAATCTGTTTTCATATTTTATAGTTAAATGGATAATAGTTTTAGAATCTGAAGATTGGGCATTTTTATTCTGCTAAAACACAGCTTGCTCATTTGGTTAAATTTCTACAATGGGTTTTTTTCCCCCCATAATGAAAAATAAAGCTAACAGACATGCATAGTGCCAGGCATTATGCTAGATGCTATAGAATGTAAGATAAAAACAACCTTTGTGATAATACTAATCCTTTATATTTGTTTAGCAATTTAGAATTCAATTTAGGGTTCATTTTCACATCCCACATCTCATCTGCTTCTCACAGTGGCCCTGGGATGTAGGCAGGGCAGACAAGACTGGTACAGGTTTATTGAGATGCCCAAAGCCTCACAGGCCGCGAATGACAGAACCAAGACTCAGCTTGTAACATTTCCTCTTGTTCACTGTCCAGCAAAATGTGCTAACCAGTCATTCATTGAAATGCTAAGACTATGCAAGTGAATAAAATACATGTAAGTATTTTTGCCACATGCCCTGTACACATACATAAGTTTGTATATTTGTATAATATAATAAATTAAGGAAAAATGGTAAACTTTAAAAATATTTCTTATTGTTTATAAAGTTCCTCTAATTTATAACATATTGTACAGAATAACACATATGGAAAGCAAGGGAGGAGTAGATAGCCCTCTAAGTTCCCTATTACTCTATGAAAATCTTCATGCTTTGAATTGTAGAAGTGTGGTTAAGAACTGTGTATACATAAGCCTTCAGCTTCAGGAATCCTGAAAGTTTGCTTAACAAAATAATGCTCTCAAAATAAGATTTTTAAATTTTGGTTTGGGACACTATCTTTAGGTATTGTGTCATTTGGCCAGGAACATTTGCTAATATTACACTGAGACTGATTTAACATCGCCTTTGGCATTTTGTCTGAAACTACTTTTTAAAATATCTATTGATGCTCTTTTATAGTATTAATACTGCAGAAACTAAAGCCACATAATATAAACATGATGTGATTTTTTCAGGGGACTGGATAGAGTGTGCTGCATAAGAGCAAGGCATTGTACCTAAGACGGTTGAATTCACATTTCTGCATTTTACTAGGTGTGTGACCTTGTAGAAGCAAATTAAGACCATTGTGCCTCAGTTTCCCTGTTTACAACAGGAATAATAATGTTACTTTCCTCTAGGGCAGCAGTTTCCAACTGGTGTGCTGCAACAATTTTTAAAACTTGCAATACCTGACTATTTAGTCAGGGGCACTGACCTCTTTTCTTTTAGATTGTCAACTAAAAAAAAGTGACAACAGCCAACATAGCAATAGCCATCTGGTATAAATGCCCTGTCTTAAACCATAAATATATAGGTCATATAATAGAGTTGCATCTTAGTGGTATAATAAGGTTGTGTCCGATTAGTTAATTCTTGGTACCAGAAATCCTTATATACAAGGATAGGCACCTGAATTTTTAAAGAAGCCACTTTGGAGCAAAAGGGTAGGCAATTACTATTATTATTATTTTTTGTAAATCAGTCAAAATTATACCTATTTTTTTGTCAGATCGTCAAGAAATATAACATATTTTTTGGTGTGCCACAGAAGTTTAATAATTAGTTTATGTGTGCCATGAGATTTAAAAGGTTGAAAATCGCTGCCCTGGAGTAATTTAAGTATTAGGCTAACTTATGTAAGTTTATATGAAATATATTTGTCTGGCATATAGAAAGCACTATATCTTTATATAAGCTTTTATTATATATATACACAAATATACATGAAATGTGCAAAATACATAATTCATATTATGTATTATAAGTGCATTCATTTTGGTCACCTTAACTTTCTGTGGTGGTTTTTTCCTATGCTCAGAAATTATATCTATAGGTATCAACTTATAGGCTGTATCTTCATATACTGTAAAATAATTATAAGAATAATTTGACCTTCTTTTGTTGACCACACGAAGTACTTTGGTGCATATCCACTGTGATACTGTCAGGAGACACTCAGAAGTGTTGTTCGTTAAACCAACTGTCATTTTTGACAGTAAGTACGTATTCACGAATAGAAAGTTGAACTGAAAATATTAGGTATTTCAATACAGGCCTGGTTATAGAATCAGTTAACATCTGATGTTTATGATTACAGGTTATGCACTCTGGTTGATCAAGGACACCCGAATTTGTGGTTCTAGAAAATTGCCCGCATCTTCAGTGTTTTTGTTGATTTTGAAGCTGATGCATTCACTGAAAGGCAAAAAGTGTTAATTTTTCAATTAAGATGCAAACTTTACAATGCAAAGCAATAATAATTATAGTGTTCACTCAGCCTGAAGATAAAATTTCACTAAATAGCAATAATAAAGATGGGAACTATATTAGAAGGGTGCTAATTTTATGATCATCTCTTATTTAAATAATAAAAATTAATCGACGGGACCTTTGCTGTAACACAACTTGCAGTGAAATTGTATTCAATGGCCTCTGGAAGCTCATTCAAAAGTAATTGTCTGCTTAAATTGTGAATGACCTAAGATCATCCTTATAAAATAGCTACTACTCAATTATTAAGCGGTGGCTGAACTTCTACCAGACCGGATATGTTTGACCCAACAATTGGACTCTGCATGCTAAATTTAAGAAAAATAGATTCTAGCTGCACCTAAAAAAAGAACAATAAAAATCTAGAATTACTAACATCAGAGGATTGTTCAGGACTGAAGTAAAGATCTGAAAGTAGCTATAACCTTACGGGCAGCATGTCAGCTTTGGAGCCCAGTATGTCTAGGTTCAAATCTTAGTTCCCCAATGACCATATTTGTGATCTTGAACTAATTATCTAACATCTTTAAGACTTGTCAGTAGCGCGGCTGGGCGTGGCTCAGAGGTTGAGCAGCGACCTAGGATCCAGGAGATCACAGTTTGATTCCCGGTCAGGGCACATGCCTGGGTTGTGGGCTCGATCCCCAGTTGGGGTGTGCCGGAGGCATCCGATCATTGACTCTCTCATCATTGATGCTTCTGTCTCTCCCTTCCTCTCTCTACAATCCATAAAGATACATTAAAAAAATAAAAAAGACTTGTAAGTCAAAGGAGAAAGTAAATGGGTTGATGTAATGGTTAAATGAGAAGTTTTATGTCAAGATTTTGGCACACAGGTTAGTGTTTGATAACTCAGTAGCTCTATGGAAGTAAGAAATTGTCACTACCTATTTAATATAAGTATTGTTTTGAGAGCACAGGATTTTGTAAGCACAGTAACAGTTTCAGGACAGTAATGCCAATAATGCAGTTAAAAAGAATTCAAAAGTATTGCATTTGATAGGCCTAGAAATGAAAAAATTGCTCTGTGGTCCCATTCCTGCTGTGTACTACATGCTGGTAGTATTTCATCCCTAAGTATAATAAAATGAATAGATGGTTCTCCAAAAACTAAATTCACTCTTCTTTCCATTACCAACCAAAAAAGTAGGAAACTCTACAAATATAGCAGCAAATACATTATATACATTTGTGGAAGGCCACGTTCGTTCTCTGGTTTGTGTGTCTATGCAGAGTGCTCTAAGTATTTCCTTTGAAAGGGTATAAACACTGTCTTTATGACTACCAATTGGGAAAAAAAGTGGTTTGACAGACCAAACTGTTTTAAAACTATGGCTTATAGTCACTTGATTTTAGGAATTGTATTATTACTTACATAATTATAATGTTAAGGTAAATATAGGCAAATATTTAAGTATTTATATAGGATAAAGTTTGCATTCATAAAAATATGTAAAAAACAAACAAACAAAACAAAACAAGAGCACCATGATCCTCAATCTTCAAAAAGCATCCTGGGAAGTTTGGGAGGAGAGAGGGAAACCATGCTGCGGACAGTTAAGCTACAACAGAATGTGACGTTAACAGCAGCCTGGAGTATAGGTTCTACTAGTTAAGCACATATCTGTCTACTGCTTTTTAGCTGGGTGATCTTGGTTATTCACTTAATCTCTCAATGCTTCCATTTTTCTCAGCTTACAAATAATATGGGTGTCACCGATGTGGAACAAGGGTAAAATAAGTCAGGGCCTTCATAATGGTTAACACCATTACTTTTATAATATTGACAATAAAAATATGACTACAACTTAAGTGAATGTTACAGACTATAAATTTTATAGCTGCTTTTTTTCAAAAAAATTAAGAGGTCAGTGTAGATCAGAATATTTGGGAATGGCTTCATGAAGAAAGTGGAACATAACCTGAAACTAGAAACCCAGGCTCCTGAGATCATTAGAAGTGTAATGAACCTAGAGGTGATCCACCCTTAATGGACGGTAATAACGAATACTTGCATACTGTTGACTGTGTGCGGACTACTCTAACATACTTTTATGTATACCTTTACGTATCCAGTCTTCACAAGAAGTTTGTTTAGTGGGTACTATTGTCGCCTTTTTGTGAAAGGCGAAAATTTTTTGACAAAATTGAGGCACAGAGTAGTTAAGTGGATGGTTGCTGGTCAGGTAGTGACCAAGATGCAGACCTGAGTCTGGAGTGTACACTCTGACCCCGATCCTACACTCTTTTAGGTAGAGCTGTGTGCTAAAGATAGGGTGGTCGGGGCAAAACAGTTTTGCACAAGGTGAAGTAGTTAGTGTTCAAGTAATGACAGAAGTGGAACTTGATTTTCTTGGTACTTAATTTTCAGTACCTCTGTGTTTACTACACCTCAGTTGGCTCTCAAAAGATTTGTATGGTTTACCTAGAGATGAAGGGAGGGCTGGTTAGGGGATGTGATGTGAAGACCAGGTGTGGTTGCTCTGAAGTGGGCATGAGCATTTTGTGTCCACAGCTAGAGGCAGGTGTGCATTGGATGGTGCTAGTGATGAAGTTTGAAAGGTCAGAGTCAGTCAAATTTTGTGAGTTTGCAATAGTCAATCAGATATATTTGGGGTTTATTCCTAAGAATAAATGCCCCATCCTGGAAATTTCTCAGTGTGAAAAATTAGATCTCACGTTGTAGAGGAAGAGACAGTAGAGAGAAAAAAATGAAGGGGCATAACATATTTTTTGTAAAGATTTTTTAGCGTATAGGCACACTGTAGTAAACCATATTTAAAACAGGTACCTACTAAATAATGCATGTTATCAGACATTATAATTATGTCAGTGGAATCTGGTGTGGTAATTCAAAGAAATGCGCACTGGCTAAGAACTTGTGCATGCATTGTAAGGGAGAGGAGAGTTAAGCTTTATCTGACTTAATGTTTATCCCCGTGCACACCCTCAATTTACAAAGCTCCCATTAACTTCAAAGCGGGGAAGAGCATGCACCAGGCCTATTATGTTTGTGCTCATACAGTTGTTTTGCAGGTGGTATCCATGTGTTTCTAAAGGGCTCATCTTTTCTATTTGCACACATGGGAGGAGAGCAAAGTACTCTTTTATCTTCATATTTTTCCAGTTTCTTGGAACTATCAGTTACAAAGGAGGTCTGTGTAAATCTTCTTTGTCTATTTTAGTGCTAATCTAAGCTGCTGAATATATCAGCTGGCTGCAGTGCTTGACACACCTAATAGTCACCTTACACCTGGAGTTACAGGAGACGCGTTGGCAGAGCTCTGTGTTGTAAAGAATTAGATTTTTTTTAACTTTTTTTTTAAACTTTATATTTCTTTCTTTTTAAAAAATATATCTTTATTGATTTCAGAGAGAGAAAAGGAGAGGGAGAGAGACAGAAACATCAATGATGAGAGAGTCATTGATCGAGCCCACAACCCGGGCATGTGCCTTGACCGGGAATCGAACCCCGATCACCTAGATCCTAGGTCGACATTCAACCGCTGAGCCACACCCGGCCAGGCTAGATTATATTTTAGAATGTAAAATAAAAAGGAAATAGAAAAAAGAAATCCATTTTACCCCCGAGTTTCCTACATTATGTTATGTTGGGAAACCCTTAAGGGGATTGAAAGAATGCCATTTGTCATCATTGTGTATCATCCTTTTAGATCACAAAGTTATAGAAAAAAATGATTATTCCTGTATAATTTGTAATCTTTCACAGATTATAATGTCCGTGCATTTATATGGGCATACTGTTAACATTTAAGAGTCTCAAGGGGTTACATTTAAATACATAATCCAGGTTGACATAGCAGTAAATATAGTTTTGACCGTTTAAAAGAAAGATTACATGCAGTGTTTGAATGTATTACTTCATTTAAGAGTAGAGATCGAGCCCTGGCCGCTGTTGCTCAGTGGTAGGAGCGTTGGTCCACACACCGAAGGATCCTGGGTTGGATTCCCCGGTCAAGGGCACGTTGCCTGCGTTGTGGGCTCTCTCCCCGCCCCCTGGTCGGGCATGTGCGGGAGGCAACCGGATCACCCAATGTTTCTGTATTTCTCTCTCTCCCCTCCCTCCCTCCCTTCCATTCTCTCTGAAAAGCAATGGAAAAAATATCCTCAGGTAAGGATTAACAAACAAACCAAAAAGAGTAGAGATCTACTTATATATACACCTTACATCCTAATTTTTTTTCCATCCTAACTTTTTAAAAGCCATAAGAATTAGTAACGTTAATATTTAAGTGACATACGCATAAAAATTAAATCAAATGCAGAATTTATTTCCCGGTTCGTACATCTATGTATTATGAGTAACATAAAGGCTTGCTTTCTACAAGGATTAGTATAATTTGATATGTAGTTGATGTTACCATGAAATGCTCTGCCTAAGATAGAAATGAAAAGATTTGTAATCTTCAAATATTATTGCCTTCATGCTGCAGTTTTCTGTTTACAATAACACCTGTACAACGCTGCTACGTAGGTATGCTCCACACTTGATGTTTAACGTGGTAATCTAATTTCCCCTTATTTGCAGTTAGCAAGTCGAAGTAAAAAGATATACATTGGAGCGGTGCCATGACACTGTTGCTGTGGAGCCAGATTTAGTAACTGGTGCGATGTCTTGCTTCCCATCAGAGGGGGCCTGCCTGGTTCCTGAAGGACAGGAATGATCTTATTATGGAGCTTTCCCCTGTAGTGTAACTTCAAGGCTGCACTTGGGGGACAGTGTAGTAGGAAGGCTCTAGAGTAGGGAAAGAAAAAAAAAGGAAAGAAAGAAACAAACATCCTTTGAATTAGCAGCTAGGAAGCTACATCAAAACTGTAACATGTAATAACAATGTAAGGATCATTTTCTACACATTTAAGAAGCCCTTCTGGAATACTGTAATTAGGGTGAAAACTGAGAAAATTTCTGAGGTTACCAGTGTATATAACTAATGAATAATTGCATCGTACTTGCTTTTTTATTTTCAGCTATTCTGACAATTATATATTCATACATCATATCAGCAAGGCCAAATGTAATTGTAACTTCACTTGAATCTCTTAATATAGCTTGGGCAGCAGGATACAGAAATCAGATTTAACAGGTTGTATGTCCACGATTAAAGAACTTCTCAATAGCTGCTCGTTGTATTTGTGAACGTAGACAAGAGTAATCTCTTAAACTTATGAAATACTGCAGCCTGACTTGGTTCATTTGTGATTCATAACTCCCACCGTTATACCAATGAAAAATTAAAGGTATGTTCCTGTGGGAAAAAAAAATACTTTTTAATCTAACATATTACACATTTTAAAAAAGTTTATGTTTAAAGGAAACAATTTATTAAACATGAGTATGTTAAGAAATCACAAAATTACTTTAAAAATGCTAATATAATTCTAAAACTCTTAGTTCTAATAAGTTTCCTTGGGATTGTGTCCTTTAGTTATGGAAATGTGATGTGGATACACTGCTCATTTGCATTGGCTTCCTATAACACAGGTAGTGAAATCAGTTCCTTATGTAATGTAGCTAACATGGTATCTCTTGACTGTTTATTTCATGGCCATGGTTAAGCCTACCCAAGGCTCTCTTGGCTGGTGTTCTGTCAGTGTTCAGCTTGTTAGCTTCTTGTCTTACTGGTGAAGGCTGGGCTTGTGTCAGAAGAGACTTATACTTCATCATTCTGATATTCTATCAGTGTTTTTAAGTCAGTGTTTATTGTTAAGAAATGACAAAAGGGCTTGATTGCTTCTGGAGGTGTGCTGATGGTATTGTAACAGTTTAGGAAGCAAACAATGCTGCTCAGCTATGCATCTTTTTAAGAAAGTCTCATGGACTTTCATAAGGAATTTTGGCCAGCATCAATATTATCTGCTGTATGAATAGTGCACTTTAAAAAATATTTCCAGCCCCGCCGGGCGTGGCTCAGAGGTTGAGCAGCGATCTAGGATCCAGGAGATCAAGGTTCGATTCCCGGTCAGGGCACATGCCCGGGTTGCGGGCTCGATCCCCAGTCGGGGGCGTGCAGGAGGCAGCCGATCAATGACTCTCTCATCATTGATGTTTCTCTCTCTCTCTCTCCCTCTTCCTTTCTCTCTTTGAAATCTATAAAGATATATTTTAAAAAAATGTTTCCACATAATAACGATGACTTTTTTTTTCTTCACAAAGGCTATTTTGGGATTTAAAAATGTGTCTCTCAAATCGTGTTTCTTTACTTTTATATATCATGCATCTCCCTTTTCCTTTGAGGGGATTCTTAATGTGATAGACTTAAATGACCATTTTTTTAGACAGGCAAAATACTTTGGCTAAAAGTTGGTCTGTAAGAGCAGTGATTCCTCATGGAAACTGCTCTAATGTACATCAAATTAAAGATCACAAGCCATTTTTTAAAGAGGATCTTTACATTTATTTTAGGGAAGAAATTCTAAAAAAATTGTGCCAAATTTGTACTTGGTGTACATAAAATGTGTTCGCAGGATTTACCGTAGCTAGTTTTAACAGCTATAACAATTGAGGCCAGGTGACAGATAATTTCTCTTTAAGAAGGTGTTTATTGTCAGGAAAATTTCAAAGTTTCCTTTGTAATTACTCTGTCTTTGTTATTTTGGCAGCATGTAAAGTTTTATTGGCATTTACTGAAAGACACTTTTTTTTGGGCCTAGCCAGCTGGCTTTCTTTTTTTGGGCAAACTTTTCTAGCTCTGGTATTAAGAACATATTTTCAACTTTGATTGTCTACCACTGGGATCTTTTTGAACAGGGAACCAAGTGGCTAATAATGTCTGGATTGGTCTCAATCATGTCCTCAGTAGAGTGACCTTTGAATGCTACAGGTGCACTTCAACTATGTAAGTGTTGCTTCCGACTTATTCTAGGTGTCATTTCGGTGCTAAAGTGGTCATTTTCAGACCATGCAAACTACAGGCTCTTTTCACATACAGCCTGGAAAAAAAGTGTGTTGATATTCTGAATCAAAAGCCAGGATTCACTAACTTGAAAGAAAACAGAATTTTTCAAGCAGTACAGGGTCACCAAATCAACCTTGAAAGATCTTTTTTTTCAGGGGAAAATATTAAAACTAGCAAAGCACAAACATTTTGAAGAAATGGAACAACAGGGTTTTGTTAGACTTGTGAGTGTGGTGTACGCTTGGAGTTTTAGTTGTCTCGGGGTTGTATGGATTCTGTAGGCCATGTATCATTTCCCTCACCTCTGGGCTTATTGAAAGTCTTTTCAGGATCATGCTAATGCATTGAGCTGAAGTGTAAATTTCAAATTATACAGCTCTAGTTCTGAAGACCACAGGAATAAATTCATTTAAGCAAATAGCTACATCACTAATTCCTTATTTCATTGTTTTAAAAATAACACTGGAGAAAGTGGTTCCACTTTATTTTATAAAACCTTATTGATTTGCCTACTTGTTCTTAGGGACTAAACATACACATCACAGAAACTGCTGGCCCTTTTAGTAGTTATTTTTCCAAAGTGATGACAGGCATATTAGTAATTTGCAGTCATCTTTGGCAATGAAATATTATCTCAGTTTTGTTTTTTATCTTACTATGGTCTAAAGAGTAATTAATAAAAAGCTATAGGTTGGAACTCCTTTGTTTGTGATTCAATAAAGAAGGAAAATTAAAGACCACGTTTATCCTTTGCTGCTTATAAGGAAAATATCTTTTTTTATTTTATTTTATTATTTTATTTTATTTTATTTTTAGGAAAATATCTTTAGATGCTACCATCTACATGGAGTCTTTTCTCTTGTCTATTATCTGCATTCGCTTTTGTGTCAATGGATTTCAAATAATATTTTTAGCACTTTTTTCTGAACCTTTTGTTATAGATCTATGCAGATAGCGTACAGAGAGTAGAACCCCAGGGTTTGTCCTGGCGAGTTGGGGGAGGCAGGGGACGCATTCTAGAAGCCCACCTTTTGCACGTTCTAACTGTAGAAAGGACTCGTCCTCCTGGTTACACAGTGGCGTGGACAGTCACCTTGGTATTTGGGTACTCCGCAGGGCCACCTGTCCTGGCCTTCCTCAGAACTTCCTGCTAGATGGAGAAACACCAGGTCGTGGGGACATCCTCCAGCCCTTCCTCAGCCAGGGAATGATAGTAGTTACTTTGAAGTCTTTTCCAAAGAAACTCCAGAATTTCTAGGCAGAGAATTAATATTTACTTTTGTAACTTTATAGGGCTACGAGGAGTATTTATGTTAAAGCAAAGTAGAACAATTTCTGCAGAAGAGGTCTTTTTCATATTCATAAAAGTCACAATTAGGTAATTTATTAAGTGCAGCTTTTGAGAGGTGTGGGTTTGTGTGGGCATCTTGATTCAGAACTTCAGTTTATTAGGTCTGTTTCTCAAATAGCTGCAGCTTGTTCAGGTTTGAGTCCTGCCAGTTGGATGTGAAGTACGGCATGTTTGGGCTCACTGTACAGAATTCGTTTCCAAAAAAATAGTGTCCTGCTGCTTTCCATCTACTGGACCAGTAGGGGTAGGAAGATCTGATTTGAAGCCAATGCAAAATGCAAAACTGATTAGATTTGGATTGTTCATACATTAGGCCTTTCTTTCCCTGTTCTTAACCTTTTCCAGATGGAAGAACTGGTTTCCTCCCAGGGCACTTTCTCCTGGCAGTTAGACTGTGAAGGTGAGGATCGTTTAGTGCCCGGCTGCTGAAGTGCTATGATCAGAGGATTGGGCTTTAAAATTTAGAGGAATGAATCAACACATTCCGTACTTGGTTTCTTTATTTTTCAATTAGTGGCTTTTGTGATGCTTTTAAAGTTAGGGAAATAACTCTCTGATTCTGCTTTTTGTTTTATTAATATAACGTTACTTTCTGACATCAGCTGGGGAGTAGGTGGCCCATGGAACACCTTTTAAACATTAACCGTATTGCACGTACACCTTTCTAATGTGCATTATGTGCCCTCCCTTCTTGAATATAGTAGATTTTACCCAGTTTTGCTTTCTCATGATGATTAAGGCTCATTATTATAAATTTCAGTGACCACTGTTTGCTAAAATGCAGTAACGCCCTCAGTTATTATTGAGATGTGTAGAGCTCTGTGTGTCCTCAGAACGTTAGGCCCTCTGAATTCTTGTATCAGATCTTTCCATTTTTTTCTACTTTGATATCAAGAAGCAGGTACTTACACCCAGGCGTTAGATTTTAGAGCTACAAGGAAAGATTGCTTAATCCAATGCCTTCATTTTGCAGATTAGGGATGGGAGCCCAGAGAGGTTGCACGGTGTGCCCATAGTTACACAGCTAGTGAGCTGTGGAAACCCGCTCACTAAGGGGTAGGGTAGGAACTAGTACGGATTAATTTACTCCCATCCAGTGCTCACTCTACCAGACCACAGTGTTTACTTTTTCCCTCTGTCAAGGTACCATTCCCTGCAGTCTTCTCTTTGTGTCAATTTTTTGCTCTTAATGTGTAGCTGACAGACAAAGAGAAATCGGGAACAAGATGAAAGAGACAAAGTAGTGAACTAACAGTCTCATGGCCGGAAGCCCTGCTGCTATCATAAGTCACTTTGCTTCCTTGAGTCTCAGTTTATCTTCTCTGAAAGGAAGTGATTGGACGAATAATGGTAATATCTAACATTTATGACTAATGGTAATATCTAACATTTATGACTACTTACCATGTGCCAGGGACTAGTCTAAGCTCTCATGTGAATTATCTTATATAATTCTCACACAAACCCCATGAGGAAGATCTATGTGATAAGCCTCACGTTACATAGGGAGAAACTAAATCACACAGCAGTGACCTATTTACCAGAAGTCCTTTGGCTTAGTAACAAAGCCAAGATTCAGTATCCATGCTCCTGTCTACTTTTGTTCCTGGACGATCTGTGCACTCTCTTTAGCTGTAATGCCTAAAGATTCTGGGTTTGAGAGGTAACCAATAGCTCAATTATTGAGCCCTTACTACACCCCACACAAATAGTGTCTCATTTGATCCTATCAGCAACTCCACGAGGAAGGGGCTGTTACCATCCTCATTTTTTAGATGCAAGTGAAGCAGAGAGAGGTTAAGTGGCCTGCCCAGGCTTGCAGCTGGTAAGTGGCAGTGGAAAGATTAGGAGCCAGGCAGATGTAAATACCTGCCAGCTCTGCCCCTATGCCTTGTTGCCTGAGCGTGAGCACCCGAGTATCTGAGCCACAGTGTAATGTGAGTTTTGTAATATTTATTTTTGCTGACTAGAGGTGGGGTGTGCGTGTATGTGCGCGTGTGTGCATGTGTGTGCGCCTCACATGCGCGTCCGTGTGTGAAACCCGCTCACTAATGGTTTCCTAGCTGGGTTAGATGAGGGGGTGGAACACACTCATTCCAAGCATGTAAGTGAGTGAATTTAGTGCAAGAGATAATGAGGTGTGAAGTGGTGGGGATGGTGGGGACTGTGGCAAACAGGAAAACACAGATCCTGGCCAAAGGGGCAGCTCATCCTGGGGTCAGCCAACTGCTGGCCTGCTTTTCAGTCTGGAACATGGACTCAGTGTTGAAGGATATTATTTTTTCTAGAGAAGGCCGAAGTTTAGATTTCTAAACCAGAAAAAATGTTTTGAAGCTGATTTTCAATCATCATAACTAATTAAAATTATTTGAAACCACCCAGGGAACCAATCAGAAACACTGGCAAACTCTGGTCATCACCACTATTTTTAAAGAGAAGGCCCAGCCCTACCTTTTCTTTCAGGCCCTTTCAGTTCTGTTAAGGGGGCATCATGGTACTTTGTAGTATAGAGAAAGTTGAATTATTTACTTTTGAAAAATAACTGTCTTGTGAGGCTATCCTGTAATCAGAAGGCTCTACTCTGTGGACTGGAAGCAGCCCTGGCTTCTGATTTCCGTGTGGCCTCAGCACCAGTTTCCAAGTCTGTAGATACCTGACCCTGGATGGGGCTGTATCCGGGGTCTGCGCTGTGTGGTGTGGGATCCCCCCGGCACTTTGTCAACCTACACCCCCTCCTTCACTCAGGCACGCCCCTGGCAAGACTGTTCAACGGTCCCTGCAATAGTCTGTGCAGTTGCTGTTACTGATAGGAATTTGGCATTAGAAAAAAAATTTAATATCCTCTTCTGAGAAATGCATGATTTCTCCGAGACTCAGTTTTGGTTTCCAAACTGCCCAGGGAGTTCCTTACGATGCTGAGTTATTTACTCATATGACTGCCTTTCTCTAACAGAAGTAGCTTCTTTTTTCCATCTTCTTACCCTTTGGGCTTACACTTTCGATTCCTTTAGTACAAAGGTATCTGAGAACAAATGCTAACTCAGTCCCTAAACTTGTTCATTTCTAATGTCCTCTTCAATACAAAGATCCTGAGATTCATAACAAGGGGTGAGGGTCTTACTTTGCCTTTGCGATTACTGCTAAACAGCCTATTATGTGTTGCCAAAATAACATCAAAGGTATGGGGGGGGGTTATCCCAACTGATAATAGTCCTTTAAAAACATTGTATCATCTATATGATAACTGCTCTACTTAAAGAATATTATTTAAGAAAAAAATAAATTCCAACTTGCTGTACTAGGTTCTAGATTTGTCTTGGAAATATCATAGGCGAACGTATTTCCAGATGCTTCAAATAATGGAAAATGGTGAAAACTTGAATCAGGGTCCCTGTCCTTCCCTGTGTTTCAGTTAGCATTTTGATAGCAGTTTAGAAATGTTATCGCTTGTTTTGTCACAGACATAATTCACATCTTTCTTCAGGCACTGTAAACAAGAGAAATGGTTTAATGGCCCCATAAAGGCACTCTGCTGATAGCTGAGATTAGGCCCTTTAGTAATGGATGTTGGGTGTGTGCGTGTGTGAGTGGTGTGTGCACAGTGGGGGTGGGGAGGCCTTGGAAGAGGTAATGTACTGGAAAAGGAGCTTTGAGAGGCCCCGATGGAGGCGGCAGCAATGTGCGCTGCTTTTCTGTGTGTCTTGGAACCAGAAGTGACAGTATTGTCCTTATTTGTACACAAGCCTTCCCTTTTGCTTCTGGAATTTAACTGAGTACTAATTGAGGCCATCGCTGACCATTTATCACCTGAAACTGAAGTGATAGTAACTTAAAGTGAATGCTTTTCATCTAGTGGGTGTTTTCCCAACGACATATATTCGTATAAAAGGCTGCATGCATTTTTCATGCCATGCTTCTATCTGGTCTTAAATAATCTAATTTATGTATATCGTTTACTTTTTTTATCCTTTCACAGAGTTTTTTTGTTTTTTTTAAATCCACTGCTATAGCCAAGTGAAAAAATTTTTACAAGCACTTCAGTGTCCACAGAATGATTTGTTTTGACTTTCTCAGTTATAGTTTGTAGACAAGTGTAAAAAATTCTCCACATTATACATAACCATGTTCTAAGTAAATGCCTTGAAATTCCTCAAAGCACATAAATTTGTAGTGTTTTAGAGCCTCAATATTGTGTCTTTTTTCCATCATGTTGTTTGCCTATATCCCCATAAATTGGCTACACAAGGCAGCACACTAGGTTTTGAGAGTCAGAGTAAACAGAGTTAATAAAGCAAAATTAAGTGTCCTTTGTTAGCTAATTTAGCTGTACCCTGTCACTAGCAGATGTCAGTGTACCATCCCTCCACTTCAGTGTTTTCTTTCTAGACCACAACCTAGACCACTGCAACACTGTACAGTGGACTATATTCTAAAACAGAATTTTTGAGCAGACCAGAAATCTCAACGTCACAATCAGGAGACTGCCACCAAGGTTCTGTATTCCTAGCTAGATTTGCTTTAAAATAAATTAAAATACAACAAAAACTACAGATTTGATTCAAATACCTGGTTCTGTTTAGAGAAGTAATTAAAAATCTGATATGTTTCTCATCCCTGGGTAATTGTTTTCTACTCACAGAAATTGCTACTCTATTTCAATTTTATGATGAGTTGAAAGCAGAGCGAAAGGTCAGCCCCAGGACCACTTATCATGGTATTTATATTCACTGTCCACATATAGAAAAGGACCCATCACTTGTGACATTTTGGTTATCAGAGTCTACGGGAAGCTTTAGATGCTGGATAGCAACATTTTTCCTTCAGCGGAATATGAGTGGTGTGAATTTTTAAATGCCTTTGGTCACAGTAATAAATTGAAAGAAGGCAGAATGCCTAAAAGCACACACAAATGCTCTGAGAAGTTGTTTTCATTTAGATACAAGTGCCAAGAATATATTATTTAGGTCATGTATACAGAAATACGCATCGCACAGACACAAATTAATCAAATTTAAAGAAGACTTGCCAATATCTTTATTAGAGAAAACTTTTTTAAAAAAACAAAACATATATTTTTAAATGTATCTTTATTGATTTCAGAGAGAAAGAGGGAGAGAGAGAGAGAAACATCAGTGACGAAAGAGAGTCATTATTTGGCCGCCTCCTGCCCACCCCCACTGGGGATCGAGCCCACAACCCTGGCATGTGTCTTGACCCGAAATTGAACCCTAACCTCCTGGTTCATAGGTCAGCACTCAACCACTAAGCTACACAGGCTGGGATAGAAAAAAACTTCTTTTTAAAAAACCTAAGTAAAACTCTGATTGAACTTCTGTGAGCTCTTGATGGTGAGACTGTCTTTTCATCTCTCTATAGCTCCATATTTACCCCCTCTTGACCCGCCCCCCAGCACCTGGCCCCCAGTATCTGGGCCATGGCAAATGAGTGAATTAAGGAAGAAATGAATGGATAAAGAAATATCTGAGATAATGTTATAGTGTTGCTCATGAAAGAAAGAAATCATAAGGATACTGATTTGAAATACCTTTGATATGGTCAAAGGTTCAGCAGTTGCAGCCAGAAGCTCCCAGCTCTAATCCTTAACCTACTATTGTAAGTTAGTTCTAGGTCTTTGTTTTGACATGAAGCTTAGTTTCTTTATGCTCTAAGAATGTTTGCAAAATGAGGAGATGAAAATAAATATCCTTCTTGTCTTGAATGATGAGAATCGAATAAAATAGATGAATATCAATTGAAGACCTTATAATACTATGTAAATTTGAGGGTTTTTTTTTTTAAAGAAACATCCTAGCCAGTGCTTTCTATCACAATTCCAAACTCACCCACAATTCAGTAAGTCGACACCTACGGTTAAACGTATTATCTTTCTTAAATTTACAAGATATCGTCATCTTCACTATAGAAAGATAAATAGAAACTCGATTCATAGATTTCATTGTTTATTCTTTGGACGAAACACGAGCCAATCAGTGGTAGCAAACATGGTCTGTTTTCAATGTGATAGTACAAAAAAATGCTCCCGTGCCATGATTGTTCAGAAAATTATTCTGCTGTGCGCAAATTTTTTTTATTTTTTAAAAAAATATATCTTTATTGATTTCAGAGAGAGGAAGGGAAAAGGGGAGAGAGAGAAAAACATCAATGATGAGTCATTGATCAATTGCCTCCTGCACGCCCCCGACTGGGGATGGAGCCCACAACCCGGGCATGTGCCCTGACTGGAAATCGAACCCTGATCACCTGGATCCCAGGTTCGATGCTCAACCGCTGAGCCACACCCGGCTGGGCTGTGCACAAATTTTAAAATACATGATCTTCAACTACCTTTTAGGTGTTTAAATGTGATTTAATATATGTCTACCCTCAGTGGTCAGGCACTGGCACTGCGGCACTTGGAAAGCAGAGGGCGTACCTGGGCTCCAGTAGATCGAGGACAAGGCTGTGCCTTCCATCTAAAGTGTCATCGGAAGCAAATGGGAGCAAGATGATGTCTCATCATTCATAAATCTGAAATCCAAACAATTACTGATTTAACAAAGAGTTCACGATGAATACCATACCCCCCACCCCCCCACCCCGGTAAACTTTCTGAATCAAGAAGTGGCTACGTTTATTTTGGAAGTGCATTTTTTAAATCCCTGGTATTTTGGAGCTCTTAAATTTAACCATTAGAAGAACTCAGTCATCGTTAGTCAGCCTTAAGATGTGGTTTTAAAGGTCAAGCAGCCATCAAGCAAAAAAAATCTAAGATGCATCCCTCCAGTGTTCTTTCTGCGTCTCCTCTTAGAGGTCCGACTGTCCCCAGAAGTTGTGGGTCATTCAAGTTTGCACGGATACGTGTTTGAGGAATGCCTGGGGGAAGACTGGAGATTTCGTAGATAAATGACCTGAGTGGGCTGGAGTCAGCGATCAAGACATAAAGCAGTATCGTTTTGAGCCGTCACTTTCTTTGTAAGTGAAATGAAGGAGTTAACTCACTTGATTTGCTACACTTGAAGAAGGAGAGATTCACTTTAATTAAGACGACAAACAATGCAGATGCCGGTAGCTGTCTGTTCCAGACCCAGCAAGGACGGTACAGTAAGCGAAATGAAATGTCTAGCAGCCTCGGCAGCAGGCTGGAGCCGTGTTCAGCGAAAGTAATTTAATTAGTGTTGATCATGACTCCAGATGATGGTGATTTGATAAGGAATAATTTAGTACTTAACAGCCTTTTACATGCACCAACTCCATGTGGGAAGGTAAAGCAAATTGCACAAAATGAATGTGCTGCTTTGCCTTGTGCCAGTGCCAGTGAGCTGGAAAACTGCCTGTTAGCAGACGCTCCGACTCAGACTCTCAGCCCCGTGATGAAATACCCAACACGGTCCCGGCTCAGCCCCGCGGGTGGGAGGCTCGCTGCGACCCTCACTCGGGAATACATGTCACCTTTGTGATGCAGAACCTCCAGGCAGCAGGGAAGGGAACACGAGGGAAATAAAGAAGCCTGTGGTCTCGTGCAAAACGCTGCTGATCTTTAGGGTGGCTGCTGCCTGTGTTCCTCACACACAGCAATTAAGCAAAAAAAACCCTCGCCAACTCAGATGCATTGGATTACTTCTTTGGCTTATGATTAGAAAAATAAAATCACAGTTCCGAGCGCCCATAATGATTAAGAGGCCCACACACGTGGAATGTGTTATCAAGAGGGTAGGGGAGCCCCCAGCTTCCGAAAGTAGAGAACCTGGGAGAATTCTTGAGGGTTGGCACCTAAGGAAAAGGAAGACTTCGTTAGTTTTTGTTTTTGTTTAAGTCTTTTCAAGTGCTGAACCCAATTCAGGGCAGCTCACACTGGTTCCAGGTGGTGCCAGGTATCACAATGGATTTGAAATTAACCCGGTTATGACAATCGCCTAGAAATTTTGTAAGATACAGAATCCTGAGATATATCCCGGCCTTAGTTGGCTAGGGCTGCCATAACAAAGTACCGTAAACCGGGTGGCTTAAAACATGCACATTTATTGTCTCAGAGTTCTGGAGGCTAGACGTCTGAGGTTGAAGGTGGAGGCAGGGTTCTGAGCGCTGTGAGAGAGAATCTGTTCTAGACCTTTCTCCTGGCTCCTGGTGGTTTGCTGGCAATCTTTTGGCAATTCCTTGGCTTGTAGATGCGTCGATCTGATCTCTACCTTCGTCTTCACATGACGTTCTCCTGTGAGTGTCTCTGTATCCTAATTCCCTCCCCCCTTTATAAGGACATTAGTCGTAATGGATTAGATCCCACCCTAATGACCTCATCTTAATTAATCTCCCAAATTAAGACACATATGAGGTACTGGGGTTAGGACTTCAATATATGATTTTTTTCTGGGGGAGGGGTGGGACACACAATTCAACCTATATATAACATGGGATCTTGGAATCTTTGTTTTTTTCAAAAGTTACCTGGGTAATTAGATGTTGGGCCGGATTTGGGGATCCTGAGTTTAGGGATCAGCTTGCCTCTGATAGCACTTTGGGAATCCTTATATCCTTTCTTCTAAAGTCAGTTTAGGGAAGTGCATGAAGCGTACCTGAAAACCCTAGAGGTCAGACGGTGGGATGATCACACCTCTTGGTTCTAGTTTGATACCAGTGGACATTTTGATAGGAGGCTGCTGTCACTCTAGCAACCACTCCTGATGGTGCCCCGAACTTGTCATTCCTCCCCTCACTCATTTGGAATATTTATCTTGGAAGCTGAAGCACGTTATCTGCTGGAACAGGAAGCCAAACAGGTTGAAATATATTTATTTGTGTAGCATTCATTGCTTGATGCCCCTCACATTTTTAAAGCTTTTTGTTGAGATTTGCATTTATTAAAATGCAAAAATCCTAGGTGTGCAGCTCCGTGAATTTTACAGATGTATATATTCAAATAACTGCCATGCAGAGCAAGATAGCAAGTTTGTCCAGCACTGTAACAGGTTACTAGTGCCCTTTCTCCGTCATCAACACGCCCATCCACCAGTGGAAGGAGGTTCTTTCACTTTCAATTAGTTTGGTCTGATCTTGAAATTCATACACTACATACTCTTTCATGCTTGGCTTCTTTTACTCCACGCCTGTGAGACAATCTTATGTTTCTGCATGTGTCAGTAATTTGTTTTTGTTATTACTGCGTAGTAGCCCATAGTACGAATACTCCATGATTTCTTCATCTATTACCTGCTGATGAACATTCGAAATTTTCCAGTTTTTGCCATTATGAATAAAGCTGCTTTGAGCATTCTTGCACATGTCTTTTGGTGAACATATGCAGTCCTTTCTTTTGGATATTATATATATGCAAGAGTGTAATTACTGGACACAGGAGAGATTTATGTTGAGCCTTAGTAGGTACTGCCAAAAGTTTTTCAAAGTGTATCAATTTATAATCTCAGTAGGATTTATAAAAATGGCTGTTGCTTTAGGTCTTCAATCTTGATGGTGCCAAGCTTTGGCAGTTTAGCCATTCTAGTAGAGCGAGAATTTCATGTGGTGGTATTTGCATTTTCCTGATGAGTAAAGATGTTGAATACTTTTTCATGCATTTTTTGTTGTTGTTCATTTGTTTGTTTTGCCATTTGGGCATCTTCTTTCACGAACTCCCCGCTTATGTCTTTTGTTCATTTTTAATTGGGTTACTAGATTTGTCTTACTTGTAGCAATTCTTGCTATGTTGAATATGTTGCAAACATCTTGTAGTCTGTAGCATACCTTGCACTCTTTTATTTTTAATTAAAAACATTTTTTTTTAACCCTCACCTGAGGGTATTTTTCCCATTGCTTTTCAGAGAGAGTGGGAGGGAGAGAGAGAGAGAGAAACATCGATGTGAGAGAGACACATCGATTGGTTCCCTCCCGCACACACCCCAACCCAGGCCAGGGATTGAGCCTGCGTCCGAGGTAGGTGTCCATGGCTGGAATCGGACCCAGGACCCATCAGTTCGCAGGCCAACACTCTAACCACTGAGCCAAACCCACTAGGGCACCTTCCACACTCTTTTAATAGTGTCTTTTGATAAAGAAAAGTTCTTAATTTCAGGGAAGCCTAATTTGTAGATTATTTTCTGTATGGTTAGTGCTTTTTCTGTTCTTTCGCTAATCTTATTTTACCTCATGGTCCCAGTAACTTTTAATATATGGTAACATTGAATCTAGTATTCACTGATACACCTGATATTTTGATAAATGTGATAAGCTGCATCATAATGCATATTTATTAACTCTTGAGGTCTTATCAACTTTATGCTTATAAATTAGATCTGATCCCTCAGGTATAATAATTTGTTACATCTTCAAGTGACAAATCGAGTTCCTTATATGTTGCTACATCTTCTTAAGAAAATGTAAAACCTGATACTTAATCGAAAGTGCTAGACTTGAGGATACACATTTTACTATATATGTTCAAAGATGGATCTTGAGTACCATGAATAATTCTGTCAAAATTACATACGTTTACAAACAAATAGTATTTCTTCTCCTATAGCTTGGTAGTTCTTGATATCACATTCTTAATATTAAATTATTTATGACATTCAAGCTAGTTCAAGTTTGTAATGTCATAATATCATAATCAAGACTGAATGGTATCTGAACCACAAGGTTTCTCTTGTCATATTTTTATAGAATACCGACTTAATCTTTTGTGATTTAATTCCAGTGTTTATCATAGTTACAATAAATCTCCAGAATGTGTGCCCTTCTTAGTTTGCCCCTTGACTAGTCATACATGAAAAGAAAATCCATTCTTATGTCTGTTTTCCTTATCTTTTTACCAATTTTCTATGTATACTAAAACTTCAGTTGTTCTGACAGAATCTCTAACAGATAAATACATTTTTAATTTCATATAGAAGAAGAAAAAATGCATAGTATTATTTATTTATTGTTTTTAAAGCTGTCACTCCCTTCAAATATACATGTCTTGTAACCTTCATATTTTATATGATCTCCGTATTTATATTAAGCATTAATGAGTATAACTGTAACTGTATATTAAGTCATTAGAAAAAAGAGAAAACATCATGTGATAGAGAATAATTGTTTTATGGTGGATTACATGTGACAAATAACTGTCACATATTTTTCATATTTCATCTTCACAGTTCAGGTAAGTAGATAGGCAGGTATTTTTATCTGTTTTGTAGATGAGCATTGCTTTCAGAGATGTTGAGATTTTTGCCCCAATTTTCCAGTCGACCTGCACCTAGATTTTCTTTCTCATAGTCCAGTTGTCATTCTATTAAACCATTACTATTGATGGATTTGAGGTATTTTCCTTTCAATAATGCTTAAAATGATGTTCCAGTCTTCAGTTAATTCTTTTGTATTCTTTATGTTCCAGTCTTCAGTTAATTCAGTTCTATTTTTTCTGTTTTAATCATTGGAAATCTTTCCGTAGCTTTTTCAAAACATACTTTCTGAAAACAGAGCTTCTATTATTAATATCAGCTAAGCAAATTACAGGTGATCTACTTTAAATAATGAGAGTCCAAGCATGTATTTTGTTAGACAATAAACAGAAACAGAGGATACTGAGATTCTCTAGAATCTTCCATGAAATTCATCAAATGTGATTTCTCTTTTATATAGAAGTTAATATGTAATGTTAGTGACATTTTAACCTAGAGAAGTAGAGCAGGTTAATATACTTAATTCTTAACTGCATTTCATTTTTATGGGCATTTTGTTTTGTTTTGTTTTCTAGTGGCTTTTCATGGCCTACCACTGAAAATCAAGAAGGAACCCCACAGTCCATGTTCAGAACTTGGCTCTGCCTGCAGTCAAGAACACCCCTTTAAATTCAGCTATGGAGAAAAGTGCCTGTACAATGTCAGGTAAAGCAATCAGGTGTATATAGAGAAGATGGTGGTTCTTACTGAAACAACAAGTCCAGAATCTAATGTACAGTCTCAAGTGAAATTTTATAGGAGTTATATCTTCAGCATATAACAAGCCAATTAGGTAATGTGTTTAGAAGAACTACAAAAAACCATTTACCATCCAGTCACACACTTTCAGAGTAATTTTAAAGTAATAATTTTCATCCACATTATTGGTTGCTTTTCTACTCAGTGATACATTCTAGGTTTGAAAAGAGGGTCTGTCTGACTTGGCCTGAGCAGCTATTGAAAGTTCTCATTAGAATGAATGCATTATGCACTTTAGATAGAGTTTGTAGAAAAAAATGAAACATTTGGCCTGTCTCAGCAGTACATTAGTTATCTGACAGGCTTTGCAAATGATCTATAAGATGCATTCATGGACAATTGTAATAAAGTTAGAATTTTATAAGGCTTAGCAGAGGCTATTATCTGTTAAAAAGCCAGTTGTTCCTTTTGATGATAATAAAGGGTGGAGCAATAAAAGTATATCATTCATTTGTTAGAAAATTTGATAACATATATGTTCATTAAAAACCCTTCATAGTAAATTGCATTCTGCTACTTTTCATATTGGCCTCTAATTGCATAAGGAAGAAGTTGGCTCTGTGTACTGAATGTTATTACTCTCAATTATAGTAGAAACTTAGTTCTTAAAAGGAGGTACTTTGAAAACTTAAAAAATGATTATAAATATTTGCAGTTTTATAAGTTATGTTGATTCAAGTTCGTAATACATTGTAATCTAAATGGGTCTTATATTTTCTCATACATTTACTACTTATACTCTATACCAGGGTATTTAAGATTCAAGAAACTTAGATTTGTGCAACCAGTGCTTGCATATTCTATTACTAGTCTTGCAAACTCAGATTTATATTTTACTTCTGCTTTTCTAGGAGTCACCAGAGCCTGAAATTATGAGCCAGTTCAATTAAAACTATAAAGCTTTTATGAAAAAGATCTCTTGTTGAAGCTAACTATGAAAGCATACTCAGTTTAGATAAAACAATATTGATCTGAGTTTCATTTTATAGTGTTTTTAGTTTTTGTATTTTCTCCTTAAGAATGTTATGTATTCACAGAATAATTATTTAACATAGTGAAGAATGTTTATTTAATGAACCAAATAGATACAAAATTGTCATTGACTTTCAGCATTGATCAGAAGTGTGACTATGAAATAACCACTGCTTTATATGGCATATTTAATATCCATAAATTAACAATAGAGGAATTGCCTGAATATTTTGAGGTTCTTCCTGAGGACCAATCATTTCCACAGTGAAATATGGATTAAATTCTGGTACTTCCTTCTCCATACAAATTATGAATACATTTCATGGGGGGAAAAGTACTATCCTAGGGCAAAGGATGTATCATTTTTTTCTTTTTACATGGATATGAGTCAGGTGAACCATTTTAGAAAAGTAGGTTCTCATTTAGAAATATTGGTAAAGAAACTAAGTAGCTGTACTTTAAGGCAAGAGTAGACTTATACAGTGTATACTCCTTCACGTCTGTAAAGTATTTTTACACTTGGATGTAATCCTCTTGTATAGATGGAGCAACAGAATAAACTATTACATAAGTCAGTGCAAAAAAACCCATTTATTTTAAAAGAAAAATATGTATTGATGAATTCTTTTTATTTTACAAGGAAATACAGTATTTTAACCTAGATATATCTTTTTTATTTGGAAATTTAAGTAAAATTTTTTTTAGTAAAATATTTTTTAGATCACAAAAATTAGTTAAATCACATTCTCAAAAGGCATACATAGGTGATCAGCTGAAATTCATAAGCAAGCTCACTCACCTTACTCCTTCGTGAGTGCTTAGAAATTAGACTATGACAATAGGATTTTATTCTAAAGAATATTACTTTGTACTTACTCTCTAAGAAAGCTTAACTATACCAGAGAGATTTTAATTTGCCTCATTAATCTTTATTATCCCATATCAGGAATTTAATAGCAAGCATCATTTATTTTATATAAAAAATGAAAATAAGGCAAAAGCATTGCCTTCTTAAAATTCCACCACAAATAAAGTCAAGCCAGGTATGGTCTCCATCTTATTAAACTGATGTTCTTGTTCTAAAATCTAATGTAATATTGAAGAATTATAATATATCAGAATAATTTAATGATGTAGAAAAGATCTATGAAACTAGCTTAAGGAGATATATCAAGAATAGATGGAAATGGTGCCACTGCTTCCGTAGAGAGTCCTCTTCCTCATACTAAGTTGTTTGTATATATATAAAATATAGACATTTTATGTTAATGCCATTACCATTTTATACTCATTATCCTGTCTTCTGTTTAAGTGTGTGGCAATTTTGAAGATTACATGTTCTAGAATTACAAACACCAAAATACATAAAATTTTAACTTCCTTATGACTTAAGCCTAAAATGTGTTTTTGTTTCTTTAGGTTGGAAAAAAATTTTAAAAATTGCTCCAAAGAAACAAATATTCTCTCTCTTTTTTTGTGTGCCTTGGGTAGTGCCTACGATCAGAAGCCACAAGTGGGAATGAGGCCCTCCAACCCCCCAACCCCATCCAGCACTCCAGTGTCCCCACTACATCATGCATCTCCAAACTCAACTCACACTCCGAAACCTGACCACGCCTTCCCAGCTCACCTCCCTCCATCACAGTCCATGCAAGACAGCAGATACCCCATGGACCACAGGTACACTGCAAATACTGTTTTTTGTCAAAACTGTTTTTAATAACTTGGAAGAAATTCTGTTACCAATTCCTAGAACCTACAGTGAACATATTAATTTTGCACATCTGGGTAAAATATTTTTAGAAAGAGCTTGCCCTCTCTATAGTTATAAATAATTTGTGGAGAAGGTAATTTATTAAGAGTCCTTTTATAAACACTTAAACTTGTTGCTAAAATGAAAAATTAATCTATATGCTGACATTTGAACATTTCCCTTTCGTTTTGCCTGAATTAAATTGCTTCGCTTACACTTTAAATCAGATCATCCCATTTTTTTAATGAGCATATGTGTGTACTTGTTCTATAAAGTTAGGAGACTAATTTTAGAAGGTGACTTATGGAATTAGGTTCTTTACCTTAAATTGAATGGCATAACTGTACACGGTTTTGCAAAATAGAAGTTATTTGATTAAAACCATTTTCCATCCTTTCCATGTGATGAGTATTTAATATCAGTAGACACATGACCCTGGACACTGAGACTATACAGTTAAAGAGATAGAGACCAAATTATTATTACTTAGAAAGGAGCCAAGCAAGAACCAGAACGTGGAGCTAGGAAGAATGCTGTGGTGGGTAATCCTTGATTCCTAGAGATGAGTAAATTTACATTTAAATAAAATATTGAGGAACTTTTAGAGGTCTTAATACAGCTTAAAACACAGGTAGATTATAAACTGCACTCTTCCTTCCCCTTCTACCTTGTACTTATATAGAGCCAGTGGTGTGCTGGTAAATATAGAACAACGGGCTCTATGGGAGAGAATCCCAAACACCTGATCTGTAGGCAGTGATGAGTCCGATGTAAATATTCCCCCATGGCTGACTCCAAGCTATCACTGCGACAGCCCTGAATGTGGAATTGGAAAGAGATGGACAGTGGCGCTCCATTTTATAGTATTTTCTACCATATAGTTACAATAGGCATAACATCGAGAGCATAATTAATAGTAAAATGCAGAACAATAATTAGGAAGTGACAAGCGTTGAATATTAATAGCCTTTGTTTTTAATGTAATTTTTAAAAATTTTAAATTTACATAATTTACTTCTTAATGGCTGTGCTTAACGGTTGGCTCACAGAATGTCTGGAAATTTAACAACAAACCAGGGCAAGCTGGCTCCGACACACCATTAGGAAAATAACTCCGCCAAAGTCATCCCCTAGATCAGCAGAGAAGATCAGAAGATGTGCCACTGGCATCTGGCTGAAAATAAGGGAGTGCTCAGGTCTGCTTTTAAGAGATTATTTAATCCAGCTCAGCCTCCAATCCAGTAAAACTCTGTCGGAGCGCAGGGATAAAATGAAAGCATTCTTTGCAGCGTGAAACTGAGCTGTATCTTTCCTGCCTTTGTTTCCATCACGAAGCCCTCCCGTGCTTAGCTGTTAAATGCTCCCAGTTATCTTCCCCTCCTCACCCGATGGAGACCCCGCCGGAGCGCAGTGGTATGTGCATCTGTGTAAACAGTTTTGTAAACACAGATGAAAGAAATCGCATTGCAGGGTGGGCCTCTAAACAGATGCACACTGTGCGGGGCTAAGGGGAAAAGAGCGAACGAAAGAAAAGGAGCAGCAAGTTTTATTTTGCCCACTTCTGATGACTTCCCAGGAGTTCTTCAGCCCTGAGTCTCTCCCTTTCAAATGAGCGCCAGAATTCCAGGCTGTATTTCTATGGAAGGTGCAGGATTCCAGGCTGTATTTCTATGGAAGGTGCAGGATTCTAGGCTGTATTTCTATGGAAGGTGCAGGATTCCAGGCCGTATTTCTATGGAAGGTGCAGGATTCCAGGCCGTATTTCTATGGAAGGTGCAGGATTCTAGGCCGTATTTCTATGGAAAGTGCAGGATTCTAGGCCGTATTTCTATGGAAAGTGCAGGATTCTAGGCCGTATTCCTATGGAAGGTGCAGGATTGTAGACTGTATTCCTATGGAAGGTGCAGAATTCTAGGCTGTATTTCTGTGGAAGGTGCAGGATTCTAGGCTGTATTTCTATGGAAGGTGCAGGATTCTAGGCCGTATTCCTATGGAAGGTGCAGGATTCTAGGCCGTATTCCTATGGAAGGTGCAGGATTCTAGGCTGTATTTCTATGGAAGGTGCAGGATTCTAGGCTGTATTTCTATGGAAGGTGCAGGATTCCAGGCTGTATTTCTATGGAAGGTGACTGGTGAGCAAGCGGTGTGCCTGTTTTTAGGTGACCTAACTCGAAATGCTTCAGCCAAATCCATTTTAGTTTCTCTCCTTGAAGTCAAGTATCTGAGACTGAGAACAGCCGGTCCGGAACTGTGAGAGGGAAGCTCGGGGTCTTTTCCCACTGCCCCCCATTGGGCCTTGAGGACAGGACCAGCTGGCCAATCCCAGGAAAATCTCTGAAGCCGTATGTTTCTGAGGAGGATTTCTTGGAGGGCTCTAGCCAACAAATGACAGTCCCTCAGTTATAAATGGCACATTTGCTCTGGGAACAGATCCTTTCCCCAAATAGCCCCCTCCAGCCTGGGCACCCCACCTCACTCTGGGAACGCTTTAGGGCCAGCCGGGCTGCACCCTGCGTCCTTTCCACAGGCCCATTCTGCTCCTCGGGCCAGCCCTTTGGCTCTGTTTCCTGAACCCGCTGTGAGGAGCCCAGCCTCTCCATTTTTCTCACCCCTTATAGACTGTTCTCCTTTATCCAAGAGTTCATCAGCATGCTGCCTACCTATTAACACTCTTCCAGAAGCTTCTTGAGTCACCTCCTTTTTAAACAGCAGGTCAGATGCTCAAAAGCATGGCCCCACAAAGGTGTGGCTCCCTGTGAGCACGCGTGTGTGGTGCCTAACGTGGTCCTCAGAAAGTAGCAACTGGAATCGGCTTCATTCCTAAAAACAAATGCCTTGATTCTTTGCAAAGCGTTTAGTACAAGTATTATTAACTTCCATTTAAGGCTTCACGAGTGAGCTGGTTTCTTATTTTAACTTCAAGTTACAATTTTCTGGTTCACTCCTTGACAGTTCTTAATGATAATTTCTGTTTCTTTTTTTGGCTAATGAAATAAGCAAGCGAAGGGAAATGAATGCAGTGCCAGGCAGCCTCACTGCTTTTACAACATCAGAATTTCTAAGTTTATTTTCTGCAGGTGTAGGTGGAATTCCAGTGCTTTCCAGGGAGGCTAGAGTTAAGTCACAGGATGGAGGATTCTTAGAAATGCTAAAGCAACTGCTTTGCAGTTCTTTAGCTTTTACCTTATACTCATTTAATGTTACCAAAATTAAACGTTAACTTTCCAAATTAAAGTCTCTGGAATGCTTTTAGTGGGGTGAGGGGAGGGAGAGAAGGGAGTTAATAGTCTTATATTTGCTCATAGTGATGTTGGGTAGGTTATTTTTAAGCACTCCTGGGCATTTTTAGAGCACTTTAAAATCTTTAATTAATCCACATCTTTGTGGCGGGTCAATGATATTATGGATGACAAACACAGAACCGGCCGAGTATGTGACTAGCCAATCGTTACGGCCTGTAACCAAGAAGGAAGGAGCAGAGGCTCACTCTCGGCCTTCTGCTGAGACCTCCAAACTTCCTCATGACCGAGCAGCACGACCTGTCCTAAATCTGTGTAACGCTCTGTGCTATTTCTATCTTTGGAGCTCTGCTGTATATTTTATGCTTATTTTGATCAACCTGAGATTTTGTTAAGAGCAATTGGAAGCCCATGTGTTGTGTGTTCCTGTTTGACAGTAAAGAGATGGTCTTTTAAAAATCAGCTTGGATTAGTCTCCACATTTTCTAGTTTTATTTATCACTAGAATATAATGTTATTTAGGACACTGTTGACGATTTAAGAGTCCTGCCCACTTGACAAGAGAGTAATTCCTCTCTTGCTTCCTCAATAACTGATGGTGGGGGAAGGAAACCCAGTAGGTAGATTTTTATTTGTCGATTTTGTTTGTTTGTTTGTGGGTTAGTTTGGTAACAGAATTAAAAGATAGAAGATGCAGTTTGAGATCAGAGCCTTTCACAGTTTTCCTGTGTTTTCCCCCAGTATATAAATATTTGAGACCCTCTTAATATGGAAATTTTGTAAATGACCCAGTTGATTTAGAATTGGGTATTTTTACTGTAAGGATATATATTTTCTCAAAATAGTGAACTGTTCTCCCAGTCCTATTCAAAGCACACCTTTAACTTACTGTATTGTACCAAAAATAATGCTGCAAGTGGCTAAATCAGAAGGGGCACGCCTGTCATGATTAAAAAGCACAGTGCCACTAACCCAGGAAGGAGAAATCTAGCCTTTGTTAAAGATTCACACCTTGGATCAGTTGGTGGTATCCTGTCCATTAAACAGTTCAAAAAAAGAAAAATGTGTGCCAGTATCTTAAAGAGTATTCCTTGTTATTGTTTTATCTGAAACATGCTCTCTCGTCTCCCAGATTTCGCCGCCAGCTTTCGGAACCCTGTAATTCCTTTCCTCCTTTGCCGACGATGCCAAGGGAAGGACGGCCCATGTACCAGCGGCAGATGTCTGAGCCCAACATCCCCTTCCCACCCCAAGGCTTTAAGCAGGAGTACCACGACCCGGTATACGAACACAACACCATGGTCGGGGGCGCGCCCGGCCAAGGCTTCCCCCCGCCTCTGATGATTAAACAGGAGCCCCGAGATTTTGCGTACGACTCAGGTAGGCCCGTGGTTTAAGTGACACCTTTGCACCGGCTTGTGGCCTTGATTGCCTCGGTGGCAGCCTGGGCGGCTCCTATTTTGGGGTGTGGAATCTTCCTAATGTTATCCCTTCTTTGAATCCTTCTGTAGAAGCGAAGGGTGGGGCTATCAAGCCATTGTGTCGGGGACCCATGGTTGAAATAGGATCTAGATATGAAACCAGTACAAAGAAGAGTGCAATTTGTAAAATTAGACACACTCTCAGCCCAAGAGAGTGAGTAACCTTGTAATTCTTTTCAGGATGCTGGGGTTTTTGTTGTTTTTTCCCATTTGCTGCTACAGCACTATTTAATAACAGTGTTTACAGAAAGTAATACACTTCTGCACTGGGTCGCTTATTGCTTATAGCCGTTTGTTTTTTCCTTCATTGGTGGCAAGATTCCAAGGGTCCAGAATTAAAGATTCTTACACACGAGGAGAGGAAGACAAAAACACAGATTTATGGTTTATTCATAGAGCTTAGCTTTAGTCTCAATGAAGCAGAAAGACCCCACAAAGTAGCATATCAAGATGAAGAAAGGGGATTTTTCCTAAAAGTAAGGAACTTTTAAATCTATTGCAGATGTTACCACCAAACTTGACCTTGAGACCTCAGAAGAATTACTTAACTCATTTGTGTGTAGTTTCTCCTGTTACCATCTCAAAATCAGGACATCTGCTTTTCAGACATCTCAGGGACTTTTTACAAAAAGTATGAAATAAAAGCTAATGCTTATAAGGAGGGCACTGTGTATTTGCAAAATATTATTAATATCGAAACTGTGCTCCATCGATGGTTGTGCAATTGGAAATGTTTGGAAACAATGTAATTTCCTTTTGTTTGGATGCAAAGTTTTGGATGTTTAATGAAGGAACTGTTGCTTCTCTAGGAATAATTGCTGAGTTTTTCTATCAGTTCTACTTGAGGAAAGAAAATTGTCCCTGGGTCTTGAGTTTCCAACTTTCATAAAATGACTTGCTTTGTTATAAACTGCCCTCAAAGCTTGGCAAGAGGGAGCCCTGTAACTGAGAGTCTCCCTCTGGCCTCTGGCCACCCTTCCTCATTGGGCAAGAAATTCAGAAGAAATTCAAAAAGAGGAACTGCCCACTCCGAGGTGGTGCCTCCGCTCCCAGATAGTGCATCAGCTACCCAACGCCCGTGAATTCTCTGCCCACCCAGTTTTCTGAAGGCAGAGCACACGGCTCCTGTGTGAACCCCTAAGTCTAAGAAGGTGGCCAGAGGGCAGCTGTCTGTAGGAGGATGAGGGTGGAGTTTGGGTTAGCCCATAAGCTTCCGTGTGAGGCTCCATGGTGTTCGTTGAGAAATGTGCGCAAGAAGTGGGGTGAGTTGGGGTCTAAGACTGGAAGCTGGCTCCACACCGTCCTGTTTCAGGGCTAATCTTGGAAATTTCCCCAAGTTCCAGGTTGTAATAGGGATATATTTTCAAGGAATGAGAGGAGATAAATAAATCAACATTTATTTATCATTTTGTTTCTTTATAATTTTAAAAATTAAACATGGTGTGAGGGCTTTTATTTGAATTCCTGCCCCCGGCCCTGTAATTTGGGGACTATCCTGAAATGCACCGTAGTGGGTTCAGTTTAGAACCCACGTTTATATTTGTCCATGACTTCCACCCATAATTAAGAGCCCTGCAACACAATGGACTTTATTACAGATAAGATCCATTTTTCTCTACATTTCAAATCCTGTTAACTGATGTGATCCTCATTCTCCAAGTGACATTTTAATTTGCTGCATAGTTTTTGAATTCACCATAATTTCAAGAAACGTTCCATGGGAATCATATAAAATAGCTCAAGCAATTAGTTCAAAAGCATTTGTAGAGCATAGCATTGAAAAAGTTTGTGTATTGTAGAAATGTGTTTATACGTATAATCCCAGGAAGATTAACACTGAAACCATTTCTTGATTTTGTGGAGATTATATATAACAGCTCCTTATTTATATTGCATATAAAATTACATGTAACATATTGTTGAGGATGTGCAGCTTTTCTTGAGAAGATGTGAACCAACCAAGGAAGCAATTTAAATAATCCAGTGAGGGCAACAATAGGAGCTGGTGCTCTTAAGATTTAATTGCGTTATTTATGGGCCGTACATAATAGGAACTTCAGAGTCAGTCACTTATAACCTAAAAAGTATAGTTCATGTCTTAGCTCAGGCTGTTGTACTAAAATACCATCGACTGGGAAGCTTAAACAACAGACACCCATTCCTCACAGTTCTGCAGGCCGAGAAGTCCAAGGTCAAGGTGCCAGCAGATTCGGTTCTTAGTGAGGGCCCTCTTCCTGGCTTGCAGAGGGCCCCCTTCTCACTGTGTCCTCACCTGGTGAAGAGAGAGAGGGAGTGAGCTCTGGCCTCTCTTCCTCTTCTTGTAAGATCACTAATCCTACCATGGGTGCCCCACCCTCATGAGCTAATCCTAATTACCCTTCAAAGGCCACACCTCAAAATACCATCTGCTGGGCAATACGGCTTAAACAGTGGGTTTTTGGAAGACACAATCATTCCGTCTATGACAGTCCACTATCCTGTTTTAAAGATATCTAGGGTATCTCTTGCAAGTGTACCGTATACCTTGTAAATTACATATAAAATATTTGTTTAATATTAGAGAAGCAGTTAGTTTACATTACATTCTTCCCTCTAAATTACATTTCAAATTGCTGAAGTTGTACGACACCTTTGAATTCTAATTTCAGTTTCGCCAATAGGATAGTTCTGCTTTGCTTGAAGAGTTGACTAGTAAAGTTATAACTTCTAGATGTGGTCTAAAAGAACCGTAGCAACAGTGTAACCAAGGTCTATGAAAAATTAATCCCTGGATATCAATGTATTTTACTGGCCACTAAATTGCTGCTACTAAGTTAACACATCTGTATATGTCATACATTATAGTCAATAAGGATGATCTCCAGATATTTTTGTTGTCATTAGTTCTTTCATCCTTGCTGAGATCACATTAAATGTCCTTTATTAGAAATCTAACCTGTTTATCACTGAATCATTGATTTCTGGGTTCCCTTATTGATGTTGAACAAATCATATGTTAGAAAATCTTTTAGGTGATTTAAAAACAATGTAAGAAATGTTTCATAGGCAGTTTACTCAGCATCTATGACTAAGGGTATCTTTTCAGAAGGCCTCTAGAACTCTTTATTGCTTAATTCCATACAAAGTAAATGTTGTGAAAATAAAAGAAGCTTTACAAGTGAAAAGGCTGCATGATTATACTTCTAATAAAGCCTGACATTAATTATGACATGGGAAATGGAAGGTCTATTAGTTATAATTATAATTACAGGAATGCGATTTCAACTGCAGAGTATTTAAACTAAAAAATGCAAAATATTACTAGAGTAAAATTTTTTATTCATGAGAAGAGAAAAAACTTAGAAGACAGTGAGGAGATAAGAAATTGGTTTGTTTTAGGGACAATTTGGTGAGTCAACACAATGTGATCATGATTATATTATATTAAATTCTAAATAGCCTGGTTACAGCTATTACTGTTTTCCTTCTCTTAATCTCTAGCCTAACGGGGCTGCATAAAGCAATATACAGGTTTATGGTTGGTTGGTTGGTTGGTTGGTTGGTTGGTTGGTTGGTTGGTTGGTTTTTCCTGAATTGCTTTCTTCCCCAGTGGCCAACTGACCACATGAAAAGGGTTGAACACACGTTGAGTGCTTCATTTGGAGTGCCTCATGCAGTGCCCATTTTCATAGCATCATGGTAATTCTTCCATTTTCATGCTTGCCTAGGATATTTCGCAGGTTCACAGTGCCCAGTGAGGCAGATATTTTATATATTCATCACAGTGTTTTCTTAGAGTTGTGCTAGTTGATTGGTTGTTTTTTTGTTTAGTTAATTTTTTTTTCTTTTGTTCGCTTAGGGTAGTATTGTAAAAGGGCCTTGGAAGCATCTTTTAAACTAATTGGAATAATAACCTAAGAGCTGGGGTGAAGACTGGGAAGGAGGACTTTCAGGGACATGAAGAAGGTTGCTGAAATGAGAAAATGGGGGGACGTACATAGCTTGAGCTTCGGGGGCAGGAGGAGAAAGCAGAGGGTGTGGGAGGAAGTTGATATATGTTTCCAAAAGAAAATGTTTTTGTATTTTTGGTGTGGTTTTTGGGCCATTCCTGCTGGTGCTGGTGGGGTATTCCTTCAGTTTGGAGGCATGTAACATTTATGTGGTGGCAGTGTTGTTAGCACTATTTTAAACTGGGAAATCGACACCATAGTTGTTTCATAGAGTTGTAAATCTTTAAACTCAGGAGCTCTTGGAGGTCACCTAGATTGTATTCCATCTCTAGGTCCTAGTTGAACAGATAATACGTCCAAGTTCACCGTCATCAGTTACACAGATGATTTGTGAAAGAGTCAAAACTAAAAACAAGGTTTTCTTATCCTTTAATTGTATGAAGTGTTAACATTTACTTATTTATTTTTAAATTTATCTTCACTGTTGAAGGTAAGGTTTTCTTACTCTTAGTATAGTGCACAGTTCACAGTCTGTCTTTCTATATAATTGCCCGAAATAGAGTACTTTAGTCCATAATTAGTCACATATATTATTAATTCTTTTCTCTAATTTTTGGACTAAATATTTTTCTATGGTTTTTAAAAGCTCTACATTATCAAGGGGAATAAAAGTATCTGTATGAGGACCAACGGTATGCATTTCCTAATCTGGAGGTGTATGTTTCACATTAGATGGCCCTCAAATGTATTCTGTTAGGTGTTCACTGATGTAAGATAGGAAAAATATAGGACCTCAGATGATATTAAGACTTAGAATACATTCTGTTTCTTTTTTAAAAATAGGCCACACACAAGAGTTGAGATTGTCAAAGAAGTGGCTTTTTCTAAGAGTTCTTCTGGAAAAGGCTGAATTAATAATTACAAGGAAAAGTGGCAAATTAATGGTCCACCCAGATCTAAAATTCTGTGATTCAATGAACTTTGAGTTTGTCTGAACCTTCTTATTGGACTTCACTCTTTAAGCTCGACGGCTTAAAATTTAACGAGAGCAGTCATTTTCAAACTTTTGTCAGCAAATCCATTTTTCACCAGAAACCTTAAGAGGGACTGCGATATACAAAACAGAAGTGAGGAAAGCTTACATTCAGCAGAGTAAAATGGGACTTTTCTAGCATCCATTTTTAAATTCATTTATTCTTCACCCAAGCACACCCGCCCACGTTCCCCACATACTTCTGTATCGCTTGGGACTTTGATAAAGGCCAGTAGACAAAAAGCTTTAAATTTAGAGACTGATTTTCTGTCCTTAGAGTGTCAAAAAAAATAATATATAGGCAGAGAAATGATGAAATAAACACTCATGTGAAATATGTTAAAACGAAGAATATTTTTCATTTTTCATCTGTTAGAGCTGACCAGTGTCTTTGGTACTCACATAGTCCCAAGCTGGCATCTTAGTCAAGAGAGTTAAATAGCCATGGCTTTCTGCAGTGGCCAGTGAGACGTTTTGTGTTGTAAATGCGATTCTGTGTTGTGCTGTGTTGGTGGGTACTCACTGTAGGCATGGAGTAGCAGGGAAAGTGAGGAAATAATTTCCAATGTTGCTTCTAGCCAGCATTGCCTGGGATTCCCATTGTACAGGGTTCATAAATGGTTTTAAAGTGAAAGTTTTAGGATGCGATCAGTGGATAACAGAGCGAGAAGAACATGATTGTTCCTCTGCAGCCACACAGACATGAATAAGTAGTGCTTTATGTGTTTGGGGAGGCCCTGCGAGGGCCTCAATCAGCTGACTCAACATGCACAAAACTAAAACAAACAACACAATTCAGAAGGCTGAAATCACCCAGTAGTTAATCTCTAAACTGTTATCATTATGATTGTTACTACTGTTGCTATAGTAATCTCTCAGAAATCCTGTCATCAGGGTATATAATGTTTAAAAATAATTTCTTATTTACTTATAAGAGGAGATATATTGTAGGGGAATTGAACTCGTGCATATTTTCTAGTACAATTGCATTACACATGTATAATCAACCAGAAATATTGTTCAAAAAACACAAGGAATGCAGTGATTACCAAAGGAAATTTTTGAAAAATGCTAATTAAAGCAGATGGAAAAAAGGGAAGAGAAGTCTACTGATATTTATTTTGAACCTCCAGGCCTGCCATCAACTAACAGCTTCTCCTTTTCAGAATGGAAGGCCCCATGACCGATAATTATCACCTAGTTTTTAAAAATAGGAAATACTACATTTGAAAACATTATGCTTTATTTCAGCAGTTTTTATTTACGTATCATTGAACCACCTCAAGAAGCAATCCTTAAACGAATACTGGAGTTTTTCTAAAAGAATATTGTTTAGGAATTAGTAATTCAGTGCATGCTCGCTCTCCATTGGCCTTGCCCTGTTCCGTATCTTTTCAGGGTGCTAGATTGCAGGATGCCCTATCATCTCCCCACCTGGTTGGGTCAAGCATTTTAACTTTGAACAAAGCAAAATATGGTGGTGACTTTATTCTCTGCCATTTTATTTACCAGATACTAGAAACTGGAAGATAAATATTACATTGTCATAACGCCATTGTAGACAATCCTTCACAAGTTTAAAACCAAAGAACAGACGTCTTTCATGTTTCTTTTCATTCCTTTTGCTGTGGACATGGTAAAGATCCCATGAAAGAGAGTGTGGAGATATATAAATGGGATTGTTGACTGCAACTGTTTTCCCATATGGCTTCAGGTCACTGGAAGAGAAGTGTTTTCTCTCCTCTGTAGTCAAGGATCAAGTTACAGATGGCTAATAAAACTTACTACATGTTTAATAGTATTTAGTACAGGGCTGACTCTTCACAAATCATTCCTGTAATTGCTCAGAAATAGCTTTTTTTCCTCCTTAAAACTGAAGATATTTTGAAGTATGACTGACCATGTATAGTAATTTCTAGAACAGTGATGGTTATGTTTCTGTGAACTGTGGCTTTTTGTACCTGGTATGTGACACTCCCGAATGCTGAGCCTCGGCCCTGTCCCGTTAATTACTAAGCGTCATTTGCTTATGGCCATATTTCGTCCTGAAACATGGCAGCTCTTTTTCCCTTCTCCTAACTTTAAAACTAATGCTTCAAGAAAGCCAAGTGGAGGGAGGATCTTTGGGGAATTTAAGGAATGAGCTGTTGATCCTACAGAAAATGTTAACATCTCATCTGTTTCTCTAACATCTAAAGAGAATTTTCTTTTACTAGGCCAGTGATTTGTGGACTAGGAGATCACTTAATCTCTGATTCTGAGGTGCTTCAATTGTCAAAAGTGACAGTGATGTCTTCCTAATTGATTTTGTTACGATAATAGAGGCCATGGATTGGCTTTGCAATTTAACTTTTTTTAAATTTTATTGCTTAGCCTATCCAGTATGGTTTTTCTTCATTCGTTTCTGAGTTAAAGTAGCGAATCTCCCAAAACAGTCCTGGGGTCTACTATATCAGTTTTTCTAAGAAATACTTCAATATGCTCTAAATCTACAGTTACAGTAAGTGGCATTGGCTAGTGATTTGATTTGAGAATTGAGACTATGGTCTGGATTTACTCTTTATGCATTAACACAGGTCAAATGGACAGGGACTGCATTTAAGTCAGTAATGGAAGGCTGAGGGCTGTCTTAAACCAATCACATCAGTTTTGCCCATGACGGATTGATCCCTAGGGGCAGAACCCTGTAAGCATTTCTCCTCCATGAATGGACTCTATAGAGCCTGGAGTTTCATTCATAAAATGGAGACTGAAAGGAAACACACACAGGCACTCACTCTCTTTCTCTGGAATGTTCATTTATGCCGAGCTGAAGGGCGTAGTGTTCCATCAGCTGCTGCTTTTGCCAGTGGACTGGAAGGAATGATTAATGCTCATTGGTCCTGCCTGCGTGTAACCCGACGCTGTTTATGGCCCTGCAGGGTTCCTAATGTATAGTGAATGCGAAGACAACACTCGCAAATCAGAAACATAAACAGGAACTGGTGGGTCTGAATTCCATTCAAATATGTCATTTCAGCCGCACAGTGTTTGTCTAACTTGGATTTTACAGGCAGGAAAGGGGGAAGGGAGGGCTAATCTGCTTGGAGTTGTACTGGCTTGAAAAAAGGGGGAATTAAAAGGGGGAAGGGAGTGTCCTTTCATAGTGTGAGAATTTTGGTTTCTTTTTAAAGAAAGCAATCGGGATGCTTAGGCCCAGAACTGTTTACTGCGCGTGGATGAAATGAACAGACAGTTGTTTTTATACGTGCAAGTGAGATTTGAAATGAAATAAAAGTTCAAGGGTGCTTATTTGGATCTCTTCGTGTGTGTGTGTATTTCATGAATGTGAACAGGAGTACGGAGATAAATATTATTTATTTCTTAAAAGGCTATATTTTAGATTTAGAAAATTATTGTAGAATTTTTTTACACTCGAACGATTTCTCTACTTAAGTGAGTCAACTACTTAATAGTTTAGAGAAAAAGGGAGACTTTTTCTTTAATAACTACTTTAACCTTACGTATGAAAAACCTAATTGAAACCTTTTCCAAGGGATTTTTGTCAGAGTAAATAGATCATTATTACTTTTATCACATGTTGTTGGCGTGTGTGTGAATTTTCGAGCTGATTGTTCCTAATTCTGGGAAATTTGACAAGGATAGATATTGGAAGATACACGTGAAAGACAAACAAAACAAAACGGAAAGACACAAGCATGTGTTATTGTGATTTATTTACTTTTCTCTTAAGTGTAGAGAAGTGTCTGTGAATGCTCCATTCATCGGGCTGGCACCGTTCACGGCCTCATCCACATGTTTTGTTATTGTTAGCATTAAAAAATAAAACCACCCACTCTGAATGACACCGGCAATATTACACTGAATCCTGGGCCTGACGTCTATTTCCTGTGTCATCTTGAACACGCTTTGTTACTTCTTTTATTGTCAGTTTCCTTATTTATGAAAAGAACCCAATAATTCTCATACTTTCCTGTTTTTGTAAGGATGAAATATGATGATATTTGTAAAGGTACTAATATAGTATTAGAGAAAGTGACAATAGTAAAGGATTCTGTCTTTATGATTTTATCTTGACTTCTAGAGATACCCTCAAAGACTGCTAGTCCTTAAATAAGATGCCATTATGTCTAATATTTATAAATACATACCCCGGGGGGGAGGGGGGGGCTAAAAGACATAAGAGAAAATAAGAGCCATGTTCTTAATGTTAAAACAATCACTGTGCAAGGCAAACAGGATATGTACTAGTATGGTGTTTCTGATAATGAACCAGTCATACTGAACTTCTTACTAGTATTATTCATGTACGAAGCCAGTGGAATAAATCGTCTGAATAGTGTGGTGATCTTAGGAGAGATGAAACTGAGAAGACAGAACAATCCATGATGTATTTGTTTCAAATCATGTAGATTCTAGAAGGTGAAAGATTCCGTATTAAAGCTCAACATTAAAACTTCATCCAGTTTAGAAATCTTTCGTGGCCCATTTTGGCAGCTGATGGCATGTTTTCTCATATTTTCTTTAAAACGTCTGTTCATTCTCAGAGTACACCAGTATCTAACAAATAGTCAGTTACAGTTGTGCGTATGTTTCCTATCACTTCAACTTTATTTTAAACTTGAACTTAATAAAACCTTAACTTAATAAAACCTTGTCAAACTTGTAAAATTGTGAGCCTATTAGATCACATAAACTAAGCTTTTTAAATCTGGTCATTATTTGTACAGGATACTGTTCCCCGCCCCTCCAAAAAAAACCCCCAGATGCTTACAAGAAGTTTGGGGTTTTAGAAGTAAATTTCTACACTGTTATTTCAAGTGATGTAGTCTTTAAGTTTTAAAAGCATCTGAATACAGATAACAGCATTCCTTTTTTTTTTTCTTTTTTAAGATTTTGCAAATGCCATGTAGAAATATAAAGACTCCTGTGGTTCTTTCTTCCTCCAATCTGTCAGCAGTGGAGTCAGTACCTCTGAGCTGTGGTGGAAGCGATTTCTCTGTGGATTTTATGTATTCACAGTTTACTACAATCCTAATGAGAAAGATCCCATCTCAGTGTGAATGAAGTCATACTAAATTCATCACCCTCTTGAGAGTTCAGCCACCTCTAACTTTCTGACTTCTGCCCATGAGATATTATATTCACATAACGCTTTTGTGACTGACAACACATAGGCCTCATAAAATGTGACTATTTTGGTGTCACACTTGCTTTATTTCTCAGGTAAATCCAGACATACTAATATTGGGCCTTATTTTTAGAGTTACTTATTTTTAGGTTTGATATATTATAGAGGGATTATATGGTATAAAAAATTATCCCCCTTTAGCACCCTTTTCAGGAAACATTATAAAATAAAGTCTTCTCAATGAGCTACATGAAGTCTATTCATGTGGCAGGTGGAAATGCGGAGTAAAGGATGCTATACCAGGATGTCTGTGAATGCATTTGCATTGAAACATATCTTCATAAAGCTCATATTATTTATGTACTCTAGAAAACCTTTGGATTTTAAACATTAAACTGTCAGTCAGATTGCAGGGAAACGAGAAAAACAAAACTGTAAAATATAAAGTTTAACAAATAAAATTTTGGCACAGTATGCCATAGTGCTCATCTTGAATGAGATTGGTGTCATTAATTAGTTCTCAATACAACTCAATATTTCTTTAGATAATAAATGCATGCTTTTGAAAAACTTGTTAAAGCTCCAATATATACATCAAAATACACACACATATGCACAATTGCACATACATTCATTTTTCACCAAGTACCTGATAATTTGAGATATGTTTCAACACACACATTTTGGCTCTGGGCATTCAATGCACGAAATTTTCCTCCACCATCAATGTACAAGACACAAGTTTAGGTTCTGATTTTGTCACCTCCTCAGTGAGTTAAGTGTATACTCCATCTATCTTTGCTTTGCATACACACATGAAAGCAAAATCTCGTTAAACTACATTACACTTACTCCTGTTGTGCTGGAATTTCTCATTTACTCTTATAGACTTGCTACGCTTAAGTTATCACACTGGTTATTGCTACAGGAATGTAAACAGAAGCATCAAATGAAATGGAGGTGTTTTCCCCCCTTGTTCAGAGTTTACAATCTGAAATATAGCCAGATTGGTGTACTTTTTGATAACAACCAATTTCAACAGATGGTTGTGACAAATATTTTCTCTCTAATCTGGCCTGATTTGCTCCTAGAAACTTTAGGCAAGCCATGCCCTGAGAGGAAACCTTCATTCTGTATTACTGGACAGCAAGTTAGCATATGAGAGCACTGCCTAACAGTATTACATGTGCAAATTCAAAGCTACACTTTGTGGTCAAACGCTTGGGACAGCTTCCCAAATCAGTATTATGTTTCCCAGTTCAGCTTTACAATGCAAGTCAAGAGACAGAGAAACCAGCTTCGTTTCAGACCTGCATATCTTAATCTAAAGAGAATTTTAACAGTGTTACTACAGATGAAGACTAGTCAAATCGGGTCGTTGGGAGTGTTAGTTTACTTTTCTTCTTAACTTCCTCTACACTGACTAGTGTATTCAAGTGACTACAGTTTTTCTGCTTTAAATTTTTGCAGCATATTAGATCAGCTTTCATCACCATGAACTCATCTGTGACAAATTACAGGCAGTTAGTTTCTGCAAGCTGATTTGGCCCAGTGCTAATGTCATGTTGTAGAGCAATTTGACCCATAAGTTTCAAAATAATAAAAAATCCTTTGTCTTAAATTAAATTTGCATAATTCAATTTACAGATTGAATTGAAAACTTTTAAACCAGAGTTATTTAGTACCAATATCAAGAAGTATTACTGTAAAAAGAAGCTTAAAAGAGGTACCGCCATCAGAGGAAGGGTGGGGGTGAGGAGTGGGAGGGGGAAGCGAAAAACTAATATGTATATATGCTTGACCTATGGACACAGACAACATTGTGGAGAAGTCCTGAGAGGGCAGAGGTGGATGCCAGGTAGAGGGCATCAGTGGGGGGGAAAAGGGGACATCTGTAATACTTTCAACAATAAAAATAAACTTAAAAAAAGAGGTGTCTCCAAGTTTTTTAGATGTAATGGAGATTCTCATCTAAATCTTATAAATAATAAAGTTATAATGAATTTGAAATAAATATATTTTAAATATCATTGGTTACTAGATTTGTGAAGAATATTACAGAATAAGTACCCTAATAAGCAATAAATCAATTATCTCAATAGATAGGTGATTTAATTTTAGCACAGCAAATCAAGATATAAAAATAATTGTGATACATAATGATTTCTAGTTTCAAGTACTGTGGTTCATTCAGTTCAAACCCCTGTGAGGTTCACTTAAAAATAGATTCTTTTATTAGTAATAAGTACCATATGTTGAATCCTCACTGTTTGCAGATACTGGATGAAATGTTGCCCAAAATTATGCCATATGATCCTCCCAACAACCCTTTGAAAGATACCACAATTATCCCCATTTTACAGATGTGGAGGTTGAGAGTTAGAGATGCTAAATAACTAACCAAATGTCATACTACCCTGAAATGTCAGAATGGAGATTGAAAACCATGTCTGTTAGATGGCAAGATACACGTCTGGAGTCACTGTGCTGTAATAATGATCCTAAGCGTATAATCTATGGACAAGAACAATGTAAAAATGCTGTCATCTTAACAGTTGTGCACAGGTTAAAACTACAGCTCGTTGTTGTTGAATTTCGGGAGTTTCATTCCATAGAAAAATACAAGCGAATGCATGTGCAATGCCTCCCCTCCCTGCCACGAAACATTTGCCTTTGAAGTCGCCGCTGAGCTAGTTGGGATCTTAGATGAGCATTTAGCAGAAGTTAAAATGTAATGCCAAACTTCATTGGCTGGATTTTTTATTAGATAAGGTAGAAATGAAAGCAGCAGGCAATTTAATTAGCAGTAATTTTTCTGGGCAAGTCATTACTTTGATGAACTTCAGAGCAATGTTTATGGCTCCTAATTAACCATGTTAGTCATTTGATTGAATAATCACTTTGGAAATGTTTCTACAATTTGATTAGAGTCTGACCTACTCTGACAGTCATAAATTAACTGATATCACTTTAGGATAACATGACTTTAGTTACTTTAGGGGGGAAAAACTCCTCTTAACCATATTTTTTCAGGCTTCCCTGGACCATATAAAAGACACCGATTTTAAAGATAGACTGGATTTAAACAATGGTAGCCGAGCGTCTCGATTTTAAGAGCAGGATGTTAATTTTATTCACTCTAGGGTATAATAAGTAGTATGAAGAGCTGGCAAAAACACAGTTATATTCTCTTATGAATTTTTTTCTAAATTGCCACACAATGCTTTTTGTTTTTTATAAATTAGAACACAAATTGGGCCTTCGGAAATGTAACGGAGGGCCTGGCTTTAGGCATATCATAAGTCATTAATTTATTATATTTAAAACCAGTATACTTTAAACATCATAGACTAATAACTATTACAGAGTAAGTCACCAGAATCAAGAAAGCAGCCAGTTCAATACACACGTGAGTGTTAGTAAAATTACCCATCAAATCTTATCTCTGATGTTAAATGTCTAGTTTTCCAGGATTATGCTTATTTTATATTATTTTAGAGCGCTTTTATAAGATATTCTTTCAACTCTGAGTAGTGGTTTTCTTAGAAATGCCTGCATTTTTTTTCTCTCTCTCTTTCCTCCTCCCCCCTGGGGAGGAAAGACCGCATTTAGTCACAGGCTTATATGTAATAGAGTTTAGCCTATATGTTTTCCTCTGGCTGCCTCCAGAGCCAGCCAGCTGTTTTTGCAGCCACACTCCAGCTGGGCAGCGTCAGTAAAAGTATTTTGTGGCAGGGTGTCAACATTGGTACAACAAAATGCTTGCCTCCGAGCATCTGCTGAGCTGATGGCAGAGTCTCTAACACTGTCCCCTCCAGGTCCAGCTGCTTGGAGGGACTTTATGCCTGCAATAAATCAAAATAACATTAAAAATTACATTGAGGTACCATTGGTTAAAAAGTCGGGATAAAATGTATTGCTATTTGGTAACCCAAAAGATGAACTACACTGCCACCTGTTATAAATCTGATAATAGGAAACCAGGTGACTGCCTTTGGTAGGGGTCAGGATTGTGTGCCGCCTAATACTTTATATAAAGAAGGCGTGGGGTAACAAAGTGTTTGATAAGGAGTTTTTTACTCTCTTCAACTTGTAGGTTCTTGATTCCCACGTACTTTTAAATGTTATTGCTATTATGGGTTGTCGTTAAAACATTTTTGATTAAAACCACATGCAACAAACTTTTTTCTGTGGAAAAAACACACAAACCCCTCGTGTTTTGGTTGACGTTCATCACCGCACAAATTTAAAAATAAATCAGATAGACTTTAAAAATGGAACATTCAAGACCGATGAAAGATCACATTTGGGCCAAGTAGTGCTAATTATCTACAACTTGAAAGTGTACAGATGGATAGTTAAAAGGAGATAAGAGTCTTTAGATTCCAATCCATTTAAATGTTCTTTATTACTTGTTAGGTTGTTTGCTTACTACAGGTGGTAGAAAAGAGGACATATTCTTATATTAAGTCGCACACTTTTGTAGATTTTCTCGATTTATTTTTGTATATGTTGTTTTAACAAATATTAGTATTGCCTACAGAAGATAGAATTAACTTGATCCCATGTATTGATACCTGCCTATTAAAACTATGTATGTTATATGCAGTTTTGGGCCAGGTTTGTGGAAACCGAAACTTACAGAATTTGGGGAATCTTCTTAAAGTAAAAGAGAAGGAAACTGCTTATAAAACGTTAGGTTCAGGCTTAGAAGAGACCCTGGAAAGTACAGGGTCCTGAAGTTTAAACTTCTTCGGTTTCACCAGTATCCCCCTGTGATTATTTAAGTGAACTTCCATATTCAGAATCAAAGAACTGGGGACAGAATTTAGATAATACCTGACCCAACCCTTTATTTTATGGAAATATAAGCACAAATGGTGTGCCTAAAGTACGTAGCTTAATTAGTAGTAAATGAAGGACTTGAATTTTAATCTGTCTCATAATTCATATTCCTTTCCTTTTCTCCATGTCTCAGCTACTAAACATATTAAATGCATAACTATCAGTATGACTCAAGTTTAACCATTAACCAAGTTTATTTTCTCAGCGATGAGTTAACATGATCACATAAGGAAGGCCTCACTCTTTGGGTAATAATGGTGTTTGCTATGAAATTTTGGATTTCAGTTTTATAGCCTCATTGGTTTTGAATATGATCTGCATGCTTCAGAAAATGACAAGCCAGTCATGCTTTTATCCGGGGAGAAAAAACTAAGTAATCACCTTAAAGGGCTGGAGTAACGTTAAGAGGTTTAGCAATTTCGTCTTTCCATAGTAATCTCTATCCAAGTGTTCATGAAATAAGCTATGAATTAGTTTTTGTTGAGTTTTGCTTTGAGTGCCGTGGGATATAAACATGTATTCCATAAATGGCCTGAAACATATTTTTAACTCATGACACCGTTTCAAGGACACCACCGCGTTCATGTGGGGAATTGCAGGTCGAGCCAGCCTTTAGCAAGATTAATGTGGATAAAACTCTGAATTCCCATGTGGGCTCAGGAGAATCGGTTCACCATCTTTCTTTCATTTCTTGTGTGGCCCTGCCTAAAATGTACACGTGCTGACAAGGTCCCCTCTTGGAGACGGGTGTCCACTTCTGTTACTTTCTTATGTGCCCTGTGCTCATCGATAGCACCGTTTCCCAGCTCCTGACTTCTCTTGACCAGTGTTGTTTCCTCTTGCAGAAGTGCCTAGCTGCCACTCCATCTACATGAGGCAAGAAGGCTTCCTGGCTCATCCCAGCAGAACAGAAGTTAAGTTTTCCATTATTGTCAAAATCAGCAGACATCCCGAGGATGCGGTCACTTAATTAATCATTATGTCTTATGGGAAAAATTACTTATGTTTCCTAACCCATTATTTTTAAAGTTTAACTTTTTAAAGGAAAAGGGAGATTTTTCAGGTCATGATATCATGCGTTTGGTTGTTAAAGTGAGTCATGTGCATATAAACAGCTGAAACGTGGATTTCTGTGTTCTTTTTTGCCAATAACCACATCCTTTTAAAAAAGAACATGTGCTTTATAGATTACCCTACCTTCCTGCTCTCTACTGAAATGTATCTTCGAGGAATTTTCAGTTTTGCTTGACAGTTCCAAGTCAATGTTTTAAAAATACAGTACAGTAGATTTAAATATATTTGCTTTTAAATATCCATGATTTTACATTTTTGGACAAGATATTAAGAGTCGAAATTCACATGAGAGGACTTTAAAGAGGGAGTTTTTATTGTGGATATGTTTATGGTAACCATGGTGGGAAAGCTTTGATCTAATGGGCTTTGATATCGGCAAAGGAAAGAATAAAAATGATTTTATCTGGATATCATCCACATTAAAGTATTTCTGGAAATAAGTGCATGGTTCTTGATGTAAACTGTGTATTTATTTTCAGTGAGATGACATAGCTCCATCCTTCTAGGTTTGGTTTAATACTGGTTGTTTTGTCTAAATGATATTAATAGAAGTAAATCCCTGTGTTTAAAGGATAGTATAATGAGCTGGTAAATCCAAAATACTTGAGACCAAAAGTCTGCACAAATGCAGTGCAATTATTGTTACTATTGTTAATATTATGTATCCACAATAGAGACCAACATAGTTGAGAAATAAAACCATGACTGTATGAAATTTCTTCCTAGTCATTAAAGATAACAATTATATAAAGGTCCACAGTCAAGGATATTTCCAGGAGAACATCATTCTGAAAAGCTGTCGATTTATTTTGCACTTTTTTTCCTGTGGACTTACAGCAAAAAAGGAAACTTAAAAAAATTTTTTTTAACTACCTTGCCTGTTGAAGATGAAAACATGAGAAGGCTGGCCTAGATATTTCTCCAAGGAAGTAAGGGGTTAAACCAGGGCAGTAATACAAGGCAAATATCAGTAATTCCATTTGCTTTCCCTCTTATCTCATTAATATAACTTGGAAGAAATTGGGAAAGGAGATGATATGTTACAAATCCTAGGTTTTCCAGTGTTTATGTGAGCTCTCTGCTTGTGTTAGTAATAACACCAATAGCTAAGTCTCATATATCACTGTGTGTTAGGCGCTATTCTAAACTTGTATATATTAAATTATTTGATCCTCACAACATACCTATAAAGTAGATGGTTTATTGTTAGTCCCATTTTATAGATGAGGAAACTGAGGCACAGAAGTTAAATACTATGCCCAAGGTCACAGAGCTGAAAAATGGCAGTTATTTTCTACCTGAAGTTTTGTGTTCATGGTTCTATTTTAAATTGTTTGTGAGCTTCATTTCTATCATGATTAAATGATCTCATTTTCTCCCACAGGCTGTATGTTTGAAAAGGGCCCCAGGCAGTTTTATGATGACACCTGTGTTGTCCCAGAGAAATTCGATGGTAGGTTTTCCATTGTGCTTCCAGTTTCGCTTTTTGTAGTGGGAGCGGAGAGATCACTCTCTCCTCTTTTGCCAACAGTCAACATGCCTACGTAAAGATTTCTATGCACTTCATTTATGAGGCACTCAACGCTTGCTAAATTTACCTTTTAAAAATTCTCTTTCCTGCCTCCATTTAGAAGCTTTTTTCTTTTGTCCCATAAGAGATCACATTTTAAAGATATAACCAGAGTGCCTTTCTTGCTGAGCTCTGTGTAGAGGAAGAGGGGTCTTTCCATTGCCCTGCTGAGCACATGCAGCCTGTTGTTCGAGATTTATTGAAAGCTGATTCCATAATTAACAAAGCAGAGCAGAAAGCATGCTACTGTGGATGCACAGATGATGCATGCGGCCTCTTTCCTTTCATTGTTCATGCAAAGATGCACTGTGGAGCACAGGACCAACAGAGCTGCCTGTTTGGTTAGTGGTTGCTAGTCCTCTTGTTTTTTTCTGGCAAGGTGTTCATTACTAGTGGGGCATTACTTTGTAATTGCTTGAAAGGTAGTTGGGAAAACATTACCTTTTTAATATCACTCACTGTTGCCCTAAGAAGGTCCCAGATGTTAGAAAGGGGTATTAGGTTAGATAGAATCTTCTTTTCTCCACCAGGGTGGCAGAAGTCGGCATCTAGAGAAAGGTTGGGTAAAAATTGAACAGCTAATTGATTTAGTGGTTCTTCAGAGTGGTCTCCATATTTCCTGCTTTGATTGTTTAACAGGAAACGGGCAGGGGCCCTCTGATTATCTGATTGCACAAACTTTGGGGATCATGGCCGTAATGACTTGGTAGCTCTCAGAAGTTTTTAATTGTCATTATTTAAACAGCAAAGTCATGCTCAGATTGCTCCTTAATCTCTAATTAGTTGCATGTAAACCCCTCTGTTCTCAAGGTTTCTGCTATTGCACTTCTCAGAGGGATGCTAAGTCTTGGGAAGATCGGTTTCCTTTGCCTTCCTTTAAATTGCCAAATTCATTCAAGGTCACAGGGTGAAAGCTCTAATAGGGGTCACTCTTTTGGCTCTATTCTACAATAGATGTCAATTTTAAGCTTTGAGTCTCAGAGACATGATCCGTGTTATTTTTAACCATTAGTAGAGCATCACAATTCTTAAAATTACAGCCTTTTCTCTTGAGACAAAGCATCGAGTCTTTACTTCTTGGAATGACCTTTATAGTTCTGTTCAGTATTAGTGAGCTTAACATTTTAAGAAATCTTGGTAGTCAGTATGGGCATGTAGGGAAGAAAAAAGCTCAAAACCATAGACAGGATTATGATATAATCTAACAGGCCAGTGTCATACTCATGTTCAGGACAGCTAAGTGTCTTGACTTGTAAATATGCCTCAATTTTATACTAAGACAACATTTTTTGGAAGAGAGTATGATTCTTACAGTTTATAGGGAATAGGGAACAAAAAGAAAGAATAACAAAAGGTTATTTTTTTTCTCTATAAAGGCCAAGTAAGTCAGTCACATTTACAAGCAGAAGCAATCTAGAGATTATAAAACTTGACAGTGTTTCACTCTGCATAATTGCTCATTTGCCCCCATGAAAAATTTGCAAATCTCAGAAGGATAAAAAAGATAAAACTGTCATCAAATCAATATGGAGAGACACTTCTGTATTACCTAGCTGAGACCAAAACAACATAACGATTTTTAGCAGCTACTGATGATAATTGTACTTCAGTTTCAGTTTTTAAAGTGCTGTTCTTTCTGTAATTATTTTAAGAGGAGTGTATCTCTGTTTACTGACCAAAGGAAAGATTTTTTAAAAGCTTATGATTTGGTCTGTTTTATAATTCACACTTAGTGTGAGTCGATCAGCTCGAATGTATTGTCTGAATTGTTTCTTTAGTGAAGAGAAATTCATGCATTAACAATGATATGCTCGTGGGGTGCTAGACATTCAATCCCCAATGGGACTGATTCCACCTCTGTTAAAGACCGTTGGCTGGAGATACAAGTAAATAATCAGTAGTCATGAACTGAGTTTTTTGTTTGTTGTTTTGTGTTTTTTTTTTGGTAAAGCCGAGATAACCAACCAGATTTATGCCTAAAGAATGTCAACAGTAACATCTTTATTGCTGTAATCTGCTTCATTGATTATTACACTATGTATGAATACCGAATAAAAGTAACACACCTTTCTTGCTTAAAGATATAAATTCACTGAAAGCTCTGGTGTATACATTTTAAAATTGGACTTTTAAAAACAGAGTAGCAAGCTAAATTTAAGCGAGTGAAACCAAGAAATAAAGAAAAATGAGAATTTCCATTTGCTGCCAGTTGAAAAATTGGTAATGCCCATATGAAGGTGTGGAGGAAAGATGGTATTGATGATAACCAGCATGCCCGGAATTGCCCCTGAGATGTTCCTAATTTATTAGGAAAATTACTTAACTCAGATTACTTAACTCAGAGTTTAAGATGTTATTAAATTTGCTTTGACATGTTTGCATTAAAATAGTCAAGTTTGTCATGCGAAGGTCAAAGAGATATTTACAAATTGTAGTTTGCAGAATTTAATTTCTACAAATAAAAAGCTCAAAGCTTAAAATTGATTCCTCTGTCTTTAGTGTTGCTGAGAGCAGTGAGTAATGACATTAACAATAAAAGCAAAGAAGTGTGATTTGATGCTATGATGGTTAAAGAAATCAATGAAAAAATAGCAATACAAAATTTTAACAAGTTAATGACACCTATGGATTTATTCTGCACATATATGCATTTATTTTGACCCTTATATGTTATGTACAGTTGTCTGTAAGTTTAGACAGATTTCTGGTTTCTAGTCAACCCCCTAAGTATTTTAAATCTCTATTAAATGGCAAAATATTTCATAGAAACCCATAAAGTGTTTGTAGTTTAACCATTTAACACTGGCTTAATGTAAATTTTTGAAGATGTTATATTGCTAATAATAGAAACTTAAATTTTTTTTTAATTTAGGGGACATCAAACAAGAGCCAGGAATGTATCGGGAAGGTCCCACGTACCAGCGGCGGGGATCACTTCAGCTCTGGCAGTTTTTGGTGGCTCTTCTCGACGACCCCTCAAATTCTCATTTCATTGCCTGGACTGGGCGAGGCATGGAATTTAAACTGATCGAGCCTGAAGAGGTGGGTTTAGTAGATTTTCGTTAGGAAAATCAGATATGTTATAATATAAAAAGACATACGTGATTAATATGCCAAATATGTGGCTTTAAAAATTTTTTAACTTTAGGAAAACCTTCCAAATTAGAAAGTGTGTGTGTGGGGGGGGGAGCATGCATACATTTAAAATAAAATGAATATGTTGCATGCTTGTTCCAGTTGAATACCATCCTACAGAATTGTTGTTGAAGAAAGTCAACCAGAACACCATCAGCATAAGCCTTTATTAGAGAATGCAGGGCTTGGGACATCTGTAGAGGAGCATCTAAGTTTGAAGTGTTGGATGGTCTTTAGGGGATATCTGTGAGACTCATCTGGTTTTGGGTATGGAGGAATTGTTCTTACGAATTGACAGGTATTATTTGGAGAATCTTGATTTTGTTAAGGGTGTAGGAGAGGGATAGTGACCCAAGTCTCTGCAATAGGGGGTGGGGGGAAAACAGCTGTGGGAGATGTAGGCAGGGGCCACTGGGAAATTTTCACTCCTGAAGTGTCTCTTAGGAGACCAGGCCTGGTAGGAACATTGTTTCCCTTTGATAGTTGGTGACATTTGTTTCAAGTCAGCTGAACCCTGCACACTCCATTGGAAGGTAGGGATGAAGTTTAAAACTCCTAAGAAATTAACAAAATGAGAGGACTCTGGATAGAGATAATATGGATACACATTCAACTAACTGTTCACCTATCTCTTCCCCCTTTAAGTCCCCCACCCCCATACAAGTGGAGTATTTTCCTGAACAACTTCTCAGTTTTTTTTTCTAGGACTAGCTTTAAGCTTAAGGCTACTGTTGTTACTACAGCATAACCCAGCAATAGCATTTCAGACCCAATATAGAAAGGTGATTATTCTATGAAATGTTTGTGTCTTATTAAAGGTGCTTTCTCTGCTACCATTTAAATGGACTTTGGTTTACAGTGCCAAGAAAGCAATGGAAGACTTGTAACTAACATACCTGCCTATGACTGATCCTATTGACTATAGCTCCTAAACACATCAGAAAGGTCGAAAAATTCAGTAAGATGTCCAGCTGATGTTGAACCTCAAGTGATTAGTTTCATGTAGACTGGGCATCTACAAACTAGACTAATGGCCCTATATATCTTAAATTTTCTGCCCTGTGATACCATGTATTCATTCATAATAAGGTAATAGGCTCTAATTTGATAGCCAGAAGATAAGTTCACATATTAAGATTTAGGAGTTTATCTGATTCAAATATGTATTAAGAGAAGTATGAAACAGAGGAGCTGGTTGGCACAACTAAGTCTCCTCCGGGTCATAACTGGTGACACTGGAGGGTTAGCAACATTTTCCTTGCTCACACCAAGCACACACAGACAGAGGGCTCAATATCAGAATTTAAAAGTATCCATTATCTAGTATGGGCTAAATGTTTAGGTGTTTGAATTTTGTAGTGTGTCTAAAGCATAATTTGTCAAAGGAAATTAGTTTTTATGAAGATATACTTAAATGGTTTAAGTGTAAGAACCGTAAAAATGTGAAACACCAACTAACTGAGACTGGGAACACTTAACATAACCTGAAGGCCCTTTAACATGATGGGAACATGTGCTCTTTGCCTCACGAAAGATGTTAATACTCATTGTAAGGGTTTGTTCATGTTACAACTGAGTATATTCAAAGGGAATTTATATCAAAGTTATTTCCCTCTACCTGTGATTAAAATAAAGTTGAACAGAAACAGATTATTACATTTTTTTCTATGTATTTGTTAATTTAGGGAACATTGTTGAATTTTGTCAGTAATTATTGATCCATTCAGTGGAGTAAAAATTCTTATGCAAGTGATTAGATTCTTTATATAGCAGCTGTTGACTTTTATGATGATCAGGTTTAAGTTAAGTCAGAGACTTGATCAGACAACTATTAAGTTCCATCCAATTCTGAATTTCTGTGTGTTTTCTTAAACGCAAGGAAGAAATACAATTACATCTGTTCCTTACAGCAAACCAACATTTAGACCTTGTGTCTGTAGCTGACTCATAAAGTTAAAAGGTTGGTAATTCAGAGTCAGTAGACCATTTCCAACCGAGTGGCCATTGTGCAATAAGCTCTAAATGTGTCCTAAGGCCTTTGTTCAAAACGAAACAATCCATTTCTGATGGCTGCATTGTTCACTGTTGCAATTGCTTCCAACACACCCAGACTTTACTGTTTATGTTTAAATTTCTTCTTTGGAAAGTGTTTGTGAAGAAATTTCCTCAGCCTGTGTGGCTTGCGATCACCCTTTTCCCTCTGTTTCACAGCAGATCTTGGGGAGCCTGTCAGCACACTCATGAAAGGTGGCTGTGAAGCCATCCCTTTTGGAATTAGTCAGGGGTTCCATTTCTTTATATTTCTTCTTGCAGTTTAAAATGAATGAATGAGACTGCAGACCTGCGCTGGTTATCTGCTCAGTGTGTTTGGAAAACTCTAGCAAGCACATAATCCTTACCATCTCCCCTTTTGGGATATTTCAGATCATGAAATACTGTTTTTGAATTAATCATGGACCCGAACGTAGTAAAGCATCTGTAGGACTCAGAGAAGTTTTTGATGATACTCAAACTTGTTGAGGTGGAAGAGTCACTGAGAAGTCTGAGAGCCATGCCCTAATGGTGGTTTCCATTCCTTAATGTTGCATATTCAAGTATGATTTTTAAAAATAAATTGAATAATACTGGAACTATTACATTTTTTATTTATTTCAGTTGACAATAGAATAAATGCTCTACTGCCATCATCTTTTCACTCTCCTCATTAACAGCCAGAGTTTTCATTTGACGAAGTTTTATAGGGAAAGCACTGCAGTTACTGCTCCCACTCCATGTTGGAAACAGTGCCTTGGCTTTTAGTGGTGTTGGGTGGCTCATCTGTCAAGGCTGAATGGACTTTCTTAGTTGATGGGTTGTCTAACCTATCCTGGGAATGATTTAATGTGGTAAGAACACTTTAACATGGGATCTACCCTCATATTCAGTTTTTATATGTACAGCAGAGTATTGTTAACTATAGGCACTGTGTTGTACAGCAGATTTCTAGAACTTGTTTATCTTGCATAACTTGTCTGTATCTCATAGAAATATTGGTATGTCCCATTTCCCTCAACTTTATGATGAATGTGACACTGAAACAGCTCTAAAAATATATTTTATTGTTTTAAAATGTTTACTAGTACCCACAGTGCTGAGACTTAACTGGTATTCTAAAAGTTAAACTCTGATTGTAGTATTTTTAAAAATCATCTTTTCCCAGAGACTTCCACAATATTGTCTTAAAGTTGGTTGCAAATATTTTACTTTCTAGGTGCATTCTGGTGAGTTTCTAGAAAGAACTCATTTATATATGAATAAGTATCCAGAAATTGTAGTTTAATTTAAGGAGATATTAGTACTTCATTTTCACATCCCCCCAGGTTCCCATGCCTTGCCTATTAAAGATTTACTGATGTCTGTTGTTAGGTCCTTAGAAAACATTTTATTTAGGAAGTATTGCTTTCATTTCTTACCACCTTCCTGTTTCACTACTGCTCAGAACATTTCCATTGAAATGAAGTTTCTGTTTGGAAAATTAAGATGTACCTGCCACTGTGACTGTCTGCTTGGATATAGAGTCCTGTCCTTGTTACACCACATTTCTGTGTCCTTAAAACAGTATCCTGATGCAGGCGACTAGATTACATCGTGTCTTCCTTCAGGGAATACAAGTTAGTGGGAGAAAAAATGGCAAGGATCAGTATTTTAAAAAGGAAAACAAACAAACCCTGGAGAACAGTTAATGTTAGTAAAGTGCAGAGACAGACCGATCTCTCTAGGAAGTATTGTATTTTAGTGTATGTGATATAGCAGCAACTTGGAATTTCATGGACACGAAAGAAAACACTGACCCCATTACATAATGCTCTCTTGGGGTTGGCTAGGTATGAGTGGCAGCTGCAGTTTCTGCTCAGACTAATAAAAAGTGGAAATTAATGAGAGCTTGACTCTAGCGACACTGTTCTGTATAATGCTTTAGCCAGCCCAGGGTGGCGGAGCCTTGGGGGATACGAAAACATCGAGGAAGGGGTTTTCTTAAAGCTCCATTGAAGACTCTGTCTCTGCCGGAGAAATTGCTTCTCCAAAGCCAGGTTATAAAGAGCTCTGATGATTTTTCCCTGAACAACAAAGTGGACATTCTGCTTTAGAGACTTCTGTTTGTGGACTCATATACATGGTGACCTTTCCACTTCCTGCTTATTTTTAGCATCCAATTACTGTTCTCTAAATGAATGTTTAATTCCCCAGTTTAGTATTGGCTACAATTTTATTCTGATGCCGCTTCAGGCAATAAAAATTATTTGCAGTCCAGATTATTAATTTGTATACTGTTTCCTCTGCTACATACACAGAGCCACTTGTTCACTTTTTTTTTTAGTACCAAGTAGGATATCTTTTTTCCTTGGTGTATCATAACCTCAAAAAACACCTTTTACAAAGAAATCACTAAGCTGCTCTTAATCTATAGTTTTTATCTGTAAACTAAGAAGGAAAAAAAACCACAGTGTCTCTCAGAATGGGAAACTTGCCTCATTTTGGTGAATTGCAGTCTGTTCATTCCCGTTGTAAACACATTCCCATATTTCCATTTCATTTTGTATCCAAAACAATGGTGACAAAGAATTCTATTGTGATGTTTCAGAATGATCACTGCATGCTTGGTTTAAAAAGCAAACCAGGACACAGGAAATGCAGATTGCGATGGCTTTGGCCTCTTTCCTTTGGATATGTTTTGGAGGGGTTGGAAGTAATTCATGAATTAGCTATTTTTTAATGAAATATTTTGATAAGTTCATATGTAACACTACGATGTGATTCTGTTTTGGTGGCAGGTGGCCCGGCGTTGGGGCATTCAGAAAAACAGGCCCGCCATGAACTATGATAAACTTAGCCGTTCACTCCGCTATTATTATGAGAAAGGTATCATGCAGAAGGTGAGCCGCTAATACAGCACTGTGATTCCCTGAAATGTTGCACGTAAATCTGCATGCCATACTTTAAAAGCCATGATTATTGCATTGCTGAAGCAGGGTTTTCACTCACTTTAACCTATGCTTAGTTTTTGGGTTTGCTGTTAGAAAGCCTTTCTGTGTATAAATTTATGGGCACCCTAGACAAATGTGTAATAATATCAGATAGAAAGTAGTAGACTTTCAGGAAGTTCCTCTTTTGCTGTGTTTGGTTAACAAAAAGGTTGTTTTCGTACTAATATTGCATGTATCCATCCCAAGAAGTTGTTGATATTCAATTGCATTCTCAAGAATTATATAATTTTGAAATGCTGTTGCGTTTAGATTCTAATATTAACCAAATCCTTACTTTTATTGCTTATTCTGATTCTTAAAGCATTCAGGATATTTCTTGTTCTCATCCTGAAGGACATTTTTTTTCTTGCCTGTAATCTTGCCTGCCTTCAATACCAGTCAGCTTAACATCCTAAACCATTTATTAAAAATAAGTATTTGATCTTATTGTATTGATAGAATAAAGTTTTATATATTTTATTTTCTTTCAAATGAGCTTCCTTTAGCATTTGAAAGTAGCTTTTTTAAAAAAAAAAAAAAAAAAGAAAACAAATGAATTGCATTTAGAGCATAATGGAAGAGTTTTGAAGAAGGAAATGAATATATGATACAGATAAAATATTTGGATATTTGCAGCCTCGCATGTGTATTCAGTTATTGTCTTGACTGAACTGTTTACAATTAATCCATTGTGAACATTGCAGTTTTATTACGCATCCTTTGGGAGGTCATGAACATGGTTATATATTACAGATTGTGGCATATGTTTATGTCACCATAGTTATGCCAAGAAAAACTAGACCAGTTGCTACATGAAGCTTACTAGAACAGAGGGGAACAGCATCATTGAGTTTCCTGGAAAGGAAATCAGGGCTCCAGAGTTTGCCAGCTTAGAAGTTAAAACTTACAAGATCCTTAAAAAATAAGGCTGAATTAGATTCTCAGTTGCTTCCTTTGTCCCCGAATCTCACCTTTAAAATGCATAACGATTTCTATCTTCTCCATCACAATGCTGGGGTCATTTTTAATTCCTCCCTTTCATTCGCCACTGCCATTTGCAGCCAGATCCTTTTCGATACAGCCCATTCCTTTCATTTTCATCACCATCTTCCCAAGTCCCGCACAGGGAGTGGGCTGCACAGTCGGTGCTCAGCAGTTCCTCTGGGCAGTGCTGCTCAGCAATAAAAGAAGTGCAATCATGACCTAGGTTTGCACGCTGGCTTCTCATTGGATCGCCCTTTTTGAACAGATAACTAGCTTCTCCTACTACATGGTGTGTTACCCCATAAACTTGGTGCAGTTTTTAAATGAAAGTTAATGATTCGAGAGACTTGCATTGTGCCTGGCACAGTGGAAGTTTTCAACAAATGGTAGCTCTTCATGCATCTCACACCTGGAAGCCAGTATAAGCCAAGGCCTGTTTGGCTTTTGCGTTTTGACCCCTATACCACTTACACGGGAGCATTCACAGAGAGCCAAAACGTATTGTAAGATCGGTAATCGCACCTCAGCTTTTTGACACAGTATTTGACAGGCTGTCATGCCTGGTCTTAAATATTCTCAAAGGTGTTCAGACTTACACTTCTTATTAGCATTATCACCACTTCCATGTTCGTATTTATTTATCCAGTTATGTCATATCCCATTTGTTTACCTGTCATTTTAATTAATTAATAAGGCAAGTTGATATCAAGTAATCAAGTCATAGCAAAGATGTTGAAATATAGCTAAAAATGTTGTTGCTCCTCACATTTTCCCCCTTTTATGCCATAGTTGCCAGAGGAAACTATTAGCAGCTATATATTCATCAGCTAATACAGGATAGCAAGATGCTGAATATGACAGCTCTTTTGGGGTATCACTATAATATAAGAAAGAGGTCATTTAATGAAACGTGCAGAAGTTAAAGACTACTTGTAACAGCATAATTGAAACTTTTTACAGTTCTATGGACATGAGTTTACTTTTCCTCGCACGTGTTGAGCCATACATGTTTCCTCACACCTGTGACCCCCTCATTGCTCCACTTGTTCCCACGTTCTAGATTGTCTCACCTTTTTTTTTTTTTTTAAATTAACTTCTTTTTTTTTTTCACTATATCTTTATTGATTTCAGAGAGAGGAAAGGAGAGGGAGGGAGAGAGATAGAAACATCAATGATGAGAAAGTAATTGATCGAGCCCGCAACCCGGGCATGTGCCCTGACCGGGAATCGAACCCCAATCGCCTGGATCCCAGGTCGACGCTCAACTGCTGAGCCACGCCCAGCCAGGCTGTCTCACCTTCTTATCTTTACCTGTTAACATAAGTACCATTCTAATGGTTAAGTAAATTCTGGTATAGTCATTCAGAGGGAAATTATGCTGTCCTTTTAAAAAAATTATGATCTAGAATTATATATTTCAAACTGTAGGAAAATATCTATAAAACCAAACTTGTTAAAATTTAAAACTATATGTGTATGTGGTATATATAAAAGGAAAGATTAGAAAATTTAAAAAATAACCAAGTGGATGTAAACATGTAAAAAATACTAATTATTTCAGTAGCTGTAAAAGAAAGAAGACACAGTGGAGAAATATTTATTATACCCTATAGAGAGTATATGTGTATACTTCTATTTCAAAATTTAGAAATGCCTAGAAAAGCATATACAAGTGTTTAAACAGTGGTTATTTCTGGGTGATATAATTATAGTTATTTCTTTAGGCTTAATCTGTAATTTTTAATTTTCCTTCAGCATGCCTGTGTTCTGAAATTTTGAAATTTAACACATAATTTAAATATCTAGTATTTCAAAGCGCAGTTCAAAAGATACCTCCTGTTTAATTCTGATTCATCTCTCCTGCAAAAGTCATGTTTTATCTACCTCAGCATTGCAATTTGCGTATATTTAATACATAGCAATTTCCATATTGTAATTGTATTACTAATAATGGAAGATGTAATTTCCCTGCATTGGTTATCAGCCCTTGTTGTAAATTCTGCAGCATTTAATATAGCCTAATAAATATAGTAATAGCCCTAAAAATGTTTATTTGAAAGAAACCTAGAAGGAGCAGTGAGTCAAGGCAAAGTCCTTAATAGATTTTATAATCTTGATTGCATGTTATACACTTTAATTCATTCCCCACATTGATTTATCAAATCATTTCTAATTATAACCAGTAGCAACAGGTTGGGCAATAAAGCTCTAGTAGCCAAAAGCAAATACCCTTTTCTCCACAGCCCCAAATAGAAAAAAGGTTATTAAATGCTCTGAGATATGCAAGTGATTTAATTTTTTTGCTCAAAATGCTTTGAACAAAGAAAAAAGGAAAACTGGGACTTAGTGTCTTAGCTTTGTTTCTAATATCGCCTTTTTTTATTTTTATGGTAATTTCACCATCTCACCTTTCTGAACTTAATTTCCTTTTTATAGACGACTAAAGTGAATAAGTTTATGCCCGCCTCCTCGGTTAGCCATGCAGTGGACCAGAGACTTCCATCTCAGCCTTACAACAGGCTTTCTCCGTTTCACACCCAAAAGGGGGACCTGAGGGCGGTTTAAGAAATATATCCAGCCCTTCACTGATGTTTGTCTCTCTCCCTCTCCCTTCCTCTCTCTGAAATCAATAAAGATGTGTTTTAAAATCTATACATACATATATATATATCCAAATTCATACAAATTGAGTATTCACCATTTTCAAGACTATTCAGATTATTAGAATTCTCTAAATTGTTTCCTCTGAGGTAGAAAATCCAGGGCAATAAATACTCTAAATCTGAGTCCAGAACAGCATTTCTCTGTGATAGTTGTTTTTTCCTTTCCAAACATATACAGCTAGTTCATAAACCATGAACTCACCGTTCCCCCACATCACAAAGCAACTAGCAGTGCCTTTCTGGTGCATAGGAACCCAGAGGTGATTCTTTTTCACCTTTCTGAAATTACCGAACTCTAGATACACACAGAAAGTTACTGCCAAAGTTAATATGAAGCACTGTATCGATCCCCACACTATCCAGCACCCGGCTTTGAGTGCTCCGGCGTTCCCTTTATTAATGGTGATGGGGGGTGGGGGAGCGTGTTTCCCACAGTTGTTTCCCAGAGAAGCATCACTCTTCAGAATTTAAGTTTGGGACATGTCATTCCCTACAAATTACACTGCTCCTCTGTTTCAGGCAGCTGTCACATTTCTTGTTCTCATTTCCTCCTTATGCAGTGCGGATTTTAAATTCCCGTCGCTTTTTTGCACCTCTTGCTTCACTCTGACACTCGGCACACATCCTTAACTCCTGTCTCATGCATCTCGCCTTCATTTTTAAAAGTGATGCACCCAGGGTAATGCCGTGCTCCTGACCCATCTTTCATTTAAATAAGGCTATGTATCTTTTTTTCTTTTTCCATAAGAATACGGTCCCGGGGAACACAAAACACAAAAACCGGCTCACCCTGTAAATCAGTGAATCGCTAGTCTGGTCTTATTGGGAACGCAGCGCGTTTTCCTTTGAAGGTTTGGAAGTTCACCTTCTCTAGTCTCACAAATGCAGTAGCAAGAGGGAGACCCTGCACCTTGGAGGCCTGGTTAGGTTACAGCAGAGATGCCACGTTTTAAAACAGAAAAAGACGTCGTTGTGAGACGCCTGCACGAAATCATTGATCCCCCCCCCCTTCCAAATAACAACTTAAGTTCACCTTTATATTAAAACAAGCAGAGTACTCAGCTTTCTAGCTCTTTCTGGAATGCGTGTCAGTATTATCCAGGGTCAGTATTTTGCATTTTTCTTGATTGACCGTAATTTATTCCACAAAGTGAAACGCTTTTTTTCCCTTTGATGTGTCTCTACTGGTGCTCGGTGGCTTTTTCTTTGGCCCTCGATCCTTCCTGACGTATTAAACCGTGGTTTTGTTCCCTGTCCCCCATCTGGGATAAGGAAGGGTGGGCGTGTGGGGGTGTTTCTTGGGGTATAATGGACATAAAGCATTGTGTTAGTTTCAGGCCTACAACCTTGTAATGATGCAATATTTGTAGGTGTTGTGCAGCAGTCACCACAATAAACCTGGTTGCTATCCGCTGCCTCGTGCCTAAGGAGGCGTGTTTCTCCTCTGTGTTTCCGTCAGGTGGCCGGCGAGAGATACGTCTACAAATTCGTGTGTGACCCAGAAGCCCTCTTCTCCATGGCCTTCCCGGATAACCAGCGCCCACTGCTGAAGACGGACATGGAGCGTCACATCAACGAGGAGGACACCGTGCCCCTGTCCCACTTCGACGAGAGCATGGCCTACATGCCCGAAGGGGGCTGCTGCAACCCCCACGCCTACAGCGAAGGCTACGTGTACTAACACGCGTGACAGTCCCGCAGGGCCTCCTCGCGCTGTCCCTCTTTTTGGAACATGCAGAGAATCTCTGAATTCTCTTCGATCTTTGTTTGAGTTCTGTTGTTTGTATTTTATTTTTAAATAATAATACAAAAAAGGGGCTTTTCCTGTTGCATTATTCTATGGTCTGCCCTGGACTGCGCACTTTATTTGTGGGTGGGTGGGAGTAATCTAAACACTTGTTCTGTGTAACAGGAAGATAAAGGGTGAATGGGTGGGGGGGAGCGGGGGATTACTTTTTACTTAGGCTTGGGATGGGGTCCTACAGGTTTTAAGTATGACGAAGCTATATCATGTTCATTTGATTTCATAACAACATAAGAAAATGTTCATTTTCTCTGGGTGTCTACGATACAGTTAATTCACATTGTGTAAATATCCACTTGGAGACCATTTGCCTTGGGCATCTCCCCCTATCATTTCTGAGTCTGCAAGGTGTACAAAAAATCTACTGTAAATGGCAGTTTAAGTGTTAGAAATGACTGTTTTTGCACCTCTTGTAGAAAGGTATTTAGAGATTGCATTTGCTGTTTTTTGTTTTGTTTTGCTTTTATAGAACTCACAGAGGATAGCCATAATATGGGTAATTCTCTCCGCAGGTGAGCGATCACCATGACTGTAAATGAGGGGCACAATTTTGGACTCTGGCTCCAAACTGAGTCACAGGCCAGTAGCGTTACATGTATCTGGTGCCACCTTGCTAGTTAGACACAAATCATACTGTCATTTCAATATTTTTGAAGCCCATTTCAGTTAAATAATGATCCATCATGGTCCTCGAGATTTTCATTTAGATGTTCAATCTGAGATCACAGTGAAGCAAAAATTATCTGTCTTTTCACTTCTTTTAGTACATAAAAACCATTATTTAATCAGTAAGAATTAACTGTACTAAATCACATATTTATGCTGTTCTAGATACAGCAAGCACTCCTTAAGGAAAATATCCAGTACACTAAATAGGTACTATAGTAATTTTTAGAGACGGTACCCATTGATATGCATTTAAACCTTTTACTGCTGTGTTATGTTGATAACATATATAAATATTAGATAATGCTAATGCTTCTGCTGCTGTCTTTTCTGTAATATTCTCTTTCATGCTGAATTTACTATGACCATTTATAAGCAATGCAGTTAACTACAGATAGCATTTCAGGACAAAATAGATGACTCAAACCATTTATTGCTTAAAAAATAGCTTACGCCATGCTATGCTATAAGCAGCTTTTATGCACATTGACAAATGAAGAGTAAGCTTCAGCTTGCTAAGGGAAACTGTGGAAACTTTTGTAACTTTGGGTGAAATGGAAAATGACTTACAAATTGTCAACGTATCTGAGGAAGTTGCTGTATGACATAGTGCTGGCACTGATTACTATCTGTCCCTCCTCTTGTTTTGGACACTCGTGTAAATGTGATGATTGGATTGTTTGAAAGAAGATTTAAAGATTTAAAGTTTCAAAGGTTTTTGTTTTGTTTTTGTTTTGCATTTGGAGAAAATCTGGACCGCAGAATGTGTTGTGTCATTCACCTTGACAAAACCATAAGTAAATGGTTTTATAGTGTCTCTGAATAGCTTGCTAAACAATTCAAGCAAAAAACATAAGTTTTGTTCAATCCATCCGTAACCCAGAGGAACAACATTTTTTAAAGAGTTTATATCAAAGTGTTTAAAAAAAAAAATCCTAAACACAAATCTGAAATCAACCTCTGAAAGTATTTCACCAAGCACAGGAAAAATAAAGATAATCTCCTGGCTACCCATTTCCCACACATCTCTAAATGGAACAGTTATTGGCAAACTCACATATCATAACTGATATTATTTACATTTAATCCTACAAAAAATTCTAATTACAACCTGTGTATATAACCTGTGATTTCAATGATTGTTCTACACATACATTCTATATCATTAGGCCCATAGTGGGCTAATAAGTATGCCTTAAAAATCAGAACTGCCCCCGTCACTATGCTCATGTGGCCATTTAATAAAAACAGATTTTTTAAATATTCAGCTAAAGTGCTATTGGAAAGATAATTGACATATTTGGAGAAATTGAAAGTGGGTCTTTAAAATTTGAGCTAAATGAAAATTGTATTGAGGATTCTGTTTCTTTTTATTTTCTCTTTTTCTTTTTACAATTCTATCATTTGCCAGGGGAAAATTGGGCTCTAGTTATCTTAAGGAATTAAAGGAAGAATCGGTTTTAATTATATAATATTTAAGGACAAACTATATATTTTGCTGTTTAAGGTAGTGACTCACTGAATGAAATAAGTAATTGGCCAACATTAAGGATATTTCAAATACAGAAGGGTTTAAAGCATTGCATTATAAACTTGGGAAATGTATCTAAAGTTTTTTAAGTTCTGTTTTTATTCTCCTTTTTGTTTAACTGTGTTTTTATTTTCAGATAGATTAATAAATCTGGCAGCTGATTTCGGCAAGATTTTTGTGTTCTGAATTTCTAACTGAATTGGCTACTCAAACATAAAAATCAGTTAATAATATAACATTTTCCTTCATCTTAGTAAGAGTAACTAAAACAAATATCTCTGCTAGTGTTTGCTGCCTCTTGTTGATGACATGCTAATACCCAACAGACTAATTACAACAAAGAACATTACATCCCAAATAACTAATGAAAAATAATTTTCCTTAAGTTATGCCTATTAAAAAAGCTTAAAAATAAAACCCCACAAGGCTGATAGTGCAGAACAGTTTTCTCAAATCAGAGAGAATCTTGAAGGTCATTTAATTAAACCTTTTTACAGACCTTGCAGGCATACCTTGTTTTATTGCATTTCACTTTATTGTACTTTACAGGTATTGTGTTGTTTGCAAACTGAAGGCAAGACCCTCCACCAGCAAAAAGATTTTGCCTGGCTTTATTGAGATACCGGCTTAATTTCGGTGGTCTGAAATGGAACCTGCAATAACTCTGAGGTATGCCTGTATTAGTTTCCTGTAAATGCTGTAACAAATTACCACAAGTTCATTAGCTTAAAGCAACACAAACTTATCCTATTATTGTTTTGGACATCAAAAGTCCAAAATGAGTCTAAAGGGGCTAAAATCAAGGTGTCTGCTGAGGTTGTTTCTTTTGGAGGCTCCAGGGGCAAACCCTGTCCTAGCACCTTCCACTTTTAGAGGCTGCTGACGTCCCTGGCTCCTGGCTCCTGGCTCCTGGCTTCTGGTTCCATCACTTCAATCCCTACTTCAGTGGCCACATCCCTTTCTCCTCTACTGCAGACAAACTCTTACTCTGCCGCCCTCTTATACGGACACTTGTGATTACATTTAGGGTCCACACAGATAACCCCAGGTGATCTCCCCATCTCAGTCTCTTTAAGTTAATCACATTTTCAAAGTCCCTTTTGCCAGAGAGGTTATTAGACACAGGTTCCCGTGATCAGGACATGGATATGGGGGTGAAGGGGTTTGCTGTTAATCAGCTGACCACACAAATGAATACACTGTGTAGTAAAAATACTGGTTGACTTACCAATGGACGCATATGTTCTATTGAATGAGCTATGATTAAAAATGATTGAAGAACATTTTTGTTCACTATTGAGATAGTCTCACTTTACTCTGCATAAATGGTACTGAAAGCCTTCTATATTAAAATTCACCTGTTCTGTCAAAATATCTGGTAATCACATCAAGCTTTTAAATTATTTAATTCCCCTTCATGTAAATGTAATAAGGGGTGGGAGAGTATGATAATTACAGAGTAGTAGCACAGTTAATTCTGTTGTCCGAGCCAGATATTTTTTAAAAAAAAATTACTTTTGGTGCTAGTTTGAGTTGTTACTATGCAATCTTAATATCTGCAGCTGACTTTTATTAAGTATGAATAATATATAGAATATCTCTGTTACTAAAAACAATTCTGAAATATGAGTCAACATCTTTATATGACAAAGAAAGAAATCTATTACCCAATATTAGAGCATTTGGCTAGATCATAGGAGTTATTAAAATGAGCCACTTTATAAGGTAGCATTTTCAGAGCTTATAATGACAAAACATTACAGAGGAGAAGACCATTTGAATGTTTCTTACTTGACATCTTAAGAGAAAACCTGAAACTTAAAAATAAGAAGTGAGTGTGAGCTGTTTTCCAGCTGCAGAATAATATGAGAAAGGAGGAAAATAGAGCTATAAAAAAATGGAAATTGGGTAAAAATAATAGAAGGAAGTTAAGGAAGACAAATGGGCACATTGAGCAATTGTGATAAGAATTGCCTAAAAGCTAAGTTTCCATGAGGTACCTGTGTGGGACATGATACTAAAGAATTTGGCCCAATTTACTCCTAATGCATCTGGTACTTTTAGGACTTGACTGTTTTTTAAAAAAAAAACATGATTTTTTTAGAAAGATTTATATTAAAAAAAATCAGCTTATGGAAAAATATAGTTTAAGAAGAGAGAATTTGATTAGAATAGTGGATGCCTTTACGGAAATACTGATAATTTTAGATTGTTCAATTAAAAGTATATATAGAATAGCTATGGTTTATGAATTCATCCGTAAGGTAATTTTTTTTGGCATATAGACTCTAATATTCTTACTTCCATTCTAAAATTTTATTTATGTTTCTATGGGAAAGATTTTTAATTCACTTGGATGTATTAAAATTATACTTATGGTTTGAGAAAACATGCTATGAAATTTATGTAATTATAACAAAATAAATATACTCAAAATTTAAATCTAAAATAAAAACCCAGAAACTGAAAATATTGGACTATCGTGATCACTCTGGAAGATGACATATTTTAAAACTGATAAATGTAGCTTAAATCTTTGATTTGCTTCTAATTATCTGAAACATCTTAATCATGTAATTTAAGATCAAGGCACTTAAGTAATGTCTTTACTCTTATCAATTCCCAAATATTATGCTCTTTCTGGTAACAAGTCCCAAGACATCTGTTAAAACTTGCTCTATGTTCTAATCCTTTTAAATACTTTTAAAAAAATTAATCCCTTCAATAATTATATGAGGAAGAAATTTTGGTGAAGGAACTATATGAATTATTTCAGTGATTCCCATATGCCAGCCAACATGACATATGTCACCGCCCCCATCACTTGAATTGGCTTTGTCTGAGATGCTGAGGAGAATGGCAAAACCAAAATGTCACTGAGTTGATGTCGTGTGATCACGGGCAAACTCATAAACCTTACTCTTGTGTAACCTGGACCTTGCTACTTTCTTGTTTTAGATTTTTAATGACTTTAAAATGTATGCAACAATGACTCACATTTTGCTTAATCAAAGTCTTACTTAAAATTTATTTCTTTAACCATTTTTGAATAGTCTATAGGAAAATCTGAAAAAGAAATGAAATGCTATTTAAGCATAACACCAAAATCAAACCATAGTACATACCTCTGTATGTAGTTTTTTATTTTGAGTATTTCAGGATTTAGAAATGAAAATGATTGAAGTACCACTTTGTTCCCCTGGAGAGGGATATAGCTTAATGATCCCCCTAAAGACAGATGTCCTGGTCAAATGATTTGGAAAGTTGTAAACACTGCCCTCATGACTTAATGCTGTTAGACTTGACATCTAAAAGTAATAGATTTCCCAGAAAACTTTTAAAGCATAGTAGATTCAAAGTCACATGATTCAGAAGGAGTAATAAATGGATTTTTAAAGTAGAAAGTAGAACTGAAAGCAAAGAAACTATTTTAAAAAGAAATCTTAATTTTTAAAAATCATCCATTGCTGTAAAGGGGACTGTGACATCTTATACACCTTTTAATTTTCTGTAGAGTCAGTAAAACTATTTGCCCTGTAGAATGTTTAACATAAATTTAATTGGCAGAAGCAAAATATGGTGGCGAAAAAAATGGGAAGAAAACTGATAATGCACATGGTACTACTTTTTAAACCGAAAAATTCTATACTACTTCTTACTACAGAAATATTTTGCTTTATGCTTAAAAATACTCTTAAAATTCTTTACGTTTTCTGTTTTTTTTTTTAATATCTTTATTGATTTCAGAGAGAGGAAAGGAGAGGAAGAGAGAGGGACAGAAACATCAATGATGAGAGAGAGTCATTGATTGAGCCCACAACCCAGGCATGTGCCCTGATCCAGAATCGAACCCTGATCGCCTGATCCTAGGTCGACGCTCAACTGCTGAGCCACGCCCGGCCGGGCTACATGTTTTCTATTTTTAAAAATATAGTGAAATATATATAACCTAAAATTTGCAGTTTTAATCATTAAAGTGTATAGTTCAATGACATTAATTACATTCACAATGTTGTGCAACCATGACCGCTATTTCTACACATTTAGATTCTTTTATTCTTAAAGTATTATTTAAAATACTACAGGAGATATTTAAGTATATTAGAATTAGAAATGTAAAAAATGTAACTTTATGTTTTCTACCAGTTCACATTACTGTGATTTCTTTATTAATGGTTGGCCTTAATTGTATAGTGTAGTTTAATAGTTTTATTTAAGAAAAATAAACATTATGTATAAGCACTATTTCTACAAAGACCCAGTGATTGTTACAGGGGGAAAAAGTTCATTTAGGTAACCACGTTATTGGATGTCTTAAAAGTGATTCAGTTATTTAAACGTATTAACAAATAAAAACAGCCCCTTAAAACAAACTACTTGAAACAGTGAACTGATCTCTTGCACTCATGTTTCTCTAGTTTAAATTTTAAAATTTGGTAATGTATCATAAAGACACAAGCATACCAAAGCTATGTTTAAACTTTTTAAGACAGTGGTAATTTCGGATGTTTATGGAAAAATTCCCCAACAGAAACATGCTAGATTTAATAACCGTATTTAATTAATGTGAAATTAGGCTATCAAGATAAATTAAGCCACTCTCCACCACACCCTCACCATATTTTTAGTCTAAGAGATAAAAACTTCCTAATTTAAAACAAACCAAATATTTTTTGTGACTTTTCAAGTCTCTTATAGGTTCCTTTCAACATCTGTTCCTTGAAATATGATCCTTAATCATATACAGATTAAGGTGCCTTTTTTAGAATCATTCACTTACAGAATAAATTTTGGTTTATTATTGAAAAGGTAGCATCTGAAGAGGTAAGTTTGTATTATTTAATTTTTTCTCAGGTACAAAATACCAGGCCCAAATGTGATACATGCCAAATTTGTTTGTTGACTTTTGTCTCATGAAGACCTGGTTTTGCAGATGTAAATAGGAAATATTACAAATAACCCATAAAATTGTCATTTTAATTATTTCACATGCTCTCCTCTGAAATTGAATATCAGCAATATTATGAGATAGAATCAACTGAAAAAGACTTCGCCAGAATTTACTGTTTATTTTCACAAAAATTTGTAATTATGTAGAAACCCTGAGGCAGTGTTTCTAAAACTAAAACAAGGAGAAATATGAAAATAAATATTTGGATAATTTAGATCCCAAAGAAGAAATACACTGCACACTGATGTATTAAGTCATTTATATTGGAACAGACTTTGGATTATCCATTTGCTTTATGTTGGGAAAGCCATTGATTTAATCCTTCAAAATCCCCATATATGAGTCTTCTACAAATTGGTATTAAACAATGCTTTAAAATCAGTTGATTATGTATGTTCTGCATCCAAATTATTCTCCCCCCCAATAGGTAGACTAATCCATGTAAATTTAACACATACTTAGAGAGCTATAGAATGTGGTATGTTAATTACACTGTAATATTTTTCATATAGTACATGGACTCTGTACAAAAGGAATATGGTATAGAAGTGACAAGCAGGGATTCTTTTACTCAAATATAGTGATTGTTTAATTTCAACCATGTACTATAAAGTAAAGCATTGAATTAATCATTAAGTATAAGTCTATGTGGCCCATTGCACAAGAGGATGTTGAAAATTTAGCTAAACATCAAGGCAGGGCAGACTGCCGAGTCAATAACTTCTGGACTGCCTTGATTCTGAGCATCTTGAGTGAAAACATTTATCAAATGCCACTTGCTGTGTATGTGAGCATACTGGGATTCCTCACTGTTTTATGAAAGGGCCATTGTATTAGTTAGGTTTTGATGGTTCCAAGCAACAATAACCAACTGATTCAGAGGTTTTCAAAGCCAAAGGGCCCCATTTTGTAGATGCTATAGCTACCCTTAGTACACATCCTAACAACTGGCCCCCTGTTGCCAACCTACCAATGCTGTTCAAAAAGGGCAACAGAGATTAGTACAGCATCCTTCTGAGTCATTCCAGTCCTTGATCCATCCCACCCGATAGTCCACTGTTGTGACTCTTATAGTAGAAAGCACATAACTTGATACTTGCCCAGGTATCCCAGTTTGCATGCGATAGTCCCTGTTTGCCTGGGACAATGCACCTATTTTGTCCCTGCATATTAATTAACATTGCCCAATTTTACTCTCAATGTTTGGAAAATAAATTCACTCTTGACCTGTATCCTAGATCACAAAGCCTGCTTAAAATGCTCTCCTCAGGTTGCCTTGAATGATGGCTTTTTGAGATTGGAACATCATAGCTTCCCTTCAGGACAAATATCCCTGATGGGGAAACTTTCCTAGACCCTGATAAAATTAGCCTTTTCCCCCCTCCTCTATATCTGTGGTGGCCCACCATAGTTTTCATGAATTTTATTTTTCATATTTCTTGATCTTATATTTTATCAGTGAAGGAATAGTGGAAGTGTGTAAGAATAAAAGACATAGGCATCTATCTGGGTTTCTGTGAGGCACAAGTGGCTAGACTTTAAGGCTTACGAACTTTAGACATGTCCTCGTGAAATTGAATTCACCATGACTCTAGTTGTTTTAAGTGGAAAAGGAACTTAGTAGGAGGATAGTGAATTAATGGCAAAGCTGATGGAAATAATAACTTAGTTTAAGAAAGTCCTAGTAGCAAGAAATAATCATCCGTCTGTTCAGGTCTGAAATTATTACTGAAATCAATAATTACCAACTACTTTTCCATTATTGCATCACTTTACTCAATATTTGGTGCCCAGGAGAAAGAACCCAAGAGTTTGTCCTTGGTCTGTGTCCTCACTTTTTGCCGGTAAAAGAGGGTGGGGTCTTTTTTATAGTCCCATGAAGCTCTCACATGAAATGGGAGGCAATTCCCTTAAATAATTGGCAAAAAAAAAGAATTAGAATTGCCTGCTGGGCATTCAGTCTTTTTCAGAGTCCAAAAAATAATATCACCCATCTTCAGAATGGGAGAACTGCTGGATATAGAATATCCTTTTGTTCTTTCATTTTCTTTAAGAAGGTTTTGATTCCTATGAGAATTTCAAGCCTGCTGACGTGGTACAGGTGCGTAACAGCAGAAATTAGCAAGAAGCATACAATCTAAAAGGAAAAATAAGAATAAAATAATACTACGTTATGTATAGAGGATGAATTATTAGTTTGCTAGGGTTGGCAGACAAAGTAGCACAAACATGGCGATTGGAACAGCAGAGTTTATTATCAAATTCTGGAGATCAGAAGTACAAAATCAAGGTGTTGGCAGGGCTGGTACCTTCTGAGGGCTGGATTCGTTCCAGGCCTCTCTCCTTGTTTCTTGTTGGCCTTCATTCCTCCTGTCTCTAACTCCTCTCCCCTCTGCATCTGCCTCTGTATCCAATTTCTCTTTTCAGAAAGACAACGGTCACATTGGGTCCGGGCTCACTCTAATGACCTCAGTTAACTTACCTCTGTAAAGACCCTATCTCCAAATAAGGTCTCATTCTGAGGTGCTGCAGCTAAAACTACTTTTGGGAAAGGACACAACTCAACCCGTAACAAGAACTTAAATTATGATTGGGTAAAAATGAAAGAATCTACTAAAATGAAATGACTATCATCCATTACATGAGAGATTCAGACTTAAGAGATAAATTACAACTATATCTCTATTATATTACATAACTAATATGAAGAAAGACATTACATAAATATAACCAAGGTATTGCCCTACACTCTCAATAGTGATGTCTGAAATAAATTTTATTCTCATGGCCTCCATCAATTAACTAGGAAAATGGGAATAAAGGGATCACTCTCATAATGAATTTAATGAAAATCTAAATTAAAAAAAAATGTATGGGTCATAAATGGGGGACACGAGCAATACAAAAGCAGAGAGAGAAAAATGGTACCATAAAAAACTAGCTTGTTCTTTCTGTTCTCTGCTTTTTAGGACCAAGAAACTAGCTATGTGCCTGAAGAAACTCTCTGAACAAAAACACTATAGACTTCTCTGAACATAAATGAGAAGTTAGATGAGGAAATTTGCATTGAGCACTACTTATCATTTAAGCACCATTGAGCAATAAGCAGCATGGGTTTACACAGAACAAATCATGCCAAACAAATCTGATTGCTTTTTTTATTGAATTACAAGATTAGTGGATGACTGCAATGTGGGAGATGTAATACATTTGGATTTTAGCAAAACATTTGATACAGCATCTCATGAACTCTAAAATAAATTCAAATCGTCAGGAAATTAACACCGGGGTGAGGAATTGAAATTAAATGAAGGATTGCAAAGAAAAAGAAGTCATAATCAACCGTGATATGGCAGCTTGGGAACACATCATTATAAGGTGCTACAGCGATCACAGGATTTATTCAGCACATATTAACATTCCCGCAGCTTCCTCAGACTTGATAAAAGAAATAGAATAAAGGACTCAGAATGCACCCATAAGTTCAGACGTTATGTACAATCCATTCAGATTTAGAGGAAGGAGAAAATAAATTTGGCCTCAAACATTTCTGATGCTTTTGCAAATAGTTACTCTACATATCACTGCATCATTTAATTCACTTAATGCTCTAAGATTCTCCATGATGCTGTTATTTGACCTTTTTCTGTGTCTCCGAACAAGCCAGTTCTTTAAGTCACCCAGTGTGCCTGGTCTTCTAACTAAAGATTCATGAAGAGGGCAGCACAGGCTCTCTTGGTGGCCTGACTTCTTCTGCTCAGGAAACTTGAGTTCCACCACGGTGTGGACTTCATGTTAGATGCTGCCCTCAGGGTGCAAGTTAGATATGTCTAATTAAACAAACAGGGAGAGAAACACTCCGACACGGTTCACAGTGGAAACTAAATTGGGAGGTTCTGCTAAAAGTAGTGAGGCCAGGGAAATGATAGCAGGGCCCTGGACAACCAAGACGTGCATATATGAAATGAAAAGCACAAGAGTAACTTGAATAGGAGAAAAACACCCAGCAGCAATGCCAGAGGATGCAACAAGGGGACAGTGACAGAAAACCGCAGCTTGCTTATGCGTTTACAATGTGAGGTATCACCCAGGAGATGGAACAGGATGTTTGATCTATTAGATGAGTCTGAAAAAGATTCATCAGTTTCTGAATATACTGCTCAAGCCCCTTCAAAAGACTGAATTGATTCTCTTTGGAAACATCCTTCTCTAGAATAATGAAAAGGTAGAGGGGGAAGTCAGAGCGTAGCAACAAGGAATGATCATGAAGTGGCAGGCTCGGCTCATGATGAAAGATCAAAATATGTACAGGATTATTAAAGGGAAAAAAGCTATAAGGTTAGTCTGCAGATGTGTAACATCTGTTACGGTGAGAAGCAAAAAATATTTTCTAAAGTATAGGAAAAATACTTAACTGGAAAAACTGAAAATGAATAAATTTATACCCACGTTAGTAAAAATTAATATCCTGGAAGGAGGAGACTATCCCTCTGAGAATGAGTCTTCAAATTTCACCCTTTGATCAAAGAATTGACTCAAAAATAGGCCATAAAATTAGAAATGTGGTGGCTTTCTGAACAAGCATTTGCCAAGAACATAAGAATAATCTTGACAAAATGACAGATTCAATAACCTATTTGAATTAGAATTCAAATCCCAATATATAATTTTCATATATCCATTATAAATATAACTGTTGAATCTGCAAGTTATCTCTCTCTCTCTCTTCTTTTTCTTTCCTGAGATATCATTGACCTACATATTTTCAAGTGGTTTGTGAGGTCCAGTGTCTCCCCACCAGAGCAACGGGCATGTAGGCCAGACTATTCTTGAACCAGCCTCTCTGCACATACAGCCTCTGAGGCCCCCAGGCACTACATGCCTGTAAGTCTTCGTGGATGTATAACAGCTAACTGCCCCCCAGCCTCCTCCACACAAACACATTTCTAGGTGCTCCTAAGGGCATCCCCTACCTCAGAAAAGCTAAAAATAAATTGTAAACACGCTCACCATAACCAGCTCAACAGTTAAGGTTTCCATATGCAGGTTTATTGTCATACCTGCTTGGAAGTTCTAAGATGCCTATGGTTTTTCAGGAGTCCAAAGTCACAAGAGCCTTGTATCAGGATATGCAAGATTGTGCTAAGTGGCTTCCAAAAAAAGGTTTCTTTTTCTCTCTACATATCTACCACGGGTCAGCTGCACTCCTGTTCCAGACTCCCTTCTGATGGTGTAATCTCAGCCAGAACATTGATGGCTGTTATGGCCTAGGGAGGAAGAACATGGTATCCACCTGCTGGCTCTTGGAGCTGCTCTGAAGTTACACCAGGACTTCTGCCCATTGTTACCAGCCAAGAATGTCCATTGGCCATGCTCGAGTTCCAGGGAGTGGGCATATGTAACCTTTTTGCAGGGAGGGACATTTAATATGAATAAACAAATTGCCTTCGGCATTTAATAGTCTTTTTGAATTTCAAGGAACAGAATATTGAAGCTTATCATAAAGTTTCCCATAGTGGAAGTGATACCTTTAAAGGAAGTTATGATCACTACACTGACACTCATAATTAAAAAATGTAGGACAACATGGAGCAGAACTGCTTTGCATCTGGCCACACAGAGTTCTCTGGAGAAGAGAGGGTCGAAATTACAACACTAGAACTTGTCTCATTGACTTTCCTACTGCTGTTACTGAGACCTTTGCTTTGTTGTGTTTACAAAACATGGGATTCTTAATTACTTCCATGTATATTGTACTAGCTCTGGAGATGACAAAAATGAGAAAGACACAGCTCCTTCTCTTAAGGATCTCAGGCTAGTTTGCAAGAAAGACACAGATCACTGACTATAATTCAGTGTGTGAAATTGTCTATTATAAATATCTAATAAGTATTTGAGTACAGTTATGAGAGCAGTTAATCTTGCCTGAATGTGGCTATGGAGACATCTTTATAGATAAAATAATATATGACCCTCGCATATAAATTTGGTGGACAATTTGAGGCCAATAATAAAGACTGGCAGGTGAGAGGGAGAGAGGACAAGAATCTGGGATCGTCAGAATTTTCTGGGAAACTTTCTTAAACTATGCACCCCATTCCCCAAACTTTCAGTGACAACAGAAAAATCTGGAGGCATGCTCATTCCGATAAAGCTTCCAAGAAGATTCTAATGTACCCTCAACTGTGAGAACAACCCCCCCCCACACACACACGTACACACATTTTGTTCTTCTAGAGCTGGGTTCTTTAACATTACAGTCACTTGGGGTTTGTTTTGAAATAAAGATTCTTGAGTTTCAGATTTGGTGAGCCTGCCATAGCATCCAGGAATCCGAATCCTTTATCAATCTGCTACAGGTGATCCACTGACCTCACTTCTGTGCAATGGAAGGTGCAAGGGAATATGCCTGGGGTTGAATATTGAGAGAGGCTGGAACTAGGGTTTGATATTCTTGCATGGCAAGATGAGGAGGTCGAGGGAGCCAGTAAATTTGAGGGGCCACCATTCTGCCTACCACAACATGCATTAAAAGTCCAAGAACTGTAAACCAAAAGAAAAAATATATCAATTTTATTGAATGTTAACTTAATTCATAAAATAAATTTAAGCGGCTCAAGTAATTCTTAACATAAATCAAGTTTTAGAAACTCAGCTTTTGGCTAAGGTGAGTTATCAAAGACTATTAAGCAAAAGTGTGAAGGGTGATATTTTTGTTTTAAAAATGTACTTTTGTAGATGTGTGTAGGATATACTGGGGCTATCAAGAGTGGAGACAAGCTGCCCTGGTGGGTGGGCTCAGTGGTTAGAGCATGGGCCCTGCTCACCAAAGGGTTGCATGTTCAATTCCCAGCCAAGGACACGTATCTGGGTTGCAGGTTCAATGCCCTGCCCAGTTGGAGCACATGCAGGAGGCAACCAATCTATGTGTCTCTCTCACATCTATGTTTCTCTCTCTCTTCCCCTCTCCCTCCCTCCCTTCCATTCTCTCTAAAAAATCAATGGGAAAAAAATCTCCTCAGGTAAGGATTAACAACAACAACAAAAAGTGGAGATAAGCTGATCCATTAGGTTGCAATTATTTGAGACAAGAGATGGATGTGGACAACTGATCAATATTTCTCTCACATCAATGTTTCTCTCCCTTCCTACCTTCCCCTCTCTCTAAAAATCAATAAAAAAAATTATAAAAATAAAAGTACAGGGAAATTGACTAGAGAATACAGTTATCATCTTCACATCTGTTCTCAAGGATCTTAAAATCTGACATTCCCAAATGACAGAAAGAAATAAACTTAGAAAGGGTGTGTGGGAAGGTTCTAAATGCAGGCTTGGTCTGGTGTAAGAAGAGAGGTAGGCTGGTGTGGGGAGGCTGCTTTTAAATACATTGCCAGTGATGCTGGGGAAATCAGCATACCCAGATCTGAAACAAGATGACTAGAAGGTCTTTTGAATATACTCCAAAAAGTACCTCAATTGTAGCATCCTGGCTCATTTTGAATGACCAAAGAGACTAGATTAGATGGACAAATCTATTTTAACAGTTATTTAGTATTGTAATTTATTGTACAATACTGCATGGGTTTGAAGATCAGGGACTTGAGGTTTTCTTTAATTCTTTACCCATCAGGATCCATCAAATCACTCTAACAGAAAATTCCAGAGTTGAGGTTTTGGGGATTCCAGCTTGAGGAAAACAGCTCTTTATTTATTATTGAGTAGAGTATCTTTGAATATATTTGAATTATATATATACATATATATATATGTGTGTGTGTATGTGTATATATATGAATCAACTTGGATTCTATTACCAATTATAAGTCATAAAGAACAAAAGACTGAAAACAGAAAGTTAAAAGAGCAAAAACAGCCCTTTAATAGCTCAAGCCTTCGTCACTTGGGGCCTATTAGAAAAACTTGAGAAACAGGATACCTGAAAACTGCTGATGGCAATAGAAACCAGGTAAATGGTCGACTCTGGTCTGGTGGCATGGCGGCATGAACAGGAAGCCATCAAAAGCAAAATGCAACAGTAAAAACAAAAGCAGCAGCTGGCCAAGGTCAGCAAGGTGAGCTGGGTGGGGGAGGGCAATGGAACAGGAAGGCTCATACCAGGACCTGAGTCAGCACACCCCGAGTCAGCACACATAGGTAGGGTACGTCAAGGAAGGCTGGAAGGAACCATCTTGTCATGCACCAGATACTTCAGAACAGAACAGGCAATTTCTCCTCTGCGTGGAGAGGGCATGTTATAATGAAAATACTTCTAGTATTTACATCAATTTGAGTTCTATAATGATGACTTGCCTGGGACTTAGAGACAAAACTTTTTGTAACACTTGGCTGCTTTCTCTGTCTTTAAGAAGCTCCCAGTTATTGCTCTGTCCTTTTTGCCATTCTCGCCAGTCCCCTGTGTGAGTTCTTGCTCTGGTGGCCTTTTCTAACCTCACTTTATGCATTCTCTCTGGAGTATCTCTTTGAAGATTTTGACGCTTACACAACTTCTAAAAATTTATTTCTTAACCTCAGCTCCAAATCCTAATTTCAAGTTCACTGCTGGACATCTCAAATTGGATATTCCACAAGTCTCTTACTTTTAATGTGTCCCAAACATAGCTCAACAATTACCTTCTAACCCACCCTTTCTTTCCTTGCACTGATTCTCCACATCACCCTACAAACATTTGCTTTGGAAAATCTTCTAAAACACCCTACAACTGTATCTCCTTGCCTGTTCTATCTATATTCTTTATTAATGTCTCGTAAGTAATTGAAAAATAAATTGTTTAAATTTAACCCTCTACAAAATGTATCTTACTAAAATATTAAGCAAACATTAAATAATCATGTTCTAATGCTAGTTTGATAAACATGGGAAGAGGATACAGGCGTAATGGAATTCCAAATATCTTATGCACATAGAAATGGGGAGGATTGGGCTTACAGATGAGTTGGGCAGTCTAGAGATAAACTTTACCTCTGCATGTGGCCTAAGTAACGCACTAACAGTCTGTTACTATCCCCTCTCTCTGTCATCTAAAAGCAGAATGCAAAGCCATAAAGGTCACGTGCAGAATCATCCTGGACTGTGTGGACTGGGCATTTCTGACCATACCTAACTGTTCTTCTTTATCTCACCGAGGATAACCAGCTGCAGAGCCCATCATATGACCACTGTTTCCTGCTTCAAGAGAACTCAGTCACTTTGGTTCTGGCCTAAGATTTATGCCAATTTTGCCTGTGGGCTGGGGGATTAAGGGAAAGAAGTGCTGTGTTACGTTGTTTGTTTCACCATTACACTTAGGTTGGATAGCTAGAGCTTAAGTGATGGGCTAAAGGAGAGGAATATAAACTGTGTACACTACTGAGACATTCTGGCCCTCCAGCTGAGCTTGCTAAGGTCCTGAGTTGAATCTATGTGACAACACAGAGGCTGAATTAGAGAAACTCTGAATCTGACAGTCAAGTGGTCATGAGGAAGCTATTCTTAAAAATGTATAGTATTGTGAAAGGGTCTTAATATAGAAGACCCTGTATCAAGACTGATTCTAGCCCCCCCAAAAACAAAAAGTCATTTGGATTTCATGTATTTTGTCTACAGTTTCCCTCAGAACATTTCTAGTTTTTGCTATAGGATCTGCTTTCCTTTTTGTCTCCAGAGTAAGAAATATATCTGATCCCAATATTTTGCTACCTAACCTAGGAGTAATTCTAGAATAATCTTTTACAACCTGATTTATTGACCTGGACAACTTTCTGAGGTCTTGAGTATTACTGTATATAATGATTTTTTAAAGTTATATAATATTAAGTTATATAGATGTTCTATGGGTTATTTTTTTTAAATTTATCTTTATTGTTGAGAGTATTACAGGTGTCCCATTTCCCCCCCCCAATTTACCCCCTCCATTTCGCTCCCACCCCCTCCCGAGACCTTCACCCCATTATTAACTGTGTCCATGGGTTATGCATAGATGCATATAAATTCTTTGGTTAATCTCTTCCCACCCTCCACCCCCCTTCCCTCTTTCCTCTGAAATATGATCATCTGTTGCATGCGTCAATGTCTCTGGATCTATTTAGTTGGTCAGATTCTTTTCTTCGTTAGCTTCTTCTTAAAGAAGACTCTTCAACTTTTCCTTTAGTGCTGGTCTGGTGGTGATGAACTCCTTTAGCTTTTTCTTATCTGTGAAGCTCTTTATCTGACCTTCAATTCTAAATGATAGCTTTGCTGGGTAGAGCAATCTTGGTTGTAGTTCCATGTTTTTCATCACTTTGAATATTTCTTGCCACTCCCTTCTGGCCTGCAAAGTTTCTGTTGAGAAATCAGCTAACAGTCGTATGGGTGCTCCCTTGTAGGTAAATAATTGCTTTTCTCTTGCTGCTTTTAAGATTCTCTCTTTGTCTTTAACCTTTGGCATTTTAATTATGATGTGTCTTGCTGTGGGCCTCTTTAGGTTCCTCTTGTTTGAGACCCTCTGTGCTTCCTGGACTTGGAAGACAATTTCTTTCCCCAGGTAGGGGAAGTTTTCTATAATTATTTTTTCAAATAGGTTTTCAATTTCTTGGTCTCTTTTTTCCCCTTCTGGCACCCCAATAATACGAATGTTGGGCCTCTTGAAGTTGTCCCAGAGGCTCCTTATACTATCTTCATATTTCTGGATTCTTTTTTCTTTTTGCTCTTCTGGTTGGGTGTTTTTTGTTTTCTTATGTTCCAAATTGCTGATTTGATTCTCAGTGTCCTCTACTCTACTGTTGATTCCATGTAAATTATTCTTCATTTCAGTTCCTGTGGCTTTCATTTCAAATTGGTACTTTATTATGTTATCGATTTTCTCAGTTATTACCCTAATAGTCAGCTTAAACATCCTTATAAACAAAATTCTGAATTCTTTATCTGTTAGCTTGCTTGGATCTATGTCATTTAGTTCCTCTTCTAGAGATTTCTTCTGTTCTTTCCTTTGTGACATGTTTCTTTGCCTCCACATTTTGGCTGCTTCCAGGTATTTGTTTCTAGGTATTAGGTAGAGCTGCTATGTCTCCTGGAATGTGTAGAGTGGCTTTGTGTAGTAGGTGTCCTATAGGGTCCAGTGGCACAGCCTCCCCAGTCACCTGAGTGTTACTCGTGGATGTGGTGGGGTTGTAATCCAGTGTGGTTGAGTCTGACCACCAGGTGCACTGTCTCTGGGGCCTCCTCGGGGGTTCAAAGTCAGCCTGTGCCAGTGCCTTGCCCAGGGCCACCCAGCATGAGCTACTCAGCAAACCATAGTTGGCTGCTACTTGTGCTGGGCTTGGAGGTGCCCAGGAGAGGCCAAGCTATGAGCCAGTGCAGCTGCCGCTAGTGCCAGGCCTGGGGCTGCTTATCAAGCCGCATGGGGCCCTCTGCTGCTTGTTTGAGAGATTTTAGGAAAGTCCTAAGCATGAGGCTGGAGAGGCCACTTGCACAGAAAAGCCCCTGGAAATGGCCTGGATGAGCTGCAGGTGGGGGGGGCGGGGCCTCCGGGAATCACGGGGCGGGGCCAAAGGCGTGAGTCAGGTGCTGGCGACTCAAACATGGCGCCTGCCTGCCGGCTGTGTGCGGGGAGGACTCGCCAAAGGAGCCATGGCCTCTGCCAGCCCTTCTGCCTGGGAGGAAGCCGCCCTCCGCCTCTCGCCCGGATCTCAGGCAGGTTAGTTCCTCCCAAGTGTCCCGGGTCCTTTCAGGCTGCTGCCCGGCGCTGGGCTCAGAGGGAGCGTCCGAGTGAGTCCGTGCCGGGCCCTTTAGGAGGAGCTGCTGGGGCTCCCGCAGCCTCCGCGACCCTCAGGGACAGTCCCCGCTGGTTTCACAGCCCGGAGTTGTGGGGTCGTCTCTTCTCGGCCCTGGAGCCCTGGGCTGGGGGCCTGCTGTGGGGCTGGGCCCCCTCGCTTCTCCGGGAAACCTCCACTGCTGCCGAGATGCCCTCCCGGGTTTACCCCGCGGCACCGGGTGTGAGCCCGCGGCCGCGTCTCCAGGATCCAGCCCCAACCCGCCCGCGTCTCCGCCCCTCCTACCCTCTCGATGCTCCTTCAGCTCCCTGGTTGTGGGGCTTCTGTGCAGCCGGATCTCAGGGGGCTCTGGTGACGGTGGGTCTGTGTTTTAGTTGCGAGTTTGATGTGGTTCCGGGAGGCGGCGGGCGCAGCTGCTACCTGGGCTGCTGTCATGTTTCTCCCTTCCCATGAATTCTCTCTATGGGTTATTTAACCAGTTTTCCAATTTGGACATTTAGTCGGTTCTAGGTTTGTTTGTTTGTTTTGCATTGTTATAAATTTCAGCTAGAATTATCGTTGTAGCTTTACCTTACAGTGTTTGTTTCATTGTTGTTAAATTCTTAGGTGTGAAAGTGCTGGGTCACAGTATGCGCTGGTGTGACATTATTTTAACTTTTGCTGAAGTTTAATCAACCAGCAGAAAAAGCACAGCAAGGTCATTTTAGAGAAAATAACAAAACCATATTCCTGAACAATAAAATGTTTTGAGTTAAGGTAAGTGACTGGAAGTTCAGGGTGGTTTATTGAATATTAGTGTAATTGACTTATTTCTAGGTACAGGAAGATGTAAATATGCTCTGAACTTAGGAGGAACGTTCTGAAGACCTGAGGACATTGTCTCCTTTCTGCTTCTGAAGAAAAAGAAATTTCTTAGAATGAATAATATCTCTTGTCCATGGAATCATAGAATTCCAAAGGACTTGCAGAGCTGGGCGTGCGTAACTGTTGACATCAGACGGGGATAAACTCCGTGGCGGTGTAGCTATTGTAAAGCAGTAGAAAGGAGGGGCCAGTTGTATGTTTGGATCTTATGGAGGCAACGCAAAGAAGGAACAAGAGAAGAAAATAGCAGGGCAACAAGACCAAGGAGACACAGAAGGTAAATTGTCCGCTATGGTGCACAGCTATGTGAAGTATAGGGTCAAAATGGTTATGGGCACAAAAGAGGAACCTAACTATCCAAGTTTGGAAAACTGGTTAAATACATTGAAAAATCGGAATATGAACTATATGTTATATAATAGTATTGGATAGGTGCTCCATTTCCTAATTTTGATAATTTTATAATATATAAAATAATGTCCTTGTGCTTAGGAAATGAGTGCCGAGAAGGGTAAAGGCCATGGTGGATAAAGACCATCTCCACATCCTTTGAGATGGTTTAGAAACATAAGCTCGCATACACACACAATGACAAATAAAAAAATTATAACCAAATGTTAACAGCAAATTTGGGTAAAGAAAATAAGGGAGTTCTTTATAATGTTATTGATGAAAATTTGAAATTATTTCCAAATAAAAAGAGAAAAAATAAGAATAATTTATTCCCTTGGCTCAAGTTTGTTAAAGATGAGTTTGTGACTCAAAATGGATCAATCATAACCCTTCTTGTGAATTCACTATTTTGATGCAGCATCAAAGATGCTCTTTGGGTTTACAGTCCTGGAAGATGGAAGTTTATACCTTTTAAGCAGTCATCTGAAACATTTTTATTTGTCAAACTCCTCTCTTGCTCCATGGAATTTTAATGGGTCTGCTACAGGATTAGACACCTGACTCTCTTCCTGTTCTTAATGTTTAATTCAGGGAACTATCATGAGACCAACATGAAGTCAGAACTCCCCAAATCTTTATAGTAAGTGCTGCTATGAATAACTGCCTCTTGCCTTTGAAATTTTAATGCCAGAATCATATAAATTTAGAATTGCTTTGGTCCATATTCCTAAGTTTTAAAAAGACAATTTAGTTGCAACAAAGATAATGCGATCAAATGTAGAATTAAGTAGAACTGAACTAGGAAAAAATTGCAAAAAAATTCATAAGGTATTTTTAACTCACTTGGTCCAATGATGTCTGCATCCTGAAGATCCAAGTACAGACTTCCTTGTTACCATAAATTATAATAAGGCAACAAATGCCCTTCACTTTTAGCTTAGATTAGTTTTCATTCTGTATTGTTGGGTTGGATATTCTATATTTGCCAATTATGTCAAGTTGGTTAATTATGTTAACTCTTCTATATTCTTTTTTTTTTTAATTGATCTTAGAGAGAGGAAGGGAGGGAGAGAGAGAGGGAGGGAGGGAGAGAGAGAGAGAGAGAGAGAGAGACAAACATTGATCCATTGCCCCCTGCACTCACTCTTGTAACCCGGGTATGTACCCTGACTGGGAATCAAACCTGCCACCTTCTGGTGTACAGGATGACACTCCAACCAACTGAGCCACACTAGCCAGGGCTAACTCTTCTATATTCTTACTATTTAATTGCTTGTCCTATCAGTTACTGAGAGATGTTTTAAAGTCTTTCAGTATAATTGTGAAATGAAACTATTTCTCCTTGTAGCTCTGTGAAATTTTCACTATTTATTTTGAAATGACGATTTCACTGTTATTATTGTGTACAAATTTAGAATTATATTTTCCAAGTGGTTTTACCCTTTTATCATTGTGAAATGTCTCTTTGATCTTTCATAATGTATTTTAGCTTAGAGTCTGCTTTGTTTGATACCAGTGTAGTTTCAGAAGCTTTCTTTTAATGTTGCTCAGTAAGTCTTAATCACTTTTATTTTTAACTTTTCTGAATTTTTAATATAGAAATTATGTCCTTTACAAGCAGCATTTATTTGAGTTTAGTTTTTAAAAGTATTTTAATCTTCATCTTTGAATTATAATTTTATTTCATTTACATCTAATGAATTTACTTATGTATCAGTGTTTAAATCTACTATTTTACAATTTTTTTCCTATTTTTTTGTATGCATTCTATGTATCTTTTCTCCTTCTAAGTCTTTTTTATTTGTGTTTATTGTTATATTCCACACCCAATTAGCTTGTTATACTTTCTTTTACCATTTTCCAGATAATACACTGACAGTAAGACACCATACACACACACACATAATATATTAACTTAAAACATTATATTTCTTTTATTTAGTCAATATCCATTTAGATTTGCCGATAGGTTTCCAAATATATGGATTTTCCTTTGATTTTTCCTTCATCCCTATGCTTCCCTCTCTTATCAATTTCATCGGCCTGAGAACTTCCTTCAGAATTTGTTAAGACATATGGACAAGGAGAATGTCTGATCAGAGATGAATAGAGCTCACTTCCGGAGATGCAGATTGGGGTAATTCGTAGCTATGTCTAATTCATTCCAGTTGAAACGCTGGCAGCAGTAATCCATTTGGCTGTTAGAGTAAACACTCCCATAGACTGCTCCTGGTTTTTGACTCAACAACACTCTAAATTTTGGCCTCGCTTCCTAACACTACCTGTCAAACTTCCAGATCTTTATTTTGGATTCATAGACTGAGAACCACATTGTTTTCTGTCTGGCAATCTACTTGGCTTGTCTATGGCCAAAAAAGCCCCACAGAGAGATTAGCCACAGATTAATCTGGTTAAACTCATGAGGTTGGAAGTTTTAGTATATGGTACTTATTAGCTGGTACATGTTGAACAAAAATTACCCTCTAAATAATGCATACTTCCCAGCACCAGGTAAATGACAAAATATCTATATTTCTGTTTTAGGCTCACCCAGTGCCTGTAATTTTCTATGAAAATAGTGAATTATGTTGCTGATTTTATAAAATCAAGACCATTTAACATTTTTGACATTAAATTTCAAATCTGTTAACATATACACACTCTAGCTAAGTACAAAAAGTTACTGACAATTGTTCAATGGGTTTCATCTGCACTATTCAACTGTAACATTCCTTTGAGTAAAAAAGCACTTCATGGTCTCAGAATAAAGTTTTTTGTTATTGGAAATGTGCTTCCTCTATCTGAGCAGCCTGAACTGAGTTTTATTTTGAGTTTTGTACTTGCTTCAAACATTGTGGGCACCCAAGTAAAGCTTTATGAAAATACATGGAGGTTGTAAATGCCACGAAAATGCCATTTTTCTACTCTTGAACTATGTATGTAAGTGACAAATGATTATTAATTTGTTGGTAGTAAAATGCACAAAAACTACCAAGACCTTCCTGACATCTCAACTCATATATCTCTTACATTTAGCAGAAAAAAAATTTACAAATATGTCCTTTTTAACTAGAGCTCTTAGCAATGGAATCGATAGTGTCACTGTTCCCATTTGTCTCTTCATTTTTATTCTTGGACTAGTCTCACAACTATGTCTCTTACCGATTCTGACTCTCTCCCAAGTACTTTGAACTAAAAACAAGCAAAATACTTTGTCAAGGATTGCACTAAAAAAAATAAATAGAAGAAAAAACCCCCAAATTGTCTTTTTAACAAGTTGATCATCTGAAGAGAAACCAAATACAACTTGCAGCAAAATACATCTTTATTTCTCTTAGTCCACCAGAGATGAAAAACAGCTACCCCCTGTACCTTTCACCTAATCAAAAGCTTAAATCTGCTCACATTCTTTACAGCCCAGCATTGTACTATTGTATATTGATTGTGCTGACGGGCACCTCCTTGTGGAGAAAAATTGATTTTTTCTTTGTTAGCAAAGCGATTTTAATAGCCTTTCTATAGGCTGTCATGTTTCAGGGCCCCAGAAGCAAGATGCACCTGTTACTAGAACTTAGTGATCAATTCCACAGCCCACAGAAAATGTGCCTGTCTGCTGTGCTAAACCACCTCCACGGCACTCAGAAGGTGACTTTAACTTGTTTTGATAAACAGGCTGCCTGAGAGTCTCAGGTGGGTTATCGTAAGTATCTTTTACCTCTGAGCCCGATGTTAGGTGTTTTTTTGTTCAATTGCTGTTAAGGAGCGTAGTTACAAGAACAGATTTTTGCTGTTTAAGGTTAGTTACTTTTGTAGCTTTGTGCCAAACTCTCTTGCCAAAGAAAGTAGCCCAAAGTAAAGGTCACACTGCTTTGAAGAATGAGTGATGATAATAACTCTGTTTGTATTGCCCTTGATATTTGAAAATGGCTCTTCTGGCTAACTGTGTGGTGTGAAGGAAAAGTCAAAGGTAGGATCTATAGCTTTACTCGGCACAATTACTATCTGTTCTCCTCGACCAATAGTGACCACCGTTTCCTTAATGTTATGCAAAGTGTCTCTTATTTTTCCTCTTCGGGAATCTGGCTCAGAAAGTGTCTCTCTGAGTGCATGGAGGCCTCTATGTGAACTGTGGCCATGCTCAATTCTTTCAATTCTTTAAAAACTGCTTGAAGTCTTTAAAATGTGTCAGCGCTTGAAGCTCGCTGCTGTCCTACACAACAGCATTATTAGCTACCATTATGTAGGAGGTTGCATGTCTTGTCTTCACTTTCAGTCACATCCTTCAAGGTGTGGAAAAGAGGCTGAGTTTTACAAATGAGGAAATCAGAGAAATTTGCAAAAGGTTAACATCATTAGGTTACATACACATATAGATGACAAAATCGGTATTTGAACCAAGCCCATCCTCTTACCCACTGTCTCAGCACTGGGGTAAACGTGTACCAGGAGATGTAGACCCCTTGCATGGATCCCAGCCACATAAACACTCCTGTCACCCTAGGGAGTACAAGCCATCTCCTCAGTTCAGCAAACGTTTTGGGGGGGTCTACTACTGATCAAGCAGCATGACAGACAATTCCTGATTTCAGGACTTTTGTCATAAAGTAGGGAGAGGAAATTGTTGCTAAGGGGTTCAGCGTGGGAAAACACTCCCTCAGCCTGGAGGTAGAAAAGGTCGAATAGATATGAGTTTTGTATAAGGCCTGGAAACACATATGGGGTTGTTACGGATTTAATGGTGTCTCTTCCTCAAATTCATATTAAAGTCCTCAAGTACCTCATAATGTGACCTTATTTGGAAATTGGGTTTTTGCAGATGTAGCCAAGTTAAGATGAGATCATTAGGGTGGGCCCTAATTTAATATGATTGGTATCTTCATAAAAAGGGAAAATTGGATTTATGCTGCTAACAATTGCCAGCAAACCACCAGAATCCAGGAGAGAGACTGTCGAACAGATTGTCCCTCGCAGCCTCAGAAGGAACCAAAGCATCCAAATAAAGGCCTATCTTACTTTATTGCGCTTTGCTTTCTTTGCACTTCATAGGTGTTGCATTTCTTACAAATTAAAGGCAACACCTCCCACCAGCAAAAACATTATGACTTGCTTTATTGGGATACTTGCTTCGTTACAGTGGTCCGACCCAACCCATAACATCTCCGAGATATGTCTGTAGACTTCTGAAATTTGCTAACCTTGATTTTGGACTTCTAATCTCCAGAACTGTGAGAGGACACTGGTGTTTAAGCCACCCAGTCGGTGGCCCTTTGTTATATGGCAGTCGTGGCAAACTAATACAAGGGTTTTGACTAGAATAGTGGTGAAGAGAGAGATTGTTTCGTTTTGGTTTGGCTTCAGGTGAAGGAAAACGCAAACCAAGACTCGAAGGTTAGGAAGTTCTCTCAGCGTGAGGAGGCAGTGAGGAGCCTCTGAGGGGCAGATACAGGGCTGTGCTTTAGGAAACTTGCACACCGTAGGTGGGGTACCGACACAGGCCAGGCTTAGCAGGCCCGGGCATCGTTTGCAGGTGAAAGCCATCAAGAAGGAAGATCAGGAGGCTTGATTTGCAATGAGGATTTCAAGCTGAGCTTTCTTTAGGGACATAACCAACTCTCACCCTTATCTTTGTGGGTGAGAGAAGCCTCGCTCGCTCTGCTTGAGGAATTAGACCCAGGTATAAGGATGCCATGTATTAGATGGACAGAGGGAAGAACAAACATTTCAGAGATGCTTTTCTCCCTCCTCCGGGTCCGATCTGAAGCAGCCAGAAGGAAGCCTAGGCGGTCATCAGCGGACTTTGATGGGAGAGTCCGCTCCTCCATAAACTCTGCAACCGGTTCAGTAAATTTCTCCAGATTTCTTGATTTCTTTTTTTTTCTTTCTTTCGTTTTTTTTTTGTTTGTTTGTTTTTTGTTTTTTAAGAAAGTAGCGGATGTAGTCATGCTCCTTTCAGCTCTGGTAGAGAGTCTCTTTAAGGAATGTGATGAGTTTACTTTCACTTTAGATGTTTTTTGTTTCATCTCGCATTTCATTCTCAGCCCTTAGGCTATATTAACACAAACTTTTGAATAACATTAAACTCTTAAGATGTCCCCCACTCAATGCTAATCCTGTAATCATTCAGTGTTAATAGAATTTACTGGTGTCCACAGAGACACAGATGCTACACAGAAATAAAAGTGGTGTAATCACAGCTGTATATGGGGGATTAGGGACAGCAAATGGAAAAATAAAGTCACGGATTTAAAGAAAAGAAAATTAAGTGCAGAAACCAAGTGAAATTTCAGAAGTAAAAGGGAAAGAGCAACAGGGAAAGAGGAGACGGGCTGGTGCAGGTGGAGAAGGCGAGGGGAAATGTAGGCCAGCAGCATGCAGGCGATGAACAGGTGCAGCAGAGGAGGTGCAAAAATTAATGATTTATTGTGGAAAATTCGCAGCAAACGTCTGTTTCTAGCTTTGCTACCAAAGGGGTCTAAGCTCACTAGGCGAAACAAATCAGTGCTGATTAGTAACATCTAGCGGTTTCACAGGGGTTAAGAGTAGAGGGGGAGAGAGAGGTGATGTGGGTTTAAATGCCATGTTTTCATGACTGAACAATTCATTTGCCACAGCAGTCGGAGGAGTCAGGGGTCAGCAAACTACATCCCGTCAGCCAAATGTGGCTGACTTCTGTTTTGGGAAATAAGCTTTAACTGGCACACAGCTGTGGTCCTGTGTATATACATTGGGCCAGGCTGCTTTTGCATCACAATGGCAAAGTTAAGGAGTTGTGATGGAGACCATTAAGCTCCCAAAGCTGAAAGGACATACTCTCCGGTCTTTTACAGAAAAAAAGGATTCCCTGATCTCTGCTCTAAATGTTTTTTTTTTAACATGCGTTTTAGAAAATTCTCAGCTCTGGAAATGCAATTGCTTGGGTTAAAAATTATTTTTTTCTGCCTACTTTGTGGTCTTGGACTAGACATTGTCACTGTTTGACCTTCAGTTTCCTCATGTATAAAATGTGCATAAAGTCCTGGCTAGTAGCTCAGTTGGTTACAGTGTTGTCCCCATATGACAAGGTTGAGGGTTCAATTCCTGGTAAGGGCATATACAAGAATCAACCAATGAGCCCTGGCCAGTGTGGCTCAGTTGGCTGGAGCTTGGTCCCGTACACCAAAAGGTGGTGGGTTCAATTCCTGGTCAGGACACATACCAAGGTTTTGGATTCGACCTCCAGTTAGGGTGCGTGTGTTAAGGCAGCTGATCGATGATGTTCTTTCTTTCTCTCTCTTCCTCTCTTTCCTTCCCTCTCTCTAAAATAAAATAAAAAATAACCGATGGGTGCATAAATAATTGGAACAACAAATGGATGTCTCTCTCTCTCCCTTCCTCTCTCTCTTTAAAAATCAATCATTAAATAAAAATAAAATAGGCATAAAATAATCCTTCTCTGCTAGGGTTGTAGCTAGGACTCATTAAATATGTTAAGCAACACTGGCCTACTTTTCACATCTATTGCTGTTGCATTGCTTCCCTGTGGTGTCTCCTGGGCACTAGTGCTGTTTCTGTCACCCATGCTGACACTTAACTAGATGCATTGTGACCACCAGGCATGGCAAGGGTCCTCAAAATTTCAGAGCTTCACAGATCTTTGCAGCTGTTTAGAATAAAATGCCTTGTACCACCGTGCTGTTTTCAAATGCCTTAGAGGCATACCAAAACAACACAAGCTGTGCTCCAAAGTTTTCAGTGGAATTGCCCTTTAGGTTTTAGCTCAGAGTCCTCTTTTCCCATTAGGACTCAGGATAGGTATCCCTGGTCCTGGGCCAGTGACAGTCTGACATGGGAATACTCAGAATCCCTTTTCCCTTCTGAAAAGAAACTTGAAGTATGGAACAAAGTTGGCCACTGATAGTCTTCTCATTCCTTGGGATGAGCTCTCACCCTGGAGGCTTCTCGGCTCTCCCCATAAATCATCTTCCTAGTCCCTCTTCATGATTTTTACAGGAGCTACTAGAATATCCAAACTCCAGCAGACAATATAGCTTAGCCTAAAGTTGGTAACTCCTTTGCCCTATCTTTACTATTGGAACCTGTATAGTATTCAAAATAGGGATTCCTGGATACATTTAGAAATAATTGATGTACTTGAACATCAATCGCTAATATTTACTATATGCCATTAACCCTGTGAATTTGCTATATGCCAGGTACTGAGCTCATCACCTTATTGCATCCTTTTATTTAATTCTCAAACACTTCTGAGGTATTTTTATTATTCCTATTTTATACGTGAAAAAACTAAGTCTTTTTAGGAATATTAAATAAATTGTGTGAGGTGATGGTTAGTGGTATAACATAGATGAAGGGCATTCCAAACATTCTTTAGAATACCTCAGGACCTTTGTAGAAACACAGGTTAATATGCTTTGTCTCTAGAATTCTGATTAGTGGAAATTTTGATTTTTTCTTTTATTGTGAAGATTAAATATACCAGTCTGTGAAGTAACACATAGATTATAAGTTCTCAAAATAAGTTACCTACTTTTCTACCCAATTATTTCCAAGTCATTCATTTTTCTTCCAGTTTTGTTGAGATATAATTGACGTACAACGCTGTATAAGTTTATGGTGTACAGCATAATTATATGTCATATATCATATTGCAGATATATATACAGGGGTGGGCAAAAGTAGGTTTATAGTTGTGAATATGCAAAATACAGTTTATTCTTATATTTTATTTATTATGAACAAATGTAAACCTACTTTTCCCACATCTGTATATATATAAAAGTTTATTATAAGTTTAGTTTACATCATCATATCATAGATATAAAAAAAGAAAAAAAATTTTTCATTGTGATAAGAAGCCTTTAGGATTTACTCTCTTAATAACTTTTGAATATACCATACTGCCCGGTTAACTATAGTCATCATGTTGTATATACATCCCTAACACCTATTTTCCTTATAACTGGAAGTTTGTACCTTTGGCCAGCTTTATTCCATTTTCCCTTCCCTCACTGCCCCTAACCAGAAATCTGATCTTTTTTTTTTTTGAGTCCACATATGTGATATCATATAGCACTTGTCTTTCTCTGTCTGACTTATTTCACTTAGTATAATGTCCTCAGAATCCATTCATTTTTGTAGCAAATGACAGAATTTTCTTATTTTTTTATGGCTGAATAATATTTTATTATATATATGATATATATAACATGATATGTACATACATATGTATATGTACATATATACATCACAACTTGTTTATTCATTCATACTCTTCTGGACACTTAGGTTGCTTCCAAGTTTTGGCTATTGTGAATATTGCTGCTATGAACATGGGGGTGCAGTTATCTCTTTGCCATAATATTTTCATTTCCTTTAGCTATATTACCAAAAGTGGCATTACTAGATCATATGGTAATTCTATTTTTAATTTTTCGACCTCCATATTGCTTTTCATAGTGGCCCTACCAATTTATAATCCCATCAGTAGTGCACGAGGGTTCCCTCTTCTCCACATCCTTGACAACATTTGTTAACTCTTGTTTTTTGATAGTGGCCATTTTGACAGGCATGATGTGATACCTCATTGTGGTTTCACTTTGCATTTCCCTAATGATTAGTGATGTTGAGCATCTTTTCATAATCTATTGGCCATTCATAGATCCTCTTAAGTAAAATTTATATTCAGCTTCTTTGTCCATTTAAAAAATTTAATCACTTATTTTTCTTCTATTGAATTATATGAGTTCCTTATATATTTTGAATATTAACCCCTATCAGCTATATAGTTTGCAAACATTTTCTGCCATTCCATAGGTTATCTTTTTATTTTGCTGACCATTTCTTTTGCAGTGCAGAACTTTTTAGTTTGATGTCTTCCCACTTGTTGATTTTTGCTTCTGTTGCTTGTGCTTTATGTGTCATATACAAAAAATCATTGCAAGACAAATGTCAAAAATATTTTTCCTTGTGATGAGAAGCCTTTAGAATTTACCCTCTTACTAACTTTTGAATATACCATACAGCCCTGTTAACTATAGTCATCATGTTGTATATACATCCCTATCACCTATTTTCCTTATAACTGGCAGTTTATACCTTTGGCCAGCTGTATTCCTATGTTTTTTTCTAGGAGTTTTATGGTTTAAAGTCTTTCATTTAGACCTTTAATCTATTTCATGTTAATACTTGTGAGTGATGTAAGGTAGGAATTCAGTTTTATTCTTTTACATGTGAATATCCAACTTTCACAGCATGATTTATTGATGAGGCTGTCTTTCCTCCATTAAATTTTGTTGGCTCCCTTATCAAGTATCAGTTGACTGTATAAGAATCAGTTTACTTCTGGGCTCTCCTAAACCACTAATTTTTAAAAATGAATCATAAAAACATCTGTTCTCTGAATTATTTTTCTCATATTAAGAATTTCAACTGAACAATGCTCAAAAATTGTTGCAGTTTTCTCAGAAATTTCTGACTGTCCTCGCTAAATCTGTGTGGAATAAAATTAGGGATTTATAAGATGAATTCAAGGAACTCACAAAGTAAGTATATCATCACTATCAACTACTGTTTGCCAAGAACCTTGTCATCTTGTCTATCTTTTCCGTATTATCATCTCTTTTGGAGTACAACTGCCTTTAACTTTATAGTTAATGCTTCTTACACCAACTGTGAAGGTTGTGAGATTTCAGGTTAGCAATTTCTTTTCAAGACAGCCCAAAGGCAGCTTGCAGTTATCCTTAGAAATTCAGCAGTTAAGTATCACTGGAAGCTTTTGGTGCCCTCTCCAGCCTAATTGCAACCCGGGCTCTGGTTCTGTAGCTGAGAGTCATGGTCGCATAGCTGTGTGTTACACAGGCTGGCAGTAGACCATAAAAGTAAACCAATGGGTAAGGCTCAAGTGAAATGGGCCAAGGTGGGGGGTTTACCAGCCTCTAAAGTAAGAACTTAGCTCTTCAGTTTTGGAATGGCAAAACACATTTTGGTTTTAATTTTCTAGTTTGTGGTTCTAAATGCCTCAAGATTTAGTCAAGGATTAAGCCTGTGGTTTAACTTCCTTTTTCCTGGGGGTGTAAACTGTTTGAGTCTAGCCACCAACCCATATCCCTGCAAATGAACATATTTGCATTTTTCATGTGTGTAAGCCCAGTAAATGTTGATTGCTTCCAGCTCACTGACACAGCATCAGTGTGCTTTCCATTTTGTTACCAAATAATAAAACCTCAAACAGAGGCACTGTCTTTGGGTTTAACAGGAAGCATGACTCACACCTCTAACGGCAAAAGAAGGGAAAGAGCAGTCATGCAAGTAACTGGTTTAAAATGCTCATTAGCATCAACTTTGCAGCACACATTAGAAACAGTGGTCTTCCCAACACAACCTTTCCCCTTGAGCATGGGTAAGAGCTGAAGGGCCGTCTTACCTCTCTCCATAAGGGGATGTGTGAAACAGCACACACCATGTTTTACTCTCCCCAGCAGAAGAGCCCCAGCACAAGGATTTACCAATTATGCATGTACTAGTCTGCATCTCTACTTATATATCAGGATTATTTATTGTTTTGGAAATGCAAACAAAGAAATCAACTCACATTGGCTTAAATAATAAAGGCGATTTTTTGGTTCACATCCAGGTTAGTGAATTTCAAGGAATGCTTGAGGATCAGGCTTGGACTCTGCATCACTTTAATTTTTCTCAGTCTGTCCAGTAATGGTAGGACAAAGGCTGCCGTAGAGTCAGGATGCATATCTCTAACCATAGGATCTGGAATGTTAGTGTTTATCCGAGTACTGAATAAAAATATTAGGCTTTACTGATGTGAAAAATTAGGTCACATCCCTAAATCAGAGCCAACAGTCAATCACTGTGCACAATGCTAGGGCTTAGGTCTGGACCCCTCACTATCCTGAACCTGTGCAAGAATGAAGGCCCTTCACTGACTGGACTAGGCTACTTAGCCCTCTCCCCTCATCCCCCAGAGCTAAGAGAGTGTCACTGCCAATGTCACTGACCTTGCAGAGTGCTGCAGCAGGGCACCGACAGGGTGCTTACAGGGAGGAAATCCACAAAGCTCACTGGAGTGTGGGACCAAGCCATGGCCTGAGATTGAGATTTATGTTGGAGACTTACATTTAGACAAATTATCTTTGTGTTTTGCCAAATCCCCTGATCTGAATCCTGCATTGTATGCTAATTCCTTTTACAGAGGATGTTTTCTACAAAACTGCTGGACTTTTGGTTTGTGTATTTTTTTTTTCCTTTTTAGAACATTCTAATCTAGTTCATGCAGCCTCATTCCAACACCAAAAATAATCCAGTTACTTCAAATGCCATATGGAATAAATAAATGTTTCAAAACAAATCAAACTTAATTCCCTGTAAAAATCATCAGCATTGGTTACTCTGATTAAGTGTGTGAGGCCAGCAAAGGCCAAGGCTCCTGGCAGTCCTATAAAGGAGAAATGAAAGGAATTAGAAAGCAGGACTAAAGTTGCTCTGTGAATTAGAAAGTGATGGCAGAATTGTTATTTTTATAACTTCCCAGAATAAAAAAAATGTGGTCTTGCAGCTGAAAATTGGCTGGTGATCACAGCCTGGCAGGCTGAGCAAGGGCACATGTACTGTATATTTAAGGGAATGTATCATCCAGACTCCAACTTACATTAGCACACATTGAAAATAACCAAAACAGGAGGAAAATCTTACCACCCAGCTCAATTCAATTCAAGGGACAAATATTGATTCAGCAAGCACTCTGTCCCAGGCTTAGCATTGAAAAAATAATAAAGAGGAGGAAGAGATTGAGTCTGTCATCAAGGAGCTTACTATATTAAAGAAATGAGGTAATCATCTAACATTAAAAAATAATTTAAAAAATGCAAGCCCCATTTTAGGAGAGAGTGATTGTATTTCAGGGTGTCAGTGATATCTACTGTGTCTAAGGAAACTAATCTAGGCCAGATAGTGTGTCTGGGATGTTACATTCTTTAAAAAAAAAAAAAATTAATGCAAGCTATGGGTTAAACTTTATAATTTTCTTTCTTTTAAAAATTAAAAAAAAAATGATTCGAGAGAGAGACAGACAGACAGACATCAATGTGAGAGAGAAACATTGATCAGTTGCCTCTCTGTCTGGGAATTGAGCCCACAACTTTTTGGTGTATGAGGTGATGCTCCAAACAACTGAACCACCTGGCCAGAGCTATAATTTTCTTTTAATTTACTGATAAAATAATGAAATAAAGGAAGGACAGATTTTCCCAAGTAGCAGAGCCAACATACATACTGAGGTTTCTCTATCACGTGAAGTATATCTATTCCCTCACACTATGTGGCCTTCCTAGAAACCTTTGCCAGGTTAGCAGTTTGAGCATCTTGGTTAAACATCAAAGTCAGGCAGACGTAAAGGATAAGGAATGTCTTCATCTCCAGGGAGATGGATATTATGGAATGAATCTCTGACCAGATTTTAATAAACTAAGATCTGTGAGATATATATATATATATATATATATATATATCTCATATATATGTCATATATATATACGACATACAAAAACTAAAGAGACTAAATAAATATATATAATATACACATAAATATATACTATATAATATATAAAAATATATAACTATATATATACACACATATATATTTACTCTTTAGGTTTGTGTATGAGTTTTGTTTCTCCTGTAACACCTTGTCAACTTGTCTGAATTTAGGCACATTTTGGACAGAGGTGAGATTTAGTCTGGTCTTTTTTCTGTATGTCAATAATCTCCAAAATTTTTATTGTGAACCTCATCAGTAAGCATTTTTTAATATGAACATCCAAAATATATGTATTTTTATAGTTATCACTACTGTCCCATCCTGTAAGTAAAGGTATAGCTCAACTTCTTTGAAACAGGTGAAGGGATTAAGCGAAAAATCCAAAAAACAAACAAACAAACACCCCACAACAAAACAAACCAACAAACCCTTCATAGACAACAGGATGGTGATTACCAACATTGCTGCTCAGTGTTAGTTCCTAAACCTCTATTATGGATCCCCTTTCTACAAGTTCCTGCAGCACTAACCACTCTTTTTCCTACTTCAACACTGGTCATAGATAATTTCAAGTCACTACCATTTTAACTTTTCATACCCATACTCCATGGATCATCCTGCACATAGGAACTCCCCTTAGTAAATGTCAACAGAGACCAGAAAATGTATTTCACCTCTATTTGACCTATGAATACTCTCTTGGTGGTTTCTCCATCTCCAATACTAATCCCAGTACTGGGTCCCTACTACTTTTACAAGAGCAACATTGCATTTTATTCCACTTAAATGTTTACATAAGTGGTTTCTCTTTCTTGTGGGCAAGCATCTTTGTACAGTGGAATGGGTGAAATAATAATTGTTTTTATAACTTTCAAAGACTTCAAAACACAATGTAGTTTTAATTTAGAAGATATAAAATAAAGGATTTATTGCAAAGCTCTCTCATAAAGATGTTGGGTTTCAAGGGAAATTACGAGAAAGTTTCTTGCAAAGGGCTGGAAATGTCCTCTTATCTAGAGTAGTCTTAAATAAAGTTACTTAATTACCATATCTCAAGCTGACAAAGAGTAAACTAAATTACCATGTATAAAGAAAAAATGTGTTGGTTTAGAAGGGGTTGAGAGGTGGAAGGAGGCCTTAACTGAAGAACTAAGTTAGTCTAGAACCCAGAATAATACCCTGGAACTAGAACTTTTAACACCAGATATTAAAAGTATTTTCTTTCATTGGTAGAATATGCTCATCTAAGTTCGAAGAGAACTGCTTTTTTTTTTTTTTTTTTACATAAGCAGATTTTCCCCTCTAACTTTTAACTGAGCTTTAAATAGTACACAGTTTGATGTATTTTTCCATCTATCCATTCATCGATCATTTCATATTCAACATATATTTAGTTATTGAATGTCTACTGAATTCAAGTGCATCACTGAGAGACACATACATAAAAATGGGTTTAATTTTTGTGTCTGAATGTGTTTATGGACATTAACTCCCATTCTGTTTTTAGACCAGCTAAATATAAGCAAGTACTGAAACACATTACAAACATGTTTCTGAATCAAATATCCATAGGAAAGTAAAGATAGATGGGTACTTTTCAAGCAAGTGAAAACAGTGCTATTCAAATGTTGGTAGCATTGAAAATAGCATTCATATAAGTTGTTTGCACAAGAAAATACATTGAACAAAAGTAGATTTTGAATCCACTGACTCAAAACAACCAGAGGAACTAATTTGTTAATCTGATTTTAATTTCTTTCATCACTTCTTACTTGGGGGATTAAAATATAAGGGAAAATCAAGCCTTTTGGTAACCATAATGATTGTTTTAATAGGGGAGAAAAATAGGTATTTCCCATGTTCAAGATTTATAAAAACATGGTGTCTCAGTAAATGGATTTATAAGGAGCCTCAATGAGAATGAATAATACTGGTAATTTTTTTAGACTGTATGTGAAATTTAGGGTGAATGATGCTAAAAGTAGACTAAAATAATACCTAGTCTCTCCTCCTGTAATACAATGATGGTTCTTCCTCACCATTAAAGCAGATGGTTCTAATGATTTTTCAACCCATCGTTAATTCATCTGCAAACAACAGAGATCAGTTAGCAAATGTGTACTGAGAATAAGATGTTGCTGTTCATAAACGCTCCCAAAGTTTGTTTTGTCCTGTCATTACTGGAAAATGGTATTTACCTAAGTTAAATTATTTGTGTGAACCATCCCTGTGACAGTGCTGCAGTTATAATAAATTACCTGTAAAGTGAAATGAACATCACCTGGTTACTGTGGTCGTGGTAGTGCAGTTGACCTCATGGAATAAGTGAGCTTATCTGTGTTCCTTAAATTAAAATTTTATGAAAGAAACATTACGTCTTTTCCTATTTTGAGAATGTTTACTTGGACATATTTAGTACAGCCTCCACAAGACACAAAGTACTATATATAATATCAAAAAATTCTGAATTATACATTTTATAATATCATTGATGAAACTTACATGGATAGTTTAAATATCAAATGAGAGGTTATTGAAAATTTCTAGCATGTGACATTCAGGATGAAGCCAAGTAAGCCAATCTTTCAAGTCTTTTGTAACACAACTAAAATATTTGCTTATATTGATGGAGCAAGTTTTTTCTAGTTGTTTGTGAATTCTGATTTTAACCGGAGAATTAGTCATAAGCAAAATACATATTTCCACTTGTTTGGTAATACAAGCAATCTTCTGAACCTTAAATTGAATTTTGAAACTTCTATCTTTACAAAACTTTGGGTTGTTTTTATCAATATCTTTATGGCCTCAAGTTAGAAGGTGATTGGAGATTTTAATCTTGTCCATATTGTATATTACAGACAGATCTGAGGGGGAAATAGTCTTCCCAGAACAAGCATTTATCACTTATTGATGTGAGTAATGTTTCCAATTAGGCTGCACAAGCCTTGTTTTCTTTCTTAACTGATCTTACTTGAGTTAAAATGTTTCATGATTTGTGATTGATGGTTTGCCAGATAAACCATTTAAAAGGTAACAAGGATAGACAAAGGTGTTGGGATGCCTCTGACTATAATAAATAACATGAGATACGTGTTAAGAAAACTGTGAAATTAGATATTGAAGAGCATTGATGCTTGGGGTAGTAGATGCTTTGATTCAAACTGGAATTATAAGTGAAATAAAGTTGTATTCCAAATTGTTGACCACCAGTACCACCTGTAACTTTCCTGGAAAGTTACAGGTGGTACTGGTGATGGCCTGTCATCTTTTTTTGTCATGTTGCTCTAGTCCAGTTATTGTTCAACTAACTTTCATCACCCTGAAAAAGATTTACTGCATTTTAGTAATCACTTTGAATTGAAACGTGTCTATGGCCCTAAGTTCCAAATAGTCTAAACATGTAATAGCTGATAATATTAGCTTTTATTTTAATTTCTCCATCTATTTAAGAGTATTAGTCATTAAATAGTAATTTGGAAGTTCCAGTTCAACTAGAGGAAACAGTTTTTACTTCATTGTTTGTATATAGTTTCACCTTGGATAAGACGCTTTACACTGAGCTTGTTTTTCATTTGTGGTTAATTTGTGGTTAATTCATTCATTCAAAAATATTTATCAAACCCTTTGTATGTGCCATGCATTGTTCTAGGTACTGGAAATAAAATGTTGAACAAGACAATGTCCTGAAGAAATGTAGCTCAGTCCTGTTTGGTCCACAAAACTTTTATACCATCATTCAACTATTAAGGTATGTAGGTTTTTGCACTTTGTCAAACCCCTTCATGTAGCATAGCAAGTGAGGCCGTCTTCAATTGTTGTATGTACCAGTGCTGATTGTTTTAATGCCAAGACTGTCAGACACAATATGATGTATGGAAATTCTATGCTTTAAAATGTGTTATCATACCTCATGTAAAGAGTAAACATGACCCTACAGAGAGAGGAAACTAGGAAAATGTTTAAAAGAGCGAAAAGAATTCAATATCAATTTAATATCATGTTGTGATACTGAACCAATATTTTAAATCTTGACTTTAACACCCATAGTGAAAATTGTGGTGAGTATTTGGAGGTAACAGCTAGATAACCTGGGCTCTTGGAATGAAGGTTTCCCTCTGAGAATGAAATTAGACACAATCATCATGAAACAACTGAGATCAGTCAGCTATAGAAATAACTGAACTAAAGTAATAATCTGTGACTGAAGAGACAAGAAACACCTAACAACAAGTTTCTACGACTAGGTTATTGGGTGACTGCCTTACTGTGGCTAAAGCTATCACATACTCAATTTGACCCTATCTGTTTTTAAAAAAAGATTGTTATTATTAAGAGAGCTTAAAAATATAGAGTGATGGCAAAAATATCTGGTAGTTTTGAATTTCCTTGCTTTGGCCTGAACATGCCATCCTATTTCTTTTTTCTTGCTTACCAAGGAGTTGCCTGATTATTAATCTAACTTTGATACCCACATTAAAACAGGCTGTGATCACATCTTGATTGCAACTCTAATGGAGATACACTAGTATTTTTAGTGACTGGATTAACAGTGAATTGTGAATTGGGCCAGGTGCAAGACAGGGAGTTGTGGCTTTTGGTCAGTGGGGAGAAAGGATGTCCTGTCAAGATAAACATCAAACAGACCACGTCTCTGGGCCACATTCAGTTTATAATTTCTGGTAGATGCTCACACTGAAACAATAATTTATTGAGAGTCACAAAAGTTAAAGGAGACCTTAAGATTTACCTCCTGTTTCTTTTTTTTTCTTCTTTAAATATATCTTTATTGATTTCAGAGAGAGGAAGGGAGAGGGAGAGAGAGAGAGAAATATCAATGATGAGAGAGTCGTCATTGATTGGCTGCCTCCTGCACGCCCCCGATTCGAACCGCTGCCATCTCCTGGATCCTAGGTCGATGCTCAGCTGCGGAGCCACACCCAGCCAGACTACCTCCTGTTTCTTTATAGATGAAGACAAAGGCAGCTGATGATTAATGTGTATATGCATGCATGTATATATCTATATACACACATGTGCACTCATATATGCATATACTTACTCATATCTACATATACCTATTTATACATGAATACATATATGTGGGTATGAGTATATATGTATATGTGAATGCATATATATGTGTATTTTATATTTTCCTGGTATAACAACTTTAAAAAAAACAGGATCATAGTTTACTCTTTTATAGAGATGATATTATCTTTTATCTTATGTCTGAATTTTGCTCAAATCAGTTGCTCAAGATAGTTCCTCAAATAGGGAATTTTGTGCTTGTCAACTTGTTCAGGAGATCTTGTGTACATTAAAAGCGATCTTGTTCATTAAAGGAGATCTTGTGTACACAGTATTTTAAGGTAATTTGTGATTCCATTTAAAAAACACTCTGAATGTGGAACAGAAGCTTAGTTTCCTCAATTCTAAGAGAGCTCACTTATAAAAATGGGATTTGCATAGTCTTTAGGTCAAGCACATTCCCACAAAGCAGCCCTGGCAGGGACTCTAGGGAGCAAGATGTGCCTTTAGTAATTGCTAGAAGTATCAATTTTGTGATTGTCTCACGTTCCCCTCCCATAATTCTCCCTTGTATAGGAGCAAAAAGTTGGAATGGGGTAGAGTCCAACCTGATTCCACCCTACCTACCAGTGTTCCCTGATTGATCCCATCATGAAAATTTCCACCCTCCTGCCATGCTGATTGATTTAGAGAGCTGTGTCTAAAGTCTAGCTTCCAAAGATATTCCTGTGACAAATTGGTTTAGGAATGGGTGATCTGGGCCAACAAAACATGGATAGAGGACGTGATTGGCCACAGCTTGCAATTTCTGTCTTTTTGCATGGTATGTTATGTGGCTGTGGGTTTTGGAACTGTGGCAGTGATTTAGACAGTCTTAGAATAAAGCTGATACTAAGGAAGTCGGTCTTAATGATCTCTGTGAGCTGCTGAGTCAACCCGAAATCCAAAGCCCTGCCTACTACCTCTGCATCATCCACGTATATAAATCAATAGAAGCTTTTTGGCTTAAGTCAGTTTAATTTTGATTTTCTTTTTTTTTAAAGTGTGCATGCATTTTTAAAAAATATGTCTTTATTGATTTCAGAGAGAGGAAGGGAGAGGGAGAGAGGTAAACAGATCAATGATGAGAGTCAATGATTGGCTGCCTCCTGCAAGCCCCCAGTGGGGATCGAGCCTGCAACCCAGGCATATGTCCTGGCAGGGAATCTAACTATGATCTCCTGGATCACAGATGGACGCTCAACCATTGAGCCACGCCAGCTGGGCAATTTTGATTTTCTATTTCTTAAAGTACAGAGTTCTTAGGTGAGGACTGGTTTCTAGATATAGTGTAGTCCTTTCTCCATCTTTTATACTTAAACATTGATTGCTTTGCAATCATTGAGCGTATGCCCAAATATTCTTTCTTGTGTCCAACTTTGGTGAAGGATGGTAACTCTGGCTCTTTGCCATTATATTACCATTGTAGAACAGTGAAGGGGATCACATTTTTAAGTTTGTCAAAGAAGTGAACATTATTATTTGTCAATCATACATCAATAAAGCTGAAATTTTAAAAAAGTGAACATGATGAAATACTTCTGTTTGTGGGAAATGGATTATAAAATATACTTAAAACAGTACAAGAAACCTCAGTATACCAGTAATTTACACTGAAGACTGGTTGAAATCATTTATAGAGCTACGCTTTTGTAAAGAGACAGATTCCCTACAACACAATGACTTTTGTCTCACCTTGAATGGAAACTATTCATTCCCTATTTCTTTGTGATTCTTTGAACTATGTCGTTCTCATTATGGGGAAAGTCATGAAGAAAGGCAGCAAGTCTCTGCATGAAGAGCTGTGAAATTCATTCGTGAGTAACAGCAATCAAAACAGCAATCAACTCGTTTATCTAACCCGGCGCCCACAAAAACGATGCGAAAGTACAAAATCCAGGGACAACTAGGAAAAAAAAAATCTAAAACGGGCCTGGAGGAGATGCGCCTTCCGACTTAACTTGGTGGAAGACAGGTCAGAGTGGCGCGTCTGGCACAAGGACATCGGCAGTAGTTTTAGGCGGATAATTTCGCCTGAGTCTTCATGTCTGGTGCCAGAAAAGCAGCTGGCATCACGAAGGAAATCTACTCGACTGAAGTAGGGTGGGAGGTGCAGTGCCACTTAGCACAGATAGGCCTTGGTTTGCAGTTTCACTATGGAATGCCTGCTATGTGGCACCAGCATGCTGTCTGGCACCCAAACCGTGGCTTCCTATTTAAAACAGCTCTTTGTGTCCCTGTAAACAGGGAATTTCGGTGAGAAAAGCCAGAGCAACTAGAGTGGAATGGAAGCTGAAAAGAGGCAATATGATCATACAGCTGATGTTTCGTTGACTAATATGTGAAAAATCTTATATGTGATAAACAGATTAAGTTGAAAACAGATCAAAAATAACCTTCTGCTGTTGGGAAAACCACAGTGGAGGCTCCTGTCTGACTATACACCATGGTGGCTCTTTGGGATCCATGGTCTCTGGCCAGCTTGTGATTGGCCTTTTTCTATGCTGGACTCTCCCTTAGCACATTCTCCCAATGGCAGCAGTTTCAAGTAGAGAAGAGAACTCTGTGTTTTTATGCCAAAAATAGAGTTTTAAAGCTCATTGTAGAATGTTTGCAAGTCCAGGATATACGCTGAAACAATGAAGAAAAACAAAGGCCCTGGAAAGAAGTAACAGAGTTTAGAAGGACAAGGTAATCAGGTCATGAATGCAGCCTACCTTTAAATAGAAAAGACATTTAAGTTGTCCTTCTAAGGATGAAACTTCTTTGTATATTACATTTTTTTTTTACAGCTTTTTATTCTCATTTTAAAATAATCTATTCCCTTTGGGTGAATCTTCATTCTTAGACACTTTGTTTCCTTTTCTCACCGTTGTTTTCAGCAGGCTCATTTTAGAGTTAGTTTTAGTGATGAATGCCATCCTTTAGGAACGTTGGAGCTTCCTCCCAGTAATGAAGAAGGTGTCAATTCCAATTTGGTGATTTATTGCTTGAAATGTAATCAGTGTTTTTAATAACTCAAAGGGGCACCTTTTCTAAAACATCTTGAAGAGCATGTTTTATTGGTGACAATGTCTGAGACTGAAGAGGCATAATATCAGAATAAAAATAGCTAACTTTATGGAAATAATCTTCTGATAGTACAAAGTATAGTAGACGGTAATACTTTCCATTTCATAGAACTCGTATTTTATATAAAGAATAATGGAAATTAATACTTTCTATTCATAGAACTCGTATTTTAAAAAATAACATTTAGATCTCTGAGCTTCATGGTACACCTTTGGATTAGGCAATAGTGATATTATTACTTCAACTTTACAGGTAGGAAAACTAGACAGTATTTGAACAAGATTAAATATTTGTGGCCAGAATATAGTAAACACATATTTGTGTGCTTTTATTATGTGTTATGCACTATGCAGACTTTAGCATGTGTGATTTGATCCTGGTGGAACACAGCTCCTAAAACATAGTGGCTTAATCCAATAAAAATGTTTCATGTTTGCATTCCGTATCCAGCATGAGTTAGTGGGGATGCTTTGCACTATTCAGGGAACCATACAGGTGGAGGAGTTTACAGGAGCTATGACAATCACCAAAACAAAGATAGGAAACAGAGAAGGTTGTCCACTGGCTTTCTTTATCCCTCCAGATATACTGATATATAACTGACCTTTAACATTCTTTACGATTAATGTGCACATTGTGATGATTTGATACATGACTGTATTACAAAATATTTAATGTAATAAGGTTAGTTAACATTTCACTCACATAATTTCCTTTTTTTTTGTATGGTAAGAACATTTAAGATCTCTCATAGCAACTTTTAAGTGTTCAATACAGCATTGTTAGCTATAGTCACCATGTTGTGTATTAGATCCCTGGAATTTATAGTAACTGAAAGTAGATAGCTTTTGACCAACATCTCTATATTTCCCCCACCAGGAACTCTTGGTAACCATAACTCCATTCTTTCTTTGAGATCAACTTTTTTAGATCCCACGTATAAGTGAAATCATATAGTATTTCTTTCTCTTTCTAACTTAGCATAAGTATATGTGTATGTTTATTTTTGGGTTCTCAATTTTCTTCCATTGGTCTATGAGTCTTTTTGTACTAATACCATACTGTTTTAATTACTGTAGCTTTGTACTGTAGTTTGAAATCAGGAAATGTGATTTATTCCATTGTGATAACTCCAGCTTTATTCTTTCTCAAGATTGCTTTGGCTCTTTGGCGTCTTTTGTTGTTCCATTTAAAGTTTACTCTTATTTTTCTATTTCTGGGAAAAATGCCATTGCAATTTTTTTGGGTAGTATAAATATTTTTTGGGTAATTAACAATATTAACTCTTCTAATCCATGAACACAAGGTATCTTTCCATTTATTTGTATCTTTAATGTCCTTCATCAACATATTACAATTTTTGGTATGTAGATCTTTCACTTTCTTGGTTAAAAGTATTCCTATTTTATTGATTTGATGCTATTGCAAATGGAATTGTTATTTTTTTCAGCTTGTCTATTGCTAGTGTATAGAAACTGACTTTTGTATGCTGATTTTGTGTTTTGCAGCTTCACTAAATTTATTTATTGGGTCTAACAGTTTTTTGGTAGAGTCTTTAGAATATTCTATATACAAGATCATGTCATCAGCAAACAGTCAATTTTATATCTTTTCTGATTGGGATACCATTAATTTCTTTTTATTGCCTGATTGCTATGGCTAGGACATCCACTGCTATGTTGAATAAAAATGATGAGAGTGGGCACCTTTGTCTTGTTCCTGATCGAGAAGGAAAAGCTCTCAATATTTCACCATTGAACATGACATTAGCTATGGGCTTATAACGTATGGCCTTTATTATGTTAAGGTACATTCCTTCTACACCCAATTACTTGAGTTTTTTTCTGAGTTTTTTTTTTTTTTTTTTTAATATGTCTTTATTGATTTCAGAGAGAGAAAGGGAGAGGGAGAGAGAGAGATAGAAACATCAATGATGAGAGAGTCATTGATCAGCTTCCTCCTGCATACCTCCTGCTGGGGATTGAGCCGCAACCAGGGCATGTGCCCTGACTGGGACTCGAACCACAACCTCCTGGATCCTAGGTTGATGCTCAACTGCTGAGCTATGCCTGGATGGGCAGTTTTTTTTAAAAACAAAAAGGATGCTGCCTTTTGTCAAATGATTTTTCTGCATCTATTAAGATGATATGATTTTTGTCTTTCATTCTTTTAATATGATGTATCACATTGATTTGCATATGTTGAACCATCTATGAATCCTACTTGATTATAGTGTATGATCCTTTTAATGTACTATTTAACTTGATTTGCCAGTGTTTTGTTGAGAATTTTTTCATATATATTCATCTGGGATATTGGCTTGAAGATTCTTTTCCTGTAGTGTTCTTATCTGGATTTAATATCAGGATAATGCTGGCCTTCTAAATGAGTTTGTGAGTGTTCCCTTCTCTTCAAATTTTTGGAAGAGTTGAAAAAAATTAGCATTAATTCTTCCTTAAATGTTTGGTAGAATTCATCTGTGAAGTCATCTAAACATGGGATCATCTTTGTTTTGGGAAGTTTGTGATTACTAATTCAGTCTCCTTACTGGTAATTGGTCTGCTCAGATTTTCAATTTTTTAAAGAATTTTATGATTAAGTGTTGGTAGTTTGTTTCTAGGAGTTTATCCATTTCCTCTAGGCTACCCAATTTGTTTTCATATAATTGTTCATAGTAATGTCTTTTGTATTTCTGTTGTATCAGTCATAATGTCTCCTTTTTCATTTATAATTTTATATATTTGAAATTTCTCTCCTTTTTTCTTGGGTAGTTCAGCTAAAGGTTTGTCAATTTTATTGTTTCTAAAAACCAACTCTTAGTGTCTTTTATTTTTTTTTATTGTTTTTTCTAATCCTTATTTAATTTATTTCTTTTTAGATTTTTATCTATTCCCTTTTGCTAACTTTTGCCTTTTTGCTTTTGAAGCTCTCTTGAATTTTTTAGTTCAGTACAAAATTTTCTGTTTGGTTCTTTTTTAATGTTTTCTATCTTTTTCAATTTTTCATTTTGTTATTATATTGTTTTTTGTTTTCACAGATTGTTTATGTGGGTTTTCTTATAGCTCTCTTATGATCTCTAGAACAATTATTTTGATTCATTGTCAGAAATTCATGTATTTTCATTTCTTTGGGGTTAGTTACTAGAAGTTTTCTGTGTTGTTTTAGTGGTGTCACGTTTCTCTGATTCTTCATGATGCCTATAGCCTTGCACAGGTGTCTACACATTTGAAACAGCAGTCACCTCTTCTAGACTTTATGGACTAACTTTGGCAAGAAAAGACCTTCACTTGTGGGTGGGGACATGCTGGAGCATGCTGTGGCCCCAGGCTTTAGTTGTGCAGAACACCAAGTTCAGGGGTGTATGGTGGCTCCTGGTTTAGGGAGGGGAGGCCTGAACCTCAGTGGCGCTTCCAGGTCCAGCAGCTAGGGAACAAGATAAGCACCTGTAGTACCTCAGCTGGCGTTGTGCACATTCTTGGCAATGGAAGCTTGCATTGGGTGCCTGTGTAGTGGTAAGGGCTGATTACAGACACACACATAGCAGTGAGGACCAGGGTCAGCAGCAGGGTTGAGGCCAATTATAGGTGCACTAGTGGCTGTGAGGACCCTGACTGTCAGTGTGCGCTACTGTTGCTGCAGGGTCTAGACACAGGTGCAAGATAGCCAATGTCAAAAGTCAGGTCTGGGACATGCAGGTGCATAGCTGGAGGGCCTCACCCCAAGCTATTCATGGTGGTGGAGCTCAGCCACAGGGGTCTAAGCTTGTGTCTTGCATTGCTGTAGCCAAAAGTCTGGCTGTCTGTGAAGGTCCCATCCCTGGTGGGGAGTGGTGGTTGGGATGGTGGAGGGGCTCAGGTGGCTGGCAACTGAAAATGCAGTAACCTGTGGGGTGAAACCCAGTGAACTGTGCAGAGGGTCTATGGAAATTGTGCTGGCCATTGGTTTTCTCTTCAGTGGCAATATCTGCCAGGGTTCTCTATGGGCAGATTCCTAAGGTTACTCCCATAACTGATACTGGCAGCCCCTGTCCTTCCTTGTTCCTTCACTCTATGTCTCAGCTTTCCCTGTCTCTAGATAGAGTGAAACTGAAGGGAGTCATTCCTTCAGTGACCTAAAAGGCTGGGGAAGCATCCTTTCCCTGTTCTTCTTTTCCTATCCAGGGGAACTCTTTCTGGTTGGGGAGTTCCCTTTTGGTGCTCAGCAGTGCCAATCTGGGGAATGGGATTATACAGGCAAAATAGAGCTCTTCTTTCTTTCAGTGTTGTGCAGTTATTCTCAGGATTTTTGCTCCATTGTGTTGCCAAAATTTTTATAGAAGACTCTTGTGTCTCCTAGAGCTGTTTTTGTTCATGGAAAACTGACTAATTGTTCTTTTGAGGATATGGAGGCTGGGGTCTCCTACTCCATCATCTTGGTGATGTCCCTCTCCACTGGCTTTTCAATCATCCATACAGTAGTGATACATTTCATTAACTAAAACAAATCACATGGCCACACCTAACTTTAATGAAGGCAGGGATTATAGTCTTACTGTGTGTTTAGAAGGAAGAAAGTCAGAATCTACTTGTTTATTAGATACCAGGATGCAATAACTGGACAATTTTGAGTTGTCTCCTAATTGGACAGAGTGAGACTATTTTGGTTGAATTTGGGGTAGTTGTATCATAGAAGGCCAGACAATTTTGAATGTTTATATTAGGATAGTAACATGCATAGATGCTCACAACCAGGGAGCAGAACATAATAAAGACATATTTTTATTTTGGTCTGTTGCCCAGAATTTCTGTGGGGAAAACCCCTTTCTTCTTCTTAGTCCATGTGGCTTATGTAGACTGGCAATCCCCACCATACCTTCCAGTTCCAAGTGGAAGAGAAAGACTTAGGCTTGTCCAGGGAAGATTGTATCACCCTTTAACAGCAACTAATTCAAGAATGGATATTAATACTCAAACTAAATGATTTGAGTTATCTCAGGAAAATCAGGTGAACCACTTGGGAAAACACATTCATTCTGTAAAATTGCTAGTAGTAAGAACAATATAAAGCTAGATCTTTACATGACCTTTACCACTTTGATCCTAAGTATTAAGCTTCTTGGGAGAGGAAAGCTATGGTTCTTGCTCTATGAGTGTTATGAAGAATAAATGAAATGATATTTATATAAACATAAATTCATGGCTCAGTCTAGTTTAGAATAAATAGGTATACATTAAATGTTAGGTAAAGCTGAAGTATAAAGAGGGAAGAAATGTTGGGATTTCAGATATCCAAAGAATTATATCTCTACAAAAATATTGCCAACATTATAGTATTTCACTGATCTATTATTTCCAATTATAGCTATACTTGGATTACTTAGTAATGACCTAATCAAATAATAACAACAAAATATCCTCTTCATGACAAATATAGGACATAACAAATACAATAAACTTTGTACATCAGTAGATTTGTTAGAGTCGTGGCCTCTATTAGGAATTCCTAGGTTACAAGCCAAAGAATATTGAGCTTTCTTCCCTGCCTCAGTCTCAGAAGACATTTGCAAAGCTTCAGGAACAAAGGGGTCTTCTAAGCTGCTCTGTCTTTGCTGGCTTGCCTGGGTAGGACAGGTAGAATGCTGACATTGAGGCCATTGTTGAAGTATGTGTTCTGTTGACTCTGGCTCCTGATATGGAAGAGCTACAATCACTTTCATATCCTATTTCCAACAAAAGTGTCCCGAGTAAGCTCTGTAAATGAACATTCGACTGTCGAGTTTTTCTGCCACACGTTTGTTTTTTCTGCAAATGTTTATTCAGTGCCTGCCCTTGCCCTGTGTTATGTGTTAAGAATACAGGATGAAGAATGCCTTGTATCTGGTCCTCGTGAAGCAGAGGGAGTTCAGAGTGCTGTGGAAGTAGGACACTGAAGCATCTAGGGAGACAGTATGTGAAGCATTCTAACATAGGTGCCCATGAAAGCTATACTAGAGGGTTTGCTGAAGAGGACACACAAGGCGTTGTGCTTGAGCCAGTGGGATGAGGAATGTGTTCTAGACTAAAAGACTTACAAATCTTCTCTTTGGAGGCACAAGACAGTATAAGGTTTTCAAAGAACTACAATTATTGCTTTTATTGGGTAAGAGGTAGAAGAGGAATTTGAGGAAATGAGACTGAAGCGTTAAGGATGAAGTTCCCTATGTGCAGCTAAGGAGTTTTGATTTTTACCGTGTAAGTCATGAGATGCCATTGGACATTTTTGAACATGCTAAAAAGATTTCAAAGATGTTTCTGTTAGCAGTGAAGGGAATGGTCTGAAATGGAGATTCGGTTTAAAAACAGGAACTCTAATGAGAAAGAAATTAAAAAAAAATCAATGAGGAGCCTTTCACCCAAAACTCATTAAACAGATATTATTTTAAGAGCGAGCCCGCACACAGCTAGTCACTGGGCAGCCACGGGGGGATAAAGGTGGCTGGGGCCCTGCCTTTGCAGAGTCACAGTTCAGTAAGGATGAGACACAACACCACACGGGCAACAGCAGAGCTGGAGAAAAAGGAGCTAAACTTCTCTGTAGAATATTGAAGGTGAATGAACTGTACTTTGAGACATTAATATGTGGAAAGATAGAGACATCTAGGATGTTGCTATGAGTTGAATTGTGGCCCCCTCCCCAGCAATTCATTTGTTGAAATCCTAACCTGCAGTGACCTCAGGATGTGCTCTTATTTGGAAATAAAATGATGTCAGACTGGAGTAGGGTTGACATCTGATCCAATACAATTGGTGTCCTTGTAAAAAGGAGACATTTAGACACATGCACACAGGGAGAATGCCGTGTGAACATGACGGCAGAGAGGGAGGTGATGTGTCTACGAGCTAATGGACAACCAAAGATTAGCAACAAACTACCCTGAGGCTGGCAGAGAGGCACCGCCTTCAGTAGGAGCCAACCCTTCTAACACTTTGATTTTAGACTTCTAGCCTCCAGAACCGAGGCAGGATACATTTCTGGGTGGCTCAGACAACTCAATATGTGGTACTTTGTTATAACAGCCCCAGTAAACTAATACAGATGCTTCTCAGGTTCCCAGTTTGAGCAATTTTATTTCATAGTAAGAAACATGAACTTGATTTTGTCCCATTATGTGTCATTACAAAAGAAGCCCCTTTTCCCCCCTCTTCCTTGAGTTCTGAGACTGTTGCTTTCATTAGTGAACTTTTACTATTCTTACCAATTTATGTGAAGTTGAAAAAGGAGAGAATCATGATATCTGGTATCAAGGTTGATTCCTGTTTCAGATGTTATTGGTTTACTACAGTTCAGCACTGAATCACTTGCAGAGCTCTCCTAAAAATCTGGAAAAATGTAAGAAAATCTCTTCAGATTGTTCTGTGGGCTGGGCCACAGGGTTCTGGAATAAAGCATATTCCCTGCTGATATAGTTATATGAGCTACCTACGTGTATAACCTGCCAAGCAACTTGATGGTTTATTGCTTTCTAATACTTTAAATGCCACCTTTTAAAAAACCCACCAGAGCCTGTTAGCACTTTTGCTTGATCTTTGCAGAATACTATGAAAATAATAATAAACTTCTAGGGAGAATAAACAATCTGCCTGTGACAATTGCCTAAGTGCCTTCTGGCAAGTCTAGTCCTTTCTGCTCACTTTAAAATTGCAAAGTGCAAATTGCTTTGCAGTAGTAATATATTCTGGGCAAAGTGAGGGGAAAAGTATGAGTTTCACTTAAAAGTTGAGGCTGGTGATTGAATCATCTGAACTTCATCAGTGGCTTTGTGAAATTGGCTCTTCTATAAGGAAGCCATTTTTCCCCATGAATTAGATTTTAAACTATTATTGTGTTCTATTACTCCTCTTTGATAAAAAAAGAAAAGAAATGGGAGACTTTTTGGTGACTCGTAATTTATGGTCACATTTTAGAGGACATGTTTGCTCAGAATATAATGTGGCTGGATCACTATTGCCCTTTTCATTCAGAATGTCACATGTCCCCAAAGCAAGCAGTATGCTGGCCTTGATCTAGCATACAAACGTGAACCATTCATTGCCTGCTAAAAGGAAAGAATAGCAGAAATTGACCCTTTGTGAGAATGACCTCATGGAGAAGTGCTTTCCAAGGATTCAGGAGTAATGTGATGTGGACATTAACCACCCTCCAAGCCCCAGTTCTACCTTGCTTGGTTTTCCTGTGTACTCCCTTCATCTTAGATGTCATTTCTATTAAGTAGCAATATAATCTGCCTCCTAATGTTGCTGTCTCTCCATTGTTCAAAATTCATCTTCTTATAACCAAGGGTGCATTAAGCACAGAGTCAGAGGTTTGGAAAAATTGCAACATAGAACCTGTTAGCAGAGGTAGAACACAGACTAAGACTCTGACAAAAATAACTGGAAATGATGTTGGGGGCATTTTCTGTTTACTGATGTTTGAGAATCTGGCCAATCATTTTTGTCTTATCATAACAGGACTCCATGTTCACCTCCCGTTTAGTCCTTGATCCACTATGATACGGCTTCTAATTGTTCCTAATTGCTCACTGATACCTTTCCTACTGTTCTTTTTTTTTAACCTATCTGTTGTTGTTGCCATTATTGATCCTCCTATTGCCTATTCTTCTGTCTTTGTGGCTCGGCGTTCTCCTGGGTCTTCTACTTTCTGGCTGCTGCTTCTATGTCTTCTCATTCATCTCCCCTTTTACCTTGGTTTCTCACGCTCACTGGAGTATCTCATCCACTCACATAGCTTCATCTTCCAAACCTAAACATGTGGTTCACACCTCTCCCTAAGCTTACATATCCCACAGCCCACTGGGCACCACTAATAGATTGTCCCTCAGAAAACTGACCTGTAGTACGTCAAAAAGCAAATTTGCCTTCCTCTACCAAATTTCTCTCCTCCTCTCATATCTTCTAGATCCTTTGATGAAATTATAGCCAGGAACCTTGGGTAGAAATTTGTAAGTAACTTCCCCCTTCCCATTACCCACCATTTATATGTAATTAGTTATAGAATACCGCTGACTTTTAAATCTCAGCCTGTCTTCTCTAATCCATCCCTAAGGCCATCATCTTAGTTCACACCCTCATTATCTTTCATTTGGCTGATTTCTCTCTATTCTGTTCTTAATTGGTCTCATTTCTCCACTCTGATATCAATCAAATCCATCTTCATCCCAGTGACTAGATGATCCTTCAGAAATGCAGATCTAAACATATAACCCTCTGCTTAAAAGCTTTCAATCTTGCCCTGGCCCATGTGGCTCAGTTGGTTGGGCTCCCTCCTGTTGATCTGAAGGTTGCTGGTTCAATTCTCCCATCAAGGCACATGCTCGGATTGTGGGGATCCTTGTTTTGCACTTTTTGCTTCAGCAAAGTCAAACTGCTTGCAGTCAGATGCTATTTAGTTCCTCTGCTCTGTGTCTTTGCTCTTAACTATTGAGAAGACTCTCTCCTTTCCACCCTTGACCTAGCTAATTCTAAGAACTCACTTAGGTGTCACTTTCATCCAGAAGCCTTTTATTGCAAACTGTCTCCTGTTCCCCACAGGACAGGGCAAGTATTCAGTAAATGTTTGTTGAATGAATTACTCTGCTTCGTTTTGTTGATCTAAGTAGTAGACAATCTGAAAACATACCAACATGTTAGAACTACTAATACTAATATTTTTCAGGTCAATGTGAAATTAGTATTCCTGAATTTATTTATTCCACATGGAGCTATGAAAGAGAAACTGAGCTCTTTCCTCTTCTTGGAATATTTTTTTCCAACCTTTGATAATTAGTCTCTTCTTATAGTATCAGAAGTTAGGATTCTGTGCTATTATTTGAGTAAATGGAAAATATTTGTATAAAATTCCAAAAAATACAAATTAAATATATGCATTTGTTTAAATTTGGGGAATCAAAGATTAAATTGCTGCTAAAAGCTATAATCTAAATTGTTTGTTCCTTAGTTTTGCTGGCAAGGTTAATAGCATTTTTAGCAGGCTCAGTCTTGAGATGAAACTATAATGTGTCATTGAGATAGTTTATAAATTCACCGAGACACCGATAACTCTTTTCATTTATCCCTAATTTCATTGATAGGTTCAGCAGTTTATTGTCTAATTATAGAAGAAAATATTGATGGGGCATTTGAATTTTGAGTTAGCTTATTAAAAAGTTTGCTCTTTGGATTATACTCTTTTTTGTTTTTTTTAAAAAAATATATCTTTATTGATTTCTGAGAGGGGAAAGAGGAGGGAGAGACAGAGACAGAAACATCAGCGATGAGAGAGTCATTGATCAGCTGCAGCCCACAATCCGGGCATGTGCCCTGACCGGGAATCGAACCCCGATCGCCTGGATCCTAGGTCGACGCTCAACCGCTGAGCCACACCCTGCCGGGCCGGATTATACTCTTAAAGGTCTTGGGTCTTATAGACTGAAACATTTATAGATTATGATTTTTTTTAAGAAGAAAAGCAAACATCTTTGTAGATTCTCTGCCTACTTCAGCAAGGTTAGTGATGCTGAAGAAATTCAGATTTCTTCCATTTTCATTAGGTCAGTGAGTTAAAGGAGTTAAACCATTGCCTTTTATAAACTGTTAAAAATTTATCTTTTCCCTATTTTATTATGAAATATTCGATACACAAAGGAATACATGTAATGTATGCATGCAAGTCATGGTGCAGATTATTTAAGCGATCATCCATGACAGGGTGATTCTCATTGGCAAGAGAACTCCATTAATGCCAGGTCTAATTTCACAGGAGCAGGACAGCAAGCCACTTAGATTTTTACTGGATCTGCTGAAAAGGCTCAAGGAGAGAAACAGGGAGGTTCCCCATTTCTGCAATGATCTTTGATGTTCTTGAGGCCTAACATCAGTGAATGATGACCTGGCAGAGGGAAATACATGTACTACAAGTGATTCAATTAATTATTTTCAGAACTTTTTTTGTCCTCATGTGTACTAGGTTTTCTGTAGGATGAAAATGTCCCCAATAACTCCAACTAGTCACCTATCTGTTCATCACTGTCTTGTTCTTCTAAGAGAAAATGACTTTGGGGCTGGGGGGAAGGTTGGTTGTCAGCACAGAAGGTTGTATTCTCATTATCAAGGCAATAGGGGAGAATGGCAAACAAAAGGTATCCCTGTGTCTCATGGTCATCCTTTTAGCTAATACTGATTTAAAACATAAAATAGGTAAAGTGCTGAATGATGCATGGAGTGGCAGATGGTGGGATTGTATTGGAACCAGAATGTTCATGCCCAATCTCATGCCCTTGTGCATTTCAGCTGCTATTTTTCATTTGTTATAAAAATGCCATTATCTTGACCAGTAATGCAGTTTCTCAGATATTTGGAAATCCTTAAAGGCTTATTTTTTGGAGAGCCTGGGCTGGAACACCACTGACTGTGCCTTGTGAGCATTGTATTAGGCTAATGTAGGGTGGAAATAGCAAATTGACTTTGATAACGGATTTTCAAGTGTGCTCTTTGTGGATGAAATGCTGTTTCACTTATTATGATTTTTTCAGGCTGTAATTTATTTGTAAATGTCTTGACTGCACTTTAATGCCACTCTGTCTCTGGGGGTGAGTCTGTGTTACAACCAGTTACAGAGATAACAAGGTTAGGAATACATCCTCACATGGTATTTGTCTAAAACCTGAAACTTTTTTTTGTTTGGGCAGCTTCACAGGAAAAATTATTCAACAAGGTTTAGCAGCATAAGGGTAGGAAGGCTACAAATTAGCATATAGTTGCCATAAGGCATCGTATCTATCTATCTATCATCTATCTATCTATCTATCTATCTATCTATCTATCTATCTATCTATCTATCTATCTATCTATCATCTATCTATCTATCTATCTATCATCTATCTATCTATCTATCATCTATCTATCTATCATCTATCATCTATCTATCTATCTATCTATCTATCTATCTATCTATCTATCTATCTATCATCTATCATCATCTATCTATCATCTATCATCTATCTATCATCTATCTATCTATCATCTATCTATCTATCTATCTATCTATCTATCTATCTATCTATCTATCTATCTATCTATCTATCTATCTATCTATCTATCTATCATCTATCTATCTATCTATCTATCTATCATCTATCATCTATCTATCTATCTATCTATCTATCTATCTATCTATCTATCTATCTATCTATCTATCTATCATCTATCATCATCTACCTATCTATCATCTATCATCTATCATCTATCTATCTATCTATCTATCTATCTATCTATCTATCTATCTATCATCTATCATCTATCTATCTATCTATCTATCTATCTATCTATCTATCTATCTATCATCATCTACCTATCTATCATCTATCATCTATCATCTATCTATCTATCATCTATCTATCATCTATCATTATATAATATATAATATATATATATTAAAATAAGAAAGCCAGAAGCTGACATTGAGGAACGGAGAATCCATCTTTATATCTTTTCTGCTAATGCTGATTTGAACTCCTGCTGGTGGTGGGTGGGGAAGCCTGAGAAACAATATCACTGCCAAGTGACAGGGATTTGTTCTCATGGGAATTACTTTCTTTCTAAAAAGAAGATAAAGTGAGTCAAATGTCTAGGATACTCTTGTTACAGGCATTTCCACGAGCTTCTTGGCTTTGGTGACAGCTTGTGTTCATGTGCAGATTATACGAAGGAAAGATGTTCTAGACCAGGCAGGGCTCAACAAACTTTCTCTGTACAGAGTCAGGTGGTAAGTAATCCAGGCTTTGTGGAGTATAAGCTTTCAGTCATAAGTACTCATCTCTGCTAATGTGCAAAATCAGCCATGGATAATAAACGAATGAGCATAGCTGGGTTCCAATAAAACTTTATTAAAAAAACAAACAAGCAGCAGGCCAAATTAGTTTGCGAACTCCTTTTTTAGCGTAAGTGGACCAGGGCTTTGCAGGTGCTTGCACTACTGTACTTACTATCTTTTTAAAAAAGCAGTGATGAGACCTTAGGCCTAGTAATAATCCAAGTTATTCTGTCCTAGGGCCCTTCCCATAGCTTTGTTAAAGTTACACATCTAACACATATTTCACTGTCATCCTCCACTATTGTTCCTTAAAGTGATTTGAATTGAGAAGACATCTCCTGAAGGACCTCAGAACAATCTTTTAGTGTTGACAACAATCAGATAACTAAGATAACTAAAATCCTTTGGAGAGAAACTTATTACTGTCTTGGGCTAAAGGTTTAAGATGGAGGTTGATAGTATTTTTAAATATTAGCCTTCAAGGGCTGAGGTTTTATTTTCTGAGTAGTTGTGCTGATTGTACTCTCTTTTTGTTCATTTCATTCCTTGCTCTCCTCCCCTCGCCCTTCTCCACTTGCCTGTATCATACTGGGCTACTGGTTGCTGAGGTGCTGCGTCACCTTCTGTAATGTTGCTTGATCTTTGATTTCCTGTGAAGCACAATGAATCTTACATTAGACTGTTCTGAGTCAGGTGGTGCACCATCTGTTCCCAGGCCTGGTAAACAGGAGTAACAGAGAGCAACAGCTACCCTAGTTTTCAGTGGAATATTCATATTCACACAGGGAGAGAGACACGTTCGGATTTTAGACAGGGTCATATTTTATTTTCCTCACAATCACCTAATCCATTTGACATAAAACCTTTATTAAAATCATTTGACACATTGGTACACCCATAGAGTGCGATAGGTTGGAACCTATTTTCCTTTGTTGTTCGGGGGTAATGTGAGATTTAAGTGGTTGGGGATGGTGTGTAATTGTAGATAATAGCTGCATTGCATGATGCTACCCAGAGTACTGGAGAGCAGCTGGCAAACCTGGATATTGAAGCTGATAGCAGGTAGCACAGAACAAATTGAAAGAATAGAGGCAACTAGAGATCTCCTGGCTGCCAACTCGTGATAGCATTTAAAAGCCTGAACCAACCTTCTGTTAAGAAAATGAGAAACCCATTTACTGCACAGCTTTAAGCCCTGAGCTAAATAATTAACTATAGATAAAAGTCTTTTAACTATACATTGCTTTGGTAGTAATGTATTCAAATTTACACACATCAGTTTAAAGGCACAGTATGTACTAAAGTTGCTAAGACTTATGTCTGTAACTCACCGAAGGCCCACCCCCAATGAGGTCATGGATACGCTCAAAATGCTATAATGACTTCCCCGAATAACACATAGATTACAGAAAAAAAGAAAGGTCATTTTAAGAAACGATTTAAAAGAGTTCTTTGGTTTTCCTGCAACTTTTTACATTTACCAGGCATTTTTGAGAACTGGCACTTACCTGGAATCTAAAATACTGTTTCCCCACCCCCAAATCCTGCTAAAAGTGAGGAACCTATAAAAATAAATGAGACAAAAAGCTACTCGGGTGAACTCTCTAAACATTTGGCCACACCCCTCAAAAGCTCTGGAACCACTGTGCAGTAGAAAGTTCTATTGTGTTCAGTTTCTGGAGGGTCAGTATTGACCCTGGCATATCTGGTAATATAATTTAATACAAAACTCAACAGCTTCAGTTCCTATCTGAAAAGGGTATTGGGCTATGGGGGCTAATCCAATTGCAGGAGGTTATCGTAGGGTGGATATAGATAAATAGACATCTGGTCATCAGAAATAACTTTACAGATTTTTTTGGCATTAAGAAGATATATTTTGAGACAAAATTTGGACTGTTTAAGGCAGTGGGAAGAGAAGATGTGATGTCATATAGGGCAAAGGGGCATGGAGTGGTTAGTGCAGCTCTGTTCCCTTTTCTAAAATAAGATTTTTTTTAGTTGCACAGATCACAGCCTTGCCATAATTTTTTTACTTTATTTTTCATAACTAGAATTAATGTAGAGGCAGTCCCAGCCCAGCAAAAAAAAAAAAAAAAATTAAAAAAAAAAAATCTGATCATGAAATCAGCTCTGCTCCTGGAACCCCAAATGCAATCTTGACACACTTAAAATCACCTTTAAGAAACACAGAACAACAACTCACTGTTGCTATATACAGCATGTTGTTTATTTTCAGAGGTAAAAGTTTAGCATGGAAACTTTTAAAACTCATTCTGCTTGCATTAAGGATATTTTTAGACTTCCAAAATTCATGTTGCAATTTTACATGATTAAAAAAAATCTGAGCCCTTTCATTTCCACCCATTCGCTAATATGTGCTCCTTCCAAGGGATTTCTGAAGGCCTTTGACTTTTCTCTATGGAGCCTTTATGTCAAAAATCTCTGTGGTTCTTGGACCAGGGAATTTTTCACAACATTAAAATAAAAATAGGCATTCTAACCTTTGATCTGCACCCTGGTCTACACAGCTGCGTTTTTCATGACTCCAAGATCCACACTGCCAATTGGGGCAGCCTGTCAGGCCGTCTGAACCACTCCAGGGAACATAGTGCAGATTTCTCTTTCTGATTCCTCTCCTGTTTCCATTTACTTGAGAGCAGTGGAATTCAAGGACTTCAAAATGTACACAAGACCCACAAAGGCTATGTATATATATGCAAAAATGAAGAACAGAAGCACTTAGCCAAGCAGATCAAACAGTGAGGTCACTGTGACCTCACAATTCATCCCCTGGCACAGCTCAAGATTAACTTTTAGTTTTTTTTTTGGTATATTTCTGCTCGTTTTCCATATTTCTTTTAATCTGTTTTAGTGTTGCAATGAGGAATTTACAGTACAGTTCTAATGATGAGCACACTGGCTAATTGGTACCTAACTAACACACACTGCTTCTCAGTCCACCTTCTCAGGGACGAATTTGCTTTGAGTACCATTGCATTGCATTGATGAATCACATCTATATTCACAGTTGACAACCAGCCTTTTTTCTGCTGTGTAAAATTATCTTTAATTTCCTTTATGCATTCTTCCAGGGACTTATTGCTATGAAATTTAATTTTATTTAATTTGGATAATTTCACAATCAGAACAACTGGACTAACTATACACAGTAGGTAGGACAAATATCTCTGCTTCCCAGTCAGTAGCTCCAGCCTGTTGAGGCCTCTGTCTCTCCATACTCGTAACCCCATCCTTTCTTTATCACCTCTTGGTCCAGTTTGTATTCTATGGCTCACTATTTCAAGAACTCTCTCACCAGTGACCTAAACTCTCTTGCACCTTTGCCTTTTCATTACAGCCAGCCAAATCATCGACCTGGGTTGAGATTAATTGACCCTCCGTCTGTGCCAATACCTGGGTAGGACAGCACAGCTGAAGAAAATCATACAAGATAGCAGACTGCTATAGTATCATTATACCTCATTACACCCTTGAAGGCGAGGGTCGTTTGTGTTTTGCCCTCCATTGGATACAGAGGTACTCTGAGGTATAGTGAGGTATAATGATACCATAGCGGGCCCATAGGCAATGAATGTTGGTTGAATGATTGTTGAATGAAAGCTAGAGGAACATAAATATCATTACCCTGGCTCAGTAAGGGGCAAGCTTGATCGGTAGATTTCTGATTAGTTTCTGGCCAGGTGAAATTCTTTTAGGCATAGGAATGCCCACTCCATTAAGGAAATAAAATCAGACATCACGTGTTCACTCTTTGATCTTTTGACCGCTTGTATCCTGTCCGCCTGCATGGACATACTGAATTATGTAATTTTTTTTCCTGTTTTGACTGACAGTCCTCCTTGCCTGCCTATTGTCATTACATAGGGCCATTGCCTCCGCATTGGCTAAACTCAAGACGTTTGCCCTTCTCATTGTCAATCCATAACCTGAACATGGTCTCCAGAACTGAAAGTGTATGGAATGTTTTATATCCCTACAATTTGGAAAATGGAGGTAATATAGATCTCCAGAAACATGTCTATTTTTATGAAAAGTTTATCTTGCCTAGGCCATTTCTGTTTTGTTTTGTTTTTCTGAAATTTGTTTAAATTGATTTGAGCGAGAGAGAGAAAGGGAGAGAAAGAAACATCAATTTTGTTGTTCCACTTATTTATGCATTCATTGGTTGATTCTTGCCCTGACCGGGGACTGAACCCACAACCATGGCATATTGAGAGGACACTCTAACCAAATGAGATACCCAGCCAGGGCCAACTTTTATTTTTTTCCCCATTTAAAAAATTTTCTTCTAATTTTTACTCTTTGAAATAAAAAAAAAATGCATGTGAACGTATCTTTCTGTTAAACTTTTCATAAAATACTATTAAAATCTAAGATTACTCTCTCTGTAATGTCGATTATGATTGATTCTCAGATTTGACACAGCCTCTGGAAACTAAATTTTGTGTTTGCTTTAAATTGTCTTATTTGAATATAATTAAATTAAATTTTCTATATGTTTCTCTTTATGTAAAGGTGAGAACATTAAATTAGACCTTAGTTAACATAAATAAATACATTTCAGTATGGACTTTTTCTGAAGTAATAAATGAAGAACAGTGACAGGAGCATGATATATTTTATCTTTTTGGTAAATTAGAGTTCCTGTGCCACCATTTATAGTTCCCCTGGTAAAGTTTCTTTGAACAGTATAATTACTTACTATTGAATTATTGGTCTTTGATTGAAGGAATAGTAATCAGAGGTCACATCTGGTACATAGTGAGAACAATTTATATGAAAAAAGTTTATAAAAATTATATGAAAAATATCTTCTCTTAACTCTATCTCCAAGGTTGGTTATGGGTTTGATTGAAACCCATTGAAAAGAGAAGTAAAGTTTCTAAAGGACCAGGGAATTTAGCAATAAAATAAAGTAAGTTTTAGATTCTAAAGCTTATACATCAAACTCAATCAATGCCTCACCTCACATAAGTAACTTTTTAAGGCTAATTATATATGGTTTGAGAAGGAAGGTTCCATCCTCAGTATTTGAAAAGGAAAACATACCCTGATTGAATCTGTTTTTTAAGGCTCCTAACTGCAGTTGTCCTTATGTCATGGGTACCACAGTGTGATAATTGATCTTGACTCTATTCTTGCTCGCCTTGCGATCAATTAGCAGCCAAAGGTGAAAGCTGTTTATTTCAGATAAAATGGTCTCACGAATTCCTGGATTTTAATTATTAAAAGTTGGTTAGAACTGGCACAGATTTCCACCTCCCTGGGATCGTTTGGAACTACTTTTTGATAAATTAAATATATATTGTTAAAAGAAAAAAATTGATAGAAAAATAGAAGTATTAAGAAAAATTAAGGATATTGATTATAAAAAAACTAAAAGCTACAATTGATTCAGTTTAACTTTTAACAATACTTAACTGAAATGTGATTGAGTGGTCATTAAATGAACAGAAATCTAAAAAATTTCCCCAATAAGTGATTGATGGTTATAATGGGTATTTGTATTATGCGAAATAGGGAATAATTAACAAAACTGATTTCTCCTATTGTGAGCAAAATATAGTGAATGCATTCATAGAATTTCATATCTAAAAATGAGCCACAGAAAGTGTCAAACCTGTTTTAATTAACATAATACTAAGTAAAGAAGGAGAAGCTCTATTGTAGAAAAGGAACCAAACTTCTTTAATACAGTTGTGTTACTTGTGTTGTGACATCTAGTGCTTCATCAGGAAAATCCTTGCTTAAAAATAATGTTCACTTATGTTGGTAAATATATAAACTCTTCAGTAGGTGCCAGTGAAACTATGGACTTGTCCTATCTATGTTTTGTAATTCAGTGCTGGTTTTTTCCACTTTGTGGTAAAATTTCATTTGCATTGCTTTTCTACATCATTTTCTATCTTTTTGCATTAGTGTTTATTTTAAAACATTTTATTACTTAAAAAATATTAGTTGTAACCATCACAATTTTTGAACCATTAAACCTGAGGTTTAGAGGCATAGCCATGAAACATGATTCTAAAGATAATTTAAGCATAGCTAAATTAGAAGAGTTCTAGAAATTTGATGAAAAAAATCAAAAACGATTTTTTTATCTTCACCTGAGGATATGATTTTTTTTCATTGATTTTAGAAAGAGAGAGAAACATGGATATGAGAGAGAAACATCCATCAGTTGCCTCCCATATGCACCCAGACTAGGGGATTAAACCCGCAACCTGGGTATGTGCCCTGACTGGGGATCAAACCTGCAGCCTTTTGGTGCGTGGGACAATGCTCCAACCAACCGAGCCACCCAGCCATGGCCAAAAACAAGCTTTTGAATAAAAGAAAGAATTAATTTTAACTTAGCACTGCTTTTACAAATAATTTTTACTAATTGACTCTTCTTTTTTTCTCTAAGAAATCAAAACAAAACAGAGTGTCCCTGAGCAAAATGTACTACTTAACTGTCTTCCTCTTTACACTGACTATCCCGTTTTGTATTCCAAAAGGACTTTTTCCATTGCCATAAAAAATAAAGGTTATTTTTATTTCAAATAGAAAGTGAATTAACATTATGGGAAATCTATAAATTGATCTGAAATTCTAGTCAGATTTTCAATGCTGTAAAGAAAAAAATTATGAAGAAGAAACATTTGTTCTCAAATACACGAGTCCATCTGGAAAAATTTTCAGAACTATTGTATAACATCGATGTCAATGTGCTCTGATATGAATTTCCCAGGTCATCATGTGCATGGAACACAATGGCCAGTTCCTCCCTTCTAGCACTCCTGGGAATATCTAAAATATAAGAAACATTTACCATAGAGTATCTTAATAGAAAATGTCCCCTGTTTCCTTTCTTCCATGACATTTCTTGGACTCCTGTGTTTCCCCATGGCGTATCATTTATTACAACTGAGACAATGACTAGTTGTTGGGTGTCTTCAAATACAAAGGAAGAACCTTCTTGAAGCACTTGAATTTCGGACAGTTTGAATTAATACCTCTGGGGAAGAAAATATGATTAAAATATATAACAATCCATTTTACTGTGATACTCTTAAACGTATTGGGTAAATAATGAACAGACTATTGCTTTTTGATTTAAAATTGAGCTGTTTTGTGATATCGCACAAATTATTGAAAATAAAAAAAAGATTGTTTGGCAATTATGTTTACTTTTGGTTATAAATTTGTTTTTACGTTGATCTGTCAAATAAATTGTTATGACTCACAGTCGTCAATTGATCTACAGATGCTTCTTGATCTCTGTGTATGTGCTATCTGATTAGAGAGACACAAAAGGAAGAAAACAGTGCCTGATCACTGCTAACTTGCATCCTGATCAGGAGACAAAACTGGCATTGATGATGCAGAAACAGAACAATAATTTGCTAACGGGGGGAAATATATTCTGATTTAGTCAGAACAAGCTTTAAGTGAGAGAGAAATTTGAGCCAGCCCTTGTGAGTAAATTGCATTTCTGTTAGGAAAGAAAGCGTTCCATGTGGGAGAAAGCAGGGGTATGGAGTTAAAAATAATTATGCAAAAAGGCAGATTAGTCAGTAGGACAAGCACCCTGGATACCTACACAAACAAAGGATGTATTAGAAGGAAGACTAAGAAACTCCCTTTGCCTCAATTCTACTTGACACCCCCTGCCACACCCAGGAAAACAATGATACTGTTGTGTGAGTTAGTCTTTTTTCACATTTTGATGTAAACTCATATGAACGTTCACAAGCAAATATTCAAATACATCTGTTCCCTCCCTTTTTAAAAGACGTAATCATTGGGTAAAAATTAGACTGCAACCTTTTCCCACTTAATCGAATCCAAATATAGTTTATCAATTCATGTGAATCTGAGCAATTTTTTTAAACAGGGAAAAACCCCCAAATCTATTACCCCAAATTAAGCCACTTTGGCATATTGGTTATTTTGAATTAATAACCAGTATGAAAGCAGTGACTTTTCTTCCCAAAAGCAGAAGGTAAATCTTTCATGTGATAGGTACCCTCCCTGATTCAGGAGGAAGGAAGTTTATCTTATCACCAGAGATAGGGAATTTGGGGCCAATATATTTATATGAACAAATTTTGTTAAACTAATCTTTATATTCCTAGTTACCACTTCACCATTTACTATCCCTAGCCCAAACCCCTTTGTCTAGTCCATGCTTTACACATTTACTGTTTATTTATCTAAAAAGTATAAAGTTTCCTGTGCTGGTCACATCTTTGGGTCTTCATTCTTTTGTGAAGGCTCCCATGTACATGTAAAAATTAAAAAACAACAACAAATTGTATGCTTTTCTCCTGTTAGTCTGTCTTATGTCAGTATAATTCTTAGGGCTAGCCAGAGACCCAAAGAGGGTAGATAATTTTTCCTCCCCTATAATAGCTTTCTCGTATTCTTGGAAATAAAATGCACCAGAATGTGGTCAGCTGTTCGCCATTTGATGGCTGTCCTGTTGGTGTCTCTCTTTTTTTTCAACTGGGAAGGATTATGGAATAAATAAAAAATATATACTGTAAATATAAAGCATTACTATAAATACAACTAAAAATCACTTATAGCCCAGCCAGTGTGGCCCAGTGGTTGAGTGGTGACCCATGAATCAAGAGGTCGCCCTTTGATTCCTGGTCAGAGCACATGCCCCGACTGCAGGCTCATTCCCCGTAGGGGGCATGCGAGAGGCAGCTGATTGATGTTTCTCATCGATGTTTCTCTCTCTCTCCCTTCCTCTCTCTATAAAAATCAATGAAAACATTTTTAAAAAATCACTTATAAACTTGAACACTTATACCTGTGTGATAAACCCTCAAAAGGAGATTTGCTTGTTCAAAGTGTGTGTGTCTTTTGAATTTTAGTACATTTCAAAAAGTTGTGGAAGCTTATAGTCTTACCCACAGGAGTACCTACTTCCACACGGGGCCTATTGAGTGTTTTCTTTCTGTGTCTGCAAATATGATGTGTGCAACATGGTATCTATCTCACTGCATTTCCCTGATGGCTACAATAAGCATCCTTTCATATTTATTGGTCATTTGCCTTTTCTCTTCTGTAAAAGGTCTGCTCATATCCTGTGTTTATTTTTCTGTTGGATGGTTTGTCTTTATCTTATTATGAAGATTAAGTTTTTTGTTTTCATATGTGTTGCAAGAGTTTTCTCCCAGTCTCTCTTTTTAATAAAGATATATTTTAAAAATACAATTTTTTTGCAAAAAGTTGTCAAATATATATATTTTTTCTTTACCAGTTTTGAGTTTCTGGTAAAAGTTCACCACCACCTGAAGTTTACAAGAATATTTTCCTAAATTTCTTTATTTTGAAATGAACTGTATTTTAGGGGAGCACTTACAACTTGATTTCATCTAGAATAGGTTACTGAATATTGTGAAAAAGTGATCCATGTGGCTTATTTTGGGGTGGATAGCTACTGCACAAGAACAATATAGCAAATTAAAGCTCTTTTTCTTATTCAATTAAAATGCCACATTTAGAATTTATTAACCTCCCAAGTACAATTAAATCTATTTCTAGACTCTCTAGTTCATTTACTAATTTAGCTATTTATTCTTGGGTCTATTTCATGCAGCTTTGAATGGAGTTAGGATACTCTTAACTATATGTAGAGTTAATAACCCCTCATTATTTTTTAAAAACACTTTAAAAGCAACTTTTACCAATATACTTGTTTATAAGAAACTTAAAATCAATTTTTAGAATCCATTCTTCCCACCAAATTCTCTGAGAATTTTTATTAGGAGTGCATTAAATTTCTGTAATAATTAGAAGAGAACACATTTTAATTACTTTGAGGGTTCCCACCCAATTTCTTTTACATAGTATTATAGAAGTTCCTATGTGTATTATACCTATCATCCAATTTAGTCTTAAGGATTTGACTGTGAGATAGAAAACCATTAACAGCCTCAGATTAATAGAATTAGGAATAACCTCTACATCAAGGTGAATTTAATATTTGATTATTGCATCAACAGAACTTTATTATTCCAGGAAATTTTTGTCCAGGATAATAACATTGGATATAATTGTATCATTTGTTTCAGGAACTTTCAGAAATTTCATTTATTCAAAGAAAAGCCTACTTAACATGTTCTCATCAGAATAAACAGCTCATTTTTCAGATAAATTAGTTTGCTCATTTGGGCTTGACTCTTTCAGATTTGCTTCAAAATGCTCATTTTGCTATGCCCAGCAATCCTAAACCATTAATTCATGAACTTTGGGTTCTATCCCAATCAGGACCTCTACCCTGCATGGAAAGATCTGCCTTAAATCAAATCCTCCAAACTTTATAAATATCGTTCCTTTGATTTTCTCCTGCCAAGATTTTCCGGAGTCTATTGAGGTGGTAGTCTCCCTTAATGCAGAAAAATTAATTTGGATTTGCTTGATAAACAAATTATTTTGATGGTCTCTTCAACAAGTTGGTGGTCAGCAATTGATATTGTGATTTCCTCCTTTCTATTTTTAACTCTCCCGTAAAATAATAAAGAAAAATCTATTGAGTTTTGCAAATTTATTCAACTTCAGTGCAAATATGTTATTAAGTTTTAAATTTTTCAGAAGAAACTTTTTGATTTTCACTTCCAAAACCAAACATATAATCAGAAAATAAAAATATTGGATTCTCTCAATTTCATATATTTATGCTGCTTTTTAAAAAATTGTTCCTCTCTTGTTTATCAAAAGAAACTGAATGAACATAGCGATAGTAGTCATCTCATGTATTTCTGATTTCCTTTGGACTGTATTATTTCATAGTTTAATAAATATTTGATATTACATTTCATAAGTATTTTTTGTAGCTTAGTGTCTTATTTTTTCCCTAGTTCTGATTTGCCTAGAAGTTTTGTTATAAATGGTTGATGAATTTTAGCAAATGCATTTTGGCATCTATTAGTATAATTTTACAAGTTGCTTTTTGTTTTTTCTTATAATGGTAAACATTCCCCACTGTAGAATAATCTTTGCTTTGCTAGAATGATATTGGAGTGATGTGTTTGATTTACTTAATAAGGACTTTAAATAGTTATATATGTTCGTACTTCTGAAACTGCAAGTATATGACTTCTTTTGACCTAAAATGACAACTGTACAGTGTCCAGTGTAGATGGCACGTGTGCATTACCCGTTAGCCCCTTTCCCTGCTTTTTGCCTTGAATCGCCCGCTACCTGACTTTGATATAATCACTCTACCTCTTTTTGTTTTCAACTTGTCTTTGATAGTTTGTTTTCCACATATCACTTGCAAATGGCATGTCACTGGAGTTCCTTGTTTTATTCAATCTGACACAATTTGCCTTTGTATATGGTCAATCCTTTATATGTATTGTGCTCAATGGTATTTCAACATACTTTATGTTAATTATTGACTGCATTTTGTTTTCTTTTTTTAAATATATCTTTATTGATTTCAGAGAGAGGAAAGGAGAGGGAGAGAGAGAGATAGAAACATCAATGATGAGAGTCATTGATGGAGCCTGCAACCCAGGCATGTGCCTCGATCCTAGGTCAATGCTCAAATGCAGAGCCATGCCCGGAGGGCTGCATTTTGTTTTCTAATTTTGCCCAGTTCCACAGTGTTTTTCTTAAGCTAAGTTTCTCTTCCTCTCTTGCTGTCTACTATTGCATGTCTCATTCTCTGACTGCTTACACTCCCACTGTAACCACCTGTGTAAACATACAGGGTGGGGCAAAAGTAGGTTTACAGTTGTGAGTATGTGAAACACAAAGTTTGTTCTTGTATTATTATTTATTAATTATTGTATTATTTTCTTTCTTGTTTTTCAACCCTCACCTGAGGATATTTTTTTCCACTGATTTTTTTTTTTTTTTTAGAGAGAATGGTAGGGAGGGAAGGGGGAGGGGAGAGAGAGAAACATCAATGTGAGAGAGACACATGGATTGGGTTGCCTACCACTCCACCCTGACCGGGGCCTGGAATCGAACTGGAGACGCTTTGGTTTCAGGGACAACGCTCTAACCACTGAGCCAAACCAGCCAGGGCTTATTGTACTATTTTCCATATGAACAACTGTAAACTTGCTTTTGCCTCACCCTGTATATCTACCATCAGAGCAATGTTAAAGAATTACTAAACCTGCATAGAACATTTCACATAACTGAGTTCTCCAAATCTCTGTTAAGGAAGATGTTTGCAATGCATTTACTTCCCAAACTCCTGACTTTTAGTAGTTTGGAATGTTTATTCATGAATTTAGTAATTCTATATTTTGAGAATCATTACTTAATACTTTTATTATAATTTCTAACCATTTAAGTTTGAGTATACACACAGACACACACACACATATAAATCACTATTACTGTATTTTGTTTACCCATATTTTGTTAATTGTGTTCTCAAATTATCATTTGGTAGGGGCATATCTAGTATTTTCCTCAAAGAGTATATATATATATATATATATAGATGATTATAGAAGATATATATACATTATTTTCTGCAATCAAGATAGGTCTTTCTTTTGCTTTCCCGATAGCTGCACATGATGTACTGGGTGAAAGGAGCTGCTGTGAATAGTGGTGGTGAAGGGCAGGGGGAAGGTCGACGCTCTCTAGTCATATGATCAGGTGTCACTCTTAGTGAGCCCCTGCCACTCAGCTGTGAACTTCATCAGTGCTTCTCAGCTTTTTGCCTTTCTCCTTGGGTGGGACAGATTTCTAGAGTGGTTGGGAGCTGGGTGGGCTCCTTCTCCCACCTGGAAGGCTAAGGGGCTGGTGGTGGATTCTCCCTTCCCACGGGTCAGGCAGGCTCTGATTATACCCCAGCACCTGAGGCTCTGGTTAGCTAGTTTCCCCTGCGTGCAGGCTTTGATAAGAAAGCAGCACCTTCTGGCCTATTTAGAGGTAGTTTCTTTTCCCCTCCCTGGCCAGACGCTGGAGGAGAGTTTTCTCTACCCTCTCCTGTGGGAACCTGGTCAGCTGGTAGAAGATTTCACGGTATTGTGAGGCCCACTATGAATGTGTCACCCCCCACCCCAGAGTTTTTAACTCAGTGTCATTCCCCACGCTTCCTGGCCTGCAGTGGTTCTTGGGGTGGTTTCCACTGGTGAATCTCTGCTCCAGGAGCCATGACGCCCTGTATTCCTTTCTTTGTTTCTCCAATCTTGGGGGGAGAGGTTTGCCCTGTGACCTCCCTTCTCTTCCGCATCCAAGAAAGGCTGCTGATTTCTCAGTCTGTTCAGCTTTTCACTTATTGTTAGGACAGAGTGGCGTCTTCCAAGCTCTTTATTTGTGGAACAGGAAACCAGAAGTGCTTTTGCTTTCAGATAATAATTACATCTTTGCTAAGAGTAGAATTTTGAAATCACACTTCTTTCCTCAAAACAGAGTCCAAATTAGAAATCTGTTTCCAGTCTGACTATCTTTGTTTTAGTAAATTCTGTCTCAAAGCTTGTAAAAGTTTGTCTTTATCCTTAGAGTACAGTTATTTCATCAGTTGTATCTAGATGACTTTTTTATCTATCATAACTGAGATTTGGAGATTTTCTTCCTAATTGAAAGCTCAGCTAAGCTGAGGCCTTTCATATCCTTCTTGCATTAAATAATATATTTTAAGCATATAGAAAAATATATAATAAAGATCTGTGAACACATTACTGAAATCATAATTTCCCTTATTTTTTCCCCCTCACCCCCCCTTCTTTTGGTTTGTTTTACAAACAAAACATTAGCACTTCAATAGTGAATCTCTGAATTCACTAAGTTCTCTGGTCACATTTTCTTCTCTCCTTTTTCAGAGGTAATCAGAATGTCCATTTGTCATTTGTTTTTCCTGTGCAGGTTTTATCTCTACATATAAATGCATAAGCACAGGGTGGGATGACAGTAGGTTTACAGTTATGATTATGGGAAACACAGAATTTATTCTCGTAGAATTACTTATTATTGTATTATTTTCCATATGAACAACTGTAAACCTACTTTTGCCCCACCCTGTATAGTATTATTTTATGGCTTATAAAATTATGAACATAGTATCATAGTGCATATATAATCCATGCACTCGCTTTTTCTCATGTAATATTTAGGTTTTTGAGGTTTATCCCATATTGATTCATGTGTTTCTATTTAATTCAATTTAATTCAGTATTAAATTACATGAATAAACAATAATTTTAAAAATGGATTGTTTCCATGTTTTCGTAATAATGAAATGTGTATTTCTCTACATATCTTCTATACGTGTGCTAGAGTATTTGTTAAGCGGGTGTTTCTGTATTGCCTTTTCCCATCCTTTGACCATGTTTTTAATATTTTCTTATAGTCAGTGTCTTTATGGCATCTACATTGATGGTTTGTAATTTATCATTGCCTGCCCATAGGTATAAGAAACCTTGGCATAGACAGACAGATCTGGTGACTTCTTCGTCTGTGGCAGTCCTGGAGAACCTTCTGCAGGGCGGGCAGGCCAGAAAAACTGTGAGTATTCTGCTGGGGAACAGGGAGACATTCCTCTTCATTTAGGTCTCTTTAGCACGAAGCAAAAGAAAAATGGCTCCTCTTGGTCAAGGGGTCACAGATGACTCAGTTTATGAGTCTACCTTCTATGAGATTTCTTTTAATGGATAAATAGGCCACCCTCTAAAGAAAGCAAAGAGTAGATATCCCCTTCCCTACACCTAAAACAGGGTCTAGCAGTATCTGCCACCAAACCTCTCAGTAGCCTTAACCCTAAGCTCTGTTGATGATGGTTCTCTCTGGGACATGGCCAACAATGAAATACCTAACTGTGCTTTTACCATCCAGGTTAATTTATTGGTTAAGTCCCTTTGACAAGCAGCTGAGGGGAGGGTGAGGGGCCCAGGAATTTAACTTCAGGCTGCCATTTTCCCAGAATCTTCTTTGCATTCCAGATACTGATTTTTAACTTCTTAAGGAATAAATATGTATTAAAGATGCTTAGCAGTATATTATCTCATTATGTTCCAGCTCATTATCTTCCTTCCTCCGACTTCTGAGCTTTCCCAATTTGCAATAATGAGATGGAAATTAATCCCAAACTAGCCATCTTTGTGTTTTCTTATTTTCTCCCCATTAGAAGGTTTGAATTTTAATAAGGTTGCCACACTTGACACAATAGTGCTTCTCAATCACCTGTGGATTCCTGTTAGCTCTAGTGACATTTTATCCCATTGACCAGGAAATTCAAAATGATGCACTATAAGGAGATATTTTTTAAAATGAGGGAACCAGTGTAGGACAGATTGGACTCTAGTTCAGTGCCTCTCTAATTTTGTTGTGCTTATGAACCACTAGAAGAATTGTTTAAAATATGCGGTTTTATGGATATCACTACCAGAGATTCTAATTTTTTGAGGATTAAGAAATTTACAATTTTTAATGAATATTCTGAATTTTGATATAGGTGCTCTGTAGACTAAAGTTCGAGAATTGCCATTTAGGGGATAGCACTGGGTTTTATTTGACAAGTTTGAAAGAATTTACTAAAAGAAAACATCTGAGTGATGCAAAAATTCTCCATTCAGTTTTATATATAGGTATTCTTAAATTTGGGAATCAATGTACGTATGTAGAGAATATATCCTGAAGCTACTCATTAGTATAAAAAGAAATTTCTGTTTCTCCCAAAGATCTGTGTTTTGGTTCTCTTGTGCATATGGTTTCCATTGTTTACTCATGTGCACATTCATTGGTTGCCTTGGAATTTCCTTTGAAATTCCAGTGATAATAAATGAGAGGCAGTGCAGTGGTATAGACACATTTCTTAGGTATATTATTTCCCACCCAGATTGTAAACATCAATACTTTTTGCAAAACTCTACTCCCTTAAGAGTTCTCAAGGGGAAAAGAGGAATCCCTGGTCATATATGTTTGGCAAACACTATATTTTGCTCCTATAGGTTCACAATGCATATGAGCAAATTCAAGATTCTGAGAAGTCCTGTAGTAGAATATGTGATCCTTGGTGTTAATGTTGACAGTGAACGTCATACTTTGGTTCTAACCTATTGATTTAAAATTTCTTAGAAAACTTTTTTATTTATTTAATGAATCTTTTAATTAATTAAAATAAGTTTTGGTGATGGTTAAAAAAATAAACTCTGTAGGCTCAGACTTTGCCTTATTTTTCTTTGTCCCCTCAGTGTTCAGCTTTGTATTTAGTATACAGTAATCAAGTAAAAACTTTTTTCTCAATTTGTTCAAGCATTTGTTGAATGAATAAATATATTACATTTGTGTGGTAGATGTATCACTACATAGGAGAGTCTGTAAAATCCATCTGTGGCAGAAAGAATGCAGCAGGACTTAACTTCCTGCCATGGAATCGTCCCGTTTGTTTGCTTGAACACTTCTGTGGATGGGAGTTCTGCTATTTTGAAAATGTCTTTTCAGCCTGGCCAGGCAGGGCTTAGCAGTTGAGCATCAACCTAGGATCCAGGAGATTGGGGTTCAATTCCCGGTCAGGGCACATGCCCAGGTCGTGGGCTGGATCCCCAGTCAGGGGCGTGTAGGAGGCAGCCGATCATTGACGACTCTCTCATCATTGACGTTTCTCTCTCTCTCCCTCTCCCTTCCTCTCTCTGAAATCAGTAAAGATATATTAAAAAAAAGAAAAAAGAAAGAAAATGTCTTTTCACACTAAGGAAAATAATCTTCATATTACAACACAGTGAAAAATTCATGCAAACATAGTATTTATGTTGTTTACCATTGGGATTGTTTACCACTGGAAAATTGTTACCCTAGTGTCAAACATTGAAATCTTGCAAATATCAAAGAGTAGGCTAATTCCAAACTATAGAATTGATGTGTGAGCATGACATCATCTCCTGGTCAAGCTCTCAAATGGATTAATAAACAGTCCCTTCGTGAATCCTTAGAAAAGAATGCAGTGATCATAGGATACATTTTTTAGGAACTAATGCCAGACTTGAGTCATTTCCTTTTCAGGCAATGTTTATTGGACTAGAAAATCTGGGGAATGCTCTGCAGTAGACATATAGCTTGATTTTGGAAAGAAGATGGTACTTGACAGTTTCTCGTATTTATATTTAGAGACAAGATGAAATAACTATGGGGTGGGACATGTTAGCAGCTTTGCAGAGAAGTAGGGATCAGAAAGAGCATTGGAATACAGAGTTTCTAAAATCCATGTTTCTAATCACCTCATAGCTATTTTCTGTTTCTGCTGTTAAATCTCAGTCTCCATCTCCTCCTCTTTCTCCCCTTCCCCCTTCATTCCCTCCTGCAGCTCCTTCAAGTCCTCCCCCCTCCCCGTCACACTCCCACATAATCCCCTTTGGAATTACCTCCCTTCGGATCTTTCCAACTAGCTCACGTTTGTTAAATATGGAATGGGGAGAATTTGATTCACTCTTTGATATATCGGAAATTAGAGCCTTTCAAAGGCATGATAAGACAATTTCTGTAATTCTTGGGGGGGGAAAAAAAAAGAGCTTCACAGTTCATTCAATTGCTGTTCAATTAGCCAGAAAAAAGTAGAACACATTTTGGGCTTATTTATGATAGTTGATCATTAAATAATTTGAGCTAGAGCAAATACATAAAAATGTATTGCATATCAATTTTCACAAATATGTTTGTGCACAGATTTCTAGTCCCTTGCCCTCTATGGGTGGAGTTAATGACACATATGTGAGTTCTAGTTGAAGAAAGCTTAATCTACCAGAAAGTTGGAGGTTACTGGCATGGGAGTTCTATTCTTGTACTACTAATGCTTCTGAGTTGAACTTCCATTTTTCATCTTTTGTGTTTTTTAATGTAAACGTTAAAAAATATTTTCATTTCTTGTTCTTTTAAGAAAAGTATGTTGTGTCATCGTTTAAAAAAGATAGCGAATTCACTGTAACTGAGGCAGGATATTAAGAAGCTAGGAAAATCCCTGGGCAAGTGGAATGGGGAAACTGAGACAAGATAATTAAAGGCCAAACAATCTGACCAAGTTACAGCCAGCTAGTAAATTGCACGACCTATCTTCCCTAACCAAGAGCACTTGAGGATTTATATGGTTTATACCTCTCCTCCCTAACCTGAGAATACATAGTTTAAATCACCCTGGTTGGGGAAAATAGAAAACAGAGATTCAATTAGTGCCATTTGTGCCAGCCAAACCCAAGGACAGATGAAGTCAGGGGAACAAATAAAAACTGGATTAAGGTCAGACAGACCCAAAATAAAAATAAAGCAGTGAAGCTGACCAGAGAATAATCCCAAACTCCCTATCTGCTCATCTTGATTCATAGCATATTAAAAACACACCTGGAAAGTTGATGAATATTCTTCTGAAACCCTCCCCTAAGGTGCCCACAGAAGAGACAAAGGATGCCCAGCACGGACTCTCTGGAGCACACACATGCCTTTCCTTGGATATGAACTTTTTACTTTCTTTCTCTTAATCTCTAAGGGTCCCCAGGAGACTTGCATCCAGGGAAGCCCTGGGTACTAGCAGCTCATCCTGGGCGTACCCCGTGATCCTGTCTCCAAGGCCCCCTTTTCTCTGACTTCCCAGTGAGTTAATAGCAGCCCCTCCTTGGCTCACTTCTTTCCTATAAAGCTTCTAGTGAGCCAAAGCAGAGCACTGCCTAAGCTCTCTCATGTTACTTTTACCTAAACCCTTCCATAGTTTCACTGTCCTCAGCTTTAATAAAAGTACTCTCAAAATCCCTTGGACTTGTGTTGTGAAATCTTTCCTGCACAAAGTCAAGAGCCCACACACTACAGTCTAGCCCAAGGCAGACCCTCTTTGGGCTGGGTCCCTTTCTGTTGACATAACTAAAGTCAAAATGTACACTGAATTTATTCCTGCCTTTTTGTCACTTCTCAGGGACCATTTGACCATGGCCTGTGATATCCTGGACAGAATTAGGTGGCTTCCTGTGCAGTCGTATTGCTATATCGTTCCCACCACACTCCCCTAATCTTTCTGTTGGTCCCCAGTCGTTCTTGCATACCTCGAGGCAATATGCACAGTAGTTAGGATGCTTACTGGAGTCCAGCAGATTTAGAGTCATGCCTTATGTGTGTTGCTTTCTGTTTATTTTATTCCTCAATTTCTACATCTGTACGTAGCTGGCACATCACCCAGAATCCACCTAGCACTCCACCTACACTTCAGGACTGAAGGGCTTATTCTCCAACTGCTGGGAGTGTTGGAGCTGATGACTCACAGCTGAGACCCTTCCGGAGGTTGCCCTCTACCCTCACCCAAGGCCTCAACTCTTCCCAGGGGCAGCCCACATCCAGTGATTGGGAACTGAGCAGGTATAAACACTAGGGCTCATTTGCTCCAATTTGTACAACTCTGCAGGGCCATCCAGCTCCTGAGCTCCCTGGGAAATAGCTGACGCCTGTGTTGTGGCTGCTCAACAGCCCAGCTCCTGCATCTGCCCGATCCCACTTCTTGCTTTTCCCTCTAGGTGTCAGTCCCGAGGCACACTTCCCACTAAACCTCCTGCATTCTAGTCTCTATCTGAGTCTACATAACCAGGGAACCTGACCTGTGACAGTACAGACCTCATAGGGATGGTTGTGAGGTTTAAATGAGATAATTTCCTAATACATGTTGGCTATTAATATCATCATTTTAAATAAAGCAGTACTGAGTTACACTTTCAGTCAAATGCTTTCACAGTTGTGGTCAGGTAGTAAATCCTGGAATCAGACTGGTGAGGTTTAGAATCTGCCTCTACCATTTACTGTCCATGAAACTTGACTTTCCTGTCTCAAGTTTTTTCATTTGGAAATAAGTAAAGACGGTTGGTCTCACACCAGGAAGTTATTTTATGGATTCAATGGGATAAATACATGTAAAAGGCTTGTAACAGTGCCTGGATCATGGTAAGTTCAGTGAATGTTAATTATTATTATAGTTAGAATTCATAGGATCATTATTTTCCACTTAACCCCAAATGATGTGATAAGATGTCTTTATCACAGCACTTGCTTCACAACACTTAGAGTTTGAGGCCAACATTGACACCAGAAACTACCGTCGATAGATCATTCTTGATTTAAAATAAAATTCCACAAAGACAGATGTGACCAAGCAGGAAAAAACTGAGAATTTGAGAAAAAGAGGATTAGTTATAAGACATTACTTAATCCACAAACTTCTAAGATTTAAAAAAAAACCAACCCATTCACTTGAAAATTTTAGGCAAATAACATAACCTCGTTTATTCTAGATAATCTTGATTTTAACTGAATTAATAGATCAGGCAAGGTCAGTCTGGATGGATTATGAGACTAAGGACAGAACAGTAAACTGGAGAGGGAAAGGGGAAATAGAACGTAGAAATAGAAGATGTGGGTTCTTAAGTTGATTCACAGGCATGTGTCTTTGGTATTTATATAAATTTGGTATTTAAAAGTCTATGTTTTATATATAGTATAAAATATATTATATATATTATGACATATAATATATATAAAATATATGCAGTATTATATAATATATATAAAACATAATGTACTATGGTGGATATATTTATGTATCATATAATTCTATAGAAATAAAACATATAAATTATATTTTAATAAACATTTTTGGAATAATTGATTTACACAATAATTACAGAGAACAGCTTTTTCATCTCCCCTTCACCCTGCTTTTCCCAATATTAACATAAGCATGGTACATTTGCCAAAACTAAGAAATTAACTTTGCCACAGTACTATTAACTAAACTAGAGATTTAATTCATATTTAATCAGTTTTGCACTCATGTCCTTTCTCTGTTCAAGACCGGGTCTGGCACACAACAGTGCGTTTAGTCCCCTTGTCTTCTTACTGTCCTCAGGTCTGCGGCAGCTTCCCAGCCTCTCCTTATTTTTCTTGCCCTTGGATGTTTTGAAGGGTACTCCTTAAATCCTCGAATGCTCCTCCATTTGGGTTCATCGGATGCCTTCTCATGATTGCGCCGGGTGATACGTTTTTAGGTAGGATGCCGCAGTGATGATGAGACGCCCTCCGCAGTGCACGCGACATCCGTGGGGATGTGAAACTTGTCACTTGGTTAGGGTAGTATATTAGTTTCTGATTTCCGCTGTCATAAGTTAGCAGAAATTTAGTGTTTTATAACAACACAACCTTATTTTCTGATAGTTCTATTGGTTAGATATACAACACAGATATAACAGGACTAAAATCAAGGTGTTGGCAGGCCACGTTCCTTTCTGCAGGCGTTAGAAGAGAATCAGGCCCTTCTCAGTCTCTGGAGGCTGCTGCGCTCCTTGACTTGTCTTCCTCCGTCTTCCGAGCCAGCATCTCCGAACCTTCTAATCTCCCTGACTCACATCTGCTGTCCCCCTCCTCTGTAAGGACCCCTGTGATTACATTGGGCCCACTTTAATTAATCCAGGATAATTTACCTATTTTAAGGTTCAGTCAATTAGCAACCTTAAATCTATCTGCAACCGTAATTCCCCCATGCCACGGGTTTTAATGAGTAGGATGCGAATATGTTTTTTGGGGCTGGGGAGGCATTAGTCTGGCGCCTACAGGTTGTATCTGTAAGGTGGCTCTACTACTAAGTTACTATTTTTCTTGTATATTTTTGATTCTCAGTTTCCTCATCTGTGGAAAGGAGGTGATCATTTTTGCCTTGTCGGACTGCTCAGGATTAAATGACCAAATGTAGTAAAAGAGGCACCTGGTCTCCAAAATAGTAGCTGAAGCTAAATCTAAAGAATTTTCCACAATGTCTTTTTCCAAGGCAGGAATGGGATGATTCTTCCTTGTGGAATAAATTAAGAAAGCTTTGCATCAATTTTATTAAGTTTGAAATGTGTACAAAGTTTCTATTGGTGCTAGGGAGGAGCGTACTGTCCAAAATGTATCTTAACATGTAGCCCGTTCCTTATTAACAATTCTGAAGCAGCCAAGGGCCTTAAATGTATGTCTCTTAAAAGTTTGCTCCAGCTCTGTCTTTGATGGTTTCTGGCAAGCTTTTTCAAAATGTCTTTTTGAATTGATCAGTGTGATACCTTGTTTGTCAAGCTCTTATTCATGTGCATATTCATTTATCCTAGGTAGGGATATGAGCACGATAACTTTTAATAAGACTGTTGGCTAAAGATGCACCTTTGGTAAAACAGATGTGGAATTTACCAGGAGACAGGAGTTTCCTTGTAAAGAACAAGGGGTTTTTGTTTTTATATACCATCTTACTACCTACTTAATAGTTATTTTTGAACTTATTTTACCTGAGTTCATTACTTTCTGCAGAGTGGAAGGAGGGAGAAATACAGTGCACTCATTAGCCCTGACTATTGTAAGCAAACGCTATTGACTTGTTCTTGGTTTGCAAAATGAATAGAGCTCATTTACAATACTCAAACTATAGTTTAGTGTGTGGGCAATTCAGTATAACTATGGCTTAGTATTGGGGTAAAGTTCCTACTCTTTCCATTGGATTACATTAAAAAAACCCCACTCAATATTAAACACTATGCATAATATATGTGAATGAAAAAACTGGATTTAAAAAAAAAAGGGGAGGAGGAATGGATTTTTGCTTACCTTCATAAACACACAGTGGTAACTGAGACTTAGAGATTCATAAAAATGTTACGTCACTCCTGCTATTTTACAACTTTAGGTTGGGTTTCTTCTTCAAAAAGCTACATGCACAGAATAGGGCCTACTTGTAGGTGATGATGACTGTGGCTTAATAAATATTTGTTGATTAAACTTAAAATTTTAAATTTAAAATATATCAAAAAAGCAGATGCTTAGTCACTTGTTGTTTCATGGGGTGCTAGCCCTTAGGAGTTTCAGAATCCATTGTTGACCTCCAAATTAAGTCTCAGGAGGTCGTAGAAGGCAGAACCCTAGGTCAGGTGGATAGAGAAGGGAGTGTGGATTCTCTCTCCCTGACTCCCACTTACATGAACTTGAACAAACCAACTTACTTCTCTGGGTCTTGGCTTAAAAATACTTGATGCAGTTGGAAAAAATTAATGATATTCACCTCCTTATAAAAATTTATTTTCAGGTTGGCCTTTTTTGAAATGAAAACTTCCCTGATATAAAAGTGCTATATTTAACACACGTAGGCCAGTAGAAGCAGAGCAGAAGGTTGGCCTTTCTTTCAACACAGCCTTTGAAGCTGTTTCTAAAAACCAGGGCATCCACAAAACAGTTTTTAAACCACTGACACTAAATTCTACCAACAGCACTTTCAGCTACAGAATTTGGTCTCCTGTCATCAAGGCCAGTCTTTCTCAACCATGGGGTTGTGACACTCTGCTGTGTCAGCTGTGTTACTGGTCATAGTTTTCCAGACAAAGAAAACCTGGCCGCTGAATCAAATTAACAATCTCAGGGATTAATGTAATGTATCCGTTCTCACCAGCCATCTCAATACTGAGTGATTTACAATAGACATTTGTTATTTCTCATTTTGTGGGTCAGCTAGGCACTTAGTCTAGTCTGGAGCAGAATGGCTGGTTTCTGCAGTGAGCTGGATGTCAAGGCCAAAAACAGGGTGACCTATAAGGAGGACAAGGCATATGTCCAGCCCTTAACAGCAGCATTGCTTCCACATCGTTGGTAGACAACCGCGGTTAATCAGGTCTCTGTTTTAATCCAGGCATTCATGGTTTCCCTAGCAGCCCTTCTCCTTTTTCTTTTCCATCTTTTTCTCTTCTCTTTATGCTGTTCAAACAGCATAGTTGAGTCCCCCACTCATCGTAGTTTAAGGAGATTGGCCTAGGAAATGACCTAGCATTGCACTAAGAATATATCAATTGCATTGTATTGAATAATCGTAGGGCTCTATTTTTTTAAAGTTGATTTTAGAGGATGGAAAGGAGAGAGAGCTAGAGAAACATTGATGTGAGAAAGATACATCGATCGGTTGCCTCCGGTACATCCCCCGACCAGGGACCAAACCAGCAGCCTAGGTACGTGCTCTGACTGGGAATCAAATCCGTGACCTTCTGGTGTAGGAGAGGACATTCCAATCAACTGAGCCACACCGCCCAGGGTATAGGGCTCTATTTTAAGAAGTATGGAATTAATTCAAGAAAAAAGCCAATTTTTAATAAGAGGAAGTACAAATGAGATTTGATCTCCCTAACCATGAAATCTAATCCTGGAGGTAGGTAGATGATTATTATTTTCTAATAAAATCTGGAAAAATAACATAGCATTTTTATTGAGCTATAATAATTTACATATAACAGTAAGTTTAAGAGGTAGAGTATGCTGATTTGATATATTCATCTATTGCAATATTATTACAACATAATTTTTTTTTCTTGGTGAGAACAGTCAAGATCTAGTCTCTTCGCAATTTTGAAATTTATAACAGGATTATTGACTATAATCAGTATGCTGTGTTTTAGATTAGTTTTCCAGAAATTATCTACTAGCTGGAAGTTTGTACCCTAAACATCTCCCTAAGTTCCCCACCTTAGCCTTTGGTAACCACCATTTTGCTTTCTATTTCTATGAGTTTGACACTTTCAGATTCCATACATGACTGATAGCATTATTTGTTTTTTGTTTGTTTGATTTTTCTCAGAGCATGATGCCCTCAAGATTACCAGGTCCTTCCTTCCTCATAGCTGAATGATATTCTTCTGTGTGTGTGTGTGTGTGTGTGTGTGTATACGTGTATACATGTATACCACATCTTCTTTACCCATTGGTTGTTTTCATTTCTTGGCTATTGTGAACAATGCTGCAATGAACATGGAGTGCAGATCTCTTTTTAATATCCTGTTTTCATTTTCTTTATATGTATATACTCAGAAGTGGCATTGCTGAATCACATGGTAGTTCTATTTTTAACTTCTTAAGGGACCTCCATACTCTTTTTTTTTTTTTTTTAAATATATCTTTATTGATTTCAGAGAGAAAGGAGAGAGGGAAAGATAGAAACATCAATGATGAGAGAGTCATCATTAATCAGCTGCCTCCAGCACATCCCCTGCTGGGGATCAAGCTCCAAACCCGGGCATGTGCCCTGACCGGGACTCGAACCTCGATCTCCTGAATCCTAGGTCGACCATCAACCACTGAGCCCCGCCTGGCAGGGCCATGCCCTTTTCCATAGTGGCTGAACCAATGTACATTCCCACCAAGAGTGTACCGGGTTTCATTTTTCCCCCACATACTTGCCAGCATTTGTTCTCTTGTCTTCTTGATGACAGCCATTCTAACAGGTATGAGATGATAGATATTTCAGTGTGGTTTTGATTTTATTAATTTTGTTTATCTTTTCAAACCATCAGCTCTTAGTTCTGTTGATTGTTTGTTTTCTGGTATCTATTTTATTGCTACCCAGTCTGATCTTTGTTTTTTCCTTCCTTTTGCTCATTTTGGGCTTCGTGTGTTCTTCTTTTCCCAGCTCTCTGAGGTGTAAAGTTAGGCTGTTTATTTGAGATCTTTCTTGTTTCTCAAAGCAAGCGTTTATTGCTATAAACTTCTCTTAGAACTGGTTTTTGCAGCACCCCATAGCTTTTCCTGTGTTGTGTTTCCATTTTCATTTGTTTTGAGATAACTTTTTTCCCTTTTGATTTTGTCTTTGATCTACTGGTTTTTCAGCAGTATGTTGCTGAGTTTTTACAAGCTTGTAAATTTTCCAGCTTTCCTCTTGTTTGATTTCTAGTTTCATACTATTATGGTCAGAAATGATACTTGGTATGACTTTAGTCTTTTTGCACTTGCTAAGGACTGTGTTGTGGCCTAGCATATAATCTATCGTGGAGAATGTTCCATGTGCTTTTAAGAATGTACGTTCTGCTACTGCTGAATGGAATTTTCTCTAAATGTCTGTTGAGTCCAACTGGTCTAACGTGTAGCATAAGTCTGGTGTATTCTTATTGATTTTTTGTCTGGATGTGTATCCATTGCTGAAACTAGATTATTGAAGTCCCCTGTTATTGTATTGTTCTCTCTCTCTCCCTCAGAACTATTCCTATTTGCTTAATGTAGCTAGGTGCTCCTATATTGGGTGCATATATATTTATGATTGTTATATTACTTGATAAACTGAGCCACTTTATCATTATATAATGACCCCCTTGTTTCTTGTTATCATTTTTGGCTTAAAGTCTATTTTGTCTGATACAAGTATAGTTACCCCTGCTTTTTGGGGCTTTCACTTGCATGAAAATCTTTTTTCATTCCTTCATTTGAGTCTGTGTACTTGTAAAGCTTAAGTGAGTCTTGTGTAGGCAGCATATAAATGAATCTCTCTTTTTAAGTTCATCCAGCCACCCTGCGCTTTTTGATTGGGCAATTCAATCTATACATTTAGAGTAATTATTGATATGTAAGGACTTCCTAAATGCCAATTTATCATTGCTTTTTGGCTGTTTTGTATTTCCATTGCTCCTGTCTTGGTGAGTTGGTGATGCTCTAATTCCCCTGTCTTCATCTTTTGTGAATCAACCACAGGCTTTTGCCTTGTGGTTGCCAGGAAGCTTAAATAAAACACCTTATAGATAAAACAGTCTGATAGCAACTTAACCTTGATCTCATACAAAAGCTTTACCTGTCTATTGTATACCTGACTTCCTTAGCTCTTTTTGAATTCCAAAATAGGAAAAATAACATAAGAGCATATTCTTACGTTAAAAATGGACACAACAAAATTACCATGTTTTATGATTTATCATATAATAAACCCTAGTTTCAGAAACCCAGAAAAAAATATTCTGAAAGGGATTTTTCCCCATTTACTGAAAGAAATTTCAAAAGCCAAGGTCAAAAATGCTAGTGATGGATAAAAATCCATGGGGTTGTTTGATAGCCTTAATTAGTTAGTGGTCTTGTGATTGGTATCATGTCAGTTGTCATGTAGCTGGCAGCATTCACTGAGAACATATCTAAATCCCTATTTTTTCACTCCTTCTCAAACATTGTCATTTATTTGGGTGACAATTCATGCATAATATAATAGCCCTGGGGTGCAATTAATTTTAGCAGTTGCACAACTTAGTAAGAAGGGGGGAAAAGGCATCATTGGTATCATATGTGCTTTGAAGGTCAGATGATGCCACAATTTACACCTTTTATGTGAGATATGAAAATTAGCAATTAACATAAATATATTGATTAATATATGAATAGTTTAGACTGATGTACTAATGAAGCTAATCGTATTTTACCAGCTGTAAGCATTCTTTCTATTTTCTATCATGAGACACATTAAAAAATTTTTAAATGAGAGAACCGAAATAAATTTTGAGTTAATAATAATTGTTATATATGAAGTATATACCAGGAAAAGTAAGATGGGGCCCTGCTCCAGAAAGGTAAACATATAACTTGGTATGGTTTGATTTATTTGATACCACCCATATTTCTTCAGTGATATACTTTGATATTTTCTCCCTTTCATACGTTTCATGTGTCTCCCATTGTTTACACAGTAGCTGCTCCTGCCTGTTTTAGGTCTTCAACATCTTTTTTTTGACTATTGCCATAATCTCATATCTGGATTTATTTCAGTTTGTTGTTCAAATACTGCCAGAAGGATCTTTGTGGGTCATACGTTGAATTCCTGACCCTCTGTTGCAACTCTAGGATGCAAACCTAAAATGTGGCTCTATTTAAAGCTGATACTAATAACAAGTTTTTGATATACACTAGTGGTTTAATAAATTACTCTTCTCTTATGCTTATCAGGTAGAAATGTCTCCATTGTGAGTAGACTGCTTGAAGTTTTTAAAATAGTATTATTGAGGGTATTAATATCTATCATCTATTCAGCACTTTTTGTATCCTAATTGTTTAAAGAGTTTTATGTGTATTATATCATTTAACCTCTCAACAATTCTCTCAGGATGTTACTACAATTGCTATTTCCGTTTTATATGTGAAAAGATGTATTATTTTGTCAAAGATTAAAACTTTATTAAGTAATAGAGATGGAATTTATACTTATAAACAGAATCAAAAGCTTACACTTTTCTGACTGAGTATGAAGAAAAGAGTGCAAGTCATGAAAAAATCTAGAAGCCACTATTTTATGCCTTGTTCTCTGTAAACACATGAAATGCTGGACATTTGGGGACTAAGTCTTGCTTGGTGATTGGCTAATATGAAAAATTTGAATTTTTCTTGCTTAAGCAGAGTGTGTTTATTTTTCAGTGTTAGTTGAAAACTGAAGGCCATTATCTGGTATAAATCAACATAAAACAGTATAGGCCACTTTGCAGTCAAAGTGAATGACACTTGTAATTTAAGTGTACATGTTAGTCCCTGTTGTGTGCTGTGTAACAGAGATGTTACATGCATCATTTAACTTCTCTAAGTAAATAGATCCTGTTGCTTGCTTTTTAAAATTTTTTTTCAAGGTTGTCTGTAAAAATATTGGCTTTGAACAATGAAATCTGAGGCTAAAGCAGATAGATTTAGAAAGATTTGTTTTAAAAAATAAATTGTCTGCTAATATTCCATAACTAACCATTTATTTCTTAACTGTTTTTCCCGTTGTTAACCTTGCTAATTGAAAGTCACGAGATGTGCCTTAGGCAATGAGTTTGGATTGCATTTATTGTTTTCACTTGATCTGCCCAGTGATGGCGGCAAATAAAACATCTGGCTATTTAGAAGAGAGCTAATTGGGAGAGATTAATATTGCACAACTTCTGTTGATGGGGCAACAACTGCCAAAGTTGTACTATTTTGGGGTGGGGTGGGGTGGGATAAGGCTTGTATATTTTGTGACTGTTCTGGAAAGGGAGAGGAAGGAAGAGATGAAGAGAAAGCAGGGAAAAGAGAATAATAAAAGTGGAATAAGATTGTTGACAATGAGTAGAATGTGAAGAAGTCATGAGGTTTTGAGTGTTAGTCTTACTGAGCACTGGTTGAAGTTCTAGATAGTCTAGAATTTGGGCTCAAACAGTGGCAGACAGGTTTGGGGTGTTTACTATAATATCTTCTAATTTCCAAGATATGTGCTAGGCGTTTAATATGTATGACGGGATTTCATTCTTATGCCTACCCTTCAAGTTTATTGCCATTATACAGGTGAGAAAACGAAATTTTTTTAAAAAGTCCCGAGGATTAAAAAAATTAGATAACTCACTCAATTTGTTATACCTGTGTATTTTCAAGGCCAAAAATATGACTCCAAAGGTTTATCAAAGCCATGTCTTATACTGTGACTAGCAAGAATGTTCTAAAGACTTCATTTTAGATAATCTATTCTGTGGAAGTCCTGACTCCGCAGACTGGGTATGGAACTCAACCCGTTGACCATGTTCTAGTTAGCACAATTCTGGCAACTATCTTTTACTATTAAATCTTTTACCATTGACTGTTGCCTGTGTCTAGATTACTAGGAAACTTAGAACAAAACAAAAGAAAAACCCAAGAGCAAATATTTCTCATGTAGTTCTGAACTATTCAGAAATTTTGGTTTAATCATTAAGTAGCCAATAAAAATATTGGAGATAAAAAATATTTTTTTATACTTTATTTTAATAATCATGGATTGTTTTATCACCCAGTTGCAAACATCAGAACATTTATTGTCTTTGCTCTTTTATTTGTAATTGTTTGGTTGATTCCATTAAAAAATACACAAAGATCATATTAATTCATTTATTTAAACATATTATAAATAAGCCTTATAGAATCTATCAACAAAAAAATAGACCACATATAAGACTGCAGTTACCTGAACAAAATGAACTGTCAACAAATCCCAGGTGTGTTTCATATCAGCATATGCAGCATGTGATGTTTCTGAAGCAATATGCACATTGGAAGACACTTTAACTGACATGTAATATATTTTCCCTAACTAGCTTCAGAAGTACTCAAGCAATAAATGTGTCCCTATAAAGAACACTAAAGGTGAAATATTAACAGGGGAGATTGAAATTATGGAATCGAATACTTAAGTAAACACTGAAAGCATTATGTACTAATTCAAGCATTTGGATAAGGCTTTCACGGTGGTACCTGTGGTGGTTGCTTTACAGAAATGCCAGACACAGTTGAGTAATTGGAAAAAATATAACATTGGCTCTGAATCAAAATTTGTGTCAACATCTAATTTTTAAAATTTTTATTTTCTCTCTTTGTCTCTCTGAATGTGTACATAATGTTTTCTGTTTTTACATTATATTTTTATAGATTAGTTCAAAGATCAATGTATTAGTCAATGTATTTCTTTCTATATTATATTGAGTAAAATGATATAACAATGTGTTTATCTACATGTGTTCTGGAGTCAAAATGTCTGTATTGAACCCTAGCGCCACAAGGCAAGAGATGTCTAATTTGGGGCAATTTACTTTACCTCAGTGTCTCAATTTATTGGCTCAATCTGTAGAATGGAATAATAATGGTAGTTACCTAAAAGGGTTGTTGTGAAGATTATGTTAGTATCTGTAAAGGATATATTACCTGCTCAATAAATATGAGCTTTAATAATGATGATGATTATGTAATGTGAAGAATGATATTCTACTTTTCTGAACATTGTGGAATCAGAATAAACATTGGGATAAACTTGAAAATTATATATTAGAAAAATATCTTGTATTCAACTTCTTAATTATACATAGTAGGAAATATATTAAACATGATTTTAAATGATATGAAATTAGCATAATAAGCAAAACTTTTATAAATTACTATTGCAAACATAATTGCAGTTCCATAAAGATTGACTATCTGTACAAATATACATCAAGATGTATACAGATGTTACTTAAATAACATTAGAGGTATTCTAATTTAAACAGAAACTTATCTATTTGTACTTTTGATGTTTAAATAATATTATTTGTATATTTTTAATAATTATTATTAGATTTTAGGACAAAATTAGGTGACCTTGAAAATTAATGGTGATGATTGATTTCTTGTTAAACAATATAAAAACAAATACACTAACTTCATAGGCCATTTTTTTGACCTTCTGGTAGTTGTGCATAAACATCATCTAGTTACTTTTTTCTTCCATATCAGTGTTCACAATCATTAAACATAAATTAGCTGGAGAAACTGTTGGAATTCTAATGAAGTCTGCAGTTACCTGAACAAAATGAACTATCAACAAATCCCAGGAGTGTTTCATATCAGCAATATATGAATTAATAGCAATATCCCAATATTGTTTTCTTAGTTTTGATGAGTGAATCATGACAATGTAATATTATAACAGTAGGAGAAACTGAAGGCTGGGATGAGAGATGCATAGAAGCTTCCTATATTATCATTGTAACTTTTCTGCAAATCTAAAATTATTCTTAAACAGAAAGTCTATTTAAAAAATGAATAAAGAAAAAAATTATTATTATTTAAAATTAATAAAAATTTTATTTTAATCCTCATCTGAGTATATGTTTTTATTGATTTTTAGAGAGAGAGGAAGGGGGAGAGAGAAAGAGAGAGAGAAACATCGGTGTGAGAGAAACATCAATCGGTTGTCTCTTGTATGAGCCTCAACCAGAGGTTGAACCCACAACCTGGGTATGTGCCCTGATCAGGAATCAAACCCACAACCTTTTGGTGTATGGGATGACATTTCCACCAACTGAGCCACCTGGTCAAGGCAGGAAAAAAAATATTAAAAAAAAGTATTGTTATTAAAAGTTAATAACTAGAAATAAGCTAAATATTTAAAAATATTTTTTAAAAGTTATTAAATTTCAGTGGCATATTTACTTAATGAAATATAATTCAGTCGTTAAAAATTTTATGGTTAAAAATGCACTAAATGCAAAAATTTTCTGACACTATGTTAAGTAAAATAATATATAAATAGCAGTATATGTGCAGTGAGATATTATAATGAAAGCTAGTATATAAAAATGGTGATGCTAGGACAATGGGATTCTAAATTGTTCCTTTTGTCACAGTTTCCTGAATTTCTATAATGTTTCCTCTGGACAAGTCTCAAAGATAAAACAGAAGCTCTAAATAAATGAGTTTACCTGCCAGGGATGTGAATTAAGCCACATCAAAAGAAACAAAATATTTGACCATGACTCCCCAAATTTTATCAAGCAATTTTAGGAGGTGTTTTATCTTAAGGATATTTTTTATTCAACCAATACCTTATTCTATGGTGTTGGATACTGAATTTGCTTTATTTTTCTTAATTGAAAATACTCTCAGTTTCCAAATGTCACCTATTACCAAAGTAATTTTACCTATATTCAGGTGAATGGCCTTAAAGTCCTGTTCAAAACTTGTTACCTGGCCACCTTCACATAGGAGGAGTTGGAGACCGAAGTGACCTGTGCAAATGAGAAGTACCGCTTAAGGCGACTGAATCAGAAGGCACACTGTGGCTCTGGAATCAACCTGGAGAGAGCAGTCATGCCTTTCCTCCCTCTCCTTGAGCATTTGCATGCTGGCACTGGCTCCAGGAGCATTTTGGGGTTTATCTAGAGCCTGACCTCTCTCTCCACACTCTCCAGACACCTATACATTTCCTCTTCTTGTATCCAGAGATTCTATCCCAAGGTCAGCTTCTTATTTTGGTGGTACAATCTGATAATTTCCCTTTCCTGTCCCAATTTTTATTTTTATTTTTTTGATAAATTTAATTTAGGGAGATGTTAAGTAAAATCTATTAAACAAATATAAAGATTATAATGGATTATTGATAATCTGTGCATGGATAAATGCTATACCATTTTTATTATATATATTTTAAATGCTTTAGAGTACTTGAAACATAAATGCTACTTCAATATAAAAACAATATGATTGAAAATAACTTTTCATTAGCAAAACTTTTTCATAGCTTTCAGGTTCCTAGTTGGAAATATTTCAGTAGTAAAAAGGGGATATGACTGTGATGTATGTATAATTAAGGAAATTCTTGACTGAAAGAGGTCTTGTAATACTTTCATTCTTTGGGGCTAAAGGAAGATATATATTTAGAAGAAAAGACAGAATCCACTGGACAATTTCCACCACCAAATAATAGGCAAGACATGTCCTTGGAAATCATGATGATACGCCACTTCTTGGAGGTATTCCATTCTTAAAAAAGGAGTGAGGTATATTGAACCCCCTTTTTTCAGTGCTTCGATAGAACTTGGACAAAATCCAGAAAATAGAAATCATTCCAGAAGTCCTTTTCAATGGAGAAAATCTTTGATTGGAACTCACCACTTAGAAAGGGTGTGTGTGAAGGGATCCTTGGAAGATTTTCAACTTTTGATGAAATGGCTCCTTGGATGGTTTTCAAGACCTGGAGGGGTCCATAATGAAGAATCATGCTGCTTCCATTAGTGTATTTTTGCCCTTCATGTTTGCAGACAAAACTGAGAATCTGTCCAATTTCTTCTTTGGCTAAGGTAGTCTTTATTTTAATAGAAAGGCTAGTCAACTTGGCACATTTGCAAATAAGAAGAGCAAATAAAAGCAAGTAACATTTAGATAATTCTCATAGCCAATGGGAGATAACTTTGTATTTGTGACTTTTTTTAAAATAGTAGTTTAGTGAAAGGAGTAATATATTTGGAAAATGGTAAAAAAATTATGTCTTGTTTTATAGCTATTAATCATCAGGTGATTTTATAGTTCATGTTGTGAAAGAAATTTAGTTGGGATATGTATATTGAAAAGAGGAGAGTGAGTCCTTTACACAGTTTATATAACTTAATATGTCACTTTTTAAAGTTCTGCAATATATTTAATTGTTAATTAGTTTGATGAGAAACGTAATAGTTTTGGGAGTTTCATCGGCATTCTCTGATTTGCTCTTAATTTAAAAACCAAAGAATGTCCATGTATCTTAATTTTGAGTATCATTTTGCATTGAACTTATTAATGTACTATTACAACATGTACCAAGTATATTTATTATAATGATTTCAAGAGAGCACTATATTAGTGCCATCTGGTGAATTTGTTTTACCTGAACTTTGTTGCTATGTTTGTAATAACAATAAGATTGGGGGGGGGGGGGAACGTGCAGAAGTAAAAAATAAAATAAAAAAATAAAAAATGTCACAACATTTAAGGCTGTGTGATGTGATTGCTGATATAAAATTACAATGTCCCTTGGTATTCTGTGACCCCATGTCACTAAAAGACTTTAATTTACTGTAATGCTTAAATTAAAAAATCTATCTTATTAATAGTGATTAGGAAATGTATGGTAATTAATGACCTCTCAAAATAATTTATAAAAAATAGTTACTTTTCATACCTAGTAAATTTAATATGCTAGTAATTGGCATAAAAATGACTTGTAGGGGATGCAAATATCGATATGAGCAGTGCAAATTTTAAGATGAAATTGTTTTCAGGCCTAATTAAAAAAATATTGTCTCTGTAATTGGTATTAGCTTCCAAGCTCCCATTATCACACGCAACCAAACATTTAGTTTTGGTGGCATGATCAGAATTAAAACCCATTACATGTGAATGATTTAGCATAATATCAATGAAAGACTGTTTTGGTAGGTGTTATAAAGTCATAAATTCTCAGAAGACAAGGGACCTAAAATACAAAGACTCAAAATTTTCATTCTTTCAGGAATGTCTTTTTTCTTTTTTGTTTCTGGCTTTTATTTACCAAAGATGGTTGAATATGACAGTATTATCTTCAGACTGACAGGCAGAAATGTACAATACTTTGAAATGCATAAATAAATAAATGACTGAGTAGCCTTTTAAAATAAAATAATAGACTGTTGATGGACACAATGGAAGGATAACATTAATAGAAAAATGAATTTTTCTAAGGAGTATAAAAAAGTTCAGGGATCTGGGTTTTTTATACAATAAGATTTATAGCAATTGAAAATCATTTATTATATTTTTAAAAAATATATTTCATTGATTTCAGAGAGAGGAAGAAAGAGCGAGAGAGAAACATCAATGATGAGAGTCATTGACTGGCTGCCTCCTGCACGCCCCCTACTGGGGATGGAACCAGCAACCCGGGCATGTGCCCTGACCGGGAATCAAACCTCAATCTACTGGATCCTAGGTTGATGCTTAAGCACTGAGCCATGCTGGCCAGGCAGTATTTTTTTAAATTACAGTTTACTTTTAATATTATTTTGTATTGGCTTCAGGTGTATGGCATAGTGGTTAGACAACAATATACTTTACAAAGTAATCCCCCGATATTTCCAGTAGGAAATCCTCTCTTAAACTCCAAAGCCAGAGAATCTGTGAGTAGCATCTTTATTTAATGCTACAGTTAGTGAACATCCTTGAACCAGAGAATGAGTCCTGTGCTGCATGCTCAATTATGACTGTGACTACAACTCTGCTCAGTAGTAAAGTTCTAGTAAAACTCTTTAATTCCCAACTTAAGATGGTTTTCCATAGGTTCCAAAAAGGGGAGGAAATATTTCAAAATAATTGTTACATGAGAAAGAATCTCTGGGGTTCTATTTAACAAAAATTATATGCTGGCTTTCACAGAGTGGTTTTTCTGTTTAGATAAGCCATTCAGTTGAAAAATTAAGTGAGCCTTAATATCACTTTTGCTGCTTAAAATTTCCCTGCAGTGGCTCCTGTCCTACTTTCCCCCTTGCAATGGGAATTCTTGCACTCAAAGGCCAAAAAACAAAACAAAACAAAACAAAACCCCAAAACAAATCAAAAACAAAACAAGAACAACTTTTCTGGCTTTGGAAGGTATTGTTTTAAGTAATCTGGCTCTGAGGTAGAGTTGAAGCGGAATCTTCCTTTAGCCAGTGGCACAGACGGACAGTTCTGGATGAGATTCTGCCCCCTTGTAGTGGAGTGTGGTGTACATTTGATTCCCTGGCATGCCTACACTAACGCCCATCTGTTAGGATGGCATTGTTCCTTTAAAAAATTTTTTTTAAAAATGACTAGTCAGGTTCCAGAAGTCCTAGGTGTCTGGCATATGTGTACATTTCTAAAGGTATTTTCCAGAATTAAAAAAAAAAAAAATCAAGAGAGTTTAGCTTAAGGTGTTTTTTTCCTAGAGAATAGTTTCGCTGGTGGGCCATTACCAGCAGTTCTATCACTAATATATAATTTTAGGTATAAGTATTCTTTCTTACATTTGACGCTGGGAAATTTGCATGTGGAAACAATTTCATTGAGATTTAGAACTAATATTAATACTCGTATATGTAAACAGTCCTCATTCGTTGCTGCTGTTCTCTTTCCATGTTATTTTTATCAGTTGTAAGAAGTATTCCACAGGATGGTTTGTTAGAGTAGAACATCCAATAGGACAGTTGTGACCAATTCTGAGATGGAAATCCATGCCTCATAAGCTCGACAGGATAGCACTGATTGTCTGAGGTGAAAAAGTCCAGAAATGGCTTAAGTTAGAGTCAAATGATGGAAAGCCCGTGGAGCTTGGAGCCCACAGGGGTGATTGGATAACGTAGTTACCGAAAAGAAGACATCCCGTTGCTTAGCTACCAGATTCTGGGTGGCAGCTCTTTGCCCTCTCATATTTCCTGGTGTTTTGTTTTTGTAAATGTAGTTTCTTGCAAATGAGAGTGTCTGCATGCAGATGTCCACGATGCAATTGTTTTGATTTGTAAAATGAAACAATATTAGAGGAAGAAATAAAACCTGGGAGATGTAAAATTTGAATAGGAAGCTTCTTTTTGTGTTTCACTGCTTAAGTAGGTTAAATCAAGTAATATAAAACATTGCAGGTGCTTAAGGTTTTGGTATATATTTTGTAAGGTGCAGAATTTTGAGTTATAGAACTACAATCAAATATTTTTTATCTTTTAAAGAATAATGGCTACATATTGAAAACACAAATACCTGTTGAGTATGCATGTATCAAACAACATTGATATCCAATATACTTGATGGAGGTTTTAAAAAAAACAGTTTCAAAATTTTTATGTATGTATTCATGCACATATTTGTGTATTTCATCTTTGACCAGTTTGTTAAATTTTTTATTTTTTAAAAACTCTGTATGCTAGTTCCTATATTAAATTCTTTAGAACTAAGGTAAATTAGAGATTCCAAAGAATATTCTATAATTAACATACCATATTTTATAAAAATCATCATCATTATTTCATTAAATAATATGTTTATTTTGTAGTAGTAAAAGGTTATTGAGTTGTTGGGGTTAAAATAACAAGGGATTTCCATGGAAGAGGTATTTAGTTATTCTTAGACATTCATTTGTAAGAAAGTTGTGAAATCAATTCAAAAGTTTATAAAACCTATTGTTCCATGAGGTTAATAAGGAAGGGTCAAAAGACTAATTTGATTCCTGTATCTTTTAGAATTATTTTATTTTGGGACACACTAAAGCACTAATGGCTTTGGAAATGTGTCCATTTATTTGTATTTTCTTCAATTTCTTTCTTCAGTGTCTTACAATTTTCTGAGTACAGGTCATTTATCTCCTTGGTTAAGTTTATTCCTAGGTATTTTATTTATTTTTTGTATGTAGCTGTGAATGGGATTGTTTTCTTAGTTTCCCTTTCTGGTAGTATATTATTGGTATATAAATATGCAACCAATTTTTGAATATTTATTTTTTATTCTGCTGCTATATAATCTTCTAGTCTTTACTTTTTCTTTAATGTATATTCTTTTAAAAATTACATGTATAATTTATTTTGCTTTTCTTTATAGTTTAAGCATTTCCCTTACCATTTAATATTCTTATATATTAATAAATCTAAATCTTCTTAAGAATGCCAATTATTTCTACTTAATTCTATGCAATTGTAATAGTAATCTAAATGTCCTCAGTGTCTTGTACTTTTTGTGTTTAATGTTATGTTTATCTGGTTATGTGAAGGCAGCCACATCAACATCTATATTTTGTTACAAAATAGCTGCTTTGCAATTTGCTGCTTGTGATTAAGAAGTAAAGAAGCTTAAAAATGTAATTTCAAAGCTTGGGTCTTATTTTCAAATGTTATAAACATTCTTACTTAATGCAAGCTTTTTTTTATATAACTTGACTTGGTAAATTTGCATTACTAATGAAAGACAAACAGCCTACAACACAGCTCCCTATACTCTAGGTATTTCTGCAAATATCTTTGGGGCTATTTATGTTGAATATTATTTATAAATTATGAATGCTATTTTCTCTCTTTCTCTTTCTAGTCCACAATTACACTGTAGGCACTGTTATAATTGCCTGCATACCCAATAAATGGCATTTGTACATCTTATTGGAAAACAACCCACCCTGGTGGGGTGATGACAGATGTTTTTTCCAGTTGCTTCCTCCAAACAGGAATATTAGGTACAAGGTACCTTCTGGAATGTCTCTGTGGAAAAATCAAGGTTTTTATTTTATCTTTGAGTTATATTAATACTATCAAAAAAGTTGCAAAACCAAAAATTAACAATAATTACTACAGTGTGAATTGTAATACTATTTTCACAATGGGCTAAAAACTAATTCTACTTTTTTTTAAGTTTTAAAAATTTATGAAACAAGTATCTGAAAACTGCATGTATTATGAGTAATACTTTCATAGGAATTTAGCATCAGGAGAGGTCACTGCTTACATAAGAGATTTTACTTAGGAATCATTCATGATATGTAATATCAAAAAAAGGCTATAAAGGCCAATTTATGACATTATATATAAATTAGAATCTCTTAATCTAATTCTTCTTTTTGTAGGCTATAATTAATATGAATTAAAACATAATAAAGCTATGTAGAAAAAATCATTAAGATGAGATTTGAAGGGTGAGGGCAAGTAGCCTTTGTATTGAGAGGAGAATATTTTTTAAGTTTACTGATTCCCACCAATGAAAGCCTTTAACAGGTTATGGAGGAGGCAGGATGACCAAACACTCTCAGTCTCTGTCTCTGTCTCTCTGTTTTCTCATGGGATTTAAAATTTATTATTATTATAAGGTATACATATTGTAGTCCCTGGACCTTTTCCGTCCTTTTAAAATATCAAACATAAACTTTCATGAACACCTTGGATCTTTTTAAAGTAAAAATGTTCATCATTATAAAATGCTGTTTTTCCCATATTTTAAAGATTAAGTTTAAGATATACTGAGGTGTCCGTACCTATTCTGGGTGGACCAGATAATTTCAGCAGACAATAGCATTCTGGTCCCAACTTATTTATACCCTACTCATTCACAGTAGCACACAACAAATTAAGAGGTTTTAATCAACACGGAAAAGTCCTTTCCAAATTCAGACAGCTGGTCTGAATAATTTATTCACTTTTTATTTAAGCAGCCTGCTTTCATTTTTTCCTTATGTATTGTTTCCATTCTAAAAACTACAATGTCCCGTCTCCACGTTGAGAAACACAAATCTGAATTCCCTAGCAGGGGGAAGTGTGACATGAAATAAATGTGCATTTGTATGCAACAAAGGACAGGGAATTAAATGTTATTAAACTAAAGGGTAAAATTAAATGTCTATGGAGAGTCCCAACACTACCGTACTATTCAGGACACACACACAATGAAAGGACTATTTGTGGGTTTTGCTACCTCAGCTCAAGGCTGGGTATTTTTACTTTTATTTTATTTTTAATAGGTAAGGTGATGAACAGAAAGGAAAAGATGCAGTGATATGAAGATACATGCTTTATTCTGAGTTTGTTCAGAACAAAATTTTATAGCTATATCCATGAAAAGTTGGGAAAGACCTCGGATAACACGTTGAATATAGTTCCCCCCAAGCATCTGTTGGTTTTAAGTCTCCGTTTGAGTGGAGTAAGTCTAGTGTTATGACAGACTATCTATTCAAGTGAATGATTCTGCCTCCCTCACTATTATTTCAAGTGGATAATTCATTCTTCACTTTCCATCTGAAAACATTGATGCAGAGTTGGACAGACAAAGAATAGCAAGGAGGCTGCTTTTTAATGAACTCGGGGCTCCTTCTATATATACAATGTGGGCAAAATGCAATGAGATCTTTTAAGGCTCATAATTCATCTAAGAGTCACTCGCCTTTCCAGAGCATTAGCATCCTTGTAGGAATGTGTTTAGGCATTCATGGTGATGATTCTGAAGGCTGTCACTCATTTGGATGAAGATATTCTGACATACACTTGTTTCTACCCCTTCTCCACCACTGTCCCAAGTTTTATAACCTCATAGCTGGAATATATCAGGGTATGCAGTCTAACTAAGAGGTAATATAGGGTGGTGATAGAGAGCACAGATTTTGAATCAGACCATCTAGATTTAAATCTTAGAACTAGCACTTATTAGCTTTGGGATCTTGGGCGAGTTAGTTACCCTCTCTAAGCCTCAATTTTGTCTTCAGTTAAGTGGGATAATAGCGCCCAACTTATAGAATCAAATGCAATAAAACAGAATTTCTTGACCTTGTACCTGGCACAGAGTAAGCACTTAATAAATTTTATTTTACCAAGATATTTTCCAGAGAAATAAAACTTCAACTCCCACACAGAACTCCATAAGTAGCTTTCCCCTAGTTTAAGATTCAAACGTTGGTGGCTCTAGACAATATATTCCCTTTTTGTCTCTGTCTGTATATCTGTACTTATGTATTTACATATACATATATACAAATAACTATAGCCTGTCTGTTTATCCATCATCTGTCTACCTTTTTCTTTTGCTTGTGAGAGAAAATGACATGACTTCACAAAACTTGGATTTATAAGATTGTTAAGAAGACAGCATGGTAATAATATTGGGGTAAGGGGAGAAAAAGAGATTGGTGGAAAATCAACATACTGTATAATCCCAACAATGGAGTACAGAAATGAAATTTGTATACGAAACACATTATTCTGTCTTCTTCCTGGAAAGCTTTACTTTTTCTGCAAGAACTTAATTTCAACCCGGAAAATATTCTTGCTCAGTCTCCCTTGTTAACGTATTCCCTCGTCGCACATATAATAGAGGCACAATAGTTTAATAAAACAAAGAGTGACTTGACGTTGCCAGCACTCGGTTGTTTGTGTTCACCTGTGACATTTACAAGTGAAGACATACAGAGCCCTCTTTTGTTTCCTGGATAATCGCTCAGGTGTTAAAGAAAAAGTTGATTCAATTTTAAATGGCATGATTTTCTCAAGCCTTGGAAAAGTAATTGATGGGTTTTCTTCTTTTTCCAGAGCTCAAATATACACACTGCAAAGTCATGTCTAACTGTTTAATTTTATAAGACTGAAAATATTGGATTTAAAGCTTAGGTTTTCGTTTAGGTTTATTCTTGGTATTCAACCCTGTCTAAACTTTCACAGGCAAATCGGAAATGAAACACAATTGAAACGAAACGAAGCTCTTTTTTTCCTGCCTGCAAAGGGATTTTAATATTTCATTTTGTGTTTTCAGACTGAATCTAATGAAACATGATTTTATACAGATTCCTGGTATCAATTACTCCCTGTATCCCCTCTAAACTGATCTGTGCATTCAACGTGAAGCTTCATTAAGGACCAAGCCAGTAGTCTTTAAAAAGTATGGGGTTTTGGTGATAGACAGATGGTGGCTTTCATGATGTCAGGAAGTGTCAGATATTATGGTTGGCTGCGGAATGGTGGCTACTATCCAAACAGATTGGGAAACAGACAGAAAGAGCAAGAACACCATTTGTTTTATTTAGATACATTGTGAACAGAAGGAAGCAAGACAGAGCATACTTTTACACATCTTTTTCCCACTCCTTGTGAAAACAGTTTAGGATTTGTTATGTTATATTAGCCCTTTCATTATGCAAAAACATGTGAAAGCCATCTCTGAGAGGCTGGGAAAAGAATTTGTCTCATTGTGATTTTCTATGAAGTTTATTATTTTTATTTTTAGGGAATGTGATTTTTTTTAAAGAAAAACCCACTTCTTCTCATTGGAAATATTGACTGCTTGAGATGGAGAGAACGAATATGAGGACTTTAGCAGCACAACACTGTTGGGAGAGTACAAGGGAGTATTGACTTCATGACTTAAATGAAGGACTGACTCTCAGAATATCATAAAAGAGAATTTTAGTTTCTAAATTGAAGATGCTTCACGAAGAACTGTAGACCAGTTTCTGTAAGGATTTAATTCAAATTGGCAGCCAGAGGGCAGTATCAGCTCCAGACAAACATGCTGTGTGCTTCCAGGTATAGGATTAAAGCTAAATATTCATGGAGCTCTACACCTGGGTAGCAGGCCCTGTAATATGTCAGTGGAGGGGTCTTTTTCATCTTAATCTGAAAGAACTTGGAAGTTTGCCAGCATATTCAACAAATAAATGCCTTTAAACTTCCTTTCCTGCAATTTACCTATATTCATCTATTACCATAACCTTTTATTATTCCATCCCTAGGGAGGTAAAACCATTTTGGCATTTTTGATGGATTAGAGACCCAGTACCATAACCTGCTCTACATTGTGTCCCCAAATCATGGTGGATGTATTAGAAACTTGGTTTCTAATGTAACCCCTCATTTGTTTGAATATGAGGGATCTTACTAAAATCCTGAAATACTAAGGAAGGACATGTTACCCAAAGAAACTGATAGTCTTGTGTTATACAGAACCCAAGGGTTTGGGACCTGAAAGAGCTCTGAAAGACCATCTAGACGAGTGGTTTTCACACTGCTTCACAAAAATCTGTAAGTTTCACAGAGATGCTCTAGGGGCTGGTGTGTGTGTGGGGTGTGTGTATGTGTACACACACCCACGAGCAGGATGGGGTGGGTAGTGAGAGGTCAGGACTCCATTCTATTATCTCTGCTTCATCTAAACAGCCTGGAAAATGAAGAGCCTTTCCAGCCTAGGGACAAACAGAAGCTGGAGTCTTGGCTTAGGAGATGAACATTCCGTTAATAGAAAAGTGTCAAGCATTTGGCTTGGGCCGAGAGTTGGGCATGATTGCATTTTAATTGCTCTAAGTTCAAACAGGAGTCAAATTCCGGAGCAAGGTGTGGGGTAACTATGATAAAGTAGATAGACTTCACTGGCCTGCCCCACTTTTCTCCTGGTCCCTCAACCCCCCACCGCGGTTTGAGCAAAATACCCAGAGGCTTTAAAGAGGTAGGAGGTCCTGAAAATAAGAAATCTCAGCCAGCTCTCCAGGATAACTACCCCCCGCAACAAAAACACACACCAAAAAACACAAACAAAACAAACAACAGCACCGCATAGGCAATACTTTAGCGAACATTGCATAAAGCTTTAGAGGCACATCTTTAGAAAATGAGCTAATCCACAGCAGCATAAGCCATATTGTGAATTCTTTGTTTTAAAATTAAATGTATTGAGGTAACATTGGTTAAAAAGATTATATAGGTTTCAAGTCTACATTTGTATGGTACATCATCTGTATATTGCACTGTGTGCCCACCACCCAAAACCAAATGTTCTTCCGTCACCATATACTTGACCCCCTTTACCCTTTACTACCCCCACCCCCTTTCCCTCTGGTAACCACCACATTCTTGTCTGTGCCTATGAGTTTTGTTTGTTTTCTTGTCTGTTCATTTGTTGCTTTTAGTTTTGTATCCCACATATAAGCGAAATCATGTGATCTTTATTGGGTAGTGCTGAAATCACAACACATGCTGAATAACAGTTCATAGTTGTTAGTTGTCTGTTCATTAGAATAAAAAACAAACTCTCAAGTGCTTTCCTTTGTTTGTTGAGATAAGCTCACAGGAGAGACACCTACCTGATGGAAAGCCCATCCATGGATTGTGGGTAGGGACTGGAGCAGACAGAAAAGGAAGGTAATGCAGACCCTTTATGCTAAAGGCATCTCTTACTCAAAAGTTAGAGAGAGAATCTCATATAATTTCTGCAAAGCTTTGGTTTATGCGGCAAATTTTATTGCCTTAAAATTAATTCTTGTTTTATCTTGGAAAAAATATGAGCCATTGACAGGTTAAAATTTTGTTTCTCCAGAGCATGATTTTAATATCAGCTCTGGTTAGGACTTATCAACTGTTGAAAGAATGCTTGTAAGGAAGAACATAACATAATAATACTTGCTGGAGCCATTAATTTATATCATGGAATTAAAATATCTGGGAGTCACCTTAAATCTCACTTGGACTTTCCGAGACAGTACACATTAAGGTTTGCAGTATCAGGAGAGAAGCATTTGATATATCACTTATTGTTCAAATGTTATTTCATTATTAAGTTCCAAACAACTACATGGAAAGTTACATGTCAATTAAGATACCACTGATTAGCAGTTCAACTTATTATTCAGAAAAAAAGTTGGGGCTTTATTAAAATGTAGTTTTCCATGAAGTTTTAAAAAATAGAATGTGATTTGTAAAACAAATTTCTCTTGGAAATACTGAATGCTTGAAACAAAGTGAGCTCATTTTAAGCTTTGAAAAAAATCAGGTTTTTAGTTTGTTTTCCTGATTTTGATAACATGAAAAAAAAAATCCTTAATTTACAAAAGTGGACAAATTACTTGCCCAAGTTGGTTGGTGTTAGACTCATGGGTTAAATTCAGTGCTGTAAATTCCTGACTCAGATAATTTTGTCAAGATCACATGGGTAATTATGTTACCATCCCAACTTCAATAGATTTATACACATTCACTGGTTTAAAACAAGATTTTAAAACATATGCTCTAGAATCGTACATAACTTGGATATTTCCAAATTCCACACACCTATCTAACAATGGCATGAAACTGTTTAGTTGTATACTTTACATATGTGTGTGTGTGTGTGTGTGTGTGGCATACTTGTTTTATTTTTTATGACACCAGCCACTTCTTGAAGTCCTATGACTTCAACCACAGAATTTGTGCCTTCTCTGGGAGAAAGGGAGAGGTATAGTTGCGGACTCTCATTTTCAGGCCTTCCCAGTCTCTGACTGGAGAGCTGAACCATGGAAAATTGGACAGAAAAAGACACATTTCTCCACATTAAGGTAATATGCAGAGATGACATGTGTACACTACCAGGAAGAAGAAAAAATTTACATTCTTACCATAGAAAACAAGCTAAATTGACATATTTACATATTTCCTTAAGGCCCATCTCTGTGTTTGACAGAAGAGTTTTATCTAATTAAATTTTGTCATGTATAATTTAAAATCCCATTTTATGTTGGAATTTTAACGATACCCTTGAGTAGTGAGGATTAGTGTTGATTTTTATGTTCTTCATTGTAACTTCTCCGATATTCAGTTTTCTTATGATTTTATATTTCTGTTATAGTCGGAAGAAAGTGTTTAAGGAAAGTAGGAAGATCAGTATGGCAGCCCTTTCCCATGTAGACCTGAGTGTAGGAAAATAGGAAAACATGGGACAAAGACTCTTGATAGAAAGATGGGGAGAATGTCTGTGATTAAGAGCTCAGGTGATATCAGGAGAATCCATCTCCTTGCCTACCTTTGGATTGGATCCCTGCCTAGACTCAATGAAGGAAAGTTATATGGTTTAGCCTCACAGATTCCCAAGACCCATTCAACAGAACATTCTATTTCTAGAGTAACTCAGAATCCTATTATTGAATTGGATTGACACTGATTAACTTGACTTGAGGTGTGTGCCCTCCCTTGAACCAATCATTGTAGACAGGAAGGGAATAGACTTATCGATTTTGCTTATTGCATGTTTTCAACTCCTGGATTCTATGGTGAAGTCCTATCACTGTAGACAGGAAGGGAATTGGCTTACTGATTTTGCTTATTTCATGTATTCAGCTCCTGGATCCTAGGGGTGAAGTCTATTTCATCTGAAGGACATGGCTGGGAATGGAATGAAGAGTTTACCCAAACAAAGTTAAAATGGATTTACCAAAAAAGGGGACATCTTTAATACTTTCAACAATAAAGATTTTTTTTTAAAAAAAGAAGAGGGAGTGGGATGCTGGCACTAAAACAAATTCCACTAGAGCTTTTATGACAACACATTCTCCTTAATGTTTTTCTACCTCTTTGTGCATCTCTTCATGTTCTTTCTATCAGTTCCCACTGCTCAAGTGGTTCAAATGCTTAGGTGACTTCTCAGCTTATCTATCTCCTTTCTTCTTGTGTTCCCTCATTGTATCCCTTAGGGAATTTGATCCACTTTGAATACTTCGATCAGCATATATATCTGCTGATACTTACAGATTCTTCATTCCTATCCCAGCTTTCTCTTGTAAGAATGAGGCCTTCATGTCTGCATATCACAGACACCTCCTCCTCCCCTAAAACTTCACAATCCCATAGTGAAAGTCTTATCTACCCTCATGAACCTGTGGTTTTCATTTTCTCTTAGAAAATATAATCTCCTCTCCCACTCTTTTATGCCCAGTACATTTTAATTCCTCTTCCTCATTAATCTTTAATAATACCAATGTCTTTCTCCCCTGCCACTGCCATCTCTTGCCTGCATTGCAGAACTGGTTTTCCAGCAGACTCCGCTGACACCAAGCTCTACCCTGCCCCACCCTTCCCTCCTGCCAGAGAAACTTCCTGAAATCTGATCATGTCAGTTCCTCGCTCATAACCCACAAATTATTTTTCCATTGCTTTCAGGGTAGGACCTATTAATGCTGTTTACAAGGGACGTTTATGCTCTCCTCTCCCTTTAGTTCTCCAGCATCATTTCTCATCACCTAGGCCCCGAATTGTTTTGCCAAACACAAAAACTTGTAGTGGCTTCAATGTGCTGTTTCTTCTTTGATCATCTCTAAGCATTTGCATGTTTTATCACCTCTACCTGGGAGATCTGTATTTTAACCTGATTATTTTCTATTTTAAGGTCATTTCCCATGGATAACCTTTTCCAGTCACCTCCCTCAGGTTCTTCAAGGACTGGGTTATATGCTTCCCCCACCCCCACCCATTGTAGAGTTTTGCACTCTGTTTGAAATTCCTTTCTCACTTGACTCTCTTGCCCCCTGGACTAAGAATCAATCGAGGATAGGGACCATGGTGCCTTAGTCACAATTATATTTCTAGCCCCTAAGAAATACTTGTCTCCCAAAATAATGTTTGAGTGGGTGAAAGCAATTCTTACCCCATGTTACAAATAACTATCACAACCACAGAAAAGTATGGCTTCTTAAGTTCATATAATCAATGTCTTAATATGAGTGTGGCTATAGCAAGTATTTTAGCTTTATAGTCAGGCTGTTATATTTCTCTGCAGATTTTGGCGGCAAAGTCAATCAGGGTGGTCCTGTTCCTTTATCTCCAGGAGTTTATTGGTATCAAATGAAGTAGTTTTTAAAAAAGTATCTATATAAGATCAGCTCAATGACAGTTGATTAGTTTTCATCTCTGAAGGGAGTTGATAGCCTAACTTGAGGGCAGAAATCATTACCTTCAGCTGGTCATTAGTCCCTGTGAAATATCCTTTCCTATGGTAGTAATTGCTCTTATAAATTGAAATGTGGAAATATATTTATGCAAGGCTGAAGATTTCTGTTTTCTGCCATTTCGGTTGTATGTGTGAAGTATTTCTAGACACTTAATGGGCTTGGGCTTCTCAGATTGCTTAATACTGGTTTCCCCACTCAGCTTATCTAATGGATAAGATTTCCTCCTTCGTGACTTCTAACTATGATAAAAGCAACAGTCAAAGCCCATTTCATATGAATACTATTCTGAACAACATTCATACATTTTCCCAGTAACCAATCTGCTCTATTCCAACATAACTCAGTTTAAATTTCTTGTTTTCTGTTTATATGTCATGGGGCCTTCTTATAAGGGGATTCTTTATTTTATAGAGGCAAAGCAATATAGTAAGAGAAAAAACCTCATATTCCAAACTAAGCATCTGCCTGCTAGTTTGAAGACTGTTTTATTTACTTGTTTTAAACCCATTGTTTTTAAACTTTTTGAATTTTCCTATTACAGTTGACATACAATATAGTGTTAGTTTCAGGTGTACAATGTAGTGATTAGACATTTATATAACTTACTAGGTAATCACTCTCGTAAGACTACTGCACATAGTTATCACAATATTATTGCCTGTATTTCCTTTGCTGTTCTTTACATCCCAGTGACCTCTTCTATAACTGGCAATTTGTATATCTTAATCCCTTCATATTTTTCACCTATAACCACTACCCTCTGTTCCCAAATCTGACAACCATCAATTTGTTCTATGAGTTTGTTTCTGTTTTGTTCATTTGTTTTGTTTTTTACATTCCTATAAATGAAATCATAAGGTATTTGTCTTTCTCTGTTTGATTTGTTTCACTTAAGGAATACCCTCTAGGTCCATCCATGTTGTCACGAATGGCAAGATTTCATTTTTTTATGGCTGAGTAATATCTCATTATATATATGTACCATATCTTCTTTATCCATTTGTCTATCAGTGGACACTTACTTTGCATTTCTATCTTGGCTATTGTAAATAATACTTCAATAAGCATAGGGGTTAATATATCTCTTTAAATTAGTGTTTTGGATTTTTCTGATAAATATCCAAAAGTGGAATTGCTGGGTTATCTGGTGGTTCTTTTTTTAATTTGGGGGGAAAACTTCATATTGATGATTTACTCAAATATGTATAGTGAAATTAACAGGTACATGTTTCAGAGACTATTTTAGACTTGATAAACTATTAGGGCTTCCATAGACATACCACATTTTCTTTTATGTGTAATAGCAAATAGCTGAAGGTCATATTTTTTAACTTCTGTTTGTGGCCAATTAGAGTCTCATATCTGATCCCATTTGTGGTCAATAGCAAACATGTGACACAGCTGGCCACATTATGTGCTGTGCAAGAGAAAACTTACTCTGTGGCAGGTAGCCTGGATAATTAACTTGGACACATGTGCAAGAAGTTCTGAGCAACTGAACCCACATTCCTAGATTATAGAACTTGAGCAATGTGATATTCTGTGGACAAGACCTGGTCTTTCTGTGGAAGTGGCCTCTATTTCACAGGAAAGTGCATTCCCCACAGGTGTCTTTCTCTTCTTTTATACTTGAGTAGAAGACTGAGTAGAGTTGTTGAATCTGGCACAGGGACAAATATTGTCACTTAGGAAAGGAAGGTAAACCAAGTTAATCCATCTCTGTTTCACATTTGATATCCTATTATACTTGGGGGGAATACACAGATTTCTAGATTTTCCTGCTTTAAAAATTATTAAAGTAAGTTTGAATTTAAATTGTACAGACATGCTTTCGACCACTGATGTTGCCATCAAGCCAACTCACCTGACTTCTGAGCAGGATGAACTATTGCCCCTTTTCCATCAAGACAGCCACAGTGACATGTGACTCAGTCACTCAGCATTTTTAATTTTACACCAGAAATCACCCTATGTGTTAATCTTTCTCCTTTATGCTTTTCTTACATATAGTTTCCAACTGGTTTATTGAATGTACTGAATGTGTTTTAAATTGCAACCTCCAAGGATAATCATTCTAGATTTTTATAATCTTAAAAGAGCTGCTGGAGCAACCATATACATTTTTAGAAAATGTCAGTAATGATAAGAGGAGCACTTGAAATAATACTAGGTGGAGGAATCAGTCAGCGTGGGTTTGAATCTTGACTCTCCCAGAGTTTAGTACTTGACTTAGTACAGTGATTTAATGAATCTAGGACTCAGCTTCTAAGAAATATTAGGAACAGCCTCAGAGGCATTCAGTGGGTATGAAATCCGTGTGAAAGTCTTTATCACGGTGTGTGGTTCCTGGTAGATGGAAAAGATATAAAAGTTTTAAAATTAATAATTAAATTAATACGTACTTGAAAGAAAATAGGTGTTATTTTAAAAGACTAAAGTAACCCCCCCCCCCAAAAGAACAACAACAAAAAACCCCACCACACACAAACCTGTACTGAGGATTAAAATACTATTTAAATTAGTGTAAATTAATCAGAAGCCAGGGGTTAAAGAGAGTCTAATTTCAAATTAAGAGCAAGCTACACTGAATTCGAGAAATTTTATCCCACCCCTTCTCCCAGGTTAATGTTTGCCGTGAGTTTTTGTATCACATCAAGGAAAGGATTAGAATTTCAAATACCCTTGACGAGCTGGAAAAATAAACTGCTGGAAACGATAAGCTGAATATTTTGACAATATTCTTTGTATAGCAAACACTGTGGAGAGATCTTACTAATAAGATTTAAGCAAAAAGACCAGCGATTATGGAATTCTTTCTATAAGTTAGCAATATAATTATAATGGCTTTGAAATGTTATGAGGGGTGTTGCAAAGAAGTAAGACACAAAAGAAGAATTTAGGAGAATTTGTATTTATAAAGTCACCAGCTCCCACATCACTTCTATGCATGACTTTGTTTAATAAATATCGAGGACCCAAATGTGTCAGATACTGAGTTAGGTTCTGGGAATACAAAAACGTAGACATAACTAGTTTCTTGCCCTCACAGAGCTAGGACCCAGTGATAAATGTGGCTGTTAAAACACTTTACCTGAGTAGTAATTTTTGTGGAAGGAAACTTGAAAAAGTGCTAAGAGCACAAGAGGCCAAGGACTCGGGAGAAAGTTTTCTGTAGTCTGACACCTAGAGAAATGGTAGGCATGAGCGGTGTTAGCAAGTGTGCGCAGGCTTATGCCTGTGTGTGCAGAAGGATTTGAATGTGTGTATGTGGGGGTGAGCAGGGGGGAGAGAGGGAGAGAGAGAGGGAGAGGGAGAGGGAGAGAGAGAGAGGGAGAGAGAGGGAGAGAGAGAGAGAGAGAGAGAGAGAGGAGTTACTTGGGCGGAGACAGTAAAGATATAGTAAGAGGCCTGGGGATGGGAGCATGTATCTGTGGTCTGTAGGGAGGAGGGAGAGAATTGGGGGACGGCAGGAGGGGTTGGCTGGGGAGGAGACTGGGCTAGAAAGTAATCAGAGACAGATCTTTTAAGCCTTTTCAAAAGCATTAAAGATATTGTTAAGGAGAAGCCACGAAATCATTTTAACCAGGGAAATATGGAATAAGGTCAGAGTTTTGATTATAGTTGTTAAACACAGTTCTGATAACTCTATGTTTTGTTAAAGTAATATCTACTTTGTGACCACATAGATAACAAATGGGATGCAACACCTAGATAAGAAATCAGCATTGAAAATTGACAAGTTTCAAATAGATTTGAAAAAAAAAAAGAAAAGAAAATAGGTAACATGAAGAAAAGGCCACAGTATTCTAGGACAGTTACTTCTCAAACAATCTGTGGTAGAAGACTGGTTTCTTTTTTTTAATCTGTCATAGACTGACACTTTTAGGAAACACAATACAGATGAATTACTTAGAAAATGAACTTTGAAAACATACATACACAATATGAGCCTCAATATTTTATTATTAGATTCAACGGACATAAAATAGTCTTTCCATAAATATAATCAGAACAAGCATAAGGTAGGGACAGAGGGAAGAGTCACAGAAACCTGCACACATTGCTCATCGAAGGCGCGACTGTGGGTGATTAAAATTTCTGTACTTATCTCATTGCAGAGCAATAAAAAAATAGGTTACAAGCCAGATTTTGACAGAGCTTTTGCATTAGGAATTAGTTTGTATATGGATAGTGATATAAAAAAATTGTTTAAATTATTTTTTAGACTGAGAAAAATGGAACCAAATTAAGTTCAGCAAGAGGCATTTAGATATCATGTAAAGAAGCATGGAGCTAAAAAAAATTTTCTAAACTTTTCTCCTGTATAGCTTTACTTTTTATCAAGGAATATTAAGCATTTGCTTTTATCTCTGGGTTCAAAATGACTTCAGTGTCATTTTGCCTGTCACACAAGGTACCCAACCCCAGGAATATTACATTGACATGTTTTTAAAGGCAGTAAGAACCAATGAATTTTACTTTTATTTTTTTCAGGAACATTGTGTTAGAGTGGCCCTGTTGAAAACTCTAGTATTACTCAGTTTACAGATACATTGTGTATTCTAAGAAACACAGGGTGATTGTACTGTTTAGTTAATATTTGCTGTGAATATGTTAGGTTATAGAAAACAGGAAAGTGATTTTTAAGTGAGCAGTTAAATGGAAATATGGAAGCCAGTGGAAGTTAAAACATCAATTAAATATAGACCAACCATAAAATTTATTAAATTTTTTAGAATTTGAAAAATTTTTGTTTTTTCTTAGGCATTCATTAATTTACTTGTTAATTAAAACTAGTCTAATTTGAAAATTTATTTTTATTGTTGAAGGTATTACAGATGTCCCCCATTCTGCCCCCCGTTGCCCCCACACACCCGGATCCTGCACTACCCCAGGCCTTCCCCACACTATTGTCTGTGTCCATGGGTTCTGCATGTATGCATAGAAGTTCTTTGGTTAATCTCTTCCCACTCCCCCCTTCCCTCTCAAATCTGTCTCTAACTAGTATCTTTATTGAGCATCTATTATAAACCTATAACTTGCCGGGAGCTGTGGTTCCAGAATATATGACCCCAAGTGTGAGAATTGCTCAATATCTAGGGAAAAGTGGACACAAATTAAAGTAAAAACTGCAGGATGAATCACTGAAGAATCCGTATTTATAATGAAAGCTCTGCTTCAGGAAAGAGCTAAACTGTTTTACACCCTCTCCCAGGACTAGGCAGATATCACTGCAGGAAGTTAGAGGCCCTGCAATATAAAATGACTGACATATGTATTTTAGGATTTAATCTCATTTCCCAAGCTTCCCAATTTTGCTTTACTTCCTTGCCTGTTGCGACTTTCCCTATCATTAGAATCTAATAATAATCAACTTGTGATGTTATAATTATAATATTAATAAAATAACTGGTTTCTTCACTGTCTGTTACGGGCTAGTCACTACAATTTGCATGTAACCCATCCAATGACTGAGAGATGTGCCCATTATACAGATGATGAAATTAAGGTAATTTGCCTACGAGTATGCAGCAGTTAGGCGGCAACGTGAGAGCACGCAGAGGCAATTCCGCTACAGTATTCTGCAGCATTAGATCATCACTGTGATGTTTCTATGGACTTGCTCCCTAATGTCCAAATCTTTTGTTTTTCTTTTTAATCCTCACATGGGGATATTTTTTCCATTGCTTTTCAGAGAGAGTGGAAGGGGGATGGGGAGGGAGGGAGGGAAGAACATCGATGTGACTAAGACCTATCGATCGGTCACCTCCCACATGTGTCCCGACAAGAGCCAGGGATCAAGCGTGCAACTGAGGTACGTGCCTTTTACTGGAGTTGAACCTGGGACCCTTCAGTCCGCAGGGCTGATTCTCTGACACTAAGCCAAACCTTTTAGGGCCCAAATCTTTTGATTGGTGCCTAACTGCTCCCCAACCTTTTGCCTTCAAAGAGCAATGTGAACCGGTGACTTCTCCAGGTCTTTATCTCTGAGTTGGCTGCTCCTCCACAAAGAATTGGTCTGTTACAGTGTTGTAGAACTGAGGGAATAGGTTACTCTAAAGCTGAGAGTGTATTTTTTTAATATCGTAACTCATTTAAAATAGCCAAGTATTCACGATAAAGACTTTTAAAAACTGTAAAGCCCTACTTTTCTTAATATCGTAAATTTGGATGAATACTTGCATTCTCTGCCTTGTGTTTGGCAAGCCTTGGGCATCATAAATTAATGAGTTTCTCAACCACTTAGACAGGAGATTTAAAACAAAGTTTACTCTCAAGATGTAACTTGAGACTGAGTTATACCACTGTTTTATTATTCCTAATGGCACTGAGTCAATCCACAGATATTTCATCCTGCAATTTTCTGTTATGAAAATTCATAATGTTAATCATTGTAATACTTTATAATCTGACCATAAACCAATGTTTATAGTCAGTTAATCATTGTATTACTTTGCTTTAGGTAATTTAGTACATTACCATAATGTAGCAACCTACTTAATATAAATTTTAAAGTGAACACAATAAAAGTAGTATAGCATTAATGTATTATTCATTCTAACCTGAAATTTTGAAATACAACTGAAGTTTGGACGGAGTTCAGATGTTCTATGACTTTGGTTTCCTTTATCTTTGCTGGGAAAGAGTGAAACTTAATGAAGGGTAGAGACGTACATTGTTATTCTACCTCCGATTTTTTATGCATCTCTTTCACAACTTCCTGTAGGCAAGAATAGCTTTGGATAACAACTACTCATTTTTGAAAGCCTGAACTCCAATTAAGGGAAATCTACCCCAAGTTAAACACCCCCCTTCCCCTAAAACACAACCTTTAATTTTGGGAGTAGCTGGCACTAATTTCAAAAAAGCAAGGTAGTGCTTCTCTAATAAAGGACTTCAAGGAATTTTTTAATAAACGCTTTGAACATTAACACAGTCATTTCAAGACACTGGAAGTGGACATTTGTTTGATAAACAAACATATATCGAGTAACTATACTATGTCCCAGGCCTAGTGTAAAGGCTTCTGTTTTACATCATTACTTTAAATCCCTATTACCGGCCCATGATGAAGGTGGAATTCTTGGAACATACAGCTTGGAAATCCCCTAATAATGCCAAGCTGTGATATTAGCTGGGATTTTAGAAAGCAGTAGAGAATAGAGAAATCTGTATAAATGTGGACCTTTCCCTCCATTTTTTATATGATAATGAAGACCATGGGTACTGTGGACATATTAATGCCTCCCAGCCACCAAAGTTTCCGCATAAGTACTCGGTGGGGCAGAAGTAGGTTTACAGTTGTTTGTATGGAAAATAACACAATGATTAATAATAATACAAGAATAAAGCCTGTGTTTTGTGTACTCACAACTGTAAACCTACTTTTGTCTCACCCTGTATGTTATGAAATGATTACCACGATCAGGGTAGTTACACATTCAGCACCCCACAAATTACCTTTTTTTGTATGTGTGGTAAGAACATTTAAGATCTACTCTCTTAACGACTTTAAAGTACAAATGCTCCTCGGCTTGCGATGGGGTTATGTCCTAATAAACCCATCATAAACTAAAAATATCATAAGTTGAAAATGCATTCAATGCACTTACCCTACCAAACATCATAGCTTAGCCAAGCCTGCTTTAAATGTGCTCAGAACACTTACATTTTCGGGATGTAACCCCATCGTAAGTCGAGGAGCATCTTTCATCGCATTTCTCTTCTTCTCACCAGAAACAGGAGACCCGGATGGGCATTTTATAGACATGGTGGGGCTGCAGTGAGAGCACAAAACACAATATCCAAGTAAATGCTGGCAACGCAGGGCGCTGCGGAGCAAGGGGTGTTTCCTCTTGTGTTTGGGTGCCCGATGGAGCTTCGGCTAACTGCCACTGACCACCCTCATGAGAGTACCACACCCCATGTCACTGCTCCGGGGAAAGATCAAAACTCAAACTTTGAAATCTGGTTTCTACAGAACATGTATTGATTTTGCACCATTGTAAAGTCAAAAGATTGTTAAGTCAATTCATTGTAAGTTGGGAACTGTACGTATATGATACAATATTGTGAACTACAGTCACCATACCGTACATGACACCCCAGAACTTTTCATCTTGTAACTAGAAGTTTGTACCATTTGACCAGTACCCCTTTTCCCCTACCCCCACCCCCACCCCCACTCCAGGCAAGCACCAACCTGTTCTCTGTTCCTGTGAGTCTGGCTTTTTTATATGCCTCACATATGGGACATCATAGTGTTTGTCATTCTCTGACTTAGCATAAAGCCCGCAAGTTTTATTCATGTTGTTGTAATTGGTAAGACTTTTTTTTTTTATGGCTGAATAATATTCCATTTGTGTGTGTGTGTGTGTGTGTGTGTGTGTGTATCACATGTGGCAATCTGTGCTAATGTGGCATATATAATATGTAACACTAATATATAATATAAACAGGGTGGGGCAAAAGTAGGTTTATAGTAGTTGGTGTGGAAAATACAATAATTAATAAATAATAATACAAGAATATACTCTGTGTTTCACATACTCACAACTATAAACCTACTTTTGCTCTACCCTTTATTTGATGTGTCCACACAGATAGGACTAGTTGGCAGATTCAAAAAATATACAGAGTATTGTTATGAATCAGAAAAAGCTGCATCTATGTAGCTTTCTGGTCCTCCAATGTTTGATGAATATCAATTAAGGGGTTTCTAACTATCAGTCTCAATATCAACAAAACTTTAGTAACATTTGCCAAAGAAAATTTTGATATGTATAGTAGAAAAATTATTCTGGAATTTCTCTGTAATGGCTGCAGTTATGTGGTTCACTTGCATTAAAAAATATATTTTCAGTGTCTTCAAGTAATTGAGTCTTTTCAGGATTATTATTCCCATAGAAACATTTTAAAATTTTATTTTTAGGTATATTTGTTCTATCTATCATGTGAATTATATTTTAATATAATTTTAAGACAGAATATGTGTCTTATACTATTTTCTTCCTTTTTAGTCCCTTCCAGAGTATGTTTGTGTTGAATATTGGAGAATAAGACATATTAACTTGATTAATTGATTGGGAAGGTTTTTTTGTTTTTGTTTTCAATATATATTACAAAATAAAAGTTTCTCTATTGAATGCTTGGACTTAGAGATAAAGATAAATGAAATAGCCAGAAACTGCTTCAGCAATGATGAGACACAGGGGGGGAGCTAGTCCACTGTTTCTAAACTTCTGCATGCTTGAATTGCCAAGTGGTCTTTGAAGAGTTTCAAAGCCAAGGCCACAGCCCAGACAATTAAATGATAATGTAGCAGGTGGGTCGGGGGTGAGACAAAGGTGTCAGTACTTTTTCAAGTTTCCCAGTGATTGCATTGAGCAAAATGTTTGGGAACCACTGAGCTATTTTATCATATATAATGGGCGTCACTTTCAAACTTGGCTTTACTCTGTTTAAAATAAATCCTTCTCAAATTAAATATTTTCATGTAATAGCCTTGTCCAAATATATACACAGCAAAGATTGAGTAGAGATTACATAATACACTGTGTATGAATGACTGTCATGGAACTGGATTGTGAGACGGTAAAATTCCACTCACCATATTTTAGAAAACAGGAGACCAATAGAAGGAGTATTTACAGAAACATAATAATCTTAAATGATTAGAGTCACTAAAAAATAGTCACAATAAAATATTTAATATGTATAGAATATTTAATGTTTGCAATATTGACAATACTATGTTATACTTCACTGTGTTTTTTACCTATTAATTTTAATCGCTAGTGTTTTTAGAAGAAGCGTATTGTGATTAGCCAGAAAAAGCAAAATTAGTACCTAAAATATCAAACTTTTTTCTCTTTGCCATGTGTTTTTTCCCCCAGTGCTTTAGTTAATGAAAGTATATGCAGACTTCTGCTGATATTAATAATCGCTATGACCACAGTAATACCTGTGACTTATTGACCATCTATTTTACGTTCTTTTCATAGATTATTTCCATTCTTGAAATTGACTTTGATATTTCCCTCTTGTATTGAAAGGGAAATGGACATTTAGAGACACTAACCAACTGACATAACTGATACTTGGCAAAGCTGGGACACTAAGCTAGAGTTGAAAGCATATGATTTTTGGCTTATTTCATCCCATGTCTCTAGTCACAATAGCTAAGTTTGTTTCAAACTTTATCCAAATTTACTATTCTTTCCAGTACGTCTGCCACTTTTCAATAGACTATGAAGATAGAGTTCAAAGAAGAATGACTTCGAACTTGGCCATGTCAAAATCCGGAAGGGGTGTGTAAATGTATGTGCATGGTTTTAAGTGTGCAAATTTTGAGTCTGGTTTTGCACATATAAGGGTGAGATAAAAACAAAAATTACATGCTGGTAGGGATTAAAACTGTTGAGCTTTTGGAAATTGGCTCATTCCTGTGTTTGCTACAACCAGTCTGGTGCTTTGTGTCACACTTCCCTGCCATATGCAGGCACATTGGCTCTTTTCCTAGGGAAATTGTTTATTTGAAATCACACTCAGAAGACACTATTGGCTAAACAGTGGTTATCCCTGTTTTCTGCCATACAGAATCTAATATTTTATAATTGTTGTACAATTCTCATGGCTTCTTGTGTTCAAGTGACAAAAATCCAACTCACACTAGCTCAAGCCAAAACAACAACAATAGAAACAAAACTGAATCAACAAGCACCACAGGTTTACTGGGAGGATTGTGGGGTAGCTCAAACACTGAAGGAACTTCTGTAAGAAAGACATTGCTTCTGGACTCTTAGAAACAGACAAGCAGGCTGTATCTCCTCTAGGCTTTCTGCGTTTCTTTATTTTCTGTATTTCCACCTGTGCTCCCCTCGTTCTGTTCTATTCCTCCATGCACTGAGCAATGCGTGTGCATGGAGGGGGCTGGCAAGGGGCCCAGGGTGAGTACAGTTTCATGCCTATATCATCTCAATTTAGGGGTCTGATAGCAAAGAACTCTCAACAGCCATATTCCCAGACCAAAGGTAAAAAACTCCAGGGAATGCCTCTGTTTGTCCTGGCTTGGGTCCCCTACTCTCTCCTGGATGTGTCACTGTGGCCAGGCTGGGTTACATGCCCAATCTCCAGTGTACTATGAGTGACACTCTCCCCCAAATCCAGAGATAGAACAGGGGGAGAGCTGAACCTGGAGGGAAAGGGAGGAGTTGTTTCTGCAGGAGGAAGAAGAAAGAATTCCTGATAAACTAAAATAGATGACAGTTGACTTTTTTATAGTAATTTACTACCCATATCTCTTGGTAGATAAGAAACAGAGTTGGCTTATGAGATTGGTGCCTTACCTACTGATTCAAAGGTGACCGAGGACATAGTTATGTTGTTGAAAACATAGTAAAACTACAAATAATTAGGTGTCTGTCATTTTGATTTTGAGTGATAAAGGTATAGAATTTGGAGTTAGAATTGAGATTAAGCCAAGGCCACTTACTCTTATTGAAATTTCATTACTTCTCTGGGCCCCATATGCCTCATTAGTTAAATGTGAGAGCAATAGTGCCTATGAGGTAGTTTTTTACATGCTTTCGATGAGATCATTTATAAAAGCTTTTAGTCGAAAACTACCATCTAGTAAATACTCAGTGTATATTAATAATAAAAACAATTAACCAAGACTACTGATAACAAAAAGAACTCTATAGTTTAATTATAAAGTAGAAATTAGAGTAAAATTTTCATTTTTAGTATATGGCCTCATTTTATAATGTGTGTGTACATATATTTATATTATATATCTGTGTGCATTTACATATTCAATATACTAGTTTAGAACTTTGAACAGCTTATTTTAAATCTGTATGAACAAGGCTTATAGAATTTCAACAATTTCTGTTAATGTCAACTCCATTGTGATGTTTTATCACTGGCAAGAACTTGAACCTGTGTAGTTTTTACATTGCAACTTTTCTTTTTTAAATTTTATTCCACATCTGTATATATTTATGGAATCCTGAACCTAGTTCCCAAAGCTTCCTCATTATGAAGAATATTCTATAAAATTCAATTGTTTTGTTTGAAAAAAGTATGAAAATCTACATATTATAAAGCTTTTAAGAATATATTTGTATTTTTCTAGACCTACACAATTTACTTTTCTGTAAATACATGAAAAGAATAGTCCATTTGACCTTTATAAAAATTGGGTGGTGTGTCCAGTAAAAACAGTATTTTAAAAGTTAGTTTCCATTTATCTAGGTGTATGGGAGTGGAGGATTAGTGCCTTTATTAAAATGATTCTATTAAAAAAATCACCAAATTTTAAAATAAAACATTTTATTTTGCAATAGACACAAAATTGTTTTTATTTTTAAGAAAAAAATATAATTGTTGACCACCAGATGGCTCCCATATTTTTAAAAATTCAGCGGGAAGAGTGAAAATTCTATTAAAAATAAATATAGATTTAAAGGGGACAAAGTTAAATAAAGAGAGTGACATAACTTTAAGTCTTAAGTACATGAAATTATTGAAATCCTTTAATTTTTGGAAACTTCTCCCTCCTAAAAAATGTGTGAAGTATATTTGAACAGCATGATACAATATACCTTTCAGGAGTTTATTGCAGTCTTTGAAAATACCCTGCTATTGGTATTTCAAGATGGAAGAATAAACATTATGTAGAAAAAATCTGCTCAAAATATCATATGATGGAATAGTTTTAAATAACACAAATGTCATGTCTCACAATTAATATATGGACAAATGCTTATGCTTTTGTGCTTACAAAATTTTCCCCCAGGACTAACTATGTATAACTAACATGACATCTTCTTTAGTACATCGCCTCTTAATATAAGTATCATTCCACAGGACATTTAACAATAATGTCGCATTACAAATCAAGGTTCTCCATAAAAGCAAGATAATTTTGACCTGCGTCAACAATGGAGCCAGTTCTTGATGTGGGACGCATTATGCGTCACAGCTCAACTGCCCACATCGCTGCTCTAGCAAATGTTTCGAAGGATGTTTTATACCAGTTTTAATATGTAAGCCATTAAGATAAAAGACCCTGCACTTGTCACTCTGACAGCTTTTTTTAAGAGGCTAAGCTGCCCAATTTGTCTTTCATTAAAAGCTCTAGTGCAGTTTTGTGATTTGTAGGCACTGAGCCGTTGAGCTTTCAGAGCGCACAGTTCTATTTTGAGAATTTTTTTGTCAATAAAAAAAGGCATGTGCTTCAATGAGTCATCCTAACAGGGCAAACTCGCAAGAAGGAGTTGACCTGTACTTCCACCCGCCGCTGAATTTTCCCTACCTTTTCTCGTTAGCACAAAGCTTGCCCCTGTGCCTCCGACCATGGAGAAACCAGAAATGTGGAGACAAGGTCTCTTTAGCCCATATGGTTTTATTTGTGTTCTGCTGGCACAGTTATAGTCATACAGTAACCAACATAAATTTTTAGTTTTATTATCACCTCTAAAAAGAGACAGAAATGTGAAAATTGAAGCCAGAAGGTTTGTATCACAGGATTAATTAGGCAGGGCCAACTGGAGTCTCACTCCGCCTGGCAGCGAGTGCCTCAAGAAGGTGCCTGCCTTCAATTATGGAGCGCATAAAGCAATTAAAAACCCTGTTTCTTTTTCCTGAGGTGTTACTTGTTACTTGATAAATCTCTTTTTTAAAATTCTCTGGGGATCTGAACTGGCTTGAGGTGCAATCTACCGGGGTAGATATTCATGAAAAATTGATTTAGCTCTAGCCTAAGTGCAATAGGTTTAAAATAAACCTGAAAGGAATGAACAGTGTGTTTCTTGGCTGACATTTTATTGGCCATTTTTTTAATGCACAAAAGACTAGATAATTAAGAATTGAGACATTATGGATCTCCACCAGGAGATATGAATCGAATTGGTCAGCCATCCCAGGCATTTTATCCTAAGTCACGCTACACATCTGATTAACCTTTTCACAGGGCGATTTGTACAATTCTATGGACAACAATGCGGGGCGCATAAGTCAGAATTAAGTGCACGCTTCCCAGAACCCACATCCCCTTTCTAATAGAGAATTGGCTCTATATGAAATTATATCCTTCTCCCTGATTTATGTCCTAGTCCTGTGGGATTTGAAACTTGGATCTGTTTTTATATTTCTCCGAAAAGAACTTTTCTTGTTTTTCACTGTGATTTTTCAGAATTACATTATTTCACTAATTCTAGAACCATCTATACGTATTCACAAGTAAGCTTCAGTTGTTTTCAGGACAGCTAGTTTTGTGGACTGGGATTTACAACTAGTACGTAAATCAGCTAGCTAATCCTTTCCTCTGAAATATAAATAATTAAAAATATGCAATAAGTACAGTGTATAACTGGTACAAAGAATAGTGCTTTATCAAGACATATGGGCTTCAGCTTTATCAATGATCTCATACTTCCTGCTGAAAAGAGAAGCAAAATATTTTTTAAATCAATAGGCTAAAAACCATGATTGTAAATACAGGAGTGTGACTTTACTTTCATTTAAAAAGCATATTATGTACGATTTAATAAAAAAACAAAGGCAGTAATAGACTTCGGTCTGTGTTATTTTCTACGGTTTGTGTTTCTGAGTTTAAATTGTAAATTTATTGAAGAAAGTTAATTATGATAAAAAATATTTTACCTCCTTTTTCTACTGGCCTCTTCCTTTTAAGTTTGAATATAATGTAAAGGTTAGGCAAGTTATTGTAAAAAGATTATTTCATAATAAAGATAATAAAATATTCTAATTGGTGGTTGTAATCACAAAAACCTTATAGCCATTAGTGAAGGCAAATTTGATAAAATGGCTTTTAAAATCTAAATTCTAGTCATGAGACATTCTAACATTCTCTTCAGCTTCTTATATTACGGTCTATCTATCATCTATTTATCTATCTATCATCTATCTATATCTATCTATCTATCTATCTATCTATCTATCTATCTATCTATCTATCTATCATCTATCTATCTATCTATCTATCTATCTATCTATCTATCTATCTATCATCTATCATCTATCTATCATCTATCATCCATCTATCATCTATCATCATCATCATCTATCTATCATCTATCATCCATCTATCATCTATCATCATCATCATCTATCTATCATCTATCTATCTATCTATCATCTATCTATCTATCTATCTATCTATCTATCTATCTATCTATCTATCTATCTATCTATCATCTATCTATCTATCTATCTATCTATCTATCTATCTATCATCTATCATTATCTATCTATCTATCTATCTATCTATCTATCTATCTATCTATCTATCTATCATCATCTATCATCTATCTAATTTCCACTTCTTAAGAAAAGAATGGTAGTCTGTTTCATTACAGGACAGGCTTGACACAATATATTTTTCCTTCTTTGTGTAATGATTTAATGGGATTAAATGTTTGTTTAGAATAGAATGACAGTATCTTGGAAAACTTAAGAAGGTGACAGAACATACTTGATATTTTTTTTTCTATTTCAGGCCTGGCTTAAAAGTTTCAGCAATAGGTACCAGAGTAGACACATGGTCAGTTTTCCTTTGGTCTTAGTAAAATGAACTACTTTGTCTTTTAAGTGAAGCAGTCTGAAATATGCAGTCTTTGACATAATTATTTCTAATGGGACATTGGCTATGGAGGGGTCTTTGGGACATAACTAATTGTGAGCCTAAGATTATGTTATGATCTCTTGTTTCTCCTTTGAGCTCCCTACTATGTTTGTTGCTTTCCTTAAAGTTCCCCAATATGGTAGATTGGACCACCAGATGGTCCAGTGGTTCCCAGCTTCTGGTATCCAAGTTTTTATATAATCCATTGCCCATGAGTGTGGGTGGGACCTGTTAACATAAGGGGCCTCACTGAGGGAATTATAAGATTATGTGTTAATGCAAAGGTGGAGGGATTTTTTAGATGCAGTCAAGCTTCCTAATCAGGGGATTTAATTAATCAAAAGGGAGATAATTCTGGCTAGGCCTGATCTAATTGGGTGAACCCTATAAAGAAGGGACTCAGGTCAGAGACTTGAAGCAAGAGAGAATTTACCTCTCCTGCTAGCCCTGAAGAAGCTACCAAGAGCCCTAGAGCTATAAGGAAATGAATTACATCAACAACCATGTAATTTTGAAAGATGATCCTGAGCTTCAGACATGACCCAAATCTCAGTCCAAACTTGATTTCAACCTTATGAGACCCTGAATAGTAAACTCAGCTAAGTTGTCCTTGACCCCTGACCCATGGAAATCGGGATATAATAAAGTTGGTTACATAGCAATGGATAACTAATACATCCAACATTACTATTCATGTCATAGGCGTCTATTTTCCATATTTTACTCAGAATATTAATTCTGAAGTATATTAATTGGTGCTACAGACCAAACTGGATAACTGAACAAATATTTGTTGACTTGCTACAAACTGTTACTTAGGTTTCTCAAAGGCTTTATTCTTCTGCTATGGGCTGTGAATATCTAAGAATTATCATAAGGAGTATGTTCCAAACTTCTCAGGAACTGTTTCTCCCCATTGGCAACTTAAGAAAGCAGTGTTCTAAAGAATCCCCTTTAGGGGATAAAGAAAAGAACTTTTGGGTCTAATTTTAATATCTATTACCGCCCCCCCCCCCCAAATTAGGAATCTGCTACTAGATCTGATTGGATAAATTAATTCAAGTTATAATTTTAATGGTGTTAAGAAAACAGTGTGATAGACATTCTGGAGCATGTTTACTTTAATATAACATTGAAAACATAGAGCTCTGACCAGAAGAAACGTATCGCTACTAATGGAGTGTTTCATAAATTCCAAAACGATTACTCCATCCACTATAGAATTGTTAAAATTCTTAATTATAAATAAAATTGAAATTTGTAATCTGGTTACATCCTTGCTAAAGCCCAACATCGGCTAACCTTTAGCCTGTAACTTGGTACTTAAGGTGGTTGTCCACATATGATAAAACACATAGATTATAGACTTTGTCCCCAAGATTTTACGCCTGACATTTCCTTTAAATGAAATGGTTGGAAAGTGAAAGATGTTGCCAGGGAAGCTTTTCCTTCTCTTCAGAGGCAGAGCCACTTTTCATGTCCATCTGCCGCTTACCTAATAAAGTTCCCATGGAGTCAGTTTGCTTCCTACCTCCTTAAACGTTTTTGTTCCCACTGGGCTTTCTGAGATCACTGCTGCAGAATCAATGGGAAGAATTTCTCTCTCCCTTTCTCCCTTTTCATTGCCTCTCAAGACTAGAATATAAGTCTGAATGGCTGGAAAAATAAAATGAGTGGAAATGGGCACCATTAGTAATGTTTAACTGAATTAATTAATTAAATATTTTTTTTTCACACTCTGGCGGTTAATTTATTTGTTCAAGACTCATATTGCAAGCATTACTCCAAGCATGGGCTGTGATCCTGTGAGCCCAGATTCACGTATTTAGGGAGATAAAAGCAAATGGTGATGCATGTACATGGATGGAATTAAAGGTTCATGGTTAATCACACTGTAGTTTTTAAATCTCCGCAACCTAGAGCCCTGCAGTCACGGTCTTTGAGATCCTTCTGCGTGTTCCACAGGGTATGTGCGCTTTTCTTGAGCTGAGCAAATTCACCATCCTTCAGTTTCTAGGTGATAACCCTGGTTAATCCCTGAGCATTCAGGATACACGGAAGGCTCAGGAAGGCTTTGTTCTCATGCCATACATCCCCTTCACCACCGTTGGCACTGGATGAATCCTAGGTAAATTTTTAAATATGGATTCAATAAGATCAGCCACACTTGATCCAATAGCCCAGTTGATGTATCCTTTTAGCTTGATGACTTCATAGGCGCTTTCAACTATCATCTTATGCACTTCCTTCCAATTTTCACTATCATTGTCTGTCTCCATTTCTGGATTCAGTTCCTGGAGAGAAACGCCTGCCACATTCACTACACGCCACACAGCCACACTTGAGTTGCCATGTTCTCCCAAAATCCATCCATGGCAGCTGCTGGCATGAATGCCAAGTTTTTCAGCCATAAGGTAGCGAAATCTAGCAGAATCCAGATTGCATCCACTTTCAATCATTTGGTGCTTGGGTAATCCACCTAGCTTCCAGGTAACTTATGTGAGAATATCCACTGGGCTAGAAACCACAGTTATGATGCAGCCAGGGCTGTCCTTGATGATCCGGGGAATAATGAACCTGAAGACACTGACATTCTTCTGCACCAGGTTGAGGCGACTCTCTCCCTCTTGCTGGCAAACTTCTACCACAATCTTAGAATTGGCGGTCACAGAGTAATCTTTAACTGCCACAATTTTAGGTGTCTGAAGAAATAAGCTCCCGTGCTGCAGATCCATCATTTCTTCTTTGAGTTTATCTCCCAAAACATCCACCAGGGCAAGCTCATCAGCCAGAGACTTTCCCAGAATGCTGATGGCACAGCCACGCCAACGTGTCCAACACCCATGACAGTGATTTTATTGTTTGGGACTGTTACCTCTTCTTCTGCAACTGGTGCAATCAGTTTTTCCTAAATAGTCACCATTGTGAACCAGAGAGAGAAGGCCCTCCAGAGCGTAGTAAGAGTCGCAGCAAGAAGACAATGTCAGCTGTGTGCGTCTGACAGAATCAATTTAAATAGTATGTCTTTTATTTTAATCTCCCTTATTAATTTTATTTAGTCTAGACCTTTAATCAACCATTGTAATATAAGACTCATATAGAAATCTGGAGTCAGTTTGTTTCTAAGTACCTTAGTGTCTTGTTTGTTATTTGCATGACAAAGGTATAGGCTTAGAATATTCTAAAAATCTCATTGTAAAATGAGAATACTGGAGAATTTATCAATATTTCAAGGCATTCCTAAACTTCAGATTTATCTAAAGATCAAGTTGTACAAAGACATCAGTGTCTTTGACACACTCTTTTCCCTTAAATCCTTAATGCCCTAGTATTGTTTTCAGATATAACAATAGTAATTCTCCTCTCCGTTCCCTGAAAACCATTATGAACTAGAAGATGAATTTCTATCTACATGCCTATGCTATGATGGTATTGTTACAAACCAGAGGGTGCTTCATAAATACAAAAGAAATTGGACTTTATGATAGTTCTAACTCAAAATGTCTCAAATCTGGCACCAATGATGTTTGAGCCAGTATTTTTTTCTTGTAGGGGGCTGGCCTGTGTATTGGAGGGTGTTTAGCAGTATCCCTGGTCTCTACCTACTAGATACCAGTCTCTACTCTTCTGGTTGATACAGTGTCTTCAGATACTGCCAAGTGTTTTGTGGGGAGCAAAGACCCTCCCAGTTGAGAACCACTGTCTAATTAATTATACATCTTCCACAGTTTGGAAATTGATCGGCTTCATTTTAATTTGGTTAATATATTTTGAAGGTTTTCTCTCATTCGTGGTGATTTGGTGTGGCTTTGTTTGCTGCGCTTGATTCATGTTAACAATAAGGACACACATCTAAAACTGTTTGGCCCAGTGAAAAGCATTTTAAGTTTGAAAGCACTTAAAATTATTGTCAAAATACTGAGGATACTTAGGGAGTGTGGTCATTGGCAGCAGTTGAGCCAGCACAAAAGCATAGTTTGGAGACTCATTGACCTTATGAAGATGTCCTGAATTGCTCTACTTGGGCTAGAAATTAATGAATGGGCTTCTGATTTGATTGCTTGAAAGAATTACTTTGCCCATATTCCCTTTGCTTACTTTTCTTTAACTGCAGCAGGGGGAATTGAGCAGGTGTTGCTTATGCATAAAGAAAAATTCTTCTCTCGTTTATGCTTTTGCCTTGTAAGATTATCTTAGAAACAAATTATTATCCTGGCGGGGTGGCTCAGTTGGTTTGAGTGTCATCCCACACACCAAACAGTTGCGGGTTTGATTTCTGGTTGGGGCACATACCTAGGTTGCAGGTTCGATCCCAGGTCGAGGTGCATATGGGAGGCAACCAGCCGATCCATGTTTCTCTCTTAGGTGAGGATTAGAAAGGAACAAATTACCTTATATGCTCTTGTTAACTAGTTAGAGAATTTACTTACCTCATTCCAAGGTTTCAAGTTCTGGAAGAGGGCACACAACAGGATGAAAATCCTCTGTTTTGCTAATGTGCGGGTAAAACTAACTTAAAGGAAAAAATGGGTTGGAAAAAAAAAAAAATTACCAAGGGAAGTGGAAATTAGGCCGTCAAAATGGGAGGGATAAACAAACAAACAAAAAAGTTGGCTGGTGGCTTGACACCCAGGCTCAAGCATAATGACTTTCTCAGGCTGCAAGGAATTTCAGGGAGCATGAGAGAATGAATCTTATTTCTTTCAGGATTTTTGTAGGAAAACTGCCTTCACCCTGAAGGACTTACTGGTCTTTAATGTAACGTATCCCTCACTTCATATCCTCGAAGTGCTTGCCCCAAGGGTCCTCCCCACAGGACCAGGGTATATGTATGGATTAGGAGGCTTCTTGCATCGAGCCACGTGCTGCGCTCAGGAAGCTCTCTCTAAACACCCCAACGTAGTGCTGATCCCAAGCCACTAGTCTAGATTCTTTTGTTCCTTGTAAGCTATTCCAGTGCCATTTTTCTTTGCATTCTTTCACTCTTTGAAATGCCCAGAGAAAGAACCAGGGTACTAGCCACCTGCTTCCTCCTAGGAGGCTCTTCTGTATGTGTGTAAATTCATGGACAGACAGACATACATTTGGGAAGGGCACTAACTTTACCCACAATCCATTTCAGAAGCCTGTCAAGCAAAATTTTGTATATTCTCTTTCATACCAGTAAGTAGATATTTTTCTGCTGCTGAATATTACTCTATCAATTTTTCCCAAAATAAGGAATAAAGGATAAATTTCACCGTTCACCTTAGCAGGAAGAATTTGCCTAGAATTTAAAAAGAGAGTTTTTGAGCTATAAAATCTTAAGATTAAATTTCCGCCATAGATTCTATTCCCCACATTTTAGCAAGGTCATTTTGATATGCAAGTACATAATTTCCTTTGGATTCATGATACAGCTAAATCATTACAAAGGCTGTGTTGTAGCAAATGTTATTTTGAGGTTACTGTGTGTATAGAGAATGGACATAGAGAGTGCCTAAATGGATGTTCTGTGGTTTGAGGATCCTTTCTGGAAAGAGTAAAATATTACTCACATTTTTGTCTTCCCCTAACTTTTATATTCTTTTTCTTTCTCACCCGAATTAAAAGTAGTTTAATCTTTCAGACCTCTCTCTCTCTCCACCCCCTTCTCTCTGACACACGCACACACACTCAGCTTCTCCCTGTCATCTTTTCCGACTCTTCAATTGAACCTCTACTCTGTTCCTCTCTACTTCTTTACTATTCATTCTTCAACTACCTGTGGCTCTAACAATCTGGCTTCTGTCAGTTTGCAAATCTATTTTTGCTAAGGCCACCTTTGACTTCCCTGTCGTTAAATGTAACAAGCAATTATCGGCTGTATCTTATTTGATCTCTCATTAGCACTCACCTCCATGGCCCCTCTCTCTTGCATTGGCTTACAGGTCACCGATTTCCTTCTACCTTTATGAACATATTTCAAAGACTTTGTTGCTGGCTTCTGTTCCTCTGTCTAGCAAATTCGGAGTTCCCAGGATTCTTTTCTAAGCCTCTAATGTTTCATGTCACATGCTTGCCTATTCAGTCTCATTCATTCTTACATGGTTTCATTACCTCCCAACACAGAAGACTCCTACTTTAGTTATTTATTGTTGCATAACAAACCACTCCAAAATTGAGTAGCTTAAAACAACAACTATTTTATTATTTCTCACTAGTCTTGGTGTTGACTGGGCTGAGCTGCCTTGCTTTCTTACTCCGTATGGTACCTGCTTTGGCCGCAACATCCCTGGGCTCAGATGTGCTGGACAAGCAAGACGTTCTGCTCACACGGCTGGCATTTGACGCTGCCTAGTGGCTGGGACTTCATCTGAGACTGTCAATTGAGACATCAACATGTGTCCTATGCATGTGGCTTGGGCTTTGTATAGCATAATGGCTGAGTTCCAGGAAATGTTCCAAGAATGAGAAATCCTAGAGGGAGGAAATAGGTGCTGTAAATTCTCTGAAGGAGTGAGTCTGTGATTGGGGCATTGTCACTCTCACTACATTCTATTTGTTGAGCTGTCACAGGGTCAACCCAGATTCAAGAGGGAAGGGAAATAAACTCCACATGTTGATGGGATGAGTAATGAAATGTATTTGGCCGTCTTTAGTCCAGCTACAAATTATTTAAATGTATCCTACATGCAAAATACCCACACCACTCCTCAGGATACCCAAATCTTATCCCATTATTGCCTCAAGCTCAGAGAACGTGATCTCATTATTTAAATCAGGTCCAGGTGTGAATGAGCTCTTCTGGCTCCTCTTGATTTGAAAAACTAAGAACTAGAAGACATCTGACCCCCACAGACTCAGTAGGTAATGTGACAAGGACAGAAGAATTTAATAGACACCTTCATTCAAAAAGTAAGGAGGCAAATAGCAGTTCATAGAAATCTTGGAATTTAGCTGGACACGTCAGTTCCTCAATTAGGGCTCCTTCTGGCTTTCTTGGATTGACTTTCTATGCCTCTTGGCTTACGTGCTGGGCCCCTGGCTCTCCCAGATGAGCCGTTCTTTTTCTTAAGAGATACCCTATGTGTTTAGCTGAGGAGCTTTCTCAGGCTGTGCCCTGCTTGCTGGCAGTCAGGGGTCTCAAAGGCCTCTTTTAATTCTGAATTATCACTGTTCCTTTCAGTACAAGCTGGTAGAAAACTTTGTGGGCTTCCTGAGTACCAAAATATAGTCAATACTATTAGACAAAAGAGACAGACATTTTTTTTGAAAAAGAGGCCCTTCTCTACCTTCAACTGAGAGATAGAAACCTTTTGTCTAAAAGAAAGTGTCAAAGAGGGACAGTCTTAGATCCTTCTCAGTTCTCAATCAAGGTTTTTATAGGCACACAATTAAGATTGTGATGCTGAGTATATTTTTTCTGACAGTGCCTTGTACTATTTGTGGAATAAACCACTTTAGAAGATCCTTTTAATAATAACTAATGTCCAATTATTTACAATTTATTTATTTTGGGGGGCAAACATGGATAGATTTGACACAGGCAACCAATCTTAATCTGCAGTGACCTAGTGACAACAGATCTATCTCTTGCTTGGAAAAAAAAAAAGTAGAGGGTTAGAATAATCTATTTCTATAGGTCAAAGTTTTCAGAGAACATAACAAAGCATTTTATTTACAGCTTTTACTCTCTAGGTACCATCCCCCAATCTACCTGTCTCTAGTAACAAATCAATGGATGAAGTTTAAAGTATCATAATTTCCTGAAGTATGAAGCAGCATTTTTAAATTTCTTCACATCAGCTCTTTGGAAAGGATATAATTAAGTAAAATGATTTGCTATTTCTTCAGTTGCTGGATCAATTATTAATTTAAACTGGAGCTATATTTTTATGACAATTACCACAGACAGATTTGCAAACAAGATAATGTTATCTATTACTTGATCAAAATTCAATATGCAAAGTGTTGACAAAATAAGCTTAAGAAATATGACATTACTAATCACATTTCATAGCAATGAGATTCTAAATGCTTTTAATCAACTAAGCAACATCAAAGCAAAAGTAAGCAGGTTAAATGGAAATTAGAATATATTTCATGTAAAGAACTTTTGAAGTTATAAATAACTTGAGCCTACAGGAAAGGAAAGGGAGGAAATATGTACATTGAAAGCTACTGTGTTACTTGGTTTTAGAGAATATAAATTGCCTTCTAGATATATTTTCATTAATGTTAAGACTTAAATTCTATGGAAAGTATTACATAATTCTGATATCTAATTTTTTTCTGCATACAACAGGTGATTTTAAGTTTTCTTCTTTAAAAACTTAAGCTTTTTAAAGCTTAGTTTTGTGACTGGCCAGTAGTTTGGGGAATAGCAGAGCTGACTTCTATTGGATGTTATTGTGAGCATCTCCTTCCGATATTTTGTACATTACATAGGCCATGATGAGAGTATTCATACCATGGGAATGAACAAACACTGCAAATAAGAGTTCCCTGTCTTCCCAGAGAGCTGATTGCAATTTATTTACCAGCATTACAACTGTTTAGTTGGTAGAGTAAAGGCATACTTTATAATTGGAAGTCAAATACAATAACTTGTCATACTTAGGGTCCTTCAGTCAAAGTAAGTTCAACTTGAATCAAATTTATAACAAAATGGTGGTTCAACCTCTTCTTTCAATGATAGGGAAAAAACAAAGCAAAACCACTATCCAAATATTTTCGTAATTTCTTCTTTGGAAGCTCTACAATTCTTTCCCCATTAATACAAATAATTCCATATTTCAAAGTTTCCAGATGAGAAATTATGAGTTCGTTAACTGTCCATATTGTAGGAATGGCATTTAAGGCTGATTTACAATCTTAAATAGCTTAATATGGAAGTAATTTCCAATCAAAACTTTGAATACATAATAGAAATAAAGGCTCAATATAGGAGATCTATAGAAACTAACCAGTACTAAAAACTCTATGCTTTGTTCAGGAAAACGTTTGACATTTTTTCTTAAATCAAATGTTTTGTGTGTTAATAGCAATTATATTTATTAGTTCTATGGCTGTGTGTATTCTTCACTCTTTGTGTGTTGTGTTCAGGTGCTTATGTGAGCTCACTTCTACATGGTTCAGCTAAGATATTTTGCTCCAGGGGTAGCCTTCTATAGTATATGGATTCTACCACCCAATGTTCTATATTCATGCTAATTTGGAGAACATATTAATGCATCTATGCCAAATGGTCAGAGGTAAATAGATTTGTGTGTAAATCTTTACTCTTGATTTTTGATTATACTATGTAGTTTTGTCTAATGTTAAAACTATTATAAATTTTAAAATATTTTTGTTTTATTTAGATATAATTAAAATATAACATTATATATATATGTTTGAAGTGTACAAGCTGCTGATTTTATACATTTCTAATATTCAGTATGATTATCACCTCTATCATGTCCCATAATTATCATTTCTTTTTGTGGTGGGAACAATTTAGATCTGCTCTCTTAGCAAGTGTGAAGTTTGCAATACAGGATTGTTGTCTGTGATCACTATGCTGTGCGTTGGGTCTCCCAAACCAGTGTTTCACTGGTTGCAAGTTTGTCCCATTAAGCAACATCTCCCCAATTCCCTCACCCCCCACCCCCTCATAACCATTATTCTACTCTCTGTTTTTGCAAACTTGGCTTTTTCAGCTTCCACATATAAGTGATATTATACAGTATGTCTTCCTCTTTCGGACTCATCTCACTTAACATAATGCCCTCCGGGTCTATCCACGCTGCAAACAGCAGGGTTTCCTTTCTCATCGCCTGGGTATGAGCTAACTTCCTGTCTATCAGAGCTTGCTGGCTCTTTACAGTGGCATTTGGAAGCACACATGAAGAACTGGCCATGGAGCAGAGAGACACGTGGGTTTAGCACTAGGGGCACTGGGAGTGTTGACACTGGTAGGGAGATCCTAGGGTATGGTAGTGCCATATCTCATGGGGGACTTACTGCTCAGATCAGCCAGTAGGAACTGTACCTCTTTAATGCCCTTGATATTCTTATCTGCCTTTTTCCAGACCTTCTCCCTCCTCTTAGTCATGGATGTCCCCCTCGGTGCTCTGAGTGCTCCTGGAGAGAACCTGCTTTTCCAGCTACACCTGGAACCACTGGATCAGCTGTACACCCACCCAGTGCTCTCCTTTTCCTGGTGGGAGAGCCCACCACCTCCTGCTGGTTCAGCCTGTGCAGTGTTGCCTTAGGGGTGGGCGGCACTGGGAAATTTCCTCTAAACATCTCTGCTCCGTCCCAATTCATGTTTAACAAACAAAACAAAACAGTCTTTGATTTCAGAGAGAGAGACAGAAACATCAATGATGAGAGAGTCACTGATCATTGATCGGCTGCCTCCTGCATGTTCCCCACTGGAGATCGAACCCACAAGCTAGGCATGTGCCCTGACCGGGAATGAAACCGCGATCTCCTGGATCCTAGGTGGATGCTCAGCCACTGAGCCACACTGCTGGGCCATGTGTTTTTTTTTTCCCCTCTCCAATGGCGTGCTTCAATTTCCCTTTGGAAAAGCTGGACTTTTATTTCTCTCTTGTCTGTGATTTTTCTGTACAGGTCAGTACTTCCCAAGTTTTTTTCTTGACTCTGGCAAGAAGGGTCGGGGTAGGTTTGCTGCTCTGCTTGTTCCATAGCCCATGAAGAGGTCTCCTGCCTGTCACCAGATGCCCTGGAATTCAGGACTCTTCCCGAATCCCTCGGTGTGTTGTGCTAGATCCTACAACTCCCACCCAGATGCTTGTGTTCATGGATAGATGTCCATTTCTTTGTTGAGAAGGAGTGAAATAACAGAGAAAAATCTTATGCCACATAATACTAAATCCGTGTTAAAAATATTGCTGATTATGAGTTTTTAGGCACGAGGTATGCACCATTCAAAATTCTAAATATAAAACCATTAATGGAAATGAAACTGGTGAACATTTATATACAAATGACTCAAAATATCAGCTAGTCACATAATTTTTATGTACAAAAGGTTTATAAAACATTGAGGCAATTAAAAGAAGTGTGGAGCCTTTTTTTTTAATTGAAAGAAATAGTGAGCTTTAGAATAATTCAGACTTTGAAGATTGGCCTAGGTTTGAATTCCATTGCCATCGCCTGACACTTTGACTTTTGAAAATCAGATTAACATTCTAAGCCTCAGATCCCTCAACTACAAAAGGAGATTATTCATATGAATAAATGACAACACATACATCAGCTTTAGAACAGTGCCTCTCATATAATTAGCATTCAGTGAACATGAGATAATACTTATTATTAAAATACATAATTAAGAGCAATTTAATATGGAAAATATAAAATAAAAAGATAGGGTATAAAATTGTAAGTATAATAGGAATTAAATACTGTATCCATTATTTTATGTAATAATGTGCGCATATGCTTTATTGTTGAATATGTAATATTTAAATGTTCCTATAAGATAAAAAATGGAACATATTTATAAGAATATCATTAGGATAATTAAAATTTTTTCTGTATACACTTGTTTACTTTCTACCCTTCTACATTGAACATGTATTATATAATGAAAAAATAGAAATCTGCAAGAAAATAATTTTATGATATGAGTTTTTTCTTGGTAGATTTTCTTGAGGAAAATTTGTTTTGGATACACAAATAAAACACCTAGTGGTTAATAAGAGCTTGAAAAAATACCAAACATTTTGTCAAATAAATTCTTAAAATGTGAATTTTAAGATCCTCTAAGTCATAGAAACTATAAAAAACCTCTTTGATATGTTAAACAGGTTTTGGCTTGGCTAAATTATAAATATTGCTTGTCACATTTTACACAGGCTTTTTCATTTTTTACAAGTTCTTGTGTTCACTCTTTCTAATCTAAATTACAATGTTGGAGAAAGAAATGACATGAGATAAGGGAGAAAGCTCAATTGTGTGTCCACGAATGACTCACAAGGCTGAGCAATTCGCTTACTGCAGTTGGATTTGCTTTCATCAAGAGTGATGACTGGACATTAAATAAAAATTTCATAAATCTCCAAGGACAAGAATTTCCTTCAAGTTAACATGTAAGCTTGAATACACCATCTACTCTGTGCATTTTAAATTTGAAAAATTAGAAAAGGATTTCTGAGGAGGGGTATTCAGAATAACTTACAAGTTTTATTTACAAGATAGGAACAGTTTTCATCATGACAGCTCTGTTATAATTTGAGTCACTGAATTTTGTAACTGGGAACTATCTTAGCAATTAAACCCAAATGTCTCATTTTACAGATGAGGAAATGGGACCAAGGAATCTTTAGGGTTCTCTGTATGTAGCATCATGTCATCTGAAAATATTGACACTTTGACTTCTTTCTTTCCAATTTGAATATCTTATATTTCTTTTTGTTTTCTTATTGCTGTGGCTAGGACTTTCAATATTATCTTGAAAAATGGTGGTGAAAGTGGACATTCTTGTCTTGTTCCTGATTGTAAAGAAAACACTTTCAGCTTTTCATTAAGTATGTTAGCTGTGGGTTTGTCACATATGAACTTTGTTATGTTGAGGTATGTTCCGTCTATTTCCATTTTGCTGTGAGTTGGTTTTGTTTTATCATAAATGAATGATAGATTTTGTCAAATGCTTTTTATGCCTCCATTGATACAATCATATGATTTTTAGCTTTTATTTTATTTACGTGGTGTATCATGTTAATTGATTTTCGGATATTGAACCAACACTGCATCCCAGGGATAAATTCCACTTGATCATGGTGAATGATCTCTTTAATGTATTGCTGAATTCAGTTTGCTAATATTTTGCTGGGTATTTTTAAATCTATGTTCATCAGCGATATTGGCCTGTAATTTCCTTTATTTGGTAATGTCTTTGGTTTTGGTATCAGGGTAATGCTGGCCTTGTGGAATGAGTTTGGAAGCATTCTTTTCTTCTCAATTTTTTGAAAAGTTTGAGGATGGGCATGAAGTCTTCTTTAAATATTTGGTAGAATTCACCTGTGAAGTCCAGGACTTTTGTTTATTGGGAGTTTTTTTATTACTGGTTAATTTTTTTTGCTAGTTGTGGTCACTCGATTCTCTAGATTTGTTGATGTGAATGAGGCTCTCTGATAACCTTAAGAAAGGATAACTCTACCAGATGATCATGAAACAGTACAGGACAGGACACTGAAAGAATGAAAATTTTCTGTGAATAGAATGATGGATTGGTTGCTGGGAAGGCATATGAGGTAGTAAAAATGGAGGGTGAAATGTAATAGCTGTTGTATATCATAAATTAATGAAAATTAGGCTTATTTTTGGAAACTGAAGAGACAGTTGTAGAGGAAAGTCTAATCAAAAGAACCAGAGTAGAGTGTGCTTGTGAAGGATTAAAAAATGGTCACTGAAAATGCATTTTGATACCATATTATCTAGACTGCATCATACTTTTTATGTCTAAATAAGTAAAATATAATATTTGCTTTGTGAACAAGAACAAAAAAGACTGTGAGTCAGGCTTAAATCTGAATTTTACCCCACGGAAGCAATAAAAAACACCCATAAATACACCAGTACAAAGAAAGAGCGAGGCATGGGGGTATCTTGAGTTCAGTTAACTTGGCTTTGAGCACTACGTATTGTTGTTAGAGCCATTGCTCGTGAGCACTACTAGGAACAAGGTAAAGGGTCTAATTGCCTCAGTATCCCCAGCACTTAACACACCCTGGCATAAGGTAGCGCGCAGAATGTTTCTTGAGTTGGATGCATGAGGACACACGTTTCTCTTGTCTTAATTTTTTGTTTTTTAGGTTATTTAAATGGAAAGTAAAACAGTTTTTCGAGATCCCAAAGTTTGTTATGAGCAAGTTAGTTAGTGCCTTTTCAAAGATTCTTTGGAAATATACGGTGATAGTTCATGGAATATTAATGTTTAAGCTCTTTGGAAATAAGAATTATAGACAGGGACACTAAAAAGACAAAGTCAAGAAAGTTTGACCTACAAAACTGTATAATGTGAGGTTTGGCTGATGCAGTAACATTATTCTATTCCTTCCCAAATGGTTCAGAACTCTCTGCTCTTCCAAACTGCTGGAGCAAATACATCCTTGACCCACAAGGAAATGTTTCATCTCCTAGTTTAAAGGCTGTTTAAAAATAACGACTTTGCTTTTAGCAGTCAGTGCTCTCCTCTGAAATACTCTGCTGATTCACAAAGCTGTCTGAGAAATTCATGGTGTCGCTGCAATATCAGCCTGAATGAGGGCAAAGTACCCATTTGGTGATCAGAAAATTTACTTTATTGGCTAGAGGGCTACTCCCCTTTGATATAACGAAAGGCATTAGAAAATCTATTATGGGTGAATTATATTCTGCAGCCACCATCTTTTCTTGTTACAATTAGTATTTCATTTTAATTGTGCTGCTGTATAATTTCTTATGAAAAGATACTCAGTGTGAACTCTGAACAAGATTTTTTATTTTTTTTTACTATAATAGACTTTGTCCATGGAATATTTTCCTACTCTTCCCTGGGTCATAAAGAGAGGTAGAGAGATTTTTTACTTTATGTGGTCAAAGTTAGGCAATATTTTAAGTGTTTCCCCTTATATCTACTTCTTTTGGGGTTGTTCTTGTCAAAGGAAAATGGATATATGCACCTTTTTCAGTCAAGCTGTATTGTCTAATGCCTAGTGAATTAGAGTGTGGTTGTCTCTCAGGCCATTTTGTATAGGTGGTCATAGGAAACATGTTCATAGTTTTTTTCATAAAGTGAAGACAGTTTCTCCTCCTAGAGGAAATAACAACTCAGGTACTTCTTAAGAATCTTTCCTATTTTATTAGACATTCATAATAACTGCTCTTTATAGCCTCCCCAATCCTTCACCATTTCTTCATTTATTGAGCAATCATTCACTTTTTATATGATAGGTGTGTGAGACTTTAAAAAAAAAACTGCTGGTTAAAATATGAATAAAACATTCTCTGTCCTAACAAGCTCAGAATATTTTGGGAAGGACAGACATATAAGCAATTAACTTATGCTCAAAGAGTTTTTGGAGTGATTTCTTACTAAGATCAGGGAAGACTTTGCTGAAGTTCTAGAATTTAGAAGTGAGCCTTGAGGGGAGAGGGCATTTTGGGCTGAGTTAGCACAGGTGTAGTGTCATTAAAAAGTACGAACAGTCCAAGTAGCAATGAATAATCTTCTGTGTCTAAAGAGCAGAGAAATTGATGAGACTGAAAATACATGTTGGGTCCAAGTTATTGAGAGCTGAATAAATAATTAAAATGGTTGATTTTATTCTTTAAGCAGTGGGAGTCATTGAAGGTTTTTTAGGAGAGGTGTAAAAGGTCTGACTTAAAGTTTAGGAAAGTAACTCATAGCTATGTAGAGGACAGGCAGGAAAGTCAAAGACAGAAAATATGGAAAAAATGCTAGTTAGGTGTTTCAGTAGGAGAAAAATAGACTTTTTAAAATACTTTCTTTGCAAAGAAGTATTTTTACTGACTCAATGCTATTTGGTAACCACTGTCTTAGATGTTGGATGAGAGCAACTTTCATCAGTCACTGGTCACCAATCATTAGACCTTGGTAATCTTGAGTCTTGTTATTGAATGAACTGCATTCCCCTAAAATTCATATGTTGAAGCCCTAACTCTCAATGAGACTATATTTGAAAATAGGTCCTTTAGGGGAGCAATTAAGGTTAAATGAGGACCTAAAGGTGAGACCCTAATCCAATAAGACTGGTGTCCATACAAGGACAAGAAGATACACCAGAGATCTTTTTTTTTCTTTCTGTGAGTACACAGAGAAAAGGGCATGTGAAGAGACAGAGACAGGTAGCTGTCTACAAGTCAGGAAGCGCAGTCTCATCAGAAACCAAACCTGAGGACACCTTGACGTTGGACTTCTAGTCTCTAGAACTGTGAGAAAATAATTTTCTGTTGTTTAAGATACCTAGTCTGTGGCATTTTATGGTGGTAGCCAGAACAGACTAATACGGGCCTAGAGTAAAAGCCTGCTTGTCTTCAAGTTCCATATTGCTTCCCTTTCTCTCTCTATGGATATGGTTCTCCAAATCTGAGGCATGAGAAACCAAGAAGCACCCATTAGAATATTCCTCCTCTCAGATTCTCGTGGCATTTCGGAGGGAGTAGATTTAGAGATATTTGTCTACATAGAAACAACTGGGTTTAGAGATAAAGGAAAGACAACATCTCCTATTCCATCTGCATTTCTTAATCTTTCCTCATGATTATTCTTCTGAAATCAACCTCTTCAATGAGGCGTGTGCTTTTCCATCATGGACCTGACCTCAGGTAGGTTTGGTGTCCCTGGCTCCATGGCTGCACTGTTCTATTTCTCTTTGACATCTTGGATGCCACCTCACTTCTCACCTGATTTCTTTTTCTTGTTAACACCTTGTCATTGTTCATATATTCTAAGATTCTGTCTGTGGCTTCTGCTTCTTTTTTGGCTAGGGGAGATTGCTGCTGAGATTTCTTTTAAAATTATTTGACTTTATATCTGAAATGTATAAATGGACAGTCCTGTACCCTGGAGTTTCATGTACATAAAAGCCCTTTGTATATTTCAAGTTAAATGTCTTAACCACAGTGTAATTCATTCATGTAAGTTTGTATAGTTGACAGAGCATATTCTTATATATTATCTACAGGGTGGGGCGAAAGTAGGTTTAAAGTTGTGAGTGCTCGAAACAGTTTATTAATTATTGTATTATTTTCCATAATAAGTATAAATCTACTTTTGTCCTACCCTGTATGTATTTATTTTGCCTCATATCACTACTATAAGGTATTAATTCTATTTTATATTTAGGATGCTGATGCTCAAAGAGATTAGCTTTTCAAGTCATGAAATAAGTCAAATAAGCAAAGAATATTCAGATGTCAAGCACAGAGATATATAAATGTGCCCAACACTTCCCTAAGTGTCCCAAACTGGTCAAAACACTTCTAAAATGGAACTTTTAGTGTTACTGTTATTTGCAATTTGCCTCTTTTCCAATTTCTTAGTTAACAGTACTATTATTGACTAAACAAATGGTCCTTAAAGTTGATTCTAAATTTAATGCTTATATGAAATCACTTACAAAGTTGTTAATCATTCTGCATTCCCCCAGGTCGTTGGAAAGAACAAATGAGAATGAAAAAACAGCTTATTATATCCATACTCAGTATTTTTGTTAAAGCCAGTGAGAAGTTGTTATAGTATTTAAAGATAATTTGTCTAAGTTATATAGTAAAACAACTTGATTTTTATTTCTATACTGTTTCCTATTTTCAAACCTCATAATTATCACACAAAATAGGAATAATACTGGTACTATCTCATATTATTATTGGCCTTTGTAACAGTTCAACTCAGGTTTAAAAAAAAAACAATGGAACAAAGTATTGTAAGTTAATACATTGCCTTATGTGGTCTTAAAAATTTAGGAAGTAATATTGGTGACTAGTCACAATAATATAAGGAAGACTAAACATGTCTTAATGAAAATAAATGTTTATTCTGGTCTGGAAACCATTCCTTATTTGATCATCCTTGGAAAATATAAAATGTCAGAGCCATTATTTTTTATTAACTGGATCTGGCATGGGCATAAATAGTAAATTGAACTATGGTGGGGTTTTTTTGTGGTGGGCTTTAAGAGAAAATTAGGCTGAAAAAATATTCAGACTTATGTGATGTACTATAAGTACTTATGTATAAGTGAAATCAAGTTTTGATAAAAGTTTTATAAATAAGTATCTCAGACAATTTTGATAAAATACAAATAACCTGTCTTGTCACACAAGGAATAGTTTGTATGTCTGGCTCATCACAATTTTAATTGTAAATCTCAGGAAATGCAGAATATGACAATTAAGTTAGGAAGTGCTCAATGGATTGCAGAGTAGTAAATTTTATTAAATTTCTTCATAAAATAACATTGACAAATAATCTAATACAGAGCTGTTTGTGCATTACTAGGTATTACTGAGGGAACAAATAGGCAGCTCCAAATTCACTCAGAGGATGAACTCTAGTTTGTTCTCAGTAATTTACTTGCTCTGTGATATAATCTTAAAAGTTATTTGGTTCTCTATACAAGGAAGCAGGACTTTAAAAAAACAACATATCTCATAGTAGAAACTACTATTTTATTACACTCTAGGAAATCAAATATAAATCCATGTATAGAGACCATTAGCTTTTAAATATGAATTATAAAATAAATTTGAATAAAGAAGTACTGATAGAAAAATATGGGAATAATTTGGGGACAAATACATTTTATTGGATTTATCTCCTTTTTCTTTAGCTGGCCTGATATTTGATGTCAAAAGGCTTAAAGACCATCTGCATTGTATAACTATGGCTCACGCCCTTGTCTTTTCATAGAGTCATGAGTGTCCAAGGAAAACAATGTCCAACCCCACCTTCACTGATAACAGGTATAATATGGTATGTCAGATTTAGTAGTTCAGGTTCAATAATAGGTATTTTATGCTATCACATTTGTAAACATTTAACATTATCTAAAGAAGTAAACTAAACCAAAACTGGTTCTGAGTTCTCTCTAAAATCACCTCTGTCTGTCATCAGATAACCATAAAGTAGGAAAAGTCATTTTGGCATGGTAACTCTAAGGCTAAGACAGTAGTAATGCACTTATTTTTTTACAGGACTCACCTGTGTAATGCTCTGGGGTATTTATCACAGCCACACAAGCTTAGACCTGGAAAGAGTAAATGCAAATCCAAAACATAGTTGCATTATCTGCCATTTATATCAGACTCATTAATTCTTCTTAACATTTCAATGGGCACTGATATAATACATGTATATTTTCCCAAAGAAAGTATATAAGCCATGATTATAACATTAGGATCACTACCTTAATTACCCCAAACTAAAAATACATTTAAATCTGAACTTTTCTTGAATTCACTTTAAAAGTTTAAGTGTCATAAGTATGCTTCTTAGGATTTCAGTTGCAATCCCTGACTCTACTAGTCATTGGAGCACTTATTCACTAGAATCACTCTGTAGTTTTATGTTTTGATGTGTTGTTATCTGGAGATCATAGCACTATTATGGACTGGATTCAGGGCATCTAGAGAGGTCTTCAGTGATGTGTCTAGCATTTCAGTGGATTAGAAAGACTAGATTATTGTTGAGTCAAGAATGGGATTTTTTAACTGGAGATCAGTTTCTATTTACTTGATTACTAGTGTTTTTGTAGAGTAAAAACTAAGGACTTTGGAGTCAGACTTGGGTTTTAATTTTAGCATCATATTTTATTAACTATATGCTCATCAGCAAATCACTCAAAACTCTGTTGATTTATTGGTAAATTTGTGAAAATACTAAAGTGCCAACCTATTGTTATAGGTTGATCATATTTGTAAAGTACCTGACATTGCTATCTATTAAATAATTTTTATATTACTCTATGCTCTAAAACATCTTTTTGGAAATATGCACACATTCTTATGTGCTTTCAGTAGGATTTAGTTCACTAATTCCTCTAAATAAATAATATATTTTTTTAAAATCACTAAACTTTGGTATTCTCTTTGTTCATTTTATGATGATTATTTTTTAAGTTCTTTTTGGGTGTGTTAACTTAAAGAGTAAATTCTGTTTAAAAATAATTCCACTTATCTAATGGGGCTGTAGGGAGGGTGACCCAGATTCAGAGTATGACCTTCAGGACCAAAGTGTTATTAATTTTAGTTCCAAGGGGGTAAAATGCCTTGAACCCAGACTCTGAAATTTATTAGTTTCTTTTCTTTTTAAAAACATTTATTGTTGACACTAATACAGATATTCCTCATTCCCACCTTTACTCTCAGATTATTTTCTTGATGGCCAATTCTTAACCACTCCCAACTCAGTTTTCCTAACTCTAAAAGGGTATTTACCATCCTTTAAGGCAGGATATAAAGATTAATTAGTTAAGATTGCAAAGTGCTTTAACCATAAAATGTTGTATGAGATAATAGGATAAATATTAATAATATCCTGTTAGAAGTACATAGACAGCCATAGTAAGGTAACTAAGAAAAATAAATTGCAGTGCTTGGTATAAAATTGGAAATCACTAATGGAATGAAAGTTTGTTCATACTGGGAGTAGCGCTGCATCATGTATAATGTAATAGCAGGTCATTTTCAATTGTTTTAATTGCCGTGAGCAACTGATCTTTAGAGCTGTTCCTGACAAGCTCTCACACGGCCCTAATGTTCGTAAGACAGTGCCAAAGACCAGCATTATCCCCTCTTGAACATTAAATGGTATCGACCCCCTTCACTGGGTCCATCACTCAGCAGACTCCTTAAAGTAATTCATGACACAATTAACATTAATTAACTTTACAAAACCCCCTCCAAACTCTCTGCCATTTTAAGTCTTTAGACAGTGAAGAAAGTAAAGAGCAACTAACAAAAAAGTTATGAATCTTCTTCTGAGAGCCATCAATTAGGGTAAGTAAAAGATTCCTAATTTTTAATAACTCTCATTTATTACTTGCCACTCCTGATAAGTTTATCCTGTACAAAGATATCTTTAGAACCACTCAGGACTGAAAGAACCATTCATCTCTGTACTTCATATCTACTTTAAGACTGAGAGTGGCAGCTTCCAAATTCATGTCAAGTAAACCAGTCGCAAGTGATTACTGGGTCTTACAGAAATGCAAACCAAATACCTCTCAAGGTATGCAAAGAAAGAACGTGGCCTGTGCTCATCTCCATTTCTAGAGACTTCTCCTACAGGAATTGTATTTCTGCCGTAAGTTCCAAGTGAGTAACACAAGCCTTCTCTAGAATGTCAACAATAACAAGAATCTAACATATGCTATCCATGACTTTTTACATGTATTATCTATTTAACCAGCATAGTAAGTCTACAAAATATTTCAATAATTTTAGTTGAATTTGCTAACAATATATTTGATATTATCCAACTGCCTGAAAGTAATCCAGCTCAAATTTTTTTAAAACTGAACCTAAATCCTTTTTGTTATAAAAATAGCAGAGTTGAGCATTCACTGTTACATAAAGCACGGGTGTGCCTACATCTGGAAGGAGGCTGACTGAAGTACAGCACAGAGCACTAACCCTCAAAGAGAAAGCAAGCTTTTTTTACCCTCTCTCCTAGATAATAGCCTGAGGGGAAAAGGGCTAGAGAGAACTGGTATATGCATCTAATAAGTATAAATTTACTGCCACTTATCAGGTAGCTCAAAAAATGTCCTGGAATAGGTTTTTTTCCTCTCCTATTTAGATGTTTGAAAGAAGGCAACCTATTATTCTGTATATCCCTGTCACAAACTACCAAGAACAATGAAATCTTATTTTCATATATAGCACTTCTTTTGAAACTGAATTTCCTCACAATTTCAATTTAATTTGTGACTATAGTTTTAGGAATCATCACCCCCCTCCACACTCCTCATAGACCTAGACTCTCTGCTGGATAATCAGTAACACCTGAGGCAGCAAAACACACTAGCCCACGTCTGACTAATGGTCACAAGTTTGGACCCCTGGCAGACTAAAAGCATCTTGACCTAAGTTATGTTTCATCTCCTGAGCCCTGAGGTGGAATGACCCATTGGCTAGTTTTCCATGAAACCAGTCAGAAGGACATGAGAAAAGACCTCAGGGTGCTTTTCTCAAGACCTAAAGAAATTACTTATTTCCCTTAGCTTACCCCTGACCAATCAGCTCTTCACAGGACTCAGCACCACTAACCACGGCCCTAAATAATCTGTAACCTGCACACCATCAGGGAGTCAGGTCTTGTAGAGCATTAGCTCACCCATTCTCTGGATTGGCGCCAACCCTCTAATAAATTATTTCCTCCCTCTCCTGCAAACTCCTGCTCATGCATTTATTGGGGCCAGTGTACACAGGCAGAAAGGACTCAATGATTGGGGTTTGATAACACTTTCAACAGGATTATACAAGAACAAACTTTCTTCATTATTTTATTGAATTTGTTTGGGGGGGAAAAAAAGGTATCAAATCCACAATCATTTTCAAAGAAATTAAAGATTTAAAAATATGTATTCCTAGTTATGATTTATAGAAACTAATTATCTAATGTAAGATTCTTTTTCTCCAAAAATGATTTTAGCCTCTCTGTCATAACAAAGTTTTTTTATAGAGTTGAAATGTGGTATATGGACAACTCCAAAGATTATTCTAGTTGTCAAAGAACACAGTATAAAGCAAAACAACACAAAACAGAAAACTTTAGAAATGAAAATAGAAACTAAAGTGTGCACCAAATACTCAAAAATGCAGCATGTTGTGAAAATATTTATGAGTTGGTGACTTTGTGTCAACTGTTAAAGAAGGTTTTATTTGAATATTTTCTTCCCTAATAACAGAGTACCTTAACCCTGTTTAAGTACTCTAACCAATGCAGGGGGTCAATAAATAATAGGCCTATATAGGTTGGAGGTAGAGATTTTAACTCTTACATTTAGGAATTCTAATTTTTTAAATGTTTGGTGTTTTTTTTGTTTTTTTTTTATCCTAGGCATGGGGACAGGATACAGCAAATTTTTCATGAGGTTTTAAGCAACTTGGTAGATTTTATAATCCTTGGTCTAAAGTTTGTAATACCTATTAATTGATGCTTTCATCTAACACATAATCTGCCTGAAGCTGTGTTAGGAAGTAGGAAGAAATGATGACTAAGGCACAGCCACTTTTGAGACTCTCACAACATGTAAACAATAGTTATGTAACACAAAGAAGGAAGTACAGTGACAGCAATGTGACTGGAATATCGTAATTACACAGTAACTCGAGATTGCTTCACTCAGGCAGGGTGGACAGAGAAAGCTTTCTATCAGAGCTGTCTTACAATGTGGAAGGCAAATGGGCAAGGATTGATGGCCTGTTAGTTTCTCTTGCTCTAGGAATAAGGAGATTGTAAGAATATTTGAGAACTGATATTCTTCTAAGCAATTTCATTTTCAATTTTCAAATAGTATGGGTAATTATGGCTAGCTCCGATAATTCAGTAGGAAATTTGACTTCCAAAGAATATATGCTTCCCTTCAAACCAAAGGATGCCTGGATGTTTGAGATGTCATGATCCAAAGCCAGTCATCATCCCTGCTTCTGTCATTACTTCCCAAATCAGCAAGGTGTGAGTTACATAAGCCTTCTCCTAGGCAGCTCATGGACACACACCTAGGAGCCTCTGTTCTTTTACTTCATGGTGGTGTAATGGATGAGAAACCAAGTCATACTTTGCTCTTAAACTTCAAAGTCCAAATCGTAAGAGTAAGCATCATCCGTCCTCTTATTCATTAAGCATGGCTGAGTGGTGATACAAAAGATGTGAAGACAAAATGACTCACCTTAAGACGCTCATGCCCTAGTGGAACAGATAGACAGGTAAGGAGATGACAGTGCATTAAAAATATCTCTTGGTGCAGACACTTACAAAGGGCCATGGGATTATAGAACACTGCTCTGAAGAGAGAATATTCCACTTAAATCTTTAAAGATGGGAAGATGCTAACAATGAAAAATGGGAAGAGAATTTTAGGCATACAAAGCAGCCCATGGAAGAATCTAGAGATATTAAAATTCACAGTTCTTTCAGAGAACTTGGATTATAATGCATGTAGAAAAGAGTTTTATGGTGGAAGATTAGGCTGTAACATCATCTGTAATTAATTTTTGAAGGCTCTTTTATGCCATCATAAAGCTGTGATGAACAGTGAAGATATTTTAAACTAGGAAGTAATATTGTTAGGTGTCTTAAAATTTTTTGCTGAAAATCTATGAAGGTGGGATGGCAAGCCAGTGTGAAGTCTTTGGCACTGAAGCTTTGAAAGTTGTAAAATTCTAAACAAGCATTAGGAATTTCAGTATCTGGTTCCACACGTAAGGAACTTGGAAGTCAATAATCCTAGCAAGTAAAAAGATAAACAGATGGAAAAGTCAACAACTCCTCTTGGATCCATAAGAGAGGACACAGGGCAAGCAGCTGTCTGGAAAATTAGAGAGACAGACAAGTACTAGGAGTTGTGGTTTACAGGACGGAGACTCAGAAGTGGAAACTTCTCTGGAAACCAGTGCCAATGTAAGAAAACCTTAACTGCAATTGATGAATTGTGGGTTGCTCAGTGCAGACAAGTTTGAGAGTTAAAAACTCCAGGGGATGTATTAATAGGGGGACCATTATGATATTGCGAGATTTACCTCTAAGAGCTCAACCTGATTCTTGCAGTAAATTCCAGAGATAAATCCTCTCATGCTTCCAGTAGGGGAATGGGAAAAGAAACCATTCTGAAATACCCCAGAGTGCTCTCTTCTTTTTAACAAGGCCTGCCCTCAGGAGCCTAACTTGCAGGGGTATTTTCAGTCCCTAATATACCTGGGAGAAGGGAGATACCCAACTGCGGCCCACTGGAGCTATCCTATCCCACCTAAGGTGGTAGGAAAAAACTGAGTAATTCTTGTGAAGTTCAGGTTCAATGGCACAGGATCACTAATCGTAGAACTATAGAATGCTGTCCCTCCCTTCATACCTTACCAAAACATTACTAAAGGCCCGTTTAGAGCAGTTCCTTTTACTCATTACATCACGTCTGGCTATCATGAAAAAATTACAAGGCATACATACCTAAAAGCAAAAAACAAAATTGGAAGAAACAGAGCAAGTGTGAGAACCAGACATGGAAGGGATGTTGGAATTACAAGACCAGTAATTTAAAACAACTATGATTACTGTGCCAAGGTCTCTAATGGATAAAGTAGATAGTGTGTAAGAACAGATGGGCAACGTAAGCAGAGAGATGGAAATCCTCAGAAAGAACCATAAAGAAAAGCTGGAGATCAAACACACTGTAACAGAAATAAAGAACACCTTTGATGGGCTTAGTAATAGAGGACATAGCCAACAGTTTTCTGAACTTGAAGATATATCAATAAAAATCTCCAAAACTGAAAAGCAAAGAGAACAAACATGGAATAAAACAGAAGACCCAAGGACTGTGGGGTAAATAAAAAGGTGTAACATGCATGTAAAGAGAATACAGACGGAGAAGAGAAAGGAAAACAATTGATACAATAAAATTGCCTCTGAAAATGTCTCTGAAAAAAATCTTAAGACACCAATCCACAGCACAGAGAATACTAAACAGGATGTCAAAACACACATCCCCCCAGTGTTGGAACACATTACCTATAGAGGAAGACAGGTAAGGATTATATCCAGCTTCTCAGAATCCATGTAAGCAAGGAGAGTGGACTGAAATATTTAAAGTGTTGAGAGATAAAACATCCACCCATAATTTCATATCCTGTAAAATTATTGTTCAAAAGCGAAGGAGAATTGCAGACTTTCTCAGACAAAAATAAAGGAAAGTTGTTGACAGTAGACCTGCTTTGCAAAAAACTGTTAAAAGAAGTTCTTTAGAGAGAAGAAAACAATATAGGTCAGAAACGAATATCTATATAAAGAGTCATGAAGAAGGAATAAATGGAGGTTAAAACATTCATTTTTCTTATTGTCACTTGTTCTAACAGTTCAAAATAAAAATAATAGCAACAAGGTATTAGATTATGCTTGCTTGTGTATGCTTATATATAAATGAAATGAGTGATAATACTAATATTAGGGAAAGGAGGGAAGAATTAGGATTATTTTATTATGAGGTCCTCGTGATACTTGCGAAGTGGTGTAGTTACTTGTAAGTCCAGTTGGGTTAGTTCAATATGCTAGTAGAGGAGAGAAAAGGCAATAAAAAAAAGTAGAAGATAATCATGGGAACAAAAGAAAGAACAGCAAATAGAAAACAGTAATGACTATAAGTATTAATCCAATTATATATTTAATCACTTTGAATGTTAAAGTTCTAAATGCGCCAATTAAAATAGAGCAACTGTCAGAATGGATAAAAAAGAATGATGGGTTGTCTAAGAAAAACCCATTTTAAATATAAAACACATGTAGATTAAGAGGAAGGAAATAATAAAGATCAGAGCAGAAAAAAATGAAATACAGTCTGAAAAGACAATAGAAAAGATCAATGAAACCAAGAGCTGGCTCCCTGAAAAAAACAAAAAACCCCCAAAGTTGACAAAACTTTAGCTAGATGCAACAAAGAAAGAGCAAAGCAAATAAAAATCAGAAATGAAACAGGAGCCCTTATATCTGATACTACAGAAACATAAAGGACCATAAGAAGGCACTAGGAACAATTATATGCCAACAAATTTACAACGTAGAAGAAGTAAAGTTCTACAACTATACAGTGTACCAATGCTGAATCATAAAAAAAAGAGAAACAGAAAGATAAAATCTGAACAGATTGATTTCTAGTAAGGCAATTGAATCAGTAGTAAACAGCCTCCCCATGAACAAAAGCCTAGGGCTGGATGTCTTCACTGGTGAATTCTACAAACATTCAAAGAAGAGTTAATACCAATCCTTCTCTAACTTTTCCAAAAAATGGGATGGAAAACTTCCACACTCATTTTATGAGACTAGCATTACCTTGATGCCCAAACCAGACAAAAATGATACAGGAAAAGAAAATTATGGGCCAATATTCCTGATGAACACAGAGGCAAAAATCCTCTACAAAGCAGTAGCAGACTGAATTCAACAATACATCAAATGGATCATACAATGGTCAAGTGGGATTTATTTAAGGGATGCAATGATGTTTTAACATCTGCATTTCAATCAATGTGATAAACTATATTAACAAAACAAAGGATAAAGACTATATAATCCTCTCTATACGTGCATAAAAAGTATTCAATAATGTTTAAACATAAATTAATGATATTCTCAACAAAGTAGGTATAGAGGGAGTGTACCTCAACATAATAAAGCCCACCTATGGCAAGCCCACAGCTAACATTATACTCAATGGTGAAAAGCTGAAAGATTTTTCTTTAAGATTAAGAACAAGACCAGGGTGCTCACTCCCACAACTTTTATTTAACATATTATGGAAAGTCCTAGCTAGAGCAATTAGTCAAGAAAAATAAAAAGCATCCAAGTTGGAAAATAAGAAGTAAAACTGTCACTATTTTCAGATGATGTGACATATAGAAAACCCTAAAGATTCTGCACATGTGTACACACACACTCACATACGCAAACTGTTAGAACTCATGAACAAATTCAGTCAAGTTGCAGAATACAAAATTAATATGCAAAATCAGCTATGTTTCTATACACTAATAACAAACTACTAGAAAGAGAAATTAAGAAAAGAATCTCATTTACAACTGTATAAAAAACACCCTAGGAATAAATTAAAGTAAATGAAAGATCCGTACACCTAAAACTGTAAGACAATGAAAGAAAATAAAGAAGACCCAAATAAATGGAAATATATTCTATGGTCACGGACTGGAAGAATTAATATTGTTAAAATGTCCATACTACCCAAACTGATCTACAGATTCAATGAATTCCTGGTAAAATTCCAATGGCATTTTTCAAATAACTCTTATCGTGTATGTGCCTAACAACAAAGCATCAAAATACATGAGGCAAAAACTGATAGAACTGCAAGGAGAAATAGATGTTTCTCCTTGCCCATTAGAATGGCTATCTTCAAAAAGTGAATTGTAAATTTGTACACACACTATGAAAAACAGTATGAAGGCTCCTCAAAAATTAAAAATAGAGCTACTATATGACCCAGCAATTCCACTTCTGGGTATACATCTGAAGAAAATAAAAACACTACATTGAAGATATATCTGCACCCCATGTTCACTGCAGCATTATTTATAATGGCCAAGACATGGAAATAATTTAAATATCCATTGACAAATGAATAAAGAAGTTGTGAGATATATGTGTGTGTGTGTATATATATATATATACATATATATATATATGAATATTATTCAACCATAAGAAAGGAAATCTTGCCATTTGCAACAACTTGAAAGAACTTGAAGGCATTATGCTAAGTGGAAAAGTCAGAGAAAGACAAATACTGTATAATTTCAATTATATGTGGAATCTAACATAAATAAACAAACAAATAAATAACCAAACTCCTAAATAGAGATCAGATCTGTGGTTACCAGTGGGGGTGGTGAGGGACGGGGGAGTTAGGCAAAGGTGGTCAAAAGGCAAAAATTTCCAGTAATAAGATCATACGTATTTGAGATGTAATATACAGCATGATGCCTATAGTTAACATTGCTGTATGGTACCTTTGGAAGTTGCTAAGAGAGAAGATCCTACAAGTTCTCATCACAAGCAAAAAACAACCTGTTGTTTTGTACGTATATAAGATGACGGCTGTTAATCATTTCACAATCTATGTAAGTCAAGTCATTATTCTGCATACCTTAGACTTATGCAGTGACACTTATATGACAATTATAGCTCAATAAAACTAAACAAAACCAATGGATATTAGGACATATGCAATTTTATAACATAACATTTATAGAACATGTAAAAATTTCATGCCAATTATTAGAGAAAAAAAGACCAGTAACTCCATATAAAAAATGGGCAAATGATCTAGTTGCTGGTTGCTTCCTGTTTGCTCCAGATCCATTTCTTGCTTTTCTTCTGCAAACTATGCTTCCCATGTTCTGCTCCATCAGGCTGTGAATAGATTGGCCAATCGAAGGCACTGGCAGGAGAATGAAGATGGGAGGGGAGGAAGGGCTTAGGATATTCTCCTTTTCCTGTTTCTGGCAGTGTTTTTCATCAGCGGGGTGCCTGTCCTCCTCACTGCAGGCAGGCGGCACCCTGAGTCAGGCCCTGGCTTCTGTGTACTGCTAATACTCACGCTCATGGCCCGCCAGCATAGGTGGGCCTAGTCACAATCAGGAAAAAGAAAACAAAGCTTTCAGATCTAATCCAGGCCTTCCACATTCATGTTATTAAATGTTGTTTAAACTCACACTTAAATATAGTTTGCTTCATTTTTGTGTGTAGTGCACTGTGTTAGTCTAGGATTTCTGAGAAACAGATGCCATAATGAGAATAAACATAAGGATGGTATTAGGGGAAATACCTGTGTGGGAGAAAATGAGGCAGGGCCTCAGTAAGGCTGGGAATGTTGTCAAAACACGACATGAGTCTGACTCGGAATCACGGAGAGAAGAGGGGAAGGTTAGGGAGCGTACCAGTTTCCTAAGGCTGCCATAACAAATGACCACGATTATCCTCACAGCGCCGGAGGCTTGACGTCTGAAATGAAGGACTTAGCCAGGTCACGGTCTCTCTGCAGGCCGGAGGGGGAAATCCTTCCTTGCCTCTTTCTAGCTTCTGGTGGCTGCTGGCAATCCTTGGCATTTTTTTGTCTTGGAGCTGCACAGCTCTAATTTGTCTCTGTCTTCACATGGTTATCGTTGCAATGTGTGTGTCTGAAAATCTTTCTCTCTTTCTAAGGACACCAGTCACTGCATGTAGGGCTCACTCGAATCCATCATGAGATGCTTTTAAATGGAATGCATCTGCAAAGACCCTATTTCCAAAGGTCATGGTCACAGATGCTGGGGCCTAGGTCTTCAACACATTTGGTGGTGGTGGGGTGAATGAGGAAAACTCTACCAAGTACAGGTTGCATGGCCCTTGGGTCGTCCTTGGCAGCAGCTGAAGTCCTGGGTCTCCCAAGCTCAGGTCTGCCTTAGCATCCCTGCTGCAGTCAGTCACTGGCAGTGATGCCCATGGGAATGCTGACCACTGTGCCAACCTGTTGGTGCATTTCAGAGCACAGCAGCTGGGCCCTTGAGCAGGCATCCTCCCTGGAGCTGGCTACACAGTTGCCTTTCTGTAGATTTGTAAACATCTACAACAGATTATTGTCAAAAGATGTCAGAAACTTTATTTTCAAGAAGTTTCTTTTAAGGTATCTGCAAACTGAATTGGTGCATCAATTGGCAGGTGCAAGTTAATTATATGGGTACTTAATTGCTAATTTCCTATGCAAAGCAATATTTGAACTTTTGATTTTCAATTGAGCATCCATCAAAATGGGATTTTAACTGCTCAAAGTCACTGCAAAATTTCTAAGTGTGCTTTTGTGCCTCTACATATGCTTGCTCTGACACTGTCAGTATAGTCTCTGGTTTGGAAGCAAAACATTGGTAACACCATTTGATAGATAACTATGGTAAAAAGAGATTCTATTATTTCTGTAAACATAAACTCCTAGATAGGCTCAAAAACATGTTTGCTTCTTCAAAAAAATAATGTATTATATAAAATTTTCCAAACTGATAATTAGGAAGTGATTGAAATCATATCTAAAATTATCTCAAAAACACATACATGTAAAAACAGTGTTAAATCTATCTTTAAAGAAAGTATGCATATCTGTGGAATTCCTCCTTTTATATATAAGCAGGGGTCATAGCATTCTGTTTTGGATCTGATAGGCAGAATTCTAAGGTAGTTGTCAAGATTTCCACCATCTGCACACATACCTCTTAATTATTCAGTGAAATCCTAATTCATCTATTGCTGTGAAGGGATTTGCAGATGTAATTAAGGCTCCAAATCAGTTGACCTTATAGGGAGTTTATCATAATCTTTTCAGCCCTTTAAATCTGAATCTAGAGACCAGATGTGGAGGAAGTCAAGACTGAAAACATGGGAAGGATGTGATAGACCATTGCTGGCTAGAGGTTGAAGGAGGTGCCTTATAGGAGCTGAAAATGCCCCCCACTCCTCAGCTGACAGACAACGAGGAAATGGAGGACTCTCCTACTGTCACAAGGAACTGAATTTGGCTATCAATAAAAATACGTTTGCTAGAAGACATTCCCCCCAAACCTCTAGCAAACACTTTGATATCGGACATGATAACCTTAAGCAGAGAATCCAGTCATTCCATGCCAGACTTCTGACCTCTAGAACTGTGATCTAAAACCGGATACTGTTTTAGCTGCTAAAATTGTGGTATTTGTTACACAGCAATAGAAAATGAAAATAGCATCTTATTTTTAATGAGATAATATAGCATTTGTATTTTTTCTCAATACATATAATTCTACTATGTAACCATTATGGTTTCATACCATCCTTTATGAGTTTCAATGAGGTTTGCTCTTATCAATTTCTTTAAGTGAAATTACTGGGTATAAGCATATGCATAAAGATTTTAAGGTTTTCTCTTAAAATTTACACCACTTGTCAAAAAAATGTTCTTATAATTTCTATCTCTATCAGAAGAATTTGAACATATTCATTTCTGTTTTCTACTTGTCAACAGTCTGACACAATTTTTTCAACCTGATAGCTGAAAAATGGTGTTTCTTTTCCTTGGCTTATATTTCTTTGTTAAAAATATATTTTATATATATATTAGCTATTTAATTTATGTTGTGTCTTACTGATTTATTTCAGCTGTTCATTTTTCTACTTACATGATTAATTTAAATGTATCTGTAAAGTTGTTTATTGCTTAGGAGTAATATTTACCTTTTCTCTGTTACATATGCTGGACATAGTCCAGTGTATAATTTGCCTTTGACATTTGTTCTGTGATTTCATCTTAAATCACAAGAACATTTTAAACAATTTCTAGAGAAAAACTATATATTAATCTTCTCTATATAGTTTTCATTTTTGGAGCTCTTCCTATTTATAACTTAGCTTTTAAAATTTTTATATAGCAAATATTGTGCAAATTAACCATACAAAATTCTACCTGATATTATGCCTCAGTATTGTAATGTACTTAATTAAAATAACAGCAGAGGAAATTAAATGTGTGTCTCAGAGTTGAAATAACTATTACGGCCCTAGTAACAAGAGATAATTATTTTTAAATTCATAAATGTTTCCATTTTATAATCTTATTATGCTTGCTAGAGTAACTTTGGAGCTGCTAAAAGTCCTTTTAATTCTTTTAAGACAGCATTTTTATCACAGAAGCAAACTAGTTGACTGAAAGGGCTTCTTACAGAATCAAGAAGTGTTTTAGAAATATGCATTTAATATTAAATTAGCTTGCTATACGAAATTCAGCGCTTGCCAGTTTCTCTAATGATGCCCTCCTCTTATTAGTTCTGTTATATTAGATGCATTTGAAATTTCTATGTACACGATAACATTGTAAATAAAGACAATAAGACAATTTTACTTCTTTAAAAAAAGTCACTGTGGGAGATAATGCCAAAATAATTAATACTCATTTGAATGATTATAATGTGATAATTATATAGGAAAAACTCTTTAGCTGACATATGCTATCACTTTAAGATAAGTAAATTGATTTATAATTCGAATTTGATTGATAGTTTTAAAGCTAAACTAAAGGTAATATAATAGAGCTGTTCTCTATAATTAGGTATAATCTGTTCCTGGTTACATAGTCTTAAAATAGAATACCATAAGGTGATATTTCAACTATGTATGCACACATACATTTTCAGAATGGGCAGAACCTTAGAAAAATGGGGAGTTATAGCAGGAAATGAAGTATTATCCATGCTATTTGTTTAATCTGGCTTTGTTCCAAAAATACTTTAAGGTTTTTATTAGGAAAATGTAAATATATTAAATGGACATGCGAATTGGGTAAGTTTATTTCATGTATAATTTAGCTTTTTTTTATTAATAATTTAACATACATTTTAAAATTAAATCAGGAATCTTTTTAATGAACACTCAGTTAACAAATTATCAGAAAGTCTTAGAGGTTGATTGCAATAGATATTAGCCAGCATATTTAAAAGTATAAATTTATACTTTGGAAAGCAAACAAATTTTCTTATTTTTATTCACAGGCAGAAAATGCTGAGCTGGATAAAAAATTTTTAATGTTTTTTTTTTTTGGTTTACAATTGCTAGTCTTATGTTATGCTACAATTTCTTTTGTATAGTGCCTTTACAGACCCATATTTGAGATGGCACTATGGATTAAATATGAGACTGCACAGGAGGGGACATTAGGGCTGACTGAGGCCTCCCTATTTGCACCGTTGTCTCTATGAGGTTTCTGCTCAATCTCTCAAATAATTTGTAGTTTGTTTAAACTACAGAGGCCTTTCCTATACTCTTATGTTCTAATCATGATATTTAAAACATACAAGCCTCTAATGTACCCTCTTAACCAATGCATTTTTGGTGATGCTGCTCTGTCCCTGGTGTTAGGGGCATGCGTCCCAGGCCTCTGCCAGTAAACCCACGGCACTGTCCTGGCCCCTAGGGACTGGATCGAGCTCAATTACAGCTAATCCTTGGGCTTCTGAGCATTATAAAAAAAGCATTTTCTCTTTCATGGCTGAGTTGGATCTGGGAAGTTGTGAGGGGTTCCTGTAAACATCTCAGGACCATGAAAATTAGAAAAAGGGGGAAATGAAAACACTGGTCAAAACATCCCTGTGGTAGCTTTTCAAGTTCTTGTCCAGCTATACATGAAGCTAGGCCTAATTTGGATTTTTCAGCCATGTCATAAAATTAATTCTCATTTTACATAAGCATTATAGGTAGGGGTTTCTTCCATTTTCAGCAGAAAACGTCTGATTTTAATACTGCCCTGTTCCCTCCGTAACAGAATGTTCTGAGAAGCAGCTTTTCCATTCCACCTCACCAGACGCCAGCATGAGGGAGCAACCAACTGTGCTTTTTGTGGAAACTGTGGTCAGCTCCATAAGGTTTCATTTTGTTGTTGATCTACCTCGTTGCCCTTTTCCTCCATCCTTATGTCCCTGAGATTACAACTTCCCAGTAAAACCTTAGCATGTGAATTTTGCCTCAGGCTTGGTTTTTTGGGGAACCTTGACTAACATACTATTGCCTATAGTATAAACAGATCAGCCGCATCCAAAATGTATTTAAATTTCTATAACCAATATTTTGCAGTTTTATGCACTTTCACATCTATGACCAAAAGCTCTGGAAGGTACAGTTTTCCAAAGTATAAAATATTTTTCTGAAGTGTTGCTCTTCAAAGAATGTAAGGAAACAAACTTAAATTTCAATACCATTCTTCTTTTCCCCATATTTGGACATTCACTTCAATAGTCCAGAAAACTGAAGGTAGCTACTGAATTAGGTGATGTGTGGAGATGTTGACACTAATGTGGAAAAACCATGGCATTTTGGAAATCATATGCATTGGCCCAGGACTTCTGCAGTGTGGGTCCCATGGGGCGATGAAACTAATACTTGGTGATGAGGGTGCAGGTAGCTAAAGTCAGCAAATAGTAGAAGATGACTTGTAAAAACAATAAGGGCCCAAAAGCAAGGGGAAAAATACACCAAAACCCTACTTCAATGTCATGGGATTTAAGAGCCTTAAAGACGTATGTGAAATTGTCATTGAGCAAGAAAGCCGAGAGTGGTAAGAGCGAATATAGGATACTGGGTTTGCTGCTTTTATGGTGTAGATTAGATCCTTCAGAGATGATAGTTAAATCTCTAATCAAGAAACATCTTCATTCCTATTCATGGGTAAGTTATTATCAGTTCTCAGATTTTCTTCAGTGTGTAATATATCTGCTACTCTTAGTTCTAGATTATTTTTATATTTATAGTTGTTTTTTAAAAATCTCAAACCTATTTTCAACACTCCTTCATCTTTCCCCTGCCTACTGTGCCTTGCATTTCCTGTATTTTAAAAATTGCCATTCTTCTGTAGTTTTATGCTTCATGTACAGGAGGATGGTGGTGATGGGTTTCAAATAGGCATACAGTTGCTCCTAGGATTCTATCTAATGCTGTTAATGAATGATGGTATCATCTGAGAATTTTCTTGCTGCATTTTTTGGGGTTCACTTTGCTAATAAATTGTTTGAGGCTGCAAAAAATGAGTTATTAGGAACTCCATAGGACCTTGAGAAAATACTCTTGGCCTATGTAGCTGACTAATCAAGCTGAGACAATCAGTAGGTTATTATCCAGAGATTAAAAGCCAGTTTGTAGTCACCACAAAGCACTCTCTTCTTGTGATACAAAGGTTGTAAGTTAATATGGCCCCATGTGCTTAGGGATGTTCTAAGGAGGCAGACTGTTAGAATGAAAACTCAAATTGGTTTTATTAAATGTAGGAATTATTGAGCATTTCAAGTCAAACTTGAGGTTTTTTGTGTGACTTTGGGCTCAGAATAATGACTTTTTCTTTTTCAAGCACAATATTTTAATAGCTCATTATAAAAACAATTTCCAAAGTCTATTTCAAAAGCTATTTGAGTTAGAGCCTCAAGTAGCTCTTTCGAAATATACTGTGATGAATAAAATATGATTGACAATTAGTTACATGTGGATGAAATTTTCTTCATAATACATAAAGAATTAAAATTTCAGAGTAAAAAAAAAAGGAAAAGGAAAGCAAACTATGTTTATTCCCTCTTCTTTAGAATTCATGTCAAGATTCAGAATATATCCAAAACATTCTTTGGGTGTGTCTTTAAAATTTGTACAATTTGAAGAAATTGCTTCATGGAGTGGGCCACTGAAATGAGAAATCTTCAAGCAGTTGAGACTTGGTTAGGAGTTTTTTTTTTTCTAAGTACTCAACAAAGTTCAATGACATTTTTTTTTTTTTTTTTTTTCAAATGACACATCAGCTATCCAACTGAGTTTAATTTTCTAAGAAAAATTCTTTTGGCCCTGGAAAAAAAATCCTGAAACCCAAGGGAGACTTTCACATTTAGAAGGTATGCAGATAAATGGAAAGGCATAATGATATGGAAGTTTTAAGGATTAGAAATTAAAGAAAAACAAACTTAATTTAGTTTCTTTCTTTACTTTTCTTCTCTCTGTATCCTTTAGACTACTTTGCTATTTTGGGTGACATTAGAGTCAAAGGTGCAATATTTATAGAAGGATGTTACTCTAGTGATAACATATTAAAAAAAAGCCTTGGCAACAATCTGAGATGCAGCAGGGGTGCTGCAAGAGAGCTATTTTTATAATGTTTAAAATTACACTAAATTAAAAAAAAAAATCCCTGCTGGGCTTCAAGCTTTAAATAGCATGGTGTGGTGTATCTGTTCAGAGTATTAGATTCTGATAATTTATTATATAGAATGGAACACATGTTGACACATAATATTTACTTATGGAAAGCATTTTAAGACATTTTGATGTAATTCAACGTCTAATGACAATTTCCAAAGATTTCTATCCATAAATAGAGGACTATAAATGGAAATTCTATGTTTAAATAATAATTCAAAATATAGACTTCTCGAAAACATTAACAACTACAGTTAAACTAAAGCTACACACAAGCACATCCATAATCTCTAGTGCTATGTGTAAAGTCCTAGGTCATTACTACAGATCAAATTTGGATAAGACTGTTATTATGTAAATTTTTCTAATTATCTTTTTTTAAAAAATACATCTTTATTGAAAGATATAAAAATATCTCAGAGAGAGGAAGGGAGAGGGAGAGAGAGAGATAGAAGCATCAGTGATGAGCGTCATTGATCGGCTGCCTCCTGCACGCCCCCGACTGGGGATCGGGCCCACAACCCGGGCATTCTAATTATCTTATTTTGAACAGCTTTATTGAGGTATTATTTACATACTATGCAGTTCACCTATTTAAAGTCTAAAATAATTTAGTATATTTTCAGATATTTGCAACTGTCACCATGATCAATTTTAGTGTCTTTTTATTACCTTAAAAAAGAAACCCAATACACTTTAGCTTTCATCCCCTATCCTGTACCCCATCCGCAAACTCTAAGCAACTTGCTTTATGTTATTATCGATTTCCCTATTTTGAACATTCGTATGAATGAATAATATAACATGTAATCATTAGTAACTGGCTTCTTCCACATAGTATGATGTTTTCAAGGTTCATCCACGATGCATCATGTACCAGTACTTCATCTTTTAATGGCTGAATAATATTCAATTTTACAGATATGTATTTTATTTATCCTTTCATCAATTGATGGACATTTGAGGCTTTTCCCCTAGATTTGACTATTATGAATGGTGTGGCTATGAAATTAGTGTATAAGATTTTGTGTGGACATATGTTTTCACTTCTCTAGGGTCTCATTCTTTTTTGAAAGTCATAGTTTTGTGAGGATAAGAGAGAAACTCTTATTCTATCTGAAACTTTTATGTATGAAGACCAAAAGTGTCTTATTACATAAATATCCTATTAGGGGACTATTATCAACAGGTACCTTTCAAGATATTTGTGTTACCAGCCACCTCCCCCCTGCCCTGCATAGCTTGCTAGGATTTCCAAGGACTAGGCCAAATTCACTTGATGAAAGCTCTCCAGCCTTTCTTTCTGTGTGATTCATCTTTCATCCTTTCTAAAGAAATCTCAAGACATGATGATGCAGGAAAAATACTTTAAAAACTAAAGTTTTGACATGATATTTAGGTCTCTATAAATAAAACTCATTAGCCTTTGAATTTCAGTATCGAGGGGCTCAAGGTATAGAGAGATGATCAGGAAATATTTTTTTGTGACACCTAATGCCCAGTTCAAATCATACTTTGCTAATTTTTAAATTTTTCTGGGCAGCTATTTCATCATATTTGTGTATGAACCTCAATATTAAAGATTTTTGGTAATACATATGTTAGATATTCAAGTTTAATTAAAGTAAGTGTAAATTCTTTTTTTAAATTCAAGACCAGAATTTGGTCCTTAATGTGTAATTGGAATTTACTTAACATACTCAAAGTTATAATTAGAATCCTTGTTGGAGCAAGGTAATCTTAAATATAACTGGTGAGAGACCACAGCAGCAGGAGAAATTTAAAACAGAGCAAAAGAAAACTCAAAGAAAGCTTTAAACAGACAATAAAATTGAACTCTAATGGAGCCTGATGGAGGAGGGTGAAGTCTGTGTGATTCTCCACTTGTTTTATTATTATATTTTGTATTTTCCAGGACTTACATTTTATGTTATTTATTGGAAACAAGGTACTAAATGTTCTCTTTTCAATGTTCTTGTACCAATAAAGCAGTAATAATAGTATAAAAAGGCAATCATGTTTCGTAAAATAGAATTATTATCCTTGAAAAACTGAGCAAGCAACTGTATTTTAAAGATGTTTTTGTACATTTTGTGTCCTGAATAGATACTTTTTCAGCCTCATTTGCTTAATTTTCCAAATAATGGTTATATATTACATATGCAAAAATGTATAGAATTTAAATGTATATTATATATAATAAATAATGGCTACATATATCATAAGTGTGTCTGTTAAATTAACATTTGAATTTCCCCTGATTTTTCATGCCCACTCTTCAGAATTATTTGTGTTTTTGATTTTTAATGGTAAGTGCAGAGTGGGGAACAGGATGGAACAACAACATATTTTCAGACCCTCCTGCAATGGAAACAACACATACTCTCCTGTGTAAAATATATCAATTCATTTTGGAAAGAAATGTTGGTTGTTGTTCCATACACACACACACACACACACACACACACACACACACAATTTTGAATATATCTTAGTGAAAACTATATTAATAATTACAGAGAATAGAGAAAATTAAATTCTTAAATCATTGAATAAACTATTACTTGACAAATTCAATTCAGATATGGTAGAGTAAGACTAAACTTTACCTGATTCTAAGTTTTAGATAATATTTACATATTTTATCTATCTATTGGGCCAATTATATATACATAGACATACACACTTCTCTATATTAAATCAAATTTAATATTGGTGACCATCGTATTTTTCAATTCCCCAAATTTTCAATGTGAACTAAAAACTTTCAGGTAAGAACAAAGCCTCGATCTTTCTCCTTCCTTGGAGCTGGTGCACACCAGCACTCTGATTTTCCTTAATTGCTTTAAATTATATTATTTCATTAGTTTCCATATTGTAAGATGAAAGCAGGACTTTCTAGGATGTTAGATGAACTTTAGAAAAATACAAATCTGGGGTGAAATTGCTAACATTTGTTAGCCCTTGAGACACAGGGTCCTCACCTGTAAAATTGGACTGCAAATAACCATCGGGCAGATATGTTGCAAGGCTAAGTAAACAATAAGAATTACTGAGAACAGTAGGTCATGGTAGCTGCTCATTCAAACTTAGTAATGATAACAGTAGTTTTGAATATATTTGAACTTCTTTTTTTGTGTCCATAGGAAAGTGCCTGCGTTTGTGTGTGCTGAAGTGAGATTATTTGATTTTGAAACTTCAGGTAATCTTTGAAAAGTGGGATTATTAGTTTCTATAATTTTAATTTAATTGTGCTAATTAATAGTGTTTTGGGTTTTTTTTAAAAAAACAGTGATTCATCTCTAAAGAAAGACTAATATAAACATTTTGTTTTCACATTTGAAATTCTGTACATGCTGTAGAAGCATATATGTGGAAATAAAAGTAGAGATGGTAGATAAATGAAATGAACACATTCTCTAAGTTTAAGCAGAAAAAATAAAGACAGACTTTCTAACAAGGGGGCACAGCCTGACTCCAATCCCTTGGAAATGGCAGAGAACACTGACCGACTCTCTTTTTCCTCACTGTAGGGTGAGTTCAGCTGCCAGTTCCCATTTGCTCACTTAGTAAATAATATACTGTGTCTATAAAGAGGTTATCAACAGAAAGGTAGAACAAGGTGAAAGTCACTGGCATTCTTCTTGAGTTGTCTGATATAATAGAACCTGAAGTTACATGAAATGGTGAAAGATGCAAGAAGGGAAGAGTCTGAAACAATGTCAACCTTCAGAAGGACATGTACTCTCTTCCCATTTATAAAGAATGGGCAACTGGAGGAGTAACATGTTACTAAATGTATTTAATAGTTATGCGACCAACAGATTTAACACCTCTTTTATAGGAATTCCAGTGAGAAAAAATGTTAACAATTTGGGGGGAGAAATAACATTTTAACTATTTTATTGAACATTTAGTTATGTAGCACTTACTATCTAACTGGCACTGTTTAAGTGCTTTATGTGGATTTATTTATTAAATCAAATAAACTCTATACAGTAAATAATAATATAACCCCTATAAAGAAACTGAGTCACTGAGAGGCTAAGAAATGGATCCAAGCTTACCCAGCCAGTGAGTGAAGGAGCCGTGCTTCTAACCCAGAGATCCTAGTGCCACAGTCTGGCTCTTACCCCCTGGGCTACTCTAAAGGTGCTGGATTTTATTAGCAGTACAACCAGGGGCAACAGAGGCTCAGGCAAAAATGAGGTCGGCTGGTATCACTACTTTCACTCAATTTCATGGGCCTGAAATTTGCCTTATGAAAGAGGAGAGTTTCTAGTGTGACATATTCTCATCATATATTATTTGAGGCTTTTGACAATGACACTAAAAATTGCTTTGACAGGTTGACACCAAAGGTTCACTTTGCTGATAGTCTACTTAAATATTTAAACTAAAAGATTTCCTTGGCCTGGATTAGAATAGGAACAAAGAGTTTTGAAAAAGGGATTTTTAGGCCTTTTAGAGGAGGGACATAGAGACTTTAGCAACAGATGGAGTTACAAAAAGGACTATTTTCTTTGCTTTTCCTGTGACACCAGCTGGGGATTGCACCTGAGAAGTTTACCATTCTCCTCAACATGTTTTATCACTAGAATTTTACTAGATCACCACTAGGTCATTACTAGAATCTCAGGTCCTTAAAAATGCATTTGCCTATTTTCTTAGCTCTACTAATCTTAAATGATTGTTACCCCTTTTGGAAACAGAAAGATTTGTGTGGTTGAATAAAGTGGTTAATTTCTTGATGCTTCAATGAAAGTGACAACACAGTGTCCTTTCAATGGAAGTAGGGTATGTATCCTGTTATGTTTTACCAAGCATTGGTTTACTACCATTAAAATCACATCTAAATGTCCATATTTAATTGAAACAAGTAATCAATCCATCAATGTTGATCCAACATCAATGTAATGATAATGGGGGAAAAAAACTGGAACTAAACTGAATGTAAATCAATTTGGAATTGAGCAATTCAGGATTAGCAAGCTGGAGATAGGTTTATGGTTCTTAATACTAAGCCTGGGAAGTTTTTATTTTTTAAAATAGAGTTTCAACTTTATGGAAGGAAATCTTATAAAATACAATCAAAGAAATATGGTACCATAAGTGATCAATAAAACAGCCTGCTATTTCCCAAAGTACTTCACCAATTTTTACTATATCAACACAAATTAATCTAGTATCATTTATTTGGTTAATAAATATATTAAGACTTCTAGATATCTTCATAATGTAAAATATATATCATATTTTGAATGTTATTTTATAACCAATTCACCAGCTATGTATCTGCTTCTCCATGCATCTAAAGATTTCTGACCACTCCTTTTACCTTTTTAGTTTCTTTAAAATTTTCTATTTCTCCAGTATTAATTCCTGATCTATAGGGCTATAATTTTAATAATTTAATAATAATTTATAATGACAAGGAAAGGCAATAGGCAAATATGGTAGCATTTTTTTGGTCTAATATCTGCTGTCACCTCATTGATGTTTTTATCCTAAAAAAGGAGATAAGTAAGTATGAAAGCTATGGGTAACTAAAATCATCAGTCAAAATTATTGATGTTCATTGAGTATATGCTCACCACTTTATTAAAAATTCAGCAAGTGTTTCTTGAAGCCATATTGAGCAGCTATTGTGCCAGGCACAGGGGTTAACAGGAAAAGAAGACCCAATAGTTAAGATATTCCCAGGCTACTGTGATAAAAGGGTGATGCCTTTCTTTGTATATTGATACTGATGTACAATTCATTGTAAGAGAAAACCAGTTCTGTATATGGAAAACCTAGATAACTTTAGCTCTAAGCAACTTCACACACTTCTGTCCCCTAAGATGATGGCTCTGCTTTAGGACAGAAATTTTAGAAGTCATTTTCAGACACCTTTCTTCTTTTTGACAGGATAGATATCACAAGCTATATTAGAGCTGAGATTATTTGCAAAGGAACCTTATGCAGGAGTTTTTATTACATGTGTATTCAAAGCTAATGATTGTCGATTCAAAACCAAAGAAAACATTAAAAGATGTATAATGTTAAAGTTTTATTTCACTGGCTAAGAAATTGATTGGGAAGTGGTCATACTACTTCAGTCTACAGTATATTTTATTTTATATGACATCCATAAACTAAATCCCTCTTCACATATCTACAACTTTATAGCTTCAAATATCAGAGTCTTTCCATTTCATTAGACAGATAATTACTTTTTCATGCAGTCCCCATTAAAATCGGAAAGGTGTACTTAGAGTCCTTCCATAGTTCTCTGAATGCTACTGATAAAGGAAATGGTATGACTTGTCGTTTCAATATTTTAATGAGGTTTCTACACATTATAAAATACAAAGTAATTATTATATAACAGTTTATTTTTAGAACTCTTTATTCAAATCTAATTATTTAGATGTAAATTCTGATTATATTAATGTTTTTCTCTTCCTAACAGGATTACAAGCTTATGTAAAAAAGAAACTATATTCTACTCTTATCCCTCATTGAGAAAAATACAAGGCCAAGAATAAAGCCATTATTAACTGTCCTGAACAACAATCTAATTGACTACCACTTTTTCTCTGAAAACTACCTGCTTCTCCTAAAGTGTTCAGGTCTGAGCACCCTTGTTTCTTTAATGGTACAATTCCTTCTGGGTACAACTGATGGGTCGAGGGGAGGTAATACAACCCAAACTGGGCAAATCAGCATCCTTCTCTAGGATATTAGTTGGGATAAACAAAAGATCAGTCTCTTTTTAGACCACAGAAATTATTGCAAAGTGAATCAGGCAAGCACGGAGGCCATTCAGAGCAGCACAGTGACTTTATGTATTGATTATGTCTTGATTGAGAATCAGAAAAAAATGAGAGAATTTGTATAGAAAGAAAAATAGATTCTGAATGTTCTAAATCTGGAGTTGTTTTTCCCCCTCATGAATTACTAATTTTTAAAGTTATATTAAAAATGAAAATAGGTTTATTGAAATAATTGAAAAAATATAGCTATAGTAAAAAAATACCATTTGCTAATACAAATATAAGTCATTGTAAAAATCCAGCTCACACATAAAAACATATATCACTTAAAAATTTGCAAACCACCTGTAACCATACCATATAGAAATACCATGTATGTATTTTTCCCAGACACATTCATATTTTAAACAAAAATGGGATTGTGTACTACATAGTTTTTGTGTAAGCTGATTTTATTTCCTTTATACTATTAAGAGAGCATATTTTTAGGCCAGCAAATGTAAGTCATCATCATTATTTTAATGCCTAAATAACATTCCATTATGTAGATAATAGTGTGATTAATTTCTAAAACCCCAATTTTGAATATTTGAATAGTTTTCAACTATATAGGAACAACTATATGGAGAATATCATTGGCCCTTGAATATTACTTTCACAGGGTCAGAGCAAGGATATGGGAAATGTTCTGAAATTTGCCATGTGAGGGTTTAATTTTATAAGAACTTAACATTTGCCACAGTGAATTACTTTAGGCCTTTGAACCTGTTGATCTTCCAGGTATTTTAAATCCTCTTTTTCTCTTTTGAACTTGGTTTCTAAGCATCTGTGTCATAGTTCCTTGAACTCTGAGTGCAAATTCTAACTTAGAAAATTGATTTCCATTTGGTTTATTGAGAGACAAGATAGAAATTAATGAGAAATTGTTGAAGCCTTTTGATTTTCATTGGCTGTAACCTATCAAGGTTTGTCTTTATTTACTAACATCTGCTGGGCATTTTAGGAACAAGATGCTCTGATGATATTTGTCTGGAGTGATTTCCTGTTGAAGCTGTCTCAGTAATATCTGAGCAAGCGAGATGGCAGTGAGGAAGCATCACAGGCTCTGCAGTCCAACAGCTTCTTCCACGTTTTCATACTCTGCCAACAGCGAGATGGACACCGTGTTTACCACTCCGTGTTTGAGTTGTGACACAGCACACAAATTGTGGCATCCGATTGGCCATCTGAGTTTTTTCATGCGAAATGCACTGATCTTTGTCTTAATACTATTTAATCACATCGAGTATGTTAGGGAGTCTGTTTTTTCTCCACCTGACTTGCTTTTCTTTTCCCAGCACTTTTTAGTGTTCTTTTTAAAAATACTGTTATGGTAGACAGTTGGTCATGTATCATGAGAGAACTAAATTTACCTAGTGAAAATTACAGCCACTCAGAACAAAATTACCACGTTGGCTGAGAAAATATGGCCCACGTGCTTCAAAAAGTATATACGTTTTATAAAGTTTTGAGCTTATGAATTATTTGAATGCTAAAAATGAAACTGTAGGTAGATAGATGTATGTTGATGAAAGCTATCTGAATAAATGTTATTTTAAATTACTTCATAGAGTTTTGCAAGAAGACTAGCTATTAGTCAGGATTTTAGACAAGTTCCTCCTCTCATCACCAACCTTTAAAAAACATCTACCTTCAATATTAAAAACTGAAATTTTATAATCAAAGCCTTAGACCATTGGGTCCAGTCTAGCCCCTGTGCTAATGTGCAGCTGCCACAAAGAGGCATAAGACACTGTCTATTAGTAATTTACTCTACAAAGCGAATCAGACTAATATATCCTTTTATGAGGGCAGGTTTTCTTGGAAAGGGAATGTAGAGAGACTGTGAGGACCCTGAATGCCTGTCAAGAAGGGAGAGGATGCCAATGAATGGCAGGTGGGACTTGGGTAGTGGGGACTGGAGGAAATGGAAGAGTTTCTAAAGAAAAATAAATATACTTATTTTATTTAACCTTTCTAAAAACAGACTCTGAGACAAAGATTCATGTGCAAGCGTTTGAAGTGGCAGGCAATAACGTGGGAGACATGGAAAGGGAGTGAGAGAGGAAAGAGAAGGTATCTAAGAGAGCAGAGCCAGAGACTAAGGCTTCATTGAAGGTAGTTTATTGGAGAAGTAATCATAGGTAACAGGAGGGGGAAGAGTAGGACTGAAACAGGAAAAGAGGGAAAAAACACGAGAGTTGATTATTAAGGCGGGTGAATAACTAGGGCTCAGTATCTCAAGGCCTTCTGCGGAGCCTTCTCAGATGCAACTCAGAACTGGCCCCGTGTCTGTGTGAGAAAACGAAGGGAGAAGCATCGGTCCATTTACTTAGCAGGCAACACAGTGCGGTGGGAAAAGAAATCTCAGCTCTGGGGTCAAATAGACCTGGGTTTGTGTCTTGGTACGTGAAATAGTTAAACAACATAAAACCTTCCGGAGAGTTTTAGCTTATATATGTGCAAAATAAGGGATGGTACTACTTTTATTTCTTTCAGGTAAAACCTAGATGATTACTTTAGAGTTTTCCAACAATAAAATGTTCTTCCAAATGTATATGTCAAATTATTTTTGCCTAAAAATAGCAAGGAGGAAAATCTTTTACTTTGAGATTCAGACTTTTTATCTTGTGATTCAATTATTGAATATAACTATTAACTTCATTACTGTTTTAATCTTATATGATTTAATCTTATATAATGTAAAGCATTGAAAAATGACAATAAATCATTATATTTCATTAAATGCAATAGTAGGAACCAGATTTATGAACCTTTAACATTTTCTCCATGTACATTGATTGGTAAATATAAAATTAAATAGTATTTTATTAACAATTTAAATATATTTGAGTGAATTAATTTTAGAAAGAGCCATGTGTAGCATTAAGTATAAATTAATGTATTTATAAACTTTATAAAGAAAATACAGCTAAGAGACCAAGAACTTGGAGACTGGCTCTACAATATGATTTTCATTTACTCCTGATGCCTTCATTCAAGATAAATAAAACCATGTAGCTTTTCAGCAGGCTCTTCAGAGCCTGTGAATCATGATGAGTCACTTTCTATGGCTTTGTGAAATGCTTTCCCTCATCTTTGCCACTACCTGGGATATAGAACATAAAAATGGCTCAAATGATAACACGTGTACAGCCTTGATACAGACCTAAGAAGTCAGAAATCAACTTTGATATTTAAACAACCTAGACATTTAATCACTAAACTATAACAAAACAAACTTTCAACAACAGAGTTATTTTCATTTCTTCTCCTTGCCTTGCTCTTTCAAATATAAAGGATTTTAGTTAAATCTATATAGATGTTCATCCATTTTATAAGAACTTAATGGCGTAGGAGGGAGAGTGAGAACAAAATTCTGTGAATGTTAAATCTTAGATATAATTCCTGCTTTTTTGTCACGCCATTCTAGGGAGGAAAAGTCCACTCCCAAAGGGCATGTCACCTTCACTGCTCTGTCTCACTTATTGGGGGTATTTTGTAGTATCACAAAGACCTTCGCTCCAGGGTAAGGCAGCTGTTCTGGGTGCTTGCCAACAGAAGTGATGGTCTAACAAAATGTGTCAACGGAGAAAACCAACCAACCGCACCCTCCTCCTCGTGTTGTGGCTGCTTTCTCTCTTCCCTTTCAGCATACCCCTTGGGACACTGACTGATACAGAAGGCCGAGAAGGGTGACACAGGTGTGAGCATATGGCATTGCCCTCCTGGGGTAACGTGCAGGAAAGCATATGGCTCTGCCCTCTTACTCGCAGCAAACACGGGAAGAGCTTTGCCATAGTTACTGCGTTGATTTTCCATATGGCTCGGAATTATCCCTGCACGTGGATAATTTGCATTCATTTACCTCCAAAATTCAGTAGCTCACCATCCAAATCTACATGTTTCCAAAGAAGAGAGTGACTATGGTCATACATGTGCATACATGTATGTGTATATATATAACATGCACACATCCTTAGGAGAAAAAAATACTATTTAAGTTGTTTTTTTCCTTATATTTTATTTTTAAGTGTTTTATTCTGACACATTATGAAATAATTTTCAGTTTGTTGCTCTTTTTCACATTTAAGCCTTTCATTCCTTCTGGCTAATTATTCTTGCTGTATCCTGATTTTAGTTTAGAACTAATTCTCCCAAGAAGTCCAATATCTTAAGTTTAGAATATTTGACTCTTCTAGGGGCTTTCATAAGACTCTGTTCTTCCTCATCATTGTATTTATCATTGCCTAAACACTGGGCACTAATAACCACAACACATAACGTCATGGGGGAGAGACCATGTTTATATTTTTCATGATGGTGTTTCTCCCATGACTAGCGCGGGTCCAAATAAGAGGTTTGGTGCTTAATAAATATTGGGTGAATGATGAAGGAATGCATTCATATAGGTAAAAGATTACTATAAAGACCTGGACAAACACAAGCATCATACAGAGAGAGGAAATTTTGCACTAGAAAACTCAGTATCCAGTTACTGATGGCATATAGAGATTAAAGAATATAGTGGAATCCACAAAAACTTGCACAAAGATGTTTATTGCAGTTTTATTCATAATTGCCACAACTTGGAAGCAACCAAGATGTCCTTCAGTAGTTGACTGGATAAATAAACTGTGGTACATCCAAACACTGGAATATTATTCAGTGCTGAAAAAGAAATGAGCTATCAAGTCATGAAAAGATGTGGAGGAACCTTAAATATTCTAAGTGAAAGAAGCCAATCTGAAAGGCTATATATACTATAATTCCAACAACATGACATTCTAGAAGAGGTAAAACCATAGAAAGAGTTGAAAGATCAGTGGTTGTCAGGTTAGGGTGGGGCTTGGGGGAAGGGATGAATAGGTAGAGGAGAGAATTTTTGGGATGGTGAAACTACACTGTATGATATCATAATGATGGAGGCATGTCATTATTCATTTGTCCAAACCTATAAGATGCACAATACCAGGAACGAACCCTCATATAAACTTTGGACTTCAGTCGTTAATAATGTCTCGACATTGGCTTATCATTTGTCGCAAATGTATCATACCCAAGCAGGTGTTAACAATAGGGAGGGGAGTCATATGAGGGTTCCTCATTTTCTGCTCAGTTGTCTATAAACTTATAACTGCTCTAAAAGTAAACTCTAGTAATTAAATTTTTAAAAATCCTCCCAAAAAAGCATAGTGGAATCAAGAAGGAATCTGAGTTTTCTAGCTTATGATAATAAAGCAAGAAAAATATAGGGAACTGGGAAGAGATTTTTGGTAGGAGCGTTAGGGAGTTTAGCAATTTCCCCATTTTGCTGCCTCCAGTGGCCAAATCTGATCATTTTTTATTCTTTTCATTTTTTATTCTTTCCATTATTCGAGATAGGCGATATCCTGTTATAAGAAAAACAAATCCTTGGTGCCCCACCCTCATTCCCCACTGGCCTGATGATCTATGGTCCCCTGTTTCACAATGGGGACTTTCACCAAGTTCATTTGGAAAATCCTGGATTTAAGCAGATTTTAAAATTTCACAATTAATTACATGTTTAATATAAATCTCCAAAGTGAGGTTGGCCAGTGCATTATTTTCACAACTATTTAACCAGGGAACATTATCTACATACTGGGAAATCTCACGGTGTGAGTATCTAGTAGACATAATATGGTAACAAGTCATCCTGCCCACTGCGTGGTGAGTCAAAGAGGAAGGTTCCTCAGATTTCAAAGCTGTGACTTCAGAATTAGAAATTAAGCTTACAGTATATTTATTACAGCCTCTTTAAAATTTTAATGCTCTTTTGGCAGGGAAAATTTTAGTTATCAACTGTGCTTTTATGTTCTTTTTTCCATTGTGTGTGCCACTTTGGTGTATCAAAATGGTAAATTCCTGCATTCTTTCCCTTCCCCACCTCTTTCTGCCTCTGCGATTTATTTTTGTAACTCGAGTGAGCAAGCCCCTTCATTTCTGAGCTCCCCGCCTTTCTCTCTCTGCAAGGTTGAAGACTGTTTTGATTAAGGCTGCTGCTTTAACTGTTGTCTTTTTCTATCTGTTTTCCTTTGTTGAGCAATTAAATGCTATACGCTTTTCTTTGACCCCACGATGCCATCTCTCACTTGATGTATTCAAGTATCAGGCAACTTAAATGCTACTTAGATATACATTTGTGACAGGGATTTGACAGCTCGCTCTCTCCTCGGTGGCCTTTCCATATTGTCAGACACAAGACTCTGGGAAAATACTGTAGCTACCAGAATATTGTCTCCCATTTGGATTCATTTATTCTTGCCCCCAGAGCTAACTTAGTTGGTTCAAAATGGCTTAGAGTCTCTTTAACAGACAACTATTTCCTTTTTAGTAGCCATTTCATTTCTAAATAATACTTAAGTGGTCTTTATGCTTGGCCTGCTGACTGGTGTAACTGCAAAAGCAAACCAGAGAACATCACAATTTTCTCTGGCAAGCTCTTTTGAAATAAAACACGAGAGGCTGCATATCTAAAGCTCCCACGGTGTCCTTTTGTTGCTCATGTCTGAATGGCCCATCCTACACAGCCATTCCCAAGGCATTTATCAGCACGCTTCCAAAGAACACACATGTAGTTCTTACCGACTTTGCCTTTGAATTTGATTCTCATAATGCGATTGTTCTTTACTGGATTGTCTCTGAGCTCGATTACAAGCTATATTGAGTTTATCTTGGGCGCACCTGGCCTTTTCTATTCACGTTCTAGTTCCCCTCGTGGGGACTGAAGCCTTCTCTCTCTCTCTCTCTCTCTCTCTCTCTCTCTCTCTCTCTCTCTCTCTCTCCTCTCCCTCCCTCCCTCTCTCTCTCTCTCTCTCTCTCTCTCTCTCTCTCTCTCTCTCTCTTCTCTCTCTCCACTCTCGGTTCTTCATTATCCACCATAATCTGCTCCCTGGAAAGTAGCCTTCCTGCCATTCATGAAAAAGGGATATTTAATTCACTGTGTGATAGGTGCTGGGGGCTCCTGCATTTAAAGCGATGTTTCCAGTCGTACAATAGATGGGTTTGCATCCTGCTATAGGAGGGGTAGGACAAGCGGAGTCAGCGTTAGAGGAGGTGATGCAAAGGAGGGGCTTCTGAATGCCCCTGATAAACACATCATTGCTTGAGCACTGCGGTGGCCTGATTCCAAGGAGTTTAGCGACCTAGCCATAAAAAGCCTGAGAAGATAGAGATCTTCTTTCCATTTCCCATCTCTTTTTCTATTCTCTGTGACAATGCCAAAATTCTAGTGAGAACACCTTTTCTTAGTAACCAAATAAGCTATTGCTGAGAGCACAGGTTCTGGAGTCAGCTGACCTAAGTCTCTGCTATGACTTCAGTCTTTACCAGAAGCACAGTCCTTGGCAAGCTATTTAACTTCCCTAAACTGTAGTTTTCTCATCCCAAAATGGACAGCTTATTTGAGTGAGACACCCCGTGGAGTTTTCTCAGAATTTAATGAGATAATTTAAAGCAGTTAGCACAATACCCCACAATAAATGCTAAGAAATAATAGTTCTTATTATTATATCGTATCCATATACTGATACTAACAGCTTCTTCTATTTTCTTTTGAAACACGAATGCCAATATCAGGGGACCACTTTGTAAAGTATATGATTGCCTAACCACTAGGCCGTACACCTGAAACTGATACAAAATTATATTGAATGTAAACTATAATTGAAAAATAAAATTAAGAAAAAAGATAAATGAATTTTAAATCTTCAACTAACACTGGGTAGGCTTTGATTAATTTGCATCACTGAGAAAAATCAGAGTTAATGTTTTTCCCCTTTGTGTTTTCTTTTTCATGCTATGATGCTATTGGTTCCAAGTTTATTGATAACCCCTAAATGTGTACTCGGCCTATGGGCTAGTCACAATAAGAATGTGACTTTGAGGGCACCAGGGGATCTCATACCAAAATTATTGTTGTCTCCCAGCTAGAAAATTGATGTCTGAAAGATCACACTAACTGATGCATCAATTTATAAAAGTTTTAGGTTGTTCTTGAGAGATGTCAACCCTAGAAGGAAGAAGGGACTTGTCTAAGTGATATCACTACTTAGTGTCTGATGGGTAACTAGAAAACCGATGTCATATTTCCAGCTCCATATTATCTCTTGCATTATATACATATATATATTTGCCTAAGGCTTATCAATATATGTTCTCTGGTCTTGGGAAAGAGGGACTATTCATTGTTATTAATTCTTTCCTTGTTGGAGGGAAGCCTGGGACCAGCAAGGAATGTCAAAATCCAAGACTTAAACAATTTAGAATATTAATAACAAAGAAGGTCAACTTTATAAGTTGCTAAAATCTCTTCCATTTATGGTCTTTTCCTTTTTTCCTACTTCCTTTTTTATTTCTTACCTCCACGATATTAACCTTGCTCCCAAACACATGTCCCATATCATGACATAATAAGATAATTTACCGTTACATGACTTTTTTGCTTTGGCCCCGATATATTGTTTCTTAATCGCCTCCCCACCGCAGCGGCTTTTAAAAGGCACCATCCCTTTCGCTTCTTTGGCTGAGGCCGTTAGTGTGGGATGGGGCTACCTGTGCATGCTTGTTTGTATGTTGCGTGTACATGAGTGCCTGTGGATAGGGGGAGAGTGTTTTTTACAGAACCCACAGGAAAATTTGCCTGCAAGGAGCTATGCTTCATATTTTTTTTTTAAAGGATTTGGCATATGCTCAAACTCCAGTAAGCTGTGATAAATGTCATTAAACCCAAATGTTATTGGGTTGCAATATGACTATTCTTATGTAATCCTCAACTGTTATATAAACTTGAGCAAATGTGATTCAGCCCAACACATGGGATGTGATAACACCACATTAGATAATAAAGGACCTCAGTAAAGCACTGGTGTCTAGATTATAGGTCATCCTGCTTCATAAAACATTTTTTTCCCTTTAAATGAGAAAAAAAGAGGGGAGCTGATGATTTTTTTTAAATTAGGAAATTTGAAAATTTAATATCTTCACATTTGATTATGGATAAGTATGCAGACATTGCACAAGTGAATATTTTGAAAATATAATTATAGTTTTTAAAATTCAAAGCTGCTTAAAATTAGTCTCTAAAATAAATTTCTAAAATGTATAGCATAATTTTGTGTAAGAATAAGCAAGCTAATCTCAAAACTCCTAAAGTCTTTCAATTTACTGACATTGCTACCCTTAAGTGTCTCAAAGTATAGTAGATATAATTTCAATATGTAGTGTGGCATTGCATAGCTTTATGCATATATGTATCTTTCACAGCTAAATTATTGATGAAGGACTAATACATTGTGCTTTATGTGAAATGTTTCTCAACTTATGGTTTGTGTTTTCATTTATTCTTATTAAGAGTTTAAATATATGTATACACACATATATAAAATATATAATTATATAATGTATGAATAATGCAGTTGTAGTAATTACAATATTCATATTGTGATTAATATGTTCATTCACAATACATATTAAAAGATATTTAAACAAATTATACAGAACTACCAAATAAAGGTATAATTTAATGTTACTTCAGAGCCAACAAGTGGATTTTGCTATGGCAACAAATATAACTGAAAAGATAGGTGAAAGTGTCTGAAAAATGAGACCAATGGTGCTATTAATAATATCAACTAAATTCTAGGTGAAGACACCTGAAACTTAAATGAACTTAGCTGTACAGAATAAATATACATGTTTCTATACCCTTTACAATACCCAAGGTAAATTACCTATTGAAACCTTCCAGGGCAGAAGCTGAATGCATTAACAATAAAGGATTATATACATTTTTTCAAGTTTGGGCTTTTACTGGGATAGAACTCAACATACAAATTGATAAGAATTCACATGTACAATAAAATATTTCTAAGTCATATAAGTACCATGTAAAATGAGCAAAAGTAAAACTAGTTCAAATGAATATATGAAAAATGAAGTTGATTTGTAATCTGGTAAGCAACTATTTCCTAATGTACAGTGATTGCAAATGGACAAGATCCCGGTGGCGCTATCCCATGCAATGTCAGATACTATATTACCTGAGCAAAATGATGCCTTGCCTAGGAATATTGTGATGGAGCAATAATATTTTATGCTTAGTTATCATTATAGACTAATTACATTTGTAGCAGGAGATTTTAAGCACAAAAAATCACTAAGAGTATATGGAAGCAAACATCTTTTCTTGTTCGAGTAGATGGCAATTTATAACAGGAAACAGTGATAGGATATTGTAAACATTTTCTTCTGCCTACCTTTGTATTTCAGTAGTTCAATATAACCACATTTCTCCAAAGACTCATTCTGTTATTGAAAGGTAATGGTGGGAATCAACTTAAGAACATGTAAAATGCAAGATTTTTTAATCAATGAGAAGCTATTAATTTAACCAACCCTTCCTGTAATAATATTGAGACAGACTGTCTGCCTGTTTTTACATTATAGCTAGCTTTGCAATCTCTGTAGAATTTAATGAGGTGTGTAATTTTTGTGAACTTATTGATTCTGAGAGATTCAAAGATTTTAATGCTACTGAACTTTAGTATTTTTACCTTTCATTTAACTTGTATAAAGACAATAATATTTTAGTGCCAGCTGTTGATCTCTGTGTACCACTCTTATACATTAACTACTTTTCTCTAAATGTACATGGGTAATGTCTTCGGGTGAATATAAATTTAGCCTGCCCCTCTCCCTATTAAAAATTTCCCATACTGTATATTCGGGTATGTATTTCATAGTTTTAATTAATTTCTTTTTATGAGTTGCATCGTCTAGAACTCCTAGATTAGTGTACAGACCCATTATGTCTCATTTCATCTATATAAGAAGGAGCCCCATGCCTTGTGTCTTGAGCGTTAAGATAGCTTTTGAGCCACTTAAGAAAGCATGCAAATCACTAGAACAAACTAGCCCACATTCTATTACTTCTGGAAGTCTAAGATGCCTGATATGATACAGTATTTTAATAAGTTATATGAAAAAATATCACACGTAATTTGAAAATCTGTTTATATCACACATTTTGTCATTAACCACATCATAGTATTAATGGCTATTTGTCCAACATGAACCAGAGAATGTTGAGAGCGTTTGCTTTATTTTATAATGAATTATTTGAATTATATAAGGATGATATCTGTGATATTTGCATATTGATAATATTCAAGTTTTGATACACTCATAAAATTATTCAAAGGAAGGATATTCCAATTCTAGCTCATAGGCTGCTCAGACTTAAGCTTAGTGGCTGCAGGATGTATTTTATCACCAGGTGAACCCTAAAAATCCCTGAGAAGTGATCTCGCTAGTAATTAGAGCAGAGATCAGAACAGTTCTGCTTTATTTAATTTTTATATAGAGTGATAGTGGGTAAACTTTTAAGAAAAAAATATCAAGGCAGAGGAAAGATTTCCTTGCTTAAAAAGTTTAAAAATGTTTGATTTAGTAAATATTGATGCCTATTTTAATTCCTTGGGGTCTACTCCATTAAAATTAGGGTAAGTAGGCCAGAACTGATACTTTGATGTAGATGACCAGCAAACTAGAAAACCCACACGCACCTAATGGCAAGTTGATGGTTTTAATTTTTGTTTCCTACCTATAACCAGACATCCCCTGTATCTCTTATTGATTCAATATGATCAATAGCATTTAGTGTAGAACCTTTGTCTAAGGCGCGTTACAAGTCAGAGTATATTGCATCTTCTCTTCATTCTTTATGAGTCTGATTGTGCAATTTTCCAGCATTACTTAGGTATATTTTCCTTATAAAAATTAGATTGCTTTTTTCTATTTTTAAAAAAAGCATTCTGTGACTGTTACAAAGGATGTTTGCAGTTGCCCAGGATATTTCGGTAACTGATAGGTTAGGATTCACAATGGCCAGCTCAAATTTATCAGATATTTTATCAATTTGTTCCAAAAAGTTATCCTTGTTTTAAAACAAGGATATATATAAAAAAGTAGATAAAGTAGAAAAAGTAGATATATAAAGGCACTGAAAATTCAGAGGCAGAAAAGGCTATTTCCATTTTGAGAAATCACAGAATGCTTCATGGAGGAGGTGGCCTATTATTGTTTAATTTAGTTACTCTTTACCTCAAATGAAATAGATCATGCTCATTTATAGTAGTGGTTCTCAATCTTTAGCATGTATCAGAATCCCTAAAGGGCTTGTTAAAACAGATTTTTGCACTATACCCTCAGAATTTGTCATTCAGTGGGCTCAGGGTAGGACCTGGGAACTTTTCTATCAAGTTCCCAGGTGGTGCTGACTGATGCTGCGCATCTGGCTGCCACACTCTGTGAACCATTAGCATAGGGCCGGACAACGAAGTCCACTGGACCAAGCCATCTACCTTTCCTTCTTGGGGAAACCTTAGCTTCAATATTTTCAAATGTTCCCCTAATTCATTTTCATCTTTCTCCTTCATCACACTCAAACAACCCAATATTGTTTTGAATTCCCTTGAAATATGACATCAGTTTTCTTTTGGCTATTTTTTCTTGCTCTTCAAATTACTCCAATATTTTCATTATTTATTTTTTCTAATTGCAGTTTTTTTATGGTAGTATATTAATCAGTTTCTGTTTTTAACTACAGGATCCTAGATGCTAGGCTAAGAACAACAACAAGAAGAAATGATTTTCATTTTGGGTTTCAGAACACCTACACTTAGAACGGATGTTTCTGCTTCCAACAGTAGTATATATTCCTCTTAGGCTGCTTTCCTCAGGAAGCAAAGCCTGAAGCCAGGGATAAAGTGCCGCACCTTCGCTGAGGAATGCAGTCCCTGGAGCAGAAATAAGGGGGAGAGAGTGTGGCCAAGAAGGAGGGGGAGCTAGTAAGATGTGTTTTCAACCTGTCAGCACTTGGGTATTAAGCACAAATTGCTCAGTCTCCTGGGATTGTCTCCTGGGAGGTATTAGAAACGACTGCTTTTTAGGGCAGTGCATCAAAAAGAGGAAGAGAAATCTATTCACCAGCTCCTTTCTCCCACTGGGCAAAGGTGAGCCCCCCAAGGCCTCGAATTCCCCTGCACTTCCTAATTGTGCACATGGGAACACTGCAGGTTTTGATATTCTGACTCATTGCCAACAGGGAAGGAAGCCACAAAGATTTGCCTACAAAAAGGTGCTCAGAGGTCATGAAGAAACAGGTTATCCCTGGTGGCTGGGACACGTACAGATGGCCAAATGCCTAAGAACTAGTTGAGGCCAAAAGAATCTAAAGTGTTTCATAAAAGATGACACAATATTCATTGTAGAACATTATCTCACTTGTTCCTCCTGCCATTTTATGACAGTGCTCAACATTTTCTGTGTTGGAGATTCATTATCGCCCCGACTTCTAGGGAACCCATGTCTCTTGACTCTGCTCTTATCTGTTGGTGACTCCTGATCCCTCTTTTATGAAGGTGTCTTTTAGGTGGGTACCTTTTTTTTTACATACCACTTAAATATTGTTTGGAGTTCTATCCTTGACCTTGGTATCTTCTCACTTAAAATTTCAGAAGATCTTATCTTCTCACACCTTCAACTGGCATATATACGTTCAATGTCCCAAAATGCATCTCATGCCCAGAACGCTGTAGCCATAAATCTAAAGGCACACTCTCCATTCCTAGTTGGATGTTTAACAGAAATTCAACATTAAATTTTTTTTTAATTTATTTGATATTAAAGAGAGAGCGAGAGGTGAGGAGAGAGAGAAAAATATTGGTTTGTTGGTCCACTTATTTATTCATTCCTTGGTTGATACTCATTCCTTGGTTGGTTCTGACCAGGATTTGAACCCACAGCCTTGGCATATCAGGACTATGCTCTAACCAACTCAGCTACTCAGGGCTGGGATGGAATTAAACATTTTTAAGGTTGAATAATTTTTCTTCCTTCCCAGAATATCTGTCTTTCCTGTATTTTATAACATGCCATTAGCTTTAACCTTTCATATCCAATATTCACGGAGTAGGGATGATTTTTTTTCAAAAAATTCTCTAATCTATCTAAATGTCTCCATCCCCGTCCCTGCTGTGCTCATGTGGTCACTGTCGTCTCTAGCTGGGGTTATTACCACAGACTTCTAATTGGATGGCTCCCTCCTAAACTTCCTCCTTGCTCTGGTGCTTAGATTCTTCCCTTGTTTCCCATACCCTTCAGGGTGGAAAGCAAACCACTCGGCATGTCTTTCCACGATTTGCCTTTTGCTTACTTCAGTTCAAGCGTTCACTGCTCCCTGAGTTGTGAACTGCCCAGAGCTGCTGTCAAACCAAGTCCTGTTCAGATTCCTGCGTCTACCACTCTCTGACTTACCTTTAGGTCTTTTTCATTCCTTTTGCATGAACCAAGATTAAGTTTACTCTTCCTGACTCATGTGTGTAGCTTCTTTAAGATTCAGCTTTTCTAGGAGGCCCTGTCTTAACAGCCTACCTCCAACCCAGGCTTGTTATGCTTCTCGTAATTTGTTGTTGTTGTGTTTTGTATTACTTTGCCCTGGGTCACAGAATACAGATAGGCAATCTGTATTCTAATCTGATATTTACTCATGCATTTCCCTATTTAAATTGTGACTTTGAGGGCTGAAATTGCCTTGAATAGATCCTGACCTATATTAAATGTTAACATAATGTTAACTTATGTTTCAATAAGTTAATTAATAATAATACTATTTACTGATGAAATAATTTACTACATATGCTATGTGAGTTATCTTATCCCCTTTCTGGCTGAAAAAACTGAGATTCAGAGAAGATTAATAAATTGCCCATACTCAAACAGCTAGTAACAAAGCCAGATTCAACTTCAGGCATATCTGATTCCAGACCATTTGTCTTTTCCACAGAGCTACATTGAAAGTGCAAGGATTCAAATTCTAACTCTGCCTTTTGCCAGATTAAGGTTTTATTTAACCTCTTTTAAATCCATGAGTCAATCTACTACCAAAAAGGGAAGGTAAAACATGTGATGACTTTTTTAGATAAAATAAACAAATATACCATATCAGTATAGATTTTACAATAACTATTTGTTATTATTCTTATTTTACTTATTTACTTAAATTTTAGCAGTCCAAGCATGGGGAGTATAAAATATAGATCGCTTGATATATCATGAATGGGTTTCATCAGAATTTAGTAGACCAGAAACCCTCTACTTTCCTAACAATATGGGAAATAAAACAATCATATCATGAAATACTATTCACAACAGAGACATTTCATTTGAAGTTTATAGGAAATTACTGTGGAGAAATAATACTAAGTAGGGAGCCTTCAAAGGCAATGGATCCTTTTATTGTAACTTTACCCTTATAGATGAATGGACAAAAACAAAACTGTGTTACATTTACCTGGGTTGAACACCAAGGGGTCCAGTAGAATAACATTTAACATTGAAGCCAGGAGGAAAAGGCAGCCTTGCACTTTTTGGCAGGCTAGTTAGTCTTTCTTCTTGCTATATTTTGCCTAAGAGAATATATATATATATATATATATATATATATATATATATATTCCAACAATACATAAGTGAAACATTTAACAAGCCTAATTTTCTTTCTGATTTAATAGGGTTCAATAAATGGAAACTGAGCAGTCAGAATAATGAAAAGAGGACATCATATATCTCATACTGTTTGTGTCCTTTCTGTGTTCTTTTGTCCTTTGATTGCACTGGTGGATAATATTATTTTGTTCCCAAGGAAATATGTCCCTTTGATTAGGTTGTAGATATTCTCTCATTTGTCACTGTTCTATCAAGCTATGCCATGTAACAGCAGGAACTCTTGATTATTTAATTGCTTGTAAGAACTCATTAAATTCGACTATCAATCATGGGACATATGGTAAACATCACCCAATGGCGTGAGAGGTTGTAGCAATAATCTGTCACTAGGGCAAACCCTTTTTCAGCAATACAGACTTCAGTTTAGCTGTCTGATCGTGATTATTTTTAATTGATATTGATTTACAACTCAGGGTCCATCTAGTAGCCTTAATCCACACTTTGAAGTTAATAATATAAGCATTTATAATTTTATTAGAAATGTACTCAAATGAATCTTTTCTGCTTTGTACCTGATTTTCTTCTGTAATAATCGAATTTATTCTTTTACAAACAGTACATAATAAATTTTAAAATCTATTATTTTTCTGTTGATAGAATTTAAATAATACTTCTTAATAAATAGAGCTTACAGAGTCAATATCAAAACTTGGTTATAATCACTTGCCGGGAAATAGCATCTGTAGAGATTATTTCTGAAATGGTCCTTTTCAACTTAGAGAAAATCAAAATAGCTATTTTGCTAGGAGTAAAATGGTGAAGTTTAACACTAGCATATCTTTCATTGAGTGACCATCATTTTTAAAAAATGCGTATTTACAGTGAAGGTTAAGAAGCATCTAGCAGTCCATTGTATTCAAGATAACAATGTACAATTGTCTATAGGAATTCAGTGCAAAGCTAAATGTACAATATAGTCCTATCTCATTAGCTCATTTATGAGAAAACCAGGCATCTAGTGGTTATCTAAATCAGGTAAACTTAGAGGTGAAAAAAATTAAGGGCCTAATTTCCCTCTTCAGATAGATTAATAAGCATCGAAGCCATTACAAAATCACAAGTGCTTTGTCTATGTTATCACATGTAATTATTACCATAAGCATATATGGAGTAGGCACAATTATTAGTCCTATTTTACAGGAAAAGAAACCATGGTTTAATTAGGTTAAGCAACTTCCTTAAACAGATACAACTAGTAAGTCAGAGTCCAGACTGGAATCCAAGTTTTCACGCACAGTTAAGTGTTGAGAGTCAGTTAATGTAGGACCTTGAACTGCTCCCTCTTCTTCCACGTATTGCTGATTGGTGACAGCCCATGTCCTCAGAATCCTCCTCAACATAGGGCTCCACATGGGCCCTGCCCCTTCGGTTGGGAATAAAACTATTTTATCATCCATGTGTTGTTCTAAACTGCTCTTAACCACTAACAGTGCAGGCACAACTATATTTGTAAGTCAGACCTCCATAGGAACAAAGCAGTTATAAACTGAATCTGAGAAGTAAGATCGTGAATCAGGGTTCTGTGTGCAAAAATGTGAATGCTTGGATTTCTTCCACTTTTTCTGTGACGTTCGAGATCCTGAATACATCAAACAGATAAAGGACCATTTCTTAACTCACACCAGTTAAGGGTTAAGCTCAGAGAAAAGTGTTCACCCCTGAATGATCACTCAATCTTAATATTTGTTAGTACGATGTGACTAAAAATGTCTGAAGAGCTTATTTCCTTCCTTTGTCTGCTTGCTGGGAAGGGCACTAGGAACCCCCTTCCTTGGGGATAATTCTCGAATTGTTGTGTGTGTGTGTTTTCCTTTATATTAATCCACCTATTAGCTCATCAATTGTATTAGAAGATTTAAAATAATCTATCAATCTTGGCCTGGCATTGATAAGTGCTCCTCAGTTTGTGCTCCCATAGTGCTTTAATTGTCACAACAATATCACATATACTTGTCTCTAGGATCTGTACTTTATATTCCTTTCACACCTAGCAGACTGAATTCCCCAATGGTAGATTCTTTTTTTAAAAAACCTATGCTGTGTAAATTTTATCTTGTATATCCTCATGTCCCTTACTTGAATGAATGGATTAGAGACACAATCTGGTGTACACCTATATTCTAGGACACTCTGCATTCCACTTTTGATTTCATTCTGTACTTGCCAGTTTACATACTTGGTCTTCCCCCTTCATCTTTAGACTGCCCGCTGCACACATATTAAAGAAGCAACAGTAAATGTTTATTAAATTGAATAAAACTATTTCCATATCACTGACCTAAACATGAATCTGTTGAACTTTTGGATACATTACTTAAGTCGATTATGCATGTTCACTGCCCGCAATTCCCAGATACACCTTCTTATTGACGGTTGAGAAGTATTATGTATAGGAAATTAAGTCCTTGAATTGTCAGGGTAAATGATATGCTTACTAGAACTAAGTAGTAGACCCTAATAAATCTGTATAGGTTTTCTCTACTTTAAACAAAGTTACAGCTTACAGAATCAAGAAACCAACGCTGCCATGTGGAACCAGTGAAAATGACGGAAAGAATAGGAGGCCCTGTATTCTTAGCACAGGCCCTCTGTGATGCACTTGTCTTGGTCTGATTAATTTAGACATTTTCACTAATAGATTCAAAGATAATTGCCAGATAAACAGCTGTGCTATCCCTCTAACAGGAGAGGAAATGAGTAAGGGATATTAAATAAGGAAAAAAGTCACTCAGGTGCATTAATCTGGAAAAGAGAGCTCATTGTAAGACATTCTGTCTTCCTTGGTATTTGGATATGAAAATTGGAGTATGAAGGCATAAAAACATGATAGGGCATCATGAAAAGGAATAATCTCTTTGTGAGACCAAGTGATTATTATAATGAGATTGTTTATGGGTGAAAGAGTCTTGCCATTTCATTATTCAACCTTTTTATTGAATCTGATGGTATACATAAGAGGAAAAGTTGAAGATAATTTTTCCAAAAGTGTATAAATTGAAGTAAAAAAACACCATGTTTCAAAGAATATTAGGAATATAAAAAAAAAACTCAGGGTAGGTGTTCTTTTGTTTATTTTAACTCATTTCTTTATTTGCAGATAAGAATATGTGTGACTGTCCAAAGTGTAAAATACTGAAACCATCAATGACTTCAAAATTATTTATTTTCTAATGCAATTGTTTATCTTTTTAAGTCAAACTTCTAAAAAAATGTGTATCCTATTTGTAAAACTGGAAGAGGCAACCAGTCGGTATCATTAAATTCACAAAATTTGATTTGATGCCAAATGTAAATACACAATTGAATTCAGTTGTTGCCTTAATAGGTTAAGTAATATCTTAGATGCTTTTGTAACATTTGTATAAAACTGTTTTCCTGTTCTATTTGCTTGCTTCATTTGTCATGGGTAGAATGAGCCACTGTACTTAAAATTTTTTTGCACATGTAAACTATTAACTCGGGCCTTTATAGACTTAGTATATTGATGGGAACTGCATTATACTAATTTTATGACTTTCAGATAGGTTCGTGCCAGTGAGGTCAGCTCAAGAGTAATGAATGCCATTTTAAAATACCAAGAAGCATGATTATTTTCATACTGATATTGCTGTGGAAAAATACCAAAGAGGCTGTGCGATTATACCACAAATTACAGCAACTGTTCCAAGAAGTAAGTGCATAAACTCGGCTGTGCAAGTGTACAGAAAAACCCATTAAAAACCCATTAAAAACACCCAAACTGTAGACAGAAGATAAAAAAAGGATTGATCAGCTGCATCCATGATGGTGGTAGATTGTCCATTTATTAATTAAAAGTACATTTAATATATTGTGATGTGATAAATAGTTTGGCTGTAGAGGTTAATTCCCTCAGATCTGTACTGAGGGCTATTAGCATTGATAAATTATGCACTATGACATTTCACATTTCTGATGGACAGTCAAAAGGAGTGCTGTACCTACAGCTTTGCTCCTGGTATTTACACAGCAGCTTTGTCTGCTATAGTTAACTGTGAAGTATTCCTAATTCAAGTGGGACTATACCTCCAATAAGCATGTGCTTTTGTGGCTGTGTTATTATACTTCTAGAAACAGAATTAAGTCTCTTGGAGCATCACTATCCTGATGACCACAAAACAAAGAGTATTTCTGCCATATATAAACATTATTGGGAATCATGGGCATAATGAACTTAAATATTCCAACACATGGGATATATTATATACATAATATGGAAACATATTTCTGTAATTATTAAATTAATATATGATGCCATCAACTTATTTTTATAAATTACCATAAAGATATTATAAAAATTTTATTTTTTCCACTTTGTTCTAGGTTGTCTTTTAAAAATGAACTTTTCTATTAACTTTTAAAAAATATTTGAAAATTTTCTGAGCTAGGTAAAGTTTTAAAAATCTATAAATATTTACTTTTTAAGTACCTTGCTTTAAAACTTTGCATGCAGAAATGGTTCATTTGGGAAAAGTGGAACACATAGTAAAGTAGAATTTAAAAAAGCACAACCCTTAACAAAACAACTACCAGGAGAAGATCGAGAATCATATCACATTATGTAAAACATTTTTCAGTTTATAAAAGAACCTTCATCTGTAATATACTAATCTTGCCAACTATTGCATGACATAAAGGAAAAAGTTTATGCCTCTGTTGAATTTGTTGGAAAAATAAGACTTCAGGAGTTTGAATGGTTTGCCAGTACTTGCAGGTGGGAAATCACTAACCAGAACCCAGATTATTCAACGCCTGTGTATGGCCCTTTTTATTACAATACAGTGTCTTTTTATTTTTTTATTCAAAGGTACACCACAAGAAATGAAAGGTAAATAATAGGTATTGAGTGTGGAGTATATGCCAGGAACAATTTTATATATATATCCTCTTGTATTTAATCTCACAAAAAACAGGCTCATTTCATTAACAACTATATGAATCATCCCACCCCAATGAAAACCCAATAATGAACATTTAAAACAGTGGCTCTCAACCATGGCTATGCAAACCACCCATGGACCCTTTAAATTGTGAGGTTGTGGATATATGCTTATGTCCAAGACAGAGGAACAGGGACATGATTCTGCCTCCTATTTGAAATATATATATAATATAGGACAAAACATATTTTAAAAATTATTTTCAAGATATTAGATGCCAATGAGCTATGGAAAGTGATCCTTGAATAAAAGGAAAAAAATGAGTTGAGCCTACAATTACCCCATTTTATTGTCTCAGAAGAATTTCCTGGCAAAGAGAAAAAGTCCAGGCATAATCTGGTTGTTGGACTCTGATTTGAGGTGATGTTGCTGAGAGTCTAGCAAAAGTGACTAAAGTTCACAGAACAGAATGCCAGATAGAGAGAACTGCACCCAGGGAGAATCCCAGAGATTTGTACAAGGCCTGCTTGATTACTAAGTGGATTATACAGAGTATGCGTATGAGAAAAATGCCCAAAGGTGGGGAAAGAATTACCCAAAGGATTAATGGGGACAATACCAGGAGTTTACACAGGGCTGGGAATCAATCATGCTTATTCCCACCAGCCAAACAAACAAACAAAAAAATCATAATTTATTGAGCATTGTATATGTTACCAAAAGAGTCTCTCAGTTTGGGCGAATAAATAGCCATGGATTAATGCCGTAATTCTACCTTAAAAAAAAAATCTTAAAACCAAATCATTAAGGAATGAAACTGTTTCCAAGAAACTTAAATATGTTCAAGAAACTGGCTAAAGGATATTTACAGAAATTTAAAACTATCTGGCAATCAGCAAAGTAAAATTCACCATGGCTGGTATCCAGTTAGGAAATCAAGAGTCATTCGAAGAAGTAAGAAAATATGACCCATAGTGAGAAGAAATATGATAGAAACACTTCAAAATACAACAAACAAAAACTGATTTAACTATAATAGCTAATTCACAATTATATGTTGAGAATCAAAGGTCACACAAAGGATTTCTTGAAGCTTGACTTACAAAGCATTTTAAAAAAATTTAAAGAGAAAATAAAAATTTTCTATCTCCTAGAATCAGATAAAACTTTTGGAAATTGGGGAAAGAGGGATACATAATTAATATTCAGAAATTGGTGGCATTTTTATACACCAATAATGCACTATCAGAAATCTCTAACCCTTTGAGACAGCATGGAAGGACCTGGAGAGCATTACGCTAAGTGAAATATGCCAGTCAGAGAAAGATAAGTATCACATGAGCTCTCTTATATGTGGAGTCTAATGAACAAAATAAACTGACAAACAAAAAAGATCCAGAGACATTGAAGCATGCAACAGACTGACATATTTCAACGGGAAGAGTGGGGAGAGATTAACCAATGAACTTATATACATACATGCATGCATAGCCCATGGATAGACAATAGTGTTGGGAAGGCCTGGGGAGGGGGTGCGAATGGGGGGAAGGGTGTCAATGGGAGGGGGGAAGGACATCTGTAATACTTTCAACAATAAAGATAAATTTAAAATAAAAGAAAAACTAAGGACACAATTCCATTCTATTGCAACAACAACAAAAAAGTACCAAGGAATAACTTTAACCAAAAAGGTAAAAGACCTGTACTCAGAAAACTACAGGACGTTGAAGAAAGAAATTGAGGAAGATATAAATAAGTAGAAGCATGTATGATGTTCATGGACTGAAGAATTAACAGCATTAAAATTTCCATACTACCCAAAGCAATCTATAGATTCAACACGATTCCTATTCAAGTACCAATGCTATATTTCACAGAACTAGAACAAATATTCCAAAAATTTATATGGAACCAAAAAAGACCCCAAATAGCTTCAGCAATCTTGAGAAAGAAGAACAAAGTTGGAGGTAACAATACCTGATATCAAACTATACTGCAAGGCCATTGTAATCAAAACAGCTTGGAACTAACACAAGAGCACGCATATAGAACACCCATATTTTTTACAAGGGACATAAAATCAATCAAGTAATTAACAAGAATTACGCATATAAAGAAATAGAACCAAACAGAGAGCCCAGAAATAAATCTACACCTTTATATTAAATTAATATTTGATAAAGGAGGCAAGAACATACAATGGAGTAAAGACAGTCTCCTCATTAAATGGTGTTGGGAAAATTGGACAGATACATGCAAAAAAATGAAACCAGACCACCAACTTACACCATACATAATAATAAAATCAAAATGGATTAAAGACTTAAATATAAGTTGTGAAACCATAAAAATCCTAGAAGAAAACATAGGCAGTAAAATCTTAGACATCTCTAGTAGCAATATTTTTGTCAATATATCTCCTAGGTCAAAGGAAACAAAGGAAAAAATAAACAAATAGGACTATATTAAACTAAAAACCTTCTGCACAGCAAAAAAAAAAAAAATAAAACAAATCAACAAAATTAAAAGGGAACCCACTGTATGGGGTTAATTTCCAAAATATATATAAAATTTATACAACTAAACAGCAGGAAGACAAACAATTCAATTTACAAATGGGCAAAAGGACCTGAATAGATACTTCTCCAAAGAGGACATACAAATGGCCAAGAGACATATGAAAAAATGTTCAAGTTCACTAATCACCAGGAGATGCAAATTAAAATCACAATGAGATATCACCTCACACCTGTCAGAATGGCTACCATCAATAAATCAACAAACAACGAGTGCTGGCGAGGGTGTGGACAAAGGGGACCCTAGTGCACTGTTGATGGGAATGCAGACTGGTGCAGCCAATGTGGAAAACAGTATGGAGTTTCCTCAAAAAATTAAAAATGGAACTGCCTTTTAACCCAGCAATCCCACTTCTGGGAATATATCCTAAGAACCTCAAAACACCAATACAAAATAATATATACACCCCTATGTTCATAGCAATGTTATTTATAATATCCAAGATCAGGAAAGAGCCCAAGTGCCCATCAGTAGATGAATGGATACAAGAGCTGTGGTACATTTATACAGTGGAATACTATGTGGCCATAAAAAATTAGAATCTCTTACCCTTTCCCACAACATAGATGGACCAGTGGGTTATTGTGCTAAGTGAAATAAGCCAGTCAAATACCAATGATCTCACTTATATTTGGAATCTAATGAACAAAATAAAGTGACAAACAAAATAGAAACAGAGGCATGGATACATGGAACAGAGAGCTGTCAGAGGGGAGGGAAGTGGTGGGGAACTGTATGAAAGAAGGTGAAAGGATTAGCCAAAGAACATATATACATAACCCATAGACACAGACAAAGGAGAGGTGATGGCCGGCGGTGGGGTGGGGGGGTGGGCAGGGTCTGAATGGAGGTGGGCAAAGGGGGAAAAATGAGGACATCTGTGTTAGTATCAACAATAAAAATAAAGTAAAAAAAACACAAATATATGAGAATATTCACAGAGACATTTTCATAGTGACCCCAAACTGTAAATAATTAGTGTCTGACATATAGTATAAGTAAACAAATGGTGATATATTTATATAATGAAATGCTGCACACAAGATGGATGTATTCTAAAAATATAATGTTGAGAGAAATAAGCAAGACACAAATGATATATAAGATAGAGTTCCATTTTATAGAAAGTACAGAAGCTAGAAAAATTAAACAATAATGTTAAAATTTGAGATAGTGTTTGCTTTTGAACAGGAAAGGGGGATAGTGACTGAGGGGGGTACTAAGGTGATCTTCTGGTATGTTCATGAATGTTCTACATTTGTATTGAGTAGTGGTTACATAGATGTACTCACTTTATAATTCATTTAACTCCGTGCTTAATGATGTGTTATTTACCTAAAAACATAAACACAATTTTTTTACAAGGGACATAAAATTAATCAAGTAATTAACAAGAATTACTTAGCAAGAGGTCTATGTCAGGGCCTTCATATTTTTTTTAAATCAAATTTTAATTCAGGTTAAATATAGCAATTAATAATCAGTTCAGATATTATGTTGTCATTCAGATCACTTCTTGATGTTACCTAGGCACATAGAGTTCTATTTGTGATAAAAATTATGGCTTGGCAAAAAAAATGTATCAATTGTTAGCCATGCCTATGAGGTGATTTCTGTCTACACCTGGGATTAACTTGTTTGACGTACAGACCAAGCAGCTTATAAAATGAAAACCTATCATAGAGATTTTAAGCCTTTGTTGTTTCATGATTACTATGATGTCTAAATAACAGCTTTATCATTGACAGGCTTATTTTTACATAAACAGTCATGTACTATCTTTCTCTGCCTTCTTTGTCTATTTAGTTTAACCTCTAAACAGTCTAAAAGATCAAAAAAGGTTGATTAAAATTTTTTGACATATTTATGGATAAATACAACACATTATTTTGAAATTCCTTTGGTGATGTGCTGTTGGTGTGCTAGCTAAGAATTGAATTTTCATTCCCAGGCTGGGGTGAAATGCTTTTCACCCCAATCCCTGTTCTATGTGTTGCTTTTTAATTATGTTTCACATACCTCTCTGGCATGTTGGGACAATATGCTGAGCAACTTTCCCTACCTGTGTCTCACCTCATCCATGGGCACACTGAACACAAATACAGACACTACATTGTGGTTGAGCATAAGAGAAATATCTGATACTGATACTATTTTTGAAGGTTTTTATCTCCTTTGCATAAGCTCTCTTTATTAATTCTTCAAAGTGACAGAGTGAAGAGACATCTAGCTCCCTCCATTTTAGCGACTCAACCTCTTACAACTTCATTTTATCAATTTGAAAATGTGGATTATAACATCAACTTTATAAGATGATTTTAAGGAGTGCATGTAGTACTATGCATAAATTACATAATACATTATTTGGCAAGTAGTAGGCACCTATTAAATGTTTAGAACTTTTGAAGGTGTGCGGAGGCATAGGAGAGAGGAGGGAAAGAAAGAAGGGGATATGAGAATAGGAACAGAAAATATAAAATTAATAATGTAGCTTATTAACAAAGAAAAATGATTACTAAAAATAAAGAAATTAATAATCTAAAGTATTGTTCCAGGAGTTTAACAGTTTGTCTTTTGAAAGGGGATTTTTTGTGTGCGCCCATTTATACGATCCAGAACATAACTTTTAAAATAGTCACACCACCGCTTCTTGTCATATGCCATAAAATTTGTTCCGAAGATGATTTTAAAATGTGTCTCAAATATTTTGAGTCTTAGGCTATTCTGTAATGTGTCTCCTGGGAAAATGATAGCATGAAATTGTCATGCTGATTGAGGCAGAACAGGCACGTGATGAGCAGAATTAAAAATAGTAGCATTTTATTATTTACATCTAACTTATATTTGCAAAAAGCTGTGGGCATTAAAGAAGGGGAAGAGAGGGAAGCGGGGGAAGCAGAGGAGCAGGAAAGCCAACGACGAAAACGAGGGGGGAGGTGGCAGCCCAGCTGCATAACCCAAAGAGGTTCTGAAAATCTGGGGTTTGGCTCCTTGTTTTCTCCACAAATGGTCTCTTTTCTGTTCATAAACAGGTGCATTAATTCTATTTGATTTTCATACAAAGCTCAGCAGAAAAATGACTTTATTGATAACCAGGGAGATTTGTCTGCCTATTTCCTGGTTCTCTTAAGATCTTTTCCATGTGTTATTGCTTGATATTCCTTATGTTGGAGAAATTTTTCCTTCTTTTTAGGTTTTATAAAAAAGTTACCAGAAACATTTGTTACATCTCTTGTTCTTCCCCCCTCAGTCTCGGTCTTTAGTATAAATGTGGAAAATCCATTGAGCATTATGGATTCTATTCTATTTTTTAGATCAAAAGTTAGGTGACAAACCATGAACTGCACTAACCTGTAGGCAGTAAGTAGACTTGATTGCCCAGTTCTTAATGTTCTTAATGTTTGACTTTGATGGGCTGGTTTAGAAAAGGTAACATAAATTTGCTATAGAGGCAGATAGGCTCAAGTAGAGTGCTCCTAAGAAGTGCTCGTTTTGTTTGTTGAAATTGGATTCTGAAAGTTTTTCCACTTTTGAAACGGAAAGGTTGTTTTAAAAATAAAGAACAGAAAGAACAGAGCTGTTTAGCTGCTAAAATGAGCGTGGACTTACATCTTTCATATTTTCTTCCAGAAAGGCAATGTAAAGCTACGTATAAAGATCAGATCCTTAAATAGCAAGATGCTAATGCAAACGCAGGATTTCTCCTCAGTACATTATAAAATTTACATTAAATTTAAAACATGTATGTGGAATTTGAGTCAAGAAGACACAGATAAAAGAATTACTTTAAGTTAGGAAGAAAATAAATGTTATTATCCAGAAGATAAAAGGGAATTAAAAACTGTAAAATGCAGATACTTTCATTTAGTGATGATTTTCTTTTAAGGTTATACTTTGCCAAAATGTTGTCTTCCAATGTAGTATGATTCACCATTTCTGAGAAGTATCTTAAAATTGACATGTTTAGAATGTGTTACTGGCCTACTGAAACCTGTTTTATGTGATATTTTTACCCTAGATCTCTTACTAAATTATAATGAGCTTTTGGAAAATAAAGTTGTGAGATTATTCAACACTGTGCTGTTCTTCCAAATATTGATCAGTATACAGCATAGGGTTTTGCAAAAATTAAGTATGATTCTCTTATAGTCTATCTGTTCATAGGAAGAAACAACCACAATCAACAGTGGGAATTTAATAACCCCTCGTTTTAATTCTAAAATTTAGGCTTTTTTTTCTTTTTTATTGAATTTGTTGGGGTGACATTGGTTAGTAAAATTATATGGGTTTCAGATGTACAATTCTGTAATACAGGATCTATGTATTATATTGTGGGTTCATCACACCAAGTCAAGTCTCCTTCTATCACCATTTATCACCCCTAATTGACCCTTCTTTTTAAATTTTGTTAAAATGCAATTAAAAAAAAAAACATGTGGAAAAATCATAAAACATGGATAAGGTCTCACTCTATTGCTTTTGAGCTCTGTGAGCTTGATTGAGCCTAAGGTCCTTCATCTCTAAAATAGGATTAACAATATCAAACATACAGGACTGTTCTGCAGAGTAAAAGAGGTAGCAAGAAAATGCCTACTTAGATACTCAAATGATAGAAGTAATTCATAAATCTTTCTTTCCCTTGTTGAATAATTTCTTCAAAATTAATTTCTGGCATATAGTTTATTCCTAAAGTCCTGGTACAAAAATCTCCTCCATGGAAGATCCTAGTTTGTAAATGGATTCTAAGGGTACTTGATATTAGGAGGCTACTGCCATTAGGACATGAGGGAGTGTAATTCAAAAAGAGCAGGACAGAGTTAAAAAAAAGAGAGTGAATTAGCCTTAGAGTGAATATTAGGACAAAGACCCTGATAAAAAGGACACTAAGAGCTAGCATTTTTCATACGCATTATGAGCAACTGAAATAAATATTAGAGTTTTATATGGCACATTTTTGGCATCATCGCTCTATATACTATCTCTAATGGGTACAGGGCATGGCCCTATTGGAATACCACACGATGTTTTCATAGCCGAAGGGTGAAATTCAAGTCGGTTTTGAGTGTGGGTGAGAAGAATGTTGTCAGACAAGAAACAAAATGAAGAATTCACTTTCTGTGAACTCATCAAGGAGTTAAAAACACGACATTTATCTATAAATTCACACTTAATTATTTTTGTTCATTTCATGTTTCTTATTTGGTGTAATGTCACTTAAAATGGCATTACTACTTTTGATCATGATAATAGACATATGAAGCAAACCAGATATAATTCTAGAATATATTCTATAACTAATATGTTTTAAATTGCATTATTTTAATATAATTAGTTTTATTTACATCTGGTAATATGAGATAAATGAAGGTTTTTCACAGTATCATGAACTAACATTACTTGATTAACGACAATTTTGTTAGTATGAATTGAGAAGTATTTAGAATTTAATATGTGCACAGTTTTTATTGCTTATTAAGTATCTATTTTGCACTGTTTTATCAACATCTTGACATTTAATACTCCAGTAAAAAAACAACACAGTAGCTTATTAATGTCTTTAGGGACCATCCTTAGAAATGTAATATCTATTGAAAATTTAACAAAGATACATGATTTTACTCTTGGATATGTAGTGATTAAAAAAACAGTAATAAAAGAACCTCAAATCTTAAATCTGTTACATAATAATCTGTTGGGAAAGAAAATCTGAAAGAAAGGAAAAGAAGGGGGAGCAAAGGAATAAATGGTGTGCCTTGGTGCACCCCAAAGCCTGGGAGCAGTGTGGGGGCAAGGCCCCTTTTTCTGGCACTGATTTAATTGAATCCTCCTCCCTAGTACATATATATATATATGTATGTGTGTGTGTATGTAAAGAAAGAAAGTTTGACTCAGAATTTATTATAACATTATCTACAATAACTTAATATTGCCAGTGAATCATTACTGTTACAAATATAACTCTGGAGATTGTAGGTGGGAACCCTCAACCTAGTAGAAATATATCCACGTATATTAACAGAGTAAGTACTTAAAATTCTGATGGTCATGCCCAGCCGGGCATGGCTCAGCAGTTGAGCATCGACCTAGGATCCAGGCGATCAGGGTTCGATTCCGGGTCAGGGCACATGCCCGGGTTGTGGGCTGCAGCCGATCAATGACTCTCTCATCATTGATGTTTCTCTCTTTCTCTCTCCCTCTCCTTTCCTCTCCCTGAAGTCAATAAAGATATATTTAAAAAAAAAAAAATTTGATGGTCAAAGCTTTCCATTTTGACTTAAAACTGTAACATACAATTGAATATTCTCTGCATCAGTGTTGGAAGATGCTAAATTCTATAAAAATACATCATATTGATGTAAGGCAGCTTAAAGCAGGGGGGAAAAATAATCCAATGGAATTCAGTAAATGAATGCTTCAAAGTGAAAAAAAAAAATTAGCATTAGAATTGAAAACTTCAAAAGTTTTACTGCTAAAATTATTTCATACAGTTCTAATCAATGAAAAAAAAATCCTATTTATTGCCAAATTATAAAGTAGACTTTTCACATATGTGTGTTTCCATCAGTTTTATTGCATGGAATGTCCATCAGGTATGGAATTTGCTTTTACCCCACTTATGGGATACTAAGTCTGTAACTGTTTCACATATGCTGGCAGAAGACAAGAAAATTTTGGTTAAGATACAAAAGATTTTATTACTCATGGTATAAAAGCATGAACACCAGCATGTTTGCATTTATTTCTCTTATCCCCAAGTCCCAAATGTGTGACATAATATAGCCCAGATGAAGACTATACACACAGTTGACTTCTGTCACAGCTCAGGCTGCCTGAGCTTGGGGAATCTATCCTTTTTTTATTACACAGTAAGGAAGCCTGCTCCTCATTGGTAGATGGGGGTTGGGACAGAGATGTCAACATGTGTGTGTGTGTGTGTGTGTGTGTGTGTGTATAGTAATTCTCACCCCAGGACACCCTTTCCACTGCTTTTCAGAGAGAGTGGAAGGCGGGGAGAGAGAAAGAGAGAGACAAAGAGAAACACCAATGTGAGAGAGACATACCGGCCCCAGGACCCTCCAGTCAGCAGACCGAAGCCCCAATCACTGAGCCAAACTGGCCAGGGCAACATATTTCTTAAGGTTACCAGTTGCTTGGAAAACCTTGAGAAGAGACCCAGGTAAAAGGATAGTCATCCAACTTCTACCAGTTCACATGAACCGATTATATATATCTCATCTCAAACCTACACTGAGGCCACCTCAGAAGCTGGAGGGTAGCCATGGTGAGAGTATTTATACCAGGGAAAACAGCAAATGTTAAATATCAGGGCTTTTGTTTTGGCAAGAGGAATGTTCAACATTTATTGTTTCAGGCAGTAGTGTAAGTGACCATATACTGTACATAACAGGTACTTATTCTAATCAATTTTCAAAAGATGTGTATGCAAGCATGAGAGAGAGACACAGAGAGAGGACAGTGGGTGGGGTGGGGCAAAAATGAATTTAAAAAGAGAGGTTCCTTTTGAAGGACAGCTTAGCAGTTGATGCAAAATCTCCCACCTCGGAGGGATTCCAGGGATATTCTATAAACTGGACCAAAAAAACAAAGACTCTGAAATGAAATGAAATGTTTACTTTAAAAGCAGCAAACTTCCATGGACAATGGTGGGGAGAGGGACTGGGGAGGGGGAAGGGACGGGGTGGAACGGGTCATTGGGGAGAAAAAGGGACATCTGTAATATTTTAAACAAAAATAAAATAATAAAAAAAAAGCAACAAACTTATAGAAGATAAGAAAAAAGTGTTGCTTTGAAACTGAAACTCAGAAAGACCGAAAGAGAGGAGCATTACAACTGTAGGTTTCATGACTTAATGTAGTTACTAAAACATAGGGATGGACTCAGCCTTCATTAACCCTGAAGGACACATCTGGGCTTTAAAAAGCTCACCATATAATTCTTTATGTTAAAGCATGTGGGCTCAATAAAAATGGTAAGCAAAAGTCAGCATTATCTTCCAAATTATATTAATAAGTAATTAATCAATAATATATTCTAAAGAGCTGAGATCATTTAGACTCGTTCTTTCCATTAGTCTCAACAGCCTATTACACGGGTAACCCTACTTCATCTCCTCACCAAACCTCTAGCAACTATACTTTATTAACTACGCCTCTTCCTCACCATTTACATCTCCAATGGATCACCACTGGATTATCCTAAGAAAACCATTCTGCTTTCTTCCGATCATACATCAGAATGCGTCAAATCAAAATGATGTTTTTTATATGTTTTTTTAATTGATTTTAGAGAGAGAGAGAGAGAGAGGAAGGGAGAGGGACAGAAAAACATCAATGTGAGAATGAAATATCAATCGGTTGCCTCCTGCGCATGCCCTGACCAGGGATCGAACCTAAACCTGAGTATGTGCCCTGACTGGGAATTGAACCGATGACCTTTCAGTGCATGGGACAACGGTCAACCAACTGAGCCACACCAGCCAGGGCTCAAGCTGAGTTTTATATCATTTCTTGATTGATCAAACTGCTAGCATTTTTGGAATTCAAGACAGAATTTGGTTCAAAAATCTTTAACTTCACAATGAAAAATATACAGTTTATCAGTGCATAATATTAGCAACTGAGTTGTACTAGGAGCTCCTCTCTCTCAGCAGAAAAGTCATTTCTCTTTCCTTTAAATATAATTCTTTGAAGATCATCTTGAATTTCTGAGGTCCTTGGGCTATGAGCATATGACAGCAACTTGCTGGGTTCTATTTTTAAAATCAATATTATCTCAATTTATGAATAGTTTAAGAAAATAAATTTCCAAGAGTAGCCTGATTCACTTTCTTGAAAGAATTTGCATTCTTGTAAATTCTACAATGAGTCACTAAGGGTAAGAAAATTGACACTATTGGTCTTAGTTTTGAGAGAAGGGGGGACCCCTAAGCAAATTCTAATTCTTTAGGCTGCATTAATAAATGTAAACAGGATGTTTCAGCACAGAAAGCATAAAACTGCCTGATATATGCAAGGCATATCTTTAATGATGTTTAAAAAGGAGCTAAACATCTCCCTGGGAATTCTTAAAACATTTATCTTTTAGGCAGTTATTTAGCTTCACAAGTCTTTGTTGTTTAACAAGCTGGAGAAAATAGGTCAGCTTATGTTATATTAATCAGTAAATTAATATTTCAATTTGATTTTCTTTTTAGTTAAAATGCTTGCAGCCTTTCTTCCCACCCTCTCCCCTGCACTGATGTTAAGTGGTATCATTATCATATTGTACCTTGAGGTTCTGAGATAACAGGGTCCAGTGATAGCTCTATTCTTAGGAGAGTGGAGGTTTCTCATGCCACTTACACATTTAAAATGACACTCTGTGCTTCCTGTGCACCAAAGTGTCTTAGAGCTGAGTCATAGGATTTTCCAAATCGTGGTTTTCAATTTATATTCTAAAATCATACCTTTCAAATCTGAGTAGAAAATAAGTTTTTGCTTAGTAGAAATTCTCTCTTCACTCAAGGAAAAAAATATTACTCAAATTACCTGAGCAATATAAATGTGGTCTTTCAATTCTGTTCTCTAGTATTTTGTTTTGTTTTTTATTTTTACTTTTTTAATTCTCACCTGAGGATATTTTAACCATTGCTTTTCAGAGAAAGAGAGAAACATTGATGTGAGAGAGACACATTGATTGTTTGCCACTGGGATGTGCCCCAACCTCAGCTGGGGTTTGAGCCTGCAACCAAGGTGCGTGTCCTTGGCCAGAATGGAAGCCAGGGACCCTTCAGTCTAAGGGCTGATGCTCTAACCACTGAGCAAACCAGCTAGGGCTCTAGTATTTTGTATTAACTAAGTGAATGGAGAGTTAGATTCAGATGGTTTGAAGTCCTATTCTTTGCAAGCCAATAAAGATCTATCAAAGTTTTACAGAAGAAATTTAACATAGGTTAAGTATTTTTATTTTCAGTTTCTCAAAAAAAGGTTCTGTAGTTTTTTTGCACCTACTGAGGAACTAGTACATGTAGGTGCTGGGTAATTTTGTACATTAAACCTGTGATGATATTAATTTTCTTTTAACAGCAGTCGCCATGAAATTTTTTGCATTCCTAAAGACCGTAATTTGGCCTGATTACTGGAGAGAATGGCCGTGCTGCCTCAGAAGATGTGAGTTTAGGCTAATGTCAAAGAACCTGCCTGAGGCATGTATGTGTTGACTGTATTCCAGAATCCTTCCAAATGGCAGGCACAATACTCACCCAATGTCTCTCTGCCTTGCTGAAATTCAGCTAGGGTTTGGCAGAAAAAGATGATAAACTAATTTACTGGCATTGAAAAATGCACATGTAATAAAAAACATATAAAAGCAGTAAAATAAAATTTCAAAGTATAACTGGGAGGTAAAGTAAAATCTGTCACCAGGAGGCTTGCCTAGGCTTGATCCATTGCCGTCTTATGGTACATTTTCATTGGCCTATAAAACCGAGTCTGAGATGCACAGACCCACAAAGCTGTTTATATAAAATATAACATAACCTAATTGTAGGAAACTCCACTCCAGTTAGAAAAATATATGGTTAATTAGCTTAAATTAGTACCAAATGCATTATTCGCGCATTGTTCACTTCTGTTCCATGGTTCTCTGGTCTGTATCAGGGAGAAAATTTCCAATGTGTAAAAGACACATGTAATTCTCATATAAATATTCAAGTTTATAATATAAAATTAAGTATACTCATTTATCCTTCATGAACATGTCACACAGAGTCATAATATTTTAAACATTATCATTGTTGTTACTTATATTATTAGCGGTAGACAAATGTTAAAAAATCACATGAACAGAAAGTTGTAGCACTCATGTGAAATGGATATGTTGAGTGGTTTTGTTTAGTCTGGTTAAGTTTTTCACTAAGTCTTGCTTTTGATAGGGAAGTTTTTACTGAAAAGAGGAAGTAAATGTGGGTCCAAGTCAAAGATTGTTTCTTTCAAAAAGCATAGAAGTATATAGATTCTTATACATTGGCCCCAAATAATAAGCACACCAGGGACAGGATAGAGAAAGTAATTCACATTTATAAACCATGAACTACGGGCCATGTCCTCTGCTAGACACTTGACATACATAATAACAGTAACAATAATAAAACACCTAATACTGATCACATGCTTATGTATGAGGTACTGCTGGTTTCATGTGTCAGGTCACTTAACCCTCACAATTCTATAGGTGAATTACTGCTTATTACCCCCATTACACAAATGAGCAACCAACGGAAAGAGAATGATAAATAAGCTGCCTAAAGTCCACACAAGTGTGGGGGGTAGGTGGGGTTAGGCCAGGGCTCCCGTAGAGAACTGGAGTTTGTAGATAGACTTGTAAATTGATATTTGCAGTAAATTAAACAACCAAATATTGACTATTATATACCGGAATGTTTTTAAACAAGTCATTTATTACATCACATCATTTAATCTTCATAACAGCCCAAAGAGCTAAGTAATAGTTTATTCCCCTTCCCAGATGAAGTAACGAAATCAAAGTAAGGTTGAGTAACTTGCCTGGGAAAGTACAGTACTTAGGTGCTGGCACAAGAATCACTCAGCTGGGCTGGTACCAGGGTTTGCTCTCTTTACCTCCAAAATGTGTTGCCCGTCAAAGGAGTGCTCAGTGCCTATGGTGAAATTAGGGAATGCAGAGAGTGAAAGTGAACCACGCTGGCTGCTTAATTTACTATGTAGAAATATAATTTTAGTAATTAGGACATTTGTGTGTAGTCTAAGGTGTCTGCTTTCCAGTTTCATGATATCTTAGGGAATAAGTAATAATTATGTGGTTCTTTGGTAATTGTGAATTAGAGTCAATGCAGTTAGGTATAATTAAGGGATATTTCACCCAAGGTATGGATGATCAGGTGAAAATCTATAGCTAGACAGCATCAATTCATGCACTGCAATGCTTTTCAAAGTGTCTGTGTATTGACACAGAATTTTAGCTTTAAGATCAAGAATTCAGCAAGCTTTTTCTGACACCCAAGCTAAGCTAAGCTTATGTTCCCTAGCTATCCATTCTACGTCTCCAGGGCACAGTTTAGGGCCTAGAATAAGGGAGGTGATCCATAACATTTTATTGAATTTATTCCCATATTTTCCCATGTGTCATCCTAGTCTTAGATTTCAGGTTCTATTTAGTCTTATCTCTCCCTCTGTATGGCTCTTTAATGGAGTAACACATTAGAATAGTACTTTGACTTCTAGACACTCTACCGCTGTCACCTGTGGAGATGGTGGTGTTCCCTGCACTTCCCAAAGCACATTAATAAATTCTCTTTTAGTATTTGGTTTTCTCATCCACCAAGTGTTCATTCTTTTAAAGTTGTGCCTTAAAAAGCAGCCTATCTGTTGGAAGTCAGAGTCTTACTGCTCTTTAGAGAGCCAAAGAATAAAATGGTAATGAGATTCATGGACCAAGAAAGAAGTTGGAGAAGGTGGTCATGGGGAGTTGAGAATTAGAGGAGAGGAAGTCAGCCTGAGGCCTGGCTGGAGGCAGTGGAGCAGAACTTTGCATTCAAAAGAGAAATGGGGTTAAACCAGAGAACAAACGTTTCTAGAAGTTTTAGGACCTGCAAAGGATTTTAGAAGCATTGGTAATGTAATGTCTACCACCTAACTGACAGTCATAATGATGTATCTAATGAATTAAAGATTAGATGAGAATTGAAGGTTGAATGTGGAAGAAACTTCATCACAATTAGGCAGAAATATTTAGAGGCTTAGAGAAGCAGAGGAAAACGAAACAGCATTTGACTCAGAGAATGACCAAATCAACAAGACTGAACAGTGTCTTGCACTTTTCTAAACTGCAATACAGTTCATTGGGTACCGAGCAAATTCCTTTTGGTTGGTGATGTGAGGTTATGTGACATCATAGGAAACCTGACTGAAACATAACTGGGAACTGATTTCCCAAGATTAACTCTAGGTCAAGAGTTTAGTTTCATCTCTTGGGTTCCCAAACTTGTTCTTAGGTCAAAGGGACTCATGTTTCTGAATTCTATACTGACTCTTTAATCTGAGCCAGACTATGCTTGGCAGGCCCTTGCACCCCTACAATGAGAAAATTTATCTTTTCCTGTGTTTGAATTCAAAGCAAAATAACATTTAAATAGTGCAAAAGAAAAAGGGTCCTTCCAGTTGTATAGTGATCTGAGATGCCGGCACTGCAGAGAACTATTTACCATAGCTCAGTAGTATATGATAAGAAACACAGAATGAATCCCTTAACATACTTGTTGTGCAAGGGGGTTAGTAAGATATATAAAGGTTCTATTGAAGATTGCGAACTCTCAGTAATCCAAAAAATCTATTTGGAAACTTACATTCTGATATGATAATTTTTGTTCTTAAACAAAAAGGGTACTGTAGTGATTGCCATTTAAAAAATAACATTTATTAAAGTTGATACTAAAATCCCCTATTTCCTGACTTCTGGATCACCCTTTGGATAATATAAAGAATAATATCATTGTAGTTTCATTTGTGGTCTAAAAAAGTGTTTGACTCACTAAGGTTGAATGTCAGGTAATTTCATTTAATGTTCAGTTTTAAAAGAGAAAAGTAGGAGAAAGATTTAGATGAAAAGTAGAGTGTGTGACCTTAGAAATGTATTTATAAGGTCTGACTACAGCAGCCAAAAATAATAACCATTGAACCTAGTGAATAATTTAAGGCCAATGAGCTAACAGTGATCTTTGCAATGGGATATTAATACGTAAATATTTTAGTCCGCTTTTTCACACCGGCATAAAAATGCCTTGTATTTTATCTACCATCTCACTCTAGGTGAAATTTCTGAGAGATTCTGTGTTCTCACTGATGTCTTTACATATACATTCACACTATAATTACATGATTTTGCTATCCAAATACATTCAAGAAGTAAAAATTATATTTTTTAAAATATGCAGTGATGACTCCTAAGGCAGTGTTTCATTTTACACGTTGGGACAGTGCTGTAAGAGAACTTGGCTCCTTTATCTGGATCTATTTGCTATGACAGTGTGATTTACTGAAGATTAGAATCATTTGGTTTTTTTAAATCAATACTTAGCCTTGAAGAACTATTACTAAATGTTCAACAGATATAAATATTTGAGTCTGCAAAATGTATTTGCTACTCACATATCTATAATATATAGATAAATATCCATATAATAATATTCATATATAAACTAATGCATATTTTTAATCCCTTTGTGTTTCTTTGATATTAATAAACCCAAGAAATCACTCTGGTTCTCAGCCAAAAGATTTACTTTTGTTAATGTTTTTGCTTGCTTGTTGCTTTAATAAAAGGGATATTGGCTAGCATTTTAAGGTGGGTTTTTGTCACTTTACATGGGAGAGTCAGAGAAAACTGGAAAGGGCATTACTAGGTCTCAATCTAGAGGCTCAGCCACCAATTGAGCAAGTCACTTTATCTGTCTCAACTCATTTTTCTTACCTTAGTTGCAAAGATATCTCTGGTTTATTGATAAGATCCCTCAAGTTGCAATTATGAATGAATAAACTGTGACAATAGCTGAGTTCCAAAAAATATTGTAGGAAAATGAAATCTTGTAAAGTGCAATAATATTTTAATGGCTATTTAAAAACAATTTAGGAGTAACACTCTCTAGGTTTCTCTTTTGCAATGTTTTGTACATCTCTTTGTAGGCTATACATTTTCATAAGCCACAAATTTGGGCATATGAAAAATGCAACTGTCTTTATGTAAATCCATAATAAGTAAATTTAAGACTATCCCAAGCTCAAGTAGAAGATAAATTTGTAATTTATTTAGAATTTTCACAGTTGAATGAGTTTCTCCATACCCACCTAACTTTTTCTTGGATAAAACAGTCTAGGCACTAGCACAGGGAGGCATCTGCTGGGTTGTTTTTATGTTCTGGATTGAACCCAACCAGAACTGTTCAAGCTACTTGCATTGGTTGTCTACTGACTACTCATTAGGTCCTCAGAGGTCACTACTTCTTTCTCAGTCTATCACACCTCCTCATGTCCACCAACCTTCTCTCTGTTCCCTAAGGATTCCTGTCTCAGATCCCCAGAAAATATTTTGAATATCCTGTAAAACTTTTGGGTAGCTGCAAGAAAGCAGGAGGACTAATTCAGGCCACTCATGAAGAAGTGCACTATCACTATGTCAATTCTATAGCAGCTGCACTGATTCTAGATGTCCTCAAAATTCTGTAAGGCTTTGTCATATCCCTAGACTTGCTCTGGGAGTCAAGGTACAGTTCATTCTTCTTAGGACTACCAAATATCTGAGCATTCCATTTTCTATCCTGTTGGAAAACTAGAACCTGGAGGGGAGAGCAAGTTAGAAGTGCCTTATCAAGTCCTACCATATCTACAGTTTATTCTTCCCTTCAAATAGTCCTTTCTCTTTCAACATGGGAACATTTAATATCTTTTCTGGTTAGTTCAGTTTTTCAGCTGCTATGTTTTCAATCTCTTTTTCTGCTTCTCAGGTCTTAGCCTTTTGAAACTCAAAAAAAAAAAAAATCAAAGCTTTTCCTTTCAAAGCTATGGTATTTTTCTTGAATTTCAAAGATTATTTTTTAATCCAAAATCAAACAATTCAACGTCCTACTTCTCTCTGGATTTCTTTTGCCTTTCCCTTTGGCAATGCAGACTGCTGATTCACTGGAATAGTCTGCGATAACCCTAATCCTTATGTCATACTTGTACATTCAGAAAAAGGCATCATCTCTGGGTGGATGCAGTAGAAACCACACATTATCTGGGTGGATTAATTTTTTTCCCTCTGGATACAATGCTTGGCAATGGCACTATGCCTTTCAATAGACAAAAAGTTTCCTTTCCTCCAGTCAGTGCAGCCGCATGAGAGGCTACATGGTTCTGTGAGGGGAGCATGGACCAGATTTTAGCTCACTTAGGTCCCAGTGTCAGATGCCCTTGTGTAGGACCCCACAGACAGATAGATTGCATTTTGAGGGACAAAGTACAAAAGGGAAAGTACTTCCTGAAATACTTCAGAAATTTATCTCACCATCTACATTTTTCAAAGCAAGGTAAGCTTGTTACTGTAGTTCAAGAAGTAGCATAAGGTGATTGTGAACCTGTAAGAAATGTAAACCATGTCCTATTAAACAACAACAACAAGGCTATAATATTTTGATGAGTGGATCTACAAAGAGGAAAAGTTATACAAATCCTATCATTTGCTTGAATGCATTAGACAAGTATAGTCAAATTTTAAAATGGTGGAAAGAATATTATTATTTTTCTATTCTCTTCTGTAATATCCCATTGTTTAAGAGCTCTGGTTTTATTTGATTACACTAACCAAATCCCATTTGCCAATGCTCACTAGATAAAAAAAAACAAAACACTTTATCATTGTCTTTTAGTATGTGTGGTGTTAATACCTTGGATATGTACATCATTAAGAATGCATCTAACATGATTAAGTAAGGAATTCTGAAGACAGAAACAAGCAATATAACTCAGTATAAAGTTATGCACCTCATAAATATATCACAAGCTCTACCTTACCTTCCTAATGTACAGTTTTAAAAAATGAAACATATGCTCTTTGAGAATGTGCTATTAGGACAAATACTTAAACCAATATATAGATCAAAATAATTCATATAGGATTTTCTTTTATTGATTATCAATCTACTTTATCTGAACAGTCCTGACTAAGATCAAAATCACTTTGCAAAAATGACTTAAACCTGATAAAGTAGTAGCACCAGAGTACTGCCCTACTTCAAACGTACATTTGAAAAGTGAAAGCAAATCGATAATAATTACATAAACCAAATTGTATTATCTTTTCTTATTAATTCTGTAATTGTAAAAAATGTGTAGGGAGGAGTGTTTTTTTTTTTTTTTTTAAAGAACACAGTAGTCTATTAACTAAATTTGTTCAAAGTATATTATTCTACTGATTTTCAGATGCCAACTTCAATGTTTAATAAGTGAGAAGAGGGCCGTAGAAATAAAGCAGAAGACACAAGAATTAAATGAAACTGAGGAGTTTAAAAAATCATTTTGCAATTGTTCTACTAACTTTTTTCAATGGTAGGAAGTAATAAAATGCATTTTAAACAGGATATTAATTATAGGACATAAAGATAGGTCCATCAGCATGTGAATCTGTGGAAGGCACATTAAATAACTCAAGACAGTGGATTAGTATCGTTTAACCTTCTTGAAAGTTTCTAAACCATCTATTTCTGCATCCTTACTAGCATTGATTGCAATTCGTTGAATCAGTAGTTTATGTTCATTTCCTGTCATTTGCTATTATTTTACACAGGGGAATATTTGCATTTGCATTGCATTCCTGACATAAGTAAAACCCATTTCAAATTTCATACCCGCTTTAATGTACTAGTAAATTTCAGTGCTTCCTTCAATAAGTCATTATTTTCCTAGGAATCTTGACTATGAGAATCTTTCTTTAATAGGAATCCAAGAATAATTATTTTAAAAGATTAATAGTTAACCAAGGGAATTAAAAATGAAACCTGGCAGTTAAAAAATTATATTGTTTCTTACTTAAATATTAATCTCCAGGTGGGGGGAAAAAGAGAAATAAAGAAACTATGGATTAAGAAGTGCATTAAGGTATTCATTAAAAAGCATTTAGTGAAACAACCAGAATCCCAAACACAAAACCACTCAATATTTCTAGTCTCAGGGCCCAGTCTAATGTAATGCTGTGGACAGGACTGAGGTGATGGGGAGGAAGTGTCTACACCACACGCTGAGCGAAAGGAAAGCAACTCCCTTTCACTTGCCTTCATTTAGTGCCTCCCGCTCCAATCAACAGTCATTAAATTATTTTCCTTAGTTTTGCTGTTACAGATATCTAATGAAAGTATCATTTTTTTTGCTGCACAAATATGAGTTAAATGCTTTGTCACTATTTAAAGCACATTTATTGTTTCTGGAGCCAGGTTGTTGTTTTTTAAATGTCAAAGTGCCTCTCAGAAGACATATAAAAGTTACTACGTTCTACTCAGGGAAAGCTGTTATTTTTTGTGCATATTTTCCTCAAGTGAAAATAAAGAAGTTCTTATTATCTAATTTATAAGATTGCAATGTTCCACTTATATTTTTGAATTACACGGGTTCATACAAAAAATGTACTCCATAGTAATTTTCTATCCTTGTTTTATCTTGAACTTCCACATTAGTAGGTAAAATTAACTCTGTAAGTTTTAAGTTCACATTTTACTATTTTGCTTTGTTCACTTTCAACATAGATGTCTGTTCTTATTGAGGAGTAAGTTGTAAGATGCACTGGCAAGCCTTCTCACCTTAACACCCACCTTGTTTAACCAGCCCCCCCAGGTTTCCATCTCCAGTAAACTAACCTTCTCAAGCCACTTCTCAGCCTCTGCTGGGCACCTGCAGTGAGAGGAGACTCCTGGTACTAGGTCCTGAAGCAGCTGGTCCCTCCTTTGAACAGTCCTAACCATGAGTATGTGTGTTTTCTTTACTGAACAATAATCTGTCTGCCTGAAACTTTTGTTCAATGACTCTTCTTTCACCTGGAGCCCTAACAAACCAACTTAACCTGTTTTTCAGATGGCATACCTGTAGGTATTTAAAAATAACTTTTCTCTCTTCTCCACATCTTTTCTTCATCAGATTACTCACAGTTTTTTCAAACTTTCCTCATATGAAATGATTTTTAAAATGATCATACACTATACCTGTCACGTCATTCACTACACTTGCTCCACTTTGTCTATGTTCATTTCTAAATGTGTTGTCAATAATATATACCAGGTATTGTAGGTGTGCATTATGATATCAACTTTAATACCAGCTTCATTTTTCTAGTTTTTCCATTGTAGTTAATACCACTGTTAAATCATAATATTATTTTCTGATGTCCTATCATTCAGCTGGGTTACTAGGATCTTTCCACCACCCTTCCCCACTTACGGTTGTTATAACTAAACCATTTATGTCATATCTGATTTAGAGTGCCTTGTATTTAGAAAGCTCTGACATGGTTTTTCCGGGAGCAGTTATTGCTCATTAAGAATGAGTCTGTACATTACATTTATTCCTATTAAACACTATCTCGATAGTCAAAGGCAAGTGTTGGTTTAAAGTTAAGTTTAAGTCATATCTAAATACAACTCAACTAAAGAAGGTTTGAATAGCTGGGAAGCACTTGTGAACTTTGCTTCTCAAACTTTGTCAATTCGATATCAGGAAGACCGCAGACAGGGTAATACTCGCGGCAACACAAAACTGGGCAATTTGATATTTTCTTTGACTATAGGTAAATAATTCTAATTCCGTTTCTTTGTAGGATTAGACTTTTGCTATGTACACAAATGCAAATACCAACCAGCTTATACCCATTAAAAAAATAAAGACAAGATGCTGGGACCAATAAAATGGACCCAGAACAAAGTTAAATAATGCCCTCCCCTTCCATACTCCCTCTGCCTTAGAAAGAGAAAATATAAATATTACTTCTTCAATGAGTGAGGGAAGTGTGTTTGGCTAAGGATATGGGAGACTCTTGGTGAAGGCGCTGAAGGCAGCCTCAGCAGTGAAAGCAAGTTGTCTAAATATGGGTCACAGGGGTAGGTGAAATAATTTCCACAGATTTGGTGCTTTCGTAGATGCTCATGGTGGCTGCTGGATTGAAGAGGGTCTAAGCATTGCCCGGGGACTCTCGTCCTGTACAGCGTGGGGTCCAGTGATAAAATCTAAGCTGAATTAATTTCATTCTCCCCCTTGGATAATGTGAGACCTCACTTCTAGGCAGAATTAAAAATATCTATTTTTGTTTTAACAGGCCAAATTGAGTTTTTAACTAAAAAAAATTTTAAAAATACATGACAATTGGTATGAAATTTTTTACCACTATATTTTCCATAGGTGCAGAAATTTGCTTTACATCTAGCATTATAAAAGAGTAGAGCATACAAAAAACGAGATGTGTGCATATATGTCTGATGTAGAATAGCTCCAAAGAAAGTACCTAATTTGTCAAAGATGTCCAAATTTTTAGTCCATTATTATCTTTTTCAATACTAAAGATAAATGCAAAAGATATTTACATTTTTTTCCTCATAAAATAAGGACCATAGGGAATGATCTTCCATTACTTTTGCCTTTCCTTTTGGTACATTTTCCAACTTGTTTTGAACAGTGTGAATGACTCTTTCTGCTTCCTATTCATTCTACTTCCTCTTTCCTCTTCTCAGTGCAATTACTAGTTTTCTTCTGTATAATGAGGCCAGATAATAATAATCCTTAAATTGTTGTGAAAGAGACTTTTAAAAATATAATTAAATTATTTTATTTTAGGGGAGGCAAGAGGATAGTAGAGAGGAGCATTTTAACATCTTTATAGAAAATTTAAATCCCATTCTGGAGAGCACAGTATTATATAAAGAGTATACAAATTAATATAAGTTCCCTTTCCCATACATAGGCTCTGCAGTATTTCAATAATTAGAACAATAAATGTCTATAAAACTGCTGCAAATCCTAAGAAAAGAGAACAAGGTGCAGGCAATTCTTTCTTGCTACTAGAATTCATCAAAAAATCTTAAAAATGATTTCAGTGAAAAAATAAAAGATAAAAAACTAAAATGCCTTCAAACAAATGCATACAGTAGATGACCAGTGGTGGAATTAAATCTAACGTGGAGATTATCCTCTAGAAGAGCACTGGAAACCATTTTTAAAGAATTTCACACAAGCAAATAAAATTCTCGTTGTATATGATCATCACATCGCTCTACAAGTTGGTTAATTACCCATGTTTTGTATTTATTCTTATCTTTTAAGTTAGTTAATTTATCATAATTATTTTTCTAATTTTAGAATACCTTGAGGGATGATATTCTAAGTGCTGCTTATAATAGTGAATTCATTAATTATTTGAAAAACTTACATTAAGAAATTATCTTTCTTTTTTAAAAGTATGTAATCCAGGTTTCTCCAAGGTCCTAATATATGCTCTTGAGCATTTAAACATTGAAGAATTGAGACCATTCCCTCAGTGGTATTCTCCTTCACACCCTTGCATCACCCCTGGCCTCACTTGGAGAATTCCTGTAAATCAGTGCTGTTTGATTGTTCTGAGAGGCGCTAGCGATTTTGAAATTTTTTCTTTTTTTGGTCTGAATGAGGACATATGTTCTGACTTTAATATAAAGGTGGCGAAAGGCCAAAGTGAAATTAGGTGTTTTAGGGTAATGGAAATGTCTCTAGTCCTTTCTATTATGCTTGCAAATATATGTTTTATACCAAATGTTAGACCTCATGAATGGGGTAATTCTGAAAAAGAAAAATTTGTATTATACTATATGGAAATAAGCTCATTTTTAAAAAAAAGATGGACGACTCAATCAAAAGTTATAGCTGTTCCCTCTTAAAATTTCTTCAGTTGTGGTACAGTAACAAGGACCATTTTTAAACTGGGCTCAGACTCAGATGACATATGATCGCTGCCAGCTGCATCAAGAGGCAGAGTCTGGGTAAAAATAAGTTATTTGACCAGAACAGAACAAAGCTGAAAATCTTCTGACACCTGATCCCTTCAGCAGCTGTGGAAATCTATTGAAAGTGTTCTCCTTCTAATGCATTTGTCAGAATGCTAATTGGAAAAATGACTTCATGTCATGAGTCATACGGTCACCTCTGTGGACCTCATTAGACTTAAATGAGCACACTCAAGTCCAGTGCAATCATTCAGATACAGCCATATGTTGGTAAAGAAGATCTTTCAGTAATCAGGCTCCTGGCCAATTGTGAACATTGTCAAGTGAAGAAATGTGGAAAAATCAAATAGAGATGTTTAATGGAAGATGCAGATATCAGGCATTATAGCTTCCTCAGTATTCCAAAATATGTAAAAAATTTGGACCATAAGAAATTCAACCAAGTTAAGCCAAAGAACTTTAGCCACACTTTAAGCTAAAACGCTCCTTAGAAACACTCTGGTGCCATGAGGAATACAAAGTTAACTAACATGAGCACAGCTGGCAAAGCTCAGAAGTTGAACATTGACCTATGATCCAGGAGATCCTCCTTGGATTCCTGGTCAGAGCTCATGGCTGGGCAGGCTCAGTCCCCAGTAGGGGGTGTGTAGGAGGTGGCTTATCAATGACTCTCTCATCTTTGATGTTTCTCTTTCTCTCTCCCTCTCCCTTCCACTCTCTGAAATAAAGGTATATTAAAAAAAAAAAAGTTAACTAAGATGAGGCCTTAGGAGCTCACGATTTAGAAAGGCAACCACTTATATGAGTAACACTAATAAAAGGAAAGCTATAAAAATATTTAATAATGGACCAGTTAAATTTCTAGAGGAAAGTGTGGCAGTAAGATATGAATTATAGTTGTATTAGGTGAAAAGAAGGAGAGGGTGGAGGAATTAGGGAGCTTCTTGTTGTAGGCAAAATTTGGTATAGGAATACAAGGATGGGGTAGATTCTGAAGACACAATGTAGACATATGTAGCTAAGAGGAACTTAAGTGGGAAAGCCTTCAAAGCAGCAGATACCGCCTGGGAAACATTGGATTGCTGGGGGAACAGAGCATAGACAATGGTAAGCATGGGTTTGAGGGAGTAGGAATTTGGTGCTGGTAAGATCGGATGTCAGGAAAGTCTTTGAAATGTCAGCCAAGAGACCACCAAGATAAAGCTATGTAAAAGATTTAACAAATGATTATAAATGAAGTTGAATTGTCTCTAAGAGTATAGATAACATTCTTCGTTCTTAAAAAATTATTTTAAATTTATTTTGTAAAGTGATGCTTGTAATCTCTTTACGGGTGCGCACATTTCTGATACAAAAGTATTGCATCATTAAATCAATTAAATATTTTTTTAGGTGTCTTTGCCACCTACAAGGAAAAGTGGACTGTTCATCTAAACTTTCTTTATTTCATCTGGTTGTCTTCCTATGAAATACATTATACCACCAAGGACTCCAAAATTCTAGCGGTAACTGATATTTCTATTAAATACACAACTCAAATGAGTGAACATCTATTGAAAGATTATTATAGTCAAGAACTTAGGCACTATGGAAGTAATAATAGTGTGAAGGGGAATAACTGGCCTACCCTATGGTCTAAGTCCAACCTGGTCACTACTGATAGGACAGGGCCTATCTGGTATTTCGAAAAATGGAACTGCCATCTGTTTCTAAAAGCCATGATCACCAACATTAGCCTCCAAGTCAGTAAGTTCCAGAATATGCCATCTTTTTGTTCCTACCTCCTGGCTTTTTTTTGGGAATACTGTTCATTTCTCTTAGTTTGAAGCCAATTATACATAAGTTCAATTATCTTATCATTTTTTCTAGATCATTTTCTGTATTTTTCATATTGTTTATTTCTGTGCTTAATTCAAGGAGAATTTTCTTTTGATATATCCTGTAGCTCTCTAATTTCCCCTTCAGATGAGTCAAATCTGCTGTTGAATCCATCTTACTTGAGTTCTTTATGTCAGTTTTAATTTTGGAATGCTTGTTTTGTTTTCTTTTGAATCTGCTAGGTTCTATTTAAAAAATAATCATTTTCAGTTCTCTGATAAAATTACAAGCTTAATTTTTATTTCCTTACATATTTTAATTGTAGCTCTTGAAAATCTTTGTCTTATTACTCCAATTGTGAAATCCTGTAGGCCAGTGGTTATTTGTTTTCCTAGTTGATGTTCATGTTTGTCTCCTGGTGTATATATCCTTCTTTATTCTAGCATTTTGTTATGCAAATTTTCAGCATATGTTAATAGATTTTACACTGAGTACTCGTACACACCACCAACATTGTACTTTTAACATTTTAATATATTTGCTTGTTTACTATGACATATCTACACATTCATCTTACATCTGTCACTCTGTTTTATTTTATGATTCATTTGAAAATAAGTTGAAAATAAAAATATTTGCATAATATACTTGAGTTTAATTACTGTCAAAATAGTATTTAGGTAGTTATCAGAGTATATTGTTCATAAAAATGCTTTTTACTCAATATAAAGTTGTTGTTTACAAAGAAGATACATAAAAGAGGGGATTAATGATTAATAACAAGTTATGTATTCACAGAAATCTATATTACCAAGATTATTTTAATAAAATAAAATGTTTAATGACAACCTAGTAAATGAGAGAAGATATTCACAAATGATTTTTCTGATAAGGGGTTTATATTTAAAATGTATAAGGAACTCTTATAACTAAAAATCAAAAAAACAAACAGTCTGATTAAAAAAAAATGGGCAGAGGCCTTCAGTAGACATTTCTCCAAAGAGGACATACAGGTAGGTGGACAGTAGACATATGAAAAATATCCTCAACATCATTAATCATCAGGGAAATGCAAATAAAAACTACAACCAGATACCACCTCATTCCTGTCAGAATGATCAGCATCAAAAGTCAAGAGAAAACAAGTATTGGCAAGGATGTGGAGGAAAAAGGACCCATATACACTGTTGTGAGATTTTAAATTGGTACAGCCACTATGAAATACAGTGGATCCTCAAAGATTCCTCAAAGATTAAGAACTACCATAAGACCTAGCAATTCCACTTCTGGGTATTTATCTGAATGAAACAAAAGCTATATGCACCCTATATTCATTGCAGTATTATTTACAAAAGCTAAGATATGGAAGCAACCTATGTGTCTATCAGTACATGAATGGATCACACACACACACACACACACACACACACACAGTGGAATACTACTCAGCAATAAAGAGGAATTAAATCTTGCCATTTGCAACAATATGGATGGACATAGAGGAGGGTATTATGCTTAGTAAAATAAGTCAAACAGAGAAAGACAAATGTATGATTTTACTTATACACAGATTCTAAAAAAAGAAACAAATGAACAAATAAAACTAAAACAGACTCATAGAAACAGAACAAACTGATGGTTGCCAGAGGAGCAAGGGTTAAATAAAATCTTAATGGCTCATAATTTGAAATTTATTAATTTTGTTTGGAACCAAATATGTAACATTTAACTTAAAAAATTTGACATTTATTCAACAGTGTTTATAGAGGGCCTATTATGTACTAGGGATTTTTTGTAGTTTTTGAGGACACAATGTCTAACAGACAGATGTGATCTTTATTTTCTTGGAGTTCCTCAGTTTATTGTGGGCTGGCAGACATTCATCCATGAATAAAATTGATAATTTCAGGTATTAAAAAGTGCTCTGAAAATAAAAGTGCATTATCCATTATACTTTTTATTATAAAATCAGGAAATCTTTAACTTATAAAAGTTCTTAGACTATGAATTTTTGTGTTGACATTTCCATAATATGAAAAGAACAATCACTTAGATCCAATGGTATGCTGGAGCCAGCTAATAAGAGCTCCCAAGAGCAAATTGTGTACACGTCTTCCCCATTGTGCACAATAGTAGTGGTAGCTTAAAATTAGCTATGGTACTATTTACACTATGGATACTGTAAAACTGCTAAAAATCAGGGCTTTTTTTTTAAACAATTGGTTGTATGTCTTTGTCTCTGTTTCTCTCTCTCACACACACACCAACACAGCACTGATTATATCCTTTCTGCAAAAGAAAGTATATCCACCAATATTGAAAGGCAACCATTTAAAACAAGGTAAAGGAAGGTTTTCAGAAAATAAAATTAACCCCAAACACTTTCCAGTTGAAGGACATGACTGAACTAATTAGTTTAGCAAGATCCACAAATGGATTAAGTAGGTAATAAAGCTATAGCTCCTAATCTGAGATATCTAAATGCTTAACTTGATATGATTAAGAATATTCCCACCATCTAAATGACAATGATTTTCATTTATATAGTTTATCAGATGCACTATAATGTTTTGGACTTGAATTAAAATTAGCATATTATCTGAAGAAATTATACCAGATGGCCAAGTCATTATTCTTTAACTCTAACGTACTTTTAATTTTCTTAATCTGTTTGTTCTGCTGGGCTCGTAAATAATAGAAGCCGTTAGCCTCAGTAGATATTGGGCACATTATAAATTATTTTTTCAGGTAGGCTACTGAGAGTTTGCTTTGTTTCTTGTTCAGTTTATAAATATTTTCAAACATATTTAAAGTTTTAGAAGCTAAATTACTGTTATAGAAAATTTTGGAATAGTATCCACTGCACATGAATTCTGTTTCACTGACAGCTTTTTTCTAATTTTGCGAAAACCATAATCATTGTTAAATGAATGGTTGCCATGTTTTAATAGGCTTCATTGCCTTTTTTTTTTTTTTTAATTTTATTTTGCAAGAGGGGGTTGTCTGCTGGTTTGTTCACGTTCAACTTGCACAAAAGTCTTTAAAAAGCTAACCTTTGGAAAGTTCTGTTAAGACAGCACATCCAGAAGGTAAAATCTTCAGACTTTCAAAGAATGATGATATGAAATTTAAGTAGCCTATGGAGCAGAAGGGAATTTTTTGAGCTGATTAGCAACAAAAGATATGAGAACAGCCATAATAAGCAGGAAAAATTGTGTTTCTGGATGGAAAGAACACCTTGGTGCTGTTGTAAAGCCGTCGAAAAACTAGCCTGCTGATTGCAAACCGTATCATCCACAAAGAGAAGCAGTTGGTGATTGTTTTAGGCCCTCAGAAGAGGTAAAACATGTGACACTAAATCTTTGGAAAAGAAAAAAAGTAGCTAAGCCAGTGGAGCCATTGAAGGCAACAGGACAAACACAACACATCAGAAGCACATTAAATTTTTTAAAAAGACAAAGACTCAGTTGAGTTCATGCAGGAGAAACCTTCTAGGAGTTACAAGACCATTCACAGATCTCACTGATACAGAAAGAAAACTGCCAATGTGAGCATAATTTTTTTCTTTTATGCATGAAATGTTTTCCTAGAAATATCAGCAATTAGTGTTAATCATAGTGTATTTTCATTTAGACAGGATGCCTGTTTGCTTTACGTTTGAAACAGTGTAGACTACAGGCACAGAACTCTCACACTGAGGAGTGTGCCTCATCTTTTCTAAGGTAGCAGGAGTCCAGAGTAACAAACAAGGGATTCTAAGAAGTTTTATATGCAGTATAAATATTACATAGAACACTTTATACATATGTGTGTGTCTATACAAATGCATATACATAGTCATTCCTCCGTATCCATGGACATTTGGTTCCAGGACCCCCCCAACAAAGACCAAAATTTGCACTGCTCAAGTTTCTTACAGAAGATGGTGTAGTATATAACCTACACGCATTCTGCCCTATACTTTAAATCGCCTCTAAATTACTTATAAAGCTAATACAATGTAAATGCTGTGTGAGTAGTTATATTGTACTGTTTAGGAAATAATGACAAGAAGAAAGTCTGCACATGTTTAGTACAGATACAAGCATCATAGGTCAAACTACTTAGTACATGTTAGCAGCAATGCAATATTTTTTTCCTGAATGTTTTGCATCTGCCATCAGTTAAATCCATGGATGTTGTACCCTGGATACAGAGGGCTGACTTTGAGTTGGCCTGAAGATTATGGGATATTGTTAAGCTGGTTAACAGAGGGCTGATTATGTATGTATGTATGTGTGTGTGTGTGTGTGTGTGTATAATATATTGAATATACTAAATATTTATATATACAAATATATATGCACACACAAGTATATACATATGTGCATATGTATGTCTATACATAGTGTGCATTATATATCTATACTTGGATATTTTTGAAATCCAGATATATCAATAATTTATGTGTTCATTTATTATAATCATTTTTCTAAACAGATGTTACTAAACTGTCACATCTTATAATCAACGGTACTTTAAAAATGAATAAAATGTGTTAAATCCTCTCTTTAATATTTAATAACCTTTCAACCCATATTTTAGCAACATAATAGAATTATAAATTTATTATTTGTTTTTAAATTTCAAATATATTAGGATAATTTTGTATTCTTCTACTATATCCAGGTACTTAAGAATATAAAAAAAAAAAGATGATTTTGTTGTTTGGTTCATACATATCTGGAGAAATATTTTGATTTTTTTAAATTTTGAGAACTGTGCACCTTGCAATCAATAATACAAGGCTGAACTTTCAAGAAATTGTCTCAAATAAGAAACACTTATAAAATAATTATTTTTGTTTTTAAACATTTCATTTTGAGGAATGATTGCTATAACTATGATGAAAAAGTAACTAATTTGATTTCTAACAATTACATGTGAAATAGAATAAGTAAAACTTCAAGGCTGTGTTTGTTGTATCTTTACATATTAAATCACTCAACACACAGATTTCTTTTTGAGACCTGATACTAATAATGAAAAGAACAAGTACTAAAATAGAACCTGGAGAATAGAATAGAGTCAAGGAGTATGAGTTTCTGCATATTTACCCTGCTTTTTGGGGCCAGTACTAGAGCTATTCATACTATAATATGATCCCCCCAAAAGTCCCTCATAAGCTGCCACAATACAGTACAGAAACCATTACAACCAAGTTCATAAATACTTTAAAAAATAATTGGTCAAATTAAAGTATGTTTTAAAATAATTATATTTAACGCATAGCCTGAATAGTTCTATCAAGCTAGGATATAGACTTTTTCTACCCACTTGTAAAATGACAAGAGAACATAATCAATTTTTTAAAATGTGGGTGGTAATTTACACAGTTCATAATATAAAATTTCAAAAATAGAAAAAAATCTTCTAAAAGTTATAAAATAGTTTGTTTTAAGAATGAATTACTTGTATTTACTCACTATTGTGGCCTATATTTAGTTCAAGGAACAGAGAAAACAAAGGGAAATTCTGTTTTCCAAAATACTTACATGAGAATGTTGCAGTTTGTCTATTGTCTATTGGCTGTACACAGAATTTTTTTTACACACAATTTCCTCACCTATTCTTAAGACCCCAAATTTTCCTCACTACCTTAGTAGGTAATTTTTTTTATTGGTTTCTGGTTTTATTTTATCTATAGATATTTACAAACTACAATAAAGCTGACCTAATATATCAACTTTCATTAAAATATTTCCTTCAGAAAACTCACACCATGTAATGACTGCACTTTTATTTTGTCAATTTTATAAGTTCAGAACTTTAAGAAATTGCCACAGCCCTACATGAATATGGAAAATCTCTTGAGTGCACTTAGCTATTAAACCAAAATTTCAGCTCTATGCATTGAATTAAATGATAAGAGTGATAAATCAATTACCACAGAAGAGCTTTTAGTAGATCACATGGTTGTGCCACTTTGAATGAGAAGACAAATCATTGACTTTCTAAAGTACTGATCAAACCTCAGATATCAGCACTGGGGATAAAAGGCAAGAAGGACAACTGTAGGTAGAAATGGGTGGCGTATGAGATCTCTTAGTAGATGAAAATCTGAAGGTGCAGATACAACAGCGACGTTGGTAATATCTGCAATTTTATAACAGGTTTAAAGGTGCTAATTAATTATGTAAAACACATAGCACAGTGCTTGGAACAACGGTCTCAATGAATGTGAATGCCTGTGGTTGCAACTAGAGCAAATGGAGTAAAAATCTGATTTTAACTGATGGAAAAAGTCCCATTTCCTCCCATAAGCCCACTTCAACCACTAAAATAGCAACCATTCGATTCATTCATTGCATTTGGGGGTGGGGTGGGGTAAAGTCAGAATTCAAATGGTTACTTGAGAAAAGCCACACTGCAAACATTAGTCATGATGGCTCATTTTACCCTCTAGGGCATCTGCAAAGTTCAAGCCTGAAGAAATGACGGAGAGGCTCCTACAGAGATATTCAATAAGAAAAATCTGAGGCTCACTCTCGGCATAAAGGCATTTTGTAAAGCTGATTTTACAAAATCCAAAAAGTCATTCTCACATGGCAGTGGGAGCTCTGCTTACATGTGAATTGTGTGAAATATAAGTGGGTGGAAAGAAAGAGAAGATTAGTAGAGAAAAGAAACGAGGAGAAGTGGGAGAACCTGGAAGGACAGACAGCCAAACAACTGAGAAAATTACCACATATGGCCAAACTTAACTCAAAGAAAAGCATGCTGGCCTGGGAATATGTAACGCAGGTGAAAACTAACACAGATATTTGCAGTTTTTTATCTTCTCCTTTCTCCCTCCTCCTCTTTGTTTTTTTAGAAAGTTTGTTTCGTGTTATACAAGTTTTTTTTTTTACCTTCTGTTCAAGAGACTTCAAAATGTTTGTAGTTTTTATCAGGGGAATTGGAACCTGATATCTGATTTTTTGTTTTGAGTGGTTGCCTTATGCTGATGAGCCTTCTGATGGAGTCTGTGGTTTGATTTGAGGTATTTATGTAACTCCTGGACCAAACCAGCAAAAGTTATAGAATTGCAATAAGAGAAGGGAGATGAAAATCCTAATTAAGTGCTGGGTTAAAGCAGGGTTCCTCCTTTAGAAAACTACATTCAAGAAGGAAGTGTGAAGGAAACTATATTTTTTCAAAAAAATGGCTGAATTTAAGGAAATTGAACAAAAAAGAGTCTTATGAGGAAAACACATCTCTGCAGGTGCTAAGAGAACAAAGCTATGCTAGAACTGTAGTGGATGCTGCTGTGGCAGATGCTAAACCTCAGTCCTCCAAGACCTAAACCATTGCATTTTGCCATTTTAAGTATAATCCTTTCAAATCAATAATAATAATGCTAACAAAAGTCAACCAAGTTTTCTAGCATTTTATGTTGTTCGCTTTGCTGGGATTCTTAGGTTTTATACTATTAGTATAACACTTTTGAAGGTGTGATTGTTTGGAGATAAATTTTATATAATTTTGTTTTCTATATTGAATCAAAATTATATTAATCTAGTAGCTATACAAAATTTTGGATTAAGTGAATTTAAAAAAATAATCTGGCTATACTTTATATAGCCCCATTGTTAAACTACTATGGACTAGCGATACTACTAATTCAAAAACAAAGTGATGAAAAAAATTAGCAACATTTTTAGTTTATTCACATGTGTTCAGGTATAATGTGTGAATTTAATCTCTAATATTTTACATATATATTTCTTTTGTGCATGTGCCTTGTAACTTCCCTTTTAAATTTAATCCAAAAAGGCTATGTTGAATATTTGTTTAAATCCTTAAGAAAAATAATTTATTTTTTTACACACAGATGGAACTCAAATATTGGTTCACATAGTATTGGCAAATTTTACTTTCAAAAGGAGTTTTTAATCTAATAATAGAATAATAGAGTCAGGTTTTAGAAATGCAAGTTCTGCTTTCAATGTTAAATCCACAGTGAAATAACTTCGTTGAAAAGTCATACATTTCAAAATTTAACTGTCAGTCAAAACTTGTTTGGAACATCAACATTACTTTTAATATAATGCCAACAGTACTTACAACGTCTTTGTACAGCACATTATAGATGTGTCTCACAGTGCATCATCTACCCCACAAATTGATCGATGAAAGTGGTTTCATTGCTTTATGTATCAATAAAAGTTGACTTTGGTTTAGACATTCTAGAACTGTGAACTTTGATGCAATTTTATTTTTTTGGTTCAATTAAACCATTTGCCTATATTCCCTCATGTGATATTAACCACTGCTGTGCATCATTCCAAATGCATTTTCATATGGCTATCATTCTAGTTAATTTATCTTATCCCCTAGACAAGAATTAAATATTTATCCACTTAATATTTCTGTTAACTTGCATTCTCAGAAAGGATATGTAAGGTTATAGCAATGCCTACCTGTTTCTCAGAAATCTCTTATGAACTCTTTCCAGTATTATGCAACAAGTCATAGTACAAAACCCTTTTTTTTTGCTTATCTAATGTTGATAAAGTCCTATTTTGAAAAACCCCTCACAATTTTTTTGAATATTATAGTTTATGATATTAATAGGTTAGTATATTAATGTATTTTGTTACTATTTAATATGTTTTATTATAGTTTATTATAGTACATTTGTTTGAATGCATTCTCATTTTATGTTACTCAAGTTACTTGAGTATTAAAATATGTCATGTAATTAAATGTACCTTTTAAGATGAAATTAATCATGCATGCATTGAAAAGATATTTCTGCCAATTTTAAAAATGGTAGCTAATATATGTCTTGCTAAAAACTGAAGATTAAAAAGACAAGATTGTTGTGATGCTTACTGCCTTCTGATCAGATAGCCATCTTAAATTCAACAAATATAATTACCGATCAAATTCATGAGGTACTAAGTTCAGAGTCAATGTCTAGATGCATCATTGGTTGGAAACTCATACCTCAAGATGCAATCTTGTTATTTTAGGAATTCCTGTTTAAGGGCCTAAGTCAACTTGACTTTAAAATTCAAACAAATCTGAACACACATTGAAGGTATGTATGAAGGTCTCTTCCAAGAGAATTAGCCTCTTAATTAATGGGGAATTGCTATTTTCAAGGATAAACATTCATTCTTAGTGGGGAGGAGCAAAGTTGAATATTGCAAAGTGTTTACTATTCACATTGTCCCACACTTAACCTTCCATTGATGTATAACTGACTTCTGATACAGGAGTCTCCAATAAACCATGAAAAAAATTAATGAGTTCTTCCACTAAAATTCAAGCTAGGCTGAATTTCTCAAGTACGTGCTTGCCGGATTGAAAAGTACGGAGGCATATAATACAGCTTTCTGTTCAAATTATAATAATCATGAAAATAACTTATATTTACTAAGAGAAGTGGTTCTCAAACTTTAACATGCATCAGAATCACCTAGAAGTTTGTTTTTTAACATAATTTATTGGGGTAATATTTGATCATAAGATTATATATGTTTCAAGTGTACAATTCTGTAATACATCATCTTTATATTGTACGTGTGCTCACTATTCAGGGTTTAGTCTCATTCCATCACTGTATATCAGACCCCCTTTACCTGCTTCAAACTCCCCCACCCCCTTCCCCTCTGGTAGCCACCTTACTGTTACCTGTGTCTTTGAGTGTTTTTGTTTGTTGGTTTCTTGATTTCTGTTTTATATTCCACATATTAGTGAAATCATATAGTTCTTGTTCTGTTCCATCTGCCTATTTCACTTAGCACGGTACTCTTAAGATCCATCCATATATTTACTTCAAATATCAGTATCAGATACTGCGATTAGAAGTTTGTTTAAACACATATTGCTGAAGCCCTATCCCAGAATTTGTGGTTCACGAGGTTGGGGATGGGGCCAGACTAGGAACTAACAAGTTCTTAGGGGATACAAACAATAATTCACTTTGTGAACCACAAAGAGTATTATTGCTAGATATTTAATTTACTCTGCACAATTAGAAGACACACAACTTAATATTATCTGTTTTTCTACATATATGTGTTTATATACATATTCATATATACACATAGATTTACTATAAACATGTATATATTAGTTTTAATGTTAATACTTAGCTGTTTAAAGTTTAACTATACAGTGTCTAATTCTGTATATAATATATGCTCAGTTAATATTTGTTGTTAATTAAAATAGTTACTAAATGTAAGGTTCATAAGGTACACTTGCCAGCGATGCTACGATACTGTCATGATGTGCTGCTCTGTAAGGAATGAAAACATCAATTCTTATTTTTCATGCTTAGAGTCTAAACATAGCTGGCCACCTGAAAATATCTAATCAAGTGAAGATGAGAAAATGTAAATATTCCTATTTAGGTTTCTGACTTTGTAAATTTTGTTATTTTATAAATCTATTGATCTCTAAACCAACCTAAATGACTTAATTTTTAAGGTAACTTTGAAATAACTCATTTGTCAAAGTGAGTGATGGTGATCGTTCTCTTAATGACCTGTTTGGTGCCTTCTAAATTTTGTACATGGATATTTTATAAAAGCAAAAACCCATGTACTGGGTTATTGCCACACCAAAGTTTAATAAACTTATAATTTTACATGTTAAAATGCCCAATGGTAGTTGCTTTGTAAGTTTCCCAAAGCACTGGTTATGCAAAACGATTACACTTCAGATCTGTGACCGTGCCTGTGTGTATCTCCTATACGGAATAGATATACCCATGCATTTACATAATTACACAAATCAATGAAAAGAGAAAGATGGAAAAATATTTGAAAATCTTCCCAAGAAGTTTGTTTATACCATAATATAAAACAACATATCAGAAATACCTTCTACCTTCATATTTTTCATGAGTTTGCACGTTTGTCTTATTTCATATCAGCAGCTCTGATTTATCCATTCAAATTTTTTATGTTATTTCATTTTTTGTTGCTTGTTTATTATCTGCTTATATTTTTTTTGGGAAAAAATTCTTTGGATTTTTTTTAATTGATGAGATTTCATCTTGGTTTGTTAAAGAGAACCAGCTGTTTTCTTGAAGGATAATTTTCTGAAGCTGCTGTGTACCATAATTACACTGCAATTACCCAGCGATATGCATAAAAGCAGATGAGGGTGGTATGTGTCTTTTACTCCATTAGAAGTTGCTAAAATGATAGATGCAGTTTATCTTAGTTTGACTATTGCCCTCTATTGGCAAATTCAAGTTCTGGTATAATCTAAAAGACAGCAGCAGGAAAAACAGAGATAGATTTTGTTTGTGCCTTTTAAAACATTAGTAACATTTTGGGTCATAAGGTAACACCATTAAAAGTTTCAAAAACTCCAGTCGGGGTGTGTAGGAGGCAGCCGATCAATGACTCTCATCACTGATGTTTCTGTCTCTCTCTCTCCCTCTCCCTTCCTCTCTCTGAAATCAATAGAGATATATTTTTTAAAAAAGTTTCAAAAACTCTTTTACAATTAAAGTTTAAGACATACCTTTAAAAGCTAGCTATGAAAAAAAATTTACCTAAGCTAGTGAAGTGCGACTTGGGGCCTTGTTCCAGCTCCAAATTACAGAGCATCGTCTTTCCTCCCTCACTCGAAATCTACTTGAATCATACCCCTCTTTTCAGTAGAAAACCAGTTGGATCTTTTCTTTGTTCCCAGCATGTATCCTCTTTTCTTTGAAGCAATTGTCCCCTAGAAAACGGAGATTTTTAAGTCTCTTACCATTTCCAAAATCAGCAGTTAATCTTACCATTGATATCTCAGTGATTTTTTTTTTTTTTTTAAAAACTTGAATGTTTAGAGGTAGAAGAGAAACTCATTTCTAAAAAAATTGCTGAGAAGGATTTTCATTTTAGGCCAGATAATAATATCTTCCATATTATGAGTGAGGGTGAAGATGTGAGAAAACCAGCTTAAAAAAACTGAGCTGCAATTATCTTAAGGGTTGCAACATTTAACGTGAGTTCTATGGTGGGAAAGGTGCACATGTTCGAATAAACACCATCTTTCACGTACCTTTGGTTCTGACTGGCAGCTGGGGAATATAATATTTTAATAATATTTATTTTGGCAGAAGTGGCAGGAAGTAATCTAGTTTTGTAGCCAGCTAGGCAACCAGAGAAAACAAATCTTTCTGAGTTCTTTTATGACCTTCTAGGAATCAGATCCTTTAACCGATTTGAACATTTTTAAAAGTAAAAATAATTTTTTCCCTAAATTTCACTTTTACCACTTACATTGGATAGACTATCTTCTCATGTAATATTCTAAATGTAGTTGTTGCCTGTGCAGCAAACAGATAAGTTCAGCTGCAGTTTCTGGATTGATGTCAGATTTAGGAGTTGAGAATGAAAATTAGTTCATTTCTTTGCCAACACTAACACACATCTTGGAGCACATTTCCTCGGATGCACTAAAACGGCGACAGCTTAGAGAACCACTGGGGAAGTCTTCTGTACGAGAGCTCAGATTCATTTAACAACTTTGGCTTAGCATGCTCCCACCTCCATTGCCTCTGCCTTCGCTTAATTAATAACAGCACCGCCTTTTTGAGAACAAGATTTAGCTCACAAAACAAACACATTTCAAGCAGAATCCATAGTTTTACAGAAAAAAAAGAAAAATGATGTGCGTGTAATGGTGTGTCTTGTTTCTTGTTTGACTCTTTTTGCCAAACGTCTGTTTGCACCTACACAGCATTTTTTTAAGTGAAACATAACTGCATAATTGACAGGCTCTTTTCCTTCCTAGCGATTTCAGTCGCTGACTGTGAGCCACTGTGGATTAGTCTTTAGCAGTTGACAAAACTATGCAGCTTACACATTTGGAGAAGAACCTTCCCAGTTGTCATGACAAGCACCTGGTCATATACAGAATTGGATTCTTCATTATTTAACCTGTTAGTGGAGACAAAAATCCGTTTTGTCTAGTTTTCACTTCTTGATTGGCTTGTTTTTTTAATGCTAATATTTCTGAGCCATATTTCAAGTACTTTACTTATCCTGGATCATTGTCTCCCTCTTTGTATGTTGATAATCTGTTTAACCAAAAACATCCCTTGCAAAATATATAACTACCGATTTATTCATTAAACAAATATATATTGAGTACTCATTATGGGCCAGGAACAATTATACATGCTCTAGATATGGCCATGAGAAACAAACAAACAAAAATCCCAACCAACATGGAGTTTACTGTCTCCTGGAGGATGTCAGAAAATAAATATTTACCATGTCAAGTGGTGCTAGCTCTAAGGAAAACTAAAGCTGAGGATATTCTTAAGGTTTCAAGAAGGAAAGCAGATCTTTTATGAATGACGTAGAATCAAGGGGCTTTTTAGAGGAACTTAATTAGTAATAATTGATTTTACACAGTTGTGGAAGCTGATACACAATCTATTCAAGGCCATTGCTTTTGCATCTGGTGGGGGGCCTGAAGTCTCCATTTGTCTGCAGTGCTAGCAGTTGGGAATACTATCTGGATGTGAGACAGAGGTGTGCAAGGATTAATTGGAATCCAAAAGGTGTTGGAACCCATAAGAACATACTAGAACCCAAGTTTGTCTATCAGCACGTTCAACCTTGATCACGTGCAGAAGGAGGTGGCACTCTCTCCAAAGGGATTGCAGACCCACCTGGCCCAGGACTCAGAGAAGTTAAAGGTGATGATGATTGGGTAGAGGTAGGGAAACTAGATTCTGTGGCCTTGGTTTCTGCTGCAGGCACACAAAATCGGCCAAGGCTATATACACAAGGTGCAGCAGTGTTGCCTCACAGAGACTTTAACAGGTATAAAGTCTAGCTGAATTGACAGAGCACAAAACCACATGTAGGTGGTGACGTCAAGTAGAGAGTTGGATTTATGAGTGTGGATTTCAGCAGAATGTCTGGCTAGACATATAAATGTGAGAGTCCTTAGCACGGAGATACTATTTAAAGGTCTAAGACTGGTTGAGATCATCTAGAGTAAGATGGAGAGAAAAAAAAAATCGAGCTCTGGATGACATTCCAAAACTTAGAGGTCAAGGAGCTATAAGGAATTTCTAAAGACTTGAATTGGTGAAGACTCAAAATGATAACTGAACATGTTACCAGAGAGTTTCCAGAAACAATAGAAAAATAGGTTTCAAAATGAAGGGAGAAAGAGCACCTTTTTCGATGGCTAATAACAGGTTGAGTAAAATAGGGCTGGAACCCACAGCACAATGTGGAGGCTGTCAGTGACTTTGTAAGAGCTGTTTGTACATATAGTGAATCTGATTGACTTGGGTTCGAGAGAGAACGGGAGAAATTACAATGGAAACGGTGCACAGTCCTACTTTGAGGAATTTTGCTCTAAAACAGAACAGAGACATAAACAACAAAGAGAAAGATATGAGAGCAACTTGTGCTCTGTCCGTCTGTTGTAAGATTGCTTGCATTGTATTAGCTACAGCATGTTCCTATGCTGATGAGAATGGGCCTGGAGAGAGAGCATCCATGAAGGCGGAGAGAGAAAGGCAGTTTTACCGGCAGGATTACCCATTCTAAAAGGCCTTTTTCCCCCCGTTAAATCTGTGACATGGAGAAAACCACATTTATGTAAAAACAAAGTGAATTCAAGTGAATCTATTCTATGTCTGCTATTCTATTATTTCCAATTCTGAGCTTCCCAGAGAGACATTAGGAGAGACCAAACATGGGAGAGAGTGCAAGTCACATAGAGAGAGGGTAAGAAAGAGAAGTCTGACTGATGAGGTGCTGGGGAATTGTCACAAAAGGAACATTTCAGGGAATAAGGCTGTTTTACCCAGGAAGAGCCAGCTGGGAAAAAAGAAGCCTAATAGAGAACTTCAGAATATGTGAAGGAGCATGTGCAGAGCAGGAGGCAACCAGGAGAGTGTGATAACTGGTCGTCAGTGGGAGCTCTCCTACAAGGTACCGCAACTTAGTGAGTGCTACTCGGGAATACCTGTGTCAAGGGGGAAGCTGAGTCACCCACTGCATCCCAGCCCCGTAATCCTCTCATTAATTTGTTTTCTTATTTTATATATATATATAAAAAATATATATGTATATCATACTATTATATATTTCTACACAAGGTTCAGGGTTTCCTCTACCTTTCCCCTGGACTATTACTGTGCTATCACCCTAAGTTATTTTTCCCTCTCACACTCAACAGCCCACAGGATCCCCCAACTTTGTGTTTTGAAGCACAGTTCTTATTTTACCCTCATTCTACTAAAAAACAAACAAACAAACAAAACCCCTCCAGAAATCTTTATCTACAACAAGCTCAACGAACTTTTTCTTAAAGGGCCCGTAAAGATTTTAGGCTTGTGGGCCACATGACTGCTGTTCTTACCACTCAGCTTTCATGCCCTACAGCAGTTTTGACAAGACATAAATGAAGGGGATTCTGTGTTCCAATAAAAATGTAATTACTAAAACAGGAGTCCAGCCCACAGATATAAATTTGCAGACCCTAACCCATAAAATAAAAATCCAAACAACAGTTTCTTATTAAGACAATGTCATTGGGACCCAATTTACCTCCTCAGCCTTGTCATTGTATTCCATTACGAAACAGCACACAACCGCCGATGAAAGTGCCATTTCAACAACTTGATGTGTCCTATCCCAACCAGGTCAGAAAGTGTGTTTACTGCTGCATAGAAAATACTAGTACCCACTGTTTTTCCACCCACAACTGTATGAATATACAATGATAAAAATAATAGAAATAGTAAATATGGAAATGATAGAAAAGTTATCATTCATATACTCTAAGGATAATAACATCTCCAGAGAAAAAAGTTATGTCAATATATAAACATAGTACTCCTGATGAGAAATATATTTATTCTTGGTACACTAAAATCATAATCAGCTGTAATAATTAATGTCCCCTTGAGCTGTGTATGCATGTATTGTGTGTATGTGTATTTGTGGTAAACAACAGTACATATTATTAGAGAAATAATTTTGTAATTACAGAGTCTCAAGTTAGGATCATAAGTCTATGACTCCAATTACCTGTAATCTTGGCTAAGTTATTAATCATCATTTAACTTTAGTATTCTCTTCTATGAAATGGTGTTCTAAAGTTTATATAATTAATATATTATTCACATGTTTTGTTAGTTACACAATGCATGCTATATAATAAATGTGCAAATAAATGTGACATTAATTCATATAGTTATACTATAGACATGCATGCAAGTATGCAATATGTATTTTCTTTAAAAAACTGATTTATTAAAAACTATTATTTCAATATACTTAATGATGCCATGATTATACCAAGTATGAGTAATGTTGCAATCCTTCAAATATCTCTTTAGATATCCAGTAACAAATCTCTCCTCTCTATGAAATCTCTAAATCAACTGTTCCCTTTGTTATTATTTTGTTAATCAAGATAATTAACACGGCTGCCAAAACATGCAAATGCTATAATGTCAGTGACTTTAAATAACCAGTGAAATCCTTGCATAGATTTCCAGCTGTACTGCAATCAGTGTCCAGGCTGCCTCATTTGCTACCCTGCCACCTTAGGATCCTTCACTTTCAATCACATGCACAGGAAAGAGAGCGTGGGAGAAAAGGACAATGCTATGAATTGTGTTGGATTTGATGTGACATCATTTCTCCTCACATTCTCAAAACTCAGTCACCAAGCACCAAAATTATTGCTAGGGAGACTGGGAACATGCAGGGTATTTTTATGCCCAGGGAGAGGAAGGAGAGTAAAGAACATTTAGAATTTTATTTTCAAAATGATACTTAAGTTGAGAATAACATTTATAAAGCAGGGAAAATCCATTACGACATAACAATTGGAAATGTAAAATATATGAAATAAGTATGTGAAATTTTGGAAAGTTTTGTAATCTTGAAGACTATTAAATTTCTATGGACAATGACTTACCAAATATTTCAGACAGAGAAAAGAAATCATTGGGATAAAAACATGTTACTTAAAACCTGTAACATGAAGCTAACACAAATATACCTAAAATGATTCTCCTTCATTAGGTAAATTCCTATGAAAAGCCCAATGGGACACTTATAGGCCTTTTGTGTATCCTTTAGCTTAAATAGGCTTTAATATAAATTATTTGTCTCAAACATCCTTGATCGATTTCTAATTATAAACTTTCAGTGCCTAATACCATAGAGTTTAGGTTATTAGCCTCTTAATCATTGAGAGAGCATACATGTTTTAAGTCAGTTCTGTGGTCTTTTTTCTATCCTCAGAATATGACCTTTGGTCTAACTCCTTTGCAAAATTAACTGAAGGAATCTCTAAAAGCATACAGGATCCAAGTTGAATGCTATGTACCAACACCCAATTTGTATGTCACTGTAAAAATCAGGTTTATTTAATACAAGCATGCCTTGTTTTAATCACTTTGCTTTACTATGCTTCACAAATGCTGCATTTTTTTTTTTTTTTTTAATACAAATTGAAGGCAAGACCCTCTACCAGCAAAAAGATTACAACTCACTTTTTTGAGGTGGTCTGGAACCAAACCCACAACATATCAAGGTACAACTGTAAGCTCTAATTGATGGGTGCAGATTCCCCACAGAATGGAAACTAATTATATACCCCTGATAGGATGTGATTAGCAAGGTATAAACAACTGACAAGGGCTCTGAGCCACGGTCCCCAGAGCTGAGGTGATCTACACCCATTCAGTGTCATCTCATGACCCTTTACACACTGAGTGGGAAATGACAGGACTTTGGGAAACTGAGTCTGAGAATCAAAAGACCTTGTCTGGATGCTAATGTTCATGGTGATTTGCCCAGCCTACATATATATATTTTTATACCTAAGTAAGCATTGTACTAAGTAAAGTTTGCTGAGTCTTAAGACTTTGAACACAACACCACTGACTCTGGTTGAGCATAGCACATAGTGAACACAACAGATGGGGGCAAAAAACAATCAGATAAGAAACAACTAGTATATTAGATAGTAATAAATGTCAAAAAGAACAAATAAGCTAAGAAAGGGGATATGGAATGTCACAGTAAGGCAATGAACTTGTAGATGGGGTAAATCACAAAACACTCACTAGCAAAAACGACCTGAGAACAATGAGGGCCCAAACTACATAAGAGTCAGGGGAGCTTTCTAATTCTTTAAGTTGTAGGGTTAGATAATTTACCAAAAATATTTCTTGCTTTTTGAGGTAGGCCTGTAGTGCTATAAACTTCCCTCTTAGGACTGCTTTCGCTGTGTCCCATAGATTTTGGGTTGTTGTGTGTTCATTTTCATTTGTTTCCAGAAAGTTTTTGATTTCTTTCTTGATCTTATTGGTAACCCATTCATTGTGAAGCTGTCTGGACCAGGGCTTTTGTTTGCTGGGAGGTTTTTTATTGCTGCTTCTATTTCATCAGTTGTTATTAGCCTATTCAGGTTGTCTGATTCTTCCTGGTTCAGTTTTACATGATCTCACTCATATGTGGAATCTAATAAACACAATAGACTGAGGAACAAAATAGATCCAGAGACATAGAAGCATGGAACAGACTGAGGAATCTCAGTGGGAAGGTGGGGGTTGGGGAGTCAGTGGGGAGAGACAAATCAAAGAACTTCTATGCATATATGAATAACCCATGGACACAGATAATAGTGTGGTGAAGACCTGGGGTGGGGTGGATGTGAGGTGGAGGGGATCAATGGGGAAGAAAAGGGGATAAATGTAATACTTTCAACAATAAAGATAAATTTAAAAAAATAAAAAGGGGGAAAACTGTTGAGTTTTTCTTCTGGAAAATGCACAGGCCAGCAGTGGGGAGCTGACTCTGCTGTTTATTTCTGTCCCAACTGAGTCATCAGATAATTCCCCAAACCACTAATACACACACACACACACACACACATATGAAACTTCAGTAGCATTCAGGGAAAACCCATGACTTTAACTCATTGTAGCTTTCACACAGTGCAAATATCATTTCTGAAGATATAGGTCATGGTTACGCCTAAACATTGAAAGCTTTTACATTACTTCCAAAACAGCCCTTATAAGTAATATTCACAAATCATTCATTTATGAGACAATTATTTTTCCTTCAAAAATAGAATCATAGTCATCCAAATTAACGAGTAACATTTTTAAGTGTCTTTGAGCCCACCTGTTATTCATCAAGCAATGCAATTAAATATGCGAAGGTGTGAGAAATTTATCAGCTCTAGAGACTTTTATCCAGAAGAAAAAGGACAATTCAGTTAACTTCTTGGCCATTTGTGTGATCCAGATATGTGGATCATGTAAACAAGCCTTTAGAGACCCCTTCCCCCTTTGCTCTCTACTGCTCTCAAACCAAACTAAGGAAAAAGATAAAGGAGATGCATTGAATAATAGTTCATTGAGAATAATTAAATTTCATTTATGCTTTATGTCTGTTCTGCTATCATTTTGCTGTTAGATATTATTTTAGTTTCCCATGGGTGTTATAACAAGTTGCCACAAACTGTTTTAGAATGAGACAAAATTATTATATTACTGTTTTGGAGATCAGAAATCTGAAATGGGTTTCACTGGGCAAAACCCCAGGTTTCTAGGGCAACATTCCCTCCTGGAGGCTCGAGGGGAGAATCTTTTCTCGGCCTTTCCCTCTCTTCAGAGGCTGCCTGTGTTCCTTGGCTCCACTTCTTGTTCTTCAGAACTGGCAAGATCAGACTGAGTGCTCTCCTTGCTGCCATTTCTCTGGCTCTCTCTCTCCTGCCTCCCTCTTGTATTTATCAAGACCCTGTGATTATGATGAGCCCACCTGGATAATCCAGGATACTTTCTCCATCTCCAGGTCAGTTGATTAAGGACATTAATTCCATCTGGAACACTAATTCCCTGTCGTTAACATGGTCACAGGTTCCAGCGATCAGAATGTGGACATGTTTCAGGAGCCATTCTTCTGCCTACCATAGACGCCTTGATTCAAGCAGCCCTGGATAAAATGTAATGAAATGCTTGCATTCGCAATCTGATAGGTGTGTGACTCTGCTGTGAAAGTATGAGGTCTATTTATTTCTTTTTCTACAGATTTTTCTTAGTCAATCCACTTGGTGTTTCTTAGCTAATGTTTTCCTTCTTCCTAAGGCAGTGTCATGACCTTCATGTAGGCACTCCTCAAAATTGTATTTAATTATTTCTCTACACTTCCTTCTTTCAAAGAGACTGCATATTTTTGAGTAGTAATAGAGCTGCTAGTTTGTTGATTCTAACTGAATGGCTTGATCATGACACCTGGGTGCTGAGCCCATGGCTTTGGCTCCCACTTAATCAACACATTAAATCTTAGCATGTATAATGTGACATGGCCACGTTACAAATTTTGAAGAAATTTTAGGGACTAATTTCTCTGAGTTTCCACATCCTGTATTATTCTTTCTGGAATGCTAGGAAATTATGACTATTTTAATTGGCCCTAGGAATAATCTTCCCCAAATGACACTTAAGAAAAACAAAAATTTTAGTGGACCTAAGGAAAGCATGAAATGTTAAATTATGTAGACTACTTAGAAATATAAAAACGGCTAAGCTCTGCATGTGTCATTATTTGTACAGCAAAAGATACATTACTGAAAACTCTAGGTGCTTTGAAGATGCCCTTGTTTTGCTTTCTTAAACACAAGTCATTTTGGAAAACCCATCATATGCTGACCTCATGCCTATAAGAGTTGACTCAAAATAAAGTAGCATTTAAAGGGCAAAGGGAAAGGCTAGAAATCAATATCTGTCTTAAACGTAAATCATCAAAGAGACTCCATGCAAATGATAAGAAAGGAGAAGGTGAAGGACGTAGCTATTTTTAATCAAGTCTGTTTTAAATAAACAGTGATTTGTGATGCAACCTGAAAACCTGACTTTCAATACTTTGAATAGAGATCAGATGACAGCATGGCATCTGGGTAAATGCTATTGACTTTTCAACTGCTAACTAATTTTATTTTTTAGTCTATGTGCCTCCGAAGCGAGAACAACTGCAAAATAATTTAAACTGAACAAATTCCTTTCACTTAACACAGTCATAAAGTATTTCCCCAGATTTATTTCAAATTACTCATCAGATATTACTCTGCATGAATTTCTCAGAAAAACTTTTGTAACACAAACATAATGTAATAAAATGTATTATTTTGTAGTGTTCCTGTTGGTCAAACATAGTATTTATAATAATAATTTTTATTCATTTCACTTCAGAGGCCTCATGAAAGTAACACATAAGTATTTTATAGATGATAAACTTAAAACACCTTAAAAGGGACTTAAAGGTACAGAGAGTGAGGTATGTCAGTAGAGAGTTCAGGTGTTTTCTCTGGATTTTTAAAAGTTATCTAGAACTCTGCTCTCAAAGATGAACTCTCACCTTGAACTGCTGTTTCATCAGTTATCCATTCAAAGTGCATTTATGGCACATTTTATGCAGGTACTAAGAAAAAGAAGAGAGTTCCCGTTTCTAAAAGTTCAGATTTCAATGGGAAAAGAAACTTGTGCAGACAATTAGATAAGAATCTTACAGATAATATAATGGAAGGAGAAGCACAGACAGGAAGCAACTCAGGAGCAAATGGTAATGTTTTAGGTCTACACAGCTCAAGTTAAAACACACAACAAAAAATTACACTGGGAATGTTTTCCTCCTGCTCCTCAAAAAAACAGCTATACCCCATGGTTCTGGCAGAAAGCTGTATTTTGCATCCGTAATTTAGACCAGACCAGAGGCAGAACTTGGGCTAAAGGTACATCTAGTGAATCGTTTCTAAATGTGTTAAATTGATCAGATAAATTCCAGCTGATCACTTTGAGTGCTATAGTTACATGAAACAAAATAATTCCAAAATAATTTTTACACTATGATATGGCCAAACATCTTGATAATCAAATGGTCTATCTTTTTAGAAAGTGTTATAAAGTATAATTTTGCATAGGAAAGTTGTCCAAGGAAATGTGAATTAGCATGAGCCTCAGGCCCACATTTCAGCCTTTTCTTACTGAACTCTAGAGAATGGGTATTTGTGAAGAAAATCACGTAGCATCAACCAACAGGTGAAAGGCTGTGTTCTTCATGGGGTAGTGCTATGGGGCTCAAAGGAGGAAGGGACTGGTTGCTAAGGATCGCTGTAAAAGCTAAAAATGACAAATTTGATAAATCGAGTTTTGTTGTTTTTGTTGTTGTTGTTCTTAATCATGGCCTTTGGGAGAACATTGTGCACCCTTAAAATGTTTTTAATTTTGCTCCAGAGCCATGGTGTATAGATGTGCAGGTTTTGCATTACACAGCCCGGGGCCTCATCCACATTGTATGATTCACTTCATAGGAGACTTTTCCGGAAGACAGCAGGAAAGTGTCACATACCATATTACTGCTATATTCCAACAGATGGGGTAGTGTCTTGAGGAAGGAATGCCTTTTCCTATTTTGCACATAGGCCCCCAGGTTACTCTTCAAAGAAATCTCATACCATTCACATAAATGCTAGAGGAACTTTTTTCTTTTATTTATTTTTCCTTTGATGTCAAATAGATAAATACTTGAAAAATAGATTGGAAATAAAGTGGGCAGTTCAGCCTTGACAAGTACATATATCAGAAAAGAGTTTGTCTTAGCACCAAGGGAAATATAGACACTGAAATACTTCTAATTTTTAATGTGGCATTCACAGAAAAATAATCAGGGGAATTTTTTTAAAGAAAAGAGATAAATAATTAAAATATATTTACTGGACAAAAATGTTGCATAACCTTCTGTAAAAGAATAATCCAGGGTCTGCTTATGTCCCATTAAATCCTATTGCTTAAATTGCTCAAAAATTAAAGAAAAATATATAGAGAGATGTGTTTAAATAAATAATACCATGGTTATATGTGTATATATATTTTATCATACATATGTGAAGCACTACATAATGTATCCATTTCAGTGATTTAAAAATACAATAATATAATATACATTATGTTATATTTTAGGCTCAGTAAAGTTCTACAACAAAGAAATCTTCAATAAATTCAGTATTTCTGATATTATTTTGTTTTATGATATTTTTTCCTTTCAAGATCCATCTATTCACCTTCTATGGCAGGGATGACATGTGAAATTTGTGTTTTCATGATATTCTAAATATAAGTAGGATAAGAGATATCTTATCTTTTTCCCCACTATATTGGCCACATTTATTTTTTAAAAAATTAGTTGACTTAAAAAATGTAAGGAATATAATTAGGGGAAAAATTGACTTGAGAAATGGAAAGAAACCTGTATTTTATTTTACCATTCTGGACCCTTAGCCATCTTTGCCTTTAGAGGCTGCATTAAAGAACTTCCACTTAATTAACTGACACTGCTGATCTGAATTAATGACAAGATCCCTAGCACCTGTTTCCAGCTTTCTCCAGGGAACCAGTTGAATGGAGAAGGCAGATTGAGAGAGTCTCAGTGGGGCAAATGAATCCAGGAGATAGCGTAGAGGCTAATTTCTACTGTAAGACCTTCATTAGTCATCTGTTGAACATCAGTTATTGAGTTGGGAATATTTCTTTAGCAAGAGGTGAAAATGCCTTCCTTTAAATAAATCTTCTCGAATGTGCATGATTTAAGATTCCCTTTGACAAGAACACTTAAGATTTCAGATACTTCAGTCACATCAAATAGCAATGAAAAAAACGTGAATGCCAGAGGATTTTGCCCTCAAAAATTCCATTGTGCAAAAATTAACTAAGAGGAAATCAGTTTTGCTTGACACTTATTTCCAGACTATTAATATGACAGAGCCCAAACTCTGACACTGCTTCCCTTTATCCGTTTTAATTAATTCCAGGATGGTAGGGACACACTCCCTCCTTTCACAGGCATCTAATTCTTTCATTGCCAAAGGACTAATTCTTTACTCACTTGGCAGAACTGAAAATAAGTACAGATCTAAAAAATATCTCAATTGCTTTCTGTTAGTAAAAAAAAGTCTTGACTACATCTTAATTTCAAGGGTAAAACAATGAGACAGAGATGTTTTATGTCCTTAGGAGCTTCCAATGAGTAAGAGCTTGTTGCATTTGTTTCCATAACCCATGGCAATTTTATTTTATTTTATGAAAAGCAGTGCTTCCTGGCATAGATTGAGCTGTTAGTAAAAAAGAAGTAATTAGATGTGAAAGTTTTAGAAGCCCATATAGGTTTTGCTGTTTAAAGACCACTTGCCTTTACTATGCATTTTTAAAAGTTTTTGCAACTGTTAAATTGTCCATGGATAACTCTTCCCATTTATGATATCATAGGAGTATTAAAATTAATAAAATGTCATTAAACATATGGACTTTAATAAAATAAGTTAATTTATAGCAATTTTAGATATTAGGGGCAATAATTTATATTGTAGTTTTTTGTTTTCTTTTGAGGTGGCAACTTTCAAGTACTTTTTTAACCAAACCTTTAATTAATTTTGACGACTGGCAAACTAAGAACAAATATTATAGATATTAAAAATACATAACAAATTGTTCCATACTGAAATAATTGGTATCTGCATGTAATTTAGTTTACATTGTATTGCTGGGTTGCTTATAGATGACAAGAGTAATTTAAAAGAACCTATTTCCTCTTATCACATAAAACAAGAAACAGAGAAAGTCGTGAGCTGAAAACAGAGCAGGGAGAGAGCAGGAGCCTCAGTGAAGGTCAGTTTCTCCTGAGGGCCTATGCAATACCAATCCGCAGCCTGATTAATGAGGGGAAGGAGGGGCAGGGCCAAATTAGAAATTCCAAGAACAAGCTGTGGATCTGAAAGTATCTAAGGAAACTCCACTATAGCGATACTTCATGGTCCCTGGCAGAAGGAAATATAAATGTGTCCTATGAGAAAGTTATCTCCAAGATGGGTTCTCAGGACTTTAACTGATAAAAAGAAAAATCACCAAACAATCAAGAAAAAAAAATCAACATTAGCAAGACTATGCAAAAACTGAACAATATTTAAACCTCCCTTACTCCTTCAAAATGAAGATTTCAAATGGCTGATATAGAATATAAAATACTTACATACAAATTTCTTAAAAATCACAAACAGAAATAAATGCTATGATAAAAAAGATAAGACAATTTTGAAAAAATAACCAATATTGAAAATAAATATTGAAATATTGAAAATAAATTATATTACTTTGGTCCAGGAGGTGTCACTGAATGGATTGAACAGCAAATTAGACATAGTTTAAGAGAGAGTAAGTTATCAGAAAGAGCAGAAGGGATCTAGAAAGCAACACAGAGAAATACATGAAAATAGAAGAGTTTGCCTGGCCAGCGTGGCTCAGTGGTTGAGAATCGACCCATGAACCTGGAGATCACAGTTCAATTACTGGTCAGGGCACATATATGGGTTGCGGGCTCCATCCCCAGTAGGGGGCAGGCCGATCAATGGTTGTCTCTCATCATTGATGTTTCTATCTCTCCCTCCCCCTTCTTCTCTCTAAAATCAATTAAAAAGAAAAAAGAACATAGAAGAGCTTAAAGATACATGAAGTTCTAATGTATATCTACTCAGGGCTCCAAAAGCAGAGTATAGAGAAAATAAAGAAGTAAAATTGAAGAGAGAATAACAGGCAATTTTCCAGAATTTTTGAAAGATAAAAATCCATAGATATTAAAGGTAGACTAAAAAAATTAAATCCACACTGGACAAAATTTAGTAAAACTACAGTATGTCAAAGCAGAAATGATTTTAGGAAGAGATAAAAGAATTATCCATTTCAAAGGATCTATGTATGTATAAATGAACAGCAGACTTTTAAAGAGTAGCTAGTAGCCAGTGGAATAATGAAGTAAGAGTTTCATCCTGAGACGATCACTGTCAACAGAGAATTATGAATACAACAAAACTAATTTTTTTAAAAGAAGATAAAATAAATAAATGTTCATGTAAACACAACACTGATAACAACAACAGAAGTAAGGAATTTCTAAAGCACTTTCAGTAGGCAGATATAAAATGATTTTAGGGAAAAAAATCTGAGATTCAAGATGAAATTATGGATAAAGACATAAGTCTATAAATATAAACATAAAATAACTGAATAAAATAATAATGTTTTATGATACGTGATTTTACAACAACTGAAGACATACAAAATATTACACAAATACAGCATGTAAATTGGGAGGCTATTCACATATTTTAAGTCACTTGAATTGTTTGAGAGAGATTTATAACAATAACTTTGGACTTTCTTAAGTGCAGTTGATAAAATTCAAAGTTAAGCAATTATTAAAATAATAAAAATAGGGTATATAAATCTGAAAGGAGTATATGTGTATGGAGCAATTAAAATAAAAATAACAACTTAAAAGAGGGAATAAAACAAAAAATTGTAGAAATCAGTGAAATAGAAATAAAAATATGATGACAAATATGAATCTAAGTAGCCAATAAATTATAATTAGTGTAAATTTGCTAAAGAATTATATTTCAGGATAATCAAATATCCCTAGCAAATGAAAGATCTAGTTTACAAAATAATTTAATCCTAACAAATATTCTAAAGGTGATAGAAGTATGAAAGAGGAGTAGGACTTTCCTACAGTGCCCAAGTAACACTATAACACCACGCAAATTATTTTCTTATTGCAAGAGGAGAAATGTAACTTCATGTAAAGAGATTAGCCCGTCACTACCCTAACCAGTGGGTATCTGATATTGGGACACACAAACATTTTATGTCTCCTAATATAATGTAATTGAAAGTTTTAAACATTAGCTATAACAAATTTCTGTCAAACTGTTCAACTAAGATGTTATTTCTAATATCTAGATTATAGGGAAGGTTGATATGCTGGAAATTCTGGTAAAAGTTGATGTTACAGTGTTGAGTTTAAAATCTGCATGGAAGGTCAGCAGGCTGAAACTCAGGTAGGATTCGTGTTATAGTCTTGAGGCAGAATTCCTTGTATTCAGAAAACCTCAGCCTTTGCTCTTAAGGCCTTCGACTAATTGGATGTGGCCCACCCACTTTTGGATGGAAGATGATTTACTTTAATTTACTTTTAGAGAGAAAATGTTAATCACATCTAAAAAATGCCTTTACAACATCCAAATTCTCAAAATATTAACTATCACACCTGTACTATATATAGTGTTAAACAAAAAAAAAGATCACAATACCTCACCCTATTTTTTAAAAATTGTATCTGTGGTCTGTAAAAATGTAATGGAAGGATGCACTACAAAGTGCTGAATATGGTTGCCTGTTGAGTGAGGACAGGAATATTCAAAGGAAAGTAAGTTTATGCTTTATATACATTTTTATTCTCTACATCTTTAGGAAAAATAATGTATTCATTGATATTTGTGCTATAAAAATGAAGCAAAAAAGTATAAAACTTTAGTATTCACTTAAAAGCATTGCTTGTAAGAACAACATGAAGTAATCTTTGTTTATTATTTTACAAACTTGAAATACCTTTAAAAAGTAGAAACAAGATTTCTCTAGATATCAAAGCAATGTGGAATCAAATTAACAACAAAATTAAACAGCTTTTGATCAATCCATTTAGTCTCTTTAGTGATCAGAGTGGACAAATAAGTAGCTCCTTTAGGATTATGAGAGAATGGAGGCTTCCAGTTAGAGAAAAAAATACCCATAAGTGATATCTTACATGAGGACATCAGTTGTGACTTTACATGTTATTTCCTTTGAAATCAATATTGTGTATAGTTACTACATGCATATTTTCTTTATAAAATGTAGCTCATTAACTTTGTAAACAAATCTGAATGTATTAATTCAGTGGTTGGTATCTTGGTGTCTTGCATTTAAGCAGAATCTTTAAAACTACCGTGCAAGCTTCTTCTGCCATATGGAAATTCTGCTCTGTCTCACATGACAGTCAAGTGAAATGTCAAACTACCTCTAGATGGTCTTAAGAAGACTAGAAAGGAGAAAGGAAAGAATTAAGGCCAAATATACATAAACCAGAACTTCAAAATACAGGAAGAGACTAATTAACAACTCCCTAGGCCAGTGGTTTTAAACCATGGTTCACAGATCTCTAAGGGGGGGTTGTTCTTGGATAAAACTGAGCATTAGCCTAAAGTAAACATGAGCATCAAAACCTCTGCACAACTAGACCTCTTAAGTTATGTGTAATTGTATGTTTTAGTTTGCATCTTTTGAAGATGTCTGTCAAATTGAACATCAGGTAACAAATCATGGAATTTGAACATTTTAAGATAATAACAACCAATTGAACATTCACTGTGCCCCTTTGCGGGAACAAAGTAGCTTCCTCATTTGTGGTAGATTAAACAACTGGATATAGTAACATATAAAACAATAATTTCTCTGCTGAAACATCCTATTTAACATGTTTTAATGACTATGGATGACACTATAATGATCTTATTATAAGAAAGTGAGAGTGAAGATCATTATTTGAGAACTGCATACAGACAATTGTGTGGAGAAGGCATGGGGGGCTGGGGTGGATGCCAGGTGGAGGGGATCAATGTAGCGAAAAGAGGGGCATCTATAATACTTTCAACAATAAAGATAAATTTTTAAAAAAAGAACTGAGTCTGGGCAAAAAATATGTAACATAATCATCCTTAAAGAGAAGAGTAAAACTACTTTCTATACCTAGTTTCTGCTCTGAGTGAAAGGAATCAAACAACTTGTTATGCTTATGTAGGGTGTCCCCTCAAAAAGTATACACACACCTTTGAATAATTATAAAGGTAGTGTTTATTTAAATACATTTCATTTTCAAAATTGAGCTATCAGCTGTTAAAGTGTGTATACATTTTTTGGGACATCCTGTATTTGAGTAATACTTCCTAGTTACAAGTGCTTTCACAGACTTAATCTTGTTTGATCTGCACAACATTTTGAGGAAGGCAGGGTTTCCAACAAGGAAACCGGATCAGAAATGTCAAGCAATCTGTCCAGAGTCACAGCCCTAGGAAGTGGTGACACCTTATCTCTTCACACTTATTCTGGCATTTCCCAGCTGCTTGTGTTGTGAGGCTTGATAAGGAAAGTCCAGTGGGCATTGGGGAAGGCCTGCCATCAGGGCAAAGTGTAGAATCATGATGGGAAGAAACTCGCCTTTACTTCTCTCTTCTATCTGTTCATCTATCAAACTAGGTGTAATAGGATGTTAAACCAGGGGTCTTCAAGTTTCAGTTTTGTTGAACTCCCAAGAACAAGCCCCAGTGATTCCTTCATTGCATAGCAAGGTGTTAGATAGCCACGTGGTAATGACAAAACAAGTTTCCCCAAATCAGCTTTAAGTCCCTTAATAAGTCACTCTCATAAAGGGTTCAAAAGGAATGAATTCAAAGAGGCCAGGAGGATGGATGGCTGTTGGTTGCCCCTCCAGAAAATTATATTTAAAGGAATTGATGGCTGCTTTAACAGCTTCTCAATGACCTTGAATATGTCAGAAGCCACAGCAGGTCAGGGATGGAAGGGGGTGAATGATGGAAGGAAGACAGCCACACGTTGATTCTCCCATTGTTGGGCTGATCTGGGGGCGAAAAAAGTTATGTTTAAGGAAATTTAGGGTTTTATTATCCTATAGCGGTGTGTGCATGCGTGCGTGTGTGTGTGTGTGTGTGTGTGGTATAAAGTAGCAAGGACTTGTTTTTAAGTCTCGGAGTGACTAGCAAAGTCTTAAAAACTTCAGATTAGCTTTTATCCAAATAGTGGGTAAACAGAATCCCTTGGAGTATGTTTGAACAAGCAGTTGTTGGAGGTGGTTTAGAAAAATGAAGTTTCTTTCTGATGACATCTATGAACCTTTGGGTTCAGTGCAATGTTTATGAATACTTAACACGTCCAAAATGGAACTCTTGAACTTGCCTACCCCATCCCCAAATCTTTTTTATCTTTTTGCCTCTCCCATCAATGTGCTTGATCCAATTTATCAGGCCCCAAACTTAAGTGTACACTTTCACTCCTCATTTTTCAACACTCCCAACACCCAACCACCCATCAGGAAGTTGTGGCCTCCACTTTCAAAGTACATAATTGGAATCATTACTTCTTATCACCGACTTATGCCATTGCTGCCCTATTCTGAGGCCCATCATCACTGTCCAACTACTGAAGTAGCCTCCTTACTGGGCTTCTTCTTTCAACTGTTAGAGCTCATGTTCTTTAGATCCAAGTTCCCTGTTAAAGCACAAACCATATCACAACACTTCCTCACTTAAAATTCTTCAACATTGTTTTATTTTACTTAAGTAAATTCCAAACTGATTTCCATGACACAGGACCGTGATCTTTGTCCCTCTCTGTGATCCTACCCCTAATTTTGCTCCTTCACGCCTTCTCGGTGGCCCCACACTGGCCCCCTTGGTTTCTTTGACAGATCGAACCCATCTCTTCCTCAGAGCCTTTTTATTTGCTGTTTTTCTCTGCCAGGGTTTGTTTTTCCCAGATATTCTAAATGTTGGCTGCTCCTCATTATTCATTCATATCTATGCTCAAATGTCATCTGCTTAGAGGGAGCTTCTTTGACCACCCTCTCTCCTGGTTACACTTTATCCACATAAACAGTGTTCTCTTCATAGCACTTGACATTCTCTTAAGCATGATTTCTTAAAAAGGTAGACGCTTGCATATAATTTCTCTTTCACAATAGAATGTGCATTCTGGGAAGGCAGAAACTTATTCATGGGTGACCTCAGTGTCCAGATTAATTCCTAGCTTAAATCAGATAGTCAAAAAATAGGTTTGTGGGGTGTTTTTGTTTGTTTAATAAAAGGCATAATTAATAATAAGCAGTGGTTTTGAAGTTACAAATTGGATTAAATTGGAATTTTCACATACCTATGGAAATTTTAACGTGACATTTTTACTATAACTATACAAAGTAACATAAGTTAATTTTCATATAGTATGTGCTTAATTTTTTACAAAAAAATTACAACTAAGTTATTCAATGACAGAGGAAGGAATAGTAGAGGCACTTGGCTATAAAATGTCACAAAGTTCTCAGCACATTTATTCTCTGCCTAAGGCAAGAGAGAGAGTCAATGGTAATTATAATCCTGCATTTCTAAAGTGTCTTTTAGACTTGCCAAATGTCTGAAGTTAAGCTTTATATCCCTGTGCAAAACAATGGTATTGAGACAAACAGAGGCTCACTGTTTCTCTTAAAATGGTGTCCTTGAAAAGCAGAAAAGAAGGTTGGCAATCCTGCCATAAGTGCCCTAGAACACCTTGACAGTTAAGTCATTCAAAGCTGAGAATACAGTGAAAGATGACTGATTCAGCAAGACACTACTTTTCCTGGAAAGTACAGGTGTGATCACAGTAAGAATCCTTGCAAATGTGCTGAGAGCACATTTTGGTCTTGAATGGCTCCATCATCTATTGGCTCAAAGAAGGGAGATAAAGACAAGAAATTAAATATTCCACATAAAAGATCATGGTATAGTTACATTTCTAAAACCTATAGTTGAGCTAGGAATACCTAGTTCCTATTTTTAGATTATAAAAAGTAAACACAGCCAATCAAGGGAGTAATTTCAAATTCTGGAACACCAAACACATTTTCTAAAAGGTAAACTTTCCATGCGATAACCCCAGAAATACACAATATATATACTGGAGAAACTAACCCTATTATCATATGGCTAAAACTCAAAGGCTAGCTTTATTTATGTGTGCTAATTTTAGTTCACCACATATCTATTGGGAGTCCATTGTTCTAGGCATTGACGATTGAGGGGGGCAGGGTGTAAATAATGCCATTCCTTGCCCCGAGGAGCTCTTGCAAAAGGGATCATTTAACTACAACGCAGTAGTATGAAACAGAGTCTTCAGATACACCTCCAAGGAATGACATCTGGAAAGAGTGGACATAGGAGAAAATGTACGAAGAAAATGTACTCAAGTTAAACCTAATTGCCCCAAACAAAACACTAGTCTTGAGGCATAAATCAGCAAAGAAGAAAAAAGACATCTCAGGAAGTGGAGATGGCAGGATTTGAAGTCCTGAGGTGTCAAATGTGTGATGCCAGAGAATTAAAGCCTCCGTGTTGCTGGAGTGTAAAGTTCTAGGCAGAGTCAGTAGAAGATAAGATCCTGACTGGTAATCTCATGCCAGGTCAAAGGTCACTTCATTGCACATTAGTTGTGATTAATGGGAGAAACAGAGTAATAGAAGAGTCTCCACTATGGAAATCTGATACCCATTCACTTATACTGCTATATCCTAGCCAGTTGTCATAGACACTGTACAGAAGTAGAGGTTCTTAATCTTAGAGCAAAGGGAATAGAAGGAATACCAGCTGTGGTTGGTAAAGAGGAGGCAGCTGGGAGGGACCAAGATTCAAAGGTATTACTGCCTCCCACTACTCTGTTGGTTAATAGCAAGCTGAGCCCCTCACAAATGAAGTCCACAGATAGTCAGCACAGGTTTTATGAGATAGTATTTCCAGAAAATTCCATACTGGCAAATAGGAAACTGCTATATTCTTTTCAGGTGATAAAACTCAGTGAGAGTAGAGACTGTGGGTACTTTGACCATCATTGTATAACCAAAAACTACAATACTTAGCATATTATAGGTGCTGGGGATTAGTTTTTGAATGAATGAGTGATTTAAAGACTTTCTAAATTAAATTAGCTTGAAGTTGAAGAATGAATGTGTCCTATAGCAAGAAATGAACCGACAGTAAATTACTAGAGGTAAGAGACAACTTATTGAAGGAATTGTGAAATCAGTATAGTCCTAGTGTTCTTAAACATTTTAAGAGAGGGAACTGTATTTGAAATAGAAGAAAGAAGAGAGGTGAGGTCAGTAAGGAACAGAGAGGGCTTGGTGCTGCTGGGCTTGCGTGGAGGGCTCATGGGGATAATGCGTACAGAGATGGACTAATCTTCATAGATGTATGACTTTTAATATTTTAATTTCATGTGTTTTAATTATGTGTTTTAATTTTAATATTATGTTTTGTAGGTTGATCAAATTATAAAATAACAGTGCAAAAGTTAACATACTTCTTTACGTATCACTTATTTAAAATAAATTTTTAGAAGTGAGAAGTTTATTATTAAAGTCAGGAGTATTCTTGTACTTTATGTTTTATCTGTGGCTTTATTCCTTCAAATACAAGATTTATACTTTCTTGAAAAAAGAGAAATAGTGTTGTATAAAGTAGATACATCAAATGTCTTCTTAGGTAAAATTATTCTGGTGCAACATTTTAGATCTTAAAAAATATTTATTTTATATACTGTGAAAATAAACATAATAAGAAAGGTGCACATGAGGCTTTTATGTCTTTTTTTAAATAAAATTGTACTTGTACTTTGATAGTTTTGAAGAAGTCTTGTGGCTTACTGTTATCATAAGATTTAATAGTGGATTAATCATTTGTACACCAGGGGAAGATGGCTTGATCAATATCAGAAATATAGTTTATACTAGGGCAATGTTTTGATAAGTACACTTTGAATAAGCCTCTTTTATGAACTGAGTCATATTTCTTAAAACATTAAACCAATAAGCATTAGATTTGGTTTGGAATAAGAGTGATCTCAGAATCACATCTGACCAGCCTAACCCAAAGTATGCCCATCTATACATCCATATCTATGCAATAAGCACATCTAATACATTATTAACACAGGCTGAAAATAATAATGGACCAAGAATTAATTTTTTATGTGCAATATGAATCCTTGATCTTGTATCTCTGAAGAAGCAAATAGATTCGTATAAGCCAGCCAAGAGTTTGAAGGCAAAACTAATGATTAAAAAAATAAATGTAATCTAATTTCAAACAATTTATTGGTGAAGTCAAGTTATTGAAATAGTTCAGAATAATGACTTTTACAGTTAAAATAAATGGGGTTATAAGCCCAAAGAGATCATCACATTAACATGAGTTTTCTCTTTGCTCTTGAGCAGTTTTCTGTATTGTGCTTTATTGCATTGTATCTTTTCCATATAGTGTTTATTTCCCAAAGTTCTTCAAAGAGAAAATAAGATGTTAGAAGGAAGCTCAAATGTTTTCAACTAGGTAGTTGGTTGCTATTTTAAAATCACATTTTGACAAAAACTAATTGTTGGTGCATTATAGTATTTTGCAAACCTTTGTCTCTATTCTTTAACCATGAAGAACATGTGTGACATACGCAAAATCACCACTAGGGGAGGGTTCCTGAAACACAGTTAATTCATGCTTTGTATGTTGAACTGAGAACCATCTCTGTTTCCAACCCAGAAACACACACACACACACACACACACATACACACACACACACACACTTCCTGACTGAGTGTTGACCTATGGACCAGGATGTCTCGGTTCAATTCCCAGTCAGGGCACATGCCTGAGTTGTGGGCTGGATCCCCAGTGGGGGCGTGCAGGAGGCAGCTGATCAATGACTCTCTCTCATCATTGATGTTTCTATCTCTCTCTCCCTCTCCCTTCCTCTCTCTGAAATCAATAATAAAAAAAAAGAATCACATTGATTTTTTTATTGTTTTAGTTTGAACTATTATATGTAACACTTTTTGGAGGAGTTCAGTCATCTCAGAAGAGTCATACAAAATTCTTCTAAAACAAGTTCTGACAGTCTGTAGTAGTGAGTGTGAAAGTCAGTTATGAACACTGTACTGTTTATTTATTTCTGAATAAATTACAAAGCAAAACCTTGTATTATTTTTTGATGACTACAACTGTTTCTATACCTTTAATAAAAATAAGATTAAAAAACGTTTATTAATTTATTAAGAAAATAGTGAATCAATTCACAAATATCATTTAAAATCTTTCTTCTAAGATTTTTTTCCCAATATTAAAAATTTTAATTGCTTTTCTAGGAAAAAGTATTCTAAGAGACATACATGCATGCTAATTAAGATGTATTCTCCAGAATGAATCCGGGTTAGCTGTTTTGGTCTGATTGATATCAATGATCTGCCTAGTTGGTGATACCAGTATTAATGAAAACTTCCCATTATTTGCTAATTATGAGACTATAAGCAGATAAAAGATGAACATTCACTCAATGGAAGGTCATAATAAAAATAATTCACGGATGATTTTACCATAGAACATTTAAACACAGTATTTTATCCATTGACTCCCATCCTTACGCTATAGAAGCGTAAAAATGGGGATGGTTTGTCCATGTGTAAGATTTGCAAATTCTGAACTATGCATACTTTTTCCAATTTTAAGAATGATTGATGAATTCAGTCAGCCTGCATGGCTCAGCAGTTGAGCATTGACCTAGGATCCAGGAGATGGCAGTTTGATTCCTGGTCAGGGCACATGCCCGGATTTTGGGCTCAATCCCCAGTAGAGGATGTGAAGGAGACAGCCACTAATTATTCTCTCATCAATGATGTTTCTCTCTCTCTCTTTTCCTTCCTCTCTCTGAAACTAATAAAGACATTAAAAAAAAAATGATTGAAGAATTTGTATTCTCCAAAGAGATAAATTATTGCACTTCTAAAACTATCTGTTCTTTATGGATTGTTTTTAAATGTTCTTTCATTAAACTTGTCAGACATGGTTTTGTTCTTGCCTTTGTTTGCACTGAAGTCAATTCTTAAAATAAAAAATTGATATTAAATAAAAATAAAGTTTTGGGATCCATATATCACTCTGCTGCAAAATGCTTTTTAAACTTTGCCCTTGGAGATGAATTCACAAGTAGATATAACCAACTTAAGTGTTTTAACCAATTCCAAGTTTTCTGTTTTTATGGCTCCTTTAAAAGGTTCTATAAAGCGGTTTTGTTGCTATAGATTTTGAATTCACAAACCACTAAGTTCCACTATAGTGAACATGTATTACCACTTCATAAAACTCATTCGGCTTCATCATTCCAGTAAAGATATGACAAGGCTGTTTATCAGTAGGTAATAAGACAGATAATTTAACTGTACAAGCTCTAATTGGTCTAATTCACTAACTGACCTCTCACCACTTGATTCACTAGTACAATTGAGCTCTGATAAAGCCTTTAATTGTAAATTGCACACAGCTGTGAGCTGCTTCTCACGCTGGCACAAAAACACTATCATCGACTGTTTCATCTCTGCGACCTGCTAATTTGGAGCATATGTAACTGTTTTTAATGCTGAAGGCTTGACATACCACAAACAGCAGATGTTGCAGCTGCCCCTGAGATGCTTTATTTAATTCAATTACGTCTTTTGGAGATATGTAAAAAAGCTAGGCAAGATGAGAGAGGGCAGGAGAATGTTAAAAATGGAGCCCCTGGTTGAGGCCCAGGTGGCTCGATAGGCAAATGATTGGGTGAATGTCTAAATGATCTTTTTAATTGAGTAGACTGACGGCTAATCAGGGTCATGAAGTGTTATCACACTGATGAGCTGAGTGGAGCCCTGGGCTGCTCTGCAATTAATGCCGCTTTTGTGAAAGGAGAAAAGGGAAAGATAATGTATACCATCTGGCAATTGTTTATGATAAAAGCAGCAGTTTGCTGCAAATTCAAGTTAAATGCTATTCATAACATTATTTTTGCTGCTGCTGAGGACAAGGACAAGGAGCCCAGGCCTTTGTCTGACTTTTCATTCTCCTTCTTAACCAAAACATTCATTTTCTTCCACGTGTGTTATTATTAATTACTTGGCTGCTTGCTAATGTATGGCCTGAATGATTCCCTGTTTGATATGCCAATAAAAAGCCCAGCAGACGCTTCTTGGAATCCACCTCGACTTTCATGCCAATGTATCCGATTACAATAAAACAAAGAAACGGTTAAAGTAACAGCCAAAAGCCAGAGAAAACAAGTCACTTTTTCTTTTTGTCCTAAAAAGCTTGACTCTTTGGCACCTCTGAGATTAAAAGGGGGGGGAGTTTTTAAAAACAGTGACAAAATGAGCAGAGTGACTTTTTTCCAGCCTCGAGGGGATCAGAGTTTGCAAACTTTAAGCTGATAGAGATTATTCAAAACCTGTCCAATATTTTCTCTCTTTATTTATCACTTCGGATGTGTGAGAGAATATCATCAAAATTGACATACGGGTAAACTTAAAATGTTGTTTCAATTGTTAGCATGAGAGGTGTACACAGGTCTCTCAGGTATAGCTACATACAAAAACAGATGTGGTTTTCATCTTGAGTCATTGACAAGACCAAAAACTAAGCAAGATGAGAGATTTCTCATAAAGTATAAATAAGCTCAGCTTTAATTTAGGAAAGAAATAAAGAAGTGCCTTTTTTTTCCAAGCATATGGAGACAAGAGTTTTGTGTCACTTGCACTTCAAGTTATTAAAGCATTCAGGGGCACACTTATTCAGGAGTGTAAAACGAGAAAATAGAACAGCCTAAAACCAAAGAATTGAGTGTAGAGTGGACTTTGAATCGTAAGACATGGATATGGTCGCTGCAGCCAGATTCCATGATTATGAACTTCTTGGTGGCTTTAGAAGCAGTTGACATAAATGCTAGCCTTCACTGTTGTCTGCTACTATAAAGAAAGGTGGTGCCTGACCCAGAATCTACATTCGGAAAGACAGAGGCATCACCTAGCATAATTTACCAGGCATTTTTGGAAGCTTACTACATTCTGAGCCCTGTGCTAGGCACTGGAAATACAATGATTGTAAGTACACAGAAGCTCTTCTTAATAATTTTAAAGTCTGGTGGAAGAGACAGATTCATAAGCAGAATTTACCATAGAGTGTCAGGAGGCAAGTACAGTGTCATGATTTCCAGGTGGAAAACCCAACCCAGATCTTGGAAAAGGTATGGTGGCTATTAGGGTAACCTTTCTAGAGAAGGCGACATTAAGTTGAGTGATTAAATGTTGCTAGATTCTGTAGGAAGGCTTCTCTTTCCTTCTGAAGGAGAAGTTGGAAAAAAAATAATTATAAAAAAAGTTGTAATAAAATAAATGTAACATATGATGTCACAGAAAGTTCCTCTTGGGACAAGTCCTAGAGAGGCTTGATGTATATTTGCTGAATAAATACATGAATTCATTTATATAAATGTAACAGACATGTGACTTCTCCAATAAGTGTGTTTACCCACAGTCCTCATCTAGGGGTGCAAAATGATGACAAAGAAGAATATTAATGAACATAATTACTCTACAGCACAGAATTATTATAGGTATGCAGTGAGTTAATTGCATGTCTATGTCAATGTTGTCACCGCAAGTAAATCATGACCTCCTCAAAAGAAAGAATGATATTTCCATTTCTCAAACGGCTTCTAAAATGACTTCCAGAACATTAAGGTTGTAGACATGTGATGAATACCTGCACAAGTTCACAGAGAACTTAGTTGATAGAAGAGCAGACCACTGCGTAGATAAGTAAAAGTGTCTGTTTGCTTCAAAGGAGGGCTTTCTATTTGATAATATTGATGGAGAGGGAAAGGGAAGGGTACAACGAAAAAAAAATCATAAAAATGGTCCCAAAGTTACTGAAGTCAAAGTCAGATCTATCATTATGGAAGAAGAATGTTTATCCTGATGAAATAAAACAACAACAAAATACACATGGACACAGGCAAACATACACTAAAAAACTAAAGAAGTCATTTTGGTTTCAAGGGAACTATTCTGTATATAGAGACAAATGAAAACTAAATATGGTTTCCTTCCTGGAAAAGCATCCTAAACAGGACCTGACTATTCATAAAAGAGTCAGGTAATAAACAATTCTTATACAAGAGGATGGGAAAGAAAAAGTACTGAAATAAAGGGTGTTGGGATCAGAAATCAACTTCCAGTTTATGGATTTAAGAAAGGCTAGTTTAATTTGAATTTTCCAAGGGAGAATGTTAATTTTAATAACTAGCAATTAATAGGCCCTTATTTTTTGGCAGGGATCATGCTAAATGCTTCATATACATTATTCAACTACAGCAGCATGTCAGATGGATGTTATTATACTTATATTCTGTATGCAGAAACAGGAACACAGAAAGGTCCCTGTGTCCCCTCAGCCAAATTTATAGTTAGTAAGGAAAAGGAGGCAGGATTTCAGTCAATTTCTGACTCCAAAAACCCATATTCTTCAACAATAATTCTTTATCTCTTGTCTTGGGAAAAGTTTAGGAACATGAAAATCATTCTTGAGCTAAAACCTGTTTTGATTTGCCTCCTATTGGTCTAAATATTTTGTGAATTATTTTAATGGTGCATTTTGTAACGTTTTTTTAATTATAAATTTTAGTAACACTTCCAGGCTCACCCTAAACTATTTCTATATTTAATGTAGAAAATAGGCTTTCTCGGACTCCAAAACTTCCAACACGAGGAAACTCAAAGACTGTCTGATCAGAGTCCAACCTCGCCAAGGGTTTAGAAAAGGGATGCTGCTGTTCTTTAAATCTTCTGCCGAGCTAATGGAATAATTGTTCTTGCATTGATGAAATCAAATGGTGTTAGTCTACATTTTTTGTATCATTATGCGTTTATTAAATATCTATATGGACTACGTCAGCAATTTTCAACTGGTGTGCCTCAAGAATGTTTAAAATATGCAATACCTGACTGCTTAGTCAGGGGCACTGACCTCCTTTCCCTTCCATTGTCAAACCAAAAAATGACAACAGCCAATACAACATTAGCCTTCCAGTGTGAATGAATCAAAATTATGCCTTTTTTTTTTTTTTTTTTTTGCCAGGTTGGCAAAACATAGTTCTTGGTGTGACACAGAATTTTAGTAATTAGTTTATTTGTGCCATGAGGTGAAAAAGCTTGAAAATTGCTGGACTTAGGTACAGAGAGTCCAGGTAAATAAATTAAGCCCTCCCCCTCATTCTCAAGGGGCTTCTGGTGCGTTAGGAGACAACAATAAACAACAATAATGACAAAGCTAACCAATATCTCCTGCCTAGGCTCATTTGAAAATCTGTGGGAGATTTGATTGTCTCATAAGCTATCTTGCTTTTCCAGCAAGTGCCTGAGCACTGCTGTGCTCAAAGTGAACACCTAGCAATGCAGGGCACAGGCAGAAAGAGGGGAAGCTGGGGAAGAGTCGAGAACAACAGCCAAAAGCAAACAAGAGGCAGCTCAAGGAAGCCTGTCTGGGAAAAGTACACGAAAACACATTTCATAAACCTCGTCAGTCAACCAGGTGATAGAAAGAGGGTGGGAGAGGAAAGGCAGAATTTACACAACATTTTAATGTTATAGTTCACTGCAGAGCATTGACAGGGGAGCACAATGCTGAATGATACAATGGTATGTCACACTAACAATGGAGACTCTATGAGGAAATCATCTAAATTGGGACCTAGTGACAGAAAGACTCTTCCTACCCTTATATTAACTTTTTGACATTACTAATCTTGACCAGTCAATAGGTACATTATGTTTAAATACAGCAGGGTCTTCTACACACACACTCTCTCTCTCCCTCCTTATTAACTTTCTCACAAATTTAAGGTGATTCTTATAGACTTGATTTTGCTCACAAAGAAATATTGTGGGAATCAAGACTCAACATTGGTGTAATAGTATTAACAGCCCAGGAATTAGGTGGTTATTTTTATGGCATAAGATATACAGAGCCCTTTGACACTGGGACAGAAGTGGAAAAGGGCTCCACTTTCACGTGGACTAAAGTCCAAAGGGAAGGTGGGCTTTGAGTTGAACTTCGAAGGCTAGTAGTACAGCAGGGGAAAGTAAAAGGGTTTGCCCTGGCTGGTGTGGCTCAGGTGGTTGGGGCATCATTGTGTATACCAAAATGTTGCCGGTTCGATCCCTAATCGGGGCACGTTTGGAAGGCAACCAATCAATGTTCTCTCTCACCTCTCTCTCTCTCTCTCTCTCTCTCTCCTCTCTCTTCCATCTCCTCTCTCTAGAATCAATAAACATATCCTCAGGTGAGGCTTAAAAAACAAAAATAGGTAAAAGGGTTGGAGATACTCCTGTCTAAGGTCATGCTGGCTCTATTATATGCATCCTGGGTAACCTTGGACTGGTCATCAAACCTCTTTTGTCTCAATTTCCTGGTCAATAAAGCAGAAAAAATAAAATACCTGCCTCATAAAGTTGTTTCAAGGATTAAAGGTGCTGAGACATTAAAGCTCTTAGCATAGTGCCTGGCAAATGGTAAACACTCAATAAAGGTGAGTGATCGTTTTTATCCTAATAAGGAATAACATAAAAAAACAGGCTAGCGGAGGTGGCACACACTATATTTGTAAAATTGTTGCTGAAGAATGAGAATATGACCCCTAAGATGCAGAAAAGGGGAGCAGGCTGACTAGTAAAGGAACTATATTGAGATTGATAAGAAAAGTAAGCATACTGCGACTATATCCTAGGGTCATTTTACAAGTCATAAAAATGACCATAAGTGGTAGGAAGTCATTGTCACCTCTTGAGTGGGACAGCAACATGGAGAGAAATAGAGCTCATAAATTCACACGACATGTACTCAGTGCTTATTATGTGTGAAGTATTTGGAGACCGGTAGAAGCCACTTGGGCAGGTAGAAAAATTTGGAGTTTGGAGAGCTTATGACTGCAGAAACTGTTGGCTAAACGGGAATTGATCTTAAGCCCCTAAACCTTTTAAAATATCTAAGTGGGTTCTTTTTAAGTGTGTTTCTCCTAAGTGTGTTTCTTCCAAAGAACAAGGTATTCAAAAAATTGCCCTCAGTGCCCAAAGATCTAGGGTGTTATAGTGCTTGCCCCAAGTGAGATTACAGGAATTGTGACTATGTATTGTAGGATGCCAACAATGACCAATAATAAACCAGAGTATAGATAAAGGAGAAAAGAGTAAGGATTAACCTTGAGTACACTTCGTTGGGAGGCACAGGGGACAAGACAACCCAAAAGAGTCCTGGTCACAAAGGAAGAAAGAATAGAGGAACACACTTTGACCAAAAAAAAAAAAAAAAAAGAGAAATAAAGCCTTATTTTTTAAATGGAAGGTAAGATTAATAGTCAAATGCAACAAACAAATCAAAGAGGATAGGAATTGAAAGATCATTGCATTGGGGAAAGATGGAGGGAATTGTTGAGTTTCCAGGGAACACTTGCAGTAAACAGTGGAAACCAGGAATGCTATCAACACAGAGTAATAATATGATTCATGACATTGTTTAGAGACTACATCTTTCAATAACTCCCTCTTCCTGCCACAGTTCATACAAAGACATGGGTGTCCTCCTTTCCTATTTTGTCCCAATCTCTCAACTCACTCTTCCACTTATGGCCAAGAAACTAGACTGTAAGATCCTGAGACCAGAAATTGTTATTATTTATTACACCTGGTGTAATAAATTTATACACCAGACATTTAACCTGTTTAATGAATTGGCCAAAAGGAAATATTAACTTGGAAAAAAGTAGTTTAATGATCTTCAATATTCCATTTATCACTGTGCAGATGACTATTCATTTTAATCATGGGAAACTTGCCAATTTGCAACAGTATAAATTTTATCTTCAGTGTATGGTCCATATACCTACTATAATTGTATGGAAAATAGATGTGAGCAAGAGGTTACGCAGGTGTTGGAAAACTAGAGGCAGAGTTCTTTTTTTCTTTTTTTAATACATCTTTATTGATTTTAGAGAGAGGAAGGGAGAGGGAGGGAGAGAGAGAAACATCAATGATGAGAGAGTCATTGATCGGCTGCCTCTTGCACGCCCCCTGCTGGGGATGGAGCCTGCAACCCAGGCATGTGCCCTGACAGGGAATCGAACCACGATCTCCTGGATCCTAGGTTGATGCTCAACTGCTGAACCATGCCCATTGGGGGAGGCAGAGTTCCTATCCAAAAGCACTAGACCGCTGAATCTGCTCTTGTTTCTACTCCTTTATTCCTGACTCTCTGGGCATAGAATTTCACTAATAGTATGCTTTTTACATGAACCAAGAGAGTCTAACATTTAAATCATCTCCTTAAATGGAAGCACATAGATTATATAGTACATTTTTTTCTGGAATGGTGACATAACCCTGAAAATAAGAAGACAGTGGCTTAGCAAGAATTTAGCATTCCAGACCCAGTAAGACTCTACCTTGCAATGGCAGATATACTCCACGTTAGAAGATCCAAGGTGGAGAGAAACTACAGTGAGATAGGTTGCATTTTCTCCTGCCTTGTGTACTCATCCTTCCTGGTATCCATACCCTTGTGGGTACTATGCTTGGTCAGTCATGTGAATTGTTTGGCTACTAAGATATCACATGTTCAGCTCCATATCCATTTCTCCAAATCAAGTTTATCTGACTCAACCTATATGCAAATTAAATCATTCTTTTCCATTAGTTGTAAACATTTTAATTTGTTCCTTTCTGGAAGAGATCCCAGGTAGCATGTCGTCAAATGTTGATGTGGTTGTTATATGACTTTAGGAAACAAAGAGGTATCACAGACATGTTTTATGTCAAATACAAGAAAGGTGTAAAGAACAACATATCAATCTCAGAGGTGTAGCCACTGAACACATGGGCCTATTGATATGATAAACCCTGCCAGTTACCTAACAGATTTGGATGACCTGATGTATCCATAATCCCAAAATATCTTTGACGCTTTCATTAACAAAGGAATAAAATATGTCTAAATTAACCCAATCTAAATTAATCTATTTTTGGCCAGAAGACAAATTTAATAATAAATATATTTTGAATTCTCTGAATAACAAGTAGATATTAAAAGTTCTCAAAAAGCTAACCAGAATACTAGGTCATGCTACACTTGTAAACACAATATAAATAACATTATGAACCACATAGGAAAGGGAATATTATGTGCCATAGATTAGGTGTGGACTTTATAAAGGTTACTTAAATCTCCCTGTAAACATTTTTCCCAGTACTCTAGAGGGCTGATCTCCTGTGTGGTCCAGAGGGCATATTCCCAGCAAGTCCTGTTAGTGTGGTACCACAGAGACTTTCTGTCACCAGTGAGCCACAACTGCACCCCCTACAGCAAGGTTTCGATGCCAGCCCTGGGACATGGTACAGAGGATTGAGCTCTGGGAATAACACCTGCTCCTTAGAGTCTACTCTTCCTGTATTCTTTAGGTGTTTCCCTACTTCCTACTTGTCAATCTCTCTTTACTCTAGTCTCCTGTATAGTCAATAATCCTTTACATTAAACTTTCACATATCAAATCTCTGGGTAGTTTTATGTCCTGATTTGACTCATACTGATAGAGACTAAGATATATTTTTTTAAAAAGTGGATTGCCAACATAGCCTTAAATTTTCATCCTAAACAATGTAGATTAAGTGTTGTTCTGTGTCGTAGTCATTAATTCACTTATTCATCAAATATTTATCATGCACATTCTAAGTGCTACAGATAAAAGGTAACAATGCTATACTCCAAATCTCAAGGAAGGACACAGGTTTTCCCCAAATAACAATTATGTATTATGATAACACTACAGAAAAGGCATGTAAATTATTACGAAATTAGTGATTTAAGTTTTATAACTGGTTTGTGTAAGCTAATCACCTGTAGGACATAGAAGGCAGTCTGGAGTCATGGGAAAATGCTGACGCTGGGGATCTAATATCTGGGTTCTAGCTCTGGACTGTGTGAACTTATGTAAGCCTTATTATTCTCGTGGCTCCCTACTGGTTAGTCTTCTATATTGAGAAGAGTAAATTCAATGTGATGTCATCATACATAGAAGTGACCTGCCACAGAGTCCAGCTACCAATTCAATAAATATTAAAAAACATATCGCCCGGTCGGGCGTGACTCAGCGGTTGAGCATCGACCTAGGATCCAGGTGATCAGGGTTCGATTCCCGGTCAGGGCACAGGCCCAGGTTCCAGGCTCCATCCCCAGCAGGGGGCGTGCAGGAGGCAGCCGATCAATGACTCATCGTTGATGTTTCTCTCTCTCTCCCTTTCCTTTCCTCTCTCTGAAATTAATAAAGATATATTTAAATAAATAAAAATAAATAAATACATAAAAAACATACCATGACCCGTTACCATTACAAATTTGTGAGAATCAAGAAAGAATAACGGTACTAAAAGATTTCAAAGCACCTTGTGCGGTATAAAGCACTGTATGAAGGGAAAGGCAGTTATTCCACATTTAACATTAAGTCAATCGCAGTTAACCCCTAACCGGGGCAGGCCAGGCGCAGAGGACAGCTGACGGCAAGATAACCTGGTACCTGCTGCATGGCCACTGCGCCGTGACATCGAAGCGGCGAGAGAGCACTGGCTGCGAGTCGGGCCGAGGGGCGGGTGGCAGGGAAGAGCAGCAGCAGACAGCTTACCCTGGCGCCTGGCACTCGGGGGTGGGTGACCGAGGACAGGGTCTCAGACGGGAACGCGAGGCGAGGCATAAACAGCGGCTCTGCTGCAAACCCGTGCGCAGTGTGTGGGAAGGACCAAGCCCACGCGCTGGCTCTGACCGGCGCTGATTCTAGGCATCAAGAGGACATACCAATGACACTATTCTCAATGATTCTTAAAATGATTTAATATTGAAAATTTTGGATAAAACTTGAATAACCATTAAACTGCATTATTTTGGGGGCAATCAAGACATATGTTGCTTGTTTAAATAAATCTGTGGTTTAACCCAGTTTTTCTATTTCTGGAGAGAACATGAACATTGATTTGTAGGTGAGCTAGTTAGTTACATACACACATGTATGATTCTATATATCATATACATGTTGGCTGAGTATAATTAACAAATGCTCTTTATTTGTAAGTATGCGTGTTTTTTAAACAAAATGAAAGTTACCTTAGAAATGAAACATAAGTGCAAAGATAATAAATGATTTTTAAATTAGGTAAGTCTCATTTTCATAAAAAAAATATAATTTTCTACTATTTAAGAAAAAGTAATAGAATATAGATGAATTTCCTGAATAATATAAAGTGGGATTTTTTTAAAAAACATAAGGAATATTAGGTTCTTTCCTATGGAATCACTTCTTATCCTATCTAACCCTAAAACAGTCCTCTCATGTCACTGAAGAATTGCTAGTGAACATTCTAAATGTCCCGTTGCCCCGCATCCCTATAAGACTTTCTGCTATGTTTAATAGTGGTGATAGCCACCATCCACTCTCCACCCCCTCCAACTCTTTCTGACTTATGGTATATGACCTTTGATGTTAACTTTTCCTGGTTTCCCTAGACACAGTCCTAAATCAAAGCTTTCATCCCAAGTACTGTCGGGTGTAATTCTAGAGCCAAAAGAGTAAGGGGGAAAAGGTGAGTGAGGTAGAGAATGTAGGAAAGCAAAACCAGGGAATGTTTTAGCATGCTGACCACGGCCTCACATATTAAAACACCTTGCTGACCGGCTATTTCAAGCCAGAACTTGCCCCTGAGGCCTGCTACTTTGGTCAGCAAGGTGTTTAAAATTACTTAAATTAATGTAAGTGCAGACACGAGTTATCTCGTGACCGACTGGTCAGCAAGGTGTTTAACACAGCAGGTTGCTCAGCCATATGAGATGTTTCTGGGTGGGCCTGTTGGACTTTTCACCTTGCAGCCGTCCATCAGCAAAGAGGAAGAGACATACAGGAGTGCTATTCTGTTTCTTACCTCTTATTTGTAAAGATTTTTTTTCATGGGGAAGTTAAATTGCCCACATTTCTGGCTCGGGCTGCTGTGCTCTTCCTAAAAGACCCCACAGCTCAACTGTGCCATGATCCACCCTGAGTCTAGACACAGTGGAGGAAACTTTCATAAGTCCAGTGGAGCCTGGACCTGTTCCAGTTCCCTTCACGATGGCTGAGGCGAGGCTGTGCCGCAGGCCAGCCCTCACTGGGCGGGAGGCTCAGACTGCTGGTGATACTGGGAAAAGGGGCAGTGATGGTGGGAGCTGAAAATTCTCCACTGAGCAAGTGGCGTAGGACCTAGAGATAGGGGATCTGGTAACTGGGACAAGGGAGGAGAAATTCCACAAATTTGGTCCAGTTCAGAAGTCTATTCTGCATATACAGTTTTGTCTGAAAGGATCTCAACCATTTCTAAGGTTTTAAGCATCATGTCTACACATAAATAAGTAAATAATGACAAGAACGACTATCACCAAACCTGTGTGTCTAACCTTAAAATTTCTAACTGCTTGACATCTCTACAAGGGTATCTCACCAGCCTCTTATTCTGTAAATGACTCAATATACCAATCTGTCGAATGGGTATGACAACATCTTCAGGAATATAGTATTAAATGATTGTTGATATTAAACACAGTTGCAAATATTAAATGAGATGATATATTGAGAATAATTGCACAGAGTAAAGACACAGTATATACTCAATAAATAGTCATTTCCTGCACTCTCACTTTGCCCCCTCCTTTGGAATATGTCTTTTTAAAATGTGAAAGTCTCCAAAGCTCATATAGGGAAATTTGACAAGTGACCCTGTTACTATAGTACCATAGGAGGGAGAAACAGAGCACTTCAGCTTTCATAGTAACTTAATTTTTAGAATGTTATTATTCATAAACATATCAGCAATCTCTATATAATTATTTAAATGGTCATTATGTAAGAACCAAGGATTATATCAAAAAGGGTAGAATAGTGATTAATATTAAATTTAGAGTACACTGGTACCTCGTTTTTTAATGTCTCCATTGACGAACATTTCAGTTTATGAACACCGTAAACCCAGAAGTAAATGAATCGGTTTTCAAACACGCCTCAGAAGTCAAACACACCACACAGCTTCTGCTGAGGGCAAGATCCTGGGGCCTAGCTGTCTGTTGTGGATCCCTCAGTTTTCGAATATTTCAGAACTCGAACGGTCTTCCAGAGCAGATTACATTAGAAAACTGAGGCGCCACTGTATTAGAAATTTAGATTAAATATTCATATTAACATTTTCAGCAAAGCTACTAATAGAATAAAAACACAGTACTAGAAAAAAGGTAATGAAAGAAAAGAAATTGGGAGCATATTCAACTTAAAACAATTCACAAAAAAAGAAAATAACATTAAGATATGTTAGTACAAACAATAGATATTATAATGGTCAAAATTAGCCCAAATATACAAGCATCATATTCAATGTAAATGAACTAAACTCAAAATACAAAAATCAGTCAATATAAGGATATACATGGTTGTATGTATGGTTCTCATCTGGCATCATGCTAATTATGTTACCTTGCTAAGCCCAACTCAATAGAACTGGACGTGACAGTGTATGGTACCTGAGGCAAAGCTTTAAAGTAACATTGCCTTTTCCTTCTGCCTTAAGAGGTACTTTTAAGCTGGACCCTAAGATGAAAATGATACACACAGCAGAGCCTTGTAGCAGAACCACAGTTGTCTGGTGGTCAGTAGTAACATGAATGAGAAAAAGATTTCTGTTGTGGTAACTAACCGGGATTTGAGAGTTATTATGGTGACTTAATTTGTATACATCACTGATATAAAAGTTGATATTTAGAAGTGAGATGTTATGGACTGAATTGTGTCCCTCCAGAATTTATATGTTGAAGCCCTGACCCCCCATGTAATATTATTTGGAGATGGGGTGTTTGGGAGATAATTAAGGTTAAATGAGGTCATAAGGGTGAGGAGACCCTAATCCGATGGGACTGGTGTCCTTATAAAAGGAATAGGAGACACTAGAGAGCTCTCACTCTTTTTTCTTGTGTGAACAGAGGAAAGGCCCTGTGAGAACACAGTGAGAGGTAGTCATGCACAAGCCAGGGAAAGGGGCCTCACAAGAAACTGAATTTGTCAACACCTTGATCATGAACTTCAGGGCTCCAGAACTGTTAGAAAATAAATTTCTGTTGTTTAAGCCACCCAGTCTGTGATATTTTGTCATGGCAGCTAAAGCTGACTCATATAGATGCTATTATAACAGTTGTTAAAAATGATCATGAATTGACTTCAGGACTATGTGGCAAGAGGTGAGTAGACAACTATTTAAGCTGGGGGAAAACATTTGTGAAAAATGTCTCCTGCAATAATGGAGATAGAAAATGGACCATTTTAACTATGGCTTTAGGGGGAAAAAATGAGAAACAGAATGATACAGGCATGCTTCCGTTGCTATTGTCTGCATTTGACCAGGTACTGAAAGAAAGGAGTAACACAGAAAGAATGGGTTGGTTTGAAAATAGAGATGAAAGAAAAAGAGAGAATCCAGAAACTCTGTAACAAAAATGTAACTAAGTCTCATTTCCAACCTGAAAAATGCTTTCAGCACAAGGCTGAGTAAGGCTCAGCCTGGTACAAAGGTTAATCCAATGTTGAGCCTGCCAAAATTTTTGTTGAAATCTATGAAAGAATTATGTTGGCCTCTATTAAATTCTTTCAGTTGCAAAGAAAAAAGGAGAGGGGGGAATCTTTTCAAAAGAAAAAAGAAAAGATTCTTTGGAATGACTTCTAAAGTTGACAATAGCATGTAAAAATTGAGCAATAAAAATGATCATAAAGAAGTGGGAGGAGGTAAAGAGTGAGATTTGTTAATCTCAGGAACAAGAGATTAAAAGCAGAACTCTTCTGCTCCGCAGGTGTGGCTCGGTGATGAGCATGGACTTATGAACCAGGAGGTCACGGCTCAGTTCCTGGTCAGGGCACATGCCAGGGTTTCAGGCTCAGTTCCTAGTAGGGGGCCTGCAGGAGGCTCCCTATTGATGATTTTCTCTCATCATTGATGTTTCTATCTCTCCTCTCCCTCTCCCTTCCTCTCTCTGAAATCAATAAAAATATATCAAAAAACAGAAAAATAAAACCAAAAGAATACCCAGAACTATTCTATGGATGCGTGTATGTTCAACTCACCTGTAATCAAGTCTAAAATGAAAACATATATTGAAAAAACAAAACAAAACAAAACTGTGGATGCAGCCATTGGCACACAGAGCTAACTGTCATCAAATACATAAAGGGCCAAATAAATTTTTTTGTGAGACTTAGACTGCCGGGAGTCATAGAACTTGATTAAAAGACACTGAATGTTTGAAAGTTAAAGGTCTTTGGGCCCTCTATCTTATCCCACATGGTGGGAGACCTTGACCACATTCCTCTGTAACGGACAGATCATGCAGTCACAAGTTCAGTAAGAATATGGAATATTTTAAAACCACAACCAAAAGCCTTGCTCTAATAATAATTTTTGGAAAACTGTACTTCAAAATAAAAAGCATTAGTTTTTTGAGCCCACATGGGTCATTTATAAAAGACTGATTGTGTTCTAAGCCAAAGACCAATCTCAGAAGATTTTATTTAATTAGTTTCATATAGGCAACTATCTCCATCCCCATGAAATAAACATATAAATAATAAAATAATAAATAGTAATAAATCTCTCATTTAAAAATATAAGAGCACAGTTCTAAGTTAATTTAATTAACTAGCCATGATGAATATTAGAATATACATTGATTCAAATCACCATAAAGACATTACTTATAACTTGTGGGGGGTGGAGAAAAATTCATAGCTTTAAATGATGTACATTAGAATAAAAACAAAAGCTGAAAAACTAATTAATTAAGACTGCAAACAATAAGGTAAGTCATAAACCTGAATAAAATAGGAATGAAAAATAGAGCAGAAATTAATAAATAAAAATACAGATGTAATTGAGAAGCCACAAAGCAAAAGAAGACTCTTTGGAATGACTTCTAAAGTTGACAATAGCGTGTAAACATTGAGCAATAAAAATGATCATAAAGAGGTGAGAGGAGGTAAGGAGTGAGATTTGGGGCAAAGATTTTATATATTATAGTAGCATGTGAGATTAAGTATAAAATGTATACTATTTCTTAAAAGAAACACAGACTTACCTAAAAGACAGAAATTGCAGAAAATCACAAATAACCAAAACTGACTCATGAAGAAATGTCATATTTAAAATGTTCTATAATCAGTAGAGAAATTGAATCTGATATTTAAAATCTACCCACAAAGTAAATATCAAATCCTCATAATTTTGTAGAAAAAAATCTATTTATAACTATAACTATTGGTTATAATGAATATAACCAGTAGCTAAGTCTTATACAAAGTGTGCCAACAAATAACAAGGAAATAATATCTCCCAATTTATTTTATGAGATTAATATAACTTTGACACTAAATTCATATGACAATATGAAAAAAATATAATTTATGACATTAAATGCAAACAATCCTAAATAAAATATTAATAATCTACAATATGAATCTTTTAATGAATCAAAAGTAAAAATTATTAAATTGAATTTAATCCAGAAGTAAAGAGTGTTATATCATTAGAAAATCTATAATGCAATTCATCTAATTACAGGAGGAAAGCTCAATATTGTTTTGTCAATAAATGAAGATAATTATTCAATATAATTTGATAATCATTCATTAAGCAAAAACCTTTTAAAATAAGGATTTTCTTAATTTAAACAAAAATAGTTAATAAAAAATACATAGTCAATGATGAAATGTTTAGAGCATTCCCTTTAAAATCATTAATTTTAAAAAATGCTTATTAACAGTTGTATTTAGCATTATACAGACTGCCCCAGCCAGATAAGGTCCAGATGTAAAAGCAACATGAAAATTAATCACTGAGATGTTTTTGCTACCAAAACTATAAAGTGAATGAAAAAGTGAAAATCTTTGTGAATATTTTTTAAACTTTACTTAAAAACATTAAATAAGACCTAGTGAATTCAGAGATAAGGCATTATCTTGGTTAGCTTGGACCAATATAGTGAAGGATCATAGAACATGTGGCTTATAAATAATATTTCTTTCCCATAGTTCTGGAAGCTGAAAGTCAGATCAGAGTGCCAGCCAAGTGGAGTTCTGGTGAGAGCCCTCTTCTGGGATGGAGAGTGCTTACTTTTTGCATTCTTAGATGGTGGTAAGAAAGCTTGTTAGTTCTCTGGCCTCTTAAGAGAGCACTAATCCCATTTATTAGGGCTTCATCCTTATGACCTAATTACCTCTCAAAAACATTACTGCCAGATACCATCATATTGGTATTAGGGTTTTAATATATGAATTTTGGAGGGACACAAACATTTAGCCCAATGCCACCCTCTTCACAGATAAGACAACTAACTCAGTGTCACAAAGATGACAACTCTCAATCATTAAATTTGTGGCAGATTGAAAATGGCCACACAGTCTTTGACATTGCTTCCATGGTGAGCTGAGGACTGTGTTCTCTTACTTTAAATCTGGGTCAGCCTTGTGACTTCTTTGATCAAGTGCGGTAGGAGAGACACTAGGGCAGCTTCTGGGCCCAGGTTTTAAGAAACTCATAGCTTCCACTGCTCCTCCTTTGGAATCCTCTCTGTCTAGGTGCCCTGATATGTCATGTAAGAAGCTCTACTACCTGGGACTCCTTTCCTGGGGAAGCCCCACATAGGCACTTTTGTCAATGGTCATAGCTAAATCCACCCTTCCTGCATCCCCACCATGATGATGGACATGTGAGAGATGCCATCTTGGACCCTCCTGACAGTCTACCCACAAGCTGAATACCACCAATGGTATGTCAAAGCCATGTGAAACAGAAAAATCAATTAAGTAAGTCCTGCTTAAATCTCTGGTCCACGAAATTGTGAGCTATAATGAATGGTTGTTGGAAGCATCTAAGTTTTAGAATAAACCCTAAAGAATTGGGTTAATATTCAATAGATATTTTAACCCAATTCAATGCAATTGAAATAAAATTCCAATGAAGTTTTTTTTAATGGAACTTGACATGCTAATTATAAAATGTATATTTAGTAACAAAGAGCGAAGAATGAAAAGTGATCGTACTGAAGAAGCAGCAGGTGGAGCTTATTTGCTTTATGGTTTATCAAGATACAATACTAGTCTTCAAATAGTGCAGTATTGACTCAGAGACAGACAGATGAATCATTGAAGGAGAACAAGGAGCCCAGGAAATCCCACCCCCCACACACACATACCCTGATCTAAAATAAAGCCACAATTGTTACAATACATCACATGGGACAATTGGCTCTCCATAAAGAAAAAAAAATAAAAAGTTCCCAATTTGTATCATGCCGTAAAGTTAATTCAAGATCATTTGGAGATCTAACTAAACATGAATCTTAATGACCTCATTAATGAAAAGAATTTTCAGTGAAAAAAATTAAAATAAAAAACTTATTTTACAGCATGTCATAAAAAGGTTGAAAATAAAAGCCACAGAATAGAAGATATTTGCAACACATATAGCCAAGCATTAATAGAGTATATGATTAATTCCTATATAAAATTTTTTAAAAGACAAGCAATTAAAAAATGGTCAAAAGAGAGAAACAGGCTCTTTTAATTAAAAGAGAAAACACTGCTGACCTATACACTTATGAAAAGATGTTCGAGTCCATTAATTATTAAGGAAATGCCATTAAAACTATAATTTGGTAACATTTTACACAAGTTTGCCACTGAGTTTGGCTAATGCAAGCCCAGGAGTCCAAAGGCCTCACTGGCTTGCTTGTCACCAACTGAACCAACAACTGAAGCAATAAATCCATGACAGTTGCCTAAACGGAAGGACCCGCCCACAGACTTAAGCTAGAGCTCCAAGCTCAGCCATAGATATTTTAATTCGCAAACAACCTACTGTCCAATTAACAGCATGCACCCAAATCAGGCCATATGATTTAAAAACTATTTCCAGCCCAGCCAGGGGTAGCTGAGCTGTTGAGCATCAGCCTAAAATCCAGGAGATGGGGGTTCTATTCTGAGTCAGGGCACATGCCCAGGTTGCAGGTTCAATCCTCAGTAGGGGCTGTGCAGGAGGCAGCTGATCAATGACTCTCTCATCGATGTTTCTCTCTCTCCCTCTCCCTTCTTCTCTCTGAAATCAAAAAAGACATATTAAAAAAACAAACACCTATTTCCAGAAGAACCCCTCTCATCACGTATTTAGGCAAAATATTGAACTGTTGGAGCTTTTAGATTTGGCTACCCTTAATTAGGGCATTGATTGTGCATGTTGGGTTCTGGCACTTTGGTCCAATTATGGCAGAATCACTGAAGGAACTCACAAAGAAACCTCAGGCAGATAGATAATTTTCATATCAAATTCGATTGACTTGATATTCACCTCCTTTCTTTTCTCTAGAGAAAGTGTTAAACAGTGGGGGAAAAAAACTATCTAGTAAATCCTCAATTCAGATAAAATAAAATTTTAAGTAGCTGGAATCTGATTGTCTTTTCTGTTAAAAAATTTTTTAAAAAGGGTGGGAAAGCACTAATCCCTCTTCCTTTATTTAAACTGCATGAAGGCTCATGAGACAGTCATATAGACAGAAATCATATAGCTCAAATGAATAGGTGTAGAAGTCCTCCACAGCAGTGTAATAGTATAAAATTGGAAATAAATAAATACAATGAAATAAATTTAAATACAGGTTTGTTAAAATATTAGCACATCATAACACGTATTAGCGCCCAGTTCTCACAGATATCCATTCAAGAATCTGAAGTTTGGTGCTACAATTAATCTCCTGTATCCTTCATTCCAAACATTAAACACATTGTGAACTTAGTTTAAAACTTTACAACATGTCACAGGATAATTCTTAATAGATTCCTGGAAACAAGTTGAATTTGTCCACTTATGTATATAAAATATGTCATAGTGAAAAGAACCACCTAAGAGCCCATGTTTATCCCTGAAATCTGTGGTTGAATCACAGGTTTACGTGACATTCTAAATCTCCTGTAGCTCATGTGAGATTCTGTTGAAATGCGTTCCCAGAGACAATGTCTACATAACCGGATGTTCCCGCAAACTTGCAAATAAGAAAAGTCGTAAGACACTCAATAAGATTAATTTTAAAGTTTAGCTGTTAAATATTTCCTAATTCAGAATGAAAATGAAAATGTAAGATTAGAGAATAGACTGAATTGATCGGCAGCATCTCAATGAAAGAGTCCTTGCTTGTAACTTGAATTCATTGCTCTTTTATAAATTGGATAGTGATTATATTATAAGCTTCTCCATGAACAGACATTTATTTCTAATCAAATCATTTGCAAATATTTATAACCAGTGTCTCTGATTGGAAAATAACATTGTGGATTTTAGAGTACAATCTGTAGAATTCTGATTAAATTGAGGGAAAATAGTTCATAATGCATATTAGTCTTGTTTGTGGAGTCTCTAGTTATTTATTTTGAATTGGATTCTTTTTAGCCTAACCAAATGGGGCTGTAATTTCAAGGATGAAAGACTTAAGTTCAATATTATATATATAAATTTCACTGTGAGTACTGTACTTTAGAGAAATTTATAAAAAGGGCAGTATCTTCCTTCTTAACAAACTATTTCTTGAAGGATTTATTTTTGCCTTTGAATATAGAATCACAGAAAATTTTGATTTTTCTTAGGAAAGAAATGATTATAGAAAAATGTGCCAATAATACTTTGCATCTGAGCTATATTGCATTCCCATTATTAAAAAACAGTAACACCAATTTACTGCCTTTGATTTACAAAGCATATTACTAAATGTTGCCTCAGTTACATTCAAGGCAGAGAATGAAATAGTCTGAGCAGTTCTGGTTGTTGTGTTTTTATAGGAGAGTGAACTGAGATTAAGATATTAAGATGTATAGAAGGTCACAAACCTCATCTGTGATTGAACCAAGAATATAATTTAAGTTTTTTAAACTCCAATTTTATCCCTCTTGTCTACTCTGCTATCTTGTCTTAGAACCCCCTCTGTGTCACCATCAAAATATCTGTATATGTATGTCTGGCTCGGTCTCTCTCTCTCTCTCTACATAAAGTCATGCTTAATATATTTGGAAAAGTGAGTAAATATTGTGCCAGATATGAACACACACATATATTTTTATATTCTTTACTCAGTATATTTGGATAAACTGTGAGTGAATATTTAATAATACTTCATTTGTAATTCTCTAGGCTTGGAATATGAAATGGTGATAGAACTTACAGAGGTCTAGAGAGGTTAAGTGAGTCACTCAGGGTCCCACTGCTGTAGCAACATCAGCACCAGAACATGATTTCTTGATCCCCACCTGATGCTCTTTCTTTATTCTGTCCATTTCTCATTTTCAAATGCCACTAAAAACTGTTATTAGGTTTATTCTTTTTCTCTAAATCCTTAAATTTTTATGGCCTTTCAAACTGTATGGCCAGAATTAGTGTATTCCTTTTATACAATCATTTTGAGAAAGGTAAACCACATGGAACATCTCCTTTTCAGTGTAAAATATGGAGGCCCTGCACATCAATGTCAGCTGCAGAATGAACAATACTCTTCTTGGAAAAGAGCTGAAGGACTGTTTAGTTATTATAACAGCAATCCCTGAAGTAAATTTTCTTAGTAAGTTATAATTATGCTGTGTATATGATGATAAACACCCAAATCTGTAGGGTTTATTAATTGTCATTAGTACTTAAGTCACCGGGGGCTTAATTGATCTAGGATGGTCTCAACTGGGCAGCTGTTGTTTCCACTGATGATTAATGGGCACTATCTAGTGGCTCTTTTCCAAGGTGTGTCTCATTGTCTTCATAACAACTGTCTGCCTGAGGCCTGTTCCTCTTAAGGTGGTGGCAGACGTGAAAGAGACCAAGCCTAACTGCTCAAGCATAGTGTAAGTCTCCGCTGGCTTCACATCTATCAGATCCACTGGACAAAGAAGTCACGCAGCCAGGTCTGAAGTCAAGGGGCTAGGATGGATGCTCTGTGAAATGTAGGTCCCTTCACAATTACATGACTAAAGGAATGGATATATAACCCTATTACCGGGGAGGGAGAGGAGAGTTGGAGCACTAATCTATTCTACCATATACATGAAGGAGGTCAATGTTCAGGTATAAGTCCCTGAGTGCTTATAACTGAATTTTTCTATTCTGAGAGCTACTTTCCTCTTAGGCAAAAGAAAAATCAAGTTTCCCATGAGATCATTCAACTCTTACATGAAATGAGTTCCACTTAGCAAATTAATTCTAGATTCCAGATTTCAACAGAGCTGCTGGATTTACTTGTCAGAGAGTGCACTGGTCTCATACAGGAGAGGTGATTATCTCACAATATCTTCTTTCTGGCCAAGTTTGATTTTAGCCACGTCAATTTTGTAGGCTGCTTCTGCAAACCTGGAGGAAATTTACCTAGCGATGTCTACTACAGTGCTTATGTTGGCCTCTCTGGGGAGCTGAACACTCCCTGTGGCACTTGTAAAAAGAAAAATTGCACAGCACCAGTTAAACAGGCAAAGAAGACCATATTCAAGATTATTGCAACAGGGGAAAGGAGACTGAACTCAGCTTATCACCTTCAGTAATTACATTTATTATTGGATTTCTTTAGAATGATTCCTTTAGAAAGATATTTCTGTGTTGTACAATGGAAAAGAGACTGTGAGAAGATTTATATCTCAAAGGGGTGGAGAAAGAATGTGCAGTTACAAATTGTCTAAAGCAAATGCTCTCAGAAAAGGAGGTTAGGGGCCTAGAGTTAAGAAAAAACCTATCTAAAGTTTACTCATACCAATGGTACCCTTAAGGATCTCTTTCTCACACTAGAGTCTGACAAAAAGAGAAAGAAGACTGAAGAATTGAAGCAGAATTTGACAAGTCAGAAGCTGGAGACCTAAGTATTTTCATGGACCAGACCTGCTACATTTGTAGAGAATATATGATGATTCTTCACTTTAGAGCAGTTATCTAAATAAATATAAATAGTTTTGAGCTAAATCAGCCTTCTGATTAGATAATTTTAAAATTCATGTTCTTAATGCAAAAAAGTTGCCTAAAAATAAATAAAAACACACATTTTAACTGTTAGGATTTGAGGCTTCAAAGGTTATTACCCTTTATTTCCTTATGTGAGTGCTGAACTACCTGGAAAAAATAAGACAAATTATCTAAGGCAGATAAGAGGAAGTAGTAAGACTTTGGAAGAGGTGGGTTATTTCTGCAGACAATGGAGCTTCCTAATAATAAAACCCAAAACTAGAAGGACTCACCCAGTTCTGTATGGAGTTTTCATCACAGGGGCAGAGATGGCCCCCATAAGACTGATGTGATGGCCAAGAAGAGTAGAATGTGTAGCCTCCCTGCAAAGGGCAGAGGAAAAACAGCTAGGCTGATCAACTTGTTTCGCCTTCCAGACTAGCCAGTCACTCATCCTCAGCTCTGGAGATGAAAACAAGGAGCTAGAGAGAGACCTGGAAGATTAACCAAGAAGAATTTGCTCCAGGTAGAGGGAACTATAAAGAGAGGAAAAGAAGTGCTCACTGCCCTCACTTGACCCACCACCAAACACTAATGGATCTTTATTTGTGGACTTTATATAATTGGAATGGATGTACAATTTATATGCTTAGCTGCTCATAGTTGGGAAAATAAGGTATTCAAAAAATATATATGGAGTATATTTTATTAGTTTTCTCCTATTATGTCATGTTCCTTTCCAAGAGAGAAATTAGGCTTAATTTTAACCTAAGTAATTAATTCCTAATTAGGAAGACAAGTCTGCTGAAAAAAATTAACTGAGTTCAAAGCTAAATACAAAACTTAATTCATTAAATGGTTTTCTATTTGCTGTTCTAGAAATATCTTGCTCTTACTCATTTGAATAATTTAGGATGGACAGTGCTGTTGGTTACAATATTTGATTATTAAATGAGAATAAGCATGGATATGTCCTCAGGTAAATTAAAAATAAATAACCTGGGGTTTTCTCAGACCACTAACAGAAATACTGGGATGTGGTGAAAGGTAACTTGAAGCATCTTATGGTTATAATTTAGATCTTGTAACACTTCAGTGAAATAGAAATAAAAAAGTGATTTTCTCTCAGACATGGTATTTCTTAAATAGTGAGAAAGACAGCCACGCAGTAATTTTGGGGACCTAAGTCGGGGCATTTTGAAAGTTTATACCCTCTATAAAAGTTTTCAAGGAGAAGGAAATAAAGGTTGAGTGGGCTTTCAGGCAGAGTCGAGAGCAATGACACTGTTCTTGGTATGTAGCCCACCATTAGTTTAACAATACTAGAGAAAACAAATACCCCAAATCTATCAGAGAGTGTTGTCTATATGGGAATAGATGAGTGCAACTGAAGTAAAAACAGAAGGTTCAGGGAGAGTAGGAGGCACTGTTGAAAAGCCACATGGTCTTTCAGAATCTGTAGAGTAGTAGAAAAGATGGAACTTGGAGCTCAATACTATCTAAGTTACATATTGATTCAGTAATGAATATCTGGATGTATATTTATGTTCCTACTTATTTCTACAACTATACCTATAATTACTCATCTATATATCTGTACTTTTGCACATATACAGGTATATTTCCTCACTTGAAAGTTATACTTTTTTATATACTTGCATTTTAAAAAGCATTATGAGAATGTTTTTTCTCATTAGATATAAAGTGAGCACATCCATGAAGCATTTCTAAAATTAACATAATATTCTGCATCTAAGTGAAAAATATCATTACTTACAAATGGCATATATTTTGTTAGTTGTTTTTTTTTTCCAATGAGAAACATGGATTTATGTAACCCCCTAGTTGTTCCTGTTGTTTAGGTTATTAACACCACCTTGAAGATGGTGCTGAGTAAAAAAATCACATGTTATAATCGCCTGGTTTATTTCATTATAGCTACACCCACTGTTTTAATTTTAGTGTGTTATGAAGTATTGGGAAGCTCACACTGGCAGAGTTTAAGTAGTGCTATTTTAATTGCAAACACATTGCACAATTAGTGAGAACTGTGAGTCTGGCACCCTAAGGTGCAGATGTCTTCCGGCTGGACCTCCTGGGCATTGGCATTCTGACCATTTCTGCTGCTTGCTGTTCATGTGGAGGGCTATTGTGGAGTTGTGTATCTTCCATTAACCTGGAGACAACTCAACAAGCCATATTTAAGTTTTCCATTCTTCAGCTTTTTATAAAAATACAGAGAAAATATCACTTTCTCATAGAGAATAGGTTTTTTGGAGTTAACTATGTAAAATATTTACTGACCAAAACATCACTGACATATCTGGTTCATTAGTAATGTAAAATCAGGCGTTTCTGAAGCTCAATTTCATATCCTGCAGAAGACGATTTCTTAACAAAGAACAAGAAAATGTTAACTGACTTGGCAGGAAGTACATTCTAGAGGACATTCTTGACTCTCAAAAACTAACTTTTCAGTTACTACTGACTCATCCATTTGCTGCAACTTTGAATCTGTTTTTCCTACCTAGATGTCCAAAAGGCATTTTTGATGATTAAAGAAAAAAATCTATTACTGATAGGACAAAAGCAGGTAATTTTCACTCTTATATGAGATTGTGCTGGTTGGCCCAGATATAACAATAATCCTTTACAATTGTGTATCTCTTTGCAGTTTTAAAGTAGTTTACATATATACAATTTTAATTAATAACATCTACTTATATAATTTAATTTGAATTATTATGCTGCATTATCAAAAACCCAATCTACTAAGATAGGTAAAGTTTGTATTATTGCTGATACTCCACCAAAGAGGTTCACTAAGTTGAAGTGACTTATACAAAGATACTAAGTTCATCATTCATACCATAAAAGTCTCATGCCTCCCAGTCTTTTGATCACTCATATGCTCTTGCCTTATAAGCTACTCAATAGTTTTTCATTTACCAGAAATTTATTGATTATTTACAATGTATAATCCAATGCTTGTGGAGATTAAACATATGACCTTTATCTTTAAAACAATGATAAATGTATTTGGGGGTTGATATTAAAAGAGTATTAACATCTGGAATAATTGGTGTAAAAACAGAGAGATACACCAGTAAAAGTTTTGGTTTAAGGAAGCAGTAATAAACTCTGCAAGGCTGGAATAAGGAGACTTTTCAGAGGGAAGGCAATTGAAGGAGGTTGTGAAGGATGAGTGGCTGTTTCCTTTACGAAGTAAAGCAGCAAGGACTTTGCATTTACACAAGAATCAGCGCGGGCTTATGAAGCAGCCTCGGGTCTCCAGAACCGTCAGTAACTGGCCGGCTGGCTGGACAAGTAGGAAGAGGCTGGTAAAGAAGGGAGGCCTCCTCATAAATTATTTGGAAAGCAATGTGCTTGGAGCATTTCAGATCTAGAGGAGATCACTGAGACCACAGAGTCCAATTTCTTTATTTTACCCATGAGAAAATCTAAACTCCTGGAAAAACCAAAATGACCTGCCTAAGATTAAACTAGTTAGAAAAGTGGCAAAACCAACCCTCTGAGCAAGGGTTTACTCTAGTCTGAGAACCAGGCCTTTTTGGATCCATCTGCAGGCATATTTCTGAGATGAGAAAAAATTAGGTGAAGAAGTCAATATGTGTAGAGAAGTTTAAAAAACCCTGTCGATTTTGAATTCCTGACTCTTTTTAAAATATATATATATATCTTTATTGATTTCAGAGAGAGAGAGAGAGAAACATCAATGATGAGAGTCATTGATCAGCTGCCCCCTGCGCGCCCCCAACTGGGGATCGAGCCCGCAACCCGGGCATGTGCCCTGACGGGAATCGAACCCTGGTCGCCTGGATCCTAGGTCGATGCTCAGCCGCTGAGCCACGCCCGGCCAGGCTGAGTTTTTGACTCTTAGGAAGCCCACACTATTCTGCTTTGGGTTAAGTGGATTCTGCGGCTACACAGAGGACCAGTATATTAACATTTTTTGTGTTTACCCTAAAGGGGTTGGGCAGCAACAATTTAAAAGAATACACTTCACCCCCCACATCGGAAAAAATAAAAAATTAACACATGACTTAAAACTATTCAATTTCTAATCCTCTTCTGATGCCTTCAAGGGCAATTAGGTTGCTAGGAATTCTCAAGATGTCATTATTATCATTATGCTGAATTATTTACAAACTTGTATCAAAGCACCAGATTAAATTGCTTTGGTCTTATGTATAATTCCTCTGATCTTTGGCAATCATTACTTATTTACAGCTTCCATAATTTCCCCCTTTGCAAATAAAGAAAAGTTTTTTAACCATAGCTAAAAGGCACTATTTTGCTTTTAGAGTAAAAACTGTCTCTAGTACCAAAAAGTTAAAATGAAAAACTATAGTCTCTAAGATTTCGAAGCAAGATTTTCTGCGCAAAGCAGCTTATCTAAACAGTTTCTTTCCCTGAGAGAGATATTCATAATATTTATTATCAAATATAAATATTAGGTTTCTGGCTTCATGTGAATTATTTGTAGGTATAGTAAATATAATTCTTTTAAAATAAAACTAGAATAATAGTAACAGTTAATGTTTACATTTATCAAAACAATGTGAAGATTATTTCAAGAAAAGGTTCACAAATTAAATAAAAATTATCCATATCACTGGAAAAATTATTCAATATGTGACTTTGAAATGAAGTTGGCTTTAGTCTCACGCTGTGGCTTTAAACAGAACAAGTCTATGTTTAATACAAATGTGCTCCTAAAAGCTGGGGTTGGGTAAGTTTGTTCAAGAAAAATTGATGCTGAATGTTCTGGTTCTCATATTGATCCGTAGCAACCTTTTGTCTTTAGCTTAGAACTATCTCCTTTTATCCCAGCAACCTTATGCAACACCTTAGACCAATAATAATGAATTGTGGAGTTTTTGTTGTTGTTTTTCGTTTCGTATGTGTGATTTATTGTTGTTGATAAAGAAAGTATTTATAAGATTAAAATTTAAGAAAAGAATTAAATGAAAATGTAAATGACAACTATATTTGGAATCTTTTATCTAAATGGAAAACCAAATTTCTCGGGATTTTAATTAGTCCCAGAAATTAAAATGTTTTTGATATCTGATTTCTTTTGTAATGTGTGTTACAATACTGTATTTTATTAATAATTGATTAAAATTGACCTTTGAATATTTGGAGAAATGTTGTGGCTTTCAGTAGGGATAATTAACAAAAAAATAAGCAATAAACTAGGAATCACAGGTCTAAAAATGCTCTGCATAGTGTGAAATGAGTTATGTTGTAGTCTTTTCTATTCTGCCCCTCCTCCTTGTCTGGGTAGAAGGCACAAGACTTGGTGGAAAGAGCAACCAGGTGGAAAGAACCAAATTTATCTTTCAATTTAATTAGTAGTTGGATTCAGGCAATTGGATTGACTCTCTGAGTATATTTCTTCATCTGTAACTTGAAGACCACTCCTGCTACTAATGGCTAATATTCTATGAAGTGTATACAATTATTAGCTCCATTATAAAGTGAATAAACTGAGGCACAGAATAAATGTTTGCACCAGGTTTCATACTAAGGCAGAGCATGTGCTCGTAGACACTATGAAGTACTGACATCCTGACTGGGCTCTTAACTATCATTTGGTTGTTTATATATCTTAAGGGCTTTGGTGAATTACAAAGGGCTTGCTGAATTAAAAGCACGTTCCAAAAGTGTCATGGGTTATTTATTATTTTTCTAAATGATGAGATCATTTTGTTTAAAATAATCTATATTTTGAGGGAGAGACCTGAGTAAAGTCTCCAGTTTAGTTAATTGCAGTGTGTCAGTGCAATTTCCTTAATTTCATATATAAAATGTTACTATTAGGAGAAGCTGGAAGAGTACCTGGAACTTTTCTTTATTGTTTTTTGCAACTTTTTTTTGAGTTTATAATTATTTCAAAATATAAAGTTTAAAAGAGAATCTGTTTCTCAGAGTATCTCTGTCAAAAAGTGTGCAAGGTATTCTATTGCATATAGGAGGAAAATATTAGAACCTCTCTTTCCTTATTTTTCTTTACCCATTTAAGACAGTTTACTTATTTGAAGTCTTTTTTTTATTATTTATTAAAACAAGAATAATAAAAGTGCTACTTTTTGTGACATTTATGTGAGAAGATTTGTGTTTTGTGCCAGCATGTAATGACCCTAGGGGATGCTAGCTTGCTTTTCCTTCCCTTTGAGAAATTGTTTCCTGTATATTTATTTGCATCACTCTCCTGTATAAGAAGTAGTTAGAGAAGCTAGAGGCAATTAGAAAGAATTGTGTCTACACAATATCTTTTAAATTAAAATTCTCAGATATTATGGAATTTCTGCTTTGAATAAATCATTGTTCTTGGCCTGAGTTACAATATCATTGAGTAGTCCTGAGTTAATATTTCCCTTTTTAATAGAAGATAATTATATATTTTTTAAAACTTCCCAAATATATATATATATATTTAATTTTTCAATCTTATTATCTAGTTTCAGAATGGCTAGAACAGACAGGGTAGCATGTCAAATTCTAAAAGTGTCAAGCTCTGTAATACAAATTGTATTTCTATAATCACTCATGTAGACTTTAAACACTGACAGGTTGCTCTTGAAGATAAATATTGATCACAATATTTTCAAAAATTTGAATTCAGTATTTCCAGCTTTCTCTTATTTGCCCAAATTGACAATGTTTTAGTTACATTTGTGGAGTTAGGTACCAAATCCCCTTTTGATGAAAACTTTTTAATCAATGGTATAGCTCTGATGGAGAAAGAGTTAGACTGTCTTAGTGTTGGTGTTCTCATAAAAATTTACATGTACTCTTTTGTATTTCCTAGCAACCTTAGAGTAAGTTTGGGGCCACGTGAGTATTTCTGACCAAAGGATAGTGAACAGAAGAGGTGTTGGTCACTTCAGGGTTGAGTCATTTAGGAGCCCCTGTGCTTCACTCTCCAGGCTCTTCTGTGGCTTCATGGTTCCAGAGACATGACTACAAGCAGGAGGACCAGCTGCCTAGAACAGACATTATCTCAGGCCACTAAGATTTTTGAGTTTGCTTATCGTGGCATCTAGCTAGTCTGATTTAGACAGTGGCTTGGCAGTTGTAAAATTTACATTTTTGAGAAGTTAGCAAATTTTATGACCCAGTTAAAGACTGATTTTAGTTCCTTTCAGAGATTGTAGTTAATTGTGTGTTAAATCACACTTTTGTTAAAATGAAAATATTTTTAAGTTAGTAATGGAATGAAAGCTAAAATATTTTTAAATGTATTCTTAATCATCAGTAAAGATGGTGTCATTTAAAACTTATCTCCACATACAGCCCTTGTTGCTAAAGAACTGTTAAAAAAATTCTCCAGATTGCCCAAACTAAGAACAGATCATCACAACAAAGAGGAATTCTGTATATATTAGTTATTTCCCAAGTAAGGTGAATTATCTTCTTCAAATGAATCCAGGTCTGAGGATACTCTATGATGAACTGTATTTTTAAATAATGTGTCAACCTCACTTGCAGATATAATGTTACCGGTAGTTTTCTGAAGTGACCACCAAAGCTGTGTAGAATAATTCTCACTATTTAAACAAAAAGAAATTTTTATAGGTATATTGTACTTGAAGATAAATAATGCAATCCTTTTACTCCATTATGAACAAATGTTGCTTCTAGGTGAAAATAGCAAAATCCATTCCCATCCCTGAAAATCCACCCCCAGAAGCAAAAGTATTAAGCTTAAAGACACTGGTGAAAATTGCTTATCTAGGCAACTAAGCAAATGTCTTTTATCTCTCTAGAAATATATAGTATATCATTGAAGTTTATAAATCTGAGGCCCATTAGGAAACTGAATGGATAACTGTATCCACAAAAAAATTCTCAGTATTTAAAGTCAATTGTTATGAATGATAGCTAGTGAAACATCAGTTAATTCCTTCATGGTTCAATTTGGAACCAAAACACAGGCAGAGAACAAACTCTGACCAATGGGAAAGTTCAGGAAAGTCTCTAGAAAAATCATTTGAATTGAGATACATTCTCCTTACCAAATCTGCCTAGCTCTCCCAGGTAAACATTCTGAGACTTTTGTAAATAGCCAAAGAACCTCTGATGCTCCAAAGCAATCAGAACCTCAGCTATGCAACTGATTCCAAATAAAGCAGATTTTCACAGAGAACAGAAAACTAACAATTAATCTCAGGACATATATCTTGAAACCATAGCTTTGTTACAATTGAATGGCAGTGGTTGGCTCCTTCTAAACTATTTATTATTTAATTTCTAAAATAATAACAATTAGCAAGCAATCTCTATTTCAACTGAAGAAAGCATGGGATGCCCACCCTCTTCACCTGGCAGCAAATTTAGCAGAGAGAAGTATTGTAGAATATGACTTTTAAGAATATGTCTTTTTCTAAAATTTATTTTAATATTAAATTATGTATCTATTTTTTATTGACAGTAGAGCATCAAATACTTGAATGTTTAACCATCTAATATTTTAGTTGTAAGTCTCAATTTCGAGTAACACAAACTAACCCTAACTTAAACAAAAGGAACCTATTAGGAGGATGCTGGTGGCTCGAAAACCAATTGAACCCCAAGCTCAAAAATGGTCAGAACACCAGGGACATCTGGAAGCTTAGTCAGCCTGAACCACAACAATAACCTCACAGAACAAGTAACTTGCTGAGAACCCTCTGTATGTGGGAACTGCCATCAGTGTGAAAGACAACTGTTGATTTCTTCCTCCTTTGCATCACTGTTCTAATTATGGTCAAACTGTCCAGCTGCTTAACTCATGACATGTTCTGCTCTTTGGATGAGCTAATATTCCGATTGGTTTGGAGCGTGTGAGTGTGTGTGTGTGTGTGTGAGAGAGAGAGATAGAGAGATAGAGAGAGAGAGAGAGAGAGAGAGAGAGAGAGAGAGAGAGAGAAAGGAGAATTATTTGGCACATTCCACGCCTGTGACTACCTAACATTCTTATAAACTCTTCATATATTTTCATTTTTAAAAGTGATCCCATTCAACATAGTGCAAAAAAATAAATCACCTTAACAGCTAGTATCACCACTTCTCTGTTCTTTGTCTATATTATTCTTAAGTCCAGATAGCTATTTCGACAGCAGCAATATCCTGAGGATCTAGTATTATTGTGCAGTAACTTGGATATGCATTTTCTATCTTAGCCAACAAAAATATACATCTAATTTTAGACATGTGGAATAAACTTATCAATGCCAAAGAGAAGGCTTGGAAAACAGATGGATATAATTTCTAATTCTTAAGAGATAATTTTCCTATTAACATTACTCGAAAGGAATAGTGCTGCATTGGGAGGCATTCTCAAATGTTTGAATATCATCTTGAATAAGCCCACCTGTTCATTTACAGGATGGTTCATTGTTCATCTAAATTTCATCTGACACCAATATTCTCTTTTGTAAATGACATTCTCCTCTATTAACGCCTTTCCTTTGACCACCTATTCAGTTAACTAGAGTGTTCAATTATTGATCAAATGAATTTCTCAGTGACTCAGAACTGAAATTATTTTCTTAGAATAATATGGGGTTAATCAATAAGCAATATACAAGTTGACGTGGGAGAGCCTGTCTTAGAAAAGATTTAATAATGGGGTTCATCCCTGACTCCATTCTATTATCACACTACCTGTACTGGGCAACTTCCTAAAAAAAAAAAGAGAGAATTCATCTACTCCCTTCTAAAATTTCAGTTTTTCTTAATGCATGTTTATATTGTTGATTAAAATTATTATCGAATAAAACACATTTATTAGGAATTTAGAAGTTGTCTGAGAATCTTTCTCTTCACCCTTATTAATCTACCTATACTCAATTTATCAAATCAAATTGATTTTTACTTCTAAGTACTTTCCAATCTCTCCTCTTTTTAAAACATATTGTCATTAACATAATTCAGTACCAAATATTTTTACCTTAATTATTGTAATGATAATTAACTTTTAGATGTTATTTTTTATATTTCAAATTCATTTTCTATTATTATTTTTTTGCTTTGGAAAATTAAAATTTATTTTATTTTTTTAACAAATTATCTTTATTGTTGAAAATATTACAGATGTCCCCTTTTTCCTCCATTGATTCCCACCACCCCACATCCACCCCACCCTACCCTTAGGCCTTCCCCAGACCAGTGTCTGTGTCCACAGATTATGCTTATAAACATATAAGTTCTTTGATTAACCCTTTTCCATTATTTTTATTTTTGTCTAGAGTGAATTTTTAATAACTCACTAGGAGAGGTTATGCTTCCCTCTCACTTAAAATCTTCAAGTGCTCCTCCCTTGCTTTAAAGGACAAATTTAGAACTTTAAAATCTAAAGTCTGTCCGTATAAAATCTGTCCTCTACCTAAAATCGTAACTTCTCCTTGCCTTCAATGTACTTGCATCAATTGGAAATGACCAGTTGAGTTTGGCATTCCCCCTCTGTTTCTTCTTTCACTTAACACTGGCGATTGAGTTCAATGAACCTTATTTAATTGAATGTCATTAGGATCAGTCACATTATGTGAATAAACTTTCACAGCAGAATAATACCAGTGTCAAAATAGTAGCAATGATAAACATTTATTGAATTCTTACTAATGAAATACTAGACAGTAATTTGCATGTAACATCATTTATTCCCATGAGAATATTTATAACCTGGCCATTATTAGTGATGCTGCTCTATTTGCCTATATTTGAGTTAATCAGCATTTAACACAGTTTTCCATGCCTTCCAACTATACAACATAGATCATAAGCACCTTTTTCCACCTTCATTCTTTCTTATGACACCCCTGTTAAAACCACATCTCTTTCCCACAACACTTAGCATTCTGTGATGTATTATATATTTCTATCTGTTTATTTTTTATATAGTCCTGCCCACATCACCATTAGTACAATTTAAGATACATGAGTCTCAAAGATTTAGACTTTTCTGTTTGCTCCTCTATCTGTTAAATTAAGAACATCATCTGACACCTTGAGAGCGATTGTGTTGGCCCAATGCCAGTCAATCTATTTGTTTTTTGTCACATAGGGGATCTGCTCTTTCCTAATGGCCCTAAGTTAAGGGTGAACATATCATATGCTTTGTCAAAGAAATGTGAGTGAAAATTCTGTACGGTGCTTCTAGGTGGCTCCATTTAATTGTTGACTCATGCCTCTTCAGCCCTCTTTTTCCTCCTTGTGTGAGGATCTTGGAAGCTCATGTTCATGTGGAGGTGCCAAAAGTCTGAAGCAGCCTGGAATGCTGAGTGTACACATAGAGGACAGCTGTTCTGGAGAACTGCCCAAACCCAGAGCGGATTTGCAGGACAGGAAAGTAAACTTGTGGCGTGCAGCCACTGAGAGTTAGGGACTTTATGACCACAGCATAACCCATCCTATCTTGACAGGTGTAATAATCAATAAATATGTGTTGAATGAATGAATAAATGATCCTGTTTTATAGAGGTGAAAGCAGAGTCACAATGAAGGTATGTTATTAGCACAAGATTGTCAATAGCAACATAGAGTCAAAACCAGGCCACATATAATATTTAAAGCATGCAACAATCATTTTAACCAAGAGAGATAAACTATTTATTTTAAAGTTATTTGCTATAATATAAATCAGTGACAGATCATAGCCAATAACTGACTTAAAACAATGATGACAAAGATACACTATAGGAAAAATATCTGAACTTCCCAAGCTTTTTCTTCATATCCTTAAGTCATTTCAAAGTAAATGTTTAGGACTCTATTATCTTAATGCCCTAAAGAGTAGCTCAGTTTATCACAAATTTCTCTGTCTTCACAGGTCAATGCAAGACTCATAAGACAGTAGTTATCTGTTTCATGGATCTGTTTTACTTTTTAATGGAATGTGTTCTACTTGATTGTTTTTCATATAAGGATTTAATAATTCTTACTTGAGATTCATTCCAGGAAAGGTTTATATGTACAAACAAAAACATTTCCTTATAGGAGAAAGCAAAAATTAAATAAGATGATTATGTCTCTAACTACCTTAACTTTCAGCTCTTGAAGCCAAATTTAGTATTTAATTACAGAAAGGAAGGCTCTTGACCCTTTAATAAATTGTGTTGAGAAAACTGGAAAGCCACATTTAAAAGAATGAAGCTAGACTGCTATCTGACATCATACACAAAGATGAACTCAAATGGATTAAAGATTGGAATACAAAACTTGAAATAATAAAATGCATAGAAGAAATTTAAGGAACTTGGCCTCAGAGGGGTTTTTGTGAACTTGACCACAAAGGCAAGGGAAGTAAAATAAAAAATAAATACATGGGACTACATCAAACTAAAAAGCTTTGGCAAGGCAAAAGAAATCATCAACCAACAAAAAGTCAACCAACTGAATGGAAAAAGATATTTGAAAATGATATATCTTATAAGAGACCATTCAAAATATATAAAAAACACATAAACTCAACAAAAAAATAACCAAAAACAATACCATTAAAAAGTGGTCAGAGGACCTGAATAGATATTTTCCCCAAGAAAGATACAGATGGCCAACAGATATATGAAAAGATGCTTACCTCCACTAGCTATAAGGAAAATATAAATTGAAAGCACAATGAGGTATCACTTTACATCTGTGAGAATGATTATCAACAAGATAAGTAATAACAATTGTTGGAGAGGTTGTGAAGGAGAAGGAACTCTCATTCACTCCTGGCGGGGATATAAATTGGTGCGGCCACATACATGAGAAACAGCATGGGGGTTCCTCAAAATATTAAGAATAGAGCTACCATATGACCCAGCAATCCCTCTTCTGGGTATCTGCTGTAAAAATTTGAAAACATTTCTTGTAAAGATATATGTACTCCTGTGTTCATTCCAGCATTATTCATGGTGGCCAAGTCATGGAAACAACCATGAAAATGATGAAATACTGCCATTTGTAACAACATGGATGAATTTTAAGAGTATCACACTAAAAGAAATAAGACAGATGGAAAAAGGTAAGAACCATATGATCTAACTCATATATGGAATATAAAACAGAAAGCAACAACAAACACAAATAACCCAACAAATTCACAGACACAGACAACAGTGTGGTGGTTACCAGAGGGGAAGAGGGGGAAGAAGGTCCTCTCTATGGTGGCAGAAGGAGACTAGACTTTGGTTGGTGAGCATTCAATGCAATATGATGTGCTATAACAATGAACACATGAAACTTATCTGTTATTAACCAATGGTATCCCAATAAACTTAATTTAATAAAGAAGAAAGGTTCTTGGTAGTATTTACTTCATTTTTTATTTTATATTCTAATAGCCCCTCTATCATTCTCTCCTCTTAAAAATCTCTAATTAACTTCTTTTAAACTACATTCTATGCTGTAAGCCCTTGAAGGTCTATTTCAAAATTTATAGGATGTACATTTAAAATAAATTGATAATTCAAAATAAATAAATAGAAAAAATGGTCATTTAAGTAAGATTTTATAGTGAATTTTGGAAAAATTGAAGTAATCAACATTGTAATTTTTTGGTAAAAGTAAACATGCTCATTCTGAAAATTTGGACAAGTGAATAGAAGAAAAAAATAAATTGCCAATATCTTATAACCCAACAGTAAAAACTATTATAACATGGGAGATGGAATCATGTGGCAGAAAAGAACCATGATGACCGGATTAGCAGCCCCAGTGATCAACTGGCATGCAAGTGGCCTATCCAGGATAATCCAACTCAAGAGGACATTACAACTGACCATAATTCATTAACTGAGGTCAGTCAGCCATGTGATACAGAGAAGATGTACCAGATAGCTCCTATCCAAACTGCTAATTCACAGAATTATGAACATATAAATGATTATTGATTTAAACCACTAAGTTTTAGTTTAGTTTATCATGCAGCAAAAGATAACTGCTACAATATACATTTTCATTAGCCTGGAGAAAGATGAGAAGATAAGTGCATAAAATTTTATTCTGGTTAACTAAAAGAAGATAAAATTGTCCTACCTATATATGAAAGAGGAAATTATTAATGTGTTTTAAAAAGTAGTATGTCAGGACAGAATGCTTATTGGCCATTATTGCTCCTTCCTCATGCAAAAATGCTCAAAGAGTGGGACCCTCCACTTCCCACCAATTTAATGACTCTGCCCAAATGAAGTATTTGGAAATTATCTGAAGAATCAGTGGGTCTGGGCAAAGAGAACACATATTCTTTGATTATCTGTATATGAGAATAGGCAAACTTTGAGACTGCTATCAATTAATGGTTAACCAGATTTCTGCTGAAGGTTTTCTTGTAAGAATTATAACACCAGATCTGAGTGTATGAGTCCAAGAAAAATAAAAGTCAATGTTAGTGAGATTCATTTATAAAAAAAAGAATAAGTGGGTCTGATCAGCACAGAATTTCCATTTTGCATCTTTGAAGGAAGCTGACTTGCAGGAGCAGCCCCTGTGCCAATCTGAAGAATTTAGTACTTAAAAAGAAACAGTAGATGACATAAGTGTTTATTCAATTCAATTGTGTTTTGGGCTCCCCTGAAAACCACACAGATTAGCTATCCAGAGTGACTTAAGTGTAATTGATCTTTTATATTGGCCACATAACCCTTTGACTTTGGTTGCTATATAAAACTGAAGGATTCCTAAAAATATTTTTGTATCATCATGTTTCATTTATTTTAGAAAATGATGCCATTTCAAGAGAAACTAAATGGAAATACTTGAGTTTACAGAAGCATCCTATACTGTGACCTTTAAGTCTCTTTTTACTGCTTAACATAATTATAAAACACTGAATTTCACTTCTTTTCCAAGAGAAAAATATACAATAACATTATTATGAAGTAGCTAATTTCTCCATAAACTCAGATATAATAGAGAACAAATTCTGTCCCCTGAGGTATATCTGTATTCTATAAAAGGTGACACAGCAGTCAGCAACATCTTCTCTAATTGACACTGGATGACTCAGTGTAACCACAATAGCAGTGACTGAATTTAGAAAAACTTCTCAAGTCTTTGAACAGGGTTACCCAATTTAGAAAATAATGCAATCATCTACTGTAATCAAGCCAGGTAGCTATTTAAACTGTCTTGAAATAAGCACTTCTAGAAAAATAAATGCTTCAACATGAAGCCAGAGTTAGGGAACACCGACTGTTTGACCCTGCAATGACCAGCTCCAATGTATCAGACTTTAAGAGACTGAGTAACTTAAAATAGAACCAGAGAGCAGCCATCTGGATGCCAATGCAGCAGTGTAGAGATCGAATCCTCCCAGGCAGCAGGAGACACACCTGCAGGCTGAAAGATTGCTACGCTGGTGTATTGCAACACCTTGCAAAGTCTAGCACAAGCCCCTCACACACTACACAGGCTCACAATGAAATTTGGTTTTAGGACAGTAATAAGGCAAGCACACTGGTGGTATGTCGTTCACTTGGAGGTGAATATTCACTTAGGGTAATTAGCTTGAATAGTGAGATTTTAATCATTTCATTCTCAACATAAATATTTGGCTAATCAATATGAAAGGTATTTATTTTCTCTATAGTTGGCTTTGCTTCCCAGCATCAGTACTGTGTGACAGATGGCTGATGTCATCTCTGCTTGAAAGAACTCAGTTGGCAATATTAACATGGCATATTTCTGGGGACTTGTGATATGATATGAGATGATGAAAAATAAAAGGGTCCAAAAGGGAATTCCCCAAAGCAAATACATTTATGTGATTTGATCCTCTATCTTACTGATGCATCATAAAGATATATTCATTTAATTAATGCTTTATTTAAACATATTCTGGGAAATATTAACAGTCCCATTGAGCATACTTTGGGAACACTGGTAGTTAATATCATAAGCCCATTGGTTGTTTCCATTCTCTTAGCCCTCAGCTTTGTTCAGATGTGCAGATAGAGCAATTTAGTGGTAACTTCTTGCACTCTCAGAGAGGACACCAACAATTAGGCCAGCGAAAGGGGACTTGGTGGAGTTTGACGCACCAAAAGTTGACCTTTATGAAGTTCTCAACTGATGAGCCTAAAATGGCTTTTCCTACTTGCTCCTATGTTCTGGAATTTGTTGTTGCTGACAGAGAGTCTATTATTATACTTTTCACTTGACGTTCCCTCGCCCTCACGCTGCCTGCTGACCAGCCCCTAACTAAGTGGCTTCTGTCAAAACCTTGGTTTGGGGAAAGAGGAAAGAGATAAAGTGAAAACTGGGGTGCCTTAGTGGGGAGGCTGGAGGGCAGGTAATGATACAGGAAGATTTTTTTTAATGGGAGAATGGGCCTTTAAATAATAAAGCATTTAGTATGTGCCAAGCAGTCTTCTGAACATTACATAAGTTAACTTACTCATTCAACGCTCTGAAGGAGAGAGTGAGGTGGGCACTAACAATGTTTCTGTAAGAACACTGCAGGGCAGGGCCCTTAAATAGCTTGCTCAAGGCCTCTGACCTGGTCTCTGGTGGAACTGGGTTTCAAACTAAAGCAGTTTGGCTTCATTTTGTGCTCTAGCTACTATACTAGACACAAGAAAGCAAGGACTTCAACCCTGAAAGGAAGAGCAGAGGAGTAATTGTTATCATCGGACTTTGCCAGTAAGGGCCTTACGTAATTGGTTTAGCATCTTACAGAAGAGCAGGACCTTCTTGAAGAAAGGGATTGTGTTTTATTGTTTGTCTTTCTGTCTCTTTGGTTTTCTCTATAGTACAATATGCTGCCTGAAAAATTAAACACAATGTCCGTAAGTGTAAGGAAGAGATTTTACAGATCTAAAGGAAAATTCAAAATATTTTTGAAAATATACAGGAATGAATAAGAGAATGTGAAAGGCAAAAATACCATGACAATAATTTCTTTTGTAATGTGTCGATTTCTTGTAAGGAGTTGCTATTCCATTGAGTGCCTACATGTGTCTTGCGAACAACTGGAATCTGCTCATACTATTAGCAGTGTTTTTGATGGGACTATTAATTTAAATAACCCTGGACAGTTTCCTGACTTTAAGATTAGATTGCTATAAGTAATTTCTTTCCTAAGGTCCTAAACAATCGGAAGTAGAGGGTCAATGTTTCTTTCCCTTTCTTTGGGAAATCTCTGGATTATCCCATTTGTTGCTATTATTTCATTTTCCCTAAGAATCTCCTAAGTAGAATATCCATAGTATTCATTAAAGGGGAAAAAGGATAATTTTCTAATATTTTATGTTCCCAATTGTTGAAAACTAATGACAATTGCTTAATAATATAAGCATATGTTTAAAATATTCACATATGAAATATACCTATTTCAGGTGTCATAGGAGCTTATTAAAATTTTAAATCTCAAATTAAAAGCTAATAAGAATATATGTGTGTGTGTGTGTTCTATGATCAGAAATATTACAGGTGCTAATACTACATTAAAGTGAGGTATTCAGCAGATGCAACACAAATGTGGCTGTTGCCATGAGTCAGGTGCCTTTGTCTCTCAGATTCAGTGCTCTCCATGTACCAGAGAAAAGCACATATAAAACATAATCATGACATTTATAAGACAAGGTTTTTATTAATTTCCTAGTTTTTTTATCGGGGATAAAGTGAAATGATCGTATGTAACACTATTAAGGAAAGTTTTACCTTGATCTAGCATCTGAAATACATTATACTCAGCAAATGATAATTAACCAGCCATACTTATAAGTGCCTATGTTGGCTTTGACCACGACGCTAATAAATTTGAAGCAGGTCAGCCTTATCGTGGGAGCAAAAGCATGTCACATTTTGCCTTACTGTGCTCACAGTGCATTGCAGACAGACTCAAGCACTGCAATAGGAAATGGAGACTGACAGGAAAATGTGGAAACCAGTTTAATGGTGCTGTGTGTTTCTTCTCTAAGTATGATTAAATAATCATAAGAACTTCTCTAAGGGCTAATCTGCTATATTTTCCAGATTTTCACCTTGGGGACATATTGTCCCTTGTCACTGAAACCTCGGGGACAGAAGGGGACGCCACAGGGTGGCACAGCAGGAAGCTGAGACACTGATGAAACAGTGTTCAGTTAATGAAGGCATGGCCCATGGCCTCCGCTGCTCTGCCATATGTTTGAAGAAATGCTAATGACTACAATTCAAATACCTTTTTCATCTTAACTATATGTAAATGTGTTTATAAATGCTCTCTTATAAATATACAATCACATTTTTAAAAGCCAAGTGCTAATGTTGCTTTCAACATCTATAATACACAATAATTAAAACTTAAGCAATTCTGCTTAATTGTACCTTATGGGAAACTATACAGTAATTTATAGAAATTAAGCAGAAAAACAAAGATCAACAGAAATAAAGCAGCAGTTGAACAACTGAATAATAAATCACTTTGATCGTTAATTTACAACAGCAAAATCATTGTAAGTAAAACACTTCGGTTCTAATTCTTAAACAGCTGACTTGTGACAAAGAAGGTGTTAGAAATGTTGGTATTCCTCGTAAGAGCACAGCTTGAACTGATGGTGCCATTGTCTACACTATTTGTCTTTATGCGTCCCTCCAAAATCAAGTAGTAATTTTGGGTGGAAAACTTTTGTTATTCTAGTCCTAATCTGAAATGACCTTCCCCATTTTCTTACCCTAGCCTTAGCTTTGCAGATAATTATTAACTACAAATTGGTCCCTTGACAACCGACCCATTCTTCATAATGGCTGTTTGTTGAAAGACCCAACTGGTGCTCAGTTTGGGATACTTTGTACATTACACCTTTTTAAAACTACTCTAACAGCTCACTGGATAATTTTATGAAAGCTCAGCTAATGATGTCCTAATCAATAAAAATGGCACATTCTCACATTCAAAAATATTCCCTCTCAAAACTAAAAATGCTTTATTTTTTGAATTAAAATTCCTTTTAATTAATGAGATCAATACACATATGTATGTATTAATAGAAATAAAAATCCTATATTTGAATAGCCATTATTTTTAAATGTTTCAGGAGAAAGATTTACTGCCACTTGTTTCATGTCTAAAACAAAACTATTTGTTTAAACTTTTTTTACTGCATCTCTGCCTATTCTTTTGTTAATAGATGTATTTTTAAAAAGATGTCTGCATAATTAATTCTTTTATTTTTTTTTAATAGCTGCTGAATTTCTAGCTTTCTTAGAACTTCTCCACATGTAAGTTATACAAATAATGTTTTGTTTTATTTTCTTCCAAGCCTTTATAGTTTCCATTTTGATATTTATACTTCTAACTTTTAGGGAATTTTTCAAAAAATATGAGAAGTAGTGAGCTAACGTGATATTTTTTTAAATAGATAGGTAATTTTTCAACATCATTTAGCCCATGCATAAATCACTAGATTTACTTGCAAATCTCATTATATATTAAATACCATATATATCTATCTGCTTCTGAACTTTCCATTCTGTTTCTCTCATCTAGTTGTTATTTCTTTGTTAATATATTAAACTGTAAATTTCAGAAGCTTTATGACATATTTTAATACACAGCATTAAAATATGCTGTGTAAAATAAAATATTCTTCACTCTTCCTCTCTTTTATCCTAAAAGTTTCTTGACATTTCCCCCATTAAAATGATAGAATTTTTCATTCTGGTCCACACTTACCTTGCCCCACAACAGCATATTTGATTAATAACAAGAATAGATGCAATGTTATGAGTCAGAAAAATATAATAATCACCCTGAATTTAAGATTTGTCTAAAAGCTATACAGTTATAGATAAGAATGCATCTCTCTGTGCTGTTTTTCTATATCCCATCACCCTGCCTTCAGCTAAGGGGTAACCACTATTTTGAGCTTCCTATTTATCATTCCCTTTATTTAGTATATAATATACATAATGATACAGAACTATCTGGGGGATATTTAATATGGTATCATAATTTATCATAATCTTGGATTTATTATTTTATATCAACATTATCTATCTAAAACTCTGTGATTGTGTTTAGAGTTTATTCATTATACTGTTATATAACATTTCATTGTGTACATGTACCTCAGTTTATTTTTCAATTGTTTTCTGTGGAAATTTGAGATTGTTTTAATGATTATGACCAGTCTGCTATGAACATTATGTATATATTCTCATGTACAAATGCAGTTTCTTTAAGGTACATACTTAAAAGAGGGTTTGCTGAATCATAGTGCAGATGAATGTTCAACTTTAAAAAATAATGCTACATTGTTTTCTAAAGTGTTTGTACCAAACATCCATGCATTTCTATTGTACCTGTGTGTTTGTGTAGTGTTCACTTTCATTCCCTGTAATATTTTAATTTGAATGTTATTAAATTACTTCCACCTTATTCTATAAAATCTACTGATTAGAAATTTTGTTGCAGCCCACTTAAAAAAATCTTTAATCACTACAGTGACTATATTGATATGATGTTGAACAAATTATTTTACAGCTGTAAGCTGTGTTTTCTTCAGAGAAATGGGTAAAGAGTGCAACCTAATTCATTTAACCATTGCTAAGATAAAATAAAGGGATAGTTTAAGAAAGCACTTAGCACACAGTCTGGAATATAGAAAATGCTCAGTAAGTGTCAAGTGTTTATTACTGTTATTGTTACATGCTTGTTAAAATCTCTGGGACTATTTTCTTCAGTAATTTGACAGAAGTAGATCATTGATATAAGTTTAGTTAACTATGTGAACAATGGGAAAGGCAAAAGATTAACATGTGTAATTTTTATATTCATCTAGACAACTATACAGCCCATTCTCTAATGAATTTTAAAAATCAATTACCCAGATATTTTAGCTATATAGGCTAAACCATGAGCTACAACTAATATTTTTCTGAATGCTTCAGAATTATGCTGATAGATTTGGCTAAATTTCACAATCCCTTCAAAAGTATTTTCTTAATACACCAAAAAATGTACCTGGTCAGAAAGGCAAGAACATTGTTTTAAAATGTTAAAAATACAAACGGAAGTGGAAGATGACTATCTAATGCATGCTAAAAACCAAAAGATAGAAGTTAAGCAACTTCCTCGATGCAGGCTAAAGAATGAGTGATGAGAAGCCATTAGACTGATCTGGTAGATCTAGATACTAAAGGCCAATGGTGCTTCTCCAAATGGGCTTGACCACAAATATATTGAGATGTATTTGAAAACAATCTGATGCATTTTCCCCTAGGAATATCATATATGAATATTTCCTCCATATCAGCTCTGCTTTGCTTTAGGCATGTACTAAGAGATTCTAATTACATGGGGTCACCCAATCCTTTCTTCAACAAAAGCCTTTTAGTAAAGAAATGTCACATGGTCAAGACAAAAACTGACAAAGGGGCAAATTCTTCTCCTTTCTTCATTGAAGATGATTATAGACTGGAATACATTCAAAGACTTAATGAATTTAAATTTATTTCCCAGACAAGAATCGCAGCAAAGAAATACAAAAGGATCAGTGATAGAACTGGACATTGTTTACTGGTAAATCATTTGCATAATGTTTGCATATGAATATATTACTTATGAGCATGTACTCTTCTTATATTATTTTTCTTAATGAATTTGATTTGGTTGTTTAACAAAAAAGGGCAGTGTCTCTCTTTCTACTTCTGTCTGGTGCTATTCCGGGTTATAATAGACTTTGTCAATCTGTGTTTCTTCTTATGGCCACTTAGAGATGGAAAAATGATACATTTGTCCTGGGGGTTGTGAAAATGGCTCAATGATGCAAAGCATATGGAAATGCTTCCAAATAATGTGTAATAGCAGGTTTAGAAAGTGGAGGCTGTCTTGAAGTTTGATGACTTACTTGGGGAAATTTGATGATTGGAAAAGTTGGAGGTTTAAGGGAAGAAAAATGAATAATTTACATATGTGACCTGGAACCTTGACACCTTTCCCTTGGACCTCAGGGAAGAGCTGCGATTTTCCTTTTGCAAAAAGCCATCTTCCTTATGGTTCATTTTCTGCCTGGTGAACCACACTAGTAATCCCTTCACCGTGAAATGAAACATAAAAATATTTCAGCACAAACTTTGAACAAAACAGAGGTACTGGGAACAGGGTGTATGCTGTGCTCCATGGGATAGACTTATGTAAGAACTTTCAACTCCAGTGAAAAAATCTACTTGAAATCCCCAATAATAAAATATAAATTGTACAGAGTAAAGGAGAGAAAGGTAACATATCATGTAGGGGCATAGTGATTACTAGTCATTGAACCTGATGCTATAAGAAATGAGGCTTCCTTAGTCAACTTAGAGCTGGGAAGAACGCTGCCATCTTCCCACCTTTCTCTCTCCCCTTCCCAGTGGCCTGGCCCTTCTCACTATTGGCCTGCTTTCCAGATATAATCTTTACACCATCAACTGGGAAAATCCCAGCCTCTCCCATCATGTCATAACTGAAAGCTCTTCACAGTTTTGGGGGAAGGGAAGATTTGATGTCTAGCATAGAAGCAGTCCCAGGTTGTTTTTCTTTACAAGAAATTTGATTTTTGACTCACGTATTAAAAAATAAACAAAAGACTGTCCCAAAAACACAAAACAGAAATCTTTTTATAAGAGGTAGACTCTGACAAAAGTCTTTCCAAGTCTAAACAGGAAATGACAAATCACCCGTCACTAATTATTGGAGTGCCTCAGAAGGAAGGATTGAGACCCACGTTCACACTGCTAAGTGGAGGGGAAGGAAGACTCCTCAATTTTAGTCAGTTGTGTAAAAATGGAAACTTCTCTTTAAATAAAAGGTTGAGTCTTTCATTCTAATTAATCATGAACTCAAGTTTCTTTGGTGAAATGAAGACACATTGAAACAGGAGTATTTCTTTATAGATGTTTGGTCTGTTTTTGTGACTAAGTTAAATCTATGCATTTTTCATTGTTTTCTAATGATATTTATATCTGAAGTCCTCTAATATCTTACATACAGTTTTCTATGAAATGTAATTCAAGAAAATAAATAAAAACAGGTAAATATTGGTAATGAGTATCATTTTAAAGTTATGTTTAAGAAATAGGAGATTAAGGCCCTACTCTGTAAAGTATGAGGTCTGAGGAAAGAATAAATTCCCAAGTGTCTGAACTTTGTATCTGGTTTTAAAAACATAGGGGTGGGCAAAAATAGGTTTATAGTTGTATGTGAAACAGTTTATTCCTGTATTATTATTTATTAATTATTGTACTATTTTCCATACAAAGAAATGTAAACCTGCTTTTTCTCACCCCTGTATATATGATTAGCTGTTAGAAAAAGGAAATATGCATTTTTTTAACAAAGGCAAAGGTCAAACACATGAACTGTTCGCTAAAATTTTAGTTTCATAAGAATATGTATTGATAAAAATATCAGTACAATTCAATGAATATGTATTGATGCATAGAAATCTTTATTTATATAAAATCATAAATGAGGTGACAATATAGCCATGTACTCTAAACCAGATAAGCCAAATATTTTAATAGAGTTATATATCAGACTTGAACTTCAAATGCTAGGGAAGAGGACAACTATTATGATAGATTCCATTTTTTCTTTCATTTTTACAGCATTTCAGATATATTTTAACATACCTATATCTTAACATAGAATTGCAGTACATAGGCCTGATACATCAGACCATGGGCCATGTTTGGGTAAAGGTAATGATCAATCAGCTTGATAGATGAATAAAAATTGTTGATTATCAAGTAAGTTTTAAGGCAGTATTATAAAGTTCTATATTAAACACATTGAATGTTCATATGTTATAAAGCACTCAGTTAGGGAAATTTTCTACTATTCTTCACAGAATGAAAGTAATGAGATATATACAAATATTCTTGAGCTCCATCATTTTAACAATAAGAGAGTTGAGATACAGAGACATTTGCACAGATAGTAAATGGCATAAACCAGATTAAATCCAAGTCTCTTTCAATCAGTATGGGTGTCATTTGTAGTGTTTCTTACTCATTAAAGACTCAGTAGAGATTTGTCTTTTCATTTCAAACAATGCGTATAAGTGTTGCTAAATTTAGCCCAGTTAGTGACTGATATCCTTAAAGCTATTAGAAACAACCTAGAAAGTGAGTCAGTCACTTAAGTACAACAAACACTACCAAAGTTAATTTTGACTCAAGCCACCATTTTCCTTATTTCTGTGCTTTATTTCCCTTATTCAGAAATTTGGGAATCAAACCAGCAACCCTTCAATGCACAGGACAACGCCCAACAATGGAGCCACATCGGCCAGGGCTGAGTGAGAGTTTTGCCGTCAGACTATATGGGATCTTGATTTGTGATGTAACTGGAGCCCTTAGGTTAGTATTGCCTACTCGCTTGTTTGTTGTGGATAAATCTCACACTATTAAGTGTGTTATGCCATTAAGTGTAAATTTTATTCACTTCCTAATGCTAAAGGATGCTATGATGAATTCTCCTTGCTTAAAAATGGGAAACTGAACTAAGAAGCATGGTACTGAGCCTTTAATTCACTTTTTTTAAATCAAACTCTTTGCTTTTATTGTTGTTTTGTTTTGCATTACTATTGTTGTTGCTGTGTGTCTTCTGGGTCATGAGATTTTTCAAGTCCCAAACTAACAACACAAGATGTTGGTAAGAAGAATGACAGGAGAATGGTCAGCTATCTTCTTTCCCCTTTCAAGTATTGTTTCAATTCTTATGACAATGCCATCTCTGTCTTGCTCTCAAGATGTAGCAATGGAGTGGAACCTGAAACACGTTGTCTCTAGAAATCCTACTTCATTCTCATTTGAATCAGACTCTTTTGTGAACTTAAAGCATCATTCAGCTTGGAGGTTTCTGTTCTGTGCAGAAGCCTATTTGCTAGGTTCTACAGAGAGAAGAATTTAAGTTCTTGTATATTTCTTAGCTTTTTCATCCTGGAGCAAGAGATACTGCAGTGGAGTCAAATATGGATTGGGGTCAGTGAGTGTCATGCTTTATATTCAACAGCTTGCTTATCTGCTACCTTAGAGTCCAGATGTATCAGGAAAAGAAAATATTCATTACAATATATTCTTTTCCATCTTCATCTTTCGTGATTCTTTAATTTATCTGATTTAAAGGCATTTCCTGCTCTTATTCCTAAGAGTCATTGCTAAAACATAGTTCATTTTATTGTAGAAACACAGTAAGCTAATTATCTCCTGAGAACTTGCTATAATTTTAAGGGTTATGCACAAGATGTTAACTAATCACACAGCTCCCAGATATCTGTAACATGCAGTGTGACTCCGAGGTCTCATTTAAATGAGCGCTAGGCATGACGCGTGATGTGTTGTTTCTGGTGCTGCATGGAATAAAAATGGTGCATTGAGTAAGGTTAAACTCACAGTACTTGACATGTCTTGTTTCCAATATAACAGAAGTGTACCATATTTCATCACTGTCTAACAATCCCCAGCATTTCCTGAGAAACCATATCGTTAGTTTAAAAATATTTGTGAAATAAAAAAAGAAAGTAATTGTCAATTGCAAATATGATGCAAATTAATGCAAACTGGCATGAGTTAATATACATGTGTTAAGATAAAAATCCTTTTTAAAAATCATATTTTAAAATGATCCCAGAAATGTGAATGGGAAAACCTGTGGTCTATTTTTTTTAACTTGGGTTAAAGTCAGTGTTATTGCTGCTAGTAATTTGGAATTCATTCGAATTGTTCAGCATTGTCAGATTAAAATGAAAAGTGTTCAGACCTGACACATTTGATCTGCAAATCTATTAACTGTGTATCAATATGTCAAGGCTAATTATTTTATTTTTTAATTCACAAATTTCTCTAAAAAGATATCTACATTCTCTATGTTTATTTAGTCACTATGTATTCATTCTTTAATGCTTTGTAGTCTCACATATCCTAACCAACTATTGAATTTACTCTCCTTAACGTCATAATAACCTTCTAATTCTCAAATACAAGAACAAATGAATCTATTGCTACTATCCTCTCAAATCTATCTGAAGCTCGACATGGTTATGTTTTTATTTTCATTGAAATCTTCTCCTCTCAAAATATGTGTGATGATATCTTGTTGCTTTACTTACATCTCAGACTATTTTCCACATACTCTATGTTTGTCCACCTTATATTAGATGCTCTCAAATGCTTTCTTCCCACATCCTTCATTCTCCCTCCTCACCAATATTTTCCTTTTGCTTACTGTATTAGCTCCTCTGATTCCCCCTGATGTTTTATAACTCTAGTAGCACTTTCCATTTATTAGTTTTATACTGTGTTTATCTGTGCACATTTATCTCCTCTATGAAATTTCATATACACAACAAATTAGTCATTCTATTAATAATAAGAACAAGTCATATGTATATAGGGGACTTCTAATTTTTGAAATGTTTTTACTTTCCATTCCTCTTTTGAAGGCAAGTCCACTATCTTTTTTATTTTACTTTTTTATTTTTATTTTTATTGATTTTAGAGAGAAGAAAGAAGGGAGAGAGAGAGAAATATCAATGACGAGAGAGGCATTGATCAGCTGCCTCCTGCACGCCCCCAACTGGGGAATCGAGTTCGCAACAGGGCCCTGTGCCCTGACCGGGAATCCAACCCTAATTGCCTGGGTCATAGGTTGATGCTCAACCAGAGCCACGCCGGCCGGGCTCCACTATCTTTATTATCCTTTTTTTTTTTTGATCCAAAACATTAGCTTGTATTTAATACTTGTTCAAAATCTACTCATGGATAGAGTAAGAAAAATACAGGTCTTTTTGCTTTGAAGCAATTTGGTCCTGAAACTTGAGTTTAAATCACTTAAAGTAGTGTAGGTTACTACCTGTGTCCTCAGAAAAACACAAACCTTTTTTTTTAATCTGTCAAATGCATTTTTCAAGTCTCAGAATCTAGAGAGAATGAAAATCTTTTAAATAGCTATTTTTTTTATCTGAAATATATTATGGCTTAGTTTGAATTCTTCACAATTTAAATAATTACTCATATTTTAAAAATAAATTAGTTTTTTTCTTTAATCAAACATTTAATGAATCATTAACCATATAACAATAGAATTCTGCCTAAATTTAGTAACAATTTTTTTCTGTCTAATTTTATACAGAATATTTCTGTGAAATATACATACTGGAGTCTATTAGAAAATGTAATACAGAATTTTAAAATATTATTACAAGTGCAATATTTAATTATGATTCAAGTGAATACACTGAGAATATAGTAAAATAAACATAATTTGTTATATTAAGGTTAAAGTATATGCTTATATTCCTTTTTTATTCTTCATTAGAATTATCCAAAATATATGTATTAAGAATAATACTCAGATTATATTAAGAATCTAATGTAAAGCTCTTAATTTCATGTTCCTTTAAGGTTCTCTGTATTAAGCTTATTATATCCCCAGAAATATATTTACTGCATGACTTCTAAGGTTTTTGATACAAGTTTCAAAATCTTATTTTTCTTGTGTCATGTTCACTTTAAAAAAAGTGAAAATGGCATAAACCCCTTTCTCCTTTTAAATGTCTGGAGTGACAATCATTAGGTACCCCGTTTCTTATAACACGCCAGGACTCTTGACATTTTCAGTTGTGGAAAATAATGCGACAGAACACAAAACAAAAAGACCCTCCCTAAATGCGCCCCAGCTCCTTTCTTTCCCACTGCACCCCACTAAAACGTTCCTGTGTTCCAGGCTTTAGAATTAGAGAGACTATCTCAGAAAGGTGATTTACAAATTGTTTAAGGCTTCACGTGCTCCTTTATCTTTTTTGTGTGCTAATTCTGTCCATATTTACTCATGAAACCACTCCTATCCCTAGTTCTCTGATTCTCACCCAACTGAGTTATATTCTGCCAAGAAAAAACACACACAAAATTGGCTCTTTTTATAATTTTTAAATGTTTTCAGAGACTTGGCTGACACCCAATCCCCACAAACTGTATATTGGACTTGGCAATTTCCTTAAACAGTGCCCCGAAGCTCTCCCACCTAAGTCTGCACAGATATAACAAAAGGCTTCAGCTGGAAAGAAGGGAAAGACAATCAACCTGCCAGGAGGCCTTCAACTTGCAGGCAGGTAGCATGAAGCGAGGGTCAAATCCTATGGGAAATGTCCTGCAATTTGACAGTGAAAATGGAATCAATCTCTAACAAATTGGTTCAACTGTTAAAAAAAGCATAAGGTAACCAGATGTGCATCTGTTTACCTTCACTTCCTAGCTATTCTCATACCCTAGGGGGGGAAGTTTCATATTAATGTCTTGGCTTACGCTAAAGTAGTAGCACTGCTTCTGGAGAGAAGGCTATCATCCTCTCAGAAGAAAACTAATTAAGACTCATTCAGATTGAGAAAGAAAGCCTGACCTGAGACCCAGGGTTAAAACAGCACAGTGGCATAAACATCAACCGATGTTTAAATATTTTCAAGATGACTAGTGTCAACCTGGAGCACGTGTATCGCCCAGGGATGTACGATATTGTGCTGAGGCATATACAGATCCACAGTGTAAATGTGAGGTGTGTCCTCAGAGAATCGGAAAACGAAATTTATTGATACGATAATTGGTTATTGATTAAAATACCATTTCAAATTAAAATTAGCATAGATAGGATGCCCACAGTGGATTAGTGAAATACCATCATCAAACGCTATCCTTGTATCACTGTGATTGGGTACCAGGTAAATAAACACACATTCTCTTTGTAATTTATGCACAATGTGTAAGTAATAAAACCAAGTGCTCTCCACGCCTGAGACAGATTCATAATGTGTCAATTCATAATAAACGAACCCTGGGCTCTATGCCATTTTGCCCTGTTTTGCTTTTTTATTTTATTTATTTCTCTATTTAGAAATTTGGTGAACATTATCTCAAACTATAATTGCCCCTAAGAAAGGAGAACCTGGACATGGCCAGGCCTCCATTGATGCCACCAGGAATATCTATCTTGATATCCCTGCTTATCCCATCCCTTTGAGGTGACCAGTGAGCTCCTGACATTTAGATGACTGTGACAAAGAAGTGGGAGGCTCCTTCACTGCAATTCTGGAGCTTTACCCTCAGTCCTCTCCCTCAGGGGGCTATAAGCATGAAGATCATCCACAGTGGCAGGTTGGCGTGAAAGGGGTGTTAAAAATTGTGTTGGGACAATAGGAATGTCCTGAGAAAACTGGGCCCAAATTTCACTAGGGCTAAAAGGAGATTCATTTAAGAAGGTGGAATTAAAATCTGAATTAATTTGACAAATTGATTTTGAATATTTTTTTAGACAGCATACATTAAAATGGAAGAGCCTGATCTTTCTCGCTGTGTCAGTCTCCAACTATGTAGCAGAAAATGCCAAAATCAAGTCAGGCTTAAACACAGGGCACACGATCTCAGAGATATGTAATGGTTATCTCCGGAGCACACTGGTTTCACTTTCCAAGATTTTAAGGTTGCTCCTGTACTCCCCTTGACCACAGGAGTGTCTCAATGTTGAGTTTAGATGACATTTAAAAAATTCTGGGAGACAAAGGATGAGTCTTCTTCTACACTGCTCTTCAGCCCCTGGACTAAATAGCTCACTAATGGAGTTTTTGCATAATTGTAAAGGGGAAAGGGGTAACTGATCATTTGAACTAACTTCCCTGTTATTTGGTTAAAACACAATAAATACATTAAATAATGAAAGTTCCTTTCAGATACCATAAGACAAGAACATTTCTACAAAAGTCAATTTTTACATATTGGTGTTACATATATATGTATGTGTAGTAATTTTTCTATAACTGTATACATATGCATAGATTTATAATAAAATATATATTTACATATATATATAAAGTAAAATACCTGAGGCTACTATGTATGTTAGTGTCAGCACAGCTGCTTTAAGGTGACAATATATTTTGGGAGAAGCAGAATCACATTTAACTAGTTGATAATTTATTTTTCCATATTATACATATTATACATTTGAAAATACTCTTAATTCTTCTCAGCACTGTACAGTCATGTGCGACTTAATGGGGATACATTCTGAGAAATGTGCCATGAGGCGATCTTGTTACCTTGTGAATGTCGTAGTGGGCACCTGCGCAGGCCTAGACAGTGTAACCGTCTATGGTCTTTATACAACTGGCAGTGTGTAGTGGGTTTGTTTGCACCAGCATGCCCACAAGTGAGTAATACACTGTGCTATGTAGTTATAATGACTTTGACGTCAGTAGGCGATTGGAATTTTTCAGCTCCATTATAATCTTAAGAGACGACCATTGCTTATGTGGTCTATCGTTGACCAAAATGTCCTTATGTGGTGGATGATTGAATACTACCCTTTGTTATGAACTTTTAATTGAATAATTTTTGAGCTAAACTTTACTATTTTATGTGATTCTAAAATTATCAAATGAAGTATAAGGAATACTCTGTAAAAATAATTTTAATCATTTTCAAGCAAATTAAATTTTGAAAATGAATATTAGTACAAATTTTATATCAGTACAAATATTTTAAAAGTATACATCTAGGGTCTCAGGACAATTCCAACAGGGGACTGCTATAAAATAAGTGTCTTGTGACCTACGTTTTCTAATTTCAGTTTCATCTGTGAATTTGGGTTAAAAAATTTGACCTCAGGATTTGGTTGAGGGGGTGGTAAAGCGATATTGTCATTATTTTACATCTAACCTATTTTACATCTTGTAGCAGAGTCAGTGGCCCTGAAGAAATGGAATTTGGTACAGGTTTAATTTTGTTCTTATGAGAAGATTAAGAGTTTGGCGTTATGAGCATTAAAGCACGGGTCCTTTGTTCATGCTGTTCCGTTTGCATCGGTCTTCCCCCTCTCTTCCTTCCCAAGCTAACTGTGGCTTACCCTTCAGGTTTGGTTGTGTATTGCTGCACATGGGAAGCATGCTCTAGTGATACAGAAGGTGTCACATTAGTTTTAATGAATTTCCGCTGCATTCCGTATATACTTCTATCACAGTATAGCTGGTGTATAATTTTTTATAGTATTTGCCATACAGTAGTGTGTTTACCTGGCTTCTCAATTAGAATTTGAGCTTTATTTGCACACTGCATGATTCTCAATTCTCTCACTGAAGTGGTGTGCCTTACTTCTGGACCCTGTTCCATCCCTCAAAATATTCATTGAGCTCCTTCCATGAAAGGCACTATTCTGGGCTCACTGCCATGGAAAATCCAAAGCACATGCTAAATCTTTGCTCTTGGTGAAAAAGTAAAATGTAACTATTCATAACATAAGAATAAAACCATCATATCACTAACCTAGCAGTAAGTGCCAGCCCTAGTGCTGTGATATTGCCTCTAATGTAATCTGGGAATTTTCCAGCAATCAGAACTCATATATGCTCCAAACAAGCTACAGGTGTTTGGTTTTGGTTTTGTAACTATACACATTCTTATTCTCTCCCCCCTCTCCCTTTCTCTCTATCTCTCTCTTAAATAGGATTTTCACCCCCTTTAAAGTAGAATCATGCCTCCCAGAGAAACCCTAAACATGATAGAATTAAATGCAGGGTAAGTACAGGTTGTTAAATGAAACTCAGCTCCAAAAATATCATGTTGTGAGATGTCTGCCAAAAGTAAGCATTTACAATAAAAAGGAAAAACACTGGGATCACAGTAAAATGGTTACAAAGTTAAAGGTTCAAATGTTATTTTATAGATATAATAAATGTATTAAGAGCAATAAATGCAAAGAGGTATTTCTTACCCTTTGAGACAGCATGGAGGGACCTGGAGAGCATTATGTTAAGCAAAATAAGCAGTCAGAGAAAGACAAGTATCACATGATCTCACTTATATGTGGAATCTAATAAACAAAATAAACTGATGAACAAAATAGATCCAGGGACATGGACGCATGAAACAGACTGAGGGATCTCAGATGGAAGAGGGGTGGGCGGGAAGAGACTAACCAAAGAATTTATATGCATGTACGCATAACTCATGGACACGGATAATAGCGGGGTAAAGGCCTGGAGAGGTGGCAGGAGCAGGCTGGAGGGGGTCAATGGGAGTAAAAAAGGGGGCAGTCTCTAACACTTTCAACAATAAAGATAAATAATATAAATAAATAAATAAATACTATCTTAAAAAACAAAACAATATATGCAGATTAAGGTTTATGAAGTGCTTCTTCCATAGGTTTTATTATGCGTCAGACACTCTAGGCTAATTTTGCTTGTAGGTAACAGTATATGTGTCTATGATAAAAGAAATTTAAAAATATAGTTTCTCAGGTCCCAAAAACATTTATTGATATGATATACTTACTCTAGAAAATGGGGAAAATTTGCAAAAAGACAATGAAGAAAACAAAACCTACTTTCTGATCATCCAAAGGTAATGACCATTAACATTTTTGTGTATTAAATCCATTAATTATTTTTAATCCAATTTTTTTCTTATAATATTTTTACATAGCTATATTCTGACCACCCAAAGTCACATTTTATTATTGAGTTATATTCTTTTAATCATACAGTGCTTAAATATTAACTGTGCTTAGGAGAGATCTCAGAGAGTATAGACAAATTTAAAAGATTTCTGTCTCCCCCATTTATTGGGAGAATATATCTGGGATAATAGTTTTATTTTTCTAATTGAATAAAATAATTTCTGATTGAGAGCTTTCAGAAGTAGACTACAGTTAAATCTCCATGTAAATAATTAAATCTTATTGGTGGGAAAGTGAAAAATTTTCTTTTTGTGCTCTATGATTTTAAAAAAATTCAATTTAGAATTGAGGTTTTGAGATTAAAGTGCAGAGTTTGAAAATTGAAAAATACCAAGAACTCACAGGACTAGATAGGACCTGAGACCTCCTAGAACAAAACAGGAAGGGTGATAACTCTCCTGACAATGTTTCTTCACCTAAACACTTTCTGTCATTTGAGTGAAAGCGGCAGGTGTATATTCAAACGAAACAACTCAGAAGGCACTTGGGAAAATATTTCAATCTGGGAATTTATATAATCTTTGCAAAACCTTCCTTCTCTGAGGAGGCCTTAATCTGGAATATTCCAGAACCCCAGGGCATAGTAAATAAACTGTCCTGATATTCTGATGAACAATGGTCTTGGTTTTCATTTTTATTTCAAAAGCTAGGGACCACAACAGCAAGAGAGACACGGACAGTCATAATAAATATTGTACTAATATTACACTAATACTGTACTTTGTTTTCTTGTTTAACATAAGATTTACATGAAAAGGTTGTTCCGCTCTCATTGGAGAGAAGATAGGAGGAGGGATAATTGAAATCTTTGTGTCCCAATGCATCCCAATCCTGCCCTTTTTGCCACCTCAGTGTTTATTTTGGGGGCGAATCCCTCCCCTGGCTTGATTAGGGGACAGAGATCCAATCCCTACTGACAGAGCAATGTAACATGGTAAAAGCTGGGCCAAAGGCTTTCCTGCTACCTCAACATTCGTATTTGTGGGAATGCTAGACATTAAGGTCCGAGCCTTGTAGTTGTAATTTCTATGACATGGCAGACCTATAGATTTATCTGTCACCTCAACATTCTACCAGAATAGGTTGCCTTACACACCAGACTGGAGCTGGTTATCATCCGGTTCTTCTCTAGGAGGCAGATTACTGAGGTTCAGTCAAGATAATTATTACTGGTTAGTTGATGATCTTGATGTGGAGGGATAGCCTCTAAATCTATATGGCTCTGTGTTAGAAAATGAGCCGATACCGATAGGTCCTCTATTACTCATTGCATTATGTGTAATACGTATGTATATAGCTGGATGTCAGACTCTAGGGGAGAGGCCTCAAATATTTTGGAAAATGTTTTGTTTTGGGGTTTCTTATTTGTTTATTTTTAAAGGATAGTTCCTTTTGAATAGGAGCTGGAAAAAGAATTATTTGATCAATGGTAATGAACATTTTTTGGTCTCTTCCTAAGTGATATTACACTGAATGGAAAAAGAATTTTATTAGTTTCTACTTTCTATCACCAAATTATGGAAGTGTTTATTCCAACAAACACAGGCCAGTTGAGAGTGATACAAAGGGGAAGATATATGATATAGGTGATAGACATAAAAGGGTAACTTTTAAAAATACATTGATTTGTAGTAATATTAAAGACTTTCTGCATTTTTCACCAGTTATATTTCTCTTCTATCATTGTTCTATTTATGTCTTTTGTCAATTTAACCTTTTATATTAATTTGACATCATTCCAAATAACTCCTCAATACAGTAACTGCTTTATTTCTGTACTTAGAAAAACTAAGTTAGACTATGTTCCCACTATACATTAATTATTGTATTATTAGATCATATTTTAACATGTATAAAGAAGATACTAGAAAATTTAAGTGCTTAAATTTAATAACTTAAATGTTACTTAAATTAATTTAAGTATAAATCAGTGCATACTAATCAGTTGTTTTCTTTCTGACAATGAGAAGATAGGGAGAAATGAATAAAGTATATGTTTCATTATCTGCAATTAGATTTTGGAAGAATTTAATTTATGAAGGAGGTTATATGTCCTTCAAATATCTTTAAAACATATATTTTTTTGCTTCTCTAAACACTAACCTGTAGTATTTTTACTCTAGTGGGAACTTACAGTATAAAATATACAAGTTTATAAACATTATTTTAGAAATTAATACAATTTTCAATTGTAGCTAAATTTTTAATTGTACTAAAATATTTTCTGTTACTATTTTAATGTCAACTGATTTCATGGTCTTGGCTTCCAATAAGAATTTACACATATGTCACTAACCTATGAATCTTAGATTTTTTTTCCTTTCTGCTAAAAGGAAAAATAGGCATAGTCTGCTTCTAAAATAAACACATTGGACATAATTTTTATGCCGACATGTTTTCCCCCAGTACGTTCAGCCACATAATTTCTGTAAGTTTTACAGAAAGTATTTTTTACAAATGTAATCATTTTTCTTGAATGCTAACATGGACATCTGCTTCCCCCTAGAATCAGAGGCCAAATAAGTCTTTGGCGGGGCATTCACCACCCCTACTGACTTTAGATAGAATATCTAAAACTCATCCAAGAACAGAATTTAGCTCATAAAAAAAAACAAAAAAACAACCAACATCAAAGGAGGTTTAGATTTTTATATTTGTGAATTCATTTTTATTATTTTTATCTATTATAAGCTATGGACACTGGAAAGGAAAAAATTATAAAAATATGCAAATGATTATTATTTTTAAACTTATGATTAATTCCTTCTTGTTTTAGTGATGCTTCCACTCAATGGTCTCCCTATCCTGAAATCACATAGTATATCTATTCACTACAATGTTTACTCAGTTTAAAACTGATTGCAAACTGAACAGTAATTTATTTTTACATTGCTTCCTTGATTGTCTACTCTTTTTCCTAGGTTTATCATCCTCAATTCTTACTTTTTCAAGAAATTACTTTAAAATGTCACTCATATTTACAGAAACAGCTTGATAAGTCTATTTGTGTGATTGTGTTTTAGTTACTTTCTTCCTTCCTCCTTCCTTCCTTTGTCACCCTCCCTCCCTCCTTTTCTTGAACTGGGTTTCTAAACATACTTCTCCATAATCTAAGTACTTAAATAAGGTATCACCCTCCACAGGAATGATGACATTTTGAACAATACATTTCTTAGCTGAAACAACTTCACAAACACAAAAAATAAATAAGGAATTTTGTGGCTCTGTTGTTCATCTACCCACCTGTAGACTGGCAGTTCCAATGTTACAAACTAATTCCATTCTAGACTTCTGCTTGTAAGGTAGTCACATGAAACTCAAATCTGCATTTTTCTCTAGATCTAAATTCCCAAGACAAGCTATGAAGCCAATATAAGCTAAATACTCTTGGGGGGCAGAACCGATCTTAGCTGTCCATAGCCATTTTTATTATACTGTTCCTATTTCGACCTTTGAATCTTTATTATGTAACTGATTTCTGTATTGCTTTATTTTCTTTGGGGAACAAAGGTCGGTTTCCACTGTGCAGGGTGGGGCTCTCATTTATTCCTTCCTGGTACTTACCTCCATGAATGGCATCAAACAGAGATATTTGGATATGTTTTCTCTGGATAGCTCTGTCTTTTGTATTCCTTTGCCTGTGGATTTTTTTTTTTTTTTGTAGGGCCTTTTTCACAAGGAGACACAATAACTTTGTAAAAGCTTAAACACACTGAAAAGATCACACCTGGTGTGTGTACAGGGATTCAGAGAGTGTGTAATGAGAAAATACACCTTGGAGAAGGGGGCAAGAGATCGTTTCCAGAGATTGGGGTCCATGATTAGAGGACTGAGACATCTCAGTCTTAGAGTGTTGGACAGTTGGCAAGGCCTCAAATGTCAGGATGAACCAAAGAGATTAAACCCTAGGTTAAGTAAGAGTCCACAAATCAGGCAGGGCACACTGTCACTCTAATACTGGACTGTGACAATAGGCATTTCAGCATCAATTAGTGACAATTGGCCACCAGAGGGCCTGCCCAATTTTCAGCACTACAGAATACCCTGAGACTTTAGGACAGTCCTAAGGGAAGCCTCAGTGAAAACTGAATTACCTTTTGGCCAGCATCTGAGGATGTTCAAAGTCCAGTTTCAAATGTTGAGAGGAAATTCTTGCTATACATGTCACAAATCCAAAAGAACAGCATAGCTAATAGAATAAGGCTTTCCTAATAGTTGCTTATTTTCTACCTCTCACAGTATATGTAAAGATAAAAGAGCCCAAAAGTTTTTGGTAAGCTGCATTAATAGTGCTAAGCAAAAAATATATTTTTCCTCACTGAAACAGATTATTGTACCATTTGAGCTCTGTCTAATATGGTGTCTAGCCACATGGAGCTGTTGAATACTTAAAATGTGGCTAGTTTGTTTAAACAAATAAACCTTAAATATTTTTAAATTTTTTGTTATTTCAAAATTTTAAAGCCACAAGTAGCTAGTGGCTACTATGTTGAAAAGCACAGTAAAACTCACTGATGGAATTTTGCTATTGATAAGACAACTCTATATTTTGTCATTTCCTTTTCTTTTTCATACCAGTTAACTACTCACCCTAACTCTGCATTTTCTTTCCCTCAGGTAGGTTACAAAAAGTGGCAAGAATTGGGAAAACAGTCTTCTATTAGCCAGTAGTTCGTTGAAATGTTATTTCAAATCTGAGTTCCCCTTTCCTCCAAGTTAAAAAACAGTTTAAGCAATATTGTCCTAATGTAAATTTAGACTTAGTTTCTTTCTTTGAAGGAGAGGGAGAAGAAAAGGTGCAGAGACTGAATCATCCCAGGGCACTGAAAAGTCGGTGGCGATGGAGTCACATTTGGGGAGGATCTTCTTTCCTTCCTCACCTGCTCGCCTGCCTCCACTCTCTTTCTCTATTCTATGCCCTATACATGCGCGGGGAAGTCAGTCACCTATATTTTTCTTCCACTGTCACCATCTATGTGGCCTTGGACAGTTCATTTAATCTTCAAGGCCTGTTTGTTTTTTTTATATGAGGAAATCTGTAGGCATTCAAAATCATGGTAAAACAACACCAACAATAAAGAAGCATATAAATGGGAAAATATGTACAGATAAAATGTGGTCTTTAAAAAATGCACTGTCAATAGGCATGCAGTTTGCTACCCTAGAACTAGATAGAGACTAGATCTCAGTTTTTAGTTTTAAATTGGGTGAATTGTGTGTTTTTATGATATTATTAGACTTACACTATTCCAAATATTGCTAGAAAGCAAGGTGATGTTTTTTTCCTAAAAAATTATTAATCATCTTGAAATTGAGCTATGTCTTCTAAGTAATTAGGAGAGTGACTGGACCAGGAAACTGGAAAAGAGTGAGGTTATTTGATGTTGACTTAAAATATAGTCAAACAAAGAGTATTACAAAGAACACGCCTGTTTCTATGGATGCATTGCATAGGAAAGTATAATTTTTATCAGAAAAGATATTTTTAGTGTAAAACAATTTATATAGTTCTCAACTCCACTGGTAAAAGTACTTAGACATACATTTCCACATAAAATTATGTACATTGAAAGTACTAAACTTAGTATGTAACTAAGTAGGAAACTGAGAAGGGACACTCTCTATATTCAAGTTCACAATGAGTGTTAGTGGATTCAGGCTAAGAATATGTCAGTCTTTTTATTGGGTCACAAATATAACACATTTCATATAGGATCTAGGAATTCTCTCTTTAGATTTTTCACTTAAAGCAGGTGGTCTTTGTTTTTGAGCTTTCTGATTACATTGACCTTTTAAAAATGATTTTTCAAAATAGGTTGGTTTGAATTTTTCAGTATATGGTAATAATACTACTGATTAAAATGAAAGCAAAATTGCAATCACAATTGTTCTCTAAAGCGTACAATGAAGAAGGAAAAAGAAATTTGTGCTAGTTTTGCCTTACACATCAAAGTGCAAAAGCTATGGCCACAGTGCATGCTAAGTGCTTACTTAAGATGGAAAAGACATTAAATTTTAGGGTGGAAGACATGAACAGAAAATGTGTACCAACTGACTATAATGTGTTATGCCAGAAAGCAATGAGCATAAACAAAGACTTTTGCAAGGAATCCCCTGAAACAAGTGACTACAAGCCAATAACTGACAAATAGAGACGGTTACACAGATTCGGAAATAGGTTTGGCATGTGATCATTTCACATCATCACAAGAAGAAGAGATGTGAGTATAGTACAATAACGTATTTTGAGAGAGAGACTACATTCATATAACTTTTATTACAGTAGATTGTTATAATGATTCTATTTTATGATTAGACATTGTTAATTTCATACTGTTTTTAATTTATAAATTAACCTTTATCATAAGGTATGTATGTATAGAAAAAATAATATATAGAGAGATTGGCTCTATCTATGGTTTCAGACATCAACTGGGGCTCTTGGAGCATATTTTCCTTAGATAAGAGGGGACTACTGTATAGATCATCTCCTGAACCTACTAAGTAAAATTATGCTATTTACTGCTTTAAAGGTTTGTAATCACTTTGCTTCTTTTGCAGAAATTTTCAAGATTTTTTTCAACTCAATGATTACTCTTATTATTTTATGTTGGGCCAGTTTTAGAAATTATTTTTAAAACAAATGCATTAAACTTCAAGAGTGTTTTCACGGCATTCCAGGTTCCTAGATAAAGAAAGTGAAAGAGGAAAGTGAAAAATGCATTTGCACGAAATTAGGTAAACTAATGAATTTTAATTTGTCAGATATGGTTGATTTTCTAGATTGGAGCAATTATTATGATGCCTGTTCTAATTAGAATTGTGAAACTCTAAATATCCCAATACACTTCAAATGCCTTGGCTCAATCAGGACTGTTTTTATATAGACAGCTTCATGTAATGCTTCACAACAGTATCTTTTTGTGCCTTTTTTCTTCAATAACTGCTGAAGTCTTCATTTACACTGAACAAATTATCCTGAGCAGCAAGTAGGAAGTAAATCAGCAAGGTGAAGCTGGAAATAAGTGTATTTTCATTATGTGTTGGAAAGGGCCAAGGGACATGACATTTGTCCAGCCTGGTAAGGTAGAACTCTATTAAGAGGAAAACAAAATACAAACAAACAAAAACAGAAAAAACACAAACACTGTTGAGCTAATGTCTTGCTGAGAACCCAAGATAAAGGAAAATTTGAGAGAATACATAGTTTATGCTGTAAACATTTTTGCTATGGCACATGATGACAACTTGAAGATATGTCCTTAAGTACTGCCTTTTAAGGCAGACTTTCTTTTCTCTTCTTTCAACAATAATTTCAATTTCACTTTCTCTTAAGGGTTCAACAAATTACATTTTTGGGGGGTAAATAGAGAGAAAAAAAGCAATGAACTAAAAAATTTTTTCTTTTGAATAAAGAAATTTAAAAAATAGTATTTTTTAAAAGATTTAATTGTATTTTTGATTAAAGTAAAAATGTATATAATTTATAATAAAACCCTATTAAAGGCTGTAAAAAATATCTAGTAAAGAACAACCAGATGGATTGGAAGGTTCAATATTATAAAACTATCAATTTTCTGTAAATTGATCTAAAAATTTAATGCTATTGCAACCAAATTCTCATAAATTCTTTTCAAGAAACTTAAAAAAGCAGAGCAAAAATTTTACACATAAAAATTTTATTTTAAATATGTTTTTATTGATTTTAGAGAGAGAGGAAGGGAGAGGGAGAGGGAGAGAAACATTGATGTGAGAGAGAAAAATCAGTTGCCCCCCATAAGCACCTGGACTAGAGATCAAACCCACAGCCTAGGCATGTGCCCTGGGAATCGAACTGGTGATCTTTCAGTGCATGGGACTGCACTCAACCAACTGAGCCACACCAACCAGGGCAAAAATTTAACAATTTTAAAGAAAGAAAGCAAATTGGGAAAACTTACTTTACCAAATATCAAAATATGTTTTAAGGCAGAGTGATTAAGATATTATGATACTGACATATGGGTAGACAAATAGACAAATAGAACAGACAGGAAGGATATCTAAAATCAGTCCCAGGCATGTATGGGAACTTGATCAGTGTCAGAGGTGGTATTACAAATGAAGAAGGAAGAGATTTACCATAATATAAATGCTCTTAGGGAAACTGGTTGTTCATATAGAAAAACACTGAAACTGGATCACTATTTTATAGCACACACAATGACTAATTTTAGGTGGAAATAAAAACATTTTAAACTTTGAGAAGAAAATAAAAAAATATTCCCAATGGCTTCTTCTGACTCTATCCAAATATACAGCAGAAATAATGTAAGATGTGACAATATTTTCCAGTCACATTATAGCTGACCTTCTGTATTCTGAGTTCCCATATAGTCTTTTTCTGTCAGTTGAGGGAGAAAAATGTGAATAAGTGAAATCTGGTAAAAGTATTGGGGCTATCAGAAAACTTTCAGTAGAAAAAAAGAAAGATTATGTAATATTCCATGTGATTCACTTGTCTTCTGTCTACACTGTTTCTAAAATACACATTTCCATGGGCTCTAGGTCCAGTATTTTTAAGCAACCATCACAAAAGCCTGCACATTTTCTGGAAGGTGAGAGCGAAAGCAAAGTATGGTACCTAACCAAATGACTGAAACTAAACAAGACACAGAGCAGATGAATGCCAAATGTTCATAAATGAGTGATATATTGCATCCAGACTTTTCTGTTTATATTAATTGATAAAGTTAATTAAAAATAGATATAATATGATAATGAATTTCAAAAAAGAACACTGTGATATTTCTTGGAAACATTACTTTTTATTTGTGTTTTTTTAAACAAATGCTGTTTTTGATAGACATTCAAGCATCTTTCAAAAAAGACAGAGATTATTCATATGCAAACCTAAAGGGAATTTGGAATAATTTTCTTGCTCTGTAGGAAGATGTTCCCTAGGGAAAGCATATTTAATAGAGGAAATATGTTGATTTCAGTAATCACAGATGTTTATTCCAGTCTATTTATATTTGACTCTACATTTTTATAATGTATAAATAAATTTTGTAAAATTTGGTGCTAATGAGAGTATGTGGTGCTGATAATCTTGACTGCAGTTAGAAAAAGTGCAATATGGCCATTCTCCAGGTTTGCTTACAGGTCTCTACCCGCACACACTTTCCTACCAAACCTGTTAACATTCCTGTTATTCAGTTTCTTGGCATGTATTGTGCAAAGACTGCAACCTTACTAAATTATATAGTACTTTGGGAAGAAAGACAAATTTCTATCAAGGGTAACTTGAGATGTCTGCCCACCTAGATGAAACTTCAAGTTTCTTTGCTTCAATTGTCTTGTAAATTTTGAAATGGTTTAAAAAAATATTATCATTGTCATATATTGAAAATGCATTCTCAGAAATACTCAGATATTCATTAACCAATGAATATCTGTGATCATTCCTTTCAGGTATATTATGTAAATCCCAGAGTAACAGTTTAAACTGAGACTCGGGGGGTTTTGATTTATAATAAAATATATTTTGTTTTAAAGAGAAGATGCACAAAATACCATTATTGCTTCATTTAGACCTCCTAATTTTGCCTCATCTTAATTTTTTATTATTGTTATTTTTCATCCTCACACGGAATTTTTTTCAGTGATTTTTAGAGAGAGTGGAGGGAAGAGAAGAGAAAGGGGAGAGAGAGAGAGAGAGAGCGGGAGAGGAAGGGAGGAAGAGAGATGGAGAGACACATTGATTGGTTGCCTGCCTCTTCCACACGCCCCCACCAGGGCCTGGGATGGGGCCTGCAACTGAGGTGCCTGCCCTTGACAGGGAATCTAACCCCAGACCCTTTGGTCCATGGGCTGATACTCTAACCACCGAGCCAAACCAGCCAGGGCTTAATTTTTATTCTTTTATTTAAATTTTATGGTTTATTATATTGTGTTTTACTTTCTATCCTCAGTATAAAGTAATAAATCAGTAAATAAAATTGTTAAAATAAATAAAAGTAGAAAGAGGCTTAGAAATAATTTCTAATAACATTAATCAATACTTTAATATATCGAATGCATCCAATTATTCCCAACTCCGTTTTCTATACAGCCATTGTACAAGGTATAGATACTCTTAAACTATCCTTCATACTTAGGGTCTGTGAAAACTTCACACACAATGTTTATTAGGGAAAGATGTAAACACAACTGTCAAAACCATAGAAAGTTGCCCTCTCCTTTTTCTTACAATTTTGTAAGTTAGGAAGGTAAAAGAAAATGCAATTAGAATAATCCACTAAAAGCTTTATTTGCCACCTGCCATTCTCCAAATGCCTGCTGATAAAGTTAATTTTTAACTTGCAGATTTTCCTTGATAGCCTGGAATTAGGAAAGTTTCCCTCTAAAGTGAGGCTCCAGCTGCCACATAGGGATAAATATAGAACCAATCAAATCAAAGTTTGGCAATATGGAAGTAAAAAATGCATTTGATCTGTCCCAAAGATTTTTATTTGCATAGAAATAAAATCATTAACTCATTTGTTTTTTAAATTTTTCCAGAGCTTAATTACAGTTATTCAGTATTTGACCTGATTGTCTCTCACCCCTGGCTAGAAGGAGAAATTGAACTGAGTTGTTCTTAGGATGCTGACTACTTGCAGGTGGAATTGCTTTACAGGCCGTAAACCCAAGTTGCTATTGGACATCCATGTATCACACTGTTTCCGGGGCTACAGAGCTAGAATATACGAGTCACATGATTTTAGCAGCCCTGGACAGGGTCATGAAAACTCATGTTACGATGAGGAAAAATATCTTAATCTTTTAGCAGCAACAGTATGTAAGCTATAGTTTGGTTTTCAATCTAAAGTATCTCTTTTAGTTTTGCTCTTGGGGCAAAACTATCTACACAGGGGTGCTGGCATACAGAAACTGATTCTGTTCCATCATAAAGCTCCATGCTCGAAGCTTCTTAAAATTAAGAAACCACCTCAAAGAGGCAAGTTGTATGAACTTATGTGCAGCAATTATTTGTCATTACTCTTTTTTTTTTTAAAGAGTTTTTATTGATTTATTTAGAGAGAGAAGAAGGGAAAGGGAGAGAGAGAAACATCAATATAGGAGTGGACACCCATTGGCTGCCTCCTGCACGCTCCCCGCCTGAGGTCCAGCCGAAACCCAGGCATGTGCCCTGACTGGGAATCTAACAGCAACGTCTCTGTGCACTGAGGATATCCAACCAACTGAGCCACACTGGCCAGGGCTGTCATTACTCTTGGCATTTCTGCATATCTTGACTAATTTCATCTTCTATGGGGAAGATGCTCTAGGTTGATTAGAGCCAGGAAAATTAAATTCAGATGTTAAATTCGATACAGATTAGGTTAGTTTTCAATGGGACCAGACCTAGTGACTCAGGGTTATTTGGGTACTTGGCTACCTTCCCTGCTGTTTCTCAGAAGATGCTGCTGCTTCCTCACCAAACCAATTACTATTTTAGGAAGTAACCTTTCCCATACCCCCTGTGTGTGTGAGTGTGCGTGTGTGCACATGTGCCTGTGTTATACACCATCCTCTCCATCTCCCACTCCTAGCTAAAAACAAATGAATGACAAGGAAATCTTTACATTTATTCTTGGCATTGTTTCAAAGGTTCTCATTAAAAATTGTCTGAATGAACACATGATGACATTTTTCAATTATTTTTTTAAAAGATTGTCTATTGATTTTTAGAAAGAGAGGGGAGAGACAGAGAAGAAGAAAAAACATTGACTGCAAGAGCAAAACATTAATGAGCCTCCTCCTGCACACCCCTTCAGCTGCCTCTTGCATATCCTGCCCCCCACCAGAGATGAGCCCACAAGCGGGTGGGAGTCAAACTGGCAACCCTTTGGTGCAGGATGCCCAGCCAACCCGGCCACATTGGCCAGGGCTTCAAATTTTATTTTATTTTTTAACCAGGCAGGTAAATGCCCACGTACAGGAAGTGCTTCTGCTGCACTTTTCCTCCTGGCTCCCTGAGATCGTCTGCCTTTTCCATTTCCATTTCAGTTACCTGAGTGAGCCTCAAGTTCATTTCCTCAAAGAAAGCAGAGAAAGGGAAGCAAAGAAATAGAATGGGGGTTAGAAAATGGGAGAGGAGAAAGTAAATGGGAAAGGAAGAGGGAAAATATGTGTTTTCAGATCATCAGTAATTTCCTCAGGAGTCAACTCTGCTGAGAAGATAATGTGCTGTTCCACCAGGAAAGGAAACAATATATTTTTTGATTCTGCAAGAAATGGCATGGGGCCTCAAACAGCACTTATTTCTAGTGCCACCTGTCCTGAGATGTGAAACTTGCTTTATAAAGTTCAAGGCCTAAAACTGTGTGTAGTTGATCAGTAATTCACTCCACTTCACAAAACCCCTCTACAGTAATGACCCAGGGATTCAGTCTTCTCTTCATGCAGACTTTTAATACATGGATTATATTTTATGACCAATAACTCATTTATCTTTGCAGTAACTATATTCACTTAAACAGTATTATCCCACATTATAGGAAAAGTGATTGAGGGGAGTTTTTGATTTGCTGAAGGTCAAACTGAAATCAGAGGCAGAAAGAAGTGCATGAGGCATGAATGTGATTCCCTGACTCTAAATCCTAACTTATGATATTTCTTAGAAAAGGCCAACTTTTTTTTTTTTTTACTTTTAAATTCTTTTTTGCCTCCCTCAAAACTTGCTCTTATTACATAATTACAGCTCAAATGTCATCTTGCCATTTTAATAAACTATTAATAAGGAAATCTCAACCAGAGGCTTCCTCTTCAATGCTAGACATTCTTGCAAAGTAAAATTGTATTTTTCTCTATGAGTTTTAAATTTTAAAATAGCAGCTAAAAGAAATATGAAGTTTTATACTCAAAACATATGGAAATCAGCTTAACTGCATCCTGTTCTTAAAACTGTTGAGTAGGTGCTGGAGAATTTTTGTTTGGAGAGATACTAGGATAAATGTGAAGTATGACAGAGAAACAGTGGTGTAGTTGAAAAAAATGAGAAAAAAACCTCACAAGATACCCTGAGTTTCTTTCAAACCTTAAAAAAACTGTGTAAAAGTTTCTCTCACTGATGAAATGAGCTCTTTACATATAAATTATATTGTAATAGCAGAGCTCCTGGGTGGAAAAGAGTTCCTTCTCCTGCTGGCAAAAATTAAAATAATCACAGATGGCTAATGATCAGAAATACTGACTGACAGCTCTGAAGTATAAAATGCAGAAAAGGTTCTCAGAGGAGTGAGAATATTCTCAGGGTTTCTTAAGTCAACACTCAAAGTTGGCTTAACAACCCCACAAAGCTTTTTCTCCACCGGATATTCATATATAGGAAGCTTTCATACTATCTTAGAAAGTACCATATAGATCCTTAGAGCCTCTTCAATAAAATTAATGGAATTATTTATCTTTCTGATTTTAGTATTTTGGGGTAAAATGTAAGAATTCACTAAGGAAAAGGAGTCCAGGACACTTCCTAAAATAGTATGAAAAACTTATATTTCAGGTATTAAGAATCCAGCCTCTTATTTTAAAATGTAGATGGAAAAGGGAGATCTGCCCAGCAGAATTATCTGTCTTTATAAAAATGCCAAACAATGTTAATAATAGTGACAATAATTATTGAAGACTTGTTATGTGTCTAACACTCTTTTAAGCATGTTACTTGTTACCTCATTTAATTTTAACAAATAGCCCTGTGAAATACGTCATATTATGGAAACCAAGTGTAGAAAAAATTTTAAAATGTGGCCAAGGTCACACTGCAGCTGGTGAGTAGTAAAACAGGGGCTTAACCAAGTTTCTAAGCATACTGTTTAATCCCAATACAGCTATTGTGTTAATTATACTATCGGGATATAAATTCAAGAGCATTCATGATGAGACCAACAACAGAATATCACAATCGATATCACTTTAAAAAGACTTAAAAAAATCATTTGGTTTCACAATCACCCAATAACACACACATGGTATGACTATATCTAGTAATTATTGAACTGTGACTTGAGTTTAATTGTATTCATTTATTTACTTATTAATTTGTGAAATCAAAAGATGACTAATATATTAAATGCCTGTTGAGATTTAGCTTTTGGAGATACAAATTTATATAACATCGTCCCTGCCTTTTTAATGTTCATACTCTATATGGGGACAAGTATGGCATGTGTATATAATACATTCATACACGTGGAAGATTCAAATACGTGTGCCAAGGGTTACAGGTACCAAGTGGAGAGAGTAATTTATTCTACCTGATCACAGTTATGAAAGAAAGCATCACATGTGGTAAGGACAGGACAAGGTAGCGAGGGATGCGTGGAACTTTGCTAGAGAGGAGACAGTTGAAAGGATTATTGTGGGGTTGGCATAGCTCTGCACGTGACAACATGCTTATTGAATTAATAATCCTACATTTTCTATACCTGACTTGGTAAACTATAACCATAACAGACAAATTCCTTGGGAAATACAGTCACATTGTTAACAAAAGTTGTGGAATATCATAAGCAAGTTTTCTTTTTAAGTAATTTTTTAAAGGACCTTTGCAAAACTTTGGGTGGCAAGAGCAGAATGCTTTGGAACAAAAACTTACTGTTCTGAGCACTGGCTGAAAGAAACACAAGTTAATAACCATTTAAACGGCTGCCTTTTGATACCTCCGCCAGAATTGCTTATCATGTGCGATTTCTTCATTTGGATGTTATCCCACTGAAACATTTCCAAGTCAACTCACTGCAGCTCACAATACAATGAAATGAGTAAAAGTATTAAAAGCGTGCCCGAGGCGACAGAAACTTTGAGGTTAATTTCCATTTCTTCAAGTATATTTGATGAATGATGTGACAAAGGAACCCTAATTAAGGTTGAGATCCTGAATACTAAATAAATGAGAAGTGCCACTACATTCATCTTCCAGGGTGATCATACAGCCACTTCTGCCACTCCTTAGCTTAGCCCTTGACTTTTTGGGAAACCTTTCTCTGTACGTTTTTTTCCTCCCTCGCTTTGGCTGAGAGTAGATCATGAATATCCCACCTAGTGTTAGGAAAGCCAAAATTTGGAAAAGTCTGTCTTTCTTTGTTTACCTTCTTCTCACATACTCCTCTATATCAAAAGCAAACACTTTATTTTATATTTAATCTCAAAAACAGCTTTACCCTTAATATGGCAGTTCCTGTTTCTTCTCACATTACAATATCTAAAAGCCAAATTATAGGATGAACCTTGAACTTCTAAAAAATAAAACATAAAGCAGTTAGAATACTCTCAATAAAAGTTGGCTATTTAATAATTCCATTTCATTGTTACTATTATTGTTGCTATTATTATGAGTTAATTAGTAAGGGTGCAAATTGTTTCATCTTTCACTAGCTCGGGAACCTTAGCAAGATAATCTTTGTGTAACTCTAGTATCTTGATTCTGAACCACCCCTGCCAATGATGGAAGTAAACCTACTGGCCCTAATGTTTAGGTTGAATTCTGTTATATTTTGAATATTTTCATCAAAATAGAGAATGTCCTGAGATAATTTAGTCTAGAGAAATGAAAACTAATACAAAACAACAAATGCATATATTTATAGCATCTATATTCATAATCATATTTGTCAAAAGCTGGTTTAGATACCAATGTCCATCAAAAAGTAAATGGTTATATAAATGGTGGCCCATCTTGTACAATGGGACACTATTTAACAGTAAACAGAATTTTAAAAAATTTATTTCAAACTAATATAATTCAGCTCTAAAACCTGATACTTGATTTAGTCTTTAGAATATTTTAAGGTATGTTTTGACAACTTTGGTGTATCGGGAGGACACCCTAACCAACTGAGCTACCCAGCCAGGGCAGCCATCATTTCCTTTCATTTTTTTACTACTTTTTAAAAATTCAACAATTACAGTATTTAGGTTCAGAAAGACAGTTTTATATTTTCCTTGGTGCTGTCATTTGTTTATTGTCTGTTCAAGTTTTTCTCTCCCTCCTCCATTTGGTTCTCTGTGGTGGCTGATCTTCCTCTCAAGCTACTAAGCTCCTTAGTGATCTTATTTCTTGTTTTTATATTGTCATTGTTGCTGGCTTTTTCTGCTAACTAGGAGTATCTTTGATGGGCGTATCCCTTAAATGTTGGAAGGAGGTGGAAGACTGATACCTTCAGCAGCTGCCTGTCTTCATTTTTCCCTAGCCCACTCTGGCTGGAGAAAACATGCCTGGTCCCTATGTTCTTTCTATTATCCTAGTCTGGAGAATTGAAAGACTCTACATACAAACTCATCTCCTGCTCAATCTCTTGAGTTCCTGGGAGCCTATACATTTTCAAGCAGGGCCAATAAACATCCAAGATGTGTGTTGTGTGTATGAGAGAGAGACAGATGGTTGTACACATTTGGCGGTCCTCACATCTTTGAGCACCTAGCTCTTCTAGTACTATATTTAGATCCCATCACGAAGCTTATTATAGACCACCATATTTCTGACTTTCTTCTAAAAAGAGAAAGCCCCACAACCCCAATACCCACACCAGTGCTGGTGGCTCCCTAGGAATGATCACATATTCCAGCTGACTTGACCAGATCTACCTAGTTCAGTGGCAGTGAACAATCAGGTATAGAAGCATAGAAGATTCATTCAGAACAGGCTACTACATTGCCAGTATCCTTCTTTTTTTAAAAATAAATCTTAAAAAAGAAGACACATAATAAAAAAAATATTTATAATATTTGTATTAAGTCAGAATACCATAATATCAACAAACACTAGAAAGTTGCAAGCAAGGTGGAAGGATGTAAAAAAGTACTAATTTCCTTCTTTTGCATAGGAGAAAATCAATAAATATGAAATCATTCATGATACTTGTAATTAATCAAATAAAGTAAAATTTTTTTAAATGTAAAGGAAAACTTTAGAATTGGAAATAAGATGTAGACATTCAAATTTCTATACAAATATTTCAAAAAAAACCCCAAACATATATTTTTCAGAAAATATTTATCAATGATTAGTCCCTGATATGGTATTACTACTTAATAAGACAATCCTACCAGACCTACCAGTAATAGGGAATTATCATGGGTTTGGATTTTTCTTCCTTTTAAAATCATGTCCCTGCCAATACCATCATCCTTGGACTCAAATGTCATATGTCTAACACAGAATTTTTCTTAGCATTGGCTATGAATAAGGATCATGCTGTACAATAAAAGAAGAGAGAAAATGAAGTAGGAATGTACAGGAAGAGACACAGTAAAAAAATAGGTTTACATAAGAGGGATGTTGAAAGCCACTAATAGGTTGAGTCACAGCAACTGAACCTATAATTTAAACAAACCAGAGTATCTACCTTTGTGGGTTTTCATTTGTTAATTGGATTCTTTCCTATGGTAATTGTATATATGGATATCAGAGTTTCAATGCTAGAAGTCAAGAACCATTGTACTAAATATGTCAATCATACCAAAGTTCATTCCAAGAGAAACAGGAGAAACACCCGTTTTCACACTTCTCTCTGAGAGATCAACCTAAAGAACATGTGTGGTCCTGACCTTCCTATGCACTTTGGATAAGGGATTAAGGCTTCACACCAAAAATGCCAATCCACTGGTCTGCATAAGTGAGGGTTGGTGTGGTCATTATAGGATTAGTATAAGAAAAGCTTTCCCAGTGAACCAATTATCTAGTTTTTACTTTTTGGGGGTAGAAAAGGAATACCTGAATACTACATAGGATGGATGAGAGAGTCAGAATTAGGGGCCTTTTGCATCCTGAAAGCACCAAGAAAGTTCCTAGCAGTCTCTAGGCCTGAGAACTGTTATACCTTTGCTCAGTTTCATGACTGTTTTTTGTGTGAAATGCTGATTTCATATCTGACTTGGAAAAGAATATTGAACTGTGTGTGAATAAGAAACCTTTGAGACTGCACCATCTGGAGCTAATATTTGAAGTGATTTACACATGAAATAGAAAAAGAAAAACAGAATTCACATGAAGTTATGCTTTAATTTTGTAAAAAATAGATTAACAGAATGTATTTACTGCCTTCAAATTGTAGCTAGAATGTGAATTAAAGTTTACTTGCTTATATTTTTAGTTATGTAATGATCTGTAAACAAAAAGTGACTCAGATTTTGAGGTATGATGATACCACTTGACTTACTTTTGGGCATTACTTATCATTTGACTATCACCTATTCTACTGTAAGCTTTCTCTCTTCCTAATTCATCCACTACAAATGTATATTAAGCCCACTAAATGTCATACATTGTGCTAGTATTTGAGGAGCCATAGTATTTCTAGACAATGGTCTCTACCTTTTGGGAATAAGAAATTAGTTAATAAAACAAGCATTAACCAATTATTCCTACAATTATACAAAATATATGCTAAGGAAGAGTGGTACACTGTGTGATAACAAATCTAAGAGGAAACTGTATTATTGAGAAGTCACCAGAGGCTTTCCAAAATTGGTGATTATTATGCTGAAATTGTTGTCTAAATTTTTTTATCCCTATATCTTTCTACAGAGTGTATCAGCCAGGTCAAGCCTTAAACCAGATATTGCCACTGTTGTTTTAAAGAGTAAAACTGTATGAATAAAAATATACCATCTGTATCAAGAGCCACAGGTCAGCTTGAAAATGTGGGCCACAAAGCCTTTGCTATTTTTATAAGAATTTCAATAAAGACCATAATTACTGATGTCATATATGTTCATCAGAATTATATGACTATTGAATAAATAGCATCACTTTATTGATTTAGAAAATTATGTAAATTATTCTGGGGAGTTAATTCTCCCTCTTCTTGAGGGAACTTCTAGGAGAAGTATGCCATGCGATTCCCAATCCAGGAAGTATTTCAGTTGTTCGTGAATCACAATTATTTTTCCAAATTGATTCTCCCTAAACCATGGGTAGTACAGACAGGAAAGAGCCTGTTTCAACACTTAAACTTCACAGCTGTTCCACTCCCAGAGCCCCCATTCAACAATGCACAAGCACATATACACATAAAATTTAGTTTTTTGCCCTGATAAATGTGCCCAGATATGTCAAGGCAATTGGAGTTCCAGAAGTCTACTGTGCTTCACGGAGAGCTGGTCCAGAGGCTCCAGAAAGCAGAAAGAACTCAGTTTCTGTTCCAGTCACTTCTCTGCCCTCTCCCACATACCTACCATACTAAGGTTGGTTGCCTGGGTTGCTTTAGTCTCTCTTCCAGGAGTGAATGGAGCTTTATATTCTTTGCTTTAATTCCTGATAGAAACGTAATTTCTCTGCCTCACAACAAGCAAGAATCCCTTGAATCACCCTAACTGGATCAGGTCACATGGCAATGACTGTCCTGGGAATGGAATGTTTTGATTGGTTGAAGGTATCAAGCCCACCTCCAGAAATGTGTAGGCTGCCTGGAGAAGATGAAAACCTAAAGGGAAATGCAGATGCTGTTACCAAAGGGATAGGGCTGGAATGGACTCTGGAACTGACATTCAACAACATCCACTATACCAGAGAAATGATCTGCTCTCAGGGTAAAAAGAAAGGGAGAGACTCAGTTTGCCATAAAATTTTCTTCCAGTATCTCCCTAGGTTACTGAATCTTCCCACACAACTGGGGGCCCAAACTGACAATTATATCTATCTTTGACTCATTAGATAGCTCTTTTTAAACCCTTGTCTGCCATCTTTTCAAATCCTTTTCTGCCAAAGCCTAGTGTTAGCCAATGCCAGCTATGCTTACTCTTGACACTTTACAATCATAGATTTTAAATTCTCAGCTTGTTTAATTATCATATCAGCAATGGCATCACATATTCCAAACAGCCAGCTAATGAGAGTCACTGGCAATTTTGAACAGGGAAATGTCGGTCAGTTTTTCAGCACCTATGTAATGAGATTAATAAAGTATCCAAAGTCATTACTTTGGGGGAAATTGAAGAATGCATTCTTCACCTGTTAGAGACCACATATTACAGTGGTGTATTCTTGAGGAATAAATCAGTGACTGACTATACAATATAGAAATAGACATTCCAAGGAAGTCCAGGACATCTTACAAGGGATGCCTTGACTACATCTCACAGACTAGTATTCTGGTGGCAACAATATCATTTTGGTTAAGACTAATAAACTAAGGTTAAATTTAACCTTAGTGAAAAGGGGTTAAATTTATCCTTTAGAGATGGCACATGAGAAAGTAGGAAGATTATCATGCATCTTGCAGATGGAGAGCAAGTCTTTTAAACAGCAATCTCTCCTATGAGCAATGGAAAAGTGGACACCATGAAACTGTGCAAGTAAGTTGGCTGAGGCTCAAAGAGGTAAAGTAACTTGCTGGATATCTCATGGATTATAAATGATAGTCTACAACAACACAGGGACCAGATCTCAAAATGAAACTGATATTAGAGAGGGAGCAGAGAGGAGAGAAAAAGAAATTAAGTAGCTCTATCTGGCTCAATATTCCATGCTCATGTTAGCACACCATGCACATAAATGTTTTGCTTTTTCTCAGTTAGCTCAACAAAATAGGCCTTTTAAATAATGTGTCTGCAATTGTATCCTCTAGAGGTAATCAGCAGCTTATTAACCTTAACCATAATAACACATTATCACTATTTTGTTTTAGTCGGCTAATTTGTAAAACAATAGTGAAGATCCTACCCAACACGTAAGAATTTATTCCTCAGTTACTGGCACTGAATAAATACAGTGACCCTCACTGGAAATGTCAAGGACTTGGGAAGGAACTGCAATATACCACGGAGGAAGCAGTCAGGGAGTTGAAGAGCTCATGAGGAAGTCAGAGTTAAAAACAAACATGGCTCAACTATTAGATGTAAAGTGATGGCAATCAGAGCCAGCCTCAGTGTTTGGAGTGAAGGTCAGTTTGATTTCCTCCAGGGTGTTATTTTCTTTTGCTAAACCTAAGAGGGAATGAGCTATATACCTGGAGGTTTGGTCCACGAGCATTGTTGCTAGTATATCTCCTTCTGGTAGCTAAAGGGAAACTGAGGGTCTATTAAGTAGTGTGTAAACTAAGCAATGATTACTTTATTCTCACAAATAATCAGTTGCAAAATTTCTTTCAAGTCCAACCAAAAAAAATAAGATACTTGAGTTTCCAGATCTTATCTTTTATATCCTTGTTGTTGTTGTTGGCTCAGACTAAAAGCAAGGATCTAAAGCCGTGAACTTTATAAAGCAAACATCTATCTTTGACTTGTAACTAACTGAAAGCCACTACTCTTTGTGGCAGGACTTCTCTTCTTTGAAGTTCCTAATCTTCCATTAACACTAAATTGCACACACACACACACAAAAAGACAATATCAGTGAGAGAGTAATGGGTAATGGGTGCTTTCTGAGAAACAGTCTATACGTTAAACACTTGGTCATCGCCAAACCCAAGAAACCCTTAGAATATCTGCATCCACATTTTCAAATAAAGTATTTGAGAGAAACACAATCACATCAAAGATATTTATCAAATCTTCCTTTTATCCCCCTACTCAACCTACTGTCATAGTTGTAAGGCATTGTTATCTATGCCTGGAGAGCTGCCTGGATTTACACCCACACTGTCAGCTTGCGGTTGTGATTCAATAAATTCCTTTTAAACATGCTGACAGCTCAGATATTTCTAAACACGCAACAAATCATCTTAGTCTGGAACTAGAACCCATCAACAGTTTGCCAAAGGCTTCAGAATAAAGTCCACAGTAGTCAACATGACCTTTTAGGTGACCCTAGAATATCTAACATCGTTTCAAATTCTCCACTCACCATAGCATTTTTATTTAATATAATCATATCACTTACTCTGTTAGAATTTTCTACTTTTCTACTTGCTTTTCTACCCTGTTGAAGAAAAGGCATGGATCTTATTCTGGCATATGATTAAATACTTAGTGCTTAGCACTGGATAAATAGATAAGGGAATTAACTGATTTGAAGGAAAAATTGGTCATTTTTTTCTGTGTCTTTATTTTACAGAATTAAGGGGAGCAGGATATGCCACCACAAAATGTGCCACTTTGACATGTGAATTATTTGTGCTGAATTCAATCAAGGCCCAGCAGGCTCAGGAAAAGCTTTTTATCTCCCCTTTCATTGCCAAAAAAAACTTAGAGATAATTTTCTCATCCTAGAGACTTATCTCCACGGCAGGGGAAACATCTGTTTATTGGGCTTTCGCTCTCCTCACCTTCCCATGAATTGTCGTCTTCCCCTTTGAGCCCAGAGCCCTAACCAATGCCTGCGCTGGGAATGGTGCATAAGCCTCCATTGCCCAACCGCCTGTGAGTCTCATGTTTTTATGAGGCTCCTGTACATAAGAAATTAAATTTGTTTTCTACTGTCAATCTGTCTTACAGCAATTTAATTATTAAACTAGCCAAAGAAACTAGAAGGGAAGAAGAAAAATTATTCCTCCCTTATGATAACTTCTACAGAATGAGAAGACACAAAAAATAATAAAAGTTGAAGGTGGAAGATAAAATCTTTCTGATGTTTATAAAAATTAGAGCACAACTGAAAATTTCTTGTTAAAATTTGGAATTACTCTTCCAGGTGTCAAGAATGCTATTTGCTTTTACATTTGAACACCAACAAATGGATTCAGAATCATAATTCTGATGGTGTAGATTGGCCATTATAAAAACATTATGATAAACACATACTGAAAACAATTATCCAAATTGACATCCTGGCTCTACTTCTCCCCCCCCCCCCCATTGTATTTATGCTCTCTTTTTTTATATATTCAGGTTTAATTTAAATACAATATGTAGATTTTAAGTGCACAGATCTATGAATTTTGACAAATGAATAAACCATTATAATTAAAATATAGAACATGTCTACCACCTCGAGAAATTTCCTTGTGCCCTTTTCTAGTCAGTGGCCCCACTCTCATTCCCAGCCCAATTCAACAGTTCTGGTTTCTATCGCACAGATTAATTTGTCTATTTTAGAAGTTCATATGGATTAAAGCAGAGTATACAGGGTGGGGCAAAAGTAGGTTTACAGTTGTAAGTATGTGAAACACTGTTTATTCTTGTATTATTATTTATTAATTATCGAATTGCTTTCTATATGAACAACTGCAAATGTACTTTTGCCTCACCTTTTATAGGTTTGGAACTACTCTTTGTATGTGCTCTTTTGTACAACATTATAATTTTGAGATTCATCCATGCTGTTGCTTATGTCAGTAGTTCATTTCTTCTTATTGCTGATTAGCATTCCATTGTTTATCCACTCACTTATTTATGAACATATAAGTTGTTTTCAAATATGACTATTATGAATAAAATTGCTGTGAACATTTGTATATAAGTCTTTACGTGAACCTGTGTTTACTCTTATTTTGGGTAAAAACCAAAGAGAGGAATTGCTGAGTCATATGGTATGTTTCGCACTGTAGGAAAGTGTCAACCTTTAGTTTCAAAATGGTCTTAGCATGTTACTCATTTAGCAGAAATATATGAGAGTTCCAGTTTCTCTAAATTCTCACCAAAACTATAATGTTGTTCCTTTGTTTGTTTCTTAGGTCTTTCAGTGAATGAAGATTTATTACCCCCTGGCAGGTATGGCTCAGTTGGTTGTGTATCGTCATGTGCACCAAAAGGTTGCTGGTTTGGTTACCAGTGAGGGCACATGTTTGGGTTGTGGGCTTGATCCCCAGTAGGGGCGTGCAGAAGGCAGCTGATCAATGTTCCCCTCTCACACTTATGTTTCTCTCTCTCTTCCTCTCCCTTCCTCTCTCTCTAAAATATAAATAAATTAATTAATTAATTAATTAATTAATTTTTAAAAAAAGATTTATCACATGGTGATTTTAATTCACATTTCCCTGATATTGTTGACTGATATTGTGGAACATTTTGATATGCTTATTAGCCATTCCTGTATCTTTTGTTCAAGCCCCTACAAAATATTGTATTGAGTCTAATATCATTTTGTTATTATTATTAGAGTAGTCCATTATTTGTTCTATATCTTTTGTCAGATACATGCATCACAAATATTTTCTCCCAGTTCCTGGCTTACTTTTTAATTTTCTTAATATGACTATTAAAAAGCAGATTTTATTTATTTTTTATTTTGGTAAAGTACCTGGCCCTTTCTTATATGCAGAATTACCACAATCTCTATAGAGATAGTGGATTGTCTGAAAAATAAAATTTTTCATTTTGTTTCTTGAACCAAAATTTGATATAGATCCTCAATTTTTCTATGCCATGCATTATTATCATTATACTTTCTATTTTATTTAAACTATTATAATAACATATTTGCTTGGATTCTATGAGAAAAAATAACTGAATTGCACCAAAAACTAAAACCAACTTTAAGGAATCCATAAAGATTTTGGATTTTCAAAGTTAGATGACCTATAAAAATCAAGAGACATTGGATAAAATTATATCTACTTGATTTAATTTTTATATTTTCTTCATAAATATGAATTTAGATTATCCTGAAACTTGTTCTTATATTTAACCTGTAATAAGAATTGTTATCAAAAAATTTTACACAAAAATGATAAATAACCTTGGTATATTAATGTACCAAATAAATTTTGAAGTGGGTCATTTTAGACAGACTATCATTTTTCAAAAGTGGGTTACTATAGAAAGAATACAGTGAAACCATGTTTTATTTTTGGCACTACATTAACTAGCTATGTGGTCACTGGGGTCCTGTAGCCTTCCTTGGTTCTTAATGTTGTCAACTATAAAATGAAGGCAGAGATTCTCAAAGGCACAGGTACTGGGATCATTTTAGTACTCACATTGTTGGAAAATAGCTACTTTCTATGTTCTATTATATCTAAATGTATATCTATTTCTGATATGTGATTGCCATGTTTAGGTATATCAATATCAAATAATACTTAATATCTTTCACAGAGAATTATTAAAAATCCAAATGTCTTTTCTAAATCTACCATTCCCTTGAATAGTAAGAGTTGGAAAATGAATGCATTTACTGAAAATAACCCCTGTAATATGATTTATAAGCTCTAAGACAAATCTGTTTATAAAATTAAAATACAGGTTTTGATGAAAATAAAGATAAAAATGTACCCATAAAGCGATGTTTTAGAAAAATAGATATGTGCATAATTTATGGTGATTATATACATGCTTCCTTGCCACAGACAGCTGTCTAAGGTACACTTAAATGTACACTATACCCACTATTTATACAAGAATATTGTATCTGGGGAAAGAACATCGTTGTGCCAATTTCTGAGTTTTCAGCCATTCACTAATAATTACAGGAAACATATTAGAGTTACTGTATTCTCCTTTTTCATGCTTAAGTAGATACCCTCTAAGATTATCCTGAAGGACTCTTCTCTTCTTTCAAATTTGTTCACTTAGGCAGCTCAAGAAAAGGAAGAACTCCAAGGTAAAGTGCATGTACTCGAATCAAAGGTAAGAATGAAATCAGGAGAAATGTCTGTGTGGAGGGCTCACTGGTTTAAGTCTATTTTATTTAACAGGAAAACAACAAAAGTTATATAAAATATAAATAAGATATAAATCATTATACATTTGTTGGCATATCCCTTAGAATTTTAATTTCCTACCAGGACTTAAACTGTTTTTATCAGGGTATTGTCTTAATATTACCTGTTTTTTGCCTGACAGTCAAAACAAAACATGGAATATCACTTCTATACAGAGCAAGTAAAAGCTGGGGGCAGGAGGGAGGAATCTTACTTTGATAAGATACAGAATAAAACAAAGACATTTTAGTATTAAAACTAGAAACTTGTGAAAATGTGAGCTCTTTCTTTGACAATGACAATTTAAAATAGGTTAAAAAGTTATCTATGGTAGAAGGACACAGACTTTGAAAACTATTAAATGAACAATTTTTTTCTATGAGATCTTCCAACATTGTTAGCCAGCCACAATAGTAACAATTTTATAATTATTTATGTAATCTAAAATAAATTAGTTTATTTTAGTATAAATCCTGAAGTCCTTTTAAAATTTAATCACTCTTGGCTTCCAAGTTGATAAATTCTAACGACATCTAGCATAGAGCAGTGACTACAGGCTTTCCAGGAAGTAAGGGTACAGAGTGAGTTTTGATATCCATCTCCAGTTTGTCTGCACTGAAGAGATGGTGGTAATTTGTAAAACTCATCTTCCCTGGATTCTCAGTTCTGATCCCTTCATGGCTCAGTCACTGCTTTCGTGGGGCAGAGCCTTTGTGTACATTTTCAAAGTGATGCCTGTGACTCAGAATCTTTATCAGGTTCTTTGCTTCACTCAATGACATTTCTCAAAATGTTGGCTCTGGCTCCCCAGTTCACCAGTTTTCTTCCCACTCTAAAGCTGTCTGTCCTTTATCTGCACTCATTCTGCCAATATAGCATTGATCTGTATAGTGGAAGTAGCAGAACAGTTAAAGGCCTGTGGTTAAACGAGGCCTTTTACATCAATCTTACTGCTCCTGTAACTTCCCAATCTTACTGTCCTATAAAATGACAAAATAATTCTTCTGAGGCCAATGTTGTAGCTACAGTGGATAATAGATGGAAATATAATGTTAATCTTATGTTCCTCAACCTCCTCTATTTTATACTTTGATCCTCTTTGAAAAAGCGTAATACCCTTTTTAGTTATAATGATTAGTCTTTGAAAACATACAGATTAGAAATAAGATGTACCTTTTCTTCTAAGAACTACACAAATACATTTCTTGCTAGAAGGACCAGTTTCTTTGGTAGGGCTGGGAGAAAAAAGAAGTCAGAAAGAAATAAGGTCAAGAAGGGCAGGGATACCACAGAATGGTACTGAGTAAGCAGCTATGGTCTGTGTTGGGAAGGGGCAGACACAGGTGTCCCCATTTGCCTTGCTGTTTCTTTTCTCTACCTGTCACAGCTTACATGTGGGACATAGTGGACGGAAAGTATATTTTCACCCTACAAATGTGTTCCATGATGAAGAAAAGTCTGGAAGAAAAGAATATAAAATTCTAAATGAAGTTTGTTAAAAAGGAAGGCTCTTTTTTTCTCCCCTCCCTCCCTCTCTTCCCCACTTTCTTCTGTTCATGTGTGAATATAGCTTTCTTTTATGTCAGAAATAATATTCTGCTTTAACAAATTTAACAAATATTATTCATAGCTCATAATTATAAAAGAGGGTGGGTTGAGTTATCAACTGCTAAATCTGTCCATTCACTTTAAAGTAAAACTTCAGATCATCGACGCTTAAGATTAGGTAAAGCATTGTTTTATGGGAAAAATGGATGCTCACTGTGTTAACTGATTATTTGACATTTCCCTAAATCACAAGTGGTGGGAATGTGGCATGGAATCAAATTTCTAAAGCCAGCTTTGTAGTTGATGATTTGTTTGGAAAACCTAAATTGATGGTCAACTCAGAATAGGAACACAGACCCCAGTTTATCCTGCCATGGGCTTGCCCTCCCTTCATCCAATAAACAATGGGTTAGGTTTGAATAATTGATCTATATTGATTTACAATAAAATAGCAGCATATCTCAACATCATATAAGATTTATGTTTTTATTCAGTGTTTATGTTGATATTTTAAGTAGCAAGCACATCGCACATTGCTGCGTAGTGACAAGACCAAATGCACTTTGGCAGAGCTTCAGTATAGAAATTAGAAGGTGTTGATTTCATTACCACTCTGGCAATACATTTGAAAGAGTGTTAATGACTATTAATGGCCTAGTCCTCCGCCAGAAGAATGCCTGAAGTCAGTGAAAGTGGCATTTTATCTGCTCTTAAACATGAAAAACAGAGAGCCTCCTACAGTTGCATTTGTAAGTACCTTTCCTGCTCTACAAATAATCACATCCCCCACTTAAGTGAGCTTTTAAAAATGTTTAAATTCAAGGCAAACCCAATTTCTCCACTCAGGAGGTTTTGCCCCTTCCTTTTGTTTATAACAACTAACTCATTTGGCTTTAGTTGAAGGAAAATGAGAACAACATTTATTTTCAAAGGATGTTTTGTCTCTTTTCAATTTTGTAATGTAGAAAGTATAGAAACTCCACTGTTTTCGGTGGGTTTTTAAAATAGTTATTTATTATCTATTCTTATTTATTTATTTTTTTGAGATACGGATGAGTCCACAGAATCTTACATGGAATGTACCTTGACTCAATCCATGTTTCTGAAGCCCACATGTTTTCAGGTTTTCTTTTTTTTCCCCCTCAAATGATTTTTTTTGTCCCTAGAGGGTCCCAAATCAACAAGTTATTAGATGAGGAATAGAAGCTTCTGTTTCAGAAAATACGACTTCAGCTAGACAACAGAAAACAGATGCCAATTATTTGCCAATGGCTGCTGAAAAACAAAACATTTGATGACATTTACTTTGCCTTAGCAGAACTGCTGCCGATGCCAGAGAAATAGAAACTGGTCAAATTACCAGCAGCCGATTTTAAAATGTGGGGTATTATGATTTGGAATCTTGCTCTACAATTGGCCATTCTGTGACCTACATATTTCTTTAAACATTGATTCTCCATGCAACCTGTTTTAACACACATATATAGGAAGAATATGTGTTAATTGATATGTATAATTAAATATTTGATATATTTCAATATTTTATTTATTGTCTTGTAATTCCACTAGATTTTTTACATAAGGATAAAGGTAATTTTGATGTTTGCTATCTGAAAGTGATTTCCTTGACATACATTTTTATTTCATGAGCAAATACTTCAAATTCAACATCTTTCTTACATTGAATCCAGCTGAATTATTCATTGTTAATGTGATGTCACAAGCACTGTTTAAGTATTTTTTCTCAGTAGTTAACAGACATAATTTAGTCATAATCAATATTCATCTAGCTGCACAAAAATATAAATTTTCCATATATTTTTTTTAGATTAAATGGTTCACCTTTGAGACACATTTCTGAAGAAATAGCTCAGGATGATTTCACTGAAACAAGCAGTATGTCAAATAAATTTCTATTTTCATCAGTCAGGAGATCTAGATATGCAAATAAAGTTTTTTGAAAAACACATGCAGTATGTGCCTAATTCTTCTCTTCATAGTGATTTGAGCTATCTTTTAGGGTGCAAAGAAAAGCAATTAATTCATTTTCCTTGATAGTACATTTACTACAAGCAATGGTGTTACAAAATCTGTGATAAGTGACTACATTGCCTCAAGATGTGTCCCGAGTGACTGACAAGTGAACTAAATCAGGGATAGCACTTATATCACTGAGTATTTATTGAAAATACCAGCTGAAAAAATCATGATCAAAGTGGCTTAAGAAATGTTTTGCTTCTTAGTTTTTAATATGTACTTGAATCACCTGCAATCTTGTCCATTGAAGGTTTGATTCAGTAATTCTGGGGTGGGCCCTGAGATTCTGCATTTGTACAAGTTCCCATGTGATAATTTCAAAGCAAGTGGTCAGTGGACCACACTTTTACAGGCAAGAGTGTAGATGACCTACAGTGGGGCCATTCTTCATTGAACACTAGAAATTTTCTGAGGTACTCATAGCCAATCTCAATATTCAAGGTGATTGACTAACTTGCAGTCAGAACTAGAGGAAACCTGGTGTATCCCATTTCAACCTACCTCCTGGTTCCAGTATGGATGTTAAATGATGGACTAGGTAAGACATGAACCTCCTCTTTATTAAATTCAACAGTACTAAGACTTTCCATGGTGTGTGTCTGTGTATGTAGATAGAGCATCTAAAGCTAGAGGCAGACAAATATGACAATATTATGTCATGATTAGAGAAAAGGGAAAAATATAATTGCACCCTCAGGTATGATCCAACTGAGCAATGCAACTGGTTCCCATCAGTATGTCTTCCTATGTTAGGCATCAATCACACTGAACACCTGGATAGCTATCAGAGCAAAAGAAAAGGAAATTTAGTCACATTTTTGTTTTGTTTTGATTTTTAGAGTGAGAGGAAGGAAGAGCGAATTCACATGAGTCTGCTTATACTTTTCATCTATAGAAGTAAGAGTTAATAAATGAATATTGTTTTAAAATGCTAAGTTTGTGGTCATTGGTTTTGTAGCTGTAGAAAACCAATACAGCCTATAATTTAAAAACAGATTAACTAGTGCTCACAAGGATAAAGAAAAACTGGAACCCTCGTGCATTGTTGATGAGATTATGAAAAGTTTGGTCATTTTGAGTAAAGTTTGGAAGTTTCTTTAAGAGTTAAATAGAAATGTACTATAGGACCTAATAATTCCCTCTTATGTATTTTCCCAAGGGGAAATGAAACCTATGCCCACATAAATATTTATATGTGACTATTTCTAAAGACATTATTCATAATTGCCCCAAATTAGAAAAACCTAAATCTCTATTAACTGGTGAATTAATTAAAAATGAACTACTATTCACCAGTAAACAGGAACAAACTATTAATAAAACATGTAGATGTTTTTTCTTTTGGTTTTAATTGCATTTCACTAATAACTAAGAAAGTTGATCTTTTATATGTGCTAATTTTTGATGTGTATCTCTTGTTTGATGAACTGTTCAAATTTTTAATCTATTTTTACTAGGTTATTGTTATCTTATTATTGAGTTTTGAGAGTTTTTAATATATTCTCACTATGATTATGAGTTTATAAATTAGGAGAATGTAGACCAGTAGCCTACTTGTATGGCTTGATTTTTGAGAGACCTATTCTCTATAATGGTTGTGGTGCTGCTTACACATTCATCTAAAATGATCAAAATAATCTCTTCCTGTCCCCCCTCCCTGAGATTGGTCAGTTTGTTGCATGCTTCCATGTCTCTGGATCTATTTTGTTTATCAGTTTATTTTATTCATTAGAATCCACATATAAGTGAGATCATGTGACACTTGTCTTTTCCTCACTGGCTTATTTTGCTTAGCATAATACTCCATGCTGTCTCAAAGGGTAAAAGATTAGCCAAAGAATTTATATGCAGATATGCATAACCCTTGGACACAGACAATAGTGCAGTGAAGGCCTGGGGAGGGGACCAGATGGAGGGGTCAATGGAGAAAAAAATGGGACATCTGTAATACTTTCAACAATAAAGATAAATTATAAATAAAATTAAAATAAAATGATCAAAATAAATCTGTCCTTATAATTTTTATATCTAAATAATACCTTAATAAACAGCAAAAAAAGATCAAAAATAAAAATACATAAATGGTAAAAAAGTCAGTCACATTATGATATCTCAATGCTTTAGCCTTCATGGGTTCCCCACTGCAATTAGAATAAAAGCCAGAGTCCTTCCCTTGCCCTACAGGGCCCGATGTGATATGAATGTCATCCCACCATTTGGCCTCATCCGCTACCCTTCTTCCTTGGCACCTTCCTTAAGATATTTACTGACTCTCCCTCACCCTGAAATGTCCCTCTCCCAGGTACCCTCCTGACTGCCCGGGTTCCTCATTTCTTTCCAGTATCTGCCAAATTTCACCTTATTATAAATGTCTTCCTAAATAAATCAGCAACTTGTCTTATCCCTCCTGCCATTCCCTCCCTCCTTTCACGACACATTCTTCTGAAAGCACTTACCTGTGAGCCTACATATGCGTTTGTTTGCATATGGTCTTTCTACCTTCCATTACAATATAAACTTTACCAAAGCAGGGAGTTTGTTTTGTTCACTGCTGTATTTTCAGGTGATGAGAAGAATGTCTGACACATAATGGGCAATAGCTAAATATTTGTAGAAATATTTACCAAATTAAACTAACATGCTCATTATTTTTCAATATTATTGGTTTAGTCTTTTGAGAAATTATTTCTAAATTGGAATATTTGGAGTTAAAATATGTAATGACTAGATATATTTTTGAGTGTGTGTGTATACACACACACACACACACACACACACACACACATTACGTATACGTATACATATAAGTTTTTTCCTGATTAGGTTCTTCAGTATAAATCCTGAGATCCCAAGCAATCATTTTAGAAGAGTCCTGTAGTCTCTTTTTCCCTGGAACATAAGAGGACTTCATTAAGAGAAGCTCAGCTCCTTCATTCCTGTAATTCAGGGATTATAAGCATAGTATTCAATAGCTGTGATACAGACCATGAATCTTTTACTCTAAATATTAAGTAACCATGGAATTTTGAACTTGTGAGGAACTTAAAAGACTGTAGGCAAATATAGGAGTAGCTAGCTTGCTGCCTGATTAATAACTAGCACAATACCTAGGACAATACCTAGCATAAAGTTGGTCCTTAATATGTGGTTATCTTAATGAATGAGTGATTAATATATAATCTTCATAGACATATTGATGTCAGGTAACAAGAAAAATAACAGTAAAAGCCAATATTTGTTGAGAATCATCTCTAAGCTAAATACTAAGCTAAGCATTTAATTCTTGCAAAAACCTTGTGATACAGTGTGAACAGGTTAATAAACTGTCCAACATCACATATTTAGTAAGTAGAGGAACAGACACGTGATCTTAATCCCATCTGACTGCAGAGCTGGCCTTTTCAGTCATTCAACCTTATTGGCTCAGCCTGTCCTAGTCACAGCCAAATTCCCTAAATGAGAGCATTTAGTCAAAGCACGTACCACCTGTATCTTCTGTGCCATTTCTCTGTTACCAAAGGATTTAAAATTTTAAGACAATCAAAAGAAGACCCTGTTAAAGATGCTAAGTGCATTATGAATAAAATCCTTGACCAGGTTCTCTGAGGAATTATAAAATTGGTAGAGAGCCTTATCATCTCCAGGCTTCTCTTGAATATAAGCCAGTCACTACAAAATATTTTTTTTGTTTAGAATATTATTCATTCATAATCATCCCAGTGGACAACTTCTCCCACATACCATGACACATTTTTGCAAATGAAATAGGAAATAACATAAATGTGGTATTTCCACTTACTTCCACCATCCCAGATAAAATTAGATCTTGATCATGTCTTTGTATCCCCATATCTACGTGGTTTCTTTGGTATGTACTATATTTCTTATCCCAAAAGTCTGCTTTGTATTTCTCCTCTATATCCTATTTTCAGATCTATATTTTATCACACTGACTATTTAGCAGCTTAATTTTTAAGAAGAAGATAAATTCATATGAATCTCTGATGCAAAAATTATGCATATATTGTTTGTAATTTACTAGCTGGAAGCATGCAATCTGATTTATTAGCATCTTCACTTCTAGCTCCCAAGTTATTGTATAATCATAATGACACCCAATTTATCTCAACTTTATTTTATCTTTATCAGTATTAATCCCAACGTACTGATAATATTTTATTAAACATTTTAAGGCATTAATCTTATATATTTTTGATAAAGCACTCAACTCTTCCTAGTGGATACTAAAGTTTAGCTATTAGGTCAATACTTCTATATATTAATAATATATTGTTGTTAGTTTTAAGTATATGTTTAAAATTCATAAAGTATGAAGCAAATAATGTCTCTAGTGTTGAAATCAAGGTATGAAAATATAAAGAATTACATTTTAAATAAAATAAGTTGACATTAATTGACAGTTAATTGTCTCTATGTTATTAAATATATTCAAGAGCAATAATGGAGATTTTAACCAATTAAATATTTTATCTTTTGTTCTCTCTTTCTATCACATTTTACACCTCTCTATCAATAAAAAATTTAAAAAAAAGAATAAGTGGGGGGGGAAGGAAGTAAATAATATCAGATCCTAGATTTTAAAAGGGTGGGGTAGAGAGAAAAAATTTTCTAATTATCATATTAATGAACAAAAATCACATACAGAGTATGATTGAAAAAATACACAAGATAAATGGCAATATTCAGCTCTTTCCCAGGGGAAAATGCTTGTGGAGGGAAGTGTAGTGCCTGAAAACCACACCCATGTGCCATGGAGTGCGCATCTGCTCAATGCAGGCCCAGCCAAAATCTGCAGGTGTCAAAATGCCAGTAGTGCACACAAAATGATGGAAATGGAGACAAATTATCCTTTGAAAAGTACCAATATTCCAAAAATTTGTTAATTCTGCCTGCATGAAGATATCATTTGCCTTTCGCCCCCTTATAATGCTGTATATGGAGTTTTAGAAAAGTCTAAAAAATGAACATTGAAAATTGCTCCCTCCCTGCTGTCAACAGAGCAACCAGATGACCAAGCTGTCATCTCATCAGTTTTCCTAGGAAATGTTTAGATAACACCACCATTATCTTCATTCCTCTTAAAAAAGCATATTGGAAAGATGAGCTCTTATTATTTATATAGAACTTTTGAGAGATATTTCTATGAAGTGTGCAGAAGACTTGCAAATTTTATGAATTATTGGTTCCATGTTTGTGGACTGTGAAGCCAATCAGTTACAAATTACACTCCAGATGCCACTCACCCCCTGCTCTCAGGTCTGCAAAACAGCTCTAGATGTCTTTGAGAAAATAATACCCTGAATTATTAAAATAAATTTTGTCCCTAAAAAGTCCTTTCTAAGCTATTGAGATGGGCACTGTGTTGAACAGTGACTTGCTGTCATACTGAAAAATATTGCTTGCAAATGTGATTATATACATTTTATTTGAATATCTTTCTAAATAATTTTCTAATAAATGTAATATACTTTGTATTATTGTAACACTGATAAAGTAGTTCATTTATGCCACTTATTCCTCAAAAGATCCTGAGATAGAAAGCATGACATTTTTATCTGATTACACATGTGAATAAATGTAGTGGTTTGCCTAGAGCCACACACATACATGGATTTATTATCCAATAGTCCATAAAGCTACCCGTTTAGATGAGTATGCAGATTTATACATTGTCTTTAAAACACGCACTGGCAATAAATACATACAGTAGTAGCCTGTTTACTACATAAGTAAATGAATAAATAGACCTTAGGAAAGAAGTTAAAGATAACCCAACAGATCGTGAAAAAAAAGTAGAATTCACCACTGATTTGTACAAACCGTGTTACCAGAAATATCCACCTGTGTTAGTTTTCTAGGGCTGCTATGACAAAGTTTCACAAACTGGGTGATTTAAAAGATATTTACTCTCACAGTTCTGGAGACTAGAGGTCCAAAATTAAGATATCAACAGGGCCATGCTTTCTCTGAAGACTCTAGGGAGTCTTCCTTGCCTATTCCTAGCTCCTGGTGACTTCAGGGATACTTGGCTTGTGGCAGCAAATTCCAGTCTTTGCCTCCCTCATTACATGGCCTTCTTCCTGGTGTGTCTCTCTCTGTCTGAATCGTCCCCTCTTCTTATAAGGAGATCAATCATATTGGATGTAGGGCCCACTCTAATCCAGTGGGACCTCATTCTTACTTAATTAATTATATCTCCAAAGACTAATTCCAAATAAGGTCACATTTGGAGGTTCTGTGTGAACATGAATTTTTTGGGGGGATGGGGCATCCCAGTACACAACCCTTGCCAGCTACTTGTAGAAATCCTCCCTACCTTCCACAGTGTAATAATATAGGGTCTCTTTCTTCACCTTATCTCAGGAGGCATTGGAACCCTCTCACATTCTTTTTATTTTACTAGGCCTAGGGTGTTATATAGAGGTACTAAGCAATCACATTACAGGTAAAGGAGAAGAAAGAAGAAAAGGGAGAAACAAACTGTTCCTAGTAGAACAAATTTATTATTGTCCCAAAGTACTCCATTTAAAATACTTCTTTGCCTCCAGAAATTTATCTTTCCCCAAATCCCAGCAACTCTGGAGACCTTCCCCTGCTCCACAACATAAGCTAACTTGAAAAAACTGCTCAGGATACTCAACAATAAATACATATGCATGTTTAAGATCTAAACCATTTTTTAGTAACTACTTTATGTGCATCACTACCCATGCATTTCTGTATCAATTATAGAGAGGAACCATGATTTAATACCACAAAAATGCTTTGATTCTCCCAAATATAACTGTATGCTGACCATATTTTGAGACCACTGGTCAACAATTTTAATAAAAGATAATATTTCCATTTAAAAATACTTCTTATTTGGTCTTTGCAAATCAAGGCTTTCTTTGCACTATCTCTCTGTGAAGCGTTTTCTTTAAAATCTGATTTTTAAATCAGCAAATACAATCTGCCAATAGAGTCATTTTGTTTTAAGTCTTCAATAATAGTATGGTCAAATATATGATTCTATTCCATAATTTCAAAATAGTCAATGGTGCTTGACTTGTTCTTTGTTTCAATTTTAATACCACTCAATCATAATTAATTTTAATAATCTTTGGCTAAATTAGAAGCAATGGGTAGCTCTGTAGGAAAGGAAAGGATGAAAGGCACCTTACAAAGTACCCTGTCGGTAACCCCGACCTAATTTAAGGCACACTTGATATGTAGCAGTAGACTCTGGTAAAATGGCAGGTGATTCTCTAAACAGAATAAAAGTAGCAGTTGTATCGCTGCCCAGACACTGTAAATTTGTATTAACACGGTGCTTTTCATTAGGCAATCAATAATATATTTTATTGGTTCCAGAACACTGCACAAAACCCAGTAGAAGTCGTCTCACTCCACTGTTTTGTGTGAACACTACAATTAACCAAAGGGAAAAAAAATAAATTAGTTTTTCTGAAATCTGGAGGTTTTCTACTTGTAAAAGCCCAATTACAAATTAGCAAGCTGTGAATGATCAGATTACAAAATAATCAGTCTTGAAGCAGCAAGTGCTTCTCTTGTAAAAAATCTGCAAAGATTCACAAAGTTAAAATTGTATGGTGATCGATGCCAAAGGAGATAACAATGATATAAAATATAATTATTTCTATCTCAAATGTCTATAAATTCACTCTATAAATCTTCAACACATATTTTCTGTTAAAGAAATGCAGATTTTGAAGGAAAGCTATGCCAAGTTGAAAGAGTTCTTACACATTTGGATTTCAGGTTATTTACTTACAAATCAATCTTTTTTCACTGTAGCTAATATTTCATCTTTTATCACGTGATATCATCTATACAATGTCATTCAACTTCATTTCATATCAAAAATATCATTAAGATTTCATAAAATTGGAGCATATTTGTTAATCTGCCTGTTCATATACTACTGATAACACGACATGGTTTATATCCATTGTTTTGAATTTTATTACCTCTACAAATTAATATAAAAGCAATACCAAAATTATTTCAAAATAAAATATAAATATTTTTAAAGTAAAACACGAACAATTTTATTCATATTGTTTATAACTCCCTACTCTTGAGAAATAAATATCAAATCTAACTCTTTTGCTTTCCTTCCTCTATTCTTCTTCCAAGGGCCTTTCCCCCTGAAATTGGGCTTCTACTCAAAATGGAGTATTTTCCTCACTACTCTCCTGCTTTTGCAGGTGCTGTTCCCTACACCCAAACTGCTCTGCCAGATTATGTCTGATTATTTCTATCTCAATTTTCTTTGAGGTAGAGCACATTTCTTTTTACCTTTCAGAACATGTTATATGTATCTGTTGTTGCTGAACTTTTTATAAACTCTGCACCCTTGCGGCTAAGCATCAGTGCAGGGCCTGACAAAATTTAAAGCACAAGTAAAAAAGTACTAATAGGAATTAGTGAAAGACGGCAACGGTAGCAGCAGCACAAAATTCAATCGCTTTAAGCTCCCCTATAAAAACCGGAGCAATAGGACAGTTGATCAGAAAACCCATGGAAGACACCCATCAAAACTCGATGTCACTGTAATCACAGCTGTTTGTGGCGTCAGCCTTTTTGTCGGAGGAATAAAGAATACAGCAGGAGACGTGATGTGATGCCAGTAGCCATCGACAAAGACAGCAGGTATTAGAAAATCGGAGGGGCCAACTCGAGATGAACAGCTTAAACAGGGAGAGGTTCACAAGTGACGCATGAGGGTTGTCAAAAGTTTGAAGGTGCTGAATTAGACATTTTCTTTGACAAAAATCTAACATCCACTTATGTTATAAAACCCGCAGTAAGAATCGATGGGTAGGTCTTAACAGAAAGAATATAAATAAACTTCAATCCAATAGCCAAACTTCTACTTATTAGAGAAACAAGAGAGATATCCCCACTAAAATCACAAATGATACAACTATGCTATCGTCTCTGCTACCGTGTAACTTGCCTTGCAGATACTAGTCGTTCCGATTAGACAATAAAGGAAATTAAAGGCATAAAATTGGAAGACAAGAGGTAGAAGTATCTCTATTTGTCCTACCTCAAGTGCTCTGCTTGGTAATTTGGAACTGTTCAGATATAGATTTGTTTTAACTGTATGTTTTCTTCCTGTTCTCTTTGCCAGATTATTTGGTTGGGAAGAAAAAAAGGCTAGACTACTTTTTTTGATATTTCCCTTTTCGCAAAGATTAGTGTTAACCAATTTGGGTGCATATTTATTGCTTATCAATGGCAAGAGAGTGATTACTTTAAATAGTATTCATTAACAAAAATTTCAATAGGTAACATAGTAAATATATTTAAGTATATTAAATAATTTAATTGTAAATTGATCTGACCTAATCAGTATTAGAAAAAAAAAATTTGCATTAAATATTATCAACACATTATTTTTGAAAGATTTAATATATGAGTATATAAATATTTTTATAAGAAACACACAAACTATTTTGTTAGCTTTTTTCATAACTTTCTACTCATGAGAAATTACTATAAAAATTATGTATAGATCATAAATTGAACTCCCCACTACTTGGATGGCAAAATGATATGAAAACAAAGATCATAATGAAGAATGCCTTTTATTAATGAACAAGAAAGTACATTCTCCTATAAAAATACCTTAGAAGTATAATTTTTCCCTTAGTAGATCCCAAATATAAGCCTTGCCTTGAATAAATAAAAATGCATTCATGACAAATTGAATATCTGCAAATTTTAAGTCATTGCTGCATAGCTTCTAATAGCAACTTAGGGAGGTTGTCAGGATGAGTTTAATATCCACACTAATGTAAGCTGATTTTGCCAGAATGTGACTTTAATCAGGAGCTATCATAACAACTCATAGAGGCTAACAACTTCCACATTCCGTTTTCTGTGGTGGAATCTCCTCTGAATACCCCTAGGCCACTGTTCTTAGTTATTTCTTCAAAACAAGATTATTTTAGGTTGTGAGAGAAGAAAGCTTCACTTAATGAACATCGTTTGGAGAATTACTATTGCAAGGTGTTTGGGGCTGGTTGATGGTGTTTCAGCCAGTCACCAGAGGCTACAGACTCACACACAGCCCCACACTTGCACATCTGAACTCCTTGACAAGAACAAATAAAAGAAGCCTATTGTGTTAACCACTTTTTGTGAAGAAAGCCAATTATAGCTAATTCTGTGTTGCTCATTGTACAGTTTGTGGAATAGTCAGGCAATTGTTAAACACTCATAAAACTGAGAATCAAACACCCTCAGTTTTAATCCAGGCTCCATCACTTACTGAGAGACCTTAGGGAAAGAAACTTGTGAATTAAGGAGATAAAGCACTGATATCCTCAGGTTGGTGTGCAGAATTAAAAAGGTGTTGTACATGCAGTGATTTACATTTGGAAGCCCTCCACCAAGATTTAGTGCTTGTTATTAAAGTCTTAAGGCAGCTTTGTGCAAAGCATGCTGAGATATGAACAATAAAGATCTACATAGACAGAGAGAGAGAATCTACTCATTTGTTAGGACTGCATAACAAAGGATCACAGACAGGTGGCTTAAGCAGAAAACATTTATTTCTTCTCAGGTCTGGCATCTAGAAGTCTAAGATCAAGGTGCTGGCAGGGTTGATTTCTCTAAGGTTTCTTTCCTTGACTTGTAGATGTTTGTTTTCTCCCTGTGTATACACACGGTCTTTTCTGTGTGTGTACCTGTGTGCCCTAATCTCTTATAAAGTCACCAGTCATATTGGATTAGGGCCAACTCTCATTCTTTATTTTAAATTAATTGTCCCTTTAAAGACCCTGCCTCCTAATAAGTCACATTGTGAGGTATTGGGTGTTAAGACTTCAACATATGAACTTTGGGTGATACATTCAGCCCATAACAAAGAATGTCAGGATTATCAGGGATAAAAGAAAACTGCAAGATCAGTCAGACAGCATATAGTAGAGTTTAGGACTAAGGGCCTTGAAGGCTAAAAACTTATTATGAACATTTTTAATATCTCAATTATCTTAGACAGTGCCTTACACAGAACAGGCACACAGTTCCTGTTTGTTAGATATACAAAGTTCAAGGGAACTGGATTTGGATAGGCATCCACATGTGAATATATTTATGAATAACAATTGGACTTTAAAATTCTACATATTAATATTTGTATTTACATAGAAGATATTATATATTATTAATAAAATATATGTTATATAATATTTTATTAATACAGAGTGAGGTCAAAGTAGGTTTACAGTTGTTTGTATAGAAAATAATACAATAATTAATAATACATGAATGAACTCTTTCACATATTCACAATACCCCTATTTTTGCCCCACCTTGTATATTATATATAATATAGTTAGATATCATTATTATAGAATGTGTAACATAATAGATTGTATTACATATGCTATTGATATACATTAATTTAATATGTATTAATATACTTTATATACTAATATGTAGAAGTAGAAATGCTAATTAGGAGGAACTTTTCATTTGAATGAGAAATGATAGGTGGGAGAATATATTAGCATTTCAGAGAAAGGAAAGTTGCACTCACTTAAAATTTAGGAGGTAAAATCTGCAAGACTTGAAGATGTTTTGGATGTTATGGTTCATAAAAGTAGGAATAGCTCCTACATTTCAGGCTTGTATAACTGGATGCACAGAGGTGCTAGTCTTTAAAATGGAGAGCACTGAGCATAGATAAGTTTTAGGAAAAAAATATTGAGTTCAGTTTTGAAAATGATAATCTTGAGATACATTTGAGATTACCACGTGAGTATTTCAAGTAGTATATCTATGTCCCTGGAGTAAAAGGTTCATCTAGCTCAAGAATTATATTTTTGCAAGATTATGTATAGATGGTAATTTTAGGCTTGGACAGTTGGACATTTACTGTGTTCAAGAGTACAGTAAAAATAAGAAAATATAATCCATTGTGTCAGTCTATTGACAAGATAGATAGTAATCAAATCAGCACACAAAGAAGTTTGAAACAAGGCCTGTGGTAAGCAGTGGGAGGCAGTCCATTGAATTTAGTGGTGTGAATGTTATTGATGATTGCTCTCTCTCTCTGAGTCTCTCCTCCCATGATCGTCGAACTCCTCATGCATGAGCATTGGTGTAGGTTGAAGTAAAAATGGTAGGTGAGGAGGTAGATTCTGTGTGTATACACATCTACACATAACTGGGAAGTTTGGCTTTGAAAATGGGCAGAAAACTGATAGCATGTAGCTGACAAGGGGTGTAAGGTCAAATAAAGGATGTAGATAGAAGTAGCAGATGTTCTGAACAAGTTTACAGACTCACTGGAAAGATCCAAATGAGAGCAAAATGTATATATCATGACAGATAGGATAGACTGCTGATAAATTGTAAACAGATGGGATGCAAAGCCCATTGGTAGAGCTGGGTCTTAGATGGGAAGAGGAGTGCTCCTTTGTTCTAACACGATAGAAGGAAAACAGTATGGATGCAGGTGTCAGACTTGTACTATGCTTGGTAGTGAGACATTGAGAGAGTGCTATAAAAGCTTCTAATTAAGTTAAAAAAAATAACTATAGACTCACATAGCAGTTGCAATAAAAAATAGTAGAAAGTTCCTGTGTATCATTCACCCACCTTCTCCCAAGGATAACATCTTACATAACCAAGGTACAATTACTAAAACCAGGAAATTGGCATCAGTACAATACTATTAGTAACTAAACTACAGGCTTATTTATATTTCAACAGTTGTATAGTTCATTCAAATTTTATCACATGCATAGATTAATGTAACTACTGCCAGGAACCAGAAAACAAAACTGAGCCATCCCCCAAAGAAAGTCCCTCAGGCTACCCCTTCAGAGTCACTAACTCCTTCCCTCATCCTAACCCCTGCAACCAGTTTTCCATCTCCATTACCATAACTGTCTCATCAAGAATATTGTATAAATGAAATCATACAATATGTAACCTTTCAAGATTTCTTTTCATTCAACACAAAGCCCTTAAGATCCATCCAAGTTGTTGTGTTTAGCAATATCATGTTCCCTTTTTGTTGCTGAGCTGCCCACTGTAAGAATGAGCCATAGTTTGTTTATTTACTCACCCACTGGAGAACCTATGGGCTTTTTCCAGGTCTTGCTATTACAAACAAAGATACAATGAACATTCATGGCCATTTTCTTGTGTGAACATATATCTTCATTCCTCTACAGTAAAATTCCAGGAATGAGATTGCTGGGTTATATGACAAATATGTTTATCTTTATGAGAAATTGCCCAAGTGTTTTCTAGTAAAGATTATCTGCTGAGAGTGACAGAAAAGATAGAGGAGAGAGTGACAGATATAAATATTTGAGGAAGAGGAAACCAGTTTTGAAACAGAACTAGCTTTCATATAAAACTAATAAATTATTTACCATTGAGATAATTCAAGTATATCCCATCAAAAACATATACACTGAATATATTCAAATATCATTACATTTTAAGAAGCATTTTCCATGTCTACCTAGAGTTTATCACGCGTCTGACTACCCACACATTCATCACAGGATAAATGCATAAATGAATGGAAGAAGTCTTTGCTTTAAGAGATATGTAAGGCAAAATGCTTTCTAAAATAATATGTAAATTTTATTTGTTAATCCCCTCACCAAACATCAGTGGCATCTAAATATTGCAACTATTCTGAAAAATAAAAAGAGATTGGTATTTATTTGTGTATACATTTGATATATATTATTTCATTTCTGAACATTATAAAATAGAGCAAACATTCTATTTACTTATTGATACAGTCATTATTTATAAAAATTGCAATGGTATTTAAATGATAGTGGGAAGAAATTGAGTTTATTCCAGCCTGAAGTCAACTTCCCACATAGAGCTAAAAGTATAACTTAGCAAGTGTCAAGTCATAAAACTCTTTTTGAAGAAAACACTCTAAAGAGACCCAAGGTTTGGAATGTGCCTCTTCACACAATGTTCTCTGATGCTCAAAAAAAGCCACTTTACTTTTCAACATGAGTTTTTAAGATAAATAGAAAAACAGCTCTTTTCCTTGAAAATGGGATATAGGTTAGGAGCATGACCACTTGACTGTTTATATTAAAGGCACTGAAGTTTAGAGATGAAGATTTGATGGTTCTCTTTTTGTTTGTTTTCAAAGTAGTGCTGAACAGGGCCTGAATTTTAAAATATTAACAGTTCTTTTAGGTTTCAAAAGAAATTACATCAGGAAATCCAACTTTCACTCTCTGCTGAATTACACCAAATATCATATCAAGGTGTGATCATTCTTTTTAATCCTGCTTTCTAATATATGTTTTTGGTATACATCACCCTTACACATGGATTATATACAGTGTTCCGGAAAAATTAATTTTCCAGATAATTAAAATTTTTCTTTTCCAGATCCAGAGTGTTTTTTAATAAATTTTGATACATATTTTTTCATAATATATCAGATATTTCCCTACCTCATCATATTTAAGAAAATGAAAATTATTTAATATATTTTAAAAACTGTGGGTTATTTTTATGAGAATCTATTCTTTTGTGGGAGTAGTCTGTAAAGCAGTCTGTCTGTTTTCATTTGCTGTCTTTTCTCTCATTTCAGGATACTTTTTGACAATTTGTTTGCATTAGGCCAATCAGACAGATTTGAGTTTTCTTATATGATATTTATTGTAAAGTGTGAGAACAGAAGCTAAGTTACTATAAGTAACATTCAACTTCTCTCTGAACACTTGAGAAGTCAGGAGTTACCTTTTAAATCAGGGATTCTAAATTGGCATTATATACTGGAGAATTAAAATACTGAAAAACTGACTTTACTATAAGCTGGATACCTTCTGGTGTGAAAATAAATGATCCTAAATATAACAACCACAGCATGTAATTTTTAAGGAGTCACTGAGGAATGACTGTTCAGAGTGCAATAAAAATTCTCCCCAGTGATTTCTTTCTTTTTGGGACACATTTGCTACTATGGTTTGAGGCAGATCTCTGCTTTTAGTTTTAAAAAGTCTAGCATGCCTTCTGTTAGAATCAGTCACATACATCCTATTTCTCACCCTCTACATGGTTAGCACCCTGAAGACAAGGTTTATGTCTTTATCTTTACACTGACCTTCAATGATACTTCACCAAAAGTTTATTCAAATGATTGTGGGTTGAACTGCAAAGGCTGCATTGTACCTGTAAAGTGGTGTTAGGCCAGGGAATGAGTGACCAATCCCAGAGAAACTGTCTTGTGTTCTGAAGCCTTCTGTTCTGCCCTGCAGCTCTCCTGTGTCTCAATAAAATTCTTTCCCCCCAAATTTCTACTCATCTAATGTGGAGCAAAATGAACAGCTCTTCTTATATCTAGAAAACTTATTTTATCTAAAATCCATCTTCCCAGATTCTCCCACAGGGTAGAGAGAATTCAATATAAATCTTGTTTGGGAACATTTCCCTAGAATTCCCCGACTTTATTCAAGTAGTTGATAAACTAATTCTAATATTGGGAAACATACATGTATATCTACCAAGGTATGTACAGGTGTACCTAGACACCTTCCTGTGCTTCAATACATGTGTGTGTGTGTATTGAACTTTGAACATTTATTCCAGATATTTTGCCTGTTAGCTACTTTCATTTTTGAAGGGATTTTTAATTTGTGTTTTCAGCCCTCCAAAATCCAGACTGTGGGTGAGATGAAACAAAAGTATTTCTAAGAAACACTTAAAATAAGTTGCTTAATAAGAGACCAATTTAATAGATATGAAGTCATCTCTCTATATCATGCATACCAACAAACAGAACAGAAATACAATAAAACTCAGGCCATGCTGAAAAGCCATTTGTTAGCTATTTTCAGCTTTGGAGCATGGAGCCAAACCTATGGGGTTGGAGTGCATTAAGTGAATTCCTGAAAGCTCCATCAAGAGTTTTACTTTGACATGAATATTTTGCTTCCCCAATATTCAAATGAAAGATGAGTGATGGCAGTCCAACTGGAGGACTGTAGTATAGCTTCCTATATAGCGCATGTTTATAATTTAGTTTTGAAAATATCTTGCCACTGAAGGAGGAAGGGGGCTCAAGTCAACCTCAGAGTCAGTAATGTCTGTCTACCAATTCTTAGCAAGCCAGCTCGCTTCCCCTCCCTAAAAGGAAATTGGAACCTATAATGCAAATAGAAAACTTTGGTCTCTGTGCATTTTGCATTCATTTTCACTCAATATACAACTAAGTTTTTGGCAACAAAAATCATGGCCCTTGATTTTTAAAGTAGTTCATAGATAGGAAGCAAGAAGGCTGGTTCTGACAGAAATCTATGAACAATTTAATGTGTTTGCATGCATCTTTTTATCTGAACAGAAATCCCAGATTTTCAAAATGAGCCATGATGTAGAAATACTGAGAACCAGTGCCTCAGAGCACAATAACTAATTCCTTACCCTTTAATACTTTGATTTATTTAAAGACTTTCAATATAAGTTAAGTTGAATTAAAAATCACGCAGTGAAAGAGAAAAGTAACTTCAATAGTTATCATGTCCAGCCCTCTAATGGGTTGCTGAATTCCACTTTTCAATCATATATAAACTAATTATGGAATACTCTAGAATAGAGTCAGCAAACTTCTTCTTAAAGGACCATATAGCAAATATTTTAGGCTTTGTGAGACAAGAAAAAACATTAAGGGTATTCTACAGATAAATATATAACTATTTAAATGTGACCAGTTAAAAAATATAAAATTCAAATTAGGCAGTGGGCTCAATTTGGCTTCTCTCCCTCTAATTTGTAGAACTCTGTTCTACAAGAACAATTATACTTTAAAATATTATATGGGTTTTAGCTTCATGAAATGAATTGACAGAGTTATTTCAATTTTAAAGGAAGGAAGAAAGGAAATAGTTATATACCTTCTAGCTAAATGAAGCCCTACATTAAATACTTTATGAATATTGTCTCTTTAAAAGCATAAAATAGCCTTGTTAGTAATGTGTTGTTACAGTGAAGTTGCAACTCTTGAAGGTTTAGTAATTTTTCCAAGATTATTTATTTAAATTTTTTGAGTCTAAGAACTGTGCTGAAAGCTGGGGATGCAGCAATGGAAAAGACACTAAGCCTGACCTTAATACCTATGAAGGGAGGACACCTGGTAATTAGGCAATAAAGGAGTTAGCCCATGAATTCAGCAGCTAGGTGGTTTCTGGTGACTTCATTATTTCTTTTGTTCATGTAACTTCCAAAATTCCTGGTTAACGCTAACCTATCCTTTGAACATGAGCTCAATTAAATAGTCTCCTTGGAGAGGCCTTTGCTGCAGAGCCCTTCACTTAAATTTGTCCAAGGATTATATTCTCAAACGCCTTTTTCTGCATAATGCTTACCTAAATGTGTGCTTATGCCTACCTTCCCCAGGAGAGTCCATGAAGGCTGACCTATGTTTATTCCAGCAGTGTTTGTTTCTCCAGCACCTGTTAGATTACATGCCACTCAATAAATGTTTTTTAAATGAACGAATAAAAGAAAAGAAAAATACATTTTAAATCACTGCTGATAAATATACCAAATTTAGTCTAGGTACTAAGCCTCTTTCAAAGAAAGGGACTAGGCAGACAATTTCTGCATACTTGAGAGGCTTTATAGTCAATTCTTGTGTCTCCACATGAAGAGGAATCAAATTATCTCATGAATTAATAACAAGAGATGATCTATGTATTGAGGGTGCACCACAGCTTCTGGACCTACATGGTCTGGTTTCAAATTCCACCTTTACCTGGTCAGCTGTACAACTTGGGCAAATTACCTACATCCTCTGAACCTCAGTTTGTTTATCTATAAAATATGGGGAGATAGTATCTATTTCAAAAGGTGCTGTGAGAATTAATATTGCAAAATATAGTGGCACATACTATCAATCAAGGAACGTAGTAATATGTATTTAAATGTTTTATATTATTAATATTACTGATACGATCATAATAAATTGTGTTTTGAAGATCTGTCATCATGATTTTTTTCTACTTAGGTTGACATCTTTGGGTTATATCTGAACTGTGCCAGAAAGAACCATGGAACTGATTAGACAAAACAAATATAGGACTCAAATTTTGCCTTAAGCTTTTAACACGTTTATTTTATACATGCATGTGAGAATAAACCCTTTCAGAATAATTGTTTCTTTTATCTTTATAAAAAATAAACCCAACTATATGTTTTACAGAATCTCCAATTCCTTTCCCATTGCCACTACTCAGGCTGATCTTAAATTGTCCATTATTCCCCCGCCCCCAACTATAAATGGAAATGGAGGCACTGTAGTTCCCAGAGAGGCATCTGAACATTAAAATGTAGCTTAAAGGTTAGCACTGACAGATATTTTAAGAATATATTTTGCTCCTTCATGCTGATGCAGGAAGCTTTTTGGTGTTGCATTTATTTTTAAATATCCATAGGCTTTCCCCCATAAAGGTATGATATCATTTTGGTCTTCCTATAACCATTTGTTTACTCTTTTAGTTCTACTCTGAAGAAATTTGGTGAGTGTGAAAGAACCTACCAGTTCCTCCACAGCCTGCGGTCCAGAAAGAAAGCCTTGCTCAATCACTGTAATCCAGGGAAAACCCAACTGACAGTACACTAGGCTGAGGGTGTTGCAAATGATCTATGCATGTTGAAAGGTACAACAGTTTAAATCTTGATAGATTATTACCCTCAGGGAGTACCAAATTCGCAGTGCTCACCTGACAGCCATTAAGGAAGTCTGGTTGCCTAGAAGCACTTAGTTTCTACGGTTGATGGAATGTCTGTACTTAGTAGAGTTGATGATGTTTAATGTCTAGCTCATTTTTCATTGCCAGTAGAGTGACACACGATTTCATCATTGGTTCAATATCATTCTCTTCCCCTTACAGTAGAATAGGTGAAAACTGATTTGAAATGTAACTTTTGTATTCTAATAAACACTTTTACTTAGTGTATACATTGCTCCAAGCATCTCTAAAGTAGTCAACTAGGAAACTGTGTGTCCTAGTGGTGATTGCTTTATAAAAATGCACACGTGCAATAAAGTTTTAATAAACCAGATTCAAAGGATGGGTCAAATACTAAGGGGTGATAGCCAACATCATACTCAATGGGCAAAAACTAAAACCATTTCCATTAAAAACAGGAACAAGACAGGGATGTCCACTTTCACCACTCTTATTCAACATAGTACTGGAAGTCCTAGCCATAGCCATCAGACAGGAAGAAAACATAAAAGGTATCCAAATTGGAAAGGAAGAAGTAAAACTGTCATTATTTGCAGATGACATGATATTGTACATAGAAAACCCTAAAGACTCCATCAAAGTACTACTAGGTTTGATAAACAAATTTGGCAAGATAACTGGATATAAAATCAACATCCGGAAATCAATGGCATTCTTATACACCAACAATGAACTTTCAGAGAGAGAAACTAAAAAATCAATACCATTTACCATTGCAACAAAAAAAATAAGATACCTAGGAATAAACTTAACCAAAGATGTAAAAGACCTGTACTCGGAAAACTACGTGACACTGAAAAAAGAAATAGAGGAAGATTTAAATAAGTGGAAGAATATACCATGCTCATGGATTGGAAGAATTAATATCATTAAAATGTCCATACTACCCAAAGCAATTTATAAATTCAATGCAATTCCTATTAAAATACCAACAGCATATTTCACAGACCTAGAACAAACATTTCGAAAATTTATATGGAACCAAAAAAGACCCCAAATAGCTGCAGCCATCTTGAGAAAAAAGAACAGAGTGGGAGGGATCACATTACCGGACTTCAAACTGTATTGCAAAGCCACTATAATCAAAACGGCCTGGTATTGGTACAACAACAGGCATATAGATCAATGGAACAGAACAGAGACCCCAGAAATAGACCCACGCCATTATGGTCAGTTAATATTTGACAAAGGAGGCAAGAGTATCCAGTGGAGTAAAGACAGTCTCTTCAATAAGTGGTGCTGGGAAAACTGGACAGATACATGAAAAAAAAATGAAACTAGACCACCAACTTTCACCATACACAAAAATAAACTCAAAATGGATAAAAGACTTAAATGTAAGTCACAAAACCATAAAAATCCTGGAAGAAAACATAGGCAGTAAAGTCACAGACATCTCATGTAGTGGGCTTTTCACTGATACATCTCCTCGGGCAAGAGAAACAAAAGAAAAAATAAACATATGAGACTGCATCAAACTAAAAAGCTTCTTCACAGCAAAAGAAAACAGCCTTAAAATACAAAGGAAACCCAAGGTCTGGGAAAACATATTTGCCAACGATGTATCCGCTAAGGGGCTAATTTCCAAAGTGTACAAAGAACTCATAGCACTCAGCAAGAGGAAGACAAACAACCCAATTAAGAAATGGGCAAAGGACTTAAACAGACACTTCTCCAAAGAGGACATACAGATGGCCAAGAGACACATGAGAAAATGCTCAAGGTCGCTAATCATCAGAGAGACGCAAATCAAAACCACAATGAGGTATCACTTCACACCTGTCAGAATGGCTGGGATGAACAAATCAACAAATGACATGTGCTGGTGAGGGTGCGGAGAAAGGGGAACCCGGGTACCCTGCTGGTGGGAATGCGGACTGGGGCAGCCACTATGGAAAACAGTGTGGAGTTTCCTCAAAAGATTAGAAATGGAGCTGCCTTTTTATCCAGTGATTCCACTTCTAGGAATGTATCCTAAGAATCCTGAAACACTAATCAGAAAGGATATATGCACCCCGATGTTCATGGCAGCACAGTTTACAATAGCCAAGATCTGGAATCAGCCCAAGTGCCCATCAGTAGATGAGTGGATAAAAGAACTGTGGGACATTCACACCATGGAATACTATGCAGCTATAAAGAAGAAGAATCTCGTACCCTTTGGGACAGTATGGATGGACCTGGAGAATATTATGCTAAGTGAAATAAGCCAGGCAGAGAAAGACAAACATCACATGATCTTGCTTATACGTGGAATCTAAAGAACTTAATAAACTGATGAACAGAATAGATTCAATGACATGGAAGCATAGATGAGACTGACGAATGTCAGAGGGATGGAGGAGGGCGGGTGGGTGGAGGGGGAGAGAGTAACCAAAGAATTTATATGCATATATGCACAACCCAAGGACATGGACAATGGTGGGGAGAGGGACTGGGGAGGGGGAAAGGAAGGGGTGGAACGGGTCATTGGGAAGAAAAAGGGACATCTGTAATATTTTAAACAAAAATAAAATTAAAAAAAAAAGTGATGGAAGTAGCATTTAGGCACGTGAGTCAGACACTAGCAAGCAGGATACGTCAAAATATTTTAATTTGTGACGAGACAAACATGTAAATATTAAAGCACTAGCAAAGGTGAGTTTGATTTTAAATCATTATTAACTTTGCCTGCCTGATATTTTCCATATCCAGCCCTTAAAACATTTTATATATTCATGAATTATAGACACATGCATATATGTAAAAATATATACATTGCCACCTATTAAATATATTTCAAAATACACTTAGTTTATTTTAACATCAAAGAAATCTACCTATGGACTTAGCTATAATTAATTCACTTAGAACATTCCTTTTTGAGAAAGTTTAAGTGATGGATCAAGAAAAATGTATTCTGTCCTTATTTTTGTGGTTTATTATTTTCCTAACTGATATTCCTATACCTTTTACTTCTCTAATCCGCTCATGAAATAGCTGTCGGAAATATTTCTTTAAAGGTAGTTTCTAAACCTCTTATTACATAAAGAATAAAACTGAAGGAAGTGGCATCATCCTAGCCTAGGTCTTTTAGATTCGACAATCTAGAAAGGACCACCTCGGACTTGGGGTTTTTAAGCATATTTCTGTCCCCCTGGGGCAAGCTTATTTCAGGTCATCCCTTTACCCGTTAACCCCCAAAGCATCAGTGCTGGCTAGTCTGGACACTGATCAAACAGATGACAAAAATCATGGCACACACTATCTACCACTGAAGTTTTGGTGTTGCTTGAATTTAATCACCTTTGTGCCACCGATTATTATTTTTCTTCACTTGTCAAAATGCTGCCACAATCTTTCAAAGCTTCATTTAAATTTCACCTCCACCATTCCCTCCCCATAAAATTGGAATCTTCTGTGTTGTAGCTTGTTACCTCCCTACCTCCTCTCCCCCGCCCCATCCTCTCTCTCTTCCTCTCTTTTTCTTTCTGTTTTTGTAACTTGCTTTCTGAATTTCTCGCTTTAATTCTTTCCTGCTTCCTTCCTCCTGCAGGCTCAATGCCATTCATAACTGTTGTAACTCGGCTGCACTTTCAAGTAAATTTCATATCCACCTATGGCAGTGAGACCTGTGAAGCACGCGAACTACAGTGTCCAGAAGCTTATTAGGTCTCTTAATTGCCTGCTCTATTATGCTAAAAGTCAGCTATAAAAACACCACCAACCCAGAGACCTAGTGCTTAAAAGAATCCAGCTCAGAAATAATAAAAGTATTATATAAATATCACTATTACACTGCGCATAAAGAGCCCTTATCCAATGTAATCACATTGCATCTTCATTTAGTGACATCATTTCTTCCAAACCATTCACATACCTACAAATGAAAGGGAGGTTATGAATCTGCCAGATACCTCGGTGCAAACGTTCCTGAGCCCGAGCAGGGCCAGACTCGGCTGTGCGGTTTGAGATTGGGTTTAAAAAAATAATGCAGTACATACATTAGAAAAAGGAAATCAGAGCATTAAGCCACTTATTTTACCATCTCTGATCCCCCTGAGGCTCGGGGACATTTGGTACATTTATCTTTCTTGTTAACAACAGATTCTCTCACTCCCTGCAGCAGGTGGAGGAAAGACACGGCAGAATGTTTACAGTAAGACCTGTACATGCCTTACATGTATATCTGAGGGAAGGGAAGGTCATTGTTTATTTGTTTATTTCCTCAAGTTTCAGTTAACTCTTTTCTCCAGTGCTCTGCAAATTAAATATCTCAGAGGATTTTTTTTAAAAAGAAGAAAGAAGGGAGGGGAAAAGCATAATCTCAGAGTACAGGGGAAATAGCAAAACAATGATGAACAGAATAAAATTCTGTGTGAAATAAAGAAAGCAGGTTATGCATATATTGCATTTTAGGGATTTCATCTCCTAAGTTTCCAGTTCACACTGGTTTGCATTTTAGTTTTATAAGTATCGTTATAAATTCTTATACTGTGTTGGATTGGCCTGCACTGGGATAAGTCAATGCCGGCAACGCTCCCGCCCATAAGAGATCCTGCTTTGCTTGCGTTCGGTTAGTGGTGTGACTGGTAACTTGGTCTTTCAAATTTAAAGAATCTTTAACTGGTCTATGCTTCAGCTTTCGTTATGAGTTCAAATGCTTCTGAGTGCAGATTCTCTTCCTCCTAACTACTGAAGAAAACTATACTCTTCCTAGAGGCTTTCAATGTCCTTTGCTTTTTCTCTCTATAGATTTCTGCCTAAAAATTTACAAACCATGTTTTTCACTCAAGAAACAATTCATCTCTACCAAATAACCCTCACCTGTTCTTTTACTTTTTGTTGTTGTTCACATTAAATCTCTTAGAGAAATACTCATGACATCCTTAAGTTGAGTTCTTTCTAGGCTCTCCTCAGTTAATTCCTTTATGAAATCAACAGTTTTTGATCACATAAGAGCTGTCTGGAAGTAATTCTGTTCTCAATGCATGAAAATAAGAAAACATGGCGTAAGTCTTGACCACGGGGAAACTCCAGACACACAAACAGAGTGTTTCGATATAATAATATAAAACCATGGAACGGTGGTTCTCAACCTTAGCTGTACATTAGCATCACGTTGGGAGCTTTTAATATCCTAAGGACCAGGCAGCAACCCAGCCCAATTAATGCAGAACCTTCGGGTGTGGGGCCTGTTTTATCTTTCCTGGTGAATCTTGAGACTTTATATCACAAGCAGAGTGTTTCACTGGCGAAAAAGCTGAATGAGATCCTGCTCTAGATACTTAACACAAAGCTCTGATGAAGTGCTCTTATGCATGGTCTGCTGCACTGGTCTTGGAGGTGTGGACACTTTTGATTCAAGCCACCCAGCCGTCCACCTGGTAAGACCGCCTTGATCTTCATGGAACAACTAACTGTTTCACCTCTTTGCTTTTGATGCCCAGAGTGCTTCCCATTCATTGTAATACTTCATGATGTTTACGTTTCTGTGATTGGAAATACCCCATAAAGAGGTTTCTCATTTGGATTCTGTCGACTTTTCCTTCTGCAATACTTAGGAAGTTCATCAATTTCTTTTGCATGTGACCCAGCGCCTCCTGTTGGACCTCATTTCGTTTTATAAATTCTTTCATCGGTTCTCCTTTCAGATCCAAGCCAGCATTCGCTTTGTCCAGACGTCCCTGTAACGCCACCTGTTTTCCTTCTAGACTGTCTGCCTTCTCCATCCATTCAGCTAGTACCAAGTTCAGCTGAGCTAGTGTGTGACACAACTGCTTTTCCTGTCCCCGAGAGACAGAAAGCTGTACGCACTTTCATCTCTCCTTGGGGACCACATTCAGTCGTTCCTGCGACGACCCTGCCTGCTCCCTGGCTGGCTGGCTTGCCTTTTCCATTGCATAGAAGGTGAACGTAGCCTTCCCTCCAATGCTGTGTCTTTCCCTCTGAGCTCAGCTGCTCTGTCGCCCGCAGCCCAAGCTTCTGGCCAAGGAAGATCCTCGGGTCCTGAAGGGTGGCTAAGCCCTCCCTCCAGCTCCGAGCTTAAGCCTAATGCTTTGTCACGCAAATACTGAACCTCCTTTCCTAAGGCACAGTTTCCCATTTGTGTCTGTTTTAGTGCCAACATGACTTCATTTCTCTCCTGTTGAAACATAACTGTCTTCCCCTGCGTTGATGTAACCGCATTTAAAAGCTGATTTAAGTCCCCATCTTGCCCTGTTCTTTTTTTCAATAGTTGCTCTAAAGCAAGAGCCTTCTTTGTCATTGCAACGTATTCAAATTCTTTCTCTTTCCTCGTCGTAGAAAGTCACATATTTCTCGCTCGTAGTGCTCAATTTTATGTTTCCTTTTCCCTCGATGTTTCTACTATTTTTTTTCTTTTCTTGTTCTGTTTTACACACGGCCACTTCAAAATACAATATTCTGTCCTTCGGGTTGGTTGCCGACTGCCCCAAAAGTTCATTTCAATCAGGAAATTTTTTAACTTAAAGCCATTCATCACTTTTTGCTTTGGTGAAGAGCTCTTTTTCCTTAAGCTTTGTGAAAGCATCTTGTTTCTCCCTTAGCTGCTTAATTTCTGAATCGGTTTGTTCACAACGTTGTCTTTCTAGTTCAGAGGTGGCAGCGAGTGAGCCGACCTCTGATTTTCTTTCTCCTGGGCTCTGAGCGTCGTCTCTTCTTCCAGCACTGCTTTTCTCGGCCCCTGCACCTCTTCGTGGAGCAATTTAGAGGACTCGCCCAGTTCATCCGATTTAACTGCCTTAGGAGAGTCTGTGGATTCTGAAGTGATTAATCCGGGGGAGGGCTGTAGTGAAAGGTCAAACTGACCTAAAGGAGCATCCTTGGCACTGCAAAGCTGCCCTACGCTGAGCTGAATTTGTGCTAATTCTTTCTCCAAACTGTGGACTCCAGAAAGCTCCTTTTCATTTTGTTTAATATGTTGTTTAAGCTCGAAGTTCTCCTTCTGGATGTTTATTTAAATTATATTTTACTAAATCCTCTAGTCAAGCCTCTGCCTGGTTAAATACAAATCATTAACAGCCAATTCATTTGAATTAACTTTTCTTTCTGTACGTCTGACTCTTTGGTGATGTGCGTTTTACCATCTTTAACTTGACGAACTCCCGTTTTTTCATCGAGAGCTTGTTTTAGTTTACTGATGATGCCTCTTTTTCATTTTGCTGTTTTGATAACTGATCTTTCATCAAAACCATGTGCTTTGCAGGTTCTTGTTTCTGTTGGTCCAGCTCTTCTAACTCAGCTACTATCTGATTGAGTTTTTGGTCACTGGCCTCTAAGTCACATGTTTAATGATTTAATTCTGAATCCAAATTCATGTCTCTTACAGTTGTACTTTTAGTTCCTTTACACTCATTGTTTAATTTTAAAAGGACTAGTTGAAGTTCTTTCTTTCCTTGACTTAATAGTGAATTTTCTTTTTCTAAAACTTGAACTTGTTCTTTAAGTTTCAGGCTGTCATCAGTGAGACTGTTACGCTGGTTTAAGCTACACAGTCTCATTATTTCCTTTTCAGTATCTGACAGAACCTGTTGCACCCTGAACACTTCCTCCACGGATGTCCTCTCTGGAAGAACCCTGCCCTTTTCTGTCACAGTATTACTTTGCTTTTTAACATAAGGCTTCGATTCACATTTTTCAATTGTTTATTTCTTTCCCTTATTTATCTGGTCTTATTCTCTCCTTAAAATACCCCTCTCATTTTCTGCAGAAGATAATTTTTATTGATGTATTTAATTATAGCCTTGAGTTCTTTGATCTTTTTTTCAGTTTGTAGGACTAGAATAGATGTTTGCTTATCAGGAATGTTAGAGGCATCAGCTGCTCTGATTTCCAAGCCACCCTGCTGCAGCAGGTTTTCCAGTTCTTCAAGTCCTCCTTCATGTTCACGTATTTTATCTTGAAGCCTACAGCCTATTTCTGCCGGTTTCTGTTGATAACACTGCCATGCTGCCATTTCAAGTTGCTGGTCATCGATTGCCTTATTTTGCTTCTGTCGAAGTTTCTTGACGGTATTTTGCAGTTTGCAGGTTTCATCGTGAACTAAGCTGTTTGCCTTGGAAGTCTGAGCAAAACATCTCGAATGGCTAACTTCAGCCTCAAGCCTTAGAACTTTATTTGACAGTCTGTTTATTTCCTGTTGTGATGAAATCAGGTCTGCAAAGTCGTGTCATCTCCGATGCAAGCTGAATCATGATGGTTGATGTGATAACCCAATGAAGGTGTTGCCTTAGTTGACGGTATAAGGCCAGCTCCAGAATTTACTGACGCAGTGGCTCACTCCAGCTTCAACAACGTGTCCTTTAGTGCTATGTGTCTTCCATTCGGAAGTTTAAATTCTGAGTCTTTCAGTGAGGAGCAGTTTGTTGCTTTGATGATCTGTCTTAGACCACTACAGTGTAAAGTCTCCAGAGCTATGCTGGGCAGGGTGGGGCCACCAGGTGTTGGGAGGGTGTGGCTAGGAGATCTGCTGTGGGGGACAGCTCCGGTCAGGTTTGCAAGAAGTGGGGGAAATAGTCCCTGCTTCAGAGCCACATAACTCAGTCCCTGACACCCCCTGAGTCTGCTGGACCTCTACATCACAGGCCCAGGCAGCTGACTTTTCTGCAGGCCATGAGCTCAGCAGGGTGGGTTACGGGAACTGGGAGGGTGGGGATATTGCATCTCCTAGGCTGCTGCAGATGCAGGGGAGGGATGACCTAAGAAAGATGGCATCTGTGGGTGGTGTAGGAGAGGGACTCGGCACAGGGATCCTGGCTGCTGTCCTTTCACCTCTCCCCTGCAGCCACATAACCTAGTCTCTTCTTGAACTTCTCTAGCCCACTTCAAGCAGCCCTCCCTTTCCAGAAGCTCAAGGTGAGTAGCTGCAAATGAGATCTGTGTGCTTGCTCTTTAAGAAGTCACCTTGGTTTGTGGTAAACTCCTGCCTCTCCCTGGAGGACGGACTCGCCACTGATTTTCACAGCTGGGTATTATGTGGGTTCCCCTTCCTAGATCTGGTGCCCTGGGCTGGGGACCCTGGCATGGGTGAGGCCAGCCACCCCTCAGGGAGGGCCTTTGCAGCTGAGAAACCCCTGTGGCACGTGTGTGCAGGACCAGCCCTGTTCACTTCTCCGCTTTTTCTACCAGTCTCACTGTGGCTTCTTCTGTAAATCCTTGGTTATGAGACTTCTATTCATCTAGTCTTCAGTTGGTTATTTGGGTTGATTTTTCTATATTTTAGTTGTAATCTCAGTTTAGTCCTGGGAGGATGTGAGTATAACTTCCATCTACTTTTGGATCTCCAAGACTGAGAGACTTTTATGAAAAGGAGCAGTGGGACTGAGAAACACTGAATGAGGATCCTATCTCCCTGGAACTCCAGACCAATTCAACAAAGCTTTTAACATATTCACTAAAAACATGGAGAAGCTTTCCCCATTTCCCCCGATATTTTCTTATAGACTCTCAACATCACAGCTCATGATTTCCCATCAGTCTCTTTGCCTTTGAAACCTAAGCTACAATATTTGCAAGTCACCTTCAGAATCAGACTCCTGCTAGATATAATCTCTTTCTCACCAGCCATATTACGAATATGAGTGGGGTATTTCTTATGTTTAAGTTCCTCATATTTCAAAAAATTTCACATTGTCTTTAAGAACTCAGTGTATGCTTCCAAAGTAGGACTTTGGAACTTCTTAATTGCTTTCAAAGAAAATAAAAATTACATTTAAATAGCACTATAGAGATAATCAAAGAAAGAAACTTTTATATACATTAGCCAGTTGATACCACCTCATATGCAACAAAGATTTATTTCTTGATTAAGGAGATAAGTTTCTTTACTCCTGAGTTAATTTTTTAAATTTTAATTAAATGTGATCCTTTTACTGAACTTTGAAAGATTTACCCTAATTCACTCAGGTTTTTGTCTCCTTTATTGTACCTGGCAGTTGCAGCAGGGTGGTCATTTCCCTGAGAGATAATAATATAAAATCTATTTATATAAATGAAAATAATAAAATATCATTTTTAAGTAATTTAAATTGTTTAAGACTTCATTTTTTTCAAGGGTATTTTCAACATTCCAGTCATTTTTTGATGCATAAGTTATCAGTGCCATTCACTAAATAGATATCTTAGGCATCAACACAAAACTATGTGATACCTTTAAGACTCTTAAGCTACTTTGGCTTATATACGTGGTGTTATGCTTGTACATCACTGAATTATCTTGGCAAAAGTTACTTTTCCATTCTTGGACAATAACACTGGAAAAACTGCCCAAAACATGGAGCACCCCCCCCCCCCCCGGCATCAAAAATCAACCATTCTGCCCATCTAAAGATTCTTTATTTTTAGTTTTTCCCCATATAAATGGGTTGCCATTATGGACTCTCAAGATAAACATTTAACCAATAGGGCCAGAATCAGATCTTGAAAAAGTTCTCTCTATTTTAATGTACCAAGTTATTGGCATTAACATAATTTCATGTGATTTATAATAATTCTGTCCTAATGATGTCTGATTTTGACTGATTGAGAGGTGAGCAAGCATATGTAAAACAGGCATGCTACCATCCATATGGATCATAAAATTTAAGGTCCAGGTGAATTTGTTTAAAAGATGGAAATTAAGAAATTTAAAACCATTCTTTCAAGTTTGCTAGATCAAAAAACAAAACAAAACAAAACCAAAAAAACCATGATAGTGTTAACCATTGGGGCCATTTGAAACTGGTTAAATTATGTTCTTCTTAAGAGTTAAAATTAAAACTAAGTGACCTCACTGGAGTTTAATTCTATCCTTCGATTGCTGCTTGCTATATTAATTTTTTCACCAGTTCAGCTATTCCCATGTAACAAATTGGCTTTATCTCCATTGGTCAGCTTCTTCCTCTAATGCAGACAACTTAATGGATTTTAGGTCTAAATAGAGGATGGTTTGTTTCTGAGTATGAATTTCAACTTCAGTTATTGTGCAAATTATGCCTTAGCTTGATATTGAACCAGGTTGACCACTAAAACAGAAAAGTGTAATATATGACCTAAATTAGCAAATTTTGCCCAGACAGCAAAGTTAAGTTGGCCTGATACACTGGTCCGCAGGCTCTATTTTGCAAAGCAAGTTCTCCATCTAGTGGTTGGAAAGCACACAGTACAATCCTATAATCATTACTGATTCACTACGCATTTATATGGCTCTTAAAAAGTAAAAGAATCACATATACTATATGACTGTTGGCTTTTTCCCTGCTTCCACACTATTTTTGTGGAGGGGACCAGGGTTCTGTCCCATTAGTTGTTTGTAAGTTTGGGACCCTCAACTTGTTGATGAGAGCAGCAGTTATTTAATTGATGAAATGAATGGGATAAATAAATGAGAATATTGGATACAAAGGGGTTTCTGCAAAGTATAAAGCAGCATAACATATTAACTTAATGCATGATTGTTACTAAATGTTTCTTTTTATTATGGAACTGGATCAGATAACAAGTTTTGGTCTTAGATTATAAAAGATCTCTCTTGGAATCTGGGTTCTTGGCTATGGTTCTGATCAACTGCTTGCTTGTTTATTGGATATGACACTTTCTACCTGAATCCGCATTAATGCCCAAGGACGCCTAATTCTTCTTTTCTCTACACCATTACTAATAAAATGTTCTTTTGCATTTCATTCTACCAGTCCAGCCCTACTTATTTTCTAATTGAAACATCCTTGGAGTAGTTCTCCTCTGAGAAGAAAAACAAGCTTTACCTTTGCATGTGAATAGAAAACACTAACACATAAGAAGATATTGCTATTTTCACAGACATATGAATGCCTATTATGTTTATGGGGAGATTTCTTAAGGGTTTTTTCCTTGCTCGTCTGGTAAGTGTTGCTTTGGTAAGTAAAGTGCAGATGCCTCGGTGAGCTAGAGAAGACAGCCAGAGCTGAAAATCTTCTCTCATAGCACCAGGGGAGAAAGTTTTAGACCCACAGAGAAGTTAAAATTTATATTCTCTTTCTGCCCATTTTACAAGTGAAAATATGGAGCTGGTTCAAGCAGCTAAAGGATGAACTTAAGGAAAAGTGTGCTGCAGAAGAGAATTGGTTTCGCACACTCCCATCTGCTTCTTACAAACTTTTTGATCCCAGGCTGGTGACTTAAACCTCCTGAGCCATGGTTTCCAGCTTATCACATGTGAGCAGTGATACCCGCAGACTACGGTTATTATGAGGAAGACACAAGATAAGCAAAGTGCTTAGCATAGTGCCTGATAAAAATAAGAATGTGAAAAGCAAAAACCAATCAAACAAACAAAAACCTAGCTCATTACATAGTAAGTTAAAATGACAGACCTGGGTTTTGAACCTAAGCGTTAAACCCAGATTTTCCACTGTACCTTGTGAACGTACTTTGATGTTTTCAAAGACATCATGATAAAATAGTAGAATCGTGAAGCTTAGCAAAGAAAGTGCTTATAGTAATTGCTAACTTAATAAAAGTTAAATGACGACAAAAATTAAATGTAGCTATAGCAATGGAACAACTATTTATTATTCCCCAATTGGACTGAAATATGGCAATTTAAAAACTATTATAATTATAAGTAAAACTAATTATTATTGTTATGTATATATATGTAGTACATCTCAGACTTTTCAAGAGTATGTGGAAATGTGTCAGAACACTATTCCTCTCTCTTAATACCACTCTAGACAAGACCCCACATAAAATAACCAGGTTCCTTCATGACAAAAAGTAAAAATGATGTTTTACAATGAGCAGATCTGTAAGACAGTGCGATAGTTACTGCAGAAGCATGGCGTTTTGTTCTTTCTAAGTTAACCTGGCTCTTCCCTCTAGGCTACTCAAAGTCATCAGGTCATCATCAGTCTTACACTTCTTTTCAGAGATAATAAACTGGGAGCACGTTCCATCACAAACTTCATTTTGCTCAGATAACTGTAGCTAATGACATGCGACACGAACAAAAAGAGTTAAAATATTTTATGAAAATGTAGACACTGCACAGAGCAAAACACAAATATTTCCCAAAGGATTTCTCTTGCATTGTGTTCACTTGATGAAACCTTGCCATTGACTGTTTTGTATTCAGAGCCAACATACACACGTCTGAAATGGGAAGGGATGTTCTCTGGAAATCAGGGCCACGACATGTAAACACAAATGTGCAGTTGTAGGAACTGCTTTATAGTCTATTCTAGAAAAAGATCCAGAAAGTTATTCTATCTTTTCAAAGTAAACTTTCAAGAAAAGTTTTGAAAACTAACTTATCAGGACTTTCATGGTTCCAGCCTTAATTTTCAACATTTGGCTCACTGCTCTCATTTTCAAAGCTCACCACTAAAACGGAATGGGGTTTCTAAGGTTCCAAAGTAGACGAACATTGTACTTATCCTCAGTTAAATATTTAGAGCTCTCTTATGTGTTTATTTCTCTTTTATAACTATAATAAATTAGAGGCTTTGGGTATAAAGTAAATTTCACTGAGAATACACTGAAAATTTCAGGGACCTGTTGGTAATAACAAGCTTATAAAAGCCAATCTTGCCACCTAGTGGTTACAGATGAGAAATATAATTTTAAAGGTTAAAATACAGTTGAGTTCCCATTTTAACATAATTCAAATAACCTAAATATATTTGCTTGTGCATATTTTTGACAAAGGGGCAAAAATAATTCAGTGGGTGAAAAATAATCTTATTAAGAAATGGGGAGGTTGGAGCACTTGGACATTCACAGGCAAATAAAATGAGCGTTGGTTCCCACAATTTAAAAATAAAATAGCTCTGGCTGGTTTGGCTCTGTGGTTAGAGAGTGGGCCTGTGGAAGGGTTCAGGGTTCAATGTTCGAATCTGGCCAAAAGCAGGCTCAATCCCCGGCCCCAGTCAGGGGAGTGCAGGAGGCAACCCACCGATGTCTCTCTCACATCGATGTTTCTCTCTCTCCCTTCCACTCTCTCTAAAGAGCAATGGAAAAAAATATTCTCAGGTGACGATTTAAAAAAATAAAATAAAACAAAAATCTCAAAGAAGGTCACAGAGTTAAATGTAAAACATAAACTATAAAACTTTGGGGTGGAGGGACATGGGAGATAATCTTTGGGATTAATGCTAGGTAAAGAGTTCTTAGACTTGACTCCAAACGCACAATTCAAAACAGAAAAATTGAAAAACTGGACCTCATCATAATTAAAAAGTTTTGCCTTGTGAAAGACATAGAATGTTTTATCCTGTTAAGGGAATGAAAAGACAACCTACATACAGGTTGGGAGAAAATAGTTTCAAACCACACATCTGAGAGAAGACTAAAAAGTAGTGACACAAACGCTTTCAAGGTTGGAGAAACTGGGTCAATCACACATTCTTGCCAGCGGGATGGAGAATGATAGAGCCATTCTGGAAGTTTGGTACTTTCTTATAAACCTACATAGGCAACTATCACACTCCAGCAACTCTTCTCTTAGATATTTAAAGACAACAACGTAAATATATGTTCACAATGAAACCTGTGTATAAATGTTCATAGCAGCTTTATTCATAGTAGCCAAACTGGAAACATCTCCAAAGGGGACTGGGTGATAAAAACCACGATGTATCTGTGCCGTGAACTACAACTTAGCAATAGCAAGAGATTATTTTTATTTGCAACAATTGGAAGGATTCTCCAAGAAATTGCGCTGAGTAAAAAAGCTGATCTGAGAAGGTTATATGGTTTCATTTATATAACATTTTGAAGGGGCAAAATTATAGAACTGGACAACCAACCGATCAGTGGGGGTCCAGGGATAGGGCTGGTGGGGTGTCGGGGAAGGGAGGTGGGTGTCCTCCTGAAAATAGAGCTGCTCTGTGTCTTCACTGCTGTGGTGGGTGTGGGAACCTACATGTGATAAGATTGTATGAAATCTAATACAAACATGTACACACACACGCAGAGCTGGGGAAATATGAATTAGATCAGGAACGACATCAAAGTTAACATTCTGGTTGTGATATTTTACTCTAGTTTTAAAAGATGTTACTACTGGGGATGCTCATGAAGGGAACACGGAGCCTTTCTGTATTATTTTTTACAATTGCAAGTGGATTTGCAATGATCTCAAAGTAAAATGTTTAATAAAAAGACAATTGTGCCACCAAGTTGTTACAAGTTAAAAATATAACTTAAAAGCTTAAAAGTACATAAAGTTAATTCCTGTTTAGAGCAATGCCAACAATCAAAACGTATTCTTGTGCATACGTTTATTGTTTTAATTATTACAACTTCAAAGTTTAAAAGGTTCTCTATGAATAAATGTTTCTTATAAAAAAATTGAACTTGTACTTCTCATATTTCATAGTTATTTTTCCTTTGCACTTGTGAGGATTGAATTGAAACAGAGAAGAAAAGTGTATTTGCTGAATTAGTAAGCATATGCAGAATTGTCAATATTCAGACTGCAAAAAGGAGCATAGAAGAGAAGACATTTTCTAGACTTTTATGTCAACGATTTCTCAAATATATTACAGTTACAAAATATCACTCGCATGAAATTATTTTGTCTCTTCCTTTTATACGCGATGAATAGCTAGCAAATGTAAAGATTGGCTTGATCTTAAGTTTTAAAAAGTTAAAATGACAATCATTTTTTCTAATATGGGAAACAGTGTATTTTTCCTAACTTTGAATCATTGTTTTCCCACAGTAGAAATATTGTACTTACTCATGTTTTCTTACTTGAAGCAGCATATTAGAGAAAATACAGAATAAGCACTTTGATTAGAGAGATAATACATTTAAACTAGATATTATGTCTTACATATAACATTATCATATATTATATAAATAATATATGTAAATAAAATAATATATAAATATATAATTATATTCAATAAATACATATTCCCATTGAATAATTAAACTTTATAGGGGGTAATAAGATATGAGAAATGTGGCATGTGACCTCTTCACTTATTTATGGATAAAAGAAGTCATAGAGATAAACATGAAAAGAGCTCTTGACTGAAAGTTAAGACTTGAGGTCAAATTAGGCTTAAAAACATTATATGACATTGGGCAAGTCACTTAGTCACTCTGGACCTCAGGACTACATAATTCTTAATGCATTTTATAGTTTGAATATTAAATGAAACTGAGCCAGGAAATATTCAACTTAGAAAGCTTTATGCGTTGAATGTTTGAATCAAGGTGTTTCGTGTGACTGTTGTTGCTTTGTTCTCAATGTAATAGTGTATTTTCAGAAATTTAGGTTCAGAGTATTAAATATTTAGGCTTTTTGCAACTTTTATCCAAAAATTCCTTATATTTTAAATAGAACAAACCATTATTGTTTGGAATGATAACATCTTAGTAATTAAACCATCATAAAATATTAAAATATTCAAGAGATATTTATGTATTAGCACATTAATTACAAATGAAAACATAAAGATCCTTTCATATAAAGAAGGGGGCCTTTTTATTGAATTTACTGGGGTGACATTGACATTGGTTAATAAAACCATGCGGGTTTCAAGTGGACAACCTGAAACACACCCTCTGCATACTGCATGGTGTGCTCCCCTCCCAAAGTCAAGCCTTTTCCCGCCACCGTGTGTCCCCCCTGTGCTCCCTCCCCCCTCCTCTCACCCCCTTGCCCTCTGGCAACACTGTTACCTGTGTCTATGAGGTTTTTGGGGTATTTTTGCTTGATCCCTTCACCTTTTTCTCCCAGGCCCCTAACCCACCTCCCCTCTGACAGCTGTCAGTCTGTTCTATGTATCCATGATTCTTTTTCTACTTTGTTAGTTTACTTTATTCATTGGATTCCACATATAAGTGAAATTATATGGTATTTGTCTCTCTCTGCCTGGTTTATGTCACTTAGCATAATGCTTCTCGGGCCCATCCATGCTGTCACGAAAGATAAGATTTCCAAGAACGGGGGCTTTGAAACAACGGCAGAAGACTCAGGTCTCCTTCTGATGGGATGACCATTTACTTACTGATTTTAGTAATGAGACTAAATTCAGTAGTTTAGTAAATGCTATAAGGCGGAAGAAGGCACTGGTGCTCCTAGAGCTACTAAAGCAAATCTGCAATGGGCAGGTTGGCACACAAAAGTTAATAAGGCTAAATTCACTAGCGTACCAAAAGCATAAGTCAAGGAATTCTCCCCAAATACTATGCAAAACAGGGAAAGCGACAGAAAAGCATTAAGGCACTTGGAAGATAGATTCTTAATGTCTAATATCCATCTAATAACAGTCTAGAATGAACAAAGAAAATAAAAAGTTAGAAATATTAAAAGAAAATGCCCTTGACAGATATGTGTCTTCAAACAAACTGAAATGCCTAACAAGATAAATTTTAGAACTAAATTCACAGATAGATATATTGTTGTGAAAGTATCAAGAAAATGTTAAAGGCTGGAGAAGAGTGAGTTTAAGAAGTGAGAGGATGCCCAGCCGGTGTGGCTCAGTGGTTGAGTGTCGACCCATGAACAAGGAGGTCCCTGGTTCGATTCCCCATCAGGGCACATGCCCGGGTTGCAGGCTTGATCCCCAGTAGGGGGCGTGCAGGAGGCCATCGATCGATGTCTCTCCCTTATCGATGTTTCTATCTCCCTATTCCTCTCCCTTCCTCTCTCTCTCAAATCAGTAAAACATATTCTTTTAAAAAGAGGAAAAGTTACTTACAAAAGAATGAAAATCAGATTTACACAAGACTTCTCACTAAAAATCTAGGAAATAGGGCAATTGTATTTGAGAATGTATTAGAAAATAATTGTGATTTAATTCTGTGCTCAACCAAACTGAAACTTCGCTGTGAGGGGGAAAGAGCATTTGCGAATAACGGTAACTTCCTAAGTGGCCCCCACACGCTCCCCAGAGCACCTTCCCACTGTTTACTGTTCTCACAAAAGCGGCAGCTCGATGCTTCTCCTTTCTTTTCGAACACCGTGGCCACGGCCTTACTCACCCCGCCTTTCCCCCTCTTGCTTCGTGGGTTTCTTTGAGAAACAGCAGCAGCCAGGCGGAAGCTCTGCATTTTCCTCTCCTGGAGCTGCCGTCTTTCCTGCATGCACAGCCCTTGTCTTAGACACGAAACTCCTGCTTCTCAAAGGCTGCCGGCGCTTGCCGTGTCCCAAAGCCCTTCTCCTGTTACCCCAACGACGAGTTCTTGCCATCCTGCCTTCCCTCCCCTGCCATGGTCATGTCTCTGTTCCTACTGGGTCTTCCCACGTGACTCTGCTGCAGTCTCTCTCAGTTGGCCTCAGCCCTCACCCCATCTCCCGTTTCCCTTTCAAATACAGGCCCCTGTGATGACGGGGCCTCCCCCCCCCCCCCCCCCCCCCCGCCTCCCTCTGCAGGGAGGCCTCTAGTCCAGCCCTCTGCAGGAACGGCCTTTCCCCCCGGTTCTTTAACAGAACTGAGGCTCTTCCTCTCCTCACCAAGACTTCAGGGTGCGTTTGTGATTTCTCTAAGCACCCTTGACTGTTCCTTCTCAATATCCTTTCTAGATTTCTCCTTGTGCACGACCTCTAAATGTTTGAGTACCCAGAGCAGTTGTTACCATCAAACTTTTATCCGAGGATGTCACCTTGGTGAGTGAGCATGAATGAAAGAAAAGACCTCATTTGTATGGTGCACTATGGAATCTCAAGTACCCACACCGTGTATGGCCAATAGTAAGCATGTAGTCAGTGGATAAATTACCTAACCAATCAATCTGTAATATATAAAGGTCATCTACAATATAAAGAAAAAACACCTTAGTGGAAAAATTGGAAAGCAATCATAATAAATAATGTTTAAACATATAAAAATATTCTCAGCCTCATGAGTCACTTGAGAATACAAATGAAGTTCTTGATGTTCTATTTATTACTTAGGATGTTTAAAAATATTAATAACATTGGCAATATGAAGTTTTTGGGGAAGTTATTTTGGCAGTCCCAATCAAAGGTCATGACCCATGCACCCTTGGTACAGCTTCTAGGAAAATACCCATGAGGATTCCAACATGGGTGCAGAAATGTTTGTACAAAGATGCTAATTGCAGAGAAAACGCAACAATCTCAACGTGAATCAACAGAAGTAGGCAGAGTGTTCTCTCCCTGTGCCCTTCTCTGGTTTTCTCTACGATATATTTTCTTAGTGATCATAGACAGTTACAGATGCACAGAGTTAAAACAAATTATGTTAAAATAGAATAACATCATATGGAAATGCACAGGAAATGAACATAAAAAAACAAAGTCCACTTCAAACTCTTTACTCTGAAAGAGTGAGAGTGTGTGTGTGTGACTAAGGGACAGAAAAATTAACTTCACATTCTACTCTGTATACCTCTGCATTGTTTGAATCATATACAACGGATTGTAATGATGTATAAAATGTACTTTTATAAAGGAAAAATGAATTATATTAAAAAGAGAAAATATGATTACAGATGTCATTGTGATAATGGTTTTAAACTGGCGCCACTGGAGACCAGACAAGAGGTGCATTAATCTAGTGTTTAAATGCTGGGAAATGGCATCTATAAGACATGTGACATTGTCATTGAATAACTGAATTAATAACAGAATGGTTCTTGGTATTAAAAAAAATAGAAATCTAGACATAAAATGGAGATTTGAGGGCATGAGCATAGTTGATACCAACTGTAGCCGTCGGACGTGATGAGCTCGGCAAGGGAGAGGAGATGCAATGAGAAGGCTGAGGGACAAGAACCACTGAGGGTTGGGCAGAGCGCACAGTGAGAGGGGGACTGGGAATGAGAATCGGGGCAGGAGCTGTGAAATCAGGAGAGTGTAGCTTCAGGAAACTTAGGAGAGTCTCTGTGTCTGGGAAATTAGCGAATGACTAAGAATTTCAAATGTTGCCCAATGATTAAGGAAGATCCGTATTAAAACACATCCATCGATCACCTACAGAGGAAGCCAATGGTGCTTTGGCAGAAAAAAGCAGTTTCCGTGGAGTCTGTCATCAAGATTTAGAGTGAAGTAGGTTCACTAAGTACATGTGAAGAGAGAAAACAAGCGTAAGTCTTGCTTTTAGGGAGCTTAGCGATAAAGGGGAAAGTGTGGGTAAGAGAGAGGGAAGTGGCTGGAGGCGGCAGTTGGTGGCCCATCGATTGTTTCTTTGCTGCTTTGGTTGTTTTCATAGTAGTGATTTTTATTTTTGTCAATGTTTTAAAGTGGGGGAGAGTTGGGCATGTTTAAATTCTGATAGGGAGAAGCCAGAAAGCAGAAGAAATGGATGACCCAGGAGCGGGAGAAGGAAAATTGGACCAAGGGCTAAGCGAAGAGTGGGATTTACCTCCTGCCAGGCCCCACTGAGGCTGAGGGGCCGGGAGGAAGCACTGGACACGGCCGCGCACAGCTTTGCGATGGGACAAGCTGCGTGGTGAGACACGTGTCCTCGGGCCATTTCCATGCTGCGGGGACACCCTAGCGTGCGCTTACACAGACCCAGAGGGCACAGCCCGCTACACGCCTAGGCCAGACGGGAGAGCCTGTGGCCCTGCCCTTGTGGAGTCCTGGCTCAAATACCCAATAATAAAAGACGGATTAACAGGAGAAAAACAAACGGAAGTTTAATAACATTTGTACATGTTCTTAACTCTCCGCAGTGTCTGAAGGCAACTTTAAATACCATGTAGAGACAAAAGAAGATGTTGGGGGTTGGCGGGGTGGGAGGGGTCAACTAGAGAAGGTTAGAGGAAAGTACAGTACACAGGAGTGAGGTGCTTACACACACTTTAAGTTCATGTCTTTTTCATTGATAAGTTTCTAGAGAGAAGGTCCACCCCTCTTCCTGGTATAGTGAGTGAAACACACAAGTGGAAATTTTCCTTGTAAATATAAATGTGTTTTACAAACGGTAACTTCCCCTTGCTTTCCAGAGCTTCTCCCGTGCCTGCTGTTTCTCAAAATTAACCAGCCTAAAATAATCATCATGGCAAATAGACATATTTTGGGGTGGTAAATTCTGTTTCCCTATAGCTCTTAAGCTTAAAACCTGTACAGCAAGGTACTGTACTGTATACTGTAGACGACCGTAACCTACTGGTAAGTAAGTATTGAGGTCATGCTTGTGCCAAGAGGTTAGGAAGGCTACCATGTCCCTAGGCGGCAGGCATTTTTCAGCTCTGAATTTTTCAGCTCTGTTATAATCTTATGGGACCACAGTAGTAAATGCAGTCTGCCCTTGACTGAAACGTCATTACCTGGCATATGGCTGTACTTTTTAAGTTAGTTGGCAGAAAGTGGAGGTAGTTTTTGGCTGAAACCTTATATTTCACATATGTTATCACTAATATCCCAGTACCGTATCTAGTTTAGGACACATTTATTTTCTATATCAGAAGATAAAGACTTAGACTGTAATTACAAATGGTACTGTACAGAGACAAAAATAATTTTAAAAAGTAAGTATATCGTATTCTTACAGGTTTGTGTTTATCTGTTACTTTTGTTTAAGAGAAAACTTTGCTTTGATTCAACGCATAAAGTACACTAAGTAAACCAAATTTTACCAAACATGCTTCCTTAAAAGTATCTTTAAGGTTGTGTTTTCATTTCCCCACCAGGTGTCAGTATAACCCTACAGGACTTGTGCCTCCCGCTGCTAACTGTCCAAAATCTGTTGTGGCACCTGCTAGAAACAGAAATAACTGAGGGAATGAATAAATGAAACGAAAATCTCCTGTTCTCCTCTACAGCACTTCCCTCCTTCAGCTACCCACAAATCTCCAGGAACGACCATTAATAAAGGTGTAAAAGGGTCAAGGAATCTTTACCTGTCCAAAACTGTGGGAGCGGCTCTACCCCAGGCCCATCCGAGGGGAAAGGAGCTGGTGCGAGAAATGAGCGTTCCTGAGAAAGAACCAGCGACAGCTCTGTGCCGGTCATTCATTCCTTGGAGCAAAAGGTAGTGGCGTACAGGACTGTCGCTTAGTTATGGGCTAGTACTAAGTATTTCAAAGCCATGACTTGCAAAAGCCATGGAATTTATAATTCCTTCTCCCCTAAAGAAACAGGGTAGAGCATACACACTCTCAAAACTTACTATCTTTTTGCAATGAAACAACTGTTGCAAAGTAGACACGATTAGGATTCTGAAAAGAAGCACTCAGTTGCCATTCCCTGGCTTCAATATCCAAAGTAACCATTTAATATCTCTAAACCTCACCTCTAATAGGATGTGTTCTGTCCTCCCTCTCTCAGGGCTATTTCTGTGTGGCCTCGCAATGAAGGGAGCTCATTCGGGAACGTCGTTTCTCAGGCCTTTCAAAGGCTGCAGGCTCCAGAATATCCCCCTGCATCATTAGATCTGAACCAGGCCTCTCTCCCAGGAAGCTTCTCTTCGGTGCCTGAAGTTGTAAGACGAATCTTGCCTGGGGGACGTCACGGGCAGGCGTTCTGAGGAGGGCACAAGAAGATGGACACACTCCCAACCTAGGGGAAGGCTTTTGCCAGCTCTGTGGCAGCAATTTTCAACCGGTGGGCCACAAGAATTTTGAAAATATGCAATATCTGACTATTTAGGCAGGGGCACTGACCTCTTTTCCCTTAGACTGTCAAATAAAAAAAGACAACAGCCACCACAGCAATAGCTGTGCGGTGTGAGTGGCCGGTCTTGAACCGCAAACATATAGGTCATATAACAGAGTTGCATCTTATTGGTCACATTACATAATAAAGTTGCATCTGATTGGTTAATTCTTGATACCAGAAATCCTTCTATATAAGTACAAGCACATAAAGCAAAAAAAGGTAGCTAATTACTATTATATATTTTTTTGTAAATCAAGCAAAATTACAGCTGCTTTTTGTCAGATCAGCAAAAAAATATACCATTTTCTAGTGTGCTGCAGAACTTTAGCAATTAGTTTATGTGTGCTATGTGGTGAAAAAAGATAAAAACTGCTGCTCTATAAGGTTGAATTCCTTGCAAAGAGTAACTCACACACTGGCCGGCTGTTTTTTCACCTCAGTTCTAAAGAAAAAGGTGAATATTGTCCAAAGGTGAAGAAAAGGGGAGAAACTCAGCTTGAAAATCTCCCATACACAGGCTGCCAGCCTGACTTCCAGCCCTTCTGTTGTTTTGTAAACGCTGAATTCCTCCAGAGAATTCTGGTTGTTAAAGTTTCATTCATTTACCAGAACGTGTACCTTAAATAACATGTTAGATAAATGCAACTAACTTTTGTTTCCACAAAGGTAGATACAGAATAGTTTTCCCACAGGTCACGCAGCCTAAACTCCCAAGCGCTTGCCACCCGTCTGTTATGCTCTTGGCACTGTCCTGGGACACAGGACCGCCTCTCTCCCAGCCCCCCTCACCAACATGTGTGTGGTGCTATTTAATCGTCGGTGGCCATTTCATGTAGAAAAGGTAGTCTCAATTTTGGTACTATTAATGCATTAAACTCTTCATAGTGGAGATACAGATTTGACCTGCTGTGACCTGAAGATTTATTTTGCTGTGATAATGTAAGTGAAAACTTAAAGGGGGGGTGGTGGAAAATATCTCAGGGTTACAAGAGCATAATACCCACCCCTAAATCCTGTAGATCAGTGTTCACAATTTTTCCTTTATAGTTTTATGTAAAAAAGGAGAGGAGAGAGATTTATGTGTACTTGACACACACACTGACACAGACATCCTTCATCTGTTAGCAAGTTTTCCTGCGGGAAGCACAGGAGGCCCATAAATGGAGCGCTTGGCATTCTCACCCTTGCTCCATTGTTGACTTCGAGCCTGTTATGAGTTACAGGCATTTCCTGGGGCTTGTTAAAATGAGTTACGGGTTATCCCATTTGGTTTGATCTAAACTCGCCCTCATAAAATGGAATAACATGGATTCTCCTGTTCCTAATCAAACTGTAACTCAGCCCCGCGATGATCTAAACAGGATTTTGTTGAGCTTCAGTTTTGGGGTGTATGATGGGGCTGTGGCCAAAAACTCTGAATGAAAGGAAATACATAGAGAACATTTTTCTTGAAGGTCTAAGGCCTTTTTTAAAAAAAGTCATCCCAGACTTTAATATGGTCCTATAAGGCATGTCTAACACGTGGCCCCTCATACATGCCTCATACATGTGTTGTGGGAACACTTGGACCAGTCTACGCCCGGTTCAGCGAGGTGAGTTCCACTGAGTGTGCACTAGGATGCCACGGCAACATCAGAGTGCTACTGATATTTCCACTTCAAATTCCAATATTTCTTTACTCGAAGTTTCTGTATTTACTGTGTGCTATAGACTGAATACTTTATCCCCTTGAAATTCATATGCTGAAACCTAAACCCCAATGTGATGGTATTTTTTTTTTTAATATATCTTTATTGATTTCAGAGAGAGGAAAGGAGAGAGAGAGAGAGAGCTAGAAACATCAATAATGAGAGAGTCATTGATCGAGCCCACAACCCGGGCATGTGCCCTGACCGGGAATTGAACCCCGCTCTCCTGGATCCTAGGTCGACGCTCAACCGCTGAGCCATGCCCAATGTGATGGTATTTAGAGGTGGGGACTTTGGGGGCTGATTAGGTCATGAGGGTGGAGCCCTCATAAATGGAATCTGTACCCTTATGAAAGAGACCCCAGAAAGCCCCTTCTGCCAGGTGAGGACACAAGAAGATAGCTGTCCTGGAACCAGGGAGTGGGCTCTCACCAGACACCAAGTCTGCTAAACGCCTTCATCTCGGACTTCCCAACTAGAACTGCAAGAAATAAATTTTGTTGCGTAAGCCACTCAGTTACTGGTATTCTGTTTTAGCAGCTGAGACAGACTAAGACACTGTGATTTGGACAATAACAAAGCATTTCAGAGCAGAAGCCATCGCAGAGCACATACTGGATAGCATGCGTTAGGACACGCCATAACCCTGTGATTGTTGGACCAAGTCCCCAGCTAAGAATCATGAGAGGTAACATAACATTTGAGTCACAAGTACCTTCTCTTAAATCAACCTGGTATTGGATCCCAGCTCCATCACTTTCAAGCTATGTGACTTTGAAAGAGTTGTCTAATATTTTATACTTTGAATTTCACTTATATTATTACTCCAATCTATAAAATGGTGGTAATAATCATGTGAAACTAAAAAAAGCTGCTATGGGTATTAAATGAACTAATACCTGTAAAGAGTCCAGAACAATGCCTGGGCTAGAGCAAGTACTCGATATATATTTGCTATTATTTTTGAGATGAAATAAAACATAAACTAATATTCTGTTCTAGATCTTTTATTAACATTTACACAGAATAAGCTGTAGTGTTGGAGGATGTCCCATCATTGTCAGAAAAAGAGAGAACTGAGTAGTTCAGGGGATTGTTTTAGAAAAATATCACTTCACCATTAATAACTTCATCTCAGCCTCCCACCCCCAATCAGGATTATTTTTATCTCCTAAAACGAAAGTTTTTCAGGCCAATAGAGTATGGAGTTCAAATTTTACATTCTAAATATTAATGCTTGTCAACATTACATCAGAATCTGGTATTTAAAACCCTAATAGTGTGAAAAACTAGTTATATCTGTACTATTTTAAAAAGTTCTGCTTAAGTGACAAGTATGAGATTGTATTTGTCAGCACGGCCCATACAATGGTTTTATTTTGAGAACTTTTCCCCTCTTGAGCTGTATGCGCTTATGCGACACTTATGTAGAGGCCTCCAATAAAATGAGAGCTGTAACTTAGAAATGAAAAGGGCAATATGAGTGTAGGCAGGCACCTTTCCACACAAAATACAGGTATTTCTCCTTCTAGGTACATTTGCCTCAAGCACATTTAAAATTTGTTAAGTTCTTTGTTTAGACTTTCTGGATAAAATGAATATACCTGCCATTGTGAGGGACAGTTCAGCCTGACAGCATGTAAGAAGCACTATCATAGACCAAGGTCATAGGCCAAGTTCCCTGGACACAAAGCCTGGGGCGGGGATTTTTGTGCAGGGAACTTTTGATGGAGGGAGTGCTCCGCGGAAACCTGTAAGGAAGTGAGCGAAGCGGAATGGAGGAAGGGAAGCAACTGAGCAAAGTCTAAGTTCATCTGGATCCCATAGGGACTTGTAAAGAGAAAATGCACTGCAGATATGTCCCCTCCCACACACCCCGTTAGTCAACACGGACGCAGGCTACCCCCACGGGATGTAACTAATGACAAAGAAACTTCTGAGCTTAGTGACTCTAGGCAGCTGAGGGAATTCGCTGAGAAGAGGGACGCTGTGAGCCACTAGCAGACGATAGTCACAGTGTTAGGAGAAGCACAGGCTGGAAAAGGTGACTCGGACTGGACACCAGAAGCGTCTGCTGCAGCTCTTACACTGCACAGACACGACCAGGTGACAGTGGACAGAATTAGCCATTAGTGACTAACAGCTCGTCTCCATCTCTCTTCGTCCTAATATCCAGTGTCTGATTTCTAGCACCCTCCCCATGCTGTGGACTTTGATCTGCATTATAATATTAAATGTTACTTTGCCTTCTTATAACTTAGTCACTGCTCGAAGATCTACCCAGTCACGACAGCCAGTGATAAATACCTTAGGCTTCCTTAAATGAAAAAACACAAGCTACCACCTGAGTGCCAGGGTACAGGGGCTGCCGTCTCCCGCGGCACGTGGAGGGCAAGACTACCACCCGCTTTCTCACTTCTCTGCCCTCCGCCTGCCCTTCGCTCTTCCTTCCAGCCGCTTAAAACGGCATCGCTCCATAGGAACATGGTGCAAGATATGAGCGTGTAGATGAATGTTTACACCCAGGGCTGAAATACCCCAGCCTTATCTTTACTTTTTATTTTTGTGGGAAAGTTACCCTGACATAGATGACTGGGGATTACACTTTTTCAAGAAGGTTTCATGATTTGACACTGAGTACCTTAATACGTATACGGATAGTAATTTAAGGTAGAAATCCATACAAATGGTTCGAGAACTCTCGGCCCCACAGGGGAGAAGGTAAAAATTCTCTATGGGCAATTTTAGTCTTGTCTGAGGATGTTAACTATTCTTAATGTTTATGTTAGTAACCTTTTCTTATTTCTATTTATTGACATTTTAAGACATACCCATTTCAGTGATAAGCAAACTTTGGTATATTATTGAAATTTAAATAATACATACTAGAAACTTATACATTCAACTGGCAAGTTCTACTTACAAATCATGGAAAAGTTTGAAAGTATTACGTTGTGAGTTTTATAATGTTTTTAGATGTATTTTACATAACAACTAAAGCATAAAGAGTGGGGTGGGAGATATATGTCTATTAAAATTACAAGGGTTTTGTATTGTGCTTAGACTACTAACATTATTATCTCTAAGGGGAGTACTAACCTTACGTTAGTGATACATATTACAAACCACAGAAAAATCATTACAAAACATGCAAAAAAGAACAGCTAAAAAATGAACAGGAAAAATAAAATTGCCGGTGTTTCTTTAATAATTTAAAGAAAAGGCAGGGAAAGAGGAAGAGAGAGAGAAAAAGACAGACACAAGTAAAAAGTAAATTGGTAAATTTATTATTTTTTTCCAAAAAGTGTCAAATTTGTCATGGGCTTCTTAGAATTAATCTTAATGACAGTTCTCATATTGGGTACAGAATGACAGCCGTTTGTCCTATCGAGTAGCCGAAACACAGGGCAAGTAAATGGCTTCTCCTGGGCTACACTTTGAGTGCTAGATAAATATTTGTTGTCAACAGAAGATAAATGGGCTTCACCTTTATAAAGCAATTCCAGCTGTTGATAGGTGAAGTGTGATATTTAGCAACGAATTAAGCACAGGGCAGAATGTAGCAAATACATGTGTCCAAAAGAATGCTTTTAGCTATTTAGGTATTTAGAGATCTTTGGTTATAGCCATACCAGATCTTTGGTAACTACTGGTGTTTTCTTCGTTTCTTTTGTCTTTATAAGAAAAGCTCTTTTCACAAAGTAAATAGGCCCAACGTTTCAGCATTTTAACAAGAGTAGTCTCATCAGAATCAATGAGAATATGTCCAAAATTAAAATTAAGTTTATATTTTCTTTTTCTAACTTGAGATTGACTCTAAATGCTTCTATTCAAATAATGCATCCCTGCTTGGTGCTGAATGTATTTTATAGAGGTCTTGAACTACCTCACTCATTTTCTTCTAATAACTGTACTTACAGTTAGAAGAAAATGATTAGTACTTAGATGAGGAAACCAAGGCTCAGATATGTTAAACAAATTAGCAATGGTCATAAAGGCTGATAGTTGGCTCCCAGCTTGAAAGATGCTGCGATAAAGTACGAAGCCGTATTTTTTCTTTATGTAATTGCTGCAGGAGGAGTTCAAGAACATTGTAAAATAAGTTTTACATCAACTAATGCATCTAAAAAGTAAAGAGGTAAATATAAATTTTAAACATAATTTAACTGAAATTGCATTTAAATTTAATGCAATTTTAACTGAAAACTTTAAATGCAATTTTAGCTGAAAAATAATTGCATCAAAGTCCATTTTTCTTTCTAAAATACTCACTGGTTGTACATTAGATTATTCTTGAACTGACAACCTTTGTCCTTTTCCACAGGATGAGAAGAATGCAGGTCCAAGAGGACACAACCACCCAGATGCCCCTTTTCTTCTCAACTAGGCTCCAGGTACCCAGGGTCCTTGAGTTCCCTTCCCAAATAGCCTTCAGCTTATTTCAAGTTCTGTAAAACTTCTTTTCCTGGTGTGTCTTTTAGGAGGCACACTTGCAGCCGATGGGTACTTCTAGGCCCAAGGGGTAGCCAAGAGATTTGCTAAGTGATTGAGGGGCATGTGGGTGGAGCTTAGATGTGTGGATGGGGTTGTCCAGATGCGTGCATGGAAGAAGGCTCCTGCCTGGATGTCCCAAGGCAGGTGTTTAAGATGAGGAGAGTAGGCTCCAGCTTGGGAACTTGGACTTATACTTGCTTGGGCCACACAAATATGAGTGCTTACAAATACAACTTATTATCATTGTAGTAGTTTCCAGAGAAAGAGCACGGGTCCAAAAAAAAAAATAGAGTGCAAATCCTAATAGTTCAGTGATGAATATCAATATCTTCTTATACTAATTATTGAATATGTCAGCACTGATCTTACGTTCAAAACTGGTTTCAAAAGAACGTAAAAGCCACCAGTCCTATTAGGAGCCATTATAATTTCATAGTGTTGACATATTCTCTTATTTTTTATATATTTTTAATTACCAAGTGTGTCCTTTTGTTTGCAAAGCATATTTTTCTTCCTCGCTGGGGTTTTAGAGGGGCTGATTAAATGTTCTAAAAGTCTCTTGATATTTACTGGACAAAACCATATTTATTATTATAAGAATGTTCCCAGGGTATACTCTCCTTGAATCTCCAAAGGAAGATTCTGATTTCACGTGGTCCATTTCTTTTCTTCCCCATCCTTTGATAAGATTTATGCTATTGCCAGATAGTTCTTTGGTTTTGGGGGGGTACAGCATCAGGAAGGCAGGGAGAGGGAAAAGAAAGTCATATGTTGGCTAGGGTTTTAAAAAGAGCTCTCAAGAAGCACGGAGGAGAAAGAGACTAGGTAAATTGTGAAGTGCAATGGAAACAAAGGAAAAAGGAAAAATTTTTTTAGGTATATTTCTGCAAATCATCTATTTACTTTCTGATACATAATGTATGCTTAGAATGAGAGGGAAGAAAATACAGAAATAACTAAGTTTAGTATTGACCATAAGGAAGCCCAAAAGAATACAACATAAAAAAGTTTTGGGGAGGAAGAAGTTAATTCCATTTGGAAAGATACAAGATTTCATTGTACGTTCTAGAATAGGTTCTCATTAAAGGCACCCAAGGCCTCACCCTTACATTCTCTTTATTTAAGGAGATCACCAACATTTCTGCACATAAAAAGCATTTGTGTATCAACCACATCTCCTAAAATAGCACATCCAATCATCTCCCTTTGGGAAAGAGAAAAATAGTCATAATAAGGGAAATGACAATTATGCGTGCCATTAGATGCTGCCTCCCAACTGACAAGACATTCTTTAATAGCTAAAGTGGAGGAGGCAATTTCACCCAGTCCAAGTTACAAAGGCTATTTTGAGAAAGAACAAGTAGTCTATTTTGGCTGGAAAACAGGGTACGTACTGAGAAAATGGTAAGTAAGAAACATAGGTTAAAATCAAATTCAAATACCTTTAGATATAAGGCTTAAGAGTCTGAACTTTATTAAATAGATAATGGAACCCTTTGGATGTGGGAAGATAATAATTACTCTAATTATTAGAGTAATACTTCAGATGTATTTGCTAGTTGTGTGTAGGATGGTTGCCAAAGCTTAACCATAATGCTGGCTGTCATTTACAAGGTATGTGTCGTATGCTACATACCTATTGCAAGGCCAGACTTTTGCCAAGGTACAACCATGGCTTTCTCCATAACCTCCTAAAATTTTGAGGTTTATTTCACTGACTCCTTTGAAGAAATATCAAATAATGCTTAAAGCACAATTTTAAACCTTGGCCAATTTTCTTAATTTCAACTTTATTATCTCCAAGTGTCCATAATATTATGTAGCACATAGATTTTTTTTCAAGAATTAAATAACATATGTGGAAAAGCACAGTCCCTGATAAGCATGTAAAAATATTAACTATTATATTATAAATATGGAACCTAAAAATTAATTTAGTGGGCATCTGACATAAATCTTTCTATTTCAAAAATAGTAAGCCAAACACAGAAAAAAATAGTTTTAACAGAGGTTATAAGATTGGTTCTAATGATAAATTAGTGTCTATCAGTAAAAATTGTTCCCCAACAGTGTCCAATGAGTGCTTTGACAAATTAAAGATGTTATCTGTCAAAAAAAAATCCAGGGAACTTTTCTTTCTTATCTTTTAAAGAGCTGTTATAAATCAAACCTCTCTGGGAATGCAGGCTTCCTCATAGGATGCATACAAATCTCCAGGAAAATCTTACCCTTTGTAGAGCTCTGTCTCAGAGCCCTGATATACGGATCTGTCTAGGTAAGTCCATGCTAATTTGTTCCCTAATAGAGGAGAAATATTTGGAGATCAGTGTCATCTCATCAAAACAAATGATACTGAGAGAAATACTCTTTTGAATCGGGGGGGGGGGGGGTATTTGGTTCTTAAAACTGCAATGAAATATACCTCTATGAAACACAGGCAAAAATAGCATAAATGACTAAAATTTGTATTTTAGATAAAAGAAGAAATATTAAACACTCTAGAATAGAATGTTTAAAATATACCATATATAAAGGTATTGTCAGTATAAGAGATTCTGTTGTATTATGCAGGGTATTGCTGATACAAGAGATCTGACTCTGCTAATATAGCAGTAAACTTAGTGAAACAGAAAAGTAAAAATGTGTTTTGTAAGAATAAGATGATATGATAACTCATCTCCAGCCTCCCACACATACACACATAAATGTGAGTAGAATGCCTGTCAAGGCTTCCAAATGACTGAAATTATTATACAGATTACTAAACCTTAGTCATTTTAGCTATGACCTCCAACTATCATTTTATCATTTTAATTATTCTTTTTAGTATGATACCCTATTTTTGCTACCATACTTATCAGAGTTCTCTTTAGGCAATTAACCTGGCATTGATGAAAGTGCTCATCAGAGACACACACCTCAATCATCTGTTATATTTGCCAAGATATTTTAATTTTAGGTTAAACACTCTGTTTCAGTCAGGGTTATTAGCAACTACAACAGAATTTAATTCAGGCTAATTAAAGTGGAAAAAAATTATTGGAAGCTATGAAGTAGCTTCTAGAATGGCTTGGGAATATCTGGGACAAATAGGCTTGGGTTTTGGCCTGTGTCCTAAGGAGCTAGGCAGTCAGAACTAAGCCATAATTAATCTCAGAAATGATATGGTAGAGGTTGCTACCACCCTCACCACTGAGAATGAGATACTCTTCATGACACCAAGATATTATTATTCAAACTACTAAGCCCCCAATTGGTGGGACAGAAGGAGGGCATGGTGTCATAAGTTTTTTCTTTATTATTTTAAAATTAAATTTATTGGGGTGACATTGGTTAATAAGATTTTATAGGTTTCAAGTGTAGATGTCTATTGCTTTGTGTGCACAACACCCAAAGTCAAATCATCTTCTGTTGCAATTTTTGATTAGCGATCAGAGGAAGCCTTACTGAAAAGCTGACATTTGAACAGACTTGAAGAAGGTGAGGACATGAGTGATGCATGAGGCTATCAGAGTGAAGTTTTCTAGCAGGAATAAAAAGCAATTGCAAAAGGGTTTCAATAGAGAGAAAAACAAATGCAAATGTGAAGATTAATATTTTCTGAAATAATATTGAAGTGATCTGCACATTCATGAATGATTTTTTCACATTTTCCATAATAAATCCAAATAAAACAAAAATGTTTTTAAAGACTAAAGTGTTTGAGTGTTTGAAGTAATTAAGTTTTTCTCCCTTCTATGTTAACAACCTGCAATAAAATGAATGTATGCAATTATAAAAAGGTTTATTTGTTTTTATAGTTGTACTGATAGTGGATATTTTGAGATAGTAGAGGAACTTGAAAGGAATGTCCATATAATGAAATTAAGAGACTTTGTTAATGATATTGAGCAATAAAAACCCTCATAGATACATTTTTAAAGACCCTTAAAAAATCAAATTAATCTCATCTCTGATTTCATTGGCTTAGCAGAATTAGTCTAGAAATAAAAACATGCTGCTTTTCCACACAATTTCATACAGGTGGAAAGTGCAAAGCATTGCAGGCTCATTAAGAAGTAAGATTTTTAAAATGTTTCACTAGAACTAAGATTTCTCTTATTAATCACAGATCATCAGCTCAAATTATACCAAGGCGTATGTTTTGAAAATAGTATTTTGATATGTGCATGGATATTTTATTTAATGCTTCTATGAGGCCAACTTTACAAAGTGATTTTCAGTATCAGGAGCACCCCATGCTGCTCTGAGAGGGGCTGTGACCCATCACTCAGCATGTTAATGTTGGCTAATAATGTGACCTGTCTGTAGCCAGGACCAAACCAGCACCTGGCTCTGCACCTGCCATGGAAGCCTGAAAGTCATCATTCAGAAGGTATGGTTCTGTATGCATTTTCTATTTTAAAATGATTAAAGAGAATCATCTAAAAAGATGATCCTGTATTAGTCCGGTCTTCCATAGCTGTATCACATTTCATGCTTTGAGGGCATAATCATTTAAAGATTACCATTCCAGAGGCCACAAAAATTCCCTTGTTCCCCTAAAAATTAATGTGAATGTAGTTAGAAAAAGTGTTATTGAGCTAATTACTTTTTATTTTAGTACAGTTAAGGTTGAGGATTTTTGAAATGCTGCATACAAATTGATATAATTTAATTGACATATTGTTATAGTGACAAATGTCTTAATTTTCTACTAGAAAAATATATGCCAGCCTATTTCACCGGAGAGCAGAGTGGATAAAAGTATTCAAGACTTTCATGTACAGCCTTGTAGGTTGTATACTGGTCACCTTCTGAGAACTGTGCCACTGTGCAGCCCTGAGACTCTTGACTAGAAGAGAGCCAGTGGGTTCAAATTCTTCCTGCGATGCTTTCTCTAATTTTGAAATTGGATAAGAAAATTAATACCCCGGTGCTATATTTCCTTTTAATATAAAAATGTTAATTTTCTTATAGGTATGTTGGGAGGGTTAATTAAATTAATAAAAGGAAAGTACTTAGAAACAGGCTTGGGCTATGGTAAGCAAACAAAAATAAGCTGAGCAATTCTTATTCTGCAAGTAACCCTTTAAAAAACATGAAAGATTATTAATGTGATAATTACAGTTCTCAATTGAATAACTCCCTTAGGCCTTACTTCATCACTGCAATGACTCACTGTAGAACTTGGTTTACATAATTTACCTCTTGGATATCAAACCTTGTAATATGAAGACTGTAACAGAGTCAAAGAGTTTTTGTGTGTAAAATAATGTATCCAATTGACAATGTGAATTTAAACCAGTGTTTTAAATACCATGTGATGACGTTGATCATAAAATACCTAGTTTGGGCACCATTTTGTTTATGAGTAATTAACAATCAAATATCTACTAGAATAAAATAAAAATACTCTTTTTAGCCAGGGCTATCAAAGAAGGTTGTAGGATAATCTCCTAGTATACTATGAAATTGTGTGAGAAATGTGTTTTTGGCCAAAGTTACCAAAAAACGTATGGGCCAAAAAGTAAATGTTATGTGACCTTTAAAATAACTTACAAACATCAATACTGAAAAAAGAAAAATATGTAACTAATCAAGGGTCAAAAATAGCGTATATTTTAAAGAGTTGATGTCATAAACTATTACTAGATTTTTTTTATAAGTATGGCCTCGGATTCTTAAGGAGGCCAAAACAAACAAGAAGACACTAAAAATTATGAATTCATTATATTACATAAATCAAGCTGTTTTCTTATTAGATTATGTATGGGGTGGGCGTAAGTAGGTTTTCAGTTGCATTGTGACATTCTTTTGAGTTAATAAAGCTGTTGTAATAATCATAACCGGCATGTCTTTTTCCACACAAACACCTGTAAACCTACTTTTGCCAACCTACTTTTGTATTATACTTGTAATTTTAATATCTTCCAAAAAGATATTAAATTGAAGAGTCATAGGCACTGATTTCTGGTTTTCATACTAAGGTGATACTTTGAACTTGCTGCTTAGAATTAGTCACCTCCAATCAATTGGAGCAATAAAAGGAAAATGGGAAGACAGGGAATCAATGCATGGTCCTATTTAGCATTTGGTAACTGAGTAAAAGGAAAAATCTTGAAACAAATTTCTAAGTGGGAACATGATTTATGTTCCTGACAAAATAACGGCTAGAACACTGCTAAACTGTGTAAAAGGAACAAAGAACATCTGACATCACCCAATCTTCCCCTCCCCGCAGAACAGTCTAATACCACATAATTAGAATTTCTTCTCTGTCGTGTGGCTTTACGTCCTGGACCAGCTCATAGTGCTTCCTCCTCATGTACACAAGCATTTGCATGTTGACCTCAATCCTCTCACATGATGTTCAGAAAGAAAAAAGAAAAAGCCCTCTTTTTTTCCTTCATTTTTTCTTTTTTGCTCCTGATCTCATTTTCCAGATGGTATTAAAATTGAGTTCAAGCCAGGCTAGCACCTGTGTTGGGTAGTGGTTTTCTTTGCACAATTTAGTTTTGAATTTTCTCATAAAAGGTTTGCTAATTATAAAAGCGGTATTTGTATATATAAAAATAATACGAAAATTCAAATGATGAAATAACTTCAAAATATGTACATTTTAGATTTCCTCTCTGCTTGAGTTTTTAGAAGGAACATTTGAAATAAACAAATTATTAGATTATTCTGTTGAAGGAGAATTACACTCTTATCTCTGCATATGAGATATGCAGAGATATGTTATGTAACTGGATAGCAAATTAGTCAGTAAGAGTTTGTTTTGGATTCTAAAATAATAGCAATGATTGTGAGTTTTGACTTGATTTATTTCTAATGTACTGCATGCTCTTTGTCAGCAAAAAGAACTTTATGGGTATTTGTAAATAGCATTTATGAAGTACTTTTCGAATGAGCTGAAAGGAATGAATGAGTTAATTAAGTAATACACAAAGCAAGAGAGTGTCAGAGACCTTCCATTTCCTAAGGACCAGATGTTGGAATTGGTTTTCAGGGAATCTCTGTGGAGAAGAAAGATGCAATTACAACTGCTGTCATTTTTGGAGGAAGGAAATGATTTGTTAGAGAAGGTGGCTTTTAGCTGTCTCGCAAGAAATTAAAAAAGAGAAAGAAAAGGAGGAAAGGGAAGGGAGGAGAGGGAAGAGGAGTATGGAAGGAAGGAAGGAAGGAAGGAAGGAAGGAAGGAAGGAAGGAGGAAGGAAGGAAGGAAGGAAGGAAGGAAGGAAGGAAGGAAGGAAGGAAGGAAGGGAAGGAAGGATTCTGTAGTGTCAGTCTTCAGACTTTGTTCTTTTTCTTCAGTATCAAATTAGATATTCTAGGTCTTTTGATTCTCCACTTAAACTTTAGAATCAGTTTGCCAATACCCATAGAACAGCTTACTAGTACTGTGATTGATATTGCATTGATAATCTATTTTTAATAAAATATTAATTTGTGCAGGTGGAAAATTGCTGAGTTAAGGGCTATTCAAAGTAAGAAAAAAATGTATGTTTATTTTAAATAAATTTGTTTGTATAATATTTAATTTAAGTGTACTAAAATACTGTGCATTCACCAGTATTATATGGCAACTTAAAATCAAGGTCTGTGAGAAAAGCAATTTAAATTTTTATAGATTTTTAAATTAGTATATTAAAGTTTAAGAGAGAGTCAGTAAATAACTACATTTGATTAATTGATTACATATATAAAAGTACACTTAAATGGCTTGATTCATTTTAACAAAGTAATTGGATAATATGGTTAAAACCAAACAATTGTATTGACTATATATTTTTTGTACACAATAAGTGCATAAAAATGAACAATTACTATTTAAATAAGTATCGTGAAAGATTTACTGGAATCTGCTATGTATTTGCTACATACTTTTTATTTTCCTGAATAACAAACAATAAAAATAACTAATTCAGTTTAACGAATATACACTCATCTACCATAAGCAGCATACTGTGGACATACAGTTTCTGCCCTCCAGGTGCTCCCACCTCTCTAGGGACATTGTACATTATAAACAACAAGATTCATATTTCATTTTTTAAGGAAATATTGTGTGAATAGACCAACAAAGCTCTTTAAAGTCTAGTGAAAGAAAGGCAAACAATACACTTAGCTGACTTGGGGATGTTTATATACTGATAGACAGTTTTTACGTGACATCTCAGTGAATCTCAATAACTGCAAATGTAGCATTATTCATTTTACATAGCAGGGAAATGACTTAATCAGGGTACATCATTTTCCCCAAATCACACATCTTTGTTAGGAGTTCACAATCTCTTTTTCTAAGCCTCTTCCCATTCTGCCTTCCTAGTTTCTAAAGGAAAACAAGTCATTAAGATAAACCAGGTGACTTTTCCTTTCTCCTCCCACCACCTCCAGCTCTGCCCTCACTGTGGGTGATTTCTCATAATAAACATAAAACCCTCCCAGGGAGGAATAATGGCAGATTAATTGTATATATAATAATAGATCGATCACAGATCCATCCAAGACAGCGGCAGACTGAGTAGAAGCTACACTGACACTCTCCCAGGACTAACCTGGATTTACAACTAAAACATAGAAAAACCATCCTGAAAACCATCCTGAAATCCAACAGAAGACGAGCTGGCGAGCACCCTCATAACCAAGGAGGAAAAGTGGAGACCACAGAGACTGGTAGGAAGTGTGGACGCGAGAGGCCTGGCTGGGCTCCCACAGCAGCAGCTGAAGGTCCAGAGGAAGATCTCAGCTGTGGGGGTTCCCACTGAGGACTCTGGGGCCTACACCCCAGGCCAGGCTTCCCAGCCACAAGCACCAGAACTGAGAAAGGTGCCCACATAACGTCTGGCTATGAAAAGCAGCAGGGTTTGTCTGCCAGGGAGAGGTGGCTGGAACTGCAGGTACCCTCTTAAAGAGCAAACGCGCGAAGTTTTGTGTGCAGCCACTCACCTTGGGCTCCAGCGGAGGGGGAGTGGAGTGGACTGGAGCTGTGTGGGGAGAATCTTGGGAGAATCATTCCCCCAGACTGGGGGGACATCTTTCTTGGGAGGCGGATTTTCGGCTTTTGCTTGAGGGGGGAAGCAACTGCCCAACACTGCTGGAGAACCTCTTGCCCTGCCCAAAGGAGTTTCTACAGCCTGAGGCTTGTTAAGAGACTGTTAACAACCAGCTGCCCCACCTTGTGGAGCTTCTACAGCCTGAGGCTCATTAAGAGAATCAGATTAACAAGTCTAGAGAATGAGGCAGACCTCAGGGTGCTTTGAGTCTTTGGCTGATCTGTTTTGGAACCCAGGCCTTAGAAAAGCAGACTTTGGTGTACATCTCAGTCCTGTCCAAATGCATCCAGCCCCAGCAGTGGAGACTTCAAGCCTGGGGTTATTGATAGCCCCAAACAGGCTATTCAGGGCCAGTAACAAACTGCATCTGACATTGGCCTATACCAGAGACCCTCCAAAACGACTGAGAATCCTAGCAGATCTACCTAACACTTAGCCAAAATGAGTAGACGAAAAAACAAGCTCCAAACGAAACAACAAGAAAAGTCTGCAGGAAAAGGGCCAAATGAAACAGAGATAAGCAATCTCTCAACTATAGAGTTCAGAATACTAATTGTAAGGATGCTCAACAGCATGAAAAAAGATTTGGAAACTATGAAATATGACCAGTCAGAAATGAAGAATGACATAGCACAAATAAAGGATACATTAGAAGGAATAAACAGCAGATTAGAAGCAGCTGAGGATCAGATCAGTGAATTAGAAGACAAGGTAGAAAAAAAATCACTCAATCAGAGACACCAAAACAAAAAACAATTAAAAAACAGGAGGAAAGTCTAAGGGAGCTGTGGGACAGCATAAAACATAACAATATTTGCATTATAGGAGTGCCAGAGGAGGTTGAAAGTAAGCAGGGGTTAGAGAACCTGTTTGACGAAATAATGGCAGAAAACTTCCCTAATTTGGTCAAGGAAAAAGGCACACAGGTTCTGGACGCACAGAGAGTCCCAAGCAAGAAGAATCCAAAGAGGCCCATACCCAAACACATCATAATTAAAATGTCAAGAATCCAAGACAAAGAGGGAATCTTAAAGGCAGCTAGAGAAAAGCAATCCGCTACCTACAAAGGAGCTTCCATAAGGCTGTCATCTGAATTCTCATCAGAAACTCTACAGGGCAGAAGGGAATGGCATGAAGTGTTCAAGGTAATACAAAACAAGGACCTGAAACCAAGACAGCTCTATCCAGCAAGATTATCAATCAAGTTGGATGGTGAAATAAAGAGCTTCCAAGACCAAAAAAGGTTAAAAGACTTTATCACTACAAAACCAGCATTACAGGAAATGTTAAAGGGACTGCTATAATTAGACGTAGAAATAAAGAGAATGAGGGGCGGAGAAACAAGATGGCGGCGTAGGTCACAGCTGCACTCGCCGCCTCCCGCAACCACATCAAAATTACAACTAAAATACAGAACCACCAGCACTCAGAAACTTCTGAAACCTGGCTGAACAGAAGCCCCACAACCAGGGGACTGAACGAGCACCGAGACCAGGATGAGGGGCGCAGACGCGGGAGGGTCGGGGCTGAATCGCAGAGACGCGGCCACGGGCCCACACCTGGTGCTGCTGTTGAAACCCCGAAGGGAATCTCAGGAGCAAAGGTTTCCCAGAGGAGGGAGGGGTCCCAGCCCCACAGCAGGACCCAGCCCAGGGCCCCAGGGCCAGGAAAAGACGTCCCCACAACTCCGGGCTGTGAAACCAGCGGGGACTGTCCCTGAGGGTCGCGGAGGCTGCGGGAGCCCCAGCAGCTCCTCTAAAGGGCCCGGCACGGACTCACTCGGACGCTCCCTCTGAGCCCAGCGCCGGGAGCAGCCTGAAAGGACCCGGGACACTCGGGGGGGAACTAACCTGCCTGAGATCCGGGCGAGAGGCGGAGGGCGGCTTCCTCCCAGGCAGAAGGGCTGGCGGAGGCCATGGCTCCTGTGGCGAGTCCTCCCCGCACAGCCGGCAGGCAGGCGCCATATGCACCTGACTCCAACCGTTGGCCCCGCCCCGTGATTCCCGGAGGCCCCGCCCCTCCCCACCTGCAGCTCATCCAGGCCCTTTCCAGGGGCTTTTCTGTGCACGGGGCCTCTCCAGCCTTATGCTTAGGACTTTCCTAAATCTCTCAAACAAGCAACAGCAGGCCCCATGCGGCTTGATAAGCGGCCCCAGGCCTGGCACTAGCGGCAGCTGCACTGGCTCATAGCTTGGCCTCTCCTGGGCACCTCCAAGCCCAGCACAAGCAGCAGCCAACTACGGTTTGCTGAGTAGCTCATGCTGGGTGGCCCTGGGCAAGGCACTGGCACAGGCTGACTTTGCACCTCCTGGGAGGCCCCAGAGACAGTGCACCTGGTGGTCAGACTCGACCCCACTGGATTACAACCCTACCACATCCACGAGTGACACACTCAAGGGGTGCACTTGGTGAACACCAAAGCCCCACTGAAGTAAATCCTGCTCCATAGGGGTGTCTCCAGCACAGCAGCTCTTTGGCTGTAGTTGCAGCTGGCCCACACAGCTGATTGGCCTGGGGGTCAGTTCCTCCCAGTGACACCAACAGCAACCAAGGCTCAACTACAACAGGACAGAGCACACAGCCCACACAGGGGAGCACCTCGAAGGCCCAGCTCAGGTGACTGGGGAGGCTGAGCCACTCGACCCTACAGGCCACCTACTATACAAAGCCACTCTACATATTCCAGGAGACATAGAAGCTCTACCTAATACATAGAAACAAACACCTGGAAGCAGCCAAAATGCAGAGGCAAAGAAACATGTCACAAAGGAAAGAACAGAAGAAATCTCTAGAAGAGGAACTAAATGAAATAGATCCAAGCAAGCTAACAGAGAGTTCAGAATTTTGGTTATAAGGATGTTTAAGGAGATGGTTAGGAAAATAACTGAGAAAATCGATAACATAATAAAGTACCAATATGAAATGAAGGCCACAGGAACTGAAATGAAGAATAATTTACATGGAATCAACAGTAGAGTAGAGGATGCTGAGAATCAAATCAGCAATTTGGAACATGAGGAAACACAAAACACCCAACCAGAAGAGCAAAAAGAAAAAAGAATCCAGAAATATGAAGATAGTATAAGGAGCCTCTGGGACAACTTTAAGAGGCCCAACATTTGTATTATTGGGGTGCCAGAAGAGGCAGAAAGAGACCAAGGAATTGAAAACCTATTTGAAATAATAATTACAGAAAACTTCCCCTACCTGGGGAAAGAAATCGACTTTCAAGTCCAGGAAGCACAGAGGGTCCCAAAGAAGAGGAACCCAAAGAGGCCCACACCAAGACACATCATAATTAAAATGCCAAAGGTTAAAGACAAAGAGAGAATCTTAAAAGCAGCAAGAGAAAAGCATAACTAACTGTCAGCTGATTTCTCAACAGAAACTTTGCAGGCTAGAAGGGAGTGGCAGGAAATATTCAAAGTGATGAAAAACATGGAACTACAACCAAGATTGCTCTACCCAGCAAAGCTATCATTTAGAATTGAAGGTAAAATAAAGAGCTTCACAGATAAGAAAAAGCTAAAGGAGTTCATCACCACCAGACCAGCACTACAGGAAATGTTGAAGGGTCTTCTTTGGGAAGAAGCTAATGAACAAAAGAATCTGATGAACTGAATAGAGCCAGGGACATTGACGCATGTGGCAGACGGTCATGTTTTGGAGGGGGGAGGGAGGGATGGTGGAGGATGGGAGGAGATTGACCAGGGAGGTTATATGCATATATGCATGACCCATGGACACAGTCAGTAACAGGGTGGGGACCTGGGGAGGGGGTCAGTTGCGGGGGAAAATGGTATACCTGTGATGCTCTCAACAATAAAGATAAATTTAAAAAGAAAAAAAGAAAAAGAAAAAAATTAAAAATAAATAAATAAAAAATAAAATGTGTCCATGACCTCCCCCCCCCAAAAGAAATAAAGAGAATGAGAAACATAGCTATAAAGAAACAAAATGTCAGTAGATAAATATCTTTCAATAATAACCTTAAATGTAAATGGATTAAATGCCCCAATAAAAAGATATAGGGTGACTGAATGGATAAGAAAACATGACCCAAATATATGTTGTCTACAAGAGACCCACCTCAGATCAAAAGACTCATACAGGATGAGAGTGAAGGGTTAGAAAAAAATTTCCATGCAAATGGAAATGAAAAAAAAGCTGGGGTAGCAATACTTATACTGGACAAAATAGACTTCAAAATGAAAACCATAATGAGAGACAAGAAAGTTCATTACATAATACTAAAGGAATCAATCCAGCAAGAGGATATAACCCTGATAAACATATATGCACACAATATAGTAGCACCTAAATTTATAAAAAAAACTTCTAGAGGACTTTAAGGGAGAGATCGAGAGCAATACAGTCATACTTGGAGACTTTAACACCCCACTGAATTCACTGGATAGGTCTTCCAGACAAAAAAAAAATTAACAAGGAAACAGTGACCCTAAATGACACACTAGATGAGATGGATTTAATTCACATTTACAGAACATTCTAGCTCAAAGCTTCAGAATATACATTCTTCTCAAGTGCACACAGGACATTCTCAAAGACAGACCATATGTTAGGACACAAAACAAGTATCTGTAAGTTCAAAAAGGTTGAAATCATATCAAGCATCTTCTGGGATCACGATGGCATGAAATTAGAAATCAACTACAATAAAAACACTAACAGACATTTAAACACATGGAGGTTGAAAAGCATGTTTTTAAACAATAAATAGGTTACCAAAGAGATCAAGAAATAAATAAAAGACTTCCTGGAAACAAATGAAAATGAACACACAACAACTCCAAATCTATGGGATACAATGAAAGCAGTCCTGAGAGGGAAGTTCATAGCCTACAAGCCTACCTAAAAAAACAATAAAAACTTCTAATAGACTCTAACCCTACAACTTAAAAACTTAGAAAGAGAACAAGAAAAGCCCAGACTAAGTAGAAGGAAAGAAATAATAAAGATCAGAGGAGAAATAAATGACAAAGAGACTAAAAAAACAATACAAAAGATCAATGAAACCAAGAGCTGGTTCTTTGAAAAGATAAACAAGATTGATGAACCTTTAGTCAGGCTCATCAAGAAACAAAGAGAGAGGACCCAAAAAAACAAAATCAGAGACGAAAGAGGTGAAATAACAACTGATCCAACAGAAATACAAAGTATTGTAAGAGAATACTATGAACACCTATATGCCACCAAGCTGGGCAACCTGGATGAAATAGACAAATTCCTAGAAAAGTACAACCTTTCAAAACTCAATAAGGAAGAGTCAGAAAGTCTAAATAGGCCAATAACTGCTGATGAAGTTGAAGCAGTAATCAAAGGGCTCCAAGCACACAAAAGCCCTGGCCCAGATTGCTTCACAGGGGTGTTTTACCAAACATTCAAAGAAGAATTAACACCCATCCTCCTCAAACTATTTCAAAAAATCCAAGAGGAAGGAACACTTCCAAACTCTTTTTACGAGGCCAGCATTAGCCTAATTCTAAAACCAGATAAAGACACTACAAAGAAAGAGAATTACAGGCCAATATCCCTGATGAACACAGATGCTAAAATCCTCAACAAAATATTAGCAAATTGGACCCAGCAATATATTAAAAAGATCATACACCATGACCAAGTGGGATTTATTCCAGGGATGTAAGGCTGGTACAATATTTGCAAATCAATAAATGTGATACATCAGATAAACAAATTGAAAGATTAAAAAAATCACATGATCATATCAATAGATGCAAAAAAAGCATTCAATAAAATCCAACACCCATTTTTGATAAAAACTCTCAACAAAGTGGGAACAGAGGAATCATACCTCAACATAATAAAGGTCATATATGACAAACCTTCAGCCGACATCATACTCAATGGGCAAAAACTGAAACTATTTTCCCTAAGAATAAGAACAAGAACAAGACAGGGGTGTCTACTTTCACCACTCTTATTCAACATAGGACTGGAAGTCCTAGCCACAGCCATCAGACAAGAAGAAAACATAAAAGGCATCCAAATTGGAAAGGAGAAAACAAAACTGTCATTATTTGCAGATGACATGATATTGTACATAAAGAATCCTAAGACTCCACCAAAAAACTACTAGATTTAATAAATGAATTCAGCAAGGTTGCAGGATACAAAATTAACATCCAGAAATCAATGGCATTTTTATACACCAATAATGAACTCTCTGAAACAGAAACTAAAAAAAAAAAAATCCCATTTCCCATTGCAACTAAAAAACTAAGATACCTAGGAATAAACTTAACCAAAGATGTAAAAGACCTTTACTCGGAAAACTACAAGACACTGAAAAAAGAAATAGAGGAAGATATAAACAAATGGAAAAATATACGATGTTCATGGATTGGAAGAATTAACATCATTAAAATGTCCATATTACCCAAAGCAATCTGTAAATTCAATGCAATCTCTATTAAAATACCAACAGCATATTTCACAGATCTAGAACAAACACTTTGAAAATTTATATGGAACCAAAAACACCCCAAATAGCCACAGCAATTCTGAGAAAGAAGAACAAACTTGGAGGGATCACAATACCAGGTATCAAGGTATACTACAAAGCCACTGTAATCAAAACAGCCTGGTATTGGCACAAGAACAGACATATAGATCAGTGGAACAGAACAGAGAACCCAGAAATTGAGCCATGCCATTATGGTCAATTAATATTTGATAAAGGAGGCAAGAACATACAGTGGAGTAAAGACAGTCTCTTCACTAAATGGTGTTGGGAAAATTGGACAGGTACATGCAAAAAGTGAAACTGGACCACCAACTTACACCATACACAAAAGTAAATTCAAAATAGATAAAAGACTTAAATGTCAGACATGAAACCATAAAAATCCTAGAGGAAAACAGGCAGTAAAATCTGAGGCATCTCTCATAGCAATATGTTTGCTCATACATCTCCTAGGGCAAGAGAAACTAAGGAGAAAATAAACAAATGGGACTGCATCAAAATAAAAAGCTTCTGCACAGCAAAAGAAACCATCAACAAAATGAAAAGGGAGCCCACTGTGTGGGAGAACATATTTGCCAATGACACATCTGATGAAGGGTTAATATCCAAAATATATAAGGAACTCATACAACTTAACAAAAGGAAGACAAACAATCCAATTTAAAAATGGGCAAAGGACCTAAATAGACACTTCTCCAAAGAGGACATACAAATGGCTAAGAGACATATGAAAAAATGTTCAATGTCGCTAATCATCAGAGATTTGCAAATTAAAACCACAATGAGGTATCACTTCACACCTGTCAGCAGTCAACAAGTCAACAAACTACAAGTGCTGGTGAGGGTGTGGAGAAAAGTTTACCCTAGTACACTGCTGGTGGGAATACCAACTGGTGCAGCCACTATGGAAAGCAGTATGGAGTTTCCTCAAAAGATTAAAAATTGACCTGCCATTTGACCCAGTGATCCCACTTGTAGGAATATATCCTAAGGAACCCCAAACACTAATCACAAAGTACTTATGCACCCCTATGTTCATAGCAGTGCAATTTACAATAGCTAAAATTTGGAAACAGCCCAAGTGCCCATCAGTAGAGGAATGGATAAAAAAGCTGTGGCACGTTTACACCGTGGAGTACTATGCAGCTATGAAGAGGAAGGACATTTTAGCCTTTGGAACAGCATGGAGGGAACTAGAGAGTATTATGCTTAGTGAAATAAGCCAGTTAGAGAAAGACAAGTACCACATGGTCTCACTTATATGTGGAATATAATAAACAAAATAAACTGATGAACAAAGTGGATCCAGAGACACAGAAGCATGGAACAGACTGAGGGATCTCAGAGGGAAGGTGGGGAGGGGGGTGTGGGTGGGGAGAGATTAATCAGGGAATTTGCATGTTTATGGGCATGGCCCATGGACACGGACATTGGTGTGGGGAGAGCCTGGGGTGGGATGGATGTGGGGTGGAGGGGATCAGTGGGGTTAAAAAGGGGACATCTGTAAAATAAAAATATAAATAAATAAATAAATAAATAAATAAATAAATAAATAAATAAATAAATAAATAGAGTCTGGTCATAGGAAACTGGGAGTGATCGTGCTGGAAACTGTGAATAGGGAGAAATAAAAAAGGAAGCGATGAAATAACTGCTTCATGGAATAATTTTTGCCTGGTATGGTAAATAAATGTCCATGGAAGGAAGACTGAGAACATGTCAGTAGGAAGCAGTAATGATAAATCGAAACAGGAGAAATGTGATGATTTAATCATGACTTTCTTCTGCTCAACTAGGTGTGATACATAGGCCTGTTAGTCTTTCACGAATAAAAACAAAACTAAACAAAAACACAAAAACCCTCTGCACCTTCACATTTTGATGGCATCGTTTGACACCCACTCTTCCCAGACATTAGAATTCCTGAGTAAATGGACACCCCTTTCAGTACAAGTCAAAGGGGTTCATACTTTCTGAGTAGACCTTGTTTTGTCCGCCATTCAGTTCAACAATAACTACACATGGTAATGAGTCACTGAAAATAGCCATCTGGGTACCAAATGCTTAATTGTAACCTTTAATTGTGTTATAGAAGCAAAAACGGGAATGCAAGGTACATTTTTCTCAGTTAATTACTTGTGTTACTCAATTTATGCATTTAATTATTTATAGGTGCATAAAGAGATAGAAGTTTCAAAACAGAATGGACTTTGGGGGTAATTTAATCAAGCTTCCTTGTCTTACGTGCAGAACATTTTAGATTGTAAGTGGATGTCCAGTGTAGATGTGAGACAATCAGGGTGATATTGTTGGGAAGACTGCTCTAATTAAATGCTGAGGCCTTTGATGCCATACCATCTGCAGGCTCTGCCTGAGCTTCTGCTGGCCTCCAAAGGAGGGAGGCTTGCTTGACACTGAAAGTGCTTCCATCTGCAGGGAGAATGGAGCTGTTTACTATGTTTATTAGCAGACCTGACGACTGTGCCTCAGAGACCAATTTAAAGGGGACATTTGTTTCCGAGGTTTAACTAAAATTCTGGGTCTCAAAGGGAAAAAAAGACTAGGAAGTGTTCACAATGATCTTAGGGACAAATATGTAAATTTGTATGTGCATATATACATATAGTCACTAGTGAGCATGTGTGTGTGTTTGTGTGTATATATTAATATAATATATTCCTTTGTTAATTCCAAAGCAACAAAGAATCAAATCTCTGGCCAGAGGAATCCCTAAATTTTGTTTTTTACCTGCACAAGGTGAAAAGATTTTGTTGGAAAATTTTGTGTTGGAATTATTGACTGAAAATTTCACTCAGGTTTGATGAATTATATAGCAAGTTAGGACCTTCAGTAAATAATCATTTAGTATGTATGTGTAATGGGCTAGGACTGTAGGAGCTAAGCAGAAGAGCCTTTCTTTTTGGACAGATTGTGATAATGACTTTAATACAGTGATGATGATGTACATGAACCATATTTTCTTACTTTTTTTCTGGAACAAAATGTAGAATACATAAGTTCAAAATAAAACACATCAAGAGACTCCAAAATAAAACACTTCAAGAGGCTATACAAATACTTTGTATACCATCTGGATACATTTATACAAATTCATTCCCACTAGATGATACATTGCATGATTAAGTAATTACGGTTGTTGCTTTGTTTCATTTATTTTTTAGTCTGAATTTCCATGGTGTTTTGAGCAGCATTTTTAAAAAAGTAAATGCTCCATCCAAGCAGAATTAAATTCATATAATTAATAGATATGGGCCTATGTATTTTTAAGGATATGCAGATATTTTTAAATGAAATATATTCTTTAAGATATACTTTTTAAAAAATGTTTTTATTGATTTCAGAGAGAGGAAGGGAGAGAGAGAGAGAGAGAGAGAGAGAGAGAGAAAGATCAATGATGAGAGAGGGACATTGATTGGCTGCCTCTTGCACGCACCCTGCTGGGGATCGAGCCTGAAACCCAGGCATGTGCCCTGACCAGAAATCGAACCTTGACCTCCTGGATCATAGGTGGACACTGAACCACTGAGCCAGGCTGGCTGAGCAAGATATCCTTTTAATATTCAGGTTCATTTAACATTCTATAATATTAAAAATTAATTTACTTATTAATCTTAAGTGTACTGAGTTACTTCCAGCATTTAAAAATAGACTGTCTAGCCCAGCAGGTGAGTGCCAGTTATAGCTTACCAAATTATATTTTAGCATTTTATAGCCTGTGCCACACTAAGAATTTGAACTATATTTTAAGCCTAGTCAGAGAAATAAGGGAGATGAAAAGTTTATTTAGTTCAACATATCGAATTAAATAAAGACCTGCTACATAGTAGAATTTCAGTTAGTCTCTACATCAATTCTTCTTCCACTGTGTACTCTGGAAAGGCAATTCTATCAGTAGGCAAGAGAGCAACTGTACAACCTACAATTCCAGGGGCTTCCCACACCTTCCTTCTTGTGTCTTCCCTAGAGGCTCCCTAGAAAAGCTAGGTATGCTGCTTTTATTATTTGTTTGGTCTTTCTCTTTTCTCCACAGTTTACAGAATGCCTTCAGTTTTTTCATTCGAAAAAAGATATTAAATTATATTCCCTTTCTCCCCCTGATTTTCTCCTGCAGGCAACATTCTGTTAACATTTTATAGCCAGATTTCTACATATATAGTGCCAAAGAGTTACCTTAGATTTCTTCCTATTTACCTAAATTACCTGGTGGGCAATATAAAACGTACATGCAGGCTTGTGTACAGCACGCGCACACGCACACACACACACACCCCACATTGTACCTGCAACCCTGTCCTTCCCAACTTCCTCCCCACTCATTGATCCCATCTCCCACAGATCTATTGTCTACCTAGTTCCAGCTGCTATGGCAAAATACCATGAACTGTGTGGTTTAAACAACAACAAGCATTTATTTCTCATAGTTCTGGAAGCTGAGTATCCAAAATCAAGTCACCACAGATTCAGAGTCCCCCTCCTAGTTTGAGGGTCTGCCCATCGCAAAAGGGGAGAGGGCGTCCCCTGGGGTCTCTTCATGAGGGCTCTGCCCTCATGGTCTATTTGCTCCCCAAACTCTCCACCTCTAAATACCATTACACTGGGGATTATGTTTCAACAAATAAATTTTGAGGAGGACAGAAGCATTCCCTCCTGTTTGTAGAACTGATCAAATCAGAATCTCCTTAGAAGAATTTGGCAGTCTCTATTTTTTTTTTTTAATCACCAGTATGTGTCTAATTATTTACAAGGATTTGGGAATCACTGACTTAATGTTGTAATTTAACTCACATATGAATGTCAGCAACTTAAATGATGTTGCTGGGAGAGTTCTTAAAATGAGATGACCAAAATATCCCACAACCAAAATATAATTTAAAATTTCACCTTGAATCAGTGTAAGATTCAGGAGAATGAATCTGTTCAAGCACATGTAACTATTTCTGTTTCAGACTTGAAGAGGGCTATAACTGTACTATTATTCTTATCTTTGGGATGTATGACTTACAAGCAATACAGATTTTCTTAAACCTAGAAGATGATGTAGTTTATATTACATTACTCTTATATTTCTAGTAGACCAGAGGAAAGTCCTCAAAGAATTTATATCACTATTTTAAAATCAGCCCAGGCAATGATACTTCTGAGTAAGGGTTAATATCCAAAATTTACAAAGAACTCATACAACTCAACACAAAAACAAACAATCCAATTTAAAAACTGGGCAAAGGACCTAAATTGACACTTCTCCAAAGAGGACATACAGATGGTCAAGAGACATACGAAAAATGCTCAACGTCGCTAATCATCAGAGAGATGCAAACCAAAACCTCAGTGAGATATCTCCTCACACCTGTCAGAATGGCTCCATCAACAAGTCAACAAACAACAAGTGTTGACGAGGGTGTGGAGAAAGGGACCCCTCATGCACTGCTGATGAATGAGGACTGTGCAGCCACTGTGGAAAACACTATAGAGATTCCTCAAAAAATTAAAAATGGAGCTGCCTTATGACCCAGTGATTCCACTTCTGGGTATATAGCTGAAGAAATCCCAAACACTAATTCAACATGATATACGCACCCCTATGTTCATTGCAGCGTTATTTACAATAGCCAAGATGTGGAAGCAGCCCAAGTGCCCATCAATAGACAAGTGGATAAAAAAGATGTGGTACATACATATGATGGAGTATTATTTGGCCATAAAAAAGAACGAAATCTTACCATTGCGACAGAATGCATGGACCTAGAGGCTATTATGCTAAGTGAAATATGTCAGTCAGAGAAAGACAATTACCACATGATTTCACTTACATGTAGAACCTAAAGAACAATATAAACAAGCAAACAAAACAGAGACAAATTCATAGATACAGAGAATAGACTGAAGGTTGCTAGAGGGGAGGAGGGAGGGCAGACTTAATGAAAAAGCTAAAAAGATTGAGAAATACAGGTTGGTAGTTACAAAATAGTCGTGAAGATATAAAGTACAGCCTAGGAAATATAGTCAATAATATTGTAATAACTATGTGTGGTGCCAAGTGAGTACTGGAAATATCAGGGGGAACACTTTATAAGTATATGATTGTCCAACCACTACGCTGTATACCTGTAACTAACACAAAATAATATTGAACGTAAACTGTAATTGAAAAAGTTTTTTTAAAAATTAACCTAGAAATATTTGAATGGGATTCCCAAGGCCTGGCAGAGTTTCAGAATTTATTTTTTGTTGTTGGCAGTTACAAATACAACCACCTTTCCACCCCCATGCCACTATCACTTCACAAATCACCTAAAAACTTCTCACCAGAGCAGAGATGATATTTTAGGAGACCACAGGGGATAGAACAGCATCTTACTTCACAAATTACTGTTGCTTTTGGCAAGATATCATTTCACCAACCAGAAATGAAAAATATGGTTCTTAGACAATAGCACAGTAGTTACTCAAAATAATATTAGCATAATTTTGTTTTTGAATTTGCATAAAAAATGAAATGGGGACCAGCATGTAATTCTCAACAGACTTCTAATAATTTTCCTTGTTCAGTAACTCTTGTGCCACAAATATTCTATGTGTCCATAGCAAACTTGATTGTTTTCTGGAACAATGTTATTTATGGGTCCCACAGAGTGAGGAAATTATACTGATACTTTGATATTCATCATTTGGTGACTGGATATGAAATAGAATGTCAAATGCAATAATCCAGTATTAATATCTGGCTGAATTATTTTTTAAATGTTGGAATCCACAAATAGAAAGCTTTAGACAAGTTATTCTGCTTTAGACATGAGTTATTAAAGATATGCTTAGCAATCTCGAAGATTAAAAGGATGATTCTTGAGCACGAACGTAGAGTTCGCGAAATAGTTCAGTTTGTGATTTTTAAAAGCTAATTAAAGTAAAAGTAATATAACAATGCCCAGATCAGAGATGTTCCCTGGCTAGGATTAACTACTAAAATTTTATTAACCATGATAAGAAAAAAATATCCAATATTAGAGTCATCCAAACAATGTCACATGCTGGTTTGAGGATAAATGGAAGTGACAGATAGGATATGGAGGATGAATCTAAATTTGCAAATATTTCTAGGACAAAAAAATTAATGAAATCAGCTTTTGTATGAAAGAAATTGAGGGGGATTATTGGTTCTTTTGACACTGTGTTAGTAATGGGGAAAAGATACCTATATGGAATGGAAAGTGAATATGTCTAGTTAGAGAATGGTAGAAAAATATTCTCTGAGAAGGTGCTATGCAAGCCAGATTGTTAGGCAGACATCACACCTAAACAGTACTGTACAGGTAAGTGAGCTCTCTGGAGGAAAAGCAAAAGTATAAAGATACTAGTTTGTAGTTTTTGATTATTTATAAATACTGCCACTGTGGCTGATCTTGAGCTACTAATGAGATGTCATTAAACACGGAGTTGGGGGGAAAAAGACCCACAGCATCAGCTCTCCTGAGCTAGCTCCAAGACACCTTTGCAAGAGTCACATCTGAACCCCACCCTATCCCAAAGACTGAGAGGTTTCTTGGCCCCTTGAGTTGTAACTGAAGGGAATTCATACCTTAGAAAGGATCTTAATGCTGCTTATAACACACCTATTTTGTAAACATTCTAAAACATATTTCATCATGCGGTTATCATTAATGTAGTTTTGCTATAAAGATTTTGTGAGTTAAGTGATTTTATACCATCCAGAAAGTCCAGAATTTGGAAATAAATGGTTTCAAATCTTAGTGTAAGAGGTCAGCTGAAGATGAACCAGGGGTACATGCTCAAACAACATGATCCTATCACTGAACTCATTGCATAAAACTCTCTTAGGCCTTCGGTCGCCTCCAGAAATCCCATGGTTTGGTAATAGTGTCCCTACTCACAACCATTGCATCTACTGCTACGGCAGCTTTTATCACACAGCATTTCAGTTGTTATTTATTTATGTTTCTCTGCAATGGGTGGGGCTATGATATCTACTACTTTATGCCTATTGCCTAGTCCAGAGCCTAACACACAATAGATGTTAAATAAAATTTTTAATATTTATTTATTTATTTATTTATTTATTTATTTATTTATTTATTTATGTTAATGGTGTGACAGAAAAGATAAGATGGTTCTTAGAACACTTGTCATCTATGTTCTGATATTAATTGAACTCTAAAGTAAAAGCTAGATTTAAAGCAAGATAAATTACAGTAATTTATCATCATTTGTTGAAGAGGGTGAGAAATAATGTATAGGTAACATATTTATAATTTAAGAGGTATATTGTTACTATCCTACCAGAGGGCCTTGGAATTTTATACTAAAAAATGTTTTAAAAGAGTATTTGTTTATACTGTTCTCTCTCTGATGCTTTTCTATGCTGTTACTGTTGGTGGTGACGGTTATTATTAATGTTTGGTTTGGAGATTTTACTTATTGTAAAGTTTCTGTTATCATCATCATCATCTATTTGCTGTAATAACAGTGGCTTGGATAATAAAACTTTATTTTTTCTCTTGAATTAAACTATTACTTTTTATTTCTTAGGCCATTCTGGTCCATTTAGATTAACTTTAAATATTTTTTACATAAAATAATGTTGCTGAAAACATAGTATATAGGACAGTGTGTGAGACACTCTACTTATAAAAAAAAACAAAACTATTTGAAACACAGTAAGATTTTAAGAAGGCAAAGCATGCAAGGCTAATAGATGTGACAGAAATGAGGTGATAGACAAGAATAGTCAGACTTTGGAACTTAGAAACCTTGCCTTCAAATTTTTCAAAGAAAGTTATTTCTGAAAATCCAAGTACATCACACTGAAGGGAATACAAAAATAAATGTAGCTTAATTTATTTTATAATACTAAATATCAGGAATTAGAATTGTTACTGAATATTTTCCTATGATAAATTTTATGTTTTGCTTTAAAGAAAATAGAAGTGATTTATTCTTGCTCACCTACTGTCTATGATGTGCAAGACATTATATTATAAACCAAACATTTAAAACTACTTCTAATTATTTAGCTTTAGTCACTGCTCACAAGAAACTCTTAGTCAAGTGAGAACGAAGTAAAATAATATAATGTGGGGTAGATGCTATAAGAGTGATGGATACTCAGTAATGTTAACACAAATAAGGAATCTATTATTTTAACTGGCTATCAAGAGCTGACAGGGCCAGATAAAAATATACAGTATATGTACTTGAACGACATAAAAATATTTTTCATGTACACAATATAGGAAGAAGGGGACATTCCAAGAAGAAATGCATGAGTAACAAGTCAGAGAAATGTCAAAGCAGAAAAGCTAAAGAACACCAAGAGCATGGACTACATAGCTGTGTCCATTTGGTGGAAGATCCAGCTTCAGAACTCTGTTTTGTTATTAAGGTAATTTCATGAGTATCTTATAAAATTTTTCCATTTGTCTTTTTATATTCTTGAGGCAATAGACCATAATAAAGCCAGACTATAATACTTGTCTTTTGAAACTATTTTATGAGTTTTATTATTATTACACTTCTGTTGTCACAATAGGATGTACCAAAAAGGGGAAAGTATTCCACATCTGGTCCCTGAGTGAACACAAATGGTTTCCTTTGCAAATAATAATTTCAAGGCAAGATTTGAACTTTATTTACCATTTATGTCTTGGCTATGGTTGGTGCCTAGGGGAAAATAAAAAAGAAAAATTCTTCTTTCCAGACATCAATGCAGTCTCTGACTCCTGCTTCCTAGCTGAAACATTCAACATAGAACCTTTGGGGCTTAGTATAATGTCTGGCACATAGTAGGTCATCAATTATATTTATGAATGGATACATGAATGAACAAACACATAATGAATATCTACACATCTGCATGTTTTTAATTGAAGCTCTTCACTGGAGAATAAACAGCATGCTCTACTCTTCTTAGTCCATGTTTCTCCATTTCCTACACCCCACAGACCCTGGTAACCACTATTCTATTTTCCATGAGTTTACCTTTTTTAGAGTCTACACGTGAGTGAGAACATACAGTATTTGTCTTTCTCCGACTTATTTCACTTAGTATATATCAAAGGCCATTAATGTTGTTGCAAGATGCAGTATTTCCTTTTTATGGCTGAATAATATTCCACATATTTATGCCATTTTCTTCAGTCATCCTTCAATGAACATTAAGGTTGTTTGCATGTCTTGGCCATCTCTGGGTAAAAGAATTATGAGTGATTTTAGTTTTCTTCTTTTTTATAATTTTTATATTCTAAATATTTTACACTAAACAGACATCATTATTGTATTCATTTACAACACATATTTATCAAGTAGCTATATTATTCCAGGCAACTAAACTATGATCTGGAGATTCTTCAGTAAATCAAATAAACTGGATTATTGAATGTGTCACTTAAAAAGGTTTAAATTTTCCAATACTATTGTATACCTGTCACAGTAGCAATCAGATAAATTACCAAACAAGCAAGCATACAAACACATATATACATTTAAAACACTCAAGGTTGGAAACCTTGGCAGGAAAATGGTAAAATAAAAATTGATAATTTTTCATTAGGAAAAATATGGGAATATATTTCAAGGGTGATAAATAATCTTGGTACTTTCTGACTCATCCAACTGCTATAAATTAAAGAGAGTGAAAAATATGTGTACTCTGTTTCATAATGGGAAAATATTTTTATAAATAGCAATTTATATGTACTACAGAAAATTAGAAAAATAAAAGTAGAAAGAAGGGGAAATAAACATCTCTAGGAACAGCTCCCTAAGACAATATTTGAAATACTAATTCAGTTTAGATGCAGGAACATTACAGAATACACCATTGTTTATAATTTGGAGGTTTAAATATTCCATTTTATCTCTACTTGCAATCAAATGCTTGGTATCTATATAACAAATAATTTGCCATGCCTTTGCCCTACTGATAAACAACATTTTATCTTAATTTTGTAGAGTGCTGTCAAAACCAGATTAAAACACACCCACACTCCAATATCGCTTCTATAAACCAACCTCCCACACACAACCCACTCTCAAATAAATGCAACTAACATGTCTTATTTTTCAGTATTACCTGACATACTTTCTCATGGGAATATCTCTCTGACTCATGGCTTTCCTTCATTTTCCCTTACATGTTATTTCTACATAACTACTTACTGAAATCATGTAGATTCCTTACTTAGAAACTACCTAAAGTGACAGCTTATTGGTGAAGCTTTTCCACATTTTGACAGTAAGGTTCAATTTTTCTTTTCCATACTCTTTACTCTCAAACCACATTTCTTTTGTTTCTATGATTAGTCCTGTATATATTTTTTATCTCCACTTAGGCAAAATCTTTCAAGGTAGGATTTGTGCTTTTAATGATAATATTCCTCAAAACAAGAGCCAAACATGATGTCTTACTCCTCTTGGAAATATGATATATCTCTATTGTATTAAATTAACTCAATTAAATGAATTATTTTCAATATTGGTATAGGTCTCTGTGAATTGAAGAGCCAAAGAGTTGATACAAGAATATGTCAGTTCATACAATTTGACTTGTGTTCCAAAGTATTACACCAAAAATATTTGGAGACCCCAAATCAGCATATTTTGTTTTAATGAATTGTTACACTTTTATGACATAATTATTTTCTTAAATTTGTGTAGGCACTTGATGAATACAAGATGTGTGAGCTACAATTTTAATTTCATATTTAATAAGCATTTGTCTATGTGTGGTGTCCCTGAGCTCTGTCTCTTCTTGTCTATCTTCCTGCTCACCCTGTGTGAGCTCTTTCACTCTCATTATTTGAATATCAACTATACCAATAAATATTTTTAGCCTTGATTTAGCTAGAATTTCAGGTTCATTTACACACTCTCTCTGTGACAGCCAAAATGAAGTCAAGCAAGAATTTTAATCTGTTGCCTAACATAGAATTTTTAATCAGGCTCTTGCCAAATCCTTTACTGGAATCAGTGATGTCTTATCTGTTTATGATAAAATATTCTGAACATCTGAGTGGCTTCTGATATCATCTTTCTTCTTGCTCTGGTTCTTTCATAGCTACCACTGCTGACACACCTACTGATAATGTTCAAAGGGCAATACCATTCACTGCTCCCTGAATGACTCACGAGCACCTCACTGCTATGCTATTGGTGCCAAGTAAAGTTATCCAGGGCACTGTGATCCCACTGTACCTTCCATAAAATGTGCTTCCATTGCTTCCCACCAGTCACCTGTGCCACTATCATATCCGCTGTGTCACTGCAGTAACCAGACAGAAATTAATAGTTCAGAATTGAACTTTCTTTCAAATTGGGTGTCAAATTATTATTCCAAATCCCACTAAATGATGCTTTCACTCACATCTGCATGGTATTTTCTTAATAAGACTTTTTTAGAGCAAATCAAGATTCACAACAAAATTGAGAGAAAAGTACAGTGATTTACTATAGACTCCCAGCCCCACACATATAGCCTCTCTCATTATCACCACAGCCCATAAGACTAGTACATTTGTTACCACTGATGAAGCTACATTGACATATCATTACCACCCGAAGTCCATAGCTTACATTAGGGTTCATCTTGGGCAAACACACAATGACATATGCCATCGTTATGATATCCTACAGAGAATTTTCATGGCCCTAAAAATCCTCTGTTCTCCTTCTTTTTATTCCCTACCCTCCAAATTCTGGCAACCACTATAATGTTTACTATATCAATAGTACTGTTTTATCCAGAATTTCATATATTTGGACTCATACAGCATGTAGCCTTTTCAGATTGGCTGATTTCATTTAGTAATGTGCATGTAAGATTGATAGCTCATTCCTTTCCATGGATTGATAGCTCTTTTTTATTTATGCCAAATACCATTCCATTGTCTGTATTGCCACAGTTTATTTATCTATTCACCTATTTAAGGGCTTCTTGGTTACTTCCAAGTTTTGGCAATGATGAGTAAAGCTGCTATAAACATCTGTCTACAGGTTTTTCTGTGGACATAGTTTTCAATACATGGTATTTCAATAATAATTTTATTTAATAATGTCATTAACTGCAATTATTTTAAACATTAATATTAACAATTTAAGCTGCTTTTACCTTGATTAGGAATTAGTCTATTTTAATCATGTTAAGGATTGAATATTTCTCCTAAAAGCAGTATTATTTGAATTAAACTTTGACTCCATTAATTGCACATTTGAAAGTATAAACGTACATTTTAATGTACTTTTCTTGCTTATTAACCCAAATCTTCTGTATTAAATATTTCTTCTTTTGAGTGCTAATCCAATTAGAAACAATCCTCATTTTAAACTTTAGTATGTGTGTAATAACAATTTTTAAAGATCCATCATTCTTTTCTAGGTCAAGATCACTGACTACCTAAGTTTTAACTTATTTCCCTCCCTAAAACCCATTGAAGTGACAGAAGAATAATTTCTTAAAAGATATAAAGCAGATGGGATTTAATTGAAAAAGAAACCCCACTGAGGTTAGCAACTGACAACTCAATAGGGATGTTTAAAAAAAGAAATTTTTCCCAATAGAACCCCAGAAAATTCTCTGTGATCAGAGAAGTCTAGTTTGGAAGTCAGAGTAGGTCCCTGGGGCAATTGGCAAGGTAATTAACTGACGTGCCGATAACTGCGGTGCAGGATACAGATCTCAGTAAACTCTAATGGGGCATCTGGCTGAGGGGACACAGGGTGTGCTTGGTGCCAGGAGAGAAGTAGGGCAGTGCCCTAGTCAACTTCCAGTCACAGACAAAGTAGACACTGAGTCCCTACAAATAGATTAATAAAAATAATAATTTATACCCCAAACATAAATATCTCAATAGAAAATGTGTAAATATGTTTAAAATTTTAGATGTAAAAATCCATCATAAGCTTAATACAAATTCCAGAGGCCTTAAAGGAAAGATTGGCATATTTAACCACATAAATAGTCATAATAGGAAAACATCATATTTGCAGATAAACTACTAAAAAATTTAGATTAGCTAAAAAGTTTATTTTAAAAATTACCCATGATTAAAAAAATAAAAATAATAAATATAAAATTGACAAACCTAAAAAGATATTTATAATACACATTATAATATTCACCCTTATGAACAGAATTAGTGCCCCTTATAAAAGTGGCCCAAGAGACCGCCTTTGTTCCCACCACCATGTGATGATACAACAGGAGTTCAACCTGTAAGAGGGTTTTCACCTGATCATGCTGGTACCCTGATCTTGGGCTTCCAGTCTCCAGAACAGTGAGAATTGCATTTCTATTGTTTATAAGCTACCCAGCCTATGGTATGTTGTCAAAACAGCCCAAGCAGACTAGGTCATATCAAAAAGCTAAACAAGTGATGAAGAAAAGGCATTTGGCAAAATCTGACAACCATTCACTATGAAAGCTCTCAGCAAGTTAGGATTAAAGCAAAAGTACTTCAACTTGATAAAGACCATCTACAAAACACTTGAAACTTACATCATATTTAATGGTGAAAACAATGTTTTTATCCTAAGGTAGTAAAAAGGCAAGGATTTCCAATATTAGCATACTTATTCAACATAGTACTGAACGTTCTAGGCAGTACAAAACAAGAAAAAGAAATAAATGCCATACAGATCAAAAACAAAGAAATAAAACTGCCCCTATTTACAGATGACATAATTGCCTGTCTAGAAAATTCCAAGGCATGTACATAAAATCCTTCAAAACAAATGAGCTCACCAAAGTCACTGGATACAAGTTCAATGCACAAAAATAAAGCTCAATGTACAAAAACCAATTACATTTCTATATACTAACAAGGAACATGTGAAAACAAAAATTAACAACACAATACCATTTATACTTGATCCAAGAAAATGAAGTACTTAATTATAAAGTTAACAAAATATACCCAGGGCATGTGTACTAAAAGTTATAAAATGCTGATGAAAGAAATAAAAAACCTAAATAAATAGACACATCGTGTTAATGGATTAGCAGATTCAACATAGTGAAGATATCAATTCTTCTCACACCAATCTATAGATGTAATGCAATTCCTCTGAAAATTCCATCAATGTGTTTCTAAACATAGATAAGCTTATTTTAAAACATATTAAAAGGCACAGGACCTAAACTATTTTAAACCATTTTGATAAGAATAATAAAGTGGGAGGAATCATTCTACCCCATTTCAAATATTAGTATGTTGCTACAGTAATCAAGACAGAAGAGTAATGGCAGAGGGTAGACATGTAGGTCAACTGAACAGAATAAAGAATTTGGACATAGAGGCACACAGGTATGCCCAACCTGTTTTGAGTCATATTTTTGACAATTTTTGGATTTCACCGTTGCTGTGGGATCCCTCTCTGCCTCTTTCCCCTCTAGACTGAAGCTGAGTTTCAGTCCCAGCCTGTATTACTTAAAGCCAGATATTGTCATGAGATACATTTCTGTGTTTAGTTCAGGATAATTGTCAGTAATAAGTGTTTTAATATTCTAATAAATTATGTAAAAAAATACCAACACACATGATTCAACAAAAGATTAGCTTAAAAATTTTTATACCAGCATTTCAGAGATATTTACAATAACTGTTTTGTTTTTTCTTCACTACTTTCAAGTATTAGATGCAACATTAATTTAGTTTCCCCTTATTAGGAGGCATTTTAATTTGGAATGTGAATAGAGTGTTTATATGCTTTTCAATTATTTCTTTCTAAAACAAGTTGGTGTGTTACCATAGACACTGGCAAATACTGTTGGCCAATAAAAATGATAAAGGACAGGTCAAGTCTCATTTGGAGTAGTGGTGTTGTGATGAAAGTCTATACACACACTTCGAGCACTTATGCTTTCGTTCACTTGGTTCAAACAACTCTTGATTAAATAAAATTCCATGACAACTAGCAGAGTTGAACAGTCCCACAGAGCCTATTGTAATCAAATCAGACTGAGTCATAAGTGAAATGAGTTTGGATTTTGCCTCCTGCTAAATGTTTTTCTAGGCAACACACGCGCTGAAATAAAGAACCTGTCAGAAGGAGATGGCAAAAACTCACAGATTATAATTCTGAAGCCCACACAGCTTCTTTGTCACAGTTACTTTTAACCACAGTGTTTGCCTGGCTAGATGCCTAAGATTAGATGTTAGATAGCACTCTCAGGGTTACTTTTTGATGACACGGTGTTAAAGTTGCTTTGTGAACTGTGATAACCATTGTTACTGCTCATGAGTGCCAGTGTTTTCCTTAGAACACCACCTTCTAAACAGGCTTGTGGTGCATTTCATGCGAGCCTAGTATACCTAATGCCCTCAGTAGTAATGGATGTCTTGGGTCACCGTTTTCTAATGCATTATGATTACCCTTTCTCCTGTCAGGTAGACTAAATGGCATTGCTGTAATTAGGACTGCTGTGACCCAGAACTGGAATCAAAGCACAGCACTGAAAGCCAGCCATACCGGCCACATAGCGAGTGCCCTTTTGTCCTGATAGTATGATTTATTGTTCTGTATTTTCAGCTTGGTTGTATGCTTTTGTCATTTAATGGCAACAAGTGAATGAATCATTGGAGTTATTAAGAGAGAAGAGTATTTAAATGGTCAAATGCTATAAGAATCAAAAGCGCTGACAAAAATGTTGCCAGTACTGGGTTTTGTTGGGAACATAATCATTCCTTTTCAAAAAGCAACATTTTCTCATAATACAGGCTGTCCCAAAAATATGTATACACACTTTAACAGCTGATAACACAATTTTGAAAATGAAATGTGTTTTAATAAACACTGCCTTTATAATTATTTAAAGTGTATGTACATTTTTTGGGACACCCTATAGTTTGGGAAAATTATCTTTCTCATTAAGCTCTTTCCCATTCAGGTGCTCAGACTCTTGTCAGAAGGTCCTGATTCTGACTCAGTTTACAGAACATTTGATTATTTCCTGTGGGTTTGAACAACTGTAGACATTGGCCCCATTCTGCCCTTAGACAGAAGGTAACAAACAACTTCACCCACTATTCTGACCCTGAGATCCAGTTTTGCTAGCTGAATTCAGCTATTTCTTTCTAGACTTGACCTTAAGTGGAAGAGTTGGGATTCTGCTATTCTCTTACCTTAATAATCCCTGTGAACCACACATTATTTCCCCTGTACCTTTTCAGGATGAATGTGTATCTAGTATCCAATAGAAAAAGAGAGGCTGGAAGAGTTCCTGTCTCCTTGGATCTTGACATCTATATGCTTGGAAGGAGCCCTCTAGGATCAGGGAAAATGAGTGGATTTTTAATGTTTTCTGGCACTCCCCATTGGTCACATTTTTCTTCATGACACAGCATGTCAGGTATTCAAGAAGCAATTTGGGGCCTGGCATCTGTTTCAGTGGAACTAGTAAAAGAAATCAGGGAAGCTGGGGGAGGAGGGAAGGGGAGCGGGGGGGGGAGGGAAGGGAAGGGAAGGGAAGGGAAGGGAAGGGAAGGGAAGGGAAGGGAAGGGAAGGGAAGGGAAGGGAAGGGAAGGGAAGGGAAGGGAAGGGAAGGGAAGGGAAGGGAAGGGAAGGGAAGGGAAGGGAAGGGAAGGGAAGGGGGGAGGAAATAAAAGGAAAGAAAGAAAGTTGAAAAGGCTAGTACTCGGTTCTAGGGGATTTCTCTAAATTGTCCTATGACTGAGTTTGCCTCATTATTTTTATCACTATTTTTTCATTTTCTCAGATGTTATTTAACTGTATCTTGAAACTTTGGAGTGTCAAAATGTCACCACGGAAACTTAGTTACTATGTCAATTCCTGGGCTCCACCCCCAGAAATGGACATGATTCAGTCTGGGGTAGTACATAGGAAACTTACCTCAAGATTAAGCCCAAGTTCTTACTCATGATACCAAAAAAGGATCCATCAAAGAGTGAATGTAATGAATCAGGTCTTTGAACCATACTTTTAAAAACAGAGTTCTAAGGTTTAAGAGTAGGTTGATAAAAAAGATCATGAAATACTCTATTTAATCTACATCTTTGCCAGGATAGATGACTAAGTATAAGTTCAGAACAGAAACACTACTCAGAATTTAGGAATATAAATTTAAAACTGTATTCTTTGTATCTCCTGGAGACATACGGAAATCTAGATGGGTTTAGGTAGAGTGGCTGAGAAGATAACCCTTTGCCTTCTCCACTCGTGGTCACAGCATTCATGTTTATTCCCAAACCCTAGGCTTTCTGCCCCACATCTCACCCATCTCCCACCTTTGCCTCTAGAACTCTAAATAACAACTGAGTTCTGCCTCAATAACAATCTGAGTTTTTGTGTGAGTTCTTTTTCAAAAATCTACTTAGCACCAACATTTTCTTAACACCAGTGCCTTCCCTAATTTTTGTCAGCCTCTCCTCACTCTCTATGAGGTCACATGGGTGTGACCCTGAGTGCCCCATTCCCTCCGCAGTGAAGGAATTATTCTGTCTGGCTAGCCTACTTTTAAGGAAATGTCTTCCTGAAATTATGTGCTGTTGTTACTCAATCCCCAAAACACTTCCTCTCAGATCTAGGGTCTGTTTCTTTAGCAGCTTAGTCCCAAGGCTTTGCCCCAAATGCTGCTAGTCTGGTTCTTTGAACACAGTCAACCTAAGGCTTACCACGCCTTGAGATAGCCTACTTTGTCCAAAAAAATGTCCACTAATTTGCTAGAACAGTTGAAGATGGATTATTCTAAGTCTCCCTAATTCACTCATCTGGCCAAATTATGGTAAACCTTCAATAGGAGGCATTTAAAAGAGGAAAGAAACCTTTTTACTGGGTATGAAGGAGTAAAGTAAATTGGGAGTAATGAAATGCTTTTATCACTTGCATTTTCCTAGTACTAAATCCAGAGAAGGGTACCATTAAAATAAAGATATTTTACCCTCTAGATTGATGTGGCTGGAAGAAATATCAGTAACCCATCTGACTCCTTGTCTTTAATATCCTAGCTAAAATGAAATGTTTGTTTAAGACTATGGCAATAACTTAGTAGATATCCCTGAGTGAAGTTCATGATCTTACAGAATTGCATCTTCTCCTGACAAGCAGAACAAGATCTGCTTCTCTCTGGCCCATCTTTGCCAAGGGTGTAACATCTGACATGGCTTCTCATTTCCTCTTTAGAGCCATTCAGAGAAAGAAGGATGTTTGTCTTTATTGGGTCAACTGCTTTATCTTCCTTACAAAGACACCATTTTTCTCACACCAGGATTGTGCGTGGTATAAAGTAGGGGTTGAGATTCATTTCATTTCTTATGGATATTCCAGCACCATTTATTGAAAAGATTTTTCTTGCCCCATTGGAATGATTCAGTTCTTTTGTCAAAAATCAATTGACTGTATAAGTGGAACTGGTTCTGAGATCTTCTCTTCCTTTGAGCTTTCATTCCTTAGGGCAGTACTATGCTGTATCGATCACTCTGGATTAACAGTAATTCCTAAAATTAGTAAACTAGAATTTTTTTAATTTTAAAATTTCTAAAAGTGAGTGATGTTGAACATTTTTGTTAGTTACTGCTTTAGCTGTGAATTGTTTTCTTATTTAATTTGTCCCTTTTTATATTTATTAGTGAATTTTATCCATATATTTTGCTCACTCTTTACTGTATGTTAAAGTTTTATATATTGATTTTTAGAATATTAATTTATAATTTACCTTTAGTTTTGTTTCATGGTGTTTTTTACACACCAAAGTATGCCCCTCCTAGGTTTATGTGTCAAGTATTTAATATTTAATTTGTGATTTTTTTCATTTTCTTTTCTGTTTAAACAATTTTGAAAATTTATTTTAAATCCAATATTCAATTTTTCTATATTTTATTGCATACTAATTTTTTACATGTTTTAATTATTCAGTCTACTCAAGATTTATTTTGATTTATGATGAAAAGAAAAACAACATGAAACATTTTATTACCTTCACTTAACTGGTAAGGACACTATTCCTAGAAGAATTACCTGACTTTGCTAGAAGTTACACAGCTAGTAAATAGTGAAGTTGAGATTTTAACTCCTAATCTCCTATTCTAAAGCCCATGCACAAACTTATGACAAGCATATTGCCAAATCACCAAAATTTTCACTTTACTTTCTCAGTGTAAACTTTTAAATGAATATCTAAAGATCTATGCATGCTCTAAAAATCTATTTATTTTAAATTTATTCATTAATAAACTATACATCTATGAAACAGATTATCATGGGGTCTACTAGGTAGATAATAAAGGGAGTTACAAGGTCAGAGGCCTTCAGGACCAGGTAGAAAATGTTATATGTAAAGTTCAGTGCCATAAAAGAAGTAGAAATTATGGTAAAATAGAGAGGGCCTATTTTTTCCCCCTAACGATGTTAAAAGTAAATTTTTTTAAACATTTGGTGTTCACACCATGAATGTCTAGAGTTAGACTTCCAGGGTACCATTAGACCTTTCCTTTACTATGTTTACCAGTCTTAAACAATTATGTCACAATCTTTGCACCATTCCAACCAGTTCTCTTCTTTGAAAGACTCACTTAAATTTCTTGAGCACAAACCCTCAAGTCCTATAAATGTTCCTCTGTGACTCACCCCTCCTGAGACATTGTTAAGACTGCCATGGTGGTGTTCTCCCATTCTACAGTGAATTCTAATCAGCCTGCCTTTGCTTTATGAACAGGTTGTCCAGTGGTGTTTGAGGGAGTTCAATACTTTCAGAAAACTGATACTAAGGTAGAAGGTATAAACCATGGTATGTTGTGAGGAGGAACTTTTTGTTCAACTCCAAGTTTATTCCTCCCGGCCCAGTCCATGCATGGATTATATCTGACTGAGAGTAAGAAGCAATTACCCGTATCCTAAAAATGCACAAGACAATTTGAAGAAGGAAGCAGAAGGGCATTTATCCATGAACACTCTGGAATCTGTGAGGGACTTGGAGTCAGTAGCTGAGTTTCCTCATCAGGTAGATTATTTATACCCTTGAAAAACTACATAAAATGTTTAACTTCATTACTATTAAAGATATAAACTACATGATATACCATTATCACTTGTTTAATTTGTTAAGATAATGCAAGAAAATAGAAAGGGGAAGTATTTTTAGTATAATTAAATGTTACCATAGTTCCAGATGATCAAAGGAGAAGGAAGGTGGATGGGCTGACCCTTAATGATGAATTAACTTACCATAAATTGAATAATAAAATATTTCCAAATACATAATGCAAGTGGTGTTCCTAGTCTTGGGAAGGGATGTAAAGAAAGCAGTCAATTCCAAAGGGAAGGAATATTTTATCATTGACATTTTTCAGAATTGTCAGCACATGGTAGTGATAGAAAGCAGATTGACTTTTAACTGGTTTCAAGTTTTAATATTGCTTTTAAAATGTCAATAGAACATTAATTTCTTTGCTGTCTGCACTGTGACAAACTGCTCTCTACTCCCACCCCCACACCAACACCTTAGTTTGCTACTAATAACTGGTACTTCACAGGTCTCAGTTTTCATAAGAAACACTAGAGTCAGTTCAATCATTAAATCCTATTTTAGTTAGCAAACCAAAGAAAGGAATTGTCTCCTGTGTCAAAGTCATTATGTTTTTCAAATAATAAGAAGCACCACGTGTGTTACATAGTTATGGATTCACATAGAAACTAAACATCACCTATGAGGAAATCACTAACAATAGACAACCTTCTTTTGGAAAAGAGTTATAACTGACTGCTGTATACCAAACATATCAGATATGAATTTCAAATTGGTTTCTCTTTCACTTTTAAGAAAGAAAAATGTGATAGAATCAGTATAAGAATTATCTATTGTTTGGCTTTCCCAGAATAATCTTTAATAAATAATATTAATTATTACATTTCTAAGTCAGATTCACAGGGATCCACAAGACAAATATATTCACAGGAATAGATTATTGCATTTTAGGATTTGAGTTCTTATAAAATAGAGACCAAGGGTTTGATTATGTATTTGGTGACATAAAAATGTTTTCATTAGTTCTCCCAGGTAAAAATTTGTTTCTTATAATTTTAATTGTTGAGCATAGTCATTACCCTAAGTTTAAGATAAAATTTCTCCATAAAATAGGCTGTATTAAAGACTTACATTGATCTTTTATAGCATATTTCAATACTCAATAATTAAATTCCTTGAAATAAGCCTAGTAGCAAGTAAAGGAGGATAGTCATAGCCTCATGGATTTGATTGATTTTGTTATTAATCCTGGTTAATATTTTAAATTCTTTCTAAATTCAGACCACATTTAATCTTGTGTAATAGAAAAATGATATAATGAATCAAATGATTTGATGATTTAATATTATGATATAAAATTGATTCATAAAGATACTACCAAATTCTGATTGCATGGATACTCAGAAAATAATGATAGGTAGTTAGGTAGGTAGATAGATGGATATAGATAGACACACACACATATAATTTGCTCAATGGGCAAATTATAAACCACTAGTGTTGCTTTTTAAAGAAAGAAGATATTTATAAGAAGTCCACGAGCTACTCGATAATGGGTTTTGAGTATAGGATAAAAAGAGAAAAGTTGGACTGGTATTTATTATTAATATGATATATAACATTTATTGAGTATTTTTCATGTTCTATACACTGTAGTAAGACTCTTCATGGTCATCTTACTCAAATGTCTTTATGTGCTGAAAAGGAATATAATTATCTCAATTCTCTAGGAAGGACAGTTTATTAATGACTTGGGAATTATTATAGAAAGCGAGATAGGTCGAGCTGGCAGAGGGAGCAGTCTAATGAAATATTGAATTTCCGGGTTGGCAAGCCTAATAGTATTCGAATCCCAGCTTGGCTTCACCGTAGTTAGACCCCATGCATAGGGTTTCACACAACATGCATAACCATAGATCGTGGCCCAGGCTCTATTTTTCAGTCTCTGAGCCTCTCCTCTATGACTGATTCTTTTCCCCGGGATCTGGGTAGATAGCATAAGACATGAAAGTAATGACTCTTTTTCTCCTTAATGATAATGGAAGCACATTTCTAGAGCCTTTTTTAACTTCAAAGAAGAACTTCAAGTGAATATTTATGAAGCCCAATCTCTGCCAAAGGGATCCTTGATTTGATTAGCTCAGAGTCGTGGAATTAAATTATGATGAAGCATTTCAGCTAGAAACATTTTCCAGGAAACCGACTGGCAGAGAAAAGCTTTTTCTACCATACGGATTACAAATAGAAATTTTCTTCCTCACCCCTTTCTTCAGGTGTGGGCATAAATTTGCTTTCGTTCAATATCTAGGCCCACACACAGATGTTTATGTTGCCCATCATGTAAAAAAAGCATGACTAGATGAAATTTTAAAATCTGCTAAATATCTATTACAGAGAAAAGTATTGCTACATAGTACAAGCTCTTCAAAGTTTTCATTTCCTGCTAAAAACATATGTAAATTTGTTGACTGAGACTCAGATGAAGTCTGACGGGAAAATGTTTTTATAACACAAAAGAGAATGAGCATCATACCATGCTGTGGATGAGGGAGAACACTTTGCTACTGTGTATATAACCACATTTCTCCAGGACAAATCTATGATATAGGAAGTCATGAAATGTGTTGGATAAGCAATACTCTAAAGAAAATTTGTAATAATTACACAAAGAAGGTCAACATCAGTGAAGATCTCTCTCTCTCTCCCCCCTTTGTAAAAAAAGACTGTTACAAAAGAGCATTGCTCAGTGGTTTGTTTAGGGAATAGATTTTAAATTCATAGTATAATAAAAATAATAAATATCATCAGACTGGAATACCTGTAACCTGCTATAAAAATTTACAACTTTGGCCCTGGCCTGTTTTGCTCAGTGGTTAGAGCACTGGCCCATGGATGGGTTCAAATCCAGCTAAACTGGGAGGCAACTGATCGATGTGTCTCTCTCACATTTATGTCTCTCTCTCTCTCTCCCTCCTTCCCTCCCTTCTACTCTCTCTAAAAAAACTAAAATTAAAAATAAAAATTACAACTTTGCTATTTTTTGACACTCATTTTACCTTGCCTTCCCCCCCTTCTTACATATAGTATTCTAATAATAACCTGAGGAGAATATGCTAGCCAGGAGTATTACATTTTAATAAATAGAAATGGAAAGACAAAGAAGATTTCAATGAACTTCACAACAAATGTATATATAAGATTTAAAGCACATTATGTTTACTAAAAATGAGCTACCCTATTAAAAATCTCAACCTCTTGGTCCAGCTGATGGGTCAAATCTAAGGCCAGTGTGAAGAAGTGATGGTTGGACAACTCATAGAATTTGCTGAATATTAGAATTGATTGTTGTTAGAGAAAATGGTAGTCAGTAAATCCAATGAATATTAATTGAGTGTCTAACATGAACAAGGCATTACTAGTAAGTTGTCCAAAGAAGTCTTTTTTTTTTTTTTTTTTTCTGGCCTTTTCCAGTAGCTAGTTAATCATTAGGTTGAAATGTGTCACTTGATTAAATGACTAATTTATCCCTATCGATTAAGCTCTGGAGTAATATAAAACATGGATATTAATAATAGGCACACATTTATGAAAAATACCTGTGATTTCATTTACTAGCTGTGTGACTTTGGACACTAAAATTTAACTTTCTGAACATGGCTCTGTCCTTCCACACAATGAGAATAATAATACACCCACATATGTTACTCTGAAGATGAAATGTGATAGCAGTTTAGCCCATAGAACTATTTATTTGACGATCTGCTCAACTCATGTATCTCAGGCTCCATGAGTGTGATTCATGAGGTTAAGGTATAGCATTAAACATTAAGATGCAACAGAACTTCTAAAAGAAATTGTTATCTGGAAATAAATTTACATTTTAAATAATATCATGTTGTTCTGTTGCTTTTTAATCCTCACCTGAGGACATGCTTAGAGAGGAAGAGAGAGAGACGGGGAGAGAGAGGGAAAGAGAGAGAGAGAAGCGTCAATCAGTTGCCTCCCATATGCTCCCCAACCAGGGATTGAACCTGCAGCCCAGGCATGTGCCCTGACTGGTTATCGAGCCAACGCACAGGACAGTGCTCAACCAACTGAGCCATTCAGCTGGGCTTAAGTGATACTGTTTTACTTGAATTACAATTTAATAATATGTGTTTTTTTTCTATTGCCTAGCCAGTACAAACTAATGCAAAAAGTTTTTACTTCAACTGTGATTATAACAGGTGGTCTGGATTTTACCTCCTACATAGTTCTAAATTTAACAGACTTCCCTAACACCAGCAGTAAAATCTTGTTATTGTCATTATGTAAGCCTTGTAAGACTTTGAAACTGTAACAAACTATTTTGTCTATTCACTGAAAAACAGATTCTAAATATATTGCTCTTACTGAAATTTCCCTGAAAAGCACTAAATATAAAAGTATTGACTTTATAATATTCTAAATTTATAATATTAAAATGGATCTACTTACAACTTACAAATATATCACTGAAGAAACCAAAATATTTCTGAAATGGTAAGATAGTTAGACATTTAGAATCTATTTTACTTTGCCCTAAGAAGCATGAGTATTAGCTAGTGATTACTAATTTTCATAACTAGCTCCTGTCTTAAAATCAGTTATAAATGTAGTAAGCTAAAACTAATTCTACTAACATAGTTAAGAATAGGCTAGAGAAAACATAGTCTTAAATAATTACTGAGGTTTTAAAGTTCTTTTTGACCTTTAAACATAATAAAGTCAGTTGTTATTAGTTTTGTCTCAATAATGACTAAAAGAAATTTTTTAAAGTGACTATCAGGATGTGGAATCCAAATACTCTGAGTCCTTAGTGAGTTTCCCATTGCAGCTACCTTTTTTCTACCCATTCTCCCCTTCTGCCACATCCATGGAGTCCCCAGAGGGATCTATATGAAAGGAACAAGTTCAGACAAATGTATATATATTTTTATTTGCTGACTTTGGTCCCAAAACTCAGTATAATCTCTAGGCAAGCTGAAATAGACTGAAGTGAGAGTCAACTGATCCACTCAGTCAAAATGATGGAGGCTCCAGGTCAACTTGCCATGCTCATTTGCATGGAATTCCAAGAGGAAGCATTAGAAAGAGACAGTGAAGTCCATGAAGATTTCTTTAAAAAAAATTAAAATACACCATTATTACAGAAGGACAAATTTTGGCTCTTTTTCCTATTACACTAAAGGTTTCCTGGCCTAACATGTTGGACTAATGCATTTCCATGTACTGAATCCATTTCTAGCAATGCTTCTCTTTTGTGGGGCACAGTGAAGAGCTTTGAGCATCTCAAAGTGAAAAATTCTGTTTCAATTTTTATTATATTAAATCCTTAAGAAGGACAGCTAGGCCTAAGTAGTCTATGAGGACAAAAAGTATACAATTTTTGCTCTTAAAATTTGCAAATAATCCTGAGTCCTGAGAGTAAATGGGATAACAATGACACTCATGTGACCATTAGATGTTTTAACAAATGTTTCTTGGATGTTTCCTACAAAATCTACTGAAATGGGTCAGGAAAATATTTTTCTTTAATATGTTTTAGGTCATTAGAAGACCACACTCTACACTAGGCTAAGAATCATCCTATTCTATCTTGAATGGCAAGTTGTGTTCATGTACAATGGGAACTACATTGAGCAGGACACGCTGGCATCCCCGTGTTGAATGTATAGCATGACCAAGAAGTAACCATGCACTGCTTTAATCCACTGAGACTTCAGAATTGTTATGCTGCATAATTTATTCTAGTGTGATACAAAGAATACAAAGACAATGAAGTCCAACTGTCCATAAACTAAAGTATTTTGCATTTTTTCACTCAACATAAAATGTAACCATATTAACCCCTCGCAGGACTTTCTTCATCTGCAATTTATATAGCTTTATAAGCATATCCAAAGTTAGATTATTCAAAGTGCAAATCTCTAATGTTTCAATTTTCCAGTTCCATCTACAAAGGAAACACAAGCAAATCACTGCACCATTCAACACTATCAATTTTAGAAAGCACAAGCACATCCCAGAATCAGTTTTTATTACTGCACAGCTTATTTTCGACAGACTGATGTGACTGTTACAAAATATTTTCCAAGCTAAAATAGTATGTTCCAAAATTACCATAATACTGGGCTGCTTCTTAGCCTATCTTAAGATAGATAGCATTGCCTTCACAATTCCAGCATCTTTTTTCTAAAATGGTGTGAAATGAGGTGGGCTATATATGCTCATGCATTAATATTTTATTGGTCCCTGGTTTTATAATCCCCTATACAGTTGCTACTTAAACAATATGAATTTGAACTCTGTGGGTTCACTTATAGGCAGATTTTTCAATAAATACCTGTACTGTTTTCTACCCAGGGGTTGGGAGTCCACGGAGGCAGAGGGCCAACTGTGTACACTGATCTATGCCATTTTCTATAGGGGACTTGAGCATCTGCATATTTTGGTATCCATGGGGATCCTAGAACAAATCTCTTGCAGATACCAAGAGACCACTTTTTGGGGAATCAAAAGTTATACTCAGATTTTTTACTGTGTGGGGCACCCTTACCCCCTGTATTATTCAAGGATCACATGTACAGTTTAAACTCTAGTCTCAAGTGACATTGTTATTCTCTGTTACTGATTATAAAGGAGACAGTGTTTTCTCTTTGTGAAAAGAAAAAATCTTTCTGATTTCAGCCATTATTGTATGTCAGCCAAATCAGACTAACTATCCAAAGTTCATCCCTGTTCACAGGGATAGAAATTCTAACTACGTTCTTATGATTTTCTCATCTAGGAAGGTAAACAAAAGACATCGTTATTTAAAGACTCTTCATTATCGCCCACCGGTTGAGCATCGACCTAGGATCCAGGCGATCGGGGTTCGATTCCTGGTCAGGGCACATGCCCGGGTTGCGGGCTCGATCCTCAGTCGGGGGCGTGCAGGAGGCAACCGATCAATGACTCTCATCATTGATGTTTCTATCTCTCTCTCTCCCTCTTCTTTCCTCTCTCTGAAATCAAAAAAGATATATTTTTAAAAAATAAAGACTCTCCGTTATAGAGCTGCACGGAAATATGTTGATTTTGCTTTTCTCTTTGACTTTATACACACATGCGTATTTATGAGCATATACACCCAGATAACACATGTGTGTTCTTGTCAAAGAGTCCAGAATTTATTGCCTATATAACTAACAACATCGAACAAATTTGGGGTTGGAGTATCTCAGCAAGATCTCAGGTGGGCCACAGTGATTCCCAATTATAGTCCTACAGGTATCTCGACTCAATACGGAATGGAATTACAAAAAAAAAAGCATTCAGAGTAAGGTAAAAACACAATCTTGTAATCTGAGGTAGCCCGTTCTATGTCACTCACATGTATCTAAGCATCACCAGTTAAAAAGCCAGTAACTTTCACATTGGAGTTTTTCATGTTCTCTGCTAAGACTAACCCTGAATGAAGTGATTTTTAGAACTAGATCCATACCAGCCAGAGGCAGTTGTGAAAATAAAATTCCCATATGGGGTTTTGACTATTTAACTGTGGCTGCCTCTAACTTCTAAAGGTCTCTTCTTCATATTCTACATGGAACACTGGCCAATAAGCCTGTAACTGGCAAAGAAACCTCATGATAAGGATGGTGTGATTTTTTTCACACAAGATTTCACTTCCCAGACATACGATTCAGCATTTACTGGCACTTCAATATGCACATTGGTGGGAGATGTTAGTCCTGTCTTCAAGCTGGAATGAGAAGGTTGCCCCAGATTATAAATAAGTGAAGATCATATTTAGCACAATGGCCAAAGTTTGTCCCATTACAGCTCTCCTATGATATTAATTCTCTCCTTTATATTGATTTGATGATGCAGTTTTAAAATAAAAATCAGAGCATATGGTCAATTAACAAATCACAGTATATGATCAATTAACAAGACTGATATTCAATTAGTACAGATGGGTCAGCATTGTTTAACATGCTGCCGCAGTTGCCTCTGTTTCCCTTCTATATCACTTGTTGTTATCATTATGTCCTGTAGTTTGTAATAAAATGAAGCTCTGGCAATGGTGGCTGAGTGTGTAAAGGAGTAGGATTACGGCATTGGTCAAAGGCGTAGATGTATTTAAAGGCTAAGAAGAAACATTTTTTAAATTTTGTAACATAAAATTATATTTTTAGCATTTAATTACAAATTAAGAATCATAAAAAATAATAAATTTTAAGTTTTAAAATTATTTTGGTAGTATTTAACATTAATTATGTATTAGTAACTTTAAGAAGTGCTTAAGAAGAGGGCCTTATAAACTACTTAAATGAGGGTAGTCTATTAATCTATATTTTTGTATCCCTCCCTGCCATCTTTAGTAAGACATGTTAAAAATAATTTGGTCTTCTCTTGATAATACACTGTCAACATGATGAGAACCAATTGCTCAATTCTTTTTTTTATTTTTATTTTATTTTTGTTTAAAATATTACAGATGTCCCTTTTTCTCCCCAATGACCTGTTCCACCCAGTTCCGTCCCCCTCCCCAATCCCTCTCCCCACCATTGTCCATGACCTTGGGTTATGCATATACGCATATAAATTCTTTGGTTACTCTCTCCCCCTCCACCCACCCACCCTCCTCCATCCCTCTGACATTTGTCAGTCTCATCTATGCTTTCATGTCATTGAATCTATTCTCTTCATCAGTTTATTAAGTTCTTTAGATTCCACGTATAAGCAAGATCATGTGATGTTTGTCTTTCTCTGCCTGGCTTATTTTACTTAGCATAATTTTCTCCAGATCCAGCCATTCTGTCCCAAAGGGTAAGAAATCCTTCTTCTTTACAGCTGCATAGTATTCCATGGTGTGAATGTCCCACAGCTTTTTTATCCACTCATCTACTGATGGGCACTTGGGCTGTTTCCAGATCTTAGCTATTGTAAACTGTGCTGCTATGAACACAGGGGTGCATATATTCTTTCTGATTAGTGTTTCAGGATTCTTAGGATACATTCCTAGGAGTGGAATCACTGGGTCAAAAGGCAGTTCCATTTTTAATTTTTTGAGGAACCTCCACACTGTTTTCCATAGTGGCTGCCCCAGTCTGCATTCCCACCAGCAGTGTACTAGGGTCCCCTTTCTCCACACCCTCGCCAGCATCTGTTGTTTGTTGATTTGTTGATGGAGCCATTCTGACAGGTGTGAAGTGATACCTCATTGTGGTTTTAATTTGCATCTCTCTGATGATTAGTGACAGTGAGCATTTTCTCATGTGTCTCTTGACCATCCGTATGTCCTCTTTGGAGAAGTGTCTATTCAGGTCCTTTGCCCATTTTTTAATTGGGTTCTTTTTCTTCCTCTTGCTGAGTACTATGTGTTCGTTGTACACTTTGGAAATTAGCCCCTTATTAATTCTTTTATAAATAAAGAAAAATATTTATGCGATAGGAAAAAATGGCTTGATTACTACTCTTAGCACAGGTTGTTTCTCATCCTTGGATCATTATTTTTTGCTTTGTTATATGTATATATCTATTTGTTAAACTTTTTGACATGCATTATTAGGGATCTTTTTGTGACCAACTAAGCCTAATGGGGAACTCATCAGTTTATGGAATTCAAGGAAAGTTTTAAGGCCTAAACCATAGGAAAAAATAATGAGGTCAGTCCTCACAAAAAAACTGGAGTCGGCAATGAGACCTGGAAGTTATATCTTGCCTCTTCGACTCTGCAGATTTGCTTTACTCTTTCTTACTGTATACAGTAAACAACAATTGGAGACACAAATGCTGACAACTCTAGAATTTTACATGTTCTGACTTCAGTAAAGACAGAGACACTTCCCCAGCATTCTTTATTCCAGTCTTAAAATTCTGGGGACAGGAACATACTAATGTTGCCTGATTAAGTGACCTGCTAGGGAGCATTTGGTGTGGTCAGTGGACAGAATCACATAAAAACACTGCCGCTTCCTTTGTGGGCAAAGGCAACTTAAGGATAGCTGAGGGGAGAAAGTTTTTTAGAGGAAGAAATGCCGCTGGGGATATAATCAATTGATGTCCACTGTGGCGGACATGGGAGCTCATTTCTTTATCAATTAGCAAACTGGCTGTTACTATTTACCAGCTGATTTATATATACCTCTTATCTCCCGTATTACATTGGGAATTGGATGGGCGTTAGTTGCACCTAACTGATGTCCAAATACACTGCCAAATGCTTATTCAAAACATTCTTTTGATCTTCAGAATGAACCATAAATTTAAAAAGTCATAATGAAGATAAATCATGCATTTGATATATATGTTACTATTATGACCATTCAAAGAATTTAAAAAGATGATCATTTCTTTAATTTCCTCTTTACTGTTCCCCATTCAAAGTAGACCTTGGCCTATTCTGTCCCAGGGAATAAAGATCATACATAAAAATCAAAGGGAAAGAAGTGATATTTATGTTTGGCTTTGCTTTCCTACAACTAGAGTTTCTGGTCATTCAAGTGCTCTCCAGGGTGATTTTGATCATAAAGGAATTTTAGACTTACCAACGACCTTAGCATCATTCCCCGTACAACGTTACAAAACTTACAGCCTTTTTCCTTAGTCAGTAATCAGTGCTGCTGGGCAAAACTCCCTGGGGGAAGCTGGGTTAGAGCTCCTGCCTCTTATATTTCTTTGGTGGTCTGCATGCTACTGGAACTTGCGGCAATGACCAAGACATTAGAGGAATGTGCCAAGAAAGACTAGTAGGCTGGCATCTAAGATGAATCTCCAGCTTTGGGCTACTAACATTACTTCTAGAAATGGAACAGAGGAGAGTGAAGTCTCCTGAGACCGGCAACCGCTTATTACATGAAGGTCAAAAATGAGTGGAAAAGAAAAAAGACTCCCTAATTTTTAAAAAGCACAGTTAACACCAGCAAATGTGGCTCAGATCTACTCTTGAATTCTTACCAATAGGATTAGCAATTCTTCTTCCTTAAAGAGGTGAGAGCTAGAAAGAGGTTGGAACACTCAGACATAGCCCCCGTAGACCATATCAAATTGTAAATCTTAATAAAAATTTAAATCTTAACTCTAAATCAAATCATAGTCCCCTGGAGACCAAATCAAATCTTAAACCTTAGCTCATGGCCCCTCATCATAATTAATCTGCAGCCTCCCCATCACTTGCTGTACCATTTGCACCACTATTGTAATGTGTTCATTGTTTGTTTTTATCAGGGCTCTTCTATCTCTTTCCCCCACTAGCTGGAAAGCCTTAGAATGAGGCTTCTGTTAACAAGTCTCAACTAGGGCTTACAATTCCCTACAGTCTTGCCCTGAGCATGTACTCAGATACTGAAGAAACTGAAAGCCAGGGGTTTGTTCTGAACATATTTATCAGAGATGAAATAACATTCATCATGAATACTTAAATATCTTTGAATGCCTTCTTATAACATTTTCATTTTCATTTTCATTTCTCAGAATCAGGTGGACTGATGGAAATGAGAGACAACAATTTTGCAGAAAATGCCAGAATAACACACTGGGAAAGGTGTCTAAAGCTGTTAACTGACACTTTGCCTGTTTTTACTTGGTTCGTGTAGATATTAGCTAGAAATTTGTGAGATGAATCTGTTTTATTGTAAGCTTGATTACTGACACATCCCTAAATTATTCTGTCACACAAATGGCAGTTTATACTTAATGAAAGAGGCCACTTATTTAACTGCTGATTATTTCTGAGAAACCTTTTTAACCTACTTCCCTGTTAAAATGGAAATAGAGGAAAAGGTGCTCTCACAAATCAAAGGGTTGCTCTTCTGCTTTTCATAGAAGGGAGGGGGAGATGAATGAGGACACTTTTCCTCCCACAGGCATAATTTTCTTCCTATTAGGCCCAGAAATTAAGATATACAAGTACTGCAGTCATAAAAAGTATTTTCTCGTGGTTGCAAATGCTGCCCCAGAGACCACCAAGAAGGCCAAGACAGTGGCAATCAGAGAGCCATGGGCCTCAGAGCCTGTGCTGGCTTCCCTGTGGTGCTACATGCACCTCTGCCTTTCATGGGGAGAGGGGGTGAAGGGTGTTTGGTGTTCAGAGAGCAGGCCCAGAAGTAATTCTTCAAGGAGCAAGACAGCTTTTGATTTTATTTGATTTTTTATTTTTAGGGCAAGACAATAAGTTTTATCCCTTCCTTTAATTAAATGGCTCTTTGTTTATACTATTTCTAAGATTAATGAAAAGGGATTTTAAATATGACTATAATACTAATAATATTGATAAACCTTCTACTAATAGATCTAATCCTGAATATCTCCTTTGCTTTATAAGTAGAATCAAATTATCATAAATGTCTAAGAATTGTCTTGTTACAGGTGGATAGTATAGATTCAGTGTTGTCATGTTTTCTAAAGAAATGAGGTACTGTTCCTATATTAGTAACATACAATCCATATGTAATTATTGATATTGTCCCTTTATTTTCCCCAGTGTGTATTTTATACTTACAGTGCATCTGAGCTCAGACTAGTCAGAGTGCAAGTGCTCAGTCAGCACATGTGGTTAGTGGCGACCTCATCGGACAACACAGCTAGCTCTATGGAGTTACAAAAGTCTTAAAACTATTCATTTGGAATTATATATGAAGTTATGGTTCCTCATAGATTTTGCTTGACCCTTAGGAAGATAATTTGTTGTTGTTGTTGTTGTTAATCCTCACTTGCGGATATTTTTTCCATTGCTTTTTCAGAGAGAGTACAAGGGAGGGAGGGAGGGGAGAGAGAGAAAAAAACATACACATCTACTGGTTGCCTCCCCCATGCACCCAACTGGAGACGGGAGTAAACCCACAACTGAGGCACATGCGCTTGACTGGGAATTGAACCCGAGAACTTTCATGCGCAGGCTGATGCTCTAACCACAGAGCCATACTGGCCAGGGCAAGAAAGATAAATTTATCACTTAGGCTATAAGATTGGCTTCTTTTTAAATTTTTTTCTGTATCCGTATGTCACTTAACAGCTAAATCAGTTAAATCCAGGACAGATTCAATTAAATGTAATAATCGGTGCAAGTAAATTACCACCTAATAAATGTTTTCTGTTGTCAGCCAGAATCTTGGTACTTGGATACCAGTCCCTGTTATTTTGCACGAAGGTACTTTCTACTTAGATCAGTTGATAAATTAACATGCAATTCCTGATTTTCCCACCTACAGCTATTCAGCTGAGCCCGAATCAAGATTTGTCCTCAGTCAGCCCAAATTTCTCTTTCTTAGCAATCCTGGAGGGTAATTACCTGCCATTCCCTAGAGGAAAGTCTTGGTAGAACTGATTATGGGTTAAGTTTCCCATTCAGAGCCCACAGCTCATTAATCCCCATCAAAACAGCCTGGGCAAAGTCACTTTTCTTCAGCAGCAGATTCAGGCTGGTCCAGTGCACAGGCGAAGCTAACAGCCAGCTGCTCACTGTGCGATCTGGAGGAATTCAAAAACCTTCACTGGCTCCTAACTAGTTCTCATTTTTCGAAAACAGCTCCTAATATTCACCGCGTTGGCGCTCTATTCTGGAACCAGACAAGGCCAGCGTGGGATAACATATTCAACTCACTGGTATATAGAATGGTCCAGATACTGAGTGAAGGGAAATAATGAGTCCTAGGTTGGGGGAGGACATTAAAGAGAGTGCAGGCTCTCTTGGGACGCTGCAGTTAGGGACAGTGACAGACAAGGACAGTGGGGAGAGCACTAGTGACCTGGGATAGATGTGGGCACCCAGAAGAGGCCAACCAATGGAAAAACATACAAAGGAATAACACTATTTAATAATTTCCTCTTGGGCTGCATTTTTTAAATAAATCTGAGGTTGGGGATACTTTAAAAATATTTAATTTGTTTATTCATTAGGATTATCTGTTCTACTTTATACACTATATTCTGGTCAGCTGGATCCTGACATTCATAACAGGGAACGTATTAAAGAATTACATAAGGTAACCTTTTGTTTAATATAGAAAAAATGAAATCATTAAGTCTACTTTAAGCTACTGTTATTTTGGTAATAAAGTAGCCAAAGCATTTGCCATACAGAAAATTAGGTCTTTCTTTCTTCTGTGACTCTCAGAGAAAATGTTCTACCCTCTTTTCTATTTATTTATTTTTTTCATTGAGAGACTGAATGCTCACTTTGGGAAAATGTTCCGAAAATCCTCTTAGAGTATAATTTTAATGTGTTGGAAGCTATCATTTGTGCCAGAGAACTAAGTGATAAGGTCCATTGTGGGATTTTTAAATACATTCTTTATGGTTTCTAAATCCTTCTGTGCATTGCATTAGTGTGAAATGTTATTTATTTAATCAAATGGAGCCATTACTCACAACAGGGAATGCACAGCCCCATCTCTGCTGAGAACAAGGAAAAGCGTCTAGGGTAAAGAACAGAACAGAGCTGGTATTTATAAGCGCAAATGAAAAAAAAAACAACAAAAAACACACACCACTGAATGAGTTTGACTCCTCTCTTAGGCCTAAGCTCACAAAATGGAATCCATAGCAGAATTAGTTATCTGAATTCCTGCTCACGTCGTGCCTTTCGGGGAAACTCCTTTCTTCAGCAGCTCCACAGCTGCTCAAACAAATGAACTCTGCAAGGAGAGGTTCTGGAGGAAAATCAGAACTGCAACCCAGGCTGCTTTAGATTCCTTCCCCATTCACTTACTTAAGAGGCATCAGCCGGGGTGATAAGAGGGCTGTGGGAGGGAGCATGCTCATAAGGCTGAAAATGCTGCTTAAAGCAGAGCATCTTTATGGGGTAAGGCCCTGGTAAGAATTAATTTTGCTTCCTGAAAGAAGCTATTATATGCACGGGGTGGCCGGCAACAGAAAGCAAAATCTACACCAAATAAAATGATACAATAGTTAAAACCCAGGCTCAGAAATCTGATCGTTTCAAATTTCAACTTGGCCAGTTGCTAACTGGGTAAGAGCAAACATTCATTGTTCCAAGGCTGTTAGGCGTATCAACCTCTTGAAAGTGTTATGATTCATTTGAACGGTGAGGAAAGAGGTGTAGAGAATGTAGCTTCTTGCACAGGTAGGAAATTTGGAGCCTGGTTTAAATGTGGGCAGGTGATTGCACCGTCTGGGCTCTTGGCAAACATGTGATACAGGTAACAGAGGCTGTTTACTCTAGTCTCAGTTCATTAACCTTTCTTTTATCTCTTATCATCTGTAAAATGGAGATAATTACAGGACCTACCTCATGGGGTTAAATGAGAGCATGAATATAGTGAATTTAGCCCAGGCCTGGCATCCAGGAAATACTCAGTAAATACAGTTTTACCAAAGTCATGCCTTTCCTCAAATGAGTCTTCAGAGAGGAATTTATCTCTAAATGTTAATTAGTCAAGACCTCTAAATCTGTTTATTGGCTCAGACATTTCACAGCATCTCACCTTAACATAGTTGATAAATGTCTCAAGCCGGTGTCATCTAATATAGCAACTGTCAACTGTTATCATTGCACCTGTGATGTGAAAATGTCAATGTGGTGCATAGGGTGATTAATAATGGAGCAAAGAGTAAGTCACTCAGAAGCATGAACCAACACCCTTAATCGGTAGAATGATCACCTGGACTGACCTGAATCACACTGAAGGGCAGGATCCATTCAAAGCAAACTAGATCTTGTGCCAGGTGGCAACCTTGAAATATGCTGAAGTAAGTCAGTACTCTGATGACATGAATTCTACTGAGAGGGCTGAAGGGACTGTATGGTAGTTATGTGCACCTGCTATTTTGCCTTTAGCAGACAAGTGATGTGGAGTAGCAAAAAGAAGTTGCCCAAATAATATATTGTGAAAAGTTATTTTTGGGGTAAACCCCAACAATACTTAATAAAATATACTGGGTTTTACACTGGGTTTTTCTGTTATAAATGATTTGAAAAGAAAATGTCAAGACATGTATATACATATATGCAGCCAAAGAGCATGTGTAGACCATGAGAAATCTGACTTTATAAAATAATGCATCCTAAAATTTAGATCATAGATGTAAATGGTAATATGCTCTAATAAATCTTTTCCAGTCTTTAGGGAGGTGGGATGATTGGCGGTTCAGAGTACTGACTGGAACCTGATAACCTTGGGCTTTAGCCTTGACTTTGCCATTTATTAGCTGGCTGATGTTAAGCAAACTACTTACATTTTCTTTACCTCAATGTCCTCAACTATAATTGACACTAAAAATAGTGTCTACTTTCAGGTTGTCATGAGGATCCAAGAATAATGCCTAGTTCATTTTTTTTAATAAAATAAATTTGTTCAGCAGCTTTTATATCTTAAGAAATGTAAGTGGGTAATGGACTTCCTACAGGTACATTAATATGTTGAGAAAGTATTTTAGCTATTTAAGGTCACTGGGGTGCTATTTATTTATTTTTTGAAATGGTATTTGTGTAACTTTTTAAATTGCTTCAAAAAAGCATCTTATACACCACAGGGAAAATAAAATTTACAAAGTGAAACTTGAACAGATTTAAACAGTCAAATTTATAGAAACTGAAAAATAGATAAAATAGTTATTATTATTCCCTGATAAATCAAAGAGCAATGTAAATATTCATATTGAGAGATTTAAAGAAAATAGTGTACACTGGTTTTGTAGGATATGATTATCATTAAGTATACAATTACAAATTAAGAAATTATTATGTAGTCAGCAGTCCTGAGAGAACAATTTTAATATATTTTGAAGGAAAGAGAAATAGAATTTAGGTTAACAATCTAATGTCACTACTAAGAAAAAGTCAAAGTATCAAAGAAAACAACATTATTATTCTCTTCTGTTACATAGCTGATTTTCTTGTGAAGCACTGAGTTAGCAAAATGGAATAATTGGAGAGAAAGAATATTATAAAAGAAATAAATTCTGATGACAAACGTAGCAATTTTCTGATTAATTGTTCTGCCTGAAATTGATCAATAGCAAATAGCAGAAGTTCTTATTTTCATTCTAAAGACCACATACCAAAATGATAACTGGGACAGAAACCAATTATTTTCACAGACAGTTGACCCCCCCTTCTCCATGGGGGATATATGCTCCAAGACCCCCGTGGGTGCCTGAAACCATGGATAGTACCAAGCTCCATGTATGCTATGTTTTTAGCCTTTACATACATACCTGTGGATAAAGTTTACAGTATATCCAAATTGCCTGCATCACTACATTTGTGATTTGGGGCCATTATTAAATAAAATAAGGGTTACTTGGATGCAAGCAGTGCGATACCACAACAGTTGATCTGATAACCTAGAAAGTTACTAAGTGACTAACAGGCAGGTAATACACTGGACAAAAGAGTGACTTGCGTCACTGGTGGGATGGAGCAGGACAACTCAAGATTTCATCATGCTGCTCAGAATGGTGCACAATTTAAAATATAAATTGGCTGTTTCTGGGATTTTCTTTTTTTGTTCAGTGTTTTAAATCATTTCTTATTTTTCAATTACAGTTACAATTACAGATGTACAATATTATTAGTTTCAGGTGTACACCCAGTGATTAGACATTGTATAACTTACTAAGTGATCATCTCAATAAATCTCATATCCATCTGACACCGTACTTAGTTATTACAATTTTCAAGTTAATATTTTTGGACTTTGATTGACCACAGGTAACTGAATCCCAAAAAGCAAAACTGTGGATGTAGGGACTACTGTATTATCCAAGCCGAAACAGGAAGCAATGATGTTAACATGTGTCACACAATGTATCATGAATCCAACTTTGCAAGGAATGATTGCTCACTAACTGACTTGCAGGTTTCCAGAAGCTACAATCCTGTGACCACATTAACCTGCTCCATTAGTACCATTTTCCATAATGTACAATTTATGATCTATGTGGCCTTGAGAAAAATCTTGAAATGTATTTAATTAGAGATTCCACATACAAAAAAATAAGAACAAATCAATCTATTATTACAAATATAAATTCTGGGCCTCTAACCAAATTTTAATGGAAAATTTTCACTCTGCCTCCTCAGTACTCTGCACTGAAGCTTTGTCAAGGATATATATTTTTTTCACACATTATTTTTTATTTATTTATTTTTTTAAGTTTCTTTATTGTTGAGGATTTTTAACACATTAAATTTGCATTTAAGTAATCTTTTGCAAGACAGGATGCAAAAGAAGAATCACTCTAATGCTCTCTAGAAATACAGGAAAAGCAGCAGCCATTGTCCTGAGAGAAGTGTGCATCAAGATCATTCTTTTTGCAGGAACTTAGCAAAAGTGCCTTATGCTTTGCTGTGTAAATTGTGGCCTAAGGAGGTAGTAGAGCAATTTGACAGGAAACTCTGGTTTTCTAGAATGGAAGGATTACACCCAAATCTCTCTTGAAGTTAGGAAGGGTCAGTGCAACATAGACGAACCTAAGAGAGCTAAAGCAATGATGAGCGACAGAGGCAGAACCAGACAACTTACCCAAGTACAAAGATAAAATCAGAAAGTAGTTTTTGGTCCCATTTGTGGCAGATGCTTTTGCTGTTCAGGCAGTCTCCTGTGGGCACCTTGTAAGTGGGAAAGTGACTGTATGTGTGGATTGAAAGACTGGCAGAGTAAGGGAGTAAAAAATGCATTAATCTGAAGGTCCTGAAATATATAGATGAAAATCCTCATTGAGAGAAACAGTGGACAGCTGACCCTCAAATTACAAGGGCAAGATAATATCTTCCTATGAATGGAGCCTGGAACTTATTCCCACTCTCCATCATTATAATACACTCCACTCAAATCCAGATTACAGTCTGCACCAACAGCACCTTCACCATTTGGAGCATGACATAGGACTGAACAAGTCCCACTCTCTGTCCATTAAAGTATACTTCCTGGGCTCCCTAAGCACTTAAGAGGGAGAAAATTTCATCATTGGAGGGGAATAGACTAGATTTCATCTTATGACCAAGAGTTTGGTCTCCAGCAATACACTCTGGGGACTGAATGAGGAATCTTATTTTAACTCCACTTTTAGGGGTGCTCTTTTCTAACAACTAGCCCCTTATTATGACCCAGGGGCCAAAACTAGCCTGCTACCTGTTTTTTATGGCCTGTGAGCTAAGAATTGTGATAATATTTTTAAGTGGTCACATTTTAAATGGTTAAGTACATAATATCCTCAGATTAGTCTCTTTCCCTCAAAGCCTAGAATATTTACTACCTTGCCCTTTACAGAAACTGTTTAGTTCCACAAAGTAAAGGTTATATCTACTAGAAAAACTGTTTAGTAAGTTGCTTAAATCTAGCCTGCTACTGTCCATTATAGCTCTCTGTCCATTAAAAGTTTTTATGAGAACTTTTATAAAATAGGTCATCACATGGATGGTATTAAAGCATACCACTCTCTGACTTTAAAGAAATGAGATAATGCGTATATATTGAATTGTATAATGGTTGTCATATCATTGATGACTCTAGAAGATACCAATTTGTATTTCTACGTAGTGGTATAAATAAGAACTCAATCACTATCTGGGTAAAATAGCTACTATTCCAACCGTAAGGAGGGAGTTTGTTATTTTCATTGTAAGGTTAGCATTTTCCAACAATTATTTACATATCATCACTGTCCCATAAGTTGTTAATAGTTATCATATTGAGTAATATTTATGAAACTTTAGAATGGAAACTCAAGTAAGTTTTCCCTGCAGGACTACTCAGAGGCCTTCTGGTGGAACTACATTGTGTTTTAGCTTTCTTCTCATAACAGTAGATTATTTAGGTTTAGGGGCCTATTCTACATTCTCAAATAAGGCTTGTGCTGCCTCAAAAACAGGAATGGAACACAAGATCTGGGATTCAGTCAATTAGTTGACAATATTGATTCATGCTCAAGACAAGCCATACCTGGACATTTTTATCGAGTGGTTGGGAAAAGACAATTATTAAAAATCTCTCCCTTTAACCGCCTCACTACATCAATTCTGCAGAGAGCTTGGCATTCATATTTTAACAAGTAAATTATATTTTGAGTGATTTTTCACTCGAATGTTGTATTTATAAGTTTGTATTTATATATTATATTATCAAAGTGAGGAATCATTCTTGGACAATATTGCACCCATGAGTACTAGAGTGAATAACAACATTTTTTATGAAATACTCAAACCACCTATAGTGAGAAACACATAAATATTATTGATGGATTGCCAAGTAGAAAAGAAAAAAATGAACACAAATCTACCTCATGCTATAGAATTCAAAAGGTATTATTCCTGCTGAACATAAATCATAGCTTACAAAGCAATAGAGTTCTCTATGGCCACAGTGCAGCAATTATCAGCAGTTTGCTCCTTAGGAGCCAAAAAATAAAGATAAGTAGACGTAAGGTTGGGTTCTGCATTTATCAAAATAATAAAATATACAAGTACTCACTAAAAACTATTTGCAAAATTGGGATGTATTGGAAATATTTTCTAGATAGGAAATATAAGACAGAAATTGAAAGAATTTTGTGGTAAACATCTTAATAATCGTCAGTATTTAATAAAAAGATATAACTACATGTAACTAATTCTGTTCAAATGGATGATTTGCCCTTGTAGCTGTATAGCAACTGTCCTTGCCTGTGTTCTTTATCACGGTGTTTCCTTATCTAGTCCTTGTTCAGCCATCTAGTGAGCGGAATTAAAAAAGGATTTTCCACTACATATCTATTTTTTTACAGTTTACATTCAGTATTATTTTGTATTAAGGTGGGGAGCAAGGTGTAAAAAAAGGAGCACATACCCTATGAGTTCTTTTAAAAGGGGGAAAATAATATACAATTATTGGCTTGAATGTGCATAAAAAGCATCTCTGGAAGGAAAAAAGTGACATCATAGCAATTACTTGTTGGGGTGAGTATTGGGAACTGGGACGATGTGGAGGAGAGCCGAGACACTCTTCATTCGGTATCCTCTTTATAACTGTTCAAGTTCATCTCTTGTGACTAAATCACCTCCCTTATTCAGATGCCTCCCTCACTTCCGCTAGGCCTCTGGGATCCTGCCCCAGCCTGCAGACTTCTGCCACCTCCCTGCCCAACACACACACACACATAAGAATGCCTCTCTCAGCCCCATGGAATAATCAAGAATCCTAACACTTTCCAACAAGCCATGATACCAAGCCCTCTGCAGGGACAGTGTCATCACCCTGTGACTAATTATCATCTCCTTGAGGGCTGGAACATAATATTAATTTTTTAAGTTTGTATTCCCAATATCTACTGCAGTGTTCAATAAATATTATTGACTAGACTAATAAGTGAATGGATGAGAATTCTTTTTTTTACAATTTGGGAAGGAAGAAAGTCCACAGAATTTTTTATGCACCCTCTTGTATTGGAGAGAAAAATCTAATATAGAAATGGAAGAAATCATAATAAAAGAAAATCAAGGAGTTTAAAAAAGCTAAGAAGAAACATTTTTAAAATGTTTATCAAATATAAAATATATTAGATAATTAAAAAATAATTATCTTTTACAAGAAAGATTACTCATATGCAAAATTATAGGATTATATGGAATGGTATATTATTAATAAACAAAACTTTGAGAACAATACTTAAAATAACTCAAAAAGGCAAGGAAATAATATGTATCGGAACAAGAAAAAGTCTAAAACTCAGTCAACAACTTTAAAAATAACAACAAACTTATTGAGAGCCAACGAAAAGATTGTTTCCACTGTGAACACCTTATATGTACTCCATTGGCAGGGTGTCACTTGTGTATCTGTGTGGCTGAATGACAGCCTTTTAAAAACATGTGCACTAATATTGTTAGTTTCTCTTCCTCAAGTTTTCATCTTTTATACTTCCTTTTACTTTGCAAAAAGTATAACAGTGGTGCTGGGGAAAATAATCACCTAAGGCATTTTGAGGCCAAAAGCAATGAAAAAATCTTAGCTTGAGCTACATGAATTCTTCATACTCAAAGTCATTAGGGTGTAGAATTGTACATCCTCTGTGGTTTGGGAGATAAAAATGATTTCTCACATATAGAGTGTTCACAGTGGAAACAATGTTTTTGTTGGCTCTCAATAAGTTTGCTGTTATTTTTAAAGTTGTTGACTGAGTTTTAGACTTTTTCTTGTTCTGATACATATTATTTCCTTGCCTTTTTGAGTTATTTTAAGTATTGTTCTCAATAATTTCTCCATAATTTTCCAAGAATAAATTCACAACATATAAGCCACAGAGATAAATGGATTTGCAACAAAATGTGAATCTGATTTTATATTTTTTTAAAGAAATGTTTCATTGATTTAAATTATTTCGATGACTCCCAAATGATTGGCAAAAGGGTACTATTTTAAATCCAAGACATGATGAAGCTGGCCTTTAGCTTTTGAAAACTTGCTTAAGTCAAAGACATCCTGATGTGATGCCAAAGGGAGTGTTTTCCTAGAATCTGAAAGCTATCTCAGAATAGTGTTGAGTATGCCTTTACCAAATCTTCATGGCATGTCTTCTTGGAAAAACAAATTCAAGTTGTTCTCAACAATTTTAACCAAAAGTGCTAAAGTAATAGCTACTTAACCATTTAAGCAAGCATATGGTCCATAAGCTTTATTTCTTAAAAGTGTATTTTGTGTCTGAATTACTTTTAAATTAAAAAGCATCAATGTCATAGCAATTCCAGTGACAGCATAAATATGTTTGCAATTCTAATGGCAGCATCTATATTTATTAAAATCGAAATTTATGAGTGGAATTTGGAGACTAAAATGAAAGTTAATTTGAGTCTAAATTTGTCCAATTTGGTCTCTTTTCCCCAGAGAAATCATTGGGAAATAAATTTAGAAGAAAGCTTGGAAAGCCATGTTTCTTGACTTCTTTTTTACTTACTCTTCTATTTTGATTTTCCATCTCCCCACCATCTTTTGGCAGTGATATCAACATAATATGATGATGCAATTTAATGCAAATTAGGTGGGAAGGTCTGGGAAGTGCCTGAAAAATGTGCATTTCCAGCAAGTTTCTAGGTGTTGTTGATACTGCTAATCTAGGGATCAGAATTTCAGAACCACTAATCTAGACTTGAGAGCAGTGCTATTCAAGTTGTAGTTAGTAGATGGGTGCCAGTTTGTGAACTGTTATTACTCATCTGTGATGAGATAATTAAAGACATTCAGAATAAGAATTTAGAAAAGCATATAACAATTTGATTGAGTAATTCCATGTCTATTATATTTAAGAGTATCCCATTTGAAGCTGCATTTTAAATGTCTTCTTATTTAAGTTTAATTTCTCTTCTCTAGAAATTAATTTTTGTTGTATTTCATAAATCTATTATTCTGTGCTATATCAAAGGCAAAAACCAATGGGTCCTTCCCCACTGATAGTTTGAGGTACACTGGTTTAAAGCACAAGTGAAAAGTATCTGTTTAGTGCACAAAGTAGCACATGAGTAGAAATGGAAGAGAAGTGATCAGTGAGCACCTGGATGGCACTTAAATGCTAAGAAATGGGTCCTATGTGAGAAAACTATAAATATCAGAGTTGGAAGGGACCTTAAAAATCACATAACTTGCACAGTTCACAAACATAACTTTTACTCTACTAGTCAAGTTCAGTTAGATAAGTTTAGTGAATATAAGCAAAATAAAGTTGGTAAGCAATGCATTGTTATCAGGAAATTGAGCTGTAAATCATTTATAGAATTTAATAAAGATCTCACAGCTAATAAGGGACAGACTCAAGTCTCATTCTAAATCTCTTTCCACCAAACACGATAAATCCACAGTTCATACACAATTGAATAAGTAATGGTAGGGTACACTGGTTTGTTTTCCCAATAATGTTCTATGAAATCCTGTCAGTTTCATTATTTCCCAGATATTTTTGCTAGTAGCAAATAATAGTTTTTATAATCTTGTTCAGCAACAACCAATGCCTGTGGTAAACTGGGAAGTAACAAAGTGATTAACATTCCCACTTCAGTTCACTTTCCAAGTGCTATCAGCACAAAGAAAGTATGCTATTACTTCCCAATAAACCATAGCATGGTCTAAACAATTTTGTATGTTTCAATAGCTAGACTATTCAAAATCCCATCATTTATCTCTTTCAAGATACCTTGCCCTTCTAAAATATGGTTTATTACTTTAAAAACTTGTCAATGAGCAAGAATAAATGACTTAGAATATATTAATATCTAATTCATGTCACTTATACATATATTTACAATCTTTTTTGCCTCAAATTATCTAGACAGCCATCTTTCATGTTACAACCCAAACTATAGTTTACTTTAATGGAGCTAATGAAAATATAGAATTTACCACAATCCTGTGATTGCAAATATTCTGTGTAATGATTTTCTATAATAGTGATTAGACTAAACAGAAATAAAATCAGTTTTTCAAAATTTGCTCTTTCAAAATTGACACTACAACAATTGTGTTAAAAATGGATCCTTGCCTGGCCGGGCGTGGCTCAGGGGTTGAGCATCGACCTAGGATCCAGGAGACTGAGGTTCGATTCCCAGTCAGGGCACATACTCAGGTTGGGGGCTCGATCCCCAGTAGGGGGTGCACAGGAGGCAGCTGATTAATGACAATTCTCTCATCATTGATGTTTCTATCTTTCTCCCTCTCTTTTCCTCTCTCTGAAATCAATAAAGCTATGTTAAAAAAAAAAAAAAAAAAGGATCCTGCTGACCATCATCTGCCTTCTATTGTGCCTCAACAACCCAGAATTCAGTGCTTCCTGTCTTGATTACCTAGTTCACCCCCCCAAGCACCAAACCACATAATGAGGTCACAATATCCCTCTTGGCTTCTTAAAATATTAGGAAGTTGGCAATAGAGAACAGAGAAACAAAGAGAAAAGGTAAATCAAACAAGGAAAAATAGATGTTGTAATAATTACTTTATTTTTCAACCACAGTAACTATTCCAAAGGATTACTTTCCTTTTTTTCCCCTTTACAATGTTATTACCGAAAACCTCTTCATGGAGAAAGAAAAGATGTAACGAATACATGTGGAGTAGAGTTCAACATCATCTGCAACCAAGAAACATTAAATTAAAATATTTCTGTGATATGTATATGGCGAGGTAGAGACGGGAATAACATTTACTGGGCAGGTCTGTGTACACTGTTGATGGCCAACGCTCGTTGTTATTGTCCAGTGCCCATCTCATACCAGGTGGTGATTAGTTTCAATGTCACCTGTGTACATAACGCTGTCCAGGGCGCAGTTAAACAGAAACTACTGGAGCTTCAGAAGACTATTCAAGGGGATAATTTGATGATAATATCTATCAAGATATTCCAAAATTTAGTATCCTTAGAATAAATAATTTTATACACAATAAACTAAACAGCCAGAAATTCCAGATTTTTTTCAAGACATTGCTACTTAGATTTTTAAAGTTATGGCTTTAAATACTCAATTATTTTAATTATAATTCATCTCTACAATATTTTAAATTCATTAAGTGAGTTTTAAAACATAATGACATTCTCACAAAAAGGACAGTTCATATACTATATGTATCTAAGTGAAAGCCAACTTCTATTTTTCAATAAATCTGCACAAGCATAAATATTACACTGAAAAGTGGCTGTGAATATTTTACATTAACATTATTAATCAACTCCCCTCATTTGCCTTATCACCTGGATTCTTAAATTATGTTCATCTTTTGCTTTTATCATCTCATTTCCTTTAAAAGAGAATTATCTTGCTCCTTTATGCCTATATTTTACTGTTGAACTTGAGGATACATAAAGGGGATGCCCTATTCACAGATGAAGAAAGGTTGATAAAAAAATCTTCTGTATTTTTCTCCTTCCCACCCATCACTGATTTCATGGAAAAAATCCTAAACTGTTTTCCCACTACTGGGAAAACCTTCATATTAACATGGGGTAAAGCAAGCACACATATTCTTTCCATAAACCCTACCTACGCCCTGGGTTAATAATTCATTAATTAATTAATTTAGTCTGTCAGTCAATAGCATTAGGTGTTTACTGTATTCCAGACATGGTGTTAGACTCTACAGATAAAGGATGGATCCAACATGGTTCAATGAAGGAACAAATTAATGAATAAAGAAGGAAAATACTGACCCAATGAGTGACTGATCTGAGGAAGTGTGACCTATTTATTCAACCACACTAATTAGGTAATCCTGAGAGCCGAACAATACTTTTTAGCTGGTGGATCAAACAAGGGAAGACAGCCTTGCCACCATGTGAAACTTGCATGTCTTACAGACAGAGGTTTGGCCGTATAAATCTGGTTTCATTTGGGGTTGATATCAGTAAAGCGCAGGGATAGGTGGTTCCTGTTGCCTTGTTAAAGTGACAAGGTGCTGATTAATTATTTTCCAGTTAAAAGGTGATATGTTTCCATTTATTTTTTTATTTACTTATTTATTTATTGCTGCTGGGATGTCTTTTACTTCCAACAGTTACCTGAACATAAAAAGAGTTTTGTCAGAAAGCGAAGCCCACACCAGAGAACGTCGCAGTAGATGGGCTTCAGAGAACTTTGGGATCCTTTGTGTGGCCTCCCAGGTGCTGATAAACAAGAATGCAGAGTCTAATGAAGTCTTACCAAGAGATCAAAGCTTACAAAGGTTGCAGTCTGTGAGGCTTTATTGGAGGAGGAAAAGGGAGGCTGTGTAGCGTGAAATATAGGAGGACTTTGTTTGGAAACCTAGCACAGAGAAAGGAAGAGACATTTGTGCAGGAGGAAGGGAAGGGTGAAGGGACTCTTCCTCTCACATTCCGTCTCCCACGACCAGGCTGGTACCAGCAACGCACGTTCTCTGCTGCTCTGAGGTCACTAAGATTTATTTTGAAACTTCAAGGACATGACTAATGTGCATTCTTTAATGGAGTCATGAGAAGAGGTAATAATATTTCAACATATTCAAACAGAATAACTTGCCTGAGCAGTGGCAGAATCCTGAAAGGGTAGCTATTAACTCTGTATTCAACATTAGGTTGTTGGTAGAATGGATAGAAATTACCCCAGGATTTCCAACCTCAGGATGAATGAGTATATATGTCTAAAAATATTTCTTGAATTTCCAATTTGTCAATGGCTCTTTAATCAATTGATTTCTGATGAAATTGACAATTTTTATGTATGAGACAGGCAAAAATTAGAAAGCTTTCCAATGCACTTTGATAAAAAGTTTGTGGAACATTTATCACATAGGGAAAGCAACTTGGAAATATCTGTTAAATATAAAAATCCATTTGCCCTTTTACAAAGCAATTTCCTTTCAAGATGTTTATCCCTTAGGTACAACCCACCCATACAAGAAATGAGGTTTGTAAGATTATTGTGGTAAACTAAGAGTGGAAACCACCAAGTATCTTTTCACTCTATAGAATGCCATGAAGCTCTAAAAGGCAATGAAGATTAACTGTGATATGGAAAAACCTCTAGAATATGTTTTGAAGTAAAAAAAAAAGCAGAAAGGCATACTGAAAGGATACATACACACACAAAAACTAATAATAATGGTTATTTATGCATTAGAAGTAAGGTAGACAGGGACAAGCAAAAATTAAACATATTAACGTATACCTCTTAAATTTCATTGTTGTATTTTAACCATATGAATGTATCAGTAGTCAAATATACAAGGACATTTTATTAATAAGTTAGTGTTCAGTTTTAATCTACTTTACCTTTGCAATCTTTACCTAGGTAAAATATCACTCTGCTTAATTGATGTTAAATCCCCCAGCACAACCATCTTATCAGGTCTATATATCCTCTTGAGCTTTTGTGAGGGTAAGGATGCATATCATTATCTAACATTATGAAGACACACTTTGAATTTGTGCTCATTAGGGATGTCCATAAATATTCTGATTGTCTTCTTTTACACCTATGAAAGGATCATATTTTGCTGCTCTTGTTGAAATTAGATGAAATTAGGTGCCTTTATTTGACTGATAAAATATGAGCGGAGGTAACGTCACTCCTGGGCAAAGGCATTCAACTGCCAGAGCAGCAATCCTTTATCCCGGCTGAAATTATTTGGGAACCTATATTAAAAAGAATTTTCCATCCAGTCTGGTTCCTTATTGTCTTAGAAGGCATGTTTCCCTGCAGGCCCATATTCAGCGGCAACATGAGAAGGAAATAGAAATGACGAGGCATCAAAGAATATGTATTTGCAATAATTCTTTAACTCTGACCAAAGCACAATATTCGCTGATCTGAACTCTCCAGGTTTTGCCCTATAGCACATATGCAAAAATCTTTCCTGTCATAATTTGATGACACCAGTCATTTAAATTTAAGTCCAAACAAAATTTGCCACCTAGGACCATGTGCAGACTCAGAGAAGATAATGGAGTGATGAGGGAACTTGAATGCCTAATTCTCTTATTTGTCACCATTACTAACCAATAACCTAGGAGAGAGCATTAGTAGTCAGTCAGTCCCTGGAAGCCAGATACCTTATGAGTACAAGGGAAAATCCAAATTCCAGGTCTATAGATCCCCAGGTCAGACCCAGAATCAGGTAATACTGTCTGAACAATGCGTTAGCATCTTGAGATGAGCCCTTGAACTCACTGCTGCCTAAACACACCATTCCTGATGATATTTACAATACAGTTTTGAAGAAATAGAGAATGTTATCATGAAATCATCATTATTTTCATATTAATAAAATTAAAAATCCAACTTATCAAAATCCATATACCTGTCATATGTAACTATATTTATGCAGTAGTGTCTTACAGTATTTTTTTAAAAAGTTGAAAGGTGAATTGTAGACATCCATGATAAATAAGAGTGTCAGAACAGAGAATTAAAAGAACTCAATTGTATTCAAGCAGAACATTAGCTAAATTTTACATAATTCACTGAGCAATATGGTGTTTGGTTTACAGGTGAAAAGAAGTTCAGATGTGAAAAGTTTTATAAGTGAAAACAAGTTCTATTAAAGTTCCAATCTAAGAATAGCAACAAAAGTGCTGCTCATTTTGTTCTCACTTTCATATAGTTCAATTAGATTGTCAAAATTAAAATGAGACTCAACACAAGTCAAATTTCCTCCTTTCAAGGTAGCATTCAGGATTTTTCTTTGCATTTTCTAAGTCATTGCTAACAAAGAGAATACAGATGAAGAGCTGAATTAGGACTTTCAAGGAGTCATATATTCATGAAGTTATAAAATATGCTTAGCTATTTATACACACAGATGTTTGAGAGATGAATTGCACGTCCTGCCTACAAACTTAGGAAAATTAGAGCTAAAAAATGAAAAAGCCAGGAAGAGAAAAGCTATATTACCTAATTTACCACGATGTATGTTTGTTTCACTATGTTGTTTCTCCTGTGTTACTCAAAAACTTTTACTAAAGTATTTTTTAATAGCTTACGTGAGCTCCACTCAATACGGAATACGATCTTAGAATTTATATTAGCTCTAGGCTAACTTGTTAACTCACTATGGCCATGCTGGAAGATGTAACGTGCCTCTAGTCTTACGGCGTATCCATTTAGTCTGGTTTTCAGCTTATAATTTTAACATTTAGAAATTATCCTTTTTGAAAGTAAAGGTGAAATTGAAATTCTTTGAACAAAACCAACAAAGCCAATTCTCTAAATCGGAGTCATTTCTAGAATGCCAAGCTACCAGGTTTTTTTAAATGTCCCAAATAAATATAATAAAAATAAGTAAATAATAAAAACATATCCGTTCCTCAGATGGTTATAGAAAGCTTATTTATCAGTTATTTTAATTTGATCTGAGTGGGTTCGTGTGCATTTTTGCGCGTTTCCGTGTTCAGTGCCCCTTTTTACTTTTTTGTTTGTTTTTTTGCTTTTTCTCTGTCCTACCTAATGACTAGTTTTATCTTTGAAGGACATGAGAGACACTCGTGGTTCTTCTGCTCTGGTCACCTACTCCCTCCTACAGCTTTTCTTCCTGACCTCCCTCTTCTTCCTCCCACTCTCCCCTCCCACCTTTTTGTCACCATCCTCTTCCCTTCACATTTTTCGGCCTCTGCTCTGCAGCCTCCGCCCCACGGTTTCTCCCTCCGTTTCTCACCGATGCGCCAGATGTGCAATTCCTGCTTCAGTGACAGTACCAATGATTAGGAAAGTGAAACAAGCAAACAGCTCATTTGAGCCCTGGTGACAGTTCTGCAGATAAATCAACATGGTTTGTTTAGAATCTCATTTACAACTTGTGTTAGCCAATATCCAGAAATAAATATAGCAAAGAGCCTTTAAGTATGCATGTGTGGGGTGAGTGGGTTTACTGCACATGCCCAAATTTAGACAGCTTGAAAATCATACAAGAAAACATTAGCACTTGTGCGCTTAATATCTTCCAGATAAAAAGAATGTTCTTTGCCAACTGAATGAAGTCAAATGTAGTTTTCACATGAAATCTATGACTTGGGAAAGAGGAAACGTTAATATATGGTTACCACATAATTGCGCTAAACTAAACGAAGTCTCTTCTTTTTACTTTTTACTTTTCTGTAAAGTTTTATTCCCAGGGCAGAGAGTTGCTACAGCTGTCCCCAGCTGCAAAAACAGTTCTCATTTCATTTAAGGATATTTGCATATGAAAAGCTGCTTACTTAAACGCTCTGTGGTCTCAAAAGAATTAAAAAATACTAGTTACTAACTGTAAGATGTTGGATACTAAGTCCAGTGATTTTAAATCATTGTTGATTTCTCTTCATGCATTTTGGGGAATACTTTGTTTTGAAAATGTTCCCACAGCATCTGATAAACACAAAACAAACACCCCTCAAACATATGATGGCTGTACTACCTCTGCCTCTAAGCTATCTGTAACAGGTGTGACTTCCTCCGTGTAGTTGGGATAACAGTCTCCCTGACTCTGGTGCATTCACACAAAGACTGGGGACAACACCAGTGACTGCTGATAACAGCAGAGTCCTTGTATCAAAGGGGGACGGGGGGGGGGGGGGCAAAAGAGGAACAAAGAAAACAAAATTTCTGTTGTGTATAGCTTATAATAGTTCCAGATTCTTTTCTTGTCTCAGCTTTTGAAATTTCAGAAATGAAACTTTATCTCGGCCTCCCAAATACCAAATATTGCCAATGATAAAACTAAAATGACATTAGCAAACAAGTCACTTTAGAAAGCTGTTTCCCCGAGAAATTGCTGAAGTCATTCATTACTCACGCGGGCACCACTGGGTGGTAAAGGACACTGGTAAGCTAGAAGTCTAAGGCAGCACTGGTCCTCTATTGATTTACAGGGTAGAAGAAGGGAGATGGATCCAAAGATAAAGACTCCTGAGAATTATTTGGTTAAGACACAGTAGCTGATCTCTCATCTGGCACGGTACAATGGTGAGATGATGGACTTGAAGTTTGGCAAACTGGGTTCTGAATATTTACTCCACTACTTGTGTGATAAAAAGAGGGTTATTTAAACTTAGTCATCAAACAGGATAACACTCGCCTTGCAATACACTGCATGTATGTTGACTTAATGATAATTAACACCTATAAGTGCCATTATTACTTTGACATTTTAAAAACATTTTAATATTTATGTTTAGCATATTTAAGTTCAGATAACTTGCTTGTAACAAACTAGATCTTGAGAGTTTAATATTCAAATGTTTTAATACTCAAATTTTACACTTGAGAGTACACCCACTGACAACCACCCAACTTCAAAAACTGCACAACTGAAATTGTCATCGTATGTCTTCTTAATTACATCACACCAGTTGAGTCACTCATTTGGTAAGAAAGACTTTAACTGCTGACTTGTTTATAACATGGAGAACCATCCCTAGAACATTCTGTTGTGGCTGTTGCTGACACATGCCATAAACTTCCAGGACAGGGCCTCCCAATACTACAGTGACAAACAATAAAAGAAAAGCCATTGTTTTTCTAAACACGAGGTTCATCTGAATTAAACAATACATTTTAGTGTTGTTTGCACTAATCAGTATTCATTAATTTTTATTTTATATGTGTTGGTATAAAGAAGCTCACAGATAATATACCAATGCATTGTGTTACCCCCAAAAGGACACTGTATCGAATAGTGACAGATATATTATGGATGGTAACAGACGATAAGTGATATAAATGAGTTCAGAGAAAGAAGACGGTTATCAGAAGGTGGAAAATGATTAATAATTGAAAATTATATTGCAGGTCTAATTTTAATCAGCAAATTATATCTCTTAGCCTCACATTTGCCCTTCTAGATTTTGCTCTGTAATGCTGGTTTTTGTTATCCTGAATATTGCATTTCTCCAACTCCTTTGCCAACTGTTTTTCTTTCGCTATCTCCCAATAGGAGACACCAGAGGGAAATAGAAAGGTGGGAGGAGGGAAGCATTAGGGTCAGGCTCCAACAGTGGCTAGTTACTCAAGAAGCAGAGAGGGCAGGACAAGAGGCTGGTAGCCTCCAGACCAAAGGAAGGATCAGTTTCTTGATTTTAGTATAATACATCTTTTCCTATTTTTGCTCTGATTCTTCCAACAACTTTATAACAAATTACATATATTTATTCTCCTCTGCTTGAAACATCAGAATAATTCCTGATTTTTAATGGAGTCCAACAAATGCAGTTGATAACCCTGTATATCCATATCCATGTCAACTTAGAGAATGCTGAGTGGCAGGAAGACAAATTCCACAGAGTTCAGAGAAATAAAAGCTGACCTCGATCTCTAAAAATGAATATGACCCCAGACCACTGGGTTTTTCTCAAGAAGAAAATACTATAATGGTGCTGTGGTTATGAAAGTACAGCTTCTGTAAAAGTGAATCCAGATGAAGAGCAAATGTGCAGACTGGCACTAGTAACTAAAAATAATTTATTAGCAGTAGTAGTAGTAGTAATAATAATAATAATAATAATAATATCCCTGCTGCCTGGAAGTCTAACAAGGGCAAGAAAGTGAGTGCTTTTAATAAGTATAACTAAAACTAACATTTTTAAAGTAGGAAGAATAAAAATCTTTGGGATGGGTACTCCTACTTCCCCTAAGCGATCAATTTGGGGGAGACAGGTCTTTCCATGAATGAGGCCAGTTCACTTACCCTCATAGAAAAGGACTTTATTGGTGAGGCCTTTTTAATTTTTTAACTCCTACCACATTCCTTCTTCCACAACACTCACACAAAGTGCAGAGTATTTAAAGAACTGCTTCTTTAACCATAACTTTATCCCCATCAAAAGTGTGAGCTCTGTGGGCCTAATGGAAACCTAACAAAATGCCTCCAAGGAAGGGTCTCTGAATCTAAGCAGATTCATATTCTTTAAGTGTTTTTCTCCATCACTCAGGCCTAAGCATGATTAAAAACCAGCTCTGTTCGTGGGGTTATCTTAGACGTTGCTAACTTGGCATCGAGCCTAGAATTTACTATCTATGTATCACTTTTCCAAGGAAGAAGACACTCAGTGAAAGAAATCCCCTAAGACCAAGACTTATTCCTGGCACGGCTCCTCAGCATACCCCCTCTCTGGCTGGATGTATGAGAACTACTGTTCACTGAAAGGCCACTGATGACAAATTCCTGCAACATCACATAAAGCTGAAAAATTTGTAGAAAATGAAAATCTGTTTGAGCTGGAAATAACTTAAAACATTTATATATTAAAAACATAGAGTTAAAATGAAATACAAAATTTGCGTTCACTTTTAAGAGATGATCTCAATTCATTCTGCTCATTTATTATTGTTTACTTGTTTTTTTTTACTTTAGCAAACTATTTCAGGCTATGCGCTAGTCTAGCAGAAATTATCTTTACAGAATCACCCCGTCAGGATACTTTTATTTAAAAAAACTGCAAAGTTCTTATACTTTCATTGACTACAAATTATTAAAAACTGCAGATTGTTATAAAATTAGCTTATGTCTAGTTCTGATATAAAAATTTTCAGCTCATTTGCTCAGTTATGATTCTATTCAGTTGAATTCTTGAGAAACATTTAATGAGTTTGTCTTAAACATATAAGAAGGCAACTAGAGCAGAAGGCAGCCAAAAGGGGACATTCTATTGTTGCAAACTGACCGATTCTACTAAATATTACAATTTGACCTGAACTTATGGTCATAAACAGTGCTTATGTTCATTCTATTTATAATGACAGCTGCTCCTGAAAATATTTTTGGGGGGTGATTAGATACTCCCCTATAATTTTGTTACCAGGATATAATGAAAGCAAGGCTCATAACACAGAGTATTAACAAAGCATTCATCATCAAGCAAACCCCAAACAGTTTACACAACCTGACCTGTAAACGCCACGAACCCTACTATTTTGAGACAGACATAATAATCTTCCTGAAGCAGGATTCAATCCTTGGATTGTCTAGAATTAGACATCAAGAAACCTTCCAGAAACCAACTTCTTGTTACAAGATCTTCAAGGGATCCCTATTGCCTGCTGCTGACCTGGCTAGATTTTTGTATGTTAGTCAGTGCACATATCTTGAATGCCCTTAATTTCACCAATGAGAGCCGTCATGCTAATAAACAACACTCAGTGTGTTAACTCGGTGTAGCAAAAGCCTGAAATGTTGGCCAAGCCACAGAGAATTGAAGTGTTTCTACTGAATACCTTGGGAGGGTAGCCATTCTGAAATAATGCTAACTAGCAAAATGAGGAGTGGATTTGCTGTTAGAACAGCCCAGAAGTGAAGCTTGAACTAACTTGTGCTTTAAGTTCACACTGACTATGCTAAAATATTTTAAAGTAAATTACAGGTGTTATAACAACATACTTTGCTTTTCCTTTTGACTTCTTTCTACTCTAAATATGACCTTTACTGTGCACATTTTTTTCAGTATTTGTCTTTCAGAGTATTGGCTGTTATAGAAAAAGAAAAAACTATGGATGGATAAACATAAACAAAAACTCTATTTTCTATGCAATACTTGATGTCATAATCCAAAGGGAATTTACTTAGTAGTATGAAGGAAGATTCATGGTAGTAACATACCAAATAACTTTGCATTCATTATAAAACTGGATTTTTTGGTTGTTGTTTCAGAATAGGACAGAAGTATTTCTGGACTTGACAAGTTATATGAGTTCTTATATTTTTAAGACCATGATATTTAAAATAGAATATTTGTATGGCTTCAGTTAGATAATGTGTGTGACTCACTTGCTAAAATGCCTAACACAATATGTGCTCATTAAATGATACTTATTACATTACTAGTCTGGGTTCTAAGCATAATGGCACATTATTCAACAGAAATAATTTTGATGTCTTTTAAAAACTTCCTTGGCTACATCAGTACTGTGAAGGCTTGATCATAGTATAAAACCATCTTTCAAATCCCTTATGTCTTCATGAGGCAAAGATATCTAAGCTCCTGGCTTCATTTACTCCCAAGTATTTTGACCATTCATTTGTCTCTTTATTGGTAGTTACAATTACTCACAAAGCTCTAGATACATAAATATCGAGGATACCTCCAATTAAGTCTCTGTCACATGCTTAGGCGTGCATTGATAACTTTTTTATTCTCAACAGTCCTATGCCACCTCTCTAGAACAATATACCTGAATTATACCAACAAAATAGTAGGTACATGACTTTATACCACATTGAAAGTATGGTCTTTCGAGCCTCAATATTGTCTTCTAATATTTATTATCCAGTTTATCAAATTACATTGGCCATATGAAGACCAATTAGCAAATATATATGATTCTTATACATGCCTTATTTTTCTATGAGTTATCAATCAAGAAATAAAATTTGTTATTCAAGTATTTTGTCAGTCAAAAAGCATGAAAAGGGGTCTATAAGCAATTGTAATTCAGTGTAAAACAATTGATAACTTTCAAAATAAGCATTTCAAGGAGAGAAATTCTTTGGGCAAATAATGTCTGATTAAAAGAAAAATGTAAACTCTGAAATGTATATTTTTATTTACTGTAATAATGAGTTTTGAAGAATTATACCATCTAGTAAAAATTGGCACAATGTTCTTTGTTTTCAAAAAAGGGAAGCTTTATCCAAACAGAAAGTTTCTATTTAGTGATTTCTGAGCGAATATACTGCATGGAAGTACAAAATGTCTCTGAAACCTTAGATGTTTACAGGGTTAGGCTTTTTGGCACACATGTTGCTGAAATAGGCCAAGTAGGTGTTTGGAAAATGTGCTTTATTCTGTATTCAGCCAGGAACCATGTTTGGTGTGGTTGTGTTTGAAAGCAAGTGATAAGCTAGAACATTGTGTGTATTTCTTCTACGTTGTAACTTTTCTGTAGTAATCAGCACTGTCAGGAATTCCCCCTTTTCTGACCCAGTGGCCAGGAATAACATATACAGCCCAATGGTCAAGAACATTCTGTCAGTTACATATAATATTTGTCCTTAGGACACCAGCATCCCTTAGGGTAAGGGGTCTTATGTTCCTAGGGACGGGGGGGAGGAAGGGGAGGGTGCTGAAAACATTGGCCAGGATGGAGAGAGAAAGAAAAATGTAGGATAATCATCACCAACACTCACCAACTCTCAAACTATGCCACTCTCCTCTGATCAATATTAATGTAATTTCCAATTATTTGATTTAATCACTTGCTTCTAGTCCTTCATGTTCATTCTGCTACAATCATTATTAAAAGTTTATACAACAAAACCCAGAAGCAAAAACAGTGATACTGCATTCTAGAAAGGGTCACACAAGGTTTTACAGTATTTTAAAACTTCTTATGATATTATTTGGACATGGTACATGATGTTTACTTATAGGACCTGCTAAGAAAATTGGTCAAAACCAGGCAACTTTATCTTCTGTCACATCTTTCATAAGCCTGTACAAATACCAAAGTTAATTTCTTGCAATTGAAACTTTCTTGAGAGTAAAGCTTAAAGGGGAACATTTTTAATGGTTTATATTGTAACATATTAACATTTTATAGGGTTTTGTGAAAATTATTTAATTCTCCAGAACTATGAATGCGAATGGATGTATTTTTTGATGAGAATACACTCAATTATTACGAGAGACATTTAAACAAAATCCAACATGGTAAAGAAAGGACTCTTTTCCGAATTCTTTTACTGAGAACCACAAAACTTTTTTACAGCAAATCTAACTACAAATGATTCATTCTTAACTCTAGAAATGGTCTGTGTGCTGATATGAAGATACTTCTTGGCCCTTTCTAGGAAGTTGATCACACAATTATCTGTGACAATGGACAAGAGATTTCTAATCTTTTGACCTATTTTGCTGTCCCTTCTGGAGAATTAGGGAATCGTTAGGAAACTACATTGCTAAGAACAAAGTGTAGCTTTCTTCACAAGTTAATACAATTTTATTTGTTAAAATCAAATAATCTCTTACATATTAAAAATGTCAGTGACTTTGCCCCTATTATCGAGAGTTCTTGCCCCCTTTGCCTTGCCTCTCTACAGCTCCTGGGTATAAACACACACTTAACGTATACACACTTAGCTCATACACCCTTGCTATGTGCACATGCTCACCCACGTCGTAGGCTGCCATCACCAACAGTATATTGGTGACCCAACTCCTCAGTCCCCTGCTCTCTCCTGCCCTTCTCTGGGGCAGGAGACACGGTGCCCCAGTCTCTAGTTCCTACGCCAGACCACCTGGACAGTCTTCACAAACCACAAGTCTACTCCTTTCACTCCCCTTCTTTAAACCGTTTAATCACGCCGGGTGTTGACAAGGCAACGGTAATACTGAAAATTCCTGCTGGCTTCCACCACAACTTTAAAACAACATCGATTTTCACATGTGGCTGGGACCTTGGAAATGACAGCAAATACAATCTGATTTCCTTTCCCAGCTCCGAGTCTATATGCTGTGAAAGGCCACAGTCTGTCTCTGAGGCTCTTACAGCCATAAATGCTTTCTCGGGTTCATCCCCTGTCTACTCCAATACTCAGTCCCTTCGTTGCTTTGCACACCCACACGTAACTATGCACACACACTCAGGACATCGGGCACACACCCGCTCTGTAACCCAGCTTCGCTCTCCACTCCGCCCCCAACCTTCTCAGGAACAAACCCCACTCCTAAGCCTCTCCGGGATTATCTTACAGTTTATTTTCACTCCCGAGTGCGGCTTTTCCTTCTCATTCCCCATTCCAAGTACATTTAAAAATATATCTTCTGAACAAAGAGCAATTTTGATGAGTAAGACATAGTTTTAACTTAAACACATCGCTCTACACTTTGGGGAGAAGGTGCAACTCAGAATGATAAGGGTTTAAACTCCTGTCAGGAGGAGGGGATAGGGGACAGTTCTAATAAGGGAACGCCCTGGAAATTCTAAAAGAGCATGAACGATCTATTTCCACAAAGGTTTTCCACAGATAAGGTAAATTTACATTGTGGTCTTTTGCTGGAAACATAAAATGTAAAATATCCACCCTGACCCAAGGCAAAGTCCTCCCTCCATCAAGAAAAATGCTGGGGGGGGGGATTGTTACTGCATTGACAGTTGGTGAGAGCTCAATAAATAAGGGGTTGGCAAATGCAGGTTTACAGTTGTGAGTGCACAAAACACAGAGTATATTCTTGTATTGTTATTTATTAATTACTATATTATTTATTTGTATTACAACTGTAAACCTACTTTTGTCCACCCCTGTGTTTATTGAATCATGTTAAATCAAGACAGGCAAGACAAGATGTAGAAGATCCCAGGCTCAACCTACCGATTCCTGGAAAGAGTTTTGCCTTAAATCTCAATGAGCTCTCCTTCCCTGCTGGGCTAGGATGAGGTCTGTAGTCACCTCGGTTCCCACTCTTGCCCTTCTCTTGGATCTCCAGAGAAGAGAAGCCCGGAGTTGCCTGCACTTTACCTTCTCCTATGAGCCCATCTCAATCCTGATGGATGTCTAACAGCGGATAGCAAGTGCGTTCCAAGGAGGAAAACTGCTCAAGCTCCTCCCTAGGGGTCTGAAAGAGGAGACAAAATAAACAGAAAGAGTGACAGAAATGTGTCCCACCAAAAGCTTCCCCTACTTCTCCATAGCCTTATTCCATCCAAACAGTCCTGGAGGCTTGTCATGGTCTTAAGTATGATTAGAGCAAAAACAGAAGAAAGGAAGGAAGAAAGGAAGGAAGGAAGGAAGGAAGGAAGGAAGGAAGGAAGGAAGGAAGGAAGGAAGGAGGGAGGGAGGGAGGGAGGGAGGGAGGGAGGGAGGGAGGGAGGAAGAGAGATGGCATAAACTCATTTATCTTCATCTATACTTCACAAATACGAGGAAACAAACTTACAAAGTATCAATGAATGTCATCATTTGACATTTGAAAGGTTTTTTCTTTAAAAGCAGACCTGTTAAAGAACTTGCTTTCACCAAATCATAGTTATTCTAACTAGCTGTAAATTCATCATAATATTTATGAAAGACTCTTGAGAATCACAAAGATAATCCCCCAGTTGTGAGTATTTTGCAAGTGCCTGATGGTTCATTGCCCAATAATAACAGACTTCGCTGAGGCATGAATTAGGATCACGTGGAAGAGTCACTCGTCGGGTGAGTGGCTGACCGCATACTATCTGTGATACAATAAGGCTTTGTACAGGACTTAGAGTAGCAACAGGCATGCGGAGCTGATCCATGACAATAGCTCCCTGAAGGACTTTCACAGCCTTTATTTCGGAGGGAAAAAGCACAGTGCCTAAGTGCCCTCTGGAACCAGCAGCCTGGGTGAGCACTTCACCTCCTCCACTCAGTAACCACCTGCAGTGCATTGGATTACAGATGACTTGAAACGGAGCTTGGCATCTAGTTAGTGCTCTGTAAAGATTAGATATTACTATTATCTCTTACAAGTCTATATGATGAGCTTTCAAAGGTCAAATATGGCCCATTATTTTTTGCTCTATTTTATTAAGGAAATGTTATGCAATAGTTTTATTTGGAAATATTGGATTCCAGAAGTTCCTGGAATATTTTCCTCGTGTATCCCAAAGGTGTGTTTTATTGTTCTCTATTGTCAATGGCTTCTGGAGTTTAGGGAGAGTGGAAATCCTGCTGTCTTGATGTATAGACCATTCATCAAAATAGTAATATAATAATTTCATTTTTATTTCTCAGGTTTAAGGGGAAAAAACACAAGAGTAAAGGAAAGGGCAACTGTTGATGTCATCTGCAAGTTTTTACTTCCAAGGCATTAAAACATGTTTTCCATTATATATAAAATTGATAAAATGAAGGAAAATATTGAGTGATTATAAATAGGTATTAGGATATTTTTCACTGTAGAATTTTCCTTCAAGGTAATACGAAAGACCTCAAAACTGAGTATTATATAAAATAGATAATAAATTCTCAGGAGAATCTAGTAGGAAATCCATTTAGAATCATCACAACTTTTCATAGTTACTAAAGATTTCATATGGTGATGATTTAAATATGAATGAATTTTTAACAGTTTAGTTCCGGATGGAGCATCTCTGTTGTTGATACATGCTCTAACACTTTCTACGATGCTCAATTTTGTAGACATTAATGGGATATTTATAATGATAACTAACAATGACTGAGTTTTTACTTTTTGACATGCAGGGATTTTAAAATATACCAACCGCCATACTGGACACTTTATATTCATTCTCTTTCAGTCTTTCTAAGAGTGTGGAAATTGAAGCCTAGAAAGATTTAACAACTCGCCCAAAGTCACATAGCTAGTAACTGGTCGAGCCAGGATTCACACCCAGGAAACCTGACCAGCACATGGGTTCTCTAACTACCACACCTATGTTAGGAAAGCAAGGATTTATGGGAGGTTTCTGGTTACTTTGAAAGGAGAAATGCCTTGATTTCCTTTGAGTTGTTTCTAGGATTATTGATCAACAGAAGCCAATTAAAATATACTTTTTCTTTCTTTGACACTGCACCACAGCTAATGCAAAAACCTCTTATAGTGGTAACAACACAGTCTTGAGAGTACAGCGGTCTGCCCTTATCCTCAGGGGTAGAGGCCTGAAGCCATACTGAACTATGGTTTTCCTAAAAATACATACCTATAATAAAGTTTAATTTATAAATTAGATACAGTGGGAAAATAATTAATAATAAAATAGAACAATATAACAATATGCTGAAACAAAAATTGTGTGAAGGTGATCCCTCTGTCTCAAAATATTATATTCTACTGTATTCACCCTTCTTGTGATGATGTAAGGTGATCAAGAGAGGTGAATGAAATAGTGAGTAAAATAAGGATTAATTGAACCCAAGCACTGAAATACGGTGACAGTCTATCTGATGATGGAGAGGACTACTAAGTGACCAACTGGCAGGGAGCATATACAGTGTGGATACACTGGACAAAGAGATGACTCACATCCTGGGCAGGATGAAGGGGATGGCACAAAATTTCCTCACGCTACCCAAAATGGCACACAACTTAAAATGTAAGATTTGTTTATTTATGGAATTTTCCATTTAATATTTTCAGACAGAGGTTGACCAGGGGTAACTGAAACCATGGAAAGCAAAATTGCAGATAAGGATGGGCTACTGTATAATACTAACTAAAAGTGGACTTTCTCATTTATTTTTCTAAAATTGTATATACATAATTAAGAAACCATGGCACCCTTTTTATTTTCTGTAATGACTTATTTTAAAAAAAGAAAAAAAAACAGGTTAAAAAAAGGAAGGCATTTCCTGAAAATAATTCAATTTTGCTGAATGACTAGAGTCATTATTCTCATTTTTGAGACATACAGTATGATGACTGGGCTTTCTAAACATGCCACAGATCAACTAAGAGAAGCTTCACGGTTTTATAACAGTGGCAAGTCGTTTTTAGTGCTTGCTGTATTCTAGGCACTGAACTGAATGCTTCACTCGAGCTGAATTGCCCCAATAGCCTGAAAAGATAGGCACCACTAACGCACCCATTTTAAAGTTACGCGAACGATCACCACATAAGGCAAATGACTTATGACAGAGCTGAGCTTTGAACTTCCCCTTGTATGTCCCTCCTAGAACCAGGACAAATAGCCACAATGTTAAGATGACTCCAAGGACTGTGCACTATTTTTATATTCTTCAGAAAACAACTCATTAAATGCATTAATTCATTCGTTGCTCACACCAGATGCCTGGGATACGCAAAGGAAATTAAGAACCTGAGTTTCAGAGAGGTTAAGAGTTCAACCAAGATCATAGGGATTTAAAGTAGTAACACTCATGCTGCAGCCAGATTTTGTCTCTTTGTTCCCCAGTTTTGTAATATGCATGCTTTCTCCTCGGATGACCATAATCAAATGTTTATATTTTATTACTTGTCCTAGACTCTTGCTTTGATTTAGCTGTTGAAATTTGGCCACACAAAGCACAGCTGCTGCTTCTCAGAGACCTCAGCTCTTTTTTGACCTTGGCAATGTAATTTAAGTAGAGGGAGACTCAACATGAATGTTTATCCATCTGTCCAGTCCCTTATCCATTCCCTCTGGGCTATCACTCCCTGAACACCCAGGGCTTCTCTGTGGACCTCACATGTATCCTGCCCCAGTACAAGGTGTGCATTCAGAATTTAAATTAGGATCTGTTTAGTCATCTCCATGTTTCTGTTACATCATGAAAAACAAACAATTCATGTTATTAAAATAAAACACAGTTTTAAATTCCCTTCCACTCTATGATGGTTGCTATTTATCTTCACTTGTAAACTTTCATATTCTTTGCCAGTTTCTCTCCATGCTATTAGGACTTTGAAGTTATTTAGAAGAAATATATTTACCCTAAAATCACTCAACATAAATTTTAAAAACAGCATTTTCCCCTCATTATTTATGGTAATTGGTATGGCCCTCTCGTGTTTTAAAATCCCTCCAAATAACCTTGAGCTCAGCTTTTCCATTTCTTGTTACACCCATTCTAATTCAGTAGTAACTTACAGCAAAAAATACAGCTTCTTCAAAAGGTCAAAACTAAGCTGGTGAAAACACACTTTCAGTGGTAAGTCTATATTCGGTCATTAAGTGGGTAATTCAGTGCTACTGATAATGTCACAGTGACCCAGTTTTTCAATAAGAAATATGTAAACATTTAATACATAAAAAAATATTTCATATCTTTATTTATCAAGATTCTGTGTGTATACACTGCAGGCATTGCCCTTTATATTCTACACTAATTTCTGTTCCATTTTGCCAACTAGGCATTTCAGAAACAATAAATGACATTACTTTTTATCATATCTTTATAATGAGCTCTTAGGCTAAAAGAATAGTTACTTCCAACAGTGAAAGTAACAGACATGACACTTCAATATACTGATTGAATTATACGTATATTCCAACAAAGGATTGTTCATAAATATGTAGGGCTTAGGAGGGGTTCTCTTTTAAGACTCTCTTTAAAAGCACTGCTGAAAATATTTTGTAGAATAGCAGCAGTGAGTATGGACGGGTTATTTGCATTTTAAGTCTAAATCCGAAAGGGAACTGCACAGTGTTACTGCTTACTATGGGAACAAACAGAAAAGGGCAGGCATGTACAACTGCAGCCACAGAGCTGCAGAACAGGTATGGTCAGGACTCTGCAGGGCTCACACCTGGGGCCTAACCTGTTCACACCCAGTCCACCTCAGAGCTCCTGAGCCCAAGGAACAGCTCTGCCTCCTGAGCTCTTGCTTGACACAATACATTTACAGTGCAGAAAGCATAAAAAATAAAAGTTGAAATTAATCCCCTCAGAAATGACCATTAGTGTCAATATCTTAGTGTATTCTTTAAATTATGTCTATAAATTGATGTCAATTGATAAAGTCTTCTGAAAAGTAATTTTGCAATAAACATCAGTATCCTTTAAAATATACCTATGACCTGATACAAAATTTATACTTCTAGAAATTTACCTTTAGGAAATAATCAGAAAGCCCCAGAGACGGTGCGTGTGTGTGTGCGTGTGTGGGTGTTTAGTGATGCACATGTGTAGGTTTGTGTGTGTGTTCACATATATGTTTGTATTTATATATTTTATAATCATTTTCATTTAAAATTTTATAAGAGCCTATCTAAAGCTGAAATAATGCTGTATCAGTTACATGGAACATAATATTTTATTAGGTAGACACGCCATAACTTGTTTACCTAACTGGTTCTCCATTATTGCTCTTTATATTATCTCCTCTAGTCTTCATAAATAATGCAGTAAAATGCTATTCATGTGCAAACCTCTATACATGTGTCTCTAATTCTTTCTTTTGGATAAAAAATTTTATAAGAAATGGATGGCTATGTACATCTTGAAGGTTTATAAGGTGAAATTATATTTCCACTAGCAGTAGGTAAGCATGTTACTCTACTCACACTCGCAATAGAATATGGAAAAGACTCACAACATACATTAAGGGCATATGAAAATGGTGTCATGCTACTTAAGTCTTTCTTTCGGCAGGATCAAGTTTGACTTTTTGCCCTCCATGCACGTTGACCAACCGTATGCCTCGTTTTGTACGGTGCCAGATGGGCACCAGACCTATCAGGATGTTATCTATTGCTTTTTCATTGAGATACAGTAGTGTGTGTCTTCAAGGAATTTGATCATTTCATTTAAGTGGTGATTTTACTGCCATAAAGTTGCTTATGTTACCCTTGTATTATTTGTCGATATCTAGCATCTATAGTGAGACCACTTTTCTCACATCTGATATTGATAACATGGCTTCTTTTTAAATTGAAATGGCTAGAGATTGATCAATTTTATTGACTTTTCTTACTGTTTTTGTTTTCTATGTTACTGATTTTTGCTCTGTTCCATATTATTTCAGTTTTTCTTATTCTTTGGAGTGTGTTTTTTTTTTTTGCTTTGTTTTGTTTTGTTTTAATAAAAGTTTAAGGTGGGAACTGAGGTCCTTGAGTTTTCATTTTTTCTTTTTTCTTTTTTAAGGTAGGCATTCAGGACTGTAAATGTCCTCTGAAGTATGGCTTTAATGGCTTCTCAATAATTTTGATGCATTTTTAAAATTTTCATTCAGTTTAACATACTTTCTAATTTCTCTCTCCACTTCCTCTTTGACCCATGAGTTATTCAGAAGTGTCTTATTAGTTGACAAATACTTATAGACTTTTTCCAGATACCTTTTTGTTATTCATTTTTATTTCTGTTGTAGTCAGAGAAAATACTTTCTATGACTGGAATCCTTTTAGATGCATTAAGCTCTGTCTCGTGGCCAAAACATGTCTTAATACACACTCCATGAGATTTTGAAAGGAATTTGTATTCTGCTGTTGGTGATGTGTTCTATAAACACATTAAGTCAAATTGGTTGAGAGTGTTGTTCAAGTAGTCTATCTTTGTCTAAGTGTAACAAATATTGAGAGAAGGTATTGAATTTGAAGGCTCTTAAGACTAAGGCTTAGAGTACCTAGCTAATTGACTCAAGGTCATGGGAAAGGAACCATGAGGGATTTTGAATGTAAGTAATTAAATCCAAAGGGCTAAGTGGTGTATGTGTGTACATATGAACATGTTACTATGTGTGTGCATGCATGAATTTTATCACTGAGTTTATGATAAGCAAATATATCATGGTTACTACTGGCTAAGAGTTAATTTATCTCTCTTTTTTTTTTTTGTAAATAGCATGCAACAAAGAAAAGATAAAGTAAGAAAGCATCTTAAATATTTTAATAATAAAAAAATTGGTAAAGAATACAAAACTACATATGGTGATTATAGGAAGATGGTAGCATTATTTTTCCTCTTCTAGATTTCCAAAACTTGCAATTATAATATATTGCCTTTATAACAAATAAATAAAATAACTAAAAAAATTGTAAGAAATAAGAAAAATGCATTAAATACCTGCCCCCTCCCCAGGCCTTCCCCACACTATTGTCTGTCCATGGGTTATGCATATACGCATATGAGTTCATTGGTTAATCTCTTCCCACCCTTACCCCCCTCTTCCCTCTGAGATTTGTCAGTCTGTTTCATGCTTCAATGTCTCTGGATCTTTTTTGTTCATCAGTTTATTTTGTTCATTAGATTCCACATACAAGTGAGATCATGCGATACTTGTCTTTCTCTGACTGGTTTATTTTGCTTAGCATAATACTCTCCAGGTCCCTCCATACTATCTCAAAGGGTAAGAGATTCTTCTTCTTCACAGCCACATAATATTACATTATGTAAATGTACCACAGTTTTTTAATTCATCCACCTACTGATGAGCACTTGGAATCTTTCTAGTGATGGAAGTTTCCTGTATCATGACTGTGGTGATGGACAAACAAACCTTCACATATGATTAAAAATATACACAAAAATAAAACCTTTGGGGGAAGGAGGGCATGGGCTTCTTGGTAGAACTAATAAATACAAGGGAAACCCCAAGAAAAATTGTGAAACAGAGCAAGCTGGTCTGTCTCAACCATCCATGGATCAGAAACATGGAAGGAAGAAAGGGAGAGAGGACTGAAAAAAGGCAGAGCAGGTAATGGTAAAGATAATGGGGGAAAAATAAACAATAAACAGTTATGAAGTAGAATACATAGAACTCATTGATTATTTAATGAGTTAATTAGAGAAACTAAGGTGTCTAACAATTTGGATATATCTTGGCTTAGATTACATATATATTTATGACAGTGCTGGGGGAGTAGGAAGGTGTAAGGAAAAATCATTTGTAAAGATAGAGGCTTTTAGAAAGAGCTCATCCGGTACACAGATGTATTGATCTGGAGCTCAGCAAAGAGGCCTAGGCTAGAAATATTCTGACCGTAAGCCTCAGGAAAGCATTGCATATATGGTAAGTATATTGAGCAGTGCACATCTCAGTTGTCAGTGTGTGATGTATATAAATGTTTGTTAATAATAGTATTAATAATGATAATGACATCCAAATTGTATTGACATTAAACATGTACACAGAGCTTCTCTAAATACTTAATATAATCTGCCCAATTTAATTCACACCAAATCCTGGGATATGGATATTATTACCTTTATTTTACAGCAGAGGTTGAAAGTAGTTAGCTACTTGCCCCTATTCCCAGGCTCTTAAGAGGTGGGTTCAGGATTCATACTCAGGACTCTAGGCTCAGGCATCTGCCCTTTTATCACTGGTTACATTGGAAAATCCATCAAGCCAAGGTTTGTTGAGTGTTCAAACTCTTAATTTTGGTTCACCTTCTTATTTTCTTCAGTTAGTTAACATTAGGTATTGAATGATTTTTTGTACAACTACACACGGGCCTTGGTTTTTTCCATCTCTCATTCTTGTACCCAAGATGTATAATAATAGCTAAGGTGAACTAAAACAGTATTATGATATTTTGCACTTCAGAATCAAGTTGTACAAAAAACATGGATTTAATTAAAGAGAGGTTATTTGAGAAATATCAGGCTGAAATGAGAGAATGGTGGAGGCTTGTTTATCTAAGGCTGATTTAAGTGGAGTACAAAAGAGATGTGGTCCTTTCACTACTCATCTATTAGAAATAAAATTATTGATAAAAATGAACATGTCTGAAGTAAATATTTGCATATAAAATTGTATGAAAGTCAGTATTTTTCTTATGATATAATATCACTCTCGTGGGTAATTTTCTGTCACTCTGAGAGAGCAGCATGACTCCACGATAATTTTATAAAACACACTGATCATCTCCCCCCATGAATATACAAAGGAAAGACTTTCACACACCTATCAGTCCTGCCTGCTATGCATTAAATTAAAAGCTCTGCTTATTTAATGGTCTCTTTCAGGGTGACCCTCAAAAATTAATGCAGACAGCTGGTTTCCTCCCACCTGTTCCACCTGTAACCACCCTCCTGCACAATTCTTCTCCAAGGCCTTGAAGCCAATCATAAGAGAATGAGACAGCCTATAAATATGATTAAAAGTCTGAAGTACTTGAGGTACCTGGAGAATCGATGCGGTCAAGTGCACAAGATAATATAAAACAACCTCTAAATCTATCATCGCACCTGCTCCATAATTCTAGAATGGCCCTTTATGATAAACTGTGAAGAGTGGTTAGAAATGGCTACATGTTGCAAGTCATAGATAATTGATGGCCCTCAAAAAACCCATAAAATGGAAGCTTTAATAACAAAAATGCTCTTTGCACAAAGTATTGTTTGGCTGAACTAGGGTAGGGAATTGAATTATGCAGCCAACACTGATTGGATAAATTAAAATAAAATCATAGGGTATCCTGAACAGCTTTAATTCTTTATATAGAAAACAGAAATTTACAGATATAATGTAGTTGTTATAGAAGTGGTATAGTGCTCTAATAAAATTTATACTTTCAGAGACCTCAATGCCACTTTAAATCTAATTTTTACTCAACGCTCCACAGGCCAAACTTTAGATTTTTTTTTTTTTTTTTTTTTTTTCTGTAACAGATGAAGGAAAATAGTGTCAACATGTCCTTGTTCAATAGTTTATAGTGACTGATGTAAAAATTCACTGGTGTGTTTTATATATACTATAATAAAATTTTACTACATATGAAGTATGAATTGAAAAACCACAACTGAAAAGAAAGCTGGAGTGAATTTAAATTGGATGGCTTTTATTCCTACTGAGGTTATAAAGTCTTCAGCAACATGCCTTTAGAATACAGCTGCTCGCTTTGAAATTACAACTGAGTTGACTGAAATGTCAAATATGCTCAAGATTGGCCTACCAGCACATATACTATTTCTCTGCAGCATATAGATAGCATATTATATACTATGCATATATGCACACAGACATACCAAATAGGCTTATGCATTTAGACATATACATATGCCTACTTCTTCATGTCTCATTTATTCTTTAAGCCCCTATAAGATCACTTCTGTCCCCATTTACAAAAACCACTTTTCCTTCATTCACAAAGACTCCTGATTTCCAAATGTAATGGGTACATAACCACAGGCATGGTCACTCTTATCTCCTCTCCTGGTCTAAGAACTTCTTTCTCCTTGACTTCAGGGCATTAACCCTCTTGAATCTCTCATTGTCTAGTGGCTGGTCCTTGGTTTTTTTCATGGCATTCTTCTTTTTTCTCTCCTTTTTTTCATTTGTTCTTGGCCTTGGTATTTCACAGGACTCTGTTTTGGATATTTGTAATGTTTTGATCCACATGTTCCCTCCTAGATAATCTCATTTTCTTCTATGACTTCAACTATCATATATATGTATACACTGTTCATTTTGTAGTTTATTTCTCTCTTTTGCTTTACAATCATATATTCGACTGACCACCAGACATTTCTACGTGGATATCCTATAGACTAAGAACATGCAGCACATCAAAATCTTTAACTCTGCCTCTAAACCTTATTTCCTCTTTATTCCCTTTCTTAGTTAATTCCTCATGCATTTATACAGGCAAGAAACCTGAGAATCATCGCTACCAGTCTTATTTATAATGTAATAAAATCTTGCTAATTCTCCTTGGCCGCATAGCTCAGTTGGTTAGATCTCAATAATGCGGAGAACTTCTAAATACTGTACATCATCTTTTAAGATTATAACGTGTGGCCTCCTTACTCAAGAATTATTTCCAGAGACAGCTGCTATTTCTAATGAAAGTGTCTCACCTCTTTTAACAGTGTCAGATCACAAAAACAAAGCAAACCAATAAGGCACAGGAGAATCACTGAGTTACTGGATAAAATATTTATTCTTCAGCGTGGCAAATGAGAACCTCCACAGTCTGGTTACTCTCCATCTCTTTAACTCATCTTTTCCAATTAAATTTAAACATCCTGGTTTCAGGAAATTTTTCTGAATCTGCAACCCCCATCCAGACTGGGCTGAATTAGGAAACTCTTTTATCTACCCATAGCATCTATACTGGGTTGAATAGTGTCTCTCCAAAATTCATATCTACCCAAGAATCTCAGAATGTGACCTTATTTGGAAATAGGGTCTTTGCAGATGTAATTAGTCAAAGATCTCTAAATAAAATCACATTGGACTTAGAGTGGGCCATATACAACCCAGTCTGTAGTAATATGTTATAGCAACCTTACAAATTAAAACAACACCTTATATTTACCTGTAATATAGCACTTACTTATTGGATTCTACCTTAATAGTTTTATGTGTTTAACCCACCTCCAACCTCAACTATATTCCAAACTCTCTGAAGTCAGAAATTTAATTACTTATATCACTAGTGTCCATAGGTTTTAGAGAAATGCCTGCTACATTAACATATATCAAAAATTCATGGTAAAAGATATATTTTACAAGAAAATAACTGTATAATTTGGTCTCATTTACAAGTTCCTTCTGGTAAAGGAACTGCAAGGATTTTGAAACTTAAAATATTTTTCTTTCTTTTAGTACATCACATTAACTCTATCAGTTCTTGGAACCCGACTATTTTCCCCTTTATCAAGGGAATATATTTGGCAGAAAGTGCCGTGAGAAGAGTAATGGATTCAAGATGAAAGATTAACAACAAAATACAAGAAAGAGATTTTTGGAAAGAACTTTTGGTGAACCAGGACATCCTTGCTAACGAAGGAGCCTAGATGTGAGAAGCCAATAAAACGAATCTTTATAAGTCCATAAAGTCATTATTTCTATAGTAAAGAAAAGTTGACTTTAGTTGTGATTTTTCTGTGTCAGGCTATAATGAATATAAAGTACAAAGTTCTATAATATAACTTTCTATGGAGATAAAATATTTATATAAATAGACATCATGCCACCCCAGGAAAACCTACTTGGATACTTAATAGGTTCACTGTTGCTGCTGTAATGACAAATGTGAACCACACTATTAGTAAGAAGGTGGTTTCTTTCCTTTTCTAATATTATTCTTAAAGATTAGCATTTAGGTAATATTCACAGCATTGCAAATAGAACAGTTATGTTCTGATTTCTCATCAATTTTCTTCCCCGCTCCAGAGCTCCTCAGCATGCAACGAAAAGATTAAATAGCTCATTTTTCTTTCTTCTCTGTCTTCAAAGAAGCAGTTGCTTTCTACTTCATGTTCAAGTTTATGCAAAGTACATTTAATTGTCTGTCATTCGCATTGGGAAATGTTTCAAATGTGGGTTGCTATTTAAAACAGTTTAAAGTTCATATATTTCACATTTCCATATTCAATTGAATATAAATACACTGAAAAGAATAAAGTCTTCAATTCAGAAAACATGATGTCTAGCCAGGATTTAGGAAATTGAAGTTCTAATACGCCAAGTGTTCTTTGTTTTTTGTTTTTAATAATGATTATTCCCTCTATTAGCCAAAATAAGCCCCAAGTGATGCTGAGAAAATATGTAGCAGACTTCAGAAAAATATATATCACATTATATTTATTCATGAGACATATACAGATATATTTTTCTTAAGAAATAACCAAGGAGACTTCAAAAGAATGTTTTTTAAAATTTGGTTCCCGTCCCCACCCCCCCACCCCCCACTCCCACCCCCCACCCCCCACCCCCGAAAATGCCAAAATTCTTCTGATACACCCAGGGCATACCTCAGTGTGCCACTAGAGGGTGGCATTGTAGCTACAGTGCTGTAAACCAGAATTGTTGACACCAGGGGGATGCTACACCCCCATCTCCTGGGATCACCTTTTGTAGATACTTGCAGCAGATGAACACTCCAGCAGACCCTACCAGTGACTGCACTGACAGAAAGACAACAATTTCTATCTGTGTCCACTAACAACTTCTAATGAATTGGCAGCTCCTCTGGAATGGATGATAACTGTAACAAGAGGTAATGAATCAAAAACTGTGGCCCAAGGAGAAGGGCTCTACACCATCCACCACTTACATGATTGAAGAGCCCGGGAGAAAGCGAAGGGACATCACAAAGCAATTTAGAGTCTTACAAGGTGGATGGACCCAAATCCAGTGATTTGTTATTCTACAGCAATCTGGAACCAGTAAAGAAGAAGATGAGTGACATGGGTTAAATAAAAATTAAAATATTATGGTGGTGTTTTGCAAATTATATATATAATATTATAGGAAGTAAAAAAAGTAACATGCAAAGACTCCTATTTCTCCTTTAATGGTTAGACATTTTCACAGCTGCTACAAGCATCTTTAGTGTTAAATTTTCTGTGCTTTTGCCATAGTAAGGTGATTAAGAGGAGGGGATTTTAATGCCCATAAATCCAGGCAGCTGAATTCCCCAAATGCTTCAGCTGCCTGGGAATCTCCTCTTGTGGATGCATGGCAAAGCTGAGGATTTTCTCCATTCCTACTCTAGTCTTTGTTTTCCTAACTTTTGCTCCCAACACAGTTTACTTCAAATGAATTTTTGGGACACAAAGTCCTGAGCAATCCACTCTATATTCTGATTTCTAACACTAGTTTTACACGGAATTCACAGATTAAAGATAGTGATTTTCTCTCTCTAAAAAAAACCCAAACTGTTTCTTAATCTTGTTACATCACTATTCCTTTGGAATCTCTGAGAAGTCTTTGATTTAAAGACAGAAGAATATGTTATGTGCTAAGGATGTGTTTTAAGAGTTTCCCTGTGCCCTCTATCTTTCCGGGAGAATCCAACGTATTGCGTCCAGGTGATTCTTTCACTTATCTTTTATTGTTGCTTAAAATGAGCCCTGGATTAAAAGTCAGGGGATATAGATTAAAGTACAGACTCTGCCTCATTGCAATAGCCCTCTAGGGGAGTTGATGGTGGCTTGGTAATGGAGATAAAAGGGAGTCATCAGAATCTGGGCATATTCTAGCATTGAAGCTGATGAGAATTGCGGAGTTGTTGGAAGTGGGTTGTGAGATAAAGAATGGAGTCAAGGAGTATTCCAATCCCCCACCCCTACCCCCACCCCAAGGCAAGTGCAAGAACGGAGTTTTAATTTACCAAAATAGGGATGGTTAGTCTGTGGCAGGATCAAGGCTTGGAGTTAAAACCAGGAATTTGTTTTTGATCCTGTCCAGTTTAAGATGCCTGTTAGACACTCACTCGGCAGCGCTCAGCTGGATATGTAAATCTGGAGTTCAGGAGAGTTCAGAACATGGTGTTGCCAATACATAGATAGTATGTAAAGACTTTGGAAAAGAGTAATTAAGTCAGGGAATTCATGACAAGAGAAAAGGGGAAAAAAGTCTGAGCATTGAGGATATTCCAATGTTTAAAGATTAGGGACATAAGGAACCAGCAAAGGAAATAGAGAAGGCGTGGACAAGGCAGGAAGAGAACCGAGATAAACCAGGGTCTGGGAGACCACGCAAGAGAAGTTTCCAGTAGGACAGAGCAATTGCTGCAAGACTTGCTGCTGACAGGCAGGGCAAGGGGTCTGTTTTGTTGACTCTTCTATTCCCTGCTTGGAAGTTTGTCACAAATGAAAACACAAAAATACAAGGTTTGTCTTTGATTGTGGGACCTTAGAAAGAGTCGCTTAAACTCTATGCTAATTATTTCCCTTTTATTACATGGAAATAGGATAATGCCTTTTATTTACCATCCACTGAGTGTACAAAATATGGCCTCACAAAAGATAAAAATGCAGTTTATGAAATCAGCAACAAAGGAAATGTTTTAAAAGATTTCCTGCAAACTTGAAAAGAGTTAACATTAAGCTCCCTGATTTTCTACTTTCACTGAGATACGCAGTAGCCAGGTGTTTCCTGCCTGGTCTCCAGTAACAGCCAGACCAACTTTTCCCCAGACACATGGAGCATATTCACTGAGGTCAGCAATGGGAAAAGTTGAGTATTTCTCCCTGTTTTTTAAAATTCATTTGCTGAGGACCCAAGATATTTTTATGGCAAGACATTTTTATTGACAAAAGCATGATAATCGTTCTAGGGACTGTAGTATTGATATGTGCATTATGATTGGCCCTAATTAAATTTGCATCATAACATCAAGAGGAAGTTTTCTTAATAATTATGCAGGATGAACGAGTATTTTTATCAGGGATGGGTGAAATAGGTGAAGGGGGTCAAATACTATAAACTTCCAGTTATAAAATAAATAAGTGCTGGGGATGTAATGTACAGCATGGTGACTATAGTTAATAATATTGTATGGCACATTTGAAAGTTGCAAAGAGAATAAATCATAAAATTTCTCATCACAAGGAAAAAAATTTGTAATGATATATAGTAAGGGATGTTAACTAGACTTAGAGTGGTGATCATTTTGCAATATATAAAAATCTTGAATTATTACATTTTACACCTGAAATTAATATATGTTAAAATATTACCTCAATAAAAATATTTTAATGCAAAAAAAATATTTTTCATTCCATATCCTTCACCTTAAAATCATAGGTTCCTCTATTTCTTTTTAAAAAATAGATCAAAAGAGCCAACTAACCCAGCCTCCTGAAGTCACTTGTCAGCATTTTCATAGTACACCTGGTTAGAGGTGGAGCTGATACTACTAGGCAAGGCCAGTAACTCCACATACAGCATTTGTTTTGTTGTTGTTTTTGCTTTGTTTGATTTTTCTGCCCTCAGTAAATTTGACTTTAGTTTTGGAGCATGATCTCTAGTACAAGCAGTTAAACATTATTTAAGCCTAATTTTAGTTTTCTCTTTAAATATGATTCTTATGCTATTCTAAAGGTAAGCAGGACTATTAATTGTAAATTGCCCAAATCAACCATGGAATCTGAAAGATGAGACATTTCTAATGCACAGTCACGCTTAACGATAGGGATACATTCTGAGAAATGTGTTGCTAGGTGATTCTGTCATTGTGTGAACACCCTAGAGGGCACTTACACAAATCCACATGGTATAGCCCACTGCAAACCTAGGCTATCTGGTATAGCCTATGGTTCCTGGGCTACAAACATGTACAGCATGCTACTGTACTGAATACTGTAGGCAATTGTAACACAATGGTAAGTATTTGTGTATGTAAACGTATCTAAACATAGAAAAGGTAAAGTAAAAATGTGGTTATAAAAGATAAAAACTGGTACACCTGTATAGGGCACTTGCTGTGAATGGAGCTTGCAGGCCTAAGGTTGTGCTGGGTGAGTGAGCGAGTGAGTGGTGAGTGAGCATGAAAGCCTGGGACATGACTGTACACAGCTGGAGACTCTATAAACACTACACTTAGGCTACCCCAACCTTAAAAAACAACATGAGGTTAAGTCAATCACAAGAGAAAATGATGCAATCAAGAGGCTCAGTAAACATGAGATGCATGAGGCTGCTGCTGGTGCAGCACAGCAGGCTGTTTTATAGCAAACTTTTTTTATAAGTAGGAAGAATACACTCTAAAATAATGATAAACAATATAATATGGTAAATATATAAACCAGTAACATAGTCATTTATTATCATTACTGAGTACTATGTGCTGTACATAAGTGTATGTGCTAAACTTTTTTATGACTGGCAGCACAGTGGGTTTGTTTATACCAGCATCGCTACAAACACAGGAGTAATGCTTTGTACTACAACGTTACAACTGCTACAGTGTCATTAGGTGATAGATATTTTTCAGCTCCGTTATAATCTTATGGGACCACCATGGACCCAAACATCATGAGGCGCATGACTGCATTAAAATTGAAGTGTCACGCTCAAGTTGGACTGGAGCTAGCTGAGGTAGTTTGCCGTGATATTTCTCACGTATACTGGATACTGAGTAATCATTTGTGGAATGAATAAAGTTTTTGAATACTTGTCTCCAGCTAGCCTGTGGCTTACGGCCACATTTCTGTTAAGTCACCTGAAAAAAGTGCCACAAATAAAGTACCATGTTTATGATGGTGTTTCTGTTTTGAATCTTGTCTTAAATTTCACCTTTTTAGTAAAACCTTCTCTGGCTAGCCTATATAAAATGTAAACCCCGCTATTTAACTCTCCCTCCTCTAATTTAGTTTTCTCGTTAGTACTTATCTAATTTCTTATATTTGTACCAAATTTTCTTATTGTCTGTCTCACAATATGAGCTCCATATGAGAGATATTTGGGTCCCCCTTTTCACAGACCAGTCCCCAATGGGGAAAGCAATGTCTGGCATCTGATATTGTTCAGTAAATATTTGTCATATTGAATAAAAGAGTGAGTGAAATGACAGATTTCCCTTCCTGTTAAAGAAGGTGTTTTACATGTATACATACATATATATGTATATATACACACATATATAACTGTGTATACATTTCTACTAGTACTAATACTACTACTACTCATTGTTTTTCTTCTGCATTAGTCTGACATAGTGGGTCCCCCCCCCCCATGAAGTGTGCTTTTTAAATCATCTTTGCCATAATATTCTATTGACATATAAGGATCTCTTCTTGCATCTACTGCGGTCTCATTTCTGTACCAAGTTACATGCTGTATATTGTATTGATAAGGGCATGTATTTTCTGTTTCTTTGAAAATGATTATAAAGACAATAAAATTAGTTACTTTAATAGGCTAGAGTCTCCAAATCAGGATATACATAGGTGTAAATATAGGTGCATACTTACACATATATTTGTGTATGTGGATATAGATATAGGTGATATAGATATAGATATAGATGATATAGATGATATAGATATAAATATAGATAAAGATATAAACATCGGTGCTACTCTGATGTATTGTTCTTTCTCTTAATCCCACTTGACTGCTAGAAACAGTTACTGTTATTGCTGACTACTTTCTCATTAGTTTGGATTTTTTAGTGTCTGGCCTACCCCTATGTGTAGATTAGTCTTCTCTGAGTGCTATTTCAGCTCTTTAATGATACTGAAAGTGACTGCTTAATGTCTCTATCTCCTGTAGGAATTGGTGAAATTGGGCCTGGAAAACTTTAACTCCAAGTTAGCCAAATCAGTAGGATAAAATCTAGCTGAGAACAGATCTGAAGAACAGACTTACTTGACTATTCAGAGGCAGATTTTACAAAGTCTACCCTCATCCCCCATATTCCATTTGGAAAGTTATTAGAATGATAAATCCGAGCCTTAGAATTTTAGCATTTGGGATCATCTTAAGATCTTCTTCCCAGAGCAAAGACTACAAAGATCTAACTCTTAGATCTTTCTCATAATCCCGAGGTTATTCATCTTTCCATTAAAGTTCCTCTGATTTTCTGCTGTCCCTAAGAATGTCTTTTCTAATCTTGGTCATTAACTGAAGTCCCAAAGAGCATCTACCTCTTGTCATGTGGATGTGGTTTCCTCAGAAAGGAATACATTTTGCAGTCCTAGCAATGTATCTTCTATGTGAAGGTCCTTAAATAGTTCTTTCCTCAAATCATACTAAGTTTGTTTTAGTGTTAAATTTGGTAACAGGGAGTTGAATAGACCATTTCCTGTTATCCTGGGATTGTGGCTAAAGGCTCAGAGTTTAGGATAAAGAAACACACATTCTAAAGCAAATACCCTGCATTCTAAAGAAAGCAACCAACAATGGGGCCAGACATCTTCCAAGGTCACTTTGAGAGGTAGCAGAGTGGCCCAACTGCCATCAACCATCCCTCCCTATTACTTTTTAAGAAAGGAACAGGGAGCCACACAGATTTGGGGTAAAATGAGGAAACTGAGACCTAAAGAAAATGCCACAAATAAAGTACAATGTTTATGGTCGTGTTTCTGTTTTCAAAGTCAAATTGAGAGTGAATTCCAAGAGAAGCCCTTAAAAGAAATTAAAGAGAGTGCAAAAACAGGTTTGTATTATTTCTCCTAGCTGGTTGCTCTATGAGCTGCAAACTTTGTATGTTCATCATGCTGCTGTATTGGAGGCAGAGCAAAAGTCAGGGGAGAATTGTTGGGGTCCTTGTCTGTGTCCCTGATAGTTTGGGTGCATTTGTGAACACAAGACTGGTCCTGACACATATCTGTAAATTCCTGGAGACAGAAGGCCCAGTGAGCAGTCGATGTCAGTGGGCAAAGAAGAAATCATCGTGAAATAAACCTGGGGAAAAAATGGGGGTAACTCACAACTTCTGTTTCTGAGGGCACAGAAGAGGAATTCAGTGTGAACATGGTTCCATGTGAGGAATCATAAGAGTTAGAGGAGGGAGAAGGCGTTACGTTCCTCTCAGGAAGTGCCTAATAGACCAAGTTATATAATCCCTCCCAGAGACTGTCCAGAGGCTGAAGGAAGACACGACTGCTCCTGGGAGGCACAAAGATAAAGGTGAGGCTTATTCCTAGAGAAACATGCACACCACTTTGGGCCACATTTGCGCAAGGTAACAGAAGCAGCTGGAGATGGAACAAAGCAGAGCGAGACCAAAGCAAACTAGGACCCATAGCAAACCAGTCATGTAGGATAATCCCTGTTTCCCCAATTCTTCCCTCTTCTCCTAAACACCAGGAAGCTAGATCCAGAAAAAGGAGAGAAGAAAAAAACTAGCAGATCCTGCTCCCTTCACTTTCCAAGTTTCTTAAAATAAGTCCAACCAGTAATGGGACTCCTAAAACTTTCACGATTAACTAGATTGAATTTTTTCATAAAAATAGCCAGAACATTGGAAGGGAAAGAGATTAAATATAATATAATTGAAGGTAATGATTAAAAATATATGTTTCCTGTAAAGGTATAAAATTTTGTATTTTGTTTTTATACCATTCCTTTCAGTATCTGAGGAACACACATACCTCATAAAAATATATTGAGTGTAACTGAATGTGTAACTTGCAGAAAAAGGTTATTTAGATGAAATTGTTCAGGTTCTCCACCTAACAAGATAAAAATGAGAAACCTGTAAACCAAACTCAGAGTAACTAAGAGAATCTTTACACAAAATGAGTAGCCATGGGAGATATATCTAGGAGATAAAATAGTAAGTATATAAAACTAACAGGATTAGCAGAGAAGCTTAGCATAAACATAATCATCAATAAATAATATTTCTTTTCACTGTGATGCTCAACACCTTTAACTGCTTTGAGTTTTAAACACTGCATAGATTCAAGAATGATTTCTTCTTAGAGACTAATAAGTTGACATATGGTATAAGCAACTCTTCCTTTTCAATGATTTAAGTCAACTACTGTTATTCTCAGATCCTTATATCTTCCTAGGAGTCTCACAAGAAAAAGGGCCAAAGTCATCACATCATGACCGTTCTACCACCCCTACCCCACCTCCTCTCAGTCTGCTCCTGATTCCCCTGCCTCAATAAATAGCAGCACCATCCACCCTGTTACTCAACCCAGAAAACTGATTCATCCTAAATCTTTTTGTCCCTCACGCCCACATTTCAGCCAATTACCAAGTGCTTTACCTCCTAAACATTTTTCACGCCCACCACCTCCTCTCTACTTTTACTGTGGCTGCCTCAGTGCAGATGGTCATTATCTCCTTAGAGGAGATAATGGACTTAAGACATTGGCTCCCTTAAGTCCATTTTCTCTACACATCACCCTGAGAGCTCCATGGCACGACACTGCTTAAGGACTTCACTTAGTCTGTCACTCAAAGCTCAAAGGCCAAGTTCTTGAGAATGGCATCACCAGGAGGGTATCCCTCTCAAACCATTTCCTGTTCTCTCCATCTTGTGTTTTCCTCTATGAAATTCAGCAATTTGGGGTTACTTGCATATAGCATGGGTTATGTGGCTGTTTGTCTTTGCTCAAGCTGTTTCCTTCTAACCCCTAACTACATTTTACCTAGCTTTCATGATTACCTAGAATTAACCTTCCCTGATTCTCTACATTGGGGTGAGTACCCCTCTTCTGTACTGACAGTGTACTACCCGCTGCATGCCTTTATCTTAGTATAGTTAACTAATTTCTTATGCATTTTCCCCCTAACTAGATTGTGAGAGCCTCTATTAAAAGGCCAATATTCGGCATTTTTCTAATCCAAGTGTCTCACTCAAAAAGAGAAATAAATAAAATGCTAAACTGAACTAAATATTAGAAAACAAAAAATTAACAGGTAGCAGGTATAAAGCCCCTTTAGCATGATAGGCATTGTGCTAAGAACTTCCTATGTGTTATTTCATTTAACTTTATGACATCTTTGTAAGGTGGGTGCTCTTGAGACCCTCACTTCACAGATGGGGAGTATGGGGGTCTATCAATTTAAGTAATTGGCCTAAATTCACACAGGCACTATGACTAAAGCCAGAATTTCCCAACAGAGCCTGACTCTTGGGCTTAAGTGCTCAACAAACATTCTACTAGATGACTTGCAGAATTACTTTTGTAAATGACTAAACTACAAATTCATATGTAGAAATATACTGTACCCAGTGCAAAGACTATTTTAGGAAGTGAATCAGTCATTGCTTGGTTTTTGTAATGCAAGGCCTTCTCACCACTGGGGAAGGGTACACTTCATCCCAGACTATTTAATCATGCTCAGTTTCTTTCTTTCTTTCTTTTTTTAAATATATCTTTATTGATTTCAGAGAGAGGAAGGAAAGAGAGAGAGATAGAAACATCAATGATAAGAGTCATTGATTGCCTCCTGCATGTCCCCTACTGGGGATTGAGGCCACAATCTCCTAGATCATAAGTCGATGCTCAACCACTGAGCCGTGCTTAGCCGGGCAATAATGCCCAGTTTCATCAGCAATCAGGCTGCTTGCTTCCATTTCTCCTTATTGAAATAACATGCTAGAGTGGTGAATTCCTACGTATTAAAAGGAATAAGCAATGGAAAAGTAAGTTACTAGGATCAAACCCATGTGTTAATTTGACACCTGCCTCAAGAGAATTACAATTATAAACAGTAAACAAACTGCCAAAGGATACCTGTCTTGGCTTCTGTGAACAGTTAAATATAAAAGAGCAGAAGCCAACATGAACCTAAAAACCCTAGAGGATATGTGAAGGTATAATAAACTAGTCTACAAATGTGGAAGCTGAACGATGTCAGGCAAGCCTTGAAAATCCACTCAGTCAGGAGCACCTCTGAAAACATTACTTAACATAAGCAAATGCAGAATATTCTCACAAAACTTATTTCTAAGGAGTTTTCTTTGGGGCTGTATTTTAAGATCTTAAAAATGTTTTAGTAAGCATAAAAACTAAAGTGAAATTAAAACTGTAAACAGGATTTTATCATCACATAAGATCATCATTTTGGGGGGCGAGGAAGAAACTTCATGGTAGCAAATCAGTGCTTTCAGACACACTTGTATTATTTTCTTTAAAACAATTTACATTCCATAAATAAAAATGTGAAACAACCATAAGAGAGGCTATGGGAAACTACTGATTATACAGTCAGTAAAATCAAAATTTGCCTATAGCAGATGATTTGCCTAAAGCATTTCTAAAGGAAACTCCCCTAGAACACAATTTTTCTCACATCAAAATCTGAAGACAGACAGTACCTAAAGTTATCTTAAAGATGTACTCATCATTTCAAGGAGTACAAAAACCTCTGGATTTTTACATTGTGAAGGGCTTATCAAGCTGGGAAATTATATTGACGTGGTGAGACTTTGGATACACTACCCTGCAAGCTAATCCAGATGTCACAGAGTAGAAAGGCTTGCAGGCCAAATTGAAATGCCTGAACCACACAGCTTATTAAATCAACCTTAAACACACAGCAAGCAAGGGCAAAAAGAATATGGTAAATTAACACACTTGGGATAGGGTGCAAGGACTTCCTGAACGTTTTTTGTGTTTCTTTGTCCTGAGTGCCTCATGTATGTTTGGTGTATAAGTCCTTCTGTGTTCGTGTTAAGGATTCAGTAATAAGGTACCACAAACTCTGTGGCTTCAACAACAGAAATTTTTGGAAGCGAGATGGTCAAGGTGGCTGGATTGGTTCCTTCCGAGGATTGTGAAGGAAAATCTATCCCTTGTCTCTGCCCCAGCTTCTGGTGGTTTGCTGATAATCTTTGTCATTCCTTGACTTCTGCATCACGCTGATCTCTGCCTTTATCTTCACGTGGTGTTCCAACTACATATGTGTCTGTCCAAATCTCCCCTTTTTATAAGGACACTAGTCACATTAGATTAGGGGCCCACTCTAGTCCAGTATGACCTCATCTGAACTAATTACAAAGTCAATGATCCTATTTCCAAATAAGGCCACATTCTGAGGTACTGGGGGTTAGAATTCTGGCATATGAATTTGGGGGAGCGTGATGGTTAATGTTATGTGTCAACTTGACTAGGCCACAGGATGCCCAGATACTTGGTTAAACATTATTTCTGAGTGTGTCTGTGAATGTGTTTCCAGAAGAGATGAGCACTTGAATTGGTGAATCGAGTAAAACAGATGGTCCTCCCCAATGTGATTGGGCATCACCAACCCACTGAGCACCCAAATAGAACAGAAAGGTGGAATAAGGTTGACACTTTCTGCCTAACTGCTGGAGCTGTGATATTGGCTTTCTCCTGCCCTTGGACCTGGATTACATCATCAGCACTCCTGATTCTCAGGTCTTCAGACTCAGACTAGAACTTTTCCCACCAGCCTTTCTGGGTCTCCAGTTTGCAGACAACAAATCATAGAACTTCTCAGTCTCCATAACAGTGAAAGCTAATTCTTTATCATAGATGATAGATGATAGATAGATAGATTAGGTAGATAGATAGATGATGATAGATGATAGATAGATGATATATAGATAGATGATAGATAGATAGATGATAGATGATAGATAGATAGATGATAGATAGACGATAGACGATAGATGATGATAGATGATAGATAGATGGTAGATAGATAGATAGATGGTAGATAGATGATAGATAGATGATAGATAGATAGATAGATAGATAGATAGATAGATAGATAGATAGATGATAGATAGATAGATAGATAGATAGATGATAGATAGATAGATAGATGATAGATAGAGAGATAGATAGAGATAGATAGATAGAGATAGATAGAGATGATGATAGATAGATAGATAGATGATAGATAGATAGATGATGATAGATAGATGATAGATAGATAGATAGATAGATAGATAGATAGATAGATAGATAGATAGATAGATAGATGATAGATAGATAGATAGATGATAGATAGATAGATGATAGATAGATAGATAGATAGATAGATAGATAGATAGATAGATAGATAGATAGATGATAGATAGATAGATAGATAGATAGATAGATAGATAGATAGATGATAGATAGATAGATAGATGATAGATAGATAGATGATAGATAGATAGATAGATAGATAGATAGATAGATAGATAGATAGATAGATAGATAGATAGATGATAGATAGATAGATAGATAGATAGATAGATAGATAGATAGATAGATAGATGATAGATAGATGATAGATAATGTAGATACTGATATGGTCTCTCCACAGAACTCTGACAGATCCAGAGGGTGAGTGGCACAATTCACCCATCACATCTTCCATCCCTTCTTGTCCTACTCATGCGCTATTCACTTTATCTCTGTAATAACATCTCTCAAGCTACATGCTTCTATAATCTTCCATCTTTCTTCCATATTTATTTCTCTTACTTCAATAAATAAAACAATCTTCTTATATACTGCAGCAAACACACATCATAAGACCAAATGTCTTCATCTGTAAAATAATACAAATATATAGGACCCCACTGACCTACAGCTTTTTAGTGGCTCTGCAAGATACATGAAAATCGTGCATTGAATTGCAATTACCCGGAAAGTCTCTTTATCCATTATTATCAAATGGCCTGACTCTTGTATCGAAGCTGACACTGCTCATCTATACCCCAGGGCAGAAAGCTAAATCGCACGAGGTTTCACATCCATAAAATCATGTAAGTCTTGTGAGGCTCCAAAGAAGATATCATGTCTATTTTTAAAATGAGAAGAAGAAAGAGAGATTGAGAGGAGACAGCTTTTCAAGAAACGTTTTTGATCAGTTTTTTGCAAATACTGAAGAATACATGTTTCCTGTGGATTTCCAAGTCTAGCAGTTTATTTTCCTTTCATTAAACTTTGATTATTATATCATAGGAATTGTGACATGCAGTAAAATTTGTGCAGTACCTAGTCAACTGTTCTCCTTAGCAAAAATAAAACATTACAAAGAATAATACGATAGAAACTATTACTCATAGCTCATTCTAATTCTTCAGTATTTGGAAATCCATAGCCTAGGTCCAATAATGACACATTAATTTTTTACAGCACAGAAGTTGAAGTTATATATAAAGAGAAATACCTAGGTTATGGTCTGTCCTAGAAAAACCCTTGAGTAAATGTAAGATTTTTTCTGCCACTTTTCTATCTTCATTTCTTTCCTTTGGCCTGGAAGTCTTCCTATATACCCTGGTCTGTATTTGCTAAGCTTGTAAAGACATTAATTAATGGCTAGCTTATTAACTGCTGAGGTTTAAGTTAGTTCTCAGCATGTTTGAATGTCAGAGTCACCCATGGTGCTGTGTTCCAGCCCTGGAGATTCTGCTTCAGCGAGTCTGGGCTGTGCTTAGCCAACTTTTAAAAGACTTCTGTGGCTGACCTGGATAATCAGCTAGTCTGAGAACATCTAGTTTAATCCCTTAGCAGTTAATACAATAATTTGTAGTCATGCCGAGCCGGTGTTGCTCAATGGTTGAGCATCCACCCATGCACCAAGAGGTCACCGGTTCGATTCCTGGTCAGGGCACATGTCCAGGTTGCAGGCTCAATCCCCAGTAGGGGCTGTGCAGGAGGCAGCCGATCAATGTTTCTCTCTCATCTATGTTTCTATCTCTATCTCTCTCCCTTCTTCTCTCTATAAAAAATAAATAAAAACATTTTTAAAATAAAAAAATAAAAATAAAAGCTTTTAATAATAATAACATAGTCAAATAAAGTAAAAAAGTGCCCCCCAAGCCACAAGGCCCACACTGTTTTCCAGAATAGAAGTCTCCAAAATTTTTGCTTAGAGCTATATCTTTAAAATACTTTTGAGCATACATAGACAATAACTGATTTGTCTTATTTATAATAGCCTTATTTTTAATATTTTACTTATATATTTTAGTTTTATGAAACACATGCAATGGGGAAATTTTAGAGGATGAGATAAAATGAATATATTTAGCAATGAATGGACCGTTTCAAGCACATTGAGGAGTGGATATACTCTACTTTGGGGTTCTCTCCACTGATGTTTATTGGAGAAGAAGACATTCACCTTTTCTGCCACTCTCTATAGTTTTTTTTAAATGATTCTACTTTATAATTCAACATCACTCTACAGTTTACAAAGCATCTTTGATATGTGAACACTGTATGAGAATAAGCTTAGTTAATACTAATAATCTTTCACAGATGAAGACACGAAGGCCCAGCTAGGACATTTTCAAGGTCATGTAGCTAAAAATAGTGGAACTAAGACAGAAATTTAGGTCTTTTGTCTCAAAATTGACTGTTTCCTAACCCAGGGATCAGCTGGGTAGGCCATAGAGATTGTGTCTGCTTTCTCCTCTATTGTAAGGCAGGAGATGATATAAGGTTGCCTTTTTTTTTTTTTACTGTGCTTACTTTAGAGATAAATACAGCTGCCTGCTGGAATTATATGTGTCATTACATGTGATAAGAATTGAAGAAAATCTGAACCTGGAATAATTCTGTCCCCAGGGGGATATTTGGCCACATCGGAAGACTTTTTTTGGTTGCCAGAAACAGCGAGTAGAAAGAAAATGCTACTACCATCTAATGGCTAGAGTCCAGGGTGCTGCTAAACATCCTGCCACCGTACAACAGTGGACAGCACCCACCACAAAAAACTCATCTGGCTCAAAATGTCAACAGCACTGAGAAACCCTGCTGCCATCGCGATGAAAACTTCAGTTATGAATCATTGCAAGTGGCTGATGAAATTTATCCAGCCCCCCCAAAGCACACAAATGCACACACAAACTATTGCACCCTTTCAAGTGTTCACTGACTTACTGAAGCGTATTCAGAGTCCACACGGTGAGAGCCCTAGATCTGCAGAGCCAAGCAAACAATAGGCCCCAAAGACTTGCACTAAATTGACTTTGTTGTTTACAACTCCCCAGACACATAAATCACTATAAGACATGTTCTGGGACTCCTTTTATTGAACCAGAAAGTCAAAAGTTCATAAGCAGTCTATGGATCTAAATGCATAAGTGCTTTTGGAGATATTAAAGCCATTCATTACCTAATAAAGTAATACTTGTACATATTAATTGAGGAGGAGGTTTCATAAACTCTCACTCCACAAGACATTTTTAATTAAAAACTAAAAGGCCACTAATCTCAAAGTGGGCTTGGTGGGTTATTTTATTTCTTCTTGTCCTTTCGAGAGAGATTAGAGGATTTGCTTCATAAAGTATATCAAGTAGTGATTAAGAGGCCCTGCTGTGGATTACAACAGTGTGTCTCATCGGGATAAGAATGAATGCTCCATTAAAGCCTTGTCAGCTGACTTTCTGAATTTAGGAGTCAGGGGGAAAATTATGAAGTAGGCAGTTTGTCTTGTGTCACCTTTACTGTCTCTTTCTCTACCTTTTCCTCCCTTTTGGGTCAAAATTCCATCTGCCCAGTTCCCTCACGCTTCCCCTATAAAAATCTGTCGTAGTGTACTTAGAACAAGGATTCAATCCATGTATAGTTTTTCCAGCACACATTGCTCAAGCTTAAAAAATATCATGGAATGAAAGTGGTTCATATTTTCCCACTGTTAAGTGTTTTAAGGCTAAAAACAGGGTGAAGAAATATCTAGGAACTGGAGGTACTTTCTTAAGCAACCTAATCTAACAGTATACGATACCAGTCCTACCAAAGACCTATAATGATTTTTTTAAAATTATATAGCTTTCAATGCAGGCTAAACTTTACAATATCATCTATATAGAATGATCACATTTTACCTTAGCTAAAATAAGTCAGCTAATCACATTTCTTTATTAATACCTACAAAATGACTTATTTATAAAATTTACATTTTTTAAAATTGTCCTTTTTTATCAGCAATTAAAATCTAACTTGACACCTTCTGTGCCATTTGGGCTTAACAGCATGAAATTTTCTGCAAATTTATTTAAATTCAGCAAATCTTTTTGAAGGTTTATTATCTGTAGGACCTTAAAATCTTAAATATCTCAGATTCCAATTAAGTACATAAATGTAAGTAATTCAAAAATAAACACAAGGCATTAAAAAGAAAACATAATTTGATTCAAAATACAAGCAAAAGTAATCAAATATTACTTATATAAAAATATGCTTACTCAAGTCTCTCATATGACAGAGAAATTGAGAAAGATATTTCTATTCCAACCACTATTACAAAATAAATAAACAAATAAAGGTTTAAGAAATTCATTTTATACTGCTCTAGTTTGCACTATAAAATAGTGCCGTCTAATCAATGTAACCCAGCCCTCAATTAGCCAATCCCCATTTCCATAATTCTTTCTTTGCCATACCTGATGTGAAGGTTCTCCCCAAATGATCACCTGACAAAATTTAAAAATATCATTAGCCAAAAGAAATTATTATTCCTTTCTCCAATACCAGATTTTTCACTAATATTATTATCTATTCTCACCTACATACTCCCAGAATTATGCAAACTATGATTTTGCATAAAATACACAACTCTCTCTCCTCTCTCTCACTCTCTCTCTCTCTCTCCCCTATGGTGGGCAATTATCTGAGGAATATTCATGTAGATAGGGCAGCCTGGCCTAGGGCAAGCAAAAGCTATCCATGACATGCCATTGTGAATCTGCCTGGAGACTCAGTCCTTGGCTCTTCCACTTTCACTTATTAATGCCCCTCAAATATTTACCAAATAGGTCACCTCCATAGTGGGTCAGTTACAGCTCCCTCCTCACTGTGAATCATGCAGCTGCTTCTCCATTCTTCCTACACCTTGATTGCACCCTCCCCTCCCTGCACCATAGCTCTTATTTATACCCTGGACTGAGTGAGGAAGAGATGAAAGTGTTAAAGTTTTGGGTAAACCTGGACAGTTCCTGTAAGGACCTAACACACAATAAAAATTATGAAATGTGAAACCACACTTGAAACTTGACAACCATGCCCACGGCTGGTTACATAATTTGTGGCTCCTAGTACAAAATAAAAATGTGGGGTTTCCTGCCCAAAAAGCAAGAAAAAGTGCCAAAGGCATTGAAATATAAAACTCTTTTCCTGTTTTGCAGTGGCTCTCAGTCATAGTATTTTCTATTTGTTTGCTGGCAGAGTATAGGCCCTGCAAGCATGCTGGGGGCCCCGTACTCAGCTCAGTGCAGTGTGCACATGACCCACCAGTTGCAGGGTACTCTTTCTTCCCAGACATCAAACCAACATGCTGTGCCCTGGAAGAGGGCAGGAAAGTCAATTTTATTTTCCCATCAGCTTACTGCCCAAACCATGGGAGACAGATGACTCCCCCAAACTTACAAGCTCTAAGCCAAGATGCACTCAGCACTTGGATGGGTAGCACCAACCTCAGAAGACATTGGCTCTGAGATGTCCATTTCCACTTCCTCTTAAGTATTTAATACCAAGTCTCCTAATACAGGACTGGTATTGGGACTAATGAATCAATACAGTGTCTCTGTAAGAGAAAATGAGTTAAGAGGGAATGGCCTTCAGATTGCAGACTCTCTACTTGAGCTTAGCTTCACCGTAGGTTTTCTTGCCATTATACCTTACCTACATACTATTGGGCTCCGGTTGGTGTTTAGAACATCCTACAAAAAAGTTGAAAGGAGGGGAAAAATGCCTCAGTTCATTGCAAAAGTACCACAAAGATCACACTGATGAATGACGTGTTATTAACCATAAAACATGTTTGCGCAATTCATCAACCCCTGGATTTAATGCTGTATTAACAAACATTTTAATTAAAAGGTGAAAATATTTATTTAGTACACTTTTTTTTTCCTAATGCTGAGATAAAATAATCCACAGGTTCATGTACTATGTTTGTGCTATAGGATTTCCCAGAATTAGGCATGCTTCAGCCTCTGAGATAGACTGTACATTGATTATTTAATTGCTTTGCTATGAAAATTTCTGGGCAACAGGAGAGACAAAATGTGTGTGTGTGTTTGTGTGTGTGTGTGTGACAGAGAAAGAGCTCATAGGTCAACCCTCAACCACTGAGCCATGCCTGCAGAGCTAGCAGTTTTTAAATTTGATAATATTTAAAAACCTAGGTTGTTGCCTGGCCAGGCGTGGCTCAGTGGTTGAGCATTCCCGGTCAGGGCATATGCCCGGGTTGCAGGCTGCAGCCGATCAATGACTCTCTCATCATTGATGTTTCTATCTCTCTCTTTCCCTCTCCTTTCCTCTCTCTGAAATCAATAAAGATATATTTAAAAAAAACAAAAACAAAATAAAAACTAGGTTCTCCTAGAAAAAAAGCTCTTTATTTTTGGAAGTTTGTTTATTATAATTCTCAGATTATCATTTTTTTGCTACTTCTTATGTTAACTACAGGAGATAGGCTGAGGAGGATATAGACCACTCCAGTCCAAAGAAATAACCTGCTTTTTATCAACATTTTAGATTTTTAGTTTTTAAATATAATTAGTAATTCACCAGATTGATGCTTTACTGCTCTGTTAGAAATTGTTCCAGGAGAATCCAACCCCTCTCACCTGTTATTTCAAGCACACTGATTCCTTTAAATTAATTTCCTTTTTAGATCCCTCATTTGTTCATACTTCTCTCAGTTCTTGGCATTCAAACCCGCAATTATATTCTGCATGCTGCTTGTAATTATCTTGCCCCTATCAGAGTCTGCATGGTTTCCCACACTTCAGATTTGCAGGAGTATACTTGAGATTATAATTACAGCCTTGTATTTTTGTTCAGCAATTTAAAAAATGTCTGAAGGCAATAAATCTTTTGCAAACAGAGATTCTAGAACATACTCTACATAAATGGCTATTTATCTTTTGGAATTTTTGGCTCTCTTAAAATTGAATACATGTCTGCTTTCCCTAGTAAAATACACATGCATACACACACACACACACACACACACACACACACACACATTCTCATATAAATTTAAGGGATTCATTTACCTCTTTATTTAATCTAGGATCCATAGGCTATTACAAAACTACTATACCAGTTGTCTTCCAGGTTAAAACAAACAAACTTCTTTCTCCATACCCCACATTATGAAATTTTTCATAAAAATGCAAAGTATCTTCCCAGACAAAACTTGTGGCATCCTTCATTCTGTCTTAATTTCTATTATTTTAACAATACCACACTACAGAAAGTTTGCAGGACATCCCATGCCCTTTCTTTCCTCTGTGCCTTGTTCTAATGCCTAATGTGCCTTCTCCCATCTTTACCTCTTACTTCAAGAAAACAGCTTCCCCGCAACCACTCTTCCAGTATCACCAATAATCTTCATGATTCTACACCTCATCGATGTTTTTTGGTCTTTATTTTACCTGACTCTGCAGTAGCATTCAATGTTGTTGCCACCACCTCAAACTTGAAGGACCCCCTTTTCTTGGCTTTTATAACCTCTCATTTTATTTGTTTTTGTTCCATTTCATCAGCTTCTATACAATTTCAATTTAAGAGCACATGTAATAGTTCCCAGGGTTGCTTATAGATCTGTTTATCTTATTACTTCACATTCTGTCCCTAGACAATCCATCCTAATCATAGCTTCAGTTACCATCCATATACAGATGACTCCCATCTTATTTTATATCCCAACTTCCCTGAGCTATATGCACATATATCCAAATCTCTCCTTAGTATTTTATTTTGTACATCTAAATGAGTCACAAGTCCTACTGAATGAATGATCTCTTGGCCCTAAATCTAATCATGCTCAATTATTCCAAATCAGTGAATGGCACTCCACAAAGTAGAAGCCTAGGAGTTATTCTTGGGACCCTGATGCCTTAGCCTGAGTTCCACAGAATGCAAAGCCTGAAGCAAACAGGTCTGTGCTGTTTTATTAGGGAGGACAATCACATGGAGCTGCAGTGAAAGACAGGGGTCTTGAGGCAGGAAGGATGGAAAACCAATATCAACATGCATACTAAGTGCCACTAATTCCTAGGAAACTCTCTCTACTAGACGATAAACTGCATTTTCAGACCATTTAGCCAGAAGGAAAAAGGGGGGAGAATTTATTTATTAAATCCAGTTTTCCATAGATCAAAAAACACACACACCTTTAACAGGCAAACCTTTAACCTGGCTGAGATTAATTTTGCAAGGATGAGAAACACAAATTCTGCTTTAGGCCACTGGAAGGATGGTAAGAAGAGCCAATCCTAAGTCTACTCCATGGTTCCAGGACCTGAGAATTTTAGCTCTTGTGGACAGGAAGGTATATCATCTGTCGGTTTATTACATAATCCCACTGAATCTCGTCCGCAGCCTGGCACCCTGAGCCTGTCCCAGTCCCCTTGATGGTTTCCTCTGGGTGGTGGGGTACATGATGAGACAGTGGATCCTGGGGACATAGACTCATTGTCACATTTCAATTGTCATAAAATGTGTCCCTGGCTCTGACACGCTATTGTGTGGACTAAAAATACCAATAGATTGGTTGTTCTGTACGTCTTTAAACATAAATGGGAGACTGAATATACAAATGGACAATGGAAAACCACATAAAAAAATTGAACTCTGATGCACAATCTGAAGCAACTGGTCTAGTTCAGTGTAATCATGACTTAGGTAGCAATTAGCTGAACGTGGTTAGGACTTGGTCAATAACTGCCAGCTTCCCTAATTTGTGCCCTTACTTCCTCTTTAGGATGAACTAGAGAAAGTCAAGCACGGCATATATAAGCATAACAACCCTAACTAATCATGTAGTTAGCCTGCTTCCAGCTTCCCCATATCAAAAATCTGCAATCAGGGTAAACCTGAAATCTCTCCTTTTTACACTATAAATATTTTATACTCCTTGCTGTGCCTTTGAGTGTTCACAAAAGACAAGTAAGGTTAGCTGACTTCTTTGCTGTAGCAAGCACTGAATAAAGAGCCTCTGCTAATAGCTGATCAGAGAGTAGGCTTAAGGATCCCTCCAACAGCAACCTGTTTATATACATTTTCCTTAGTTGACTGTGACTCTTAAAGAATAGAAGTTATATCTGATTTTATTTGTAATCCTTAGTTCTGTGTTTTGTAAAAAATATGTATGTAATCACTACTTGTTTGATGGTATGAAGGAAAACAGAAAATGAAAAAAAATAAGAATAGCTATTCACATATAAGAATAAAAACATGAGTAAGAATAAGAAATGGAAGTTGGGGAAGTAAGATAGTTGTATGATTATGAAAATGTGTGGATATAAAATCAATAAAATTCTCTAAAATAAACTCAAACTTATAATGGTGGATTAAACACAACTCCAAGCTAGAAAACAGGAAGCTGAAAGGGAATTATGAGAATATTGATGACAAAGGACACAGAGCTCATTTACCATGGAAACTTGTAAACATTTCCATATTTATTTCTCAGGTCACCTTAGAGAGAGAGAGAGTATACTTTTCTCAAAAGGATATGAACTTTGGCATGAGGTAAAATTGGTTTGAATCTTGACTCTGACACGACCATTTATAAACTACTTTCATCTTCGGTAAGTTAAGGAAATACTTGGCTGGTTATTAAACACGGTTCTATGTTTAACTGGCAAAATAGATTAGTCACACTTCAGTTAATAGACAAAGGATATACCTCAATACCTTTCTTGCTTAATATTTTTTAAAATACTGATAAGGAAAAGTTTCTCAGATCTTTAATATTCTTCTCTGAAAAGTAGACATTTACCTTATGACATTATTAAGAGGATGAATATTTATAATGAATGTAAAACACCTACTACTTGAACTGGCAGACATTTAACAATGTTAGTTTCTGCCTTCCCAAAGACACCAATTAGAGACAGAATTTAATATACCTACCCATACTGTTTTGACATAAGCTCTATAAACTCCAAGTGGCTCTCAGGTAAAGCTATTGCAAACTTGTTATCAACAAAACAAGGTGGTTTTTTTTTTTACCATAAATCTTTTTAAAATAACAGATGAGGTAGTAGTTAATTTTAACTTGAGAAATTGGCCAAGCCTTCACAAGGCATTTTAACTGGATCTTGAAAAATTACAACAATGTTAATAGATAGAACTTTTAAGGAAGACTGTTTCCAGCAGAGGAAATAGAAGTTGCTAAGGAACAGAGAGATAAAAGAGCTTAGCACAGTCTAAAAATGGCTCTTAATTTCAGTATGATTAGTTTCTAGGATGTGTTCATTGTCTATGAGGAGGCAGGTATGAATGGTTTTGGAAGAAATCATTTAAGTAGGGATCAGATCATGAAGGGAAATTAAGGTTTTAGGAGAGTTTTCTAAAGGGAATAAAGAGACTTCATGGGTTTCTGAACAAATTCACATAAGTTTTTATATGTTTTTGAAAGAATCCCTGTGGTCTTATGTTCAACATAGTAAAGGGGAAAGAAATGGAAATTTGGTGATCACAAACAGGGTATGAAGAAACAATCACTGTCTTAGATAATGATGCAGTAAAAATATTTAGTAAAGGCGAAGCTTAAAAAATAGTGTTTATAAATCCACTCTCAAGACTGAAACTAGTTTTAATATTAGTGAGCCAATTTAATTAACTATACACTGCTGTCATTCTTTTATTCAGGCATCAAAAAATTTCTTAAAATGTTTTCCAACCAGAAATATATGGATCCAAGAAATATACAATCCAAATAATGAGATCCAGTGATTAATCTCGTTAATCTCATGTGTCCAGGTAACTTTCACAAGTGACTGCCTTGGTGCCCAGAGAGGCATTAGTACTTATTGGATATTCAAGGTGGCAGAGACTTCCTCCGACACAGTGTCTATGGGGAATAATTCTGCCTCATTAATTTTCTTTCAAAGACTCCTGCTTATCTCAGATTTTGTATATTGATATAAAAATGACTTAAGGTAAACCTTAAAATAAAGGTAAATTGAGGGGACTGGATGAAAGAAGGTGAAGAGATTAGCCAAAGAGCACATATGCAATAGCCCATGGACACAGACAGTAGTGTCCCGATGGCCAAAGGGAGGGGGCGGGGGCTGGGTGGAGGTGGGTAAAGGGGAGGGGAATGGGGGACATCTGTAATAGCTCCAACAATAAATAAAAAATAAATAAATAAAATAAAATTTAAGATAAGCTTCAGTTTCTCCACGTTTACCGACAGCCCTTTTCTAATTGGCTGCCTTTCCTCTGGCTACTCGGCTTCACTGGCTGAATTGGTTCAGACGCTGGAGGACATCAAGCTTTGCCTATGAACTGTGCTCGCCTGTCTACGGCAGTTGCCTCAAACTACAAACAGAGCTTTGTCTCAACTAAATCCTACAGAAGGCCTGGTGCTATACTAGGCTTTGTTTTGTTAGCTCATGTCTCAGGGTTAAAAACCTTAAGGAAAATAAACAGTGTCTTCTGAACCATCTGTTTTGTTTCGATTTGTGTCCCAAACCCAATTTTATGTTCTATGTCTTCAAAATAAAGAGACTCAAAAACTTTTTAACATATTCAAGGAAATACCCTTGCTACCAAGAGAAGAGCGTTACTGCTGTGTAACTACGATGAGTCAGACATGAAAGGAAACTAGACAGGAAATGTTTTGAATTTGATTCAAGACTAAGTTTACAGCATTGACAAGATTAGGATTTAAGGCCCAAATGTATACCCTTAGCTATAGTTTTCACAATTACCCTTTTCCCAGGCTATCATTTCATGCCAATATAGTGCTCATTGTCAAGAATAATGCAACTATTATGACAAAATGAATTATTATTAAAATAAACTATCAATCCCAGAATAGGAAAGGCTATTCATTGAGAGGGATTGTGTGAAAATAGTTCCAGATGGATCATTGTGTTGATCTGCATGGATTCAATGGGCTCTAACCTTGAAATGACTGATGTCCTTTGTGTGTGTGTGTGTGTGTGTGTGTGTGTGTGTGTGTGTGTGTGTGTGTGTGTCTTGAAGCTGTCTTCCTTTACTGCTTTTTGTGTATAAAATATCAGAAAGAACCCCAGAGGCACTGGCAGTGCTAAAATATACAAATGTGATTATCAAAATGTATTTGAAGAACTCTTAGTAATATTTGTGTGGCTCTCTGGAGTCACATACAAGTTCCTAGAATCTATGAAGTGTCAATCCCAGTACACGGAATTTAATGGGTAAGACACAACATGTGGAATTAAGAGTCAAATTCTGTTCCTTACTTTCCTAAAAATACAATGGGTGTCTGGAGAGGGATTTTTAAAATTACATAGTTACCTAATTTTCCCCTCCTCTCCAATAAAGACACAGATAATTACATTCACATGACTGCAAATATAAATCATGCTAAGTCCCAGAGCCAATGGAATATAAGTATAAATATTTAGGGTATCTTATTCCAAAGCATTAAAAATAAAATATTACTCTTTGCCATGCAAAAGAGAAGAATGATCTGTTTAAGAAAAGGTCCATTTTATCATTTAGAACTAAGTTTCAATCATCTTTTGCTTTTCTAATTTTTTCAGCTAAAATCAGCAGGGACATTTTTACCTAAGGAGGGAATGCAAGGAAATGTAGTTCCATCAGAACGCTGCAAACCATGTATAATGATGTTATTTTTTAAAAGTTTGCTTTACTGGTGACATAGAGCATTTTCATATTCTTTTTTGAACGAACGCTTACATGAATATTAGAGTCTCTATGTTAAAGTCTGATTTCTACAGTGCCCTACTTAATGGAGCAAAGTGCTTCTAACAGGAGAAAGACATGCTCGAGACCCACCTGGAAAGAATTGTGTTTCTTAGTTTACTTTCACAATAATTATAAACACATTTTACTTTAGTCTTCTCCCCTGAAGAGTAGTCACGAGAAGCCTCATGCAAACAAAAGTTTCATAACGAGAGAAAAAAAAAAGTGTGGGGGGAAATGCTCTGTGTTCTACCCACCCTCTACTAGAATCTTCAGAAATAATACTGGCATAAGAAAATGTCTAAAATGTCCTAAATTCTGTGTTTCCTGGTTTATCTAATCACAACATCTTTTGATGAGCAGCTGTTAACATTCTTCGTAGCATTCCCATGGGACCCATATTGCAATTTGCTGATAGGACATTCTACCGTTTACAAAACATGTTCACATCCAACTTCACATTTAAGCCTCGAAAACTCCTCTACACACTGGTACAGCAGCCTTCAGAGGGGACTTTCCTGGCTTTTAATAATAAGCCTGGAACAATTGGGTTGTACACGGATACATTAAGTTTATGGACTCTGTGAAATAAAGACAGCTACCACTTACTGAGAACCTTTATGTACCAAGCAAAGGTTCCTAGGTAGTTCAGCTTTCCAAAACCCAATGATATGGGTATTTTTCAAGTGAAGAAACTAAGCCTCTAAAAATGTAAGCAATGTATACACACTGAATATACACAGTGACGGTATGTAAACTTCAGTCTGTTTGCCTCCAAAATCCAGACTTTTCTCCTCTTATATTACTACTCAGTGTCTCTGCAACTGGCATGGCAGAGGGTGGAAGCTCAGCTGCAGACAAGTTAGGACACATGAAGGTGAGGACTTTTTTGAACTGGGTTTTGGTACCAAGATATTTTGGGAAAGGGCTTCCCAAGGGCTGGGTTTATGATGAGGAGGGCAGCTTTTTATTAAATGAGCTAATCTGCCCCTTTTCTCCATAAAGAAATGAGAGGGGAAGCATCAAACTTCTATCCCCTCACCGCGGTTCTGTGGCTTCCCTCCGAGTGTCTCCAACATCTGCTGCCACCCGGGATGCCCAGCTGCTCATGGTGCTGCCCTCCAGAGCTCCGCCTGCCACCCAGTGCCACCTCCCTACTGCAAGGTTCCAACCACTGTATCCCGTGTAACAACCATTCCCTTGGGGGAGCTCAGTGAAGGCTAGGCAAACTCTGTAGCTTTTTTAAAACAGCTTAGCTAATATTTACTTTTGTGGTCCTGTGAAGATTGGTAAGAGTGAGACACTCAAAGAGGAGAAGAAACAAGGAGTAGTATTTCTAATCAAAATCTTAAAACTTGCCTTTTATTCTTTATTATAATTGCTTTCTTTACCTTCACAATTTACTTGTCAAATTATTTTTCTCAATGGGAAATTGGTGCTATGATTCTAATAGCTGAAATATGAGGACCACGAATAATCATAAATGACAATGAATGCAGTTATTTCTTATCTTGAACTCTAATTTGATTGGATATTTTTACATATTTATTTACACGAATATTCATTACACAGATTGCATCATTTTTTCCCATGTTGTTAAAGTATAATTTTTTTTTTTAATATTTTAATTTTGTTTTAATTCTCCAAAAGGAGATGCTCCCTTAAGGAAAGGGGAAGGGGAGCTTATCTTCACTGCTCTGACAAATCTTATGTTACATTTTCTCTTCACTTTGTTAGTTTTAGAATTTTAATAAAGTTATTTGGCATAATGTTATTAAAATACATTAATATTATGTATTTTAATATTACATACATAATATTTACTCCAAGTAATATGTTATTTACTGAAATATCTGAATGAACAAAATAATGTTACTTATTATTCAAGGATACATTAGTTGGCATTCCCCAAAAATTAGATTGCTAATCACGGTCTACAGCGTCTATTTAAGCAAATCTCAGCACTAGGTCACAGATAATACTGTTAAAATGTTAACAACTGTAGAAACTTGCATACATTAAAAATGCAAGAACCATGTAGAAACTTGTTTCTGATTCAAAGATGATCCTTATAAATACTTCAAAATTTCTAAGAGACAAGATCCTAAATGTTCTCGCCACAAAGACTGAATAATTATGTGACAAACAGAAGTGGTAATCATATTGCAACACAGTAATATATCAAATCAACACACTGTACCTTAAACTTACACAATGGTATGTGTCAATTCTATCTCAACAACAAAGAAAGAGCAAAGCGGGGAGGAAAGATGGCGGCGCAGGTAACCGAGGTCCCTGCCGCCTCCCGCAACCACATCAAAATCACAACTAAAACACAGAACCACCGTCACTCAGAGCCTCCTGAGATCTGGCTGCACAGAAGCCCCACAACCAGGGGCTGAAGCAGCACCGAGAGCGGGAGGAGGGGCGGAGACGCGGGCGGGTCGGGGCTGAATCAGAGACGTGGCCTCAGGCCCACACCCGGGGCCTCGGGGTAAACCCGGGAGGGCACCTCGGTAGCAAAGGTTTCCCAGAGGAGGGAGGGGTCCCAGCCCCACAGCAGGCCCCGAGCCCAGGGCTCCAGGGCCCCACAACTCCGGGCTGTGAAACCAGCAGGGACTGTGGCTGAGGGTCGCGGAGGCTGCGGGAGCCCCAGCAGCTCCTCCTAAAGGGCCCGGCACGGACTCACTCGGACGCTCCCTCTGAGCCCAGCGCCGGGCAGCAGCCTGAAAGGACCCGGGACACTCGGGGGGGAACTAACCTGCCTGAGATCCGGGCGAGAGGCGGAGGGCGGCTTCCTCCCAGGCAGAAGGGCTGGCGGAGGCCATGGCTCCTGTGGCGAGTCCTCCCCGCACACAGCCCGCAGGCAGGCGCCATGTTTGAATCCCCCGCACCTGACTCGCACCTTTGGCCCCGCCCCGTGATTCCCGGAGGCCCCGCCCCTCCCCACCTGCAGCTCATCCAGGCCATTTCCAGGGGCTTTTCTGTGCAAGTGGCCTCTGGAGCCTCATGCTTAGGACTTTCCTAAAATCTCTCAAACAAGCAGCCGCGGGCCCCATACAGCTTGATAAGTGGCCCCAGGCCTGGCACTAGCGGCAGCTGCATTGGCTCATAGCTGGGCCTCTCCTGGGCACCTCCAAGCCCAGCACAAGTAGCAGCCAACTGCGGTTTGCTGTGTAGCTCATGCTGGGTGGCCCTGGGCAAGGCACTGGCACAGGCTGACTTTGCACCTCCCGGGAGGCCCCAGACAGTGCACCTGGTGGTCAGACTCGACCAGGCTGGATTACAACCCTACCACAGCCACGAGTGACACACTCAAGGGGCACACTTGGTGAACACCAAAGCCCCACTGAAGTAAATCCTGCTCCATAGGGGTGTCTCCAGCACAGCAGCTCTCTGGCTGTAGTTGCAGCTGGTCCTCACAGCTGATTGGTCTGGGGGTCAATTCCTCCCAGTGACGCCAACAGCAACCAAGGCTCAACAACAGCAGGTCAGAGCACACAGCCCACACAGGGGAGCACCTAGAGGGCCCAGCTCAGGTGACTGGGGAGGCTGAGCCACTGGACCCTAGAGGACACCTACTACACAAAGCCACTCTACAAATTCCAGGAGACATAGCAGCTCTGCCTAATACATAGAAACAAATACCTGGGAGGAGCCAAAATTTGGAGGCAAAGAAACACATCACAAAGGAAAGAACAGAAGAAATCTCTAGAAGAGGAACTAAGTGAAATAGATCTAAGTAAGCTAACAGATACAGAGATCAGAATAATGGTTATAAGGATGCTCAAAGATATTAGTAAGAGAATTACAAAAATAATTGAGAAAATCAATGACATAATAAAGTACCAATTTGAAATAAAGTCTACACAAACTGAAATGAAGAATAATTTACAGGGAATCAACAGTAGAACAGAGGACGCTGAGAATCAAATCAGCAATTTGGAACATGAGGAAACAAAAAACACCCAAGCAGAAGAGCAAAAAGAAAAAAGAATCCAGAAATATGAAGATAGCATAAGGAGCCTCTGGGACAACTTTAAGAGGCCCAACACGCATATTATTGAGGTGCCAGAAGGAGAGGAAAGAGAGCAAGAAATTGAAAACCTATTTGAAAAAATAATGACATAAAACTTCCCCCACCTGGGGAAAGAAATAGACTTACAATTCCAGGAAGCACAGAAGGTCCCAAACAAGAAGGACCCAAAGAGGCCCACAGCAAGACACATCATCATTAAAATGCCAAAGGTTAAAGACAAAGAGAGAATCTTAAAAGCAGCAAGAGAAAAGCAATTAGTTACCTACAAGGGAGCATCCATATGACTGTCAGCTGATTTCTCAACAGAAAAACCTTGCAGGCCAGAAGGGAGTGGCAAGAAATATTCATAGTGATGAAAAACATGGAACTACAACCAAGATTGCTCTACTCAGCAAAGCTATCATTTAGAATTGAAGGTCAGATAAAGAGCTTCACAGATAAAAAGCTAAAGGAGCTCATCACCACCAGACCAGCACTACAGGAAATGTTGAAAGGTCTTCTTTAAGAAGAAGCTAATGAACAAAAGAATCTGACGAACTAAATAGATCCAGAGACATTGACACATGCAACAGACGATCATATTTCAGAGGAAAGAGGGGAGGGGAGGTAGAGGGTGGGAAGAGATTAACCAAAGAAGTTATATGCATATATGCATAACCCATGGACACAGTCAATAAAGGGGTGTAGGCCTGGGGAAGGGTGGTAGCGAGGTGGAGGGGGTCAATTGGGAGGGAAAAATGGGACACCTGTAATACTTTCAACAATAAAGGTAAATTAAAGTAAAATTAAAAAAGGAAAGCCCAGTTTAAGCAATAGTATTGAAATTTCAAAAATTGTCATGGGATTCTTCAAAATAAACTCATAGTTACTCACTTCCTTTCTTTTTAAGAAGCTATGTTACATAAAGGGTCATTTCAGGGTAATTTTCCAAATTCAAGAAAACAATATTAGAATTGGTTTTGTAAAAGCTTGGGAAATACTGAACTAAAAAAGTGTTCACTTGACATAGCATACAAAGAAAAATAATATGAATGGATTTGCCCTTTAAGCTTCAGTATTCAGTTATTTTTTTAATATTTGGTGTACATTAGTTATTACAGTTACCCAATTAAGTTTTTAAGTGCTGATTAGAATCACTTTTAAAAAACAAAATATAACTTAGTTACTATTCTTTCCACAAAGTATTTGTGTAATTCAGGGTTCATCAAGGTAGAGGGTCCATAGGCCACCCAGGTTATTTCATAAAGGGAACTTGACATGGAAAATTAGATTCAAGTAGCTAGAAGAACGGAAAAGAAAACTTCAGAAGATGCAGCAGCCCAGAGAACAGAAAATGCAGAAAGCTACTAAGCTCTTAGGGCCAAGGGTAGAAATCCAAGTTCCTAGGAGGTGGGGACATCAGCAGTGCTACCAGATGGCATCTGGGACCCATGAGAGAGGCTGAAACCCTGGGAGAGATACTCTTTTAGTAAGGGAAGGAAAGAGTAGTCTGGCCTTTTCTTTCCTCATGCCCTGCGATCTCTCACTAACCCCAGCCAGTTAGTGAGGGAGCATGGAAGCCATAATTTTCAGGGGTCAGCTCCTGAGACACAGGCAGGAATACACCTGAGAACAAACTAAAGAATAGTGTTAATCATACATATGAGACATTTTTATTTATCCTAACCAGATAAACATATAGAGAATATTAAAAACATGTAAGTATAAATGGATCTACTTTAATATTCTCCAATGAGAAAGTGCCAACTATCTAGTGCTTTCAACTTTGCTTCATTCAGAACAGCTCTTTGGTTATCCATAGGCTAATGTCCACATAAAAACAAAATTAATTAAATGTCACATTTCAGAACCTGTTTCAGCATGAAGTAAAAAACATTAAATTCTCCTTTTAAATCAAAAGAACGAAGTCAAACAAAATATAAGAAAATAATTAAATTCTAAAGTACTATGTATATTTCTTTCAAAGCACACAATGTGTTTACACAATGCAAGTGTTTGTCTTGCTTATTTTAAACTATCTATTTGGAGAATCTTTGAATTAAAATCCATTGGTGAGAGAAAATTAGCTAATTGTTTCTGCAAAAAAAAGTCTCCAAGAGAAATGTAAGATTAGATGTTGAAATATTTATGGTAAGTAAAACACTCAGGAAATAAAATTATTTCTTTATTAAGGAAAGGAAAAAAATTGTTTTCATTGCAGTAATCAAACTTCAGTCTTGGAGGCAATACTAGTTAATCTTAACTACTAGTAATAAGGTAGAAAGAGAAGTCCTCTAATGGCTAAACTAGAATTAATATTAAAATGTAATATATCAAAGAGTTTCCATGAATTGAAGCATATTTTGAGACACTGTTATACTATTATTTCAATTAAATTATTTGGGCAAATAGTATATTACAGATAAACTCAAAGTGTGATTAAGATGTCCCCAGACTTCCCCAACTTGTGACTGCAAAATAAAGTCATATTTCTTTTGAGATCCAAAATACAATGGCCTTTGAGGTCCCACCACCCAAAGTGCAGGAAATACATTTTACTACTAGGTTTCCTGCCCAAATAATTTTTGGAAATTCTGGAAAAATGAATTACGTTAGTCCATGAGGAAGTGGTTTTTCACCCTCAAGAAACCTTGTTCAAAATGAATACTTCTCTAGAGCTACAATTTTTCTCTCTGTGCTTTACAAGGGGATACTAATCATGGCAAAACAGAATCATGTATCATCTTATAAATGGCTTCATCAGAATGTTTTCTGTTCTTCCTCATTGTTTCTCCCACATTAATTCTTGAAAAGCCAGTAAAATCTGGGCAATGCTTTAAAGATTTACTGAAGGCTTGGGGGACATGAATGCAAAAGAGAAGAGGACAACTTCAAAGTGGGTATTTCATAGCACTGCTCCCAGAGTCAGTGGACCACACCACTTCAAATAGTGTGCTGTCAAGGCTACCCCTCCCCTTTGGAACCATCAGCCACAGTGTTTAAGAACTGGTATATGTCCCACCAATGTCACCTGCACCCAGAGGATGAGCCCCAAACCAGATGCAACACAGTCCAGGGAAGCTACTCAAGGCCGCACTGAAGACAGGCCACATTGCTGTGCAAACACATGTGATTCCTTATTGTTCAGAACGTATTGATTTCAAAGTGAGATTTAAGCTTTCTCTCCCTCTTTTTCAAATTTATTCTCCAATTACAGTTGACCTACATATCTGGAGCTTTTTCTAAGAGAAAATGCTTCACATTATGCCTTTGCAAACAGGGGAGCTTAAGGCAACTCTGATGTGTAACTTACAAACCTGCTCTGCTCCTCCAAGACCAGAGGTGATTGGGTAAAGCCCTTGAGAAGCCTGGTCTACCTGATGTGAAGCCCAGTGATAAGAAGCCAGGTCATTCAAAGTCTCTTTCTCCAGTCTGCCTTTGAAGTGAAAACTGTAAACAGTCAAGGGAAGCTGAAGTTGTAAAGATACACAAAGCAAGGCCTCGGGACTGGAGCTTTGATGAATGTGTTCTGAAGCCACTGAAGTCACAAACAGGTATAAGCTACGAGCTACAAAAGATCTATTCAGGACAGAGGATAAGATATCCACTTCTTAGTTACAAGACCCAGGCTGGGAGAACGCAGATGAGATTAGCCATAGTTAAATGTCCACAACCTCCAAACGCTGACATCTCTAAGATGTCTCAGATCCATAAGTAACTCCATTTCCAGTTTTGGTACTTTGGTTCCTACTCTCTCACAAGGTGTTATTCTATGGATCCCACAAGGCCTAGCTTATCTTCATTTACCATTGTAGCACTTGCTTCCTTATAATAAACAGTTAACCCTGGAGATCCCTGAGTGTTCTTGACAACCAACAGATTCTCACTGATACAAGATACTATGCACAAAAATAGTTCACCAGATACTTAAAATAAACAAGCCAAATAATAGCCACTGGCATGGCATTCATAAAATTGCTGTAGAAAATAAAAAGAGAAATGATTAATGTGCTTCTTAGAGTTGAACATGTGTGGATTCTTTCAGCACGTGAATTGTGCTCCCTCACTTTGTACTAGAAAATAATGAAACATTGAAAACTAGAAGGCAGGTCAGTTCATTCTCGATGGCAGGAAGGGACAGGAATACATTTAATTTTTGTCATCTAAGTTTTGTTGCTATTAATCACTGGGAGAATGTGATAATTTTAAGTATCATCCAATAATGAATATGTTTGGAGTAAGGGAAAAAGAATTTTTTCCAAGGAAATCTCTTAATCCAAAACTTTTTTTAAAAAAATGAGATGCAGTTGCCTACCTCATTTTTACTTATTTTATTTTTCCCAAACATTGCTGGCATTTTTGCCAATGCAATTTTTTCTTTATTTAAGTACAGTATACTTGATACAGGAAGACAGAAAAAGTGCTGTTTCCTCTATCAAACGAAAAAAACAAGAAACTCTATATGCTACTGTTGAAGATGAGAAAGGTTTCTATTTACTCTTCTCTTTTCTCTTGGCAAAGCAATGAAACTTTAGAAAGTTACACTCTAAACTGTGGTAACATAGATGACCAAAAAAATAAAAAGATTATAACACAAAATATAACAAAGATATTTTGTAGTAGATTCTTATAAAGTGCTGATAGTCAAAATAAGTCTCCCGAGGTTGTATTATGATAAAGCTATTGTTTAGAATCATGAAACAAGGCTCCTGGACCTTAAACAAATCACAAATCTTCTCTTAAGGATGCTAAATATACTCTGAGAGAATGTGAAGGGTCTTTCCCACTACCCAGATTATGTGACCTTGGGCCCCTTCAGCTGAGCTCAACATTAAGGGGTCCAAACAGCTGCAATGAAAAATCAGAGCTGCCTCCGTGCTTGTTTTTGTCACTATCTGTTCACCAAAGAATCAAAAGATTCCACAGGAAGTGTAAGTTTGCTTAGGGAAGATGGGAAATACCAATATTTGATATTTTTTCCTGCTCTATAAGTAAACCTCAGAGAAATTATTAAATTGCTTTTCATTTCAATTAACAGTGACACCTAGAGTGACTTCCCTAACATTCTGAAAGAGAAGAAGCAATGAATGACAGATTTTTTTCATATTTACTAAATGTTTCTGGATTATTTTTCATGTCTCTTCCTTTCACAGACTTCCACACTTCTGAAAACAGATGTGACTTTTTTCCCTAAGTACGGTGTAGAGCAACAAACCTCAAAGTTAAAAGTGACCTTTCAGGGAATTTACTTCAAGAACCTTACTGATGCTTCAATGCCTGCCAGCTCTCCCAGTTGTTCAAGTTCATATTCGAATGATTTTAATAGAGAAACTACCTCTAGCTTTTTAAACGTCTCCAATGAGACATCTGGATTTCTTTTTCTCTGTACATTGTATTCAGACCAAAACAAGATTTTTGATCCTACCATGCTTGAACTGTTGATACCATTCAAGTCTGTTAAGGGGGCCTCTCATACCTAGCATATGCCTCCATCAGAGGCCAGGACATTAAGAAAGGGCTCGTACTCACACATAGCTGGTTTTACTTTACTGCCACAGCCACAGCAAAAGTATAGCAAGCTACATGCAGGGTAGGCATGCATCCTGTTTTGCCTCAGGCAGGAGCGATGGATACCTTCTTTTGTTTTATTCAGAGTAATTATTACTTGTGTTCTTTCACTTTCAAAATGGCCCCATTAAGTCAACACATTATATAGGCTCACCCTCACTGTGAGGATCACTTACCCTCTCCAGCTTGGTCTGTGAGCACTCTTGCCAGCACCAAGTGATCAGACACCTCACCCAGACTTTCTCACTATAGCCAAAATGCAGAAGAAATTGAATGTAAAAGAGCTTTTGAAAGGGCTCTGCAGCTCTTCTTTTCCACCTCTTTCTGGTGATAGGTAGATAGATGATGATAGATGATAGATAGATGATAGATAGATAGATGATATAGATAGATAGATGATAGATATAGATAGATATAGATAGATGATAGATGATTAGATAGATAGATAGATAGATGATAGATGATAGATAGATAGATAGATAGATAGATAGATAGATAGATAGATAGATGATAGATATAGATAGATGATGATAGATAGATGATAGATGATAGATAGATAGATAGATGATAGATAGATAGATAGATAGATAGATAGATAGATAGATAGATAGATAGATGATAGATAGATAGATAGATAATAGATAGATGATAGATAGATATAGAGATAGATAGATGATGATAGACGATAGATGATAGATAGATAGATAGATAGATAGATAGATAGATAGATAGATAATAGATAGATGATAGATAGATATAAAGATAGATAGATGATGATAGATAGATAGATAGATAGATGATAGATAGATAGATAGATAGATAGATAGATAGATAGATAGATAGATAGATAGATAGATAGATAGATGATAGATAGATAGATAGAGATATAGATAGATGATAGACAGATGATAGATAGATGATGATAGATAGATAGATAGATAGATAGATAGATAGAGATAGATAGATAGATAGATAGATAGATAGATAGATAGATAGATAGATAGATGATAGATAGATGATAGATAGATGATAGATGGATAGATAGATGATAGATTAGATAGATGATAGAGTTGATAGATAAATAGATGATAGATAGATGATAGATAGATGATAGATAGATACATGGGAGGGAGGGGGGAGGGAGCACGGGGAGAGGGGGGGAGGCAGGGATTTTTTTTTAAAGAAAGAAAAGAACAGAATGGAAAAGGTAACTATGTACAGTGATGGATATATTAATTAGCTTGACTGTGGTGATCTTTGACAGTGTATATGTATATCAAAACATCGAGCTGTATACCTTAAATATACACAATGTATATTTGTCAGTTATACCTCAATAAAGCTGAAGAAAAAGAAAAAAGGGAACCTAAAGGATATAAATAACAGGGAAGTCAGATCTAGAAAGAAAACTGCCTTCAGACACAGGCTGTGTTCATTGTATTTCACTTAGAGACCAAACTGAAGTAGCATAACATGAATTTTTGCTATTTATTTGCCTGCCATCTCCACAAAAGACCTTTTGGGTTATGAACCTAGGACCCACACTTAAGGGGCCTGATTATACTATATTTACTCTGTAATTGTTTGTACTCCATAGGGAACAGGACCTCATCAAGGGCAGTTACTTGAAATTCTTTTGCTTTGTTTGGTTTTTCATTTTCAGAAACACATTGACTTGCTTCCTGATATATCAGGAAGAAGCTAAAAAATATAGGCTAATACATTATAAATAAATGCAAAGCTCAAAGCATGGCATGTGTTTCCTCTTGATAGTATAAGAAAAATGCACTTCAATTATAAAATTATTATCTTTAAGCACCTTTCTAAAACTATAACATAGTTATATATATGTGATATATGTGTATATATAATTATTTACATATATAAACACATATGTGTATGTAGCTGTGCATTATATATATGTATGTATAACTGTATATAATATATATAAAATATATATCATATTGTTTTAGTGACAAATGAGTAGAAGTTGGTTCAAATAGATCAATGAAAAAATATAATAGCTACCAAATGTGTTGATTTAAATAACAGTGAGTATATTATCAATATCATCTAATTAATTTATATAATAACACAAAATTATAAACTTGACATTACATTATATAAACAAGAAATCAAAGAGCTTTATCTTTTTACATTTCAACAATATTCACATTCATTATGATTTTTATTTATACATTTTTCTCTAAATTCTTGAAAACCAATGCCTATTCAATTACATCTGAAATGTGTCATCCAGCAGACTTCTGCTTCAACAATATGGTTGTTTGGATACCCTATAGAAACTTCCAATGAAAAACTAACACAGTAAAAAATATATTTAAAAAAAATATTATTGTAAATGCATTACTGAGTTGGCACAAAAGAAAGAAAGACAAAAGTCCCAAAATAAAGTACTACCAAGAATCGTGGGATATAAACTGCTACCAAAGACTGCTTTCACCCTGATGATTCCTGCCGGATCCTGGCGGCTACAAGTTTTGATGACTCCAGGGGGCTGAATAATAGAAGGTAAAGCCAAGGACCTGCAAACTGTTGACAGTCAGTGAATCTAGGGAAAGGTTACATTGGTGCTCAAGTTACCATTATTTCAACTTTCCTTTGTTGAAGTAAGGACATTTTTAAAATGAAAAATTTATAAACAGGCAGGTTGGGTATTAGGATAAAGGTTAACTTTAGGCAGAAGTGAAGCAGTAGTAGGCACCAGAGGCTCCTGGTAATGTCCTATTATTTTACTCGAGTGATTGGTGTGTTCATCTTTTCATAATCATAGACCATTTTTTTAAATTTATGTACTTTTTATGGGTAAATGTTTTACATTTGTTACTATTTTAAACACTTTGCAAGTATTAATTCCCTTAACCATCACAAAAAATCTATGAGGCAGGTGCCATACGGGTCTGCATTTTACAAATAAAATACTCATAGCATAGAAAATCTTGATTTTCCAAAGTTACACACCCTTATATATGGAAGATTCAGATTCAGGCAGTCGGAGTTCTGTGATATCAACTAGCAACATTATAGTACAAGGAGCCAGGGGATGAAGGAGAGGGAAAATACAAAAAAAGAAAAAACATGAAGCTGCCAGATACAGAAGCCAGTTTGCCTCCATTTAAACTCCTGCCCTTTACACATCTGGTAAACCTGCCCATGTTTCTGTGCTCTTCAGACCTTAGCTGTTCACAAACTGTCATCTATAGACAAAGATTAAACCCTGTACAAAAGCTAAACCAGAAAATTCCCTGGAAACAAAGACAGAAACCAAGTTACTATCTTGGAAGCTAATGATAGAAGTCCTTCATTCTCAACAAGCCGCCCTTTATTGGATTAGGCTCTGGGCATGTGTGACTGCAAGGCCAGGGCACATTTTGAGGGATAATTTCAATGACTGAGTCAACATCATCCCAAACAATATATATTCTAAACAAACAATAGAAGAATTAAACAGTTCCAATGTCTATGAATACTAAGGGGTGCATTAAAATCTTGGATATCATTTCAAGGAAACCAATGCAGCAGTTGGAACAATATATTTATACAAAATGACAGCAATGACATTAAGAAGTATATGAAACGCTCTCTCTCCTCAGAAGAAAGAATGGTTTGGAAAAGCTGGAGAACAGCCTACACTCAAATTATGTGACAAATACCAGGAAAGCACAGATAAGATTGTTTGATTGTCTGCTGCTTTTGTACTAGATTACCTGATGGTGGGCAGGGCTTTTTTACATTAGTGTTACCCAATGACAGCTTCACCAGAATTTATATAAAAAGCAATGACCTGAGATTCTAGCAAAATTGTCTTAGCTGTGATATAAATTTCTTTTATCCATCACCTTGATTAGAGAATGAAATGGCATAGACAAAAAGTATTTTTATGCTGCTTCTTTTTCCACTACTAAGGAAAATCAAATTAGGCAGCCAAAATTAGGGAAGGTTGGGTGAGCTTAGCCAGGCCACCTATAGTGCACCTCACTTTAGCGAGCCAGGGGGAAATAGCCAGGGTGAAGGACTATGGCTGTGATCTGCAATTAGCCCTACCAACCAGTGACAAACAGCAAGTAGAATATCATTCAAGCACTTCCATGGATAGGTGAGTAGAAAGAGACAGTAGAGAGTCTAGCAACAAGAAATCAGTTCTCAGAGGTCAGGGTGTCCTGCAGGGGGAGTCAGGCCCCCCTAATACCAGCCATAACTCCACTTCACAGCAAAGACAAAAGGAGCTAGATAAACAAGTTCAAAACCTGCCCCAGAAGAAATGTGGCACTTGGTAGGTTATCAAAGGGGGAAAAAAACAAGCCAGAGCCCTTTGATCAGACAAATGACTAAATTTACAACTGTCCTGGAGGTAGGTTAGTGAATCCCAGTGGAACTTCAGTTTCTTAGTTGTCTCTGGCCTAAAATTAGGTTTGGTTTTAGAGATCAGAACAGAGCTGAGTGGTGATTGCATTGCCCCTATCAGAGGTAGAGAAAACCAGATAAGGCTTAACATTCACGGGTGTTTATTAATATGTTTCACCACACACTGGCAGGTCAGTCATTTCACAGCCGACGGAGGGTCGATGTGTCACAGAAAATGCTGAGATCATGAATATGAATCATGAAGGGAGGAGAGAGATACCCTCGGGAAGCATCAGGCATATATAAGAAAAAATAGGGGGTAACCCAAAGCAACAGCAAAGAGGAGAAAAACAGCTAATGAGAATCAAGCACGGTAAATTGGAGATTGCCTATAGTCTTATTTTTGCATTTCAATCAAGCATTTGCTCATAACACCAGAGAATGCCGGCTCCACTGTACTCTTTATAACAATTATATATACTTCTTTTTATAAAATGAGGGATTTTCTTGTATGTTTTTCAAAGTAGGCAGAGGTAATAGGCATTTGGCTGACAGTGCGACTTTACAAATTACTAACATCAAAAAGACAAAAGACAGTTAAACACAGATGTAGGGCACTATGTCTTAGGAAATCAGCTCAACATACCGTAACAGACTCCGTTTTGCCACTCACAAAAGAGAGCATCGCTATATTCTAATTTTGAATTTTTATCCTGAAATTAGAGTTACATGAAAGAGCTACAGAAGAGTAACTTTAAAATATTTGTTTTTACCTCTGTGATATCAGTACCAGTTTTCATACCATGGAGATATTTTGCAGCAGAAGGAAGACATTGTCAGAGGAAAGAGATAATTCCATTTCATGTAGGTAGGTGGGTAAACTTTTTTTAATCAAGTTTTTATAGCTTCTATTACCTTTAAACAGCAGCTGTAACAACAGAAAGAAGACACAGATCATAAATCGTAGATAATATAACAACAATATCAGTTCCAAACACTGGCGCAGTAAATTTTAACTTTTTCTCATTAGAAACAAATAGAACAAACAAACAAATAAATTATCATTTTTTTTTTCATTCTATGCTAATTAGTTTCACATATATAGGTAAGATAGCATTATCATTTAAAGAAAAATCTCACCAGGCGGGCTTGGCTCAGCGGTTGAGCATCAACCTATGTTCCAGGAGATCGTGGTTCGATCCCAGGTCAGGGCCCATGCTTGGGTTGTGGGCTGGATCCCCAGCAGGGGCCTGCAGGAGGCAGTCAATCAATGACTCTCTCATCAATGAGTTTCTATCTTCCTCTCTCTCTCCCCCTTCCTCTCTCTCTGAAATCAATAAAAAATATTTTTTTAAAAATAAAGAAGTAAAGAAAAATCTCAGTAATAAAAAGTCAATCGCATAATATTAAACAAAATTGTTTCATGGTTTGAGGGATTTTCAGTAAATTGCTCATGCTTTTATTTTATTTTTCCTGATTTATTTAAAAATTAACATTTACATTTTCTTTCCTAGAGTAAAAATGGCACCTCACTCTTTTAAATCACTACTAGTCTTAGGAACCAAATTTAATCACATATTCAACATGATTTAAAGTGGGAAAATCATCATTTCTCTTGCTTGTTTTTGCCCAGGATGAGAGTCAAAGTTAACATGCTGAACATGCTGGAAAGGAGAACAGCCATAGAGAAGTGATTATGGCTTTTCTGTCCTAAAGTTGGTAAAGATGGACAATGTTTCAGCTTATATTTTCTATTTAAAAATAGCTCAACACATTGGAATATTTCTTATTTTTCAAAAGGTCCACTCCAGTCTCTGTTCTAGCTGACCTCTAGTTCCTAAACCACAGTTTAGTCATCTATTTCACTTTAGGATTGCTTAAATTTATATTTTATACTTGCTTTCAATGCTTCTTTTTTCTCCAGAGGTTTTGAAACATATATAATAAGCTTTTGAAAGTAGAAGGAATACTATTAATAATTACCCCAGAAATGTAGGCATAAACCTGCACCATGTTAAGCAAACAACAACATGTGGTCAACATAACTATGTGTGTTAGGATAAAACTCTTCTTTCTGATTTTTGAGCCCTAAATATTAAACACAGATTCCATTTCAGAGTGTGCTGTAAGCATCTCTACTACAGGGAGCATCATTTCTGAATGACATATTTTCTAAAAACTCCCATGTGATATCAGCCCATTAAATCAAAGTTAAAACAGAACTAAAAAAGAGGCAAATGTGTTTGTCTAAATAAAAAAAACATATGTATATATGTATGTATATTACATGTGTGTATATACATATATATCTATATTGATCATCTAGCCAGCTAGCTCTCTTAGAGTCATATAGAGGAAAAGAGCTTAGAGTCAGAACTGCCCCTCAGTTCTAGTTTCATCAAGTTTCATCTATGCCACTATATCATTTTTCACTTCTGTGACTTAGTATTTTTTTATTTATAAAAGGGGAAAATACCTACACTGTCTCACAGAGTTTTCCTGAAATTAAATTGAAATAGTCATTGAGAAAAACACTGTGAAACAGGTTAGAGTATTTTATATATAGTGGAATGATTCTAATTGAAACATATTGGAAGCTATGCATTGAATGGAATGATTATCCAATCTATAAACCCCTGGGTTTTTGGTCCAGGTCAGGTGCTAGTAGGCAGACATAAGTGGACATATATGGGTCTATATAAAATTATATACCCAAACCCAATTTATTTAGATTTAAGTTCTTAGGTCAAAATTTTCTTAGTGAAAAAAATCTCTGAAAATCTTAGAATTCTTTAAAGTTGCATGCTTCATTTAAAAATGTATTATTATACAAAGACATTTGCCAAAATATGTTGCAAATATTTTGGTTAGACAAATGTATAATTAAATAATGTCAAAAATATCTCTGAATATACATTTTTAACTATACTCCAGGAAAAAAAATAGTAGCAATGTCAATGAGCTTATTCTTATCCTTGTAATAAGTCATTCTATGAGAGAAAAATAACTTTTAAAATATATATATACCAGAGAGAAAGGGGTGGGGAGGAGGTAGAAGAGAGTATAGGGGGGTAGGCGGAAAGACTTGACTTGGGGTGGTGAACACATAATACAATATACAAGTGATGTACTATAGAATTGTACACCTGAAACCTATATAATTTTATTAATCAATGTCATCCCAATAAATTAAATAAAAAAGAAAAAATAAATAAAATAACTTAATCAAAGTCAGGTTATATACTGTAATAATAATCTTAATAATCTGCATAATTTCAGATTATAGAATAATTTTACGTGTTTATACTCTGATTGCCAGTAAGTTCAAAAACAAATTTGATTTAATTCTATATACTTGTATTATTAATATACTTTGCTCCCTTTCTAGAATAACTTTTAATTTCTGCTTTTGCTTTAATTAACTGAATTCTTTAAAAATTTTGCTTTGTTTTTTGAGGCTGCTGCCTGTAGTTTTGGAAAGAGAAATGTGAAAATAATAAATTGCCAATGAGTTAAAGCCAAAATTATTCTGCAACAAACTATTGGCATTCCAGATGTCACAAAATTATACTTATCAAGTACTTCAATAAATAAAATGTCTCCCAAATTCCTTTTTGAGTGCTATTTTAAAGTGCTATTTTGGTCTTCTATCACTATGGTTACAAAAACAATACAAGCCACAGTAGTAAATTTCAATTTGATGCCCCTCTTCCTTCTAATTATTGTGACCCTCTCTTGGCACAGGACTTGGACTGACGCATAAGAAGTGTTATGTGTGGGAGAACCATGTGGCTATTGAAGAGAAGACAAATATTCTACCCAACCCTTGTCCTTACGGTTTCTTTGCTAGATATTAGCTACCTAAGAGCAATGGGAGCTCCTAAATAGGACCAAAAACAAAAAAGGCCAAAGAAAACACAACATAATCTGTAGATTTCCCTGGCCCTTTTCTCCATTTGCCTTCAGAATGTAAGATTATCAACTATTGTCACCATCCATTGAATTCTCTGTTACAAAACATCAGACATAAAAACTACATTTGAGACTTAAAGAATGAATCCAGTTGGTCAACAAAGAGGGCAACTGTGTGTGTGTGTGTGTGTGTGTGTGTGTGTGTGTGTGTGTGTGTGCTCGTGCATGTGTGTTCAGACGTAGACGTGTGGATCTATGTAAAATTATAGACCCTCACCAAATCCAAAGACTCTTGTGTTGAATAAGGCGTCACTCTTCATCTTCTGGTTACCTTTTCTTCCCTACATATTTTGGCAAAGAAAAGTTAACTTGAGACTGAGGCAAAAAAGTGCGGAATCCTTTTGAGTTTGGAGGTGCATTGTCTCAGGGCCTGCGGGAGTAACCTGTTTCCACTCTGGATACCAAAGGAGTAAAACTAAGTCACTGACACAGAGGCACAATTGACTCAGCTCTCCCCCTAAGTCTAATGCCCAGAGAAAGAAACCAGTCTCCTGCTAGTATGAGGTGTATTATCACTCTGTGATTGTCACATCATTTTCCTCCTCAAGTGTTCCAGTGGTTTCCTGTCCCTGAGTAAAACACAAGTCCTTACGATGAGCGACAGAGTCCTGCACAATGCAGCCCTTCACCGGCTCCTCGACTTCACCTACGTCCGTCACTCTTATTTACTCTGCTCGCTCCACTGGCTTCCTTGAAATTCCTCTAAAAAGGTAAACAACCTCCGGCCTCAGGAACTTTAATTTACTATTTGCCCTGACTGGCACATTTTTCCTCCAGATTTCTGCATAATTCACTCCCAATTCTTTAGCGTCCTTGGTCAAAGACTGTTACGTTGGCCATGTATAAGTGCGACTCCCTCAATTCCAACCTTGTTTGCTGAATGCATTTCTCCACCACTGTACATAATGTACTTTAATACCATATTATCAGGATTTGAATGATCACATCTAAAATATATCTAAAACCATGATTTAAGTACAAACCATTGGGTGTTTTTTTGTTTTGTTTTTATTTGCGTCCTCTCTCTTTGTTTCTTCATGAGTCTGTCTAAAGGTTCATCAATCTTGTTTATCTTTTCAAAGAACAAGCTCTTGGTTTCATTGATCTTTTGTATTTCTTTTAGTCTCTATGTCATTTATTTCTGCTCGGTGTTTTGTTGTTTTTTTAATTTCTCTGATGCAGCATATAACTTTAGTGAATTTCCCTGAAATGAAGATTTGATTTTATTAGCTGAAATAAAGGGTAGAATTCAACCATTCGCAGAAGTCACATTATAGCAAAGGTTAGTGACTTTGCTGTTATTCTTAGTTGTTTTACTTCCTCTACTTTTAAGTTGCCTTTTGATTATTAAAAGAAGAATATGAGATCATTTTATTGATCTTTATATTTCTAGCTCCTTGAACTGTGCCTGGCACATACTGAGTAATCAATGAATATGAATTATATTAAAGAATGGATAGATTTAGTAATTGAATTACTCCATAATTAGTAGTTAGAATTAGTAATAAATTTCTAAATCCATCTTTAAAAACAAGCACTCTAAAGTCTCTTTTGTTTGTTTTTTTTACTTCAAAAATACATAACTGTATTGAAACAAGTCACTTTCCCTGAATGATTTTTCTGTTTTCTAAGGCATACTGATTTTTTTTTTTACTTTCTAGTTAAATTCTTACTTACTAGTGACATCAACAGGAAGTTACCTTTCATCTCAACCATAATTTAAAGCCATATTAGGAAATTTCTCTTTAACATAGGTCTGAAGTCCGTACATCTCTTAGAATGACACATGTTCTCACTGGCAGATTATATTAATATATTACAGATCATCTGAATTTAGTAAATGATCATTAAAATGAAGTTCTATGCAAAAAAAAAAAAAGCACTAGAGTTTCTCTAAGTTCCTAAAATTAAAAAATTCTGTGACGAATTTAGTATTTCACATTTTGCTCTAAACTCTCCTGTAAGCTATTATCACATTTTAGGACTGCCATTACGAATTACAACAAAGCGGGTGGTTGAAAACAAAATGAATTTGTTGATTCATAGTTCTGGAGACTAACTAGGAGTCCAAAATTAAGGTGTCAGCGTCTCCGAATCTGACACCACATGGCATTTTCCCCTATGGAGGATGCTGACACCTGAGGAATATGGATATGTTAGTAGTTATATATTTTACTGTGCTTTTGCTTTATTTTGTTCCTTTGTTTGGTATTTTGACTTCTAAATAGTTAAAACATTTTTATGACAATAGATTTTTCACTCTAGCTTGTCCTCAGATTTTGATTAATTTAATAACACTCCCTGCTAGAAAAATCAATTTAAATTAATGGCAAATACACAATGTCAGTTTTACCTTAATTGTTTCTATATGAATTGTTTCAATCTGATACTTCATTTCCCTCCCTGAATGATTTGCTGTGCTACTGGTTTTATTTTTAATTGATTTTTGAGGCTTTAAAGCCAATTGCTTAATATCTCATTCCACTTGCATGCCAACAGAACCGTAGTTCAAAAATTATTTTTCATTTGTCTTCTTCAAATTTTGCAGTAAGTGAAAGGTATATTCATACAAATTTAGCTTTAACACGGACAACAAGAATTGTTGAGTCAAATCACAGACACTGCTCTCCATTAATTCTCACGGGTTAAAGTAATCTTATGCAGGCTGAAATGACTTCATTTATTGGGGGCAACTTGACCTTTGCCTTATTTCCCTTCTAAAAATAAAACTACTTCGGCTTAGGCAAAATGCGAAAATAGCAGGCAAATGTGTTATTATTCTGATAAGCTCATTTTAACAATATTTCAGATGTGAGTGAGAGACAAAGTTCACAGATTAAGTGGATGGAAGAACACATTATCAGCAACAGCAGGTGTGAAGTCTCATTTTTGTCTAAACTGTGATCATTTCAGAAAAGAGCATGGTATCACAGATTTAGTTTCTTCTCTTCTAATGTGTCATTACTTCAAATTGTCATCGCCATGTAGCGGATGCGGTGCTCACTGATTTCACTTCCCATGTGTGCATGAAATTAAACTTAATTTTATAGAATTATTTCAGTTATTATTCTTAAGCCCCTAACGCACTACTGGAGTAGTAACAATCTATTCTCAATCAAGGGCCCCCTTTTTTTTCTAGGTCGGGTCTAATTTCCAGGGTCCTTACCTAGTTTTCAAGAACTAAAGAGGCAAGGACCTCCTGGTTCTCAATTTTTTATCCTTAATGATATTTCCTAAGACATTTACTTGCCTGTCTAGTCCTCAGATGTCCATCTTTAGAGTCATCCTGGAGATTTCCCTTGTTGATGTCAACCAGAGCCCTTCAGATCCAAATAATTTTGCCCACAATTCTAAGCACTGGGTAGTAGACATCACGGCGCATTCTCCATGCTACCCTAGGGCATTAACTACCCTCTGATTTTGCCTATGGTTCTTCTTAAACTCATTTATGCAGCCAGTCTAGGCCTCACTGCAACCTTAAGAGCAGAGAATCAACTTTTTTTCTCAGACCCCACAAAACAATATTGGATTTTGCGGCCTCCTATTGATCGCTTTATCTGTCATGTCCCATTCCAGCTCCAGCAAGATTTCCGGCCTATCGAGCATGGGGGTAGGGAGGCGCAGAGGTGGGAAGGGGAAACTTTAATCTCCTCCAGCCCCCCGCTTTCAAACACTGGCTCATGCAATTTTCAAGGCATACTTTCTGCATGAGCAAAATCAGCAGCACCTGAAAGGTGTTAAAAATGCCACACTCCAACCTACAAAGCAGGGACACTGTGCATGGGAGAGGGGCAGAGTAAACCATGACTGAACGAGATATCCATAGGAAACTAAGTTTGAGAAGCAATAATTCATTCTACTCTAAAGTAAGATTGGCTTTATCTCCCTAAGAACTTTAGCTTTTGAATACCAAAATCACCGAGAGCCTACTTTTTTCCCCCTTTATTTTCTATTCTATCACATTTTTCTCTGAGTCCATAGGCATGGAGCACCCTGAGTATTTGAAGAGGAGGTGGCATCTGGACAAAACATTAATAATCAGATAAAAAAGACACCCTAGGAGTATTTCAAGTATATCATCCCTCTAAAGGCTTTATGAAGAGAAAAGTCAGGACAATATTTCTAATTAAAGCAGAAAGAAATATTGAAAACTCTAGTAGATCCATTCTAAGTTGACTATGGACCCATAGGTTAAGATGGACATATTGCTCATCTTGATGATATAGAGCAGAGATTTTTAAACTCTAATCTGCCTAAGAATCTTTTAGAAAAATAATTTAATATTCAGATTACCAAGCCTGGCCTAATAGTTTCTGGTTCTCAAATATCCATTTTTAAACAAAGACTGTGAGTATAACAGAAGTGGTTTGTGGACTACAGATTGAAGAACAATGTTTATAGAGCCTTTGTCCGATACTATTCAGCAATATGTGTACATATAGATAAATCCCTTTGTCTCCTTAGAAAAAAATCACTGCATTTTTAACATTACAAAAACTTAAGTATGCTTGAGAATTGTACTTCAAGAAAGTTGACTTTTCTCAGGATTCAGCTATTATTCTTAAGTAACAGAACATTTAAAAAGAGCCATTTTAATTAAACTCATTCCCTTTCCTTCTGAAAGGACATTATAAGAACAGATGCTTTTCTTAAAAGTCCCTGACTTTTTCTAAAGTCAGAAACTATATCTTTTCACTTTGTATCCAAGAGTGATTGGTACATTGCCTCCCATATTGAAAGTGCCAAGCAAATGCTTGATGATTGAGTATAGAAATGTTTAGGATGAGAGCTAGCAGGCTCTTCGGAAGTTTAATCACTCTCTTTGGATCTTCTAGGATTCAGGGATATTTGAAACATAACCCAAATAGTTGTGTTTTCTTTCATACATCAAAAAATATATATCTCCCCCAAACTGTCTTGAGCATCAAGTAACATGCTGTCAAGATGGAAAATATTTACCCAACTTGTAATTTACTCTGAGTGTACAAAAATCAGATAACCAGGCTCGTCAAAATGTCTATAACTTAGAAGTATAAACAGGTTTTGATAAAAAGCTTGATTACATGGGCATATGTCCACATTGTCTACTGAGAAGATGGTATTTCCTTCTTGGTTTTCAGCTATGTTCTAAAGGCTTTAAATTAATTGACTTCTTAGTAGAGAAAACATTCCTTTAAGGTTATCTCACTTACGAGGAAATAACCAGATTTGTTGAGTAGTTATAGTCACTGACTATGAGGTTTAAGTATAAAATCTTAATAATGTCATATGGCTGAAGTGGCTTTTTTTTGCTGACAGGAAGGCTAAGAAGACTTCTATGATTAAGATGCAGTAGTGGTTTCCTATAAGCGAGACATTAACTACCTACTTGTTAAAAATTAAACTGTACTCTTTTTCTTTATGAGTTCCAACATTACATGTGTTACTTAGAGGATGAAGATAGTTCTCATTCTCACTTCCTCTGGCAGTATCCCATCCCATCATCACACAATCTTTTCTTTTTTCAAGAGACCTAAATATGAGTGCAGAGAATTAGCCCTGAGTTAGGTTGGATGGAAAAGGGAAGAGGGAATTCTGGCACAGGTGTTAGGATAGAGAATATTAATTAATGCTTATTAGGAACATACTGTATAAAGAACCATTATAATAAATAAAGATGCAAGTGACCTAAACCAAGAAAAAAGAAAATGGCAAGAAGTAAAAAATTGCCTATACTCAACTGAAAAATTGATAGGTAGGACTGGCTTTAGGTAAAGCCTTCCTGATCTGGTAACTCTCTCTGCAAGACCAGGAACATGTATATATATTTATAGATTTATAGATTTATTTATTTATTTATTTATTTATCTAATTTTGATACTGCTACATTGTTAGTAACCTTTACCATTAGTCCCAAAATAATTACCAGTTGTCTTTGTGTCTCCATGAGGAAGGAAGATATTGCTCCCCAACATTACAAGAATTCCTAAGATTTGTTTTAAAAATTGTATCAATTTAGAGTATAGATTGTCCTTAAACCCTAAACCAATAGGGGCCTAACCTACAGCTGGGGATTTAGTCGATTCCACAAAACAGCATGACTCTTAATAGATGGAGGGGTTACCAGCTGAAAATAAGGACAGTGATACCAGAAGTATGGGTGACTACACCAACAAGCTGGACAACCGATAAGAAAGGGAAAAATTCTTGGAAACAAACAACTTACCCAAACTGAATAAAAATGAAAAAAAAAATTTGAACCACTTACTGGTAAGGAGATTGAGTCAGTGATCAAAAATCTCCCAATGAAAAAAAGCCCAGGACCAAATGACTTCACTGGTCAATTTTACCAAATATTTAAAGAATAATTAACAGCAATCCTTCTCAACCTTTCCCAAAAAACTGAAGAGGAGAGAATACCCCAAACTCATTATAGAAGGCCAGCATTACCCTGATACTGTTCCAGGACAGCATCCGCACTGGGGGCTGGCCCTGCCCTGGCAGGATCTGGGACGGTTTGCATGTCTGGAGACCTCCAGGTTCTTGATTCACCCAGGAAAACATTTCAAAGACAAACTGGAGTGAGAACAAAGCAAGTTTTACTCAAGTGGAGAAAAAAAGAGGCCAGGGCGCAGGCATGGCTGTGAACAAGCGAGAGCACCTACGCATCCGAGTGGACCTGGCCAACTCAAGAATGAGTTGCACATGTGGTCAGTCAGTTCTTGGGGTTTTATGCCTGTCCAAGGGGTGGGAGAGTTGTCTCTAAGCTTTGTGGTGCCAAACTCTGTCTTGTCCCTAGTATGGTATGTTCTGGGAGTGCCATGGTGTTCCCTTGGCCCACCTTCTACTTGTAGTGTCAATTTTCATTATGATTATGGTATAATGAGCTTTGGGGTTATTCTCTGGTCAATTTTTCCTCCATCTTGGATTAGTCTGGATCTAACTGATTTTGTTATTTACCCCCTGACTATGGTGACTTAAGCCTTTGCTCTTGGGTGTCTTTGGTTAGGAAGGATAGGGACTTGCAATTGACTAGCTGGTTGTTGGTTGCTCAGCTATTCTGGCCATTTGCCCAACCATTCACCTCAGTTTCCTCACTGCACTTGCCAGGAAATTTCCTAGTTTCTTAACTAACCTGCCTCAATATCAAAGCCAGAAAAGGACACTATAAGAAAAGAAAACTACAGGCCAATATCCTTGATGAACAAAGGTTCGGTATTTCTCAATGATATACTAACTGGGTTTTAAGGTATTTGTGATTTCCCCAATATGTAAGTGGCAGAAATGGCATTCAAAATTAATGGGGTGGACTCCCAGGCTCTTGGTGTCTTTATAATCCCCAGAGTCCTTCTTGTAAGTCAATGCAGTTTAGCCAAAAATTCATTCTCCCTGATACTGTGGACTCAATCCAAGAGGGAAAACAAACATTCATAAATTATAACAGCTGCTGCTCCCACTCTGACTACCTTTCAAATAACAAACTCTGTTTTATCTACATTACTGCTATAAAAGTGAAAAGCACCTCTCCAGGTTCTGGTCCAATTTTATGGTTTTAGTTAAGAAATAAACTCTGTTTAAAGGTTATTACTTAATATAAGTAATGATTTCTTTTCACATAAAATTCCCACTAGCACAAACATCTTTTCAGGTGACTTCCCTAAACACAAATGGGTACTAAGCTCCTAAGTGCAGGATGCACAAAGTAACCTCCTGAAAAGCAAGTGATAGAGAAAACTCTCCTGTGGAGCAAACAATAATAAGAATGGGCTCAGGTTGTTGGTATTTTTTTGCTTCTATTAGTTTTTCTATATGGAAGTGGAAGTGTATATGTAATCATGCATTACATCTAAGAAAGCTGTTTGAAGTCAAGATTCTTTATTTCTTATCAAGGCAAGCAGCTGCTGATATAATATATGCAAATGATTGGTAGATTAGTTCTAAATCATCTGTAGGGAACTGAGGTCACCTTTTTACATGGAAATAAGCATATTTTCTAGGGAGAGAAAGCCAGCTTGATTCTCGCTGTGGAGAACTAGTTTAGAAGGAGACTTTGATCCCAGGGCCCAGGAAAAAAGAATTATGGTGCATCACATAAAGACTCGGTCAGCCTTTAAAGGAGAAGCTTTGTTTACAGTCACTGCCTGAGAGCCTGCAGACAACAGTGACTCTCTGGGTGACTGAGGAGGTGGCCTCTCAACCACCCCTTAGCAGGTGGCAAAAAGACATCACCTCATCCCACCCATTTGCAAATGAATTAGGTTGGAGAAGTGCATGGTCTGACATTTTTTACCCAATCTCATGAAAACAGTGACTATTATTCGAGTGACAATGAAGAAGGTCACTGGGAGGGTCATCACAAACAGCCACAAAAGGAAAAGTGGTACAACAAAAGTAAAACTATAAAATAAAATATCGCTTGCTATTTCCAAGTGTGTTTCTTAACAGTTTAAGACTATTTTTAGCTTACGTTTTATTTTGTAGCTGTAGTTATATCTTTTAATAAAATTAGAGTAGATTCATTTGAGGAAACTGCATACTGGAGCACCCATGCCTTCATTGTTTAGAGACTGAAAGAGTTCAAGTCAAGCATGAAGGTGGCCGGGAGACAATGTGTCTTTTAGGAGAGTGTCACCTAGTTAAGGGAGGCCAAATCTAAAAAAACCTCCTGAAATGTGTCTCAAAACTTCCTTAGGATTGTTCTTTCCTGGGACCAGGGAAACTGGTCTTTATCATGCAAATTTCCTCCCAGCCTCTCTGGACCGATCCAGGCCTTTCTTGTCATACCATTCCCTCCCAGCATTGTCCCTTTGGCAAGGCAGCACCAAATCGATGGATAAATGAAAGGCCTCTCAGCCTCCTCACCAGCAGACATCTGTATTTGCAGAGAGCACGTCACTCAGCCCCTGAGCCTTTTGGGTATATAATTAAAACCTGATTATCAAAGATAATAACAGATGACTGTAAGTCAGTGAACATTATTTTTCCACCAATTATTCGAAGTTATCGATGCAAAAAAAGTGTTTGAACCACAAAACCACCCTGGGCATATGTGAGTCAGTTTGTAAAGTCCCTGGCAAAGTTCTTGGCGCATATGAATTGCTGCCATCACCCCAAATAAGGAATTGTTCTCAAAACTATTTATGAGTCACTCAGAAAAATCAATCTCTTCACTTTAATTAAACCCAGTCTTGATTAACCACCTTATTTATCAAGCTTGGCTCCAAATGCCTGTCTTCTCAAATTGGATTCCTGTTCAGAGTATGAAGATCTTCAATTACGGATTCACTGTGGATATGGTTGTAAATGCCACTGGTAAATTCCAAAAGAATGGCCCAAAAAATAATTGACAACCAAGGCAACGTCTTTTGATCAATAAATATCTACCTCCCAAGAGCCATTACTTTGCAAGTAAGGTCACAGCTTGAGATATGCATTTTGCTATAGCATAACTTAGAACCTAAAATCATGGCTTTGCTAGGCATTCTATTATTTTAGTACTACCTGAGCCCAGTTGCTCTCAAACATACATATGATACTCTAGGTTAAGAGTAATGCAATTGGCAGAAGATTTAGTCAAAGAAAATAAATTTGCAGTTTATCAAAACTAATTTGAAATATAATAATGATCTCACAAATTTTGGAATATACATTTATAGCTAATAAAAATAATTCACACTAATTCTATTCAATGTTATAACCCAGCTGACTTAGGCTGAGTACTAATTCAAAATTATTTATGAGTGTTAACTCCTATTTTTCATACTAGACCATATTAGTTATTTTTAATGATTATGCTCATGTTATAGATGGAAAGAAAAAGAAAAAAAAATTATATAACTTAGAGAAATAATACAATTTGCCAAAAGTTGTGTGGACCCTGAGAAGAAAGATTCATTTGATGTGAACTCCAAAAAATTTATCTACTGACTTTCTCTCTCCACCTTAGCACCATCTTCTTAGAAACCTCTGCGCCATGAGATCCACATGGGGGAAGAAGGGATGCAGTTGCTGAAGCGCAAAAGAAGAAAGGTTAGGCAGAGGTCCAAGCAAGCCTCAAGCTTGTGCACCTGTGAAAGCCACAGGAGCAAAGAGAAGGGAAAGCAGAGGCCAGGGCGCTGGTACAAATTGTTGGACTGCTGGCCTGCTGTCCAGAATTTCTCGATGGATCCAGGACATACATCACCATCTGAACCCACAACCACCTTTAGAGAGACCAAGCATGCTCTTACAAAAAACAGTCCCTTTTGGTCCTTTGCCCTGGACCTGTGACATTCTGGATTCGTTGTGTTCTCAGTTGTGGCTGAATGTAATCTGTACAATAAATTATCTCTTCTGTTTTAGCTGAAGGAAAGAGAAAGAGATGTATCTGCTGAGATGGACTCTCCGTGGTCAACCAAGGGCTCAAATTTTATGAATAATGAGAGTCTAGTGGCCCTTTGTGACAGGGCTCCTCACATATCTATATACTGGGAAGAACCTCGGACTGAATTCTCAGCTTCCTGCACTAGGCCCTGCTTGCTTGCCATCTGAGTCAACCACTGCAGGGAAACCCTGGTTTCCTCTTTCTACCAGTGGAATGAGACCTGCCCTGTCTAATCAGAACTCCACAATTTGGAAATTCATTTATGTAAACTGAACCTGAGAACCTGGTTGGAAACTTTTGCTATAAACAGTGGCCTTGTCTTTGTCACAGTAGGACACAGCTTAGGTTGCTACCTGAATCTGTGTCTCCTGAGCTGCAGTTCCTTTTTGCTCAAATAAATGCTTTTTATTCTTTATTACCATCTAAAATTAATTTTGACTTATACTTGATAAGCTATTTAACAAGAATTCTGAGTCTAGAGTTCAACCTCTTAAACATCATGCTATATTGGCTCTTAAAATTTGTAGATAATTAACAATTAAATATTAATATAAAGAGAGGGTAAGATAGATAGTCTTATTCCTATATTCCTTATTTTTCTCCTATAACCTCCTTCCTTATTTGATTTTAACAAATATATACTTTAGTTCTTTTAAGAATTTTGGATATAAGCCAATGATTGTGTAAATCATTAGTTTAAAAAAGTCTAAATTATGTTAATATATTTTTATGTATTATGCTATATATTTTATTTTTGAATCTCCTGCTAATTGCCATTCTATCAGCTTGGGAAATTCAAGCATTAAAATATTTCTAGTTTTTACAAGTATTCAGAAAATCTAATAGCACAGATAAGCTCTGACTAGGACTTCATAAAACAGAAAGAAGTAATTAGTTCTAAAATACTTTTGTGTGTCCTCCACCAGCAGAAGCAGTTACATCTACTTGCTCTAAATTCTACATTTTAGGGAAGCAAAGAAGTCCAGGGAAGTGGAGCATGCATGGATTTGATGTGTGACAGCCCTGAGTTCAAGTTTAGGTTCTGCCACTCACTACTGTACTTGTTTGCCTCAACTTTCTCATCTTAATAGGACTCTAATACCACCTCCACTTAGTATTATTGTGAAGAGTAAATTAAATGTGTATTTTCAATTGGAAATTCTAGTTCCCTGTGATATAGTGGCTGAAGTTGGGGGAGTGTTGGAAGGGAGCATCTGTGTTTTTCTTTTCCAGTTAAAAATTGGGCTGGAAATTACAGTCCAAGGAAAATGCAATTTCCTTCTTTTTATCCTGTTTGTACTGTGTTTTTCATATGCCTTTGTAGTCTACAGTATCTCCCATGAGATTAATTTAATGTACTTTTAAACAACTCTTTCATATCAATAACAAAAACATTAAATACAACCAGATGTAATAGCATCTCTCCCAACGTGTCCTGGCAGCCACAGCAAATAGCTCCCTTGCTCCATTTCCAGTTCCCTAACCCAGCATACCTTTTGATAAGAAGCCACTTGTAGAGCTCAAAACTCAAGGTCATTTGGTGAACCTGTACTTTAAAGACCAAGGAAAGACTAATTCAAAGATATCCTAAGGCTGGCCTCAGGAGATTCTGATTTAGAACACATCCCAGCTTACCACTGCTTCCCAGAGCCTAGGAAAGCCATGCTTCATGTGCATTATTTGGGGGACACCAATGTTCTCATCATATAGCAGTCCGAACTGGCAGTAATGTCAGAAGCCAAGAACTCAAAGGTGCTCTGATCAGTTATACAATATATTTCAGCTTCATAGTAGAGTCCCATTCATTATTTATAATTAATAAATAAAAATATGTTTTCTTTATATAGTTAAGTTAAGCATCAATTGAATTATATTTTTGGATCAGGACATAAAGAAAAAGAAGTTTCATTTATTCCTCCCTATTCTTTACAAAAAAAAAAAAAAGAACCTTACATATGAAGATGTTCCAAAGATACCTCAAATAATTTCCAGAAAGTATCAGCAAGTGAAGGGCAGGAAACACCCAAATCATAATTTAAATTGGCTCAGCATCAAGGGGGTGGTACTTTTACATCATTTTTATTTTCACGTTGGTGTTGCAATATCTCTTAGGTTAAATTCAAAACAATGGTCATTTTTGAAAGAAAAACAAATAATTCTTGGTACTAAAACAGAGGTGGGTTTTCTTCCCAAATGCTATAATATTATGGTTAGCTAAATTTAAAATATCCATATAATTTTATTTCATGATTTTGATTTAAAGTACCTCTCATACAAACTTTTCTCAAAATGCTTCTAGACATTTAGTTCATTCGTATTCCAATTTATTAGATCCTAATGTGAATCTTCAGCAGGCCCAAATTTATTATTATGTCAATAGGTAGTCTATTGGGAAGATCATTAAGACAACAAGGGATAGTGGGGTTTATTTTTCTGGTACAAGTGTGAGGTTTAATTTTGGATATCTATGAGAAGATAAATTCTTGACAATAGCTCTTTTTAGAAAGGATTAGGAGATAAACATTAGAAGTAGTACAAAAAAATTACATTTTAGTAACTGTGGTATTTGAGTTATAGTTAAAATGAACGTTGACCTTATACCCCACAGAACTAGATTTGGGGACAACTTCAATTAAGTCCACAGTTATATTTTGGAAGGCAGTAAATGAATCCCCAAATCAGTTTCAAATAATATTGGATGAATCATCACAGGCCAAATAATTAGACTTGAATCTCTGGGATAAAAGCAAGATAAAACAATGATTCTTTGTTAGAGTCTTGAAGAAGTTCACAAAGAATTTATCTCTTTGTTCCTGCCAGCACTACATTATTGGGGGATATGTAGTCCATACACATATATTAAAGTGCAATATTTATCCTATATTTTTATTTTCCTTTATGTCAGTGTTGTATCAAGTCTATATTATAAACTAATTGATAAAGAGAGACCATGTTGTTTAACCTGATGTAAACAGAAGAAGTATGCTGCACTTTAAATATGTCAACTATGGAAAAGACCTTTTTCTACTATGTTTGGTTCCATTTAGAGGCAGAACCAGCAGAAGTCAAAATAAGAGAGTTTGCCACTATTTCCAAACAAAGCTCTCATGGAATTGATAATATTAGGTGAATGGCTACATGCATTGGATGAAAAGAGTAACTGGAGGGGTGTTGGGTGTGGACAAAGACTCATATACTTTGTGCACACTCTACTTATTTGATGCATGCTTTCTTCAATAAATAGGAAATCTATCATTTTCTAGAGCAAATCACATGTAAGGCCACAAAACAAGTCTGAATAAATTCAACATGACTAAAATCATATAAAGCACCTTTTCTGACCACAATGGTATAAAACTGGCAATTAATTACACAAAGAAAACTAGAAAACTCACAAGTATGTGGAGAGTAAACATGCTACTGAACAAGCAATAGTGTACAACTTAATTCTATTCACACTGAACCACGCAGACGAAGATGAATATGCAGTTTTTCAATACAATTAATGTTTTCAGGGCCCATTGCAAAAAAAGTAATTTGACTCTCAATACCATGGCCATCTTCATATTTTTATTACATAGATCCATATTTAAGTGCTGAACTAAATTTAGGGATATATATTAATGATAATAACACTGTGTTGAATGTCATTTGATATCAAAGACCTAATACTGCTATCGATGTTCTTTACATTGATGACAATGTTGAGGGGCCTTACCTATTGATATAAGTATCTAGGGTTAAATAAGAGTGATGTGACCTACAACTCCCATTCACACTGGCCACTCACAACAGTTTTCAGTTGCAGTGAAAGTTAATATGACCTTAAACATCCTCTGTAAATAACTGTCATGAACTAATAGACACGATCTATTTTATCAAAATACGAATAACTGTTTTAATACCATTTATGCAGATTTTAAGCTATTTTTATAGATTACAACCCAGGCCAGTTGGGTTTTTTGCCCTCAGTCTGATGTGTTGAAGAACGACTTTTGGAGGTTGATTGGACGCGGTCTGTGATGTGATCATCTGATGTCGTGATTTAAGCACATTCATAAGCAAGGATATGCGCAGAGAGGAGGAAATACAATCATTGCTTTGGTTCCTTTCCCAAAACCATCTTGGCAAAGAGACTTTCACACCCCAAAGCTCCACATCTGCAATTGCAAAATAATTAACTTGTTGCCAAGCCATTGTGCATATTCCAGGACACGAGCCAAGATCTAATACTGGCATGATTAAGTGAAAAAATATCGTAATGTTAAATACTGTATTTCCCTGCTTCACTTTGCCAGTCAATGATGTCAGTAGTATCCTGTTCTTTAGGAAACTTAATTAAATTCTTTCATTCAGATAATCAACATTTGTGCTTCCAACCACCCTTTAAATAGAGTCATTCTTTGTCTGGCAGCTGTGAGAACTTTTTACCCCATCCCCTCACAGAAACAAATGGAGAAAAAAAGTTCATTTAGCACTTAGATAATGAAATCCTGTTGGAGATTCCATTCACTGGCATGTTGCAGTTTTAACAGTAACGCTTAATCCTGGGATTTATTCAAGCCAAGTGGGTATCTGAGTCAACAAAGTTTGGTAAAAATGAATTAATTGCCTCAACTGATCACATCAAAATGCCATCCTCTTTTCCACGCCGTAACAGAGAACACACGTGTTGTGAATGGTTTGGCATTAAAATGTGAAGATGTATTAAACAAAAATCATACATTTTAGATTATAATTAATGTAAAAGGAAGAATTTTAACTATAAACAGATCTTCATGCAAATCAGAATGAAGCATTCATTAATTTTACCACATCTTGGTAAAGAGAGTTGTGCAAAAGTATATGTGACATCAAGGCAGGAGCTGTTTTTTATTTTAAAGTTTTGGCTAGCATATCTTTACTGTTCAATATAATAGTTAAAAAACTTTCAATAGATAGTTGTTTCTCTCTCACACATATGCACACTTGTGCAAATGCACACACACACATACACACGTTTTCTTCAAGCCATTAATATACACACACACACACACACACATACTTAGGTCATTAGGTGTATATTTTTTACATATCCATTTTGTATATCTCTAATATAAATTGTTCATTCAGAAACTGTGAATGAAATTGTTACTTAGACTTTCAAAACAGACATTTCCAAATATTTAAAATGTTTATGGAAGTGCTGATCTTTGATCTTGAGCACTTTTGGGAATCAACATATAACTTAAACCACATATTTATTACTGTTAAACTGTTTCCTCTTATATAAACCTTAAGAACCAGATGCTAGGAAAATATATGCGCAAAATTTATTCTCACCACCTACATAACCTACCACCAATCTGAAAGTTAAAGTAGTGCAGTTGAAGACCATTTGCCTTATATGTGCTTCACATTTTAGATAGTATATCCATCTTACACACTATGTATAATAAAAACACTGTAGAGTTGACATATTTAGTTGATTAGGCAACATCTAAACCCAGTGATGTTAGAAGATTCATGCCCTTTTTTAGGTTTGAATTATTTTATTTTATATTAACAGAATAAATTAACTGCAACTCTCAATTTATTTATTTTTTAAAATTTATTTTTATTGTTGAGGGTATTTTTGTTTCATATGCTCATCAAGCCTTTGCACTTTGATGTCTTTGGAGGAAGTTTCTCCCAAAAAAGTTCTGGATTCCTTTTGAATCCAGCTGCTTGACTTCCCCCTGTTGACCTCCCCAAGCCAAATAACGACCCAGCACATGCTTAATTATCTTTAAGAACATACTTTTAGCATTAAGTATATTTGGCATTTTACTAGGAAGAAAGGAAACTATGCATCTAAATATAAAAAAGACAACAAATAATCATAGACAGCATGTATATTTTGATCAAGACTGCTTGATATAAAAACAGGGCACATGAAGTCATGAAATCATAAATCTATTGCTTATTAAATGCAAAACTCCATTCACTATGATTTAGTTAATGAGAGTTCAGCACACATATTTCTTGGATCTAATTCAAGGTAATGCAAAATGTCTTGTTCTGAAAGAACAAACCTACTGTGAATGGATACAGGAATATTTTTCTCAAGCAATGGAATCAACAGTGCTTTTATTTCTTAATGGATTTTCTATTTTTACACTGAAAGTATGCAGCACTGTGCTCTTTATCATGTGCAAGAGGAAAACATACTTTCCCAGTCCAATCACTGAAAATGAACCATTTCCCTCCTATTTGGAGCTTTACCCTTGCTCCCCAGCCACGTGCTTGTTTCCAAAATCACTGCTAAACTGACATGCAATTTGCATGCGGACAATGTTTGAGATCTTAGTATTAGAATTTCTTTTCTAAGATAAATATTGCTGTCACTAGAAATATGTAATTTTACCATACCTCAGAAATCTCAAGGATGTTTTCAACTCACTGAAAATATATGCAGCCCACACATAAGGAATTTCAAAAGGCTTGAACAGATTGTATATATTTTAAGTAGGGCATAATGCCCTTTGCAGAGAATGAAAAGGCATCAGTGAGTTTTTAGCCACAGACAGCCACATGGGTCACTTTCTCACAAGAATGACTTTAAAAGAAGAAGCTCCCCTGCCATCTGCAGAGGAGCATGGTAAGTTTTATCATTTATCATATTGTCAACGCAACATGTGTGAGCCAAAAATTCAATAAAGATTTTCTTAGTCATAATATATATACATATGATTGTTTCCTTTGGTTCTCACCAGCAAGTGATCCCTTCCGATAAATTAATAGTGATTAAAAAAGGGTAAATGAAAGGTGTTAGATTTATAAGCCATACTCATTTGAAATTCATTCTCAACTCTTTTTAATAATTATAATGAAGATAAAAATGGTTAAATATATAAAATGGAACAAAATCTACTGGGAACCTTTTCTTCCTGGTCACTAGACCAAGGCATAATGTGCCATTAAAAGAAAATCCTACTGGAAAATCAAAATCACACACTGGCTCCAAACATTCCTATGTTTTAATCTTGGCTTAGAAATATAATTATTGCAGTGAAAACAAGCAAGTATTCGTTTTCATTACTCACATTGGCAAATCAGTGTTAAAACAATAAAACAAAGTTGGCCAGAGTAAAGGAAACAGAAACTCATACATGGCTGGGTGAAGGAGTACGATTATTTTGGATCTCATGTAGGTTCATGATTTTAAATATGTATATGCCCATAGTAGATTGTCCTCATTTGTCACCTCTCTCTGTATCCACAGCCTGTGTAGCTTTGTCTTTCTCCTCCAAGAAGTACGTGAAACATCTCATTTTCTGACTTTGTGTCTAGTCAATGGGATGATAATAGACACATGCTTGAACAGTGGGGCTTACCCTCTTATGCCTCTGCTGTCATCATAAGATGAAGGTGGTTGCTTCCCTTTAAACTTGAGCCCCAGAATGAATATGGCTGTGGAAAATCAAAACCCAACCCTTAATGAGGAGCAAAGCCCAGCCTGACCCTTAGCGCAAGCAGAGCTGTCCAAAGAAGTTCACCCCTAGAGTGAATCAATCCTACGTCAATTTACAGACGTGTGAGGATTAAAAATCTTAGTGTTATATTCTACTCAGATTCTGTGGTTCTTTCTTACACAGCAATAACTGACAGACGCAATGTCAATGACTCCCAAAAGTATTTGTCTATTCCTGACTTTTCTCTTAAGTCCAACTCCTTCTGCCTATTCAACATTTCAAATATCTCATATTTATCATATCCACACCAAAGTCCTGATATTTTTCCTCAAACCTGCTCTTCACTGGCTTTCTCATCTAGTAATTGGCAGTGCATACTTCTATTTGCTAAATACAAAAATAAATAAATAAAAAGGCATCATCTTTATTTTCTTTCTCTCACTCCCTATTTTCAATCTTTTGATAATACTGGCAGTTCTATCTTCAGGATCTGACCACTTCTCATTTTCACAGCTATCACTTGTGTTCAATTAACATTATTTCTTTCCATCCTATTGCAATAGTCTCCTAACTGGACTCCTTGCTTCTGCTCTTACCCTAAATAATTATAATATTAACATAGGAGTCATAATGCTAAGTGAGATGGATGTCACTCCTTCACTCAACACCCCCACCGTGGCATCCTAGCTGGCTCAGACGGTGAGCCACATCTTTCCCATAACCCAGAGGACCTTCATTATCTAGCCCTTGTTTTTTCTCTTCATATCCTATTACTTGTCTTTTGTTCATTTTGCAAATTTGTCTCTTAATCCTTTCCAGAATTCACATTCATCTCACCATTTTTTTTATACAGCTTATTTCTTATGTAGCTATTTCTTGCACTTTAGAAACAATTTTTAAAAGAACAAAGAGTATTAAATTTATTTTTTAGATTTTCACTTATTGAAAAATATTCTATCTTCATTCAGAATGTGCTATTTGTAAATGCTTCCAAAGTAGCCTAAAATTTTCTCTTTTCATTTAGAAATAAAATCAAGTTGAGTGGATAAAAAAGCTGTGGTACAATTACACAATGGAATACTACACAGCTAAAAAAAAAAAAAAGGAACTCTTACCCTTGTGACAGCATGGATGGACCTGAAGATTATTATGCTAAGCTAAATAAGCCAGTCAGAAAAGGCAAGTATCATATGATCTCACTTATACAGGGAATCTAATGAACAAAACAAGACCAAGGCACGGATACATGGAGCAGACTGACAGATCTCAGAGGGGAAGGGGGTGGGGTGGACTGGAAGAGGTTAGCCAAAGAACATGCATGCATATATGCATAGCCCTTGGGCACAGGGAACAGTGTGGTAAAGGCTGGGAGGGGGCTGGGTGGAGGCGTGCAAAGGGGGGGAAAAGGGGGGACATCTGTAATAGTGTCAACAATAAAAATAAATACAATAAAATAATAAAAATAGATTATAAAAAGGAAATAAAAGAAATTATACAAATAAACCAATTTATTAAGTACAAAATGCAAGGATTACATATATAAGCTGATTTAATCAGTTTTTGAGTTTTCACGCATGAACACATGTTTAAATTCAGCCTACGTTGTAATAGATAGGAAATCCTTAAATGTGACATAACGTGTGATCTTTAAGTTAATTTGCTGATAAATCATGGTAAATAAGAAAATGATTAAATTTATAAAAAGATGATAGAAACATCAACTTTAAACATACTATTTGGTAATGTGTAAATAATTTTTAAATGTTATTAAGTATCTTTTTATTATATAAAAACTAAAATCAAGATTTTTTTTTAAGTCTCTTAAAAGGGGAAAAATGTAGTTGTAAAACCCTCCCCTTGAAGGAAGACAGACAGTTCACTTTCTAAAGGTAGAAGAAATGAAATCCTGGTGAAAGTGCGCTGCAGGGTCAGCCCCTTACACAGCAGGGAGGGGTGACTTCCTTGTGAAGAGGACTCCTAGGAGAGTCCATTGCTTTAGCATCTCTGCAGCTTACAGCCTACTGGAGCTACACAAAGGGGGCGGGAAAATGAAGGGAAGAGGGTAGTAATTTTTCCACAAATTATTTTAGATGCCTAGAGCACATAATTTCACATTGGGTAGAAAAAGGAAAACAAGAAAGCAAAAGAAAGAGAGAGATCATGTGTTTCCAGTAAATTATTTTCCCTGTTGCAGCGAAGGAGAGCATTGTGAGGACACTGGTTTTTTTTGTTTTGTTTTGGGATGATAAATATTATCTTGTGCAATTGCCCATATAGGTGGATTCCTTTGCCTGCCAACTAATTTAAAGCATGAAGGTTTCTGAGCATTTGGGCTTAGAGATGAAAATGCCATGCCGAGGTTTATCTTTGCTCTACAGGAATCTCTCAGATTGACAGAAAAAATAAACACGGTATCAAACTTGGAGCTTTTGCTCCTCCTATAAAACTTAAAACAAACAGGCTGGAGCCCTACAGCTGCAGGCGACTCGCTCACAAAGGAGAGAGCTTCAAAAGGCGCCTCTCTGTTCTCTTTTCACTCCATCGGTAGCAAATTGATTAGACTGCTCCCCGCATCCCACGCATTCCACACTCCAAGGGCCTGACCCAGCCTTTGAGCGCTGGGAGCGGCCGAGGCTCCTGCACAAAGACAGAGACAAAGGTCGCCCTGCACCGGCGCTTACGGATCTCATTGCAAACAAGCACGAAACTCACAGGGTAATAAAAAGAAACCCATGCAAAGTAAACCAGGTTTCTGTGCAACTGCTACTGATTTACTTGCATCACTCCCAACCATTAATATCTGTGTCATATATATATGTATATATGCTACATAGAGAGTTGTTATAAAAGTACCTCTCTCTCCATATATATATTCATAGCTTATCACACACATACACACCCAATCCATATTGGTAGAGGACCTAAATAAATTAAAACGTATGAAAATTAAAAATACCTCAAATACAGGTAATTAGAGAGGAAACCAATCATCAAAGCCAATTCTAAGATATCTGAGGCGCTGGATGTTACAGAGTTTAGTAACAATGGAAATGCAGGCAAAGAAGAGCAGTTCACCTTGGCAACGCTTTGTGAACCAGTGCTTTCAAATTAAACCATGATCAAAGTTAATCATTTGTCTCCTTCAGTCATATTTTAAAATATCGTGCCATGAAGTTAATATGGTGACCACTATCGAGTCTTTAAAGTTGTTATATGCAACTTTCAATGCCAACAGGTATGTTTTTCATATTGTATGTGAGTTATGAAACTTTTGCCTTTCTTCTTTCAGGGTGCAAAAATAACATCATCACAACAATTCCCGTGCAACTGGGAACATTCTCTGTCCTGCGGCTGTGATTGTCAACTGTTGTGCATGTTCTGGAGAATGAGTGACGTTCTGGTTTCTTGAGGCTGGACTGTAAACTTCGTCAACAGAAGCCATCGTCCTCGGTCCTGCCTGTTTCTGGCTGCGTGGTGAGTCTGCACAGTAGCTGGATTTCCCATTTTGCACAGATTGAACTTTTAAAAAAAAGAAAATGAAGCATCTCTCTCGACAACTTAAAGCTAGTTATTTCTCAAATACTTCTTTCGAATTTATCTTTATTGTTGAAAGTATTAGAGATGTCCCCCTCCCCCTCCAGGAACCCCCTCCACCCAGCTCCCGCCCCTCCCCAGGCCTTCCCCACACTATTGCGTGTCCATGGGCTATGCATGTATGCATATAAATCCATTGGTTAATCTCTTCCCGCACCCTCCTTCCCTCTGAAATATGTCAGTCTGTTGCATGCATTTTTTTTTTATAACAAGTATTTCCAACACAGGATAAAAAGGGATGTCTGTCCCATGTATTGATGAAGCCGTAGATGCACCACCAGATGTGACTTGGGTCTAAACTCCATGGTTGAACAGGGCTGCCTTTGTACTTGACATGAAATGCAGATTATCTTTTGGTTCTACTACAATTTTCTTTCCTTCTATTCATACGTTTTCTATTACCTGCTGACTATTGTGTTACTAATAGTAACACACAGTTCTTTGTATGGACGGACCATCCATGAAATAAGCAGCCCTTTATCCAGCCACTGAAAAACCTGTTTTTAGAACTAAATATATTGCTTCCCAAAATGTGAGGGTTTTGTCAGGCTGGTAATGGGAGAAACGAAATATGGAGAGAAAAAACAACATTTATATTCTTTTGAGCCTTTGCTTTCTTTGAATATCATCAGTTCTTGGTTCTCCAATTGCTATCTATGCATATCTTTCCTTTTATCATTTTCAATTCTGAAAATTGTGAACAACAACCTTGGGGGGAAATTGGGAAGCAGAAGATACGGAATTTGTCATCTTATTATTAGATTTCAGGTAAAAAAATATGAAGTGATCTATTATGCCTCTATATAAAAGCTTTTGATTCTTCTATAATCCATAAAAATATCCATGATTAAAATTACTTTATAATATTACCTCTCTGATATAACAGAAATAAACAAACTCAACCTTTACTTATTGATAAACTATTAAAACATAATGCACCCTTTTGTGGTGAAGCAAAAATACATTTCTTAATTTTTTTTTTCATTTGGATAACTCTTTCAGACTACTTGGATGATACTTGGTCAACTATTCTTGCAGCAACATAAGCCATTCTGTCTGCTGGGTTCCTTCTCTTCTAAAGTGGTGTCTGAATCCATATGGTGAGTGGTTCTGATCACTGGTGTTACCTACCTGAAAAGATAACTCGTTCAGGTAAAAAAATATATATATGTACAATAAGATGGCATCATAAATGAGCTGGTTAATGAGAACGGCTAGTTAGTTTCTTCGCCAGCATTGCTACTTTCTAAAGTTGAAACAGAATCGTACAGAAAAACATAAAAATTAGAATGCAAATAAGTGCCTTTTGCTGAAAGAATCTGAAAATTTAAATAACAACAACAAAAAAAGCATCTGTGTGCTCACACAGACCTTTCTATATATAGCAACATGACATTTACTTAAATCGAAATAATCCTTCAGATTGTATTTATTTTGCTAATATTGGATCAGTACTCTAATATAGATTTTAAAAGATCAGACCTAAATAACAAGAATAGAGTTTAGCATAAATACCATCTCACCCAAATGCATCTGTTTTTCAATTTATAGTGATGGATAATATTGAGTTACCAATTTTGGTCTTAGAATAGGCATTCTCAAAGTGATGGCCAGGGACTACTGGAGGTCCCTGAAACTTTTTCAAGGGTTCTGTGAGGTCAAAACTATTTCATAATACTAAGATATTTTCTGCTTTACACTCATTTTCTAATGAGTGTACAGTGAAATAATGCAGAGGCTGCATGACATGCGATATTATAACGGGAGCAGATATGAGACTCCAGCTGCCTTTTCTAAACCAAACATTAATGAGATTTGCAAAAATATAAAACAAGGTCACTCTTCCTATTAATGTTTTCTGTTGTTCGAAACATATTGTTTAATAAAAATGTATTTATGTTAACATGTAACAGGTTTATTATTACTATTTTAAACAAAGACATATTTTAAATTCCTAGCAATTTTGATTTTTGATATGGTAAATATTGATAGACATAAACTACATTTTTTAAAAAAGCTCTTTGGAGTCCTCAATCATTTTTATGAGTGTTCGAGAAACTCTGCTTTAGAATGTACTTGGCTTTTATGATATTCTTCTTTCATAAACCTTATAAATTAAAAGGAATTTTGAATGCAAGTACCAGTTCTGCTATTTATTTTTATTTTTTATTTTTTTGAATCTGCAATTTTCACCCAGAGCAATGTGAGTAGCTTCTCAGTAAATACTTATTGATTGATAGGCAATATTATGACCGAGAAAACAAGACAACATATGTTTCTAGAAGCTTAGCAACTAAAAATATGTCTCTTGCTGACAATTTCATTAAAATTATATCAGGTTTTCTCTAATCATAGTCTTCCTAATAGTGCAGCAAACTCTTTAGGAAAGTAATACTCGAAGCACTGCTACAGATAAGAAGTGTGTTGGGCCTAACAGTAGTGACAGATAATGGCTGGGTGTGAACTTGCATCTTTTTTTAATGAGTTCTCTGTCCTTTCCCCAGTGACATCACAGTGCAGCTGTATAAAGTTGCCTTGGTAATGTTTCATATCATTCCACCCAGTATAGGAAGATCAGGGCAGCTCCCACCATAGGCACCATAAATCAAAAGCCATTTTATGCTCTTCTGTATAACTGAGTCATTCTCACTCCTGTACTGGATCTGATATATTCTCATTTGAATTAAATCCTATGACAAGTAAATTGAGATTGTTCGATCGGTCTAACTTTTTTCAGCCAGATTCTCTCAGGATCAGAAATACGAAACATTAACTTTGTTCTCCTAGACTCAGGTGTAGGTTTCTTTCTTTCCATTACTAATAGATAGGTGCTAGCGCTTTGGCTACCAAGTTAGTCTCAAATGTTGCCTTGATCTCATAAAAGAAGCCTAAACTAGGAATCCTTTCCTCACGTGCTGAACAGTAATGAAAAACAAAGCAGTAGTTCCCATGTTTGGACGAGTCAATAATTGTGCCATTCTGTCTGCTGTTACTCAGAAGGAAAAAAGCAATTCCTGTTACCACCAAGTTTAGTATGCTGGACTGTAATCCCATCAGAAATTCAGTCCTTAAGTGATGTAAGTGTAGGATGACATTCCCTCCACACAACACATTTCTAGTTAGAATCTTTAAGTTGATGTTTTCAACAAGTGCAGGGTGGTGTAATGAGTAGAAACAACTCATGCTAGAAAGGCCTGTGTGTTGGTCTCACCTTCGATACTTGCTGGCTATATGATATTGACAAGTTAAGTTTAACCATCCTGAGCCCCAGTATCCTTTCTGTAGAATGGAATAGTAATGTTTATCTGAAAGGTCAGTTAGTTATGTGAAAAAATTCCTAGTACATTGACTGTCATATGGAAAACAGTTAATTTATAGCAATTATTATATAGCTAATAAGGTAGATAATTTTGCTGTCATTTTACATAAGAGTATTAATATAGAGAGTTTAATGAAACTGGAGGTGATGACCTAAATGTGCCTAAGAAGTCCAAGACCTTGATGGAGCAAATGAGATCAAGAACGCAATCCTCCTTTTCAAGAAAAATAAAAGGTTTATAATTTATTCAGATAGACTAGGATGCCAGAATCCTTTACATTAAATAATGCTAAATGGTTGGACCACCCAGATCTGGGGAAGTATGATGGTAAAAATATCATGAGGAAACCAATATCTAGTCATGGACTTATACAGAATTTTGGGAAAATATCTGAGCTCATCTTAAGCTACTAAGCAAAAGCAAATACCAAACCAATTGATTACTACCTTGAGAGGTTTCTTAGCTAAGGGCAGGGGTGGGGGTGGGCCAAGGAAACACTGGACTTTATGTTAATTTGGATAGATAAGTTCTTGAGTGTTACAATTTAGAGCCCTATTAGGTGCTCGGTTAGAAAGAAATATCTATTAGCAGGTAGGCAAGTACACACAGAGTATTCTGACTTTTGTACTGTGGCACAGCCAGTTTCACCAAGGGCAATTTTAGTAATCTTAAATTACAACCAGTGCTATTTTCCTTAGGCATATTTTTTTTTTCTTTATTATTTTTTCATTTTATTTTTTTATTTATGTACTTATTTATTTATATCTTTATTGTTGAAAGTATTACAGATGTCTCCCTTTTTCCCCCCATTGATCCCCTCCACCCCACTCCCGCTCTTCCCCAGGCCTTCACCACACTATTGTCTGTCCATGGGAATATAAATTCTTTGGTTAATTTCTTCCCACCCTCAATCCCCCCTTCCCTCTGAGATTACTCAGTCTGTTCCATGCTTCCATGTCTGGATCTATTTTGTTCATCAGTTTATTTTGTTCATTAGATCCCATACAAGTGACATCATGCAATACTTGCCTTTTTCTGACTGGCTTATTATGCTGGGTAGAGACACAGAAAAAAAAAAAAAAAGAGATATGCAAATATACTTGCTTAACTTCTTGGTGCTAGGAAAACTACTTATTGTATTGTGACCAGAAAGAAATTATAGATAACCTAATTAATAGAGCAAAATAGAATAGCAGGCCTATTGAGGCTGTGAATTTAATCTACTTTTCGGGATATAATGAAATCCTAGGCCTGATATGCAGCAAGTCTACCCTGTGGCTACAGGAAATAAAAATCTCTCTTACAAATGCCATACAGGCCCTCTGCCTTGAGAACATGACTTTTAAATTTGCAATTAACTGCCCTATACCTATCATTTTCCTTCCAAAGTCTCCTGTGTCATTAAAAGCAGTTACCCTACTTTATTATCCTTAAAAGTGTCATTGTCCCATAATGATCAAGTACTTCAGGTACTTGCTGTCTAAACGCTTCCTCTCTAACTGCAGTTCTCCCCGGTGAACCACAAGTTAAGGCTTGACGTAATTATGAATTCACAGCATGCCAGAAGTTAACATCACACACTGTCACCAGCAAACAGGTCTTATTTCTTTTATACAGGTGAGCAATCCACTTCCAAATGTTGTCCTAAGAGTTTGTTTTCAAGAACCACTTGGTTTCTTAGAAAAGAGACCCTGAGGCAGGGATTAACTAGTAGTAATTTATTTGAAGGTGGAATTCCAAGAAAACAAAGCAGAGAAAAAGGAAATGAAACAATGTGATGTGTGAGTGCTTCATGAGAAGTTTATCAGATTTCAATGGGAAATCTATGGAAAGGATGAATGGAGATATTGTGGGTCAGAAAGTTTCATCAAAGAGAGGAAGCTCAAGATAATTTATCTGTCCAAGTTCCTCTCATCTCCTGTCTTCACAGTTTTGGGTAGCATCATCCAGTCCCTTTGCCATCTACTTGAAAGACAAATCTATGCCTTTTCTTGTGACATTTGTATCCAAGTCCCAAAGTGATGAGAGATACCAAAGACTCAAGATTCCTTTGGTCTCATGAGACAAAAACACTTTGGCTAGTAAGGAGCTGGTCATTCATGGTAATTGCTGGGTAAAGTATTACACCTGAGGCTTCAGGAGACAGTGAAGCCAAGAAAATTTGAAAAAGTACAGTGCACCTACACACGCTGCTGAAATTTGCAAGAGTGGCAAATTCAAAAGGCAGAAAACAGCAGACATTGAAGGAAAAGCCTTTTATACCTAACATCTGAGACCATCCATAATCTCAAGGTGAATAGCACTTGATAATAATTATTAAATGCTCCAGAAATTTAGAAAAGTTGAGAAGCAGTCAGCTGTGTAGTTAACTTTCTGAACACTTTGTCTGAAAAGAGATGTTTGCTCATATATCAAAGCTAAAGACCATATTTTAGAACAATGAAGAAAACAAAATGCATGAAAGCAGAGATGAGACTTCTTAGTTTGAGTAAATTAACTCAAGACCTGACTGTTAAACCATGACATTGCCTTCTAACATCTTCCAATTACTAAAAGGTGGGTACGAGAAGGAAGAATTTGACAGAATAAGAAAGGAAAACAAAGCAGAAAAGTTGATAAAAGCCATTATCAAAGGCTGTGCTCATGTACTATAGTAATGCTTTTAAATTTTAATGTGCACACAAATAATCTAAGGATCTTGTTAAAATACAGATTCTGCCTCAATGGTCTTGGAGTGAGATCCAAGACCCTGTAGCTCTAAAAGGTTTCTAGGTTATATCAATGCTAATGAGCTGAAGATCACATTTTGTAATATTACAAGAGAGTTATGTAGTATTATTGGTTGTTACATAAGAAATTTAATACCATAGGAGAAATCCTGAGAATGTTAATTTTTTCCCAAAAAACAGGAATGCTTTTTTACAGTCTGATAAAGGGCAGGTTTCTGAGATAGCATCACAAATTGGACAAATCCAGTCTGTTACCAGAGTGTGGACCGGAATAGGCAGATGGATTGTAATCAAATTTTTAAAAATGTGCTATTACAAAGGCAAAATGAAAGGAATCTAGAGAAAATTGGGAAATAGCAAAGGGGCTGGAGGGATGACCTTCTCTTGGCACCAGCATAGTGGGCCCGTGCCAAATGGGATGGCAGCCCCGATTTCCAGTCATCTATGAAGTGGAAGGCAAAGATGGCGATGGACATGGAAGGAATTTGGGTCTCGGTATTTCTGGATTATTTGGTCACAAGTGGCTGTGATTTCAAAATCACTTAAATAGAGAAATCTAATTCGCACCCCATCATGGAAATTTAAAGATTAGAATTAAGTAGTTTGAATACAATAATCAGAAATCTCTCAGCTGTTTGTCTACAGCCAATGGATCTTTAGAGAAGGGAAAAACACTGTCGAAGTTGTGAATCCAGATCCATGAAACTGTGTGTATGTGAATGTGAGCTGTGAGTTTGTGTCTGCGTGCATATGTGTGTGAGTGGGTGTGTGCGTGTGTCAGGGTTGAAGGTTTTTTGACTCCGTTGAGTCACTTGCCTAGTGCTATGGGTTGCAGGCTTGTGCAGAAGCTAATATAAAAATGGAAGCAGAAAAGACATAATTCTATTCTCCATTTGCTCTTTGGAGATAGACCCAACTGGATCCTTGAAATTAAATTCAGAAAACTGTGTTCCTAGAAATTTTTTGGTACTTAAAAAGTAAAAGAGAAAAATCAAGGGGAAGCTATGAATTGAGAATAAGGATTTTTCACCCCACAGAGACAGGGTGAGTGGTCTTGATATGGATCCTCAAGACCCACAACCCTAGGACATTTGGAATAACTCTGCAGATATTGCAAACTTTAATTTGTGCTTTGTTAAGATCTATGAATATCCTCTTGATAAAAATCATCATGTTGAGTGCTTAAGTTCACATGTTTCTTTCATTGTGTAGAAATAGAATGAGAGTTCCTAAGGACTTCTAGATCCCTATGAATAGAACTGATGAGACTACCTTAAATAACAATCTCTGTGGATTTAATAACTTACAAGATAAAAACACCAAAGTCTGCATCTCTAAGCCAGACATGTCTCTTGATCTTCAAAGTATACGTAATAAGACATCATCTCCTTGATATCCTGTGGGCACTTCAAACTCAACACATGTAATATTACACTCAGCATCCTATCCCCCACCACTAAAACTTGTTTTTATTTTTACTTTTTATTGCATTTTGGTTAGTGTCAACATCATATACCCAAGGATCCATAATCAGAAATCAAGAACTCACCATAAGTTTCTTCCTTTCATCTCCTACATCCAAATCTTCAGTGATTCTTTAAAAATTTCTCTACTAGCATGTAAAATTTCCATTAGCTAAGGTCTCATTATTTTTCAGACCTATTGTCACAGCTTTTCAACTATGTCACCACCTGTAACATCATGCCCTTTCCCCAAAGATCTCAGACTGCTACCAATCTGTATTCTTTTTATATATATATATCTTTATTGATTTCAGAGAGAGGAGAGGGAGAGAGAGAGATAGAAACATCAATGATGAGAGAGTCATTGATCGAGCCCGCAACCTGGGCATGTGCCCTGACCGGGAATCGAACCCCGATCGCCTGGATCCCAGGTCGATGCTCAACCGCTGAGCCACGCCCGGCTGGGCCCAATCTGTATTCTTAGTCTTATCATGTCACCCAATTGGCAGTAAGATTTTTATTCGCTCTTTATTTTGCATAAAGTCTACATTCTTTCAGATGGAATGATAGGCCTTATGTGATTTGTTTACCTAACTAGTCATCTCCCACCACTCCAACAGCTATTGGTTCTCCAATAATAAGCACAATATAGAGACCCAAATACATCATGCTCTGTGTCTTTCCATGAAATGATCTTTCCACCCCAACTCTCTGAAATGCCTGGAAATTCATGTTAACTTTCAAAACTCAGCATAACCATTACTACCTAGAGAAGCTTGTTTTCTCCTCTCCATACGCCTCAAAAGAGTTAACCACTTCTCTGCTACTTGCATATTTTAGACATAATTCTGTCATTGCACTTAGCATATTCTGTGGTAATTTGTTTACATACCTGTGCTCATTACTTGACCATGACATTGAAGGTAAGTACAGGGGCTAGTCTTATTCACTCATGTCAAACGGAGACACATTACAAATCTGTACTGTACAAATACATGGATATATGCCTGCTTGCAAGTAACAGTGAATAAATGAGTGAACGAATATTATGTCTACTCCAGTTTCCAGCTAACCAACTTCCTTGGGTCCTTCTCTGTACTTGGCAACCACCTTAATCTTTCTTTGGTATATTCTCACTCTTCATACAGCAAGCAATTCAACCTTTACATGTAGCAACAATAGCAACACAACTTAGAAATGTTAAATAGGTTTAAGTAATTGAATATGTTTTTCATGTTGTTTTCCCTCATCCATAAATGAAATTTAACTGAAGCCAAGTCAATTATATAGCTCCTTATGTGATTTATCATTTATGTCGTCTTATTATTTCAACTCTGAAGTAAGAGTAAGTTAACTTTTTCCTGCCAATCTCCACTCATCTTAACTTGGGGTCTTCTAGAACCCTAAAGGTTTTGTTGGAGCAGAACAATAGAGAAGAACTTGCAGTTTATTGAAGCAACTAAATTAAAATGGATCACATAGAACCCAAGAAAACATCAGAGAGGTAATATTTTATTTTATATAGGAAATGTCAACTTAGACTCCCTCCCACAGAGTAACAGCAGGACTCAATTCTAACCACATATTAGAATCACTTAGGGAGCTTTTGAAAGAACATCCTAATACCCAGATTCCTACCCCAGAGACAGTATTTATCTTGATTAGGGCTCAGGAAACATATTGTGAAACCTCCCCTGTGATTTAATGTGCAGTCTAGGAAGAGAACCACCACTAACAGATTTGAGAGACACCGCTGGAAATGTATATAACAAAACATTGGATAAACAACCTTTCTCAGAGGTAACAGGAAAGTAGGGCAGAGGGAAATAATCTCTAAACATACACATGTGTATATACACACACCCCATCAGTGTGCTAAGAAGTGCAATACCTTCTCATAGATGTTATCTTTTCAGTCCTTTGGTTACCTCTGTACGGTCTTCCCACTTACCCTTTACTGATCCAGCGGGTGAGCCAGCCAGGTGGAGACAGGAGAACCTGTCTTCACTGGTGCACTCTCTCCTGACAGTTGGTAAATGACAGCCTGGTTCTGAACAGAAAGAGCTCAAGTGGTAAACTGATCCCCTGATGCGCAGCACTTCCCAGCCACCGCCCAAATAGAGCTCTGCTGGAATGGACAAGACTTGTAATTAATCTAAATTCCCATTGTCTATGAGCCTGAGAATCATATTAACATAAGATAAAATCTATCATTTCAATCCATACACATCTTCTCAAACTCCTCCAATTTTTTTCCACCTATACCTGTAAGGGAAGCTTTTAATAAACTACACATTAACCGGTCTGAAATTCTATCTCTTTTTCTCTGCACTTTTGGAGAGTGCCCGTGTGTGTGTGTGTGTTGGTTCCAAAAAGTCTTAAATCTGAGAAGAATTTACAGACTTAGTGATAACTTTCAGGTTATGAGTAACTAAGGTGACAAATAGTCTGTAAGGAAAAAAAATAGAGGAAAAGGGTTTTTCAGGAAGAAATTACTTTTTAATTGACAATGAATTGCAATTTAATAGGTGAAACATTCTACATAAGTTAGACCTTCAGATGAATACAATGTTTAGTCTAGTTTCACTATTTTATTTAACACCTATTTATTAACCTCCTACAATAGGACAAGTACTATTCCAGGTGTTTGGGATACAGTGGTGGACTTGGCAGATAAACACCTTTAACCCATGAAGTTTGCATTCTACTGGGAACAGGATATAAGAGTTAAAAAAATAATTGTTTATAAAAATTCTGAATAAATAATAAATATTACCTGATTTTTTTTGGTGCTAAACAAAAGTTTGTTGTTTCCAGGATAGAAAATTATAGGCATATGGAGACATCATCATAGTTTCTAGCCATCCAAAGTTTGAGTGCTAAATTAGTAATGGTTTATGGGTTATTTTATATGTCTTACAAACATAGAGGTTTCAATTTTGAGTTCTTGATATGTGTTTTGTTTTGTTTTTCCAAGCAAATACTTACTCAAACACACACAGGCAGGGAATGCTGTAGCTTCCTTTGTAGGGACAGCACAGTTTTACAGCCACAATTTATTACACAGAAACCACACACACACACACACACACACTCAGATATCTCTAGGGAGAGGTTGATTTTCATGGTTCATGGTCTTCAAAGACATCTTCTCAAACAGCTTTCTTAAAATAACCCGATTGATGCATTGAAAAATGGGTTGTTGGTATGGTGTTGACCTAATCTGAATCATAAAAGGGAAAGGCCCCCACTTGTCACTTGTAAAATGTAACACCTATGTGGTGGTTAACAAAAAGCAAGGTTAGACATTTTTGTAAGTACTTATTCAGAGTGTTTTTAAAAACCTAAGCCATTTTGCATCTTATGTGAAGCTTTGTGTGGCGTCCACATGTTGGGGGGAGAGACAAGAAGGAAGTGTTAATAAGATAAAGCCTGCACTATAGAGATGTGGTCATTACTTTCTCAAAGTGAGCTCTGGAAATGCATGTGCATTTTCAGCGGGATTAAGGAAACAATTTGCTTAGAATGGAGTTCTTATTTTTGGTTTTTTTCTTCCAACATCTTAAGAATAAAGATGAGAGAACTATCTTCATTGCTCACAAAGTGCCACACCTGCCCTTTTCCTCTGTGTCTAAAGAAAAAATGACCCTCCTTTTGAAAAATGCATGATTTACAGAAATGGGAAATGTCCTAACAACAGTTGTTTCAGAACTGGTTCAGCATTAAATCACTTTGTGAAATTCAGGTTTGCACAGTAAATCATAAGCTTTGATATTTAACAGTCGAAAAATTAAAAATGTCTGCATGCTTTGCTCAAGTGACAATTAGTAGAGCCCACCACACAGCGAAGAAATGAAAGAGGGGGAGATTAGAACAGCATGGAGGAAGATTACAGCTGAAGGGACTAGGGGCTCCAGATGGCCAAGTGGTTAAAATGTAAGCCTAGGGGGTGGTGTGACTTTAACTATTGAACTGTGCCCCTTAGAGTTTGCTAGAACATGCAGATCTCAGCAAACACGTTAGGAACATGAGATGTGGTAAAACGCTTTTTACTTGTCATTTTCTAGGAAGCTGTGCAGGTGAGTGGGCCACTGAGTAGCTGAAATGAGAAAACCGTGTATACTACTCCCGGGATTGCCACAAGGCTGTTTTGTGACCTTAGCATGCTGAACAAACATCTGTAAAACATCAGTTTCTTTTTCTTAACAGACTCAGGCGTTGAACCCACAAGCAAGGGGAGTGCCAGTGGGCATTTCATAAACACTGATTCTGATAATGGTTCTTATGGGAGATAACAGGTGATTAAAAGGAAAGCAATTTAAATGCAAAGTGATATGTAAATGTTGAACACCATAGGAGAGTCTGCTTCTGAAAAGGGAGAAAAGGCCATATATGCTGGGATAGAGCTTCTGCAACAAGGGGCTGAAATGAGGGTGAGACATGGAACAGTAGCCCCAGACTGGGAGCTCAGGGGTGGGGGTGGGGAGGGGGGGCACTCTCTTCTTGTCTATAGCTGCCCAGGTAAGAGCAGCTGGGATACAGCTTCTGTACCAAACAGCTGGGGTTGGGGAGGGGGCGGTTAAGGGAGCAGGTGTGACTCTACTGCCACAGATTCTCACCGTTCTTACTGACTTAGTACATTTCTGTGAATGAATGTTTTTCTATTTGCTTTGTGCCCTTAGGACAATTTCCAGAGACTCTCCTATGGTGTTCAACATTTATCATTTTTACCAGATAAATTAGTGTTTCTCTGGGGAGAGGGTTCATCAAGTATCTCACTCTGCCTTTCTGGAAGTCATAGCTCCTTCACATTCCATATTCTGAATGGCATACCCTTTTCAAATTTCCTCTCCTACCTCACAGGTCAGGAGTATGAGATGAGTAGAAGAATGGCAGAAAAATTGTCCCTGTGGAATACACTTTCATATGCTGACACCTCCCTTGACTGACCAGCCCTCCACACAAACTCCACACAGAGGATGCATCCATCCTGAATCACGCACAGGACTCAAAACTTTCTGAGCAGGGCTTTGTGTGTGGAGGCCCTTCTAACATCTGGGCTCCCAAAACCTATTTAGGTGGCCATTTATTTTTATTTCAAGACTTTGGGTTTGTTTGTGTTTTTTAAACCTGAATTTCTTTCAAGTTGATAAATATTTTCAAAAAATGATAAAGTGAGTTTGACTTTTTTTTTTCTTTTATTTCTCTTTCAAAAGAACCTTTTCTAAAGAGATTAAATGTCAACCCAGGTGATAGGCATCTCCAGCTGGAATCAATATCTACGCGTATTAAGGGCACTTTCGGACTATTCATTAAAACAGCAGGTCACATCTCTGGCAGAATTAAAGTGCTTGAAATCACCAGAAGGAGCTGAGCAGGTCCAAGTTTCTACAGAGTGTTTGTTTAGTCATTAAATGATGCTGGCTGCCAAGCCTGGTAAGCCAATCTTTAGATTGGTAGAGCACTATATACTTTGCAAGGACAATGCCTACATGGTATTTGTGGGAGAAATTCATTCCAGAAAGGACACAATATGGTTATAAATGACACCATTAAAAATCACAAAGCAAAAGAAAATTCCAAGATCGGTTCTTAAATGGGCAAGGAGTTCATTAAACTCAAAATTCATAGTTCAAGTACAGCAATGTTACTAAAATGCTATATCAAATATTATCCTGAATACATAAAATTAAATATAAGCAATATGGTTTTCAAGAACCACTTCCAAACAATGAGGGCATGCTTATATTGGCCTTTATGTATTCTATCTACCTTTAAATATTTATTCCTCGATGCCTGTGAAAACTGATATTCACTTGCAATACTTTGTTTCCCAGATTTTTTTTCTTTTGTTTTTAATCCTCACTGGAGGATATTTTTCCATTGCTTTTCAGAGAGAGTGGAAGGGAGAGAGAGAGAGAGACATCAAATTGATTCGTTGGTTGCCTCCTGCACGCATCCCATCTGGGGCCTGGGATCGAGCCTGCAACCGAGGTACGTGTCCTTGACCAGAATTGAACCTGAGACCCTTCAGTCCACAGGCCGATGCTCTAACCACTAACCCAAACCAGCAAGAGCTGTTTCCCAGTTTTTTAAATTACGTGTCATGTTAGCTGTGCTTGATAAACCTTTATATCCAATAGCACAATAGTGTCCTCATCTTTTCATGTATGTTTTTACTTATTTTGAAAAAAAATTTGTGTGATAAACGAAAAGCTATTGATGTGCTAACTACTGCATTGAGTAGTAAAGATGTCTGGGTTTTTTTCTCAATTTTCTAAGTTTATGTAGGAATATTATTTAAGGTATGAATATTTACTAGTGCATACAGGCACAAGTAGCCAGTAATATTAACAGCAAAATATCAAATATTTATTAACTACATAGTAAAAACTAAAATATACTTTGTAAAGATCCTCTAGCAATGGAAAGATCTGAAATGTTTAAATGATGTTTTTTTAGCCTCTCAGGGGCATGCAGGAGGCAGCTGATCAATGTTTCTCTCACACATGGATGTTTCTCTCCCTCTCCCTCCCTCTCTCTAAAAAAATCTTAAAAAATCAATAAAAAGATATTTTTTTAAAAGAAAAGAAAAAAAGCTTTCAAACTGAGTCAATTCAGTGACAGTGACTAGATACACACACCACCAATAAAATAGCAACTTACACAATGCAATAATTCAAGTAAAATGCAGTTCTTTTAAAACAATATAGTTGTGTTTAATAGAAAAATATTTTACATTACTTCAGTTTTTAATCTTAGGAAAATTAAAATTACATAAAATTAAAATGTAATTCCTCCTTACACTGGTTTGTAGTTGCTACAGTTCTAGATAAATGTTCACCAGATCTTACCAATTAAAATCAGCTAATTGCTCCACTGAGATGCTCCTAATATTCCTTAGATAATCCCCCTCTGCAGGCTCTCAGGGATACTATTTATCCACAAACAGCATTGTTATCAGGGCTGGCAGCTGCCAGAGCCCTGGGGCAGGTAGACAAGCTGGAGCTTGCTGGAGATTCTGGGAAGTAGGCCTATCAAGCTGTGGATGTGGGACCACAAAATGTTGCTGGTGGAGATGCCTATGGAAAGCTGTAGCCTTTGTGTAGCTACTGCTTTTGTTGGTCAGCAGCCAAAGGTTTGGCAATGGGGCTGGAGGCCCCTGCTGGTCCTGTGTCAATGGTCAGGATGATGAATAGAGGACAGTGAGCACAAGCCAGAACCTGCCATCACATCTGGGTTTATGACTGCATCTCACCACTCTGGCCCTTAGAGAGAATGGCTCCTGCTTCACTTTCACCTGCCACACTTCTTCCTTTGGTCAATTCTAACCCAGGGTCACAGAAGGAAGGGGGGTTTCAAGAAGCATAATTTCAGCTTAACCAAGCTGACACAGTACAAACTACCACAGACACTGTATTCAAACGTCCCTCCTAAAATACAGAAAATATTATGAATTTTTTTCCAAATTAGTTGGAAAAGACAAAATTTCAGTTTCAACTATGATCATGAGAATAGAGTGAATACTGAATTTCCAACAGGACCACTACACAGAAGTGTAGCTAAGTGTTTTATAGCCCCCTTACTTGAAAAAAGATTTAAAATTATGCTTTCTCTTGCAGAATGTATAATTTTAGTCACAATTTGCCAATCTTTCAGAAGACTCTGCCTAAAGGACAGATAAATCAGAGGAAAGATGTTTTTAAATAATGTAACACTCTCTTGGTCAGAACACTATTGTTGAAAGACCAGTAAGATTGTCTATTGTGCCCAATCATTTCTATTTATTGCAACACAAATGTTACCTTCTCAGGGACAAGTAGGAGTCATTTGTATTTTTATGAGTAGGACAAGAATGCTGAAGTAGATTTAGGAAAGTGATAAAAATATGGGCTCTAAAGGGAAGATTATCTGTAAGAAGTGATTCATTCTTCTCTACAGAGGCACCTGATCTGTAATTGACACAGTTCTCAGAACAAGATAAGTAGATTATTAAAGACCAGACTTCTTAGTAATGACCTATTAGCATGTGTTCTTTTCCAGAAATGCTGTTTCAGGGAAAGGAATGTGAAGGCTACTTTCACTCTCAAAATTCATATTATCCCGGACTGGTTTAGTTTTCTGTCTTCAGAGATTTTCATTTAACCCTAAGGCTAAAGATATGAAAGCCGCTGTGGACCTTCTAAACTTTTCAATGGTCTGAGTGTTAGAAAAGCTCATGCGTGGCTTCCAGGAGGTAAGAATTTAGTGTCTATTCTGTTCTTTCGCTGGAGGAATAGTCAATACATGAAAGATTCTTTAGATTAACTGTCAAGTGGGGTAAAAATATATCTTTGCTTTTTTAAAAATGTATCTTTATTGATTTCAGAGAGAGGAAGGGAGAGGGAGAGAGAGTTGAAACATCAGTGATGAATCGTCATTGATCAGCTGCCTCCTGCATGTCCCCCAGCTTGGGATGGAGCCCACAACCCGGGCATGTGCCCTGACTGGGAATACAAACCTCCATCTCCTGGATCCCAGGCTGATGCTCAACTGCTGAGCCACGCCCGGCTGGGCACAACACTTGTTCTTTGGCTGGAGGTATAATCTAATTAGCCCTTTAGACTAATTAGAAAAATGTGGGAAAGTGAGAAGAGGTTGGGACATGTCCTGCTGAGCTGCAATTGAGGTCTCTCAGGTGGGCAACAGACATTTAGGGAGGTCACAGGAGACTGTCTGTTTCAACTCAAGCCCATCTGTGACCATAAATTGCAGCTTTCCAAGTAAGCACTCTGCTCCAGGCCATCACGCAATGGAAATTAGATTATTAAGAATGTAGGCTACTCAAATAACAAGAATAGACAGCATTCTAAATCAGCTTAATATTCAGCTCAATTAAAGAAAAGCCAAGCATTTGTGTCACCCGTGAGTTTGGTCTAGAAATACTGCCGCAGTTTTCTGTGTTGCTGATCCAATGTGAACATTATGATGCGTTAATAAACTTGCAGCTTGGCAAACTGATAGTTCCTCCTGTAAATGTGATTTTAAAATGTTTATAAAAGAGGGTTGTAGAGAAGTCATTTTCAGGCTGTTTTTGCTTAGCTCAAGCATTAGTGAAAGCAATAGCAGTTCAAGCTAAAAAGATCAAAAACTAATTGCCTGGCAGTTGTCAGCATCAGGAGAATGCTGAAATTGTGCAAAATTTAAGACTTTGATGAAAACAGAAGCAGTTATGTAAGTTGGTTTCAAATTATGCTAATAAGCCAAATAAAAGATTTTATCTCACTCTAGTTAATTCCCATAGTCATTAATTTAAATGTGCATACCCCTTTTCTACTTGCTTAGATTTTTAAATATCACTTCTTTTTGCAAATAGGTCATATCTTGTGAAAGAGAGCAGAAATATGAAAGAAAGACAGAATTTACAATGCACAGTATAAAAAACAGCTGCATAATTTACTCAGTTTCAAAAATGGGATATCAAGAGATTCATCAGATTAAAAACAGTTTAAAGATTAACTCAAAAGAAGAAATCACATTTTCTTTTGTTAACAGAGACCAAATTATATATCACTAAGTTTTCACTAAAAAGTGTTTTCAAAAAAACTAAAAAAAAATTTTTTTAATTTTCACTAACTCCTATAATCAAGATTTTTTTTCTTAAAATTATGTCTGGAAAATTTCTCAAAATATTATGGGGATATTTTACTATTCTTATGCTATTATTATTTCATTGTTAATTATAAAATTCAGAAACTAAAACTATATAAAACTGATAAGCAAACAAACAAAATACGTATTTCATTTAGACCTTCCACCGTGAAGCAATTAACCATAATCAACGACAATTTGGGATTCACATTTACAAACTTTACATATTTTTTAATCATTGTCAACATAATTGAACATGCTTTTTATTAAAATGAACCATACAGCCGAGGAACATGTTTAAAAAACATGGGAGATACAAGTCTTAATATCTATGTTTTAAGAAATGCTATAGGAAAAGCAGTCTGCTTTCCTTCAACAAGAAACATCGTAAAACTGCAAAGGATAGAGAAAGAGAGAAAGAAAGAAGAAAGAGATCAACTATATGGTTTAAAACGATAATCAGCAATCACTTTTATTATGATCTCATGGTTTGGGGAGTTGATGAGTTCAACTAAACGGTCCTTACTTGGGGTCTCTAATGCTGTTGCAGTAAGACAGGGAATCGGACTAAATATATAAAGCATGAGTATTACTTAGACTAATAAATGATCATTCCAAACTAAAAAGTAAAGAGAAATTCTAATTTTCTCCTTACTCCTCAAAAAACAAACAAACAAAAAATTAAATTAAATTAAAAAACAAAAATCTAGTTGTGCTTCTCTCTTGATAAAGAAGGTTGCTGATGTACTTCACCTCTATATAGCAAGGAGAATGTATGTACTCGGAGTCCCCCTATTCAGAATAAGTTATTTGTTTGGACAGACTTTCTACTGCGGTCTCTTTACTGAGAATTCTTAATTCTCTGTATCAGATACCACAAGTCATGTGCACCCTCTGCAGTTCTGAGGAAATGAAGCACATCTCTGATTGCAGAAAAGATGGGATGAGTCATCACTTGCCCCATCCTCAGAGGAAGGCTTGTTGGCTCAGCAGCTCTAATCACCTCTTCAGAGCCAGAGTCAGGGCTACCTGCTGCTAGTTAGGACAGCCCGCAGTTTCTCCCGTGAGTTCTAAAGCATCTGGTTCCCACAGAGCTGTGCAGGCATTTGATAAAGCCTGGGTAACTTCTCCCCCAACCCCAACCTTTTGGCCCAGCTGGTTGGCAGAGTTTGGTAGGATTGCTTTTAAAGTGAACAGACCCACAGGGAGAAAAGTTATGAAAGCTCACAGAGATGGTTCTTTGAGGGCTAAGTACCAGGAGACTGAAGCACTGACACCATCAAAATTGAGAATTTTGAGAAACTTGGAGTACGTGATCTTGTGTCTAAAATTCCTTTTGTATGAATAATAAAAGAATGAACTCTTTGTTGGGCACATGAGTAAGCACACTGCTACCCAGGTGAGGATGAGACAATTTAGAGCAGAGATGTAAACAGGCAACCTTCTTCTCAGACAGTGAAAGTTATTGGAGTCAGTGAAATAAACCCTCCGAGTATCCAAGGAGGGTGTCCTGAGTTTTTTTTGACTGTAGGATAAAGAGCGATGAAAAGGAGATGGGAAGAGGTACACTACCCAGAGCATGGTAACCAACACCCAAAGGCTCAAGGAACAAAACCACATGATGAAGGAAACATTCTAAGGGTGATGAGGGTGTGATGAGGTAAGATTTATGAATATAGTGTGTGATGAGGTAAGATCTATGACTGTGGATCTTTTTTTATTGATCATCTAAAGATATAAATGATCTAACAGTGAAAGACAGTCAATTGATATTTAATTTGGGGTTGCCATGAGCATAAACCTTTGCCTTATACTATTATTATGAGGTATTTATTATACTAAATTTCTGTTAGTATAAGGTAATGCCAGTTTAGCGACTGATTCCTGAATGACAGTTTAGCTTCATCAGACAGATGTACAGTTTCTTAAACAAGCAGACTTTTAGACTCAACTCTAGAAATTCTGATTTAATAGGTATGGTTAAGCCTAAAAATCTATTTTACAAGTTTCCTAGACACTACTGATGCATAACTATACTTCGGAACTGATAACCTGCTATCAAGTCACTGGTCAACTGGGAAGTATTTATCCAATACTAAATTAGTCATGATGATTTTTTTCTTCCCTTTATTTTATTATTTTTTTCTATCACCACTTATTCCTATTTTTAAGAAAACTTTAGAATACATGTCTGCATCCTACATGATTCATCTTGATAATAAGACTCGTCAGATTATAACCACCATGAGATGTGGGATAACGTCCATCCGATTCACTTTTTTCCCCTTAGGAACCAGCATTGGTATTTCACAGGCAATATGCATTTAATAAATGAACCAATCAGCAAATTGTTGAATAAAATAATATTTAACTTCCAAATGACTTTCTCACGCTGCCAAAAGGACAAATCAAGAAGTGGAGTTCTTTCATTCATTCTTTCATCAAGCCACAAAGCCACAGATATTTATTGAGGGTTTATTGCATCATAGGCACTATGTGATACACTACCGATGTAGCAGTGAATAAAAGTATCTATATTCCCTGTGGTTATACTCATAAACAGTGCTTATTTCTAATGAAAAATAAAGCCTTTTGAATCTCCAAAATGAGAGGCATTCTTTCAGTATCCAAGTGTCTGTGTTTTCCACAAAGGTGACTGTTGTGCAGCTGTGAGTCACTGCAGTAAAATCCCAGACAACATTTCATGTTCACTGTGACTTTTATAGCTGAAGTTTGGAACCTGGTTCATTTATCATATGATCTGTGTGGGGCTGAATGCCCATTTTCTCATAAGAGAAAATTTCAGTGAATCCCCTCAGAGGCAAAGCTTTCAAATCCATAACCTCGTCACCAAAATACATTCTCCACCAGCTCTTTGGTTTATTAAACAAAGGATTTTTAAAAAGCAATACTTAAACACACACAGGCGCACTAATGTTTTCCTAGCCATGCATGCAGAGGTATTGCATTCAGGTCGAAAAGGATATGAAGAGAAGATTGGCTTAGGGAAGCAGAGCAACCATGGGATTGTAAATGACAGAAACTGTCAAATCAGATTAGACACTAATTTCAATCTATTTCCTATCTCTGGAGTATTGTCATGGGAAATTGTTAGAAACAGACCAGGCATCTTATTTCCGTGAGAGGAAGATGAGCCGTTTCCTCATTGCTTTCTTAGAGAATCTTATCAGAAAAACATCTGCCCCTAAACTTTCAGTTTTCTGCAGATTTTTATGTCATTTTCTTGGCAAGCTATATTCTTTGAAACTGTCCTGTTTATCATTTTGGAAATTTTGTGAGTCTCTCATCCCTGCCTGAAACGGGGGTTCTTAAATGGATTTAAATTTTTAAATATCCAAAGGAGTTCTAAACAATGGGCATAAGCACATGGTGACATTGTGAATAAAGAAAACCAAACCTTTTTCATGTGCATTTTTTGTGAGAATCGGAGCATTTTCATACTCCTCTACTTAAATATGGAAACGGTGAAAGGAATATATTCTACCTAATTCATAGCCTCAGTTATAAACCTGTTTTACTTTACTGCGGGGTGGGGGAGAGGTTCTTAGAAAATTGTTTGACAGAAATGAAATGTATTTTCATTATAGATTAAGAAAAAGAAATTTTCATATAACGAGACCTCAGTACACCAGGTAAAATACTCAGTGGATCTTACAGTTTGTTTGCAATAGGAGATAATAGTGAAAATTATCCCTCAATTATTTAAACTAAACCCTTAATTTTCTTTAGGGTTTTTACATTCAATTTGAACATTTTACTAATAATTTCAATTAACCAAATCACTCATTTGTCATAACCTGAGCAAAGGAGCTGACATGTCAGATTGAAATTTTATTTATTTATTATTTGAATTGGAACTTTCAATTCAATGAATGTTTATCAAAGATCAAAGAAAAGTCTGACTCATTCCAGGAGGACTCATTTTGTCTTCAGTGAGGCATTACGTAGTTTTGTGTGTGTTTGTTTTTTACAACGATCTATGAACAGCGAACCAACACATGGCCTCTCCTAAACCGCCCAGCAGCGTGCTCTGAAAAGCACTGATCTTATTAAAAAGTGATGAGCAGATATGTCGGTGTATAAATGTCATACTCACTTTGTTTCCTTGTGCTTAAATAGATTTTAAGCAGGGAAACTTACCATCTGAATTCCAAAGTAGCTATCTCTTCATAAGTACTTGCAATATCTGAGCTAAATTTGGCTCGAACCCTCGACTATTTTATAAGGCGAATGTAAATATGAAAGAAAAGGTACCTCAAATGTTTCAGAACCACCAGCACAGGTTAAAGTTCTGCTTGGAATTTTCTAGAGTGTGTTATTGTTTTTCTGACACAGCAGTAAAATGTGATTTTGAATAATATGAAGCATATCTTTTTATGACATAATTGATGTTAGACCTCGAGACAGATCATTCAAACTGTAATTGGAGCCAATGGAAAGTGTAGGAAGCCTATGACAGATTTCTCTTCCAAATCCATTTACCGTAAACTTGGAAAGATCACATGGAGAATGAGTTAAAATCCAGTAAGATCAATGCCGTCTGCACTTGAGCGCAGAGAGTCAATCAATGGAAGAGATGATTAATTAGCCACTTATCTTCTACCTAACCCAGGAAGCTCTCCGAATGTGAATTTTCCAAGGCAGCAGTGAGGATGCGAGAAATGCTGAAGAAGTTGTTGGAAATGTGCTTGAATGGACGTGAGGAAAGTTTAATTGAAAACTAAAAAGGTGCTTTTCGGCAATTCAAAAAGCAGTGGTAAATTATTCTGTCTAAACCAACATGCCTTTGATGAGACGCAGTAAGCCCACCTCCACTCCGGGTGCCTCACTGGCGTGTAATCAACAGAGGAGCCAGAAAGATCTATTTAGCATACAAGTCACACCATGCTCCTTGTCTGCGCCCAACTATTCACCAGCTGTCTTCTCGTTCAGGGTTAGCCCCAGATGCTTGGGGCCTACGAGATGCGGCAGAGCCTTTGCCGCGCCCCTTCCTGACCTTCCCGCCCCACTCCCCTCCCCTCTCCCCGTCTGCCCTGGCCTCTGCGCTCCTCCTTGAACACAGGAACCAAGATCATGGTCTTTGCTGTCCTGCGGCCCTGAGCTGCGTGGCTCGCACCTGCGCCTCCTTCAGGCTTCGCTCCCCTTCTCAGTGAGCCCTGTCCTGAGCGCTCTACTTGACAACTGCAGTCCCCCTGCCCCCCGCACATACAGCCCGCGCCTCCCCGCCCTGCTTCACTGTTCCCCATTGATATGGGGATCACCACGGACACGAGGCGCCGTGGATCTCGCTTTCTCTACCTAGAAGGAAAAGTACTCAAGGGCAGATCTGTTCTGTTTGGTCTCTGCCGCAACCCCGGCACCTAGAATTCTTGGCAAATACGTGCCCAATCAACGCTTTTGTATAAATAAATTAATGAGAACCACAAATTTCAAATGCTCTGGGAATATCAGCACAACGATTAACTGTGTTTCGCTCATTTCCAAATGTCGATTTCCAACCTCAGGGTCTCTCGTCACTTCCCAGGAACGTGGTCTCCTGCCTGTTGCTACTGTATCTCGATTTTCTCCTTCTCTGAACCTTCAGTTTACCGATAAAACCTTTTCCCAGCCAGTTCTATCCAGGGGCCTTCTTGGAAACTCCATCACATTATAACTCACATAATGTCCTCGGTCCTATGCTTGTTACTCCAGTCCATGCTCCCATTCATACCCATCCAGCCTGTTTCTACAGACTTGACATCTGGTCACTTTACCCTCATTTCTCCCGGAATCAATCTAGTAAAGTTGATGCTATGCTTTCTAAAAGCATAGCTATTTTGATCTTGTCATACTGAATAGAAATGCATGCAGATGAATACAAGCGTAAAATGTACCTTCCCCAAAATACTACCCTTATTTTGTCACATGCTTAAAAGTATATAACTCAAAATTTTAATACCCTGTAAACCTTTAAACACAAGCCTTCTACAAAGTATCCCAACCGTATCACTGTCTACTTTCCTTCTTTTTAACCATAAGCCTCTGCTTTTGCTAACGTATCCTGAGACTCCACATCAAAGGAAACCATGTGCATCTCCATCTTTATCTTATTTGGAAGACTGATGCCATCTCCCCTTCTACTTGCCACGCATCTAAATCCCATCTAACTTTCAAAGCCCTGCGAAAGATGCATCTCCTCTTGGAAATAGAACATTTCCAAAAATACGTATAAAATACATGCAATGTCTTAGGGTGTTCTCCCAGGCACATCATTGGACACATGTTTAAAAGACAGAATGTCTTTCCTTGAGCAGTTTCATACTGTAAAATTCAAGAAAAGGTGCATTTCCAAAAGTTTTCCATGGGTTTCTGTAGTTATTATCACCTGTATTAACAATTTGGCTGTTATACATTTATATTTATCTGCATTGATCAGTTTATTTTTCACTCATTCAGTACATATTTATGGGGTCTCTACTACATGCCTGGCACCATTCTAAGTAAAGATATATCCATGAACAAAATGAGGTCCTCCCCTCAAAGAACTCACAGCCTAGTGGGTGGAGACAGCTAGTAAGCAATAAGTAAATGCTTTATTGGTATAAGTCGTATACGCATGTGTAAGTTGGTGATAAATGCTATAGGGAAAAATAAAGTAGGGAAATGGAATGAGGTGAACATGGATATTTTATATTAGGGGGTTAATTACCTAATATTTACCTAATATTTACTAATATTTCAGCAGACCCCGACAGAAGTGAGTGAGCCACAGTGACATTTTGATAGGAGTAACCCAGGCAGTGGAAGAGCAAATGGGAAAAAAGACCGAGGCAAGAGTGCACATGGTGTTTTCAAGAAGCCATCGTGGGTGGGCAACGAGGGAAACGGAGAAGGAGCTGAGAGTGGATCAGGGAAGGTCGTGCAGGAGTGAAGTTTTCAGGCTGCTTCCCCAGCTCCCACGTGAAGCTCTATGAGCACAGAACCATCTTTCACATGCACTTTTAAATCCCCCATGGAATGTGCAGTGAGACCTCGTTTAATAACATTAACTGCAACAACAAACTGCCATTTGAACACAAAGAAACATGTTGCAAATATCTTGAGATTCTTCAAATGAGAACAATTTACTCTGGAAACATGAACTGCACACCGATTGAATTACCCTGTCTGTCACCAATTAATAAAATGAAAGCCAGAGCAGGAACACTCCTAAAATGTATGATCTTTCTCTTTCTTTGCCATAGTCCCCCTAAAATTACTATATCATTCTAAATCGTTTCCTTTTCATTGTATTAGTTGGGGTTTTACCTTCTTAATTAACCCTTACAGTTTTTTTTAGACACACCATCTGCAACTACAGACTGTCCTGTGTCTCAGAGGTTAGCGTGCAGTCAGTCATCCCTTAAACAGACACAGAATGAGTGCCAGGTGTACTGTGCGGATACTGACCTAGGCGTTGGGATGCAAAGACACGGTGCAGACTTGAATACAGACATTGGAATTAGAGAGTCCAGTCGGATTTGGAGTTCCTTTTTTAGCTGGGAGACCATATTCATGAAAGAAGGATAATAACAGTAAACTCAGAGAACTAGTGACGCCTAAGTAAGAAAATCCATATAAAGTGTTGATCATAGGCCTCCTGTACCATAGTAAAGGCTCAATAAATATCAATTGTTAAAATAAAAAGTTATTGTAAATAATAATTATATATTTAATATACTATTGTTTTGCTCATATAGAAGGCAAGTAAGACACACAACTTAAACTTTACTATTTCTCTATCCCCACCTTGGCCCCCGAGCTTTGTTCTCAGTGATATTTCCACCTGAACATTGACCTGGGGCCTACAATCAATAAATCTGGAACAAAACTTTCAACGTCACATTGATAAATTATCTGCTTTATGATATATAGTATTTCCAGCATTACCCATATATCTGTAAAGCACTCACAACAAAAACAAGGTACGGGAATAGCTTTCTAAAGGATCTTTCTGCCTCCGGCCTGACTTTCCTCTAATACGTGCACTACCTCCTCTGACATTTGTAGTCTTTATTATTGCTGTTGTATGAATGAATTAATAAAGAAAGCAAAGCAAGCGATGTGCTAAAAATGTCAGGCTGGCATAAAAAAAGAAGGAAGTCCTGCCATTTGTGACAACATGGGTGAACCTGGAGGGCACTATTCTACATGAAATAAGCCAGACGCAGAATGACAGGGACTGGATGATCTCGCTTATATATAGACTCTACGAACATTGAACCCACAGAACCAGAGAGGAGAGCAGTGATTGTCAGGATGAGGGGAGGAGGAGGGACACTGGTCAAAGTGTACGCACTTATAGTTATGAGATGAGTAAGTTCTGGGGATCTAATGTAAACATAGTGGCCAAAGTTAATAAGATTGTATTGTATACTTGAAATTTGCTGAGAGGTAGATCTTAAGTGCTCTGACCACACACAAAAAAAGGTAAGTATGTAAGATGATGAATATGTTAATTACCTTGATGTGGTAATTGTTTCTCAGTGTATAGATGTTTATCAAACCATGTACGCTGTCAAAAAGAAAAATGAAAAAAGGCTAGCAGACACACTGGGTTCTTTATTATTAAATTACATGCTTTTTGCTAACCTGGTTTCTCTGAGTGGAAACTCTTGGAACAAGCGTCTCTTCGGCCAGCCTGCCACCAGCTTACCTGGAGTGAAGGTGATTAGCTGCCTCGGGCAGGTCACCTGGCTACAGCGATAGAGGTGAGACGATGCTAAGCCATCTTCCTTGCCTGGGCTACCATGGGAAGGTTTTGCTTTAGGTTTTCTCCACCTTCTCTGTTAGGGACCTTTCCTTTCCTTTATTACTTGCATCTAAAATCATGGTTAAAATTTTTGCTTTGCCTTTTGCCCACTTATTTAGGAATTTCCATAAACAATATACTTTGCAAGTTTGATTTGGAAAGCTAAAATGCCCATGTTTAATATTGAATTGTTCTAAAAACCTCAAGTAAGAAGCATAATCTAATATAATTCCAAAACATTTTAAAACCATGAGCTAAAATGTCCATTCATAACTATAGAAGAAAAATATGTCCTTATCACCTTAAATGTCCTGGTATTTTTTGTTTCTTTTAACCTAATAATAAATAAACATAAAACTAATTGGGACATGTGATATCTCAGTGTGACAATGATGCACATTAATTTTCTATTTCTTTTATTTGGCTTATTTTTTCAGTTTGGCAAAAACAAAGGCTAAGATCAAAAGAAATAACTTGAGAAAGTCTTGAGAATTATGCTATTTCAAAATACTTTTAACCATTCAAATAGAGTTTATAGTTATTTAGTAAAATTATAAATTAATTCATTACTTTATTGTGGTTTTTAATATAAGCATAGTAAGCAATGTGAAATGAGTTTGTCTCCATAATTCCTTCATTCCATATGTGATGAAAGCAAGATCTGTCTTTAGAAATGAATGGCTAAAGCTACATAATTGAATAAAATCTTTATTATAGCTGCTGTTGTTATCAACATGTCACAGTTATATTAATAGGCTCTCTTGTCCTTTCTCCTGAGGTAAAAACTTATAAAATTCTTACTCCAGAAATTAATTCTGCTCTCCTATCACTTAGCGGAGGTTCTTTTGTTTCTTTTCTTCTTACAGTGCCTGCCTATTTCCCTATCACCCTGCAAAGCATAGTATATGGTACTTGAAATCCAGAAAATTTGTTTGAATTTGAAAAGCTCTCCCTTTTACCAAGTAGCTTTAAATAAGATGCTGGTCCTAAGGAAATGCTCTAGAATGGGGAATGGTAATTCCCACTTTTCACATTTTTCTTTTTTTATAAATATTTTCTTTTTGATGCTATCTTATTTTATTTATTATTTTTTAAATATATCTTTATTGATTTCAGAGAGAGGAAAGGAGAGGGAGAGAGACAGAAACATCAAAAATGAGAGAGTCATTGATCGAGCCCACAACCCGGCATGTGCCCTGACCGGGAATCGAACCCCGATCGCTTGGATCCTAGGTCAATGCTCAACCGCTGAGCCATGACCGGCTGGGCCACATTTTTCTTATGTACAAAATATTTATTGCCAATTCTGTAGTGTATATATACAGTGAAACATTATTCCACCTTAAAAAAGAAGGAAATCCTGCCATAGGAGACAACATGGATGAACCTGGAGGACATTATAGAAGGGAAATGAGTGAGTCACAGAAGGCCAAATACTGCACGAGTTACCTAAAATAGTCAGGCCCATAGAAGCAAAAAAGAAAATGGGTTGTAACAATTTTTCTCGAAAGTTTCAACCAAAGCAGCGTATTTATAGAAGCAAAGAAAAGAATGGTGGTTGCCAGGGGCTGGGGTGGAGGAGTTGCTAATCAACGTGTGTAAAAATTTCAGTTATGCAAGATGGGTAACTTCTAGAGATCTAAATTTGTTATTGTTGTTCCTATAGTAACAATACTGTATTGCAGACTTAAATATAGTTATGAGAATAGATCTCATGTTAATTGTTCTTACCAAATTAAAAAATTAACGAGGCTGGGTAGTAAAATAAAAATTTTAAAAAGACAGGGCCGTAGCACCTGACTTCAGTCTTCTTTCTGTCCATTTCTTTCCCCACATCCCTCCTCCCTTTTCTAGCCATAAAAAATGTCAGAAAAGCTTGGGAAAATGTAAAGGACAGAGCTACAACTCTCTCTAAGGTGCCAGGAGCAAGTGATGTGCTCTATCAATTTTTCTCAATATTTTCTACGAAAGCAAGTACACCAAAGTCCTGTGGAACTGACTAATTAAATGTACCACAGGGTGTTAAATGGCCCATTCTGAAGCAGACTATTATAAAGTTCAAAGTGTGGTATTTTAGCCCTGCCGGTGTTGCTCAGTGGTTGAGCGTCGACCCATGAACCAAGAGGTCACTGGTTTGCTTCCCAGTCAGGGCACCTGCCAGGGTTGCTGGCTCGACCCCCAGTAGGGGGCGTGCAAGAGGCAGCTGATCGATGATGTTTCTCATTTTAAAAAAATTGTTATTTTATAGCTTTCAAGTGAATGTGGATTTTGCATTCTATAGTCTGTGCTACATTTGTATCGATGTAGGTACTATATAGGTATCGATATATTGTTGCCTCACACAACTGTTGAGTTTTCAAATTCACAATCTTTGAAAAGTTACACCATGTTTTATATGACTTTTTTTCCCTATATAATGAATTTTCACCCAAAATACACAAAATAAGTATACTATAAAGAGTGTTATTTCTGGAATATAGCTCGAGGCAGGCATAGTGAATTTACTTCCCTCTGTGGGTCACATATGAAAGAAATACGCCCCGTGTTTGAATGACCTCCAAATGCCTTTATTTGGGCGCATACACCAAGCAAAAGGAGCAAAGTGGGAGCGCAGGAGCTACTGTGTGTAAGTGCCGTTTCCACCGGTTTTAAAAGTCATCTTTTTCCGCCTTTATTTTGCCCTAAAGGTATTTCTCTCTTTCGCCTTAATCGGTGAAAAACAAGAAATCAAGAGCAAATACCTCGAGAAGGGTGGCTGACTACTCAGAGCTCACCGTGCCTCAAACGGATCGTCTCTGCACGTGTTTCTTCACGGGTTAAGGCGACACAGGGGAGGTGCCAGCTTCTGCCTGGAACAGTCTGGAGCATCGGAGCGCCTGCCTCTGTTGTAGCATAAAAATGACATGCACTCTGACCCAGAGCTAAGCTCGCCCAGCTCAGGTCCTGGGAAAGTCTACCCTGGCACAGAAATGAGTTTGGGCGTATCTTTGAAAGGAGCCCTTGCTGAAAACCCCGTGGGCAGTCGATCACCCTGGTCGGCCTCTGTGTTTTTAATACTCACTCTAGCGAGTGCTACTGGGACAGCTCCTATCACACTCGGCCCAGCCGTGGAATCAGCCGTCTACACCCCCGGTTGTCCTACGAGGTACCTGGGCTCCTGGAGATTAGACAGGCTGTGTCAACTTTCTGTTTTCTTATCAGCCAGCGCGGGAGTGTCTTGAACAGTGTTTCATGCATAATGGCTAGAAAAAATGATAACTGAATGAAAACGTGCGGCTGCTAATTCGGCGAGGCGACGAGAGGCGCCCCTTCTTGGGGAAAGTGAGGCAGCCGGTGCTCTTGCCCGGACACGGCGGGCGCTGCTTAGGGGCCTGGTGCTGCGCCGGGGATTTCGAGGTCTCAAAAGGCCAGTGGACTGCTGAGATTGCTTTTACAAAAATCAGGAGCACCAGCCACTCCTTATTTCATTTTACGGAAGAAACGGCCTCTCCTCCCTTCCGAACAGCTACTTGAGCTTGTTCAAATGTGTTTACCCGAGACTTCGAGGGGTTTTATTTCTTTTCTGTTCATCTTTCCCCCTCTTTTCTTTTTGCGTTTTTCCTGATTCTTCCCTCAGAGTCACGCAAGGGACAGCAACTTTGTCTCTTACATCACTGACCATTCATTTCCACCCCATCCCTTTATTTTTCTAAAATAACGAGAGTTTGGAAGAACTCTAAGTCCCGCCTCTTTTTTTCTCACCCTCTCGCTTTTCCATACGGTTTCGCCGTTTGGCACAGGCTGGGGACTTTTACCGAGACTGCCCAGTAGTATTGTTCGAGTGAACACATATGTTCACCGTCCTGCAGTGCTTGCTTTGACCCTCACGTTCCTTCAGGGGTCTGATAATATGAAGCGCCTGCCGTTCGTGTTTTCGTTTACCCCTCCCCTGAGGTCAGCCTTGTTGCCCGGGATCTTCCTCCCCCGGCCCATTTCTTAGCATCTTTGTCATGGGCTCCTTGTTGGAAACAGTGACGGTGACTGTGAGAACGAAAACAACACTGAATATTTATAGGTCATTTTAGACGCTACAAAGGGTGAGAGAGATGGATTCCCACTTCCCAAACTACCTGCCAAACCCTAATCACAGATGCCGTCGTATGGATGCGTATATATCGGACTTTACTCCACCTTTTCTTTCTACTCAGAATTTTCCTTCTAACAAAAGTGGCCATGCTCATGTCACCGCCTTGTATTCCCCGTCAGCCCGGCGAGGAGCTGGCGGGGCTGGCGGGGACGCTGCGCGGCCCGAGTTCCCTGCACACTCTCCTCGGCAGCAAGCGCTGGGCTGGGCGCCCTGTGCACTGTTCCCACGCGCCCTCGGCACTCCTCTGAGGAAGGCGCGTCGCTGCCCCATTGTGCAGGCTGGGAAAGAGGTGACACTGAAATTCTGCTCTGTGACATTAGCACGCCTGCATCCTTGACAGCTACACTCTCAGGCTCCTCTCGGTCTGCCAGGGCGCCTCCCGTGGCATGTCACGCTCGCCCTGAACCTGGGTCACGACGTGAATCAAAAGGCAGGTTGTCCTCTACCCTCTATCCCAGTGATTCGCAATCTTTTCCATCTCATTCCACATATAAACTAATTACTAAAATTCTGTGGCACCCCCAAAAATATATCTTTTGCTGATCTGACCAAAAAAAAAAAAAATGCATAATTTTGATTCATACACACCGGAGGGCTGTTGTTGTGTTGGCTGTTGCCATTTTTTTTTTTGACCATCTAAAGGAGAAGAGGTCAGTGCCCTTGACTAAATAGTCAGGTACTGCATAGTTTGTTTGTTTGTTTCTTTTGTTTTTTTGTTAATCCCCACCCAAGAATATTTTTTCCATTGATTTTTTAAGAGAGTGGAAGGGAGAGAGAGAGAGAGAGAGAGAGAGAGAAACATCGATGTGAGAGAGACACATAGGTGGGTTTCCTCCCATACCCACCCTGATCGGGGCTAGGAAACAAATCTACAACCCAGGTACATGCACTTGACCAGAAATCAAACCTGTGACCCTTTGGTCCTCAGACGGATGCTCTAACCACTGGGCAATGCTGGCCAGGGCAAGGTATTGCGTGTTTTAAAAATTCTTGTGGCACACCGGTCAAAAACCGTTGCTCTATCCCATAGCATTTTACTACACTGTTATTTTTAATTCAGGTAACACATAGGATATCAAGATATATAAAGTGTATGTATGATCAACATTTCAAAGAGACATATGAATTCAAATAAATCTATTACGTGAAAACAGAATTGTAAGTGTATTTAGGAAGTCTAGGCCTCTGCCGATCCTTGCACAGTGAGCCATTTTTAACCAGGAAAAACCTCGCCCAGGGATGGAGATTCCCAAGCTATTTGAGTAATGGGAGGGAAGATAATGCACTTGGAGACCTGAGAGGGACTGAACATGTGTTGCTCAAGGTGTAGTTTGGAGGAAATGGTCTAAGGTGTCACATGATGGAGGGAAGAGTCCACATTCCTTCTGGGAAACTCCCATAAATCACTTTGCAGGAAAGCTATTGTAACCTTCCCCAAGCCCGGCGCGTGTGTTCCTCGTGAACCCTACGGCATCTGCCGTAATGAATGGATGCTCTCCACCCGGCTATGCTTAAAACAGTCTCGCTACTGGGGAATATCCCAGACATTAAGAGCTCAACGAAATAGTCTCTGCCTCGTTTAGTCATTCCAAACAGGCTCCTGACATCTGAAATTAGAAATAAAGGGGCTGAAGCACTTCAAAGAAAACAAATCCCACTGATATCCCCATTTCCCAATGAAAAAGAAATAATATTTCAGCATGGCAGCTGCTCCAGATTCCAAAACAAGCCGCATGCTTCATGACAGCTGCTGACACGAGCAATTTCCTCAGATTAAATCTTTTAGCATTCTTCGTACAGAAGTAGCCGAGTCTTTCCCTGAGGACTGAATTTGAACTTGAAAGATGGTCCTACTCGGTCCTCTCAAATAACAAAAGCAACAAACCAATTAACGTATTAAACAATCGACAGCACATGAATGAAGTAAGTACACAATAAAAGAATGCTGAGAAATTCTCTGAAATTTTTCTTGGAGAGAAAAAATAAAATAAGATAAAATAAAACATTTTCTTGGGCTGTCATCACAATCGAACAATCTGCCCTCTTGAGAAGTATCTAGCACTCTACCTCTGAGAATCCAGGCCCAGCAACCGTGGCATCTGAAGCTTATTAATTCACCTTCCCATATCCAGCCCTTACTGCTCATAACTCATACTGGTCATGCATAAAAACCACACAACATACTCGATTTGATTTAAATTTTAAAAGGTGTTCAAAGTATTTTAAAAAGCACTGAATAGTCCTGGCTAGTGTGGCTCAGTTGGTTGGAACATCGCCCCATACACCAAAAGGTTGAGGGTTCAGTTCCCAGTCAGGAGGCAACAGATGAATGTCTCTCTCTCCGCTCTCTCTCTCTAATCAATTTTTAAAAATAAATAAATAAATAAAAGCACTGAATAGCATACTGAAATACATGTAAATACTGGAGATTCCTTCTGCTCTGGAAGATTGAAAATAAACATAATTAATGGGAAAGAAATGGCACCCTTCAGAAAAGAAAAGCACAGATGCCTAACGGGAATGGAGCCGTGTTTGCCAGAAATGTGAAAGTCTGAAGTACAAGTTCCAGGAAGAAAACAACAGAAGCTTTGTCGCCCAGGCATTCTGCTCTGGAAATGGTTCAGACAACCTCAGGTGCTGATTTCCTTGGAACACAATTTCAATGTAGAATACTTTTCCAAGATGGATGGATTATAATAAGCCTCAATCCCAAATCTTTATCTCAGAAAGAAAGCTGTGTTCCTGTTTAGCAGAGGTATTTAGTCCTTAATGAAATGTAAAACGATACACCTCAGTTTGTTTTGATTAATAAGAAACCACGTATCGAAGGCAAAGATTTGGCTAGAACCTACGTTGCTCCGATCTTATCTTAGGTCTCTTTTACACCTTGCTCTTTTTTTCTGAATGCTGACCTATTCAAAAGAAAGCATACACATAAATTATTTTAATTACAATTAATCAGAAATAAGTGTCCTAATTAGAATTAATCAAGGGCCATCTTAGATGAAAGGGAGCAATAAAATGTGTATCGTTTGGCAATAAACAAACTGAGCTGAGAAAAAAATGGATAGTCTTTAGTTTGTTTACTAAAATATTATGTATGGCATACAGACAGCTTGAAGGGAATCCGAGCAACATTTCTAGATTCTGTGGAGGGGATGGACTACAGACACCGAGGTGTATCCCACATTAGAATTCCAGGTTTGAAATAAAGACCACCCCGTTCAACTACCAGCCTAGGGTCTGAATCCCCTGTCTAACACCTTTTTCCATGGTGTTACCTAACATATATTTGAATGTATTCATTAGAATTCTTTGCTAGTAGCAAGTCATAGAAACCAACTAATTAGCTTAAATAATAAAGATACTTTATTGGTTCGTATAACTATGGTTCTGAAGTTGGGCTTCAAGGAAGTCTTACTCGGTGGCAAAACAAGACCACCATGGTCGCACCATCTATCCATGTCTCTATTTGGTGGCAAAACAAAACCACCATGGTCGCACCATCTATCCATGTCTCTATTTGGTGGCAAAACAAGACCACCATGGTCGCACCATCTATCCATGTCTCTATTTGGTGGCAAAACAAGACCACCATGGTCGCACCATCTATCCATGTCTCTATTTGGTACTCCACGGTGTTCAGTCTTCCTAAAGGGAACTCCTTACAGTTAGCAAAGAGCCAGCAGTCCCTAGGGTGACATGCTGCTTTCTACACACCCAGGAGGAACATTTTCCTGTCAATCAGCGTGACGTTCCAGGCCTGCTATGACAGGCTGACTTAAGTCACATGCTCATTTGATAGCCAATAACTCAGGCCCAAGAGTTGAATCAGGGTTTGGCTCAGCCTTCATTGTGGGCTCGGCTCTCAGAGCCGGGCTTTAAGTTAGCTTTGCAGGGACTACATGGATTCTCAGTGATGAATCACAAACTCTGAGGGAAAGTGGAGGAGAGAGAATGCAAAGCCACACACTAAATGTGTCCGACGATAGTGGGGTCACTGTTTCCTCCTGTCTTTGGGTATAGCTGAGAGCCAGAAAGTATAGCAAGTATTGAAGCACTGTAAGTAAAGTCCTAAATAACAATTTCTCCCACCTCAACTTGCCTGAACAAGGCATTAAGATAATCACATCTACATTAAATTTTCATCACCCCGGAAGAGTTCTCTTAAGCAGGAATTTTGGCATGTTACCTTTAAATAGTACTGTTTTTATCAAAGGGACAGCACTGAAAAGATGAGAAGGCCGATGGGTAGACTATGGCTGAATTCGTAGTAAATGTGTAGCTTGCCTCTATCTGAGCTGTTGGTAAAGCTGCAGCTGACGCCTGAAATTTGGAGGCTAACAGCCAAATTTTAGTAATAGGGTAACAGATATGTCTTTTTAAAATGTACATGCCCTCATAAAATTCAGAGAATGCCACATTTGCTCGTGTGTATGGTTATTTCCACATGCCAACTAGGATAATTTAGACCACCTAAGTGGTGATTAATACATTCTTATTTTACTTATGACTCTAATGTTACCCCCAAAAATGTGTTTTTATTTGTTGCCTTGCCAACAAAGGATTATTTCCATGACCTGTTAAGCTAGGACATATCCCAAATAATTTGAAAACTAGGAAAACTGAATCCTTCACCTCCCCTTTAGCCTTCATATCATCCCACACAAAATTGCCTGCCTGGTCTATACATTTCTGTCTTTAAATTGAAGCTTTTTAGTGTACATGACTCATTTTCTAATTCAGGTCATGCTTCTCAGGTATACTGTATGAATAAGCCAGGAGAAATTTGATTGTTTGGGGAAAGAAAACCAGAGAGAAGCTTAAAAACTATTCTTTAAAAATAATACTTTAAAAATAAACTCTTTAGACAAGATATTCTTTAATGTAGAATTATAACTGATAAAGCTTGTCGGTTTCTGAAAACAGAGAGCGTCTTTTATTTTTAACCCCCAGGGCTCCGCCCAGTGCTAAGCACAAAGTAGATCTTAATGCATGGTGCACGGTAGACAAATAAACAAGTTTGACAAGCTTTTGATATATTTTGACAGTAAATTTTAACAGATTTCCTCTACTAAACTGTCTAGATGAAAATAGTGATTTGATGACTTAATTTTTTTATACGTCCAAATGCCAAGTGGATGAAATGAAAGACTATCTGGTCAATTACTTCTAGCTGCCAGAAATCTTTTAAAAGCAAGCACTGGATAATGGAGCTGGAGGGGATGACAACTCTTCTGCTGCTTTGGAGCTTGGTATGGCAAATTTGAGGGCATATTTAAATGGTTTCCTTAGAAACATCATCTAAGCTTTACCAGGCCTTATCCCTACACACTTGGTGGCATTGCTTTTACAGAGCGGCATCTGACCTTTTCTGTCATCTATTTTAGATTATTCCACAGCATGGGAAACAAATGGGACTGTATTTGGGGACAGAGATTGACTGCCATATCAGGAAACAACAATGTACGGAATGAGACCTCTCCCAATCCAGAGAAATCTTTGATTTTAACAAGTCTATAGGTGACAATGACTACTCCAATGCCTATTAAATGCTTTCACAACCCCTTCTAGTTCTAAAGTTATATAATTTAATATATGGCCAATACTGAAAGAAGAGCTGTCTTGGTTTGACATGTAAAACAACTTGAAATCATCTTGGGTAAACCCACTACTTCACTATTAACAGTGAACCTGTGAAACTGTAATAAACTATAGTGCAAAAAATTTTTCTTTAGTATTTTACACCATTCAATGGACCATTTTATAAATTTTTGTAGCTATATCATACTAATAACAAGTGTTTGACTACAATGATAAATGTTTTGTTTGTGTGTTTTTTAATGAAATAAAAATGTACTTTTGTTGTTAATCATACCTCTACTTTCAATCCATGTGTATTAATACTCTCAACTGATAATATAGTTGTGAATTACATAGAAAGTTATTGCCTATATACCATTCCATCTTCCACTACTCTTTGTGAAATCACAAAATGTATCATTATTAAAATATAAGATTTATTGTGTGAATAGGTAACACCTTTAGACAGTGCCAACTGAACAGTCATCCCGTGTATATAGTTTACAGCCGTGACCTGTATTTTCGATAGCAGAAAGGTAAGAGGGTCTGAATTAGAAGATGAAATAAAGCAAGTCCACACAGGCTTACCAAAGACAAATGTTTCTCACAGCTGGTATTCCTTATAAGCCTTAACTTGTGTGGAGAAATAAAAAGTCTAGAATATGGGGGCTTGAGGACGACATAGTACCATCTGTCATTTAACTGCTGGGTTCTGAACCTCACCAGGCAGCTCATTCCCATGTCCTTGCACCTTTGCAAGCTCATAACTTGTTTGGGCCAACAAACTTGGTTTGTACTTGTAGTCCTACCATTAATCCTGTTACATAAAAACAAGTCTGTCTAGCCGCTAAACAATTTAATGACAAGACAGAATCTCTTTGTAGCCAGTGCACAATTATGAAGTTGTGCTGCTCAGAAAGAACACTTGAACACTGGCATCTCTTGCTCAATTTTTTTTTCAGAGTACTTTAAATTCAGTCAACTTGTTACTGCCACATTCTTGATGAGACATGTAGATAAATGCATAGAGAATAGGAGTTGACTGAGATAGATAGCTATGACAGGAGATAAAACTGAGTTGATGTGGTCTAAATGAAGCCCTTGGAAAATCTTCACATGCTGCTCTCCGAAATGAAATAAGCAACCCAGAGAAAGTGATTTAAGTTACTGCACTTTTTTTCTTAGACGATCTGAGCTACTGAATTTTTTTCTCTTGTATTAAGTTAGTGGGCTGCCCCCCATAAATGCCTATCTATGCTCATTCATAGTCACTAACTGTGTCAACAGCACACTATGCTTCCTTCTAGTCCATCTTTACATATATACACACACACATTCCTTATTTGATTTTTCTTTAATTTCTACTGTAAGCATTTTTATGTCTTGTCATCATCTTCATAATTGTCCCTATTAATGGCTGCAAAATATTCTATCCAGTTAATAGATTTACCATTGGCCCTTTCCAGTTATTTCTGATACTCTGAGATAGGTAACATTTTTGCATGCAAATTTTTCCAATTTTAAGTTTCTCCCCTTAAAATAAGTGTTTAGACATGTTGTTATTCAGAAAAAGACTACTTATCAATTTTATAACTTTTGGAAGTTATTGTCATGTTTCTTCCAAGGAGAGTGGATTGATTTTCACTGACACAAAAATATAGGAGTGTTTTGTTTTCACTATATCTCACTAGGGGATGACATTTTTCCCTAGGATTTCTCTTAATAAGAGCTATCATGTATTTAGTACTTAGAGATGTCAGACACTACAATGAATGTTTAGCTGTATAATCTTACTTAATCCCAGAACAACTATATGAAGTAGATGCTATTTTTATTTCCATTCCAGAGCTGAAGCAACTCAATCCAGAGAGGCTTAGTAAGTTGCCTAACTTCACATAGTCTTTAAGCAGAGAGTCAGGCTCATCTTAGGTGTGACTGGCCAAAACTCATGCTATTAACCTATAGATTGTGCTGCCTATATTTCTTACATATAAATTGTGTGTTCAAACATCTATTTATGTATTGGTCATGTTTTATTGTTAATCTATATTTCTATAGGGCATGCAATAATACGTCAACCTGCTTTTTCTTTCACATTCCAAAATCAGTGGTCCACTATGTAAAATCTACTGAGAATATTCACATTACTCCCAAATACACTACATGCTTCCTATTTAGCCATAGAAAAGCACTGCTTCAGTTTAACCATAAATATGAAGTAAGCTATTTATATTCCTAATAGACGGTACCATTAGCCTGGCCTCGTGGCTCAAGGATTGAGCATTGACCCATGAACCGGGAGATCACTGTTCGATTCCTGGTCAGGCCACATGCCTGGGTTGCAGGCTCGATCCCCAGTGGGGGCATGCAGGGGGCAGCCGATCAGTGACTCTCTCTCATCATTGATGTTTCTCTCTCTCTCTTCCTTTCCCTTCTTCTCTTTGAAATTTTTTTTTTTTTTTAAAGTACCATGACATTCCAAAAAAGGAAATGTTTTTAAAGAGTTATACCTCATCACTAATGACTTAATTTGGGGAGGTGGATTTCCAAAGCTATTTATAGACTCTAAAAAACGAGTAAAAAGAAAAAGCTAGAAACAGGTAATCAGACCTTAAGCTTAATTAGCACTTAGCTTATTTTTGAAACCCAGCACTAAAGTCAGAAAAAATAAATCAAATCCATTTTTAAAATACTTACACAAAATTGCTTCAGATTTTTTATTAAATATTTATAGAGTTTTAAATTCTACCTACAATTTATTTTCTCTTGGTGAATAAAATCCCTCTGTATTTGTGAGCCAGATGCAATGCTTCTTATGGCAGCATTTGATAGAATTTAAAATAATGATTATATAGTTTATAACAACTTATATTAAACTGTTCCAATGGGTTTCAAAATGCCTCAGTATTCAAAATGAGGTCAATAGATATACGCATATCTGAACAAATAAAAAGTCAAGAAAGTATTCCTACATGTCTAAAAATTTTATTGGAAAGACAATATTCATAGAAACATTATATATATGCAAAATCCTAAAAACAAAACAACTGTCCATAGTTAAGGGAATGGATAAGTACTTACTGGAGGCATTCCTATGATAGACTTTTCTAGGACAGTGAAAATGAGTGAGCTGCAGCCTTCCATATCACAAGAAGAATCTTTACCATGTTTTGTAAAAGCAAGTGGCAAAACGATACATTACTCTATGTTAATGATACTACTCCATGTCAATTTAAAAAAAAAAAATGACAAACTGAAAAGTATTTACATCAAATGATAAAGAAAATAAGAGGCTGATTAACTTCTGGAGGATGGTGGGATGGTAGAGAGATTAAAAAAAAACAGACACTTGGGAGACTTCAAAGTTCCCCTCACAGATTTTGAGGTGAGTGTTATTCTACATGCTTATATGTTCATCATTTGTTATTTTATATGTTTGTCATTTTAAATTTTTTAAATGCAAATCCTAATAAGATCTCTTATGTTTGCAAAACAAGGGAGTTAAAAATTATTTTAAAAATAATAACAAAGTAGAGACTTGGCATTACCAAATAAAAATGTAGAAAGAAAATTTAGAAATATATCTTAAATAATAAACCAAATACATTTCAGCTAGAGTAAAAAGTTGGAAAAAAATTTAGAGGGGAGAATTTACAGAAATTTATAGAATGTTCATAGTATCTAGGAACAAATGATCATTTTGTTAGCAAGAGAAAAAAATCCATGAAGACATCATTGCCATGAATATTAACATACAGGGTGGGGCAAAAGTAGGTTTATAGTTGTGAGTACACAAAAGACAGTTTATTCTTTTTTCTTTTTTTTTTTTTTAAATATATATCTTTATTGATTTCAGAGAGAGGAAGGGAGAGGGAGAGAGAGAGATAGAAACATCAATGATGAGAGAGTCATTGATCAGCTGCAGCCAGCAACCCGGGCATGTGCCCTGACCGGGAATCGAACCCTGATCGCCTGGATTCTAGGTCGATGCTCAACCGCTGAGCCACGCCCGGCTGGACGAGACAGTTTATTCTTGATTATTAATTATTGTATTATTTTCCATAAGAACAACTGTAAACCTACTTTTGCTCCACCCTGTATGTTAATATTTTAAACGTCTGGACTGTGTAAGAGAATAAAAAAATAAGAAAATATTTCAACAAATAAGATCAAGTTTAAAGGCATGTTAAAAGTTTTTAAATTTAAAATAATTCTTAAGCACTCTATTAAACGAGTGGAGACTGTTACAGAAACATGCACAGTTACTTAAGGGAGACCTAAAAGATTGCTTTTTTTCAGAATATACTACACTTCTGGATTTTAACTTTTCCAAGACTACTTGTTTTCCAATAGAATTTAAAAACTAAAGAACCACACTGGGAGTAAATAGGCTTATAATTTCTGCTTTATCTTATTTATGCAGCTTCAGATTTCACTCACCCATTAAGGCCAAAAGTCAGTAAATACCAACTGGTTCTTGCCACTAATCGGGAGACAAAGCAGACCTATCATTTTGCATAATATTATGTTTACTCCTATTCCATTTCTTTTGGTGAAGGAAAATATTCTCGTGAAGGGGGATGACCACAAAGACCACGTAAAGTCCATGATATATAATATTGGAAAAAAACACTTGCCATAGTTATGTCATTAAATTATACACACACACAAAAACTACAATGGTGTTTGTTTTTATTGTCTCATGGATTATTTTAGCACAAAACTGTCACTCTGACCCTGAGAGGCAAAATTAAAATATGGTAATTGTGCAGAATGAACCTCAAATTTATACCTCTGAATTCTGAACTTCCCCCCCCCAAAAAAAAAAAAATTAGCCTTAGGTTAAAAGAAAAAAAAATGCTAGAATGCCTACTAAATTAAATTTTAAAATAGAAATGTAAATTAAAGCTAATTACAAATAAACACATTTGATTTCTCTAAGGTTACTCAATAGGGGTATTTACATATAAAGAAATGTATCTTTTTGATTGATAAGTTGCAGATTAACTAATTTGTCCCATCGATATAGGCACAGAACACATTTGAATACTAAATAATTGTTTTATAGATTAATTTTATTTTAATTCCATATCAACAATATTATTTCTTTGAATCTAGTAAATCTATTAGATTATTTTCTGGTAATACCTTCATCTATTGAGTAATTGGAATAGATGAATTCACATATGATTGACTTAGATCATCCAGGAAAGTATTATTATCAATTTTGATTTTTTTATGAGACTAATTAGGTGATCTCACAAGTACCTATAAATAAAGGAGACTCTATGGGGGGGAAAAAGTGTCCCCCCACCTTTTTATATATTGTTTCTCTCTCATTGCCATCCAAGGTTATTGTTAGTCTACATGCTCTATAAGTGGATGTGCTGCTGTATATGGGTGCATTATGATTGGGCTGGGGGAGTGTAGAGAAAGTAGGTTGAATGATCTGGGCGGAATAATGAAGTTCAGGAAGACAAAGGATATAGTTAAGACTCAGTAGGTGAGCTGTGGAATATTCCTGGGAAAATGAAGCTTGAGTTTTGATATTAAAGATTAGTATAATTATTTTCTATATCAAATACATGAAAGATAGTCTAGGAAAGAAGTTATTCTGAAAAACGAAACAAAGGAAATGCTAAAAGTTTAATACACATTAGCAAGCATATGGGATCAGGTAAGTGAAAGTTGGTGACAGGGAATCCATGTGTAGATTAGACTTTAAAGCACCTACAGGAAGGGAATCAATCAGCATTAAGAAAATTGTTCCTTAGGAGGCAAAGCCCAGGACCACCAGGCTTGAGTAAGAGGGGAAGGTTCTACGAAATTGGAGACATGCCTGGAAGGACTTTAGAATACTGAAAAATAGTTTAGAACACTGAAAAGTTTATGGGAGACAGTACTGTATTCGGAGATTGGCATACCAAGACTTTGGCACATGGATACAGATGTGAGGACTTGGGAGCAAGTATTGAACTTGGGGGCGTTGAACTTCAGGAAAACAAACCAACATCCTACTAAGTCATGAACTGAGAACCAATCTAAATTGCAAGGGTAAAGGTAAAATACAGATAGGCTAAAACTTCTTAAAAACACCTCCTGCCTATGTAAAGATTATTACTGGAGGCCGTAGTGAGCATGTAGAAACTTGGGCATATATATTCCCAAGTGGTGGGAAAAGGTTGCAGACTCTTAACTCTAAGAAAAGCCAACCAGCTGCAATTTGTGAGAAACTGCAGGCAGGTCTTGAGAAAAAGCTAGATCTACATCATTTCTCATATCATAAAAAGCGTATTCATTTGCCCACTATGCACTTTGATCTGTGAGGGATCAAGGCTTTCACAGGCGAGTGGGTGAGGCAGAAGAAAACCAACCAACAATGGAATGTGATCAACCCTTCGCTAGAAGAATGGGTGCCCGTGGGAGGGGCACCTACCCACCTGAGAGAATGCTTCTCTGAGGAGGTGAGGTTGGCTCCGCTGCTGCTAAGTAGGCCTTAGATAAGCAAAGGAGTTAGAAAAACCAGGTATATGGCACAGCTACAGTAAAAATAAGTGAAAGTATAGCAAAATCATGGAGCTAGAATATAGTGTAGAATAAGAAACATTTCTTTAACTTAGGAATCTGAATTATAACCCTCCTTCTACCTTACCCAACATCACCCACAACAAACAACTGATTTTGTGAGCTTAGAGAAGTCATTTTGTTAATCTGTGACTAGGTTTTCTTATTGGTAAAATGGGCATTACATCTGCCATACATATCTAATAGAATTGTTTGTAAGTCTCAAAATCTATCATCTATCTATCTATCTATCTATCTATCTATCTATCTATCATCTATCTATCTATCTATCTATCATCTATCAATCTATCTATCTATCTATCTATCATCTATCTATCTATCTATCTATCTATCATCTATCTATCTATGTATCTATCTATCTATCATCTATCTATCTATCATCTATCTATCTATCTATCATCTATCTATCATCTATCATCTATCTATTGCTATTGAAAACATGAAAAACACCATAAACATGTCAGCTTAAGGCTGTTTAATATCTAAATACAGATACGCATAGAATTCCAAAATAAAATAGTGAAATTTTACCCTACGTCCCCCCAAAGATAGTGAGTGAAGGGAAAAATCTAAGGAAATTTGTTTCTGGGAAATGTCCAAAGTGAGGGCATAAATGTCTGAGAATTATCCAGATGGCAGCTATTTCTGACCATGAAAGACTTGGAATACATCTGTACTCAGAAGTTTTAAGGTTCTTATTCCAAGTCCAATTCTCTTTTGGAGGTCTAGGTTAATTATTGCTTGGACCAGATCAACATGGCAAAGCAAACAAATCCAGATGGAAAAAAACACACAAAACAAGCTATTATTTACATAAGTAACATAATGTCTGCCTTGAAATTCATATGACTTGATTACATGCCAACCACTTTCTCCTACATGGATTCACTTACCTTTACATCCATCCTTTAAGGTAGGGAGGACAGGTGCCATTAGTCCAGTTTTAAAGGTGAATGCAACAGAATCTGCATTAAGTGCCTTACCCAAGGTCAAACTGTAGTGAGGACTACGACTCAATTACTCTTTTTAAATTCAAAATCCGGAGGTTGTTTTTCCTATTATGGCCAATATTCTATCTAAAGACAGGGAAGAAGTAACACACTTGTTTAAAAGGTCACATTCCTTTCTAAGCTTCATGAAATTTCTGTATTCCTTTGTTGGTTTTTACAGTATTTAAAGTAGTTAAAAATTGCCCTTTTTTTGCAAATACCACTTGGTGTTTGTAAATAAACAGTGATCACTGTGTCATTCTGAAAGGAAACTTTTAAAAGAGAAGAATATTTTGTTTGTTTTGTGCATAATCAACCCAATTTAGTCCAAGACATAGATGTATAGAAAGAAACAGATTTGAATCGTGGACAATCATTAATACTGTATATAAAAGTCCAAGAGAACAGGGAACCAAACATTGCATTTAAATCTATCTTGAATCCAAAGTGGATAAGAACTTGCCTCCTAGTGATGTATCTATAACCACATTTTATAAATACTTAAGTGGGAAGCAGACATACTGTGGTAAAGGCCTGGAAAACTTTTATCTGGATCTTTGTATCTCATTGACCTTGTGCATATGCAGAAAAGGTCACTCTGGTTTCTGGAAAAACCCTGCAGGGATAAAAGACAACAAGCTAGCAGCTCTTGAGATGTCAGGATTTTGGTGGATTGTACAGGAGCACTTGACTCTCATTTTCATATTATTCTTAAAAGAAGCCACAGACAAACAACTCCCAGAGTCATATAAAGCTATTTTAAGTCAGGTTCATTTAGGATGAACTGTACAGACTTGTTGGGCTCCTGGCTGAGTTTGCACGTGTCCTTCATTAAGTATGTGCATCAGCCTGAAGGGGAGTCAGCTCTGCTTGTGCAATTGAGTGTGTTTATACCTTTCTGTTTGACAAAGGGGTTGTTTTTGTCTAACCCTGCCTGTTCATACAAGTGAAGGATAGATATCATCTTCTCAAACTCATGCACCTAGCAGAAAAAGAAAATGAAATTATAATATCCAAATGCAGAATTTGATTTCCCGTCTTGTGTTTCCATAGAACTCCAGGATATTTTCTTATTTAACAAGAATTGCAGAGAGGATTATAAATACATGCATTCATAGAAAGCACCAAAAGATATTGGTGCATTCTCCAATCATATTTATGTTGTATTATTCTTTGAGTTTTCAAAATATTTTGAAAAATTAATAATGCCCACTTAAAAACTTTAGAAATACAAGTAGAATATATGTGGATATATACAAAATCCTGGACAAAGAAACTGTGATGGAATTAGTGTAATGCAGATATAGATAAATCTGGGTTTATTTTGTTTCTCTCTACAGATACACCATGGCATGGTAGAGCAAGTTTTCACCCAAGGAACATTAAGCGTATGTCTACTGACATCTCTTTCTGCAGGGGTTTTGCTTCAGCTGCCGCCCCCCCCCCCCCCCCCGCTTTTTAATTCAGCCCAGGATCCTTTTATTTTAATTTAAATTGGCCTTCTCTGTATTTGTGGTTTAATAGTAATAAAAATAAGAGCTGTTAAGGTTTTTCAGAGTTAAACTTCCCTTACTTTACATAAGGAAAGCAAGATATAGAAAGTTTTAGGGACTCTTTCAAAATGGCCCAACCAGAACTTACTTTTCTTCTCTGTTTCATGCAACCCTTGTTTCATTATGCCCTGCTGTTTATCTTTAAATATAGCATGTCTTCCAAACCTCGCCTTCATTCTAAAGTTTAATAAAAACCCACTAAATCAATATACCCAGAAATCTTTATTTCCCTTCTTCTAGAATCGCATGCAATTATAAGCAAATTATCCCTTAATTTTCTGATGAGCAAAAATGGAACACTGATCCCTGTTCCATTTCCTCATTGTATGGAACAGGTTACCGACAAAGCTGGTCATCACAGTCATGACTATTCTACAAACAGCATGAGAGAAAACAAAGCCAGACGTTCCATTCCCGAGCCTATCTATGAAAATTGCTTAAACTCAAGAGCTATGAGGCTGTCTCAGAGCAGGTGAACTAGGATACCTCACCCATAAACATGTTCCTATTCAGGAAATTTAGCACATGGGAGATGAACATACTTTAGAGGTGCTTTCAGGAAGTCCTCAATAAACTATATTTATCACATCAACCTCTGGTTTCTCCTTTGACACCACAGAGCAGCTGAGTCACATCTTTTTATGTTTTTTTTTTGGTGTGCGTCTTTGATGCTGGAAGGCAGTGGAGTCTTGTGAGACAGACCCACTGTCCTCACGTCTGGCAGAATTTCCATCAGAGAAACTACAAAGCACTTATTTATTATTCAATCTATGTTCTACTACATTTTCCCTTCCTTTCCTAACAAAGAAAGAAAAAAAGAGTTTGGCATCAAAAAGGAGTAGAGATCAAGTAAGAATCTACATGAGAGTGATTTAAAACTACAATTTGGTATGAATATCAAGGATTCTATTTTGTAGCCAAAGGACTTGGACAAAGACACCAGACATGGGAAAATTCATGGAGATGAGGGTTGGCTGCCTTTGTCCTCTAGGCCCTGAAATCCCCTCCTTGTCAGACTGAATCCTCTCTGGACCTAACACAGTGGTGATTTCAATATCAAGAGCATTGATAAATATTCATCTTTAAGTCAGAGATAGTCGATTATCTTGCTGGTCCTCAAGCAGGTCCTATTTCTATCCGAAGCCAGGCCTAGGAGCCCAGAGGTTAGAGGCCTCTGAAGCATCTAATTGTCAATTAAAAATAATAGAAGTTTAAAATAGCTTTTGATCTACAAGCGGGTTTGCTAGTTCGGTGAGATATATTTATAGTGTTATCAGAGGCCTCTATTGTCTATGAGACAGAGCATTTGAATGAATATCTCACATCAACTAACCCTCCTAGAGTTTAGTAGCTCTCTCCTTGCTGGAGGGATCAGTGATTCAGCTTACCGAAAGTTAATGAAGTATCAGTCAGCATGGGGGCATTTTTAAAAGCAGTGTAGAAATACTGAAAAGTAAGTTTAAGAAAGGGCGATACTCCTCAGCAATTTTATAGACAAAAAAAATCCATCTTGTATAGAAATCTAACGTTCACTTGTTGAGTTATCAATACACACACACCAAGTAAGAAGGGGCCTGTTTTAGTTTTTTCTCAGCTGTGACAACATTCTTCATCTTCACTAATGGTTCATGATTGACATATTTCTTTTTTTTTGTTTGTTTATTTCAGATAAACAACATTTAATTTTTTAGTATATCATAAATATTGATTGGGACATACTTATGCTAAAAATTTCTGCCCCTCATCACAGCACCTCAGGGATGAAACGGGCTGAGAAGGGACAGGACAGGGCTGAACCCAGCTCTCAGCCAGGTCCCAGGTCAGGGCCCACAGACCTGAACACCCTCTCACTCTGCCACTGAGCTGGGCGGGGGGCCTGAGGCTGGCAACTTTCTCTCTCTGAGCCTATTTCTCCATCTGTAAAATGGGGCAGGCGTATGCATGTTAAAGCTCACCTTTCAATGGGTGCTACGGGGTCCAGTAGCATCGGCCTGGGGCGGAGGCTATTAGGAGTGCCGACTCTCAGGTCCTGCCCAGCCCTGCTGGGTGACACATCACTGAGAGACATATTTCTTAAATAAAGCTTCCCTCGCTGTATTCTCTCCCCTTCCAGCGTTCTCTAGCTGTATCTGTGCAGTATTTCCGTCTTCCTCTCACAGAATTATCATCTGCCTGAGGGTGGACCCTTAGCTATGAACTCACTGCAGCCCCTAAAGAGCAATATTGCTTACAACAGGGTATGCAGCCATCTAGGGAGGAAGCAGTGACTGGCTTTTGCTTCCTTTCCCCCTGATATGAGGCTTGGAACTTCACCTCTCTTACCATCTTATATATAGGCAGTTGGACCTAATATAAATTATTTGCTTTTGCATGACTTGTTTATGTCTCAAGTGTCTTTCTAGGGCTCCTGAAAAGATACATTTCCTGTGTCAGTGTGTGCTGATCTTTCAGAAAACAAGCAGTTAAGGGACTGATCCTTTAGGGGTGCAGGGGAAGGAAGGACATGTGAGGAAATGTCCGTGTCGTGGGGAGGAGGCAGTGGCCATAGTAGGCAAAATACCTGGACAATCACCATGCTCACTGTTGACCTTCCAAATTCAGAAACATGTTCTTAGCCAAAGATCCTTCAGGATGCATAAACTTCTCTTGAATAGAAAGTAATCTCACTGAGGGCTCGTGAGATCAATCATATATAAAAGTGAGTTGTTTTGTCAACTATGATGGTGGGAGAAATAATTTTGAAGTCTGAGATATTTAAAGGCAAGTGGGCCTGGTGAGTGACCCTTGGCAGAGAGATAACAGAGAAATTGGAGGAAACAGTTTACCTACTTGGCAATTTTGCCACTTGTTGGCAGTCCCTTTTTCTTGGGTCAGAAGGCTATCGCAGAAAGGACACTGGACACATTTCAGACAGGACACAGAAGGCAATTCTACTAGTAACAACAACAACTGTCACATAAGCAGCCCATTGTGTATGGAGAGCTTCCCGTAAGCCAGGCACTAGCCCTTCACCTATTGTACTGGTTGTTACCGTTTCATTTTCATCAGTTTTTTCATCTATCCCTCCTGCTTCCCTTTGCAAAATGCTTTCCTAATTGTGCGTCTGTGCCAGGGGTGCCAGTCTTAGAACTCTGGGACGCTCTAGGAAGGCATGGGCACTGTGTTATGCGAGACCAAGCTTGGTAGTGTGCCTCACCACACACACACACACACACACACACACACACACACACGCACACACATGATTCAGAAATTGGCAAAGAACCCAAGTAATCAGCACACCCTCTAGTACTTTCCAAATCTGGACACAGAAGAAAGGAGACTTTATCTTCTCTAATAGCACAACTAAAAATGGGAGCCGTGGGGATGCAAATGACTGCAGCCTTCACTTCATGAAGACACACACACGAAGAGAGAAGCAGGGACTAGAGATGGAGAGAGGGAGCCCTAGGGGTCCCCTAGGGCTTAGGCATCTAAGCGCTCCTTAATTCTAGGGCTCCGTAAGGCGAGCTCAACAATCTCCCTTCTACACCTTGTTGTGTGAGCCAATAACTCCATGCTTCCCTCCCTTTGAATCGAATCCTCTCTTCGTTTACACAAGTGCGCAGAACATCTCATTTACTCCTCACAACCTTAAGCCCCAGCTTTATCAATGAAGAACCGGCAACTTAAAAAGCGTAAATAGTTAACTTTCCTCAAGGCCGTGCAGCTCATATGTTGCAGCCCAGGTCCAGCTGGCAGCCCCTGAGCTCTTAACTGCTACTTTGTCTACCAGGATCCTTAACCATCCTATGCTTTGTGCTTTAAGAGCAATTATATTGGCTGCTTTTTTTTTTTTTTTTTTAATATCGAGAGGATCAAAGGAGATAAGCTAAATAATATCATTTTGACTAAGGCAAAATGCCATCAACAAATGCATTTTCCCACTGGTCCAAGTGCAGATGCCTGCTGGAGACTATCTGGCTTAGAATGCAGTCTACTCTACATCAAATTGGGCTTGTTGAATTGTTTGCTGATTCTACCATCTATGTCTCACTTGTCTGTTTAATCTGAGCATTAATTTCTTCATGCTGTGCAAACACGTATAGATGATAAGTCGTTGCAACATTAATTAAAACTCTAAAACAGAGACAGCACAAATTTAAGTCAGGGCGCATGCATTCTAAAATTCTGTGCCAACCTGAAAAGATGTGAGGAACAGGGAAGGTAATAGAAGTAATACCCTAGAAAATAAATGACAGCTCCCAAAATTCTAAAAGAAAGAAAGAAAGAAAGAACATTGCTTCATTCAAGAATAATGTAAAAATGCCTTACATGCAATTGCTACTGACGTGTAAAGATGAGAAATGATATATCTGACAAATGTGCAACCTATGAAAGAAACATTCTATTTCTTCATATTTATTGAGCCTGATACTACTCATACCAAAAGGCTTATTTGTTCGTTGGAGCTTCAGCGATTATTTTAAACCACTAAAATATTATTTCTGTGTTACCCCTAGAGAAACGGAATGTAGTTATCTTACACGCGAGTCTTTGCCGGAGTCAGAAATTATATACAAATTGCCTGAGCCCCGTGCTCATCATGGTCTGTGACCAGTCATTTTCTCTTACAAAGAAATGAAAGTATCTTTGTATCTATAATCACTGAACGGAGCAAATTAGAGCTAAAGTTTATCAGAAATTTTAGGATACTTCTATCAAAACACCAATTATTGACTCTGACTGGACATAGGAGAAATCAACTTGACCCAAATAAAATAAGCAACGCTAAATATTGCCCCCAACTGTAGCCGAAAGCACCAGTCTTTGCACATCTACATGTCTCGGTCTGTAAAACCCAGGATGGTGAAATGGAATCCTCTCGCCCTTTCTCAGGCAGGAACAAATTAAAGCTGACCTCGGATACCACAATGTGGCTTCCAGAGGGAGGGATTCAATGTCCTCAGCTCTTCGGAAAGCTGATCTTTTGAATACAGACCGTAGGGAATCTGGCCCAGACTGTTTTCTCATAGGGCTTTTATACGAAGATGCTGCCAGGTCGGACAGCGCTACCCACGGCAGGAAAGTGGGGCAGGATCCTCTATGCGAGGCTGGAATGAGAGGAAAGCCCTTCTGTACTCAGGCTGCACTGCCTTCTTTCTTTACCGGCACATTTTTTACAAGGGATCGGTAATGTGTGTTTGAGGTTGATCAACTGCTATTACTTGTCATAAAAAAAGAAAAGTTTTCATCTGAAACAGATTTTTTTTTTTCTTTCAAATAACTCAGATGAAGTTTTCTTTCTTCTTTGCTTTGCTACCTTTAATCATCCATGGAAATTTGGAAGAGTACGAGAGAAGGCAAATCTTTGTTTCTCTCATGCCTAGCGGGTAAATCTGGGAGAGTCCTCCCTGTGGGATGTCGCCAGCTGGCTGGAGAACGGCGGGTCCACCTGGGGACGCACACACGGCAAGCTCTTTATCACACACGGCCAACTTTGCCATCCGAAGCTTACCGATCTCCTCTTCATCAAAAAGAGAGAGTGCCTGACTTTGAGAAACACGTTGGCTTGGGATGAAGGCAGGGGTGCGCGTTTCTGTCAAAATCTTAATTAAGAAAATACACATGGAAGAGAGAAGGGGGCAAGCTATTCAGCTGTTTCTCAAGATCATTAGCTCTCAGATTTTGAAAAGGGAGCCCGGCCGGGCGTGGCTCAGCAGTTGAGCGTCGACCTAGGATCCAGCTGATCAGGGTTCGATTCCTAGTCAGGGCACATGCCCTGGTCGCGGGCTGCAGCTGATCAATGACTCTCTCATCATTGATGTTTCTATCTCTCTCTCTCTCCCCTCCTGTCCTCTCTCTGAAATCAATAAAGATATAATTTAAAAATAATAATAATATACATCCAACTGTAACTATAATATAAAACATGAAATATTTAAAAAAAAAATTTTTTTTAAAGGGAAATACACACCCACACACGCATCACTGGGAGGGATAGTGAAAGTGTGTATTTCTGAGGCTCCCCCGGGCCGGTCCAGCGGGACTGACGCCCTTGCTTTCCGCAGGCACAGCAGGTGACGGCGAGGCTCACGTTCTGAGAGGCTCTGCTGCCGTCCTTGAACCTCACTCATTTACCACATCGCACCATCAGAGACCTACCCATGGACCCGTTACTGTAATTTACCCCAGAAGTGGCTTCACAGAACTGTAATCTGCTCGGCTTTCCTGGGTTTTGTTAAAGATTATCATGGGGAGTGACTATATAAAGAACCATTTTACCTCTTGTGCAACTCAGATTGGCAGACAATAATGTCTATTTTTGTTCAGTAACCTTTTTATAATGAGCAATGTATTCTCGTGCACTCAGTGTCAGGGAAAAATGTTTCCAGTTTTCTATGGAGGGTCATAATTTATCATAACAATATTTGTCTCGGCTACTTTAAATCACAAGGACAAATTTTGTTCTGAATCATACTAACTTTCATTGGCCCTTTATCTTGACTTTGTTTTTTGGCCTCCCGCGACCACATCAAACTCACAACTAAAACACAGAACCACCGTCACTCAGAGCCTCCTGAGATCCGGCTGCACAGAAGCCCCACAACCAGGGAGCTGAAGGAGCATCGAGACCGGGAGGAGGGGCAGAGACGCGGGCGGGTCGGGGCTGAATCACGGAGACGCGGCCGCAGGCCCACACCCGGTGCCTCGGGGTAAACCCGGGAGGACATCTCGGCAGCAGAGGTTTCCCGAAGGAGTGAGGGGTCCCAGCCCCACAGCAGGCCCCCAGCCCAGGGCCCCAGGGCCGGGAAGAGACGTCCCCACAACTCAGGGCTGTGAAACCAGCGGGGACTGTCCCTGAGGGTCGGGAGGCTGCGGGAGCCCCAGCAGCTCCTCTAAAGGGCCCGGCACGGACTCACTCGGACGCTCCCTCTGAGCCCAGCGCCGGGCAGCAGCCTGAAAGGACCCGGGACACTCGGGGGGGAACTAACCTGCCTGAGATCCGGGCGAGAGGCGGAGGGCGGCTTCCTCCCAGGCAGAAGGGCTGGCGGAGGCCATGGCTCCTGTGGCGAGTCCTCCCCGCACACAGCCCGCAGGCAGGCGCCATAGTTGAATCGCCAGCACCTGACTCTCACCTTTGGCCCCGCCCCGTGATTCCTGGAGGCCCCGCCCTCCCCACCTGCAGCTCATCCAGGCCATTTCCAGGGGCTTTTCTGTGCAAGGGCCCTCTGGAGCCTCATGCTTAGGACTTTCCTAAAATCTCAAACAAGCAGCAGCTGCCCCATACGGCTTGATAAGCGGCCCCAGGCCTGGCACTAGCGGCAGCTGCACTGGCTCATAGCTTGGCCTCTCCTGGGGACCTCCAAGCCCAGCACAAGGAGCAGCCAACTACGGTTTGCTGTGCAGCTCATGCTGGGGGGCCCTGGGCAAGGCACTGGCACAGGCTGACTTTGCACCTCCCAGGAGGCCCCAGAGACAGTGCACCTGGTGGTCAGACTCGACCATGCTGGATTACAACCCTACCACATCCATGAGTGACACTCAAGGGGCGCACTTGGTGAACACCAAAGCCCCACTGAAGTAAATCCTGCTCCATAGGGGTGTCTCCAGCACAGCAGCTCTCTGGCTGTAGTTGCAGCTGGTCCTCACAGCTGATTGTCTGGGGGTCAATTCCTCCCAGTGATGCCAACAGCAACCAAGGCTCAACCACAGCAGGTCAGAGCACACAGCCCACACAGGGAAGCACCTAGAAGGCCCAGCTCAGGTGACTGGGGAGGCTGAGCCACTGGGCCCTACAGGACATCTACTACACAAAGCCACTCTACACATTCCAGGAGACATAGCAGCTCTACCTAATACATAGAAACAAACACCTGGAAGCAGCCAAAATGCGGAGGCAAAAAAACATGTCATGAAGGAAAGAACAGACGAAATCTCTAGAAAAGGAACTAAATGAAATAGATCCAAGCAAACTAACAGATATAGAGTTCAGAATTTTGCTTATAAGGATGCTCAACCATATTAGTAAGAGTATGACAAAAATAACTGATAAAATCGATGACATAATAAAGTACCAATTTGAAATGAAGTCTACACAAACTGAAATGAAGAATAATTTACAGGGAATCAACAGTAGAGTAGAGGATGCTGAGAATCAAATCAGCAATTTGGAACATGAAGAAACAAAAAACACCCAACCAGAAGAGCAAAAAGAAAAAAGAATCCAGAAATATGAAGATAGTATAAGGAGCCCCTGGGACAACTTCAAGAGGCCCAACATTCGTATTATTGGGGTGACAGAAGGGGAAGAAAAAACTCAAGAAACTGAAAACCTATCTGAAAAGATAATTACAGAAAACTTCCCCTACCTGGGGAAAGAAATAGACTTACAAGTCCAGGAAGCACAGAGGGTCCCAAACAAGAGGAACCCAAAGAGGCCCACAGCAAGACACATCAGAATTAAAATGCCAAAGGTTAAAGACAAAGAGAGAATCTTAAAAGCAGCAAGAGAAAAGCAATTAGTTACCTACAAGGGAGCACCCATACGACTGTCAGCTGATTTCTCTACAGAAACCTTGCAGGCCAGAAGGGAGTGGCAAGAAATATTCAAAGTGATGAAAAACATGGAACTACTACCAAGATTGCTCTACTCATGAAAACTATCATTTAGAACTGAAGGTCAGATAAGGAGCTTCACAGATAAAAAGCTAAAGGAGTTCATCACCACCAGACCAGCACTACAGGAAATGTTGAAGGGTCTTCTTTAAGAAGAAGCTAATGAACAAAAGAATGTGATGAACTAAATAGATCCAGAGACATTGATGCATGCAACAGACAATCTTATTTCAGAGGAAAGAGGGAAGGGGGGTGGAGGGTGGGAAGAGATTAACCAAAGAAGTTATTTGCATATATGCATAACCCATGGACACAGTCAATAACGGGGTGAAGGCCTGGGGAGGGGGTGGGAGCAAAGTGGAGGGGGTCAATTGGGGGGGGAAATGGGACACCTGTAATACTCTCAACAAAAAAGATAAATTTAAAAATATTATATATTCAAAAGAATACAAAAATAAAATTAAAATAATGTTTTTTGTTTTTTCTTTAATCAGAAGAATATCAGTTCCTTTTGGGAAGCACTTAGACTGGAAAAAATAAGTAAAATGACCAAAGGAAGTGTCATTTTGTAAGGAACGTCTTTGCAGTATGGCTGGTGGGCATGTCAAGCAAGCTTGTTGACCCATTAATTCATATGAATATTCAAAACCACAAATTTAAGTGGTACAAGCACAAAGTCAAGACAGCCCTGAATATGGCCATTGTTACCTTGTCCTGCTCAGCTCAGCCTTAATAATGTGATGCTTTACTCACTCTGTCATACAGTGCCCCTCACAGGCTTCCTTGGAGGTTGGATTTTATTCCCCCATTTGTGCTATATTCAACCCAAGGGGCATGGCAAGCTAGTGCCTTTCATTGCACCCTGGAAGCCTTGTGGCAGGCCTTTCTATGCCAAACCTTTTAGACTCCATTGCCAGATTAAGCTTCCTGGGGGCTAATTCCAATAAAATTTAAGTGATTGAGCCAGGTGTCCAAGGCCCTCTATGGTCTCGACACAACTTGTCTTTCAAAGTCAATTTCCTGCTGTGCCTCCCAGAGATGAGCGTTTCACTCCAGCCAAACTCATTTTCCAGTTTACTCCCCTTTGCTCTTCCAGGCAGAATGCCTTTTAGCGGGGTTTTAAACACTTAGGTTAGACTTACCTTTAAAGCCGTCAAAAAGCCTTGCAAGAAACTGCAGATAAAAGCAATTTCTTTTCCCTCTATAACTCTCATAACACCTTTTATATTTTTTCTCACCACATATGCCTTTCAATATCATGATTAGGGAATAGGTCTTAGTTCCCCTGCAAGAGTGAAAACAGGACTGTTAAAACAATCCCACTACATTCTCTATAGCACGATGGGCAGACACTCAACCATTTGTAGAATGAATTAAACGAATTGCCTCACTTTTAAGAGACTATTCAGCATTTGTATTTTTCTTAGCAACACTGTAGACGCCAGAGACCTAAAGCAATCTGACTAATATTTTGTAAACAAAGGAATCCACAAAGCAGGGCATAGATCTGACCTGCTGGAGGAGTGCTCACAGGGGAAAGCTCCCAGATTCAGGATCAGTAGCAGGTATCCCAGTCTCCCTGCCCCATCACACCCTGAGGCAGGGCACAGCCATCTCAGAGGGCCAGACATCCGGCTCTGGAAGACAGACTCCTCCTAGATGTGTTATGCTGACTGTCTTTTAAGAATTGTATGCCCCAACCCCCCCAAAATTGCATGTCATGGCAGAATCTTGTCTCCAGCCCTAACTTGCCAGCCTAGCATATGTGGAGCTAAGTGTAGTCCTTCATATGGTCAGGCACCCAAGCCTTCAGATTGAAGGTGTAAAACATAGGACGCTTCCAGCAGGATTCGTCACATCAGGCGTCCTGCTGGGGAGAGCACTAGCCCCTGCCTGGCATGGTGGGGCAGTGGTGTTCCAAGCCTGCCGGCTGACAAGCGCTATCAGCAGGAAGCCATAACTGGTCTCTAAGGTATTTTGCAGGAGGAAACTCTTTTTCCAAGACACCAGCTTGCGGGAGATCAGTCTTAGACGAATGTACTCTTACCTTTCATATATCCATAGTTTTAAAACACTATGAATTATATTAGTTATATAAAATATATGTGTTGGGGACAAGCCCAACACCTATATTCTGTATACCATGCAGGCCACTGCCAGAACCTGTCATGTGTGTGTGAAGCCCTAGGCAGCAGGGATGAATGTTTCACCAACATACAACTGATCAGGGAGCTAAATCAGCAGCACACCCAGCCTGGGCTGGCGCTCGGGTGTCTAACGCTCCACGTCCAAGGACTTTTCTCAAGGTCTTCCTTTGGAATCGACTGAAGAGGGAAATCTATGTATGCTCACAATACAAGGAAACATTAACATTAATTTCCTATGAGACAAGAGGACTTGTAATTCCAAAAGATTCTGTTTTATTGTTGCTTTGAAGTCTAGAGAAACATGATTCTGGTTGTCATCCATTTGAACGGGCTCAAGATCAAAGGAAGAACCATCTGAGTCAACCACGTATCTGACGATGGGCCCCATGAAAACAGAGGGTGTGGATTATTCACCAGAGTGCTCTAGGAGAAGGGTTATGATGCTCAGGAACAGTGTCCAAATCCATGACAAATCCTCTCCTCAAAAGGCAGGAAGGAAAACAAAAACGAGAAAGAAATTTGCTCCGCCAGGTATCAGCCAGGCGGTGCAGTCTGAGCAGCTACCCTTTCGACACCCAGGGGCAAGAGTAAAAAGGGAAAGGACAACTCTGACTAACTCATGGCAGCTTGGGGGCCGATGGGGGACAGCTGCTGGAAGTTCAGAGAGTGGCCTAGACATTGTCCCAGCTCCCCAAGACCTGGACTGCTGGCCATGATGAAAGAGAGGACCAAGCAAGGCCTAAGGAGAGCAGGGCTGAAGCTCAATTCCTCCAGCGACGGCAGGAGGGAGAAGGGGGGGGAAGTGTCAGGGTAGAAACAAGTCTGAGCTCAGACACACCTCAGCTTCCTAGAGGATGATCCGAAGGGTGTGGTCACCAGATACAAGGACATCCAAGAGCCTCAAAAAGCCCTGCACTCCTGGGCAGAGCCAGTATCCCCCACACAAAAGCTTTGTTCTGCTTAGTTGCTCAGTGGACTTGGAAATAGAGTCCAGTTTTTAAAACATTTGCTACTTGGGTAACATTCCCGCAACTGAAAAAAAATATCATTTGTAATTATTTAAGATACATAGTTTCAAATGAATATTCAAGAAAACCATCTTCACAATGTTCATAGTGTTGACCATGCGATAATTGTTAGGAGGAGGGAAGAAAAGTGAATTTTTATAAATAAAAAAATATTTATCAAAAGAAACAAATTTCTATTGACTCCTCCGTCATTATTCATAATTTAGAGTCCCAAATGTTCCGGTCCTGGGAGGTTCCTAAGTTTGTACACTGAAAGCATTGTGTTTCTAGCACTATACTGAACATTGTACAGTGTTTTGCTCCGGATACGTAGTTTTTATAAAATCATACAGCTTGACCACAGCCAGATACAAATTCATAGTTAAGATGGCCCATGTCCCCAGGTTGATCATGATATGTTTTTTGCTTTTGAGCAAAAAATATAATTTCTTATATTTTCATGGTTAACCAAGTTTTTTCTTGTAAAATTTAATAACCCAGTACATTGAAATGTATATTAAGTCCCCTGTTGTCTGTATAAATGGTCAATATTCTATTTAAAAGGCAGGAGGGCTTATATTTTCCTTTAACTGACTCACCAGATGCTAGGACTTTCCAAAAAAATCTATTATCTAAAAACTCTCCATCAGTGAAGTCAAAGTAGCCAAGCATTTCATTTATACGGTTTTTTAAATGTGAAAAATATTATTTACTGAAGAACTTTAGAATGGGTGGGATGCAGATGTTGAACTACTTACTCTATCGGGTCCAACTGCTAGGCTAACACTTCTTCTGGTCTTTTAATTCACAAATGAAGTATTTGCAATTAGACAAAACTCAAATTCTCCAAGCAGCTTTCTAAAGAACTGGAATACCCACTATGAATAATTTATTTGCTTTCACCACGATATTTCTTACTTTATGGAAAATAAGCTTTTAACCACTGGAAAAGCAGTCACACTTTATTTGCTATTTTCTTTTTAAAATATAAATCCACTCCTAGGTGTCTCAATTTCTCAAATACTTGAATTTCATATTATGCTTTCTTATGCCACCTTACCATCCCACGGAGCACAGCATTTTAATATGCTTCACAATGGCACCAAGTTATGTGACTAAGCAGAAGATAGGAAAAGGAAAGAAAGAAAGAGAAACAGGAATGATACGCCGCCGACACGGCCGATGTGCACGTCTCGCTGCAGACTGCTTTTCTCCAGGCTGGACAGCATCCCACCCTGGTTCCCTTTGCAAAAAGGGACACCCTGCCTGTCACACATGGTTTATTTGTAGCTCTCTCATGTGTTTTTCTTTTATTTAATATCTCCTAAGCCATTTTATTGAGGTTAAAATTTAGCACCTGTGATTATCTCTTATGCTGTATAGAATTGCTTAAGAAAGATCACACACTCCTCACGCATGGTCTCCCAGCTATTGTAAATTTTAATGTAGTATGTCAGTCTTTTTTATAGTACCTCATGCTGGAATAAGCACGGAATGAATGAAGGTGATGTCAGATGGGTTTTCCATCGATAGCTCTAAATAATTAAATCTGCTCTTGGCAGGGCATTTGATGGGGTATTATACAGTTTGAAATCATTGTCCCTTCCCCGTATCCCATCGCCTTTATCTCTAACAAAAGTAAAATAAAAATATGCAGTAGACATGCCTCGCGTAAGCATATATATATATATCGAACATCACATATAACATTGCCAACGGGATTCTGAGTATCCATTTGAGAGCAGTTTAAGTGACTCAAGGGGAAACTCATTCATCAAAGTGAAGAAGAGTCCTTTTTACTTTCATGATCCCTAATTAGGTGGATCGATAGAATAGCTGTCACATTATGGAAGGCTGTTCAAATCTGCTAATTAATCAAAAGCTTGGAGTATATTTCATCAAAGCTTGGAGTATATTTATTGTACTTCATTTTCTACCATTACCTGTTAGGAAACTGAAGAGCTCTCCTTTCCAATTGTGCTCGTGCCTCATTAGTTCAAGGATGCCACGGTCTTGTTTTTTATCATAAAAATTACACACAATACCCACAATTCTCCACTGACATGGAGAAGTCATCAGTGCCGGGCGCTAACAGACCAAATTAGAACCTGTCTCGCAGGAATTGGGCCCACTATTCATTCTTGACCTCATGTTTTCTGCACTGTGGAGAGTGGAAGTCAGTTAGTTTATAAAGCACTCAGAAAAAAAAAAAGAGAGAGCCCTGCTAAGTAGAGTCATGAGATCATGGATTTAAAATATCCCAGAATCACTCAGCTGGGAAAATGGCTTAAAAGGCCAAAGGCATTGCAGTAATGCTGCATGGAAGCATATCGCTGATCATTACCCTTAGTTTTTATTGTTAAAAGTTACAGTTCCCTTCACTTATCTCTCTCACCTCTCTGCCTCAAAAGACAATAAAATCTATATAACCTCTCAATTTTCAAGTGTTGGAAGAAAATATATGTCTCATATAAGAAGCATGCATGTAAGTAGCCTCATTTCAAATAATTCTATGGATTCTAATTCAGAAATAGCTTCTGAGTGTAGCCCTCCCCCACACCACACATCTCAACACCCACCTAGTCAACAAGGATTTTTAAACACGTGTTAGGTCTGAGGTACACGGAGACATAGCGATTAAAGGACAGTGTCCCTGTCCTCAGCTCACAGGAGGCCTTCGGTGAAGCAATGAGCCCAGGCAGAGTGGCTCAATTAGTTGAGCACTGCCCTGTGCACCCAAAGGTCGCTGGTTTGATTCTGGGTCAGGACACGTATCTGGATTGCAGGTTCAATCCCCAATTGGGGCACCTATGAAACGTAACCGATCAATGTTTCTCTCTCACATTAATGTTTCTCTCTCTCTCTCTCTTCCTATCTCTAAGCATGTCCTCAGGTGAGGATACAAGGAAGCAGTGAGGTAAGAGCAGCAATAAAGTATGCAAAAAGTGGTATAACAGCAAGATCAGATATACCTGGTAAGGGGACAGAACCCAGATCGAGGGAGAGGTGTCAGGGAAGGCATCTTTGAGGAAATGACTTTGATGTAGCTCTTGAAGAATAATGAAGAATTAACCAAGTGAAAACCCAAGGAGGGGCTATGGGGGGAGGGTAGTGACCACAAAGGTAAGGAATGGGCATCCCAGGAGGAAGGGACACCATGGATAAAAGTTCAGAGAGAATAAAAGGCCTGCTTTGTCCTGAAACAATTTTTAATCAAGTTTTTATCTTTTGTTATTTTCTTTGTTTCTTAGGAATCTTAGGAATAAGAACTGGAAGTTCAAGCATTAAAGGCCTACAAAACACAAGAGCTCAAACTGTATCATGTAGATGGTGAACAAAGCCATTGAAAAATTTTAAAGCACAGAGGTGGCATGATTGTGTTTTGTTTTTCATGACTCGGGCAATATTTCTGACTTACAGCTGGGAAAGAAGAGGGAGGAAAAAAGAGAGCGAATTCACATTTTATTGAATGTTTACCTTGTTCCAGGCCCTGCGTAGGGTGCATTTCACATCAAACGAGCATCGTTGCGTCTCTCAGTGGTATGTACGCTGTGTGGTTCTCAGAGGCTGACCGACCTCATGAAAAATCCATTCTTAGCACATCGCTCAGAAAGCAGTTTCCACAGGAAGTTTCACAGAGAATTTTCTTAATTTGTTTTTCTAATAGAATACTGGGGTCTAGGTAATACCTCTTCATGTAGGGAAGGTGGGACATTTTAAAATTTGGAGGCAATTAGGAACTTTTGAACATATCCTGTTTATATCCTGGAAGTTAAATCATGTATTTTTAAATGCTCTGAATCCCATCGTGAGTTTTTTGGGGAAAAAAATAATTGATGAGGGAGGGAGGTAGTGAGGTTGAACACAGGGCACTTGCAGGGAGTGGTGATTTTAGTACAATTGCCCTATTTATCATCACAGATTACCAAAATGACAAAAATAGAATAGCAAAGCACTCGTCATGGAAAGTAAATTGTGCTGTAGGTCTCTTTTCAATCATCATGTCGTAGACTTTTTCAGTGTAGGTTTCTGTCCAAATCCCACATCTAAATGCCATTAGCAATGTGCTCAGGAAGACTATGATCTCACCCTGGGAAAGAGGCAAGAGAAAGCAGAAGCAAGAAGGCGGCTGCCAGGAAGCCAGGCCAAGGACCAAAATATGTAAAAAGAAGGAAGCAGAGCAGAGAAGAAATAAACTTCAGGGAGAAAATGCCAAGGGAAGATATTTTTAATTTTTTTCTGGCTCTGAAATTAGAAGGCTGAATAAATAGTCAGGACATGAGGACGGTATTGAGTATTCTTCATGGTCAGAAGACAAATTTGCTTAAATAAAAAATAAAATATTTCTGGACACTTACTACTAATTTAGAATATAAATAAATATTCCAGACAATATTGGCAAAGTGGATGCTTCCTATGATTTTTTGTTCCTTTTAGGGACTTTCCTAGTCTAAGTATATCACTTTCAATTATCATTTTACTTTTGCTCTCAGTTACAGATTTTCATAATAAAATGGTGCTTACCTTGTCCTTTACTTTGTCAACTTAGACTTTTTGATTCACTAAAACTTTTCCTAAACATTGAGATTATTACTCCATGGTTGCAATTTGTCCAGATATGTCAATGTAGTCAAAATAGGAATACTTAAGGAGGCAAAATTAAGGTTAGTTTAATGAATGCATGTACCGGTGTTATTTCAGCAAGATTTTTCCTATTTTCAATTCAACACACAGTTGACTTGAAATTTTATAATACGCACAAGCATATAGAAATCATACTCCACTTTGCAAATAAATTAAAAAAATTAAAAAGATGATGAGGAGAAGGGAGGGGGGTTGGAAAAAAGGGAACATGGGGAAAACAAAACAAAAAAAATCAGTTGAGGGGTGGGGACCTTACTACACATTAGGAAGTGCTCCCTGAGCTAGAGGACCATTTGAGGCTACACAATTAGAAAATATGTTACCTCCCAATAATTGTGACTTATGGCTGTGACAAACAGAACAAACTTGTGATAAATTATTCAGGCTCAATTAATTGATTTTTCCTAGTCTGTTTACAGGGTTAGACATATAATTAATGAAATGAATACATGTATTTCTGAAAAGAATTCATTAGGGATTTTAAAAAGATCTTCAAGGTTTCTAAAGAAGTTCACTTCAAATACTATTTTAACCAGCACTGATGACAGGTTACATACATTTAACCTTAAACATTATGCTGTACACCTATAACCAAAATGTCAACTGTACTTGAAATACAAAAAAATATTTTAGAAAAAGAAAATTACTTTTCAAAATTATATCTTTCTTTCGATGTTTTATTATATGAAATAACACATTGAAGAATATTTAACAGTTTTGACATAATTCAATAATATAGTGTGCTATGGATCTTGGAAAAATAAAGTAAAATCATTTTTAGCTATCAGTTTAATTTATTAGATGTGAGTTTCAAGAAGTAATGGGAGCATGGTTTCAGAAGAATCAGACATTTCCTTTCAAAAATTATTATTTTGATGTTGTACGAACTGAGCTACTGAATATCCAGACAGCAGATTATAAAATATACACATTTCTAAGAGAACTGATATATTAGATGTTCAATAACCTGAGTGACTTAAGTTATTAAATAGAAAGCAATTTGTTGCCTTTAGATAAGAAAAGAAATATACCTAAGTAGTCTGATCTCTACCCATTCAAATCTTTAACCAGGCCCCAACGGCTCTTTATACATATTTACACTGCCCAACTGTCAATTCCTATGCAATTATCCTCAGAGTATATTCCACATTCTTCAAGCCCCTCATCTCTCTTCTAATATCCCCCACTCCAAACCTGAGATGATCAAGTGTATCAAAAAGATGCCTCATATTCGTCTCTCATTTATCTCAAGAATTCTAGGTGATATATTCCCTTTAAATTATTGAAAATGTATATGGAAGGCAAAATTATAATTCTTTGAAGCAAGACAAAGATGTGAAGTCAAGCAAATAATGACCAAGACCCGATTCACTTATTCCACCCAAGGAACTGATTTAACAATTAGTCCCATCATATTCCACTTATGTAAAGTTGATATCATAAGAGAAACTTCTGAGTTATTCACTATGAGAATTCCATTAACCTCATTTTAGAATGGAAATAAAATGTCGATAATAGTTTGAGAAATGATTCAGAGCCACATCTTGGGACCATTGCCTACCCGATAATGGCCTACGGCTCCCTGAGCTCCTCCAGTTCCATTTTCTCAGTTCCCATGGCAAGAGTTCCTAGAAGTTTCAAGTCACTTTAGCTTCCTTCCAGCTCCCAGAAGGGGTAGGAGAGTTTATTTCAAGGTTAAAAAAGTAGCCCTTGGAACCAAGGCAAGGCTTCAACCGGGTCTTAAGAAAGATCTGTAAGCAAAACTAGAAGTTCATCAGAATGCTATTTCCATTCTTACCTTTCTCTTTAGGTGGGCTTTTCCTGTTTCTCCCTTTCTGTGTTGGACATGACTATACTGTACTCCCAACTTTACTGCTACAACGCCTGATACATATTCATACTTTCTGGTTGTCTCTTGGTCTCAGTTCCAGTTCTAGAGTCAGGACACCTGCTTGGTCTACTTGAGTCAGGTGCTCATCTCTTGTTCAATACATATGGCTAGAGGAGAAACGAGGGGGTCACAGTGCAAATTGCTAGAGGACAGACCACATGTGGGGGTAGGTGAGACACAAAACAAATATTTTAATTCTTACATGCTCAATATTGTGGTTAGTTCTATCAAGGAGTATGGCAACTGTACAAAATTACCAGGCTGCTTCTCCATAAATGTTATTACAGTTTTCTTTAAACACAGATAGTAATTTTCTCTTTTTATTCTAATTTCTATCAAAATAACTCAAGTTTCAGTAATATAGATGTACCTATTTTCTATTTTTGAAGCACAGTTATAATCCTCAGAACTGTTCTTTTCTTCTCTTGTCTAGCTAGTTCATTTTAAAAAACATATCCTGCATAGTCACTAAAGACATTGAAGTATTTATAAAAATTAAAAATCAAGTATTGATGCCAAAAGTCTAGTTAGTTAACAAATGAGACAGATAATGTCACAGGCTTTTTTTATTATTATTTATTTTAACTTGACTCTGGGGTTGTTTTCTGGGCAGTGAATGAATAATTGTTAGTTTGTCCCCTAAAGAGGCCTTTCATAGCATTTGTTTTCTTTTGAGAATGACTCTGAGTCAAGATAAATATTTAATTATTATAATGTTTGGCTAATTTTTCTGTTTTTTAATATTATAAATTTAAAAAGTCTAGTTTTGGCAATGATGAACATTCTTCCACCAATAATATTATGTAATTATTTCAGTTCTTCCTTTCTATGTAAGAGAGTTTGAAAAGAGATACCTGATGGAATGAATTAAATAAAATCACTATGACTCAATTATATTTTTAATATTTTTCTTTAATCATTTTAAATACTAAAAATCCTCCTGTTATATGGGTACCTGCTACATTCAATCTCCTCTGAATATGCAAAAGCCTAAAAGAGACTTTCAGCAAGTGAGAAAATTTCTCATGACTCGCTTTCAAATCTTTATCCAAATTTAGATCTATAAGCAGTCATACCTTACTCAGGTTGTCATTTTTGCTTCCAGGGTAAATCTGATAGATATTCCAATGAAACAATTGGAGGGGAGTTAAGAGAGGGGAAAGGAAATAACATGCAATGTCTCTTTAGATCAAATACCCATCCAATTGGATTGATGCCTGCTGTGGGGCAGGCTCTGTGCTTGACCCTGAAACTTCAGTAAGAACAATACAGAAAAAAAACACAGAATTCAAAAGGCAACTGGCACCAGTATGGCAAGTCTATACAGTATGTTATGGAGATCACAAAGGGGTCCTTGGAAAGGGGCATATAACCTAAAGTCAGAAGTCTGAGTAAAAATGAACAGAATGAAGAATGAAAATTGGAAAGGGGGGCAAGAATGAGAGTGGGGAGGGCTGGTAAATAAGGGCACCTTGGCAATAAAATAAGGGGTGTAGAAAGATATAAATTCAGAGAAACCATGGCAGTTTATAGGAACAAACAGAGGCCTAGTTGCCCTAATGTTTAGAATATTGCGCTGCAGGGGCCAAAGATAATGCTAGAGAGGTAAGCAGGATGCAGATCATACTGGGTTATATTAATCCTCAGCTCTAACAAACTCACCCTAAACTCATCTGGGGTTTATCAAGTTCATCATCATCTCAAAGTATTTTAAGTTACCTAGGAGCCCAAGGGTGTCTGCGCTAGGAAATGTTAGGTCAACAGCACAAACTGTCCACAGGCCAGGCCAAGCTGAGAATCTGTGGTGCATAATGTGCCTGTGTGCTGGTTAGGATGCACAGAGGCTCCTTAGAAACACCTAAATCCAGAAGACGAACCCAACGTGTAGGCAAAGAACAATCGAAGTATATTCTGTATAGGCGGCTCATGAGTCAGATAAGACAGAAGGGCAACGAAAACTGTTTGGAAAGTGAATCTAGAGATTAGTCTAGGCAGGCCAAAACAAAAAGAGGAGAGAGAAAACCAACAATAAAAAAGGAGTGTCCGCGTCTCAGCCTGAGTTTCTCCCAAAGATAATACGTAAGACAAATGTCTTTTACAGGTAGATTATTTGGGAATGCCATCCCAGGGAACAGATGTGAGGGAAAGGAACCCACAAGGAAAGCAAGCAAGCAGATAAAGGGATGGGTTACCTAGTTAACCACAGCTATGGGTAACCGGTGATTAAAGCTGGGGGAACTTTGGAGGATCCTTACAAAAGTTATCTCAAGAACTGACTGTCAAGGAGACAAAGAGGAACCATTTATCTATTGGGTGCCTTTCCCATTAGTCAGAGGTAGCTGCCTGGGCATTAACTCCCCCAGACTTCTGCATTGGCCACGAAGGGTGCCAAGAGGATTGCTATGGCTGCCACACGCTCAGTCAGAAAAGTCCCTGGGGCAGGAAGTGAGAGGAGAGGATGCTGCAAAATCTGAGGTTGAGGTGCTGTCCTATTGCATCTGCCCAAAGCTGCTTGAAGCCCGGGTAGAACTGGCCAGAATAAGAAGTGGTGCTGGCAGATCTAAATGAGACACAAAGGGCTTGAGACAACCAGCAACCCCTCTCAGTAGCCAATAAAAGTTGGGAGATTCATCCAAAAGGATCCGATGGTTGAGCTTAGATGAGACAATGGTAGGACCAGGCAGAAAGCTAGCAGGATGGCTGTCCCTCACACCATAAAGGGCCAACAGGTGCAGGACACGGGTGCAAAGGGAGAGTTATGCCCTCTGGGGAGTCCACACTAGAGTGGTTACTAGAATAGAACCTAAAAGTGTGCTACCTTTAGGTCGTTAGAAACTGAGAAAAATAACTTGATGGAATAACAGGTGTACTAAGCATATTTAAATAAAGAAATACCTGCATTAAGCCAGATCAAGAATAGCAAAGCATTTGCTTCATTGTACAGATCTATGTGGTAAACCCAGAAATAGCAGGGAGCAGAGAGCATTGTGGAAAGTAAACAGATGCTGACGTTCAATGAGAAGGAGAGAAAAGAAGAGAATATTTAGATTTTTATTGTTCTTGTTTTGTTTCAAATTGATGTTTAGACCTAAAACCAGGGAAAAGCTGATGAAACTGAACCTTGAGATTATGATTAAATTGACACCTGTGATTTATCTAATTATTTCAGGAATCAAAATAATTTGAATACTCAAAAATAGTTGATATTCAAGTTTTGAAGGCATCAGGTATTAGCCAGCTCCACAGGTAGGATGATTTTTTTTTTCTTGTTCTTTCGATTAGAATATCAATCGGCAGATGGCCAGCCTTAGGAAGATATGGCAAAGGTGGCGCGTTAAGGGAAGCTTGGGGTGATCTGGGGACTCTTCAGAGCACGTGACCTCCCACTGCACTCCCCTGCGCCTGCAGCGCTGACTCGCCTGGCAGGACTGCCCCTGGATGAGCCCGCATGCACCAGTCTTGTTACTGAGCTAACTCGCCTGCGTGCTCCCCGTCTGTCTGAATGCCAGGCCCTGTTCCTCCACGCTAGGTCTGAGGGCCAAACCCCGCCTCATCACCACGTCCTTGGAATTTGTTACTGCCCTAGCTGGCTTTCCAGCATGCCCCTCCCGCGCCAGGCGCGTCCCTGGCCTGTACGGCCTGACTACACCTTTGTTTGTGCCACGTTCCTGGGCTGAACGTCTAGAAAACTATGACAATGGGCATGATAGTAACTAGTCCTTGTCACTGCTTTAACTTTTCTGCTGAAGCTTTTGTTTTCTAAAGAACGTAAGAGGAACGTATTTGTTTATATGTTGAGAAGAGAAACAGCAGAATCCAACACTGTTCTAGGGCAGGACCACTTACGTAAGAAGAAAGAGTCCTACAGGATCTTAGAAACCTGCAATGAGAAGAATCTGGAGTGCCTTTAAGTGGGTACCTGAGGGATGTGTTGAATTTTATTTGCATTTGAGATACGTTAGTGCTCTGAGTGAGAGGTGGAAGGTCAGTTCCACTTATTTGTCAACATAGTGTTTGAATGAATTCTTTTCTTAGCTCCCACTTATACTAATTTTGTATCTGGAATATTGTGGGGTACAAGGTACTTCTGAGTTGAGACGACAGGCCTATCTTTCTGATGTACTTGACTCATCGCCTCCCACAATTACTGATGTTAATTTTTCCAGGATTCCAGGCTTTATTGTACCCTGGTTTGAATCACCTGGGGAGCTTTAGAAATTACTGGGGCCTCACCCGAGCAGATGCTGATTTAACCCTGGGCATTCAGCTTTCATCAAGGTCCCCAGGGACCCTAATATCCAGCCACGGTTATACATCTCCACTGCAGGGCTTTCCAAATTGTGATCCCTGGACCGGCATCATTGAAAACTCTTGGGAGTTCACTAGATATGTAATTTTTCTGATGACTCCTCACACATACTAATTCAGAGACTATGGAGGTGAAGTCAAGCAATCTGTGTTTTATTGTTTTTAATCTTCACCCAAGTATATGTCTTCATTGATTTGAGAGAGAGAGAAAGGGAAAGAGTGAGGGGGGGGACAGGAAAAGGGAGGGAGAGAGAGAGAAACATCAATCAGTTGCCTCCTGTACTTGCCCCATCTGGGAACTGAACCGCCAGCATTTTGGTGCACACAATGATGTTCCAACCTACTGAGCCACCTGGCCAGTGCGATCCGTGTGTGTGTTTTTAACAGCTTTGAGATATAACTCATATGCCATACAATTTCCTCATTTAAAGGGTACAATTCAAAAGCTTTTCGTATAGTCACAAAGTTATACAATTATCACGATTAATTTTAGAACATTTCCATCTCCTAAAAAAGAAACCCTGCAGGCCTTAAAGCACTCTCAACCCCTTCACCCTCCCTCCCTTGGTAACCACAAATCTATTTTCTGACCCTAGAGATTTACCTCTTCTGGACATTTACTATAAATGAAATCACACAATATGTGGCCTTTTGTGTCTGACTTCTTTCATTAAGCACAGTGTTTTCAAGGTTCACCCATGTTACAGGAGGCACCAGCGTTTCATCTCCTTTTATTGGCCAATAATATGCATTGTATGGCTAGACCACACTTTATCGATTCACGGACAAATGGATTGTTTCCACTTTTAGGCTACTATGAATAGTGCTGCTGTGAACATCCATGTGTAACTTTTTGTGTAGATGTACATCTTCATTTTTCTCTAGTATATCTGTCTAGGAGTAGAGTTGTTGGGTCATATGGTAACTGTACGTTGAATACTTTGAGGAGCCGCTGGACTGTTTTCCAAAGCAGCTGCACGTTTTGCATTCCCAGCAGCAGTGGATGAGCGTTTGTTTCCTCCACATTCTTTCCAATACTTGTCATCCCACTTTGATTTCAGACATCCGTGTGGGTATAAAGTGGTATCTTATTATGGTTTTGATTAGCATTACCCTGATGGATAATGATGTTGAACATTTTCTTAGGTGCTTATTGGTTTTCTTCTTTGGAGAAGTGTCTAGTCAAGTCTTTTGCCCATATTTTCATTGGATTGTCTTTTTATTTTGAGTTGTTATAATTATGTCTTTAATCTAGCTATACGAGTACCTTATTAGATATAAATTTATTAGACTTAATTAGATTTGCCCAAAATTTTCCCATTCTATGAGTTGTCTTTCCACTTTATAACATTCCTTGGAGCATAAATATTTTTGATATTACTCAGTTCATTTTCTCTTTTATTGCTTATGCTTTTTGTGTCTGATCTAAGAAACTATTGCTTAATCCAAGGTCACAAAGGTTTATGCCTATTGCTATTCTAAGTATTTTTATAATTTTAACTCATATTTAGATCTTTGATTAATTTTGAGTAAATTTTTGTATAACATGTGACATAAGAGTTCAACTTCACCCTTTCACATGTGGGCATCCAGTTACCCCAGCAACATCTTTAACAATTTCTGTTTCAATGAGCCCTACGGGTAATTCTGACACATGCTAAATTTTGAGGACCACTGTGCTATGTATACTAAATCTTCTCTGTAGTTACTATGAGACCCTTCTAAACATAGCATGTAGGATGTTTTATTACAGAAAACTATCAATTCTCTCTTGAAAACCATATAGATCAGTTAAGTGCAATACTGTAACTCTACATTCATAGACAGTGAATCAAAATAATTGTATCAGTTCTGAATCATTTTTTTTTGAAAGCTAGACAAAGAGAATTACACTTTGTCATATTCATATCGTGTGTTTTCCAGCTTTGAGTATTAATGTGCAGAGTGATTCCCTATCCAATAGCCCGTGTTTAGTTAAGAAATCGATTTAATACTCTGCATCAGCCAAATTGTCTTCTGAGACCACTACAAGACTGTTCATGCTTAAACAAAGGTTGGCCATGTGCCAAAGTCCAATTAATTGTCCTCCATCCTATTTCTTTTTGTCACTCTTCAAAGAAAAATGTTAAGGGTCTATTTTATAATGAAAGGGGTTGGTTTTGATGATATGACAAAGATGACATATTTTCCCAAGCCAGCTCTATTATTATAGTCTCAGTTCTGCCAGATTGAAAATGGATTGTTTAAACTTAAACATGGCCGATGCCAAAGCCATCCATCAGGCAAGTGTGATTTTCTTGAAAACACTGTTTCACAGTTACTACAACTTTTACATGGTTGGGGAACTTCATTGGGTTTATACATCTTTGAAGAATGTAGCTTGTCTCATAGTTTTCAATACTGGCTCCACCTGGAAAAAAAATGTAAATCTAATAAAATTTTATGCAACCTCCTTAATCAAAACTCTTAGATACTTATATCAACTATAATAACAGTTACTATGGAGGACTGATATTTCTGGCACTGAACTAATCTTCTTGATACAGTATGTATTTTCCCACCATTTACAAGCAAAGCATTGTAATTATCCATAGTCACTCAGCTACAGAGTGATAGAGATTTGAACAAAGATTCTGTAGACTTTGAAGGCTTAGCTCTTTTCACTGAACTGCATAACTTTACAAATGTATATTCATGCAATGAAATAAAACTATAAAAATGTTGAAGCAAAATAAACAAATAAGCTTAGTTTAGAAATATAGTCTTCCTTAAAAACTCATTAACTATTTGACACAATATGCTATATAAATCTGGCTTCCATTCTAGAGACGCAGTTAGTAAGTAAATAGAGCAGGAACCTTTTATTCCTTGAGCTCAAAGTTATAATGATAGAAAGGAATTTATAATGCTGGAATAAGACTAATGCCTAGCTTCCATTTGCTTACCAGAAAGTAAACATGTATCCCATGAGTTTGCCTAGCACGGTCCTGGTTTACTTCTTTTATACAGCATAATAATTAATAGATTCTCCTTTCTCTAAAAAAGGTCCCATTTTATAGAAATTATATGGTCACCTCAGGTCATGGCTGGTGCAAGCTACCCATCAAGGTATAGCCTCTCCCCTAGATAACCTGGTAACTACTCAGAACTATAACTCCAAGTATCATAAGTGTGTGCCAGCCTAAGCCCTCTCCTTCTACAAGCTTGCTACAGAATTAAACATATACCATTATAATTATTTCTTTGGGCTAAGACATTATATCTCCTGACGACCTGTATGACCCAAAACGTGGAAGAGCATCTGTTGCCAGGCCCTACTCTCTTGGTGTGGGCTATTTACCTGAGTATAAAACAACCATGTGCGCACTGAGGGACAGGATCGGTGGCCAAGATGGCACAAAGCGTGGGTATTAACTTGAGGGCAGCAAAGGGCTTCTGAGTGAGGCTCCCGGCTAGTGGGCAGTTAGCTAAAGGAAACTTTAGTTTCTGCAGCAAAGCATGAGGAACTGGAGGGGCAGGAAAAAGAAAGGCAAGAGTCCAGCTTAGACTTAGAATGTCAAAGAGTATAGTATGTTATTGAGAAAACTAGTTTCCAAATATGTTCCCAGAGAAATAATCCACATTGCTCCCCACCATGGTTAAGGGTTGCGGGGGCTGAGCCCCACAGAGGGTTGTATATTATACACACAGTACAAGAAAGTTAGTGGATAAATATGTTTGTGCTTCCTGGTAGCCAAGAGAAATAAAGACGATCTATTTCAGTAGAGCTTCGACAAAACAGCATAACTAGTTTATTGTTCATTCACCTTATAAAATTAGGACAAGTTATCAGATTTTCTGATTTTTAAAACGTCACACTTTTCTCCCAGAATGCAGCCAACTTGAAATTACCTAGAGACGTTTTTGCATTTGGGCTTGGCTTTCTGCAAGGCAAGTTAGGGCAGCTCACAAAATTCCCAGGAACTGTCCCCTGACACTCCACCCCTCCCGCCCTGAGGACAACCCGCAGAAATCCCCAGCAGAAGGCAGGAGGCAGAGGCTTCCCCCTTCTCCTTCCCGGTGTCTCGGGCCCTCCCCCGGGTGCTCCTGCCTTTTCAGAAGTGACCCTTTGATTTACAGTCAGGAAAGGACGGCCACGCTCCATGCTCACAGATCTCTCCAGGCACGAGTCCCTCTCGTGTAAAAGGGGGAAAAATTAAACTCGGCTCTGATTAAGTGTATTTCCTACTTTTTTATTCTCCATCGCTCCTTTAAATTCATTTAATGAGCCTTTAACTTTCTTCCAAGACTCGCATGAATTTCCTCCTCTATTCCCTCCTTGGTTTATTTCCCTTTTTTTTGCTTTTCACTCTCCATATCTTCCCCTGTTGAAAAAATATACCTCTTTTTATGCCCCAACATTCAATCTGCGCTGGTGACTTACTCCTTTACGGCATCCTGTAAAAATGCTATGAGCACCCTTCAGTTTTCGCATGAGATATGGTGGAGTGTTTCCCCGCCCAAAGTTGTCTGAAGTTCCCAGGATGATCTTTGCACAAGTGAGGTCAGTTCTAACATTTATTCATAGTACTTTGACTGCTTTGCATATATTCATTTATAAAGTCTTATAACAGCCCTATGGGTTGGGGACTGCTAAGACTTTCCACATGTCACAGACAGTTTTGAGGCTCAGAAAGACCAAGGGTATTGCCCAAGACCTAGAGGCAATAGCAAGAAGCGGTGGGCATCCACCGAGGCGGCGTCACTCTGCGGTGCGCCCTGAGCCCCTGCTTGCCCCACACCACGCGACTAGGAGTGTGACTTAGGGGACACCTTAGCTTACCAAGTTACAAGTCCTCCCACTGTGGCAACACTTTAATATATGCAGGTATTCAAATACAGGTGTCTCATAATTCAAACTCTTTCTCCATCTCATAAATGGCTAGTAAAAAATGATAAATTTCATAAAACTGTCCTGAGTCATGGTAGAAGAGATGCAATCTGTCTGGGCTCCAAGAATATGTTGCCTTAATCTGTAAGTACAAATAAACATTAGTGAACTACTTTATATAAGTGTAAGTATCTTATGGGGCAACCCGATAAGTAATAATTCAGAAAGGAAAATCTTCTGGAATTTAAGGTTTATACCAGGTCTTCCTTCAGGTCAATGCTGCCTGCCATGACCCTTTTCCCAAGTACTATTGCTTTTAATAGTCTCTCCTCTCACTCCCCGCCATTAGCATTTTCTTTATGCAAGGCCTGGTAGACTGGCTATCACTGGAAAAGCATACTCACATAAGAAATAATATAAAAGTCCTTTATGTCATTTTATGTCAACAAGCTTGACAAAGAATTGGTGCTCTTCTTTAATTTAAAGAACCTGATTTGCTACAGTAATAATCAATATACAGACAATCACTAATAGATAATTACTGATAAGATTTCAAATGTAAAAGTAATGTAGCCTGAATTTCTTCCATTTGGTCAAATTGTAAAATAAAAGAATACAAATGATAAAGATAATTTTATAAAGACAAAAAAAACTTATTCCAATAACACTTGGTTTCATTACTTGATGCCTGATTGCCTCCATTATAATGTTTCAGCTTCTGGCTCCATAATATTTTCCAAGAAACTTTATTACATGGTGACATATTTATTGATAAGTAGAAATAACAGCATACAACCTTAAACTATACTTAAATATATGTGTGACATGTAATGAACAAGTTTGTAGTTTTTATAAAGCAAGAAACATTAGGGTAAAAATATATTTTTTCAATTTTCCACCCACATAGTCACCTACACGTGTATTCTAGATATTTCATAAATTAGTTAAATAATAACACAGATATTGAGCCATATGGCCATTTGTTTCTAAAATGTTATTTCTTACATAATCCCCAATTGCATTGTTTATCATTTTTGCAAGCCAGATTTTTATTATCTGAGTAGAGTCAAGGTGAAATTTAATGAGTGGAATTTAAATAATAGCACAGCACAAGGCCACAATTACTCTAGCTCCTCCAAAGGAAGCCAAATATAGAAATAGTATAGCAATTATATTTCAGTATTGTGGACTCATCTCAAAAAGCACCTTCCTTTCTTTTAGAAGCCCTAGTCTTCTTGGCAAAATATGTTTCTTTTTTTTTTTAGAGTCAAATACCTTTTAGTCTTTCATTCCTAAATGGACAAGAAATGCAGCAAAGCAATATTTTGGAAGCACTGGGTCAAAATAAAAAATACATATGTTATGAATTTTGTCACCCTCCAACGTTGGGCTCATAGATCTGTTTAGTAACGTCACGAATGTCGGTGCTGCTGAGAGCGAGCAGCTCTGCAGGAGTGAGGGTAAAGATCCTTTGTGAGTGGGGTGCTCGGAAACTTTTCATTTCCCAGGCTGTAGTCACCTCTGGAACCTCAACCAACCACTCTCAGGCAGCTTAGGGAACCCACTGGCCTTGCCTGCTCGCAACTTAGCTTTCTGATCTGCTGTAAAGATAGACTAAAATTTCCTACTTTCATATCAAATATGAAGTTTGAAATATGGGACCTGCATATGTAACACCCTTTTTCTTATTCAACTGACAACCTCTGTTCTTTCAACAAGTATTAACTTTTTGAGCATGTCTGTGTGACAGATACTCTCCTGCCACCATTAGGAATTCAAAGATAACCAAGATTGGTTCAGTTCTCAAACATGTAATGAGCACACGCTATGCCAGGTGTGGGTGGGACACAGCCCATGCAGAGGGAAGGTAAGAGCACCCACCCTGGGAATTTATAGTCTAGCTTGGGACATTGGTTGATAAAGCAGTGGCTCACATAGTGCTATGATGTAAGTAGATGCAAAGTATTGGGGGCTTGCGGAGGAGAGGTCTAGAGGTGCGCTAGGACATCTGCCTGAACGACATGCATCTTTGAAGGAATAAAGAGGAGGGGCCCACCAAGAAGTCAGGGAGATAAGGAATTCCCAGGCAGAAGAACTGGACCCATGCAGCAAGGACCAGCATGCCTCTCCCTGGGAAACACAAAGTGCGTCCGAGTAGCTGGAGCAGCTGCTTCAAGGGGATGGGGAGGGAAGGAGTGGTGAGCTCCCGGAGAGGAGGCAGAGGCCATAAAGGACTGCTCGTAGCTTACAGTCTAGGGGAGCCCATTAAAGAACTTTCAACATGAGATTTGAATTTGAGATGCTTGTGGTCGTGTGGAAAATGGATTGGAGCATATGCGAGTGAATGCAGAGGCCAGTCAGGGCTGTAGCTGTGATCCCTGAGGCGAGGGGCTGAGGGAAGGGCTCTCCTCAGCACCACAGACAGCACAAGTTGTCACCTCAAAGCATGGCCCTGCCCGTTGTGTCCTCTCTGGCTCTTGTCATAAGATCAGCTGAGAGAAATTACATTTACGGACAATCGTCTAATAGGATATCTAGCTATGTGCTTCTCTAGGTTTTCTGAGTAATGTCCTTGAATTACTTCCGTTAGAGCCATTAGTTGAACCCTCTGCAGAAAAATCTCTGGTGAGTTTGATCATAATAACAAAAGAAAATTGTGCATTTGCTATTGGATTTCTTTTGGACACCTGGTTAATAGGCTGCATGTGTCTTATATAAGATCCCATGTTATATATAATTTTTTAGGATTTAAAACGAGGGAAAGTTTTTCAAAAGATTGTTTCTCTTTTTATTTGAATTATAATACCTAACTTTGCTTTGGTTGTCATAAGTCTCAGACTTATTTTCCCCTAATAATCAGGAGTATTAATTTCACTCTCAAAGTACAAGAGCAGCTTCCTTTTCTTACATATTCTAACTACCTTTTAAAATATAAGTGTCTTTCACTGTAAATTAGCTTGTGTTTATTGTGAAAGTAGTTAACATACAAATATGAAATAGAAATTATTTCACATTGCTCATTCCTGCAGAACTTTTCTTAAAATCCAAAATGTGACTGTTTTAAGAGACACACTTAATGTTCCTGTGACTGTGAGAGCCAGTTAGGAAAGAAAGAAATCCTTAATTAGAGTCAGATGCAAGATTCCTTCAAATTGCTAATTTCAGTATTCTGAGAAATACACATTATTTCAACACAAAGTCTTATATATCATTTGCAGGTAATGGTCAGCTAAAAGAGGTTTGGCATTTTTGAACAATTGGTTCAAAATGTGGGAAACCTATTTTTATTTAAAACAATTGGTTCTACTTGAGAAGTAATAACATGTTAGATGATAGCCAAATTGCAGGAAAATTCGGCAGAGCAATGAAGCTCTCCAGGTAACGCTCAAGGCCAGCGGATTCTAGCCCTTTCCCAGATATGGGCCCAAAGGATGGCTTCTTCCCATAGAACCTTGAAGATCAACCAGCCTTAAGTCTGCCTCGCTCAGCCCAGGCAGTAAAGGCCCCTGACAGGTTCACATGCATCTTATTATTTAATCCACAAAACACCCCTCGGAGACCTTTACAGTTTATCCCACATCTATAGCTGAGAAGATGGAGCCTTGGATAAGTTCAGTTCACACAGCATGAAACTGGAAAAAATGAAACATAAGCTATCTAGAATTTATCTCAGTACCCTACATTCCCTAACATAGAGATCATCTATAATTGACAGAACTTTGGGAAAGTTCTTTATGAGATTACTCATTAGGGAGGACCTGAAATAATTCATCATATACAGGCAAAAAATGGAAAAGCTTACATGCTGTTGAATTATTTGATGCAAGGCCAGACATGCTTTGAATATATAAATGGCAATGCTTTATCTGCATTTTTTCCTTCTTAGTCTTTCTCACATAGTTATTAAAGTGATTGATCACAGGTATCTATAGCAACATAAACCTGTTATTTTAAGTTTAGTGTCTATAAAGAGTGATGGAATGTCATTCATTGGAAGTTTGGGGATTTCTCGGTATCTCGTCTAATGTTCTGAAAGATGGCCAATGTGCTTTGCCTCACTTAGTTTCTCCTAAACTGAGGATAACATGTCCTAAACGCCTACCTCAACCTCCTACAAGCAGAGACCTGAAATAAAAACATAACAGAAAACATTTAAGAAGTGACTTTCCCTTCATGTGTTCTACATAGACTCCTAAAATGGAGCGAAAGAATTACCCATTAGTCAAACAAAATAATTAACTAAGCCATTAGTGAGAGAGTAAAGAAATTGTTTCAAAATAGCAAGTCACTCCTCTGGGTATATTCTGAATGTAGCAAGGGGGGGTGTAATTTAGAAGCATATGCGTAATAGGAGTTTTTCATGCCATGCAATGTGCTGGCCACCACAGGGCATTGTAAGAGGAAGAGCTGCAGCTCATGTTCTGGGGAAACTGTTTAGGGAGAGAAAGCAATTTGGGCTATTGTCATAATTACATACAACATGATCAGTGTCATTACGAACGTATAGCCATAATGCAAAAATACAATGGCCAAAAAAATTTGCCTACAGATACTGGAAAAATGTTCACAATTGAAACATGCTATGTAGAGTATAATGGGACGTGCCATTACCAAAAAGAGGGGCAAGTGAGGAAACAGCAACTATAAAGGTACCAGCTGAGAGGCCAGGATGCCATCAGCAACAGCAGTTTCCATGGGCGTGAGGAGAGGAGTCGGAGGGAAAGGCAATGAAAATGTAAGACAGTTCATTCCTGGGAGGTCATTATCGTCTTTTTTTCTTTTCTTGTCTTTTTATTTTTAATGTTTCTTTATCTTTATTGTTGAGACCATTACAGATGTCCCCCTTTTAACCCCACTGATCCCCTCCACCCCACATCCATCCCACCCCGGGGCCCTCCCCACACCAATATCCGAGTCCATGGGCCGTACCCATAAACACACAAGTTCCCTGAGTAATCTCTCCCCACACACACTCCTCTCCCTGCCTTCCCTCTGAGATCCCTATGTTCACAGCAGCACAATTCACAATAACTAAGATCTGGAAACAGCCCAAGTGCCCATCAGTAGATGAGTGATTAAAAAGCTGTGGCCCATTTACACCATGGAGTACTATGCGGCTGCGAAGAGGAAGGACCTTTTAGCCTTTGGCACAGCATGGAGGGAACTAGAGAGTATTATGCTAAGTGAAATGAGCCAGTCAGAGAAAGACAAGTACCACATGATCTGACTTATATGTGGAATATAATAAACAAAATAAACTGATGAACAAAGTGGATCCAGAGACATAGAAGCTTAGAACAAACTGAGGGATTAAACATGTCTTAACATTAAAGGTAGTGGCTCTCATATATTAAAAATACATGAAATTCATGAGGATTAAATTAATTGAAAAAATTTAAAATATAGACCATTAGTGAAACATTTTTATTTTTAAATATATGCGTAAAAAGTTATTTTCAGAGTGTTTTTTAAAAAATTGATCCCAATCTAATTATTAGACATCCTAACCCAGGAGGTTCTCAGAAGGGTTCCCAGGACCTGCCTTGAGCCAGCCCACAGGGTGAACTTGATGCTGGTGACTGGAGGACACACTGAGAAATACTACTATTCTATAGCTTCAAGGCTGGAGGCACCAGCCCAGAGTTCCCACGGTACATGTGGATTGGCTGTGGGAATCCAGAGAATAGTATATTCCACAACACTAGTGTAAAAACAGGTTCCCATTCCATGCTGTCTGTAGGAAACAAGCTCAAGAGCTTTAGATATTATATCTTACTTTAAATTGGAGGTAGGAAAATGTTTTGACTAGGTTTAGAACAAAAATTCTCAAATTTCAGTATACATAAAAATCACCTGGAAGACGTGTTTAAAAATACAGGTGGCTGATGACTCAGTCCCAGAGCTCCCGATTCAATAGGGTTGGGTAATTAATGCCAAGGACTCTGCATTTTTAATAAAATGTCAGAAACGAGTGATACAGATATAAATGATGCTCAGAAGACACAGGGCAATGTTGCTCTAATGGGTTCTTATAAGCGCTTTATAACACTGATGTTCACATCAACATCTTGTTAGACATCTTGTATAATTTATAGCAGGTTCATCTTAATTTATTTTAGGCCTTAAATAGCTAATAAAATTTAAAATCTATGGATAAAACAGATAATAGATAAGGTCATCTAATTTGCTTATCCTTTGTACCCATACAACGATCATTTAATATACAAATGCTTTTCTTCTTTAGCATTGTAATTAATTACCTAAAGAGTCATTTTCTTGATGACTGTCCAATAAAGATTTTCAGGTAATTAATGTGGGAAACCTATTTTTATTTATTGTGGTAACTTCTAAGTGAGTTATCATCTCTAGCCAACTAGAGATTTATTTCATTTAGGTGAATGGGTGTCAATTAAGCCACTCAAGCCAATATTTAAGATCACAATTCCCCATTAGAAACTACAGAATTAAAAAAAAATTCAATGCACACTTCAATAACTCAATTGTACACAAGTTTCCACTGTAATTAAATTACTGTTTGCTCTACCAGGAAAAGATTTTAAAGATCAGGTTTCCCATTAGCAAAACGAGTTTGCCATTACTGTGCTACATCAGAAGCCAGTTTCAAAGTATACCTTATTGAAAATGTATAACTTATTAGCTCAACAAAGTATATAATTAATGACCAGAGTGAGAACCTAAGCTGTATACCTGCTGCCACTTTGGGTATATTGGGCCAGGCGTGATGGCCCTTGGGCAATGGGCACTAGCATTCTTTCTCCTGACACAAGGCTCCAATGATCTCACAGACGAGTGCAGCTGACAACTGGAACCCCCGGAGACACTGAGCATGTCTTCCTGTTCACCATTCTACCCCCAGCATCTAACATTGAGCCGGACACATAAGATGAATTTAATAAAATATTTATGGGGTCAAACTCTCCTCCCAAACAACTGAGAAACAATGAACTCTGTTTTGATCTCCCTGGCAGGGCACCTGATGATGGAGGAGCCCAGGCCCCTCTATGCAGGAGTCAACACACACACGAGTAACCGGAGGACGCTGCTCAGCGAGCAAAACAGGGCAAGAGAGTGATCATGCGATTTCCCCCTGATTTCATCAGAAATCATGTATATCAACTATGACTCTAAAAAGCTTATTTCTTCTTTACTTATATAAATGTAATTTGTACAAATGCCATATCTTTTTACTCCACTCACCTTCAAAATACTACATTTTAGACTTAAAAACGACTCTTATGCTAGAACAAGAAAGTAGCAGGAGTAACTTTTGCAGTTCACCTTTCAAAGAGACCTCCAAGTGTCTTTTTTGATGCCACAGAAGTATATTTTTACCAGTCCATGCAAAACAGTAATCATCTGTAAGGCTTGATGAAGTCAAATGATCTGTGTTATTATACAAATGCTCCAGAAACTTAAAAGGTACAAATATTTATATCAAATTTACCATCAAACTGGAAAAAAAACAACATATTTAGGTAGTAAAATTTTTTAAAAAAGAAAAAGAAAAACCAACACAACTATCTATGCTTACAAAATGTTAATTCAATAAAAGTATAAGATGAAATCTCAGACATTTGTATAAACTGCTTTTCAGTGTCTAAAATGAAAATGATATATCATCCCTACTTAACTGTCCCATTGTTCTAAACGTATTCTCTTTACTAAAATTTTGAGAGGCTATAAAAATTTCTCTGGTTTGATTCAGAGCATAGAGCTTTACTGAGTTCTTCAATGGCCTTTTCATTTTACTTTTTATTTTTCTTAGTGTCAACCTTTTCTCTTATTGCTCCCTTAGAATGTTATATCTTTAAAAATATTTTTTTAAATTTTCAGTTACAGCTGAAATAAAATATTATATTAATTTCAGGTGTAAAACATAGTGATTAAATATTTGTATAACTTACAAAGGAATCACCCCAATAAGTCCAGTACCCATCTGACACCATACACAGTTATCACAACATTTTTTATTATATTCCCTATGCTTTACTTTATATCCCTATGAATATTTTTATAACTGCTGATTTGTACTTCTTAATCCCTTCAATCAAAACAGCATGGTACTGGCATAAAAACAGACGCAGATCCATGAAACAGAATAGAGAGCCCAGAAATAAACCCATGCTTACATGGTCAGTTAATCTATGACAAAGAAGGCAAGAATATACAATAGGGCACATGGTGTTGGTAAAACTGCATAAATACATGCAAAAAAATGAAACTAGACCACTTTATATACCATATACAAGAATAAACTCAAATGGATTAAAGACTTAAATGTAAGACATGAAACCATAGAACTACTATAAAAAAACATGGTCAGTAAACTCAACAACGGTCCTAGCAATATTTTTTGGGATATGTCTCCTTGAGCAAGGGAAACCAAAAAAAAGGGAGAAGACTACGTCAAATTTAAAAGTTTCTGCACAGCAAAGAAAATCATCAACAAAACCAAAAGACAACCAACTAAATGGAAGAAGATATTGACCAATGTGACATCCAATAAGGGGTTAATATCAAAAATACATAAGGGCCCTGGCCGGTTTGGCTCAGTGGTTAGAGTGTCGGCCGGTGGATTGAAGGTTCCCAGGTTCAATTCTGGCCAAGGGCACGTACCTTGGTTGCAGGCTCCATCCCAGCCCTGGTTGGGGCATATGTGGAAGCGAGCAGTCGATATGTCTCTCTCACATCGATGTTTCTCTCTCTCTCTCTCTTTTTCTTCCACTCTCTGTGAAAAGCAATGGAAAAAATATGCTCAGGTAAGGATCAAAAAAACAAAAAAACAAAACATAAGGAATTCATACAACTTAACACCAAAAATAAACTGAAAAAAATACGACTAAAAAATGGGTAGAGTGCCCGGCCGCTTGGCTCAGTGGTTGAGCATCAACCTAGGATCCAGGAGATCGCAGTTCTATTCCTCAGGGCACATGCCTGGGCTGCGGGCTCCATCCCTAGTCGGGGGTCTGCAGGAGGCAGCTGATCAATGACTCTCATCATTGATGTTTCTCTCTCTCTCCATCTCCCTTCCTCTACCTGAAATCAATAAAGATATATATTTTTAAATAGAGGGTCCAAATAGACACTTCTCCAAAGAAGATATACAGATGGCCAACAGACATGAAAACATGCTCAACATCATTACCATCAGGAAAATGCTACTTAAAACCACAATGAGATATTCCCCTCACACCTGTCAGAATGGCTATCGCCAATGTCCATTTTATTTTTTTAATCTTCGCCCAAGGATATTTTTTCCATTGTTTTTCAGAAGGCATGGAAGAGGGAGAGAGAGAAGTAAGGCATATCAATTGGTTGCCTCCCGCACGAGCCCCGACTGGGCCGGGATTGAGCCTGCAACTGCAACCGAGGTACATGCCCATGTCCAGAATCAAACCGGGGACCCTTCAGTCCTCAAGCTGATGCTCTAGGCTCTGAACCAAACCAGCTAGGGCTCAATGGTCATTTTAATATTGACTTTCTCATGCTCACTCCAGCTCCTCAGAATATACTGCCAGAGTAAGCAATTAATTTCAAAATGTTCCCCAGAGTAGAAGAGAGAGGACCATGAAAATAAGATAATACTGGAGTAAGAAGGTGATAGGCAGAGACTTTTCTACCTCTATTGCTCTTGCTTCCTTTCCCTTCTTCCTCCCATATCAGAAACAAAAGTAGGCTTAGGTTAAGCAAACTGAATTTCACTTTTTTTTTTGCCTCTCATTTTGGTCTTTCATTTTCAGGTTAACTGTCATAACAAGGAAGATACAAATACTCCCATCACGGCAAAAGTTCCGTTTGTAGTCAATCTCCCACAACTTCTGCCCAAAGCAACTGCAGGTCTGTTCTCTGTCATCGTAGAACTTTGATTATTCTAAAATGTCATATTGTTACCAGAAAGGGACGAGGCCAGAGCGAGTCTGCCTCAGGATGGCCTGCCATGTGTGAGTTCTTGAGTTTGAGTAGGAAATGTTTCACAACACAAGTTCAGGTGATTTCGAGATCACATTTATTAAAGCTGGGGACAGTGAAACAGGGAGGGCTTAGGATAGAAGCAGCAACAGGAGGGAGACTGAGGTTTCCGGCTCTCTAGGAACACATGGGAAAGCAGTGAGCCAAGGCAGGGCTGCCGTCAGCTCACTGGAGAGTCGGAGAAAAAGGGGCCTTGAGGCCAAGTTCAGGGGGTTGGCCTGGGACTAGCTGCCGCTGCCCATTGCTCCCCTGGTTGCAAATCTCGTGGGTGAATTTCACTTTGGATCTGCTTTAAGGATAGAAAAGTTGTAGAACCCTGACTGGGATCAGGATCAAGAGGAAATTATCAGGATTTTTATAAGGAAATGATTCACCAGGAATTTGTTCCAATCTTCCATGGCTTTCATAATTTAGACCAATATGTGATTTTATTTATAAATATTGATTAAGTTTTCTTTGATTAAGAGAAAAAGCAGGAATGGGCCTATGAGTCATTGTATCATCGCAAATTGATGCTTCCCTGTGAATGTTTCAATCTAGAAAGAAATGACATAATTCAAAAGCATTACTTGAAAACAAAAATTATATATTGACAACCAAATTAACAAAATGTCCAACTAAATCTCTTATGTGAATTTTTGCAAAAAAACCCCCAAACACAAAGAAACAACCACACACACACACACACACACCAATAAGTAGTTCAATAACAGTCCTCATGTCTTTAAAATTTCATTTCTTTTTGAATCTTTTGAAAGTCATAATGAAATAGGATGAGTAACTAAATGCCTTGCATTTTGTTCTTGCAGTCAGATCTATAATGACTCATCTAAAAAGACATATAATGAAAATAACACCTGATTTCCATTTACCTAGTACAGAGACTTTTACATATTCTCATTCTGGGTTCAAAAAAGTCAAGTGAGCCCAGCCGGCGTGGCTCAGTGGTTGAGATCAACCTATGATCCAGGAGACTGAGGTTCAATTCCCAGTCAGGACACATGCCTGGGTTGCCGGCTTCATCCCCAACAGGGAGAGTGCAAGATGCAACTGATGAATGACTCTCTTTCATCATTGATGTTTCTATCTCTCTCTCCCTCTCCCTTCCTCTCTCTGAAATCAACAAAAACTTATTAAAAGAAAAAAACAAAACAAAAAAACAACTCAAGTGAGCTAGAACAGTATATAATGATGCCATTGTAGTAAGTGAAGATAAGAAAGTAACAGTGTGTTAAAAGTAAGTTTCAGATGACTATAATTTAGTCTTTAAAAGAAAAGTATTAGCAGTTTGCTATATTCACAACAGAGGTTGGGCCCTCTTTAAGGATCAGAAAAACAAGCAATCTAAGCCTTCATTTAGCCCTCAGAAACTTCCAGTTCACTTTATTCTCTCCTCTGATCCATGCCCCATTCCTACCCCAGAAGAGAAGCATCAATAGCTACAAGGGCCCAAGTAACTCATCAGAACTTTTTTTATAAGTCGTTTCATTTTTAATAAAGTAATACTTAAAATTTCATTTGGATATAACTATTTCTTAGGTCAAAAGAATTTGAACTATGAAAAATAATAATCTAATTCTTGCACACCTTTTACATGCAAAACATAGTGTGGGAAATATTCATTGAGATGATTATGGACCTTAAGAGATGTGAACCATATAATTAAGTGTCCTATCAAAAAGACTCCAGCCAGCAATTTGCCACAAGACATTTACATTTGTTTCCAAAAGTCACAGGTCTGAAGAAACACAACTTTGGGAACTTATTAATAAAAGTAATTGTGACATGCACAAATATGTCCAAGTTTATTATCAATTTTATTTGCCTTAAAATTCATCCATATAAAATATGCTGTGGCATTATAATTGCACCATAATTAGCCTGTGGTATCAAAATTAACTATATAAGCACCACTTAAGTGAACAATAGAAAATTGCACATACAATTTGGGGGTATTTTTTTAATAAAAGCTACATTGAAAAATTTAAGCATACCTGAATGAAATGCAAACCCAGAATATTTGTCTTCATCTCATTAAAAGCAGAGACATGACAGAAAAGTTACCCTTATTTTAATCAATGGAAACTGTACCTGGCTAATTACTAGCCTTCTTTTAATTTAAACAGATATATTTTGTGGCCAGGTTAAAAGGTAATGAGCATTCATTTCTTTTCTTGACAAGTTCCAGTAGAAGCAAATCAGGGCTTTAAGTGTCACTAGATAAGACAGAGTGGAGAAAGATATGAGAATAGAGGAGATAAAAGAGAGAACCCAGAAATAGAATAAAATAAAGGCTTTGAAATGCCTGGATTAAAGACTTAAACATGAGGCATGATAACATAAACTCCTAGAAGAAAATGGAATAGAAACTCCTTGACATTGGACTGGGCAATGATTTTTTAGTTTAAGCAACAAAAGCAAAACTCAACAAGTGGGATCACATCAAACTAAAAAGCTGCACAGCAAAGGAAACCATCGACGAAATGAAAGGCAATCTACTAAAATGTGGAAAACATTTGTAAATTGTATGTCTAATACGGGGTTAATTCCCAAAATATCTAAAGAAATCATACCACTCAATAACAAAAAAATCTGATAAAAAATGGGTAGATGAACTAGACATTTTTTCCCAAAAATACATCTAATGGCCAACAATACATGAGAAAATGCTCAATACACTAATAATCAGGGGAATGCAAATCAAAACCACAAAGAGATGTCATCACACACCTGTTAGAATGACTAGCATCAAGAAGACAAGAAATAACGTGTCGGCCAGGATGTGGAGATAAGAGAACCCTCACGTGCTGCTGGTGGGAAGGTAATTGATTCAGCCCCTGTGGAAAACATGATGGAGGTTCCTCAGAATTGAAAATAGATCTACCATATGGGCTAGCAACTGCATCCTGGGTACATATCCAAATAAAGTGAAATCATTATCTCAAGAGATATATGCACCCCCCTGTTTATTGCAGCATTGCTCATGAAAACCAAGACATGGAAACAAGCTAAGTGTCCATTGAGGGATGAATGGATACAGCTGTAATTAGGGATAAAGATGTTACTGTATATAGATAGAGTGAAATATTATTCAGCCACAAGAAAGAAGAAAATCCTGCCATATGAAACACCATGAATGGACCTTGATGGCATTATGCTAAGTGAGATGAATAGTGTATGATATCACTTATATGTGGAATATAAAAAATTCAATTCTGTAAAAACAGAGAGTAGAATAGTGATTACCAGGAATCTGAAGTTAAGGGAACTGGAGAGATTGTTAAGAGCACAAACTTACAACCAGTCCATAAAACCTCCTGGAGATCTCAGGCACAGCACAGTGATAATAAACAACAATAATGTGTTTTATAAACTTCAAAGTGGCAAAGAGACTAGATCTTAATTGGTCCCAAGACAAAAAATAATAATATGATGTGCTAGAGGTGTTAGCTAAGCTATGGTGGCAATCATATCGCAATATATAAATATATCAGATCAACCCTGTGTGCAACATAAACTTACACAATGACATATATCAATTATATTTCAATAAAAGAAAAGGAAAATTGTGATTTGATATTAATTACCCACATTACCATGAATATCAGACATGAATAGAAAGAAATGAAGTAGCACATGAATTATTAGTGTTTCAAGGCTTTTTAAAATTCTACTTACTGTCAGCCCACATTTTTTTACATTGCTGTAAATCTGAGTCCAGCACACATTCTAGCATGATCTAAGATACTAGCCCACTCATATATATTAATAACCACGCTCTGTCCCTGACTTGGATTCCATATTTATGATGCAAGATATCAACCATACAGTAACTAAATATGGGTAAACATCTAATACCAAAGCACCTCTTGTACTAAAGAACATCTTATATTTAGTAGCATGTGTCTCACACATACAAACCTGTGATTCTAGAAATAATAGATAAAGTCCATTTTTTGTAATGATTTTCCTTCATGCTGCTTCTTTCTTAGTACATTTATCATCTGAATTAATGGATCTTAAAATTAAGGTCAGGGCTAATTTTCTTTTCAAAGGCTGTAGATGCTAGACTTTATTTAACTCTAGAAGAAGAACTTAATGTCAATATCGTTAATAACTCAACACCCTTTGGGGAATGTCAGAGTGAGGCTCAGGGAGGAAAAATGACAAACCAGAGACACTGACCCTATTTTCATAAAAGGGGAAACAAGAAGTGGCCTTTGCTTAATCGTACTAGTCACACAGAACGTCCCCCAGGTTCCCTTTATCCATCCATCCTTTAATCCATAACTTTATTTTGCTTGAGCTCCCGACAGGTTTCCCTGAATACTAGCATTTCAAAAAGCAGAGTGGGCTGCTTTGTAACAGCTTGACAATAAATTATGATATTTAAAATGTCCAGCTTGATCCCTCATTCATCCCTTGCGTATGTTCATCATGCGTTAATGCACGTAATTGCTTTTGTGTTGCTTTTGCAAATATCGTTATTTCCAAAACGATTCCAGGGTTCCGAAGAATCCAGATTGTCCCTCCTGACCTACTGACCAGGCACAGTGTCCTTGGGGTAGCAGTTTCTATTCCTCCTTTGACAGCCGTGTGTTAAAGAGGAAGAGGAGAAAGTTATTTGGTGCAAACCAGAAGAGAGGAAGCGTGGCTCCCTAAATACTGACGGAAAGCAGTGGGCGAGTTCCACACAGCTCGCTGTCATAGGGAGGTCACAGGAAATGTACCTTAGTGTCCACAGTGTCAGAAATAGCGTCATGAGAAGACTGGAGCACACGCCCGAAGTTCCAGGGGCTGGTGGGCAGCGCAGGCCGCAGGTGGGGCTGGAGCGGCGGGCGGCTTCAGAGAGACAACTCAGCCCAGGCTGCCCGAGGGAGATGTTAAAAGGAAAAACGGCACCCTTGTCCGCGCCTTGGGTTGTGCATATGTGCGTATGAGTTCTTTGGTTAATCTCTCCCCCCACCCTCCCTCCTCTGTCCCTCTGACACGGACAATGGTGTGGAGAGGGCCCGGGGGGGGGGGACGGGTCACTGGGGAGAAAAAGGGGCATCTGTAATATTTTAAACAAAAATAAACACACACACACACACAAAAGAAAAAACAAAAGAGAAAACACGCCCAATCTTTAAACACTGCTTACTAGGTGGGGGGAAAGGTTGCACTTGCTTCCTGTTTAAGGATTGACATTAAGGAAATGTTCAGGCACAAATTTCTAACATTCTCTCCAAGTTCTCCGCCTGTTAGTAATACAGGCCTGATTAAGACCTCCTTACTTTTCGGATTCTTCCATTAAGCAGGGGAAATTTAGCACCAACAATACAACCGATCGTGAGTCACCCTCAAATAAACTTGCCCCAGAGCATGATTTCCAATAGCAGCAGCCCCCTCTCTGCATGCGTCACACACATGAAACTACAGCTTATTGGAATGACTAAGTTTAACTGTATATGGGTATTTTCTTAGGAGAATGGTAACTTTAGAAATGACATTATTTTAAAAAAAATAAACTTTGGTTTTTGTTTTCTCCTTTAGAAAAACCTTATTTTCTTGGCATATAAACCTAAAAATGTCATTTGCCCACAAAACAGAACAGTTGAAGGCATCAGAACAGGGTTATAATTCACGTAAGCTGTCATATCCGTGGTATCACAACAGGTCTCATGTTCCCTTGGTTATCTTTGAATCTTACTAAATTATCCCAGAAAAAAAAAAAAGTTAAACTGTTAATAGCTCAATAAAGGAGACCTACATCAAATACCCTCTTCTTGGGAACCTATCATTTTTAAATTAATTGATACAGAATATTATTATTAAATACTATTCCATTTTTTCCCCCATGTTTGCTTTTATACCTTCAGGGGAAAAAAAATACCTGGAGTTTTAAGCAAAGCATCTCCCTTTCCAGCACTCCCAATAAAACTGTGGAGTAGGGGTTTGAAAATCTGTTTCTGTAGACTTAAAATTATGTTCTCCCGATTCCAAGGATTCCACAGGGGTGCTGCTGGACTTCTACTAATGTTTGATTTTATTTTTTATAAACCTATTCTATTTATATTTAACCTGTAATTAAAAGCCATTCATAGCTAATATATGCTTAGAAAACTTTAACACACCGGTGACCCCCATTCGCCTACTTGCAGTGGTTATCCATCTGCAACAGTGTTTTCTTTTTAATTCAAGTCCCACTTGCACTCTGACATAATATAAAACATGGCAGAACATGTGCAATGTTTACTTACCTGCCAAGCAGGGCTCAGGTAGAACTGTCCTTCCTATGTTGAACTCATGGTCCAGTGGCATAAAATATATGTGTATGTCTTACTCTTCTGAGGTATATTATGAATAGTTTTAGTACATACTAAGTTATTTCCTGAATGACTTTTTATTTATAACTTTTTAATATTTTCCTCAGTGATATGAAATAATATTCCTAAAAGTAACTACTGTTTTCTTTATCACTGAGGTCAAATAGTTATGAAACAGAAAAGTACTAGTTCTAGAGAAGATAACACCTTTCAAAAATGTTAGTAATCACACTTAATATATCTATTTTATTAAGGCTCAGTCTTTACAATGGGGAGTTTTCTGAGGTATTTATGGGTAAAGGGTTCCAGAATTTACTTTACCAAACTAAAAGTCATTGGTTTCCTGAGGGTAAGATGCCAGTCCAAGTATATCAAATAAAATAAGATCACTTTTTCTGATGGGGAAGCACACCACACCTTAGTTAAATATCTCTCATTATAACATAGCTGTATTAGCTTGCTAATAATTTTGATTAACATGTATATGATTTGCCTTAAAAAATAAACTCAACTGTACAATGATTTTGGCTTTAAAAAAGTCAAAATTTAAAAACCTTCTAAATTCATTATGCAAAACAATTTTCATTGAAATGTTTTCAACTTCTATGAGACGTACTACTCTTTCAAGGCCTAACTTTTCCCAGCTACTGAGACTAGGTCAAGGTCTCTGTGTTCCCTGCTCAAGGTCTTGGTTATGTTGAGGTTTTCCATTCTCACCAGTGGGAACAGGCACTATTTTAGGTACTATTTTTGTCCCTGTTTGAGTACCAGACACTATTACCTCTAATTCTTTTGGGTGATCCCACCCCCTTCCCCAAGTCCCCACCTGGCATCCAGTAATTTCTTACATTTGCTGCTCACAGACTCATGCTTTTTGACAGATTTAACATTTTAAGCTTTTATTTTATAGCAATATACAGATTGCCAAGATCATCCCTGAAGATTACACTGTCCATCTTGTGTCAAGTTTTCATTTGTGTTCCTTACGCAATCTTAATGCACATCTTTACCTCTTATACAGTTATTTCATGCTACTTGAATGAGCAAAATTGTTTTAAGTAATGTTGAAAGTAATTGGTAAGAGCTGCACATTATCAGATCACATTTCTAAATTCAAGCAGTATTTCTTGGTAACTATTGATTCTAACTATGCCATTCTTTATCTTCTCAAGGGAGTTATGTTGATTGTTCATGAATCTTGCCACAGTATCTCTTTCTACATCTGTGAGACATAGTTAATTTAGCTTATATTTCACCACAAGGACACAATGTCACCTTTATCACTTCTTATCTCATGTAAATAGGTTAATAGCTTGACACTAGAAAGATGATTGAAAAGGTTTAAGCCTGGTATAAAAACAAAATGTAATTTGATTAGTAAGCTTAAAAACTGGTGTAGCAGAGATTAATAATAGTCTGTAGATCATCTCACTCAGCAAGCCCACTTTATGCAGAAAAGGTTTTTATAAATGAGTCAAGATGACTCCTTTTAAAGAATAAGATTGGGTACCTGTGGCCCTAAGTTTATTATAATTGTGGAGGGTCATGCATTCATAAAACATGTGGGGATTTCTGTTGTCACAAAGTGTGTTCTCTTTTTTTAAATATTTTTGAACTTTGGTTTTAGAACACTTTTAGATTTACAGAAAATTACAAATATAGTCAGAGATTTTCCACATACTACACACCCAGTTTTCCTCTGTTTTCAATATCTTAATTTAGTACGGTACATTTATTACTTGTAATAAACCAATATTTAGACCTTATAATAAACTTAAGTCCATAGTTTATTCATATTTCCTTGGTTTGTACTTAGTGTTCTTTTTCTGTTCCAGGACGCCATTCAGGATACTGTCTGACACTTATTTATTATATCCTTGGGCCCCTCCTGGCTGTGACGATTTCTCAGACAATAAAACAGGTTGTGATAGTAATGCTAACTCATTATTGGGGCGTTGGTTGATACGTGCCCAATACCCTCCTGGAAGCCTGGGAAGTGACACCTTGGAAAGTGTTTCCTATGTCATACTAGAGTAAAAGCAATAGAATAGAGATTGCTAAATAGGTTGTCCATCATCACAGATGACTCAAGGCAGCCCAGAACTTTCTGTGCCTTGAAGAGGAGGAGGGGAACCAGCTGAGCCTTCCACGTGTTTCCAAGGAGAGGACAAGGTCACTGGATTCCAAGACATATCAAAGACACAGCTCAGAAAAAAGTCTTGGGCCCTGGCTGGTTTGACTCAGTGCTTAGAGTCAGCCAGTGCGTGGAAGGGTCGCGGGTTTGATTTTCAGTCAAGGGTACGTACCTGGGAGGCTAGTTTGCTTGCACCAGGGGCGAGGCAGCCAACTGATGTGTCTCTCTCACACTGATGTTTCACTCTCTCCCTCCCTCCCACTCTTTCTAAAACATCATTGGAAAAATATGTCCTCAGGTGAGAATTAACGAAAGAAGAAAAGAGAGAGAGAGTGAGAGAGAGAGGGAAAGAGGGGGAAGGAAGGAAGGAAGGAAGGAAGGAAGGAAGGAAGGAAGGAAGGAAGGAAGGAAGGGAGGGAGGGAGGGAGGGAGGGAGGGAGGGAGGGAGGGAGGGAGGGAGGGAGGGAGGGAGGGAGGAAGGAAGGAAGGAAGGAAGGAAGGAAGGAAGGAAGGAAGGAAGGAAGGAAGGAAGGAAGGAAGAGTGAGTCTTAGGAGATGAGCATGGCTTGTATTCTGAAGCCCAGGTAAAAATAAGTGTACCTTAGCATATGCCAACTGAAGGAAGCTTACATCAGAGAACAAGACGGAACATCTCGTTTATGCCAATTTAGACAGACGCTGAGAAGTGCAGAGCAGATGCCTCTCCCCAAAGCATACCACCATATAAGAATTGACTGCATTTTCTGCCTCAGTGTAGAATAGAAAATTAAATTGAGCTACCGAAAAATAGTTCCCTTTTGCACATCCAATTTCACAAAATGACTGAGACAAATAAGAAATTTACCAATGTCATGTTTTCTGTCATTAGAAATAAATAAAAGCTCAAATAGAGATTGAGTTAAAGAAAAATAGTTATTTTTTTCTATACCAAAGTTTACAGTTTGAAAAATTTATGCTCTAATACATATATTTTAAATTATCCACAATTTTATAACCCTGTTTCAACATTGCTGATAGTCTCAGAAGAGGAAAGAGGCCCTGATATCACAGTAGAGTGATCTCATTGTATTCTTTCATTGATATTTTGTTTATGCGACAGCATGGATGGACCTAGAGGATATTCTGCTCACTGAAATAAGTCAGTCAGAGGAAGACAATACCATGATTTCACTTATGTATGGAACCTAAAAAACAACATAAATGAACAAATTGAAACAGACTCAGATACAGAGAGAGAACTGGTGGCTGCCAGAAGGGAAGGGTGTTGGGGGGCTGGGTGAAAGGTGAAGGGATCAAGAAGCACAAATTGATAGTTACAAATTAGTCATGGGGATGTACGTAAAGCATAGGAAATACAGTCAATAAGATTGCGATAACTATGCATGGTGCCACTTGGGTTCCTGGAAATATCGAGGGGAACACCTTGTAAAGTATGTGATTGTTTAACCACTAAGCTGTACATCCGAAACCCATACAAAATAAAACTGCAGGGGGAGAAAAATTTGTTTAATTTGGTTAATTGCCAACATCTCATGAAATCTGCTGATATCAATGCAGTATCACCTAGCAACTAGAATGGAATCTTGATAAAATGAAACTTAACAGCATTCGGATGAAAGGATATGATAGAAGTTACTTTTTTTCCAGTACCAGATTCTTAAGCAGCAGACTAAAGGCTCCATTCCAAAACTGATATAGTTGGAATGGACTAAAACCTATTCTATACTAGATGAATACTAAAGAGTTAGATATCAGAAGATCATCTTCATAGAATGAATTCCATGTAGAAGAAAACATGACCAGCTGCCTATTATGTTTATTACTTTTTCGGAAACCCAAATATGTCATTGTGATATTTACTACCACAACTTCCTACGAGATCAGAATTGCGCATTGAATCTAATAGGTAATCAGTTCCAAATCCAAGTTGAGAACCCTGAATTTAGGTACAGAGATGCTCTACAAAGTTGGCTCTTAGGAACTTATCAAATTATTTAAAGTTGCTTAGCCCCAGAAGCATTAGTCACTATTCACTGGTTAAATTAATAAGTAGAATCACAATCTAGTAAAAATTTTCCGTTTTGTTCCACCATCTGCTTCAAAAATACATACTTTGGGAGCTATCTTAACTAACCTTTCTGCTATATACATTTCCACGAGTCCTTCAGTTAAGTGAATCGATTTAATGGACTATTGCTCTATTTGTTTATGTACGTCAAGCTTTCCTGTCTGCACTCTTAAGAATGTTACAATGTAAGATGAATGAATTGTAAACCCTCTTACTAGCATTAAATGGCACATAGTTCTGAATTTTTAAATTTTCATTATTTGGACTGACTTCTTCATTGATTTTTGCTTGAAGAGGCAGAGCCTCAATCCTTGCTGGTCCCTACTCTGTACCCTGTGTAACCATCCCAGTCCATGGAACAACAAAACAGCATGTGGAATCAGCTCATCTTTCCACGGAGTAAATGAACGGAGAGCTATCTCCTCCAGGACGCCACTATCAAATCTGGAGGAAATGAATATGTTGAGAAGAGAGTACCCACAGCTAGGACTCCTTGAACTAAACTTGGAGCTAACAAGCCAGCAAAACCTGCTAGATCACCTTACTTTGCTTTTCGGATGAGATTGTCTCATGCCTCAACTACCTCTCTGAAGATTTTGGTAAAGCATTTTAACATAAACAAAAACATGCTTAATTACCGTTCTTTCTACTTAGGAGACTTTACTTATTTTTACTATTTAAAAAGTTTCTGCATTGGAGCTGCACTACAGTGAGCTCTGGCCAATGGAAGTTCAGGTGTAAGATCTGTGTCAATGAAGGTCCAGGTGGCTGATGAGCTCTCCTGGTATAACTAAGTTGATCAACTCGGAAAAATTTTATGACATTTTTTGTAACGGTAAACCCTAGAAGATTCTTCTAGATTGAGAAGTGGACATTGTTTCTAAAAGAAGCCATAATGCTACAATGTTATTACAACAGCTGAATTTGTTACCAGGCATTTTTATATACTTCAATGCAATCAAACAGCCCTCTAAAGATTTAAAAGTTATATTCCCTTAACAGTATCTATGGGGGGGGGGGGGGATGTATGTGTTTATATAAAATATTTTTCATTTTCCATTAACATGTTAATGATGCAAGCTTATAAAGAATAAAACTTTAACAAGTTAAACAATAGAATGTCATGAATAAAAAAACATTTTTTTCCATGTATATGTTTGCCATTCCACAATGAAAATCTTTATTCATGAGGCATGTACGTCGCAATACACACTCACACTGGCTAAGGAAATATCCCTTTACCCTAACAGTACCCTCCATCATTATACATCATTACATATTCACATAATATAGAAATTGAAAACATTCTGTTTCATAATTTTTTGAAAGTTTTATTACATGTGGCATAAATTTCCTATTACAAAGTAAGCTTTTTTCCTACCGACAATATTATCAATTGGGAACAATTTTAAAAAGAGAGAGAGAGAGAAGAGAACTAGCATGTATCCTTTTAAAAATCCCATTTGGGGATTAAAGAAAATTGACCTATTTTAACGAATATAAGCAATACTGAAATGTACATTATTTTGAAGAGAAGAATATTTTATGATAAAAGACTGTAGTTGACTCATTCCTAAAATGAAAGAATGACATTTTATAATATATTACTTGCTGACATTAAAGGTTTTATGCAAAGCCCAGCCTTTGGAGTCTTCCAGTTATCATCTTTCAACACATTGTACTGGTTGACATTTAAAGTCCCTACAAGCTCCTGTGGCATTTTTGGCCTGACTGTCATTACTTTGTTGCTTTACAGCAGATTTTCCTCAGGAATTGGAACCCAGTGACCCAACTAACAGCACCAAAAGAGTATGAACTCATTAAATCCAAGTAGATCTAATAAACTAAGTAAGTAATCCTTTAAAATATTTTGCTCCCCAGAAATCTTTTGTTCCTAATGATTTAGCTTTAATGGGAGATTATCCAAAATCATTTTCAATAGGGCTGTTCCAAAGAAGCCTAGTCTAATTAAAGCTCTTTAAAACAGTGTTCTATTCCCTCCTGGGAAAGTTTCTTTAAAATTTAAGAGTTATTTCCCTTGTAAATAATAAAGAAACATTAAGGATGATTTTATTACTCAATATCACTTTTCTAAATGCCCTTTCTTGCCTGGCTGGCATTGCTTGGCGATGACCTAGGATCCAGGAGATTGCAGTCGGATTCCCCCGCCCGGGTTGTGGGCTCGGTCCCCAGTCGGGGGCTTGCAGGAGGCAGCCGATCAATGACTCTCATCATTGATGTTTCTATGCCTCTCTGTCTCCCTTCCTCTCTCTGAAATCAACAAAGATATATTTTTTTAAAAAATAAATAAATGCCCTTTCTTCATCCTATTCCTACTTCATTCATTACTACTTACCCACTTTCATATTTGTCTGGAGTTTTTGTACTTGACTCCTATCTCCATCTCAATCCCAAATAATCAGTTGTGTCCCAGTTACTACATTCAGTTCTGCCTTTTGTTTTTCCTTCCCTTCTGGCCCCAACATGCCTTTTTGTTTTGTTTCTTTTATCCCTAAAACATGTCTTTTAAAATCTTACTCCCTTTTAGATACTCAAATGTATTCTTGTCAGCAGTTATTCGATTCCAGTCATTCACATTCAGGCTTCGCTGACCCGTCATTTTCTTCAGCCTAACCATCTCAAAATCCTTGTTGCAAGCAGTCAGGAAGTGATAGATAATTTTTTTAAGTGATAACTAATCTATCCTGAGTTCTTAACTTGTGTCAAGCTCTCTAATAAGTGCTTTGCATTCACTTTTTAAATGATAGATGAATGGTAAAATAAATTATTGGCACCTCAGACATGAATGGACAGGTAAATTTAAAGACATATAGATACACAGAATTTTCTGCATTTCTTCAATTAATATGTTCTTGAATCAATCACTTCTCACCTATGTTTTTCATTTTTCTTCCATAAACTGGGGCCAACTTTCCTGCCATGCAAATTCTTTGTATTCTAACTCTTCTAGTTATGGTATGAATTTGATTAATATAAGACAGGAGTCATTCTTCACTGAAAAGGAGCAAGATATGCTCTGTGCTAAGTATTAAAAAAAAAAAAAAAAGACTCCAACCTACTACGAGTGTACGCAGACATACCCCCAAATCCCACATCCTGCGCCAAGAAGAGGCCGCCTGGGACCCCTGCCTAGACTTCCCTCTGACCTCTGGCCCCGGCACTCTGGTGACAGGATGGAGGCCTGTGACAATTAAAGCAAGCAAAGAAACACCCATTTTTACTCTAGTGAAATGGAAATAGGGTCTCTACTATGAGCCACTCTCTGCTGTATCCAAACAGATCCTTTCTTACCTCGATGGCTTACACTACATGAAAATATACCACTGATACATCCTCCCCCTTTTAATTCAAACAGCATGAGGCAGCTGACTCGGTACCAACTCCCAGCGGCCAAATCGCTCTGTTGGCCACTGTCTCATACAAGGACATCAGACCTTTCACGAGCAAATGTGAAAATGAGCCGCTACCCTAATAATTTAAAGGAATGGTTTTTTTTATCACCCTATTTTCCCATCATGTTTACCTAATTAAATCTCCATGACAGCCTGTTGAGAAGGTGGGAACATCATAAAGTTTTCATTAAAAGCTTGAGCTTTGTGGGCACCGCTCTGCGTTCATATTTCAGCTCTCCCACTTTCTATGTGTGCAATAGTTGGTAGCTTAAGCTCAGTGTATCTGTGTCTCTCATTTGTAATATAGGGACAGTAATAGTATATATTTCATAATGTTGTCGTAAGGATGAAATTAGTCCATAAGTAAAAGTGTGTGGGGTATAAAAAGCACCTTACAGATGTTTGCTTTTATGGCTTGGATTGTTTATATTATGATTACCATCATTGTCATTGTCATGGTCTCATAAATTAGAAAACTGGGACTCAGAGAAGCCGAGCAAAATAACTCATAGGTGGCAACGTGGGAGCTGGACTGCACACCTCTGACTCCAGGCTCGGCACTGAAGCTGCGTGAAGTCAGCACCGGAGACTCACTCAAAGGCCAAGGCGTTGCTACGACGTCTCTTGGAGGTTCCGTCTTGCCAAATTATTAGCCAGCCTTTGAAGCTGTGTTTTCTCCTTGAGCAATTCAGATTTTATTTAGAGCTTGAATATTATGTCTTCAAAACTAATGTTTTGGATGCACTTGAAGATACTTGCCAAACAATTCAACATCTTGAAGTTTATTTTTATTTTTTTTAAACATATCTTTATTGATTTCAGAGAGAGGAAAGGAGAGGGAGAGATATAGAAACATCAATGATGAGAGAGTCATTGATCGGCTGCAGCCCGCAACCCGGGCATGTGCCCTGACCGGGAATCGAACCCCGATCGCCTGGATCCTAGGTCGACGCTCAACCGCTGAGCCACGCCCGGCCGGGCGACATCTTGAAGTTTAATATAATAATGACTGTCATAAACAAACGTGGTATATAGCCCATTATAGTAAGTGCGCTATCCTCAAAGCTGTCTGGTAGCAGGAACGGTCACTAAGTTTATCACTAGCTGCTTGTCCCTTCTCTGCATCCCCCCCAAACCCCTCCTTCTCCCAACTTCCACACTTACCCCTCACTCCTCCCTAACTTCTTTGACCATATGCAGAGGTTGGGGGGGAGAGAGAGAGAGAGAGTGAGAGGGAGAGAGAGAGAAACAGAAACACTACTAAATCATCAATCTCAAATTACTAGGGGTTAATTAGTTCAATAATTAACAGAGCAATTAAGGCCACTCACATGTATCTATCTTATCTTTATCACCATGTGAATGTTTTTGTGTGTTTGCCAGTTTCATAGTCTTCTGTCTCAGAAATGGCCATGAGATTACAATTTGCTAATACTCAATTTTTATTTTCTGATTCAGACAGGTCACCACCTCCTCTCCCAGTTACTGGCTTCTCCATCAGCTATTCCCTAAAAGTTGCACCCCAATTCCCACTGTTTTGGCTACAGCTGCTGAATTTACTTCAAGTTTATCATTTTGGCATTTTCTTATTATGACCTTATGGCTTCTCTCTAACTCTCCTGATCATTCAAGAATTGAAACCACCCCCTCTCCCTCCGGTTGGTGTGGCTCAGTGGTTGAGCACTGACCTAGGACCAAGAGGTCACAGTTCAGTTCCCGGTCGGAGCACATGCCCAGTTTCAGGCTCGATCCCCAGTGGGGGGTGTGCAGGAGGCAGCCAGTTGATGATGTTTCTCTCTCATTAATGTTTCTCTCTATCCCTCTCCCTTCCCCTCTCTCTAAAAGTCAATAAAAACATTTTTTAAAAAGAACTGAAAAACCAACTGAGCAAATGAACCGCAATAAGCAAAATCCCCAGGTGCTCATACAATTAAATAGATTTTTTTTTTCCTTGTACTGAAGTCATAGTGAAGATAACTTCCTTAGCCTAGATTACTTTGTATTTTCACTCATGTTGTTATTTACAATTTTTCCTCTTTTTAAATTTAAGAATAGAATAGCTCCTTCTTGGCTACTACAAAAAAAAAAAAATTTAAAGTTTTAAAAAATTAAATCCCTTGTATTATTTTCTATCTTTCCCAGTTCAGCACTTCGTGATATGCATTCCATCCTTTCACAGCTCACCCAGGTTTTTAGGAAAATCAAACTCTGCTTGACCACTGCCCCATATCACTGTCATTAGCAGCAAACTGCCCCATATCACTGTCATTATCACTTTCATCTGGCCAGAGGGGCAGGAGCAAAGTGGACAAAGAGCTGAGAAGGGAGTTTACTCACAGCCAAGGTGTGGACGTTTCAGGGAGTATTTTTTTCACATTATATATAGATAAGCACTTGTATTAGCCTCCTGTTTCTGCTGCGACAAATTATCACAAACGAAAGGAGCAAAAACAGCACGAATGGATTTACAGTTCTGGAGGCCAGATGTCCAAAATGGGTCTCACGGAGCTCAAGTCAGAGCCCACGTGGTCACGGGCGGTCCTCTCTGGAGTCGCTAAGGGAGGCTCTGTTTTCTTGCCTCTCCCAGCTTCTAGAGGCCGCCTGTGTTCTTGGCTTTACAGTCCTCGCTTTCGAAGTCAGCAAACTGCGAGTGAGGTCCTTTCTCACACTGCCTCACTCTGACTCCCCCAAGGTCCCTTTTTACTTATAAGGACCCATGTGGTTACATTGGACTCACCTGGATAATCCAGGATATGCTCCAAATCTCAAAGTCAGGCAGAATTAATTCCATCTGCAGGCTTCTTTCCCTTCGCCTTGTAAAGCAACGTAGTCGCAGGTTCTGGGAATTAGTAGGCAGACATCTTCGTGGGGAGGGATTATTCTGCCTACCCTAGTGTGGTTTGTTTTGGGTTTCTTTTCTGTCACCTTTAAATCATATAAATTAGAAAATAGTTATAATTAAAAGTCTTTTCTTTCTCTCAATATCTCTTAAAATCACAACTAGCTCACTATTTTTCTGGGCTATCCCAAAAAACTCACACCACCTGTCCTCGTGTGTGTCTGTCTCAGAACAAACATTATGAGAAAATTTATGAAATAATTAGTAGTCCTTTTATGAACTGGTAGAACAAAAGGTAAATAAGTGCCAAATAAATGCATAAAAGAACCAAACTGGCTTTAGAATTTAACTGATTTTTGTTCTCATAAGCATTTTTAAAGCTTAAAGTAAAAGAAAACCTAAAATTTAAAGCATTCCCAATCCCACCACAATGGTAAACAGTTATCTCTTTCAAATACATTCATCCAGACCATGTTATCATGGAAATATTACTGTCAATAATTACATATTTCAGATTATGATTAAATAATATTCCACAATGTAGCTATACTATAATTTAGATGGCATGTTCTGTGGGGTTTTGAGCTACTTTCCAAAAGATGGATAGATATCTCTGAGTGCTTTATCCTTAAGATAAATTGCTAGGAGTAGAACTGCTATGTCAAAGATTATGCTTATTTTTTAATTGCCATTTTTTATGCATATTACATGTGAGTTTTTAAGTGAGGTATATTCATGAACGTCTTAGTCTGGAAGTAAAGTTTAATTTTGCCTCGTAATATAAAATATTGCAGTTTTTCTAATTTTGTGATTTTTAAGAAAATTTTTAATGCAAATGGCAGCATCATAAACATGATTATAGGTACTTAATAAAGATCACAGCATATACTGAGTAGTCAGTAAATATCTTCTGAGTAAATGGATAAATGCCCATGTTTGCTTAGAGTTATGCAGGGCCGCAGAATGTAATCAGCTGCCCTACCGTGGCTCAGTTGGTTGCAGTGTCATCCCACACACCAAAACGTTGTGGGTTTGATTCCCTGTCAGGGCACTTACCTAAATTTCAGGTTCAGTTCCGGTTGGGGCTTGTGAGGGAGGCAACCAATCAATCTCTCTCTCTCTCCTCCCCCTTTCTCTAAAATCAACAAGCATATCCTCAGGTGTGAATTTAAAAAATGTAATCAGCTGGATGGCATGAGCAATCTTTCATGCAGAGCCAACATAGCCACATATCTCCTTAATTTTTTTTTTTTTTTCAAATGACAAATTATATTGTTTTGGAGCAGTGACTCTCAGCCTTGGCAGCACATTGTAGTCACCTGGAAAGTTTCAGGAAATAAGGCAGAGTAGGCATTGATTTTTAAAAGCTCCCTGGGTGATTCTACTGTGCAGCCAAGGTTTTATATTCTATTACTCAGGCTTGGTACCAGACCAGACCATAAAATTAGAATCTCCAGGAGTGGACATGGGCAATAGCATTTTCCAAAGCTCCCCGGGTGAACATTATGTGCAGACCAGCCTGAGAACTACTGAAAGTGTCCTCAGAATAATTCCCCAACCTCTGTTTTACAGGTGAGTATAACTAAGACATGAGGATTCAATATTCTTTCCCCAAAGTTAAATGTCTGATTGGATTTCATGTTAGAGGTCAGGCCACACTCAGCACACGGATTCCAAGTACAGAAGAAAACATTTTAAAAGACAAAGAAAATGCAAATTAAAGCCCTGAGATACCACCTCACACCTGTTAGAATGACTATTATCAATAAGACAAGAAATAAGTGCTGGTGAGGGTGTGGGGAAAAGGGAACCCTCATATACTGCTGGTGGGAATAGAAACTGGTACAGCCACTGTGGGAAACAGCATGGAGGCTCCTCAAAAGATTAAAAACAGAACTGCCGTATGACCCAGCAACCCCTCTCCTGGATATGCACCCCAAAGTTTTGAATACACTTATTCACAGACTATATGCACCCCTATGTTCCTTCCAGCGTTACTCACAGTGGCTAAGACATTGAAACAACCCGTGTCCTTCGATGAATGATTGGATAAAGAAGAGGTGGCACATATATACTTACTCTTCAGCCATTAAAAAAAAAGATGAAACCGTGCATTTGCGACAACGTGCATGGATCTTGAGAGTACTATGCTAAGTGAAATAAGTCAGATAGAAAAGGAACGGAGCTGTATGATTTCACTTGTATGTAGGATATAAAACATAAAGCCAACAAATTGACAAATGAAACAAACAAAAACCTCATATATACAGACAACAGAATGGTGGTAACCAGAAAAGAAGCGGGGCAGGGGGAAGACAGAGGGCAAAGGGGGGCAAATATAGGGTGACTGAAGGAGACTAGACTTCAGGTTATGTGCACGCAATAGAGTAAGTACACAGGTGTCATATTATAAAGTTGTACACCTAAAACTTATATATCATTAGCCAATATTATCTTAATAAATTTAATTAAACAATAATTCCTGAGGAAAAACAATAAGAGAATTTTCAGACTATCAAAAATAGATGAAAATACGGCATCCTTTAGAACCTTCTAGAAGAACTAGTCAATTGTGTGTCTTATCTATTTATCACTTTTTCACCCTCTGGTCAGATCGTTTCCTAAATCATCTAGGCCCATCTTGCATTTTATGTGATTCTGAAAGACCTAATTTGGGGAGAGTCTTGGGATTCTGAGTGTTTCACCCCTGAAGAGTCCCAAGTCCCAGTAATCGGTTCATTAGTGTGTTAATGGCTGGGGTTTAACAGAATGAAAACAACAGGAAAAGGGAAGATACATCTTTGGAGGACTGACTGTTCTGTGCTGGGTTTCCTGTGTGGAAAATCAAACGACTTGCTACTAATTGTTTGTGTGCAAAAGTCTTTGGCAGTGATGCCAACAAAAGCACTGGATAGTGTGTCTGTTCAAAGCAAAACACGTCAAATTATGTATTCAGCAAATCCTTATTATCAGAACCTTGGTCATGTGAATGATTTGCTTTTTAGTTGGGCTTCAGGAGGCCTTTCCTGTGAACAGAACGGCGGGCCTATTAAACACAGAGCTGCCAAGACAGAGCCACAGGTGGCCACACTTGGCAAGTGATAAAACACCAGCCACATTCAGGACAATGAAAAATGAACAGGATTTTCCATCTGGTTTTCAATATGTATATACAGCACAAAAGAGTTTCTTGGAGAAAACTGAGTTTTATGATTGAACATAATGCCCAATATACAGAGTGTCCCCCCAAAGTATATACACACTTTAACAGCCGATAGCTCAATTTTGAAAATAAAATGTAGTTTAATAAACATTGCCTTTACAATTATTCAAAGTGTGTGTATACATTTTGGGGGGGACACCCTATATTTCCCTACATTACCCAGACCATACTTACATTGGGGAATTTTTTACTCAAAATAACTGATTTTAAAAGTCTGTATAAAGACAGTACTTTTCCTGAATAATAAGTAGCTGGATAATTTTTACTTCCTCCCCATTTCTTCTTATGCTTTTAAGGATTCATCCTTAATATTTACATGCTCAGTAACCTTTGAGAAGAGGCATGTAGAATGTGTGTACTGAGAACTTTACACGTCCACAGTCAAGCTTCACCTTCTGTCTCACTTTCAGCCACAATGTGCTGCTCAACCACCTAACTATACAGACCTTTCTCTCCTGAAAATGTTCATAAATTTCTTATCAGTCTGATCCTTCCCAAGCTCCTGAGATACTCATGTTAGCCCAAAGCTTATTGTAGCTGCCACTTTTCAGTCTCACTTTACATTATGTTCTGTATATGATCCCATCTCGACACTCTATATTTCCTCTCCTGTAATCCTCCAAATGAATGGGCCTCTAATGAAGAGCACAGGAGCAAACGCTTACACCTGTGTCTGGGTGTCTGCGCTCCTGCTATCCTCTGGGATTATAAAATCCACCTCCAAGATGTGGTGACTGAGCTAAGGTCAGAGCCAAGGAGACTGCGACCTATTCCAGGCTCCGCCCCTTTAGAGACGAACCAGATGGAACAATTTCAGGGCCCTGTCTTCTTCACCCATAAAGTAAAAATGAAAATTGTGCAGCTTATTGTTGACTGCGGCTGTTAGGATCAAGTAAGCTAATGAAAAGTGAGCATCTTAAAAAGGCCTATGATTGACATTTTTGTGTCAAAAAGAATTTTCATATTTTAAAATTAAAGTACTTCAGAGCTTGAAGGGAACAAAATATGCCTAGTATAACTTACAATTAAGTGCACAAATTCATTCTTATTCTCTGATGGTCATTGATTTCTGCCTGAATATATTTAGTGATGGGAACTATTTATGTCTGGAAGCAACTCATTCCAATCTTAACAATGTGTATTTAACCATGATAGCAAAATACAATAAAAAAGAGCACAATCTCTAATGTAGTTTATAAACTGACAAAATTTTAGCACGGGATATTAGGAAAGCAATGTGTTTCCTTGTTTCTTTTTGCTTTTTTGTCATTATTACCAAAAGACAGACAATTTAGCCTGGCCAGATGTGGCTCAGTGGTTGAGCATCAACCTATGAACCAGGAGATCACAGTTCGATTCCTGGTCAGGGCACATGCCGGGGTTGCGGGCTCCATCCCCAGTGGGAGGCATGCAGGAGGCAGCTGATGGATGATTCTCTCTCATCATTGATGTTTCTATCTCTCTCCCTCTCCCTTCCTATCTCTCTAAAAATCAATAAAAACATATATTTTTTTAAAAAAAGACAATTTATAATCATGTCCAAGCCTTTTATTTACAAAAAAATTGGTACAAGTCAGATCACAAACATAAAGACAGTCATTCTCTGTCCTGAAAATTTGACTCCTACACTGTAAGGTATTAGAAGGTCTATCTTGTGCTTTTTAAATTTAGCAAATCTGGGTTTAACTTCACATAGTTAACAAAAAGGAAACAGTGACAAGACTATTAAAAGGCAGGAAGAGACTAAAGGTCAAAAGGAATTTTTGAGTAGTTAAAGCTGTCAAAGGAAACTAGTATTACGCGGCCAATAAAAGGTTTGCAAAAGTTAATTAACAGGGAAATGCAAATTAAAACTCCAATAATATAGCAATACAAACAATAGATTGCTTAACAAGAAAATAACTGACACTACAAATCGACAGTGAAAATCTGGAGTGTGTGGAACTCTTGCACACTGCTGGCAGGAGCGTCAATGGGGACAACCACTTTGAAAAATTATTTGGCTATACACAGAGTAAAACTAAAAATGCCTATGGCCCAACAAGTCTGAACTGGGAAACGTTCCCAACAATAGTGAGTTCTTACCCCCACCAAAAAACATGCACAAAAACATACATAAAAGCTTTATTCATAATTGTCCAAAACTGAGTTCAACTCAAATGTCCCTCCACAATACAAATTGCTCAGTATTCATGCTGCTCGGTGACAAAAAAGAACACACCGTTGCTACATGCGACAGCTTAAATGAATCTCACAGACACAAGGATCAGCAAAAGGAACCGACTTAAAAGAGGAAGTGGCTATGATTTCATTCACCTGAAGTTGAAGGGAAGGAAGACTTATGTCTGTGTCTTGATCTAGGTGGTGGTTACACAGGCATCTACATGTATAAAATTTAATTGATCTGCATATTTAAGAATTGTGCGCAGAAAACTACCACCAGTAGAGGTTTATAGCTTTACAATACTATATTGTAAAATGTCGTTCATCTTTCTTTTCCCATCTCAGCTTCTTTAGAATACACTAAAATAATATTGCATATAATAGAGTCAAGTTGGAAAGAGTTGCCGAGAGTTAAATTTGAATTAATTATTGTGTTTGCAGGGGGAAAAAGCTGCTCTGTAATTGTATATCAAGACAGGAAGAAAGTATATTTAGCACTTCTGAATGTCCTTCTGTGTACTTAATATAAGAGTTCCTTAAAATGAGTTTAGAGTTTCTCACAGATAAAGCATTCTTGGGGGAAAAAAAAGTATTTTAAGTAGCAGTTACTTTATTAACTACTAAGGCAAATTAGTATGACCTGAGTCAACAAATGGAATTAATTGAGAAGGATTACCTTGAAACTTTTGGAATTGTATAGCAAATTGGATTAAAATGACTTGTACCACCTAACTCGCTTGAAAAATGGAATTTGATAAAGAAAGCAGTCACTTTGAAAAGCATTCTAATAGTATATACCTGAGTATCCGGAATGCAAAGACCTAAAGTTTTTAGTCACGGATTCCCTAAGGCAAACAGTTTGGGGGGGGAGCAGCGTTCATCTTGCCCACAACTCTGAAAACTATACAGTTGCCATGCTCCAAAGTACACCCAATACTTTCACTTATCCAAAACTATTCTAATGGCACCTCCCTCCCTTACTGAGGAATATGAAAAGTAACCTTACCCTGCTGTTGTTAATAAGGTGAAAATTAAAGAAAAATAGAGACCAACTACCTAAAACGTCTAGTACTTTAAAATTAAGTCACACAGACACAAAAGCAGGAGGGAGAGAGACAGAAAAAACTCTAATCCCTTCCGTGAGAATTTTTTTCAATTGAATGGGAAGAGAAATTACTCAGACAAAGGAAGGAGACAGGATCCATTAGAGAATTGAATGTCAAACACTTGCACCTTTTATTATGTCATTACCTGAGTGGAACATACGAGAAAAAAGGGAGCATTTCTGAGAAGGGCACAGAAACCCTGCTCCGTGGGAGAGCAGGTAATTTAAGTCATGTCTTTTAGTGAGGCCCACGCTCCACCAGGGAGCTGGCTTTAGGAATCTCTGCTGATCTGAAGGTGCTTCTCACTTTCAGGACCACCGCTAGCCTCTCCCCCCGCCTTAAACCCCTGCCCTCCACATCAACACCCTACACTTCTTGCTGCCTCTATAAATATGTCTCTGAACCAAAGATCAGCTGTATTTACCTATGTTATCTATGATGTTTTTATAAGTTAATTTCATTCCCTTTTTTGTGTGTCGTTGTCTAAATGAGCATTATATTTTAGTACATCAAAAAACCTAAAAATGTAATCATCTTCCTATAGATTATTTTATTTAAGCTGACTATCCTATGAGACTGACCATCCATTCCATGAGGTTGTTAAATCTCCTTTCACCTATAACCTTAAGGTTAGGCAGGTTAAATGGCCTATCCAAGGACACAAACTATTAAATTGCAGGGTGGATTTCTGAATCAAAATTATCTGACTCCCAGTACGGTTTTTTATTTTTTTGTAAATATATCTTCAATGTGATCCCTTCCACTCCCTTCCCTTTTTAAAACAAGAATGTTGTCTGCGTTATGAACACAAGGCTAAAGTCTGTTTCAATTTCCCTTGGAAATTCTGATGTGTATTGCTTCGATTGTTTGGATAGTAAAAGTGCTGGTGTACTTTGAGAGAAAATAAGCCAGCCAAGGATTTTCTGCTTGAGTTGAAAAGTATCATAAGATCAGTGAGAACATTAGATTCATTACAGAAGCCTTTGGTGCCCTCAAGTCACCTGCAGCGGAGGGAGTCTCCTAAAGTTATAAACTCTGTGCTTGTCAGCACTTGGTATGAGATGTGAACAGGTCCACCCTTTCCATGGGAGATACAGTAGGTTCTTCTCAACTAATAACCAAAAAGAAAGTTTCCTAAAATTTCACTTCATGGAGTTTAGATGCCTCATCTTGAAAGACAAAAATAGTCACCCAAAGAGACATCAAAATCTCTCTAGTCCCAAGGGAGTGAAGCCAAAAATATCTGAAAGGATCTTAGGAGAATGTACAACATCAGAGGGAAATAGCCAAACGCTTTGAAGAAAATGTTCAGCTTCAGAAAAGCCTAAAGCTGCTTGCACAGCAAGCTCCTAAATGGTAGAAAAGAATGGCAGAGCTGAAGGAACAGAAAGAAAAGCCCGAACCGTTCAGCACACAGGAAAACAGGTTACAAAGATAGCCGATTAAAATCCATGACTGCATCCAGACTGAAGCTGATCAACTTACCTGCTCTCTTTATAAAAGATCACATGATGATGGCAACAGGAAATAGAAGGAAAAAAAAGAGTGAAGCAGAAAATGGAGACCAATATTACCTTCAGATGTTGACTTGAGGAAACTCAATGATGATATTCATTTAAATATTACCTTAAACTCAAAAGAGAAAAACTAGGAATACTTTTTTAGTTACGTGAAGAAAATTACTTGCGCAAATTACTTATAGTTCAAATTTTAAAATCTCCAACCAGAGTAGTGTGAAAATTTCAAATTTCAAAGTGAAGTTCAAAGGCTTCAGCTAAAACTCCAGAGATTCCCTGAACTATATCCGGAACATGAAATGCAACTTCACAGAAAAGCAACAGAGAAGGGAATTTACCACTTAGAAACAGTGTACAAACTTCCCGAAGTGTATGAAAACCTCGGCCTTATACATAAAAACCTGACTCCTACAGGAAGATGGCAAAATGCCTGGAGGAAAAATATTGGAAAGCACCATTGCCTGCAAAGGAACAGGTCTCACTAGAAAACAGCTCAAGAAAGTTGGTTGGCAGTTCAGTTGACCAAGAAAAAGAGGGAAACATTTGACTTTGACTCATATTTTAATAGTACTTCAAATCCTTGTGGCCGCTATAAACATATCTGTGAACCAAAGACCAGCTGTCTTTACCTATGTTATTTCAACTGCTTTTATAAATTAATTTTATCATCACCTTTGTGCGTTGTTGCCTAAATGAGCATTATATTTTAATACATCAGAAAATATAAAAAAAGAAATAAGTATTCCATTTGTATACTTTGGAAAGTAAATAATTCTGAATAATTCTCTTGAACTATCCCTCTGCAAATCCAAGTTGCTTAAATTAGGTACAGTAAGAAATTATTTAGGACAATTCATTGATTAATAGATTAAACAACAATTAGTAGTTACTTGTTCTAGAAGGGGAATATTTGGTAAAAGAACTCTGAGGACCAGAACAAAGGCTGTGGGATAGATCACTTCCAGTGGAGCAAAAAGAAGACAAGCAATTCATTTGTACTTTCCTCTGGCAGCTCGGGCCCTGTGCAGACCAGGAGGCCGGTCCTGGATGCCGCTGATCGAGTCAGGGGCTGTTTCCTGCCATGTGGTGCTGGTTGTTGATAAGCATGTGTTTATCTAGGCCTGGCGGCCAGACTCTCCACCCATAAACACACCAGCCTAAAGCACAGCAGCGAGTAACCCGCCTCGTCATCGATTTCCTGCACACGTGTGAGCCTGGAGCAAAGTATAGCTGAGAGAAAAGATAGAGTTTAGAAATGAAGGAGAGAAAAACTAGAGAGTCATCCCCAGCCTCGAACTTCTTATAGCTCCTAGCCAAAAACATCAAACGTGGGGAGCTGGCAGAGACCAGGAGGAGGAGGTGACATTATACAAATAAACTAAAAGTTATGTATATAACCAAGTATAGCAAGATTTGCATCTTTGTGATGAGAAGACATAGCTCATAAAACTGCCAAAACTGCCAAATTTTAAAACCAAGCTCTGACTTTCCCCCCAAAATGCTTGTTAATAAAAACAAAAGAATAGAAAACTAAACAGGGGGGAAAAAATAATCATAAAAATAGGTATTTGTTGTATATACTTACACAGTGCCAGGTTTCAGGGATTATCCCACTCAAAGCTTGCAACAGTGCGAGGAACTGGTAATATTAAACATTGGATTTTCAAGCTGAAGAAATGAAATCTTAGAATGGTTAGAAAACTTGCCCTGAATTTGAACCAGGCCGTCTGACTCCAAGTCCCATGAAGTGCTGTGTTAAGGAACACGCATGCTGTCCTTGTCAACTCAGCGCTGTCCTCCCAAGTCTGGGGACTGAGCCTGCTCTGCCATAATAACAAAGCCCCGTATAGGAAAGCCACCGACTTCAGATGATTCACTGAGATCACCTTAGGAGTAGACAGCTCAGGGGAGGAAAATTCTCCGACTTCCTAATGCCTCCTGAAGCTTAAACTTGGCAGAAGAAATGGGGTCACCTCTTCCTTTTAAAGTTAATTCATCTGCAGTGTGACTATCTGTGCTGAGAATGTAATGCAAGAATTACTTCCCGGCTCCCAGCTTCAGCTGTCACAAAAAGCAAATAAATGAAACGTACTTGTGATCATGCCTTTCTAGCCTACCCTTTAGCACCAGGGATGGAGAGAGTCTTCATTTTAGAAAGCCAAAACAGCTGCAGAAATATTTTCAGTACTCACCTAAGCATAAACTCTGAAGAAGTCACATAAAGCTTATAATCTCTAAGTAGAATGGGACTTTAAACATTATTTTTATATTTATACTTTTTTTGGAGAGAGTAGGAAGCTAGCTCCAGTTACACATTAGCTAAAATACAAAAATATATATATAAAAATTGAAAAAGCATAAAAATGATGAGATTAACCAATGTATTCACCTTACAGGGTTCATTTACGTTACATTTTAAATACATGTTAATGGATGGCTTCAATTCCCAGTATATGTCTTTTGGTAAATAAATGATTAGCATATGTATACAATTTCCATGTTGCTAGACTGAGAAAATTTCTCTTGCACCCTCCTGCTCTTCAGAGGTCACTTATTATCATGGGTAGCTGAGTCTATGTTTCTTTCGTAAATTCATGTTTTTATTTATGTGTGCATTGAAATTTTTAAAATCACACTGCTAGAACGTGGGTCAAAAAACTTGGAAAGTGACAATTTTCTTATTACTAATGACCATTTTTTTTCCCTAAGGTTCTTACTTCCTCGAGACTTCATTCTCTTTCATAGACCAGCCTATGCTAGTATGTCAACCCGCAGAGGCGATGTCTGTGATATGACAGAAGCTTCTGGTGACTTAAGGACAGACTGTTGCTGGGCCTGGCAGACTGGCTCCCGCAAACAAGGGTGGCAAAAAGAAGGCCAGTTCTGCCATCAACGAGGTGGTGACCAGAGAACACACCATCAGCATCCACACGCGCCTCCGTGGAGTGGGTTTCAAGGAGCGTGCCCCTCGGGTACTCAGAGAGATCCAGAAATCCGCCAGGAAGGAGAGAGGAGCTCCAGATGTGCGCACTGGCACCAGGCTCGCAAAGCTGCCTGGGCCAAAGGAATAAGCACTGTCCATACTGTGCCTGGGCATGGTTGCCCAGAAAACACAATGATGGTGAAGGCTCACCAAACAAGCTCCATACATTGTTACCTACTTAGCTGCCACCACTTTCAAAAACCTACGAACTGTTAATGTGAATGAGAATTAACTGTGATTTTCAAATAAAGTTATAAAACCGCAACAAGAAAATGTGTGCGTGAGCAAGCGCACGTAGCATTCACGGTGTGAAAGGCACTGAGAAGGCATTAAGGTCACAAGCAAAAAAATAAACAAACACCACCCTTGCCCCCATAATTGGATAGTTAAAGTACTTACAATATACATTTACTAAATAGATCAAGTAAGAGATTATTGAGAAACCCATCAAGAAAAAATGAAAGCATAAATGGTAGGCTAATTATAAGATGGACCAGGGAGATGCCGTTGGCAAGACCCTAGCAAAACAACTGAATGTGGATTTAAGATAGAAAAGTAGAAGATGATCCCCAGGTTTCTGTCTTGGGAACTGTGGAGAAATAACAAGAGTGGGAGATTAAGCAATTCACCTAAAAGAGCTAAACTATATTGTACACAGGTCTAGACCCTTCACATAGATTATTCATTCAATTAGTAAAACAATTCTACGGGGTAAGTATTATTATTCTCATGATTATTTTTGCTGACTGTGGGGAAGATGGAAATGTCTAAATGGACACATCTTGCAAGTGGCAGAGCTTAATTCACACTGGGAGAGGGCTGGAGCCTAGCCACGCCCCCACAGGCAGGCCAGTGGCCACAGCCGGCTGCCTCTCACCGACTCTCAGATGACTGAGTCAACAAAGATGCCGACTTAGCAGCTCCTTTAAATCTATAATTCTGTCCAGCACCATTCCTTCATTTCAACTTTTAAATAAGAAGTTTGTACAACACCAAAAGCAGTCTCCCTGTTTGATTATTCTGGCATGTGAGTTTAGCATGATAAATTAACAGTCTTTTGAAAGTCATAAACCAATACATACTTGCTAGTGGACTGACTTATTAAACTAGAGAGGTTTTCCTTTAACAAACTATTTGGAAGTCATTCACCCAATATTTCCTTTGTACTATTTCAGCCACGGCAAATGATATCCCTAGATATATTCACTGATCATGTATTTGGTTCAGATTTACACATGATAAATCCTATTCCAGTGTGCAATGATCTGGGTATATTTAACCTAAGTGTGCTCTCACTATGCTTTTAAACATTATCTTCAGGCATCATAGAGGTACACTGTGCCCTGCCTCATGACCCAGTGATTCCACTTCTGGGAATATATCCAAAGAAATCCAAAATACTAATTTGAAAGAATATATGCACCCTGATGTTTATTGAAGCGTTATTTACAATAGCCAAGATTTGGAAGCAGCCCAAGTGTCCATCAGTAGATGAGTAGATAAAAAAAGCTGCGGTGCATTTTCACAATGCAATACTGCTCGGCCATAAAAAAAAAAAAAAGGAAATCTTACCTTTTGTGATAGCATGGATGGACCTGGAGAATATTATGCTAAATGAAATAAGCCAGGCAGACAAAGGCAAATACCACATTATTTCATTCATATGTGAAATATAATAATAAAAAAATAAAATAGAAACAAACTCATAGATACAGAGAACAGACTGACAGCTGTCAGAGGGGGAGGAAGTTGGGAGACTGAGGGGGGTAGTAAAGGGATTAAGCAAAAACAAACAAACAAAAAAACAAACAAAAAACAACTCACAGACACAGAGAACAGTACGGCGACTACCAGAGGGGAAAAGGGGGTGGGAGCAGATAAAAGAGGGTAAAGGGGGGATAAATGGTGACAGAAGGAGACTTGACCTTGAGTAGTGAACACATAAAACAATATGCATATAATGTATATAGACTTGTACACTTGAAAAGTCACCTCAAAAAATAAAATTTCTAGCAATATGTTGTGCCACTGTTTTTTCAAATGCAGAAAAGGTTCTTCAATGCCAAATGATATCCAGCATTTATGTAGCACTTCTACATCAGGCACCATTGTAAACACTTCGCAGGTACTAGCTCATCTATTCTTGACAATGGTCTTATGAGATAGGTATTATCATCATCATCATCATCACGCCCCATTATACAGATGGGGAAGCTGAGACATTAGGTAACTTCAAAGTCACTGGGATAGAAAGCCACAGAGCCTAAAGTGGAACCCAGAGTGCACAGTCAGCTGCTAACTGCTGTACTACACTGCCTCTCACAGAAGGGTCTTCATCTTTCAACCCTCAGCCTTCCACGTCCACAACTAGCTGTATTCTTCCTTAGGGAATATTAAGAAGCAATGGTGATGGAATTCCTCCAAGCCATAGGACAAGGGCTGGGAGTAGGCTAGAATTCTGAGTCACTACAGTCTATTTACAGATTTGAAGAAGCCCTGGGCCACATGGATCATTTTTCTTTCCCTCCAGATAAATCCAGGAACTGAAACCTTGAGTGGACTTCATGACCCACCTTTTACTCAGGTCTTCCAGTAAAGCAAGGAGCAAATTCTCTGCTGCTACATATGGGGGCAATGCAAAAGCAGACCAAACCAAACTGCGGCTGAGAAGAGAAAGGTAACAGGGCTGAGAATGCACACCTCAGGAATCAGAGTCCTTGCCAAGAATTTAACTGCCAAATCATTAATAGTGACTCTGGACTTTTCATTGCAAGATTGAGGCACATGAGTCAGAGGAAAGAGCCAGCGTTTTGGATTCATACAAGGCTGGGGTTCAGGCATGGCCTGCATTTGCTTGGGGAGTGACTCCATAGAACATTTGCAGTCTGCCAGCATCTCTGTTTTCTCATTTGCCAAAGGAGATTAAAACTATTTTATAATGTTTTTGGAGATTGAAAGAACCGTATTTAAGCCATAGAAGTACTACTTAACAATGAAATATTACCGTTATGGCTAAGGAACCAGAGTTTATTATCCTCGGTTGCTATGCACATTGTACAACTGACTATGCCATTCTGAGTATGCACTACTGGGTCAAAGCAATTTTTCTATGGGATAAGCCGTATTTCATTAGTATTATATGCATTGCAATGCCTTTTAAATATATACATATATATTTTTATAAAGTGTTTATTTGTTTATATTCTGCTTTCTAAAGATGACATTTGGATGATTTGGTTTCTTTATGCTATTAAACCTCTCCTTAGTATCTTGACTATGTTGACACTACCTAATGATATCTTTTTCTGGAAGATATGAAAAATGTGGAGAAATGGAAAAGAAGAGATACAGGAAAAAAGAAAATTTTTTTGGTGGGAAATTCCTTACAAATTGCTTGTTTATAACAAAGGGGCTTAGTTTTTTCCCTAGACATTCATTATTGAGGATCATGTGTGTGTGTGTGTGTGTGTGTGTGTGTGTGTGTTCTGGCAAAAGTGAAGATTTAAAAACCTCTTTCCTGACATACCTTATAAAAATTATACTTAATTATTTAAAATTACATAAGCTAATGACAAGGAAGAATAGTATCCATGTACAACCTTTTTTCAAATGAGAGGGTCATTTAAAATTTTTAAAAATAGAATTATAAGTTTTTATACTAGAAATTGAGCCTACAGTTCCGCAAGTAATTATTTTTTTGTTTAGGAGGAAGAAAATTGTCACAGTGCAACTTTCAAGCTTTCATTTCTTCTGAAGAAAATATTTTTTAATGGCAAAGGCCCAGCATACTGAAAAATATTCTTTTTTATTGTTTCAGAGAAAAATAATTTCTAGGTAAAATGTAAATGTAGGTAACAACCTTAGTGAAAATTTACCACAAGCTGACCTCTTTTTAAGGACTTTTTGGGGAATCTAAATATGAGCTCTGAAGAGGGAATTAAAAGTCTGGAAGGAAACACAGCAATTTCAGGATAACAGCTGCTTTGAGAAGCAGTCAGGAAAAGGGTTAAGGTCAGAGCTGGTGGTTGAACTTTATCTGCAAAGAAGAAATTTCATTTATATTAATTCAAGGCCATAACTCATAACTTCCATTCAAACTTTGCCCCTAGTATTTTTGGAAACCACTCAGGCATAAAGCCCACGTAAAGAAAGATAATGACCATGCACATGAATAATCATACGCTTAACGTCAGCACCAAAAGAAATATATAATTTTTACTATGCTTTCACTCAAATAAGAAAGATAGGCTTTACATTGCTGCTATATTTTTCAATCTGACTTATTTTCATGTACTTCTTAAGTGAAGAAATATACACGAAAAGATTTCCTATATGGAAAGCCTTCTAAAATGTAGCATCAGTAAAAAAAAAAAAAAAAAAAAAAGACATGATATGAAACACTTTCACAGAACTGATCATGTCCCTTGATTGAGAGATACTTGTTTTTTTCTTAAAGTTTTGAATAGATTGTCTGGTGTCACAAAATGACATGCCGTTACATTTAATACTGTGACAATATCCCAAAGACAAATTCAGAGACACAGCATTTTCCTATTTCACCACAGATGTAGCTGCCAAAAAAAAAAAAAGAAGAAGAAGAAGAAGAAAAACAAAAGCACTCCATGGAGAACACATTGTGCTACTGGTGTAGCCATGTGAATACCAAGATGAGACCAGTGCAGGCTTTCATGGTGGTTAAAGTCCAGCACAATATCTGCAGATGACTCTCTGGGTCCTGGAATCCACCCAGTGATGGCATTGATCCTGTAGAAAAGGGCTCTCCATTAATCTCTCTAGAGATTTTATTAATGAATGTGAACTGAGATCCAACACTGATGGTTTTCTAAATTTAGAGATTAGACATTGGGAATACCTTTGGAATAGGATTAATAATTCTTTCTTACCTTACTTTCCTGCTTTTCATACATTAGCATTTAAAAAACGCTTTCTTCTGAACATTTTTGTTCATGTTGTTAAAGGGATTTCCTAATGTCTGGGCCAGTTGTACTGTTGGCCTTTTTAGAAACTGTATTTTGGAATTAATACTGCAACTCTATTTATATTGCAATAGCGCAACATTACAACTTACTGTTGTGAGGTTTTTTTAAAAATGTGATGCAGATGGCTTGAGTGGGCAAACATTTATCCATCAAACACCCTGGACCTCCACAAATTGTGTTAAAAGCAGCCAGGATTTTATTCAATCCCCAAACAATTGTTGTTGCTTTTCCCTCAATAGAGTTGAAAATAAAGATATTTATATCGAACATTCAAATTTAATATTTAAAATAATTTCTTAAAATTTCCTTATATAAGTGAGAGATTCTCCAGGGGATAAGCAGTAATTTTCTGGAAACTTGTAAGGTTTCCTTTTGAGTAACTTTGGATCATTTGAACTATTGAACTCTTCCAGAAGAGAGAAATTTTATATGCACTTAGCCTTTAGAGGCCTATAAGAATAATTATATTTTAATTTTAGTAGTTGCCATTTGGGACAGGTTTGCAGAAATCTGATTCTAAACAGGGAAAGTTCCTTCATAAAGACATGCATGGATTTCCTATCAAATGGCTTCTGTACCATTCCCATTTTCACACAGAACTGGTAATGAAATGTTCAGAGGCTGTGCCAGATATAACCTATACCTCACATAGCATAAGCAACAATATTATTTAATATTTATAACTTTTATGGTGTCCTGCTATAGGGAGGAAAACATAATTTTCCCTCTATCCTTCTGAGTGCTTAGCTGGGACCTCTAAAATAAGAGACATGCACAATGTCATGTATACATGGGAGGTACCTAGAAAAAAATGAGTAACTCAGAGAGGTGGCTTAGAACTCAGGCTTAAATGATATCTTAACAGGGAAAGGGGTGAGGGAATATAGGCCCTTTAAGGGAGAGTAAATGATTTTTAAGAAAAATGAATGGGCCTCTAGAAGAATAGATGGGAGGAATGATAATTTGTGACAAAGTTTGTCTGTGTGTGGTATGGATAGACTTCCAATCTTCTCTCCTGTGATGAGAGTTAATTTTCCCTGGTTGATGGAACTCCTGAGGAGGGATTTTATGGCAATTTAATTCCTTTTGAAAAAAAGTAAGATAAGAATTATTAAGCAGAATGGGTGAGAGTCCAAATCACTTGATTATATTTAATTTATCTTTCTTTGCCATGTATATTAATTTCAAACAGTTCTTCATATTGAAATTAAGGGCTTCTCAAAGTTATTAATAACTATTCTGTATGGGAGCTACAAGTAACAAAATAGTTGTTCACAGGTTTTTATTGACTTTCTATAGATTCAAATGAAATTACCTGAGAATAAAGACAAATTAATAAATGATCAACAGAACAAATCATTCTATAATAAACCTGACTTCCTGCTAAGAAAAAAAGTTTTCATTTTTAGCAAGATAAGGAATCTTAAAGAATTCATGGCTCTCAAGGTCTTTCTCTAACTTGGTCTATAGGTTTTCTATAGCAAATACATTTATAATACTTTTCCTCCATTAATTTTACAGAGAACATATTCGGAAGCTATACCGTATGTCTATAAACACATATATGTCCATGCTTCCTCCATATCCTTCATCACAGAAGGATACCTGAGCCTTGATAATGCATCAGTCTCTAGTGAAACTCATCTGGACAGGGAAAGTCTTAAAAACAAAACTCAGATGTGGAAAAATCAAGTTATCCAAATCTTGTTTTACCTTTGACTTCAAAGGACTCCTATATAGAATAAGTTTGTGGAATACAAAAGGAAGGGAAGGATTTGGCCAAGAGAACAGAAGGGTAAGATCAAAGCAGAAAGCTGTGAGAAAGCCTGAAAAACACTTCATTGCACTTCAGGGCCACTGGCTCTGCACTTAGAACAAAACTGAATTCACGCAGACTTGTCAACTAAGTGAAGAAGCCAATGAGCTAGCTAAAGATGGCATTTTAATTGTTTTAATAGAATGATTTAACTTATTTAAGCATGAGGAACTTTTTTTCTTTTCATCCAAAGCCAAAGTAAACTGATGTGTATTTTTGAATACTGCAAATTTCTATTTGCCATTAATTCTGTATGTGGAGATTAACAATTCAAGTATGCTTGGGGCAAAAAAATCAATATAGTGCTTGTTTAGATTTCTAAAAATAAACCAACATTTTATATGTAAATATGTATAGTCTACCTTCTGTATAGTATATTGATGCAAAGATATTATATATTTATTTTTCCAGTAATGCTACTGTGATTCAAATATTTTTCTAATTCTCTTTATAATAAAATTTTGGGCCTCTGAGGAAAATGTCTCCTAAACATTCACAGCTTTTTTGGTGAAAATATTTTGTTTTGACCACAGACTAATGTATCTCCCTCATGCATTTTTTTAAATTTTTACAAATAGATATTAAAATAAATAAAATTACCTATAACTTCTTTACCACATTAACTTTTTAATATATATTCTTCCAGAATGTTCCTATGACTTTGTTACAGAGATAATATTTCACAAAATAGTATCATTCTATATATGCAGTATTTTACTTAATATATATGTTATATAAAATGCAGACATATATAATAAATATATAACATATAATACATACATATTACATATAGTTAGTAATATGATAATATCACTAAGGCTTTCTACCTTAATAAATATGCACCATTAAATTCTTTGTTATTTAGTGAGTAGTGTTGTATTGATTGGATCTAATACAAACTTTTAGGTCTGTTCCCCAAACTACTTTCTAAAAATCTTCCAAGACTTTCCAAACTTTGAGGGAGGGAGGAGATAAATGATCTGGATCAAACAAAGTGAAAACAACTATAGAAGAATCTTAATTGCAGGACTTCTCAGGTTGTATAATATGCTAATTCAAATTGTGAACTTTCAAAAGTGAAATATTTTATGATGTATTTATGAACAAATAAGCCATTGGATTTTTAATTTAATAAAATTCTATCAATTTTCTTGAGTTATTCAAATTCCTATTTACATGTACCTGGAAAACTTGATTTAATCATCCCCCTACTGTTTTTAGGGTGTTTTAATTTTATTAACTATTATTAATAATTCTTTGATAAACATTTTCAGATATTCATCTTTGAACATTTTTCTTATTATTTTCCTTATATAAATTTTGAGACATAGAATTTTTGGCCTATGTACATATTTTAGAATTTAACACATATAACCAAATTGCCCCTAAAGATTTTTATCAATTTACATATAGCACTTTCAGAAACTATAATACCATAAGTTAAACCAATACCTGTTATTATCATTTTTTAAATTAACTTTTTCCCCTAACCTGATTGATTAACCATTTTAGTCAAAATTCTTACCTCTCAATGACTTTTGGTAATCCCTTCTATAATAGATGATCTCAGCCTGGGGCTATAGATAGGGTAAAAGAAAAAATTATGGAGTCTCACTAACTACCATTCCCTATCACCACCACTGGGCTTTCTGTTTTGTAAATTTAATTTCCATGTCACAGCAAAAAACCCACACGTGAAGTCACACCTGTCTAACTTATCTAAGTAAATGGCACCCTGGAGACATCGCAAAAAATAAAATTTAAATGCATGTTTTGAAGGTTTTTAGATCCCCTAACCTGCTCTACAAATAGTGCTGTAACTAATAGATAGTCTAACAGTGACTCCCAAAGAAGAAAATTCCCCAACCAAAAATTTTCAATCATTTTGGGAAAGTCAACACCATAACAGAAGGGCAACAGAATAAAAAAGTGGGAAATTTTGTCTGATAAGACATAGGTAATAGAGCAGGCAAAATAAGATTTTTGAATCTTGAAATACTTATTTTTTAAAAAAAGAAAATACAGTAGAAAGAATAAATAAAAATAAAATCTGATCCTTTCAAAAGGAAAGAAGAAAGTATAGAGAAAGAACACAAATAAATTCAATATAATATCTGAAGATATAATAGCCCCCCTTTATCCACGGGGTATATGTTCCAAGACCCCAGTGGGTGCCTGAAACCAGGGATAGTACCAAAGTAGTACATACTGTATGTACTATGATTTTTCCTATATATACATAAATATGATAAACTGTATTTTTTTATTAGACACAGCAAGAGGTTAACAACAGGGTTCTCTAAGGTCATGTGGGTGAGTGGGCTAGTACTGAGGGTCCATAGAAAAAAGAGGGAAAGTCAAGATCCTACCATTCGATTACCAGTGCTTGAGCTGCAAGCCAGGAGGCCTGGCTTCTAGTCTCTGCTTGACTGTGTTACTTGGTCAAGTCTTCACGTTTATTTTTCTCATTTGGAAACTAAGGAAGCTAGGTTAGCTCCTTTCCATTTCTATAATTTGGTGACTCCATTTATAACTGGTCAGCATGCACCTAGAAACACCATTATCCCTTAAAACATATTGGGCAGTGATAACTTCTGTGCCTGCCCTTAAAAACTCTATACTCTGAGAACAGGCTGGCAGCTGTCAGAGGGGAGGGGGTTGGGGGCTGGGTGAAAAGGGCAGAAAAAGGAAAAAAAAGAAAGACTCATGGACACAGACAACAGTAAGGCGATTGCCAGAGGGAAGGGGGTAGAGGAAGGTAGAAGAAGAGATAAATGGTGATGGAAGGAGACCTGACTTGGAGTGGTGAACACACAATATAATATATAGATGATGTATTGTAGAATTGTATACCTGAAACCTACCTAGTTTTGTTAACCAATGTCACCCCAATAAATTCAATAAAAAAATCTGTCCTCTGAGACATTAATCACTAACATAATTGCTAAGTGTACGTGTGTTGTTAGAGAAAACGATATTATTGCAAAGTCACCTGGAATCAGTAACATGGGAAAGAGGGGCAGCATAGACATTATCTGTCATAAGTACTCAACCAGAAGCAGCAGGGGTATTCTGCCTATATTACCTCTAACACTTCTTTCTTAGACTTATTTGTACAAAAGCAAAAGTTTTTCAGCAATTTTGTTAAAAAGCCCTTTATGGATTTTTCAGAAAGGACTTTTGAAAAACTGTGGATTATTTAACTCTAAGTATCGCTGGCCGTACTCACTGGCAAAGGGAGGGTTGGCTTCGTGGAGGGCAAGAACTTACCTGTCCTAAAGTAGTTCTTCCAAGAACCTGTCATGGCACCACCTCCCCTCCTCCCTGGCTCCAACTGCCTTCCCCAGATTCAGGTCATGGCTGAGAAAACCAGAATGTGAGCGACTGGAGAGCAAGCACAGTAAGATGAGTTAGCACATGAAGCAGCACTGAAATCATTCTTAGGCTGTTCCAAAACAAACGGGGTGCTGAACAGGAAGGGAAGGGTCCCCCAGGAACATCAAGCAGCCAACTTGGGGAAAATGGGGAGTTACTAAAGAAACGGAGGTGGGTTAGAATGGAGTGTCTGAGGGTAAACACTCGGCAAGCTGGGGTGGACTGGAGAGGAGATGCAAGGTGCTCAGCTCAAGGCTAAACTCTTGCCAGAAGCTGTAATTAATTTTAATCATTTCAAAAGCCATTTTGCTAAATTACCTTTTGGGTTTTGCTTCACTACTTCTCATAAGTAGTGCTGATTCATCAAGGTTAATTCCACCCCTGGAGTTTTTTGGTTGTTTCTCCTAAGTGAACAAGTTAACATTATATAAAAGAGCTTAATAATCTAAAAACAATCCCTCCATTGAAAGGAAGTAGCGCAAGCTTGCCGAAGTCCACACTAACTGGGATGATTGCGTCTCATCTTCTAGTAATAATCACCAGCTCCACCTCATCCTGCCTCCGTGACAGCCAGAGGGAAACAAATTATAGGAAAATCACTCCCAGTAGTTATAATGGATTTAAAAGCAGGACGGAAACATCATGACTAATTATAAAAAGAAAAAAAATTACATGATTAGATAGATCAGAGAGAGAGAAATAAAGAAAGAGAGAGAGGTATATATTTATCTAAGCTTATTGAAGTACTGGGTCAAAACTTTTTTGGGTCAGTTGCCATCAACAACTGAGAGAACAAGGAATGTCTATTTAAGATTGAATGCTAAGCAAGTGAAGGCTAAGTTGAGTCATGATGAATTGCTGTTGTTGGTCCAGTGTCTTTGTGTATCCTGGATAGTCACCTGGAATCTGTGCAGACAGCTGGACAAATAATTTATATAATTTTCAACGAATCCTATTGGCTCTAAGGGTAAAATTTGATGTATTGAAACATAAAGTCATCCAAAAGTATCTATTGAAGTCACTTTAAATGGCCTAGCCATTGATGATTTACAGTGACCATCTTTAACTTATAAGTAGTAAAGTTCATTTAATATGTTTTTCTAATAGTTGCATTCAAATGTCAGTAGCCTGTTTCTTCAAAATTTGGCATCTTAAGTTCCTCTTATTTCCAATGTCAATGTTGTTGCCAACTGAAAGGAAAAAAATACTAAAATCCCTTAATTTCCTTTAAAAAGATTCATTGTCCTTTCTATGAGCACAAACTTGAACTTTTAAAAATCTCTATATGAAAAAAGCTTAATTCTTTTTATCTGAGTTTAAGGGTTTGAATCGTAAACCCAGGAGAAAAACAAAGATAAGACCAACTAAACACCTTCCCAAAGCAGTTGAAGTGACAATTTCATTTTTAGTCTTCCTTGCTATAAAATTTTCTTAATACCATTTGAGCTGAGAAAAGTTTCTGAATTCTTGGCTCGGTACAGAAATAGCCAAGTGAGTTATTTCAAGCACTAAAACAAAGGAGTGACTTAGTAAGAAAGGTTTTCCATTCCCACTGTGCTTTAGACTTTAGACTTCTGTGGCATTAGACTCTCTATAACTTTACAAAATAAAAATGCTACAAACTGTTCTCAAAACTAATTTTGATGAATGAATTTGATACAGGATATAATATGATGCATGAAGCCTAAATGTTATTCCTGTAGACCTTTTATTGAACCATCTTATGTCAAGTCTAACAGTCCAACAAGTCTAACAGAGAGAATTCAAGGCCTCAAGTAATCTCAAGAGAAGGCATTTACTCCCAGGGTTGAGTACCATTTACACATGTTAAATTATACAGACACCGAATGCAAAAGAAAGAAATCAGATACCTCCCTGCAGCCTTAACTGCAAAAGCACAAGTGACAAAGTCAAAATAGATAAATTGGATGTCATCAAATTTAAAAACTTTTTTGCTGCATATGATATCATGAAGAAAGGGAAAAAAAAACACAGAACGAGAAAAAATATGTTTAAATCAATCTGACAAAGGTCTAATATCCAGAAAATATTAAAAACCTTGCAACTTTATATAAATAAACATCTCAATTAAAACAGGGTATTAATTTTAATGGGCATTTCTCCCAAAAAGATATATAAAGGGCTTAGAACATGAAAAGATGTTCACTGTCATTTGTCACTAGGGAAATGAAATCAAAACTACAATGAGATAGCATTTCACAGCCACTAGGATAGCTATAATCAAAAAGGCAGACAATGAGTTTTTCACCAGGCTGTAGAGAAGTTGGGACTCTCATCCTTTGCTGGTGAGAATGTAAAATGGTACAGCCACTTTGAAAACTACTGCAGCAGTTCCTCAAAATGTTAAACACAGAATTACCACATGACCCAACAATTCAACTCTTAGATAATAAGCCCAAGGAAATTGAAAGCATATGTTCACTTGCACATAAATGTCTATCACAGCATTATTCATAAGAGCCAAAAATCTGAAACAACCCAAATGTCCAAAAATTGGTGAATGAATAAACAGCATATGATACATTTATATCCATACAATGAAATAATATTTGTCAACAAAAATCCATGAAGTATTATTAATACTCCAACATGGATCAACCTCAAAAAGGTTATGCAAATGAAAAAGGCCAGTCACAAATGGCCAGATACTATATGATTCCATTCCTATGGAATGTGCAGAACTGACAAACCTATAAAGACAGAAAGTAGATTAGTGGTTGTCTAGTGCTGAGGAGGAGCACGGGAGAGGGGAAGAGAGGGGGCTAGTGGGAAGTGACTGCTAAAGTGTATGCATAAGCCTTGGGGGGAGGGATGAAAATGTTCTCAAATTTGTTTTGGTGATGGCTGCACAATTGTGTAAATACACTAGAAACCATTGACTTGTGCATGTTAAATTGTGACATATATACATATAATTGGGAAGTATATACATTATATCTCAATAAGGCTGTTTTTTAAAAAAAAAAAAAGGCATGCATTGAAAAAAAAAACTGCAGAAAAATTACACCTTCATGCCCTGCCTCTAACGCTTACATTCTGAGAATATATTCTCAATCATATGATATTGCAAGCTTGCTCAGCAGGATGGAGCAAAGTACTTTGTGGTCTCTCTCTGTCATTTTGATTCACCTTCCAGTACCAGCTCCCAAGGATTGAAGTCTGACGTCTATGACAGAGAGTAGACTGTGAGTAAAAACTGAAGAAAACAGGTCTCTTCACCAAGAGATCTGGTCTCACCAAACATTCTGGTCTTATATCTTTACTCCCCTCACCCACACATTTCTAGCCTCAAAATAAAGTGTAGAACGGTGTGTACAGACACCATCATTTGCGTGAAAAGCAAATGTATTTTCCTTGTATTTGCTTGTATATACATAGAATAACTCTAAAAGGATTAACAAGAGCTGATAATACATATATGTATTTCCTAGGACAACTCTATTTACCTGAAAAACACAGGATAATCAACTGAAAAACTATTAGAAGCCACAAGAAAACCTACTAACGCAGATACATTAAAAATTATTTCACAAAAGTCAATAGCTTTCCTATATTAAAAAATATATATGCTATGCAAAAAAAGAAATGCTACCACTTGAAAAAGCAACTCAACTATAAAATAATGGAAATAACAGGTAAAATATTCTAAAACAGGGCCCAGGTAAAGAGAACTTGAAAATTCTAATAAGGAAAAAATATAAATAGAAATACATCTTGGTCTTGAATAAAAAGACACAATATGGTAAAGATGGCAGATCTCTCTGAATGAATTCATAAATTCAATGTGATTACTAACAAAATTACAAATAAAATTTTATATTTTGGAACTTGATAAAAATTCTACGGGGAAAATCAAAATGAAAAATATGGAATTATAAGCATGTTGGGGTAGCTATAATAGACACTAGCCCCTTATGTAGTTAAAACACACATTAAAATGACAGTGTACCCCGACTGGAGTGGCTCAGCACTTGAGCATCAACCTAGGATTCAGGAGATTGCAGTTCGATTTCCGGTCAGGGCACAGGCCTGGGCTGCGGGCTGGATCCCCAGTGGGGGGCGTGCAGGAGGCAGCCGACCAATGACTCTCTCATCAATGATGTTTCTATCTCTCTCTCTCTCCCTTCCTCTCTCTGAAATCAATAACAACATATTTTTAAAAATAAATAAAATAAAAAATAAAATATGACAGTGCTTCAGGAACAAATAGATCATCAGAGCAGAATCCCAAAACAGAGCCAAATGTACACGATTATTTAGTATATGATAAGGGTGGCCTTACAAATCATCTAGAAAAGGCCAGATAAATCAGTAATGATAGTGAGAAAACCAACTAGTCACTTGTGGGGGAAAACTGAGATCATTCTATAAAAATAAATTCCAAATATATAAAATACTTCAAAATAAAATATGAAACCAGAAAACAATGAGCACTTAGGAAAAGAACTTAGACTGGGAACAACTTCTCCACAAGACATAAAACCCAGAACCCTTTAAAATAAGTGATTAGACTCATTTTCATAAACATTACAAATCCTATATGGCAATAAATTTAATTAACAAAGTCAAAAAATGAATAAAACACAGGGAGAGTTTATTTACAACAAATGTAAATAAGTTTAATAGCCTTAATATACAACAGTCGAACAACTCACTAGAAAAATAGGCAAATAGCTTATTCAAAACAGACTCAAAACAGAAAAAAATAAGATAAAGAGATTACACGACTGAAACAGAAATGAAGTACAATTTTTACCTTTTAATATGACAATGATGAAAAATGTTGATAATGCATAGTGTAGGCAAAAGTGTAGAAAAATAAGAACTACCATCATTGCTGGTTTGGGTGGAAATGGCACAGCCTGTTTGGAGGGTAATTTGGCAATATCTACATTATCTATTGAAATTCTAAACGCAAACATCTCATTCAACAACTCCACAGAAAAACAATTCTTTGTAAGCAAACAATGGAAGTAGAGGGTATTCATTTTGGAATCTGTTAAACCAAATATTGAAGAAAATGACCATGTCCACTGATACAAAACTGATAAAATAAGTAAATTAATATTATACCACTATTAAATATAGTGAAATAGATCCAAAAGTGATATGGAAAAGAATCTCCAAAATTAAGTGTTTAGTAAAAATGGCATTATATACGTACATTTTTATATATACATATACATTGTGTATATATTTATGTTATATATTATGTAAAAATAATTATATCCCATTTTATAACTACCCACACATCACACAATATCTGATTGATTATCATAACCTTCACTGCCCCACACATTAGGTCCTCATTACATTTTATATATTAGATAAATTAATGATTGAATCATCCCAATATTTATCCATGAAGAATGCTATGGTTAACATCTATCAAAAGAACTACTATCAAAAAACTTACCACTTATATCATTATCAATATTTAAAAAAAGAGAAAAATCATTTACTACTTGCTTACGATTTTTAAGTGAATGTATTTTGTTAATATTTTTTAAATCAAACATCTCTGAGAATCTGTTGAAAGCTATAAAACCCACTCTTGGAAGTAGGGAAGTATATAAATGTGTTTACACACAATACTGAAAATATCAGGGCATTCATAGGGTATATCTTTTCATGGACCACTCTGGTCTCAGTTAAACCCAGATTAAGTCCAACTATTTATACCAAGTCCCTGTATCACAAAATGTCCATCTCAAGTCAAATTATGTAGGTTCGCCTTAAAGACCTATTCAAGGATTTTTAAACATCTGAATATAGCATGTATCTACCACAAATAAATCTACATAAGCAAGATTGATTTTTTTTAAATATATCTTTATTGATTTCAGAGAGAGGAAAGGAGAGGGAGAGAGACAGAAACATCAGTGATGAGAGAGTCGTTGATCGGCTGCCTTCTGCACGCCCCCAACTGGGGATCGAGCCCGCAACCCTGGCATGTGCCCTGACAGGGAATCAAACCCCGATCTCCTGAATCATAGGTCAATGCTTAATCGCTGAGCCACGCCCGGCCAGGCAAGATTAATTTTTTAAAGACTCAAGTAAAGGAAACAATTAGTTCTTCCTCAATAAATGTAAAATGGAGTTTTTTTGTGGGAAGCTAATAAAATAGTTTTGGGAACTATATATTCAGTAGAAGAAACAGTGACTGAGATCACCTGTTTTAACAAATACTATGTTGTTTTATAAAACAAACATTTTGAAAAGCCATGTAGAAATTAATCTCTTCTCTTTAGATTATTTTGTATTGTTTGTCTTATAGTAAGATTGCTATCCTTCTGTGGTCACATGTGTGCCATAAGTGCACTTATTTAGTCTGCAAATGCAAGCTTTAGTGAGTGGAAACACTGGTACATCCATCATTAGATTTCTTAGAATCTAGTTTAATGCAACATCAGTCAAAAGGCAAAAAATCTAAAACATTGCCAGTACTCAGTGACATATGTCCTGATTTAAGTTTATTATTATATTAATGGATGAGAAGATTGCCAGGGAAGAGCAATCCATCTCTTAAAACAATTGCTGTCAAATGAATAATATGAGGTAAAAGTTATTTAAAGTTCAAATTAGAATAAAGTTTTCAAGACCTGGAAAGAGAATAAATTGGTATTTTCAATGCCTTGCCATGTTTATCAGTCTTTTGATAAAGGAAAAAATATCTGGAGAGTTAAAAGTAAGAATCCTTCTTTGGCTCAATGAGTTTGGTTTTTCTGGTTGCTGGGTTTTTTTGACCCTATCTTTATATAAAAAATAAATTCTGTCTGGAGGCTGGGTTTTTAAATTTGGACCTAATAAGAGGACCCTCTCTCCTGGCCATACTTGACCAAGTCCATGTCTGGGCCAGGTGTGGCCTTTCATCAATGCCAGCATCATCCTAGGCTCCTACATGCTCAGAAAGTTTCTCGTTCTGTCTAGTATTGCCTCATCACATCTCTGCAAAACTAAACCTGAAGGAACCAGATGTAACACAAAGAGAGGACTCACAGAGTTAGCAAATAATATCTTAATAGTGCTTGTTTTCATTTTCAATAGTCTGAGTGGGACTTTTCCACTATCCAGTGTAAGGGGTTGGCGGAAACCCTATACCCCAGATACAGCGCTGAGTTCAGAGAGATTAAAGCGAAGTACATTATAATTAAAGGTGCGATTGTAAAGGACAGTCTAAATTAATTTCAGCAGATTTCTTTGACTATCTGCATGAAAGTACCCTCCACACATCTGAATTCAGCCTGCGGCCGTTACTCATCTTTCCCTTCTGGTTTTGAATTCTGCTTCCCAGGCAAAGTTGATTAAGCATTAAGCAAGATCACAGAGGAGTTTTAAACAATAATGATTGTTATTCAGAGACACTTCAAGTCAAAACATGTCCTGGAGAACACGCTATAAGTTTTGGAATTCTGATATACAAACCTCATCAGCCTGCATTACAGGAATTAGTTTTCTTCTCCAATTCCACTGTTTACTAGTGTATACATCAGGATTCCCACAGGAAACAGATGGCGCACTCAAATTAGGATAATTTATGAAGGGACTATTTACAGAAGTGTGGGAGTAAGAGAATCAAAGGGGTAGTGCAAGAATGCCGAGCTGGTTGCAAGTCGACACCCCTCCGTCCACAAGGACATGAGAAGGAGCAGAGAGCCAAGGAGAGGCATCCGCCTTGAAAGGATGAGTGACCTTCCAAGAAGAGCACAGCCAGCTCCAGGGCTTCTGACAGGGAGGCCGTTCTCTTTCCATTTCCCTTTCCACAACCCAACAGGACGAGTAGAGGGAATGGCAGCTTTAATGGCCTCAGTCACCAGTGCCACTCTAGGAAACCTCTCCACAAGGTGTCAAGGGGAGTAAATACCTCTGGATCTCCTGCAGGGATTCCCCAATGACCAAACATGACCAAGAGCCAGAAGGCACAGAGCCAGTTGATAACGTATAAATGAGTCAAGTTCCTGGGGCAAAGATCAAGATAGAAAAAGGGAGGCTTAATAATATACCCAACACATATGGTTAAATTCCTGTGCCTACACATGCTCCGTGAAACACAAATATACTTACACGTATAACTTCACCTGTCAGAAAAGAATTTTTCCTGAAAATTTGCACTTTATTGATGTCTTTCATGTTCAAAATTTCCACCATCAGACACTTCAGACATTTAATACTGCTGGAAATCTATAAATGTCGGGTGTACTGGTAGTGAACTGGAAAGGACAAAAGGAACTAATATTTTTGAATACAAGCCCCCTTACATATCTTATCTCATGTATTCTTAAGAATGACCCTGTGAGTCATCCATTATTATCCACATTTTACAGATAAAATTGGTACTCAAATCATTTAAATCGTTTATCCAAAGTCACGCAGAAAATACAAGGTGAATCACTGAACCCAGGCCTGTTTGATTCTAAAGCCCATTCAGTTCATCCCTCACCATGTTGCTTTTGAGCACTTTAACCCAAAATAGTTTAACACTTTCCTAGCAGAGGGCAGGAAGAGCAAGAGTCAGCTAAAGACATAAGAGGGGAAGATGAGATGCCAAGTCTAACATCTATCTGGTAGAACATTAAAGGGAATATTCCAGAGGTTAAGGAAGTGGGGTAGTTAGGAAGGAGCTGAATGTCTAAGGAGAAAGGGAGAGCTAGAAAGAGAGATTAAGGATGATCTTGGAGTTCTTTCCACTCCCCTGTCTTGCTGAGACAGCCTTGCCACTTTTCAGAGCCTATGGACTTCGCACCTGAGGTTTACACCTTTCTACAGAGGAAGCACTTTATTATGCCTACAATGACACAATGCCTCACCCAGAGCAATAACTTCACCAGCCTCCCTAGTCCCCTGTTCCTACCTGCCGTAAGACAGCAGAGCAATGGCTGATGGATTGTCGGCTCACTACGATTACCCTGAGGGCCGGTGACTATCTCGGTTGCACCTGCCTTTGCACACGTGTGCTGTCACAGTAAAATTAAAATCAAGCCTACGCAGGTAGGAGGATGTTGTTGCCAATGAGTTTACATCTTGATAGAACTAAGTGAGTCAGTGACTCCAGGCAGACCTAATGATATCATAGGAAATCTTAAAGGGAATGTGCTGTCAGACTCGGGATTAGTTTGCCTAAAGAACAAACAACATGGAGAACAAATATATGGGAGTCCTCTTTTTCTTTAAAGAGTCTGAAAGCATGATTTCAGACCCCAAACAAGAAAATTCGCACCTCTGTGCTTTTCCCCACAGGCAAAGATGGCCAACCAGAAGGGACCAGTAAAAAAGATTATGGAGTTACCCTCTTTTGATCTTTTTTTTTTTAAAGACTAACTCAATGCCCTGCTATAGACTTCCAATATTCATTTTTAGAATAGAGATAGAAACCTCTAAAAACAGAACACAAAGAAATAACTTCCAGGGCTGGGCAACCACTCCCTGAGTCAATGGGGAATCACCAGCAGTATTTTTATTTTTGACTCAAATTCCACAGTTGTCATAAGGCCTAACATTCTCTTGGCTTCTTCAATTTCCACACAGAACTTATTTGTGAATGTTCTGTTTACCCAGCTAGCCTTCCTGCCTGAGCTGTGAAATCATTTCAGACAGCTAACTGGATAAAGAGCTTAAAATAGGGTGGCATTTATTCTTTACCAGCTTAAAATGGCCAACCAGCAGTCAACTTGGGGCTTGGATAAATGCAGAAATGCTTTTGAGCTATTTATATTTTCTTTGCCATCCATAGAATAATCAAATTCAGAACTAACTTAAATAAAGGAGACTCTTTAGCTGATGGAATATTCTTTGCTCAAATATCTGATTATGCCTCTTTAAATTACTCAAATTGTTCAAAAATTGAAAATGAATTAATTGTTTGGAAATTTAGGGACATTTTGAAAATGCTTTCTCTCCATAAAATTCAAATACAATCATGATGTAAATGTTGTGCAATATTTATATTATTATCCATATGTAGACATTTGAGAGTCCATGTGTCTGTATGATGCAAAAAGAGCTGGTCTATGAGTCAGGGACCCAGGACTTCAAATATATCTCTGCCACAAGTTAGCAGGGAGACTCTGGTAATATCACTTAAAATGTGCCAGAGTCCTTCTCTGTAAAACGAAAAGGTTAGACTAATATATTGTTTTGAAATCATGATCTGAAGGGCATTTGACACTCTGAAGGGGTGGCTCAGTGGCCATTGTTGGAGGTGGCAACTGAAACTCCACTCAACCCTACCACCACCATCGTCACCATCAGAGCAACACCACATTTTCCATTTTTGTGTGAGATTTTGGTTGAAGACCACTTTCAAACTCTTGAAAAGCTTTGACTACAGTAGCTCTTTGATCAAATTCTATGACTCTAGGTTTTTATTTCCATTGACATGTGGGTATGCCTCTTCACAAAGCAAATAACATTTCCTCTGATGTATTAAGTATAAAAAAAAATCAGTGTTCCCCACAAGATATAAGTAGGACAACCATAATCTCATTTTATTCCTCTGAAAATGGGCAAACTCCTCTGCTTGGATAGATTTCTACAATTTTCCTTATATGAATGCTTTACTATTTATATTTAAACAGTTTGATAAGACATAAATGAGTTTTCAAAGTTGAGTAGGAACTAATGTAACTGACAGAATGACATCTCTCTTTGAAATGGCTGAATTATGAAGCTGGTCCTTCAAAACACATAAACACACAAATACAACACTCACACTTCTGCTTAGAAACACGTCTGCATTTAGACAACCAAAATCCCTTCATGATCAAGGAAAACAAAGCAGGGTGGTAAAAGCAGAGCCAGGATTAGGAAAGGGGTGTGATTTTCCCAGTTGATCTCTCTGAGTTTGGAACAAAAATAAAAGAGGTCTGGACCTCACTCAGTTAAAGCTTCCTTGGAGGCCCACACACATATGTACGTGCAGGTGGGGTGGGGAAGAAGGGTGGGGAAGGGAAAGGGAATAAAAGGCTAAATCCCTGGGGAAGAACCCAAAATGCTGTCAGCCCAAGAACTGCTGCAATGAGACGTGTCTAAAGCCAAAAGAACCCAGGGGGCCAATGCTCACGTTGGAAACAAAGCAATGAGTAAACTGAAGACAAATATATGTCTAAACAGACTGGAACTGGAATCAAAGCACAAGAGAGGTGAAGGTTGTTGGAGAATGTATTTCCTAAATAAAGCTCATCTCATATGACCTATTTTCAGGGTTTGCCATATTTTTGATGAACTAGAATTTATCCTCAAAGTGCACCACACCTCGGAAGGGATATATAATCTTGTATGAAACAGGGAAGGGGGACTTGGACAATGATGACATCACGGACAGACTTTTCGTTGCAACATAAGAATTTGTGTTAAAGTCCAAACTCATCTCTTTTTTTCCCCTCAGAGCACTTTATTGTTTCAATTACTTTCACATGTTAGTGCTTTGGCTATAATAATAACTGTATATTTTAATAATTTCATGACATTTCTTTGGATAATAAGTGATATCCTCATGTCACACAAAAACTAGAGAAAATTCAATTTTTAAAGTATCTTGTTGGCTCTGAGTCCAATTATAATTCCATCCTTCATTAGCATATGCTATTTTTAATAAACATATTTTACATTGTTTGAACCTTTTCTTTTCTATTTAAATATTCTACAAAAATTCTTCCAATATACTGTTGATAACATAATTATAGTTTTTCACAAAACAATGCCAGAGCTAAAAAAATGTCACTTCCTTAAAAATATGCTATCATAATAAGGAAAATTTGGTTTCAGTCAAAATTTGTAAATGAGTAGTCCTTAAATTTAAATAAAGATGGGCTTTTGTCCCCCCTCAAAAAAGAGTTGAGAGGAATTTTGGCTTCAGAATTGGGTTACATAAGCCTTTATTTCTGGCCTCTTAATAGCCTCACAAGTAAAAAAAGAGGTCAGATTTATCATATATCTCAACTGTCACATATACAAAGGACAGTTATGATTTTCCCAAATTAAAATAAGCAATAGCAGGCTCTGACAATATACACAATTTCCTTAAAGAGAAATGTCATTATTCTCACTTTTATTAACAACAGTCTTTGGGGAAAAGCCATAAATCACTTTGACGTAAAAGAGGTAACAGGAAGTTGGCTAGCAACTGAGGGATCTGTGCCATGAGTGGAGATAGCTTAATGTTTTGTTTGCACATGTTTTCTTAGCCTATGAAGCAGAAGCAACCTGAATTTTTATCTCAAAACCATAGGAATGTTATTTCTCTCATGATTTTCTTTATTCAAATGTAGAGGAAAATCACAGATTTTTTTTTTTAAATCATGCGATCCCTCACGTAGACATTGGACATCTGACAACCCCAGTCACTATCTAGGTCATCACTGTGTTTTCACATGAGGTGCTCTTACTGTTTTTGGAGGATGGGAGCACTGAAATATAATGTCTCTTGAGTTAAATTTCTCCTAATATATCAAGGCATAAACTGGAATTTCTAAATGGACTATAAAAGAAACCAAACAGACCACCATGAAACTTTGTAATATGTCACTGGTAGCATTTTAATAGTCATTAGTCATTGATGATCCTACTAGTCGTGAATGCATTTGTGCCTTTCAGTATATATATTTAGCCTAAAGGATTATATAAACAGATTTCAGATTAGCAGTTTTATGACTACTGACTGTGATTGGAACATATTATTTTTTGGCACCGCTACTAAAGACAAGATGAAAATCAGGAGGGTCCCCAAGAAAAAGACCAAGGAACAAAAATTTGAGTGCAGTAATCTTATTGGGGAATGCCCTGGGGATGAAGACCCTTTAAGGGAGTGAGAGAAGCGGGGTTCACCCAAAAAAAAAAAAAATGAGTATATAGTATAAGAAAACAAAACTGTGCCTAGGAACAGTTTTTACTGGCATAGCACATTCTGCCAGGTGCAAAAGGTACTCCATAGGTGGTGATTACCCTGGTCCATATACCATAGTTCAAGATCTGCTCCTCAGTAGCATTTCCAGCTTAGAAATTTGATTTTATGTCCCAGAATAGTTTACCCTCAAGAATACAGATTCACACTAACAAAGGTCCCTAAGGACTGATAAATAAACCAGGTTATTAGTGTATAGCAAGTGTCAACCAACGAGACTAACTACCCCATTGAACAGGCAGTGGCTGGATGAATGTGGAATATGATTTGGTTCTTTACTGGAATCTTGTTGTGGCTGACAGACACAGACTTCATTCTACATAATTGATACTTCTGAGAAGTAACCCAGAAGCTTATATAAGCAGGACAAGCTAACATCTCCCCTAGATAAAGAGTTATTTGATGGAATCTGGCACTGATTGAGTAATTATTCTGTTTTTGTAATTCCATGAATAGACCCAGATTTGGTTGGTACTAGACATTTCCCTCAGGGAAATATCTATAAAGTTAGGTATGAAAGTGATTATTTAGAAGGACAAAAGAAACCACATTTACAAATTTAGGAAGCTGGTAAACATAAAAAGCATTAAAAACCTACAAAAGTATATATATTTGCATGAATATTAACTGCCTGATTCACCATTTGATATTTTTCTTACATTTTTAATCCCTCCTTCAAATGACTATAATTTTGCAGTATCGTTTCCTGCAAGAGAATAGAAAGATATTTCAGTCTTTCCTCTAGCACAGCATATCAAAATTTGTTTTTTATTATAGAAGCTTAGAAGAGTTTATTTTAGTTTCTCAAGTTGTTATTATAATGCCACATCTGTATCCCTCTCCCTTGTTCTTGCTCAGGCAGTGGGGGGTGAATAGGGGCTCCCTTGGAGAGCCCCAGCCCTTTGATCTTGCTGGCTCGTAAAGCGTCCTGCTGCTGCAGCTGCTCCAACATGAACATCAGCCCTTGCCCCACTTCCCTACCCACACCTGCCCCTGTGGTCCTGCTGGGTGGAAGTGAACAAGATGGACATGAACCTGGGTCACGGGAGCCTCCAAACCACAATTCAGCCTCTGATCCAGATCTTTCCGGATCCACAAGGGCCAATGGAGATATTGCTGGGAGTGGAGGACCATCCCTGGCCCCAGGACTGGCCCCACCCAGCTTAGAATAGGCCCCTAACCCCCAAGTTTGGCCAGAGGCTCCTGCCTCCTCCTGCCTCCGCATAGAAGAACCCAGTAGACCTTGAGAGGGGCCTAGTGAGTGTGGGTGGTGAAACTTAAGCTTCATCAAAGTCAGGTAAGTGGAACCCTATCTCACTCAAGTTCGATGAGTCTTACCAGGAAGCATCCTCTCTCAAAGGGGATTAAACATACAGATTTTAGGCCCCTCTCCGCAGGTTCTGCTCAGAATTGGAGGCAGGGCCCAGACCGTATTTTTATGTGCTCTGGGTGACTCTTACATTCTGGTACATTTTAGAAACAGGGCTTTGAAGCAACATAACATATCTGGATTTTGAACCTTTAAATATAAATTAAATAGGCAATTTATTGCCTTCAATAGGCGATTTATTGCTTTTATTTCCAGGTTTTTAAGGCATGACTATGTGGGCATGTGTGTATGGATGGTGGTGGTGTGTGTATGTGTGTGGTTTGTGTGTGTATGCATTTGTGTGAGTGGTATATGTGTGGTGTATGGAGTGGTGTGTGCATGTGTGTGGGTGTGTGTGGAGTGCATGTTTGTGCTGTGTATGTGTGTATAAAGTGTGTGAACGTGTGTGGATGGGTGTGGAGTGCTGTGTGGTGACACATGTATGAGTTGTATATGTGTGGTATATGGAGTGGTGTGTGCATGTGTGTGGGTGGGTGTGGAGTGCTGTGTGTGCAGCGCATGTGTGTGTCGTGTATCTCCTTGAGATTTTGAAACGAGAAAATTATGGATAGCAATACTTACGTCACAGCTTTGAAGAAGTTTAAATAGGAGAGCAATCAGTAAACAGCTGCCTATTATAATAAATATTAGTAAGTTTCCTGTTTTCTTCTTCCCCCCACTTTTTTTATCCTTACTGGAGTATATGTTTATTGTTTTGAGAGAGAGAGGGAAGGAGGGAGAGAGAGAGAGGGAAAGAGAGAAACATTGATGTGAGAGAAACATCAATCAGTTGCCCCCTATACACACACCCCCGGGGATCAAACCCGCAATCTGGTTATGTGCCCTGACCGGGAATCGAACCCACACACTTTGGTGCACTGTACGACACTCCAACCAACTGAGTCCCGCCAGCCAGGACTAAATAAATGTGCTTCTTTATTTTCTTCACCTTAAACAATAATATATGTGAAATCATTCATTTAAAGTTTAGTTGTATTGTATTACAGGTTAATATATAACTATTAAAAAAAAAAAGTCTCCTTGCAGCACCTGAAGTCATGCCCCATGTCACTGGGGTAAGGGCACCAGACTTCAGCAAGCATTGGCCAAAACTGATCCAATCTCTCTATTTATCTGTGAGAAGGATCCTGCTCCTTCTACTAACGGCCTGTCCTCTTGACCCAGGAATAGATGCTGCTGAGTCTATTGCATACATTTACCACAGGCAAAAAAAACAGCTTTGAAGGCCCACAATTGAGCCACTAAGTAAGTTCCCAGTTCCAAGAAACCGTCAATCTTCCTTGATAACTATAATTTCCAACTCAAAGCAACTGGTCCTAATGTGCATTGAACAATACAGGGTGTCCTCCAAAAATGTATACACACTTTAACAGCTGATAGCTCAATTTTGAAAATGAAATGTATTTTAATAAGCATTGCCCTTGTAATTATTCAAAGCATGTGTATACATTTTGGGGGACACTCTATATATATGAAGGCATCTTAAACGTGCGTTATCTGTGTGAAAACTCACAAGTCTCTCTATAGCAAAGCCATAATCATATACCCCTTCAGCTCCAGAATACAAAATATTAAGAAAGCTAATGACACCTGGCCGGGCCTGGCTTAGGAGCTGAGCATCGACCTAGGATCCAGGAGATTACAGGCTTCACCCCCAGTCAGGGGGGTGCAGGAGGCAGCCGATCAATGATGACTCTCTCATCATTGATGTTTCTCTCTCTCTCTCTCTCTCCCCCTCTCCCTTCCTCTCTCTGAAATCAATAAAGATATATTTTTAAAAAAGAAAAGAAAAAGAAAGCTAATGACATGTTAGTAAAAAGTACAATTAAAATTTATAAGACTTCTTTATAAGGTTTAAGCTAGAATTTGTTTTTTACCCCTGAGGCACATGTGAATATATCAATCTGCATGTTACTTGGAATAATAATGTGAGAGATAAATTTAGTAATTTGAGTAAAGTATACAAATAATTCTGACTCCGTGTGCTCCAGATGACTGAGGCATGTTTCAAATACTCCTGTTGAGTTACAATGAGATATGGTCCACAAGTTTAGCACAGACAAGCAATCGGAGGGGAAAATCCTTTATATAAGAGGAACAAAAAAATCCATGGGTTCGTCAGTGAGCTGGTTGGCCCTTTGCATTGAGCATTTTCTGAAAAGAACCAGAAGCCATGCCACAGCCTCTGGGGAGTGGGTTGTGGGGAAAACTTTCAGTTAGAATCTGTCATCACGAATACTGCTGCTTTCAGGTCGGAGGTGTGAGGACTACGATCAGACCTACTAAAGTCTGCAAAACACTGGGACTGCAAATTCCTTTGGAAAATAAGTTAATAGTTAAAAATAAATGTATATGATACCCCAATATTTTCAGAATTAAAACTTTTTTATAAATAGGAAACCTAATTTTATATTTAGACACAAAATCAATCTCATTTTGGAAAGAAAAAAAAACTAAAATCATGAAAACGAGCCTCGAGGAATTCCTTGGGACATGACTGTGTTCCCCTTTTAATCAATTTCTAAAGAATGACATTCTAACTGGGGATTAGAAGTCAATTCCATTTGTCACACTGAAACTCAGGACAGTGCTGGAAAACCTGCCAACATGGGCTTTTTCAAGCCCATTCCAATTTGGCCCAAGAAAAACCAAGCATTTAGAAATTCTAACCAAAAACATGAGGAAAAATTGAAAAACGTGTGCCATTTCAACACTCTCTTTGAACAGGAACCAACATCATTATCCTTCCTTTCAACAGAATTCCAGGTTTGTAAAAATAAAATTTAAGCACAGCTGTAAGCTGTTCGTTATAACAGATGTATTTCTGAGAAAATATTAATTAAATATTTTGGTAGAGAATTGCATTTTACACTCACTAGGGCAGTGGTTCCCTGCTTTTTAAATTTCCATAACAACTATATATTTTTACCTGTTGCTTAAAAACTATATTGGGATATAAATCAAACAAAAAATAACATATAAATTTTAAAACTTGTGAAGATATAATCTCATAATAAAGAACAATACTTTCTAAGAAGGTATTTGGTAAACAACACATCTAAACCAAAAGTTTTTTTAAAAATCTTGAATAGACAAAAAAAGAATTGTATTTTATATTATTACATTGAATTATTTTAAAATTAATTTTCTAACATATTGGGCCTGTATCATAAGACCTCTTCCAGTTGATCTCTAGCTTATACTGCTTTTGGAATTGTATTATTTGACAGAGGTAATGAATTTTTTTAAACAACTGAATCATCATCAAATTCCCCTAAGCAAACACATTTAACCATGGTTTAATGAATTTCTAAGAATTGTAAATGAGTTTTCAGACTTTGAAACAAACTACATTATTAATATTTTTTAACTTTTTATTTTGAAATAATTATAGAATCACAAAAGGTTGCAAAAATAAAGTTACAAGAAGATCCTATGCACCCTTCACCCAGCCAGTGTTTAACATCCTACATAATTTCAGTACAATAGTAAGACCAGGTAATGGATATCCAAACAAACCATAAAACTTAATCAGATTTTACCAGTTATATATGAACTGCTGTGTGTTTAGTTCTATGCAATTTTATCTTATGCGTAGGTTCATGTACCCACCATCACAGTGAAGCTATAAAACAGTTCCATCATCACAAAGCATCCTGTGCTTCCCCTTTATTGCCACATCCACCCCCCCCATCCCTAATGCTTGTCAACTACTAATCTATTCTCTTTCTCTATAATTACATTATTCAACAAATGTTATATAAGTAGAACCATGTAATATGTAATCTTTTGAGATTGGCTTTTTTCACTTAGCATAATTTCCTTGAGGTTCATACAAGTTACTGCGTGTATTAGTAATCTATTTCTTTTTATTGCCGATTGGCATTCCATGGTTTAGATGCTTAACCATTCACCCTTTGAAGGACATTTGGGTGGTTTCCAGTGTTTGCCTATTAGAGCTATTATGACATTCATGTATAAATTTCTGTGAGCAAATAAATTTTCATTTCTCTGAAATGTATATACCCATGAGTACAATGGCTGGGCTGTATTGTAAATCCATTTTTAATTTTAGGAATTGCCAGACTATATTGCAGAGTGTATGTGTCATTGATACACTCCCACCAGCAATGCATAGGTGATCCAGTTACTCTGCAATCTCACCAGCGCTGGGTGTTATTCTGATAAGGGTGTGGTGATATCTCACTGTGGTTTTAATACACATTTCTCTAATGGCTGACGATGAATGTCTTTTCAGGTGCTTATTCGTCATCTTTTTATATCCTCTTTGGTGAAACATCTGTTCCTATCTTTTGCCCATTTTCTAAATGGATGGCTGGGTTTTTTTATATTAAATTTTGAAAGTAATATATTTATTCTAGATATATGTCCTTTGTCATCTACATATTGTCTCCTTATCTGTGATTGTCTTTTCATTCTCTTAAGAGAGGCTGTCACAGAGCAAAAGGTTTAATTATGATGAAGTTCAATTTCTCTAATATGCTTTTAAGGATATTTTTTCTGTTTACTATACAATGCACACTTATCAGTTATGCTTTAAGTGTGGGAGATTTTCTTTCAATAAATCTTTTGAATTTTGTATGATAATGCCCTTAACTTGAAATATCTTGTAAATGTGCTGGATTCATAGAACTATTCTAGAGAATAAATCCATATACTACACATTCAGGGGATCATTTTTACTTACTTCAACAAACATGGACTGATTTATGAATATTGTCCTTGATCCCTTCATTTCTCCAAGGACTAATAAAACCTTTGCCACATACAGAGGCAGGTGCTGAGAGCTGCCCTGGGAGGCCACCTCACAGAAGTATAAAGTCCACTGAATTAGAATCAGGAAAGGAAGACTGGCTTGGCTCAGATTACTATTTTGCCAAGGTGATTCTGAGCTATATTTCAGCTCTAGGTGAAAAAAGGAAAAAGTGAAAAAAATATGACATATATATATATACCTATATAGTTACCTATATAGATAGATAGATGATATAGATATAGATAAATATAGATATAGATAGATATATAGATATAGATAGATATATAGATATAGATGATGATATAGATGATATAGATGATATAGAGATAGATAGAGATAGAGATAGAGATAGAGATAGAGATAGAGATAGAGATAGAGATAGAGATAGAGATAGAGATAGAGATAGAGATAGAGATAGAGATAGAGACAGAGATAGATATATAACCTTGAGATTCATTTAACAAGTGTTAAGGGAAGAGACTACTCCTGCAATATATCCAATACGAAGTTGAATTTCTTACTTGCTAAGGGGAAACTGCTGACAGAAAACAATCTCTGAATGAAGCCAAGAGCCCAGTTTCTGTCACATTTAGGGGAAGCCAGCAGTGTAGGGATTGGCTGATTTTCCCAAGTCTGGGCGCTGAAGCAGTGCTGTTGCATGGAGTTGCAGGACTGGTAGACCAGGGCCAAATTAAAATCTCTCCTGTGGTGACTTGTGTGTGGTTTAGTACTAGAGCCAAAGAATCAGTCTGTCCCTTATAGGAACTTAAAGATGGAAATTTTTTTGAAAAATACAGACTCTCAGTCCCCATTCCATGCGTGTTGAATCAGAATCCTTGGTGGTGCTCAGATAGATATAAATATATAGACATAAATAAATAGATAAATAGATATAGGTATACATATACATATAGAGACATACACATATACATATATGTCAGTCATGCCTTTCCTGTTTAAAGTAAAACAATGTGATTTGGAGTTTGTGATCATTTTGAGACCATTGGAAATATACAGGGGCAGAGCAAGCCAAGATGAGAAAAGGTATAGAAAGGAGGCTACAGTCTCTACAGGCTTTTTTGGAGCCAGCAAAGGCACCAAAAGCATTAGCTAGACTAGAATGATCCTGCTTGCGTATCTTCAAACAGGAGGCACCTGCTCTTATCTCCAGTTCTCTTTCTCCACAAAGGGTCCAAACCGTTGAGAAAGAAAACCCTTGTTGAACCTTTGGCCTCTCTTCTAGCCCTCAGAGGGAACTTTAGCACATCATAGGCTTAGTCACATACTATGAGGTCAAAGTTCTTTTTATCATTGTAAAACCAGAGAGTCTTTAGATAAACTAGAGTAATTCAGCTTAGTTATTAAGTCATTTACTAAAGCAATCAGCTCATATAATGCCTTTTGAAATACTTGGTTCTATTACAAGTTCAAATCTTTTTGTTCAGATGGAATCTGCCCTATTTTCAGCCACATGAACTCCCTTCCTAATTATGGGCTCACTTATATTTGACCCTGGAAATCTTTTAACTTAGTTACTCCTTTAAAAATGCCTAATTCAGTAATACATATAAGCGTTAAATCAAATGTAGATGGTTTTATAAGAACCAAAAACAAGAGAAATATCTTATCTCTCCTCTCAAACTCTGTCCTCAAAGGCAACAGCTTTTAACTGCTCTGGGTTCTTCCACAAGTTACATCCATACACATATATTTTTTAATATGGTTACTAGTTTTCTAGGGCTGCTGTAACAAACTAGGTGGTTTAAAATAACAGAAATTCATTCTCACATAGTTCTGGAGACTACAAGTCTGAAATGAAGGTGTTGGCAGGGCCCTGTTCCCACAGAAGGCTCTGGGGATGGGGGGGCAAATCCTTCTTTGCCTCTTCCTACCACCCAATTACATCACTCTGATTTCTGCAGATATATATGGTTGGCAAATGTGTACCACCACCAATATTAAGATTTCTATCACGCAGAAAAATTCCCTTATGTGCATTTGCATTCAATCTCTCCCACGACCAGCCAGAAAAATACTTTCCTTTTACTACAGATGAGAGCTCTCTTTAATTTAATATAAGTAAAATGATAGAGTATGGATTCTTTTGTGTTCGGTTTCTTTCCATTAGCATAATTTTAGATATTATAATTAGAAATAATATCTAATATTTCAAACAAGGTAATGTTTCTGAAAATTTCAATGATCTAATAATTTAACTGAAACCCAGTGTGATTTTTTTGGTTAGTGCCCTCCACTCAAAGGCAAATAAGAAAAAGAAACTGGAAACTGTGTGCACAGCATCAGCACACTGAAACCTTTTACGAAATATAGCATAACAATATGCAATTACAATATTTCTAACTTTAGGCGTAGGAAAATTAAATTCCTTCTCTTGTAAGTAAAATGGACACTGCAGATGAAATTGTCATGAATCAGCAGCTGCTTAACTATTTAAAGGAAATTTATGATAGAAGATGTTGTTTTCCTCCTTTCCTTCACCTATTAAAAATAAAAGTCAGTGCTGACATGACTCTCAGTGGATTTTTAGAGAATTAATCTAGTAGGACAGGAAAAGAATTGTTTGGGAGCATAAAAAATGGCTGTCTTGAATATACTTCTGAGAGACTGGTGGCCAGAGAGAACTATAAACTATGATATCTTTTGGTTATACATGCATTTTTAATTATGCAAATGAAATAATTAAAGACCTAACAGAAATAATTTTATGACTATTAAGCCCGTTCTCTAGGGAAATTTCCCATAAGATGATCAGAGAGCTTGTCATCCTGCTCCTATTAACTATAATAAGAGTTTTGCATCTTTGTGTCCTAGTGAAGCAATCCTTTCATCATTACTTTGAAACTCACGTATTCAGTGGTTATGAAGACTTGGTGGGAAAAGTAGCCAACTAGTATCTGTAAAATTAATTTGTAATATTTGCTTTCTTTCCTTTAAAACAAAGCTGATACAACGTAGAATGTAATGGCAGCCAAGGGACTTGTTGAGGTTCAAATTCACCATTTGTTCTCTTGACATGAAATTATTTTCTTAAAAAAATAAAGTGTTCATGCCTATGATACTCAAGCATATTTCTTTTGTCTGTTCACCACAACAGTAAAACAAGGTGTCAATAAGCAAAAAATATATATAATTAGAGTGATAAGAAAATCACAGCTTCTTACAAACAAGTGTGACCCAGAGAAAATATCTGACCACCAACCTGACTGCAAGCAATGTATGTTCTATGGAAACATACATTACCCAGGTCCATGCCTTTCTCTAGCCTTATTTAGCCAAAGGCTCCTTCATGCCTAATTTTTGAGCTAATTATGACCAAGATAAGCAGGATATACCAACCTGAGCCTAGAATGTGTCCGTGGCACCTACTCCCACAGTTCACCCAGTGTACCTAACTAGCCTTGTTTTCCTGCTGACAGCAAAGCCCTCTCTCGGGCTGGAGCCCTGGCTCAACTTTTTATTCATTTGTTTGACAGCCTCATACAATACCTAGGAAAGCCTACTGGTTCCTGCCTTGAGAGCTTCACATGATTCTTACTACCAGCTCCCTGCTCTGAATGGAATACCAGGAATGCTCACCTCTCTTCAATAGTTACCATTTCCTAGAACTTTCTGTTACTACCTCTCAGGGTCTATCCCCAACATAGACTTTAATATCTACCTGGAAGGATCTAGTTCTTTGAATATTACCTTTGATGGAGATACAATCTACAGCCGACGTGGATTCCACAGTACAAGCACATTTTACCCCCACTTTATTTCCATCCCTTCAGGAGAACCAAGACTTCTGGTGGCAGCACCCATCAACTCTAACTGATTTGGAGCACCAGCTCTTAACCATGTTAAGGGTTGAGATACTTTCCAAAAAAACTATGTAATGTCCTCACCCAACAGAATGTACATATGCACAGATACCCAAAATTTATTTCACATGTTACTAGGGTTAACAAACTCCCTAATATCTTCCCAATATTAAGAACTCCTGCTTTAGACTCTGAATCCTGTAAGGTTCAAGTGCAATTATATTTTCAGGTGCACATGAACTCATTCCCATTATTATAGATGCTTAAATACAAGAAGCCCAGGCCCCTAAAAAAATCTTCATTTTATCTCAGGGATAAGTTTAAAAAGCTAAGCACACTTTTAGAAAAGAGTCAAAGGCCTACTTATAATATGTATTACATTAACTTAATTGCATGTATGTTTAAAACAACATTTATAAAAGAAAAGATTTATTTTGAAACATTGCTTTTTTCCACTCTTAGATTTTATGGAACAACTGTGCTCAATTTTCCATATGTCTCTTCCACACCATTTACATGCATCTTCCATCATCACTGGAGCTCCTTGCTGAGTCATCCACCAGTTCTCAACAGCATCTATCTTTCAATTCTGTTCACATTTTCAACATATAGTACTTTTAATCCATATATGATGGAAACTATAACTCAAACTACAAACCAAACACTAAGCCTCATCCTATAAATATGTACTTGTGGACTCCATGATAGAATCACCTGCTTTTTAAACTAATCTTAATGCCTGTCTGCAGACAACAGCACCTACAATAGTGAGGTAATAGCCCGAAAAATAAAAATCAGAGACTGGAGAAACGAGATGGCAGCGCAGGTAACAGCAGCACCCGCCGCCTCCCGCAACTACATCAAAATTACAACTAAAATATAGAACCACCGTCACTCAGAGCCTCCTGAGATCTGGCTGCACAGAGGCCCCACAACCAGGGAGCTGAAGGAGCATCGAGAGCGGGAGGAGGAGCGGGGACGCGGGCGGGTCGGGGCTGGATCCCGGAGACCAGGCGACGGCCCACACCCGGTGCCGTGGGGTAAACCCAGGAGGGAATCTCGGTGGTGGGGGTTTCCTGGAGGAGGGAGGGGTCCCAGCCCCCCAGCAGGCCCCCAGCCCAGGGCTCCAGGCCAGGAAGAGACGTCCCCACAACTCCGGGCTGTGAAACCAGCGGGGACTGTCCCTGAGGGTCGCGGAGGCTGCGGGAGCCCCAGCAGCTGCTCTAAAGGGCCCGGCACGGACTCACTCGGACGCTCCCTCTGAGCCCAGCGCCGGGCAGCAGCCTGAAAGGACCCGGGACACTCGGGGAGGAACTAACCTGCCTGAGATCCGGGCGAGAGGCGGAGGGCGGCTTCCTCCCAGGCAGAAGGGCCGGCGGAGGCCATGGCTCCTGTGGCGAGTCCTCCCCGCACACAGCCCGCAGGCAGGTGCCATGTTTGAATCCCCAGCACCTGACTCACGCCTTTGGCCCCGCCCCGTGATTCCCGAGGCCCCGCCCCCCCACCTGCAGCTCATCCAGGCCATTTCCAGGGGCTTCTCTGTGCAAGGGGCCTCTCGAGCCTCATGCTTAGGACTTTCCTAAAATCTCTCAAACAAGCAGCAGCTGCCCCATATGGCTTGATAAGTGGCCCCAGGCCTGGCACAAGTGGCAGCTGCACTGGCTCATAGCTTGGCCTCTCCTGGGCACCTCCAAGCCCAGCACAAGGAGCAGCCAACTACGGTTGGCTGAGTAGCTCATGCTGGGTGGCCCTGGGCAAGGCACTGGCACAGGCTGAGTTTGCACCTCCCGGGAGGCCCTAGAGACAGAGCACCTGGTGGTCAGACTCAACCACACTGGATTACAACCCTACCACATCCACGAGTGACACACTCAAGGGGCGCACTTGGTGAACACCAAAGCCCCACTGAAGTAAATCCTGCTCCGTAGGGGTGTCTCCAGCACAGCAGCTCTTTGGCTGTAGTTGCAGCTGGTCCTCACAGCTGATTGGCCTGAGGGTCAGTTCCTCCCAGTGATGCCAACAGCAACCAAGGCTCAACTACAACAGGACAGAGCACACAGTCCACACAGGGGAGCACCTAGAAGGCCCAGCTCAGGTGACTGGGGAGGCTGAGCCACTGGACCCTATAGGACACCTACTACACAAAGCCACTCTACACATTCCAGGAGACATAGCAGCTCTACCTAATACATAGAAACAAACACCTGGAAGCAGCCAAAATGTGGAGGCAAAGAAACATGTCACAAAGGAAAGAACAGAAGAAATCTCTAGGAGAGAAACTAAATGAAATAGATCCAAGCAAGCTAACAGATAGAGAGTTCAGAATAATTGTTATAAGGATGTTTAAGCAGACTGTTAGGGAAATAACTGAGAAAATCGATAACATAATAAAGGACCAATTTGAAATAAAGGCTACAGGAACTGAAATGAAGAATAATTTACATGGAATCAACGGTAGAGTAGAGGACACTGAGAATCAAATCAGCAATTTGGAACATGAGCAAACCAAAAACACCCAACCAGAGAGCATAAAGAAAAAAGAATCCAGAAATATGAAAATAGTATAAGGAGCCTCTGGGACAACTTCAAGAGGCCCAACATTCATATTATTGGGGTGCCAGAAGGGGAAGAGACCAAGGAATTGAAAACCTATTTGAAAAAATAATTACAGAAAACTTGCCCTACCTGGGGAAATAAATAGACCTACAAGCCCAGGAAGCACAAGAGGGTCCCAAACAAGAGGAACCCAAAGAGGCCCACAGCAAGACACATCAGAATTAAAATGCCAAAGGTTAAAGACAAAGAGAGAATCTTAAAAGCAGCAAGAGAAAAGCAACTAGTTAGCTACAAGGGAGCACCCATACGACTGTCAGATGATTTCTCAACAGAAACCTTGCAGGCCAGAAGGGAGTGGCAAGAAATATTCAAAGTGATGAAACAGTAGAACTACAACCAAGATTGCTCTACCCAGCAAAGCTATCCTTTAGAACTGAAGGTCAGATAAAGAGCTTCTCAGACAAGAAAAAGCTAAAGGAGTTCATCACCACCAGACCAGCACTACAGGAAAAGTTGAAGGGTCTTCTTTAAGAAGAAACTAATGGACAAAAGAATGTGATGAACTAAATAGATCCAGAGACATTGACGCATGCAACAGACGATCATATTTCAGAGGAAAGAGGGAAGGGGGGTGGAGGGTGGGAAGAGATTAACCAAAGAAGTTATATGCATATATGCATAACCCATGGGCACAGTCAATAACGGGGTGAAGGCCTGCGAAGGGGGTGGGAGGGAAGTGGAGGGGATCAATTGGGGGGGAAAATGGGATACCTGTAATACTCTCAACAATAAAGATAAATTTAAAAAGTAAAAAAAAAAAAAAAAAAAAAATCACAGATGCAGTGGAAAAATGAATTGCTTGTTTCCTGGCTATGCCTACTCTAAACTGTATTTCGATGTTTCTCCCTGCCCCCCCACCACCACCCCTTTCACTCTCTCTGAAAAGCAATGGGGGGGAAATATCCTCCGGTGAGGATCACCCACATGCCAACAACCTGCTCTCTTTTTTCATTTTTTGTACATGTTGTCTCAGAATCGCACACTTGGTCCACTTTTCCCAGAGTTACCTGTGTGGCTCCAGAAGACATTTGAGTTCGAAAATTTGGCTTAAATTTTCTTTGAATAATCACAAATGAATTAGAATCCTGACAATTCATGAGATTCTTCCCTAATTCATACCAAATAACACTAAGCTATGTAGTTGGGGGGTTTTTAAGGTAACATAGCAGAGAGTGAATCAAGTAAATAAATGTATCTAAAATTACATCTAATATATCTTTGTCCCAATAATTGTAACAAACCCCCCCTTTTTTTATTGTTGACAGTGTAACATGCTCTTTTGCTCAAAAATAAATCTCCAGGTTGGACTTAGAGGGATAATTACCTAACTTTTGGCCTAGTACACTTCCCATGCTTTCCCTGGGAGTGCTGCGAAACTATGCCCACAACACAAATAGTTTGATAGTAGACAAATAACTACATTATGACAAAACAGTAGTCACCGATGCTAATAGGATTACAGCTCAATAAGTGAGAGAGAGAGTGATCTGGTCCCTGATGTAAAGCCTTAAGGGAATTCATTTTCCTCCCACCACCGAGAATACTTTCTACCATAGAATGAGAGGCACTAAAATAAATTGGCAAAATGAAACCTCTCTGCATATGGTGTTTACTCAGAAGGCTGAGGTGCCAAAGAGACTGTCGGCCACAGCAAGTTGGACCTTCTCTGGCGCGATATCATTTCAAGAGCTGCCCCTGACAAAAGCTCGGGCTTTTGCGCCCATTAGACTCAGTGTGAAAGGTCTCCATTCACTTGCCAGCTGGCATAGTAGACCGTTATCTAAAGATGTGAACAGCTACAGCCCTGGCCTCACTGCAATTGGAAACCAGAGCGACGATTAATTATGGATGGAATGCAGCCAGGCAAGGCTGCAATTGTAATCAAATGAGACCACACTGAGGAAAAATAACATTTTATCCAGTACCCGGTGCCTCACAGATAGATTTATGACTACACTGCCAGCTGGAGATAAAGTAAAAATCAATCACATTATTAATATGAGCAACACAAGCAAGTACTGGTGAAACAAAATATGCTTCCTATGATTGTGTTGCAGATACTTCATTTATATGCAGCTTTATTCAGCAGAATCACAGATCCACAACTTTTTTTTTTTTTTTTTAATGCAAACTGAGAAATACACCATCAGCTGGCACTGAAATGAAGAGATCTGGGGACTTTTCACATGCAAAGCCTTGGTTACAAAAAAATATATTACAATATTTCCTGCTCGACTGCCTTGCTCATATTTTATTATGATAACTCTATTGCATTTTGACAGGTGGAGCCCGGAAGTTACAGAGTATCCAGTCAACAGATAGAACAGCTGGTTACTTATGTCTATGAAAAATCTAAAGAAGGGAAGGCAATGCTTGTTCTGTGCAGTAAAAAAGCTGAGGAACTTATGTTTCTAGAAGTACAACTGAAATCTCAATCTAGTTCTGCAAAGTAAGATGGGCTTTGGAGGGTGAACTTGTTGAGCTAAACAGAAAAAATGCCCCAATAAACCGCAGGTTAGTGGGGAAGGCTGTCTCATGGGCTAGAATTAGTTATGATCTAGCAAGCCCTAGCTCACTTCAAAAAAAACAACCATCTGTTGATGACACGGTGATGACGGAATGCGATTACCCTTTCGAAGCAGAAGTGACATGCTCTTTTTTTATATCCCTTAGGATGTGACTCTTTTACGTATACGTTTAACTTTGGTAATTAAGATAAATAGGCATACCCGGGCAACTGAGATCTTCAAATCAATAGCGTAGGAGATTTTACATAGAAATTAGACTCTGTCTGCCCGAATCTTCAACCCCACCTCGCCTTCTACCCCTTTCTATCACTTGTCAAGCTATCTGCACAGTGAGTGGGGTAACTGGAGGGGAGCCAAGGGATCCTGGCAAAAGAAGAGGGGGTAGAAAGGAAAGGTGGCAGAATGCCACAGCAGGCCAACGACTCTGGAATACTCTCTGTTCACTCACCAGCCTCCTATGCCCCCTGCCTACCCCCAGCAGCAAAAGCCAGAATACCCAGCTGACTGCAGCTTCTGTGGGGGTCACATCTAATAACCGCTTGACCAACAGGACGTCTTCATTCTTTTCAGGGCTTCTCAACCTTTTTAGTTATTTATTAAGTTCATTGAGGTGACATTGGTTAATAAGATTATATAAGCCTCAGGTGTACAATATTATAATACATCACCTGTATGTTGCATTGTGTACTTATCACCCCAAGTCTAGTCTCCTTCTGTCACTCAGCCATAAGGAAAGATGAAATACTGCCATTTGCAACAACATGGATGAATCTTGAGAGTATGATGCTATGCAAAATAAGTCAGAAAGAAAAGAAGAATCATTATTTCATTCATATGTGGGATATAAAACTGCAACAAATAAATAAGCAAAGCAAACAAAAACAAAAAACAGAAAAAGGTCTTCTTAAGAAGTGGAATATTAGGCATGATCACGGGAAGAGACATGGATGGATGGTAAAAATGATAATAATAATAATAAATAAATAACCTACAAGCCAAAAATGAGGCGATTGCATTTGTGGGTTTCTTTACATTCCTCACTCTAGAGAGAGCTGTAGCTTTGGGTGTAGCTTCTAATTAAAACTAAACAATAAATATTGCTATAATGGGAGTAGTCTTTTCTAAGGGTTTTTTGTTGGCACAACTGATTTTGCCTTTCTTGGTTGCCTTGATCCTCAAAATTAAGCAATTAAACACATTTGTTCACTTTAAAATTGTTTTTCACTTTGGCCCGTTTGAATTGAGAATCCATGAGCAAGTACACTGTAAAGACCCACGAGGAAATCTAGGAAGCAGGAGTGGCTGGTGTGGCTCAGTTGGTGACCGTCCTTCCATGAACGGAGAGGTCGCGGGTTGGACTCCCCATCCAGGCCCAGGGTTGTGGGCACATCCCCAGCGGGGGGGTGCGGGAGGCAGCCAATCGATGTTTCTCTCCCTCTCCCTTGGTCTCTCTCTAAAATCAGTAAAAACATATTTTACAAAAGAAAAGAAATCTAGGAAGCAGATGCTTCAAAGGTGGACCGGGACAAGCACCATGCGTGGGATGCTTTTTAAACATGAAGGTCAGGGCACCCACTAGCAACAGTGTCCTGGGCCCTCTTTGCCTATGTAAGGGAGGCCCACGGAAAGGTGAGGAAAGCCTCAGTTTGTCTTTGTGCAAACTGAAGTCCTTCCTTCTCTGTAACAGGATGGCAGACACTGGAACCCAGATACCCTTCATTCTTTCCTGAGCTGAAAAGGACCACTGCGGAAGGGGGGAGAGAGAGAGAGTGTGTGTGTGAGTGTGAGTGTGAGTGTGTGTGTGTGTGTGTGTGTCTGTGTGTGTGTGAAAGCATGCAGGGATTAAAATAAGACCACTATGCTAGAATGCAGGCTTCTCATTTCTGTCCTAATTCAGCATTCTGTCATGATTTTTGGAGAAAATCTCTTCATCTCTCTTCACAATGGGTTTTGTTCTCAGCTCCAAACTAGGGTATTTGTTTCCCACGTGGGTCTGTGACATTCTTTCTATAGCCCCAGAGCCTGTCACCTTCCTAGAGGCTCCTCCTCCTGCCCCAGACAGAATCAAATAGTCTGCTGATATGTGTCCCTATATTGGAACTATATTTACGTTCATGTCATTAAATTTTTAGTGATTTCTGTGCCTGTTGGCCCCCCAGCCTCCTACCCTCCATTCCCTTACCCACCTACCCTCACTGGCACCCCATTTCTCAATTCCACTGAGATTTATTTGAGGTCAGAAAGCACATCTTATCTGCTTTGGGATCTGAAGTACTGTGCACACAGCCTGACACCTAATAGGTCCTGCCTGCATGTAGTTTGTCAAATTGAATAAAGCTTAAGAATTCAAAGTATATCTGAAGAAAAATTGCTGTATGTACATAGTTTTTAGTTTATGTTCTGTCTCAGAAAATATGTTGCAGAAGACATTTTAATCTACCTAATCCTACTGTCTCTTTAGTATAGTCTTATAAGAACAGCAGTCCTATATGGGATCCCTCAGTGATTAAAATTCAGACAGCCTGGCCAGGCGTGGCTCAGCGGTTGAGCATCAGCCTAGGATCCAGGGGATTGGGGTTCGATCCCCGGTCAGGGCACATGCTCGGGTTGCAGGCTTGATCCCCAGTTGGGGGCGTGCAGGAGGCGGCCGATCAATGACTCTCTCATCATTGATGTTCCTGTCCCTCTCTCTCTCTCTCTTTTCCTCTCTCTGAAATCAATAAAGATATATTTTAAAAAACAAAAAACAAAAACAAAAAAAAATGAAAAGAAAGGAGCAGAGGGAAAGGGAGGTGAACTAATATTTATTATGCATATGTGCAAATATTATACTACAGTCTGTTAGGGATAGGTGTAGTTTGTTTTGAATTCTTTTTAAATGATAAGAAATTTATCCAAAGTATCATGCAGTGATTAAACCCAAGCACTTGGGCTTGACCCAAATCTGATGCTCTGAAAGCTAGTGTCTTCCTGCCTAGAATGGGGGTCTGGCTGATGGGAGTAATGAAGTCATCAAAAGCAGATGGTTGTAAAATCATCCTGATGCCAGAGGATGCAGTGATTCCCAAGCATGGGCTTGGGCCAGCATTGCTGGCTTCCATAGAACAGTTCTTTCTTACTATGTGATCTCATGGCCCAAAATGTTATTAAGAGAGTGCAAGGGTTTCTCTGGGCAGAGAACCTATGGACTAGACACATAGTAGGAACCCAAATAAAAGTGGCCCTCTCTTTAACTTCTTACCTAAACTATGACTGGCCTTAACGTCCATATAGCACATCTTCAGAACAACCGGACAATCTGCCTGACACCTCTGCATGCTGCCCATTTAGACGCTAGTTCTTCCCGAAATCCTTTCCTGACTCTTTTCAAACAGAACAGAAGTTTTTGTTTACTCTTTTCCAGTCCTTAATTTCATTAACCCTAATTCACCATCGACCCTTAGATACATCCATATGTACTAAGAAAGAAAAAAAAAAAACATTGCCAATTAAAGTATGACAAATCAACTGTAATTTGCATCCTACTTGGAACATGTAAAAATGTGAAAAGTGTGCTTCTTGGAGTCACTGCAAGATTGCGTCCAGGGCAGCAATTGTCAGATGGTGCCCGCCCCGGAGCTGGCTTGTGCCCTCGTGCAGTCGGTCCTCTGCAGGGCCCGCCCTGGGAAGCGTGAGCTCCCAGCCACTTCCAGCAGTCCAGTCTCCCAGCTGCTGGGCAGAGCAGCTCAGCAGCCCAAAGACAGTCCTTGGAAGGGGGCTGCAAGTGGCAGCTGTAACTGGCAAAACTGTTAGCAAAGAAGCTGGGGAATGGGCGGTCAGACTGACCCAGTAAAGGGGATACAGCAACAACATCAACTACTGGATGTATTTAATACATGTCTAAGATAGGGAGGCTGCTATGACTGTGTGGGCTACGAAATCAGACCTCTCCCATCATAACCACATTTCATGTATCTAAGATAATCTCTATTATATTTTGATTCAAAATAATAATAATTTTATAAATTATTAGAGAACTTTTAAATAACGTGTTTTAGTGGTTTCTATGAACACATCAACTATATGTGATTTATGGTGATGTTTACAAATTCATTTTACTTTTACTTTTTTTGGTTTTTAACTAATGAACATCCTCAATGAACATTATTAAATATTCAGATTAAATGCAGGACAATCTCTTTGGTTGCCTTGTTATAGTTCCAGTTTTAATAAGGAGATCTTGCTCCCTACAGATTAACTGAATAGTTTATGCCACTGAGCTCAAATACGAGAAGCCATTAAGATTCTGAGAATTTGCTATGAGCGTTTTGGAACTTGAAGGGTGTAGAAATTCTTTACTTCTGTTTGTCACTAAAGGATGTGTGGAATTTGTCATTAAAGCCTGTATTATTTAAGTTTCTCTTAAAAGGGTTTTGTAAACCTTCTATCCTATACCTATATTAATTTATTTGCAACTGTGAGTATGACATTTTGGGTATTCTTAGAAACTCTGTTATGTACATTATGGGATTTTTTTTCCTTTTTTAAAAAACCCCTGTGTGTGCATATGGGCATGCCTGATGGTCTTTGAATTTTCAAAACTTAAAGCCAAAACAAAGAAAATAAAAGTAAGCCTAGCAGTAAAAACCAAACCCAGAACTTTTGCTGGATTTTGATATTATATGAATATGCCTATGCAGTACTTCAGGGAAGCTGTTAAATGGGGGGTGGGATATGTGTCCACATCTCAATTTTTAGAGTATTGTAGGCACACCCAATGTCAAGGCAGAGCGCAATAAGACTAAACCAGGAGAAGTGTGGATTTAGTTCCAAAGACACGGTTCAGTTGCATCCCAGAAGCAAAGACAGAATCAAGGGGCAAAGCCAAAGTCAACGATGGTGTCCAGGTAGAAGAAACCAACTAATGAATGCCTAAGTGCCTGAGTTAATAGCCATGGATAACAGCCAAAGGTAAATGAGGAAACAGGAAATGGGGGTGCAGGGAGAATATCCAACTTAATTCTGACAGAAAGCACCTTGCTGGCCTGGGTTCCTTCAAAAACGTGAGGGCTCTCTCCCTCTCTCGTACAGAAGGGCATTCGGAAGCACGGTCTGTGCGTGAGTGTGGCAATGCTGCGCCTGACTGAAGCACCACACTGTCTCATATGAAGTCTGTATCTCTTATACCGAGAGAAGATGGTGATTCAGCAGCCTATCAGGGTCATTTCATAGAAATACACTCCCCTTATTATGCAAGAGCCACAGCCACCTTCTCTGGGAACCTCCAATTAAAGAGCTGAGACCTACTTAAACTTTGACTTCTTGTAGTTTTGCTTTATTTAATACCACTATTAAACATCATCTATTTAATAGTCCAAGGAAGAATTTTTAAACAGTGTTAATGAGAATGTAGCTCATTGTCATCTCAGTTTCTCAATGACTCAATTATGTGACATTTACTTATGCCCTTTGAATGACAACAGTCATGCCAGCTGCCAGCTGAAGGGGACTTTTCCAGCAGCACTTAAATAGACTGTTTATCTTCATTAGCTCTTTGTTGGAATCCACTGTGAAGAGACAAGGAGGTTGTCATTCACCTAATTCTAGAGGAAAACTCTCCCTGTTTTATATGGTCTGCTTAGCTCTTTCTTTCCTGGCTATTTGTTTCATGTTTAAATTTTTAATTTATATTATCATCATGTTTTAATACATGTCAAACATTTATCTTTATCTAAATTTAATGTTTCTACATTTTCTATCTTAAATTTATATCTACCAGTATTTGCAATTCATTTTTACTATACATTCTAGTTCCAGAAATAAATAAATGGTAGAAAAATCTCAACTAGGACTCATATCAAATTTAGATGCCTCTGTGGCTGTGTTAAAGAAGTTGCTTATAATCTTTTCTTGACATGTAATACAGTAAATTCTTAGACATGATGCTTAACAACTTAAATTTTTCTTATGTAACATCCCCCATTAGCAATTAAAAACTGTAGAACACTAAATCTATACTGAATAATCATTTTTTGTTCATGTAAATGATATACCTTCCACTGCTGCACAGAAAAAAAAAAAAATGCAGAAGTCACTAATAATAGAGCCCTACTAAAAACATGAAGGTTAACATAGAGTTTCCCATACATGTTTGTATGAATTTCAGACTTCAAAAACATAGTTAACAGTCTCCCATCTTTGAAGGATAAGCTAGTGTTAAGGTTGAGTTGGGTTCAAACAAATAAAAATAATAATTGGAAAAAATAAAAGAAAAATATATTTCTAGAGCTGTTGAGAAGAATATAAATCACAAGGTGCCCAATGGGAATTCCTGGCCAATAAACCTTAGCGCAGCATTAAAGAGCTCCTCGCCTACTTCCCACTAACAAATTTATTTATATTCATAATACGAACATACATTTGTAAAGATGACCATTTTAAACATTGCTCTAACTGCTATATGTAATAAATGAAAGAGGTATTTCATTAAGCTACTTTTCCATGGCATATGGTCACACAGATACCTTCTTGTTTCTAACTATATATTATTCCCTGTATGCCCACTGATTTGCAGAACTGCAGAGTGTGTTCTGGTCTTCACAATTCTTTCCCACGTCAGCGTCTTTGAATTGGTTGTACTCTCAGCCTGGAATGCTCTTTCCCAACTAAAGAGCTGCCCCTGATGCCTTTATAGGTTTTAGCCTTTCCTAACAACATATCAGAAAGCAGAGCTCTCTGTCACACAACCAGCTTCTTTCAGAGCACTCTCCCGAATCTATCATTGATGGACTCGTTTATTAACCTGTTTACATCTACCTTCCCACTCATCCAGGAGAATCCCCAGCAGGGCTTTGTCTTCTACACCTCCAAATCCCTTACCCTGACACATGATAAATGCTCAAAAATATAGATTGAGCAAATGCGTGAATGTTTTGTAAGTATTATTTTGTTTAATCCCCCAAACAATCCCCACGGGATCATTTCAAAGGAACTGAGGCTCAGATAGTTTAAGAATCTTGCCTGAGGTCACTTGAGCAGTTGGGCAGCCCAAGGATTAAAGCCCTACTTTTAATCATTCCAGATTTTTTTCTTCGCTTCTCATACTAATTTTACTCAGTAGCATTATCTCCCCAGCACCCGCACTAGAAACCTGAAGTCCACTCCGGTCTTGCCCTCCTTTGTACCTTAACCCAAGCGACTGGTTCCCCCGTCCACCCATCCTTCACATCTAGCTCTCCTCTCCTTTCTGTCACCACAGCCTTAGTTCTGGCCCTCACCATTTCTCAACGCTGCCCTTTGTCTCTTAATGGTCTCCCTGATTTCCTCTGTCCTCAACACTTCTTCAGCCCAACCAGACAGGTTTAACGCTTCTGTTGAATTGGCTCCGTGGCTTCCCATGGTTAGAGTAAAATTCACACCCCTTAGCTCTGCAAACCCCTTGAGGACCTGGCTCCTGCTCATTCTTCTCCATGCTCATGTCCCTTACTCCCTACATTAGGACCTGTGCCCAGTGCCTGAAACCTGGCATTCTTCCATATCCTCGGGTTTTTATATCTGTTCCCTCAGAAAGTGTTTTCCCCGCTTTGTCTGCCCGACTCAGAACAAATGTCATCTTTTTTTGAAGGCCTCCCCTGACCTAACCCCTCTATAACAACCACCACCTTGAAGCTGAGACGTGCCCCTGTTCCGGGCTGCCATAAAACCCAGAACAAGCCTCAATATCATGGCATTTTACAGTGTGTAGTAATTGTCACATTTTGCTTTCTGCATGTTTCTTTTGTGTTGTTTTATTTTTAAAATATCAGTCAGTCTTTGATGGACTCCCTGAGGGCATGTTCCCAGCATAGTACCTGGTGAGCAGTAATTTTTCAGAAGCTATTTGTTGAAAGAATGACTGAGAGAGTGAACGTATTTTTGAACATGATTGCAATTAAGTTCAGTACAGAAAAGAAAGGGTAGTGTGCCTTGTGCCACGAGGTTATTAAATAGTGTCAATAGCTGTGCCTCAGAAGCAGAGTGTTCTATTTCTGTCCAGGGTGCTAAAGAACCCTCTGTAGAAGAGCATTGTGGGAGCTCTTCCCTGCATCAGCCCAGTCCCTAAAATAGCTTCAAAGTCCTGTGCTCAGTACAATGAGACGCAGGAATACGGCAGTCAGCCTGCTTTGAAACCTTGCAAACCAATGAGAGACATCATTTTCCAAAGAAATCCGTACGAACCCTCGGACTTCCTTTTACTCAAGACATACGACCTGCAAATTCATCAGAGATCCTTTGATCTGGCCTTGGTTTTCAAATTAAAAAATTGTCTTGAAATACCAAATTGCCTCTAATCATTAATTCCATCTATTTACTCTCAATCTCGTCCTTTAAAACCTGTTTTCGAAGATTTTATAATCTGGAGAGCAACTCCATGTTCCTAAGTTCAGTGGCTGCTTAAATGTATACGTTCTGGGGGTGTGCTTTTTAATCTTACTGTAAAAAACCTCTGGGTTGGAGTCCTCTTGAGAAATAACTTTCTGGTCATTCTCAACAAATCCTATTTTTCCCATTTCAGAGATGCATAATGCTACATATAAGTTCAAACAGGGATTCCTAGAGAGCAAGGACAGTGCCAGCCGGCTGACCTGCTCAGGGGGCACAGAGCTGCAAACAAAAAAGCAAGGTGGGGTTTTTCCTCGTGGGCCTGGAAGAATGCTTCTGCCGGGCCTTTGTCCGGGTTGCCATGGAAACTCCTGGAATGTGCAGCTCTTCAGAGCCCGAGTGGGGCCTGCGAGCCGCAGCAAACCTGAGCTGGGGTCTCCCTCGGTGCTGCCAGGAGCTGATGAAATCAAGGCATAATTGCTATGTTCATAAGGAGCTCAGTCAACATGAAAATGAGTAGAATGAACGAACAGTGGGTCACACAATACCTTTTATTTTCCTTCCGCTTTTGGGTAAATATAATATAGGAATCTATAGGGTTTGGGTTTCTTACTAACCTTTATCCTATAAACTTAAGTGAAATGAAATTTTTAAAATTTCAAAATCACAGAAGTAGACACAGAGACCCCTTTTTTATCTATAAGAAACAACGAAGGAAAACTCTCATTTGAAGGACAGGTAAAAGTCATAGAGATATTAGGGTTTGGGTTCAGAAAGAGTTTGATGTTGAGAAGGAAGGTCCATGCTCACCTCTGGGGTATTGTAAGCAAGCAAGATGCTAAAAATACCATGTATTGTAGGAGAAGCGCAGAAACTCCCGAAATTCACAGAGGAACAGCACAAGGAAAAGAAAACTGCCAGGTTTCTGGGTATGAGAAGGAAGGGAAGCAATGTTTACCGACAGGGGAGGACATGCCATAAGCTGCTCCGGTTTCTTCCAGTCAGCATTTGCTCAAGGACGTGCTAGGCACCTGCTAAATAGGAGAGATGTGGCTCGTTCCCTTTGGAAGTGTATCTCCCAGCAGCACGCAGAGGACACATTCGAAAAAGATCATATTTTACAGTTACTGCATCACAAAGTGCAAAATGTGCTATCAAGGAGAAGTGCAGGGCTCCTTGAGAGGCTGTGAGGAAGGAGCGGAGCATTACACAGGCTACACCCGCACAATCGGCCCTCGGTGAGACACTGTAATGCTGCGCCCCAGGCTTTAACAGAGGCACAGGGAAGGAAAGGAATTTCCCCCAACTCAATTGGGAGCTAGATAGTGGCGCCAGGATTTGAGCCAGTGGTGGTCTCTCAGGGTTCCATAGCCTTTTTCCTGTGTCACGTGATTTTATTCGATTTTATTCTAAATGCTGAAATGAGGAATTAGGGAAAGATAAAGTACATTTGTCAGGAGATGCGAGAATCTGTGTGATGTCTAGCTCTCTCTGAATTGTTTTCTCACTAAGCACTGAAGGATTCTCTTATAAGAAATCCTTTAGAATTAGCCATTCTATCCTCTTGTTTCCGTGTTCCTGAGTTTGCCGAAGACACAGACACACCCTCGGTTCGAGTTCTCAAAGCCAACAAGGGGCTGGGTTGGGAAGTCAGCATGCTGACATCACCACACTAGCATGTAAATTTGGAAACTGCAAAGCTCCACACTCAACCCTCATTCACATCATCTCCCTGATCTGCCACTACCTCCCTTTTTTATCTTGGTATATGCCTGTCATTCTAACTCAACTAGAAACAACCCTGAAGATACAAGACATATCTTATTTATCTTGGGACCATAGTGACAAGCATAGCACTTTGTAGGTATTCAGTTGTTAAATAAAATAAATAAGTTAAAATGTTCTCCTAATATTTTATAATAATACTTTAATTAAATACAACAGTTTCAACCAGAATTAGAATCTCCATTTCATTGTTTGGATATTGGGTCACAAAGAGTTTAAGTGACCTGTCCGAGATCACAAAGAAAACCCCCATCAGAATCCAAATAAGAAAACTGCTCTCACCCTAGCTGGTTTGGCTCAGTGGTTAGAGCATCAGCCCCCGCAGACTGAAGGGTCCCGGGTTCGATTTTGACCAACAGCACATACCTCGGTTGCACGCTCAATCCCTGGTCCCCATCGGGGCGCATGTGGGAGTCAACCAGTCGATGTATCTCTCGCATCGATGTTTCTCTCTCTCTCCCCCTTCCACTCTCTATGAAAAGCAATGGAAAAATTATCCTCAGGTAAGGATTATAAAAAAACAACTGTTCTCATCTGTTCCTCAAGTACAAGACTGAAAGTCTTCCTATAGTCTCTTGTAATCATTCCTATGATGAATACACAATATAGCTGAAAAAAGTTAGTGTACCACAAGGCACATATTTCTAAATACTGACCCATTTTACAAGGAAGCAAAGGTTAGACCCAAAAGTGTTATGACTAAACCAAGTTCAGAGAAATATAAAAACTTGCACAACCAAGGTCACAGAAATATAAAAGCCATTGCACAAGAAATCAAACTCTGAAATTTCACTTGTATGGATAATGTAAATACAGATAAGGTGACTGTATTTTACCCTTTCTAGTGTCTTCATCAGCTTCTGAGCTAGTTCTCTAGTTTGTTTTTCATCTCTAATGCAGAGGTTGAATGTGTCCTCTAACACTGCTCAGAGCTAATTTCCAGAGAATAGAATGATGGGAGGTGAGCAATTTAATGAGGTCAATCACTTAATTTCTTGTGCTATTTTGAGGTAACTGGGCTAATAATGACTTTTTAAAGTCTGTCCTTTATAAACTTCTTTCCCCTTTTGTAGAACTATTGTTGATAATACACCAGTAACATTTGAAGTGAACAAAAGTCTATGAGTGGATATATCCTGCCAAATCAAACAGAGTTTGATATTACCTTTAAAAACGATACTACAGTTTTTAGATGTGATATGCTTGGAAACAGTCACACATTGGAGAGATGCAGACATACAGATATAGATATATCTCTTTACTATATAAATATAATTGATATGAAATAAATATTTTATGGGGAAGGGGGGAAATTCCCCTTTCCCTCCTCTGGTTCTTTCAGCAGGCCAAATATTCAAATCAGTAGGAGTCAGATTGACAAAAAGAAAATCAAATTTAATCTCATGGGCACAGGGAACTCCACATACGTGAGAGTCAGTGATAGAAAGGGATATTGATGGATATGAGACATCCTGAGCTAGGGGTGAGGTGAGGTGTCTCAGAGCCTTCGAAAGTTCATTACACAGTGATAGGAAGAGCAGACCCTTAGTAAATAAGTTTGTCCTGTCCTATAGGTAGGTCAAAAGAATTTACCTCTGATCATTTCTTATGAGCAAAGCCCCTAATTCAAATTCTTCTAGTAGTTTCTCTTGAACCTAAAGCTAAAATTGCCTTTAGCTCAACGTGATCTGTATACAACTAAGGCACATCTTGGGGTGGCTCGTTCTGGACCTCAAAGCATAAAACATTTTGTTTTCACTGGTTTTCAGATCTTTGGTTGACTTCAATCTCAACTTTTTTCCAGTGTATAAGCATACTTATTACTTCGAGTTAGTAAAACCTGGCTTCTGGATTTTTAAACAGCTAAATGAACTATAATACAGATACAATACGTGAGAAAAAATTTCCAAAGACTTGCAACAGTAATAAATACTTTTTTAAATGCATATATTATACTCATCTCACAAACAGCAATAAAGCAAAATTTGGAAATATAGTAGAGAATTGAGCAATCAGTTTTTAACTTCTATTTTGACATGTAAATAAATCCATACCTGGTTTTAATGTATATTTATCCTGCAGGTTTTTAAAAGTTAGAAATTTAAATATATATGCGACTTTGAAGCACCGAAAAGGATGGCACCAGATCTCAATTCCAACCCTAATACCACCAACCTAGCTAAGTCACTAACAGCTCAGCCTCAATTTCTTCATTTATAAAAATGGTAGCCATCAAGTCCACCTGGAAGGTTACTGCAAGAATTAAAGGTGATACAAACTATAGATTTCCTAGCATAAAACATGAAAAATAGTAGATATCTGACTACATCTTTGCTTATATACTTCTCCAGTTGGACCATATTTATTCTGCTTATATATCTTAAATTTCAAGTGCATGTAACAAAATTTCTTTTTTGCTCCAGTGTAAATTTTGTACAAGTAAGTACCCTAAACTCACTACTTTAATTTCAAGCACACAGGGTATCTTTTAGTTTATTATTGTTGTTGTTGGCCCAGAGAAAGAAAACATTTATTGATTTGTCATTTTCCTGAATTTGACCTTTTTTTATGCTGTATCTTTGTATAAAAAATGGAGTCTTTTTTCTTAACTTTAATTATTAGCCATACGATCCCATTCAGGCATTTACTCTATATATTTCAAAACTCAATATTCTATAGCATGGTATCAAATGTTTCTTTTAGTAATTCCTCTCCTGAGAAAGTTGCATTACACAACAGATCACAGGCATCCACTGTCTGGAAAACTGAGGTGTTTATGCCTGACCTCATTCAAAAACTCTACAGGTAACTGAGAACCATGGTACTCCCTGACAGTTACTGCTTTATCTCAGTGATTAAGATCCTTCTTTGAAAATATTGCCTGGAGCTCATACTGTTAAAACAAGTAACCACAAATGACCATCCACCTGAAACAAGGCATTCGAGGATTTGGAGATTTGTGATGAACCACACCCTCTCTGGGGCCCACACTTCTGCAAAGCTGTTCTGCGGCACTTCTCTTGTTTCCTGGAAATGCAAGTAACCCGACCACATCTTGGAGCACGCGCCCATTCTACTTACACTGGAGTACTTGCTCAACATTAATTGGTTTATTTTTATAATAATCCAATTCCATATTTTTCAAATTGCATGTTGAAATCAGTGTGCTATAAATAGCATTTTAAAAAGTAAAGGACAATAGAATAATATGGAATGGAATAAAACCAAAATTGAAATAGAAAATATCAGAGGGTATGACATGCAACAGAGACAAATACTAAAATATTATTTTGTGAAACGTCTGTATAGATGCATGCAATATGGGCCTGGGTGGTGATATAAGAGGTATTTCTTATTGTGGACCATAGTACAAAATCTTTGAAAGTCACTGAATTGGTGTAATGGATACATAGATCAGTTAGCCAGATGTCACTTCAAGAAAGGGCTTGTTGCTCAGCTGCAAAAGTGCTGTCATCAAACACCGTCAGCCCGCCCCTTCAGGGTGGCCTCTGCTGCAGAGACACCTTGCACCTCAGTTAAGGTCTTGCCCTTCCTAGGGTGTCCCACATCCTACAGCTGACATGGAAAAATAGTCCAGGCTATTTTTTGTTGTTGTTAATCCTCACTTGAGGTTATTTTTTCCCATTTCTTTTCAGAGAAAGTAGAAGGGTGGGGGGAGAGTCAGAAATACAGAGAGAGACAGAGAGAAATATCTGCGTGAGAAAGAAACATTCACCCGTTACCTCCCACACAGGCCCCAACAGGGGGATGGGGGGAGCAGAGAGCAAACCTGCAACCCAGGTACATGCCCTTGACCAGGAATCGAACCTGAGACTCTTCAGTGCGCGGGTCGAAGCTCTAACCACTGAGCAAGGGCTAGTTTCATATCTTTCCATGGAGTCAACTGAGACTGTTGATATCTGCAGAGCAGCTCAATCTCTCCTTCTACCCAGTCCCGTTTCCTTCCTCTCTCTTCTATGGTTGTTAATTCCAAGGCACTTCCTAATAAACATCCTACACTCTAAACTTTGCTTCAGCATCTGCTACCCAGAGAACCCAATTTATGATACCTAATTGATGAATAACAAGTTTTATGGGCCAAGTTAGCTAAAAAGGCCAACTGTATAAGTGTCTTCACATGAAATATAGTCCTTAATTTTTCAGTGAAACTGCACATTCAAAGGCTAACATTATGACCATTGAAGGAGACAAAAACCCTATAGCTGCCTTTTGGGACATTGATTTTAAGCTGGTTATTAAGAAACAAAGACTTAAAGAAACTTTGATGCTCCCCCCTTTCAGCCTAAGAGATCTGAAAGGCCTACTCCAGGAAGGAAATCTTAGGATCCTAATTTGAATTAACTGTGGTGAGTAGGAGAGCCTCAGGCAGGGGCCTGTTTACTAGGTCACCCCCTGTGTCCCACTGAAGCAAGAATTTACCTGAGATGTGTGTGTTCCGTGCTTCCTCAGCTACCTATAAATGGCCCATTCTCACCTTTGCCATCTCGGGCCCCTACCCCCTTTATCCTATGTCCAAAATAACATAGATACTCTATTTTGCCTCACTGTCATTGGGGATTTTCATGCTTATGTGAATTCCCTGAGCGCACATATTATAATCGCACTTTCTCCTGTTAATCTGTCTCCGTTAATTTGATTATAAGCCCAACTAGAAGAATTTAGAAGGTGGGAGGAAAAGTATTATTTTTTTAGCCCCCACACCATCCTTAGTTTACCCTATTGGCTACTGATGTATTGGATTTAAATGAGCACACCCATTTCTTAACAATGATTAGTGGTTATTATTTTTTCCTTAGCTTGCCTGGCTATACTGTCTCAAAAGTAGTATTCCATAGTGGCTGTAGATAGAGCTTTATTTTCCTCCCAGTCTTCTTGCATTCATCCCACCTTAGGAGCTCTTTGTTATTCTGGTTGTCCTTTGTCTTACAAATACTCTCACAACAATTCAGCTGAGAAACAGTGACAAAACCATTAATGCCATGAACTTTGGGGGGCAGGGGAAGATGGGGGGTGGGTTATGGAGGATATTAGCAGTGAACTATGCAATTTATTTGTGTTAAGTACCATCCAAGGAGAAATGTTCAGGAAGCAGTTCAGTAACAGGGCTGTGTTTTCTGGGGCAATCAAATAAAATTTGCATAGCAGGTGAAATATTCTCATAGAAGGTTAGTTTGTTTTCTAGAATATAAATATTGGCAACATAACCTGACTCAATCATTCTGAATGACTAATTTGGTCAGGTCAGTAAAAAAAGGGAAAAAAAATCCACTGATTTTGGTTCTTATAGTTACTTATTTTTAAATTCAAATATTTGTGTTTGACAGTTACCTTGCTTTCACACAGGATATTTCTAACATCTTGATTCAACTCTGACACACGTTTATTTTCTTCCTCAAATACATTTTGAATATGTGTCCTCTAGAGAGGAACCAATGGTGGTAGGTGGGTCAAATGTAAGGGGGAAGTTTTTTTAACAAAAGATGGAGAAAGTAAAAAAGAAAATTTAAGTAGAAAAATCTCCAAGTTAGGACATCAGAAAAGTGCATGTAAACTTGATAAAAATATGCATTTAACTCTTAATATTTGAGTCAAATATAATCATTGTATAAATTCCAGCAAAGATTGGCATGCTCACATTTCTTTCCATTTTATTTCCTAGGAAAATCATGGTCATTTACTACAGCCTTGTCTTCTTTTCTTTAAGTAAGTATATTTAGATCAATAGGCTGATAAGTCGAAGTGAATCTGTTGTACTTTCACTAACATGAGGTTTATTTTCTTGCATTCCTGGAGTACATTCAGAGAGGAGATGGAACATCAGGGGTTTGAACAGGGGGAATAGAATACTTAGCTTTGACCTGGGCCCCCAGCCATGATATGAGTGAATTAGAGGAAACAGCTGAAGCCTAATGTCTCTCAATGAAGTGATGCTGGGATTCCATGTGACCTGGCATTCACGGTGTCTCCGGGTCAGCCAGAGTTCTTTGTTTCTCGTGCATTTTCTATGCTGGGAATGTTTCCCTAGCTTTTCAGCCCAGACCTATCACTCCACTTGAGGAGGGCAGGGACTGTGGCTTCCTAAACTGGTGACATCAAGACAGGACCCCCATCTGCCTTTTCTTTCACACTATAAATAAAGCTCTTATCTATAATAAAATGACTGAAGAGGCCCACAGACAGGTTGGGGGCTGAAGGGAGGTCCTTCAATGATTCACTTGCAAATGCAGCTATAGACTAAGTTGTAAGGCTGACCAGCCTCTAGGAGGCCGGTTCTCACTGGAAGCCCAGATCCTGTGTGCCTGCTCTCATTGAGAACGGGAAAGAAGTGGAGATTTTAACCTGATTAGACTGAAGCCATATTCATACCGTCCCCTGTCCCTGTCATAGGTGGAGGAATCACATTTCCAGATGAAGGACAGCGGGTAATGTCCATTCTGTTTAGAGACTGACCTCTATACTAGACACAATTTCAGGCTTTTATCAAAGAGACTTTTCTTATAAGGCCTTTCTGTTTACTTGAGGACTTGGATTCAACAAAGCAAACAAAAAGATGGAACATAATCTATTGCTGCAGCTAGATGTACCCTGAGGATGAGACAGGGTGTCTTCATTAGTCATCTTTACTCTGATGGCAGCTGACTCTCAGGGGGTGGGTGCCAGGCTACTGGTGCCACTTCCAAGGACAAGCTTCAAGTCACTCTACGTGCCAAGTGGGAAAAGTCTAGGACCCTCTTACGCGGCATGCCTGTAGATACTCAAAGTAAATACAAAAGAATGAAACTACCTAAGAAAAACAACAACTTACATAATTCAGTTACGTGAACTCTAATCACACAATCTGAAATAAATGATGATGTCCTGTCCCTGTCAACAAGTGGTAAGACGATCATACACTGGCAGCAATGAAAGGCCGCATCCTAAACTCAGACAAACTTACAAATAACAAATATTTTCTGCCGTGATTAAATCTTGAGACAAGTTGTCACTGGCGCTGGTGCAGAGTTACCATCCTTGCTTTGGTCACATACACGCTCTTCTTACGTGAGATCTAGATTCCATCCCTCAGAGTCTTTCAGTGATTTTCTTTAAGTGGTTTCCAAACAGTTTAAATTAACCATCCTCTCCAAGAGAGAAGAGCTTAACCTTCTCTAATTATATGAACTCATTGTGAACTGTGAAGATAAATGATGTTAATTACTGGAAAGCCAGAATCAAGGAGGCAGAAGAAAAGCCTTTTTCTCTTTTACCCTTTCACCCCCCATTAGTCACCTTCCTGTGAATTCTTTAGTTTGTGTCTCAAAAGGAATTTTCAAAGTATGTGATTTCTCACTTTTCCACTGCTTCTAAAGAGTAAGCATAATCCAGGCTGGGTCTTTCCCATTCTCTGTACCCTTAAAAAAAAAAAAGGAAACATCTCAAGAATATTAGGACAGTTCATAGTATAATAATACAGGGGTGGGCAAAGTAGGTTTACAGTTGTGAGTATATGCAAAATACAGAATTAATAAAGCTATTGTAATAATCATAACCTCCATGACTTTTTCCATCCAAACAACTGAAACCTACTTTTGCCCACCCCTGTATAACTTAGCTCGGGAAAAATACCAAGAAAGAGTGTATTTCTTCTCTGTTAATACATAAAAAATTACCCCCAATCTTAACAACTCAAAGCAATAAACATTTATTTACCTCACACATTTCTGAGAGTCAGAATGGAAGTGGCATACCTGAGTGTTTCTGGCTCAGGGTCTCTTAGGAGTTTGTAGTCAAGACCTAGAATGGGGTTTCGGTCATCTCAAGGCTCCAAAGGGGCTGAAGAATCCATTTCCATAGTGGCTCATTTATACGGCCACTGGCAGGAGGCCTCAGCTCCTCACCACATGAACCTCTCCATAGGATTGTTTGATTATGCTCATGACATGGAAGCTAATTTCCCCCAGAGTGAGAGTACAGCAGTGAACAATGCCTTTAGGACCTAGTCCTGAAAGTCATATACCATCATTTAAGCAATATTCTCTCTTTGTTAGAAGCAGGTTAGTTAGGTCAACCCACACTCAGGGGAAGGAATCTCATGTTCAACCTTTTGAATTTGTGTACATATTTTAAAACTGTCACAGAGAGAAAGTCTATGTGAAGGTCACTTATCTCAGCAATCTTACACAATATCTGGAATCTCCATCCAAAAAATAATCACCCCCCAAAAAAGTAGGTGAATTATTCACCATTAGAAAAGAAGGAAATCCTGCCATTTGCAACAATAATGGATGAACCTTGAGGATATCATGCTAAGTGAAATAAGCCAGTCACAGAAGGACAATTACTGCACAATACCACTTATATTAGTAGTATAAGTTGAACAGTTAAAGTCAGAAGCAGAAAGTAGAATGGTGGTTGCCAGGGGCTAGGGGTAGAGAGAAATGGGAATTGTTGTTCAAAGAGTATAGCATTTTAGTTATGCAAGATGAATAAGTTCTAAAAATCTGTACAGCACTGTGCTTATAGTTAACAATACTCTAGTGTACACTTAAAATTTTGTTAAGTGGGTAGATCTTATGCTATATGCTCTTACCAAATATAATTAATTAATTTTTTTTAAGTGTATGATTCACAATAAGAAGTTACTCTAGGTGGTTTCCCAGTGGTTAAATATAGCTACAGGTAACTTGTCACGTATGCTAGCACTTCCAGATGATTACAGTTTTTTGAAAATTATTAACTAAAGTCCTTAACTTGACCTACTAATTATGATATTAGGAAGATTTTCTAGTGAACATTGCATCATACGGTCATTTTTACAGTACAAATGTATTTGTTTCCTATTGCTGCTATAACAACTTACCACAAACTCAATGGCTTAAAACAACTATCATTATTCTACAATCCTAAAAATCAGAAGAGCAAAAGAGGTCCACAGTTCTGGCCAGTGTGACTCGGCTGGACATCATTCCGTACACTGAAGGATTGTCGGTTCAATTCCCAGAAGGGGGCATGCAGAAGGCATTTGATCCATATTGCTCTCACATCTCTCTCTCTCTCTCTCTCTCTCTCCCTCCCCTTCCTCTCTCTCTAAAACTCAATTTAAAAATCTTTTTAAAAAATAAAAATAAAATAAAATAGGTCCACAGCACTATGTTCCTTCTGGAGGCTTTAGGTGATAATCTATTTCCTCGCCTTTTCTGGCTTCTGGGGGCCACCTACATTCCTTGCCTTGTGACCACTTTCTCCACTTTCAAAAACCTCTTCTCTCCTGTGACCTAACTCCCTCTTATGAGGATCCTGTGATTACATCAGGACCATCCAGGTAATCCAGAAAAATTTCTATCTAAAGATCCTTAATTTAATCACACCTGAAAAATTCCTTTTGCCCTACAAGGTAACTTATTCACAGATTCTAAGAGTTAGGACATGGACAATTTTGTGGAGCCACTATTCTGTATACCACAACATATTTTAGGAGGATGACAGAGTTCAATTAAATTATGGAAAATATCCTGAAAAACTTAGGTAGCACCATATAAAGAAGTCTTAAATTAATTTGACCTATCTGTTAACACACAACTAGTGAGCAAAATGACTGATTTTGTGTACCAATAACACATTTTCTAAAATCAAGCCTTAGGAGGCTGGCAAATCACACCTGCTTTCAATACTTGTAGTTAACATCTTAGATCAATTAGAATGAAAGCCTGAGATACGTGCAAGTAATCTCTCAAAACATCAGTTTCTTCCCAGTAACTTCAATTCCACACTCTTATCTCAACTACCCCACAAATGATGAAGAATTACAAATGGAGCTGAGATATGTTCGCTTTCAAGTATATGCAATTTGCCTCAGAAACTCTTAATAAGTTCTTTTGAGACTGGAAAACAACTTTCCATAAACATAAAATCACAGAACTTACAGAGTGTGATGGGCCTAGAAAATCTGAAAACAATCCACCTTCACACTAACCCACCTTCACACTCAATTTATATATGAAGGTTGAGAGGAACAAATTGCTTAATATGCTTTTAACCTCTTAGGAAAGCTAGTAACTGACAGACCTTGGCCTGGAGGCCAGGTCTCTGATTCTTTCCCAGTGTACTTTTACTTTATCACATACCCATTATATGCCCAGATTTATTCCTTGTTTTCAAAACAATGCAATGTGTGTGAAGGCTGTATGTGATGTGGGGCAAAGGCAGGAATGGCTGCCACGTATTGAGGACATGTGCAAAATCTATAACAGACACCTTTAAATATACTATTTTTCAATATTTTATGTCAACAAGGTAGAAAGCATTGCTGCTGCTTCTAAAATAAAAAATGGGATAACAGCCCTCACCAGGTAGCTCAATTGGTTAGAGCATCGTCCCGATATACCAAGGTTGCAGGTTTGATCTCCGGTCAGGGCACACACAAAAATCAACCAATGAGAGCATAAATAAGTGGAACAGCAAATCAATGTTTCTCTCTCCTTCCATTTCTTTCTAAAATCAATAACTAAACATTTTAAATAAATAACTAAATTATACCATGTCATTTAAAAAAACAAAATGAGGTCACAGATTTTTAGAAAGGTAAATAAAGCTGATCATAAGAGGAATGCTAGGATGCAGCCTGGGTCTCTCCTTTTAACAACAAAGCTCATGAATAAATCCTCACTGCATTTCTGAAGAAAGAACAAAGAAATATGCCAGTTGATAAACAATTTCAAAATGTCTGTGATGAAACATTATGAGGAGAGACTCCTATCAGTTCCATGCATTAAAAATTACAAAACCACACACCCAGTGTTAATAGATCCACTTGTTCGTTCAACGAACACTCATTGAGTGTTAATTATGTACCAGGTGCTAGCTATAAGATGTGAAAAAGATAAACTAGGTGCCACTCTTATTTAATAAATGAATCATAAATTTCAGGTAGTGACACAACATTTTTTAAGAAACATAATTTCAGCAGGGTAGAAAGGGAACAAAGTTTTAGAGGAAAGACCTCAATAAGGTGACGTTTAAGAAGCAATCTGAATGATGTGACGGAGACAAACACGAAAAGGCTTTGAAAGAGTGTACTCGGCAGTGGGAAGGCCCTGTAAAGAACCAGACACAGGCAAACTTTGACCTGCTTAAGGCAGCGAGAAATCCAATGTGAACTGAAGCCAAGTGGGGCAGCGCAGGATATTAGGCAAGGGCTTGTCCATGTATGGTCTTGTAGGTTATTGAATATACTTCGACTTTTACCCCAAATTTGGTGGGAAGTGTTTAGAAAGCACTGATTATCAGACTAAAGTGGCTGGATTTAAATTACAAATAGGTTGATCTACTATATGAAGAACACATTGTAGGTGGGCAAATATGGAAGTAGGACCAGTTAGGTAGCTTCTGCAGTAGTCCAGGCAAAAAAAGAGTAGTGTCTGGGGTGAGTCGGTAATGCTGAAAGGTATGAAAGGTGGTTCAATTAAAACACATAGCACAGTTGCATCTGGACTATTAGTCAATTAAATCCTAAAAGCAAGAATCTCTTTTTCTATATAAAAGGAATTTAGGTATTGTTTTAATAATTTTTAAATAAAATAAAATTTTATTTCTTTAATTTTAAATAAAATTCATGTATTATTTAAAATAACATCAGTAATGCATAGTTGATATCATTGTGTTGTGGAGGAAAAAGAAACTTTCCTCTACCCTCTTAGATTCTTTCAGCTGGTCTAATAATTAAGTTGACATCAAACAGATTAGCAAGAGAAAATTACCAAATTCAATTACATACATACGTATGGGAGCCCTACATATACAAGAGAGTCAGAGACCCCACATACATGAGAGGTTCAGAGACAGAAAGTTGAAATGAGGTACCTGAGCATTCTGAGCTGAGGTGAGTTACCTTGGGGTTTCGGAGGGGAGGAAGGTCTTATTGCAGGACTATAAGAATAGAGGTTCAGTAATTAGTAGTTTTCCATGCCCTATAAATAAGTCAAAAAGGTTATTTCTGATCATCTCTTATCATGGGCAAGGCCCTTAATTTAACTTCTAGTTAGTTGGGGGGGGGGGAGGGCACAGAAATTTCTCTTGAACCCTCAGGGTCGCTTGCCTTTAGCTCAAAATAATCTCAGGCCTCAGAGTCACATATTGGGGTCACTCATTCTGAACCCCTATAGTGTTAAGTCAAAAAGTACAGCTATTTTCCATGCAGTTTAAAATTGACTGTGTTGTAAATACAGTTATAATCTAAAACACTAGGGTGATTCTATCAACATGTGAAAAATACAGTTATTTTCATGTCTTCTAAGTTTGGCTTCTCTAAACTTTCATAAGCTATAAATAATAGTATAATTTATAAGTGAAATAATGGTCAATATATATTGTCTGAAAAACAAATTGCTTTTAAAACATTCTTATTTTTTACATTTCCTTTCAGGGATAAAACTCATATACCTACTTCCTGACTATTGTAGAACTATAGTGGTTTTTATTCACTAAAGAAACACGTTTCCTATATCCTGAAAAACAATATGAAACAATTTATATGGTAGAACACCTGTTTTCTTGCACAAAGAATATTAATGTTTCCTTGTTAATTATTTTAACATCCCTCAGAAATGGGTTATATTTATGACCACCTCAATTTTTTTATACTAATAAATTAGGGTTCAGAAAGGTTGGATGGTTTGATTATAATAAAAACAAAGATATAAGTAATTGTCCATTTTCTTTATTAGATAATACAAAAATCAAACACTATGTCCTCTACCTGTAGTTGATCTCAAAGGACCAGATATAATCCTCTACTTGACACAAATAACCCTTTTCACTCACAAATTCCTTTGAAGTGAAGAGAGGCCCAGGGGTGTGTGGATGATAAAGACTTTGGAAGGGATTATGATTCCTAATGTACCTTTGAAGGTACGCTAAGGTTATTTTATGAGAGACCTGCAATATTCTTTCTAGATACAGAAATACCTGCCTTTATGTTTCAACATTTTCCCATGTCGTTCAAGCACCTAATTTACTTGTAGCTACTACTTGATTTACTAGAAATAACTAACAGTACATTTTTTCCCCATTTGTTCCAAGTAGACCCTCACAGCCTACTAAATCCTATCGGATTAGATAACACCTACTTTTCACTAGATCTCTTGTAAGAGGAGCTGACTGTATTCTTGTTTCTTAAATTTACTAGATCTAATACACAACCATAGAGTTTGGAACAGAATTTAAAGATAGAGGTTTGGGGCAGATACTAAGAGAATCCTATTTTTTTGCTTCCATGGTGGTTGTAAGTGTAAACCATCCTTTTATTTTGGTAGTTGACAAAATTAACTGTTCTGGGGGTCCAGAACAGCCACCCCAAGATGTGCTTCAGTGGTTTGCAGAATACTTTGAGCTCAAGGCAATTTTAGCTTCAGGCTCAAGAGAAACTTCTTTCCCTCCCTTTACCCAGAAGAAATTGAACTAAAGGCCTTGTCCTTAGAGACTATGAGAGGTAACTTCCTTTGGCTTATCTACAGGGCAGGACAAACTACCAATTACTGAACATCTGCTCTTCTTATCCCTCAATGACCTTTTGAAGCCCCCAAGGCACCTCACCTCATTCCTAGCTCAGGATGTCTCATATATCTCAATCCCCCTTTCTGTCTCTGAACCTCGCATGTGAGCAGGGTCTCTGACTCTCTCATGTATGTGGGGTTCCCATGCACAAAAGATTAAATTTGATTTTCTCTTGTCAGTCCGCCTCCTGTTGATTTGATTATTTGGCCAGCCATAAAGAACCAGGGAGGACAAAGGGAATCTTTTTCCCTTCTTTACACTGTGCCACAGCACATATGTGTGTATATAAGTACAGAGAGTACAGAAAAAAAAAAAAATGCTATCATTTCCTCAAGACTGGCGTGGACACAATTCTATCTATCTCCAAACTCACTCAGTAATCAGGAAACAGAAAAGATTGCTTTTCATAGACAAGAAGAGGGTAAAGGGAAGTATATCCTACCCAAATGAACGAAAATATTCCCTGAATTTGATTCCAAAAGATTCACAGAGGTCTGTAGTTTTTAGACTTTTGTGTAGTTTCACGTAAAACAAACATAACTACAGTGGCTTAAGCAAATAAAGGTTTACATTTTCACATAACAGGAAATTCTAAAGTGGGCAACTTAGGGCTGATGCATCAACTCAAGGATCTCATCAAGGGTCTAGGTTCCTTCTTCTCTCCTGCTCTGCCATTTTTAATGAACCATAGAAATGATCCCTGAAAGTATAGTCTTTGCCATTTTTAATATGTGCCTCTCATTCTCATAGTCCCAAGATTGGTCACACCTCCTTTAGACACTGTATTTTTGTTTGGACATAAAGAAGTAAGAAAGCACAAAGATCATATAGAAAAAATGACCAAGTCAATCATTTGATTTCTAATTATATTTCATTAACCACAAATGTGTGTCCAACAACCAGCCTACCTGAGGACTGGAACACTGTTTTATATTGGCCAAGATGCTCCCACTCTACAAAAACAGATTTGGTAGTAAGTAAAAAGGGGTAAGTAAAAATACAGGCTTCTTCTGGAAAAAGTAAAATCTATGGAAACAATAAAAATCAGTGTTTGCTGCCTGGGGTGGTCATGGGGTAGCTATGCAGAGCACAGATAATTTTTAGGGTGAAAACACTCTGTATGTTACTACAATGATGAATATGTCATTATACTTTTGTCCAAGACCATAGAACGTACAACACCAAGAATGAACCCTAAGGTAACTATGGGCTTTGGGTGATTAAGATATGTCAATGTAGCTTCATCCTTGGTAAAAAAAAAAAAAAAAAAAAAAAAAGTACCATTCTGGTGAGTGATATTGATAATGGGGGAGGTTCTGCATGTGTGGGGGCAGCAGGTATATGGAAAAATCTCTGTACCTTCCTCTCGATTTTATTGTAAACCTGCACTAATAATAATAATAATAATATCTTAAATTTTTTTAAATATACCGTTAGAGGGGAAAAATAGAGGGCATCTAGTTAAATTTGAATTTCAGATAAAGGAATAAATTTTTAAGACAAGTAAGCCCCATACAAAAAAACAACAACTATTAATTGCTTACCTGAAAGTCTAATTTAAATAGGCATGGCATCCTATATTTTTACTTATTAAATCTGGCAACTCAAAAAAGGGGAAACTAACTATTGGACAGGCAGTTAATATTACCTGCCATAGAACCCATGGAGAATTTCTCCATTCCCCTTTGTAGTGTTGACCCATTCTGTCTTCAGAGAATCTAACTTGAGTATCTAACTTCAGAGATTAAATAGATGATTTTATAATTGACAACTGTAATAGTTTATTTTATGTCTAGGTACCCTGGTGAGGCCAGGGTACCTAGACATTTGGTAAAATACCAGTCTGGATGTTGCTATGAAGGTATTTTTAGATGAGATTAACATTTAAATCAGTAGACTCTAAATAAAGCAGATTACTCTCCATAATGTAGTTGGGCCTCATCCAATCAGTCAAATACCTTAGGAGAAAAGACTGAAGCCCCCCAAAGAATGGGGAATTCTACCCCAACACTGTCTTAAGACTCAAGCTGCAACTCTTCCCAGGGTCTCCAGCCTGTGACCTAGTCTGCAGGCTGGCTCTGCAATCTGGTAAGCCAGTTCCTTAAAATGAAGAAATAAAGCTCTTGAAAGATAGTAAAGGGGAGCAGAATTTGGTACCTCAAAATATATCTCTTTGGCTTAAAGATTATCTTGAGCTGCTTCTTTTTAAGAAACTGCAGACAAAGGAGAAGCTCTGCAAACCAAGTAAAAGTTACCCCTTTGTAAGAGACATTCATGTGTATAAGGGAAATCCCCCCCCTTTTTTTAAATTTTATTATAGTTTAAAATATTACAGATGTCCCTTTTTCTCCCCAATGACCCGTTCCACCCCATTCCTTCCCCCTCCCCAGTCCCTCTCCCCACCATTGTCCGTGTCCTTGGGTTGTATATATATGCACATAAATTCTTTGGTTACTCTCTCCCCCTCCACCCACCCGCCTTCCTCCATCCCTCTGACATTCATCAGTCTCACCATTTTTAAGGATGTCTCCCTTAGTACAAAGAGGAGGTTCACCATATCTTTAGAACCTTTTATGAATGGAGAGGACACCAACTTAAGTCCACATAACAACCATACCCTTCTTTACTGTGTTTTTCTTGGTAACTGCCCATAACTGGCCTCCCTTCTCCCAGCGTCTTCCTTCTGTCTTTAGCTGGAGATGGTATTTAAGGCGGTTGGCTTGGCCATTTCAGGAATTACTCCATTTTCCTGGGTATCTCCCATATACACAGAAGGTATATTTGTGTTCGTTTTTCTCCTGTTAATCTTTTTTTATGGGGGTGGTCTCAGCCAAGAACTTAGAAAAAAAGAGGGAAAATTATTTTTTCTGCCTCACAGTAGATATACAGATAGACAGGCAGATAGACACACACATCCTATTTGTTCCGTTTCTCTGGAGAGCTCTGAACGATCCACCAACCAAGTCAAAAGGCTGAAGAAAGGTTTTGATTGAAGGAGTTTAAGAGTATAAATAGGTTTGTAAACTAACCGGAAAATACGTAGGCTGGACTGATGTGCTCTTTTTATGTCAAAATAAAGAGACGACAATCAGCTAATAACCAGCTATTAACCAGTTTATTCCACTGAATGCAAACTGTTTCTTCAAAACCTCCTTTACAATAGCAGCTGCAGGCAAATTTAGAAGCACATTTGTTTTTAATCTGTACTTGTTCTATAATCTAGTCATAGTAGATGCTTCAAATTACCTGACTTTGAATAGTTACTCATATCATCCTAACCTTTTCACTTCATCAAAATGAAGCCTGTAAACTTCTCCACACAATTAGTCTACTGCAGGAGTCAGAATTCTCAGAGGAGTTCAGTGAGGTTGAGGAAAATCAGAAGCTAAAGTGTTATGGCGATTTTAAAAAGCGTATATCAATGCAATCACTGTACACATTTTCAAATATTTTGCTAGACCTTGGACTTAAAGAAAGTATCTTTTATATATATGTATATATAAAATACAAATGTGTAACACTAGTAATGTATTGATTTCCCTTTACCTAAGAATGTGTCTGCAGTGACAGCTTTAGCTTTATCAATATTTTCAAGAAACTTCCTGGGCATGGGTGTGGCTGGAGAACCTGTCATCCTCTGATTAAACACACACGCGCGCACGCGCACACACACACACACACACACACACACGTTCTAAGTAAAGGCAAAAAAACAAAAACAAAACCTTCATTTTGATTCACTCCCTTATGTTTATTAAATAGAAAAACATCTGAATCCAAGTAGAATCAGTTCCTCTTAAAACTCAAAACAGAAAATCCAGAATTACCAATATGTTAAAACTATAAGATAGAAAAAAAGAAATAGAAAGAAATGCCAAAAAATGAGCACACAGTAAGGATTTAAGATGTTTTAATATATTTCCTTCGGCAACAAGGATGGAGAAGAAAACTAGGGTGCTCCTTTTTGCTTCTGTTACAGGCAAAAGCCAACTTCTGTCCTTGTCAGTTCAAAACCTATGTGAAAGCTGTGCATACAATTTTTGTTGTTCCTGATTCTTTCTTAGGTCACGTAGACCCTGTTTACTTATAGATAGCAGCCTGCCTTACCACGTACGTGGTGCCTTCTCCCTGCCTCATCGCATTCATGTGAGAGAATAACCTAGAATGGGTGTTTTGGTAATTACTGGGACACCCTTCAACTGAAGCTCAGGATAGCCAAGTTAACACATGTTGTTGATGCATAAGACCTGCCTGTGAGTCTTTATCTCCCCAGATGCTCACCCTTTGCTCCAAGCCCAAGCCAGAAGGCTCTATTTTTTTTAAAGACTGGGATAGACAGCTACTTATTAGAGAATGAGAAGAGAAAAGAGGAGGGTGACAAAGGAGCAGATCTCAAACAATGAGTATTTCACACCAGAGAAAAAGCAGTGGGCAAGGCAGGAGCAAGAACACAGGGATCCTAAGAGACAGGATCCTGTTTTCCCACCCTGCTGCTAGCTGTGCCAGCCTGGGGACGAGATGCTGTTTTCCTGCCCTTTGTAATGTTCCTGGGAGGGGTGTGAGTCTTCCTTCTAGATACTTGCCAGACCTCCCAAGGCGAAACCTAAGTTCTAACTGTCTATTCCAGCCCAGTCTTAATGCTGTCTACCTATTCTTCCATGTCTGCAAAATGACAGGTTAAAAAAAATAAAAATCAGTAAACAGGTGGCATTTGGCAGAAAGAAGGCTGTACTTGGAGGTATAACATGTGGGTAGATGTACTAGGTCTGCCAATTAGAAGCTGTGCAACTTTCAGCATATAATTTTTGTGGTGTTGTGGTTTAGAATTAAACTGAATAAAGAAATGTTCAGTAAGAATGAATGGGTGGGTCTTAGCTCAGCCTGTTTGCTCATCTGCAAAATGTGATAAAAATTCCTAACTCTGGGAGTGTGTAGTTGAGGGTGGGAGGGAAGCCCTGTTATGAGATAAAATTACGTATGTGAAACACCAGCACAGCTTTGGCAGGTTCTATTTCAGTAAGTACGTGATTTCTTCACACTTGCCCTTTCTGAGAGGTTTTCGTATTGGTGCTGGGAAGCCAGCCCTCCCCCGGGGGCCTATGGTTGCTATGTTTAGTAATCCAAGGCCCCCACCTTCGTAGATTATACATTCCAGGACCTGCAGGCATTATTTGGAGGAGCAACTGAAATAATATATAGTAAACTGAGTTTAAGTTTTACATATAAAAATTAAAATGTCCCCTCATAAGAATTCAGAAATCCAAATATAGAAAGCAGCAATTACTTTTTTATGCAACAAAATGCTATTCCTTGCATTTTTCATTGTTTTATTTGACTAATTTAGTCTTTAGACTATAATTCCAAGTACACTGGCAAGTTTTTTGAAAATAAACAAGAAAAAAAAAATCTAAAGGAAGATATCTATTTTTAGCTTCCCACTAAGCCATTCCTTGTTCTGCTGCAGTTATTCCAAAATTGGTCACGGTTGAGTTTGAACTGTTCTAAGAGGAGGGAAAATAAACTTGTAAAATGGATTTCTAAGTACACACTACTAAATTTAATTAATTTTAATGCAAGTATAAGTAAAACAGGCCATGACAGATATTTATCACCAACCATTTGCAAAACAATTGCTCTATCCCATTCCCAGACTCAACCTGCTGTTGACCCTGCTCAGGGCCCTGACACCCCAAAGAGGGTAAGACAGGCTTCCTCCTGCCCCCCCTCTGCCTGTAGGCCAGACCGCCCATTGTCTGGCTGATGGAATCCTGGAAACCAGCCAGAGCTGTAGTCTGCGTGTGTGGTTCAGTTTTGTTTTGTTTTGTTTTGTTTTGAATGATCACACACTTTTTGACATCAACTACAGACAAAAGTTTTATTTTATTTATTTAGAAGAGAAAGCCCAGAAAAATGAGTTCTGGATGAAGTTGTCTAATGTTATAAGAAATAAATTTAGGTAAATGATTAAGATTAAAAAAAAAAACATGGCAAAAGGGGAAAAAAAAGGGGGGGGGGGGAGCCAGTCATGTCAAACCTTATTGGAAGAAATTCTCAGAAATATCACCAATAGTAACTTTATACATAGACACAAATTAAAAAATTAAAAATCCATTTGCTTTCCTCTTAGAAGCTACAGAGGAAAGAAAACAGTTTCCTTGGAGTAAGTATGCAAGAGTTCAATATTTTTGTTGGTGTTTAAAAAGAAAATCTAAAAATGAAAAGGCATATAATTTTGTTGACAATGGTATTTCTAGACTTTCAAAAGTATTAATAAACAGTTACTCAGAAATTATATGTGTATATAAAATTTAATCAAAGAGTTCACTTAGATGAAAGTCTCAGAAGCTACCTCCTAAAGATGATGTCAGCATGCAAAAAGATGGTGCAGAGAACCACTTGTTTTTTAGTAAACTACAATAAGAGTTCAGAAAGCCACAAGGCTGGATATCAGGAAATGAGCTTAAGCAAAGGAAATGGGAGATGTCTGGTTCGGGGAACTTGAGGAAGGCTTTTCCCAATGGGTACTTTGGTTTTGCTTTTCATGCTAAGTCAGGATACATGCTTTGTCCTTCATGTGCACAAAAAAGAAATACCAAGGTGATAACATCTAGGAGGGGATTAGCCCCAAGCTTTTTCTTTTACAGAAAGCTGTTCGCTTGCAGCCTAATGCCAGTTTTTCTTGATCTGGGATGAAACATGCAGGAAGGGGAAGGAAAAATTAATAGCAGGTTGAGCGCTGATGCTTTTTACCAGATGTAAACAGAAGCTAGGACAACTATATGCTCTGGCCTATGAATTTGGAATCAGGACACTGAAAAGGCACATTGAGTCATGTGCGAGGATACTCAGACACCCCACGCGCAGGGGATGCGTGATCATGTGGGAGTGGGTGGCTTAACGGCCCCCATGACCGCATCCAAAATTAATTAATATACAGCCTAATACTTTTTTTAAATCCTCACCAGAGGAAATTTTTCCATTGCTTTCAGAGAGAGTGGAAGAGAGGGAGACACACTGATTGGTTGCCTCCCATACCCACCCTGACAGGAGCCAGGAATTGAGCCTACAACCGAGGTACATGCCTTTGGCTGGAATCGAACCCAGGACCATTTAGTCCACAGGCCAACGCTCTAACCACTGAGCCAAACCAGCTCGGGCTATACAGCCTAATTTAAAAGTTTGCTCAGAGCTTCTGTACAAGTCCCATTACACTCACACAAACACTCCCATTACAACCACCACAGAACGATGTCTCTAACCCTTTCTATTCAGAAATTTTCGAAATGTTTCTAGGAAATTAGTCTCCAAAGACCAAAGAGTATAGCTGACTCCCAGACAAAAGGTGACACAAGAGACCATGTGGCCCAGGAAAGGAAGGAAACAGAGAGTCTGTCAGTTCCTAGCCGATGCCCAGTTTGTGTGAGGTCAGCTATATGTCCTGCACTTTTCTTTCACGGGAGCCACCATGATGCTCCCTAGAAATTCCTAAGCCAGGTTCAGTGGGTAGCATGCAGCCTAGTAATTTCACACCAAGACATAGATAGGACTTAGATGAAACCAAGTGTGCTCAGATGGAAGCCTTTTTGCTATGGAGAAACTAGTGGGGAAGGTGGGAATGCAAATACCACTTTTTCAGAGTTCAGGGGCTGTCCTTGCCCACGCTGGGAAGCATTTTATCTCTAAGACTGAGACCTAGCCATCTTCCTTGTGTCTCACATTACCTGCTCTCAAGGTGCAGCAGATTTTGCCAACCTCTGGCAAAATGAATATAATAGCATTGTTCCAGAACTGTTCTCCCTAGAAAAGGCTCTGCTTCAAAACTGAACTTCAAATACAGGAACACCCACCTCGACCGATCTTCCCCTTCCCACTCCTCCCATCCTACCCCACCCCACATCAAAACATATCTTCACTCAGGCCCTGGCCGGTGTGCTTAGTTGGTTGGGCTTCATCCTAAGCACCGAGAGGTCGCTGGTTCGATCCCCAGTAGGGGGTGTGCAGGAGGCAGCTCTTACATCAGTCTTTCTCTCTTTCTCTCTCTCCCTTCCTCTCTCTCTAAAAATCAATAAAAAATCTTAAAAAAAAACAAAAAACTATCTTTGCTCAGGAAAGCTCACCTCAGCTTATTGGTAGAAGGAAAGCTGTTAACTAAAACATTCAGTTTAAGGCAAAATAGTGGCAAGAAGTGTTAACCTTCCCAGGGAAATTATATGGTGATCTGTAAAGTCAAAGGAAAAAATATTTATTGATGAGATTTCTGTGAACATATTTTGGCTAAGGCCTTCCCTCATTTTATACTTTGTTAAAAAATAGACTATTTTATTATGAACAAGCCCTGCACTTAGCAGGCTTATTTCTTAATGGAAACAGTACTTTAATAACATAATACCTTTAAGGAAGGCTACCTCCCAAAAGGTGGAAGGAGGTGTTGAGTAGGGGGGAGAGCTAACCAAGGAGAAGCCAATGGATGCTAACTGGTGGGAGAGGGTCAGAGAACTGCAATAGATGTGAAAAAGGAAGGATCATTTATGAGATCAGCCACTTGGATACAGAGCTATCTTGCTCTGCACATTGGTCAGAAGCAGTGAGGTGCTCTGGAAAGTGAACAGCCTCTACAGTCAGCAATGTCTGGGTTTGAACACCACACCCCACAACCTACTGTACAGGGCAATATGGGCATATTACATAACCATGCTCATATGCAGTTTCTTCATTTCAAAAGTACCTATGTAAATATCTGAGGCACAGAGAGACTCTGTGAAGTAAATGGTGTTAGAGTCATAGGTATCAAGATTTATGAGATTGTAGGAACAGTGGAGACCTAGGGCTCAAATTTTCTCTCCTCATAATATTTTCTATCTAGCAGCTGGTTAGCAGTCCTATCAGAATTACATAACTCACTGAACCTTGCTTCTCACCTGACCCACAGTAACACTCCTCTTTAAAAAAAAACACAAAAAACACAAAAACTTAAGTGTAGACAAAAATGGGCTATTTATAGCTACCACCCTGGGCTAGAAATCTTAGAGGCTATAAAGATTATGAATGTGGGTGCCGGCTTAGGAGCTCAGGGTCCATGGGAGTGTAACTAATTAAAAGGGTGGGTTCTAATGAGCTGTGTGAGACAAGTGAGGAGAATTTTTTAAAAGGGTGAAGAATCTACAGAATGATGAAAGTTCAGCTGTGGACAAATCTGATGACCTGCTACAAGTCTGGGGAGGGGGGGAAAGTGGAAGATTCTTTTGGCTGTAAAAAATAATAATAATAAAACATAAAACTAGCTAAGGAGTTCTGATGCCTTCAGTATAGCAGACCCCAGATTTTCCACTAGCTTACCGAACTGACAATTCTCTATGTATAAACTATCATATTAAAGACCAGGAAAGGTCAAGCCATAATGGAAATAAGTTTTATAAAATATTTAGTCATACCCAAATAAAACCCAACATCCCTTCTTGAGGATAAAATATGTCTGAATGCAGTTTTGTCATATGAAATAGAATAGCAATATCCTGAATGTGATAAAAACATTTTTTTGCCCAGCTAGTTTGGCTCAGTGGCTGAGCATTGACCTAGGATCCAGGAGATCGGGTTTGATTCCCAGTCAGGGCACATGCCCGAGTTGCGGGCTCGATCCCCAGTTGAGGGTGTGCAAGAGGCAGCAGATCAATGACTCTCTCATCATTGATGGTTCTATCTCTCTCTCTGCCTCTCCCTTCCTCTCTCTGAAATTAATATTTTTTTAAAAAATAAAAATAAATGTTTTTATAATCAAGAACACTCAATTTTATTGAATGAATAATTGATTTAAAGTGTTTAATTCCTGGGAACTTATTTTCTAAGAAATATTTTGGAGATGTAGACATTCCCGAGAAAAATCTCAGGATTTTTAGAACACTGTTCTTACTTCCTACTAGTTCAAGTATGATAACCAAAGTGAGATTCTAGAGAAAATAAAATGTTGACTTAATACTTACGAGAGAAGAAATATGCAAAGGAGAAATGGGAAATTATCAATACCATGATCATAACATTAATTCACTCAACGAATATCATTGAGTGTCTTCAACATGCTACACACTAGGGAACACACCATAAAGAAAACAAATATGGCCCGGCCGGGTGTGGCTCAGCGGTTGAGCGTCGACCTGGGATCCAGGCGATTGGGGTTCGATTCCCGGTCAGGGCACATGCCTGGTTGTGGGCTCGATCAACGACTCTCTCATCATTGATGTTTCTAGCTCTCTTTCTCCCTCTCCTTTCCTCTCTGAAATCAATAAAGATATATTTAAAAAAGAAAAAGAAAACAAATATGGTCCCCATCATCCAAGTGGGACATGGGAATGATGGCCAAAGGAAGAAATTATAATTGTGATGAATGCCACAAAAAGGAAAAACGGAAACCAAAGGAAGGTGCCCATCCCAAGAAAGTCAGTTCCTAGCAGATGTCCAGGCTTTTGATTTTCATTTTTCATTTTTGTTTTGCTTTGTTTCCCTTAAGACCTGTTAAAAGAAAAATAAAACTGAAAAAAGAGTAGAATTTTCTAAACAACTAAAGGTTAAGGGACTTTGGGGTGGTGGATGGCAGGTCCATATGCCAGACAAGCCTGGATGCCAAAGGAAGGGTGGTTTGTTTAACTAATGAAAGAAATACAGAATTGCTGGGTAGGGGTGGAGGGAACCAAAAGGAAAAGTAGTGAAAGATAGCATTGCGGCTTTGAATTACAGTTAGATCATAGGGGGTCATGCAAATCTTATAAAGGTCAATATTCTAAAGCTGTCTCAAAGTCACTGAGAAGTTTTTAGTACAACTATGACTTGATTTGATGAGCATTTTTAAAAGATCACTGGTGCTGGGTGATTGATGGGCTAAAGCGGGTAGCAGTGGATTGTAACTACGAACGTTTGTGGTGAGCTTCCTAAGTGCCGCACACAATACAAAGAGCTTTACACACATTACCTTATGTAACCCTCGTGGAAACTCTTTAAGGTAAATGCTATTTTATCTCCATTTCATTGAAGAAGAAACTGAGACTGAGCAAGGTATGAACAAGCAAGGATTTTGAAACCCAGAAGTCAGCCTTCAGAGCCCATACTTTATTACTGTTTACTGTGGATACCAGAATATTAGTTAGGAGCTCGTTATAGAAATTCAGATAAAAGTTAATTGTGGCTTAGACTAGAGGATGTGGCAAGGGAGTTAGAGAAAAGTGTAAAGATTTAAGTGATATGACATGCATTCTGACCTCAGAGAAGAGGAAAGAGGGAGTTAGCCCTAGGTTTGAGCATTGGGTAGATGTTACTTCTTTTCAGATAAAAAACACTTAGCAGAGGAGTATGAAAATTTTACTTTTGAACATGTTACCTGAAAAACGTCCAACAGGAAATGCCCAAGAGGCTGTTGGCTATATAGGTTGGAAATCCAACAGCAAGGTATGGAATGAAGACAGAAATTTGAAAATATTTAGCAAAGGTGTGGTAATTAAAGCCACAGCAAAGAATAAAATTTCCAAGGCCCAAATTTTCAAGTGCAATTTGTCCCAGATTCACATGAAGAACTTGTTTAAAAGGCATACCCATGCTCCCACCTCCCTCCAACTCAGACTATTCTTACTCTGCATGTATTCAGGGAAGGGACAGCAGGTGATTTTTATACAGTTGGCCAATTAAACTCTAAGAAACTCTGAGAGAGGGAGAGGATGAGATAAGAGGAAGGATTAGGACAGGACCTGATGAACTCTCACTTTTAAAGGGCAAATAGATGAAGGGAATGAGAATATGCCACCACAAAATCTGCCACTTCTGCATAAAGATTTTGAGCTGAAGGCAATTGAGAAACAGCAGACCCAGAAAAAAGCTCTCTGCCCTCCCCCTTTCTGCCTAGAAGCAGGGCATAAAATTCCCTTTGTAAAGATGGCATACATTTTCATTTGTAAAGGTGTTTCTCCCCTTTTGTACCAAGAAGACCAGAGACAACAAAGAGATGAGTCTGCATAACAAACCTTATAAACAACCAATATTTACCATACATTTCTGAGTCACCTTCCCATGATCTATTGCCCTTTGTTAAAATGGTATATAAGCCACCAAGTCTAACTGCTTCTTAGGGTTTTCACTTCTTTTCTGTGGTGCCTCCATGCATGTAAAATAAAAAAATAAATAAAACTATACGCTTTTCCTCCTGTGAATTGGTCTTCTGACAGTTTAATTTGCAATCCTCTGAGACTGAACCGAAGGGGGTAGAGGAAGTTTTTTTCCTCCCCTTCATATATGAGGAACTCCCGGCAAAATACATGAAAAAATAGCAGCCAGAATGATGGAAGAAATATAGATGAGAATTGTATAAGAAGATCCAAAACAGGAGAGTGTATTTTAAGAGAAAGTTGGCAACCATGTCAAATGCTGACATCTTATCAGCATTATCTGAGGGCCTATTTTGTTCCAGCCTGAGAACCCGAAGGAGAACACATATCACTACAATTAAGGAGGAGATCCAACTACATCTGCCTATCACAGCAGGCGCTATTTCTTTTATGCTTTATATGTTTTATTTTACTTAAAACATATATAGACTCTTTATGGCAGGTATTATTAATATAATTACAAATAAAATATTGATATATATTGAGGTCAAACTATATGTTGGAATTTCCATATAATAAGTGGAAGACCCGTAATTCAAACCCAGATCTCTCTGATTCCAGTGGCAATAATCTTTCAGCTACCGAGCATCCTATTGCCTTTTAGTGTTACGTCAGAGCTCCGTTTAGGAAGCATAAAGGAGGGTCACATTATTCAGAAAGGTGGAGGTGGAAGTGTCAGGAAGGTTACACAAGAGCTGAGCCTTGAAGGAGAAATTGGCCAATCATCCAAGGAAGGAAAGGGTGTTTTCAGCAAAACAGTACCTGCGGTCAGGATGGAAAGAAAGAGCAGTAACTTCTGGGAACTTGGGAAGCGCAGGGTTCATGTGATGGAGATTGGGGATCTGGGGTGCAAGTAGGAACTTTATCCTGAAGAGAAACCATTTAAATATTTTAAGTAGGGGACCTGCTGGGGCAGATTTGTGTAGGAAATCTGTGTCTACACTACAGTGTGAAGGATGAATTAGGAGAAAAGGAGAATGAATGCAGGCCGAACAAGCCAGATCCTGACAGTGGCCTGACAGACAACAGAGAAAAAGAGAGACTGTCAGAGGGCTCAGAAAGGCAAAAATAAAAGACCTGGAGGACTTCAATAAAGGATGGGGAGGGGACAACGAGAGAGGTATTTGGAATGAATGTCTGACTTGAGCTACAAGACAAGCGGCAGGCAATGAATAGAGGGAAACAGATACGGGGAGAAAAGCTGCGAATTCAGTTTGGGAGCCTGCATTGCCTGCGAAGCTTCCAGAAGGACGTGTTACAAAGCTGGCTGGCTGAACACTTAGGAGGAGGTCCAGGCCGTGGCTGAAATCATGGAGTGTGTATACAACGGTGATCCCTAAACTCATCTGACCGGAGCAGTGTCCTGAAAAGAGTTCAGAATTCTCTCCTTCTGGGAACCTTTGGGAGCTTTATTAGTGGCTCTTCCCATTTATTTCAACAATGGCATAGCCAGTAAGCAAACGAGGAAGGCAGCAGGGCCCCAATCTGAATCTTCTCCACAGTCTTTACCATTCTACTAATGATTTTATCAGTTTGCTTGAAAATTTGTTGAAATATCAATCATGAGGATAAACGGATTTTATCTAACATAAAATATACTTTACGACTCATCCTTTTTTTGTTATGATTCCCCAGTTTTCATTTGTTTGTGAATCTCCAATATCCAATGACTTGTTTTTCTCAGTTTTGGTGTATAATTTGGACTAGATCCGCAATTTTCAACCGGTATGCCACAAGAATTTTTAAAACATGAAATACCTGACTATTTAGTCAGGGGCACTGACCTCTTTTCCCTTAAGTTGTCAAATAAAAAAATGACAACAGCCAACACAACATCAGCCACCTGGTGTGACATTTTAGTTATCAAAACAATTTAACTAAAGGTAAAGAATTCTGTTGTCAAAAAGACAAAGATCAACTCCTAAATGACAAGGATGTTAATTCTGTAAAGCAACAGGCTACTAAAACTTGCTTTAATTTCTCTCGAAAGGCAACAGTGCCACAGAGAAGCAATTTCAAATCATTTATTCTGGTTGGGTCATATGTACTCTTTAAGAAGTTTAGGCCGAAATGTTGCACAATTTTCTAAAGTAATGCTTTTAAAAGGGAATTTCCATAATCATTATGTAATATTTAAATGAAAATAGCTGCATTGCTAGACAGGAAGCCCATCCCAGGAAAAAAAAACAACTCAGTAGATTTCCGTTAAAAATTACTATTGAGAGGTTGATGAGGTAAGAAATAAGATGAATAATTCTTATTTATTGAATAGTTCATGAAAAGAGAGGCCTTCCCCCCTTTTTTGGCATGAACGTCACTTTCTTTTAGAAAGATAAATCATAGTGTACAATCAAGCTTTTCCCTCTGTGGTGCACACTAACTTAACATTAATCAAAATCCTGGCCAAAGGAAAGGTGGATGCCATCCATCAGACTGTCACTGAATTGTCAAAATTAAGAGTATTTGCTCTATTTTTCTCTCTCACTGGATTTCTTCTCTTTTGAGGAGTTCCCCTAGTTGTACACTTTTTGTCAATTACTCAGGACCATATTATAAAGGTTACAATTAAATCAACCTTAGCCAAATCCACTGAATTTGAGGCTACCTAATCACCACCACTCCTGTTATATTTTATTATTCCCAAAAGACCTACCAAGCAAAAGCTGGCAGTCTAAACCAGGCATTCGTATTCAGGGAAGAAATAAAATCAACACAAAACTAGCTGGGCTTAGGTTAGAGAGAGAGCTTATGTCAAGGATGGTTGGGGAATCGTATAGTCTAAGTTTTTCTTAACCAATAAAGAAAAAGAAATGATGGGACAGAAAAAGAAATCGTTTGGCTACAATCATTATTGATAAAAAAAAAATTATCTTTTTTTAATTGATTTTTTGAGAGAGAGAGAGAGAGAGAGAGAAACATTGATTTTTGTTTCCACTTATTTATGTATTCATTGGTTGATGCCTGCATGTGCCCTGACTGGGGATGGAGCCTACAACCTTGGCATCTCAGGACAACGCTCTTAACAACTTAGCTACCTGGCCAGGGCAAAACATAATCCTTTATGATTCTTTATGTGAATGTTCAAGTCAAGGGGGTCATGAATATAAAAACTACTGAAAATTTGGTAAGATTGTATAATAAACATTATTGGGATGTCTGTCTAACCCATGTACCACCAACTCCCCGTTTTCTGAAAATGCCCTCCCATAACCAGACCTGATTATAAAATAAGACCTTAGTCCTATTCTGGCTGTTATGGATCAGGGCAGACAGGTAACAAGAGCTCATCCAAATGACTCTCTTTCCTGAGCCAGGAATGGAGTTGGGATTCAGAAGCTTTAGCTCCCTCTCTCTGGCTACTAACCCTGAGAGGTAACATACAGCACAAAAGCTGGCCTGTAAAGAAAGAAAAGAATGAAGGCCATGTGGAGAGGTGTGGAAACAAGAGGCCGTGAAACAGCTTGAACAATAAAGTAAGTGGTGTTTTAATTCATTAAAATGGGCATGAGTGGGAGAGAAATAGTGAAAATTAAAAGTATTTCTTTGTACATGTGACAAACACTGTCAGCGTACAGATGAAGGGAGATGAGGATTAGGCATCTGGAACTAAGGGAGTTGTCAGGATTGGAGAGAGAAATTTTAGATTCATCAGCCATTTGTGAGGCCAGATGAAGTCAGAAAGAGATAGAGAATAGAGAAGGAGACCAGAGCCAAATCCAAGGTCCTTCAGCATTTAGCAGTTAAGCAGAGAAGGAAAAACTAGCAGAGACAAGCAAGGAGAAATAGCAAGTGAGGCGGAAAGAAGAGAAAACTGCAGTTCCACAGAAGCCAGGAGGATACAGAGCTTCCAGAACATGTGATCAAATCATCTTAGAATTATCTGCATTCAGTTTTAGGGCTCACCAAATGAATGATATTTGTATTAGCTAAATTAAAGCCACATATCTAAAATTTAAATAAAAAAAAAACTTATACATAAACCAAAATTATTTTAAAATACCTCAGACAGACCCAATTGTGATCTCACTCACATGTGGAATCTAATGGACAAAATAAACCAATGAACAATTTAGATCCAGAGACATGGAAGCATGAAACAGGCTGAGGGATCTCAGAGGGAAGGGGAAAAAGGAAGGGGGGAGAGGAAGGGGGGCAGCAGGAAGGGTTTAACCGAAGAATTTATATGCATATATGGATAACCCATGGACACAGATGATAGCGTGGGAGGCCTGGCGGGGGGGGGGGGGGGGGGGAGGCAGCGGTGGAGTAGGGGATGCATCTGTAATGCTTTCAACAATAAAGATAAATTTAAAAAAATAAAAAATAAAATGCCTCAGACAGATCCAGTTGGGTTTTGTTAAGAAAAAAAGGCAGGAGTAGTTTGTTTAACAATATTTCTTGCAATGATTGAAATTGGTAGTAGGATTATTAAAAGTGTGAGACTTTAGGAAAATGTCAATAATAAGTTTTTGTGAGATTCACTTTGCAGAAGGGTTAGAATATAGTTTGATGGATGATAGTGAACAACTATCCCAGGAAAGGGGATCTGATAATAAAAAGGCATACTTCAATAAGGTCTACTTGGCTAGAGTGAAAATGATATCGCAGCTTGGTTTATGAAGTCTATAAAGCAATATTAGAGGCAATGGTGAATCTGTCAGGGGTTGAGGAGGGGCCACTGGGGCAAGGTGCTCAACTATCTAGTGATAACTACCAACATCATCCCCTCCTCCAATAAGCATCCAATCTAAAAACAACATGCTTCTTATGCCACTACTTTAAAGGAAGTCCTCTGGCTCCCCAGTTTCACCAGACTGACACCCCAAGCCCTCCTTTTAATGCAAAGGCTGGTGCAATTTATGGGCTGAATTTCTTACTGGTTAAGATCTTGAGCTCTGCATTCTACCAGGCCTTGTTAAAATCTCCCTCCCTCCCATTATTAACTGAGTGACCATGTAAGAGACAACACCTATAAGTCCCTCTTTCCTTGTTGGTGAAAAGAGGATTACAGAAGTTACCTCACAAAGTTATGCAGAAAATTAAATGAGAAAAATGAACATAGCATTGTTAAAGCAAAAACCCTCAGACCCCAAAAGGTGTCACTTGTGCTAAAAGCCCACAATACCAAACCTAGATTTAATACCTGATTTAATTGCAGTTTCAACATCTGAAAAATGGAACTTTACTCAACCAGTCTGGAATTTTTTGGTCAAGCACCAGTAGGGTAATCTGTCACATGGGTACTCTGCATCCCGCTTTGAAAGAAGAGGCAATATGCATGATAAAAATCCTTGTCATTTCCTTTCCTCCAAAGGAAGATATCCTAGTCTAAAAATAATCCTTTTTTTCTTTTGGTAATAGCTTCCTTGCCCCACCCTTTTTCCTATAAAAACCTTCCATTTTGTACAACTCCTCAAAGTGCCCTTCTAGTTGCTAAATGAGATGCTGTCTGATTCATGAATCATTTAATAAAGCCAATAAAATCTTCAAATTTAGTTAGTGGAATTTTCTTTTTAACAGCATTTAGCACAGTGCCTGTAATCACCATTCAATAAAAGGTAGTTTTGTATTATCTATGGTGTTGAGTTCAGGATGTAATATTATATAAAGATGCATTTGAACCTGTAACAGGGTTTGAGGAACATAGGAAGATGACAAAAACCTCATGGAGGTCATTGTTGCTATGCTGGGAAGCAGGAGATTTAGTCTGACCCTTGCATCTCAGGCTCCAAGGTCAGCCCTCCTTCCCCTACACCACCTCTTTCCTAGAGCCGCCTCTGTAGACCAATGGGTCATACACTATCCTAACATATATAAATGGGTGCTTGCTAGAGATGAATATGTGTCGTTAAAAATAAAAGTATGAATTTTCTAAATCAAAACACACCAATCCATTTATTTCTCACTGTCACTGCACTTTTTCTTTTATTGTGTGAATGAGAAATGGATTTCTGAGCCTATTTAAGTGATAGAGTCAATTACTGTTCAAAGCCTCCCCAGCCGGTGAGCTCCCTGAGCTCCCAATTGTAAGAATCTGCAACAGGACAGGGAGAATCTCCCCAGCCTCACGCTTTACATCACAATAGACGAGCCACTGGGAGGCAGCGTAGAAATCCCAGGGCTCTGGTCAAAGTACAGACCTCCAGGAAGGACACAGTGTTCTGTTTGTGTAGCACAAGGGTGTGGCTTTTGCCGCTAGTAAAATAATCTGAACACAAAGGCCTGGAGATCCTGCCAAGCGCCGCAGTGAACTGACTCAGCGGAAAGTGGTGGGAAAGGAAGCTTGTTCTTAGGTTTCAGAACCCTCCAAAGCTACACCCGCCCCACTTGGTTCTGTCACCGTGCAACAGAAAGGGGGCTCACCAGCTATGTGCTCTCTCTCTCTCTCCCTCCCTCCCTCTCTCTCTCACACACACACCCACACCCACACACCCACAAACGAGCCCTGGAGCACGCACACACTCAGCAGCTGAGATGATGCGATAAGCCCAAGGTGAAGCCCGGTAGAGCCCATTGCCTGCTCTTTACAACCTCTCTCCAGCCTCTTGCTACGTCGCTGTTTCATTCAAGCGAAACCTGGCTGCTCTCAGGGACGGAGGAAGGGAGGCCCTTGCACTGTGTTGAATCACTGTTAGCAGCTGCGCTGATAGAGGCCCCCACATCAAACATCCCCAGTTAATACTGGGGGGGATTTCTGAATATCATTATAGATGGATGCTTTGATTACTATGGCCAAAAGAGATCTGTGTTCTGAAAGCAAAATACTGATAGTTACGCATTGGTGAGCTAAAATCTATCAGTTTCACTTGTGTACTTTTTTTAGGTTCTACACTCCCACCATCACCTGCCAATTTAGGCTTCAGTGTAATTAAACAGGGCACATTTTAGAAACTATTAGGTAATTTAAATCTTCTGATCCCTGTATCTGAAATTTTTAAAAAGTTGGTCTGAATTATGCAGAATCAGCCCATAGCAATTAGATTCCCCTTATAAACTGCTCAACTCTAATTTGACTCAGATCATTTTGTCTAAATACCACTTAGTCAAAGAAGATGTGGAAACTTTTTGTGAAAAAGATTATATAGAACTTTATATTCTATTAATAAGATTAATGTCCTGTCCTGACCCCGGTAGCTCAGTTGGTTAGAGCATCCTCCCAATGTGCCAAGGTTGAGGGTTAGTCCTGGTCAGGGGCCATACGAGAAGAACCAATGAATGCATAAATAAGTGAAACACCAAATCTATGTTTCTCTCTCCTTTCCTCTCTCTCAAATCAATAAATAAAAAATAAATTTGAACAATTAATGTTCTGTAGAACTTACCTCCAAGTAAACATATATCCAGAAAAAAAACACAACCATTTACTAGGATGAACAAAAAACACTATTGATTGACCTTTCCTTAAACTACCAGAAAACAGATTAAGAACAAATTAGTTGTGTGTGTTTTATCCTCACCTGAGGACACGTTTATTGATTTGAGAGAGAGAGAGGGAAGGAGAGAGAGAAACATCAATGTGGAGAGAAACCTCTTTGGGTTGCTTTTCACACATGCCTTGACTGGGGATCGAACCCACAACCTAGGTATGTGCTCCCACGGGGAACCAAACCTGCAACCTCTGGTACACAGTAGGATGCTCCAGCCAACTCTGCCACCTAGCCAGGGCCAAATTAATTTTTTTTTTTTAATTCATGAATTAGATATAATGCTACATTTACCCCCAAAAAGTTCAAAAATATAAATATGAATAGAGAGTTAAGAGAAGCTTTATTGTGAGATTTTTGTGCAAAAACATTTAAAGTTAACTCCAGGACAACCTAATGTGCTGATAATATCCTATGGGTTAAAATTTTACACATTCATGAATGTTTTCATTAAAGCTTTAAAAAATAGTTTATATATATATATAATTGGTAAGATATAGAATCTCCCTTCCCTTCATCGAGATTAATAAATGTAATAGGGTTTTGGTGGGTGTTCTTAGGCTGGTCTTTTTAAAGTTTTTCTTACTGTAACTGGATTACATGACTTTCCTTATTCAAGAAGTTCTGAAGTGTAAAATTGGGAGCAGTAAAAGATAAACTACACTGTCTATAATCATGTGACAATAGAAATCCATGAAAGGTGAGGTTCTTTACAAAATACAAGGCAGGTAGAGAATATTTCTGTTTAAAATGCACTTCCGTTAACTCTCGTGCACTGTTGGTGGAATTGCAAATTGGTGCAGCCACTATAGAAAACCGTATGGAGGTTCCTCAAAAAATTAAAACTAAAACTACCATATGACCCAGCAATCCCACTTCTGGGTATTTATCTGAAGAAATCCAAAACAATATTACAAAAAGATATATGCATCCTTATGTTCACTGCATCATTATTACAATAGCCAAGACATGGAAGCAACCTAAGTGTCCATAGATAGATGATAGGTAAAGAAATGGTTACACACACACAATGGAATATTACTCAGCCATAAAAAAGAATTAAATCTTCCCATTCGTGACAACATGGGTGGACCTAGTGAGTATTATGCTAAGTGAAATAAATCAGACAGAGAAAGACAAATACCATATGATTTCACTTATATGTGGAATCTAAAAAACAAAATAAATGAATAAAACAGAAACAGACTCATAGATACAGAGAACAAACTGATGGCTGCCAGATGGGAGGAGGGTTGGGAGGATGGGTGAAAAAGGTGAAAGGATTAAGAAGTACAAATTGTTAGTAACAACACAGTCACTGGGATGTGAAGTACAGCATAGAGAATATAGTCAATAATATTATAATAGCTATGTATTGTGCCAAGTGGGTACTAGAAATATCATTGGAATCACTTCATAAATTCTATAAATGTCTAACCACTAATATTGAATGTCCACTGTAACTGAAATTTTAAAAAATATTTTTAATTAATGCACCCCCCTTGAGAATGACATTTGTCTTTGGACAATGTGTAGTCATCCCCTGAAGAGATGGTGCTGAACACCTAAGTGTACACTAGGTAGCGGCCTAGTTCATGGGACCACAGTGGGGAATAAGATAGGGTTCCCGCTCTCAGGGACCCTATGTTCCCAAGGAGGAAGATGGGCATTAAACACACAAACAACTAAATCAACAAGCGGGGTAAGTGCAAAAACAAAAATTACAACAGTGTTGCACTAGAAAATAACCAGAAGTTAGGGTTACCAGGCTTAGCAAATAAAAATACAGGAAGCTGAGTGAAATTTGAATTTCAGACAAACAATAAATAATTTTTAGCATGAATATGTCCCATACAATATATGAGACATACTTTCATTTAAAAAAAAAAATGTTTTGCTTATCTGAAATTCAAATTTCACTCAGCCTCCCATGCTTTCTCTGGAATCCCTACCTGGGAGGCTTCTGACACTGGGAGGTTCCGAAAGGCCTCTGACAATGTGATACTGACAACATGCCAGAAACAAGCTGCGGCAAAAGCCCTAGAGCAGAAACAGTGTGAGTGCAAATTACAGTGCTGAGACACTGTGCCGGTCAGCGTTGGCCAAGGGAAGCCTTTCTCGCCAGGTCCCAGGGGCCTGTACTTCATGGGGAACGTACTAGGGAAGGGTGGGGAGCTGGGCTGAGCAGAGGGGAGAGAGCCTGCAGCGAATGGGGCTGCGGAGCAGGCAGGGTGTGGAGTTTCTGCGTAACACTGAGGCCCTCACAAGGAAGGCTGCAAGGAGGAGGGGCTGAGAGGAAAGTGTGAACCGAGGGGCCCAAGGACCCGGTTAGGAAGGCCGCTCTGTCAGTGAGAGCTCCTTGGGAAAGTTTTAAGATTTTAATTGACTGCCTTCTATCATCAGGAAAGTCATACAGGGCATAACTTTAGATTTACCTCATTCACAGTGTAATTCCTTTTGAAAATTATCTTAATTCTTAAAAAATAAAAAGAGGGAGGAGGAAATGGAGTATGCCAAGCTGAAAACAGCAATTTTGGAAAAAGGGAAAAGACAATTATTAATAGGGAAGCCTGGATTTCCACTCCATACTTCAGAGGAGACAACAGGAAGGGGTGGGAATACCCTTCAGGGACCAGTACAAAATGAGTGTGCCACCCACAACACACAACACCTCGAGATTTGACTGGGGAGTAATCTAGAGATGGTACCGCATGCTTTATGTACTTGATCAAAATTTCCTAAAATTATTCACCTACTCAGAAAGCTGCATATTTTAAAAACCATTAAGAGGCTTGAATAGGTCATTGCTTTACTGCTTCTTAAAGCAAGAATGATTCAGATACTTGATATATAATGAATATAATTTATAAAAGAGAAATTAAAATATAATTGTTTATAATAGCAAAAATAATTAAGAACAATTTTAGTGACTAGTAATTGGAGTATTACTGTTTTATGGACTATTTGCAACTATTAAAACTGAGATTGATAGATGATAGATGATAGATAGATAGATAGATAGATAGATAGATAGATAGATAGATAGATTAGATAGATAGATGATAGATAGGTAGATAGATGATAGATAGATAGATAGATAGATAGATAGATAGATAGATAGATAGATAGATGATAGATAGATAGATAGATGATAGATGATAGATAGATAGATGATGATAGATAGATAGATAGATAGATAGATAGATAGATAGATAGATGATAGATAGATAGATAGATAGATAGATAGATAGATAGATAGATAGATGATAGATAGATAGATGATAGATAGATGATAGACAGATGATAGATGATAGATAGATGATGATAGATGATAGATGATAGATAGATAGATAGATAGATAGATAGATAGATAGATAGATAGATAGATGATAGATGATAGATAGATAGATAGATAGATAGATAGATAGATAGATAGATAGATAGATGATAGATAGATGATAGATAGGTAGATGATAGATATAGATAGATAATAGATGATAGATAGATGCTGACAGAGATCCGCAGTAACCACCCTCTTGCTCTTTCTGGGATTGGGGATGGGTGCAGCGCTCAGGATTTTCAGTGTAAAATTAAAGACAGTCCCTACAAACCGGGACCAGCTGGTCAGCCTAGAAAGATCTCCAAAAACATATTAAGTGACAAAATCAAATTGGCACGTGTCAATTGTTTAGATGCAGAAGTATATGTATCCAAAGACTGGGTTTAGAGAGGAAGTTGAGACTGTCATCATTTTTATTTGTGTTACATTACTATTACTATTTTAAAGAACATATCTTGCTTTCATAGGTCAAGGTATAAAGGAAAAAAAGAATAATTTTATGCTTATATGTCTTTAAAGTGATTTTAGGATGAGTTTTTTCACTTCTGTTAATATTTTAGGTAGAGCCAGGCCTTCAAATAATATTATTATCTTATGCTGTTAGCTGTTAAAAAAATTATCAGATCTTAACTAAATTATATAATACATATATTTTTAATCTAAGTAAATTTATATTAAATTATAAATTATATATATACATATGAGTGTGTGTGTGTGTGTGTGTGTGTGTGTATACCTGCAAACATTACAGATAAAGCTAAAGGGCCCTTTAACAATTATCTTCAAACTTATATCCCATTTAGGAATATTTTTATCAGCCAGGGATAAAATTTTCCAGGCCCTTTTCTATGCATCCATATGCATGTGTTTACATATGTATAGTGTACGTGTGTATGTATATATATGTGTGTGTATATATATTATATATATTATATATGTATATGTATATAATATACATACACACATAGCTTTTTGTGTGTTTTAAATATATGCATGTGTACATGTATGTGTTTTAAATGGTATCATATTACAGCTACTCCACTGAAAATTTCACTCAATGATATGTGTTGGAGACCTTTCTGAATCAGTATGTACAGATCTACTTCATTCTTTTTAACTCTCACATAGTTTTACACCATATAGATACTCTATCACTTAAACATTATGCAATTAATGAGCATGTAAGTCATTACCAGTGTTTTGCCATTAATGCTGCTAGACCATGTTTCCCGAACTGTGCTGGCTGCTGTAAACTCACAGGAGTGTCACAGAATGTTTTTAAAGGTTGAAGAAAGCACAGCAGTATCTGTCAGACACTACACAAACTACCAGAATACTATTAATTCTTGGCCTAACTACTTAATAAACGTAATATTAGGTTTTCCTTTTGTCCTAGGGTGATCTTGAAAAAATTACTGAGACACTAAGAGTGCCATATACCAGAAAAGTCTGAGAATCTCTGTGCTAGGAACAGAGTTGTGTGTTCAGTCTCTTAGAATGTAGTTGTGTGTACAGTATCTTAGAAGAAGGAAATAAGCAGCAGTTTTTTGTTGTTTTGAAACCACATTAAAACAAAATACTTTGAAACCACATTAAAACAAAGTACTTTGTCTATCTTTATATGTTTTTTTCCTTTATATATTCATTGCCATTGTGACTTGGTACGCCTCATATAACTTTTTTCCTTAAAATTATATATATATATATATAAATATTTTTATTGATTTCAGAGAGAGGAAGGGAGAGGGGGAGAGAGAGAAACATCAATGATGAGAGAGTCATTGATCGGCTGCCTCCTGCACGTCCTCGACTGGGGATCGAGCCCACAACCTGGGCATGTGCCCTGACCGGGAATCAAACTGCGATCTCCTGGATCGTAGGTCCATGCTCAACCCCTGAGTTACGCCAGGCCAGCTAAAATTATATATATATATATTTTTTAGTTTTTTTGTTTTGTTTGTTTTTTAATTTATTGTTGGCAGTATTACAGATGTCCTCCATTTTCCCCTTGTTTGCCCCCCTCCCTCCAATGTATTTTTAAAGACCTGTGGCATTTATTATAATTTCAGATATTATAATTTAAAAATACATTAGATATCTGTTGGCAGAAAAAAAATGCAGAATATGCTGTTTCTTGATCTTTGAGTTACAAAAATTCAAAGGAACTGATTTACCAGTAAGTCATAATTTTGTTATGAAATATTTATACCAGTAGAGTTTTGTAATAATGAACGTAATTTCAGTAGGCTGATGAAATTGCTGGATTTCAAAATGAAAGTCTCTTGTTGACACTTCATCTATTGAGAGACAAACACTGTAGGCATTCCATGGAAGCTGAGAGCATGTTGGGAGGTTACTGTGAAGAATTTAAAAGAAAAGGTACCAACTCCAAGTCCTCTGTCAGACTTTATATTTTTAACCACATATTCCCAAATATTTAAGGATCAATAGAATGCAATGATTTACCAAGTCATTATAGAATATCATTAGCTAGTAACTCTGAGGACAAAGGTCTGTCTGACCCATGCTACGGGATGTTCCTCCAGCAGTTTCGATGGTTGTTAATTACACACATTGCTCAAGAGTCGTGGGCATGAAAGAGGCAAGCTTACCCTGCTATGTTTTATCATCGCTATCATTACCACTGCTGTTTTCTCAAATATGGATTCTCAGTAAATGCTTGTCAAAAGACTAGTTTAGCTGGAACTTAATCATTACTTTAAAATCACTCATTACCGTCAGCCTTAATGTTTCTATCACAAAGCACAAAGTACTACTACTTATTACCTATTTCCTGAGACTCTGTATGATATGATTAGTATTATAATTTGCTGGATAGTATGCTTGATAAAATAATTGTGAAAATATTTTATCATACTATTCTCCTGACTAAAGCGATCCAGGAGGGAAATCTCAGAAGAGCAACTTCCTTTAACAGCTTTGAAAACGGATTTTCGAAAACTCTTATCTAATTATATGACATTTTTCCTTTTCTTTCTTTCTTTTTTTTTTTTTTTTAACCTGAGTTATAAATGAAACCAAAGGGAACAGGAAGAAAGCTCTAAAAGAATATGCAAGGCGATTGTGCTGGACTTAGTGGCTTTCTGGTTTTAAAGGCATCCAAATCCAAAGTAAGTAATGAGAGTTAATTGTACTTACACCAAGACAGGATTCCACGGTGGTGACTGTGCAGTTTCCAGATATAAAGAAATGAATCAAAAACAGAGACCTAGGCGCCCCCAAGATACAAATAGTCTTTTATGTGGGGACTCAGTTTCAGTTTATATGAATTGCCTATCAACTCTGTGAACTTGTAAGCTATAAGGAAAGTGTCGCTGTGCTGTGTCCAAAATATAATTATGACGGGCCTCTCAAGCAGACTCCACCCTGAGTTTCAATTAGCTTTCAACAGGCCTGAGATCCTTGTCAAGATGTGATCAGTACCATGCTCCAGATCAAATATTGACAGGTGACTGAAGTTCTAAGTAACACTAGTTCGATTCCCAGTCAGGGCACATGCCCTGGATGCGGGCTTGATCCCCAGTCAGGGGCGTGCAGGAGGCAGCCGATCACTGTTTCTCGCTCATCATTGATGTTTCTATCTCTTTCTCTCCCTCTCCCTTCCTCTCTCTGAAATCATAAAGATTTTTTTTCTTTTAAAAAGAAAAAGAATTTAGAAGGCCAACTAGAAATTAACTTTTTAGCTTGTCTATTTTCACTCTTAATGAAGAAGAAAACCATTCAACAGCCTCTGTCAAATTCATTGGTCTCTTTTCTGTGCTCCTGGAATTTCTTGTGTTTCTCTTCTATAAGGTCATCATACTACCATAGGAACTGTTAACATGTCGTATTAACTTTGATGCCTAATGCCTATTACCATTAAGTGCTGTGAATTAACACATAAAGACAAAATAATAGAATATACATTCAAGATGTGAAAAAATTAAACTCCATTCCCAGAACTTCACTTCTACAATACCTATACATTAAAAAAAAAAAAAACTACCAAAAAAAATCTCTTTTTAAATTGTAATTTAGGTTTAAATATAGGTTATTCCCTCCCTCCTATCGTTTTCCCTGTCCCTTATTTATTACTAAGTGAGAAAGGCATTAAGCAGGTCCAAGAGGGAAGGACGGAAGCCCAGCAAGATTGCTACATATAGGTAGATTCAGCAAATAATATATTGAGATAATGAAAGCAAGATTTCTTACTGTCAGAGAAGAGAGATACAAATATGAAAAGGGGGAAAAATATAGTAAATTCTGTGGTGATAAGTAGAAATTGGAGGTATTGGTGTGTACTCATGGTTATAAATGTGTGTGTATCACACACATACACATACATACATATATAGAGAAAGAGAGGGAGAGAGAGAGAAAGAAAAAAAGAGGCACATAGTGCTATGTATAAGTTTGCTTTATCCACTAGAAGAGCCTAGAAGTAGCAGTATCCCAGAAATGAGCACATCTTGTACCCAGTTCTTAGTTTCCAGATGACACTCTACTAAAAGAAACAGGCCTCTTGGAGAAATGGCTGATCCCAGGGCTGGTACAAGGAAAGAGCAAGATGAGGTTGGACGATCTGACTGTGCCAGAACGGAAGGAAGTGGTCAAAGAATGACGGATACATGTTACAGAAGCCAGCCTGAAGAGGCGCCTATCGGGCAAATCTGGGACAAATTGCGCATCAGTATAAATAATAACAGTACAGTCAGGCACTGCTTAAGGATGGGGGTAAACGTTCTGAGAAACGCCTCATTAGGCGATTTTGTCCTTATGCAAACATCATAGAGTAACTGATATAAACCTAGATGGATGGTATAGCTTACTGCTATAATTGTATGTGCTAGACTTTCATAGGACTGGCAGCGTGGTGGGTTTACACCAGCATCACCGAATGCCTGAGCAATGCATTGCACTACAATGTTAAGATGTCACTAGACAATAGGAATTTCTCATCTTTGTTATATTCTTATGGGACCACTGTCGTATATGCAGTTCCTCGTTGACAGAAATGTCAATATACAGTGCATGACTGTTCTGAATTATAACTCACTGAATAAAATAGGAATTCATCAGTCTTCAATATTAAGATAGATAAATAAATTAGGAAGAATAAAAAGTTCTACTTTATTGTTTAATACTTCATAATGTAGAAGGAATGAAGGGATTAGAAAAATCAACATTTTCCAACCAATATAGTGATAATTAATCAGGGAAGAAATAGCAATGGATGCTAAAACTAATTGGTGAACGTGGGCTGAGGAAAAGAATTTACAGTCTCAAAATTTCTCCCCACAAAATAATTATTAACTTCAAAGTTTTTTTTTAAATCCTACTTTTACAGTGGAGAAACCTAGACGGACATTATCTTATTTAAGTGATTAAAGTTAACATCACCAGTAATGAAAAAATGTGACACCATGTGCCAACTGACTAGATGCAATGAAAAAAAGCAAAGCATCATTTCTGTAAAATTTTGCCCAAAAAATTGCATGACTTGTATACAATTAGGAGATAACATTAAATAAACCCCAATTGAGGGAGAGTTTCCAAAATAACTGGCCTATAATCCTCAAAAATGGCATGGCTGAGAAAGTCAAGGAAAAAAGGAACTGTTCCAGAACAAAGGAGACAACAAGGTACCATAATTGATCCTGGATTGCATCTTGTGTAGAAAGAGCATTACTGAGACAACTGGTTGACCATCAATAAAGTCTCTGCAGAAAGGGTATACAGAAATTTTTTTATACTATTCTTGCAACTTTTCTACAAGCTTGAAATTGTTCCAAATTTAAAAGTGAAAAAAAAATTTAAGTGCTAGTTTTTTACCATGACTCCAATGGTTGAATTTCCTAATAGTCAAGTTCATGTAAGAAACAATTTAATACACTTGCAAAACCAAGTTTAAACATTCAACACTAAGAGGTGACTCACCAAATGCCTCATCTATGAATTACTAATTATTAATACTTAACATTTATTTAGCACCCACATTGTTGTCTATAGTATGGCAAAAGTAATGGTTCCCTCAAGGAGCACTTCTAAAAAAATAAAAACACATGTACACAGGCACATATCCAAATACAATGTTTATAAAGGGACAGAGAGCCATGGGTCAGATTTAACAAACACAAAACTAGACTCAGCGATTCTTCTCCCTTTTATTTCAGGTTAAAGGAGTTACAAATCCAGGTGCTCACACATTACCAAATTACTGCTCTGTAATTTGAAAGGAATGACAATGACATCCTGTTGTGGTCATAGCCAATTTAGTATTACAGTACACCTGTGAAACCCGAGGCCATCAACATTTTGGCAGGGCTGTGTAATTAAAGTGGTAACACTTACTACTTACATTTATTGTTGACTTCCAGGATGCAGCAGCCCTCTGCCTACCTGACTTTCAGTTACAAATGGGGTCAGAGGAATCCAGTACAGGCAGAACCTGGACAAACCTGTGGCTGGCTACTGCTCCTCCCTTTGAATCAGAGCAGAGCTCCCTAAACATTCCCCTCTGCAGCCAGGAGGCAAAATTTTAGTGCTGCCTCTTGAAAAATGTCTTTAATTCCCTCGTTTATGTCAAAATCCCTTTTCCAACACTAAGGTTTATTTATTTATTTATTTATTTATTTATAAAATATATTTTTATTGATTTCAGAGAGAGGAAGGGAGAGGGAGAGAGATAGGAACATCAATAACGAGAGCCATTGATGGGCTGCCTCCTGCTGGGAATCGAGCCCGCAACCTGAGCATGTGCCCTGACTGGGAATTGAACTTCGATCTCCTGGATGATAGGTTGATGCTCACCCGCTGAGCCACGCTGGTCAAGACCAACACTAAGTTTTAAGTAAACATTTGTTTATTATTCTACAGACCACAGATTGCCATTTAAAGGAGAGAGTCATAACTCATTTAAACTGCTAAATAATCCCTAAAAATTACATCAATTGACAACATGTCAGGGATTGCAAGGTCTACGCAAAACTTATTATCTGGGACACTTCAGAGAAAACTTTATTGGTAAAATAATAATTAATAATAATTAATTGAATGCTTACTAAGGGTAAGGCAAGATTCCAAATACTTAACATGTGATGACTCTTTTAATCTTCATAATAACTCTAAAAGGGAGTATTATTATTGTTCCATTTTAACGTTATGGCCCAGAGAGGTTAAGTAACCTATCCAAAGTTACACAGTTGATAAATGGTAAAACCAGCATTTGAACCCAAGCAGTTTGGTTCCAGAACCCAAACTCTTAATAATAGAGCCCACTGGCTTCCCAATGAAAATTAAGCTTCATTTGTTCATTGTGTATATAGGGGGATGCTTAGTATGTGCATGCATGTGCCATGTAGTGTTTTAAGAGCTAGGGATGTAATAATGGATAAATTCCCTGTCCTGTTGGAGCTGACTTTCCAGTGTAGGAGATACACATAGTACCCATCTGTTTTGCTTATTGCTATACCCAAATGCCTGGCAGCATGCGGCAGTCACTCAGATATTCCTTCACTGAATGATCTATGGACCAGAAACCACGCCAGGTGACTTACAAACCTTTCGTTACCTAACCCTTTAAGAGAGGTAGTATCACCAGTTTAAAGGGAGAAGGGTGAAGCTCAGAGAAATTAAGTAACTTGCATTTAGTCACACAGCTAATGCATGTGAAGATCATGATTTAAACTCTCCCTATAATCTTTAAAACAAACACCCAATTTTTAGCATGGGGAGTTGTTCAAAGATTGAGCAAGAAGGACCATCTTTGTCTACGAAACTGAGAGACTGAAAGCATTTACTTTTTTTGATTAGTCAAATGTGTCAAGGTTTAGTCTAGGCCATTGGACAATGCCGTTTCTTCAGGGGTTCCTACTGTCATACACCTGTGATTTTTCCTTATCATACCTGTTAGCCCCAAAATCATTGGCTATGATCATGATCCTGAAATCTGTGACACTCAAAGTTTCCAAGAGGATTGTGACAAAGCAGCACTGTAGGCACGAGTTAGCACTTTATCTCTAAATCTCTAACTGGTCTCTTCTGTGAGATGAGCAAAGACTACTTGTAAATTCCTAGGACACCTTACTTCTCTCAACACAAAGTATATACAAGATCAACAGAAGGGAAAGTGTTTATTCCATATTGCCTTTCCCCTGGATGCTCTCAAACTTGCCCTAAGCCATCTGTTCTGAGACATCCTTGGATCAGACAATGTTCTCAGTTTAGTTGCCTTGACATCAATATCAAGCTGATGAAAAAAAATCCCACCACACAGAAGAAAAGGGACCAGAGAGAGCCAGGTAAAATTTTCAGTAGGCCTGTTCTATTTATGATCCCTTTATTCCTGCCACTGAAAGTACCATCCATCATTTCCAACAAAGCAGTGGTTTCTAAATCTGGCTGATGTGTGTTAAAAACCTAAGAAGAGTTAGAATTATAAAGTACTGGCTCCATCTCTTAGAGATTTGATTCCAAATGTCTGAGGTAGAGTCCAGGGATTTTAAAAGCTCCTTAAGCCATTTTGAAGTATAGCCAGTTTGAAAAATGTTGTTCTAAGGAATTCCATTTGTCATTGACCCATTTCAGAGGATCTACAGAGATGAAAGATTAAGGGAAACAAGTATGTCTTGTTTTAATATTTAAAAAATATGTTGGTCTACTGGATGCCATGACTTCTAATTACTTGCTGCTTACTCAGTTTCTGCATTTAAAATTTTAAAAATGACTATTCATATTCTTACTGATATTAGTTAGAGCTGCAATGGGATGGCAAGAGTCCATTTTCAACCAGAGGCTATTCTGTATCAGATGTCCTCCAACACAAACTACATGAACTTAAATTTTCAAGAAACAATTCTACTGCAAAGTATGGGTCTCAAACTAAAAATGGGAGGGATAGAGAAAAATCCTCCTTGATTATGGAAAATATTCATGTAGCTCAATTTATAAAAGAGAGGCTCCTAAAGTGTATTGTGTAAATTTTGTTTTTTTTTTAAGATAAATTAAGTGTATTTATTTCACAGTAGCAGCAAGCCAGGTCTTTTCTATGCATCTTAGGGAATAGTATAATATCTTTACTTCAATAGATAAAGAAATTGATTACCTTAATTCAATTGCTAAATTGATAACATTTAAAGGTACGTGGCATTCAGTTTTCTTTTTTTACTTTGTTATTTTTTTTTATTGTTCAAAATATTACAGATGCCCCTTTTTCCCCCATTGACCCCCTCCACCCCACACCTACTCCACACCCCAGGCCTTCGCCACACTACAGTCTGTGTCCATGGGTTATGCATATATGTGTATAAATTCTTTGGTTAATCTCCACCTCCCCTTCCTCTGAGATTCATCAGTCTGTTCCACGCTTCCATGTCACTGAATCTATTTTGTTCTTCAGTTTATTATGGTCTTTAGATTCCACATATAATTGTGTAAATTTTTTCATTCTAAATTGAAGATTTTAAATATATTGGAAGACCTATAAACAAGCCAGAGTCAACATTTCTATAAAGCAAATTAAAAAAACAACTGTGAAACAAATATATCTAAACATGTACCAGTTGGTGGCATAATCACACATTTTAAAAAAATTAAGACAAGAATTTGTATGTCCCTAGTGATGTATAACCTAGGGACAATAGGAACTACAATTATTGTTAAACCACTTACAGCAATCTTGTTGTAGTAATGCTGTATGATTTTGAGACTGTAGTAAGATTAGAGTGAAATAAAGCAAAGAAGCGTGTGCTGCCGATAACTAGGACTTTGGCATAGGGGAAAAGGGATGTAAGTAATATCACTGAGGTTAAGTATAAACCCTACCATTCTGAATTTTAAGCTCTGAATTGGAAATATCAGTGTGAATTATGTATCTTTAAAAAAAAGGTCCTGGTTCCATCCACTGAAAAGGCCTAGAAACAATGACAGTTCCAGTAGTTCATACTGTGGACTCTACATACCATTTCCCACCAAAAGGAACCCAGGATCCTAGAAATATGACAGGTCTGGGGCAAGAAATGTAAAAGGTTAGGCAGGAACTTTTTGTAAAACCGGAAAGCAAAGAAACTATCAAAGATTACTAGGGTTATGTCAATAGCACTCAAGTCTCTAAAGATGGGACAATTTAAGCATAAATGGGGATAAACTGCAAAGGATTGAAATATATCAAATATGTTTAAATGTGCAAGGTTATAATGATACCCAAAGCAAAACAAACCTTGTTGGTCACCTTTCGAGGATGCTAAGAAACAAATTCTTTTTTTAAAAATATATCTTTATTATTATAATTATTATTTAAATATATCTTTATTGATTTCAGAGAGAGGAAGGAAGAGGGAAAGAGAGAGATAGAAACATCAGTGATGAGAGAGTCATTGACCTGCTGCCTCCTGAACACCCTCTACTGGGAATGGAGCCCACAACCCGAGCATGTGCCCTGACCGGGAATTGAACCCCAATCTCCTGGATCCTAGGTCAATGCTCAACCGCTGAGCCGTGCTGGTTGGGCAACAAACTCATTTTTAAGATTTATAAATCAAGAGAAACATTTACCTTCCCTTTCCTTTAAGAATTGAACCCCAGGGTATTATGCTAAGTGAGGTAAGTCAGAGAAAAATGAATACCGTATGATTGCATTTATATGTGGAATCTAAAAAACAAAATAAATGAGCAAACAAAACAGAAACAGACTTAAAGATACAAAGAACAGACTGATGGTTGCCAAATGGGAGGGGGTAGGGGAATTGGGTGAAAAAGGTGAAGGGATTAAGACGTACAAACTGGGCCCAGGCGGCGTGGCTCAGCCATTGAGCATCAACCTATGATCCAGGAGATCACAGTTGGATTCCAGATTGTGGGCTCCATCCCCAGTAGGAGGCATGCAGGAGGCAGCCAATCAATGACTCTCTCAACACTGATGTTTTTCTCTCTCTCTCTCTCCCTCTCACTTTTCTATGATATGGCACTTAACATTTAGCTAATATAACGAATCTTCATTTAAAGATAAAATTTAGCAGAACATTCTATAATGCATAGTGATGATGCTTGTGCAACATTGTGATGCACTTAATGCCACTGAATTATACATCTAAAAGTAGTTAAGCCCGGCCGGGCATGGCTCAGTGGTTGAGATTTGACCTAGGATCCAGGAGATCGCAGTTCGATTCCCTGTCAGGGCACATGCATGGTGCCAGGTGGGTAATGGAAACATCAGGGGAGAACATTTTGTAAAGTATAAGATTGTCTAACCACTATTCTGTATACCTAAAACTAATACAACATAATATTGAATATAAACTGTAAATAAAAAATAAAATTTTAATTTTATAAATTAAGAAAAAAGAACTGAACCTCAGAGTAACCAAATAATTATAAAATACTCCAGCTCACAAATGAAGAAAGTGGTAGAATATAAAATGTTGTCATTTTGCAAAACTTATTGAATGAATGAATTTAATCAGCTCTGTCCAGTGCAGTAGCCACATCCACCTGTGGCTATTTAAATTTAATTAATTAAATTTAAAATTTCATTTCTCAGTCACACAAGTCACATTTCAAGCACATGTGGCTAGATTTGGACAGTGTAGATACAGAATATTTCTATCATCACAGTTTTAACAGATATCATTAAGATAATGATCATCAAGGGCTGCTAATACTACAAAAAGAGAGAGAACCATGGTACTAATGCATAGAAATATAAAACACCACCATCTCTGAAGTAATCTTAGGGGGGAAAAAAGGAAAACTGAGAGTGCAAAGACGCCTGCTAAGCACCATAGGGGAGATGTATTCAGCAAGAAGCAAAGTGTAGGAAACTATACAAAAATAAATTGCAATAAAAGAGAGACGGGGAAGGAGGAAGGCAGGAAGAGGGAGAGGAAGAGGTGGGGGTGGAGTTAGAGGGGAGGAGGGCTCTACAGGGACACGTAACCAATCAGTACATAGACTGTTATTGCTTGGGACTTGATTCCAAAAAAATTTTTCAAAACCCTTCAAATAATTGGGAAAATCTAAACACTGAATGGATATTTGCTTTTTTTGAAGAAGTATTAATTTTTTGACATGTGAGATTGTTTTTAAAAAGGGAGTTTATCTTTTAGAAACCTCACCAAAATATTTGTAATACAGGGATGTGGGGTGTGGGGGGGAGGAAAGGTGACAGAAAAGGAATATAGTGGGAATATAGAGGAAACCAGGTTGCCGAGAGTTGATAATCACTGAAACTAGATGAGAGATACTTGGGTGTTCATGATGCCATTCTACTTTTGTATGTTTGAATTTTGTCAAAATGAAAAGTAAAGATTTCGCATTAAATCTAAAACATTACTGAAATGAGTGGACTTCAAAATCCCTTTTTGGCCACTCATTTTTAGAATGCTACACATCTTACAATATTTAGCGTAGTTCATAAGCAAAACTCCCTTCTTTTGTGTATATGTATGCGTATGTATACATTTATAAGATATGTCACTTAGAAGATAGTGTTTCTACTGGCATTGATTAAAGCTCATTCAAGAAAGTTTTACTGGATGCCTACTGCAAATAAAGCAAACATTGCACTTTTTGAAAAAGCACCTTTTAAAAAGGCTTGAATTTTTATAATATTGAAATTATTTTTAAAAGTTTACTTAATTATTTTCTGAAATATGAGAAATGACTGGATTTTCTGTTAGCTTAATGGTTAATTTTAGTGAATATCAATCACTTCTCAGGCTTGTGAGAACAGATTTCTAAGCCCAACCCCAAATATATATTTGTAGGTCTGGAGCAGAGCCTGAGAATTTGCATTCCTAGCCAACTTCTTTAGTAATGATGATCTTCTGGTCCAGGGACCACACTTTGAAAACCACTGTGTTAACCTATACCAATTCCAACCACTGAAAACAGGTAATACTGGATATATTACCTGAGTTAGTCTTCAAACAGGAGGGAGCAGGTCAGGGACAGTGCTCCAGGTAATTCTTCTGTTCTGGCACTGTTTTCTTCCTTATTACATAGCTACAGAAGACAGGGCCCAAGAAAGTATGGGTTTATTTTTTTTACTAATAACCCAGGGTTTTCTACTCAACTTGTTTATAACCCAGTACTAATATGAATAATCTCAACTCTAATAAAACATAAGCAGAAGACATTAAAAAACAAACAAACATCAAAGCCTGAAAGTAACTGAAAAATAACTCGGCACATATACCTGCCCTACAAACACAAACTACCATCAACATCTATAAGAAATACCCACAATACTGTCAAGTTTCTGTAGCAGGGTCAGCATACAGATCCCTACTTATCATTATAAAATTTTTCACTTGACCAATAACAATCTTGAGGCAGTTTGAAGAACCACAATATATGGACAGTCCCAGATTTTTAATTTCTGCAAAGTGAATTGTTTTATCTCTATACCAGAAAATAACTATGATTTTAAATTTTGTTTCTTACAGGGGAAGGTTCGAGATTATTTCTGCTAAATTAGACTGGTGCCTTAGAAATTTAAGAAAATTCAGTATGTTTAGTCTTTCCCAGGTTCCACCAAGCTCCCATTTTGTGCCATACTCATGAGTGCTAAGAAAAACATATTGGAAGTTTTTACTGGAGACGTCAGGATGGTGGAACAGGTAACTGCCTGGACTCACCTCCTCTCACAACCACATAAACATCACGACTAAACTACAGAAACAAACATTATTCGGAACTGCCTGAAATCTAGATGAATGGAAGTCCTACAACTAGGGAATTAAAGAAGAAGCCACAAGGTAGCTCCCATAACACTGTCAGCTGATTTCTCAACAGAAACTGCAGGCCAGAAGGCTGTGGCATGAAATATTCAAAGTGATGAAAAGCAAGGACCTACAACTAAGATTGCTCTACCCAGCAAAGCTATCATTTAGAATGGAAGGTCAGATAAAGGGCTTCTCAGACAAGAAAAGGCTAAAGGAGTTCATCACCACCAACCCAGTATTATTTGAAATGTTAAAGGGTCTTCTTGAAGAAAAAAATAAAGATAAAAATATCAACAATAATATGGTAATAAATACATATCTATCAACAATTGAATCTAAAAACATAATAAAATAAATGAACAAGCAGAACAGAAATAGATTCATAGATACAGAGAACATTTTGACAGTTGCAAGAAGGGAAGGAGTTGGACAGATGGGTAAAACAGGTGAAGGAAGAGATTAAGTACAAATTGGTTGTTACAGAATAAACATTGGGAAGCAAAGTACAGCATAGGGAATATAGTCTATAATATTCTAACTATGTATGGTGTCAGATGGGTGGGAAATTCAACAGGTTGATAACTTAGTTATGTAATGTCTAATCACTGGGGTGTAGAGCTGGAACTAATATAATAATGTATGTCAACTGTAATTGAAAAATTAAAAAATGATATAAAAAAATTTTTTCTGTAATAGTCCCCTTTAACATAAGTTTTCTTTAAATACATGTCAAAAAACATTCTTGCTATTAATAACTATCAATTAAATGTTTACTATGTGTTGGGGACTGCAAAATATTGTACACTGTTTCATTTAATACTTTCAACCAATTAAACCCAAATGGTAAGTGTATGCCTCAGTTTACCAATGAAGAAAGTAAGGCTGAGAATTGCTAAATAAATTGTCCAAGATAAAACTAGTAAGTGGTGGATCCGGGATTCAAATCTGGGCTTGTATGCCTACCATCAACTATACCACACTGCCTCTCAACATATATTGAGTCAGTAGTATCTACAATTTATTGACTTTTCAAATGTTCGGTATTGTGCTAAATAGTTTACATTACTTCACTCAAACCTCTCAAAATTCTATGTGAGTCTTCATTTTACCAAGAGGACATTCACACTATGAGAAGTTTCAAGGAACTTGCCAAAAGGTCAGACGTGTAATAGTGGGGGAGCCAGGATATGAACCTTGATATTACTCCAAAGCTCATACTGTTTTCAGCTAGTTCACTTATTTCCCTAAAGTAGCCTCCCATATAGGTATATTTCTAACTTGCATACACAGAATCTGATACATACTTCAGCTGTGGTTGAGACTGATTGTCATAGGTTTTAATATTAACTTTATTAGTTCAGCATGCTGTGTTGAATCATATTAAGCTTTAATTTAGTTCAATACCCCAGTTTTCAGTTTAATTTGTAATTAAATCTGGTCTCTAAATCAGGTTGCCCTCACTCTACTCTTGGCTGATTTTGAAACTAAGCGTACATTTATATTCTGCTACTTTTTTTTTATTGTGGTAACATATACATAAAATTTATCATTTTAACTACCTTTAGATGTATAATTCAGTGGCACTAAGTGCATCACAATGTTGCACAAGCATCATCACTGTGCATTATAGGATGTTCTGCTAAATTTAATCTTTAAATTAAGATTCATTGTATTAGCTAAATGTTAAGTGCCGTATCTCAGAAAAGTATAAAGAAAATTTTTAATGTGTTATCACTGATGAAACCATTGTGTTCGTACTACTGATGAAATTGTATTAAATGGAACCTTGAAACACTCTACCAAAGACCTCCTTCCAGGTCAACATGTATAATTAATGAAACACTCTTTAAGTGTCAAATGCCTTGTACAGACACAAGCATTCTAAGTGTATGCCTTTTCCTGTTCACAAGCCATCCTTCTTCTACAGATTGAAATGATTTTCTATATACATATATTTATACTTAACTTCATTTTTTTGGCTTCCAATGATTTATTCATTTTTTAAAATTAGTTCTTAGTGAACCTATGCTGGCTACTTATTTAGGAAAACATTTTTCCCTAAATGTTTATCATCTCTGGACACTTAACTTTTAAGTTTCTGTAAGTACCAAAAGGGCTGTTTAATTTAATGTTGCCTTTGATAGTAATTTGAAATTAGATTTGGCCAGTCCTTGATTACTATTTAGTATTAAACTGAATAACCTCAAATATAAGAATATATTTTATTTTTTTTAATTTTTTATTTACTGATTTTTTTTTTTTAAAGAGAGAGAGGAAGTTGGGAGGGGGGAGAGATGTTATTCCACTTATTTACGCATTCATTGGTTGCTTCTTGTATGCGCCCTCACCAGATATCGAACCCACAACCTTGGTGTATGCGGACGACATTCTAACCAATTGAGCTACCTGGCCAGGACATATAAGAAAATACTTTATAAATATACTTTAGAAAAGGTGTACCTTAATAAAAAACTAGATATAAAAACACTGTCTAAATTCTTCAAGGTTTATTTTGAGATTCATTATCCCAGCCTCCTAATGGTATTAACATCTATAGTATTAACAAAACAGACTAGGTGGTGAGGAACTTGACAATGAGTTTTGTAATTGAAAATATACTTTATAAATAAAAGCTGGTATGGTGTTCACATCATATTCTTTTCTTCATTGTTTACTAAATTTAAAAAACTTAAAGATAACCTGGACTTGCTTATCAAATGCTTAGGCTACGAAGTAAGTGTCAACACAAAAAAAAAGGTCAACTTTCGAGAGACAGTTAAAACAGTACTACTTTATACAGCAAGTATATAAACAGTACAGGAAGGTTTTTCCAGCAAGCATTATTAATCCATCATGAATCTAGTGATGTCTGTACTATACACCATGATTTCATACCAGTGAAAGGTAAAATAAAGGTCCGCCCAGAAAATAGCTTTCAGTGCCTGTCACACTTGAGCAGAACCAAACTATAGGACTGTGTAACCCAGCTCATCAAAGTTTTCACACACCTAATTAGAAGCTTCAGAGAAGGTGGAAATACATTAAAACTCAAACACTGTTCTCCTAGCGCCTCAATAGTTTATTGGTAGTCATTATGCACATTTCTATAAATATAAACATTCTAAGTGACTGTCACTAGTGCAGGTACATTTAACATATGAAAGCTCCACAGGAAGCTACTTCATTTTGTGTGTAACAAGAATCAAGTCTCCAAAACTCAGCTGTGCCACAACCGCCCCCCCCCCCCCCCCAGAAAAAACAAAACCAGACACCTTGCTAACAAAGTGAATTTCTTTTGGTTATCTTCACTACAAATAACTGTTGGCTTCACACGTAGAAATTATGTTGACTTGTTCATATATGATCACTGGAAGCTAAGTCTTTGCCTGTAGATAAGAATTAGATAAAGGTTCCCCCACCCTTTTAATTTATAAAGGATTTTTGGATTCCAATGTAAACAGCACCAGTGAATTTTCACAAAATACAGCTTTGCTACTTTCCCCTTCATTTTCTATAATCGTAAATTCTTTTCTGCAGTACTGTATCATTTCTTCCTACCTTATAATCAGGACTGGACTGCCTGTGTAACACTGTTGAGTTTGTAAACAAAAAATTAAAGCTCAAAACGCCATATAAGATATCTCTTACATTTTCACCCCACAGTGCATCAGGTGCTGTTTGTTTATAAAGCTTTTGCTCCTTTCAAAACACTACAAAAATATATGAAAGACCACATCTGTGTTTAGCCAGCAAATATTAATAAAACATTTTACAACTGGAATACTTTAGAGATCATGTATTGTAATTACATCCTGTCTGAATTCATCAATTGCTTTCTTCATAAATCCAGACATACACCCAAACATATGCATTTATGATTAGTCTACATGCCCAAGTTTACTATATGAAAGAGTTAAGTAAATTATTTTAGGTTTTCCAAGTGAAAGTGCTTCTGATAACAAACTATTCCTAAATCCCAAAAAAGGTGTTTTAAACCTGTGTAGAAAGATGTATAGCTATTTCTAAAAAGTAGAAGACTACACACCAAAACATGCTTTGTTGGGAAAACTAATCCATGCACTTGAATATGCCCCAAATACCTTATCTCTATTATTTTAAGTTAGACCAACTTAAACATTGTCTAGAAATAAGACAGCATTACATTATTTGATTGCAGAAAATGCCAAAATTCATTTGGCCAAAACTTAAAAAACCAAACACTTCCTCCTTGTCCCTTACTGGGTGGACCAATGTGATCAATATAACTGTCTATATATTAATCTACCTTAACATTTCCATTCATTAGCATTTTAGCTTAACATACATACAAAGCCTTGTAAGCAATTTCCTTCAAAGGCATCCCCCAAGAAGACATAGGCACAAAACACTAGGCAGACATTCTTCAAAGTTTTATTTCACTAACTTCAGGTCAAATTTCCACAACTGTTTTCTGGTCAAGTTACTATCCTTGCTTGGCTTCCCGAAATGGTAGTACCAAAAGATTTGTGGGGTGGGGGGGAGAGACCATTTAAGAAGCACTGCACTTGCTCATCTAACTGTTCAACAAAACAAAGCTTCAACAGCATCCAGGAGGGCAAGCAGGCAAACCAGGCTGTGGACACTCTTCCATTTGTCAAAATCAGACCAGAGAAAATCTACTCCACACAGATAATGAAAGGTATCACCATTCATCTTTTCTTTTTTTGTTGCCGCAACATTTTTCTTCTTTTAATTATCATATCATGTAGTTTCTCAAGTCCTTCCTTCAGTCCATCTCCTATGATTGCGCAGGTGGGCTGCAAATGCCAGGGAGTTGATGAGCTCAGTTCACCCATTGCTAACAATTTCTCAATTTCTGAGAGAGACAATGAGTTCCTCAGGTCCTGTTTGTTAGCAACTATAAGTACAGGGACTCCTTGATTTTCTGATATCCTAGTTATTTTATGGAGTTCAGTTTTCGCTTCTTCCATCCTTTCAACATCAACAGAGTCCACAACAAACACAATGCCATCTGTGCACCTGGTGTATGACTTCCACAGTGGTCTTAATTTCTCCTGACCACCTACATCCCAGAAGTGAAACGTGACTGTTTTAGAATTTCCCAAGGTTACCTTAATTTTCTCGGTGTTAAATCCTTTGGTAGGTACGGTATTCACAAACTCGTTGAACTGCAGCCTGTATAATACAGTTGTTTTTCCAGCACAGTCCAAACCCAGGATAACAATGTGATAGGACTGAAAGGAAGGCAGGCTGGACAGGATAGAAGTTTGGTCTGACAGTCCATTCCCCATTTCCAATTGCAAGTAAGTGCTCCGAATGGAAATGCTTTTCTTCTTACTGCTTTACTTCTCTCCTTAGGGGATCCAGCTACAAGACTGTGGAGGGGGAAAATGAATAAGTTATTCTTGTGAAATAATAACACTGCTTTTCTCTCTTTGAGCTAAAATAAGCAACAGGAGGAACTTGATAAATAAACTTGCTTGAGTAAACCAACCTAATGACAACGCAATCCGAGGCAAAAGAGAGAACAATCACTGTGATTGAAATTCTTTAACATTCGGTGACGCTGCAGTAGTGTGTACTTTTCTCTACACCCTCGACACCCCAAACCTCAACGACTTCATTCCAGGGACAACCTAGTGGCCAGCAGCCCAGGTCGCAGTAATCGTACAAGCGCCTCTTTTGGCAGAAGACGCAACACATAACCCGATCTTGAGGAGCTAATTCCACATATGCAACAGCACGCCCAAGGTCACCGGGACCCTCCTCCCACCTGCGCACACGCCCCAAAGAGACCTGCACGGCTTACCTCCGGAACGGGAGCCTCCGCAGGAGAAAGCATTGGAAGGCGTTTCGAGGCGGCGGTGAGACGACCCGCAGCTCCGCTCAGCTCCGCCGTCCACGCAGCTCTGGCGCTGGCAGCACTGAAACCGTGGTTTCAGGCTCGGACCACGCCCACCCCTCACGCCCCACCCCCGAGCCCCAATCCCATTGGCCACCCGCCTGGGCTAGTCCGCGCTAGGCCCGCCCCCGCGCGCTACCCCGGGAGAGTCGCGGCCGCTCCCAGCGCGGCGGAGCCGGGCTCTCCTTAGGGCCGCGGGCACCACCTGTTGCCCTCGAGTTGGAAATCCAGGCGCCCGCGGAGGGAGCCGGGCGGCCCCTGCAGGGCGGGGGAGCCGCGGCCGGTCGGCGAGGCGCCGGCCCGCCCCCTCCGCACGCCTGGGCGCACCTGCAGCGCGGCCCACGGGCGCCACGCCGCGGCTCTCACATCCGGGGCCCGCGGGCGCCGCCGGCGCGTTAACCCTTTGCCCGCTGGCGGGAGGGAGCTCCCCGCGGCCGTGGCGGCTCCCAGTCCAGAAAGCCCCGACCCGCGCCACCCGCGGGAGCAGCCCCGCCATCCCCGCACCTCGCCCTCCGCCCCGGCGGGCAAGTCTGCCTCGGCAGGGCGTGGCCACACCAGCCGCCCGCCCCGCAGCTTCTCACCTGACTAGCCTTCCGCGTCTCGTCCTTGATCCCACATCGCTCGCAGCCGCTCGGGAGCGCGCTGGTACCTGCCGGAGGCCACCGGCGAGGCCCGGGCGGTGGCAGGGGACCAGACGCCGCTTGGAGGTGCCGAGCGGGCGCCGCGCGCCAGGCCGCCCTAACGGTGCTCGGCCGCCCGCTGCCCGAGCGCGTCGCGGCCCCGCCCCCTCCGTCGGGGCGCCGGCCAGTAGGGGGCGTGCGGGAGCCCGGTCTCCTAGCAACCACAAAACAAGGTCACGTTCGAACCCGCCCGCAGCTGGCGGGCGGAGGGCGAGCGCGGGTGGGGCTTCCGGAGTCGGCCGCGGGAGCCGTTGCTTTCCGCGGCGGGCCGCTCGCTGCGGGCGGGCCCCGCCCGTGCCCCACCCCGCGCCGTCTCTCTGTGACGCAGTCGGGGATTCTGGAGAACGACGGGCGGGCGGTCCCCTGTGTAACGGGCGGCGGGGACGTGCTTCTCAGCCGCAGACGCGAGCGGCTGGACCGGACGGGCGTCTGAAACGCTCCTTCCTTTTGCAAAGCAAATAAATACTCGCCCTTCCACCTGATCCCTGCAACATCTCCGTGACGTCGCGACGGGTAGAAATATCCCGGTGTTATGCATGAGGAAATACACCGAACGATTAAATGGCTGCTTCTAATGGCCCAAGGAAAATTCGTGGTGTTCCTGGAACTTAATTTTGAAGTCTGCTAGTCATTAAATGCATAATACCTTCTATTGGATGAGTCTGACTAAATGCAATTATTATGCACGTGACCCATAAATTTGCAAATATTTATTGAACACCTAGTAGGCAGCAGGAACAATTCTAAGTGCTTGGGCAAATGGTGAGCAAATGCAGGCGCTTTCTCTGCTCTCGTGGGATACTGGAGTTTTGTGGAAGAAAAAAAGTAAATAGATTTCCACATGAATAAATTTAATCACAGAATGTGATTGTTGATCATTTCAGGGTCTTTGGGACAACAGAGAAGGAAGGGCACTTAAAGTTTTGGGAAGGAGTAAATGAACAAGCATCTTTTTGATGAAGGTTGTAAGTTTGGAACTTGGAAGAACCTACATGGTGCACTTTATTTTTAAAAATTTGCACTTTTAAATATGGATTGAAATGTCCTCAAAAAATGTCCTGATTTTTCTCAAGACCATTATCACTAGTGATATTTATTTCCTTTATGGCTAGCATACGAACAGTACTTTTCCTACTCGATTTTAAATAATAACTGACATAGAGCCTAAGGACTAGCACAATGCTATTTCCAAGACAGCCATGCTAATTTTGGAAATAAAGCTAGAAGTCTCAAATTGCATATTTTACCAATTTATTTATTGAATCCAGTATGAGCTAAGGCTTGCCTTGTTAGTAATCATTGTGGAATTTTATCAGCCATTTACGATAATCCGCAAGCAAGTGATAAAGGGCTTAATGCAATGACTAGTCCCCTTTTCTTGGAAATTAGGATTCATTATTAAACGGGGAAAATTTGCAAGTTCTCATTAAATCAAGACTTAAGAGCATGATTCAATGACAGCTTTCTGTCTACAACAGCCTTGAAATCAAGGAGGTCTTTCCCATATTCGTTGCAGTGGCACATTTCTACAGAGACTTCCTTGGAGCAAAAGGATGAGGCAGGAAAATACTGAGCCCTTCCAGCCTCGCAGAATCACCTTCACTGAGCTGCACTTTCACGTCAGAACCAAGCTTATAATAGCGCAGGGGATGGCAAATTACAGTCTGAGAGCCAAATTCAACAGATAAGAATGGCTTTTACATGTTTAAAGGGCTGCAGCAGAAGAGAGAAGAATATGTGTTAGAGACCATCTGTGGCCCACAAAACCTGAAAATACTTGCTCTCTGCCTCTTCATAGGAAAATAATACTCCTGCTCTATGAGCAATAACAATCATATAAACTGCAACAAATGATATAAAAAGTGATGAAATTTGTGAAATACGCTGTCTACTTTGTAGCACAATGTTCCTGTAGAGGGCCCATTCAGATACTTTATTTAGATGCTATGCCAGGAAAATGTTCCCTTTAGGCTATTATTTCATGCTGAGGAGCTCAGGGAACTCACAGGGATTCTCTAGGATAGTTTAAGTTTTTGAGGGAAATGCAGTGCCATCTGTAGGACCTTTTAAAAACTACAACTATTGAGATGTCTGGATCTATCTACTTAAATGGAACCTTGGAGTATTTCTTTTGGCCTGAGTCACCATGAAAAAAAAATTACTGAGACACTAAGGACTCTGCAAAACTCTGTCTTTACCTCTGCTTTTCCAAACTTGGCTACTAATGAGAATCACCTGGTAGTGTCTATAAAATTATAGATTCCTGGTCCCCATTCCAGACCTGCCAAATCAGAATCATCAGGGAAGGCGCTAGCCATCTGTATTTTCAACAAATATCCCAGGTAATTAATGATTCAACATTCTGAGAAAATGGATAAGTTTTCTCCTTTCAAAAAGACATAATCTGATTAAAAACTGGGCTAAGGACCTGAATAGATATTTTTCCAAGGAAGACATAAAAATAGCCATCAGTTACATGAAAAGGTGCTCAGTATCACTAATCAGGGAAATGCAAATCAAAACCACAATGAGATGTCCCCTCACTCCTGTTAGAATGGTTGTTTTGAAAAAGATGGGATGTTGTAAAGGATGCATAGAAAAGGGAATCCCTGTGTATTGTTGGTTTTCCACTATGGAAAACAGTATATAGGTTCCTCAAAAAATTTAAAATAGATATACCTTATGACCCAGCAATCCCACTTCTGGGTATATATTTGAAGGAAATGAAATCACCACCTTAAGAGATACATGCACCACCATGTTTATTGCAGCATTATTCACAATACACAAGACATGGAAACAACCGAAGTGTCAAAGGATGTTTGGATAAAGAAGTTGTGGGATGTATACACACACACACACACACACACACACACACACACACACATAATGGAATATTATTCAGCCTTGAAAAAGAAGAAAACTATTTGCAAAAAGATGGATAAACCTAAACCTGGAGATCATTATGCTAAATTAGACACAAGCAAACACCGCATATCACCTGTATCTTAATCTTAAAAAAATGAACTCATAGAATCAGAGAGTAGAATAGTGGTTGCCAAGGGTTGGGGAGAAGGGGAAATGGGGAGATACCAGTCAAGCCATATGTGGTTATAAACTTCCCATGATAAGGTGCATCATGGTGACTATAGTGAACAACACTGCATTGTTATTTGAAAGATGCAAAGAGAGTAGATCTTAAATGTTGTCACCAAACAGACACACAAATGGTAACTGTGAGATGACGGATGTTTGAACTCACCTTACTGTGGTAATCACAATAAATACATATATCAAATCACCATGTTGTATACTTTAAACTTACACAATGTTGCATGTCAATTACATCTCAGGAGAGCTGGGGGAGAAATGTGCTATAACAAGGCGTTTTCCTGGGCCTTTTGATAGAATGATACAAGAAAAATGGATGCATTTTATGTCTCTGAGGTGTATCACTATCATTCATACTCACGGTAATGTATTCATGCTTCATTACCTTATAATCAGAAAGTGTTTTTGAGCCGGACCCCTTTCTAATTGCCTCTTGTACTCATCTGCCAAATACCCAGCATGTTCAACACTTAATTATCGCTTCATTATCACTCCTGCTAAACATGGCCCTCCTCTTTCAGTCCCTGTTTTGGTTGATGGTAATTCATTTAATAGCCTCAAGTAGAAACCTCCATCACTTTAGAGATTATCTTATACCCCACTCAGGGTGGAGGCCCCACTGTCTCTTTAATCCATTCTTCCCTACATCCCATTTCCACTATTACATTTGGTTCTCACGATGTCTCCCCCAAACCAGTTAATTCACTTTCTGACAGATTTTTCAGTTAATAGGCATCGGCACTGGGATTTGTCCCCTACGTCTCGCAGCGGTCTGATCTCTTAGTCATTACCCTCTAGGGAGTCCACATTTAGGTTAATTTGCTTTGATTCACCACAGCATAAAGCCGGGGCACAATTTTTGACAAATCTGTAAAAAGAGGTTGTCAGAAGGGAAGTACAATCCAAAATTCATTTGGAATGACTCTAGGTAAGAATGCACTGAAAACGCACGAGCACAGCCCTCCTCACGAAGGCCACTCCACGCAGTTTCAAGCCACAGGACGGTCTGTCCCTTCCCCTGGGGGGCGGAGGCCTTCAGGCCACCTGGACAGAGGCCCGGGGGTAGGAAGGTGACACCACGGTCCGTACAGGGCCTGCTGTCTGTGTCCCGGTTCCTGGCCTTGGACCTGCGTCTTCTGGAGCGAGTGACAGGGAGAGTGTCCAGGCCAACAGGGCCCCACGAAGGCTGTTACATCAGAAGAGTCGAGCCCCGATCCATCTCAGTCTGCCGGGCCTTCTGTGTTATGTTTGATTTCGCAGCCCAGTTCTGCCCGACCCTTTTTTACGTTTCTGTCTCCTACCATGAACATTTTAATGACCTGTGACCCAGGTTTCATGTCCTCTGGTTGGAGCGCTCCAAGACTCAGTTTGTAGGTCTCCTCCGGCACCAAGGTTTTAAAAATCCTTTACTCTCCCAAATTTGTCTCTAAACCTGGGCCTCTTCCCTGAACCCCACAACTGAATATAAGCACCTTTCACGCGTCCTGAACCGACTCCTCAGGCTCGGCATCTCTCATCCTAAACAGCGGCAACCCCATTTACCTACTTACTCAGGGCAAGAGCCGAGGACCCGGCCTCACACACCACATCTCAGACCTGACCCCTTCTCACCACCCGGCGGCTGTCATTTCTAGTTCATGCCCGTGGTGTCCCTGTCCTCTCAGGCAGTCCCTCCGCTTCTGGGGGAAAGCGGTTCGCCCAGGCTCTTTCCTGAGGGAGGCCTTCCCTGACCATCGTGCCTAAAGTATCTGCCCTGCCCTCCCTTCCCTGCCACCCCTCTCTGTCCTGTGCTCCGCTTTCTTTCTGAAGAAATACCCGGTCTAATGTGCATGTGTTTCCTGTGTGCCCTCACTAGCTGGCCCCTCCTTTCCATGGTAAGTTCTAGCAGGCGGGATAGCGTCAATCGCGTGCTGCACCTAGCAGGAGCTCGGCTCTTCTATTCAATGAATGTCTAATATTCTAAGAATAACTGCTCAGATAGGAGCCCGAAGATCTCCACAAAAACAAGTGATCATTTTAAAGGAGCAATTCCGAGGCCTGGCCGGGTGGCTCAGTTGGTCAGAGCAACATCCCCATAGGCCGAGGTTGTGGGTTCACTCTCTGACCAGGGCACATAAGAGGCAGCCCATGAACGCAGAGGTAAGTGGAACCACAAATCAGTGTTTCTTTCTCTTTCTCTCTCTGCTTGCCTCTCTCTAAAATCAATGAATAAAAAAAATGTTTTAAATAAATAATTCCATTCAGAAAAAAACAAACAAATGACTTGCATCTATTTATTCTTAAATAGGCAACAAATCCTGTAGAGACAGCTTTGAATTCGACTTTGCCACAAAATAGAACGCTTAGCTGCTCGGTGTAAAATATCTGCGTTACATTTAACAGTTATTGTAGTATTTCTAAGACTAATCATCAGGTGGTTTCTATGTTTTTATTATTAATGAACCTGTTCAAGTGGTTTTCTCAATCCCAAGAGCAGGAGGGTACAATGTAGTATTCAGATCTTCACAACTTTTGAGGCAGAAACATTGTAATTTTGAGAATAACCATTTTCCTCTACCGTCAAACCATCCGCGTGTCAAATATTTTAGTTCAAGTTTCAGCCAAGTTTTTCTGTTAAGCTTTTCCCTTTTTTGTTTCTGTTTTCTCCCATGCTTGTTTCTTTGTTTTATTAGTGGCGGTCACCCTGTGGCGGGGGCGGGGTGGCAGTTATCAGACTGGAGGTACACGGTTGACACTCTCACACTGTTCTTCTAGATAAGAAAAACATTATCACCACAAGTCGGGAAGAGACAGAAACTCCCCCTTTCAGTTTCACAACATGTGTCCTTATGCTTTTAACGCGAAGGGCTCCTATAAGCCTGGTATAAGATATGTAACATCCGTTCTTGAAATGACTCTTCAGAACAACCACATATAATAACAAGCGCTCCCTCTTTTGTCAAACACAATAAAGGGATTAGATAACTAATTTCAACTTCCTTAATCTAAACCAGACATCTGTATAGTTAGTGAGGGAAATTTAGTTATTACTCAAAATAGAATTGATATCATAGTGCTTTTGGATGTTTAAATGAAGATAAAACTACATTTTAAAGTCTAATAAAATGGTACAAAGTAGAAATATTGTCTTAAATACTCCCCCATTATTAAAGAATTTCTAACAAACAAAGTTTGTGAACATATGTAAAACAAACAAACAATAGATTAGGTCTCAATTTAATTAGGACAATTTAGAAAGACTATGGCCTAACATCCTAGGGAAAATAATAAGAGAAAGTTGTATCACATTTCTTTTAATCCCACTTTACTCATTTATTAATTCACTTTAAAAATTTTCGCAAATATTTTGTCAAGCAGTAGGCTAGTCCTGGAAAAGATATTTAGAAACTGCAACTTGACCTTTACCCTAATTAGTGTGTTTGTGTACAATGGTGTTGGAGTTGACCAGGTGATAGTCTGGAAGAAAGACAAAGGATAAGTCAAGTAACTCAATATATTTTACTAATCCTGAGAAAGGAATAACTAATTATGATGGTGAATCATGTAATAAACTACTTTCATCACCTTATTTAAGGAAAGCTTGGACTTTGGGTTATTGTAAAATTGTAAGTCAGGCGGAAACTTCGCTTCCATCCCATGAGTTGTTATGTACTGATGAAAAGCAACATGCTTTACTAGAAACTTTGTTCTTGGAAGATGATAAGAAAAGATTATTTAATTAAGAAAAAGACAACAAAGTATGTCACATGTGTTTGACTATCAATATATCTTCATTCTATAAATAACATATTTTGGTTGCCTATAGAGAATATTTAAAAATTTAAATGAGTTTTCTGCTGTGATGCAGAAATATGAATATAATATAAAGAACTTCTGTAATATATGTTTTATTTTAAATTTATACTCATTTATTTTATGGTAAGATTGAGGAAATCTTTGCTCTCATCTGAGGTATAGATTATAATGCTTCAATGCTACCACATACATGTCATCAGTTATTTCACTTTGATGTTTAAGTTGCTGGGCATAGAAAACATTTTTATGGTTAAACACATAAGTAATAGTTGATGCAAGAACATGCATGCAAGATACCATGGTTAATGCTTTTAGATATTTTAGTAGTAAGTGGGTATAAAATGATTCATAAATAAACCTGCCTTCCACAAACTTAGTCTAGAAAACATATGATAACAATAATCCAATAGAGAGAGAGATACGGCTATAGGAGTGGTGCCCGTATGCTGTGAAAGCGTCTGAAGACATGGGTTTACTTTAATCAGGGAGAGCAGTCGCCACCCTGGCGCAGGGGACTGCTGCTCGGTTTCCTATACAAGGCGGCTCAGTGTGTGTCGGTATCGTGACCTGTGAGTACAGGACTCAAAGGGGGCTGGGGCGGAGGCTGAGGCATTGCCACTGTTGGGCCGCGCTGGTCAGTATGGCCAAGTGGCTGACGCATGGGTGCCGCCTTGGCCAGCAGGGTGCGCTGTGGAAGCAGCCAGGCTGACGGGAGAGCTGGGACGGGGTGGGCAGGGCGCCCCCTGGCGGTGGTGCAGGGTCGACTCCAACAGAACCCGAATTCTCGCATGTTCTGCTGCTTAGTCCAGCCCCTGGCAACTGACGGGCAGGCAGAAAACATCTGTAGCATGAATAAGTGAGCAAATTAAGTGTGTTTAGAGTCTGTGTGCCCCGTTTCCTCCTTGAGTTTTCTGGGGCAGGGGGGGAATTGACTAAAGTTACTTTATGCACAACACCAGTAATTGTTAGATAAAACAATACTCTATCCATATGTTACTTTTATTTTTTAGCTTCCTGAAGGTCACAGAACTTATTAAATCCACTGTATTTTAGTCATAAGTAATGAGAATTTAAAAATTATCTATAGGTACTGAATATTTTTGGTGTGAACCAGGTAAACTGAGCAAAGATACTTCATAATTTCTGAGCTTCCATTGAAGAAAAAGAGAGCATTACTGTCTATTTTCAAGGAATTTAATGAGAACACTGAACCCAAAATTTGATATTTCATAAGTCATGTGCATTTTTATAAATATCAGTGTTTGTTAAATAAGTTAATAAAGAACATTTACAGTTTATAAAGTTACTTTAAAAGAAGTTTTCCTTATTTATCAATTCTCCTCCTACTGCCTTATAAGGAAAGCAAGATCTGTGGGACTCATTTCAATTTTGTAGCTGGAGAAACTGAGGCTCCATGAAGTTAAGTGACCTGTTGGCTGAGGGTCACTAGGCTGGTGTTTTGGAGGTGTAACTTGGCTGACGCCGAGGAAGAGCGTCACGGTGACCACATGCTGACTCCCCCTGGGGTGTGGAGTGTGGAAGATGAAAGAGATTCTTTCATAAGGTTTCCACTATAACAGTTTAGGGCAGTAAAAAATATGAAAGAGCACTATGTCCTTGCTTTAAAAGTACATTTCCTGTTTTTAGCACAATAATCCCTCAGTATGCTTCATTTATCACAAGAATATAATATTTAAGGATTAATAGCTATCAGTCTGGAATGTATTGAGAACTGGCAGCAAATTTATGTTCTCAATCCAAATGGATTTTATGGTCCTAGGACATAGCCAGATGTAGTTTCAAAATCAGGGAAGGAAATAAGTTTAAAGTTTAACCTTCACACAAAAATAACTAGTGTTGGGGGGCTGCCCTGCTATCTTCTATTTAAAGATAAAACTGCCTTTTAATAGAAAATTGGGGGTTTTCCTAGTGCCCCCATGATCATCACACATTAAAGCAATGGGTCTTCCTATTTTATTTGGAATAGTAATTTTCTGTGATATAAACGGAAAGCATGCTGGACGTTTGGTGAAACTTAGAGTCAATATGCTTCTTCAGGAACCTAAAATTAAATCAGTCAGATATTCAGACTGGGAAAACACCTGTTTTAAATCATAGCTTAAGACATTAGATAGAATTGTTGTACTAATGCCTATTCTCAAATATTTTTATCATTCTGAAATTAAACTTGTCTCCAAGATATCCTAAACCCTAAATATAATAAGCAACATTGTTTCAGGAAAAATATGAAATATTAGAAAGCTGTGTGTTGAATAATTAAAAGACAGTAGCATTCAATTTGAAATCCTGATCTATATAAAATAGTTTGTGATATAGACCAAAAAACAAACAAAAAAAAACTCAATCCCACTATTTTAGTCTTATACTGTAACAAAACTTTGTTTCATTCTAAAACAGGTGTACGGAAAAAGTATAAATGATCCATCAGAATATTTTAGGATGACTACAGACGTGTGTGTGTGTGTGTGTGTGTGTGTGTGTGTGTGTGTGTGTGTTAAAATCTGACCATAAGAACAAGAGTTGCTAAACTATTAGTATCAAAAGATCAACTTAAAATGTAATGTTGGTATCTAAGAAAAATGTAATGTTTTGTATCTAAGACTAAAATTATAATTATTTCTTAGTTCTGTTTATTTGTATCTATAAATGGTAAACATAAATAACAAGTGCTGGCAAGAATGTAGAGAACAGGGAACCCTTCTGCACTGCTGGTAGGGATGTAAATTGGTGCAGTCACTATGGAAAACAGTATGGAGGCTCCTCAAAAATTAAAAATAGAACTACCATATATATGATCCAGCATTTCCACTTCTGGGTATTTATCTGAAGAAAACAAAAACCACTAACTTGAAAAGATATATGCACTCTCATGTTTATTGTAGCATTATTTACAGGAGCCAAGGTAGGGAAACAACTTAAGTGTCCATTGATGGATGAATGGATAAAGAATTCTTGGTATATATATATACAATGGCATATTTTTCAGCCATAAAGAAGAGTGAAATCTTGCCATTTGCAACAACATAGATGTACCTCAAGGGTATTATTTTAAGTAAAATAAGTCAGACAGAGAAAGACAAAAACCTTATGATTTCACTTATATGTGGAATCTGAAAACAACCACCACCCACCCCTTTTCCCCCCTAAAAAACAACCAAGATCGTAGATACAGAGAACTGATTGGTTGTCTGACATGGGGACTGGGGGTGGGAGAAATGGGTGAAGTGGGTCATAAAGTAAAAAAAAAAAAAAAGGTAAACATATCTGGAAAATATTAAGAATTTTGTATAGTCTATTGAAAAAGAAAACTTTAAATTATGGACACGGTTAATATTTTCTACTTTCTGTCACCAAATGGACTTTAGATTTCTTTAGTTGGAGGTTAGAGGTGGGCATTGGATTAGCTTGTGATGCAGGAATGAAGGGCAGACTGTAATCGGATCTTCTGAAGTTCATATACAGCTTGAAGCTCACATTGAACTTACAAAATGTAACTGTATGTAATAAAGCAAAAAATATATTTTCCATTTTTTGGAGAAATGGGTATTAAAATCAGGCTTCTAAAATGCAAATACCTTTTAATATTCTGAATACAAAACTACAATTTTCAAAAAACTGAAAATTTTCATTTGTTTAAATTGTATTCAAATATTAAGGAGTATATGACTGAATACAAAACCAGAAGTTTTAATCAATTCTAAGAATATAGAAATATTTTTGTACTAAACCTTATGTGCAACCACTGATGGGAATACAAAATGGTGTGGTTGCTTTGGAAAACTCCCTAGCAGTTCCTCAAAAGGTGAAACATAGAATTACCGTATATGCCAGCAATTCCATTCCTAGGTATATGCCCAAGAGAAGTGCAAACATGATGCTTGTACAGCACTGACTTTACCAAAAATCATTAAATTGGTAAAAATAAATAAATAAATAAAAAGGAGGGGGGCAATATCAATAACTCCAAAACTAATCAGTATATACAAGTAAATCATGTTTCTTTTAGAAAGATTTACACACTCGCCCATGTGCAAGGATATTTAAATCTATGTAGGCTCTTATTTACGTTGTATTCAGAAGAACATTTTGACTGAATTCATTATAGCTCTTTTACTTCAAAGGGAAAATATCATCAGGCTGGAACAGATCTCCTTGAGCTTTTGTATCAAAATATCTGGTCATCTGAAGAGTGACTGACAAGCAAATAATTAACATACGTTGGCTGACTGTTTCCACTTCCACACCCGAGACTCCATGAAACAGCTGAATGCCTTTGAGGGGTTCAGCTTAGAACTGTGTCCACTACGCGCTTTCATCTCACAGATCATCTGCTCCAAATAAGGTATAAAAATTGCACTGCTACCACATAAAAGACGAAATCTAAACAAAGATTAACCAAAGGTATTTGGCAATCCTCTGTGCCAGTGCACAAGGACACAAAGCTCAGTCTTGGCGGCCGTGTGGTACACATTCTAATCCAGGCTGAGCATTCGGACCCCTTACCAAGCCAAACACTCAGGAGACTGGTACGGCTTCGGCGTAAACACAGACAGTGCTCTGTGTATGAATTTCGCTGGCAGCCTGATCTGTATGCCTTGGAAATTAAACAGGCATATGTGCAAAGACAGAGTGTGTCAGTACAAATGTGTCGTATTTATAGACTGCCTTCCTGCCAGCACTGTACTAGGCTCTGGAGGAAATAAAATGCATCACGATACCTATTTATAGGACCATGCAAAAGAAATACAGTAGGTTCTTTAACTATTGTTATAATAGATCTAGCCACATATAATTTTCCTTCATGATGTTAGCCCTACACAAAAACCCTAAAAAAACAACAACCCCTAAACAAATTTAATAAAATACATAGAACACTAGAATTTAAATTTGCTTTGTGTTTCCCTTGTGCCTCTTCTAGGAGCATAACTTTAAGCGCCTTAAAAGGGATCAGGACGCCAGATGTCTCTTTTTCCATCCTGAGGAGCTCAGACAACAAATTATTTCACACATGGAAGGGAAAAACTGTTGGCTCCTTTTTAGATTTTTGAGATAAAAGTTGCTAAAGCAGTTTTGGGAACTCTTCCGAGATCATGGAACTTTCTGCATTGTCCACTAACATTCTGGAGTCGCAGCCCCCGCTGAGGTCAGAACAAGTGAGTGCATCTCACACTTTCTTTCAAGAAAATTTCAACTCCAGCGTTTTGGTCTGCGTGTAGCAGTCGGGGTTCTTAGCTGCCAACCGATGATTTGAGTTCTAGCTGGTTAAGCAGAAAAAGACTGGATAAGCAAAGGTACATGCCTTGGGGGAAGAGAGGGGAAAGGAGCGGTGCAGGCAATGAAGGAGCCAGTAGCCAAATCTGCAGGATAGAAAGTTCACCTGGGCTGCAGAAGGCCCTGGAGAGCAGGCACAGGAGGGGCTGAGAACAGGAGCGGGAGGACTGCTGAAGCCCGGCAGCCGTCCAGACGTGAGATGCTAACAGCAAAAACTAGGGTAGTGGTTCAGGGATGAACAGAGAACCGTGAAGGGCTGTGGACATTGTGGGGTAAATCAGTAGGAAGAGCTTTGCAAATAGTTGGATATAAAAAGTGGGGGGGGGGGATAGATGAGTGAGGGGTGATGGCATTTTTCTGGCTCCATCAGCTGGGAGGAAGGTGGTGTCATTCCATGAGAAAGACAGGGTGTGAAAGCAGGCACACTTTGAGGGGGATCTCAAAGACTTGAGCTCGGTTTTAAGCGTTCTGAGTCTGTGATGCCTGAGGGGTGTCCATGAGGGTATGGGAGGTAAAGTGCTGGAAACACAGGTCTCAGCTCAAGCAGTATCTGTAGGATACGGATTTGGGAGTTGTCATCATTTAAATGACACCTGGAATCATGAGAGGAAATGTGGACGCCCCAGGAGGCCTGCAGAGAGGGAAAAAGTGAGGTCAGGACAAAATTTGAGGAATAATAACATGTAAGAGAGAGACAGCAGGGAAAATAAAGCTTGCCAAGGAACAGGAGAAGAAAAGACCGAAGAAGGAGGGAGAGGAGGGAAAGACAGACTGTGGAGAAAAGAGGCGTCACCAGCCTCAAAGCTGCTGAGTGATTAAGGGAGGTAAAATGCAAAAACCCTCTGAGATTCAGCGCTGACAGCTTTGCTGACTTCTGCGAGCAGTTACTGTGGAATCTCAGGGGCTACAGAGGCGAGAAATAGAAAGAGCCAGTAGGGGAAACCCTTGAAAGAAGTCTGACTTGGTTGTTGGCTGTTCATCCTCTAAGCCAAGGCCTCGGGGCCCCTGCAGGTTCAAAGGGCGGCCTTCTCAAGAGAAAGCCAGCCAACACTGGAACCCCTTCAGAGGCTCCGCGGCTGGGGCTCTTTCTTTGGGCTGCATTGCTGTGCTGAGATCAGTGCAGGGGGAGCATTTAAATTAGGGCATGTTTTTATAATAAGAAAATAAAAGTAATTTCTCTTTGACAAAACAAGATGAAGTGGGGTGTGTGTGTAGGGGGGGTGGGAGGGTGTACAGCCTGTTACTCATGATATTTTGTATTCAGAGGTGGCTACAGATGCTCAGGAAAAGAAAAGATTCATTTGCTTCTTGCCCTGCGAAGCACCCTGATCCCCGATGCATCTAAGACTTATGCCATCAGGCCTGACGCTTCCAGTCGGGCATCGGGTGCTTTCTCCAGGTCTTGAGAACTGTCCCTGCACGATTTGCTGGGGAAACTCACGGAGAAATGATTACTCCCTCATCTAAACGCAGAAATTACTTGTCAAATCTGCCTTCTGGGCTCAGTAGCACTAAGCCGGTTGTAACGCACCGTAGCCTGGAGCAGCTACAGGCAACCCAGAAATCCCTCCTTGTCTGACCACATAGCTTGCAGATTTTAGTTTTGCACATGCACCATGTTCTACAAGTGGGCACCCCCAAAACAGCAACAGTGGCGGCAGCAACATCCATGTGATGGAACCCTCTGAACCCCAGCAACCAATTTACCGGGAGTGATAGGTGAGCCCAAACACGAGGACACCTCCGCTCTGAGAACTTAGCTTCTGTTGATTCCCATTTGATTCTGAATGCGTGAGGCCCTTGTGAGCATTCAATACCCACACGCAGCAGGCCGCATTGGTGGAACCCCAAGGCCGCATGGAGAGCGCTCTGTAAGTGGGGGACTGCACGTTTTCCATGGGGCAGCTTATGGCCAGTGTTTGTTAGCATAGCAGCCACCGTGGTTCTGTCAACATATTAAATATGGGTCAGAGTAGGGACAGTGCTTTGTATCATGACACCTGTGATATCCGTCTCGAGGTTAAGGAGCAGTATAATGGCTTATTTAAGCATTTCTTCCCCTGGATGACCATGAATCCACTCTGAATTCTGTCCGTTTCATTGATACAAAGCTATCATGGTGGTGTTACATATCCACACCCAAATGGCAATGATCTCCAGCACACCTCTTACCTCCCCTGCTGGCATCACCAATGCAGGGAACCCTCTGACTCCACAGATGGGTCTAGCTACCTGGTTTATGCCTTTTGATTTTTAAAGGTGGTGTTTAAATACAGCCAGCTCTGCATTACCTGCACACTACTTACCATCCATAGGAAAGTGGATTCAATCTACAAACAGGCGATCAAATGTGCTCTCAAAAAGCATACACAGAGCAGTGCCTATCGTCAACCCACTGAATTGAAAGATACAATAGCTCCATCCACTTTACACTGCATAGCATTTACAATTTCTGTTTCTCGTATTTCATCAGTTCTCTTGGAGCAATCTATCTAAAAGAAATGAAAGGATAGATACAAATACTGCAGGGACTTCTTCTCACAGGCAAAAGGCAGGAAGCAGCACCGTGCTAGAGAAATAATGAGGACTCCATGCTCAGCCGCTCTTTCCAGTTCATCTGAAAGGTCAGGAGAAATGTCCTTCTCCATAGCATCTTTGGTGGCAAATGCTCCATGAAAACTTGTCCACAGTCATCTCTTCCTCTGACCATTCTAAGGACTTAAGGACCATCCCCTGTCATTCTTACTCCATTGCAGCTAGTCCCCTGGGAGGAAAGATCTGACAAAATATATTCCAGCTCTTGATCTGCCACAAGCTAATGCCAATGTCAGATAATTGAGAAAACAGAAATTAGCTTGCTCTTGTTTACTTGTTTACCTAGGAGCTGGCATTAGCCAGAATGATTTGGATAATAACATTCACCTTCATTAATGAATTATTAAAGCCTTAGACTGAGTCAGTAAATTTGCAGGAGTCAGATTTTAATTCACTACTGTTTGCAATCAGCACAGAAATAATGGAAAAGCATTTTATGATCAAACATTTTTAATAAAGGTGTCATTTTTATTATAACATTAAAAATAACCCCTCTAAATAAGATGGACTTTTTCGTGTTAACTAAATTAAAAGACCCATTTTTCACAGGAAACGGAAAACATTATGACTACTAAATTCTTATTCTTGAATTGGGAAAGAAATATATTAGAAATCTTTATTCTGAAGAGATGGAGACCTGATAAAATACATACAAATGTCATAGTCAGTTACATACTGAAAATAACATCTTAGTAGGGGACTGATGTTGTCCAATAACAGTAGGCTGCTTTTCACATCAGGAGACATGAGAGAGAGAAACACATGTTGCAAAACACAAGGGAAAACAATACCTCCCATTTGTCTTCTGCTGATTGCATTATACAAGGAAATTGCTCATCAGTATCTTCATTTCTTTGCCAGTGCAAAAAAGAAAATTATCATTTAAGAACTCAGTATATCCTTTGCTGTACCTTTGTGTGCATTTCTGATGTGTATGTACCATAAAGTAGGATTTCTGGGTCATAGAGCATGTGCTTGCTCATTTTAACAGAAAGTGAAAGTTTTTCAAATCAATGTATCAATTCATACTTTCACCAGCAGTGGATGAAAGTTCCAATTGCACCACATCCTCTCTAGTATTTTTACTTGGCTTTGCCAAGTAAAATATTTGATATTAGCCATTTCCCAGTGAACACTTAGGTTGAACCTTGTTTTATAGGTTTAATGTTTTTTTTTTTTATATCATTCTTTGTGAAGTACATTTATAAGATTTTTTTCTTTGTCTCTCTCTTGGGTTCTTTATCTTTCCCAGGGACAACGTTCGACATATGCTCGGCATATGCAGTCTTTGAAATTCAAACACAGTTCAAATGCATTAAAGTAAATGCTTAAAGTAAATATTAGATTTTTAAATTTTAATTCAAAGTAAATCTCAACTTACTTTTTTTTGTAGAAGGGCCGGTTTCTCTATACAACAGTATATGTTTACAATGCTTAGCTTTGGTCAGTGACTGGTACGCATGACTGACTGCTAAGCCAGGTGGACTGGTGCTTAGTGTTCAAATCTATAGCGGGTTCCAGCCATCGCTGGAGGCCAGATATTACCAAAGTGCACTGTGAGGGCAATTCTTCTTACCAGGACTGTTAGAAACAGGTGGTGTAAACAATTATTTGATAACCTGCTTGAGATAGGCGATGAGAATACCAAGAATTATGCCTGAATAGATGATCTTATGGATGGCCTCTCAACGGCTCTCCAAGCTAGGACAGATGGACTGAGGAGAGGAGGCACTTTTGGGATCAGAGAGGAGAAATGAGACTGACCTTCTGCTAATAGATCCAGATCCTCTGCTTTCCCTTTCCTTTGATTAAACATTAGAAAAATATGCCGAAGTATCAGTTTGAAGGGATGTCAACGTATTAGCTTGCTGGAAAACACACACATCCCTCTCTCTTCCAAAAGTGCCCAGTCTAATATCTTTGATTTTACATTAGTGCATATTTGGTAAATATATAACATTTCAGGTGTCTTTTTTTTTTTTTTTTACAAAAATAAAACTTTATTCTAGTTCAAAAAATTTTGATCTGTTTATACACCCATTTACACTATATTTGTGAGCTTGTTTTCCTATACTCTGATGGCCAGTAACATTTTGATATTTTAACATTTGCCAATTTAATAGGTGGACAAAAATATGACTCTTCTTTTTTATTTTTATTAAATTATGAGTGTCATAAAATATATTTTCAATATATGTTGGTCATTTTTATTCTTTTTTAGAAGTCTTTACCCAAGGATATGCTTATTGATTTTAGAGAGAGAGGAAAAGAAAGGGGGGGGAGAGAGAGAGAAATATTGATTGATTGGTTGCCTCTAGGACTCATCGCCCACAGCCTATATATGTTCCCCAACCGGGGATCAAACCCGCAGCCTTTCAGTGTATGGGACGATTCTCCAACCAACTGAACCACCCAGGCCAGGGCCATTTTTCTTCTTTTCTATGAACTGTCTCATGTCCTTTGACAATTTTTTTATTGGGTTGACTATTGATTTTTCAGAAACATAGTCAAATACAATTTACATTAACCCACTAACCTTGCTCTTTACTAATTTAGTGAAAATGTACTCTTTAACCAATTCCTTCTAACTAGCCTTAAGCAATATTAAACTTGTCTCATAAGATACTTATAAATATTTCTATTATTTTATACTCCATTATTATTCTTAGAAATAGTTAAATGTTTCCCTATATCATTCTTGTTTAATGCAGGAGAAATGCTATCTTCTTTAGTATACAAGTTAAGCTACTATAGCAAGAAGACTCCTTTTTAGGTAGATATCCCATTAAGGCAAACATCAGTACTGAGTCATGTGGTCATAATCAGCTCCAAGTGAGGCTGGGAAACTTCATTTCTACCTGGACAACCACAAATTTTCTAAAATGGTGGTGGTTTCTGTGATTGGAAGGAATTAAGGGATATTGAGTACTAGGGGACACTTAGCAGCTTCTACCATAAACTGTTTGTATGGTAACTCAGTTACCTCTTGTTTCTTCCAAGAAGGACACGTCTCCTTTTCTAGGATGAGCAGTGTAGAGTCTAATCCAGTTTCACTCAAAATCCAGAATCTCTACATGATGCAAATTTCTTTCCATGAGTCCTTTCTATGATGCAAAGTTCTTTCTATGAACTAGTAGATGATTCCACTGTCACATCCCCCACTCCCCATGTTTCCCCACAAAAACACACAAATATACTAATAAACGGTGGTGGAATAGAGACAGGATAAGTGCAATAAAAGTTCATACTTGGGAAAGAGGAGAATGGGAAACACACAGAGCCCCTTGCCGATGGCAGTGCTGAAATCTCGCTGGGCAGAAATTGCAGGCTTCCCTCACTAGCAATGGAATAAGTTTCCTGATGAAATCCTATTTCTGCTTTCTGGGGAACCCCCTTGTCCCATGGTCCTTTTGTTCTCCTGGCTTTGTCCTTTGGGAAATTCTTCTCTGTCCACGATCCCCTGAGACACATTACTGTGCATGTTGGCAGCATCCCTTCTTTTCTGCTTTAGATGGGATCATGGGCAAGCAGTTCTATTTTGAGCTGAATGCAGCACACATTTCTCAACTCTGCTACGGTTAGGTTAAGATCCCAGGAGGTGCTTTATGGTCAAACAACCTCAAACTTATGTAGACTACATTTCCAAGTTCTACATTTCCAATTTATCAACACCAAGTTACTAACCGATAAAAATACTTTTTAGCAGTATGGTTTGCTCAAAAACATAGTTGATTCTTTGTCTATTTGGTTCCAGGTAGTTGTTTGTGAAAGGAACCACAGCCAAAGGCTTTATCTGGATATAAACCTGACAACGCTATCTGCCCCCTCTCCCTTGAATTAAGAGCAGCGACACTGGGTGGGAAAACAGCATCCTTAATCTGATTTTGGATTGGCTCACAGGCCTGGTTGAGAGCACTAAAGAAAGGCTCTTGAGCAATGTCCTGAGTGACAACTTTATCTACTGTTATTTTGTTTATGGAAAACAGTTGGCTTTTCCAAGTTACTAATCCCTTAGTCAACTTAGATTAAAGGCCACCTGCTGAGAATAGAGCAGTTATATTTCCTTTCATCTCTGCTTTACACTGATTAATTCTTGCTTGACTTCATTTCTCTTACTATAAGTACATTGCTAAAAGCTGCCAGGAACAGCCAGTACACATTAATATTCTGAATTTTCCTAGCCCCTGTCTAGGAAGGACAGGCTTGGTTTGTCCTGCCTTCTTAGTTACCACTGATAACAGTGTTATTTGAATGTTTACCATAAAAAGCATTTCTGGCTCTCCAGCCCACAGTATCTATTTACTTTTCACATATCTACCAATAAGGCAGAGACATATATGGAACACTGTCGTGTAAAACTCCACTTCTGATAACTAGTTTTTATATTAATTAGGGTACTGGCTAAACTGCTATAAAGAGATACTCCAAAATACAGGGGTTCAAATGAGATAGAAAGTTCTTTCTTTTTATCTATCAGTCTTTAAATAAACAGATCAAGTCATGGTTGGGAAGCTCTGCCAATTGCTACATGAGGTTTCTATCTCTGGGCCCAAGATGCCTGTTCGAGCTCTCATTTCCTAGCCAGCAGAAAAGGGAACAGAAAAGTGAAGGACAAGGAGTTTCCTCTTATAAGAAGAGACTAGACCCCTGCACTTAAGACACAGAGACCTTTTGCTCACATGTCCTTGGCCAGAATTCAGTCAGATGACCACACCTCGCTCCAGGGACAGAGAGAATGTGACCTACTAAGTCACGTAGGTGGGTTTCTATTACAGTACTAGAAGGAAAAAGGAAAGAAATGATGATTGACACCAATTAGCAGATACAGATGTTATGTTAATATAATTTGTTCTTCTCTTGCTTTTTTTTGGACATCGCTTTGGGGCAAATAGCATGCATATTTAGAAACAATTTTTAGTTCTCAAATTATATACAAAAATTACATATTTTCAAGCCAGATTCCATATCTTTGGAATATTCAGACAGTTTATCAACACCAAGTTACTAACCAATAAAAATTCTTTTTATTTGCAACGCATTCTAATTTTTATCATTCTTCACCCTTTAAGTCACACTCGGTTTGTTTTTAGGAGCTAGAGAGAACACCTCTCTACACCTCTATGTTCTACTTTCTGAAATGGTCAATAAAATTGAAATTTCTTACTCATGCATCTGATGGTGGGAGACTGTCCGTGGTAAATGCAAAAGGGGAGTGAATACATAAAATGGTTAATGTCCTTATAGTAGGTGGGTTGTTTTGTTTTCTCCTTCCAAAAAGAAGGAATTTTCCCTGCCTTCTGCATAGGGGTTGTTCATTTCATTTTTTACTGCTCACCTCTGCAGATATGACAAATGCCATCAAGCACAAAGCACTTCAAGCTAGTAATAGTTTCTGGTATCCGGTTTTCTTCACCATCACCCCACCCTCACCCCATTATTGTTTTGTTTATCCTACTCAATCCTTGAGCTTCTCCCAATAACCCCTCTTTCCCCCACCAAAGTTTCAATTAGGCTTATAACTTCCTTCCTCTGCAGGTTCATTTCTGACATATCTGTTCATGGGGGTTTTGTTCAGACAGTCTTTCTGTCTTCATATTCTGTACGTCCTGAGACTGGGCCATGCTCTCGTCAGCCTCCTAATCTTCTCATTTGCCTTAACCTGGGGCAGAAGCTCAATGACCTCCTCCCAACTGCCAGCAGCTATGTTGGGTTTTTCCCCAGCACCCACACTAACCAGTCTTGGATAGTAAGGTGAGCAGGTGGGCAAATGCATTCTTAGCCAATAGAGAAACTGCAGTTGAAAAGTAATGAAGTGATTTAACTAATATACCTGGCCAACTAGTGATGGCGGAGCCAGGGTTCTTTGGAAGGCCTTTTAACTTATGGACCTATCAATACATCACACAGTGTTCTTTAGCATCGCACTGTTATTGCAATCAACCACACTGCTTTCAGACAAAACAAAGGAAGGCCAACAGCATCAGTAATCTGTCCTTTATATTTGGTGATTAGGTTTCGTGCCAGAGATGCCCAAGAGGGGGTCTGGTTCTGCCAAGAATGAATAGGTCACTTTCTAGGGGGGAAAAAACATGCCTAGAAAATTGAAGAAAATTACACCCTTTTCTTTTTGGTCTCACTTAATAATCATCTTAAAAGCCAACAAATACAAAGTACATATTTAAAAACCCATAGAGCTGGAAATTTTAGAATCATAGAATATTTTCATGCACTACAGGGTACCTGCAATCCTGATAAGAAAATAGAACATAATTTCCATACTTTTTGTTAACTCTTTTTTATTAAAAACTGGGCATTCATTATTCTGTGACTATTTTTGCCTACACGTTCCTCGGAGCTTGTGGCAGCTAAAGTGCTGGAATATGGAATAATTTGCTCCTACATGTCATCTATTAAATTCCTTGAGAAATAGACTGAGCTTGGCAGTGACCCCTTCTCTTAGGAATATCATCATGGAAACATAACGAAGGGGTTGTGTGGATTCCTCAGGGACAGTTAGATAGCATAAAAATTCTCTGCTTTCAGTCACTGATGACCTCTTGAGGCCAGAAACATTATAGCAAAAGGATAAAATGTAGAATCAAATGAGCAGACAATTCAAGGATTATAACAAAAAGTATGTTATCTCTGGTGCCCTCAATAAAAGTTCATGTAAAATAATACTTGACCTTATAAAAATATGACCTTTTCAGAAGCACGTTTCTATTCAGAAGTCAAAGTCTCAAATAGTGCTGCTTCTCATTGAAGCCTGGGTTGAATATTATGCACCATTAGCAATCTATTGCATAACCTCCCTGATGACCTGCTGAGAACATGGTCATTCTAGCAATGTCCCTGTTGGATCTTCAAATACATAAAATTCACAGGTGTCCTGTGACTGAGAACAGAAAAAAGGCCACTCTCATAAACCAAAGCTCCAAATTATCTTATTCAATTAGATCTCTAGTTGTTCAAAATATTTTGGTTTGGTTAAACTCCAATGAGATAGCCTACCCAAGTCTTTGTCTTCCTAACTGTCCCACCTACACTTTTGTCTTTCAGCTAATAACATTATTGTAATTGTGCAGTCAGCAGCTGCCTTATGTGAGCCCAGGATCAGGAATTTCTTTCTGCCTCTGTTTATAAGATTGTCAGGTTGGAACAAGACCAGCAACTTTGCAAAGATCAGGAAAGAGATGAAGTGCTGACTAGATTTTCTCCCAACTGCAATTATATTTATTTTTTATTTTAGAAATGAGGGTCTATCCTGGCCGGGCGTTGCTCAGCGGTTGAGCGTTGACAGAGGATCCAGGTGATCAGGGTTCGATTCCCGGTCAGGGCACATGCCCGGGTTGCGGGCTCGATCCCCAGTCAGGGGCGTGCAGGAGGCAGCCGATCAATGACTCTCTCATCATTGATGTTTCTCTCTCTCTCCCTCTCCTTCCTCTCTCTGAAGTCAATAAAGATATATTTTTTAAAAAAATAGAAATGAGGGTCTAGGCTGAATGCAATTGATGAAAGAAGATGAGGAAATCTACTTGCTTCTCAGGCTATCAGCTTTTAAGCAATACGCCAGCTGGCTAGAATACCGATTTCATTGCATACCTTTTCACCCAGGGCGACCACATCCTGTCTGGGCCCTGTGAATATACTACCTTACATGGCAAAGAGGCATTGCAGATATGATTAAATTAAGGATCTTGAGATGCAGAGATTATTCAGGATTATCCAAACATGTCACCAGACATTGTTGCCAAATGTCCCCTGGGGAGCAAAATCGTCCCTGGTTGAAAAATCACCCCTTTAGGTAATGCACAATTTGGTGATAAATACCCCATAAGCATCCTCTAGAACATTCACAGGAGTGTTTAGTTATATCATTAGGAAATTACCAGGAAGGCCTAGGGAGTCTTTTCCTTGTTATAGTTACATGGTTATAACTGAAGATGGTCGACAGCCTCAGCAAAGCCCTGGCTCATGGACTCCCTCCGTTTTCTTCTTGCCTCACCGGGATCTCTCTCTCACCCTCTTCTCTGGCTCCTGCTGGCCTCCTCCTGCCTCCCCCATACAGGACGGAGCACCCCAGGACTCAGTTATCCTCCCCAACGTCTCCTCTATCTACACGCACACCCTGGGTCCTCACACCCACTCCTGTCCTTAATTGTATCTGTGCGCTGACCCACAGCCCACACAGGCTCCCGGCCGTGAATTCTCTATTGAACTGGAGCAGCCGACACACCAACTTCAATAGACTGTCCCACAGCACAAGCATCTCAGAAATGAACGTGATCAACTCCCGTTTCCACAGCCAGACCTTCTCCTCACACAGTGTTGCCAAGCTCAGTAAACGGCAACTCCTGTGATGCTCGATTTCCCTCATTTTCTCACACCCTCTATCAAATCCACTCCCCTCCTGTTGGCTTCAGATGCGGAAAGTATCCGAATCCAGCCCCTCCACCAGCACCAGCTCTGCCTGGATTATCATCAAGGCCCCCTGACTGGCCTCTCCTTCCAGGCTTTCATCCTGCAGGCTCTCCTCGACTCAGCAGTGAGACTGAGCCTTGCAAAATAGGAGACAAATCATGTCCATTCTCCCCATCTCACCCGGAGGGAAAATGAAAATCCCACTGACCTGCGCTTCTCCTGCCTTTCCGAGCCCATCTCTCTCCACCTCTCTCTCACTCGACCCACACCGCTTCCTCACCGCTCCTTGAACAAGCCAAGCAGCATGAAGGCTCTGCGGGTCCCCATCCGGAGATCAGCCCAGAGCTCTGTATTAGTCATTAGTCACGGTTCCCCAGAGGGAGAAACTAACCGGCTATGTGTATCTCTAAAATGAGACTTCTTACCAGAAACTGGCTCACGTGAGTATGGAGGCTGAGAAGTCCCACAAAATGCCACCTGCCAGCTGGAGACTCAGGACAGCCGCTGGTGTCAGTTCCAGTGGGAGTCCGAAGGCCGCAGGACCAGGAGAGCTGACGGTAAGTCACATCCAGGAGAAGGGGCCTGGCATCTCGCGGAGGCAGTTAGGCAGAGAGAAGCAGGTCAGCCTCTCTCTGCCTTTTGTTCGAGCCAGGCCTCAGCAGATTGCATGAGGCCCACCGGTACCGGGGAAGGCCTTCTGCTTTACCCAGGCGGCCCATTCGAATGCTGATCTCTGAGAAACACCTCCACAGACGTGTCCAGAAATAATGTTTCACCAGATTTCTGCACATCCTGTGGCCTAATCAAGGTTACACATAGAATTAACCGTCACAGACTCATCCTTTCATTTTTCTCAGGTCTCTGTCCACATGTGACTTTGGAAAGGCCTTCCCTACCTAAAATAGAATCCCTCACCTCACAACCCCTCTTCCTCTCTGGCCCCGTTTTTCTTCATATGGCAGGATCTGTATCTGAGTATTTGTTTCCTTTCTGTCTCCACCCAGTAGGCTGTAGCAGCGTGACGGCAGGGTGCCCTCAACTATCTGCTCTCTGCTGCTTCACCAGCACTGGGATATAAACACACAAACGTACACAGCAGGCTGCCAGGTGTCAGGAGAGCCTGGCATGTGGCAAATGTATTATAAAATGAATATGACTGCACACAATTGAACCTCAACATTGGGAAACAGTATAAGATACTTGTAGACTAGGAACACAGCCGCCTTTAACCTGCTTAGAAACACTACGCTTTCGCAATCTAAAATAAAAGTAAATTCGACAATTTCTCAGTGTTTTCAGGACCTAGCCAAGTCTCTCTTCATTAACATGGACACAGAGTGCCCTCTACTGTGCTGTGTGGATGCGCACATCTCTGAAGGTATTTTATTTTTTATTTTTATTTCTATCATTATTTTTTTTTCCTTAATGGATGAATGGATGGATCCATCTCCCCAACCTAAAAGCATTTTGTGGTTTATTTGAGCAGGGCTGAATACCAGGAAATACTTTTTTCCTCTTTATTGGGGTGACACTGGTTAGCAAGATTACACAGGTTTCAGGCACACAATTCTGCACACTGGATTGTGTGTTCATCCACCCAAGTCAAGTCTCAGTCCCTCAGCATTTATGCCCCATACCCTCCTCCACCTCCCCCTGCCCCTGCAATCACCACTGTTGTCCAAGTCCATGAGTATTTTTCTTTTGTGCTCAATCCCTCCACCGAGCCCCTACCCGACGGCTGTTAGCCTGCTCTCTATGAGTCTGTCTCTATTCTGCTTGTTTCAATTTTTGTTTTAATCAGTCAGAACACTGTTTTAAAGAATTTAAAGAGATATACAAATAGATAACTTCCATCCTTAATGCTTTAAAATAAAAATCTGTTTCTGGAGTAAACAGAAAGTAAATGTTATCCTATTGACATGTAGTGTTTTTGTTTTTTGTTTTTTTCCAGAGGGAGAGAGAAACATAGATGTGAAAGGGACACACCAACTGGTTGCCTCCCTGCATGGGCCAAGCACTAGGCCAGGATTGAGTCTGCACCCAAGATACATGCCCTTGGCGGAAATCGAACCTGGGACCCTTCAGTCCATGGGCCAAGGCTCTAACCACTGAATCAAACTGGCCAGGGCTATAGCACTGTTTTTTTTAACAGAGTATTCAATGCCTCACATTTTATTTGAGGCCAGAGTAAGACATGGACAGGGTTTTTAAGTCAAAGGGATGTTTTGACAGTTATCAACTACTGTTGCCTGAAAGAGAGCTGTTGCTATACCTGTATATGAAAATACAGGTGGCCCTTGAACAACACGGGATTGCACTGTGTTTGTCTATTATACATGGTTTTTTCCCCCATAAGTACATTCAGGCTTTAGTATCCATGGGTTTCCCATCTGCATATTTAACCAACTGCTTATCGAAAACAGTATTGTCTCATTCCCAACCTCGGATTCCCAACCTTGTATCAAAAATACTTGGGTGGGGGGTGGGGGGTGGGGAGAAAGGCAGATGTGGGGTGGGTTCAGCACCCCTAATCCTCTCTTTACTCGAGGGTCAACTCTAATACAGACATACCTCGCAGACATTGCAGTTTTGGTTCCAGATCTCCACAGTAAAGCGAACGTCGCTATAAAGCTAGTCAATCTTTTTGCTGGTGAAGGGTCTTGCTTTTAGTTTGCAAAAAACAAAAGAGCTGTGAAGCGCAACAAAGCGGACGGAGCACAATAAAACAAGAGGTGCCTGGGTAGGAATGCTGCCTGCTGGTGAATCCTGGGGAGGGCTGTGGGAGGTGATCTAAAGAGCTGCAGAGAGCTGTTTGTGATTTGCAACAGGCTCTAGTAGGCCTCCAGCCTTGCTGCATATTGTAATCACCTGGGAGCATTTAAAGACTATTTATGACCAGATAGATCACTTTTACCAAGAGTACTTACTTTTAACCTTTCCAGGTTTTGGACCTTTTAGTTCTTTCTCTTACCTTACTGATGGGGTTCTCCATAAGGGACAATTTTGCTTCCCTATCCCCTCAGGGACATTTGGAAATGTCTGGAGACATTTTTGATTGTTAGGAGTGGATGTGAGGGTAGAGAGAGGATGCTACTGGTATCATGGGAGCAGAGGCCAGAAATGCAACTAACCACCCTGTACTGCAGGGCAAGAAAGAATTGTCCAAAGGTCAATAGTCCAAGGTGAGAAACCCTGCCTCCGAAGACTGGCTGGGACCTCCAGTAGACTCTGCAAGAGGTGAGAACAAACATCTTATCTCGTTCCAGATTTTACTGGAAAATATTTGGTCTTCCACTCTTAAATATGTCGTCAGCTGTACATTTTTTGTACATACCCCTGTTAAGAGCAAGGAATTTCCATTCTATTCCTAGGTCCCTGTGAGTTTTATTATGAATGTTCTTGAATTTTATCAAATGCTTTTCTGCATCATTCCAGATGGTCACATGGTTTTTCCTTTTAGGCTGTTAATATGGAGATTTCTTGATCAAATTTTATGTTAAAATGAATTCCTGGGATAAAACTCCTTTTTAAATCTTTTTTTTTTTTCCTTTAAATTTATTGATTTGAGAGAGAAAAAAGGGAAGGGGGGAGAGAGAAACATCCATTTCACTTATTTTATGCATTCATGGTTGCTGCCTTTAAGTGCCTGACCGGGGATTGAACCCACGATCTTAGCATATCAGGACGATGCTTTAACCAACTGAGCTACCCAGCCAGGGCCTGGGATACAACCCCTTTAATTTTTATGTATTGTTGGATTCAATTTGATAAAATTTTAAGATTTTTACATCAGTGTTTTGAGGAATGCTGGCATGTAGCTTTCTGTTCTTACAATCTTGTTTCATTTTGGTCAGGGTAACACCTGCCTCATACCTGAGTTGGGACATTTCCTCTTATCTTCTATTATCCTCTTGTATTACCTGGAAGAGTTTGTATAGAATTGGTTTCATTGCTTAAATGTTTGTTAGAAGTCACCGGTAAAGCTCAATTAAGCCTAGACTTTTCTTTCAGAGAGTGTTTAACTGTGAATTCAATTTATTTAATGTGTGTGTACATTGTTAATTAGGTTATGTTTCTTCCTGAATTATCTTCAGTAGTTTGTCTCCCAAGAAATGTGCCCATTTCATCAATGCCAAATTTATAAGCATAAGATTATATTTCCTATTTTCTTTTTAGTGTCCATAGTTTCTGTAGTAACTTATGTTTTATTCCCCTGTTCTGTATTAGTCTGTATTTGTCATTCCCTTGTCTATTTTCTTTGGGTTTAATTTGTTCTTCTTACAGTTTCTTAAGGTGGAAACTTAGGTCACTGACTTGAGGTCTTTCTATTTATCTGTGTGAGGATTTAATGCTATAAATTTCCTGTTAAGTACTGGGTTTGCTGTTTCCCACATATTTTGATGGGCTGTTTTTAATTTTCATTGAGATAGAAATATTTTTTAATTTCCCTTGTGATTTCTCCTTTCATCCAAATATTTGGGGATTAGCCAGATATCTCTTATTGATTTCTAGTTTAATCCATTGTGGCTGGAGAACATACTCTGCATATTTTCAATACTTTAAATGTGCTGAAATTTGTTTTATGGCCCAGGATATTTTCTCTTCGTGCATATTTTAAGTGCCTTCAAGAAACAAATATGTATGTTTATTTTATCATTCTGGATACCCTGTCCAATATATGTTATTTTGAAGTCCATTCTCTAATGGTCTTGCAAAACAAAACAAACACACAATAGCTGGGACAATAAAACAAGTTTACTTTCCTTAGGTTCCTTGTTTCCTGAGTTTTACACAAAGTTAACACCATAATCGTTGCTTATGTGCTACTTCTGACTAGAATACTTATTTCTGATTACCACTTGATTTTTCTGGATTCATTAAATTTTGTTGTTTTCTAGCCACAAATTTCACTCAAAAATGAATGTGCTATATTATTTGAAGTGAGACAAGGTATGTAAAGCAATTGTCGCTGAGAACTCAATATATTTTTGTTTTTTCACCCCAAAAATCTTTGAGGAAAATCAAAGAGGAGAGAAATCTAATGTTTTATATTATAAATGAATAAGCTTTAGCTCCATCCAAAAAAAAAAAATAATAGAAAATTCATTATGAAACTTTTATATTTGTTAGTTGGCTCTATAAAACTGCATTCAAATCCAAAAGACTAATTTCTATGCAGGTTTCTGTATAACTGGAGTATTAAGACTATATGCTATTATTAGTTTTAAGTCTATATGCTATCATTAGTTTTAAGTCTATATGCTATCTCCTTCTATAATCCACCAAGTGTGCACCTTTTAAGTAGACTGGTTCCCCTCCCTACCATGCTGATTTTACACGCGTTGTGGGTGTTTCTGTAAGACATACCGACTTTGGGTGTGAAGTTAGAACTGCAGCTCCCCGGCTCCCCCTTTCTGGGAGACTCACAAATCTTCTTTGTCCCCCTCTCCACCGGCTGCCCTTCAGTTTACTAAACAGAGGGCTCCTAAGCCTTCCCGGTACAGCAGGTGCACTTGCTGGTAACTGTGCTGATGATGTGGGTGTCAGCGTCACTGAGTGCTTGTGTGTGGGGTTTGGAAATGCAACCTTTTCACAGCTGAGGCTTAAAACAAGCAGTTCTACTTAAGATTATTTTTTTTAAATCTTCCAGTGGTGACAAGAGGAGAGAGCCCTAAAGAATCTCCCTGCTCCTTTAGACCTCAGCCCCATTGTATCCCGCATGCCCCACTGCCGGGCCTTTGTACTCGCTTTTCCCACAGCCCGGGTGTGATTACAGGGTTCACTCCCGCCCCTGCCAGTTGCGTGATTCCCTGCTCCACGAGGCCTTCCCTAAGCACCCTGCTAAAGTTGCACTTTGCCTCCCTCTTCACGTAGCAATTCCTGTCTCCATTCCCTGTATCTTTTCCTCCATAGGACTTCAATATTTTATAGCACATGTATTTATTGATACTGCTTTTTTCAGTCCCCTTTCTGGAACATAAAGTCTATGACAATTGGGATTTCGTCTGATTCATTCACGTTGCATCGAAAGTGCCTAGAATGGCGCCCTCCACCAAGTAGATGCCTGATAAATATTTACTGAATGAATGAGCAGTCCCTGGAAGTGTAGCTTCTCACTGCCGCCCTCCCGCCCACACAAGCCCCAGGTCCCCACAGGTCCATTCATCATTAGGTCACCATGGAACTGGGCCCACTTCCCCAAGCTGGGGCCTAAGCTGAAACACGGATGCCCTCCATTTCCCCAGAGGGAGGGTGAGGATTCCCTGGATCAGTCCCAGCCCCGATCCCCCTTCCGTGGAAGGGAGCTTCCACTCCCCGCTCAGCCACCCCCGGCCCACCCCCGAAGCTGGTTTCTACTGGACTGGAGAGCTCCACTCCTGTTGTCTGGAGCTGTTAAGTTAATTGAATAGGGAAGCCATTGACCGAGAGCTTCAGTGCCATGGAGACCTTCATAAGCAAAACAAAATCTAAGCCTGTAAATGCCTCACGGTTACAAAACTGAAACCTAAGGACAACCAGTCACAAACAGGCGACCAGGCTTTAAGCTATAGCCTGCCAATAACTTCTTCGCTTGGCTTCCCACTTTATCTACGAATGTCTCGCCTGCAACTCCTGCAGGCGGAGGGCTCCTCGCCACTTCTGCCGAGGCGTTGCCCAGTTCCAATTGAATTTTGGTCAAATAAACTTTTAAAACTTTTTTAAAAAAATTATCTTTATTGCTGAAAGTATTACAAATGTCCCCCATTTCCCCCCCCCCATACATATGAAAACTTCTAATATACCTCAGTTTATCTTTTCACAGGACTCAGGTTGCATGTGAACTGTATGATATTTAAAATCTATCATAATTACGTAACCATGGAAAAGGTAGTCTGATTTTGACTACTACTTAATGAGGATGAATCAAGAAATGTTAAACTTATATTTATTTATGCATAAAAGGATTTAACCTTAAAATCAATCATGTAATTAACTCACATATCACATTTCAATAAAATGTCACAACAAAATATCCTTTTCAAAAGATCTTATTTTAATGATGAAAGACTGCATCAGTAAAGTGATTTTGTACATATTTTTGTGACATTAAACGTGTGCTGTCAAATATATATATGTATATATATGTATATATCTCTAAGTGGGTAAGAGTGCAAAAAGTGTTTTGTCACGAAAGGGCTGTGCTTTCAGAGGCTTTTAAAAAGGCAAGAAAGGTGAAGTTTCTCTTGGAAAATGACACTTAGGAGTTAATGGCATCAAAGTCACATTGGCTAAAGGAGGGAAGCAAACTTTAACAGCCATCTTAACATAAACTTTACTGCAAACATACTCCTCTTTTGAACCCCACACATAGGAAGGAGAAGAACCTTACGGCTGTCTCTCTGGCACGTTAAAGAACACGTTTGGCTAATGGCTCCCGAGTAATAAAATTTTCTGACAAATTCCCCGAGCTTGTGCAAAGATTTTCATCTTTAAAAGGTTATATAAAAAGACATAAATCAGTTTCAAGCAGAGTTAATAATGGTCCAAAACAAAAGTTTAGGTTATACATTAACATCAGCAAATTCCAGTTTAAAAAGAATTTCAAACCAATGCTATGTGTTAAAAAAATAGCAGTTTAGCTGAGGTTAATTTTCTAAAGTTACATACACCCCCCCCCTACAAAAATCAGTCTACTCCTACAAAAATCAGTTTACCACTTGCTGGAATCCCAGCCCAGAAACCAGCCTGTGAATGTGGAGGGCTCATAGCCCTGTTTTATGATGATAATTGGCGTCCTCCTGTCTCTTCCAGAAGGGTCTGTCTCAAGGTACATTTTGGCTAAAAAGAAGTGCAAAGACATATAAATTTAATTCTTTTTGATTAAAGAAACTGTAGAATGAAAAGTTTTCCCAAAAAAGTAATTAATTAAATCTTCTTTGCCCCCAAGTATTCAAATACTGTTCCATAAGAACAATTACTTATAGATTTCTCTCATCTACTACAGAATGTACTGTAAGAGTGTCATTACTGCCTGAAAAACATCCAAACTTTATGGAATTATACTTATGGCATAATTATTCTTATGTTTTCAATAACAAAAAATTGTGCGAGAATAAACAGGATTATTCAAAAGGAATTTAAAAAGAAAATCTAGGTTATAATAGTTATGGAGCTTTTACTATTTCTATCATAAAAACTGTAAGTGAATTAAAAATTTTCAGGCTAATTGATATCTAGCTTACCAGACTTCACAGACTCTTTCTTCTCAACTTCATTGGCATCTTTGCCAATCCAAATAAAAATCTGAAAAATGAAACACTAATAACATATGCTGTTGGGGGAATGTTGACTCAGTGCTGGACCCCATGCAAAGTCCCTTCCCACACTGCTCATTAAATCTGCACAACAACCCAGAAGTGAGAACTGTGGACACAAGTGCGGAGAAGTCCAACCACTTTTCCTGGTGTTTACACTTATTAGGAGATGACTAAACTTACATTCAGACAAGTTTCACTCCAGATTTCACATTCTGATATTTTGTGTTTTATATTTCACATTCTAGTTTATAAAGTGAATTTTCTCAAAAACAACTTATGGACTGTTTTGTGCGGGGTTTTTGGAGGTTTTTTTTTTGCACCCTCCCCTGGGGTGTGTAAGACAATCATTATCCCTATATTCTACTGGGGGGACCACACTCTGCTTGTTTGTGGGAGCCCCAGACTCCACTGATGAACCTCTGATTGAAGCTTAATGTTCTCCTATAGTATTGTGTCCTTTAGCAATTTGGTAGAAGTGCTATAATCTTTAGTATTTAAATATTGAGGTTTTATTTAAACTGATGTAATTATATATTCTGTATGTATCGTTCTCCTTCTTAAATATGTAGGTTGGGTAGTTCAATGCTGAAAAATTCTCCTGAATTACCTTATATGTAAATCACTTTAAAATCACTTGTTGGCAGAAAAATTTTGGTCAAATTAGTTTTGACTGTGTTCTAATTCATACAGAAAGGGCTGGAATATTTGCTTGCAGGGTGTAGAACAAACCGTGACAGCATGGTAATGTCCATAAAAAGTATGAGGTATAACTGACATATAACATTGTATTAGTTTCAGGTGTACAAGACAATATTTGTATCTACTGTGAAATGATAACCACCACAGTAAGTCTAATTAACAAGAAGCTAAGGTGCAATATAACTGAATGACTTAGCAATCAAGAGCAGACCTAGAAGTAACAATATCTTTGGTTGACTTAAGAGTAGGCCAAATTCAGATAACTGTTTCATAATTGTTCAATATCATGGAGTTTCTAACATATTTATTTTTCCCCTTTACTATTGTTAATTTACAATAGTAAATAGAGGTTTAAAAAAAAAACACAACTATCGGTGTGCCATGTTAAATCACCATTAATTTCTCCAAAATAGACATAACAGTGACATACTTTGTAGATTCAAAACTGTTCTGTATCTGTTTCCTTCCTAGGTGAAGGGTCTCCCAAGACTTGTCAAATTTCAAGAGAAATTCTGAATATTTCAGTCTCCCCCATGACTTTGTACCCCTGTTATACCCATTTATTATACCCACGAATGCATTTATTAGTTAAATGAATATGTGAATGTATGAACAAGTTAAGAGTGAGTGAATTTTATAAATAAATGAAAAATTTTGCCTAAAATTATACAGCAAAGATGGTAACTGTGGAATTATTTCCACATTAAGACATCAACTTGCCACATGTGTGAGTCTTAGGTTTTTGCAAAATGTACTGTCTCTTTCAATATAGCCTAAATCCGTAGGTCCATTTATTTTTAGACTTGCCCCTTCTCAAAGCAGGTTTTGGCAGCTCTCAGCCACAAGTACACGCTCTTGTTATGAACAAAACAGTTTTACCTGTTCCCAAGCATCTAGCAACATGACATCATCTTCAGCTAAATCATCCTGGGTGAACTCTCCTGGGACTTCTTCAATCTGAAATGTATAAGAACACTTTACTGTCAAGTAGTAATTTTCCTAATATACACAGAAATTTCTTTACAGATTTATGCTGCCTTCCTAAAGTCTCTAAAGACACATGTGGATTAAAAAAAAGAAAGAAAGAAAGAAAAAGGGTTTATGGACAGTAACCACACAGGGTGATCTGATCATAAATTCCTAACTGGGCAGATCATGGTGGGTAGTCACAACCAAGGACTATAACTTCTTTAGTGAAAGGTTTCAAGCCAGCTCTGTCCATTATTCTTGTGCATCTGGGTTAATACACCTTTGAAATACCAGAAGTAATACTCCTCCAAGAAAGCAAATAATCTTGTTACCTATCCTGTAATGGAATCACCACCTTGCTTTTTGTCAAATCCATGTAACCTGTAACCTTCCTTATGTTCTCTCCCAAATGCATGAAAGAAGCTGCAAAACTGTTATTCTCAGGAGCATTTGAGATCTGCTCCTGGTATATGTTGTCAGTTTTGGCTCAAATAAACACTTGTAAAAATTCTCTACAGGTATGGACATTTCTTATGTTGATATATTCAAGTTTATGGTCTGGGTATTAGGATGTCTTTCATTTTGTAGGTTAAGATTATTTTAACAAAAAAATAGGTTTGGTCATTTTTATAAGTCAACAATTTTCAATAATATGAAATTATAACAATATTCCATATGCAGAGTTTCATTATTTTAAGTGGGTTAAATTTTATTCTCTATAGTTAACATTAAAGGGCAACTGAAAGGGTTAGTTTAACACACCCATCACCAGTAAATGTGTATTAAAGTTCAATTTTTTTAAATTCTCACCTGAGGATATATTTTTATTGGTTTTTAGAGAGAGAGGAAGAAGGGAGAGTGAGAGAGAGAGAGAAACATTGATCTGTTGCCCCCTGGGGTCTGGCATGGGAAAAACAGGCATGAAGCCAGCCTGCAGCCAAAGGAGAACCTTCCAGCTGTGCCCAGCCCACATCAGCCTGGTCCGAGGGAGTCTATAGCCCTGTGAGCACGACAATACATATACTGTATGTCATAAGTGATGAGAAACTGAGATCATTATAAAAGAAAAACAAACAAACAAACAAACAAACAAAAAGCTAATCATTTACAGAGGGAAAGAAATTTGTTTATATTATCTTTTTACAGAATATTTACTAATCACATAAAAATTATAAAATCAAAAACCTTAAATATTACTTATATTGTGCCATGTACTGTTCTAATCCTTTATATGCAACAACTGACTTAATATTCACAACAACCCTATGAAGAAGATACTAGGATTAGCCCCATTTAACAGATGAAAAAACTACAGTACAGAGAGGGTAAGTAATCAGCCTAAGGTCACACAGCCTGTAAAAAATATCACCAAGTAAGTAATATTGCTCAGGCAGATTGGCTCTAAAAGCTGTGCTTTTAACCAAAGGGCTCTGCTGCTTTTAGACATGAATCTACATGTCCAAAGCCTATTTTCTGATGGTGATAAAACACTTTTTAGTAATACCCCTTTTCTTTAAACTGTGAAGGGAGTAAAAGTTCCAAATATCAAACAAGAAAAGGAGTAAATGCAGGGTAAAAGTATATTTCTTCTAAATATGTGCATGACAAAAAACCAAAGGCTAATAGATTCTTTACACTCTACTAAGAACAAAGTATAGGTATTATTTTAGTAAAATACACCTTCATTTAAAACAAACATGTTATTTATAGCAGTATTAGCAAATAACACTAATAAGAAATTATAGAAGCATATGCTGAAAAAGAAGCTGTTTGGATGTAACATCAAATTAACAATCAAAAGAGAAAAACAACAGATTTTCTGATGACAAGCTCATAAAACACAGGGATTTCCTAAAAAGTAAGTGAGCAATTGCGGTGCCCAATAACCAAGTATTTATCACAATCCGCTATTTAAATCTTTAATTTTCAGGTCAAATCACTTATAAACATTAAGTGTGGTTTGTACCTGAGCAGTTTCTTGTCAAAGCATTTATTTCTAGCAAACATGTAGTTGGGAAAATACTTACAAAATTTTCAAGTGTGTGTGTATTGAAAAACAAAGCTTGTATTCACCAGGAAGTGGGAATAAAATCTTTAGGCCAAATTTTATACAGTAAAGGAATCTGTTCTTCAAACAAAAAAATTATATAAGAGCCTAGCCTAACAAACAGAGAAAACATTTTTATGGCTAAACTGAAATAATGGGCTACAGCCCAGGATATTCCAGAGCCCAGTATAAAATCACTCTTGTACATAGATACTTTTACTTCCAAGTGCCTGGAACTCAAAGCCTGTGAATGACTGAAATAAAACACTCCTAATTTCAGTTAATTTGCAGTTGTGTATATAGCTTTCTGTGATTTTGCCCAATGGTTGTAATATTTCCCTAATACATTTTATTCAGCCAACATAGTGAAACTTGTTATTCCCCTTGGGAATTGAAGTGTAGCATTTATGCGATTTGATCAGAAACCACTCTTTTTGCCCACAAGACGTGTCAGATTATTCACTTAGCAAATCCATCCACATGCATGCTGACACTGGTGCACGGTAGCTGGTGTTTTCCAGAGCAGCTTGATTTATATAGTACATTGCGATATTCCTGTGCTTTCACATCCATTATGTCATTGACTCTTAAAACCGCCCTGTGTCGAGTGAAGGCTATGACCTGTGGTATGCAGGTAAGTGAAAACTGAGGGTCAGAGCATAACCTGGCTGGGAAGTGTCAGAGCCAACGCCGCAAAGTCTCTCCCAAGACACTCACAATGAATCTCCCGGTTTTGTTGGAGCAGGCGTAGAGCCGAGGCGGGTGGTCTTCAGCCTGGGTCTCCAGCAGTGGAGAGGTCTGGTAGTGGGTCTTCCCTCCAAGGGAATTCCAAAACTCCTCTGTGGAAGACACACTGGGTTACCCGATGCTTTTCCAGGAGCATTTGGTTGGTATTGCATTATGTTAACAAGTAATATTATATTACTTTGACTTTCATGTTGAGAAATTACTTAAATACAGCAGGTATCACCACCCACTTTGGCAACCAATGGATTCTTACCCACTGATAACCTTTACAAAGTGACTATTTATGGAAAAGTAAATCATGTGATTAGCAATCCTACCAAATGTAAGCTCTGGTTAGTGGCCTGGGCCCCACAGAACACACCTGGTTCCTCTCCTTCCCGAATCCTGGTGGTTCTGCATTGGAGCACCCTGGCCACGTGCTCTGCCCCTCTCTCCTCCTCCTGGCTAGCACCTTTTCCTATCCAGATGTAGCCATTATTGTGTGGCAGTTTCAGGACAAAAACATCATTGGAATTCAACGAACTTGCATCAACATCTACCTACAGTATAAAGAAAAATAACACAGTAAGTCAAACTCATTGCTACCTGCTCAAGAAACATCTCAGAGCAACCACGACAGTGACAAACCATCCATGTAGCCTTCGGTCCTGATCCCAGGAAGCTAATTCAGGGTGGCACGTGGACACCACTATGGCGTTAAAAACATCAGAGCCAGAGGACTCCCTTCTGTGTCAGTTTAATGCTCAACCGCCCACAGGCAGGAGCACAAGGCTCTAAGAATAAAATTAGCCAAATTTAAGTGATAAATAACAAAGATAATATTCAAAGAGTCCATAAGAACAAGGATAGGCTATAACTGGAAAAAAGAGAGGGCATAGTATTTACAAATGACATACAGAAAGCAAAGGTATTCAGTTTTCTGTCCCCTGCTAAACAGGAGGTTTATCAAATAATCAAAGGGATGCCTAAAAAAATCACAAAACAGGGACCAGAGTCCAAAGTAGGCTAAGAGGTAATACTACAGATTCCCTAAAAAGTGCTCCAGGGTCAGATAAATTGTTGCTCAAATTATAAAAGACTATTTATAGGGGGTTAAAAACACAGCACTGACATGCCCCTTCCTTTCAACCAAGAAGCTGTGGCCACTGTGTAGGATCAGCCAGGTGCACACAGGAGTGAAAGGGGCCCGGTGGGCCCAGGCTCTGGCTGGAGGGTGAAGCCCCGGTACAGCCTCCGGGCAGGAACAGGCGTGTGAGCCTGAGGGTCTAGGATGCGCTTGTGTCTCTGACTGTGTCTAGCACCTTGTGATCTTGTGACTCTGTGTCGGTGTCCGGGAGAACCTCGGGCTATGTGATTGTGTGACTGTGACCATGTGTGAATCATTTTCTGCATCACTGTGGGACTCGATGTGACGTGTGATAACAGAGAGAAGGCGTAAGCAAGATTGAGACAGAGCAGCAAGAGGGGGAAAGAAATCAGGAGCGTGTTCTTGAGGCCAAGTGAAGAAAGCATTTCAAGAAGGAGCTGTGTCCAATGGTGCTGCTTGGCCAACCATGTTGAGGCGCCAGGTGAAGGCACCGACTATGCGGAGAGTTGGATTTTCACCAGGTTCATCGGGACCTGGTCCCCAGAGAGAGCAGTGCACGAGGAATGGCTGTTGGAAATATTAAAGATGTGTCCCAGGGGTTGGTAACATCCAGGGAGGCGGCTATTGTCCTCTCAGTGGGAATGAGACCTCATGGACCAAGCTCAAAGGAATCTATCAGATGTAATAATGGAGAATTACAGAAGTCATTGTTTTTGATGTCTAATCCAAAGGTCTCCTTATTGGTACAGAGGAAAGAGCTTGGCTGGGGGAGAGGCAGGGGACGAGACGCCCACGCCCAAGTCGATCTAAAACAGAGCATGATAAAGTGTTAGCCTCGCAGGAGATGAAAACAGAAAGTCCTATAAACAATGATTTGGATTGGTACGTTTCGGAGAGGCCACGAGTGTGGAGGCCAGTTTGGGAGCCCAGGGAAATAAAAGAGCTGAATCACAAGCGGTCCACCACGTCTCAGAAAGAAGGGTCCCCTGGGAAGAGACCAGGATGGCAATGATTCTCGTGGACTCATGGTTCCAGCAGAAATCAACGGAGGGCGCTCGTAGGTGAGAGCTTAACTATTTTTTAATTTGATACATGTTTTTAAAAAATTAGTCATAATTGACCATGAGAATCCATGCAGAATATTTTTGATGAGATCAATACAAATGATGGCATTTACACTGTGTGAGTAAATGAGATCACCCGAGAGAGCCAGGACTGAGCACCGGAGCACTCGGCGCCCAGAGGACCAGCAGAGGAGAAGCCAGCAGAGCTGCCTGTAGAAGGGGAGCCCCGAGGTTTGGGAAAATCCTGGTAGGCCTGGTGTTTCAGAAGTCTAGTGGGAAAAACCCACCTAAACAGTGTTTCAAGAAGACAGGAAAGGGGGACTGTGGAAATGCTAGTGGGAGGTCAAGACAAGGGAGATGGGAGAAGGCGGGAGGCAGGTGGAAGGGCGGGAATGGGTGTCCAAGTGGAGTGGCTTCAGCGAGAACAGGCTTCAAAGGGCAGAGACGGTGGGTGAAGGCCACCCTGCTGAGGACTTGTGGTTTCAAGGAGGGCAGAGAATGGGTGTCACTGGGAGTGTCCGAGTCAAGAGAGAGTTTTTAAAGGAAGGATGGGAGTCTCTAGAAGGCATGTTTGTATTCTGAAATAAGTGATCCAAGACAGAAGAATAAATTGATAATACAGAAGAGAGAGAAGTTTATTGCCTGCAATAGGGATGAACTGGAGGAGGGACAATGACACGGGACAGAGTAAAATCCAGAGAAGTTCCTAGAAAGCCCAGAGGTTAAGGGGATCCCAGACAGAAGCTGGCAGTGGAGTGGAGGTGGGAGGAATTTGGCCTTAAATAAGGTCACATTTTATTTCTTTATATAATAAATATACATTAAATTATTTATCAATATAAACTTTGCACAAACATTATTATTTATTTTTAAATTATGGGTAAGACTAGATTGATATTAAGTTATAAAATGATTTCGTATTTATATGCAAATAACATAAAATATTTATTATTAAATATAAATAAACTAACTAAATTTATTTCGTAAAATAGCTGGGAAGAATATACAGATGCAGACAAGTTGGTGAACCTGAAGGGAGCAGAGGTGGTTCTTGTGTGATCACGTTTACGTTCTCTGTGAACTCTGATTCCGTTACCCGTGGAGAGCAGGGGTGATGGAGATTTGGAGAGAGAGGGGGACCTGAGGGGGGTGGCGGTGGATGGGAAGGGTTCAGGATTCAGGCATGAGACTGGGCGATTGCTGAAAATGCACTCTGGGGTAAAGGAGCTGGAGGACAGGGCGTGCTTGCCAGAGATGAGGTGTCTGAGATAGATGCCCGAGGTGCTGCAGTTATCGCAACGGCAAGGTTGAGAATCGAGCCACGTGGGTGTGAGATGACACGGGGTCAGGGGCAAGAGCAGATGAGAGGAGCCAGAGTGACGGGGACAGTGAGGCCACGGCTGAAGCCATCGAAGACGGAGAGAGGAAGGGCTGGCTGCTCAGCTGACGCAGCACAGGGGCCGGAGGAGGGAAAAGCTGAAGAAGCTAGGGTAAGGGGGGGTGCCTCACGACCCCATCACCAGCACCTGGGCCCGGGGGACAAACAATTTCTACCTGAGTGGGCTGTCTGGGAGTCTGCATCCTCACAGGGCAGAGCCTGGGGGGGAGGGTGGCTGAGAGAGGAGGTGGAGGTGGAGAGATGCTGCGACCTGCCTGGTTCAAGGCCTCGGCTGAATGGGTTGCACAGAAAGGAAGGGTGGGCAGAGGCTCCGAGCTTGAGGATATATATCGAGTGCGAAGGGCAGCTCAGGTTGATGTGGGAGACTTGGATCTCAAGAGTGACCGAGGGATGCGAGGTGATGAATCACCCTAGAGGCTGAAACACTCAGCCACTGAAAAACCTGCGCCCGCCGGCCCTGCCCATACCTGGAGGCCTTCCTGTCTCACGACTCTGCGACACGGGTTTGATTTCTCTCACAGCCGCCGGCAGGCAGCTATTCGGCCTTTGAGTGATGGTCTGGCCCAACGTGGTAAAGCCCGTTTCCCACATTCGTTCCACGTGCACAGACAAGCAGCTTCCCTCCCGGCTCCCCAGCGAGGTCATCTGATCAGCACCCGCCATCCATCCCCCCCAGGCCTTGCAAGGTAGAGCGTGAGCTGCCTCTTGCCTCTGACAGCTTGATTGGTTACATTAGTCTTAAAATTCATTTGTTTGGGTATAATGCGGTTGAAAAATGAGAGGCCTGGTATCTGGAGTTAACTTTTTACTGAGTTCTCCTGCCTTCGGTATTGTTACTGTGAACAACTGCTTCATTATAAAGTGAAGGGAGGTTACGTGCCAACTGTTTCAAGGCTACTACTTGCTGACGGCGCGGGCTGTTCTCCTGGCTGCCTGACCTTACCTCCACAATCCTGGTGATGGATGCCAGGTTTCTCCGGACTTGAAAGAGGCGGGTCGGGGGAGCAGGTGCCTGCCCTTCTTTCTTTGATGTTCCGTTTTTGTAAATAATGAGCGGTTTGTCTTTGAACAAGCTGAGCAGGTGAGCAGGTTCTTTGCCCTGGGACACTCGAATCTGGGGGAGGGGAGAGACAAGAAATAAAATAAAGGGCGCCAAGAGAGAAAGTTGTATTTCCAAATGTGTTTCTATTTTTCTTTTGGAAAACAAAACAAAAAGTAAACCACAAGTCAAAGGCAGGAGGAGTAGATTAATGTAGATGATGTAGATTAATGATCATCAAGCCCAGCCTCCTTGCTGACTTAAGAATCGTTTATTACTCCAGGCCCCACACTCCCGACCAGTTTTTCTCAGGGGAACAGCGTAATTCTGCACCACTTTCTGCTTCCAGAAAGCACAAGGAAGGAAGATGTCCATCTATTCCTCCAGAAGAGAAGAAACAAAGTGCTGATGCATTATGCCATCTTTCATGAAAACTAGATTTTTTTCAAGAATACCAACACTTAGCAGATGCTTAGGGATGTACTTGTTTCTCACTTGCTTTAGATCTTGTTCAGGTTCAGAAATGTGCACTCAAATGCCTTCCTGAATAAGACAAGACAAAAGCATACTAATTGTTTCCACACCCCCACAACTCGGATGAAAAAATAATTGTAAAGCCATCTGGCAACAGATAAATGATTTCTATCCAAACATCAAAAACTGACAAAAATAAGCAGAATATGCTTTCAATCTTTCTTAACTTAACTTTAGAAACGGTAATGATAGATTTGTTTAACATAAGCACTTTGAAAAATGCATTATAAAGACTTTTCAGGAGAAGGAAATTTAAGAAAATAAATGGGAAATTATTTAATTTCACCTATTAGCTTAACACTGGATATTGCATTTGCAATGTATTTCCTATTTATTGCATAAACTATGGATGCATTTTTAAAATATAAACTGTTCAATTTTGTGCCAGTCCCCTATTTTTGTCAATTATTCTGTGCTATACTAAAATTAAATGGCCTCTCACCTACTCTGGTGTGTCTTTTTCTAGAAGCCAAGTTAATGGGAATGCTGATGCAAATACCATTTGCAGGGAGGCCTAGGGAGCATTGACAATAGTTAACTTCACAGAAATCCTTCAATGAGCAAACATTCAAATGAGTGAGTAGCAAATTATGAAAATGTCTTTTGAGGCAGAGCCCCAAAGTTTGAGGCGAGGTAGCTAGGAGTACCTAAAACTGCTCTTGGCTTAGCACTTCCCATAACATTGAGAAAGCCTTAACTGCCAACCTAAAAGAAAGGACACTGATTAAGACCCAGTCTACCTGTGAAATGAGAATAAGAGAAAAAGTAAGCTGAAAATTTTCAATACTGTTAATATACTCTACCGTGTTTAAAACAGCAATAAGGGACCCCAGTGGTTTACGCATTTTTGTGAATTACTGCCATCTAGTGACTAAACTAAACATTAACACTTCATTGCCAATTTAGGATTCAACTGGCTAACAAGGGAAATTCATTGTGTATCTCAAATATTTTACTACGAAATGTGGAATTTATAATGCATAATAAATATCTCCCAAGTTTTTACAAAATTTGGTAGGAATATGTTAAAGCTCAATTTAATAGCATAGTAATGCCAGTTCTTAGAGAGAAATATTTCATTCAAGAAATGAATGTAATACTTCACAGTGAAATACAGTCCAGTATATTAAAAAATTCAATCACCTTATTAATTCATTAATTAAAAGTTAACAAATTTAACTGTTTAAAAAGTTAATATGCACTTTTAAATATAGATCTAACTTGTTTTATAGTTTATCTATTAACTATTAACAAATACCAAGGCAGAAGGGAAGCTAGCTAGGAGACCAAATTCTGCCTCCACATCTTAGAGCCTATGGACTAAAGTAGCTGACTTCCCTATTTAATTATTGCCTTTGAAGAAGCAATTACACATTTATAAAGCTTTGCAAACAAAATTAAAAACCTGTATGCCATATAGGATCTTGCTCCCTTGACCTTAGGCATGAGGAAGTTAGACGCATTCCTGTGAAGGGAATGCTTAGTGCTGATGGATCAGAAATGTTACTACACTGGCCAGACCGGCACCTGCCATCAGTCTGAACCCCAATCTGGAAGAAGCTTTTCCCAGCTGTTGGGGTCAGACTCCTTCCCCAAAGCCAGGCAGAGAAAATACCCAGGCAGTGTGAGCTGCTCCAGCTAGAAAGCGAGGGAGGGAGTGGTGGAGAGAGGGAAAGAGGGAGAGAGAGAAACCCACACACCAGGGAGAGCTTGCAGTGGGGTGGCCAAGGAACAGGCCTGGGGTTAAGAAGAGTAGACAGACAGGTTAGAGCACATGGAAGAGTAACAAAGTCTCTATTTAAGTTATACATTGGGGAATTAAGTAAAGGCCAAGAATTTCCCGTGTTTACTAATAAGGGCCCTGAAACAAGTAGCAAATATAAGAAGAGGAACTTGAGAGAACAGGAAAGAAGGTCGAGGCAGGCTGGAAGTGGTCCCTTCCACACAGTGAGGGCAGCCAGAACTAGACACCGACGCTGGAGTCCCACTGCGTGACGTTCAAACTTTTATAGGTAGTCAACACAGTATTCCTCTCTCCCCCTCTTTCTCCGTCTGTCTCAGTCTATCTGCTTCTCTCTAGATAAACAGGTAATAGATGTATCTAGATATCTAGATATAGACACTAGATAGATACACACTACATATAGACATATAGATATATACATAAACTATATATAGATACACACACACTTAGATACATAGGCATATAGATATAGAGGTTGACTCATTTATATAGAATTATGATTTAGAATTTAGGTTCAGTCCTTCTCAATAAATTACTTATTTTCAAAAATACCCAAATAAAGAACCCTTCCCTCTCCTCCCTCACACCGTTCTGGTCTTCCTCCTTCCCCCCTCTTCCTTCCCCCCCACCCCCCCTTCTGGGTGCTGGACTTTGTGTCAGTCACAGTTCTGGAAGCCAGAGGGGAAAGGAAAGACCCACGGCCCCCTCAGGTGTATGTCAGGCTGCCTGTGCCAGTCACACCTTGCGAGCTGCTGTGATTTGGGAGAGGGTAAAACATCGTTCCGTTGATCAGAATTCCTCACCTGCGCTCGCTTTCTCCTGCCGTGTTTCATTCCTATGGCTTTTAGAACAAATTATCATGACTTTAGTGACTTAAATCAGCACAAATTTATCTTTGAGTTCTGGAGGTCAGGAGTCCTAAAAGAGTCTCACTGGCCTAAAATCAAGGTGTCGCCAGGCTAGGCTCCCTCCTTTGGAGGCTCTAGGAGTGAATCCGTTTCTTTGCCCTTTCCAGCTTTCCAGGCTGCCTGCAGCCCTAGGAGGGGGGCCCCTTCCATGTCTAAAGCCAGTGATCACTGGCCCTCTCTCTTGTGGCCTCCTCCTAACTCCGCCTGCCTTCCCGGTTCACTTGTAAGGACCCTGTGACTACACTGGATCTACGCCGTCATCCTTGGGGATCTTCCTATTGTAAGAAATGCTATTTTGCAACCTTAATTCTAGCTCCACTCTTAATTCCCCTTTGCCTTATAACATAACATGCTCACCGGCCCAGAAGAGTAGGACGTGGGCATCTCTGCAGGGACGGGGTTGGGGAGTAATCGACCCCATCACACCTGTTTAACAACAGCTGGAAGTGGTCACTCAAAATAGTTTTAATGTCAAATGACTGACATTGACAGATGATGTGATTCTAACGGAAAGATCCTTAAATCTATTAATGGTGTATTTTGGTTTGTGTTGTTTTTTATTTTGTTTGCTTTCTCTCTTCTGGAGTCTGACAGAACTACTATGGCACAAGAGTAGGAGTATTTTAATTCCCAAATGAAAAAAGGTAATATCCAGAAAAGGTCAAGTTCCCATCCCGACTTGGGGGGGGTGGGTCTTATTCTAGACACTGGGCTAGTCAAACCTGAACTTTGATGAGTCTGGAGGGTAAAAATATTCCAACCTGCACAGCCTGTCCTCCAAGGGATCTGTCCAGCTGAACAGTCAGGAATGCAGATGTTGTCAGCTCATCTCTCGTGGCATTTGCTCCTTGCCTGGAGGGACCAAAGTAAAATAAATCAGCTTGTATTTTAGTTTTAAGACCTTCTAGCCTCGGCATTTCAAGCAGAGACTTGTTACTATGTTTTCACATGATATGGCTACAGAGGCCGTCACTTCTTTGCAAGTACTAAGGCTGAGCCGTGAACTGTCCTGTGCACTGTCTAGAACTACATGTGGTAGGTGCCCTGATCTTCATTTAATAGGCAAGGACATTGAGGCTTAGCTCCTCACAGAACTTAGATAAGTAATCAGGTCTGTCTGACGTAAAGTTGAAGCTGTCTATTTTGGGGAAACAAATCCATCATGAAAATCCGCCATCTGAGTAGAGAAATGAGCCAATTCTCCTAGGCTGGACATCAGAGGTACTCCACTGTTAATATGAATATTCGGCGAACATAGTACCAAATGTTTGGGCCCGGAAAAATCAGGGAAATAATCATCAGGCCCTGGCCAGTTTGGCTCAGTGGTTAGAGTATGGCCCCACAGACTGAAGGACCACGGGTTCGATTCTGGCCAAGGGCACATACCATGGTTGCAGACTCAATCCCCAGCCCCGGACGGGGTGCATGCGGGAGGCAACCAATCAATGTTTCTCTCTCACATTGATGTCTCTCTCTCTCTCTTCCCCCTTACATTCTCTCTGAAAAGCAATGGAAAAAATATCCTCGGGTGAAAATTAAAAAAAAAATAAAAAATCATCATCATAAGTAGGCTATGGAGAGCCCCCATTCTATCATTATAGCAATTCTTTAAATTCTATTAATAAAACTGTAAGACAGGCTAAGTTACCAGTGGCCCAGATAAAGGTCAGTTAATTAGTTTGTTTCAGTTCATGTGCAACCTCTCTTTATAGGGTACCTCGTGGCTATAACTCAATCATTAGCTCTACCTGCAAAGCAACCTTCGGGAGATCTGTCTGCTTGATGACCGTGTGGTGGTGTGTGTATGCAAGAGTGGGACTAGCCCAAGTATTAAGTATTGTTCGTGTGGAGCCAACTTTCCCAGGCTTGGGGTTAGTGGGAAAAGTACTAATCCCAGAACAGGATTTTGAAAGTGAACCATCTCTTTTCTTCTGAAACCTTGGAAGTGACCTATTCCATACCCACAACAGATTAACAATAACCTCTCATCCTGGGCACAACACACACACACACACACATACCCCAAAACACTGAGTGCAGAGAGCATGTCTTATTTATCTCTGAATATTGCTCTGTACCAACAGAGCCAAATAATATAAATATATTCCACCGAGAAGTGCCCCCCCCCCGCCAAAAGTACATGTTCATGCCAGACACACATTTAAAAGAAAATAAAAAATGCTTTCCCTAATAAAAGCACTCATAAAACTATAGTCTTTGAAGGCTAATAGCCTATAATGCTATCAAACACTTCTGGGAACCACTGGGAGCACGGGGGCTGGGGGAACAACCCAGAGCTGCAGAAAGCATCAGGATCTGTTATACTGGCTTTTTTTCCTCTATTATATGAATTTCATGTGGACAGATAACAAGGAAGGATGCATCAATCTGAGGTCTCTGGAGTATAAAACAGAATCATTAATTATATCTATTCCTCACAGGGTTTGCCTCATTGCAACTTTGCAGCTCCAGTCAGGATGGGCTGTGGATTTTAACGATAAGAAGACGCCGTACCCGAGGCTGGCCAGTCGGAGTGTGAGTGTGCATAGGAGGTGAGCTGTTCAGCTACATATCCACTATGACATCAAAATGTTTTCCTGGACTAGAGGGAATGAATTTTATCTAATCCCCCCTGCTTGTGGACAGCAGCTACAAAATATAGTCAAAATCATATCAAAAGAAAATGCTACAAGCGATACAAATCTCAGGGGGATAACTGTAAGACAATTCTACCCCATATTGCACAGAACTAAATGAAATTTAACTTTGGAGCAAAATCTGGCCTCTGTGAAACCTGAGGTCCTATACAGAGGGAAACTTACCACGTGTAGATAATCTGTCCTCTGGGATAAGTGTAGAGTATGATGTAGCAGTCACCACCATAGAATTCGCCGTATGAGTTTCGGTTAATTTCGACCCTGCCGGTGCTTTCTACACGCCAGATCTGAAAGGCGTGGAATATGGTACTAACATTAAACTTTTCTCCATCTAATAATACTTCTCGGAAGTTTAAAAAAAAGCCCTAGATCTATTACTAAATAATTTTTAATAATAATAATAAAAGTTATTATTTTTTATTTTAAAAGCTATTATTTTGTTATAAAGGGGCAGGATGGGAATTTGGAGATGAGCAGGTGGGTGGGAGGGGTACCGTGCTCTCAGAGAGAAGCCTTCCCAAGCCACGCTGGTGAGCAGAGGAGAAATGGCGCACGTCCTGGCTAAACCCAAGAGCTCGGTGAGAGCCCCTGGATCTCAGCAGCCTTGGGCAGCCCCGGAGGACATGTCAGAGACGCTGTGACCTCACACGAGGCTGTAGCCGGGACATAGCTGGTGCTGGGCCACCAAATCTGCCACCGGGACCTCTGGCTCTGCTGAGCTCCACAAAAGGACATGTGAGCAGGAGGCAGAGACAGGCCCAGACCAGAAGCTGTGCCCCTCTGACAACAGCCACGGGGGGCATCTCTCCCTTTGCAGATCCCACAACCCCCGTGCAGCTCCGATTCCCACTTCTTGTCTTTGAAAGGAGGGAAAACGGCTTCCTAAATCCCTTTACTCTACACTTTGGTTCAAGCGTTAGGGTAAGCCCTGGGAATGTCGAGATGAAATATTCAATCCATGCCCTCAAAGAGGTAACAAGAGGTCTAAGAGGAGAAGTTTGGAAGTAAATGGACAGTTCTGAGGTACTTACATGAAAAGTTTATGCAAAACACTACTTATGGTTTGAGCACAGAAAAAGAGCATTTCAGTGGAGGGAAGGCTTCTTGGAAGAGATGAAGCTGTGACTTAACTGAGTTACAAAGCGGGGGTGGGAAGGCCACGCGGAAGGTGGAGGGAACAAGCCGTCCAGGCAGTGGAAGGGTGAGCCGGAGAAGACGGCCAGGACCTAGCCAAGGGGGCCCTGCAGCCCAGCTGAGAGGGATGCTCTCAGGAACACTGGGGAACCCGGAATATATTTTAGAAGAGAAAGTGACATCACCCAGTTCTCATGAAGTTAGATGACTCAATAGTGGGACTGAGTGGGAAGAGATTTGAATTAGGGAAAATTATTAGTTTTATGTGTGTTTTTTAAAGCAATTTCGTCAGAAAAAATATCAAGGAATGATTAATGAACTCAATTTGAATGCTCTAAAAATATCTGCGATGTTGGGACATAACACATGCTTTGCTTTTGCGAATGCCTCCAAGGTGCCAGGGAAAGACAAACTGATGGCAGTTGGTACATTCGGGGCAACACCCCCCGTCTGGACAATCCCAGTCCCGGGAGCAGGAGCAGTTCTAACCCAAGAACCCAGACGGGGTCCCAGGTCATCGCCAAGATGACAGTCACATGATCTTGCACAAGTCACCTAAGCCCTTGGACTCGCCACATCTCCTTTGCAAAACAGAACTGAAGGTCAGACAACATCCCTCCCGGCTTCAAGTTCCAGATTTAATACCCAGCCTTGGGCCATTTCATGAATCAGTAAAATTCGCATTTTACCAAGTTTGTATTTTCCTGACATTGTATTTCCACTGGGCTGGCGTAAACGGCCTGACGCGCGCACCCCCCCCCCGCCCCCAGGCCGCCCCCAGGCCGCCCCCACCCCGCCCCCAGGCCGCCCCCAGGCCGCCCCCACCCCGCCCCCAGGCCGCCCCCCCCCCGCCCCCAGGCCGCCCCCAGCCGCACCCCACCCCGCCCCCACCCCGCCCCCAGCCCGCCCCGAACCCGCCCCCAGCCGCACCCCACCCCGCCCCCACCCCGCCCCCACCCCGCCCCCAGGCCGCCCCGCCCGCCCCCCCCGCCGCCCCCCGGGCGCCCCCCGCAGGCTGCCCCCAGCCCGCCCCCAGCCCGCCCCCCGGCCGCCCCCCGGCCCCAGCCCGCCCCCCCACCCCGCCCCCAGGCAGCCCCCCGGCGCCCCCGGCCTTACCTGCACCTGCCCCGAGCCGTCGTCCACCAGGCCGTGCTGCGCGGCCGTCCGCGGGCCGCGGTGCAGCCTCGAGGCGTCGAACGGGCTCTGCGGCACGCGCGCCACCGTCTCTGCGACACACACCTTCCCGAAGCCCTCGCTCTGATCGCGCTCCCTCCAGTCCTTGAAGAACTGCTTGAAGATCGGAGTCTCCCCGCCTTCTGGAAGAACCTGAATCTGAAATTCCAAAAACAAAACCTTTAAATGATAAACAGAAAATAAGAGACGGAGGAAAAACACGGATCTAGCTCGTGAAGGAAAAGAACCAAGGGCGCGACAAGGCGGCCTGGTGTCCTGGTGTCCGCTGACCGGCGTCGGCCTGGACACGGGCCCGCGCGGCCGCCGCAGGAAGGCTGCTGGGGAAGCTGAGGCCGCCGGCCGCCTCCCCCCATAACCGCCACCGCATTCGGCCGCGCGGGGTCAGAACTAAGGCCTCTGTGTGTCATCGTGGTCAGACCCGTCTGTGTTTCTACCTCGGGCCCCCGGAGGCCGCGAGCGGGGAGACAGGCCTCGTGGGGTGCTCGCGCCGGGCCAGCGGGGCGCGCGGGGCCGCTTCCAGCGCGCAGCCCGGGAAGGGGTCTCCTCCGGGGTCCGCAGGGTTCCCTCCTCCGCAGGCAGCGCTCTAGGGCCACGGGGCTTCACTCCTGTACTTGACTTTAAATCAAATTCTTTCGTGGCTTTTGTGGGGATGTCTTGAGCCCCCATGTTTTAATTTTTTTTTTTTTTTTTTGTAGCCAGTTCGTTTCCACACATACCTGGGTTTTGGTGGAATAGTTCATTTGATCTAGGAACTGCTCAGCCGTCTTCATTGCAGCCTTTCTCTCCCGGGGATTCGCGTCTTTACCTAAATTACAAGATAAATTAAAGAGAGGCAGGACTTTAGCGGAGGAAGATACTATATTTAGCGAAGGAACGAGTAACACTTGTGTACAAAGGTAAGCTTAATTATTTAATTTAAATGTGACACCGAGAAAACGGCAAAAATTTCCAGTACATTAAATATATTTAATAATGTAGTAATGAACACAACACATGAGGAAAGGTTCTTTTTATATTGTCCAAATGCTTTTTTAATCCCATCATCCCTGACAAATGGTGCTGGTAGAAAAGAGATGTGGGTTTGATGTCTGCGATTTATATGAGCTATTTACAGATCAAGACTTAGGGAGGTAGGGTTGTTGTTTTTTTAATAAAAAAAAAATGTTTTTTTCTCTATCCTGCTGAAGAAATATCTATGAACCTGAAGTGCAGCAATGAAAGCAATGGCATCCATCTTTTACCTTTCCATACGAAAATTTGCTTTGCAGCACCGTGGTCCAAAATAAAGCACTCTTCAGAGAGCAGCATGGCCCTGGAGAAGGGGTTTTCTTCTGCCACCAATGTCACCCTCATGGATCCAGTGGCATCTGAAACCTAATATAAAAACTATGAACTCATTTGGGGGTGATAAAAATGTTCTAAAGTTCTAAAAATAGATTATGGTGATAATTGCACAACTCTGTAAATGTAACAAAATCACTTTCAATGGATGACCTTTATGGTATGTGAATTAAATCTTAAAGTTGTTTCAAACAAAACAAACAAAATCCATGAGGTCAATTACGCCTTAAAAGGAGTTTCAAAAGTTCTTTAGAGTATAAGAACTAAGAACAAAAAATTAAGTTTTGCTCAGCCACTGTGGCTCAGTGGTTGAGCGTCAACCCATGAACCAGGAGGTCACCGTTTGATTCCCGGTCAGGGCACATGCCGGGGTTGCGGGCTCGATCCCCAGCAGGGGGCATGCAGGAGGCAGCCGATCAATGACTCTGTCATCATTGATGTTTCTCTCTCTCTCTCTCTCTCCCTTCTTCTGTAAAAAAAAAAATAATAATAATAAGTTAAGATTTGATACTGTGTCTAAAACATCAGAAAATAATAGTGATGATAATAGCTGTTTCGTTGTGATTCTCATCTACTAGGCACCATGCTGTGAACGCTACATGACTATTTCTTAATTTTTACAGCAACCTTCTCAGATAGAAAATAATCTTATAGTCATTGTGCACACACAAAAAGGTGAAGCTTTAATAGTCAATCAGTCAACATTTGCTTACTGTCTACCACATGCCAGGTATGGTGTTAAGGAAGGCATTGCTACATTACAGTTTATAGTGGGGGTTTTTTCCAATATAGGTCCCGTAATTTAAGTATACTTTGTATAAATTACCAAAATAAATTTCCTCTGCCACAAATTGATTTTTATTTATTTGATACTTGAAGTTTGGAAACAAAACTTTTTTTTTTTTTTTTAGAGTTGGGGGTGGACTTAATTGGAAGTGATATTAATGCTCAGGTTGGAAGTCACTGGTTTTTAAAGGGCATCTTGTAGGCTACAATGTAATCGTCTGGGTACTTGATAAACATGCAGATTCCAGGGCCCTCCCTAGCTCAGTGGCAGAATTTTGCAGCACCATGGTGGCGCTTAAATTCTGTAGGTTTAAAAACTGCCATTAGGTGACTCTGCTTCCCTGCTTTGTTCAGCAATCCCAAATTAAAGTATTTTCAAGTGGACTTTGTACTTTAGATGCGTGCGATACATGATACGTCCACTAGAGGGAGAGATGGTTCAGGATTAACGTGTTCATATTGCAAAATATTTCTTCAGTCCATAATGCTGTCCAAGAGGGAGAATAGTTTTATTTGATGATGAGACACCTAAGATATTTTTTCAGCTGCTGAAAATGAATTTAGAAACAGTAATGAAAAAAATAACCAGCCACAAAATCTTTAGATATTTCTATATGACTTATATTAAAATGATCAGTGTATTTAACAGAAGAGGTAATTACATTTTCCTTTGCCATCTAGAAGGAAAGCAACCCACCTCCCCTTTACAAAAAGGAAGTTATGCTGCACAAGTTAGCAAGCTGACCTTCATTTGAAGTCAGTGGTTCTGAGCTAGAAGGTCACTTAAAGAGCAACAAATATAACTCCTTCCTATAATAGATGAGAACACTATTCAGTTCTGCAAGGAGATGAGAGTCTGCTCCAAATCATATGTTTAGGGAGTTTGGAACTTGAATGATCCCGTTTGAGCAGTTTCCTCAACTGGTATATCTTGTGGGTTTTGTTACCCTCACCAGCAATAAAATCATAAAATTATAGTTGGAAGGAACTGAGTTATCTTCTAATGTAATATCTCTCTCTCCCTCACTCCCTCCTCCTCCCCCCCCCCCCAGGTAAGAAAACAAAGACCCAGAATGGTCACGTCTTCCCCAAGGTCACCCAGCTAGTCATTCCCCACAGAAGTGACATGAAACTGGGTCTGTGAGTTGCCAGGACAGGCCCATTTTCACCCTGTTTCCTTCCAGCTGTTTGATTTGATAGCTTTGCCCTCCTGTAACAAAGAAAGCCTTCACTATGGCTCAACAGGACATTTAAAATAAAGTGAAAACTTTATAGCTTATCAAGAGTTTATAAGAAAAAGCTTACAAAATATTTTCACTCCATGAAGGAAACATCTTATTACACGTACTATATCAAAACACCCTGCTGCAAACTAGTACAGCAACAGTGTATAATTTTATTTTTACAGCACTAAGTTCACTTATTTGTTGTTTTCAATAAAATAACAAAAAGCAATGACAAGAGAAATTTTAATAAACATGCTAGAGCAAACAATAGGTTTTACCTACACATTTCTCTTTGAGGGCAATGAAGAGACTATCAACTGTAGCAAAGATGCCTCCCAGCACAGGCCTCCCTGCTGCACCCAGCCCAGTGAGAACAGCAGAGCTAAGGGAACTCACCATGTAGAGCTTAGCCATTTTCCGGTTGGTTATGTCTGCTATGGTGTCGTCATCGTCATATCCATGACTAAGCTCCGGCTTTTTTCCTAAAACCTGCAAAAAAAATGAACAGATAAAAGATAAAGACCTCTCATTAAAGAATGTAGAGTTAACAAAAAAAAAAAAAAAAGGAAACCACGTAGCAATTCTAAAGACATGGATTATAAAATATGTGCAATTAAAATGACCAGGCTCAAATGTTTCTCAGCAATCATACTATGTTGGCCTTTTCCTAGGGGTCAAATCAATCAATGGCATTAAGTAAACACTGAGTTTGTTGGTGATGGGAACTTCCAAGAAAGTAAAATCCCAAATTTAGAAGCTTAGGTATCCATATTATTGAAAATTAGCAGAAATTAATTGAAATGTGAGTTCTAAGTTTAGTTCTGCAACAGAATTTCTTCTGTGACTTCTGCTTCTTGAAGAAGCAATCTATAGGTTTAATTCATTTATTATTACAAAGACTTGGATTAAATAACTATTTGAGGGTAAGGTACTATTAACATTATTGACGGATTATAGGCTAAAGTGTAAGTTCTTGACGACCATATCATGCTTCATTTTCTACACTATCCTTGGCACTTAGAACAGTGCCTGGGCATAGTAGATGTTCAATAAGTAGTTGTCAAATGAACAAATGAATGTATTTATTTACTGTTGCATATATGATGCTAGTCAAAAGCTCAAGTAAACCACTTAGTAGAAAGTACACTTAAATCTGCTTTGAATTTCTGTACACTCTCATCACACACACACACACACACACACACAAATATCTATAAAGCATCTTAATTTACTGATACAAATATCATAGAATGTTAAGGACAAGAATAAAGTGTAAATTTATCCTAAACAACGTGATTTTTATCACAACATAGATATAAATAAATTTAAGTTTAGAACATGCAAAAAAGGTATTCCTTTAGATTTAACAAATATTTAATATACAACGAAATTCCTTGCGTAATGTTCCAGGTTCGGTATTCCTCACAATGCGTTGTGTGAAATACAGGCTGCTGAATGTCAGAAAACAATAAAAATTATACAAATTCTAACCCTTGCAGGATACAAGCACAGCCTCGAGTTCAGAAATACACCAAAGAACTGATTTCCTCGGGGAACAAGCCCATCTTTTTGTTTATACAATGATAACAAAATACTTTAATTATTGTACACCCTAAATTACTATAATAGAGTTTTTCTTCTTGGCTAAAAGTAGGATCAACAGAAAAATTAAAGCACTTGCAATTAAAAGCTTTTTTTTTACTTTGGTAGAAGTATGCATGTCTTTGAAGAGCGGTGACAGGCCTCCTCACATACCCTTAGGTAACTCCATTCCAGCTCAGAGAGTAGAGTTTGGGGTCAACAGTCGGTGTTAAGACCATAGCTAATACCAGTAAGTCTCCCAGGGGCCAAGAGAGTCAGAGACTTGGGGCATCCTCTAACTTTTAATTTCCAGGCAATGCCCAGATTAGCCGGGATCTTAATTAGCCTTTTAAAGGACTGCAGCATAGTTGGGAATTGAACCCAAGGGATTTACCAGAAACAGGCTAAACTCCATGGGGAGTGGGGGGAGGGGGGAGGCCGTCAGGTATCCCTAAGGATCATTTTAAGAGTCTGTTCAACAACTAAGTATTTACCAAAAACCTCAATAGGGTAAACAAACGAGTTTCCACCACCTTGCCCAGCCCTTAAGGACTTTATATCCTGCCTAGAAAGAGGAAAATGAAACATGCTCATTTTATCAACTATGCTGTACATTTTGATCTTTGAAAGAAACTGTAAATACAACTTTCCTTTTTCCTTCCCTCTGGTAGGATAAAGCCTAAACTGAAAACACTTATTTAAGGTTTCTTTTCCTTTCTATTTTTAAATTTATTTTTATTTTTGAAAGTATGACAGATGTCCCCTTTTTCCCCTCCACTGAGCATCCGCCCCCTCCCCCAGGCCTTCTCCACACTACTGTCTGGGTCCATGGGTTATGCATAGATGCATATAAGTTCTTAGGTTAATCTCTCCCCACCCACCCCCGCCTTCCCTCTGAGACCCCTCAGTCTGTTCCATGGTCCTATGTCTCTGGATCTATTTTGTTCATCAGTTTATTACGTTCATTAGATTCTACATACAAGTGAGATCATGTGGTACTTGTCTTTCTCTGACTGGCTTATTTCACTTAGCATAGTACTGTCCAGGTTTCTTAAGTGATCAGCATGTGGCTCATGTAATCCTTTGTGAAGGAAATAATATTGTGACAACTTAAAGAGGAAAGGAAACAGAGAAGCCTTATCTGAGGACGTGTCATAAAAATTCCATCTGTTGTTCTGGCTAAGACTTGTCACTCAAGCTTGGAGCCCCGCTTTCCGTTAATGATTTTCTGTAAGTTTCCTTTTGAAAGTATCACCATCTTCTAGCAGGCTCCAAACTGAACGGGTCTTTCCACAAAACTGACCATTCTCAGCTCACCCTCTGTGAATCCCCAGTCTCCTATCCACCTGAACTGAAACTCATGGCAGTTTAGAATGATTGCTGCTTCTCCTTTGAATCTCCTACCCACTTAGTCATTAAATTCTACTTCTTTTTTATAATGTTTGGAGTCACTGATTTCTTTCATTCCTTAATTCCCACCCTCGTGAAGTCCCTACCGTAGTCAACTCCCTTCTGCCTCAGTCTCCCCTCATCTTTTCATCTACTCTAGACACTGGCCGGAAAGCCCCCGATTTCACTTTACTCCCACATTTCATGAATATGACTGTAAATTAAGATTTATATCTGGAGCAGTAGTTCTTAAAGCTCAGTCTTCAGGCAGCATCTGGGTAAGATGATAAAATACAGATTCCCAACTGCCAGCTATTAAGTAACAGGTTGGGGTGAAGCCCAGGGACCTGCACTCCGGATCGTTCTCAACAGAATGCTTACTGACAGAGCAAAACTCGGGGTCTGGCACCCAAAGCTCCCCCCCCCCGCCCCCCAGAGGCTGGCTGTTACCCTCCCTGCAGCGCTTCTCAGCATCCCCACTAAGCACCGTCTCCAGCCAGGCTGAGGTTCTCGGAGTTCCCTGTGGGAGCCTCGCCCTTTCCTCCCCCAGGGCCTCACCTGGTGCTGCCTGGGACTTCTGCCCAGGTCGGCTGGGGCTGGCAGAAGCACATCTGAGCAATTATTCTTTGGTTGGCTTAGCTAATCATAAGCAGCACAATTATAGCACTTACTGAATGTCTACTATGAGCCACACAATATATCAGGAGCTTCGGACACGTGTCATTTCGTCCCTGTAAGGCCCCCAGCTTCCACTGCTCTCTGTTGAGAACGAGGCATCGCCTTATCTTCACTATGTTAGTGGGAACCCTGCTTCTGTTTTCACTAAAAACAAAGCAAGCGCTTGGGTTCTGCAAGCTAACATTTTAACTACTCAGTAGTTCTTGTCTTATTTCCTTTCCCTAACTGCAAAAAATAAATAAATAAATAAGTCAGTAGTTTGCAAGCATATGGTAAAAAGAAATAAATTGTAAAAGGGAAGAATAGTCTTGTTGGGGTGTGTTTATTTGCCTCAAGGCAGGTAAATATTTGCTAATAAGGAAGATAAAATATTTGCTAACAGAGATAAAAGCATAGGCAATTCTGAGGAAAGCTGTGACCTCATTGAGCCAGCTCCCCCTAATCTGGAGTTGAGATCCCGACACTTGCTCTCCTGCTCTCTCAGTGATGTGCTCCCCTGCCCCTAAAGCACCTCCATCCCCTTATCCGCATATCAAGTAAAGGGTAGTGTAACATATCAAACAGTGGGCAAAGGCATTTTACACTGAGAGAAACCATGGGAAATGTATGTTTAGATAAAAAGACAAGGTGAATTGGATGCCTGCAAGAGAGATTTGGCCATTTAGTTACCTGGCCAGGGCTGTCTAATAGAATTTTCTCTAATTGAAGTATTCCACATCTGTGCTATCCAATATGACAGTCACTAGCTATCTAAGTTGCTATCGAGTCCTAAAAACAACTGACACAGAGGGTCTTCTGGGCTCCTACTACAGGTAGCCAGCAGTACATGAAATGTGGCTAGTGTGATCAAATAACTAAATTTTACATTTTAATGTAGTCAATTTAAATCAGAACTTAGCCATATGCTATAGCTGACGGTGTAGCTCTACAGAACTTGGGTAATGCGGTGGCCTTGGGGAAGTCACCTGATGCAGGTCTGAGGCTCAGTGTTACTGTAACATCAACATACTAGAGATCAGATTTAGAGGGGACAACTCACAAGGAAGTTAACTCACAAATTACTATTTATTATATGGGAAGCTAATTCACAAGTTACTAGCATATGGAAAGCTAACTTACAAGTTACTATAACATGGATAGCTAGCTCACAAATTATTAAAATACATAAGCCAGAATGCCAACTTATCCAGCTAGAACAGTTGTCCCCACCGGCTGCATATCAGAGCCATCTAGGGAGTAAAGAATGCAAAAGTCTGGATCTGAGCCCGAGATTCTGACTGAAGCCTGGCATTGTCTTTCAAAAGCCCTCTGGCCCTGGTTCAGTGATAAATCCAAGTGTTCAGTAGTATCGGCTTTGTTTTAACCTGGTTTACCTGAGCCACCAGGACAGGTGTGCCAAGCATTTCTGATGTCCACATAGCTTCTCAGGGAACTTCTCACCTGGACGAATTATCATGGGCTGGTGGCCTGGAAGCTGCCCTGGAGCAAATCTCAGGTAAAGATTTTAGGCCATCTGCCTTTTCTGGGGCTCATTAACTCTTCTTCTGTAAGACCTCATACCCATTTGAACGTTTCTACCTGATCAGCGTTGGAATGGACACTTCCACCTTTTGCCTTTGGGATTCCTAATTTCTATACTTCACAATGAGCATCTGCCCTCATCTTTTGGGCAATCCCTTCGTTTGGTAGGCTCGGGCAATCTGGGCTAGATGGACCCACACTGCATGACTCTCTGACCTTGTTCCCACATTTAAAATGGTATAACAATGAATTCCACTCACAATTACGCCAGCATATGTGCTGCCACTGAAGCAAGCACCCGCTCACAATTGTACACGGGTAAGTGAAATAATATATGTGACGCGATTGTCACTATACCTGGAACATGGTGAAAACTCCACAAAATTTAGATCTTGCGTCTCGAGTCAAATCCCGCTTCGGTCAAAAGGCTCATTCTGTCTCCTTGAGATGCTCTGCCTATCGCTGCTCTGTTCTTTTCATAACTGTACCATTAAACTTCTCGTCACACACCTCCCTATTGACCTGCACTTGCTGAATATCTGTTCATGTCTTCATCTAATGTCATCAACTTGTCTGTCTGTCTTGACAGTGAACCCTTGTCAAAGCCTTGTGTTTTAGATTTAAAACTCTTAAGTTGAAGACAGATCTATGTATCCTTCTGGAAGCAAAGCCTAGAATATAAACTGTTTATAGCTGATGATGCTGAACAGGAAGAACAGATACAGTAATCTCTCCCCTTCTTTAGAGTTTCTCCACAATAATTCCATAGTCCTTGGTTATATGACTAAGGCTCTGATCCTCTCACGTGTTTCAACCCTATCTCCCCATTTAATGTTGTAGTCTGACCTTATCTGGGTGAGGCGGGATATGCCAGCTGTGTGAGGTTTATGGTGCAGGGCCTAGGATTTACCAGCAGCGGGAGAAGGGCCTGGGGCTGTAATGGTTCACAGGTCAGTGCGGTCCCTGCGCTCGGCACGCAGACCTCGCTGCGGGGACGCTCCCCGGCTGCACCTGTCCTGGCTCAGGCCCGGCGCAGGCAGAGCTGGCTGCTGAGCAGGCTGCAGGGAAAGACTGAGCTTCCTTCCAAACTTAGCGAGAAAGTTTAGCAGCATCTACCAGTTATGACACATGGGCAGGTAGGAGGAGCGGCAAGGCGGGTGTCATTTACTTCAAACCTCAAACACACGGAAAAAGGCTGTGGTAAGGCTCCCCAAATTCAGAGATGTTTCGAGCATCAGGTCCACAGAAGACGACCCCCCGCCTCCCAAGGCGGCCTCCCTGCATCACGCCTCTGTGCTTTCTCCCGCAGTAACTGACTGTTCACCTTCAACTTTAAAGATCACCGGAGGAAAAACTACTCTAAGCTGAATGAGGGGAGGAATGGGGAAGGAAAACCTGCTTTTCTTTCCCAGTTTCCTCCGTTGAGGCCAACAGGAACACAAAGAGCTACACGGAGCACGGCTGTCATGAGAAGGCGAGGTAACCATGTAGGAGGAGTTTTTATTGCCTCTCATCACCACGTACACACACTCACACTCACACACGTTTATTTCACCCAACTCCTTCTACCCCTGGAGGGAGTGGTAAACAAGCCTGATTTACATACAATGTTTAAACAGATGAGACCAAGTTTTATGGCAAGAGAGTTGTGAAAATTTCTTCTTCATCTACGTAATTCAGAAAATTTCCAAGCACCAAAATTTAATTGAGCAAACTCAAAATGGACTTTATGAACTCTGGAGTACTTGAAAAATATCTGCATACCTTTTGCACTTATATTAAAAGAATGTATTTTCTATAGTCAATTATATTGCGATAACTATGTATGGTGCCAGCGGGTAGGGGGGATACTTTGTAAAGTATATGATTGCCTAGCCACTGTGCTGTACACCTGAAACCAATACAGAATACTATTGAAAGTAAACTATAATAGAAAAATAAAAATTTAAAAGAGAACATATTTTCTTTCTAAGAAAATGTCTACCCCAATTACCTGTACCCAATGCCTCCATGGTGTTTGCTAAAAGGTTGAATGCTCACAATGAGAAATACAAAACAAAGGGTTGGGATAAGGCTGGTCCACTGGGCACAAATATTATGCTACTAAAGCTATTACTTATGAATGATTGTCAAAATGTTGGCAAAATTTTGGAAGTTATAAAATAACTTCGCAGCAGCTGGGATCCCCGTCTCTCTGTAGTTTGAGATTACACACGCTGAATGAAGACTGCCTGGGTGTGAATCACACATCAACCATCCCCATCCCCCCGGGGAAGTTGCACAGCCTCTCTAGGGCTCACTTTCTGCATCTGTAAGGGGAGGGTGGGTAGCTGCTATTGGCACTATGCCCATCTCCCCTCTGTCTACCACAGAGGTCATCTGCAGATGATTTCTTCAAGGTCAAAGCATCCTGCTCTTGTCTGATGGCATTAACTGATCTTAAGGGAAATGCTTGTAGTTTTGCCCATTGAGTATGAAGTTGGGTGTGGGTTTACTTGATTTACATGGAATTATATTTTAATATTTCAACTAAAAAATTATTATGTATTTAAATCAAGCATGATCACTGGAAAATGATTCTATAGAGAGTGGGAGAAGCTTTATTTTCTGGGGATGATCTTTGATTAAATCAATCAATCCCCTTTGTAGAATACTATCAAATGAGCTAAAGAAATGACAATAACGGAAATGAGAGCTGTTCTGAAAATCCCCCTCTTTACCATTTTGGAAGAATGAATCTATAGTATTTTTAAAGTATCTAAAGACTTATAGGAAAATAATAAAAGTTAAAAACCACTTTGCTTTTTAGCATCAGGAAGCAAATTTGAGCTCCTTAAATGTAGGACATAAAGTTATTTTGTGGGTTTATAATACACATACACACACACACAAAATCACTTATCAAACTATTTTCTGTTGTCCTCTTATTTAATTCATTGTTAGTCACAACTCTCTACTTTGTAAGGATGGAAATTTGAGTTGCCTGAGATATTAACTTGGTCAACAGACACAGTAAACACTTTAATGCTAGGAGACAACAGAAACCATTTTGTCAGAAAGGCATACTTCCTTTAGTGTTAGCTCTCCTATTTCTCTCTCCTTTATTTTCCAGTGTCTTTTTGTAAGTTCTTGGGAAATTCAACAGTGTGTTAAATATTTTTAAATTTCCTATTCGTGTAACACGGTATCCGGCATATTGGAAATTTTCATCAGTAGCTGCTATCTGATTGAAATAAAGTTATTATGAGAGCCACAGAGGAAGAAGTCCATTTACGGCTTTACCATTCAAAAGATTTTAAATTTTAAGTTAAAAGGCTCCAAAATATTTCCTTTTCTTCTCTCTGTTGCATGGTCATTAAATTAGTTTCTTCATCCTACTTTAAGGCAGTGATACTTAGCATACACCCCACACCCAAAGAATCACAGTGACAAACAGCGCAGGCTGCGAGGTTACAGTGCTTTCAAGAGCACTACCATCGCTCTAGCTGTTTCTACCATTGACTGATAGCTTACAACGTGCCAGGCCCTGTTCAAGCACCATTCATTTGTTGTTTATGTTAATGAATTTTTTGTTTGGATTTCAAGTATTTAATTCAGATATCTATTTTGTTCCTCACCAGTTCATCCAGTGGGGGAAGTTCAAATATTCTGAAGAAAGCTAAGAAACATATTAACCATATAGTTAATATATTTCTGCAATAAAATAATATTTCAAGCAGTCTATCATTTCGTCACACCAAAGTTCAACATGAAGACTGCGACCTTGCTGATAAGGTGTCACTTTTATATGATCAGTCCAAATGAACACCACTTGGCAATCACGTCTGAATGAGGTGCTCTTCTTTTAGTTTGCAGCTGGGGTGAGGGAATAGTGACAGGACCTGCAAATAGGATAATCCAGTTCTAAGACAGATGGACGGTAGGGAAGGGTGGATCTTTGCTCCTACAAAGTCTATATCTGAGTTGATAAACCAACATAAATATTAAACTAGAATGTAGGTTTCTAATCTCTCTATTTATATTGCCCCTCATGTTTATTATAATATTAGTGGTAATATATAATTTTAAAAAATCGAATGTTAAGACTGTATTTTATTTCAGCAGTTTAGGTCACTTTCTTCTTACCCCCTGTGCTGAGAATTAGCCAAACTCAGATAATCAATTCATGGATTGATTCTCTACAATTCATTGATTCTCTACAATTCATCGATTCTTTGACATTCACTGTGTAAGTTAGTTTTGATAATGCAAAATAATAACTAACAGTAATAGTCATTTTGTATCAGATTACTTGTACATCTTCTGCTAAGAATTAGCCCAGCCCAGATATTAAAAGGTTAACTCTTCAAGAGTCAACAACTCAAAATTCCTTAGTATTGATTTTGTAATTGATATTTGTTTAATATTGGGAGGAAATGTGTTCATATGTTGGAAAGAACTTTTAAAAATAGAGGCCATCTGGATGATGTTTCTGAGTCCTGTTTTTTCAGAGTCAAGAATCACAGTGTAGTGGAGTTCGGTTACATTGACCGTTCTTGGGCAAATGAAAAAAGTGGTATTATGTTTGTAAGGGTATCTGGTGCATCACAATTTTACAGTTACAATGCTTTGGATATATATATATATATATATATATATATATATATATAGAGAGAGAGAGAGAGAGAGAGAGAGAGAGAGAGGGAGAGAGTCTCAAAAAATGTATACACACTTTGAATAATTATTAATTCCAATGGGATTCTGAAAAGAAAGAAACATCAGTTGAGCTATCAGCTGTTAAGTGTGTATACATAATCTGTGTATGTGTGTGTGTGTGTGTATATATATGTATACACACACACACACACACACATAGGGTGTCCCCCAAAATGTATACACACACTTTCAATAATTAGAAAGGCAGTGTTTATTAACATACATTTCATTTTCAAAACTGAGCTATCAGCTGTTAAAATGTGCATACATTTTTTGGAACACCCTGTATACATGTATACTTATTTATTTACAAAACCAATTTTAAAGTGACTGTCAGGAAAGCACAGTTTGTTCATGTAAATAGGGTATATTCTTCATGTAAAACAATTCTGGATATTCCATAACAGTCTACTAATAAGGAAAAAGGTACTAGCATACTGTTAAAAAGAAAATATATTAGTATCTGAATGGAAACAAACAAACAAAAAGCCATACAAATATACTGGGAAATGAAGCCCTATACCATGCAGAACTGAGAAACCAAATATCAGTGCTCTGTTGCAGTGAGTGGCAACTAATAAAGCAAACCAGAACTGAAAATAAAACTTAATAAAGCCTGATAGAGTACATCTGGAAAAGACAAATACGTTGATTGAAATCTGTGTTGAAGCAGGTGGCAAACGCACCGCCACTGAATATCGGTTGCTGTGATAGTCACTGTCGCGGGGCTCCCTTGCTAGGCGATGGCATAATTTCATTTTGTTGGGCTCTGCAAGGGCAAGAGCAGATGGGTCACAGGTAGGCTGAACTTTCTGTTCATTTCTTACACTTTTTGTTTGCATTTTTGTTTACATGATACAAGTGCTTCTTATCATTAACACAGAAATCCCATAATCTAAGAAACAACTTGTCATGGATTTTATTTGCAGCAGAGGGAGTAACAAGCACCAGCATGGCGAGCATCCAGTGCTGACCATGTGACCGGCATTCTTCTCTGGGCTTTACAAGGACGGGCTAATTGAATTCTTACAACAGCCCCATGAAGTGGATGCTTTTATCATTCCCTGTCTTGGTTTGTGTTCCTCCAAAAGCCAAACCTGAGACAGGGACTTGGGGCAGGCTGTTATTTGGGAGATGATTCTGGAAGAACCAGGTAGGAGAAAAATGAAGCAGTAGTTTGTTAATATGTTATTTACTGCTGCAGGCAACTGGGACTTAACCCCAGGGGTGCCCTCTGAGAAACTGTATGGGACACACTTCAGAATCTGCCCACTAAAGTGGCTGCAGGAGTTAGCCGGTCACTCCTATCCCTCATTGGTTGATGGGTGTTCCTTGGTGTTACTACCCAGAACCTCCAGTCTACCTGTACTTGGAAAATTATAAGACACGAAAGAAACTGAAGAAGATACAAATAAATGGAAGCATATGCCATGTTCATGGATAGGAAGAATTAACATGATTAAAATGTCCATACCACCCAAAGCAATCTATAGATTCAGCATAATTCCTATCAGAATACCAAGGGTATATTTTACAGAACTAGAACAAATATTCTAAAAATTTATATGAAAACACAAAAGTCCCCCAATAGCCACAGTAATCCTGAGAAAGAAGAACAAAGTTGGAGGAATCACGCTACCTGATATCAAACTATACTAGCATGGTACTAGCATAAAAACAGCCATATAGATTAATAGAACAGAATAGAGAGCCCAGAAATCAACCCACGCCTTTATGGTCAATTAATGTGTGACAAAGGAGGCAAGAGCATACAATGGGCTAATGATAGTCTATTCAATAAATGGTGTTAGGAAAATTGGACAGATAGATGCAAAAAAATGAAACTAGACCACATTCTTACACCCTACACAAGAATAAACTAAAAATGGGTTAAAAAATTAAATGTTAGGTTCGAAACCATAAAAATCCTAAAAGAAAGCAAAGGCAGTAAAATCTCAGACATTTTTCGTACCGATATTTTTTCCGATACGTAGCCTCGGCAAAGGGAAACAAAAAAAAAACCACAAACAAATGGGACTACATCAAACTAAAAACTTTCTGCACTGCAAAGAAACCATCAACAAAATGAAAAGACAACCCATTGAATAGGAGAACATATTTTCCAATGATAGATCTGATAAGGGGTTAATATCCATAATTTAGAAAGAACTTACAAAACTCACCACCAAAAAAACAATCCAATTAAAAAGGCAAAGGACCTGAATAGACTCTTCTCCAACGAGGACATACAGATGGCCAGTAGACACGTGAAAAGATGCTCAACATCACTAATCGCCAGAGATACAAAAATTAAAACCACAATGAGCCTGGCCAGGCATCACACAGCAGTAGAGCGTCGGCCTAGGATCCAGGAGATCAGGGTTCGATTCCCGGTCAGGGCACATGCCCGGGTTGCGGGCTCCATCCCTGGTCAGGGGCGTGCAGGAGGCAGCCGATCAATGACTCTCTCATCATTGGTGTTTCTATCTCTCTCTCTCCCTCTCCCTTCCTCTTTCTGAAATCAATAAAGGTTGTGTTGTTTTTTTTAAAGTTTGGGACCTTAGGGCTTGTGAGATATTTAATTTTCTTTCACATTCATTGGCTATTTATTTTAAATATAAAAAGAAAGACCAAGAGAAAAGCTTTACGTAATTATAGGAAGCTTTTCATGGTAAATATGTTTAGAGTGAAGAGAAAATAAGAACACAGTAAAATGTGACTTTAGTTACAGGCTTTTGTTAGCTCCATTTACTGGATTCTTTTTATATTTAGTCATATGAGCTTTTAAAGGTTACTAAAGATACAGATAAGAGGCTGACCACACATCCTGTTTCCCCAGATGGTCTTGTCGATACACTTCTTCACGTCCTGTCTGGTTGTGTCCATATGAGTCTCCAAAGTGCTTTGGTTTGAAAGAAAAATTTATGATCATCCGAAAGATAAATCATATTAAAATTATGTGAAAATAATATTGTGATCAATAAATAGCTGAAATACCTCAAAATAAAGATCAATTTTTAAAAAGTTCTCAGAAAATTAGTTTTCAGTATTTTAAATGTTGAGCATGCTAATGTATTAGAAAAACATGTTTTAAAAATTCAGTATCAAATATGGAGTAATGATAACAGGGTCATTTAACTGGCTGACAAGTCCTGGATTTCAAGCCATTATTAACAGTCATATTTAAACTTATAAAATTTTTGAAGAAAAATAATTTTAAAAGATTCTCATTAAAAATGAGGCACTTAAAAAGTCAATTTCATAAGATATTTTGAAAGATTTTTAGAATCTTTTTTTAGCAATTAGTTTCAGTTATGTTAGTTCCAGAAAAAGAAATAGCATTCCATTATCTTAAACAAGGTAACCTTTTGTGTGTGTGTGATGGACCAGTTTGGGCCACTTTTGAAGCCAATGAACTCCTTCTAAGAAAAATATTTTTTAAATGTGTAAAATAAAATACAAAGTATTACAATAGATATAGATATTATTGGAATACAACTCTCAAAATATCAAAATATATTTTAAAACAAATGTAATAAAGTAATATATGAGCTTCTTCATTAACTCATTAAATACCATTATTGAACAGCAGGCCTAATAACTATCATAATTACCAAGTAGTGATTAATGTAAATGATATTTTGAGCTTATCCGCAGTAACAATAATATGATATGAAAAGTCACAGGTACTGCTCATGCTACTTTGCTTTGTTGACTAAATTCACAACTGGAGAAAATTTTTATTACAAAGTTAGTGAAATGAAATTGTGATTTCCCCCCCCAACCAAGTCCATGACCTCTTTGAACTCTATAGTTATAGGTAGATGCAATTTAGAAAGCCTAAACAAACTAGTTTATCACAGGTGCATAATTAATTCAACCAACTCCTAAACGCTGTGATCAGGATACAGAACAATACTTACAAAAACAACAAGCCCACTGAATGCTTTTTTAAGAAAAAAAAATAAAAGAAGACTTTCACTGAAAATTCAGTTCATTGTATGAGTGAGATCTGCCAAATATAATGCAGGATATAATGAACATATAGAGTGGAAACAAAGTAGGTGCTTTCTAGGATGTCTTTAAACACCAAAAAATTAAAATATCCTAAAATATAGACATGCATTTTATATTAAGCAGCATCTCCCTTATCCTTATCATTAACATTTATAATCAAAGTTACATTTTACACAGATTTTTCTTCAGGTTTGCATTTTCTTATTTTAACAGTATAATATATTAATTGGTGGTTTAAAGTTTTTCATTCTCAGAACTTTGAATGAAGTCCAGTAAGCAAGGACACCAAATGTACATATACATTTATTTTAAGGCCGTCAGCCTCAGGGCTTCATTTCCTGGAACAGACTATAAATGATTGGACCGAAACACAGATATTTAAGAGATAAGAGATAAGAGATAAGATAGAATCACAGGTCCTTGAAGCTAAAAGTGACCATAGGAGCCACTTTGTCTAACCCCTCATTTTACAAAAGAGGAACCAGAGACTGAGAGTTAAGGGACTAGCTCAGGACCCAAGATGACCATGGAAGAGTTTAGTCTGTGAGTTAAGGCAACACTCTAAAGGACAAATCCTGCTCCTGGGTCTATTTCTATCAAAGAAAAGCTTGGAAACTATTGAAACAAAAGGTTACAATCAAGTAAAAAGACATTATTGCCCCAGCTTGTTTGCTCAGTGGTTAGAGCATTGGCCTGCACACCTAAAGTCATGGGTTGGATTCCCGCTCAAGGGCACGTATCTCGGTTGTGGGTTCGCTCCCCGCCCTGGATCAGGCATGTGCGGGTGGCAACCAGTCGATGTGTCTCTTTCACATCGATGTTTCTCTTTGTCTTCTCCACCCTCCCTCCCTCCTGCTCTCTTGGAAAAGCAATGGGGAAAAAATATTCTCAGGTGAAGATTAACAAAAACGAACAACAACAAAAAAACTATCTTATTTATAGATTTTTGCTTCCAAATATGAGAATTAGAAGACTTAAATGATGATCACATGTCTAGGGCAGAGGCTTTAAAAATATTAAAGATCGATAATTTGTTTTGAATAGTTTTCATGGTCTAAATTATTAGCAATGTTATTCTGATTATTGAAAACCCAGTTAAGTCTTCCTTAATTTTATTTTTTTAGATAGCCTTTTTTTTTCTGATTATAAAAGGAATATACATCTATTATAAGTTTGAAAATACAAGGACAAATGAAGAAAATATCAAGCAAACATATCTGGAAAAAAGTCAAAGATAATATTGGTAATATTTCATCATATTTCTTTTAAACATATACATATATATGGATATATAGCTATAATATAAACATATATTAAGATTATAATGTATATAAACTTTTGTATTCTGCCATTTCTCTTAGCATTAGACCATGAGCATCTTCCCACTGAATTAAAATTATTTCCAAACCATCATTAATGAGAAAATCTGTGTTTGGTAGTTATTAAAGTAATAAAGTTTAAAGACATTATAATCAATACAAATATCTCATATAATTTTCAATCACTGGATTATGAAAGCTATCATTGGACCAGGTAACTGTAATGCATTACATTGCTCTAAATCAAAAAATTTAAAAAATATATGTTTACAAGATAGTCTTTAAGAAAATTTAAATTGTAAATGGCTAAAATCATTGGGCAAAACTGCATAATATTCCAGGAAATTATAGAAATGAAAATCCAGAGATACCATCTGCTACTATTAAATGCAGGAACATTAGAAAAGATTTAGAACATTACATCCTGACGGGAATGTAATGAGGAAACTGGGGGCTTATGCAAGGAAGCAGCATTTGGTGCAAACATTTAGGCCTGGCTCACCAAAGAAGTGTAACAAATGTTTGCTGAATGTATAAATGGGAATCAGCTTATCAACATGTATCCAGATACCTGACTATGATCATACCCTTTGACTCATCAACTTACTTTAGGAAATATATATAATATATATAATATACACTCTGGTACTCACTACAGTTTTCTTAAAGGAGAAAAATCAGCCACAACTAAATGCCCAAGACTGGTATAATGATTAAGCAAATGATATTGGTAATAAAGAGCCATGAAGACAATTTTCAAATTAATTTAACAACTCTACTAAAATCATAAGTGTCTTGCCTATAATTCTTAGTTTAAAACTATTAAAATATGTAGAAAACATTGGTGTACTTAACCTCTTGATATAAGACTTTATTTCATTCTTTTAATGAAATAATAGTTCACTTTAAAATTTTAAAAATCACTGTATTTTTTAAAAATGTCAAGAAGCCTAAATGAATAAACAATTTTTTCTTCCAAAATGTATTTTTATAGTCAAACTCAAAAATATTACCTATTTGTCCTTAAATATCACAGAAGGTAGGGCCAAGGCTCTCTTTGATAGTCATACCAATGGTGAGAGAAACCGGTCTTGACCTTCTGCTGTCCTAGTGCCATGACTTAGATACCTCTATTTCCTCTACTTGACCTTGGCCTTAGAAGCAGGGGATTTGTTAAAATTAAGGCACACTCACGCACACCTTGCCCCATACATATGACTTAAGAATGGTAACCTTTCAAAAACAACTTAAATACCTTTAAAAGCTCTGAAGGTTCATTTCCTTCTTCGACCACAATTAGTTGAGATCTTCCATTCCTTTCATTGTCCCGAATGCCAATGGCAACCTGGCTGGCCTTCAGACGCTCGTATTTGTTGCATGAGGAACCACACCACTGGTAAATTTCCTAAAAGAAAGAGGCAGATCTTTTGGCCCCAGTAATACGTGGAGGACATTCAGGCCTATTGTAATACACATTGTGATTAACTAAAAACAAACAAACAAACAAAAACACACCAAAAGGTATAAAAAATAAAATAAAATAAGGTCACAGAAGAAGACCAGACTTCAGGTGGTGAGCATATACAGGTGTTTTATTATAAAGTTGTGCATCTGAAATTTATATAATGTTATTAACCAATGTTATTCCAATAAATTTAATAATAAAAATATTTTAAAATGATCTATTGTTGAGTTATATATGATTTCATATATTTAATTTATACCTCATTTTGTATTCTGTTGCTCTCAGCTAGCATTATTAAGCATTTTTTTAAACATGGAAAATATAAATACATATCTCACCATTTTTTGCATATATAATCCACTAAGTACAATTTATAAAAGTAAACTTATAGAGCTTATGTAATTTAAAATAGGAAGTCTACCATATTTCAGAATGGTGGTCAAGAATTTTATAGTAATATGCTCTTGATGATTATAAAAACTGATATAACACTTTTGTAAGGCAATTAAACAATTCTCATCAAGAGCCATAAAAGTGTTAAAACCTTTGACCCAGTAATATCACTATCCAAAATTTGTTAATAAACTATCCATAAAGAGGAAAAAACCCCACATATACAAGGGTTTTCATTGCCATGTGATTGTATTAGTGAGGCATTAGAAAGACATTAAATGTTCAATAATAGAATAATAGTTATATAAATTATAACAGAAAAATAGATACTTAAATATCAAAGTTATACTTCAACAGCAATTTAGAAAAACAGAAACAGAACTGTTTGATATATTATAAATTAAATAGATTATATTAGCTGACATTTATATTAAAATATAGGCTATCCCAAAAAAATGTATACACACTTTACAGCTGATAGCTCAATTGATGTTTCTTTCCTTTCAGATTTAACTCACTGGAATTAATAATTGTTCAAAGTGTGCATACATTTTGGAGGGAAACCCTGTATATATTTTAGACTCGGATACAGTGCTCAGAAGTTACACAGATACAAATGTAAAATTAAAATAAAGTATCATTTTCTCCCCTGAATGTGATTTAACAAAAGTAAGAAAGAGAAGTTTAATAGTACCTGGGCCTGGTGGGGTGTGGGGATGGGCATTATCACATACTATGTGGGTGGTATAAACTGACACAGGCTTTTTTTTTTAGGGCAGTTTGGCATCATATCAAAATATGTGCTTTTAGAATCAGAAAATTTCACTCCTAAGAATCTATTCTATAATAGACAAACATGGGATACAAAACCAAGGAAACAAATAAAACAAAAACTTTCCATCAATAGAAAGATGGCTATGTAAATGCCATTACATGGATACAGACTATACTTAAGTGGTTAAACATTGAGGAAAATGTTTCAATACTGATGTAGAAAATTATCAAAGGTATATTATCAAGAATAAAATAAAGCCATATAATAATACAGTTCTAATCAAGTAGAAACAAAAACATAATCTTTATTTCTGCATTTTCAGAAAAAGATTTTTAAACATAGTTTTAACACACAGGGAAGGTCATGTATAAGCAGAGAGAAAGCCTTCAGTTTCACAGTATCTAAGAAGGTGTTTTTCCCTTTTAAATAAAAAAATGTCACTCACATTTATTAGGTGTCTAATATGAGCTAGATGTTGGACATAGAAAAATGAATGTGGGGAAATGAGCAGGATAAATTGACATGTAGATAATTACTGCTGATAATTTATTTGCACTACATTTGGTTTTCAAAAGTTTTCACATATACTCCATCTAGTCAGTCCTGGAAAGGGGGTTAGCATAGTGGTTAAGTGTGAAAGAGACAGACCTTGGCTACTTTCTGGCTACGTGACTTTATGTTTGCAATTTTTAAAAGAGCAAATAAATTAATAACAGCAAAATAACTTAGCACCCAAGATTCAAAGATGTTGGCTCCTTTCTCTAATTTTAATACATTTCTAGTCCAGAGTCATTTCTTTATTCAAAAATAGTTTACTACTTTCCTAAAATGAGGCAGGCACTCTCCCAGGTCCTGGGGGCACAACTTGGACCCACATTGGCCCACTACAGTCTCTCTGACACCCTCACCCCCCCGGTCCTGATGGATCTATTCCATATTCCTCCTCAAGAATAAAGTATATGTTTCAGCAACATAAGCCTTTATAAGACGTAAAATAAAGGACTATGCTTTGCAATCACTTTTACTCTTGAATTTGATTTAGTTACTCAGCACAGTCAAGGGACATTTCCTTTCTGTTTTTAAGAGAATTGTGCATTTCTAATGTTTCCTCTCTACCCTTTTTTCTATATCTGGGCATCTGGGCTCACATTTAGAGGCAATCTGAACACCATGCCCAGGTTAGCAGTTACAAAGAGCGAACACAAATGATTCCCAATCATCAGTCAGCCTTAATCGACTGTTAAAATCAGGTAGTGAAATAAAAGGTGATTTTTTAAAAAAAATTATTTTTTTATTTTTCAATTACAGTTGACTTTCAATATTATATTAGTTTCAGGTGTGTAGCATAGTGGTTAGACATTTATATAACTTTCAACATGATTCCTCCCCATAAGTCCAGTACCCCTTGTGGCCTCACACATAGTTATTACAATATTATTGACTATATTCCCTATGCTGTAATTTACATCCCCATGACTACTGTGAAACTAACAATTTGTACTTTCAATGCCTTCACTTTTTCATCCAGCACCCCAACCTCTCTCCCATCTGTCAACCATCATTTTGTTCTATTTCTAAGTGTTTGTGTTTTATTTGTTCATTCATTTTGATTTTTGGATTCCACATATAGGTGAAACCATAATACAGAGCTTGTCTCTCTCTTTCTGACTTCACTTACTTTAATACCCTCTAAGTCTATCCATGTTGTCACAAGAAGATATAGTTTGAAAAATGTATTTCTAGGAGCAACATCAAAGAATTTACTGCCTATTTTCTTCTAAGAGTTTTACAATTTTGGGTCTTACATTTAAATCTTTAATCCATTTTGAGTTTTTTCTTGTATAGGGTGTAAGAAGTGGCCTACTTTCATTTTTTTTCCTTGTATCTGTCCAGTTTTCCCAACACCAGATTCTGAATAGATTGTCTTTACCCCATTGTATATTCTTGCCTCCTTTGTCATTGTTTAATTGACTATATAGGTGTGGGTTTATTTCTGGGTTCTCTGTTCTGTTCCATTGGTCTGTGTGTCAGTTTTTACGCCAGTACCATGTTGTACTAATTACTATGGCTTTGTAGTATTGTTTGATATCAGGTAGCATGATACTTCCAACTTGGTTCTTGCTCAAGATTGCTGTGGCTATTAGAGTTGTTGTTGTTTTTTATGGTGCCATATAAGTTTCAGGATTATTTGTTCTAGTTCTATGAAAAATGCCATTGGTATATTAGTATTCTGATAAGGATTGCACTGAATCTGTAGATTGCTTTAGGTAGTATCAATATTTTAATAATGTTAATTCTTCCTATCCATGAGCATGGTATATGCTTCCATTTATTTGTATCTTCTCTTATTTCTTTCTTCAGTGTTATAATTTTTCAAGTACAAGTCCTTTACCTCCTTGGTTAAATTTATTTGTAGATATTTTTTATGCAACTTTAAATGAGAATTGTTTTCTTAATTTCTCCTCTGTTGTTTTTTTTTTTTAAATCCTCACCTGAGGATGTTTTCACTGATTTCAGAGAGAGAGAAAAGGAGAGAGAGAGAGCGAGAGAGAGAGAGAGATTGATGTGAGAGAAACATCGATCAGCAGCCTCCTGTGCGTGTCCCAACCAAGGATCAAACCTGCAACGCAGGTCTGTGCCCTGACTGGGAATCGAACGTGAAATATTTTGGTGTATGGGACAACACTCCAACCAACTGAGCCACCCAGCCGGGCAACCTCTGTTAGTTTTTTATTGGTGTATAAAAATGGGTCTGATTTCTGGATATTTATTTTGTATCCTGCTACTTTATGGAATTTATCAGTTCTGATAGTTTTTGATGGAATCTTCAGAATTCTCTCTATATAGTGTCATGTCATCTGCAAATAATGAGGTTTTAATTCTTCTTTTCCTATTTGGATCTTTTTATTTCTTTTTTTTAGTCTGATTGCTGTGACTAGGAAGGAAGGTGATTTTTGAAAATACAGATACCTGGTAATCTCAGGTGTGTTTACTGAACCCTCCCCAACTGATTCTAGCTGAGAACCCCTGCTGGCCACCCTAAGCACCATGCACCTGGCACAAATTACAGGGAACCTGTAACATCTAATTATCTAATGCAGACAAGCCAGCTACTCTCCTGAGTACATCTAGGCTCTTAGCTCTGATTCCTTTCCTACCTCATTCCATATGATTTTGCAAATGATTCTCTTCTCAGTAGACCTGAGAAAGCAAACTTCTAATATGTATATTATAGTGAAATTCAGTATATAGATCAGAAGTTAGCTTTCTAGATTTCTCAGACTTATTAGTAACTTTTATTACTGACTTGCTCTATATGTACACAATCATCTAACAGATGTTTGTTCTCCCTACCTTAGCTGTATAATGACCTCTCCTCTACTTCAGAGATTATATAAAATCATACAAAGTTTTATTAGCATCTATAAAGCATTATCGAAGCTTGTTAAACGTGTTTAAAAATGAATTGTAGGTAATGATAATTTTACAAACATAGTTATCATTTAATATAGAATTTTATAATATTCTATGGATGCCCAAATATTTTCTATGATATTGCTTTGGGTTGGGAGTTTTTATGTGCAGTTTTAATTCACAGATAAATTTAGTTGTAATAGATATTCTTCACCATCACTTAGAGACTACAGTTTCTACCTTTAAAATAGCAAAAACGTATCTAAGAAATACCCATAAAAATAATAAAACTTTTAAGAATGAAGTTTTCCTTTTAACTCAAAGATGACTAAGTCACTAAAGAAAGTGTTACAGAAAATTTCCTACTGAGCACCAAAATGAATGCTTTGTATTGTGCTTATTATTTTCACCTTATTTCGTGCTATTTCTATTTTGTTGTTGTTATTGTTAATCCTCACCTGAGGATATTTTCCCATTGACTTTTTTTAGATAGAGAGGGAGGGAGGGAGGGAGGGAGGGAGGGAGGGAGGGAGGGAGGGAGGGAGGGAGGGAGGGAGGGAAGGAAACATCAATGTGAGAGACAAATGGATCGGTTGCCTCCCACACGTGCCCCAACCTGGGCTGGGGATGGAACCCGCTCTAACCCACTGAGCAACACTGGCCAGGGCTGTGCTGCTATTTCTATAGAAGTGACATCTTATTTACTGGACTTACTATTCAGTGGTTAAGTCAGACAAGAAATGCAATAAAACATGGATTCTAATTATAAACTGCTAAAAGCCAGAACTGTTTAAATAGTCATATTAATTAAAACACCCTTTTCATTCAATGCTAATTAATTTTTTATGCAAATATAATTCATTCAATTATGGCAGCAGCACCTTTAAATTTGCTTTAAAATCTCAAACAGAATGTCAGCCACTCATTAAATTTGAGTAATTTATATTTCACCATGTGTGGATAATGTTTTTAGGGCATTTCATTTGAACAGAGCTCTACTGTGCTGAAATACATGTGTGTCGTACTATTAATAAACAGTACCGCTCAACACTACTCTATTTAGAGGTAGTTGGTTAAGACTACTCACCACTTCATGCACAAGGAAGCTTTGTACTCTACTGGCACTGTGCTTGAAATTTTTTCTTTTACTATTCAGCTTACCCTGATTTTTAGAGGGAGTGGGCTGCAAAAAAGAAATTCTGCATACAGCTAAGAAATGTCTAAATTGATGAGATAGGTTGGATCTGTATTATTACAAAAAAACTTTCAGCATAATTTAAAGTGTTTTATTTATAACCCTTGGCTGAGATTTAGAAGAAATACCTTGCGCAAACATGATTTAAGTGTAAGAGATATGGAAAAGTGTAATGCAGTTTCAGAGGCAACTACTTACCTTCTAAGATCCCAAAGACTTTAACAACTCAACACTAAATGTTATATTTCTTTGGATAGGAGACATGAAATCTTCCTGTCAATATGAAAGTATCCATTCAATTCAGAATGAAGTCCACTTAAATTTTGGCCAAAATTTGTTGATGTACATGTAGCCCATGAACACTATCTAGTAGAAGTTGGTTGAGCTATATAGTTAATATACAAACTCTTAAAAGAAACAAAATTGCTTGGGATAATTAGAAAAGGAAGAAATAGGGAGTAAAGACAATCTGTTGCTGGCAATTAATGTGGTCCACTAGTAACAAGAAATAAAAGCAAGTGAGTGATATTTATAGAAACCACCATATTGAGGGCGAAAGTGAGGTTTCTAAAATTTCCTGTAAACCATGTGGTCAGGGTTAACTAGTAAAACACCAAAGTGCAGCCGAACCTCATTTTGGGGACAGGAAATAAGAGCAGAAATAAAACAATGCTCAGCGATGCCCTTGAAGGGAAGCAAGATTTCAGAAGCTGAGTTTAAAGGAACAACCCTAACAGCCAACGTGATGTTGACCCCTAACCTGCACCAAGCATTCAGCCTCGACTAGCTACCCTTTTGTTCTTTCTAAGTCACTTATTCTGAAGACACCTAAAACCTTACAAAAGACGGGGGGCCATACTTCATTCTTCTCCTCGTTCCTATTGGCTTTATTTTTTACTCTGTTTAGTTTCCCCTGAGAGCCAGTTAACCAAATATAGAAATTTATTCAGCTATTTCGCTAGGCCGGAAGTTCTCTAAGCATGGCGTTAAAAATAATGACTTGCGTGATACCTCCAATAATCTACCTTTTTAAAAAAATTTCACAACTCTAAAACATGATTTTTATGGTTTTTGGATAAACAAATAGTAATTGGTGTCCTGTTCTATTGTTGTCCAAAGCCAAGCCAATGCAACAGCCATCAATGGCATACATGTGTTGCTCAAACATGCCTCTGTCTGAAGGATGGAAGACGAATGGAGTGAGCACGCAGGGCCACTGGCGGTTTGGTGACCAGAAAGGAAGCGACTGTATGTGAACGAGGGCAGAGCAGTGGTGATGGAGAGGAAGAGAGGAATGGAGGGATAATCTGTATGCCAAAGCCTATAGGATTGATCAACATGCCCTTTGGACATGTACTGGAGGACAGGGAAAGGGGGAAATGACCTGGATAATTCCAGATTAGCCGCTGGTAGTGATGTCACTTACTGGGACCAGGGGATGACTTTGGAGGGTTCTTTTTGTAGTGACAGTGAGAGTAGATGAAATTATGTTCTCTCTTCAAGGTAAAGTATTTGGCACACCAAAGGAGTTTCATCATCAGTTTATCAAAAACCAATTCTGCCAGCCACATCTGTGTTCGACACACCTGTTTAACTGACTCATCGGTTCTTCAAGCATATCATCCTGAATGTTCCAGCACCTTTAGACATTCCCCTTATGGAAGTGGCTCTCAGTGTTCACTGTACCATTGTAATAACCTGGAGGTGGGGTTTAATAAGTGCTTACACCAAAGCCCCATCACAAAACTTTAAAATCAGAATCCTAAAGATCAAATTGCAGGCATCAGTATTGTTACAGTCTCTCCCAAATGATTCTAATGTGAAATCCTCTGACTTGTGCATGTGTCTGTGCCCCTCACCACTGACAGCACCCAGAGGTCAAAGTTATCGGGTTTTCACCCTTATACTCCATGCATCCAGCACATACTAAGCACACAATAAACGCCATTTGCCCCTACTTTCATTGAGGGTAAAAATTAGAGATTTAAGATTAGGTTTTTCTTTCTCATTATATCTTTCTTTGTTACTTCAAGGCTCTCCCCTCACAGATCTAGTGGAATGCATTACTTTGCGATAAGGGCAAACTTATCCAGAACAAAGATTTGCTCAGTTTTTAGTTTTAAAGTTAGAATTTTTAAGTCATAGCAGAGATAAAAGTCTGAAAGCCAACATTGTTTTAATTTAAAAGAACCTTGATTCTGTTAAAGTTTTTTGGGGGAAGAGTGAGGATTCGGTCTAAAAAGCTAGTTTTGAATACCAAGAACCAGTCTTGGCCTAAGGGGCTGGAGTGTGTTGCAGGAACCATGGAGTAGGTGACAATGAGAAATGGCGTAAGACTAGTCTGTCAGGCCCAAGAACAGAACAGTAGGAGATTACAAGATAACTAGGACATTTGATCAGTTGCAGTGAATCTTTGACAAGAGCTCGGTACACTTTCCCTTCAACATATTTGTCACATATTCATCCATGATCCTGAGCGTAAGGAGAGAGATCATTGTGAGCAGTGTCTAGGCAGCTGGAGAAATGGGGCTACAGTGTCCCCACTCGAGTGGCATGGGAAGAGCAAGGCTGAGTTCCTGAGCTGGACGAGGGAGGAGGGAGGGGAGTTGCTGACAGAACCAGAAAAGGTCTTGCAGCGGATATGTGGGCACATCAGACGACCAAAGTGAGGCCATGGATATTTTCCACCAAACGTCTTTGACAGAGGCCAAAGCCCAAACCTTGAAATGGCTACGCTTCAATGAAAGACAGAGTGAGGCCTGAAGACTGCAAACCAGACTCACACTTCCATTCTCAACCCAACCCCCATGCCCAGGTCATAATACTGCACATGCATTCTACCCTAAGATAGAAAGGGAGATGGGTGGGGCAAGTTTGAATTGCTTTAATGGTAAGCAAACTTCACCTTAATTAGGCAAGATTATTTTATTGTAAACCTTCCTGTGGAATTTGAAGCTTGACAATATTGTCAGGTTGAGTTATAGATAAAAGCAAATTACCCCTCTATACACAGGACTGCATGAGACTGTGTACTTTATGTTGGACAGATATCCATCTGTGGAAACACTTGTTGAGCGATTTTAAGTTCTGGGCCATATACTAGAAACAGAGTGAGTGAGTGAGGTTAATAAGTGAGTGGACAGGCAATGTGGAAAGTGCTACAGGCAAGTCCCTGCATGGTGATAGGAAAGTTCAGATAAGGTGTGTCTAATTCTACAAGGGTGTGACATGGGACAGTGGAAGGAGAAGAGGAGGAGGTCAGGGAACACATTATAAAGAAGGCAATATCTGAATCGACAATTTAAGGATGAGATGATGTTTGATGCTTGCTGGAGAAAGGTGATGCTGATGAGGAGAGTATTCTAGGCAAAGGAATGATGTACGCAAAAGCCAAAGCATGACAACTTGAGGGAAAGCGCCACGCACAGGGTGTCACGGTGATGAAGGGGACAGGAAGGAATGAAGAGATGCTCATGAGGCAGCATAGACTAGGCATAGTGACGGACCGAACCTGTGGCATTTGGGAGACGTTGTCAGGGTGACTCCTGCATTCGGGCGTTGAGGGCCTGAATGAGTGAGTGGCGCTGTTCACAAGACAAGGACAATGGGAGAAGTGGTTTCGGAATGAGCTCCATTCGTAGACTAGTCGTGTTGGAGAGTGTGAGGTTCTGCTGATGCACATGAGCTAACACATCTGGGAGGCAGTCAGACACACTGACAGACACACTGAAGGCGACAGGCCTTCACCGGGCTATAAATTAGACCTTTACCAGTGGGTGAGTAGCTGAAGCTTTGGGTGAAGATGAGCTTGCTCAGGAAGAATTTTTAAACAGACAATGATCCGAAGTGGAATCTTTAAAAAACAAAACCAAACAAACAAAACAAGTTGAGGGGGCGGGCAGACCACGTTCAAAGAATGAGAGGGTGGCGTGAAAGGGAGGAGAAGCTGGGACCCAGGAGAAGCGTGAGGCCGACACAGAAGGGAGCAATCACGTGTGTCAACTGCAACACAGGGAACGAGTGGGTGATGACCAGTGTCTACTGGATTATCAGAAGGCGTCATGCCTGCAGGAAGAACAGTTTCAAAGAACTAGTGGGAGGGAAAGTCAGAAAGTGTGGGCTGAAGACCGCCTGGGAATGAGGAAGTGTAGACTGTTTCCAGAGCAGCATGGCTGGACCCCGAGAGAGGGGGTGACAGGCTATAAACAGCGAGGGGAGTCGCACAAAGCGCAGAGCTGACCAAACAAGTTAACAAGGAAACAGCAGGCGGAACTCACCACTCTGTGAAATCTGATTCTGCAGGAATGGCTGGCTTAGACACGTTTCTAAAGGAGTTAACTTTCAGAATATGGGCTTTTTCCATGATTATTCATTCACATTCTGTAATTATGGACATTTTGTTGCAATATATTTATATGTGATTTTATTACTTAATGTCTACAAATACCCCATATCTTTAAAAATAGTGGGAAATAATGATGTATGAGTTCACCAACATCAAAATATATGATTCGAAAGCATTTTCCAAAGATTCAGTAAATTCCAAATTGCTGAGCTCTAACCATGTTCCATGTTATTTTTTGAAAACACACTAAATATAAGACGACTTATCCAAATCATCCTCTAAAATGTTAACAATTTTCTTAATTTTCATAGTGATTGAACAGATAGTTTTACAATCTCATGCTTCAGGTTGAGGAGGTTACATTGTCACATCTAGGGTTTTTTTTACTATAGTCTAAAATCCTATTAAAGTAAATGTTTTTAAGGTATATGATATATCATATTAATAATAGTGATTATTTATCAAAGAAACCAACTTCCCTCAAACACAATCAAGATATAGGATTTAGCCCTGGCCGGTGTGGCTCAGTTGGTTGGAGTGTCATCCTATACACCAAGACGTGGCGGGTTCGACTCCCGGTCAGGGCACATACCCAGGTTTTGGATTCAGTCCCCAGTAGGGGGCACATGCACGAGGCAGCTGATTGATGTTTCTCTCTCACACTGATGTTTCTCTCTCTCCCTTTCTCTCTCTGAAATCAGTTAAAAAATATATAATATAGGATTTAGGTTATATCCATAACCTTAGTGTTGGCCAGCTGGCTTTAATTGGGAGACAGCTTTAGATGTTGTCCAGCCGATCTTTTTCGTACCTGGGTAATCAAACGTGAAGAAGCTGCACTAGCTTTCTTTTGTGCTGTCTAATGCAGAAAGTGGTCACAAAATAATTAACTCGAATTAAAATGTTATGGTAGAGAAAATTTTGGTTCCACACCTTCTTTGTTTACTCTGACACACCCAGAAAGTAAAGTCCTTAAGGTAACTCCAAGATCTTATCACCATTTAGTATCTTTTGGTGACATACCAGCTGGTTAAAGGTTAGTTAACATAAACACAGATCATGTGGGTATTTGTTCCTATGTACTTAGGAATCAGCAGTGCTTGATTCCTACTGGGGTACCCCTTTTGGGGTGGAGGAAACTTCCTCAACAGAGAGATAATCAAGCTCAGGTATCTCTGCAACAAATTCATTCCAAATGTCTCTAACCAGGCATGAGAGCACGTGAAAACTTGGAAGTCATTAAGGATAATTAGCTATATAAAATAAAGATAATTTACTATTAAACAGATTAAGTTCCTTGAGCATTGTACTAGAAACTTTGTCCCTTTTTTATGAGCCTGGATTTGTGGGTCATACTCCCAAGGGCAGGCCTTACCTATGGGAAGAGAGCATATGTTACCAGAATGACTCTACCATGGCACCCAACTATTAGCCCATTGTGGAAACTCAATTAATACTTGTTCAACAAAATGAGTGACTTCATCAGTAGGACTACTTTCAGTGAATTCTAAGCCAGATTAGACATATTTGATTCTGAATTCAGCAGATTCTGAAAATGTTACAAGACATTTTTTCGTAGAGCCATACCATCCTATATACTACCAAGCTCACTCAGTGTAGTGGAAGGATGTGAACCAGGAGTAGGAAAACCCAGATCCTATCCCAGGTCACTGCTCAGCCTGTATCAATGCAAGCGACTTGCTCACACCTTCTCAGGCTGTTTTTCTTCTTGTGAAACTGGGATGAAAACTGCCATTTCCAGATGTGACTGTGTGTCAGATGAGCATGAATCATAGTCAGCTAAGGTTAAAAATGCCATTAGAAACCAGAGTCACGATGAAAAAATAAATCAGGAAGTTATGGCTCAAAGAGCTTAATGACTTGCTCAAGGTCAAAGAGTAGATAAGATGATACTTGATATTTGTACTTGTGCCTGTTCTTCTAATAACCCTAAGATAATTAAAGAGTGTGAAGTAGTATGGGGGTGTGTGTGTGTGTGTGTGTGTGTGTGTGTGTGTGTAAGGGACATTGCCTAAAACTCTTCAGGCAGGCTGCTTAGATATTCTATGTCTATTTAAAATTCTAGAACATTTGCTCTCAGGGGGAATCAATTTTCCTCTCAAGCAATGTTTTTCCTACACACAATTAGAGACAAAAATAATTAGAGGAAGCTCTGTTTGGAAAGAAGGGAAAATATATTAAAAATTATTCAATTTCTGTTCTATGGTAGGAAGGATTAAATCACTGTGCCATTCTAAACCTATCAAAGAAAATAAAAACTTTGAAGTCCCACTTTGTGTCCTTTAAATAGTAGCCAATTACTCATATGATACGATTGCATCTCACATAAACATGACCTCTTTTCAGTGTGTAGAAAAAGTGATTATGTTTCACGACACGTACATGGGATTTGATCTGAAGGCAATTTACTTTCCTGTTGATGTCTAGATGTGCATACAAAACTTACAGTGCCAAGGTCAATGATGAAGCAGTCGCCCTTGTTGAAACTGTGCCAGCTCAGGGGAACTTCCGTGGCCCTGACCACTCTCCGACCCTTCAGGTGCAGGAGCCTCCGGGCGGTCAGGTCGTTGGTGAGGACGTGATTTAGCCCAGATGCCACACCTCCGGCCTGATCCGTGGGAGGAGACAGAGAACAAAGCAAAACAGTTGAGGCTTCAAACTAGACACAGCCTGTGGAAAACCACAGCTGTTCCTGCCAAAATGGCCTGTCAAGCCAAGAGAAAACTGCCACCTCGCGCCTGTGAAAACTTAAATAGGAAAGAGAGAATTCCTTGGCAAATCAAGAGGTTTTTCAAAAAAGTTTTAGGCTCTAGCTTTCCTCTTTCAACATTCAACTTAATATTGCAAATATTTACTGAGATCATTCAGTATATAAAACCTGCTACATAAACAAAAAGCTGTAGCTCTTGGCCTTTGGGAACTAAGTATTTCTGAGTCATGGAATGAGAAGGTAGACATGGATTTCAAGGGGAAAAGCAACAGGGGGTTGGAGGAGAGTCAGAGGTGACAAGTACAGATGAGAAGCACCCAGAAAATGAAGCTCCCCAAAGTGCCCGCCGCCACAGCGTCAGGAGAGAGAAGGGGAGTTAAGTGCTGACCAGGTATGGGCTGCTCCTGTTTATGGTCCTTGTTTTTACATTTTTAAAAAATTACCTGTCCTATGTTTTTTTGTGTGTCTGTGTGTGGTTTTTTTGGTAAAAAGAGTATACTAAATATACCAGGCCGAGGCATTTATAGTCAACATGAGGAGAGATGAAATATCTTACTTGCACATCCCCAACCCAAAACCAAACAAAATAAAATATAACCACGTTTAATTAGGAAATGCTGCAGTGCTTGCTTCAGCAGCCCATATACTAAAACTGGAACCATAAGAGAAGATTCTCATGGCCCCTGCGCAAGGAAGACATGTAAGCTCGTGAAGTGTTTCACATTTTTAAGGCCTGGACAGTGGTTGGGTGCAGGGTAGAAGGAGTCAATGGGGGAAAAAAGGGGACATCTGTAATTCTTTCAACAATAAAGATAAATTAAAAAAAAATAAAGTTGCATTCAGAACAAAATCAAACTAAAACTAAAAAAAGAAAAAGAAATGTTGCAAATTTTTTTAACTATACCAAGTACATCTTCTTGTATTATTTGAAATCAGCTTTTCATTTTTTTCTAATTAAATGTTAGGCAAAATAATCTTTATTTTATTATTATACAATTCATTATGAAGTAATGTGCATAATAAAGATTCATTATAAATAAATCTCTGTCATTTATTGATCAAAGGCCTCCTATGATAATATGGTATAAAAAATTAGCAGTATAAGAAACCTATAAAATAATCCAACTAAATAAATATGTTTTCATCATATATATACTGTTCTTGGTCATTTCCATTTTTTTCAATAAGTACATTGTGATATAATAAAAAAAATAGTATAAGAACACCGTAATCTGAAAAAAGTTATAAAATGTAGACTAGCTGAGGATACATATACAACATTTAGGCTAATTTTATATGGTGAACCATCAGAACGATATATAGTCTGTGGACATTTAACAGTATTTTAAAAAATAACTTTGTCTCTACTTTTTGATGCCAAAAATGCACAAAAGAAAAACTAAGTTTTACATATGTCTGTATCAGACAGTAAGCAGTTCTGTGAATATTGTTTGAATCAACCCCAGAAACTCCCTCTTTCTACCTATTCCACAGAATGAAAACAAGGTGGATGTTTTCATTCAACAAGGCCCTTTACATCTGCGGCCCCATAAATACACTTTTCCCGCTGACAGATGTCAGATGGGTGCTATTTACAATCATGGCTGAGGGCTGAGTCTTCTTGGGAAAGGTGTGATTAACCGGAGATTTAACATGAGGGAGCAGTCTTAAGTAATAGTCCTCTATGACCCCTCCCAACCCCATAAAATGCCTCACAGAGGAAAAACCTCAAGTCAATGAAATGACATGAGAAGATTGTGTTAATGTTTCCTAGCTGAATATTGAGAGCATCCCAGTATAATGATCCCTAGCTTGGCACTGGAATCAAACGGTCACCCACTCACATACTAGCTATTGGGCCTTGGCAAGTTACTGGTCTCTCTAAGCTTCCGTTTACTCATTTTAATAAGGTGATAATGATAGAAACTGCACCACGGGCTGTTGTCTAGATTAATATTCATGAAGTGCTTAGCACATTCCTATAAGCATGAAATTAAGTAAACATAATAGTCCTTGCTATTCTGGGTGGCAAATTATCTCTGCTTTTATATTTCCTATCAGGTATTGTTGCAACTGCAACACAACATCTGCTCACTGTCACTAAAGATAAGACAATGAACTGATCTTTTTTACTGATAAATTTGATCTCCACCTGCAAATAGCCTCTTTCTGAAAAATGCTGATTCACAGTGGTTTTAATGTTGATAATTAGAATATAATTATCCAAAAACTATAAAGTTACTTTTCTCATGTCCACTTTTAAATGTGTATCCAGAAGTTTGATTTCAGCAGTCCTGCCAATAGCCAGAAGGATTACTAATAACATAAGATCCTACTGATTGTGGATATCGGTATTTTATTGTTGAATTCAATCTTTAATCCTTACAACACTTATATGAGGAAGCTGTGGTTATACCTACTGCACATTTGAGAAAACTGAGCACAGAAAGCTTGACCTGAGGCAAACTGTTAATATGTGGCAGAAATGGGTTCATAACCAGTATGATTTTAGTAACTATAAGGCACAGCTTTTTCAAAATGCTGGGTTCACTCATATAAACGAGGTTTCAGGATCATTTGACATAAAATGTAGGAATTCATGTGAATTAAATAAAATGAGAGGTAAGAGTTTCATATTTAGGGTGGCTCATATCCTAGAATGGAAAAATGATTTCAAGAGAGAGAAGAGAACTTGTGTTTCGTCTTAATCTCAATGGCATCCTAAAATATTCAACTGAGTCTCTGATCAGGTAAGAGTAAAATAAACCCTGGCATTGTAGTAGGCAAATTTAGTATATATTCAGAATTTCCATTTAGCTCTGAGGTATTAGGTCTTCACTAGTCTAATATGCTTCATGGGAGGAGTGGGATCTGCAGATCACCTATTGGAGCATGTCTGATTTTGAAAAGGATTGTTCCTAAAATATTTGTCTAGGGAAGGTATTCCTCGCCCTTTATCTGAACACTCCTGGGGCAGGGGGGATGATGAAGGGTGGCCAGTCTGCAAAGGTCACTGGGAGGTTTCCCCAAAAAAGCTATCCTTTGCTGAAGGTGGCCTTACAAGGACAGAACTACTTAACACTTTCATTTTGTTTTTCTTTAATTTTGAAAAATAAAGCCATTTGATGACTAGTGTTTCAGGCCCATATGCATAAACTGTGTGTACATGTATGTATGTGCCAGTGTATGTGCATCTGAATTTGTGGGGCAGAACCACACGTGTTCAGTCAATGGTTTCATTTGTACCATTTCCAAGGTCAAATCACACATTATGGGAAATGTGTGTATAGTTCTTTGTATTAGCTGAAGTTATAATTGTTACACACACCGTATTAAGATGTTCTAGAAAAACTGAGATTCCCACGTCATGGGATATTTACAGCAAATTCAGAGATTCTTCAGAATATCAAAACCAAAAACTGTTGATACTCAATTTACCAATATTTAATTATTTAAGTAATTTCATTTCAATAATTCCTGAAACATAACTGAAAGCTCTTAACTTTATTAAGTATCAACATATTAAGTGAAATCAAATCAGAATAGTTCACATATTGCCCTCTACGTTCCACAAACATTTATTGAGCACTTACTATGTGTCCAGCAATATATCAGTGAACAATACAGATTAAAACAAAAACCAAATATATAACTCTGTGCTCAATGTACCCTCATTCTATGAAGACATGAGGTGTGAATAAATAAGAAGAGAAAGGGGGTCATAACAGAAACTGTTTGAGAGAGCTGCTTACCTTGTATTTCAGACCTCCTTTGAAATAGCCAACAAAATCAGTAGACTCATAGCCTTGAAGTTCTCTACTCTGCACTGGCTTGCCACCCAAGTAGTCATCCATCTGCACAGTAAAGATGGCAGCTGCTGTGCTTTCATCCTGAGAACACTCCTTTCCTGAAACAGCAAATGATGGAGCCTCACTTATCAAGCAAAGAAAAGAATTACGGCAGAGTTTCTGATATAAAAAGAACTCAGGAATTTTCGTGGAATTAAATATCAATACAACAAATCATCTTCAACAGAACAATCTTTTAGCAGAAATGGTGTAATATAAAATGTTATGTTGCTAGTAACTAAAATAATTTTGTTCCTGCATTCCAATTCTTTTTAAAATTAAAAAACAAAACACTACTGTCTAAATATGCTGAGGAAAATATAACCATATAGCCTAGTAGGATTCAGATTCATCCGGCCAATAAGATCAGGCTATGAAAACATTTTGCAATTGTTTTTGCCTTTATTAGCATTAACCTTTAGGCATCCAATACATTAATATGTCAATATTTGTAAGGAATATACACATCATAGACCAGAGCTAACCAACTTCAGAAAAGAAAGTGGTTGTTAGAATGGGAAATGAACATAACTCGACCTTACCCTTACTTTTGAGTCCCTTTGTATAATATTCTCTGAAGGAAAAGGGAGAGCCAAGGAACTGGCATGCTAACACCTATTGAATGTTAATGTATGTATTACTATCCCCAGAACTGAACACCAAACACATTTAATTTCCCAATTGTAATACAGATCTCATCCAGGAACCTCAATGAGGTGAGAACACCAATTCTTAAGAACCAGCGTCTTCATGTACATGGAAACCAGAGCCAGGACTGTCCTGAGGGGAACTCAAATTTTCCAAAAGACACTTCAGAACCCTTACTACATCTGAGCTGTGTGAAAGTCATAAATGATTGTAGAAATAGGAATAGCTAACATTTATACATTTATAATACCTTGGCTATGGGCCAGACACTGTGTGTTCATGTTTAAGTGGATGATCTCATTTCATCTCTAAGCAGCCCCATGCAGCAGAAATCATGTTCTACCATGTTACAGGAGTGGGATGGGAGGCGTAGAGATGCCAAGAACCTTCCCTGAGTTCTTAAATTTGCCCTTTGGTAGAACAACACGCAGAGCCAGTTTTCTGTGGCTCTGAAGCACAAGCTCTTAAAAACTACAATACTAGATTTTTTTTCATACTCAGACTCTCACCAGCAGTATAATTTTATGGTAATAGGCGTATGTCATTTTCCTTCATGAAAAATGGATGCATAAAAGTTTAGAAGCTGTAACAATATTACAGTTCACCTGAAACCGCAGTTGAGAATATTCACCAAAGTTGAAGAAAATCAGTCAGCTATTCTGAAGAAAGAATTGGATTTCTTTAAATTCTCCTTACTCTCAAAGAGGGCCTGTGTAGCAAGTATCTTCTCAGTAAAAAAATCAGTAGCTAGAAGAGTATTTGACATAAATTTTGTGAACTTGTCATGGTCAAAGGAAATTATGTAACACACGAGAAATTTTGCAGTCCAAAGGGACTCCAGTGTCATTCTTAATCCCACTTTCCCTTCCATAAATGAGAATACTAATAAAGGTATAGATGTAGATTTGTACAGTGATGCTTTAACAGGAAAACTTAAATCAGGTTAATACCAAGCCTTTAAGGATGATGTATTTGACTTAAACATTCTCACTTGAGTACAAGTTGAAACCCGAGTCTCTTTAGGTAGATGTAAATGGACAGGCATGCAATTAATAATTAGACAGGAAGTTAAGTTAATTAAGTTATATTATCACTTGTTGATGTCATGTCCGGTGCTAGGCCAGGGAATATGGGTATGAATAAGCCAGAGTCCTTGCTCTACAGAGGTTGGAGGTCTTTAATGAAGCCAATAGCAGTTTTTCAATGTGAAAACCAGAATCAAGTTCAGTTGTATCATGATGAAATCCTCGCAAGTACTCAGAAACTTATGAACTTCGTTTATTTTCCCTATGGTAATTTTACTGATGTTATGCTGTTTAGTGTTGTTATTTTATATCATGTTACCTTAATGTATATCTGCTGTAAACTTCCTAAAATTGTTTTGGGGGTGTGGCTTTATATGTAAAACAGATTAAAAGGGAGGTTTAATAACAAGGCTAATCAAACAACCACTCATGATAAAAAAAAGAACTCTTGCCAAGTTAGGAATACAGGGGGACATCCTCAACTTGATAAACAGCATCAAAAAGCATACCGCTAACATAATTCTTAGTGGTGAAAGACTGAATGCTTTCCCCTAAGACTGGGAACAAGAGAGGATGTCTACTCCCATTACGCAACATTATGCAAGAGGTTCTAACCACTGAGATAAGGTAGAAAGAGAAAATCATACAGAATGGAAAAGAAGAGATAAATGTTTCTACTTAGAAATGAGAGGACTGTGTACATAGAAAATTCTAAGAAACCTACAAAATAAATAAATAAAAATATAAAACCTCCCAGAATAAGTGCATTCAGCAAGATAGCAAGATAAAAATTAATTTGTAACAAAAGGCAGTCATGAAACATGAAAAAATTGAAATTAAAAGCACCATGCCATTTACAATCACTCCAATAAAACTGAGCTGTATATTTAACAAAACAAGTACATGATATATATATGCTAAAAATTACAAAATGGTGATGAAAAGAATCAAACACTTTCATAGATATAAAGACATAGTGTCATGTGTTGTAAGGCTCAATATAATAAAGATGTCAGTTTTTCCAAAATTGGTCTGTAGGCTTAATACTATTCCTAGCAAAATCACAGCAAGGTTTATTATAGATTATACAAGTTTATTATAAAATTTATATGAAAAGGCATAGGCCCTAGAATAGCTAAAAACAATCTTGACAAAGAAAACTAAGCTAGGCCCAGCCGGTGTTGCTCAGCGGTTGAGTGTCAACCTAGGATCCAGGAGATCTCAGTTCGATTCCCAGTCAGGGCACATGCCCGGGTTTCGGGCTCGATCGCCAGCAGGGGGCGTGCAGGAGGCAGCCGAGCAATGACTCTCTCCCATCCTTGATCTTTCTCTCTCTCCCTCCCTCTTCCTTTCTCTCTCTGAAATCAATAGAAATATATTTTTTTTAAAAAAGAAAAAGAAAACTAAACTAGGATAAATAAGTCTAATATTAATGTCCACTATACAGCTCCAGTAATTAAGACAGTGTGGTATTGGTTGAAAGATAGACACGCAGATCAGTAGACATGTTTCCCCAATGGTAACATTTTGTGAAACTATAGCATGGTTTAGCATATCAGCACACTAAAGTGTAAGTACATAAGTATAGTGCAGCACAGAATACCACAATCAGGATTTGACAGGCACGTATCTATATTGCCCCCATTTTACTTGTACTCATTCGTGCGTTTGTACATTTAATTATATATAATTTTATCACATATGTATATCCACCATCATAGCCTAAATATTGAATAATTACATCACCAAAAAAATCTCTTATGTTGCCTTTTTATAACTACAACCGCTTCCCTCTTGCATCACCCTGACCCCACCCCAACCTGAACCTCTCATAAGAATAAATCCAGCCCGGCCGGGCGTGGCTCAGCGGTTAAGCATCGACCTAGGATCCAGGCGATCAGGGTTCAATTCCCTGTCAGGGCACATGCCCGCGTTGCGGGCTTGATCAATGACTCTCTCATCATTGATGTTTCTCTCTCTCTCCCTCTCCTTTCCTCTCTGAAATCAATAAAGATATATTTAAAAAAAAAAAAAAAAAAAGAATAAATCCAGCCCAGCCGGGCGTGGCTCAGCGGTTGATCATCGACCTAGGATCCAGGAGATCGGGGTTTGATTCCCGGTCAGGGCACATGCCTGGGTTTCGGGCTCCATCCCCAGTCGGGGACGTGCAGGAGGCAGCCGATCCATGACTCTCTCATCACTGATGTTTCTCTCTCTCTCTCCCTTTCTCTCTCTGAAATCAATAAAGATATATTAAAAAAAAAAAAAAAAAAAGAATAAATCCAAAATTTTGTCATTTCAAAAGTGGTATAAATAAAATCATACAGTATGTAACATTTTGACATTAGTATTTTCCTTACTCAGCATAATTGCCTGAGCACTTATCTGAGTTGCTGTGCGTATCAATAGTCTGTTCCTTTTCATTGCTGAGTAGTATTCCTTGTTATTGACGTGCCACAATTTGTTTAACCCGTCACCTGGTGAAGGATATCGGAGCTGATTCAAGTTTTTGTCTATTCAGATGAAGCTGCTATGGACATTCATGTATAGCTTTTTACATGAATATAAATTTTCATTTCTCTGAAATAAATGTCCATGAACGCAATTGCTGGGTCATATGACAGTTGCATGTTTAGTTTTGCAGGAAACTGCCAAACTCTTTTCCATAATAATCGTACCCCCTATTTTATATCCACGCCCCCAAGCAACAGAGAAAAGCCCAGCTTCTCAGCACCCTCGCCAGCCCTGTGTAAGTTCCTTGTATTGTATGTCGTATGTGGTAACCCACTTCTTTGGGTTCCCAGTGCCTTGCATGGAGCACAGCACAGACTAGCTACACCGCAGACGTTTGCTGCTCTCAACCATATTTATGTGAAGTCTGAAACTGGCAAGGAGAAATGGCGAGGTGGGGTCTGCCACACGGGCCTGGGATGTGACGGACGGTAGCTTTGCCATCCAGCCTTGTTCATAGGCATGATGCTGTAAGTAGCCAGGAACGGAAGGCGGGAGATTTAAACCCCTCGGCACAAAGCTGAACTGTTTAGAAAGGACCAGTGCGACTCTTTCAGTCCTGTGCCACAAGTTCTTACTTTGTAAATAAAAAGAAAAATAATAAAAGGAAATCACCCGAGACATGCAAGGGTGTGATAGACACTGAGGGAGAGACCAGGAAAGATGACTCTTTTCCCATTTGATGTCCAACTTCTTCCTCCCTCCCGCCTTTTTTCCTCTGGGCCTGTTTCATTTCTACCCTATGCACCATTTTCAGCCCAGTCTGACTTTAACTTCACTCTTTCACCTTTTTTCCAACTGATTTTCTTTAGTGAAACTTTCTTTTTCCTTGAACTTTCAGCTCTTCCTTTTGGAACTTTCTCTCAGTCTGTCTTGTTAATCCTCGTGAATTAATCCGAATTTAGGTTTTAGAGGGAAATGTTCCCGACGAAATCCAGCTTCAGGGAATAGAAGTAGGAAGAGCTGAACAGTTGCAACTAAAGGCCTGTCGACTATTGTACTCTACACTTTTCCATGTTCCCCAGGATCCTCTCTTGACACAAGATCCCTCCCAATACCCTCATGTTCCCTTTTTTTCTGTCACAGCTTCTCCGCTTCCCCCTATAGACACTGAGCGTCTCTTTCACAGTGCTGATCCCATTTAACCTGTCATACCGTGCTTTGTCTTATTGCATCTTTGAGATTATAAATTTTGAGGGGAGTTTCATAAAAAATTCATATGCAAAAATGTCTTATCCAACACTGAATGATTACTGAAGAAACTAACTTATAAAAGTAACACACTGTTAACTTCAGTTTTAGCAAACCTTTAAGATCATAAAGTGCCTCTGCCCAAAGCATTTTCTATTACATTTTTTGAATTTGGTGAGCAATAAATGAATAATTAAGAGTTAATAATTAATAATGATTCTGTGCAAACCTTAGACAACATAGCGCTTAAAGACCTTATATGGGTAAAAAGGAACCTGTAGAATTAGAAATAATGTATTCAAAGACCTCTTGCAATCTTCTGACAAAGTTAAACTCAACTCTTATCTACAGCAAGATGCGATGTTCTTTCTCATTTCAATTCACCACAGTGGCAAATGTAGCATTTCAGACACTGTGATTCATTCCAGATACAAGTTCTGAATAGAAAAAGACCCAGGTCGGGGCGTTATTATTCTATGTGGCATCATGAACATGGTTATGTATTGGGGTTTCAGTGGGGTTTAGAGGGATAAAGCATAACTAGACCACCGTCTGTGGGGAATAGGGGCATTCCAATGGGAAATCAAAATGAGCTTGGAACGCAGCTTCAGCACCCTCAAGCAAGCACAACATTTTACTATCAAAGGCTATAAGAAAACAGCCCTCTCTCCCCCACGCCTTTGTCCTTTGGGGTACCCATCTGCTCCATGTGTTGACCAATGTTGAGAACATCACTTCTCAATGTTGTCTATCATTTTCTTTCTTAAAATCTTCAACTATTAGAAGTAAAAATAATAGCATTCAGGGTTTCAAAACGTGTGTGTGTGTGTGTGTGTGTGTGTGTGTGGTTTCCCCATAAGCTCAGAAATAAACCTGAAAAATAAGAACCCCGGGTCCAGGGGAGGCAGGCTCGTTTTAAAAGGAGTCAGCGAGGCCCAGATAATCGGCACGTTGTTGGATGGGGTGTGCCCACTGGCGCGGGATCTCACGGGGAGAGGCTGGACATTCAGGATGTTTACGAGTAAAAGTAGAAGGTGGAAAAAGTAGAACACACAAGGCCCAGTGTCCTGAGAGTCTGGCCCGAGGGCGGCCCCAAATAATTACGGCTGAAGGAGCCGTTCTGTTCCAGAGCGTCCTGGTTCAAAGAGCTCAACAATACGCTTAAAAATCATTAACAATAAAGAAGCCCATTTAAACACATAAGTAGGCCATACGAAGCTACTTATTTCCATGGACGATATCTGCCTTATTCGTCTCTGTTTCCTGCTCCTACCGGGTTGGCCAGCATCTTATAAACAGGGCCGCGGGCCGCGGGCCGGGCTGCTCCCTCGGGCGGCGGGACGTGCGCCACCGGCACCAGCGGAGACATGGGAGGTGACATGCGGGGGGGGGGGGATTAATTAGCAACCAAGCTTCTCGCCAGCTGCGGCGGACGCCCACAAACTTGTCTTCATCGGCTCCCCGACAGGAAAGCCAGGACTGAGCCTGCCGGCGGTGAGCGGGACTTGGCCAGCGCCGGCGGGGCGTGGGGTTTGGCGCTGGAAGGTGACAGGGGGCGGCACCGGCCAGAGGGACCGGCCCCCGAGCCCCGGAGGCGGACGCGGCGAAGGTCTAAGTCCGGGGTACGAGGCTGCTCCCCACCGCGCTGGCCCCGGGCTCGCCGCCGCGGACTCGGGCGCGCAGGAGGCCGCCAGCCCCCGGGGCGCGCCCCGCGGGGCGCAGCTCCTCGTGCGGCTCCTTCCTCCCCCACCCATCGGGCAAACCTCAGCTGCTCGCGGCCGCCCCTGCCCACCCCGCCCCCCTCACCGAGCCAGAAGTGCAGCCGGTAGGTGAAGCCGCGGCACGCCTTGCTCGTGTGCAGCACCAGGTAGGCATCCCCGACGTAGAAGTCGCCGTAGGCGCTGCGGGGCACCGGCACCAGCTCCAGCTTCTCGATCCTCCAGACCTGCAGCCCCGCCTTCTTGCCCGCGCGGGCGAACTCGGGGTGGTACAGCTCCTGGGCCATGGCTGGCGCGCGGTGCGGCGCAGAGGGGGCGCGCGACCGCGGGGACCCCGGCGTCGGACTGAACCCGGAGCGGCCGTGGGGACGGGCTCGCCGCCGCTTTATAGGGCGCGCTCGGCGGGGAAGGCGGGGCCCCGAAACGGGAGGGGCTGAGCGCCCGGGCTGGGGCTGCGCGGGCGGGGATCGCGTCCCGGCGGGAGCGCAGCGCCTACTGCGGACGCCTCCGCCCTTCCCGCGGGGCGCGAGGTAATCGGAGCCTCGGCAACCTCCAGATCCAGAGGGAGTTTATAGAAACTCCTGGAAATGCCGCCTCCAAATGAGGGCGCGTCCTCTGGCAACAGGTGGAGGGATGAACAGTAAAAACTGGGTGGCGCGCCGTCTGGAAGAAGCTGGCCGTCCGGGTAGCAGACGTGCCCATCGCGAGCGCCGTCGTTTGGCCGGCCGCGCGTCCCGTCCTTCATGGGTGAAGCTTCGCTCCGTCTGGATCCTCCCAGTGCGACTGTGCCTTGAAAAACGGCACGTCGGGTGTCTTGAGAGGGACTGAACACCTGGAAGGCTGGCGGGCTCCCGGGGGTCAGGCCCTGTAACCCCCGGGGACGCCGAGCTGCGGTAAAGCTCCAGGTCACCTGCCACCTGCGCGGGGACAGTTGCTGAAAATACCCGCAGCCGCCCCCGGGGGCACCCGCAGGCCGCGCTGCTCGAGGCTGCGGTATTGCGGGTATTGCGCTCGGCCGGCCTAGTGCGTTACCTGTTACCTGGCTGCCAGGGGCCGTTTTCCAGCTGTTTTCCCTGCAGATGTCGCTTTGCCAGCGCGCGCCCAGCGCCGTGAGATATGGATGGCGTGGTTTACTGTGTGTTTTGCATTCATTAACAGAAGCTGAAATGGCGAAGGAGTTTACTGTTACTGTTATTAAAAAAGCAAATCGCTCCCCATCTAAAGAGTAAGAAAGACGATTTTTATGCTTGTACATTTCCTGCCGTTATTTCCCAAATTACAGGAGTTCCCGAAAGTCACTAAAAATGTGTAATTCGCTTATTTTCCTTAGTAGCTTTTAATAATTATTATATGACCACAGTAAAAAAAAAAAAAAAGGACAAGATGTCCAATAAAGCTTATCTCCATTTTACCTGCCACTTTAAATAGTCTGGAATTTTCCTGTTTTGTGTGTTATCTGTTATAGGTTGAAATCCTGGCTGAGAAATATCATTGGCTGCAGTCTCTTTTTCCTGCCTAACCCAGACAATGAAAAGTAGGTGTGTAAGGCTCATTTTACAGGTGGGGAAACTGAGGCTTGGGAACTTGTCAGAACTTTGGCTACCCCGCTGGTGAGTAGCCAAAGAGGAATTCAAACCAACTGTGTCTAATGCAAAAGTGCATGCTGTTTGCAAAAACTTATTCTTTCAATCCAAATTATTTGACCAAGATTTGTTCACATACATATGCATGATATTTTTATTTTCTCCCAGCTTTTTCCTAGAGAGGCTTCTGACCTAGTGTGTCAGCACCAAGAAGTTCAGTTTTAACGTTGTCACTGAGTCATTGTCCTGTAAAGTGGAAATCATTTTTTTCTCTTGCTTTCTCTAGGGAAAAAATATGAGAACTGGTGCTCTGGACTTAAGATAATCAGAGTGATTAATGTAGTTCAGTTTTAGTGATAATTCCTTTTCTTTCTTTTTTAGTGAAGAAATAAAAAATAGAAGGAAATAATCTCCTGCTAGTGAAGAAATAAAGAGAAAACCTTGGTAGGGGTAAGTGAAATTCCCTCTCCGTTAGACCGGGTCTGAGGTACATGCCTGGGTTGCACCAGAAAAGCTTAGTAATCAAGAAAAATACTATTTTGAGGTGGTATTTTTAAAAATACCAAATTTTTGCCCAGACAGTGTAGCCCAGTGGTTGAGCATCTACTGATGCACCGAGAGGTCTTTGATTCCATTCCTGGTCAGGGTGCATGCCTGGGTTGAGGGCTAGATCCCCAGGGTGGGCCATGCAGGAGGCAGCCAATCGATAATCGATGTTTCTCTCTCATCAAGGTTTCTATCTCTCTCTCCCTCTTCCTCTCTAAAAAATACCACATTTTTCAAATAAAAGCAGAATTATTAACAATGCTTCATGAGACCATGTTGGAGGCCGAGGTCTTAAAGGAAATACTGACCTTCCTTTACTTAAAATTTTGATATTTGGTTTATCATTTTTGGCATTAGTTTTGATATTACAAAACATACTGCATTAGAATACTATTGATCTTGATTTCTGGTGTGTATGTTTTTGCCATTCCCCCTTAAGTTTTGTGCCTGTGGCAAGTGCTCACTCCCATCACACTAGCTCTGATCTGGCTAAGCAACCTCTGGATTCAGACTTGCAACAGGTACCTAATTCATCCTGCTGAGGTCAAGTTCAGCATGCTCAAACAATCTCATCATTCCCTCCAAACATGTTTCTCCTAGCCTTCCTAATTTCATCAACAGCGCAATTTCATTTTCACTCAGCACTCTCAGCTCCACATTCATTCAACTAGAGTGTCCAGAATGTTTCTCAAATCCATCCCAGCTGCCCACTCTCTTGTTAATTTTCTGATTCCCAGCTTCATATGCAGTGGAGTAAAGGGGCCTAGATTACAGTATCACCTTGATCTAGGCTGAATCCTACCTACTCCCAGTACTTTTCAGCTGATTGAGCTTGAACAAGTTTCCTAACATTATTGTATCTCTTATAGAAATTACTTTGTAGGATTGTCATGAGTGTTAACTAGATAAATTAATATGTAATCAAGTGAAAGCTCATTCTGCTAGCTGCACAACAGCCCATAAGGATGGCGGGGCTAGCATCCTTAAGAACCATCTTGAGAAAGTACAGAATTCAGGCTTCTTTTATGTCAGGGAAAGTAGGGAACAAAGGGGTTTGAGGTCAGGAGGTGGCTGATGACCACAGACACTTGAACGTCAGCAAGGGCCCAAGGGGGATGGTGAAACTTCAAGCTCCCATTGCCACAATCTCAGTCACAAAGTTCCTATAGATCTTTTGATAGACAATCATTATTTTTGTACATGCCTTTAATATAGGAGAGGGGCATGAGAGCTATACAAATCAACTAAAGTCAAAGTTAAGTTAGGGGCCTGCTATGTGCTGCCTGACAAGGAACTCACTGACTGGAGATGCTAGCAGACCACAAGGAGCTTCCAGACAAAGAAAAGTCCTGCAAAGATGGCTTGATGGCTACTCACCCACACCTTATCATTCACCTGTACCATAAAGGGAAAACACAAGGCCACAAAATATACCTTGTATAGGTTAAACTTAATCTTAACTTTTTCCCACTCTCTATTTCCCCATACCAACAATTTTCCACAGAAACTACAAACAGGTATAAGCTCAAACTCTAGAGGTGGTTGGGGTCTCCCTTTCTTCCCTTGTGAGGAGAGTGTGTGGAGTGGCTTTTTCTGCTGGTCTCTTTTCCTTCTCTTGTGAGGAGAGTCCACCACTCTGTGTGAGGAGTGGCATTTCTTGCTTGTCTGCTCTGCTCAATAAAACATGCTTTTCCACTTTAACCTCTTGTCTGGCTCTAGTCTTGAATTCTTTTCTGCTCAAAGCCAAGAACCCTCTTGGCTCAGGGCTCCAGTCCCCACTAGGGACTAGCTCCTCCAGCATCACCTTCCTTATCTCCTTGGGGAGGTGGTTTCAGTAATTTCTAGGCTACAGGTTAGATTCCTCTAATGATTAGCATATCTACATGACAGGTCAGGCAGAAATCACTAACTGACATGTCAGGCTCAGCAAGATGGAGTCAGAAAGACTGATTATTTTATTCTAGTACAATTATAAACCTGGAGTGGTGTCTGCATATACTAAGTGATAGTAAACTCAACTGAGGCTAATGAATGGTTAATTCACTTCTTCAAATCCAATCCTGTAAGAAAAATGTTTCCAAGTTCAGTTAAGGACTTTCAGTTTCCTATACAAAGAGGGTCTTTAAACCAGATGGCAATTTCTTTTCCATGCCTTGATTTTCTCTCTCTCTCATTTCCTGGTTCTTAAAAGTAGGTTATTTTCTCCCCTTCATGTTATTGCTTATCTTCCATTATCCTTCTGTTGAAGTTTTACCAATACTTTAAGGTTTAACTAAAGATACACGTCTTTATCATTATTATTCTCCTGGCTTCACTAAATTTCAGCATCCTCTGTGCTCCCAGTGTTCTTGATATGCTTTTGCATTATAGCAGTTACCACACTCTGAAGTGTGTTTTCTCTTTACAGGATTGTAGGCTCACTCAGAGACTTGTCTCATTCTTTTATTCCCTGGCTTAATGATAATACATGTTGAAAATATGTGGTTGAATAGTTAATTTTGGATTAATCTGCATTAAAAAAAATCAAGTTACTTATCTTCTCTCAGTCCAGTCAGAAACAGACAAGGTGAATAAGTCTTTTACCAAGAGTCAGGAAGTTGGAGGTGTCAGGCTTGTGTTTGAATTCATGGTAGATGACCTTCTAGAATGTTAATACCCAAGAGTAAATGTTGCATACTTTAATCCTGGAAATAAATAACAAAGTTAAATAATATAATTGATTCATTATGCATGCAATTCATTGGGATGAGTTGGTCAAAAACAACAACAACAGCAACATACACACATACACACACACACACACACACACACACACACACACACAAACCCAGTTGGCTTCATTCCCCAAGTTGTAGAATCTTTCAGTTGAGAAGCTCTTACTTTATTTTCACCACTGCTTTGGGACCACAGAGCTGTTGAAATTAAATATATGTGAAACAGGGGAAAGACAGAAAGTATACTTTTGTCCTAATGATACTATTGTAATTAGCTAGTTAATAATAGGAAAGGAGCAAAGGAAAGGTCAGACATTATAGGCATGTCATTTGGCAGGCAGCTTCACCAGAAAGCTGCAATTTCACACTCCCCAAGGAACCACTGGCCTATTCACCACAGATCACTGGGGAAAGGGGTCCAAAAAGGGGAGATAGATACATGTGCAGTGAAGCTGGGGTGACTAGGGAAGGTGCCTGTCAGTCACACCTGGGAACAGAGATGATTGACCAGAACGGGCATGGCCACTGCAAGCCCACAAAAATTTGGGGATACATAATCCCCCAAACAAAGAAATTTACCCTCTTGGCTCTCTCCTGGCTCTTGGGACTCTCTCATTCCTGCTTCCTTGCATTCGCCGTGTTTCCTCCATAGCCATGTGACCCTGCAGACCCCACATGCCATGGACTGATGGACTTCAGGGGGCTGACAAGCTAAGCTAGCCTGGTGCTCGGTTAGACACTACTCCAATATGGAACAGAAACTCTGGGCACTGCCTCTGATTTTAGCCCTGCTAAAGGCAACATGGGACTTCTTCCTTGGGGGGACTGAGGGAAACGGGACCTTGGAAACTCAGAGGTTTGATTTCACAAAAATAAAGGTTTCTACAACATATCATCCTTCTGTGCAACCTCAGAAAATTCTTTTTCTCGTGATATCGCAAGAATTTCACTCCCCCAAGCAACAAGTGGGGATGAAGCCCTCTCCCCACCGGTAACACTAGAAGAAAAAAATGCTTTGAGTGTGCAATTTGTTTACTGTTGTTTGATTATAAATAATGAAAGAATATAATTTAAAAAGCTTTTTTTTTTTTTTTTACTGGTAGTCCTTAAAGGGAACCAAAGTTTTACCACCCCCAAAACTGTGCCTTGTGGGATATTGATTTTAACCTGGTTATTAAGAAACAAAAGTCTCAGAAAGAATGTGTGAAGCTTCCTCACTTTTCTGCCAAAGAGATTCAGATAGAAAAACCTGCTTCAAGTGAGAAGTCTTAGCATATTCTCTTTAGTCTAGTTTGAATTGAGTGTGGTGAGTGCGAGGGCATCTAGCGGGGTATGTTTACTAGATTACCTCTCCCTACCCCAGCTCATTGTTTTTTGGTCTTCAGCAAAAAGCAAAAATTGACTTGCAGGCTCTTCCTCAGTTACTTGCAAATTGCCTGTTTTCACCTCTAAAATCTAAGATGTATCCCCCCTTTCTCCTTTGTCCAAAATGTCATATATACGTGATTTTGCCTCACTGTCTTTGGATTTTCATGCTTATGTGAAAATACTAATTTTTTTAGCCACCACATCCTGCTAAATTTTAATAACTTATGTTTGATTTACCAAATTACTTGAAGGTTTAAACATAGAACCAGAGTCAGAAAACTTGAGTGCTTTTAGGATTAAAGACATAATGTATGTTAAAGGCCTGGGAACACAGTCAGTAAACATGGTTAATTAATTATCAGCAGGGACTCTTAGCCCCAGTACTTATCAAAGATATGTGATGACTAAAAGTGAAAATGTACTCTAAGGAAGTGTATTTTCATACTTCCTCCCCATACTAGACAAACTAGAACTTTTTTTTAAATTCACCTTTTTCTTTTCTTTTTTTTCCCTGAAAAAAGCATCAAGGATCTAGGACTTTACCTTTCACTAATGAGTAGTTTTAAAATTATATATGCTATAACTATAAAAGAACAGTCATGGTTTAGTGCTAAGGTGAAAGTTTTATTGTTCTTTAATGTCTGCTGTTTTGATAATCCATATTTTGTGAGCCTGCTTACTATAGCAGGTTAATTCAGCACTTTCTTCTTATATTTTTATTACATATAAAGCCATTTATTATTATTATTGTTATCATTATTATGTAGGAAATAGGTAACCCCTGTAAAATTATTGAGAGATGGCATCATCATCACTGTAGAAGTTTATATATTAGACAATGCTTATGATCAAAAGAAAGGTTGAGAATCCAAGGTCTCAAGAAGATTTATGATTTAAAAAATGATAATTTTTGCTTTAAGCTTATATTTACGCAAATAGAGATCTGAAGATAATTCTGGTTTTAAAATATAAAATTCAGGCTACAGCTGCTTGAGATTATAACAGCTCTTTTTGCTCTGATTTTTTCTAAATGTGTCTGTTTATTAATAATTACAGTTAACATGCTACTCAGTTTTGTGTGTGTGTGTGTGGTTCTGATTTTATCAGCCTGTAAGAAATAGCTTCAGATTTTCAAGGACTATGCCAACAATTACTGAATGTAGACATGATCAGATCATGATTTTGTTGTGCAGGTACTTACAAAAATAAAGTTCATTAGTTCACCTAAACCAAAAATAGCAGGTTGTTTAAAAGAGTTAAGATTTCCTTCCCACTGACCAGAAATCACTTCCTTCAGCCAATTCTCTTCTTGATTCGACATCTCTTAACATGAGTTTAAATTAAGCAGTTTCACTCTTAGCTTCCCCTTATCTTGATATTTTGAGATTTACCCAAAGTCATAGATTTCTATGGACTATTCAAATTGATTGGAAGGATTGTGGAATATATTTTCTTTTATATATTTCTGAGAACTCTGTATTGTGAATCTGGCAAAGGGAGAAAACTGGGTAAAGAGAATACTTCTTAATCTAATGGCATAATAATAAATTATAGCAATAATATATCAAATAGAAAATATTTAAAAGGATTTCATCTGAGACTGGGAAAAATAGGAAGAAACAATAGGAACCCCAATATCGCACTACTGTTCAACAGGGTACTGAAAGTTTTGGACAATACAATAAAATCAGAAAAAAATAATAAAAGGTATTGGGAATTGCTAGGAAAAAAAGACCTCATTAATTGCAGATGATAATCTGAAAATGAAAAGTCTAAGAAATCTACTGACAGACTAAGAAAACTAATAAGAAAGTCAAACAAGATTATTAAATGATTAGAATAATGTGTCCAAAAATGAGATGCAAATTCAAAAGAATTAAAATATTTAAAATTGTATGTATATTTGATTTCTGAGTAGGAAAAAGATTTCTCAAACAACACCCAAAATAGCATGAAATATAAATATAAAGGGAAAAACTGATCACTTTGACTAGGGTGAACCTAAGATGTGGCCTCAAACAAGACAATGAAGACAAAATTAAATGACGGGGGGTAGACTGTGAAAGTCTTTTTAATATCTATAAACAGCTAAGACTATCAAGAATATATAGAAACAAAAAGGAATATATAGAAAAAATAAAGTCAAGGAACTCCATGGAAAAGTAATGTGAAAATATGGAGTAACCTGGCCACTAAATACAGGAAGAGTGTTCACTATTAATTGTAGGAACTACATAAACAGCCAGTATTTGAGTGCTTTCTATGGTTCAGCACTATAGTAAGTGCTTTTAAAATATAACTGTTCTGCTCCTTTTAGTAACTCTGTAAACTAGATATTACTATCATCTCATTTTAGGCTTCAGAAAGTTACACAAGTATTAAGTAGTAGAGCTAGACTCTGAATCCAGATGGAATAGACCCTGGATTCAGGGTCTAGCTCTGCTGCTTAACCACTAACTCAGCGAACACTACCTGCTATAGCTCTACTGCTTTCGTTACACTCTTCGAGAGCCATCCTGTTGTTATAAATTAGAAAGCCAGCATCCAAGGCTGGTGAGGAGGTGGGGAGATGAGAAACCTCCTATCACAGTGAGAGGGGGCAGCTCTAACACGCAGCCATTTGGAGAGCAACCTGGCAGTATTGAGTGAGAATTGCAGCCACGGACTCTGGGCCCCAAAATTCCACTCTTGAGTGTCTGCTTCAGAGATACTCTTCACAGATGCACAAGGAGAAAGGAAGCCTAATGTTCAAAAATGGGTAAACGTGTGAGTAAAATGTGGTCCGTGGACATGCACGACAGGAATACCGCGCAGCATCGGAGCCAATGAGCAGCGTGGAAGGGCAGTTTAGGTATAGTCACAGCTATAAAGTTGAGTAAAATAGTAAGAAACAGAATATGACACCATTGTGCCGTTAAAACCATACCTATATTAATAAAAATAAATTTCATGGATGCACATATTTGGAATTGACCACGAACCATGGGGAACGTGATCTGGAAGACTGTACGTTAACAGCAAGCGAGTGGGAGCCAGGTAGGGGTGGGAAGGGAACTGATGATGGAGGAAAGAATGGGAAAAATCATGAAATAAAACAAAAAAAGGGGAGGTGCACTGGTTGACAATAAACATTTGCCTTGAACCAAGGAGAACAATTAATTCAATTCTTTGCCATGAACAATCAATTCAATTCTGAGATCCAAAACCTCCAAACAAATTTACATTTGAAAAACAAAAACAAAACAAAAAAAACCCCAAAGCAAAACTAAGTAAAAATAGCGACAAAATTTAAATTGGAGAAGAACACCGTGGTTCTAATTCCATTTTTTTCTGTAGTATGCTCTTTTAGCTTATGTGACAAAAAGAAAAATCTTTAACTCAGAAAGTGTTTCACATGAATTGTAAAACCTGGGTTACTGATTTACTATTTTATTAGCATCTGGTTTAGGAATGTGCACAAAAATGCTTGTCTCTCTGACCTGAAATCTTGCAGCCTTGCAAACAATCATTAAAAAAAATTCAAATAATTATCAAGGATCATATGCCTTGTAATGCATTTATGTTGGCCTTTTAGGGCCTAATGCTTAGAATGACCCAGGAAACATATTTACTTATTGAATCAAAGAAACAGCAAGGAGGAAATAGCTTGGTGAATACTTAATGTAAGAGAAGGCAGAAAAATAAAGAAATGTTTATTCCCTTTAAGCTAGATTCTTTTTAACAGTCTTAATTACTATCCTCTTGCATGTATGACCTTTATTATGTGATCACAATATTTAATTCTTTAAATAATGACAAAATGCAATGTATGTATTTCTTTAAAATACGGAGGTAAAAAGCATGAAAGCATCTTGTTCTAAGTTAGAGATGTAGTAAAATACGTATGGCTAAAATGACACAATGCCTGTGACTTACTTTGAAATACTCCAGGAAGAAAGTTGGGGAGTGATGAATGAAATGAAATCGCTAGAGTGATAATAATTATTGATATTGAGTGATGGGCAGGCATATAGGGATTCACTATTTTCTTAGACCAACTTTTGTGTAGGATTAAAGTTATCCATTATCCAAAGCTTTTTCTTAAAAAATCATAAACTGGGATTTTGTGTGGTTTAATATATTATCTTACTAAAATTGCCTTCTGAAATATTTATGAATAAATAAAGCTCTTCAGCGCTGCATGGCTGGATATATCTAGAAGAGTTTGTGCTGCCAGCCCAAAAGGCCAGCTACATTCAGGGTGAGGGGTGGCCAGACACCTGAACCCCATTTCCAAAACACTGGCAGGAGGGGCCGCTTTTTCATATGTGTGGTGATCATTGCAGAGTCTTCCTCTCCAAGTCTGTGTGGGGCAGCTCCTGTCTCCAATTGTTGCTTTCATTCCCAAAATTAAACTATCAGAAAAGAAAGGTTTATCTATTAATTTATTGATTTATGTATTTATTGCAATTTCCAAAAGATAGTAAAGAGAACAATTGCCTGAAAGGACATAAGTGAGTGAAATTGGTTATCGACACAGTTAAACTTGTGGGTAATTTGTGTTAGGGATAATTTTATATATTAAAATACTAGTTGAAAATTAGTAACATTTACTTTGAAAGTTCATGATCATTTTAGCATTTTAAATTGTGAGTTCTGAAGCCTGAAGGAGAATGTTCACAGGCTGATGAGAACAGCTCTGGTGGTCTCTGTCGAGCAGGCTTTCCGTTTAACAATAGAACAACCTGGCTTCTTTCCCTTCTCTATCAAGTAAGATAAGCTCATTTTTAAGAGATGGGTGATGTCATTCAAAAGGTCATCAGTAGGTTAACATTTTTTTGTCATGCGGATGACTAGGGAGATCTTCAATTTACATGGACTTCAAATTTTCCTCTTGGGATTATGAGATTTAGAGTGCTCTGCCCATCTGCTAAGAGAAGTTTAAAAGTTTCACGATAAAATTGAAATAGAAAAAAAAATAGGAAAGAAGTAAAGTTTTAACAATGAAAAGAAAATAGTTTGAAATTTAAATATTTCAACTTTGTGTTTCAACAAGTGAAAAAAAATGGAATGTTTCTCCAGTCATTAAAAAATATGGCAGTTATCTTTGCTTTACGTCTCTTCTGTTAACCTAAAAAACATAGAAAAGGCATTCTTCTACTTAGAGACAAAAACGGCAACCCTTTTTTTTTGCATGTCAAATTTTGTAGACAAATGAAAACGCCAAATACTTTGCAGGTTAGGAGCTATAGTCAAGCAGGGCTGGTTTTCCAGTGATAAAAGTCGAGAAGAAAGGATGCTTGAAAACTCTTTCCTGACCTTTACATGTGTAGTTAGGAATCTGGACTTGGAATTTATGAAAACCAAAATACCTGGGTTTGATTTCCAGATTCTCCATCCATAAGTAGTGTGGATTATGGCAAACTAGTCACCTCCTCGACCTCCCCATCTGTGAGATGGTTGTGATGAGTATATTCCGAAGGCACATATATGAAAACATATGCACAGTGTTATAAAGGTTAAATTAGATTGTGTATAAAAGGTGCATAATTTAAATAACATTTATAGAAGGTGCTCAGTAGACATTAGTTATTAGTTGCTCTAGGATAGCATTTACTTTTATTTATTTTTTAGGGTATTTATTTTTAGTTATTTATTTATTTATTTTAAAATATAAATCAGTGAATATGTATGATTGGAAAAATAATTGTTTTGAAAAGTTTTAGAAACATATTTGTTGTACAGGATGAGGTAAAAATGCAGCATGTTTATCTGCACAGTTGAATGATACTGAATGTTGTCCTGAAATTCCCTGAATGAGACAAAGTTTTCTCATTGGAAAGCTACTTTCTTTGAGTTTTGAACTGCATCTGGTTTGAATTAGTCTTGGAAATCACTGCACTTTTTTTTTTCTAAAATAAGTGCTTGATAACACCCACAAAACCATGATAATGTCATTTTCTTTAATAATCACTTGATTGCTTAAAACTTTCACAAAGAGAAATATAAGCAGCAGGTTATACTAGGCCTTTACCAGCTGTTAATACAATTACAATACCTTAAGAATATGGACAGGCCCATCCCTAGCTCACCAGTTTTACAACTGTATGCAAATGTACATTTCTCCTCACTGCTTTCGATTCTTAATTAATATTCTCATCAAGCTCAGAATTAGATCAGTGTTATTGTGACTCCAATAAAAAGCTTCTTGTCATACAAGTGCCAGTATTTTTCTCCAAAAGCTATTTCTTGTCTAATAGGACGTTAATATTTTAAATTCACTGACCCTCCATTTTATTTCATAGAGGTATTTATTGAGAGATCAAAGATAGAATTCAGCCACCCGTTGTTGGAGAAAAAAAGGAGACCACGCCTTTCCGAGAGCTCTCAAAATGCTTGTGGATAAATCAGAGAAGAGATTCTAGGATTCTTGGGAACCTGAGAGGTTGACAACACTAACCAGGTTATAAGGCAACTTTATAACTTTAATTTTGCACTTTAGATATGTAATCTACATATAAAATACTTTTGCACATGGTGATTATAATTCTATAGCTTTCTACCTATTGAGTAGCAAATTTCCTCATGGATAAATAAATGTGAAATCCGAGATAGAAATTGAGAGGTGACGGGACTTTAAAGATTATTCGGTCCATAGTCATATCTTGCTATTCAGGTGACTAAGGCCCACCAAAGAAAACCAAGTAATCAACCCCAGCATTCAGGGTAATTAGATCTGAATATCAAAGGTGGATGTTTGCGACAGCATGGATGAACCAGAGGAGTGTGAGTCTAAGTGAAATATGCCAGGCAGGGAAAGACAAATACCATATGATCTCACTTATATGTGGAATCTAAAGAAGGAAATAACTTAACAAACAACACAGAAACAGAAACATAGACACATAGGACAGACGGCTGTCAGGGGGAAGCGGGTGAAAAACGGTGAAGGGACTAAGCAAAGTATATATAACCCATAGACACAGACAACCGTGTGGCGATAGCTGGAGGGAAGGGGGTGGGGAGGTGGGAAGGGCAAAGGGGAGATAAATGGGGTCACAAAAAGACTTTGGCAATAAGCGCGTGATGCACTGTGCAGATGATGTTTTATTGAGTTGTACGCTTGAAACCTGTCTGGCTTTGTGAACAAATGACACCTCAATAAATTCAATACAAATTTTAAAAAATTTTAAAAGGTTGATGCCTGGTTTGAAATGTCCTCATTTGGCCAGATCATCTCTTGCCATGACATGTCCTGTCTCATGGGTCTGTATTGAGCAACTTGGCTGGTATTATTTTCATGTTTAGCTTCCCCTTCTAGGTATTTTTGCCCTTCCCTGAAATCATAAGACTTTACAGTATTATTTGAGAAACTTAGAAATGAATTTCAAACCTTTTTTTTTTTTTTTTTTTAAGATGTTTGTTTTTTCCACAAAGCTCTGAGTTTCTTCAGTTTCTGGTTTGGCATAAGCCTTCTTCTGAAAATAATAAAGTTTAATATTCTATTTATAAATGTCAGTTTTGTAGGCTAAGCTCAGGTAGGGAAACATATATTGGCACCTTGGACAAAAATTTTAAAAGGGTAATGTGTGGTACAAGCTTGTTTTTTGAGAGGAATGGTTTTTAACAGTGTTAATTTTTATTAGCATTATTTATTAGCACTTATTGTTTCATGTCTACTTGCTGAATTAATGCATACAAATTAAAGAAAATTTAGAAAATATATAAAAAATTAAAAATTCTATTCTGACATAATCACTTTAAATATTTTCATATATATTTTCAAATCTTTATATGTATACATACGTGGTTTTTTAAAGTAAAGTCAATTTCAAGTTCAATACTATTTCTCTTTGTTGAAATTTACTTTTATTATTTAAAATAGTAGTTAAAAATCATGAGGTGTAACATTAAAATCTGGGAAGACTAGTGGCAGCTCCATTTATAATCTATTGCTCTTGGAGAGAACATGTACCTTTCACATGATTTTAATTTTTAAAACTTCTCTCAATTTTTAACCTTTATATTTTGTTCCCACTCTTTGAGAAAGCTAAGTAAGTAGAAAAGCCAACTTGTCAAAGAAAGTCACCACTCTAGAAAGTAAGCAGAGTATTTTGCTTCAACACTAAATTGGGATGAAATGAAGAGACTATATATCGAAGTTAAGTTTTTGAGCAAATTTTCCCTGTAAGAGGATAAGTATTTGAAAGAAATGAAGAGGAGCAGACCGATGCAGCAGCTAAAGCTAAGAAAACATCATGAGTCGTTGCAGAATGTGCACTTCTCATTCCAGGGGGAAAGTCAAAGCAAGAACAGTAGGTGAATAGAGGTAAGTGTATGATTTTGAAAAAATTATTTAGAATGTAAAAAGAATATTAACTATCTATGCCTTCAAATAAACATAATAGAAAAAGATCAATAGGATAAACAGATAACATGAAACAGGAAATAATAAAGATAACGTCATTAAAATGAAATGGAAGAAAGAGGTATGATTTACAGAACTCAAAGCTGCCTTTTTGTAAAGATTAGTAAGCCAGATGGGCATTTGAAAAACTTTACAATCCGTAAGAGTGTGCACAAAAAACAAAACACAGATTAAAGTAGGTAAAATAGCTAAAGGCGTAAAGGATACATTTAAATGTCAAATTAGTCCGCCCAGGCGTGGCTCAGCGGTTGAGCATCGGCCTAGGATCCAGGAGATCAGGGTTCGATTCCCGGTCAGGGCACAGGCCCGAGTTGCGGGCTCCATCCCCAGTGGGGGGCGTGCAGGAGGCAGCCGATCAATGGCTCTCTCATCACTGTTTCTCTCTCTCTCCCTTCCTCTCTTTAAAATCAATAAAGATATATATATATTTAAATGTCAAATTATGTTGTAGATAACAATTTCACAGTTCATTAGACAACCAAATTAAATGAACAAAGAATGGGAAAGTATAAAGTGACAAAGCTAGTAAAAGATGAAAAAAAAACAACTTGAGAAGACTGATAGGCACTAAAGGTATTGTATTACTAATTGAAAGTTGTCTCTCTTAGAAAGTACTAGACAAGGGAATTTCTATAAAGTACAGCTTAGAGAATATGATCAATAATATTGTAATAACTATATATTACAGTTATTAATGGGTACTAGACTTATCAGGGGATCATTTCATAAGTTACATAACTGTCTAATCACTATGTTATACATTTAAAAGTAAAGTAATATTGCATGCCAACTGTAATTGGAAAGACTTTTAAAATTTTATAGGTAATCCCTACCACATATTCAGGGAACAGTGCTAATCCTATGTTTATATAAATTCAATTTTAAAAATAAGGAGGAAAAACACCAAATTATTATTATGAGGCCACATTTTATTTCTCTTGGTCATATTTGGTCGAGACTTCAGCGTTTCAAAATCATTAAGCAACAAGATTTTTCTAGTTCCATTTCTATTTCAACTGTCTATTTCCATTTCAAAAATCTTCAAAACTATATTTTGTGATAGTGAGAATCAGAATTAAGCTCTTCTGCCTTCAACCTATCAAATATGAGCAGTTTACAAGCCAAACCTATAGAGTAGGACTGAGATAAAACAAAAGTGTTGAATTTTATTTCACTACAAAAAAAATTTACTATGAATAACTTTTCTCCCTTACATAACTTTTTATGTAATGAAAAAATAGTATGTTCCTACAATTACTCATAAAAACATTTTTGTGGGTATAGGGTCTCCCTGCTTTTTGTGGAAAACAAACAGATTATTCTTCCAGTGTAAAGAAAGAATGATAAATCCTTAATTTTAATTTGCATAGCGAATATTTAGCTATTTTATTGATATGGCTTGGGAAAGTTAATTTTGAAGTCATCCCTGCATGTGGCATAGTAGTTAATGGGTCAGGTTTTGTGGTTAAGAAGCCTGGGTTTTATTTCCAAGGTCCTCTTTATAGGCTGTATCTCCTTTGTCAAGTTATGTAAATTCTCTTAGCCTCCCCATCTCTAAAACGATACCTTAAAAAGAATTTTTGTGAAAATTAAATTAGATGATAAATATAAAGAAACTTAGAGTAGCTAGCTTATGGTATTCCTATCTATAGTGTGATAGATTTTGTTAGAACTGAGCTTGATTATAATTTAAAGAATCTTTAGTTAAAAGTTTAAGCGACATAACACATGATGGACAAAAATGCCTCTAAAATCACTTTTTTAAAAAAATTTATTTTATTGTTGAAAGTATTACAGATGTTCCCCCATTTTCTCCCCTTCACTAAAATCACTTTTTTAAAAAACACCTTTATTGCACTAAACAAGGTAATGCCGTAGAAAGAGTCTAAATGGCTCTCCTTTAATGTCTTGAGATCCAATGGAAAAGATTAAATTTTGGAAATGTGAGGTTAAATTACCCAAAACTTGGAAATAAGGCCCAAGAAGTACAGCATGACCTCTCAACACTCTCCTGGGGCATTAACAAGTTCGTTCAATGACTATTTAATCACTTAAAGTTTCACTGTCTAATAGGCAGCCACTCGCCTTATGTGACTGTTGAGCACCTGAAATGTGACTAGTTGGAACTGAGATGTGCTGTAAATGCAAAATGGGCACCAGATCTTGAAGACTTGGTAGAAAAAAAGGTAAAATTTCTTCTTAATAATTTGTTCTATTACATGTTAAATTGAAATATTCTAGATATATTCAGTTGAATAAAGCTTATTATTCAAATTATTTTACTTTTTCTCTTTTTTTTAAAAAATGTTCCTACTGGAAAATTTTAAATTATATATGTAGCTGGCATTTTATTACTTTGGATGGTGCTGATCTAGAGAATATAGCCTAGAGCATTCCAACCTTTCTACTCACATGTCTGGAGTAAATTCACCTGTCTAATGTATTTAATCTAGTGTTTGCTACATTTATTGTTCTAAAGAATACATTTCCTTTTCATGTTCAACTGTTAAAATTCCAAGGACATTTAATTATGTAGAACATCCTTTGAGAAATGATATAACTCACTGCATCATCTTTCTACTTAATGTTGCTTTTGTAAACAGAGCTATTAAATCCTTATTTGACTTTATTCCATTTAGTTTTCATAGTGAAATTGGAGAAAAAAAGAGGATAATTCATTTGATAAAAATGTCAGTGGTATGAGTATCTACCCTCTCTTTGTTTTTTACTTAAAATGATAAATATCAAATCTTGATTAAAACCAAAGAAATTTCAAGTTATTTGTTTAGTTTCCCACAAAATTTTTAAACAAAAACTTAGAAAATGATTTTAATTGATACATTAAAGGAAATACTTTCCCCCCCTTTGGAACTATAAATTCTCCAAGCCTATTCATCAAGGGCATATTTTGTCTCAGTTGGTGATCTTCTCTCTTTTAATATATTCGAGTATCTCAAATAAACTTCAAAAAGTGTATTGGAAAAAAATTTAAAAAATAAAGATTCAGATTTTAATTCAATGTGCCATAAACATAAAAAATAAATGTTGATTGTTTTAGTTCATGTCCCTTATAAATATAAACATAAAGTTTATATGTATAACTTTTGGATTTTTTTGAGAAATAAACACTATCCCAAGATTTCTGAAAAGGAATCTACTTCTGGGAACAATTTAAACCTTAAGAAATGATGCTGTACCACAAATTCAACTTTCCTCCTTTTTGTCTTTGGAATGTCCTCCAGGAAAAGTGCCCTATTTGCATACTTTTTTTTTTATGTCAACATTTTTTTTACCTTTAACCAGCTATATCCCCCAAATCGTATAATATTCGTCTTCTAAGGGAATATACTGCCGTATGTAATGAATTCCCCTTTTTACTGTGAAGGATGCAAACAGTTTGTGGCGCCTGCCCCAGCGAAGCTTGGTGGTCAAGGTGAGTGAGCCTCATTCCTGTTTATCTGCTTCTTAGCTTAGCCTGAGGCTAGAGCATCGCTGTGACTCTGGGCATTAAGGGAAAGGACAGGTTTTGTCAGTATTTCCACTCATAGGTGAAAGACCTAATTTTCACAAACTAAATCAAAACCCTGATGACAGTATTCTCATCGCTGTGACAACAAGGGAATTTCAATTTAGGCAACTTTAGTTTGAAAAGTTTGTTGTTCTAGAACTTTTTTGTGCTTCTGGGAGAGTGCATATTTCCCTAAAGTCCAGGACCATGCCCAAATCCATCTATGTTTTCGTAGGGAAACGCACGGAAGATAAACATTCAAGAGCGATTTCAGGAAGCCCTATGTCGTTTTGGCCCGTCAGCTATCTAAATGAACAAAAAAGAAATGTGAGACGAGAATTTCCTGAATCGACCTCTATAAAGGCCAAGGCCTACCTGTTATATGTCATTCCCGGACCCAGAGGCTTGACTGAAAATGCTAGATGTCATATGCTCAGTCCTCTTATCTCATTACAGAGATGCCCATCTAAAATCGGGCTCATAGCTGCATGAGAACAAAAGGGAATTGTGGAGCAGGACTCCAACTATGACATGAAATGGGAACTCTACTGCGTTAGCCAAGCCAAATTTTTTTTTTGGTTATTTATCAACAAATATGCGTGTGCCACTGGGATCTGCAGCATATTGTGTTTGGGGTCCACATCTTGAATAAGCGCTCTGAACAATAAATTCCTAATGAGGACTTTAGTCTTCTAGTTTATAAAATTGTAACAATAATCATCATGATGATGATAATAATAACAGCTAACTAGACATCGTGTGCTCTGGACAGAGTGAAGCTATGCCTGTGAAAGTGATTGCACGTTGCTGAGTTGGGTTGGTAAAAGACAAATAAAGGATGCAAAAACCAAGGGCTCCTAAAGAGATTGCGTCTCAGGCCCCTGATCCACTTCCCCCCAGCAGGAGGGTCGAAGGGCGCCGAGGAGCGCTGCAGTCACCGGTTTATGCCCAACTGTGCAGAAAGGGAAACAACGAAGGCCGTGCTTCCTTTCCCATTGTAAGTCCCTGAGCCGCAGGGCAGACTTTTGTTGAGGAGAGCAAAGGAGCTGCGAGGTTCAAGTTTTATTTTAGAATAAATGAGGCTTCCTTTTTTTTTCTTCCCCCCTCCCTCTCCTTCCTCCCCCTCTCTCTCCCTCTCTCTCTCTCTCTCATCCATGTGGCTGCATATAGCAAACTTCATTGTGCTATAGTCAGCAGTAGTCCATGATTTTCGGAAACTGCCTTTAAGACTCTTGGTAATGGAGAGCCGTGTCATTTCCTCTGTAGTTGGGGTGAGCCCCAATTACTAAGCTCAAGGACAATGTTGCCTCTAGAGAAGCCCCTGGTATTACTGTAGCAATCAAGATTTTCTCATATGCATAGCAGGATCTTCACAATTTGAAATAACCGTGCTGTAAACTTTGTGAGGCTAAGTCTGCACCCTAAGTCATGGGTGCACTGACTTCATACCTACCAATTGTAAATACAAAATGAATTTCTGCCCATTTGAAGACAGTTTTCTGGCCATCTATCTCCTTTTTTTATGGATTTATCTGTAGTTTGGTTCTTAGAGAGCTGTCTGCTGAAAGTTCACTCCCTGGATTCCCCTCATTTACACAAATCCATAAATTAATCTTATCAAATTAAAATGAACTCTCTCTCTCTCTCTCTCTCTCTCACTCACACACACACACACACACACACCTTTCAGTCAACTCTTGACTTGGCTAGTCCCTGGACATTGTATAAACTTTTTTTTGTACACAGAAAATGTATAGCTTTTGAATTTTTATTCATAAAATATAGCAGTTACTAAGTGGCATGTGCTATGTTCCAAGTGTTTTACAAATATAAACTTTTGACTTCTCAGAACAACTCTGTGAAGTTGGTACTATAATTATTGCCATTTTATAGAAGAGAAAACTGAGCCCCAGAAAATCAAGTAACTTTTTCATGGTCATGCAAAGCCATATCTTTATAGTATCATTAACAACAACAACAGCAACAACAATAATAATAACTGAATCCAGACTATAAGGGACTTTGCAGCAATTTATAGATACTGTTCCATTTAATTCTCTTAAAAACCTGAGAAGGATTGATTCAGAAAACTTAAGCAAATCATCCAAGACAACACAGTTATAGGTAGCTTGGTTAGAATTTAAATACATTTCAACCAAACCCCAAACCCAAACTCTGTCCACTATGTTAATTTGCCCTTCCACCCCCTTCCCATAGATGACATGGGCCAGTGACTAAAGACAGGTAAGAGAAGTTACAAGGCCTGTTGCGACTCAGAACTCCCCATGTGTGCCTAGGATGGAACCCGTCATCCCCAGTTTACAGGTGAAGAACTGAGGGAGGGTGGTTAAGTAATCTGCCCAAGATCATGTGGCAAGGCTGGGACACAAAGCCCGGCTTCCTGCCTTCTCTAAGATAATTATACTACCTCCTGGTGTCTTGATTTAGGCTTCTCTAGAGGCAGACACAAGGATTCCAGCAAAACCAGAGGTGAACCCCCAAACGGAGGTAAGAATGAGAGCAAGTGAGACCGGAAAGGAAAAAAGCCAAGGAGGTGGAACTGGAGCTTAACCCTCTTGGGGAGCCCTGGGGGACACCGTGGAACACTCAGGGCGGCTGCTGGGTGACGCTAAACCTCAGCACTCTGACCCGTGGGCAGCGCCAGCAGCCGAGAGCGCCCTGGGCAAGGAGGGGAAGTTAGGCAGGAACGCTCTGGCCAGACGAGGACTGGGGGACACAGGCAGCCCCAACCCTGGCTGCCAGGCCTGGAGTTGCGACAGGTCGCTGGTCATGTTCCAGAACTCCACTGAAACCCCGGAAAAGATAATAATGACCTAAGCAAGGGACTGGATTCTTCCTGGCTCCACTGAAAATGGTTTAAGCACCATGCAAGTACGTTACTTATAGTTCCTGCGGTTGCAGAGCTTTTATAGGGTAAAGTACATATTATTGAGACCAGTCATTTGCGTAGTAATTATAAAGAGTTATTAGAAGCGTTCAGCAACAGATCTGAAAATGGTCCCCTCCACTCTTGCGCATCTTGGTAAACTCATCCACAGTATCCGTCAGTGCACTATAGGCACCTCCTGGCCTTCTGCGTCTCTTAGGAAGTTAGTGAAAGCAAACATGTATTGGCTTTAGTTGTTGTTTATCTTTTTAAAATTGCTATTTAATAATCTTTGTTTAAAAGCTTGCTCTGTCTGCCAAATGCATGCTTTGTTCTGGTTGGACATACAGGGCTACAAAGCAGCCGTATTTGTCCAGGGTAGCATTTGAGCTACGGTAAAAGTACCTTTTTCAATATATTTTTATGAGTGTATGACAGAGTCTTCCTTTCAGGCCTTCTCACTGGAGTGCAATTGACTCAAAATGGGACGCTCCAAATGACGTGGGAGGAAATTTGGAGGAAATACCTCACAATACTCAGGTCTCAATCCACCATACCAACTAGTATCTTTATAATAAGCAAAGAAAATCCAAAATTCTAGATAATCCGCTATTTGCGTGTTCAGGAAAAGCAGAGATCTGCATGCTTTATTTTTAACAAAAGGAATATCTTTCCCTATATACACTGACAACAAAATTAAAAACTCCTGCATTAAAGCAGTCATTAACAATCATCCCACCACAAGCCAAGAGAAAAATATCAATTGTTAAATGTCTCTGCTGGAAACAGTTCCCAACAGCTGTAGAGACAGTCAAACTCACTGTGTCTGAAGCAGATTTAATGGGTCAAGGGGCTTTTGGTAAAATTACTTTTGAGTCCCAAGTGCATTCACGAGGCTTGTAGGCGATCAATCTTTCTGTAAAACTGTTCTGTTTATCATCTTTCAGCAACTAGCACCCATGTACTAGAGATATGAAGACAAGTGAGAAACTTAGCAATTACATGAGTCTTGCTCACGATGTGTCTCAGAATACAGTATCATTTTGAAGATCAAGACCCAGGAGCAATAAATTGCTGAACAATTTATAAGTGCAAATCTAAATAAAATATGCCTAGTCTTTCTGCTGAAATAAATGTTGTCCTTCTTTTTCAAACTCCAAGCCAAATCCCACCGTCTTTTATTTCCCTGGAAACCTCTTTTTAAAACTTCTCAATAGTGCCTTGTGGCCTTAATAGCATATTCTGCATTCTACCTTATATTTTACTTAGATGTTCCTTGAGATGAGAGACTGGGTCTTATAAAATATCCTTGGCATTATCTTCCATAGTGACTTACACATAACGCCTTTAAGGGAAGCTGATGTGATACATTTTTTACACACTTAGACAAGACTTTTATAAATATAATCCATGCTAAAATGTGTACATCATTTGCAAATGAATTATCTAAATTTTACAATTATAAATCTATTTCCTTATTATTTTGAAAAGAAGAAAATAAAATTCAACTATTATCCCACCATCCAGGGACAACCACTGTCAACATCTTATTGTTTTATAAATATAATATATAAATCTAGCTTGCTTGTATTGTTCAACCTTACCAAAATAAGGAATGTTGGATAATACAAATTAACTCCAAATAAACACTGTACAAATGGTGCCATAATAATAATAATAATGGTGTGTGTATATTTACCATGTACCAGACATGTGCTTTTCATACATAATTAACTATATGCTTTACATATGGTAGAACAGATTTAATGCTCACAGTAATTCTATGGTGTAAATTCAGTTATTATCAGTACCATTTACAGATGGGAAAACCAAGAGATATTCAGTTAGACAACTGGGGGCAATGAAGCCAAGATTCAAAGCTACACAGCTTGCTCCCAGAGTCTATACTCTAAGTGCAAACTCTATCAGTTCTCTACACATGATACATTGAATTACAAACTTAACTTTCAGTAATAAAGTAAAAGTGTGGGTAATAAAGCAAATGGATTATTGTCAACTAACTGGGCAGTTAAAAAGTTACTATATTATTAAAGATGTTAAGTAAAAATACACCTTTTTAGTATTATGGCATTATAAGTATCACTATCAAAATATAATGCAGAAAGTTTATTTTTTACCTTATTAATAACTTGATGATAATCACTTACCTGTACTTAGTGTCATGACTTAAATTTTCATTCAAAAGTTCTCTTTCATAAGTTGTCACAAAGCTTGGAAAATTACATTGGTACTAGATATATAAAGAGAAGATTGTACTGTTACTAATAAATACTGTTTCCTATTGTATTTGGAATTTGAGTTTTCCAAATAACAAATATTTAATTGGCAAAATGCAACTTTGAGGATTTTGCTGTAGTACTAAAAATTTGCATATGAAAATTTGAAAGAAAGTAATCTAAGATTCAAGATACTGTACAAACCATTTTATTGTGAAGAGCAGTAGTTCATTTATTCTTTGGAAATAAATCAGAAATGATATTTTAAGCAAGATGAAAATAAAGCAATCTATTCAAAATTTAGCAACTTAAGCTTAAATGCACAGAGTTACATATTATATTTCTGGAGCTGAACTTAGTTCAGGGACATAAAAATATTAAACAAAGCTAAAATAATTTGCTGAGCCTGGAAAACAATAATTGCTGATTGTTTTTAGTAAGCTATAAAAGAAAGTTGTTTTATATGATTTAAAATAACAAATATTCCAATAGCTTGAACGGGAAGGGAATTTGTGCACTTTCAGAAACTAATCAAAGAAAACATCACGAAGTACTGCTCTCAAAAGAGTTCCTTGGCATTTCAAACAGAATTTAAACAGGGTTCTCTTCTCATTGAGTAATTCCAAGTCTTGCCACAAGCCAATGGGAAAATATTAAAAGTCACAAAGAACGAAACTCTATGAATGCTAGGTTTTATTCTGTAATTAAATAAAATGTGAGGCCAAGTATGTTTCAAAACTTTTTTCAGTTGAAGTTCAATTTGTAACAACACTGACCCCTAGTGGTTGTATAATTTATATTATACTGTTTCCAAGAAAATTAATTCAACTCAAGTCTGTAATTCTAACTGTATCTAGTGAAATGTTGAACTAAACCAATGACATTTGATGACATCTCCAAAAGCTAACATTTTTCTTTACTATGAACAGAAGTGGCTAAATGCCCTGAATAAGTAAAGAGGGTTAGGACTGAAGTTTTCTGGTTTTTGCAATTTATCCTAATAGCTCATCAGAGGGTAACATTCATTGAACGCTTCAATATTCCAGACCCTGTTGTAAGCACTTTGTATACATTTGTTTCATTTATTACTTAAAATAACCATATAAAATATGTAGTACTGCTACCCCATATTATAAATAAGGAAAGAGGCTTAATAACTTGTGTGAAATTGAGAGTAAGAGAACAGGGATAATCTGATCCCAGAGGCCGCACTCTTATCTGCTTTCTTATATTTTCCCATGGGAATAAATTTATTCTTTTCTCTAGCTATTTTTTTGTATTATGAGTCCTATTGCTTTTCTCTTTACTTACTAAGAGTCATATTTATGTGTTGAATCACAAGTCTAAGTATAGGATATATTCATTGAGAACTGTGTGATGAATCCCATGTAACTATCACCTAGCATAAAAATGATCAATTTCTAGCCCAAATTCTTCAAATATACCTCTAACATATCTCCCTCCATTCCTCAGATGTTGATGGAGCATCATTTTATCAAAAAATTACTTTAGGTTTCCCCTAAAAGATAAAAATGCTTTTATTTTTAAAGCATAAGCACAGCATCACTATGACATCTAAAAAATGAACATTAATCCATTGAGTATTTAAATATAATTCAAATTTCCCAGCTATCTCCTAAAGTTATAATTTTATTTTTGTTTTTTCTTTAGAGTTTGTTTGTTTGATTTGGGCTAGTTTTGTCTTCTCACTTGATATAAAATTTCCTATGGCCTGAGTATTAGCTTCTTTTTCTCTCATATTTTTTCTAATTGGGTATAAATTTTCCTGAAGCAAGTTCCCCAATGGCTGTAAACTTTTGATTGCTTTCAGCATTATTTTTCATTTAAAGTGAAAGTTTGCCACTAGGTGGCAGTGCATTACTTAGGGTTTCATTCCAGTTTATAAACAGACACAAAGATGAATTTGTTGGTACTGGTTACTCCAGTGTTCAATTCTATCATGCTTTTTCCTCATGGAAATGACAGTAGAGTTGAGCTTACTCAATTTCTTAACAGTTCTGGAAATAAAATTAACCTATCTTTATGCTGATACCTCTCTCTCCCTCTCTCTCCATAGAGGTGCATGATTCTTTCTCAAAAGCCAATGTTGTATCTATTTATGTAATTTAAATGAAAAGGTAGTATAAAGTATATATGTGGCATGCTCCCCATATGCAGTAAATTATACCCACACACATATACACTTACATATGCATATACAGTGATACTAAAATGTAAGTTGGGGCACCTATGTTTAGATTACTTCAGACTTTTAGTAAACCAAATGTTAAATAAAATAAAATATAAAATGAATAATTTGACCAAGTACTAGAGATTTGTGAAATATTTCTTAATTGACCTTTTAGGGACAAATAGAGAAAAGGTCACAGAATGTCAAAGGTCATAGGCTGAATGCATTTGTTGTCAAGGTTTTCAGAATATAAAATTGCTATTAAGAATAACAAAAAGAAAAATCTGACTTTTTCAAGTGAGATGATTCCACTATCTACTTTACAGAGTGTTCTGAGGATAAACTAAACAATTTTGTGTGAAAATATTTTGTAAAGTAAAAAAAACAAAAAAACAAAAAAAAGTTTACACATACATGTGCTCACATACACACACACACATCTAGTTTTGTTTTTTGTTTTTGTTTTTCATTTGGCCACTTCTAATCCACTTTAATTACAATTTATTTACAATTAAAATAACTACACATCTCTTTTTTTTTAAAGAGCCAATGAGAATTTTACAGATTCAAATAGATATCCTTAGATGTAAGATACTGTAAAAAAATTTTCTTTCCCAAGGCAAGATCCTTAAAGAGCAGCACCCATTCAAATTTAGCAACAGTTTTCCAAATCTTCCCCTTAGATCTTTAAGCCATTTGCTGCTTCCATGTGCCAGAGGACATTCTCAGTTGGGAGGAATTAAGACACCAGTTAAAGGGTTAGGACATCAATTGAATGTTTTCCCGCCAGGACTTCATTGCCAGCAACCCCCCTCAATTCTCTTTGGGCATGAGTTTAATAATGCAGGGGGTTGAAAAATATTTCTCCATCTTGTAAAAAATGGAGACCCTGGATTGTGTATGTATATATGCATAGACACAGCTCTTAGCATTCACCAACCTAAACTAGTAGCAAATCAAAAGCACTTAAGACAGTAACCTGTATATCCAGTAAGACAGCAACCTGTGTGCATTTCCTTGACGTACTCTTTCAACACATACTTTGCATTTTAACAGTAATTACAATAATGAATCTCTTTGAAAAATTGTTATGTGTAACAAATAGCCAATTTATTATATTGTTCCAAGTGTTAGACTAAATCAGTGTGACTTTTCTCGTCTAAATTAGAATATTGTCAATGACCTAGGAAGATGTAACAGAACTACACTGGTCAGCCAAACGAAGTCTTAGTATTTTATTCTGATCTCTAGCATTCCAATGCAAGTACTAGTTCTTTAAATGTGCTACTATCATAATATTTTTAAGTACATGAGCCTTAGAAAGAGAGATATCTTATCCATCCAACATCAAAATTAGTGCTTCACATGTCCTGGAGTGGGAGATGCACAGGAAATTGCCCGGTAGAGAGCACACAAAATCCATATAAAGCAAACAAAACAAAACACAAGTCCATTGACTCCATGTCAAGAACATAACGAAATGTTTTACATTGGTCCTCCTTTTCATCGGTTCTTTTTGAGGCAGAGAAGTCTCCTGAATGGCTGCTGGAATTTCGAATTACTGAAGATTATTATAACGGAATGGCCGGAGGGATAGGCTGCCATTATGTCCTTCAGCACAAAGTAGAACTGAGTTCCGTGAGGAGCTACGAATGTCATATTTGCCATGAAGGCAGCGAAATAAGAAATAAAGAAGAGAAAGAATGTTAGCACTGTTCTTAAGGCGTTTATGTGGACTTCCGTGCTGGCGCTTCTGGCAGCATGAGGTCCGTTTTGCATCCGATGAGTGTGCTTGTAGAGAGACACAAGCAGCATAAAAGTGCACATCACAAACACGCCTAGAGGAAATAGCAGTGACAAGTTGACAAGAAGCACGTCATTGATTTGCTTTATCTTGACTTTAGACGTCCTGAGTGTGGCATTCCCGGGGACACCAACCTCCAAGATTTTAGGGTAGTCTACCTCGATACACAGAGCTGCCATGCTCAGCGAGGCCAGCAGGCTTCCCAGGAGCAGCCAAGGCATTAACTTTGCGAGCCTGAATTTCAGCCAAAGAAAACAGGGCTGGGTGAAGCCTATTAACTTGAAGCAGTAAAATACAGAAAGGCAGGTGGCAAACCAGAGACTGACAGAGCTAAAAAACATCCAGAGGAACATTATCTCTGCACCATAAATTGTTTCTGCATAAAGGAGTGGAAAGAACACAGAGAAAAAACTTTGTACCATTAACACCATAAGTAGACCAAATCTAGACATCCCAATACATATTAAAGTGAGTTGCATTGGCGCTAGCTCTCTGCTTTTGATCAATTCTTTACAGCCGATGATGATCAGAAATCCATTTACTGTAATCCCTGTAATAAATTCTGCTGCCATGATGATAGCATGAGGAATAGCTGATAAGGAGGAGGCCATGTCTCCTACCACAAATCTTAGCTTTTCCTTGTGGATGGTGTTACATACCTCCTCCAGGGGATCTTGCAGATGGGGACATATACTGAGAAAGCCAATCTCCTGCCAACTCCTGGATCATAAGTAGAGTCTTACACTGGACTTTTCCCCTGAGGTAGAACATCAGAGGGAGACTTTTTTAATCTGAGGCCCTTCAAGTGAACTGTGGGGATGAAATGCAAATCCAAAGATTTGAATGATGGTTAGGTCTTCTGATTACATCCTAGGAAAGATTGCCACATTGTTATGATTCAGTTCTCACTCTTAGTCAGTTTTGCTAAAAATATGATTATAAATGTTTTACTTAGTTTACTATTATTTTTTTCCTTTTATTTTTTTTTCCCCTAATGGCAAAGGCTATATCCTTGGGACAGACAACTATTTCCTGTTATTGCCACAAGTAAGCAAACTCAGTACACTTTTTTCCTGATAATAATTCCAAGAGCCTGGCTGGGCGTGGCTCAGCAGTTAAGCATTGACCTAGGATCCAGGAGATCACGGTTCAATTCCCAGTCAGGGCACATACTCGGATTGCGGGCTCGATTCCCAGTTGGGGGCATGCAGGAGGCAGCTGATCAATGAGGACTCTCTCATCATTGATGTTTCTATCTCTCTCTTTCCCTCTCCCTTCCTCGCTCTGAAATAAATAAATACATATTTAAAATAATAATAATTCCAAGATACTTTAATAAAATTTCTCCTTTCCCCCTTTCAAGCCTCACCAAAGATAATTTCTTCTCCAAACTTGAAAATCATTTTCTAGGAACTAAGTTTGTATAAGAATCTTTCATTCCCCTAAGAGATCTTCTATAATTTTAAAGCCCTTTTGATATAATTCTGATCTGAGAATCAGCAAACCAGTGATGAAAGTAGTGCATAATTAATCTCCATGCTGACACTATCTAATGCTCATGCTGAAGAGCATCATATCAAAAGGTAGATGGTACAGAAACTTCTAACCACCAGCAGAGGGCACAATTACCTATGTGTTACAATGAGCTTACTCTACTTCAAAGAAATGTCCACATAACCTTGATGAACTTTAGTCACATCATAGGTAAAATGTAAATAAATCATTACTGCTTCATAAATAAGATATGGTGCTCAATGTGCTTAGCTCAGTGGCAAGGTCACACTAAGCATGCAACAAATGTTAACTATTAATATTATTAAATGTCTGTCTTAATACTGTGTTTACCCCAGCAAGAAAATAATGACTCTATTTAGAAATATTTTTAAAAGTTTAAATACTTTCAATAAGAAATAAGATTGGAAGAGTATTGAAAATAGAAAAAAGCAAAGAATTTTACTTGCCACCCACTGTTCATGGTTCTTAAAGCCTCCCAGAGTCATCCATAGAGTGTACATTCACTAGCCCATAAAAACCAATGTCAGTGCTCCCTATGTGACATTTCCCTGCCAGCCTTATCACCCTCCCACTCATCTTCTACACATCACAGCTAACCAACATGCAGCAAGATTTATCCCATCTCTAGCTCTTCTAAAATGCTTGTTTTGAGATCTGCATATCAGTTTTGTCTTTGGTTTCTGGGCTTACAATCTTCCTTATCTATAAAACATGACTTTGCCCAGTGAGTGGACCTTTCCCTCAAGGCCTCCAGGAAGCTATTCCCATTCTAGGTAAAGGTAAAGAAGTTTCATCTCAAACTCCATTCCAAACTCAAGCTTCATTCCAGACTCTATAGACCAGTGTCATGATCCTGAGGTGAGGGAAAAGAAAATGGGATTTGGACAGTTTACAGCTTAGTGTTCCAAACTACCTCTCTGAGACTAGGTTATATATAAATTGAATGATGGCATTTAAAAGGATTTGAAAACTGAGTTTTCAAATACTGAAGACCACATACAGATCCTGGTTCTTAGTTAAAATAAAACTTCATTTAATCATAGTGTTTCATTTTTCAAAATATTCTGTTTTAATTAATATTATGTTAGATTGTGTTTCTCTGAATGAGCTTGTTAAATTAAAGATGCTTAAACAAATGATGGACAATAACTTAGCATATACATAGCCAGCCAGTATATATATAAGATTTTTAATTGATGTGTGTGAGATAGAGAGATCAATTTGTTGTTTCACTTATTTACGCATTCATTGGTTGCTTCTTGTGTGTGCCCTGACTGGGGATCGAACCCAAAACATTAAAGCATTTCGGGATGATGCTTTAACTAAATGAGCTACCCACCCAGGGCCTCCAGACAGTGTATATTTACATGACACATTGTTAATTGTGTAATGTTAGACCAAAAATCTTGGAACGTATGCTGACCATTAGGGTAATATTTTTATTATGAGAAATGTTCACCACTTTTGCCTATACTTTTGTAAAGAATATATGAATATGTCCAAAATATGTATATCCTATTCCAGTATAGCAATATGGATTTTTTAATATTTCAAATATCTTTACCATGATACCCAGTACTTGAGGAGATCACAGTCATATTAAATTCTTAATTCCCCATTATTCCTTTTCTATAGTCCATTCTCTCAATTTTCTATGATAAGCTATGGCATTAAAAGATGGACCAATATATAAAACTCTTAATAGCCAAAAAATTAACAAATTAATTGTAATCAAGGTTAATTTCTCTAAAGATGGTGGTGGACTGAGTGGAAGCTACACTGACACTCTCCCGGGACCAAACTGGAATTACAACTAAAATATAGAAAAACCATCCTGAATAATCAACTGCAACTGAGAACAAGCTGAAGAGCACCCTCATAACCAAGGAGGAAAAGTGGAGACCACATAGAGACTGGTAGGAAGTGTGTAGGTACAAGAGGGCTGGCTGGGCTCCACAGGCAGCAGCTGAGGATCAGATCAGCAAATTAGAAGACAGGGTAGAAAAAAATCACTCAATCAGAGATCCAAAAAGAAAAAACAATTGAAAAACAGGAGGACAGTCTAAGGGAGCTGTGGGACAACATGAAATGTAACAATATTAGCCTCATAGGAGTGACAGAGGAGGTAGAAAGTAAGCAAGAGTTAGAGAACCTGTTTGAAGAAATAATGGCAGAAAACTTCCCTAACCTAGTGAAGTCACACAAGTTCAGGAGGCACAGAGTGTTCCAAGCAAGAAGAATCCAAAGAGGCCCATGCCCAGACACATCATAATTAAACTGCCAAGAATTCAATACAAAGAGAGAATATTAAAGGCAGCTAGAGGAAAGGAATCTGTTACCTACAAAGGAGCTCCCGTAAGGCTGTCAGCTGACTTCTCATCAAAAATTCTACAGGCCAGAAGGGAATGGCATGAAGTATTCAAGGTAATGCAAAACAAGGATCTGAAACCAAGATTACTCTATCCAGCAAGCCTATCAGTCAAAATAGATGGTGAAATAATGAGCTTCCCAGACAAAAAAAGGCTAAAGGAGTTTATCACCACCAAACCAGCATTGCAGGAAATGTTAAAGGAACTGCTATAATTAGAAGTAGAAATAGAAGCATTGCAAGAAATGTTAAAGGGACTGCTGTAATAATAAGAAGAAATAGAGAGAGAAACATAAGCATAAAGAATCAAAATGGCAATAAATAAGAACCTATCATTAATAAACTTAAGGACTTTAAGGGAGAGAGCAACAGCAATACAGTCATAGTCATGGTCTTTAACACCCCACTGACTTCACTGGATAGATCTTCCAGACAAAAAGTCAACTAATTGATATTTATAGGACATTTCACCCCAAAGCTGCAGAATATACATTCCTCTCAAGTGCACATGGGTCATTCTCAAGGATAGACCACATGTTAGGACACAAAACCAGTCTCTACAAGTTCAAGAAGATTGAAATCAGATCAAGCATCTCAGATCACAATGGCATGAAATTAGAAATCAACTACAGTAAAAACACTCAAAAACCTTCAAACATATGGAGATTAAATAGCATGTTATTAAACAATGAATGGGGTATCAATAAGATCAAGAAAGAAATCAAAAACTTCCTGGAAACAAATGAAAATGAACACACAACAAAAATCTATGGGACACAGTGAAAGCAGTCCTAAGAGGGAAGTTCATAGTACTGCAGGCCTACCTCAAAGAGCAAGAAAAAAATTTAGTAAACTATCTAACCCTACAACTTAAAGAATTAGAAAGCTCCCCTGTGAAGCCGTCTGGACCACAGCTTTTGTTTGCTGAAAGTTTTTTTATTACTGCTTCGATTTCAGCAGTTATTAGCCTATGCAGATTTTCTGATTCTTCCTGATTCAGTTTTATATGATCTCAGTCATATGTGAAATTTAATAAACAAAATAGAATGAGGAACAAAATAGATCCAGAGACATAGAAGCATGGAACAGACTGAGGGATCTCAGAGGGAAGGCGGGGGTGGAGGAGTGGGTAGGAGAGATTAATCAAAGAATTTATATGCATAACCCATGGACACAGACAATAGTGTGGTGAAGGCCTGGTGGGGGGGTGGATGTGGAGTGGAGGGGATCAATGGAGGGGAGAAAACAGGGATATCTGTAATACTTTCAACAATAAAGATAAATTTTAAAAAAGGTTAATTTCTCTGACAATTACATTTTATAAAAAGCAATTCTTTTTAAAAATTGAGTATTTATAACAGCTACCTCAGAATACACACATGCTATGATATATAAAACCTTAAGAAAATATGAAATCACACAAAACATTTTATAAAGTTATTTTGAATCTCATTTCTTAGATTAAAAATTAATTTGTAAACTGGAATCTATCCCCACTGTCTCCAAATGCTTTAAAAAATTTTGCTGAGTTTCAAACAATCTTGCACTTGTTACATTCATGCAGCTGCAGTTGGCAGCAAGGTCTGTGGATTATATAATTCTCTGTGAGATTTGAATTTATCCAGAACTGATTTCATTCTGAAATCCCTCATTCCAGCTCTCATTTGCCTCCCTAAACACATCAGTTCATTGAAGAGAAAGCTTGAATTTTCCAAGAACTATTCTAAAGATGTAATTGACGTTCAGCTACAATTTAGCTGGTTTGTATTTGCATTTGTGATTTTCCTGTCATATGCGGACTGTTTTGCATTTGCCCTATTGAATCTCATTTTGGAAAGAGAATTTTAGTGAAGAGCTCTTTCTTAGATCTGGGAAAAGCTAATGGAGAGTGATACAGTCTTGAAGTTAATAATTCATTGGCTTGTTTAGAGGTCTGGGAAAGGCGCTGGCCAAATAGAGAGATGATTTTCAAATTAAGCAATCTCTGAAAGCTTTATTTAAAAAATTGATTAAAAAAAGAAACCACAATATCTACCAAGAGACATTGGATATTTATAATCCATTAAGCAAATTTCAATTTAGACAACTTCCAATCAATATATATTCTTCTAAATGCTCACATGAACCTTAAAAACAGGCATTCCTCCAGTGGATTTTTTGTTTCGCTTTTCCTTTGAGTAACATAGTAAGAGTCGCCTGATTCTAAGATGAAGTTCATAAATTGCTCCAAAAATTAGGATGAACTTTAAATACTGATATGACCAGGTGTTTCCCATGCACAGAGATCAGCTTATTTAGTTCCCATTGGTTTTAACTGTACAAATGTCTGAATTTTTAAGACAAGCACATTGAATGGCTACTACTTTCCTGTGCTTTGGTGCTTTATGAATTACTAAGATGACTGAAGCTTGTTTTCATTTTTTCAGTTGAAAATATTTTTGTTTGCTATTTTCCACTACTCTTGCTTAGGTATTGAAGCTTTGCAGAGAGAATCAGCTCTAAAGACTGAATCCATTATTGGGCCAAATTAATCCATTGGATTGGTTTATTTCTATGAAAAACACTCAAAATGTTTTTGGCCTTCTGTAAAGAACTGACTCAAAATTTCACTTACAATCTCTCTTGTTGTCATTATATGGTCATTGGAGGTATAAGGAGGAGTCTGTGTAGCTTTAAAAGATACCTTTTCACACATTGGCAGCATTTGGGCCACTCTCTCGTTGCTCAGACCAGACTCCAATCACTGAAGAAACAATGTTTTAAAGTCTGTGCAATATGTCTTCATGTCTTTTTATGTTCAGTGTAGTTCTTTTTTTATGTTGTGTTGATTTTGGTATTTGAATAGATTGTCTGTGTGAATTTTAAGCTTGAAGACAATTTTTTTTATTTAGTCTCTGGGTTTCCTCCCCAAGTTTCTAGAATAGTAAGAGGTGTGTGACAGAGAATCAAATAGAGGGAGTGTCAGGCTCATAACCCTAGAGGTCAAATCTGTTCCCACATGTTTTATGTTGCATTCATGGGATGTTTTCTGAAGGGAAAAAAAGTAGACACCAAATTCAAATAATAGAAATTAAGGGAATTTGCTAACCATCTTCAGGTTTGACAATAATATATCACTTAATTTGCCATAATATATGCAAATATATATTTTATTTTAAAATACATTTTAAGCATTGTTCTACATACTTACTATTATTTAATACTTAATGAAAAACTATGGAATTATCTCATTTGATGAACACCATGAACTTCAAACACTGAAGCTTCAGCATAGTGTAAGTAAGGATTTGGCCCTGGCTGGTTTAGCTCAGTGGTTAGAGCATCGGCCTGCAGACTGAAGAGTCACAGGTTAGATCCCAGTCAAGGGCACATACCTCAGTTGCAGGCTCAATTCCTCGCCCTGGTTGGGGGGTGTGCGGGAGGCAACTGATCAATTCGTCTCTCTCACATCGATGTTTCTCTCTCTCTCTGTCTCTTCCCCTCTCTTCCATTCTATCTAAAAAAATCAATGGGAAAAATATCCTCAAGTGAGGATTAACAACAACAACAAAAATAAAGGATTTGAGCCTGGCTGGGCGTGGCTCAGTGGTTGAGCGTCGACCTAGGATCCAGACGATCAGGGTTCGATTCCCCGTCGGGGCACGTGCCCGGGTTGCGGGCTGCAGCCGATCAATGACTCTCTCATCATTGATGTTTCTATCTCTCTCTCCCTCTCCTCTCCTCTCTCTGGAATCAATAAAGATATATTAAAAAAAAAATAAAGGATTTGAGTACAGACTTACCCTGTCCAGAGCCCACTTTGTTGACCAAAACACGACGGTATGTTCAGATTGTAATACTTTGCTTCACCAATATTGTTAGAGAGCACATGTAAAATCAGCTGGAGAATCCTTCCTTCCCTGTAGACATTAATAAAAAATTAATTATAATCCATTTGCTTAGGAGCACGTCAGTGAAGCGATGAAGCCATGGAGACCCTGTATTATTAGCATATCTGTCTGCATCGGTTGCCATGGAACCAAGGCAGCAAATAAAACCTAAAAGTAAGTATTCAGTAACTATTGTTATTGACTTTTCTATTTCCAATGAACTGGTACAACTCAGTTCATTGGAAGTTATAGAATTCATGAAAACCCTATTAGTAGGAGAAAGGAATCAGATTCCACTTCAATCATCCCAGTTTTATAGAGAAAGATATTTTGGAATCCTAAAGATTAAGCAACTTATTCAAGGTTTAAATGAGTAAAAACTGGTAGAACTTGTGTAGGTCATTTCACTTTTCTAGCGTTACATTTTTTCATAGGCAAAACATGTATATAGGGGGGAAATATGAATATTTATCATTTTGATTTTGTCCACATTTCAGACACATATTCTGTCAAAACCTTGAAGCAGTTGAGCTGCCTTTGTATGAGTTATAACCCAGCATTTCATGAACCATTAATTAATATATTGAGTTAATGTCCTGCTTATGAGCCAACTCTTCTCAACTCCCCCCACACCAGCTGATATCATAATGTTTATTATAATTCTACTTTAAAGACCTTTGTCTGTCCACATTTTAATTTGTATTTCTAACAATCAGTGAATGAGGGGTAGAAAGAGCTCAATTTCTCAAAGAGACTTTAATTAAGGACTTCATTATCTCTTTACCACATCACTAAATTTCAACTTTCATTATTCTCTGGGACAGTTTAAACAAACAGGAAATTAAACATGCAATACTTTTGCAAGTTGCATAAAGATGCAAAATGTAAATTAGTTGCTATTAACTGCCTAAATATGACAGACATGTATCTAAGATAATAGAAGGAAGAAAAATTTGGGAGAAGAATATTTTAATTCTTTCATTGCAACTGAGTAAGTATTAACCAGTTTAACAGATGCAGAAAAAAGAAGAAGGGATTAGTCCAAAAGTCAGAGAAAAGCATTTAGAATGGCGTAGCAACAAACGTAAAACATACATTCTATTACACTTCCATACTGAAATGGACTGTGGCCACCTTCAGATGCCTGGCATTCCTTAGAACATGCATATACAGAAAATAAGGCAATAGCATAGATGTACTCCCCCAACTGAGACTTTATAAAGTAATTTATAGGCTAATAAGTAAATGGGGTATAATTAGATGATACATTCTTTACCAAAATACTGAGTGCGAAAAGCTCATTTTACTTTTTAAAATGTTCTAGTATTTGTAGAAAAGTTCTCTCTATTGTCGAGATAGAAAACTATAGCCTTGAGAGGTTAGATAGCTTACCTAAATTTAACCAGACAATCCATGACAAAAGTAGAAATAAGTCTTGAGATCCATACACACAAATTGGTATTTTAGGTACACTAAGTCACAGTTTCTCCATAGTTGATCTATTTAATACGATGAAATATAAAACGAATACATCTCCAAATCATGGTTCAGAACACACATAATACAAAACATAACAGGAAAGACGGCTATCATTTAGCCCATTTCAAAGACCAAATAGTTTCAATAAATTTGAATAAACATGCAATGTTTAGATATTTTGAGTGTTTTGTCCCTTCTTCAGTGTGTTTATATCCATGTTTTCAACATCTACTTCATATATGAGGTGCCCATATTCCAATGTAAGACCCTTTATATTTCTGGCAGTGCTGTGGGTTCAAAAATGAAAAGAGAGCAATTTGGTGAAGAATGATATATTTGTACTATTTTCTTGATCTGCAAAGATAAATTCTTAAAAGGAAAGATCTGTAGCAGCTAGAGACCAATCAGCAAGCATTAAAATTCCAACACCATCATTTATCTTCTTTAGCTATAGGATCATAGTTCGGGCTGCCCATAATTCAAGATCAATTTCTGTCCTTTGGGTTTTATTTTCCACATCCTTTGTTTTTGAGAGGTTTCAAAAGCTTATTCAAATGATTTTTTTTTTTTTTTTTGGACTGAGGTCTAGCTGATGTTACCTCGAGACAACATTTGTAGAAAATAAAAAGCTTTGTGCCCAATTTCAGTGATACTGACATTTCAGGAGAAATCCTGATGAATTGAAGTGGGAGCATATGAACCTTTCAGAAAGTCATATGAAGCAATTCATCTACAAGCGGAGGAAAAGTAGTACAGCCCCTCCTTGATTTACATATGGATGTGGCCAGGTGGGCCTTCTGTGCCAACGCACAGAAAAACAGATGATGGTCACAGCAATGTGTGTAAATTGAGCCTTTTCGCAAAAGGTATCCACATATAAAAATGCCAACACTTGTAGGAGGCATATTTCTTCTGAGCCTGAAATACCAAGCTAGTATACTTATGACTGTGACATCTAAAAACTAGGGGATAAAGTGAAAATGTTTCCTCTTCCAAGATTACATTTTTGCGTGTGTGCAGCAGTAAGTATTCTTAGTACCATTCTGCTGATTCTGCCCTTGGAAATATTATAAGGATTCCAGGAAATAGGTTAACTCTGGTTGATTTTGAGCTTTGAAGACTGGATTTTTGGAATTGAATTTTTCATTTGGGTTAGATGGTTGGTTTTTTATTTGAAATGCATATATTCTGATTCTCTAACATTTTGGGATCACTGGTGATAAAGGAAAGTGGGGGAAATTCTTGGCAGACTTTCCTTTACATATTTATGCTAGAGCAGCTCTGTCTCCAAGTGAAGGACAGTGTGTGTCCATTCACTGTAAACCTTGCAAATTAACATACCTCTAACTGTTGTATCAAATCACTCAGTAGTTATCAGTGATCAGTCAAATAAATAGGATTAAATATGACCCTATTTTTTTCTAGGAAGTTTAAGAATATATGTGTTAAAAAGGTAACTCAGTATAACCATGGATTCTATTACAAAGATTCCTCTACAAAACTGAAAGCAAAGTTTATGGCTAGTGTCTCTTTATCATTTCTATTAATAATATGGTTATTGGTATTTTAAATTTCATCCCTGTGGTCACACTGTAGCTTTGCAAAGGTCTGCATTCAATCACCACATTTTGAATTAAGGTTAGCACCACATTAGCTTGGGAAATAAGCATCTAAATCTGGTTACAGCCTTTATGCAGGTCAGCAGGTATCAGCATGTTATACTGCTTTCTAAGTCCAAATTAGATTCCCTTCTGCCCTGGTCTGTCTCCTCAATGATCACTGGCATGGACAAGTTACTTATGAATAAATCTTCATATTTTGGTTATGAGAATGTTTTCTATTTTTCTAGCTGACAGTATCCCAAATGAAAACTAAATTTTTAAATCCAGGTTAGTCATAGTTCTAAGAATGTAAGCCCTAATATTATTAAATATTTTGTTGTTATAGATTAATGATTAATCTAGGTCTAGAATAACAATTGCATAAATTTTCAATAATCTTACATCTTATAAGAATTTATGTTTTTATTGATTTCAGGGAGAGGGAGAAGGAGAGGAGGGAGAAGGAGAGGGAGAGGGAGAGGGAGAGGGAGAGGGAGAGGGAGAGGGAGAGGGAGAGGGAGAGGGAGAGGGAGAGGGAGAGGGAGAGGGAGAGGGAGAGGGAGAGGGAGAGGGGGAGGGGAGGGGGAGGGGGAGGGGGAGGGGAAGGGGAAGGGGGAGGGAGAAGGAGAGAAACATCTATTGACTGCCTCCTGCATGCCCCCTACTGGGAATGGAACCTCCAACCCAGGCATGTGCCCTGACCTGGAATTGAACTGGCAACATTCTTTTGAAAAGAATTAAGTTGTTATAATCATTCTATATACATTTATTGTAAAAAGATTCCATGTTTATATGTAGCACATTAATAACTGACAACTTAATTCATTGATACAACAGCTTAACTCTCTTCCCACTACATTGTGAACATTTCTCCCTAAACATTACCTCCAATAGGCAAATAAAATTTGATAATACAATCATGCAGTAATTATTCATAATTTGTTAGATGTTTAAGTTGTTTCCAATTTTTAACAATGTAACATTAAATAGGACATTTTTGCAGATGATTGTCTGATTTCATTTCAGATTCCTTAGATTGGGATGTATGAATGGAATAAAGTATAAGACTATTTTTAAGTTCTTGAAATTTATTGTCATATTGTTTCTAGGGAAATTGAACTAGTTTACATCCCATCAGCAGAATATGAGAGTTTCTGTTTACTGTACATCCAGCAGCATTTTGTATAATCTTTTAAAGATATTTTCTAATTTGATATGAAAAATGGCATTTACTTTTGATTTACATATTTAGTAGAAATGTGGTTGACCTTTTTTAGATATCTGAATTACCAACCTAAATTTTCTCTTCTGTAACTCATCTGTCTGTTTATATCCACTGCCTGGGTTTTTTTTGTTTGTTTTTTTGAATTGACAAATTTGGAAACTTCCTTTCATCTTTCTGTTCTAAACAGTTTCTTAATCAGACAGGCAAAGTTAATTCCATATTTAATTCTATATAAAGTTATTATGTAGTTACATGGCAGAATATAAACTCATTGCATAATTTGTAAAATCAATTCCAAAGCCATTATGCTTTGTTTTTTAAAATCTGTTTCAATACCTTTCAATACACTGTCTACAGATGGAGCTCAGAGTACACAGGAAATCTGATAAATTGAGAAGGGCACTTAAGGTTGGTAACATATTCTGTCAAAAGTTTAAGCTCCTCTTGCTTCTTTGGGCTATATTTATATAGAACCTTATAGATTCATGATGTGAGCAGTGTTTTATCAAGTTCCTTCAAGCTCATTTCACTGTTTGTTAATATTAATATCTCTACTAGAGAATAGGGAATAAAAAAATGGTGGAATTTTGAACAATTCATTTTCTACCCCTGTAATACTGGTCCCTTAGGTGAGGAAAAATCTTCAGAGTAGTATCTAAAATTAAGTTTCTTGAATTATCTATAGATTCCATTAAATTTCTTTTACTAAATCAGAAATTTATCATTGCTAGGTGAAAAGAGTGCATATAATCAAACCATATTTTAAAAAATACATCAGTTTCTCTACTTCTCTTGAATTAAAAACAAAAATATACAACTTTTGTACAAGGTGTCTGCTGGTGCTTAGTGTGTTTTATGGTGGGCAACAGATTAGATGACTCCTGTTGAACTGCAGATGAGACTATGGATCCCAAGGGATGATGCTCTTCTGTTGTGGCAAATGGAGTGAATTTCCTTTCTAAGGCCTAATTTGCTTTTCAGAAAAGCATGCTGAGGGTCAGTCAGAATGAAGATGAAATTAAAATATTGGGAAGGGCAGTGAAGCCATCCACATATATATGAGTAGAAACGGAGTGAGCTGAATACCTTATGGACACCGTAAAACTCATGTCAAAATCCTGTTTCCAAACTTGCAAATATACTCTTGTTTTTCTGTGCACTTTATTAATAAGAAGGTGCAGAGACTCCTTTTACTTTGGTCTTTTGAAAAATCTCACAGTAGGAACTTACTGAATTAAGCCATCTCAATGTCCTCTACTTACCCGGCTGGCATGGCTCAGGGGTTGTGTTGACCTATGATCCAGGAGATCCCAGTTCAATTGCTGGTCAGGGCACTTGCCCAGGTTGCGGGCTCCATCCCCAGTAGGGAGTGTGCAGGAGGCGGCTGATCAATGATTCTCTCTCATCATTGATGTTTCTATCTCTCTCTCCTTCTCCCTTCCTTTCTCTGAAATCAATAAAGATATATTAAAAAAAGAAAAATCAATGTCCTCTACTTGTCCCAAGCAGTGGATGTATGAATAAGTTACAGAGAAGTAATAAAATGCTCTTAGCTATTTCAAGTGGTTTTAACCATTCTTCTTATATAGCAGAGTTCAGATAATTTCACAATATTAAAATCATATATTGTTCAACAATGAACAAACTTTTTTTCTCCTAATAAAACTACTTTTTAATAGTTTCTTTTTGGTTGAAGTGTATACTTATTTTAATTTTTTTTTAAATTTATCTTTATTGTTGAAAACATTACAGGTATCCCCATTCCCCCCCCCCCACATTAATCCCCTCCACCCTGCACCCATCCCCCCATCAGGCCTTCATCACACTATTGTCTGTGTCCATGGGTTATGCATATATACGTACAAGTTCTTTGATTAATCTCTCCCCACCCACTCCCCCACCACCACCTTCCCACTGAGATCCCTCAGTCTGTTCCATGCTTCTATGTCTCTGGATCTATTTTGTTCCTCACTCTGTTTTGTTTATTAGATTCCACATATGAGTGAGATCTTGTAAAACTGCAGCAGGAAGAATCAGAAAACCTGAATAGGCCAATAACAACTGATGAAATAGAAGCAGCAATAAAAAAACTCCCAGCAAACAAAAGCCCTGGTCTGGATGGCTTCACAAGGGAGCTTTCTAATTCTTTAAGTTGTAGGGTTAGATAGTTTTACTAAAAATTTTTCTTGCTTTTTGAGGTAGGCCTGCAGTACTATGAACTTCCCTCTTAGGACTGTTTTCACTGTGTCCCATAGATTTTGGGTTGGTGTGTGTTCATTTTCATTTGTTTCCAGGAAGTTTTTGATTTCTTTCTTGATCTTATTGATACCCCATTCATTGTTTAATAACATGCTATTTAATCTTCAGGTGTTTGAATGTTTTTGAGTGTTTTTACTGTAGTTGATTTCTAATTTCATGCCATTGTGATCTGAGATGCTTGATCTGATTTCAATCTTCTTGAACTCATAGAGACTTGTTTTACATTTAAGGTTATTATTGATAGGTACTTATTTATTGCCATTTTAATTCTTTATGCCTATGTTTCTCTCTCTCTATTTCTACTTCTAGTTAGAGCAGTTCCTTTAACATTTCCTGCAATGCTGGTTTTGTAGTGATAAACTCCTTTAGCCTTTTTTTGTCTGAGAAGCTCATTATTTCACCATCTATCTTGAATGATAATCTTGCTGGATAGAGTAGTCTTGGTTTCAGATCCTTGTTTTGCATTACCTTGAATACTTCATGCCATTCCTTTCTGGCCTGTAGAATTTCTGATGAGAAGTCATCTGACAGCCTTATGGGAGCTACTTTGTAGGTAACAAATTGCTTTTCTCTTGCTGCCTTTAAGATTTTCTCTTTGTCTTGAATTCTTGGTAGTTTTACTATAATGTGTCTGGACTCTCTGTGTCTCCTGAACTTGTGTGACTTTTTGCTTGACTAAGTTAGGAAAGTTTTCTGCCATTATTTCTTCAAACAGGTTCTCTAACCCTTGCTTACTTTCGACCTCCCCTGGCACTCCTATGATGTGACTATTGTTACATTTGATGTTGTCCCACAGCTCCCTTAAACTGTCCTCCTGTATTAAAAAAAAAAGTCAACTTTAAAAAGGCATCAATTGTTAATACCAAGACTGATTTCTATGGAATACCTTCTGAAATTGATTTTTTTTCCTGCAGGAAATCATCCAGACACAATCATGTCCACTACATGATTATTAAAAACAGCTTTATGGTGTCATATAACATAGGTTCATAATATTCATCATGCTCAGCAAGTAGTACAACAGAGCTGACTTACTGCTCCCTCAGTTAAAGTGGTATTCTGACTTGTTTTACTTGTTTGTTTGTTTAACTAAGACATTATTGATCTGTTTAGATGAATTGAACGTAAAAGTCAGAATGCTTCTTGTGTGTCTTAGTTTATAAAAGTTCTCATTTACATTTTGCTTGTACATTTTACTTGAAAGAAAACTTTCTAATTATAATAATTTTTAGAACATAAAATATACATTTTCTTACGACTTACTACTTTTTTTGGTCATAATCCATGATAAAAATACAGATATTTTTATAATGAATTATTGTATTTTTCTTATTCCATAACTAATACAAGAATATTATTTCAAATTTTATTAGTAATTGGATCATAAAATAACTAACTCTGTGATATAATAAAAGAGATTAGTAAATTTTACATATCAAAATAATACTTGAAATTGCTGAAATGGAATATTTATAAAGATAAAATTATGTACTATGGTTTTGTTGTTGTCCTCACCTGAGGATATTTTTTCCATTGCTTTTCAGAGAGAGTGGAAGGGGGGGGGGGAGAGAGAAACAGACAGAGAAAGATTGATGTAAGAGAGACACATCGATTGGTTGCCTCCTGCATGCGCTCCCAACAGGGGTGGAGCCTGCAACCAAGATACATGCCCTTGGCCTCAATCGAACCTAAGACCCTTCAGTCAGAGGGTCGATGCTTTAACCACTGAACCGAACCAGTTAGGGCTGTACTATGTTTTTTAACCCCACTTATCTAATCTTTATTTTGTTTAAAGGTACTTTGTATGTACAGGATGACACATATTTACATGAGGAAGGTTGTAGTTCCTGTTGTGTCTGCTTATACATTAGATCATAATACTGTAGGTAAATGCAGGTTTTCTTCTATGTAAATAAGTGAGATTATGGGCCTTTTTACTAAGCCATATTTACATGTATTATCTGGATTTTTACTAGTGACAGTGAATCTAGTTAATAGCTGTAGTACTTTATGGAAATGTATATTGAAAATTTAAAAATACCATATAAACAGAGGGAATTATTATTGTAGGTGAGTTACTATTTATTAGCAGTATTGTTTGCCCTCATTTTATAAACATATGATCATAATTTAAATGCTTTCTTAAACTTATAGTCCAATATACTGAAATACTGAAATAATCTTTGGTATTGAAAGAGATCTACTTAGCTGAGCAAATATTCATGAAACTATGTGGATGCTTTGTGCCACACAGCTTTGTCCATGTCTATGAAGAGTTATCAATTTTGGGTGAGAGAGAAATTCCAGAAATCTAGCTTTTGGTAAAACAAAATACAACTCTGCAGGCTGAGGTGAATTTACCAGTAAGCTAATCAAGCACAAGCTTCAGAGCCTCTTACTATCCATGGCCATTTACTTCCAAGGTCTTGTAAGGGACCCTAGCAATGCTTGGGAGTGTATATACTTTTTGTGACATTTGTAAAAGTAAAACATTTTACCTGAAATCCACTAAAACTGTTCTCTCTTACTTTGCCTTCTTTATACTTTCCTCATGATGGGTGGGACTGAAGTGACTACAGGAATTTTTGAGATCTGACTAAAGGAAATTGAGTTGGGGGTGATGCACTGAGATTGAATTTAATATGATGTAATTATGTGGTTCACAGCCTCTTGCGTGAACTCTACATCTCTGCTGGCTGTCTCTCTGTAGGGATGGCTTTCTATCACCCATCATGCCAACTCAGCTGGTGTCATGTCTCAAGGATGTTAAGCAGCTGAGTAAAAGGCACATTACTTTACAAACATGTACAACAACAATCTGACACTAGAAGTGCAGAAATGGAGAAAAACATTGGTCTTGAAATAGACATGTTCAAAAGCTCTGGAAATTTGTCCTAGCCTTATAGCTTATGAATAAAGGAAACAGCAAACCTAAAACTTTACGAAATAGCCCTAAGGGTGAGCTGGGAATGTGAAAGAAATTTTTAATTTTCTTTGAAAATGAGAAAGGTGGAGAAGGAAGAGTGGAGGAACACAAAGAAGAACATGAGAATACCTTTGATATACATTTATTATTATTAGAGTGACTGTATTTATCACCTGAACCATGGCATTTTTGAGAGGAAAATGGAGAATCTATAATAAATGCATCAGAACAAGAGAGCCATCTTGGCCAAAACAGGATGTCACTCTAATTGTAACAATTCTGTGATTTGGCAAGATAAAAATAAATGTTTAATGCAAAAATAATAATCAGTCGTGAACTATTTGCTTCTCTGTTCCAGCCTCACCACTGGGACAAGGACAGGAGCATGGCCCTCCTGCTCTCCAGCCCATGTACATGCATCATCACTCTCCTTTTTCCACTACCTGGTCAGGTGGCATATGTTTTGCAAGGGGTACAGAGGTGCAAGAATGCCATTCTATCCAGAGAGTACAGATATTCCTTATGTGTAGTAATTTGCTAAATTCTCCTATGAACTTGTGTAATTGAAGAAAAAGCTGGAAGATTCTCAATATATCCCAGCTTCCGGTCTCAGTATTCTCCTTAAGGCAATGAACACAGAGTAGACTATGTACTAAAATTCTAAGCAGATAAAAGGCAAGATATTAGAAGAAAGAGAAAGAAGATAGAATACAGTAAAAGTAATGCTATGTGTAATAAGCCAATAAAATAAGGGGGAAATAAATAATATTATTTTAGGTCAGTTTAAATCTTATTTTGTTACTTAAAAATGCTTTCCTTTGCTGTTTTCAAAATGTATAGATATTAACTAAAAATAAAGCAAAATTTAAAAGACTGAAGATACATTAACTAATTATATTTATTTTCTGTCTAAAGAATGAACAGATTAAAATTACTTATTGAAACCACAACCTCTTTGTGGAGCCTATTGACTAAATGGGTTTTTTAAATTTCTTTTTCTTTTTTAAATTAAATGTATTGGGGTGACATTGTTTAATAACATTATATAAGTTTCTAGAATATTTTTAAATGAAAGAAGGATTGCCAATCTACAAGTAATATAATAAACAAAGGTGATTTACAGCATGTCAGAATTGAAAGTATGGTAAAATAAGCCAATTGCATAAGATAAATCAGAGTAGGTCACAGGAGAGTCAGATGCCAGGTCTATAAGTTAACATGCTTCATCTTTTTATGGAGTATTTATAGATGTGAACTAACACCTGCACACAAAAACACAAACCTATTTTCTTCTTACTCTGTTCCATCTAATAGAAATGTTCTCAGATTTCACTGTATTTTTTTCTTCAGGAATAATTTACATTTATGATTTAAGCAATAATTATCAATCATATCATTAATAAAATAAAAGTATGACTATTCAAATCGTAAATGCAAACCAGTGAAAGATGATATTACTGCACGAGGTATTTCATAATAAAATGATTGGCAATGTTAACTCACCTATCAGAAACAAGAGTCTAATGCTGATTTAATCAACTAAAATAATGTTAATACTTTGTTCTTCCAAGCAGCATTAGGGAGGGGAAAAGTCCTTGGTAAGAATTATGTTGCTGTTATTGCTGCAGTGTTGCTTATAACGTTGGTACTAAGTTATTACAGAGCCTCATTACTGCTTCTAGTGTAAAAGGAGTTGGAAGAAACTTATGAAATAATTTTATGGATAATAAAATTTCTCAAATTCATATAGTATGTTGATATTGGAGAAAAAGCCTGAGGAGTAAGAAAGCTGGCCAACTTAAGTTTATTTACTGAAGAAATGATTAATATAGATAATTTGACAAATATAAGTATCTAGAATGTGCTCATTATGAATGTAGACACTGTAGCAGATATAAAGTTTCTATTTAAACCAAACAAATACTATATATGGAATTTTAACAGCAAAATATTTTTGTGCTTCTCTCTCCCTTTAGAAGAAAAGAATGCTCGTCACTATTTGATTACTGGCACCCTCAAACTTCATAATTATCCTTGACCTTCATCTTAGTAAACTATCTGTTCTTCTACCTAGACTTTCACTCTCTAGTTTTGTAGATTGTTTATTATGGAAACATTTTCTAGGTCTGTGATTTCTTTGGGGTCTTATGACAAAGGGAAAGCATCAAGTTTTCTTTCCTAGATTGTACCTATAATGGAAATTAATCAAAAGCAACAATAGGCTACTTGTGTGACCTGATTAAACAAAAAATTAATTCCACAAATTACTAATGAGCGGCTTTGACAACAACAATGTTATTGAATTAATTAGAAACAGCACCTGACTTTTGGTATAACAATTCTGCGGAATAGGCCTCAATGAAGTGTGGCTTCCTGCTTTTGGTGGTGGGAAGAGATCTTGGGACCATGGAGAAAAGAATGATCCTCAGGAACTAAGTGAGACAGTTGCACTGAACATTTATTTGGTTTACATAACAACCTAACTCAAAATTTTTGCTTTGCACTATAATTGTAAACTAAAGCATGAAGCCCTGAAGTACTCAAAGACATAGTCAAGGAGAGATCAATAACACTGCTTTTGTCACCAATCATGTCCGAAAGACAACCTGGACCACAAAAATGCATTGACTCCAGTGAAAAGAGCGTAAGATTATGGAAACAGGCTGCTGATAGCAGAAGTTCCTTCTTTTTTCATCACATTGAAAATATACCTAAACATATGCCTATCCATGTACATGTCAACTATACAATACCATTTTTCTATCTATCTATCTATCTATCTATCTATCTATCTATCTATCTATCTATCTATCATCTATCTATCATCTATCTATCATCTATCTATCTATCTATCTATCTATCTATCATCATCTATCTATCATCTATCTATCTATCATCTATCTATCATCTATCTATCTATCTATCTATCATCTATCTATCTATCATCTATCTATCTATCTATCTATCTATCTATCTATCTATCTATCTATCTATCTATCATCTATCATCTATCATCTATCTATCATTTATCTTTTTCTTTTTGTGAAACTAGTATTAAGAATACTCTTAATTTCTATCTAGAGTTATATGGAGTAAATATCCTTTGACATTTAAAGGTCTGTGGTTCAAAAGAAAAATGAGTGAATAAGGAAAACGTGTGACATATGGGAGATTATCTTGATACTCATAATATTCCAAGAGTTCTTACGAAATGATAAGGAAGGAAATAATATGACAATGGGGAAAAAAATATTAGAACTCACAAACAAGGAAACTCACGTAGTCAAAAAATGAAAAATTTCTTACCTCACCAGTGGTTGGAGAAATGCAAACTGAAGCAATGTGATTATGCACCCATCAGATTGGCAAGAGTTAATAAGAATTTTTCTTCCCGGTTTTGTCATGAAGATGAAGAGAGAAAACCTTGTGCGTTGGTGGTGGGAGTATATCTTTTAATGCCATTTTTAAGTGGACAACTCAATAGAATTCATTACATTCAAAATGTTGTGCAACCATCACCACAATTTCCAAAAATTTTATCACCCTAAAGAGAAACTGCAGCCATTAAGCAAAAAATCCTGTTAACCCCTTCATCTAGCCCCTGCTCACCTACTTTCTCTCTCTTTGACTATGCTTATGCTAGATATTTTATTTAAATGGGATCATATAATTGCCCTTTATGCCTGGTTTACTGTGCTTAGCATAACGTTTTCAGGGTTCATCCGTATTATAGTATGTATCCCAACTCCATCCCTTTTCCTGGCTTCCCTGGCACGTGGGCTGCATTTGGTTTAGCCAGTCCTGTGTCAGTGGGCGCTTGGACTGTTTACGCCTTTTGGCTCCTGCGAATGATGCCGCAGGGCACACCGGCGACAAGCACGTTTCTGAATCCCCGACTGCAATGCTTTCGGGTATAGTATGCCTAAACGGAGAATTACTAGGTCATGCGGTAATTCGATGTTTAACTTTTTTGCGGAACCACCAAACTGTTTTCCACAGTGGCTTCACATTTTACATTCCCACCAGCAATGAACAGGGTTTCAATTTCTTTAAATCCTCACCAACAGTTGTTATTTTCTATTCTTTGAGTTTTTTAATAACTAAAGCCATCCTCAGATGTATGAAGTGGCATCTCATTGTGCTATTGTTTTATATTTCCCTAATGACTGATGATATTGAGCATCTATTTACATGTTTATTGGCCATTTGCATATCTTTTTGGGAACAATGTCTATTCAGATCCTGTGCCATCTAATTGAGTGGCCTTTTTGTTGTTGAGTTGTAGGGATTTCTTTATATAGTCTGATGTTAAACATTTATCAGATATATCCAAATATCTCCTCCCATTCTTTAGTTTGTATTTTCACTTTTTTGATAATATCCATTGAGGCACAAAAGTTTTTAATTTTTATAAAACTCAATATATCTATTTTTAAACATTTTTGGTTGCTCATGCTTTTAGTTTCATACCTAAGAATGATTGCCAAATACAAGTTCATAAAGATACCCCTACATTTTCTTCTAGGAGTTTCATAATTTTAGTTTTTTTTTTTAAAGTAAGTTCATATATTTATTTTTTAAATATATCTTTACTGATTTCAGAGAGAAAAAAGGAGAGGGAGAGAGAGAAAGAGAGAGAGAAACATCAATGATGAGAGAGCATCATGGATCGGCTGCCTCCTGCACGCCCCCTACTGGGGATCGAGCCCGCAACCCGGGCATGTGCCCTGACTGGAATCAAATCTCGATCTCCTGGATCCTAGGTCGATGCTCAAGCCTGGCCGGGCATAGTTTTGGTTCTTATATTTAGGTTGTTGATACATTTCTAGGTGATTTCTTTATATGGTGTGTGGTAGGGGTCCAAGTTAATTTCTTTGCATGTATAAATCCAGTTGTCTTAGCACTATTTGTTGGCAAGAATATTCTTTCCCTATTGAATGGGCTTTGAGACCTTGTCAAAAATTAATTTAACATAGATGTATAGGTTTATTTTTGGACTCTCAATCCTATTCCATTGGTCCATATGCCTATCCTAGTGCCAGTATACACTATTTTGAATATTGTAACTTTATAGTAAGTTTTGAAATTGAGTTGTAAACCCTCCAACTTTGTTCTTCATTTTCAGAATTTTTGGCTACTCATATGAATTTGAGGGTCAACTTTTTCATTTCTGCAAAAGGACTATTAAAATTTTGATAGGGATTACAGTGAATCTGTAGTTCACTTTGGTTAGTATGGACAGGTTAACAATATTCTTTCTCGCCCGGCTGGGGGTGGCTCAGCGGTTGAGCATCCACCTAGGATCCAGGCAGTTGGGATTCGATTCCCGGTCAGGGCACGTGCCCGGGTTGCGGGCTTGATCCCCAGTTGGGGCGTGCAGGAGGCAGCCGATCAATGACTCTCTCATCATTGATGTTTCTATCTCTCTCTCTCCCTCTCCTTTTCCTCTCTCTGAAATCAATAAAGATATATTAAAAAAACCAAAAAACACACACACAAAAAAACAATATTCTTTCACCCATGACCATGGGATGAATTTCCAATATTAGGCCCTCTTTAATTTCTTTCAACAATGTTTTGTTATTTTCAGTGTACAGGTCTTACACTCCTTTGGTTAACTTCTGTTACTAAATTAAAGATTACCTTGTATTACGATACAAATCCTTCAGAAGATTTAACTAATACTTTATTAGAAATTAATTAATAAATACTTCAGGAAGACCAAAATGAAAAGAGTGATAAAAACTTGTGAAAGAGCTGAAGAAAAGTTCTTCTGTGAAGAGGAAAAAATGTTACCCCAAACAAATCTAACCAACTTCACAGTTTCACTCAGCGACCATCAAACAAAAAGACAGAGGCCAGCATGACAGACAGACTCTAGGCACAACAGTCTGGAAGGAGTGAGAAAATGAGGCTTTGTAGGTGATTCTGGAGATACTGAGTAATCAAGACAGAAAAGCACTCCCTTCAGGGGCCTCTCAGCTTAACAGGTTGTGTTCTAGTCCTCTTAGTGTTCCTGGGAAATGAAAGCTTATGTAGTTATTTTTCATGTAAAGACTCAAATATAAATTAGAAAGTATCATTTTAAGCTTTGTGATCAATTATATCTATGCACAGACGATTTACCCCTTAATTTTAGGGCCTTTCTGCCACCTATGGGTAAGAACAGAGCACTACAGTTTGCATCAAGACTAATACGCACCAGTGAGTTATACAGCAGTGAATGTCAGAAGTAGCTTGAGTTTCATACATTTTAGATCAGTTCGATTCAGCTGAAACAATATTTATTATCAATATCAAATACTGAATTTGGCACTGGACATTTAGAGGTAAGTAAGCAAGGCTTTGATCCTTTAGTCTCTCAAGGTTTAAGTTGAGATAATTTGTAGAGTGAATAAAACAGCTTTGAGAGAAAGATGACAAAGACAGTGGGTTCCCCTCCACCTGTCACCCACACAAACACAAAGACACATGGCTATGCTCCAGCCAGACTCCTCTAGATTTGGAAAGGGAGAAGAGAGACAGGTGGGGGCAGAATCTTTAACAGAGTGGCTCAGGGCAGGTCTATGCTGAAAGGCCAAGGTCACCCTAAAGAAAGTTTCCAAACAGTTGTGGAGCAGCAACAAACTGAGAGAACCAAAGGAGCCATGATGACCACGGCAATGTCCACCGCAGGGGATGAGCAGAAGGGCAGAGCCCCCACCCTGCCAAAGCCTCGCCAGGAAGTAGGGCTCCTCTACCTTGACAACACCAAGGCATTGTACCACACACAATAAAAGCACTCTCCTGTCTTCCAAACCCCCTACGTCACACACACACACACACACACACACACACACACACACACACACGTTAATAAACCATTTTGTTTTATTGAGGGTGTCGTTCCTCATTTAGCCTCACCCCCCCCCCCCATCATTTAGAGACTTATTAGAAATTAGGCATAGTACCACATCCCTTCTTTGTCATTTCAGGTGAGAGTAATATATTGACCCTTTAGTTGCTGTTCTTTATTTTTACTGAATTCTGTGAGCTATTCAAAATTTATAGCTATGTGTATTATCTCAGAATTTGCCTTTTATTTGCTCCATATTTTACTAAATTTGGGACATATTTTTCATAGGTTGATATTCAGGAGTGAGGTTATTTGTGAGTTATATATTTTTTTTAATTTGTGAATTTTTAATGTCAGTACATAAAAGTATATAAACCTGAAGTATACAGGGACCACATGAGTACAAAGTGATCCCCCTGTCCCAGCACCTCGGTCAAGAGGAAGATGCAGGCAGCAGCCCCCCTGGACTCCTCGCCCCTTGCAGAGCTGGAAAGCTTGACCACAGATAAGATTCTGGTTTATGTGTGTGAGTCACTCATGTGGCTGCTTCCTAATTCTTTTTTCTTTCTCCCTTTAAAATAACATAATTTTCATGCACTAAATGTACCCTCTTTGTGTACATAGTTCTGAGAGTTTTCATAAACATAATTGGTGCGCACCTACCTCTATAAGCAAGGTAGAGAACAGAAATCTCCCCACAAATATACCTTTCATATTGTCCATATGAAATCAGCAGCTGTCTCACGTGCCATCCCTGGCAACGATTCCTCTGTTCTGTGACCAGGCAGCATTGCCTTGCAATAACGACATACAAGCGGAATCACACAGCACACAGCCACGTCAGTCTGCCCACTTTCACGTAGCTTGGTGCCACTGAGGTTAATCCTTATAAAAATGCCATCTTTGCTTTACGGCCCTGGTACCACCTGTTCAGCAGCATTTTGTTTTCCAAACACAGCCTGCCAATGTTGCTTAGTTACAAGAAATACATCATATTTAACATTGGGGAGAGACATATAAAGCTTATTAAAACAGCGTGGCCATTACGATGCAGCTATAAATGAAGATTAATGGGTGCAACAATGAGGGGGCTTAGAGAGCAAAGAATGTGACACTGTAGAGATGGCTGACTTTCCTCGGCATGGAATTTATAACTCCCTTCTCACCGGGTGTGCTGCAGCTGAATCGTGAGGAGGATCTCCCCAGGAAGGAATAGCGGGAAGGAAACGGGGCGAACAGGGATACGGCAGTGTGGGAACGTGCGGTACATTTCCACGTCACAGTGCAACACGGTGCAGTTACAGAAGGGAGTGCGAGTCAGCCTCAAGTCCTAATCCCAATACAGGTTGCCTTTATCGCCTGGTATTCTGTAGTCCAGGTATGATGCCACCAGGCTGTGTCATGCTAAGCAAGTGTAACTGGAATCGATTATGCTGTGACTTGAAAAACGCCAGAGTCTTGAGAATGTGAGTAATTAACTCAGCGTTTTGTTGACCCGGTAGGCAATTAAATCCAATTGGAAATGCTTGCATGTCAACTTCGGTTTTGTGTTTTGTTTTTTAAATATTTCTGGGGAAAACATTAGAGAACAAAGCAGGTGTTTTTAAGTAGGTTGTTTGGTGCCCTAATGGAGGGAAGCCAGGTCCCTGCCGGAGTTGCAGAAGCAACCCTGTCGTTTGAAACCAATAGAGGGCCTTCTTCCTAACTCTGCCACGAACCTGCTGAACAACGCCGTCCTCTCAGGCCCTGGACCTGCCCTTCCTTAGCAGCATAATTCATACTTCTGCTGTATTCCACTTAATGCGGCAAGGACTTTCTGGTGTCCTCAGTGCCTCGGCCCCTGACCCATCCTCTGCGGATAACATGGTGACCCGCACAATCTTTTTCAAGGACCTCCCAGGTTGGTGGGCAGGTAAGGAAATAAGAATTTCATGCAGCCTTGGGGGGGGGGGGGACAGGAGCGGGGTGGAGAGAGTCAAAGGGGAAAAGAGGGGGGACATCTGTAATACTTTCAACAATAAAGATAAGTTAAAAACAACAACAACAAAACATCCAGCAGCGGGTAGAGACAAGGAGCCATGAGAATGCTAAGCTAAACAATTCTGATTTATGTAATAATTTTTAGAGCTATATATTCTATAGATCCAGAGAGACAAAAAATGCATATATGTGTATGTATAGTCGTCATGTTTACCAAGGGATACTCACCAGTCCTGTATTTTCTTAACACCACATATCAAAATTTTCATTACAATCTAAAATTTAATAATAGCTCCATTTATCAAGTGATTATGATATACCAGGAATGAGCTAAGTGCTTCCCATTCACTATCTCATTTAATCCTCAACACAAACCTATGAGGATGCATTTATCTCTTTGTGTTACAAAGGAGAATGCTGAGACATAGCAGGGCCCAGGGCTGGGATTTCCAGAACAGATCTGCCCAACCACAAAGTCTACATTCTTAACCACCATATTATCAGCCCAGCTCTCTTGCCAAATCAAAGACAATGGATTAGTGAAAAGTGCATTTCGCTGGTGGGTGGACCAGGACTTCCACTCACACATTAGTGAAAGCCTTTGATACATACGATTTTCTTTGAATAAGTTATCTTAAATAAGCTTAAAAACCATTAACCTAGATGACTTCTCCAGTTCTAGATTAGATTTATTTAGATAAAACTAGAATATATTTTTTACTATTTTTTTATGTAGGTAAGAAAACACAAATTTTAAGGTAGGTTTAAAATATTTTAATAGAACAAAAAATAAGATCCTACATTTAAACATTAAGGAAGAAAGAAATTCACTATGTCCAAGGCAAGTAGATAATAGCATATGTAATCTTTTAATTATCTGTGAGGGATCTGCAAACAATGGCCTGCAGGTGAAATCTAACTGAGTCTGTTTTGGAGGATAGTTTTATAATACAGCCATACCCAATTATTTACATATTGTCTACGACTAAATACAGTAAAGCTTTGGTTTTCTTTTGGTGTTCTAAGCAGCATTTGAAGTCTGAAAGGGTTGCTAATAGACAAATAATTCATGAAGAAAAGCAGCTGAAAATTTCAAGAAATATTCGCAATATTTTCAGGTGCAATATTTATAAGAGCATGAGAACCTTTTCAAGATTGACTTCAAAAGGTGTCATCTCAATTTCACACAAACGAATCTTTAGGAGGTTTTATTTTACTCCATTAAATATCAAATAGAATGCATTGTGATTTTTGTGGTAGTTTTATAAAAAAATCATGGCTTAAGGTGTTATAAAAGTTTGCCAATAAAGTTTCAAAATTAAATAATGGAAATAAACAGGAGACCTAATTTTTCGATCAAACAATTTCTGAGGGATTTTTGTTTAGAACTACAATAAATAAAAGCTGAGAAGACATGTATGATATGCAAATTTATTTTCCCTCTTAAAGCAAGTTTGTTTGGAAAACAATATTGACATTTCTTTCTTAATGAAACAAAGACTTATCATATGACCCAACAACTCCATTGCTACTAAAATTCTGACTTAGTTCAAATTGGATTAGGGTGGGTGTTTGAGACAGTTGGACGAAAACTATATTTACTGACATCCATTAGGTTGTTTTGTAAATCGAACTATTCACGTCCTAAATAACATTACTGCTCTAATAGTATCAAACATTCCTACTTTAGTTATAGAATTTAACTAATTATATGTTACAAGTTATAATTGAGGCTCAAAATGCTCTATGATTTAGAAGAGGATGGTAACATAAATCATATAAACAAAAACAGGAATGTCACACAGCTTTACCACCTGCTACAATATTTTATTGAAGGTAGCATTCAGGTATAATCATGACTCTTACTAACCAGCCATTTCAATTATAAAGGTATTTTATAATATATATTTAAGATGCAAACAGTATTGCTTATGTCCATGGATGAAAGGGAAAATATACTTGTTTCCAACTGCATTCAAAGGAACTTCAGTATTCCAATCTTATTTTAAATCATATTGTGAAGAATATTAAATTGAAACACTATATTAAAAGTTGTCTTTATTGTATAAAAATGACAGAAACAAAATCTTTGAAAAGTAACTTCTCAGCCTTCTGTACAATATTCCGATCTATAAGATGGGAACATTCCTTAGCTGGTAAAGCTTATGTCGCCATGTTGCAATCTGTAGTTTTGCATGGCCCATTGACATGTAATCCGTTTGTCAACCTCTATGATTATGAATTTATGTCCCAAAGTAAACTTAATCAGGGGTAAAACCTTTCCTTGAGATCTGTTTATATAAAGGGCTTGCTTTCCGGCTGATGAGTAAAAAATTCATTAAAAAAATTCTTTCCTATTGTGGCAAAATATGCAGAACATAAATTTACCATTTTAAGCATTTTAAAATGTATATAGTTCAGTAGCAAAAGTATATTCACATTGCTGTGCAAATCACCACCATCCATCTCCAGAACTTTTTCTTTTTCTGAACTGAAACTCTGAACCCATTAAACAATAACTCTCCATTGCCCCCTCCCTCCAGCCCTTGGCAACCACCATTCTATTTTCTATGAACTTGACTGCTCTAGGTACTTCCCTTAAGTGGAATCATACAGTATTTGTCCCTTATTTTTTTTAAATCCTCACCTGAAGATATTTTTTTCCATTTTTTTCAGAGAGAGTGGAAGGGAGAGAGAGAGAAAACAAAACAAAACAAAACAAAACATCATGTAAGAGAGACACATCTATTGGTTGCTCCCAGCACTCCCCCCCCAGGCCTGAGGATGGAGCCTGCATGTATGTGCCCTTGACCAGAATCAAACCCAAGACCAGACCCTTTAGTCCGTGGGCCAACACTTTAACCACTGAACCAAAGCGGCTGTGGCCTATTTGTCCTTTTGTGATTGGCTTATTCCACTTAGCATAATGTCTTCAGGGTTTATCCATGTCTGGAGCTTGTCAGAATTGCCTTCCCTTTAAAAGCTGAATAACATTCCGTCATATGTATATACCACATTTTGTTGGGTTCCTTCCATGCTTTAGCTATTATGAATAGAGCTGCTATGAACCTGAGGATAGAAAGATTCATCCTCATAGCCAGCATTCATGCCAGGCACGCAGCTCCCAGCTCCCAGCTTAGCCATATTATTTTCTAAAGGCATGCCACAATAAACATTATAAAATTCACAGTTAAAGGAAGTTCTCAATAAGTTTTCTCTAACATATCGAGTCTCTAGTTGGCTCCTCTTTTAACAAAAAGGAATATTCTGTTGCTGAGAGTGAAATGTCTGTTTCATTTAGTGTCTCTGGGAGCAATGGCTTCCCCAATACAAATGCCAGAGCCAAGGCATTAATTTGTGAAGCTCAAGTACTGAGCTTGAGATCACCCTCTTCCCTGATACCATTTCTATGAACCCCCGAAAAAGCTGTATCAGGAGAGCAAGAGTCTCTCATTCAGTAAAACACAGGCCAAGGAATTCATGTTATAGAAACGTGTGTTTTCAGTAAGGGCACTCCAAATTATACTGTGTACTGTAATAGGACAATGCTGGAAAAGATACACCTTTATATAATAACAATGTATAAAAGCAGGTATAATTATTGGTATTGCACCTTTGTGTTAACAGCAAACTATTATATGCATTCATGTTTCCTACTCTGTGCCAGCCGTGTATCTAAGTGCTCTTTCCCAGACCCTTCCTCCCATTCCACCCCCCCCCCCCACACACACACACACTTTTGTTTCTTAAACTCTTTGGGGTAGGCATTATTACCACCATACCAGTGTACAGACAAATGAGGTTAAAAGGAGTGAAATGTGCCATCCGAGGTTACACAGCCAGTAAAGAGGTAGCAGGCCTGGGATTAGAAACCAGGTGTCTGGACCCCAGGGTTTATACACTTAAGTTGCTGTGTCTTTCTGCCCCCTGAATTTGGGGGTTTCGCCCATACAAGTTCATCACCATTTTGGAAATGAACCTGACAAGAGCGGAGTGATTTTTTTCCAAGGAAATCATCCTTTGAAATTTTCTCCTGATAGGCTTTTTTTTTTCTTTTTTCTTCATTTAAGTTATATTGTACTTATTAGGTCTTTTCTTTTTCCCTCAACATTCTCTCTTGTTTCTCTTTTGGTGATATTTACTGCATTTTACAAGTACCATCAATATGCATAATTTGGATCGCATGCAGCTATTGTTTTTTTCCTCCTTTTTAAAAATAAAGTTAAACCCCAAATTTATGCAGACCCAAAGCCAGTTTACATAAATTTTCCGTGGAGATTTAAAAAACAATTTAAATTGTTTTCAGTTTTTTGGGGTTTTTTTCATCTTAACTCACTTACGTGGAGGAAAGTTGATTCTTTGCCTATTATATTCACCAACCAAGAGTGGAAGGGAAAAATAAGACCTGCTATAATTTAAATTGTATGCTCAGGGTTTGTTGGGAGTTAGGTAAGAGACGTGCTCTGAGAAAGTATAAACGTTGATTGCCTTTTTACAGATATTGCTGGACAACAAATTTACAAAAAGCCTGTTATAATTTAGTCCTGATTATAGCCATTTCTTTATTCCTGGTGATTTCACAAATAGACTGAGACAATTACTGTTTACTTTTCTATCCCTGTTTTATTAGGGCTTTATAAGCTGAAACAAAAGACAAGCACTAAAAATCTCTGTGACTTCATCCTTCCCACTCACATTAAATTGTTCTTCCACAATTGGATTTTAAGATAAAAATCATCTGCCTGCCCCCACCAAAGTTACATTTCATTTTTGTTCTAGAAGACTGGGTGCTTTCTCTGCATGTAAAAGGGGCATCCACACAAGGTTTGTGAACCACAAATAATTTTTTCCCCCCAAGATGGGTTAATGCTTCTACTTTTGGAAACAGTTTAAAAGGTTTTAAACTTTTAAATGGCAATTTCTCTTTCAAATAAAAATAATGATAAATGACTTTTAAAGTAGCCCATGTCTGTATTTGGGCACTTCCTGTCTTTAGCACCATGTCTGGTCCAAGCCTCAGTCTCCAGATCCATGGGTGGAACTGTCCTGAACCCTGGCACCCAGTGGAGCCTCTGTTGATCGGTGTCTTCTTTCCCCTCCGGTTCAGGCTCTGAGGGCAAAGTCCCAAGTGGCAGATAAGGGGACCCTAGACCTGAGACTGCCAAAGGAAAACCTAGGGGAGGGAGGCTTTACTTAATAACATAAGGCAGAATCAGTTTGCTTAAAGTTGGGGACTCCCTCTGCAGAGGCCACCGCACCTCTGAAGACAACTTCAGGTTGGAGACCATCCCCAGGGCAACCTTGGGAGCCATGTGACCATGTGCTGAAGGGCCCCGAGTCCCTGGGTCACCATGAGACCACTGACAGGGCTCTGGGAATGTCAGTCAGCAAATCCACGACGACTGACGCCGCGTGCTTGGACAATGCCTAAATGCCCCCTTCCCCTTTGACAGCCTGTCGCAGGGGGGAGGAAGGGAAGGACTCCTGCTGCAGGGGTCTCTGACCTTCACCTCTGACCCTGAGGTGGCAGGCCCAGCTTCTGAGGGGCATGCGCGCCTTTGGGGAGCAAGCAAGCCACCGGGGTTACCAGGTTGAAACTCCGCCGCAGGTGTGACCTGGGCACTGCCCCTTTCAGCAGAGCCTGGCCACACCTCTTTCACCAGAGGGGTGCCACGCCGTGTCCCGGGAGTTCGCTCCCCGGAGGCGCAGCGCCGCCGACCCTGGGAGCCCGCCCACAGCCGGCGCGGGTGGCGCCGTCTCTCCGGGACACGCGGGGCGGGGCTCCTTGGCGCGCGGGCGGGAGCCGGGAGCCGGGAGCTGGCGCAGCGGTGCCCAGAAAGGTTGGCGGCGCCCGGAGCGAGGACCAGCGTTGGCCCTGACGGCTGAGCAGGGACCGCCCGGGGAAGTCCGGTGACAGGAGGGCCTAGGCGCTGCGGTCTGCCCGTCCTCGGTGCGCCCCCGGCGCGTTCGTCCCTCGGCGCGGCGGCGATGCCCGGCGTCGTGTGGGCGCTGGCGCTGGCGCTGGCGCTGCTGCTCCCGGGGCCGGGCACCGGCGGGCCAGGTAGGGCGCTGGCGGGGGGAGCGCGGGGCGCCGCCCGGGCCTCCGGGGACCCGCGGGGCGCCCTGTGCGCCTTGAGGGCTGCATCTGACTTTCGCCCCTCGGGCTTCTGCTCTGCCCACCTGCTGTCCTGGGCCACCTTTCAGCCTTGGCATCCTTCAGTTTTCCTTGGTGCCCAGGAGCTTGCTGCCTCATTTGCTTTAAGACCCTCGGTTCTGGTTTTTATTTGTTCGTTTGCGCCTTTGTTTCCTGCTGACGTCCTGCTCCTGGAGGTCCCTTTAATTTAGCGTAGGAAACTTTTCCTGGACGGGGCAGGTATCCAGCTGCACTTGGACGCGAATTATCCGAAAAGGGTTCAGCTCCAAACTGCACGATTTCCACCCGCCCCGCCCCCCGCCGGAATATTGGTGGGTGGGCACTTTATCCCCACAGGGAAGCAGCAACTCAAGTCTCGTGGTGATACTTTTGTACACCTGTTAGAATCCGCTTTTGCTGCGGTGAACGAGACCCCTGCGGGGAGAATAGCGCCCCTCCCACTTATTTATCGGCGACAAAGAAAAGTTTAAAAGACAATGACGTTAAAACAAAATAGGCTCCACCGAAGACTGGACACTGCGTTTCCCCGGCCAGAGCTGAAACACGCAGACGCCGGGCAGGAGCCGCGCCGCGCGCAGCGGACCCGCGCGGAGCAGCGCAGAGCGACCTTGGAGAGGCGGCGGGAACCCCGCGGACAGTCCCGGAGCCGGCAGAAGGGGGCGGAGCATAAGGGGCGGGGCCGAGGGGCGGGGCCGAGGGGCGGGGTCGAGGGCGCGGGGCTGCCTGGCAGAACAGGGCCTGGCCCGCGTAGCATCCCTGCCTTGCGGATTAGCTGCGGCCGCGCAGAAGCGCTGTCCAGCTGTTCACAGCAGCGCTGTTTTCACAGCTATGGTGTATTACGGTTGAGCGGTTTGCCCTAAATAAACTTTCCTTCTTCACCACACCCCAAACTGTGGACTCCTGCTGGCCTTTAAACTGGAGCCAACCTTCTGTGGACGTTCCGCGGCTCCCAGCGTGGTGCTCTGGAGCCTGGACTAGATCTCCTGACACCGCCTGAGCATTCCCTGTGCTGGACTTGTGTTCCTGGCGGCACCTCAGGATCTGGGGAGCTGTGGATTGTGGCTAATGGAATTGAACTTGAGACTAACTGAATATTTACAACACCCTGTTCGTTGGTTAGGTATCATTATCCCTAAGTTCAGAGAGGTTAAATATCGCTTTCAAGGTCAGACGGCCTTTGAATGGGAAAGCCTGGGGTGAAGCCAAAAATTGTCCAACGCTCGTGTCAGAGTCCCTCTGGATAAGCCTGTTTTTCAGCCTCATACAAGCCCTTGGCATTTGTCGATGCAAAGACAGGAGGGAACTATTGGAATGACGGTTGTTTAGTAGCCTTCAGTCTTGGGTAGAGGTGCAATGAGAGGATGAGACCCTAGAATGTGAGGCTCCCCGGGGGTAGAATTAACTGTTGTCTTCCCTTATGGGGATACTGAGTGTGTGATTCAGAGCTGTGACAGGTAAGGTGTAGTTGATACAGGTAGTGATGGACGGACTCCCATGTCACGTGGTTGGGCTGCTTCTGATGGCCCGCACGTCTGTGTCAGGAATCACTCTGGAGCACTGAGAAACCACCCCACATGCTTGCCTTGGGCCACATTAGCAGCTAGAAGAGCAGACCATGATTAAAACTTTTTAGGATGTGGGAAGTGGTGGTAAATTCAATCGTATGGCCAACACCAAAATGCACCCAAGCAAATTTACTACTCTATACATACTAGCAACCAAGACAGATTTACTTCTTCAATTACACAGGTGTGCCAGACAAACAGTATTTTGAAAAAAGTGAGTACTCTAGACAAAGGGACCATTCCAAACCCACTGAAATCTCTGGACACAAATTATTACAGACACGCAATATGCCAATACGTGGATGCACAGCAGTAGCTTCAAACACACCAAACTCCTCGAGCATCCTGATTTTCTTGTCCAAAAAATCCACGTATATACTGGGAATCACATGCCCACTTCAACTTAGATAGGGAGAAGGAAGACAGACTGGAATTTTTTTGAGGCCATATCAAACCAATTTATACATTAAGGACATCAAAAAGGCATTCTAAAGGGTTTGTTGATTGGTTTATTACATTTAAGAAAAGTTCGAGTTATGTCATCTTTGACTATTAAGAGACCCTAACATTTCAGGTGGTCTTTATGTGCAATTTAGGCTGATTTATTTTTCTTTTAGGGATTAGTTTTCATTGAGGACTGAACCTTTTTAACGAAGAACACACTTACATAAAAACACCTCTCTTTCCATCCTAGCTCAGGAGTGCTTTCCTGAGGGACACCGGTTACTTCAGAGCCCTCACAGAAGTGTCCATTTTGACTCATGGCACCTCCAGCAGTCAGCCACTCAGGACCTGATATGTGACCATTCCCTTGCTGCTGGGTGGTATCGATTTCTCATCTTTGACAGACCTGCTGAGATGCCAACCAAATGTGTCGAGGTATTTCAACTTGCTAAGAACTGTATGTGCTTTTTCTTATGTATGTTTTTCATAGGAGAATTGAATCTTATTACTACCAATTTATTTCTCATGCTGAATTATTATTTTAATTTTGTATCAAGATTAAATTAATCTGGAGTATTCCCATGTTCTTCATTATATTATGTAATAAAGATAGTAATAGTTTATGCTATACTCATGCAGTCCTCCAAGTGTCTTTAGCTACAGTATCTTATATCGTTTTTACAGCAACTCTAGGATCTAGTTCAATCATTATTATTTCCATCATATAGTGCAGGAGACATATATTCTTAGACATAACACCCCTAGAGTCACCCAGCTAGCAGGCCAACCAGCCAAGTTTTTTTTTAATTTATCTTTATTGTTGAAAGTATTACAAATGTCCCCCCTTTTCCCCCATTGACCAACCACCCAAGTTTTTATCACAAGTCATTATTCTTCAAGGCTCAAGGATTTAACCACAAGTAACCCCCAAACCTGCTTCTGTTCTTGTCAGTCATAAACAGAAGGCCCATGTTCCTTGTTGTTACCCACATTTTGTGAATTATGGAGAAACAGGAATTATTTTCCCTTTTAAGCATGTAACTAATGTGAAAAAAACTCAGGAAAGATATCCAAGTTTTAAGTTGTGACACTATAGCTGTCTTTTTTCCTTTCCTTAATTTGCTTGTCACTTTTGTGACATTTCACGTGCAATAAGCTAAAAAAAAAGAAAATCAGAATTTGAAAGTAAAATTTGAGGAAATCTACTACGTCCTTAAATATTTGTGTTCTTTGGCTAAATTAACTATAATCGATTCTAGAAGGTCACACAAATGTGAAGGTGAACTGGATCTTCCCCTGGAGGTCAGCTGTGCCCCATGGGGAAGTGTCCCTGACCCCATTCTTTCATACCCTCTTGAATCCAGCCTTGGGACCATTCTGCTAGACAATTGATAGAATTTTCCTTTTGTCTACAGGATAATACAAGTCTGTGTAAATAAATTTCTATTTATAATGTTTTAAGTAATTCATGTACATTATAGAAAACTTAGAAAAAAAAGAACATTCATTCATAATCCACCCACACACTCATTCTACCATTAACATTTTGCTATTATTTCCTCTTATTTATAGTGTTTTGTGAGGTTCATGCTATATGTTCAGTCTCATAACATGTGTGGGTTTTTTTTCAGTTACAGCTATAGCATTAACATTTTCCTGTTGTTAAAAATTCTTTAGCCCTAGTCGGTTTTGCTCAGTGTTTAGCGCGTCGGCCCATGGACTGGAGGGTCCGGGTTGGATTCTGCCAAGGGCAGGTACCTTGGTTGCAGCCTTGATCCCTGGGGCATGTGTGGGAGGCAACCAATCAATGCGTCTCTCTCACATAAATGTTTCCCGTTCTCTCTCTCTCCTCCTTCCATTCTTTCTGAAATGCAATGGAAAAAATATCCTCAGGTGAGAATTAAAAAATATATATATATTTTAATATATCTTTATTGATTTCAGAGAGAGGAAGAGAGAGATAGAAACATCAATGATGAGAGAATCACTGAGTTGCTGCCTCCTGCATGCCCCCCACTGCAACCTGGGCATGTGCCCTGACCGGGAATCGAACCCCAATCTCCTGGATCCTAGGCTGGCGTTCAACCGCTGAGCCACGACTGGCCAGGCAAAAAATTTTCTTTATATTAGTTTGAAAATAATATTCTCTTGTATATACACCATATTTATTTAAACCATTATCATATGTGTGTACTTTCAGGCTTTCGCTATAAGTAATTATTCAATTAGCAAATGTGCATATAAATCATTGTTTGATTTTAGTCTTTTTGAGGTTTTAAATACATATAGTTAAATTGTTTTTCAAATATATAATGCTAATTTTGAATTCTGGTAGCAACAGGTAAAAATACCTTCTCTAGTACTAAATATTCTCAGTTATTCATTAGACATTTGTATTTATTCTTTAAATTATGTTTGTGTATTTGTCCCATTTGTGATCTTAAAATTTTTAAATGGATATTACTTGGTTAAAATAAAATAATAAATATAATAATGTAACAATATATACATAGTTAATATATACAAAATATAATGCTATTAACAAGTAATTTTCTCCTTATTTAACTCTTATTTGTCTTATATTTTTAAACTTATTTAACCTATCAATCTTTTCCTTTATGATTTTTCCTTTGCTTTTAAGCATGGAAATAATAATAATATATTAAGAATTATAGTCTGGCTAGTGATTATGGAGACATTGCTATGTAGAAGTTGTGCTATATACGTTATTTTACTTATACTTCACAGCATAGTGAGGTGGGTGCTACAATTCACTTAATACAAAAGCTAAGGATGTTAGTTGCCCACAGTCATGCATTTAATACATGCCTCAGTTCTTCCCAAATCACATATAGTCTCTTATTTTTCCTGGGTTAATTTTCTATTTAGTTCTATTCTCCATCTGAAACTGATGTTAATAATCTGCTTCAAGTGAGGCTTTACCTTCATTTTTTCCATATTACCAACCAATTTTTTCCTCTCCCCTGATTTTTTTATGCCTCCTGAACTGTACATGAACTTCTTACATATACTATTTCCAGTAATTTTTCAAGAACTCTCCAAGATTAGCTTATTTTTGTGCTGTATGTTAAGATGACTTCAGACTGACTTATTTCGTCTTAGAATGTATCAGCTATTTTACTAAGTTGTCTGATACTGAATTTCTCTTGTTCATAATGCAAATGTAGCAAATGGAATAAAGGTATTTAAACCAAATAAGATTGTATTAATTATGAAAACTCTACCTTTAAGTGTACTATTCCACAAAGTTACTTTTTCTTTTGTAGTACAGGTACAAGTTATTATATTTTTAAAAATATGATTGATAATCAAGTATTTTAAAGATTGCTTAGAAAACATGCAAAATTGCTTTATCTGCCATATATAAAAATAAATTGGATTTTCAACTTTTGTTTTCTCTGATGTAAAAGATGAACCACTGCGGAACACAGGCTCCCATCTGGCTGTCTCTGGGAGACTCAGAAACACTGCCTGCACCTGGGGAGATCAAGCAACTGACAGCCTGTGCCACATGGCAGTTCTTGCTCAGCACCACGAAAGACTGCTGTCTTTTTCAAATCCCGGTGTCTGTAAGAAACTGTGGACAATTTTTTGTGTACTTACTACAACCCACTCAGGGATGTATGGGATATTGTGCAGAAGGTAAGAAAACATGGGTAATGCACATGATCTGCTAATCATGGGACTGTGTATGTTGGTGTGTTTGTGCCAGTCTCTGGATAGGTTGTATGGAGCTAATGCCAAGCTCAAGAGGTTTGGTTTACTATGATTGCTCGGGTGAAGCTAAATTTCTGGTTTAAATTGGCCAGATTTGTTTAGGATTCTTTGCCAAGATCTTAAAATCCTCAAAAAAATTTGTCGATGTGAAAGTATCAAAGGTTAACATCACCAGTGATAATGTACGTTAATGTCATTTATTTACTAATAATAAGAAAACTTCTCCTTTATGGTATTCTTCCTCAAAAGCCACAAGCCCAGTCTAATCATGAGCAAATTCATATGAAAGACTGCAAATCCTGGAAGATACTGTTATAGACCAGTGTTAGGCAAACACTTGCAAATAATAATAACTATATGAGTACCACCTATGAACATTTTCATCCCGAGGTTGTTAGACTTTCCAAACTAGGAAACCCCAAATAACACAGGTACAGCAAAACAGATGCAAAGAATTTACATATAATCACAAATTGCAATTAACGATATAGATGAAGAGATTAAAATTTGCTGTAGATGAGAATACTGGAGGGGAGGGTGCAATTTGTAATGAGATGTCACTCAGCGAAAGCCTCTTCTGAGAACAGAGCCTTAACCCTGAGAGTTTGAGGGTAAACCGTCCTTGGTCAGATAGAGTGGGGGGAAGAACATCCCAGAGAGCAACAATACGTGAAAGACCTTAAGGTTATAGGAATGTGGTCTCACAAGAGTGAAAACAGGACGGAGGGTGGATCTCCCAGAACATAATAGGATATGGATTTGGAAGGGGAGCGGGGCCTGACATGTAGGGAACTCTGCATTTTATTTTCTATGCATTGGGAAATCTTTGGACAATGATCCCAAGAGAGTGAGCCAGTAAATCTTCACATTTCTTACACAGCTGCTGGCCGGCTAACCCTGGCTGAAAGCAGCATGTTCAATACTTGATTTCAGCATCTGCTCAGTTAATAGAGTGTCACTGAGAAGGAGAAAATCCAGAGAGATGGAGCAGCTTCACTGGGTGGCCAAGATGAGAGAGTTTGAAAAATGTCTCTTTGGTATTTCTCACTACTCTTGTCATAAAAAAAAATAGTGAATTTTGTAAAATTTCAAATAATATTACCAAATGTTTGTAGAAAATTATATAGGTGTTTCAATGGAAAGAAATTACCTGCATTAGTTTAAGAAACAATGACAACTATTAAAAATGAAAACAAAACTTTCACACAGGAAAATACCATAAAATACAATGACATCAACAGAGATATTATTGTTTACATTAAATTTTAAAATCCAATACTTAAAACTTGCAATTTTGTGACGTGCTTTTAAAACTCAAAAAAATATTCCCTGTTTTGTAATGTCACTACTACCCACTAAATTTCTCAAGTTTGAATATTCAAAATTATTTCTCTCTTTTACCTTATTTAAGTGCTCCTATTGGTTTTAGGGAGAGGGAATTCCTGGGAAGTGATTTTTATTTTCACTCTTCATGTATAAGTTATTAATCAGACATATATACATGAAATATCCTCTCTGATTTGCCAATAAAAACTTACCTTAAGATACCATTTAGAACCTGAATCAGACTGCATGGATGGCAAACTAAAGCGACAGTCACTTAATCCAATTAAGGTTTCTTTTTTTCTTGCTTACCGTGAATCTGGAGCAGATAGTCACTGCTGATGGTGATGTGGCCACTTTAAAATGTCAGGCTAAGGTCTTCATGAGTCTCTGGCTTTCCTTTTAGGGTGACGGTTTTAGCGTTCTTATCAGCATTGTAGAGAGGGTAAAAGGGAAAGCCCAACGGGTCAAAGAGGGCTTGCGCTGACGGAAACTTAATTCCTCTTATGGAGCTTATTTGGAAAAAGCCTTATCACAGGTACTTAGAAGAATTTTCTGGCTCATCTCTACCTTCAAGACAGTTTATGAAAGGTAGTTTTTTACTTGGACACATGGCTGCCCTCAACCAATCACACCTTGGTGGCTTTTGGAAAGACAACAATCAGTCACATATATTTTTAAATCATCAAAGCAGCAAAAATTAAAGAAAACATGTTACTTAGAAATATATTCTCATGATTTTTGTGTTTTTAATAATTCATATATTATTTTCATACAGTTTATTTACTGTCAGAGACTTCTAGAAGCCAAATGAGAAAATAAACATTAATTCAAGATACTTGTGATAAAGCCACTTAAATGAAAATATTTGTACATGCTACTTATTTAGAAGAATCCATGGGGAAATTGTTTTTACATTTTTCATATTTCTAGTTAGCAAGCTAGTTAAGCCTTTATGCTATACATGAGGAGGCATCATGTCAAATAAATAAACCCCAGAGCACCTCCAAAAATAAAATATTATAGTTAATCAGCTAACAAAGAAGATAAAATGAAAGCATAACATATACTTAATTTTTTTTTTTAAAGATTCAGAGAAAGGTGAAAACTACCAATAGGACAAACAGAAAACAGATAGCAACATGATAAATTTAAATCTTAAAATATCAGGAAGCATATTAAATACAGGGGTAGCAAAAGTAGCTTTATAGTTGTGAGTATGTGAAACACAGAATTTATTCTTGTATTATTTATTAATTATTGTATTATTTTCCATACAAACACTGTAAACCTACTTTTGCCCACCCCTGTATATGTGGTCTAAATGCCCCAATTGAAAGTCGGATTGGATTAAAAAATAAAAATAAAAAGCAAGACCCAACTACAGGCTGCCCAGACAAACCACTTTTATAAAGAAAAATGAGGTTTTTAACCTCATATACTTTAAAGTATAAAGACAGAAAAATATATACCTAGGTAACATGGATCACATGAAATCTAGAGTGGCTATATCCATATGAGACAAAGTAGATTACAGAGCAAAGGATATTACCTGGAAAAGCAAGGGTCATTTTCTAATGACAGCAGTTTCAACTCAACAACAGGACATAACAATTATAAATACTTATGTAACTAATAACAGAGATTCAAAATACCTGAAGCAAAACTTATAGACATTTAAGAATAGACAAATCTACAGTTAATGTTGGAGATCAACACCCATCTGACAATAATTAATTGATGATGTAGAAAAAAAACAGCAAAAATGGAGAAAAATGATCAGCCAACAAGGTCTATATGACACTTACAGAAGATTCTCCCAACAACGGCACGTCAATATTCTTTATAAGCGCACATGAAACATTTACCAAGATAGAATATTAGAAAAAGTTTGAAGTTAATTTAAAGAAAACCCCACCAAACATCTATATTGGAAAATAAGAACGGTCACAGGGGAAACGAGATGGCGGCGCAGGTAACAGCTGTACCCGCCGCCTCCTGCAACCACATCAGAATCACAACTAAAACACAGACCCACCGTCACCAGAGCCTCCTGAGACCCGGCTGCACAGAAGCCCCACAACCAGGGAGCTGAAGGAGCATCGAGACCGGGAGGAGGGGCGGGGACGCGGGCGGGTCGGGGCTGAATCAGAGACGAGGCCGCGAGCCCACACCCAGGAAGGAATCTCAGCGGCGGGGGTTTCCCAGAAGAGTGAGGGGTCGCAGCCCCACAGCAGCCCCCAGCCCAGGGCCCCAGGGCCGGGAAGAGACGTCCCCACAGCTTCGGGCTGTGAAACCAGCGGGGACTGTCCCTGAGGGTCACGGAGGCTGCGGGAGCCCCAGCAGCTCCTCTAAAGGGCCCGGCACGGACTCACTCGGACGCTCCCTCTGAGCCCAGCGCCGGGCAGCAGCCGGAAAGGACCCGGGACACTCGGGGGGGAACTAACCTGCCTGAGATCCAGGCGAGAGGCGGAGGGCGGCTTCCTCCCAGGCAGAAGGGCTGGCGGAGGCCATGGCTCCTGTGGCGAGTCCTCCCCGCACAGCCGGCAGGCAGGCGCCATGTTTGAGTCGCCAGCACCTGACTCGCACCTTTGGCCCCGCCCCGTGATTCCCGGAGGCCCCGCCCCCCCCACCTGCTGCTCATCCAGGACATTTCCAGGGGTTTTTCTGTGCAAGTGGCCTCTCGAGCCTCATGCTTAGGACTTTCCTAAAATCTCTCAAACAAGCAGCAGCTGCCCCATACGGCTTGATAAGCGGCCCCAGGCCTGGCACTAGCGGCAGCTGCACTGGCTCATAGCTGGGCCTCTCCTGGGCACCTCCAAGCCCAGCACAAGTAGCAGCCAACTACGGTTTGCTGAGTAGCTCATGCTGGGTGGCCCTGGGCAAGGCACTGGCACAGGCTGACTTTGCACCTCCCCAGAGGCCCCAGAGACAGTGCACCTGGTGGTGAGACTCGACCACGCTGGATTACAACCCTACCACATCCATGAGTGACACTCAAGGGGTGCACTTGGTGAACACCAAAGCTCCACTGAAGTCAATCCTGCTCCATAGGGGTGTCTCCAGCACAGCAGCTCTCTGGCTGTAGCAGTGGCTTGTCCTCATAGCCGATTGGCCCAGGGGTCAATTCCTCCCAGTGACGCCAACAGCAACCAAGGCTCAACTACAATAGGACAGAGCACACAGCCCACACAGGGGAGCACCTAGAAGGCCCAGCTCAGGGGACTGGGGAGGCTGAGCCACTGGACCCTACAGGACACCTACTACACAAAGCCACTCTACACATTCCAGGAAACATAGCAGCTCTACCTAATATATAGATGCAAACACCAGGAAGCAGCCAAAATGTGGAGGCAAAGAAACATGTCACAAAGGAAAGAACAGAAGAAATCTCTAGAAGAGGAACTAAATGAAATAGATCCAAGCAAGCCAATAGATACAGAGTTCAGAATTTTGTTTATAAGGATGCTCAACCATATTAGTAAGAGTTATACGAAAATAACTGAGAAAATCAATGAAATAATAAAGTACCAATTTGAAAGGAAGGCTACACAAACTGAAATGAAGAATAATTTACAGGGAATCAACAGTAGAGTAGAGGATGCTGAGAATCAAATCAGCAATTTGGAACATGAGGAAACAAAAAACACCCAACCAGAAGAGCAAAAGGAAAAAAGAATCCAGAAATTTGAAGATAGTTTAAGGAGCCTCTGGGACAACTTCAAGAGGCCCAACATTCATATTATTTGAATGCCAGAAGGAGAGGAAAGAGACCAAGAAATTGAAAACCTATTTGAAAAAATAATTACAGAAAACTTCCCCTACCTGGGGAAAGAAATAGGCTTATAAGTCTGGGAAGCACAGAGGGTCCCAAACAAGAAGAACCCAAAGAGGCCCACAGTAAGACACATTATAATTAAAATGTCAAAGGTTAAAGACAAAGAGAGAATCTTAAAAGCAGCAAGAGAAAAGCAATTAGTTACCTACAAGGGAGCACCCATACCACTGTCAGCTGATTTCTCTACAGAAACTTTGCAGGCCAGAAGGGAGTGGCAAGAAATATTCAAAGTGATGAAAAACATGGGACTACAACCAAGATTGCTCCACCCAGCAAAGCTATCATTTAGAATTGAAGGTCAGATAAAGAGCTTCACAGATAAGAAAAAGCTAAAGGAGTTCATCACCACCAGACCAGCACTACAGGAAATGTTGAAGGGTCTTCTTTAAGAAGAAGCTAACGAACAAAAGAATCTAACAAGCTAAATGGATCCAGAGACATTGACACATGCAACAGACGATCATATTTCAGAGGAAAGAGGGAAGAGGGGTGGAGGGTGGGAAGAGATTAACTAAAGAAGTTATATACATATATGCATAACCCATCGACACAGTCAATAACGAGGTGAAGCCCTGGGGAGGGGGTGGGAGCAAGGTGGAGGGGGTCAATTGGGGGGGAAAATGGGACACCTGTAATACTTTCAACAATAAAGATTAAAAAAAAAAAAAGGTCACATATATAAAAACTCAGCTTATACACATTAAGGGGCTAGAAGAAGAAGCAGAAATGAGACCCTGAGTAAGAAGATAAAAGGAAATAATGATCAGAGGGAAAACCAATGGAGCAGAATACACAAAACAGAAAATTAAAGAAAATCAAAAGTTAGTTCTTTCAGAAATTCAATAAAAATAATACTCTATCCACTCTCATCAGTAAAAGAGGATCATACAGAAATGATCAACATCAGGAATTAAAGAGAGATACAACTACAGATTCTACAGATACCAGAAGAATTTAAAAAAGGATTATTGTGGAGAACTCTGCTAGTACATTTGACAAGTTAAATAAAGTGAACAAATTTCTTGAAATACACAGAAAACCAAAGCTCACTCAAAAATAGTTAGATAGCCCTGGCTGGTGTGTTTCAGTGGTTAGAGCATAGGCCTGCACACCGAAGGTTCTAGGGTTTGATTCCTGGTCAAGGGCACTGTACCTGGGTTTCGGGGTTCACTCCCCACCCCAGTCAGGGCATGTGGGGAGGCAATGAGTCCGATGAGACACATTGATGCTTCTGTCTCTCTCCCTCCCTCCCTTCCACTTTCTCTGAAAAGCAATGGAAAAAAATATCAGGTGAGTATTAAAAAATAATAATAAATAACTAGATAACCTATTAAAGAAATTGTTTTTTCTAATTAAAATCTATCCCACTGAAAAACAAACAACCACAATAAAAAACCCCACCACCCCACCAAGCTTAGATGGCTTGGGAATTCTTCTAAACATTTAAGAAGAAAATAATACCAATTTTATACAGTTCATCCGGAAAAATAGAGAGGAGTGACTACTTCTAAACTTCTATTAGGTTAACATTATTCTGAAACTAAAACCAGATATAGACATTACAAGAAAAGAAAAGTATGGAAAAATATCCCTCAAGAACATAAATGCAAATGACTTAATCATCTAGTTAGAAAATTCAGTGGAATCTACAAAACAGCTACTGGAGCTATTAAGTGAGTTTAGCAACACTGAAAGAAAAGGTCAACATATAAAATCATTTATATTTCTTTTTACTAGCAATAAACAATCAGAAATGTAATGTAAAATACCAATAATGGTGCCAAATATATGCAATACTTAGCAGTAAATATGGAAAAAGTGTACAAGAACTATACAGTTAAAACTATAAATTTTTGCTAACAGAAATTATAGAAGTCCTAAAATAATGGAGCAATAAACCATGTTTGTGAAATCAACCACTCAATGTTAAGGTGTCAATTCTCTTCAAAATGATTTATAGTTCCAAAACAGCCCTAATCAATATTCCAGCAAGTTTTAGTATGGAAATTGATAAGTTCATTCTAAAATTTATATGGAAATAGAAGTACCTATAATCCCCACACTACTTTGACAAGGAAAAAGTTGGACAACTTACACTATGTGACTTTGAGACTTATTCTAAAATTACAGGAATCTACAGAGTGTTATGTTGGCACCAAGAGAGACAAATAGATCAATGGAAAAGAATAGAGTCCAGAAATAAACCAACAATGTGACTGGATTTATAAGTATCACCATGACAGCTGTCGACACATTTCTGAATCCTGTGCATGACTATGGGAAAGACAATTCCCAAGGAAATGACATCAAACCAACTGTTGTATAAATTTCTGAAGAGTGTAACGTTTCATTACTTAATGCAGACTAAAATTTAGAAAACAAGATGTAAAAGCTATAATTGTTTAAAAATATAATCCCAAGTTATCTCCATTTGATCCTGTCCTGAAAAGGAAAAAAATTTATTATAAAAAAAAAGAAATGTTTAATCTGTATTAAAACATACTCTCTGAAGTATTGTCATCTCATGTATATGACATATATAAATATATTTACATCTTTATGCTCAAGTGGATAAGTGTAAAAGCCTCAATCTTTTGCAGCTATTTCTGATGCAAAATTACACCCATGTGGCCCTGATGAAATTGAAATTGAAGGTGACTGTGTTCGTAAGTATCAGATTTTATTTTTAATAATGTATTTATAAACTAATAATTTCAATAGGATTTTAGGTTCTGTGACTTACTCTAGATGTTTAATTGTGCTAATATTTGACAACATCCCAGTCTAGTGGGTATCAAAAATAAAAATCACTTTATCATGCCTATAAGACATAGCAGTGGAATCAGCAAAGGTGCAGAGTTGGCCATGTTCATACCCTACAGACATGTATGTATATCGGTAGTCATTTTATGAGACAATTTGGCAGTTTATCTCAACAATCTTAAAAATCCACATGTATTTGTCCCTAGCGAATTGACTTCCAAAAATCTAGTTTAGAGAAATATTTAAAGAAGTGTGCAGGTATAATTTTTATAACAGCATTTTTCTAATAATATGAAACAATTGCAACTATCCAATAACTGCTGGTTGGTTCAATACATTTGATGTATCCATAATGATAAAATATTCTGTAAACAATATTAAAATGCAGGAATGCATTCTTTGATATTAGTAGATACTCATGGCATATTGTAACTAAGAAATCAGGTTAAGCACCACAATCTTATTTTTGTCTTCTAGGGATGATTGCATTTGTACCAAATAAGTCTTGAAAGATAAACAACAAAAGTGATAATGGTGGTCATAATTTTTCTTCTCTTTTCAATCTATAATTTTCATTTTCTAAGTTAAAATTTTTAAATTATTTCAAATATTAAGAAACCGCTTGCTATAATATCCCTCAAGACAAATCACTCTAAATAGATTGTCTAATAAAATTTATGATATCTTCCTAAAGGATGGGCAGAAATAAAAATTATTTATTGAAACATTAGCCTTCTCTGGGACCTGTTGTCCAAATGTGATATTCTAAATGAATGTAGGATTATTGACATATAATTAATATAAGTAACAAAGATTTTTTATGGTGAAATAAGCCATAATGACAAAACAAATTAGGTAGATTATATAATATTCAGATACCATGCCTAAAAATTAATATAACTATTATAATAATCCTCAAAATAAATACTCTGAGTTGCTTTTCTATGCCCCATTCCAGTTATAAATGGATTTTCCAGTCCTCTTTTCTAGCATTCTTTCAACAAGCTAGTATTTTGTCTGAAAGTCTCAGTGTACTTAGACCCTGTGATTTAAGTTCTTAAGAGAATAAAATAATATTTCTAATAATAGTAATTTTAACCATAAAGGTGTAATAGATTTGGATTATCTTTATCACACACATATGTTGTAGTAAAATCACTTTTCTCCCTTGAATGAGCAATAATTTAAGCTACCTGTTATGCTATTCAGAATGTTTATGCAATTAACTGGAAAAAATGCTATTCAAAATCATACGCAATTTGGGCAAGTAACACATGCATAAAAATGAGTCAAAAGTTAACAGGTAAAGCTTTATGATAAAATAGAGACTATATTAATGTAACACTTAATATATGCTAGTAGTAGAATTGGCAAAGCAGTAATACTTGTGCTTTTCCTTTTTATTGAATTTATTGGTGTGACATTGGTTAATAAGATTGCGTAGGTTTCAGGGGTACGATTCTACAATACATCATCTGTACATTGTATTGTGTGTTCATTACCCCAAGTCAAGTCTCCTTCCATCACCATTTATCCCCATTTTACCCTCTCCTACGTGCCCCAGTCCCCTTTCCCTCTGGTAATCACCACACTGTGGTCTGTCTAGGAATTATGCTTTTCAAGTGGAAATAATTTACATGTCATTTTTGAAATCTTTAAGTTTTTTTTAAACAAATTTTCTTTGATCTACACTGTTGTGAGCAATGATCAGCTCACCCAGATAGTTAATGCTATTTAAAATTGTGATTCAAAAGTTTTAATTTTTATGAGCTACTTACTTTTTCATCGTTTTTCACTTTATTCCTAACCATTATTTCTGCAAATAATTTTTCTCTGTTTAAAAAGAAATTCAACTTCTTTTTCCTAGTTTATTTAAGAAGAAATTTTAGCTCAAATACATTTTTTAAAATATCAGTACAGACTCATTACTAGTCTATTATTTCCTTCAAGACTTAATGAATGATTTGGTCTAATGTTTAAAATGTTTGGCAAAATATTTATTATTTAGATTAATTTGAAAACAATTGATTTGTTATTGGAATTTTGTAATCTGATCTCTAAAAAATAACCCTTTAAAATATTTGTAAGTACATAAGTTTCCCCCCTTCTCACATTTAGGCTAAGGTTTCTCAGAATTTTTCAAAATCTACATTATAGGGCTGAAAATTACTATTTTGATTATCAAAAAATAGCCATGTATACCATAGAAAAATATCTGTACATTTTAGGACATTCTAAAAATCTTTTAAAATTTATCACTCAGATATTTTTTTCTTTTCTAAAACAACAAAACAAATTTTAAAACTTATTTAGGAACATTTTAGATTCCCAGATTTCATCTTACAAATGCCAGAGATAAAAATTGTAAAACCTCCCTCCTGAGTTCCTGGAGGAATCTTCAAACATTTTGAACCTCAGAAAAATGAAAAGAATAAGGTTATTTTTCACTGGTATATTGCACTAAGACAGTGTAATCACTCCCATAAGAAACAGCTCTTTCAACCCAGAGTAATGAGGAGCTGAGTTATGAGTAAAACAGTAAGTCATCTGATTTTACATTATAGTGACTATTTTTCTTTATAACAAGAAATTATAATGTAAAAAACCTTAATTTTGTTTGTTTGTTATATATTTTAGAAAAGGTAATAGCTGAAAAGGAGGTAAATTAACTTTTTTGTTCAAGAGCTAGACTTTTCAAGGGTAGACATATTCAGCATACATTAATATAAGCTTGACTAGCTGATTAATTTCTCTGCTATCAATATTTATGTGCTTATGGATCAAAATAAGAATGTGCTACTTTGCTGATTGCTAGCGAATAATTATTTTTCTAAATGTATTTTATTTTCCCTTAATATAAATCCCTGAGTTACAGTCTTTGTCAGCTTTTCCCATAAGCCAGTCTCCATTTTTTTAAAATGCCCAACTAAAATTATGAATTTTCTCCCACCAGGTCAGCTGTCTGCCTCATTGCCACCACCACCTCCAGGAAGGCCCGAAGTTGTGGTGGAGCTGATTGAGTCCAGGGTTTTCTGTAGGTGTGCTTTTGATGTTTCCCCTACCAACAACTCAGTGGGATTTCTCATAGCGTGGTCTAGGCTTTCTGCTCAGGAAGTCAAAGAGGAGCTGAAGCAGGAGACCACAGTTCAGGCATTCTCTCTTTTAGAACTGGATGGCATAAATGTCAGACTCGGAGATAGGGTATGTTCAAAAGCAACCGCATTTTCTTCTCTTTTCCTTTCATGAATGTGTTAAATTGCAAAAATGATTTTTAAATCATATCCTAAAAATAGCTTTTGTCTCCATAAAAGAAAGCACTAATGTTTTTCTTTTTCTTTTTCCCTTGATTAATTCTGCCAACTCTAGTGATAACTGATGAGTCAGTAATCTTAGTAACTATGACTATCTGCTTCTAGCAATTTGCTGATTATTATAGGTGAAACCTTGTAATTTTATGTCCCTTTCTGGTCTTAAAATGATATACTTTTATTCTAGAAATAATATATCTTAATACATTTTCAATATATCTTAAATACAAAGTCTACTTTAATTTTGTTGAGGTTTGAGTAATATTTTATAAAGATAGAATTTTTCTCAATATTTAAGCAAGTTCTTAATTATTGTCTCTTAAGTGCTATATACCAAAAATTAAAATTAAGCACTTAAATATAATAATTTTCACATATTACCTCCATAATATTATTGCTAAATGATTATTTGTTAATATTTATAGATATTCTGTACGGCTTCCATCTTTTTCTTGGGGAAACCACATGTAAAAAGTTCAGCCATCGAAAGCCAAGAATTTTTTGCAGGCATTAAGGTATGTAGCAGTGGGGATGGATGAGAAAGATTATCCTTCTGGAACTGTGTTTTTCATACTGTGATTTGTGGATGCTGGTTACAGGACCTCATCACAGACTGATGTTGAGACCCAAGAGTCTGTATTTTTGAAAAATAACCTCAATAATTCTAATGCACAGCAAGTTTGAGGGCCCTGTTAATAAGGGCCCTGTTGGAATATACTTGCTTTCCCCCAAAAAAATAGTTCAAGTTAGAATAAAGCATAAGTTCTACCCTCATAATTTATTCTATTGTGTAAGTAAAAGCTAGAGTATCGATATTTAGTTATCATGTATTTTGGAAGACAGGTACCAGGTCAAGTACTATAGCCTCTGGCTAGAGTAGAATTGGCCCAGAAACCTGGACTTAGGAACTGCAAAAATTGTGCTATCTAAACAGGCAATATCTACGGTGACTGCTGGTAGCACTGGGCTTCAAGAACTGATGAGCTATTCTAGGTAATGGCAGAGAATCCAGAGCGGTGGGAGTGGAGCAGTACCAGGAGATCTAGGCAGGTGAGCACTGCGCACCCACTGAGGTCTCAGCCACGGCGCTGGAGTTTGACCTGGGCCCATCTCTAGTTCAAGAACAAGACTGGATAATTAATAGATTGTAAGAACAGGACTCAGAACCAGTACAAAGCCTGTTCTTAAATGAAGACCATTTATACACAACAGGGAGCAGGGAAGAGAACAAGAAGAATGAACTAGGTTGTCAGAATGACATAGTCACCGTGGGAGGGGAAGCAGAGCTCAGACCTTGTGAACACAGAACCTTTGGATCTCTATTGGTGAGAACTCAGTAGACTGTGAGGGCCAGTGGTCAGCCCTCAGGGACTGTTTCTGATTAGGCTAACAGCGAGAGTATTCTGAACTAAGAACTGTTTGTTTTGAAAGCTAACCAAGACCAGAGATTGTCTAAAAACTTCCTGCCTCAAAAAAGGATTCGCCTATGAACTAGGATAGGACCAGTCCTAGGTTTCAGTACTCAGCAACTCCAGCTGTGGAAAGCAGAGGCTGAGAAATAAGCTTAAAGTTGAGATATTTCAGGTAAAAATGATGTTTTGATTTATGTGTTAAAAATTATTTAGATTTCTAATTTATATCAGGGATAATATTAATCTCTAAGGACAAACAGACTCTTCCATTAGTGTGTCAGTAAACATTAGCAAAGCAATGGACGGATATAGGCATCCTTCTGTCTCCTCCATTCTCCAGCGCCCACCACAAAACCAGAATCACTGAGGCAGGCCCCAACCACTCTGACGACCGTGTGTTGGAAGACCAAATACCCAAACTCAGAGCAGTACAGCAACTCCATGTGTTCTTCTGTGTGTTGCTGATGTTTTTAAGGGCTTGGTTTTACTGATCTTATGTAATTAAAAAAAAATTCAAGTGTTTAAGTTATTACTAGCAGCTCATTTAGCAAAAGATGACCTGCTGAGAAAAAAACAAAAACAAAACCCCTTTAGAACTTATTATATCACAGAAATACATTCTGTTTTTACATGACTGCTTTACATATTTTCCCGTACCAGCTACAGCCTGAATCCAGCACTATATCAGAAGATGGAAAAGAATACCAGCTGAGGATAGAGAGCACAGTTCCTGTGGTTTGTTCTGAATTCAGTGAGCTTGATCAGGAATGCAAAATCTCATTAAAACTGAAAACTGTTGATCAAGGTAATATACTAAATCCATTCAATTTTATTATTAGATTTCAAAAATGACTAATGTTTTTCCCCCCTAGAATAAGTCACTGAAGCATACCCATATAATTCCTTGTGTTGCATGTTTACAGCAAATTATAGCTCAAGCATATTAATAATACTGAGCCAAAGGCATGATTGCCAGAGAAATCCACAGTGAAGTCCACGCTTATGCCGCCTGGGCCCAAAGGCTAAAAATAAACCCAACACAATACTGCACAGCAGCCTCCTCCTCGCCTCTTCCCCCTCTAGCTCTTCTTTTTTCTTCTCTCCTTCTCATCTTCCTTCCTCCTGTTACTCTTCTCTTTGCTTAGTTTTCAAAGATTGAATAACATTAAGATTTTCCAAATCGTGTGAGTCAGGGGAGATGTTATGCTGAAGGTTTACTCTTGTCCACCATGGATCTCATGCATTCTTTGCACTCCTCTCCCTAATGTAAGCTTATGTTTAAGATCCTTTAAAATTTCTATTTAAGTTACTAATTATATAGATTATATAATACATGGCCGCATACATGTCACTGTCACAGCCATGTACGCACCTGAAATCCTTCCACAGAACAAGATAAACTACGAGGGGCCGAACCATGTAGAGCAGTGATAGGGTTGGTTGGGTCCTTCTGCCCTCCTGTCTCTGAACTAGAGACCAAAGCAGGTAAGAAACACATAATTTAAAATATAACCTTTAAGAGAGGTTATAATTCTGTCAGCATAGATTTTCACCATAAGACATAACATTTTATTTAGTATATACACCAAATAAAATGTATCTAGGTCTTTATGTCTATATTATTTCTAATAAAATTAGAGAAACAAAAAGACAAAAATGTTATGGGAGAGAGAGAGGGGCTTATGGGGATGGTGCACCCAGGAAAAGAAACCAAGTGGAGGTAGAAAGAGGAACAAAGGCTAGTCCAAGATACTCTACAGTAAACAGGCTTAGTAGATAATGCCCGGCTACCCACCTAAACTTCAGGAGCACCATGAGCAGCACTATATTTTGAAAGACAGCCCACAAATATGAAATTAAACCCTCTGTCTCAGATGGTTTGACACAATTCTACTTCAAGCTACCTCTGAAAAGTATATTATGCAAATTTGGCTACAGGTTATGAGGCAAAATAATATAATTCAAAATTATATTAGACAAAGGTTTCCTTCAGTTACAAATAGAATTATTATATTTTGTTCTTTGCTCCATAGGCAAGGAAGCATCTTGAGGTTCTGAACATATTGAGACATTTGGGAGGTGAAAAGAGATAGAGTTTATTACTAGTGTGGAATTACCTTAATGTGTTTCAATTTTTCTATTTTTTTAAGATGATGAACCCTGCATCAATAATAATTGCTGTCACTCAATGGATAAAACATGAGTGCGAACCTAAGGACTGTGAAGACATACCTAGATCCAAGGCCCAATTCTTAGGCAGAAGAAAAAAATCAAATTATGCTACTCAGTGCTAGAATTACCAATTTTTTTTTACAGAAGCAAAGATCCACTTTATATATTGCTTTTTAATTTTATCCAGTGCGTATGTGTATAAAACCTTATTGGAAATAGTAATATGCACACACATATATATGTATATATTGAAGTTGACTAAGTATTTGTAAAGATCATGTAGAGTTCAACGACTTTGCTTTTATTTAGACAAAAATTACAACCATATTTTTAAAGTAAGAAAAAGTAATTTAAGAATAATCTCTCAATGTAATGTTCCATGTTAATCAACTGATTACACACTTTGGTATATTCCCTTAAAAAAATTCTCATTGTATTTTTTTATAACATAGGTAAAGAACAGCTAGGCTTAAATTTGGCACTGTCTTCCTGTCACGTGGACCTTCACCAGACACCGTCCTGTGCTAACGGAACCTGTAGCCATGCTCTTGTGTACTACACTGCGGTAACAGATTTTTCTCGAGATGGAAATAGGGTTACAGACATTATAGTGGAACCTATAGTTAATGAGGATTTCCTGTGGAACAGCTACATTCCAGACAGCATCCAGGTTGACAAATCACAAAAATACCTTTATAACTTAAGCCTTAAAAATGATATGTATAATTTATCACCATACCTTAAAAACTTTTCATTTCAAAAATTTTAAATGTTATTTCAATTTTTAAATTACTTTATTTTCAATAACTATGATAAAAATAATTAATTGAAAAGTTTTTAATTTGCTAAGCAATTTATTGTATGTCATTAAATAACAATTAATGATAATATTTACTGAAAATATTTTTGCTTTTAAGATCAGAGTAAAGGATGTCCCAACTGCTTACTGCTATTCATTTACTGACCCACATATAATTACATTTGATGGCAGGTAATTTCCTCTAAGTTTTTTCCTTTAATATTTTGTGTTTCTTTTGGATTTTGTTGTTTTTTTAAAAAAATTATATATATATATATATATATATATACATATATATATAGTTTTTATATATATATATAAAATGTTATTTTTCTCGTCCTATTCCCTGAAAGATTAAAAAGGTAGGCATGTATGGACATCACTGGCTTATTTCAAAATACTAACTTATTTGTGTGGAATGTTTTTCCTTTAAAATCTAGTTCTTAGTAAATATATTGATTAGCTGTGAGATGGAATTTGTAAAAATGAAGATTCTACAAATACAATAATTTCATCTTGACTATTTTTAATAATGATATTATTTGTTATAGAGATATATACGGTATTACATTTCTATGTGATACTGAGATAATCTTTAAGGTTTAAAGCAAGATGATTAAACAAACATGTGATAATTATTTAAAAATCTAATCCCTTCTAATTCATGGCAAGGATATTCAGGGGAAAATCTATCGCAGTCATCATGAATACTTGGATATCTGCCTCTGATCTTAAAGTAAAATAGACAAAATGACCAAAAAGAAATGTAAACTCTCTTACTATTAACATATGGATAGACGGATTTAAATTCAGTTTTACTGTTCTGGGGAATTCATGATTTTAAGATGTCCCTAAAAAATGATGTGAACACTTCAGTGTTGAATCAAAATCTTCTTCATGATGTGAGGTAATGTATTCTTTTTTAAAATTATAATGTGATCATTGTCAGTGAAATTATTCAATATTAGTGCATAGATGCACGTCCCCTCCAATAACGAATAATACTCTAAAAGTTTGCACAAGTATGAAAAGTTGTAGGAACTGATCCCACATGCAAGAATCCTTTATGGTCATAATTAAAAACTTAAAAGTTTTGCCCTAGCCAGTTTGACTCAGTGGTTAGAGAGTTGGCCCAAGGATGGACGGGTCCTGGGTTGGATTCCAGTCAAGGGCACGCACCTTGGTTGCAGGTTCAATCCCTGCCCCGGTCAGTGCGCATGCGGGACGCAACCAATCGATGTGTCTCTCTCACATCGATGTATCTCCCCACCCCCACCCCCTCTCCCCCTTCCACTCTCTCTGAAAAGCAATGGAAAAAATATATCCTCTGGTGAGGATTGGAAAAAAAACACAAAAAATACTTAGAAGTTTTAGTGGGGAAAAACTTCAGGAAAGCACAGTGGTGACTAATTTAATCCACTGTAATCCAACAAGATTAATTGTGCAACAACTAAGTGACAGACCATATTCTAAGTACAAGGGGGCATTGCAGTGATAAGACAGACAAGCCTACTCTACCCTCAAGGAGCTTACCTTTGAGGTATACACAGTTAATAAACAAAATATATAGTATATCTGAGAAAGATAGGTGTTATGAAGAAAACTAAAGCAGGGGCGGGAAGAGAAGACTGGAAGCAGGGGTTGACAGAGCAGTGCAAGGGTAGAAAACAGTGAGAGATTTAGGTGTTTATCGCTACGTGTTTCTTTCAGTGCTCTGCGAGAAAAAGCTCATGATCTATAAACCTATTAGACATGTAGATTTCTCATTCTTGCAGCAAAGTGTACTGAATGCATAAACTTAGCACACACTTTTGGTTTATAACATGCTGTTGGGGTGTTTTGTACCAATTCTTAATGCAGCTGACGTTTGTTAACGACAGGGTGTATGATAATTCCAAGACCGGGACGTTCGTGCTTTATAAGAGCCTGTCGCGTGACTTTGAAGTCCACGTACGTCAGTGGGACTGTGGGAGCCTTCACTACCCCGTGTCATGTAACTGCGGGTTTGTTGCCAAGGAAGAAAGCGATGTAGTTACTTTCGACATGTGCGGTGGTCAGCTGCGTGAGTCACGGCCGTACTTATTTCTAAAGAGCCGAGGTGAAACCAGCAATATCAAGATAAGCGAATCTTACTTAGGAAGGAAAGTCACAGTATGTATGATTATCATTAAAAGTATTGGTTTCTTTACAGATTTGGGATTTATTCTGAACTTTTTATATCTATTAAATTAAAAACTATCATTTTCAACATTAGGGTTTTGTTTTCAAGAAAATAACATTTAGATTAGCACTGATCTTAGGAGGAGTAAAACTTTTTTCACTTACCGCACACAAACGGACACAATTGTTAAAACTTTGTCAAATCTAAACTGCCTTATTTAAGATTTCGATATGATAATTTGGTGGGTTATTCATAAAAAATATTTTTGGCAGTGCCTAATAAATGGTATATTAGACAGAGGTTAAATATATAATTAAGAATAAATATTCAGGAATAGCTAGCCAATTTTTGAAATAACACAGGTGATTCTGCCTCAGGAATAGGCTCCTAGATACATGGAAGAGATTAGAAAATCAAGAAACATCGAAGATTGCATAGTTATTAAGATACATCACTAATGTATGATCAGAACGTCAATTAAACTGAGCAATTAAACAGGCAATTCATAAAAGAAGTAAAATTGATAAATATGTTCAAAAGTACAAATAACCAACAAAAATATAAAAACTTCAACTTCCCTAATAATCAAAGAAATGCAGATCACATATTTCTCATACAATATTGGCAAGAATAAGTAGTACAGCCTTTCCAGAGAACATATATATGTTGAACTTATGCATGACATTTTCCAAGAAGTTTTTTACTTCTGAAAACTTACCATAATAAAATAATTAAAGATGAGGAGAACCCCAGTAATGTTCATTGCATCTCTCCTTTTAAGAGGGAAATGTTACAATTAATTAATCAATGATGAATGAGAGAGTTTAATGGAAACCCTAAATATATATCAATGTCACATAATGAACACTTCATAGTCATTAAAGTTGTGGCACACATGTGTGGTTATTGACAGGAAAAGAAATTAATGAAATACAGGAGAGGCTTTTAAAGAATATGTGCCAAGATCCTAACATGAGCTACCTCAGATTGAGTAGTAATATGAGATTGATTTGCTATTAAAAGAATGTTCTGTGATGAACACTTACCATATTTTTCTAAATGCAATTTTTAAGTCTAAAAACATTAAAAGGGGAAGTACAGTCAGAAGAACAGACAGACATGTTGTATCTTCAGTGATTCTTAGAAGACAGAGGTTCTCAACACGTACATCCAAGCATCTGATCTGGGAGGGTGATGCTCCTGTGAGCAGGGTCACTGTTAGATGACGCAGGCTATTAGGACGATTCAACAGACCCCTGCTCTCATTCCCAGCTCCCCAAGTCATGTTCCAGTTATAATTGGGCTTCCGATTCTGTTTGCCTCCTGGCAGCAAGCAAATGCTGATGAGGAATATGTACCCTTGTGGAATTACATTTACATGTGTAAATCAATTACTCGGCAGTCTAAGTCAATATGAAATAATTACTACCAGAGACATTACTTGGTAAACATTATTCTCAACCTTTATGGCTGTTTTAATTGTATAAAATGTCTCACTTTAGTTTAAATGATTTAAAGAAAGAAGTTTGAACAAAATATCTCAATAAAAGGATCTATGCAGACATCAAATTTTAAGTCAGCAAAAAAAAGTAAAGGTGTAGTCTAAGAAAAATCAGTATTTTATTTTCCTTTTATATTGAGGGAATAAATAAATTTCTTATTTTTTTAAATGCTGTAATAGTTTTTTTTCTTCATCTATATTGAATAGTATTTTAAATGACTTACTTCTCTATTTCAGATCTGGTTTTCTTCTGGAGCATTTATCCGTGCCGATCTTAGTGAATGGGGCATGAGTCTAACAATCAGAGCCCCTAGTTTAGATTACAGAAACACTCTGGGACTCTGTGGCACCTTTGATGAAAACCCAGAAAATGATTTGCATGACAAAAATGGCATCAAAATTGATCAAACTTTTAATAATTGTGCTGCTTTTATTAATGAATGGAGGTAAGAAAGTAAATTATGTTCACTTGTTATTGTATTAATATTTGACTTAAAATAAGTGATGACTCAATATTCCGCTTTTTTTTTTTTTTGCAATACCTTACTGGGGGGACAGAGTGTTTTTGTCCAAATTACTGTTCTTTTCTCTTTTCCATCTGGAAGGATTTTGCCAGGAAAAAGCATGTTTGACACAAAGCCAATTTCTCTGCCATCGCCTGGAAAACGACCCTATTGCAGCTGCTCCTTGGACACAGCTTCACTGAATCATCTGGTCGGTGTCTCTCAATCAGACATCGATTCTGACTGCAAAGACCTCACACATATTAAATCCTCTCCCTTGATACCAGAACTAGATGTCACCTCTAAACATATTAATTCAGAAGCTCTTCTGAACAAGCATACATCTCAACAAGAAAACAGTTCGAATTTCTTTCCTCAAGAAAAAAAGCACATGAACCTAACCAAACTGGACTTCAATTTACAAAAACATCCAGAGAATGAGAAACAAGATGCACCAAAACCTTTGGACAACGGGACACACGCAGGGGACCAGGTTAGCCACAGCCAAGCAACAGGGTGGCGTGGACAAAACAGATGGAAACGGCAGAACTTTCATGAGTTTCTTCCTTCATTTGCCTTCCAAAGTCTCAGCCAGAGTGACCTGGAGGGGTTGACTTATTTTTTCCCCGAGGACCACGCTGAGGATGTCCAACGGGAGTTTCCCCCCACGTGGCCCACGCCCTCGGGCCTCTCGGAGCGCAGCGCCTTGGCGCTGTGTCAGCAGGCCCTGGCCAACTCCAGCATAGGGCGGCACTGCCTCGGCCTCCTCGGTGAGCGACTGCACAGTGCTGTGGAGATGTGCCTTAAGGATGTCCTCCTAAAAGATGACCTCAGCTGGGCAGACGCGGGGGTGGCCCTGTTAGAAAACGAATGTGAAAGGAGGATTTTGGAAGAGGGGAAATATAACACAGAAGAGTATGGCAGATGGATGGAAGACATTCTCTTGCTATTGAAATGCCCTAACTTATGCAGTGGCAACGGGCAGTGTATGCAGTGGGGATGCATGTGTTCCCCAGGCTTTAGGGCCTATGACTGCAGCGATTCACATGGTAAGGAATGCTCTTCGACTGTGACATTGTGAATATTTTTTTATTATGAAAATATCTTTATTCTTTTTTACCTTCAGTATTTTAGCAGGGTAACACTAGCCTGTAATTGCTATCAACATTAATTAAACCTGTATATTCAGGACTGGTGGTATCTGTAATATTTTTATTGGTTCAATGATAGTAAATAACACTTTTTTTTAATATCAGATCACTCTTAACATTTAGTAGTTTAATTAATGTCCTGAATAATATTTGGTGTAGACTTTGAAATATTATTTTACATGTTTTTAATTTGGGCATTGAAAATAATTAGTTTTGATCTGGAACTAAAGAAAATATGTCTTATTTTGTTATCTTTTCCAAAGACAAGGCTCCTGAAATTATAGAGCTTGAGAATGCTGGATTCTGTAATGTTCGAAAATACGATTGTATGGTGGTAAGAGTTTTTGGTCAAGGCTTCAAAGAATCACCTTCATTTAAATGTGAAGTTACTAAACTGCAGGTATGTTAATTACAGAGTTAAAAAGCAATTTAAGCCATGGACGGTTTTGCTCAGTGGTTAGAGCGTTGGCCCGTGGTCTGAAGGGGCACGTACCTTGGTCACAGGCTTGTTCCTGAGCCTTGGTCGGGGCCCCTGCGGGAGGCAACCAGTCAATGTGTCTCTCTCACATTGATGTTTCTCTCTCTCTCCCCCTTCCACTCTCTCTGAAAAGCAATGGAAAAAATATTCTTGGGTGAGGATTTTTAAAAAAAAAGAAAAACAATTAAGATTATGAGTTACTCAGATTAATTTTATTTTGGATTAATTTTGTGTATCAATTATCAACACAATCGCAAAGACGTCATATCCATATATGAACAGGAAAATAATTAAGTTGCTTAACCTTTAAGCTTCCATATTTGTTAACTCTAACTATTTTAAATAATTAAATAATTTTTATTGTGGTTTTGGCTCACTGTTTCAGTCATAATAAGAAATATCAAGGTTAATATATAAGCTTCTTAAAATGTAAACACATGAAGAATGGAGATCATTTTTAATATAAGACATCCTGCATGAATTATAGGATATAGAGATAGGAACAATTCCATTTGCAAACCACTCACCCTTATATTTCCCTGACTGTGAATTTCATACTGAAAAATTACAGAAAACAAAACAAAAAACAGTGTTTTTCTTTCTTGAGGCCACAAAAAAATGAACATGATCACTGAGTTTGCATATTTGTATATCAAATAGTACCTTATTTTTAAATGATAGTTATACTTTCTTTGATTCTTGATTATAGTATTAATAAAAATATGTTTTATTTGTCTATTTCCTCTGTTACCTCTTTTCTAAGACTATGCCCAGCCCATACAGATACTCACAAAATATTGATGACTACAAAAGGACTAAAACTCTGTTTATTCCTCATTTTGGGTAGGCTCCTCAAAACAGATGGGTGGAAATAATCCCTGCACTCCCAGTCATTGGCTAGAGTCTTATTTCAGCACACAAAAGCAAAAGATCCTGTATCCATCTAAGTGTAGGTATCATGACTACCCCGAGACAGTGCTGTCAATTCCCCTCTACTAGGAGGCAACTATCTGCTAGGCCAGACTGTATTCCCCTTAATTATGGAGATTTGTACTGAGGCCCACTCTCAGTACAAATGACCAAATCTTCAGCAAGATAGTTTCTACTAGCCACAGCATAGCATATCCTTGCCTGCCTTCCCTTTTCCTATTGACCTACAATACTGAAGTAGCAGTAGGCCCCATGACCATTTCTGAGTGATTGAAAGCATTCTACAGTCGTAAATTTTTAAAAAGTCTAAATCTAAATTTTGGCAATAAAATATATCCTTTTAGTTTTCTATGTGGTTACACTACTCAGAAAATTATTCTGCCTTTTCTTCTTTAGACAACATGGCATTTTCAACGCTGAAAAATAATTCTTAATGTGTAGGCTAAGCATGATATACCACTGAATTATTAAATAGTGTGAATTAGCTAGAATTTATTTAGTTTCAAGTTACAAAAATTTATGTGAACTAACTTGAGCAAAAATGTTTATCATGACATTATGTTTCTCACAGAATCAAGGGTAAGAATACATCTGAATTCTTAGGGAAAAACTTGAACTTGGGACTTGAACACTGTGAAGACTCAGCTTGTGTGTCTTGTGCATGTGTGTGATGTGCCTGTTGGTCTCAGTTCTGCTTTTCTCTGTCTGGGGACTTTGTTTCTCCATTTAATAGATACTGGCTTTCTCCACATAGTGAAAAACATGGCCACCAACAGCTCCATAGGTTTGTGTCTTGCTACTCAAGCCACCAGCAGTGGACTGGCCCAACGCCCTCTAGTACAGATTTAAAATATTTCAAGCAAATAAAATAAAATAAAATAGACTAACTGAAATGGCTCAACAATTAGCAAAAATCATTTATATGTGAAATAAAAAATGTAAGAATCAATTTAGGAAAATAAACATTAAGAAAAATATTTAAAAATAAAAAATAAAAAAAATATTTCAAGAAATCTCAGCGTTGGCTCGGCTTAGTTCACTTCCAGAGCAGTCAAGTGTAGTCAGGGAGGCATCTCATATAGGAGCAGGAGAGGTCCCATGGGAACGCGGTGATGGAGGGCCAAACGGGCAGTTTCAAGTAGAGGCAGAAAGCGGGAGCTTCTTCAGGAGAAATCAGGGAGTTGGTGGGCAGAAAATCAATCCACTGTGTGTCAACTGCACAGTCAAGTGTGCTTCCTCTGGCTACAAAAGTCATTACATAGCGATTCATTATGTATGGGCAATACTAGTAACTGCTTTGATTTGAACTGCAAGCAACGCATGAGTGATTAGAAGCAGTTTACATCAACTAAATATATATACATTTTAAAAATACATATATGTTTTTATTGATTTTTTAGAGAGAGAGGAAGGGATAGAGAGTTAGAAACATCAAGGAGAGAAAAACATCATCGATCGGCTGCCTCCTGCACGCCTCCTTCTGGGGATCAGCCCGCAACCTGGGCACGTCCCCTGACCTGGAATCGAACTGTGGCCTCTTGGTTCATGGGTCGACGCCCAACCACTGAGCCGCACTGACTGGGCAAGACGTATACATTTTTAATTATTCTGAAAGAAACTATCACTGTCACTTTTGTTTATTCAGTATATATTCCATTATAGCAAACATGTGTGTGTGTTTTAAATTTGTATTTTGATTGTATGTAATTGACTAGCAAACCTTTCCCAAGAGGTTGATTCCTTTCTCACTGTGCCTTCAGCACAATGGCAGTCAATGGGTCCTTGGAGAAGCCGCGCCTTCCCGTGCTGCGTTTCTAAACCGCAGAACGGCCGACTGTCAGCTGCCCGCCCCCACGGGTGAGAAGCCACTTGTGAAGTGGCAGTTAAAGGTACAAAAGAAAACATTTCCTCATGCTTATAAATAAGTAAACACATGGCACAATCCCACAGTTTATGAAGGCACGTTCAGAACAAGGTACCTTATTATAGAACCGCATCTTACAGGTATCTAATGACGGCTACAGGTTCAGTAATCCCAAAACGATGGTCATATACGATGGGGCGTGTCAAGTGTGCGGTCTCTATGGCAAGGACTCATGTACGGCAAAGGTATGTATCTTTTCACTTATTTTCACCATCTTCATGTGTCTTTATTTCCCATGCTGTTGGGGTATTAATGTAGTTTTTAAACCTTCGTGTCAGAAGTATTAATACAGAAAATCTTTTCTCAGGTTTATACAAGATTAATTAAAATTGTTACTCTGCCCATAACTCGTTTTATTTATTTATTTATTTATTTATTTATTTATTTATTTATTTATTTATTTATTTATCTTCATCTGTGGATATTTTTTCCATTGCTTTTCAGAGAGAGTGGAAGGGGGAGAGAGAGAAAAGAACATTGATGTGAGGGAAACACACCGATTGGTTGCCTCCCACATGTGCCTGGACGGGGGCTGGGGATCAAGGCTGCAACCAAGGTGTGTGCCCTTGGCTGGAAATGAACCCAGGACCCTTCAGTCCACAGGCCAATGCTCTAACCACTGAGCAAAACCTGCTAGGGCCCCATAACTCTTGTTTTAAATGGCAAGGAAGAGGTTTCTAACTTTAACATTTTAAAGTGGCAGGTTGTTTAATCCTAAAAAAAAACAACACACAAAAGAGGAGGTTCAGATTGCATTTGCATTCTTACATACATTGTTTTTAAAGTGATAATAATGATTTTTCAATAAGATACTGATTCGCAATTGCCTAATGCTCTTTGTGGCAAGTTTCATGCATTGCATAGAGTTTGCAGAAAGTGTAAGACTGGAGCTTTTATGGGGAATTTTTTTGTGTGTGTGGCAACTAAACTCATTGAACCATGCAAATACCTACCACTTGGATTAAAGAACAGCATAGCCTGACCTGAATCCTCACAGCCACACCCTCTTATCTATATCCAGTCTATGGGTTTATCAACAGATCTCCCTCACGTGTCAGTTGCTGATTTAACAGATGACATGGATCTAATACCATTTGATTCTTCAAAACTGAGGAGCAGATCAAATAATATTTATGTATATGAAAATTAAAAGTATTATTATTCTAAATTTTTTTTTCTTGATTAGCAATCAGATCCTATCAATAAGTTTCTCTTCTTTGAGAAGTTGATTTTTATTTTCCCTCAAATATTCCATTTCCACATGTCCTACAATAAGTACTTCTGAAATGTTATCTGTGGTTGTTTTATCCTATTGGGCTGTTTTGTTCTTATTTTTGTGCAATGTTCCGAGTGATGTCTTAGGTGATTTTCTAAAGTGAGCTAAGTTCTGCCTGGCTGATGTGGCTCAGCGGTTGAGCATCCACCTAGGATCCAGGAGATCCCAGTTTGATTCCCTGTCAGGGCACATGCCCGGGTTTCTGGCTCGATCCCCAGTAGGGGGCATGTGGGAGGGAGCCTATCAGTGACTCTCATCATTGATGTTTCAACTCTCTCTCTCTCCCCCTCTCCCTTCCTCTCTCTGAAATCATTAAAGACATATTTTAAAAAATAATTTAAAAAAGAAAGTGAGCTAAGTTTATTTATGCTGAACAACTTTTGGTCTTCCAAGATTAAAAATGATTGTTACATTGAATATTATTTCTGTGCACGTCAGCATCTCTTTCCACTATTTTGTGTAATATCCATTGTGATTTATGGATAATTATGCTATGGGTCTGATGTAGTTTTGCTGTGTACACAGGGCATAGTGGGCTCCTACAAGAAGAGAGGATAACTATAAACTAATGTGATTCTATAAGATGTGTTGGGCAAAAAGGTCTGTTTCATTTTTTTTATAGATAAAGCATTCCTAGCATGAATTTAGCAGTAAAAAAGACCAAAAAAAGAGATTTTCTTTCATGTATTGATAAGCTGTAAGTTATAATTCTGTACATACAACTATAAGTATTTTCTTATTTCCTCCACATTGATCCATTCCATAAGCATTAACACATAAAGGAAATTGTCTGTTTTCTAGCATGCATTTATGACTAGAAGATATGAAAAAAGATTTCCTGATCAAAAGATTTATAATAGAATTTCATTGGAATCATCAATATATATGCTGCTATTCTTCTTTGTACAGGTTTTTCCCCCTATTTACTATAGCTGTAACTTGATTGATGTTTTCCTTTAAATGTTTTTAAATTTTCCATTAGGAAAATGTTTGCATTATTGATGGACTCTGCTACATTGACGGGGCTAAACATCCTACCAGACCTTGTTTGATTTGTAGACCTAAACTTTCAAAATTTACTTGGTCATTTTTAGAAAGTAAGTTATTCTTTATTAATACAAATATTTCCTCTACAAAATATTTTTAAAGCGATTTTAAATCACAAGTTACATAAATGTGCTTAAGATGAACAATTGTATTTTAATTTAACTTCTTTCCTAACTGAATAATTTACTTTTCTAGAAGAAAATATAAGATACAATGTTTTTATTTTATATAATCTCTGTGATTCATACTATAATAGAGTACGGGCTTTTTATTTTAATATTTGATAAGGAAAGCAAATGTGAAATATTAATGGAAGAAATGGGGACGTTTAATTCAGCTACACACAATTTATGCAAGTCAAAAAACTACTGGCAAAATAGCCACTTATGCACCACTTAAGTAATAAAATGTCCATCAGTCAAGGTCCATGGGTTTAGCGGAGAGAGAACATTACTTTGACACCAAAGGTTTAAATCCTATTCTTAGCCTTTCCTCTTCTCAGTTATGTGACATGACATTTAACCACTTAAGTTCCAATAGCCATGCATTCATCACGTGTTAAATAGGATTATCTGGACTTGATAATCTATAAAGTACCTTCCAGACCCACCATTCTGTGACTCTCTGAGTATAATATTGGGTACAAATAATTTCTGGATTCTTTGTTCCACCCCAAAAATACTCTAAATTGTAGATATGTACTATATAATTTCTTTGCTTCCTTAAATACAGCTATGTGATTCCACCTGAGTGTTCTTCACATTCTTTTTACTCAGTCAAAAGACCAGGCATCACAAGATACAAGATATAATTACTCCCTGGCCCCATGTAATTTTATCTAAGGGAGTCCTAAAACCTTATATTTATACAGTGCTTTGTAATATCACTCTATATGTCATTGCATGTGTACATTTCATTACTATGTTAGATCATATGTCAGATGATTCATTGTTCAGATGCAAGACTCCTGGGATATTATGGGAAGACAATGGAAATTTGGGGAGAAATTTAGTGCAAGAGATAATTGGAAACAATATAACTTCTGAATTGGTGTCTATGTTGTTAATGGCTTTGACATAACTGATTCATCACAGACTCACAGTGTTCAAAGATATAATGGGTCTGGCAGTGTTATCTGTTCCAAACCCTTTGTATTGAGGGTGAAAAAATTAAAATCAGTAAATTGTATAAGAATATATATTCAAGGGCAGAATGGGAGCCAGAACTATTGTCTCTTAGCATCAGTGCTTTGCTAATGCAAAGTGTCTGCGCCCAGTGTAATGAGTTGAGGCTATTCTTTCTATTTACTAAGCATGTGGGCAAGAAAGGCGGACATTTTAAGATAAAAGACAACACAAAATATGTTTTAAATCCTTTCATGAGCAAAAGGAGAGCACTCCTTGTCCCCTAAAATAGCCACCATTCCAGTGTGTGAGCTCACTAGAAGGACTTCTGAGGAGGAAATTGGTAATGACTAAATGGCTCCCATTGGGGAGGCATGTACAGCATAGAAAATTCAGGGGAGCCAAATAAATAATCCACTCATGGACAGGAAGCGAGAAATAGAGGAAGGGAGATGTAAAGAGGGAAAGTAGGGCTGAAAAGGACAGATGGCAAACAAGAGCTAGTGGAAGAGCAAGCAATGAGACTGTCAACACTGAGTACTCTCAGACAGAAGAGAAGGTGCTTTCAGTCTGGGCAATGAAAATGTATTTTATGCTCTATTCAAGGTGTTTTCAAACTCTCATAGCAAAGTCTGAAATTTGTACCTGTCAGTTACTTTTACATTTTCTACGAATGGAATTGATTTATTCACAATGTTTAAAAAAAAAAAGTGAAGGCAGGTAATAGAAATTTTACAGAGTTCAAACTTGATCAAAATGCTTGTCTCAATGGGCTCTCTGTATCAAAATTTTCCTTTTCTACACAGGTATAAAAGTAATTGTTTTCTCTGTTACAGACAACCAACCCCCAATGATCCAAATACAGCAAGACAAATTACAGACATTTTATGGGGAAAACTTTGTGTACCAGCTCATGGCCTTGGATCCAGAAGGCTCTGACATCCATTTTACCTTGTACTCTGGTCCTGAAGGAGCAAATGTTTCCTCTGCAGGACTTCTTATGTGGAAAGCAGAGTCACGAACTCCCCGGCCATTCACTCTACACATTAGCGATGACTGCAATGCTGAAACTAAAGTCACAATTGAGGTATTTTTTATAATTGCATAAATGTAACTCAATTAATTAACAATATTAAAAACTTTATTATAAATTTGAAATACAATTTATATTGCTAATTTATGAAGAGTAAATTATTAAACATTTCATGAAAAATAAAACTGCCAAAATTTTGACTATTTTGTAAGAATTTAAAACCTTCTGGAGAGTCTCAAGTCTAGAGCACAGATCTACATTACTAACTCCTAAACCATTTTCTCGGCACTGAACTATGACAAGGATAGAGAACTCATTCATGTCCATCTTTGTGAAAGACCTGTGATTAATGTAAGATTGATACCTGTCAACAAAAGGTCACTGCCATCCATCTAATGCCAATAGGAGTCCCCAATCCATAGGGTGGTAAAAGGAGACACTTTATTCAGGTAAACAGTTTGCAGACCAGGAAAACACAGCATGCAGAAGAATCTGAAAGTGCTCTCTGCCAGACAAGGGAAGGTCACTTTTGTAAGGTAAGTCGTTGTCCCCGCCCCCATTGGTTCCATTCTATGCAAACACTGAATCCAAATTTGCCCAGTCTGATTGGCTCAAATAGCACTGCCCTGATTGGTCAGAACCATGTGTTCTGATTGGTCATTATGGAGCAGCTCTGATTGGTCAGGAAAGATGAAAATGAGGCTATAGCTGTGCAATTCTGATTGACCAGGGCTGGTCTCAGTTCACTGGGTGAAAAATGATTCCAGGAACTCGCTTGTAAGGCTCAGCTCAGATGGCAGGAGCTCAGTGCTGGAGGCTAGCAAGTCAGTCTGCAATTTTTTCCCTGAAATGCAATGTGCACAGGAGTCCTCTACCCACAGTGGGGTCTCCATTCTGGTTATGAATTTGAGTCCATTTAACTGCAAGAAGCCCTTCTTGGCAGGTTATTCCTTCTAGGGGTCAACATACCTTTTTCCTTCAGGTGAAGGAATTTTAGATGTTGAATTATAAATCAGAAATATAAATATAAGCTTTGAAATAACTAATTGTGAGTTATATTTTCTCATTTAAATTGATTATTATTTCGATTATATCAGTTGTAAGCTCCCAATACTGTTTTTTGTGCTCTATATTTGCTCAAAACTTGAGACACACTTTCACACAGTAGTGTTATGAAGGGCAGTTTGCACTATGTCAGTGAAACATGGTAATTCAAGTGTTTGCTTACTCTCTAGATTGATGACTACCAGCTTTCCACCTTAAAGATTTTTTTTTCTAGTTCTGCTTGCATTACAGAAAATTGATCATCATGTAACTTTAAAAAAATATATTTCTAACATTTATATTTGGCTATGCTCTTGAGAATGGGCATAATTGCCTTATTAAACTATTTTTAAATACTATTGTATATTAAATATACATATATTTGCAAAAATGCATGATCTGGTCCTACTCGCACACAAACATACATTCCTATCATGATTTCTGGGATGTAAACTGAAGATGACTTAATTGCAAATAAAGCATTTTTTTTGTTGTTTCTTTTTCAGTTGACTGTAAAGTCTTGTGATTGTTTGAATGGTGGATCATGTGTGTCTGATACAAAATTTCCTCCAGGAAGTGGAGCATATATGTGTGTCTGCTTGCCTGGCTTCCAGGGCAGTCTTTGTGAAGTAGATGTCACTGAGTGCCAATCAAATCCCTGCGGCCTTGGTAAATGTGTTAGTGGTTTTCACAGTTATTCCTGTGATTGTCCACCTGAGCTCAAAGGTAAGTTTGGGTTCCTCATGAACAAAATTAGTATATGAACAAATAAGAAAGAAAAGCTCCTTGGAAACTTCATGTACAGATTACTCAAGCAAATGTATTATCTTAAATATTTTAACATACATTTAAAAATTCTAGTAAAAGTCATCACAAATAAATTTGTTATCCATATTTCCTATTCATTATAAATTGCTTATATGTGTACTATTACAATTTTGCCCATTTTTATCATTTCAATAGAAATATTCTGTTTTTACATCATGTTTTGCATGTTTCTTAACATTTCTATCTGTATTTGGTAGGTAGAAATGTATTAACACATATTACTATTAAAATATAATATGGAATAAAGAAACTTGCCATGGGAAATATAAAAATTTTCATTCAAGAGAGGTTTTATTAATTTATTAACTTGGAAATATCATGGTATAAAATTAGAGTTGAAGTAAATTGAAATGTTAACATATTTGTTAACTCATTAATGGTCCTTAAATATCTGATTTCAGAGACCCCAAAGAAGTATATAACTGACAATCTTTAACCTCCCAAGGCTTTTTAAAAACTCCTACCATATTTAATTTAATTTAAATAGATGTAAGTATTAAATGAGTAAATATGAAGTTATTGAGCTGATATTTCCCTTGAAGGCATCTACTTAATATTATAATAGGACTAAGAAGGTGCTTTCTGGTTTTCTTCAGCTTTTTAAAAGAACAATTTTAACATTTGGGACTCTTATGTTACACACTACACTTGCAATAATTCAAATATTGATTGCCTCATGAGTTTTTACTATAAGAGTTACCACCCATTGATTACTATAAATTCATTCATTTAAAACAGTAGTTACAAAGAGCAACACTTCACCTCAAAGCATTTTATTGAGGAAAGACTGACTGTCCTGGCATAGTAAAATGTTCATAGGTTTTCACAGCCAGTGCAATAACTGGACTGAATAAGTTGTCCTTAAGCTAAGCAGGCAACCATTCTAATAACTGTTGTTGTTTTTTAAAAATCACTGAATTTTTAAACAAAGTTTAAATTACTACTATAATATGGTAATTTTTTGCCTTAAAATATTAATGGTGCATATATGTGTGTCTGCTTGCCTGGCTTCCAGGGCAGTCAAATAGATGTGAAGTAGATGTCACTGAGTGCCAATACTAAAGTCTTCTTATTTAACTGAAGGGTCTGGTTTAATGTTACATAGAATCTAATTAATGACTTTATCTTTAATTATATAGTAAATTATTTAACCAGTATACTTCCTCTTCTTAACGTATACCAACCTTTTTGGAGTTCGGAGGACATACATAAAGGGTAAAAGAAATCAAATAATGAGCACTTGATTGGACATATATTGGTTTTCAAATTAAATAATTTGAACTCTCAATCTATATTTCATTTAGGCAAAAATTGCGAGGAAGATGTTAATGAGTGTGAATCCAGGCCTTGCTTCCCAGGAGTAGAGTGCCTCAACACCTTTGCTTCATATCATTGTGGTTCATGTCCTAAAGGATTTTATGGGGATGGAAAAATTTGTCATGGTAAAAGTCCCTATTTTCTGCCATAAATGTTTTTTGCTGAATTTAATTAATGCAAATCACTCAGTTCCATTCTCCTTTTTACTCATGCATTTATTCAGTATATATGCATTAACTCGTATGCTTTGAGCTAGATGCAGAGAACGCAAAAATACAATGGGGCAAAAATAGGTTTATAGTTGTGAGTACATAAAACACAGTTTATTCTTGTATTATTATTTATTAATTATTATATTATTCTCCATAGGAAGAACTGCAAACCTGCTTTTGCCCCATACTGCATATAAGCGATGTCCTCTGACGTGAGGGGTTAGAGTATAACAACACGGAACATGACATGTGATCACGTAGTGCGATACGGCGCTCTGTGTCTTTTGATAGAAGTGCATAGAGAGAACAGCAGGGGTACCAGCCAGGGGATCGTGTCCACCTGGAGGGATGCTGGAAAGTTTCCAAAAGGCAGTGTCTTCCTGTCCTCCCTCCTGCCTTCCCTCTGAGACCTGTCCGTCTGTCTCATGCTTCCATGTCTGCGGTCCTGTCTTGTTCTTCAATTTATTTTCTTCCTTAGATTCCACATATAAGTGAGATCATGTGACATTTGTCTTTCTCGGACTGGCTTATTTCTCTTAGCATAATATTCTCCAGGTCCATCCATGCTGTGCCAAAGGGTAAGAGAATATATATGCACAGCCCATGGACACAGACAATAGACAGGGGAAGAACTGGGGAGTGGTGGGGGGTGGGGGGAGGGGTAAAGGGGAGAAAATGGGGGACATCTGTAATACTTTCAACAATAAAATAAATTTTTAAAAAATGTCTGGGGATTCATAAAAAAAAATTTTAAAAAATGCAGTGTCACTACAACTAAATCTGATGTTTTGGATCCAGAAAGAGAAAGGCATCCTAAGTAGAGAAAACAGCAGGGGCAAAGGTACAGAGGCGTCACACACAAACGTCCCAGCACACCTTGGGCACTGTGAGTAATTTGGTATGCCCGAAGTATGGGAGAAGGGAGGGCGCTACAGGGGTTGAAGCTAGAGAGGCAGCCAGTATCTGGACCACTAAGACACTGAGAAACAGGATAAGGTTTACACTTGAGAAAGGCTATTTAAGAGCAGTATAGAGGATGGACCACTTGCGGTCAAGAGCTGTGTAAGTCTGAAGATGGAAAGAAGGGTTAAGACAATATCACAAACATATAGGAGAGACATGAAGATATTCTGATCTAAGTGAGGGAACAACACTAAAGAAGAAAACTGATAATACTTGGTCAGTGACTGAAATCAGGAGTGGGTCTTTAATTTCATCAAATGGTTTTTCAGTATCATTTATTAAGTTGCTATGATTTCCTTTAACATTTCCTTAGACTAACTTATTCAGAATGTTTTGGTGTATCAAATTACATTTTTAACATTATTTTAAATTATTTTCTTCATTAATATCCTAATGTGACTATGTAATGTAATTACATTAATAGAGATGCAAGTCTATTTAATCCCAATGCAGAAATATAGAACCACACTGCTACATTTGATTTACTAGTATTTTAATTGTTTATGCATATTTAAAAATAATATTTAGTATAGGATTATGCCACTCTGATCAAATGTCTGTAAAACTTTTCATCTCTTTCTGTGCATTGCAACAATTTTGTAAAATATTCTTTCCTTGGTTATTTGGTTAAAGTCTTCCCATTAGATCATCTGTCCTGACTTTGTTTTGAGAGGTGATTTCAGATTATTTTCTGTTTCTTTCATGGTAATTATTATATCAACTACTCAATCACTTTTCCAGTCAATTTAATCATTTATATTTTGGGGGGGAAAAATCATGTTTTTCATCAAGATTTCAAATTCTTAGTTTAAAATCACATCTAGTATTCTTGTATAATTTAAAATTTTCCTTATATTTATAGCTTTTTCTCTTTTATCTCCAAAGTTGTTTAGTTTTATCTTCCCACTGTTTTTATCTGGACAGAGCTTGCCAAAGGTTATCTATTTGTTTTTGTTTTTTTATATACTCATTTAGATTTACTTCTCTGTTGTCTGTTCATAACTCCTATTTGACTTGTTGTTGATTTGTAATAGTAATTTGCATCACATGTTCATGAAATTATCTTATTTCAGTGGCTTACCTTTATGTTGTCTTTTTATGCAGAAATATTAAAATTTTATGTAGTCAAATACAGGTATCTTTTATTACAATTTTTATTTATAGCTTCCATTTTCAAGTATTTAACTTCCAAGTTATGCATATAATCTTTTCAATTTTCTTATAGCTATTTATTACTTTGTATTATTTTATATTTTACATTATAATGTCCATCTGGAATTTATGTTATGAGCTAGAGACCCAATATTTTTTCTTTGGGATAAATAAGCAGTTATGTATTATCACTCATTAAAATAAGCCATTCTTTCACACTGAATTTAAATACCATGCTTTTTATATTAAATTCACATATACACTGAGATACATTTCTGAGCTTTCTATTATGTTTTTATTACCTGATGGTCTTTTTCTATGCCAATAATGCATTATTTTGATTAGTATGGCTTTATAACACACTTTAATATTGCTAAGGTAAATAGCCCCTCACAATTCTTCTACTTTGTAATTTTTCAATATTTCTAATGCATACTTTAACATGAACCCTAAGATCATTATAATAAATTTCAAGAGAAAACAATGTATTTTACTAACGTGCATTTGCTAATATGTACTCCTCCCTTGATTTCTTCTGCTATATTTTTCATAATCTGGAATTCCAATTTTTCTCTACTTTTTCCTTCAATTCTAACACCAAAAACTCTCCTAAGAAGGTGATTCCTTTGAAGCAGTTTGGGTCAGGAAGAAGCCGTCCTTCAGTGTAGAAAGGCTGGGGAAGACACGCTAACTTGTCTTAGATTTTTAATCAGTTCACCCAAGGATTGATCCAGGGTCCTCTTGACCTTTGTACTGCGATGACTGCTTGGCCCTTACTTTTGTTTCGGGCTACATTTGGTATACTCTTGTTTCTCTATTAGTCTGAACCCCTATGCTTTCTGTGTTTTACGAAGTCCTCAAAATTACCAAAAATCTTTCATTGCCCTTGTTTTTGTTTGTCAGTTATGTTAAGGATTATTTTTTATTGTTGTTTTTGTTTGTTTTCTTCTGTCTTTTCCTGGTTTTGATTTGTTTTCCCCTTTTTTCATATTGTAAGGGATTTGAGAAGAGCTGTGCATGAAGACAATGGAAAAATTAATTCTGAACTGACAGTAGAAAATATAAAAGGGAAACATGTCTAATCACTGCTTAAAATTATCCAATATTAGATTTTTCCATACCAAAGAAACTTTTTAAAAGAGTTACTGGATAAGCAAAATAAAGTACCTTGGAAGAGAGAAAAAATGATGTCCCCTCCCCCTTAAAAAGAACACGCACAAATGTTTAATTGGTAAAATGATTAGAGCCACGGTGTTTTGTCTCTCCACAACATAGCATTTATGTAATTATCAATTAATTTTCATATAAGCATTCCATTTCTGTCCTCGCTTTACCAGGCAAAATAAGCTGTTCACTATTCCATGGTCCTATCGGTTCCATAGCTGTCACTCTTACAGTAATCAAAGGTCATTAACATGAGTTGCTGGCATGTCTGTATCCTTGACAACACCAAGTTTCTTGGGGATGGAGCTGTGCTTTCTTTTGCTTTGAGTCTCATGTATTAGGTGGTAATAAATGTTTGTTGACTATTTCTAACTCTTCATAAAATTATTAGTTATTATTCTTTAATTGTTATAGCATTTAACATTCTGTGGTACCTTGTTTAGTCCAATAGATTTTAAGTTTCTTGAAGGCAGGAGTTGTGGGATGACTCCTCATTACTGCACGGTTCCTAGTATACTGTATACATGCAATAGATATTAAATAAAGGAATGAATTACTTAATATTAAGTACTGTGGGTAGAGCAGACCCTTAATAAATATTATTGACTAACACTTCTTTTTTTTTTTTAGATGTAAATTTTCAGTCACCGTCAACAGAGCACTTACTAAATGGTGCAAGTTTTACCCACAGTCCAGCTACTATCAAAACCAGTGACATCTCCTACTTCTCATTAAAATCAGTTACAACTCGAATGAAAAATTCGAAGGCAATTTCTCATCAGATATCAGGGGTGAAACACGTGGCTCACACTCTGAGCACAGATCTCAGTCTGGGGGAGTTAGAAGTTCCCATGCACAACCACCGGTCTATAAGTATTAACCCAAACCGCCCCAGCGAGGGAGTGAAGGGCGCTGCCCAGGGCACCATCCAAACAGAGGCAAGAGGATCTAGCTCTCCAATTTACAAGCCTGCCCAAGGCTACGCACAGCATACGGGTGGGTTTGCAGCATCCGTTATTAGAGCCATCACTGTTTTGCCAGAAAAGCCCGAGTCCACCAAAATAGCAAGGTGTGCAGAATCGCCTTGCTTTGTGGGCGCTTCCTGTGTGCCAGCCACAGGCGGCCACTTCCCATGCGGCCGCTGCCCCCTTGGATATTTCGGAGATGGTATCAGTTGCAGAGGTAGTGTGAAAACTCTTCAGAAGGTTCAAAGAAAACTGTCTAGTTCGCATTAAAGTAATTACGAAGATGTTTTCTATTTATTAATTTCTATTTACTCCATATTTTTTTCACACTTAGAAAAATTAACATGGGAGTTTCTGGGTTATTTTTTTAAATAACATTATTATTAAACAGAATTATCACTATCTAATATATTTACTGAGTACCTACTGTGTTCCATGGTCTGTGGAAACATTATCAATTCTGTCATGTAATCTACAAGGACCCCACAAACGGGGTGTTGTTTTCTCATGATACAGATGAGAAAGCAGAGCGTTGGGGGCTAACCCACTTCCCTAGAGTTAAGCAGCTGCAGAGATGAAATAAGGGTGTGAACAGCACTGTGGGCTGGGTTCGTTTCAGTTCACGGTAGGCATATGGCCCTTTCAATGACTAATTCTGGAGTATTTGCTTATTTGTATAAACTAGGCTTCTCTGTAATTCCTCCAGCTCTCAAGAATAAAACAAGTTGGGCATCACATTAATTCTGAAAAAGTGTTTACTTTGCACAATTAGCAGCATTGTTTTCTCTGATTCAAATCATATTTTTGGCTTGGACAACATGGAAGCTATTTTTTGTTATTGTTGTTTGGTTTTGATTTGCTTGAGACCTACTGAAACAATAACACTGTTGGAGTAGTCCTTTGTTCTCAGTATCCCGAAAGGAACTCTTGTTTTGTTATATTTTGTTTTCTGTAGGAGTAATGGTAGTAATAATCTTCAATAATTGCATGTGTATAATACAAAACCTATTTTATTAACAAATAAAGCAAAACAGCCTCATGTATTTCAGTCACCTCAGAAGTGTTAAATGCCTAATAGAATATATCAGGTAATTATAGAAGCTTAAGGAGTACAAGCCTGCAAGTTTATTATGTATCCCTGGTATCTTGCTCTTTGAAATTTTGATTATCCTTGCCATTCACGAACATTCACCTGATTAGTATGTGACACCTCCTTGCCCTCTGGAAAAGACTGTAATCCCATTTATGGTTAGCAGCCATCTCTAACATCAGGTTTTGTTATGGGAGGAATTACCCATGTGATTCTTCTTTCTTACCCTTTTCATCATTTTCCTGTCAGTCTAGTAGTAAAACAAATATAAGGGGGGAAAGGATCTCATGGATAAATGTAGTGGTTATTATTTAGTAACAGTATCGAAATTTTCAAATTCCAGAGAATTTTACTTTTATTATAACTAAGTCAATGGGCAACATGTACATACTGTGTCAACAACTCAGCCTTTTATCCTTGATTTTTGCAGCCATTTGTAGACACCCATGTGGAAAAGGGAGGGAGTATGTTGCCCCAAACATATGCAAATGTAAACCTGGCTACACTGGTTCTAACTGCCAGACTGGTAGGTATAGCACTCCTTAGTTTGCAGAATTAATTTAATTGATAATTGATATTTCTAACCGTGAGCTTTATTTTATACAGCTATATGCCATCCTGATTGTAAAAACCATGGAAAATGTATTAAACCTAACATTTGTGAATGTCCGCCAGGACACGGTGGAGCAACCTGTGATGAAGGTGGTAATTCAAGTTAAAAATAAAATAAAACAATTTTAAAAAAACATTTTTAAAGATAGTTTTACTGTATACATACTAACATATATTCATTAATGCTGGTGAGGGAGTCAAAATTTTTAATGTTTATTTAAAATAATCTATTTGAAGATTTTAAAAACTTAAATGTCTAAAATCAGAAATCCAGCCCTAGCAGGTTTTGCTCAGTGGTTAGAGCATCAGCCTGGGGACTAAAGGGTCCCGGGTTTGATTCCAGCGAAGGGCAAGTGCCTCAGTTACAGGCTCGATCCCTGGCTCCCCGGTTGGGGCGCGTGCAGGAGACAACCAATCAATGTGTCTCTCTCACGTTGATGTTTCTTTCTCTCTCTCCTCCCCTTCTACTCTCTCTGAAAAAGCAATGGAAAAAACAGTCCTCAGCTGAGAATTAAAAAACACACACCCAGAAATCCAAAGAGCAATAGCTTATTTGTCCTTGGTAAAATTATCTTCAGAAACATTTTTTTGAGATTTAGTTATAAGTTGCCATATCCTTACAGATATTTTACCTTCAAGCAAAGGACACCTGATTATTGAATGACTTGTAAAACATGGTTCCAAAGAACTGTGAAATACCAAACAATTAGAAGATGTCAGGTAGTAAGAAGAAATCTAAAAAGCAATTTTTAAAAAACATGTCTATAAACACATAATTTCATTGTTCTGGTTGAAATCTTAAGTGGAGAGTTTATAAAATGGTATTCCTAAAGTGGATAATATTTTTAAAACATTGTTATTTTGAAAATAATACTTTTAAAGAATATATGTTGGTAGATGATACTATTAGTGAACCCCACAGAACCAAATTTCATAGTAAAAGAGAATTGAGTTTATTATAATTTGCTCTTACAAGAAACTTTTATTGTGGCTGTCCTTCATAAACATAAACTGACTTTGAAACATTGCGAGCTGACTTAATAACATAATCTGTGTCTGCAGAATACTGTAGCCCTCCTTGTCAACACGGTGGCACCTGCTTGGCTGGAAATCTCTGTACTTGTCCTTATGGTTTTGTGGGACCAAGGTGTGAAACAAGTAAGCAAAGCTCTCTGGGATCTCGTATAATGAAATTGTTTCTTTGAACAGTTTATGACTTTAATTCTAGCTGATATAAACCAAAACCCTGAGTAAAAACCACACACTCATGATTCATTAAGACAGTTAAGATTCTGCATACTGCTGGGAGTGCTGGGTGCCAATACTAAGATAAAGGAGTTTCTTCTTAGAAGCAACTCTCTTGTTTACCTTATCCATGACCATTTCTTCATTTTTATTTTTTTTTGAGACAACAAGAATTCAGTTTGTTGAACTGCCCATAAATTTATCTCATTTAATTTATACCTGTGATTACTTTCATTAGTAAGTAATAATTCTTTCAAATGGCCATTTCTTGTTTAACATTCAGCTCAATGGTTTTCTACTTTTCCCATCTCAGTGGGCAAAAAAATAAATAAAAATAATTGAATGTGGCCCTAGACAGTTCTGTTCAGTGGTTAGAGTGTCAGCCCGTGGACTGAAGGGTCCCAGGTTCGATTCTGGCCAAGGATATGTACCTCGGTTGCAGGCTCGATCCCCAGCCCCAGTCGAGGCCCATGTGGGAGGCAACCAATCGATGTTTCTCTCTCTCTCCCTCCCTCTTTCCCCCTTCCATTCTCTCTGAAAAAGCAATGGAAAAAATATCCTCAGGCAAGGATAAAAACAACAAAACTGAATGTGAGAATGGGGGACCATTTAAAGCCAAAGGATAAATTATTTTTATCTTTCCGTCTGATCTTATTAATTAGAAGATGTAATAGTCAGGTAATAACCAATAATATGACCAATTCCAAGCCTAATCTACTTTTCTTTTATTTTTGTCCTATGATCTTAGTGGTTTGTAACAGGCACTGTGAAAATGGAGGTGAATGCCTTACACCAGATGTTTGCCAGTGCAAGCCTGGCTGGTATGGACCCACCTGCAGTGCAGGTAAAATCAAAAATATTTTTAATAAATGTCAGTTAAAAGAAATTTTATTTTATTTTTTATTATTATTATTTTTTAATTTTCATCCAAGGACATGGTTAGAGAGGAAGGGGGAGAGAGAGAGAAAAACATCGAGAGGTTGCCTCCCATACCAGCCCTGAACTGTGACGGGAATCGAACCCGCAGACCTTCCAGTGTGCGGGAAGACGCTCCAACCAAGAGCCACACTGGTCAGGGCCAGATATATTTTTTAAAACCTATCTTTCATCTTAATTCTTTTTCTTCTTGTATTAGACCATAAACTGTATAAGAGCTTTAATAGTATCCAACCCAACCAATCCTTTTGTTTTTAATGGTGGAGACAGATCAGTGTAGTATCTTCTAGATCCCTTTTAAGGTTTTTTGTTGTTGTTTTACCACAGACATTCTGTTTCATTAAACATTCAAGCAATTCTGAGTTAAGTGGGCACCGTCACATGACTCCATTTATTTATCACAGTATCAGGCTTACTTCTTGGCAGCAGAGTTTGCAATTACCTATGTCTAATCTAATGTGTTGTGATCTAATGATTTTTCTCAACATAGATCTATTCAACGTTGATAGCTTGCCAACTATGTGTGAAGCATGTTGCAAAGGGAAACAAAGATCAATTTGATATTGCCCTGATTTTAAGGAGGATATCACGAGTGAAGGAGACACAGGGTACAATTATAAAAAAGACTATGATACAAGTTGAATTATAATAAGCTATGTAATTAATGAACAGTTCCTTAGAGGCAGAGAAGAGAAAAATTGATTTTGGCAAGTGCAGTTTGGAAGAAAAAAAGTATTTGAGGTAGACTTCAGAAAATGGATAAAATCTGGGTTAAAAAATGGATAAGGGTTTCACTCATGTGGGATATAAAACAAAAAGCAAGAAACGAACAGACTTGCAGATACAGACACCAGAATGGTGATTACCAGAGGGGAAGGGGGGTGGGGGAGAATGAAGACGGTAAAGGGGGTCAAGTACATGGTGATGGAAGGAGACGAGACTTTGGGCGGTGGGCACACAATGTAATATATAGATGTTGTATTATAAAGCTATGCATTTGAAATTTTATAATGTTATTAACCAATGTTATCCAAGTAAGTTAATTTTAAAAAAGAAAAATGAAATTGGGGGTATCTTTTAAAATGGAGCAATGGTAAAGAAGAAAAACAAAGACCATTTTTGAGTGTGCTAGGACTTGGGTGCAGTGCTCCTTTTTGAATTGGGAAGGAGACCCGTATATGTTAGCAGATTGCAGACCATCCTGTTTGAGCTTTTCAATTGTCGTCTCCTAACTTCTAGTCATTCTTTCAGCTTACCAAGGGCGTTCTGAACTCTAACCACAGTCTCCACGTTCGTATCTTGGTATTATTTGTAAGCTTAAAGAATAGACTTTCAGCCCTAGTCACTTTGGCTCTGTGGTTAGAGCATTGGCCTGGGGACTGAAGGGTCCTGAGTTTGATTCCAGCCAAGGGCTCATACCTTGGTTGCAGGTTGGGTCCTCGGCCCTGGTCAGGGCACGTGCAGGAGGGAACCAATCGATGAGTCTTTCTCACACTGATGGTTTTTTTTCTCTCTCTCTCTCTCCCTTCCACTCTCTCTGAAAAGCAATGGAAAATTAAAAGTGAAGATTAAAAAAACACAACAGACTTTCAAAGCTATTAACCAGTAATTTCATTCCTCTTATGTTTGGCAAAATCTAATTAATTATAGGTGATGGGTTTTACTTGCAGTAAAAATAAAATATTTCGTTATGCACTATGTTGTACTTTCTGTGCAGCTTCCATTTTTTAAATAATAAAACTTTTATGGTCTCTCTCCCTCTTGCTGTTCATTAGCTTGGTGTGACCCTGTTTGCCTCAATGGTGGTTCCTGTAATAAGCCAAACATGTGCCTCTGTCCCAGTGGATTTTTTGGTGCACAGTGTCAGAATGGTAATTATTCTTTTTAAAAAAATAAAAAGGCAAAGGAAAAGTTAGATATAAATAGAGCTCTGAGTAAATACAAAGAGACAAATTCTGAAGGGAAGATGCTATTCAGTTTTTTTTCTCTATTTCTTATGAAGTTGCAGGTTTGGCCACCAAAGAATCACACCAAATATATCAGAGTTATGATACATATATTAGGCTCACAACCATGGAAGTTGTCTGTGCAGTTTTGTAGAACTAAGGTGTAAAACAAATAAGCAAAGTTTTCTTGCAGTCTATTATAATGAAATGGTGCCATTTTTGTTGCCTTCACAGCAAAAACGTTTGACTTGTGGTCAGTCTAATGTCTACTATTATTTCATGATCTCTCTTGACTTTAGTTTTATTTTTTATTTTTTTAAATGTCTTTATTGATTTCAGAGAGAGGAAGGGAGAGGGAGAGAGAGATAGAAACATCAATGATGAGAGAGTCATTGATTGACTGCCTCCTGCACACCTCCTGCTGGGGATCGATCCTGCAACCCGGACATGTGCCCTGACTGGAAATTGAACCACGATCTCCTGGATCATAGGTCGATGCTCAGCTGCTGAGCCACACCAGCCAGGCTCTTAACTTTAATTTTATTAAACATTTATGAAGAGCCAGCTGTGCGCAGCACTGTACAAGGTGATGTGGGAACATAAAGATGCATCATTTTCCCCTTTATGACCAATTATTTTAACACTTCCCTCATAATGTTCATGCTACAGGTTTTTTCAGAATAATAGGATGTCCTGAAGCTATCAGTGTAGGCATGAATTAATGTCAATAAATAAAATTTAAAATGTATTTTCTGATCTTCATATTTTTGAGCTTATGCAAAATGTAGGGTAGATTTTTTTTTTTTAGTAAAGCATATCAGAACATGTCATAATTTAATTTCTAAAATTTATACTTTATTTTCCATGTTACACTTTGATTTTATCCCAATTTTTCATTTGGAGGTTGGCTAGGAGTCTTAGGTGGCAATTGAGGCAGAGAAAAAAGCCATTGTTTTAATACCAGATATGTGCATATAGGAAATGAGTTCTTATAATTCAGATTTCCTATAAGAAATCAGAGAGCAAAATAGAAGAAAGTAAAGACAAAGTTAAGGCAAATCTTGAAAACTAGAAGACTATGTTGAAACCCATGTTTATGAGCTATAGTGTTGAGTGGAGAATATAAGAAGGGAAATGAAAAGCTTACATCTCTTATACTACTTGAAGTAGATGTAAGATACAATTTTAAAAGTTCTCTAGCCCGGATGGCATGGCTCAGCAGTTGAGCATCAACCTTTGATCCAGGGAATCACGTTTCTATTCCCGGTCAGGGCACATGCAAGGTTGTCGGCTTGATCCCCAGTAGGGAGCGTGCAGGAGGCAGCTGATCAATGACTCTCTCATCATTGATGTTTCTATCTCTCTCTTTTCCTCTCTCTTCCTCTCCCTGAAATCAATAAAGACATATTTTAAAAAAAAAAAAGTTCTCTAAAATTTATATGCCAACTGTATAACTGGGAAAGAGGGAAATCTCTAAATTATCAAGTAGAACTAGTTATTATCTATTGAACATAGGTCATGTTAGCAGGTTTTGGAATTAGCTGGTCTCTACAACTCCCTAGCTGACATAATTTTGGAAATTTACTTAAAGTTTACTTACAGGGCTCAACCATCTTAGCTTTCAAGTTTGAACCAGACAGTTACTGTGAGGCATAAGTGAGACATACAGTCAACTACCTGCACATAAAAGCAGCCAGATACTATTAAGTAATAGTGTTATTGTCATTAAGACTTGTTACAGAAATGCAGAAGAAATAAAAACATGATCTTTATTTGTATTAAATCACATGCATTATTGAGCCTGATGTGAGCCCAACCGGCAGGAAGGAAAGATGGTACACACATCAAAAGTCATTGAATAAAATTAGGCAGACTGTGGTTAAAAGTAAACTATGAGCAGTATATACTGTGTGTTCTATGGGAGTTCAAAACTGAGCTAGAAACATCATGAAAGAGTTAAACTACACTATTAATAAGCAAGGCTTAAAATGTGTGGCTGGAGAGATGGTTAAATACATCTTCCAATTTCCTTCATCCTTGAATGCCATAAACCTGATCCGCACAGAAGGTGAGGCCAGATTACTTGGCTCACTTTGGAGTTTGATGGAAAATTTATCTGAAGCCTAGAGAATGTCTTAAATATTTATGTGAAGTTGAATTTTCTCCTAAATCTCCTTTTCCTAAAATGGGATTTGGGGTGGGCATGACCAAGCCTAACTTTTATGCCGTCCATTTCTCTATATTACTTATATTAGATATACTTTTTTGTATAACTGTAGTATTTATCTCTATACTCAAGTTTTGTGGAATGGATGAGTATTGATTATAGCAAGATTACCCATCATAGATAGGTCTTCTGTTCACTTAATTTCTTTAATTTTAAATTTCTAACTCTAGGTGTTTCTTATGGTGTTTTTGTAATAAAAAGAATACATTTTTTTCTTTATAAATATAAATAATCTTAAATTGTATAAAGATTAAGAAGCAGAAAGTATATGAGTATTTCTCCATAATAATAATAAAAAAGCAATAATAATAGCAGAGAAAGTAGACTCAAGCATTAACCAGAAAAAGCTCAGTCTAAAATAATGAAAATTATTCATTTGTTATTCAGTTATATTGTTTTTATACATAAAGGGCTACATTATTTTCATTTATAAACCCACTGGAAATCAGTTAAATTTTTCTTATAATGTTTGGAAATTAAGATAGCAGCTATTTAAGATGGATCTAATTCAAATGAGGAGTCAAGTCAGCAACATCCCCATTATCCAAACCAATTAATTTGACATTAATTTTTGAAACACAAACTAAAATTTAAAACAACTACATTTAATTGTCATATCTGGAAGAAACATGAAACAATAATAATCCTCTCATAAAAGATGATAAATATTAGCTTCAAACTTCATAGAACAGAATTATATATATATAGAAGATAGTGTATTCAAGATTACTCAGTAAATATTCCTAACAAAGCTGAGGATTTATCATTAAAAAGATTTTTACCAAACAATCATAGAAACATCACATATAAAGCTCTGCATTCATTACCTCAGTAGGTATTTAAAATTTAACCTAAAAGTATTTTTTAAATATTATGTGAGGTTATTCATATTTTTTCTAATTTCCATAGGAATAGATATATTCTTACTTTGAGCTAGGTTTTGACTTATTTTCTTGGTTTTGACCAGATCATTTCACTCTTTACTTCCAAGTATGGTAAAACATAAGATTAAGTTCATAATATCTGCACTATAATGCCAAAGACTCCATTGTTATGAACACTTCACCAATACAGTGCAAATTGTGCTAACCCACTAGCAGCTTATAGCTCTAAGGATTGTATTGTATGATTTAGAAGGGTGATTTTAGTGACTTGCAGTTGTGATCTTTTATTTTAATAGCACATCTCTCTGCCTTAGGGCCCTATAGATAGCAAGCTCATGATGCAATATGTAATATATAATAATTGAATATGTAATATTCACAGATTGCTGCCATGTATTCTTTTAGCTATCTGTCACCCTCCCTGTAAGAATGGTGGCCACTGTGTGAGAAATAACGTGTGCATCTGTCGTGAAGGATACACTGGTAGGAGATGCCAAAAAAGTAAGACACCACTACGTGTATTTGCCAACTACAGGTAAAGCAAACACATAAAATAACAAAACTATTACTATTTAAGAGCTGACATTTCATGTTTTTACCTTAAGGTATCTGTGACCCCATGTGCATGAACGAAGGAAAATGTGTGGGACCAAACATCTGCTCTTGTCCTTCTGGTTGGAGAGGGAAGCAATGCAACACACGTAAGAGGAATACTCAAAATGCTAAGGCCTGCGTTACCTTGTGAATGTGAATCAGAGTTTAAGACAAGTAGCGTTTTCCTTGTTTTTGTTTGTTTTTACTTTTGTTTCTTTGTTTCTGTTTCAGGTGATATCCTTTTGAAATAGAAATCTCAGTAAAATGCCAAGTCCTTTCAACTCATTCTTTCGATTGAGCAGAAAAGGAGGGTATTCTGTATTTTCTAGTCTGTTCACTACAATTGCCAGGATAAATAGCAAATCTTTAAGTCCTGGTTTCCTAGTCTGAAGTAGGAGTCAGGGGAAGGTTTTAAAAAATTACCGATTCCCATCTCAGATCGACCAGTTCAGAACCTCCCAAGGTTGGGTGCCACTGCTTTCAAAAATGATGGCAGCTCTCCTCATTCAAATGTTTCATTTTTCTTTTTATAAATTATTAGTTCAAATTAGCAGCTAATATAATGTATTGCTCAAAGAGAAAAACAAGAAACAACATAAGTGTCTAACATTTGGAGGGAAGTTAAATCACTCTATTAATGGAACATCACACAACCATTAAAATCATGTTTTTCAAGAATAAGTTGTGACAATGGAAACATTCTGGATAAAATGTTAAGGGAAAAGATCCTTTCATCAATGACTTTTAACTGTCTTTTTTCCTCTAATGAACATTTTTATGGCTTATGACAGGATTTTACTAGTAAATTATATTTTTAACATTTCTATTTGCAGCAATCTGCTTTCAGGAATGTAAAAATGGTGGTGAATGTATTGCTCCCAGTATATGCCTTTGTCCTGCCACCTGGGAAGGAATGCAGTGTCAGCTACGTAAGCCTACAGCATTTTTTTTCTACTATAGGTTCTGAACCTCCATCTTTTAAAATTATTAGCTGGAAAGCAGGGAAGAACCAAGCAGCCACCTTGGGTTTCCTATAGCCCCTACTATTTGTTGAATTTACAACCATTGTTTACCCATACAATATACCCTAGAAGTTTCCATCACTTATTTTGCAATACTTCCCATGCAATTTTAAATATTTTGAGGTATTCCAGGAACCCTCTTGAAATACCACCAAGTTATTTCTACATATATTGTGATTTTAACCTTTAAAAATCTCAATTTCTAATTAAAACTAAGTAAGCAACTAGCATTCTTTAACTTGGACAGTTTATAACCTCTAGAAATATTATTTATAGACCTAAAAGTCAATCATTAACATGGAATTATTTTTGTAAATCCCGGGCAAAATAAAGACATGTCTTTTCTGCTTAAACCAACCAAATGTAAGCTAGCTTTGATTTACTAAGAATTAATCTTAGATCACATGAACTTGAAAAGCTTTTGAGTTAGCTTCTGTCTTTCTGAGAATTTTAGAATACCCAATTCTCACAAGCCCTTGCCTTTAAATTAAATTTGTTAAGTTTATTTTTTATCGTTGACATTATTGCAGATGTCCCCTATTCCCCCCTCCCCCTCCCCCCACCACCACCACTTCCCTCCTCCACCCACAATACCATCCGGAGATAGAAAATTATCTCAGATTTACAACATAGGCAGACACAAACAGAACCCTTCTAGTCATGAGAAAAACTCACCAGTTTATGAAAGAACAATTAGATCCAAATTTTCCCTGGAGGCATTTACAACTTATATGTGTCCTTGACAAGCCAAGTTCCAAATGCCCCCCACCCTTTAAAGCTAGGACAGACCTTTCTCCCGGGCTCCAGGAGGCTGCCCCGAGATTGGCTGTGCTATGCAGTGCACTGTGCCCACCTCTGCTGCTTGGACTCAGGGGTGAGGTCCGAACTGTCCTCACCCCTTTGGCCCTTTGGGTTGGGGAAGCAGCGTCCTTTCTCTTTGGGAACTAATGAGAGTTCAGTCTCTCATGTAACCAGCAACACTTTTGCTCAGACTCTCAGCAAGCAATCCAATTAAAAAGTGGAAATGAAAAGCGGCCACCTTTTTCTCTTTCTCTCCCTGGGCTACCTCAATCCTTAGCCACCTTGAGGATTTTCTAGGAACAGCTTAAATAAGCCATGGCCTGCTGCAAGGAGGCCCACAGTTCCGAGAGAAACTCACCGAGCTCACTTGCGAAAAGCAGGAGGCCGGTGTGGTCCTGGGTGGCCCGGGCTTCTTCAGAATCGTGACCCACTACGTCAACTCAACGACGTAAGAAACATCCAGACCTGTAGAGAGTTTTTATGAGTTTATTTGAGCCAAACTGATGACATATGCAGGGAGCAAGATGTCAAATGCTCTCCCTTTATGTGTATTTTTAAAAGTCCCTTTCCTCAAAATGCTTTATTTTCAACTATCCAGAAACTGTCTAAATATTGATGACATTATTTGAGCAAGGTGTTCTACTGCCTTTTTCTGGAAAATTGTTTAATAAGTATTCAAATCCGTGATGTCAGTGATGCAAACGAACAGTGCTTCCTCAGCTGTGCAGTTTTGCCTTACACAACCTGCCCAACCATACACAACAGTCCTGGTGAAAACCTAACTTTTAAATGTTGCATTTATACCAAAAGAAATATTACCTTGAATTATACCAGTTTCCACTATGAGCTGTTGAAGCAGATACTTCTCTCATGAAAAATAACTGTATTGTTTATAAATTTATATTATGCTTATTTTCACTCAATATAGCTTTAAAATGTTTCCATGTCCTTAAAAACATAACTTTAAATGATATATTAAATTCCACAATACTAGTACTATAATTCACTTCACCTTTCCTTTTATGTGGAACATTTTAGTTATTTAGAAGTTATTGCTATAATAAGAATTTTCTCTCCATAGGTGGTTATATAGATAGATGACAGATAAATAGGTAGGAAGGTAGGTAGGTAGGTAGATACATAGACAGATAGATACTGAGATATAGTGAAATAAGGATATTTTTAAATTTCATTGGGAGAGATTTTAAGGAAAAAAAATTCTAGTACAGACAGTGAAAATCTTTAGACTGTTTCCAATAGAGTTGTTTCACTTTAAATTTCTAATGATGGTGCCCGGCCGGTGTGGCTCAGCGGCTGAACATTAACCTAAGATCCAGGAGATCCCAGTTTGATTCCTAGTCAGGGCACATGCCCAGATTGTGGGCTTGATCCCCAGTATGGGGCATGGAAGAGGCATCTGATCAATGACTCTCTCATCATTGATGTTTCTGTCTCTCTCTCTCCCTTCCTCTCTCTGGAATCAATAAAGATATATTAAAATAATAATAATAATAAATAAAATAAAGGGTGGAGTCCTTGCCTAACTTCAATAAATAAATAAATAAATTTCTGATGATGGTAAATAAAATTGTCTGGTTTTTCTTACACTGGCCTGTACTGAATTGTCTTTTTAAAATTTTTGCTAAATTGATAAAAAGCAAATTGTGAATGTCATCTTATATTATTGATTTGAATCTCCTCTCTAAAGATACCAAAAAGATATATTTTAAGTACTTGAAAATGTAGTCAATGAAAATTTTGTTTACTTTAGTAATATCTTTATAGAATTGTAAAACTGTTGTGTCGAGTTTTGGGTGGTTTGTTTTTGGATGTGTGTGTCTGTGTGTGCGTGCAGTATGGTTGCAGGAAGACAGGAGTGCAGTTGGTCATTCATAGATTCTTATGACTATTTTTGTAGCGGAGTTGTTAAATAACCTAAGACCACAAGTACTTGTGTCAAAAAATGGTGATTATAAAAATTTGTGTATTGCAGCAATTTGCAATCAAAAGTGTCTCTATGGAGGCAGATGTGTACTTCCCAATGTGTGTTCTTGCCGTACTGGATATACTGGAGCCAAATGTGAAAAGAAAATACAGGTATTTAAATTTTAAAACAGAAAAGAAATATTAGATATTGACATTTGCTATCTACTCAGATAATCTACTTAGTAACTGATACCTATCTGTTAATATTTTATTTCCAAAATAAAAAACATACAAGGATTTACTAATTGCCTTTAAATCTAAACATATTATTTTGTGTCATTGTAGAGTTATCTTATTATACAAAATTTTGATGTGCACTTAAGGAATTTCAATATGTAGATACAACCATCAAATGTTATGGAGTATTTTATGGCACTGGAGCTGAAAGAGAGGAAATATTCTATAATACAGATTTAAGACACCATTAATTTATATGTTCGTCAAATATTATATAAAAAGACAGCTCTCAGGGGCAGTGTGTTAGGGGGCTGAGTGAAAATGTGAAGAGACTAATCAAAACAGTAACAACAAAACTCATAGACACAGACAATGGCATGGTGGTTACCAGAGAGAAAGGGGGGTAAAGGAGGTAGAAGAGTGTAAAGGAGGGATCAGTGGTGACAGAAGACTTGACTTTGAGTGCTGAACACATAATACAATATACAGATGATGTATTATAGAATTGTATACCTGAAAAACCTATGTAATTGTATTAACCAATGTCCCTCTGATTCAATAAAAATTTTTTAAAAAAACCACATATGACCACCCTCACTCCTCTCAAAAAATCTACCACTTTTAAATCAATCAATCACTATTCATTGATATGAGGGTGGCCCTAAACATTTTCAGTGGATCATGTGCCACTAATGACTTGTCAATCCTTACTCTTTTCCCTGACAGTTCTTTCTCTTTATTCGCTCCCTATTAAAATCCTTTTCAGGAAAAGCAATAAAAAACCTCTTTGCATCACAAAAATTAGGATTTATTTGTATCTCAGAAATCAAGAAAGCAAAAGAAGAATAGAAGCTTTCTTAGAGTTTCTGAAATTGCCCCACCCTTACTTATAAGGCCAGTGCTATATAAATATCTATTTTAACATTTTCTGTGATTATATCTATAAGGTTAAGCTTCATTTTGTTTGGTCCCCAGTCTTAACTTTCTAAATATTAACAGCTGAGATTAATTTTTCAGTCCTAATTGCTACACATACCAGGGTGACTCTAAATGAGTACAACAAAAATTGCGGCATAACTCTCAAAAATTGCTTAAAGTTCTGAATGTATTGGTTTTCATTTTAAAAGTAATTATATTCTATTTAACACTTCAAAAAGCTAAACAGTTATAAAGTATGCTGGTGTACTAGAAGTTGAAAAATAATAAGCGCCTTTCTTTTTTGTTGGGTTTTTTTGATCCTCACTGGAGTATGTTTTTTCCATTGCATTTTAGGGGGGGGGGGGAGGGAGAGGGAGAGAGGGAGAGAGGGAGAGAGGGAGAGAGGGAGAGAGGGAGAGAGGGAGAGAGAGAGAGAGAGAGAGAGAGAGAGAGAGAGAGAGAGAGACATCAATTGGTTGCCTCCTGCACTCACCCCAACCAGGGCCCGGGCTGGAGCCTGCAACCAAGGTACATGCCTTGGCCAAAATCAAACCTGGTACCCTTTGGTCAGTGGGCCAACGCTCTAACCACTGAGCCAAATTGGCTAGGGCAGGACTTTTCTTTTTGAAGGGTGATGCTGAATCAGCCTGGCCTAGAGACAAAGTGGGTATATATGTGTGTGTGTGTATATATATACATATATATACGTTTTTCTACTAACGCTAGTGTTCAGCCAGTAGGACCCCATTTTGAAAAACACAAGATCATAACACTACCATGGTTTGAAAACCAGAAAACAGAAATTACTGAGTACTTATTTGATCAGCTATTGTTGAGAAATATAAAACATTGATTTCTCTCCTTTGGAAGACAGATTAAATATATGTATTATTTTATTTTATTTGAGACTTTTATGGCACAGAAATCCCTATGACCTCAAAAGTTTTCAACTCTAATTTGACATACTAAACTAGGTTACTTCTCTATATTCTAATTTTATGTATTTCTTTACCAACTTCATCCTTTCTCATAAGATAAATGGCAAATCATCTTCATCCCCATTAATATTCTAAGATGGCAGCTGGAACCATATTAAGAAAAGAGAGAACAGAGGTCTTGGGGAAGGAAAACAAAAAGACTAGCTCAAGGACCGCATGTCCTGCGTTACCAAAACCTGCTCTCCCAAGTTCTTTTTTTTTTTTTTTAATATGTCTTTATTGATTTCAGAGAGAGGAAGGGAGAGGGAGAGGGAGAAACATCAATGATGAGACTCATTGATCGGCTGCCTCCTGCATGCGCCCTACTAGGGACGGAGCCGGTAACCTGGGCATGTGCCCTGACCAGGAATTGAACCTTGATTTCCTAGATCCTAGGTCAATGCTCAACCGCTGAGCCATGCTGGCTGGGATTTCCCAAGTTTATTAGTTCAATTTTCACTCTAGCTTTATTCTATTGCTCATTGGTGTTATCAGTTTCATTTGTTTTTAATATTTCTTTGGCTCCTAGAAATAGAGGGGGGAAATGGAAGAAGACCAGGAGGTGATTTAGCCAGCCTGATCTCTCCTTTGGGATGGTAGACAAGAGAGGAGCAGGAGAGGAAATAGCAGGAAAAAACAACAACCAGCATTTATGGGCATTCACAGAACCATTTCTATTTCCTTTTCTGCTCCTCTCTTGTCCACCATCCCAGAGGCTGGCTAAATCACCTCCTGGTCTTCTTCCAGAATTTTCAGGTCATGGGTGAAAAAAAGAAATGGAGGATATTGATGGGATTGAAATCAATGAAATCTTTCAGTGAAAAAGACAGGGAATTACTGGCTAGGAAAAAATGACACAGAGAGAGGGGAAATGGGCAAGAGAGGAAAGAGAAGCTGAAGAGTGTGGGCTGATAAACAGCTTTGAGGCTCATAACCTGCTAACTGCTAATCTACCATTGGCCCTGCCATGTGTTCTCTTTGTGAACAAAGCATTGGACCCGTCTGTTTCCTCATCTGTAATATGGGGCTAATAATAATTAAACCTAATCATAAGGATTAAATACATTAATATATGTGAAGTACCTAGAACAGTGCCTGGTATGCAGAATAGTACATGTAGTATTCAAGCTCCACTAAGTCACAACTGCTTTGATCTTTAAATATGATTTTGATTACATCTGATTTATGAAAGCAGTATTTAGTCTCTAGCAGCAAATAGAACCTGCAGAGCTTCACATATCATGTCATGAGTAATGGTTAAACCGTTTTCTAACAGTCACTAAAATTTGATTTCCCTCTTCCTTCTACAGATAAAACGCCATTGAGTAATATCAAGTATATGAATTACAAGCCTATGCCTTAAGAACATAAATTTTTATTCAGAGAAAGATAAAGATAGATACTTGAAGTTTATTTGAACATCACTTCAAAATCCATTTTAAGGATTGAAAAAACTAATAAAATATAGAATGGTCTTAGTTGTTATTGTTAGAGAGAAGTGAAGAAGAAATCCCAGTAATCTAAATTTGACTTTGAAATGTGATTTGATATTTACACATTGAGATGATGTATCTGATAGTCCAGACATTCATGATATTTAATAAACTGAGTATTTTCCCAATCTTTACTGTGATGGTGTCTTTATCACCAGGGATTAGTCAGCAAAACAGAAGCCACTTGATGTATTCAGATATATAGTGTTTAATGCAGAATTAGGAATTTGCAGGACTTTTGAAAAAGCTGGGGGTGAGAATGGGGGGATTAGGGGCAGGGGTGGGTTAGAGGTCAGGAAAGCAGCTGCTGAAGGTCAAAGTGGTCGACAGTGAAGACGTCAGTGCTTTCCAGAAGCTTTCCTGGAGCTGCTGCAATACTTGAGTCTTCAAAAAATGCCATCAAGTATCTCAGGCAATGTGGGTCATTATCCAAAATTTGCTGAAAAGCCACTATGTACCATTTTCTGGAAAAAATAAGAAACTAATAATAATGGCTTTCTATTCAGTTCCATCTTCTAGCACTCCGGAAAGCTTTCCTCATTGGAAACCACCCCAGAACCTCACAGAGGAGGGGATTCTGGAAAATTTAGTTCCTGGCCTTAGAAGGAAGCACGACTGGTGCCGAGGGCACAACATGAGCTAACACACGACATACGCAATGCTCTGCATCTTACTGCTTTGGCCCCTGTTCCTGAGAAAAGCCAGGGGACTGGTTAAGAAAGGTGAAGGGATTAAGCAAAAACAAAATAACAAACAAAAGTCACAGACACAGACCACAGTACTGCGATTACCAGAGGGGAAGGTGGGGGGTAAAAGAGGGTAAAGGGGGTAAGTGGTGATGGGAGGAGACTGACCCGGGGTGGTGGACACAGTGCATACAGGGGATGTACAATTACACACCTGAGACCTATATAATTTAACTGACCAATGTCACCCCAATGAATTCAATTAAGGAAAAAGAAGAAAAAATAAGACACAGTCACTGTGTTTATATAAAAAGAACCTGAAGAGAGAGAAAACAAGACAGGGGCGTAGGTAGCAGCTGCACCCGCCGCCTCCCGCAGCCACATCAAACTCACAACTAAAACAGACCCACCGTCACCAGAGCCTCCTGAGATCCGGATGAACAGAAGCCCCACAACCAGGGGCTGAAGGAGCATCGAGACCGGGAGGAGGGGCGGAGACGCGGGCGGGTCGGGGCTGAATCAGACACAGGGCCGTGGGCCCACACCCGGTGCCTCCGGGTAAACCCGGGAGGGAGTCTTGGCGGCTGAGGTTTCCCGGAGGAGTGAGGGGTCCCAGCCCCACAGCAGGCCCCCAGCCCAGGGCTCCAGGCCGGGAAGAGACGTCCCCACAACTCCAGGCTGTGAAACCAGCCGGGACTGTGGCTGAGGGTCGCGGAGGCTGCGGGAGCCCCAGCAGCTCCTCTAAAGGGCCCGGCACGGACTCACTCGGACGCTCCCTCTGAGCCCAGCGCCGGGCAGCAGCCGGAAAGGACCCGGGACACTCGGGGGGGAACTAACCTGCCTGAGATCCGGGCGAGAGGCGGAGGGCGGCTTCCTCCCAGGCAGAAGGGCTGGCGGAGGCCATGGCTCCTTTGGCGAGTCCTCCCCGCACACGGCCGGCAGGCAGGCGCCATGTTTGAGTCGCCAGCACCTGACTCGCACCTTTGGCCCCGCCCCGTGATTCCCGGAGGCCCCGCCCCCCCCACCTGCAGCTCATCCAGGCCATTTCCAGGGGCTTTTCTGTGCAAGTGGCCTCTCGAGCCTCATGCTTAGGACTTTCCTAAAATCTCCCAAACAAGCAGCAGCGGGCCCCATATGGCTTGATAAGTGGCCCAGGCCTGGCACTAGCGGCAGCTGCACTGGCTCATAGCTGGGCCTCTCCTGGGCACCTCCAAGCCCAGCACAAGTAGCAGCCAACTACGGTTTGCTGAGTAGCTCATGCTGGGTGGCCCTGGGCAAGGCACTGGCACAGGCTGACTTTGCACCTCCCGGGAGGCCCCAGGGACAGTGCACCCGGTGGTCAGACTCGACCACGCTGGATTACAACCCTACCACATCCACGAGTGACACTCAAGGGGTGCACTTGGTGAACACCAAAGCCCCGCTGAAGTAAATCCTGCTCCATAGGGGTGTCTTCAGCACAGCAGCTCTTTGGCTGTAGTTGCAGCTGGTCCTCACAGCCGATTGGTCTGGGGATCAATTCCTCCCAGTGACGCCAACAGCAACCAAGGCTCAACTACAACAGGACAGTGCACACGGCCCACACAGGGAAGCACCTAGAAGGCCCAGCTCAGGGGACTGGGGAGGCTGAGCCACTGGACCCTACAGGACACCTACTACACAAAGCCACTCTACACATTCCAGGAGACATAGCAGCTCTACCTAATACATAGAAACAAACACCTGGAAGCAGCCAAAATGTGGAGGCAAAGAAACATGTCACAAAGGAAAGAACAGACGAAATCTCTAGAAGAGGAACTAAATGAAATAGATCCAAGCAAGCTAACAGATACAGAGTTCAGAATTTTGCTTATAAGGATGCTCAACCACATTAGTAAGAGTATTATGAAAACAACTGAGAAAATCGATGACATAATAAAGTACCAATTTGAAATGAAGGCTACATGAACTGAAATGAAGAATAATTTACAGGGAATCAACACTAGAGTAGAAGATGCTGAGAATCAAATCAGCAATTTGGAACATGAGGAAACAAAAAACACCCAAACAGAAGAGCTTGGGTCTTCTTTAAGAAGAAGCTAATGAACAAAAGAATCTGATGAACTAAATAGATCCAGAGACATTGACGCATGCAACAGACGATCATATTTCAGAGGAAAGAGGGGAGGGGAGGTAGAGGGTGGGGAAGAGATTAACCAAAGAAATTATATGCATATATGCATAACCCATGGACACAGTCAATAACGAGGTGAAGGCCTGGGGAGGGGGTGGGAGAGAGGTGGAGGGGGTCAGTTGGGGGGAAAAAATGGGACACCTGTAATACTTTTAACAATAAAGATAAATTTTAAAAAAAGAAGAAAAAAAAGAACCTGAATATATCTGTTTCTTCTTTTTGTTCTTTCAGGATCTTGATCAATTTTGGTGTAGAAGCAAGAGAGAAACTGTCACAAAATCAAATCCTGCTAAAATCCTGCTAGAAGTGTATGCTTAATAAAAACAAAATGAAAAGATGTGAATTGTTAGGGAAGTGGGTAATGTCAACAGGGAATATACATATAATTGAAAGATTTGTCTCAAGAGATGCAAATAATTGTAGATTAGAGTTACAAATCTTTTTCAGTACTCTCTCATATTTGACTTCAAACTTTTCATCTGTCATCCAAAGAACATTTCATTTTAACTTCAATATACCCATTTTAAATCATGTGGTTTGCAAAACTCATTTCGTTAGTTTCAGTAGAAAGAGTACAAGTTCCTAAGAGCCATGTCTAACTTATATGATAAAGTGAGACATTATTGGAATAAGATTATTGCTGACTTTGATAAGAATCTGTTAAGTAATAGCATTCAGTGTTAGAATTAACAAGATTTTAATTTATAATTTTATATTTGCTAAAAGGTATTTTTAAAGAATTATTTACGAGAATATAATGTTTCACCATGTTTTATTTTTGTTACCAAAAATATAACGCAAAATAAACCTTTAATAATTAGTCTGTACTTAAATTTTTAAGCTCTTGTGAAAATATGAGTACTGGAAAGAAAAAGTACTCCAAATAAAAATAAATACTTTCTTAAAGTTAATCATTGGAACTGAAATTCCTACTATGGAAATAGATATACTTTGTATATCCGTGTATTTGCCATCTTTGCTTGGTATACAACATAGCAATTTAATCAGTAACCTTATTTAATAGATTTTTAATATATACTTTTTATAGTTAAAAAGTTAAAATTGCTCAGGGATTGATTCTTAAATGTCTAAACCATCACTTTAAATCTTTCATAAACATTTCTTAGATCCACACCACAAATCCCAAGCTTTAATTAAAGTATTAATCAGTAGACTATCCACTTAAAATAGATTTAATAGACCTTTATATGCTAATAATAAAGAAATGCTATGGTTTATAGAGTTTATATAAAAGCACTCCTATGAAAGCTAATGACTCATGCAAAAGAAACTAATGTTTTAGAAATATAATGTGAGTTTAGAAAAGCAAGTAATTTAATAAATTTATGGGAAATAAATTTAATTTTTTTTACTTATTTCTTGGTGGTATTTTCACATCTATTACCTTAATTTTTTTTTTACCCACACTACTTGGAAAATACTTTGAAGATAATGAGTGTTTGAGAATTTAAGCAAAAGTATTTTTAAATGTTTAACTTTCACCTTGGCCAGTTTGGCTCAGTGGATAGAGCATTGGCCTGTGGACTGAATGGTCCCGGGTTCGATTTCAGCCAAGGGCACTTACCTCAGTTACAAGCTTGGTCTCCAACCCAGTCCGGAGGCAACCAATTGATGTGTCTCTCTCACATCGGTGTTCCTCTCTCTATCTCTCTCTCCCTTCCACTCTCTCTGAGAAGTAATGGAAAAAATATCCTTAGGTGAGGATTACAAAAAAAATAAAAGTTTAACATTCAATGTTTACCTTATAAAACATTCTCCCAAAAAAAAGCAGATTATAGACATATTTTTAATATGTTTGGCCACTTTGTGTTTATTCCTATTAAAATTTACATGAGATATTTGTGTTATCAAATATTCTTATCTCTTCTTTGACCCTCTATCTAAAATACTCTAAACTCTAAAATGTGCCTAAGAACCCTTGTTCTAAAATATTAAAGTATCATAATCTTTTTTGATAGAATTCTAAATGTATTTTATTTTTTATATTAACAAGTTTTAAAACTTGTCCAAATTGCAACATACATGATAAAATTTTAATTTTTAGGTTAGAACTATTTAGGGATATTTGTAGCTCATAATGGAGACATATACATTATACCCATTTTATAAACACCATTATAACTGTGAAAAATTGTTTTTAAAATATTTATGGGCTAAAGTTTAAACCATATATATTTATATTAACTAAATTAAATGTAATATTTTGCTTTTCCTTATGCTACTTAATAATTTATTTTTTATGATATACATGCAAGTTATTTCTAAAATAAAATGAAGTGGCCTAAATATCAAACACATTAAATAAGGGAGAAAACATAGTAAATACAGAAAACCTAAAAGGAGAAACTCTGTATTGCATCTCTATAATCTTTCAAATTATAAATAAGAAGTAAGGAAAAAAAAAGATGTAAATAATAGATGAACAGCTGGCATGGCTCAGCAGTTGAGCATTGACCTGTGAGCATATAATTAATAAGAACCAGACTAAAAAGGCTACACGCAGGTGGCATACAAGGACAAATTTTCTAACTGTGGGTACCAAGCTCTGTTCCAAGTGGTTTACAAGGATTAAGTTGCTTATGTCTCTTGATTCTGTGGTCCTTCAGCACTGAGCAATCAGCCTGCCAGTAAGGCCTTTGTGGCCTCTAGGCACTTGTGTCATCCCAGGCCCCTTTGTCCACTTAGAAACATTAAAAATGATATTCTACAAGCAGGGTTGGTATATTTATATAATATATTAAAACATTTTCTTTGACCTAGAAGTTCATTTTTTTTTTCCTGATTTTAAAAGAAATTAAAACATTTTCATGAACCTTTAGAAGTATTGTGGACCCTAGATGCTGTGGCCTCTGTGCCTGATCAGGAAGGTGGCCCCACCTGCCAGTGTGGTACCTGAAGCATACCATGTGGTAGACCACAGTACTCCCTAAATATCCACTGTGGGCACTCTGAGAGAAGAAAGGAAAAGGAAGACAAACTAGATAGCATTTCAGTTTATATTGTTATTGTAAGGACAGCCTTCTCCATCATATGGAAACAATTTTAACCTCAGTTGTAAAGCTTTTGTGAAAGTAGCAGATTTTCGCCTGCAGATGGTGCTAGATACTCAGTTCCCAGGTAACAGGCCAGAAATGCAAAATTACCACTTTGGTAAGAGAGTTTATTGAATATTTAATGCAAACATGACATTTTTTCAAAAATAAAATTCTTCGTTAACACAACATGAGTCTTTTCTGTGAGCCTAGAAGCCTTCGTTACACCTAGTGATTAATCAATAACTATAGCCACTTTGCTGAGCGCAGTTAACAACTAATTCCCATTGTGCAAGTAAGGATGTTACTTTCATTTGAAGATCTGGTGCATTACTCAATCCATATGAGATTAAAACTATGGTGAGTGGTATTAAGGTAAGCAGAACATTCTGGTTTTCATATATACATTGAACTTAGAAAATTCTAGCAATTAAATATTCTAGCCATTACTTTCAGGTATTTCAAAATTTCAAAATCCTATCTTCTTTTCCTTGTCATTGACAAATAATCATAGGTCAACAGGCAGCACACCCTGAGAGGAAAAGTTCTTTGTAAAGGATATTGCTTTCCTGAATATGCTCCTTCTTGGCACCATGATTTTGTCTGAAGTAAGGAGAGTCCCCCTAGTTATACACCTTGTACATGGCAATACCTGGAGAATATTTGACTTGGGACACCATGAACTTGAAAAAAATAATAAGACTTTCTCGGACACAAACACAATAGTGAGAATAATCCCAATGTACAATAGCTAGACAAATAGATATAGAGATCGAACATATATAAGAGTGCATTCTGCTATTCAGCTTCCAGCTCCCTCACCAAGGAATCGGTGGTAATCCTTACTGGCGTGGCCAAGCAGTCCTCTTATGGTTCAGTTTGGATTCTCATTCTAGGACCTCAGGATCTTCATTGGGATTTCCTTCACTTCTTTGAGTCAATGCTACTTGAGCTGAGATGTTCCTCTCAGGTTGAGGGATCTGATTAGGAAATTCTTAGGGTTGCCTTTTCCATGGCCCCAAGTTGTCTTTTAGGCACCAACACCTGTCCTTTATTTCTAGGGAAGGCTACCTGTCCTTTCTTTCTAGGGAAGACTTTGATGATGACTCCCATATTAGTTAATGGAGATGACAGCTGCTGGATGGCTCATCCCCCTACTCTGACTGCTCTTTGCCAGGTCAGTGTTCTCTGCTGATGCTTTCTAACTGATGATTGACAATTTCTGAGGACTGTGGAAATGGACAGGATTTTTTTTAAATCCCTTCTTGTGTTAATAGTCAATTATTTCTTTGGAGTTGACCTGAAACCTATCTCCCCTTATCAAAGAGTCCAGCCATTTCTAGTGCAATGCTGTAAGCATACCCTGTTACAGGATTAGGAGTGAAATAAATAAAGCATTAGACATGATATGTACAGTCTGACCAGCTCATTTCCTGCACAGTGGCCTACGTGGAAAAGTACAATATTTCAATCCAAGAAAAAATTGCAAGGCAGCCCCAGAGCTTGGTGGAAAATGTGGGCACCTTCCAGAGAAAATGTATCATGTCTCACATGAGTCAGACCAACATTCTGAAAAAAAAAAGTTTTAGTTTCCTTTTTTCTCCCCATAAAATAAGAAATAGCTGTAGAAAATGGAAATTTGCCTTACCAGAACATAAAACCTGAATTGCTCGTTTTGAGGGCTGGCATACGGTTGTGTGCCTGGCTCTGCAGAGAGATTTTTCTACAGCCATATGGTTGAATCAAGAAGGGCAATGGGCTAGAGCAGACAGAAGGCAGTTTACATACAGTTAATGATAAAGTCCTGATGCATAATATATTTGAAAAAGCTTCCAATCTTAGATTCACATTAAAAAGGAGGCAGCCAAGAAATACATTGTTTTTTTCTCCTGAAATGAGAAAACAAAGATGCCAGACAGCTCTGCTTAGATGACCTAAACTTCCAATCACTGTGAAACCACACTATTAAGAGAAAATTCCTATTTTAATTGTTTAAACACCATTATAGCCTTTCCAGTGGGTAAATACTGAGTTTCAGCTAAAACACAAAAATCCTTTACCAACCCATGTGAGCACACAGATTACAGGCTCAGCGAGTCCACATCACTAAGCACTACTGAGAGAACTTGCTAGAAAGAGAGAGTTAGGTTCCCCAACCCTCAGGGAAAACTAAAATGACAAGCATGGTTGACACCAAAATGAATAATCAGTCTGTAACTTCCGATGGACTGCTCATGCTGAAAATATTACAGATGAGATTTTAACTAATTAGGCCCCAAGCTCTTTGTAAAAGCCGCATTGAAATTAATTAAGGTGATTGCTACTCATTTTTTTAAAAAGCAAATTTTTTATTACATGTACAAAACTATCAGAGAAAAGTAAACACTGCTGCACTACCATATAGATAAAATATTTAAAACTAACTTTATTTTTTAAGCTGTTCATTCAACTTGCAATTGGTAGACTATTATGAATTCTTTAGCTAATATGTAATAATAATTGAATTAACAATGAAAATTAAATCAAGATTTGTAACCTTTTATTGAAGCCCAAATTTAAAGCGTTATAACATCCACTGTTAAGAGCAGTACTATGAAATGGGAACCGTTAGTGGAAATTGTGAGAGTGACGGCAATTTAAGGTAAGACATCAACATTTGAAATACCATCTGATATGTTACTCTTCTAATTATTCATTTTAATTATTAGAATAATAATTTCACTGCTAAAAGTTCATTGTGCCATTGTTTTTAATATTAAAAAATAAAAACTAATACATAAAATATTTAAATCATCAACAGAAAAATAGTTAAATTATCAAATATTGAACTATGGAATTTCTATACAGTCAATAAAACAGTAGAACTGTATCTTATAAATACAGCTATTATGCTGTTGAAAAGGCAAATTTCCAGACCATAATTATAGTATCTTCTTGTTATAAAATATGAATGTGCTTACATATGTGTAAACACATATATGTTTTTAATAACAGAAAATTTCTAAAAAGATAGACATTAAATTGTTAAAATTGGTTACCTCAGGGAAGTGGGATTAGGAGCTGAGGTTGGTTTAAATAGATTTTACTCATTACTGCATATACATTTGTACTGCTTAAAATTTTATAGTGGTCTTAAATTATTTTTGTAATTTCTGCTTTTGCAGAATTTCTCATTTGCCTCCAATAATGCAGCTTTCTTAAAATACCAATTAAAAGACATTCCAAATAATATGAGTTGAAAAGTCAAAGAACAACTGCATAGTTTTTCTTAACTGAAAGGGGGGAATAAAAATTAATTTAAAATGTAATGTTATTTGTATAAAATTTTTGTTGTGAAACATAATCATACTCTTTTCAGAGTAAAGGATTTTGCTAACTCATTATTGCATATGTATTTAAGTTGGAAACCATTGTGTTTAAATTAACGAGAATGGTTTACAGTCCCATGAGTGTTATCATAAGATTAAAATTAATTGCTCAGAATTTTCATATGAGGCCAAACTGGACAGGTAATCAGTCATAGGCTAATGTTATTAGCTTGATTCATGCTATCAAACTATATTTCTGATAATACCAGGCAAGGGGATAGATGAGAGAAAATATACTACATAGCAAAATGATGGAATCAAGTTCTTTTGTTTGCATTAACTCTACTATTTAGAGGTCACATTTACAGCAGAGTTGAGTTTACTGAATAATTCAGGCACAAAGCTCACATTTGCCTAAATTTATGAAAGCAAATACACCACAAAGTAATTTTTCTTCTTATAAGTTTGTAGAGTGCCTTTAATGCTTTAATGTGAAAATTTTGGAAGCTTTAAAGGACTGAATGAATGATACTTTAAAATGAATTCATGAACATTTCTTTTAAAGAGAGAATTAAAACACACTATTCATTTTATATATATATAACCTGAGGTATGCAGGGGTGTAGTGACCTTTCCCAAAACTCATAAATCTGATGAAATGTAATGGTTAATTTTCAGTAGGAACTAAAGTAAAATATAATATATATATATAATATTATATTTATTATTATATTATATTATATTATATCATATTATATTATATATTATATTATATTATAAACAAAGGAAAATAGTATTGGGATGGGGGAGTGGGTGGGGAGAGATTAATCAAAGAACTTATATGCATATATGCATAACCCATGGACACAGACAATAATGTGGGGAAGGCCTGGGAGTGAGGCAGATGTAGGGTGGAGGGGATCAACGGGGGATAAAAAGGGGGACATCTGTAATACTTTCAACAATAAAGATAAAATTAAAAAAAAATACCAAAATGAATACCTTCAATTCAATTATCCCCTTTAGAAATACGCCAGTGCCAACACGGTCGTACCTTTAGTCTCTTACAACCCTGCTTCTCCTCACCCCAAACCGCTGGCCTGCATCCTGTTTATTGCTCATGCTAGGCGACCTCTAAGATGAGCCCCAGTGACCACCGCTTTCTGTTACTCACACCCTTATGTAATCCCCTTGCTTTGAGGGTGGGCTGGGCTTGGGGATTAATTTCTAACAAATAGAATGTGACAGAAATAATGACGGTCACTTAGGACATTAGGTTATGAAATTACTGTAGCTTCTCTCCCCCCCGCCCCTCTCTCTCCCCCCTCTACTCTCCTTTGCTCTCTACTCTTGCTCTGAAGAAAGCCAGTTGCCATGCCCCCAGCTTACGAATGAAAAGTTCTCTCTATACAAAGAGCTGAGGGAGGCCTCCGACCAACAGCCAGAAGAACTGAGGCCCTCGGCCCAGCAGCCCAGGAGGAACTGAATCTTGTCAACGAGAGTGATTAGGGAGCAGGCGTCCACAGATCAGGCCCTGAGATGACCAAAGCCCAGGCGTCATTCTGACAGTAACCTCCAGGACCCAGACCAGAGGCAGTTTGGAACATACCTGAATATCTGACCCGGAGCAATGTGACATAACAAATGGGTGTTATTTTGAGACACTATATTTCAGAGTAATTTGTTAGTCAGTAGTAGGTAACCAATATCTTTGCCTTTAATAAAGTTTTGATAAAGATTACAGAGTATATTAATTTCTGTTAAATTAAACATTCAGGTTGTGTATTTTTTTTTTTTTTTTAATAAGCCTTCATTGATTTCAGAGAGAGGAAGGGAGTGAGAGAGAGAGAGAGAGAAAGAGAGAGAGAGAAATATCAATGATGAGAGTCATCGATCCGCTGCTTCCTGCACCCCCCCCCCACCGGGGGACCAAGCCTGAAACCCCGGCATGTGCCCCAACCGGGAATCGAACCTCAGTCCCCTGATCATAGGTCCATGCTCAACCCCTGAGCCATGCTGGCTGGGCTGTGTTTAACCCTTTATCTTGCAAATTTTTCATCTGCTTAATCTAATAATTTAGAAAAGTATTGAAATCTCTTTTTTATCATTTTTGTATTTGCCTACTTCAACCTGTAGTTTTATCAAATTTTACTTTAGACAGGGAAAACCATGAATAAATGTCTCTGTCTTGAAAAATACATAGCTGGGCTCAGCAAATGGATACTTTTAATCAATTTTTAAGGATGCTTGTAAAGGGAATTTTTCACCACACTTTCCTTCCCCCCTCTGCCTTGTAGTTTTAAAAAAGTTCTTTGTTCCTTCTGATTAATTGTCCTGTTTGTGCATTCTAGTCCCAGAGTCGTAGTTAAGGGGACAGCTAACATTAAGGGACTAAGGAATAGTCTGTCTGCCTTTGCCCCTTCAGTAAAAGGCTGCTATAAAACAAATGAAAAATGAAGCATCATTAAGAATAAATTTTAGGTTTTGAGTATGTTCCTTTATTCTCAAAATGGGTTTTCTTTTTTGAGAATCATCTCCTTCCATTTGAATTGGCTTGTATTATAAGCTGATTGTGGCATTCTGTTTTCATCGGAGTCTACCCAGATGTTCCTTCCACTTACAGGAAAAATTTCTATTTCACATACAAAGTTCGGTATTTTTAGGCCCCATCTGATGACCTAGGTTTCAAACTCCTAGGAAAGTTTTCAGAAACTTACAATTTTTTTTCTTTGAATCTATAATTTTGCTTTTCAATTTGAACACTTGTTGACTTTTTGTTTTATTAAGCTTTGAACATTTTCTAGCATTTTACCAATCAGTTAAGTTTTACATTTCAAAGGGGCACTTTTATGTTTGAAAAAATGTAACCTAAATATTAAGCTCTAAATGTGTCTCAATATGACAATATAGGGGAAAGGAAACACCACCAGGTAACTTTAATTGCTGATAGAAGACTCATATCATGGCAGCAAGCGCTACACAGGGTATGTCAGCAGGAACAAGAGAATAGTGAAGACTCCGCAATAGCCCAGCCACCCTGTTGCCATAGTCAGTATTCCCGCAGATCATGTCATACCAGCTGGGTGACCGCTGTCCTCTCCAGGCTTCTCCTTCCCCAGGCAGCCTGAGCACCTGCATGCCCAGAGCCTTGTGCATATTTTGTCTCCTACACTCCATTATAAACTCCTCGCACCATCACCAGGCCTTGTGCATAGGAGGTAATCAAAAAATGCCTGGAGCATTCATGAAGAAATCGACAGAGCAATTTAATTCTATTTAAACAATAGACTGACACAGATTTTAAAAAATTAAATTAACACAGTTAATAAGCACTTGGTTACTATAATAAATTGGTGCTTGTCTTAAGGGGAGCATGTTTTTTTAGAAAACCTATTTTGAAACTAGCTGTAATTCCTACAAGAAAGAGTATAAGTGATTCCAATATTAACTCTTGCTGATTGAAATGCTGTTATAAATTTTAAAGAGAGGCAGGGTCCTCAGTTACCTAGTGCAACTTGTCAGACCTTCAGTTTTCACCACACTGAAATCTAGTAAGCATGTAGAATTTTTGCCATAAAGAGGCTCTGTGGCCAAATTACATGTCACTTTACAAGAATTGTGTTCTCACTGTGACTCAGAAATATTTCTTAGAAGGGACATTGTTTAAACTCCAACATTTTTTAGATACGAAGTGTTAACTATAAATCAGGGGAAACTGAACTTCGTTTCTAGGTTCTGAGTTACCCAGGAGTGGACAATTATGAAGAGAAAATACCAAGATTTTCATGTGTGCAAAGCTGAGTCTATACTGGGAGAGAAAATAATTATTTTGTATCTTCGAAATAGATTTTATAGAGTTAGAGCATTACCCCAGTCATATTTATCGACATGTTATTTTTTCTTTCAAATTATGCTGACACATGCACTACTTTTATGTTTTAGTGTGGCTCTTCCTTGGGATTTCTTTTATTGCTTTTCCAGTGCTAAGATGAAAGAGACGGCACAGAGTGGATTTACAGGAGGTGAAGGTCTTTTTAAATACTTTTCCGCTTTTTTACTATACAGTGATTTGAGAATTGGATGACCTAACGTTGTTCTTTTCTTCCTTCCACACCTTAATGGCAATTAACACCAACCAACCAACCCCACAATCCTTATAATATTGCACCCCATATCTCTCAAGTGCCAGTGGTATTGTATAAGCCTAGGCATCACTTGCCACCTGTATGTCATCTCAGTTCACCACAGGTGAGAGAAGGTCTTAGTGATGCTACAGCATCCCAGGGACTATTATACCTTATTCGCCACCAACAGTGGGGTTCAATTGGCATTTAACCAGTGAGTGATCCAATTCCATTATCATATTCCAAAGATTTACTTTTGTTACTGTCTTAATTCCACTTCTTCCTACCCCAGGTAGACCCTACAACAAGGATCTGAGTAGTTTTTGGAAGGTGACCACAGGTAGCACTTGAAGGGTCATGGGAAAATGAGACAGAGAGGGAAACAAAATCAGCTAAGAAATTTAATACTGTGGTCAACTGGAGACTGGTCACACACAGAGTGATAAAAACCTGAGGGGGCGGTGGTATTTATCTACAAATTCCCACTAGTCATTGTTTGAAGGATGTTATGAGGTACTAGGTGGCAAGTAGTCATTACCTGGCATTCCAATCTGCATGGGCAAAGTGGAAAAACCAGAAACATTCTTCTGGCAAAGAACTGCGTGTGTGTGTGTGTGTGTGTGTGTGTGTGTGTGCGCTGGGGGTGAATTTCCTTCTGCCCTTCTAATTTGTTCTGGCTGGTCTAATAACCAAATTGACATGAGACAGATTAGCAAAAGAAAAATAAATTAAAGTTTAATAGCACGTGTACCTCCTGTATAGACGAGAGAGACACAAGAACACTGAGTAATTCGCCAAAATGGTCAAAGCCACCACCTGAAATACTATTCTCAGCTGAAGACAAATGATGTGAGGTAGGAGAGTCAGTTATGGGAGGAAAAGTGCAATAAACAGGAGGAAGGTGGTTATGTAGATTTAAGTCCCTGCTGTCTCCAGTGATAGAGTCACCCTTTTCTTCCCAGTACAGACACCCTTACGTGTGGAGATTTTCCTTATAAACATAAATGTCTTTCACAAAGGTAACATCTACTTGGTTTTCAGAGCATCTCCCAGGTCTATTTGTTAAAAATAACCAGACAAAAATAATCCTTATGCCAAACAGACATATTTGGGGGGGGGGGGGACAAATTCTGCTACCCTACATGCACTTGATGATTAGAAGTAGGACTTATATATTATGGTAGTTCTAGGAGCAAAATTGAGGGGCAGCCAATAAATGCACTTCTTGACTTGTATAAACCTAAAATATCAACAGCAGGTGAGTAGAAGGCTGAAATTCTTCGAGGACTGGTTTTTATTGTTTTTATTGATTTCAGAGAGAGGAGGGAGAGGGAGAAACAGATAGAAACAATGATGAGAGAGAGAGAGAGTCATTGATCGGCCTCCTGCACACCCCCTACTGGGGAGCAAGCCCACAGCCCAGGCATCTGCCCTGATCGGGAATCGAACTGTGAGCTCCTGGTTCATAGGTCAATGCTCAACCGCTGAGCCACACCAGCAGGGCTTCAGGGATTGTTTGACACAAGGTTGAGTTGTAACTGATATTTAGGCCCCATTCCATGGTATAGGAGGTTCAATAGAGAACATATGTCAATGGACCCCGCTGGTCCTACTCTCTCTCTACCTTTTCACCCCAAAGCTGCCGGGTTGATAAAATTTTGGAATGGCCTCTTCAACCCGGCTGAAGCCTCAGCATGAGGATGATACCTGGCGTGGCTGGGGGTTGAGATGCTATTTTTTCAAGATGCAGCTTTTCAATATACGAAAGGTTCAAACCTGTAGAAAATTTTTATGTTTATTTGAGGCAAAATTGATGAGAATTGCCAGGAAGTGAGATCACAAATGCTCCTGAGAATAACAGTTTTGCGGTTTCTTTTATTCATTTGGAATTAGGAGGGAGCCAAGGAAGATTACATGAAGGTGGGAGAAAGCAATGTGGGGATTCGATTACAGGCTAGTTAAGATTATTACGTGCTCTCTTGAGGACGGTTATTTCACAGATATGTGAACTTAGATCAGTGATTTTCAACCTTTTTATTCCATAGCACACATAAACTAATTACTAAAATTCTGCAGCACACCAAAAAATACATGTTTTGCTGATCTGACAAAAAATATATAGGTATAATTTTGATTGATTTACAAAAAGATACATAATAGTAATTACCTACTCTTTTTGCTCCAAAGTGACTTTTTAAAAGAAATCAGGTGCCTAAGCCAATCAATGACTTTCATCATTGATGTTTCTATCTCTTCCTCTCCCTTCTTCTCTCTGAAATCAATAAAAACATTTAAAAAAACATCAGGTGCCTATACTTGTACATAGGATTTCTGGTACCAAGAATTAATCAATAAGATGCAAAGCTATTAGATGACCTATATATTTATGGTTCAAGACAGGGCATTCACACTAGAAGACTATTGTTGTGTTGACTGTTGTCATTTTTTATTTGACAATCTAAGGGAAAAGAGGCCAGTGCCCCTGACTAAATAGTCAGGTATTGTGTGTTTTAAAAATACGGTTGAAAATCGCTGACCTAGATGCACAAAAACAAAGAACAGGGCTTCCTTAAGGCAAAGATAAACTTTGATCTAATAATCAAATTGACGGGAGGCAGATTAGCAGGAGAAAAACAAATTAAAGTTTAATAAAGTGTATATCTCTTGTTTACATGGGAGAGACCCAGGCACACTGAGTAACTCACCAAAATGGCAAGACCACCACTTTAAATACCATCCACAGTAAAGACAAAAGCAGATGTTGGGAAGGGGGGGGAGTCAGCTGTGGGAGGTGACCAGGAAAAGCACAGTAAACAAGAGGAAGGTGACTATGCAGATTTAAGCCCTTGCCTTCCCTGGTGATAAGAGTTTCTGCATATAAGGTCATCTAACTCTTCCTGGTACAGGAAGGAAAACACCCTGAAGAAGTTATAGGCCTGGGACGTGACTACCCAACATGCTCTGTCCAGTTAAGAATTTATAATCAGGTCACCCTATGAGGTTACTTGCTGTAGAACTCCTTTTTCACCCACAAATATATACTTAAACCAAAAGCCATTATGTGGTGATATTTTCCCAAATGCTAGAATGCATGGGGCTGTGTGCAAGGCATGGGAGTGGGGATGGACTCTCTCATCATTACTCTTGCTGACATACCTGGGTGTTATAGGATAGTAGGAAGCTTGGAAAGTTCTGGGACAAGCAGAATAGGGAAACTGAGACAGATAGTTAAACAGCAGTTTGCAGCCACCTAGTAAATCCTACCTTCCCTAAACCAAGGACACCTAAAAGTAAATGGTTTGCACGTCTCCTCCCCAACCAGAGGATAAATAGCTTAAATCCCCCTATTCTGGGAGACTGGTAATAGAAATCCAATTAGTGCCATTTGCCAGCCACACCCAAGGACAGACAAATTAAGAGAATAAATCTCATTTTGGTCCATCTGCATAAAGCTGATGAATATTCTATTGATTCTTCCCTAAATGCCCAGCCTTTAAAACCTCTGAAAATGAAGGTACCGTGGACCTCTTCCTCCAGGGACACTCCAGTGCCATTTCCTTCCCCTTCTGCCACAGACAAGAACCCAGGTGTCCCCCTAGCCCGTTTGGCTCAGCAGTTAGTGTCAGCTGGTGGACTGAAGGGTCCCAGGTTCAATTCTGGCCAAGGGCAAGTACCTTGGTTGCAGGCTCCATCCCGGGCCCTAGTTGGGGCATGTGCAGGAGGCAACCAATTGATGTGTCTCTCTCACATCAATGTTTCTCCTTTCCACTCTCCCTGAAAAGTAATGGAAAAAATATCCTTCGGTGAGAATTTAAAAAAAAAAAAAGAACCAGGGTCTCATCTTCTCACTAGTAACAAGGGGACTGTGTGCTTACCTCTCCCACAACTTTAGGCTCTGCTGGATTAGAGTGCTGGTCTGGAGAGAGGTATGGGGTGAGATGCTTTTCAGCAGGGACACAGTGAGGGTTTGCAATGAAACCTACAGCTGTGGTTGCCACCTGGACATTTTGGATTCCTGCTACCAAAAGACAAACTGGCCAAAAATAAGAGTTACTATGCTGGGAGGGGTAATGAGACCTTGATTATCATGAAGAGATAATGTTGCTGCTAGTAATAGAGGCAGGAAAGAGCATGCCTGAAATTTAGATGGTTCTATTAGCTGTCTCTTGCTGCTTTGTTATCCCCAGTGATAACCGTAAATAAACAATAAACTATACACAATCAGTTACCACAGTGATAAAGAAAAAACTCAGCATTGTGATGCTGCGTTAATATAAAGAACTTTTAAGGTACTGACAAAAAAAGCAGTGTTTAAATTCAGTTGAAATTTAAAGAAACTTAACTGTTATTATTTTTTCAGTATCCTTTATCATATGGAATATGGTAGGGTATTTATTTTTATTTTTATCAAATATGTTTTTATTGATTTTTAGAGCGAGGAAGGGAGAGGGATAGAGAGAAACATCTGTCAGCTGCCTCCTGCACGCCCCCTACTGAGGATGGAGCCCGTAACCCAGGCACATGCTTTGGCCTGGAATTGAACCCTTGACCTCCTGGTTCATGGGTTGATGCTCAATCACTGAGCACACCAGCTGGGCAAAACAATATGAAATTTTTCATTTTTAATTCTCACCCAAGGATATTTTTTCCATTACTTTTCAGAGAGAGTGGAAGAGAGAGAGAGAAACATCGATGTGAAAGAGACACTGTTCTGGGGTGACCCGCGACAGACGACCACCAGAGTTTGTGTTTGAATTTTGGAGCCTTTATTAGCTGGCCAGCGGCTACAGTTGGAGCATCTCACCCATGTGAGAGCCGAACTGCAGCCCTGACCCTCAGTTCTTCCCTCATTTTATACTCAGCAACTACAAAGGCACTGCGGTAAAGGGGTTTCCAAGAATTTGTTAGTTTGTCAGCTTTTGCCACAGGAAACGAGGGGGGACATTTAGCAACACAAAAGGGACGATTTAAACACTATGTTTTACAATGAGTAATGGAGTTATGCTTGGCCAGAGCATGACTGGTTTGTTCCCTCCACAGGAACTGGGGGGGGGGGGGGGGATAGAGCCTGGGCCAGCCTGCTGGGCCCCGTCCTGTACAATAGGGATCCTGCTCTACCCCCACTGCCAGTTCACCGGGTATATTCTTCTGGCCACGGTGGCCAGAACAACACCTCAATTTGGTGCCTCCCTCATGCACCCAGGCCGGGGTCAGGGATCGAACCTGCAACCAAAGTACATGCCGTTGCCTGGAATCGAACCCAGACCTTTCAGTTGCGGGTCAGTGCTCTAACCACTGGGCAAAACCGGCTAGGGCTATGGTCAAGTTTTTAAATTAGAAAATAGGTAATGGATAAAGTACAATTAAAAAGATAAGGCTGTATATACAAAATCCATTTTCCTCTAACACCAAAACTCATTTGAAAAGCTGCCGTGTAATAAAACCGCCACTGAAAATTGAGAAGGTTAACCTATTTGTCAGAGAACATCTATTTCTAATTTCAAAGGTTATTAAAATCAGTTGAGAAACTCTTGATTCTGTATCCTTCCATTCCACTCCGTGGCACTCATATCGAACCCCAGGGCTAGAAAAATCATGCCAAGCCGGTTATCGTTCTAAAGTCTGTTCGCGTATAATATAGCCATTGAGAAGATTGATTTTTTTCTAGAGTAATTTTCATATTTCTGATTAAACCTTTCCATGGATTTATTTTATACAGTTGTGGGACACATCAGAGATGTATGACAAAGAAATGAAGCCCAAGGTGAAACCTCATTTAAACCACGATTTTATACTTTAACAAACACATTTAACTCATTTGCTCCTGGTAGGGAGTAATTTTTTTGAGATATGTGTTTATGTTTTGTTTCCATTGCTAGGCCGACTACCTTCTGCAAGCAAATACCTTCCCCATCTTTTCCAGCCAGTCCGTGCCCCAGGATGCTGGATCCAGAAGGCATCAATGACTCACTTGCCCACAGGCTTTGGCTTCAGCCAATGGGACAAAGCCAGGAGTTTCGACAGAGTGGGGTGATTCATTCTTTCATGTTGCCCCATGTGACACCACCTCCGGTTGTCCCTGGTCCGCTGACATACCACCTTCTCCACAGAGCTTTCTTCTCTTGGGAAACACTCACCTGAATCAGAAATTTCCTCTTCATCCCATACCAAAAATTGTACTACCCAGGAAAGCCATGACTGCCCTGCTCCATAATCAGGTCCAGCCTGTCCAAATATAAAAATGTCAACGTAAGAACATCCAAACCTGTAGAAAATTTTTATAAGAGTTCATTAGAGTTTATTTGAGCCAAACGGATGGAAGCAAGATCTCACGGACTAAGAAAAATGCTTCTGAGGGTGACAGTTTGCAGTTTCTATTAAGCATTTGGAATGAAGAAGGGAATGTAAGGGAAACTCCAAGCAGGTAGGAGAAAGCAAGGTTGGGATTGGATTCCAGGATATTTAACAAGATGCTATGCTCTCCTGAGGGTAGCTCCTGAAAAAAAAAAAAAAAAAGGCATTTCAAAGGTGTTAACCTAGATGCAAAGAAACAATGGACAGGGCTTGCTTAAGGCAAAGGTAAATCTTTTATTAAAAAAGTGGTTTGCCTGGGGTGTGACTACCCTCCATGACTTGTCCAGTTAGGAATTTCTGACCAGATCACCATATGAGGTTACTCTTGGTTACAGTGTCCTTTTCTCATTCACAAAAAATGCAATAAACAAGCCAACAAATTGCTAAATATAATATTTTCTACTTTTTAAAAATAAATACAGCTTTAAAACAAAATTTAAAAAAATATATGAGTAAAGAAACAGTAAGATGGATAACACAGTTTCAAAATCTGTCTCAAAGGCTTTAACATTTGTCTTTACCCAACCTGGTCCATACCTGGAATCCTCTGCCTACTCCGTAATCCCAGGCCCCACCTCTTGGACTCGTTTTTAAAAAGTCTTGAGAGATGCTTGAAGCTGGAAGGCCAGGTTCTGACTGAACTCAGAATTTTCTTTGTTCTACAACTGAATGTGGGTGTTCTGGCCACCATGGCCAGAAGAATATACCTAAGGAACTAGCAGTAAAGGTAGAACAAGATCCCTACTGTACAGGACAAGGCCTGACAAGCTAGCCCAATAATCACCTCCCCCCCTGAGTTCCCATAGAAAGAACAAACCAGTCACGCTCCGGCCAAGCATAACTCCATTACTCATTGTAAGATATTGTGTTTAAATCGTTCCTTTTGTGTTGCTAAATGTCCCCCCTTATTTCCTGTACCCAAAGCTGACAGCCTGACAAATTATTGGAAACCCCTTTACTGCAGTGCCTTTGTGGTTACTGAGCATAAAGTGAGAGGAGAGCTGAGGGTCAGGGCTGCAGTTGGGCTCTTACACGGGTGGCCACATGCCCTTGGCCCTGTGGGGAGTGACATGGTGAAGGACAGACAGCTCCAGCATCTGCTGGGGAAGTGGCCCCTGTTGTCCAAGTCCAAGAGCTGTATTGACCATAATGCTACTGGAGTGACAAAATGTAGGATGTTCAACATAAAATACGGTTAACTGGGTTCAAAACAATGCTGTAAGTAAAAAGCAGAACACTGGCAAGACTATTCAGTGGATGGAAAATACGATCGGAAGCACATGACTCCTGATGCTTACCGGCCGTCGCCTCTGGTCCTGGGCAGAACATAGAGCATGTGGGTGTCGTACTGATGTCCTCAGGCCTCCCTATGAGGAAGCTGCTCTACCTGGAGCTGTCCCACTCAGGATTACTCTCCATAAAGAGGTGATGTCATTATTTTTCTTTTCCTTCTCACCCTGAAAAACTCCCTTTGTCTTGAGGCAGGTGATGCCAGCGAGGCGAAAAGGGGGAAAACAAAGAGCAGTTTCCTCAACAGAATCCTCTCAGGAGGTTTTTCATTTTAGAGCCAGTACTCACTGGCAGAAATGTGTCTTCCATTGGTGGAGACTGAGGTATTACAACAAGGCTTGTTGAAGAGATCGTGTGAGTCAGTGTATTCTACCTTTAGCTACCTCAGTTGAAATGAGGGAAGATATCGCAATCACAGCTTCGCAGTTTTTAAAATGTAATAAAGATATAAAGGGTGGTGAGAAGATTTTTTGTGATAAACGAGAATCTTTATTTCATTATTTTCCATAGACTTACTGCTGGCACATCGAGAAAACAATTATTTTTGGTATATTTTGTATATGGTTATATTGCTGACCTCGCCTATTCATTCTAAAAGTGTTTAATTTGATTCTCTACATTTGCATTTAGGCAACAGAGAGGTTAGAGTAGATTCTAGGAGTGAAAATGTGAAGATTTTGTTCTAACCTAGGACTGCTATATTTCATATAAAATGTTAGTGGAGGAAAGGATGGGAAGGCAGAATGAAAGATGCAAAAAATAATGTATCTGATTCCCATTAAGTAATAAATTAAACAGAGAAAACATCATTACAATTTCTTCAGTGTGAAAAAAGCAACCAAAGTCTGTCTCCACCATAAGAAAAAAAAAATTTAGCAAGTGTTTTTTCCCAACTCTTTATAGACATTTATGTCTTAAGTCTCTATTCCAGATTTTTATTTTCCTACTTCATAATCTAGGAATGACTTTTTTGAGGTACAATTAATGGCTCCCTTCTCTTTCACTAATATATAATTTAATGGGAAATCATTGCTATATATTATTTTATACTTTATTTCTTCTACAACTTTAGTCTCATATAGTGCCTACCTTAGAATACATTATAAGAAGAAATTATCAGGAGTTAATGCAGAAATAACAATGGTATATGATGTCCCTACTTATTCATTTATGTTTATATAACTTTAGAGGTTCCACAAATATTGAGTCATCAAATCTTAGTACCCCTGTGAGGTGCACTTGGCTGTTATCGTGGTAGCTTATTGTAATTCAGACCGATCAAGTTTCCCCTGGAGTGTTGAATGGCTCTTGCAGAAAGTGTTGGCTTTTCAATATTCTGTATCTGAGAATAACATTTCATGTTGATAAAATTAGCTCATTTTTCCTGGGATTGTCTCTTGTGAGTTACCAGCCGTCATCCATTTCAGGTAGCGTAACAGAAATAGTGCTCACCCAGCTTTTAGAAAGCTTTCAAGTTGAAAAGCCATTTTGTTTCCTCCAAGAGATACTGAGAAGAGGCAAAATACTTGAGTGGTAAAAAGTAGTCCGGCCCGGCCGGCATGGCTCAGTGGTTGAGCATCGACCTAGGATCCAGGAGTTCATGGTTCGATTCCCGGTCAGGGCACGTGTCCGGGTTGCGGGCTCGATCCCCAGTCGGGGGCGTGCAGGAGGCAGCTGATTGATGACTCTCATCATTGATATTTCTCTCTCTCTCTCTCTCCCTCTCCTTCCTCTCTCTGAAATCATTAAAGATATATTAAAAAAAAAAAAGTAGTTCGTGGATGGTTTGCTTTCCAACACCACCAAACAATGCTCCAATTCTCAAAGGTCTCTAACTGGGTATCCTAAAATTTAACTCAATTCTGACACTATCTACCTGGAGATAGCTTCAGATCCCACAGGTTAAGGGCAGGTTAAGGGCTCAGTCCCACAAGACTACCCCCACTTCAGACACCAATTGCAAGTTCAGGTTATCACCTGCACTTCTGACCGACTGGCTAAAAACTGCAATACCGCCCTAGCTGGTTTGGCTCAGTGGTTAGAGCGCTGAGCCTTGGTCTAAGGGTCCCAGGTTCAATTCCAGCCAGGAGCACAAGCCTTAGTTGCAGGCTCCATCCCCAGCCCCCGACAGGAGTGTGTGGGAGACAACCAATTGATGTGTCTCACATCGGTGTTTTTCTCTCTTTCTCTCTTTCTCCCTCGCACTCTGCCTGAAAAGCAATGAAAAAAATAATAAAATAAAATAAATAAAAACTGTGGTACTCATGACCCCTTCCTTGGATTCAATAATGTCTCACAGAGCTCATTTGCTTTCATTTACCAGTTTATTACAGAGGATATTACAAAGGATATAGACAAATGGCCTGTTAAATTGGTACACTGGATGAGGTCCAGAGGGTCTTGAGTACAGGAGCTTCTGTGCCCATGGACCTGAGGCTTACTACCCCCCAGCCTGTGGATACATCCATTTACTTGGAGAGCTCTCCAAACCCTGGTTTTTTTTTGTTTTTATGGAGGCTTTGTTACATAGGCATGGCGATTAAACTCAATCTCCAGCGCCTCCCCTCTCCCGAAAGGCATCAGGAATAGGGTTGAAATCCTTGGTCACTGGTGTCCCAACAGCAATTCCCATCTCTTCCCTTTGCTAAATGGCAGTATTATTGCATTCATCCTGTATGTTGCTTGTGTTGGGAGAAAACACTTGTTCATTTTAGCATATAGGTCACCAGAAAATGAGAGAAGTTAATTCTGGACCTGATGGAAAAGACTCTTCATCCCCTGAAGATTCTGGACTCCCAGCTGTATGCTGGAGCTGAATGAGGCTGTGGAGCTGTCTGGGGTTCGTTTAGTTTTATTCCCCCTTCGAGTAACTCCATAACATTTGCAATCCTTTTGCTACCTCACACGCTCTTTGACACACAGTGCTTTCCTTGTGACTCTAAGGGACTCCTGGCCTCCAAGGGTTTCTTTCTCAGCAGCCTAGCCATGTAATTAAAAATATTTTTCTAGTGTTTTTAGAGTTTCTGTACCCGGACGGTCTCTCTAGACACCTAACTCACCATAATGCTGGAAAGAGAAGTCCTGACTTTTGAAATAGATTCTTAATAATCTCTGCTTTATTACCGTGGTCTCCACTCTATCATCATAGATTCTGTCTCATCCTGTTTTCCTTTGGGGCTATTTTGTTCCTTTTTTTAATACTAGTTTTGTGAGTTAGAAATACAGATTATTTATTTTCAGTCTTTTTTTATTTTCTAATACATGCATTTTAGGATATACTTTTTTCCTGTCACTTTGGATATATCTGAAAGATTTCAAAATGTATTGATCTCAGTTCAGTTCTAAGTATCTTCCATTTAATTTTCTATTTGTCTCATGTTTTATACCTTTTAATTTTCCAGCTCTATGCAATTTTATTATTTTTATTGATTCCTAGTTGTATTGCATTCCGGGTGAGTGAAAGTTACCTATGATCTCCCCATAGAGCAATGTTATGACAAAATTTTATGTGTTTGAAAAGAATGTACTTTCTGGTTTAGAGTACTTGTCTTCATTTTTTTACCTAAATCTTTAATAGCCTTAATTTTCAGTTTCAAGGAAAGACGTGTTTAGTTGCCTATTAACATTGCTTACTTGTCAGTTTCTCTGTATCCAACATCCCTTTTTGCTTTCTGTATTTTGGAGTTGTTTAGTTTGGTGCAACTCCCATTGTTTTGTCCCAAGAAGGTCACATCTAAGTTTCCCTTGGACCCTCTCCTGCTCCCTTTCCTGCCCCTTCCTGGCCCCCCTTTTAGAATGGTATCGTCACATGCACTGTATTCTCCCTTTAATATAATCCTCTTTTTAATTTTTGTTTTTTTCTAGTTCACAGAGCTTTCTTCAGTTACTAGTCAATTCTAAGTTCTTGTTTTTGAGCAGAGCTATTTCTTTTCTTTAAAAAAATAATTTGGGTTATAAACACTGTAGTGTTTATGTTCAAACTGTTAAGAGTAGGCCGCTAGGTAGATACGAGCTGGGAGAGGCAGCTGGGGCTTGGAGGAAGTAAATGTGAGATGTGACAAGCTGAAAATAAACAAGGGGGGTGGCAGCTCTCCATGTGAGCAGAAAAGAGTCAGAGCCCCTCCAGGATGTGGTCTAATCCATGGCATGGCACCTGGATGAAGGAGCCTTTTAGCTTAAAGATACGCTTTTTTGAGACATGAGGGAGGGAGTGACTTGCTTCTGGCCTAGGGGCGTTCCAGCCTAGGGGTATAAACTGAACTCCCAAGTATGGGGCACTCGCTCGGTTCAGGCTCAGCCCGCTGAGCAGCCCACTCAGGGCACTGGGTTTGGTTTCGGCCGGCTGAGTTGCCGGCTCAGGTCCTGAGTGTATTGCTTTTCTACAAATAAATCCTCACCTGATTTTGCTGCCATTTGTTAGCTTGTTTGAATTCATTTCTACAAGCAAGACAAGAACTGGGGGTGCAGAGTACTGTCTCTAGCCAGAGGTTATCTCCAGCCAGAGACCCCCTTGAACACTACCATCTTAAAATTCGAAATCCACACCTTTATCTTTTCTCATATAAATATTCCAGAGAGAAAATTCTGAAAGCAGGATTGCTGAGTCCAGGCAAACGTGCATTTTAAATGGACAGATAATGACGAATTGCTCTCCAATAAGGCTATGTTCCGGCTTCTGCCAAGAGTACACGGTGAAGACCATTCCCACACTTGGCCACCAATGGTCAATATAAAACTTTGTGCTATTTTCCATACTGAAAGGAACAAGAACACGTTTTATTTGCATTTCTTTATTTGTGAGTTCAAGTGTGAATTTCAACCTAGACACTTTGATTAGAATTGATTTCTAAAATAAATGAATTTGAGTTACAAAGGATGGGCTTGTATTAGCCTCATCTTTAATTTTTATTTAGTCATGAGATCATAAATTTATGAGTGGGCTGGAAGTCATGCCCAAATAATCAGTTCATTACATTATCGATGACATGAAATAGAAAATAATACCCATAGAAAGAGTAGGCAGACATAGTTACTAGGCTGCTATAATGTTCCAATTTTTCAGCCACAAACTAACTGAGCCTTGAAAAATAAATACAGTGAGCACATTGGTTATTTGCACCAGAGTTCCAATTAAGTCTGGATACAGCCAAGTGGTCAGGCTAAATATCTGCAGCTCAACTGGAATCCTCTTAAGAGTGAACTGTCCAAAACTTTAAACAGGTAGTTTGCAAAGCAATTCAAAGTGGCAGCTTGCTGCCAGGATTTGGTCTACAGCTCTAGATAAACTAAAGAAGAATGCTTACCCCTGAGAGCAAGTCTCCTTGAAGACTGCAGTTTTATACTTGAAAAGTGAAAAGAGGATTTGAATTAAAAAAGCTACGAGCTTTAAATGAAAAATCATGTTTCAAAAGGCATGTTGTGATGCATTCTACATACCATTTTGACCTAGATTTGGTATTTAAGACAGTTGTCCTCAGAATTAAGAATATATACAGCCCTGTGCTGCTTAACAACAGGGATATATTCTGAGGAATGCATCGCTGGGTGATTTCACCACTGTGCAAGCAACCGAGTGCACTCACACAACCCACACGTACACAGTCTACCACACACCTGCGCGTATGTGGTATACCACCTTCACGTATGTGGTCCCTCGCTACCAAAGGCGAGTGACTACATGCTTCTTTGCCGTCCATAAATCATAAAATGATAAAAGCAAACCTAAGTTAAAAGCCAGAGTTGATTTAAGGGAATACATTAATACTGCAGGCTATTCTAATGCAAGTTAGGAAATATGCCACATAATTCCTGTCAGAGTTATTAGGATTAACAAAGAGAAATTATTTTGCTCACCATCTCCTTAAAGCACAGGGCTTGCCAACTTTCCCCCTCCATGGCATTCATAGGAGATACTTGTTCAGCCAATTAGGACAAGCCAGAGGATGCTTACAGCTTGAGATGACCCTGCATCCTTCTGTAGTTTACTCTGACTATCCCCCCCACCAGAGCTGAGATGGACACTGAAGAATAAAGGGTAAAGTGTGCAAGAGATAACGGGGGAGGGGGAGGAGGATACTTTATTCATAACCACTAAGCTGTCTTTTTTTGAGGTTGGGACTGTATCATTTTCCTGTTCATATCCCCTATCGGACCAAATACAGTGCCTCATACTTACAGGTAACCTTGAAAATATTGTGGGTTCCAGACCATGCAATAAAATATCACAATAAAGTCACACTAATTATTTGGTTTCTCAGTGCATATAAAAGGTAGGTTTGCCCAGCCTGCGGGGCTCAGTGATTGAGCATCGACCTAGAATCCAGGTGATCGGGGTTCGATTCCCGGTCAGGGCACATGCCCGGGATTCCAGGCTCCATCCCCAGTAGGGGGCTTGTAAAAGGAAGCCAATCAATGACTCTCTCATCATTGATGTTTCTCTCTCTCTCTTTCCCTCTCCTTCCTCTGAAATCAATAAAGACATATTTTTAAAAGTGTTATTTGAATATTTTCTTTCATTGATGGGTATTTGAATGATAATTGAGTGCTGAAGCAGTCAACAAATAGGATTCTCTGTTCTCATGTTTACTACATTCTAGTATAACTCTACATACAATAAACAAGTAAATACACATAATATTTTACATAGTGATAGGTGCTATGAAAAAATAAAAGGCATGAAAAGAAGAATGTAAATTCCATGGTGTTGGTAGGGGCGTTGAAAGCATTCCTATATTTTTTGTTTTTTAACCAGGCACAAGTTTAAATAATCAGCTAGTGTTGTAGGAAGAAAAGATATTGGTTGAGGAAGGTGAGGTTTTTAAAGTAAGTGTAATAAATAATATGAATAACCAAATAATGTAATTTTAAGGGAATTCTGTATTGCTTAACTTAAAAAACACTATAGTTATCTGGTAAGGACAAAATTAAAAGTATAAACAAGTAAGGGCATAACTTTAAAAATTACAATTTATATGTGCACAAATAACTTCTGGGATAAAATACTTTTTACTCAAATTAAACAATTTCAGATACAAAGTTTACATTTGAGTAAATACTATAAGAAGTCTGGCCTGCCCGGCCAGTGTGGCTCAGCGGTGGAGCATCGACCTATGATCCAGATGTCAGTTTGATTCCCAGTCCGGGCACATGCCCGGGTTGGGGGCTGGATCCCCAGCAGGGGGCATGCAGGAGGCAGCTGATCAATGACTCATCACCGATGTTCCTATCTCTCTCTCTCCCTTTCCTTTCCTTCCCTGAAATCAATAAAGACATATTTAAAAAATAAAAATAGAAAATAGGTTTCACGACCTAGCCGGTTGCTCAGTGGTTAGGGCATCGGTCCACGGACTAAAGGGTCCCGGGTTCAATTCTGGACAAGGGCACATACCTCGGTTGCAGGCTCGACCCCACTCCGGTGGGGGCACGTGCGGGAGGCAACCAGCTGATGTCTCTGTCACATCGATGTTTCTCTCTCTCTCCTTTCCACTCTCTAAAAGCAATGGAAAAAGATCCTCAGGTGAGGATTTTAAAAAAAATTTTTTTTCACAACTTAAAATTTTCCCCTTTATTCTACCAGGATATACATATAATTTTTGTCACAACTTCAGATCATGCTAGTAGATATTCAATTTTTAAAACCATAATTAAGATACTAACTCCAAATTAGCACAACATTTTTTAGTTCAAAACAAAAAGTTTTGAGTTCAAAAACAAAAGAAAATCTTTGACATTGGGCGATTCTTTTAAAAGTACACATTTGGAGGAAAATGTCACCAACTGTTTTAGTAAGTTTGGATGGAGAGAGGGGTGGGACATGTCAGCTGGGCACTGAAAGAGACAAGATCAGGGGATTAGAGATATGGCAAATTATTTTATAGAAAAAAAAGACTTCAAGCATGAGAGTGATTCCAGAGATATTACAGAGGTTGAACAGATAGAATTCAGTAATGGACTAGAAGCTAAGTGGACAAAAGAAAAACCAAAGATGATGCTAACATGGAATGTGGGTAAAGGCTGCAAGGACTTAAGAGCTTTAAGCTAAAGGACTTTCAATATCTACACTGATTTATGTAAAGAGAATTTCAAAAGCACAACCAAGATATTTGGCTGATACAACTTTTATTTTTCATGCTAAAATTTTTACAAATTTTATTGTGTCATACATAATTACAGGAGTTAACAGTTACAAGTGAATAAAAAAAATAGCACTTGGGGGCACTTTTATTCATTTTACTATTATAAGCCTGTTTTGTTACATGAACAGCAACAATAGTCATAATTACAGAACTGCTTGACTTGGAAATTTAATAAGTGTGTTATGATGGAGGCTAATGCATAATATAAACAGAGTAAGTGCCCTATAAATATAGTCTCATATTCTGTATTATTCTTTATTCCACAATTAGAATCATGGGTTAGAATCTACCCAGTAATGCCACCATTCAAATATTTGACCAAGGAGGTCAAGTCAGCAAGCACTTCAAATTATTTTCCAAAATCTTAGTTCTACAAGGAAATATACGACACAACACACAAAGCATGGCTTGCTGATATTTTATGCCAAAAACAAACAATCACATGATGAATTTATGCATGTTTTGCAAGCTGGCATATGTTCCATGTCACATGATAATTAAAAGATGAACAGTACTTAGATAGCACTTAGAATCATCGAACTACAGCTGAAATGGCACCTCCCAGATTTCTAGTTTCTAAAATTCTGGGGGAAGTGAAACAATTTGAACTGTAACAGTCTACATGGTAGTTAATACTACCTCTTGGCCATTGGTCCAATACTAATCCTTTTAGATATATTTTTTAGTATACAAAATATGCTGAAAACATTTCTCTTAAACATATTTCATTTACTGTAATTAAACAGAAGACAACAATTTCCTTCTAGAAGAGTTATATTTAGCTATGAAAAACTTACGTTTGTTAAATTATGAAATATTTTTTGGATCAATACAGACCACAGTATATTTTTAAATTTAGAGCCTGTGCTAAACACATGTAAAAAGAACTATAAACATAACCAATCATATTAGTAGTTTAAAAAAAATTAAAATTACCATTCTTTCCCAAATAGTAACTTTATAAATATATCACTTGCTTTCATCCAAATTAAGGATAAAGTTCAAAAATCCACTGTGAAATTTACATTTTAAGCAGAAAAACACACAGTTCTAATCAAATTTCAGCTGACAAGTGAAAATTTTTACTTTGAAATAAGAGGATCTGGGATATAGAAGTGAAATTTGTTTGAAGCACATTGTAAATATATTTTGTTTTCATGTAAAAATAAAATTTTTAAAGAAATAATGTTTGTCTTTTAACTCTACCTTCTCATTTTTTTCCTTAAAACAAAACTGCTTAAGATAAACACCTCATTTAAAATATTTTACAAAAGAAATCAAATTAATTATTCTTAGATGTATTTGAGCCAAGGATTTGCTGCTTCCAAGATGTTATGAGCTAAATATGACATTATGGTAACAACCTTTGGCTTGCAACTTAGTAACTTGAAAGTCAATTTATACTGCTCATCAACGAAGGTTGATATGTATTTGTAAATTTAAAAATTTTTCATCTTTTAGAAAAAATAAAATCCTAACAGATAAGTATGAATATTTTAAAAATCAATGATAAATTTGTATTATACCACAGATCTACAATATAATAAAGTATCCTAATAGTATTTTTGAAGATAGTTGCTCCTTGAACACAGGTTTGAACTGCAGAGACCAATTTAAACCCAAATTGAACTGCGCAATTTAAACCCGTACTGTTCAAGGGTCAACTCTGTGGTTAGAAATCCCCAGACGCAGATGACTACATTTAATACGATGATTATCGACGGTGTGGGAGGTCTGTATCCCTAACTTCCCCTCATTGTTCAAGGCTGAACTATACTATCAAACATCTCAAAGTTTTATATTAGGTGCAACCACCAATATATTTTTACAAATAAAACTTTCAAAGACTGGAGAGAAAATATGCCAATTGTAAAGAACAATAATGCTTGAGTCACACAGACGTGTTACGAATCTTGAATCTGCCAACTTACCATCTTCACCATATTTTTTTACTTCCCTAAAACTCAGTTTTCTCAGATATAAAATGGGAGGTAACAACAGTATTCACCTTAGAGGGATATTCTGAGGAATAACACAGTGCACACAAAAGATTAATACAGTATGTGACACAGTTAAGTAACCAATAAATATTAGCTATACCGAGCAGTGGCTTAACTTTGGGGTCAAGTACCTAACAAATTACTTTCCTACATAAGATGTAATCATTATATCAAGAATTGCTTAAAACCTTTAAATAAAAAAAGAGTGTGGCAGAGAGCTGGGGAATATGCTCTCCAAAGAAATATCCAGAATTATATTGCAATACAGTAAGGCTAAGAACAAAGGATTCATTAGACTAACATTTGAAGTCTCCTAGGTTACTTTTAGTGTGTTTTGGCAGTCATTTCCTATATATTTTAACACTGCACTGTGTCATTTCCAAACTACAATTCAGAATATCTGAAGTGAATTTTATTTTCTTGTCATGAATTTTTGGAGAAAAGAATTACCTCATTGGCCTAAACACAAAAGAGGCATAGAAAAACTGTACACAAAAACAGTCTTTTACATGTTATGTACTATACAGTAACCATTTTACCAATTTCAAGTAATTTGTCTGGTATCTAATATTTTCATACTGTTCATATTTCAAATCTCAAAAAATATTATAGTCTACTCTGATGACATATCAGTCATATCTTCATTGGAATGATCAAGGAGTACTAAATTTTACAGGAATAGTAAGCTATAGATTATGCTCCAAAATATTTTACTGGTGTTCAGTTCCCATCTAAAATATTCCAGGTACTTAGTTACCCAAATCATGGTCGATCAATATTATTTTGATTGTCACTATTAAGTATGTGAACGGTTTCTCTAATTTTTTATCATGCTAACCTGAGTCAACAGAGCTTTCCAATGGGTATTTTAAGTGATAGAGCACAGATATGGGAGACAGAAAAAGTAGGTCTGACCCAGTCAAACTATTTACTAAATATCTAAACTTCTGCAAGTCCCTCAGCTTCTCCATGCCCCTCCTTCCTGTTCTAAAAGACAAGGATCCTACTGTCCTCTTTTGTCTAACTCACAGGGCTACGGGAAATCACACAAGAAAAACATGAAAGTGCTCTGAAAAGGACAATGCTATATACATGCGGTATCGGCACAGAGGCTTGATGTAGTATTATATTTTGTTAGAATGGCCTATTTATTAAAGGTGTAATTTAAGAGACAGTTATCCTTATAAACATCAGAAAAAAATCTGGAACATCTTTACCATGTCCTTGGATAAAGGTCTGAGAGCAGTTTGTAAAAATGCATTTATATCTATCCTATTGCCATGTAAGAAACTACACTGGAAAATGACCTAAGAAAAGATAAGCCTCATTCATTCTTTCCAGATTTTTTTAAATGGCTACAATTTGGCTTTACCTGAATGTGTTTCTGTAGTTTTATTAATTTACAGCCTGCTCTGTTTTAGGCTTATTCTGATAATTACTTAACCCTCTCTGAAATTAGTCATAGGCACCCTTTCCTCTACTACTGGGTTTTTTTTTACTTATTTTAAATTCTAGTTTTCTTTTGACTTAAGCTCATAGGAAGTAGGTATAATAAGTTTTTAATTTAGAGAATGAAGAAAAAAATATTCAAAACTAAGTCACTAAAAGCAAATGTTCCCTCACTTTCCTGCCTCTTCAGTTGATACCATGAATCCACTCTAAATGAATATTAGAATCACAAATCAACAGAAAAATCTGTTTAATTTACACTGTATAATTTTCCAAGGTTAAGAGATACAACGCAAGAAAACAAGTCAGGACTGATTTTTGTACAAGACATATCTGATGGAGGATTCTGAAGAAATGAATGTGATTTTGAAGGAAATAGGACACGAAGACAAGGTGAGAACAAAAAATGGTAAGATTTTGTAAAACATTTTTTTAGTTTTACACATAGTCACTGAAACACTATTATCACTAGGTAACTACCTACATGAGAAACTAGTTGGGGGATGGTCAGGTATGTAGAAACAGATTTGGAAGCCTTAATATAGATGATTGTTGAAGTCACAGGAATAGAAATTATGGGGCAAAAGAGGGTCTAGATAATACTTGTTAAAAGATGTCAAAAGAACCTGGCCAGTGTGGTTCAATGGTCGAGCACCAACCTAAGAACCAACAGGTCAGGGTTTGATTCCCAGTCAGGGCACATTCCCAGGTTGTAGGCTTGATCCCCAGTCGGGGGCGTGCAGGAGGCAGCCGATCGATGATGATTCTAATCAATGTTTCTATCTCTCTACCCCTCCTCTTATTCTCTCTCTAAAAATCAATAAAAACATTTTTTAAAAGATGTCAAAAGATAGATAATGAGGGAAAATGAAATGACAATGATTTGAAAAACACAAATAGAATCAATACAGTAGAGAAGTGTGCGGTTTTAAGAATGGGAGTAGTCAAAAAAAGAAGGAAAAAAATTAAAAGATTGGGTTTGACCAGAAGTCCATAATAAATGTCAAGGGCTGATTTTAGTTTAGCAGTAACAATGGATAAGTTAGCAATAAATTAAAGGAAGACAAGTCAGTGCATTCCACTTATATAAAATGTTCACTCAGGAAAACTTGGAGAAAATGATATGGAAACAGAGCGGAGACCTGAGTGTGTTTAAAGGCAGAAAGGAGGGCTTCATAATTATTAAATAATTACTAATAATTAATTAATATAAATAATTATTCATCTAAATCATTAAATACAGGATATGTTTTAGAGTTGAGTGTCAGGCTGATAATTAGGTATGTTCAGACCTAAGTTAGGCACTTGGGGGAGGGGGCGGGGGAACCTGATTCTTGTTACTAGGGAACAGAAAGAAACTAATCTCAAGACGCCCCACTTTTTTGGTATCATATCAGCCTCTACTCAGTGGTATGTATTTAAAAGGTACTTAGACCTTGGTGAGGAGGCAAAAAGCCCAACGCTGGTAAATGGTATTGAAAGTATAAAACAACAAAGTCAATAATTTACACTAGAAAACAATTTGAAATAAAATTCAAACCAAAAGTAGAAAACTTTAAAAATGTAACTGCTAGAGGCATGACATCCATGTGATATGCAAAGTGATTACATTTTTAATAGCATAATATAGATTTTATTTTTATACAGCCACCATCATTTAATGACAGGATTTCTTCGATAATTTCAACCAGGGAAATAATTTTCACCCCTAAAGCATTCATAAAATTGAGAAGTTTGGTAGCTAAGAGTTGTGAAGTGTCATCACATCTGGTATGAAAAGCAGTATTAAAAAGAAGTGGAGCATGAAACATCTTATTTCAAATCTACTTTATGCCTGATCTAGTACGTAAATGAAACATATTCACATTCTATAGGTTTCTGAATTTCACTTCCTGTTTTATTTTTATAAGCAACTTACTTTATTTTGACTCTGTATCATTTTATTTGACATTTATTAAAGCTGTATAAAAGCCATGCACAGTTTATTTACAATAATGTACATTATTATGTTTGAAGATTACACGGAAATTTCACAAAACTGTAACTAAAATGGAAAGACATGTGAAACACATTTAGAGACTTTAAAAATTTTAGGTACAGAATTTTGCAAAATATTATTTTGGTTTATTTATAAGTGTTATTCAAGCACTGGCTTGAAATAAGATGGATAAAAAATGCAAATGAGTAGAATTTCAACAAATGGAAAACTAAAATTGTTTAGCTAAAATACCATATAGTTGAAATACTTCCTTGTAGCAATGGGAATTTATAAAACAGGAAAAAAAGGTTATTCCTTAAAAGTCTTTCATAAAGAATAGGCTATTGGTAGTAAGTCTATAAAAACTTCCAGAAATAAAGTTTCTTGAATTACGTTCATCATCAAACTTATGTTTTTAGCAGTGACTGGAGCTTTGAATTTTAAATATTTATTGTCCTGTAGGGAAAGTCTCAGTTTAGGGGTTGGGGGAAGAAGAAAACCAATCAGTAAATTTAGATTCAAGTAAAGATCCTGGTACAAATATCATGAACTCAGAGTGGAGAGCTGCAGAAACTTGCAAGTCCACATACTTTTAGCTGTATTCTTAAAATAGGTGTGTAAACGTTAGGTTTGTTCAATTTAAGATCTCCTATCAGAAAGCAAGTACCTCATCCTTCAGAGTTTAAAAAATACCAACAGGTGTTTCTTCTCCTCCAGATGCATCTCTGTTTTTACTGTTGTGGCTGAAGCACATTCAGATATTCAGACTGCCCCAGCTGGTAAGTTGTGTTCCTCCCACAGTCGACGTACTGGTACCTCTCCTGGGATATCTGTTCAGGGTGTCCAAAGTATGTTGTTGTCACAGTGACTCTAAAAATAAAATAAATGAGGAGAAACACTGAGTAGTTACATGTAAAATCATACAATTCTCTCATCACAGAAAAGGTGTTAATCAAATGTTAGCTCATGGCCCAAATTCCAAACCTATAACCTACAATGTGTTAACAGCTTAGGATAACACACTATCTACAAACCAATAACATTACTTCTCCTCACTAATGCTACTGATCATTTACCACAGGCAGCGAGGAACTGGACGCTGAGTTCAGTCCTCTCTATCCCAATCCCTGAAATTTTCCCACGTTCTTGCAAGGTCCAGATTCACTATTCAGCAGCATGTGATCTTCTACTACTTCTTGATCTCCTATTTCCTCATTTGTGAAGTGGGATAATATTTATTCAACATCAGAACACTCTTTAAGCCTTAAAACCCAAGCAGATGGCATTGTAAAAATGTTGTGTATGCTCTAAGCCAGCGATTTTCAACCTTTTCATCTCATTGGCACACATAACCTAATCACTGAAATTCTTCAGCACACCAAAAATATAGTTTTTGCTGATCAGACAAAAAACAGGTATAATTTTGATTGATTTACAAATAATAATTACCTAGCCTTTCTGCTTTAAAGCACTTTTTAAAAAGTCAGGAGCTTATATTTGTATACAAATGTTTCTGGTACGAAGAATTAACCAATCAGACACAAACTTATTATGCAACATGACCAATAAGATGCAATTTATGTGACCTATATATTTATGATTCAAGACAGGGCATTCACACTGGACGGCTATTACCTTGTTGGCTGTTGTCATTTTTGTATCTGACAACCTAAGGGAAAAGAGGTCAGTGTCCCTGACTAAAAAGTCAAGTATTGCATGTTTTAAAAATTCTTGGGGCACACCAGTTGAAAATCACTGCTCTAAGCCAATGTTATAAATCTGAAATTTAAACAAAGAAATATCTTTTTCAAAAAACTCATACTCACTGCATCATGAGTACTATGTTATGCACTTTGATGGATACCAGTGTACAGAAATCACTGTTAAAGAGAAAACAATGTGAATAAATGACACCTGTGACATTATAAATTTAAAGTTTAATTACAATTCTTCTTCCTGTGTTAAAGCTAATACAAACTACTGAGATATAATAAGCAGTATTGGTTGAACATTTTCTAGATCTCAAATAATGATTAATATATTCATGATTTCTTATTCTAAAAACAAATATGCTTTCCTACTATAGCAGTTGTAGAGTTGTGTTAACATGGGCCATGATTTACTTTTACTTTTCTCATAAATGTTTCAATTGATTTTAGAGGGAGGAAGAGAGAGGGAGAGAGAAAGAGAAAGAGTAGATGTGAGAGAGAAACAGCAATTGACAGCATGCCTCCCATAAGCACCCCGATGAGGGGCGGAGTGGTGGGGTGGGATCAAACCGGTGACCTTTTGGCACTTGGGACAACGTTCAACCAACAAAGCCACACTGGTGAAGGCAATTTACTTTTAGTTTTTTTCACCTTTTGAAATTTCACTAACTAGTTTGTTACTCACAATTCTGTATCAGGCTGATGTCAAAAGATGATGAAAATTTATCACTATTTTACTTAAGAGAGTTAATCATTTAGAACGAATTTAAAAGCTTTAGAACTTCAAACCAATACATTATTCATTTTCCTACAATAAAACATCAACAAATAAGACAATATATGAGAATATGGCTTTCTTAACATAATAAACAGAAAGTGACATGGTATATATGATTCTAATGCTGAAAAATAAAAGAATTCTTTTATGTGTATAGACGTACATAAATGTCATGCATGTTGCAAAGGGAGAAAAACAGAGATGAGAAGCCAGAAGGAAGATTCCAAAATGCGGTCTTGTGACTGCTATGATTACGGGAGATTAAACATACACATATTCAATCCTTCATTCTTTATAATTTAATGAGAGAAAATTAATAAAAATGAGAACTTACTACATATAACTCATTTCCTCTGCTATGATAGTAGGTACTGTGTAATCAATCTGAAAGGCAAAAAATAAAATAAATAGACAGGATCACAAGTATTTCAGATATATTTCGTAACTTCAAAGAGTTCAGAAATCTCTCTAAGAGTCCGACAGATGCTAAGACTTTCTCTTATACATTCATGGAATACATCTCAAGGTCAAGTTTTTGAGGAAACCCCCACCTCCCTCAAGTTAGTACGATAAATAATCGAGACTCATTTAACCTCTCCAAAGTATTTCATGGCTGAAGCGTACCTGTTTCATATCCAGGGGACCAATATTTGTTATGTTGTTTAAGCGTGACTTTCCAATAACTGTTTTTGAAAACTGAACTTGTGCAGTGATGTTTTCAACTTCAACAGAATAATAGTTATTGTTCGTTATATTTAGTGTGTTCTGCAAAAGAAAGGAGGCAGAAAATGTACAAGTTATCTGAAAATAAGCAGAACAAACATGTGTTCAAACTAATTAAAAAAATGACATCAGTTGTGGCCATGTTTCATTATTAGAAGAAAAAAAAGTTTTAACAAAAATGTCAAAGAATAGTAAATGAACCATTATTTGGTTTTATGCATGAGCGCTATGTATACAATATGCTACAATAAGCAGAAAATTAAAAAAAAAAAAAGGCCCAGAAATGGTATAGGAATATAGAAAAATAAATGTTAGAAAATGTATTTGTGACCTTAGCAAGAATTCAATAAAAATAATTTTTAAATTTCATCTAAATTTTTACTAAATATTAATATAGTAAGTGAATTCTTATTCTAATAAATACAAAGGTGAGCATATAAAATGTTAAAGAGTACTTTACTTAGGTAACAGCTAGTCCCAACCTCTCCCATTCTAATTCACAACCGTCTCAAATTTGGAAACAAATGTTGAAAAGTAAAGAGATTGCAAATAGATTTTTTGCTAGTAATTGTTTAATTCATTTACCCTCCTAAAGGCATCTTCAAATGCTAAATGATTCTATATCACGACTGCCACTATTTCTTATTCGCCACTTTCAGCAGAACCAGAAATGATGGAGAAAGTCAATACAGCAGACATACAGAAAGCAAACCAACCAGTGTCGCATTTAATATTCTCTCAGCAGGGACAAAGGTGCTGCTTAACACCATAAAGAAAAGAAGGTAAGTACTTTTAATATAAATTTTTACTTACTGTGATATTTAAATATATTGTACGCTTTTCAAAGTCATAACTGACGTATGCTGACTTCACTCCAATGTATTTCACGTCGATAGAGCGAGGGAAAAGGAAAAACACAGCCAACCCGGAAATCAGCAGGCACACAAACACAGAAGCCATCACATACAGTTTTCTGCAAAGGAAAATGGAGTAGTTAAGTATATGTGCATCAAATACCGCATAAAGAAACATTTAGAGAGGATATTTTCAACTTGAAATTTCCCGCTATTATACTACCAGTATAAGATGTATTTTATCAACTTTTTACATTATAAAAGTATTGAGAGTAGGGTTGGGTTTAAAGTAGCCAAAAAAAAATGCCACTTTCTTATAATCACGTTCTTCTTGGCGTTAAAATGTTGTCCTTAGAAGATGTATTTACCTTGTTGGAGACTGGGATTTCAGGCTTATTACAGATGTAACATTACTGCAGTGATCCCCAAACTGGGCTGCACATTAAAATCACAAGGGAGGACACCCTCCTGAATTCACCAAAGCAGAATTTCCACCTGTGAATTCTGCCACTGTGATTCCCTGGAGCGACTCCTCATCAGAACCACCTCTGAAAAGCTCTTTAAAAAATGTTGACGTATCTACATGCTCATCAATTTCACCCCATTCGGAGCTATCCTGCTGCTATATGAGGTATCAAAAAGGATGGCCACGATGTGCAGCACATCCACTTCTACAGTTCTGAGGTGGTTTCTCTAGTTTCTGAGCCTTTTCTTCTCTCTGTCCATATCCTTGCCCTATGCAAACTGGATTCTACCCCAGCAGGTTCTTCCTGAGGATGTGCCTGTCCTTTTCTAAGAATTTTTACCGAGTTCCCCTCAGGTCTTTGAGGGCATAGGATGGACTGGTTCCTTCTGCTCTCACGGACCCTTTGTGGATCTCTCCGGCCGCTTCTGCACTCTCTCCAGGCTTGAGCATGAGTTCTCCCATTTTACCAGGTTATTCTCAGAGGTATTTGCTGGAAGTTCCCTGAGTGGGTTCCTCTTCTTTAGAGGTAAGGTGTTTGCTTTGGGAATCAGGGGTCTTCGGACTCTTAGGAACTCTTTATTTGCTTCCCTTCACAATTTCCACACAACTGCTCAGCATGTTAGGTCCTTGCTGTCATCATGGTTTTACTCTGTGGCTAGTAGGAATACCTAACATCCTTTTTTTGTTTGTCTAATAAACACATTTTTCTCCATGCGTGTTTCCTACTACTATTCTAGGTTTGTGTTTTAATAAATGGATTTGTGAAGGTTCAGATACTATGTTGCTTTCAAGACCTTACTTACCCTAACCAGGACTTTTTTATTTTTATGAAACAAAGCATATGAGAGCATTACTTAATAACCTGATAGTATTTTTTCCTTTTAATAGTGTTAACCAGAGTAATTATTATACATAATTTGAAAAGAAAAAAAAATACAAAAATAAAACACCCACCAAAAAAATTGCCACTTTCTTATAATCACTTACGTTCTTCTTGGCCTTAATCTCTGATCACTATATGGAATCAATGCCACCAGCTGGTTTTCTTGCCCTAAAAGTTAAAGTTTAAAATTTTATGAACATGATTAATTAAAAATATAACGGCTGCTCAACAAAGTCTGCTTTGGAGAGACCAAAATACCATGTAGCTCCCATCACATTCTTTTAGTAAACTGCTCTCAAAATCTTTAGAGAGCCCAGCGAGCGTGGCTCAGCAGTTGAGCATTGACCTATGAACCAGGAGATCACAGTTCGATTCCCGGTCGGGGCACACAGCCTGGTTGCCAGCTCAACCCCCAGCAGGGGGCATGCAGGAGGCAGCAGATCAATGACTCTCTCTCGTCACTGATGTTTCTCTCTCCTCCTCTCTCTGAAATCAATAAAGATATATTTTTTTAAAAACCTTCAGAGATTACCCAGTAGAAGTTGAGTGACAGAGCCAATAATTGTTTTTTTCATACTTAGATGTTTTGCTAATTGGAATAGTACAAAGAATGAGAAACAGTAATTCTTCACTAGGAAAAAAAAATCTGGAAAGTTCCAGCTTTTTAAAGACCTGAATTTACCAGGCTTTCCTTCAACCTCATAGTTTTCCATTAAGACTGATTTGGTTACCTGGATGAAAACAAAAGAAACATATTGCTTCCTCTGTATCCTGAAACCCCTGCAACAACAAGGATGCCTACACCATCTCCGCTGAAAACCAAAATTCACCCACACCACATCTCATGCTCCAGGAGCCCCCATGGAATGAGCCTTCCAGGACTCTTTAAGGCCACATCATTCTGTATTAAGTTACTTCAAAGTCCATCATTTATTTCTTGGGTTGAGCTAAATCTATATACTTCAATGGCTAAATGGATCATTAAATGCCAATTTTCCAATCTATCAGAATTGGCTCTTCCTATTAACTATTAAAGCACCATAGTCAAATTCTCTTTAAAAGGCTTCCATAATACTTCCAATATTCCTCAGACCCCTCCATAACTCTCCCCTCATTTATACTACCCCAACACACCCACATATAAATAAATATATATATTATGTATATATGTTTCTTTGTGTATATATACATATCACATCTTGTTAGAATTCATTTGGCTAAACTACAATCCTGGTTAAAACCAACCCATTAGCTACTATGCCTATCCACACAGTTAAATGCAGATAGCAAAAAAACATTTAATTATGCTCACTGGTCTCATTTTAGATCACTAATCAAGGGGCCCTTAATGATGCCCACAATCACACTATATTTCCTTAGTTCACACTCTCAACCTGACACTCTGAGACACAATTTCATAACTTCAGCTCTCTTTTGAAACGTCCAATACCTTCTTCCCCAGAATCTCAGAGCTCATGTGACAAACTGAAGAGAACTTCCACAAGTTCCTACCACCATATTGACCACCTATCTACTTCTGCGTCCACACACTCTACCTTCTCTCCTGTTACTTGTGCACTAGATCTAATAATTCTCCTGTCTCCTGCAACATAAATGCTTTCTCTGTGGATCATTCTCATTAGCGTACAAACAGTTTTCACTCCATCTTAAAAATCTCTCTGATCTCTCACAGCTATACTACTACTCTCCTTTTCTACATAGTAACCCCCACCCAAAACTCTCTTCCCACTATGTAACTTCGCTCCTATGCGCTCTTGATCCCACTCTATACACACTTACACAGGCTACCAAAACTGCTCTTTAAAGGTATGCAGTGGTCTCTACATCACTAAATCCAATGGTCAACTCTCAGTCCTCACGTTAATTGATCTATCAGTAATATCTAACATAGTCAACCACTCTTTGCCCCTTGGTATATGCTCTACATTTACCTTCTAGGACACTGCAATGCAGATTTCCTCCTCCTACTCTAGCCGCTCTTTTCCAGTGTCTTTGCAAATTCTTTCTCATGTAACTGACCTCAAAATGTAACGCCCCAGGGTTCAGTGTTAGGGGTTCTTCCATTTTCTATTCACACCATTGAACTTGGTGTTCAAGTCACCTGTGAGAGGACGATACCTCGGTCCTTGTCTTCTTGAGGAAAGATTGCAATCGAGAGACAAAGTGTAGAAAAGCAAGCAAGAATTTATTAACCTTAGCAAAAACACTTAGGAAAAGGAAGGGCCTAGCATAAAAGTAACAGGAGAGGCTAGGCTGGGCTGCTTGGCTCACTGGGAATTCAGAGAAAACGGGGCCTTGGAGACAGGTTCAGGGGGTTAGATCAGGACAAGCTGCTACTGCACATTGCTCCCTGGTTGCAAATCTCGAGAGGGTCCCTTAGGGTTTAGGAGATGCACACTTGTGGGGTGAGGGACGGAGAGGGGAAAGGGAATGGCATGAGTATGCTCCCTGGAGGGAGAGCACACTGGGACCTTCGTTTTCAGGGGTTTTAAAGGCTGGGCGTTTAGGGGAGGTCTTACAGGAGAATCAATAGAACATTCATCAGCTTTATGCTGGTGTACCAAAATGAGATCTCTCTTAATTTGTCTGTCCTTGGGTGTGGCTGGCAAATGGAACTAATTGGATTTCAGTTATCTGTCTCCCTGAATAGGGTGATTTAAGCCATCGAATCTCAGGCTGGGGAGAAGTGCAAACTATTTACTTTTAAGTTTCCTTCGTTTAGGGAAGACAGTATTTAATCGAAGGCTGCAAACTGCTGTTTAACTATCCGTCTTAGTTTCTCTAATTCCACTTGTCCTGAAATTTTCCTAGCTTCTTACTATCCTATACCACTCTACTCTTATTCATCTCAGCTACATACATAACTAAAATTGAGCTCCTGAGCTCTCCCCTGACATACACACTCAAACCTTTCCTCTATCCTAAAACTACTTCATCCTTCCAGTTGTTCAGATGAAAAAATACTTTTGGAGTCATCCTTGATTTCCTACTATCCACTTCCAGGCTGCTAAAAAAGCCCACTGACCATACCTCAAAAATATATCCAGGTAATTCCCCCCCCCCCCCCCACATTAATCCCTTCAACTAAAAGAATCCTTTTATCCTCAAACAGTTACTATCACTGCAAAGACAAAATCATCACAATCAAAGGCCAACTCAAATATAAACTTCCCCTACCCTAGGCATTTATCAGAGACTCTGTGAGAACTTGCATTGCCCCTGTGTCCCTCCCTTGGGGCTTCTCCAGAGTCACATTGTCAACTTTGACTAAGCAGAAAACAAAAGAGCAGAAAGATACTTTTACTATTTCCACTGTTGCCACTGCTCCCAAGGTAGCCTGCAAACAGCACTTGGGGATTATTCCCTTCTGACTTCCCCTACGATATGCCACAAACTGATTTTCCCCCCTATTTGACTTCATCATCATGTACCACCCCTCTTCGTGTAGTTCCTCTTGAGCAAATGCCTGGAATCTTTCTTTAAAGGGAAAACAATGCACATACCCCTAGGAATTCTTCCTGTTCCTTGACAAGTGGGGCAAGTGACACTGTCTCTTCCTGTAAATTCCACATATGGAAACTGAGAGACATCTCCACTTCTTCCATCTTCATTATGGACTTCACTATGAACCAATCCATTCCTCATGTTGTCAGTTGATGCAACTCCACCATAAGCATCTTCTTTATTTGAATGCAAAGGCAAATGGGAAAAAGACTTCCCCATGTCTAAAGAAAAAGAGTAATTTTACAGTAAACGTCACACACAAAAATGCAGACTCAAGAACATTATGGGGGGGGGGGGGAAGGACATTATGGGATACTTTTACCAATCTAATTAATTTAGAAAACTTCAGGGAATGTTCAAACAGACTACTTCGGGGATTCGAATTACATTCAATCAAAGTAATGTCTGAAACAAGGGAGCCATTTACTAGAGTCCAAAAGTTGTTTTCTAAGGAAATTAGTATCATATCAGACTTGTAATGAGAATGGGCTTTCAAACATTACAATTTAACAAGTCTACACTTTGGGTTCTCTGAAAAGTAACATGTGGGCTTCACAGTTTCTTAGAATAAAACACACATTCTACCTTTAAACCAATTAGCACTGAAGGTAAAAGTTGCTTTGGGCAGATAGCTAGGTGTTATATGTACTGCTAAGTAAATTCAAAGTGGTATTTTTCATCCTTTTAAAATTCATGCTCCTGCCCCAGCCAGTTTGGCTCGGTTTGGTTAGAGCATTCACCCGAGGACTGAAAGGTCCTGGGTTTGATTCCAGCCAAGGGCATGTACCTCGGTTGCAGGTTTGTCCCCAGCCCTGGTCTGGGTGCGTGCAAGAGGCAATAGATCGATGTGTGTCTCTCACACCGGTATTTCTCTCTCTCTTCCACTCTCTCTGAAAAGCAACGGAAAAAAAATCCTCAGGTGAAGATTAAAAACAAAAAAAATAAAATTCATGCTCCTTTGTGATAAATAAAATTTACAATCCCTCTCACCCACACATTTCTTGCTTTAAATATTTAAACAATTTCAGCAAAAACAACTAAAAAAATGAATTGTACAGGTTTTTCTCTCAGTAGTTAGCAGAATTAAAATTATGAAATTAACATTCCAAAATATTGAATATAGCTTACCCACATAAAAGAGCAAATTAGAATATTAATTTCAAAATTTCAGGATGACTATCAAAAATAACATGGGGAAAATTAAATATAAATTTAAAGCCACTTCTATATGTAATTAGCAGGAGTAACTATACAAAAGTAACCTCTGCACGTAGGTAATGCAATAACATTGCAGAAAGGTCACTTTTAATGAAAAGAACTTAAGTGATATAATTCGATCTGCTGATACTGAAGGAAAACTAATAAAGAGAAAAAGCAAAATTTTAAAATAAAATTATTTCTTTCTAAATTTTATCATATGCCTTTTATCAGTTCCAAAAAACAGATTACAGACATTCATACAAAGAGATAAATGATATTTTTAAAAAAAATTCTCATTGATTTGAATAAGGAAAATTGACCCTCAAAATAAGTCAATCACTTTTTGAAACTGACATGCCACCCTGGCCGGTATTGCTCAGTGGTTAGAGCCTCAGCCAGCAGACCCAAGGGTCACGGGTTCAGTTCTGGTCAGGGGCACCACCTTGGCTGCTGGCTCCATCCCTGGCCCGGGTGAGGGTGAGTGCGGGAGGCAACCAATCGATGCCTCTCTCACATCAAAGTTTCTCTCTCTCTCCCTTCCACTCTTTCTGAAAAGCAATGGAAAAAATATCCTCAGATCAGGATTAAAAAACAACAAAGAACTTGGCATGCCATCCATGGGCTGGGCTCACTCAACACAGTGTAAACCGCAGGGTAAAAAAAAAAACCCAACAAGCAGACAAACTTAAAATTATCAAAGGATGAATAAAAATGCTTATTTTCGCTATTTAACTATTTTAAAAAAATCTATGTGTACATCGTCCACGTAAGTTCAAACACATAAAACTACTTATGACTTCTGCAAATGCATTATCTTCTCTTGATTTGTTTCAATGACAGCAAATCCCAGCCAGGCCAATGCTCGCCAGGTTCGGGGGTGAATTAACACCGCTGTCCCCACACTGGAACGTCTTAGGGGTAGAGACACAGACAGCAAAGCCAGGGGCTCTCTGCCTGGCCCTCATCTCACAGGTGCCTTGAGAGAGCCTGCCTCTGACAGGTGCCTGTTTCAAGGCTATGGAAAGCGCCAGACCTTGTCAGGTACTGGGCATCCCTGCCCTTTTCTACTAAATTGTACTCAGGGCACTTACGAATTTAACCATTTTTAATTCCTGGAGGCTGGTTTGTGTAGAGAGAGATTCTAGGCCCTTGCTCTTCCTGTGCTCAATGTCTGTGTTTTGTTTTGTTTTTTAATCGCAGTCTTTCAATTTACTGAAAACCAACATGGATCTCAGACTCAGAATGTAGAGAGAGGGGAAAAAAAAGTACAGCGCTACATCAGTTTCCAGGGGTCCTGACTTCGGCGATCACGAAGGGAAGGAAGCCAGTCCCTTGCATAAGCTGCGCAAACAAAACAAAACGCGGCGTGCAGCCTCCTCGGGAAAGGTTGCCATGAGACCCCAGCAGCCGCGCGCGGAGGCGCAGCGGCGGCCACCCGGGGGCCACCGGCCCGCGCGGGGTGTGGGGCGTGTAGCCCACCCCGTGCCCCGCGCGAGGGCCGAAGCCTGAGCCCCTCGCGCCTCTGCACGGGGCCGGGGAGGCGGCGGCGGCGCAACACCTTCCACAACACGGCGCTGGGCTCCTCCCCCGCGCCCAGCCGCCCGGCCCTCCCGCGGCCTCCCTTCCCCGCCTCCGGAGGGGGACCTGGCGCGCGTCGGGGGTCGCTCACCGGCACGCGGGGCGCTGCGTCGTCCGGAGCTGCTCCGGCGGCGCGGACAGGCCGGAGGACAGGGCCGCGCAGTCCGCTGTCAGCGACGGGAGCGACCGGCCTGCAGAGGGGTGGCCGCGGAGCCAGGGGGAGGGGCAGCGGGAGGATGAAATCAGCTGATGCCCGACCCGGGGGCAACCTGCGGCCGCGCCTGCGCAGAGCGCGCTCGTCCGCGGCGAGTCGTCCGGCGCGTGCCCGTGACGCATGCGTCCTTCCCCCGCAGCCCCAACACCCGGAAGCGCAGCGACCGTGAGTGTGCGCGGCGTGGGTGGTTGCCCCGGTCCCCCAAGACCTACAGGTAGAACTTGGCCGCCCTGGCCGCGGAAAATGTAAAGATAATAGCGTGCCCCGCCCCCAGTTAGGCCATTTCCTTCCGCAAAGGGAGGAAACGTGCGCTGTCTGCCTCAGCCCTCCGCTGAGCCGGCTTCTGGCCCCGGCGCCGCGGGTCTCCCTGACAGTCGCGGCGCCGGGAGGGGGATGCGCGGGCGGATAGGCTCCTGTCTAGTTTAATATCATTAAGTCGCATTTATTTTCGCTTAGAGCCTCCTGTTCAGTAGAAGGGGGAAATGTAAGCAGGAAGGGGTCCTGTTTGGGCTCACTTCGGCTGTGGTCTGTGTGGCTCCGGCTGGTGTGGGTTTGCTCTGCGCTGTTGCGCGGTGCCCGCCCCCGCTGCCCCCGGACGCGGGCTGGGTAACGGGCGTGTGGGCCCCAGCTGGGCCCCCGCGCTTCGGCCCGGCGGGCGACCTGGGTCCTCTCCCCAGCGTCGCAGAGGGTGGCGTCTCCTGGAGAAAATGAGAAGCGCGGTGCCCAGTGGCTCTGAGGGTTCAGTGAAATACGGGGAATAACCGTCCGGCGCAGACCGGACTCATGGCTTGCAGAAAGTTTAACATTTAATGAATTTAAATAATATATTCTCCTAGTATTTATACCTTAATTAGTATCTCCTGTATTTGTATGGTAAGGTTGTGTATTAATGTAAGCAGACCAGCAGCCGCAGGTGAGACAGTAAGTGAGCTGGGAGGCAGTTGGAGTTGGAGTTCTAGTCATTGGAGGGAGGGGGAAGTGACATTTTTCTCTTCAGAGACCATAACGATATCTGAAGTTGGAGAATTATAAGCAAGTTTTATGTGTTCAGCTGGGCAGTGTGTCAAATCCAAAAGGTCAGCCCCGCCGGGAGGTAGTGCATTCAGATGCCAAGGTTAGACAGGATGGTTAGAATTAAACAGGTTTCAGGAGGAGCCTGTCCTTAGCCCAGTAGGGAAAACCCTGAACAAACAGCCAGCGTAATGCGAGTGAAACTTCTAGGCAAAATGTTTGAGCAAAACATCTACGATGGGTACTGATTCAAGAATGGAGCTTAATAATAAACCAAGGGCCTTCAAGGTTAGTTCTGCTGCTATATATCCTACCAAAGGTCAGAATTGTTCTCAAGGTACAGGGAGACCCAGCTGTGCAAGGCAGCGAGAAAGGAAAGCATGACTGGGGTGAGGGGCTCAGGGAATGAGACGGCCAGAGGGAAAAGTCACCAGGGGATCAGGTGGCTTTTTACTACACTGATGGAAGAACAGTAAGTAAAGTGGAGAGGGGAGAAAAGGAGGAGTATTTTCAGTCTTTGAGTAAATGATTGTGACAACTGCCGAATAGCGGAGGATTGGGCCCAGAAACCCTGGAGGAGGTATTCTGAAACTTTTGTAAGATAAGAAAAAGTCCTATCAGGGTTTATAAAGTTACAAGAGACTTGCTCCACTTCACAACAAGCACAAGCCAGAGAAGATTGTTAAAAATCAGTTAAAAAGCTTATCAGAGAGCTCAGGGCACAAAGAAACTTTAATAAACTTAAATCCAGAAGGTAATGAGAGCTTCCTAAGAGAGAAGAGAATGACAGTTTCTTTCATTTCCTACAGAACAGTGTATGGTACATCAAGTAACTTTTACTAAGTGAATGCACCATAAACCGGTAACCGGAAACCAGCCAAGTGTTGAATGGCCGTGTGTGGGTTGGAATGATAGATTACAAACTCATGGAGCTCCAGTCAAAGAATGGGTCTTCTGCACCCACTCTCTAACTCTGTCCCAAAGGCCGTAAGTGCTCAAAGGTAGGATGTGAGAGGCAGGGTTCCTGGGAGCAATCCCTTTGAGGATTCCAGGTTTTTGTCAAGTGTCTTGCAGTAACACTGAAGGTTGGGGCAGGGCAACAGGATGGGGAGAATTCTGCTGAGGCACAGGAAGGCAGATAAGACTGAAAAAAAAACCCACAACAAATATCCATCAACATAGTAAAACAAATGATTCACAATTCATATGGAATACTAGGCAGCAATAAACAGGAACAAACTACTGATAAAAGCAACATGGATGAATCTCAAGAACATTTTGTACAAAACAATCTAGATACAAAAAAAAAAAGTATACAGTCACAAGGTGATCCCATTTATGTGAATTCCAAGAAAAGGCAAAACTAATATATGGTTAAAGAAATTAGAAAGTGGTTGCCTCCAGTAGAACTAGAAATGGACAGGAAAGGGGACATAAAAGAACTTTCTGTGGTTCTATAAATGTTCTTTGTTTTTTGGCAATAGTTAAAAGGTTTCATGCAACCGCCCAAACTCATTGAACTGAACACTTAGAAATTTCAATTTGTTATATGTAATAATACTTCAATAAAAAACTAAAAATTCATACTTAATAAAAGAAAAAAATGTTAGATGAACTTATTCTTTCTTATCACATTACTTCATCTTCCAGCCTGGAGGTTCCTATTTGTCTTGGCTTTTCATTAACTACTGACACTCAATACTTCATACTTTTTCCCCTGCGACAATAGGTCATAAATTCAGTTTGTTAGTTTGGGGCCCTATTTGATGATGATATTCTATACTTCCCATTAATATTCAGAGTTGGCCTCCAAATTCCTGTTATACAGAAGGTTTATTTTTGTCTGGCCTGTGTTGCCTAGTCTCTGCTTCATTTTCTTACCTTGTTGCCCAAACTGTTCTCCTGGATTTTGAACCTATTGTCACTTCTGATCTTTAGTGCCTGCATGAACTTTAAAGCCTCCTCTGTGCCTCTGCATCTTTATCATTCACTGCACTATCTTTGCAGTGCTGCTCCATGAAATAGAGGAGCATGTTGGTTTTGAAATAAATGTTAACATTGCTTACTATAAATTTGAAAGAAATTACTTTCATGAAAAGTAAATTAAAATAATGAGGGTGAATAATAAATAGGAGTTGACACTTTGACTCTGTCTTTGAATAGAAGCATTTTCTCTTGTACACCTGGCCTGATCTGATCATAAATAATTTGAATGAAACTTTTAAATTTAATATAAAATCATTGTATATTACATATCTTAAACTCTCATATTTACTATTAGTTATTTTCTGATTTATGTTTAGGATCTTATTGGACAGAGGCTAAGAAGAGTAAGAAAACAGGCATATGTGATATCCAGAATTTTGAAACAGACTATAGATATTGAATCCTATAAACCAAGAGTTGACAGTGGCTTTAAAGAGCTGATATGAGATGATGGTAGCACCATGCCATTTGCATTTCATTCTATAGAAGGAGTTAGAGAATGTTGTCAGATACTAGAAAAAAGAAATAACGCCCCAACTGTTTTGGCTGAGTGGTTAGAGCATCGGCCTGCGGACAGAAGGGTCCCAGGTTCAATTTTGGCCAAGGTCACATGCCTCAGTTGCAGGCAGGATCCCTGGCCCCATTCTGAGCGAGTGTGGGAGGCAACCAATTGGTGTGTTTCTCTCACATCAATGTTTCTTTCTCTCTCCCTTCCACTCTCTCTGAAAAGCAATGGAAAAAATATCCTTGGGTGAGGATAAATAATAAAATAAATAAAATAAAATATAAAATAATATAAAATAAATAAAATAAAATAATTAAATTAAATAAATTAAATAAAGATGTTCCTTAAAAAAAGAGAGAATTGTGTCCTGCAGAGGAGGCTGGTTAATTCCACACCAGTGTGCCCTTTTGTTCACCTGGTCACATTGTTGTTGCTTTTTGCCCCTCAGGGTCTGGCCCTGAGCATGTGGGCTGAGTGTTTGCTAGGATGGCTATTTATCAGTATACTGATGCCTTCAAATGGAATTCAGGTGCCCACACTTTGCCAGGACACTACAGTACTTGCTCTTCTGCATTTCCTGTCTTGTTCTTCCTGCCACTGTGGTTTCATTCCTGCTTGGCTTTTTGCTTGGGATGTGCTCATAACCTTCCAGTCTCAGTTTTACATGTTTTTACTGCTTAATCATTATTTTCCTGCTAATGGTAAATATACAGTATATCATCAGTGCCTTACTTTTTTTTTTTTTAGTTAAAAGGATGTTTATTAAAGCTGGGGATAGCGAAACAAGAAAGGGCTGTGGAAATGAGCCAAGGCCTGTCAGCTTTGGCTCACTAAGTCAGAGAAAGGGGGCCTTGGGGACAGTTTCAGGGGGTTTGTCTGGGGCGAACTGCTGCTGCCCATTGTTGCCCTGGTTGCAGGCTTCTGGGGTCCCTTAGAGTTTAGGAGATGCATGCCTGTGGGAGAAGAACGATGAGGGGGAGGCTAAGGTGTGCTCCTGGAAAGGAGAGCACTGGCTGGGACCTTTCTTTTGAGGGGTTTTAAAGATTGGGAGTTTAGGGGAGATCTTAGGGGAGGTTCTCAATAGAATATTCATCCGCTTTATGCTGAAGTACCAAAATGAGGTTTATTCTTGCTCTTTTTTTTTCCAGTTGATTTCAGTGAGAGAAAGGGAGAGGGGGAGAGAGAAACGTCAATGAGAGTCATTGATCACCTGCCTCCCTCACCCCCCTGCTGAGGCTCTAGCAGGCAACCCAGGCATGTGCCCTGACCAGGAATCAAATCCTGACCTCCTGGATCATAGGTCGATGCTCAACCACTGAGTCATGCCTGTTGGGTGAGGTTTATTCTCTTTTAACTTCATCTGTCCTTGGGTGTGGTTGGCAAATGGCACTAATTGGATTTCTGCTGTGTCTCCCAGAGTAGAGTGATTCAAGGTATTTACCCTCTGGTTGGAGAGGAGAAGTGCAAACCATTTACTTATAAGTGTCCCTAGTTTAGGGAAGGTAGGATTTACTAGATGTCTTCAAACTGCTTGGCATCTAGATTTTCTGGATGACTACAAACTGCTGTTTAACTCTCTCTCTCAGTTTTCCCTCTTCTGCTTGTACTGGCTTACTGGCTGTCTCGTTCCCTCCTCAGAGACTTCCATCCCTGAAATCCTTTAGGGGTGATGAGGGGGGACTGTCTGTAACTGCTTGCTGCTGATAAGGCCTGTGATCCCTGCCTATATAGAGAATGGAGGTCTCTATCTGTACCTTACTTTTATTATACTTATTGTTAAGAGTTAACCATCTGCTTGGGAGTGCTTCCCCTCCCCACTTGCTTGTAGATTTACTTGAACTTTTTTTTAAATATAATCATTTTTATGACATTTACCAACCTATCTTCATTGAAATATTTTGGAAAGCTCATAGAATACTTGGAAGCAATACTTTGAGTCTCAAATACAAAACTAAACAACACGGGGAACATTTGAACAGACTTTGGCACCAGCCAAGTAAATGAATTGAAAGGCAATCTGATGCTTGAATCTAGTATCTGATGATGAATGGAAAATTACAGAACCTCACTTCTAACCTTGACATTCCTAAAAGGTTTTAGTTTCACAAGAGATCAGGCATGCATAAATAATAAGTAGAACACCCAAACAAAAATAAGCCTTGCCCAACCAACATGGCTCAGTGGTTGAGCATCGACCCATGAACCAGGTGATCACTGTTCAGTTCAATTCCCGGTCAGGGCACATGCCTGGGTTGTGGGCTTGATCCCCAATGGGGGGTGTGCAGGAAGCAACTGATCAATGATTCTCATCATTGATGTTTCTATCTCCCTTTCTCTTCCTCTCTCTGAAATCAATAACATTAAAACACACACACACACAAAATCATCTGTGAGAAGGTTCTACATATTTTGTTTTTCCTACTCCTGGCACTAGAACTTGACTAGAGTAATAATGTAGAGGTCATTGTTGCAGATGTGCCTGGGAGAATTGTTTTATTAGAACGTTAAGAAGACTTTATGTTTAGAATCACTGAACTCTATGGAATGAGAACTATATAAATTGTACCATGCAGTCAACTGTTCCCAGTTTTATGTGCAATGGACAGTGGGTTTACATACAGCTTTTTTCCTAAGAAATTGCCATAAAATTTATCTGCGTCTGTAAAGATATCACTTTTTATTTTTTTATTTTTTAAAATCAAATCAGAGTTCATTTCTTGTAATTTCCAAATGTGGTAAGTTGTGTTGTGTCTCAATGCTTATGTCCCTGTTGGTTTTGTAAATTTTTGTAATTCTTAACTCCAAGTCTTCACAGTTTGTTTCAAGTATTGTGTTTATTAGTTATATTTTTTAAAAGGTAGACATCATTCTTATATCTCATAAAATGCATAGTGTCAGTTTCATAGTTCTACATACAATGTATTTTTATTTTTAGAGAAAATGTGTTGCAACTACCTTTTCTTCTTTTATGGATGTCTGTGTTCTCTGGGTAGCTAAGTGGTTTACTCATAAGAGGGGAACAGAATTCTACTGATTCTGAAGTAAAGAATCCGACTTGAAAAGAGCAGAAATATACTCACCATACCTTTTCTTGTAATACCACAAAATAGACCCTGGAATGTAATTGTAAACTATTTTATGCTGATATCATGTATATTATATACAAGTAACTTTGAACATTGTTATACAGATTATTGAACATCAAGATTTAAGTCCACAGTATCAGAAAACAGGTGGCTTAAATTAGTCTTAAATAACAACAAAAAATACTGAAGGATTTATTCATAAATATTAAGACCCAGGTGCCAATAGATGATATGGTTTATAATAATTGTCTGCATACTTAATTATATAATTTTTTCTTTTTAATTAATTACATACTTTTTACAGTGAAGAAGAGTTTCATTTCCTCTTGGCACCATCATTCTGAAGTTCCACTGATCTGTTTTCTGTATTGAAACCTCACATAGAACCTAGCTAAAAAATGACAATACAGTATTTTCAACTATTCCTCCAACTGATATTTTTTCATATAATAAATAGTAAAAGTTAATTTCATTTTGACAAATTACCTTTGGAAAATTTTTGATCACCATAGTGGCTGTAGACCTATAAAATTGTTAATAAGATATATAAGTAACCTAGACATCTCTCAGGTATGGCAAAGGGGCAGATCATGCGTTCTTCCAACGTAAAAATATAGCCTTATAAGAATAGTTCTCTGTTTTCCAAATTAACATGTTTGAATTAAAGAATTCTTCACATTTTAAGTTATGTGGGTGTTCTTTTGTTACAATGTTTCATTTACCTTTTAAGTTTTTCACTGGTTGAAGTTGGAAGGTGTAATTGCAAAAGGTAAGGGACCTAAAGTTCATGTTTATCAGAAAGTTTAAAAAGTAACTTTATCATCCAGACCACATTTCCAGAAATATCATAGGTCAACAATAAATATTTGTTGAATAAATGTCAAAGAAGGAAAAATATTTTACTATAATTTGAACCATATATATTTTTACTCAGTTAAATGGTACTAAGGGCCTGAGAAGTGCAAAACTAACCACCTAGCTCCACTAAACATCATTATTTAGTCTTTCATTATTACTAATTATCCCCATTTGTGTTTGCTCATTTATTGTCTACACCCTCTTCACCAGTATCAATACTTTGCCCCCCACAATTTTTTTTTTTACTGCACCGAGCTCTTATGAGCATTTGAATTCTCTGTCTCTCTCTCTTTTTGTTAATCTTCACCCGAGGATATTTCTTCCATTGATTTATTTTTTTAGAGAGAATGGAAGGGAGATGGGGAGGGGAGAGAGAGAGAGAGAAACATCAATGTGAAAGAGACACACTGATTAGCCGCCTCCCACACCCACCCCAACCCAGGATCCTGCAACCCAGGTACATGCCCTTGACTGGGAATCGAACCCGCGACCGTTCTGTGCACGGGAAGACACTCTAACCACTGAACTTGCTGGCCAGGGCACATTTGAATTCTTTATAAGACTCATGAAGGATACTCTAAATAAATGAAGGAGCCCTGGCCAGCGTGCTCAGTGGTTACAGTGTCTTCCCGAGCACAGAAGGGTCTCGGGTTTGATTTCCGATCAAGGGCATGTACCTGGCTTGCAGGTTCGATTCCCAGGTTAGGGCAGGTGTGGGAGGCAACCAATCGGTGTGTCTCTTTCACATTGATGCCCCCCCATCCCCCCGCCCCTTCCACTCTCTCTAAAAAGCAATGGGGGGAAAAATCCTCAGGTGAGAATTAAGAACAACAACAAAAAATGAAGGCAGTAAGGAACCAATTACAAAATGCGGAATGATAATAAAACATTATGTAATAAATAAGTTGTCCATTTAGGAAGTGTTAAAGTAGCCCAGACACGAGGTGATAGCTTGTATTAGAGAAGTAGTGGCAAATGGACAGGTTTCAGCTATATTGAGAATCAGTAGGGTTTGCTGATAATTCACACATGGAAAAGAGAGAAAGAAGGCTGACTCCATTGTGTCTTTTTCTGTTCTCTCTTAATTCTCCTTTCTTTAGTCATCCACCCTCCTCAATTTCCCCCCATACGGTCATTCTTCTGTCTCTCTCTTTCCCTCTCACCTACATCCGACTCTCCTGAACTTTCTCATCTCTCTTCCACTTCCCCCTCTCCTTCTGCCTTTCTGTGTCTTCTCCCTCATCTCTCCTTTTTCGTTTTCTCTCTTGCTGCCTCTTATTATTATTTTAAATGTAATTCTTTTTCTGTATCAAATGCATTATATTGAGCCAGAGCTGGAATACTTGTAGGAAGGCTTTTTATAATCAGGATGGTGAACAGTATATATGATAAGTGGTTAGATTTGGGACTTGAAAGTCGAGCTAACTATACTCACTGATGGATTGACTATAGTAGGCGGGGTAGGGAGGTAAATCATGGACAATTCTTAAGATTTTGCCTTGAGGAAAGTGTACATTGTATCATCAACTGAAATTTCAGAAGTAGGTTTGGTTGGGGGTCATGAACAGGGATCAGACTTTTTTTTTTAATTTTTACATGTTCACTTTTACATACCTATTCGGTGTCAAGTGGAAATGCATGGTAGTCTAGAGCCTAGCAGAGAGATCAAAGCTGGCTACATTTATTGGGTCACTGTGGCAGACATACCCTAGGGGGCCCCTGTGGAGTCATGCCCTTGTAAAATCACTTCCCCACTTCCTCCTGACAAACAGACCACCTGACACAGGTTATGGAATGCCACTCTCATGATTACGTTTTGTTACGTAAGATTGTCTTAGCAAGCTGAAGAGAGAGACTCTCTTGCTGGCCTTGAATAAGCAGAGTCAGGGTGTGAACTGCTTAGGCATCAGGGCCACCTGGCAGGCAACCGAAGGTGGCTTCTAGGTCCTAAAAGAATCCACCATCCAACAGGCAGTGAGAAGGTGGGTCCTAAGTCATACAGGTGCAAGGAAACCAATTCTGCCAAAAACCTGGAGGAGTTTTAGAAGCAGATACTTTCCGAGTCGAGTTACAGCTCAAGAACATAGCTGAGAACACAGCAGGCTTGGCAGACTTGTGAGACTCTAAGCAGAAGACCCAGCAAAGCTGCTCCTGACCAACTTACAGACAGAAACTGCTAAGTGTGTTGTAATTTGTTATGCAGCAATAGATAACTAATACAGTTGTCATCAACCATAGAAGGTATTTAGTACATAGAACTGCGTGAAATCACTTAGAATATAATGTTCAACAACTACCACACCAATACCCATTATAGGTCACATTTTACTCATTTTTTTTTAAAAAAAGACTCTAACTGTTGTATCTAAGCCAAAAACCAAGTTCTCAGGAAAGAAAATCTTATTTTATAAGCTTAGAGGAAATGTCTACCCATGAACTAAATAAACATTACCAGAAAGAATTCAGGGTGTCTAGAATAAGCACTGTCTAGGCCTACATCTATGTGGGTAGGGAAGTAGAGAAGAGAGCGATAGCCTTGGCAGACACCCTCACATTTGTCTGTTCTGTCTATCTGAATGAATGTAGAAAGATACTTTTTATTTTTATTTTTTGTATTTTATTTCTTGGCTCATTTACTAAGGGACTGTACCAATTAGAATACTAGGTAGCAGTTTTTCTCCTATGTGACATTTTTGAGGAAGTCAAATTGGTTAAAAACACACCTATTTCTCATAGCACTACATATCTGGAGAAACTTTGTATTTATGTTTTGAAAACTGTATGAGAGAACTGACATTCTCTGACATGTAGTATTTTTTATTTTGCTTAAGTGTAGGGATAAAGTGCATGGGCCAGATAGGGAGCTGGCCATGTTTCTTCCTCCTTGAACCATAAACAAAATGATCAGGCTCTCTTAATAAAATACACTTGAGCCTGGCCAGTGTGGCTCGGTTGTTTGGAGCATCATCCTGTGCACTGAAGGGTCCTGGGTTTGATTCCCAGTCAGGGCACATACCTAGGTTGTGGATTCCATCCCAGGTGAGGGCACGTAGGGGAGGCAACCCATCAATGTTTCTCTCTCACATCGATGTTTCTCTTTCTCTCTCCCTACCCCTTCCTCTCTCTCTAAAATCAATAAAAACATATTGATGAGTAAGGATTAAAAAATAAATTAATTGGCCCAGCCAAGTGTGGCTCAGTGGTTGAGCGTTGACCCAGGAACCAAGCAGTCATGGTTTGATTCCCATCAGGGCACATGCCTAGGTTGGGGGCTCGATCCCCAGTGGGGGCGTGCAGGAGGCAGCTGATCCATGATATTTCTCTCTCATCGATGTTTCTATCTATCCCTCTCCCTTCCTCTCTCTCTAAATATCAATAAAAACATATTTTTTAAAATTTAATTAATTAAATTACACTTAATCTTCTAAAATGGTGGACACGAATAAAATACAGTAACACTCTGAACTTCTAAAGAGATCAAAGAAAAGATAATTATTTACTGGTAGGACTGGCTGATATTACAGCCCCATCTTTTTGAAGATTACCGTGATTCTATTTAAGGTTTTCTAACAATGTCATTGGTTCTCTGCCCAAATCTTCTATGAGAATTTTCCCCTTGCCCACAACCCAGGGAGGGGCAGGGGCACGTAACCAGGAAATTCTTGCCTCCTGGCCTCTATGATATGGTCCTGAAGTATGTTTGTAACTCTGTCTGGGTCATTCCAATTTCCTCTTGGGCCAGTGAATGGTGGAAGGTTTTGGACTTGGAATAAGCAGTGACAGTTGATTTAGTTAGTTGTTGGTGCCAAGGAGGGATGCTATAAGGACTTGGTGCTGAGGTTACCCTTTCCGGATGGCCTCACAGACTCGGATGATGAAAAAGAGGATGCTGGTTCATGGAGAAGGCTGATGCACTAGTGACGTGGAAGTGGTGGTGCTGAAGCAGAGATCAAAGTAACTTGTGTCAGAGAAAGGAAGCAGCTCCTGACCAAGGAGAGCGAGCCGCAGAGGGTGTATGGTTGGTGGTCTAATCATTCTTCATCTTATGAAACAGATCTAAAAAAAAGAGATTTTACTTACTATATACTGTCATATTGTTCAAAAAAAATTTGTTTCTTTGCAATAAGATGTTATATGTGCCTGGCCGGGCGTGGCTCAGCGGTTGAGCATCAACCTAGGATCCAGGAGATTGGGGTTTGATTCCCTGTCAGGGCACATGCCCAGGTTGTGGGCTAGGCAGCCGATCAATGACTCTCCCATCACTGATGTTTCTGTCTCTCTCTCTCCCCCTCCTTTCCTCTCTCTGAAATCAATAAAGATGTATTAAAAAAAAGATGTTGTACGTAATGAAGTAGGAGGATTGTCTTAGAATTTAGGCCACCTGGAAATTATTGAACGTGAAAGCAGTACAGGAGAGCACGCCCCAGGGAACCAAGAGCACCGGGAGCCAAGAGAACATGGCAGGAGAGCAAACTTCTTAGTTTAGGGGATTAAATATATCAAATCTGCTTGCAGTGGCCACACCTATTCTCGCCAATGACCTGTTCCCAAGTGTGATTGACAGGCAAGTACCTTCCCTGTTTCACCCAGATTTTACTGGGCTTGAGTCTGTTCTCCGCCTGCCCAGTCCCCTTCTCCAGCGATCTGTGGGGAATAGACTGGAGGCTTCCTGGGGCGTATTAAACTGCACCTTCCTGGCAAAGCTGCACACATGGCATGCCTGTACTATTTGGCCTTCCCTTTGCTCCTCCCTTGTTATTAATAACTAGGTTAGTTACAACGGCATCACTTCTACCAAATGAGATATAGGCATGCTCTCACTGCCTGCCCACTTACCTTTCTTCCTTATTAAAAGCAAATACTTTCTGGTTTTGTTTCTCAGAACGAGACAGCTATTTGGAGAATGTGTTCTACCAGCAGTGTCAGGGATGTACAGCTGGGGGCGTCCTTTCTCCACATTTTCCTGCCTTCCATTTGACATGGGCTACTTTCAGCCGGCCTTTACTCTGTTCTGTTATTTTGTTGACAATGAGTTTCACATCTCTGTTCTCTCCTAGCATCTTTCGAGGGCGATTGTGATTTCTGAGAGAAGAATAGGCAAACACTGGAGTTATTTATTTAAATAATAAACTTTATTAAAACTTTTTAAAAAAAGCTTTTAAAAACTTCAGTTCCTATGCATTATATGTAATCTGGCCTTGATATTGGGATAGGGTTTGGGGAATGGAGAGGACGGTGAAAGGAGTGCGCTCAGGCCTCAGAGCCCTCTGTGTTTCCACTTTCACTCTGGGGCAAGTCAGCATGCCTCAGCCAACTTAAGGTTTTTTTCATTTTAATGGGATATTTGACTTACAGAATTCTAAGTATTCTCTATATATTCTCCAAAATATTCATTTATCAGATATATATTTTTCTAGTAGTGTCCTTTTTCTATTCCTGGAGCCAGTCCAGGCTACTGTAATGTGTTTAGGCCTCACGTCTCTCAGTTTCCTCTGGTTTATGGCATTTTCTCAGTATTTCCTGTTTTTCAAGACCTTAAGACTTTTGAAGATGACTGGTTAGATGTAGCATAATTTGGGCATAAATGATGTTTTCCCATAATTACATTGAGGTGCGGGGAGTTGGGGAAGAATACTACGTAGATGAAATGCCCTTCTTATAGCATCCTACCGGAGGCACATGATACCAATGCCCTTTATCACTGGTGAGTGTAAACTTGAGCGCTTGATTGAGATTATATCTGCCAGGTTTCTCTGCTGTAAAGTCACTGTTTCCCTTTGCATATTGTGTTCTTTACAAGTGAGTCATTAAACCCAGCCCTCACTAAAGAGGAAGAGAATTGAGCTTAGTTTTCTGAAGGGAAGTGTATCAAAAAGTCTGCGTACATGTTAAAATGACCGTAATAATTAATATATATCTGGGAGGAATACTTTGAAGCTATGCAACTATCAGGTTTCTCAAAGTTTTGTCCACTATTTTTTATTTTTATTTTTAAATCCTCACCCTAGGATATTTTTTCCTTTGCTTTTCAGAGAGAGTGGAAGGGGGAGAGAGAGGAGAGATAGAGAGAAACATCAGTGTGAGAGAGACACATCAATTGGTTGCTTCCTGCACGCACCCTGACCAGGGCTGGGGATTGAGCCTGCAAACTGAGGTATGTGCCCTTGGCCGGAATTGAACCTGGGACCCTTCAGTCTGCAGGCTGATGCTCTAACCACTGAGCCAAACCGGCTGGGGCTTGTCCACTAATTTGACCATTCATCTGTGAATCTTATCTGCAGCAATTATTGGTGTTCTGTTCTAATGGTGGTTTTCTATTTCTCACACTTCTTCTATATTTAATTTTTGGAGTTCTTCGGTAAGAAAGATGTGTCCTTTCTCCCCTACTTTTAAATTTAATTCCAGGAGTTGGAAAACTTTTTCTGATAAGGACTACATTGTAAGTATTTTAGACTCTGAAGCTGGATCCGGGAGGAAAAATCAAAACTATCTTTTACTCTACCAACTTGCTCTAAAACCGTGTTCCAAACTTTGTAGCCTTTAATGATTTGAGCATGTTGGTCTAATGGTAATTGTGTATGTGTAAAAGGACATTTCACCATAAGGCATCTTTTAAAAAAACAGACATTTGTACCTTACTTTCTGGATACATGTTAATGAATGGAAAGTAAAATGTACTCTTGGATGAACTGGTTGGCGTTTAAAGAGTTGACAATTGGGAGATATTTTTTTCTTACTGGAAACTCAATCTCTTAAAACTTCAGCCACTTCAGAGGTTGGTTTCTGTCTTTTACAGATGACAAAACCGAGGCTTGGAGGGCTAAGTAAATTGTGCGAGGTCATATGCAGAGCTGGGGCCGAATACTCTCAATACTAGTGAGTTGTTTTTTCTGTTACCCTCTGCTGCCACATGCAGGAGGAAATAAGTACATCAGGTTAAAAAAAAAAAAAAGTAGGGTTAAACTATTCTTTACAAAGTTTTGCAACTAAAATGATTTAAAACTGGCCATTATATATAATATTGGAAAAAGAAATCCTGGTTTATTTGGTCTTTATAACTGCTCACTGCTGTGGAAGGTGGTAAGCAATAAAATAAGTTCACGGAAATAAAACAAGTGCTCTGGCTACCATTTATTTGGCAATTGTCAGGAAAGATGAATTAGTCAGCACAAATCCCCCAGAGGGAGCATGATGTGTAAGACTAATAAAATGATACCTGATGATTCCCTGGGAGAGTGAAAGAATAACCTCGAAGAAGAATCAGAATTAAGAAGAAATGAGACCAATCTTTCACAGCACCATGAAGGTTAGAAAGATAAAACTGTAGTACTCCAAAAGCCATGAAATTACTTCTAAAGGCAATAATCGATTTAGTGGGAAACATTAGGAAACTACAAGTTGAAAACAACGTCAACAAGAATGGTAAGCCCGGAGGTCACCGCCATCGGAAAAGTGCCCGGTCAATCCTGATTCTCTCCCCCTGCTCCTCAGCTAAGATTGATTCTGGGCTGAATCCTGAGCCTGAAACAACTGTTTCTTGAGGAGAAACCTTTTTACTTACTGAGAATTACCTTCCCTTCACTTTTTTACAGAAAAGGAAGGGAGGAGGGAAGAAGGAAGGAAGGGAGGGAGAGAGGGGAAGAAAGAAGAGGCAAAAGTCTGCTATTGTCTGTTTTCCTTCTTTATTATTTTCTTTACTTGATTGATCCAAAATCCTTCCGTGAAATAGATTCGTTGAGTGTTCTCGTGGTCCTCACAATAATATAATTGTGTAATACATCACAGTTAATGATTTTCTTGATTATTTCAAGTCTTTTCTGAACAGTACGCGTTGCCTTGTGCTCTGATAATCGGCATCGACCCTCTTCTCACATTCAATTGTCAATTGGAAAATTTCAATCCATATTATTTATTAAGCTGACATTTTATGTCCTGTGAATACTGAGGTGGAAGATGGTCTCAGTATTCCAGCAAAACACTGATATCTGGTTGAGCGGTTTCTTATTTCCTCTGAGATCCTCATTTCCTGTGTGAGACAGAACAACTCTGGACATTGGCGAAGGAAGCGTAATCAAGGTAGAAGGATACTTTTCTGTATTTTCTAGTTTTGTAAAATGAACACTTTTTTTTTCATATTCACAATAATATTAAACTTTTTTTTTATTAAAGACATCAAAACAGAAATTTAGATGATTGAGAAGGAGAGGGTATGAATACATTTTGTTTAATTTTACTTTTATATTATTTTATGTCAAATAATCAATACAATATACCTCACTCCCAGCTTCTGTTACCCAGAGAGAAGTGCCTTCAACTCATTAAATGGTTTCTTCTAGTGCTTTAGTCCATGTTTCTAAATAACAGGCATGCTGATATTTCCTGATCGTCAGTTACAGGTATCTACTTGAATTCCTTGGATGACGTTTTATTTCTCCCCTTTGGCTCCTCTCCCAACACACACACTTTCCCTCTTCTAATATTTCCAGTACACATATTCACAATTGTTGGTTGAATCAACATTTAGCATTTGCAGTATTTATGAAGACCTAAATATTAATCACAAAAGGCTAGTTTTTCTAGCCACATATACCTTTGGTTTATCTTCTGGGAAAATTGTGTTGATTGCCCCTCATTGGCAGCTTCAGGTTTCTTCCTGTTGTAACTTTGAAACTTCTTTTTTTCCAGAACCCCAAAGAAAATACACTCTGCAGAGGAGTAGTATGCAAAAAAGATTTTACCAAAGACCCGGTAGGGGAGAAGGCTTTAAAGGGGCATGTCATATACTATATACCACATTCTGATTTCTCTGAAAATCTCCCTGAGGAATCAGTTTCCATGTCTTTTTTTTTTTTTTTTTTTTATCAGTTGCCTAACAGTGAAACTGTCTCTACTTACCCTCCTAATAATCTATGCAATTCCTTGTGCATAGATCTCCCTCAAATTGTTCATGGTACATGCTCAGTGTGAGTTGGTAGGAGCAGTTGGTTTATGCTTTCATGATCACAGCAACAGCAGAAAAAGTTACATATGCCATTTGCACTCACATTTTATTAGAAAAAGCAAATCACGTGCGCACACCTAACTTCAATAGAGGCAGGGAGGTGTAATACTTACCTTACTGTGTGCCAGGAAGGACAACTGGAATGTATTTTGTGTGTGTGTGTGTGTGTGTGTGTGTGTGTGTGTGTGTGTAGATCTTTATTGATTTCAGAGAGAGGAAAGGAGAAGGGGAGAGAGTGAGATAGAAACATCAGTGATGAGAGAGTCATTGATTGGCTGCCTCCTGCACATCACAGCCCCTACTGGGGATCAAGCCCGAAACCCGGGCAGGCATGTGTCCTGACCGAGAATCAAATCTCGATCTCCTGGATCATAGGTCGATGCTCAACCGCTGAGTCACATGGGCCGGGCTGGAACATTTTTAAATAGCTCTAATGACATCCTTACTGAGTACAGGGACTCTATATGCCAAACAAAGGAGACTCTTACAAATAATTATATATATTTTAATTACCTGTAAAAATAACTTTTTCTTCCATTACATATATTTTGATAGCTTCTTGGAGACAGGAGGGCCCAAGAAACCTGACTTACTTATGATTAACTCACCCATTGGATCACATGTCAGTCTAATAGAGGTAAGTGGAATTTCTTTTATCCTGAAGTGTCCTCAAAAAACATCTTTCTATGTGTTTACTTATAAATTTATTAATTATTAAATTAACGAAGTATTATAAAGACTATTTAAATTTACCAAAAGGTAGCATTCCAACTTCTGAGAAATGAGAATAAATCTAAGGCAAAACCTTAATTATTACATGCATATTTGGTTTGATACTATACTACATTTAAGTTTTAATTATTAAAAATCTAAAATAATAATTATCTCAAGTTGAGAACATTGAAAACACTGACTATAAATTGCCTCAGAGAATAAAAATGCTAGTCAGACAGCTAAATACCAACCAATATCATATGTTTACTTTAGGATTTTGAAGAAGAATATTAGTATCATGATAATTTAGGCCTTTACTACAGCAGAATTTATTTCTCACTGCAAAATAACTGTCATTTCAGGTCCAGTAAGCAAATAGACACCACCCATTCATTTCATGCAAGCCTCTGACGAGCTGCCTGTGGAAACAAATGTCTCTCCTTGCTCAACTAGCTAGAGTTCAAACTGGTGACTTGGAGGTGAAAGGTTGTGGATTCTGTTATCAATCATCTAGGCTACCCATTGCTCCATCAACAAAGTGCTGCCTCAGACAAGAGAAGGGAGAATTATTTTATTTCACTTATTGACACATTGCACAACTCTGTTAGCAAGTATCATCTTGTATACGTTATGAAAAGCAGCTTAAAAAGCAGCTTTCTTTTATTTAACATATGGAACATATGTGAAGGAAATGTGCAAAACACAATGTTCTGCAAATTGCTATGAATTGTTGGTGAGAAAATTCATTTACGGTTCCTGGATTTTTCTTCTTGTCTGTAACTGTCAACCAATGGCAGTGGGATGGATTGAGTCGCCCCATGCAGATGTCTGTGAACACAGTCTCTGGCCTCTGTCAGATAACATTACAGACCTGCCTGTAACACTCATTGCTCACATACTTGGGGGAATAAGTTATTTTACTTTTCTGCTACACTATTTTTTTTTCTTTGCCATAAATACATAGTAGAGAGTATAAAATGATTGTTGAGAGGTAGCTGACAGAGAAGTCAAGAGCTGCCCATTGGGATATTCATTACTTCATGAAGATAATTCATCTAAATAATTTATCAAAACAATACAAAAAGATGAAGACAGAATTTAGTCTCATGATTAGTTAACATTACTCAATAAAAGTTTGAAATACACTCTTGTGCTTTTCTCTGAGGCAACTTGGACTTCTAAAAGCACTGAGACAGAGTATCTTTTCTGGAAGGATTCCAAATGGTCCCAACTGCAGTTTATGCCAGATTGATCAGCGTCTTACTTTGTGCCATTAGTGCTCTGGAATATAGAAGTGAACAAAAGCAACACATTACTTAGCTTTATGTAATTTATTTTCTACTGAGAAGGCAGAAAATAAATGGATAAACAAATTATAATAAGGATAGTTTTAATAAGTGCTATAAAAAATGAAACCTAAGGCAAGGTAAGTGAAATGGGAGTATTGCAAATTTCTACTCTCAGTAGGTCATTTACAGAAGGCCTGTATGCAGAGCTAGCATGTGGGCATAAGTTTGAATGAAAAAGAAAGTTGTGAAAATATTTAATAGAAAATATTTCTGACAGAAAGAACAACAAATTAAAGGCTCATAGTAGGGAATATGCTTGGAGGGTTCAGGGACTGTCAAGAATATCCAGGTTGGAGAAAAATGGATGAGGGGAGGAGACGATGTGAGATAAGCGAGTTTTTGGTAAACCAGATTATTTGGAGCCCCAAGTAATATAATTGCTTTGGATTTTGTTCCAAGTGTCATGGGAGGGTATTTGGAAGGCTTGAGAGCAGGAAATTGATAAACAATTTACCTTGTTAAATGGTATCTCTGGCCACTGTGAGGAAATAGATTCTAGAGAGTCAAGAATTGAAGCAAAGAGGCTATTACAGTAGCCCAGGTAAGAACTGATGGTGTATGGAACCGAATGACTATAAGGAGTATTCTTATTTTGGACATAATGTGTAAGAATGATAGGATTTTTTAATCTAAGAAGAACAAAGCCATCAGGATGTTTTACCTGATCAGCTGGATGAATGGCCAAACCGCTAACTCAGGGAACACTAAAAGAAATACAGATTTGAGTGGCAGGAGGACCAATACTCTCTTTTGGACAGGATTAATTTGTGAGAAGATGCCTATTAGATTCTTGTATTTGTTTTCTATGCTGTGTAACAAATTACAACAAGCTTAGTGACTTAAAACAGCACAAATTTATTATCTCATAGTTTCTGTGGGGTCGGATTCCGAGCATAGCTTAGCTGAGTTTTCTGCAAGCCAGCAAACAAGCTATCAGCCAGCTGGGTTCTCATCTGGTGGCTTGATTGGAAAGGATCTGAATCCAAGCTCCCTCAGGTTGTATACAGACTTTCTTTCCTAGAAGTTTTAGAATTTATGGAAGCTTGCTTCTTTAAAATCAGCAAGGAGAGCAAGACTAGAGCAAGCCAGCTAGCAAGTTGGAGTCATATAATGTAGCATAATCACCAGAGTGACACCCCATCATCTTTATCATATTAAAGTCCCATGTCCTGTCCACATTCAAGGGGAGGGAATTCTACAAGGGCATGGAAGCCAGGATGTGAGGACGATGAGGGGCCATCTAACAGTCTATAGACACCCAAGTGGATAAACGGAGCAGGCAATTGAAGATGCATTTCATAGGGCACACCAGGGGTGGAGATCGAAATTTTAGAGTTATCAAGGTATCGCGTCTGAAAATACAATCAATAAACACGGTATATAGTTTGTTGTGATGCACATATATATAGAAAATCCTAGTAAGCTAGATTTTAAAAAAGATTGCAGAAAGTAATGCAAGGGTCAGGTTGGCTATCCAGTGGGTCAGCTCTTGCCTTCCTTAACATGGCTCCCACTCCTTACTAACTGCTGGCTCTTATCAGATGCAAACAGTATGCCACACAAATACCACGCTAAGAGCTTTAGATAGGTCACCTCACTTTATCCCTGTAATAAACTAATGATGCAGGTAATATTATTGGGATTTTTAAAGGTGAGAAAGCTGATGCTCAAGATCACACAGCTACTAAGAGATACAGCCAGTGGGCGCAGTGTGACTCAGAAAGCTGCACACTTAACTGCGTCTTCCGCAGGACCTCCCTCTGTGGCCGCCTCCCTGGGTCTCTAATTCCAGGTTTCCATTTTGGTAATTGATTGGTGGGTTTTTCATCCATCTTTTTTTCTTTTTGTTTTACAACTTATTTTAAAATAATTTTAGACTTACAGAAGAGTTGAAAAAAATAGTAGAGTTTCATTCTTCTCCGTTTGTTTTCTTTCGTCTCCGTTCAGATCACATCAGCTTACTTCCCCCTCCCCTGGGGAGCTCTCAACATACACCTTTGTGGGCCCCAGTTGCTTTCACGTTGTGTAACAGACAATTTTTTTACTAACATTAGTCTTTTCACTAAAGACTAAAATATCCGCAGAATTAAAAAACGAATTAAATTAGTGCACAGGATGGAATCAGGGAAAAATCTATTCGTCTGAACCTAAAGAGAGAGAAGTCCAAGAGGAAAGAAGGAAAGTACTTTTGAGTAGGAGAAAAAGAAGTAAACACATTCATCACTTTTACAATTACTATACCGTAGGTTCTCTGAATTATATATAAGAACAACCTAGAAATTATGGCTCGAGGAGTGAAGCCGTAACTTATGTTTACTTTCTCAAATATTAAAAAAGTGTGATACAAAATATGTGTCTCATTATAATGTAATGGTTTATAGTAGAAATTTTAGCTGATTTCTTTTTGTTATTTTGTGCTCAGCGTATGATGGATGGTTATAATTAATGCGTATTGTACGGTGCATGCGTTTACTATGGTTCAGAATACAGAGAGGGTGGGGTTGATCTCCCACGCTAAGGGCTGCTGTCCTGGACCCAGTGTTAGCATTATGGTATGATTCTGTTGCATATTCAAGTCAAGGTGTACAAGAACACAGAAAATCCTATTTCTAACTGAAAACCAGTTCAAAAAAATCATTCTAATTTTTAAAAAAACACTAAAATTTACATGATTTTTCATTTTTTTTAAATCCTCACCCAAGGATATTTTTCCATCCTATCTCTCTCTCTCCTTCTCCCTTCCTCTCTCTGAAACCAATAAAGACATTGTTTTTTGTGGTTTTTTGTTTTTTTTTTAATGGGCCATCCAAATTACCTACCCAGTTCTCTTATAATTCCTGATAAAGGCAATTAAAAAAAATTTTTTTTTAATATACCTTTATTGATCTCAGAGAGAGGAAAGGAGAGGGAGAGAGACAGACAGAAACATCAATGATGAGAGAGTCATTGATCGGCTAGCCCACAACCCGGGCATGTGCCCTGACCGGGAATCGAACCCTGATCGCCTGGATCTTAGGTCGATGCTCAACCACTGAGCCACGCCCGGCTGGGCAAAAAATTTTTTACAATTAAATATTTAATATTCAGCTGGCAGTTTAGTTTTAGGTCACCTTTGTGATCCCAAGAGATACTTTTTTCTATCTAAGGAATTTGCCTTCTAGTTTTCCCAAGTTCAGTAAAACTCTCTACTATATAGAGTATATTTAATACAAAAGTAAGTATAATTCTAGACTCTTCTATCATCCTACTCCCCAATTCAAAACAATGATATTCCACCCCCCAAAAAACTCACTCTTGAATCCATTCACTGCTCTGTTCATTGTCAGTATCGTCAACTAGGCTGCAGTCATCAAGTCATACTCCCCTGCCTGCCTTCTCCATTCTTCATGCAGCAGCCAATATATATTCTCTTTTAAACACAGATTTGCATTCGTCATTTCTCTCTTTTTTATTTATCTTTATGGTTGAGAGTATTACAGGTGTCCCATTTTTCCCCCAATTGACCCCCTCCACCTTGCTCCCACCCCTCCCCAGGCCTTCACCCTGTCATTGTCTGTGTCCATGGGTTATGCATATATGCATATAACTTCTTTGGTTAATATCTTCCCACCCTCCACGCCCCTTCCCTCTTTCCTCTGAAATATGATCGTCTGTTGCATGCGTCAGTGTCTCTGGATCTATTTAGTTCATCAGATTCTTTTGTTCATTAGCTTCTTCTTAAAGAAGACCTTTCAGCTTTCCTGTAGTGCTGGTTTGGTGGTGATGAACTCCTTTAGCTTTTTCTTATCTGTGAAGCTCTTTATCTCACCTTCAGTTCTAAATGATAGCTTTGCTGGGTAGAGTAATCTTGGTTGTAGTTCCATGTTTTTCATCACTTTGAATATTTCTTGCCACTCCCTTCTGGCCTGCAAAGTTTCTGTAGAGAAATCAGCTGACAGTCGTATGGGTGCTCCCTTGTAGGTAACTAATTGTTTTTCTCTTGCTGCTTTTAAGATTCTCTCTTTGTCTTTAACCTTTGGCATTTTAATGATGATGTGTCTTGGTGAGGGCCTCTTTGGGTTCCTCTTGTTTGGGACCCTCTGTGCTTCCTGGACTTGAAAGTCTATTTCTTTCCCCAGGTAGGGGAAGTTTTCTGTCATTATTTTTTCAAATAGGTTTTCAATTTCTTGCTCTCTTTCTTCCCTTTCTGGCACCCCAAAAATATGAATGTAGGGCCTCTTGAAGTTGTCCCAGAGGCTCCTTAAACTATCTTCATATTTCTGGATTCTTTTTTCTTTGTGCTCTTCTGGTTGGGTGTTTTTTGTTTGCTCATGTTCCAAATTGCTGATTTGATTCTCAGCATCCTCTACTCTACTGTTGATTCCCTGTAAATTATTCTTCATTTCAGTTCTTGTAGCCTTCATTTCAAATTGGTACTTTATTATGTCATCGATTTTCTCAGTTATTTTTGTAAAACTCTTACTAATATGGTTGAGCATCCTTATAAGCAAAATTCTGAACTCTGTATCTGTTAACTTGCTTGGATCTATTTCATTTAGTTCCTCTTCTAGAGATTTCTTCTGTTCTTTCCTTTGTGACATGTTTCTTTGCCTCCGCATTTTGGCTGCTTCCTGGTGTTTGTTTCTATGTATTAGGTAGAGCTGCTGTGTCTCCTGGAATTTGTAGAGTGGCTTTGTGTAGTAGGTGTCCTGTAGGGTCCAGTAGCTCAGCCTCCCCAGTCACCTGAGCTGGGCCTTCTAGGTGCTCCCCTGTGTGGGCTGTGTGCTCTGACCTGCTGTGGTTGAGCCTTGGTTGCTGCTGGCAACACTGGGAGGAATTGACCCCCCAGACAATCAGCTGTGAGGACCAGCTGCAACTACAGCCAGAGAGCTGCTTTGCTGGAGACACCCCTATGGAGCAGGATTTACTTCAGTGGGGCTTTGGTGTTCACTAAGTGCACCCCTTGAGTGTCACTTGTGGATGTGGTAGGGTTGTAATCCAGCATGGTTGAGCCTGACCACCAGGTGCACTGTCTCTGGGGCCTCCCGGGAGGTGCACAGTCAGCCTGTGCCAGTGCCTTGCCCAGGGCCACCCAGCATGAGCTACTCAGCAAACCGTAGTTGGCTGCTACTTGAGCTGGGCTTGGAGGTGCCCAGGAGAGGCCAAGCTATGAGCCAGTGCAGCTGCCGCTAGTGCCAGGCCTGGGGCCGCTTATCAAGCCCCATGGGGCAGCTGCTGCTTGTTTGAGAGATTTTAGGAAAGTCCTAAGCATGAGGCTCCAGAGGCCCCTTGCACAGAAAAGCCCCTGGAAATGGCCTGGATGAGCTGCAGGTGGGGGGGGGCGGGGCCTCCGGGAATCACGGGGCGGGGCCAAAGGTGAGAGTCAGGTGCTGGCGATTCAAACATGGCGCCTGCCTGCCGGCTGTGTGCGGGGAGGACTCGCCACAGGAGCCATGGCCTCCGCCAGCCCTTCTGCCTGGGAGGAAGCCGCCCTCCGCCTCTCGCCCGGATCTCAGGCAGGTTAGTTCCTCCCCGAGTGTCCCGGGTCCTTTCAGGCTGCTGCCCGGCGCTGGGCTCGGAGGGAGCGTCCGAGTGAGTCCGTGCCGGGCCCTTTAGAGGAGCTGCTGGGGCTCCCGCAGCCTTCGCCTGGCCTGGGGGTCTGATGTGGGGCTGGGACCCCTCCCTCCTCCGGGAAACCTCCGCCACTGAGATTCCCTCCCGGGTTTACTCCGCTGCCCTGGGTGTGGGCCCGCGGCCCGGTCTCCGGGATTCAGCCCCGTCCCGCCCGCCCGCGTCCCCGCCCCTCCTCCCGGTCTCGATGCTCCTTCAGCTCCCTGGTTGTGGGGCTTCTGTGCAGCCAGATCTCAGGAGGCTCTGGTGACGGTGGGTCTGTGTTTTAGTTGTGATTTTGATGTGGTTGTGGAGGCGGCGGGCGCAGCTGCTACCTATGGCGCCATCTTGTTTCCTCCCGTCGTTTCTCTTAAAGTCTTCCAGCAGTTTCCAGGGGTCCTTCAAACAATACCTCCTAAATCTCAACCGCCTGCCCCTTCGTTGGCTCTTCAGTCTCATACGCGCAGCCCCACTACTCGCTCACCCCAGGCTGCGCGCTCTGGCTCTGAGTGTCCTGTGCCGCCTTCTGCCCCACGGCTTCTGTGCCGATTGTTCTCCCTGGAATGTTCTGTCTACTTGGTGGTTTTCAAAGCACAGCATAAATGTTGCTATGCGGGTAAACTTCTCTAACGCACTTGAATAAGCTGGATCCCCAAATTGTGCATGTCCTTAGCACTCCAAAAATCTGCTCTCAACAACATAGCTAGTAAATATTGGTACAATATTTTTCTTTCTCTGTCAATTGTTGAGCGTAAACTCTGTGAGGAAAGGAGCTATTTTGTTAACCGATATTATTTGATAGCTAGTAGGCATGCCATGTGTATGTTCTTTAGCCAACTGACAAATACAGAAATTTAGAATTTACTAGGTAGTTTTGTGTACCTAAAAGATTTCCTTCCAAGTTCATTTGTATCCCTTGCCATGCTGAGTTTTGTCAAGGTAACAGATGAGGTAAAAATAAAAGAAAAAAAGAAAGTTGGATAAGAAGATTGGCTTTGGAGATGCAGAGTAGAAAGCAAAGAGAAGGTAAAAGAGACAAAGTGATATTAGAAAATAATGGTCTTCCTCAAAACAATAAAACAAGATCCAGAATCTTTCAACACAAGCTTTGGCATATAGTTTAGCATCACTGTTTAGAGGCTAATTAACCAGACTAGTGTCCCCATATCTTTACTTCTACTCACTTCCAGCATTTGTACTGGCCATTAACACGTACTCTAAGTGTCCATGCGAGGGAGCGGGGGTGAAGTTTAAGCCAGGCAATTTACTTGCTGTTGACAGACTGTAATATGATTGATGGGGGCAGAAGGTGAAACTATCTGGTAAAATGAGTTTTTTTGCATTATCTATGTATTTCATATATCAATGCCAATATTTCTCAAACTTCAGGTCAAGACTCCAGAGGCAAGGGTTACAATATAATTTAAGGGGCTTCATATATGGGAACTATCTGGAGGTGGACACTGTGGGCTGCCTTGAGAGCAGGAGTCTTCGTTTCCCCTCTCAGTTCTCCACACTTCTTTCTTCCTAACCTGTTAAAATTTAACAAAATTCTGCCAGTTAGAGTTTTTTAAATCTCTGTCATATTATTCATAATATAAACACTTTAAAAGTAAGCATTAAAGAATGTTGAAATCACTGGTTTGAACAGTGCTGCCTGCAGTACCCTACACAGTGTCTTAAAATCAATTAAAATCTGTAGCTTGGTTTCCTTTCCATTTACTCACAGAAAGAATGTGATTATGTTATGAGAGAAAATAAAAATGTGGAGTAGACCCTACCTATCATGTTACTTACTGATTGTCTTAGAGAAGAAAAAAATGTTTTAATTTTATAAAGATATATTAAGCTCCTGATAGAGTATTAAATCCAGGATTAAACAGATTTCCCAGGGTCTCTTAAATTTTGTGTTTGACTTCAGGCCTCATTTATTCTACTGTGTTGTATCTTTCCATTTTCTTTTGCATCACCCTTCTCTATTATAACCAAGAAAAATGTCCTCTTATTTATGGACCATAAAGATTTCTATTACTACCTAAAATTTTACTGCCTAATTAGACTCATATTGAATATTAAGCCCATGTAAATGTTTTTAGTACATTAAAATGGAAAATAATTCAAGAAAATGTTAATTATTTTTCTTATCTGAACATTACCAAAAGAAATAAAGATTATGATGATAAAATTTTATATTAGGATTGTTTCTTATAGGTGATATTATTATCTGACAATCCAAATTAGAGTCTCATAAGTAAATAGGCTGACATCTGCAGTCATAGATTCTATTTTCCTATAAGCCATTATTAAAATGAAATAAAGGGAATTCTTTAATATGTACTTAATCCAAATTATCACACACACAGACACACACACCACTAAGCCAGAAGCTCTGAAAAATAATATTGTGCATATTAAAATCTTAGGACAAAAGGATTGTCTAAAATCGTTTAATCATATATTTGATAGCTGTTTTTTTGAATTAAGATATTAATTCTAAAAGAAGTCTACTCCTAGCTTTTACATTTGGGCATTGATTTCTTATAGGCAAGTAAATATATTTGTAAGCTGAGCAAGGGAAGTAGAAGAAAATCTGATTTCTTTATCTTTTTATTGATTTTAGAGAGAGAGAAAGGGAAGGAGGGGGGGAGAGAGAAACATCAATTGGCTTCCTCCCTTACACACTCAACCAGGGATGGAACCTGCAACTCGGCTAGGTGCCCTGACCAGAATCAAACCCGAGACCCTGCCATGTACGGAATGACTCTCAACCAACTGAGCTACACCGACCAGGGCAAAAATATGATTTCTTTTTATAAAATATTTTTAAGGATCCATCTGTAAAACTAACCTTTCAGAAAATTTAAGACTACATCAGTAAATATATTTACTTCTATTAATTAGAAAAAAACAAAATATAGAGAAAAATTATCCACTATAACTTTAAGTAAAGAAACTAAAGAATTTTTAGCAGATGTCAAATTGTTAAATCATACAATAGAGAATTCTCTAGGTTGCATTTTCATCACAGATCTGTCACATTCCTTAGAGAGACCAGTATTGGCTGGTCATCATAATAAACAGACCAAATTAGTTTTCTATATGTTAGCATATATCTGCTTCTTTTTTAGTTATCTCTAAAGTCAGAAAGGACGATTTGTTTTATTTGTAAACTCTCATGTTATTTTATTTAACTGTGTTAGAGTAAAGTACCTCTTCCCTGGATAGCAATTATTGTCGGTATAAGGAAGATGTTGGGAAATAATTATTAATTATTAAATCAAGTAAAGATATTCCCAAAGGGTAAAAAAAAATTAACAGGGTTTTTGTTCATTCAGATATTATGGCATTTAGAACAATCTACTCAGTGCAAAAACTAAAAATTCCTTTTTTTTTTTTAAACTTTTTTTTTTTTTTAATATATCTTTTATTGATTTCAGAGAGAGGAAAGGAGAGGGGGAGAGAGAGATAGAAACATCAATGATGAGAGAATCATTGATCAAGCCCGCAACCGGGCATGTGCCCTGACCGGGAATCGAACCCCGATCGCCTGGATCCCAGGTCGACGCTCAAACACTGAGCCACGCCCGGCCGGGAAAAAACTAAAAATTCTTGAGAAAAAAATAAAAACATCTTGGTGAACTTAAACTGTGGGACAAGGTAGAGTGACAGAGATTGGATTTATCGTCCTTTCTAAAGAAAAACCCCCACAAGATATATGTAGCAACAGTTTTCAAGAAGCCGTATGTCAGGCAATTAAGATAGAGCTCCCTGGAGAGAGTTTTCAGACCACAACACAGGACAGAGGAACCTGGGTGGAGCTCAGTAGACATGGTAAGCTGAGGATATGGAACTGAGAATCCAGTGAGCCAAGGCAGGTGGAGTTCACAGAATAGATTACTGTAGAGAAGGAAGCTACACAGACAGAAAACTCCAGAGATCTTAAAAGGATCCTCCGTTGAGTATTCAGGTGATTACTGATCAGCACATGTGTGAGGCTGAAGGGCTGGGAAAATAACCTTCCAAAATGTAACAGCGGTCACACAGGCCAGGATTAGTGCCCACCAAACACACTGGAAAATATTGTCATGGGACATTGGGAAGGTTACTAACAGATTGGTGGACCTTGGAGCGAGTGCTACATTGTTTCCATATAACAAACATTGTAAACAAGACAAAGAAAGATAGCTATATTTCCAAGGAATTTAACTGGATCCCAATAATGGATAGAATAGGAGAAAGAAAAATGAGTAAGGAAATAAAAGATCTGAGTAACACTATCAATTTACTTGACCTTGTTGACATTTATAAAATACTCCACCAAAAACATTCTTTTCAAGTACACACGAAATATATACTAAGATAGATTATACTGGAACATAAAACAAATCTAAATAAATTTAAAGGCATTCAGGTTATTCAGTATAAGTTTTGAGCACAAGGGAATTAGGTTAGTAATCACTAACAGGATGCTCTCTGGAAAAGTCCTCCAAAATTTAGAAATTAAATAATATACTTCTAAATAACATATGGGTCAAAGAAAAAAATCAAAGGAGAGATTAGACAGTGTTTTGAATTCAATGGAAATGAAAACACAGTGTATCAGAATTTGCGTGATGCTACTAAAGTCGTACTATGAGGAAAATTTATAGCACTAAAATGCCTATATTAGGAAAGTAGAAAGGTCTCAAATGATGTCAATTTCCACCACAATAAACAAAAAAAAAGGGTAAAATAAAATCAAACTAAACGGGAAAAGGAAATAATTAAGATCAGAGCAAGGTGGCAGAATAGGAAGATCCAGCCCCCGTTCCTCTCCAGAGACACTGACTTAACAACAATATATGGAACAAAATATATGAGAACGCTGGAAACCAATCAAGAAATATGCAGTACCCCAGGAGGGTGAAAAGTTGAGAGCAGCCACATTGAAATGAATGAGAACTATTTTACTTTACCCCCCATTGTCCCAAACCCAAACGAGCACAGCTCAGTGCCTTTGACTTCAGCTCATAACTCCTCCCTGGGGCGAAAGAGAAGCGTGGAACGTCTTCAATGTGCAAGATTTTCTGAGGGCTGCCTGGAGGACTTGTTTCTCTCTCATCTGACTTGGAGCACTGGCATAGTTGGAATCAGCATAGTCTGGATGCAGGGGGACCACTGCAAGTAACAGAGAATGGGGGATAGCTTGTTCTCCCACCAGGAGACCCGCAGTGCTACATACCCATGGGTGGTGCTATCAGGAGAATGTACCAACTCATGGCTTATGGGGAGGGAGGGAGAAGAGTGGAGCATTGACCCAGCTTTATGGAGGGCTGCCTGGGGAACTGGCTTCTGCCTGGCCTTACTTGGAGCCCTGACAGGGAACCAGGATACTTGGAATGCCAGGCACCCAATGTGAGTAAAGTGGAGCAGGTCAACTTGCTGCTGCAATTACTGCAGAACCTGCAGCATTGCAAACAGACACCAGAGGGAGCAAGAGATTTGAGCTCCTGAAAAAGAATCCAGAAAACCCCTCCTCCTGGGAAATGACATCTGTAAACTCAGAGAAGTTGCATCCCCTGAAAAAGGCTTTTGACACCCCCAGAATCTCTAGTTGGGTTAAGTGATGAAAGTTTTCCCCTCTACAAAGCCAACCCTTAAATACTGGGAGAAGAGCTGTTTTTTTCAAATGCAAAAACTCAACCAAAAAATTAAATCACAGGAGCACAAAGAAATATGGCCAATCAAATTAAACTAAAGGAACAAAGATCTATGAATTATCTGACTAAAAAATCAAAATAGTTGTCTTAAAAGAGGTCAGTGATCGGCCAGAGAACAGACAACTAAACAAAACCAGGAAGGTGCGTGCATGAAGTGAGAATATCAACAAAAGACAGAATGCATAAAAAAGAGCCAAACAGAAATGCTAGAGCTGAAGAATACAGTAACTGAATTGAAGAGTTTAGTAGAGGGGTTTAACAGCAGATTCGATCAAGCAGGAAAAAAATAATCGATGAACTCAATAACAGGTTTATTTGAAATTATTGAGTCAGAGGAGCAAAAAATAAAGGAGGGATATAGAAAACGAAGAAAGCCTAAAGGACATACGGGACACTGTTAAGCAGCCAATATGTACATTATAGGAGCTCTAGAAGGAAGAGAGAGAGAAAGACTATTTGAAGAAATAATGGCTGGAGACTTCCCAAAGCTCAGGAAGAAAATGAACAACAAAATTCAGGAAGCAATAATGAAGTTCAAGTGGAATGAACCCAAAGAGGCCGACACACCAAGAGACACATTGTAATTAAACCATCGAAAGCCAAAGACAATGACAAACTCTTGAAATCAGGAAGAGGAAATACATTTTTTATGTGCTAGAGAGCTCCCCCAAGATTGTGACAAGATTTCAGTGTTGTTGTTTTTTAATAAACATGACAATTTGTCCTATTACTGTACAATGAGGCTTGATATGTTTCCTATTTGGGGGATATTTTGAATAATGCTGTATCTACCTGTCTTGTGCGTGTGAACGTCACTTTGGGTTGATGCCCAAGGGCAGGATTGCTGACAGGTCATGAGGATGTGTATACATCCAGCGATGTTCGGCTTTCAGAGATGCTGCCAAATGGTTTTCCAGAGTGGTTTTCCATGTGTATGAGCTGCGTAAGGGAATCCCAGCTCTGCGCTTGCTCACCACACTGTGTGTGGTGAAACCGTGTGTTGGGTGCTGTTATGTAGCACTCTCGTACTATAGTTTGCAGTGTGTCTGTAATTTATCGTTGGTCACTTAGATAAGTGTGCTCTCAGGAGTGAAATGCCTGCTCAAGTATTTTGCACGTTACATTTTTTTCTTGATTTTTTTCCTTACCATTGTCTTGCTGATTTGCAGGAGTTTTTAATATATTATGGATATGAGTACTTTGCCAGATAAATATAAGTATCTTCTTCCAGTTTTGTGGGTTTTTAAAATCTTCACCTGAGGATATTTTTTCCATTGCTTTTCAGAGAGAGTGGAAGGAGGAGAGAGAAAGAAAGAGAGAGAGAGAGAGAGAGAGAGAAACATCTATGTGAGAGAGGCAGATCGATTGGTTGCCTCCCTAACGCGCCCTGACCAGGGCCGGGATTAAGCCTGCAACTGAGGTAACTGCCTTTGGCTGGAATCGAACCCAGGACCCCTCAGTCTTGGGGCCGGCGCTCTAACCACTGAGCAAAACTGGCCAGGGCAGTTTTGTGTGTTTTGATGAACATAAATTCCTCATTTGAATAAAATCTAACTGAACAATCTTTTCCTTTATTGTTGATGCCTTTTGCATTCATTGAAGACAGCATTGGCTTTCCTGTGGTTATAAAATATTTTCCTAATGTCTTCTGAGTTGGGACTGAATGTAAAGATTATTAAAATGGAGAACAAACTGAGGGATGAGGGTGTTAAGAGTATCTCACGGGCGGTTTTCAAACTTTACTACACATTAGAGACACCCGGGAGGTTTTTAAACCCCTGGTGTTTGTCCTGTACGCTAGGCTGACTACTTCAGAATCTCTCTGTTTGGAACCTAGGCATCGGCATATTTTAATTGGTGTAGGGAGCGTTTAAGCAGAGGATATCAGCAAAGGAAGGACAGCTTGAAGTAAATTTTATGAATATCGGTTTGGGCCAGACTCTAGGCTGCACAGAGTGAGGTCATGGTGAGTCTCATCAGGATCAAAGCCGTGGTTTACAGAATTTTGAGTTTGGACTAAAGATTTGGAATAAATTCAGCAAATAATGGGAGATGAACGTGGCTTTTGAGAAAATTAATGTGACTCATGAATACATTAGGACGATTAAACTGTCAGCGTGGGAGGGGTGGATTGGAAGTGGGGGGAAATAAGAGCAAGTGTTCAAACAAATCCCTGTGGCCTGGCTTCTGTAACCCTGCTGATCATCGGAATCTTATGGTGAATTTTGTGTGTATAGGATAAATCTGGCAAGAGGATCTAACGCTGTCATTAGGTTTCCAAAGGAATCTGAACTTTTCCAAAGGCTGGAAACTAGGCTAGAGAAGGAAACCCGTTAATGGCTTTTATACTTTGCCACCTAACTGTTTATTGAGCACCCCAACCGTGTTTGTGGAAGTTGACTTGGAAAGGAGACGACTGATGGTAGAGATGTTTGTGGGTGAAATGAGAGGTGTTAACAGCTGGCTGAATGTGTGTGGGGGAGAGGAGGCAAACATAAGAAACTTAACTTGAATTAAAAGACAAGAGAACAGGGGGAATGAAATGTGACTAAGGAAAATGATAGACAGGAATGAGCCGTGGAAGAGATGTTAAGCTATGTTTTTAAACCTTGACTTTGACAATTAAATAGCTGGAACTGAATTTCCAAATAATCTGTGTTGAAGTTGATCAGGAAGAAAAGTCAATAATCAATCCCAGCTCTTTGTGCTTTTTTCCCTTAGGTATTCAGCGGTTATGACAGGTAGGAGACTAATTGTCATCCTAGTCCGTTGTTCTCCGCTCCTAAAAATATATCCTTTCATTTTCTGCTTGGTGGTTTACACATTAAATAATATTTAAAATATGTATTGAAAACAGTGAGATCTTTTAGCCGTAGATTTCAAGGAAATAATTACTTTCAATGATAAAAATACGTACTTAAAAGTTTATATTTAGATGCAACTGTTGAAAGAGCTTAGGAATTCATTATAATTATGAAGGGATACATTTTTAAAACTCCAGTTTTTTCACATAGGGGTAGGAAAAATTGCACAAGGAGCTGACAGATCAGCTAAACGTTATCGCTGCTTCACAGATAAGGCTGCGGTGAACATAACAATATGTGGTTAGTGAGAAAAAATCGGTAGGTTCATACCTTCCACCATATTATGTATGTGTAGGGCCAGAATAATGACATTAGATGGCCTTGGGTTAAATAACAAAGCAGGAAGAGGAATCTCAGATTGGGGTTTTTGTCAGATTGGATTCATAAAGAAAAACCGCATTCAATTTATACTACTAAAATAAATCGAATGTTACTCAAGAGCAGTCTTTGCAAATGCTTACCACTTCAAACAGAGAGTGAGTCATCATGAAGCCTATCCGTGCCTATCCTGCCACTTGTTAGACTGACTTGTACAGCACATCAGTTTTTCATGATAAAATTAAATTTAAGTTTCTAAGATTTGACAACCCGATAACTTCATAGCGGCTTAGTTTTTTTTCTTTTCCTAGACACTCCCCCCCACCCTCACCCTGGCCCATTTATTTTTTTAACTTGTGATGTATTCAGAGATTTGTTAGGCATTATTGGAATCGGTGAAACTGGAAAATTTTAATCTGCATCACTATTGTTGGTTATTTTTTTTAGCATACCTTAGCAACCTAGAATCAAGCTCGCAGATGGTGGGTACTTTGGATTTTGGGAGGTGGGTGGGAGGAAAAGCCGAAAAAAGACGTCATGGACAGATACTGATGAGAGTGTTTGAAGTAACAGGCAATGGGATCTGAGCTAGATTGGAAGGACAGTAAAAGGAAGTCGATGCCACCAAGTGGGAAAGATGCGGAAGATGGGCCCATTTTAAATATGTTTTAGAACATTGAGAGTGGGAGTGATTAAAGCAAGACAATGAAAATCTGGTATTTATACCCAGAGTGTGCAGTCTAAAGTCTTTTGTAGACTAGGTGCTCAATGAACATTCATTCTCGCGCCACCTTTTCCTTCTCGCTAAGAATAAAGACAATTCGATGTGTGATTTTATCTAACTCCTTTGATTTATAAAAATGTAAAATATATTATGCTTTTAAATAATTCCGAACGCTAAATGACAATAGACATACAATGGCTACGACATGTTAGAAAAGGAATACAGTAAAAGAAAGTGACTTTTAAATGACTGAGGCATTATGTTTAACATTCCTTTTTAGAGTCTCTTTCATGGTGATAATTATAGTGTTCATTTTTTTGCAATGCACTGATTAAGCACAGTTGGCTTTAGAGCATATGAAGTTCTAAGCTACTGTAAAAGAAAATATCACACTATTAGCCAGTTTTGCATTTCATGTATATTAAGTAACTTGAGGTATTAGATTATAGATATTCAAATTACTTTTATTATCTTTTTATGGAAAACTTACTTAAAGAAAGTATAAAAATCGACCTAGTATAAATGTGAATAAAAACACGTGTTGCAGTAAACCCTTTTGGGGGGATTTTATTATAAAAATAATATAATAACAAGAGGCTAACATACAATTAGAACTGCTTCTAGATGACAGGATAAAAACATTAAAAATGCAAAATATTAACTTATGGTGAATTGTAATGCCTGATATGATCCAATTAAACCTTGATCAAACCCATGTTTAGCTTTGCTAAAAATGACTTAAAGTTAGTTGTTTTTATCTTTAGCTCTCCTGACCAACCTATGATGCGGTCGCTCTCATTTTAGTGAAGCCGAGGGAGGGACCAATATTAAGCAAACAGATGTGAAGAGAGGTTTGCTTTACCATTTATTTCTTTTGTTGACAACTATGTCAGAATTTATACATGAAGTTTGGTCATTAGAAATAAATTGAAGTCTTTGGCAAAGCAAAATGTCCTCAAACTCAGATGGGAGTCTGAATGAAATTTATGCATATGCGAATGTAGGACTCAGAGTAATTACCATGCTTTTTAAGCTCACTGTTACTCATAAAATAAAGAAATAGCTCCTGCCCGCAAGGAGCTTACCATCTAGAATAGACCAATAAGGAGATAAGGTGTCTATGAAGCTATCAAGATGTATGAAGCTTAGGACCATTTTCATCGCTGTGGGGAACCAGGGGGAGCTGTACAAGGAAGAAAATACTTCAGTAGAATCTGAGTGGTCGAATTGGATTGAGTCTGTTTGGGGAGGGTTTGTGGGCCTGTGTAAATAGGGATAAGAATTGTGGGTGGAGCCAGGATATTCCAGACAGAGAGGTTGGCTTGTGCAAAGGTCTGGTGGTGTGAAAAAATGTTTCACATGCTAAATATTAAAAATAGCGATGTATGGCAGGATATAAGAGAATTATGAGGGATGAAGCTAGAATGTTGGGCAGGGGCATATTGTGGAGGGACTTACATGCTAAGGCAAAGGGTTAGAAGTTCATTGTTCAGCCTACAGAAGGCAATTGAAGGAGAAAGAGCAGTGGAAATGTTTTAGACAGGCTCCTCTGGTTGCAGCATGGGAAGTGGATTGGAGAGTGTATCTGGAGGAAAAAGAAAGATTTAGAGACTTAATAAGCATGTGAAAATGGAAACGGCAAATATAGCAGAGAAATGATATTCTCAAATATAGTACCTTATCACAGTAAACTGAAAAATTTCTTTCCTCTCATTTTGCAAACTATGTCCCCATGATCTTTCTAAAATATTAATTTACATATGTGACTCTCCTATTTTAGATCTTTCAATGATTACCTGACTAATTTTTAAGACCTCCAATCTTAGGTCAGGCAAAGTCCACATAAAACTGAATTTTTATTTTTTTTTTAATGTTTTATTGATTTCAGAGAGAGGAAGGGAGAGAGAAAGAGAGATAGAAACATCAGTGATGAGAAAGAATCATTGATCGACTGCCTCCTGCGCACCCCCTACTGGGGATTGAGCCTGAAACCTGCCTGGGAATCGAACCTCCTGGTTCATGCGTCAGCGCTCAACCACTGAGCCACGCCGGCCGGGCAAACACTGAATTTCTTATCCCCCCTGCTCCAGCATCAAATTTGGTTCAGGGAATGGTCATGTTAACCATGTGGGACCTGGGACTAGATCCACTGAATATTTTTAGAACTGGGTTTAACGCAAAAACTCTACACTCTGGTGATGAGGTTATGAAGACCAGCTTAGGGTGTGGCCATGGCTCCCCAGCTAGGTGGAAGAAACTGCCCTTCATTAAAAGCTATTTAAACCAATATACAGAGGGAAGTTGAGGAGAGGAGCAGAACAGGAGGAGGAGTTCTTGATTTCACTTGCTGGGGTCACTGAAACTATATTACTTTGTGTATTCCCAAGGTCTGGTTATTTAATTCTTTCTTCACTTCCGGAAGGTCTTCCAGCCCATTGTTTCTTGTTGCTTAAGTTAGTGTGAGTTGGGTTTGGTCACCTGCAACCTGCTAAAATATCCTCCTTGTAGCCAACCCTGCCTCCTTATAAACGTGACACACGTATTCATTTCTCTGCCCTTTTTATGATGTACCCTACTTAATATTAATGTTCCACTCCCTCCACGTATTGATTCAGCCTCAGAAGTACAAGTGATGTTTTGTGCAGTGATGTATGTTGTAAAAAAATCTTAATAAGTACTGTGACTTGTGAGTCTTCAGTAATCACCACAAAACCTCAAGCTCCGAGAACATCATTCCTGATGTTGAATATGTGTTGTTTCCTTGTCAGGACGTAACACCTCTTTTCATTGAGATGTGATCAGATATTTTTATAAGTCATATTGTTATTAACTAAATGTATTTTGGACAGTGTAAACATTATATATCCCAAGAAAAAATAATGAAGAAACCTATTGTGGTTGCAATCTATCTTCTTAAAGAAACCCATGCACCACAACATGTTTTAGGATTAAGACTGTTAATATGTGGTTTAATACAAATATCTCTGGAATTTTAGTGATTTTAGGAGTATATAACTGTCTTTGAAGGGGACAGAATAGCTTCCTTAAAAAAGAGAGTCTTGGTTAAGTAAACATTCTGGGACTGCTTCCGGCTTGTGCAGTGTTGCCAGGTGATGAGTTTGAAAAAGAGGTCAGTTGGTGTTTGGAGTACAATCTTACTACTGGCGATGAAGACTAGGAAAAATAGAGACCTGGAGAGGAACTGAATGAATGGCGGGTTGCACAGAGCTTGCATTTTTTTTTCTATGTGAGACTTATTCAACATTGGAAAAAATAAATATAGTTTAAAACAGTTTTTTAAACCAAGAGATTAATTTCAATCAGTTCTCTAAGATTAAGAATAAAATCAAGCATGTTATCAGGGCACAAGACTAAAACTTGAACTTACAGAAGCACGTTTAAATATGCAAGGATTCATAGAAGCATCCATTTAATACCTTGTATCTCAATAGTTTGAAGAGAAGTATGAAAAAAAATTATATATAATTAAGATCAACGTTTAAAAAATGCTGACAGTGGAATCACCAGCAAATATCTGTTACAGGAAACTCAAAGGGGCAGAGCTAGAAGAAGGTAATTAATCTTCAAGAGTGAAAGTGTTATAATAGCAATTGTCCTATTTGACATTATAATTGAATTTTCAAGAACCACAGAATCATCTGTTTTAAAGGTGAAAACAATTAACATGTGTGAATTTAGGACATTTCCTTCCTCACACTTTTTAAAATATATATATATCTTTATTGATTTCAGAGAGAGAAAGGGAGAGGGAGAGAGAGAGATAGAAACATCAATGATGAGAGTCATTGATCGGCTGCCTCCTGCCTGCCCCCGACTGGGGACCAAGCCCACAACCCGGGCATGTGCCCTGACCGGAATCGAACCGCAATCTCCTGGATCATAGGTCGATGCTCAACCGCTGAGCCATGCCTGGCCGGGCCTCACACTTCACACATTTTTTAATGAAGAATCTCAAACTGTTAATCTAGGTGAGATGACTATAATTCCTGATCAGAATCTCTCCTGGGCATGTTGACTAACTCATGATCATAGCCAGTGACAGAGTGTTAATAAGTTTCATCAACAAGGACTTCATGAGTGCAAGAAGGGATAACTTCCTACAGGAGAAGCATTCTTTTCTTTTTGATGCTACCGCCTTAAAATATTTTTTCATGAATTATACAAAGCTTACAGCATTATCTTGAGTCCAACAGTACTTGTATGCCCTTCACTGATAAAATTTCAATGAGTCTTTCTTTGCCATGAGAAATAAGGGGAAGGAAAGTTTTATTGACTTTTCAGCACAGTACACAGGGCCAGGCATTGTGATGTATAAGAGGTTTACATTGCTAAATAAAATAGGAAAGTTTCTTGCACTTTGAGGTGTTCTACCTATTAAATAGTTTTTGTTGTTTTTAAAAGAACAACTTTTGCTAAGTCTCTGAATGAAGCGTTCAGGACATAAAACAGTGGGAAACTTGTTTAGAGACGATGCTTTAGGAGACCCTCTTTGAGGGGAGGTGGCTTTTAAGCTGAGATCTGAAAGGTAAATGAGCAATCACTGGGTGAAAACAAGTGACTATGGCCTTATACAAACCAAGGGAAGAAAAGAAAGTTGTCAACAGTGTCACCTCCTGCAGATCAGTTAGTGCAGAACAGTGACCCATAGTCGTTATATCTTGTAACAGGAAAGTTGTAAGTGGCTTTGGCAAGAGCAGTTTCAGTTGAGTGATCACATTGTAAGATATTAAAACGATCACTGTGTTGTGCACCTGAAACTAATATAATGTTGTATGTCGACCATTCTTTAATAATAATTTAAAAATTGCTCAGAATGGAGGAATGAATGAGTGTGGGGCTGGTGGTAGTGAAAGGAAAGTCCTGAATGTAGCTAACTTCAAATACAATTTATTTGACCAATTTCATGTTGTTGGACAATCTAAATGCTTGACAACGTTGTAAATTGTAAGTTAACATTATTACATTGTAAATTATTATAAGGCAGTACTACACAACCATTAAAAGTGATGTGAGAGAAGGATATTTCATGGTATATTTGTGGATAATATTAGATTTGCAAAAATCTTTAAAAATGTTACTATAACACATCTGCATATGTATGAATATATAAAAATAGAAAAATATGGCAGTGTTAGGAATTACAATTATATATTATGTTCAGTATATGTGTATATGTATAAATATAACTGGAAGAGTTTATATTCATTGAATATAAATAAGTTATATAAATATAAACAGGAATATTTCTGTGTGATAGTTTTATTGACAATTGTTTTGCAATGCATGTGAATTACTTTTACAATCACAATTTAAAAGTTAAGCATTATAAATAAAATATAATAAGCTCTAAAATCACATGGACTTGGTTTAAATCTGTGCTCTGGTATTCACTAACTTAATTTCTCTGAGTCATGCTTTTATCCTTTGTGAAAGTGGGATTATTATAGGTTCCTTGTAAGACTTGTAAGATCATCATATTGACAATGTATTAAAACTCCAAACACTTTGAAAGATAATTATACTTGCAATAACTTACTGCTATAGACTGTCACTCCCAAATTCATATGTTAAATCCTAATCCCTTATGTGATAGTATTTAGAGGTGGAACCAAGTCGTAAGGATGGAGCCCTCACGAGTGGAATTAGTGTCCTCCAGAGAGTTCTCTGCCCATTCTTTGAACTAGGGAGAGGGCTCTCACTAGACACCAAATCTTCTGGCATCTTGATCTTGGACTTCCCAGCCTCTAGAACTGTGAAATATAAATGTTTGTTGTATAAATCACCTGGTCTGTGGTGTTTCATTATAGCAGCCCAAATGGATGACAGTTGTCATAGATTAAATATATGTACATTTAAAATATATATCTAAATACATATATATCTTCAGTTAGATATATTAAAAGAACAATGTTGCAGTAGACTAGGGTTAGGCAGTAGAATTTTAAGTAAGCTATTAGAATTCTTGGATATGCTAGTAAGTACAATACATTAGTGAGTCTGTATTGCCTTATTTTTTAAGAATGAAAATAGTAATTTTTGTTAGGAAAAAAATCTGTATCCTCCATAATATATATCCTTGAAAATTTTCTGTATTTGTAAGTCTCTCCGTAAAGTATCCTGTCGTCTTTGACTATGTGCTTATGTGCTCTGCAGGAACCAAGTGTGAGCCAGTGAGATGTAGATAACTGTGCTTCGGCACTTTGGAGGGCAAGAGACCACTAAAAGGTTAACATAATAAAATGCAAAGGCCAGTTATAAATTGGCCCACAAAAATGAAAAGTGGAGATTTTCCTATACGATTTTATAATTGTTTTTCTTTAATTTTAAGGTTAGGTAAGAAGATAAACTCCTTTTCTTCTCATGATTGAGTTTGTGTAGGTTTTGTAGTAAAATTTATCCCTTCTTTAAAAATAATAGCAAAAGGGAACACAGTTTTCTACACCTAAGGCTAATACAAAGCTGCAACTCAGATGAAATTTCTCTTTCATGCACCCTCTAACGTAAATCCAGGTTCATAAACTTTAGCTTTTTATTTGGGTGTTCTATAAAAATGGTAATCTAAGTTGAATTTAGTAGATATTATTTATGTAGAAAAGCTTTGCATACCACATATGTTCATTAATGATGTCTTATAATATTTATCACTGTTAACTATGATACCTGAGCACACAAAGGAAGATATTGGCAGATACAGTCCCTACCTTTAAGGTTGTTGTAGTTTATGACATGAATGAGAACAGTCACATAAAGAATAGTCAGACAAGTAAATAATACCAACATTAAACAAGATTTTGAAATTACAGGTGCTCCACAACTTATGATGGGGTTTAGTTGAAAATATTGTAGGTTGAAAATGCATTTAATATACCTAACTTACCAACATTATAGCTTAGCCAACCTAGCCTGCCTTAACCGTGCTTGGAACACTTACATTGTCTACGGTTGGGCAAAATGATCTAACATAAAGCCTATTTTATAATAAAGTGTTAACTACTTCATGTTATAAAAATAAGAAAGTTAAAAATAATAAGATGGAGTGTTGCTGCATTTTGGAAGAATCAGCAAAATAGTTATAGATGAAAATGTAAATAAATTCAGAAAAAAAGTTGTTCTTCTCTCCTATGTTCTTGGGGAGAAATTCAAAGAAAATATGGGATTTCACTGATAGTTTGAATGGTAGAAGGAAGTAAATCAGAGAGAGCTGAGGGGTAAATGTTCTTGATATCAGATTTCCCACAGTGCAGTGATAACTTTCATCCATTGAGAATACAATTAGATTACATATCAACTATCAAATGCAGTTATGTGATGAAGTCATTAGTAACCAACAATTGAGAGTCCCATAGCAGGACTTGGTAAGGTGGCAGGAAGCAATATGGACAAAACATCTGGTATTATTGAAAAGCACATTCTGGGATATCAGAAAATTCTAGTACGGGCTTGGCCTCTTAACTCTCTAAAACTACATTTTCTTATCTGCAACACAGAGATAATAGATAGTCCCTACACACCCTCTCTGCCATATTAGCAGTAATGGTTTATGGTTTGGATTGGTCATCAAGCTCATGAGACACCATATCTTTTGACCAGCACCAAATTTTTCAGTTTTAAGGAAGGAGAGGAAAGAAACAGCACAGCACGCATTGCAACATCATAGCAGAGTCTATGCATACTCCATGCTTTTTATGCACCGCTTTCCAGGTCCCAGTCATTCCATACTTGGGACAATGTGATCATGAGATGAGATGCTGGACAACCCAGGCTTAGAGGAGTATTCAGCTCTGCGATATCTTTAGCTGTTTATTTAGGTACACTGTCACCTCAGGTGCTCATAATTATTCCCTGTCTTCAGAAAAGTTGCTACTTATCAATATATATTATCCATTCCTTCTCTAGAGTCTAGACAATAAATCAATAAATAGCTCTTGGTTGGATTTTCACTTATCTTCTATCTAGTAACCTATTTCACTATAAATTTTGTGAAATATATTGCTAGGAGAGTTGACCAAGGGTTAACTCAGGCATTCCTAAAACTAGAGAAAAAAAGCAGATACAGCTATTAATTTTTCCCTTTCACTGTCTACATCATAGGAATTTATGAGGATTGAGTGAAATACTATAATGGCAGTGAATGTTAAGCACAGTGAATGGTACATGATGCTTAATAAATATCAGTAAACAATTATCTTTATTATTTATTTATTTTTAAATACAAACAGAAACTTGTATTTATTAAGACATATCAACTCCACATAAATACAAAGGCTAAGAAAAGAAAAAAAGACCTCCCCCAAAAAAACCCTAATAATAAAAATTAAAAAATTAAAAACTGAATCATGCAATGGAGTAAAGAAGGACATCATAATTAAAAGAGATAAAAGAAAAATGCCAAATTCTTCGGGTGGGAGAGGGCGAGCCCCAACAAGAAGTGGCTCTGGAGCTGGTTCATCTCCCAGAGGCAGCTCCTCCTCTCCGGCAGCAACCAGAGCAGGGTGGGGAGAGGGTTCCTCAGGCAGAGGTGCTGGGGCCTCAGGTGCGTCAGGAGAGGCCACACAGGCCGGCCCCTGCTCCAGGGCTGCAGCTGGAGCGGCTGCTGGAGGTGGGATGACCACTGGAGGTGGACACCCCTCCAGGTTCTGGAGCAGCTCCCAGGCCTTCCCCTCCATGGGGCCCCTCAGCATATATGATGGGTGTTGTGGCAGGACCTGGCTCTGCCTCCTCAGCTGGTGCCTTGGGCTCTGCCTCCTTGAGCTCCAGGGCCTCCAGCTGGGTTTTTTTTAGCATGGGCACAGCACTCCAGGATGGAGCTGGACATCATGAGCTCCCTGTGGAGCCTGGGTGACTGTCGGGGAGGCCTTCTCTGGCCATCCTCAGGCCCGGGTTCCCCAGACCCCCAGGTGGCCACACTCACTTCGGTCCTGCTCTGGCCCTCGATGGCGTGGCTCACCGGCCCCTCACTGGTGGACTTGGGGCTGGGGTCTTTGTCAACCAGCTGCTGCTCCTCCAGGTCCTTGGTTGAGTTCTGCAATGAGAGTGACTGGTAGCCGGTCAGGGAGGCCTCAAGCCGTACTAGGCCCCAGTTGCTGCTGCTTTTACCCACTGGACCTTTTGCTCCCGGATCAGTCCCTGCCCTATGTCTGTACAGACCTCCACCCAGGGGAAATGAGATTCACTTCCAGGGTTCGGGATAAACCTTGAGCAGAGGATGCCACCCACGCTCCACATCCACCCAGTCAGTCTTGACCTGGGGTGTGAATATGACAGGCCCACTAGGCTTCTGACCCCCTTCAACCTATTCCTGCTCAGGGTAGGCCCTCCCCATGTGACCCCCTTACACACACACATACACGGAGAAGGGACATAAGGCTGCTCAAGTGGGATCAGAGTGGTGGCCTGGCCCTAACAAAACCACCCTGGGCCTCCCTGTGTTACCTCCCTGTGTCCCGCCTTGAAAAAGGCCACAGGCATGTGGACTGAGACCGGAACCAGCGGCGGCCACGGCAGGACACACTGTCACAGCTGGCTCTTTTGAGGCCTTGGCCCCGGGACACTGGCAGACAGCACCGGAACATCCCTTCAGTGCGAATGTCTCTGTTCAAATGAGCTGGGGAGGGGCGGTTTCAGAATGTGGCTGCCTGGATACCAGGGTTCCAAGTTCTGCTGGGCTCCATCGTCAGGAAGTGAGGTCACTGCCTGGCTCCCCTACCCTGAGCATCTCCTCAGACTAGAGCAGTGACCTCACTACATCGAGCAATGACTTCACGACTTTGCTTGTTAGTTCAGCTTGTTCATTAGATTCGACAAAGGAGTGAAATCATATGGCATTTGTCTTCCTCTGACTGGCTTATTTCATTTAGCACGTTCTCCAGTCATTCGATGCTGTTGCAAAGGGTGAAATTTCCTTGTTTTCTTTATGGCTGAATGGTATTCCATGGTGTAAATGTACCAGAGCTTTTTTACCTACTCATCAACCGACAGACACTTGAGCTGCTTCCAAATATTGGCTCTCGTAAATAACGTTGCCATGAACATACGGGGGGCGGTGGGGTGTTGCATATCTTCGAATTAGTGTTCTGGTTTCTTTGGATAAATTCCCAGAAGTGGAATTGCTGGGTCATAAGGCAGTTTCATTTTTAATTTTTTGAGGAAACTCTATGCTGCTTTCCACAGGGGCTGCACCAGGCTGCATTCCCACCAACAGTGCACGAGGTCCCCCTTTCTCCACATCTTCAGCAGCACTTGTTTGTTGATTTACTGATGATAACCATTCTGACAGGTGTGAAGCAATATCTCATTGTGGGTTTGTTTGTTTTTTACCTCTTTTTATTTTATTTTAATTTTTATTATTATTTTTAAGTTTCTTTATCTTTATTGTTGAGAATATTACAGATGCCCCCTTTTTGTCCCCATTGATCCCCTCCACCCCGTGCCCATCCCACCCCCAGGCTTCCCCCATACCAATGTCTGTGTCCATGGGTTATGCTTATAAGCATATAAGTTATTTGATTAATGTCTCCCCACCCACTCCCCTTCCCCACCTTCCCTCTGAGACCCCTCAGTCTGTTCCATGCTTCTATGTCTCTGGATCCACTTTGTTCATAGTTTATTTTGTTTATTATATCCTACATATAAGTGAGATCATGTAGTATTTGTCTTTCTCTTACTGGCTTATTTCACTTAGCATAATACTCTCTAGTTCCCTCCATGCTGTGCCAAAGGATAAAAGATCCTTCTTTTTTACAGCTGCATAGTATTCCATGGTGTGAATGTGCCATAGCTTTTTATCCACTCACCTACTGATGGGCACTTGGGCTCCTTATTATTAATAAGATTCAACTTAAAAGACTGACATTGGGTTTTGAGGGGTTTTTTTTTTCCTGGCCAGATTCTATTTAGAACATGAGATCTATAGCTGTAGTCACTGTTTTACTACCATTACCACAACTGCTACTGAATATACACACCTCAGTATTTCCCCTTTGTATTACATTTGGAAGCAATGTTTATATTGCTTTTTAATCAAGAACTGAAGATACTTAATTTTTCTTTTTTTAAAAAAAAATAATTTCATCACTAAATGAACACTCAGATAGATATTGATGTCGCTATTATGGAGAAATAATTGGTTATGATGTTAAAACTGTTTATTTTGTAGCATTGGTTTTAATTCTTAGCCTTCACTCGAGCAAAGTTGCTAAGGACCTTCTTCCTGTCTTCAGCAAATAACTGGAATGATTGTCAACTTCTAGTGAAGGTTACAAATAGAAATTGATGTTCCATTGGATTAATTTACATGCACACGTACAGCTCTAGACACAAAGCAGACGGGAAGTCACGCCATTTTGCATTATTAGCTTTCAGAGGACCATCAGGGTAAGGAAAGCAGATAAAGTTGCTCTTCTGCTTTGTTCGTGGCCACTTTTCTCCCGTGACTCCCTGAAATCCGTGACAGAGAGAAATATCACACTTCTGAGCATCTGGGCATCCCCTGACCCTAGGCTCTCTTCTTTGTCAGATTTTAAAGCTTTTTGGAGAAAATAATTAGGAAAAATATATTTCTAATTATATCATTGTTTCTTGTTTCTCTTCTATTTCTGCCAGATTTTAAGAAGTACAAAAAAACAAACAATAACCAACCAAAATCAACCAAAATTGGGACAACTCCCCTTTATACTCAGGGTGTGTTTTCTCTTAGAAAGGATACTTCTTCCTCAATGAGGAGAATCCCTTCTCTATGTTACTTTGGGGGTGTGTGTAATAATCTATGAATTTCTAAAGGGGAGTAGAGGAATTTTTTAGGAGGCTCAGAGCAGCATATTTGTTCTTTGTTCCTCCTTTTTAAATGTAGAAGCAAATAGCATTAGGAAACCAAACTAGGGCTTTCCTTTTGCATTCTTTGTAAGATCTTAGTCTCCATTCCCGGGACCTAGGATGCATATATTTCGCTTTAAGAACATGAGATTTTCCCAGAGGCATACGGGATGGGAGTCACAGTCCAATATTAATTAGGTAGAAGCAATGTTTTTTAACGTACAGGCAAAGACTGCCTTTGAACAGAAGTGTGCCAGGAGGTCAACGGGGCAACTCTCTGTCTTTAAAGATTCTGCGCTTAAACGACGAGACTCTATATTTCCCAGAAAGAGTTTAGACGTTTAGACTCTCAGTAACAGACAATGCATTGGTTTCCCAGTGAGTTCATGAGTCGGTCAGGACTTCATCATATCCTAGCACATATAGGCTTAATAATAATATCTGCTAAGGCCCTAGCATCTCAGACTGATGAAAAAAAGAGGAAGATCTAGTTTAATAGGGGCAGTAATATGAGCTGGATCTTACAGCAAATAACTATCTGCATATCATCTGAATGCTGAGAGAGAAAAGTCATGGATACGGCGATTGTGGCTAATGGTAGAGCCTCGGCTTCACTTGGGTTCAGCAGCAGAAGTCTAACTGGCACAATGTGAATTTGTCGGCACCACGGTCCAGGTGATCTGCTCACCGTGAAAGAATTCTGGTCAGTGGTTGGGGTTGGGAGGGGGGTGCACAGGTGGTGCTATTGAGTACCTTGAGGTGATAGCAAGAGTGAAGGCAAGACAGGGCGTCAGAACCAAGCAAAGAACATGTGACTCGGGAGATGGTCTTTCCCTATTTGAGGGCTGGTGCTGACATGTGAGATGAAGTGAGAATCACAGGTTTGTATGTATCAGCTCATTCCTGCTGAGAAGCTGGCGTAGACTGTGCCTGACACCGTATACTATGTGTATGGCTGAGAGATCAGACTGGTAAGCAGAGGAGACTGGAGACAAGCCCACTCAGCATCTCCTTCACTCGCTCATCCCCACCCTTCCATGGGATCCTCAGGGACCCTTGAAACACAGTAACACAATGAGTAATTTTAGGAATAGATAAGCTGAAATATATAAGCACCTATTATCTAAGTCTTCAAACAAACTTGGTTTAATGAAATTATTTCAAAATTTGAAATATAGCCAATGACTGTGCCACCTTTTTGCTCAGTGTTTATTTCCCAAGCAGCAAAGATTTGATTCTGTGATATGAGCACTGCAGTGATTTTTTTTGTTATACTTGACACTCACTTTTTAAATGTCTTCTCTCTTATTTCTCTCAAATACAAGCTAATCTAAAATTCTCACTGCAGGAACCCTGGGGTTCCTCAGTCTGGCATGTTTGAATGTTACAAGGATGGGATTATGACCTTGAAAAGATGGAACATGCTATCTATTTGAGATTATAAGTTTATGACCTTGTAACTTGCTCCCCAAAATGTTAGAGATGTTTTAAAAATAAAATTACAGGCAGATTACATTTTAAACTTAATGGTAAGGATTTATACTGCATTATGTTGTATATTCTAAAAATGCGTTAGGTCAGCCATTTGATGGAAAATATCTCCAGTTTCAGGTTATCCCTCCATTTAACCATTTTTTTCTATGTTAGAAAACTTTTGTGGGGCATGTGACATACTCTTCAATAGTCTATGATTCAGCTCCCAAACTCTGATGTCAGAATCACCTGCAATGCCTGTTTCAACCCTAGACCTACTTCACAAGGTGACTGATGGAATTCAGAGCTTCGGAATCAACTAGCTGTGGGTTCATTCTTCACCCTGGCTCTTCCTCACACTGTAATCGGAGCAGTTCATTCAATATTCAGCAAACATTTGTTGTTTGCCTGCTCTCTGCTGGAGACGTTGCAGGGCCCAGTGATCCAAAATGAACAAGAACATAGCTGTGTTTTCAGGAGGAACACCACACACTGGAGATACAGTTCTGCAACATGTCACGATGTGATACATAATGCATTAGATACATGCAAAGTGCAACAGGAGCCAAAGAAACAAAAGCCACCTCCCTTAGGAGAGAGGAGGAGAGGGCACCATTTCACAGGTGATGTGACCTGTGAGCTTGGTTAAAGCAAATTTCCAGAGAAGCACACATGCCCCGGAAAGAGAAAAGTAAACACCCCCACATGTTCCGCGACAATGAGAAGGTCTCGAGGTTGGAGCCTACTGTGCATAAACAGGAACCTAGGGGCTTCATCGGGAAGGGCTTTTTATATAATTATATAGTGAGGAGACTCCTAGTCTATAGGTGATGAGAAACATTGAAAGATTGTAAGAAAAGTAGTCATGTGACCAATAGGAGGTCTGTAGCTGCTTAACTATTAAAATGAAAGTAATCTCTTAAAAGGAAGATTGTGTCTTACTGTCTCCACTGCATCGAAACAGCAAAATGTCTTTGATTATTATGAATGAATACCTGGTGTAAAATAATCAGCTTTGATTTTTTAAATTAAATCGATTGAATTACTGCCATCCAGGACACAGAATCAAACATTCCAGTGTCTTGGGCAATGTTCCAATTGAGACAAATTCTGTATTTTTAATGTAATGGTGGGAAAAAAGCAGTTATTAAGTGTATAAACATCTGAAATAAAACGGTGGTGGTTTGATTTTTAATTCTCCTGTTTCCCGTTGGAACTTTTTGCTTGCATGTGGGATTCTGAAATGCAAGTCAGCTGTGACAACCACAAGGGCTATCGTGCACCACGCCAAAGTGGCCTGATTCATGTTTGTCCTTCATCAGCCCAGAGAGTCCTTATTCAATCCTCAGGGACAGGGGAGAAATGAAAAAAGCCTAAGGACAGGCCAAGGAGATTCACTGACTATTTATAGAATAACCTTACGTTAGAGAGAACTGGCTCTGCAAAGAGAGGAAGCTAAAGCTTTGTGTGTGCGTTTAATAGAAACAGCAGCATCGTGAAATGCAGGGAAACAACTCCTGTATCAAAGGAACACTTTGTAATTCTAAAAGAGTACAAGGGATAAATGTGAAATTAACGATGAGCTAAAGCGAAATGATTGTCCGTGTCAGCTATTCTTTTCTTTTATTGTTATCTTGGGATGGTGTATCTTGAGGATATTTTCTTAGGCCAATTCTTCTGCCTCCCCAAGACCAGCCAAAACAGCAAAATATTACAAAGTTAGCATCACTTTTACACCTTGAGTATTAACTGTATACCCCTGTTGAATTTTTTGTAAGTATAAAAATTGATAGATGTTATCACATAGTGGCTTTAAAGAAATTATTCTCTGTAAACAATATTTAAAATAATTTACTTTAAATCCCACTCTTGTGAATCATAAATCCTGCCCAATTTAAACACTGAAAGTGTGAGAGAGATACTTTGTTCCTTTGTTTTGTTTGGAACCAATTTCATGGAGCTTTAGTTTCTTGCAACACTTTTATTATATAACAGGGCCCAGAAGATCCCCATCCCCCATCTGTTCACTATAATGTTTTCTTTCCCTTTTTATTCCAGGAGATGCCAAGACAGCCTCCTGGTGGGTTACCTTGGCAACCTCATGTGTCATGTTTTAGAATGTCCCAGGGCTGCAGTTTTATTTCCATTTGCATGCATTTCAGTCAGCTAACTGTAAATTAAAAAGGCCTGTTGGAGAATAAACCTCCCCCCCCCCCCAGGATGAAAAGCACATAATTAGGATAACTGTTCAGTAAAATCCACATATATTTAGTACTGTATATAGGAAAACTTGGGTTTTTTTACCTAAAGTCATGGTATTTTTTACATGACACTTCATAAACCAATGCTGTAATGTCACCTAATATAACACACAACGTATTATATACATAATGTAATACCCAGTGTGACTGCTTGATCTCATCTTCGGAAGGCATGTCACTTTGCAATCTTCTGAAGACAACCATACAAGGCTTTTATTAATGAGGCTTTTGACATGTCAATCAGTATAAGACTGCAGCGACTCGAGGTGATTTTATTACTTCAAGCTGTACATTTCAAACAGCCTCCAATCAAACAAACATTGAAAATACATCGCTTTAATATTTCTCATCTGAAGAGTTCAGTCTCTTTAGCTATGTCTTTTAAAAGTTAGTGACATAATTCCTTTTTTATAAGCTTAAAATACTTTTAACATATATTTGTGGTAAAGAGCTTACAGTTTGTGTTCATTTTTAAAGAAAGATTGTTGCAATTTTATAGAAAGCAAGAGACATGAAAGGCCTGAAATTTGTGTAAAGTTGTATATAAAGTTAATAGTAAAGCTGAAATGAAAAGCAATTCTCTTTGAGACTCCAGTTTATTTATGAGGTATCAGAGTGAGAGCAATAGATAAATGTTTTCACCTCAGAAAGAAAACTGTCATCGTGTATGTGCCACAGTCTGCAAGGTATTTTTTTTTGCTTCTGGGGAAAGAGTTCAGGCATTCTATGATCACTTACAACATTCTAGGAGGATATTTTGCTATGGAATAGTGACATTTTTCTGTTTGACCCAGACTCAGTGTTACCTTGAAATTCATAACCTTCTCTTTCTAAGAAAGGGTCTCTGAAGAGCTTTTTCTGAGTAATTTTGAGTAGCACCATAAATTGAGCTCTATTTCCCCCTTTCATTCCTTAGGGGCACCGGCTGAGTGTGCTTCAGTGTTTGCAGGGTAATTCGGTTGCTACTTTCTTTTACAGTGTTTCCTCCTAGGCTTGCATATCCTGGCCATGTCGCATTTTAGCTTAGAATTTGATGAAAATGATGGAAACATGATCATTGTTCATGAATTTTCTATTTTCCAAAGTTCTCCCCATCCTAAGAGATTTAGGAGAATCTTCCAATACAGTGCACTCATTAAGGATGTCTGTGCCTGAATATCGTGTGTGTGTGTGTGTGTGTGTGTGTGTGTGTGTGTGTGTGAACACCCTTAGAGCAATGTGGTTCCTTTAGACATGAGTTTATAATGGACCTGAGTTTATAATAGGGGCATAAAGTAAAAGATGATTTTCTTTCTTTCTTTCTTTCTTTCTCTCTTTCTTTCTTTCTTTCTTTCTTTCTTTCTTTCTTTCTTTCTTTCTTTCTCTTTCTTTCTTTCTTTCTTTCTTTCTTTCTTTCTTTCTTTCTTTCTTTCTTTCTTCTTCTTTCTTTCTTTCTTTCTTTCTTTCTTTCTTTCTTTCTTTCTTTCTTTCTTTCTTTCTTCTTCTCTTTCTTTCTTTCTTTCTTTCTTTCTTTCTTTCTTTCTTTCTTTCTTCTTTCTTTCTTTCTTTCTTTCTCCAAAAAGGAGTAAAACTAGCATGATATCTTATTTATTGGTGTAAAAACCCTTTGAAGTGGATAGGAAGGCAGAAGGACTGGTGCCAGACTAACTTTGGCACTGTGATTCAGCTTGGTCATGGTAGATAAATGGTCAAAATCCCAATGTGCCTAATCCAAGTCTTGTTCTTAAAACCCTATTAAAGGCTTCTTCAAACTTCAGCTGTACATGATACCGATAACTTCTTCATTTTTAAAATTATTTATTTATTTATTTAGGTTAGTAGTTTTAATGCTTGCATCTCAAAGGCAGACCGTTTCTCTATAATAGTAAGGGTAGCTAGTACTGAATGACTAGTGGATTTTCTCTGGTTTTGAGTCTCCGTAATTGAGAGCATTGAGAAGATCTTCTAGTGAAGCATTTTAAAATTTAGAATACTTTTAGAGTTCTTTAGGTGCAGGTGAATGAGTTACTTAAACTCCTCTTTCTCTGTTTGTGACATATTATCAGTCAATATTGCTGCATGCAAAGCTCCCCTCTTGTTTTCCTTCTTATTTTTTACAACTTTATTGTGGTATAATTTACATAAGACAAACTGCAGGTATTTAAAGTGTATGACTTGATGAGTTTTGACATGTGAATACACCTGTGAAACCGTTACTGTAATCAAGATAATGAACACATGCATCGGCCCCAACAGTTTCATTTTGCCTCTTTATAACCTCTCCTTCCCTACACTCTCCCAACCACAGACCTGTGTGGTGTTTTTTTATCACTATACATCAGCTTGCAATTTCTAGAATTTTCTATAAGCTGAATCATACAGTATGCATTAATTTTTGTCTGGCTTCTTTCGTGCACTGTAATTATTTTGAGATCCATCCATGTTGCAGAGTGTGTCGGTAATTCCTGCCTTTTATTGCTGAGTAGTATTGCATTGTATGGCATTTGTGTATCAATTCATCTGTTAATGGACACTTGGGTCATTAGTAGCTTTGTCTATTACAAATAAAGTTGCTATGAGCAATCATGTATGTCTTTGTGTGCACATATGTTTCATGTCTCTTGTATAAATACCTAGATATGAAATAGCTGGGTCATATAGTAGCTGGACTTTTTACTTTTTTAAGAGAGCGTCAACATTTTTTCACAAAATGGATGTGCCGTTTTACAGTCTCGCTAGTTCCGTGCAAGCGTCCCACAATCTCACCAATACTTGGTCCTTATGTATTTATTTTTAACCTTTCCATAATTTTAAAACCATTGTTTTCGATCCCGGCAGTACAATCCTGACTGAGGAGCTTTCGCCTGCGCAAGTCAGAATCACTGGACCCAGGCAGTCTTGTCTGTAAAGCTCTGCAGGTGGTTTCTGCACACAGCCGGAGCTGCGATTCACTCTCCTGAAAGATGCTGGCGGCTGGGGAAGGTGCTGTAAGTGTTGAGGAGCGGCTGTGAGCATCACATGGGTGACCACCCTCTGCTCCGTAGGATCTGCTGTGCTGGAGGCGTCTAGGTGGTTATGAAACAGGCTTGCGCACAGCACACAGAAACACAAGCCTCAACACTCTTTGAGAAGGCGAAACTTCAATTCCCAGCCATCCGTGTATTAGACGTTCCGCGTTGAAGCACACTACGTCCCTTGCTGCCTTATGTCCGAGGTGCTCTCCGCTTTTACCTGTTCCAGCCTTTCACCATTGTCAGCAATGATTTTTATTTGCTGACTGCAGTTTGTCAAAATATGATTGAAGAGAGGGTTAGATTAAAAGGCCTGTAATTGTGCTCTGGCTATGAAGCTCTGTGATTCCTGGGAGACATTCATTTTCTTACTTGGTTCCCTTAATTAGTTTTGAAGCTTACCCACCAGCTCGCCAGTCAGATCACGATGAGACTTTTTCCCTCATCTTCTGGCCCCATTTATGCTTTTCCTTTGTTGTCTGATGAGAAATGCAGGAAAGGCTCCAAGTGAGAAACGACCGCACATCTGCAGTGTCAGTCAGTCCTCCTGGTTTTCCCCTTAGAGAAACCTAAGATGCTCCGCTTCCCTCTCTCCCCCTTCCTCGCTGCAAGGAGGCGGCTCTCGTTCATTCCTCTCTGTCTGCTTCTGCTAACCGCCTGCTTCCGTAAAAGGCACATGCAAAGGAATATCTTCAAAAATTCATAGATTCTCATCAGCAAAGTGAAATTTTTTATATCCTTAATATTATCTTGCGTACGCTTGACGAGGTAGTTTTCAAGTCCCTCAAGAGAAGAGCCTTTCCACGTATCTTCTTTGGATCTTGAAAATGTGGGTCATTATGAGACAACTGAGACACCAGAGTTACCCAAAGCCACAGAATAAATTGGCTCTAGTCTGAAGCTTGAATTCAGGCTTATATATTTCTGGGTCTTCAAATCTCAACAAAGAATACGTTTCTTTATTAAGTATGCTGAGCCTGACTGTGTATTTTGGAAAGTTCATAAAGAGCTGTCAGGTATCCGCCAGGTCAGTGAAGTGGAGAAAGGCATGAAGTCGATTTGGAGGGTGGAAAGTAGACAGGATCAAGAACAGGTGAGGGTCATTTGGGACAAGTTGAAAGACTACAGGATCAAGAACAGATGTGAGCCCCGGCTCTTATTTACGGACTGTTGTTGAGGAAGGGCTTCATTTTCAGAGCTTCAGTTTCCCCTTCTCTAAGATAGAAGACTAATTTCCCCCTACTTATTTCAGGTACGTAGGAGTAATAAGTGAGGTAATAGATATGAAAGTTCTTGGAAATTTGAAAAGTTGAAGGCACATAAAGAATTTATGAATGGGCCCAGCCAGCATGGCTCAGTGCTTGAGCATCGACCTAGGATCCAGGAGATCGGGGTTCGATTCCCGGTCAGGGCACATGCCTGGGTTCCGGGCTCCATCCCCAGCATGGGGCGTGCAGGAGGCAGCCAATCAATGACTCTCATCATTGATGTTTCTATCTCTCTCCCTCTCCCTTCCTCTCTCTGAAATCAATAAAGATATTTTAAAAAAAGAATTTACGAATTTAATGAAGTGAAGTCATTGCAAGGAGAGTGAGCAAGTTTTTGCGGGATGTCCACGGAGGTGGGTCAAAGCAAGAGCTCGAAACAGTCCAGTGAATGGTGTGAGTCCCATAATTTTTATTGAGTAGCCTCTATTTTAGCTACTTAATAACTTTGTTTCACCTGGGTGATACTTTTCATTGTGACAGATAGAATTAATCTCTTAAAAGTTATATGAATACATTTAACATAATTATTTTAATGCAGTTCTCCATCCATGGTCAGGAAACTAAGGACTGGTATTAGACCTTTTATCAGAAAATAAATTATATGTATTTAATATATAACATCTTTTCATTAGGTTGGTTTTATAAATGAAGTAAGGTCTGAAACCTTGTCTAACACAGTACATGTATTTCCCTCCATTTTTTTCAGATTTAACCTGTAAACTTTTAATGCATTTTCCTTTCAGGTGATCTATAATTCTCTTGTAGTGTATCCATCCATTTCCCCATATACAAGGCAATTAATCTTATCCCCCCCCCCCCCCCCAGTCTATTTTTCAGTTCTCCTATTAGTTAGGGAAAGGAAATAGAACATAAAAATGCCAGTAAAGAAATTACCACGCACTCCATTTGCTTTCAGTTTTGAATAATATAGGTAGATAAAATATATATGATAGCCCCAGGAAAACCCTAAATGTTGTCTCCTTGTCATTTAAAGCACACCAGGAGAAACATAATGTAAAGAAGTAGATTTTTCCAAGTTACTTGTAGAATTCAGTGCTTGACTGGTTTAGATCAGTGATTCTTTAAGGGTTCTGCTCCAAGGAAACTTGCGTAATACCTGGAGATATTTTTGGTTGTAACAAGTTTTGGGGTGCTACTTCCCTCTAGTAAGTAGAGGCCAAACATCTTATGATGCACAGGAGATTCCCCCAATTATCCGGCCCCAAAGTGTCAGTAGTGCTGAGGCTGAGAAAGCTGGGCTTAGATTCAGTGGGTGATAAAATTCAGGATTCCTTGAGAAGAGCCTATTCTCTGAGGACTGTGGGTGGAAAAGCAGAAATTTCACAAACACTGAAATAAACAAAAGAAAGCTATGATTGCATCGTCGGGGGCTGCGGTGCTGGTCACCTCGGTTTCACCTGACACGTTGAGACCTTGGAGAAACACCCCATGTAGACTTCTAATAAATCAGAACTGAAAGCTTTTTGATCAGGGGTGTTGGGGGGTCAGATCCGTGCGCGCTTTGGCCTTAGTGCATCACGAAGGACGACCAGGAAGAAAAAGAAATGGAGGGGAAATGAGAACAAATTCTAAAGGGACCGTGGGGAAGGGAGCAGGAGCGCGGGGGCACCTCCTGTGGTTCCGTGGGGTTCATTGGGGAGGGAGGGAAGAGGGGGTCGCGGCAGAAAGGGGTTGGGGAGGAAGTGGAATGTTTGACTCAGGGTCCGAAGGGTCTCTTTTGAGTGGGAAACTGTGTGCCAGCCTCTCAACTCAGCCTGAGAAGGCACCGTGGAGCCCGGGCCTGGGGCGGGCTTGGGCGCTGGGCCGTCGGGTTTGGGTTTCCAGCGTGAGCCCTGGCCCTCGGCGGACCCTGGCAAGGGAAGGAAATGTTGGGGCTCCGACGAGGCTGGACAGGGCAGAGGATGAGACGTGATGAAGCCCTGGCGCGAGGGCGCCGCCGGGCTCCCCCCAGGGCAGGAGTGGGGAGGCCTGGCGGGGAGAGGCGCGGGGCGCGGGCTGGGGCGCGGCGGCTGGAATGCGCCGGGGCAGCGCCGGCACCAGGCCCGCGTTTCCGTGGGCGGGTTGCGAGGGTCTGTAGCCGCCGGCAGGTGCCGTCGGGGGGAGCGCAGGCCCGGGCGCAGAGCCCGCGGGGTTCCAGGAACCGCGCGCCGGGGAGCTCCTGCCCCCTCGGCCCCGCCGCCCCGCCGGCTGCGCAGGTATCAGGGCCCACGTGCCCTCTCCACGGGGGCGCTGCGGGAGCCCCGGGGTGCGCCTCGGGCAAAGGGCGAGCCCCACCGGCGCCTGCTCCCGACGTGGCACCGAGCGGCACCCGCGCCCCGCAGGCCCTCAGGACCCCAGGGCAACACTGCTGCTTGTAAGTTTTGTCCGCTTAGACGGACGACCTCCCAAGAACTGAAGTTTCAAAATAGTTCTCCTTCCCCTTATTTAGAGAGAGTGTGTGTGTGTGTGGGGAATGGGGCGATTTAACCCGAAGGAAACAGTCAGTATCTGAGATTAGCGCGTTTAAGGTTTCGTTTCATCGTTACAAGCTGTCATCTTTCATTCCCTTGAATAAATATGGCCTGGAGGCAGCCTCAGTGGAACATCGAAGCCCATGTAGCGAGTGAAATGTAGCGGGGCCTCCCGAGACGAGCTGACCGAGTTAGGGGATCGCTCGGCCGGGACAGGGCGCTACAAAATGGCAGGGTGGGTGGCTTCAAAATGTTAAAGTTTCCATTATGCCTTTCTCGCCTATGTCTAGAGGTAACATTGATTTTATATGAAAAGAAAGTTAAGGTCAAGTTCGCTAATTGTGGTATACAAAACCCTGGCCCTGTGTATATTTTATTGAGAAAAAAGCCCCACTTTTGAACAGTTCTGGGCATGTCGCCTACTTGGAAGATCATTTGGGGGGAGGGGGGAGTGTGTTGTGATGGGACATACGGAAACTTTTCAGAATATAAAACAGATTCAGTGTCGAACTTGTAAGCCGAGCTATTCTGATACAACTTTACTTTCATGTGTAGTAGATAAAAGGAGTCCGAAGATTTTGTTGGAGCTTTGCTGACTAATTGTGTGATCTAAAACCACTCACTTTGGGGCCAGTTTCCTCAATCTTAAAAGATAGGGTCTGTGCTTTGGTTAGTGGGAACATGCCGTATAGCTATTTTTCACATTGTGCATGCAAAATTAGCTTTCCCACCCAGCAGCTTTAGGTAGCCCAGGTGGAGGTGGGGTAGGGTGTTTCCCAGGGGATTCTGATCAAGATCTTCTTTCCTCCCTATCAGGAAATCCTTGAATCCATCTGGACTAGCAGCTGGGTAAGTAATCATTTAACTTGATAAACTACGGAATATTTTCTTTCTCTGCCGAAGGTTTTTCTTTAGTCATATATATGTTTTTTCTTCTGAAGCACAAAAGTAATAAAACATAGGTTTAAAGAGGGTGGAGTGGTGAATACCTTAAGTTATGTTTGAAATGTTATTTAGTGGAAATATTTTTGCGTCTAAACATGAGTGTGGCATACCACACATGCTAAGTTCACTGTGTGTTTGTGCAGGCCTAGACTTTTAAAAATGAATAATTTCGAAGTCTGATTGGGGTACAGAAAAATAGCTTTAGAAGCCATTAATTTCTAATTTGGTTCACTTGTGTCTCAGACTGTCTGGATAAGTTCTTCCATTTAAACTGGGCTCACCTGAGCCACTTCTCAGCCTTGTAATGTGCCCTGTTGTTCCTGATTTCACTGGAATTTGCCTTGAATCATTAGTACATGTGATGAGTTTTTATTATTTTGTTGAATATTTAAAGATATTTTATCATTAGTAGGCCATGGTTAGAAATTATCTTATATTTTATTTCTATGGATTTCTATAATATATACATGTAAACACATGTGAAGGCGAATAAGACATTCATTTTTCTCTGATTAGATTATAAGTAGACCTATGTTCATGGGATTTTGAAGGATTAGGGATTTGCTACCCCTTTTTATGGTTGATGTTAATAAGTTGAGCCAAGAGTTCTCAGCACTTGAGGAGCTGTTGGGATTGCTTACGTTGGATGGACAATCTGTGCAGATTTGATTCTCTAAACTTATCAGCTATTTCCAAGGTTACAGTTGGGAAAATTCCCCCTTTTCTCTTTAACTTCTTTCTAAGATACCATAACAGGATGTTCACATTAGAGAATTTCAACTAAGGAATACAAGAATTGTGCTAATGCGTTGGGCACATTTTGAGTCATAGCCACACCACTCACATGGAACTTGGGAAGGAGAGAGTGAAAATCTAGTTTTCAATTCTGAGCTTATCAGATACTAGGAGGAGTAGCTTAAGCTTTGATAAGGCTGTTGAAACCAGTTGAAGGTGTGTTTAGGCCAAATTATCAGTGCTTTTCCCCTTTCCCCTGGAGGAATGGAAGGAGATGCTTTAAGAATGGGGGGAATGTTTTCCCCTCACCTGAAATCAGATTGGAGTGGCTTCAAAGTGTCCATGCATAGGGCACAATCATGTTTGTTGGCATTTAGGGGATAAACACATGTGCCCGCAAAGGTTCGACAGTGAGATGCCCCTGCCTGACCACAGAGACCTGCATCAGGAGTAAACAGCAATGACATATGTGGTCCAGAAGGATGTATACAGTTGACTGATTCTTGGGAAGGGATTGGCCTGATGCCATTTTGAAAGTTTCTCTACCGAAGAGAATCAAAGGTAGACCTTTGGAAGCTCAGGAAGGGAGTGGGAGCCACCAACAGACAGAGGAATATTCCATGTCAGAGGAAGCTCATTGTTCACAGTGGATGAGAAGCTGGCAGGTGTGTTCCCTCTCCCCTCAATCAGGACTTGTCCTTCTGTCACCCAGAGGACCCTGAGTCCATATGACAATGGTACCTGCCCCTGCCCCCTCCCTGCATCTCATCTCTGTTGAGTCACAAAGTCTAGTTAGTGGGGAGAAAAAGCACCCAACCCTCTAACTAACCACTATAGGTTTCTCAGCCTGAAACGGGCTCAGTATCGGCAAAGCAGCCGCTTTACCTCTCTGTGAACGTAGTTGTGATTTTTGCATTAAATGGGCATTCTTTCTAACTAGTGAAATGAAACTATTCTTTTAACTAAAGGGAATTAGAAAGTTGCTGATGCTTCTTGAGGTGTTATGGAAGATCAGGGAAAGAACTAGCCCACAGAAGAAGGTTGAAAGACAGTAGGAGAAAGGCCTTTATGCACGCTAAAGAATCTAACTTCTTTAATTAAATGGTTGTTCCATAATAATTCCTTGGACTTTGGCTCAGCGGTGGGACCATGGCCATTGTGCTTAATCTGTCCAGAGCTTTCGTTTCTATATCAGAACATGGGCATAAAACCAATGCCTGCCTCAAATCTTATTGTGAGAATTAGCTTGTTCTTAACATAGTGCCTGACACATGTAAGCAAATATTATATATAATAATACCAATGACTTTTACACAAATGTCGTAGCTCCTAATTGAGTATTGGGCTCAATTAGGTATTAATTCATCTCCTGTTAAGTTGAATTATCAGAATGACGTGTGAGCTTGGGCTAGAAGAAAGTGGCGACCTAAAGCTTACACTTGTCTGATTATTTGACTCTGACTGTTACTTCCAGGCGCGAGGAAGGAAGCTACCGCCTCCCTGGCCAGTCTTTTTCAGCTCCCTCAGTTGTAAACAACAAGACAGCTTCTTAAAGTTACAACTAAATACGCAGTTATGAAAATTGGAACACAAATCAGGGACTCTAGTGGCCATTTTTATAAAATAGTTTTAGACGAAAAAGAAATCTGTTGACGTTCCAAACTGAGTTCAGTTGCTGTGAAGGCAAAGCTAATACTTGTAGGTCAGATGATATAAAGTTTAAATTGAAGTGCCAGTGAATTATTTTCAAATAACCCAACATCAAAGGCACACGTGACTGTGGGTCATAAGTAAACATTTGAGGCCACTACTATGGCTTTAAATACCAGGAAGGTTCATGATCAAATTGTGACCACCTAAGAAGTAATATCGCTTTTGCTTTCTTTGTCTTTAACCTTCCGTTGTCGGGTGAGAAAAATAAATAAATGTATTATGAAATGAAAGACAGATACTAAATTTCATGGGAGCCATATGTGTTTAGAAAGGCACTAAAAATGTGTAGACGGGCTTCAGTAGCCTCATAAACATAAAGGGTTGGTTCTAGCCTTTTTATTAACTTTTAGTGAAATTACACAAGCAAGTGTCTGCATATCAGGGAAAAGACCCACATTATTAAAACACCCAAAGGAAAAGGCATCTAACTCACTAAAAAGTACTATCTCGTTCTGACTTGTTCAAGCACACAAATTGAGCTCTAATGTAGAAAAACACTGAATATTCATGGTGCATTTTTCTGTTCTTTAAAAGAAAAAACATAACTTGCACTTTTATCTTTTTTTCTCTAGTCTCTTGACTTCCAAACATGGTTTCAAGGACATTTATTTTTCCATAAATATGTAATCACTAGGATCTGACAAAATAACTTTGTGCAGCTCCTTGTTTATTTTCCCGCCACAGCTTCTTAGCTGTTAAATTGCAGAGATAAAAAAATTTCCAAGTGTGGGAGGCAAGGGATCAGTGCAGATCCATCTGAACTTGGAAGGATCATGTTACATTTTTAACTAAGTTTTCAGGTTGGGATATACAATATCATTATCTTTTTATAATATAAGCTATTTGTAAGAAAATAAGCCGAGTTTTGAAGAGTAGTAAATAATATAGCTTTAGTGAAAATGTTATCATAAATATATAGTTTTATATTTTTTAAAACATTTCTTTCCTGTACCCATCTTGTCTTCTGAAGGCAAGTGCTCCCAACAGACTTGGAATAGAATTTTGAATTAAAATTATACTCATAGGCCATGTACCCTCTAATTTTATAGCTGAATCTTAAGTCAAGCTACTGAAATACTGAAATACAGCCAAGACTGAAAGCTAAAACCTAAAGTATACATCTTTATTCTCCATGCTAAAAAGCAGCCCAGGAAAGTTAATCTGTGACAATGTCTTGTTTTATTTAAAATATTGATTTTGGTTAATTTTATGTAGGTGGATTGGTAGAATAGCTATTTTGATATAATATTAGTCTTATTTAATGAGGGAATAGAAAATAATATCTTAAAATAATTTATGTAAATTATCTCCTTAGTTACTTAGAGCTCTAAAGTGTGGTTTATATGTATTTAATAAGAAAATATTTTAAACTCTAATTAGGCTAAATTTAAACTAATTACTTAAAGAGGATATTAAACTTGTTAATGTACAAAATGAGCCTTATGATTTATAAGACAATGGTCGATTGTGTTAATACTGATGCTATTGAAATCAATACATTTTGGTATAAAACAGTAACTAGGGGAAGCGCTTGATTTTCCTTAGAAGCTTTTGAAAGTTTCCAAAAGACTTAGAAACTTTACAAGCATTCATCTACTTGTCAAACTCCTTTAAATTTTTCTTTCTTTATTTGCCATGGTTCAAAGTTAAACAACCTTTGCATTAGGTAAAAAAATAATGTCCTTAATTTAACCAACCAGGTGACAGGCTTGTGAAACTAGGTAAGTACCAATGAAAGCTGCTAAATATAAAACACATTCAATAGTTTCACAGGAATTTTCATCTGTTTAATGTGTAGTGATGTTAAACTCGTTGGGAGAACTTGAAGGAAGATTTGGATCATTAAGTAAAAGGTAGATGGTGGTTCATTCATGTCAGCTCCTGAAATTCGTTACAAAATGCATCATGAAGTAAACGTCTCCCATTTGCTATTATGTCTTTAGGTATCTTTGATACTGTACGTTAGATTACCAGACAGAAACTGTGGGACTTAAGCACTTAGTTAGGTGATTCAAATCAGATACATTAAGTACAGGAGTCTGTGAGATCGGTGAATATTTTAAACATTGTGGCTAATGTGTCACAATATATGTAAGGCTTGATTGAAACTGAGTTATCTCCCATAACAGTTCAAGAATCCAGAGTGCTGGCGAGGGTGTGGAGAAAGGGGAACCCCAGTACCCTGCTGGTGGGAATGCAGACCGGGGCAGCCACTATGGAAAACAGTATGGTGGTTCCTCAGAAAATTAAAAATGAAACTGCTTTTTGACCCAGTGATCCCACTTCTAGGAATATATCCTAAGAATCCTGAAACACTAATCAGGAAGAATATATGCACCCCTGTGTTCATAGCTGCACTGTTTACAATAGCTAAGATCTGGAAACAGCCCAAGTGCCCATCAGTAGATGAGTGGGTAAAAAGCTGTGGGATGTTTACACCATGGAATACTACACAGCTATAAAGAGGAAGGATCATGTACCCTTTGGGACAGTATGGAAGGGCCTGGAGAATATTATGCTTAGAGAAATAAGCCAGGCAGAGAAAGACAAACATCCCATGATCTCACTTATATGTGGAATCTAAAGAACAAAATAAACTGATGAACAAAATAAATCCGGTGACATAGAAGCATGGAACAGACTGACAAATCTCAGCGGGAAGGTGGGGTGGATGGGTGGGGAGAGATTAACCAAAGAATCTATATGCATTATAAGCATAACCCATGGACACAGACAATGGTGTGGTGAAGGCCTGGGGCAGGGGGTGGGTGAGGGGTGAAAGGGGTCAAGCGGGGGGGAAGGGACATCTGTAATACTTTAAACAATAAAGATAAATTTTAAAAATCTTTTATTTTTTCTTATAAAAAAGAAATATCCAAATGCCTTCAAACATTTAATTATTTCTCTTTATTGGATAGAGTTATTGCATTCTTTCATTGAAGTTAGACTTCTTAGAGTCCATCGATTATAATTCTGATTTGGACTATTTGAATTCTAGGCCTGATGAAGAGATGTCAATTTTGGGGTACAATATATCCTAAGATCTCTCTGGGGTGCTTATTGACATTTTAAAAAGTCTCTTTTCCCCCCTACATTATTTATCAAAACCAGTTTTATCTGTTGATCTTGCTTTTTTCCTTTGCTGCCGGTTTTCTTCATATGGCCAATAATCAGTGACTGCTCAAATTGAAGAATAAAAAACTTGATTACACCAAAAAAAAAAAAAATCCAGAGTTACATTTGGTTCTAAAATTACATTATCACTAACCTATAATCATTATTATTGGTTTATCATAAAACAAAGACAGCATTCTACGAGCATCTGTCAATTGTTATCAACGTGATAGTGCTTTAACCACACACACTAGACATTTTGTATGTTACATGTTGGAAGGATGTTATACTCTAGATTTAAAAAAAAAAAAAAAAAAAAAAAGCAAACAAGCAGAAAAATTAGCCCATTAACGGTGAAAACTATGGACACTGGAGCCAGACAGACTGCGTTTCCCAGCCACGTGGTTTTGGGCGTCCTGGCAGCAGCAGCACTGATCCTCCGTGAAGCTCAGTCTCTATTTGTAAAGTGACATGCGACTTATACATTCTTCAAAGCACTGCTGTGAGGACCGAATGATTTAATACGTAGGAAGCACTCAGCATGTTGCCTAGGACATGGGAATTATCAACCCATGTGAACTAAGAGCTAGTTTCCCTGCCTTTCTGCCCTGCCCTAGTGCGTTTAAATGATCTTGTGCTAAACTCTCATCTCTTGCTTTCTCATGTTAGTTTCTTCCGTAAACCCTGCATTTTGGATCTAACTTCTCTAAGACTAAATTGTGTGTGTGTGTGCAGTTATGCGGACCCATAAACACATATAGAAGTGGATGTATATGAGAGACAGATAAGTAATGTTTTGATGGAAGCTATAGCAGAAGCGTCTGTAGGGTTCTTTTTGCCATAAAGAGCCGTCTTCTTGTTAGAAGCCATTGTGTGGACTGTTCCACTTACGCACCTGAACACAGTGTTTTCAAGTCTTAATCAGGGCCAGGCACCGGACCTGCCCACCTATCATTGTGTACATTAGGTCACTCGTTCCCAAACGTCTTTGGAGATATTTTAAATGATGACAGAGTGTGAAGCAGAGCATGATAGTCAATGAAATGTTTTCCCCCCGAAGGATGCTAAAAATTCAATGTGGTGGTTAAGATTATTGACTGAAGATTGGGTAAGAATCCTGCCTTTGACTCTTACTAGCTGTGTAGTCTTACGCAAGTTACTTAACTAGGACTCCCTCTTTAAAATGGTTTGAAAATTATACATTTCTCATCATTCATTTAAATGCACTCCTAGAATTCATACAATGTTTCTCATAGTTTAAGTGATTAAAACAGGGGCTGACAAAAAGCCAACTGTGAAAAATGGAATTGAGGTGATGGTGGTTCCACACTTCTCTTACCACTGTCTTAAGTGTTTGCCTTTTACAAAGGGAGCTAAGGAAAAACACCATTATTTCCCCCTAAATGAAGAATTCTCCAAGAACATCTCTAGTAGTGAACCGGCACAGCATCTTTAGATGTGAACAATAATTTTTATTTAATGAAAGTAGTGTTTGCAAAACAACTATCTTATTTTAATTTGGAAACATCAAAAATTATTTTATGTCAAGCCAAGGTGCAAAATCAGACTGTATTCCACACCTGAGATAGTTCTGATAATTTAAGCAAAAACTCCAATATGGAATGATCTGTCCATTCCGTAAGTGTCTGTTATATACTCCTCAGCTTTGCTACAGAATAATCTTATTTCTAATCAGCTCAAGTCATGAGAAGCTGCCTTAGTCTTCAGTTTTGCTTTGGTTGGAACTCAGCCTTGGAAATATTGCTTCCAGATATGCCTGACCCTGTCTTGTCCTGCTAAGATCTAAACAATAAGAGTAGTCATGTCTTATTATAAGATAAAGCAATTTGTGAGTTCCCAGTGGCAGTTTTAACAAACGTTGAGACTGTGGAAGACCTATTAACGTGGGAAAAATCAAAGTTCATGGTTATTTTAGCCATGCGGCCTTAGTAAATAAGCCCCCGAATTAAACCCCAACCCAGAAAACTTTTTTTTAGTAAAAGGCTGACACAATAGAAAATAGTTCTATTCTTCAAATATGCAAGTCCACATTTTATTAGAGTTTTTCAGAAAAATTAGATAATAGACCCAAGTAAAATGAAAGGAAATGTGTTTGTGAGCTAAAAATGAAGAATTCTGAGTGAGCAGTTATTAAGGCTTTTGTCCACGTGACTGGGGACAACTGCCGGGCAGAGGCTCACGATAAGTCACTCAACATTTATGGGAAGTCCAGTGTGTGCGTTGAGTTCTGAATAGCGCAGCAGCATCTATGGAATATATTGAATAATCACAAATCTTCTTTTAAGATATAAACTACTTTATGTTATCCAAGGACCTTTTCAACCAAGGGAGAGGATATTGTAAAATCAAGCATTTATGAGGGCATTATTGCTTAAAAATGAAATTTATGTATGGGCCCCGCTTATAGCTGTGACACATACTAATAATTATCACGAAACCACCTTCGGTTAAAACATAAATATTAAAGGCTTTTAAAAATACACTCTCCCAGGAATGCAAATTTTTCAAGGAACATTTTGTAAGGCACCCTCTTACTAAAGCCGGGATATGTGAGGGTGTTTGTGACAACTGCAAATACCTAGGAGCTGCAAAGACGATTATTTTAGGTACACTTGAACCACATTCTGCCAAGAAAGTACAAAAGCTTAGGCAGGAGAGGACTGGTCTGTATTCTTTCCTCAAAGGTGTGAGCTGGTAGGAAATGTGGAAAATCCCATAAGAAAAATTGATACACTCAGCCTAGACATGCCCGAAGTTCCCTTTTCCCTTCTCTCTCTCTGTCTCTCTCTGTCTCTGTCTGTCTGTCTGTCTGTCTCCCTCTCTGTTTCTCTACATTTGCAGTGGACCGTGGAAGGACAAGGGAGTAGGAAGGGGAGGAATGTTTTCCTGGCACATGGGTATCTGCAAGCTGGAAGCTGTACAGACTAGAGAACAGGAGAGAAAGGTTCGCTATTCAGAACAGACGGGCAAAACAAAATTCACATTCTAAGATTAAAAAATAGAAATGAGAATGGCGTACGAGATATTTGTCTCTTAAAGAAAAAAGTTTTCCATAGAATCGTATAATTTAGAAAGTAAGGCTCAAAGAAGCCCCACGCTCGAAACTATGGAAGACAGAACTACGTGAACTATTTAAAAGGCAAACTTTAACTGTACCTTTTTGAACAGATGCTTTGTGCTTTGCTCATTTGAAAAACACTCACTTTATCATAGCATCATTTTAAACTAAGGATCAACAAAGGAGTAATGTAATGAAAACCGTGTATTTCCCTTCTCAGTCTTTGTATTCCTGGCTTCCCAGTAAAATACCATCCCTGTCAGACCTTTGCCCCATTGCTCTTAGAAACTGCTGATACCATGTTCATATTTTTTTTAAAAAAATTCTAAGCTGTTCATTCTGTTTGGAACATTCTCTACCCCCTTTTCTGGCCATTTTAATTTTTAAGTGTACCTTTATTACCTCTATTATGTGTTATGAATTATGACTTGTTCTTACTTTGTTTTATTGCCGGGCTGTAAGTAAATCTTTTAGAGATAAGAATCAGTGCTATCGTAGGTATTGGGGGTGGGGTGGCAGACATTGGTAGGATATCATCTTTAAAACAATAAAAAATATATATGGAGGTATTTTCTCTTATTTATAATAGTTTAGGGCATTTTCTTTCTATGATTTTCCTAAACAAAAGGATGGGTCAGTATGACTTGATCCCTTTACTTAACGTGTGAATCCTGAAGGACAGTAAATACAAGAATCCTTTTTAAAAGCATCTGGTATCGTGCCCTAGCCAGCTCCGCTCAGCGGTGAGAGAGTCCGCCCTCAGCCTGAAGAGTCCCGGGTTCGAGTACAGCCAAGGGCACGTAGTACCTCGGCTTCAGGCTCAGTTTCAGCCCCTGGTTGGGGTGCGTGTGGGAGGCAACCAATCGATGTCTGTCTGTCTGTCTCTCTTCCACTCTCTGAAAAGAAATGGAAAAAATATCCTTGGTTGAGCAAAAAACTAAAAGCATCTGATACCAAACTACTTTCCCGAAGACCCTTATGAGTGCCTTGATATTCATATGGTCTGCTCCTGAAGCTCCGCTGGGTAGAATGTTCTTTGCTTCAGTTCGTAGTCGTTTAACGCCGGTGTATCACCATTTGTCTGTGACTTTCCATCTAGTTCTGTTTTCCAACATGATACTTAGTAATTGGCTAGTTTTACTCTGTAATTGATTTAAATTTTATTTATGCAGTGTGGTCAGTGCTTCAGTTGACAATCACTGAGGGGCTGAACAATAATATTAAGGGGGGATATTTGGGTGTTAACCAGTTTCATAGGTCATCAATTCACTTCTGAATATTTTTGGGGGGTAGGTCTTTCCATTCTTCCATTCTTTCATTCTTTGAAAATACTCTACTTTAAACCTTTATTCAGTGTGGCCAAGGGGTTTAGGAGTCATCTCACTTATTCTTGGTCCCCATAATAAATCATTTTCTCTAGGATGCACCTCACTTTGGAAGCCCAATTTAATACCTGGTAGCAGAAGCAACTCAGGACTTATTTTTTTCTTAAAATATGCAGCGTTTTATCAAGAATACCTCTGTCTTCTCCTTTTTATGCCAAGGAGTGACATTTCCAAATCCCTTAATGTCATCTGTCCTGTTCTCATCTGGATACCATCTAATTGATGAGTCTTTAAATATGCAGCAAGTAAATACAACTACCAGACAAACAGAAATGCCAAAACAACAGAAGACACATACTTATAACTTATATATGTAAATCAAATGCAAATAATATATGCTTAACAATTTAAAATATTTTACCTATGAGAGGAATGAGTCACTTTTTAAAAAAAATTAAATTTATTGGGCTGGCATTGGTTAACATGATCATGTAGATTTCAAGTGTGGGTTTCTATGTTGAAAGATCTGTATATTGCACTGTGTGCCCACCACCCAAAGAGGTTTTTTAAAAAAAATAGAGAAATAGGAGAGAGCTATTTGACTTCTCAAGAAAGTGCTCTCCTATGAAATAGCAGAAGATATTAGTTTATAAGTTATTATATGTACATAGAGAACTTTTTAGGTTTCTGTACCGTTTTCCTTAGATTGCTAAGTATTGAGAGCATGACCTACTTGTCTCCAACTTGTGCCTCATAGTGCATATTTGCCCTATTTTGTGAACTATTTTCTCCCTGAGTTACTCTTCTACAGAAAGCACTTCTAAAATTGACTCATTAAAAACAGACAGTTCTGTGAATCTTAATCAAAGATTCATAGTTTGTATTCATCTGGTTCACAGCTCTGTGAATTGCCAATTTTTGTTGAATTATTTACATAAAATGAATACATTTTAAATGATCTTTAATTGGCATTATCTAATAATATCTCCCATTTGCTACTTGCCTTGTGGACATTAAGAAAATGGTTCTGAAAAATTAAATTGGCATTTTGGGAAGCTGGCCTAGATAATCCTATTTCTGGAAAATTACTGATTTATGCCAGAACCTACTAAAAATCTCTTCTTAAATTACATCACCCCTTTCCTTTATCTTTAATTTAGTTTATGGACTCTATATGTATTTTTGTTTTAAATTGTTTGCCTTCTGGCCCTGGCCAGGTAGCTCAGTTGGTTAGAGCATCATCACGACATGCCAAGGTTGCAGATTCCAGCCTGGGTCAGGGCATATACAAGAATGAAGAAATGAGCCCAAGCCAGTTTGGCTCAGTGGTTAGAGGGTCAGCCCAAGGATTGAAGGTCCTGGGTTCGATTCCTGCCAAGGGCACGTACCTTGGTTGCAGGCTCGATCCCTGGCCCCAGTCAGGGAGCATGTGGGAGGCAAACAATCAGTGTGTCTCTCTCTCACATCAGTGTTTCTCTCTCTGTCTGTCTGTCCCTCTTCCACTCTCTCTGAAAACCAATAGAAAAAATATCCTCGGGTAAGGATTAAAAAAAAAAAAAAAAAAAAAAAAAAAAGCAATGAATGCATAAAAAAATGGAACAACAAATTGATGTTTTTCTCTCTCTCTCTCTCTCTCTCTCTCCCTCTCTCCCTCCCCCGCCCTTCTTCCCTCCTCTCCCTCTTCCTTTCTCTCACTCTCAAGTCCTCAAATCAATAAAAAAAAAGGTAAATGGTTAGCCTTCTAACAACTGATAACCTGGAAAAACTTAGGCAAACACCAACCAACAGAAGGAAAACTCAGTAAAGGTGGTGTGACATGTGTGACGTAGTGGCTAAGAGCATAGAGCCATAAAGCCAAACTGAGGAGATTTGAATCCATTTTTGTCACTTTTTAGCTGGGTTACATCACATAGTTCTCTTACCCTGTGACTTAGTTTACTTATCTATAAAAAATAAATAACAGCACATACCTCATGGGTGGAGATGAGTTAATACACATAAAGGGCTTCTCGGTGCCTGGGAGGTTGAAAGCATATAGTACACGTATCTGTTTTAGTATTTGCAAAATATAAATCGCTAGAAAACAATGCTAAATCCAAATCTTTGTCTTGCAGTAACAGGAATTGTAAACCATTTGCAGTGTTTTTGATGTAAAGAATACCTGGAAATTAACTGAACTTTTCTTCTTGATTACCCTTTGCAGTTGCCTTAGCATACTGGCTTGAGAAACTTAAAAAAAAAATTAACTGAGGACAGAAGAATTTAACACAATGTTTCATTTTATTTTAAAAATATATTTTTATTGATTTCAGAGAGAAGGAGGGAGGGAGAGAGAGATAGAAACATCAGTGTTGAGAGAAAGTCACTGATCGGCTGCCTCCTGCAAGACCCTGCTGGAGATCGAGCCCGCAACTGGCCATGTGCCTTGACTGGGAATCGGACCTTGGTCTTTTGGATCCTAGGTTGATGCTCAACCGCTGAGCCACAGCTGCTGGGCACAATGTTTTATTTTAAGAGATATTGGCCACAGTTCAAACCATATGGAAAAAGAGTTGAGAAAGGTTTGCTGCTCAGGATGTTTAATCCTATACCGTAGGAAAAAACAATAATCCTCAGTAAATACGGACCCCATTCTGGAAAGAACTCATTCCAAAAAGTGATAACATGTCAACTTTTTGGTGGGTCCTGGGGTTTGTGGTCACCTCGCTCGCCTCTCACAGAGGGGCCTCTCCCAGCGGGAGGGTCTGTGCAGTCCAGACTCTCTGGCTGGGAGTTGGTGCTCTGGATCTTTTGCTAGCTTAAACTACCTCCTTTGACTTTGGAGAAAATTATGCTGAAGAACTACTCACATATCCTACCTACTCTCCTGTTTACGTATTTCCATTTTTTCTTGTTTTCTCTTATAAAGCTAGAGATGCAGACCACAGGGAGGGCGTGTTCACACTCAGTGTCACGGGGAGGGAAGGTGGAGCCTGTTTTCCCAGCTCTCTCCCCAGCCAGCCTGCAGACCTCACACCAATCCCACACTATACAGAAAGCGCTGAGGACACAAATTCCGAGTAAGACCTAGAGATGGTTTAAAAGCATCTCTGAAGTGACTAAGTTGATAGTTATTTTTCCATTAATATAACTTCCAAATGGCAAATGGCTTCTCCTCAAATGTATCTTTTTCTAATACATTGCATATTTCATAAGTTCTAACCTGTATGGTCAGTAATGTTACACATTTTAAAAATAACTCGCCCTCAGATTCCAATATTGATCATAGTTCTACAGGAATCAATACTAATCTCTTAGACAAATTAGTTTTTATATTGACCAAAGCATAGTCATTATATGCATATTAGTTAGGTGCCATAACATAAATTAAATTAATTTCAGAGGTGAGAGAAGAAGCTACAGCTTTTTATGTAACTTGATGGTGGAGGCTTCCAGCCTTAATTCTCTAACACGTTTTTACTGTCACCGAATTATTCCAATAAACTATTGGAATAAACTTAATGAGCAGATGGCTCGTTAAGTGAGATGAAATATGTAAAATGTCCTGTACAATGTCTGGCACATAAAGGAAGGGGTTCATTAGATATTCATACCTCTTTCAATTTTTATCTTTCAAAATAAGTATATTAATAATTTAATCAGATCCATTGCATAGGCATAATACTAGAGAATGTGGCATTGGAATCCAGGACCAAGAGATGCCTTATGACGCCAGAGGCTTGTTCTTTGAGTGGAGAGTTGGATGGAGATTTCGATTTGGGGAAGCAGTGAAATGTTTTATAAGAACATTTGATAAAAAAGATCACTCCCTCTTCTGCCCCAGTCCAGGGCAGGCCCATGTGTTTGTTGTAATCCTTTGTTGGTAGGAAGTGTCAAGATAATCACCTATTTTGCCGATAGTTGTTAGATTGTTGCTGTGGATCTTGTCGTACCAATCGGGAGAAACGACCCTTTCACTCTTCCTTTAGATCATATCTATCACTGAACATAATGTATTCCTTGACTGTGTAGACATAAGATTATTAAAAATACTGAGAGCATAAGACAAATGAACAAAAGTCTAAGTGCCCAATTTTCATTATTACAAGTTTGGCACCAAACATTTCTACCATTCATAAAAACTAAGAGTCCACTTCAAAGTTTAAACATTTGCAACAGAACTTTTCCCCGTGATAAACAACTTACCTCAACATGCAATATTAGGTGTTTATGATCATCTCCCATGTTATCATACGATAAAGAGAAAATCTTGAATTTTAATACATAATAAATGAATTGTATCGTTCCCATTTTTTACCGGTCGCTAAGCACACTGTTTAGCTTAGCTGTCCCTTTCATGTTTCATAGCAAGGCTTAGTTTTCCATGAGAGAAGCAGTGTGTGATTAGGGAGTGCCGTCTCCTAAATTGCCAAGTTTTTCTTCGATTTAGTCACAAAAGGAGATTTTACTTTATTCTTCCGAAGGTCCAGTATTTACTGTTCAGTAAGGATGTTCCAGGGTCGGGCAGTATTAAGAATGATTGTATATTTGTGGCTCTTGAATTGAAATCCCTGATTCCCTCCTTGTTTCTATCCCGCACTGGAACATCTTAGAGCTGAGATTGTCAGGAATTAGCCTTTAATCATTTTGTCATTACTTCAAGCCTTAAAGCTATTATACTCCTATGTAAAAGGACTCAGAAATTATAAGTAAGGGTTAATTATTATAATTTTGCAAATTTTAGTATCGGGGATCCAAGAGTTAAAAATTCTTGTTTTCTAATATTTGAGTTTTATGGGGCACTCTCTGGAAAGCCTAATCACTTCTTTCTGACTAGAATTTGCTAAAGTTAAACATCTTCAGTGTAAGTAGCACAGGATGATGCATTATTTGTGTGAATGATGCAATCAAATAAAGGTAGACTTCCACACAGGTGCTTTTGAAACTAGAAGCCAAGCATCTTCTGGCCACACCTGCTTGTTCGGGCTCATTGCAATCGGCTTCTAATTAGTCACCCTACTGTCTTCTAGTTTTGCCCCCACCCCACCTCAGCGTTCCCCTCCCTACCACTGCCGGAGTAAATCCAGGCATATCATCCTATTTCAAAAATTTTTCTCCACCACTACCTAGATATTATAGCCAATGAGGAATTCTTGCTATTTTTTTCCCCCTGGTGTGCTCTTGGTATTGTGGTCATAGTCCAAAAAAGAGGAGTCCTTATTTTGTATTTATGATAGAAATGAAATTAAAATTAATGTGATTTTCTTTAGAAGTTAGAATTATATGTGGAGGTTTGTTTGTTTGTTTGTTTTTTGCACTTTTGGCCTTTATTTTTTTCTCTATAATTGATATAATTGTGAAAATATAAAACATCCTAATGTGTGTTATTACTATAGGAAAAAAATTCTTTAATGGCATCTCATTCTTTTATTTAAACCACATAACGTTTTTTAAAACAAAATATGTCTTTATTGACTTCAGAGACAGGAAGGGAGAGGGCGAGAGAACGAGAGAAACGTCAGTGATGAGAGAGCCATTGGACGGCTGCCCCACCCGGGCGTCGAGCTCGCAGCCGGGAGTCGAACCCGGGTCTCTTGGTTCATAGGTCAGCGCTCAGCCGCTGAGCCACCCCGGCCAGGCTACACTACATAACTTGTAAACAGAGTGTGAAAAGCCCCGCCTGCCTTTCAGTCACAGTTCCTTATTTACTCACAGTGCTGTGCCCCAGGCTCATCCGGGCGCCTGCGGTGGGCCTTCTGATCCAGTGTCCTGTGCCTCGGCGCCCGTGTCCTGTTCCCGCTGCACGGAGCGCGTTTTCCCTGGCTCTGCGGCGGCCTCCTGCGCTTCCTCAGTGACTAGGGCATGACCATTACTGAACTCTGGCTGACGCACACCTAATGGTCCATCTTCCCGCCCCCCGACAGATGATGAGCTCCTTGAGAATGCGCTTCCTCCCTTACCTGGAGTGACATAGCGCAGGCACTTGATACGCTTGTTGAGTGAGTGAGTTTGTAGCCTCAGCAGTTTCTCTCACCCGGTGTGTCGTAGTTGCCGTCCCCAGCTCTCAGAGGCCAAGTTTCTAATCAAGGACGAAGCCTGTGCATTGCGAATTTAGGTCGATCATTGGGTGGAGACTTAGATTTCCTCCTGTCCTCTCCCTTTCCCACCCAAATCTATCTTTCCCACTTCCCCTGAAAAATTTCAAATAATGGGGACAAATAAACATGAACGTACTCATAGATGCCCTGTGTGTGTGAGCGTGTGTGTGCGCGCGTGTGTGTGTGGAGAGAGAGCGAGAGCACCAGAGCCCATGGAGTGTTTTGTTGGTTTGTTTTAACGTACTTCCTCTGTCATTCCTGGCTATCGACTGTGCTAGAGTATAATTTACATAGATTTCCCCATTCATTGGAATATCTGGAATACATTTTCTTTATTTTTATTTTATTTATTTTATTTAATTTCAATTTTTTATTTTTAGGTATTTTAATTGACTTTATTGGGGTGACATTGGTAAATAAAATTATATAGGTTTCAAGTGTAATACGTCTGTGTATTGTATTGCACTGTGTGTTCACTACCTCAAGCGCAGTCTCCCCCATCACCACCCGACCCCCCATTCCCTCTTCTCCCCCCTCCCTCCCTTTCCCTCTGCGAACCACCACCCTGTCGCCTGTGTCGGTGCATTTTTGTTTGTTTGTTTGTTCTTGCTTAACCGATTTTACCCAGCCCTCCAGCCCCTCTCCCCTCTCCTAGCTGTCAGTCTGGTCTCTGTATCTATGAGTCTGTTTCTATTTTGTTGGTTTATTTTGTCGATTACATTCCACATATAAGTGAAACCATAGGGTATTTGTCTTTCTCTGACTGACCTGCTTCGCTTAGCATAACACCCTTAGGTCCAACCAGGCTGTCGCAGAAGGTAATAGTTCCTTCTTTTTACCACCGAGTAATGGAATACATATTCTTTAGGTGAAGTTAATATCACAAATTGTGGCTATCAGGTTTGACATCATCAAAAAAATATTCAAGTTATACTAGAACGTATTTTTGTTGTTGCCGTTTTTAATGCCCATTGAAATCACACAGCACAGGACAGTAAAACAGCGCCTCCCAGGGGCGTCGCCGGCGTCGCTACACTGAGGTTTATTTGAAGATGTGGAGAAATTTTTGTCACTCTTTGAAAATCAGTCCACCTATTCCTCATGACTAAATTTTCCTCACTTGGGAAGAAAGCCCTTACTGTTTTCCCCTAAAACAGAGCTGTTGTGTCTACTATTTTATCTCACTAAGGAACGTTTTGTTTGTGAACCAAAAAGTAATTTCTCATACAATGGCAAGTGCAGATTCATTACTGTGAATTTAATTAATTCTTGCCAAACATAATGAGTTCAAAATATGAAAACATGTGGCTATAGAATAATAAAAAGGCGTTTTTCTCAAGTTGTTTTTCTGTAGCACTTAAAGGGAAAGGGTGAGCGGAGAGGGTGGGGAGGAAGGGGGTGAAGGGGGAGGAGGGGCAGGAAAGGAAGAGAGGTACCTATTCAGTTATAACTGCTTAGGTGAGAAGGTAGATCATTGTTTCTAACTGTAGTCTAAATAGTATCAATCAGACGAGAATTATTACTGTAAAGTGCGTAGTAGTCATTTAGATTCTTGAAAAGATATTTTTGTTACAAATACAAATCTTCCTGATATAGATATGTATGTGTGCAGGCATACTTTTTATTGCTCTTTGCTTTATTACACTTCACAGATATTGCATTTTTTGTTGTTTTGGTTTTTTCCCCCCAAAATGAAGGTTTGTGGCATCCCTCCATGAAGCAAATCTATCAGAACCATTTTTCCAACAGCATTCGCTCACTTTGTATCCATCCCTGTATCTCATTTTGGCAATTACTGCAGTATTTAAAACTTTTCTATTATTTTATTTGTTATGGTGGTCTGTGATCAGTAATCTTTGATGTTACTGTTATAATTGTTTAGGGTGCCATGCGTTATTGCTGCAGAATTAAACATACATGATGCTGTTTCTCCTTAAGCTTTGTTATGCTTTTTGTCGTCATGAATTTGAGTTTGTATGTTCCTTCTGTCTGGGATCATGGTCTCAAGTCCACAGGCTTGGTAATTCTCCAGTGCCTTCAAAATGGTGTAATTTGAACTTTGGATAGTTTTCCCAAAACCAGTGCTCACCAAGAGCATGAGTTTGCAAGTTTCTCTGCAGGAAACACAATACATTATTAAAGATGCAAAATGGAAAGCATGCTTAAGTATGTTATTCAGTATAGAATTTCTGATAACTAATTTCAGAGCACATGACTACTGTACTAAAAAATATTCCTACAATGCAGTAAATAGCTTCATGTTATCCAAGAGAGAATAAACTAATGGCTTAAAAGACAATATGTAATGGATAATTTGGTTCCTTACCTGATTAAATCTGGGTTTTCAAGTCCAGATCCTAGTCTGTATTTTAGACTACAACATTATGCCATTGAAAAAGGTCCATAAATATGTTTCTGTGCTTGAAGGTCCAAGCTGTAGCTAGAACCAAGTGTCAGCAGGATTCCTACTGTGGCTAATGTCTCTACTTCACCTATTTCATTTTTTATCATTGAAATAAATTTGGTTTTGTCTTGTAATAAATAAATTGGTATTAGATAAAGCACTTGAAGTTGAGTAATAGTAAAAAGTAATGATGACAAATATAAAAACCTGGAAATGTATCAGTATTCCTTGCTCCTGACTGTTAGTCTCAGTGTAAGTTCACATTTCTTATAAAAATGTCATTTCTTTCAGTTCCTGATGAGAATCTTCTCCCTCAGTAAATTAGAGGAAATGCCATTTTATTACTGCACATAACTCAACACTATGAATTACTACAAATGCGCATTAATATACCATTTCCCCAGAAGCCTATTTCACACAGCTTTGGAAACAAATGAGAAAGGCACATGAAAGGAATTAGACATTTAATCATTTATAAGCACTTCTAACTTAAGGCTTTGACATAACACTTTAACAAAACAATGAAGTGATTGATTTGAGAAAAATAGTTAGACTACAAATTGCACTCTGAAATATTTGGTTTCAAAATTTCAAATGTGAATTATTATAATCTGTGGGCACTCATTTAAGTATTGATGCATTTTATTGATTGTCTGTGTGGAGCAGTTTAATAAGAAAAATATTTCCTCTTCATTACGACCACCAAACCACAATCATCAATTAATGTTAAGGGGCCATCTACAGAAGTGAGGAAGGTTCACTGAGACATTAACGTATTTACATACTAGAAAGTTTGACTTCTAGTGTTGGAGTTTTTCCGGTGCCTGAAAAGTCAATAGTAGCATAACTTTCACTTGTGACATAGACAATAACTAATATCCTATATGAATAATTTGTCAGGCCTACTTCTTGTCTTTGACATGCACTTATTTTTGATGAGTAGATGAATGTCAGCATTCTTTATTTTACCATAGTGTTCATCAGCCCCCTGAGCCCGAGAATGAAAACGTGCAATTCTATATAAATCTTCATGTGTTATTGTTTTCTTTTGCATTTATTCACATGTCGAATACATTCTAAAGAATTAAGTACATTCTTGCTAAAATGAATATTTGGTTATCTTTTAGTACTAAGTGGCTATCAGCTATAACGTATAGACTTTTTATAGCCACATGAATACCCTTGGTGCGTTCAAACATTGATTCACTTTAACCATGGTTTGCATTCTATATGCATGTTTCTACTTACATAGACACAACAAAATGTTTGGGTTGTTGAACTAAGAATTATAGAAATAGGTGCTAGTGCCTGCTGGGCGTGGCTCAGTCAGGGCACATGCCCAGGTTTCGGGCTCGGTCCCCAGTAGGGGGCGTGCAGGAGGCAGCTAATAAATGACTCATCGTTGATGTTTCTGTTTCTCTCCCTCTCCCTTCCTCTCTCTGAAATCAATAAAGACATAAAAAAAAAAAAAAATAGGTGCTAGCCACCAAGAATATCTACATGCAGAAAAGAAAGAAAAAAATACATAATTTAGATAAGATAATCATAATCATTACTATTGTAATTATGTTAAACTAAGAGATATTGAACGCTTATGAAATGCTTAGAGTTCCTGACATTTTAGCATCACACCATGAAGGTCATAAAGCAGGAATGATAGTGACTAGGTTGCTTCAGAGATTAAATGGGACACGCTAAAGAGCAAGGCTGAGAAAAATACATACAGTCTTGGTCCAAGCGTTTTTAGAATGTGTGACATCAAGTCATGGGCCTTTAGCATTTAAGCACTGCTATTCATAGTTTTGAAAAATGATTTTATGTATAAGATTCATTACCTATTTGCATATGCAGTTTGACCTCATCTATGTCAAATTGTATTTTCCATAATAAGCATAGTTCTTAGTTGCACATGCCAAATCTGAGAGGTGACACCTCCTGGCATAGAAGCTTCCATTCATCTCTTCCACTTGGAAATGCTCTGACATCTTACTACCTTTCTAGAACAAAGCGACTAATGACTAGAAACAACAAATTATTAGCGTAACGAATCAATAAGATGGAATTTCTTCTCGAACCTTAAGACAGAAAACAACTAAATATTAACCACAGGTAAATAAAAATGAAATTTGCTAAATTGCAGGTTGAAAAATTAGAAAGGGTGGAAGTTGAAGGAAGGAAAATTCCTGTGCTCTTGGAGCAGAGGAAAAAGTACTGAATTTCAAGGACCTCCACGAATTAATCTTTATCTGTAAGGAACCCTTTAAGAGAATGAACTCTTCCTGTCTTTTACATTTTAACAAGCCATCCAATGATCTCTGGTTTAATCCTAGACACACACCAGACCCAACCTTTAATGTTGAATCCTGTCCACACTGCCCAGTGCATTATCTGCTTTTCTTCCTTCCCCTGGTTTTACAGAATTGCCCCCCTCTACTAATATATTTAAAGCAGGAAAGTAGTTCATCTACACAGTAAACTTTGTCTTTTCCTGACTGTTTAAGTAATGTAAAAATAAAATCCTATTTGTCTCTAAATTTCTCAGCTTCCTCTGGCAGAAAGAAAGTGGGGGTAGGTGGGGAACTAGATAAATGTAACTAAGAAAGGTTTTGGTGCTTACTCTGAACTTGACTTGTATGCTGATGTATGCTAATCAGCACAGCAGGATTCTCTAATAATAACTGGATAATTACTATGCTGCTTGGGCTAAAATGTTAGCTCCTGTGGCATGTTTATCTCGTCCTTGTAAACGGGTTGATTTCACCATAACACTATTGAATATGATGAATTTTTAAAAGCAGATGATTGTTTTGGTGTAAACCCAAATGTCTTGATAAACAAGGAAAGTAATTGCCAGAAAGTAGGTTTGGGTTGGACCAAGGTAGGGTTAACATATATAACATGAGTAAAACAACAATTAAAGTGTGAGCAGGCAAATTCCCTCAAGCACTGTTTTAATGAGGGACACGTTCCAAGAGGGCTCTCACCTCCTCAGGGCAAAGGCTAGACGCCCCTTTTCTGTCTCAGACGGAGAGGGATGGCATCTCATTTCAGTTTTCAGGTACACAGGTTAGGAGAAAAAAACATCTAGAAGTGCACAAAAAGCAAGCTGCTTTTCGGGATGGAAAAATGCAGCTATGAGGATCGGCTTCTTTAAAGAGATTTCTTTTGTGTTGTTTTGCATATGTGAACTTCTGAGCATTTGGGACAAAAGCAGATTTTAGAAATGAAGACCCTTTCATATTAGAACAAAAGGAAACATGGATGTATGCTTTGGACTGAACCTGGAAAGGAATTGGGGCACCTCTTCTTGTTTCCTTTTAATGGGCACTTACCAAGGTTATTAAGTCCTAATCATTTCGTGATAACCCATTTTGGAATGTACTTTATTATGGACACTGTTATGCGTGAGTTTATGTTCATTTGTCTGCTCTCGGATGCTGAGCATGTCCTCTGAACTGGCTTTACTGCCTTGTAGCTCCATCCCCGCGTGATTGCTGGTGACCATAAAGGCCATGGCCTTGCTAACTCTATGCACAGTCCCCTGGGAATGTCTGGATGCCGGGGACTCCACATAGTTGCCCACACTTCACCATCAGCATTTCCATGACTGGGTAATTCTTCTATTCAACCCCTCATTCTCAATGCTGGCTGTGCATTTGAATCCCCAGAAATTTTTACTAATTGGTTTTGGGTGAGAGCAGGTATTAGTATTATTTTTAAAGTTCCTTAGGTGATGCAGTGTCCATCCTGGGTGGAGACCACGGCATTAGGTGATTTAGGGGAACCCCAGGGCCATTCACTCATGGCAGGGGAGGGGAGCTTGGTGACTCTCGCTGTCCTTTATACCTTCTCCCCGGACTTGGCCATTCCACTTACTACTTCTGTCCAGGAGGACTTGGCAAGTCCCACCTTCTGGCTAAGTCTTGCATAATTTGGGGTACTGAATCTTTGTGCTCTTCCCACTTACTTGCACTTAATAGTTTCCTCTGGTGTTGCACCTTGTGGCCGTATAGGACTTGGACAATAATTCATCTTGGCTTCACAGCCTCTCTCAGCCAAGAGAGGAGACTGGACTGTGATCCATACTATACTAGGCATGCAGGCTCATGAAAATGTTTGCATTTTACCCCTCTTAGTGTGTGCCTTCCAATTCAAAATGTTTGAAACCCCTCCAGCTAGCGCCCTCCTCAGTGATCCAGTGAAAATACGTTAGTGTTTTAGTATATAACTATATGTTATTAAAACAAGTACATTTTTGGCCAAAAAGAAATCATCTGTCACTTAAAGCTAGATAATATGGGTCGTCTGTTCCTTCTTCCCTGTATTAGTAATCCTAATAGGTTGACTATCAATCAGGAAGTATAATTACTGTCCTTTCAAGAATGTATGATTATAGTATGAAAAATTCCATCTGCATAGCTAGACTAATGTTGATAAATGTGGTGCTACATATTAGGAATGTAGCTTGGGAACAGTTCCATATGATAGCAGAAAGGTTGGAAACAAAGGCAATTTGTCAATCAAAATATATGAATGAGTCGACATTTTGTTTGGAAATAAAAACCTTTATGTCCTATGACTTGTATTTTGATTGGTTTATAGGGCAAGTGTGTGTATTATTTTCCCCTGTTGGAAGAGCTATTTTTATCAAAACAAATATGAGGGAGGATTTGTTTTTAAATAAAGGGAGCCTTGTTTACTTGACAAACATTGCTAAAATACTATATATACATTCACTAAGTTCCAAGAATCTGTACTTTTAAACTACATGGTATTAACAGCAATGATATTAAGATTCCTTGAGATATTTTAGTAGTTTTGTAGTTGGCTCAAGTTTATTACTTGGCATTAGCTACAGTGTCATGCTGTTATCTCTATAAAGTAGCATCGACATACATGAAAACCTTTAATGACTTCACTGGATTAGGCTGTTGCAGTCACAGTGATACTTTCTGCCTGTTACCCTCACTGTATTCAAGAGAAAGACCCAGTAATATTTTTCAAATTGAGCTAGAGGTTAATCAGTGAGGCAGAAATCCTGGCTCAACGGCAGAGGTTTTATAATTATATGGTTTGAATTCTTTGACTTGACGTAACAGAAACCAACTAGAGATAATTCTTAAGTCAAAAGGCAAATTAGTAATGAGGATACTGGGGCACAGCCTAGAGTCCAGGGACAGGAATTCATCCATGCCTCACTGACGTAAACAGGAGAAGTCACTGGGGCTGCATCTTTCATCTTGGTTCCTCCCTGCATGTCTGTTTTACTATTTTTGCAAACAGCTTTTCTCTCTCTACTTGGTGGGATATGACTACCCCCATCTCCCTATGTTGTATGTGGTTGGCTGGCCTAGGCATATCTGAAATTTAAGTGGCTCTGGAAAAGAGAATCTGGTGGTTTCAGCTTTACTCAGGGACCCACTCATCACTGGTGAGGGTCTGGTGTTAGTATCACTGAGCACTGACTTCTGGGGGCTTGAGCCAAGGAAGGAAGGGCAATAAACTGGACAGGCAACTAAATAGTGTTGACTTGCACTGGAAATGCACAAAAAGGTCTGATTTTATTTGTGTGTGAGGCTTAGATGTATTACGTGCATCCAAATGTTCTTCCACCTGGGGTCAGAAACCTCATTATCTAGATCACTTCTTATACCTGGGGACACCTCCGACTTCCCTTTCCTGTATTTGCACAGCTGACAAGCAGCCGGCTACCTCCCACTCTGCCCCGTGAGACCCTGAGGTGGTGTCTTCTATAACCCTAGGGCTGGACCAGCATACGATCTACCTTGGTTTTAAAAAAGAAAATAGATTGAAGAAAAGAAAATACAGGCTGTTCCTTTTCCCTCTGACTTTCTCTCGACCTTAACCTACGTTATGGTAGCAGCAGAGCCAGCATAATAGTCGTCATCAATAATTTTGATAATAGTTAATATTACTGAATGCTCACTGTGTGTGCAGGACGAGGCTGGTCCTAACGTTGCCCATTTATGCTCATAACCTTATACACAGACACCCGTCTCCATTATACAGATAGGTAACTAACGCATAGAAAAATTAGCTTTCTAGAGGAAACATAAGCATTAAGTGACTGTGCTGGAATTCAACCCCAGGCAATCTGATTTCCAGCCCAGTTTCTTAAGTATTTTTTAAAGAAGGGTTGTGAAGTACTATCAGGCTTCAGGACAGCATCCCTTGTGTCCATCCCCCCACCCATTCCACTCTTAATAGGCTTTACCAGGTTCCTCATGCCAGACATTTGTCTCAAGCTCTCCAGGCCTGCACAGTGCTCCTCTAGAGTAGTCCACTTGGTCCCACAGTCACACCTTTACTTTTGTGCAACATGGACCCTCCTAGGGAGGGTATAAATGGATAAATGTTCGTCCTCTGTTATGAGCTGAATGTTTGTGTTGTGCCTTCCCCACTCATAGGTTGAAATCCTAACCCCTGATAGGATGAGGTGGTATTAGGAGGTGGGGCCTTTGGAAGGTAATTAGCTCATAAAGGCAGTGTTCTCAGGAGTAGGATTGGCGTCCTTATAAAAGGGATGTGATTTGAGTGGTGCGCCCATAGAGGAATATACAGATCTTGTAACATAGAAACCCACACTTGAATCCTATATGTTCATATTAACCACTGTCACCCCAATAAATTTAATAAAGCATTATTTAAAAAAGAGAGAGGTGAGAGCTTGCTCTCTCTACTCTCTGCCACGTGAGGACATAGAAGAAAGCCATCTGCAAGCATCTCACAAATAATTCTCATACAGTCTCTAGAGAAGCTACTTAATGTTCTTTACAAGCCCATATTTTGTTCAGTTCCTGTTCCTGTGTGTATTTGAAATACTAAAATTATGTATCTTGAAAATAATCCTAGAAGTGAGTTCCTGGTTGTTTGCACTCCTGGAAAAACACAGTATCAATCAATATATTATGTTTCAATTTCTTTTCCAGTCTATTAGAATGTATTTCTGCTGGCGAAGCAATTGGATGTATATTTTACTTAATAATCAATAAGCTTATGGTTTATCCCTTAACACGCTTCCTCTACAATGTTAGGCAAACACAAGTCATTCAGGCACTTTCAAAAAACTCATCATTCCGTTGCTATATCCACTAATTTCTGATTTATCCCTGGAGGAATTTAATGGTAAGGATAGCTCTGGTTTGCAGTGGTTAGTGCAGCTAAGACTTTATATTGCATGTCTTGCAAAAAAGAGAGAAAACAAGAATAGAAACATCTTTTTTGAAAAAGCAAGTTGGAAAGTTCAAAGGCCCAGTTTCATTGACAGATTGTGATCTGACTCAGTCTTAAGGTGAGTTTACTCTCTCTGATTCAGTGAAATGAGGTGCATGTTGCTTACATGGTACGTTGTAATCATGGTCCTCTGGACCATTCATCTGCTGCTGAGATCCATTTGGGTGTCGGAGGCGCTATTATGCTTATGGGTGGGGCACACCCCAGTTTTAGATTTTAAAGTAACTTAAAGTTAATGGGCATAAGCATGTGTGTTAATTGCCTATTGCTGCCATAGCAAATTACCAAAGTTTAGTGGCTTAAAATAACACAAATTCATTATGTTATGGCTCTTCAGGGGTCTGAAGTTCATCTGGTCTAAAAATCAAGGTGTTGGAGCGGCATTTCCTTTGGGAGACTTTCGGGGAGAACCTATTTCATTGTTTTTTTCCAACTTCTAGAGGCTGTCCATTTTCTTCGGCTTAGGGCACCCTCCCTCCATCTCCAAACCAGCGAGGTCTGCCCCTCTGACCATTCTGTTCTTACATCTCTCTCTGACTGCTGCTAGGAATAATTCTCCACACTTAAGAATTCATGTAATTAGATTGGGCCCACATGAGCAATCCAGAAAAATCTCTCCTCCTCAAGTTCTTTAGCTGTAATTACATCTGCCAAGTCCCTTCTGCCATGTCAGGTAATATATCACAGGTCTGCGGACTGTGATGTGCACAGCTTTTGGGGGAGGAGAACATTATTCTGCCCGCTACAGGGTAGGTTAAGACAGCAACACACAGAACTATTAGGTAAAATGAGCAAGGTGATTTATTTTTGGTAGGACTTCCCCCCTCCCCTCACATAAATAATCTCTCTCAGTTCTCACCATGTGTGGTATTTTACTTTTATTTTATTTTATTTTTTATTATTCCCACTGTATGTGAAAATCGAAGCTCATAAAGTTGTCATAAGTCATGCTTCTAGTTATGGGAGACATCAAAGGCTGAATTGGACTTTGTGATTCAAGGTTCCCTCCTCCTGTGGCTATTCCAGGTTGTTTACTTGATAGAAAACAAAAGGGATGCCCTTGAAAATTACAGGCTAGTCTCTGGTTCAGGAACACTCTGGGAATGTGGGCTGCTGGTCTGGGTCCTTAAGAGATTCCTTTTAGTGAGAATCATAACCAGTGTTTTCTCTGACTTTTCACTGTAGGTAAAATGTGCAGACTGGCCAGGGCAGAGTTTGTATTTGAATAAAAATTTAGGACAAATAGAATTGAATCTGAAAACTGTAGTAATCTATTATAGGGCTGACTATCAGTTCAGGGCAAAAACCAAGGAAGACTTTACATAAATTATTATGAAGACCAGGACTTCTCAAACTTCTCATCAAAATCATCTGGAGGGTTTGTTAAAATGCAGATTGCCAGGCCCCACCCTCAGAGTGACTGATTCAGTAGGTCTGGGTTGAATTTGTATTTCTAAACTATTCTCAGGTGTTATCTTAAAAGTTCCTGGTCTAGGACCACCCCTTGAGGACCACTGTTAAGACCTTTACTTTATATAGGCAAACTCCATCTTTCAGGGATCGGAACCAGAGGCTTCAATTTCTTAAAGGAAATTGCTTAATATCTGTTCCTCAAATAATATTTTCCATCAGTTTTAGGTAAAGAACACTCTACGATTCAAGTGGGAACCAATGGACTAGAAATTTTATGTGATACAGGAGTTTCCATCATCACCGTTGTCATCTTCAACTTCGAAGCCTGGGTGTGATTCTTAACTTTACCCCTCTGGGGTTATACCATGAACCATGATCATTACCTTCATGAGGAAGTCTTAGAACTGACTGAAGACACCAAACTCTGTGTCCGCTAGTCTCTGGTACTGGCCTTTTGCTCCCTAAATCAACCCCAATTCAGAAGGGCTCTGGCTCAGGCCCTGTCTGTAACCCAGGGTTAGATCCCTCCTTGCTCTCTGGACCACACCTCAGTCAAGCTATAGTCCAACTGTAGTCCCTCCTCTGCCCAACATAATTTTGCTGTGCCTTTCAGATTAGTATCTGGAAAATAACACCCCCATATCATCGAGGCATGATCTACATGAAAATTTTAGTGCAAATTTTGTTATTTTAGCCAAGTTGGCTAGTACTGAGAGTTGCTATGAAAACTGTGTGTTCATGGAACTACTGGCAGCAGCTGCCAAAGGGTGAGCTCAGATCAAACAGTAATTGTGATTGAAAAGGAATGTAATTAATTATATAGTTTGGTTCTGGCTTCCACTGAAAGATATCATGAGACAAGGTATTATGATGATATGACGGACAACTGACAATTGCATGGATAATACTAAACCACACTGGACTCTGTGGACTCAACTCTGGAGCCCATGTTCTTAGGGACCTTCTTGAATTCCCATTGTTATCAACAAAACAACCATGTGGCTGGTCCATGCCTGCATGTCTGACCATCAGTCTAGATAATCAGACACTGGCACCCTACGGTAACTTTATGTATGTTTCAAAGGTCTTTTCCTAAAGACATTTTGTTCAATAAATGACAACTCAAACATAGGAAACCTATGTTTCCTATGGAAAGTTAGCACTAGTTATTTATTTTCATTACCAGAATGGCAAAAATGCAGTCCCAATGGGGAAACTTACATACATTACTTACTGTCTTTATTATAAAATGTCCTGGATGTAAAAGAGGTGGTTGCTTTTTCTGATGTGATCTTTAACAAGAAGAGCAGAGGAGCAGACAATGTGAGCCTAACTATAGAGCAGTGCATGATCGACTGAGCGAAATGTCATAATATTTTCTGTACCAGGTAGAATTCTTACCACCCATTAAATTGAAAAATGAGAGAAGCAAGACTTCTGCTCCCACACCCTTTGGTAAGGAGTCCAGTTTTCTTGATACAAAAGTAAAATAGCCGTTCTGTTCTCTTTGGAGCACTATGTTTGAAATATTACTGACCTCCATGGCAGAGGTTGCTTAATCTGCAAACGTATCAGCTAGCAAGCCATTATTATTACTAATAACCCTTATTCACATTACCCGGAGAGCTGCTGCTTCTACTGTTCCTTAACAGATCGAGTACAGCACAGTGGGCTTACTGCCGCCTATTAAATTTTCACACATCATTAGTCCCTACCTCCTTTAAAGTTTTAGCTTGTATTTCCCCCCCCTTTTTGTCATTTTCTCCATGAAGGCATTTTCTTCCCACTAACGACAAATATTGAATGAGATTTCATGCGATTTAGTGTAATTATCTTCTTAATTTTATTTAAAAAAATTGCCAGAGCATTGGCTCAAAGTGGGTATGTGAAAATGTGACTCAGTCTGTTTGATAACAGTATTTTGAATAAGTACTAATAACTCGTTTTGGCTCCGTGAATGGTGCCAAATTCACTATACAGTATTTAACTTAAAAACAACCAAAAAGACTCCTTTAGATTGACTGTCATGGTTTACCATGATCACATTACAGTGAACTCTCTCCAACAGGACCGTGTTTCAAGGTTGAGTTCATTATGAAAACATTTACTTTTAAATCATCTTTTATTCATCAACTAGCTCAAGGTCATTTATTTAACCTTTGTACACAGTGTTTTGGCACTTTCCACTCAAGTTTCTGCTGAATTAGGTAAAAATATTTTCAGAGAGTGACATACAAACAAAACAGTAGGCCTGCTTTCTAGCTTCTAATAATTTGATGTTTTGGTTTTTTCCCCCATAAATTTCTAGAGGAGAAGGGACCCTCTCAATTAACAGTGAGTATTCTGCCTTTGGCCAAATAAAGACAGACTTGCTAATCACATTTATGATGATCTCTCAGCAGTTCTTGACAACCAGGGTATTTATATGCTAGTGAATGCCAGGTGTGTCTCAAGCCACAAATTGTTCTTTTTGGATCTGGCTTGAACTAGGAGTCAGGATACGTATTGTGAAGGTCAGCAGAACCAGCTCTGTTTCTCAGCAGGTCAAGAAAATAAAGTCTGTGAATTTTCACATTAGCTGCAAATAGGATAAATGGGTGACTAGATTGGATTATGTTCCTCAATAAAATTTTTAATGATTAAAGAGTATAATGAGTGTTTATAAGCAAATGAGGATGAATGAGTCCCTAAAGTAACATTTATAAAGCCAGGACTAACATGTAAAGAGCTTGGGAGTCATAACTCATCCTTGCAACAACAACAAAAAAAGCTTAACAAACTGAAAATTACAACTCTATAGATTCTTCAAGGAATTGAAGTCACAGGGAAAAGTGATAACCCTCCTAACTGGAGAGTCAGGCAAACAGTGTCCAGGCAAATTGCAGAAGCTTTACACTAGTGATGAAACAAAAGTAAGAAATTTTTAAAAAGTTGAAAGTTGTAGAATATTCAACTACAATAATATTTACAAGAGACTTTTTAGAAGTTTCTCATTTTTCACAATTGATATGTTCCTGGAAAGTTATGATGCAATTTTTTTGCAGATAGGACATATCAAAACATTTAAATTTGAAGTAAATCTTTGAAGAATGTTAATGGAAAAAAGTCTGTTTAGAAATGTGAACTAGCATTCCCTGATTTATATGTTATGGCTAATATTTCATTAAAGCTGAGACTATTTGTAAAAGAGTGTAGGTTTGTCCCCTGCTCTCCTATTTCCATAAGGAATGTCTCACCAGGTAGATGTAATAGTCATCCCCTCCTGACTTTCTTTTTTTTTGTTGTTTGATGATTTGATTAAAGAAGAACCTGAAAAGGTGACCTTGGAGAAAGTTTGGAGGCCATTTCTTTTTTTTAAATTCTCACTTGAGGATATTTTCCATTGCTTTTTGGGGGGTGGGGGGAGAGAGAAACATCGATGTGAGAGAGACACGTCAACTGGTTGCCTCCCGCGGGGATCAGGCCTGCAACCGAGGTACGTTCCCTTGGTCAGAATCGAACCCAGGACCCTTCAGTCCTTAGGCCGGTGCTCTAACCACTGAGCCAAACCGGCCAGGGCTGGAGGCCATTTTTTAAGGAAAGAAGAAAACAAATGAAGAGAAAAGAAGGGAAACGTTAGAGTAAGGGAAGTAAAAACCTGTATAGGATGAATATTTTAGGGGGGGAAATAGACAATAAAAATAAAGAGGTTTGTTTTTAAAGGGATAAACCCATAAGGCCAAAGTAACCTTTTTATTTATTTTCAATTACAGTTGACATTCAATATTATATTAATTTCAGATGTCTAGCAGAGTAGTTAAGACATTTATATAACTTACCAAGTGGTTCCTTCTCATAAGTCTAGTTCTCGCCTGGCACCATACCTAGTTTTTATTACAATATTATTGGCTATATTCCCTATGCTGTACTTTATTTCACTAGAAAAAGCTTAGGTATGGGAAAAATCAGAATGGGATTAGGTTAGGAGTTCTTTCTGCTTTTTTGACATTACTTCTCCTATCTTGTTTTGCTTATAAACTTTATCTTTCACAAGTCGGAAGGAGTACATAGCCCAGAAGTTAATATGTATGACCGCCCTGAAAATAACCACGTTTTCCAAGATAGTAAAAATTTAGGAATAGTGGAATTCAGTGACAAATTGATCACAGTGTCCCTCTTCCTTGTTCCTCCGTGTATCTGGATTTAAAAATACTTTTTGTCAAAATTTCTGTGTTTATTTTCAAACTGTATTTCTACGTCAAAAGAAAGTCTAGATAAAAATTCAATTTTAGATTGTTTCAACTGGTAAGCCTTTAAAAAAATTTCAACTTTCTTTGCATCTCCCTTATCTATTTTCTTCAGTAAAAATAGCTTCCTTACACAGTCACAGCCCTGGACACACTATTCATTAATTCTAACTCCTTGATCTCATGATTTAACATATTCAGAGAAACTTAACGCTGAACTTTTGCTTATAGTGATTTCTCTCTGCTGACACATTAAAATAGTTCCAAATTGAATTTGTTTCTAAACACACTCTACATGCCATAGAGAGTGACTCTAAATTGTATTTAATTATTTTGACAAAAATGATAAAATTTATATCTTCTATTTGCACTTGCATCTCTACCAACTTGAGTAGAGTTTTATAAAATTGGAGCTCACATTTTAAAATGTGCTAGTGTTTTTTTATGTTTCTGTCATGACTTGTCTATTTCACACTCTTTTACTCTAGGTTCTTTTAATTGGATGTTAAAAAGTGTGCATTGTGCTAAAGTATGTCACCTAAGGTCTTTGCCTTGGAGCAACTGACTCTGGGCCTGATCTCTCATTGAATGTTAATAACCCATAGGAGCTACTATAGCCTCCTGAAAACCTGGAGAATGTTACAGTTTCCAGAGTTTATTTGGCCTCTTTCTTAATATGTACATTTATATTTCTATTATTTTCTACTAACCCTGAAGACCCTTTCTTATTTGAGGTTTTGTATTATTATAATTATTATTTATATCAATGTAAATCATCATCCTATTTGCATACTTGTAACTGTGATATTCTGAAATCTTAGCTAGGGAAGAAATCTTTCTGGTGATTCCCATTTTACATTTTGGGAATCTGATGTTGGTGATAGTCCTATCTCAAGAGAAATAACATTCTTTGTAATTCATGTCATATTCCTATCCTTTCTGTGGCCAACCTCTGTCTCCTTAAGCCTTTTTTTTAGGAAGTGGGGAGAACTGACTTGCCTAACTTGGCCTGTGGGTAGATTTCACTCATTATCAGGACATCAAATCTAGGGTGCTGCCAAAGTTTGCTGACGCTGTGGCATAGGGATGGGGCTACAAGCTTCTTTTCTCTAGATGTGACTGTAAGCGTCCATCATTCCCAAAGTGAGTATGTAGAATATTAAGGGATGTTTAAGGAATTTAGTGTAGGCTTCAGGTAGTTGACCCAAAGTTACCAAGACTTAGTTGCATAGATGCTGAGGTAGGTGGCTTAGCAGAACATCTTAAATTACTGTCTCTCCATTCTCTGACCCTTCTCTTCAGTCCCCTCCTTTTAAGCTCTTTCCCTTTTTTTCCTGGAGCTCCCCACCCACCAATACACAGGATTTCCCAACCCTTCTGTTTTCATTTATCTCTTGTTTCTTTCCAATTTTGTAGCCTAAAGCATCTGCTGAAAGGTCTCTGCACTTTGTCTCTATCCCGATGCTTTTCCGCTGGCCCTGCAGAGGGAGGACACTTTGTGTTAGGGTGTCTGTGTCATCTGGCTGTGTTAGAGGAGCATAATGAAGACTTTGTTTCCTATTTAGAGACAGGAGATTGACGATGGAGTAGGGTAGGTGTTTTCACTCCAGGCTGTCAGTTATTTTAACCCAAAGTATCTGAAATCAAACACACCTCCCACTGTGATGATTCATTTATTTCTAAAGGTCCCCATCTGGTCTCCATGAGAAATTCATATTCCTTCTATTAACATAACTTTGACCTTATTTGTAACAAACAAATAACTAATAACTTTGGCTTTATTATAACAGAAGAGCATCCGCCTTTCCCTGCCCTGGGCTATGTTAAAAATTGTCTTATATTAACAGGCAATGAAAGGTGCTATGCCTATATGTTTCTCTTCAATTTCTAGATTTCTTCCTGAATAATAGGAGGGATGGGAAAGAAATTCAGTTCACTAAATCACTTCTTATAAAATAATTTGTTCACTGTTGTCCTGAGATTAGTAAACCAGGAGACACACAGCCTCTAAGAATCTCGCTTTCTTCATTCCCACTCCAATCATTGTGTATTTTATGTCGTATGTCAAATAGGAATGTTTACAGATACCTTTCTGAAACATTCATTTTATTTTTTCAAATTTTCAAGATAAGATAACCTAGATCTAAAATGATAGATGCTTTTATTTATGGAGGACAATGTAACAGGATAATCTACAAAATTTTGCTTAGAACGCCTATGCTATGTATTATTTGAGAATAATGAAGATTATATTCATAGTTATTTAGATCTCTGAATCTTTTGGGAGCAATTTCTGGTTTATGTTGACAAAAGTAATACAAAAGCACTCAGGGCTGCTGTCCTTAAAGAATGAATGTTTTCATAAACCTATGGCTATTCACTTTTTAGAAATAGCTCCTGATTGCTACATTTTAAAGTATTTTTATAAAAGTGAATTCAACTGTTATTTTAAAAAGACTTGAGGCTATTAGTCTATATACAATATTTTGATAAAGAATATGTATCAGAACTTTAGTTTTTCTGAATGCTTTTACATTTTCTCTTTCCCCTCTATTCTGACATCTGCTGCTGCTTTCTCTAGTTCACTGAAGCTTGCTATTTTAGTCCAAATCCTTCACTAATCTTCATTATCAGCCTTTGTAAAATGTAGGAACTCCTCTTCACCCCTGGTACCTACCATTCACATATCCCCTTTATCTCATCTCTCTCTGTATTTCTCAGTTACTTTTTTCGTTTCATCTTTGACTACACCTGGACCCTATCATTACCAAATATCCTTCTTTTTACCCGCTGCTCTTTTTCTTTTAAAATTATCTGATATAACTAGATTTTCAGCATTTTATTTCTGGATTTTTATCTCCTTTCTGGGGCTCTTGGAGTGAGGAGGAAAGTGATCTAATCATATTATGTGGAGGTAACAGGAACTGCATTCTCTTCCTCCACTGTTCCAAATGAAGTATCATTATTCATCTTAAGAGTTTATTGATCAACTACAATGTCACATGACAGCCACTGCATTTGAGGCCTTAGGGACACAAAAATAAACAATTTACTGTTCCTGAAGTCAAGAACGTTTAAACTAAGCTCCAGAGAAATGTTTGCTTCATGTAATTGCTCAGTTTATGATGGCAGCTTAGTCATGGACTCATGTCCATTATGATGGTAAATTGTAACAGCTCCCCATATTCACGTTTGGGCTGGTATTGGCATTTGAATCATATATGCTAACCTGTCCTTTTGCATTGCTGGAAAGTAAAAGGAGTCTGAAAAACTAATATTTCTAAATAATTGAGAAATTTTTGAGTTCTTGACTTATTCTAGATTATTAACATTAAAGTCATTTACAAACGTATTATATGTCTTCATAATCTTTTATGAATGATTTGGTCTAGAAGATGGGAAATGGTGAGGAGTGTGATTATCATGATACAAAATTGTGAGCCAAGTTGAAATTCACTTTTATATGAAATAATTACAGAGTGCAAAATATTTTCACATTTTTCAAATTGTGTTTGTTCATTTAGGAAATGCAACTAATGGCATTTTCCACATTATCAGGATAAAACTTAGTTGACATTTATTAATTGACTACTATGTGACAGTTGCTCTGCTTTGCATGTGTTACCTTTTAACATCCTCTCTGAGCTCTTGCTTTGATGCCAGATAACCAGTTTAAACAATGGTGGAAAACAACACTTAAGTTTTATTGATCTTTTATTTATTTTATTTTATTTTTTTAAAAATATGGTTTTTTTTAATTGATTTCAGAGAGAAGAAGGGAGAAGGGGAGAGAGATAGACACATCAATGATGAGAAAGTCATTGACCAGCTGCCTCTTGCATGCCTCCCACTGGGGATCAAGCCTGCAACCTGGTCATGTGCCCTGACTAGGAATCGAACCATGACCTCTAGGTTCATAGGTCAATGCTCAACCACTGAGCCACGCCAACGGGGCTGATCTTTTAGATCTCTGTTAACATTTGCTATTCTTTATGAATAAAGTGGAACAATTTTTCTTGTAGATCAGAAGCCCTGTTATCCAATGTGTAGGCTAGCACTTGGTTACTCATCTAGGCTTTTATAATAAACTTGGAATGATTGATAACCCTGGTACATTCTCCCTTCTTCCAGGAGAATCCTAGAAATAAATTTCCCAGGATCCCTTTTCTGTAATGATTCCCAGTTATATTCAGTCAATGAGAAACATTCAAAGAATAGTAGTTATTAGAGAAAACTAAAATCAGAATTTAAAATTGGATGATTTTAGATAAACTTGAGCTGAATTTAATCTGCTAAACAGATCAATTTTAATCACCCAGCTGAGTTCATTTGAAGTTCTGATTCATTTTGGGTCAGTGGACCTCCACTGAACATTGGCAACAGTCCCGAACTCAGTCCGCATGGAAGTTTTGCAAATGATACTTTTCAAATAGCTGCCATGAAAAACAATGACAAAAAGCAACTCTTCAATTCATTGGTAATTCTGTACATTCAGAAGCAGACAGTGGTTTCTGTATTTTCTCACTTGGGGTCATATTTTTGCTGTACGTCTGTAGAAGTGGTGCTCTGTCAGTTGACGCAGTGATGAGCAGGAGCCCAGCGGCATGTGGCCTTGTCATATTGATCTCATCTGTCGACGTGCAGTGAACTTGGTCATTCTGTAATCCAGCCAGCAAAGCCCAGCAACACAAGTTGGTTAAAACCAGGCCAAATAGTAATATTATCAATAAGGCAAAATAATTTTTATCAGTGATGGCAACTAGTTCTTTGAACAGCCAAGGTCATTTTTTTTTTACAAATATGAACCCTAGATATTTGTTGTATTAGGATAGCTAGTATAGAGATTTGTTTGAGAACATTGAAGTTTTCTCCAGCTGCTTTTTTATTCCACTTTCTTAGCTCTGTTGCTACGGAGACACTGCCATAATGACAGTTGACACAGAGGTCTGTAAAAGAATGCATTATGTTGGGTCATGTTGCATATATTGGCATATTCAGCAATCTTAGTTGGATGTCTTGATCCTTTAAATACATGTTGGAAAATGAAATATGTATTTATATTTTGAAATATATATTAAAAATACATAGTTTCAGAATATAGGTGCTATACCTAGAAATCTTAAGGATGATGGATATATTATATTTGAAATTTTTCTATGACCTGTTGTGATACTTCTGACCTGCCTTATCTGTAAAGTAGTGTAAAACTATTCAATCAAAATCTATGTTGGAAGTGTCGATCCTTTCTGTTTCAGGGGTCAGGAAATCTTGAGGTAAGTGAAGTATCAGGATAGTGAATTTCTCTAAAGCTTGCTGAGACAGTTTAAAGAGAGTCATGGATGGAGAAACACAGGATAGTGTAAATGTCATTAATTCTCCAATTTCATATTCAGTTGTGCTGTTCCTCCTTCCAGAGTTTCAGGGTGGCATGTGCAGTCATAAATATAACAACTGAAGAGGCATTAGTTGTTCTTAAGTGAAAGAAATATTTTTGATAACCACAAATATATCTTAATTTTGTATCCTCATTTTTTCTCTTTCTAATGGAGATAATTAAGACCAAGGTTGTTCTAAATAGCAGGGCATTATGAAACTTTGGAAGAATCACTTCACTGAGAGTTAGGACTTTAACCATGGTCTCAAATATGGGCAAGTCTCTTGGTCTTAGGGTTTCTGAGTTTTAAAATACAAAAGTCAAAATGGCCTCTACTAAATTTCTGTATTTTATGAACATTATCACAACTAATTTATCCTTATATTAGCCCTATGAAATGAGACTTACTAGCAACATTTCACAAGTATAAAAATTTAAGCTTTGAGAGACTACATAACTGTATGAGCTACGAGGTACTTGTGGGTGTTGGGACCCAGTCCTGCACTATGCTCAGAACCACGTGTCATTACTAATTCTGTAAGACTACTGCCCATAATTTTGGGACTAACTTTTCTTAGCGTCATTTATTCTTACCATTCATATTCTTAGCTATTTGTTTGAATAAGAGAAACATTAGCAGTTGAGTTTTGTTATTGTTGAACCCCCAGTCACTTAGTTTAATCCTTTAATTTTCCTTGAAATAATTTAAAGTCAAAGAGCCAGAAGTGACTGGGTTGAAAAGTGACCCCCATCAGTGTACTTTCTCCTTTCAAATAACAAACAAATAGAATTGTTTTTTTTTTATTTCCTTTATCTCCACTGATACCACTTAGAGACAGAGGTGGGAATCAATAGATATGATTGTTATTTGAATAGCACATTGACTAAAAGACAGAATTTGAGTTAAATAACTAAATCTTGATTAAAATCTGATTTTTGACATACATTTTTGTTTTAAATATATCTTTATTTCAGGGAGAAGAAGGGAGAGGGAAAGAGAGATAGAAACATCAATGATGAGAGTCATCATTGATCAGCTGCTTCCTGCAAGCCCCCGACTGGGGATCAAGCCCACAACCCGGGCATGTGCCCTGACGGGGAATCAAACCCAATCTCCTGGATCCTAGGTCAATGCTCAATGCTGAGACACACCCAGCCAGGCAACATAAATATTTCTTATGGTTATAGCATTGGAAGACAACAGTGAACTTTCTCTAGCTTTTATCACTCACATCTATGGTTGTAAATACCACCTACATGCCTAAACTTGGTCATTCATGCTCTAACCCAGAACATTTTTAAACAGTTCTAACATGCATCCAGTTTCCTAGTTGACATTTCCACTCAGATATATCAAAACAATATTTTAACTTCTTAATGTGTAATAAAATATCCATGTGGAAAAGTGTCCCCCACCCCAGTGACCACTATTCTAACACTCAACTGGTATTCTAACACTAACTTTATAGCAGTCGTCAAGGTTTTAAATATATGTTTATATGTTATTGATGTTCTTATTAATATGTTTATATAAGCTGTGTGCTTCATCAGTACAAGGTTTTATTCATGATGTATCATAGCATCTAGCAGAATGCCTGACAGTTAGTTGATTGTTTATCTAATATCATTGAATAATGAAGGGACTGTGTAAAATAGAACCAGTTTGTATGATGCACACACACAGCAGTTTGCTAATATGTACAGAATTTACAGGATAATTCAAGGGCTAGGAAGAAAGGGAGAACTGATTGCCAGTTATTGTGCCCATATTTTCTAATGACAAGATTTAATTAAATATCTTCATTTTCCCATGCCTTCTCTGCCATTATTCAGCAAAATACAAAATAGTATTTTCTTCAGGTGTAATAGATAAATAGTCCAAACACAAAACTTGTACTCTTTTAATTTACTTTCTTTTGAATAAAGAATGGAGAAAGATCTCATTCTTTTAATTTCTATAACAACCAGGCGGTCATGAACATTCTTGTAAAATGACATCAGGCTGGCCTTGGAAGGCCATTCGTTTGGCACATTTTATTAGTTGGATCTCTCGCCCTTTTCTAGCTTTTTACTTTTTCTTTCTTAACACTTTTTACCTCTTTCCCCCTCTTCTACCTGCCCTGATTTTTTTTCTCCTGTCTACCAAGTCCTTAGACTTATTATCAGCACCCTGTGGGGTTTTGCTCAACACTGGCGGCCGCTGGGGTGGTGAGGGAAAGAGCGACCAGCGCTGATCCAGACCAAGCTGGGACTGCGGGCAGGTATCTCGTGTGCGTAATTACTCGTTAGGGTTCTTTCTCTTTTGGTATTTCTGATGCATGGGCCCTCTTGTGGCATGTTTATTAGTTACTTGTTTGAGTACTTGTGCGGCTGCATTTCTACAACTTAAGGGGGGGAAAGCCCTCAGGTTTTTGGCCCAGAGATAACTTTAGTTGTGGATGCAGCAAAAGTGAGTAAGCAGCAGCATGATGAATGTAAATCATAATAACTTACCTCCCTCTGTAATATATGGGGTGTCCCTCCAAAAACTGTGTATGCACACTTTGAGTAATTAGAAAGGCAGTGTTTATTGAAATACATTTCATTTTCCAAATTGAGCTATCGGCTGTTAAAGTGTGCATACATTCTTTGGGGACACCCTGTATTTTTAGTGTGAATGAGAGAACAGTTTTCTGACTTCTTTGTGACTGCTTTTATTAACAATTTTGACTTTAATTAGAAAAAATGAGAGTGGGACTATTGGGAAAATCTGGTCTACTATTCAGAGGTAAAGCAGAGACAAATCCTGTACAGCATTTTATCTTTGTATTACTGATGTGTTAAAATCTTTCACACTGTATGTAAAGTGGTGTGTGTGTGTGTGTAGCTTAAGGTAGTATCTTAAGAGCTGGCAGTACAACTCAGTTTAAGAGAGAACATTTTAGTTCCTTATAAAAAACACTTGATAAGTAATTGGTGAGTTAATGTTTTTAAAGCACTTAGAACTGCTAAACTATCATTTTTTAAAGTTCATTATATGGCTCTCATGCAAATATAGGATGAACACATGCCACACATTTAGGCAGCTAATTATAGGAAGAGAGATGTATGGCACTCGAGAAAGATTGTTGGGAAAGTGGCTAGGTTAGACACATAACTGGTTAATGTCATACAGGGCTATGGCCCATAAAACTTGGGGATTACCTTTTCTATCAGAAATCATTTGCATCGCTAGCAGACTAAAATCTACATGGTAGCTTGTACCTTTGCCTCCTTTGGGCTTTTAATTAATAATAAATGCTAAGTCAATCAAGATAAATTCTCTGACATAATTAAATACTTAGATGGGCTTGTTAAACAATGCTCCAATGTGAAATTCAAAAGATCCGCTGCTTTCTCTTTGCCTTATTTCTAAGTTGTGAATTTTTTTTTTTTTTTTAATCAGAACAGTCAGTGATGTGGAAGAAGCACTCTATAAATATTTAAAAACAAGGGAAAATGAGAAGGTGACATGCTGGGGGCTTATGTTTAGGATTAAGATTAGGGAAAAAAGTCATCTGCGTAAGACATAAATTTCTTTTTCACTTCCTACGGGGAGGGGAGATGAGATATTAGAGAGAGGACCAGAAAGAACATGAGTCAGGGAGAAAATATGAGATATAGCACTGCCTGGGGATCACAAGAAATCAAGAGTTGTGGCATGACTGAAAGGAATTTTGTGAACAGAAATACCTGAGATTTGGAGTTATTTGTATTGTGTAGTGGATGATGTCATCCGTTTCTCTTGCCTTCCATTCTTCAGTAAATTTACTGAAGCCCCTGTGAGGAGGTGGCCTCAGGCAGACCTGAAGCAAAGGCCATCTAAGAAGAGGGAGGTGTATTAGTTTCTTAGGGCTGCTGTAACAGCCACAAACTCGGTATGGCCTAAAACACAGAAATTTATTCCTTCCCAGTTCTGGAGGCCAAAGTCCAAAGTCAAGGTGCCTGCAGGGTTGGTTCCTTCTGGAGACCCTGAGGGAGAGTCTGGTCCATGCTTCTCTCCCAGCACTGGGGGCAGCCAGCCATCCTCGAGGTCCATGACTTATACTCCAGTTGCAGTTCTCCAGTCTCTGCCTCTCTCTTCACATTGTCTTCTGCTCTTGTCTGTGTTGCAGCCTCCCTCCACCTTTCTTTCACAAGGAAACTGTCATTGGATTTAGGGCATACCCTAAATTCACAATGAACTCACTTGAGATTCTTAATTACATCTGCACAATTCAACCCACCACTCCAGGCGGAGGAATTAGTAGGTGCAATGACAGGGATGTGGAAGAGAGCTTGGCATGTTCAAGGAAAGAGAGATGATTTGGGGTGAGAGGGAGAACAGGTCATTATTCAGTTGACATGTTAGGCAATGCTGTCATGTTGCCTCGATGTCAGTGTAGAACTAGAGAGTAAGCCTCGTGTATTTTCAGAAGCATGAGGAATAATTTGGGCTTCACAGAGTCTGGAATGGGGTTTGGAGTTGTCCGTGAATCCATGTGATGTTCAGCTTACTAATCATTGCTATCTCTTTCATAATATTCTTAAAAGCCTTGTGACTTAATGAGTTTACTCTAAGTGGGCAGGCTACAAACTTATATATGTTTTCCCCCAAATCACTGTGTGTATTTTTCTTGTCTATTCTAAAAGGGTCGTTTTTCAATGGCCCTTGCCTTGTATGTTGCCACCATATCCCATTTCTGAGGTCAGGGCCTAGTGACCCATTTTCTATATCCCATCTGTGAGAAAAAGTGAACCTAAGCCATAGTGCAAAAGTATTCTCCAGGTTGCACAGACCAAGCAAGCCTTTCCCTCTGATGTTGAAATATTTGTTATACAGGGAATTTGTGTAGTTGTATATATCACCACTTTGAAAAGCCTGTTTACGTCCTTGCTCAAGGACATGTCAATAGAATTCAGCTTAGAGTGGAATATAAAATAATCTTGTTTTGGGGTCTTACTGAATCTCAGAAATTCCTGTCTAAAGAAACCGATTCTATTAGCATCAGTTTTATCTCCTACTAAGGAATTAATTTCCGACTCTGCTCCATGAGAACCACTTTATGTAACTGAAGACAATTTATAAAAAGGCAATGCTGTACAACTGGATTATAGCTGATAGGTTCATTAAGCACAAATGATTAAGAGGCTTCTTTTTAACCTCTAAAATGTGACTTTTGCACTTATCTACCCGGTAATGTACTGCTGAGATTACTGACGTCCCAATAGCAAACCTGCCTTCAGGTAGGGTCATAATCATTCTCGAGTATGTACTTTTAGCCTTGTCAGCCACTAACCTCAATGCTGAAATAGTACTAACATTAATAAACCCACTTTAGGAACTTTTCTGATCAAACGGTAGTATTTTCTGCATTTCTGAATAGTTTCTGTTAGCAGTTTCTACTGCTTATCATTTACTCTGAAAGTAATTAGCGGCAATGCTCTGAAGGAAACCAATTGATTACTAGTCTAAGTGTTGAGAGGGTAACACAAAGATCATTGAGAAGTAGCACAAAACAAAGTCAGTTCACTCAAACATACCCTGAGCACCTTCCTTCTGCAAAGCAAAATGGAGCTAAAAATTAGGAAGATTAAACTTGGTCTTTCTGTTGAGCAGTTAAAGGACATAATTTATAAGAAACAGAAATCTGCACTTTAGGAGAATTTCCCTTAAATGTGCATTTGCTCAAATGTGGGATGCACACTGAAGAACTTTGGTCTATAATAATTTTTAATAATTTAGTTGGGAATCTATGCCGAATGCATCTTAAAAATTAGAAGCACGGCAAATGAATTAACTCATTTGTTGATCCAAGATAGTTTATAGATAAATGAAAAGAGCTAAAATACAGCTTTCCATGAGAGAGCAAATGAAATGTGCTTCACTGTTAAAATAAAACCTGACCCAAAGAAAGGCAGTTTGGAAAATAAGATGGTTTGTTGAGATGCCATTTAAATACACTTAAGAAAATAGCTGTGACTTATGACAAATGTGAGGCTATGTAGAATTATTTACTGAATACTATTTTGTGGAAACATTTTGTAAATCAAGTTCATGTTAGATTTATTTTTTCCATTAAAATATCAAAAGCTCCTCAGCAGTTTCCATTCCTTAAGAAAATTATAAATTATTGGTTTGCTGCATTTCTCAAAGCTTGTTTGCCTATTGTATTGGACCTTGAATAATGAGAAAATAAACTTAAAGTAATAAAGTACTGCTTTAATCTTATTTCTGTTTTACTACTTTCATTTTTTTCCCCTTACGGGGAAATGTGTGTTTCTGGCGTGGGGACAAAATTTAGAGTAGGAGAAAGAAGCAACAAAAGGGAGATTGTCATTTCTTCAAATAAACAAATAACACCTTGATCAGCCTTTGGAGTTTTGCAATATAGATTACGGCTCCCAAAATAGTTGCCCTATGGGGAGGAAGGAAGGAACTGCAGAGAAAGAAAGAACTCTAAGAAAGGAAAAGACCAGAAGAGAAGGTCTCAAGAGAGCAAATTACAGAGAGGGGAAAAACTTAAAATCTCCCCCCCCCCCCCCAAAAGCTTGTCCCCTTGCTCCCTCAATCCCTTTGTGCTTCTTAGGATCAAATGAAATGAAGTTTGACAACCATAGAGATAAAATGAGGCTGATGTAAACCTTTCCTGGAGGTTAACTTAATCCCAGAAAATGTTTCTGACAAGATTATAGTTGAGAGCAAAATGAGTTACTAAGTGCAAATGAATCTCATACAGTGCTTGACAGAAAGTATGGACTTGCCAAAGTAAAGTTGCCTTTCTTGAAGAAATATCTAGGGCCAGCCCCCTCTCTGCTGATCTTTTGGCCAGTGAATTTCAAAATTCAGTGGGTGTATATCTCCTATACATATTGTAGAACTATAAAGGTTCCTCTTTCCCCTTCTGGTCTTGAGGAGGCCTGGTCTGAACCTCCTCATTGACAAAAATAGTACAAAGCTATATTTATATTTATCTATATTTGTATAGATATGCATGCCTATAGATATGTAGCTTCAAGCAATTACAAGAGTTTTTTTCTAAGTAAATACTAAATTCATAGTATTTAAAAGTTAAAAATAAATTTGCTGGCTTAATTTTTATTTAATTTGGAATTAAATGGTCATATTGGATGTTGTTTATTCTAGGTTACTAGAGAATTCTCTAACCATGATGAAATTACATGTAGTTCCCTGTGATCATTTGAAACAGCTTGTCCTGAAAGAATGGATTAATTTACATCAAAAGCTCAGGATAAGATAATTCGTAATCGCCATGTAAGCTAACCCAGTTCTGTCTATAGAATTATCTAATTTCCTGGATTACTGAAAAAAATATATAGTAAAAAGATGAGTTGTCTCATTTTCTAAACCACTTTTTCTCAACCATCTAAAGTTGTTAAGTCACTTGAAAGTGTAATGCCCTAAGCATACAGAAAGGTGAAGTTACTTTCCCAAGAGCATACAACAGGTTAATGACAAATCTGAAGGAGAAATCATCCATGCCCCAATCTAATCAAAGGCAATGTTCTATGTAATAGTTTCCTATAAATTACTATAAAAAAAGGAAAGAAAAGGAAGCTATGATGTCTACATTTTTCAAATTTATTCTGCTTAAATTTAAATCCTTTAAAAATTAAAAATTCTCCATCATTATTTGATACTTTATGAATTAACTTGAGGTTTAACTCCTTGCTATTCTGTATGTTTTTAAAAACACAGACAGATGGAAGTTTGTCATCTTTAAAAAGAGCCAAGTCATAGAATTCTTAGTTTGGAACTCTGTGAATTAACTCAAATTTGAAATCTTAATATACGCTAAAGTGTATAGTTACACTTGGATAAACTTTTCCTATTAACATGGTTAATTAAACATGATTAGATTTTTAAAGACTTGTGAAGATGACTATTTTTATACGTCCCTACTTTTTTCCAAACATTCCAAATTCTTTTTATTTTAAGAAACATAGTCACTAAAAAACTAAAATGAGAATTCTGTCTAGGTAAATGTTAGAGTCTTTACTTCCATTAAAAACTGTTTTTTGGGGGGAGAATAATTTTAGAGTGGTGACAATGTTTTTTTAAATTATATGAGAAATTAGAATACAGGTTTTTTTTTGTTTAATTATTATTTTTTAATTCGCACCCAAGCATATGGTTTTTAGAGAGAGAGGAAAGGAGAGAGTGCTCTCTCTCAAAGGAAGAGAGAGAGAGCAAAAAAGAAACACGGATGTGAGAGAGAAACACTGATAGATTGCCTCCCATACGCCCCAACTGGAGATCAAACCTACAACCTAGGTATGTGCCCTGACCAGGAACTGAACCCACGACCTTCTGGTGTAGGAGACAATGCTCCAACCACCTGAGCCAACCAGCTGGGGCTACAGTGTTTATTTTCTAAATGCTTTTGTATGATGTTATATATGGCGCAAGGTTTTGATTATAGATTATTTCACCTTAATATAGTCAACTATAGTTGAATTTAATGATTGTGTTATGAAAATCAAAGTTTGAACTTTTAACATATTTATTCAACCACAGTAAAATGCATGTCAGATGTTTTTATAGTAAATGAGTTTTAGAGTCACTCTTAATAGTCTTAAGAACCACAAGGATTCTTCCTTGAAAACATACTCATTAAAAATTTCATTCATGTCATTCCAGTGTAAGTTTTCAGTTTGGTTTGCTTGCCTAACCTTTTCTTACCTCAGCAAGAAGCTTAATTTGATATTTTAATAGCTTAATTATGACCTTGTTGGCAATTTCTGTGTTGACACGTTTTTAAAATTCTCACTGCCAACCGAATTGAAATATAGACCTCATATATTTTAATGTCCTCATGTATGTCTCTGTAGTAATGTTTTCTTGGCTCTTTAACATTTAGGTATGAAGCATTATTGAGATCTAGAGGCGAGCCCGTAAGGCCGAGAGCACAATGTTTCCTCCTCTATTGCTCTGAGTAGGAGTGCGTGCCAAGTCACCCCCTGACCTCAGCCACCCGCAGTCCCCCTGCCCCCTCACCTCACCTTCCCCCACACATTTGTCTTCTAAATTAAACTGTTCATTAGCACTGTTACAACCTTTGAATCCTTTATGGGTTTTTTCCACAACACTTATAATATGAATTTCCCCTTTCGTCAGCAAAATTATGACAGTTAAAACACATATTTTGAAAGCTCCGTAAGCATTCTGCTAGAACAAAGCCTGACTCCAGTGCCGCTCATTGCGCACAGTGGGAAGATAGGCTTTGTGAGCCAGATTTGCCCAGACGCTTCTCTCACTTCTCAATATGTTACCTTCAATTCTGCACAGAGTAGAAAATTTCTAATAACTTGGGAATGGTGAATGTGATTTTAAATATAATACATAGTTAAGGCAGTTTTTCAAATACACTTCACATTTTCATTTATGACAGTTGAAAATTCATTAAGTTAAGTGCCCGAGGGCATCTTTCTTCAGCAAACACAAAGAAAAAGAAATAAAATGAAGATGAAATAAAGGAGGAAATGCATGATTTATGGACATGTTATAAATGCATGATTTTAATACTATTTGTATGTAGTAAAACATAAACAGATGCTAGAAACTCTTTTGTTGTTGCTTTTATTATTACTGCCTGTTTCTAAGAAGTCTGGGGGAACAGGAAACTAATTTATTTAATGCTTATGGTGTGTCTAGTAAAGAACCTTTCTGTTGTCCTGCTCCCTGATTTAGGAAGACAAACCCTCTACACACTATATCTTCCTAAGACAAGATCATTAGTAACATGTACTGCTTTGGGAGTTCTTCAGATACCATTTAATCATGAGATTTACTTTTATCCAACATATGAACTTTTCTTTGAGGACTTCCTGTGACCTGTGTGTTCCTTCCTGAATACTTTCTGATTATTTTCTAATTTTAAAATCTGGTATCAAGAAAATAAAATGGAAAGTTGAAGCAGGAAGCTTGTTAGTATCTTTTTTTTGCAAATGTTGACTGAAAGTTTGACTCAAATTAAAGGTAAGAAGCTGTTTTTACCTTTATTGATCATGACTCATTGTAGCTAAATTAGGGGAAGTCTTTCAAAATGATTACATAATATACTCTATTAAAGCATATTTGAGTCATTTTACCCTTCCATACTAACTGAATTATAGTTTATAGTTTTATTTTAGCACTTGTAAATACAAAGTGTGCAAATGCAAGGAAAAAAATCAAAATGATGTAAAATTTAGATGAGAAGTCAGTGGTAGTGTGACATACTGAATTCCATTTTAAAAAAGAGATTTTTTTTTTTTTTTTTTTTACTGGCACTTTGCATCTAGCATACGTTAGAAACTTTTGTTAGAGATGGCTACATATATTACACTGGAAATGATTTTGTCCCAAACTAAAACAGGAAAGAGAGAGTACGTGAGTGTGCTTAATTTCTTTTTGTATTGTTATGAAAGATTATTTTCAGTGCTTCTTGTGTTCTGCCTCAAAGCAAATTATTTGTATTAATTTGGAAGATCAGAGAAAGCATCTTAAAAATTTATAAATGTTTTACATTTAAATTAGTAAAAATTCAAGTTTGTTATTTAAAAAATATATTCTAGTTATATTTATTTCAGAAAATTGCTTGAAGAGTAATGACTTCAAGCTCTATCTAAATATAAATCTGGGTAGGGTATTAGAATTTTGTTTGTGATACATCGATTTTACAGTTTTCCCTAGGTCAAGGAGAATGTTTCACCTGACACTGTGGGTCTAGAAATACCACTTCCTAGAATGTAGACAGTATTTAGAGGATTTTAAAAGTCAGCCATACTTACCTGTAAGAGTACTATACTTAATAAAATTACATACAAAGAAAGGCATTGTACTTTTGTTTTTATCTTCCAAAGGAAAACCAGATCAGCAACCATAACACAATTGGCTATAAAATGATTGGTTATAAGACCAAATTTCCTTACCAACTGTAAGAATTTGGACCTGCACATGCTGGTGCAAAAGGATCTTTGTGTCAGAATTTGCTTTACTTCTGCTACAGCCTAAAATCATACCCTGCGATACACAATTGTCTCACTGCACTGCAGTGCCCCGTAAGGATTCTAGTCTGTGTCGGGTTAGTGACAAGGAAAGATAAATTAAAAAGATAAATTAAGAGAATATTGCTTTAGCCCTGGCCGGTTTGGCTCAGTGGTTAGAGTGTCGGCCCTCGGACCAAAGGGTCCCGGGTCAGATTCCTGGTCAAGGGCACGTACCTCGGTTTCAGGCTCAATCCCTGGCCCTGGTCGGGGTGCATGCAGGAGGCAACCGATTGATGTGTCTCTCTCTCACTGATATTTCTCTCTCTCCCTCCCTCCCCTCCCTCCCCTCCACTCTCTCTAAAAATAAAAATGAATGGAAAAAATGAATATATTGCTTTAAAATAGAATGGTGGGGTGTATGAGGAAGCATGTGGAAACTTCCATAACATTTCTTGGAGTTTTTTTCTAAGATGTCTCTAGGTTTGTGACTTGTATCCTTGGAGGTCCATTGTTAAACATTCACGACTTATCACTGAGGGGCAAAAGCATATATTAAGAAAGTGAGAAAACCTTGTTATGTTTCCTTAAACATTCGTGTTCATTATCGGACATTTTATTTTACCTTTAACGTAGAAGCACTCACAACTCTGTTTTCCCATATTCTAAGAGGAATAAAAATGTGGTAAAAAGAAAAAAGTATCATGGCTCCTTCCTGAGTTACTTTAAAATAAAATAAATACTCAGTTTTTTAATTCAGTCCTGCCCTAGAGTGCCTTTTTCTTTACTATGTAAAAATATAGACATTCTACCTGAAATAAAATGTATCAAATGACAATGTCAGTCTCAAAAACAATTAGGCTGGCGTAACTTTTGAAGAAGTAAAAAAATAAAAAGTCCTCAATAGTGCTTTGTGCTCAGGTAGCCAGTGAGATTGTATGAAAGGTGGAGTTGGTATTTCATTCCTAACCTTGGTATCTTCCATTGCATGTTCCTTCAAAGAGGTTTTTTTTTTTTTTAATTGAAAACATAGTTGGCAGTTCATTATTGCAGTTTATTTTAAAATGAATGTTCTGTAGCCAACTAAGGCAAATACTGCAAAGTTAGAAGTTTTAGCATTTAAAAATTACCCCTTAATACCTTTTTATATACATTTGTTTTTATGTTTCCTGTGATTATAAAATAAAAACATGCACATTGTTGAAATATGATAAAAATAGAGATATATAGAGGTGAAATTAAAAATCAGTTTGAACTCCAGGACATAGAGATAGTCATTGTGAATATTTTGGAGAGCTGCCATCCAAATTAAGTAAACACATACAAACACTGACTCACAATCACACTTTGCATCCAGCCACATAAGTGAGATTCATCGGTGAACACTTGGTCTTCCAACCCTAGCTCTCTTGACTTTTCCGTTTCCTCATTACCACCGTTTCCTCATCATTGGGCTCTCTGGGGCCAGCATTCTTGAGATAGTGTTTTTGTATTTCTTTCCCTTTATCTTATTTATTGACTCTGTTGTTAAATTATGTTGCTTTTTCTTAACATCTAGACATTTTCGAACATCCAAAAAAATAATGGAGAGAAGGGTGTAATCCCTCCCAATACTTTGTGTATGTCTGTATTTTAAATAAAACCTCAGACATATTTTTACATCCACAAAAATTGATACCTTAGTATATATCTCTACCAGAGGACTTTTTAAAATATAGTCCCACACTATAACTATATTTAACAATAAAATATATAGTAATTTCTTAATAATAAATTCATTGTTTTCCTCAGTTAGTTCAAAAATGTCTGTTTACAGGTGGTTTATTCCAGTTTGGATCCAAACAAGGTGCCAACAATGCATTTGGTTGGTGTGACACCCCTCCCCCACCATTTTGCCATTTATTTCAACAATGAGAATCACAACTGGAAGTGCTCAGGCAGAGGCTGAGTGAGCATGTAGCAGAGGCTTTGCAGAGAGAACTCAAGTATTTGTTGTTTTAAAGGAACCTCCTGATTCTAAGACTGTTGTTTCTAGAAATAAAGTAATCACAGATGCATTCTTACAGTTACCCTGATAGAAAACTTGTGTCTGGTACTGGCAGAGACCTAGCTCCTCTTCAACTACTTCTCTCACCAGCATCCATAGTGACAGGGATGGGGCGAGGTGGGTTATGTGCAAAGACTTGGGCTTTAGTTCTTCAGAATCTAAGACTGGGCAGAATCCCCTTTTTCTTATCAAAATGATTGGGGCAATGAAGATGATTATGCAAGCAAGCAGGGAACACATCTTCATAAGCTTTGTTTTATCGCAAATCCGGCATTCTCCCCTTCATTCTCTCTTTAAGCCTTGTTCTAGGTGGTCTAATTACTAAAATAGCTTCCTGACTTGTTTCCCTCCAGTCTCTTACATGCTAATTCAGTGCTTGGCTACATTTCTAAAATTTTTAAAATATTGATTCATTATATTATTTTTCTAAATTGTTGGCCCTCTCCTTTCTTTATGATCAATACCACGTTTTTATTATTCAACTTTTAAGGCCCCCTGAGATTGGCCTTTTATTGAGCAAAGAAGTTGTTTTTCTTTCCGCATCAGGATGACGTGTCCTCCATAACAATGCATAGACTCGGAGGCAACCCCTCTAGGCAACACATGTGACCTTTACCTCTGAATTTTTTACAGTTATATCTGAATGAGAATAATAAAATTTAACTTACAGAAATGTTATTAGTAATAGGTGGAGTAAAACACTTCTCACAGTGCTTTGTAGGTCTTTTTACCAGCATCGGTTCCCTGTCTTCACCTTCCTGTTCCCTTTTGTTTCCCGTGCCATAGCTGTTTTAACTGGGCATGCCGTTCATGTAGCTCCTAATATAAGTTCTATACTTACCTTCATTAGTTGTCTCTTTTTAGGGTTCACCAACGAGGCAAATTAGTTAGGCTGAAACTAGCAGTGTATTTGTTATATATGCTGCAGCCTGAAAAAACGGTCGCACGTGCTGAATATTTGGGAAAGCCAGAAAACGGAATCCCTGCCCTCGCGTGTAAAAGAGTAAGGGTGAAAAGAGAAATTTTACACAGTGGTACAAGAAAATAAAGGCATTGGTTCTTACATTTACGTAACTGAGCGTGGCTGTGATAAGCGGCGACAGCTTGAACATGGAGTCTTAGGTAGCAACAAAGCAGTAACCACATTTGTGTGGCACCTGCAGCAGTTCTCTCAGATTCAATAAAGAGCACAATTGCTTTTCAATTGCACTTCGCTCTGGTGTTTCCGCTCTGCTCTTGTGCCTTGTTTCTCAAGGTATCTCCCCTGAAGGTGAGCTAGTTTAAAGCGTTTTCACAGAAACATTAGCCACGACCCGGTGATCTAGGCCCTAGACGTGGTTTCTAGCAACAAAAGGACTTTATGGACATTTCACACAATCTGAAGTATATAAAATTATATCTTCACTCAAGAGCTAAGGACTCTTTAGGAAATACAACTTTCTGAGATCACAGCATGGGAGCTTTTAGTGTTGCTCTTCTGTTTACCACTGACGCTTTTTCCCCGGCATCTTGCAACTTCTGTCTTTTAGTGTTTACTTTGGTGAGTTATACAGTTTCTGGTGGGCCAGAGTCATTTCATTTCATCATAGACAACCATTCGTTTAGACCCCAAGCTGCTCAAAGAGGTATTATATAAATATTTGATTAAAATAATGGCTTCTGGCTCTCAAGAGAACAGGCATAAAAATCATAGCCCCACTTATAAACCACACCGACTGAGTCTAATAAAACAGCAGTATCTACAAGAGCCTGACAAGTTAAAAGCAAGCTCAATAACTTCAACTCTACTCTGAGTTCATTTTATTTCTGCTTCTCTCTTATACTTCAGATATAAATTTTTACGCATTCACCTATTTCATAGATGCCTATAAAGGTATAATTCTAGACTAATTGCTTCGGGGAATACACATTATTTTGCAGTAGGTTGTGGTCTAAGGAATTTGCAGTGTAGTTGGAGAAAATAAAGCATAAAATGTTAGATATTGGAATTAAAATAAGGCTATAACTATCGATCATTTCTTAGCTGCCTTCAGCTTCACCGTAAAAGGCTTATAAAAACAAAAATATAGAAAAAGAAAAAGAGGGATGAAAAATAAGTAGCTATTAATAGCATCTAGAAGAAATTTCAATGAATTGAAAGGCTGTTGCAGCTGAATTTAGCACATAATCCAGGGCTACTCATCCTGCTGGAAACAGAACATACCTTTGGTTCTGAAGGAAGGTTATATGGACTTTTCTCCATTCTCTGTGCTTCAGTTCAGAAATGAAAATTTCGACTGAAGATAATGATGGGCAACTATCTCTCTACTTCATTGGTGCTGTTGTTTTTCTTTTTTTTGTTTGTTTTTAATATGTTTTTATTGATTTCAGAGAGAAGAAGGGAGAGATAGAAACATCAGTGATGAGAAATTCCTTGATCGGCTGCGTCCTGCACACGCCCTGCTGGGGATCGAGCCCGAAACTTGGGCATGTGCCCTGACCCGGAATTGAACGTGACCTCCTGGTTCACGGGTCAACGCTCAACTACGGAGCCACACTGGCCGGGCGCTGCTGTTTTTATAAATAGAGTGTCACTCTCGTCATTCTCCCCCTGCCACCATTCCATTTTTTATACTCATTTGTAAAGTTCTAAGAAACAGTTGCCAGTAGGCAGGGAGTGGGGTGAGACTTATACTGCTCTACCATGTTTTTTAGATAAAGTATGAGGAGAGAGAGGGAAAACAGTAGCAGTTTACATTAGGAATTGTGGTTTTTCGTATGTCCCATATGTTAAAAAGCAAAGGGGTAGCTGCATACGCCAATGACAGTCCCATCTGAGGGTAACAAGGACTTCTTTCAACATCTCTGGACACTGAGATTTGGTTTAGGCAAGTGGATCCAGTTATTCAAAGTGGAAAAGTAGGTGGGACTAAGGGCCATCCGCACACCTCACTTATTAGTAACGACGGCATCTTTCTTTCTCCCCCTCCCCCTAGAGAGCAGGCTCAGGGGGCAGGCAATGTTCTTCCAGGTTATCCCCGACTGCGTTTTAACTGAAGGTGGCCTGCTGGTTTTTCCTGAATCACTTGCACTTCCCTCTTTCTAGCTCCCCATGTCAGTTTCTTTTCTGTCCTTTATATGATCCCTAAGCTAATAGTATATTTTTAGTTTTGTTGTATGTAAGACTTACTTCAAGTTACCAAGTTAAATAGCAGCTGCTGAACCAAAGGCTCGTCAACAAAACATGCAGGATACAGAATATATTACATTTTTAAGTCTCCACTTGCAGGTATGGCTTTAAAAACTTGCTAAAATCATCTGTATCACCTATGTTTTTCTGCTCCCCTGATGTCAAAGAGAGCCATCAAGACTTTTTCCTTAGAACGGAATCTTGGTCTCAGACCACCCTGCTGAGGAAAAGCTCTGAGAGAAGCTTCTGCAAAGCAGCGCTAGAGCCGACTCAGCTCACTAGTGGAGCTGAGATCGATCCTTTTTTGAAGCCACCCACATGCTTTTACTTACCGAAATACATCTCTGAGACTATGTTGTTGTTTTTTTACTTTTTGTTACTCAGATTGGATAATCTGAATTAGCTTATCTCCAAGTTTATGGACTCTTGCTGTGCAAATCTACTGCTGAGCTCTTCTAAGGAAGCTTTTATTTCAGTTATTACACTGTAGAACTTCATTTCTGTTTGGTTCTATTTAATAATATCTTTGTTATTTATATTCTCTGTATGGCAGGACATTGTTCTCGTACTTTAATTTTTTAGACATTGTTTCTTTTGGTTCTTTTACATGCTTATGATAGCTGTCTACTAAATCTAACATCGGACCTTCCTCGAATAGTTTCTCTTGCCTACTTTTTACTCTGGGCCACACATCCTACTTCCTTATGTGTTTCCCGCCCTAGTGTCTTTTATTGTTGCAGCTGCTGCTATTTGTTTGTTTTTGTTTAGTGATGCTTCTGGACTAATTCTACAAGTTTGTATCCTTCATTTTGTGTGGCCACTAAAATCTATGCTAGATTAGCCTGTTGTTCAGCTACTGATTTGGCAGATTTCCTTCAATACCTTGAGCTAAAGTCTTCTAGACTTTGCCAAGAGGATCTGTATTTGTGTTGGGGCATTCCTTCAACCCTTCACCAAGGAATTTAAAGCTCTGTCACAGCATCAATTTATTGCTTGCATAGATCATGAAGGTCAGCTGGAAATGAGAGATTAGGGCCTTCTTAGGTCTGTCTGGACATGCCCAGAACTCTATACATGTACATGGCCTTCTAGATTTCCAAGAGTATCTCAGAGATTTTCAAAGCCTCATGTGGACATGTTATTCCCCAGTTTTTCCTTTTAAATATTTTGGTCAGTGTCTTATTAGCCCCAGTTGTTATCACACTGCCCCCAAAGCCCCCTCAATGAGTCAGCTGCAGTGTTAAACACTTGCCAAATTTGTTTTTGATACAAGCCCTAGGGACTGGGCTGTTCACACAGAGTCAAGTTTACATCAGGTCAGATAAAGACAAGCCCTGAGAATGGGGCTATTCAGGGAGCTGTCAGGCAGTGTAAATAGTGACCATCTGGTGATGGGGCATTTGCAGAGCCCCAAACCCATTTGCCCACCTAGTATTTGCTTATTTGCTGATTTCCAGAGCTACTGTAGCTTCAAGGCTGCTGGTTTTTAAGGTTACCAAAGGACAAAGAAAGAAGGGGGGGGAGTTAAAACACCACACAGCTTGCTGATCTTGACAAGTTTCAGACCGTTTTCTCTAATAAACATTTTTTGGGTTGTTACAAAACTTTGGTTAATATTCAGAGTTCAGAAAAATTTAATTTTGGCATTGTTAGTGCACTTGATGAATGATTTATTTATTTTTCTTTAATCTTCACCCTAGAGTATTTTTTCATTGCTTTTCAGAGAGTGGAAGGGGGAGAGAGAGAAACATCAGTGTGAGAGAGACCCATTGATTGGTTGCCTACAGCACATGCCCCTACCAGGGCTAGGGATCTAGCCTGCAACTGAGGTACCTGCCTTGGGCAGGAATCGAACCCAGACTCTTCAGTCCATGGGCTGATACTCTGACCACTGAACCAAACTGGTGAGGGCTGAATGATTTTTTTAAGGCATTTACTCTGCCATTTCAGAATTACTTTCCTGGAATTCAGTTTTTAAATGATTTTTCCAATTCTCTGCCTGAATTCCCAACATTGTTCTTTCACTATATGGAAATAGTAATTATAGCTTTTTAAAAATTTTAAAACTTAGACTTGATAAATTTATTATCTGGAGTTCTTATGATCTGTTTTGTTTATTTTTAATCTCCTTATGTGCTTGGGTTGTTTTGTTTTGTTATTGTTTGTACCAATATTGCAATGTTGTAGTTGTAGAATTTTTTGTACCAATGTCAAATGTCATGAGGCCCTGGATAAAAACTTATCTTTCTCCAAGGAGCAGTTGGGTTTCATTCTGCCATGGGTCTGTTTCTGCAATCGCAAAGTTGCATTATTCCTACTTCAGGAATTGAAATGATCCAAAAGTGGATTGCATTCTGTTTTTGTTATTGTTGCAGTCAAAGCAAGGGGTTTCAGCAGGGAGCCTTGTGTGGGCCCTGGACTTCAATTCTTACCCCTAGGCTCACAGGAGTAATCTAACCCACTTCTCAGTCTCTCAGTTTACCCCTCTGAAATTCACAGGGAAACCAGGCTCACTTCTCTGGGCCTTTGCTCTCCCCTAGATCTTGGCCTAGTAATTCTTCAATTATTTATTCTCACTTTGATTGCTTGAAGCATATCATTTTTATGTTTCCAAGATTTTCTAATGATCTGAATAGAAAGATTGTCTGAATTACCTAACCTACCATTAGCAGATGCAGAAGCCAAGTGTTACTTTATTTTTGTTTAAGTTTAGTGTTGTAAAATCTTGAGTTGCATTTATTTTAATAATTTGAATGGTGCACTAAAAGGTTAACCTCCTCAGATCCCTTTTCCTTATTTGGTAAATGACAGTTTGGGATTAAATTATCTCCATAATGCTTATCAGAGTTAATGTCTCATTCTCTGGATCACAATCAGCATTTGTTTGTTTGTTTACATAAAATTTAAGATAGATATTATATAAAGATAATTCTGTTTGCAGCTTCTTAAGGCAGTGGCTCCAGGCTATGTTCTCACAAAGGTTGTATTTACCTCCATATACCTCACACTGTGCTTTGGAATTTGCTTCTAAGGATCTATTTTTTATTAGACTAGCCAGGGACACATTTTATTCCTTTGTTCTTTGTTTTCTTAAGAAAAATGTAATAAGGAACATAGATGCTTCAGAAATTGTGTTTTATTTTAAAATTATCTGCTCTATTTGCTATCTGTGATGCTACTAAGTGAAAAGGCAAGTTAAAAAATAATGTACCCGATATGACCAATTTTTTGTTAACGAAGGAAACTTAAGGTATATGTATATTTGTATGATTATACACTGTGGTTGTAGAATGATACATGAAAACTGGTTTTCTTAATGAGGAAGGTTTTCAGTGTGCTAGGAAACAAGCTATTTAAAAATATATATTTTTAGATTATTTAACTTATGAAAATAGGTAATATGTTTTGAGTACGTACAAGGATCATACACTTTTCTAAGTTCTTTACTTATTTTAACTACTTTAAACCTCACAGCAAGAACATAAGGCAGGCTCTGTTATTCCCCCATGTTATAAACAGGAAAATTTAAGCACAAAAAGTTAGGGACTTTCCCAAAGTTGCATAATATTTGGCAGAACTGGAAATCTAAATAGTTTTTTTGTTGTTCGTCCTTTATCCTGGTCATTTAAGAAGAGAGGCGTGAAATAAACAATATTTTATAATAAAATCAACTTGCTTAATCTAGTCACTTTAAATCATTATACGTGTGTCCAGTGGGCCTTAATCCCAGCATAGAATGAAACGAGTTTTGATCTTAGCTAACATTAAAGGACAGTGAAAATAAACCCAACCAGTAATTTCAGCGAAGCTTCCCTTCGACAGTAGGTAGTGTACCAAGGAAAGTCAAGTGTGTTAATTCTTTCTGCCTTGAGAATATTTTTTCAGGGCATTCTCTAATTTTTCAGCTCATACATAGTTAATGCAACTAGACTTGCTCTGTGGGACTGAAAGACACTAAGGAGGAACAAATTCCCTTCCCTTTTTTACCTGAAACATTCTTTAGGGTCCTTTAATAAAAGATACTTTACAAACTCCAAAGTCTTCTGTGTAAGAATTGACTGCACTCTGGGGGTAAAGGTCTATGGTGAGTTGTACCATCTGGTACACATGTTTAAACCAGGAAAGCATCTTATATACAACAATTTTGACAGACGCTCATTTTTAATGGGCAAGCCAGGTTGTTCTCGAAGGTACTGAAAAGGGAAAACAGTCAAGTATTCAATGGGTTGAATTTTCCTTCTTTTAATTTCCCATTTCCCCATAACTGCTTGCAATTTGCATTCATCTCTTTGCTAATTGCTTCCTTAATGCTCTGGAAACTTAGGGTGTTTGTTATACTCTGCAGTTGTTAGGTCGCCTAAGGCAGAGTCAATTCTAATCTAAATAATCTCAATAAATGTATAGCTGAAATGCTGCCATTTATAGTTCTTTGTATATTTATACTCGGTAGATTCTATACTTTGAGTCTTTGTGATATACTTAATATTTAGGATATTATGGAAATGATGTCTCAGTTTAGAAGCTTTTAGCTGTATTCATATTAATGACTTTTTTAGTGTAAGCTATATGGGAGACCTTTTGGTATCATTATGCATTGCAGGTTAAAAATTGCTTATGGAGCCCAGCCTGGCATGGCTCAGCGGTTGAGTGTCGACCTAGGATCCAGGCGATTGGGGTTCGATTCCCAGTCAGGGCACATGCCCGGGTTGCGGGCTAGATCCCCAGTCGGGGGCGTGCAGGAGGCGGCCGATCAATGACTCTCTCATCATTGATGTTTCTGTCTCTCTCTCCCTCTCCCTTCCTCTCTCTGAAATCAATAAAGATATATTTTTTAAAAATAATAAAAATTGCTTATGGAAATTTCCAGCATTAACATATCTAAGAACAAATGCAAGGTACAAATATTTAAGAGAAATTAGGAGGTAGCTCTGACTTTCTATTGGTATTCGAAGTATAATTGATACTGAGCTCATGAAATTTTATTCCCATCATGTAATAAATATATTTTAGGTATAATATAACTTGATTCAAGTTCTCTTTTTAAAGATTTGCCACTATTCTCAGGTTAGTATTGAAAAACATTAAAATCTTCATACAGTGATTTTAGATAAGTTCACAAGTATTCTAATGAAAATGTAACCTCACTTTTGGACAAAGGCGGGAAAATTGTAAATTGCCATAGAATGTTTATTACCTGAATTGTTAGATTTAGACTGTGTGTTAAAGAAAATATTAATTTCCTGATTGACCCAGCAAGTTTGTTTGTATTTATAGATTCAGATGACCTTAAAAATGCAATTTTAATTTAGATTCCCTCATTTTTATTTTATTTTATTTTATTCAAATATGTATGGTAATACATATTTTTGCCATGTAAATCTTCCAATAGGTTAAAGAAAAACTCTGTCTTAATATAGATTTTTGAAGTATTATATTTGAAATATTTTGTTTTTCCTAAACAAATAAAATCAGATCCTGAAACATATTAGGGTACATTCAAATTTAATCATTTCATTTAGCTTTTTATCAAGAAAAATTGGATCTTCAGAATAATCTTCTGAGCTAAGGAGAGGAAGTATATGTTTATTGACATTGTACAGATGAAGAGATTGAGGCACAGAAAGATGAAGTGCATTTTTTAAGGGCTGGAATGAATACTCAACTGTCCTGCATACCAGTGCCCTCTTATATGTTATAAAGGAATGGTCAAAATCATTATAAAATCATAGAATGAGTAATCCTTATACGTGTAATAAAGCATGAGATCATAGAGTTTCACAGTGTGAGCAAGCAATTTTTCCTGGCAATGAAAGCATTTTTAGACAGCACGGCATGAGAAGGATACAGCCCAAGGGAGATAAAGAATACATTTGAGTAAATGTGCCAAAGAGTTTAATAAATTAAAATAGCAATAAAAGAAACTTCTAAAATAAAGGCAAAATAATGATGTTCTAATTAACATATGGCACTAGAAAATTGCACATAGTTAGTTGACTGTCTCATTCATTTATTCTTTTATGCCACAGATATTTATTGAACGTCTACTGTATGTCAGGCCCTATTCTAAGAACTGTCAATGCCGGAGTGAATGTCTTTTAGAAACCTGTCTCTCAACATGTATAGTTTTACAAGTTCTATATAATGTCGATAATTATGGGCACTGATCATTTAAATTCTATGTACTATACTTTTATATTAGAACTTTTTCAACATAATATCCATTTGTATTATGAACAGTGGCATAGTAATGATTACAGCTGCTATAGTTTAATGTAAAACACACTGAGTGATGTTGAATAAAATGAAAAAAATCCCGTCACAAAAACACCAAACTAGCAAATAATCTAAGGGGCGATAAGAGAAATTGGAATAAAGGTACTTTGTCAGTCCTAATTATCCTAATTTGAAAAAGCAATAGGCCCACCAGATGTTACTGCACGAGTTAATTCTGTCTTCAACATTCAAAGCAATTAACTTACATGCTTACACTTGTACAGTTTCTTAGATTGCAATTAAATTCACATGTTATGACTTTCTATAACACCGTCTTGAAATGAAAGCCCGTATACTAGAGTGATGTAAGTTCTTTGTAAAGGGGAAAATTCTGGCTGTCTGCTCATACACTATCCTTTGAGGAGAAGGCCCGGACCAGGGTTAACCACTCCCAGCGTTAGTGGCGGGGACTAGGGCCTTAGACCTTGTCATTCTGCTTCCGTAAGTGGCTGCTTGGCTACTGTGCATTGAAAATTCCGTTGACACGTTTTCTTTGTCTCCACACCTCCTCCAGAGCCCCATAAAGGGAAAGTAAACAGAGGCAGTGGTGCTGTGACTGTATTTCCCATCTGTTGGTCGCCTTATTGACTAATAACAGCAGCTAACATTTATCATCTGCCAGGCAATTGTCTTAGTGTTTTACATAAATCCAGCTTTTAAGTCCTCACCACAAGTCCTTACGTTGTTTTTTCAGGGTCTGTATTTTACAGATGAACATACTCAGGCCCTGGGTGGTTGAAAGGTCAGAAATCACTCAGCAGTCTGAGATCTGAGCCCAGGCAGTCCAGATCAGAAGCTGCATTGTAACAAGTCATGACTGTGGAACAAAAATATTTTATGATTTAGATTCTCCTGTATTTGTGTTTATCTCCTTGACCCAATCTTCCATCACAGAGTTGTCATTGGTAACACATTTTATGTCTGAAGAAATATTTAGAAACTGTAGAATTCTATTTAAGTTTGAAGAATTATTATCAGTATCACTTGGCACTATTGACAACCCCTTCTTTATACAGCTCTTTTCTTTCTGGCATTGTGGGAATGTTCTCTTAGCTTTTCTGCAGCTTTCTGTTTCTTTTCTTTTGCTGGTACCATTTTCTTTTAACGCCCACCAAAAAAGGGGTTGTGGGGAAATCCAGCATCTTATCCTTGACCTGGAGAATTCAGATGTTACCTAGTATGACTTCTTCATCTTATAGACAGAGAAACAAACTGAGCAGTTGTCTGATGCCACAGGTTAATTTTGTCAGAGATTGTCTTTGTTCAAGGATTCTACTACCTAGTCTGAAGTTCTTCCACTGCCTCTGTTGGACTAATTTAATGGCAGGCATTCTTGCCTCGCCTTACGTTTACATAAAAGGGTATCAGATTTTAAAGTTAATAATGGTTAAGACATAAAAATTTCAAGAGTTAAATGTTTTAAGATTACTTCTGTATAAGATTGCAAGTAGTAACATCCATTAAAAGTAGAAAATGGAAAAGATTAAACAAATTGATTCCATAATAAAAAGATATGCAGTATCAGGGCAGAGTAACCAAAACATCTGCTTTTACATCTTTTGGGGAGGAAAAGAAAACTAATTAGTTTGGGACTGATTCAATAGATGTCATTTCATTTTAAATTACTCCTGTTTACCAAAATAATGCATTTAGATGGAGTAAGTACAATAAAGAAGATAGGTTTAAAACAGATGTCTGGCAATAGGCACTCACACTATTAAAAAACTATGTATGGAACTGCCTGCTAGGCAGATTTATGCAGAACTGAATGTTGGGTCATTCTCAAGAAAAATGAGCCTCATTGAAATGCTTAGATTTCGTCACAGTTTTCATATTTAATCAACAGAGGATGTCACTTGGTCAAGCCAGGCTTGGTTTGGATTTGGGAGGGAAGAGGTAGGTGATGAAGAGAATTGATTGGGTTAAATCAGTCCACTCAGAAAACTGACACAAGTGTTTATCTTTTTGTTTTTAATTTCTAATTTTTTTCTTATTTATGTTGCTTTCAATTTGGACTGCACATGTACATCTGTCTATCCAATCTATATATGTATTCACACATAGACACACAGGTCTCCTCAGAGTTAAGCAATAATATATATTGTATTTAATTTAGAAAAGTTTTCATTTAACTTAACCAGTCCTTTGCACAGGTGTTTGTTTGTTTGTTTGTTTGTTTGTTTTTAAATAAGGAAGAGAATGGTTGGAATGTTAGTCTGAGATGGTAGCTACTGATTCTGATCAAAGCATGAAGAAAGTTTTATTTGAATTGACAGAGTATTTACGATAAAAACAAAGTACTGGATTTAAAGTTCATTAGCTGAGTATCTTTGGACATTTTCTTAGTGACACATAACCTTATAACCTATAAAAAATAAATAATATATAAACTATACTTATTCTTTAACTAAGTACTAGTTCTTCTTTCCCTGGACACTATGAGTGCTTCTTAAATAGTCATCTATTCATTTAAAATATTCCCTGCATATCTATGCACAATGTATGGGGCAAGTGTTGGATAGGAAAAACATAGTCGTGTCTCTCACAGAGTTTATGATTCTCTAAGGGATAAAGATTTATGACTTACAAATCAAGGTGATTTGGGCTATGGGGTTGGAACTTTTAGAATGCCCTATGAACAGAAACAAAGCCAGCAAATCTAGTCTGGTGTAGGAAACTAGGAGCTATGCAGGAGTCCAGGGAGGGATACTTGGCTAAAATTTGCAAAGCATGGAGAGTTGGCAAAATCAGATTATGAATTGCCTAATGAACTATGCTAAGAATTTTGAAATCCATCCCATCAACAATGGAAAGCCATAAAATGGTTTTAATGGGGAGAGAAGTGAGTGAACCAATTTACATTTTAGAACCATCTTTGTTTAAATTGATTTGCTAGTTAGGATTCTTTTTTGGCAGGATTTATTCTCTAAATCTTCTTATAGCTCTGTGTCAATAAAGGCTTATCAGATACTGTAATGGTAAAAGGAAAAATTTGGTCTTGTTCATTTTTGTTTGACAGTTATCTATTTTATGCCTATTAGGCATATTACAACTTGCTAGGTTATGCTGGGGCTCAGGACAGGTGACCCCAAAATATCCCACAATGGCATATAGATTGCTTTGAATAAAAATTACTTGACAAGTAGCCCATGCAAGAAGCGCACATTGACCCTCCCTTGTCTCCTTGAGTGTAAGAAATTTCCTTGTGAAAGGTGCCCTCCTTGTTCGAAGGGTCTGAGAGAGAGACATCCTTATTGCCAGAATTAAGGAATTCATGGTTGACAATGCTATATGGGTAAACCTTGTTACTTGTTTACTATTTACTACCAAAGCCCAAACTTTGTTTAGATCCTTCACTAATGAACATCCAAACCTGTTTCTTTGTTCTGTTAATTCTTCACAAATTTATAGTTTATTTGAAAATATGAAAAGCTGGCTGATTCATCATGGCTCTGAACATCATTTATGATCTGTATGCACACATTACATTGATTTTTCTCTGTTAATCTTGTTTTATGTCAGTTTTATTATTAGTCCAGCCATAAGAACTGAAGAAGGGTAGAAAGGGGAAATTCTCCCTTTTCCCTGACATACAATAAGACTCCTTGGGACCTCACAAGAGCTGTTCCAGTTCTGGGAGTGATACAGGTCTGAGGAAGATCAATAATTCCCCCTATTTTCTTGATTTATAGGATTGTACAATCCTTTGTTTATTGTTCCTCCTCAACCAATGCTGAACCTCCTTACACAAATACCTTGAATTTACTCTGTTGTTCCCCCTCCCCCTTCTCTTTCTACCTTTCTTCCACCAGGCCCTAATGGGAATGGCAACCTTCAGATTGCTCCAAGAAAGTTCTGTTTCATATAGTTGTCTTTTGAAGTTTTGTTTACAAGTCCCAGTTGCCTTGGATCATCACAGTCTTAATAGTATCTCGAAGACAAATGTATTTTTCCCCTAAATATTACCTATTGCTTTTCATTGCATTACTTTTATATGTTATCATACTAAAACTAGGGTGTACTGATAAATGTTTTAACAACTGGCTCTAAAGGGGGGGGAAAGCCCTGATTTGTAGCCACTGTCCCCGGTGTAAGTAATTCCATCATTGCAGGTTTCATACTACAAACTTGACATTGTTATATGTAGTTTTGGGAAAGAGATATAAACAGTTTGGCTCTTGCAAGCTGGTTATGACCCAGCTCTGGCAAACTCCTGAAACAGTCTCTTCCCACTACATCAGGCAATTAAGGACAGAAAAATGTGTAGGGGGCAGAGACCTCTAAAACCCCATCACCCTGGGACGAAGGAAATGAAAAGTCAATTAACTCAAGAGAAAATGGACTTGGAAAAAATTCTCTTTCTATTGTAGATGGTAAGCAATGTCCATTCAGTCTTGGGTTTAGAAGCTGAGGATAAGGCAAAGTGGAGGTTAATTGACAAAGTGGCTCTTTGCCTATTAACTGCCTCTAAGTTTTGAAATCTAGCCTACAAATGGCCATCAATAAAATATTTCTAAAATGCTAATGCGTGATAAGAAAAATAATTCTCCCTCTACCCTTCTAGGTTCTTGGCTGAGACATTCCCCCACCCTTACCCCTCATAATATAAGAGAGATTAACAAGAGAAAAACAAACACATTAGTAGCATGGGTACCTCCAGTTTATGTGGGAGATACCCAGGAAAACTGAGTAACTCCCTGAAAATGGCCCAAGCCACCAGCTGACATATTATCTCCAGCTAAAGATGTAACAAGATGCTGGGGAGTGGAGGGTCCAGTTAGGGAAGGTAAAGTTGTGCAGATTTAAGTCAGTTGCTTTCTACATAGATTAGAGATTTAGTGTCATCCCCCTCTTCCTGGAATAGAGAGGGAGACACCCTTACAAATGGAGATTTTTCATGATAAATATAAATTTCTCTTACAAAGGAGTAACTTCTACTTGGTTTTGAGAGCTTTTTCTACCAGCTGTATATTAGAAATAATCAGCCTAAAACAAACCTTATACCTAAGAGGCATATATTTGGGAGACAAATTCTGTTCCCCTTCATTAATATAATCTGTTCTGCCCTTCTGCCAGCCCTTTAAATTAGTCTAATTTACCTGTGTATTATGTTTCTTCTAGTAAGTAGTTCTTGATCTGCTTAGGTTATATTTTAAAATTAGAAATGTATAAAAATCCCATTATTATGTAACAGAAATGTCAAGTCTGTTGTAAATTTTTTTTTTAAATAGATCTTTATTGATTTCAGAGAGAGGAAAGGAGAGGGAGAGAGAGAGATAGAAACATCAACGACAAGAGAGTCATTGATGGGCTGCCTCCTGCATGCCCCCTACTGGGGATCGAGCCTGCAACCCGGGCATGTGCCCTGACCGGGCGGGAATCGAACCAGTGCTCTCTTGGCTCATGGGTCGACACTCAACCACTGAGTAACACCAGCTGGGCTAATAATCCCTATTGGTAGTAGTTACATTATATTTTTTGATAAATACAATTAGAATAAATTATTTGTGTATTTTGGAAACAAGAAATTTACAGTTATTTGCTATTATAAACAATGCTTTGTAAGCACATATTTCTTTTTATATCCATTTCTAATTTTTTTCCCTTGGAGTAGCACCCCCAAAATGAAATGAATTGTTTAAAAGGTATGAGTTGAGCCCTGGCCAGGTGGCTCAGTTGGTTGGAGCATGGTTTGGTACACAAAATGATTGTGGGTTCAATTCCAGGTCAGGGTGCATGTGGGAGGCATCTGATCAATGTTTCTCTCAGATCAACGTTTCTCTCTCTCTTCCTCTCTCCCTCTCTCCCTCTTCCCCTCTCTCCCTCTCTCCCCCTCTACTCCTCTCCCCCTTACTCTCTCTCAAATCAATAAGCATATCCCTGATAGGAGTTAAAAAAAAAAAAAGTATGGGTCAGGCATTGATCAGTTTATAAAAGGATAATTACAATGAACAAGTAAATACAGAAAATAAAACTTTGAGAGATTCCTGTCCCCTGTTCTTATGCATCTAGGATAACATACCTTTGAAATGTCAGAGTAATTTTCTTTTCCAGACCCCTAGGAAGAATAACCACTGGCACCAGAGCACAAAACTGCATTTTACTTTCTCCCATTCCCTTAATCTACCACCAGTGGATTTCATGTAACGTTCCTTATGTCTTTTATCTAAGTAACAGATACATAACTGTTCCTTGAATACTTTTTTCTAGTGGTTTATGCTCCAGTATTTTTTCTTTTAATATTTATGTGACTTTTAAAAATTATTCAGCACTTCAGTCCATCTGGAATTTATTCTAGGGTCCTGTGGGAGTTGAACACCTAAATTGATTCTTTTCGTAACAACTGTTTATTTCCCTAAACAACAAATTTCTTATTGCCTCAGTGGTTTATTTATCACATATTAAATGTTATATTTAAAAAACTTCTTTTTAAGTTATGTCTTGCCTTCTATTTATGCTTATATGCTTGCATGCTACTGCACTGTTATAATTATGCAACTTTTTATTTAAATGTTTTAATGCAAATTCTTTCTCATGAATTTTTGTAAAATTTTTATGGCTATTTCATACCTTTTCCAGTTGAACTTCTCTACATTGTCATTAAATTTATTTCCAATTCCTAATCCCCCTGGAGTGTTATTTTGGAAAGAATAGAAGATTTTACATGTAATTTGTTCCCTTTTAGTATCAGAGTAATTTTTTTATCTGTTTGTTTAGGTATTCTGCATGCATTTCCATAAAGAGGTACAGTTTCTTATCTATTTAAAAGCATATTTTAAGCTAGCTATTATTTGTTCTTTTCCCCCTTTGGTTAATTGTTGTTTATGTTTTGGTTAATGGTTACCTTATCCATTAAGTAAAGCATTCCTTTGGTACCTAAAAACAGACAGTCATTTAGCAAACATTAATTATAAAATATTTTTCAGTTGTTTCTCTTCTACTTTTGTTTTTTAAGTAAGCAATTTTGAGATGTACTGAGTTTCTGATGATGGCTGTTATTTCTGCTTCATTATTTGTATATTTTAGCTCTTGCAGAGTGAAATTACAGTTGATACTATGAAACATTATATTCCCATCCGAGGTAGGGAATTTCTAATATTTTATTATTCAGTGTGAGATTGATCTGAATAATAATTGTTTTTGGAAGTCTTTATTTAAAGTGAGGAATGGGTATTGAACTTTATCAAGAGCACGTGAGTTAGGCCAGACTGTGATTCCTTTTCTTACTCACATAACTGTACCTATAACATGCTTTGACCGCCAATGTTAAAATATTAGTGTATTAATGGAACCATCTAACATGGCTGTGATAAACATTACTGTACCTTTGAATTCCATGCATTTGCTAGTACCTTGTTTAGCATTATTTAGATTCACAGGCCAATGGTGTGATCTGTGGTTTATTATTTTATGTGGTTTTACTACTTTATTAACAGGTGCTTGCAGTTTGACATTTTTGAAGTAATGAAGTTGTAACCTATATTCCAAGTTAAAAATGAGGTTCTTAAAAATATCAGCTTGACCAGATATAAAACATTTTAAAAATGTTTAAAGGCATATTGAGAAAAAACAAGCTTAAAACAAAACACTGTCATTACCTAAAAGAGATGTCTTTAGATAAAAATTATAAAAAACCCCATGCTTCATATACAATTTTTGTATCAAAATCATATTGGCCAGTCATATTGATAGTATTGGCTAGATAAAATGAATCCTAATTTACCATGGTTCTTACCTAGTAAATACTAAATAAATATCTGTGGCTGAATAAAGTTTCCTTGAATGATAGTCCATGTAGCATTGAAATTACACATTTTCCCCCCTATACAGTCAGTTCAACCACAACATAAAACGTGTTTCTATAAATCACCTACTATGAAAACTTATGAATAAAAACTACTGGAATTATGGGGAAAATGGGGATATGAGCACAACTCCCCCAAACTTGATCAGTGACGCATAAAAAAACCTTGGAACTTAATAGAAAATGGAAGCTTTCTTCTACACACGTTAAATGGCTAAACATATACAGGGTGTCCCCCCAAAATGTATACACACTTAGCAGCTGATAGCTCAACTGGTGTTTCTTTTCAGATTTAACCCGTTGGAATTAATAACTATTCAAAGTGTGTATACATTTTTTGGGATACCTTGTATATATGTATATGTATGTATATGGCAATAAATATAGCATTTAAACTTTTTTTAAAAGACCTAAAATTTGCTTGTGGAGTAGGAGTTGGAAGGGTTGCAGCTAGGAGTTATTTTGAAGTGGTGGATGGTGGGTTAACTGAAATAGAGGACAGTTATAATATCATCAGTGGATGAGTGTGGCTCATAACAGACACTGTGAGCGGAGGTTGCTGGTGGTGTGTGAGTGAGTGTGCACTGCGTATTGCATAGCTGTGTTCAGCTGGGTACAGTTTTCTGCTGTTGCCGTGTTTCTTGCAGATGACATCACACTTAACCAAACAGAATTCTTCCTATTCTAAAATGTTTCCTTAACGTTCCAACTGTGTTGGAACAAATTCACTATTTAAAACATGTGCTAAAGTAGAACTGACTGTATGGGAGGAACTCAAATACCCAGTCTGGGAATCCTTTTGGAGCTAATTCATCACTATTTTTTTCCTCCTGTTTTGGTCTGCTCAGGTTATCTTCTGGAATTATTTGTGGTCATCCCATTAACTTTTATCTGCATTCAGAGTATACTTCTCCTTCCATGGTCTGATATTAGTGTTCGCCTTGGCCCAATACCCAGCTCAAATCTTTGTATATGAGCCAATTGGGAAAAATATGAGGCAACCAATAGTTCCCAAAGGAAATGTTTATAACACCTTTATATCATTTCTCTGCTGCACCTGAAGCCATCTCTTCTTTGGAGCATTTTGTGTGTGTGTGCCAAAATAGTGTGTATAGAGTTTGAATGAGTACTGTTTTCTGTGAAGCATGGTCATGCCAGCCTATAAAATAATGATTATTCTCTTACCACCCCTAGAAGCGTGTTGTATAATATGACAAAAAAATTTTAAAAGAATTTCCAGGGAAGCAAACAATTTAGCATGATTATTTTACCCAATGTCTCAATAGTGGCATACAAATATGGGGAGTCACTTTACATCCTAAACAAGATATGATTTGCATGGTGAACAACCAGAGCCATCATTTATTCAGTCATATTAAAATATGAATCATACTTGCTTGGAAATGCAGAAAATACCATTCAAAAACAAACACAACCCAGGACTGAGTCAATATTGAGAAGGAGAAGAAACTCGTCAAGCTGGAGGTAATTCCAAAAAGGAAAGACCAGAAAAAAAGAAATGGTGTTTCCTATGTATTGTTTATCCCTATTTTACCTTGGTCCATGGTAAGTGGTTGCTTACCCCTCATGGTAATCATAAGAATTATTATTAATACTGTTCTTAGTTAGTACAAATACCACTAAATGGTGATTCAAAAACTAATATAATAAATTATAGTTTACAAAGTACTTTTACTTGTTATCTGTGCATTTGTTTTGATAACAAATTTAGAAAAGCAGGCTTATTGGTAGATTTTCAAGAAAAGAACAACTTAATATAACCTAGTTGAATCCTTACTTAAAAACCCATAGCACCTGGGTGTGATATCAGCAAGATGATGAAATAGGAGGACCCCACCTGTATGCCTCCATGGCAATAATAATTTTACAGCTATCCCTGGGTGGTAGTGTCTTTGTGGAGCTTTGGGATCCAGGTAGGAGCTTGTGCAATAACATTAGGGCCCAAGATTAAAAAGGACTATTTTGAGAAGGCAAGTCCACACCCAGGTGGGAGGCTTGCTGGCCATGGTCCTGCTAATTGACCTGGACACGACTATAGTCCTATTTGGTACTCCTACTAGCATCATCCATCACGTTTCCATTTTATTTGTTTCAAGATACTTTTTAATTTCCCTTTTGATTTTGTCTGTGACCCATAGGTGTTCAGGAGTGTATTGTTTATTTATTTTTTAAAATATATTTTTATTGGTTTCAAAGAGAGAGGAAGGGAGAGGGAGAGAGAGAAACATCAATGATGAGAAAGAGCCATTGATCGGCTGCCCCCTGCGTGCCCCCTGCTGGGGATCGAGCCCGCAACCCGGACACGTGCCCTGACCGGGAACTGAGCTGCGAGCTCCTGGATCCTAGGTTGATGCTCAACTGCTGAGCCACGCGGGCTGGGCAGGAATGTATTGTTTAATTTCCATATATTTGTGAATTTTTCAGTTTTCTTTCTGTTATTGACTTCTAGTTTCATACCGTTGGGAAAGATACTTGGTATAATTTTAGTTGGAAAAGATACTTGGTATGATTTTAGTTTTCTTAAATTTACTAAGACTTGTTTTGTGATCTAACATGGGATCTGTCCTAGAGAATGTTTTATGTGTGTTTGAGAAGAATGTGTACTCTGGTGCTGTTGGATGGAAAGTTATATGTGTGTGTTAGGTCCATTTGGTCTAAAGCGGCAATTTTCAGCCCATGTGCCGCAGCAGGCACACCGGTGAGCTGCAATAATATTTAAAACATGCAGTACCTGACTATTTAGTCAGGGACACTGACCTCTTTTCCCTTAGACTGTCAAATAAAAAAATGACTACAGCCAACACAACAATAACCATCTGGTATGAAAGAATCAAAATTACACCTATTTTTTTTTTGGTCAGATTGGCAAAAGATATATTTTTTGGTGTGGCACAGAATTTTAGTCATTAGTTTATGTGTGCCCTCTCCCCCCTCTCTCTTTCTTACCTGCCCCCCACTTTCTCTTGAATGTAATAATGATCCACAGGAACAAGGATACATCTACACAGTACTGCATCTTTGGATTTGTCTTATATTTGGAGATGATCATGTAGTTTTTAGGCCACACTTTCTCTTCCATGGCTAAGAAGAAACTTAGAAAAATAATACATTATCTAAAATAGCAAATTTTTCTGAAGATTGTTAAATTTGAGTTACTGATTGTGTGATGTTTGTTTAAACTTAAGGAAACACCTTTTAGACATTAAAACAAAATTTTAGAAGTACTTTAGTCTTACACACATATCAACTTATGATTAAGTCCATTCTAATAATACTCCACAATGAGGATAACACTATAACTTTTACAATGAAATAGAAAGAAGGATATTGAGCTAAAAAAATCTTGCTTGATCCTACAAGCCAGAGTATACTTCCTGATGAGATAAAAAATTAACATTTTCCAAATGTATCTATATGGTACCTACTCATGTATAATTACTTCAAGGTCACTCTAACTTCTTATGATTTGGTCTGAATACTCTCTGCAATTTCTGTTTCCAAAGGTTATAAACATAATTTGTCTGTAATATGTTTTTAACCTCTGTTTGGGATGGCATTGTTAAACTGGGCAGAGTAAAAGCTACTTGCAGAATACTGTCACAAAATAACATTTTCTTTATATTATTAATGGATCTTTACACTGGTTTCTAGGCATAGTAAAATAATGAAGCAAAGGGTAATTAAATACCTTTTCTTTTGAAAGTGTGGTAGTCATTACATGTCTAAGTTGTCATAGGGATTGTTGTGCCTTCTTTTAAAAGGCAGCAGTTAGTACAGTAATGCATCACATTAGTGCCTAACCAAAGGGAGTCGGACACTGCTATGAGGGAAAACCCATAGGAAGTTTAATACTTATTCCCAACTCTAAAGAAGCTGATGCTAGATGACCAGTGAGAGGTCTGCCTGAGAAAGGCTTTCCCAGTGGGTATCTGAGTGGACAGAGCAGAAGACCATGGAGAATATTAACTGAGACAAAGTTGAAAGGAGTTATTTTCTTATTTTATATGTACCATACCATATTCCATATCCATACTTTTGTGACTTTAACTACAAATAATTCATTTCTACGTGTTTGTATATTTGTATATGGTTTGATTAAAAACTCAGGACTCTTTTTTATTAGTATTTTGACCGATCAATTCATTTTAACCTTTTAAACCTTCACTGTTTTATATGTAAATGAGGATTAAAATACCTTCTCTGTGTACTATACAAGGCTATGATTGTGAAATGAGAGAATGTAATTAAATTATTTTATAAGCTAAAAGGCATCATACACGTTAATAGTATTATGTGTCCATGTATAGTCAAAAGGACTAAAAAGCATACTATACTTTTTAAAGTCTGTATCCAGGACCTTGAGAATAGCATGCTAAGTGAAATGATTCAGACAGAAAAAGTCAAGAACCATATGATTTCACTCATATATGGGATATAAAACTGAAAGCAACAAAGGAACAAACAAGAAAACAAACAAAACTCAGATACAGACAACAGAGTGGTGGTTACTAGAGGGAAGAGGGTGTGGGGTAGTAAGGGGTGAAGGGGGTCAAATATATGGTGATGGAAGATGATTTGATTTGGGGTGGTGGGCACACAATGCAATATACAGAAATGTGCAATTGAAACCTATATAATTTTATTAACTAATGTCACCCCGATACATTTAATAATAAAGTCTGTATCCAAGTGCGGTTAATGAAATGATGAGTCTGTCTTCATTTATCTGCTTCTGAACTTCTAATTTGAGAAAGAAACAATTGCCTGTCACATTATTTTCTTCATAATAGCCATAGGTAATGGTGGATAAAATCCAAATATTGCATCATGGCCCACAGCCCCTATGCCCTTCTCTCCACACTCATTTTCTGTCAGTCTACTACCAACCACCCCAAGGAAGTTACACTGGCCTCTGGTTGTTCACGGCGAGGTCATTCCCACCTCAGAAAGGGATTTTAGTTCAGATTTTCTCATCTTGGAATGTTCTCCTGCCAGATTGTTGCATGACCTGCTCTTCACCTCATTTATATCTCTACCAAAACGTTACCTTTTTGGAGAGTCTTCCTTTACTGTCCAATCAAAATCTCCCTCTTCCAACCCACTGACTCTCCTCCGTCCCCTTACTCTCCTTTATCTTCCTCGCAGCGCTTATCATAATCTGGCACCATATGCATTTCCAAGATTATATGTATTGTTTTTGTTTAGGTATTTTTTGTCTCCTTCCCGAGTGAAAATGAGTTGTTATTATATAAGGAATTTACTAGCCTTTTAAAAACTGTATTCTGTCATCCTGAACAGTGAATGGCACCAAGAAGGTGCACGATATGTGTTGGGAAAAGACAATAAAGAAAGGAGAAAAAAAGAAAACAAAGGGAGGAAAGGAGGAGGGAGAAATGGATGCGCGAATTCCAGTTATACAGCTTGGTCATCATTTGCTATTTATCCTGGAACCCCACCTTGCAGCTTTTTCAATAGTCTCTTTCTGGATGAGTGCACAGCTCTCCGCATAGCTAGCCAAGCCAGTCGCCTGGACACTGACCTAGAGCATATGCATGAATTCATTTTTTTCAAGTACAGAGGAGGTTCCTAATACATTTCATTCAATAAAATAATCCCTGCATAGTATTTTACAAAATCCTGTTGTTTTTTATCTGACTTTGTATCTTTTCTCTGAACGATGACCACGGAGTAAGAGGTAGACAGATGATTACTGCTCAAAATATTATCCTGAGGAGGAGAAGGCTGATCAGTTGTTGATAATTGGTTGCTTTTTGAGCTATTAAAAGCCTAGTTTAAAATGTGACTATGATTAGTTTATAACAACATTTCAGTTTATCAAGGGGTGCGCTGTACTCCATACCAGCACAAACTTTCTGTAAAAAGTCAGTTAAGAAACATTTTAGGCTTTGTGTGCTAAGAGGCAAAACGAAGACTATTATATTGGTCCCTATAACATCCTTTAAAATGTGATCATATAAAAACTTAAAAAATTATTTTAATCCCACCAGTCTTATAAAAACAGGCAGGAGCCAGATTTAGCCCACAGGCCATAATTTGCAAACCCATGATCTGTAACATATTATAAAAGAGTATAAAATTCATGGTGCAATGAACTTGACTAAAATTTTAAAAAAACAATTCCCAAATCATAAGCCATGTAACCCCAATTATGCTATGTTCAGATTTTTATTGGGACAGTAATTTTCATATTATGTCACTTAGTTTTTATTCCTCTCAGTGTTGTAGTTTCTTGGTAGATGTAATTGGTAAAAGAACTGAGTAACTTATTTAATTGCATTTTTACTGCAATTGCATGTGAGCAAGAGATCATTTAGATGGAAATGAGATGAATTATATTCATTTCTTGTCATGAAGAGAGAAGGTAATGTTAACCCAATTGGTAGATGCTAGAAAAAATGGTCACGTTTGGATTTATCAAATATCACCTTATTTATAACATAAATGTCATTTAGAAGAAGTGTGTATAAGTCATCTATGTTGGTTTCTTTCTAGCAGTAAGGAAGTCAGACATACTGTTTTATCAGTTAATGGGACTTTATTGTGAGTATACCTTGGGGAGCAAGGGAGTCAGGAAAAGCTGGAACTTTGATTGTCCTTGTAGGGGGTAAATCAGTAGGTCTTGCAGTCTGTCGACAGCTCTGGTGACTCAGTGGAAATTTGAGTTCTGCCCCAATTTGGCTCCCTCATGTCCATGCTTTTTTCTACTCTGCCTTTTCTCTGTGTTTTCTGATGAGTGCTGTGATTTCAAAGCCACAGAGATTTTGCTGACTTTCTTCTTACAGAATGTATGTGTGTGTTTAGTGCGTTTCTTTTTTAATTGTTAACCTTGGCAGCCTCTAAAGGAGTCTCTAATCAAGAAGGTAGACATGGCTCCCAGATACTAAGGAATTGGGGCCTGGTGTGAGAGTTTGACCCATTTCCTCTCCTGAAAACCATGTGTGTTGCATTGGCTTTTCCTTTTTCATTGGCTTTTCAAAATCATAGTTTACAACCCCAGACTCTATCATTTAAACAAATTATAGTCAATACTTTAAAAAAAATATGATTTGAATATTTTTTCCATCAAGTGAAAACTATGTCTGGTTTATTTGACAGCCAATCATGGATGGATTCTACTAGAATTTTTACTTTTCCTTTACCATTGTTTGGTTGTTGCATATCTGCCATTTGGTCAAAAAGGATACATAGAGGCTAGATATAATTCCGGACTCTGCATTCAACCAGTTTCTTTAGATCCACTTTATTATTTTGAGTAGTCACTTAAAATGGCCTTTGGCCACTTAATAGGTCATTCCAAGCATATCAGATGGTTGATGCCATAATCATTTATACATAAAAGGAAAATGGCTGGACTAAAGGCAGCAGTGAAAGGCTGGATTTAGCTGTTGCCATCCAGCATGGTGACATTAGTGATACAGAAAGTTAAATGTTCTTACGTTATTCAAAGAACAGAAGAGTCTAAATAATTATTGATACTCATAAATTTATAGACGACAAGCATTAGACCAGAAGTTAAGAAATTAAGACAACAGAACAAGATAGACTGGGGCAAATAGGAGAGCAACCACAGTTTAGCTCATGCTTATGGAGGCTTTGCAAGATGCTAGGTCACAGTTGCCAAGTCATGTGATTTTGTCAATTAAAGCAAAAAACCCAGAATTTACTGTTACAAAGCATTATGGGTTGAAAGGTTTCCTCTCCCCCAACCCAAATTCATATGTTGAATCCTAATACCCAAGTACCTCAGAACGAGGCCTTATTTTATTGGGAAGTAAAGTCTTTACAGAGGTGATCAAGTTTAAATGAGGTCATTAGGGTGGGACCTAATCCAGTATGACTGGTGTCCTCATAAAAAGGGAAATTTAGGCACAGGGACCCACATGGAGAGAGAGAATGATTCGAGAAGACGTAGGGCAAAGCAGGCATTTTTAAGCCAAGCAGAGAAGCCTATAACAAGTCCTTCCCTCACAGCCCTCAGAAGGAACCAACTCTACCGACTTCTTGATTTTGGACTTCTAGCCTTTTTTCCCAATGCAATAAATATCTGCTGTTTAAGCCACACAATTAGTGATGCTTTGTTATGGCAATCCTATGAAACTAACAAAGTCTCCCTGGTTTTAAAATATTGACAACCTAGTGAATTAAAGGTGAAACCAAAACAGATCTCCATCTTCTTCTTTTGACTCAGAATTACAACCTAATTCTTTTCAACCATTTTACCATCCAAGGCAACTGGCCAAGTGCCCCTGCCATTTTAGGTGTGTAAAATGGTAATGGAACATTAGTCAATGCATGTATGTATTTGGGATTTGTTTCAATTCTTTTTTGTATTAACAATAGATAGATAATAACCCTTGCTAATTATTGCTAATTCTTCTTTAGGTCTCAAATTCAACTTATTCAAGAGAGATCATTCAGTTGGTTGAAAAATTAACACACTGGATCAAATATTTTTACTTATCATAGTTTAATTATTTATTTTAATTTTTTTTAAACCAGATCATCTCAGTGGCCTGATGCAAATTTCTAATCCAGCATTTAGTCAGGGGAGCAGGTCATGACCAATCACTGTGTGTAATCACCCTCCAGTGGTTGTGGGTATAGCAGGTAATCAGGCTCTCAGAGTACTCCACACAATAGCTCAATTCTCTGATAAAAAACATGTAAGATTTGGGCCAAATAAGGCTTGTCCACAAATTTATAATCTCTACTCATTCAGTTTTTGAAGAGGGACAAGTAAAACTCAAAAATATTTATGATTGGTCAAGTCTTATGGCAACTGTGTTCATCAAAAATTCTTCTAAATCTGTTACAACAGAATAATTGGGAGGGTTGCATATAGAGAATAGAATGCTTCAAAAATGATTTATCATTTAAATATAATATTACCCTCAGCTCTATTTGGCTTCAATTTAAATTTCAAATTGTTTAAAAACATAGTCTTGTTGGTCTGTTAGTTAAATGTAAATTGAACTAAACATCCATACTGCTAGCAATTTTATATATTTCATATTTATTAATGAGCCCATTGTTAAATTACTCTTTTCTCTTGCTATTTTAGACCAAACCAGGTCTTAAATTAGTGTATGCTATAATAATATAATTTAGGGGGGGAAATGTGTGTTTCTTTCATAAGTTAATGCATTTTCTCATTACAAAAATTATTTTGAAGAGATACGACCAAATCAATTAGATAAAACGTCACTTCCAATGTGTTTCATTTTCCTGATCTGTGAAGTTAACAAGTTGGACTATGTGAATTATAAGGTCCATTCTAACTCCTAGGACAGAAAAAAACCAAAAGCAGAAGGGATATTGTCCCCCCTCCCCCAGTTGTCTAAAATATGTTTTATTTGATGGTTAGAAAAAGAATATTATAGAAAACAAGAAAGCAATATTAATGCGAATATCATGTTCTTTGACGTACATTCTTTTGCCTTATAGGCTTTTTTGCTAATGGCATAAATTGTCTAGAGCACATTTAAAGAAGGTACAGCCTGCTCTCCCCCACCCCCATTTTAAGTTAATGAGCATTTATTGAGGATTTTTTTTTTTCTTTCTTTTTGAGTAAACTGCCCACAGACTTCAGCATATACCTCAGAAGACCCGGCTGTCAGGACAGGGGCAGTCACTTGCAAAACAGTCTTCTAACTGTAATAAGAAGGGAGCATCCTGAAATACATATAACAAAACTCATGCTGTAGGCATTAGGAGGTCCTTTAAGGGTATGAGGGAATAATATAAAATTTATTCCGCTTTATGATGCTGTAACTGAGGAGACTCGTGAGGAAAACGTCATTCTGGGGATATAGACATATATCTTTGGGTTATGATTAGCTAGACTGGAAAAACAAACTCAGACATTTAAAGAATGATGCCCCTTAATTTCTCTAGAGAGTTTCTGCAAATACCTGCCATGTCCATGGCATCCCATGGAGAGTTTATGCTCCCTTGGGTATAACGCTAATGATGGACTCATTGTTTCTCACCCAGTTTCACCTGCTGCTTTCTCTAAATAATATATAACCCCACATTCTAAGCTGAGTATTTGCCATTATCTTTATAGGATGAACGTGTCTCAGAGCAAGGAGAAAGAATAGGGTTTAGTCAGCATGATTTATTTTTGAGTTACACACCTCAGTTGTGATTGATACATGTGCAGCAGCTGGCTTTTAATATAAAACACAATTTAAACCTGAGAGATCTATTAACCAAAAGCCACGATTGGCATTAAAAGCAGTTATTCAATTCAGGGAAGTGAACTCATTTATAGACTACAACAGATCGCTTCTCAATGTATGTTGTAAATATCTGGGCAGCACCTTAAGCTGTTTTGCCCAGTTTTTCTAGGCTGCTGTGATGCACATTTCCACAGTAATTTTTTATTCTTCAGGTGATAAATTAATTGAAGATAAATATGATCTCTGTTGTATAATTGCTCCTTTCCATTTCCCAAGTGCCCCTAACCACTGGATTTTAGAAAATCCAAGCCATTCTCACAATAGGGCAGATTAAAACCCAGAAGCATCCTGAGTAATGGCAGCATTAACCAGCAGTTATAACCATCAAGGGCACTGAGTTCTAACCATGGGGAATTCACTTTTTCCAAAGTAATGTAGACTTCTTAACACTTTGCCAGATAACAACAGGTGAGTGATGAGTGAGTTTTATTACAATTTATAGTGTATGGTGACACTGTGAGTTTTATCATATTAATATTTGTAAACATATTTCTTTTCTTTCAATGTGTGTTAGTCACTGAGATTATTTTGACTGATTTTTCTTTGAAATACAGATAGAAACAATAAAAAACAGCATATAACTCTAAAAAAAGTAATTTGTTACTGAGCTTTTTTTTATGTGACTGACAGACCTCTATCTCCTTTATGAGATCTTTTGCTTCCATGACTCATACAGTAAGGAATGGTGGGAAAGGGTGATTCTGAGATGAATATTTATATCTTAAAGGACAAAATCACCAATATGTCTCCTTAAAAGTCTCCTTGGGGAGCTATTAAAAAGCTAGCCTTGGTCACCCCATCTGCAGATAGTCTGCTTTAATAAGTCTGGCTGAAGTGGAACCAAGAAGCTGACCAGTGACATTCTGTTTCTCTGAGTGATTCTGATGAAAATGCTCCCGAGTTGGGGGAAAATGTGGAAAATATTAGAAGCAGCAACACATAACTTAATCAAATAATTTAATCATTAACTTATCTTCCAACCATTAATTTGTTGTTGTTAATCCTTGCTCAAGGATATTTTTTCCATTGATTTTCAGAGAGAATGAAAGAGGGTGGGTGGGGCGGCGGGGAGACATTGATTGGTTCCCTCTCACACTCGCCCCAACCAGGGTAGGGTTTCTTTGTTTTGTTTTGTTTTTAAATTTATCTTTATTATTGAAAATATTACAGATGTTCCCCTTTTTCCCCATTGACCCTTTCACCCCTCACCACTCCCCACCCCAGGCCTTCTCCATGCTATTGTCTGTATCCATGGGTTATGTATATATGCATATAAATTCTTTGGTTAGTCTCTCCCCGCAGCCCCACCTTCCCTCTGAGATTCGTCAGTCTAGTCCATGGCAGGGTTTGAACATGCAACCGGGGTACATGCCCTTGACCAGAATTCAAATCCTCAATCCTTTGGTGCAAGGGGTCGATGCTCTAACCACTGAGAAATACTGGCCAGGGCGCAAACATTAGTTTAATAAATATTAATTAAACCCTGTGGTCAGTAGCTCAGTATAGGTTTATATAATATAGGTGGGGTGAAAGTAGGTTTATAGTTATTTGTATGGAAAATAATACAATAATTAAAAATAATAATACAAGAATAAACTCTTGCATACTCACAACTGTAAACATACTTTTTCCCACCCTGTATGTGTGCTGAAAGAAATCAAAGGGTGCGACTTTCTTATTCTTATTTGTTGTTTTGTTTTTAGGACACTATTATTGGTACACTATTATTAATTAAATTACAGACCTTATTGGGATTTCACCAGTTTTTCCAATAGTAGCCTGTTTTGTGGAATCTAATGAACAAAATAAACTGACAAATGAAATAGAACCAGAGGCACAGATACATAGAACAGACTGTCAGAGGTCAGAGGGGTATGGGAGGACTGGATGAAAGAAGGTGAAGAAATTAGCCAAAGAACATATATGCACAGTCCCAGACACACACAGCAGTGTGGGAATGGCCGGCGTGAGGGGTGGGGCCAGGAGCTGGGAGGAGTCGGGTAAAGGTGGGGGTGGTGGGTGGGTAGAGAAAACTGGAAGAGTGTCAACAACAACAAAAATCACATGAAATAAACAAATTAGTAAATCTACATGAAATAAAATTATGTCAAACTATTAATAAATAAGTAAATAAAAATCTCCTAAAAATAATTTATTGTCTAATAGCATTTTGATCAGAAAAGATGCTTGATATGATTTCGGTCCTTCTAAATTTATAAATATGTTGGTTTATTCTTTGATTAAAACCCAGAGGTGAGGTGCACTTACCTAAAATAACACTAGTGATTCCCAAACCCCAAAATTTCAATTTAGTAAATAAAGTTCTGCTTTTACTTTAGGCTTATTAGTTATAAAATACAAACTGTTCTTCTTCATCCATAGATGTACAGGAAGTCTCAGAATGTTAAACCAAGCAAGTATTAGGATTAGTAAACCTTGAAGATATTTTGCTCATCTTTGGCCTGAGCCATTTCTCTTTATTTATTATAAAAAAGGAAAACACATAAGAAACATCAGGGACTTTCTTATTATAAGTCACTTTTCTTCAATGTTTTGCATTTTTAAATACCCCTAAATATTCATGTTTTTTAATTAAAAGAGATTAAGTGTATGGCGTCCATAGATAAACTAGAAGATTTAATATAATTTTCTTTATGTAAGTAGAGTAATATCTTGAAGAGCAGAAGAGACAAACTTGGGCTATTTTTGCAACAAGGAAGCAGTTAAAATACACAAAACCAAAAATACACAAAACCAAAATGTTACTAAATTTTATACTTTTTCCAGATATTTTAAGGAAAAAGAGGTAAATTGTATTAATCTTTTAATAAATTTTTATTTAATAATTCCAATTAAAAGTATATTCAAACACTTATTGAACTATTATTTTAATCAAGTATAGTTTTTTCTTACCTGCGATATTATAAAAACTATTTTGCTACACCTGTTAAGTTACCATCTCTGTTAGGAAATCATTCTTTTTGTTCTTGTTAAGCATTGTCTAGTTTCAGGCTGGTTAATTATTTTTAAACTGGCAAATTTAACACATTATTTCTTATTAGAGCATTAGAAAAAATATGTATGTGCAGAGACATGGAATTATCCAACCTATTGTATTTATCAAGGATATAAAGGCTCTGGTGTGAGCTAATTGAGTCTATGCTGAGTAATTACCAATGCAAATAAGTTTGGCCATTTTCTTTTTGCACTGGAAAATTTAAACAATATTGTTGAGTAAATATTGATATTGTATTTGTGCATTCATTAAAGTGCACAAGCTTCTCATTTTAATTCCAAGGGTGTAGATTAAAAGAAGGAAAGGATTAGATGGAAATACCCTGCAGCATAAATGTGTTCATGAGTCGGATAAATTCACTTTAAGTAGATTTGCAAAAGAATTTCCATATACTAATAGTTGATCTTAGGATGATTTGACCATTTTGGGGGTGAGAGAACCAATTCTTCAATGAACATTATTAGCAATAACACCCTCTAATAATTTTTTAATAAACAGAATTATTGCATGGCATAATTTACAGAAGATAATTTTTCAAACGATTATTTGTCTTTTAGATAGGTAGCTGTAATAAGAACCCACCCTTATTTTAACAGCCTTGGTGAGTTTTCCTCTAGGTCTTAAAAATAACAATAGCTCTTCAAATCTAAAACCATAGTATTAAAATTGCTTTCAAAATGTCAGTCGACCAGCACCAAATTTTACAATTGGTTGTTAATATCATGTAAGCATAACTGCATTTATTTTAAGATGTGTTTGGAATGAAATACATATTCTCTTTTTTTAGAGGAAAATGTTGGTACTTCCTCAAATATGGTTAGACAAATAGTACTGTTTCCATAAAATGCATTGCACTACATGAAAAGAAATTGTTATAAAGAAAATTATATGTGTAGGGTAATGTATTCTAAACCCAATGCTACCTTCAAAATGGATGAAACTGTCAAGGTGGCAGTCTCTTTCTCTCTGAATAGTCCCTAAAGGGGAGACATTTTAATATTTTTGCACTGAACAAGATGACATGAGGGTTGTTAAAATTTTTTAAAATATTAAAAGTTTTGAGTTAAATGTACGTATGTGAAACCTATAAAGAAAGTAATGGTGTGACTGCTATTTATGTGCTTGCTTTACATCATTGAGAGGCCTGGGCCCTGGCACCAGGCATGCTTCTCCGTGCTAGATTTCCCCTCTGCCTGAGATGCATGTTCAATTCCTGATCTCCAGCCTTGTTAAAAGAAACACGAAGAAGTGATTCTGAGTGAGAAGTAGCAACAGACATAAATCTTACTTTCTGCACCATTATCTGAAAGGCCCCAAGTTCCAGACGAGAAAGCAGCCAGCTGGCCCTGTGATTTTAGTCTCCTTATAGTCTGAGCAGAGAACCCACCTATGCAGTGCTGAACCTCTGACCTGTGAGGTAACAAATGGGTGTTGTTTTAAGCACCTAATTTTGTGGTGATTGGTAGAACAAATTTCCTTTATGCTGTTGATTTTCCCCAAAAAACATTTCTTAGGTTTTTTTTCAACATATGTTCTGTATTCACTTAAAAATGATTTTCTGGTTTTGAAAACAAAAGCAATAAAAAAGTCATGATGATTAACATTGAAATTTCATTATATATTTTCAATCATATGACATTATTATCGTAATTCTTTTAATAAAATGGAATTTATCTCCACTTCAACCTCTTTATTCTCCTGATATTGATTTTTCAACATTATTATATCATTTTAAGTAGTTCATTTTTATTAAGTTTATTTTCAGAATAAGGAAATTTTTATGTTATAGTTTTCAGCTACTTTATAATTTTGAAAATTATTACTATTAAGAATGAGATATTTTGTTTCAATAGTATTATTCCCAAAGAAGATGTATCGTCTTTTTCAAATCATATTTTCAAGTATTTAATTTTCATGGTTAATTGGATTTGCTAAACGCTTTAAAATAGTGTTCCATGGCATTGAAACTTTATTTTACCATTGCAGTGGTATGGCCGACATTGTGTTTTATGAAGATTAGTTTGTCCTGGTATATAGAATAAATTGGGTGAGGAAGACTTGAATGGCAGTGGGTAAAACAGGATATTATTTCAAAAGTCCAGCATAAAGTGAAAATGAGACAAAGAGGCACCACAGAGGTCAAATGGACAGAACGTGGGGAGTAATTGAAGTCATGGATGGGGGTAGGTGAATTTAAGCTGGCTTTGAAGTTTTGCATGTAGATGACTGTGTCATTGGTGACTGAATTAGCAGATACTGGCTCCAGCATGGAAGGTAAGAAATAGTTGGGGGAGTGGACAGTTTGAGATTTCACCATGCTGCTCAGCACAGCATACAGTTTACAACTTAAGAATCCTTTACTTCTGGAATTTTCCATTTAATATTTTCAGACCTTGGTTGACTGTGGATAACTGAAATCCTGGAAAGCAAATCATGGATAAGGGGGGGACTGTTGTATTCATCTGTGCTACCATTGTTTTGTGTGCACCCTTTACTTGTTGGAGTTAAAATATTATTTGTTCAAATCTCTTTTCCCCATTACGTGGACATTCTTGAAGATGGGGCTTATGTCATATTTTAATGTTTTCATGAAATATTTGGTTTGAGATATTTCATCTTAGCATTTACTTTACCAGCAATTCTAGGCTCAGACAGGTCCTCATCAAATCACTAAATAAGTGGCATCGTTGACAGGTCCATGTCACTTGTCTGAATTGCTCTTTCTCTAGACTGTAAACACACTTCTAAATTTAAGAAAACATCCTCACTTGCAAGTTTAAGGGACTAAGAGCTTATCTAAAGCAAACCAACAACAAATATGTTCATTCTTTTGGAAGCAATAGGGTATTTTCATATCTTTTAGCTAAAAAGCATTATACTCTAGGTCTACAGAAATTTTTAGAAAAAAAAAATTCAATCTATTCTTTCTCTAATCAAATTCTCACTTGTAGGCTTGCATCACAATTTGTTTCAGTGTCAATTTAGGACCTTCCTCTACTAGCACATTTATAGAATGAGGACATCTGCTACTATTGGACACTTAGGCCCATGTACCAGCCAGCTGCAGCATACATTATTTATTTGAACAGCTGGTCGATTTGTAAGTTTCAAAAAGTTTTTCCTCTAAAGGCATCAGTATATAATTGTGTGTGTGTGTGCTCATGTGTGTGTGTGTGTGTGTGTGTGTGTGTGTGTGTGTGTGTGTGTGTTTGATTTACAGGTTATACAGGTTTCTATGAACAGGACCTGGGTAATTAAAATAACAACAGTGAGAAATCTCTGAAACAATGGCACCCACAATATGCATAAGTTGGGTAAAGGAAAGGCATAGGGTTTGTTTTATGTTCTGGAAGGCATTTATAAACGTATCCAGTTTAAAGATAAAAAAGTCTGAATATTTTTATTTGCACAAATTCTTATTAGTTGGTCAACCAGTAAAGTTGATACATAATGTGCATGACGGACAGCATTTTAATAGCTTAGGTTTGAAGACAATTTATTATTTTCTAATAGGAGCCTACAAATTTTATCAAAAACTGAATTATTTGAATTTTAGGTCTTTTAAATATTATAATTCCAATAATTAAAATATTAGAGCCAAAAGCATTTTTAGAACTGAACTATTCTTCTTCCTGAAATGGTTATATTGTTTTGTTCTTTGTTACTGTCATGAGGTACAAGGCAGACAATGTTAAAAACAAAGGACGTTAAAGTGGATTGTATACATATTTGAAGTGGGTTATGTACAGTTTTTCAGGGTGTTTACTGAGACATAAAGGATGAAAAATGACTTCTGAGAATTTCATTAAAAATTCACACAGACAATAAACACCACACAGAGTGCTAGAGAAGATTTCACTATAGTTGTCATATAAATCCCCTCTTATTTGTGACACATTCACTTATATTGTTAATTAGCTGAAGCTTAGATCCTGAAATAATCACTTCGATGGCTGATTTGTGTGGATCACATAATAACACACACTATGGGTTATTTTATTAGAATGAGTACTGTATTGAGTGAGTTCTGATGTTTTCAAAACCATGGATCTCTGACAATATGCAGAAAATGAGAAATTTTACCTATTAACACGAATAATATTTGCACAATGGCATATAATACTGTGTAGTCAAATTGTCAAATGTGGTTTATGTTGTGGATTTTCCTTTCTTGCTATGTCTGATCTGTTTGGTGATTTTACTTTCCTGCTTTCACAGGTTCAGAATATCAAAATCTCTTGGTAGTCACCTTTTTCTTAGATTCCAAAGACCTACTAATTCTGCATGTTCCATGTCTTTATTTCTGTTCTCACTTTTCTTTCCAGACTCCATCACTGCTGTCCAGTTCATTGATAATGTTTCACGTATTGAGGAATAAAAACCTTCAGGCTAGCTTCCACAATATCTGGCTGTCTCCTGGCGTCACCTCCAGGGCACACTAACGTGCATTCTCTTCCGCATATACACTCTGCTTTTCCACCTCGAGTTTTTATTTGTATATTTTTAGTTCCTAATATATACAAACAATATCTTACATTCTTTGCTGTAAAAACCAGATAGATACAGGCACAGGTACTCATGAACTGTGCCTGATTCTCCAGATGGGTACTTTCTACCTTTCTGCCTTTTTTTATATTTATCCTTATTCAAGGATATTTTTTCTATTATTTTTCAGAGGGAGTAAAAAGGGGAGGGAGAGAGAGGAGGGAGGGAGAGAGAGAGAGACAGAGAGAGAGAGAGAGAAACATTGATGTGAGAGAAACACATCAACTGGTTGCCTCCCACTCTGACTGGAGTGGGGGGATCAAACCTGCAACAGAGGTACCTTCCCTCGGCCGGAATCAAACCCAGGACCCTTCAGTCCACAGGCTGACGCTCTAACCATATAGTAAACCGGCTAGAGAACTTTCTACCTTTTTGAGTTCCAAGAGCATTTTAGAGATCTTGGCATATTTATATATTTTTTACATGTTTAGCTTTACCTGTAAGATTCTAGGGTTGTTCTCTCCCAGGTAGGAGCAGTTAGCCGCATGAGATGTGACTAGTCTGAGATGTATTGTAAGTGTAAAATGCATGCCAGATATTGGTGACTTAGTATAAACAAGAAGAATGCCAAAAAGGTTAATAATCTTTATAGTGACCCATGACAGCTGCAAGCATGCTGCAAATTGTAGCACAAACATAAAGGTGTTTGTAGAAATCTTTACTATGTTGATATTGAATCAATTCTGAAGTCAGGTAGTTTCCAGCAAAATCGCTTGATTTAAAGAAGACCTAGATCATCCTGGAGGGTAGAGACGCTTTACTTCTCCCCCCTTTCAATTCTATGCACACAACAAGCCAACTGAATCATCCTTCCAAGTCTGAGCTCCTTCTTGGTGCTTCAGACCTGTTAGAACGGCCTCGAGGTAGAGCCGTAATGAGGAGCAGTAACTAGTTAAGTTGTCCCTGTGAGGCCTGAATGCACTGAAAAACAGCTTCTTATGTAACTCGGGGACTAACTCGGGTCCGGACATTATCTAGGTAAATAAGTGTTACTTGATACATGATCTATTTTGGTTGCTTTGTGTTGCATGAAGTCATGACTTTGGCTTATGCCATAAGGACTGCTGACAGTCAGGCAGACACGCTCGCAGACTGGACTTGCGTCTTTCTGGTACAGAATGACCTTGCAGCACAGTTGACGGACTCCCCCCGCCCCGCAAAGCCGGGAGCATAGCAGTGTCCACTTGAATGGCAAATTGTGATAAAGTAGCAGGAGCAAAATTGCATAGCATAATCACTGTGATTTTTTATTGAATTGAGCCCTTTGCTCTCTCTCTTGACAGAACAGTTTATTGAATGTGCATGTGGAAAACAAAGAGAGGCAATAAAGAAAAATACCTTTTCTCTCTCTCTCTTTTTTTTTTTTGGCCCGAGAATAGAATAGAGAGAAAATGTGTCTACTTCCAGAATGTATTTCTTAAGTGGAAGAACATTTTCAGGTGCAAACAGACCCTTTAGAAATATCATAAAACTGTGCTGCTCAAGGGCAATTCAGTGAGTGATGAGGCTTCTGTCTGGCAGCCCAGTCAGCTTGAACAATGGAGTGTCCTTTATTCCTGAAAGTGGGGAAGTTCGACCAACTAATACATTTCTTTTTCATTAAAAGGTAGAAAGATGATTTCAGCAGATGGCTAATTTATTTTGTACATTCAATAATAAAAGGTCTGTCGGCTGTAGGTTAAAGTTTTATAATGAACATGATTTAATCGAAAATCAGTTGTTCCGATTTTGTGAAAATTGACACTGGGAGTTTCTGGTTTTGAATCGTATCTTAGGCATTGATGCCATTTGGGGTATTTAGACAGAGGCTTCCTGACTTTCCTTAGCACTCTTGAATTTAATAATCTTTGGGAAAAAAATACTAAAATTTTCATTTCATAATCTCTTCACTTTAATACAGGAACATTGTGTGTCTAACACAAAATATTTTGGTGAAATTTATTAATAAAACAAAAGCCTCAATTTTTAGGCATTAAATTTTATTATTTGTTTTTTGTTATTATCTATTCCAATTGATGATCGATTCTGATATAACTGATAATTTCATTGACACTATAATCTCAGCTCATGCTAATGATAAAGCTGAGGCATCTGTCATATATTTTAAATATTCTTGAGAAAAAGTACATAATTGAAATAAATATCAAGGGTCTTGGGAGTTTATCTTTTGTACAATTTTATTTCCTCTTAAGATGATTTTTTGTATCACAAAAATTAGAAACATATTTTAGAATTATATACACGTTGTCTTTTAATACTAAAGACCTTGATCATGATGTTAACTGGTTTTCTAAAAGTTACTTAGTGCAAATATTATTTTATAAAGCATTTTATTCTGAAATCCCTTATAAGTCAGGGAGTATAACCCATATTATGCCCCAAGCTTGGCAAAGTCTTAGTAAATATATTTTAGAGAAAAATCCTTTATGTGGCAGAATAGCTTGAAAAGACTAGAAGATCTTTATTCTTAGCTGTTCTCTAGGAATCTTCTACTACTTATTTGAAATTCCATTATTATTGATAAGTATTAAATGGAAATGAGTAAGGTCTTACCTGAAAGAGAACTGGACTTACAGCAGCAGGGGCTAAGTAACTCAAGTTTAGCCCCTCTTGAACACCCACCAGCTATCTTCAACATTTCTCTCCTATTGGCACTTCAATGTATATTTGACAGTTGAATAAAAATAGTTTATTGAGCATTAATATAAAATTAAGAATTTAAAAGAAAATGGCAATACAAAGGGCAGAATAGATGAATTTCATTTCTCTCCCCACCACTACAAGAAGCCTTTGACTTTATATATTTACATGGTTCTCACAGTTTTATCTTTCAGTCTTTGGGATTAAGATCTTATTTAGGGACAGGAATGTTATGGTAAATTACAATATTTTAGATCACCTTTTTTAGTGTTCTGTGTCTTTAATTCAGTTAAGTGAGTAATATATATGTAGAAAAAAATTAAATGGTATTCAAAAAAAAGTTGTCATAAAGTTTATGTACAGTTAATTACTCAATTATTGATGGGGCTCACATTAAAGAAAACTTAAAATACTAGCATATACTTCATCTGATTTACTAACACATATATTACTATCAACTTTTACTAGTTACCATAGTTTACATTTTCTCGATCCAAATTTTATTCAGGCACACATTATGCAAATAAAATGGAAAGCGCTTTTCCATGTGAAGTATACAAACACCCTACATTTTTTAATGGGCTATTAAACAACAAAAGAGTGAAATTAATTGTATCATTCCGATTAGTATTTCCCTCTGTAGCAGTAATTTTGCACCTGATTTCATACCATCTGTTTGGTATATTAAAACTCCCTCCTGGCTTACAAACCCTAATTTGAAAAATAGGTACTAATTGACAATTTTCTCACATTTCCTTACATCTTTTCTTGTAAATCAATGTGAATGACCAGACAACCATGATTTATTGCCCATTCTATGCCTTTTGTATCAAAGGTACCAGTTCCTGATGGCCCAGATTGTGTAGGATTCTTATTCCTGTGTAGATGTTTTTCTCGGGTTCTGTCCTGAGGCTAGCTTCCTTGCATCCCTGAAGCAGGTTTCCTTTCCTGGTAGCTCAGCTCCAGTCTCAGCCTGGAAGGATACAGTTGCTTCAAAGGCCCCTGTTGCTACTGTTTTGGCACTGATGGGCTCCTGCTGTCTTGGCATAAATGTTGCATGTACAGAGTGAGAAAAGTTTTCTTGGCACTTGGGAGAACTGTTATCATGAGTATGATGAATTCAGGGGCCAGTGTGTGTTTTTGCACTCTGCATTTCTGTTTTTCTTCATTGTCTATTGTTCTGTTGCCTCAAATAAGCATGATTTATTTTCACAGTTGTTTTTATGGAACGCAATGTACTTTCAGGTAGGCATCTGCACAGATTTTGTTTTCCCATGCGGTTATTTTTTCCCCAGTTTATACTTGTCACTTTTTTACTATTTTTGTTCCTGTTTAGATTTCTTCTTTAGAAGATGTATGTGCTGTTGAAAAGCTCAGGCTTTGGGGAAAAGACATACCTGGGTTTTACACTGAGTTCCATTCCTTGCTCTGTGATATTGGAAGTTACCCCATACCTTAAGTCTTAGCTTCACCTGATCTGAATGAGGATCATAGTATATTACTTACAAAATTAGTTTGATGATTAAATCAAATAGTGCATCCAATATATGCAGCGCAAGGAAGATGTTGAACAAAGTTTAGCTTCCCTTCTGTTCAAGGAGCTCATTAAATTTTTCAAATTAATAAGTGATGAGGAGAGAACAGGCTTTTTTACGCTGGTCCTTGGCAGCTTTAGTAAATAAATTTTGCATGGTCCTGTCATTCTAAACTGACTGTCTTTTAAGTTCTCCAGCAAAAGCTAAATACCCAGTTTTCTGGTAAAGAACATTTGAAGTTTTAAAAGTCTAGAATTTGCCTAAAGCCGGGTTGAATTTGGCCAAGACAAGGCTGGTATTAATCTCACAGTGAGCACTTTCCTTCCCAGCATACTTTAAAAGGGACCAAGGAGTCTCTTCTCCTTGAAAAGATAGTCTCCCCAACACATACGTCTCAGTCTCATCCATTTTCCTAGCATTTGAGGAACACGTTACCAGCACAGAAAAGACTCACCCACCCACACTAGCACTAGCAGGTATAAAGCGAACAGGCACAAAGTATTTACGTAGTCTCCAAGTGTCCTCCCTCTAAAATGGAATTTTGTAATTAAATAGGGTAAATAGTAACTATGGAGAGCAGAGTCCTGGCAAACACCGCTTTAACCAAGTTATCAAGGTCACCCTAGTAACACACATGGGCCTCGTGGGCCCCTGATGGATGCACTGGGAAGGACAGGTCACCTCTGTAGGATTCTTCCCCTTAATGCAAAATCAGAGCTAGTCGTGAGAAAACAGCTCTAAATGGAAGGACATTGTAAAAAATAACTGAATAGTGTCCTGTTTACGCTTCAAAAGTGTCCTGAAAGTCAAGGAAGGACTGAGGCAATCACAGGTAGGAGGAACCTGAGAACTAAATGCTATGGGGAATCTTGAGTTGGATTTTGGAACATGAAAAAAGCATTACATGAAAAATGTATACAACCTGAATAAGTTCAGTACATTAGTTCAAAGTATTATACCAAAGTGAGTTTCTTAGCTTTGATAAATATTCTATGGTTAAGTAAAATGTTAACATAAGGAGAAGCTGAGTGAAGGATCTTCTAGGTATATTAGCTGTCCTGTTTTTGAAACTCTTATGTGAGTCTAAAGTTACCACAAAACAAGTTCTAAAACTTTGGACATTTTCATCTTAAGCTGATGAAGCAGAATATATTGATGATGGTCAATAAATTCTGTTTTCTTCAACCATATTCCAACTCACTGTTCAGTCCGTTTTTTTCACTGTGTTTTCCTAATCTGCTCATCTGATATTTCCTAGAAATAGCTTCGCTTCACACTGTCACTGTCACTAATGTACACTAGACATTGCCTGAAGTTTGCAAATAAATATTTGAGTAACATTATTTCCAAGGACCATATGGTTTTTTTAAGTGTTTAATAAATGTAAAAAGTGTGTCTCATAATCTTAATGCTATTCAAAAGCATTTTAGGTTTTAGAAAATGAGCATCAATTTGAATATTTTTTCATTTTTTGGTGACTCCTTTAAGTAAGGGAATATTGGATGGACATTCAGGAGAAAAGTTAAAGAAACATTTGGGCCTGGATTTCATTATATTAGCATAAAAAGTGAGAAGGTAGCTTTTCCCACATAGTATAAAAAGTTGTGTTTGTAACATCTAATAGAAAGATTTATTCTTTTGTTACAAGCAGGCCCGGAAAATTGTCAGAGCTCCTTCTGCACACTCAGTTATCGCTCAGCAAGTAGGTGGCACAACTAATAAGTAATAACAATGCAGCGATGTTTGGTGGTTTACCTAATACTTCTATGTGCATCTTATTTGTCATAACTGCTCTTTGAGTAGCTTAAAATTATGAAAAACAATATTAAATACCCTAAGAAAAATCTGAAACCAAAAATATATTACAAGACTGCTATCATTTAAAGAAAAGGAGTGACAAAAATGACATTATACTGGAACAAAGAGGGTGTGAGGGGGAATGCTGCCTGTTTGGTAGAAAAGAATCCTCTGACCGCTAAATAATATCTAACTAACATCAGAGGAGTAAAAGTGAGCCATGCACCAGGAGCGGCATTGGCTTTACTTTGTACTCTTTGTAACACGGACCAAAAAAATGTTCCATTCGGACAGAACCTTACTTTTCGTGGCTCATACGGGTTTGTGTCTTTACTTTTTCCTTAGCACCGTGCCTGCCATTTTGCGTTACTGTCTGAAATTTCTAGCAGGGTGTGGAAAACAACCAGTGCAACAATTTAAGCCACGAAAACACTGCGTCTGATTTTGTGCGTACCCAGTTAGCCTAAGAAGCTAGTTTTGTGTTGCTGCTGAGCTGAGGTAAACATTTACAAGGAATTACGAGTCTTTTTCATTTTGGCCATTCTAATGGGTACTCAGTGAAATCTCACTTGGAGTTTAATTTGCATTTCTCTGCAGAATTTCATGTGCATATTTGTCATTTGTGGAAGGTCTGATCTAATAGCCTAGTTTTAATTGAGGCTTATTTTTTATTATTGAATTCTAAGAGTTCATTATTCTGGCTACATGTTCTTTGGCAGGAAACATATTGTGAATATTTTCTGTTACGTGTGGTTTGCCTTTGTATTTTCTTAATAGTGTCTTTCAGTGAGCAAAGTTTTAAAATTTGATGTCCCATTTATTCTCCTTCATGTTTTTAATTTGTACTTCTTATTACCTATCTTAGAAATCTTTGCCTACCCCAGGGTGGCAAAGGTATTTCTGTTTTCCTTAGGAATTTGTACAATTTTAACTTTTAAATTGTTCTGTAGTTTACCGCGTTAAATTTTGCATGTGGTGGAATTAAAGGTCAATATTTATTTTTTTCCTTATAACCAGTTGTTCCAGCACCATTTGTTGAAAAGGCTGTTATTTTCCCCATGGAATAGCTTTGGTACCTCTTTTGAAAATCAAATGGCCATGCGTATGTGGCTCCATTCCTGGAGTCTGTATTTCATACCCCTGAACTCTTTAGCCTTTTGCCAATCCCAGGAAATATAGATTACTGAAAATACACAGTAATTTTTGCAGTCAAGTAGTATAAGACTTCTTTGTCTTTTTTTTTTTGAAAAATAAAAAGAATCAGTCTATTTTTTCTAGATCCTTTGTATCCCCATATATATTTTAGAATCCTTCTGTCAATTTCTTAAAAAAAAAAAGGTGAACTATTTTTGCACAGGATTTTGTTGAATCTACAGACTGATCCCTTTTGGGAGAATTTAAGCTTAACAATTTTGAGTCTTCCCATTTGTGAACATGGTGTGTGTGTGTGTGTGTGCGCGCGCATGCATGTATGTGTATATATAGTATGTGTGTATATAGTATAGTATGTAATTATATTACACGTAGTATACAGAAAATATACTATATATTATAGTATATATTATATATCACAGTATATAATATATATATTATAGTATATGTATTATATATAGTATACAGTATATATAACCTCTATTTAGAATGTCTTAATATTTAAGTTCTTAAAGCATGTATTTGAGAAAATATCTGAGTAAATTTAAGAGAAATTGTTATAAAACAAATTGTCAAGCTATGTCCATTTTGGGCATTTTATAATTGAAAAAATGGCCTTAAAGTTCATTATGCCAGTGAGAACATGTTTTCAAACAAAGAGTGGGTACAACTGGTTCATTATAGGGGTTAGGCCCGAAAAGAACTGGGCAATAAGGAAGACATGATTCTCAGAACCTGGCTATAAACTACATTGTGGCCTTTCATCTCAAGAATATCCCTATTTCTACCTTTTGCTACACACTGGTTTACTAAAAATCTTCCTGAGTTTCTTTTATTTTTCTCTTTCTATACCTATTTCTTCTTCGTGACATATAGGGAAAGCCTAGCTCTTTTCAATTTACTTAAACAGGGCTTCCAGGTCCATGCTATGTTTAACCTTCCCTGCCTTCTCCATTCTAATGTTGCTCTTCCTATTTCCATAATCACATTTGACCTCATTATAGGATGCTGGCATATGACTTACTTGGTTCAGAGCTATATGCTCGTTCACATTAGCTTGGTTACTCCATTATACCTTTTCACTTAGGCAAGTTTGTTATATGCTCTCATATACATACGTTTAATTTGAAAGACAGACACAAAATAAGAGTCCGATCGGCCTTTTCATTCTTGCTATAGTTTTTTGTTCCTCTCCATGGCACACTGGTCTTCCGTCAACACCAGTCAATTAGAAGTGGCTGTCTGGAGTGCTGTAAGGGGAAGGGCCGAGCAACCGCATCTTTACATAGTGGATAAAAGTGGCCTAATCAAATAGTGTCCATCAGGGGCTTGGGTGGCAGCTGCCACTGTCAAGTTTGCATTCTATTATTTGCCCCAAATGTAGGCCTATTCCCTTGCTAGTCCTCTCATTAGAAAACATGGTTCAACAATAAATTCTAATGTTACTAACTCATTCTAGCCTTAGCATTTCTAATATTCTAATTATGTAATGTTATAGTCACTAATTTGGGTTTCATATGAGCATTTTTTTAAAAACATTGAATTTCCATTTAAATCCAAACTTATACTTATACATACATACATACATACATATATATATATATATATGCCTGTAATGGGTAAGGGAAAAAAAATCAGTCTTTCATCATAGTTAGTTTGTAAAGCCCTGGGCCAAAGTGCTTTGATGAACTTAACTGGCACCTCACATTTGGAAAATATTAGAATCTAACTATGAAGTCATTCAAAGAAGAGCCTTAGCTAGCCCCAATTATTTTATATTAAATTTTTGATGTCGTATGGAAATCATTGTTAGGGACTTGTTTTTCCCCTTAGCCTCCTGACACCCACATCATTTTGGGTCTGTTGACTACTTTGGCTTCGCTTTGCTATTTTCATTCAAGGATACCTCAAGTAGTTTAAGACTTGACTACAGATTTTAAATGAATTGTTAAAAGAGTACAAACTTCTAGTTGTAAAATAAATAACTCATGGGGATATAATATACAACATAGGAAATGAGTCAATGATATTGTAATAACTTTGTACGGTGACAGATGGTAACTAGACTTATTGTGGTGATAATTTTATAATGTATATAAAAATCGAATCACTATGATGTACACCTGAAACTAACAGGATGTCATATGCCAATTATCCTTCAATTCAAAAAGAAAAAGAAAGGCATCTGTCCTTGGGCAAAGTTAGTGGATTACTGGATTCTAGGTGTAAAGTCATTGTTATATCATTTAAAAACTAAAAAACAATGACATCATGTAGCTCTTTAATGGCCAAAGTTTATTTTATCGTTAACACTTGCCTAATAAAAAACATGTTACCTATCTGAATAATTTTTCTGACAAGTGAATTATGTGATAAAGATGTCTGTGAGCAACTATTAATTGCTTTGACATTAATTGCTTCCCATTTCCCCAGCTACCATCATTCTATATCTGGGGAGAGACTGCCATTCTCAGAAAAATAAAAAGAAATAAACAGCTTTTAGATAATACTAGAGGAGCAGGCCCACCAATAGTATCAGTGTATCCCAAGTTATCAAGGAGGGGTGAGGTTGTTGGAGCTTAGATAACAGGAAGCGTATGCCTCAGGATAGCTGGACTACCTAGAAAAATATCTGCCAGGAATAAGAAGCATTGTGCAAATTTGAACCAGAGATTTTGACAGGATCACAACACAGTGATAGAAATAGATCAAGGCCTACTGTTACTTTACTACTATTAACATAACAGGAGCGGGGCAACATCATTTCCAGGGTATGGATAAGGAGAGGAAAAGAATATAGCATGATTTTCCCATTATTTCTGAACAAAGAAAAGGGAATAATGTCTGAAGAGCTCAGGGAATGACTTTTATAATAAATGTATGAGTAAGAAAAAAAGGAAGCAATTTGGCATTCTCATTAAAGTAAAATAAAACGTATCCTCTTGAAATGGAGATAATCGTGCATGAAGCAGGTAAAGAATGACAAAAATAGGAATGAGAAACAGATGTAGAGGTTAGGGAAATGAAACAAAACCCAGCACCAAAAGCAATATCCACGCTGGAATAAGTTAAAGCACAATTGGTGCAATAGAAATCAATTTGTAAAATGAAAACAAAACAAAAAATCAACAAAAAACAATCAAGGAAAAACTGTCCCAAACTGCAAAAGAACAACACAGGAAAGGAAAAATTATCAACATGGAAGACAAAGAAAACAAAGACGTTACGTGGATATATAGCATTACTGAGGAAGAACTTATTAAAAATGGACACAAAATATAATCAAAGGAAAGAATGACACTCCATCAGACTGGAGAGACATCTTTGCATGCCAATTAAAAGCAACCTCTGTGTCATAGACAACCAACTAAAAACACTCCAAACTGAGATGGCATGCCCATATTTCTTAACCAAAATGATTTAAAAAATTCCTACATGATTTAAAGTAGTAAAATGTTAAACTACAAAGAAACAACCAGGTGGGTATCTGACTTCTCCCCAGCAATAGTAAATGCTAGGAAATGATAGAGTAATGCATATAGTTTTTAATAAAAAAGTTTGTAAAGAATAAAGAAAGCAACGATGACATTTCACACATGCAAGCCCTGTTTTAAAACCTGAGGTATAAGAAAAAAAGTATATTAAAAAATGAGTAAATAATGGAAAGAAGAACTGTAGTCCTAGAATTTCATGTAATTATCAAAAACTGTTTTTGTGAGAGAGATCATGCAAAAATTATAGTATAATAATTGCGCCTCAGAATCCTAAGGTATATTGAATAGGCTTGGAAAGAATAAAACTTTACCCAGTTCTCTTTCCTAGTTGTTAAAACAAAGTATACCATTTAATCTTTGACATTAGGGACATTTTTACGGAATGAATTTTAAGGAATCTCATTTTGAGGAACATAAAAAGTTAGCAATGATACAATTTAAAAGAGAATATACCTTCTACAACAATGGACAAAAAATTTAAAAGTCATATATGAGCGAAATAAAACAATAGGAAGCACAATATAAATCAATATGTAAATAAAAGTATGTGCAACAAATATATATATGTAAATGACAAACTTCTGTATAAAAATATGTCTGGATAATAATCTCTAAGTTTATTCAACTCACAAGTTTCATACTTAAGACAAATAACACAATATGGTAAATATTCAAGAAAGGAAGAATTTATATAATGAATGAAAACAAACATTAAATGCAGATGTGCTTCCATGAAGGAGGGGACCTGGTAAAAGCTTTGAGCTGGGAACCCAAAGGGTCATTTCCTAGGAATCAAAATGAGCAAGAAATAGACTATCCATCATTAAGACTGAAGCTCACTATGCACAGACTTCTTAATTCCTGATTGGATTAATGTGATTTGCAATGTCTGGTCCCCTAGATCCCTGGCAGAAACAAATTTAAGTCTTCTAAAGAGAAAGATATTATTATCTAGATCTCAAATATTTTTACTTTTGGGGGTTAATTTTTGGATTTTTATGTTACTGTATATAGTAGAAAAAAACTTATATTTACTGGTGCTTATTCTTACCCTAATAATACAAGAATAAGCTGTGTTTCCTGTACTCACAACTGTAAGCCTACTTTTGCCCCACCCTGTATTTGTTAATAATAATCTTTAACAGCTAGAAGTTATTTTTATTACATTTATGAAATAATTCAATTAAAGTCAATTATTAATTTTATTCACCACCATCGTCCATGGGATGAGCTCTAGAGAGACAGGGATGGGTAGATGCAGAATAAAAAAAGAGCTAAAATAGCCTCTCTCCCAATTAAAGAGCAGGTTCCTTCCTGAGTAGCAAATCTAATTTGAACGTAGGATGAATCATTTTCAGAGAACCATCAAAACCAGTTTGTTGACATAACTCATTTCTGTCCAGCAGTAGGCCCCATATTTTATCTGACATCCAGAAGCCAAAAAATAGATTTCTTAATGAAAAGATTTTAATTTTCAAGGGAATTTCCTGTTAGACCCTGCTGAGAGGCACAGCTATTCTTTTGAACTTTCATATTGCTTGACTGAATATGACTGTTGTCATATTTTCCAGATTTCAGATTGCTTACTATGAACTTTAGAAACCATAATTAACTTGCTATATCGGTGTTACCTCTTTCATTATTTATTTTATGTAAATAAACTGAAGAATCTATTAACTTCATAATTTCAATTTATTCTTTCAAACCCTCCTCCAATAAAAAAATCCAGTGATGCTAAAATAGTTAAGTAAAAGAAATGAGAGAAAAGTGCGAAGTATAATTCAGCACACTCATTCCTATATCATGCTATCAGTTTACATCTAAAGGTACATTACCCACGAGGGCCCGCTTGTTGGAGCAATTGTGTACTTTATGTTTGCTATGTGGTCGTTAAAACTTCCGTGTAAGTACTTAGGGATCTGTGGGGAACTCTATTTGTCACTCCGGTTCCCTTTAACTCATTTCATTGTCTATGAGAAAATATTGTCGAATGGAAACAGCTGTGTAAATTGCCATTGGGGGCCCATTTCCAAAGATTTCTTCCTTGAGCAAAAGAAGCCATTGCAGGAGCCATTCACTCCAGGGATTTGTGCCTTGAAGAACAAAATGTCAGAAGTGAAATTAAGTGACAGAATAAAGTGTGGTGAACTCCACTATTACCAGATCAATAGAAATCACGGCACGCTTTTTGGTAAATTTCTTTTCCCCCTCTTTTATTCAAAATGAAGATGTCTAAAATTAGATGTAGAAATCCTAACTTTAAAACTGCATGATTTTTTCCTGTGGATATTATATTTTCACTTGTATTCCATTTATTATTATTTTATTTCAAAACACCATAGTCAATAAATCCCATTCTAATACAAATTGCTTACTCATTAGATATTGGTAATCATTACTATGATTTCAGGGGGGAGATTTTTAAAGATGAACTTATAAAAAAGAGAAAATGATATTGTGATATTGGATTAAGTCAAGTTTTATCAATTTATAATAGTTTGTTTCTCAATAACTAAATTTATTATAGTAATCTAAAAGATAAATTCTATATCGATCTAAAAGCATTATTTCAATGCTCCCAACATCCAGCTTCTTTTCACCATGTCACCTAGTTTCATGGTATTTTTCTTTTTTTTCCCTCTGCAGACCTCTTTACCAGGCATTTAAGAAAACACTACCATTATGTAAAAATTATATAAAATATTTAAGCTGGGTCTGAAACAGTCAACATGACTAATATCGTAGCTGATTCGTTAAAAGGTACAACAATGGCAGACTGGGGGAGCAGTGAATTATTGAAGACGGAGATTTAGCCTCTGGGCACTTGGTCATCTCTGTCCAGACAGCAGTGCTTGCAGGCTTTCTGGGCCAGAAGGTACAACAAAGAATTTTAGGCAGGAAAGAAAACCAACAACAAAGACACAAACTTTTTTCTAAGGTCTTACTCTTACTTGGTAATTTAATTAGAATAATATAAATTCCTTACTATTAAGCCAGCATTGATTAAATTTACCCAACATCTACAGATTGCCAACTTATTTTTTTAATTCCAATATAGTGGTTGGATTAGGTTCAAAGATGCAGGAAATCTTCAAGTGTTCATGATTATCTCGGTTTTTAAAATTAAGTTGCTATTTGTAGGCATATAAATTATAATGTTTTTTAAAGGAGTTTCTTTACATGGTATTTTTAAACTAAGAAAATTTAGATATAAATGATAGCTAAATAAATAGAATGTAGCTCATTTGAGATTTCACTTATCTCTAGTCTCAAAGAAGAGTTCTGAACTAAGTATCTGACGACCACAGTTTTGCTCCCTACTCTGCGTTTGAATCATTCACTCCTTTATCAAGTAAATTATCAAATTATTCAACACAGAGATATTGTCTCCCTAAAATTTTGTAAAGATGATAGATACACTATGATGTAAAGATTAGAAACTCAAAGCTTTATTTAACATCTTAATTTTGAATATTTATTATTCTTTCAATAAAACTAGTGTGGTTTGTTTAAACATAAAATTTACTTTAAATAGCCAATAATATTTAAAACTGGAAGGCAGTATTTAAAATTTTTCTTTGCTATCTATTGTAGTGAGCTTCCATTTTAAATTTCTTTCATAAATGTAATTGTGGTTTTATCTAACATATTTTAAGAAAAGATAAATGCAAAGGCAAATGGTGAATTTTATTAAAACTTTGAGGTTCTGAAGATGAAGTAGTATAAAAATAGAAGCTGACACTACTGGCATAGTTTTCAGTGCTAATTAAGTTGTGGTCTACTGGTTCCCATATGGTTTGCTTGGCTGCCATGATTGTTCCGGTATCTCCAGGGCTTTAAAGGAAGCATGGAAATAAGTGGAGGCCCATGTGCCCAGGGTCTAATTAGAATTGGGCAGTTAGCCCAAGACAAAATTAAGCACTTTACTTGTCCTTCCTATTTCCCTTATGTCAAATTATTTTTATTTATTATTTTTTTGTTTTCCTTTTTATTGAATTTATTGGGGTGACATTGGCTAGCACAATTCTACAGGACTCAGGTGCACAACTCTCCGACATATCGCCCGTATACTGTATTGCGTGTTCACCACCCCAAGCCAAGTCTCTGTCCATCACCATTTGTTTGCCATATACTCTCCTCCACCTCTCCCCACCCACCCTACCCCCGGAAATCACCACACTGTTGTTCGTGTCCATAAGTTCGTTCTTTCTTTTGTTTTCCTGCTACATCTCTCCAACCCCCCACCCTGCCCTACCCTCTATGAGCCTGCCTCTATTTGGCTTGTTAGTTCATTTTGTTCATTAGATTCCACATCCGACAAATTATTTTTAATCTTTTTTAGTAAAACATCAACTATTTCTTCTTCAGGCAAATATCTTTGCCTATTGGTAAAACTATTTAACTCAATAAGTATTGATAAGTATGTATAATGTACTGTGCAAGGTAATGAGGAACCAACTAATAGGGTTCCTTCTCTCAAGGAGGCTATGTATAAAGTATAGATATTCGAACAAATCATTATTATAAATATCATAGTTGTTTTCAACCAGGTATAATCATGTTTGCACAGGCAAGTCAAGTAATAAATGTAATGACTTCAATAAATATTTAATTCCACATCCATCCATTGTCTCTTGAGTAATAGGTAAATTGTTAGTAATTTATGATACACTGTCAATATTTTGCACAAGTGAAAATGCCTTGGCCAATGTTTGGAAAACAAAAATAAGGAAACTGATTACTTGAGGCTCAAATAGGAATGTTGTTATTCTTTTGTCCTATATCCACATCAAAGGTAACTTTTAGAAATGCAACATAATAGACAATATTACTTGAGACTCAGACAAAAATATAACATTGGTAATCACTAATATTTAAATTAGAAGACATAAAACCTATGATGTGTTTATTTTAAATTGCTTATTTTTTAAAAGATGCTATGTTCCTATGGAATGTTTAGTCTTTCTTTGTAGAATCATATTAATCATTTTTGGTGCCTAATGCTTTGACACTATCAAAGGAGATGTATTCTGCTGTTTTTTGAAAATTAATTTTTAGGCCTCTGTATTCATAATTATTTTGTTCAATTAATCTGAAAATGAATGAGAAGTGTAAATAAACCTTATATTAGTGATTTATTGAAATATATTTTGTCTTATGTCACTTACGCTTTTTGCTTTGTGAATGTTGGCATCATATTGTTATGTATGTACAGATATTTATAATTATTATATTATTTTGCCCTAGGAAACCAAAACAATAAATTGTGTTTCATTTATAGTATGCTCTAATGTTCTACTCAGACTAATGATAAAATATCCTCTTCTTTGTATATGCCCACCCTTAATCAACTATACTTTTTTTTCTTAGAATGTATCTATGTATTATTTAATAAGTTTATACTGCTGTTCTTGATTTATAAGCTTCAAAACACATATCGATTGATACTATTTGTCCGAATATAGGAGATAAAACTGTTATACTTACATTACCTCCAGTTTTTTACACTTTTCCCTTTTAAAATTTGTAAGTTCTATATCATTTTTTATCATCATAATATATATATTTGCTTCAGATGGATTATGGAAACAGCATTGTTAAATAGATTTAACATCCACGAATAGTTCTATTGCTTTAGTTTTCCCAGTGATCTCTTAGTTGGCTCACATTGTTTGGAAAAAGTTTATGGGGACACTAAAGCTTTTACATATTTAGAGCTCCTAAATGTTGCCTGTGGTACAAATGCTTGGGTCATACTTGGTTTCACTTTGGAACTTGTGGAAATTGTTACATTGTCTTTGAAACATTGCAGATCGCGTTTGAGACTATTTCAGATATTTCCCCTTGTATGTTGTTTGATCATTTATCTGACTTCACAAATAATGGTTGCTTTGATTTTCATTATTGATAACTTTAGTAGCATATGTTTGCATGTAGTGCGCTATGGCCATTTTTCCCCATTAAGATTAAATTTTTCTACCATAGTATAGATTCAAATCTACTTGTATTTTAAGACCTTACTTATTTGTATATCTGTAAATATTAATTATGTTCATTATTTATGTTATCTCTTAGGAATTTCCTGTTTGCATGTTCTTTAATTTGTTTCTGTCAGGCTCATTCTGATTTTTCCTTAATTTCTGTATGTTTTAATTTTAATGCCACATCTTCACTGAGATCTTTCAGTTTACATGTTATCTCTTCCCCAATTTCCTATACTTTTGCTTGGAACCCTTGATTCATGAAAATAACATCTTTCTTTAATTTCGTGAATTCATAGAGAAGTTTTTCATGTTTTCCTTAGTGTACTGGGATGAATAGTGTGTCCTCAATATTCATGTCTACCTAGAACCTCAGAATTCGAGTTTATTTGGAAATAGGGTCCTGTACTAATTAGTTAAGATGAGGTCATAAGGAATTTGGGTGGGCCCTGAATCCAATGACTGGTGTCCTTATAAGAAGGCATTGAAGACACTGAGAAACAACGGGAAATTCCACGTGACAATGGAAGCAAAGTTGGAGGGATGCACCTGCAAGCCAAGGAATGCAAAAGATTGTTGGCAGTCACCATAAGTTAGGAAGAGGCAAGAAAATATTTTTCTCCAGAGCCTTCAGAGAGAGCATGACCCTGACAGCACCTTGATTTTGCACTTCTAGCTTCCAGATTTGTGAGAGAATAAATGTCTGCCGTATTATGCTAATCACTTTTTGATAATTTGTTATGGCAGCCTAGAAAGCTTATGTACTTGGCAACCTTTTATAGTGAGCTTTCTTCATCTGCCACTGCTTTGGTTTTTTTCCTTGCAACATTCTTGTATACTTGTTCTGGATCTATAATGGATCTAGTCTTTAAGGAGGGGGGGATTGTTTTCTTTGTCTTTTTTAATTATGGAGGAGCAGGGGGGATTTTTCCAGGCAAACAAATTTTTGCTAATGACCTAGGGATTTGTGTTTCTATTTGTTTATTTGTATCTTGAACCAATGGAGCTATGAAATTGTAGTTTTGCATACAATAAAAGATTTCCTTATTCCCTGATGCTCTAGGGCCAAAACAATACTTCTAAATATAGTTTGCTTATGTGCTTCTATCCTTTGCCTATGCATTTCCGTTCCTGCCTCTGGAAACATGAAATTTTGATTTTGCACTGTGGTTTGGTTTACACCCTTTTATCTATTTTCTGGCTTACATTTATCAAAGCTAGTATTTCAATTTTTTATATTATTCTTTCATGGGCTATGAGGTCATTTTTAGAAAGCCAACCGGTGATGCCAGTATCTCCACCAAATACTCCAGGAAGTTCTATAATTATATGTGACAATTCAATTTTGATGGTAGTCCAAGTTGAATTTGGTTCAAATTGTCTTAGTGGGAGAGAATAGTGGGCTGAGAATATGGGACCCAGAGCCCTGTTGGCCAAATGTGAATCCCAGCTCTGCCGTTTTTTGTATCTCTGGGAAAGTCAATTTTCCTCTGCTCAGTTTGATCACCTATAGGATTACAGTGATAAATAGCTGTTTCTTGAGGTTGCTGAAAGCAGAAAAGGACTTATCTTCATAAAGTGCACAAGATCACATTCTAGACTATGGTAGATGGTGTTCATTATTATTATTTTCCAGTATATACAAACTATATTGTAACATTTCTAAAAAAATCTATACATTCAAATATGTAGACTTTCATACACTTTTGAGATTTTACTTTTGTCAAAGATTAAAAAAAACAAAACCTGATTGGTATAATCTAGGTGACATAAAAAGAAGTCAGTTCACTTATTTTTTCCATTTATCACCAGTAATGTAAGGGCCATAGTGTCAAAATTGGATCCATTTACAAAAATAAAAATGGAACATTTTATCCAGGGGATCTGTTCATTTAAAATTGCTCTAATTTATCTTTAATTTTCATGCAACAAAAGTCTATCTAATTCACCCAGTTTTCTTCATTATAAAGTTTTTGGTGTTAGATTCATATTCAAATGATAAATTATCCACTAAAATTAGTCATAGGTAAATAAATATGTATGTGATTTAGCTCTCCATCTAGTGAAATTTTAATTTTTAGCCATATTTTATTTCTTTCAAGTTATTACAATATCACATCCTTAAAGTTTTTAGTGCTTTTTAGTATAATTTCCTGATATATTTTATTGTTATTGTTCACAGATTTGTTTGCTTGGAATAGGTTTAAGAATTCACCTTTCTCTGGAAACAATACAGTCATTTACAAAGAATTGTATACTTTAATTCTGTGTCAATCTTTACTCAGTACAATTTTAATTTCATTAAGATTACTTATATCTGAATCTTTTTTTCATTTTTAATTTTCTTCTCTGAATCCTCATAATTATTTTAATCTTTCCATTAAAGAGATACCCTGAAATGTAAGTAAAGGGAGAAATGAAATTTTGTAAGTCAAATAGTCCCAGTGTTTTATATATAAAACATCTATGTAAAAGCTAAGATGATAAATACTCAGTTATCCCTGTGCTTTTAAAGGATACTCTTAATAACTGTATGTATTTATAAAACATCTCGTTTGAATTCCTCCTCTATAGGTATTCTCAACACTTCCCACATACTTATCACCCTCAAACTTATGATAATGCAGTGTTTGTTTATACATGTTAATATAACTGATAACAAAGCTTTTGTATTGACTTATTTGAATTGAATTTTAGTCTCCAAATGAAACTTACACATGAAGCTATTTAAAGACACATGACTAATCCTTGAATAAATGAGGGTGAAGGCCAAGATGCTACTTTCAAAGACACCCCAAATATACTGAAGTTTAAATAAGAGAGAAGCTTATTTCTTTTTGACAATCCCAGGTAGGCACGTTCTACTCCACTGAAGCACCCGGGGCCCCAGGTTGGAACGCCGGCTTTGACATGCTCAGGTGCACAGGCTTCCTGCACAGAGCAGGGCGCAGCTGCTCCAGCGGACAGTGTCTGCACTGCTGAAGGAGGTGCACCAGCACTGTGTCACTTTCTGAGGGCATGTTGTAGGAGGGTCCAACATGCCTCAGCTTTTGTTTGTCTACAGTTATCTTTATCTTTCCTTCATTTCTGAAAGACAGTTTTGCTGAGTGCATTATTTTTAATTGGCAGGGGTTTTTTTTGTTTTTTGTTTTTTCTTTCTTTAGCAGTTTAAACATATCAAACCACTTCTTCACCTTGGTGGTGTCCTGTTTTCCTGGTTTTTTGTGATCCATGTAGTCTTGTGTTGGTCTCTATGCATTTAAAGGAGAAAACCGCTCTTCTACTCTTTACAGACTGCTTTCGGCAGACGAAGATGTTCTCCTATTGTTTCTCCAGGCCGACAGGATTACCTCCAGACTTGCAGTCAAATCAGCTAGACTGGAGCCTGATCACATGGCTGTTGCTAGGTCTACAGTGGTTTGCATAGTTGGTGAGCCTGTCGCCAGGGTGTTAAGTAGACTCAGCTTCTATCTGGTCCCTGGGTTCATGGAACTGTCCCTTGTTCAGGAGGGTTTGGCACTGGATAAGGGTATGCTTTAGGGTTCACAGTTGGGTCCACAGATGGTGGGCCTGTGACCAGGTGTACAGATGGCCATAATTTCCACCACATCCCTGGGACAGCTCCTGCTGATCACTGAGTGAGTCCTCAGGACTGGCTCCTAACTGGCTAAGAGAGGCTGGAACCAAGTTCCATTGGTGTTTCAGGATCCACAGCCAGGACTAAGTTCTGCAGACCTATGTCTGAGGCCTGCACAGGTATGACCCTCCTGAGGCTCTTGGCATGCGATGCTGCTGGCAGAATCAAAGGTAAATGGGGCTGTAGCTGGGCCATAGTGGGACAGAGCTGTTTCTGAATCTGTACCCAGGACCACAGTACCTGAGTCAGCTACCTGGGCATGAGTTTGCTTTTTCTAATCAGCCTTCCTTGGTCATGCATGCCACTCATATTTCAGTCTCCTACCTGGATCCCAAAGATCCCACAAAAGCACTTTTGTCTATAGATGGCTGCCAAATTATTATTGTTGAAGAGGGGGGTTATGCACAGGGGACCTTATCTTCTGCCATCTCACTAAACCATTATTTTTTGTTTTTTAACCTTTGTTTCTCTTGTTTTGTAAACATTGCAAGAAAAGTCCTCCTCCTATTATTATTATTTTTATTGTTAATTATTATTATTATTTGGCATTGTTTCTTCCTTTCCTCTCTTTTGCCCCTGGAATTTTCATTATAGATAGGATTTTTTTAGAAATAATTGATCTGTCTCATGATTTTACATTTTTATTAGTTTACTTCTGAAACCAGGGAAAATTTCTTGAACTTCATTTTAACTTTATTTATTTGTTTTTATGCAAGACACAGCAGGTGCATACATGCCCCTAGCTTGGAAAGAGGCAATAGAATAAAGGACCAAGAATTTAGTAAGTGTTCAGGAATTGTGAATTTGGATTTCATTTAGCCAATCATCCTATTTTCTTTTATTTTTATAGGTCTTTCTTAAACAAATAGAATTACTAGCAAATATAATTCCTAATAAGCCTCAAGTTTGCAAATTCTTCAGCACTTTTATGCTTCTACTTTAATGATGATAATTGTCAGGATGTTCTGTTACTCATGAGCCTCTTGCTTTGCTTATTTGTTAATATTTCAAATGCTGTGCTCAGGATGGACCTGCTAATAGTTAAACCTGCATCAACACCTTTTGGATTGTAGATATGGGTCCTCAGTCAAATGACTGTCAATTAATTATTGCCCTGCTTCAACAAATCAGCATCTAAAAAAGGATCTACAACTAACCTGGGATAATGACCGTGTCCTTTAATCGTTTTCTGTGCTCTTTTCTCTTGTTTCCTAGTGTAATTGTTATTGTTTGATGCTACAAAGACATAGCCCGACAGATTCTATTCTTGCTATACATATGTATTCCTTTAATTTTTAAGCACATTTGAAAATGTGGAACTGAGGCTCTTAGTTATAGAAAATAAATCCATCAAGTTATAAAACTATCAATTTGAATTTTATTTGATGCTTTGGAACTAACCTAAGACTAGATCAGTTCTCTAGGCAGTTTGGGTTTGGTGATGAAAAGCCCATCTCCCTCACTTCGTGGAAGATGCTAAACCCCACAGTGCATGCTAACGTGTGTTTTGTTAGCCCTCCATGCCCGAACGAATCATTATATTCAGTCACTGAAGTATCATACACCCTTGCTCGTGTTTACTCCACCTTGTACCACAGATGGAGTAAATGGGCCTGCAATTCCTCAGGGTTTTAAAAATTCACTGTCATAGTTTAGAAATTGTAGCTGCATCATTGACTTCTTGCTATAACAGCCTGGTTCAGGGGGGTGTCCTAGATGTAAAGCCTGCATAGTTTAAACCTGGAGCTTCGCTTAAAATCTCTCTATGGACTGTTAATCACCAAAGCAGAGAATATAATAGATTGCAAATATTTACTAGATTTGTGCTTCCATATACAGCTGTGTCTAGATAATTTAATCAAGGTTTGCAAGGCAATTTCTTCAAAAGGGTTTTGTAATTCTCAATTTAAATGAAGAAGACAACCCAAAAACATATCATAAATCACAGTGGTTTTGTAAAAACTGTAAAAACCGAACCGACCTAATATTATCTAGTAACTGCATACAGTTGCATGCTTAGGTTTTTAGAAAAAAGTGTGTCTACATAAAAGCTTACTGAAATTTTTCCCATGGGAAAGCAGGAAATTGACAAGTCCTTTCAAAGGGCAGAAAAGCAGAGTAAAGTGAAACAAATCTTAGGGACAGGGATGTCACGGTTTCATTGATGATGTTTTACTTGGCTGATGAACAGAATACTCATTTCAAATACATATACCACATACAATATCTAACAATAAAAACCCGTCTCACAGATAAGCTCCTTCTCCTCAAGTGAACATTACTTTATTCAACATTTTTAAATTGCCTGGTGAGACCTGTAACGGGCGAATATTTAGAAATAGCCATTGCCCCAATTTGTCATTTTATCACGTTTGCTGCTTTCTTGAGCCAGTATGTGTTTTGAAAAGGCACCAGCTGTGTAAGTGTGTGCTGGAGGAAACCGGTATGAGGAAACAAAAGGCTCCAACAAGTCATATGTATAAACATTTACCAAGGATGCTAATTAAAATAAACTCTGTAGGAAGAGGTCTATTTTCCTAAGAACTCATTAAGATAAAAATCAGTGCTGGGAAATGACGGTTGTTAGAATAAACTTAAACATCCTCACAAAGGAAAAGAAACTTTTTACTTGAAAATATAAAAAGTCACGTGTCTTTTATGGTGGAAACCTTAAACAGTGTTAATAGAAGATTAAAATATTAAGTGGGGAAAAAAAGAGAAGCATGCAAACTGCTCTAGCAGCCTTGAGACAGAGGCTAAATATTTAATGATCCTGTTTCTCTATCCAGAGAGGGATCTAAGTGCTAAGTTGAATTCCATATAATGGACCTATCTTGAATAAATTGTAAGAACCAATTACCACAACTTTGTGGCACATACAGCAATAAATGTGTAAATCGATAAGAAAAAGCCAGGTTAATTTGTGTTAATAGTCTGTTCTTACACTCCAGCCACTTATTTAAAGTAGACTATGGAAGCATAGAGGTATGATAGCTATTTCACACAGGTTCTTCACATAGAAAGAAAAAAGAGACTATGTAATTAAGGTCTGGGCACATGCTGGTAGGGCCTTGAGGGATGAGATCATCATGGGAGCAGGGAGGCTTTTATGCCACTTCCAACAGAACCAGCACGTGGTGTAGTAAACCCCTGAGGTTACTGGTGTTGACTACAAAATGAAGCCCCTGGGATATTTTGGGGAGGGGTAGACACTGTATGGGGATTGTTGGATACTGATATTCCTGCATATCCGAAAGCCTAGCTTAATTTTATCCCCTGAAAATTAACTTGCCCTACTTTGGTAGATACGTGCATTGCTGCTTAGGATGGCATGGATTCAGAAAAAAATATATATATATGTATATATATATCTATATAAATAAACTCAGGGCATATATAAAACCAATTTACTTTAAAAATTAGTCTGTGTAAATTGAGGAAAGCTTCAAAATGTCAACAAACAAAAATGGGGGAAGGGTGGAATATTTTCAAATAGTATAATGTGATTGCAACAGTATTTGGATTGTCTTTGTTTCCGTGGTCTTGAGAAGCAATCTTTATTCTAACAGGATATTACTGTGTCAGCCATGAATCCTGGATTCTCTTGGAGAGTGATAGTTGCCCAGATGCGATTGCATTTGCCTGTGTTTTCATTTGAGTCCTCAGATCATGTGCTCATTTTTTTTGCTGGGATTGTTTGTTGTTCTAGATATTGGTACGGTAACTTAAGTTCCCCCCCCCCGCCTATTGCTTTAATTCCAAACTGTTCATCCCAATCTGTTTATCCTTGTGTATTTAAATAGGTTAAAGACTACTTAAGGTGCATATTTGGGAGAGTGTGACTATTTTGTTAGAATTCTAATTAATCTGCCTTTCCCAATGCCTGTGCCAACATGGAGTGAATCCCCTTTTCTGAAGGCAAACTACATTCTAACACTAAAAGATTAAGGATCGTGTTAACCTTTCCATTTCTCTATTTACGCTCATGAGAACTTTCCAGTTTTTCATATAGGCTATTGGTTGCCTTTGGATTCTAAGTTTTAACCTGTTGTAATGCTAAGGAAACTTGTATATGGATGAAACTAGAATAATCTTAGCAAAATAAAGCCAGGAGCGTAAGCACAGGCATGCAACTATACCACATCTGTATTCTCAAGAGAGAGAGAAAAAGGACATCTTAAGGAGCACTGGATAATATGAGGAATGTCATCCAAATGTCAGACACCAAAAAGGAGAATCCTTTCGATAGAATGCAGATGAGGCTACCATTGGCTTGTAGTTCCTGTGAGCTTTTCTGAGGATTAAGAGGAATTCACCCTGATAAAGCATTTGAAAACTAGCTTATCAAATAAAAGACAGTAAAATACAGGTGACTTTTCCAGGACTGTGACAAGTGACAGCTAGGATTCTTTCTCAGTGAGTTAACAGGAGAAAAAAAGGGCAGGGGGGAGCTTACCTACAAAAAGACGTCAGATCTGAAGGAGACCACCCTAAAAGAATGGGTTATGGTGGATTATTCTAGAGGCTAAAGAAGCATGAGCCATTGTTGGATCCAAGTTAAAACAAACAAACTAAAGTGTCTTTTCTTTGGTACCATTTGAGTATGGATTGGTAATTAGATGATATCAGAGAATTACTGTTAATTAAAAATGCGAAAGGTTATGCGGTTATGTAGGAGAACGTCTTTATTTTTAGGAGTTGCATGTTTAGATATTTAGGGATGAAATGGCTGCAATTTATCATAAATTTCAACAATATGTGTGTGTGTGTGTGTGTGTGTGTTTATAGTGAGGGAAATAAGCAGATATGGTAACATGTTAAAAATTGTTGCATTGAGTCTATGTAGTGCATATAGATATATCATTGAAATTTGTTCAACCTTTTCTGTGTACTTAAAATTTTTATAACAAAATATTGAATATAATCTATAGACTTTACAAAGGAGTAGAAGAGCCAACTGAAAGAGGTCTCAATGTCCAAAGCCAGAACAATTTGAGCAACAAAATAAGTAAAATAGTCTTACATTATAATCTAAAATATAAGATAATATCGTTATTTGTATCCGTACTAATATCAATAAATATTTGGCTCAATTAATAAGTGAGGGAAAAAGAGGCAAATATCTGATGCAGAAGAATTCCAAATAATTTATGTAGGTATTCTGCTCTCAAGCAGAGGGCTCCTGGCTCCCCACTCCTTAGGAGCAGGCTGTGCGTACTGATTTCCTTCCAAAGAGTACAGTGTGCAAAGGGGGAGGGTAAACACTAACCTTACACTGGACCCGACACACTACCTAGACCAGGCGAGCAGGTCAAGGTTAACATTAGTGAGTCATGGGGGTGATAGGCACCCTTGTTAGGATGTAATGAAAATAGCACTTTACCTGTGTGGCCTTCCTCCCGGTAACTCGTAACCCCACTGTTATCATAAGAGAAACATCAGACACATTCCAATAGTGGGACAGATTACAAATTACCTGATGGATACACAAAATTGCATTGAAACAGAAAAGAAGATTAGGCAAAAACTAAGGAAATTGGAATAAGTTATGGATTTTAGTTAATAATTTATCAATACTGTTCACTAATTATAACATATGTACTGTACCAATGTAAACTAAGAAGAGGAATGCTTGGTACAGTCTGCTTAATTTTTCTGCAAATCTAAAAACTTCTAAAAGAACATCTCTTCAACAAATTACATATTTTAGATCAGTAATTCACTTGTAGGAATTTATCTTAAAATTACGTAATGTGTATTGAAATGTTGATTTTAAAAGTGAAAAATGAGAAACAAAATAACCAAATATGATAGTGGTTCAACAAATTATAGTGCAATTATAGTGTGCGTCAATCAAAAAGTATATTATAGAAGAGTATTCAAATAGTGAAAAACCCATGGGCTAATGTAATGGAGAAAGTGGATTACAAAAATGAGTATAGCATGATTCCAAATTACATAAAAGATTTTATTTTTAAAATGATAAAATGAGAAATGATAGTTTTCTTCTTGCTTCATGCTGATGCATAAAGTTGATCCTGGAGCATTAATATTTTGTGCTGCCGGCATTATATTTTCCTTATTTTATGTAGTTGCCTGGTTAGAATATTAAAGGGTTTTAAATATTTTGCAAATTTTTAAAAAATGAATTTGAAATTTTTTATACTTTTGTCATGACTTGCATTTCAAGTGATAATGTTTAAATAATTGTATTTTAATTTAATTTAAGCCCCTTTTCCCTTGATCCACTAATATAATTTAGAGTTCTACAATTAATTAAAAATTCCAGCTTTAGTCAGCATCTGTACAGTTATTAAATGTCTGTTTTGCTAATGATGTTCAAGTAGGTGCTAAATGGTCACTTTTGTTATTTATTTGAAGCCTAATTCACCATTAAGATAAAGAAAAATCAACTATCTTTCTGTGGTGGTAATTAAAATCTAAACTAATACTAATTTTAATAGTTCAAGGTAGTTTAAATCTAATTTTCTATTTTAGGTATAGCTTTGAGTCTATTTGATCAGATTATCTGAAACTAGAAAGATGTGTTTCTAGGTAATATAAGTTATTTCCCTTTAATTTCTAACTAATTGCAATGCTTTCCTTTCTTCATGGTTTAGTTGGTAAGCTTTGGGGATATTAAAGTAATGAGTGTTGCTAATTTATGGCCTTCAGAAAAAAAAAATTAAGGGACATAACAATAATATAAAGAAAATGAAGTAGAAGACAATTGGAAATAAGTCATAAATACAATAACTGGATTCTTTTCCATATCCACAAGGTTTAACTCCTGACATTTGATTTATCAGCTCAACACTCAATGTGGAAATTCTAATTCAACTCACTTCAACCCAGTATTGTGCTTATTATGTGCAGACCTCTCCTGGGAGCTGAGATACTGAATGTAAAAAATAATACCAACTCCCAGAATGTACAAATAACCAAAATATAGGAGTTCTGAACCCGAACAGAGCGTGGCTCACAGAGTACCATGCATGGGTCATGTAACTCAACCTAAAGATTAAGAAAGGACTCCTAAATGAGAAAAAAATGATATGAATTTTATAGTATTAGTAGAGGTAAGCCAGACAAAAAAGAGGGTAAGAGTGTTTTCAGAAAGAGGAGGTATCATGAGCAAAGACAAGGAGGTGTGACTGTGAACATTGCACTCAAGGACCCACAGTCTTGCGTGGTCATTATGTGCAGAGGGGGCAGGTGGGAAACGGTGATGAGAGGAACATGATGAAGATGTTAAAACGTTGAGAAAGTTTCTTGAAGACAAAAAGAAACCCTGGGACATGTTTTAGCTGGAGAAAAACAGGTCAGATTTCTGTGTTAAAAATATGGTTTTGGTAGAAGCATTTTGACAGTATTGCAGAGAGGTGTTTTAGAGACAAAAGACCATATCTGAGGTTAGTGTGTCCAAAGCCAAGTTAATGGAAGTTGGCTTGAGAAGAAAGGGCAAACTTAAGAAATAAAACATTTGTAATTCTCTTCCTAATGACTTCTTTACTGACTAAGGGGAAAAGTAAGCATGAACTTCTTGAAAATGCATTTTTAAATTTTTTTTTACAATTCCAAATTCTTTAGTTTTAGTATCTATTTTGGATAGATAGCTGTGTATCCAGTTGCCCACTTATGTTATTCTCCCACATCTCTACATATTATACATGGCCAAAATGGAACTCTCTCCAAACTGTTCTTCCTCCTACATTCTGCATCTTGGATAACATATAGGGAAATGAGGCCTGGCCAGAGTGGCTCAGTGGCTGAGCATCAACCTAGGATCCAGGAGATGGCCGTCAGGGCACATGCCCAGGTTGCAGGCCGGATCCCCAGCAGGGGTGTGCAGGAGGCAGCCGATCAATGACTCTCTCATCATTGATGTTTCCATCTCTCTCTCTCCCTCTCCCTTCCTCTCTCTGAAATCAATAAAGACATTTTTTTAAAAAAAAAATAAAGAGAAGGATGATTGAGAAACAACAGAAAAAGTGATTAACACTGTTAGAATAGAAATTTCATAGTATCTTATCTACTGAATGAAACTTGGTCTTATTTAAATTTTTTCCATGTAGATATGATATTGACAGAAATATTAGAAGTGAGAAAGAAGTGTTAGTATGAGGGCAGATATACAATTTATTTCTCCTACTTAAAGGTTGAAATATATTAATAGTATACAAATAATTATTAATGTAATGTGAACATTTACCCACTTGTCTGTAATGAGAAAAAGGTTATTCTAAAAACATGACTTACAGATAGATCTTAACCCAGTAGTCACGTTCTTAAAATGATTTTTCAAAGCTTATTAGCTAAATCAACAAAACCTTAGTCGAGTGTACTTCTTTCTGTTAAGGTATATTTTTAATTGAAAAATCTAGTTCACATTTCAAAATTTAACTTTTCATCAGACTCATCAATAAAAATAGATTTGGCATAGAATAATGTAAATCTTTCTTTCCTTCTAAGGACTCCTTTTGTCTGTTCCCTCCAAAGTATGTCATATGTTACCAATTAATTACCACTGAAGATTTTCCCTTCTTTGTGGGAGAATGACTTCCATAATATATTTGTCTTTTCCTAATAAACTAATTTGATAGTTTAAAATATGAAAGTAGTATAATTTAAAAGTGAAAGGGAACAATGGATTGGATAGAATGTGGTAGGTGTTAAAGTGGTGGATGGAGAGATATTTTTATTAGATATATCTTACAACTGAAAATGCAAATTATGCAGTGCCATAATGTTCCTTTCAAGCACACAGGATAAAATTTGCATATCTAAATTGGATCAGGCCGAATGGGCTTCCCTAGTCTCTCTCCCTTGAGCAGCAATCAGCCTGAAAAAGCCTGCAGGTGATCCCAGTAGAGAGTTTTGAAAGTCCACATTCAAGAGTCTTTATGTATATATATTTGTATGTATACGTACACATATGTATGTAGATATATATGTACAAATACCAGTGTGTTCAATTTATTTTCATTTAAATTTCTTAGAGATTGAGAAAATTCTTCAAGCTTCTTTTAATAATTATTTACTTTACATGTCCAGATTGCTATTTTTCTTTCAGTAATATATTTCTCTGCTGATTGATTTTTCAGTGTGATAAATATTTGACACTTTGAGTTCTAAATGAAATTATCTTTACATATTAATATTAATAGGCTATCCTCTCTCTTCCATTCATCTTTAAGGAAATGTCTGAAATATTTAATGAAGAACAAACTGTATTTTACTGAGCTAATTTTTAATCTAAAAATATCCTACATATATATATTTTAATATATCTTTATTGATTTCAGAGAGAGGAAGGGGGGGGAGAGAGAAACATCAATGATGAGGGAGTCATTGATCGGCTGCCTCCTGCATTCCTCCCACTGGGGACGGAGCCTGAAACCTGGGCATGTGCCCTGACCCGGAATTGAATCTCTATCTCCTGGATCATAGGTCAATGCTCAACCCCTGAGCCACACCGGCTGGGCTATTCTACATATGTTTAAAGTTCATTTTCTTATTCAGATTACTGTAGTGGGTATATATACATATTTTGGTCTCTTTATTTATAGGTGTATGTATGCAACTAATTTTGCAAATAATCCACTATTCAATAGATACAAAGTTGACCCAACAGTGGGATATGTTTAAGTTTTTATATTTACATGTACTTTTGGCTTATTTTAATCTTTCCAATGCAATTAAAATTGTTGTTCAAGAACTTTGAAATCTTGTCATGGTTGATTTCCTTTACACATTTGTCAGTTTAGATAAAATGAATATAATGTGGAAAGATTTAGTTGTATTGAACGCTCTCCACATTATCAGTACTTAAGCAAGCATTCCAAATCACACCACCCAACTCTAGGTGCTATTAATAAAGATCAGTCCTAAATATATTTTTTAAATTCAAACTCTTAATAAGCCAAAGGTAGTCATATGCCTACTTAGTGTTTTAAAAAATTGGTAATTTTCTGTTATTTTATGTCATATGAACATATATTATCTTTGTGTAATGGAGGATTATGTTTTATCCACATGTCATAAAAGTATTCCTATGATGTCCATTCATGAGTATTCATAAATAAAACACCCAGTGTTGCTAATGTAGTTTTTAAGTTTCCCAAGTTTCATTTTCATTCATCTCTTGCCAAATTTATTTGTATTTAGAATTTCACTGGAATATGTGAATGTTAGGAGTGTATGGACTGTATGTTTTATTTTATATAGCCTTGTTTGTATATGAAGGGTAAACTTATAAAAGTATTTTCTAAAATAGTGTTTTGGAGTCTAATAAAGCAATAATTTCATAATTTGAAGAAACTTCCAGAAAATAAAAACATGAAATGCAAGACTTCAACCACCAGTACTAACTATTATTATCCATTATTTAGGATGGATTTGACCCTCGGCCAAGCTGCACATTTTGTTTTTCAGGCACATTTACCACTACTTTTCTACCACAGCCCCCGTAATTCTGGGTTTTGTAGTGGCTCCTCCTATTCCCTGTCTACTCTCAAGTTCCCCAGCTTTAGTTCCTTTCTTTTCACAATTCTCCAGTTTATGAAAGGACTTCATAGGAGTCTATATAAAATGAATTACTATTTGAAGATATTTAAGCCTTGAAAAGGGAACTATTTTAGGAAAATAGTTTATATGAATGCACTGATTGATTTATAGTAATGTATATATGTATTCATACAGATATATTACTTAGTTATAGAACATATACTACTTAATTATATATAACTATTATACATAGATACATGTATTTTCACTTATATGTGTATATGTATGTCTATTGAGTTGTTTCTAATTATTTAAGTCATATGAGTACTGACTTTTAACTGGATTCTAGTTCCTTGGGCGTTCACAGTTTTCTATTTTCTCCACTTTGTCCTGCTCAATTCTAAGTCCTAAACAAGTGGTCAATACTGATTTGCTGATTCTTTAAAGAAGTATGTAGAAACAAAGAAGACTGACAAAATTTTTAAATCTTATGAAATTAACTGTCACTGGAATAAAAATTTGTTAGGTATTTTGGAGCATAATTTGACAGTATCTGATAAAGTGAAGATGTGCATGCTTGTGACTAAGCAATAGTACCGCAGAGGGGTGTCTGATGGAGAGAAATTTACATGTGTGCACAGGAGGGCTATGCGAAGGTATTCAAGGCAGTGCCGTTCTTAGCAAAATAGTGGACTCAATGTAAGTGGCCACCAAAAGGAAAATGCATAAATGTATGTTTATTCAATAATTTTAAAATGAATAAACATTATTTTTCATCTATGTTAACACAGATTGGAAGGTATTGTAGTTAGGGAAGGCTTTAAGTTCAGGTAGTGTATTTGGGAGGTGATCATCAAGAATACCAGGAGGGTGCCCTGGTGGGGTGCTCAGTTGGTTGGAGCATCATGCCAATATGCCAAGGTTGCAGGTTCGCTCTCTAGTCAGGGTACATACAAGAAGCAACCAGTGAATGCATAAATAAGTAGAACAACAAATCGATGTTTCTCTCTCTATATTTCTCTCTTCCTCCCTCTCTCCTTCCCTCCTTTCCTCTCTCTCTCTTAAGTCAATCAATCAATAAAAATTTTATTAAAAAAATACCAGTAGGAGTGTGGAGAAGTGAAACGGGAAAGAGAAGGGAGCCAATAAGGTATGTGTAATCAGGTAAATCACAACTTACTAACTGGGATAAGTACAATCCTGCTGGGGAACTTGGAAGACTGGGTGGGACAGGCAACTTTTGAGATCTCACTTAGAGACCAGGGCCACAGGGTGGGGGTGTGGCAGGGAGTAGTTTATTTCCTGAGACTTCTGGCCTGCTGCATACCGGTAGGTAGGCTCTAGAGGTCAAAGATAGCCAAAGGCAGAGTTGCAGTTGCTGGCAGTCCTGAGTGAGGGCCACTGCTGCTGGTGCCTGGAGGTTACTTTCATCTCCACTACATTGATGACTGTGCTTGCTGGTGGGGGTTAGTGGATAGGAAAGGAATGGAACTGGGTCTATAAAACAAATTCCATTTATATGATTTTCTTTCTTTCTTTACTTAATAAAAATACTTGATGTAAATATGGAAGATGTTAATGACTTTCACTTCTGATTGTTGGTGCACAGATGTTTGTGATGGCATTTTAAAAATAGTTTCCTAAAATTAAAAAGAAAAATAAACTCGAAATTAAGTAGAATAAAAAAGCCAACTAGTCTTTTCTTCTTCGGCATACACTGAAACGCTGAGGTTAGAGATGTGAATTATGAACTCCTTGAGATCAGGTATCATACAACTTTGCTTGCCTGAAGACTTACACAGAATCTCGGAGAAAGTTTGTGAAATACATGACAGAATTCATCAATTATGGATTCTATTGACAAAGCCATGTTTCTACAATTATTCTAGGCCAGTTGGGAGTCAGCCTTTTGGGCTTTAGCCATCCTCAATGTAATTGTCTCCAATTTCTCTAAATTTACTTTGTCATTGACTGAGAGCGGAACTTAACCCTCATTGTTAAGTGACCATAGTGTAGAACACTGGCGTCTAAAATGGTAAAGTCCTGGATAATTACGGGCATTCTCCAGTGGATGACAATAAGGGAGACTGCAGGAAATTTAAGAAGCCAGTTATTGGAAACTCTTGACAGGGCTCTAGATTGATGACAGTAAGCCTGTGAAGATGAGTTTTCCATTTTTTATTACTTCGAGACAATAATCTTAGATGCAATTGTAAAGACACCATAATCTCAATCCTTGTACAGACTTGCTAAAGAATAGTAAGATATGTGTCTTCTTCCCCTTTACTGTGACTATGAAGGAGGTAATGGTGCTGCCAAACTTTCCCTCTGAATATTAAGAATCACTTTAGGAGATGAATTGAACCATGGGGCTAATCCCATTCCAAATGTAACTGGGAAAATACCCCAGCAACCCTGAGGCAAAAACCTATGTCAGACCAAGCAGTTCAAGCTGTGTGGTCTCTCTAACCAACATGAACTGAATCTTATCAGCCTTCTAATAGCTATTCTCTCATTTACCAAAGGCTATGACAGTATTTGGTGAGCAATCAATTGTGTTTTATTTGTTCTTTTGAAGGAAATAAGAGTGGAGAAAACCAAAATGAGAAGGTGGGAGCTGGAAATGCTTGAAATTGTATAGATAACTCTATTTCACAGAAAAATATTGCTTGAAAATAAAATGAAATATTGATTGAAAAAGAAACACTTGCCTTCTCTTCCTTACAAAATTATAATGTGAAAAAAAATGTAGCATTTCCTCTTAAAATGAAAAATATTTTGTCATACCAACACCAGGACTATTATTAAGGGTTGTAAGAATGTAGTGCATTTCAAGCTACTATCCAAAAATAAAGTAAGGTGAAATAAAATATCAGAAGTCCACAGGGCATATAACATTTTTCATTGCATGTACTTTGCAGGTCTAAAAATGCACTAGTTGATTTGCTTAGATCCTAGACAACAAGAAAATCTTGCAAAAGTAAAGGACCAATACGAACCCCAGACTTACTACGGATTCAGTTTTCACCTTAGGCAGTATGTAATGTCAGTTGTCAGTGCAGTTCAGATTTTCTTCTGAACTTGATGTCGCATTGTCAACATTCTTCAACCGCATATTATGTGAGTGTTACCTGATTAGTGACTGCAAGGGGTTCGGAAACACAAACTGCTGTGTTTGTCTGTTACACACTCTTCTGCTCCAGAGCTGTTTGATAGGGAAACCACGATCAAGGCAGATTTACGTGGGTCAGTTTGTAAGTGCTTAGTTTCTCCCACTTCTTGGTAAGTTCGCAGCACATGACTTGAAGCTGCCAATGCGTTGGACTTGAATAGAAACGTGTGAATAGAAAAAAATCTCTGAAAAGTAGATACTCAGACTTCATGTGTTGTCCGTGTGCATTCACATGGGTTGTAACTGGGAGTAGCTATTATAAAGAGTGGAGTTTATCTTGTGAAAAGTTTTAGAGCCTAGTAAGAACCGTCGCTTGAAGAAGAAAGTTTAGAGAAGACAACTTTGGGTGCTATGACTGGATGGCAAAGGGCCTAGACAAAGAGTCCCAGGATCTTGGCACATGAAAAGCTAAATTTTCTTTGCAAGTTTGTTGGGAAGAAACTGTAGGATACCTCAGTAAAAATCTCCATCAGAAATAGATTTTTACGTCATTTGTTATTTCCTCTAAAGGAAAAAAATGCCCTACAAACTTTGATGCCTGCATATTTCTCCATCATCATAATTTCTATTCTCTCTCTTTTTAGAAACTTTCTTTATACATAAATCATTATGTTGTACACCCAAGAGTAGTACAATGCTATATGTCAATTATATCTCAATGAAAATGGGGAAAATGACTAAGAGAACCGTGAAAAAACAACTGTGTTTCCATTAGTTCTTCATCAGTTTGAGAGTTTTTAAAGACATTTGCACCTGGTAAAACTACTTACAACTTCTTGGATTTTAAGAACTATCCTATTTAGTAAAGTGCCAATTAGAAACTAAGTTTTTCATCTTCATTTTACTTCTACTTTGGGGATATTTCCTTAGCTTTACCTAGTAGAACCTTTGTGTAATTTCTTTGTTTCTGCTACCACGTTGTTAAGTTTAAAGCATTATTTCCTGTGCTCTGATTCTTCTTGTTTTATAGTCCCTCGTTTCTGGTTTCTGATTTTGTTTTCTTCTCTCTTTTATTGATTTTTTTTTTTGCTCCCTTTATTTTTATCTGTTCCCTTCCTTTTAAAAGCAATGACATGTGTATGTGCTAGTTTCTGTCATTCGTTTCAGAGGCTTTCTGTTTATTATGTGTAGGCATTTAAGAAGAACGTTCTAAAACTCAAGTCGAACACTCCACAGAGAGATTTATTATTGTCGTCTTCTAAATGGCTAGTGTTTGGGCCAAACAACATCTCCCCTTTTTGTTATTGTTTCTTCACTGATTTGAAATGCCCCTTCATCATATTCTAAACTGTCACACAAACTTTTGCTTGCTGCAAAACTTCTACCCAGTGATTTGTCTGCAGGTCTGGGGTTGTGCCTGTCACCGGCTGGGCCTCTTCCAGGCTGATTGCTGCTTCTCTCTCCAGGTTGCCTACTAGGGTTTGCACCCCGGCCTTCACGTAAGCTGGAGCTGTTGTGGGGCTGTGTCTGTGGCTCCTGTCTTTGTCCTTCCCCCCTTCTCGCCTCCCCGGCTCCTCTGACACGCCCACCTTCAGGTGTGTCAGTACGTGGATCTCTCAGACACATTTGTGTGTGGAGCAGGGAATCCCTCCTTGAATTAGAGCTATCCAACCTGAAACTTCAAGGGGAGAGACCAGAGGTCTTCCTATGCTGCCACGATGCTGACATCACCCAGATTTTCTTTTCGTATATGTCTTACACATTTCTTATTAATTCTTAAGATCTTTTAGCTTATCTCATTTATAAATTATAAATAAAATTCCCTTTAATCACATTTTCTGACTGTTTATTCATAGTCTTCAGAAAATTAATGATAGTTTTATATGTTAAAAATTTAATTTTCTGAATTCTCTTATTCATTTTAAAGATTTGTTTACTGATATGTTTGGGTTTTTCAGGTATAATAATTTTTAGTTACTGATACTTTTCATTCCTCTTTCTAGTAGTTATCTATTTTATTTCTTTATTTTGGCCAATTATATTTTCTTGTACTATTAGAATAATATAAACCTTTGTGGCAGTGGTAGCATTTGTATCATGTTCACTAATTTAGTGAGAAAATATAGTTAAATTTTTTATGGGGTATATAATTGCCTTGTGGTAGGAGTCATGCAGCTTTTATCATTATGAAAATATCTATTCTTTTTTTCCCTAAGATATTTTATCAAATTTCTTTTTAGTATATTATGATGATCACAAAATGTCTCTTTCTCCCTATGAATATGGGGAAATATATAATACAAATCTTAATCTTCAACTGCCCTTGCATTCTGGACATGAATCTAAATAATATTATTGTGATATTCTACTTCTTGCCAAGCAACTCAGTTTACTAGTATCTTATTTCAAAATTTGATATCAATATTTCTTAGTGAAATTATCCTGCAATTTTTGTCATATCTGAATTATTATTGTTATATCTTTGTATTGTGCTGTCTTCAATGAAACAAAGAATGCAACTCCAAATTACACACTTTATATGCTAATTACATCAAATTTTAAATTAGGGAGATGAAAATTATGCATCGTCTCAAGACAAAGGTAGCTTTTTAAAAAAAAAATTTCTATATTGATTTCAGAGAGAGGAAGGGGAGAAGGAGAGAGATAGAAACATCAGTGATGAGAGCGTCATTGATCGGCTGCCTCCTGCATGCCCCCAACTGAGGATCGAGCCCGCAACCCAGACATGTGCCCTGACCGGGAATCAAACCCCAATCTCCTGGATCCTAGGTCGATGCTCAACCGCTGAGCCATGCCAGCTGGGCTGAACACTTCCTTTTTAAACCTTCTTTGAATTCAGATTTATTAAGTGAAATAAATAGACCTCTGAACCTGATCTAACCAGTCCAAGGAGAAAATGGAATTTAGTAAAAGACAATTTAAAGTTAAGTGTTGGCCAGACAAAAAAGGAAAGGGACTTTACTTGAACACTGTTACTAGGAGAAAATGAGTTTTATAGTTCTGCGTGTGTCTCTAAATCTATATGAAATATGAATATTTTAAAAATAACAAGATATAACATAACACCTTGACCCTAATCAAAGTCCTTTACTGAAAAAAATTTATATAGGAATCTCTATGCATGTTTGGGGGTATAAAAACACACATTATTAAATAAACAGTCTATAAAAAGTTGAGTAAAAATAAGACAATATTCTTTGGAAAACTAATAATGTTTTGAATTTCATTCTCTTTGAAATCAAGTTTGCTTTTATTAAGTTTTCTTTTTTAATGTTTTAATAATCTTCAAGTAATTTTTATTACTTTTATTGTATTTGCTAACTGGGCTAGTATTTACATTAACAATGAGATGTGTAGCATCTATACAACAAGGTCAGTTTGCATTTCAAATTGCGCTGTTACAATTCTGAAGATAACTCACTTTCCAAAATGTGTGAAAATTTTGGTGATTTAGTAGTTTCAAATTTCGGTTTTAAAAGAATTTCTCCTATCTCAAACAAATAAGTAACAGAAACTTGTTAATGTTCAGGATTGAAAATATAGAGAATGAAATGTAATTTGATGATGGTTTCATCGTCTGCCAATGATGCCATAAATGTAAATACAGATTATAAAATTTAAAACTTTTAAAGATTGCGTTTACCTTATTATTCCAGGAACATTTTCGAGGATGAATTTGTTTGTAACAAGGTCGGAAAAACTGAAAAAATCTTGCATGCAATTAGATTTGTCAAACCACTGGTATCTGGAACTATATGATGGTAGATGGGTCTGCATGATATAGCTACAACTTAAGTTTCCTGCAGCCATACGGGATATGAAAGTAAGGTTTAATTTCAGCGTAGTATGCACTCATGACCTCCTTGCTGCATGAGGAACTCTGATTAATGCTTTCACTCAAGGTGCTGCAATAATCATTAACTCAACAAGAATCTTAACTAAAATATAAACAATTAAATGAACCTTTTAGTGCAAGTTTTACTGGTTTAAAGATTGGCACCTTAATTATAAGAAATTATAATCATCTCTCTGTTGTTGCTATTACTAAAGGACTTCTTTAATAGTACAAAATGATTTGTAGGCCTTAATTACCATATTCATATTATCTTAGTAAAAATAAGTGTAGAAAACTCTACTAATCTGGCTTCTTATAAAAATTCTTCTATTGGATTAATAAAAGAGCTTCAAAATTTCACTGTTAATTGAGAAGGAAGGATATATATCTATCTATCTATATCACTACCATTGTGGTAGCCACAGGCAACAATGAAATTATTCTGCTTAAGTTATGATTAGAAACAAATAATACTTGATAACATATTTATGTAAAATAAATATTTTAATGAAAACTGACAAATCAAATGAGCCAATTTCAAAAGCAACGTTCTTTATGATAATCTCTGGGTCACTATAGTTGTTAGGGAATTAAGGTTACAAAAATGTTAATTAAACTCAAAGTAACGGCTACACTGGAAGACCCAAGATAACTTGGGCCTTCTGCAATTATCTTTGTTGAAACACAGACTCGGTGTTTTGCAAAGAAATCATTTGTTCTGCCTTAGTGAAGCTAATTATTCTCAGCATGCAACCACTGTTTCAAATTGCAAAAGGCGCAGCAGCCTTTGCTGTCTGTTGTAGGAATTAAACCCCAATCAAATGAGATAATGAAGTGCATACAAAGACTATGATACCACTTTTGCAATGCAGTAGAAATGAAAGCCATTTAAGGAAAGGTTTCAAAAATCATAATTTAGAGAGGAAAACGTGTAAAGCAAATGCTTATAATTGTATTTTAATTACTTATTGCATAGAGGTAAGCATCGGATTTATTTATCGCGTGGTTAAGACTCTTGTTAAAGACTGAAGAATATAGTGGCCAGCAGTCCGATATGAAGCTACACAGTGTGGGTGCTTTTTTAGTTTCATGGAAAACTAAGGAAATAGTACTTATTATATTCAGGATAAGCATATACACTTGCAGGAATTTCATGAGACTGTATTAAGAAAAGTTATTAGAGGGGGTGGGTGGAGGTGAAAGAGGGCATAGAGGGGATAAATGGTGATGGACAAAATAAAATAGTAAAAAAGAACATAGTTGTTAAAAATAGACCAGCATGCTGCTCCTTTGCACTTGTATGTTTGGAAATAATAAAATACATCAGTGCTTCTATTCGTTAAAAAAATACTGTCTGTGCTAACATCAGCCACACATCATTTAAAAATCTCTACTTTTTTGTATGTGTGTGAAACCTATTTTTTCCCTAAGAATACATAAACGATCAGTAGTCCCCATATATACATACTGAGCTATTAAAATATGGCATCATCTGGGTCTGGGTCCCATTTTACTGAAGAGAAATCTCTTGTAATTGAAACCCATTGAGTGAATACTTTGTTTGCTGTTTGGCTTTGTTGTTTGTTTTCTTCACACAAGCCTTTGTCAGTGACGTTTCCTGCCCCCACCAACACTACCTTTTAAACCACATGCGGTGAAATTAAGATGGATTATAGGTTTCAGCCCTTGCTCCTTACAGAGAAACCAGAGCAAGCTTCCCTTTGCAGCTGCCAAGAAAGCGCGGTCATCTCAGCAGCCCAGAATTGCACAAACAGCAGGATTCACACATCAGCGGCGACAACACAGAGCAGGGAGTTTCTGTTCATTACCCAGGCTGTGGGCTGCTGTCTGGGGGAGTTTATTCTGCAAAGTATCGATTGAGGATAATGCCCACTGTTAGTTCTTTACATGCCAACAGAACACCTGGGTATTAATTAGTAATAGGCTTTTCTTTTGACCCTGTGTTCTTCCTTCATATTACATTTTACGTTTGTTTACATAGTGCTGATCATGAGTATTATGTTGTCCTGGAGCCGAGGAATGTGGCAGTTTGACCAACACATGCAGTTCCAAGCTCAGTGCCATGCAGAGATGAAGGCTTAGTTAGTGAGACATGGTGTTTAAGTCACTTATCACCAGAGCTTGGCACAGTTCTTGGCACATAGTAGGGACTCGATAAACGTTTTCCCATTGGTTGAATGAATGTGTGAATTTTCATCAAAGGTTTGACTGGGGGACATAGAGATCACATAAGCACTGTAATAAAATAAGTGGGTACTATGAACTTTTCCATAACCACATCTGGGTCACGATGGGAAGGGCTTGGATCTAGATATTTGGCTTGGATGAGTTTGGTGGTGGTGCTCTCAAGTCAGTATTCCTATTTTTAATTTGGACTAAAAAAGTAACAACTTCAGAATATGCAAACAGCTGTGAGATGAGGTTTCTATCACTTTTCATTTAGAGACACATGTGTTTATAAGGGAATCCTATCCACACTCTCAACCTTCTTACATTGAGTGTTCACATCACAGCTTAGCTGCTTATGTTCATCTTTTCAGTTGAGGAAAGTAAAATTGGATGGTGAGCTATTGTTTAGCCAAAACTTCGTAGCTCTCAACCCATTATTCAACTTAGAAAGGAAAAAAAAAATTTAAATACCTTCTTTTTTCTTTTATTGTCATCTAGGATCTACTGCAAGTTTCTGTGCCACAGATTAACAAATGAAAAGTTATTTTCTTTGTAAGTTGCAAAAGGGTGCAGTTGTCATGTGCTGAGACAGGTTAGCATCTGTATCTCAAGGGAAAAACTTTTAGAAGTAGCAGATCTGCCAGTAGCAATTAATTAGAAAGCTTTTCATACTGTTTTCAGCTACGTACGTGTACCAGCAGCTTGAGAAAATTGGTAGTGATGTCTGCTGTCACCACAGGGTAGTACAATGGATGGAGCTAATTTAATGACGTTTGTTTTTCTTTTCTCGAAGTGTCATATCTTCATCTTACACTGAGCTTGGTTTTTCATTGTCAAATGGTGAATTCTGCATCACTATAGATGTTTTATTGCATTATAAGGCATGGTGTAGGAGATGTAAGCCTATCTCAGTCTGCAGGAACGAGTGTCCTTGCATTTGTGAATGCCAAGATGTGTTGAACAGCTGGTCTCTTTTCACCACCTACTAAGCTGAAGTATAAAGAAAGGCCATTCTCGTAGCAAAGAAAGATCTATCAACTTAAAATAATCAGTAGCAAGACTGTCAACAATATTTGTCAGTTTTTCCGAAACAAACATAACTTTATTTATTTATTTATTTATTTATTTATTTATTTATTTATTTATTTAAGTTTCTTTATTGTTGAAAATATTACAGATGCCCCTTTTTATCCCCATTGAATTGATCCCCTCCACCCCACATCCACTGCCCCCCCAGGCCTTCCCTATACCAATGTCTGTGTCCATGAGTTATGCTTATAAACGTGTAAGTTCTTTGATTAATCTCTCCCCACGCCCTTCCCCTCCCCACCTTCCCTCTGAGATCCCTCAGTCTGTTCCATGCTTCTGTGTCTCTGGATCCACTTTGTTCATCAGTTTATTTTGTTTTTTATGTTCCACATATGAGTGAGATCATGTGGTACTTGTCTTTCTCTGACTGGCTTATTTCACTTAGCATAATACTTTCTAGTTCCCTCCATGCTATGCCAAACAAACATAACATTTATTTATTTATTTATTTATTTATTTATTTATTTATTTATTTATTTATTTAATAAATTTATATGATAAATTTTTATCTCAAGGACAAGCATCAGCTTTTTAGTTCATTTATGGGTAATCATATATGCCAAGATTCATTCTTTCTCAGGAAAGCATTGCCCTTGAATTCATTCTGCATATCTGTCCTGGAACATTTGGACACAGTTGTTTCCCTTTCTAATTACTAAATTAAAGAACAATTCATTTTAAATTTTAGGAATATGAATTATATTTAAATTATTTCCTTCTTTTCATAAGTACTTGTCATGCATCTATTATGGACCTTGTACTATAAATAAAGTCAAAGTAGACAAGTATTTGTGTTTATTATATTTTTTCAGTACATAGTTTCTCTACAGAATCACTGATTTTCAGAAGCTGTCTCTAATTTGGACAAAACAAAATCAATAGGGAAATCATGGAATCCTACAACTTTCAAATTCATCACTAACCACATGGAAAAGTTGTTAAACCTGTGTGTTAATTTTTTCTTTTGCCACATAGTAGTATTTTCCCCACTTATTCCATCTGATGTGGAAGGTATAAATGACATTTAACATGTGAAAGTAATGGACAGCAATTAAATATTAAAGTTTTGTTTTAAAGCCAATTAGAAAAATATATAAGAAAAACAAAAATAGAAAATAAAGCAACAGACTCCCAATTAAACAGTTCTCCCCACTTCATTCTTAAACTCCACTAAAGCACCAATAGCAGGACTTAAAATGTATAAATACATAAGGCCAAATAGAACAGGAGAGGAAGACACAGCAGGTCCTCCAATAACATTTCATTCAACGTCATTTCATTATAATGTTGAAGTGATGCTGTAGGAACTTAACTCTTATTTATATCAATTAGCCTATGCAAAATCGGTTTTGTTATATGTTGTATAGCACAAAGTTTCAGGAGCTATCGATGACGTTGAGGACTTAGTGCAAAGAGAAGTTGTTATAAAGAAAAATAAATTGAAAGGTCTATAGAAGGTGATTATTAGAGTCAGCCTTAGGACAGAAAGTAAAACCTAGGGCTACTTATTACAAAGATAAAAAGTGAAATGTTTTATCTTTTAATAATTTGGTAGGTGTGGCAAGAAGGAAAGAATAGAAAGAAGCCTAAAATAAATTTTGTCTTCCCTAAATCTTGGTCAAGTATGACACCTAGAGGCCACGCAAACATAATTTTTTTTTTTTTTTTTTTTTTTTAATAAGGCAAGATGCATTTGTGTAGAGAAAAATATTTAAAATTTTTATTTCAAAATGGACATTGTTTGACACTACCCTATGTAACACTCTATGAATACTGTATATTCCTTCATTTACTTATTATGATTATTCATGAAAACTAATGGTATTAAAATAATTGAATTTTTGAGGATTGATTTTAAATGTTGGTACTAATCATTGAAAGTCATTATACATATGTTTTATAGGTTATGAAGTATGTTTCTATGCTTATGTTCTACTAAAACAGAAAACACGTGCATAGATATGTACATACCCTCCCCCACTCTCTGGTGTTGGAAAATGATAGAAAAATAATAAAGACAGATGAAAGGGCACCATATGAGAGGTGATAGGTTCAGGATCGTCTCATTTCTAAACATTAAAAAATATGCTTTGCATTTTTCATCCATTGGTTTGGAAAACTTTTATAGCCCTGGCTCATTAATACGTGAAGAGTTCCTTGAAAAATGATGAACGATTTACTTCATGGCAGGCTGTACAGATGGTCAATTTAATCTGCATCCTTGAGACTTCTCATGACTAAATTTTGACATCATGTCATTAAGCATTTGTATGCTATTTATATCATACTCTAGAAAACAAAGAATGCTATGTCTTGCTATCTTTTGCCGTCTATCAGTTTTATTGATAGGATTTACCCAACTGGGCACTATAGCTTTCACAAAGGAGCATGTATCTGAATATATATATCACTTCTGTCTCCTCAGAGACCCATACATTTTTGTCCTCAAGTGCAGTAACGACATTGTTATAGAACAGATATGTGGCAGTGGTGGAGACAGATGTTTATATGACTTAGTTTCTATAACCTTGTCCAGAGATGTCTTGAGTGCTGACTGTGCATTGTATGTTTGTTTGTGATCCTTAAGCCTTGTATAAATTGGAATTAAAAGAAGGAAATCAATTGTTGGCTATTTTAAAACACCGCTGCAGAATATCCACTCTAGTTGTGTATTTTAAGTGGCAGCAAATTTTAATTTAGAAGTGGCCCCTGGCTCTTAAGTACTATGCTTGAAATTGTGGCTATAATGTTTAAACTTTTCCCCAGTTGAGCAATTATTATACAACCATGGATAAATATAAAGATTAGAATCTTAAATTTTCTTCTGACATTAAGCTATTAAGTATAGCTTCTGATGACATTTCAAAGGGTTAAGTAATTACCCTGTATATTAAATTGTACTAAACTCCTTAGCTTCTCTATCTTCTGTTATTAATGAGTTTCTACTTGGTGAATTGATTTGGGGCTTCCCAAGAATACTTAGAATGGGCTGATATTGACAGAGTATTTCCCATTTGAAAGCCTCCCTGTGCCAGAATTAGAGGATTTCAGGGTTCAGGGCCCTTAGGGCAGCTGAGAAATAAAAACAGGATAGGAAAACACTGCCATTAGTGACACTGCAATTTTCCCTAAAAGGACAGAACCAAGCAGGTCCTATTTTCTTCTTTGGTGTAACTGTTTCTTGTTTGGTGTAACTCCTTCAGGGATCCATACATTAGTTAAGATCAGGCCTGCTTTGTATCCCTTATCAACCCCATAATCTTTTGATTGTGGCCTGTTTTTCACCAGTGAAGAAATAGTAATCCACACTAGCTTATCTCTCCTAATCACAGACTCACAGAGCCAGGGCTCCCTGAGCTTTTAATTCCCTCTTAGAGGCCTAACAGAGTGGAAAGTAAACAAAGAAGGAATTTGCAACCTTCCACGTTGCTAATTTCCTCTGATGTCAGAATACTTAAACAGGCAGGATCTGGGAATTATTTGATCAAACCTGCTCTTAATCTAATGCATGCAGAAGGGCTGTGTCTGGAATGATCTGGAAAATGACAGGCGTCCCAAGAGAGCTTTATGGAAGGTTTCCTCTTTCAGAAACAGTAGCTTCCTCCGTTTAAACTTTGGGGTTGGCTCTGCTGATGGAGTAAATTCATAAAAGCAGTTTTCTTGCTTTTTAAATTTTATTTTATTTCGCCAAATATTACTGACCGGATGTGAATAGTTTTCTTTGGCTTTCTGTTTGCAGCATTTTTAATTGGCTAAATGCCTTGCTATTATTGTAGCTTTGCTAGGAAATGAATTAATAAAAGGTCATAATTGGGGGGAAAGAAAGGAAGAGAAAGGGCAAAGCATTATCTGACCACACACATTCCTCTATTACTACTGGTTTCAGAAAGTGAAAACACAAAGAACAAAACACCCAAAACCATGAGTTTATTTAGATTACCTTTTTCTACACTCAGAGTTCAGAAAAATCAGTGCCAGGGATTTTTAAGTAAATAATTTACTAATTTGGAGATATCCCCAAAAAAGGAAACTCAGTTTTCCCTTTAACTTTACCCACAAGTGTCTGGCCTATTTCTGACAGAGAGAAGTTAGATAAAGAGAGAGCACTTTTATTGACTCCGTATCTGAAATACTGTTTTCGATTCGTGTTTGGAAAACGATACAACTAGATAGCATTGTGAATACTTTATCACATACTAATTCCGTTTTAAAATCTATTAAAACAATCTACTTGGATTTATCAGAGCAGCAGATCAATATCACTCATTTTTTTGGAGAATAGATGAAGTTAAAAACATTTTAAAAAGTGGTTAAGTGCATTTCGGCAGCAAGTAAACGCCTCTGTTGCTTTACTGTTTTTCACATCCGATCCTAAAGATCGCTCCCCCCCAAAAAAGTGACTCGGAAGACACGGCTGGAAGTGCATTATAAACACGAATGCTTTGTGTAACTCTCCCGTGCGCCAAGAAGAACATACCACTGGATCTAGCGTTTGGCTCATTGGACGAGGAAGGCTTTCAGTGCCTGCTATTTGTCACGCCGAAGCCTGTCGGGCGATGATTCTTTTTATTGGTGAAGCCTTCCAAACATATTTCATCACACCATGTGCACGGGAGCGCTCCGGGCGGGTATGTGGCATCTGGGCGCCCCGTGCGCTCCGCTCGGTTCCTCCCGCGCCCTCCGCTCCCTCCCCTCCCCCGGCCCAGCCCCTCCCTCCCCGCCGGGCGCGCCCCCTCCCCCGCGCCCTCCCCCTCTCCGGCTGGCGGGGCGCGCGGCTCCCAGACCCGCAGGACCTGCGCCGTCAGCCGGGCCCCCTGCGGACCGACCGCGGCCGCCCTCGCCGCTAGGACCCGCCACTGTGCGCGCGATGGCAGCCGCAGCAGCATCCCGGCCGGCGGCGGTGGCGGCCGCAGCCCCGGCCACCGCGGACGCTATTGTTCCCTGGTGGTAAAAGAGCTTTCCCTCCTTTTCATCGGAAACGAACAATAGCAGGGAAGAGCTCCGCGCTCGGCGCTCGCTCCGTGGGACGACGGTCCGAGGGCGAAGAAAAATTCCCCGGCGCCGCCGCCCGTGCCGGGGGTCTGGCGCCCGCAGCGGCCGCGAGCGGCATGGGGCTGCCGGCGAGGCGCGCGCCCCGGAGCCCGGGCGTCCTGCGGCTGCTCCCGCTGCCGCTGCTGCTGCTGTGCCCCGGCGCCTGCGGGGCCGCGGCTCCCGGCGAGGCGGAGGCGCCCGCGCCCGCGCCCGCGCCCACCCTCTATCTGTGGAAGACCGGTAAGTGGGACGGCGCTCCCCTTCTCCCCTCTGCACGGCCGGGCTCCGGGAGGGACCCCCGTGCTTCTCCATGGCCAGGGCGTGTGCGAGGCTCCTGAGATTTTTAAAAAAAAGTATGATTCGTATGCAGGAAGCAAATGAGGTCGCGTCCGATGCTAGTTGGAAAGAGAAACCTACCAACCAAGAGGCATTAGTGAGCCACCGGACAGATCTCAGCTCGCAGTTAGGAAGGACAGGCGGCCCGCGCCTTCGGTCGCGCAGCGTGTGTAACCTCTGGATTCCCCTTCCACTGGGAGTCTCTTAACTCTATTTCCAGCAACAAACAGTTTAACTCCCGCCTTTCAGTCTGTCTCGAGGCCGACTGTTTGCTCAGTGTCGTGACACAGATGGTTAGGGAACTGAATTTGTTCAAAGTGTAGCTTTGGGATGCGTGGGACACGTGGAAACCAGCCCCGCAGGAGCGGCTGACAGCCGAACGCAAACGGGGCTCCCACGAGCTCCCCGAGACCAGGGCAGAGCTTCCACTCCTAACGAGTGAATTGCAGGATTTTTAAGGTGCACGATTTTTAGGATGTTTAGGTTTAAACTTTTTCTGTCTGGGGAATTCTTTGGCTCTGTTTTCAACCGACCAACAAAAGCAGCAACTCCTTGCTCCTCTGAGCCTCCGGGCAAAGTGCTGACTAGAGGTCCTGGTGGGGCCGTGACAGGCAGGAAAACAATACCAAGTGAGGAGTTTCTACCCCCTCTCCAGCTGCTCCTTTCTCCTCTAAAGGACACTGAGAATTCTTCAGAGGACTCGGAACTTCTGGTGTTTATCGGAATAAAGTGAGAAACATAATTCCCGTGGCCTAGGGCTAGGGATGCATTCAGTCTCTGGGCAATGCCTAAGCGTTAAGAGGAGGGAGGAGAGAGGAGAGAGGAGGGAGCGTGTGCACGCATTCACCATGGGCTTGCAAACAAGTTAGAGAGTGAGTCTCTTTCTGTACTTCAGCTGTCTGGAGCCCTCTGCCACACAGACAGATCAGTCTACTCTACAGTTATACTGATATCCTGAATTTTTAAAGAAGTTACACCTATCCAGCTACAACTTAGTGAGATTGAACAGTTGACCACTAACTGATTTAAAGCTAATGTACATAATTTGCCTCACAGTGTTGCATGAGATATATGTATATACACACACAGACACACGCTGGTTTTTAGAAAAGTTCTTTGGATTAGTGTTAGCCGTTCTCGTTCGCACTTGCAGTTTACAGATCAGTTGATGAGTGGATATAGAGAAAATAAAATGAATTAATTTCAATTTAAAACAAAGAGTTGAAGATTTTCTCTAATTGAGCTAAAGCCATGATTTTACTTTTCAAAAGCTCAGTCATAGCAACAAACATGAATCAAACTATAATTTCCATTAAGTGGTATTATTTGGATGCTTGGTAAGAGCATCCCCAGGTAAGTGTTGGACAAAATAGTACTTGCCAGGTTGAAACTTGTGCTGTTAAAATAAGAGACAAGTGGTTATTCAGATAGAAGAAGAACCTAGGCAACATTCACTGTGCAGGAACTGAGGTGCCAATACCTGTCAACATAAATGTCACGGTGGGACCACAAGCCAATAAACAGTTTAAAATAGTGGAAAGCTGTCAGGAGCAAGGATATGGAGACCTTGGTTCCAGTAGCCATCTCAGCTCTTGCTAGCAGTAGGAGTGTTGGCAGTTTACTTAACTTTCAACCCTTAGTATTTTCAGCTGCTTATAAATATGGTGATACCTTCTCTAAATGTTCATAGCATTATGAAGAGCAAATGAGTTATGAGAAGTAATCTGTAAACTCCGCAGTTATATGCATGTTCAGATATAGATAAGCTAGTATGATGAAGATGAGCATGACATCTTTTATATGGTGATCCTTGGTTTGGTGAAAAAAAATGGCAAATTAAACTGGAGAGCAAAGTAATGACCTCTTTATTGCTTTTGAGAGGGAAAGGAGACTTTACCATATCTATAAAGGAATTGAGAGTAGTTATCTGAGGAACCAGGGGATATTTAAAGGGGAGAGATACATTGTAAATTAAAATGTAGAGATGACAGAATCATAAGTGCTCCCCATTTGATGAAAATAAAGACTCAGGAAGGAAATTGAGGAAGAAAATGAGTTGAGCTGGTCCAGGATATCTATTCCATTGGGATCAGCTTGGTCTTGGTACAGCAGATTATAGGGTGTCCCTTTCTTGGAGAGATCTTTGAAGTGATGTAGTGAAAGGTACACTGGATGAGAATCTGGGACAGACACTCTAACACTGTGTTTATCACCAACAAGCTGTAGGACATTGGCAAAGTCATTGAATGACTTTGGTTCTTGGTTTCCTATTTTGTAATATTTATTAACTAGAAACAATGATATCCAAAGGCCTTATCAGCCTGAACGTGCTTCAAATGTATCTACACATAAGCATATACATACACCATAAACATACATATATTCATAAATACACACCCATAGTGTATTGACATGTGTATATATATACAGATGTAGTATATACATGAGCATAATATATAAAGTTTCTGACACACAATATATAATGTATATTATATGAAAATCTAATGTATAATGTATATTATGTGAAAGTTTTATTAAGTCGACTGACAACAAAGAATTATTGAGGACTCACTGTGTGGCTTATATGAAGTCACTGTGTTAGTAGAAGCTGACTAGGATATTGTCATCCCTGCCCTCAAGAAACTCACAATTGAGTAATACTGTACATATACAACAATTACAACATGGCATACCATACTCATAAACAAAACACTATGAGAACAGAGAGGTTGTGTAGCGATAAAGGGGATGTGGAGGGTTTCAAAGAGGGGTTAATGTTGATCTGGATTTTGAAAGATAAGCTAGATTTTTTACTCGGGGAGGAACAGAATTCCATTCCAAGCAGAGGAAAGAGAGAAAATGAAAATGACAGGCATGACAATATTCCTGGGTCTTGGAAGTACTGTATGTAGCTCAAGTCCAGGATGTTTGATGGAAATGAATGGATTTAATGCCCATGAGGTGAGTTGGGGCCAGATTGTAAGCAAACCTGCAAACCATGGTGAAGATATTAGAGTTTAACCTACAAGCAGGTGGAAGCCATTGGAATCTTTGGGTAAATATTGACTTACTCTTTGCCCAGAATGGAGAGAGAGAAGGTAAGAGGCTAAAAGGTCAATAGGGAGAGAGACTGAGAGGCAAAGGGGAGCAAAACCATGACCATAGAAGTTATAGTGAAGGGTGAGTAGAAGAGGACCAAGGGTCACATTCTAGAAGTTTTAGCTGAGGTTTTAGAACACAGGGGGCACAGTTGTCTGCCAAGGAGAGGAGAAACTAAGGCCATCATGATCTCCGTCATGTCTGCACCCAGTTGGTTGAGATTTAAAGGGCTGCTTTGAGAGAGAAACTAGTGAAAGAGCTCGGGAACCTGTGGTCAGAACAGGTCCAAGGAGAATGGCAATAGGTCCTAAATGGAAGAAGATATTTTATGAAGGGGGTGGTGGCAAAACATATAAAAATAATTCTGAAAGGCTGGAAAGGGATTATGAAATATTTCAGAAAAGATCAAGGAAAAGGTGCGATAGTTAACAGTGTTTTGGGAAAGGACATTTTAAGTAGAGCGGTAGGGATATAAACTTGATTGAATAAAGATAGTGGAAAAGGTATATTATCAATAAAATTGAATAATGAAGTGGAATTTAAGTCTCTCCTCTACAGTGGGTTTATTTTTAACAGGGAAACCCAATAATATAGGATATTAAAATATTTATTAAATATAAAAGTTATGCAGGTCCTGGGTTCGGTTGCAGTCAGGGTATATGCGGGAGGCAACCAATAGATGTGTCTCTCTCCCATCAATGTTTCTCTCTCTTTCTCCCTTATATATATAAAAATTAAATGTTTCAACAGTTTTTCCCCAGTTATTTGAAAGGTAACTTTCAAGTTGCCTTTATGAGAATAATTGGAAAACATTATATGCACACTTTTATTATTGGAAGATGAATAATTAGTGTTACTGGTAAGTTACATTTTCACCTTTCAATATTCTAGAATATTGACTAATAATCATAATATTCAATAATAATTATGGCTAATTCACCTGGCAATTCCAAATTAACAGCATCAGTGCATGGAATAAAATGTGATTGACTTAACATGAGTCAGACAGAAAATAATGAATACATTCAACTTCTATCAATTTTTGTCATGGAGATATATTCAAAAAGTTCTTAATGAAGTAATTGAATTAATTTTTATAATAATGGGATTACATTGAAATTCAATAAATAGATACCTGCTAACCATTGTTCAGAATTCAGGTGGTGAGGGTATTTAAAGGTGTGAGTTTCTCTCAAGGAAATTATTTCTCATATTAAATGCTTCTGAAGTAGGTTCATTCAATACAAGATAATACTATTAATGACAACCGCTGTCTTTTACCTCCTTGAATGTGCATAAAATAATCCCCTGCTTCAATATAAATTAAAATAAGCGTTACCCTTTTTTTCTTTCATGTACTTGTACTAATATAAAATATTCTGCAATGTATGTGGAAAATTTTCAGTCCTTATCTTACTGTTCATTAATTAACAAAGGAGAGAGGGATGTCATTCCAGGTCGTAATAACAACAGTGTGGCATTAACCTAATAAAAGTGTTTTGCACTTCACTTGTGCTTACAGTTTTCCTTAATTTGGAATATGACACAGTTTGCTCATTAAATGAAGGCTGGGGATGGAGCAGAGTGGAAAGATTGTGGGCATCAGTGTCCTTATAATCCAGAGTAACATGGATAGAAATATATTCATGTTGCCTACAAAATTATTTCATCTCCCTGAATCTTCTTTTTCCTATCTCCAATATGGGTAAATAATATGTGTTCCATTGGGGTTTCCTGAGGATTAATTATGGTAACATGTAATGTACTAGTAGAGTGCTTGAGGCATATTAGACTTTAGTAAATGGTAGTTTTATTATTGCTGGTATTCTGATATAGAATACTATAGCTACTTAATTTTATGACCTGGAGCAAGTCCAGTAATGCGCATTAGCTTTCCCTAAAGCATCATTTTTTTTTGGTAAATGCACTAGCAATTACAAATTGGTACGGTTAGAGTGGGAGATACTCCAGCAAGTTATAGGGGGGCAGTGTGGCAGGATGCAAGAACACGGACCTCGGGACCAGACACACCAGTTTAAACCTTGCTGCTTCCTGACTGGTCAAGTTGCCTAAACTCTCTGACTTTGTTTTCTTACCTTAGAATGGTGACCGAAGTTCCGAAGTGAGAGGGCATTTGTGAAGTTTTAACAGGGAGTAAAGAGCAGGCATCTAGCACAAGGCCTTAAATATAGTAGACATTCCAAGATGTTTGTTCTCTTCACGTTCTTTGTCTTTTAATCTCCTAAATGACACAACTTGTAGGAATTAGACTGATCAAACACATTTATGTGTCTTCTCCAGCTAAGGGACACCATGGAAAACAAAACAAGTCTGGAAAGAAGTTATTTTATTATAGGCTTTTTTATTTTATTACTTTGGCACATATGTATACAGCGTGGACCAAAGACTATAAAAATCTTTTAAGCAGCGGATTCAGGATGAATTATTTTTTTAGAATTTTTTAAAACTGCATTTTGTTTTGTGTCTCAGGGTATTTCTCAAGAATCTGAAATTTCACATTCTTGCAATTAACATCGTCACATAGGCCTTCCAAGTTAAATTATTTTTTAGTAGAATTGTTTGTGGTTTACGCATTGTTTTGTTTTACTTGTTCAGTGATTATTTAAATAAACTTAAAAATGCCACAGTTTATGTCTTGTTTCCTACCCTTCTTTCTTAACATACATAATACAGTTAGTGATCAAAATTCATTAATTATTTGGATCAAAAAGTCAAATGTTCAGGTGGTTTTCTGAAGCTGTACTATCTCCATGGACTGTGGTAACTCAGGTCACTCGTTATGTAACTGTAGGTAGCTACTTGGTTTGCAAAATGATGGAAGCCCGAGTCAGGACTGGTATTAAGAGTGCTGTAGAGCAGCACACACCCAGACTTTTTCTATGTATTGTTGCCATATAAGAAACTGGCTGGATGTCGGTGGGATGAGATGCTGACATTCTGATTAGGGCGTTGGGGAAGTGTGGTGTGCTTCGAAACCTTTTAGGAGGCCACGGAGCCCCTCCTCTGACATAAGTTAGAATGGTGACACTGTGCAGGGGATCTCTCTGGAAAGTGGCAAGTGGAAGCCTCACAGTCTAGCAAATATATGGAACAGGCTCCCTTGGAATTAACATAAAGGCACATTAGAGTGGTCCTTAAGGAAGAAGCATTGAGGAAGAAGCAATGGGGAAAATACAGCTTTCCTATCACAAGAATATCACAGAGCATGAGTTAGAGGTGCTAATGAGTCATAAGGTAGAGATTTTTCCTAAGAGTTTTACTCTTGACATTGCAGAATGCATTAAAATGATGGATGAATGATGAAGTTGCTTTTAATCCCCAGGTACCCAAGCAAAAAGAAAAGTAATATTTAGAGGAAGTGATATAACAATTAAAAAACACATTGGGAAAGTGTGGGGGAAACATAGCAGAAACTATGTGAAATCATAATCTTTCTTTTATCGTTCTTATTGTTACCATATTATTATATTAACGTTATATCATGAGAAAAGAAATGAAATGAGGGGCAGATGTGAAAAAGCACAAATGTGCTCCTTTATATAGATAATAATTTTCAAATGACACATATAATAGAGCAATGTTCGAGTGGGAGGGGTGTCTTTGCCCAGGAGACATCAGAGAGATGGTCCACATGGAATTTACTGAGTGACATCAGTAAATTCAGGAGAGGCTATGCATCACTGCTAAAACTTGGGGAGAAAGTGAGGCATTATAAGAGAGCAGCACAACAAGGAGAGAAAAGAGAAAACAGGCAAATCATCTGCATTATTTTAAAGTTATATTTAATGTTCATACTTTATGATAGGTTTCACCCTAATGTACATTTTATGGTTTTGGACAAATATGTAACGACATGTATCCACCAATACATGCATCCACCATAAAGTGCCATACGGAGTAGTTTCAGTGACCTAAAAGGTCTCTGTGCTTCAGCGATTCATTCCTCCATCTCTCTCTCTCTTCCCCTAAATCCATGGTAACCACTCACCCTTTTTCTGTCTCCATATTTAAGCTTTCTCAAGAATGTCATGTAGTTGATATAATAAAGTATGTAGCATTTTCAGATTGGCTTCATTCACGTAGTAATTAGCATTTAAGTTTTCTCCATGCCTTTTACTGGCCTGATAGCTCATTTCTTTAATAATTGAATAATATTCCATTGTATGGATGTAGCACAATTTATCCGTCGTCCTGTTGAAGGTCATCTTTGTTGCTTCCAAGTTTTAGAAATTATGAGTAAAGCTGCTATAAACATACACAAGTAGGTTTTTGTGTGGACATAAGTTTTCAGCTCCATTGGGTAAATACCAAGGGACACGATCACTGGATCATATGTTAAGAGTATGCTTAGCTTTGTAAGGAACTACCAAACTGTCCTCCAAAGTGGAGGTATCATTTTCATTCCCACCAGCAGTGAATGAAAGCTCCTGGTGCTCCACATCCTCGCCGGTGTTTTGAATTTTTGCTATTTTAATAGGTGTGTGTGCTTGTATCTCATTGTTGTTTTATTTTGCTATTCCTAATGACCTAAGATGCTGAGCATCATCTTTTCATCTACTTACTTGTCATTCATATGTCTTCTCTGGTGAGGGATCTGCATTCTTTCTATAACATGAAGAAGAGTAGCCAGAGTGGGTATAACTTATGCGACAATCTGAAGTCTCAATCCAGACTGGGCTGCACATGCTATACTTCTTGTTGCCCTGATGATATGACCCACACTAAAGACAATTGTTTCATAAAGAGAAGACACTCATGGAAGTTAAGTAAAGAATAAAGAATAAGTGGAGATGGGTCTAAACTTTGTCTAGTTTGTTCCACCTTGAGGGGAACACCTTGGGAGAGAGTTTGGGAGTGATGAACAGTACCTTGAAATGAAAGAAAATGGTCTGCTATAATAAAGGTTAAATAGAACTTGCAAACTTGTGAGATTTTCAAGTGCACAATACACGTGCTGTATTGCTAGCCGACTGTGGTGTGGTTGATAAATCTTGTAGTTGTATTTGCACTTCTCCTTGCTCTTGCTTGGAGGAAGCCATGGGCTGGTATGAGACTGAGCTCCAGTATCCTCCTGAACTTCTGGGAAGCTGTGGAGGTCCACTGTCCTGAACCCCTAGTAAGCTGACCTGGGCGCCGAGTTGTCAAGGCATCCTGCTGCTTAGATTGTTCCCACAGAGCTCCCAGTAGACACCAAGTGTTGAGCACACCCAGAATGGTGGTAGCAGAACAGTGACTCAGAAGTGGGTAGTTTGTGTGTGTACATAGGGGTCAAAATACAAGATAGTATGGAATTAGCTAACCTAGAGCTATAGAGCGAGCTTGATGGAAAATTAATTTTCCCAAGCAAATGTATTAGGTACAAGGCATTGACTTTGTAGTTGGAATAATTTAATTTATGGTATATGGCCAATGCAGGGATTTCTGATTGTGCCACACATTCTGGATTAAAAGTTATCCCTTGGATTATAATAGCAGTAGCATAACAGGACATTCTGAGTATTGTAGATGGATGTGTTTGCAAGTATGTTCTGTAATGTGTCTGCTGAAGAATGGCATCAGAACACAGATAGTGCTTATTTGAGTTGCACTATTTAAAGAGTATTTTTGCTTTCTCTACTAAAATCTGAGAGTGCAACTGTAAGTGGCAGGGGGTCCACTGCATTCAGGTACTTCTCCTTGACAGTGAAAGAGATTAGTTGCAAAGAATTGAACCCATGGCTTGAAATGCAAGAAGCAATAATTGCAAAGTAGTTAAATAAATATTTGTGTACATCTGCATGCATTTAATAAATAATATGAGATGTTCAAGAATAAAATTTTGACTGAGACAGAATGGCCTAATTTTGTAATTTATTAAGCATAAGATCTGTAAACTCTCATTGTCTCTTGTCCCTCAACCATACCATAGGTCCGATATTAGTATCTACCTCTCCAGTTTATTTTATAGATAACTTGAGATAAGCCTAGAGACCACTTAGGTGGTGCCTGGCATGTGTCAGTGCTCAGTCAGTGTTATCTCTTAGTGTGATCCTGGTGTGAGCTGTGGGTGCCTCCTCTCTGGGCCTGAGGTGGTCTCCTGTGTCTGCCTACATCTCCTTGATAATTCCTTTTTAAAGCTGCTTATGCCTCTCAAACTTCTCAGCCTCCCACACTGCTCTTTCTTCCACCTGCTGTCAGAGCTGACAGCCCAGTTGCACAGCCCTCAGCTTTGCTCCTTTGAGAGTTGTTCAAAGTGTTGTTTTAAAACACAGAGACATTCTACCTTAGTGTTTTATTTTTCTTTGTGATTGTGCATATCTTTGCCACGCAGGAAATACCGGAGGTGTGACTTTCTAAGTGGGATTGTACATTACAAAATTCCTTTGTGTGGAAACACCTAAAAATATTCTTGACAAGACTTTTGTGGCCTGTGATGCTATGAATGAAAGGGTGTAGGAAGTCTACAATGATCTCCCAAAGTCCCATTTCCTTTCCTTAAAGTAGATCTCTCTCTCTCTTTTTCTCTCTCCCTGTATATATATGTATATGTACCTGTTATGTATGTACTATGTATATATATTTGCACATGTCATATATATGATCTGCATATATATATACATATGTCCTATATATATAAACATCCTTATGTACACATCTCAATATATGTGGTTCCAAATCTTCTGAAGGATACTAAAATGTTTCTTAACTTGGAGGAGAGATAGTTACTTAATTGTTTCATGCCCATTAGAAACTATTTGTACATTCTCTAAAATGTATATAGCATTGGCAAACTGATGATAGAATTACAATAGTAAATTTTTTTATTTATTTTTTAAATATATCTTTATTGATTTCAGAGAGAGGAAAGGAGAGGGAGAGAGAGAGAGAGAAACATCAACGACAAGAGAGTCATTGATCGGCTGCAGCCCGCAACCCGGGCATATGCCCTGACCGGGAATCAAACCCTGATCACCTGGATCCTAGGTAAACGCTCAACCGCTGAGCCACGCCCAGCCAGACTACAATAGTAATTTAATACGCCATGGCCAGCATACTCACACACATTTATTTATCTAGATACATAAATACATAAAACATACATGCACATGCAAATAGCACAATCATTTATGACTAAATTACTACACAGGACTTCATAACTTACCTGGTATTGCGGAAATTATTATACCTCCTCAAATATGTTTTAAATTTGGTATTTATAGTGGTGACTTTAAAAAATATGTGCAAGTATGAATACTGAGCAATGTCTTCAAACTACAGTGTTGGCACAAATTTCCAAGAAGTACTTTTTTCCTAAGAGCATCTGCCTGCCAGCATATCAATGAATATCATTTATATAAAATATTACTTGTAAATATTTTATGTTGATGATGACATTAAGGCAGGACTGGTAACAAAACTGGTGAAATAATATGGATTCACTATTTTTTGTGTGTGTATAATAATGTCTATATATTTTCTTATAAAAATAAAGTTCATTCAGGGCCACTGCATTCAGTTTGTGTAGATCAGGTTCGATTAAGCAAAACTTGCAGGCACTTAGTGCCTATTTTATGCCAAGTTCTGTGCTTGGTACTGGGAAGCAAACATGAATATTATATGGACCCATCCCTCCCAAGTTCCCTATTGTGTAAATAAGTAATTCTTGTCTAGCGAACTGCTTGTAAAAACGGAAGCATATAGCCCTTGTCAGTGTGGCTCAGTGGTTGAGCATCATTCCATGCACCAAAAGGTTGCCGGTTTGAGTTCTAGTCAAGGCACATGCCCAGGTTTCGAGACTGATCCCCAATTGGGGTGCATGCAGGAGGCAACGGATCGATGTTTCTCTCTCAGATTGATGTTTCTCTCTCCCCCTTTTCCTCTCCCTTCCTCTCTCTCTAAAATCAATAAAAACTTTTTTTTAAAAAAAGAAGCATATGCATATACACATACAAGAACAGAGAAGGGGCGATTATCTTGCAGAAGGAGATAGGAAAGGGAAGATTTCATAAAACACAAGTTTGAACAATAAACAGTTTATAAAATGGACAAAGGGAGAATTCCAGGCAGAGAGGAGCAATTGGGAAGGAGTTAAATGACATGCATGTCCAGGGACAGCAAGTTCTGAGACATAAAAGGCAGGGAATGAGTTGGGGTGGGAAGAAGGGAGTGTGAGGACCACACAGAATCAGCCACAACCAGGAGCCTGGCCTTGGTTTGCTGTTGTTCGATTTATGGAATCTGGGAGCCCAAGTCTATTTGGATTGATACAGTATTACCAAGAATAAAAGAATATGTTTGCAAATGTTAAGTCATAGGTGAATTCATGAATTTTAGAAGATTCTTAATTGTATAAATGAACTATTTTATTTCTCCTTACAAACTGTCTATGAGAAATGCTACCTTTAGTTAAAGCTAATTAAACATATTTATTTCAATAGTGGGGTATCCTTTCTGGCTTTTGTATATAAGGGTGATTTAATATTTTATTTTTTCCTCTATAGTTTTGATTAGACCAATATTGAAATGAATAAGCCTTAAATCTGTGTGCTCTTTCTCCGTTGGGGTCAGTGACAGGGAATATAAATGAGTGATGTGGACCAGGCCTAGTGTAAAAGTTGGTTGTACTAACTTGTCTGTGTGGACTGGGTTAATTAAAGAGTCAACACCACTCCTCTACCCTGCTGTGGGTGTATTACCTGCCATCATTTAGAGAGGGGGTCCAACTGAAAAAACAGTCTCAAAAGGAACAACACCGTTGACCACATACAATATCTAGTGAGCCAAAGTTAGATTACGGGGTACTAGTTTACAACCTTTGCCTTTGGCAATCATATCAGGTCTTTTAAAAAATCTGAAGCTTAAATATAGGGGCAGAAAAGATATTTAAAATACTTTTTTGAGTTTTAGGGAGTGACTCCATGAGAATATGTGTAACATCAAAATCAAATTAAAGTGTCTGCACAGCCCTGTTTCCAGCCAACAACAGTCCCCTCCACTTCTCTACACTCTGGGCTCCATTAGTTCTCATTAGCTAAGGGGCCCTGTGGAATGAGGGGAGCTGGGGGCGAGGCATCACAGAAGGGCAGTGCCCAAAGATCCTGGGGTTCATTCTACAAAACAGCTTCTGACGGTCTGCAGTGGTGACTCCACATCTCTAATGGGCGAGTCATCGAAATGGGTTTGGATTTATGGAGTCAGATAATTCACAAGGAAAGCTGTGGCTGCCGCCAAGGAAAATTTCTCTCCCTGTCTCTTACTGCAAGATTTAGTGTAACTTCTTCAGTTCCCTTGGCTTGTTTTATAAGGGAACTGGCTTTGAGCTGCTTCCGCTGGGAAATGCCACAAGGAGAGAATAAATATTCTAGTGCGACGGGGTGGCCTCTCAGCCTTGGCTGGTCAAGCGCCACTCCACCGCGAACAGCCTGACGTCCCACAGCGTGATGACAGTTTCAGAGCTTTCAAGTTCATTCTCCTCAGAGTTATTCTCTATCATGACAGAGTCATCTGCAGGTAAATTAACTTGGTCCTTTAATGCAAGTGTGAAAGTTGGAGGACAAGGCGATTCTTGCACCACGTCCTGATACATAAGATGGCTCTGCTTTGTTGGCCGTATGCAGAATATTGGAATTGCTATCACAGACCTAGTTTTTAACAGCTTTTGGGATATAATTTAGATACCACGCAATTCACCTGTTTAAAGTGTACAATCCAGTGGCTTTTAGTATATTCACACAATTGTGCACCCTGATCACAATCAATTTTAGATCGCTTTTATTACTCCAGAAAGAAATCATGAACCCCTTCGCCATCACCCCAAACGCCCATTCCTCCCTGTCAGGCCCAGCCCTAGGCAAATACTAACCTACTTTCGTCTTGTAGATTAGCCTATTCTGGACATTTATATAAATGAGTCATGCCGCGTATATACTCTTTTGTGACTGGATTCTTTTATTTAGCATGTTTTCAAGGTTCATTCACCTTGTAGCATGTATCAGTACACCCCATTCCTTTTTACTGCTGAATAATATTCCATTGTAGGGATAGGCCACATTTTATTTATTCATTCATCAGCTGATGAAAATTTGAGTTTCCACTTTTTGGCTATAATGTATAATGCTGCTTTGAACATTTGTATATAAAGTTTTGTATATTTTCACTTCTCTTTGCTAGGTCTTGGGGTGACTATGTTTAATCTTAAGGAAATGCCAGAATTTCAAGGACTCTTAAGGAACTGCCAGACTGAGCCATATTTTTTGGCACAGCATAATATACATTGTGTCTTCTGGGAACTTCAGTGATGATGTAGTTGTCATATGAAAAAAATACATTAAAGTTCCAATAAGGATAAACTTGTATAATTAGAAGGTAAGTAGTAGAAAATATAGAAAAGTGCTTTAGGGGACCTAGTTCAAAGAATTAAAGCACATTTAGGAGAAAATGTGCTGAAGTAGTCGTGAGCACACTTGATAGTACCTGGAAGAAACTCCTTTTGGGTTTTTAATCTGCTCATATAGTGAAGGCCTCAATAAAGAGAAAAAAGCAAAGTTGTTGAGGTGAGCATGCTGTGATGACTTAAAGAGAGGATGACTTAACATGTGTTTAAAATGAACAGGGAAATCGAAGTGAGACTAAGGAAAAATGTAAAATGTTAGTGCACTTTAGAAGTTGCCCATCAGAAGTTGTGAAAGCACAGCTCAGCGAATGTAACGGCAGCGCCCGCTTGTGTTCTCCTGGTGACCCGCGTTCGCCGAGCACGCGTGTTCTTTCGCGGGGTTCTCACGACTCCTTCCCGCATAGGGCAGCAGGTAGTGCTCTTTGCCCCTGATGAGAGCACACTCAGGTGCCCGAGGTCAGCTGATTGGACCTGAACCACACTTTTACTCGACGACTAGCAGCCAGGGCCATGGTCTGGTTTCCTTTATGCTACGGCATTTGCAAAAATAATAATGTTATACAAAACACTGGAAAAGATATTCCTGGCATTTTAGAAGCAAAGGTTGAAGAAGCACAGGTTAGGGGAAGTAATCTTCGCCAGTGTGAAAAGTAAGCTGAAAACACTTAAATGAGCACAATATGCTATAAATAATAGGCAGTGACAGAAACTTAGGTTTAATACTTCAGACAAGCTTAGGGAAATACGATAAATGATTACACATCTGTGTTTTGATGTTTCATCTATTCAGTGTCTTAACTGAGCATTCGACAGGGTTCTTGAGATTTTAACATTTATTTTCAGAGCTATCTCCAATTTGTGACATAGAATAATAATATATTTAATCTAAACGATTCATTGCCCTATAATCGAATGGAAACATATGCTCGTATTTTTTCATGATGCAATGAATCTTAACATAGAAAAATACAAAGGGCTGCTTCAAGTCATAACTCAGTATTTAGTTTCAGTAAATTGATGCTATCACTTAAAAAAAAAAAAGTAATGTAGATTTAAACTGGATTTTCTTGACAGTTTAACACAGGGATTTATACTGAGCACCATACAACAAAAAATCCTAAATTCCACTTTACATTTCCCAAAATACCCCATAGAGCTGCTTCCTCTCCCTCCCCTATCCCCCTTAAACATAATAATCTCCTTTACCTCTCTTATGCAGTCTCAGGCTTCATTCACTCTCTTTCACACCCTCTTTACTACTAAGCTCTTCCTGCTCTTTCAGCCTTACCTTCCATGTCTGACCACCTGTGTTGTGTTTGGATACAATATGCAATCTACCTTTAATTTCAGGGAATCATTTTCCAAATAACTAAACTGATAGAATTTCTTGAGTAGGACTATTATTGACAATAGAAATGCTGACTTTTGCAGTGTGCTGTACAGGGAGACTTGAGTTCCAGCTGTAGTTTCCATTTTCTTTTCTTCCCTGAAAGAGACAAAGTGAAAACCTTGTTTACAGGCAGCCAAACTATGATAATATTCAGTGTAGACTGCTGTATGTGATACAGCTGTGAAACGAGCTAGAATTTATTATTGAAAGTAGAAGAGCTAGTGTAAATTTATTCAAATGAAATCCTTTGCAAACGTTACAGTAAATAGGCTTTGGAAACATTCTCATTCTGTCTCTTGTACTTTAAAAATGACTTTTCTCAAGATACTACATCTCTAAGAGCATGTGATGAAAGAGATGAAAATTAGGATTGTCAGTATTCAATGATTTATGTGGTAGGTTTCTCCTCCCACCAGTGCAATGGGATTTTTAATTTGAATTCAGATCTATGCTTGTCTCTTCCTAAATATCGGCACAATATCAAAAGTTCCTCTTGATGGAGTAGACTAGCTACTCCTAAGTGCATCCTCAGCACACTGTAGGACTATTTTACTCCTTACGTAGATGTTACAATTCTACCCCAGATAGCATTTTACTCCAGAGGAAAAGTTGGAGTATTCTTTCCATTTTGAAGGTTTTTATAAAACTTTAGTACATGCATATCCTCATTTTAAGTTGTTTTTCGTGTGTGTGTGTGTGTGTGTGTGCTCACACACCCATTTGATTAATTCTGTTGGCCATTGCACACAGGAAATTTGGTATCTTAAAGTCTGCCTAATGGACAAAAGAGACATTATACACAAATCACCAAGTTTTAAAATATTATAAACCAATAAAATGCAGTTAACACTAAGATCATACTGCACATAATTTAATCTGTAGTTTATTGTGATGCATAAATGTCTTCAGAAGGCTGAAGTGCACCAGAGTCTTCATTATGAACAAAAATTTATTGATGCAATAGAATTGTGAGGAAGTTCTGCAAGAAATGTCTGGTTGGTAAGATGATTAATTAAGTCATATTGGAAGAGTCTGTTAGTCTTTCTCGTTTATTTGTGTAGTTTTGAAGCATATTTAAAAGTATTAGTATTTTTCTGAATGACTTTTGACATCCAAGAATGTAGAGACCCATGTCATTCTACTCACATCCATACCTTTTGAGTGTTGAAATTAAACCTTTCTAAGGGGATGCTAATATCTTTAATGATTTTGCCTATATGTACGTGTGTGTAGGGCTTATCTTATTTTTGCATAATATTAATGCATCTGGAATGGAAAGATAAATTTGAAATGAAGACAAAGTTTGATATTTTATTTTTCAAGCATAGTTATTCCCCTCGCCTTCCCTGCTTTAATTTGTTACGGACGTATTAGTGATATCAGCATGAGCTGTGGTGCCCCCTGAGCTGCTTTACTTACTGCCCACACATTTTCCTGACCTCTGGGCCAGATCCTCTTCTAGCTCTTGGGAAATACAGACACATGGGCCCGGTTCCCTGGTCACTGATGAGCTCCTATCTTTGAAGGAGATGCAGGTCCATAACCATAAATCAGTGTAATGGAGGCTATGGAGGACATTGAAGTGTTTTAAGGACACTGAAGAGGGAGTGATCGATTCATCCAGGCTGGGAAAGGGCAAGGACCAGGAAAGGCCTGCCAGAGGTGTTGACAAGTTATGTTGGGTTTGAAAGCGTGAGCAAAAATCTGGGAGATGAGAGATGACGGGATGCACACGGTAAAGGCACAAAGGTGTGAATTAACTATCTAAATGGCTTTTGTATTCTGAATAGCTCTCTCCCTGCTTCGGAACCCTACAGCAACTCCCTAGGGTTTCCTCAGCGACCTCAGCAACCCCTGTCAGTGTTACCTATTGTCCTCTGTAACCCTGCCAGCTTTAGGAAACAGCCAGTTTCTGCCTGATTTCTCCTTCCCTGTTCAGTCTTCTTGTAAGGCTTCTGTGGGATTGTCAAGCCCACTCTTCCCAGATCCCCAACCTCACCGTGAGCCCAGAAATATCAAATCACTGAAATTGGATATTAGACACAACTTGCAGCTATATTTACCCTGAACCTTGTATGATTACCATTTATGCTCAGATACGTATGAGACCCATTTTTGGGCTTTAATGGGAAAACCAATGGAAATCTATTTATGAGACTTGTGCTGTTAGTATCTCTGTTAGACCCGGGAATTCAGCAAGTAAAGAAGTTCCATATTTAGTTCATTTGCATTTAAGAAACGCCTTAGCTCTGTCTTACTTGATGATATAATGGTGCTTACTGTAATTTTTAGCGTGGTTAATTCTAATCGCTCCTCTTCACATGAAATATAATTTGCTGTACTCACAAACCTGTGAAAATCTTCCTTTTGTAAGTGGGCTATGTTTTCTTACACTAAGGGGCAACCGCAGAAAGGGAGGGATAGTTGGGTAGTAAAATGTAATATCTTCTTTGACGTTCCTGGGACCCAGGCGATAGACAGCCATCACTCTGAGAGAAGGCTACAGATTTAAAAATTGCCCTCTGCCAAGACTCAGCTCAATACCACTTCCTCTGTGAAGCTTTTGTGATCTCCCTGCCTGGTCTGTGGTACCCCTTGACTGACAATACTTCATTTTCTTTTTTTGGCTCCCGCATGTGTGTAATATGTGCCTCTGCCATAATACCTGAATCTTTTTTTGTACTTTCTTGATTCTGTGCCCCTTACTCTTACTATTAAAATATAAATTCCTTTAGGCAGAGGCTATGTTAGTCACCTTTGTGCCTCAGCGTCTATCACGTATTAGATGCCAATACATGGTTGACGAATGAATAAATTACCAAACCGTATTTTAGATTACATAATTTTATATCATGTTATTTTGCTTCATAACATTCATGATAATTTTCTTATTTTACTAAATATCCTTAGAAAATTTGATACCTTTTAATGGAGTATATTTTCTATTATGTAATACTAGTCATTCAGGTTGTTTCTTTTTTTATTATGGAAAAAATGATGTGAATTATATTGTTGTAGTTATATCTTTTTGCACATTTCTAAGAGTTTTTTTATGATGCATTCCTAGAAAGGCAGCTGTGCATTTTAAGGGTTGGCCATTTTTAAGATGCTTGACACCGATTGTCAAATTATTATACCCACCAGAGGGAATGAGGGTGCATATTCCACATGACCTAAACTGGGCCTAAAGGGCGTAAAGGTCAGAGCTTTTGCCAATATGACAAATCTCAAGTCTTCTATCTCAGTATTATTAATTTTTAAGTTATAACTTTTAGATGTGATTAAAAATAGACTTTTCTGTTTGTTGTATAGTTGGGGCTTTTTGTTATTGTTTGGTTTACTTGTTTTTTTTGTCTCTTTCTAAGAGGATGAGGCTGGGGCTGGAGGTGCCCAGTCTGGCATCATCAGAACAGCCCAGGATGGAGAAGGAGACTTCTGATTAGCTGTGTATGGATAGAGGGGTGGGTAGGTGGGGAGCAGTGAGGGGCCCTTTGGGGTACTTGGGACAGAAGAACAATGGGGACATTTAGATGACAGGCACAGGGTGGGTATCAGTAGTGCTCTGACAGTGTTTTGTTTATCGGTTATCATTCATTTGGGCATTACTTAATTTAGAATTATTCATTCTAGTTGAGAACTGTGAAAATAGGCTCTAAAAGTTAGCCTTGCAGGAGACTAACCCTTTTTTCTCTCTTGGCAAGGACAAAAAATAAAAAATAAAAAATTCAGGCTTATGTATTGTAATTGTATCAAAATATCCATTGATTTAGAACTTGTGTCAGGTGACCTTTTTTACAGAGAGTAAACTGCTCAGACTGATCCTTAGGTGTTATAAATCTTTTCCTGATAAATAAAAAGCATACTGAATTAATTTCCAATCATAAATTAATGCTGTGAATAATTCAGATCCACATTTACATGGTTGATTCAAAATAAGTTTGGGTTTGGATGGGGCTAAAAATTGCAATATTTAATGTTATTCCAATTTGGTTTACAGTTACATAAATATTCGAATGAAAAAGATGATAAAATCAGTAACTGGCTTATACCTTTCTTTTATTATTTTTCCATATCATCTATATAAGTACCGCGCGCTAACCAATTGTGCAAGTGGAGTTCCCATATCATCTATAAATGTAAGAAAGCAGGCTTTTACTTGATTCAAAATATAGTAAATAATTATGGTCCCTCTTGATACACAAAATAAGTATGTGGGGATAGCTGTCTCTTAAATACATATTTCAGGCTGTTATCCTAATTGCCAGTTTGGAATATTTATGTAAATAAGATCCGGGTACAGATCCTAGTACCAGGCTTGTGTCATGTGATCACTGTGGCATCCACCCATTTGGCCACCACCAATTACCAGGTGCAATTTAGAAGGCCTGAAATTATAGCAGGTTCTACACATTTTCCTTAGCAAAATGCAAAAGATGCACGTAGGGACCATTGCTTTTATCAAAAAGCTTCAGAATATGAAGGCAGCTAGTAGTGGCTGCTGGGGTCTATGTCATATCAACATAAAACAAAACAAATTAGAAGCCCCTGGAAGGAGAGGGTGTGTGAGAAAGTGAGAATGGGAACAAGAGCAAGACAGACAGAGAAAGAGAGAGGCAGAGGGGAGAGGGAGGGAAGAAGATGAATTGATTTCAGTCTATAAAAACAATCATGCTGCATTGACTATTTTGTGCAGGTGAGGAATTATGCTGGAGGTCTTAGATAGCAGCAGAGAAGAGACAAAGTTCCAAGGCTGTTGCGTGAGAAAAGTAGAAAGCTTAAGGCACAAATATGCAGTCCCCTTGGGGGCTGGCATCTGTATTCTCTTAGCTGCATACTGAACACCTCTGCTCACCACCCAGGCCCCAGGAGCCTTACCCCGAGGTTCTGAACAACAGCAGCCATTTCTGAACTCTGTGCTAAAATGGAAGTCTCCTATTTATAAACCCTAATAAGTTTATTCTTAACCATTTATTTGGGAAGATGAACTGTATAGTTCCAAAAGCTCTATATTTTGCACATTGAGTGTTTTAATTCTGGCTGACTTACTTTTAATATGGAAGGAGATTTGACTTGGGGTGGTAAACACTCAATACTATATATAGATGATATATTGTAGAATTGTACCCCTGAAACCTATATAATTTCATTAACCAATATCATCCCAATAAATTCAATTAAAATGTTCAGTTTAGATTTAACATAACTTTTTAAATTAACTTAGGAAACTTTTCTATTTAGATATACTTTAAAAAATTTTTCCTGAAATAAAAATATCGTATTTGTGGAATTTATTGCATAAATTGAAGTTTGAACGTAATTAAAAATAAACGCTTTTAAAAATGTGAAGTAGAGTTACAATCCCTCACCTGTAGAATGCTGGTTAGCACTGTGAGGAAGACAAAGGTAAATATTTAGCTGATCATAGGGCATTAAATAGATTCTGCTTTGCTTACATAAGTGAAATGTGCTTTAGCTCTCACAGAGAAAGCCAGAAAAGTGTGACAGTGAGAACTGCTTTTGATTTTTGAATGAAGGTCAAAATAAAAATAAAGAAATCCATCACTGAACAGTTTGCCATTTGCCCTTGCAAACATTTGAAATCATCTAGTAAGGCAAATATAATTCATATGATTCTTTCAAAAATAGATATATTAGTTACAGTTAAAACAAGTGAAAGTTTAAGACATTATGTTGTAACTGCATCGTATGTTTAGAATAGGGATACATAAATGATGTTGAATATAAGTAGATTACAACCATTTCTAAATAAAATTATTGTGGTGTTTGATATTTCAGTTATTTAAAATTGAATATGATTGTAAATTTGTCTTAAAGTTGAAATTGCTATGATTTCTTTTACATTATAAGTTTACTGACATTTCTCCTTTCTAAACGATATAATCAAATGTGACTCCATAAAAGTTATCAACAGATCTTTTCATCTGTGCATGACCTAAGGAAATTATGTCCTCTAAAGAAGATTTAGAGAGATGTTAGAAGATTTTTTTCCTTATTTAAAAAAAAATCCTCACCCAAGGATATGTTTAGAGAGGAGAAGGGAGAGAGAGAGAGAAACATTGATTGATTGCCTCCTGCACGCACCCTGACCGGGGATCGAACCCGCAACCTGGGTGTGTGCCCTGACCAGGAAATGGACCCAGCACCTTTTGGTGTACAGGCCGATGCTCCAGCCAACTGAACCAGCCAGCCCGGACTATAAGATTTCTTTAAGTAGAATGTTATGCACAATATAGAGACCATAAAACCCTGTGGAGATTTCATTTCTGTGTATTTTTGTCTGAAAACATTGCACTGACAACATAAAAAATTGTAACCACAGCAAAATGCCAAGTGTATAAACAAAAGGTGATGTTGTCACATTTTGGGGCTTCTTCTATAGGTGCTAGGAATAATAAATACAGCATAATGTTTCAATTAATATTTCAATGACTGCGGGATCAATCACCAGGATACAGAAAAGAGTCTCCATTTCCTTCAAATTCCTTTTGGAATGAGAAGAAAGCTCAATATATTATTGCAGTGGGAACATGAATGGAGACGTCTTCAGAGGCAAGTAACAGGAGGAAGTCTGAACGTTTGGATCAAAGGTTAGGAGACTTGAGGACATGAGGACAAGGACAGGCAGGCAGTGGCCTAAGGTGACTAGACATAGGCTCTGGCAGAATTACCACCCTCGGCAGAAAACCAGTGTGGGGGATTCAACTCCCAGAACGGGGGGAAAGTATGAGGGCTCTAGGATAGTGAGCAAAGGAAAACATCCATTACCAGAATTAATGCTCACTCGGTGGAGTCCCCAAATCTGAGTAGATCCTCTATTACCTTTTCCCCACCCAGTTGAATGATCCTAGAACCAGGGTGGGCTCACACCTGCAGATGGGGACTGAGAGGCCCCGGGAGTGGGGACTGAATGGTACCAGGCAGTTCATTAAATCAGTGGAAGTGTGTAAAACTCAGTCACAATATTTAATGCATTAAAGGTGGTATAAGTCTGGTTTTCATTTCCTTTGAGAAAGATATTACCCTTAATCATTAGCTAGGAATTGAAGTTCACATGGTGTTATAAAGGATATAATTGATCAGCCGTAAGCATTGTTTTGGTTAATTTAAGCTGTGCAGACTGAAACACCGTGTATTGACCTTTGTGTGGAGTGTTTAATCTCCAAAAGCATTTGAAGTAACCTGTATTTCACTTGTGTTGCGTTTGAAGTTTATACTTTGACAAGGCCTCGGGTACACAGGTGGCATTTCTCAAACTTGTGTGTGCATCAGAAGCATGTGAGACTGTTCAGACCGCACATCCCCATTGCAAACTCCAAGATTTTTAATTCAGTAATACAGTGGTGAGGCCAGGGCATTCACATTGACATGAAATCCCTGGGTGATGATGATGCCAAGTACTATGTCTGCATCAATGTTGGAGGAACTTAAGCCCTAGGAACTGTGATCTGGGGGAGGAAAGAGATTTTGAAGGGCTCCTTAGGTGTGGAACAAGGGAGTGAGACAGTTGAGGATTCCTGTTCTCTTAAAAACAAATTTCCGCCTCGGGAAAGGAAAGCTCATTGTTGGAGACTAAAATGTTTTGTAAAGAGCACAGAGAGGTGTCTTTGTGGTTACAGATAGTTACCATTATGAAATAGGCCGAAAAGCTGTCAATACTAAAAACTTTAAAAACCATACTGAACTGAGGGATCTCAGAGGGAAGGCGGGGGTGGGGGAGTGGGTGGGGAGAGATTAGTCAAAGACTTTATATGCTTATAAGCATAAGCCATGGACACAGACATTGGTATGGGGAAGGCCTGGGGGAAGGGTGGATGCAGGGTGGAGGGAATCAATGTGGGGGGAGAGGGGACATCTGTAATACTTTCAACAATGAAGATAAAAAAATACTGAAATACTGCCTGTGAAATGAGAAATGTTCATTTCGTAAAAATAACACTGGAATCGTTTATGTGAAGTGATTTAAATGTATTCCTGATAACTATGCAGTGTGAGAATATGCATGTATATTCTTAAATATGTATCACTGCAATTTTGTAGTAAGTTTTGCCTAATTAGAACAATATACTATATGCATAATATAACCAACTTAAAATTACTGCTCTTGAGCAAAGTAGAAAAACATGATTATAACTTCCTTATTTCTTGTGATTACTTTTGTCATTGTTCCATATTTTTTAAATTGTTTTTGTACTTTGATTTTTCCCCCACTCACTTTCCTAAATCTAAATAGAATTTTCTTATTTTTTTCCCAATTCTTTGGGGAAATCTTTTATAAATTTGAAGTTATATATGTTAAACTATTATATGGATGCATGTGATTATTTAAAAATATAACTCAGTAATGTACACAACATTAATTTGGAACCCATGATATTTTGAGGTGCTGTGAAAGTTCTGAACTCAGATGCACCTGGTTTAAAATCCTGTTTTTGGTGATCTCTAGCATTGTTACCTTGGACAAGTTTCTTAAGCTCATTATGCCTCAATTCACTCATCTGTACATCACAGGTTTTCTGTCCGAATTCGGTGCAATGATGCATGTGAAAGACTTACTGTGGCCCTTGGAAAAGAACAGATCTCAGTTGAAAGAAAAAAAGGCAATGAGTCAGTATAGACACCTAGTATGACAGCCAGCAATATAGGGTCTGAACTGCTGCAGGACCATGGGCTCGTCCCGAGACTCTGTGGTCCTTAACCATGGGCCAGCACATGTCCTGCTCACTCCTTTGCCTTGGTCCCTGGCTCTTCTCTTTGTGGTCTAGGTACACAAGTGGAGCCAGCATCTTACACTCCAGTGGGTCAGTTAACCATCTACAAAAGATTTTCATGTCTCCAACCAGGCACACGAGAGCTTCATTCTATGTTATTTTTATTATTATTATTTTAAATATATCTTTATTGATTTCAGAGAGAGGAAAGGGGGGGGGAGAGAGAGGCAGAAACATCAATGATGAGAGAGTCATTGATCAAGCCCACAACCGGGCATGTGCCCTGACCGGGAATCGAACCCCTATCACCTGGATCCCAGGTCGACGCTCAACTGCTGAGCCACACCCGACTGGGCTCTATGTTATTTTTATATATGTGCACTAGAGTATCAAAATCTTCAATTCTGCTGCTTCATTGTGCAATCTTGAGCTTCAACAATTGTTAAGAAATAATACGGATTTTTCTCTATATTCACATCCAGCTCTTAAAATCTCTAATTTGTAATGTTTTCCTCAAGTAACAAACACTCTTTTTTTGTGGCACACCAATTTGAATCTAGTTTTGTATATAATGAATAATTATTAAGTGAATAACAATTTTTAATATGCATAGGGACTTTTAAAATGAGAGACAAAACCCAAAATTATGCTCAGTTCTTTTACTGCTGATGAACCATACAGTTGAATGTCTTAGGATGACAGCCAGGAATAGTATCTAAGGTGTAAGTGCATTTATACTGTAGGCATACTTATTTAGAAAGATTCATGAAGCCTCTTAGAATAAAAAAAATAATTATTTTCTAATTAAATTTATTGTTAGTTCCCCTTGTTATGCAAAATGGAATAGCTTTATTAACTGAGCATTACTGTTTTCCTGATGTAGTTATGAAGTAATATAATTTGGAGCATGATGTAGTCTAAAAACAATGTATTATACTAAGTCATTACAAATAAAAAGGACATCAGTGTTGTGGAATTTTCTACACTGAAAACTAGAGAACTTATTTGTTCAAATTCATATACCTATTCTAACCATACTTACACTTGTAACAAAATGAACCTTTTTTTGTGACTGTGATCATAAATTTGTTCAGACTCTCAAATTTAACCCAAAATATAGATATATGCCAAAGAGAAAAATAGGAGGAAATGCTTTTTACATTATTTGCTAGTATGTTTAATATTATTTCCTTTCATACAGCACTGTTTTCCCCAAGAAATGAGTGTCATTGTTAATATATGTGCATAGTGTTATTCTTCATTGGACAGAATGAAAGAAATGATTTTTTAAAGAGGATCATCTGATTTGTTAGTTGTATACTGACAGTTTTTAAAAAATTATGATGGATATAGTTTCAAAGAAAGCCCCAAAATACATGATTTATCACAGTTCCAGAAAATAGTTTAAGCATGATTAAGAATATTACCATTTATAATTATTTAACTTTTATTTGAAAATATTGGTGGATTGACCTTATAAAATGTTGAAATTGATGAAGTTTTGCCTAGTGGTTTGCTGACTTCATTTGGGCCTTCCTTGATCCCATCTTTTTTGCTTCTCTCTTCTCTTCTTCTCAAACATCTTTCATATTTCACAGGGCCTCTCATTTCAGCAGTTCATCACTGGTCCATTGTTACCCAATGTTTTTGTCTCCATCCTGGTCAGGAAGCAGATTGGGAGTGGAGAACACTCTAACAAATGTGTATTTATTTGTAAATTATATGCAAATTCTTCTACAATAATATGGTATATCCGAATTGTAAGCAACTATCCTTATTTCAATGAAATCTAAAACTTAAACCTGTGGACTAATAAAACGTTAGAGGAACTGGAGCCTACAAATTATGTTAGATTAAAAAAAATTTTTAATCAGGCCATTTCCAGAAAAGTAATTGAAGGCCATCTGTTATTTGTAAAACAAGAATTTAATTGTGATTTCCTATATATAGGATAGCATCATCTTCTGACAAATCCTAAATGGTTTGTTAATGCTAGTGGGGGTTGAGTTTAGGATTATTAGAATATTACTGTGACTCTTGACGTTTTAATATTGTTTTTTCTTTCCTCCCTAAAAATACATTAGTTAAGTGTAGGCTTATGTGTGTGTATTGTGTACTTTCAAATATATTTTTAATATTTAAAGTGTAGTTAATCTTTCTTGAGAATATTGTAATTCTTTAAAATGAATGAATCTCTCTCTAATGCTTTGTAAAACTCAAGATAGGGCATTGCTACAGTAAAAAAACAAACAAAACAAAAATCTTTGTAATGTTTTGTTAAAATCTAATCTATTAAAATAACAAACAGCCTACCACTAAAGCCTCTAATTTCTATATATACAACGTTTAACTTACGCATCTTTGAAACTGTTCTACAGGACAAAAAATTCCAAAGCCAATGATAGTATTTATGAAGTGTATAATTTATGTGATTTTTCTTGATACTTAGAAAAATGAAATCCTATTTTTATTCCGTTTGTGTTTTACTGTCCCTAAATATAGCACAAAAAGTAAACTTCTGTTGCAGGATACTCTGACATAAAGAATTTGCTTCTATTCTAAAGAAGCCAAAGGTTGTATGTACGCTTTTGTATCATAGTAAAGTGGGTGGGAAGAATGTTGAAAAATATTTAACTGGCAAAGAGACTTATGTTTCAAGTGGTTTTATGAAGATGAGACCCTCATTATTGGTTCTTAGGTCTTAGGCAATGATATAAAGCTCACTGAAAAATTAAGCAAGCTTAAATACTGGCACAAAACCCTTAGCAATGAGTGCTGCTTTCCCTTCACACTGTGGACTAGAAAGAGATTGACCTGAATTAAATTTATATATCATGTTGCCTGATACAAAAGAAGCAGGCGGGGTGAGGGAAGGAAGTGGATTTGTAAAAGAGAAGAGATTGCCATTTTCCTTTATATCTGGTCTGAAAGACATCACTAATGATCATTAATTTCTGAGCAGAAGTTTGATATGGATATGATTCTAGGCCAAGAGGAGGCTATTCACTTTGGCGTAACAAGAAATTCTCAATTAAATTATGCAGGGAAACACTGTCAAGCTACTACATGAGCTCTGAGGAACTGACTGTAATTTTTCGGGTTCTGAGTAAAACTGTTATGCATCTGTGTATTATATCATTTATTTTTATATTTTTAAAAAAGAGTAGGAGGTACACCTATGTATCTTGACTTCATAAACTTCTTTAATTTTTACCCACTATGTTTTACTGATTTTAATGGACATTAAATTTGTTAGAACATAGTGAAGTGAAAATATAACAGGAAAATCTTTATGCACTTGAAAATTCCTGTTTCATCCTATACTCTTTCCCCCCCTCATTATTTCACATCAGTTTTTGAAAGTGGAACCTAAAGTTCATTCTTCTTTTCTTCCTAAACTCTCCAAAATTTTAGATCATTTTAATCTGATTATCTGATCAACAGATTGAAAATGCATCAAGTTTGGTTTTCACTTATTTCTGTTCTTTACTTGTTCTTAAAAAATCTGAATAAGAAAGGAATACATAAGGAAGCTGGAAAAAAGATCCAATATTAGAAGTCCAAGACAACATGGTTTAAATTGAGCATGAGTCTTTTCATTCTGTCTTATTCAGTTTTAAAAAAACTAGAGCTCTGGCTAGTGTGGCTCAGTGGGTTGCCGGTTCGATTTGCAGTCAGGGCACATACCCAGGTTGCTGGTTTAATCCCGGGTCAGGCGTCAGGGTGTTTGTGGGAGGCAATTGGTTGATGTTTCTCTCTCTCTCTCTCTCTCTCTCAAATCAATGAAAACATATTTTTTAAAAATTAGTTAGAATATGCTGTTTATAAATTTTCATATGACTGATGGTTTTGCATTGATAATTATGCTTTGTCTTCCTTGTAAAGTAAATATTAATTCAGCCATTAAAAACTGATGGTTTTTTTGGTGGTGGTGGTGGTGGTGGTGGTTAATCCTCACCTGAGGATATTCTTTACACTGAGAGAGGGAGGGAGGGGGAGAGAGAGACAAACATCAGCGTGAGAGAGACACAGCGATTGGTTGTCTCCTGCTTGCCCCATATACGTGCCCTTGACCGACGCTCAAACCATTGAGCCAGTCCAGCCAGGGCAAATTTTGAAGTCTTGAAACACTTCTTGCTTCCTTAATCTCGTTTTATTCCTTCTTATTGTCTTCCCATCTCACCCTCTTAGCTTCATTTTTCCTGCGATTGTATTCTTTTCTGTTTTGTAGAGACTGTGTAATTCTTTTCCTCATTTGGAGATACCAAACAGGTTTATGTAAGTTTTTTTCCTGTTTCCAATGCTAACATTAAACACACAACAATATCTTAATTTGATCCATGTGTATCTTTGAAATCACAATGCTATGGTACATTTCAGGGATTGAAAGACTATAACCCCCCAGGCCAAATCTTAACCACAATCTGTTTTTGTAAATAAAATTTTACTGGCACACAGCCATGTCCATTCCTTTACATATTATCTCTGTCTGCATCTGGGCCTTAATGGAGAGGTAAATAGTCATGACATCATGACAAAGACTATATGGACCAAAAAACACTAAACTATTTGCTATCTGACCCTTTACAGAAAATGTTTGCTGATCTATAGTATAGTGGAAATTTTAAAATTTGTTAAATTTGTTTTGTTAAGGTTGCTTTGGGCTGCTCCACCCATTTCCACTCTCAGGTTTCAGTATTTTTTATTGGAATTACAGATTCCTCATTGGATACTGTGGCAAGGCATTGCATTTACTCCACGGGCCAGATAAATAACCTTAGCTAGTCTATGCAGATATGCTGCTCCTGGAATTTGTATTTGAGTGCATGACACTGCTGGTGAAGCCCTGAGCAGTCATCCCCACTATAAGCCTTGCTACAGGATATAGTGGGGGAGAGCAGAGATGGTAATAAACTCAGGATGATAGGCCTTGGAGTTAGGAGTCAGATTATTAAGGGCTCATTGACCATGAAGAGTAGTTTGCCATGGGCAGCCATCAAGGACCTCTCAGCAGGAAAATGACATTCAGATTTATGCTGTAGGGCAGGCGGATCGCTGTCGACTGTGGGAAAGCTCTGCTGTGAAATTGAAAAGCTTTTACAGTACAGTAGAAGGATCAGGTGTGACTCAGAATAACCCAAGCCAGGAAGGGTAAGAATCTTCGCTCAGGCAGCAATGATGGAGAAGTAATAGAGTGATGTTTAGGGAGTAAGAGCAATGACAGATAAGATGGCAAGAGTGGAAGGAAGGAGGGGGAGAGACCATCCCAAGGGTCTAGTCTGGGTGACTTTATGGTGGGAAATACACAGAGAAGAGTGGTTCTTACTAAGAAATAATGGTTCATTTTTTAGGCACGTGGAGTTGAAGGTATCTGTGGGGCATTTCGGTAAAGTTATAAAGTGGATGGACCACCAGTAAACAAGAGTAAAATTAGGAAAAAGCCTCTGAGGATAGCACCAGGAAGGTTCCCAAAGTAGGGGGTAGGCCAGGAAGAGGAAGAACAGATGAGCCATCGGAGAAAGGAAATGATCCGCGCTCCACTGCTTTGCATGCTCCGCTCACTTCATGTCATCCTTCTGTCACTTTAGAAAGTAGAAATTATTTATTTGCTTATATGAAAGAAAACATAGCCATTAGTATCAGAATTTGAAATTTAAAGAACTAGACTATGTGGGTTATGCCCTCTTTATTTCTAAATGTATTCTTAAAAGGAAGACAACAGGAGATGCCCAGGCCGCTATAGTGTACTATGGAATTCTCTCTGTGCAACTTTGCGCCTATCAGCAGATAAAGCCTCACTATGTAATGCACTTTGCAGAAAGCCCTCAACTATCACAATCAACTCAGCTTTGGGAAGCTACAACTTTTCCCCAATCTTAACAGAGGGTAAACAAACCTGATCTTACCACTTATATTACAAAATTTCCTAGGAAAACGAGATCATGGGCTGGGGGGAATAACATTTTTATCAGTCTGAGAGAGAAACAGTCCAATAAAATTTTCATAGCTATCTGTAATAAGAGATAATAAATACTAGTTGCCAAAGAAATTGGATGGAGGGCTCTGGGTGTTGATCCGAGCAGACCCAGCAGAACTAACTGCTGAGACACACAAACTTCAAGATTTTAGGCTGTCATCTCAAACTATATTTATATATTGACTAATCTGTATTCTAGCAGGCCCATAAAACACATATTGTTAAAGTTGTCTGTAGCAGAACGTTTACATGTAATTTTCTTTTATTTTCATTTTGTAAATTTATAGTAGGTAAGAAAATTATTCAGGAATTGACTTCCGACCTTCCTGACTATAGTATTCATTCTTTACAATATTGTAACTATGATTGCAGATTATAGTAAATGGAGAGTGATGTCTAAAGTGGGCTCTGTTCTTTAAAAAAAATGCTAAAGACAAGGAGGAAGTATGTGAGTAGTCAACAAAGTGAAAAATGTTTATTTTAAATTTTATTTTTCATATAAAATAAAAATGTTAAATATCACCTATTGCTTCGCTGACTTGTGAGAGTATCTGCCAGTCTTTCTATGTATACTATTTTAATAAATTTGTAATAATAATATATATGTGTGGAATTTATATATGTACATATATGTGTGCCAGTGAATCTTAAATTTTTTAAATAAAAATCATTTGGTAAAAGCTTTTCTAGACATCAGTATTTGTCAACGTGATATTTTTCAGCAAAAAATTTTATAATTTGAGGAAAATTTTAAGTAGGAAAAAATCCCACCTTTTAATGTAATTTTTAATTTGCTCAGACAAAAATGCTCCTTTTTCTCTCATTAGGGCAGTCTTATTTCATAAACTTGAATCCTGCCTGTTGTGCTAAAACAGTTGATGGACTTACATATAAGAATTTGAAGGGTTTGGGTATGAAAACATTCTATTGCAAAGTAAGGCACTGGGTGCTTTTTTCCTGAAGCTCTCCCAAATCTCTGGACAGTTGTTCTTACTGTTACTCCTCTGTAAATGTTGCCAATCAGGGATATGAATTTACAACTTAGTTCCCTTAAGTAGAGTGTATTTTGTTTTCTCAACAGTATTAGTTACCTTACATGACAGTCAGCACCATCCCTCTTCTGTTTTATTCATTTTCATTTTCTGGACAGTATAGCAGTATTTGAGCTCCTTAATTTGATTTTCAGCCCAAGACACTTTGGTTGCCTGGAAACACTCATCACTTTTAGCTCAATCATGTATGCCTTTATTTGGACTCTGATTGAGAAGTCAATAAATATTTAATTTGCCCCTTTTTGACTTCAAAAAGTGAGTCTCTTTACTTCTATTTCAATACACATTTTGTGTCTCCTTGCCTCCTCTCATTTGTATCACCATAAGATTTAATATTCAGATAAATATTGAAAGAAAAGTATCAGTGCAGTGCAAAGATTTTGCTATTCATATTTTATAGCATTTTAATATTTAATTCTAGATCTATAAAATTAGATATACAAAATTACTTTCTCCAGCAAGAATTGATGACATACAATTGGAAAACTAGAAATCCATTTCACATAAGTCCCACCCACAGGAGCTTATAGGATACTTAGGAAGACATACACACATATGAGTAATTATGCACCAAGTGCCATAAGGAATATAGAGATAAATCGCAGTTTAAACGAGGATCAGCAGAGTCTCCCAAACAACAGTGCTTTTTGAATTTAATCTTAAAAGACCAAGATTTATCTACTTGGAAAAGAAAGAAGAGGGTATGATCTTCCCTTGCCTGGCAGACGGCGGTTTTATACTTTCATGTTTCCCATTTAGATCTTTGATCCGTTTTGAGTTAATTTTTGTGAAGGGTGTAAGATCTGTGTCTAGATTCATTTTTTTGCATGTGGGTGTCCAGCACCATTGTTAAAAATACATCTTTATTGTATTGTTCGCTTCAGTTTCAGAAGCAGCCGTTATCCCATTGCAGCTGTGATGCTTCAGGAAGGAGGGGTCAGCCCAGTGTTACCTGACCTTTTTTTGTTTTGATGAACCCAGAAATCCAAAAAGCTGACATTTTCTAACGCTTAAGTGTTGGCAATTTAAAATTTGTATAATTTAGAGCAAAGTATAATAACTCTTGGCATTCACATGCCCCAAGGGCTACCAGTTGCAACCACTGCTCTGTAACAAATGGTTGGTGACAAAATAGGGATCCAAGCATGTTTTAAATTTTTGCCAGTTGGGTGTGGGGGTAGGGAGAGGTCAAAGAAAGGTATCCATTAGCAGCATGTTGGCTTGCAAGTAACAAAAATAAAACTACAATAGTGTTTGTTCCTGTGCTGGTTTTTTATTGGTTATTTATTATTCCATTAGCAAGAACTGTGGAGTGAGGCATCCAGGGAGTTGTGTGTCTGAAAAATATATTAGGGTCCCAGGTGCTTTCTGCTTTTCTACTTTACCTTTCTTAGCATCTTTTTTTTTGTAAGATCATGACTTATGATTGCAGCACCGCTACTGCGCCTCTAGACTTAACAACCACACTCCAGGCGAAAGAGTGGGGGAGGCGGAGAGAGAAAAGTTATTTCTCCTGGCGAGACTTTGCCTTTCTGTATAATGAGGAAATCTCTCCCCAGGGTTTTCTAGCTACATTTCTAGCTACATAACCACGTACCATGGCTACTCGTGACTGCAAGGGAGGCTGCACAACTGAGTAATTTGGCTTACTTGCCTCTGTTATATAGGAGGGGAAGGGGAAATAGGGCTAATGATGGCTTGCGTGTGATTGGTCCAGGGTTTGCCACAAGGTAGTTCTAGGACAGGAGTGAGTATAAACAAATTAAACAAAACATTTTAGAATAGGATGAAGGGTCTGTTGGAGGAGTAATTGGAGATTCAAAAGACAAGGAAATAACAAGTGAAACAAATTATTGTTTGAGAAGAGAAGGGAGAAAGAAATGGATTGATATGCAGAGGTACTCTGGAATGGATAAAACAGTTGGAAGGAAATCATTTCGGATTGAAACGGGAAATGAAATCCAGGGGGAAGCACAGAAATGTCTCAAAGATTTAATAAAAGACAAATTTGAGATTACAAATTAGCCCTAAGAGCCCATTTGAGTTTTGAGAGAGTTATTTTGTAGAGCAAAAGATTAGCCTATTACTTTTTCTGTATTTATTAAGGTTTGGCAAACTGCAACTGTGTGTGAAGTTCAGTTGAAGCTGGGATGTATTCAGTGTTTATGACTGAAAAAAGCAGATTATGATATAAAATATAGAGACTATGTGTGAGTGAATTCAAAGTACTTATTAGAACATTATTTTAATAATTATGGATTTCATGAGTAGGGAAGAAATATAAGCATAATGGGGCACAGAATGTGCTAAGGGAATAGGAGATATTTGAGGGACAGGATTAATAGTGAAGATTAAGGGTGAGTGAAAATGGGAATGAATAGATGAAATAAGAAATCATATTTTACATACTATGAAACACTGCATGAGTGTGCAATGTGTGTTACAGAATGTAAATGTGAAATAAAATGTAATCTAACATTAAAAGTAGAGATAAGCTCATCATAAGAATGGAGAGGAAATTTGAAAGGCCAGAAATAAAATGAAATTGAAATCCAGAGTTGTTAACTCTACAATGAAGCCAAGGCTGACCTGGAGCATTTACAAATTTAGTAATCAGGGGATTTGGATTTTTGTAGGAACCTGAGGACAGGAGACAAGGTCATGGAGCTTGAGAAGTAGGCAGTTGGAATTGAGGCCCCTTACCTAAATCTTAGACAGGTGAAGGGCTACTGGTGGCATAAAGAGGGGTATAATCATGCATCTCCATCTTCTATCCTTGAAGTTAATAATAACACTACCTAAACAATGTGAAAAATTGATTTATAGTGATACCATTTGAATTAAGTCCCTTAGGATTCTTGACAAAAGCCAGCACAAACTCAGAATTTATAGTATAGTCTGAATAGTCTAAAATTTCAATGCACTCAAAAAATTCTCCATGACTAAGACTCGGGAGTAACTACAAACAGCATGATTAGAATGCCAAGAATTTTAGTACATGAAATTATTGGCTTCAGTTTGTAAGATAAGTATGTTTAGAATGGTTAAAAATTTAAATGTAAAATGAAAATTTCTAGGAAAAGAAAAAGATACTATTCAAGAAGACCAGGCATATTTAAAAGGGAAATAAATAAACCTAGAAACAAAACAAAACAAGTAAACAAATTCAGTGGGTAAATTAGCAAAAGATTAGATATCTATGAACAGAGAATTGGTTAATTGGAAGAAGGTGAAATTAAATTTAACACAGTACAAAGTTGAAAATTATGAAAGAGGTTAAGAGACATGGAGGGAAAAAATGAGATTCTCCAACATCTAACTGAAATTTCGGATGGCAATATTTGAAGAAATATTGGTTGAGAATTTTTCAGATTTGATGAAAGATATGCCTCCTAAGATTCAGAAAGCATAAAAAATTGCCATAAAAAATTTTAGAATACATATATATAGATTTCTGGAGTAATCATAAGCAAATATTAATGATAGCTTTCATTGGCAAGATTAAGGAGATTCCTAGTTTCAGAGGAGGAGGTATTCAGTTTTATTGTGTAACTTTTCTGTGTAATTGAATTTGTTAATCCTGTAATTATGCACAGATTTTAAAAACTTCCTTATCTTTAAAACAACTAAAAAATATTATAAAAAAGAATAGTAATAAGTGGGTAGTTATGGTGTGTATTTATAAACTGATGAACCAAAGGGAAATTTATTTTTCTATTTTTAATTTCATTTGGATTATTTTAATAGAAAGATAGTTTCGTTGTATTTTTGATATGAAAAGACAAATTTTGCAACTACAAAATACTAAGAAAGTGTTTCCTTGATATTTCTGAACTATTTATTGTTTCTATAGAAATTATAATGTAGCAGATGTGGCCCAGTGCCCCACCTATGTCCCGTCTAACTCACTGGCTTAGGTAACTTCTAACTGCCTAATGTGTAGTTATTCATCTGAGAGCCTTTACTGCTTTCACTGACTGTAGAGGAAGCCAAAAATTCTAAGAAATGAATGTTCCTGGTCACAGCACTCAAACAATGGCCAGTGAGGGTTGGTGTATAAATACCCTACCCCCTTGCCCCTTGCCCCTCAGTGGGATGACTGAATGTGCATTCTCTATTGCCCCTCAAAGTTTCCCTAATGAGATTAAGCTTCAGTTGCTTTCAGTGACAGTTTAACCATGCCCCCTTTATTGGCTGCCCTCACCTTCTGTGTCTCACTTTTTTATCCCTCTACCAGTGGGTGGTTTTTTGTTTGTTTGTTTTTACCAGAAAATAAATTATGCACACTCAAATCATTGTATCAGGGTCAGCTTCTACAAATGACATAACTAAAACAGAAAGCATAATTTTTCTATTTTTATGATCAAGATTCCAGTATTCAGGTAAATGATTCACCAATCATTCAAGTAAAGTGGAAAAATGTATATACTTTTAGCATGCATTAGAGGAAGTGTTCCAAAATACCATGTAGTATTGCAAAGAATTCTATAATATTGCAAAAAGTATTCCCTTTGCTTTCTATAGCCATGGGTACCGCAGCAGAACATTTCATGGCAGAAACATCTGTAATTCTAGTAAGTAGGAGAGAATTACAAACATAATATTTTTATTTCTTTTAAGTCCATTAATAAAACAGTTTATGATCTTAATTTATTCAAGACCTTTCATTAATTTAGGTGATGATTCCTGTTTATTCAGCTTTGAAAGTTTCAACAAAACATACTTTAGATTGTGATTTCTGTCATCCCTGGTGCTTAAAGCTTATTGTTTTTGAACTTTACTAAGTAAAAAAGTTTGAGTTCACCTGGTCACCTTCTGGAAGTACTGAGAATGAATGGCTGCTTTTTCTAGAGTATGTACGCATGCGTGCATGTGTGTGTGTTTAATTAAAAGACTACCCTCTGTAGTAAAGACATCATCTACCCATCTAAAAATATTTTTTCCTGTTGATTCCTAACATCAGGCTGATCATTTCTGACAATCTGGAAGATTATTATAACTATGGCAGATGGCCTCAGACTCTTTAATCAAAAAATCCAAACTGAAGGTTCTGGATTTTCCTTATATTTCATTCATAGGTACAAAGTGCTGCAGGATAGATGGGAACATTCCTACTTGTTGAAAAAAAATTTTTTTCAGTAAATGATTATAAATTACATTACATCCTTATATCTGTAACAGTGGTTCTTCAAGAAGGGTAAATGTCTTCCAGGGAACATTTGTTGAAGTCTGCAAACATTTTTTATTATGATGTGGAAAGGTGAAGGGAATGGCACTCCTGGCATCTGCTGGGTCCAGGCCAAGGATGCTGCTATGCATCCTACAATACAGAGGAAAGCCCCTGCAACAAAGAATGTGTAGGGTAGAGGTGGGAAAAGCCTGGCTTATATGTTGGAAGAATCTGCATATTTTTGTTTTAATTTATAGCTACTTAAAATATTCAAGTAGAATTTTTGCATTAAAGTTTTGGAGATAGAACTCTTTACCAACTGGATTTCGAAACAGAGAAAAATTGTGTCAGTATCAACACAGAGCCAAATCATACATTACCTTTTGTTGTTTATTTTTATTGTCTCAAACAAATGTTCAGTAAACATACGAACAAGAAAAACATGTGATTTAACAGATCTTTCTAGTTTAGGATCCACCTAGGTTTTGATAATATCTATTTCATTTGTAGCAACACATGAACCACGTAAGGAGTAAGATGGACTCTGGGGAAAGGTTGTTAAATTGGATTTTTACATGGAAGTAAAGGTTGCAGAATGACCTTCTTTTTCTTTATCTCCTGACCTTGTGGAGTACTTTATATAGCATATGCTCCTACTGTCTCATAACTAGCACTCACATTTTGATTCTCTGTTTAGGGTATTTTATTGGTACATAGTGCTTCTCATAAAATTAAAGCTCCTTGGATTAATTTACTCATTGCTGTGTAAAATTTTATCATTGCCGTGTAAGTTATCCATTGTTATTTCATACAGGTTTTTGGGGCTAGGAATCCAGGGATTGGATTAGCTGTGTGATTCTGGCACAGGATCTCTCCATGAGGTTGCAGTCAGATGTTGAGTGGAGCTTCAGTCATCCGAAGGCTTCATTAGAGCTAGAGAACTCATATATCCAGCACGTTAGAGCTGACTGTTGGCTGGAGACCCCAGTTTCTCACCACCTGGACCTCTGTGTGACTCTATACTTTATGTAGACCCTATACTTTATGTAGACCCTATAGAGATACTTGGGTATCCTCAAAATATGGTAGCAGGCTTCCACCAGAACTAGAGACCTAAGAGAGAGCAAGGCAGAAACCAGAGGGTTTTTTTATGACCTAGCCACAAAAGTCGTGCACTGTTACTACCGCAGTATTTGACTGGTAGTCAACATTATTTGACTATGTAGGTCAACATTATTCGGTGTGGGAGGAAACTATACAAGACACAGAAACCAGGAGATACAGATCATTAGGAGTATCTGTGATCCTAGTTCACATATTTCTGATGTATTTGATGAAATGTTTTACTACACTTGGCCAAAGTTTTTACTTCCTTTTATGTGTCACAGAGTATGTTCATAAATTATTTAGTTGTGTTTCACAGTAATTCTGAAATCCATTGATTGATGACTTGAAAAGGAAGGAAGTAGAGAAATCAATAAGCAAGTTAATATAACAATTCATTCAAAGGCAGACAAGGACCCAGCCTGCAGAAGCAGAAATAAACACAGTGGTAGAAGAACAATGGGAAGATGTGAGGTTGAATAAATAAGCTTTGGATGCAAATTAGAAGCTTTAACTGCAGGTGATTCTTAGAATTTTTGCCTTTGCACGCACAAAGAACATGACCTTAATTAAGACAGCAAAACACACAGGAAAAGAGTACTTTTATATAATGAACCTAATTTTGATCTTCCTGGCCTTGATATGTCAGACAAGTAAATTTAGATAAAAATATCCAGGAAGGAGTTGGAAACTTAGATCTATTCTATGGGAGAGGGCATCTAATTAGAAATCTTGCTTAGGAATTAACTGCTAATGGGGATAGATAAAGTGGGTGAAGGGTGGGGGAGGGAACATTAACATTGAGTGGACTTTTCTGAAATGGATGAAATACTTCTTGGTAGTTCATAATAGAATTGATGGAGCAAATGCTTTTTCCTAATTTAAGTAACTTGGTGTAGGGAAAATGATATCACATTAGGTGTCAGACTTATCTCTAGTACTAACCAGCAGATTGATCTGTGGGAAATCATTCAACTTCACGTATCCTTACTTTTCACACCAATTAAAGACTTAACCTAGGAAATCTCTACAGTACATCTAGGTAAAAAAGTTAATGATACCAAATTATCTTTACATTTGTTATATGTGAATATTAATACTTGTTCATAGGATTGGCATAAGAACAAAATTAGATAATGTATGCAAAAGTGCTTTATAAATTATTAATGCAGTCTGCATGGTATTTAAAAACTAATAAGGATGCTATAAATTTTGTTTGTATATACAGTCTATAGAATAATCATTGGTATATTTCTACATATATGATTTCAATGTGATAATTTGTGCTCACATGAAAACAGTTGCTAAAAATCATAGTCTGCAGTTATTTTCTCATAGTTGTCCCTTTGTGGCCTCTGAATATAAATATCATTCTTTACAACTTTAAAAGTGTTTCATTAGTTTTTAAACATATCTTTATTTCTAAGCTGGTGGATTTTCTAAAAAAACTTAACTCTTCTCTTCTTTTTTCACTCTCCCATCTTCTTTTCTCAGTGTCCATTCATTTTCATCTCCTCAAAAATAGAGACTCACCCTGGCCAAAATGGCTCAGTGGTTAGAGTGTCAGCCTGTGGACTGAAGGGTCACAGGTTTGATTCCCGGTCAAGGGCCTGTACCTAGGTTGCAGTTCGATCCTCACTCCCTGTTGGGTGTGTGTGGGAGGCTACCAGTCCATGTGTGTCTCTCACTTCGATGTTTCTCTCTCTCTCTCTCTCCCTCTCCACTCCCTCCCTTCCACTATTGTTCTGAAAAGCAATGGGAAAAATATCCTCAGGTGAGGATTTAAAAAAAAAGAGAGACTCAATACGTTGAGCTTTACTTTGTTGGAACTATTAACCCAGCATAATTCTTTAATGGTAGCTAGGAAAATAAAAATACCATTAAGTAAGTTGTTACAACTTGGCTAGTCATAACTAAAGCATTAGCTGGTGCTTATTTTCAAAGAAGTGTTAAAATGTGTGAGGAGGAAGTTTTAATTGTTTTAGGAACAGAAATCTACTTAGTGGATTATCTTTTCCAAACTGACACCTCACATCTGTTAATGGATCTACTGCATAGAGAAGGTTTTTCTTGTTGTAAGAACAGGTACAATTTTAACAGCTTCTATAGTGTAATAGATTCAAGATGATAAGATAAAAAATATACCAGGTTAAAAAGTGTGCCAAGGCAAAATTCCCATACTAGTTATTACATTCCTTTTAAGTATTGTTGATTTAATATAGACTTGCTGAATTTGACTTTACTAATGCTTTCCTTATATCCATGGGTTTTAAGTGGTAGAAAATTCTATAATTGGGCTATTCATCCTGGATGAACATTAGAAATTTGGAAGACACACAAACAGGTGAGATCTAGGAACCATCCTCTCCATTCCCTATTCTGAGCCCCCAGTAAAGGGTATGACCTGCCCATGTAGGTAAAGAGTCTGAGTCATATTAAAATACACTACATCATAGATACTGGCCACAGTTGGCTCAAGAAATCAAGTGTGTGTGTGTGTGTGTGTGTGTGTGTGTGTGTATTTAATTTTCATTTGAACCATAGCTTTTGTTACACCATTATGGCAGAATGATGGCCTTTCCTGTCAGTTTATTGGGCCTATTGGCTCTAATATTGTTTGTATTGTTGGGCATGTGAACATTTTCTTTATTAAATTTAGGACTTGTGATAAAAATGGTTAGTAAATCTCTTGAAAATGCTATCAAATGGCACCAAATGGCCCCCTTCTGCTGGTAGAGACAACTATAAGTTTGAATTCTATAAAGAACATGGGCTTTTTAGATATTGAGCCAAGCAATTTACATTACTTTTTGCATTTTATCCCATGTAATTATGTCTGGTGATTGGCTGTCATGCAAAACAAGCATCACTTTCCATTCTGTCCTCAAAAAATGGTAAATCTTATCTTTTAATGCTTTTATAACAATTGGGAATATACACAGAATGAATGCCTAGCTGAGCAAATGTAGGATGGTTCAACTTCTTGATATTAAATCAACTGCAGAATCTATCAGTGTTTCAGAAGCTAATAGTGGTTGCCACTGATGGCTGACATGCCCGATGGGCTTGATGAGAGAGCACCGCTAATAACTGGCACTTCACGTTTTATTTTATTTGTTTTTTTATTACCTTTTAAAAAAATCTTTATTGTTGAAAGTATTACAGATATACCCTTCCCCCCCCCCCCATTGATCCCCTCCACCCTGCATCCACCCCACCTCCAGGCCTTCCCCAGACCAGTGTCTGTGTCCATGGGTTATGCTTATAAACATAAAAGTTCTTTGATTAAAATAGCACTTCATATTTTAAATAGCTACTTTCAAACTCTATGATGTTAGGATCTTTATATGAAAACAATGTAATTAATTGTCAGGATGTGCCTTTGGCTCTTTCCTAATACTTCTATAATGTTTTGTTAGTTCACTCAGTAGATAAAATGTCTACATTTTAAAAATCAGAAGCTGATTTTTAAAAATTTTACAAGTCTGGTATAAAGAATGGATTGATAAAACCCTAAGTTTTACAAAACACAGTAAATATTAAAACAGGGGAATCCAAAAGAGACAAGGATGATGTAGTGCTTTATCCACCATAATATGAATTTAAAGTAGGTTCTGTATAAAGTCATTAACCAGAAAATGAGATCTGATTATAATGGACCACCCTCTCTATTAGCAAATAAGGTTGTGAATAGTGACCAGATAATAAAGGGAGGGCTTTTAAAAAAATTTTTCATTTTCTCTCTAGGGAATTCTGAAAAATTATAAAGCCTTCAACATTTTGCTTCCAGGCATTGTAGTCACAGCAGCTTGATGTGTTTCATTATTGGGTCTGATTTTTCATATGCAGATTCAGTCTCTGGGGAAAAATCTCACATGTGAGGTTAGAACAGCTTCTTCTACAAATGTGTTAGCTGCCCTGCAGGCGAAAATGAAACATATGCCCCTGCTTTCATGTTTCAGATCTTGGTGGTCTGGAAAGAGGCATTCCCCCCCCCCCCCCCGCCACCCCCCCTCACCCAATGAAGCTACTCAGAGAATCATTTTCAGTTTATTTCACCGAAATGGCAACTGCCTGGTGCCCATCCTCATGTCTTAGGAAACATCTGCTTCACCATCAGAAGTCTACAAAGGAAACCTGCTTTACTTACAACTTACTTTTTACAAGAATATCAGATCCCATTTATTTTACTTGTCAAATGTACCTTTATAACTACAATAGTGGGGGGAAAATTTAGAAAGTAGGTAACGTTTCATATTTGAATGTCCATAGTTATTTTTAATTAATCTATGGGACATTTAGTTTGATTTCTTTGTTGGTTTTTAAAATTGTGGTGAAATATACATAACAAAATTTATAATTTTCACCATTTTAAAAATAACTTTTTATTTTCATTATAGTTGACTTTTAATATCTCAAAAATATTTATGCTTTTGTTCCCAGCAACCACAATGGAGCCTTTATTAATAATTAAAGTCTTAGGTATTTAGGCTCTTAATTCTATTTCACTAATGTTGATGATTACTGTGTGATTATCAGTGTTAATTATTATGGTTTTAAAAATAATTTCTAATAAAATACAGTTTGGCCTCATTGTGGCACTTCTTTCAAATTGTCTTGGCTGTTGTTGGAATTTTGTTCTTCAAGGTGAGCTTTAGAGTCACTTCCAAACTCCAGTAAAAATAATTACTGGGATTTTGATTGGAATAGCATAATCTGAGAATAACTCTTATCTTTATAATAGCAGTTTCAATATAGATTGAAATTTTATGACTGCCACTTCATTTATGAGTGTTTTAAATGAGCTTTTTCACATTTTTTCTATATTTAACTTCTCCTTATATATTAGATTATAAATGTACACACTCCAGATTTTTCTCTCTATTTATAACAGGCTTCATAGTCTGTCTTGTTTTTATTTATTTATTTTTTTAAAAATATGTTTTTATTGATTTCAGAGAGAGGAAGGGAGAGGGAGAGAGAGATAGAAACATCAATGATGAGGATTATTGATCGGCTGCCTCCTTCTCACCCCCCATAGGGGATCAAGTGCGCAACCCGGGCATGTGCCTCCACAGGGAATCGAACCGAGATCTCCTGGATCCTACGTGGATGCTCAACCCCTTAGCCACACCAGCTGGGCCTGTCTTGTTTTTATATATTTATTTCTAATGAGCATTAAATTAAAACTCTTTGATTGCTGTTTATTTATTCATCTTTACTCTTCGAAGTGCCTAGATTGTAAATTGTACTTAAATTGTTCCTAGTTGAAAAATGCTATTGTTAATTTTTATAATTGGGGAGAAATAGATATAAATATATTTATGGGCTTTTAAGTTATATCATAAAGAGGTTTTATAATATTAGTTATAAGAATCTTTAACGGTCAGTGTTAATATATGTATCTTTTTCAGGCTTGACAAAATTAGCCTATGGGGGAAAAATTAAAAAGGAAGGGTGTTATGGGATACTGGTATGAAGAAATTATCTCCTCTTTTTTAGCCTTCTGTTTCTCAAAAAATGCAAATATTTTAAATGTTTCAATATTTATTAGGTAAAATTATAGATACAAGTGCATTTTTTCTTTCACATACAACTATTACCTTTGTTATTTTTAATAGAATATGTTACACAGGATGCTGACTTTTATTATACCATAATTTTATTTATTCAAGAGATCTTGATAAATTTCAGTAGATTTGGAGATACAGAACATTAACTCATAAATATTGACTTTGCTTTTAGTATTACCTTTTTTTTTTTTGCAAAGTGTACATAAATATTCACTATATTTTAAAAAGGTAGTGATATCAATTTTCAAAATATTGGATGTTTAAAGGAAATCATTTAAACCACACAATCTAGAATTATCCATGATAATTCTATTTAAAATTCATTTTTCATACTGAATTTAACCCTTGGAGTAGACTAGAAATTTATAGGAAGATCTGAGTAATGATAAATTATGAAAGTCAGACTGAAGCTATCATTTGTCAGTATCCAACTGATAATACTAGTTCTTTTCCTGGAGAACACTGGTAAAATGTGGCTCACTATTAGAACTAACCTTGCTCTTTAAAACATACTCTTAACTTTAGAAAAACATAAAACGTGTCCTGTAATTTCATGTATAGAATGATTTCATTAAGATCAGACATTGAGCAAACCTGAGTTTTAACCAGGTTATTGCAATTGGATTAAAAATATAATTCTTGGAATGTTGTTATTCTCATTAGCAAAATAAATACTTGACTTGTCTGCTGAATGCAACATTAATGATTTAAACACTAATCATTTAAAATTAACACTGATTTAACTTGATTTTTATATTGATTAAAAGTTATTGAATATGATAAAGTAATATTCAAATAAGTAAAAAATAAAATAATTTTATAAAAATATTCATGATAATCCAATGTTACTTTCTTCAAGTATTTTTAAATTATTTTTTAAAGTTTACATAAAGATCACAGAATTATCAATTCACTATGTAAAAGATAAATGAACACATGTAGGATAGTGGTATAAATGTTTAGATAACTGCTATTTACGGTCATCTTCTAACATGTCTTTTGATATATCTCATAATATTTCATATTAGCATTATTCATGACATGCAGTAGTGACAAGGGAATGTAACAAGATTAGAATAATATAAATGAAATATCTAGTTTGCAAAAATGTTGTTTATTTACATTTAACTTTCAAGATGCTTGAATTAATGATTGCTATATATTACAGGTAGTCATAAAGATATTTTTAGTTTAAAGTTAACAGGAGGACTCATTTTGATATTTTTCATTTAGAATTAAGCTACTAGTGAGTAAAGCTAAATATACAGATACTTCTTGAATATAAATAAATCAACTTGATATAAATTGATAAGTAAAAATATTTGATATAAATAATTGGAAAGAAAAGCTGCAGGTAGTACTTTGTAAATAGTAGGGACTGAAGAACTGTTTACCAAAATTAATAAGTAAGGTAAGATAGGATTGCATGGGGAATAGTAAATGTCTATGTGTAAATATCAGAAGTGTTTGTAGCTAAACATACTCAATAGAATTTTGCTTAGAAAAGTGTGTTTCCCTAAGGACCATTTCTTGGGGAATAGATTCCTGTACAAAAAGGGTAAATTTCTAGTTAAACTCATTTGTCATCACGAGCTAATGTTAAATGGCAACCGAGTGATCACCTATGGACATGCTTTCTTAAGTCCCAACTAAGGGACCACCACATTGATTATTTAATAATTAATTATTGTTTGGTTACAAATATATTTGAAATGAATTTTCCAGAATAAGCTGCTCTATAAGTGGTTATTTTAAAATCCATTAAATGTATTACGATCGGCCATGTGTCAAAAGTATGAAGCATTGCCATTCTTGAGGTTGATTTTGTTCTAGAAAATTTGTAAACCTAGTGATTGTAATTCAAAATATATATTTTCACTTAAATATTATGTTATTAGGTAAGGCTTCAAAAACAAAGTGTTTTATATTATAAATTAAAATGTGCAATAAATTGTCCTTAATTTTATCCTTAAAAAAACCCTCCAAAACCTAAGATATATATTAAACACATAAAAAAATCTCCCAACACTTTTTTTTTTTAATCCTCACCTGAGGATACTTTTTTCATTGCTTTGCAGAGAGAGTGGAAGGGAAGGAGGGAGTCTAGGTGGGGAGAGAGAGACATCAATGTGAGAGACTCCTCAGCTGGTTGCCTTCCACACCTGGGGATCAAGCTTGCAACCACGGTCCATGTCCATGACTGGCAATCGAACCCAAGACCCTTTGGTCAGAGGGCTGATGCTCTAATCGTTGAACCAAACAGGCCAGGGCTCCCAACACTTTTTAAATGAAATCATGATCTCAGTATCCTTCTACAAGAAGTCTACCCCTGAGCCCAGAATCGCAGGATAGAGTTAGAATCACTCTTGATCATAGCATCACTAGTTTCCTGAATAAGTACCACTAGTACTCAGGGAGAGAAAAGTGACAGTGTAATGCATATCCAGAAAAGAGGCTTGAGTGCCCTCCAACCTCCAGATTTCTAACCATCTCTCTCCACTCAGAAAGTTTAAATGACTTCACGTTGCCACAAGTATTCATTGCATGTCATTGGTTATTTATTTCCTGTGGTCTCAATCAGTTGATGATTGCAGCTGGTTTATTTAGCACTTGAAACATGGAGAACTTATTAGGTAGTATTGGCTCATGACAAGCTTATAGTTAGGATACTAGTCTGACAAGTATGATCTCTTTATTTAAATTTTGATTGCACATTTCTTGCACATTACTTATCGGATATTTCATGCACACCTCACTGGATTATATTTATGTTAAATCCTTTGATTATAAATGAGCTTTCTCACATTATAAAATCTTTAGAGAATAGTTAATATATTTATTTTGCTCCCCATTCACCTCTTCATATTGTAAAAGTGAGCAAATATTTGAGATATCTTGAGAGATATGTCATCTCCCATTCCTTATTCCTTGGGTCTCCTCTCACACTTCTGTCTTCCCATGCTGAGCTCTTTCCTCCTTGGGCTTTTATCTTTCCCAACCCATTGTATTCCACCACAAAATCTCATGCAGATCTTTTATTTTTTAACTCCAAGGAAAGCCATAAAGCTGTTCTTCATTCATTAAACTTTCAAAAAGAGTGAATTAAGAATCTGTTATGTTCCAGAAACTCTTCTAGATTTTTCATCAAACAAAAATCCATCCCTCGTGGAGCTTATTTTGGGGTAATGCATACAATAAAAGTGAAAATACTGTGTAAGTAAATATATAACATTTTGAGAAACAGAAAATGTACTGGAGGTTAACATGTGTTGCTGCTGAGTTACAATTTCAAATGAGTTGGACTAGGTCTCATTGATGTGTCTCTTTAAATAAGGAATTAAAATATCTTGAGGAATACTGTTCCAGGCAGAGGGGATAGGCACTGTGAAGGTGTGCCTGATAGGTTCGAGAAACAGCAGATATGCCAGTGTGGCTCGAGTGAATTAACAAAAAGGGAAGAATTACAGGCAAAGAGATTAGATCATGCTGGGTCTTGTGGGCCTTTGTAAAGAATGGCCTAACTCAGAACAAAATGGCATCCTGGTATAGGTTTTTGAGCAGAGGAGTAAAATGATCTGACTTTTAAAAATTGTGTTACACCCACTGTACACCTTCCCCCTAGATTCATAAACTCTTTATTTCTTCCTACAGTTGCTCATTCCACACACACACACACATCTCCTCTTTGCCAGGTCATAAGTTGTCTACAAACGTCACAACACTTCCTCCTAGACAATTTCAGTTTGCATTTCCCAGAAAAAGACCTTCTCCTACACAGCCACAGCCCATGACCGCACCTAAGACAATAAATAGCAATTTCAAATTTGCTACATTTCCAATTTCCCCTGTTTTCCTAAAAATGGCCTTTTAGCTTTGTGGTTGCTCTTTAACCCTGAATAAACCAAAGCCTACTCATTGCATTGGTTAGCTTGTCTCTTTATTCCCCCCCCAATCTGGGTCCTTTGCCTCCCTTTATTCTTCATGGCATTTAATTTTTGGCACAATCCAGGTCAGTTTTCCTGTAGATCACTCTTCATTCTGAATCTGTGTGACAGGTTCCTCATAATTGGATTCAGGTCGTAGTATGTACTTTGCTTTTATATATTCATTGCTCAGTTAGTTTGGCAAAGAAAATCAAATATACTTATAAAGACACATGACATTCACTTGTGTAATCTCTATAAGGACAAATGTTGAATCAACAGAGTTATTTCTAAGAGTCATGTGTAGTTCAAAAGATAAATGAGACTCTTGGGAGAGTATGATCTTGGGCTCAATACCTTGTGAGTTTGCCTTGAGAAGTTCTGTCTTATTTACCTATTTCAGTTTTCCCATAGGGCAGGCAGTTGATTCCTAAATTTTGGAACATTCTAGTTAGATGTGTTATTGATGAAATCACTGGTCAGGTCTGATGACAATTTAATATAGAACAAAACTGGATTGAGTGACCTTTGCTGCAATTGATGCTGGCCTCTCTTTTTGTTAAGTGACTGGGCAATTTATCTAACTTACAGGAAATATTGTGATTGCTAAATGGACTGTCATAGATGAAGATATACACTATTCGTCTTGGAAAGGTTCACTGAGCAATAGTAATAAGAGAAGGTCAAGGGGCATGAAACTTCATAAACCTTCTTTTAAAATTCATTGTCCTTCCTCACATAAGTAGCTGCATTTTTTTTTCATTTTTAACTATTTACTCAGAGTCCAGTGTCACTGAATAGAGACCGTGACAGCCAATTGCTAGAATATGTTTTGCTAGATCATTACAAAGTCAAACTACTTAAATTTCTGTCTGGGGTAAAAAATAATCTCTGTTTATTCTTTGAGATGGAACTCCAACTCAGATAATTATTATTACTCAGTTAAGTTGCTCAGGTTCTGGCCTCTTGCTAATGAAAATTGGATTTATTTCCTTATAGTGTCATATATGTCTGGGTTCTACACAGGCTAGAAGGGACAGAACTGTAGAGTCGTAACTAGTTTGGGGATAAAATGAAAGACTGCTGTTATATAGTTGAATTAAACTACTCAAGGAAACTAGTCTTTCCTCAGGAGAATCAAAGCAGGTGAAATATATGGCATTCTCACTTTGTGATAGAATGTGGGACTAAAATAAACTAAGAACATATATTAAAAAAACAAATTGAAGTTCGCAGTATGTGAAGTTCTTTCTCTAGAAATGATTCTACAAACCAAATGTATTCTATTCATTAGCCTAAGCAACTTCCAAGTAGTAAAGCATTTGTTAATTCTGACCTAGTATAATTTGCTATTTTTCATAGATAGTTGGTTCCCTGTTATTATTAAGGGTTATCATTAAGCGTTTCCATACTGTTATATACTTTCAAACCATTTCTCTTTACATTAGGGTCTAACATATTAGCCTCTTGAAATCATTGTCCTATTTTTCATAACTTTTCCTAACTTTAAACTTAAAAAACTGTATAACCAGGGAAATTCACTTAATTTTTTTGAAATTTAGTTGCTTCATTTGAAATGCTGTGTTTGCCAGAAGACTCGAGTTGAATAAGTTTACTTCTTTTTTATAATCCTTACAGAGGGTATTTTTTCCATTGCTTTTTAGAGAGAGAGAGAGAGAGAGAGAGAGAGAGAGAGAAACATCGATTGGTTGCCTCTCGCATGCGTCCTGGATCAGGGCTGGGATTGAATCTGCAACCAAGGTTTACTGGAATTGAATCCGAACCCAAGATTCTTCAGTCTGCTGGCCAACTCTCTAACCACTGTGCCAGACCGGCTAGGGCTAAATTGACTTCTTGAAGTCTCTACTAAGTACTGTGATCTATTGGTTTAATATATTGGTTCACCCAGAATTACTTAAAATTATAATGAAGTCAGCATTTAGATTTCAATAATATTTCAGGATATTGATCTGATTCTCTTTTTGATGTTTTCATGAGAAACTACATAAGATTATTATCATTGTATTTCCTTCTCTTTATTTTCTTATTTATCCGTTTTTATAGAATAGGTTATTTGTGAATGTCATGTATTTCATTTCAATTGGTATTTAATAACAGAGATAATCATGTTGTCAAATATTGACCCTGTCAGTCCATAGCCTTTTTGCCTTAGTGTCAGACATTCAATTTCTAATACTTAAGGTAAGATCGAGTAGTCATGTTGTACTATATTACGTTTCTTAGAACAATAAATTAGTAATGTGTTTAAAATGAAGATTTGCAGAATTTATCTATACTTTTTTGCTGATTTTTGATTGGAAGAAAGGAAGAAAAAATAAAGGAGGGAAAACCTGACAGCGTAATGAGTAACTGATCATACAGTTTAAGAAATTTTTTTAAAAGCTTTGTAAAATCTGACTTATCTTTATACTAATTACAGCCTTATTGTAACTTCTTCAGAAAGCAAATTTTATGTTATCCTTCCAACTGACATGTTTTTTATAAATCATGTCTTTATATCCCAATGAAATGAGCTATAGAGAAGAATTTTAAGGGAAGCTAAAGCAATGATTGCAATACCTTTTTCCCTCGGAAGGCAGGAACAGTATTTAATGACCAGTCACAAATACTGCTATAATTATTAAAGGAAATTATGTTCTAAGGATGAGTAAAGGTGGTGAAAATGAACTGATTTTTTTGAAATGTTAAACTAAATTAGAAGAGCTAACAAGCATTATGAATCCATCTACCAGACTTTTTAAGTAGACTGTTTTTAGGTACTATGCCATGTTAGGTTTTATTTATACATAGACATACACATACATAGACATACACATATACATAGACATACACATACATATATAGATATTCATGTGTATGTGTATATAAAAATATGCCTGTGTATACACATATACCCCTGTGTATATATATGTACATAGACAGGTGTGCAATTATATATATGTATATACACATACAACCATGACAATATATTGTAAAAATATTTTTCATTTCTGTGAATACAAGGGAAGAAGCATTTAACTCAGCCCAATGGGAATATGGGTAGTCAAGAAATACCCAAAAAGTTTTAGCTAATACTTGCGAGTAGAGTTGGTAAGCTATGAGGACAGAGCTGGGAGAAGGCATCTGATCAGAGAGATCAGCATGTGCATGTGTCTGGCTGTGGGATGATTTGGTTAACAATAGGGTAAGAGTATAGTTAGTTTTGAAGGAATACTTGTAAAGGAAAATATTTAAACAATTCAGAATGGCCTTATGTACTATACCAAAGTGTTTGTTGTTGTTGTTGTTTTGGTCAGGGACACAATAAAGAATTTTGGGCAAAGGGGGAGGATAGTAGAGGAGATTGTGATATCAAAATGGAGAATGGTTTGAAGGGTGTTTGTGGCAAGATTAAGGGGCTTTTAGAATTTGTCAATTTGCAACTCTTTTATATGGTGTTACTTCCCATTCACATGTTAATAAGTCTCTTCAAAGACACCCTTTATGTATACAATGATATAATAATGCCCTTTATAAAAAAAAAAAATCCACTGCTAAAAGCATTTTCCTAAAATAAGCTCGAAGATGTTATATATTGACCAGATGGTAAGAGTCAAAGGCATTATATCGTTTTCAACTTTAGATTGATTAACAGATTTTAGATTTTCTTTCGTCACAAAAAAAGGATGCGTTTTTATATCTTGTTCAACCATTAATGAAGTAACTTTCATTAATGAAAACCCAGAGCAACTTTCGTATTTAGAAATGGGTTTAATTTTAAGAATCGACTATAAAAATCTTAGAAAGTATTTCATGTCATTGAAGTTTTTCTCAAATTTTAGAAACAGCAATGAAACTTTCAGTCACTGCCCAAAGAATTTTTTTTATTTGTTTGACATATTTATAAATTTGTGTTAGACATGTTTGTAGCTTACCATCATCTTAGCAGTATGACAGGTTTATGTTAGAATTACAAAGTAGAATGCTATAGTTGAGTAGTTTGTATTTGTGTTCCAAAATATGTAGTTAGTGGATAATCAGCTTTTAAGTACTTCTTTAAAAGAAGAAATGATTAGTATCATATTAAAACAAATTTAAACCTCATAAATTATTTCTAGTTAACAGTAATAATTTTGATTATATGGTTTTAATTGGTTGTTTGCTGATATTATTAGCACAGTATGTGCGAAAGCCTCTGGTACAACATGAGAGCTGTAATAAAATCTACTGTAAACCAAGCATGAAGGGGACTTACAGATGTGATTATGTGAGCCTAGAGGCTACATTGCTATAATTGGCCTCCTGTGAGGCTGGGGTTCTGCAGTTGAGTTCCTGGAAGCTCAGTGAACAAGAAGATTGGATTTCACAACGTTTGCATTTGTTGACTGATTTGTGTTAGCAACATCCACATAATGATGAACAGCAATTTAATCTTGCTTCACTGTTCTTTTAATATAAATGAAAATTATACTTGGTTTCTTTTTTTCCCACTACAGATTCAGCTACGTTAATATTTTTGAAGTGACTCTTCAGTAAATATTATTTTCAACAAATTATATTTATTCCTGCCTTTGTGCAAATGTACTTAATTCTACTTGTAACCCCCAAGTCTCCCCAAACATCATTCAATTATTTCTTTTTTATCTTCTAGTTTGAAAGTTTTACACTTTATAGTCAGTGGTTATAGTAGATATGTTATCAGAAATATTTAACACATTCTAAAATTAATATTTTTCTGTTTCTTCCCCTAAATATAAGTACTTCAGAATACTTTAAATCTGCTTGTTAGGGGCAGAAATATTAATCATGCTCTGTTAACCCTGATTGTTCTGTTCTGATTTGAGAAAGCACATTCTGGCCTGGCTGAGAGTAGTAAGCCCTGGGACATGGGAGGTAACTTTGGAATGTAGTTTATCATCATGGGAAGATTAAGCCTTGTTCCCGAACTAGTGGAGTCCCAGAGGCACCCGCGCTTTGCCACCCTCAGCCCACATTGCCTGTAACCTGTTAGCATTATACCTTGCCTACTTCCCCATGCCTGTAATTCCTACTTTCTACTTTCCCATGTAACTTTGTCCTTCTACCCAATATAAGCAGCTGGCTTATGGAGAGGGGCAGAGCAGATTTCTCAGGATGACCTTACTGCTCTCCCATATTTCCAGCACTATTGGAATAAACACTCATACGATTCAACCCTGTCTCTGCTTAATTGGCTCAAGTAGTGACAGGCAGCCCGGACCCATTTTTGTCCGGCTTCATGATCACCCCTTCACAACTCATCTGATAATTAATCATATTTAGACTTGTGTTTTTTTATTCCCTAAATATTAGGTAGTTTTATTTATTCAGTCAATAGAGGCTTAAATCCACCCACATGTTTCTCAGATCTTTGAGTTCAGTAACATTTTTATGAAGCACATTCTATTAGTGAGAGTATGTATTTGGTCAATTGTCTCAATTTGTGGGTATCTGAAAATGTCTTTAGTTCACATTATTATAAAAGAATGCTTTTCACAGTATATAATTCTAGGTTGACAGATAATTTATCTCAACACTTTGAGAACATTTAATAGATTCCTTTGTTTTGGATGTTCTGCTTCTAGGTGTGATTTTTAAAAAGGTTTTCTAAGGATTTGCTTAACTTCCCAATATGAGAACTGGTTTCTTTTATCAATTCTGAAAAATTCTTAGTCATCATTTCTTCTTCCATCTCTGTATCATCTCTGAAGGTCTTGAGCCCATTTTTTATCAGTTGTTTGTTTTCTTATTGTTGAGCTTTAAGTGTTTATATATTTTGGATAACAGTCCGTTATCCAGATAATGTCTTTTTCAGTTATTTCCTCCCCGTGTGTGGTTTGTCTTCTCATTCTGTTGACATTGTCTTTCACAGAGCGGATGTTGTTAATTTTAATGAAGTACAGCTTAGTTATCCATTGTTCTTTTGGTGAACGTCCCCCTTAAGGCTCAGTATATGTCACTGTCTCCAAGTAGTTTTTCATGCCCTTCTGGAAGAATCAGAGACTCCTGACTTTGTGCCTCATAATTTCCCCTTTTCCATTTTTACAGCAGCACATATTCACTGTAAACTGATTGTTCATTTACTGTGTTTCCTTATAGTAGGTAATCATTTCCTTACAGGCAGAGACTGTCTTTCCTACATGCATCTCTAGCACCTGGCATAGGGCTTGACATGTGCGAGACTAAAAACATAGGGAATGAAAGAATAAATGAACAAACCCAGGAAGCCAAGTCGGTAAAACTCATTTGGATTCTAATAATAAGCATATTCGTACCAATTTAACAATTTGATTAAATTTCTCTGTATTTCAGTATTCCTAAATTTACTATATTTTTAATTTAAACTTTCTAAAGGGAGAGGCGTTTGAGTTCTTAGAATCACAATTAAACTCATTAGAGGAGCAGGTCAAGCACCCATCTTTGTATTCACAACTAGGGCTACCTCACAGGGTATTTTTATAAAAGAATTGATAAAATTACCCTAATAAATGTTAAAAGTACAAAGCACTATAAAATATTTAATAAGTATAATGTGATTTTCTCATTGCAGGTAATCAAGTCTATTAATATTTTAGATTCTCACTTTTAGGTGCAATCGTTTTTCATTAAATTATGAAAATAGTCATTTCAAAAGAGAAAGTATATTTTCTTTCTCTGATGGAAAGCTAAAGAGGCTAATAATTGGGAAGACCATCAAAATAATTTCCACTCAAAATTGCTTTGTAATTAGATTAAACTCATGTAAGTGAATGTTACTCACTTCTGGAAAGCAGACACCATTCACATGAGGCAGTGAGATAATCAGTGTTATCATATTTTAAAAATAAGGGCAGGGGAGAAAGAACAAATCTTTATTATAATTTATTAGATAACCGCCTCCCTCCTCCAAAAAGTAGAGTTTAACACCACCCCATAGAGTGTGGGGTGAATTTAATGACTCATTTCTAAACAATAGAGTATGGTAAGGAAGTCATTCACTTTACAGTGGAGAATCCTGGCAAACACTACCCTGACCAAGTGATCAAGGTTAATATTCCGAGTGCCGTCATGTTGAAATTATATATCCCTTGTATATTCGGATGAGAAAGGCACTCCATTGATGAGATTCTTATTCATAAAACTAATAACCACAGGCTAATCATAAGAAAAGCATCAGATGAACCCAAATTGGGGAACAGTCTACAAAATATGTGACTAATTCTCCTCAAAACTGTCAAGGTCATCAAAAACAAAGTAAGTCTGAGGAACCATTACAGTCTAGAGTATCCTAAGGAGACATAACAACTAAATGCAATGAGGAGATTCTAAATTGGTTCTTAAAAAGGATATTAGAGGAAAAAACTGCTGAAATCTGAATAAAGTCTAGAATACAGTTGAAAGTAGTATACCAATGTTGGTTTCTTAATTTTGACAAATGTGCCATGGTAGTAAAAGATATTAACATTAGGGGGACTGTGGAAAGCTTATCTTGGAACAATCTTTGCAATGTTTCTATAATTTTGTAATTATTTCAAAATAAATGTTTATATATAAAATATAGGGCAAATGCAAAAATTAATAATAGTGAATACAGTTTTTAATTAAAAGGTCAATTAAACGTGGTACAAAATTAATGCAAACACATTACTTATTTTAATTGAAATCTACTTATTTTAATTGAAAACAAATAGTCTTTTGATGTCAGGTAAGGGCTTGCTTTATAAGTTTATTGCCACATATTTTGGTACATTAGTCACAATGAATGTAGGGCTTAATTTTAATCTAACAAGTCAGTTACATTAAGGTCAAAAACGGGATCTTCTAGTTTACTATTAACAGGACAATTCTAGTATTAAAAACATTTCTCTGCAGTACTCAACATGTTATGTGAAAAACAATGAGATGTTAATTTTTATGAAAGTTGTGTGGATTACTTTCGGGTTCCTGAAAACAGTCAGAGCATCTCTAGAAGCAAGCAGCCTAAGACCCTCTGAAGCCCTGTGGTCTCGGGCCACGTCAGTCTGTCTAGCCTGAGCTGAATGTCTGACAGCTGCTTCACATTTCAAGCGGTTGCCCGGGGCAGAATGTAGTAGGTGCCGTCCAAGTTAGCGGTGTGCTCGAACTTTATTTAATGAGGGAACATTCTATCACTCATTATTTTTATCTCAAGCTTGAATTTTAAAAAATCCAGATCCTTGTAATTCCTTATGGGCAGCTTGAATATCATAAAATAGCCCAGAGGTGCTTTCTGAAGAGATCCCTAAATGCCGTGCAGGGAATTCATTGGTAACCGCAGCGTGGGACGGGGCAGACACTCTCACTGCTGATCCAGCTCTGCGCATTTCACAGGAGGAAAGAAGTGAGTGTGCACATCACTTTGTACTTAGTCTTCTTGTGACCACGGCGTCGTTTGTGTCTAGAGCGAAATGACAGCTTCCAAGAGGAATTATATCCTCAAGAAAACATATTATACGCTAAGAGGAATATGTTAAAATTCAATAACTGAAAATAAAATCTGAAACCAGAATGAATAGTATTAGATTACAAAAGGAGTGCACTATTTATTCTTCATTATTTGATATTGTCAAAGAAACATTGCCGTCCATTGAGTTCATCCCAAAATTGATGAGATACTTACAGAACATGCAGAAGATAAATATGATCTTGCAGACTTAGGTGAATGTTCCCAGTGGGTGATAAATTTATTTCCAATTGCTATAAATTTCAGGGCTGAGAGATAAGGAAGCACAGTACCGGTAAAACTAGGTTTGGTGTTTCATTCTAAACACCTCAACTATTTATTGTTGAGCTGCCTTGTAAAGATAATGAAAGTCAATAGAGCATTGCTAAGTATCTCATCTATTAGGGCTGTAAAATATTTATATGCCTTCATAAATGTTAATGAAAGAGACTAGGTAAACAAATGTCACTGGCTATAAATTAGAGTTCGGAAAAGCATTAATATATAGCACAGTGTTTTAAGTCGTAAAGTTTCTCGATCTTCATCTTTTGAACGAACCTTCATGTAGCAGCCAGTTTCTTCATTAAGGAAGAAGAGTCAGAACTCCTAACTGCAGAGGTACATTTCTCACCTTGATGGTAATATTATTGAAGAATTATGCTAGAAAAGTAGCAGTTTGCATTGTAAACCTCAAGGAACGAAAGTATAATAATACAAAGACAGCCATTAATTAATTGTGAATTCCTATGTGAATTCCTATGTGGCCACAGAAGGGGAAATGCCACCCTGGAACGAGCGGTTTCTTCTGTCTGATCTGACCCCCTCCCACTTAGGTGTGTCGGTGATAAATCACGACTTGAGCAGCAGCAGGGATCCTTATTAATAGCAGCATCCAGGCCTCCTGGCAGTCACTGCGAGGGCACGTGGCATGCAGAAAGCTTTTCCTTTCAGCTGAAAGAGTGTGAATTTTCTATGAGAATTTCTTAGAAATGGATATAGGATTTCGAGGTCGTGCATCTAAGCCCTTCATCTATTTAGACAGTGTAGGAGTTCTTGGAACGTGCTCTGCCAAGCCATTATCATAATGAGTCGGATTGAGAATTATAATATGTATAATCTTGAAACAAAAAATATACACTATTTAATTTCTCTTTACTGGAAATAAAATCGAGGCAATAGGCAAAGGATCTAACTTAATCACTTTGAAAGAGGAATCAAACTTTTAAATGACAACTAAAAAGACAATCTTTGATTTAGTTATTTCCCTTTGCCGACCCTACTTGTTATATCAAAGACTGTTGACTCTGATCGTGTTTTTTTTAAATAATATTTTTTCAGTTTAGTTGTTTTGATACTTACTGCCTCTGAATTTGACAGCTTCCTCTGAAAATCACAACTAGACAATAAAGAGGAAGCAGGGAGATTCAATTTTGATTTTACAATGTTTTAGTACTCCTAAAGTTAAAAGTTAAAGATTTCTTGAAGGAACAGAAGGAGTGAACTTGGGAAGCCTGGGTTTAAGCCCTAGATTAAGCCCTATGTGACCTTGGACATGTCACTTATCCTTGAGAATTAGCACCCACATCTTTAAAATAAAAATAACCACGCGGGCATTAGCTAACAGAAGGCTTTTGTATGTGTGTGAGGACCATATGAAACAATGTATGCACGTTAGAAACAGTAAACATAGAGAAATTAAAGGTAGTTTTGTAAATATTATTGCCGAGGAAGGGATAAAGTTACTTGAATTACAGTTTGGGGGTAATATGAGAACTTTCTTCAAATATATTCTTTGTTTCTGTCATCAACATAGTTATTTAAAAAATGGTTTACATAGATACTATATACCTTACTTTACATTTGACTCTTCCTTTCCCCTCCTAGAGGTTTTAGCATCATTAATTTAAATGTACTTATTATCTCAGATTTACTTTAACCAGTGGATGTTCTAAGTTCATGGCCCATGATAGTTAGGATTCCTCTCCGTGATTTGTGACTTCTAAATTGCTGCCTCAGCTTTCCCTCCACTCCGGGCTCACTTGCGCACAACATGGCACCTTTTCACAGGTTTTCTGGAAACTGTCCACCAATGGCAAGAACTCAGTGAGTGCAGAAGATTTAGCCCTGGGAGGTCTTGGGGAAGGGCACAGGCAAGGGATCATTCTGGCCTTGCACGGCCCCTGGCCTTCTTCCCCTTTCCCCCAGGCTCTGCGGCCTTCCAGAGGCCACTGCCAGGCCAAGGGCCACCCCTCCACTTACACAGAGCCCGAAGGAGGTGTGACCAGTCCCATCCCCCACCGCCACTACCCATCAAGGAGCTCTGCCTTCCCCCCGGCCACCGCTCAACCTGACCTCACCTTCCCAGTGTTCTCATGTCCTGGCATATAAAATAGTCTCCTCGTTACGTCAGCAAAATGAAAGAAATGCCGAAATATTTTCAAAGAGCTCTTATTTGCTGTCTTTGAAGACCAAGAATGCCTTTTATTTTCTTCACCATTAAAGTGCTTCTTAGTTTTCCATTTGCATATAGGAGGATTTTGCTTAGCTCTTTCTTTTGAGTATCAACGCAAATCATGGCCTTCCTTTATGATTTTGCTGCCAAAAGAATAAAAACAGTATTTAGAGCTTTTTATCACAGTCTTACACTAGCCCTAGAAATGAAAACCTAATTAAATTCCATGCTTACTATGTCAGATGTATTAAATATGATGAAGCATGCAGAGCTTGGCTTTAACTCCTCTCATATAGACCTAGTTTATTATTATTATTATTACTAAACATATCTTAGATGCATCTGTGACTTTAGCTTAGTGATACCTTTATTTACTCTCTATGTATCATCTTTAGAAAAGCATCCACTCAGTGTCTATATCACTGTTTAATACTTCATTGCCTTGCTATTAATCTTCAAATCTGGTTGTAAATTAGGAATGTAAAATTCATTGTTGAACTTTAAGAGCTATGTACTTACCACGTGAATGTTTAAAACAACATATTTAAATATGATTTATATAACACATGAACTAATAAATATACTGCCATTCGAGTGTAAGAAATCAGGTAGTTATTGGTTCCATTTTTCTGGTCATATAGTTTTCATTTTAATATAAAGTATTTTTGTGTATATGTCCACTTTTCATCTATATTTTAGTATATCCAAACAAGATATTTATATTATCAGCAAATCACTGGGCTCTTAATGTCTTCTTGTGAGGCAGAAGTGTCATTAGCCACCCAAAAATTAATACTAGCAGTTTTAGCATCATGTTACACTGCTTCAGCTTTTATTTCTTACATATTCAGATGATACAAGAAATAGTTTTGAGGCTAATCCATAAAACTTGTGCTTGAGAATCAATTAATTATAACGGATTGTTCCTTCCCTCTTTAATATACAAAACATTATTTCTGTTACTCTAACATTATAGACACTTCAATGAATCTCACTAATATATTCTTTAAAAAGTGGTAAGTTGTTGTGACTATAGAAAAGAAGAAAAACCTGCCGGGAATGATTGGGAGATACTCCAGTGGAGTACTAAGAATTTGAACTGGAAATGTGTGTGGCACAATCAACTAGAGATGGAAGGCATTTCAGGTAGGGAATTTGAACATGTAAGAAGACCTATCTGAAGAAGCAGGCTATTCTTACAGAAAATTATTGTGACCCATAAAGGTAGGAAGGTCCAATAAGTTTATCCTTTAGTAAAAATAAGGTAATTTGATTAGACCCTCTAAATAAAAATCATTTACAAAGCAGTTCTATTAAATGACTAAAATGAACCAAAAAAAAATGCTTTGTCTAAAAACGGAGTTTGTTGAATTACTTTCTCCATTTCTACAAACTTTCGTATTTTTCAGGAAATGTGATGAGGCACTATGTTATGCCCTGTGTGGAAGGAAAATTTTATGAAATTGAAATTCCTGTCCTTGGGAGCAACTTCATTCCTTAGAAATTTACATTCTGGAAAAGAAAATTATGTGGATTCAAATATTAGTAATGTAAAAATGTCCATTTATCAATGCTCTAAGAGAGACACTAAAACAGTATTATAGGTATTCAGTAGAGAGATCAAAGAGATAATGTAAGGGAATCTCCAAGGCAGATATCCTAGAAAGAGGTGAGACGGGAAGACCAAGAACTGAACCCTGAAAAATTTGCCTTTAAGAAGTTGAAGAGTAGAAGAGAATGTGAAAGAAAATGTAATAAAAGAAAATTGGCCTAGTAGCAAGACAGAGGGAGAAAGGGAAGGAGAAAGAAAGAGAGGTTTGTAATCCACAGTATCATTAATAACATATAAATTACTTTTTAAGATAGGAACTGAAAAATATCTATGGGTATCAAGTAGGTCATGAACAGTTTTCATGAGGGAAGGAGCCAGGGTGATGGAGATATTTTCGAAGCTTACTTTCTACCTTGAGCTGTCTAATTGTTCTTAATTCAAATTCTACATCTTTGTAAATCTTCAGCACTGACTTCATAATCGGCTCACTGCTTGACCTCAGCTCCCCACCCTCTTTTAGAAATGGCCTCTTGTTTACTACAGGATGCATTTTGTGTCCTAATGACATTCAGCACTACATCAGTCAGATCAACCCCATCACTCCTCTCTTCCTCCAAACACCTGTATGAAAGTGATGTCAGAGGAGATAAAGTGATCATGGGCTCTTACCTTTCATTATCTTTGAACACATGACTCCTAGATTTTGATCATTAAGTGTCATTTAAGAAATACCGAGGGCAAGGGAAACTAAAGAGAAAATAAACAAATGGGACTGCATCAAAATAAAAAGCTTCTGCACAGCAAAAGAAACCATCAACAAAGTTAAAAGGGAGCCCACTGTGTGGGAGAACATATTTGCCATCGACACTTCTGATAAAGGGTTAATATCCAAAATATATAAGGAACTCATACAACTTAACAAAAGGAAGACAAACAATCCAATTAAAAAATGGGCAAAGGACCTAAATAGACACTTCTCCAAAGAGGACATACAGATGGCCAAGAGACATATGAAAAAATGCTCAAAGTCACTAGTCATCAGAGAGATGCAAATTAAAACCACAATGAGGTATCACCTCACACCTGTCAGAATGGCACCATCAACAAATCAGCGAACTACAAGTGCTGGCGAGGGTGTGGGGAAAAGGGCACCCAGTACACTGCTGGTGGGAATGCAAACTGGGGCAGCCACTATGGAAAGCAGTATGGAGTTTCCTCAAAAGATTAAAAATTGAGCTGTCTTTTGACCCAGTGATCCCACTTCTAGGAATATATCCTAAGAAACCTGAAACACTAATTAGAACTTATGCACGCCTGTGTTCATAGCAGCACAGTTTACAATAGCTAAGATCTGGAAACAGCCCAAGTGCCCATCAGTAGATGAGTGGATAAAAAAGCTGTGGCACATTTACACCATGGAATACTATGCAGCTGTAAAGAAGAAGGATCTTTTATCCTTTGGCACAGCATGGAGGGAACTAGAGAGTATTATGCTAAGTGAAATAGCCAGTCAGAGAAAGACAAGTACCACATGGTCTCACTTATATGTAGAATATAATAAACAAAATAAACTGATGAACAAAGTGGATCCAGAGACACAGAAGCATGGAACAGGCTGAGGGGTCTCAGAGGGAAGGTGGGGAGGGGGGAGTGGGTGGGGAGAAATTAATCAAATAACTTACATGTTTATAAGCATAATCCATGGACACAGACACTGGTCTGGGGAAGGCCTGGGGGTGGGATGGTGCGGAGTGGAGGGGATCAATGAGGGGGAAAAAGGGACATCTGTAATATTTTAACAATAAAGATAAACTTTAAAAAAAAAATAAAAAATAAATAAAAATACCAACATCAACATGAAGATGTATTGGTCAGTGTATATAAATCAAGGTGTGTTTTCTGACTTTTGGAGCTATCAAATGAAAATTCAATGATGTGGATAACAACAGAGCTGATAGTAACATAGTGATAAGTGGGGTAACTCACACCTATAGTATATGGATATATCATTCCTGTTTTCCGTTGGCTTCTGTAGGCATCAGTCCCGTAGGAAACACCAATTCCTTGAGAGGTTTTTATTAGATGGCAGGACCTAGCATAGGAAAGAAATTGCGTTGTTGAGAATACGAGATAATATGAGATGGCAGTGCTTTCTTGGTGACAATAGAAAAGCCTTCAGGAATTGTGCATGCATTCTCATATGTTCAGTTACAGTTCTGGGTAATTAACATTAGCTCATACTATTTGGATGTTTATGTTGAAGGGACTGTGTTTAGTGATACAGGGTTGTTTGAGGTTGTTAAATACGTCCAGGGTCAAAGCAATGTATGTGTGTCTGCATTCTTTGAAGGCATTTTCCAAAAGTCTGTGTGAGGAGTATAGGTTATAACTTTGAAAATGATTCATACGAAGAAGTAGGCTTTCAAGGATAGTTCATCTGCCCTCACCTCCATTCGATAATCTTATATTAAGGTCGCTGCCATAGGCCCTCCCATGTACTTTCAGGGCCATGAAGGTAATTAACTCTGGGCCCAAGGTTAGGTGGTCCTCTGTAGATGGAGTTGAAAGCACATTGTTTTATAAATAATTGAAAGGTTTTCAGTACATGTGTAAATGTTTCATTTTGTGTTTAAGCATAAGCTGTATAATATAGGAACAGTGTAAAATATCTTTAACTTTAAAATACGCTGAGATTTTAAAAGAAGAAAGGACACTGATACATAGGCCTGGAAGAATAATCCCTTTAGGGTTAAACTCATGAGTAAGGATCGATTTCGTGTGTAAGTTTCACTCTGCACTGTGCGTCTTGCAGTATGCCACACTGTACTTGGTTTTCAAATTTTTATTTTATATTTCTGAATTGGGGTTTATAAGTTTACATATTAAAATTAATGCATTATCATACTTAAAGGCAATGCATAGTAAATTTTCAAAATCTCACTCAAGGGATTACCAAAGGATGTTTGGATTTCTTCTATTAAAATAAAAATAAGCATTCATATTTTCACAAGAACATATATGTTTTTGATGCTCAGTAAACACTATCTCTTTTTTTGCAGCTAAAATCATATCTCTACAGGGAGGATTTTTGTCCAGAGAAACACTTTTTGATATCCTTAAGCAACAAATGGCATTGTTCTTAATATATGCCTAATTGTGCAAATACTCACTTGTTAAGTTTACAAAAAGGCCTGGGTGCACAGTGACATATCATATACATTAATGTACTATGGATTCTAACACTAAAATAAGCTGGACTTAGGGTGTTTGTTATCACTTGTGATAATTAGGATGATCAAGTATGTGATGCTTTTTAATAACATTTTTGAAGCAGAAGGGTGGAATGCCATGTGTCATAACTACTCTTGTCAATCAGGTTTCTCTATTTCCATGAGCACAAATTAGATTCCTTTGCGAAAACTCTGTGAGATTTAGTCTACAGCTTGATTTCCTCTCTCATATCGACCACATTACTTTTCTGTCGTACAGGTGCAGCCATTGCTGTTTGACTCATTGCTTGCATTATTTATTTAGATCAGGCAATTGAACTTACTCTAATTTCATGAATAAAATAAAATAGAGTACAAGATGAAACAGTCAAAGAAAAAATGATCTTGAGATATTGGAAAGAAGACAAACATTTGAAGTCAAGCAATTAGCTTTAAGAATTCACCATAAAGATGTAATTCTGTTAATAACTCTAAAGCATTATGGAAATAGTTAGAGATCATAATTTTATGAGTTATATATAAACATATGCAATATACATATTTGATAAATCTTTCCCAGATTAAGACCTATTTCTTTAAGAAGCATCTACTCTCTGTCAACAGCATAGTTGGCACTTCTGACAATACACAGTTATCTCCCCTCAAGAAAGTTTAAACCTCATAGATAATAGCTTATTTTTCTGAAAAATAACAAAATTATTAGGAAAAGATGTCAGTGTGTATTATGGAGCAATAATACAACATGGCAGTGTATACAGAACAAAACAATAAGGGATTTACTGTCAACTTATCTGCATAAGGAATAAATACAGGATTTCAGGAGAACAAATAAGTTCAGTATATTGGGAAGGGACCAAGTTGCATGTGAGTTGTCCTGACGGAAACTAATTAGATATACAGAGAAGCCACAAAGACCATTTTAAAGATGCAATGATCAAAGCAAATTGCAAGATGAGACAATCTACGTACGGTATGTCCTGGGGACGGTGGAGAGGCCGTTTTAACTGGAGTAGAAGTGGGTGTAAGAGGCAGAAGTATGTGAGAATGAACGGGCCAACCGAGATTGCCTCGTGGAGGGCAGATGGGTGCACTGCAGGATAAATAGCTGAGGAGCTATCAGCAAATTGAGAGAATCTTGGGAGACAGAAAAATATAAAAGGGGTACTCGATTTAGGATGTGCAAAAATGGGTGGCTCACAGGCTGCAAGAGATGAGCAGAGTGTTGATGCAAAGATAGAGGAACCGAGCATGAGTTGTAACTACCGACCTGTGTTGAGGCGGATAAATACTTCTCTAAAATGCTGGGGTGAGGAGGGTAAGCTGTGGACAGAAACATTGTATGTTTAATTCATATTTTGACCCAAAGGTGAGGAACTGGGGAAAATAAAAACATCATAACAGTTAAAACAGTAACTAAATAGTAGTAATACTTAATGTGTTTCCTATTTTATAGATAAAAAGAGAGAGCAAAAAATTAATAAGACACCTGGAGAACTTTTTGTAGGTTCTGACAAAGTAGGTCTGGGGTGGCATCTGAGAGTTTGCATTTTCAGAAGTGCCCAGGTAACCCAGGCTGCTGGCCCCTGGACCACACTTTGAATGACAAGAGCCCGCAACACTTCAGTGCATTTTCTTACAAACATCATAGGAAGCTTGCTTCCAATTTGAAAACAGCTATAGAAAATGGGGTGTCATTTAAGGATTTTTGAAGAGGCAAAATAAAATCAAGTTCATTTTAAGAACCAAAAAAAGAGATACCAATCTGTGAGCTATCACAGTAGTGAGGTAAAAAGGGTTAATATTGTTATTGGAAATGGAAAAGAATGGATATATCCTGAGAGAAATGTAAATCTCAGTATTATGAATGAACAAGTCCTATTGATAGTGGGCTACCTTTAAGTATTTGAGGTACTCTTCTGTCATTTATTTAAAATGGAAGAAATATCAAATCTCCTTCTAAGTAAACTAGAAAAGTATAAAGAATGTATCGAAGTCTTTCGCTTTTGAAAAACATGAAACCCTTACTGGTGTTCTACCTCTACCCATTGTGCTAAGTTGGTAATGGTATATATCAATTTTTGCAACATCATGACCCCCAAATGATTTTAGAAAAAAATAAAAATAAATCAAGGTACCCCTTACAATAGGTGTTTCTATAGGTAATATATTTATTAACTTATTCTACCATCATATCTTTGTTTCGAATGGTTCCTTCTCATTATTACATGTGTTATCACTTTGATATTTCACACTCTCCTGGTAGGGTAAGAGAGAGCAGGAGGGGGGATTTTCTGTAATTAGAATAAAAATATGATGACCTAGGAAAAAAGAAGGTCAGTGATGAAAGACAAGGCGATATTGGGAAAGGAATGAATGAGGAGTTCAAGAGAGTTAAAAATGAATAACTGGTGATATTGGTAACAATTTGAAGGACTCAGCTTCACAAATACAACCTGCTGCATTCCTGGTACAATGACAGAGGAGAGCCCTCCCCGTCAGTTGTAGCCTAGATTTTCATTAGAAAGACAACAGCTATAATGTGATATAATATCAGCATTGGGGCCTCAAGATTAAACAGAAAATAATGGATGCCTCTGGAGTGAGCCTCAGAACCCATGTCATCCAGCCAGGGGTTGGCGGATCATGTAACTCTTGTCAGAGTTCCAACAGCTTTGCCGAGAGCTGTGCCCCAAACTTCTGGTTTTCATTACAAGAGAGAGACTGGGGTGTCTGACATGAGGAATTGCTCTCAGGCTGTTAAAAAGGTAATCTAGAAAACATGAGACCACTAGGCATGGGGCATTTATGTTTTGTGACTCCCAAGTCAGTGTTATTTTCTAAACACTATGGAAGAAAATATAAGGGGAAATAAGTTAATTTCAGCACTACTCACACACTGGTCAGGATTCATGTGGCACTCACAGATGAATGTGAGTCATCCACAGTCAATGTGGAAAAAATATCGGCCTGAATTGCCTTTTTCCTTGGTTCAGGTGCGCCGTGAGGGAGTCACAGTCCATTTAGTATATCAGCGTGGTCATTGTCCACCTCAATCAGTTTAATGCAAAGAGGGGAAAGGGAACCATTAGGGCACCAAAAAAAAAAAAAAAATCAATTCTGGGCATCTGTCTGCACGCGACCTCGGGCCAAAACACATTGAGTACCTAAAAAGTAGACAAAAGGGAGATCCCAGATTTCCTTATGCGGTTCATGGTGCCGCTTCTGTTGAATGACTAATGAACCTTTCATCTTGAATCAGTGTGTTTTACAGCTGAACCTAATCGTTTCCAAGACCTAACACTATGATGTGTGGCAGAAGCTTTAGATGAGGTGAGGGATGATGGATTGTCATTGTCAAATTATTAATAGAAAAGTTCATTATGTATTGGAAATAAAAAATAAGATATTTTCTTCACATCTCTCTTCTGAAGTCTGGTTCCAGCTGCCAGAATGAGTTCTGTCATTCGAGACTGCACAACTTTGCTGGAAGATGTAGGGCCTTTGGCAGCACACATGTTAAATGACTGTTTACTCTAGCTCTCGTGAAAACTGCTTTACACTGTCTTGTTTCTCCATAAAGCACCTGTAAATTTTCTTCTAAATAATTTAAAATGTGATTAAACTTGAGTGTGATAACCACAATGAAAGAACAGCAACTCAAATTAGCAAGTCTTGTTTCTGTTGAAATAATTAAGATTTTCCTAAGTCACTGTCAGTGCATTTATACTATACGTGTGTTGTAAAATTTAATATTGCAATTATTATTATCTCTTTCATAGATGAGAAAACAGAGACCCACAGAGGGTAATTTGCTTAAGGACTCCCAGAAAATAAGCATAGAACCTACAATTTGAACCAAATCATGAATCTAACCTAGTATTCTTGATAATTAAGGTTCAGAGAAAGCAAGAGATTTGCACCAAAAGTCACACAAATGCTTTTAGATGGTTAAATAAATATAACATGCATATGCTTATCTATTTATGCATATATATGTGTGTATATATATATATATAAACATGGAAAAATAGCATGCACAAATAAAAGTCCATTTTAAATACATGAAGTAGCTTATTTTAAAAACTAATTAACCACATAAAATTCAATCTTAAAAATCATTTTTCATATTTATGTGGCCCTAATGACATTTTGCTTTCCAATCTGGAATGTAAACTAATGTTTAATTACCTTACAGGATGAGAAAGTAGTGAATTTTAGTAGATCTGCCATTCAAAGCCAGACAAGCTAAGCATGTCATTCACAACCTTAACAATAAAAACATTGCAGAAAACAGTTTATTTTTACCCTACAAATTGTGTTCAGTACTTAATCAAGTTCAGTCGTGAGAACAGCTCAGGTTTAAGAATGTCAAATTAATCCTGTTAATTGTTATTTCATTATATATGTGAGCAGGTTAGCAAGCAGTATCAGGCATCCCTAGGAATTAGAAAGTAGGATTTATTTTTATTATTGCTTTTGCATGTTAAAAGTTCAACATTTTGTTATAAAAGTACAAAGGACTGATGTTAAAACTCAAATTTAAAAATATATTATTTTTCCATGACTCATGTTTGAGTAGGATTTTAAATTTTGCCAAAAAAAAAAAAAATTCAACAGTTACAGTGGCTTTCCTGCTGTTTCTTTGCCCTTAATTTTGAGGAATTTCATTAATTTATACATTGTTTTTGTCATAGTTCTCACACTAAAAGTTTGTGTTTAGGGGGAAACTCCTTATTTGCATTCACTTTTTAATTTCTGCCCTCACCACAATAAGTTGAAAATAAACTGAAAACCGTATTTTTAAAATCTGCCCAGTGTCAAAATATCAAAAGTAAGGCTTAAATACTACATTGTTAGGGTGGGAAATAATATATATGTACACATTTATAGGTATGCATATTATAAACGCAAAATTTTTTTTTTTCCTCTTAATTTTTTACCTAGGTTTTGAGCCACAGTAATACTCCATATGACTGGTTGTAAGTGGTAAAATCAGTATAGAGCTCTGCGTCAATACCACAGAGTCAGAGCAGAGCAGGGTTGTTTGAAAATGTTCGATAAAGAGATGCTTCAAGGATGGAGCTATCCTAAGACTTTGCCCTATATTGAATTCTAGACTAGAAATTAGTATAGCTTGGCTGCAGAACAGTATTCAGTCTAATATTCTGAATAATATTACATCTTACTAAATGGCAACTTCATTCTATATGTACTTAGGCAAAAAACTGGTGTTATCCATGACCCCTCTCTCTTCACCCGTATGCCTGTTTAACCTGTTAAAAACATATGGCTCAGTTTTCACAGTATATTCCAATATCACGACTTATGGCCGCCTTCACTCCTATTATTTTGATTCAAGGGGCCATCATCTCGTGCCTGGATTGTGGCAGTCGCTTCCTAACTGGTCTCTTTGTTTCCAGCCTTCCTACATTTGGGCCTATTCTCAGGTCAATAGCTAGAGTGCACACAACTCTCAGTAGCTTCCTGCTGTACTCAGAGGGATAGTCAAAGTTTTTATGTGCCCTTTAGTGTCAGATATGGTGTGGCCCAGTTACCTCCTATCTGACCTTCCAGTCTACTAACCTCTGTGCTCACTCTGCTCCAGGACTACTGACATCCTTAGTGTAACTGAACATGCTAGCCATGCTTGCCTCTCATGTCCTGTGAGCTAGCTGTTCCTTCTGCTGAAAAGCTCTTTTCCAACATAGATATATGGCTTTCATCTCCTTCATCTTTACTCAAGTGAGAACCCTCTGACCGGAGCTCCAAATGAAAGTATAAAACTAGTCAACCAACCAACAAATAAACAATAGCAACATTTCCAATTTGCCTTATCCACTTTCTTTATCTTCTTAGTACCATTTAACTTACTTATTTATCTAGTTTATGTTTCTATCTCCTCACCTTGAGTGCAGGTTCTGTAAGGGCAGAGACTTTTTCTTTTCTTCATTACCGTGTGCAAAGTACTTTGAACAGCACCTGAAACCTAGTAGGCGATCAACCAATATTTGTTGGAAGGAATAAATGAATTTATTTCAAAAAGATAGTCCACAGGGATGGAAAATATACAGGTCCCATTGCTGCATTTGTTTTGTACATGATCAAAAATGTTACTAGGATGTTTAGGAGAGGTGAGAAAAATAACAATTGTGTGGATATTAGAAGGTTTGGCATACATAAAACATTTTAAAGACATGTATTTGTTCTTCCAGGCCAGTGCTTTAGATTCAGATTATTTGTGTATCTAAATACCAAATGAGTAGCTGCTTCAAGTTTTCAAAGTCTTATGAAACAAAAGCACATCTAAATGGCGTACATAAAGAAATACAGGAAGCAAGAAGAGAGAGAGATGCTGCTTGGAAATGTAAATTGGCAAGAAAACAAATAAATTAATTCTATGACCTTGGCAAATTACTGACCTTTTCTGAATCAAATCTTCCACATTTTTATTTTTAAAAATATCGTTATTGATTTCAGAGAGAGGAAAGGAGAGGGGGAGAGAGAGAGATAGAAACATCATTGATGAGTCATTGATCGGCTGCCTCCTGCACACCCCCGACTAGGGACCGAGCCCACAACTGGGGCATGTGCCCTGACTGGGAATCGAACCTCGATCACCTGGATCCTAGGCTGATGCTCAACCTCTGAGCCACGCCCGGTTGGGCTTCTGCATTTTTAAAGTGAGGATATTGAAAGGTTATTTCTTAGGTCCCTATAACTCAAAGATCTTTCATTAATGTATATGGAATATAAATGTGTTCTTGTTTAGGGTGTATATGTACAGAGTGGGACAAAGGCAGGTTTATATTTGTGAGTACGCAAAACAGTTTATTCTTGTATTATTTATTAATTATATTATTTTTCATATGAACAGCTGTAAACCTACTTTTGCCCCACCCTGTATGTACACACAAGAAGGCATTAACATTTCACACACTATTTTATTAAAAAAAAAAATACGGTTATTGAATTTCTTTTGTTCATGAACCAAGAGTTGTAAAGAAAATCTGTGAAGAAGACAGGCCTGCGGTGTGACTTCCGTAAGTTCACAATTTGACTTAGAAAACAAGCAAATTAGTATAAAAGTGTGTAAAGAAACCTGATGAATGGTATGATAAGAGTATATGGTGCTATAGTACTCTCAGGGTGAAGACCTAACTGGATTGCAAGGGTCAAGTAGGGCTTTCTAGAACGAAATGTAATTTAGGCCACGAGTGAAAATAAAAGTAGACACTAACCAGGCAAAGAAGATGGGGAAGTTTTCAAGCAGAAGAAGAGACACATTAAAGGATCTTTGGGGCAAAAGATAAGAGTTCATTGTGTAGGGAGCATACAGAGCAAAAGAGAGACTTCCAGTGCAGTTGAAGAGGGAGAGTGGGGCAAGCCCGGAATATCATGAATTTGGTATTTTCACCTCCGTTCACTGGGGAACCATTGAAATATTTAAAATAAAAATTCAAAAATTAGATTTTCATTTTAGAAAGCTCACTTGGGCTGCAACTTGGAGGAGGAATTAAAGAGGAGGAAGACAGTCTAAGGAGGATTTAGCAGGCTCAGTAACCTAGTAATCTAGATGCCTGGGGCTACTTTAGGGCCGTGCAGTGGGAATGGAGAGACATGGCTTAGTTCAAGATTCTTAACAACTGTTGGAGGAAAAACAGATTCTTGGGATAAAATGACTTCTGTCTTTGTACATGTTGGTTATAAGTAGAAAGTGAAGTTTTCTACCAGTTTCATATATTAGAAGCCTAAGATAAACGTCTTGCCTTGAGAAAAAGATTGACGATTCAGGAGCATATGCTTAGTAATTGAAGGCATGAGGTTCGATGTAATCACTCAAGGGGAGAGTAGACAGAAGAATGAAGGAGAGCTCAAAGGGAGCGCCAAGGAAGACCGTCAGGTAGGGCATGGGTAGGACACAAGGATCCAGCAAAGGGGAAGAAAAATGAGAGCGGTAAGTCAAAACTATGAGAATCTGAAACGCAAGGGAAAATAATGTTTGAAGAAGATAAAGCGTTGAGAACATCAAATGCTGCTGAGCATCAGAGCAAGTAAGTCTGAGAAGCATCCACTGGATTTATCAGTGCGGGTGCCTGGGATGACCCTGATACCAGCAGTTGCAGGGGAGGGATGGTGGGCTCACCCAGTTGGCGGTCGGTTGCTTACATACAGAGGAGGGAGGGAATGGAAAGAGCAACTTTGGATGACTTCATCTGCAAAAAATAGGTGAGAGAAAGGCAGAAACTGAAATGCAACGTGGCATTAAGGGAGTGTATTATTGTTGGTTTTATTTTGCTTCATTAAACTGAGAGAATCTTGAGCATATTTAAAGGTTGATGGAAATGAGCCAGTAGAAGGAGACTAAGGATAGTGATAATCAGTAGGTCCAGATCCCTAAGAAGGCCAGGCTTTAAGAAATCTTATTGGGAAATTGATGATTTCTACATGTCATTTCTTGTTTACCTTGTCATCTCTACTTCATTACTATCCTATGCTATGTGCTGACTGGAGAGATGAATTAGATGTCACTTTGGTACTGAAAGAGCCACAGAGCATTTAAGAGGAGAGAGTCAGAGGAAGAGTATTGCGGGTAGAGTGAAATGCATGTGTAAGTTCCTGCACATGGAAGAGCGTGATATGTTGTAGAACAGCAAGAATTTTAGGGAAAGAATTAGAAAGGCAATAGGTATGGCTAGACAGAGAGGTAAAGCAGAATAGTGTTAGCTTGATAAGCCACTCCAGGGCCCAGTAGGCAGACAGAGGGGCTTCTGTGTGCTCCTCACTGACATTGTTGTCTCATTCTCTTGGGGTCTCCTCTTTCTAGCGTCCTAACAACTCCACCTGAGCCACTCCAGGGTGCATGGATTTCCCCAGTTTTTAATTTCCGACCGTAATGAAAATGTTCCTCTTTTCATATGGTTGCAGAACAAATTTGATTTACCTTCTAATATTTACAAAATGACTTTCAGGTTAGAAGATGTTCATCAATTACTGTTTTTCATCCCTCTGGAAGGTTCAGGAATGAGGAAATAGGAGTAGATTAGACCCCATAGAACACACCTTGTGCAGTTTTATGGCCAGGGAACTAAGGATGGGAGTCCTGGGCCTTTGCAGATATTTAAGCCCTAATATCTGTGATTCAAATGACACTGTTACTTGGGTAAGCATCTGAGTAAGGCTCTTTCTGTAATCCAATGAGACTTTGTGTTTTAAATAAGAGACTGTAATGTGACATAACTCTCAGATCAAAATTGTATTGCTTTGAGAGACAGAGGGGAGGGAGAAAAAATTTTAATAGCAGGTGGTATGCATGTGAATTATGTTTCATATACTTGTATTTCTAGCTAGCTTAATCACTCCACCAGTTAATTAAGATGAACAAAGCCTTTTAGAAATAGAGATCTTAAAAAGTCCTTTGTAAGCATTCATCATGGCTTTATTTTTCACTTTCTCTTGGAATTGCTATTGCACTACTTAATCAGCAAATACCAAACTGACTTTGTTTGGGTTTGGAGTGTCCTTGTACAGTTACCCTCATTATGCAAACTGGGAGTCTCCACCTCATTCCAAACGAAGCTTCATTGCAGTGTAACAAGGGTTTTTTCTGCTTTAAATGAAAATAATCTAATTTTTCCATGCAGAATTCAATTTGCATAACCTCAGTATAATTATCCACTTCTTTCATACACATTTCTTTTTTCCTGAACAATGAATACTTCCAGTTACTGACCCAATTTCTGTTGACCTGGAAGAGTCAAGTTATTGACCCTGGTTCTGCTCTGCTAGGAGGAATGAGAAACATGGAAGCCCCTCGGAGGGGTGGCACAGCTTAACCTGAGGGAAAATGACAACAGTGGGCCCGCCTGGGCTCCCTTCTCCCTGTGATTATTCCTGGGTTCTCTCCCCTAACCTGGGCGTCGTACCTCTTGCAGTGGCCACACTAACCATCTCCGGTGGTTTGCAAGCTTGGAATCCTCTATACTTGACTGAGAAGATCCAAGTTTGAAGAGGGGTGACAAAGAGCATAATGATAGAGAGAACTTGATGCAGGATCTTTTCCCGTAAATTTAATCCACTCGCATCTCTTAGCTCCAAATATTCCCATTCTTTGAGTAAAATTCTGGACAAACTGCTTTTTGTCCCCTGTGGAATTTTTAAATTAAGAAAACATTTTCATGTATTTGTTAAAAAAACAGGGGGCAGAGAGTGGGAGAGGTGTCTTTAAATCTGTCAGTGTGTTGTAATAGGTTGAGTCAGAACCATGTATTCAGTTATGAACATGTGCATTATTTGACACTAATCCAATCAAAATGCTATGCCAAGAGCCTCTGATAAAGGTCTCAGTAGTTCAGTCTGTACAGGGTGGGAAATAAAAATACCCACCTCATAAGGTTAATGTGAGGATTACTTGAGAAAATAAATGTAGCTCACAATGAATGTTGCCTTGCGCAGAGAACATACTTTAAAATATTATTATACTACTGTTTCACTAACACATTTGGAGATTTCAGTACTGCAGGATTTATTACATCAGTGCTTTGTAAACTTTTTTGACTGTGACCTTCATTAAAAAATGGTTTTAAAACTGTGACATTATGCACACATGTGTGTATATAACTTAAAAATTTCAAGATATAAAATTCTTTTTTTATGATGCACTCATTTTTTTACCTTTCTTTTCAGTTCTATTTTTCGTTTTCTTTTCTATTCTGTTCTATCCACTTTTAAAAGGACTAACTTCAGTCCACCATTTGAAAACAAAGACTGTATTACCAGTATTCCCTTAAAAAAAATATGAGTCATGCGAAAAGTTCAGGACCCACTAATAAGAATGACAGCGTTTATGTGACAAGGGAATATCTAGTTTCAGTGTATCTGATGAATTTGCAGAAGCTTGCCACAAGACTCAGAAATATGATTATCTGATTTCTGTAATATCAGTTGAGATGTAAGTTTTCCTTAATCCTTAAAAAAACTTAGATTTCCCATGCAGGAGATATACTTAAACTTGCTTCCTGATACATATAATAAGCTTTTGTCAGTGATCTGTTCTAGATGTTTCCCTATATTCTGCATATACCAATTTAGGCCCACGTGAGTAGTATCTGCTAGAGGGGCAGAATGACAGCAAATTCACTCCTCATTCTCAGAGCAAGGATGACCGGGAATCTGATTGATGGCAGAGAGGTTAGCAATCCATTTTTTTTTAACCTTCGCAATATAGCATGTTTTAGACAAGCTGAGAGAGGTATTTAGAGAGGAAAAGATTATAAGCATGAACTTGCACCCCGTAAAGTGATATCAGGCTTTTTTTCTTTCTTTTTTTTAAACCTATTCATTAGTTTCTTTTGGTCTTTCTCCCTTATAAGGAGTGGGAGGGAAACAAAATACCACGGTCTCAGGAGTTGAGTTGTGCAAGACTTCACCCTGCTGCTCACTGGTTCAGCAGCATGTGCCATGCAGAACCGTGTTAATTGATGGGTCATAGTTTTGGAGCGATAGATTAAGGCATCCTGTGTTTGGAAGAGCTGTGATTATCCACTCAGTCACTCTTTACATATTCGGAGACACACAGGTGAATAATTGATGAGAGCCAAGTAGAAATATAATGCTGTGGAAGTTCAAAGGAAGGAGAAATTTGACACTCACTCTTGGACTTAGACGTTCCAGTGGGAAGGAACTTAAATTCATCTAGGTTCCAGGGTTACTGTCTGCTCTGTGTGTGAATTATGTCCTTTGCCTTGATTCACGCTTTAAGAAACCTTATTGGGAAACTGATGATTTCTACATGGGAAACAAACAAAAAGTTTGATTCCTACAATACTTTACAATCAGCCATGTATATCATTTATTACCTGTTACTTGGACATGAGCTTTGATGTTGATATTAAGTAGACATGTGTAAGTAAGTAAATGCAGACGCAAATCTGCATTGGGGCATTGGGGCATCAAATTCATCTGGGTCATGGATACCCAAGATCTGGGCAATAGCTGTGCCCAAAGGAAGTAAAAATAACTACTGATATTGGGGGGTGAGGGGAATACCTAATGCCTACTACCTATCTTAATGGTTTGTTCTATATAAAAATGTTGACTTTTTCCAGATTTCAGTAAACGTTGGGTGACTTCTGTATGATCTGTAAACCCCAAAGCAAATGGCTTCTTCTGTGATGAGAGGAAAAAATCATCTGTTCTTTTCCCGAGTTTATGATTACATATTTATGTTTTACAAGCCCAAGCACCAACCAATAATGAATAATCTTTAGCTACAGCAGTAGACTGTGGATTGTAATGTCTGCATTGAATACGTAGGGTCAGCCCAAGACCCAGGAACATAGGGTAGTAAATGCCCCTGTCTTTTTGTATGATGCTGTCATCATTCTCTGTGGGTCCATTCCCCATTTAAACCAGCCCCGGTAACCAGCTGCAAGATTATCTGGCAACATACACCGCAGACACAAGTTCTGTAGTTTTCTGATCCATATTTATGTGGTATATTGCATGAGGGTTTATTTGAACACCTTTTGCTGACCTCTTGGCTGGGAAGAAAGTTTCAGCTGAGTATTTTTGTTCATTTCTTTTTGTTGTGTGTTAGCTAAAGGATTTAAAGATAGACCCTTTCTGGCAACAAAAAGGGAAATTTGAATAAAATTAGTGAGCACCTGAAAGATGGTGTGGAGACTTTTATTGACATGAATATGAAGATGGTAAATAACAAGGGTTCTTATCTCAACTGGGATATTTACATATTAATTGGCCTTGGCCACATTCCTCTCGCTCAGATGGTTACTGGAGCACAACTGAGTGGCCCGATGTCATTGGTTTTACAGAGTTCTTCCAGTTCTCACTGAGCTATAACCGGCTAGCACCTCTTCTTCCTTAACAAAAGTGACCATGTGGAGTACCTACACTGCCCTACATGTCACAGCTTCACATTTATTATTCCACGTAATCCTATCTATCTGGTAGCTTTCCTGATGAGGAAATTGATGATGTTAAACATGGAAGTGCAAGTGTGAGTTTATTCATATGTAAAGGAAAAGAAACATAAGGATGGAGAGGTTAAGTAGTTTTATAAGCAAATAAAAGCCAGATTTAAGCAGCATTTCAGAATCTTCACTTGGTTCCCAGGAATGTCATGTACACCTGGGTGTGTAAAAATTAGAAATTTAATAACACAAACATTTTTTTGGCTTCTTGGGTGAAATAATAAAGCACTATCCTCCTCAGAGCATTTTGCAAACTTGATCAATTGTGCTTTCTTGAGAAGTAGGTCAGCATACAGATTCTGTCTTCATTAGAACTCAAGAAGTGCTTTTTAATTTTGCATGCAAGAATTCAGCAGGGAATATCTCTCCTGGATTTTACCCTCAAATAATTCCGGCCTCCACCCCCTTGGGGCTTGCAGGTAAATTTTTTGCTGCATGTTTTTGTGGATGAAGACTTAGACTCCCCATTGCTGAATTTCCTCTCTGAGACTTAAGCCCCGATGAGTGGATGGGACAAAATCAGAGATTCTGGGAATTAAATTTGGGTTCCCCAAATGGTCTGAAAGAAAGATAAATTACAGGAAGTATATGTATTTGAAATTAGAAAAGCCTTGAGCAATAACTCTGTCAATTTTCTTTTTTTCTTTATCTCTCTCTTTTTAAAATGTAAGATGTATTTAATTTATCCGGGATATACTGGTTCTTACGGCTTGTTCAGTGGCTCATCAGCATCACCCAGGAACATGTTAGAAATGCTAATTCTCAGCCTGACCCCAGACCTGCTGAATCAGAAGCTCTTGGAGTAGGGCCAAGCAATTTGTTTTAACAAGCTTCCATGGGTTTCTGATGCTAGGTGAAGTTTTGAAACCACTACTTTTTATTATTATTAAATTTATTGGGGTGACATTGGTTAATAGGATCACATAGGTTTCAAGTGTACATTTCTGTGATACAGGACCTGTATATTGCACTGTGTCCAACACCTAAACCACTGCCTTAATGCATACAGCAAACCCCTCAATTTTGTAAATAGTGCTCATTCAATTATTTGTGTTTTCAATATAGTCAGATTGTAAAACTAAATAGGACTGAAAATTCACAACACTCTTAAGTACAGTGACATTAAAGAAGTTTGTAGGTGGCACATGTATTTATCTGACTTTTTAAGAGTTAGCGGTCAGCAATCCTGGTTGGAAAGCACATTTGCATTGATCCTGTTGGGAAGCCAGAGTGCCCTTAGCTTTTTTTATTTCACCTGGAAAGGTATCAGGTTTTAACTAGCAGGAACTGTTACATTTCTTGACAAACTTGTTGTGCTTTCTATGGCTTCCCCTTTAGGATTTATCTTCTAAATCTAAGTGTTTATTCCTCCACTGATAAAAGGAAAGACTATTTTTCTGCAACCTCCGAGTATTGAGTCCTTCTGAGTATTTAATATGCCATAATCAGAGCTAAGTTGAACTACTTCATATGTGTCTGTCAAGGTCTTATCCTGTTTCTTTTTTAATAATATGTCAGGTACAGAATAAAATATAGACCAAAAGAGACAGCAGTTGAAGTAGACAAGAGACAAGAGACTCCTTCTGGTTCCTTCCCTCCTAGCTGGGAGTTACAGCCATAGACTCAAATCTGAATCATAAGTGATTCACCTCATAACTCATTTCCAAGGCCAAATCATGAATTGATAAGTCAGAAAGCACAGCAGCTCTTGACACTCAGGTAGTGAGTAAATCATGCCAGCAGATTTTTTTTTTTTTTTTTTTAGCATCTCAGGCTGATTGACTATGGTAGGGTGTTTGGAGTCTAAATTCATGTGGTAAGGAGAATCTATCATTGAAGAGGTATCCACTGGGTACCTACTGTGTACAAGACACTTTGGGAAATAGAAAGATCCATTTCACCCATGCAGCTTGAACAGAGAGCCTGCAACAAACAGGGACTTAAATATTCTGAACAAGTGGTTCAAACACCCTGCAGCCTTGTCTTCCTTATGGGCTAGCTCAGGTTGTGCTAGTGCTTTCCATGCAAGCAAGGGCCATACTTGATACATTTTTAGTTTTCCAGGGCTTAATATAGAGTTCAGTGTATATAATAAGTTTAAAATAAATCAAGGTGGTTCAATTTCTTCCTTGTCTGAATTTTCTTTATAATAACTCTCTAAACTATTCATGTGGCATCAATATACATTGCTTAGGTTTTCATTATTTTTCCTCTGTTGATGTGCTTTATTTGCCCACTTACAGTGTCTAGACATCTAGCAGTCACATTAAATAATATTCTATACACTTGAACTCCTTACGGACTATGCTTAGTTGATTCCCAATAACTATTTGTTAATAATTGTGGAGATAGCACATCAGAGCACAGCATATTAGATCACAGTACAAGAGATGACATAATGGAACACTGGCAGCTGAGTGGTCCAAAACTTTTGAGTTCAGAGAAGGCATAAATCCCTGGGCTGGAGTAAGTGGAGAAAATGTTATGGCACAACAATCCAGAGCTGGGGTGGACTTTAAAGATCATCTACTCATAAGTCTCCACGTTACAGCTGAGAAGACCTAGTTTCTGAAAGATTAAGTGATTTATTTGAAAGGTCTTAAGGCTCTATGGTGATTTGTATTTTGTTCTCTCCGGTTGCTGATCTTTGATTTTATTAGAAGTTCTTTGTGCAGGAATGTGGTCCTTTGCACCCTCAATAGGCGATAATACAGCAATAGGCTAGAAAGCAAATAGTAAATATTTATGGATTCTGCTTGTTGTGGGTTATTCTGTTTTTTCAAACCTATGGAAACATTCTCGCACCTGTGGAAAACATGAGCAAAATCCATTTAATTTTTTAAAAAACTAAATATATTTTAATAGTGCCTATGATGCTAAAGTATCACTGATTTATAAGAACTATTTCTACATGGGTTGAAGGAATAATTATAGATGTTTAACACTGGGAAATAAATTATAGCATTGTCCCTGTATTATCTCTGCAATATATATTACATCTGTGTAACCATCTTTAACTCCAGGCTTTAAGCCAGGCATTTTGAAGATTAATAAATCTTGATTAGTCAGGGAAGCTGGAATTCTCTTCCAGATTAGAGAAATGGGGTGAAAAAGAATATAAAATGGGGACAATTGCAAGGAATATTTGAGTGAGTCCTTGGCATTCCTCAACTTGATTCAGCTGCATGCTATTTTCGTAGCCAATTTATTGGCTCATTGTCTTAGGTTTAAGAAATCATGGATGGGGAAGAGATAAATTACACATATTCAAACTTTTGACAGTCTGAAAAAATATGTAAGTAGAAAACATAAAGAGATCCTTGAATAAAAGATTTTATTTGTATGAGTTTCTTTCACTTTCAAGATTTATTTTGGCCCAAGCCAAATGAATTTCAAAGGGGAATATCAAATAAGCATTGAAGGATGCAGACATGGAAACGAGAGTGTACCACATGCTGCTGAGGCTTTAGAACAGATTCCTTTGGGTCTTGCAGCCCCTGGTTTCTATGTGTATTTTATGTTAATTAAAAATAAGAATAAGATTTCTCCACTGCTAGGGAAGATTGTAGTCTCTCTGATGGTTTTGCCTGCCAGGCACACACACACCCAAGGTTTTGCAGAGATTATAATGCTAGAATGTATTGATTTTAGCTAACAAATGGCAAAGCAAAATTCAAATTCAGTTGGGCTCCCCTTAATAATAAATGCTCAAGAGTTTTCCATGATCCCTGAACCCAACAGGATTATATATACTGGCTCAGCAAGCAGCCAACACACTTGTCATATGAGGCAGGGTGTGGTGGTTAAACAGAAGGTCTGTAAAAATTAATAGCCCATACTAAGAGGCAACATTCAAACCAGGAGGGGAAAACATCTCTTGCAAAGACAAACACTGTGATTACCTTCCCACTATGGCTCCACTGTGATTTACAGATACTTGGGCATGAATTCAAAGAAAACCATGGAAGGAATCAGGACTATTAATGGTGTCGTGGCTAGAGATGAGAATTCAGAAGTCTATTTCAAAATGGTTGCTCCGAGTCAGGGGCAAAAAGGACTATCTCCTTTCCTAAACTCAGGGTCACCTCCTCAGTTCAATGGTTAAGTCGTTTTGGAAACTCATTCCATTTTATATTTAAGCCAGGTGCACATTTTGTGGACAGTGTTTTCACTAGACTTCACTTTAGTCTGCCTCTTTTGTACATTTTTTTAAAAATAAAAAAGGGGAAATGATGTCAATGAGAGACTCTTCTTGCATACAAAGACAAAGCTGAAAAACCCTCAATCAGAGCTGAGTGGACTGCTCGGTATCAACTGTGTTCAGATAATGACAAGAAGATGACTGATCACTCATTCATCAATAAGCTGTTGGTTCTTTAGGCTCTGATAAATGTATCTTAACGATTTTCTGTTAAGCTTGGGCTTAATCTTTGAAAGTGATAGAACACATTTTCTCTGGTTTGTACTATTTCACCTGGTTTATAGATGTACCTTGTTTTAAGATGCAAATGTGTTCCTGCTAAGCAATTCTTACTTTTGTTTAAAATTAAAAAAAAAAAAAAAAAATTAGATGATTTAAAAAACCCAAGTGATAGAAATTTTTATAAATAAAAGGTTTAGCCAAAGAATATATATTTGTACATGCATAGACCATGGACACAGATAACAATGTGGTGAAGGCTGGGGTTTGGGGGTGCTGGGGCTAGGTAGAGTGGGGCAAGGGGGGGACATCTGTAATAGTGTCACAATAAAAAAAGTGAAAAAAAAGAGAAAGGGTATAAGTGTAAATGTTAATGCTTTACTGAAAACAAGCAAAACACACATGTTCTGTGTGAATAAAAGTAGATTGTGGATAAAAGTAGATTGGGTAGCTGCCAAAATAGAAAGAATATTTTTGTAAAGTAATGCTGTCTTTCTTTCCTTTCTGAGGAATCATACATAGCCTCTGAGGTCTCATTGTGTGTTTTCCCACTAGCAAGTTCAATGTGCAGTCTCTGCTTTGAAATAATTATTTGCACCCCAATGAAAATAGCGCTAGTTTTATAAATATTTAGTGTGCATTCATATTTAAGACCATAGCATTTGGGTTGACGCTGACACAATACACATATTCTAGCTGTAACAAAATGAGATATGTGTACAAATTGCAAAGTGTTCCCATTTTAGCAGCACATTTTAATGTAAATGTGGTGTCTGACAATACTACACTTAGATATTATCTACATGGAATAACAAACCTCCTTAGATCCATTTTGAAGTGTAAAATTATGGTAATTCTGAAACATTTTGTAAGAACTAGATCAATGTGGCTTCCAAGTATAATAGTAAAAAGTATAACCTGAGTCATTTGTATAGCATGGAGATTATAATAATAAAAATGCTATTGTTGATAATTGTGTGCTTTTGAATGTTGCAACATATTACGTGCTCACTCATTTATTCAAAGAGTATATATTAAAGGCCAGCTCTTTGCCAGAGAAAAGGGGATAGGGGGTGAAGGGGATACTAATATATGGTGATGGGAGAAGATACGACTTTGGGTGGTGGGCACACAGTGCAATATACAGATTTTGTAACATAGAAACCCACACCTGAAACCTATATGTTCATAGGAACCACTGCCACCCCAATAAATTTAATAAAAAGAATAAAGGCAGCTGTGATAGTTATTCTTCAAGGCACTGAGTAACAATAATACTGGAATACAGAACATGAGGTTTTAAACTGTGAAAGAATTATTTATTTTGGTAATCCCTACTATATTCATGGGCTAATTTACAGAACTTAATTTGTCATGGGTTATGGGACCCCAAAAACACTTTCCCATAGGAAAAAAAGGAATTGCTTGCCTACTAAACCAAGTTAGATGAAATGCACCTAAAATACAGTACAGATGGTGGTGTAAAATCTAGTAAATAAAAACATAAAAGGTAAAAACTTTCTTGTATCCCTCGATGCCCGGTTTGAGGGCGTATCTCCTCTTTTTGTGGGAGGCATAAAAGAAGGTGGGGGTACAGTGTAAGCCCCGGCTGCGCAGGCGACTGAGGGGGAGTGGAGAGGAAATCAAAGCCCCACGCGCCTCTGCTCGGGAAATGGGATTCCTGGGATCAAATAACACCTAACCGAGTGACCATCACTGGTCACCTTTCAGAGCTGGACGATGTACCTAGGCCTGGCTCCTTTAACTTTGTAAGCAATTTTATATGAAATTATTAAAATTTATAATAGGTGCTTTTTGAACTTTGTATATGATTTTTACTCACCAAATAGCTTAAACGTGTTTTTAGGTTATCTAGCCATTTCTGTGACTCTTATTAAGCAAATATAATCATGATGAGGCCTTTTATTTTACTTAGTGCACTGTATCTGTAGGTTTAAGGAGTCGGTTTTCTGATATTTGATATCTCAAATTGTCAGGATAACAGTGACAAAAACTTTTAAATTACATGCAGTAACCCAACAGTGCTTTATTTTTCTCTCTCCCCATGGGGAATTAACCACTATATATTTTTAAGTCACTTAGTTCTGAAATGTCAATTAATGACTAGCATTTCAAATATAACACAGCCATTAAATTTAGCTTAGGTAAAACACCCACTTGGAGTATGTTTTTACTTTAGAGAGCTATTTTAAATGAAGCATGTTAAATTACTTGATTTTTTTTTATGGTGCCCTATAATATAGTTCCCAAACTATCACATAACTTGGCAAATTATGCCCCCAAATGTTTCAGAAGCTATAGAGGAATAATTCCTAACCTTTTCTTGGTCATGAACCATTAATAGATTGTACACTATGGACCTTCTCCCCGGGAAGAGTGTGGGAAGAGAGGCAGCACATATACATATACATTCACATATAATTAATCGACCCGAGGTTAGCCTAAGGTCACAAACCCCACTCTGGGGGGTAGGGATGGTAGAAATGTTTCCAAGGGGGTGATAAAAACTGCCCTTTTTGAATTTCTTCCACAACTACTGCTTAATAGTGAGCACTGTTCACAAAAGTGGAAGGAAGTGGGCAAGGGTCAAAAGGTGTATGGAAGCTTTGGCCTTTGGTGGAAGAGAAACATGCCCATCAAAATAGAAGGTAAGGAAGAGCGACCAGTCCCACAAAATGACAACAGCAATATGGCAGTAGTTATTATTTATTGTAATTTATGTGCCAGGCCCCATATTAAGCAGTTTACCTGGATAATTTAATCAACAAGTCAATAAAATAGAGGCTATTAAATTTGAATTTTACAGATGAAGGAACTGAGTCTTATAAAAAGTAGCTCACAGGCCTCATGCCACCCATTAATAAGTAGAGGACCCCAGCTCCAAAGCCCAGTGTCTCAATCACCATGCAGAAATTAAAACTGGCAGGTCTGGTAGGTTCGGTAGCAGAAAGTGGAAGCTTATGCAGTGATGGTCTATTCAGCTGTGAAGTCTGAGGCAAGTTTATATCCTGAAGCCAAGGGGTAAACTTTATTTAAAAATATTAGTAATGCTTTTCCTTTTTTCGTGGAATATGTGTCTCAGAAGTGACCAGAGAAAATGGTATGGCTTGCAGAATTTATATGAGAAAAATGATCGTGAATTTATAATGATAACAATCTGGCTGATGAGCAGATTATTCCCACCAGCAATTCTGGGAAACCCCAGGGTAGGTGTGGAGAAAGCATATAACAGAAATATATTAGGGTTTCGGCAGGACCACTAATGACATCATAGGGCACTATATCAATGATAAATTTTTTTAAAAAGTGAGAAAATCAAAGAAGTAAATATACTCAAGATTCTAATGAAGTTAAAAAATTTGTAGTGTGGGAAGGTGAACAATCCAGTTGAAGATAAAGAAATATTCAGAGTGCATAATCCTAGAATTGGTGGTTTTGTACAAGACTTGGTTCTTGCCCCAGGTGTGACTTCGGGGTGATTGGATGATGGAGATGGAATTCTTTTAGGTGCAAGTGATGGAGGCATAGTGCAACTGATTTAAGCAAAATTGTCAAAAGCATGCCCGTGAGAAAAGTATGGAAGGCTGGAGGTGGAGTGAACCTCGTAGTGAGCTTTCTGAGGATCCAAATACCACTGATACACCTAAAGGTCTCTCCTGCTCTTTTTTTTTGCCCATCAAAGAAATTCAGTGAGGGACATATTGCTCTAAAACAGATATTCCACCTATATCTCTAGTTGCCACAAGGTTAAGTCACTCAAACTGTATCTTGTGCATGATTTGGAAAAAAAAATTATAATTCCATGAATTACTGTAAGGCATGCGGGGTGGGGCAAATGTAGATTTACACTTGTGAGTACATGAAACACAGAGTTTATTCTTATATTATTTATTATTGTATTACTTTCCATACGGACAACTGTAAACTTTTTGCCCCATCCTCTATTTAGATATACTGAGATATATTATTATCTAAGTTTACTCCATATGTCTTAAAAATCTTTTATTTCTAATCTTATCCCCATGTTTAATTTTAAAATGCTGAGGATTTTGGATTTCAGGTAGCCTTGTATTATTAGTAGCAATGATGTACCATGACGCATTGCCTGCAGTTTTCCTTTTAATTTTTTTTTATTGTTGAAAAAATTACAGATGTCCCCTTTTTTCCCATTGACCCCTTCCATCCGCACCACCCCCCTCCATCCCAGGCCTTCATCACACTATTGTCTGTGTCCATGGGGTTATGTATATATGCAGATAAATTTTTTGGTTAATCTCCCCCCTCCCCAACTTCCCTCAGATTCGTCAGTCTGTTCCATGCTTCTGTGTCACTGGATCTACTTTGTTCATCAGTTTATTTTGCTCTTTAGATTCCACATATAACTGAGATCATGTGATATTTGCCTTTCTCTGCCTGGTTTATTTCACTTAGCATAATACTCTCCAGGTCCATCCATACTGTCCCAAAGGGTAAGAGATCCTTCTTTACAGCTGCATAGTATTTCACAGTGTAAATGCCCCACAGCTTTTTTATCCACTCGTCTACTGATGGGCAGATGGGCTGTTTTCAGATGTTAGCTATTGTAAATCGCGCTGCTGTGAACATAGGGGTGCATAAGTTTTTTCTGATTAGTGTTTCAGGTTTCTTAGGATATATTCTTAGGAGTGGAATCACTGGGTCAAAAGGAAGCTCCATTTGTAATTTTTTGAGGAACCTCCATACTGTTTTCCATAGTGGCTGCCCCAGTCTGCATTCCCACCAGCAGTGTCCTAGGGTCCCCTTTCTCCACACCCTCACCAGCACTTATAGTTCATTGACTTGTTGATGGAGCCATTCTGACAGGTGTGAAGTGATACCTCACTGTGGTTTTAATTTGCATCTCTCTGATGATTAGTGACCTTGAACATTTTTTCATATATCTCCTGGTCATCTGTTTGTCCTCTTTGGAGAAGTGTCTATTCATGTCCTTAGCTCATTTTTAAATTAGATTGTTTGTCTTCCTCTTGTTGAGTTGTCTTCAATTTTGCCTTAAAGTTTGATTAAAAGTTCTGAGAAGTTGTAGGTAAAAATTATCTTTTCCCTACTTCTATTAAGAGACCCTAAGGAGGGTTTCCTATGTCTTCTTCATCTCAATTAGATACTTGTTCTGTATATAAAATTAGAGTAAAGATTGGCTTATGGTTCAAAGATACCATTAAGTAAGTGATAATCTAATGTATTCTGAAACCTGTTTTGTTTTCAGCTCAAGTCTGTGTTCATTGCCAATTAAACCCCATTAATTCCAGTTTCAGTGTGAGAAATTTGTCTCCTGACTTCACTGCACTGGATAGTGGGGATGACTTTAACTGAAGCTCTCTGATCTTCTAGCTTCGCTCCTCTTTGAAAAATGATTCGCTATATGAAGCATGTTAATTTGTTCAGTGAATTTCAATGAGTCCTGCTGTCCATCAGTCTATTTGATCAGAGCATTAGGAAGATATAATATATGAAAGCAAAGGAAAGAGAAGGTTCGAGTACAGAGACACAGTGTATGTTGAATTTTGACATTCTCTAAACAAAAATCTATTAAATGCTGACTGCATGTAAGACTTTATTCCAGGCACTATTTCATAAACATCTAAGAAATACAGATGCCTTCCGAAAAGAGCAAATATGAATTCCAGAAGAATAGCAACTATGGACATCGGATCTACCCCGACACAGTTTTAATCCTAGTACAGTCATTGGGGATAGTAAAACAAATTTTCCTTAGTGAAAAAATATTTATTCTGATTTAAAATCTCTTTGGTCCTAAGATTTCTAACCTACAAAGAGGGAATAATAAATAACAAGCACAGGTGTGCGCCTGTGTGCGCACACATGTATATGTGTGTGTGGGTATTAATTGGGGGCCATTTCTCATGGTTTGTAGTTGTGCTCCTGGGTCTGGAATTAGGCAGGTTAAGTCAGCTGGGAAAGGGAAGGGCTTTTAGCCTCTCCGACACTTGAGTACTGCCAGGAAGCAAGCTTGAATGATGGTGTCCCCCAACACCCACGCTCCTTCACTTAGGAAGGGTGACACCGATGCGGGGCCGTCCAGATGCCGGCCTTGCCTAGGGAAAGCCACTAGCTCAGAGTGTTGTGCATGTTTTCCCTGAGCAGAAATGCTTTGCCCTGAGCACACTCTCGGACATTGTCGGACAGAGCATCTTCACGGTTCCCAGGGGGCTGAGCATGTGTGATTACAAGCTCCTTTCGCAGGGAGCTGAGGAGAATTACACTGGGCTGGCCTGGTACCAGAGGCAGAAGGAAGAAGCAAAGATGCCAGTGACCATACTGTTGAAAATCATATTTGCAGCTAATAGACACTGAGTCCCTAGCACGAGCCAGGCAGTGTTCTAAATGCATTACATCTGGTACTACAGTGTTTGTCCCAAAGATCTTATGAGAAAAGTATTGTTATTATCCTCATTTTGCAAGAATGGAAGCACAAAGAACTATTTCATTTGTTCAGGCAGGACTTTAACGTGACTTCCCAAGATTCCCAGCTTCTGATTATTCAATCAAACACTAATCTAGGTACTGTTGTGAAGGGGTTTTGCAGATATAATTAGAATGCAAACTCAGTTGATTTTAAAATATGGAAATTTTATTTTCATATTTTATTTTCAAATATGGAAATTTTATTTCCAGGTGGGCCTGCCTGACAGAAATCACCTGAGCCCTTCAAGACAGAGATTTTTTTCAGGCTTGTAGAGAAGTCAGAGATTTGGGCCACAGGAAGGATCTGAGGTGCCACTGCTGCTTTGATAAGAGTGACTCCCTAGCGATAGCCAGCAAAAACAGGGACCACTGTCACGTAGCAGCAAGGTCCTTGGTTCTGTCACAACCCGTCGTGGATTTTCCCCAGACTCTACAGACAACCACCCAATCTAGCCAACCCCTTGATTTCAGTCTCATGGTACTCATGATACCCTGGGCAGAGAACCCACTCAAACCGTACTGACATCTGGCTTACAGAAGTAGGAACAAATAAGTAGGTGTTGTTTTAAGCTGCTCTATTTGCAGTGATTTGTTACATAGCAATAGCAAACTATCACAGTCACACATTTGCTGAGTGCACGTGCTCTTAACTGCTAAATTCTATAGAAGTAGAAGATAGACTGAGACATGGAACAGACCTCAGACCCAAGAAATACACCTAGCAGTCAGAGTTAAGGCCTGTAGATGACAAGGTTCTGCCTATATATATATATATTATATCAATCAATCTTTGAAAAACTGTTCAGAAAACTCAAAGGTGAAATAAACAGATTGCTGAACTAAGAAGGAAATAACTCATGTCCATGAATCTTCAAATGATTTGTACACATCTTTAAAGAAAGATTTACATATTGAAAATCTGTATGAATTATATATGAATGCCCTGATAATATATTTACTATATGCTCCATGCATGGTCTAATTTCTCCTGGTATGCAACACCCCGCACAAAAAGAAAGGAAAAATGCACACGTGTTGTGTGTTTTTTAACAGTTTGAGTGGTGTGCATATCTTGAAACATGACAACTGGAACCCTCAGAAATATTATTACATGTTTAAATTTTAAAGCAAATATCACTATTTTAAATTGTACAGACCTATGTTTTAAAGTAATGAGTATTACCAGAAAGTTGTTTTAAAAATCAGTGTATAAAAAGGGAGGATATTTTTCATGTTCTTGTAAAATAAAATTAATAATCAAATTAAAGGATTGCATTGCTTTAAAGAGGACAATGCGAACAACCTAGGCATATAAATTTAAATACAAACAGTTCTTTAAAATTATCAGTGTTTTCCAGTGTGAAGCTGGACTTACTTGTAGATGAAGTCTGTTATTTTTCCCTGGGCTATGAAGTAATCACGAGTATGGGAATATTTTATTAGCTAGAATAAGGCAGTGAGAGCAAACAGCCGTGAAATCCAGGGCATAACAGTCCCAACATGAGATTGCCATTAATATCAAAATAAATCATTATAATTTTCAGAAATGTTTGGGAGAGACAATTTCATCTTTCATCTACTTTCAGAAAGGACTATATGCAAACAGGCAAACATGAAAACACTTCATCTATAGTTTTAGTCATAAGATAATTTTGAGTAAAGAATATACAGGTGAGATTTCTGCCATTTGGTTATACTTAGACCTGTTAATTTTTTTCCACTGAAGGCAATATGTGCACTAATTGTTAATTTCAGTTAATAATTTTTGCATTAGACTTGAATATCTTTTCTCTTATTAAGTGAATTTTTTTAGTAGGGAAAGACATTTCCAATATCATAGGGTGGATTTTTATTTGAAGTTAGTCCCCTTAACTATGGTTTTTGCACTGTCATTGTAGGAAAAGAGAGTACATTATTTAATCAGTTTCCCTCTGTTTTCCCATAATTGGAAACCTGCCAAGAATCAATCAACAAGTGGTATTTCTTTAACCTGATCTACATTCAGAAGACCTCCTGTAAAACAGAGTTTACATCTTTAGCATGTTTTATGTCTTGCGATTTCAGAAAATACTTTATAAAAATAGTAATTCAATCATTACAGTCAAATATACTGTTTTAAATGTTCAACTAATAGGTATTATCTCCATATAATTTTAAGAGTATTCTTCTTACCCACTGTTCTGGCCCTGCTTCTAAATAAGTGAGAAGACTTTGTCTAGGAAACCTCTAGATATATTGGGACAAAGTAATCATCTATGTGTGTATACATTCAATGGCTTTCCTGACATCTCCGTCAATGCAAATTATAATCACTTTTATTATGCACTATTTACATGAGATCCAAGAAGTCTGTTATGTGATAACTGTCAGACTCCAGTTATGTAGGTGGAAAGTTGATTTCATCCTGGGGAAGTGGTGCCACCAAATAGCAAAACTAGCAGATTCTGAAATTAAGTGTGAATTTGAAGGGGATTCTTTTAAAAAACTACATGCAGCATTTTTCTATTTAGGACACATTTTCATCACCATAATTAACTTTTAATGTAACTCATGATCTCAATTTTTAAGAATTCTCCTGCAGCCCGGCCGGGCGTGGCTCAGCGGTTGAGCGTCAACGTAGGATCCAGGCGATCAGGGTTCGATTCCCGGTCAGGGCACATGCCCGGGTTGTGGGCTCGATCAATGACTCTCTCATCATTGATGTTTCTGTCTCTCTCTTCTCTCCTTTCCTCTCTCTGAAATCAATAAAGATATATTTAAAAAAAAAAAAGAATTCTCCTGCATTATGCAAGATTTACTTATATTTTCTTTATTTTACTTATACTTTCAGTGTATTGAGCTAAGGATTTGTAGTCATAAAATTCGACTGATAAAACACAAACTGATAAAAAATTAAGAATTAGTGCTAATAAGTAGCTGGACATCCTGAAAGACACAAAGCTTAAATTAGAACTTCTTACTAGAAAGACATTTTCTAGTGAATTTTCTCCAGTGGTTTTTTGTTGTTTTTTTTCCTCACAGAGAAGGAATAAAAAACATAATATAAAGAGAGTAATAGCTGTACCATATAGGGTTAATTTTAGTCTAAACTATATTCACGTACTTCATTTTCCTTCTCTATGGCCATTTTTTAAAAAAAATTAATGCTTTTTAAAGATTGAGGCTCTATTGCCTAGATAGAACCTGGGATTCCATGCCTCAAGGTCAACATCTAACTAGCCTGAACATAGAAGTCACACTATCTTATTAGTATGACAGAGGTTCATTTATTTTCTTGCTGCAAATTTGCTGTATTAGGCTTTTCTGGCCCTTAATTAGTTACCTGACTCTTAGCAGTGTTAAGGTATCTTGGCATTGTAAACGCAAAAGCGAAACAATCAGTAACATTTCAGAGTACCTACACGAATATATGCTTATTTTTAAAGTCACTTTTATATAAAATGAAAAAATAAACTTGGGCTACATAGCTGACTCAAAACTCATTCTCCAGTTTTAGGTACCTGTTTAAAATGATTAGAACTGTTAGTTTCCATAAATGACATTGCTCTCTCTTCACATTACCATTTCTGAAATCAGCAAATTCCTTAATCTTTGAACTTCCTCTCAGTGTTGGATGATTTCCAATTTCAAGTGTTGTTTTGAACCTAAATAGAATCATCCCAGAACAGCTCTATGATATGCTGAGAAATAAAGGTGTCTTTGGAGAAAGAACTTCAAGTGCAAATTAACTTGAAATAATTTAACCTGAGTGTGGAATAATTTGCAGTCTTTCTTCTGTGCAGCTGCGGGAATTGCTTCTGTAGGCCCCGCTGGGGGAGTTGCCTGGCTACTTGCAATTTTGTCACATCTGTCAGCTGTAGCTAAATGGAAAATATAGTAAGAGGTAACATTACAGAGATTTGGGACGTTCCCTAGAGGGTCTTGTCTCCTTGCAGCAGTGAATAAATTATGTGAAAGCTGAAGTGAAATACAGTATTGTTGATTTGCCAACTCAAGCAATTTCAACGAATGAAAAAAAAAAATCACTTTTTAGATTCACTGTTTAAATTTTCTCTATAGCCAGACTCTCCTGTCTATTATGGTCATGTTTTCTGATCCAAACATCAAACTAATGTTATCTAGGCAGGTTGTGTGTTTTTCTGATTTCTAAGTTTTTATGAAAATATTTTACAGGGATATAATTATTGTATGGTATTTAGGTACATATATTTAACAAATTTTTATTTTTGAAAAAAAAGTTACATGGATTCAGATATACCAGCAGACCTACAATATTAAGTGTCTGAGTCCATCAAAGGCTAACTTAATGATTATAATTATTCAGTAAAAAGCCAACAGCTTCCAGATTAATTAATATATAGCTGAAACCCCAGGTATCAGACACTTAGTGTTTACTAAAAGATGTCCTTGTGCAATGCTTATTTACATGCATTTAATTGGTGTCATTTTTAGTGGAGGATTTTTATTTTAATTCCCAGGATGGCACCTAAGTATAGAAACTAGGTGACCTTCAATTTGATCTTGCTATACAGGCTCCTGCATTTTCTACAGAGAGATCTTTAAGTGGGAGGTTATTAACAATAGCTTCCCCCCTCTCATCTTGAAGAGTTCTTGTGAAGGTTAATGAGAAGACATTTGAAAGCAGTTTATAAACTGTAAAGGATCAATAATGATTATTATTATCTTTTGGGGTTCAATTAACAGCTGAAGAACAGGAATTGCACATGCCTTTTTCTTGGGCTTTGTTTATTCAAGAAATATTCACTACACACTAAATTGATGCAGAATAGTTTATAAGATATAAAATTGTGTAAGACATCAGTATCCTCCAGGAGTTTGTAGTCCAGAAATATGGTAGCATATAACAAGCATGGAAAATAAATTGTTAACTGACTTAAAGAAAATGAGAATTCCATTTGTTCTTCCTGAGGTTATCTCTGAAGACTTCTGGTCATGAGTTGGGCCTTAAAGAGTTAATGAGCAGTCAACAGTCTGAGTAACTGGGGAGGTTATTCCAGTAACAGGGAATGTAATACAATATGTTTTGGAAGGTTCAAGGCAAAAGATAGGTTGGTAAATGGCAAATAATACATTTAGATCCAAATAGAGGAAATCTAACTATTATGTTAAAAAATGGAAGTTACAGTATTTACTTGGAGATCACAGGTTGAAAGAACCACAAGCTCATAGTAGGAAATGTTATCAGAATACACTGTTAAATCTACAGAGATGAAAATCAATTTGGCCTTGCCAAATTTAAAGATATTGAATTCATTGCCAGTATTTGAAAGCTTGATATTTCCCACAGAGTTCTTATTTCCAGAGTTCTTGAACTTCTGATCAAAACTATAGTGGTGGATTTATATTCTCTTATGGCCATAATCAGAACACAACTCATGTTCCATTATAGTTAGGATGTGTCATCTCCATATTATATTACTGTTGACTTTCTTCAGTTTTATGTTACTTGCCTAGTGCCTATAGGTATATGAGTTGGTAAACCCTGATCTACATTATTCCAGAACTCTGTTTCACATTCATAATGCTTTTTACTTCTCTTTGAACACTACCAAGAATTTCTCTCCTGAGATAGCACCTTCATTTTTAGAAGTTCTTCCTTAAACAGACATAAAATCTACTTGTATCTTTTAGCTGTTTGTCTTATATTTGCTTAATGGAGTCGCATTAGAAGTCTAATCTTTTCTGTGATAAATCTTTAAAAGAATATATTATCTCTTGGCAATTTCACCCTCATTTATGGATTTAATTAACACCCATGTTGCTGACTCATTATTTCCAACTGCCTACTGAACACGTCTGGGTCTTTTTCCCACACTGTAATTCAAGCACAACATGTCTGAATTAAGGCTGAACTCATCTTCTCCACCAAACCAGGTACTACTTCTCTATTCCCTAGCTTAGTAAATGGCCTCAGCATTTATGGAATTATTCAGTCTAGAAATCTAATCTTGCTAAACTCCTTGCTTTAACTCATATCTATTTAGCAAGTACCATAACTGCACTGAAACTTATTTTAATTCTTCAGTATCATTTACTGTGGACCACTGCAATAGCCTGCTAATCCCCATGTCCACCTTCAATCTGTTCTTTACACTGCTGCCATTAGGTCTCTGTAAAATGTGGATTTTCTCCTGTTATTCCCCTAATTTAAAAAAATGTCACTTATGTGCCTTAGCCAGTCAGCTCAGTGGTTAGAGCTGTGGACCGAAGGGTCCTGGGTTCAGTTCTGGCCAGGGGCATGTACCAGTTGCAGGCTCGATCCCCTGCTTCTGGGCGAGTGTGGGAGGCAACCAATTGATGTGTCTCTCTCACACTGATGTTTCCCTCCCTCCCTCCCTCTCTCCCTCCCTCCCTCCCTCCCTCCCTCCCTTCCTCCTCCCTCCCTCCCTCCCCTGTCTCTGAAAAGCAATGGAAAAGATATCCTCAGGTGAGGATTAAAAAAAAGTCACTTACCTGCCACCATGTTCCATATGAAGTCCAAACTCCTTAGCTTGCCCTTCAGAATCAGTTTCCATCCACTTTCTAGTATCATGCACTACTATGTCCTAACATTACCATCTTTGGACCAGTCACACTGACATTTAGTTTTTCACATTGTCTATCAATTACCTGCTCTCCCAGCACCCTTTCCATCTCATCTGACAAGCAAACTCCTTTGATTCCTGTAATACGAGTTCAGTGAATGCCTTCTTGTGAGGTCATTCTGCTCCACCCCACTTTAGACTGAGTAGGTCCTCAATTTTGTGTTTCCATAGCACCTTATGCGCACAGCTAGCACTACTTGGAAATCAGTATTTTCTTTTTATCTCTCTCTAATACTAAGAAGGCTATTCAGGATACGGATTGTAGCTTGATAGTCTTCTGGAATTCTAGCATCTAGCGCAGACACTGGCTCACATTTGGCACTCATTAAACTTCAGTTGGATGGGTGAATCAATAACTACTTCTAGGTTAAACATTTTCAGATTTTTATACATTTTAAGACTCTTCATTATCCTGACTATTCTTGGTATATTCTTTGTTTTGCCAGTTTTCTTCTTCAATTGAAGTTTACTATGATCAGCAAGAGAGGAACAGGAAACATAATTCTGTGATGAAAGATCTGTATAGCTGGTTAAAGTTATATATAGCTGGTTTAATATCTTATTTCATCCAAACGCTACCTCTGTGGTCATGGGAGATTTAGTCACCTCACTGAGCCTTGGTTTCCTCATCCGTAAAATGTGAATAATATCTGGTCACAGAATTATTGCTGAGAATATGATACAATTATTTATACTGTATCATTCAATTATTTATATTAGGTTTATATTCTAGAACTCACCACATCATTGCAGTGTGTAGTAGTCATGTTAAATTTTTTTGTGGAATAGTCCTCCAGAACTAGACTGAACTCTCACCCTTTTGAGGGATATTATGTTAATTTACATTTCTGAAAAATGGAGTATAATGTACATTTAGGTTAGAAAAGTTGGAATAGGAAGCATATTGAATATTTTAGTTGAAATATTATGACTGTGTTCACAGTTACTTTACTCGAACGGAAACCCATCTGTCCCTTTTCTGATTGCTGTGAACTGTATTTAACAAACCTCATGAGCAGTGTGATGAAGAATTCCTCAAGGTTATGCAAGTTTCACCATCTCATATTCAATGGTGGCATCGCAGTCAGTTACTCTCTCTGCAAGACAACATCTGTCATTAAACCCTTTTATTGTCTGAATACTCTCAACATTCAGTTAAACTGGAAACTCTTCCATGGAGATAGAGCTTGAATTTTAGTGGCTGGCATGGAGTACTATACCTAAATCCAATGGAAACTGGTTTGACTGGTTTCTGGTGGCCTGGAAAGGGCCTAGAGTTGGTCTACTTTTTCCCCTTATTTGAAATGTATGCAGGCAAACAATAATCATTGGAAATGACATACTAAGAGATGGCACTGTAAAAAGTCCAAAATGAAGTCACTAATCAACTGGAGTCAAGCTTAGGAAGATAACCAAGAGGTGCAGCAAAATGAGACCATGAATTAAGTAGTTCAGAGTGGCAAGACTCCTTAGCTACACTCACCTATACTTTTATATACCTGCATATTTTAAAATCTCAAAGGGAAATACTGGAGCAGCTTCCTTAAATAACAGAGCTGAAGAGAAAGCACCAACACCAGCCTCATAACAGAGTTCATCATAGAAAATAAAATACCAGAGAGTCAGTGGAATAAATTGTTGCCACCAGGCAGACCTAGGTTTTAGGAAATATAGTTCGAGAAAAAGAGCGATAACTAAGCTGTCTTTGTCGAATTGAGGACTTACCTTTATTCCAGTATATTTATACTTTCCCTAAAATATCAAGCTGCCATACAGATTTTATTTTGAGAAGCACACACTTTCAAAGTATATGGCCACCTCACTCTCTGAACCAAGGTGAATGCATGCTTTGCTGCTTGTATATTCAACAAGTTTGGTTACCTTTTGGAACCTGAAAAGTTAGGTAGAAAATATATTGTAGTTTATTTTACTAGACAAGCAATGCATCCCTTGAAAGATTAGCTAAGGAAGTGCTTAGATCTCCAAGAATTGCAGGAGAAGGTGGAATGTTGTTCGTTTTCTCCATTTTAAGAGTATGTGATCCTACTGAGTCTTTAGGTTCATATTTGCTATTATAAATGAATTATTTATTTGCATGAAGCTAAACAAGTTTCATAATATTCCCCTTGAACTAAAAGGAAATTTATAATTTGGCAGCATTTTAGTAACAGCCAAAGCATTGAGTTTAATACAGGCAGATACAGATGTCTGGAGCTCAGCTTGGCAGGAATGCTCAGTGGTCTGTCCAAAGCTAATCATTTTTCTTTCTTCATTCCAAATGGGTGAGAGGTTTCTTAATTGGAATAGGTTCTATACATAAAAAGCTATCTTCACTCCATTTACTATTGATTTCCAAAGGTTTGACCTCTTATATTTTTCAGAATTGTGGGTTAACCTTCTTGCCTGAAGGAAAATGGCACCTGGGAATGACATTTCCATTTTCTAAAGTAATGTCACCATAGAAGCCAGACTAAAATGGCCCGTGACACTAACCTATGGCTCTTAAGAGGTTAACATCATTTTCTTGGTTTGATAAAAGAAACAGAGGCAAAAACAAAAACATGATTTTATTTTCAGTTGACCAATAAAGAAGGGTATTGTCCCTGTCTTTCAAAAAAGTTTCTCAAAACTTTTTACTCAGTAGGATATGACAAGGATGAGGTCACAGACATGACATCTACTCTGTGCACTGTCAGTTGTTAAAAGTCATAATCCTGTTCCAGTAAAAGCTACTTCTCTATTTCAATCAAATTAGGGGAAATGACAGTTATGAGAAAGGCATTTTATTGCACACTGTGATATTGAAGGCAGTCATTGAACCAGTAAGTGCTTTGACCTGACATAATAGTTATCATTTTAGCAGCTTTAACCAATTTGGTCATAATTGCTGGGAAGATAGTTTGTCACATAAAGAATTCCTCAGTTCAGACTCTGTAGCTTATCTTTATGACATAGTCCTATCATGGCTAGAGCTAACATGGTCATATCTTCTCTGTTGTAGAGACATGAATATCCACATTTTATTCCTAAGAAGAAGAGAATCCTACAAAAGTTTATTCCCACTCGAGAGAACAAATAGAGGAGAGAGAAACTTATTTTTAAATTTATCTTTATATTCTATCTACATGAATTCCAATGAAGTCTATACTCTACCCTTCTTTATAGCTTGAACTCTTGCATTTTACTTACTACAGATCTCAAAGACTTACTCTGTGAATTACCGGGAAAGGACAAGACAGGTGCAGAGTACTGGGCTTGAAATGCAGGCACACAGGACTCTCACTTCCTTTCCTTCACTCCCCCACTTCACACCTACCTCACCCCTCCTGTCACTGTCCCTCGCCGCCCTGCAGTCCTGCCCACCATCTCCTTTCCTTCCCTATTCAGAACATTGGCGCCTGTTTTTCTCTCTGCCTAGTGTCCTGTTCTTGCCCCTTCCACGGCTGCCGCGTCATCATTTTCCGTCTGTGTTTAAATGTTGCCTCTCGGGGAGGTCTGTCCGTGCATCCTGGGCCTGCAGCCCCTCTTCTTTTCTAAAACATCATTGTTTTGTTATCACCGGGCCTGATCTCATGCCGAATGTGTGGGCGAACTGGACGCAGTGCCTGTGTCCTCTCCAGCAAACCATGCTAGTGAGTTCCAGCCCAGGCCGCACTGGATCTGGGAGCTTTTCAGCACTGCTGATGCCGGGGCTCCACCTGCTCGACATTCCCAGCAATGGGCCTCGGGCTGGGCCCAGGCATCAGTATTGTTTAGAAAGTCCCCGGAGGCGCCTAACTCACAGCAGGGCTGAGAAGCTGCGGGAAAGCGCCCGTCGGCTTCACTGGCCGCTGGCACAGGCCTTGGCAGGTGTGAAACACGGTATGATCACCTGTGGGATATGAGTGTTTCAATTCATGTCTGGCTTATTACAGATTCTTGATTCTTCATTTCCCAAAACGTCCCTTAGAGATGATAAAAATATTCTCAAGCAGCAATACTCGAAAAGTTGAAATGAAAAACAAACAAGTGTAAGTAAATCTTCTGAGCTTCAAAATAAAAAATGTATCCTGTTTTTCCTTCCAGTGATGAAATCAAGATAGCTGCCTTTAGTTCTTTCACTGAATTTTTAAAGACTGTAAGCCCGGCCAGGCATGACTCAGCGGTTGAGCATCAACCTCAGATCCATGCGATCGGGGTTCGATTCCTGGTCAGGGCACACACCCGGGTTGCGGCCTCGATCCCCAGTAGGGGGCATGCAGGAGGCAGCTGATCAATGACTCTCTCATCACTGATGTTTCAACTCTCTCTCTCCCTCTCCCTTCCTTTCTCTGAAATCAATAAAATATATATATATGTATATATATATATATTTTTTTTTAAAAGAATGTCTGCCACAAAATGTGTCTATAAGCTCTATGTGTATTTAATTTTTCTCAACTTTGAGAACCTTTCCAAAGATCATTAAAACCCTAAATCAGTATTTCCATCATAGGGCAGTCATTCTTGCTCATTACAAAATAAGTAATTTTTAATTAAACATAAACTTATTTTTCTTTTTGCTTATTAGCAAAATAATTTTACTTTTTTTAGTATTATCTGTATTTTAGTGCACTTTTTAATTTATTTTAATAACTGGTGATTTTGTTCTATACTGAAGCCAGAACTAGGGTGTGGCAAGAGAGGCATTTGTCTCGATGCAAAATTTCAGTGCCAAAAAACTCAGTAATCAAAATAATAACATTTTAATGTAATATTTTTTTAGAAATAAAAATTAATTTAAAAAAAAACCCATCTTGAAGATAATATCAAAATTTTAAATAAAGACTACTGTGGTGCTGAGCTGTATCAGAGTCTGAGGCAAAAAGAAAAATGTGTATGCCTAGATACATTTTTAAATTTTTAATGGGTAATTTTTATCAGAAGAATATAGTTGATGAAAAATGGTTCAATGGTAATTTTATGCTAAATGTTTGGCATAAAATAATTTGTTATAGTTTTAATTAAGTTGAAGTGAATTAAAATTATTGTAGATTATCTCTTGGTCAAGAGAAATTGCCAAACGTGGCAATTTTCTCAACTCAGAAGGAGATAAGCAAAGAAGTAGATTTTGAAAAAAATGATTGATGAGTTTGCTTCCATACAAGTCAGAGTCCACACATTCCCTTTGGCCTCAGGCCCCAACATGGCTCCACAGAGCACTGTGATGCATGTGAGTTTTTATTTATAAAGAAATGCAGCTGTCTCCCCAAAAGAATATGTGACACTATTAAATAAAATTAAAATTGTTGGCAAAAGTGAGACAAAGATGGTTCTTTTGTGTTGATAATGAAGATTTAAGATTCATATCCTTTGAAATGTCATGTAATATAGTACAAACATAAATATACAAAATTTGTTCAAAACAAAAGAATGAATAATAATTATAGTATTAACACCTTAATATTAATTTAAGAACATAATCCAATGGGAGAATTTAGTAATAAAGTGAAAGGTATGATTTAATGGCTTAATATCAGCTTGGCTAAATTTGTTTTAAATGCAGTAAATTATAAATAGCAGTTGTACAAGCTATTTTCTGATAGCAAACAATAGAACAGAAATAATATTTTAAGCCAAAAGGAAAATCAGAAAGTACATCCTGAGTTTGAAAATATATCCTTTTCGGGGTTTTAATGTTTTCCCCATGGGAATATCTGAAAGAAAGTAGGAAGCGTAAGGATTCTCTAATTAGAAATACCCACAGCCAGGAAATGAGCAAAGCTTCAAAGCTGTGGTATCAAGTATGCCAGAAGTTCTGGAATATTTTATAAGCTCTAACAAGAATAACTTTATAAAAGTTAGGAATTAAAATGTCCCCAATTTTACTGAGTTCCATTCTTCATGGTTAAGATTATTTTCTAAAGGTGAGAGGAAAAAAGAAGGAAGCTAAGAGACAAAGAGAGAAAACAGTGAATATTATTTTTTTAATATTACTTAATCATAAGAATCTCAATAAACTATTGATGATAAACTCTCCTACTCCCTTTAGGAATCTGTTAAATAGACACCCACAGAAAGAAAAAATTGAAATTCCTATGGAAAATTTTAATCATCTCTATTTGGATTACATATATGACAGATGAAATGTGTAGATGGTGTTTTGTTGCCCTAGTAAGAGTCAGTGATAACCCAAATATGTTCTTATTTGAACCAATATGTGTTAAAACATTCTAGTCATCTACCTAAAAACAAAGCTAAGCATTCCAATTGAGAAAGAAAAAAAACCCAAAGATTTTATGTGAAACTGTAAATGGGTTTCACAGCAAGTCAGCAAACTGCAAAGAGCAATGAATAATAAATGAACACAAGGTCGGCTCTATAGGATGTTTCTCAGCAAGAGGAATGTCTAAGACTTCCAAATACTCATGCCTATAAAATCATTTTACTGTTGTTCCTACAATTTAAATAATTAGGCAACTGATCATTACTAATAAAGAGATTGTAGGTCTGAATCACATCTGCAACTGAAAAGTAAACTTTATCCTAGGAGATTATAATGTCTTATAACTGAAACCAGGCAGCACTAGGGGCAAACCAGAGGCTATCAGAAGAGCTGGCCATTTATGTTTCCTCTCATTTTGAAGATTGATTTCGCTAGTGCTAGAAGCATCAGAAAAGCAACTAAAAGCATTTACTACGTTCTATCCCCACTGTTTACCATCGCAGGTCTATTAATGTTCCTTTGTAGCCTTCAGGTTTTCCACAGACATGACTGGAGAGCTCTTTGTTATCTATTAGCCTCCAGATCTGCACACATGAAAACTTCTCATCAGACTGGAAACATCAGCAAACTTGTTAACTCTTGCAGAAAATGACACTGTTTTACAGAAGTCAGGGAGTCTCTCTATCTAAGACCAGTTGCTGTTCTGACTGCCAGTCTACTACCAAAGTGTGAGCAAAGAGCAAAAGGTGTTAGTTTAACATCACGGCAGTAAAGAAGTAGAAATATTTGGGGCAGTTTGAGTATTGGGACCCAGGTTTTTTTTACCTTACGATACTGTGAAAGCATCTTCAAAAAGATGGGATCGAATCTCTGTAAATAATAGATTTATTCCAAGGACTTTGAAGTACACGAGTCCTGTGCTCTTGTTGAATAAGTTAATACCATCTATAGTGCATTGATAGGAGGCCCCTTCACCCCAGTGAATCACTTTATTAAGCTATCGGAGCTCTGGAATTGGTGCATCTTAGCGATCATGTGTTTGGTAAAGTCTGTTTCCAGCAGGGCTATGTTAGATCCATGTAGACACAGCATTAACACCATTAACACTGGTTTGTATTCATCAGTTCATTTAGCTGCCAGTAGAGCCCTAAGGCAAACTCTTCAATACCAGTATTCTCCTTTATGTATACAAATTCGGAACCCAGGCCCCAACCAGATTGTGCCCTGCTCAATGCCTGGATCATCTGTCCCCCTTTCTAGAGCCCCAAGCCTGTAGAGCTTTGGCTTCTGCCTACCCAGTGGAGATGCCCCTGTGGTCATGGCCCTCCATTGTCCGTACCACAGAACCTACAGTTCAAGTATAAACTCATTCGCCCAGCCTTCAAGGCTCTGCAGAATCCGGTAAAAACTAGGTTTCCAATCTCATGCCCCACTCCCGTATCTTACACTGTAATTAAACTGGACTCCCAGCAACATGTTAATCCAAAGATCTCCTGCTTTTTGCCTCTGCTTATGCTCTTGTTCTGCTTGGCGTTCTTCCAAAAATTTTTCATACCTGCTGAATATCATGCATCGTAACTTAGGGGATACTGCTCGTGTTTGTAACACACACATGTTCCTGCATACCTACACCACACATAAAGACAATAGCATCTAGACATGAAAAGTTTGGGAGAGTTGTCAATGGGAATGAAAACAGCTCAGATGGTTCCAGGAAGGTAACAAAACCTGGAAGTCCAAAAAGGAATCTTTAGGGTGAGCGGACCCTTAGATGAAAGATTATGTATGTGGGATGACACAGTGTCCGTTTCCTAATAGCTGTGGAACTAGACTGATAGTAAATAAATTTGGAAGTATTAGTGTCTCTGAAGCAGGATCATTAAATTTCAGATATGACCCACTTGTTAACTGATAGTGTATCTGAATTTTTATGTTTATGAAATCTCCAGGTATGAATTATTAAAACCAAAAGTTGTACTTTTGTAAAAAAAAAAATCAATAATATATCTAGAATTAGGGAAACTATAACCAAAAATTCAGGTAGTTTAATCTTTCTCTGATTTCCCAAATGATGTCGATTATTTTGTTTAGGCTCACTTGGCACTTTGCACCTTCTTAAATTACAGCATCCTTCAGTGTACAGAAAGCTGTTTCAGAGAGCTCCACATTGGTGGTTGATCCAGGGCATGCCAAGCATCTTATTATTATTTTTATCTCTAGACATGGTACAGTATGAGAGAAAAAGAAATCTTAAATTAGTTACTTAAGGTACTGATTTTTTGGAATTATCTTTTGAAGTGTTATGTTTCTGTCACTCTTAAGAAATATTTCCAGTTGGGGGTAGCCAGGGGATAGGGCCTTTGCTGCCCTCTGGTGAGGTACATTTCCTGTGCATATTAACAGCATGATTAATGATTTGCGTTATAAATAAATGAATTCATATTTTATTCGGCCCTTTCATATTTCATGCGGGACATTTATATAACAGAAAACCTCTATGTGCATAATGATATGGGGGTTAGGAATATAGAGCATTAAGTGATAGACAGCTTGAACTGGAGAAAACGTCAAGCCCTGGCTCTACGCGGAGAGCTGTGCCAGAGACAGAGCCAACGATACCCTCCAGCCCACTTTTTTGCAACTGAGGTTTGATTTGGCAGAAATTCAGTACAGTGGGGAAAATCTATATCCTTACACTCGGGCTCATTATTTGAGTTCCAGTAAATCAGTTGATCTTAATGAAATAATCTCAGACTTTTCAAGACAGAAAGCTTGATTACATGCACCTCGCTTTGTCCCCTCCCTTCCTCCATCCATACCTCTATTTTAGGACTTATTTGCTGACACTCTGCATTTTGGGTCTCTCTAGGGCAGGCCCTTTGATACTTGATTGTATCTTACACAAGTTCACTGTTTGATTTATTTATTCTTGTTTAATTATGCTGATGTATTGTGAGGTTAAGACCATAATACTTCCATTTCTTTTGGAAGGAAAGTAATAGATTTCATACCCAGAATAGAACACTGCATTGGACTTCAGCGACCTGTGCTCCTTGGCCCAGTTTGCTATCATGACTCCCAGCGTGGCCTTGGAAATATCACTTCAGCATTCTGGTCTCAGTGTACACAGAGTGCAAGTGTACAAGTGTTTGAGCTCCATGTCTCTGAGCCTATTCCAATGCTAAAACAGTATGCATTGGTTTAACTATTAATATTAAAACTGTGCATGTTATTTTTCCCCAATTCATATACCTTTGTTTAATGTATGGCTTGGGAATTTTTTCTAAGTACATTTATTAAAGTAGACCAGCAATTCCTTTCAGATTTTTTCAAGATCGCATAATACAGTTTTATTAAAATAAATTACAGAGAATTATAAAAAATCATGGTAATCATAGATTATTTTCAGTTGCATAAATTGATATATAGATGGGTTACTCAGAACAAAGTGTTTGTTTAACTACTAACATTTTGGCATTTAAACTGTGGACCCCAAAGAAACACCTTTTTTTTCAGGAATATGTTTATTGTAATTTGGCTATAACTTATGACTACTCCCACTGCTGTACAGAGCAAAGATTTTCTCTCTACTTTGTCAACCTTCATATTTTTAAAAAGGAATCTTTATTTTACATTCCTTTTGGTATATTCTATAAAACATATCCTTAAGTATATTTTTAAACAAAATGTACTAAAGATTAGCATAATAAAGGAATTAAACAGTTTCATCACCAATGGACACTCAAATATACTATATGACACTTGATAATAAATTTATAAAAATATTATTCAGTAAAATGTTGGATGCTCTCCAATATATACTAGTGTCTGTAATAGGCAGAATTTAAATTATAATAATATTAATTATTACCTGCTATTAATTGAACACCCACAGGAACTGCTCAATAAATTTTCTATATATTTTTTAATTTATTTCTTACAACCTTTTGAAGTCCAATTAATTAATTGTGAATCAAAGATGTAAATAGCCTGGTCACCTTTAACTGGCAAGTTAGAGGACGATTTACCTTTTAAGAGAGTAGAGTCCCTCACTTGCACAGATACTTTCTAAAGCCCTGGGGGGGAGGAAGAGGACCTGGAGATTCTGTTATGGGGTCATTATTTTTGTATTTCTTGTCTTTTTAAAACTTGCAATTTGTGTGTTTATTTTCTCATTCTACATTAAAACTCACTCTTGGACCTAATTTTGTATCTGTAACTTTGTGTACTTTTTTTCTTAGAGAGGGTTTCCAAATTGTACAAGCTTGGGATCCCACAAAACCTGGATCTGTACCTGCAGCTAAAAGCGAGCTGGGTGGCTCCAGTGTTTGGGACTCTCTAGCATGTTCTTTTTTCACTGTGCCCAACAACCTCAGAGAGCGCTTGCTCTAGGAAAGGGAGTTTTATGTGCAAACATCTAGAGATTACAAAAAGAGATGAGTGCTCCAAACCCCTCATATCCAACATTGTAGAGGGTTTGTGACGGTCATTCTGCAGAAAGCTTTCTTGAGAAGGGATAAGAACAGCTTTTGATTATGGAATGTATGTGGCAGACAAAATCAAGAGAGGTTCAATTCAGGATACAATAGAAACCCAACTCATATTTGCCTTATTTTCCTCTAGGTCTCAACCTTACCACTTATTATTCTACTCATACCATACTTATTGAATGTATATTCCTGCAAAACTGTTCTAGCTGGCAGGGCCTGAAAATTATTGGTAATTAACATGAATGGGGAGGAATAATTTCAGTGGCAATTAGAATATCCTTTGGCTTCATGTCATAATAACTAGTTCAGAAGGTTGGCCCTTCCAACATTCACTTTTTCTCCTTAGAAACAAGCTTTGTTGCGTGACGTTACATATGCAGAGAGAACTGGGGATTTTTCCTTCGTTTATTTGAAATCTAAACATGCTTATGCCGTCCAGAAGCAGCCAAGTAAGCTCTGCTCGACATCGCAGACAAAGCCTTTTGACGCTGCTCTACCTGTGAATTGGTATTGATGGCTCCTGCATTGTGAAATTCTGCTACAAGTAACAGACCGGTCAATTTCAGATTTAAGTCACCCTTTCCCTTCTCTTTGATTTGCATCCATCTTATTAGAAAGTGACACTCTTATTGATTTCATTCAACCCTTGAAAGAGAAGATAAGAAAAACGAAAATGTGACAGAGATAAGAGGCTCTCAAGGTGATCCATGGATAGAGTCTAAAGGGAAGGATTGTTTCCAGGGAAAACTAGGGCCTCAGGAAATGCTGAGAGGGGGAGAGTATTCAGAGGGTAGAGAAAGCACTTTAAGATTTCCATCTCGTACTTGAGAATCTGCTCCACTGCTCTATCCTTGGTAGTCATTTAAGTGCTTAGGAAGCATGTATCTCTTAACCTTTTATGCCTCTGTTACAGTTGATAGCCATATACAACCCCACATCAGTTTCAATGGCTATTTGCTACTCATTGCTGTAACTAAAATGTCAAAATATGTCTCTGAGCCTTAGGCCAATGTGATACCTGATTTCTAGGTTCTTCCCTTTCAATAATAATAATGCTAAATGTGTCACCTATTTAATGCAACATTCCTATGAGCTGCATTCTATTATTAGCCTCCATATAAAAATGAGGAAATAGATGCTTACAGAAGTTAAGTGGCCCAAAGAAGTATAATAAATAGACAAGCATCTACACAAACCCAGATTAATCTGATACCAAGTATCCTCTCTGTACTCTGTTCTTCTGATTGCCGTAGATTGTCTTTTGTTATAAATAGGGACAGCATACATGTTTTGAGGTACTTCAAGAACCCTGTTTATTATTCTGATAGCTAACTCCTTGGCCTTCTTGAAATATTTTATACTAGAGAAATTTATTGAATCTCTCATAAAAGAATGTGGATCATAGAGACTGAAAGCAATAAAAGATGAATAACAAGATTTTATACTAGTGGTGAGGCCAGAGAACACCAATATAGTAAAAGGTGTGGCAAAGAAGGCAGTTTTTAGTCCTAATGTTATGTAGAAGAAAAGAGCCCAGAATGTAAGACCACTTCTGTTTTTACTGTAGCATGTTACATTTATTTTTAAAGAAAAGTTATAATAATTCATCATTTAAAATGAAGGGAAACAATATCAAAAAGGAAAATAAAATTAAAATCCATTATCATATGAGGCAGAAAAAAAATCATTATCATTTTTGCAAATGTCATTTTAGTTATGTTTTTGCCCAACAAAATTGAGATTTTAATATATTTCATCTAATATCTGGTACTTTGACTTAATGCATATTAACAAATTCTTATTGCAGTACATTGATTGATTTTTCAGACCTTAAAACCAATCTTGTATTTTTGGAGAAGTCTCCAGTTGGTCATGAGGTATTATCCTTTTTGATGTACTTATTGCCGGATTGCTTTGTAAATTTAAAAAAATTATTTTTACAGTTATGTTCATGAGAGAGATTGGTCTGTAATTTTCCTCTCTCCTAATATCGTTGTCAGATGGTGGGATCAAGGTTATTCTGACTCTATTAAATGAGCTTGTAGTGATTCCCTTTTTCTCTATGTTCTGGAGTATTTTAGGGGTCAAATTATCACAATTTTTTTCTTGGATGTTTGGATGAATTCATCAATGGAGTCATCAGGGCCAAGAATTTTCTTTGTGGGAATGCTTTCCTATGGATTGAATAGATAGAACAATATTCAAATTTTTTATATCTCTTAATGTCGGTTTTGGTAAGATTTAGTCTTCTAGGAATTTATTTTATTTAATTTTCAATTTTTTGGTGTAAGATTTGTCTTAATATTTTTTTAATATCCACAGAGTCTCTAAAGATGTCTCCTTTTAAAATTCCTAATATTAGTCATTTGTAAGGTATTCTCTTTTGAAATTCATCTGTCTTAGTTGACGTTTATCAATATCGTCAGTCCTTAAAAAATGGCTTTTCTCTGTGGAACATTTGATTTCCATTTTATTAATTGTTTCCATTAATGCCTGTTCTTACTCTTATTTCCTTCTACTTTCTTTGAATTTATTAAATTTATTATTCTTTTCTAACTTTTTAAGATGAATACTTAGGTTATCGTTTTTACAGACTTTTTTTCCTTAAGTACTTATACCTTAAGAACTTAAAGGTATACATTTTTCTATAAGATATAATATGTCTCTGATGCCTTCAACCAGATTTTTTAAAAAAAAATTTAGCTCTCTTTTCTAACTGTTCTTATTGGAAAGACTGATCTGAAGTATGTCAGGGTTAGAAGCAGAAGACTCCTCCCTTTGTTTTAAATATACATCCACATGTACATTTCTTATTTCTGGTTATAGCAAGTTTTCTTTTTTAAATTTATCTCTACCTGCCATATATCATTTACTTTAATGTATGTTACCAGGTAGTGATTTAACTTCTTTTGTCAAAGAGTTAATCAGGAATTCAATGTTATTTGTTTCATTCAGTTTTTAATTATTAATATAAAATGCCACTTTCATTATATTTCGCTTACAATATATGTTTTTGAATTTTTTTGTTTTTGAATATTTTATTAAGTTCTGCTGAACTGTTCTTCTGCTCTTACTTGATGATGTTTTATTTCTTTTGATATCAAAATATGGCTTAACATAAAGGCAGGCAAGGCCCAATTCCATTGCTTTTATTCATAATGCTTATTTTAGATATAATTGATTTTAACACGAGATGAAGTTTAGAATCATTCCTCTTCCAAAATTATTTTATTAGAATTTTTATTAGATTTATATTAACCTGAATTTTCTGTTAGCCTTTGCTTTCATTGTAAGTATATAATAGTTTTTGTCTGTTTTATTTAAGCTTACCCTCTGAGCAGTGGAACCCCGCATGACCGCAGTAACTGTATCACTTTTAGACATGGTGCGTCCAGTGCCTCCCACAGTACGTGGGAGACGGTTGCTACTCCTTATTTCCTATTTGAATGCATCAATGAATTCATAAGTTATTCTAGGAAATATTGGTTTCTTCTCATATTAATTCTTTTTATGTACAAGCATATCTCTCTCCACCAACACTGATATGAAGGTCCCTTTATAAATCAGTGTAAATTGATTATCTCTACCTCTCAAACGTTAACGCCCATACAAGTTATATAGGAGTTTCTCCTAAATATGTTGATTCTGATACAGTAGGTTTAATGTTGGACCTGAGATTCTGAATTTCTGATCATTGTTGATATTGCTGGTTCCTGGATCACGCTTGGAATAGAAAGGGTCTAGCTTCTTAGATAGTACTTCTGTGGAAATTTATATTTTAACTAAATTAAGGTCTTGTGCTCACTGTAAAGGTGTCTTCTTGCTAATAGATTAGCAGTGGAATTTTTTTGCAATTAAGCAGCTGGAATTTGTATTCTTTAAATGTATTCATTAAATAAGTGTTTATGCAGGAGCAATTAATACGTGATATGCATTATCCTAAACATTGGAGATAGAAAAATAACAAGACATTACCTGCCTTCAAGGCACTAATGATCTATAGAAAGAAAGACATAAATAATTATAAAACACTAGGTGCTGTAATAGAGATCTATTTGAGGAAAAGTGGTGTAGAAGATGAGTGTGGGTAAAGCACAATACTGAGAGGGAGCAAAATACAAAGTAGGCTTGGAGAGGGAGGTACAGGCCAGATGCTGGTGGAATTTATAGGTCGTGCCAACAAACTTTGTTTTAAGAGCAATGGGAAGCATCAAAGAGTTCTAAATAAGAAGGTGACATGTACACGTTGAAAAGATCCCTCTAACTGGTTAGTACAGAGAACAGATTAGAGGTGGGTGAAAGTGGACAAGTGGCTTACAGTTTTAAATCCCAAGTGTGAGTATAGGTTGTTCTAATGCCTTTAAGTACATTAGTAAAGTACTGTCATCAGATGGAGCTGGATTACTCATTACCAGGTATCTATACAATATGGAAATTAGTGACATATGGGTAGTAACCAGAAGAGCTGGAAATCAATGAAAACCATTTTTTTTTTTTATTTGAGTAAATTCAAAACCCAAAATATGTCATATACTTTTCTTTTGGAAATATCTCCAAAAAGTACAATTTAATTCCTAAGAAATATACACATACTTGATAATTTTTCTTTTTTTTCTCTCGTTCATCCTTTTAGGCACATAGCATACTATTGAGTTTTGCTAAGATTCCTAAACTACAGTTGGATGCATTTTATATGTGCTCATTTTCTTTCCAAGAGAAGCAGCAATTCACATGTTTTCCAGGAGCTACAGAGATCAGAAGTCAGAGATAAAGGAATTCCCCCACCATAGCCCCTGCTTTATAATTCCTTATGTCAAATGAAAACTGCAAGATATCAAAGCACATAAGACTGGAATTTTTTTACAGTGTAACATTCTGAAAAGTTGCTTATCTACAGATAAAAAATTTAGCCATTGGCAAAGTGAGTTACAGAACCCTCTAAGAGGTTGAGATTTGTGAGATCTGTGAATCTCAGATCTGAGGGGCAGCATTTATCACAGAAGAAACCATGATGCTTGGGGACCACAGCAATTATGAAAATGTGACTTGCCCTCAGAGAGACATTGTGACATTGAAGAAAACGCCATTGAAATAATGAGTCAACCATTAACACCATCAGAATAAAAGCAGACCTACAAGGGGAAACTAATTTTAATTCTATCACTTCTTACAGTCATTTTCACAAGCATATTAGCAAGTGACAAATAAGTCTAAAATAAAATACACATGATAAACATGCATCCTTCTGATGATAACCTCAGAGAAAAAAAAGAAAACAAACCAGAAGGGAAATAATGCTAATGTTTGTTGTTTTTAGCATCCATGGGTGGCGGTATCTCACACGTTACATTTTAATTGTCCAATGTCCCTGAGCAGCTGGTTGAGTTTTGGGTTAGTTTTTAGGCACAGATTTCCTTAAATCTATGTGTTCATTTTCTTATCAATTAGTTTTGCAGTGGATGCATTTTTGATGTTGGACTCCCCACCTGCTGGTCCCTTGTTGAGGCTGGCAGGGTGGCCATCCTATCTACTGCTTCACTTTCATACAGTCACTTTTTTAGTGTAATATAACTTTGACCTTCTTAGCCAGCTATTCTATTTTTTAGCTTCTTGATAATTCACACAGGATGTCAAACTACTTTGTTTTATTAATTCAGAATCTTTTCCTTTGAGGATTTCTAGAAACAGCCATCCTCTGCCATCTTTTACAGCTCACCAAGTATCTATTAAGGAGCAATACGAATTATATTTTAAGTGAACTATGGAAAGGACTCTCATATAGATTTCGGTTGCCAGTCTAGCACTTTAGTGGGAACTATAAAAGGGATAGAATAAAGCTCCTATGTCTGAGTGGTTTAAAATCTTATTTGAGAATTAGGTTTGCGCACACAAAATACTTGGTGAACAAAGGAGTACACAATTGAACAAGATATCAAAATGTGCACACAGTGTGAGAAATCCTCCTAAACCTACATAGCACGAGAAGAGAGTGAGGGAGCACAATTCAAGCAGATTATTGCAAGAGAATCAGATTCACTAATGGTAAGGCACTCTAAGGCGTATTGAGCTAGGGTTCATGTATGGGAAAGTTTCCAAAGCCTTCCCCAACCTGGCCCCGAGCTCTCTTTTCTTTTCATATCTATGAGTTCCATGTGCCTCTTCCTACAGAGTACCCCCAAAAGTGTATACACACTTGAACAGTGATAGCTCAATTTTGAAAATGAAATGTATTTTAATAAATGCTGCCTTTATAATTACTCAAAGTGTGTATATTCATTTTGGGGGACATCCTGTTTATACAGGCTGCATTTCCTGTTTTTGTTCATGTTCCCTGCTCCTGGAATTCTCTACTCTAAGGTTGTACCTGGCGAACCTTAAGTCCCATGATTCCCATTTCTACCTCTCCAACTCACATCCCATTATTTCCATCAAGCTTTGCATTCCCAAGTAAGAAAATAATATCTTTTTTCTTTAGACTCTCAATGCACCTATTGTTACCCTCTCTGACTGGAATCCACAAAACACACTCTACTATTTATGAGCATGAAATGTTAACTTGTCACACAGGAGGAGCTGTGATTTAAAGCATACCATCAAGACCTCATTGCTAAAGTGTATGTCTTTTCATCCCCACTCCTCAAAATAACGCCCACAGAATACCATGTGAAATTTACTACATGGCAGGTTTCACAATTGGGCCACATAGAACTTACCTCAGAATTTGTTATGAATAATCAATGGTTAATTCTTTATTCTCTTTCATACTTTAAATAAGACAACAATGCTCATCTTTGTTTCTCTGTATTACAAACTACTTGAATCTTCCAATAATGTCTTTTCAATAATGTGAAAGAAAATTCCACCCGCTTTAATTGTAGTACTTTTCTACTTAAGAAGTTCATGGGTAAATGAGGAAAGAAAGCATTTTGACTGATTCCTTGGTCTGGGAAAAAGATCTGGGTGCTTATAAAATCTCAGGCACATGTAACATTTATTAAATTAAATAGAATATTTTGATTAACCAGATATTGGCATGAATGGGATATTAAAAAATTAGACCAGTTGGCACACTTGTTTTCTGCAAAGCAGTGATCTAAACTAACTCCTAGAGCCAAAATAGATACATCAAAAAGATAATCATTAAATGTAAATACTGCTAATATATCTTCAAGATCCTGATTTCAGTTCTTTTGAATAAGTACTCAGAAATAGGATTGCTGGGCTATATGGTAGGTGTATTTTTAATTTTTTCAGGAACTGCTATACTGTTTTCCATAATGACTGAACCAATCTGCAATCCCACCAGCAGTGTGCAAGAGTTCCAATTTCTACACATCCTCTCCAACACTTGCTCTCTTTTGTTTTTCAGATAATAGTCATCTTGACAGGTGTAGGTGATATCTCATTTTGGTTTGGGTTGCATTTGTTTCGTGATTAGTGACAGTCAGCATTATTTTCATATACCTGTTGACCATTTATACATCTTCTTTTGGAGAAATGGCAGCACTAATCACAATAGCCAAGATGTAGAAACAACTGGAATGTTCATCAACAGATGAATAGATAAAGCAAAGGTGGCATGCAATGGGGATATCTAAAATAGTCAAACTCATAAAAGCACAGAGTAGAATGGTGGTTGCCAGGGGCTGGGGGATGTGGAAATGAGGAGCTGCTGGTCAATATGCATAAAGTTTCAGTTAAGCAAGATGCGTAGATTCTAGAGATTTATTGTATAACATTGTACCTATAGCCAACAATATTATACACTTAAAATTTTTGAGAGTAAATCTCATGTTAAGTATTATTACCACAGTAAAACAAGTTTTTAAATTAAAAATGAATTCTGGTAGGAACGCAGTCTAGGTAATCCACATGCAAGTTTCCACTGTCCTTCTGCTGTGTCCTATTTAGCCTGGAGACCATCTGTGGGCTGTGAGCCCCTCTGCCCTATGTACCCTAGCAAATAATGAGCATTCAGTATAGAATGCTCGGAACATTTTTAGCACTGGAATTGCTTTCTATAAAGAGAATTTAATTTATGAGTGGAATTTTGATTTAAATAATTCTCATTTCTTTCCACCAAAAGAATATTAAATTGAGGCAGATAAATGTGTCAAGCATTTGCTATGTAATCATTCTTATTTCTTCATAGCATTTTATACACGCCATGTCAAAGCATGCAAATGTATATTATGAACATTAATCTTCAAACATAACCTAAAGCTTATCAATTCTGGACTATGCCATGGAATTAGTCTTCTGGGAGAAAAAACTTTGGGGAGTGATAACTGAATGCACGGCACCTCAGGAACCCCGGGTCAGTGAAGACTGCTGATTAAGTAATCCAGAAAAGCTCAGAGGTGAAATATACTTCTAGTTCCCTGAGTCAGACTCTGGGTGAAGATTCATTGAAGAAGTAGATATTCAGGCAAAGAATTTTCAGTATGTCTCTTTGTCCTTATAGGAATGAATTAGCCAAGCAATTACCAAATGGCCATAGTGAGTAAATTAATTACGCACTTAAATCAAGATAGTCTGAACCTTGACAAAATGTGTGTGAGATGAGTTAACAGAGTATTTAGAGACTTGGGGTGAGACTCATCATGTTGAAATGAATATGAGATTATTTGCCTTTCTTATTTTAGTAGGAGTAGAAGATCTGTGGATGTGGTCACATATTTTATTTATTATTTTTCTACTCTATTTTCTTTTCTTTTTTTTTTTTTTACTAGTTCCCACATTGCTCTTTGATGTTATTGTATAGTCTAATAGTGCCATAGAAAAGCAACAAGTCTAATGATCAGACCAGAAGTCTTATCAGGAATTAAAAAAAAAGATTATTTAGTTCGAAGTTTTTGAATATTTGAAAAGGTGTCAGAAAGAGGTTAGAGCAGAATTCTTAGAGAGGAAGATTTTATAGGAATATAGGGGAGAACTAATAAATCAATAAATAAAACTCTCCATCACCAGAGTGGGCAACTTTGCTTAGCAATGAGCACTTTTCACCAGAAGTGTTCCATCTGAGGTTAAAAGAATGTGAGATAAAGAAAGATTGTATTACAGGATCTCTGTGGATCCTTCCAAATTGTCGATGCCAAGATAAAGATAATTTTTTTTTCAGGACAGTGAATGATTTATGGAGCCTAAGATAACTTTGATAATTGACTGACTGGTGAGAAATAAGAGTTCCATTGTGAGCTGTTCGTGGGGCCATTCTTGACCAAAGGAGACTAGGGGAAGCGCATGAAGGCTTTGCTTTCTCATCTGCTAGGCTGACATACAGTAGCTAACTGTTGAGAGTGGCTAATAGGCCCCTCAGTTCTTGACAGATTGAGATGAATTGCACCTAGGAATGAAGCATTTTGTGTAATGCTCTAGCATAACATCCCTGGGGGAATTCCACACACGCATTCAAAAGATGCGGAAGAGGTGGTCTGCATCAAAGTCCTGTCCAACTGGCCTGTATTGTCCCTGAAAAAAGTTAAACAGTACCCAAGGATCCTGGATCATGGTAGAGGACAGCAGGCTGCTGTGAGCTTAACCAGGTATTGGGCTAATTGCAGCTGTTCAGAAGAGGTGACATCTACACCAAAGCAAATCAACACAGTGCTTGGCACTTGGTATGGAGATCCTAATCTAGCAAAGGGATTTTTCTCATTTTTGGCTAGTAAATAGGATCAAGAACTCTTTTTTTACTGGGAAATGTATAGCAGACACATTCACTTTCTCATCCTGAGGCCAACTTAACACTTCTGCCTTTTGTCAAAATGGAGTGGTCAGGCACCTTGGTTGTCTTGATATTCCTCAGAACATCACATGGGTCCATTATATTCATGACACGCTAGTTGGATTTGGTAAGATGTGGCAAGTATTCGAGATATCCTAATAAGAAAAAACAGGTGGCACCCTCTACGCTCTGAGTAGAAATCTTAGATCATCCAGTCCATTAGGTATGACCCATTCCTATAGGTGACTATATTGCTACACTTTCTGCCATGATATAATAAGAATCCCCTTCCCTCAAGTTTCCAGTAACATTCTCCTCACTTCTTTTTAAGTCCTTACTGGCAGCCATCATTAGGCTGCTTCTAGCAGTCTTTTCAAAACATTGTACTTATACTTTCCCCATTGTCCTTCCAGCTTCTGCCCGCTGCCCGGTTCCAATATGCCACTCCCATATCTTAGATTTTTGGTTATGGCAGCACACCTCTTCCAGGTTCCTGTGTTAGACATCTACTGCTACATAACAAATTATCTCAAATTTTAGTAGCTTGTAACCAAACATTTTTATTATCTTACAGTTTCTGTGTGTCAGACTTTTGGAAGCAGCTTAGCTGGGTGGTTTTGAGTCAGGGTCTCTCATGAGGTTATGGTCCAGACATTGGCCAGGCCTGCAGTCATCTGAAGGCTTGACTGGTGCTGAAGGATTTGCTTCCAAGGAGATCATGGGCCACCCACATGTCTGTGGCTCGAGGCCTCAGTTTCTTTCCAAAAGGCTGCTTGAGTATCCTTGTGACATCCCAGCTTGTTTCTTCCAGAATGAATTAACCAAGAGAAGGCAAGTCGTAGGCCACAATATATTTTTTGACCTAGATTTGTACATTACATACTAATATTTCTGCAATATCCTAGTGGTTTCACAGGTCATCTCTATTCTGTGTTAGAGGGAATGATAGAAAGACATGCATACCAGGGACTATCTTGGAGGCTGGCTACCTCAACCTCTTTGCATTCTGAGAGCCGCACATATCACACTTGGGAATATTACCACAGTCTCTTTATTGGTTGACTTGGAAGACTGCCAGTTATGAATGGATCCTACAGTAGAGACCTCTCTTGCAGATCTAGGCTGTGGTGCAAGCTGCTAAGCTACTCAGGTCATAATGGCCCACAGATCTGATGTTATGAGACAGATTTCTGATCGATAAAATGGCTATGTGCAGTCTCTGGCTAGACCTAATAGGAGAGTCCAGGATAGACACCTAGGGTTTAGAGGTAAGACCATGATTTCTGCAGCAGAGAATTACTCACCTTAGGGGAAGAGAAAAAGCATATATTACATACATCCATGTGTGTGGACACCCCCCCGCCCCCCCCAGATCCTGGCTTACTAGTGTCCTAGTACATAGTGTGTGCTTCAGAAAGGGAACCTTAGCACATATGAATTAAATGTGTAGACAGGGAGGATCCGAGCAAAAATCTGTTCACTGGACTTCCCTCTGTGTCCCACTGTTTCTGGGTTGCCCAGCAAGAATATTTTTTACCACGTTTGTTCTTTCTCATCAGCCTGTGAATTATGTACCTTCCTTTTGAAATCCTTGACCCCTGCTTCCCTTCCCCTCTGTCCATAATACATATAGACCTCGACTGCACAATGAGTCTTTGGGTCTCATATCTAAGGGCACCCCAAATGTAATATATCTGTAATAAATTTGGGGCATTTTCTCCTGTTAATTAGTCTTGTGTTAATGTGATTATTAGCCCAGATAGAATAACTTAGAAGGTGGGAGGAAACTTATTTTTTTGCACCCCCACACCTCATAATATTGATACTTAGCTTATGGTTCAGATTGTGTTATGAGATGATGGAAGTTAATGACATGTTTTATACTATATTTTACAAATGGGGGAAACCAGCATTCAAAGTTAAGTAATTTTCTTAAGAGAGATCAAACATGATAGGACCTAAAAATAGATTGCTACTGTATTTGACAACTGTAAAATCAGCTATCATGGTCACCGATTCCTCATTCATTGTCTCATCAGATTGAAAGAGCTTGTCCTCATTTTGTACATTTAATTTGATATTCTTCACATAATTTCTTTTAACGTTTAATTACTTATTGAAGATGAAAGCTCAGCTTGACTTCAGAATGATCTTTTCTTATCCACCAAAGTGACTTGTCATTTGAGAATTATATTTAAAATTAAAATTAAATTAAATTAAAACTCAAGTCAAAAAGCTCTGATCTCCCCTTTTGTTTTTTAAAAATAAATTTTAAACTACTTTATGACAGTAAATATTTGAAATTTAATTGTTTTTGTGTTCATAAATCTTTACAAAGGGGTCTCCTAGACAGAGTGCATATTTATAATGAAATTAATTAGTGTGAGACTGAATGGCACAGTATGCCAGACACTCTATGGGACTACTTCAAGACAGACACTTAAGCCCACGTTTGCTTCTATCCACAGAAAAAATCCTTTTAAAACACCAGATGAGTACAAAATAGACAGAATTATGTTTCAGTCCTGAAGAAAGAGAAGGATATTATCAATTCTCCAGAAGCTTTGAGGTCTTTCTGGAGACCACAGTACACAAAGAATTGGAGCTAAAGGAATAAAGACCATCTTTACAGTAAAAATAGTCAAAGAATGGATCCTGTGAGGACAATAAGCACCTAAGATTCCCTTCATAGAAGCCCAGATCTGGAGAAATAACAGTATGTAGATCTGAGGGGGAAAATATATTCATAAATTGCTGGTAGGAGAGCAAACTGGTACATTTTGATGGGCATTTTTGTAATACTAGCTCTATGAAAAACTTGAAAATTTGCAAACCTTTTGACTAAATCACTTGACCAATGTACAACAATGGATGCTCATGGTAGCATGCTTTATAATGTTGTAAAGGGTTAGGGAAAAAAAGACCTAAACTTTCACAGATAGAATATCAATTAGATGAATCATGGTAAATTAATACAACATACTGTGCCACTGTAGGATAGATTTCATTGTGTAAATATGAAGAGCAAATGGGATCGAGTGACTGTCTAGTAGGTTCAGTCTTGTGTGTGCATCTGAGGCTCCACACCTATTGAAATGGAATTATTTTTATAGCATACTGTGAAGTGAACAAAAAACATATTATAAAACAATTGATAGCACAACCCCAAATAGATATAAATATGTATTCTAGTTGCCTAATAGGATGACAGCAAAATATGAAGACTACTTACCTGTAGTGTATAGGATTTATGAGGAATTTTCTTTCCTATTAACTAGCAGTAATTTCTAATTTTTCTAAACTAATTTGCTTGACTAAAAACAAATAGCTTTTTAAATTCTGTGAACTGTGAATTTTAAAGTAGGATACTGTGCAGCATTCAAGAGACAGAATTTAATGTATTACTAAGCCCTTCGTGCACTCCTTGATCTTGGCAAACTAGAACATGCTGTTCCATAACCAAATCCAGGAGGGAAAATGCACTGTCTCATCCAAAGGATGCAAACATATTTAGCCTAACAAGAAATTGGCTCATTGGAGGCTTTTATAGCACACAAGGTCAGAAAGTAGTTCGCATAATTTTCTCATGCTCCTTTTATAGTGTTTATCTTTTATAAGGCTATTTGGAACAGTCACTAGCCACCTGTCAATAATGTGGCCTTTTGTAGACTCAGCCTTATATTGTTCTCATGCCCTTGACATATAAAACACAGACTTAGAAGAAGTCAGTGTTGATTACGGTGAGCAAAATACTAATTTTAAATTTAAAAGGCCACCTTTTGTAGACTGAAATAAAGAGAGTTTTCAATGACATGAAGAGAATAGGCATGTTATGAAACCCTTTTTAGCAGGCAGAAAAAAAACCACCCTCTTCATCAACATTTTTGGAAAGTTAGTTAAGAATTATATTTAAAGTACTAGCCTATGGAAAACTAAGCCAAGGAGCATTCATTTAAAGTTGTTATAAGAATTTTGCATAATCTTGCATCAGTTCCAACTGAAAATATTTCTATTGTGAGCCTGTTGATTATATAAATATTTGGGTATGTAAACAGTTCATTCAAATGTTTTTTTTAGTGGGGTAAGACATCCAGTATTTCTTTCTTGATTTATGTAAACTCTGTCAGGCTAAATGTTCTGTATATATTTTGACCTACATCCTAGAAGTGTTTTGCGTGATACTGAATGAACACAGTCCTACAAATCTGTATGCAGGAATACATTTCCACTTATAAAGGGATATTATCCAAGGCCTTAAGTAAAAAGCTGCCTGTCCTTTGTTTTGTGCAGTTGGATTCCAAGTCCCCTTTATGTTATAGTGAACCAGAACAATAAATAAAGCAAGTTTTAAACCAGTGAAAATTCTTTCTGTTCTTGTTAAAAAGCAAACATCGCGCACACAGACCGTGCACACACACGTGCCACCTTTCCAACAGCACCATTTCCCACTTAGTAATAGCAGACATCGGGCTACAATTTAACATTGTGCAGAGAGAGATAGGAGTTCAGTATCAGTCTCACATTCTATTTGGGAGAAGACGTCTTTGTGTTTTCCTTGATAGAGTTTGCATATTGTGCTTTCAGATTGCCCTTTGAAACATTTGTACTCCCTGACACATGATAGCTAATTGGGCTAACAATTCTTAGCTGTCAAGAGCAATTTTAGATGTGGTCCCCTTTCTGTTCAATGTGTGATTATTTTTAAACTGCTGGAGGAAAGAAGTAGACAGCCCTTCATCGGGTGTACAGTGCTAAAGATCTGATTTTTCAAAAGGTCTGTTAATTGGACATGTGTAATACCCAAGGTGCAATGAAAAGATAAGACAGCAGTTAAAGCCTACGAAGTGAATGAGTTTTTTTCAGGTTCACTGGTGGTTATTTTGCCACCTCCACTTTCACTGGTGCCCCCATACATTTTATCTTCCTTCAGCCTAGAGGGTGTTTTTATAGATCTCCATGGAATATGCTCAGGGTTGCCTGTCTTCGGGTTCTCAATGGAAATGTACTTGGAATAAAGTAAGCCCAATACAGTTTTCTATACATAAATGGTTAATAGGAATCTGCGATGATATTTTTGGAATGAAAATTGAATTGTATTTGTATTTAGAATGTATGCTTTTCCTAGTGATCTAAGTAAACTTTAGAATATCAATGTGTATGAAATAGTGTAGAAGTTTTCTTGAACTCAATTTCTTCCTTTCTGTTGGCATTGACATCAAGCAGGTAGTACAGTTAATATCTTTAAATGCCAAATTTACAATTTGCTATAAATTTTTTTAATTTTTAGATTGAGGATAAAAGACTAGCTTCTTATTAGTTCTAATCTGATGGATCAGTCTAATTTCATAATTAATATCAAAGATTAGAAAACCATCAAATATCAAGAAGTTCTCCTGAGTCTGGAATTTAGACTCTGAGTTAATGAAAGACACTCATAGTTTGAAATTTAGATGTAATGGCATATAGCTTACTCCTCACTTGAGGGCCCAACATAAACCTATCTTTATATGCTGTGTTTAGGGCAGGAAATAAGAAGGACTGATTCGTTCAGGCACAGTGGGGAAAGGAGTAAGTACCAAAGGCATGTGGAATTAATTCTAAATGTTTATACATATTACTGTGTTTCCTTCCTGAGAAGAGTCCTAGGTTCCGTGATTCCTAACTGAATGTTTACAAAATCTTTAAGAGAGCATCAACAAGGTTATGAGTATATATTTTCCTTTGACAAGTTAAAAATAACATAAAAATATCAGGTATGGATGTGGGCAGATGTAACAGACTCACTGAACTCATAAAATTTTGACATCAGCACTCTGGGAACACTGTTTCTGTAAATGTATTTAAAGTCCCCTATGACTCTTCACATGTGAGATTCATAAAGTACTGACATGGGTATGCCAAATGTACAATTCTTATTTTCATGCAATAGCGATTCGTTTGCACAATATTTTCAATCTCTTTTCTGTTTACAATTCCACTATTCCATTTGTAATGAAGTTAACATTATCAAATTATAAACACCTTCCTATATAAATAAAATTAAATGTTGAAATTATTTATGATAAGCACGTTCTTCATATTTCATTCTTTGTAGATTAATCATTTTGTGTGGGTGTATCGTAAGTCTTGTGCTCTACAACCTAGGCTAAATCGTAAAACTAAAAGTCAGAACTAGAATCTGAAATCAAGGATGGTTTTGTTACTCATTCAAGATGTGAACTTGGCAAATCACTTCCCCTTCTTGTCACCAGTTCTTTTCATTCACAGAGTCAGTCTGTTGGCCTCGTTTAGTGGTTTTCACTTTAGGGCAACAGAAACATCTTGTCAGACGAAATCTTATGCGTAATCTCAACATGTATAAAAATAAATAGTAGTAATGGAGCTTTTCTTGTAGAAGCAACAATGAGGGAGGAAGGAGGGCAGTGGGGTGGGGTTGAGGGACCCTGAAGCCCAACCCTTTAGCTGCCCCCCACCTTCCCACATAGCCTATTAAAGATGGCTCTAGGCTACATCAAATAATTTCTCACATTTCATGGAGCACACTTCAAAAATCATGCAATCATGTGATCATCACGTTTCTTTAAAATTCCAAAATAACGTAATTCTCAATTTCATCAATTGAGATTTGTCTGTTAAAACACTGAAACCCTATTAAATACATTAAAAAATAATATGTGCAGATACAAGGGGCTTTCAATCTGTGCTAAGACGGCTTCATAGGTAAAAGGCCCACACTTCCCAGTAAAGCCACTGACTTAAGTATCCCCTAAAACAGCTCTATAATACCAGAGAGTTCATACCTAGGAAATGAATGGATTGATAAAACTCCGAATAACCCGTCCATGTTCAGAAAATGGCAATAGTCTTAATTTAAATTCTCTCATCTATTTTTCACACTTCACCGGGGAGATGAGGAAAATGATCGATTTAAAGGCAGAATGTGCTTGAATGAAGATTTTCTCTTTGGTTGCCAGAAACTAAGCTGTCAGCACACACACATACAACTATTAGACGCTTAGCCACAATGTAAAGCAACCAGAAATGAGGCAGAACGGAGCATATTCTACCAAATCGTTAATTGCTCGGGAAGAGAAGGGCCTGCGGGAGGCGAAGTCCTGCGCGTGGGTCGTTTTCTTTCCCGGTTGCTGGCGTGGATCACGGTTAGGAGGCGCGCGGCGGGTTTTCACTGACTAACTGCCGGTGTCCTCTACAACCTAAAATTAAGAAAACGAATAAAAGCAAGCTTTTAGTCACCCCCAGGGGACCCAGGGTGAAACTGCGCGGGCAGTTACCTTATATAGACTCTGACACAGTTCCCCTCGGCAGGACTGAGCGCATGCAGATGGTTACTTTCCCGCAGCCCTGCGCGGAGACCTACTTTGTAACACTTCGGGGGAGGTCAACGCCCTAGATCTTGCACTGCCTTTCTGGAACGGAAAGTAACCTCGAGTTTCCTCTGGTCGCACTGCTAACTCTCGTGTCGTTTTCAGGTCCGTGGGGCCGGTGCATGGGGGATGAATGTGGCCCGGGAGGCATCCAGACCCGGGCCGTGTGGTGCGCGCACGTGGAAGGCTGGACGACGCTGCACACCAACTGCAGGCAGGCCGAGAGGCCCAGCAACCAGCAGAGCTGCTTCAGAGTCTGCGACTGGCACAAAGAGCTGTACGACTGGAGGCTGGGGCCCTGGAACCAGTGCCAGCCCGTGATCTCACGAAGCCTGGAGAAGGCCCTGGAGTGCACCAAGGGGGAAGAAGGCATCCAGGTGCGAGAGGTCGCGTGCGCGCACAAGGAGACGGGCGCGCCCGCGGAGGACCTCATCTGCGAGTACTTCGAGCCCAAGCCGCTGCTGGAGCAGGCCTGCCTCATCCCCTGCCGGCAGCCCTGCATCGTGTCCGAGTTCTCCGCCTGGTCCGGCTGCTCCAAGACGTGCGGCAGCGGGCTGCAGCGCCGCGCGCGCCACGTGGTGGCGCCGCCGCAGTTCGGAGGCTCGGGCTGCCCGAACCTGACCGAGTTCCAGGTGTGCCAGGCGGGCCCCTGCGAGGCCGAGGAGCGCGCCTACAGCCTGCACGTGGGGCCCTGGGGCGCGTGCTCGGTGCCCCCCTCGAGACAGGCGAGGCAGGCGAGGAGGCGTGGGAAGAGCAAAGAACAGGACAAGGGCCGCGGGAAAGGAGGGCGCGACCCCGAGGCCCGGGAGCTTATCAAGAAAAAGAGAAACAGGAACAGACAGAATCGCCAGGAGAACAAGTACTGGGACATCCAGATCGGCTATCAGACCAGAGAGGTCACCTGCACCAACAAGACGGGCCAAGCCGCCGACCTGCGGTAAGGTTGCACCGCCCGTGGCCACGCGCCTCGCTGTCGGGGCCGTGGGCTCCAGGGTCCCTCGCGCGCTCTGCCCGATGCGCGGGGCCCCACGCGCGCAGCCCGGGGCGGGCGCCCGTGGAACGTGTTGCACTTGAAGGCGCTTAAGCTCGTGTGTGTCCGGGCCTTGTTTCCGCCTTGTTCATGTGTAGGCCCTAGACGGCCTGAGCTCATTTCCACTTGCTGTCAGTATGAGAGATTTTCTGAGAGCTGATCCTGCTGCTGTAGGTCAATAGTGCTGTTTACACCCATAATGGGAGGGTGGGGGAGGCTCATTTAATGGCTGGAGTTTTGGGATTTCGAATTCAGACACACATTTTACTGAGAATAAGTCACACCTGTAATCTCTCCAAGTTTATAGCATTTTCAGAATTACCCCGTAAACAAAATCTAAACAACCACCCAGGGAGCTATATACCTAGGGATAATTCTCTTTCACATTTTATAAAATGGGATAACTTTCCTCAGAGAAGAAAAAGGGAAATCAGCAGAAATTAAGGTAAGTAGATGGTATTTAATCATGAGTTTCCTAGTTTAGAAAACATGTAATTAATTGGCTGCGTTTTCTAAACAAATTATATGTCAAATTGTATCTGATGAAATGGTGACAGTGCTATGAAAGACTTTCTCATGTGTGGTTTATTTGTTGTGAAAATATTCACTGAGGATCTTTCATTGAGGATTATCTAAAGGATATGATGTTCTTTGGATTTTCTAAATTTTGCTCTTAGATAAGCCAGACCATCTGGGAGTGGCTTATGTGGATCATTTGCATAATTGCCTTTTCTGAAATATTTATGCAGTTATGATTTGGACTGAATTGAGAGAAATTATGGTAACATCACTCAGAATTTTATATCGTATATATTGTGGAAATGACATTGGAAATGCCATCTACTCCATCACACGTCTGTTCTTTAATTAAAAGCACATAAGATAAATTTCACCGATGTCTCAACCCATGTGCGTCTGGAGAGCAGCTGGTTGTTTTCCTTATGGCCCCTGGAAATCTGGTAACAGATTACATTCTCCTGTTTACTTTGGCTGTTGGGAACAGAAACAGGACTAAGTGACATGCGTGTTGTTTACTAAGATACTCCATTGGCTTCATCTGTTTCTCACCCTCATTATTTTTCTTCGTTCATTTTTTTGTCTGGTGATTTTGCTTTCTGCAGGTTTTGAAAGCTGGTTTGAAGCCTTTTGTAGTTCAGGATATAGTGTAAATTAATGAGTAAACAAACAATCGACTTATCTAAGACATTTTCTCTCAGTATAGCGTTGTTCTAGTGACTGTTTTTAGGATATTTGCTTTTCTCTCCCCTCTTTGGACTTACACAGTTATATTTTCTCTCAGCCCAACAGTAATTTGCTCTTTATTTATTCTGGTGCCATCAGCCCAACTCCTTTCCTGGTCTTGCTAATGGTCCTTGTTCTCCTGCCTTTGTTGTCCAGGTTCCTTACAACTCCTTAAGTGTGTATGTGTATGAGTGTGTGTGTATGAGTGTGTGTGTATGTGTTCACCTCTGAGTCTATGTCATGTGTATTTTCAAGTCAATCCCGGTTTTTATTATTTTATGACTATCCTTATTTATTTTTTAAATATATCTTTATTGGGATATCAGGGAGAGGGAAAGAGAGAGAGAAACATCAATGATAAGAGAGTCATTGATCGGCTGCCTCCTGCACGCCCCCATTGGGGATCGAGCCTGCAACCCGGGCATGTGCCCTGACTGGGAAACGACCTTATTCTGCTGGTTTCTTCAGCCTCTAAGACAATTTGAGTTGTCTCCTGCTGTCACTGGTTTAGCATGCTATAGACACTTAATTTTCTTTTTAACATTGACTAGTCAATTAAAAGTGTAATTAGAAGAGTACCTACTACTGCATAGAGCCTAACATACCCATGCAATAAACAAATATGTTTTAAAATCTGTAGATTATTTATCAGGTGCTTACATTCTTTGAGAAATACCATATCTAACTATTCTAATAAAATCATAGTTGCATATATGTTATAACTTATTAGGTCACAGATTAAACATTATGTTAAGCAAAGTGGTTATTAACATTTTTCTCATTTAAGAATTACATATATAAGAATATACATGAATAAACATATGATTCAGAAAGTTAAAGTGTTAGTGGAGAGACAGAAATCAGGTGTTTTGACCTAAATTTTGCTCCAACATTATAGCATATCAGTGAAGTTAATGAAATAAAGAGTAGATGGATAATACCATCAAAGGCACACAGCCACAGATCACAGACTTGGTGATTAAATTTAAAGTTATGTCTCATATCAAATTGAGAAGTAATTTTATCATGTAAGAGGATGAAAAATTATTTCCTATGGCTTAAAAATCTTATTACAAACACTAAATGAATTAAGATAAATAAACCTATGAATATTGGGCAAGCAGTTTATAAGCAAATAAAAATAATTTTTGCAGAATTACTGCTAGAACTTCCACATTAAAGAAGATAGATCTGCCCTGCTTCCTGCTTTCTAAACAGACTGAAACGAGTAGGAATAAAAATGCATATGGAAGTCCATTCTTTTATGATAATAAAGAACAGTCCCAGGCCCAAACCACACCTGATAGAGAAGATTTGGAGGATGTGGTACAATTAGACATAATTGAGGGAGGAGACTTTGAGAGGCATTATGTCTCTGCAGCTTTTATGAACTCAAAATCTCTGATTAACCTGAACTTTCTGAGGGGCCAAGCCAATGACACCACCTTGGTATGTCATGGTCTGTGTTAGTCAACGGGCTGCTGAAGAGTCTTTGAGTTCTGTGTGAAAACAGAATGGCATAATAGGCAGGACTGAACAAGGAGACTCACTGTGATATTACTGCCAAGAAAAGACTATCCGTTTGATGGACTGAGGGGTTAAAGCTTTGATGACCAGTAGAAGAGACCTCTAAATCACTACACACACCATGGACAAAGGGGGCTTCCCTGCGAACCAGTGAGTGTCAGCCAGGCCTAAATAGAGTATTTCCTCCAGGCCAAGAGCTGGTATGAAAGTGTGGGAAACAGTTCCCCAAGAAACCAAAGATAGGAAAGGTAATACATTTTCTTCTGAACCAAAAAGGAGAAAGAATTTCAGTAGTCAAAGAAGAGTTAAGATAACTGAATGAGCTTAAAAGTGATTTGGCAGAGTGCACAAAAAGAAATGGGGAATTCTACAGCAAGAAAAGAAATGAAATTCATGTTAGAAGAAACAAAATGTGGGAAAATATTCTGTGATGAGAAGAGTTGATGATATAGAAAACAGCTGCAGAACATCAAGTAAGCTGTAATTGTTTAAAAAGATGATATATATGGAAATAAAGCAGATCACTAGATGAAACTCTGGTGTTACCGAAGATAGCACCAGAAAAATTAGAACAAACAAAACAAAAATACAATGATATAATAGAAAACTGTCCTTAAATTAAGGAAGACTGTAATCCACAACTTGAAATTGCACAGGGCCGATATTCTTCTAGAAGAGGCTGAAATTATATCATCGTGGAAGAATGTATATAGAGCAATTGTTATAGAGAGATAGACAAAGAGACATTGAACTGAAAGCCACAGTGTTACTCAATTCTGAAACACAGGACACATTCTCTTCAAAGTAAAATAAGGCAGGACAGCACATTATTTCCACTGATAGTTAACATTCACCTGTAAGTACTAGTCAGTGTAGTTGAAAGGAGAAAGAAATGAAAATTGGAAAGCAGATGTCAAAATTAAGATGTTTTTCTCCAAATTTTATAGAAAACTCAAGATTATCAATTGAAAATATATTATAAACAGTAGAATAGCTCAGTGGGATAGTTAATGAAAGATAATATCCCAAGATCAATATATTCCCTAGATGCAAACAGCAATGGGCTCAACATTGATGGAAACAAAGGATTAAAATATCCCATCTACAACAGTAAAAAAAAAAAAAAATCTGAAATAAGCCTAACTACAAGAGTTCTGCACATGATAACAGACTTTGAAAAGTGAAAAAGTAGATATGCGCTTGTTTAGGACATGTAGTAAATACACTGATTGCTCCTATGGTGTTCTTGCATAGTTACCAAGGGAAAAATAAGTAGATCATAAAAGCCAGGAAAATTCTGAAAAACAAAAGTAAAGAGAAAATACTAACATCACAAGTAAATTAAATGCATTTTATTCCATAAATAGGAATGATAACAATTGTATGTTAGTACATAAATAATCAGATCAAACAGAACTGGGTTGAGAAAAAAGATCCCCGAAACCTTAAAATATGTTTCCAGTGGTGAAGGAGCATTTCCAATTTTGGGGGAAATTAATATGTTTTTGTTTAAGGGGCAATTTCTTTGTCATGTAAGGAAATAAGAGGGAAAAAGAAAAGTATCCTTTTGTTAATTGTTATACAAAAGTGAGTTCAAGTATCATTCAATACTTTCAAATGTTTCTTTCAAATACTAGAAGAAAAAGTAGGATATTTAAAATCTTAAAATAAGGAAGGACACATTAGACCACAGATTGCAGAGATCATATAGGAAAAGATTGATATTTGCTCAGGAAAAATATTAACTAAGTTAAACCCAAGTAGCAAACTGAGAAAAAAAATATTTGCAATACATATAATTGACAAAGAGCTAATTTTCTTAACACATAAAGAACTCCCACAAATCCTTACAAAATCTAATACAAAAATCAGCCAAAGTTCAAGAGAATGAAAAGACAAGCTACGCCAGGAAAAATAATTGCAAAAGGCACATTTAATAAAGGGCTGTTACCCAAAATATGCAAAGAACACTTAAAACTTAACAAAAGTAAAACAGCTCAATTAAAAAATGAATCAAAGACCTTGATACCTCACCAAAGAAGATATACAGATGGCAAATAAGCCTTTGAAAAGATGTTCCCCGTTATATGTCATCAGGGAAATGCAAATTAAAACAACAGTGAGATACTATCACATACCTATTAGAAGAGCCAAAATCCTTAACACTGACAACACCAAATGTTGGCAAGGATGTGGAACAACTAGAACTCTCTTACACTGCTGGTGGGAATTGCTGGTTGGAAGACAGTTTGGCAGTTCCTTACAAAGTAAACATACTCTTACCATGATCCAGCAATCACGTTTCTTGGTATTTACCCAAAGGATCTGAAAGCTTATGTTCACACAAAAATCTACACATGGGTGTTTATAACAGCTTTATTCATAATTGCCAAAACTTGGAGGCAACTAGGATGTCCTTCAGTAGGCGAATGAATAAATAAAATGTGTTACATTCAGATAATGGGATCTAATTCAGCGCTAAAAAGAAATGTTGTCAAGCCATGAAAAGACCTGGAGGAAACTTAAATTCATTTTCTTAAGTGACATAATTGTCCTGAAAAGGCTACATACTGTATGATTCCAGCTATATGATATTCCAGAAAAGGCAAACTATGGAGACCATAAAAAAATCAATTTTGCCAGGGTTTAGGAGGGAGAGATGAATAGGGGGAAACACAGAGTATTTTTAGGGCAGTGAAAATACTTTGTGTGATATTATAATGCCGGATATATGACCTTACACTTTTGTCCAAACCCATAGAATGCACAACACCCAGAGTGAACTGTGATGTAAACTCTGGACTTTGATTATGATGTGTCTATGTAGGTTCATCCTTGGTTAAAAAAAAAAAAGGACCATCCTAATGGATGATGTTGATAATGGGGGAGGCTGTGTATGTGTAGGAGCAGCAGGTATGGGAAATCTCTGTATCTTCCTCTCAGTTTTGTTGAAAACCTAAAACTGTCCTGGAATTTAAAGAAAAGCATTTTTTAAAATGGATAAAATATGAAGAGGAAAATAGTTTCATAACCCCTAAAATACTGACACTTTGGAGTATTTTTCTCATTTTGTTATTGATTTTATTTCTTTAAGTCTTTACTCAAATTCAGCCTTACTATTTCAGATAGTAATGAATAATACTGAAGTGGTTTTCTGATTTTTCCCCCCCAAACTCGTGCTTTTCTGACATACCCTTTCAACTTCAACATTAAATCTGTTAAGCAGTAAATTGTATTTTTTTCCAACATAATCTCTTCATCCCTGATTCCTATTTTACTTTAGAATACTAGTTGTTGGCCCTGGCCAGATAGCTCAGTTGTTTAGAGCATTATCCTGATATGCCCAGGCTGCAGGTTCAATCCCTGGTCAGGGCGCATACACAAATCAACCAGTGAGTGCATCAGTAAGTGCTACACTCTGAGTCTCTCTCTTCCTCTCTCTATACCTCCCTCTCTCTCTCAAATCAATTTTTAAAAAAGGAGGGGGGAATAGTAGTTGTTAACTATTCTTTTAGGATTGCTCTCTGGAATAGAAATTTAAAAGTTAAATATAAATCTGCAGTACTGGCTTTATAACAGCTTGAAAATTTGCCGAATTAAGAGAGGAATTTAAGTAATGGATAAGTAGAGGAAATCAGTACTAAATAAGAATAGGAAAACCTATGCAGTCATGGCTACCCATTGTTGAACAAGGCATTTAAACTTTCTGGGACTTCATTTTTTCATCCATAAGCCATATGTGTGTGGTGTGTGTGGGGGGCGTGGGAGCGAGGGGTGAACAGTGATGTTCAAGAGAAGGATGGGGTTGAAAAATCTCTAAAAGCTTCCAAGTTTTGTGATTTAAAAGAACCCTGAACAAAAACTATAGCTAAAATTGTGGATATAAAATCCTATATATCTTTCGTGGCAGGAAGTTAATTTTTAACATGTTCCACAAATCAGTTGAAACTGGAACATGGGAATGAATTTATACGCAGTGCCTGTGGGATAAGACGGCTCCTCGTAGTCCTGAAAGTGCGCGGTTCTCCTCGGTGGATGGGCCACGTGGTCCTGGGGCTCTTTCCACATTACGACTTTGTGAGCAGTGAAACTGCAAGTCTAATTCTAACCTTACCAAAAAGAAGGGAGTGCATTACCCACTATTTTAAGTAATGCTGACTACTTTTAGGTCATTCAGAATCCATTTATGAAATGGCTGCTGCTCATGCATAAATAGTAGGCTTTTAGGTTAAAGAACTTTCTGTAATACCCGAGGTGTCAATTTGCTGCCAAGGTGCACCCATCATCATTTCTCACCAGCCTGCCTCAGCTGCTTGCTGGGCACAGCTGACCGAAGAAATGGACTCAAGGTGCCCACAGTCTTTTGCAGATGGTATATGGCCAGCAAGAGAATCTTCACTTCTCTCAAAATACAGAGCTGACGGGGCACATTGCCCTTGAGAGCCACTCCCCACCCCTTCCAGATCCCTCTTATGTGCCTGGAGGCTGACCTCTGAGCATTAATAATTAATAATAATAATAACAGTAATAAGGCTTACGAGTTCTCTTCTTCCTGGTTGGATTTCACCCCGGGAGGCAGCAGCAGTTTATGTGAAGGTGGCAGGAAAGGGCAGTTGGGGTATTTATTCCTGTCTTCTGGCATCAGCAGTGGCTACTTTCCTCTAACGAAAGGCTTCAGGCCCCATCCTGCAGCTCTGTCTAGGTCCATCCCAGGTTCTGGTAAAATCCTTTCCTTTGGCCCTTTATTACCTTGGGATAACCATCTTCCTACAGTTGCTAGCCCCTGGGTGCTTCACCATCCCTTGACGATTTTTCTTAACACTGCCTACACTTTTAATAATCCTTTTATTAAACCCTTCTGATTCAGCCCATATGAGTTTGCAATTTATATTCTACTAACCCTGCTAGGTATAACTGATATATAGTAGAGTACAGTGTCATTGCTGGTTTACTTATTAGTTAATTAACTTCATGTTTATTTATTAATTTTTTTGTTCAACAAGTGCAAGACATTGAGACATTCTGGGTGCTGGCATATATAGACAAAACAAAAGCAAAGCGGAGATGACCCTAATCTCAAGGAACTATTCTTTGCTGTGGAAAGAATGGCACAAAAAAGCAATATAAAAACAGAAGTCCTAGTTTGTGTCTATATAGAGAGGGAGTGCGTGCAAGTGACAGCTGAGATAGTTAGTTCTTCCTAAAGGGAAATTGCTTGATAGGGAATAGCTTTATAGAGGAAATGCTGGTAGAGGTAAGGACTAGTAGGCAAGCGCAAGGTAGGGAGGGTGATGGAGGAAAATATGCAAACAGCAAGCCAGCAAGTGCAAAGGCACTGAGATACGCACAGTTTACTGTGCAAGGATATGATTTATGTGGATCATTCACACATCTAGAGATTACATTATAAAGGGATGATAAACTAGACTGAAGAGAATCCAGGGAAATCTTGGAGGTCAAGCTTAAATGTTTGGACTTCATGCCTTGTGGGTCAGTCATCTCCACATTTATTAGGAACAGTGTTTTGAGCCCATCCCAATAAATGTATTATTTATTTAAAAATTAAATCCACACCTATTATAAAAGTATTCTATATGCATTACTAAAATCATAGTAATTAAAACTAAGTGTAAGATAAAGAAATAAGGAAATAATATTTTGCTCATCACATGGGTTCATGTTATCATTAGCTAAAATCTTAAGACAAACTATCCATGAAAAAGTACATTATTGGTGGTAGGGGTTTTTAGTCCATTTTATATATGTACTTATATTTATAAAATAATTTTATAAATGTAAATATATATATTTAATGTATAAAAATAAAATAAACTCTATATTGGAAGTGGAGATTTGTGAATATAATTTCCATGTTATATGCATATTATAATCATTTAATCAATAAACAGGTATTAATTAAGCACTATGTGTTCTGCACTGTGCTAGACACATCATTAATTTACAATTATATAAAACTTTTACATTGAAATGTTTTAAAAGATCACTATTTATAAAATACCTATATTACAGAGGTCAAAAATTGACTGTAAGAAGTTTTAAGTACCTTTCCCAAGTCACCTAACAAAGTGCAAAGCAGAGGGTAATAAACAAGACTTGACCAAAGTTGCCCTACTGTTGTATTTATGAGACCCCGGGGCTGCCTTGGGTGTATAGGAGAAAAGATTGTTCTCATGAAGGCATTTCTAAGAAGCTGAAGCTCATTCTCACCAAATAGGGATATATTTCAAAACTTGAAGTACATCCATTTTTTAAATAGTCTTCGTGATTACTTCTGATTTAGGGGAGATAGCCTCTTTGGATCTGATTATGTGATCATCCCTCCACCCTTTTTAATGAGGCTGATTCACAGCAGAATTATCCATCTTCCGTTTTCTTATTTTGTGCGTGTTCTGAGAAAGTTCCCCATTTAGATTGCAGAATATAATAGTGGGGAGAGAAATACAGCACACATTTATAGTCAGTAAGACTATACACACATTATCCCGCTCCTTCCAAAGGTGTTTCTGTTCATTTCAAAATACTAGACCAGCTGTCAGACAAATGCTGGTAGCTCTGTATACACTTCAGCCAACCAGCTTTGGGATCCAAGATAGCTGCTCTGGTCAAAATTATAAAGCAGGAAACTCTTGCTTTCTGTTTATTTTCTATTCCCATTTAACATCCCTCACTAACAATGACATTTTCCTCTTCAGACTTATTCTTGAGTTTATGCACACCTCCCATCCTGATCCCTTCACCTGAAGTATGACCCAAGTTCATTTCTATTTCCTTCTCTCTTTTCCTCAACTTAATTTCACTCCTTGAAAACAAAAGTATTTTTTAGTATTGTAAAAGAACAACTGATTAGCTCATTCATATTATGTCAAGCCCCAGATTTCATTAAAAAATGTATTTTGTTAAATATTGAAATTTTCTCAGAAGTTATGATATACATTATGTAAGGAAATATACTAACACATATCTACTTGTATGTATATACCCCCATTCTATGTAATAGCAATAGGTGAATGGCTAGATAAGCTACTTCATGAAAGACACAATATTACTTACAGCTCCCGTTCAACAATGAGAGTGCCTAGCAACAAATGTTTGTTAAAGTATTAAAATTAAAGGGAATATTCTGGTTTTAGAACTTGAGCCTTTTAGTGAATAAATAGGGAGCTAACTAAGGTCAATGGGAAATTAGAAATTTCTGCAGATTAGGAAGAAAATAACCAAAACATGTAAAATAATGTCTGTCCTCAAGAGAGATGTCACATTCAACTAAGAGAACATAGAACATACAGAATGTAGAGTATGGATAATTGGTTCCTTTCAGGAGACAGCACTGAGAAGATATTTCAGTGTTATTGTGCCTGGTTAATACTAAAAACTTGCTCTGTAGAAATTAGAATATGTATCATTCTTAATATTGTAAATGTACACCAATAGTTTCTGAGCATTAGTTTATTTAGTTTAATCTTTGGTCCATTTGCAAACATCCTTATATTGTCTATTTCTCCTGTTTTTACATCTTGAGGGCACTAAACTATTTAATCATAACTATCAATTAGTTGGCATTGATGATGGCAGACTAAAGGCTAATACTGACAGTATTTACCTATAAACATATCAAATTCAGAAACATCAACGTGACACCAGGGTCACTTCCCACATCCTAAAGGTGAGACTGCCTCATCATGCCTAGTTTATCTTCACCTTTCTGACACCTCTCTCTATCACCTCTCAGGAGTATTTTTGGTCTAAATAATGATCCTGTCATTGGACAATTGGACAAAAGGGAGCTCGTAGGTAGCATTTAAAACATGTTTAAGTGAAGGGAAAGGATTTAGGGCCTGGGATTAACCTTAAACCACATTGTAGATATCACTGCCCAGTCCTTTCTCACATGAACTTTAAAGTTCATTCCAATTCCCTTGCTTTTCCTCAGAGCCTTATTAATATCTCCCATTTGATTGTTCTGAGTTTAGCTTCTTTCCATGAGCTGGTGTGAGAACAAGATTCCTTGAGAAACTTCCTCGAGCTGGCACTTCCTGGAGCAGCCTGGCCCCAGATTGGGGCGGTGACCTTGCATCTCCTTGGCAGGAACAGTGATCTCACCCATTGTTTCCATTCATTTGCTGGAACTGTGCTAGACTTATGTGGGTGGTACTGGTCTCGCTCTGACTGGAATCTAACAAGAAGGGTTTAAATTGGAGGAAATATATTAAAAGGAAAAAAAGTCCACATAGGACAGAAATTTAATAAATCATTCATGCACTGTTTGTGTAACCTAATCAAGAATATGCTCACTCTTTTTGAGTCCTGTATTTCAATCACGTATTTTTTCTTATTTCCTTCTTAAAATCCTTGCCCATTATTGAGCATTATATTGAGCATTATTTTAGGCCTCTACTCACACTTTCACCTTTTTTTCCCTTTAATCTTGTATCACTTTATTATAGAGCAATTACCTAGCTCTTCCCAAAAGTTTCTTTGAAAGATAGCTTTTTTTCTATTTAGTACAAATACATGGTCATTGATACTAGATTTTAAAGGGATGTGATCATGGAAAATTTTTTTAGCATACTAGCAGGATAACAGTTGAATTGTAAATGAAGAAAATAACTGTGCTGTGCTTAATACAAGAAGCCATTGTCTGAAACAATCTTGGAATGTTGGTATAATCGTGCACAGTGCAGTGTTGGAACAAACAAAGCAGGTTTTTGATAAAGAAAAATCACTGATAGTTAAGATTACATTAATTGTTCTCTGTGGTTTAAAAAAAAAAAAGTATTCAAAAGGCTACTAATAGTATTCAAAAGGCTATTAAGTCAGACCACTAACTGATATATATTGATGTTTATATACACACACATACATTTATGAACACACATATACTCCTATTAATAGATGGATAAGAATAGACATAGCAAAAGATATATATGTGGAGATAAATATATATATTCTAATTCAAGATTAATAACTGAATTTGTCAGAAATTATTTTCAATAGTTTGAAATTTACATACTTTTGGATTTCATACAAGATATGGTATACAGATACATTTTAGATTTCATGCCAGTTTTCAAAGAGTTTTTGTCAAAAATGTAGTTTCCTGGCAAGTTCTACTCTACCAAGGATCCTGTATAGTGAAAAAAAAAAAAGAAATAGGTAAACAAAAATACAGTAGATACCGTATAGTTTCAGCTCCCTGTAAGTCATTGCTCCTTCACTTGATATCTTTAATTTAATGCATAAGAGACCAAGAGAAAAAATATATAAAATGGAAAAACAAATAATAAGTAAAATTACTTTAAATTACTGTAACTTTATACACACCCAGATATTTTGTGTCTTTAATGGGTTGTATAATATATAGTCCACGGTTGGTAAAAATGATGAACAGATAAATCTAAGATTAAATGACTAAAGTTTTCAAGAGAAAGCTGCATCTACATCAACTAGAGAAATTTGATAAGGCAATAGAATCTTACCAAGTTCACCCCAAATGGGTTGTATTTACCTAAGTGCGGTGTGATGGGAAAAGTGAGCATTTCAAGTCAAACATGATTTTTATCTCTCTCTATCTCTATCTATCTGTCTATCTGTCTATCTATCATCTATCTATCTATCTATCTATCTATCTATCTATCTATCTATCTATCTATCATCTATCTATCTATCTATCTAATCTATCATCTCTCTATCTATCATCTATCATCATCTATCTATCTGTCATCTATCTATCATCTATCTATTTATTTATTTATATATCTTTATTGATTTCAGAGAGAGGAAAAGAGAGGGAGAGAGAGAGATAGAAACATCAATAATGAGAGAGTCATTGATTGGCTGCCTCCTGCATGCCCCTGATTGGGGATCAAGCCCACAACCTGGGCTTGTGCCCTGATCGGGAATCTAACCCCGATCCCTTGGATCCTAGGTCGACGCTCAACCCCTGAGCCACACCCAGCCGGGTGCAAGTCAAACATGATTTTTAAAGACTCTGAGAAGTAGGAATGGGCTGGTTATCTGTAGTGAAAAACCAGTAGGAATGTCAGGGGCAGAAATAGAATAATGGGGACTAGCTATAATTATAAGAAATATTAATCATGTTCTGTTAACAGTGATTGTTCTGTTCTGATTAGAGAGAGCACATTCTAACCTGGCTGAGAGTTGTACATTCCGGGACATGGGAGTTAACTTTTGAATGTGGTTTATCATCATGGGAAGATTAACAGCCTTGTTCCCGAAACAGTGGTTCCGGAGGCACCTGCCCTTTGTGACCCCCAGCCCACATTGCCTGTAACTTGTTAGCATTATACCTTGCCTACTTCTCTATGCCTGTAATTCCTACTTTCCCATGTAATCTTTGTACCCAAATATAAGCAACTGGCTTATGGGGGGCAGTAGAGCAGATTTTATGTGGATGGATCCTGCTGCTCTCCCTTACTGGCGGCATTGTTGGAATAAAAGCTCATATACAATTCAACCCTGTCTCTGCTTAATTGGCTCAAGTAGTGACAGGCAGCCCTGACACACTGTTGTCCGGTTTCAGGACTCTTAATTAAAGGAGCATGTAAATAGTAGTAAACAACTTTAGAATGGGAACCTGATGACCTTAATAGTATGGCAGAGAAATTTGGAGGTTTTTTCCAATAAGCAGAGACAGAATTATATGTTCATACACAGGAATGGCATGCAGAATGGATGGGAGGGCCAAATTTTAGCTTTTAGTTAGCCATGACTTAGGTCATCTTTATAATTCAAGACTGGGGCGAGGAATGCCTGGATCAAAGTATCATCCCTGGGGATTCTGAGGTCAAACACACAATACAGAATCAATTTAAAAGGAAATTCAGTCTTGACTATTTATGTTCAATAGTTTATGTTCCCTGATCTCTGCCTGGCATGAGCCTCCAATTTCCAGAGCTCTGACAAATAAGTGACAAAATGCTAGGTTTGTTGGGTTAGCTAAAATGGAACACTGACAAGTAACAGAAAGAGGCCAAGGCGTTGCCTTTTCTATTCCAGTGGTCAGTTATTCCATGCTCCTCAAAAAGTATATGGACTTCAAACCTGCCATTTTGTTCTGGGGTCCAATTTCCTCAATAGACTGGAGCCAAGGACACTTTGGGATCACACCAAACCACTGAAGCTGACCCCTGGCTGTGCCTGTTGATACCCTCTCACGATGATGACAACCTGGGCTTTCTTCTACTTTTTGTTAAACAAGTCCACATATATCACTTTTGATCCCTATAATTTGGCATCCTTCCCACACCCTACCCACCCACCCCCATGTTTTATTTACCCTTCCAAAAAGGAAGAGAAGGGAATGTAAAAGAGATCCTTTAAATAATCACTTCATTCTATTCTCTCCTCACTCCCATCATGTTTATTTACTTTCTCTAACCCAGAAATGAAATAAAAGAAGAGGAAGCCTGCAAGGAGTGTGGCTTAGCACTTTTCTCTTTTAGATGATGAATAGAAAAGAAAGCCTTGTAATGAAGGCATAGCCGATATTGTAGATTAGTGGGGGGTTGGGACCAGGCCCAACCAGCAGGAAGCAGGAGAGGCTCCAGAGGCACACAATTTAAGGAGACATTCACTCCCAGGGACATGCCAGGGCCTCCTCCTGTTTTGCTCCCTAGGTACTCCGTAGCCTGACCCTGAACTCACCCTGGGTGATAGAGGGAGGGGTGAGTTGGCTAATGGGCTGAGGAAACTCAAGTTCTCTTCTTCCAAAAGCCATTCATTATCTGTGTTTGTATACTTATTCAACAAATGTTTAATGAGCACCCATTAGCCTTTCCTTTGAAAAGTAAGTTATAATAGCACTCACTTTGATAATCCCTACCTTCTAATTTAGATATTCAATGAATCTGGCAATATTTTAGGAGTGCAAGGCACTGTGGGGTAAAGTTTGAGTAGGTGCAAAATAATTAATCACTTTTTCTTGGAATCTAAGTGTCTCCTTTTGTGAGAAATTTTTCAACAATTTACTTTTAGTCTCTTTTTATAAGTAGATATATCTAAAGCATTTTAAAGGGTACTCATGCTGTGGCCTTTTGGAGATTTTCTCTACTCAGTCTAAATTTCACCTAGCTTTTATTTTGTTCCTCTATGGTTATTGGTTACTTAACATAACAAAATGACTCATACAATGTATCCATGATAATAATGCATGGCTCATCACTGTGTTATTGTTACTGTACTAAAAGGGTCCATTTGCCTGCACACATCAAAGCCCGATAAAATGCTAACAGGAGTTTGCAGTAAAGAAATTAAAGGTCTATTTAAGGAAATGGCCCCAAGCCCTGAAACACAAGTGAGTTCATGCTCTAAGACCTACCTCCCAAATCGCCCACACAGGGACAGATTATTTACAGGAAAAATTGTTAATCATGGTGACCAATGAAGTAGGGGTCATGGGCCTACTGATTGGTTGGGGCCAAAGTAGGAAGCGGTTGATCTTTGTATCAGGTCCTGAAACCAGTCATTTGTCTGGTTTCATGAGGGTGTGATTGGTAGGGTCATTCTAAGTTTTCCTGGTCCTAGGACTGAAGCACAACTGAGGTCGCCTGGCCCTAGAGCCAAAGCACAACTGAGTCCTGGTATTATCTTTATTTTGGCCTAAACTCTGTTCTCACAGTCAACAGACCTGAGGCTTTATTCTTAAAACAGTTTGGTGCTGACCAGTCATTAAGCCGTAGTACTTAATGACTAAGGGACTGGACATGCAGTATGTGCAAAGGTGGAAGGATCTGGTTGAGAGGAGGCAAGTGAGTCATGGTGCTATTAGACTGGACAAAGCTAGTTTGAATTAAGGGGAAAGTCATATTAAAGAAACCATGATAATGTATGGTTACATTATCAGAAAGGAATATTGAGTGTATTCATTTTAGATATTCAAACAAGTTAATAAGGAATTCATTGAGGTAGATGAGTCCTTAGTGGCCCTTTTAAAGGTACCTCCTTTCAGGGGGGTAGTCTGAAGAGGAGGTAGTGTCCCCAGATTCTGGGAGCTTAGAAACTATGTCATACTAGACACTAGAGCAGTAGTTTTATGCAACTGATATAATAGAACACAGGAAACAGACTCAGGTGGCCTCGATTCAAGTCAGACTCTGCCACTTAGTTCTTAATTACAAAATGGGGATAATATTCCTACATTAAGTATGTCTTGATTATTATGAAGATACACACAAAAAGTTAAACATGTAAAAGTGCTGTGAAAGTAAATGGATTAGCAAAATATAAATTTTTATTAATAAGAAAGGATGACTAAAATAATTAGATGGTAAAGATCATTGAAAACAAGGAGAAAAGAAGGGAACACACTCCGTAACTTCTTAGGTTCTTTCAGTCCCTTTAAAAGGGTATGTTAGGGATAGAAATATTTTTTTTTTAGGGGTGGAAATATTAATCATGCTCCATTAACCGTGATTCTAACCTGGCTGAGAGTTGTATGCCCCGGGACATGGGCGTTAACTTTGGAATGTGGTTTATTGTCATGGGAAGATTAACAGCTTTGTTCCCAAAACAACGGAGTCCTGGAGTCACGTGCCCTTTTTGACCCCTCCACCCCCAGCCCACATTGCCTGTAACCTGTTAGCATTATACCTTGCCTACTTCCCTATGCCTGTAATTCCTACTGTCCCATGTAATCTTTGTTCTTCTACCCCAATATAAGCAGCTGGCTTGGGGTGGGGGGGATAGAGCAGATTTCTCAGAATGGCCTTACTGCTCTCCCATATTGCCGGCAATATTGGAATAAACACTCATGTAGGATTCAACCAGTCTGTATAATTGGCTCAAGTAGTGACAGGCAGCGCAGAGCCATTGTTGTCCGGTTTCAGGTAGAGTTATATTCCACAAGCGGAAAGAAATCAATGTATATGTGATTTTTCAATCGGAAGTAAACACTTCTTTATATCTGTGTATGTATGCTAGGATAAAACAGTATTAAGAAGATTAGTGTTTACTTTGTAAGTATATATATTTTACTATGAATACGTCTTTCTCCTATGCTCACAGAATCCCGGTCTACTCACACACTAGCCAAGAAAACTATTTTAAATTCTAGAAGCATCCAAAATATTAGAAATTTGACATTATCTTTAGCTACACCCTACTAAACACAAAAATAAAATTATCTTTGCATAAAAGTTGTAAAATTGTGATAAGAATATTTAAAAATTTTTGCATGGTTTGTGATATTTAACAAATCTAATACAAATCTGCAACAGCCAGCATCATTAAAATAAATCTTAGAAATTGATAATAAAAATAAATCATTGAAAAAAATTTCCCTTAAGAAGAAATTACTGCAAAATCATTTATTGACTCAGTATTTCTTAATTATTTCATCCTTAATTGTTTTCTAACTTGTAAGACACTGCATTCAATATAAGCTGGATACAAAGAGATTTTTTTAAATTTGTATCTTTACTGTCCAAGGGTTTATGTCTATAGCTACACCTCCATAAAGACAGAATTCTGTCACTTAGTTCAGAACAATGTGGGGTATATTTTATGTAATAAAGACAATGAATCAAATAAAGGAAAATAAGGTAAACCAAATTTGTAATTAAAAAATAAACATAGAAAAGTGAGGATTGTGTTGGAAATTATGAAGAAATTATTATTAAGGGGCTGTCATAAATAGAAAATGAAGTTTATAAGATATCTTGACTGAAAGAAAGGGTAGAGAAGAGCTAAAAGAAATAAATGAAAGGGTTGCAATGAATGAAAATCAGTTTTCATTGAATTTGTCATGATTTGGATAATGCAGTGTTGAGAGAAACATAATGGATCACGTCATGTAATGTTAATTTTGACAACTGTCAAAGACTAGGAAACATGGTGAAATCATCATGAGTGATGCATGTGCTCTGCTGTGTCGTCTTAGTTTTACACTTGCAAATTGGATTTTTGAAACTGTTTGCATTTGAACAACCAAAGCTGGGTGTTGTGAAATAAATCAATTTGAAAAGAAAACATTATTGAATGCGATTTGTGGGGTTCCTTGGGAAGAGTACACTAGTGACATAATTTTGCATAATTTCATTTTGCCTCCTATTTTCATTATGAAGCTGACAGTCTGGAGCCCAGGGGAGCCAGAGGAACTAGTGGAGCGGAGAATGAATTGGGAGTGGGGGCAGTTGTCCTATATTATTCTACACTGATCATCTCTATTAGAAAGGACCATATTGGCAATGTCAATTTTTAAAACTGGAAATTCAGTTATGTCTTTTTTTGTGTAATCTCCTTATAAATATTACATTTATATTTATTCTGTCTACAAATGCCTGATAGTACTTCTGCATATAAATTAAAAAATTAATCCAGTACAGTAACCTCGGTGCCATTGGTATATCATTGATTTCAAATAAAAAAAGTTCTGGTGAATTTTGTTCAGAAAAAATTTTTAAGTCAAAATGGATAAAAATACTTTAGACTTCTAAAAAAATGCTTTCAAAGTACAAACAGTGCAATGTGCTTCAGTTAAGAAAGTTATTGTTGAGCTTTCACTAGAATTACAAGTTTTGGATATTTGTAGAAGGAAGACATAAAGCAAGAATAGAATTGTTAGTTAGGCTTAACTGGTTTTTATTGAGAAAAACTGTCACATAACTGATTAGATGTTGTTCAAGCCCATGGTTTGACATCACCAACGTACTCTCGGGATATGAGAGAGGATATGATGTTCGGGAAGTGTGAGACCAGACGGGAGCCTTATTCTAGCTTGGAGATGAGCAGTACCTGATAGGGACATGTGTACCCACAGCTTCCACCTACACAAAGGTGGAAATGTTATGAGATATGCACAGATAGAATAATTATAAAATTGTCACATTATTCTAGGAAGGCAACATAGTTAAATATCAATTTTGCAGTTAGAGAAAAATCATAAATATTTAAACGGAATCACATATTAAGATCAGTTGATATTCCTGTTTCTTTGTGCCTTTCTCCATATTGTTTACCATCCAAAAAGTACAAAAATGCAAGCAATTGTTCTTCATTTATTAGGCTATTTTACATTAGAAGTTTACATAATATTTATAAACCATATTAAAATTTATCTTCGAAACTTAGTTGTTTATGAATACATATAGTTGCAAAGACTATAGTTGAATCACTTGTGAGCATTTCTAGTCATCAATACTATAAAATTACACTAAAATTTGTATCTGAAAGCTTTGCAAATCCAGTATATTTTAGTAATGATAAATGAAACCAGTTTCTTTTTTTAGTTTACTGATCATATTTCTTTGCCTTGTGTCCTCTGGCTTACATATAAATATTTCATAATGTAATTATTTTTGAAATATTTATTTTTATTACTCTTTTTACACAGTGGAAAGAGACTTTTTTTTTGGTTTATATAAATAATACATATTATCTTTAGACCAAGAACAATATGTTAAAATATAAAGAAAAATTAAAAGCCACCTAGAATTCAACCACACTGAAATAACCATTATTAATATTTTGGTGGTTATGCATCATGCTGTGTATCCATATCATACAATTTTACAATAATTGGATTGTGTCATACATGATAAATTTGTTATCCCCTTTCTTGCATTATATTAACACATCAAGCATATCTTCATTCTCCCATGGATTGTAAGTTATATTAACACGCTGTATTCATATGAACTTATACATATTGATTATACATATGCATGCATACATGCAACTAACTTATTTGTTCTTTTTTTAAAAAAATGGATTATATTGTGCACACTTTTCTGCATCTTATTTTTTCCCTAAATGAAACTCTTCCAATTTATACCGAATAACTCTAATCCACTCTTCTTAAATTCTCCATTGATGGGGGTTAACTTTATTTCTGGTTATGACTACCAGGAACCAGCCAGCAATAAATACCTTCATATATATGTCCATGTGAACTGATATTTTTATTTCTCTAGGGCATATTCCCAGGTGTGAGATTGCTGGATCAAATTTAATTTTGAACGTTATTTCTAGATGCTTTCCAAAAGGGTGGTCAGCACCTAACATTTTTCTTTCATTTCTCTGAACAAAAGCTCTTAGTTGTTGCCAGGCTCATGCATATCAAGTGATATCAATTGTTACTTGAATTTTAATTTATCTGCATAGTAAACCTGAGCTTTTTATCACTGTATATGGCTTTTTGAGTTTCCTCTTTCATGCATCTGTATATATGAACAAAAGATGTGTATTTTTTCTCTTCTGTTTGTGCTTTTCTTGCCAATTTTAATAGCTCATGTTAAGTCATAGTAATAAATATTTTTAATATTCATCTAAAATTTTTCAAATTTATCATTAATTTCCTAAGTTACACAAGTTTTAAGTTTTTAAAACATCAGACATGTCTTTTTTCTATTACAGCTTCTGAATTTTCAGTTGACATTAAGGTGGCTTTCCTAGACATAGATTACAGATTTAGTCTCCTAGATTTTCTCAAAAGAAAGTTTGGATCAAAATCAAGTCTCGTAATAGTAATGGAGTATTTGAGTTCTCTTTTATCTTCAGAAATTCTGCGAATAGTTAGGAAACCTCCCATTTATTCTGTGCTCGGGACTGAGATTTATCTATCATAAAAATAATTCAAGATGAAGAAGCTTTATAACATAGATTCCTAAACTGAATGCCGCTTAAAGAAGTACAAAATGTTACTAGTTAGAGTTCCTGTTCTGTTAATTCCCAGTGAAACCCAGAGCTGGCAATGAGAACTGTGGTCTTCAAATACAATAATATATTTTTACTCTCTGATTGCTAATTGAAAAGAGACTCTTCATAATGGCAATTTTAAATTAACTCTAGATCTCTTAAATAGCCTATTACTTAAAGTAGAGTAAGTTAGCATTGAAAAGAAAACATTGTGGTTAATTTTCCTTTATCCTAGTTCACTTCCTAATTAGACAAGACAGTAACATCTAACAAAAGGTATTTAATGTAACAGCAAAGAAATTAGTGATTGCTGATAATCTGTGATAGATAGAATGCTGAATAGTGTGAAGTGTTTGTGTCATTTGCCAACAATAAAAATGTTAGAAATTTATTTATCTATTTCAGATCTCTGCTAGCCTTCATATAATATAATCTGTCTACTTCCAATAAGGATTTGGGGGTGGTTGATATAAAACTAAATGAATGAACAAATGAGTGCCTGAATGATGCGTGGGCGTGTGTGTATGCATATAGAATTGAAACAGGATATTATATGAGGTATTAAAATCACATTTGGAGGTTTGGCTTTAGCAATTGAAAACAAAAGTTAGGCTGACATACCTGAGCAGCTAATAGGAAAAAAAAATGGAACATGATTTGTATTTTAAAATGTGTCAGTAGGCGTGCGCGCGTGTGTGTGTGTTGCATATCCTCAGTTTCTTCTGTCAACTGCTGGTGAATGTTGAGCGTCACAAGCCTGTTCAGTTGTTCTCTAAAGCAACCCAAGAAGGATCAGAGTCCTGTGGACTGGCTAGAAAGTTCTTTTGGCCAGAGGAAACCTTGGGCTCGTAGATGTCTTGCCCAGACAGGCCTGCCCGCACTGGCAGTCGGGTTTCCCAGCACTGCTCTGCCTTCGCGGTGAGGCTCCAAACACAATGCGGCTGTTTCTTCCTGAGTCTCCTTGAAGAGCAAGATGCTAATTACCTTAAAAACCAGGAGCAGTTCAGCGAATTATTGTTAGAGAATGCAGATCAATAACCTGCGTAGTCACAGCCTCCTGCGCTTTTCACTGTCGTGTTTTCCCTGTTGCTTTTACTCTCGGGGGCGGAAAAGGGGAAACGCTGCAGGGGCGTGTTGCTCTGTCCTGAAGAGCAGCTAGAGGATCGGAGGAGCTAGGATCTGGGGGAGGGGCTGAGGGTTACCTGAGTGAAAGAAAGAACCACATTTTCCAGATTCCCTTTCATGTGAGAAAAGTGGAGGAAAAAACTGAAATTTCAACTTTAGCTCGGCTTCAGTTTTGCATCGTTCTCGGGCCGGATAAAGCAGTGCGTCTACAGTGCATTTCTGCCTCTCTCGGATCAGTGTGATGAGATCGTGTTCTTGTCGCAGGACTTGAACACTCCTGGTGTTCCCACCTCTGTCCCTTGACTTGATTTTGTTATAGGTCCAATGTCGTGGAAGGAGAAAGATGAAGTCAGAACACTGTGCTGAGCTTGATTCCAGGGGCATGCTGCAATGATACATTTTCCTCTTAGAAGCAGAGAAGTTGAAAACTGTGATAACTTAGGAAGGAAGGAGTAGCAGTGTGTCAAAAGTTACGGAGACTAGTAATATGCCTTCACTGGCTCAGAGATACATACGAAAATTAAGGGATTAAAAGATTGTCGTATTTAAAATTTTAGTATATTACAAAGGAAGTGTCAGCTTAGTGACAGAACAGTTTTAAAAAAATTAATGTAGAGCCCTGCTGCACACAGTACAAGAAACTGAATAGCAGAGAGATATTTTTTTAAATGTGAAATAGTAGAGGAAAATAGAAGAGCGCATAAATAGTATCTAATTTGCGTGTGGATGGATTTCCTCCATGGAAGTAATTGAAATAATGGAGGAAATCGCAAAGATCAAAATACATAATGTGATGGGTAAAATACACTGTGTGAGACCAGACAAATCTGGATTAAGTCAGTGTGCTTTCATTTATTTCAAACAGACTATGTTCACTATAATTGCACACTACAGATAGAAACCAGCAACTAAAAGATAGCCGAAAGAAAAATATATACTCTCGGGCTGAAGAGGAGATCAAGGTGAACAAATGGAAAGCCATTTGTAACTGACAGAAAATGAGTACACTGTATATCTGGCCAAAGCAGTAATTACAGGCTTAAGTAAATTTATTAGAAAATTAGTATACTGGTCAGTGTTCTTATCTGCAAATAACAGAATCCACGACAGCTAGTTTAAAAGTAAAAAGGAGTTTACTACTGGCAGTAGGCAGAGTGCAAAATTCCTGGGAAAGACAGGGAGACAAGCTTAGATGTCACACAGCCAGAAGTACGTCTGGGAGAGGTGCACAGTCCCCCAAGGTGACAGCTTCAGCAGAGGCCCCGTGCCTTTACTCACTGCTCATTGCGCAATATCCCTGCAGACAGAAGCTATGTTCTAACAGGTGAAGAATAACCGGACACACCCCTGAAGTTGCATGCAGATATCTTCTTACCCCTTCCGAGATGCGCACGGTTGCATTGGCCTTGTAAAATCTGGGCCATGTGTGTAACCCAGGCTGTGCTATGGAGAGAGGAGCATGCAGTCATCCTGGGTGCTGTTCACTAAAGCCACCTGGCGGGCCGTGGAACCCCAGGAGTGGGAATCGGGTACCTTCCCCTTAGATAGTTTAGGATATCATAGCTTGGGGCTGGAGTGCTGTCATCAAGAACTGAGGGATTCTCAGGGGCCTCCGAGATCTCAACACATAAAATGCTAATGGTCCAGTGGCAGCAATTCTTTGGATTTGGTAAATTGCTTAACATTTTTTGGGTCACAGTTACCTCATCTGTAAAGTTGAAGAGTCAATTGGGGGTATTATCTTGGATTCCTTTCAAGGGAAAAAATATATATATATATATATATATTTGTGCTTTATGATACTTAAGGTCAGTTATAGCAGTGTTTCCTGGGTTAACCTACCACCTTCAACACCCTCCTGTGTTTTTATATATTGCTTTGATTCAGGAAGTTTAAAGCCCTGTACATTATAATATTATTAAATCTGTGAATTTATTACATTTGATTATAAATCCAGTATGCATAGTAGCTATTCTGAGCAAATAATGAAATGTAATGCCTACCAAACCATTAAATCAATGATTATGGTTGTTAATATTAATGAAATTGATCAACAGTATTTATTACCTTGTAAACATTTAATGTACAGTCATTATTTTTTCAGATGATATAACAAGTGATGTAACAAGTCTCCTGCCTGAATACACAGTTATCCATTAATATTAGAGTGAATCTACTGTGGAGAGTGGCCTTATTAATCAGTTATCATAGAATATGAAGCACAATAAAGTAACAGATTGTAATCAATCCTCCCACCCCAAAATGAAAATCTATATATTTAAACGTGCCATTTGCATATATTTAATGCATTATCTTTCTCCTCTAAAATAGAAATTGGATTCATTTCTTTTATTGCACATGAAATGCTGATTTAGGTAGGTCTTCTCTAACACTGGAAACAGACTGCAATAAAAGAAAAGTGTGTTTTAACTGATAAATACCTTTCCAGGTTCTCATTGTTTTGACAACTGTGTACTACTGAGGTTGAAACCTGAGTTTCTTTCATATCTGTGGGTATTAGTCTATATCCGACTTCATAACCTGGAACCCTCTATGTATTATACGATGTCAAATCGGTATTTAAGCAGGGAGTCTGCCCTCTTTATTAATCTCCCTTAAGCATCCCCTTCTATGTAGCTTTGTAATTCAACAAAAGAGATTTCTAATGAAATTTAGTTTTCATTAAAGAGAAATAACTTTGAGATGTATATTAGAACATTGTGAAAAAAGTGATGAGAAAATAATATAGCCGATCACGGGCAGTTTTTCATTTAGTTGAACAAATATTCTAGCAGGAATTCCCATATAGCTGTAATGACTTTTCATTTTTCCTGTTTATTGCAGTTTATCTAAAGATGTTATTTTCAAGTCCTATTTCCGACTGTCTCGGTTTCTTCCCTGAGCCTTTTGAAGCCCTTGAGAATGCATTATGGAATGGCAAATAGAATTTTCGTCTTTTAAATGATTAAGCTTTCCTACTTCTCTCAGTGTAGAAAGAACTAAGCAAGCTGCTCTTCATCCTAGAGACTGCATATTTCAAGAGTTTATTAAAGAGTTTTTGATTAGTGGATGGGATATTTTAAACTACTGTTTCTCAAGAACTCTTTATGCCTTTCAATTGAAAGCCTCTTCTACAGTTTTATTACTCATAAAATACCCTTTACTATCTTCACCTGCTACACTGACAATGATTTCTTCCCCTTGGGTTGTCTACATCATGTAATTTATCAGTTGAGTGTATGTTTTCTATGCCTTGCCCAGTACTGAGTAGAAGTAAACAAATGAATAAATATGATAAGGCTGCAAGATTGGAGGAAGCATAAAGTCCAATAGGGGAGAAATAGCATCTCACATGCAGAAATTAGAGATAAGTAAGAGACAATAAATAATCAAGTGTTCCCCTCTATGTCCAAGGAGATAAAAGTTTAGGTTAAGGGAGAGTTTAGGTGGCTTCCGAGAAGAAAGTTAATACTGAAAGTTAGATTCAGATTTTTACGTTTGTTTGTCTGGTCTTTGCCATAATCTTCATACCTAACATTTGTAGGAATTAACAATTTTCAAGCAGTTTTTATGTCAGTTACTCACATTATTCTCACAACTATGTTATAAAATAGAAAAAAATGCAAAACAAATGCTGTCCCTAATTTGAAGATTTGGAGAGATCAGTGATGTGCTCAAGGTCATGTTACAAAGGAAAGGACATCTATGCATGTCTTTTCACTCATTGGCTCCTAATATGTTTTAAGAAAACAAATTAAGTAAGCTTCTCTGGATGAACTAGGGGTGAAAGTCTAAGAGGACCTCTCACTAAAGCCCCTATAGCCTCCCCCGCCGAAGGCCACACTACCCTATCCAGTGGATTTTTACCTAGATCCTGCTTCAATTCTTCTAGACCTTGTCTCCTTTTAGGCAGCTCTTTACATGTTGGGCAGCAATAATATCGAGGAACCTTTCCCCATGTGAAGCAGAATTTCTACCCCATTTACGTTTTACCTGCTCTGAACAAGTGCACCCCTCTTTGTCAGTCCTGATGATCCATTGTTCTTAGGGACCAGCTCTGCCTCTTTTGTCACAGGGATTGCTGTTAAAGTAAGTCTCTTCAATTCTGGCTGTGCCATTGGCTAATATGAATTCAACATTTTAAATTTCCCCTGTTGAACTTGATGTTCAATAGCTATATCATGGGCTTGAGCAGATCTTTGAAAGATTAAGATAGCCAAAGGGAATGAGAGAGGGCCGGAGGCTGTCAGGACAGAAAGGATGCAGTCAGCGCGCCCTATTCCCATTTCCCTGAGAAGACAGTAGGTGTGGTGTGAAGGGCCTTGGAGGCTAGGAGGACGGGTTTCAACTGGACCACGTTGACTCAGCCAGCCACTGTGGGTTCTCGAGCAGGTGACACATTAGACAAAGGAAATGTGTCAGAAAGGTTATTCCGACAGGGCAGTGTGCGGTGGTGTGTACAGGGGCAGATTAGGGGCCATTTATCCTCTTACTGCTGTCGCAAAACAAAGACTGCGTCGCTCAGGACCATACGAGTAGAAACGGAGACCAGAGGATGACTTGAAAAGATGCCCTGTGTAAGGATTTGTGATGACTTGTAGCTAAACTGGCACGGGAGGGAGCTGACAATGAAGAATCGAGAGGAATGGGAAAGATACGCAGCAAGTCAGTTTGAATTTGGTTTGGGAACTATTATATTTGAGATAAACAGAAATATGTTCATGGTTATTTTGGTTAAAGTCATGGTTACAGATGTTCAGCTAAGAGTTGAAAGTTCAGAGAAAAGAAGAAGACCAGGATAACATCCTCCAATTGGTGATCAAAAGCAGGATAAGGTGGGATTATTTTAGAACCACTGCCTTGTATTTCTTACATCTTTATGAATTATGGATTATAATTTACGCTTAGGGTCTATACTAATTTCAGTGGAGTAATCACTGCAACCTCCAGATTATCCATCAAGCCAATGGGGAATTGGCCAGATTAGGTGAATGTTAGTGGAGCCCAATACTCCAGTCAATATAGAAATGAGTTTCCAGTCATTATCACTGCCCCAAAGTTTTCTTGCTTTTAACTTATATCCCTTAACTTGGATATATTAGACATGATTTCTCTCTCTCTCTTTCATTTGTCATAGAAGTTATGATAGTCAATATTTGAGTTGATTCATGGTAATTTTCCTTTTAAATAACTAATATGTGATATTATGGTTTATAATAAAAGTATATATTTGGTCATTCAGCTTCCCCAAACCACTGGAGTTTCCTAAGTGTTGAGGTGATAAAGGTGTATTTTATTATGTTAATGAGGTGATTTTTGGAGAGCATCTAAGGATGGGGCTGGTTGCTAGTGGTGCCAACCACTGACTAGAAGGTTAGAACCTCAAGCCCTTCTCCCCAACCTTCAGGGAGGGGAGAGGGGCTGAAGGTTGAATCAGTCACCAGTGGCCAATGATTTAATCAATCATGCCCATGTCATAAAGCCTCCATAAAAGCCCAAAAGGTCTGGGTTTAGAGAGCTTCTGGGTTGGTGAACACGTGGAGGTGCTGGGGGAGTGGAGCATCTGGAGAGGGCATGGAAGCTCCACACCCCTTCTTACATACCTTGCCCTGTGCATCTTCCATTTGGCTGTTCCTGAGTTATTTTCTTTTATAATAAACTGGTGATTTAATAGGTAAAATGTTTCCCTGAGTTCTGTGAGCTGCTCTAGTAAATTAACGGAACCCAAGGGGAGGGTAGTGAGAACCTTTGATTTATAGGTCAGAAGCACAGGTAACAACCTGGGCTGGCAGCTGGCATCTGAAGTGTGGGGAGGTCCGTCTGATGGGACTGAACACTTAACCTGTGGCACCTGATGCTCTCGGTAGATAGTGTCAGAATCAAGTTGAATTCTGGGACAACTTGCAGTTGTCCAACAATTGCTTGTTGGTGCTGGGACACCTCCCCCACCTCAACACACACACACACACACACACACACATTGAAATTGGGTGCAGAACCCAAAATAATACCTAAAATATCCCTGTAGTTATGTTTAACCTCTCTTTTTGTTTAGTTGGAGTTTTAAAAACAGAGGCAAAAAATCCTTAATGCTAAAGAATGCCTTTGATGAAAAGAATTGTCAAAATGATTCATGCCACGTAACACCGTTAACACCATTTTGGAAGTCTGGTAGGTAGTTTTTACCCCGTCTCAGAAAGCTCTCTGGAGTTTTCACTTGGGGCGGCTTTGGGATTGTGCCATGAATCGCCTTTACGGTCCATGGCCTGAACAGCATGGGTGATAAGGGAACAGCTGCATGTAAGCATTTGCTGTGTGAAAGGATAGGAAATGTACGTACTGGCCCTTCCAGGGAGGCCTCACTGCTGTAACTGTTTATCCCATTACTAAGTCCGTGCCGTGCTGATAGCCTCACATTCAGCTGTTGACCAGCAGCGTGGCCCTCAGCCTTAATAGGCAGCATATGATCACTCCAGCTGGCAGGTGACACCATTTGGCAATGTTCCCCAGCAGCTCGACAAAAGATTTTCAACTATCAAAGCAAGGGGAAAGACCTCTGCCTTTTTTTTTTTTTTAAGTGATTTGACTGTGCATGCATTTTGCTTCCAAAAGAATTATTGCTTCTAACTTGCTGAATTCTGTGGGGGGAAAAAAGGGCCCACTTAGAGAATGAAATGAACTCAAAAATATTATAAACTGTTCATTCACATTGATAAATGGTAAATTATAGGAAATTTAATTTTATGTTTAAAACAGAATGCACCTTGAACATAGTTAAAGCTGGGAAAAGTTTTCTATCTGAAAACACAAGCCAATAAGTTATTAGATTGGTTGGGGTATGAAAACTTAAGAGTCTTGAATTTTATTGGAGAAAGGGACTTTAGTGCTCTTTTAGGAAAATGTAATTTCCCCATGTAGAAAAGCTATGGGGCAGAGTAATCTCGACCTGATCAGTCTTGCAACGCAAGAGTGTCAGTTTAGGAAAGTCTTGGGTCTCTTGACTATGAGCACAGAATTCATTGTTTTCTAACTTGCTACAAACTGGGGACTCACAAAAACTGGGCAATCTTCTGGTTCCATTCACTTTTTTCATTGAAAAAGCAAACTGATCAGTAGGAAAAAAATGTATCTGAGCATTATATTCTTGTATTAATCTCTGAATATAATTTTAAAATTAAATCTGTTTATATGTAAGCATAAGATATGGGACCATAGAAATGATGGTCAGTTTGCTGATGGCTCTCAGTCCTGTATCAGTATATCAGTCCCATATCAGTATATGCAAAAAATGCCTCTACCTTGAGAAGCATGCCATTTTTCCCCCTGAAATAGTCAATAGAGTAATAGTAATACTTGATCTGTGGTTTAAGCCCATTACCCTTATATTTTGCTGTCCAGAATTAAGACAACCACTCTCATTCTTGGAATAAGCTACCTAATAGAATAAAATGTGTGACCACACTGTCATAACAGAGTATACACAAACCTACAAATATATTTGCTTTATATAAACAAAGTTAAAATTTAATCTACTCTGAACACCAAATCGTGTTTGTTTGTATTATAAAATTTGGAGGTGCTTGTTGATATTATGAAAAGATTTAGGGTACTACCCTCTATATAAAATATCTTCCTGTAACATGAATAATATTATTGAATTTATTTGTACTTTTACAGAAAGAAAACATGTTTTTTAACTCAATAAGAACATTACAAGTGCTTATTATAGACTTAATCCTACAGGAACTAAAAAAGACATATTGCTAAGGATCCTGTTTTAGGTAATATGTTCTTAAGTGCCAGAATGACTTGTATTTATGAAAAGTCACATGAGCTCATCACAGTCTGTAGGCCTCATGAAGAAGTTAGGAATTGAGCTCGGTTTGGGGGGACCACAGGTTAGCTGGCTCATGAATCATTCAGTACCACCAGGGTGGTGCTTCTCAAGCTACCTGTGAAAAAGGATCAGATTTTGGTTGCTGATTTTTATTTTTGTTTTGTTTGATTTCCTGCATATCCAACAACATGGTCCTACTGTGTATGTGTAGCATGTAGCTCATGCCACACGTCTCTCACCATGGAATTCAACATGAACAAAACTGGCGTATACAGTGTTCATTGTATTTTGTCCACTGGCCATGCGCTTCAGTGTTGCAGACTTCAAATTACTGTAAAAATGCCTCAGTCCTTATTTTCGGTTCTGTGCTTAGCTCATTTTACACCCCTCACCAGCAGCTGCACTCACCCGTGGACCACATTTTGACTAGCGCTGCTCTAGTGGGACTTCCAGCACTGCAAAGGCACAAAACTATAACATACATCAAAGCATGCAAAGTTGCTTGCAGCCGGGTTTCTGGATGTGATTTAGACTCCAACAATGTGTTAGATCTCGGCTTGGATTCTAAACTGAGATCAGTAGGAAGAGGCAGAAGTACCCATTTCACAGGGAAGTTAGTGCCAGAAGTGCGGTTTCCTGTAGCCACATTTGTGGATCAGAGCAATGGTGATGTGATTCTGAGGCTGGAAGCTGGAGGCTTGGCTTAGAAGCCTTTTCCTCCAGCATATTCAATTATCATATAAACCACCTAATATCTGATAATAAATCCCATTTTGTGTGATTCAGTCAGTTCCTGTTGTCTGAAATAATGCTACACTAATAAAGATTCAGTTGCTAACTGTAATTATTGGGTGACTTCATATTTTGGGACTGCTTAATTGTTAACTCTAGACCAGAGTTCTCAAACTTTATTGTGCATATGGATCACCAGGAATGTTAAAATACTGATTCTGATTCAGTGGTGTAGCCTAGGGATCTGAGATTTTATGTGTCTATCAAGCTTCTAGTTAATTGTGATGGTGTTGGTTCACAGACCAACCACCAAGCACAGCTCAGGCCTTTGACTTCCCAAAGGGTCATGCTCTCCTGAAAATCATAATGAACCAGAATATAAGCTCTAAGCCCGATAGTGTCAACTTTTTGCATGGCCAGAATAAAGCAAAGAATGGTTAGAGGATGGCAGCTGAATAATTTAGCAACCATGGATGATTTGGTGAACTTATTTAGTCTCACTAACAATAAAAAAAAATGAAGTTAATAAATATCACAGTGCTCACGGGTCTACCGAGGTTCACTGTAAGGCCATGTGTGAATTATGCAGGCCTAGAATGAGCCCCAGTGTGTGAGCGCTCAGCTACTCCTGTGGCCTTAGCTTTCAACTCTGATATATTCATGATTCCTAAAAGGATAGAAGTCATCCAGAACTTTATTAAACCCTGACTCTTCATTCTGGATCTACCTATTGGGCATTTCTCTCTCCTGGATATGTCCTGGATATGTCCATATCAAATCAAGACATTAATGTTCAACTCATTTATCGACTGCTAAAAACTTGCTTCTGATCTTGCATTCTCTGTTTCAAAGAATTGCAGTGCTGCTCACGAGATCACCAAAGCTTGAGTCTTGCAAGTTTTTAAATGACTCCTTCCTCTCTTTTAACCCTTTCAACTCTCCATCAGGTTGTATAGTTTCTAAGTTTGTAACTCCTTTTCATTTCTACCACCACTGCCTTTGTTGACACCTTCATAAACCTCCCAAGCAGAAAGATCTAGTTAGAATCCTAGTCCTGCTGTTTTCTAAACTTGGGTGAGACCTTTAGATTCTATTTCCTTATCTTAAAAAAGAACCACAAACAAACAACTGTGGATCTTCACCTTACAGACTAGTTTTGAGGAGTACATGAGATATTCTTGGTAGAATAATACGGTGCACGGCTCATATTAGACAATCAGTGAGGATAAACCTCATGTTTATGATCATATCTCACTCGGCTCGACCAATGTCTAGCACATAGTAAACACTCAGTATATTTTACTATAAATATTAATGTTATCATCATCGTTATAGTCTCCTTGCCTCCAATCTGTACCCTGATAGTCTGTCCTCCAGCTCACCATCAGAATCTACATAAAATACAAATATCATCCCTTTCTGCTCCCACTCTGTCAGTGGTGTTCTTGCCCACAAGAGGTGCTTCTCTAGATCTATATAATTGTCCTGGATCTAACTTAGGCTTCAGTTCCACTCTTAATTACTGCCGCTCAGCACAAACTCCTTACATTGAAGCCAAAGAAAAGTCTATATTTCCCCCTGAAAATCATAATGAACCAGAATATATAGTTCCCCTAAACTCTATAAGTGTCAACTTTTTGCATGGCCAGAATAAAGGAAAGAATGGTTTAGAGGATGGCAGCTGAATAATTTAGCAACAACCCACAAACAAAAGGCTATTTTCTTTCATATCTCTGTTAATTACCTTTATCACAGTCTGAAAGGTTCTAATACATTATTTAAAATCCACTATAGTAACGTACTAATTCATATAACCTTCTGTGCCTCCCCAAGCAGAATTATATGCTTCCAACTTAATTACTGTAATCTTGTCTTTCTACGTCTAAAGTAGAGTTACCTAATACTCATTTGTTGAAATAATGGTTGGGCTATTGAAAAATTACAGGAGAGACAAACTAGATAGAGAGAGAGATGATAGAAAGAAAGATGATGATAGATGATGATAGATAGATAGATAGATGACAGAAAATATATGTCAATACATTAAAAACTATATAATGATATCATGTAATACTGTTCTCATGTTTGTGCTACTGATGTCTTGTATGTAGGACATGTATTGAAAATTGTAACATTTATCAGGAAAATGTATTTGTTTTGGCTTTTCCATAATTCCTAATTCCTCTTTAGGACAAGCTGTACATCTGTACAAACCCTGGCCTGTGAAACAGTGGTGCTAGTTGATTCACAGTGTGCCAGTAATTTTGACATCAGTCTCAGTTAAAGCATTTGCTCTAACAAACTGAGATTTATAGTCAGTTTAAACAGTGAGAAGAAGTAGGGCGGACTGGTAAAGAACATGGACTCTGGTTTTAGAAAATCTGAGTTCGATTTCCAGTCCACAGCAGACTAGCTGTGTGATCTTGAACACATTCCAAAACTTTTTGGAGACTCCTTCCCTATAAAATGGAAATAATAACAGTACCCACATAAAAGGATTGTTGCAAGTATTAAATGACATAATATGAGTTAAGTTTTGAATGTAGGATGCACAAATTTTCAGATACGCAAGACTCACAGACTACCGTAGCCCACATTTGGCATCAGTCCGCTTAGAAGGATATAGAACAGGAACCAGAATTTGTTATCATTGAAGCATCAGAAATTCCTCATCTGGAAATTCTAGAAATCCATGCAACACAGCTCAGAGGGAAAAAGATAAGTTAAATGTTGGGAAGGCCCAAGAGCTGCCTTGGCTTAAAAGTCTCATGCCCACAGGTGCTGAGCCTGCAAGGTCCCCACAAAAACAAGCCCTGTTCTAAGAGTTGCCACGTTTACTTGCCGGTTCTAAGGCAGCCCCAAGCTGTGGCTGCTTATCAGATATTTATAGGAATTTCCCCAATACAGATGGAATTTATCCAAAGGAGTCATTTTATCATAAATATTATGACCTAGTAGCATAGCTGACACCCCACCTTTGACCAGGTTGCCAGGATAACTGTAACTGGAGGCAGCTAACTGATGGTCACCTTCTTTATAAAAGTTTAAAATGGATTGTTAATTCTCTGCCTGTACATACATGAACTTAATAAGAATTATATAGAAAATAATATATACATACATGTATGAAGACAGTCTCATGAAAGACAGGACATGAATCTAAGAGGAAATTAAACGGGGAGAGTTCTGGAAGAGAAGAGTTACAGAGGTTATCATTTAGACATTATTTTGCATGATTTTCATGAATAAACTCACAGGTATGAGTGAAAACTTCCTCATCACAGAAAAAGCTTTGCTGTATGGTTAGGACTGTACCTAATGCACATTAATTCTCAATACATGATATTTAAGTAAAAATGGGATTTTGGTCCTCTCTGTGGTTATTAAAAAAACAAACGGAGAGCTGACTCACAGGCCCTTTGACCGCCATTCGCACGTGATCTTACTTATGGGACCTCTCTACTCAGACAAATGACTTCGATGCTGTGAGCTCTGTCTCTAAGAGTGCAATTTTTGTATACATGCCAATAGAATTAAGAAGATTGAATGTGAGTTGGTACATTAAAATGGACCTGCCTGTGTATGGTTGATTAGCATAGTTAAATATAGCACCTGAATGACAAACAGAACTATCTGTGCCTTCTCCCATTGGAACAAATGGCTCTGGCATGGCGTCTGTCTGTCTGTGTCTTGTAAACATGCGCTATTGGCTATTGAGAATGGGCAAGAGTTCATCTAAGAACCAACACAAGGCTATTTAAGTCCAGGAGTCTCCTCAAAGTGCACATGCCCTTAGTCACGGACATCCATAACATCATCTTCATCTTCATATATAGACATTACAATTTAAAATCCAAATTCTCTGTAATTCAAGAAGACATAGATAAGAGTTTGAACAATAAATACTTTACTGATAAATATCAGAGATGTATTTAGAGGATGTATCTATAGTAATATAGATATAAGTAGACTTCTATTTTTAATGCTTATGATGTATTTAAGATATCCATACGTATACTGTGTATTAAAGTGTGAACTGGAAAAGTTGATAGATTTGAATAAACATACATTATAATTGTAAGTGACAACTAACATTTCAAATGATATTAAAAATGTTAAGCATACATTAAATGACTTTTTCTATTTAAAAAAATATTGTATTAAGTTAGCCGAACATGTTGATTTAAATCACTAAACAGAATGGAAATTACCCCATGTTAACAGCTCTTGGTTTCTCATTTTCTAAATTAAAACAAATCTGGAACGAGTGAAATGAACAACATGGTAAACTTAGTTTTTAGCCAAGTCTGCTTAGTCCCTTTATTTTCTATTTCCCATGAACGGTTTAACAACTCTTACAAAATAGGAGGAAATGCAAATGTTAGGTTTGAGTCTAACTGTTTTTACACATCATAAATGTTGATGTATTTTCAATGAAATTAGAATTTCACCTCCAAATAGAAATAAAAATGTCCAGGCTGATTTCACTGTGGAGTGCAGAAGACAAAGTTCATAACTGCCTGTGTGTGTGATGAGAATATCAATGCTTTTTTGCAGATTTTGCCAGCAGGAGAAGCTGCCAATGACCTTCCAGTCCTGTGTGATCACTAAAGAGTGCCAGGTGTCGGAGTGGTCAGAATGGAGCCCCTGCTCGAAAACATGCCACGATGCGGCGTCCCCTAAAGGCACCCGTGTAAGGTCGCGGATCATCAGGCAGTTTCCTATTGGCAGCGACCAAGAGTGTCCAGAACTTGAGGAAACAGAGCCCTGTGTGTCTCCAGGCGAGGCAGCTGCCCCCTGTGCCACGTGAGTAAATAGGGCTGGAGCCTCTCTGCCCTGTCTACCCAAATTGCTTGTCTGTTCAGCTATTTCCTCTGAATAGTAGGGTGAGAAATAGTGATTCTTACAAATTCTAAGTGGAAAAATAAAATATTTCTTTGCAAATGCTATCCTAAAAAAATGGTTTTACCCAATAAAAGTGTCTTTAACAGCTATATTTCCAAATCTCCATGAAGGCTAGATTTTTAGCGACAGTTCTCTGTTTATATACTTTCTATAATAGGTGTTGTTAGCACACTTTTTCTGTAATGGGGAAGAGTGCAAAGGCATCAGGCTTTACGAGCTACATAGATTCAGCTCTACCGTTGGAACTATAGACGACACGTGAACAGTGAGCGATCACATATCAAAATAGGAGATGGGTTGGATCGGGTTGTCGGGCCATGCTTTGCCAACCCCATTCTATAAGGTAAATTATACTTTCAAAATATAGGTTTCTATTGTTTATTGAGCAAGTCCTATTAAAATTCACTACTGTGTATAACAAATCTTATTAAATAGAATAAACCACTACATCAAAATAAGATGTTAAGCTCCTTGAGGACAAAATTGTGCCTGTTCACTTTTTTTTTTTAATGAGAAGCATGTATCACAGTAAGTGTCCAATAAATGTCCATTGAATTCAGATAAATAAGACAAATTCTGAAATATTTGGCAGTATAGCCGTATCCTTTTTGTCCTTAAAAATATGATTTCCAAGGTATCACTGGGAATTATCTTCGCTCAGCTTAGTCTGCACGTAGACTATTTAGAATATTTGTAAGAACAGCTTTGCGAATCTTAGTTTCTCAGCAGATCTACACAAGCTTCATTAGGCGCTTCTCTGGAATAGCCCAGACCCTTGAGGAACATGCGTACAGCTCAGAAACTCGCACCCCTGCCCCTGATAGTAACAGCAGTGCGGAGACAGGGGTGACTTATTCACGCGACCCTCGGGCCTGCAGCGCGGTGGAGCCCCCTCCTCCCGTGCAACAAGCGCCTGGAGCCCGGAGAGCTTCCCTCCCGGCCCCCCGCCGGTCCCACTGACTCGCGTGCTCCCCTGCACACCCCAGGCTCGGGGAACCGGCCGGACCTCCAATCGGAGTGTCTGTCGCCTGACTTTCTTCTCTCTTTCTGTCTCCAGCTAGGCGTCTTATTCTTTCTCCCCTCAGATACTCAAGCACCGTTAATGAAATAAATACACAGTCTGAGTCTCCTTCTCCCCGTTTTGGGAGACCAGCATTTTCAGAATGTGTAACCAATTTACGTTATTGCAAAATGATTCCTTTCACAGGACCCCTTAGGACGACCTAAATTGAGGCTGCATTCTACAGAAATGTAAAGTGTTCATTTTAACTCCCCTAATGAATGACTTGTTTGGTTTTTACTTTCCTTGCCCGCCCCCACCTGCCGCCTGCCACACTTTGCCCAAGGCATCAATGATCCATGCTTTTAGCATTAACCTGAATGCTCTACTTTCTGTATAAACATGTGTCAAGAGTCTTATTACCTGATGCCCCCCGCCTGCACCTCTGTTAAGCCACGAACCCCCATTTATAAAAATGAGAAAGGGGCACGAAAGTCAGCTTTACTGTCATGAGACTTTACCGTTAACAAAGCAGAGCATCTAGATCTGAGAGCCCATTTAATCTTTCCATCTAATTGAGATGAACATTAGCACATCCATTTGTACCTATGCTGGCTGTTAATCTGATTAGTAAAGAAGCATCTTGGTTAAAGTGACACAAAGTGTCACATGAGCCATTTTCTCTGTGCTTTTAGAATATCCATTTTCCTTGAGGTGGAGAAATGCCATCACCTGCTATCTTCAGTGGCATCGGGAAATGGTTCCCTGTCTCCTTAGAGCACGTGTGGGGCTGATAAGCTCCCAACGTTTCTTCCACATCATGATCTTGATTGGAGCTTTCGTTTAGAATCACAGATCGTCTTTCCCGTGTCCCACTGATGAGAAACGTCAGCTCTTTTCCTCATTTATCAACACCCATCAGGGATGCTCAGTGCTACAGAAAAACACTCATCCTTGACAATGAAGAGAAAACTCTACATTGTTAATGTTATATTTTTTATCCTAAAACACAGTCATAATTTTGATCTAGGGCAAAGAAGCAATTTTCATGCATTTCATTAAAGGCAAAACAAGCATTTGGGTTGGTCATCACTTGCAGTGTTTCCTGTTCTCAAATTCAGTCCTTCGTCTGTAAGTACAGAGAAAGGGCAAGCCTGAGTTCAGCTTCACTGAACATAAAAATCTCATATTTTCAGCATTAGCCTCTCTTTTAATAAAATATTTATAAGCAACTTCTAGCAATTGCAATTAAAACAGGATTGTCCTAAATGTAGCTCCTTCTTAAATGGAGCACTGCAGAGGAGAAAGGAGAAGAGTGAATCTGAATGCGCACCATACATGTGATAGTTAGTCTATGATGGATGCTGGAGGAAAGTGGTTTTTAGATTAAGTTTTTAAGAAAGAAAAAAAAAAAAATGAGAAGAGCAGAGCCCAGCTTTCTTCAATGAGCACGGTTGCCGCTGATGGCGTTTTCTTCACTCAGGTACGGCTGGAGAACCACGGAGTGGACCGAGTGCCGCGTGGACCCTCTGCTCAGCCAGCAGGACAGGAGACGGGGCAACCAGACGGCCCTGTGCGGAGGAGGGGTCCAGACGCGAGAGGCCTACTGCGTGCAGACCAATGAGAACCTCCTCTCACCCTTGAACTCCCACAAGGACAAAGAAGGTAAACTTTGTTTTCTTCTCAAGAATCACACATGGACACCAGGCGTGGGCTGCTGCAGGGTATATAACAGGCCATCAGGGGCACAAGTAGCCACATTTCTGTTCACATCACGGTCGCTACTCACTGGGGTGAACAGTCATCCAAATTTGGGTTGTAAAAATTTAATTCAATTCCATCTTTGGTCAGTTCTGATTTACTGGCAGGTCCCTCATTAAATTTTCTAACTTCAGGCTCTTGAGTGAAAAGTTAGCAGAAGTAATTAATTATAAAAATAGAATAAAAACTCATTTTGTAAGTATATGCAAAGAAGTCTATATTCTAAAGCCCAAATTTTCTTTTCTTTGTATAAGAAGTAAAGCTTGCTTATAAAAACCACCTTCCTTTCGCTATTTATAATGTGGTTGAAAAATATGTTAATTGTAGAATTGACTGAAAATTTCTATTTGAGTTTAAATGACATAAATACAGAATAAATACAAGCTACAGTAAGTTAATTAATTTTAAAAACAAAACAAAAACCCTTTAACCCGAAGGCATGACTAATTTTTAACCTTTTAATTCAACATCTCTTAGAATTTTTTTTGTTTAAATCTCAGTTTTGGACCAGATGTGATAGATATATAAAGGATAAGTGATTTCAAGATGGCCAGGGCTAAATGTATATATTATCATATATTAATATTGCTCTGAAATTCTAATCATTATTGGGTCAAGTTTATATTCAATTAGTAGCTTTATGTCCACACATATGAATATTTTTAAGCAAAGCTGTAAGCTAACCCTCTTACATTTCCCTCTACCTGCAGGATAGCAGGATGTCTATCACTAATCTATTCAACATATATTTTTAGTTGACAAGAGAGTTCCAAAAATTGTGCAAGATGTTGAGGATAGAAATGTCAATACAAATGTTGGGTCAGGGAATGTTCATGATCATCACGTGGGTGCACACACAGAGTTATAATACCATATGCTATGCATTATAAACGAGTTTTGGAAAACTGTAGGGGGATCACAGAAACAGAAACCTCCATAGGGGAAGGAAGTGGTTCTGGAGCTCAGTGAGGACAAGTATGTGTCATACAGGTAAGTGGGTCAGGAATGCGAGAAGGAACAGCATTAGCGCACCATTAAAGAAAAGCAAAAACAAAAGAGAAGTCTTGCCAGAAAAGATGGGCATGTCGTATTTAGCAAATTGTGAATATAATCAGATAGTACTCCCCAGCAAATATGTTGGTTGGAAAGGGAAAGGAATAAAGATAAAGACCTTAATTGACATTAGCAAAAACCAAAAAAATAAAGGGGGGTGCGGAATATGCAGAGAAGGAATCTGATCAAGAAGGACCAGAAAAAAGGGAAATGAGTGTTTCAAAAAAAACAAAAGAAGAGATGACTCCTCTGCCTCCCCGAAAAAGAGTGGCACCAGTGACCAGCAATTCTTGGAAAATAAGCACGGAAGTTTTGCATGTGTAGCTTGCAAGATTTAATTGTTTTTTATCCACTAACTTTACATAGCATGTGAACTCATTTAGGAATCTAGCCTAGGGATACATTTTACTACTAATGTATCTTGAAGTTGTAAGGAAGTATCATAAAACATGTAATGTTAGTACATTAATATTTTCTTGGCCACTTTAATGGCTACGTTTTTAACACTCTTCGGTGGATTTATTATAGCAGTCCTTTCAGGGTAGTATAATTTCATTGCTAGAAGTAGATCAGAGTTTAGTTTCTGAATGTCAATTATGTCCTGTAGGTTATTACTTTCAAAAGAGCCTTCGGAATTCTGAGTCTCAGCTGGATATATTTCTAAATCATTTTGTTATGGAGTTTCCCTACTGCTGTCAAAACACAGCAGAGTGCCAAAAATAAAAGTCACACCAAAAAGGAAAACCAAGAGAATATCATTGTAAGATGTATCTATTGGATTAAGCAAATGCCAAAGCAAAGATCAAGGGATAGAGGAATAATCAGTTCTTCTGAAATTAATATTTATCATGTAAGCATGTTACATGAATAACTTAGGAATATGTGTACTTTCATGTCAAATACCAAGACTGCTAATAATCCTCTGGTAGTCTTTGCAAAGAATGGTTGATTCTCCCTAAAAGTTGCAGCTTTATTTTTTTTTTTGCTCAGAACTTAAACTATATGAGTTTCCCCTCAGAAGCACTTAGCTTTTCCCAATAGGAAACTTATTCAATATACCAGCATCCCAAGGGTGACATGTAAAGACTATAAATATATATGATTGTAGAGCAATTTGACTATGGGCTGTGAAGAATGTTCAGTCTATCTTCATTCAATAAATATGAAAGGACAAAGGTTTACTTTATAAAGAGAGGGAAACCTCTCAAAATAACTCCATCAATTCTAATAAGGAGGTATTGATCTCAAAAAAGTCTGACTGCCTCACCATGAACAACTGACCCTAAGAGCAATTTATATTATATTTAATTTGAAGAACAAAGTTTACACTGTTGTTTGGGCAGATTCTCACTATGTGTTCTAGAAAAGTTGTTTTCATGTGCAACCAAGCTATTAAAATACATGAACTCAAAACAAAATGCTTTCACTCAAAAATACAACTTCTTGATGCAAAAATACTGGAAACAAGTGACAGGAAATTCACATAACCTCTTTTATCTTGGCACATCATATTATATGGGTAATGACGACCTTGGCACGAAGAGAGGGTCACGTTAAATAGTTTTATTCATTGATATATTCACTACTGTTAACTGACTCACACCACACGAGACCATAACAGTTCTCCTCCTTGGAGCTAATATATTTAATGTCCAAAAAATTGAAATGTGTATTATTCAAGTATTCTAAGTATAATGTATGATATTCACAACTTAACATCTTATTGTTGTTCATTGAATTATAGTGTCAGGATGTTTATTAAATTGATGATCCCATTTCTAGACAATAAGAAAAGTATTAGTGTCTAGTTGATATTGGAGAGCACTCACATATTGTTCATGTATTGCTTCTGGCCAGAGGTAACTCCCAGTCCTGACAACTGAGAAGAATTAGTACTAACACCCTTGACAATTTCTGTTCAGCCGGCTGATTAAAATTCCACAAGGCTGTAAAGAATGTCCAGCTTATGCTGGCATGAAATCTACCCTTATCAGAAAAGGACAGGAAGAAGCCTTGCCCATGGGGAGGTTACTGGTATGAGTCCTAGACAGCTGATGAACTGTTGCTGATCATTGGATGCATGAACATGAGTTGATTTTTTTTTTTACAAGCTCAGAGTGAAATGAAAGTAGATTTTAACTGTAGTTAACTAAGAAAATTCTTCCATTTGAAGCAGATTGAACATGTTTTTAAATGTGGGAAACCAAAAGGATTGGTTATAAAGCACCATGAAGCTGGCCATGATTTATATTATAGAAAACTTAAGAACATCCTTTTATAGAAAACATATCTAATAACCCACAGTGAAATCTGGATAAGGTCTGTGGGATTTGAGGTTATTAAGAAAGACAGGCTGGATAACTGGCCTGTATGATGCCATAGAATGAGACAAACCAGCAGGAAGTTTTGTAGGATCAATGGAAAGATGGATGGAGGGAAGGGTGACGACCTGTGAATGGGGAGACAGAAGAATGAACAAAGAGCTCATGCTTTCCCACGTTCTGCAACAAAATAGTCACGATCCCTAAACGAAATGCAGATTCTTTATAATTGTAGTCTTTTATCTACCATTTCCACAAACTAGCCCATTTTCAAAGCTATTTTGGAAAAAATATAAAGGTTATGGTGCTATTTCCCTGTTATTTCAGAAAGTAAATATCAGAGTGTGCCAAAGGCTGGTGCTGCACCTTTCCTATTCACCACTTTTGAAATAACAGGTAGGTGAGAATATTTTACAAGACATCTCCATCAGAAATGTGCATCAGAGATTCTCTACACATTCCCTGATACAGTCCTAAACCATCTAGAAAATATAGTGGTTTATTTTTATTCTGCTAGAAATACATCAAAGCTGTCCCATAAAATAGGAATGATTTCATGTTTCTCTGATTATCTGTAGCATCATTCTATGGATGCAAATTATAGAAAAACATAAAAAGATTTTTAAATTTACTTATGTAAAAATGTCACTAGGATCCCACAATTATAAAAATGGATATACAAAGTTTGTTTATGAACACTTTGTTAGGTAAGTTAATGAAGGTGTGAATACTTTTCATAATTTATCGTATTTCTAAGCACACCCCTTCGTGCTCTGCTGATCTCAGTATGGTAAATGAAAAGGAGCTAAGTCACACAGTGGCTGCATTTTGGAAACAGCCTACACTGAGGCAGGGAGATGCCAAAAGCACTATAACTATAGAATCATGAAAATATAGGCAACCCATGAATGAATCAGATCCTTCTTGGAAATTAGTTCTCTGGATATCTTGTGGGAGAGAAGGGCTGTTACCCTATGAAATTTCTCTGTGATCAGTAGGTTACGAAATGGAAAGAGAGATGCCAAGACATTTCAACCACTGGGGAGAAAAGCTAATAAAAATGTACGTGCTGGGAATTGGACTAAGCTGGTCAGTTGTCTACCCCAAACATAACTTAGAACTTTTAGTAGAGGAAGAGCTTACTAATGAGATGTCAGGAAGTATTGAACCAAAAACACAACGAAAAATATAACGCGGCAGCTCGGACATCATGTAAACATGAAAACAGTACTTATACCACCTTTGACGTGGTCGACATTTAGTAAACACTTGTTGCTTGATATGTCCCCTTTGTAAAATGGTTCGGTTTTCTTTTAATTTGTCTGAAAATGATCTCTCAAACATATCAAATACACCTTCTTAAAAAAATTCTCTATTTCATCAAGTTTATATTCACACCAGCTGTGCTTCACCCCTGACTAAATAACTATTCACAGCTCTGACTCTGAATAGAGGAAACACAACTTAGTAGTTAGGTGAAATGATGGGAGTCAAAATTCATGCACTTTGTTTCAGCTTGGCCACTCCTTTAAGAGAACAGATATCTATATTCTCTTTCCTAATAACATAGATGCTTTGAAATCTTTTGAATTTTCATCTTAAGGCCACTTTCAGAACCACCCTAGACAATCAGGAGACCTGGTTTTTATTTCTGCTTGCCCTGTGTCCTTATGCGCACTGCTTAACTTTATTTGCCTGAAAAGACCTACTTAATGACCCTCCTGTTCCATTTCCAGCAACAAGGCACATTAGAATAACTGAAAACCATCCTACACAGAACTCCTAGACATGCAGACTATAGTACTGTTTTAAATGCTTTTAAGAGCAGAGCTGATGTCTTGAAACTAAATGATTCCCCAAAACAAACCAGGAAAGGTGAACTAATGCTTTCTGTGGTTGTCCTTGGGTAGGGTGGTACAGGAAGAAGGTCACACATTACGGAGACTTAGGGGGAGGGAAGCCCAAAAGGGTCATGACATAAAAGTGTTAGGCAGAGAAAGAGAGCACAGCAGAAGTATGGCATTACATCATCAACCTCAAAGAGTTATAGCATCAATGAGTGAGCAGAGAAATTCAATTTACCTATAGAGAGATGATCAGAAGCAGGTCAGCCTCAGCCTCAGGGCAGAGCAAAATCAAATCTCTCCTAAGAATTCCAACTATGGCCTGTACTCACACTAGTTTAAGTTTCAAATACATGGTGCTTCCATGAGTCCAAAGACGATTGAGAAATTAATATAACAAATGGTGTTAGGCCAGTGGCAGTACTGGGTGCCTGACGTAAGCAAAAACAAAAATTCTGAAGGGGGGAATCCCTTAACCTAAGCCATAGGATTTCCCCAGATAAACCACACATTCAAAATTGCAGACTACCCAGGGAAAGATAAGCCAGTGTAAACAGGATTTAAAATGCCCAGCAAGGAGTAAGATTAGACTCAAGGTCGGGAATATTAAAAATAGAAGATAGAGACCATAAAATATATATGATAAAACTTATTAAAGATGTAAAGGAAAACTTTTAAATGTTAGATATAATGAATCAGAATGAAAGAAAACAGATAAAAGAAAGAAACAAGTTCCAGAACTAAAAAAATTCTTTTACTGGAAATAAACAAATATGGTAACTGGGTAGATCAGAGACATTGAGCTAAACAGTTATCAGTTAACGGAAGACAAATGCAAGGAAATTAATTCTTCAAAATGCAACACTGGAAAAGGCAGCTGAAAATATAAGCGAAGGTAACAGTCATGCAGAATTAAATCAGAAGATTCAGGATGAGAGAATCAAGAGAAAAGATGAGAGAATTTTCTAGAACTGATGAAAGACAAGACTGGGCAGGGTCAAGAAAAACAATCTCCAAGCAGGATAATAAAATACACACATGTAGTGAGATTTCAGCTCATAAACTGCAAAGGAATTAACAAATTAACAGTGACGTTTTCAACAGCTACCAAGAAAAGCAGAGTAACAAAAATGGTGTTTACGAGGTATGGAGAGGAAAATAACTGTCAACGTAGAATTGTTTATCCAGCTCCTTGTCCTTATAGATTGTGGGCGAAATCAAGGCCCAAGTTGAAAAGGTTTTACCTCGTTAAACCCTCACTGAGAGAACTGCTAAGTGATCCTGGTCAGGAGGAAGGACGTGCAACCCAGAAAGAGAGAATTCACCACGTGCAAAGAACTTGGTAAACTCCTAGGTCATCTGTGTGACCATAGACATGTATGAAGCAATACGGATACGTTTCATGACTAAAACACTGAACAGTTAGTTAATGAACAGCATTGATATACAATGAGGGGCATATTTGGGAGAGGGTAGAGGTCCTAAAATCCTTATATATTATTAAGTCATTACGCCTGTTAAATATTTTTTAAAAATTATTTAATCGATAATTATTCACATACAATTATTTAATCATGTAAGATAGTATAATCGATTATTAATAATTAAATTATATATGCATATATGTAATACTTCTACTTTCCAAGCCAACAGAGGACATAAAAGGGACTTAAATAAAATTCAGTCGCTTCAATAAGAGGTACTGAATAAGAGAAAAAAACTTGTTTTTTCTTACAGAGACAATCTAATAACAAATAAAAAAAGCTACGCATCTAGAAATAGGGCTTTTAAATGTCAGTCTAAGGTTATTACAGAACATCCTTTTTTAAAATTATTGCTACATCTGTGAAACCAGCCAGCTGTATTGTTCGTGTTTACAGTGATCAAAGGGTTTGCATCACTTGGTCCAAACATTCCCCACTGCTGGCAAATCCACTAGCAGACCACACGCATTGTGTTTCCCAGGCAGTGCCCTCCTTGTATGCAAAGTACCGATGAAGACTTTATTTTCTCAAGGAAATAACAGGAGATGGCACCAAAGCCGTATATGTGCACAGCGTTAAAAGTGTTCAGAAGATTGAATGGTTGGATCAATTAAATGGCACCTGATAGAAAATTATCTTGAATAATCAAAAAAATGACCAAAATTGTCTTTAGTATTTTTAGAGCGAAGGATAATCTCCACAAACATAACACATAATAAAAGTTACGTCGCCAAATTGACATTGTTCAAGGAAGCATAGAAATGACTGCAAACTTAACATCGAAGGAGGGAAACATCTGAAAATTCATGAGTAATTTCCAACCTATCTCCCTTTCTGTTATTCCAGCTTTTTCCAGTTTTCTAATGGGAAAGATGCATGACATTGGCATTATTACCTAGCCAAAGATGATAATAACAAAGAAATTATTACCTAGAGAAAATAATAAAATTCATTATGTGTACTGGGGTCTTGGACACAGTCATACATGGTGTGCTAATAAAATATGTGAGTGATAGTAAGCTAATGATAAAACATATTGGGTAATAATCTTATGGCACAAAAATGTATTGATAAGCTAAAAACAGTGGAATTCCTCCAACAGTGTGAAGTCTAATGAAATTCTTACAAATGCCTACACGTCTTTCAAGTGCCCACACTGAAAGAAAGTCACAGTAGCAATGATGAAGATGATACGACTATAGTGACAATATTGAAAATTAAATGCTTCATGTGGGGAACAACTAGTTGGAATCAATGACCTCACATTAAACTCATTCTGTGCCTGGCCTCCCAAGTGTTACTCTTCTGAACATCCCTCACAATGTGCTACAACTTGGATCTCTCACTTGGTATTTCTTCATTAACTCAATAAATACTGAATGACTCTTACGTTGCATTGCTAATTTAGATGTTGAAGGTAGAATGTTTAAAAAAAGCAGGCTTGACCCCTGTCCTCTGGGAGCCTATAGCCTAATAGCAGCCTTGTATTTATAGCTTTGTTAGCGGGCGTTCAGAACTGACCTTTCCCAAGGCTGACATGGGGAGACTTCTACAGTCTCTGCTTCTGCAGGTGCCCCAGAAACACACCAAGACCATGGTTCATCCTTAGTTAAGATCTTGTACTCTTATTCATTGGGTGAATTATTTTTCTGGAAAGCACACATCCTCAAAATGCAGTATAAGAATCACCTGGATGCTTTAAGAAAATGGAAAATTTCCTGGATGTTATCCATTGAGATGATGATTCTATAGTTCTGGAATGGGTGCAGGGATCTCTGTCTTTTTTTATAAGCACCATTGTGACTATAGTCAGGAGTTGATTTTACTATAAGGCTCCTGAGAATCCTCTTAAAAGGCTCTTTGCAATGCTTTGGGGGAGACTGGGACAGGGGCAGGGAAGTCCAGGTTTTCTGAGCCAAGGCTTACACAATTTAGGGGACCCTCACTATTAAAAAATAAGAGATCCAAACACAAAATCACTAAGATCCCTGCCAGGGCCTCAGAAGGAGCCTGTGCCATGTGAAGGGCCCTGAGCCTTAAGCTCCTTGGGCTTCTCGTTAAATCTGTCACAAATTCTAACATAGATTTTGGCCTCTCTTAACGCCAAAGGGAATCACGACTTTAAGATGAGACACAGAAGCACAGGCATTCACATCCTGAAAGCCCTGTCTCCCCCAGTTCTGGAAACGGAGTGCCTGGGAAAAGTCACTGCAGTCTTCCGAAGCGATTAGCAAGGTCAGCTCTAATGTTGGTCTTATCTAGACTCACCGAGCCCTGCTTTTAGTTTCCTGAGCTGCAGATCTTCAGAAAGCCACGGTACCTTGCTAGTCGTTAAGCTAGGAAATTGCAGAGGAAGAACCCTTCACACTCGCAGATACTGTTTCATCTTACTTCATACCTGTAACGCAAGACAGAGAGAAGCCATAGCTGTTAGCTAAAGACCCTCCGTCAGTGAAAGAATGGGGAATGAAATGTCACAAAATCTGACACTGTCGAGCGACTGCAGCATGCGTGATTTTTGTAACCCTTAAGCACTGATTTCATCGAGTCCGCTGTGGATGAGTGATAGCACCAGGAGGAATTTTGAAATGAGCACTCAGCCATGTGCACTGGCGAACGAATACATTTTTTCAAAGGCACACTCCTGCTCTCTAAGAATGTAAAAGAAATGGTTTGTGGCTGCCTGTTCCCTGCCCTGCTGATGATTGCTCAACAGGGAGTAGCTACTCTCACCAGTGTTAACAGAGGAGTACAAACTACATTGTGGAGCTCATTAATATTTATTCCTTCTAAAAGCAATGGGCAATAAAAAGGGAAATAAACCAGGGAGAATAGCAGTGGGAAAAGGAAGCCATGGCAACAGATTCGTCTTGGAGAGGTTGCACCATTTATTGCACACAAAAATACACTAGAAATTCAAAGATCCATGTTATTATAAGTCTGAACTCCACTAAAGATGCCTGTTATTGGGTGAACTAATTTATGAAAAAAAATTGTGTATTGAACACAATTCAGGAAGTCAGAGTAGCCATGCATATTCTTGTAATTATATGCATTTGATGTACCTCTTTACCATTTCACATTTTCAGTATTTAACAGAGCTACACAGTGTCAGAGTCTGTGCTGTATCTGCCTATAGACAAGAACTTTCTCTAACTGAAGGATCACCTATCTGTTGTAACAGAGACCGGTGATGTCTCTGTTCCTTTTCTCTCGCTGCTGCTCCATTTTCTGCTTTGAAATGCTCCAAGCATTGTCCCAACTCTCCAGGTCTCTCTTCCTATTTCATATAATCCTTTTCACACTGTAAGACCGCCATAATCTTTCTTCATCCAAGGCCTATAACCTTCTTATACTACATTACACAGTTTACCGTTGGATTACATAGAATTCTGTTCTTTTACAATTGCCTCATGAATATTCATGTCAACTCCTCAAGTTTTAAGCTTCTGAGGAGGGCATAACATTTTTATCCCTCCTAAACTTTATTATTATCCATCAGTCTTACCATAGATCTGGATACATTTGCTAATTGTATCATGTAGAAGTGTCTTTAAGAAACACAGAGAAAGACTATCAGTTAGAGGGTGTTGACTTCCTAAACATCTAATTTACAGTGTTTCATTTCGGATTAACCTATCTGCCTCACGAACTTCATTTTTTCCTTCCTTGCTTTCCTTTCCTCTGCAAAGGCATAATGAGATATGTAAAACATCTTAGCATATGACCTTGCACTTATTAAATGCCAAATGAATGGTAATTACTTTTGTTTATGTGTTTATTTTTCTGATTAAATTGAGAAGAGGGGAGGAATATTTAAAATGATTGCTTTAATGCAAACCTGCACGTTGGAGAGACATAATTGTACACTGGCCTTGCTAGTTGAGAAGCGTCATGGAGGGTGTATAATTCATGGAGCCTCTTCACAATGTCCCAGAATCCTACTGCTCCTTTCTTGGAAAAGATAGACTTTCTCTGCATTATTCCAGAGTAGGAAGAAACATAACTAATTTCACTTCTGTAGCTATAGGAGACAGAGCCATTATAGCCTCCCCTGCTTTGTGATGCTTAACCCATGAGAAGTCTAAGTAGCACCCATTGCCAGAAGAGTCTTGCAGTTGCCATGGGATTGTTCAGTTGCTCTAAAAAGAATACTTTTGCCATTGCTCAACCTGAGAATGCCACACTGCCCCTTACATTGCACAGGATTCCTGGGCATCTAAAACCACATTGATTAGGCAGCATTATGCCTTGGAGACCTTAGCTCTTTTTTACAAAATAGCATTAATGAATAGATGCAGAGAAAAGAGTCTTATTTTTTATTTACAGGTTCTCAGCCAGGTCTGGTTAGAAAGACTTGGATCTATTAAGTTCTTACTCCATTAGGAGTTTCCAGAATACTTTGGGGGAAAAAAGGTCATGTTTTTCGCAAAGAAAGCCTTTGATCCATTTCTCACTGCCTCCCAAAAATCCATAGCAAGTGGGTAAAAGCAAAGAGCCTAACATGTTGTGATAGTGTCTTCTCATTGATACATGACCAACTGGATAATTAGAGAATGATTTTCCCAGACCTACTGAGACAGTAAGTGTCAGAGGACAGACTCAAAGCCAGTTTTTTGACTCCAAAGTCGAAACTCTATCCAGTCATAACCCACCCCCTGGTCTGTGAATTTGCTTCAGAGTAAATAAGTGAGTAGCTGTCTGCAACTTGATCAAAATCATTAGAAGTGAATGCATCATAGCAAATTATCTGGTGATATCTCTGTTGCAAAAATAAATGAAAATGCCATAGAGATCTGCCTCTTATAACAGCAAATTGAAGGAAACTAAGCATAGTTTAAGCCCTTTTTAGAATTCAACTCAATTAAGTTCATTCCCTGAGATGGTTCTTAAGGTCAGTGTGGAGTCTTGTCCGTGAATCAAATGAAATTGCTATTTTTGTAGGTCAGGAGCTGTTGATTAGTGGCAATTTCATATGGTTCAACTGAATAGGAGCAGTTACTGTATTGTATCAAGTCACCTGGTGTGAACTGTTCCTCTCTGTCCTAAGCTTTTCACCGTCCAAATCCAGTGCACAGCTACTGGCTATGAATTAATCATAGTCACTGTTTCTATGTGAACAATATGCACTTTTGGTGTACGTGGTGTGCTTTAGAGAGGGTCATGGTTGTCTTCTATAAAAATATGTAGATTTCCCCTTAGTAGATACTTTTTATGGGATGATAACTCATATTGATGGCTTGAGAGTGACTTGAATTCATCCAACAGCTTTGACTCTATGTGCAGTTGGAAAAGAAATCTGCACCCGATGATGTGATTTTTAATACGTGCCTATGTCCCACTTTGTTTTATGGAAATACATACAGTAAAGGGAAATACAGTGATTTTAAGAATAAATGGAAGAGGAATTTGGGGCAAGGAAAAAAATGCTAGTAGAAAGAGAGCATCAGTCTAATAATGACTATACTAAAGGCAATGTACAAAATGTGTCATAAGAGCCCATGAATTTCTTAAAGCAGGACCACAAGTTTCGGCCCTAAGCTTGTAAATAGCCAATGCAAAGGAGAACATTACATTAATTATGAAATTCACACTGTCCATTAAACGAGAGAAACCAGTTGTAAAGGAGAAGCACAACCATTTCTGGGTTTAAGGTTAGAAAGAAAATTCACCTTCATAAAGAGGAAACTGTAACTATGTTGAATTGCAAGCTCACTAACATCTTTACAATAAATACCACAATGAATTGTATAAGGAAGCTTTTGCTTTTAGCAGTTTTCTTCAATGTAGGCCACTAGCATAAATACGAAAATGTAGCTCAGGAAAAGCATATTAGTGGGGGTTAATGTGATACAGTGCAGATGTATAGGTCTCTGCCAAGCTAGATAACCCAGGGATAGAGTTCAGAATATCTAAATGAATGGGTGCACAGCTTTGCCCTCAGGCAACCCTCCTCAGAGCTCTGATAGAGACTGAGAGGCAGAGAGTTCCCTTGTATCCCCTGACACAAGGATCTGGAGTACTGCTATTTTGGTTTCTATTTAGGGGCAGTTAAATGCAGAGACACATTTTCCAGCCATCATCTAGATGAGGGTAGGATTCGCATCCTTAAAAGAAAATCGAAAGGCTTGACAAAGACATAAACTAGAATAAAATATTATCTCACTTCGAAGAGGGAGATGAGTCTGGGCCTGACTAGATGCAGGGCAGAGGAAAGGTTTAGGCACAGATACAGGAAAATCCACGGTCCATCCATCTCTTCCATAGCTCATAACCCATAGCAAAAACCTGAAACAGTTGCAAGGGAGAACCAGCTTCAACTAACTGTCCTCTCGTAGAAAAAGCAACTCAACTTTCTGGTCTCTTCTTCAAGATAAAATGACTTTTAAGTATAAATCTATGGAACTAATTAACATGCAGTAGCGATGACAATGATGAAGGAGATTAGGAAGATGATACATATTATGCGAGACACTGTTTTGTTTTTCGTTTCTTTGCTTATTAGACCCTCACTACAAGCCCATGAAGTAACTACCACTATTACATAATATTGAGAAGCAGAGAAGTTAAATAATTTTATGGAGGCATATAGCTAGTACGTATCATAGCCCGAACTGTGAATCAGAAAATCTAGCTCCTCAGACTGTGCTCTTAACCATGGAGCGAGGGTTATTAACTATAAGCCAGTTTGATGTCGGGGAAAAGCTACCTCCTGTCTAAGTGATACTGGTTTCAGAATATGTGCTTTTCTTGTAAATAATAAATACATCTCAGAGCCAATGGTCTGTTAATATTGTTCCCATTTAATGACAATAAAACTATACACGTATGGCAATGCCCACACTTCTATTTTCTGTGGCAGGAAGTCTTTTATTCACTTATTTATTCAACCAATATTTACTGAGAACCTTCTGTGTCCAGGCACTCTTCTAAATGCTGAAAATAGAGAAGTGAGCAACACAGACAAGACCCCCCTGATATCACAGAGTTTATATTTTAATGGAGAGAGATAAACTATAAGAATAAAAAAAATAAACAAGAAATTATCAGATAGCAATAAGTACTCTGCAGAGAATTAAAATAGGGTGATATGAGAGAGAATGACTGGGTAATGATATTATCTGGATCTCCCTGGGGTATTTGTTTGGCTTCATAAATTTATATACCTACCCATGAGGAACAAACTCACATATTGATCTTTCTATTTGACAGCTTCAATCATTACACTCAGGTACGTTTGTCTCCCCTCCACACACCCTTGTGATGGCAGAATAAATAAAAGTTTTAAAACAACATCACAGTACATATATCTGAATAGTATAAGCTCCATGATCTGTTGAATAGATGTGTTAAAATAAATCCCTGAAAGCTACTTAGGGGGTAAGATCACTAACAGAATAGGCAATACATAAGTGTTCAGTAAATATTTATTGAGTAAATAATGAATGGACTTAGCAATGACCCCCAAGGGTTGATACATATGATTACTAACTAATCGTTTACTCTGGCAAATATTATTCCTCTGGTTGCCAGAGAGATGCAAGTTCTAAGATATGCATATTTAGGAATGTATCGCAAAACCTGGTACGTAAATATTTTAAATCATCAGAAAAGCAATCATATTGTTAGGTTTCTGCTTCCAGCTATAATAAACTGGAACCTTCCCAATAAGAATAACGATGAAATGGGGCACAGTATGCAAAGATACTGTTTTTAGGCGTTAAGCAGCAAGCCTCAGAAGACTGTGATTACAGTTGTGAAGGGATCAATCACTGCCGTCTTCTACTGGAGGCTCTTTACTCACACAGAGCCGGAAAAGTGGAGAGAAACACAGCATCGGCTCTTTCTGGACTAAGGAGTCAGAGGTCTAAGTTCCAGGCTGCTGAAGTGGCTGGAAATTTCAGGGCAGGTGCAGAGGAAGGGGATGGATCCCGGAGTGTAGGTGGGAACACGCCCGAGCCCTTGGCCCGGGGACAGACAGACTTGCCAAGCCCAGCAGCGCCCCTGTGCTGCAGGCCCTGCTGGCAGGTGTGGCCCAGGCAGCGCAGAGCTGGGCGATGTCAGAGTCCAGCCCTTCCCGGGTCCCCCAGAGTAGGAACTGCACTGTCACAGCCATGTTTAAACCTGAACCAGACAAGCCCTAATCCAAATGAAACCAAACCTGAAAAGCTCAAAACATCCTGCCAGTAATTTAACTGTTTGACAGGGGAAAAAAAGAGAAAGAAAGAAATCTTAGAACGGAAAATGGCATAATCCAGACTCTCTATAACGTCATTCACGATGTCCAGTGGACGCTAAGAAGTCATTCCATGTGCCAAGCAGTGGAATGAAAGGACCGATTATCAAGGAAAAAAAGCACTCAATAAAAATGTACCTTGAGAGGGCCCAGATATTAGAATGAGTAGACAAAGACACTGAAAAACTGTTATACATAACGTTGAAAACCTTAAAGAAAATGAGCGTCTTGGGGAATGAACAGATGGGAGCATAAGGAGAAAAACAAAACATTAGAAGAATCTGGAAATTCAAGAATGTGAAAAATCTGCAATAAAAAAATTTACCCAATGGACTTTTGGGGATTGCAAAAGACAGGTAAAAAAATGCGTGGATCTGAGTAGAAAAAAAGGGTTATTGATCTCGACGACCGATCAATAGATATTATCAGATCTGAAGAACAGAGAGAAAGAAGATTAAGTGAATGAAGTCTATGTGAATGGTAAAACAATATCCAAGTATCTACATATTAAAGATATTACAGAGGGAGAAGAGAGTGATCTGATAGAAAACATATTTGAAGAAATAGTCGTCAAAACTTCTCGAATTTGCTGGAAAAGAAGCCATCAAATTTCAGATCTAAGAAACTCAGCAAACCCCAAGCAGAATAAATGCAAGGGAAAATACAGCAAAAGTATATTATACTCAAATTGCTAAACACTAAAGATCAAGAGAAAATTCTTAAAGATGCCGGAGGGGGAAAAGCCATGATATATGCATGTGAGTAAAGATAACAAATGAGGGTTGAAATCTCATTAGAAACAATAAAGGTCATAAGACAATGAAAGTGTGTTTGCTGGGGGGAAAAAGTCAGATTTCTACATCCAGCAAAAATATTCAACACTGAGGATGACAAATTGACATCTTCAGAGAAATTAAAGTGGAGAGGATTCACTATTAAACAGTTAAGAGTGTAGATTGTGGAAATAGAATGCCAGACTCATGTGATCTTAAACAGGTTATTTAACTTCTCTGTGAGCCTGTTTCCTTCTCTAGAATATAGGAATGATAAAACTAGTAAAAAATTAAACGAGAGAATTCATGTACTGAACTTACAACCATGCCAGTCATATATACTAAGGCCTCAACAGTTCTGATCTAACATATAAAGTAGGGCCCCTGTTTTAGAATAAGTTCTACTTTAACAAGAAGTATGTAATTTGGCAATAGTGCTGTGAGGGGAAAAATGCTCCCACGATTACAGCTGAGACCTTGGAAATGGAGAAGATCCTCCAGGCCTCAGTTATCTACCTTCTCCCGAAATAACGTCTAAATGTCCTTCTGGGAGGGTCTGTGGAGCCCCTCCCATTTCCTCAGCTCCAGAGAGCTTTGTCCAGGGGAACCAAAACCTTCAGCCTCGAGGAAAGACCAGCTTCCCTTCTCATATTTGAGGCTTTTTCAGATCTGTTTGGTGCCAGCTGCCTAATATCAATCTTCATAAATGAACATGACCTCCCAGCTGAAATGCAGCTGAGCCCGTTGGGAAACTTCCCCTGACCTAAGGAAAGAGCTGAGAAAAGCCGTAGCCAAGAGGGTTCACTGATGACTCCATCAATAACAGAGACAAATCATCTTGACATAAGAACACAAGAACCAAGCAAAAGCCATACAGACCAGAGCCCTCGTTTGGATTCACTTCTAAATATCCTCTCAAGAGTCCTTCACGGCTTGTGTGCCACCTGGGCCCTCATCAAGGTGAAGCCAGAGGCTCAGCGCCCGTTCCCCTCCCCCACCCTTGCCTATAGTCCCTCCTTGTTTGGGTTGTAATGCTGACAATTTTTTCCATCTCATTCAGTAATTCTTTGTGTCAGCCTTAGTGAATTTTAAAACGTAGCCTTACATTAAACTTTGAATGGTGTGTAATATTAAAACAAAAGTTCATTTCATGTTTTAGACGATACTTAAAAAACATTCAGAGAAGCTTTAGGGTTAAACAGAAGCCAGGAGAAGACCCCACTCCATGTACGCTACTGTAGATTCTCTCACTTTTTGCTGTCCAGAGGGGGGAAAAAATCTGAAAATATGTGAGAACATGGAACTTAGAAATAATAATAATATAAGAGATTAGGAATAGAGTTTTTAAATTGCAAAAGAAAAAGATTTAGAGAAAAAGTAATGAGTTAATAAATAAAATATGATATTTAAAGTGCCATTAAAATAAAAAATCATAATGAAAAAGATAATAAAATAGGAAAGATTTTGAATGATTACAATAGGCTAGAAGTTGACAAAGACAGAAATGTACAAGATACAGAGCTGAGGTTAAAAAGTGAAAGTCTGGCCCAGCCGGGTGTGGCTCAGTGATTGAGCATCGACCTAGGATCCAGGAGATTGAGGTTTGATTCCTGGTCAGGGCACATGCCCGGGTTGCAGGCTCGATCCCCAGTCGGGGTCGTGCAGGAGGCAGCCGATCAATGACTCTCTCATCACTGATGTTTCTGTCTCTCTCTCCCTTCCTCTCTCTGGGAAAAAAGTTAAAGTCTTTGAGATAAAATGTAAGAGGGGCTTAATAACAATGGATAAAAATTCAATTTAAAGTGGAATAAAGACTTTTGGCAAGCATGTCCTCTGTTTATGCAATTATCAGGAGAAGGGACTCTACACTTATCATTATATAAATAGGAATTTTGAGAAAAGCATGCAAAATTTTAGGGAAAAAAATTTTTTTATACTAGGGATAGTTATCTCTATTTACTTCTAAATAAGCTGTGTTGAGACAGTGAGGATGGCAGCAACTTGCTGTGGAGAAACTTGAATGAGTACAAGCTTAACTTAGATTTATTTTTCTAGACAATGAACAGGGAAAAATTGATAAAAATATGCCAGTGAATTTGGCCACACGCTGGACTACCGTTAAGTCATTATTCACAAATTATTCTTTTCTTCAATATTTCATCAATATTTTCTTCGTTAATTTTTTCTTCAATATTTCATGGTATTATGGACTGAGTTGTGTTCCCCCCAAGTTCATACGTTGAAGCCCTAATCCTCAATGTTACTTGTTTTGGAGATAGAGCCTTTAAAGAGGTAGTGGAGGTGAAATGAGGTCATAAGGGTGGGGCCCTAATCCAATACAACTGGTTTCTCTATAAGAAGAGAGACAGAGGATTTGCAAGAACAGAGAAAAGGCCATGTAAGGACACAGTGAGAAGGGAGTAGGAAAGAACCCAGAGATATCAGCCCTGCTGGCACCTTGGTCTTGGACTCCCAGCCTCTAGAACTGTGAGAAAATATATTTCTGTTGTTCAAGCCACCCAGTCTATGGTCCTTTCTTATGGCAGCTCTAGCAGATTAATACACTTAGTCATCAGAATAATTATATTTGGAGTAAGGTACTCTGTCATTAAATTGTGGAAAACATACAGGTTCCAAACTGCTTATTTTAATTTATAATACTTATTAATGCTCTTTTCCTAGTTAGGGACATTGTAAATGGGACTTTGAGTCAATAATGGTATGTTGCTGGAAGATTTCCGTGTGTGTTTTACATAGATTATTCTACTACATGTCCTGTTTTTATTATTTTTTAAAAAAAGAAAGAACTCCATATTTGCAGTATTGCAACAGATGGTGCAGCCCTCTGGTAGCAGAGTGACGTTCTCATCAAGCTGTTGATACAGTTTGTAGAATTTAAATCCTAACAATGATTGACATTGCTACAAAGACGTATATTTGGAAATCCCACATATTTTTTAATGTTCTTGTCTTATATGACTGAAGGTCAGCAAGAGAAATTATTTGACATGTTTGTCCTATAAATACTTAAAAGGATAGCACAGTTCCATGTTATCCATGTCAAGACATTGAGATCACTGTTTTCAAGGCAATATGGCACTGTGAGCATAGACATATGGGCCTCTCTCTGTAATTCCCAAAAATGACCAATAGAAGATACAAATAGGGAAGCCTACATCAGTCCTGGAAAGGAGAGAGCCCATCGACAGGACTAGACACTTAGAAGAGTTTCTATTCACTAAGATGATATTGATATAAAAATGAAGGAAAGGGGGCACCGAGGCAAAGGAACAGCCCCTGTGAGATTGAGTAGATTTCTGAAAGAAGTAAGTAAGAAGGGATCCTGACAGGACTGTCCCTGGCCCCCAAACTCAGCAGAGTAAAGGCTGAAGACAAGGCCCATCACTGGGTGCCCTCCCGACTCTGCTAACAGGCAGTGTTCAGATGGTAGACCAGCTGCACAGTGGGCCGAGTTCCTTACAGGAAGGAAATGGCTTCCTCAGAAGTCTGGATCATTTACAGGAGTGTTAGCGTTAGTGTAGCGTTGGTGTTCACGTGCTAGTTCCTTCCCCACCACCAGTCTCCTCAACACCCGTAACTGAGAGGTTAAAACTAGAGGATACGTATATATACATATAGCTGAGCAGAAGAGAAAGACTACTGTCTTCTAGATCTAATCTGGACCTAAAGGAGTATTTGGGAAGAACCTCATCTGAACTTATGAAATGTATCCAGTATAACTTCCACTTGACTGTAAACCAGAATAGAGTAAACCTAGCCCTCCTGTAACTCCAAAAGATTAAACAGAAAAACCAAGAGGCCTGTGTAAAATTACCGCAATGCCAAACACAGGGACCACTCAAACAGCTTAGCTCTGAGAGAGCCTAATGTAAGAAAGAAAAAAGAAAACATTAAAAGCTGGTCTGTGACCTCAGTCAAATATTTTTTTTGGTGACCTCAACACAATTAAGGAGGTTATAGCAAGCGCAAAGAGGAAGGAAGCAAGCTCGGATCAGGCAGGATGGCCTGGGCTGACTGTCGAGGCTCTCAATTCATGGGCTGCACGGAAGCAGTGATGAGTCTTCTGGGTACTAAAGACATTAATTATGATGCAGAGAATGAACTCCAGGGCTGTGCATGTATGCTTCTGACATAAACTATATAATGCCTTGAGTTAAAAGAAGAAAAGATTAATCAAAAACAATAGCTCATTAATGAGTTAATCATAGCCTGAAAAGACTGGCAGTGAGTTTTAAAGCACATTAAATACCAAGAGCTAATTTTCAATCATCATTTGAAGTATGGTTACAAAGTTGATTAAAGAATAAGTGTATTATCTTTTAAACAATGCCCTGTATTCATAGAAAGAACATGATGGGTTTTATGTCCCCATTAAATATAACAGCCTGAGAAAGACAAGAGAAAAGAAAATTCTGGGAATAAATTTGAGTACAAGAACATCTTCAAAGAACTTCAAGTAATTACGTATCCATGTAGAATTTAATTAATTTTCAAAATAAAGACTTTCCTTGTTGGCTTGACATTAATTCTTGGGAATGAATGTATAGTTCCTCTAACTGACATGTAAGAGGGTGTTGAGTAAACCATCAAATTAAATCTTGGAATTAAAACAACTTTGGTTAAATATACCTTAAATGCTACCACACAATTGTAATAATTAAGGGAAAACAAACAAAAAGTAACCATTGCCATCACCAGGGGTCCCATAGCACCCTTTGGCATATAATTCCTAACACAAGAGCAGGGCTTTGAATAGAGTAAGCATTTAATGTTTATTTTCACTGACTGAACAATAGAATAAGAAAGTAAAGCATTTTTAACCAATTTCATTTTAAGTCTTTGGAATCTCTTTATTAGGCACCCTGTGCTTAATAAATGTGGTCAATACCTATACAGAAAGTAAGATTTAAATACAAGAGGATGTTCTTGTAATTGTGAGTTAGCAATCAAATAAGTTTGTTCAATGAAAAAAAATATGTACTCTTTCAAGAAAAAGGTAGATTTTCAGGTAAGACAGTGGAAATGAATACGGTATCAGGAGGTTTTGAGTGCCTAAAGTGCTCAGCTGTTTTGCTAAATGGACGAATGAATTATTAAACATATTGCATTTTCCTCAACCTTTGAACCCTAATATATCTTTTGCATGAGTACGGAAAAGGCATATCATTTTACAAATAGATCTGAAGTAGACTGAATGTGAGATCTCGGTTTAAACAATTATGAAAATCTCAATATATTTTTTCATGATTAAAAAAGCTAAAATACACATGTATATTTTTTAGGCGCTAGAACAAAAATTACTTCATTTACAACTTTGATATTAAAAATTTTAAAAACGGATGAGAATCTAAACTGTTTCTTATTAAAATACTGAGTATTTATTTTCCAGGTGAATGTCACTTTCAGTTCTTACTGCAACCAGTCTCCTGACTCCTGCCCAACACACACACAGCAATAACCAAACACTGTTTTAAAATGTATTATGTGTTACAGTCAAGCCACCTATTGTATTATAGACTTCAGAGAGAAGAGACTTGGGATAAGGCATGAGGGAAGAACATGGCTTTTATTAATTGTCATATCATAGTATAGTAGAGTGGATAACAGTATGGTCTCTAAAGTCAAATCCCACAGCCACTGATTAGCTGTGTGACCTTGGGCAAGTTACTTGATCTCTCTGTGCTGTAGTTTTCTCATCTTTACATTTGGGATTACAGTTGTACCTACTTCATGAGATTGCTGCTGTGAGGATTAAAAGAATATTAAATAAATTCAATATAAATATTTACTATAGTCATTATCAGTATAAGTGCAGAACCTCCCACTTTGATAGTAATTTAATTGGACAGCCAGTTCTTGATATCTAATAGAATGAAAATTTAGTTTCCATTTTTCAACTGGAACACAAAAGTCAGAATAATTTTCACTGGTAGGCCGGCAGGGTTGATGTTGAATTATCTTGATAGCTTCATTATCTTATTATGTGAGTATGACATACACTATATTAATAACCCCCATTAATTATATTTTAATTCATTCTCACCTATATCAAATATATTTGCATATGTGTGTGTATCTGTTTGTTTACATAGACATTACATATTATTGACACTCCCTCATATATCGTTCCAAGATCTCACGGAGTAGTAGTTAGTTGGAGGTGTACCTGAAGATTATGGAGCCAGTCTGCCTGGACATGAATCCAAAATCCTTATTTTCCAGCTGTGTGACTGGGGGAAGTTACTTAACTTCTCCATACTCAGTTTTTCCATTTGAAGGTAATTATCCCTCCCCCAAGTGGGGATAATTGAATACCTACCCCAAGGGGTTTTGTGAGAATTAAATGAATTAATATGTGTTAACTACTTAGAACACCATAACATTGCCCAGCACAGTAAAACCAATAAGCATGTGTTAGTAAATAAATCACATCTCACTCCATCCACAAGCGCAATTCCTGCTCTAAATTTTCTATTTAACGTTCTTTCCTTTTCTTTATATACTTGTGCTTCCCCTTCCGCCGGAGACCGCCAGGAACACATCGGTAGCTGAACTGGTGGGGTTCATTCCTCATTGCAGGGAGGGGCAGCTCACAGCCCAGGCATCTGTGTGTCAGTAAGTGGCCTAAAGGATTTATTGCAGGACTTGGGCTTCGGTTGTGATTTTTTAAGGAGGGTTCAAATACGTGTGCTTTGCCCTAAGGAAGCAAGAATAATTCTCTGACCAGGTATCTTCATAAACCTCATTTGGAAGGAGGTCAGAGGAGTGGAAGATCAAAGCTGTAGCTGGTGAAAAAGCAGAACTCATTCATGTTAGCCGGGAGAGGGGACTGTTAATTTTTGTGCTGCTTACAATCACCCTGTTTTTACTTAGAAAATTTATAAAGTAGCCTTATTCTTTTTCTCATTCCGTCAGAGCACAAAATGAGCTTGTGTGATTTCATGCTCTGTGTAATGGTTGAGGTCCAAGCAGGAGAAAGCCAGGGCCTAGCTCTGAGGGCCAGACTCGCTGCTGAAAACACCAGGGCCTGGCTGGTACTGGCAGGCAGTTTCCAGACACTCATGGCGGCTCTCCTCTCTCTTAGGCTTGTGTTTTTACTCCAAAACAGAATGGGACTGCTTGATTTTTAAAACTTTATATGAATGGTATACTTTAGTGTATATTTGTCTCTGACGTTCCTAACGCTGATGTATTTGTGGGTTTCACTGTATTGATGATTGTGCTCAGGTCCGTTTATTTCCACCTCTGTACAGCACTGCATAGTACTCACACCCATAGTTTAATATCCATTCCCTTTTCTGTTATTTCCACCAGTAGTGTTTAACTGTTCTGGCTACCTGACATCTTCTCCAGTACTTGATATTGTCAAACTCTTAACCTGTTGACAGACTAGTGGATTTAAAATGCCAATTTCAATTATATTTTTTAACTCAGTCTGATCATCTCTGGCTTTTAGTGGTTAAATTAGTCTTGGGCATTAGTGGTTCAAGTTTGTGTTTTGCATTTGTTTCTTCCGTCTTCTTTTATTCTCTTTGTTCCACTTTTTCTGGTTCTTTGTGCCTCCTTTCCTCCCTTCTTTTGAGTTTATTGCACCGGTTTTGCTGTTATCACATTGTTTCCCGTGGTTCAGAAGTTATACATCCTTACCCTATTTATAGAAAGGGGTTACTTTAAAATGTTAAGGTCCAGACCCAAATGAATACTAAATGAGAAGATACAAGACTACATAATATGTAGGCTGGTGAAGGGTAATCAGAGGTCAAATAGTCTTTCATAGTTAAGTTCTCATTTTCTGTTTGAAAAATGCCTTCCTTTGCCCCTGATAATTAAAGAATTCTGTATATGCAGTTCACCCACCAGGCCATTAAAACAGGGTTTTGTGACCTGCAGATTGGTAATGCCCCAGGAAGAAGCCAGCTTTAGGACTCCACTTCCATAGCTGAATTCAGGCTGTGAATGTGGGGAAGCCTTTGAGGATTTTCCTTTTTTATGATTCCAGTTATATAATTAAAAGTTTTCATTTAAAAATGAACATACACACCCTACCCGGGTAACTCAGTTGGTTAGAGCATTGTCCCAGTACACCAAGGTTGTGGGTTCAGTCCCCGGTCAGAGCTCATACAAGAATCAACCAATGAATGTATAAATAAGTGGAACAGCAGGTCAGTATTCCTCTCTCTCTTCCTCTCTCTAAAATCAATCAATAAAATATTTTTTAAAAAGATGAGAACGGACATCATCTTTGGAAAATATCACATACTGTAGTATACATTATATAGCATATCTATACAGTAGTATACTATAGTGTCAGAGAGAGTAGTATTGCAGCCTTAAAATAACAAAAACAGAAAAAACACCAAAAAAACATAGACTTCTGCTTTCAGGAAGATAGCAGAGATATAATATTTCCTAATTCTCCTACTTGAAAAACTCCTGCACATTATATACCATATAAACCATTAGATGACGTCAGTATTCTGGTTATGATATTGTGACATATATTTTTAAGATCTTATAATTGTGAGAAACTGCATTAAGGGTATATAGAATCTCTGTGAAGTTACAATTTCATGTGAATCTACAATTATGTCAAAACAAAATGTTCCAGTTTTAAAATAATACATTAGAGGTATATCAGTGGATGTATTTTCAGAATGTCTCGTTGGCCACATTGCTGTAAACAAAAGTCTTAAATTTGCTTCATATAATGATTCTTTTTCCCATTTTCAATGCTCCAAACAGAAAAATAAAAAAATATTTTAGACCTGCAAAAACGCACGTCTCATTTTTTTGCTTGTTTTGTCAATTGCAGAAAAGTTCACACATTCTTTTGTAATCTCATGAAGCATGCATAGTAAATATAATTGAATACCCTTTAAGTCATATGAGAACAATAAAATTTCTCCTTTATTTTTAAGAGATCAACAATAAGGCTTTTAAAAAATCTAACATATTTCTGGATAAACAATATCTTTAGTACAATTTTACAAGAATAATGAGTAGGCCATTCTAGAAAATTCAGATCTCATTTTTTGAGAATATGTGATCAGCAGTAAACACTATGTTATGTAACATAGAACTATGGGAATTTTATCCCACGAATTAAACTGGAACACAGTAAGGTTTCCAAGGTCTGTCCTTTACCTCATTCACATAATCACACTTATTCCAAATAACCCTTAGGCAATTGAAAAAATGTAATTGACTTATAGGTTTTGAGGAGCTCAGCTAGTATCTGTGATTTACATTAATCAATATGTACCCTATTTTCAAGAAAAACCTATAATGAAAATCACCAAAGGAACGAATCATACACAAATATGTACTCTCTCCCTGTGTTTCTTTAATTGATGAAATAACTTTATATATACTCTATAAAGACACCTATAAAACTGAGGTTATTTTTCAAGAACTATGTTATCTCAGTGTTGACTTGGTTAGCTTAGCAGCCGAGAAGATCCCAAGGGTATTTTGCTTTAAGCAATACTTCCTCAAGCCTTTATTCAACACATTTCTCTCTTAATAGCTCAAGAAGATTTCTGTGACTGATTATTCTATTGATTCATCCTAAATACACGGAAAGCTAACATTATGCTCATAATGAAAATAGCCAGGAATTAGAAACACCTGTTTCCTTGATAAAAACTTCGTTTCCCCCCTAAAGTTTTCAGCCTTATATAGAAAATAAATTTCTTCAAGCTCTAGCAGTCTTCACAATTTGCATCCACAGTAGACTCCCCTCTACAATATAATGTTTAAAATTACTTTTAGTCAATTAAAACAAAAAAGGAGTCATTTCTGTCATTATACACACAATTCTAATTTAAATGATAATCCAGCGAGTTTTAACCCAAGACACACACTGGTGCGCTGCAAGAATTTTTAAAGTATGCAATACCTGACTATTTAGTAGGGCCACTGACCTCTTTTCCCTTAGATTGTCAAATTAAAAAATGACAACAGCCAACACAACAATAGCCATGTGTGAATAAATCAGATCGGCAAAAAATGTATTTTTTGGTGTGCTGCAGAATTTTAGTAATTAGTTTGTGTGTGCAGTGAGATGAAAAAGGTTGAAAATGGCTGTGATAACCTAAAGGATTCCACAAGTGAAGGAATTATTTATGTTAATTTGCCGGTATAGGAGTTTTCTACACACTATAGACTTACTAGTCAAGGTTCTCCAGAGAAACAGAACCAATAGGATATATAGATAAATAGGCAGAGCTTTATTACAGGAATTGGCTCACATGATTATGGGACAAGGGCCACTGTTGTAATTCCCGGTTTCCTAGAACCGGGAACTCTGATGTCCAAGGGCAGGAGAAGATGGGTACCCCAGCTCCAGAAGAGACAGATAATTCACTGGTCCTGCACCTTTTGTTCTTCTGGGCTTTTAATGGATAGGACCATACCAGGCCCCATTGGTGACAGTGATCTTTTCTACTTAGTCTGCAAATTCTAATGCTATAATCTCTTCCCTCATAGATGCCCCCAGACACAATGTTTTACCAGCTATCGGGCATCCCTTAGCCCAGTCAAGTTAACACAAAAAATTAGCCATCACAAGACTCTTATGTCTGTAGGATATTAAAAACCACTTATTTTATGTGAAATGTGTATTATTGGTGTCAAACTGTGTTTTGTAGTCAGAGAAGTGAGGCATTTATTTCTGTATTTTCTGTCATTAGCATGCCAAGTACTTTCGCTGTTGGAAAGCAATAAAATTAATCATTTTTGGCTTTGGTTGATGTTATGATGATGCACATTAGCAACAATTCTGATAAACTTAAGAATGCTCCTGGTTCTCCATCCTAAGCAAATCAGGGGTGCCAAGTCATTGATTTTCACTGCAATGTGTGTGTGGGGACAGGGTAGGAGAGGAGGGAGATAAGTTAAGCACTTCTAGGAGAAAAAAGGAAAAATAATATCTGTAGAACACTTTTCAGAACTGTGTGTGTGTGTGTGTGTGTGTGTGTGTGCAGGAAGCTGAGTGATGCACTAGTATCACAGTTTGCCTTAAAGTTTAAACTACAAGCAGATGTATTTAGCACGTTTATTTAGGACGTTATAGCTTAAACTATTTCAATGTCTCTGTGAGCTTCTAGATGCAATCCCATGCAATCAGAATTGGATAGCTCTTTACATAAAGAGGAGAATTATGTAAGACGTCTTTTATTTCAGTCCTTTGTGCTACAGGAATGGGCATTCCAAATGATCAGATGGAAACAGGAACTAGCTTTTATTAAAGGAAGTGTGTCCAAGACATTTACTTCTTAAATTTTTACAACAGAAGTTACTATAGCTATATAGCACACAATAGACAGCTGAACTTGACCCTTTTGTGTTGGATATATAGCTCCAGATGTCTTTCTCACTTAGTCATTTGTGTTAACTGTCAAGGGCATGTCCTAGACATAATAGCCAACCGCACACATCAGCGTAGAAGAGAGGCAGGGGCAAGCAGTACTTATCCATTGTTTATTGGGCAACTTACGAACACACATGGACAATTATAAATTAGTCTCCTTAGCAATTCTGAGATTTACATCACCATGTGCAGATGATGTTTTCAGTAAAAGTTCTGGAAAGAATCTGGTAAGTTTTGTAGCTGAGGTCAAGAGAGAGATACCCCATTTAGTGTCATGAGCTCTTTCTTGCCTATATCCACCAGTTACGTCTCTGGGACCAGAAGGAAAGGGAGACCACTCCACCAGAAGCCACAATATATGCTTTTCCATGTATAGTAAATCTGTAGCCTCCCTCCAGTTGTGTTCAGTTCTCTAAAGTAAATACCACTTTCTTAGACTCTAACTACAGAATTTTAGATAAAATTGAACTTAAGGATTATTTTACTGCCTAGGAAAGTTAGACTCCACATCATCAATTGCATGACTAAATAGTGGTAAAGCTGGTGATCAATCTTCAGGACTTCTAACCCAGTTCCCGTCGACTACACCATCCATCCTGCTGCTACTTCCCCACTCCGTCTACTTTTATTTTCAGGATGTAACTGAGAAGCATTGGAATAATGTCTTGGTGGCACTTCTTTAAGCGTTTTTCTTCTCTGCAGAACTGTTGGCCATAACAATTTGTTTAATTCTTAAGGAATCTCTCTCTGTTTCTCTCCAAACAGCCTCCAAACCAGTGGATTTGAAATTATGCACTGGCTCTGTTCCGAATACCACACAGCTGTGCCACATCCCCTGCCCAATCGAATGCGAGGTTTCACCTTGGTCAGCTTGGGGACCCTGTACTTATGAAAACTGTAACGACCAGCAAGGCAAAAAAGGTGTGTAATATTAACATGACACGTTTGAACCTCCCATCAGTTGAGTCAAACCATGAATTATTTAAAAATGCTACTCTGTATTTGTAATTATTCATTTGTGATACTTTCCAGTATGGCTAAAGAGTATTGCTTGCAAAAGATGAATAAACCTATTCTGGCGATGGTACCAGAAGATTAAAACTGAAGAAAGTAGGCCCAGCCAGCATGGCTCAGCGGTTGAGCATCGACCTAGGATCCGGGAGATCATGGTTTGATTCCCGGTCAGGGCACATGCCCGAGTTGCGGGCTCGATCCCCAGTCGGGGGCGTGCAGGAGACAGCCGATCAATGATTCTCTCATCATTGATGTTTCTCTCTCTCTCTCCCTCTCCCTCCCTCTCTCTGAAATCAATAAAATATTTTAAAAAAACAAAACTGATGAAAGTAGGCAAGATACTTGTTAATTTAGACAACAGATGGGGAATGTCTAAGGCAATTTAGCACAGTGGTTGCAATAAGCTATGGTATCAGACTGACCTGGATTGGAAAACCTACTCAGTCTTATAGTGTTTAGATAAGTTAATTAGCTCAGCTAAATCTTTGTCCCTTTATCTGTAAGAGGGATATAATAATATCTGCCTCCCGAGTTTTCTCTAAAGTTTCAATGAGATAATAAACATAAAGCTCTTTATTCAGTGCCTGACCCATCACTAGTGCCCAATAAACAGAACTCATTACTTTGAAGAGAAAAACAAAAAATGCTATTGTCTTTATGATGCAAATGATATACCTAAGAGGAGTAGAATAAATGCAGTGGTTTGTTATGTGTTAGGCCTGGTGGGGTAATTTTAACATGATATAGTAATTGAAATAATTTTCCCATATTCTTTCGAAGGACAGTGTCCTAGTGATTCTCATATGTTCACATAGCAATGAACAGACTTAATTTTGTTACACATTGTCAGGAAGGGCAGCACTTAGGTGCTATTAAGGCACAGAGCAGGACTTCGAATACTCCTCATTAGAGCCCAGATGGTTTATATCCCTAATTCAAATTTCCAGGGAGTCTAAAATCAGCTAAGTCTCAAAGAGATGGTTTCTCTGGGACTGTCCAACAAATCAGAGGTTCCTTTTCAGATTGAATCGTGTGATAGTGTTGAAGAATTAAAAGTAATAGCACTTTTGCCTGGTCATGAATATTTCTGAATAGCTTGAGATTTCATTGTTTATTTGAATATTTTATAACTACGGACTTTCCAAGTCAAGCAAAATCAATATAGATCTCTCTCTCTCTTCATCCCCCTCCCTCTACCTCCAGCCCTGAGGGTGTGATGGGAGGTGCACAGCATGTCTTGCCTTGTTTTTACTATAGTAAGCTAACACCAAAAGTTCCTCTTTGGCCATTCTGTTTATTCATTCATTTATGCATTTAATAAAATATTAATGAGCTCACATTAGGCTAGAGTTTGGGGATGTACCAGTGATTAAAGCAGATATGACTTCTACCTACTGACCTCATCCACCTTTCGCTCGGGGTTTTATTTGGCGGTCTACAATGCTCAACCTCGATGGTAACAATAAATGTTTTCCTTCCCCAATAAATCAGGTTTCAAACTGAGGAAGCGACGCATTACCAATGAGCCCACTGGAGGCTCTGGGGCCACTGGGAACTGCCCTCACTTACTGGAAGCCATTCCCTGCGAGGAGCCTTCCTGCTATGAGTGGAAAGCCGTGAGGCTTGGAGACTGCGAACCAGACAATGGAAAGGAGTGTGGGCCAGGCACTCAAGTTCAAGAGGTCGTCTGCATCAACAGTGACGGTGAGACAGACATTATCTACCCTGCTTTTGTGAATGTCTGCTTAACCCTGTGCTTTACCCTGTGTTAAAATCTCTTTCGTCTTCTCATCCTAATTGGCTCCATTTACACAGAAATAGCTGCTGCTTCCTTCTTTCCCTAGTCATTCCCCCCCGATCCGACCTATCTCACCCTACAGTTCCTGAATCAACCTTCTGAGCTCTAGGGGCCTCCCCTCTAGGGATGACATAGAGTCACTGGGATGGTGATTTTCCAAGGTTCTTTTCCTGAACCACAGGAATTACCTTAGACTTTTATAACTGAGTTTTGTTTGATAAAATATCCTGTCTTGTTAGCCCTGACATAAGACTTTTACACTTTTTCCAAGAGTGCTGCTACTGTTTTAGGGAGAACCCCTTACTCTTCAGCAATCTTTGAATCATGCTTAGGAAACAGAGAACTTCCCCAGACATAGTTTAAAACCCTTGGCTAAGATCATCTTTGTGGCTCCTTCTCACTCTTGAATCCTATGACTCTGCACAACAGAGCAGCTGGAGCACCAAGCCCCAGGGACCCCTGGTCTGACAGTTTATGCTGTTTCCAGCATCTGCAGAAGCATTGTGGCGCCCTCTCAGGGGCTCTGGGACATCTGGTAACCATCATAATTCCTTCGATCCCATTTTCCTCCGGCGTGCAGAACTGCTTCCTCCTGCGAGGCAGTCACTGCTCAGTAGGGAAAGCTACTCTCTGGGGTAAGAGAATGACAGACGCTCTCAGTGCTGAGAAATTAGCCTTTCACCTTTGAAACGTGCAGCGTCTTCTTTGTCCAGAGTCCAAGGTAGTCACGCAGGACAGCACCAGGAAAAATCCAAAGCAGCACCTGAGGTTGGAAGGTGAAGGAGGGATCATCATTCCGACAGTTTACAGTGAATGTGATGTATTGTTTTTTCCTCTGTAGATTTAATTAGCTGTGATACATCCTCTTGTTAGCTTTTACCCAGATCTGCCCTAAACACTAAGAAGAGAAGGAGACTGACATACAGGAAAAAGAGAGCAAAAGAAACACGTCCTGTCGCCCTTCCCCACCCACTTCAAGTCCTCATCTGGATTCAGTGGCACCCTCTCTGTTTCCTTCTGAGTTTCTGTAAAAACAATTAAGGGTCATATTTATTTTAGCATCATTGGCAACTCCCTTACTGATACCACTTCTCAATTTTTTCCCCTCAATTCAAATAAGTTTTTGTACCCTCCTGTAGAGCTAGGGAGGAACTGGGATCCCACGTACTTGGTGTATTTGGGTGAGCTAATTTTTTTTTTAATGCTGAGATGGAAAATGAATTGTGCGTGGAACTTGTGCCCAAATATTATCAGATGAAAAAAATCAGATCTCGCGTACTGTGGTGATCTTCCTGAATATTTGTGCAAATTAAATATACTAGAGGAACTGGCTATTTTAAAAATATCAGTGACTAATTCTAATTTTGTCAGGTAAAATATTTTGTAACACAAATATTCACCTCCTCAATTGTCTTGTGGAACGTGAAAGAACAAGCAGAAAGACGAGTTAGCTATGCCTGGTGATATGGAAAAGGAGTGTGTGTGATGACCTGAAAGGCGAGTGGGTAACTCACAGTGTACACAAGCTGGGTTCGCTTTGTCTGTCTCACAGACAGAACAAATTAAAAATGGTAAGATGTACGCTGTGGATATTCAATTTGTCATTATTGTCCTCTATCAGGACATCTCTTTCATCATTAAGTTTTCCTTCCTGACATTAATTAGTTGTAGCGCAGCTCAATATGTTAACTGGCTCAACTACAGGGATGTGAAAAATCAAGAAAATTATCTATTGTGGTATATCCTAGAGGTTGTTCACATTTATATATAGTTGAACCATAATGGAGCTGGTAAGTATCAGAGCAAATGCTGGAGACCTGTAAATACTACTCCAGTATTGTTACCATGTGGTTGGTCACCTAGTCAGTGTTTAGCAGCTGCACCAAATGTTGTTTGGTAATTAAACTGAACCCGGGGAATTAAAGTTGATTAGTTGTATAGGCTCTACCTCTAGGCCTGGCTGCGGCTATGGATTTTGTTTTATAATTAAGTTAAAGCTCAACTAGAGCAATGAAGAATTAGAGTCTATGAATATAGAAAATAATGAAGAGACTTTTTTTCCCTCCCACATTCCTCATAAATTTATAATCTCGTTAATGACCTTAAAACATTTAAAGTTTCTTTTTGTTTTTTCCTGAAATATTCTTTGTCTGGGCTTTCAGAGATCATTAAGATTTGCTGGTGCTGGTTTATTTTATTTTTTTTCACTTCTCCAATTGTCTTGTGAGGAGTAGGATTGGGGAAGGGCTGGGAGAGCACCCAGGAGGAGTTCTGTGTAAGCTCTCCGACAGACTGAGAAGTATAACAGAAATGCAAGAAAGAGAACTCAGAGACATTTCATGTGTAATAGAAAAAATATTACTCATAATTTAAAGCTGGTCAGAAAAGCAATTTTGATCTCTGAGCACAAATACGGGGACTACTCCAAGGGTGCGGTGGCAACCATGGTGAGGCGGGCACTGGATCCAGGGGATGTTGGATCCATGAGAAAACCCAGCCTTCCCTACTTCAGTTTTTGTGAAATTTGCCTGTGGTTTAGTTAAAGGTGTAAATTTGGTGAGGCAAGAGTATTTTGTTTCCAAATTAGTTGGTTGGAGACGAAACGAAACAAAGCAAGACTATTAGGCTGAAAGTGGGAAAAAGAAAATCTGTTGTCTTATTCATTACTTAAGGAGACCGTAAGGCAAATATTGTTTTTATGTTTTCCTTCCTTTTGCTGAAAGAATAAGTAGATGATGCCATCCAGGTTTGATTACCATGTGCTCTATTTCAGCTATCAGAGTACTGACACCTTCTCTGTGAATTTTAGAGCCACAGCTTGTGATTTTGTCTTGGGTACTGCTTTGTAAAGCAGTGAACCTCAGCAGTTTCCCAATGCCTGCAACTTCTGTGCTACCTTCCTTATGTTTCTCCACATCAGTGAAAGTGAACATAACCAGGGACATTCGTGTACAGGATGCACGTTTATACTTGACACAGAGTTTTATGAAAGAAAAAAAATTACATTTCTATGGAAATAAATTGTTACAATTCATCATTGCACGGCTACTAATGGTACAGTAGTGAGAGCAGCGACCGCCGGGCCCTCCGGATGTATTAGGGCATTCTGAAATCACTCCGGCTCTGGTTCAGCTCTTTCCTCTTCCATTGGGTAGAGGAAATCCAAATAAAGGGGAATGCCATTATTGTATGCATAACCCCGAATCACTCTAACTTATTTTTAAAAGTAACTAACTTACTTTAAATGCCATTAACAACTGATGTTTTATATACACCAAAAACCTGATTGTAACATACCATCATGTCATATCACCATGGTTAAAAATTATTGGTTTATTAAGAACATCTGCTAATTCCTCATGTACAGATAAAAGGACTTAAAATAATAGTAGGTGTTTATAAGTCATATATAGATATAAGATTCTTAGCTATATGCACGTGAATCATTATATGCAAATATATTTTTCAATTTACTGTTTGAAAAAATTGAGATCTGTTTTTGCAAAGAGTGCCCTAGATCCCCCAGTATCAGAATCTCCTTAGAAGTGTGCTATAAAATCAGATTCCTAAGCCTATAGACCCAGTGAATTACAATCTATGAAGGCAAGTCCCAGAAAACTGCATGTTTATGAAGCTTCGTGGGTGGTTCTCCTGGGCAGTGGTGCAGTGAAGGCTGGGAACCACTGTACTAAAATGACAAAAGCATTTTTTTGGTGGAACTTAAGACCCAACTCTGTTACCCAAAGACTCCTAGCACCAAAGCAAATTGGCTGGGTTTGAGTAATGCTGAAGAAGACCTATGATTAAGAACATAATGAGATGAGTACTGAGGCAGACCTTTAAAGTAAGTTTTTCCACCTCTTTTTGGAACATTTCTATATATCATCAGAAGTACCAAAAAAACTGACCATGAAAGATGGGGGAAGATATCTTTAATATTCAGAGTACCAGCTTGTCATGTGACTGCTTAGTCTTTCTGAAATTTTTACCACCAGTTTGCTCCTCTGAAGTGAGCTATGTATCCACACATGAACAGGGAGAAGGGAAGGCTTGAATACTATTTCTTTCCCAAGTAGTTTATGTCATACTTCTTTTCCCCATGTATTCAATATTGAGAGGAATATAAGGGTGCATATCAGTTTGATATCTTGCAAATACAGGAATAAACACCTAGATTTCTCAAAAAATTAAAAATGGAACTGACTTATTACCCAACAATTCCATTTCTCAGTGTATATCCAAAGAAACTCAACACATTAATTCAAAAGAATATATGCACCCCTATGTTAATTGCAGCATTATTTACAGCAGCAAAGATATGGAAGCAGCCCAAGTGCCCATCAATAGACGAGTTGATTAAAAAAGTGGTGCTACGCGCGTGCACACACACACAGGAATATTACTCAGCCATAAAAAAGAACAAAATCTTACCATTTGCAGCAGCAGCATGGATGGACCTAGAGGGTATTATGCTAAGTGCAATAAGTCAGTCAGAGAAAGACAAATACCACATGATTTCACTTCTATGTGGAATCTAAAGAACAGTATAAATAAACAAAGTGGAAACAGATTCATAGATACAGAGAAAAGACTGAGGGTTGTCAGAGGGGAGTGGGATTGGGGGACTGGGTGAAAAAGATGAAGGGATTGAGAAGTACAGGTTGGTGGTTACAAAATAGTCATGATGATGAGGGGTACAGCATAGGATATATAGTCAGCAGTATTGTGGTAGCTATGTATGGTGCCAGTTGGGTGCTGGAGGTGTCGGGGAATACTTTGTAAACTATATGATTGTCTGGACACTATACTGACTAATACAAAATAACATTGAATGTAAACTATAATTTTAAAATGTTTTTTCATAAAATAAAAAATGACAATTAGAAAATATTGAAAAATGTTTACCTCTTGAAACAGGACTCAGTGTGGAAAGAGATAGGCTAAGGTACTGCTCTATTTTAAGTCTTGTAGTACAATTTGTATCTGATTTATAAGTTGTATAAACACTGAATTAATTTGCCGAAATATATATTTATTAAAGAATGACAGTTCGGAGGGAGACAGAAGCATGTAGAATACGGATTAGAGGATTGGGAGCAAAACACTAGGAATAGAAAGAGAGAAATACAAAGCTTATCGTAAGATTAATATTTTGACTGATTGAGATACTCATAAGCTCTCCTAGAAGTGTAGGCCAGGTCAAGGCTTAGGATGCATAGGGTTTATGAAGGATGTGCTCCCAGGAGAAACCAGTAAGAGAAGGGGGAACAAAGAAGCAAAATAGAAAATGTCAATTCATATGTGTAGAGCGAGATGAGAATGCAATTTCAGGAGCACGATCACTCTCTGGAACGGGAATCTGCTTCTTAACACCAATTACACAGCCATTACATGGAAACGCTGATCTTTTAAATGCAAGAATACGCTCTATAACTGAGTTGTTTTTCCATAATTTAAGCAATAAATCAACTAAGTTTCCTTCCTGTAGAATTCTCCACCATTTAATGTGTTTGGAATATAATTAGGTTTGGTATTATACTTAAATCTAAGGTCTCTTATTTTACAATTAGGATCATCTAACGCTGTTGGTAGGAGTTTGTTTCCTATCATTGGATTGAGATTCTCTATTCAGTTTTTTGTAGAGATGAATTTTTTTTTTTTTTAATTTAAGGCAATAGTGTATTTTTCACTGTTGGTTTGTAATAATCACAATTTTACTTTGGCCTTAAAAAATCTGGCATCAGATGCCCTCATCTGTCTGCTGTGTGTGTTTTTGGTTTGTAAAAAAACTCTCAGGATTGAGCCAATGTTCTTTTGCTTGGCAATGCCTCAGCAAAGAAGAGAGTTTTATGAAGAGTTTTCTTTTGTAAAGTGGTGTAGGTTTAACAGAAACCTCAGAAGAAAGTTAAGTAACCAGTAATTCACTTACCACTTAATAAGATAATGATATAAATTTCCCAGTAAGTGTTAGCTACCACTTCAAATGGCAAATATAAGAGAAAACAGCCTTGTACTTTATCATAGGTGGTCAAATGCCTTAATGCAACCTAGGGGAGCTAGTTTTCTCATAGCTGGGTCGGTAAAAAATCCAGCATGAATAGAAAGCACATCTTTCAGTCAAATTAGGCAGGAGTTTAATTATTAACATTAATAATTAATTTTAATTCATTAAAGGTAGAAGAAGGTAAAGGGGGGATAAATGGTGATGGAAGAAGCCTTTACTTGAGGTGGTGAACACACAATATACAGACAATGTATTGTAGAACTGTATACTTGAAATCTGTATAATTTTATTAACCATTGTCACCCTAATACATTCAATAAAAAAAGAAAGAAAAAGAAAACAGAAGAAAACAACAAGGAAAACCAGATGCATTTCATTCCTTACATCATCCGAGCCCATTGTCTTTTGTTGACTCTGCTTATATCTTACCTCCTGTCCGACACTGTCTTCCCATGACCTCATTGATTCTGCATCCCTCTGATTCCCTTCCTGCCTCTCAGGCCATGTGTCATTTAAATATTAGTGGGTAGCAAACCACCTCTAAACTCACTGGCGGCACCCAAAACCAATGAGAATTTCTCATGATCCTGAGAATGCCTGTTTGGGTTTCCCTTGGGCTCACTTGTGGAAGTTGGGCCGTGACTGGAAGGTCCAAGGTGACCTCCCTCCCATGTTGTGCAGTTGGTGCTGCCTGTCTGCTGAGATATGTTGGTGCTTCTCCACATGGACTCTCATCCACCAATTAGCTAGTCCAGCTTTCTTACTTGGTGGGTCATAGCTTTCTTTCTTTCAGGGCACTGCTTTAACAAGACAAAAACAGGTCCTTGAATTTGTACAGTGTCATTTCTGCCACCTTCTGTTGGTCCAAAGCAAACCACAGTGACAACTCAGATATAACAAATCTAGAAATAAACTGTATCTCTTGATGAGAGACATGACAAAGCATTATAGCAGAGAATTTAATTTACTGCAGTCCAGTCTCTGGTCACAGTTGATTTTACTCTTCCACATGCAAAATATCCTTCAACACCCAAAGCTGCCCAAATTCTCATGCAATTATACCATCAGGCTTAATGTTCACCGTCTCATAATCTGCATCTGGTTCACATAGAGAGGAGGCTTCTTAGGTATAGAAATTGGGATGTGACCACGTTATTTTCCCAAATTTACTTTGAGCTGTTACTTTCAGAGGAGCTGCTTTTCTCGCACAGCCATTTGTCATAAGGTCTCTCCTGTGCACCTCAAAATAAGTAACTTAATGCTAGCTTTTAATCATAGATTTTTTTTTTCAAGAGAAAAAGGAAAATAAATCATACAGTACAAACTGTTGGAGATCTGAGCAGACAAGTGACCAAAACTGATTTATATTTTTAAAGAATAGCTCATGTTGCTTTGTTGAGACTAAACACGAAAGGAGTAGAGACGTGAAGAGGCTGTTGCTATAATTCAGGGAAGAGATGGAAGTGAGGCTCAGGTAAGGGTTGCAACAATGGAAAGGGGGAGCTAGTTTAAAATAATTAAACTACTTGTCTAGGAAGAACCAAGGCAGTTAGTTAATAGAGATATTGGTATCCTGGGATCAGGTTTCCTTTTTTGGGGGGGGAGGGGATCTCAGGTCTCTCACCATAGTCCTGTCTTCATCAGCATGTCATTTAGCTGCTTAAAATCTTGTGCTGGCTTCCTGTTGCCTTTTGCATAAACTTCAAAGCCATTTGGGAATCACAGAGTGTCTCCCTTGATTTTATTTTGCCCATTTTACCAGTTGCTTCTTCTGTCCTTTATTACACCATTGTATATTTTACAGAGTTTGGTTATTTATACTTTACTGTTACCCATTCTCCCCTCTGTACTCTCAGTTTCTGTGGAGTAGGGATCGTGGCTTATTTTTGCATACCTGTTTCCTAGCACTGTGCTCTACATACCAGATTGTCAATAAATTTCTGATTCATCACTAATTTATTGCTTTCCTTTATCCCTAAACATCACATCTCTTTAGGAAATGACTCAATTTCTCCTAAGTAAACTTGTGCTATTGCTCTAACTGAAAATTTAAACTTTACCGACCAGATATCAGGTAGAGCATGACACCAAATGGCGCACTCTATCACCATCTCAAAATGCCTTAAAATTCCATTACCCTCCAGTCCCAGTATGCCAGAGCAAAAGAGCTACTGCATTTGCACTTGCATTTGCATTTGCATTTGCAAGAGAAAAAAGATAAACAGAATGGGCATAAAAGCCTAAAATCTGAAGGATTTCTCTCACAGCTTTTACCATTACACTGCTTTTTGTTGAGATTCAATTTTCCGGAACCCAGCCAGTGAAGCACAGAGTATGGGTTCAATGCTAACTTTACCACTTTCTTTGGCAAGTTGTTTAAATTCTCTGTGATTAAGTTTCCTCATCTGTGAAATGAGGATAGAACAATTATCTACTCGTAACATTGTTGTGAAATGTAAGTGAGTCAATATATGTTTAGTGCTAAGAACTGTGCCTGATGCACAATAAATACTGTTTATTTGTTGTTACTATCATTCGTCTGAGATGAATTCAATAGTGAAAAAGCTAGCTAAGCACAAAGACCATTCTTTTTTTGTTTGTTTGGCTAAGAATAAGAATTTTACTACTTACCCATACTGATCGAACAATTTAGTCTATCTCATTTATTTTTATATTGCCCTATTAAGTAGCATCCTCATAAATATGCTTATTTTAAAGGAATTTATGTATAGTTTTAAAGAAATAGGTGCCTTCTTCCTGTTCTGTTAACTATTATAAAATAAGTATATAACAGTAAAATTTCATAATAGAAAATCTCACCTGTCACACAAGCAAAACATCTGAATTACATTTCTTTTTTTCATTTGCGTGATTCAAAGTATTGATCTAGTAACGTCTTCTGAAGAGAACTAAGATTATTTTAGTTTCACCAAATTTATGAAAATTAATTATTATAACATATTGCTATTAATTTTAGAGTAGATTACAAGTGTGCATTTTTTCTATTTGTGACCTAATTATTGTACTGAGTGTGTCATATCAGGAACTTGCAATTTTCTTTCTTTGCTTAGGAAGGTAAGTCACTGAATACAGCCAGAAATTAGACTTAAGTTGACTTATGTAAGATCAGGAAATACTGTTGTGAAATGGCAATTAAATATAGTGAGAAATCTGTAGTAATCTTTGAACTTCAAGACTGCTGGAACTAAGTACTGCATTAAGTGGGAGCTAGGGAAAATACGTCTTCCCAAAAAACTCAACAATAATCCCCCAAAACTCACCAATAATCCACATTAGGAAATAATAGAGGAGATGCTGTTTAGCTATGATTCTCAATCCGAGACTTCTTATATCTTAGGGGCACCTATTGTTAAAACAGCATGTAGTATAAAAAGCCACAAGATTAATACAGTGCATTTTCTTGACCTTCAGTTTGGCCAATAGGCTAAAAGGGACAGAGAATTTAAGTAAAATAACTAGTAAAATTTTTAAATCTTTGATCTTATGCCTTAAAATGATAAATCTTTAATCAAAAGAGATTGCTAAATTGATTAAAAATTTAAAAGATGTATATTAATTATATGCCGCTTGGCCCCTCAGCATTCATTCTTTCTCTTCTCTCATCAACTGTGCCTCTGATTTTTCCTTAAGAAATTCATCTGTCTGCTAAACTAAACCTATTCACGAGGCTCAATGGGATTGATCCCATTTCTCCGCCAAGACTGTAACCCATCTTCCTGGCCATAGTGATTGCTTTAAGGATGAGCATATCACCTAATTTGTGCTAGCAACAGAGACTGCACGCAAGAACCTGTGCAGAAATAGCTAAAGGAGATGCTGGAGCCAGACTCACTACATAAAGCTGATGATATAAAAGGCAGGAGGAGAGATGGAGGTGTTAGTTGGTGTCATTAGAGCCATTGGATCTATCTCCACCTGAAGCCTTTTTGTTTTAATTAATCTTCACCTGAGGATATATATATTTATTTATTTATATTTATTTATTTTTATTTATTTTTAAAAATATATCTTTATTGATTTCAGAGAGAGGAAAGGAGAGGGAGAGGGAGAGAGAGAGATAGAAACATCAATGATGAGAGAGTCATTGACTGAGCCCGCAACCCGGGCATGTGCCCTGACCGGGAATCGAACCCTGATCGCCTGGATCCTAGGTCGACGCTCAACCGCTGAGCCACTCCCGGCCGGGCTATATATCTATATTTAGAGAGAGTGGAGGGCAGGGAGGAGGGAGAGAGAGAGACATCAGTGTGAGAGAGACACACAGATTGGTTGCCTCCCTCATGTGCCTGTAACCAAGGCATGTGCCCTTGACCAGGACTAGAACCTGCAACCTTTCGGTCTCCGGGGACAAATGCTCTAACCACTAAGCCAAACCAGCCAGGGATGAAGCCATTTTTAATTGTTACCTGAAGCCATTATTTCAACCAGTAAAATCTCTTCTTTATTTTTACCCCCAAGAGGTCTGGTACCAAAAGATATTAGAAAGTTCCTGCTTTGAATGAGTGGCTGTCTGACCTTCTATTTCAGATGCATACTCAATTCACCTATAAGCAATTGGTCACTCTCCGCTTTTTTAAAAGAATCTGTCTAAGACAGCATTTGCAAAACTCCTAGATTATGTGAAAGAAGAGTCTAATGCGGTCTTTCCCAATAAGTTAATTTCTACAGATTTCTCAGTAGGAAAACTACAGGTGACAATCTGGCTGAAAGAAGAGACTTGTTTTGTCTCTGCAGAGCATTTGATGGTAGATGAAGAAAACATCACGGTCCTTACCAGAGCAGAAGGAGACATCTGAAATGGTGAAGTGTCTAAAGTGCCTCCAGGCGTCTTTTTCATTTTTTTGTCACTATTGTTACAAGATCTTTTTTTTCCTTCGTATTGTCTTCTACCTTTTTAACATTAGAACATTCCATTGCTGGAAATCATAGCTGAGATCATGATAGAAATGACATGATGTCACAAAACATCTGCCTGATATTTTTTTTATTAAGATTCCAAAATGTCAACTTTGATCGAAAGCTATATTATGATTTTTAAATAAGAAATTTATGCAGAGAGCCTCCCCTGGAACTTTTCTAAAATACACAACCCAGCAGATGGCTACATTCCTTGAGAGAGCTAGAACCCTCTAGAGTAGTTCTGATTTCATAAATAAAGAATTGATTTGAACATTGGTTAAATTTTCAAGACTGCTACAAAGACTCATTCTTTCATTCCTTCTACAACATTTATTGTTCCTGCTCTGGTTCAGGCTTGTGCTGGTGATAGTCATATTAATAATGACAGATTCTGCCCAACAAGCTAGTGAGAGATGGGAAAATGTGTAGTCAAATTGTTTTAACATAGTGCAGTCATTTCTAAACTAGAGATATGTTCAGAGTGCTAAGGGGCAGAGTGGGTAGAGTTTACTCTCTACCCTGGAGGTCACTGAAGGCTTTAGAAAAGAGATGGCTTGTATGTTAACTCAAAAAATAAATAAAAATTCTTAAGAAGGTCAGTATATTTTAGGCTAACATCACAGCTATGCAAAAGCAGAGAGGTGTGAAAGAACTTGAGATGTTGGCGGAGCTGCACATATTTGGGCATGTCATTGCAGAATTCGTGTTTGGAAAGTCAGAGGAGATGAGTCTTTTTGCTCGAGGAATAATCCTGAGGTTTTTATTGCCATGAAATTTGTTTTTAACCAGATCATAAAAAAAAAGCCCCGTTAAAGAGACTATTCCGTTGTATTGGAATTAAAAGTGCTCTCCTAGGGAAGTGGTATAATCAGATCATTTGGAAATAGAACTCCAGCCACAGCAGGGAGGAGGGGAGGTTGAGACAGATGCCCTTGATCTTTTTTAAACTAAACCAAGAAGTATGGCTATAAAACAGAATTTGATCGAGGAATAATCCTGAGGTTTTTATCGTGGTGAAATTTGTTTTTAATCAGTGATGTTGATGCTGTCTTGTTCACCTGTCACACAGTATATTTAGAAAGTGGGGAAATAGATCCTTATGTTTTAGAATCTGTTTTATGTGAAAGACCTTTTATAGGTTGTCAGGATGCTAAGGAAAAGAAGGAATGTTCCAAATTAGTATAATACAGCAAGTAAATGAAGAGAGAAGTTATATTGAAGACTTTCCTTTTTAGTTATTTTAGGGAGTCCTTGATAATATAGTTAAAAGAATAACTTTCATAATTATTGGTAAAATATATATCCAAGCTTCATACATGCACACCTCTGACATCCTCATGAGAGTGTTAAAGATCGATATATCACAATAATAGTAGTGAAAGCTGTAATTTTTAAATATCGCATTTTATGTGCCAGAAATATTTGAAAATATAATAGGATAAGTGTATTAATTCTGTTATTTACAAGTAGTAGGTTGTTTAAGCTGCACGTTCCTGGAATCGATCTATAACATTATTAACAATGATTAAAATGTTGATTGATCTTCCATTTTTTATTTTAAAATTGATTTTCTTACAGTGTCAATTTGCTATGAAGAACATTATATTTATGTATTTGAATACATTCGTTTGCAGCGTAGCTTCTTAGCAGGATGGGTTTGCATTGAATCCTTTAGTGCTGTGTAGGTGAACTCTCCTCAGGTCGGTCTATTGATTGCAGTTGTGGGGAAATAACAAACCAAAGGTGCATCAGAGTCATAAAAGAACCCTTTACAGTAAAGAATATTCACAGTAATATTCTCTTGCTCTAACTTGATAAATGCCTTTTAAAATGGATTTACTGGTAGCTTAAAGTGTAGCTTTGGTCATTAAAGAGGTTAATATTAGTGTGAAAATCATGATTATGTGTATGAAGAATATGGCTTTCATGTGCAGAAAATGGAAGTGTTTGTGTCAGGCTAAAATGAAGGGAAGGCTGGTTGCTGCTGTTTCTTTTAAAATAATCCCATAATCATTTAGTCACTACTCAGGAAAAAGAACATTTCTTTTTTTTTTGACCTCCTACAAAATACCATTTCATGTTGATTTGGGGGTATGCGTTAACCGTACATTCGGAATTAAGTGTTTCTTGGTTTTTCCACCTTTCACCTTTCTCATAGAAGAGAATGGCAGTAATTCTTTTGAAGTAGAATGGCCTCCATTATTCTGGTTTGACTGCCCACTTTTGTAAAATGAGAATATAGAGTTCAAGGGCCATTCAGCGCACTCTGAAGAGCTCAGGCTATATGGATCTGTGTTTTTTGGGCGCTAGGCATATCAGTAGATGAGTGGATAAAAAAGCTTTGGTACATTTACACAGTGGAATACTACTCAGCAATAAAAAAGAAGGGCATTTTACCTTTTGTGACACCATGGATGGACCTGGAGAGTATTTTGCTAAGAAAATAAGCCAGTCACAGAAAGACAAGTATCACATGATCTCACTCATAGGTGGCATCTAATGAACAAAATAAACTGACAAACAGAATAGAAACAAACTCATAGATACAGAGAACAGATTGACAGCTGTCAGAAGGGAGGGGTTTTGGGGGACTGGGTGAAAAAGGTGAAAAGATTAAGTGAAAAAACAACTCATAGACACAGACAATAGCATGGTGATTACCAGAGGGAAAGAGGGTGGGGGGAGGTAGGAGAAGGTAAAGGGGGAATGAATGCTGATGGAAGGAGACTTAACCTGAGGTGGTGAACACAGTACAATATTCAGATGATGTATTATAGAATTGTACACTTGAAACCTATATAATTTTATTAACCAATGTCACCCAAAAAATTCAATAATTTTTTTAAAAGTATGTAATTACAGGCAGACACTATAAAATGTAAGATGGAAAGATCTGACACACAGAAAGGAAAATGTTCTCTGTGTAAAAAACACGATAAATAAAAAATTTAAAAAAGATTTATATAACATACAAATGATCTTTCTACTTACTTTAAATATTCATCTACTTTATAAAGTTCCCATATCCCCCCAAAAAATTATCTGAAATGAGTTAGTTTTGACTTACGGTTCAGTGAAACACTCAAAAGTGTTACTCTAAATGAGTGAACTTCATGCTCTTAAACCACCTACAGCTGAACAGCCATGAAGATCTGAGCCTGACATACTGGGAATTGACTGCATGGTGCAAATCTGCAGATCCCATCCCATTCTGGGAGGTTGTGCGGCAAGACTGTCATTGATGCAGAATATAAGGTGCAAGGTGCCCCAGGAGTTCACCGCTACAGTGGCTTTCAACCCCTCATCAGCCTGGGTTCTAAGCTCCACCACAGAGCCAGGTTCACTTCATTAGGAAGAAATACAGGTGGTTACCGAGCATATGAGAGCACTGCAACAAAAAATGCAAATTAATGAGACACTATCTACCTCCTCCGTCTATAAAGTCAATAAAAAGAGTACCCAGTGATATGAAATAGAAACCTTTACACAGAAGAGGAGGGATTGTAAATTATCATGGTATTTCGAATGTTGTTTAACAATATATGATATAAATCTCAAATATGTTAATCTACACTACATCTAGTAATCTGTTCTAAGGACTAATACCCAAATGTATTCTTATAGAAAAAATATTGTCTACAGCATGTACTCAAGGAGTAAGAATGAACTAGTCAGTGAAGAAGACCTAAAGGACTATAAGAAACAGCAGAGGACAATAAAACATCTTTGTGTATTAGTTCTAATAATTACTATGTGGTATGACCATATATATGATTTGGTCATTTGATCTTTCTGGTATTCCTGTCTATTCTTTCACCAAAACTAGATTGATTTTCCATAATTTGGTTATTTATTTTAATATTTAATAAAGACAGTTTTACCTCTCCTGAAAACTTGTCCTATCCTAGGATGAATCTGTAGTCAATCTTCCTATGTGTTGACTGTTAGAAAACTTAGAACTAAGATTAAGAGGACCCTGTAACCAATGTGTGGGATTTCATATATACAAATGTTTGCATTTGCCTCATTTCTCCAGTGTCTCTACTTTCAAAATAAAATGTTCTCATCTTTTTTAAAATTACTACTAGCTAACTCTTAGGTGTTGCAAACTACATTAAAATTTGGGGGGAAACAAGATGACATGTGAATTAATTAATGTAGTAAATTCCCATTTCCAGACATCTGCCTTACAAATTCTAAAGGAGACCACCCGAAGATAGTGACCGCCTACACCTGCTGTGTGGCAACTCCCTTTTCCTCCTACCCCCTGATCAGTCATTTGAAGGAAAAGTCAAACAGTGGAAGCATAGTACTGTTGAAACTCCTTTTAAGCACGTGGCTGTATCTCAGTGCCCTAAGCTTGTGATCTCAGTGTCTCTATCTCAGAGGCCACACTTGCCAGTTAGCAAATAAATTTTTAAAAATTACTGATTACATAGAAAGTTGTTTGAAAATATAAGGCTATGTAAATGTAGTTGGCATATTTAACTCTTTAAAGATCTAAAAAAATGGAACGTAACTTAGATGATATTTTGTAATCAGACAGAAAGTAGTACTATCAGTGGGACAGCTCAGGTTGGGGACTCTTTTTTATACCTGACTGTGTGTGTGTGTGTGTGTGTGTGAGAGAGAGAGAGAGAGAGAGAGAGAGACAGAGACAGAGAGAGAGAGAGAGAGAGAATGTGTTCAGAGGTATAAAATTTTTGAATGTGTAGTATTTTAATAATGATCACCGTGTTTCTAAAATCAGGTTGATTGGTGATGTTTTGAAAATTCTCTAAAAAGATACAAAAATTTTAAATGACTACATTTTGGAGAGCAGTATTTTTGTGGTTTTTTTTTTGTTTTTTTTTTTTCGTAATAGTGCATTCAGCATTCTGATTTTCTACAATTCCCTTCAGTGTTTGTAGACTGGTGGTTTGAATATTGATCGCTCTTGTTTCCATGACTAAAATTGATTCTCCCTCCCCACTCCAGAGATTTTTGCCTGTCATCAAAATTACTTTTTCTCGTATGCAAAAATGACATTTGATTGGATTATTCAACAGAAGAAGGATTCCTTGTTGAGCACAATCAATATTCTTGTGTTCACTGATTTTATATTCCTTTCAGTAACTACCTTCATAAATGAATGCTGGAATGGTTCACGTTATACCAAAACTTGAAGATTTTTTTTACAATTGTAACCTCTTTTATCAACATAAAATATTCAACAAGTCTATTTCTAAAAAATATTATGAACTCTTGTAAATCTTATCACTCAACAGACATTTCAAGCACTTGTTATTTTCACAATAAGCAAAGGTATATTCATAGTTCTTCGTCCAAAGGGTTTTATATCCTGGTGGCATATATAGAATCTATGCATAAAAGATAATTGACAGTAAAAATCACACATGATTAATTTTAAATGAGTCATACTATCAATAATGATAGAAGTCATATCTACCACTTATTTTGGCAATGATTAGGTACTAGCCTCTTTATACTGTGTTCAGCTATTATAGCTATCATATCTAAATTTTGTAAGAGCCCCCCCAAAAGAGTTAGTGTTAACTCCATTTTATGGACCAGAAACTAGTAACTTATTCAAGTTGTGCAGCTGGAAAAGAGTTTAAATCTCAGCTCCATTTGACTCTGATGTCTGCAGTCTCTGAAAGCACCATGTTGCATCCCCATAGATGGTACCGATTTTAAGAAGAAGGGATCTCTTCCAGCGCTAGTAGTCAGGAAGATTTGACAGAGGTGGTGCAGGTTGACTCAGGTTAAGCTTACAGAAGTCATAGCTAGCAACACTTCCACTACTGGTAATGGAAGAGTAATAATTAGAACTAAGTATACTAAGAAAAATTAGAAAGTGTGGAAAAGTATATTTTTAGAAATGTTTTAAAGCACTGTAGAGCTAATAAGGCAGTAAATAATTACAGGTCAAAGGTAAAAGAGAAGAATAGCAAAAATGTAAGTTTGGTATTTGAATCGTTTTAGCTCTATGGATACCTGCAATTACAGAAGGGGTGGCTGCAAGCCCGAGAAGATTAACCGAGATTTTAATAGCTTCATAGTACTTTGAAGACAAAAGTTAGAAGTCAGGACCCACCAAAGAGTATCTTAGTTAACTCATCAGCCTTTGGTGTGGGACCTCAGAGAGTTCTACCCTAAGAAAAATTGAAAAAATAAATAAAAGGATAGACTAACACACAGAGTCTGAAGACTAGTTTCAGATCACTTCAACCATGAAAATTGGATTAAGTTGTCCAGGATTGCAAGATGCAAGTACGTAAATATTATGTGACATTTTATTAGACCACTATCAATAATGGATAGAACAGTGACACCAAAATCAGCAAGGCTAACAAAGATTTTAAAAGCACAATTTACAAATAATGAGCTATGGTTAGTGCATCCAACAATCACGGAGTACTCTTCTCAGTAAATATGAAACCTTTAAATATTATGGGACGTGAAGCAAGTCTTCATAAATGTAAAGGCTTCAAAGCTTCAGAACGTTTTCTAATCACAGTATTATTAAGCTAGAAGTCAATATAAAAATATGAATTCTTTATATGTGTGGATATTAAGAAGTAATTTTTCAAGCAATGCATGGATCAAAGAAAAAAATCAAAATGGAAAGTTGAATATATTTTAAACTGATTATAATGTAAATATTACATATCAAAACTTATGAGATGCAGCTAAAGCCATGTATAAAGAGAAACATATAGTCTTAAAGGCTATATTAAAAATAAAGGAAAACTGAAAAAAATCAATGAATGAAGTATTCCTCCCATGCACTTAAAAATAGCATAGAAATATAAACAAATAAAATAATAAGAAGGAAAAAAACTTCTAGAGAGCAAAAAGTTTGTGAAGTAGAAAAGAAAACATACACTGGATCTGATTTAAAAAAAAAATCAACAAATTTGTTTTAAAGAGCAATAACATTTATACATTCATCCAGAGACAAAGGAACAAAAATAAATGACAGTGCATATTATCAGTTTCTGGGTGAAAGGGGAACATCATTAGAGATCCTAAAGATGTCAAAAAATAGTAAAAGGGTGCAATGAACAGCTTCATGCCAATACATTTTAAAATTTAGATGAAAAGAACAGATCTCCAGAAAAATACAATTCACCAAAACTGTATCCAAAATAAATTATCTTCCCACAACGAAAATGACAGACCCAGATTGCTTCACTAGCAAATGCTGCCAAAAAACTAAGGGAAAAATAATGCCAATTTTATTTAAATTTTTGAGAGAATCAGAAATGAGGAGCACCTTCCAACTTATTTCAAAATTAGATTTTAAAATTAGTTGCAAACCCGCTAAATAAAATTTAGCAAATAATATCCAATTGTGTATAAAAAGGATAATACATCATAACAATTTATGTCTTAAATAACTGAAGCCTGAACAGTTTCTCTCCAGCAGTATTCAGTTACTAAGTTGAATTTCCATGAAGAGCACCTGATTCTAGATGGGGAGAGATTAGCATATAGAGATGATATACCTGTCAGTTTTCATCAAGTATCAGAAATATAAACCTGCTACAAAATTCTCTTCTGTGTATCTCATTATATGCATCTTTAAAATGTGCCTTCTATCCAAGACATTTATAAAGTTGTGTTTAAAATATTGTAGTCTTCTGACAGCTCAGATCAATAGAAGGTGCTATAAAGGCCACAAGGTAAATGGGAATCTAAAGCTCACACCAAAATATTACACATTGGGATTTTTTTCTTTCTCTCTTACCTCATTCCTTTGTGCTTATTTTTTACTTTATATCTTGACTTTGTTATACTCAGTGCATCTATTTTTAATGACACAGCTGTGTTTTGGGAGGGAAAACTATTTTTTTTTTCTATCTCACTATAGAGTAGGTTTTGAAATGTAGTTTTCTGATTTGTTTAATTATATGGAAATATTTCTACCTTGCTTTCCTTAAACTATGATTGTGACAGATGGCAATGCATTTTATATCTAAAAATAATTCTTTGGGTGGGGAAAATGTGCTGTTGCTTTCCCCTTTCTCTCCCTTTGCATCATGTAGAGACTTTTAGGAAAAAGAGAAAAAAAATTGTGCAGATGATTAAGAATTTATAACCAAAATATTATTTATTGCATTTAAACCTGAAGCCAAAATTGGTCTTACCACCTAGAGAAACAAGGTCATCTCTGCACACAGGCAAGGTCGGATGTCTTGTGGAAGCCTCGTTTTATAGAAAGGTGTGGGTGGGTGGCTATATTATATCAGCAAAGTACACTTTTTATAATTTCTCTGGAAGAGCTGACAAATCAGTAGTAGGTCATCTGGAGTCATGAATCAATTTTTATAGTCGTTTCTAGATTACAGTGACATTAGCAAGGCTTAATCGACAAGCCCGCTTATCTTCCATTCTGCCTGTTTGATTACAAATGGGTAAATGAACTAGTTTAAATTTTCTGATTTTAGGAGTGTATTTAGTGGGTTTGAATTTTTTTTTTCAGTATGTTCATTAACTTACAAATTAAATATTATACTTCATTAGAGCTAGAATACAGCTTAAAATAACAATGTATACAAATAGTAGCTCTTAGAAATTTTTCATTTAGGAAGGGGATTTGGCAAGTAACCTGAGTTCTAATCCTATGTTCTGTCATTTACTGTAAAACATTGGACAAGACTTTTCTTCTATCACATACTCAGTTTATTTATCTCTGAAAAAAAAAATGTACAAGATCCCTGCAGTTTTAATTTTCTACGATGATAACTCAGTATCAGGAATGAATCCATCTAAATGAAATGACAATAATTTGTTTTTATGACTAGTATATGATAAGAGAAATTTTCTTTTCATATTAAGTATATGCATCTTATTTAATGGTTGATATTTGCGCTGATTTATGGCACTCTGGATTATTAAATTGTCTTGAACACTTACAGGGTCAGAGAGGAATTCTCAACTAAAAGGTAGAATGAATAGTTTTAAGTCAAGTTGAAAATTGTCAGAGGTCAACCATAGAAAAGTCACATAAATGACAGGCAGAAAATAGGATCAGTTTGCCATCATCTGCTCCAGTGATGGTCTGATGCCAACCTTGTTGGACTTACGACTATTGTTAAACTATTGCACACACAGTTATACACAGCTCAGAGCAACCGCCAGTCTGCCTCTGTCTCTATGAATTGACCTATTCCAGATAGTTCTAGAAATGGAATCATTCTATGCGGCCTTTTGTGTCTGGTTTCTTTCACTTAATGTTTTCAAGGTTTACCCACCTTGCAGAAGTAATTCATTTCTTTTTAATGTCTGAATAATATTCCATATCTCCCATTTTGTTTGCTCATTCAACTGTTGATGGACACTTGGGATGTCTTTACCTGACTCTTGAATTGTGCTGCCATGAAAATTTGTGTGCAAGTTTTGGGTGGACATATAGTTTCAGTTCTTTTGAGTATATAGCAAGGAGAGTAACTGCTTGGTCATATGGAAGTTCTACTTTAATTTTTTTGAAGAACTGCCAGTCTGCTTCCCACAGTGGCTGCACAGTTTTGCATTCTCAGCAGCAGTGTATGACACTTTCATGCATCTGAATTCTCAACACCTGTTCTTTTTTTCTTTTTTTAATGACTATCTTGGTGGGTGCGCAATGGTACCTCATTGTGCTTTTGATATGTGTGTCCCTAGTGACTAATGCTGTTGAGCATCTTTTCATGTGCTTGTTGGCTATTTGTGTACATTCTTTGGAAAAATGTCTGTTCAACCCTTTGCCTGTTTTTCAACTGGGTTGTCTTTTTATTGTTGAATTGTAAGTGTTCCTTATTATGACTGCTTCAACTCTTTAGGTATCATACTCATTTACTTACTCAGAAAATGTCTAATAAACTTGAACTGTGTGCCTGGCACTTTTTTAATCATTAGGAACAATATTCCTGACTTGGTAGAACTTGTACCCTAGGGGAGAAAGACAGAACAGAAACACTCCGAAAGATATAATGCATCACTAACCATACCTAACAATTGTAAAAAGTACCTGAAAACAAAACAGAGAAGGGTGTGCTAAGGGAGAGCTAAAGACGAAATGACCAGGCAAGGCCCTCTTAAGAGAAGAGTTAAACTGAGACTTGACATGAGGGACCGAGTAAAGGAAATTTCAGAGAGATAAGTGTTACAGCCAGAAGGAAGAGCCCAGACAGGAGCATGATTAAAGTGTCCCAAGATGTCCCAAAGGTCAATGTGACTGCAACAGAATAAGGCAGCAGGAAAGGGAGTAGAGGGACCAAGAACCAGACCATCACCAGGACTTTTAGGACTCGGGATATAATTGCACGGTAATGGGAAACCACTGAAAGATTTCAGCAGAGACTGATGGCATGGGAATGGCATTTTCAAAGGTGGTTCTGGCTGCTGAGTGGAAAAGAGCAAGAGTGGAAGCCAGGACCTAGAAAGTGTCCCAATCAGTAACGAAATGATACGGATACACATGAACCAAACACAACAATAACCATATAAATCAAGTAGAGTCCTTATAACTCCTAGTAAAATGCATTCTCTTCGCTAGGAAAATGCTTAATTAACAGAAAAACTTAACAGACAAAAACATCAAGACACTTGTATTTTGTGGTGTCCCTTGGTGAAATTAAACTGTTTGTACAGGCTGACACCTCTGCTTTTGTCCTGCATCAGGAACTGCCATCGCTCCAGGACCTCTTTATGCCTGTGTTGTTCCCATAAAAGTTTATTTAATTTGCTTCAGAAGTACTTTTAAAAACAGTTGCTCTTCTTAAAGCACTCTTAGGTGCTTCACTGCGTAATTTCAGATTCTTATTCTGCCAACTGACGGCCAGAAAGAGAAGAAACTAGATAAGGAGCCCTACAGATACACAAATTTCAAGCTGTAATGCGTATCCCAGTAAAGCAATAACTTCACAGAAGGCATTCAGTTAGAAAGCTTCATTTCCGAATTACTTTGAATCTTTATTTCACTTTTAACCATGGAAAATTTTCCATAGCCTCATTCACTAAGCATGTCAATGTTATGTGAATTCCTATTTTCACTCTAATGGAAAGGATGATCCTCCCTGAGTCTATCGAAGCCTTTTCTTTTAATTATATAAACTCTCTAGTGTATTAATTATTGGCCTTAAATGTAAGTTCAAAATATCTGCTCTTAATTTTAATGTTTCTATCCATGGTAGAGCTTTTATTCCCAATTCAACTGTGAGAACTACTTTGCCTTCTCCCCTTTAATTCTTCTTCTCAACTCTTTTGAATTAAAAAATAATGTTTCTTTACAATATACTGTTAGTTTTTGGAAACTTAAGTTGTATCTGAGTCCTTTTAAATACTTAAATCATTGCTACCTTAGGTTGAAATGGCAAAAGGAAATTCAAGTCTTATATCAGATATTAGAAATGGATATTTGGAATTAAGGACCATTTATTTGTAAGACCTTTTAGAAAGAAGCATTAGGACAACTGATGAAATGAGCTACAAAATTTTCATTATTATTTCCTTTTATCAAAGGTTTTTAATCCTCTCGTATTGAAGAGACTCAGTTCTACTTCTTTCAAAGCATAATTGAATTTTATCATCCTCTAAAGCTTCATAAATTCAAGATTTTTCCTAAGCAATGATAGCCCTATCAAATCCACTTAACTGCCCATGGAATGAGATGAGAACATGATGGCCACGGTTGAGTTTAGCAATCAGTTCTGAAACATGCCTGCATCTCTGTAGTCTCTGACTGGTTGCCTCATATAAAAAATGAACTTAATAGTTTACCTGGACAGTTATCCTTAAGAAAAATGTTTTCTGGGTGTGACATGCTATTAAGTATTAAAGATTATTGACAGTGCATTTTACTGCAAAAGGTATTTACCAAAAGAGTGATCCATGTTGTCCATGTTATTGTTGAAGCAGTGCTGAATTGGGGGTTGACTGAACTGCTTTCTCAGGAACTACCTTATTTCTAATGTCCACTGATGAAATGGAATGAGGTGAATTATTATCAATGCCATTGCTTTTAAATTTGGGAGACATACCAAATTTTGGAGATGTACCAAAATTGCCTATCTCAGCATATATATATAAAATGGATATATATATATCCTTTAAAATAGCCTTATTGACTTATGTCAGATAGTTTAATGTCTAGATTCGTGGCCTCTGTGTTGTCTTCTATAACAAAGTCTCCAAATTGTTTAGCTTTATTTCTTTTATTTACATAGGTTCAATTATTGTTATCAGGCCTATAACACTGTCCCTTTCCTACTCCCAGGTTGTTGACTTGGGTTTTACTCTCAGTTGGCTGAATGTCTTTGGTTGTTTTGTTTTACTTTCAAGAAGAAAACCCTTCTATATTTAGAGCTCCATACATATTGGAGTGAGATTTGCTGCTTTTATATTTGATCTGTACAGTTTTTCACTTATTTAAATGAGATATTTCCTGCTTCTCAAAATTATTGTAAGCAGTTTTCACAGCATAGGAATGTTACCATTGAGAGTAGTGTAATTTATTTGTATTTTTTTGGTGCATCAGATAATTGAGCACAATGCTGTGGGATCATATCTGTAATCTCTGTAATGGCCTCATATATGAGAAAATAACAAATGTTGCATCCCTAAATCTCAGCTCCATATGGTCCATGAATGAATACTAGAAACCCAACTTTATCCCTAATGTGTGGTGTGACATTGGGCAAGTCTTTTCTTCTCTCTGGGCCTCATTTTCTAATTCTTAAACTAAATCTTTCCCACACCCTTCCTTTCCACACTTCTCTGATTATATGCACACAACAGTGTTCTATTGGAGAATCACAAGAAAGAGAGAAAAATAAATCAGTTCACTTAAATAATAAGAAAGACAGCGCAGTGTAACATTAGGCATATTAATTGATTTTCATGCCTTAGTTTCCTTCTCTAGAATATGACTATAATAATCATGTCAACCTCATAAGATTGTTGGAGAATTACATTACTTCAGATAAAACCTATAAAACACTTGGTTTCTAGCATACAGAAGTGCTCATAAATGTTAGCAATTATTAGTTCCAGATTGTGATTTTATGTTCATGTCCCTTAGACTGACTATCGGAAACAAGGTATTCACATATGAACATAGGATTTCTTTATGCTTCTGACTCATTGTAAAATTGATCACTTGAAAAATTTATGATCTTCAAGAATAGCTGACAAGATTTCCCCATTTGGGTCTCTATTGTTATTCCTTGCATTGACTTTCTAGTAACTTAACTTGTCTAAAAATCTGAACTCCCCAAATCCCCTGTTATTTTGATTCTGTGTATTTCATCTCATCCATTTCCCCCCCTGGCTTTGTAAGTCCATCCAAATCCAAGCAGAGTCGTTTATTATTCCTGCCCTCAGGGTAAAGACTTCAAAAGTCTTAGCACATTAGCTATGGAACTCATTCTGCCTGCCCCTTCTCTCCCGGTTTGATCAAATAGGTAGCCTCTCTTCCATTTCTCAGGTGTACACATAAGCCAAGCACTTTTTCAGATTTCTCTAGTTCAATAGTGGTTTTGATTTTTTAATGGCTTCTATGTGAGCATTATCTTGGTACACAATGCTAGAAGATATAGTTTTCCAATAGCAAGTATTCAAATTGATTTTATGTTATCTTCATTGATGTAGTTTAGCAACTACCATAGAATTGGGGAATAAAATGCTGTCAGTTTCTAAGTGAATGTTGTCATGGTTTCCTTAGTATTCAAACTGATTTTTAGCAGAAGAGTTCACATGTGTAAGTGCTATTTATTGCTCTTCTTTTTTATTGGCTTACAGTTTGTATTTTTGACATTTATTCTCATAACCAGATAGAGCCAGTGCCTCCCTAAAGCTTATTTACCTAGTTATTACATATGTTCTGAAGCCCAGATTATGAAAATACAATGTAAAACAGCATATACATGTAGGGTGTTACAGTACATCAAAAGGTAAAATTCTCAATCAGATAAAATTGCATCTGAAAAAGCATTGCTTTATAAGCCAGAGTTGTTTGGGTTGGGGGTGTGTGTGTGTGTTTGTGTGTGTGTTTTAACTCTCATCCTGAATGTACCATTTCTGGTAAATTATTAGGCTACAAGCTTGAAAAGATAAATGCATCAAAGGTCAAGTTGCTCATAAAAGCATTACTGAAATATCAAAAACAATTATACTGAATAGAAGAATAACCCCCAAGGAGATTAAACGTTCATTCACAAAAACTTGTGTCTATACTATAATTCTATTTCATAGTTATACTATTGATGACTTCCAGATTATAATATGCTACACATATTGATAAAATTTAAGGGTAGATTATGTTCTGAAAGAAAGTGTATTTTGGAAAGTGCTCTCGTATATAAATTTAGATTTTTAAAAGCTCATTTATTTTACCAGTTTTTATCAAGTGCCTGTCAGATGCTTGTTCCTGAAATTTCTCATGTTATGATAGAGAGAACCATTTGGAGTCAGAATGTGGGTTTGAAACCTTGACTCTGCCAGTAAGTAGTTGATGACTTGGGGCAAGGGGAAAAAGCTTTGATTTTCTATTTCAAATACTGTAACATGTGATTAAAAAATATTTACCTCCTCATTTGCCATGATGATTGTTTGCTTGGCACATAATAGGTACTCAAAAATGTTATTTCTGTTCCCTTCACCCAGTATAAAATAGTCATTGTGAAAGTATTATAGATTTTTAAACAGCAAAGGAACATGAAAGAAATATGTTAGGTCATCTTGACTTGGATTACAATCATAGGTAGATTTAGATATTTTTATTTTGTGTATTCCTTAATTATTGTAGCTATAGTTATTTTTACTCCTTTTGTCTTTTGACCTTTACACTAGCTTTGTATATGGTCAGTCCATTACCTTTAGTATATATTTATACCTTTATTGGTGAGATTTATGCTTTCATATATTTACTTATTACTAATTACTTTTACTTTTCAGCTTTAAAAAAAGTACCTTTAACATTTCCTGTAAGTCTAGTTTAGTGGTGATGAATTCCTTTAGCTTTTGCGTATCTGGAAAATGCTCCAAATCTGAATAGCTAAGCCAGGTAGAGTATTCTTGATTGGAATTTTTTTCTTTCAGTACTTTGAGTATATTTTGCCATTCCTTTCTGTCCTTCCAACTTTCTGTGGAAAAGTCAACTTAACATCTTATGGGGGTTCCCATGTGTGTAACAAGTTGTTTTTCTCTCACTGCTTTTAAGATTCTTTATCTTTAACATTTGACATTTTAATTTTAAAATGTCTTATAATTCTCTTTGGATTGCTTTTATTTGAAACAATATGGGATTGCTGGACCTGGGTGTCTGTTTGCTTCCCCAGATCAGAGAAGTTTTCAGCCATTATTACTTTAAAAAAGTTTTTACCCTATTTTTTAAATATCTCTCTTCTTCTTCTGGAACCTCTATACTGTAAATGTTATTACACTTGATGTTGTCCCATATATCCCTTAAGCTAGTTTTACTTTTTTATTTTTACTTATGTTATTTTTTAAATATATCTTTATTGATTCCAGAGAGAGGAAGGGAGAGGGAGAAAGATAGAAACATCAATGATTACACGCCCCCAATTGGGGATCGAGCCCACAACCCGGGCATGTTCTCTGACCAGGAATCGAACTGCAATCTCCTGGATCCTAGGTCAATGCTCAACCGCTGAGCCATGCCTGGCCGGGCCTTTACTTTTTTAAATTCTTTTTTTCTTTTTGATACTCTGGGAGAGTTTTACTACCCTACCTTTGATCCCTGATCCTTTCTTCTGCTTTAGTCTGCTGATGAACACACTAGTGTATTTTCCAATTCAGTTCTTGTATTCTTCAGCTCTGTGACTTCTGTTTGATCCTTTCTTATCTTTCATTTTGTTAATATTCTCACTGTATTCATCCATTCTTCTCCCAAGTTCAGTGAGCATCTTTTGAACATTACTTTGAAATCTTTATCAGGTAAATTACTTATCTCCATTTCATTAAAGATTTTTTTCCTGAGGTTTTAACTTGTTCTTTTACTTGGAACATATTCCTGTGTTTCCTCATTTTGCTTGACTCTTCTGTGTTTGTTTTTATGTGTTAAGTGAAACATTTACCTCTCCCAGTCTTGAAAGAGTTGCCTCATGGGGAAGATGAACCTTGCCCTGATGCTTGGTTAAATCTCTAACTTTTGTGGTTTTTTCCAAAGAATCTGATTTATTATTTAATAGCTCCAATTGTTGAGTGTGTGCCAAACCCATTAGGGTTCCAGAAGGAGGGATCTCAGTAAGCACTTAGTTCATAGGCCAATCATAGGCCAATGCTCAGCCACTGAAGCATGCCGGCTGGGAAGTCAGCACTTAGTTTTAGGCTGCCTGGAAGCCAGATCCTTAGGCAGCAGCTTCTAAAGTATGCAAATATCTACATTACTGTGGGGCCACAATCGTAAACCCTGCTGATACCCAAATCAGGTGATTCTGAGGTGTCCCCCCGTGCTACAGTTGGAAAAATTGGTGCTCCAGATGAGGATATAAGCTCCTTTCTGGGAGGCAACAGTGAGCTGTAGAGAGGCAGATTGAGAATGCAAATGTGGCATTTACTGGCTCACTTTCCCTGAGAACAACCTGTATCGCCTCTAGATGTGTGATAGACCTAAAGCCTGCCCCTCACGTTGAAGTTCTAAGTGAATAGATCTCTTTTACAGAATGACTGGGAGTATATTTCAATCTGCTTTCTGCAGTGCCCTGGGGAGGCAGTGGTGTGCCAAGAACTATCTTTCTGATTGTTACAGTCCCGTGGGCCCCAAGAACACAGAGCCAGGCACTCAGGGAGTGTCCCCTCGGCCGCCACTGCAAAACCTGGGGCCCCAGACATAAAACAATCAGGACATCAGGTTTGTGTGAAAGCTCGCCTCTGGGAGATACTGGCATTGTGGAGCTCGGCAAGGAAGAGTACAAGGATTGCCCCTGCCAGCTTTAACAAGGTAGAGGAAGAGCCAGGAATGGTTCGCACCTGCTGACTTTAGGAAGGTAGAGGGGGGGCAGAAAAATGGCACCTGTCGACTCCTCTGTGCCCGAAGAATCACACAGGCTCCTGCCTCTAGAAGATGCTTTAAGATTAGCAAATTAGAATCTTCACACACAGCCTGGGTGCTTTCCAAAGTGCTGCCTCTGCACTGAGCCCTGGGGCAAGTGAGCCTGTGCATGATCCTTTCAAGAGCAGTCTCTCACTTTTTCTACCGCTGGGTCTCATGGACACTAGTCTTGTTGGTTAGCAAAGCCAGATGTTTCGGGTGTTCAGCTCTCAGGTACATGTCTTAAGAGTTTAGATGTCTGATGTGGGGTGCAAACCCTTTGCTTCTCAGGGAGAAGCCCTGGATTTGTGAGATCCCTTTTGAGTGTGAGTTTCTGCTCTCGGGATGGGGTTTTGGGTGAGACTCCGTCTCAATCTCCTACCCACCTCAGTGTGGCCCTTTTCTTGTCTGATGTGAAACAGCTCTTCAGCTAGTGTTCAGGTTGTATTCAGAGGGCATTGTGTCATTTGGAGCTATAGATTTAGTGTATCTGTGGAAGTGAGTTAGAATCTTCCTACATCACTGTCTTGGACAGCTCCCCTTCCTTAAGGATCCTTTTTGTATGAACATTTCTAAAATATTGCTTTGTAGATCCAATGGAGTAGTTTAGTTCTCTTATTGGACCTGAAGATGGGAATATTTAGAACCCACTCCCCCACCACCAAATTTAGAAAACTGTGAGCTAGAGGAACTTTTAAAAATACTTTCACAGATTCTTGTTCACATTTGTCCTTTAATTTTGACATATGTTGACTAGTTCCTGGGTTCCATTTTGGCCCATTTCAGACTAACCAACTCTTTCATCAGTACAGACATAAATGTTTTATAGAACTCTCAGGTTTTCTTTCTCTAAGTATTTATTAATCATGGTTTGCTTTTGTTTGATTTTAACAGAGACTTTCTATCTCAGTTGCTGAACTGATGATTCCCTTTCTCTATCAGCTGAATACATTTTTATCAAACTCTTATGACTGCTACTAACTCTGAGATGTGCCTGACCAACTTACTATAAATGTTAACTGTTGGTGAAATGAGCTGGGAGTTCCTAACACATTCATGATTTTCAGTGTGGAAGCAAACAGCTTTCAGACCAGTTAATAGGATAATACTTCCTCATCATTGAAAATTCATCATCTTTTGGATTCATTTCCTATGATTTGCTAGCAGACATTCCATGATAATTATGAAGATTAAAGGGGGCAGACTATGACTTCCTTGCCTGTAGCTCTCAGTCTGGTCTGTAGGGTCCAAATTTTCAGTGTTTCTACTCAGAGGTTCATCACAGAACAGAGTGGAAAATCTTGGAAAGATTTAGTGGTGATGATTAATTCTTTGAAGTAGTTTTTGCTTCAAAGGCTTCCCACATAGACCAGCCTCCCATATTTTACTGCTCTCTTTTTCCCATCTCTGATCACTTAGCTTTAATTTCCTCAAAACTCTGTTCAAATTTCACTGCCTTCAAAATGTCTCTCTTTATGAACTGTGCCATTTCTAATCATTTCATCCATCCACAGTCTCCATCAATCACCCTACATTTTACACTATATTTATTTGTGAATGTTGTTATGTGATAAACATAATATCGCTGTCATTTGGTCTTCTTAATTTGGGTAAAATTCCAGAGTAAATGTCGCTTTATTTAAAAAATTTTCTAATAATTTTTTTCATTATTCTGTAGACTTATTTGCACATTGTGATCTTGTAATAGCTGTCTGTAGAATCACTGTACTTTCTTTTTATTTACGATAATATGAAAAGAAATTCCAAAGTGTAAGGCATGCAGAAAGGTGGGGAAAGATGTTTTAAACAAGAAAATTTGAAAAATAAAATTTATTTTTAACCTAGTGTTAAAGAGTTGATAAAAGCTCAGAGTCATTCTTTTCTAGTCAGTGAGGTCCCCTGAGCCTAGTCTAGTTGCAAATATACCCAGAGCAGGGGAAATGGACTTTGTTAGACAAGGTATGTCAAGTGGGGGCAGATGGTGAAATGTCTTAAAACACACCAGCCATGAATGCATGTGTGATCTGGAGAGCTACAGGGAATCATTTGAGGGTGTAATGTAGTCACAGCAGTGTGGCTGGCAGACTGTTTGGTTGATAATTTGCAGGACAGATTGGAAACGTGAGACCTCCTCAGAGAGAGAATGTGAGGTAACCAAGACCTGGACAACAACAACAACAAAAGAGCAAAAAAGCAAAACCAAAGGAGAAGCCACCCAGCGGTCCTGGTCCAGAGCCCTGGAAGCTTCTGTGAGGGACGGGCGGGGCTAGAACCTGCGAGATGCTTAATGTGTTGGAGGGAGAGGCTGAAGAGATCACGACACTAATTGTATTTTATTACAGAGTAAATAGAATTCTACTGACATGTTTGATGTGGAACTCTGTATTTATATAAGCTTTTAAAGTTAAAATAAATAAGTCAATAGATCATAATAAATGTCACTATTTTGTTCATTGTATTGATAACTCTTCAGAATGACCCTAATATATAATTTATTCATAATTTCTCTCATTTAGTACTGTAAAATAGCTCAGCATAACTGCATTATAGCACTTCCAGGAGAAATTTTTTTCCTTTTATCTGGTCAGATCATATACAAGAAGCAACCTGTGAATGCTTACATAAGTGGAACAACAAATTGATGTATCTCTCTCCCTGTGCCCCTCTAAATATCAATCAATAAAAAAAATACTATATTTAAATCCACATGTAGCACACTCTCAATTGCTGCAGGATAATTAAATTTTCTGAGTAGAAATGATTAACTATTAGAGAAGACATAAAGCTATAATTCCCGATTGACTATAAACTGTAGCTCCAAACTTGCCTTACTTTCCACAGAATATAGGAAATTGAATGAACGAGAGTATCTGGAGCAATAAAAGATAGCAATGAAGCAAATAAGACATATGCAAGCCCCTCCTTGCACTAAGAAAAAAGTCCAGTAGGAAAAATAGTCATCACTATTATATCAGTTATAGAGTTTTGTACTCTACCTATATACCTATAAATCCACAATCTATTGTATTGTCTTATTGGAATATAAGTAAAACCCTAAAGCCAATAAAAACAGAATTAAAAGAGATCCCACAGATCAGAGTAACTAAAGAAGAATGGGTGATAGTGTAATGACTCAGTTGTCATTTTAGCAAGTCTTACTCACTAGTGAGTATGCCTAATAATTTAAGGCTTGCAAACTAGGGGCTGTTAACATGTAAGTGCATTTCAATTGACTTCTGATTTTGTCTAATGATTTAAGACCCTGAAAACTAGTAAACATTAATGTGTTAGAGCATGTCCAATTGACTTCTGATTTTCTGTCTTGTTTTTCAGATATATGAATAAGGGATTATACCTTAAATTGGTGCCCCTAACCTTCCATCAGTGAGAAACAGCCCTGAGTTTTTCTAATAGTGATGGAGTAGCATAGTCAGTGACCTTTCATCACCTGAATGCCTGTCGCCTCCAGGCACACATTTATGATATATTCATCCAGGATTATGGTTATATTCTGTGGCAAAATAACAGATTCGTTTGTGCTTATTTGTGTATTATTTTACTTTGTTCCATTGACCTCATTAGCACCCTACATTTACCAGCTAAGCCACAGAGTTCAGACTTTTTCCATGCTCTGCTCTGGTTATTTATTTGTAATTCTTTTGGTTATCTTTGTCATTTATTAACAGCAACCATTTTCTTTCTCATTGGCCTTTTGTATATCTCATTGTATTCTCTCAACAAATACTAAATGAGTGCCAGTCTCTAGAGCTTCAAGGGCAAGGGAGGAAGTGGAGTGAGATGAAGCTAAAAGGGACACAAAAACCAGGCCATTTGAGATATTGTAAACTTTTTAAAAATCTCTCTCTTAAGAGCAATAGGAAACCACTGAAGAGTTTTAAGTACTTAAGTGACATCATCTTACTTCTGCCATTTCCTTACTTTGTCATTTTTCTCTGCCTCCCCCAAAGGGAGCGCCTTAAACAGTGATTTTATAATGCTATCCTATCATTTACATTTTCTGGTTATTGCCAATTAATGAACTAATTTTTTTAATGAAAGGAAAGGTTGCCAATTGTACATGATTAAAGTCTCTGGGAGGCATAAGAGTGTTTGCAAATAGAGATGCATATGAGTTGGCTCATGAAAACATATGGTGCATGCTATGGATAGAGTCATTATTTATAAATGATGGCTTATCTCCAATAAGGAAATAAAAGGGAAACATATTTCACTGATGCTCCTTGTTGTAAGCATAATATTTTAAGTATAAAAATCACTTACTGGGAAAGTATCTGCAGCATAAAAATACTTTCAACAGTGTGCTTGGTCTACACACCTAAGGTTCATATAATAAAAGAAGATATTAGGCAGATAGATATCCACCCCCAAATTAGGCTTCTTTTATTTTCTGGTATGCTTTTAACATCTGGCCGGTCACTCTTTTGGCTTTATTTTTACCTAAGAACAAAAGGGAAGTAACCTAATTTATCTTGGTGCCCATCTGGTTTCAAGTGCTCATTTTACATTTATTTAAAAATGATAGATTGTTGGTGATGATGTCTTTCCCAGGAGAAGAAGTTGACAGACAGCTGTGCAGAGATGCCATCTTCCCCATCCCCGTCGCCTGTTATGCCCCGTGCCCAAGGGACTGTGTGCTCAGCATGTGGTCTGCCTGGTCCTCCTGCTCACACACCTGCTCAGGGAAAACCACAGAAGGGAAACAGATCCGAGCGCGGTCCATTCTGGCCTATGCGGGAGAGGAAGGTAAGGTCACCAGCTTCAGAAGGCACTTGGGTCCCTTTCAGAAGTTGGCATGCATTGTCTTTGTCTTTCCTGGATAAGATGATGTTCTAGAACAATCGACTTCCCCAAATCCAGCAATCTAAGGAGATTTTTATATGCGTTAACATACTGGACATCTTGCTTTGGTTCCCCAAAGTAATCTTGAAACCAGATCTTTAATAAAAAAAGAAAGACTTTTAAAAGTGAACTCACTTAATAATTCAAATTCTTTCTAGTTCAAAGCATTAAACTTGTGAAAAGGTCTGAAAATAGCTCCCAAAATTCCAGATGTCAGGTTTCATTGGGTTTTCTCTATTTCATTTTTTCTCTGTGAAATCACACTCCAACTTCTCATCAGTAGGCATGTGTGTTCAGTAATAAACTTAATTTAAAAATAAACGCCAGCATGGCTATTGCTTGACTGAAGATTACATGAATTTTCAGCCATTCAGTTTTCTGACCATGGGCTCTGAGATCCATAAGTCTCACATATAATAGATCGTGCTCATTTTTAAAATATGTTGCTGTTCAATCACTTTACCATACTGGGTGCCTAAAGCATGTTTGTCATATATTCCAACCTCACTTGTGTTTGCTTCCCTGTCAAGAGGTACAAGGCTCTTCGTAATTGTCTCTCAGGCTTATGTCCAAATGCTAATTTGGCCTCTGTGTGACTTGCTGATACAATGTCATACTTAATTTTGTCTCTCTGGAAAATAACACAGGAATAAGGGAAACATAGAAGTAAATCAACTTCCAGCACATTAAGGTATGTTCTGTCTCAAGAATATTATAGGTGTGTCATTTAAATGTTAGGAAGCTGAGTGACTCTTCTCGTTCATGATAGTAATTTTTGTTCATAGTAAGCATGTATTTCTCTATGTATACTCCCAAATACTTAATTTTGGAGGAGTTTTCAGGCTGCCTATTTTATCTTTCTGTTTATGAAACATTTTAGTGATGGAAACCAGAGAGTATTCTTATTTGATTGAACTTGTTATCTGTGTATGTAATATCTATGCAAAAATATATCTTCCTTGGCCTTAAGTCATGAAAGAAAAAAATTAATATATTTAAAACAACCAACATATGGGAAAATTTCTGTAAAATGTTTAAAAACTTTTTTCCTGTCACCTTAATATAAATGTATCTATTTGCTACCAAAAAAAGGTGTATGTGTGGAACCTAGTAGAAAATTAGCACCTTTTAGAGAGAACATTGTATTCTCTGTGTTGTCAAACAATAACTCTAACCTTGTATAGATTATATTCAGACTTCAAACTCTATCAGCTCAGATCATGTCTCGAACTTCATTAAAATTAGATCTGTGGTCACCCTGCTTCCTATAAATCCATTATACTTCGCAGACACTTGCTGTGTGACTAGTAATGAGTGACTTTTCGCCCCTCGAGTCACATGGCAGAGATTTTTGCCGTGCTTGCAGAACTCACCAGATCATTATTTCTTAGACATGATGCTTCACGCTGAAAGGTCATGGAACGCTTTAAAGGCAGAAATTTATGATTGCTCTTTGATATGTATCATCCACTTAGTGTGAAAGGGTGAGACTTCGATAATTTTTAATTAAGTCTAGTAGCTGCATCCTAAGAAAGCCGTGCTGGAAAATCATAGATGTTTATAGAGTAAATCATAAGGCCATAAATTCAAAACATAACTTTAAATGGAAACCACAGAAGAGCCGTGTCAGTGGGGAATCTGCTGCAATGTGTCTCTAGTAATAACAGTTACAAAAACTGGTATAATTATGTGAAATATTTAATGAAGAGCCTGTCCTTTAAAAATATTTATTTAAAACATTTTACTTGCTGGACATTTACACATATTTTATCTTCCTCTAAATTAGCCTTTTATAATTCTGAGATTTTTAAAATTTGATTTAGGAACTATCTTTGCAGGAAGTTTAAAATGTTTCCCTGCCATTAGACAACCCTTCATAATGCTAAACAAAAGTAGGTCTTCCTACAATTCCCCAAGAATTAGTGTTCTGCATGTGTGATAAGTGTTCCTTATTTTCTGTGGATCAGAAAATTCCTGTGAGAACCTTACGTAAAATTATATATACTAGAGCATTTAGACATAACATTACATGAATTTCTGGTGAAACAGACTTTGGGCAAATTCATGTACAAATTATTTATCTGGATTTACAAAATAAATGCAGCAATCTATACTTTTATTTTTTTCAGTCAGAAATTCTCCATTAAACATTACATGAAGATTATATAACCTCATATTAAGGACAAAGTTTTGCTGCAGTAACAGATAGCTTAGAAGTTTCGTAACTTAAAAGAACAGCGTTTCCTTCCTTGTGGGAATTTTGCTCCCGTGTTGGGTAACTCTGCAGAGCAGCCTGTCTGCTGCAAACTGTCTCAGCTTTGCACCTCCATAGAGGCCCCGCTTCATAGTCCCCATGTCAGTAGAAGGAGCTAGCTGGAGAGTCTGTCTGCTGATTTTAAAGCATCCGCATGAAATTATTCCATCCAGAAGGGCTTTGTGTCATTTCCACTGATGTTTCATTGTCAAAACAATTCATACAATCATGACTGAAAGTTGAACCTAATTTCAAGCAGAGTGGAGGCAAATATAATCCTACTGTGTGCTAAAAAGAGAGGAGTGCTGGCTTCCGACCTCACACCTGGTTTATTCATTCTCCTTATTGGTTGTATGTGTATGTATGTTTGTCTACATATATATCTATAGCTCTGGATATAGATACATGTCTATAGATATATGATAAAGGGCTATTCCATCTGGCCCTAATTCAGTAGATTAACCAGGCCTCTCCATTGTCAAAATGTTATAACTTTTATTATTTCTTTCTTACTATTAAACAAAGAATATATAAAATATCACTTCCCCCTCATATTATACGGCTTTCCTTTCCCTTTCCTTCCCCCCCCTCCCCTCCCATTCTAGGCCTTTTCTTTAAGTTCCTGAACAATTTTATCTAAAAAGCTCTTAGCTGGAGCCGAGGAGTTGAGCACCTGCACTAGCAGGTGGGGGGGAGGGTCTGCAGCGGTCCAGAGTGGGGAGTCAGAGCCCAGCCTGGGTGAGAAGGGCATCCCCCGTGGGAAGGGGGTGGCCTGGAATGAGCGTCAGAGACACACTGCACACTTAGCAATGGGAGACACAGAGGGTAGAAGCAGCAGCCCCGCGCAGGACGGCGGTGCACAGCGGAGTGAAGGGGGAGCCCCAGCACAGGCGGCCAGGCCTGCGGAGCGCTGGGGCAGGCAGGTCGAGAAGGGTTTCTGTACTTGGGTGGGCCTGGTGCAGGGTGGCAGAACACGGGCCGGGTAATGAAGATGTCCCCTAGGTACAGCAGCGGCGCCGCCAGAGAGAGATTGGGCGGAGGGGGCACCAAGTAAGTACATGTACTAAAAATAATAGGAGTCAGGTTTCTTGTTGCTGGAGAAGGGAGTTACCAATGTGCTGAGAAAGAACACTAGAATAAACCCTGTTGTATTGTATTGGAGTTGAAAGTTATCAGTGTGAATTAATCATGTTCAATTCATTAAGATAGATATAGAAATATAGATAAATGTAAGTATCTGTATTTATATATAATATATTATATACACATGTATCAGCTATATCCACAGAAAGGATCTGAGAGCAGCAATAAGTGCATGCAGTGCTCAGATCTTGGTTCTAATACCATCCTCCAAAAGAAAGGAACCAGCGCTCCTTAGAGAAGTGGCTGATTGCAAGGCTGGAATAAGAAAGGACAAGAAATGCCTGGAGAACCTTGTAGAAAGTAAGAAAGAGGAAAACCTGTCAGAAGGTCACAGAAGCTAGCTTGAAGGGTCTCCCACTGAGTAATCTGAATGCCAAAACAATGGTAATAACAGATTACAACCTAATAGATAAAATAGGAAACCATGGATCCATGCTTGATATAAATGAATGTATTAATTGAATATCTGATGAAGAGCATTATATTTACAGTATTCCCCTGATGAAGTCGGACATACACCACCTTAATCCAGGGAGCAAAGTTTACATCATTGGTAATGGAGCAAATAAAAATCATGTGTTCCTGGTGTGATGCAGTGAGAGTGTGGCATCACTTCTGTGGCATCCCTGTCAGAAATGCATATTGTAGAATCCAAACATGAGGCGACACTGGACAAGTCCCAGATTGAAAGACATTGTACAAAATAACTGGCCTTGAATCTTCAAAAGTGTCTAAATGATGGGAATTAAGGAAAGACTGAGGAACTATTTCAGATATAAGGAGACTAACAAAATGTGACATCCAAATGCAACACTTGATTCTAAACTAGATTATTTTGCTATAAAAAGGATATTTGAGGTCAGTGGCAAATCTCAGTGGGTTGGAGGGTTAGATGGTAATAATATATCAGTGTTAACTTCCTGATTTCCTCATCTTGATTATTGAATGTGCTTATGTATAGGAAAATGTCCTTATTACAGGAAATACATACTAAAGTATTTAAGTAATGGGGCATCATTTCAACAACTTCTTCCAAGTGGCCCAGGGAAAAAATTATTGATAATTTACTTCTAATTTTGAGGTTGGTTCAAAATTTAAGCACCGAAAATAATAGGCTAAAAACAATTTGAATACAATTGCTTTTCTTACAATTTTGAGTAACACTCTGTAACGTATTATCAGCAATACACAGAACTTGTCATTTGGAAACCAAATCACAAGTGGCAGCAACTGGAGATAGTTAATATATGGAAGAAAGTAATTCCTTACAAATAAAAAAATAAAATTGAGTGTATGTGCATGTGTGTGTGTATCTTCCTAAACCTTGACTTCTGGTTTGATAAAATTGGTAATTCACTTTTTAACAACATATGATACCTTGAGGTAAAAAAAATCATCCTTCTATTGTGTAAACTGCAGGATGAGTCCCAAAGGCTACTTTAAAATTATGTTGGAAGCCCTAAAAAGAAGCAATCTTTTAAGACTTAAACCTGTCATATTTTTAATATAAATAGTAATAGGTTGAATTTCAATAAAAAATTTAAATTTCTATTAGATTTATAGCCTTTTTAACTTTTTTTGAACCCATGTTGCAGATCCTTAACAAACTTGGTTTAAAAAAAAAAAAGGTTTTTTTCAAAATATTTTCCACTGAGCATAATAACAAATTCCAGTAATTCTCATTATATGGTTAATTACTCGTGTAGAGCCAGAAATGAGAGATTATTTATTTTTGCAAAGTTCAGAATGACCTGATGTTATAACTTCATCAGCCAAACTTTAATGTGCTTTATACATACAGAGAATAGATGAAAATCGAAATCAAATTATGCCAATTTTTTCTCAAAGAACTAGTTGTTTTGAATAAGTATATTTTATAGTATAAACCGCTGAGGAGAGGAATATTTCTATTTTAACTTGTTCAGTTTTTACAGCTAAATGATTTTAATCCTAGGAGCCAGGGAGCACTTATATTTCCTGGAGGCATCTGAGGAACGCAGGCTCCATTGTGGGGCGTCTAGACACACACAACTCTGACTTCTAAATAAATGCTGCCGCTCCTCAGCCTCCTACTGGTGACTTTGGAAAGAGTCCTGCTTCAGTGTCCCTGCAGGAGCGCCACACAGGATGTATGCAGGTCCGCAGTGGCCGTCTTTCAGCCTTGACAAAGGGAGGAGAGAACGGGAAGGGGGCCGGAGCAGAGTCTCCCGGGGTCCTCTGTGGCTCATGCTCTGCCAACTCAGTTCCCCCAAATCGTGCCACTGCCAACGTGCTTTGCACCCAGCGGTGGTGTGCCATCAAAGGGACATGGGCTACAGCAGCAGGCAAAATTGCAGGCATCTTATTATTGTCATTCATAGCACACTAAGCCTTTTCTTAACATGAGCCCAGTCTGCTTTCTTACCCTTGCTGCCGGCGATCTCTGCACTCAGAGTGACTGCGTCAGTCCTGCCCATTCCCAGGGCCATACCTGCCTGCGTGCTTCTGCTTTTATTTATTTTATCTTCTGTTGAAATAAAATTCTCCCTTCCTTCTCACCCTTCCCAGAACTCTGCTTGTCCAAGTCCTATTCCTTCAAAACTCATCCCAGTGCCTCCCGACTCAGGCATTTTTCAGTCCCCCAAAACTAATGGCATCTGACACTTCTGAATCCCACTTATACTAAATACCTTTGTTAACATTATTATGTTCTACCTAGGATTATACTCATTTGTATGTTTATCTTATCCCCCCTGCTACTTTCCCCCAGTGCAGTATAAGATCCTTGAGAGTAGCAGAAACTACTTCTAATCCCTCAAGTTATCCAGTGACTAATTGGACATGAACATTGCATGCTGCACTCAATACATACATATCCAATTCATGTTTTGAACAAGTTTTTGTGGGTTTTTTTTCAATCTGCCATCTAAATAGTAAGAACTTCAATGCCAGAACTAGAAACATCCTAAGTCTGTTCAAATGTATCCTAACAAAGCCTTTATGGACTTGATTTGGGGAGAAAAAAGTCACTTTTTTATTTCAAAGAGAGCAGTTTCACATAATAGTTGGTATTTTTAAATGAGCATGGAAGTTTATTTATTTGACAGAATTCCATCGAAGTATTATAAACTCCCTTTGATAAAAATGATAGAAAGCCTAAATAATCACTTAACGTTTATGAATGTTTTTAAATACACTTATCACTAATTTTGTCACGGATGACATTTTATAATTTCCCCAGTACAATGGAAACATTCCCAGATGTCTGGCATTAGCTCTTCCCATGAATAATAAATAAATTCAGTATTATATCTATCAATTTTTCTACCATAAAATTATTCCCAAAACAACATGACAGTGCTGCCGTGACTGATGACTCCAAGCCATGCTTTTGAAATTGCCATATCGTTATTATAATTAAAACCACATTGGGGCTTATCTGTACACGTATCCTGACATCAGACCAAAATTGCTGATGTGGCTTTAATGTGGATTGGGGCAAGGAAATAAATAGCCTTTATGTCTGTAAACTTAACAGCTATCTTGCAGTTCCTCCACACGTTATGCTGAGGTTGTAGAAGTTTATTTCCTTATCAGTTTTTCCAAAGCCAACCGGTTAATCCCAGTGTCAAAAACAATTCAGAGTTTTAAAATTACAGTTTAAGCAGCGTACGTGTACTCACAGTGAAAATGAGGTAGGTAAACACATTTTTGTAGATCATTAATTTTGCTATTAAACATAAATGTATGGTTAAAATAATTATTTTATATATATATGTGTATATATATATACGGTCTGTAATTAGCATGTGTGTGTGTGTGTGTGTGTGTATATATATATATATATATATATATATATATGGTCTGTAATTAGCATGTTTTTGTCTGGGAGATAAGATTGGATAAATGAGAGCCTCAGGGAATGGGTAATAAGGGCGCTCATTTACTTTTCCCCAATGCTATTAGTAAGTTTTAGGTTCGTTCCTGTTCAAATCTTAAACTTCTTTTCGGAGGCTGCCCGGCTCTCTGGGCCTTGCAATGGAAGATGGAATATGAACTATGACAGATGTTTTCACCTTCGTGAAGCAGGGGACATTAATGAAGTGCTTTTTAATGCAGGCTATCCCAGTGTTGATCCTGTGTTCGACACTGCATAGATGATTCTAAATCGCAGTTAAATTCCCACATAAGTTGCCTACTGATTTATTTGCTGAATAGAGGGATGTCCTTACTCATAAGAGAAGTGATACCTGAAGATCAGCTCAGGGTGTGGATTTGTGGTTTTGTTTTTGACTTTTACCCAAGTCCCAAACTTCTGAGGTCACCTTCCCTGTTACAGTCACTAGGTATTAAACCACATTTTCTTATTAATTTTTCACTTCCTAAAACTTGCTTTCCTTATATCTGAAATCCACCTTTTATTATATCCAATATTTCTTTCATTTACTGTTATAAATATTTGTGATGAACACCTAAGATTTGCACCATTCCACATAAACAACCAGTTGTTTTCGGCTCCTGAGATGAAATCCAGGAGCTACTTAAGTTTGAGTAGATTAAATTGTTAGTAAAGTGAGTAGTAAATTCGTCCAACACTGCTTTTTATTTTTGTAATTGGAATTATAAATAGCGTAGTGGTAAGAAACTGGACTCCCTAAACTAGATGTTACTGTGGCCACATCATTTAAGCTGTACGGACTCATCCACTTTATGATTTTTCAACTTGTAAAAACCAGTTGTGGATGTAAAACGAAGTCTCACTAATACTTATAATAGGGCTGGCACATAAAAAAGGATTCCATAATGACAGCTCCAGATCATATCCTGTTGATTAGAAAAGACATCTCTTTTACCCTTTATCATCTCTGTAATGACTGCATCTTACAGTGGATACATTTTAAAACCACTGTGGCCAAGCAGCAGTTGTAACATTGCTGTCATTGGTAGTACCTGTGAATTTTGTTGTTATTCCTGATGGCATGAGTGATCCCATGATTATTTCTGCCCAAAGCAAGCAAACAAAAACAACCAAGGACCATTTGAGGAAGGAAAATAAACTCTTCCTCAATTGCGTGCTTAAACTTTTCATTGACATCACTGGCACCATTAAGACTACAACAGAATGAAAACTTAGAGATGGGAACCAGTATCCTGAAAGAAAACCTTGGAGACAGCAGGGGAGTACTTCTTTAAAGAAGTCCTGCATCATCAACAGTTTTGGTGCCACAGAGATAATACTGTGTAGGAGAACACAAACATTGGTGAGTGTGTGTTAAGCAGTGACTTGAAAGATTTGGACTGTGAATGTAAAGAAGTTTTAGGAATACCTTCTCTTTTAATGTATGCAAAAGAATGTATTTCTTAAAAGCTGTGTAAATAGTCATACAAAGTTATTTCAATAAGCATACAATAAAAATTAGAGTTGATTAAAAAAACATTGTATTATAGTTTAATTTGCAACCATTTCTCTTTCTTTGGGACACATTTAGTGATGGTATATTTCACAGCCAGTGACATCTTAGATTTGGAGAAATACAGTATTACCATTACTGCAGGGCTTTCCCAGTAATGCTATGGAAGATCAGTAAGCAGTCATTGATTTTAAAACTCCTGTTTCTAATCACCCTAAAGCCTAATACATTAAAATAAGCAGCACTTTAAAAGTTGTAATTAAGACTTTCAATTTGGGGAAAAGCATTTAAAAACACACTAGATTTTCTCCATCCACAGAGTCTAATGTTCATATTTCCCCAGTCAGCAATCACAATGGCTTCATTTGTACCTCACTTTCAGCTTCTCTGGAGAACTGTGCCCTCTCTCTTTGAGGTCCTCCATCATCCCCCAAAACAGATATCATGTACACCACATAGTTTTAAGTTTTATCCAGACCATGCCAAATGAGGTAAGATTAATATATAATTTGCCTTCCTAGCAACATCCTGGTCATATTCTATGTGCTAACGAGTAACAGATCATTGTTATTGTTAATTTCAGGAAACAGAGAATGATAAGGTTTCTGTTGGCACCATTTCTCATCTGCTGTTTGTTCACCTTTATAGGTGGAACTCACTGTCCGAATACGAGTGCTTTGCAAGAGGTGCGCAGCTGTAACGAGCATCCCTGTACTGTGTATCACTGGCAGACTGGTCTGTGGGGCCAGTGCATTGAGGACACCTCGGTATCCACCTTCAACACAACAGCAGCTTGGAACAGGGAGGCCTCTTGCTCTGTTGGCATGCAGACAAGAAAAGTCATCTGTGTGCGGGTCAATGTGGGCCAAGTGGGACCCAAAAAGTAAGGGCTTTGGAATGTCAGCAGTAAATCCTGTGGCCATCCATGCAGGGGATTGGCTCAGGCTTCACTTGCTTCATGAAATGGAACATTTTGATGTTTGTCATACCTGTCCTCAAGAGTAAGATTTGTTTGTTTTGAATGTCAGCCACTGATAAAGTTATAACAGCTTCAGAGTCCTGTGTGTGGGATCCATAAATTCTGTGGAAACCTTTCTGTGTGATACCTACTTTCAGTTTTATAGTAGCACTTTCTGCTTTTATTAAGCTAGTGAGGCAATGAAAGAAGTGCTTGCTCTAGGCCTGGCTGATCAATAATGACAGTATACGAAGTCCTAACAGTGTAGGTCATCCATGACCTCCTATATACCCGTAAGCTGCAGAGACTGACAATCTAGTTTAATTGAGCAGTAACCTTCTATGATCTGCCTTTCGTTTCCCCTAGAAAATATTATATCAAAAATACTGAGGCTGAACTTATTACATCTTTCGATCGTTAAATGAATAAGCTATTTACATCCAAGAGAGAGCCTTGGGATAGGATGAGTGTTACGATAAGTAGAAAAACCATCAGTTTCTTACTGTGGTTCTTACAAATAGTGTAATAACAGGGCAAACAGTTTGCTAGAGGGGTGGACAAAGAACTAAAGAGCTGGCATATTGTATGTGCCTTGTGAGAAATATAAACAAAAACAAATTATGACAAAGCTATCATTCTTAGAGAAAATTAATAAATCAATTCTAAAAATATAATCCTTTCAGGGGGAAAGTCTTATTTACCTTTTGAGATTTAGACAGCACACATCTTTTAAAATTCAAATTATCTTAGCCTTATAAAACATTGGAAGTAAACCCAGTCAAGTTTGCTTTGGTATACAAATGGCCTCATAATTTCCAAATAGTTGGCCAACTGCTTAAATATTATGTGTGATCATAAGCATCCTACTTAGCAGATTATGGCCTCAGTTGTCAGAGTTTATTGAAAGAATTTAATGGGGGGAAAATAGTAGTAACATAAGCACTTAATAAATCTTAGAAATTATTTTCTTTTAAAATTTGAGCTACTTAGTGTTTGAGGGAAATGATAATAATGTACCTGATGTATGAAAATCCCCAAGGGATTTGTAAGAATCCCATTATGAGTTGTTTTTACCTGGCCAGCATTCCACATATGAGGGATATTTTGCCCCATACTTTGTTTATATAGTTTGAAATTAGGAAACATATTAGAAAACATACGGCAAAAAGAGTTGACCAAATGGAAAACTATTCAGATGCTTAATAGGTAGCCCCAAACCAATATTTAAATAGAAATAATGCTAAAGTTGTGATGAATCTAACGAAGAAAATTAATGTGCAGTGTATTAAAATTCAGTAGCAGTAACAGCGGGAGCAGAAATCCAAAGTCCTGGAGGATTCTGGGTCCTCCTGGGACAAGCACAGATGTGGAAATATTCACTGCAAAGGGTTCTCACCTGACCAACCTATCATGGCACAGGATAGAGGGTTATTGTGCTGAGCTTCTACGAGTAAGCTCACTTTTTTCCTCTTTTATAGTTAATTACCTTTCAAATGTTGCTATTGATGTTTTCCTCACTTATGCAAACTACAAAATATTTTGCTGAGCAATGGATGTTCCTGTGTGCAAGCAAACGTGTGAAAAAGCCAGCTGGATTGATGTCATTAAATCATTCAGTAAGCAGGGTACCCTGAAGCCCCGTGTCAGGCCACCACAATAATCCATTAAGAATGTGCTTTGCCCTTGCAGCCTTTATGCAGTGACCTGGATACATGGATAGATTTGTTAAGTCAAATGGATTTACTTTGCCCTTAAAGTTCTGAAAAAGTAAGCAAATCCTATAAATTCCAAAGAAAATGTTACCGCCCTGATGCCTAAATGCTAGGTTCAATTCCACGAATGCTTTTCAGCGCTAGGCATTTGAAACAGAAATGCAAATAGAAACCTTGCTTTAAACTCCTCTTAATAAAACAGATTACTGTGCAATGGTAAAATCAATGTTATTGATCTTATCTATCCTGCGAGTAACAAACTTCAGCTCCTATCACATCTGTTTAATTTGACCTTGAATAAGATTTGGGGGGAAATCAATTCCTTGATTTAAACCACAAAGACTAAATGCAAACAGTACAAAGGGAAGAGAAGCCTGTTGACCGAACCAATTGCCTCGCCAAAGGAAGTCTGAATTTATTTTATGGGATGGAATCTAGGTTGTATAATTTGCCTTTGTGAGTTCATTGAATGGCTTTGTTGTTGGTAATTTTGTTCTCAACAGTGAGCCAAGTATCTTGCTGTGGATATTTCTAAGCTAAAACAAAATTTTGGAGGTTGTCAGTGATAACATTATAAATGTCACTGATTTTCAGGGCTAAAATTTGAAGAGCATGCAATTGAGTAATGCTCTCTCATGGTTTAAGTTATAAAATTGCCTCATTGATAAAGTGTGCTTCCCATCATAATTACTAATCAATAATTTCATACTTCCGAAGAATGAACTGGATTATATGTGGGGTTTTGCTATATATAATATTTCCTGGTTAAGAGTAAAGGTTAAATGATAATTCTAGTGCTTTATAGTTTCAATTGTAACGATACTTTAAATTCTGTGATTCACAGCTAAATTTCTTTGTCATACACTGACTTTGAGTAGAAATAGTAATTGGGAGAACATGAGCTTATTCTTAACATAATCTAGGGAGACTTATTTCTTTTTGAAATGCTGGATACAGTATGTTATTTAAATTCCCTGCCAAATAAACCCTAATGTTATAGAGTGAGAGAGCAAAACATGTATCTATATAATTGAATAGAACATAATATTTATGTATGAGATAGAACATGTAGACAAATGATTATAATACAAGGTACCTAAAATGAAGCATCAGCAAGGTGCTATAAAGAAATTATGGGAAAGAGATTAATGATGTTGTTTTTTTCACTCATAGTTCTGTTCTGAAAACCTGATTAACTTACTTGTTAAAACACAATTTATCTTGACCTACAAAAAATTTTGGCTTCTCCCATGGGTAATAGTTTTAAATCCCATATTTCACTAATTTCCCAAGTTATTTCATCAACAGTTTCACTGGTTGTTTGGTTTATTTCTTCGGTGCCTCTTAGTTTATTTGTTAATGATTTATATGACCTCAAAAGAGTATTTCCTGAGTGTTACATTTAGTTACATGAATTATGTTATCATGTTCTGTTGTCCTAATATACATCTTTTTCTAATGTTAATGCTCATGGCCAACATTTGACTACTAGCAATAGTAGAATCAGATTATAAAGATGCAGTATACCATAAACAAGATAGTATATTTAAAACTTATATATCAGCTCCCTAAAATTATCTTTAAGGAGTGAAAACCTTATACAACATAAGACATTTCAGTGTTTTGTCATTATGTTTCTCTTGCGCTCCTCATAAATAATATATTTTTGCTCTATTTTTTAATAATAATTTGGTTAATTTTACCATAATTTATGTCAAGAACACAGTGTTTTATTTTTCTTTAAATTACTGATGGACTATTTTTGTTTTATTTATATTTACTTTTTGTTCCAAGAAATACTATAACTTATAAAAATATCTGAAGTTTGTTTTTATTCTTCATCTGAGGACATGCTTTTATTGATTTTAGAGCAGAAGGGAAAGGGAGACAGAGAGAAACACTGATGTGAGAGTGAAGCATTGATCAGTTGCCTCCCACATGCACCTGGACAGGGGATTGAACCACAACCTGGGTGCGTGCCCTGACCAGGAATCGAACCTGTGACTTTTCCATATACCAGATGACGCTCCAACCAACTGAGCCACTCCAGCCAGGCAAAACTATTTAAGATATTAAAATTTTCATAATTTGAAACTAGGAATGTAATGGGAGAAAATATATTAAGTGAAACTAGGAATAAAGTAACAATTGCTTATCATAATGACTTATACATTTTCATTATTTTATTATTTATTATGAAATATATAGCCATAAATACAACTTTGTTTTTAGCATGTACTGGATATAAAATATATTCCATTATAAATTTGTTATGCTGTACATATTTTGTAAAAGTTGCAGAATAACCTGAAAATTTATAATCTTCAGTAAGCCCATTTAGTTATACAAAGATGTAGATTTGTGTCCTTAAGTTGGTAATTTTAATCTCTACAAAATTTTTTAAAAGCATGTAAGAAAACACAGAGTTATTACTGGGCAGATTATTATAAGGGAATAAGGTATAATTATTACATTCTGTCCTAGGTAGCCCAATTATAATTATTAAAATCACACATCCTGTTTTAAGAAGCTGTATTGAGATCCAGTTTGGAAGAATGTAGCTGTAAAGTTCTTGTCAAAAGCAAAGCTCCTGAAAGTTAAATAACACAGGCTGGTGACTATTTAGCAATTTTAGCAATGAAAATTCTAACCATATTGAATTACCTGGTTTTCGGGATTACTAAGAGGCCTAGTCATTCCCCTTTGCGTGTTTTCCTAGGTGTCCTGAAAGCCTTCGGCCTGAAACAGTGAGGCCCTGCCTGCTTCCTTGCAGGAAGGACTGCGTCATGACCCCATACAGCGACTGGACATCCTGCCCTTCCTCGTGTAAAGAAGGTAATGACCTGCAGGGTTCCCGAAACTGTTCCCCTGGAAAACCACTCACCAGCACGTCTGTGCTCTGGCTGAGCCAAGTTTGTGATTCTCACGTGGGGCTCTGTAATCCTGGTTTGCCATGAATGCCACACAATTTTGGTTTCCTTGTAGAAAATAATAGACCTTGAGAGTATCAAACGAATGAGTTCTATGCCAAAACTGACTCAAAACTTTACAATGTAAGTCAAAGTGAGAGGATTCTAGGTATTATATTAACAGTGTTTTCTTTAACATTAGTTTTAAAAGACTGTATAGTGGCCTCATGTATTTCAAAAAGAGTGGGCAGTGATCTTGTCAATACTCATAGCTTCCAACCTACTTAATAGCGAGAAATAGCCCTGGCATCAGGTAGACTCACTGCAGATTCAGTTATGCATCCCAAGGATGGAATAAAGGAAAGAAAAATGGTCAGATTCTTCCTCTGGCCAGGAGGCATTTACAAGGTGCAATTTGTTCTCATTTCGTTTTTGTTTCCCCCTTTTATTACTCACAGACAAAGACTCTTTAATATCTTTAATATCATGGCAGATACTTTGATAATTCTTTACCCTGGAGGTTAGGGTTCTTTCTCATTGCTGCTAAAAGATAGCAACATCCTCCAGGTGACTTATGCACTGATTGAACAAATTTTCTCTTATGGTCACAAATGTCACTGTCTCCTTCCTATCTTCTGTTTTACTCTCCCAACAGAGTTTTTTTTTAAATTCCGTTTGTGGTTTTATTTATTTTTTATTCTTAACTCTTACTAGAGGTATTTTAAGAATCAACTTCTAGTTTAATATATGTTTTAAGTTACCAAAAACTATTTAAATCCTAAGATATTATATGAGATTATATATTTAATATCGGATTATTTTACAGCATAATTGTAATTTTATATAGTTGAAACTTTTTTTTTAAATATATCTTTATTGATTTCAGAGAGAGGAAGAGAGAGGGAGAGAGAGATAAAAACATCAATGATGAGAGAATCATTGATCAGGTGCCTCCTGCACGCCTCCGACGGGGTCTCGAGCCCACAACCCGGGCATGTGCCCTGACCAGGATCCTAGGTTGACTCTCAACCGCTGAGCCATGCCTGGCCAGGAAATATAGTTGAAACTTTTTCTACTTTAAGTACCATGGAATTATCAAACAAAATTAAACTACAAAGTGACTATGAATAGAAATTTTTTATTTTAAAAGTTTTTTAAGGTATCTAAAAAGCTTTGGGGGCAAAAGGAATTGGTATTAACTTTTTAAAAAAATGCTAATTGCATTAACATTACTAATAAAGCAATGTCATTTTTCTGACATTTTTTTCTAGTTTTCTTCTATTGTCCCCTTATTTTCTTAAAACCTAAACATATGATATACTTTGGCTTGGTCATTGCACTTTCTAATAGGTTAATATTTCTATGGTAATGTCGGTTATTCATCATTACAATCAAAAAGGTTATTTATTACACAAAATTCATATGTTTGGAAATTTTATTCTTGATAATTTTATACTTGATGTTTTGTGTTAGCATGATAATAAGGTCACTTACTAATAATTCCAAAACATACGCGGTTACATTTATAACCCTTTGGTTAATAATCTAACACAAATTAACATTTTAAGTGAAGTTTTTGAAAGTGGGGAAAAAACTTTGCTTTCCTTACATTGGGTATTTCCTCGTATTCAGTAAAGTATTTAAAATAAAACTTGACTTGGTCTAAAGTATTTCAAGGAAATAAAAAAAAAAAAGTTAAAAAAAATGATTTCATTAAATTGATTCTCAGATAATCACTCATAAAAATGAGGAACCAGGTAAAATTTTCTCATTTCTTTAGACTTTCATTTGAAAATAATTTGGAATATTGGATTGCATCCAGGAATTAGGAACCAGTTAGTAGCCTATAAATTTTCTTCTGTAAGTTCTTGAAAATGCAGTTGTGGTCTTATTATGCATAATATATGTCTAGGAAGGAAAGAAGGTAATAGTTGTAACTTACTCATAAAAAATTGTAATGGAAAATTAAATAACATGATTTTTAATTTTATCTCTGCTAATGATTTTTATAGTACTAAAAATGTGATTTGCTTTTCTGTTTGACCATCTTTAAAATTTTTAAAAATTTATGTGACAAACTGTGATAAGTTATATAAGGCACTTTAAAAAAAATTTTAGCAGGTAGATGAGGGAACAAATATATTGTGAATGCTATGCATGTGTTAATTAAATTCTCATTCGTACTATATGAATAAATACTTACTGACTTTTTTATTTATTGATTCCTATATATTACTTGCTCATTGATGGCCCTGTAGAAAAGACACAGTCCCTGACTTTAACGAAGCTTTTGATCTCATTTAAAATATAGAATTCTTCGTCCTGGTCAGTGTGGCTCAGCTGGTTGGATGGTTTGGTGTATGGTTGGTGTACCATACACCAAAAGGTAGTGGGTTCGATTTCGATCAGGGCACATACCCAGGTTTCGGGTTCATCCCCAGTTGGGGCACATGCTGGTGGTAGTGGGGAGAGGTGGCAATCAATTGATGCTTCTCTCTCACATCCATGTTTCTCTCTCCCCCTTCCTCTCTCTAAAATCAATAAAAAATATATAGAATTCTTCTACATAAATCATATAATGTAGGATTTACATGATTCAGTAACAAGATTTAGCAGTAAAATAGAAAGAACTCCAAGGAAGGAAAGGGAAAAAGCACTGTGGGAGCAAAAGCATCAGGAAAAGTCTTTAAAGGAACACAAGGAAGAGGCATTGTTCAAGAAGAGAGTGGGAACCAGCCAGCTGGAGTTCAGAGCATGTGAAGGAAAGTTGAGATGTGAAATTGGGAAGGAGAATGGAAGTGGTTATAGAAGGCCTAATTAGACTTATATGTAGAGGGACACAATTTTTAGTTTTTGAATATAGAAATGAGTAATGGGTTTTATGGTATAATGCAATGAATGGATTTTGAAATCAGCAAACCTGGTTTAGACACCCACCTTGGCCACTTAGCAGTCAAGTGATCTTAGACAAGATACCTAAGCTCTCCAAGCCTTGGTTATAACATCTATGAGTCACTCTATGGTGCAAATGAAATAGTGTATAATAAAGTGCTCTATGCTTTGTGATCCATGGTTCATTTGACATATTAGTTACTGTCTAGTCTATAGTGATAAGTTCCTGTAGTAAAAGCATTAGACACTACATATGGTCAGTATGTAGTAAATGTTTTCATTTGACATGCTGAAAGCAATCTTTCTTAGAAGTTTAATTATGTATCAGTTTGAGAGAAGTATTTAGATGATAAGGAAAAATATATTAATATAAATTTCTGATTATTGTTTATTGACGATATTCTGGTAGATTTATTGGTAAATTGGTTTTCAATGATTCATATCACATATTATTTTTAAAAACCCTTAACTTTTTCATTCTATAAAAATATTTCAAGTAACTAAAATGTGCCAGGCACATTCTAAATATAAAGGCTATAGCAGTAAACAAAGAAACCAATGTTCCTGCTCTCAGGAAGCTTACATTCTGGTGCTTCAATGCAGTTAAGGCATTTAATTATTCTAATTTCTTTGAGTATGAAAGGTCAAGAGGAGGGTGCAGGGGATTTGAGAAAAGAGAAGAAGATGTGACATCCTTTTGGAGAGTGCAAAGGTAGGCAAGCTAATAACGTGTAGTAGAATTTCTAGGCAACTAGTGCCCATTTAGTCATGTCTTTAAAAAGGGCATCCTAAACACAATTGCCAGTGTTTCTCCAGCCATGTTCATCTTCAGTTGACTGAGTGCAGGAAAAGTATACGAAAATAATTGGTTTTGATTAAGATTGGGACTTTTCCAGGATAGTACAAGAAAGGGAGAGAGGAACAGGAAGTCAAAGATGTTTTCAAGGGAGTACTTCCAATAATAATGGAGTGTGGAATCTAGGTAGGGTTGGAATGGAACTAAGGTCATGAAAGGGATGATAGATACTGGAAAAGTGATGCGGGAATTGGGTTGGCCATTTTAATTGAGTTTGAAAAATTTTAGTAAAATGAGAACTAAAGTAAGTGACTGCAAGGTTAGGAGGAGTGACCAGAAAGTAAAATATATGAAGATGAGTGTGCAGGTACCGATGATAATGATAACATCAAAGGGTGAACAGAAGAGCTAGTAACTGATGTGAGCTGCAGGAAGAGGTCATTGGAGGTGAGGAAGTTCAGTAATTCAGAGTAAAGTGCCCTGGATACAATAATCAGATGGAGCCACCAAAGAGGTGACAGAGCCAGAGAAAAGATCACAGTAAAGGACATTCTAAAGTCATTAATTAATGAAGCATTGGTAGATGACTGCTACAAAGTAGATAGCTAATGATAAAGCTGACGACAGGAGCTAAAGAGGAGTTGGAGATTTTTAAAGGTAAAAGGAGAAAAAAAGACTGGGAAATGGCTAGGTAGAGTCAGCTTCCACTGCAAAGAGTGTGAAGGAAACTTTCTAAGAGAGAGATGGGAAAACATGAGATCCAGTGGGTGCGGTGGTGGAAGGGTTAGAGGATGGGAAACAATGAGGAACTGAAAATCGGGGTATGGATGTAGATAGTGTTGTGGGTCCAGGTGACGATGGAAGATATTTGGGGGTGGGAGTGTGGGGAGAAGGGTGCTAGTTTCTTGTGGGGAGTAACTGGCCTGTGAGATATAATGGGTTTTACTTGCCATAGTCTCTTGGGGGTGGGCAGGTAGCTTCTCTAAATTAAAGTGCCACTATGATACTGTTCTCCCCTGGGGATCCTAGGGTGTTGGTGACCAGGAGTACAAGAATGCCGGCTCGGAAAACTGCTGTCCTGTGAGCTAGGGACTCTCTGAAAGGCAGGGCTGTGTTTGGTTGAGTGCCGGTCATCTCACCAAGAGCAGGAGATCAGCCCTGCCTGTTCTCTTTGGCAGCTCTATGTTGATTGAGTCTCCTATGATGAAAGGCTTTCAGAAACCCTAAATCTAGGCACTAGACTCTTTTAAGTGTAACTATGAGTACTGAGGAAATAAAGACTAGGGGGTAGAAGAGGGATTGCTGTTGGACAACAGTGCCAAGATGCTTTGTGCTCCTGGAGAAGCCTCCTTCGTTTTGCCTGTAACTAAGAATAGGATACAATGGTGTTATAGAAAACCAGCCCTTTGTTGTAAGGAAAATAAAGCGATGATATGTGGTTAGGTTTTCATTATTTTGTATGAAATGGGAATGGTCCAAGTTTCATTGAAATTACACTGACTTTCGCACACAATTAAAAATGCAAAACAAAGTTGAATGTTCAAGGATAGATAACAGCAAAGAAAATTAATTCAAGGATGGGATGGTTCTTCTAAATTTAATTCTGCAGGTGAAGTCTAAAGTTTATAAGAGTTTTGAATTAATGAAAGTGTGGGGCTAACCTCCTTTAAAAAAAATCATTTAAAGAGGAAAAATTACTCTTTAGTATTGTGGAAAATGGAACAGAATAGCTTAGCATCCCAGCAAAGAACAAAAATGAGTTATTCGAAATGTTATTCAGCCCTCTCTCAAGATAACGTCCTGAAAAACCAATGCCTATAAAGATCAGTACTGAACAGAGTAGTTTAATCCTTCAACCAGTGCACTTGTTAACTGTTTTTCAAATTTTCATAAATTTTACAAAGGGTGTTTTTTTTAAAAAAGGAAACACTTATGCATATAAATTATTTGTAACTCTAATCTTTAAAAAAAAACAATACTTTTGACCAAATAATACATTTAGCTGCTCAAATTCTATTCACTCCCTTTTCACACTATATTGAGAGCTAGAAGGGATATTGCAGAGGCATCTATTCTACCTTGATGCCCTTAAGCAATACTATCCTAGAATTACCCCAAAGATAGGAAAAATACCTTTACATTTTGCTTCTTGCATGAAACATTTCTTTTCCAATTTCCTGTCGCTATGCTCCTCCAGCCTGCTATTCCTCCCACATCCAGTTTAACACACCTTAGTTTTGCCTGCCCATTAAATCCTTCCACCAAGTAATGTCTTTAGTGAAATTTATCTTGAATGTCTTAAGGTATCTGAAAAATGCTGTAACTGTGTGAGGTGTTACATTCCCTCTGAATCTATGGGCCCCATTATCACATAATTGTTTTCTGAATATACAGTCCTTTTTTCCCCTATTCCTTTCCTGGATGAGTATTTTCAATTATAATCACCACATGAATAGTCCTTTATTTTTCTCATGCACATTATTTCCAATGGACAGAATGATACCTTATTTTTTATTGATCCTCAACGCACAGGCTTAGTTCCCAGGTTTTTACTGCTATAAGGAAATGGATTAAAATAAATAGAAGATGTTAATAAGCCAGTTAAGAAGAAATGAAATAAATGTGTTTGCTCACCTCACTCATCAAATATTTATTAAGTCTTTACTACGTGTGACTATTATTCTAGGTGCTAAAACACAAAAGATAAATGGAAACTATAGATGTATATTAACCACATACAATAAATTGGTGTAAGTCATACAGGATATTATGAAGGTTATGAAATTCCAGTTTGCCCACTCAAATTGTTCGTGAGCAACCTTTTCAAGTGCACCGTAGCTCTCCCTTTGTCTGTGCTTTGATTCAAGAGCTCTGTAACCTGGGTGAGCTCTACAATCTGTTTCTTCGAGTGTACAAGTAATTTCTTCACTGAGATCTGAGAAGAAGTGAGCCTCTAAGTGGGTAGGAATATGGATGTCATGACACTTCCTGGGTAACTCCATTAAACTTCTTCTCTAGGTGTCATGGCTTTGAAATGTTTCACTTGAATCAGGTCACAGTCTGTATCCCGTGGGCCGCACCAGGTTAAGGCATTTGAACTCTTTATAGAAATAAATGGATTGCCAAGGTGGAGCCAATTGTGAGAGTTATCATAGTCTTATATATTAAATACAAACTTGTGCAGATGGTGTTGAGAAGGCACTAGCATATTTCAGAGCGGGACATTAGGTGGCTTTTTGCTTTCAAGTCAATAAACAAAGTAGAAATGAAACACTAACATTTGATGGCTGCCTCCCAAATCTGAACAGCCCTACCTATGTACCAGGTGACATTTACATAGTTAAGGACCCAAAGCTTCAGTCTGTAAGGTGCCACTGATGCTGAACTCACAGTCACCTGCAGTCTCTGGATCCCTTGTTCCCAATTCCATGTCTGTTGTCTACCTGCCGTTTGAGAGGGTTGAAGAGTGATTGACACCCTGGGAAGCAAAGACCTGCTCCTCTGTCGTCTTTTCATCTTTTCCCTATTAAAAAACAAACACCTCCTCCCTTCCCCCAAAGCTAAACAAATGATAAGAATGGCCATTTAGTGTGTTTACTCTTTTTAAAAGGTTAATGACAGATCATGAACAAAAGAAAAAAATAATAGAAAGTGTAAAAGAAGAATGGAGTCAAGTAGTAAATGAGGGAAGAAGAGAAAGATTATTCTATCAAATCAGAGGTAAGGTAAGCTCCTGCAAGTGAGAAGAAAATTAGCTCTGAGATTCTGGTGAGCAAAGCAAAAAATAGAAGCACAGTGGATTCTTAAGTGATTGTCAGGGGAAACAAAGTTTTTCCTAGCTCTAAATTATTAGAGGAATTTATCACCTGAGCCTTAAAAATAGGAGTCATTGGATAATAAAATGGATAGAGGTTGCAGGAGCAATTTTATAAAAAGTCCTATTGGCATTTCTTAGATCTTCCCTAGATAAACGATATTTAACATGTAGAAGCTGAAGCTAGCATTCAGACTACTACTGTTAAACTAAAAACATCCATGACAGTATTTTCAAATACTTTAGTTCTCTGCTACTCACTACCTCCAGTCCCTAATTCCCCATTCCATTACCTCTAGTAGTCCAATTATTCACTAATATAGTTAATACAACCATTAATAGTACAGGTTTCCCCCACAATGGGAATAATCCTAAAAAGTCACATGTGAACCCTAGAATCTGAAATTGGGACAAGGCATACAAGGTCGTCTATTCTTGTAGATAGATCTTAAACCTGGGTGTTCATCACAATTCCCTGGCAAGCTTTGTAAACTTCAAGCCCGGCTCCCAAAAATTCTGATTTAGCAACTCAGGGTATAGGTGGAGATATATTTTTGTTTTTGTCTTTTTAAAGAAATTATCCTATGCAGCCAGGCATTTGGGAACCACTAATCTGATCCATTCTCTCGTCCAACACAGGAATCTCCAATCCACATTGCTGGGAGTCAGGTGCCCAGACCATGTTGAGGGACACCTTAACTTCATGAGAAAAGATGTTTCATTATTGGAAAGTTCTAATTGTCCAATCATATTTTTCTGCTAACATAATAACTTTAAGAATGTTTCATTTCATTTCTGGTTAAACTTTCATTGTTCGGGCCTGCTAACCCTTCTAAATTTCTCTGTTCCTGTAGTCTCCATATTAAGTATTTAATGATCTTGCAAAAAAATTTAAATGCATCGCAGGAACTCCATTAAAACAGTTCTTTAGGGAATTCTTTTATGAGTGAAACTGTGCCATGCGGCTGTTCATCCCTAAAGTGTATTTATTATAAGTTCGAGTATTTTTTTATTAAAGTTGGCAAGTCTTATTATACATGATCTGTTTCTAATATTAAAAAATTTTGAACATCTTTATATCAATAATGCTGTCAAGTTGATCTCTTCATTGTAGATAAATCTTATTTCCTTTAGTTTTTTAAATTGGGAGTTATTTACTTAGAGTAATTATTGCTATTTCGAATGCTTCTCTAAAAAGTCTGCCTTTAGGAAATGACTTTCATTTCACTACTTACAGCCCCGATGTTAAAATGTGACCTGAATTGAAGATCTTAGACTGTTTAACATGAATAATAAATGACTAGAATAATTTATGAGTTATGCATTTCAAATTAAGTGGATAACAAAGAAATAAAATTTCACATTAAAACCTGGAATATATTCTCCCAAGAAGGATTCATTACATGTGTATGAGACCCGTGTGGTGAACAGGGCTATGCGAAATGGCATGAAAATAAACTTAAGGTAGAGGAAAATAAATTAATTGGAGCTGTCATATTTCTCAAGGGGAAAGGAACATACAAAAGAGCAATTACTTTGCGACTGTGTGTTAGGAAGCCTGGTTGACTATGGAACTGTTTTATTCATTCTTCACATTTTTAAATATCAACTGATCAGGTTTTCAATGTAAGCGGTCTTGGGGAGAGTTTAGGAAATGATTAGACTAGATGCGGCCTCTCATGCAGGGATGTCAGAGCCTGTGTAGCTGGAGACAATGTCCTTTCTTCACACGGGATGGTGTTCGGAGGTTTCTTTTCTCAGAGCTTAAAAAGCTGCCTCGTTCCAGGGAATTCCGGAGCCAAGAAGCAGTCTCGGCACCGCGTCATCCTGCAGCTGCCAGCCAACGGGGGCAGGGACTGCGCAGACCCCCTCTACGAGGAGAAGGCCTGCGAGGCCCCGCCAGTGTGCCAGAGCTACAGGTAACGCGTGAAAGAGAAAGCATGTGACCGATACACTGAGCAAAATACTTCAAACCCGCCCGGCCGGGTGTGGCTCACGGATGAGCATCGACTCAGGATCCAGGCGACCGGGGTTTGATTCCCGGTCAGGGCACGTGCCCGGGTTGCGGACTCGATCCCCAGTCAGGGCCCTGCAGGAGGCAGCCAACCAATGACTCTCTCATCATTGATGTTTATCTCTCTCTCACCCTCCTTTCCTCTCTCTGAAATTAATAAAGATATATTAAAAAAAAAAAATACTTCAAGTCCAACCCCATCTGCAGGCTCAGTGGAGTTTGGGATGTTTATAGCTCTATGTGCCATCTCCTACTTTTTTAAAAGAGCTGCTCTCCTACTGAAATGATCTCTAGAGAGACAATTACTTGTATAAATTTCCACACTCTATTATTAGCTCCAGGAGTTAGGAAAAAATTATTATGTTGATGTGAACTATAAGGAATGCAGAGAAGTTGTTAATAATTATGAAACATATGTTTTAGGAAGCAATTTTTTTCACTTAGAGGAATAGCCTAAGCCTTCCCCCCTTGGCTCCTAAATGCTGGCATCCTTGCTCTCGAAATGACGTCTTTATCTCAATGATGCTAGTAAGATGTTCTATTCATCTTTGGCCACCTCAAAGAAAATTAAGGTTATTGAAGCTATATATCATCGTCTTATAATTATTAGAGAAGTATTTTCTCAGAACTATGAAAAGAGCTTGACACGGTATGTAATTGCAATCCTGACAACAAGTGAAATATTGTGGCATCCATTGATGGAATGTGTGATCACAAAATAGCAATTTAAGGTGACATTGATGGCAGATCTGCCATCTTAATTTATCTGCATTTAATTCTGACAAATAGTATAATTATGACAAATAGTATAATTGCATGTTTACACGGTGAACACTGACAACTATTAGACCAAATGCATTTATTTGACGGATTGGTTTTTGTAAAGAGTATTATAATTTCAGTTTCCGGGTTACCGCTATGATGCTAATCAAAAGAACACTGTACAAAAGGCTCATGACATGAATGCAGTTTTATAACTCGACTATAAAATAAACGTACCTCGATTAAACAGAATGCATCACTTCTGGTTCCATCTGGTACATCTAATCATTAAGATGGCTACACCTTCTCTGTAGAGTTTATTCTTATAGAACTTGCCCATGATGGACTCTGTCTCCACTGCCATAGAAAGTACTTTTATATTTAAGCTGCTTTTTTATAAAGTCTTGGAGATCTAAATTAAATTTAGATAGGACTGAGCATTGTCAAATAAACTTCTGTTTGCAGTGGTCAAAGCCCTGTTTCCATATCACCATATCTCTGATTTGCCTGGCATTTTTGCTTCCTCTCAGTAAAGTTTCTTTTCTTGTAGGTGGAAGACACACAAATGGCGCAGGTGCCAGTTAGTCCCTTGGAGCGTGCAACAGGACAGTCCTGGAGCACAGGAAGGCTGTGGGCCCGGACGACAGGCAAGAGGTTGGTAGCCTCATCCCACGGTTAATTTGCTTTTCATTTCTCTAACACCTCTCGCTTAACCACCAGCTTAATGAGTTTGTCGTTCGGATGCCAGGCTTAGCCAACAGAGCAGAGCAGCTGTGAATCTGCCTAGCGCTCATTCTACCTGGCACCAGAGCACGGAAACGTCTTTTCAAGGTGTCCTCTTTGTTCTTTGACATTAGCCTATAATTCCTCTGGCTGAATTTTTCCCTCATTGATATCTGGAAGATAATCAGACTAAGCTCTTGAGAGGGTTATGATATAGATCACAGACACTGCAGCTTCTTCTTCTTGTTAGCTTTTGGATCATGATAATTCCGTAACACTTTTGATTGTCACCTTAACAATCAACCAGATCCTACGTTCTTGCCCATCTGCATTATATAGGTGCATGCACATAATGTAATATAATTGGTTAACTTTCCCAGAAGTTCTCAGCAGTGACACTCCTAACATTGCCATGGCTATCCCCAATTCTCTTCAGATGCAGTACAGATTTTTAAAAGGCAGATTTATGTACTCGAAACCAGCCATATGTGGACTGCAATCTCTGTGCTGCTAGATAACATGGAATGCTGCAGAAATGAGGGATGGAAATGTTTCCAACTTGCCAATATTATTTGCTGGGGTATTATGAATAATACTTACATTCGAAGCTTTGGAACATGTTATTTATGCATGTAGTATAAATTCGGTCTTTAGAGAGTACACAATTGTTTTTACTCATGTTGACTTTTAACCTGTAGTTCCTATATACCTAAAATGTAGCTGAATATACACAATGGGATACACAGCCACCGCCTCTCTTTGGTTCATAAATGCAGAATAGAATTCCAAAGCTTCTGTTGATGTGACCTGGAGCCCTTCTTTTCTTTGAGATGAGAAGATTTCTTTCCTAATCTGAAAAAAAACAGCTTTTTTTTTTTTTTTTTTTGCAAAAATCTTCTATCTTTATAATCATCATTTTAGAAGTCTTTATTTGAAACATAAAATTTGATTTACAAATAATATTAACTACCTAGGGATTTTTAGGATTTTATTTTATATGCTTAATTTTCATTATGTATCTTCCATCATCAGCTTTAGCTAAAAAAACAACTATCTCCTTTTACAGTTATAGGGACTTAGGTATCTAGAATTGAAAGTCATTCCCCCCATTTCAAACTATTCATCGAGAAATTGAGTGATGCGACAGCTTCTCACCAGCCCTACTAATTCCTCCTTGCATCAAGCGTACATCTGCGTGCAACTTGGGCCCTACTTGGAGTTTATAATGAAAACGGGTATGAGTTTGTGAGTCAGGAAACACAAGTTTCAGTCCTTGTTGTGTCACTAATACAGTGTGAGCCTTAATCATTACTTCACCTTTCTGGGTCTCAGTTTACTTAGTTGAAAAAAAGAAAGAAGAGAAAAGAGGGGAGGGGAGGGGAGGGGATCTATTTAGTTCATCAGATTCTTTTGTTCATTAGCTTCTTCTTAAAGAAGACTCTTCAACTTTTCCTGTAGTGCTGGTCTGGTGGTGATGAACTCCTTTAGCTTTTCCTTGTCTGAGAAGCTCTTTATCTGACCTTCAGTTCTAAATGATAGCTTTGCTGAGAGAGCAATCTTGGTTGTAGTTCCATGTTTTTCATCACATTGAATATTTCTTGCCCCTCCCTTCTGGCCTACAAGGTTTCTGTTAAGAAATCAGCTGACAGTCGTATGGGTGCTCCCTTGTAGGTAGTTAATTGCTTTTCTCTTGCTGCTTTTAAGATTCTCTCTTTGTCTTTAACCTTTGGCATTTTAATGATGATGTGTCTTGTTGTGGGCCTCTTTGGGTTCCTCTTGTTTGGGACCCTCTGTGCTTCCTGGACAGGTAGGGGAAGTTTTCTGTAATTATTTTTTCAAATAGGTTTTCAATTTCTTGCTCTCATTCTTCCCCTTCTGGCACCCCAATAATACGAATGTTGGGTGCTTGAAGTTGTCCCAGAGGCTCCTTATACTATCTTCATATTTCTGGATTCTTTTTTCTTTTTGCTCTTCTGGTTGGGTGCTTTTTGTTTCCTCATGTTCCAAATTGCTGATTTGAATCTCAGTGTCCTCTACTCTACTGTTGATTCCCTGTAAATCATTCTTCATTTCAGTTCAGTAGCCTTCATTTCAAATTGGTATTTTATTATGTCATTGATTTTCTCAGTTATTTCCCTAATAGTCTGCTTAAATATCCTTATAAACAAAATTCTGAACTCTCTATCTGTTAGCTTGCTTGGATCTATTTCATTTAGTTCCTCTTCTAGAGATTTCTTCTGTTCTTTCCTTTGTGACATGTTTCTTTGCCTCCACATTTTGGCTACTTCCAGGTGTTTGTTTCTATTTATTAGGCAGAGCTGCTATGTCTCCTGGAATTTGTAGAGTGGCTTTGTGTAGTAGGTGTCCTGTAGGGTCCAGTGGCTCAGCCTCCCCAGTCCCCTGAGCTGGGCCTTCTAGGTGCTCCCCTGTGTGGGCTGTGTGCACTGTCCTGTTGTAGTTGAGCCTTGGTTGCTGTTGGCATCAGTGGGAGGAATTGACCTCCAGGCCAATTGGCTGTGAGGACCAACTGCAACTACAGCCAAAGAGCTGCTGTGCTGGAGACACCCCTATGGAGCAGGATTTACTTCAATGGCGCTTTGGTGTTCACCAAGTGCGCCCCTTGAGTGTGTCACTCGTGGATGTGGTAGGGTTGTAATCCAGCGTGGTCGAGTCTCACCACCAGGTGCACTGTCTCTGGGGCCTCCCTGGAGGTGCAAAGTCAGCTTGTGCCAGAGCCTTGCCCAGGGCCACCCAGCATGAGCTACTCAGCAAACTGTAATTGGCTGCTACTTGTGCTGGGCTTGGAGATGCCCAGGAGAGGCCAAGCTATGAGCCAGTGCAGCTGCGGCTAGTGCCAGGCCTGGGCCACTTATCAAGCCGTATGGGGCCCGCTGCTGCTTGTTTGAGAGATTTTAGGAAAGTCCTAAGCATGAGGCTCGAGAGGCCACTTGCACAGAAAAGCCCCTGGAAATGGCCTGGAGGAGCTGCAGGTGGGGGGGCGGGGCCTCGGGAATCACGGGGCGGGGCCAAAGGTGTGAGTCAGGTGCTGGCGATTCAAACATGGCGCCTGCCTGCCGGCTGTGTGCGGGGAGGACTCGCCAAAGGAGCCACGGCCTCCGCCAGCCCTTCTGCCTGGGAGGAAGCCGCCCTCCGCCTCTCGCCCGGATCTCAGGCAGGTTAGTTCCTCCCCGAGTGTCCCGGGTCCTTTCAGGCTGCTGCCCGGCGCTGGGCTCAGAGGGAGCGTCCGAGTGAGTCCGTGCCGGGCCCTTTAGAGGAGCTGCTGGGGCTCCCGCAGCCTCCGCGACCCTCAGCCACAGTCCCCGCTGGCTTCACAGCCCGAGGTTGTGGGGATGTCTCTTCCCGGCCTGGAGCCCTGGGCTGGGGGCCTGCTGTGGGGCTGGGACCCCTCGCTCCTCTGGGAAACCCCCACCGCCGAGACATCCTCCCTGGTGTACCCCACGGCACCGCGTCTCTGCTATTCAGCCCCTACCCGCCCGCGTCCCCGCCCCTCCTCCCGGTCTCGATGTTTCTTCAGCTCCCTGGTTGTGGGGCTTCTGTGCACCCAGATCTCAGGAGGCTCTGGTGACGGTGGTTCTGTGCTTTAGTTGTGATTTTGATGTGGTTGCGGGAGGCGGCGGGCGCAGCTGTTACCTGCACCGCCATCTTGTTTCTCTCAAGGGGAACCCTCTTAAATTCCATAAGAATATAAGTTTTGTTGCCTTGGTAAAGACTTTTTTTTCTTAGAGCCTGTATTTCTACAGAAGCATGAAATGGGGAAAATCAGGAGCGTAGAAATATATTTTGCTAATGACGAAATGGCATAATTTTTTCCTTTGATGGTCATGGCTGTTTTCAGAATTCTGCATGATTGACCTGTTCAGTTCCTGCTGTTCTCTTCTTTGTTTTTATCTAGTCAGAGACTTAAAATATGCCAACTTTTGCTATTTTTTAATGATTAAAATAATTGTAGAGTAAGGATTAGCATCAATCAGCAAAGACTATAGAGAAGCAACCCCCGTCCTCTCTAGTCTATTAGATTTCCTAATTCCAGTCACTTGCTCAGCTGTGATGGCATTCAGAAGGCTGTGTAGAAAGAGCCATGAGCGTCAGGAAAGAAGGAAGGTGTTCCGGCCAGGGAGCTTCCATTTGATTAGGGAAATGGCATCACTTGTAACATCCAACATGTAGGAGTTCAAGGCTGATCCATTGCGAAAGCAGTAATTTGAAGCTAAAGAGCTTAAGAAAGACCTAAAAGATGAGCTGGGACTTGACTTGCACCATAATATTAGGATTAGTACAAAGGAGAAAATAATACAAAATAGGATCAATTCTATAAGCTAAGCATTTGAGGTAAGAAAAATAAAAACAGTAAATGTGTTCACAGAAAAGTGGACAGTGAAAACTCTGAAGATGTGAGCTGGAGCCTGGGGTGATTTTGTAGAAGGCTATAAATGTCAGGATCAGTATTTTAGACTTTGTTCAGTAAGTAGAAGGAGCAAGCACCTGATGAAAGCAGTGTTTTATCTGTCAGCATGTACCGAATAAATTAGGAAGATAAGACTCATGGGTCTGGATGCCAGCTAGTACACTATTGTAACAATGCAAGAACAAAGAACCACAAGTGGTGGGAATGGGCAAAAATAAATGAATTTTCAAACAGAGGAAAATAATTTTAGGACTTAGTGGCAGGCGAGAGTAGCAGAAATAGAAATAAACAAGTCAAAGATGATCATATATTTTTTTTAACACCAATAATTTTAGCTTGAGAATAGCTATATTGATGAAAATTCTTAGGTCTGAAACTTAGAGCTGATTTTAGAGAGCATATTGTGCATTAGAGGTGACAGCAAGGGAACCAATTAAAAAGTCCAAGTATGCATTTGAAATGTAGCTATAGACATAGCTTAGGACAGAAGATAGAAATTTGGGTAAAATTTCCAGAAAGGGTTTTGACATAGCCGTAGAAGAAGCTAAAGTCTCTAAAATACATTGTACACTGCCAGAAAAGTAGTTATTGTATTTAACATTAATCATTTTTTTCTATAACCTGTTTGCATTTGTAGACTGTTTAAGCATTTCTTTTTACCTAAAGAGCTTAAATGTACTAACTTTAAATTACTTTTTCCTTGCTGTGTCAGAAATAGCACCCTATGAATTAACTTTACCATTCTATGATTCTAAAAGTAGAAATTTTTATCCCATCAATTTTATCAAACTACTGGTCTAGACCAGTGATCAGTAAACAATGGCCTGTGCACCAAATACACCCCACAGTCTGTGTGGGTTTTTTATATAATTAAAGTTCTCTTGGAACACAGCCATTCCCATTTCCTTACTTATTGCCAATGGCTGCTTTCATGATACAAGGCAAAGCTGAGTACAGTCAGCCCTCCTATCCACAGGCTCCACATCTGCAGATTCAACCAACAACAGATAGAAAAAATTTTTTTAAATGTTACGTTGTTGCTGACAGGTACTGTGTGTTTGGGCCTGTGATGGTTGCATCTGTTTTTATGTGGCCTACATGGTGCTGTTGAGAGAATAAAAGTATATAACAAATAGTTTCCATTTATTATGGTTGGAAATATACTGCAGGCATACATGATTTAGATGACTCAAGAAAAATGGCAGGAAGTCAGATCTTTATGTTTGGGGAAGGGTGCATTGGCCATTTTGCAAGAGTCACACTCTGGGGCTTTGAATACTTCCAGGGTATTTGAGTACCAGACTGAAGGGGGGAGGGAGTTTCAGTAGGAAAACAAGAGTAGTAAAGAATCTTAGCAAAGCGTTACATATGGAAAGTGGTGTACTCCAGGAAATTTTGCCTAATGGTATAAGAACTAAAAAGAGAGCAGAGAGAGAGATATTTTAAAGAAGGAACTGACAGGATTTGGTAACTTTAAAACTCGAGTCCTTAAATATTAACAGAAATTTTAGAGGGCCTTGACATAGGTAACTTTCCTATAATATTGTCAATAAAAGAAATGCAAGTAACATGAAATTATGTCCACATTCTATTTAATGTTTAAGTGAATAGATAGCCCATATTTGCTTTATACTATTTGAGTCACTGCGTGTAAACTTTGAATAGAACTATAACTCTATTGTCTTTTCTTTGTTCACATTTCTGCAGTTTGGTAGCATTTAGAAAGCTAAATAATGGGTGGGTCAGTGACTATGTCATTGAGACCTACACATAATAGCTGTAGCTAAAGTTACTATTACATTTGCACTAAAAATAAAATACATGGCTCATAATAATGACAATTTTGGAAAATTTACTTATTTTTTATTTATGACTTCCCTAAGGGACAATATCAGTCACTACTTAATCATATACGTAAAAATGTATCTATATTATTGCAGAGTTTATTACTTTGTGACACATCTATAACCAAGAGCATGATGCAAAAGTATCATAGATTAGATGCTGAGATTTCATACAAATAGCTTCAAATTTGTTCTTGCTCAGTCTCCATGTGGTCTTCATGCCATCTCCTGACACGTGTACATTTTATAAATAAGGTGGAACTAGAGCTAATAATCCCCAGAGTCAGCCCTGACTATCCTAATCCCCCAGCCCCACTGTATCCCTGCCTGCCTACGAATGCCCATTATAATGTTAACCTGTCACTAAGATCTGACTTCAGTCTCTTTATGTGGAAGCCAGCATGATTCAGATGTATTCCCAAATCTAGAACCACAAATATAAGAAAACATTTAAAAAAAAACACCTTCAGTAATAAGCCTCACATCACAGGGACACTTCTGCCCTGGCAGCCCTCACCCTGCATCACTTATTAGCTAATAAGGTTATAAAAGGGCCCACCCTGGCCAGCGTGGCTCAGCAGTTGAGCATCGACCTAGGATCCAGGCAATCGGGGTTCGATTCCCGGTCAGGGCACATGCCCAGGTTGTGGGCTCCATCCCCAGTCAGGGGTGTGCAGGAGGCAGCGGATCAATGACTCTCTCATCATTGGTGTTTCTATCTTTCTCTCTCCCTCTTCCATCCAAAAATAATAATAATAATAAGGTTATAAAAGGAAAGTTTAGAAAGAAAAGAGAAAATTTTAACTCTTTCTCTACCAAAATTAAAGCTAAATAAATTTGTAGAATGTGAGATGTAAGTATTTCACAATTAATGCTATTTTTTGTGAACAAATATGCTTAAATATTACGCTTCAATTAAGTGGCTTAAACTACATTGATGCCCTCTGACCCACTTTGTTCTTTTCAAATGCTTACGTTTTAGAGGCATTATTGAGGTAATGCCCAGAGTATCTGGGCCAATTTATCGCAGTAACTCCCACTCACCTGTTAATTGTTAGAGATTGTTATGCCACAGCAGGAAAAAGAACAGAAGTGGAAAACAAACTCGGTAGAAAAGAAAAAGAGCTTGCTTTGAAGAAATTTTTCCCAGACACAACTTTCAAAATCATATTTTGGCTAACGTATTTATTATTTACCACCCAATAATTTTTACATGCTTCATTTATGTAAACAATTATTTTAAACTTCAGATTTTTCTGTGTTTAAATTATTGCCTCTAATTGCCTATGAATACTAGCATCCTAGTCGATTTGGGGGTTTTGGTTTTGTTTCTGTCTCTAGGAAAACTCTGTCATAAGGTGATGATCAGCGTTTGCTCGTTTTTAAGCAGCTCATAAAATCAGCTAGACTCTGTGATGTGCCTGTGATGGTCCCTCAGTGCTCCATTTGCTGTTACGCAGTTAGTTAAGCTTCCCAGACCCCAGTGGGGGGCCTAACTGAGCTACTCCACTGGGAGCCGATTATTATTTCCTAGTAACTCCTTACACAAGGACTTCCACATATATTCTGAGCATCAGTGAGCCTGGGGAGCATTGGTAACTATTTAGGATCGATAAAAAAGAAAGTGTATATTTTTTTCTCCTTCTGCCAGTTACATTCACAACTTGTAATTAGGAAGCGTAATTTGGCAAACTTGCCCGTGAAGGTCTCTTTTCCACAGAGAAAGACGAAGATCATTATATCCACCGAGTAAACAACGGGAGCCCTCTTGCATTATTTATAGGTTTGGTTTTCTAAGCACAATTAGGTCTCTTGGTAACTAACTCCTGCTCCCATTAAGCTTTTTTTTTCTTTTCATTTCTACATGACTCATTCTCAGTGTTGCCATTTTTTCATAACACTGCAGGAAAAATCCCTCCTCCAGTCCCTCGATCAGCTGAACATAGCCTGTCTCTAGTGCCACCCGGACGCTGTTGCCGTAGGATAAACCGTGTGAATGCTGCTCAGTTGGATAAGTCAGGTCGCAGGGCTCCTTGAACTCTTTGCCACCTGCAATCCAGCAGCTGTCGCCGCACTCGGGCAGTGGTCTTACTCTGGTTCCTGCAGTGAGCTCCTGTGCGCACAGTTTAGATCTAGTCACTTATTTCACTCTGATTATTGAAACGAAATGACAGCAGGGTCTTCCCCGCTGAAGGGTAACCCCGTAGACCGATAGCATTTCTCCTCTTTATGCATCCTGAGTAGTAAGGGAGTTTCATTCCTTTGCAAGAAAATGAAGGTGAGCAAGTACATTCTGAGTCCTGTTAGGTTTTCCTCACGGCGGCCTTGGTAGCCTCCGTTTCCAGGTTCCTCTGTGCGTAATGCTGCTCTCATGTCCTTTCTGCTCGGACCCATGTCATCGAATCCCTTCCTTCCAGGAACCTTTACTATGTTCCTCTTTAAACAGAGCACAGAGTTCAACTTCCATGGAAACATTCGGGAATCGATTCTACTTAGTCTACTTATTAATCTTTTTAAGATTAAGCGTATGGGACATTTCAATAATACACAAAAGTAAAGAGAATAATGTAATGAGTATTCGTAGTATAGCCACCACTCCCGCAGCCTCAACAGTTTTTAACACGTTGCCATTCTTGGTCGTCCGCCACTCCTCCCACACTTAAAAAAGATTTTGCTGGGGTATTTTAAAGCAACTTCCAGATAAGATATATGTCATCCATAAACACCTAATTATTTTTTTAAACATAACAGGATAGCACTAAACAAAATTAGCAATAGTTCTTTAATATCATCTAATATTCAGATTACATTCAATTTCCCCCCATTGTCTCAAAAATGTCTGTTTATAATCGACTTGCTTAAATCAGGGTTAATGAGGTTCTTCTCCACATTGCACTTGGTTACAATATTTCTTAAGTCCCTTTGAAACTAACAATTCTTTGTCTTTTTTTCAGAGCATTTATTTGTTTAAAACGCTGGCTTTCTTATTTCTTTTTCCAACATTTCCTTAGTGTGATGGGCTGAGCGTTCCTGGCTTGATTCATGTGTAACTCACAAGTCAGTCATGTGGGTGTCTCCCTGGCTTTCAGCTGCTGGAAGCAGCCTGTCCCTGACACTTAAAGGGGGGGGTGGGGGGTGGAGAAGGTAAAGGGGGCTTAAATGGTGAAGGAAGGAGACTTGACTTGGGGTGGTAAGCGCACAGTACAATATACAGATGATGTATTGTGGAATTGTATACCTGAAACCTATATAATTTTATTAACCAATATTACCCCAATAAATTCAACAAAAAACTGCTGTGCCTCAATAAATAAAATTATCAATAAAATAAAGGGATATAATCAGGAGAGAGTTAAATATGGAATTTTACTTTACAATAATTATTTGATATTTGTTGACTTCACTAAGAAGCTTTTTATGGTGAATTATTTGTAGGGCAGCATGATTTTTGGCCCATCTTTCCAAAAGGACCTCAGCCCAGAGAACTTGCATAATCATTGTGCACAAGATATACATGCTCCTCCTGTAAATATAGATACAATTGTCTGAGTATATGCAGCATTTTGGTGTGCTAGGAACCATGCTCAGTATGATGAATCTTTCTACAGTTAAAACCACCCTGTTTTAAGTGTCTTAGAAATGATTTTTAAGATTTATAAAGTTGAGAGACCAGATGACTTCCTTTCCAAACGTTTACGTTTTTCTCACCCCCAATAGCAGGAAGCTCATTTCAGATTGCATTCTGTGTTTGAATTGTTATATTTCCTCTAAGTCAAAATAGAAACAAGTTGAGATGTGTGATAAATTTTCAACATATTGTACAAATGCTGGTGTTGCTACTTGCTTGCATAACATGGTATGAGTAATTCATTCAGAGTTCATTGTCTAAAATCTCTGATAAGAGGAGTGGAGTGCTGAGTGGGTTCTGAGAACAGATACGAGAATTTTACACATTTTTTCTTTTCAACTAGTCAAAATACTAAAGATGTTATGTACTGCAAGTATATAGGGAAAAGGGCTTCAGATTTTTGTAAGTGGTATCTATAGACCTGCACAAAATTAATTTGCTTCTGGAATTGTGTTGGTAGTGGTTTTATTTTGGTTTGGTGTTTTGATATTATTTAATGGGATGACAATTGGAGCAGTTCTGAAATACAATTTGTGAGAAAGAACCTTGGAGAAGGAACCTTAATGGAGAACCTAAGACAACTTCATTTAGTTTCTCAAAAGATTTATAATCAGGTCTCTGTTTCATAGAGCCAAATTGGGTGAGTAGGTAAAGGTAATCTTATTTCAAGGAACCCACGTTTAGTTTTGTAATTTTCTTTTAGTTATAAACAGTGTGACCTGCTTCAAAGCCTAGAGTTCTAACATGGTCATATCTCTTATTTTTCAAATTTATCATACTTGAGGTTCCTGCTAATCCTGATTAGTAAAAAGTATAATATCTTCATCTTTATCAACCCTTCCTCTTGAGCCTCCTTGGGGCAACTTTGCCCACAAACCACCAGAGCTTACTAATTCTGAAGTGTTTAAGGAGCCAACCCTGCTTCCACAGATGTAGCAAGAATTGCAAAATCACATCAGCTCATTAACACACCACGTCATGGGGACTCCTCCTACATCAATCCACAGGTAGCATTCTTCCAAACTGTGTGGATGCTCTTTTTGGCCCCTCCTTGTACTGGTCCCCTGGAGCTCCAAGTTTAGAGCTGCCTTAGCTCATTCCCACATGCTCAGCCATTGTTTCCCAAAGCTTGGCGCAATGACAGGGTAACTGGGTACCAGAGGACTTTTGATCTTAGCCACAGGTCTTAACCAGACCCATCCTTGTGCCTTCAATGCTCAAACTGAGTGGGTCTTCAACTTGAATGTGCATCAGGAAATCCGAGCAGCTTGAAACAAATGCATATCCCTTGACCCCACACACAGAATTCCTATTCAGGAGCTGGGGAGTGAACCTAAGATTCTTCAACTTCAGTAGCATTTCAGGTGTTTCTGATGGAAGTAAAAATATAGTACCCACTAGAGCAGTAGTCTTCATGCACTGCTGCATGTGTGAACCATCTGGGAACTTGAAAAAGATGCAAATGCCCAGGACCCTGTCCTCCATCACTTAAATCAGAATGTTTGAATTCAGCAAAGGGGTGGAAAGGTTCCAAAAGCTATCCAAGCGATTTTAATCTGCAGCCTGACTTGAGACCCACTACCTTAGGCTGGTATGAAAAACATAGATCACCAGGCATTTCCTCTCCCATGTGGTGAGAGTCTTTGGGGCATTTAATGTTTTTTCCTGTCACATAACCTTCATAAAGGCATTACTGTCCACTCTACCAGGTTTTCATATCTTTAAAATTCAGAGACTCCTGTTCTTTTCATAAAATTGGCCCTTCTGGGTTGTGAGTACTCAATGAAGAGATACCTATAGCTAAGAAATGGGTGAGTATTCACCTACGTTTGCACAATTGTGTAACTTTTCCTATAGCAGTTGCAACAAATTGTGTTCACCTACAGGGAGAAAGCCTTCCCTTGTTAGAATTTTTATATCCTAATACACACCCCATCACGCAGCCCTACACTACTAGGTGTTAAGTTTTAATATACAGATTCAGAGAGTGTTGTCTAACCTGAGGCCTTCTGTGTTCCCCCCTCCACCACTGTAATTTGGGATCAAAATATCAGACCCCTTCACCTTACTTTCATAATGATAGAATCCTGAGCAGGGCAGAAATCAGCAGCCCTTTCAGCCTCGCCCATAAACCTGAAAGTCCGTGTAAATCAGTCTGACTAAGGCCATTTAAGCTAGTTCAATAAAGACTTAACTAACTTTAGGACCAAGGTATAAATGTTTCATCTGCCACCTCAATAAATGAATGAGTTATTTTAAAACCAACAGGGAAAATGGCAGAGGGAGAAAGGGGATTTTAAACATCACTTAAGCTTTTAAAAAGCATTTACCTTAAAGCAATTTTACCTCTATGTTCAGTAAGTAATGAAGCTATGACGTGGCTTATAGAAATCAGTAAAACAGTATTTTGGGGAAATCATCTATACGAATCAAAATTACTTGACCATTTTTTTAGGAATCCATATGTAGCTGTGGAAATAGCAATTATTATATGATACATTAGGGTTGGTAAAAGTTTTTATTTTTATTTTTGAATTTTTGGTTGATATTTGTGCATGTGAAGAACTTGTAGACAGAGAGGATGGGGGACTTTGACACTGCACGCTCCCATTAACTACTCAAAAGCCATCGCAACAAACTTCCAATGTAAAAACACAAAAACAAAAATATGCAAATGCAGCTTCAAGACAAGTTCTTCTGTAAGAATCCTCTTCCCACCAATTTGTTGCTGCTAAGTCTCTCCTGTATAGGAATCCTAGAGTGGCCAATGATACGAAAGCAATTATTAGAGGTATGTGATGTCTCCCAGCATCTCTCTGAATAGCCCATGTTCAACATAAACTATTATTAGAACCCATGAATTATTTATTTATGTCTTAAATAATTCATTTCTCAATATACTCCACCTGTGACTTGAAATTCTTACTAGCGTCTAGTAAAAATTGCTAAGTGGCAAGTGTGTGCGCTTTTTTGGTATCACAAAAACCACTGCGGATTATCCGTGATTTTTCTTTTAAACCTATGCCATCAATTTAATGGCTACTGTGGTTATCAGAAACACTCCTTTTAGATTCCTGCTGCAAACAAAGAATTAAAAGGATTCCTCTGACTGCTTAAGAAAATGTTAATTCCTAAATTATAGAGTAATTCCAGACACTCCAGTTTGCTGTAAATGGCTCTCTGCTTTTCCTCTAGCCATTACTTGTCGAAAGCACGATGGAGGGCAGGCCGGCATCCACGAATGCCTGCAGGACGCGGGCCCCGTGCCAGCCCTCACCCAGGCCTGCCAGGTCCCCTGCCAGGATGACTGTCAGTTTACCAGCTGGTCCAAGTTTTCTTCGTGCAACGGAGACTGTGGGGCGGTCAGGACCAGAAAGCGCACCATTGTTGGTAAGAACAATTAGTTGGAATGCCAAAGTCAACACTTGTCAAGGTAGAAAAACACAAAAAAGTCGGGCCAAGATAGTTCCGACAATGTATTTGGAAAATGCGCAGATGTGCCTTATCGTTGGTACACTTCTACCTAATACATCAGTGGATTTGGATGTGTATTTTAATGTAAGTGGCCAGCGACAGTCACGTTGTGTAATTTTAGTAAAAAGAAGAAGTAGCCTTGGAAAGGCTGCCACTTCATTTTCTTAACCCATTCTCACCGCATAGCCTTGAATTATCCTTCATATCCTAGAAGAGGACTCTGACCTTAATTCTGTATCTGAAAATTGCATTTTAAAAGGCAGTCACAGTGGCAAAAAGGAGTGATCTAATGAGCAAGAACAGGAGCCAACACGCTGAACTAAACCCTTGCAATTCAAAAATACTGTCAGTGGCAAAAGAAACCTAAAAATATTGGTGCTAGTAGACTGGTCAGAATTGAGAAGTTATAAATAAGCCACCTGTCATAATGAAAACTGCATAAGCTAGCTTAGAAAAGTTACAGATAAATGTATGTAAAACATGTGATTAATGATATGCAGTATAATGGAAGTCTATAATATATGACACATAATATAATAAACATAAATATATGTGATCTAATTTAAATGATATATAATTCTAAGCACATGTTACTGCTGCACTTGAGGTATTTATTTAAAGGGGGATTTATTTACATTTCTATACAAACTATTTCTAATATTTTTATCCTGATGGTAATTGTCTTCATTTTGAATATTGATATTTCCTTCATTATTGTATTTCCTACATTAACCACCAAGTATGTCAAAATGATTACCCTTCAGAAATCCTGAAAGAGGCAAAATCATAATCAAAAAAGTAAATACAAAGATCTCATTTTCTGAATTGCAATCCTAGATAGCTATACCACCTATTTGGTATTAACAAATAAAGCTGTGAAGTTCAGGACAGTGGCTCCCGCTCCATTTCATGTTTTGCACATGATAGAGGAGAAATGTATGCAGTAACCTCCAGCTTCCTAGTCAGTGAAAACACACGATCATTCGAGAGGATTTTAATCATCTTAAAGAGTATAAAATTCACCACAACAGTTAGTCCCTTATATAATGGGCTATTTTTAAATGGGAAAAAAAAAAAAAATCACTGTGGAAAGCACCTGGTACTAACAAAAGCCAAAATAGAAAGCACTGTGGGGTGAGAAAATAGCATTTATTTATAGGCGACTGTTGAACACAGCTAAAGTGGAGAAAGGAAGTTTAGGAAAGGCGAAATTTTAAGGAATGCTTGAAATTAATAATGGCATTTTCCAACGTAAATTTCTCCACAGGAAAAAGCAAAAAGAAGGAAAACTGTAAAAATTCTCACGTGTACCCCCTGATTGAGACTCAGTATTGTCCTTGTGACAAATATAATGCGCAGCCCGTGGGGAACTGGTCAGACTGCATTTTACCGGAGGGCAAAGTAGAAGTGCTGCTGGGAATGAAGGTCCAAGGAGACATCAAGGAATGTGGTCAAGGGTACCGCTACCAAGCGATGGCATGCTACAACCAAAATGGCAGGCTCGTGGAAACTTCCAGATGTAACAGCCATGGTAATCCCGTTTTCTTTCAGTGTTATACACTTTCTGCCTTTGGGGGTGGGGGGAGAATGCACATGTGTGAGAATGGAGACAAATGAAGGTTTACAGAATTATGTTCTAAATGGAACATCATGGGGCACTACACTGTACATATGTCATTTATATGTAACAGGACATTCGGTGGCACTTATCTCTTGTCCAGGAGTTGGCAACTAAGTCCCAAAGTTGGTGGCCAAGAAGCCTCACAGGGAGGCAGAATGGTGCCAGGGCCTACCTTGGGGTTGATTAAGAGTCTGTTGACCAGACCCAACCATCCCCAACAGGTCTGCACAGAAAGGGAGGGAGGGGGAGAGGAGAGTTCAATTTAACTTAATTTGAGAATAAAGTTTTAAACTAGGCAGACTTTTAATAACTAAACTGGCAAGATTTTCAATGTGCCTTAAATGTCATTAAGTGTCAGAGAAGAAAGACTGAAGCCATAATTGGCGAAAACTCAAACATCTCCAGCTTATTGCTCATTGAGGTGAGGTTGGCCCCCCCAAAAAGTTCATGCTGTTAGGAAACTGTCTGCTTTTGATTTCTAAACATACATACATGCATAAATAAAACAAAAAACAAAAAAAGTTAAAATACAGTGATAATAATTGAGTTGACAAAAGTTTTTGAAGAGTGACCGTTTTTGACCACTTATGTAGTGAGCTCTTTGGTTCTAAGTCCTAATACAGTCTGCCTTAAACAATGTTTCTTCATAATTATTTTATCTTAATACAGCTGTCTTTTTGTAATGGAATGAGATCAGCTTATTGGGGGTCAGCCTGAATCCTAGATGTCATATATTTGCAAACCCTGGACAATGATCCTCCTGCCTTCTTCATGGAGGTAGCCTAAGAAAGAAGAGTTAAGTTGCCAGGAGGGGGGTACATGGCAGCTACCTTCCAGTCTTGCCAAAATAACTTCTACTGGAATGGTGCTCCTCTAGTTTTAGCATATGGTTCAGAAAACAACATGAAGTAGTAGGACCATCTCGCATTTCTGAACCATCAAGGTATCATAGTGACACATCTGTCAGAATCCCTTACACACGTTCTTACAAAGAAGTTTCCAAAAGTCTCATTCTTTTTTAAACCTTACATCACAGCTCTTGTTTTACCAAACAAGATATAAGCCCCCAAGACTCCATAATATTGAAGCTCTAGAGATAAGTATGTTTCAGGTTAATATATGTGCATTGCTAAGTTTAAGATTATTCCATACATTTAGAACAACAACTGTAAAAGGAAGACGAGCTTGGTGTCTGTGATAGGCACACTTGAAGAAACCTCTCTAAGTGTAACTGAGCATTTTACCCTCTGTGTCAAACAGCATAGCTGCGATAAATTAGTGCCAGGAAAACTGCAAATGTACTTCTCATTCTGAGATGATATGATGATAATGCATAAGGTCAGAATTAGCCATTAAAATATAAAATTGAAGATTACTTTAAAAGTATATTTCTCCTGGAATATAGCCGGTAAGTGTTTGCTCACATTTTACATTGTTATGCGCAGTGAGTCACCAAGATAATCATTTGTTTTTCACATAACCTGTAAGCTTTCGGAAGGATTCTCATATCTTCTCACTTTTACCCTGTTCTGCTAATTAGATGCACGAGTGCTTCTGTAAGCCACTTAACCGGCAATCTTATTTTTAGAAGAAACTTTTAAAATATCCCGAGACTGTCACAAAAATGTTTGATTACTTAAAAAAAGTAAAAGCACAAAAATATTCTAAATTGGCCAGAGGCTTCCTAACTTAGCATTGTTGATTCAAAGCAAGAAGAAAGCAGTATTGGATTTTGGAAGAAAAGTACGTGTAGGAAAAAGGTGGATCCATAATGGCACTGAACTTCATGGGGATTGGGAAAGGATCTAAGGTACTAAACTAAGTGAAATCTTCCAGTTTCGTTCTTTGTATCTGTCCAATATTATTCAATCTTTATTAAATCTGATCTCTGATGGATGTCTAATGGAATATTTTAGTGTTTACTACTAACATATTTACTCAAAGTAAAAACTGGGGAAATGGAATCTCTATTGCCTAATTCCTTTGGAAATTACTACTTTTTGAATATATGTTCTGTTGATTCTGATGGTGTTGGAGGGATGCTATAACTTCGTCACTCTTTCCTGGGCACACTCAAAATTTCACTTTCTATGTCCACCGTCTGCTCTCAGTCAAATCCGCTTTTCAGATGGATGGTAGAAATGGGGGTTTTAAGTGTTTTTCAAGAAAACTCTCTTCCTGCTTTCAGTTTAAATATAAAATTGATCTCCACATGTATGCAGAACAGAGACACTAATCCCCTACTCAATAATGGCCTTAGGGTGTTTCTATTTTCTGTGTTGTTCATCTGTGGATCATATTATCAGTTATTATACTGACAAAGCAATTCTACTTTCACCAGTTTAATTATATTATTTTAGGCCATTTCCCATGTGGTCACTCTTTATTTAATGTCTTAACTTGGGGCACAGTTCTGTTATGTCTGGGATTCCTCATAATAGTAGACTCTCCATTGAAAAGTAATGTGCCCATACTCCAGAAATCAAATCTCAAAGCATACCTTGGGAGCCACGTAAGTGTTCATCCATCCTTATACATGGTATTAAATATAGTTCCCACACAAATGCTGATATATAAATACATTTTTTGCATTTATCCTAAAAACATAATATGAATGATACACATTTTCTTTTGGTATGAAATCTCATATGGTATCACTATAGCAACAGATTTTAAATCAGTCTAAAACTAAATCACACATTTTCTAGTCACTGCTAGAATCCTCTAAGATCTTAATTGTTTCACTAGAAATTTATTGCGTGCCTAACCACATAGTACTAGATACTTCTTATGTTAATCACTTTTAAAATTTCACAGAACAAGAGGTAGAATTTCTGGAAATTTTTTCATTATATCATTTAACCTTGATATTTTAAGGACTCTTAGTGGTAACCTAGCTTATGCAAGGTACATGTATACAAGATTCCATTAAACATGAGTGATAAAATTTTATATGCTGCCCCTCGGCCCTACCCAGCTGTCCCCAAACCCCTTATCTTTCTCTGCACTTTGTATTTCTAAAGCATACCCCATTCTATAACATATCATATAATTTACTTATTTGTTATGTTTATTATTTATGTTTTATCACCTGTACATGAATATAGATTGATGAGGGTATCCTGGACTATTTAATTCACTGGTATATCCCAAGCACCTAGAACAGTAGGTGCCCAATCAATATTTGTAGAATAAATGACTGAGTGAAGGGCTGGAGAGAATTTTTGTAGTCGCATTTGATCTACAGTCAGGCTCGGACACTTTCCTTTTCCCAGACTGTCCCTCCCTCTGTTTCACATTTCTGGGAAATAATCAGAGATCGTTGAGAACAACTAAGATCTGCATAATAAGAGCTACACATGACACAAAGTTTCTATATGGTTATATATACTTATATATGCTTATCAAATAGCTGTGCTTTTCTCTACCTGCTTAATAGGAGAAGAAATAACAGCCACACACCCGCTTCAGTCAATTAGTCCTATAAAATCAACAGTGACAAGTCTCTTTATTGCCATTTAAAGCTTATTCAGAGTTGCCTAATTTGTACACTAGATTTAGACAACAGCTTACCTCTTGGTTTATATTAGTAATTGTGACAAATTGCGTTTTCCCAGCCTGTGTCTACACAACCTGTGTAAACCTGTGTTTCCCAGCCTGTGTGGTTAATTGAGACCGTGGGATGTTTATTTAACTCTCCTTGTTCCCACTCACCTTTCCTTGAGAAAATAAGGAATATGATTTCTATTTGATATATTTGAAAGAGATACTTAGAAGGTGAATTGGACCAAGTATAAAAATGCCAAATGTTGGAGTCTGGAGCTCTACGAGCTACGTCCTTCCTTCAGACACTTCTCTTCAGCCTTCGCCCTCAGCAAATGTCTTTGCTATTTCTCATTGGCAGGTGAAGCCATAGGGCACTATCAGTAAATATTCTAAAATGGAACTTAATTACATTTGTGATGTTAACATCTGTTAATATCAAGTAAGCAGAAAGGCTTATCTGCTACCTTATGATTGACTTTCCTGAACCCATGCTGTTTAATGTGCACAGCTCTCCTGTCGCCTAGAAGTTATATATTGCCGTCGCTACCTATCAGATATGCCGTAAGGAAACTCAAGGATCAGCTATTAGGTTAAACTACGTGTCACCAGTGTTTTCTTACAAGGCCAGATAGCAAATATTTTAGGCGCTGCGGTCCAAAAGGCCTCTGTCACAACTACCCAACTCTGCCATCAGACAGCAGCCGTACACCGCGTGCGAGTGAATGGTGGGCTGTGTTCCAATAAAACTTTATTGACAAAACCAGGCTGCCATTTGCCAGCTGGGATTTAACCCTTGCTATTCAAAATGTGGTCTACAGACCAGCTGCACATCACAGGGAAACCCTTGGAAATGCAGACAGTGAGCCGATGCTGCAGACCTGCTGAGCCAGAGTCTGCATGGTGACAGGATCGCCAGGGGTTTCTCTCACCCACCTCAAGTTTACTTCACCGGATCACGCAGACACTCACCGGGTTTAGTAGGGATCATGAGCTTGAACCTTGGGTGGAAAGGCTGCTGGAAATCACCTTGGGCAAAACAGTCAGTGCCTCCTATGTGATACTCAGTTGATTACCAGTGTGGGGAACAGAACATTAGGAAATGTTTGAAAATTATAAGGACAGGGCTTCGGAAGGTGAATCCCTATTCAGGTATGATTCTGAAAACAGGATGAGTCTACAGGACCTTCTGTGGAAAGGATATTGGCAATTTAGTGATCACCCTGAGGGAAGTCGTTTTCAGTTTAGACAGAGAAATAAGACAGAGCTCTAAGTTTATTTACTGCTTGGTTGGTAAACAGGATGCCCTATTTTAATAAAGCGCTGCGCACATTTCACTTTGTGCACCTAATAATTATGATTCAGTGGCTTTAACATTATCAGGACTTTGTACCACCACCTGGACATCATGCTCCGATCAGACTGTAACACTTTATTTTTAGGTCACATTACCCCTTTTAATTATTTCAGTTTGTCTTCTAACCATAGTCGCTTTGAATAGTTCAGAGTAGTTTGTCTAATGACTTATGAATGTAAGATTAATTTTTCTCTAACAGTTTTTTTTAAGATATAGTGATTTGTATTGAGTCTGACATGTTTTCTCTTTTTGCCTACTATCTTTATGAATAATATTACAGAGAACCTTCCAGACATTAATGAATGGCTTTAGCAACTGCTTTTGGAAGCATTTGTGAGATTCAAAGTGTGGCCATTAAAGTTTGATATTTTGCAAAACAAACACTTGTTGGCACCCAAGGTTGCTCTTATAGGTGATGCAGGTGTTCTGGGGGTTGGGGACCGAAGGGTCCATGATCCACCATAGGTTTTTGGCTTCACATTGGAAAGGATTCAGATATGAGCCAGCATAGAGTTCAGAGTGAAGGTGAGTTTATTAGTGAAGCTGTGAGAAAGAGAATGGGCTGCTCCGCAGGAGAACAGTCCCCTTTAGCAGAATTTGCTTCCTTTATTGAGGTTCATTTAATCAAGGGGCAGGGTATTCAGTGAGGGGGAGGAATATTCAGGATCTTCCCAGGAAAAGGGTGGAGATTTCTCAGAGGAGCTCCATCAGCCATTTGGTGTCCTTATAGGACTTTCCTTTCTCATCCTGGCAGATGATCTCAAAGTCATTATCGTGTTTAAATGATCACACTAGCTACTACAAGGAATGTAAATGCCAGGTGCTGCCTTATCAGTCAGGGACTGTAGTACACATGCCACAGGTGTGGGATGGTTTTCTATTAGAATTTATGGGAACAAAAAGGAATCATCATCAAAATTTAGAAAGGGAATACATCCTGGGTGTATCTGTGGTACAAGTGCCTAGTTAAATTAAAAAAAAAAAAAAAATCGACAAAAAACACGTGCTTGCGAGGATGTGGAGAAGAGGAAATCCTTATGCACTATTGGTGGGAATGCAGATTGGTGTAGCCACCGTGGAAAACAGCATGGAACCTCCCCCCAAAAATTAAAAATGGAGCTGCCTTTTGACCCAGTCATCATCTCATTTCTGGGAATATACCCAAAGAATCCCGAAACTCCAATCAGAAAGAATATATGCACCCCTGTGTACATAGCAGCATTATTTACAATATCCAAGATCTGAAAATAGACCAAGTACCCATCATTAGACAAGTGAATAAAAAACTGTGGTACATTTACACCATGGAATACTACACAGCTGTAAAGAAGGAAAGCTTACCCTTTGCGTTGGCATGGATGGACCTGGAGATGAGTATGCTAAGTGAAATAAGCCAGGCAGAGAAAGACAAACACCATATGATCTCACTGAAATGTTGAACCTACTGAACAAAATAAACTGACAAACCAAATAGAACCAGAGGCATAGATACATGGAACAGACTGATAGCTGTCAGAGGGGAGAGTGGAGGGGGACTGGATGAAGGAAGGTGAAGGGATTAGCCAAATAGCATATATGTATAACCCACAGACACAGACAACAGTGTAGTGGTGGCCAAAGGGAAGGGGGTGCGAGGGCTGAATGGAAGTGGGCAAAGGGGGAGACAGTGGGGACATCCGTAATAGAGTCAACAATAAAAATAAAATTAAAAAAAAATTCACATAGTACTCATTTACAAATAGATTTTAGTTCAAGAGTATATGCTTTTAGGACATGTGTGAGACAAGTGATAAAAATAATTATGAACATAGGGAGAGTAGATTCTAAAGATAACCTACCTGACCACTCAATTGTAATATAACTAGAATGTATTACTTTCTGTAATGGGATTCCACAGAAGTCTATGTAAGTTTAATATTAGAGGTTAATTAGAAACAAAATTGAATGAGAAAGTGTTCCTTATCTTTGGGGATGCTCGTATTTGAGGAAAAGCTGTTTAATGAACAGACAGAAAAGGCTATAACGAGAGTCCTATAAACAAGCTGAAATGGAGAGCCGATGTCTCTGAAAAGCTTTTTCAGTTGATGGTGTTTATTTAATGTCTAATTCATTTCAGAATTTAAGTCTTTCATTTAATAGCCCAGGTACAGCTAGTATTGCTTTTGCGGTTATCATTCACAGTGGAGATCTTTTTCCTTTCAAATGTAATGGAGAGACAGGGCTTTAAGGAACAAACTTCTCTTGAGCTAATAGTTGCAGGTTTAGAGAGACAGGGATAAAAGGAAAGGTCTATTCTGGATACTTGAGTGCAAAAAAAAGCAGTTGCCTATGGTTGAATTAAAATAAGGTATCGATACCAATATTAATCTCAGACAGGCTCCCCAAAGGAGCACTGTGGAGGTGATGATGAGAGGACTTTTGTTGGAAAATTTCCTGCGGCTACCACTCATGTCAGGTGTGAGAGAAAACCACCTGGTGTTAGCATTTTGTCCTGTGTGTTCCATGTCCTGGAAACCTCAACTCATCTATTACTTAATAACATGGTTTTCAAACTGGGCTCCACAGAGCCCCTCAGGCCAGGCTGTCAAACATGACCTGCAGTATATCCAATACACTTACTGGACTTTCTTTTCAGCTTTTTAGGAAGAAAGTATTCTGCTACTAAAATAAACTTAAATGCCATGAATAATTCATTCTTTGCAACAATAAAAAAATAAATGTGATCTTGCCTTTGTTAACAATTTCTGCTATTTTATTTCACTCTATCCTTTCCATTGGCCTCTGACCCCTTAGTCTCCCTAAAGACGTATAGAAGTGATACACTAATTTCAGTGAAATAATTAGAATGTAATCTTCCTGATGCCTATGGTAATTTTAGTGATATAACCAGATTTGTGCATTACTTATGTGGTGTTACAAGTTTTCATAATTCATAAAGATGCTAAATGACCTATGAAATTCCAGATTTACATATATTCCTATATATTAGTAAAACTCTGCAAATCCAACATAGTTTTTAAAGCTCTGTATCCTATTAGTTGAGTTTAGTCTCATTCCTAGTATGCAGGTCTTTTTCTACTTCAAAGCATCATCACAATGGTCATGTACACCTAGGGACTTGTTTTTATAAATGCGTGAAGAAGGCATTATACATTAGCCATAGGCCAGATCGGTGGACTCAAAAAATAACCTGGTAACACACCAACAAATGTGTGGGAGTTTTACATTTAAGTGTGAAAAAAAATCTTTACTAGTATTTACTCTTCATGTCTATCCCATTTCTTCATAATTGCATTGAAGGTCAGTTTAGCCCTTAGAAGAAATTTTGTTAACTTCCACCAAAAATCAAAATTGACTCCTCTTATGTTCTTTTTAAATAGGTATTAAAACAAAAAACAAAAAACCTCAAGTTTTCCACATAACAGTTTACCCTTCCTTTGCCATAGCTTAACCTTTAAAACATAATGTGAGAAGAAGAAATTTTCTTAAGTTTGGGGATTTTGTTTTTTAATTTGTTTCTTTGCATTTGAATTTTTTCATATTTGGAAATGGGCATAAGAAAGCCTACTTTAAAAATATTAAAAAATATTAAAACTCTGTCCAGCTCAAAACATGAATCCAATTTTAATGCATTGTAATTACAACCTATGGATGATCCAATTCTTACTTGTTCGGTGAGATGCTATAGGAAAAAGTCATTAAGTATAGAAATGCAATATCTCAGTCATCTTCTTAGAGATTCATAGTTCCTATTGGAAAAAAAATAAAGCCCAGGGTAAAGAGAACTGTTCCACCCAGTTTAATGCAATAATTTTCTTAGTCACTTAACCACTGAATGCTTTTTTGCAAAATTTATGTTTAAATGTATTACAATCCAGCAAACTAGTGTTTAAAGATCATCTTTTGGAAATACTTCTATGACAATATATGATTTTCATTGATTGAAATAATAGAGCCTTGCATTAGATGAAGTTAAAAATAAATCACTCTAATTAGTTTCAAAGTTAATTTATCTCCCATTACTACATTTTCATAATCTGAACACTCCGTCAAATATATTTATATTACTGGCAAAATCCTATTCCCAAAGTGACTTTTGTAGAATTTATCTCTGATGTTTAATACAGTACTAGTTAAAATTATGAATGTTGAATTTGGTGAGACAGTCAGTAAATGCCTTAATGCATGAAATTATTCCTCAGGTTTTATTTTGGTTGAATAAGTAAACTATAGGTACAGGTTCTTACAAAAATAAGTTTATTTCATTTTTTAATAAAATGTATGTTGGAAAGTAGAATGCAGTTTCCGCACTGACTTCCTAGAGTTAGGCCAAACAGCACAGGTTAAGGGCTCAGGTCTCTACATGACTGTTCTCACTTCAGACATCAGCTACAAGTTTGGGAGTCCCCAGGCTAACCTTATTATTGACAAACTGGCTACAGACTTGAGGGCTCCCACTACCCCATTAGATTCATTAATTTCCTGGAATGACTCAGAGAACTCAGGAAAGAACCATGCTTAAAATTATAGTTTTATTATAGCAAAAGGATACAATCAGAACCAGCCAAAAGAAGAGACACAAAGTCAAGGTCTGGGAAGGTCCCAAACACAAGGCTTCCATGTTCTCTTCCTTGGAGCCAGGAGGCATCACCCTCCCTGCACATAAATGTGTATAATCAACCAGGAAACTCACCTGAGCTTTGGTGTCTAGAGTTGTCATTGAGGTTTCATCACATAGGCATGATTGATTGAATCGCTGGCCACATGTTTGAACTTAATCTTCCCTCCCCAGAGGTTGATCAGATATCATGCGGCTTAAAGCCCCAACCCTCTAACTACCTAGTTGGTCTTTGGATGTTACCAGTCCCCCTAACCAGACATCTTTTTAGCATAAGCTCATCTTTAGTCCAAGGGACCTACCATAATTAACAACGATACTCTTATCACTCAAAAAATTTCAGGGTTTGGAGGCTATCTCCCAGTAATCAGGGTCAAAGACCAGCCAAATTCTTTATTATACAACAGAAAGCTTTAGAGTTTTTCATTAAATGTGGGGGGAAAAAATCTTTACTAGTATTTACTCTTCATGTCTATACTATTTCATCATAATTGCATCAAAGGTCAGTTTAGCCCTTACAAGAAATTTTGTTAACTTCCATTAAAAAACAAAATTCTCCTCTTTTAAGAAATGGCCCTGATAATGAACTTATACATAGATGTATCTATGAATCTGAATGTGCCTTATCATTGAGTAAACTCCCAGTGTTGGAATAATACTATCAACAGAACCCCACAGCCATTAACACTGATACTGAAATTTCCTGGGAACCTATAAGTACTTAGCAGAAGGAAGAGATATGCTTTCATATGTATATAAAACAAATATAAATGAAAATTAATATAGCATTGCATTGTAGTAATATCAATTTACCTGAACACTTCCCTATGAAAATTTTAATTGCCCCGTGTTGCTTCATTACTTTTGGTACATTGAATATATGAGTTTGGGTAGAACATTTGATTTTAGGACTTTGGATTTAAACATAGTTGTCTGGTTTCCCTGGGTTATCTAGTTATCAGCTTTTAATATATTACAAAATAACATTCTGTTCATTTTGGAATATTTTCATTTTTTTAAATAGTTTTAAACCCATAATGACAACAATAGATAAAGTGACATCTAAATTTTCTCATTCCTGATTGCAGTTATATGCATATAATACGCATTTAAGTAGGAGAGATTTTTTTTAGGTCACTTTGGAGATCAATCCAGATGTTTCACAGAGAGTACCAGTGTTGCTCATTCACACAGCTGTAAATCAGAGCCAACCAATATTTTCCATGTGTTTTCAAAATGAATTCTTTAATCTACCAACAGTGCACCTTTCAACAGCACAATGTTCATAATTGTGAAGGTTTGAGAGCTACTTTATCTGCACATTCATAATTCAAATGAATGAGGTGATGGGATATATCTAAAAGGCACTATGTCCTCTGATTGCCCCTTAAGGCTGCTAGTGTTTTGTATCCATTTCAACCTGAAAGAGCAGTCATAGGATAGAAAAATATGATGAGAAGTCAGCAGTTTTATTTTTCCATGTGTCAAATTCAGTGTTGAACTGCTGAAAGTTTTAACACCCTAATTGTGAAGTCATTTATTTTATTCCAGCATTACTCAGAAGCCATAAATTGCTACAAGATGCCAGCCGTTTATTTGGCCTTAAAACACATCAAATGTTTCTCTCTCGATGCCCCGTGATTGTTCCGTGTTAATTGCCTTTGAGAATGGTCTTAGTCAAGAAAGCAGGGGATGCTTATCCAGCAGTTCACTACCATCATTAAGGATTTTAATTGTGCTAGACAGACATGACGGGCAATTATTGAATGTTGTTACACATCGGAAAATAAAAAGGGAGTGCTAAGCATTATATTCTCTTGCAGTTTTGTCTCAGGGCCGAAATATATCTTTTAATGATTTAATACGTTGAGTTTTATTGGAGAGATCTTTTCTGGAATATGCTGCTGAGAGATCTTGCATAAAAGTGTTAAGTGTTATTCCTTGATAATACAACATGAATCAGTCTGAGGTCATACATGTTAAATCTCACTAATGCCATAATACTTCAACAGATAAAATGGAAAGAAAGAATTTCCATTTATCTGTTACTATGTGAAGCAGTGACATGAAAGATTATGTGTTTCTACTTTCCACTACAATTACTAAATAACAAAAGGTTAGAGGTTTACTCTTAAAGTCATTTTTAAATTTAACAAGGTGGAAAAATCCAACTCTTCTAAAAATATTTGAATAACATTACCTTTGAAATACTACTGTCCTTTTGCCAAAGCTATTGATAATATTTGGAAATAATTGGGATTTTAAAAAAATATTGGACTTTTATAAACAATCAGTTTGATGTCAGAATGGCATTGATTTGGAAATTAGACATTTTTACAGTTTGATTCTATTTCTTAAACTATTACTATGCAACACAAAACTATTATGTTAAAAAATTATTACTGGCCCCATCAGAAGTTACATTTTTAAGCATCTCATGCTGTTTTAGATAAATTCATTTATTGGCTGTGCTATACGAAAAGGAGAGTGGAATTTGAAATATATTTTGACTCAGAATAGTGAGATGAGCCTTTGTTTCCTCACTTCAAGCCATAATTAAAGTCAAAGTATAAGATTTAAGTAGAAATTTGAAGGTTGTTATGCTTTTCAAAAATTTGGTATAAACATTATTGTAAAGTACTCCTTCAGTTCTTTATTGGACTTTCCTTTGGTTCATTATCAATACTCCAAAGCCGCCTTCAGTATCAGAAGCGCATTCAAAACTGAACATTCGAGTCGTCTTTCTGTCTCCGATGCTTCACAGCTGACAAAACCCAGGGTGGCACATCTGTCTTCCTGAAGATTATCTGATATTCATTCCTCCTTTTTAAATTTTTCAATTACAGTTGGCAAACAATACTGTATTATGTTCAGGTTTACAATATAGTGACTTGGACATTTGTATAACTTACGAAGCGATCCCCCAGATAAGTCTACCTTACATTTATGCTCAATTGATTTTCAACAGGTGCCGAAAAAATTCAGTGTAGAAAGAATAGTCTTTTCAGCAAATGAGCCTGGAAAAACTTGATAATCACACGCAAAAGAATGAAGTTGGATACTCTTTTATTATATATATAAATTAAATAAATCTTATAGCTACATATAAGAGCTAAAGCCATAGAACTCAGAAGAAAACAGGTGTAAATCTTCATGACCTTGACTTAGATAATAGTTTAACTGGATATGGCATCAAAAGTCAAGCAACCAAAGAAAAAATAGATAAATAGGATATCATTAATATTGAAAGCTTTTGTTCTTCAAAGGATACTAAAATTAAAAAAGACATAAAACTTTTAACAAATGTAGAAATTGGAATACTCATACCTTGCTGGTGACATTGTAAAATGGTGCAGTAACTTTGGAAAACAGTTTGGCACTTCCTCAAAGAGTGAAATTTAGTTACCATATGACCCAGCAATTTCCATTTCACTCCCAGATACATACCGAAGAGAACTGAAAGCATTTTCACACAGAAACCTGTACACAAATGTTCACAGAAGTGTTATTTATAATGTGCAAAATGTGGAAACCACTCCAATATTCACCAACTGATGAGTGAAGGAACAAAATATGATATATCCATACAATGCAATAGTCATAAAAAGGAATGACATGTGCTAAACAAAGCATAGACAGACCCTGAAAACATTATGCTAAGTGAAAGAAGCCAATCACAGAAGACCATGTAATGTTTGATTTCATATTACGAAATATCCAGAATAGGCAAATTCTTAGAGACATAAAGATAATGATTGGTTGCCAGAAGCAGGGAGGGGAAAATGGGAAGCGACTGCTAATAGGTATAGGGTTTCTTTATGTGGTGATGAAAATGTTCTGAAATTATATGGTGGCAATGGTTGCACAACTCCATAAGTATATTAAATACCAAAATGTGAGCTGACTTTTATGGTATATGAATTATATCTCAATAAAATTTTTAAAAATTTATTTAGAGTTCCGAGTACAAATTGTTTATATTATAATCTTTTTCAAAATTAAATCCTTCATGTTGATGGAAAAGGGTAAGACAGAGTGTTTTCTTGCTTTAAAAACTACTCTCCACAGTCAGAGTATATGACTCTTGACCAGAAGAATTTTGCTTTTCTTATATATTTGCCTTGAGAACAATAGTAATAAATTGATGTAATGAATCGCCAAGTTGATGGTAAGGGACTGTTCAAGAAAAATGCTCCCATTTCTCAAAACTAATCTGCAAACTATTAAGTTAATTGGCTGTATGATTTGATGGAGTGATACTGGACTAGACCTCAGAAACCTTTCCTCACGTCTCACTGTATGACCCTGAACTTGTCAATTATCTCCCTACATTTGTTTTCTTATCTGTTCAGTAGAATATCAATACCTGCCCAATATGTTTATAAGATTGTCAAGGGAATCAAATGAATACAAGATGTGAAGGTGCTTTGAAATTGTCAGCACTATAAAAATAGGAGACATTATTTATTTAACATCCTTCATTTTTCTTCTTCTGACTTGATTTTCGAAGAGAGGAAACATAAGGTGCTAAGTTAAGTGGTTCCCGTTGGATAGTGATTGAAAGGGCCTGGCTTTCTTCTTCAAGTTTCACTTGGACTCAGAAACTTGAACTTGTGTGACATTAACGGGCAGGATTTTGTAGAAAACTGTTATAATTTTTTTAGTGACTCATTCTGGCAGCATGAGAATGATATGGCAGCAGACAGGTTATTATCAATTAAACAGAACCTGTCAGGAAGTCAGAAATGCTGAAATACGGTAAGCATGAACCTAGGCAGATCACATGGCAGCTGCTCGGCCGCTATTTTAACAGAGTCACTGTGTGTATGTGTCATTTTTCTGCAAAATTTAATTTGAATCCTTAAGAGCGGAGACATCTCTGCGTTAGCGTGTGGCTGTCACGTCAAACTGGGACCCTCTAAATGAGCTTCTGGGTGGTAGTGGATGAGTGACACGAGGGAGATGGCCCTGTCTCTTCCCCCATCAGGTTACATCGAAGAGGCCTGCATCATCCCCTGCCCCTCCGACTGCAAGCTCAGCGAGTGGTCCAACTGGTCCCGCTGCAGCAAGTCCTGTGGGAGCGGCGTGAAGGTTCGCTCTAAATGGCTGCGCGAAAAACCCTATAATGGAGGAAGGCCTTGCCCCAAACTGGACCATGTCAACCAGGTATTTTCTACCACTGGGAAAAAATAAGTATTGGGATTTAGATTGATAATGATCTATTTTTCCCCAAATGGACAAAAGTAATTAATAGCCCTTGAATTAGAAATCTGACCCATTTTATTTTTAGACTAGCCTGGTTCAATACATGTATATTATTAAAATCCCAAATCAGATATATCATTTCTGTATTCTCAAGAGATTTAGTACCCTGCATATATATGCCTATGAATATAATTCAATGGAAATTAAATGAAAGCTACCTTTGAAATAATGTCAAGGTATTTAACCTGTCATAAAATTATATCTAACTTGTGTGTTAAGAGCAAGACTGTCTCATTCTTAGAGTTCCCCTAGATTCTCAGAAAAGACATCTCAATTACCAGCTACTTAAATTAAAATCAATGTAAGTATAGAGGTGCGAGTCTAACATTAGGAAATAGATGATGTGTATTCATTTAAATTTGGTTTATATAAAACATGTTTAAAAACTTCAAGACGGCCTTGAAGTCACTGAAAGTATGTTATCTATCAGTGTACTCATTGGCCTTTAATCTTATTTTGATCTTTATTTGATTTCAGATACACTTTATTAGTTGTTATTAATCGTTGTTACCTGTGTTCTATTGGAAATATAAAGTAAAAGGCTAATACAGGGGATCGTGGCTAATTTATATGTAATATAAGATGCATCAGACAATTATCATGTTTGGCCTACACTGACAGTGAATTTCACATAGTCTGTGTAGATATTAAGATGTGCATTTAAATCTAACTCACAATCAAATGAACCAAGTCATATATATGAACTAACCTCAAATGTGCAGATACATGCAGACTGCCGAATTTCAATCTCCAAACATACTGCTTACCAGCACACACGCTTCCCTTCCCAAATTAACCTAAATTTGTTCATAACAATGAAAATACACTATAGAGAAAATAAAATAAAAAACTTTTGAATAAAGGTATTAAGATGAAGAAAGTGTAGAATTAAATTCTACAGAAAGGACTCCGAAAGAATCTCGATTTTTCCCCACGTAGCTGAATTTGCCCTTAAATCCACCTGACAGTGAGTAATAAGCTACACTGCTGCCATCTATTGGTGATTGAGTTTCCCTGTTCTAGGGAATGTTTCCAGAGAAGGAAATTTAGTTCCATGACCCTAATGAAACAGATTGACTCAAATATAATGTTTGTAACACAAAACAATATTCTCTGTACATTTTGAAATCTCGAATTTGTAATAGGAAATTTAAATTTTTAATAAACTTTAATCCATGGTTCCAATAAAGATAAATGTTCTTTAACGGTGAATTTGCAAAGGCTCAAGACCTCATGCCAAGTGGTCTTTGCTATGAAAAGTCTCCCCCCTGAGCCATTTCTCTGTCACTCTCCAACTCTGATATAACCTAATGCGACGTTTGATAATGGCATCTGGGCTACTTGTTACCAGCTTACCGGTGGTTTATTGAGACATTAATGATGGAAAAATCAAAGCTAAAATCAGAAATAAGCCACTCTCAAATATGTGACTTTGAGCATAAATGTTCTACATTTAAAGAAGAAACTTTTAAGGATTTATATATCAGTAAAATATTAGAAGAGTAAGAAATATGCAAAGGTTTGTGGGAATGTTGAAAACTAAGTCACATAGACTTTTTACAGTGATACATTCCTCAATTGGTGGTACTTTGACTTGAAAATTGTGCTGAGGTTCTGTTTTCCAACTGGAAAAGCAAATCCTCACTTCTAAAGAAATACAGGTGGGTGGATGAAGGTGGGTAGATGTATCTGTCAGTCGGTCTATGGATAGGTAGATAATCCATTTACCGTTGGACCCACAAGACATTTGCAGTTATATATCAGTGCCCCAAGGTAAGCATTTTAAGGTCTATTCCTGTGTCTAAGATGTCTTCATCCTGACCACCTAATACTTTCCCTGACTCTGCTATTTGCAGTAGTTATTTGTGTATCTTAATCTTAAACAATGAGTTGGTTTTTCTCTCCCAGGACCTACAAAAAGTGTTCTAATTATTTATTAAAAAGAAAAAATAGGCTTTTCTATAGGAATAATAATATTTGAAAGTTGGAATGTGAGTTTTTCTCATTAAATATACTGACATTTTACTTGTCTCTGCTTGTCTCCCTGTCTTGATTCCTGTTGAATGTAACCGCTCCAGGCACAGGTAAGAACTCTTAAACCTCATAGTTCATAATAGGCTGCTGCTTGTTTACTGTTTTACTCCTGATTTCAGAGAATATATTTTTTCCTACGATCGTCTTTTATCTTTTACAGGGAGGAAATACCATATTTTCCATAGAATGTGTGTTCTGCAGTTGTTTCCTTTTTATTTCGTGAATGCTACCTTGTTTTTTCTCATTTTATAATCAGGGCCTGAGGTGCGGGGGTGGGAAACAAGCTTTACTTCACCAGCCTTGAAAAGGCAATGACACCTCCTGTTACTGATCTCATGCTTCTCAGAGGGAGAGTAAAGATGCAGGTGAGATAGCAGGAGGATGCTCTGCACTGGTTTGTGTTCACTCCAGTGTAGGAGATTAAAATGCGAGCCATCAAAGGATTAGGAACAATGACATTTCCCCTTCAGTTTGTCCCTTCCCCACAAGTTGTAATGTTTTAAGCATTAGAAATTAGTCGTATTTTAATACAGCACCCAATGGGAATGTGATCACTTGTGAAAAGTATAAATTCTTACTCCCACAGTGCATATTTTTTATTATTTGGAATAAGTTTACTTTGTCGCTTTACTTGGGTGTTTAGCCCACCAAAATTTACACAAAAGAATAGCTCCAAATGGCTATTTAAATCTATATTCTCTATAATTTGTTACATATTCATATGCTAGTGTGTGTGTGTGTGTGTGTGTGTGTGTGTGTGTGTGTGTGTGTGTGTAAAATAAGAAATGGAGGGGATTATTATAGATTTTAAATGATTTTTAAAAACACTTTTCTATAATGGTTGAGTCAGCCTGGCTGTGGTGGATTGTGATCTATTTATTTCCTTTGTTCAGTCATTCTTCTTATTGAAAGAAGAGCGTAATTAGTCATTGTTCTGAAATTCCTGAAACCAAACAAACCACCTCAAACTTGGGGCTGAAAGCTTTTATGGGTACCAGTGTACAAACAATTTGCTTTGTTTCAAGTGACCCTCACTGTTTTAGGCTGTAGGTGTGTCATGTGAGACCAATTTCAGGCCTTGCTTCCAAGCTCTCACTGAGGTTTGGAGATAGCTTTATTTCATGTTATTTATCTTTTAATTTCGTTTCATAAATGGAGCCCATAAAAATACAAGTTTTCATTGTTGTACATATTTGAAAAACAAGCCAAATTATATTTATTTGAAAATAGCTACTTTTATACACTTATTTAATTCAGTCATTCATTTATTCACTCATTCATTTATTCAACAAATCTCTATTGATTGCCTAACATATGAGTACCCTGGGGTAAGTATTGAAGACACACAAAACTATAAACAAGACCAATGGCATGGGAAATTATAATACTGTGTGGTGATGTTACTGGTGTTTGGGGTGCTTGGGTACCCCAAGATAGAAATCAAAAGGAACCACCAGAGAAATTTCCAGGTAAATTTTACTAAGCTAATGCTCAAGGACAAGGGAGGCAGCACAGAGGACAGGAAGGTCCTCCGAACAACTGGGGGGCGGGGGGTGCTGGCTCTGCTTGGCTGCTTTTATAAGGTGGGGACCAAGCAGGCTTGCGCACAGAGGCAGGCTTTTGAAAAAGGAGGACTTGGGAAATTTCCTGTGTCAGGGCCAAGCTCCTTCCTCCTTCAGTCCGGTTGCTTAACACCTGTCTTGGCACCTGCACTGGGAGAACCCTGACCGCTGTGAACCGCTCACTGCTGCCACCCCAGGAAAGTCCTATAGCAGTTAAACCTTGATCAACTGCATGTGCACAAGAGTGGTTTCCACTTCTGCAAGGAAGTAAGCTGGTAGAAGGGACATAAGAAAGCCTACTTCGTCATTCTTGGGCAAGGAGGAGCCGGGGTGGGGACATTTTTGCAGTCAGCTTATCCGGTGTTCCTTCTGGCCCCCTGCTGTTACTTCCCCCCCAGGCCCAAGGCCCTGTGCCGTCTCAGTCAGGCCCATACAGGGAAGCAGTAATGTACCAAATGTGGCCCAGCAAGTCAGATCTACAGCTGCAATGTAATAATGGAGCAACAGGAGACCACACAGCTAGTTCTGCCCTTTTAAGCACTAGAACTCTCAAGAAATTTCAAATAACAATGGAGAAAAATAAAATTAGCTAAAGTAAGAATATGATGATTATTATGATGCAAAGTCTTCCCTTTCACTCTGATTAGGTACCTGAGATCAGATGCTGAAAACTCTGTGTGTTTCAGGTGTATGAGGTTGTCCCATGCCAGAGTGACTGCAACCAGTACCTGTGGGTCACAGAGCCCTGGAGCGTCTGCAAGGTGACCTTTGTGAATATGCCAGATAACTGCGGAGAGGGCGTGCAAACCCGAAAAGTGAGGTGAGGCCAAATCAGTTTTCATAGGGAAGCAAAATACACACCACCTCCCAGTTTCATATGTGCCAACGTGAGCATTCACTCCTTCCCAATCTCCTAATAAACAGCCTTTAGTTTTGTTTTTAGAGAATCTGGGTTCATGGAAAACTCCAAACGATCTGCTTCAAGCAGCAGTTTCTTGTATTCGGCCTTCTGATTTAGGAAGGCCAAGAAACACTGCTGGTTTTCAAACCCCAATAACGTTTTCCTTAAAGGCCAAAGATATTTCTAACTGCATTTTAATGGTAATCTGTGGTAAACTTTTGCTCCTTTATATCTAACTGGCCAATTGTTTTAATACTTTTATCTGTTCCAGGACACCTTCCCTAAAACCCCATTGACCAAGGCTTCTGAATAATTCTGTGGCCACACTGTCTGGTAGGGTAGCCACTAGCCTCATTTGGCAATTTTCACTTTAAATTTAAACTAATTAAAATTAAAAATGTGTTTCCTCGGTCACACTAGATTCTAGTGTGTCTAGACACTAGACATTTCAAGTGCTCAGTAGCCATAGATGGCTAGAGGCTGTTCCATCAGACAGCACAGCATTTCTATCACCACAGAGTTCTAGCCAGCAGCAGTGTTCTGTGGTACCCATATCCCCCGCATTGTTATGAAAAGATCTTTTTACATGTCTGTCACTGTGATTCATCCCCATAAGTTTCTCCACACTGAGACCCTGTCATATTAATAGAAATTCCCTAACACCTAATACAAGTTTGACATTCTTAAGTTTTCTCTACAGTCTTTGCACATGATCCTTAAAGGTTCTAGAACCAGGGAAACAAATGTATGAGGTTCTGTTATTTCCACTTCACAGAGTAGATTCACAAATTCTAATTCACCAAGAACACATATCTAGTAAAGTGACACAGTTGGCATTCAAACCCAAGTCTCTTGTCAACTTTATATCAGTTTCTTCTAACCCAGCTGAGTGGCACACAGTAAAGACAAATATAAAAACATCCAGAACTTGACAACTCATGTTGTGAAGTTCATTCTCACTTAAGACCTAACTTCTCATGAATTTAATACTCATATTTTTTCATCCATTTCAGTAGGAAAATAGAACAAATTAACGTTTATCTTAAAACCTTGCACACTATGTATAACTTTGCTTCCAGTAAAAATAATTTATGGTTTCTTTTTGAAGAGCCCATCTGAACTCTCAGTTATTTTTCTGAGGAACTTTTTGAAGGTGGATGGGGAGGGGAATATAATGCGTTGATGGGGAAACAGGGAAGAAAACGAAAGAAATTCTTTTTTGCCCTTCTCCAGAATTTAAATTTTCACTTTGAATTTTAAAGTATTTTTCTTGTATTAAGAATTTGATCAGGTGTTTTTTTTGGTTAGTAAAAACTATATATAATAAGGAACTACTGTTTTTTCAGCTTTCCTTTTAACTCTGTGTACATGTTGCTTCTTTTTGCTCTGTGAATAGATATTCTTAACATTTCCAGGCACATCCCTAAACTAAGTAGCTTTTCAGAGCAACTTATTTCTTCAGGAAACATCTTTAATGCAAATAGAGAAAAGAGAAGGTCAGCGTGGGTCGTGATCTTTGGTCATGTAATAATGTTTCTGCAGTGATTGAGTAATAGACCTCCCTAACCTTATCCGCAGCTAATTAAGGTCAAGGCGCCTGCTTAGAGGCAAGGAGTGGGTGACATTTGAGAATACACGAGTCTGTGCGAGAGCAGGATTCAATAAATCCCATCTTGTCCCTTCTCTTAGGATGGTGTGACATTTCAAAGACTGGGTGGTAAAACTGATTTGCTCTGATGGGAAGAGAGATTTTTTTCACTGGCATTTTTTAAAGTGCCAGCACATTGTGATAATAAAAAAAACACAGAGTGATATGGTTATTTTTATTGTTGCTTTAGAATTCTCTGCTGACAACGCACCTCCTACTCCTACCCCTGTGGTGGGCCTCTGGCCCCGCCTTTGGCCTCCAACTGGATTCTACACTGTTTTCTACTACAGTTCAATTTTTTCACAGTCTAACTCCTTTTCATATGGAAAGGGAAAAGGCCAAGCATTAGAAAACAGCAAATGAACTTATAGTGCCTTCCTTTTGGGTCAAAACTTGATCCAAATATTTATTCTCCATTCTAGAGTAATAAAAAAAAAAATCATTAATACCAAATAAAATAAATATAACTTATAAATAATTTGAATGTCAACAATAAGGATTTTTAGCAATTGTGGCACATTCCAATGAAGGAATTTAAATGTAGTCATTAAAAATTATAACTTAGAAAAATGGCTAGCAACACAAGAACATGTCTATAATATATCTTTGGGGTTCTTTTTCTTAAATGGTACAAATAGCAGGTAAAGTTTTGTCACATTTAATGAAATAAAATACATGTTTAAATATAATAGTCTTTTTAAAGTGGTTATCTCTGATGCAATACTGCGAATTTATATTATTTATCCTGATTTTCCTAAAATGAATATGTCACTTGTGTGATAAAAATTAAAGGAACAGAAAAGCCTTTGAAAATGAAGTTTTATCTACATAGCTACATAATAGAATATTGAACATCTGTCCTTAACCCTGAATCAATAGGTAACTTTTCAAGTTAATCCTTGTACCTTGTGTCAGTACCTACCATGAATGCAATCTTTTCTTAGCAGCAAATCCCACTTTGAGCACTAACTGTCCCATTTGTTTCCATGGCCTCTCAAAGCTGCTATCGGCAGAACATTTTTTTAAAATGCCATTGAAAGTAGAAGACGTTTATAATTTAATTTTTTCTTTCAACAAGGAAATAAAATCTCTACCTTTGTGTGGTTGTGTGATTGCTCTTTTTTATGTATTTATGCAATTTATAAAAAATGCAGAGGAAGATATTTATAAAGATCATTTTTCAGGCTACAAACCTAATTAAGACATGAACAACAACAGCACCGATTTCTAGTCTGAATGTATCTCACAGGAAGACAATATTTTTTTTAATTAGGCAGCACTTCATAGAGAGGTTATTCTGCAAGGTAAATATGAGAAGACACAATGACCCCAATGATTGTAAATTCCTGAAAAGGGCTGAGATTTCAGGTATAATTGGTCATGTAATTCAACTAACAGTTTGAAGCATTGCAATGGGTTTGAGAGCTAAAGAGCTCAAGCCTTCCTTTTGGTCTCCTACAATGCAGTTCTGTTCCAATGCCCATTAATTTGGTTGACCTTCCCAAGTTCTAGGTGAGGGATAAAGTTTTTCTCTTCTACTAGAAAAGTGCCCAGAGAGATTAACTGTGATACAAGTGAAGTCTGTACTAGCCACATTAATTAGATTTCCAAAGAAATTGGGAAATGAGTAAAGAGTTCTTCATGACTGCTTACAATAGAATGAAATATAATAAAATGTTTGAATTTGTTCTGTTAAAAAGAAAACTAACCATTAAAAAGGGTCAAGATATAGAATGATCCACACAAGCACATTTAGAGAATTTGTTCTATTACTATTATAATTGTATTTTCACTTTTGGCTTAAAGTTATCAGCAGGTGGGAGGGTAAATACCTTTTTATTTGACAAAAACAATTACTTTCACAAACACTTTATGAAACCTCTCACTAGGAGATTTCAGTGTGCCTGGTCTTCCATCATATGTGAATCTACCTTCACTACACAATCCACCATTTTCTTCAGAAGAAAAAAATATTATATTCCAAAATTACAACCCCTCCGTGAATCTCTTTGGACCACGCCTCATTAGTCCTGCATCATATAGAGTGTAAATGATCCTTAAATTTCAGAGGCAGACATTTAGAGTTTACTTATACACTGCTATAATTTTTTAAAGTTGTGATGAAAACTACACAGATAATTTTTAAAATCATACCAAAGCTCTACGACTATTTATGGGAGGCAGAGATCCTTTTATGTCTTCATGTTTATTCATTAATTGCAAAGCTTCCCACCCCCGCACCCCCAACCTCATGATGCTGTCTTAGGATGACCATCTAGCCTATGGGTTGGCCATTGTTATAACTGTCCTGGTTCCTTCACTGATACGTATGTTTTCTTCTAGATGCATGCAGAACACGGCAGACGGCCCTTCTGACCATGTAGAGGATTACCTCTGCGACCCAGAAGAGATGCCCCTGGGTTCTAGAGTGTGCAAATTACCGTGTCCTGAGGATTGTGTGATATCCGAATGGGGTCCGTGGACTCGATGCACTTTGGTGAGATGATTAGCCATTTATTAACATAGAGCTTGCTCAATTCCTTACCACGAAAGCTTGAAAGATATTATTTTAAAAATCACAGTTACTAAATTACTTACCAAAGCAAGACGTATTTTCTTAGCAACTTCATTCTCTGACTGTGCCATTTAAAGTCAGCAGTGTTTCCACTCGCACTAGAACAGCTTGACCTCTTGCAAGCGTTATCCACCAGCGTCCCCCAAACCCAGTACAAACCCCTTCAGATGGGCTTATACATACCCAGCGGGTTAAGAACTGCAGCAGCGATAATGACTCCTTCCAGGTAGAGGGACAAAGAATAAATCTCTAGTAAAGGCACTGTAATGGTGTCAGGTGATTGTCATCCCTTGCTTTTGCCCAATCCATTTTATTTAAATTGTAGGAATAATCTTTCACCCAGTGGGGGTTCTGCCACAGGAGTATCCACACTAAAAGGCAAAAGATCCTGGAATGAGAGGGAGTAGGAAGAAGAAAGCTGTGCGTCAAAGAATCTCTTTCCACACGCTGACTCTGTGTGTCTTTGGGCCTGGAAAGCCAGCTGAGAGTTTCAAATCACACAAAGCTTCTAGATTTCAACAGCCCGAAGGGGCTCTTCCATGGGGCCCTGGGAAGAGAGTCATTTGAAACAGAACTGGCTGCTGATGTAGAAAATTGGGTCTACCCCTGGGCACCTTTGCAAAGCTGCACATTTCGAAATGGCATCAAAAGCACAGGGGAAAATGCATGCAATGTGGAATTAATTTGCTGAAATACAATATAGGAGAGTTTCAAAAAATTTATAATGCATGTTTTCAAGGAAAAATTAAATTTCTATTTCAGTGTTAATATTACTAAGGTGCTGATTAGCAGCCAACTGAGAGAGCAGGAGCAAAAGAGGGCTGGCAGTTGACTTGGATACAGTTAAATTGTAATAATCAACTGTCTTACAAGGGTATGTGAATGATTTTCTAATTCCATTAACATCAGGTTTGAAGTTACTGCTCCTGTTCTTAGAAGCCAAATGCTTTCAGAACAGGACTGTACCAGTAGGAGAATGCCAGCCAGTCTTTTAAGTGCTTCTGTGTTTGTGTGTATGTGTGCCTTAGGACAATAAAAATTGCTAACAGTTATTTAAAGTCACCTTAAAATGTTTTTGGGGGGAGCAAAAGACCATATTAGATAGGTGGGTGGGTAGGTAGGTAGATAGATAGATAGATAGATAGATAGATAGATAGATAGATAGATGATAATTTCTGTATTAGTGATCTACAATAATTCATATGACCATATGTACGTGTTTCTGTACCTGTGATGTGATGTATCTATTAATATTTGACACATAGACCCTTAAGTATCTTATAGCTAGATGGGACATCAGAAGCTCACCCAACACTTTGATCTTAGAGAAGAAATGGAAGTGTAACAAGATTGTTCAAGTTAGCCAGTGGCCCCAGCATGCTAACTCCTGCTCCAGCGCTCCCCCCAACGCGTGAGCCCTCGCATGGCTGAGCGTGCACCTTTCTGAGGAGCTGTGTTATTCCCTGTCAGCCCTGCAATCAGAGCAATTTCCGGCAAAGGTCGGCTGATCCCATCAGACAACCTGCTGATGAAGGAAGAGTCTGCCCCGATGCCGTGGAGAAGGAACCCTGCAACCTGAACAAAAACTGCTTCCACTATGATTATAACGTAACAGGTACGTGGGTCATCATCTCACCACGGAGCGAAAGGCCAGAGCCCGTGTGTGTCAGCTCAGCAGCGCCCCGTGAGTATAGTTCACCTCCGTCGGTGTCCCCTTTGGTCATGCTGCTTGCTCTGCCAGAAATACTTTATTAACTAACATAGATATTTATCTATTATATTTTGTAATAAACATCAAGCTATGGATAATGAAAATATCACACAAACACCAGCCCTGCAGAAGATTGTGAATATCTAATTGATCCTATTTAAGACATCCTCCCACTCTGGGAAGGTGTAAAGGAGATACCATTCCCATGGGTATCCGGGTTATTGAAAGAGGCCCTTCTTCTTCAGCAGCTGTTTAATTGCTGTAACATCCCAGGACCACAACTCTTTGTGTGGGGCAGTTCATAAGCATGATCGGTCCAATGTAAAAACAGCAGCATGCTTACCCTTGCCAAAAAGTATGTAAATATAACTATTTCAGTATTATCAAAGGTACGGATAAAAAATGGATAGATGAATATTTTTTCAGGAAAAAAAGGCTTATTATAAATTCCATTTTTTTCCCTAACCCTCACCTCCTACCATCAAGGCCCGTACTCTAGGAAAGAAGAGAGTTTGTTGGTTTGCATGACTTGGGGAGACACTGAAGCTTATTTTGGAATTCTTTCAAGTAATTTTCACAGTGAGATAAACTACAGAAGTTGAACAATGATACGCAGCAGTTAGGCTGCCTTTTGTTCCTTCTGATTTTTCTCTTTCATTTTCTTTGCTGACACAAGGAAATCACTGTTCTTTGGGATATGCTATGTTACTCTAAAAAGAAAGATGAAAGGATTATTTTGAAAAAGACGTGAAGTAAGAGAATTAAATAAATATGACCCAAAGTGATTTTGAAATAAATCAGTGCACATTTCAAAACATTCTAAGTATGCAAGTAAGTGAAATACAGCGTTTTATTTGAACATAACACAAAGTATTATCCATTGAAATTATGGTCTTGCTAAAACAAAAATAATGTTAAAATTGAAATTTCTGCTTTTATTAGGAAAAAAGTTTTTAAGTGACATTTGTTCTGCAGGCCAAAGCCACTTTTACAATATTGCCAAGTGGCTATCAAGATTGTCAAGTAGACATCTGCCTTCTAGAAGAACCCCTCTAGCTATGTGCAACCCCAGGAATTCCATTTGACTCCTGATATGTTCAAAGCCAGGACCCATATGCTTTGCATGTAGGATGATTGATTATGGGGCTTAGGAAGCAGTGGTGGATTAAATATGGGATTCGGGTCATCAGAGTTTCATTTGAAATCTGTTTCATGTATGGCCTTCTGTTCAGATGGGCTCCCTTCCTTTCAGATTGGAGTACTTGTCAGCTGAGTGAGAAGGCAGTTTGTGGAAATGGCATTAAAACAAGGATGTTGGACTGTGTTCGAAGCGATGGCAAGTCGGTTGACCCGAAACATTGTGAAGAGGTGAGGGGATGCTGTGTTATATCCTTGTGAGTAAATTCTTTCCCAGTAATTTCAATTCATGCTGAGCCAAGTGACCTGTGCTCCGTGCAGCTCGTTGCCAGCAGATGTTTTTCTGCACTATTCAGAGGCTGTTAAGCACCCTCTTGAAAAAAGACACTGTCCGACACTACTGATTTCTACACATAATTTCCTGTATTTTGTTCTGCTTGGAGCCCAAAGGTATGCTAATTATCCTTTTCCGAAAGAAATGCTTGGGGAACAATCAGTAATCAAGGTGAATATAGGCAATAAATCTTAATCAGACTGCTCATCATTTTTGTAATTTCATTTGAATTTTGTGTTGCCTGGGACACCTGCCAAGATCCATCATTCACTCTCTCTGTTGCTAAACATTGATCACATGTGGTTTTGTAGCAGATTTTGATATTAGGATCTAATACCCAGCTGTGAGAGTCAGGTGTGGATGAGAGAGAGCTTGAAATTCAAACAAAGGAATGGAGTCTGCCATTAGTATCTTTCAGGTACAAAAACTTGTTAATTCTTCAATTTACAAAAGTAACGTCATTGTTTCTAGATATGGCCTTATAAAAGAAAACAGTTGCTGGCCTTTCTTACTTTTCATGAAGCTATGCCTCATGTTTTAATTGTCTGATTTCCAACAAAAGGGTACTCACATTCCTGAGAGGTTTTGGCTCCTCCTGTGTCTGAGCCCCACTGGGTTAAATATGAACCGAAATAAACAGAATCCTCTGAGGGTCTAGAACACGCAGGAAGAGCTTATAACCTCATTAGGGTTCAGTAGACGTGATGACCGAGCCCGTGTCTGCACACCTGGGGTTGTTACAAGCCCATGGTAAATTGTTCCAACTCCTAATGGAAAACTCGAGGTGAAAATAGGTTAATCCATTTGATATCTTTATTATGTAGACCTAACTTAATTTCCTTATATCTCTGTCCATGTGAACATGTGACCAGAGCTCCCAAATGTGCTGAAAACAGTTAATAAATTTCCTTTGCTATCATCTCATAACAGAACTTAGTCTATTCATACTTTCAATTTAATTAGGAATTTTACACCTGAATCAATTTTGAAACTAATAACATCGAAGTAATGGAACCATTATAAAAAATAACATTATTATTAATGGATATTATTATAGTCATACACTGGCTGGAGAGTTTTCTGTGATCTACTTCTGGTTGATTAATATGCCTCTTTTCTTGCAAATTCCCATATAAATGCCCTCCCAAGTCGGAATGAAATATACAGTGAATAAAGTCTAAGAGCGTTTTGAAAGCTAAACCCAAATCATACAAGACCAATTTTAAAATAGCTCATATGACTACATGACAAAGGTATAAACAGGGTCCTAGTTTCTTAAATAAACTTTAAATAAAAACCTGACAAATAACTAATTTTAAGTATCCAGGAGATAAGGTAAATTTACTCTGTATACAAATATCATTATGTTTGACTACTGCGATGACAATTAGGGATTTAAATTATAACAGTCTAGCAAGTGCTGTCTTTGGGGAGAACTGTACTGCTCGCTGCAGGAATTGAATTAAACAACTCATATCCCATTTAGCCATCCCTATGGATGCGGTAGGATTAAATAATAGCCCTGAGAAAAGCTGGCTATCTTTTTAACTATGGATTGATTGCCTGCCTGCTAAGACATGTGTAAACCCTGCATTCAGTGCAACAGCAGTAGCCAACTCTCACTGTTCCTCTAACAGCCAAAAAGAAAAATGGCATTACCACCCAACAAAGAGGAAAATTGGGGTTAAACCCATGTGGTATTTATATAGTATTTTTGTCTTTTGTGTTTTTCAGACATTTACTCACCTCATACCTAGTAATTGATTTCTTCTTTCCTATTCTTTGATCCCTGAGAAGATTTTTTTATTACACAAATGCTTAGATAGATGGTGATGGGGGCGGGGGGGGGGGAGAAGGAAGGAAGGAAGGAAGGAAGGAAGGAAGGAAGGAAGGAAGGAAGGAAGGAAGGAAGGAAGGAAGGAAGGAAGGAAGGAAGGAAGGAGGAGAGAGAAAGAAGGAGAGAAAGAGAAATAGATGACAGGTGGAAAAAATACAATAAACATAAGAGAAAAAGTAGTACAGGGTTAAAATGTCTCAGTATTGGATGCCTAAAATATAAATAGACATCCTTTTTCATTTCCTAGTGAAATAAATAAGTTAGTAGTAATCCAATTCTGTGATTCAAACCCTTTCTCTACGCAACTATTATCTACCTTAATATGACACATTATTTTTATCATGTCACCTTAAGACTCTAATCTCCAACGTTTCATGACTTAACTATGAGACTTTATATAAGTGATATAGTAAAATTTTTCATACCAAATCCTGTACTCATCTTTGTCAAGTATTAGTGGTGGAGAATATACGGCAGGACCTGCAAAGGGAAGCAGTCCACAAATCACTGACCTGATCTTCTGTCTGTGGATAACTTAGAGCCAAGAGCTATACTTGAACCACAGCATAACATTTCAGAAAGTTTTTCTTTTGCCATCTTATAATATTAGATACCGTAAACTTGTCTTTCATGCAAAACTAAAAAAGATCTTGAAAATCCCACGGATTACCAATTTAAGAAATTATATTATCCTAATGTGCTCTTAAATTTTTCTATTTCATTGCTACTTTGGACTTAGGACTTCTTAAATGTTTGCATATACAGTAGATGAGTTTGAAATCTCACCTCATATTTTAAAAGTAAAATATGTAAATAACTATTGGAATTCACTGTCAATACAATGGTACAATGTTATCTGATGAGAGACTAACACTAAACTGAATTATACCACAGTTAGCTTCAAAAATCTCTAAAATAGTTTTAGAAGAAAAATCTTTATAATTAAAAAGTATATATAAAATATTAATAAAAAATTCTAGTGATCCAAATTTTCTTTTAGAGAGCTAAGGTACTTAAAAACTGATATTTTTATATTATTTCAATACATTAGTCATTAGTTTTGAGTGGCAATTTGTCTTGAAAACCTTTCCCTTTTGCTTTTCAGTTTAATAAGCATGTATAAAAGTAAGTAATGCCCCAAAGATACACTTATGGATCTGTATATTGATGACATTCTTGGTTTTTAACGAATGAAAAATAATCATGCTTACACTTATTAGTTCCTCACTTAGAGAAACTCAACCTATTTGGAGATTAAATCTACTTTTACTTATTGCATATTTTAAAAGTTCAACACTCTATAAGTATATCGAGTAAATGTGCTCCTCCATTTAACGTGTGCCCTTTGCTCCCACTCTCCTGGGTTGGTCCACTTTATATTTTTAACAGTTTGGGTGTTTGCCCGGCAGATAGGTTTTTATTCTATTAGGCATCTTACTTACCCTTCCTCTCTTCCCCTCTCCTTCCCTCCCACTCCTGTCTTTTCTTTTCTCGCTCCCTCCTTCTTCCATCCACCATACACTGTGGTCATGCCTTCATGTCAGTGCAAACAGATCTCCTCTGTCCTTTCAGCTGGGCCTGGAAAAGAACTGGCAGATGAACGCGTCCTGCGTGGTTGAGTGCCCTGTCAACTGTCAGCTTTCTGAGTGGTCTCCGTGGTCAGAATGTTCTCAAACATGTGGCCTCACAGGTTAGTTTATACCTTAATTAGCCTTCAGCTGATGGTCAAAGAATCCGAAATAAAATGTCCCTCTTGCTTTCAGTGCTATCAAATAATCTTCAGTAAGGCTGAATCAGGGTGTCTTTCTTTCCAAAATACATGAGACTTACTTGTTCCTCTAATCTCCTCAGGAGAATTGTGTGTGATAGCTTCTCCCAATAAGATATCTGCTTGCACAACAGTAGCATATCACTAAAGCTGCATCCCTTTGTATCTCTTAAAGGAAAAATGATCCGAAGACGGACAGTTACCCAGCCCTTTCAAGGTGACGGAAGACCATGCCCAGCCCTGATGGAACAGTACAAGCCTTGCCCAGTAAAGCCCTGTTATCGGTGGCAATATGGCCAGTGGTCTCCGTGCCAAGTGCAGGTAACAGATCTCAAGAAGTCATGCGGAAATGTGGTTCTTTATGTGCAGAGACTTGGTTTCAGAATCATTTTTCAGAGTTTACACATGTCATGTTTTCTCTTAAAGATTTTAGGTGCCTAGCTATTTCATAACTAGTTTAATTAGTTTTGATAACAGGCACTCCCTGTCCTATATTTTTTAAATCATTTGGAGACTGATTCATTTTAATGAAAATTTATTTGCCTGCCTTTGGCTAGAAAACAAATACACTATTCACTGTGTGCTCCTATAGGACTTCTTCCCTGGGGTCCAAGGGCTGCCTTCACTGCTCATAAATCAAAATCAATGGTGCAGAGATGACTGTAAGTGATGAGCTCTCTAATGAATTATTTTTCTTCTCCTAATTAGTTATTTCTTTCTTCATCCCAGGATGCCCAGTGTGGAGAAGGTACCAGAACAAGAAACATTTCTTGTGTAGTAAGTGATGGGTCAGCTGATGATTTCAGCAAAGCAGTGGATGAAGAATTCTGTGCTGATGTTGAACCCATTATAGACGGTAATAAGAAAATGGTCTTAGAGGAAACCTGCACCCAGCCTTGCCCAGGTAACAGCAACAAAACATAATTTATAGTTTGATCATTTCTTACCAGGACTGGGGCCAAGAAGAGGTTGCATATATAGCCTAAGTTAAGGGATGTCTGCAGTCCTCTCGTTCAATAATATCTGTGCCAACAGCCAGACACTGTAGTATGAATGAAGGGGGGCACTGTCGCCTTACTCCTCGGTGGGGGTGAAGGCAGGTCTCCCATGTGGCTGCTGTTCACACACACTCCTCTAGAGTTTTAACATCTGCAGGGGATGACAGTTAAGGCCTTAGCCTCATGTTTGACAGGGAAAGTGTGAAAGCAAAGTTGACCAAATAAGGATAGAACATACATCTATTTAGGATGTCTAGAAGAAAAGAATAGAAAATAAGAGAGAGACAGCATTAAACACATAATAGCTAAAGAAAAATGTTGGTCCTTATAATGAAAGCTTACTCTGGGTCTTAAACAGAATCAACAATAAATTCATACCTAGATACACTGTAGTTAAAACAGAGAACGTAGAAAAATAGAGAATTATTAAAGCATGCAGAAAGAAAAGAAAGTAACAGATTACCTGCTTTTGGAAGACAAAATTAGAATTATAGCAGAATTCTTCTCAGTTACAGTGAAAGCCAAAAGACATTGGAATATACAGTCATGAGTCACTTAACAATGGGGATATGTTCCGAGAAATGCATCATTAGGAGATTTTTTTCATTGTATAAACATCATAGAGTCACTTACACAAACCTACATGGTATATAGCCCACTACACACCTAGGCTGTTTGGTATAGCCTATTGCTTCTAGGCTACAAACCTGTGCAGCATGTTGTTGGAGGAAATTGTAACAGTAGTATTTCTTTATCTACACATCAAAAGATACAGTAAAAGTACTGTATAAAAGATTTAAAATGGTACACCTATATACTGCACTTACCTTGAATGTTGGTTGCAGGACTGGAAGCTACCCTGGGTGAGTCAGTGAGTGAGTGTAAAGGTCTAGGACATTACTGTACACTACTGTACACTTTATAAACACTGTCCCACCAGCCCTTCCCCTGCTTCCTTCAGACAGGGTCAGATATAGATTATCAAAGCTTTCAATGCTGCTCCATGAACAGGGATATGGGCTGGATTGATTGAAAATATCAAGGAGAAACTGGCTAGGCAAGGCACAGATCACCATAATAGTGACTGTCAAGAGGCAGTGAAAGGTGTCCTGAGGATCAGTAGCAATAAGAAATCAAGATGAATAATGGAACATCGGGTTTGTCGTGCAGTGTGGTTTTGGTTATTGCATATTGGAGCAGTGGTTGGATTAAGGAACTTTGTGGTATTCATTTAAAAAAAAGAAGGTGCTTAACATGGAGAGGGTGTAGAACTGAGGACTCAATATTTTGACTTTGAAAATTTGTTCTTGGTTGCACTGACCATATCTAGCACAAAAGGCTCTCTCTCACATTGAATTGATGGAAGAAGGAAAACTTGTCTAAGCTTTACATTACTACAACCTGAAAATGTTTTCAAAGTACAGGGACAGGCTGGCTCCACACTACCACAGAAAGCTTTTACTAAGCATCAATGGTCCTTAATACTTGTTTAAAGATATCTCCTGTGGCCCTATGTCATTGTATACGATCCACAAGAATTTACATCTGTGTACCCTGAAGACCATCAAGCTAGATCTGGGAGGGCTGCAGTGCTCTGTGAATATGTAGTGATGGGGGGACAGGTGCTGAAACAGGTCAGTGGCCGAGTAATTGAGATATAATCTCTGCACTCAAAATTGAGGCCCTGTAAGTGAGAGGGAATCTATTGAGAAGCCCCGCAGATATTGCTCCCATCAAAGAAAAATAAACTTCCTCCTGAACCATATACCCTTCTATTTCTTACAGGAAATTCAGCTCCATTAGAATCTTATGGGACCACTGTCGTATATGAGGTCCCTCGTTGACCAAACCATCGCTCTGCAGCTCATTACTGTATTTGAAATGTGATGGAAAATAATCATCAACCTAAAATTCTGTCCCCAACTAAATTATCATTCAAGAGTGGAAAAAAATAATATTACAGAAGAAAACATTGAAAGAAATCATTGTGATGCAATGTTGGACAGGAGGGCTGCATGCAGTACAATGTGGAAAGCAAATGTTGTCTATCAAATAGTAAAAAAACTAATTGGCAGACAGTGATAAGCTAGGAGGCTGTTCTCTTATAAATTACAATCTATTCACTTCAGTTCCTCTGGCGATAGTTTCCTTCAGTGATGGGTTTTGAAAGCAAGCAGTATGTGAACTAATAAGCTTTAAAGAGTAAAATATTGAAGTGGGAAATGCATTTCATACACTTAATTGTCATATCTTTGGCAGGCATAGTGTAGTTTATTACAGTGGTTTATGTAGTCAAAATATAAAAGTATGTTCAGTACAAGGCAATACCTCCCTCTCGATTGCTGTTGTTAAATCTTTGAAGCCTGATGTGGATTATTTGGGGTAATTATGATAAAATTCACAGACTGCCATTAAACAATTTATTGTTTTGTTACAAAACACACTATGTCAAGTGATATAAGCACAGAGATAAAGCCTACTTATAGAAAGATGTGTTTTATTTCCATGTAGTTTGCAATCATTGAGGCAAAGTTATATACCTTCATATTGACAGGAATTTTTCAATTTTAATAGTTTCTCCTCCATAATTAAAAATCGTGTTACTCAAAAGTAGCATTTCCTAGGGGATAGAAATATTTCTAAAATGTTATCACACTACTTAAAAATTCTTACTAGTTTCTTTTTCCTTAACACTTTCAAAATTCACAAGAATTTTCTGCACTTCAGGATGACACTAGATAGAGTATTAATGACATACTATAATAAAAGTCTACAAAAATCACCCCACTTTACTATTGTATTTATGTATCTGTTAGTCAATAATTCATGTCTTCCCAGTATTTCTTAATCATGGCACAAGAAGTTTTTTCATTAATCAGGGATCCAGGCAACTTTGTGCTAATATTAGACAACTTCAGCATTATAAAAGGCTATATGAATTATTCATGTAATATGGCTGGAATAATTAAAGTGATAAGAACCCCTTGTGGATTTTTCTATCATAATTTACTGCATCCTCTGAACAATCTCACCAAGGAGTCAGTCCTGAAGAATGGATGTGTATATGGGGAAGATGTATTACATTACATCTTCCCTTTTCTCAAAATGGTTGAAGATGTTGATGATGAACCCATGACACACTATGGCCCGGTAATTCCACTCCTAGGTATATACCCAATGGAAATGCATATATATAACTTCACCAAAAGATTTGTACTAAACTGTTCACAACAGCAGTATTCATAACAGGAAAAATGTACAGCTCCCCACATGCCCATCAATAGTGGAATGGATATTTCAATTGTAGTTAATTCATACAATGAGAGGAAAGTACAGCAATAACAATGAGAAAATTAGAACTACATATGTACATGATGGATCCCACAAACAAACATAAATGAGCCAAAGAAGCCAGACATAAAAAGTACATATGGTATGATTCCATATATAACATGAGGGGGTTTCTGAGATTCTGAGAATGTTCTGTTGCTTAATTTGGATGTTGATTACATGGGTATATAATCAGGTTGTGGAAACTCAGCTATCTGTGCATTTATAATATGTGCATTATTGCATGCATATTATTCAATCAATAACTGACAAAAAGGGAAAGTGGGTTGAAGACATAGACCAAGGAAATAGCATGCATTATTGCCACTCCTGCAGCTGCTCATTTGGCCGTCCCACCTGCACCCTCTGGGAAAAGCAAGGAATAAAGCATAAGTAGCAGCTTTCTCACACTTGGATTTCAAGCTCTTTTGAAATTATGAGTATCTAGAAGACAAGTTCTGGGTATATTAAGATTTTTTTTACTAGTACCAGGTGTTTAATAAACCTCTTTACAATGACAAGCTTGATAGTAGGTTTTAATCAAGTATTTGTTATCTCTTAGGAGGGGAATCATAATGGACAAGCTCCTTCAAGTCACAGTTTTCATTTGATAACATTTACGCAAGGCATAGTCCATGCCAGTAACATCCACTCAGAAAATTACAATATGAATACAAACTTATAAAGCTACATACAAACTTGCAAATATCAAATACTTATCTAAATATTACAAGTAGAATGTATGACTGGCACACCTACAGATTGCCCAGTGGGATTAAAAATAAAATGGCTGGCTATTCTTTATGGGTATGGCTATAAGCTGTACACCTGTGTTTTGCAGGCGACTGTTACTTGAAGGACTGGTCTTCGTGGAGCCTGTGTCAGCTGACCTGTGTGAATGGCGAGGACCTAGGCTTCGGCGGAATACAGGTCCGTTCCAGAGCTGTGATTATACAAGAACTGGAGAATCAACACCTGTGCCCAGAGCAGATGTTGGAAACAAAATCATGTGATGGTAAGTGCTATAATTCAGGAAATACACTCATTTTAATTTTGTGTTGATAAGCAAATGCACAAGATTTAGAATTTTCTGTTAAATAAGCAAATTTGCCAAGATCTCACTTAAGACTGAGAATTCAATTAAGGGCATGATTCTGAACTTTAAAGACTTAGAGGAAGAAAATCTTGTCATCCTTCATAAATTAGAGACGCAATTTTGTGAAATTGTCTCCCACTTTTATGAGATAAAGAAGGCTGAGACAATTATAACAATAACACCTATAAGAATCCTAATCATGTATGACTCTAAAAATATACTCAATGTATGTAAATCAAAAGAATGAATAAATAAAAATTACAAATCTACAGCAAAATGAGAGATTTTATTAAATTTTCAAAAATTGATAAATAAAAGTACTGGCAAGAATTACTCTAAATTTGACATATACCTATATTCAAATAGGTATATATATATATACATACACACACAAATATAGAGCCATGCACCAAATATAAGTAAATTTAAAAACCACAGAGCATTAAAATATCAGTTTTGGAACACAGACAAAGTCTAAATGAAAACAAAATAATTGCTATCTAGTGGAGATCAAAAGGAAGGAGTATGAAATAGAATCACGAATTGGAGCCAAATATCACATTTATTAATGAAAAGTTAGAGGAGAAAGCTTAGAAGTTGGAGTCGGGGGCTTAAAATGAAAGGCAAATGGTCTAGACGACTTCACCCAAGAAATAGAATTATCTACCATGTCAGTTGAATCTTCCCAAACTTACCAGATAAAACATTCCCTGTGTCCTGGGACAGGGTAGGTGAAGAAGTAGAGAAACGTCAGGGGTTACAATAAGTGAAGTGATTTCCAAGGAAAGAGAGAGAATCGTTTAGCCCCAAATGAGAGTGTCATAAAAGTACACATCAATAACATTACAGTTGAGAAAGAAACCCCCCGCAGGCACACAGAGTAGTAACAACCGAAAACCACACTTTTAGAGCATTACTTACTAAATGTTGTGTCTTATTTAGAAGACAACTGAAAGTCTTAAATGCTCAGATAGGAGGGAGAAGAGTTTAAAATGAGCTAAGCTTTCAACTCAATTTTTTTTTAAAAAAAGGAAACTGTAACCAATACAGATAAATACAAATTCAATGAGATAGAAAAAGAAAAAATACAACACAAGATAATCAATAAAATCAATAGCTTGTTTTTTGACCAAACTAACAAAATAGACCACATAATGCAAAATCATTGAAGAAGAAAAAAGAAAAATCGATACTACTACACATAGAATAGTGTTTAGAAAAATATCATTCTGTGAATAAATTTTGCTAATCAATGTAAAAACTTAAAAGACATTTAGAATGTTATTATAATTTACCAAGAATAACAGAGAAGCTAAACCCATGGATTCTATAACTATTAAGAACTCAAATCTATCAAATATGCACTCACACATGCACGCAAACTAAAACCAAAGTGGCTTTAATTATGACTTTTACCAAAATTTAAAGAAACAGACAACTCCCAATTATGTGAAATCCTGAGAAGCAAAACAAAGTTGAGTGGGGAAAAAGGGGGAGGGAAATCTCCTCAATATAACACCAAAAGCCTAAACAAAAATGGAAAAGATAAAAATGCATTCAAATTAAAATTTAAACCTTCTACACAGTAAAATAGACCATAAACAAGGTTACCGGACAAGCCACAGACTTAAAAATGATACTCGTGGTATCAGTTATATTCAAAGGATTAATGTCTAGAACAATTCTAAAACTTTTCAGTCCAAGACAGTTTTATACTCTTAAAATTGTTGAGGACCCCAAACTGCTTTCCTTTTGTTATAAAAATTTATCATATTAAAAATGAAAACTGATATATGTTTGAATATTTGTTCATTAATTTTAAATAATCATAAACCAATTGTATGTTACTATAAATAACATATTTCCTGAAAAATAACTATTTCCAAAAACAAAAAGAAAATAAATCTAATAACAAGCATGGTCTTGTTTTACACTTTTTCAGGTCTCTATAATATATGACTTAAAGAAAGAGCTGGATTTGTTATCTGTTCCTATTCAATCTATTGCAATTTTAGTTTAGTTTATGTACAGGGTGGGGCAAAAGTGGATTTACAGTTGTGAGTATAAGAAACACAGAGTTTATTTATTCTTGTATTATTATTTATTGTTGTATTATTTTCCATATGAACAACTGTAAACCTACTTTTGCCCCACTCTGTAGATAACGAAAATCCTACCTTTCGCAGATGTCACATGCACATACTCTGAAATAGTGTCAAAGTCTGCTGTGGCGTTGTCGTAACAGCAAAAAATTGAAAACTGAAAGTCCACCCTTAGAGGAAATAGCTAAATAAATTATAGTATGTAACATTTTAGAATGATTCAGAGTGTGATAGTTTATTTTAAGACTGACTAAAAGTAATACTTTATATCATCTATGGGTGTATACACTCATATTTATTGTGTATTTATATTAAAAGAATAAAAATGGTCACATATACCTACTTCAGAATAGTGAGTATTGCTGGACAGACATGGAGCAAAATCAGATCAGAAAGGAATACAATAGGACATCAAGTTTATCTATTTATGTTTTACTCAACAGGCAAAAAAAACTAAACCAAATATGGCTAAACGGTAATATTTATTAAATGGAATGATGCGTAATTGAATTTTTTTTTAGTTACTCTTTGTCCTTGCCTATATGTTTGGCATTTCTTAGTGTCTTAAATAAAACATAAATTAAAAATGCAGGTTTCATAGATAGTGTAACAGCAGATATGGAAAATTAGTTGGGATTTAGGTGTATATCTGGAATTTTATAACGTACGGCAACTTCAGGACAACAAATTGAGGTTTGAATCATTTGAGATGGTCTTCTTATTACTATTCAGTGGCTTATAAATATTTAATTAATACTCTATCACCATGATTATCCTCTGGACAGCAGAGTGCTTCTGTTTGTGTTTCTTGTGTCCCTGCAGATGGACAGTGTTATGAGTATAAATGGATGGCTAGTGCTTGGAAAGGCTCTTCTCGGACAGTCTGGTGTCAAAGGTCAGATGGTGTGAACGTAACAGGTAAACCTTCAATCTCTCTCTGTTCTTTGAAAGTCTTCCTGTAACCCACGTGTAATAGGTTAAAGAAAATAATTCAGAAAACAAAGACATCGTTTCGGTATTCGACACATGGTTGGATTCAGGACACCTGAGCTGTATACCTGTCTGGGACCAATGACAGATTATTTTCTTTTTTAATGTTTCATTCTCCCTCACCCAGCCATTTTAGAGATTGCTGCTAGAATTTATTTAATTAAAACACTGTCTAACTCTAACCAATGATTATTATAAGTAAATAACTCTCAGATTGTTTTTACTAGAAATTTTACACATAAATAACTCACTATATGATAAAATAATTTTCTGTTGACTATATCTGTTTCTGTGTCTTAAAAGGCTAAACACTCACAGACAAAAAATATTTTCAAGGGCATATGATTACACAAGTCACAATATCTTATTTGAATTCAGAAATCTATGATTTATATAGTTTTTACTAATAGGCAAGAACCATTGGTAAATCTCCAGCCCAGAGCATCTGAGCAGCTCACCTACTCTGTCCCCACACAAAAATGATTACATACCCAAAGAAGAAATCCAAATGAAGAACTTTTAAGAATGTCCTTTATTTACCCAAATTTACCCCCAAAGAACTACTCTAATCTGCATTATTAAAAGTGTCCTTATCTGAGACCAATAAAGGCAAGGGATCCCAAGGATTCCTTTGAGGAGCAGAAGAAACTTGACTCCCAGTATTTAGTGAGGTGAGCCACTCTGCAAATCTAGAAAGAAACCGAGGTCGGAATCCGAACCTCAACCACAGGCGCATGACCCAAAGCTGTCTTGTCTCTTCTTAGTTTATTTTTATAGATCTAATTTACAGGAATCTCCATTGCATAACAGTAGCATGTGTACTGCAGTTATCTGTTCAGGGCTACCTGCTGGCAGGGAGGAAAAGTGATGTGCATTTGGGTGCCTCTGAGTGTATCCATTTATAAAGTTAGCTGTAATATATACAGTAAGATAACAGGAGCAGGGATCAATATGCTTTTTGGAAAGCATCAATTTTTATATTGAATTCTAAATTACCTGGACTTATTGAAACCTAATTCCTTATTTCCTCCCTATGAAAGTGGGAGCAGGATGTCAAATTGTATTCTTGTGAAGATACGATTTTATACATGAGAAATCTATATCAAGAAGCCCTTGATAATAGCGACTCCCAGTGGACACATGCGTAACGTAGAAAAGACACCTTCCAGGAAACCCTTTGCTCTCTCGCAGTATCTGCTTCAGCCACACTGCTCCAACAGGAGGGAGAGCAGAGGCTTTCTGAACTGGAGGGCATTGTGGAGGGGTCCTCTCAGCTGGGGGGTTCAAAACGAATATCTACAGTCTCCTTTGAACTACCCAGAAAGAATTTTACAGTTTCCCCAGAGTTTCCCATTAGCTTTCAGTGTTGTTGTTTTTCCCCAATCAAGGATGAAATAATACCTGTCTGCCTTTTCTTCTACATGTTAAAATCTCTTGTCCCCCTGAAATTGGGGCTATTCCCCAATGCAAAGGTAAGTCCAATTTTAAAAGACTTCCTTGTAGGAATCGTATTTCCCATTTCTTTTTAATGCAGAATAGTATGCAGTGTATTTATTTCTTAATACTGTTTGACACCAAAAAGCCAGTGTGTAACTGACTCGTGATAAACTTTATCTGCATTCCTTTCCTGTCTTTTAGGAGAGATGAGAAGTAGACAGTCGTAAAATATATTACCTACCTGGATGGGTTGCTTTAATGATGTGAACAGTTACAAGAAATTCAGGCTCTTGTTTTCATTTTTCTTCGTGTGTCTGATGATAATAACGTCAATATGGCCATTTAACTGCAGCTGCCTGGCAATGACTAACTGCTTTCCATAACACTTTTTCTATGAATATTTTGTCTATCATCTTGCGAGATTAAGGCAAAGGATTAACAATAGTCATCTCTGAGAAACCCCAGAGGATCATCAATTCCGTAAATAAAGGAAAAACGTTGCTAAAATCCTATTAAACTGTACAAGAACAGTTCGAAACTATGAGTTCCTTCCACATCACTAACATTGTTTCTTTATGACATCGATCCCCATCTTGATATAACAACCTAGGCACACTTGGTACTAAACTGGAAAAGCAGAAAAAAGAAGAGGGATCAGTAGACAGCTGCAATGCCTAGTGAAAACAACAGCGCAAGCACACCACTTAGTAGCTTTATTTGTTTTCTTCCCCCCCCCCCAAATCCTGAATTAGCAGGAATAGTGATTTTTCTGAAAAAGAAACACACATTATAAAAATGCATGAATGTGTTCCTCCATAAGGATATGAAAACCATTTCTCTGACTAGCCAAGGAAGAATTTTAACTTTAAAAGAAAATTAAATCGTCTTTTTAGTGCCGGACTTGGCCTCGGGAACAATGACAGAAACAGCTTGCGTGCAGTGAGGGTTTCCAGAGTAGCAACGATAAAAGCTCCTGTTCAGCAGGTGCGTGCGGAGCGCCTGCAGCGAGCTCAGCGCTGGGCCGGCTCCTCGGGGCCTCCGCTCCTAAGTCAAGCGGCCAAGGTTAACCACAGCAGAGGCCAAGGTTAACCTCAGCAGAGGCCAAGGTTAACCACAGCAGAGGCCAAGGTTAACCACACAGTTCGCAGTCAGCCGCCCTCAGCAACATGCGAGGATCCTAAGGTGGTTTAGGATTCGAAGACAAGCCTATAACAACCGTGTATTTGTGTCATCGCAAGAGATACTCCTTGTCAAAACGTGGTTTTCTGTTCCGCAGGGGGCTGCTTGGTGGTGCGCCAGCCGGATGCCGACAGGTCCTGTCACCCACCGTGTAGTCAGCCGCACTCGTTCTGTAGCGAGGTATGTGTGAACTCATTGGGGCGGACCAGCCAGCTTCATCATTTGCCACCTCACTGCCTCCTGTGCAGTCATTTCCCTTTACAAAAAGCACGTCTTCAGGCATAAAAATTCTACTTTGGGACCTCCCCTCTTATCAATATAAACAATTCTGAATGCGCTTGCTTCCCCTGTGAGAATAAGCTTGTGTGTGGTACAAAAAGTGTGATGTTTTTTATGTGGCGAAGACAGAAATTATGTGTAGCAAATCCCCCAGACAGTGCCCTGTTCAAGTCAGGCGTGTTGTGCCTTCGAAAGCCCCCTGTATGCCCAGGAGGAATCTCCTTGTTTTCCTGCAGACCAGGACATGCAGTTGTGAAGAAGGCTACACTGAAGTCCTGTCGTCGAACGGCACACTCGAGCAGTGCACGCTGATCCCCGTGGTGGCGATCCCCACCGTGGAGGACACGCGGGGAGACGTGAAAACCAGTCGGGCCGTGCACCCGACCCAGCCCTCCAGTAACCCGGCGGGACGGGGAAGGACCTGGTTTCTGCAGCCATTCGGGCCAGGTGAAGTGACCACACAGTGTTGATGTAGAATCCGTTAGTGCTGCACTTACCCGGTGCCAAGTGATTAAAAAATGGGCAAGCATTTTCATATGAGCTATTTCGCATTTTACCGAAACGCAGTTGTTCTGATGCTGCCATAGAATCTTATAATTATTTTACTGGTGTTATGAAAAAAAGCACTCATGCTCAAAAGTTCAGAGAAATGAAATTACTTTCTTTTGGGGGAAAAAAAATTAGGACTGATATTAGGTATTCAATCTTGGTCCTAAATTTACAAGTATAATTATTTTCACACTGAACAAAGAAATCTAATGAAAATACTAATTGGGGGAAAAGCCTGTTGTCATTCAGTACTGGAACAAATAAAACTATAAAAACATTCAAGAATTTTCCATTTGACCACAGAGTGGTAATAATTTGAACCTAAAACAGGAACATTAGTAATGCAGTTCTGTGCCCGGGGGGGGGGGGGGGGGGGGGGGGCAGTAGGTAGCCAGACCAACTTCTGTTGGTCCTTAGAGTCGGCACACTCAAAATCTCAGAATCTACACTAGCACCAGATACACGGGGGGTGGGATGGAGCCTTCTTGTCTAGATGGACCATGTTGGAGACTAACCAGACCCTTGTCATATTAGACAGCTCTTAATGTGTCTAGTAATGGACTTGAAGCCTATACAGGCAAAAGCTTGAAGGCCCAATGAAATGCTATTCCTCTCGGTACACTTTCTCTCTCCAGTGGACTCAACCATACACTTATCCCTAGAAATAAGCTGATGCTTAAAAATGTGCTATGAGGGCCACATGTCACTTTTTCTCACAGCAAGAGGGATTACTAGTTCATGACCAAAGGAAATCTCCAGGCAAAGCGAGGCACAGACTACTTTATATCTCTGTCAGAAACATGAGAAAGGAAGGAAGAAATGTGCATCGCTAACACATCTCTATTTCTAATGCATTAAGTCAAAACGCTTTCCCTTACTGGAGAATCACTATTGAAATTTTTTTAAAGTATTTGCAGTATTTGGGGTGATTCACGTTTAACCACATTATCCATACCTTGATTAGGTTTTTAGCTGAAAAAAACATTTATTTTGCAAAGCTGACCTATCTGTGTAAACGTGGGAAACTCTCTCTCAATGTTCAAGACAGTGAACAGCAAATAGCCATTAGTGATCTTGACCTTGACTGAGAATCCAAGTAGGTCTTCTCACATCAAACTGGTTTTTAAAAAGAGAGGGTATTATTGTCATATTTAATTTAATATGTAGTTTCCCTAAAGTAAACATCTTAATATACTACAGAAGTACATTTAGACCCCGTTCTTGGTTTTTGAAAAACCCAAAGAATATTTGTTGAAGAACACTCAGGGCACATAAACCCAACAGTGGAAAAGCTCTTTTTATTTCAAACCCAGGCTTAAATTTCGTAAATATTTTGAATTGACAAAAAAGGATATTTAAAATATTAACTTATTTCCAGAAAATGAACCCATAAGTTGATCTAGGGGTAAAAAAAAAAATTAACAGTATTGATTTGCTTTCAATGCCATTCAGATATTGACTAAACCAGTGTCTCTATGGGGTCAATTTTCCCAATCTATAATTTAACACTAACATATGTTTAATTGCATGTATGCAACAGAAAATATATGTTCTGTGAGGATCAATTTAAGTTAGCAAAGTCATTAATAGTGTCTTATGTTTGAAGTTTATTCTGAACATAAAACTGAGAAGTTCAAATAGAATGAGACCGGAAAACCAAATTAGAAGAGTCTCTGTCCTATCTGATTTCATATACAGATTTTCCCCTGCTATCCAAAAGGAGTGTTCTCTGAAACTTTTCATAAGCCCAGCTGGCATAAAGCGAAGAAGCAGCTACCACTAATTTATATGGGAAAAATTTTAAGTGGCCTCAGACCCAGAAAATCACCTACTAATTCATACCAAATATGCTTAATTACGTTCAGCTTTCCTCTAAGCATAACATCCGTATGAGCTCTCTTAGCCTTTTCCTTAGGACACATCTTGCTAACAGATGCACACAGTAAATCGAGATAAAGCTCGGATGCTCACACAGTTCAAAGCTCTGGAGCTGATGCTGAGATGCTGGGTGTGGCTTCCAGGGAAGGAGCTTGGCGGGGCCTTTTGCTGCCTGGAGGGGATGCTACCCTCTGTAACACTCACTGCTACTCTTGCTTTCTGCTTTTTTTTTTTTTGTAAAAGAGAAAATCATCTTAGGATTTCTTTCAATTATCGAAAACAGGTGGTAATGTACATCTTCTATAAAAGCGAAGGGAGGCAACAAGAACTTTCAGAAAGCAGGGAATACCTGTCATAGAAAAGGGAGAAAGAAGTTATTTGGAGATCCTTTTATATGTTAATCAAACTTGGTTATTTTTGCAAATGATATTGTCAAATCAGCGTTAAAGGACACTGTAAGTGTAAACTAGATAAAAGATTATTAATTCCCAAAATTGTTAATATATTCATTTTCAGTTTATCGGGGAAAAACGTTAAAGTGACAAAGTTTATGTTCAAATACCTGTCTGTGTCAACTCTTAAGTTGCAGGACTTTCATGAAATTGCATTATTTTTCTTTTTTCATAATTGCCAATCTCAAAATAGAATGAAAATCAAAAGAAAATGTTTATGTAGCACTAGGAATATATTGGATTTGAATCAAAATGCAGATAAGCAGCAGGAATTTAGACATATTAACTTGAAATCTGAACTCAAATTGAAAATATTACTTATTACCTTTAAATTCCATTTTCATTGATAATCTTTAATGAAGGGGCATCTAACTCATAATAGCAGCTTTGCATTAATCATTAATTGTGCCTAAGCAATAATTCACTTTGAGTTTTGAAAGGACTTGGCCATATGTGACTCGTCCATTGGTCATAGTTAAAGACTGTGATTTACACGCCAGACTAATATAAATTAATGATTAATATCCATTCTTCTTAGATGGGAGACTAAAGACCTGGGTTTACGGTGTAGCAGCTGGGGCGTTTGTGTTACTCATCTTTATTGTCTCCATGATTTATCTAGCTTGGTGAGTGTTTAAATATTTCAACATCTAAGAGGATATATAATCTCTCTCTTTTAGAGGAAACACTTTCAATGGACCATAACACAGGAATGGCAAACTAATGTCTCATATAAGTATCCCACGTTTATTTAGCATTCATCTGAAGTTCTACATAAACATGGCTTTAGTCTTTGTCTAAAATCTACTAAACCCGAGTCACTTAGTGTCCAAAGATGAGCCAGCGCTGTTCTAGGCCATATTCTCAAGTACGTTCTTCTTGGTTATGCAAGAGAATATGCTTATGGTGAACAGTAGAGGTTTATATTGAATTAGCACTGGAGGAAGAGATTATGGTAATACCTGATCTCATCCAGCTATCTTTTTAAGCATGCATTATTTACAAATTATGGATTATTTATAAAGGGTTCTGGCCAAACAGAAATGATTACACTATAATGTTATTTCTGTTGTTAGTACTAGAGGAATTCCATTTGTGTAATTAATCTTTTACAGGAAAATAAAATAGTTGAAGGGTTGTGTTTCAAGTTTATTGAGAGCATACAACTGAGAAATTCAAAGGTACCAGAAAAATCAAATTTAAAGTTTGAATTTAGGCAATGTAGGCAATTAAGTAATTTAGGTATATCAATAAGTTTCAAACTTTTGTCATTTAAAACAGCAAAATTTACAATGGAAGATTGATTTTTTTTCTTCTCCCAATTTGAATGATTGTTTTAACAGCAAAAAGCCAAAGAAACCCCAAAGAAGGCAAAACAACAGACTGAAACCTTTAACCTTAGCCTATGATGGAGATGCAGACATGTAAAATATAACTTATCCCAGCAACAACCAGTTTCAGCTTTCTGACTTTGCAGTAGATATCCAGAAGCCACAGAGCTATTCAAACTGTGTGGATTAAAGTGAATTGTACCTTTTAAAAAGAACATCAAGAAAAGTGAAAAAAATCACAGTGCCATTGGAGATACCAAGACAGTACCACTTACACAGAAACCATCAGCCCTAAGAAGTCTAGGAGATTAGGTTGAATACATGCTGCCTTCTGAGAGTTTTGTGTGATCTTTCCTGAAATCTACCAACTGGCGATGTACTTTCATCTCTAAAATATGGTGGTGGAATTGGCCTCTTGGGATGCCCGATGCAAGCGTCTGTCTGCAGCGTTCACCCATAGTCACATTTTAGCATGAAGAGTTTATACCGAGATCTCTACAATACTATAGGCAAGCGTAACACCACGTATACTCAACTGAATGGTACCCATTATTATATCAGATTATATACTTGGTAATAAGCCATTTTAATGCTCTAAGCTGAGCAGAAAGCCCATTGAGTAAATTCAGCATTTCGTAGTTGATGGTAGCTTTTATTGACCTGCATTTCAGAGGCAAAGACTTTTTTTTATAAGACTTAATTCTTGTCTTTCTCCAAAGTACGAATGCTGGACATGTACTAGTACCTTAGAAGAGTCCTCAAGTTGAGTATTTTATAGTGGTTATTGTCTGGAAAACTAATTTGCTTGTGTTCATACAATAAGTTTCTACTTTCCCCAAATTCAGACTGGTTGCCTGCATCTTTTTTGCTAAAATGGAAGGCACATTTTTGCACTATATTAGTGCAGCATGATAGGTACTTAACTGGTATTGCCATGGAAACTGCCTCTTTTCATATGGGATGGAGACATCTATGCCGAGAGTGTCATGGAGACATTTACGCCTTCCTGTATCCTGAAGAGAGTCAAGTTCATTTTGGATGGCGACAGGATGGAATTAGCTCTTACACCTGCTGCATACACCTCTCCTCATCGCTGCGGCCACTGTGACATCAATGTGGCGGTAATTGAAGTGTTTAAGTCCCAAACCCGTTAATTCTCCAAAAGATGGACCCCTCTAGTTGGTTTTTAATCGTACTTTGAAGGCTGTTTATGACTAGATTTTTATATTTGTTATCTTTGTTAAAAAAAGAAAAGAAAAGAAAAAAAGGAGCTGGTTGTCTTTTTAATTTTGAGCAGATGGAGAAAATAATGTATCGATGATTTTTGTACCTAAAAGAAACCAAGATTGTATGTTGACTTTTCCCCCGGATTTGTTTTCCTACTTTCAGATCAAATGTATTTTGAAATCCATAGTGTTGTCATTCTCACTGGTAAAAATTGAAGTGGTCTTTTTAATTTATGATTTCAAAAACTAAAATTTTTTTAAAAAGAGAAGAGTAAGTATTTTGTCCAGGGCTTAAATATCAAGACCAAGGGCGGCAAACTTTTTCTGTAAAGAGCCAAAGTGGTAAATATTCTCAGCCAGGTCTATGAGGCAACTTCTCAATTCTGCCATCGAGAGAACACAGCCATAGAGAGTACATAGGGCATAAAGGAATCAGCATGGGTGTTTTCCAATAAAATGTTCTTTAAAAAAAGTCAGCAAGCCACATTGGCAGGTTGTGGTTTGCTGACTGCTCACCTAGAAGTTTTTATCAATGTTAACTCTCCATTGTGTCATCTTTGGTTTTCATTCATTTATGCTCAGACTGAAATCAGTGTTTCATTTCAAAGATTAAAACAGTCCTTAAATGTATCCCTGTGTTGGAAGCAGCTATATTTTTTACAGCTGTAGGCCTGGGAGGGACACAGTGAAATAATATCTAACGTGGCAGACTTCTTTCATAGGAAAAGAAAATTCAAAAGGTGCCACTAAAAAGCAATACTATTTTTCAGGCAACTTTTTACTACAATGGATTTTGGGAGGGGGGAGGACATTAGGGTGTCAGGTCTTTTAAAAATAGTATAACAGCTATTTTTATCTTAACTGTAGCTGTGTTGCTATAAAAGTGGTTTGGACTAACTAGAAGGTATTTACCTTCATACTAGAGTTTGAACTCCCCCTGCTGTTCCCTGAAGTATTTGCAAAATTATGGAAGTCATCAGATTCGGATGCCATTGTCCCCCAAATGAACAGATTTCTACATGTTTCAATAAGAATTAAATGTGGTAAATATGAATTTGTTATTTAATAGTTATTGTTTTAGGTAATGTAAATAATTTCAAAACAAACAAGTAGTCAGGAAGATGAAACTTTTACCTTTAACCAAGGAATTAAATAAGGAAAAGCATAGAAACAAATTCCACTTCATCTGTCTTATCAAAGAGGAAGAAAAAAATAACAGCGTTACTCTAAAACTGTGATTGGCAATACACATACTCAGGAGTCTTCCAGATCGTTGATCTCTTTGAATTAAGCAAATTCCATTTGTCCAAAGTAGTTGAGAATCTATTGCAGTTTCTTGAAGAATTCAGCTTAATCTTTTGAAATGCGTGCAACACCTAATAACTTTGAAATTATTGAATAAAATAAAATACCATTGCTACTAAAGCTACACCTATAATACTGTAAAATGTCATTAATTCAGAAGGCAGATCAGTATCATCCTACCTTTATTGTAAGAATTAAATGAATCAATCAAAATTATAAAATGTTATGAAAATACAAGATGGTTTTAGTCATAAATTGATTACACTTTACAGCACAATGCTATGTGCAGGAGACTAGGTGTAATGTGGCCTAACACTGGAGCATGCTGGAAGTTCATTGTTAGATGAATAAATACTGGATGGCCTCTTGTTAGAAAGGTTGGAAGGAGGAGAATGTGGCAAGCTGGCTATTTTGGACAAATGAAAGTTACTGTATTCATGTTTATAGCATGAAAATGGCCTTATTTTTTTCCCCTGGCATGAGTCCATAATGAGTTAAATCCCTTGCTGAAATGTCATCAGAACCATATCCCCGCTGCTCATTTGTTAAGAATTCAGGAGGGGAATCGAGTAAAAACTCGTCTGTTGACACTTTTGCCTTACCCAAATGGTCCGAGCCCAAAAGGATGTAGAACTACTGTCGTATAAGTATGAAGGGCTGCTTGGTTTGAGAAAACAACAGGAGGGAATACCGACACGGTTTTATGCGACTGGGCCGGACGGTCTCAATACGAGCCACACAGAAGCGGCCTCACTGATCCCTCGGGGGCTCGGCTTGGCCACTCATCAATACCTTATCTCTCGGGCCTTGACCGTAATCCTTACTTCAAAGCCTTTTCGAGGACACCACAGTGTAGCTTAAGCTGATTTGAGAAGGAGTGCATGAAAGCATATTCTTGATTACTTGCAACAAAGCACAAATTACTTATAACAAGACAGATATGTATTGAATTATCACAGGTAAGACACTCTGCTTTGGCACTGTAAAAAAAATTAGTAACTGCTTTTGTATACGTATGTACCTGAGATATTCAAAAGAAGGGGGAAATGCTTAACAAATCACAACAGCACTTAACACACATCCCCCGTTACTCTAGGTCTGTTTCCCAGTGTGGTCAGTTATCTCTCCCTATGTACCGGCCCTGTCTCAGGCCCGCTGTCAGGCTTTCATGCACCCCGCCCCCACCCTCAGGCAGGCGGCAGAGGCCTTTAGGGCTTAATCAGAACTCCTCTGAGTTCCTGGGCACTGCAAGATAGAGTCATTTAATTTACAGGATGTAAGCAACACCTCTCACGATTGTTTTTTACCCCCTCTAACTCTGTATCCTTGCTTCTTTATGATGACTCTGTGCCTGGTCTTTCTCTGCTCTTACCAACAACTAATCTTGTCTGCTCTCCTCAGACCCACCTCCTATGAAACATGCCCACATTTTTAATAAGAAAAGGCAAGAGGCGAATACCTGTATTTTCTTCCTATTGGAGTCAGTGTCACTTAGAGTGTGAACATGATGATTTAAACAGAATGTACTGGTCAGACGTGAGGAAGGGGAAAGATGCAGATGACACGCCGAAAAAAAACCCAAACACCCTTTCCTGCAAAAATGCCAGTTCCTGTACTCGATTTATTACAACCCAGTATTCTCCCATCTCCGTCTTGCCTCCTTCGTGTCCCACGCGGCAGACACTGAGAGAGGCCTGTACCTTTCCAGACACAAAGGACAGCCCATCCTTACACTGACCCGGGGTCTGAATCAGTTCGCAAGAGTCATTCCCAGATGATCTGGGATCTCACGGTTTGTAACAGTTTTACCAAACTCGGATGTGTTTCTTGTTCTGTCTCCCCTCTAAGGTGGAGGGTGTGGAAAGGGCAGGCTAGGGACAGATCTGGGAGGAATCCTGCATCGGCGTGGTCTCTCCTGGGTGGAGCTCAGCCTTGAAGGCCGAGTCCTCCTGCCCCGCCTGCCCCGCCTGGCCGGGCCTGGGCCTGAGCCTGAGCCTGAGCCTGAGCCTGAGCCTGAGCCGGCCGACGGCGGAGCAAGCTTTCGGGTCTGAAACAGGAGAGCGGGCCCCGCACACATCGCTCTTTATAAAAAGGATGTGTGATGTGATAATTCTGTATCTAGCAGGGACACTGAAAAAATGGGTAAGTCCACATTACTAAATAAGCAAAAGAAATCCTAAAGGGATAGAATTCGTTTTGTAGTTTTATGTTTTCAAGCTTCTACCAAGCCAGACTTTAAAATGGGCAGTATATGAAGACTTTTAATTTGTGGGAGTCATGTTTTCAGCAATCAAACCTCTCTATTTAGATATATAATTGGGTGTCAGTTTTATTGTGCTTTGTAGATGTTCTTTTTTTTTTTTTCAAAGCCATAGTTTCCAGATCACTACTTTGACCCTTCAATGAACTTTTCTCAACATTTTTCAGGAATCTATTTTGTTTCTTTTTTAAAAGTAAACATTAAGATTCCCTTTCTGGTACTTTTTCCTGCATATTTCTAAAAGAGATTTGAAGAGATCAGTATGTGTCACTGTAAAATATAACTTTATTAAATTTGCAGTATGTCTTTCTTTAAATTATAATCCCCTAAATGTGGTTTTGGGTTAATTTAATTACATAAATATTTATTTTGTTTAAATAAGGAGGCAGCTGTCTAAGTTGTTGTTAATATTATTTTGTAAATTATGTAATGTAATTTATTTTAAATTATGTACATTTTTTTTAACGCACAAAATGTCTATGTACTAATTAACTGCAAATTTGCAAATAATGCCACTAAGCTTTATTCAGTTAATGCGGATGGCATGTGAAGATGTAATATGATTTTTTACATTTTCATATGGGTAATTTGTAAATAACTATGTTGCTGACAAACATAAACACGGAAATCATTTTCATTCTACTCATGTGTATCTGTTTTTATTTGCATCATTCGCTGCTCAAATGTGGGTTAAAATTTTTTTTTTAGTGAATGTCCAAATCCTTTCACTACTTTTATTGCCTGTTCCTGGGTCTTTTTTTAACAACTCCAATTTAGAAAGTTCAAAAGATGCAAACCTTTACTTTAAAAGTCTGCTGAGGCCACCAGATTAATCATCATAGACAAAGGACCTCTTGGTTTCCACACTTAAAAAACAAGGCAGGAGCTCACACATTAGCAAATTGATTCCTTAAATTCCCCAAATTAAGTAAGATTCACACATTTACAATTCAGGAAGGGATGCACAAATTAGATAAATTACTGCCAGGGTAGCTTGCAGTTAAAACATTTCTGAAGTAGCTGTTTGCTGAAATATAACTAAGCAGGGAACCCTTTAAAATACACTTAGCATAGGAACCATTCACAATATGAGCTCGCCTCCGACCCATGACGTAAAAACAGTGATTTGCAGTCTTTTATTTTCTGTACTGTTCATTACAACTGAATCTAGATGAAAAAGTTTTTAAATACATCACCCAGATATTTTATATATATGGCTGGATATTCATAGTCAAATTCCTAACTTTGTTTTTTGTTTTACAACTCCGATATATGTCCTGCAAACAGGAATAGGAACAGGACTGGGCTGCCTTCTGTTTGCTGCTGCTGAGTCCCTAGTGATTCCTCCCATTAAACTCTGAACACATTCCTAAGAAAAGCCAACACACACTTCAATTCAGTTCTCATCTGTCACTCTCGCAAGAGTGGGGAAAGGCGCAATACTTAAAGGCAGCCGTGCTTTCTGATATTGCAGCCTTTTTTCTTTGATTTTTTTTTCAGATGACTTCCCCTCCCCCTTTCCACCTTCCTCCCTAGCGCCTCCCTGCAGAGGTAGCTCAATTTAACAATCTGACCTGTACCCTGCCATGTATTTCTCCCTGACCCTATGATCTCGTAAACATGCGGGGGAGGGGGGAGAGGGGAAGAGGGAGAAATGGGCTGACTTTAGTAGATAAAATTAGAAAACAGCTTCATTTTATTTCTATTACTGTTTTCAAACAGAGCAAAATGTCCTTTGTTCCACCCACCAGCCCTCCCACCATCCCACCCTTGCAATATCTAGGCCAAATGCCATTGTCTTTGGTCCAGTTTAACTTCCGAAAAAGTTCCAGTCCTGGCAAAAATAGAGCATCAATCCCTCTTATGGTTCTCATTTCCTTGACTACTAGCAAATCTGAGCAACTCCCGTTTTCTCATATCTGTTTTGGCTGTTTGGGTTTGGTCTCTATTACATATAGTTTTTAAATGGCAACTCTAGTGATGCCAAGTGGCTATTAATTTTAGGCCATCAACAAAATTTTAACTTTTCAGTAAAGAAAAGAGACACTTCTAGATTTTATTTCTCCCAATTTTTTTTTTTTTTAATCCCAGGCAGAGATGCTCTTACAATGGCCCCTGCCACCTCACAGTCCCCCCACTTCCCCTGCTCTCGACTCTATTCTGAGCATGCTCACCTCTCTCTCACACTAACCTTTGAGGGCAGTGTCATATGTTAGTGCTAAAGCTAGATCCCAATCTTCTGTTAAAACCAAACACTTTTCTCAGAACTCTGCCCTGACTGTTACTTTTACGTGGAACACTCTTCCCTTCACTGTAGACCTGGCTGCTCCCTCAGCTCACACAGGTCTCTGCTGAAATGCCACCTTCTCTGGGAAGCCTTCCTTGACCACCTCATCACTCTCTATCCTCATGCCCTTCTTTAGATTTTTTTTTATGGCACCTGATATTATTTTGTTGTTGTTATGTGATTTGTGTGAGTTTTTTTAAATCAGTCTCTCTCCTGGGAGAGAGAGGGGAAGACTTTATCTGTTTTGTTCCTTGCCAGAATGAAGCCCAACACATAGTAAGAATAATGAATTCTTATTGGATGAATAAATGAACAAAACAATTAGTGAATGGTGAGGTTTTTATGGACAGAATGGTTAAAATTAAATAGATCAATTACAACAAAGAAGCCATTAGGATTCAGAGACCAACTAATTAATCCAAAGCCTCAAGCTGCCAGTGCTCCATCACTAATACATTTTATATTTATTGCACTTACCAGCAGTATGTTAACCTAAACTCCTCAGAAGACACAGTATTGTGATGCAGACAGAATAATAACAGAGTAGTTTAAGAAATAAAAACAGTAGCGCCTGTGCCTAGCATCATAGAGGAGTGACAGTTGAAGATATGCCGGGAAAATGTGGACTGTGGGATTTGGGAAACTAGACTGAGAATGGAGTCTGTATAAGAGAAAAATCTGTCATAACTCTTTCTCAATTTTAATTTCCTTGCATGAGAGGAAATGAGGGGTCTGGGAATACTGGAAAGTGAGAAAGGGAGGTCTATTAAGAAAAGGGCAATTGCAAATTTCTAAAAAGTTCTTGTTCCAGGATACCAAAGCAGTCTGCCTATCCTATTCAGTCCTAAACTAAATTATTTTATGGGATCAATAATAGTCAAATGATTTGCTTTAAAGCAGAAATGAAACAAAGAACAGAATGAAGTCACAATTCCAAGTGCTTCCCAAGTCCCCAGAACTCACTTTGAACACTAGGGGGAGACGTTCCGCAGCCTTGGAAATGCATCAGTAGCCCCTTCCACATCCATTCCCTGCAGGATACAGTGTCTGGATTCCCTGCAAAAGTAAAACGAATTTGAAGGTCAGAGTCAGGCAATAGGTCTAGAAACTAATACAGGGGATAAAGTGAACATCTTAAGGCGAGGGATGGGCCTGTGTCCCCATCTGTGACAAACAGTGATCATGGGGAAAACCCTGCCAGACCGCTTCCCCAGTGACCCCCAGCTGCTACTCTGACGGCTGATGTATAACCGCACCCTTTCATGATTTATCTTTCTGTTAGCTTCACTTGTTTATAATATTCTTCTGCTGGGGGATTATTTTTTTTATGTTTATCACTCTTTACTATTTTTCCAAAGGGCTACAACTCTTTTCTTCTGATGGCATTTCCTTGCTATCTATGGAAAAAGTGACTTACAAAAATAAAAATAAAGAAAGAAGAAAGTGTTTTGGCAGTAGAAAGTCATAGTGGACAGTATTTTGATCTGATACTTATATAAAAGACCCTTACAATTACAAGAAAATTAATTTTATATGCTCATGCTCATTCTAATGTCCTTAGATAAGAATTTGCAGGAAAATCAATTTGAAATATCTCCTTAATAAAGTAAAACATAATAGACCAAGGCCATGTCTGGTAGTAATCATGGTATAATACATGTTGCAAAGAGATGTTGGCAATGTTTGTGCAGCAATAAAAACTAAAGAGGCCTTTAATACAGTTCCTTTCAGAACAGGCATCATATTGGCCTTCAAAAATCAACAATTACTAGCCAAAAGTATTTAAATGTAATTATGGCTTTGTAATCAAAGCAGATGTAGCTATAAAGTGTTACATTATTTTACGTAGACTACAAGCCATCCACAGCCACGATCCATTGATATATATTATTGAGAGCAATACCTACCACTGGCAGTTATCAAATCCTACATATTTTACAGTTTGTTCAAAAAAATTTAAACTAAAGAGGGGTCAAAAACCATAATAAAATTTCCATTTTATTTCCTGGTAGGATATAAACACAGGGCAGGAAGAACAGAGGAGGAAATATAAACAGCTTTTGAACTTATGGAAAAGATTCTCATGAACAACTATCATTGAAAAAAATGCCATTTAAAACAATGGGGAAATAAAGTTTGACAGTACGGTCTTGTCAAGTATAAGGACAAGACAAGAAATACAATTTATACTAATGGGAAAATATTAATTGATTCAAGTCAATGAAAATAGACATATCTTTTTACCAGTAATTCCACTTCTAGGAACTGATGCTAAAGTCCAGAGAGAGATAGATGATGATAGATAGATGATAGATGATAGGTAGATAGATGACTGATGATAGATAGATGATATAGATAGATGATTTAGATAGATGATTAGATAGATAGATGATAGATAGATGATAGATTAGATAGAGAGATAGATAGATAGATGATAGATAGATGATAGATATAGATAGATAGATTGATATAGATAGATAGATAGATAGATAGATAGATAGATAGATAGATAGATAGATAGATGATAGATATAGATAGATAGATGATGATAGATGATAGATAGATAGATGATAGATAGATAGGTAGATAGATAGATAGATAGATAGATAGATAGATAGATAGATAGATAGATAGATAGATAGATAGATGATAGATAGATGATAGATGATAGATGATAGACAATGTATACGGGATATGTGTGCACACTGTGTGTACATGTGTGGACAGAAAGATGATAGGTAGATAGATACAGATGGTAGATAATTGATATAAAGCATGCACACAATGATATAGCATAGGGATATTTATCACATTTGTAGTTACTAACATATGGAAGCAACATAAATGTATATAACTAATAAAAAGTTTAAATAAATAAGTTACAGTCCATAAATAACACAACACTATGCAAGATCTTGTCTACAGATCCTCTTATTGTTTTTAATTTTTCAGAACTGCAGACAGGCAAATATTAGTAAGAAATCACCACACATATTCACAAAATATTTCTTAATTATGCTTTACAAACTGTCAAGCCATTTATATTAAATGTTTCAAATATTTTATTGGATATTAAGAGTCAAGATTTTTGGTGCAGCATGAAACTAAAAAATATTTCCTCCTGATCCTGCACTTGTAAAGTCAGTTTAAAAAGCAATTACAATTGAGGGCCCTTAGGGAAAAATAATGCTAAATATTTGTCATTTGGAATGGATCTTTTTTCTGCCTAAATTCCTATCTTCTGAAATAACTTTAAAAAACAAAACAAAACCTTAAAACCCTCTGGCTCATTATTGCTAATGTGAGACTAAACTTTGGAAGTGCCAAAGAAATAACAAAAAAGAATTATCTCGCATTTTAGCAATTGCCTGAAGTTAAATTTAATGAACTGAAAAGGAAGGTTTCTGCAACATTAGGGAGAGCAGCTGGGCAAAGTGGCCGTGGCCGGTGCTTACCACATACTGAGCAAAACGCTTACAGCTCATCTGGACTTAGAAAAACATAAAGCACCAACTTGGAAGCACAGAGAATGGGCAATTGTCTTTCTGATTAGACATCCAGCCTCAATTTTTGAAGCTAATAAAGTAGGTAGGAAAAAAATCTCCAAAAAAAATGTGCATTAGAGGGCTCTAGGAAAAAAATGGAACAAATGCTTATCTCACTGGATTATTGCTGTCTCTCCAGAAACACTCCATTAGAGCTTTACTGTGAAGAAGAGTAATAAAAACACGTGAGAAGCTTTTATCTTCTATCCAAAGCTAGTTAGACGAAGTTGAAAAATACTGGAAACTTCGTATCAGTGGTCAATCCAAAGGCAGCTGTAATGAGAATGTCATTTGCCCCATGAAAACACTTAGTTCTAATATTCCCCAATTGCTTCACTAATATGATAACTGCTGGCAAACTGTATTTATATCACGTTACAGAGGAAGGTGCAGAAAATTAAAGCCGAGAGTCTGAGAAGACCACTTGGCCAGTGAGATGCCCGAAATCTTCTCTGAGATTGCCAGGTGTACGTATCTACCCAATACAGGCAGGCCATGCGCTGGGTAGCTCTCTCCCCTTCACTCATTCAGTAATAATTATTGAGAATCTATGTGCCAGGCACCATTCTAGGCTCTGAATAGTGGGACGTGGGAAAGAAAAAAGATAATACCCTTACTGATCATAATTCTAATGAGGGGACAGAGGCAATAAAGAAATATAATATGCTGGTTGGTGAAAATTGCCATGGAGGAAACAAGGTAGGATTCAGGTGACAGGGATGCTGGAGCACGGAAGGGAAGTTCCCCACCGCCCCAGACCCAACTTACTGGGGGTTGGGGGGCGGGTCCTACAACAACAAGTGTTTTTATAAGTTGAATAATACAATAAACTGCTACAAGTCTGTCTGACATCAAAGTTAAGAACAGTTACATTTCTTGCTTAGGAATCATCCCTGACTGCAGCCCTCGTGGTTTGTCAGAGCAGGGCCAGTGGACTGGTGGGTGCAGGAGCTGGTGGAAGGGCAAGTGGGAGGTCAGGAACTGAGGGCATTTTAAAGGTGGTTCTATTGAGGTTCTTGACTAGTTGAACAGATGAGACAGTTCCCTAAATAAATGAAATACATGATAGAGCAGTAAAAATACTGGAGACAGAGTCGAAGGAGACAGTTGTTATTAAAGAAAATATCTCGTTCTGAGTTTAATTTTCAAGAGAAAAATTACTTGAGACAAAGTAAGAAATGCATCTCTTCCAAAATGTTGACATTTGATTTAAAAAACATAGGAAATTGATAGAATTTTCGTTTTTTATAAAGGAAGTTGGGAATATCAAAAGAGTTTAAAAACTTGCAGTTTTTTCCCAGGTCCAGCAGGTAATAATTAGGCAACATAACAAACTAAAGAAACACAATTGTATTGTTATGTCAATTAACATTGATATTTGCCCAAAGTGAAGAAAATACCAAGACCTCTTCCAGGCATCAACCATGTTTCCTATAACCACGACCTGAGAAAATAAAGGCAGTTCTTTTCTTTTCATTGTCTCCTAAGGACCCCAACCACTATATCCTTTAGTCAGGACAACTCCAAAGGTTGGCCGCATATCCAACCTGCCAACTCAAGAGCAAGTGCAGTAAGGAAATAAGACTTCAACCTCTCACCCCATCCTAGACACCCAAAGAAAGTCTACAAAGGAGAAAAACACCCCGCTTTAAATATCACATCATTTCGTGGATTCATGGGGCTACTCCAGAGCCTCTGCTACAACTTCACTGTGAGTGATGCTGTGCTGAAGAGACTGGCAGCTTCCTCTTCTGTCTCTTAGAGCACTGGTTCTTGGAGTCCAGCCACCGCGCTGAGAGAGTTCAAGCAGCTCCATGGAGTTGCCACATCAGGGAAGGAAGGAAGGAATCAAGTCCCCAACCACCAACCCTGGCTGGGCTCCCAGCCATTAGCCAGCACTGATTTGACAGACGGGATGAGTGATCTTAAACGTTAAGACAGCCCACCTGTCATCACTCAGAGCACAGATGAACTGGCCCATCAAACTATAACACAGCACAGGCTTGTGAGTCAAAAATATGACTGTGATTTTAAGTCTCTAAATTGTATTGATTTGTTACATGGAATTAGATAACAGAACAGAATTTGGTCTCTAGAAGTTAGAAAAACCCGAACCATGTGACATTAGCTTTGCCCCCAGGTAGCAGGGGGAAGCTGGAAGGGTCTCTGGAGAATTGCCTGTGACAACTGGAAGGGCTGTTTCTAACTTAGGGCAATTGTGGAGTTTGGAAGTCATGTTAGCACAATTATTCAATCCCAAGTTTTTGAAGCATGAAAGTTTTAAAGTATAAAATAATTTTAAAAAGAAAAAAAGGTTAGGCAGACTTCAATGCAATTAGCTGCTTTGGATCCAATTTAAAGGGTTATAAAATAGGATTGATCAAGAAAGTCTTAAAGTTCTATAGATTAATTAATACTGGAACAGAACTGGCTGGGAAGAGTTGCCAAGTAACACTCAGTATATTACCTAGAGTTTTTCTCCATGACAGGACAATAAAACATGTGCTAAACAACAGCAGGAAGGAGACAGGCTAAATTGAAAACACACTTGGCAAAAGAGTTACGCTTGTATATTCTGAAAAGGTGTAATCAGTCGCATCTGATCAGAAGAAAACACTGACAGGAAGCCTGGAGATGCACTGGCTGCCTCACCATTTATTTGCATGCTTTCAGCTGCAAGCGCCCTGACTCAAGCTGCTTAAGCACGAAGACACGTGCTATTACCTTCCCCAGCTAGAGACCAAGATCCCCGCAGGACTGATTGGGCCACTGGCTCACTGGCTCAGTTGTCATCAAGGGTCCAGGTTATGGGCGTCTCTTGTGCTCTCGGTGTGGCTCCTGTACCGGTGAGTACTTATTCATGTAACTGCATGAGCTCAAGGGAGGCTGGCAAATGTAGTCTCAAGCTGGTCAGCCATGTCTCAGAAGGAAGGGAAAAATAAATCGGGGCGGGGGGGGATGGCCACAATCTAGTACCTCCTGGTTGTTAACTTCTGTTCCTGGCCCTAAGGCAAGGGGATTGCAAGAGCCCTGCAGAAAGTACATGCATTTACTACCATTCCCCGCGAAACAAAGCCTCTTAAACAAAGCTGATGGTGCTGTGACACACACACATGTCCATAGATGTCTCTTTTTTAAACAGATTGCTATCAAATGTCTTTTAAGACTCTGGCAGACCCCTGAGGGTTTTAATACTAAAGTGTGTGATAGATAATGACCGACAACCCTCAGCCAATTAATTATTGCACAACGCTGAACTTCACATACTTGAATACACAGAAGTCAGGTGGCAGGGCCGCTGCACTTTAAAACTCCAGGGACTCTCCTGCACACCAGAGACCAGAAGTGTGCAGAACAAGTCTAGACGGCCACGCAGGGCAGCCACGCAGGGTTTTTCTCGCTGTCTCTGAACTGAGATCTATACATGACAGGAGAATCCCCCACCGCTGCTCTTGTGAATGACAACCAGCTGGGATAAAAAGTGTATTAGCCGGTCTATAAAACTGACCCTCCGTCTTCCAAATGCTCTCACTCCACATCCCATTCCCAGATAACATGCTAGAGCTCCCACCAGCCAGTCAAAACTGAACCCCCCTCACCGCGAACACCGCCTGCTTCTAAGTCCCCAGGAGGCTGCCTCGCACGGTTTAGAAACAGGGCCTCACGCCCTTTGGCTCCGGCCTCCCCATCGTGTCTCTTTGCTGCTGACCACGGTGGGTCTGGGTTAGACGGGGGACCTGGGGGCCAGCAGGCACCTCAGAACTGCCCCCCGCCCAGGATGAGATAGAAGACGAGGCCCAGACAGACTCCCTTCTGCCTCTGTCTCCTGGTTGAAGGGACCAAAGAAGGAGATAGCTTTGTGTAATCTCACAGCAGGAAATTCAAGAAAAGGCATGCTGATTCTCCAATTTGGATGCTGGAGCCCAGGTAGCACCCAGGTCCCCTCCCACTGCATTTTCATCTGTGCTGTTAACGTTGAGCAAACCTGGGCCTTTCCGAGGCTGGTGGTCCCTGTGGTGCCCATCTGGGGGGCTCTGGGAGCTGCTGCCTGGCAGGTAAGTGCCTGTGTGAGGAGAAACTTGAGAGCCAATGTCGCAGCAGGCTGTCAGTAGAGGGATTTGGTGCTTCTGCAGGAGCAAAACGGAATAGTACAATGTCAGGAGAAGCCACCAAACACTAAGCGACTCCTCCTTTGACTGCGAGTAACACGCAGGCTTCCGAAGAGAAGTGTGCCTGCCTTCCTGACTCCATCCCAAAGGCAGAATTTCATTAATTCTCCAAAGCAGAGCAGAGACCAGCCCATAAGTTTCCCCAGGACCTTACAGAAGGATCTGGGGCAAAGGGAGGAAAGGGAAGAGTTTATGAGCAGCACTGTTTAGGGCTACGCGTAGAGAGCCAAGCCTAGCTGCTGCTTCTGGGCCCCTTGCAGAGTCCCCGGTTCTAGCCCATGGCTACCAGCACAGTGTGAGGCATTTCTACCAGGCTAAGCACCACCCAGACACATGACAATTGTTAGAGTTACTCCCCTCATTCCCTTAGCTCACCTTTCAGTTCAAAGCCCGCTGCCAGCGCCCTGAATCCCTGATGATGGGCTGGAGAGACACTTAGTGCTTTCAGGGGAAACTCCACAAGATAATCACACTGTATTTGACATCAGAGCATTTCCCTATGCTAGGAGCTAACCCTATGCTAGGATAACAGACATTAGCCTTCTTATTTATGCCTTTTGATTTCCTGAAATGTTCAGAGAGTAAATATTTTCATAACAAGAAAACAGAGTAAATCATTTTTTGTTAAAAAAAATAACAACCACCTACTTCTGAGTTAAGGTTTTCTCAGGGGGCTACTTTTCCCCAACAAAAAGTAAATGTTCCTTTGAAAAGATTCATTTCAATTAAATAAAAATTGAGTTTTAGCCCATAATCAGGATGTCACAAATCTGTATAAAATGTGTAATGGAAGAGAATGTTATCTTTAATCTAACAAGATAGATATTCTTTTGCTTGACTAAGTTACTCTGGATTGAAAGGGGGGGGAAAAAAACCACCTAAGATAAATTCCCACTGTTTATTTTCCTATTGCTGCTGTAACAAGTTACTCCCAAATTTAGATGCTTAAACACCACAAATTTATTCTCTTACAGTACAGGACGTCAGTAGTCTAAATTCAAGGTGTCAACGGCTGCATGACTTCTGGAGCTTTCAGGTGAGAATCGGTTTCCTTGCTCTTTCAGCTTCTAGAGGCCACCTGCCTTCCTTCCTTGGCTCACTCCTTGTCTCACTCCAACCTCTTTCTCCCATCATCACATCTCCTGCGATTACCACCGACCCTCCTGCCTCCCTATAAGGCCGCTTGTGATTGCATTGGGCCAACCCAGATAATCCAGGATGAACTCATGTCAAAATCCTTCACTTAGTCACATCTGCAAAATCCCTTTTCCTATGTAGGGTAATATCTTTGCAGGTTCCAGAGGTTAGCACCTGGATATCTTGGGGTGTGCAGTACAGTTGGGGATGGTGGGTATTATCTAACACACACACCTATATTTTATATATATTCTTATTAAGCAGCTACCCAAATATTAATATGTCCACAAATTCCAAAATAAAATTATACAGTAATTTTCCTATTTTTAAATAACTATCAAATCTCTTGACTTTGTATCTCAAATTTTAAAACATTAGCTGGATAATTTTCAGATACAAAGCCCATTAGACTGTCTTTTCATGTGGAGACATCATAAGAATGGTTATAAATATTTTTTAATGCAAATATTTTTTATTTTTAATAACAAATATTCTCTCTCACATATGTTTTCAACTTTCAATAAATTGAAATCAGGAAAAGGAATTAGTGACATAATCCTCAAAAACCACAACTCAATTAAAAAAAACCCACTGTAATAAGAAATTATATTTAAATTGAGCATAATGTATAAATGCTAGAAAGATGGTACATAATACACTATTTAATAAAGTTCTATATTTTTAAATAGTTGTAAATATTCTTATGACCACTTTTCTGAAATGGAGAAATTCCAAATTATTCCTTCTGTGAATATTTAGTCCAGACATTTCACAGTCTTCAGTGAGTCTTTGGACCTGTTTATTTTCTAGAAGGAAAAAAAGGAAGGAAAAGAAAAAGAGAAAACAAAAAAGAAGGGAAACCACTGCAGGTTGGGAGAGGTGAGATCCCAGGTCTGGTGAGAGCCCTGCTTCTGCCACTTACTAGCCCTAGGACCTTAGGCAGTCCCCTGGCCACACCCGGGACACTGCTTCCTGCCCTTTCCTTCCAGGCGGGGCCGGGATGAAGCGAGATAATTGCACTTAGAGGCTACACTGATCGCCCTGCGGGGCGAAGCATTTAAACTCTTCACCCCTGTTTGTAATCAGGGTCACAAGGACAAACACTGCCCCTTGGAGTTTATTGAGCTATTTTCAGGCCTCAGTGCACTGAATCTGAAATTTCTTCTGGTCACATGAAGCTTCCCAGAAGGGGGAAAAAAAAAAAGGTTATTGGAAAAGTAAAAAATCATTTTTTTGAGAACCAAAGGTGTCTGGGGCTTCTTCGGGCTTGATGGTTTCTGGGTTTTAGTGAGGAGAGCTCAGTACATTGGTCAGCAAAGCTGGCCTACTCTAGCTTTGTTTCTTCCACCTCCAAATACCTGTGCCAAGTTTTCACAGAACAGTGGAAAGTCACACACACACATAAATGAAGCAAAACAACACAAAAAACTTGTATTGCATAGAACGATGGTCTAAAATGTGTATTTTGAGTGTCCTCCTGTTTCCTGGGATAAATCTGCAATATTTAAGACAGGTTTGTTCATTCACATAATAAAATCATAAAATTAATTAACGAAAAGAGCAATTTTCAACATTTTTCATCTCATGGCACACATAAACTAATTGCCAAAATTCTGTAGCACCCCCCCCAAAAAAAACCCAAAAAACATATATATATATTTTGCCGATCTGACCAAAAAAATGAGCTCAATTTATTCACCCTGGATGGCTATCCTTGTGTTGCTGTTGCCATTTTTCAGTTTGACAATGTAAGGGATCAGAGCTCAGTGCCCCTGACTAAATAGTCAGGGATTGCATGTTTTAAAATTTTTGCTGCACACCGGTTGAAAATCGCTGTGCTAAAACAGTCTTGAACCTCTCTTAGTTGCCTAAGCTTCCACAAATTATGTTTTGCTCATAAAACTTCAAGAGTATCTGCAATCAACTACAATCACGCTGGCATTACTTCCCCCCAATATTGCACGTGGACAGGCCCCAAGTTCCCTCCAAGAGCCGGATGATTGTGCAATTCAAGAAGGGCTTCCGAAGGTGAGGTTGGCAAATGTCGGGATCAAAGATAGCTGCTTTTTGTCCCTTGAAAAGAAACCCGCTTCAGCTTCTATTTACTGTTACTGAGGGCCATCACATCTCTCTCTGACAAGACTGTTTGCATATAAGTTTCTCAATAGAGAAACCAGGGGACTAATTTACTTCTGCCATCTCAATTGACTGCAGAGCAGCTGTCAGGCAACTGAAGTGTCTCCAATCTCCATCACAAATTACTCTAAATAGTTTTGAAGATAAACTTGCCAAGCCTGTTATGCCTAGCAGCTCTGACAGGAAAATGTACAATTGACTTTAAATGAAAAACAGGAGGATCTGTTTGGGGGGTCTTCATAATAAAACTGCCACGGCGCCTTTGTCTGTTGATGTTTAAGAAACCACAGATAGATCATGTGCATCTAGGGAAAAAAGAACCTGTCATAGGCACATGTCTATGTCATTCATGATTTAGCAGAATAAAGCTGAGCTTGTCTAAAGCGGCGGACTGGAAAGTAAGGCAGAAAATGTTAATAAAAAATTAGCAGCAGAATGCTGTGAATGTTTTGGTTCCATCGATCTTAATGCAGATAAATCCCAAAGGAGGGTAATGGATGTCTCTCCCACTTTTTCAGAGAGCTAAGTTGTGCTCCCACATATGAAATTCTATCAATAATTTTCTATTCTCATCAAAGTTTTTTGAACTAAAGATATAGTCATAAGTCATAATCCTAATTTTTGTTATATTGTTATTTCAGAGGTTTTATCGTGAGAACTGAAGCGTCTTTATTAGCTGTAGTTTCTAGCACTTCTAGTTTCCATCAGAGATTTATAAACCATCTTTCGGTGGACACCCTCTGGGTTAACTCGCAGGCCCTCCTTTCTGGGCCCTGCCCCTTTTCTCCATGCACAGGGTAGGTGGAGCATTCCCAGTGGACGTGTTCACTAAGGAATCACAGTTGACAGGACCAGGACCAGGAGCGGGAGTGTACTCACCTTAAAGGGTCGCATAAGGGGCCCCAGTCTATTCGCCCCGGGGGACCAGTGGAGCTAGCAGTGAAATGCAGAATTGACTCATTCTGATTGTCTGGTGACTAGAGCATTCACATATAAGCTTGGAATTGTTGACCATGTTGCATGGGAAGCAGAGAGAGCTACCCAACAATGAGAGGGGAGAGTAAAGCTAGAGACAGGGGGAGGAAGCCCTGAAGGTGCATAAGGTTCTAGTTTCTAAATTCAACTATAGCTCTCCTCTCTCCCCATATCTAATTATATTAGTACAAAGAAGTTGCTGTAATTGCAATCCCATAACTCCTTGGTTTGCATTATTATTAGGGAGAAAATGTATGTATCTCTGATCCCAAATTATCTGTAATTTCTAACACTTGAATTTCTGCTCCCAGAAAATTCATATTTGAATACAGCTATAGAGACCCCTAGTGGAAGAGTGTAGAATTGTCATCCCTTAGATAATCCTTGATGTCATGAAGCTCCCCCTTGGAAATGCTGAGTATTTTGCTTAAAGACTAAATCTGTAGCATACCCAATGACATTCTAGAGCTCTTACTAGGTGTCAGGTCCTCTTCTAAATACTATTGATGGGGTCTCACAATTAATTCTCACAACTACTTAGTGAAGTGGGTACAATGCTAGGGATGAGAAAAGGGAGGCGTGGCGAGAGCTCAGTGACTAGGCCACAGGTAGTATTGGTGGGTCAGGCACTCAAATCAGGTGGCCTGACTCTTAACCACTTTACTACTGTGCGAAGGTGTAATAAGCTATTGTTTTGCTTCATTGGTCTTTAAACTTTATTTTTTTAATATATCTTTATTGATTTCAGAGAGAGGAAGAGAGAGGGAGAGAGAGAGAGAGAAGCATCAATGATGAGAGAGTCATTGATCGGCTGCCTCCTGCACGCCCCCGACTGGGGATCGAGCCCTCAACCCGGGCATGTGCCCTGACCGGGAATCGAACCGTGATCTGCTAGATCCTAGGTTAATGCTCAACCGCTGAGCCACGCCCGGCCGGGCGGTCTTTAAGCTTTAGACTGTAGAGTTGTTCAACTGGAGGAAGGCAAGGAGAGAAGATAGAGAAAACAAAGGCTAGCTCATGGGCATTACTTCATTAGCCTTCATTTAGGATTAGGGTGTAAAACCACAAACAAGTGGGTAGTGGTGCGATTCATTCAAGGTGTCTTCCTACAGCAAAAGGTCAAACATCCAAGTTATCGGGTGGACAACAGGAGAAGGTCATGCGTAGCTTGAAATGTCATAGTCCTCAATTTACCTGTCACGTTCATGAATAGAGGCTGGAGAAAAATGAGATGCCAGGGGTCAGTGATTGCTGAGCTGGATGTAGGTAGAAGACACGTAGAAAAGATCAAAGCACCAGCCATCCTGACTGCCTAAGTTTCCCCAGAGCTCCATGTTTGAGTCACTGAAGGGATTGATCTGACCCACAGTCGCAGCCAGGAGGCAAGCACATCCACAGTGCCAGTATCCAACAGGAACCAGAACCGTTTAGGATTACCTTCATTTACACACCTCCCAGCCTTCGCTCATTCCTCCCTCTCTCCTGTTCCTTAAGGAATAAAAAGATATAAAATAGGTGTATAGTTTAGGATGGCAAGGAATTTGTGACCCAGGGTCTCTCAGTGTTTTATTAAAATTCTAATTAAAAAAAGAAAGAAAAAACCCTCACAACAGTACTCAAAATTAACTCTAATAATAACTTTTTTTACAATTGGAGAGAAATCTTTAATTATGACCTATGGAAGATGCTGCTGCTTTTCTCCAAAGACTAAGGGAAGGAAAACAAGTACATTGGGAAATGATTCAATTTTTAAAAAAAGAAAATTATTTTCATTTCCAAAGGATGTCTTCAAAAACTTGCAAAATGCATGACCTCTATGAAATGGAAATGGAAAAACATAAGCAAAAGACAGATCAAAGTGAAAGGACGTTTTCTGAACATAAAAGCTGAAAATGGAGCATAAAGGGAAATTTGGTGAATTTTACTACACACAGAAAGTTAAAACTTCAGAAGCCAAATAAAACACACAAGCAGCTGGGGAAATGACTGGCAGTATACAGGATGAGAAATTATCAATAGCCTAACTTTATCAGTAGCTCTAACAAATCAACAAGAAAAACAGCACAAGAGAACAGAAGTGCAAATAGTTATGTAAGAGATGCAATTCCTGGTAAACAAAAGAACTCAGTCTGCTTAATAATCAAAGAAATAAAAATTATTATTCATTGAGACATCCTTTATACTTTCATTTAATCAAATGAAAATAATGTTGCCAAGGGTGAAATAAAATGGATCTTCACATACAATGCCATCCTGAAAAAAATGTATTACACCTTGATGAAAGGTAACTTTGCTATTGGAATCAAAAGACATAAAATGTTTTATAATCACAAACCCTTGAACTTCAAGGAAGTTTGTCCTCAGGAAATAATCAGATTCTCATCATTATCATTACGTGCATGTCAAGAGTTCAAGGTGGCAGTCATTTTTAAGAGCAAAATATTTGGGAACAACCTATATTTTTGACAGGGTTGGTTAAATAACTTTTGTACATAATTGAGAAAAATATTTTTTAAATTGTGTTCTTAAATCACTTGAGTAAAAATGTCCATCTTGTAATGCTAATTAGGAATAGTGGAACCAGACTGATTAAAATCTTGCCCAAGAAAAATTATAAATGCATTACATCTATGAAGAGATTAAAGGCTGAAAGAAAATACGTCAAAATGATTAAAAAGTGTTTATATTTGGAGAGAAAACTACAAGTGTCTTTTTATTCTTTAAACATTTCTGAACTTTCCCAATTATAATGAAACTGCATGACTTTTATAATCAGAGAATATATTTCAAAAATCACAGATTGATAAAAATAAATATTTTCTTCACTCATTTATGCAGAAAAAATAAGTAATCATGTAAGTTGTAGAATTTGCTACTCCATTGTTCAGTAGCAGCAGCTATGTGTTTGCTGTTCAAAGAGTATCTGTCACAGCTGAAAATGCTCCATGGCATGCAGTTAATAAGGAACTTAAAGACATATTTTTGTAATTTTTTTTTCTAGGACAAAATGGCTATGATCTTTGATGGGCCCCAGAAAAGATGCCTGCTCTTAATTTCAGTCTTTCTTATAAAATCCCTTCTGTCATTAGTTTCACTATCACACTTTTCACAGCAAATAGAACAGAGCTACCTCTGGTTACTCAACTCTTTAGAAGCTCTGCAAAATTTAATAAAACAGCAAACGTAGTTCCATATCCAGCGGCTATTTTAGAAAATTAAATGCAATTTTCAGTTTCGCTAGACAAATGTGGCAAATTGGAACCCAGGCATTTCTTTGAACTCTGATGAAAGGAGCGATTTCTATTCCAGGCAACACGGTGACTGATTCATGGGGTGGCATCCGATACAAAGTTGTTTCCGCCACTTTATTCCACTAGGTGGCTGACGTGAGGCGCTCCGTGGGACAAACTGAGGACCATCTAAACAATTAATAACCAAAAGGCTCAGAAGGAAACAGGACCAAGAGAAGGTGTGATGAAGTCGAAAATGCTAACAGGACGGAATGTAAACAAACAAGGGAAATATGTGACGGCGACAGCTAAGACTAACATGGGAAACAAAACATGATTAATGCCTCCTGCCTTTATTAAGTGCAGTTTCGGTGTGGAGCTCATTCCCTTTCACACTTTGCTTGCTTTGATTAAAAAACATAAAAATACATATTCCACAAAAGAGAGGTAACTCACCAACTTTGAGAAATGCTGCTGAACTATACCAGAGTGTGAAACACAGGCATCGTGAAAAATAAATAAATGCTCTTTGATATCAATGGTTACATTAGGAACATTATCTTTGGTCCTATCAATGATGATCCGTTTGCTTTTCGGTTGCTCAGAACACTTTGGCGGCTGTCCCTGAGCAGGCACTGTGCAATCCAGATTTTCAGGGACCCTAAAACTTTTGCATTCCACAACCCTGGTGTAGCAATGAATCGCTGAGCTCCACCCAGCCACTCCGCCCCCAAAAGGTGACATGATTTGCTAGGTCACCCGGTGAGTCAGTAGCTGAGCAAGAGCTCACTCCGGAGCTCCTGTGACACTCCTGTCACCGTCACTCTGCCATCTCCGCTGCGTGACGTGGCAGAGAACACGCACGCCCAGTCTGACAACTTCTACTTCCCACCATCAACATACTCACTTGTTAAAAGTAAAATCGCCACAATGACTGTTTCATTCCTTTTACAAACATGTCTTGTCTGCTATGGCCTAGGCACTCAACTGGGTTAAGACTGAAAAGTTAAAGTCACTGCCCTCCAGAGCTATAGCCTAGGGAAAGGAGAGGGTGAAGGGGATGACAGGTAGTGTGTCCTGTGCTATGACACCACGTATCATGGTCTCAAAATCAGAACCCAGGGCTCTCCAGACACCACGAGTCCTCGGTCACAGGGGAAGAGGGCTGTCAAATACCGAATCCAGGTTTATCTGACTGCAGAGCCCACGGCTCTGAGCTCTGGGCTCTTTTGTACCTACACTGAGAAAAGCAGTATGTTAACAGAATGTTAAGCTTCTAGGATCATACATTTTAATAAGAAATATAGGGTGTGGCAAAAGTAGGTTTACAGTTGTTCATATGGAAAATAATGTCATAATAAATAGTAATACAAAGATAAACTCTTGTTTCACATACTCAAACTGTAGACCTACTTTTGACCCACCCTGTACGTTTCCCTTCATATCACTTCCATTCTAGTAATAGGGATAAGGCATATATAAATAAATACATATAGCTATATATACACCTATACCATTTAGAAAGAACTATTTATAAAGGTTATAGAAGTTACAGGGAGGCCACATGAGCAGCATTATTTATAACTGGGAAGAATCAATAGACAGTCTATGCATTGAGGTGACACTGAGCAGACTTTGAAAGGCGGATAAGATTTGGACGTGTGCCTGGCTGGTGTGGCTCGGTAGTTGAACATCAACCCATGAACCTGGAGGTCACTGTTAGATTCCTGGTCAGGCACATGCCTGGGTTGTGGGCTTGATCCCCAGTAGGGTATGTGCAGGAGGCAGCCAATGGATGATTCTCTCTCATCATTGATGTTTCTATCTCTCTCGCCCTCTCCCTTCCTCTCTCTGAAATCAATAAAAACATTTTTTTTTAAAAGATTTGGACTCATGACAATGGGCAGAATCAATGGCCCAAAAATTATAGCAATAGGCAGAGGGAAGAGTGGATAGTTCAGAGTGATTAGGGTGAATATTTAGTTATTAATTTTAAATAAACCTTTATTGAGTATCTACTATATTCCTGGTACTCATTCAGACTCTAGGAATTTAGCAGTGAATAAAATAGGTTTTTTAAAATCCCTGCTTTTGTGGCAAATTGTAAGTAGTGAGTAAAATATATGATATGTCAGAGGGTGGTAAATGAGTAAAGAAAGTCAAACCAGAGATGTCAAGGTGGGAACGGAGATGGACAAGCTTTCCACTGGAGGCAACAGCAAGTGTCAAAGTCCTGCAACAAGAGTACACAAAGGGAAGAGGAAAGAAATTGGAAAGATCAGCTGGAGCAAAATAAAGGAAGGCCATCATGTTGGCAATAGATCATGACATTATGATGACAACTAGGACAGTTCCCAGGTTCAACTGCGCCTCAAATCCAGGGACCTCTTCTCCTAACAGTATTTGGATTCCGAAGCCTGCCCTGAAAAGTAGTCTATCTTATGTACATTCCATTCCACGGCAATAAAAGGGCAATTCTCTTCCTCACGGTGATCCCTTCCAGGGTCCTGTGGTCCCGTGGGGCAGTTTAATCCTTGAGCACCTTCTCTGGCAGGATGGATGTATCAGAAGAGATGCAAATGCAGGTGATTCATAGTGTAGCGAAGATGACCCAGGCCCTCCGTGCGGACGGTGAGAAGTCCCGGAGCCCGGGCACAATCAGGGTGCCTGATCAGAGGGAACAGTGATTATTTCTAGTCAGCATCCACATCTCAGCAGTCTGCTCTGGCTGCCATCAGGGCCAGGTGTTTGCCCTTGCTCCTCAGGTCACAGGTCCGAATGGTGCCAGCGTGGTCCCTGCACCGTGTTTGTCTTGCCCTTATCAGGTCCTTGCCCGTGGCTGGACCAGCTTCAGGGCTGCCTCTCGATGGCCATCTTCTCTGCTTGCTCGGGGGTGGCAAGCAAAATCAGGGATCACGAAATCCGTGGAGCCTCCGTCTAAGACAAAAAGGGAAGGTGGGAGAACAAACAGAAGCACAAACTTGCAAGTCAGGGCGGGAGACCGATCATGTCCCTCTACCCCTCCTCCCCTCCCAAGAAACGACTTTCATTTACGCTAATTAAAAGTTTCACTTCTTCAGTCCAAAGAAAATTGCTTTGAATTTAAATGAGGCCATTTCTGAACCCCAACAGTCGAGACCGTTTCACTGATTCCTTTTGGTGGCTGTAAAAGCTGGAGCCCCGCAAGGCCTTGAAATTGAGACTTTATTTCTTGGAACAGAGAGGATGTGCAGCAGTGCCCCACACCTGTCATCAGGCCTCGGGACTGCAGGCCACTGTGCGGTGTGGCTTCTGGGCTGTTCCTCCTAGTCTTGTCGGTGATGATTTGGGGATGGAAGTAAGTCTCCAGCTATTTCAGGAATCCCACAGACGGCTTCAGCAGCAGCACTAAAGCACCTGAGCACCCAAGGACAGAGACATCCCTCTGAAATGGGCCCATATCCTTCCACTAAAATCGTCACTGAGGCTGAATTACTGGTGCAAAGACTTGGAAGAAGCCACCAACTGGTGTTTGTTGACTGGGGCAAGAAGGATGGGGAGCTTTCATTTCATTCTACAAAACACTAACCATTGAGCCTGCCCCTTCCAGGATTCAGCTGCATGCTGCTTACTTGTGATTCTTTTTCGTGAAACAAGGAGATTTCATATATGGAGAAAGGATTGTGTCAGGCAACTGCCAGTTTCATTTTCGTGAACGTTGAGTTGAATTTCACGACATGGATTTGTTTTTAATTCTCACCTGAAAATATGTTTTTATTGATTTGAGAGAGAGAGAGAGAGAGAGAGAGAGAGAGAGAAACATCAATGTGAATGAGAAACATCAGTCAGCTGCCTCCTGGACGTGCCCCAGGCAGGGATCGAGCCCAAAACCTGGGCATGTGTCCTGACCGGGAATGGAAAGGGCAGCTTCCTCGTGAATGCGATGATGCTCCAACCAACTGAGCCACACTGGCCAGGGCAAGACAGGGATTTTTAATTCTAACAGTAGACAATCAGAACAATCAAAACTTAGATAAACCTCAACTACCTAAATTTTTAAAATGCTGTAAAATAATACACTACCAATGATATAGAATAGAATAAGCATTAGCACCTAGTCTTTTATAAAGACTTAGTGATAGACACCTTTTTACCTAAGCAAATATTCTTCATTTCAAAGGAAATGTTTCCTTCGTCATCCAAATTTTCCTATTTTGTACCCAAATGAGAGCCTGAAAGTATCCCCTTCAAGAATCTCTATGTAGCGTGTTGTAAAATTTGCTGTGAGACAAGTCTTTAAAATAAATACATATGTACTTGAACAGGGGTGCCAATGAAAGTAGATATACTAAGATAATATCAATGGATTGAATGAAAATGTTGAATTAAGAAGTTTGAGATAAAAAATATGACAAGACATATTTTTTATTGGGGAAAGGAAAGGTATTCTTAAAAGGTATAGAGGAAAATACTAATAACTTTTACAATATCAAAATTTAAAACTTTGCCAAGGGCAGTTTTTAAAGTTGCAAAAAGCATCATAAAAATTAAAATATAAGTAACAAATTGAGTGAACATATTTCCCTTATACATAAAAGACAAAAGATCTGAATCCAGGATATATAATAAAAACTAGTTTCAAAAATTCAAGTAATACATACTGTAAATCTCAGATAAGGGGAAAATATATAAATGTGTCCCACCTCATTAAAAATCAAAGAACTGGATATTTAATCTGAATAATATTGCCTATCACATTTTTAAATGTGATAATATCAATATCTGACAGGTGTGTGAAAAATACGTACACTTAACTTATGTACGCTGTTGGCTTCGTGAATGGGTACAGCCACACCGAAGGGCGATTTGTCTGAATTTGCCTAAATTCAGAAAATCCCTCCTCTGCATCTATCCAGGGAAAGGCTCACACACCCACAAGAAGACACATTCAAGGATAGGCCAGGAATTGTTCATATGGCAAAAATATATATATGTTCAGTGAAATACTATTTCTCCAGGTCCTTCATAGGTAGTAAGCAAAAAAGGGGGTTCCTGAGTCAAGCCGTTTGAGAAAACCCTCAGTTCAATTACATTGATCAGGCTTTGTTACTGTGGGATCGCCCAGGGTCCTGGCTGCCTTGCTCTGCACGCTGGGGCTAGTGTTTAGGGAATGAGCTTGTGGAGACGCTGAGCCCTTGGCGGCGAAAGAGCAGCGGGGGCCCCTCTCCGCGGCAGCTCTGAGAACTTAGGGGTCAGGCGGCTTAAACAGTGAGTGGGCAGCGAAGGAGTAAGACACGGTGGACTTTTCCTCTAGCGAAGCCAAAGAGCAGAATCACAGAGAGAGGGCAGTGCAGGACCTGTGTTGTTTTGCTTGGATTGCGGGTGGTTTCGTTTTCTGCTTTTTGCTGTAATACTCGAGAGAAGAGACGTGTATAGGTGTGTAGATCATTGGGAAGGAGTCAGTGGAGGGGCCGATTCTCAAGATACAAACACACCCGAGGAGGAGGGGGATTCCGGCAGCTGCCGGGGGGCTTGGACTGTGCACCCAGATAGATTGGGAAGTGGAGGAGGGAAAGGATAACTCAGAGATTAATCTTCCACATTTTCAGTAAAGTGGGAGGTAAGATCATCTTCTGTGAGTAAAGGGAAAATCAGTGTGCAAGAGCTGAGGTGAGAGAGGGCAGCTGATCAAAGGGGGGAGAAGGGAATAAACTATTTCATTTCATTTTTTAAATCTCTTCAGCTCGGTGCCAATATTTTCCTTAACTTTTACTTGCTTTCCATTTATCCCAAGCCTTGTGAGTGAATTACCTTTTATTTTTTTTAAAAAGAAAGAACATTTTAAAAAAGGAAAGACAAGACAAAAAAAATAACCTTAACATATCCAGATTTCTCTAGTTTATTTTACAGAGAAAGCTGTAAACTCTATTCACAATATGATCAGTGAACAGGAGGAAGTTGAAAGGAATGGATGCTCTCTCAGGGAAGGCGTTATCAAAGACTCTTTAAAAGAACAGTAGTGAAGTCTAGCCTTTCAAGAGGGTGGGTAAAAGAATAAAGATGGTGTAGGGATGCCACTAGAATTCTCAAATATTGTTCTGAGATCCTAATCAAGTGGATCACTGAAAGCCACTTCTCTTCAGGAAAATAAAAGCCGCAATCCAGGCCGCACATGTTAGCGCTACGGGTTTCCACGAGAGGGCAGTGTTTCCTCAGTTTTTAATAGTGCAAGGGTGGGTTTTTTTGCTTCCATTCTCCATTCAAGATTTCTTTTTTTTTCTTCCCCTTCTCATGCAGACCGCTGCTAAACATAAACGTGTTTGGTTTCTTCTGGGAACATTGATGTGAACATAATACATTCCTCCCTTATGCAGGTGAGATTTTATTGGCTATCTGCTCACCATTTGCAGGAACCCAGACCTGACACTACATAAAGAAAATGTTAAATGACAGTGGGGACAGTGGAGACGCTGTTTGAGATGATGTGATTTTGTTCTACACAAACAGGCAGAATTTTTCTCTTTAATAAGCGTTGTTTACCTTCAGAAAAATCTATCTTCCTCTCTTGGGTGAGTATGTATTCACCAAACCCTTATACTGCTTCTGTAAAAATGCAACGGATGGGGGTACTGTTTTCCAAGCTTAAAAAATATTTATACAATTTCTTTGGGACCTTGCTTCTAATACAAATATATTACAATGGTTTAATCTGTACTAAGTACCCAAAAGATGCCAGGTTCTAGAGCTCATGCAGAAAATAAAGTTTAATGGAGGGCATTAATAATGTAAAAACCCAGTTTTTATTATTTTTTTAATTTTAATTCACAAGAAGAACAATACAGTGTGGCAGTGGATATATTTTCCAAGTGGGTAGAAATCGTTTTAAATCCACTAAATAAATGTGATAAAAACAGAAAAAGTCCTAGCGATCGCCTGGCCTTCTTGGACATTTTGCAATTTAAGTAATTCTGATTTAATGGAACATCAAAGAACCTACAACGAAAACCCTCTGGTTTATTTTACCCTCATTAACTATGAAACAGGTCTGTTATGTTGGTTTTTGTTTTTGCTTTACATTCCCTGAAGCTTGGGTTGCTTTCCCAGAGTGAATTCTTTGCGAATACATTTCACCCTCAAAATAGAAGATTCCCCATCAGACTATTGGCATCCACTAAACGCTAATAACCTCAGAATTCAGCTGTGCAGAAAAGCAATCTAAAGTGTCCAGGAATGATTGTTTGTTCCACAGATAATTCTGCCTCCGCACAAAAGAAACGGGGGAAGGAGGACTGCGTTGTTCTTTTGATAACAAATGGTAGAGACTGCCCCTGATTTTCCCCATTACGGGCTCCAGGAATGAAGATGGAAATGTGGCTCAAAGCATCCCGGTGCTCGCTCATTCTGATTCTGCAAAGTCCTGCCTTTTAGGAAATGTGTCTCCATTTCCGTGGAGATGAAGCAGGAAGGTCAGGCTAAGCTTTAATCAAAGGTGTCTCCCTGCCAGGGTTGGAGGCTTCCCTCCCCTCCTATATGTGATTTTAATTTGGCTGCTTTTTTTTTTTTTTTAAAAAGGTGCCTAAAGCAATGTCTGGACTTGGCTGTGGCTTTTGTTCCCTTAATCCCTGAAGCCTAGCGAGGACACTGATGTTGTCATTGACAATTTACTGTTGCAGCATATTTTCTGCTAAACTGAGAGGGATTTTGTCACTGGTGCAGGATCAAGGACTCACCCTTACAAAGAGATGTGGCGGTTGAGCTAGTGTGAGCAATACAGCCCCGGCAATGAGCAGTCCCCAGGGCCGCAGGAGACAGGCGGCCACTCTGTGCGCCAGCGGGGTTGCCTTCTCCACGCGGTCGTTCCATCTCCTTCAGAGGTTTTCCGCTGCTCTCTGAGCTTTGTCACAGCCTCTGCCCCACCCACACCCCCACTCCACACTTTCTCTCCCCTCCCTTCCTTCCTCTGGCCCTCCTTCATTGCTAGAAGGGTCCAGGGTAATCTTCTCCACCCCCCTAGTTTCATAGGAGAGAGGATCCCTTTGACTTTCCCAGTGTCCTAGATGCCACAACTTATTCTGCATTAGTGGGGATTGTTCCTCCTGCGTAACCCTGTTACTTAGAAGCACTTGGGCAAAGAAGGACCTCATAGCACTCCATGGTGCGCTCTCTCCTCCCAGGCTTGGCACTGGGCATCGCATCTAAATTTCCTCTTCAGTTTAGAAGTCTCTCGTATTTCACTAAAGTGCAGGACTATATGTGTTGGGAACAAGAATTGATTTCTACTCATCAAGTTGGGAACAATGCTGGGGCTCCACCCATGGGTTTCAGGCAGTCACCACCAGGCAAGGCTGCCCTCTCCCCACCCTATTGGCCATCTTCCAAAGTCACCTTTTCTTCCCAATTTTTCTTCCAGGCTGGTCATCTGCTTGCCAGCTAACAGATCATTAATACCAGCTTACATTGGGGCCATTTCCAGCAAGGTTTTTCCATTGAAAAATAAGAAGCAAGCAAGTCCTGCTATGTGACCTTGGAAGCCTCTTTCCCACATTTTAAGTAAACCTCCCAAGTCACTGCAAGGATGTTTTCCAGGATTAGCGACTTTCAAGAGGACTAGGACCTTCTCCACAGCCTCCCCCTCTTCCTTCACTTTACTAGCCTTTTCCCCATGAAAATGCCTGAGATTACGCCCTCTCCTCACAAAAAATTGTCCTTTTGCTATAACACCTTGAACTACAGCATCTTCAAGACATTAAGTAACAGTGCTTCAGGGAATACAAAGAACTATTCTTTTAACAACACACATATTTCCCTCCCAACTTCTTGGTTGCAAATATCACCTACTTTCACTACACATTTGAAAACCATTGACCGGAGCCCAAATATGACACTGACAGAGCATCCTGGTAGCTCTGCCTCACGTCTCAATCTTTAGCTCTCCAGCCCACCCAATATCAAAGTCAACTTCTTACCAACAGGTCTTGCCCTCTCTACCCTAACATTCTCTCTCTGTCTCTATATTCTTGCATTTGTTAAGATTTTGAGTTGACAGTGGCAAAATCAGACTTAAGGGGAAGAAAAGGAATGTGTTGATAAGATAGGAAGGTTATCTCCCAGAAACTAAGAAGGGGTTGACCAGCAGACCAAGGGAAGGGAGGACACTCTGATGGGCCACGTGAATGGAACCATGATTGTGCTGGGGCTCTGTACCCCATCTCTGCTGAGCATCTCTGGAGATAGCCCTGCAGAGCTGAAGGTAGAACACATGTCCATCAGTACCACTAGAGGGAGGAACACGTTCCCCCGTGGTGGTGGAATTCATTGGTGATAGAAGATAGCACTTTTTAAAAAATTAGATAATTTCTAAATTTGGAGAAATAGAGATAAACAAACATACCTGAACTGGCATGTCAGAACTTACTTTGCCCTAAATTCCTTATCTGTGTTCCTTTTGTCAGCTGAAATTATAGCAATCCTAGCAAAAAAGTATTTATTAGCAACCCAATGATAAAAAAAAAATATGGCCATAAATTTTGCTTTCAATGGCCTCAAATCGTCTGCATAGTTCTGTCATCTATATGGAAATAGAGGGATTTTTGTTCTGTCCTAAAATTGTAATAAAAAGAAGGGAAGCTGTGTATGCCAGTTTCATATTGCATCCTGTTAAACGTAACAGAACCCAGCATACAATGTGTTTCATCAAAGAGGGTTCAACTCTTCTCTCAGCATGAGTCCAGAGGCAGGCAGTCCAAGGTTGGTCCAAGGACTCCACAAGGACATCAGTGTGTCAACTTCCTCTAACCCTTCTTCTCTGTCATCCTCAGCACATGGTTTGCTTGACATTGTTAATCCATGGACACAAGGCAGCTGCTCTAGCTTCAACTCACTCTGCACTCCAGGCAAGGGGAAAAAAAGGAATGCAAAGGGGGAGAGGTGAAAGGTTTATTGTTTCCTTTCAAAGGCTTTCCTGAGAGCAGCATCCACTCACATCACATCACCAGAGCTATGTCCCTCCTCAGTCATCCCCAGCTGCAGAAGAGCCTGGGCAATGCAATTTTTTTAAAGCTGAGTATCTTGCTTTCTTAAAGAACATCAGGCTTTCTTTTAGAAAGAGTGAAGGAGAAGGCGCACTGGGTATACAGCTAAAATATCTTCCATACTTTTGAAACATTGTCAACTATCTTATATGCCTCGATAAAAATGATCATTTGAGCATCTCATCACTGTTTTTAAAAATATTTCTATTGCCCAGCCAGTGTTGCTCAGTGGTTGAGCATCAACCTAGGATCCAGGAGATCTGGGTTCGATTCCCGGACAGGGCACATGCCTGGGCTGTGGGCTCGATTCCCAGTAGGGGGTGTGCAGGAGGCAACCGATCAATGACGCTCTCATCATTGATGTTTCCATCTCTCTCTCTCTTTCTTCCTCTCTCTGAAATTAATAAAAATATATTTTTTAAAAAATAATAAAATGTTTAAAAATATATGTATTTTTATTGATTTTTAAAGAGAGAGGAAAGGAGACTGAGAGAGAAGAAAAACATTGATGTGAGAGCAGAACATCGATTGGCTGCCTCCTCCTGCTTGCCCCCACCAGGGATCGAGCCCACAACTCAGGCATGTGCCCTAACCAAGAATCAAACCAGCAACCTCTTGGTGCATGGGATGATGCCCAACCAACTGGGCTGCACTAGCCAGGGCATCATTGCTAATTTTAAAATGAAGAAGAATTTAGTAGTAGGGTTAAGAAACTTGGTTGCAAACAACTGAAACCAACTGATAAGCTTAAGCAAAAAATGAGGGGGGGAGGGGAATCAATGCCTGTACACTAAGGTATTTTATGGAAGTGAAGAAAAGTTTGAATAATCTACTCTTAGAAAGAAAAGGAAACAGGGATGCTCCAGGGATGTCTTGAACTTTTTCTCTACAAATCTGCCAATAATAGGTACAGAGCACATAGTACATCTTACAAAATAGCACCCTAAAATTGCAAGGTGATAACTGCCAGCTCATGTCACAGCTGGGTTTTTATTTGGTCATTGAATCATTCTAGAAGGCCAGTATTTTCTGAATGATAGGGCATATAATAGTGTCCATTCCCTTAGGTATCATCCCATTGCCTTGCCACTTTTGCTGTGAAGTGAATGTGGGGCTAATATGTTTACTCTGACAGCCTATATGACCTTCAGCACACTCCCAGATGGTGAGCACAGGTAGACAGGGACAACAAAGAAAATCCAAACCCAGAGCACACATTTCCATTCTGATAGAGTAAGACCTCTGATTTGCTCACTGATGGCAGGGGCCCAATGTAGCCTATTTAATTACCAGGTAAGTAGAAAGCACCCTTGAGGTCTGCTGCCAGATTGTGATTCAGGATTAGATGCTGTTGCTTGAAAAACTGGGCCCTCAGCACTGATCCTAGGCAGGCAAGCTCTGCCACCATGCCTACCTTGTTCACAGCCCACTGCTTAAATACGGCTCAAGCTAATCAAGGGAAATACTGACACCTATGGGCAGTCCTGTCTACCTAACCAAGAGTCTCTTCTACGCTGGAAGTCTTCTGAAAGGTATACCTGAGATACAAATGTTCTTATGCTCTAAGCTCATTCTGAGAGATCCATCCACACCAGCCCTATCCTTAATCTTCTTGTCACTGATATTCCATTCTTTCTCTTTCCCAACAAGGGCCAGATGATGACTTTTGCCTAGACATCAATATAGATTCTGATTTTAGGCCAAAATTTTCTTTTAGGCAAAGTAAACATGGAATTGCTTAGCTTGGTGTTCTGGCCACAAAGAGGTTGAGTTTTCTGCTCTGTCTTTCAGGGCCACTCCTGCAGGACCTGTAAGGTTGCAGACTATTTCTTTTCAGCACTTCACAGAGAACCAAGCATGAGAGCTTTATCTTTATTCAAGTGGTCACAGGAAACTACCCAGGTTTGATGATGGAATATACCTAGTTATACTCAGCTTGAAAGCCAGGTGTATTGCATTGCATTTGTTGCTTATGAGAAGCTCAAAGTCTATATCTAAGACCAAGTATTCTGTCTTCACCAGAGTCCACTTAAATGCTGGGAGTTCATTCTAAAAAGGAGGAGAGTTACCTGGAAAGAAGAGCATAGTTCTGCTCTCAAACCCTAGAGACAACCACTAGACTGTCCCATTAGGGCTCATTACAGACCCCATGTGCATCCTGGTCTCCAAACAGCACTTTGCAACTGCTGGATCCTAGGGCTGAGTAAACAGCAACATGAACTTGGCTATGGGGGAGCTAATGATACTTCTCCTTCTTGGAGATATTCAGGCATCCAGAGGTGGAAAAGTCACAATTCTTTCCCTCTCTGTTCTTGCTGTGGTTCCCTGTGGATAGAGTATACTTCCTTGTCTCTCAGACTTTGGGCTTCACCAGCGTGTGCCTTGCTTTGATCGGTGGCATGTAAGTGGATAGGACAACATCCCAGTTCCTAAAGTAGACTTTAAGGTGTGATGTGTGTTACTGCTTGTTCTCTTTTACTGCTTGCCCTGCACCGAGAGGACATCCCAAGCAGGTCATGCTCTTTCAACTTTGGCCCTGGGCTAAGAAGCACGGAGCAGACCTGAGCCCCACCTGGAGCTGGATTGGAGCTGCAATGCAAGGGAAGGAGAAAGAAGTGCTTGTTTTTATAAGCCACTGGGATTCTTGAGGTTATTTGTTACACAGCAAAACCTAGTGAGAGCAGACTAAGATGCCAAGTAGACAAGTCAGAGACAATGTACCACATGCCTCTTTAAAACATGAACCTGAAGAGGACCACCATGCCAGGTGTATGCTCCTTTCCATGGTAGGGGGCGTTAGGTACAGACGCTTTTCCTTGAGTTGGGAAATAATATTCTAACATACCTTAAACCATACATGCCATAGAAATGTCATAGTATCAAACCCTAGAATTTTTGTAGATTTTATCTCCTGCTCCATTAACCAAAACATCTAAAGCACCTCCCATTTTCTGTACTCCCAGGCCCATCACCTCGACATCTTCAATGTAACGCATCCATATGGTATCTACTCTCAATGGCTTTCCCAGACGCCCTTGCCCAGGCGGGCGCACCTGGCTTCCCCGTTTTGAGTGTTACCTGCTAATGTCTTAAAGCTGCAATCTTCTGCCCAATGGCTACAGGCAGGAAGAGATTGGGCTGGGTCCCTAACAGCTGACTGTATACCACAGGCTACAAGTTACCCATCCCAGAATATTCAGGGGTGTCCCACACACACAATCCAATGACCAGTTCCGAATACCTGACGCCACACTTTTGCTGAGAGTCTGCTCCCTGCACTCTCTCCCCTGAACAATGACTGAATTGGTTGAGATTATTAGGGTTGAGAGCAATGTAAATAGACTCTGGTTAGTTTAATTGACATTATTGTAAGTATAGGAGTGGCTCACAAAATAAGAGGTGAGCCATGAAGGTTTGAGAAGAAACCATAGAAGCTCCTGGGACATTTGCAGCAGAGACTCAAGAACCTCCCTCTGACTGTGGTCCCCAAGTTGGTCAGCACATGAGAGCCATATGGGAGTTGACAGTCCTCCTGCCGATACTCAGTCCATGCTCTAAATGAATTAAAATCAGTATCCTTTGGAATGGGACCCAGATACCAGTAGCCTTTAAAATCTCAGAGGTGATTCCAATTGGCAGCCGTGGTAGAAACCTTAGCAGAATCAAAATCACCTGGAGGGCTTGTTAAAATACAGATTGCTGCATTCCATCCCCGGGGTTTCTGATTTACATAAAATCAGTTAGAAATTATTTAAAAAATATTTTTATTGCTTTTTAGAGAGAAAGGAAGGGAGAGGGAAAGAGAGAAAAAACACCAGCTGTCTTCTGCACGTCAGGGCATAAATCCAATGAGCAACCTTCTGGTTCACAGGACGAAGTCGAACCGAGCCACACGGGCCAGGGCTAGAAGTGGTTCGCATTTGCAGTAGGTTCCCAGTGGATGCTGAGCCCGAGTCTGGGGCGGAGCCTGCAGCCTGTATTCCCCACGGGCCCTCGTGGGATCTGAGGCAGCGGATCCTGCAGCCACACTTGGAAACTCTGGAGCAGAGCTTCTGAAATTTGAGCAAGCACAAAAGTCATTGCAAATCTTGTCAAAACACCAATTTTTGGACTTTGGCACCGGATTCTGATTCAGTAGCTCTGCGGTAAGGCCCAGCATTTTCTATTTCTCAGTAGCCGTGTAACGTTCATCCTGCCCAGCCAGAGACCACGCTTTTCATAGCACTGCTCTGGAGCTGTGGTTCCCAACCGGGGGTGATTCCCACATGGGGACATTTCGCAAGAGATGAGTAAATTTTTATTTGTCACAAGGTGGCAGATGGGGAGAGGAGGGTGGAGAGAATGCTACTGGCATCTAACGGGCAGAGGCCAGGGAAGCAGCTAAACATCCCGCCAGGCCTAAGGCAGCCCCGTTCCACAGTGGGTTATCCAGCTCAAAAGCTCAGTAGTGCCCGGGTGAGAAACCGCCCTAGAGAGTGGCTATTAACAAAACTCAGCTGCAGCTCCTCTCTCACTATCCTTCGTGATGTTATAATTCCCTGTGAGAAAGAAGAATGTGTCCAGCTTAGGTCAGGCGTCTGCTCCTGGATAAATCAGCTCTACCAGGGAGGCAGGGCCTGTAGGAGACACAGGACCTCTGGACACCCAGCAGCCCGCAGAGAGAGGCAACAGAAGGCAGGCAGCGAGCTTTTCTGAAAGTCAAGAGAAGTGAGGAAAGGCATAACTTTCGCAAGGACAGTTGTGCTCACTAAAGGCATGGAGGGCGTCAGGGTAATAGGCGTCTCTTTCTGATGGTGACAAAGGGCTAAGTCTTCACACACACAGCAGCTGCTGGAGCTGGTGCTGGAGCCTAAGCAGCTGTGGACCTCTTTCCAGGCTCCCGAAGCCCAGGGCACCTGCAGAGAGCTCCCTGTTTTGCATCCGATGATAGATAACTTGCCCAATGTCATATAATTTCAAAAGCAGTAGAACTAGAATCCAAGCCAGGCCTGTAAAACACCAAAGATTTTCACCTCACCCCTCCCTCCCCCTTTTCTCCCCTACTCTGACTTTCCCCTCCTGCTCAGTCCCAAGCATGAGCCATAATGTATTACAACATCCTCTGTAGCTGAAACAGGTTAATAAGACCTCACAAGACTGTCATAAAAAATAAATGAAAACCAAAATGATAATCTAGGTGGGTCACACTTACAGTACTTAATGTTTACTGAAGATAATTTCAGTACATACCTGGGGTACATAGCACCACTTAGTAACCATAGAATTTGTATGTCAATCAAGATAAGCACACAGCGCGGAAGTGATTGCAGACCAGATGGTAAAGCGAACTCAGAATAAGAGAGCTCTTATTGCCACTATTTTCTCAACAAAGATACCTCATCTGAGCCTGTAACTGCAACCAGCTCCCTGTAGATCACCCAGAAACATGCTGTCAGATGGGCCCAGCTGGAATGAATCCTAAGTGTTGAAGAATGTACCAGGAATTCCCCAATGCTTTGTGGATCTCAAAACCGGTACAGCTCTGGTTCTTAACAACAGAGTGTAAATAAGAGGAGCCCGCAGGTGCTTTGCCAGCTCCTCGGAAGGTTGTGTCTCACTTAGATCATCAAAGGTATTGGCCAGACATCCTGTCCTCCCCGGTGCTTTGTACAATGCCAACTATTTTGCAGATGGTTCCCCAAGTGCTACATAATAACAGTGTCTAGCCTTCATGGGCTATTTGCAGTACAGTCATTCTTTATACACTTATTCTATTAACTGCCCTTGTCTCTGCTCTTGGTGAGAAACAGTGTTACGAGTGACAAGATGGACACCTCGTTAAAAGGCAGCTTCAGAAATAGAACTTCTTGCTCCCAATCATTTCCAACTCTTACAGCACTGGACCGGAGAAAGCATAAAATCTTTTAGCAGCTTGTCCTTTATGCTAGTTGCAAAATTTACAGCCACCCCTCCACCTGCATCTTCTCTGAGATCCTGCCTTTGAGGGCTAATATGACATAATTCTACTCCACGATGTAATGTAATGGTGGAGAGGAATTTTCTGCTTGGAAGAGACCATCTCATTTCAATATGCTGTGACATCTTTTGGAAACCAATCTCCTCTGTAATGGGGAATGGCTGCAGATCAAGGGCAATCATTTCTGTGATTTATGAGCAGTGCAAGCAGATGGTTTTTTGAATATTTGGCCTTTTCCCAAAAACCTCATGCAAGCTAAGCTGTTGTGTCTTATGAAAAGCCTTCGCTTCCAGGTAAGGGGATGGGCTGACTCAGAATCTCACTTTGTACTTGAAAAACCGAGACAGAAGATGCTGCTAGCCTAAAGAAAGGCAAGGAACTATTTTTCCTACAGCTAGCAGCAATCATAACTACCGACCAAGCTGTGTCAGCCAAAGAAAAAGAGAGCCAGATACCTGGTCTGGAAGGGGAAGATGTCTCACTTTGCTGTGGTTAGATTATCAATTTCCTCCCCTCAAGACCTGTGTGAGTCACAGGGAACACTATTAGCCTGGCAAGAATTAATTACAGCCCTAATAAAGGTGACCTTCCAGACAAAAGTGAAAGAGCAAACTAGTCTTTCGTGTGAAGCACCTGAGAAGTTAGGAGGCTTGGCTAGGGTTCTAAACAGCATCCTAGGAAATACCACCTAATTAAAAAGTATGTTGATTTGTTTTAAGTGGGAGGCCAGGTGAGTGGGACCATAGCCTGCTCCGTCACAGGAAATTTTAATTACCTACATTATTCTCTATTTTGAAATTTGAAGGTTTTCATTTCAGTTTGGTTGATCTTTTCACAGGTCAAAAGAGTGGGAATTTTGGGGGGGACTAAGGATTGACAGTAGAGAAAGATACATCGTCCACTTCATCCCAACATCAAAAGACTTGGGAATGTTGCACATATTAAGTGAACAAAGCTGGTCAGAGTGAGGTCACGCTAAACTCAGCTCCCCTGTTTCCCTATAAACAGTTATTTGCAACTGATCCATTTTCAAGGTCTAAGGGGCAAAGGGTAGAATTCTCTTTAAGAACACAGCTTGAGTCCTTAGGAGGTCTTAGATTTTCAGTTCTATTAGTGTTCATTTTCCCCCACAAATTCTGTTTTTATTTGTTTACTTATTTAATCACCCATTCACACAACAAGGTAACAAACATTTATTGATTGCTTGTTGGTTCAGGACACAGCCCTGGGCTTCAAGCTCAATACAGGACAGACAAAGCCCATGTCCTCATGAGGCTTATATAAATTTATGTATGTGCTTAACTTCATGTTATTTGATTTTACCTTTAATAATTTCTTGAGTTGATTTATTTTTTCTTGTTTAATAATGAAAAAATTTTAAACTATGAATTTGCCTCTGATTATAGCTTTAATAATAAGCCATTCATGTTCTTACATGTTTTCCATGCTGTTGTTTTTTTCTAATAACTGATTCTAAATTCCCTTTAATAAGTGTTTGCAGGAGGCTGGTTTGCATTAATGTTTGTTTCAATTCCAATGGTTGGAGATATTTTGCTTCCTTATTAATTTCTGGTTTATTTTGCATTGAGGTAAAGGAATGTATTCATTATAATTCTGCTTTTTAGATCTTATTATGGTTTCTTTGTGGACTAATAACTCTCAACTTTTGTAAATGTTTTTATTTATTTTTACTTATTATTTTTAATTTTTAAAAAATATTTCAATTGCAATTAGCACAGCAGAGAGTGTGGGGCCTCCTTACTGCCCAGCAGGTATGAAAGTCTTGGCTCTCTCCCCAGCCTTCCCTGACACCACCCTGACAGGAGAAATGAGATACCATGTCTCATTCTGGTGAGGTTAGAAGTCTAGGCTCCTCACTCAGGCTTTGTTGGCATGGGTGGGGATTGGGCCACAGAATTTCTGCAGTGTGTGGCTACAGTAGAGTAGTTATTGTCCAACAGCTTTCTGTTTCTAGGTTGCTCCTTTCCTGGTCCTTTGGCTAGAAGGAAGAATGTTTGTTTGGACTTTTTAAAAAATGTGTGGCTTTTCTGGGTCACTGTTTTTTTAGCTCCAAATCTGGGTATGTGAACAAAAAGGAAATTCAGGGACACAGGGAACTTACCACTGTGTTATTCCTTGGGCCCCAAGATGCCCTGCTAGTCTACCTTCCTCTCTCAGTCTTGCAAAGTCTTCTTATGTTTATTTTATATGTAATGTCCAGGGTTTCTGGTTGCATTTAGTGGGAAGAATAAGAAAAAGTATATCTGCTTCATCTTCCCAGGAACAGAACTTCTTAAAGATAAAAATGAGCCCTAGCCGGTTTGGCTCAGTGGTTAGAGTGTCGGCCTGCAAACTGAAGGGTCCTGGGTTTGATTCCGACCAAGGGCATGTACTTCAGTTGTAGGCTCGATCCCTGGCCCCGACCTCATGCAGGAGGCAACCAATTGATGTATCTCTCCCACATCAGTGTTTCTCTCTCTTTCTCTCTCTTCCTTAAAAAATAAAAAAAAAAGAATTCTTGTTTAGTTTAAGTGTATCACTGAGTAATCTTTTTCCAACAGAAGTAATATGTGCACTTTATTTTCTAAATCTCATAATAAATATATCAATATACACTAAATAAAAATTCTCTATACATGAACAATATGGTGATTCAGTAGAAAATCCTGGTTAGATTAATTTCACTTCAAAACCATCTATGGACATTGCTTCACTGGCATCTAACGTTCAATGTTATGTAGGAAATGACTGAGACCTGCCAGATCTCTCTACTTTTTCTTTCGGAATGTGCAAGAGGTATTTTGTTTACTACAGAAATTCAAATATTTATCAGGATAGGTCTTATTTTTCTTTTCCCCAATTTGCCTTACGTGTGCCTCTGGATATTCTTTATCTCAGGAAAGTTTTATACCATTATTTCCTGATCTCTGGCCTGTTCAATTTGCTCTGTCTTCTTGGGAGACCAGTTTTCTGCGGTTGAACTTTTGTTCTTTGCCTCTCACACGGACACTCTTCATTCTTGTTCATTTCCTTCCTCTGCTCTCATCCTCTGGATTCTGGGATAATTGTCTTCCACGTCGCCGGTTACTTCTCTGAAGATATTAGCCTTACCTGCTTTGCTTCTAACACAGGCTTTAATTCCCTCATTACCTTTTAAATTTCTTTACAATTTAAACTTTTCTTGCCAGTTCCTTTAATACTTACAACTGTATAGAAACTCCTTTTCACTTTTTCAATGTCATTTTTCTTATTTCAGAGATGCTGTGTCTTCTTAAAGTTAATTGAGTGCACAGTTGTGATGTATTTATGTTCCTTCTGGTAAATCTTCTCTAGTTTAATAAGTAATATGTGAACAGGAAAAACAAACATGACACAATATATGTAATGAAAAGCAATTTTTCCTCCTATCTCAAATATCCATGTTTTTCCTATAATCAAACATTGTTAATCATTTCTCATTTTATTCCAGAAATATTTTATGTATACATGAACATATAAATATATATTTATGTTTTCTGTTTTAATGCAGAAGGGATCATTTTATAGAGGCCTTGCTTTTTTACTTACTACGCCTTGCAGATCATTTTATGTTAGTACATCACAGTCATTCTACCTCAGTCCACTAATGTATAACAACCACTGTTCTCAGAGTAGCATGCAAGTGGCATTCATACAGACTTCTCTGTGCATCATAGAATAGCTGTCACATTTATTCACTGAAATAACACTGTTCTCCAAGTAGTGAGCAAGTAGCATTGAATGAATCCACCATAATTCAGTTATCTACTACCCCACGAAGGATATTTGTCAAAAGTATTTAACTACGTGCAAACAAAAGATTTTGAAAAGTGTGGCCATCTTTCGATTCTTGAATTATGGTTTTTGAGGGGGGGATTGTACATATTGTCTTTTTTGTTTTCTTTTTTCCTTCTACTTTCTTTTTCCTTCTTTGCACATTCATGAATAATAAGAAGTATTTCCAAACTTGGGGTTCACCCAGCAACAAGGTGACTTCATTCTCCTTTTCTCTCACCCACTCGCTTTCTTTAGTGTCCGTCTTCCAAACATAAAATTGAGGGGCTGATTTATTTCGTAGACCCATTCAAGAAAATCTGGAGGGCCCAGCCGGCCATGGCTCTGCGGTTGAGCGTTGACCTAGGATCCAGGCGATCAGGGTTTGATTCCCGGTCAGGGCACATGCCTGGGTTGCGGGCTCGATCAATGACTCTCTCATCACTGATGTTTCTGTCTCTCTTTCTCCCTCTCCTTTCCTCTCTGAAATCAATAAAGATATATTAAAAAAAAAAAAAAGAAAGGAAAAAGAAAAAGAAAAAAGAAAATCTGGAGGAATAAGCACTGACATGTTAATATTTATCTGTGGGTGGTTGAATTAAAAGAGATTTTTACTTTTATCTTTATGCCTTTCTGTATTGCTTAACTCCTTTACATTAAAAAGACATTAATGTTATAAAAAAAAAAATACCAGGAAAACGTAAAGTTTATCATTACCAGTTCAGTAGCCCAAAACATGGGAGTCAGGACTACTAACAGTGAAATGTGTCCCGGAGAGGAATTTCACCTCTGGGCCATTTTTTGGAGTATATTGAAGCCATTAAACTGGCGACACACTTTCGGTTAGTCCTGGTCCTCATTATTATTTTAACACTCTTAGATGCCAACCCTAAAAATGTTCCCCCTTCTTTACTGCTAACAATAACCCTGATTTTGTTTTCTTCTTTTATTTATTTTTTAAAAAATTTTCAATTACAGTTTACATTCAATATTATATTTTTTTAGTTTCAGGGATACAGCATAGTAGTTAGATAATCATACACTTTACAAAGAGTTCCCCCTAATATTTCCAGTACCCACCTGGCACCATACATATTGACTATATTCCCTATGCTGTACTTTACATCCCCATGACTATTTTGTAATTACCAATTTATACTTCTTAATCCCTTCACCTTTTTTAATTCCCCCCCTCCCCTGCCTCCTCCCTTCTGGCAACCATCAGTCTGTTCTCTGTATCTATGAGTCTGTTTAAATTTTGTTTGTTCATTTATTTTATTGTTTAGATTCCACATATAAGTGAAATCATATGGTATTTGTCTTTCTCTGACTGATTTATTTCACTTAGCATAATATCCTCTAGGTCCATCCATGCTGTTGTAAATAGTAAGAGTTTGCTCCTTGTTTATGGCTGAGTAATATCCCATCATGTAAATGTACCACCACGATTTTATTCACTTGTCTATTGATGGGCACTTGGGCTGCCTCCATACTTGGCTATTATGAATAATGCTGCAGTAAATATAAGTGTGCATATATCTTTCAAATTAGTGTTTTGGATTTATTTGAATTGCATAACCAGAGGTGAAATTGCTGGGTCATAAGGCAACGAGGAACCTCCACACTGTTTCCATAATGGCTGCACCAGTCTGCATTCCCAACAATAATACAAGAGGGTTCCCTTTTCTCTACATCCTTGCCAATGCTTGTTGTTTGCTGATATATTGATGTCAGCCATTCTGACAGATGTGAGATGATATCTCATTGTGGCATTAATTTACATTTTTCTGATGATTAGTGACGTTGAGCATCTTTTCATATGTCTATTGATCATTTGGTATATCTCTTGTGCCTCAGGAATCCTTTGCCTGCATGAGACTAGCCTGCTCACCCATTCTGCAACATACTCAAACTGTACATGCAAGGAAGTTAGTGGTCCCTGAGATAACCCGTAATCAATCAGTGTTGGAAGTCTGTAGATAAAGAAACCCTCTTCCATTTCTTGAACAAACAATGTTAAGACAGGATCTCCAATATTCTTTTTTAAAAATATTTGTCCTTATTGTTGAAAGTATTACATATGTCTCTTTTTTCCCCCATTGGCCCACTCCACCCCATACCCCCCAAGGCCTTCCACACTATTGTCTGTGTCCAGCATTCTTCAAAGGGTTCTCAATGAACCCAAGTTACCCACAACAGTAACTAGCACTCAACCTTAATACCTTCACTCTTGGATTACTTTTCCCCCTTCTTTCTTTTCCTATTCCTAGTCCTCCGACTCCTGCTCCCTGACATCATTTCTGAAAAGAACTAACTTCATGTATCCCTTGTCTTAGGCTCTACTTTTGGGGAAAATCCAAGATAAAATAGCCAGAATGGGTAGCTCTGTAGGGGCAAAACAAAAATAACCAATCCATGTATCCACCCTTCTCCCAAGTGATACAGGAGTAAATAATCCTATTCCAAAACACAGATTTTGGAAGATTCTGATTAATCTACAGTAATGGTTTAAAAGGTGTGTGTGTGTGATCAGTTTGGGCCAAAGATAAGAGAGGTGAAGTGTGTTATTATGCTTTATTGTGTAAGAGCAAATTGTAGCACAAGGACAGTTCTAAACAGGCAGCCTAAAATGTAAGACTATTGCAGAGTATATGTTTCCATTGGGTTCAAAACATAACTCCAAGGGTTTAGGTAAAAAATACACACCATCAATCAAACAATAGTCTTCCAAACTACTGGGTCCTAAGTCACAGATAAGAGCTTGGGCCCAGAAACTTGATAAAGGGAGGAAAGGGAAAGGAAAGCTTGTGGTTGCCACAAATGTCTAGCCAGAGTCCAAGGCATGGGGAGCCCAAGCTCAATGCTTTGTCAGATATAAAGTTTGATTCTCCCCTAATTTAGAGGATGACCATACTCATTGCTGATTCCACAAGGTAAGTGTGGTTGTGTCAAGACCAGTGATTGACAAACTTTTTTCTAGAAAAAGCCACATATAAATATTTTAGGTCTTATACACCATATAGTCTCTATAAAATCAGCCATAGAAAAACATAAACAAGTGGACATGGCCATGCTGCAATGAAAGGTTTTTTAAAAAACAGGTAATAGACTTGATTTGGCCTGTGGGTTATAGTTCACTGACCCTTGTGTAAACCAAAAAGCCCTTTGTTGCCACCTCACAAAGAACGCAATTGTATCTCAATTAACACTTTCTTCAAAATGTGAATGATTTCATCAGTAGATAAAATATTAAACTATCCAAGAGCTATTTTCCAAAAATTTTATATTTTCTTACTTAAGAATTCTAGTCTTCTATTCTTTATTTCCAGAAAAGATTCAGATTAGCAAAGTACTAATTGATCATATTTAATTTATTCACCTCACAAAACTCTTCATGTCTCACCCTGAAACTTCTACCCCTAAAAATAAATTTGAAAGCATAAGATCTGAAAACCTATCGTGAAAGTCCATCAACTTAAAAAACACTAAGTAGAGCTAAAGAAAAACACATTTGTTCAAATGCAATCACATAACTAAACCAAAAAGTAGTCTCCTGCAGATAGCCTTATGTTAAAAGATTTTCATGTTTTCTTGAGAGCCTTTCATGCTGAAATTGCTAAAAGCCCACTGGCTGCTCACAGTGGCAGAATGCAACAATGACTTAACAACCCCAGGCAAAATTATATCACAAAGCAAGGATACGGCTGAGGATATTTCTTAGCCAGTGGTAAGTAATCTGCAGTTGCACAAATTAGAATTTGGTCAGGCCCCAGATGCTAATTGCAATACCAGGCAGAGTGTACTCAAGGTTTCATTTACATCAGATAGAGTAGAGGCTTCCAGTACCAGGCATTGAACCCCAAGTTAGAAATGCTGTCGCTTTTCCCAAAGCAAAACAACACACGAGCGACATCATTGTTCAGCAACACCACAGGCATCTCTGTGGGAGCTTTCTAACAAATTACTGACAGGAGTTGGCCCTATTTAATCCATAATCGTGAATGCCATTAGCGCCTATGGTTAGGAGACTGCAAAGCCAAAGAATAGCACACACTAGGGTCTTGTTCAGACTAAATTGCTACAGAGCAAGGGCCAAATACCAAAGTAACTGCAACTATGCCTTTAGACAGCCCTCTCAAAATAGTTATTTCTTTTTGTCCTGAAAAATAATATGGAAAAATAAGCTATTCCTTTAAAGTTAGGAATTTATTTTTTTCCTGGTAAGCAAATGTTTGACTTTCCCATCAAATAATGATTTTTTTTCTTACCTACACCCACAGCTTCTATCAAAGAGTACAAATTTTTCTTTGGCACCTTCTTTTGATATCCTACACACCAGACTGGTATATCATGTATAGATATTGACATCAAGCAGCTTATGGCTACACAGTGTAATTTAGTCAGGTTTGAACCAATGCATAAAGAAAAATACCACTAACCAAACACTGAAATATCTTAGCGATGGTAGCAAATGGTGACAGTTCCATTTGTACTCAGGTAGGAGTGTATGGGGCAAGATTCCCACTGATTTCTGTTTCATCAGAAAGACCTCCTGAGAGAGAGAGTTGTAGAAAAGAAGTCCAAGTGTAAGACTTAGTGAGCTTGGAGAGAGATAAAGCATGATCGATGAACTAGAGAGAGAGCATCCATTTAAAACATGTATGTTCTGCTTAAATTCATGAGAACTGAAATAAATTTGTATAAATAAATAATAGGAGAAATAATCTGCTTATGAAAATTTGCAATCGTCCTAAAGAGACATGATTGGGGTCATATTAAGGCTGTGTTTAGGTAGTGGATGAGACATTAAAGGTCAAAGGAAAGGCATGATACCTGTTGTGGATAGTGCTTTACAAAGGATGTCACGTATATCAATTTCATTCTGATTACAATTCTGTGAAACATATTATCCCCAATTTCCTTAAATAAAGTAAGGGAAATATAAGTGACTCATTTAAGATCATTTAGTTGGTGAATAGAATAAAATAAAAATTTAAAACGCAGATCTTTTAGCTGTCTATCCAGGGTTATTTCCACTCTACCACAACACCCTTTTAAAAGGGACAACCCAGCAAGGTGTCACAGTATATGTACTTCTGGACTGAGGGCATAAAAAGTTTCAAAGTCAGTCTAAAAAGTTCCCCAGGCCCAGACAGGTGTGGCTCAGCGGTTGAGCATCGACCTAGGATCCAGGAGATCGCAGTTCGATTCCCTGTCAGGGCACATGCCCGGGTTGTGGGCTCGATCCCCAGCAGGGGGCGTGCAGGAGGCAGCCGATCAATGACTCTCTCATCATTGATGTGTGTGTGTCCCTCTCTCCCTCTCCCTTCTTTTCTCTGAAATCAATAAAGATATATTTTAAAAAATAATACTAAAATAAAATAAATTAAAATTAAAAGTTCCCCCAGGCTTTGCCAGTCACTGGTTATCTGTGGGATCTCATTAATGGTAATGACCCAAGTTTCGCTCATCTTGTCTCTACGTTACACACACCCTCGGGCCTTTGCAAACCCCTCAGTGTGCTTCTGGGAGTCCCTCTGGTGACTCACCAGCTCTCATGAGCGGTCCTCTCCCCGTCTCCTGGCCCTGGGCTTTCAGTGGTGCTCACTGCTTGAAACCACTTGTGGGCAGTGGCTCTCAGTGTCACTACTACAGCCACATTTCCTAAGGGTAGTGATGTCTGACCAAAATGCCTTAACAGTCCCTCAGCCTGACTGAGCTTTAGACAGACTTTTTTTTTTTAAGTATATTTTTATTGATTTCACAGAGAGCGAGGGAGAGGGTGAGAGAGATGGAAACATCAATGATGAGAGAGTCTATTGGCTGCCTCCTGCACACCCCCTGCTGGGGATCGAGCCCAAAACCCGGGCATGTGCCCTGACCGGGAATCGAACCTCAATCTCCTGGATCCTAGGTCGATGCTCAACCACTGAGCCATGCCTGCCGGGCTAGACAGACTTCCTCTTGACTAGCTCCCGATCTTCCTTTTTTAAAGAGCATCAACTTTAGAAAGCTCGAAATTGTAAATTCTTTCTCCACCTCTTTGAGATGTAAATCTTCTCCCAGCTACTTGCCAATTTTACGACCCAGGAATGTTTTTCTCAGGTACCTTGAAATATAATCATGAAGAAAGGACTGAGCACCTATCTCCCTGTCTCTGTGGTAGGATAGGAAGGGAACTGTTTCCACCAACCTTTCCTCATGTCCTCCAGTTACTTACCACTGGCTCACCCCAGTGCTTAAAACTCTCCCACCTTTTGCCTCAGTGTTGAGATCAACCTCTCACCCCTATTACAGTATTCTTAAAGAAAATATTTCTTGCCTATTAACTCTACCCAGTACAATTTTTTTTTTCTAGACCAAAAGTACCAGCACCACTGGAAAAAAAACTACAGAGAAGCAAACCATCAGGGACTCAAAGAGATGCAGAGAGAACAGGGAGAGAGCTCCCTGACATAGGTCACACTTTGTAACTTATAGTAAAGCCAAAGTGTTATCATTTTTTTCCATATTTCAGGGAATCTTTCATGCAAAGAGTTTCCCTACCTCCTGGCTGCTGTTCTACAGCCTAAATTAGGAACAGTATGATTGGGAGACACCATGCTACACTCTACATCTCAATTCCTTGATTAGGAACCCAAACAAAACAAACCACTTTCTTCCTAAACCCTCACTCCCAAATTTCTAATTCAAATAAACTTTTCAAATCTTAAGATCTCATACACATCTGCAAAATGGGAATAGTATTATTCGCAATACTACATGCCCTGATTACCGTACGTACTGTTGTGAAAATTAAAAGATAAAAATTATATGTGTGTGTATGTGTGTGTGTGTGTGTGTGTATATATATATATATATATATCTGAATTATTTTGGGGGGAAATAAATGAATGAAGAGCCATAACCTAACCTAACTAATCAGGAAGGTCTCAGACTATGTGATTTCCATATTGCCTGGTGCCTGAGTCAAAGCAGAGTAGAATTTGTGAGACTAATTTCTTATCCTTCATCAATAATGTCAACTACTAACCAAGACTCTAGATATACAATCTAAAGAATTTTGCTTGTGCTGAACACAAAATGTTTCCTCCCTTATTCTAGCTTAAAGCTTTAGAATATATGCTTAACATGAAACTTATCCCCCAAGATGCCATTTTTGATTGTAAGATAAATTTTAATAATTTATAAAACCATTTATTTTAAAGCTTTTAACTCTAGTGGGAAAGAATGCTAAGAGTAATAGTGGGATCTCCCTTTGGCAATGCTACTTTATTCTGTGCTAACTGCTTTTATTTACCCCTCCAATTTTGTTGCCTAAAGGAGTAAAAGCCCATTATATAAGAAAAACCACTTAAAGAATTTATCCCTATAACGTGAACTGCTCTGCTCATCAAAACAAATGGAGAGCAGAAGTGTCCGTGATTGTTGGAATCCAGAATTCTTGGAATTGTGTCAAGAAGACTCCCCATCCACTAAAACCCCACAAGTACCCCCTGGCTGGAATGAGGTTGTCCAATTTTAAAACTTGCAATAGCTAATCAGAATTACGGTATTCTGGCTCCAGTTAAAAACAAAACAAAACAAAACAATATCTGGATTTTTTTTCTGAAATACTAATGCTATTTTTTTCTGAAGGTGGGGAAAATAATAGCAAGAATGAAAAGATTAACCATTTTTCTTTCAAAATATAGCTCTAAAAGAGTACAATTTTGTTTCTCCTTTCTCCTAGTCACTGTCTTCCTTTTACTTTTACCAACAATTTTTTAGGTGAGCTTCTCTTTATCAAATTTTACTTTGAAAGACTGAGTTTAAATTCTGTTGGTGTTCCCTGCTGGTCTGGTCAGAGCAGAGACTTATGGCCAAAGCAGGTCTTTAAAGTCAGTTGGCTTAGACACTGGCCAGCTTTCGTACAAAGGTGCCCTATGAATCATGGGTCAAATGAATAGCATAATAAAAGCACACGCCCCTGGATGGGTCCCTCTAATTCACTTTGGAGAGAGAGAGAATATCTAGTCTCTCCCATCTGAAACTATGGAAGTAAAATTTAAAAGGTTTATATTTACCCAAACCTACACATTTTCCCTTCTTTTTTAAGGAGGCATTACTTATTTACAATGTGCCCTCCCTAGGATAGCCTGTGAAAGGCAACATTTTGTTTGCCCAATACTCTTAAAAAAATGGTGACCACAGGAAATTCATTACCGCAAGCCCCCACAATGGGAATGCAACAACTTTGATATCAATAGAAATCAAACAAAGGTAACAGGACACACACAAGGGTTAAAAGCAATGATGAAGATCATTCTCAAAAGTTGTCGAAGAATATTTCTGAGGGCTTTTATAGTGAAAATAGTTGGTAGAAGTCTCTTGAATTTATTGCAGTATTAAAAGCAGGCACAGCTTTATTTGAAAATTCCTCTTGATTTTTCCCCCCCATTCAGTCTCCAAATTGTGTCATCTCTGAAATTTTCCTGAAACTGAAATTCAAGCTAAATAGAGCTTAAGAAAATATGTTAAATCACAGAAGAGATATTCTATAATATTTGCGCTTAAATTATTAGCAGAAGGGTAAATGGGAGGAAATTTGCGCCAATGCAGCCTGATCAATGGAAGAGCTGAGAGTGCTCCCTTACACCCTGGCCTGCATCTTTCAGTGTCATGTAACCTACCCTCTATTTCTCACGCTATGGGCTTCTAACCATTGAAAAGTCCAGTTCCAAAGGAGGCACTTCAAATCTTAGAAAGCTTCAAGCAGGTTCAATGGCAAGCTCTCTAAAAAAAAAAGAAGATTCTTTGCACAGACTACATGAAGCTCATGGCATTGGCACAATGATATTCACTCAACTTCTCTCCATGTAACACTCTCAGGGAGGAATTTTGTCTCAGGTCTTAGCAACATCCTCCTAATTTAATTTCCATCCAACTCTTCATTTCTCCATCCTCAACCTGATATAATTCTTCCCTTGGAAAAACTCCACTCAAAAAAGTACATTTCCTGGACTCCTTTGCAACTAGATATAGCAGAGCTGACTTTGGCCTACAATACCTTAGCATACTTCTGGAAGTGCTTTGCTTTCCCTGTCCTCATTGCTTCCCATCTCTTCTCTTTTTGTCCATCTAGAACACAGATATAGGGTGACAGCAACCATATTGTGACCATTAAATCACAATGTACGTGAGAATAAAACAGAGATAACTGGATAAAAGAGCAGAAAGATGGAACCCTGGATATTGATATCATGGAACCATTTTGCATGTGGTAATATAAAAACTAAAAAAAACTTCCTAATCAATGGCTTTCAAGAATTGCGCTATTTCAACATCTGTCATACTCCCCTTAACACTCCAGGCCTTCACCTCCTCCCACACTCACTCTTGAAAGGGGGGTGGGCTCATCCAGAGCCACTGCTCTTTCCCATCACTCTTACCACCCTCCTTAGTGTCTGGTGGTGTCTGTATGTGCTAATTTCATCACCCTTTCCAGCCCACTGCCAGTAAACTATTTAAGGGGGATAATATCTGTGGGTCATTTTCAAATGTTTAATGAAACTTCTGACATACTGCTTATCATTCTTCTACTTACTCTCATCTTTTGAACCTGTGTTCTCACCAAGATTTTGATTTACTGTGAATACCAGGCCTCACTAACCTGTAATCATATAAGGCTAGTAATACGCAATCCCTACCCATTCCCACTGGAACTCACCTACACTGGAAGTATTTACTAATTTCTCCTCAGGAGTGCAGGTGCATCGTCATGCATCTGAAGCAGCTCTCTCATGCTCTTTTTCTTTGGCTTTGTTGTTAAGCACTGATGCCTTGAAGCTTCTGTTGCTAATGTACTCAAGGGACTACTGATGGCCTCCAATGGCCTCCAGTGCACCTACTCCAACTTCAAAGTAGAGGCACGGTTCTCCAGTTTTTCACTTTGTCCCAAACAATGAACAGCCTTCTCCCAATTCACTACAATCTAGTCAAAATCCTAGGCTGACATTTATGAAAGCAAACAAACAAACAAATCCTCTTTGCATACAAAGTAAATTCTGAGACTGAAATTATCTTTGCTCTTGGAAACAACACTCTTGGGGAAAAGAAAGAAAAAGAAGGAAGGAAGGAAGGAAGGAAGGGAGGGAGGGAGGGAGGGAGGGAGGGAGGGAGGGAGGGAGGGAGGGAGGGAGGGAGGGAGGGAGGGAGGGAGGAAGGAAGATTGGACAGAAAGAGAAGTTTGGATGCAGTGTAGTCTCAGAGAAGAAATCAGTCAAACCTAAAGGGTGTTTGGGAGCTAAAATGACCCTTCAGAGTTGTCCAGAGTTGGGGAAAAGGGACCAAGCATTCATGCAAATTCATCAACCAGTCATTGACACAGCTTTCCCTGGAAGGGACCATGACCTTGGGCTACATGACTCTCTTTAAGACAATCCCAAAAGGAGCCGACATCTGAGAGTTGTCTGTCAGCAGCATATCCTTTGTTGGGGGAGTGAGTTTTTCATTCCCAAAGGAGAATCTAGGCAACAAATCGCAACTTCTATACAAACATCAAGTTTTAAATAAGGAATCTCATCATATATTTTTTTCTTTCTAAGTATAATACTGTGATGAATTCTTGCTATATTAGGTAACCTTATCTTTCTCTTCCTATAAATCCTACTTGTCCTCTAAGTCCAACTTCAATTCTGCAAATGCCTCAATTCCTAGAGCACTACTGTGTACCCCAGATGTTTCCTGAGTATGTGATAATTATCACAAAGCATACTGAACAGAAATTATATAAATATTTTGAAGATTCAAAGGCTCATAATCATTTTATAGAGCTCTTAGAACAATGAACACACTGCAGAGACTTCTTATAGCACTTTCGCAAGTTCTTGTCTAAACAGTACCTATTATCATTAGCAACAATCACAATAAAGCATATGGTAGCTATTAACTACAAGCAAAGGAAAGTGTTTCATATGGAAAATATAGGTCATTAATATCTTATAAAGTTAAGAAAATTGAGTAAAATTGAGGTATCTTAACGTAATGGATACTAGAATATCCTATTCTAATAGTGTTGTCTAAAACAATGCCAGAAAAAAAATAAATACTAATTTTGGAACTTGCTTACCTAAAAGTCCCTCAAAATGTAACCATTATTTATTGGTCTCCCTAGATCTACCAATATTTATGATAATATCCTGTTTCCATAATTTTTATAAAGAAAATCATATATTTCCTGAGGAATATCTTAAAACACAATTTAACCTATATTTCTCATTATGTTTTTAGGGTAATGAGATAATTAATATATAAATAATCTACTGGGTGTCAAAATGTTTTGATAACTCTGATGAGCTTTGTGAACTTTCCTCTCCATTAAACATCATTTAAACTTGCTAGCAACCTCTAAGGAATTTGGTAAAATCTAAAAGAAACATACTAAATTAATATTTCTATCTAGGTAATTGGACCATAACATATTTTTATAAACTTTTTATTGAGGTATAACATATACACAGTATCCAAATGTTAAATGTAATCACCATGCAAATCAAGATCTAGAATAAAATTTATAGGATTAAAGTGAAAAACAGACAAATCCACAATCATAATTAATCCTGTCAATTTATGTATACAGGGTGTCCCCCAAAAATGTATACATACTTTAACAGCTGAGAGCTCAACTTTGAAAATGAAATGTATTTTAATAAATATTGCCTTTATAATATTCAAAGTGTGTGTATACATTTTGTTTGGGACATCCTATATATTTTGAAGCTATGTTATTAAGTGCATACAAGTTTAGTTGTTTTGGGCTTCTTGTATTGACCCTTTTTCATTATGAAATATCTTTTTTATATCTAACATTATTTCTTACAGTAAAGTCTTCTTTGCCTGATATTATTATAGCCACATTAAATTTTGTTTTGTTATCATTTATATGGTGTACCTTCTTTCACCTTTTATTTTCAATTTATGTCTATATTTAAAATGGATCTCTATAGAGAACATGTATTTTTTAATCCATTTGTCTTTTTAAAAATTTTTAATTTTTCTATTACAATTGATATACAATATTATATTAGTTTCAGGTATACAACACATTGATTAGACATTTATATAACTTATGAAGTGATCACCCTTATAAGTCTAGTACCCATCTGACACCATACATGGTTATTACAATATTGTTGACTATATCCCCTACACTGTACTTTACATCCCCGTGACTTTTTAAATAGTACTTAACCCATTTATATGTAATATGTAGTGTAGCTTCATTTAACATGTCAATAATTGTTTTTCTTTGCTCCATATAAAATGTGTTCCTTTTAAAAAATTTTGTCCTGCCTTTAATACAATTAATCAAAACTATTTTTCTTTCTTTTATTTCTTCTTTTAGTTGTTTACATTTTAATACTTTTTAGAAGTTACCCTAGACAGTATAGTATTTAATGTTACCTTCATGTAAGCTTCCTAACATTTGTATTTTCATCACTTCCAAACAATGCAATAACCTTACAACATTTTAACTTCATTTACATTTCTCTTGATATTTATACCATTATCATCATATATTTTACCTTAATACCACAAGCCACAAAGATATTATTATTGTCTTTTAAACACCAATATCCTTTTTTATTTACTGATATACTCACAATTTCCATTGTCCTTTGTTTCTTCCCGTAATTTTACACATCCATCTGAAGTCCACTTTCTTTAGAATAAATATCTTACAGTCTGCTTCTATTGGTGACAATTACTTTCAGGCTTTATTTATCTGAAAAGTTCTTATTTCATATTCATTTTTTAAATAATTTTTTGAATTTTGAATAAGTTTAGATTTATATAAAAGTTACAAAGAGGCTACTGAGAGCTTCCTTATAGCCTTTAACTAGAGTCCCCTAATATTAGCATTTGATATAACCATGGCATATTTCAAAACTAAAACACTAACACTGCTATTAACTAAACAGCAGAGTTTATTAATTTTCACCATATTTTCCACTAATGTCCTGTTTCTGTCCTAGGACACAATCTGAGATAATGCATAGCATCTAGCATCGTTATTATTTATTTTTTTTCAAACCTCACCTGAGAATAGTTTTTCCAATGTTTTTCAGAGAGAGTGGAAAGGAAGGAGTGAGCGAGTGAGAGAGAAAAACATCAATGTGAGAGAGATACATCAAATGGTTGCCTCCCACACACTCCCCTACCTGGACTGGGGATTGAGCCTGCAACCGAGGTATGTGCCCTTTGCCAGAATCAAACCAGGGACCCTTTAGTCCACAAGCCAATGCTGTAACTACTGAGCAAAACCGGCTAGAACTAGCATCTTCATTTTTAAAAAATATTTTTACTGTATATAAAATTCTGTATTGGTCTGTATCATTTTCCTTTCAGCTCTTTAAGGATGTCATTATACTGTTTTATGAATTCCACAGTTTCTACTAAAACGTTAGCTGTCAGCTTTATTGCCACTACTTTAAAATTTGCCTGTGGCCCTGGCAGGTGTTGCTAAGTGGTTAGAGCATCCGCTTATGCACCAAAGGGTCATGGGTTCAGTTCCTGGTCAAGGGCACAAAACTGGGGTTGCAGGTTCGATCCTGGGTCCTGGTCGAGGCCTATGCAAGAGACAACCAATCAATGTCTCTTTTTTATATTAATATTTCTCTCTCTCTTCCCCTCTCTCCCTCCTTTCCACTCTCTCTAAAAATCAATGGAAAAAATAGGTGAGGATTAAGAACAACAAAAAATTACCTCTGCCTGATTTTAAGCTTTTTTTAATACATTGATTTTTAGCTATTTAATATCTTGTGTCTAGATATAGATTTATTCTTATTATTATTTGAGGTCACTTAGTCTATTGTACATGTGGGTTGATACTTTCCTTCAATTTTGGAAAATTCCAAGATGTTATCTGCAAATATTGCATCTGCCCAATTCTTTCTCAACTCTCCTTGAATTTCAAGCAGATGCATGTTAGAAGTTTTTGTGTGTCTTGTGTCCTTTGTGCTTTGATTGATTATTTTCATCATTTCTGTTTATTCTAGTTTAAATAGTTTCTATTGACCTATCTTCAGGATCATTAACACTGTCCTCCACTGTATTCAGTTTGATATTATGCCACCTAAAATATTTTTAATTTCAGATATGTCAGTTTTATTCTCTTTTATAACTTGTAATCCTATGTTAAAAATCTCACTTTTTAAAATTCATTTGTTCACCTCTCTCTCTTTTTAAAGCATATTTACAAAACTTTTAAAAAGTGTTTGTTAGCTATGTCCAATACCTAGATTGTCTGGGGGGGTCTGCTTTTATTGCCTGTTTTGCTCTTGGTTATTAATCATATTATTCTATCTTTCCATATTTTTGTAAATTTTATTGTATGCTTGACATTGCACAAAAAGTAATTGTAGTACCTGCTGCTGATGTTATTTTCCCAAAAGGAAGGTTTTTCTTTTCCCCTCTTCTGCAAATATATTGAAAATTTGATTACTTAAATCTAATCAGAAATTTTGCTGAATCAGGTCTAAGTTACAGTTTTAATAAAAGGCTCTCCACTATTTGTTCAAAAATATTCCTTGAGCATGGGCATCCTGGACTTTTGCTGTAGACTCTGGAAGCTCTTTGTCTCTTTAGTCCTGAAAATCTATGGAAGATAGTGTTCTGTTCATTATAGATTTTGAGCTTAGCTGTAGATTTTCCTGCTCCACCCTGCTTCAAATATTGTGATGTGTCAAATATTTAGATGTGGAGATATCCACCTCTAGCAGGACCTTGTCTCAAGCATAAGGAAACTACAAGAAATTTCACCAGTCTTTTATAAATCTTAACACAGTCCTCATGCTTATGTCTCATGGGAAAAAATACTTAGCTTTGAGTCTTAGCTTTGAATAGATTCAATCAATTTTACTATCTTACACAATTGTCAAAAGAACCAAACTTGAAAAAAACACAAAAACCTCAAAAAATGAGAGTGGAACAGTGGTTACCAGGGGCTGGCAGTGGGGGAATAAGAGAGATGTTCTTTGAGGGTACTTATTTGCAATTAGTAGATAAATAAATCCTGGATATCTAATACATAGCACAGTGATTGTAGACAACAAAACTGTACTATAAATACTATGATTGCTAAGATACTATATCTTAATTATTTCCACCACAAGAAAAATATGATAATTATGTCGTGCAACAGAGGTGTTAGCTAATACTACAATGACAACCTTATCTTAACATAAAATGTACCAAATCAATATGTTGTATGCCTTAAATTCACACAATGTTATCTGTCAATTATATCTCAATTTTTTTTAAATCTCCAAATTTTCCCTGAGTAGGATCCCACTCTTTAGACTAAGGCTGATCTTCCTGGGATTTCCCTGAGAAGAAAATGGCTGGCAATCATAAACTCATAAAGGAAAGGCTCTTCCCTCTCAGAAATTTTATTTAACCTATTATCTTTTCTTACACAATAATCCAATATCTTTAAAAACTTTTTTTTTTTGGCAATTTATCTTATATTTTAAATTTGTTGCAGAGGAATTGTTGACTTCCCATGATTTATTACATTATACCTGTAAGTAGGATTTCAATACCATTGCATTTAAACAAATGAACACGTGCCTAATTTGAGATCCATGTTAAGAAACAAAATTAAAAATGGCCTTAAAAACAAATCTTTGGCCTATAATGCTGAAAAAAGTCTAGAAACAGTAATGATACTCTAAATACAAAATCATTGTCATTACTTACCTATCCATGTCTAAAGTGGCCAAGATATAGTCACTCTCTAGAACATGCCAGTCAGAAAGGAGTAGACTCATTAATGTTGGCACTCATTGTGTACACCTGGGATGAATATACATCCTACTTTTTCCTGGATGGTCCCAGTATGTATCTACAGTCATTTTGTAACTACCTGCATACATATCACAGGTAAAATGATAGATTTTATGGTCCCACCTCAGTTTCTATATGGAGATGAGGCATGAAGAAAGATAACGTTCTGATTTTCACTGTGCATCCTCACTACCATGCTTGTGTATGTCATTCAGTCTTACTATCAATATAGCAGTTATGTTGAGGTTCCTGAACCATGGTCTGTATCATTTGCCAAAAAGCAGAGCAAGAATGTGATTCATATTCTACTTCTTTCTTAGTAATACATACCTGCAGCTTCAGAATTCTCTTTTTTTCTATTATGTTCATATGTCTGCCGCTTTGAGAAAAGCACCAACAAACGTTCACTATTGAAGCAACTTTACACCTCTATAGGTAAAATATAGTTCAGTCCTATTAAAATATTTTTATACTTAAAAATATTTTATATTTAAGTATAAACTGTTTATTGTTTTAAGACATTTAGATAGGCACTCTTTTCTTTAAGTATAATATAATAGGTATTTGAAAAACAGGACCAGAAACAACTTTGGAGTTTTTATCAGTTTTATAGGTAGCGTATAAAACAGGTTGCATTCAATTCTCCATGGAGTAAGGTTGGAAATGAGGTTGAATTATCTGCAGATAATAAATTTTAGTCCCTGGAATATGCTTGACACATTGTAGAAAATCTTGTTGGTTAAATCACTTGAGCCATCAAGTTTTTCTTAAAGTGTCTCGATATGCTTTTGACTGATACCATCTGTTATCTACTGAAAAAAAAAATTATTTTCCTTTGGAAGGTATTCATCAAATTATAGGTGACATATTTGTTTGAGAATGTACTAGACCATCTGGTTCTATAAAAACATGTTTCTGAAAAATACCACATCCCATCTCAGCTACACCATTCGTATTTTTCAGAAGCTCTTTTGTTACACTCCAAAAACAGAAACACATGATATTTTTGGATCCTGGTTAAAAAAGCAAAGAAAAACATTTACGAAAATATGTTTCTAAGCACTGTGATATTGTACAGCTATTCACTAAAGATTAAGCAGGTGAACAAAAGAATGGAGTGTGGGGAAGAAAGGAAGAAGGAATGATGGGTTCAAAGAAAATTTCATACTTGAATAGAAAATCACTAAAACATAATCCTTCACAAAATTTCCCTGCGTAGATGAGCTTTAGAGAAGATCCAGGTATGTTTCTAATCACTAAAATTAAATTTTCAGTTTATAAACATACTCTCACCCCTCTTATCATCCTGCAGTTGCTACTTGGTGATGTAAGAAGTTACTTCTTTTCCTAGGGGTATTTTTCTATTTATTAAAATAATAAATGAGAAACTTAAGAATATAATCTCAGCTCTGATTTTCTATTTGATTTCAGTAAACTTCCTGAAGGCCGAATTTCCTCCAACTATAAAATAAGCCAGTTTCTCACCAGCACGAAGTTTATCTAAATCAGGTCGAAATTTCTTTTTAATAACTAGAGCAAATGTTCTCAGAGATTCCCTACTGTAAATTACGAAGTCTGCCTTTGTCAGTTATTTTTACAACACTCTGGTATATATAGCCTCACGTAAAGATAGGAGTATTTTGGCTGCTACTTTTTAAGACCTAATTCTGAGATTGGAAGCTTACTGAAGAGCAAATGTTCAATTGTCAAAGGGACACCCCGGATGAGATTCAGAGTGCATCAGAATGTTGCCAACATAACATCTGAGAAGACAATAAGAAATGGGCAAAAATAAGTATGAGTTTGAGAAACATAGCAGTTAGGAAAGCCCATGAAATGCAGAGATCTCCAAATACGTTCAAATCCATTTCAAATTCCCCAGTAAATGCCAGGCCCTTGGCATCTACTACTGTAATTGCAAAGAAATAGATCACTGGAAAAAATGAATGCCTAAATAGAAACAATGCCCCTACTTTAAGTGTTGTAGAAAAGTTCTTCCATGGTTGGTTCTAAAAATAATATATTCCCCTTACAGAAAGAAAGAAATGTCTCCAAAAAGGAGACAACTGCATTTCAGTTAATAGTTAGGGCCTTGATGACTAAGATGTAAAAACAAAAGACAAACAGTCATCAGGCCATCCTTAAGAAACCCTTCTGTATTGAGACTGTCTAGTTATTCCAAAAAAATTAATTTTAGTACATAAATATTTTAAATATTGATTATATAACTATTAATGAAATATTTTTTTACATTACAATGTTTAACCTTCCTAATTATGATAATACTTGGACAAATTAAACATTATCGCAGTGTGGGGTAAAATGCAAACAACAGCTTACTTCATGCATGACTCTCTTTTTTTATAAGGAGCCTAATAATTGGAAATAACTTATATTTGTCTTGTAGATCAGATAATAATCATTAATTAGGCTTCCAATCAAGATGGCAGCATACGTAAGCATGGTACTTGCATCTTCCCACAGCCACATCAAAATTGCAACTGAACTGCAGAACAACCCCCCTTGAGGACCACCTGCAATCTAGCTGAATGGGAGTCGTGCAACTAGGGGACTGAAGAAGCCACATTGAGACTGGTAGGAGGGGTGGAGATGCGGAGGCCCCCCTGAGGAGCGAGGGCTCCCAGTCCCACACCAGGCCCCCAACCCAGGGTTCCAGTGCCAGGAAAAGAAGTCCCCTTAACTCCTGGCTGTAAAAACCAGAGGGGATTGAGGCAGAGGGAGACAGAGGGCTGCTGGAGCACCAGGCCTTCCTCTATGCAGGGTGTCAGATGGGCATGATATTTACCAGGATGGCAACTCAGTAAGCTGTATAGTGTCTAATCACTGAAACTTATGTAGCATTGTATGTCAATGTCATTGAAAAAATGATTAAAAATATAATAATCATTAATTATACTGAGATTTTAAGATTGCAGAGATGCGTATATGTATATAAAACTATATTGAGTTAAAATAATTAACATTAAACATTGTTCTTATAAACTTCAAGAAATGTTACAAATTACCTAAACCCACTGAGTTATCTTATTTATAGTATCTGAGGGGTAAAATTTTAGGGATAAGTGTTTAAATACCAAGTAGATTTACTGTTCTTTAATGTCAACTTAAATTGTAACTCGAAGACCCTTAATTAACTTCAAGACTTCAGACTTAATTAACTTTACGACCTAAGGCTTGGAAATGTTTAAGTAATTAAAATAAATAGAAACTTCTACTTGCAACAGAGGGTTTGGAAATACTATCAAACAAAATACTTGGTCACCACTCAGTAATTTTTACTCACGTGCTCCTGTTTATTTGTAAACACATTTGTTCTTCTTAATATTTATTTCAAGAGGGATAAAGTGAGTGGAAATATTGTCTTAAAATGTCTTATAAGAAAAATTGCATTTTAGTCTAACCAAAAAAATATCTGAATAATCAAACCACTGGTGGTATTTATGATGGGTCTGTAAAAATAATGTATGTGTGGCCTGGCCTGGCCTGGCCTTGCCGTAAAACTGCTTGTATCGTCGGTCCGATATTACGGACACAGCCTTCCTGATTCCCTGTGCGGCTCGTGGCCAGGTCACTGTTTTATAGAGTTTCAACAAAATTACATAAACCAAATTGATAGTCGTAAGTGTAGCAGAAATGTCACACTTGAAAGCTAAGCCCATTTAATTACGATAAGCCCACTCTAAAGGAATTAGAGCTGTCCTTCGTATATGGGACTGGGTCTGGTACCTAATCTGTGACTAATAGAGTTCCACCCTTATAGTGAAATATATATATGTGTGTGTGTGTGTATGTGTGTGTGTGTGTGTGTGTGTATCTCACCACTCCTGGAAGGCCAGACACAGTGACACATTTTATCAGGGGTGAACAAAGAATAGCCCTACATTTTTAGAGACAGTGGGTAATCCTAGAAGAAAACAGCCTCAGGCGACTGGCTGTTTTCCTCAGAGAGGGTAAAGTGACAAGAGCAGATACAAGGAAGGGGGGGGAGGGGAAAAAAGGAAAGGGAGGCAAGTGGGAAGCAGGGGAACAAGGAGAGGAAAGGGGGAGCGTTGAGGAAGGGGTGGGTGAGGCCAGGAGGGCTAGGAGAGCAGAAGAGAGGGAATGGGGGGGAAGATAAGACCTTCTGGGACAATAATGCAACCTGGATTTTTTTTTTTAAATCTCTGGATGTAAGTTAATTCTCTGTCCTTATTATGGAATAACTATTTTGTTGTGCAAAGAGCAAAGCGTTAATCAGCACCTTTAATCGGACTGAGGTAAGTCAACTAGGCCAGGTTTAAAAGAACAGAGGTAAAATAAAAGCTTTAGCCCAAAGACTATATAGAACAGCCAAGGTCTGAGCTGCCATAGGATTTTGTTTGGAAATATTCCTGTTATACAGAAAAAGGAGTGTCAATGTATTATAATGAAACATTGTGGATGACCTGGTAAGGAGAATTCCGTGTGTGTGTGTGTGTGTGTGTGTGTGTGTGTGTGTGTGTGTATAAATTAAGCCTGTGTGAAATTTTTCCATTAATTAAAAAAAAGTAAAAGTGATTAACTGGACAAAAACCTTAACAAACGATCTTAGCACAACTATGCAATGAGGATCTGTTTTTGGCGGAGACAGGTCTTTGAAGATTGTCAAAAGGAGGTCTTTAACAACCATCCCCAATCTGCTGAGACAGAATTTTCTTTTGTAATATAAAACAGAACCTCATCCCAAGAAAAATTGATATTCCTGAAGAATTATTTAAGCAATTTCTGGTAGATGTTAGCTGGATTAAAACCTCTCCGAAGAAACCAGTTACCCACCCAGCCCAATTGACTGTTATTAGGCCTGCACTAAATTTTGTTTTGAATCTCACCACTCTTTTCCCTAAAAATGTCTCTATCAAGAGAGAAATCCCTGACATGACCTGCTATTTCATGTCTGTAAAATCCTTAAAATGCACACATAACTAATTACTCTGTTATTTAATAGCATTTTGTGCAAGAGGGACAGTAAATTATAAATTTTTAACAAACATTTCAAAACAACAACTCTGAAGATAAACTGCATTGTTGTTGCTTAAAAATAAAATATATCAAAGTAATCATAGCATTAGCCCCTGCTTTGAGGGAAAGATAATTCCAAGATTATCAGTAACAACATGTTGTGTGACATGACAGCTACCCCTGGGGTGACATGGAACATATGCCTGATGAGAGAGAATCAGAACAATGAATAATTCCTGGTGAGTAGAGCAAATTAGAAAAACCTGCTCGTGTTGAAGGTTCTGAGCAGGATTAAATATCCCACATGTCTTATGGGTGTCAGAGAAAATAGTCAGAAGAGAGCGTGTCACATAAACATAGTGACTGAGAGAGAGGAAGACTCCAGATAGATACTAATTTCAGTTATAAGGCAATAATGAAAGTGATACACTGCTGTTTGTGAGCTTGTGGCAATTCTTCTTGCTGCAGAAGATACCATTCCTGCTTTCTAGACTAACTGAACTTCCTTTTCCTCTCCTACTTAACCTGTGTTTTTGGCACATGCCACCTTCAGACTCCATGTGTTCAGTCCCATTTCCCATCCTAACTAGGTGTCTGAGCTGCCACAGACATCCAGCGAATGGCATCGCACAAACTAAGTTATTAGCTTAGTAAGTCAGTGAGATCCATACTCCTCACAACATGATCTACTCTTAAGTCTACTGATTTCCATTTCTTTTCAATTGTTAGGGACTTTTTGTATTAATTTGGTTTTCTTAAATAATGTAAAACTAATGCCTTGTTCTAAAGTCAATGAGTAGAAATGAATATGAAGGGTTTGGTACAGAGATGCCACCCAATTCTTTGCATTGTTTCTGAGTTATATGCCAAACCAAAAAAGCCAGATATGAGGTTATCATTTTTTTAAAATTCCAGTTACTTTTCCTTTTGTTTGAAAGAAATCAATTGGAAACCACCTGAATCATGAGACTATTTGTCATCTGGAGATTAGAATGTTTCACTTTTGTAAATTTGGTCACTGATACTTCCAGTTAAATGATTTTTAGTGCCTCAGTTTTTGCATCTTAGAGCGATGCATTAGATTAAGATAGGCAGGAAGTAGGCTTTGCATTTTTTTAAAGTGGCATAGAGACTATCATTAAAGGGAAGCTGGCATAGAATCTGAATGATGGATTCTCAAGCAGACCAATTTTAGGAAAGAGTGTGTATGGGAGCTGGACTGGAAGTGGATTTCTCTTCAAACTGTCAATGTTTATGCCTCTCTTGGAGTATTTGTACTCCAGTTAGAAGACCAATACTACCTATCATTCTAGAGCTGGGGATAGAGCAGTAAATAAGACAAATTTCCTGACCTCAATAAAATGGTATTCAAGTCTGAGGACACAGATTTTTTTAAAAGGTGCGTAGATATGTAATCAAGGAATATAACTTCAGATAACAGTAAGAGCCAAAAAGCATTGAAGAAGGGGTGACAGGGTGGTCAATGAAAAATTCTCTGAAGGATACTTTTGAACTGAAACCTGAAGGATGTAAAAGGGACATTTATAAATGAGATGATATCTGAAGCAATCCAACAATTAGAGTTCGATTAAATTTGGGGGGTGGGGGTGGATGGAGGTCACGGTCATTTTGACAAGTGCGTTTTCATTGAAGTGATGGAGGTGTGAAAAACGGAGACAAGCAGTAGAAATGGGTTGGTAGCTAAATAGGGATTGATGGGTCAAAGAGAGGGTTTGTTTTTATTTTGTTTTGCTTTATGTTTATGCATTCTTAGCAAAATGCTCCAGCCCATAATTAGAAATGAAGATACAGGACAGAATTGGAGAGTCCAGTGATAGGAAAGGACATATCTGATAACCCTGTGCAAGAAAGAATGGGATCCAGGTTTTGAAAATAATTTGGGACCACAGGATGCAAACAGTTACACTTAAATAATTCCCAGAGTCAGTGCATTGAAGCAGCAATGAGAGCGGCCATGGGCACCATGAAGAATTGACATCACAGCAGCTGGCCCAGTTGGTCCCGGCCCAGCTTATACCAGGGTATACGTAGTGGCAGCCTTTTGAGCAGCGAAATGGCAAACTGGATCTTAAAAAAAAATAAGGTAAGAAGGAAGGGAGGGAGGAAAGAAAAGGAGAGGGAGGGAGGGAGGGAGGGAGGGAGGGAGGGAGGGAGGGAGGGAGGGAAGGAAGGAAAGGAAGGAAAGGAGGGAGGCAGGAGAAAAGAAAGGAAGATGGCAGATTAAGAAGCACCAGAAATCTGTCTCCACATCCAGATCATTGCACTTGGAGAATCTGTGTGATCTAACTATTTTGGAATTCTGGAATCTATCGAAGGCTTGTACCTCCCAGGGGAAGGCTTGGGCAGCAAATTACAGTTAATTTTGGTCAATTTGCACTCAGCGCAGTAGCAGCTACCCACCCCCCTCCCTTGGCAGGCAGCAGTGAACCTGTTCCCATGTTCCCAGAGCAACCTGCTTCCAGGAAACACGTTGGGCAAAAAGGACCCTGCTGCTTCTGATCAAAGAAGTGCAGACGGAGAGGTGATTAGCTATTATTGTTGCACCTCCCCAATTATTGCAAGGCCCTCCCTCTGGAGCTGGAGTGACTTCCAGGGGACTTAAAGGGCTAGCTCCCTCCCCTCCCCACTTTATTTTCTTTCTCTTCTTCCCTTTTTGGGAGCTGAAATTACAGATTAGAATATTATATAGTTTAAACAACTGCATATATGGAAATAATTAGAAAATGACTGTGCATGCCCAGGGAAAGGTATAGACTCAGAAAAAATCTTAGAGGACCTTAAGTATATTCCTTAGTCTGACCCTTTTCTCATCAAGTTTCATTTCTCTGATGGGAATGAATCCTTTCTTGATGTCTACTGAGAGTCCTTCTGCTTACAAATAATGAAAAATATTTTTAAAATAAATCTATACTCTATACTCACTACTCAGCATAATACAATGAATGAAGTAGATTTTAAGTTACCAATAACCTTAAGATTGCAATTGGGAAGAGTCTGAATTTCACAGCATGGAGCAAAGGGTGAATATGAAATGAAAAGCAAAAATTATTATTTTTTGTGTCTAAAATGCCTTTATTGATATGTCCTATTCTTAAATAGTTCATGCTGAATAAATATAATGTAGAAACCAGATTCCACAAACAGCATAATAACAAAAAAATGAAAGTCTTTTTTTGTCATCATTTGAATCTACTATTTCCAGGTATAGCAGATTCAGAAAGTACTGGGCCAGCTGAAGAGTTCTTAAAATGCTATACAGACACACATTTGCCGACCAATCAAAACACTTCCAACGGAGATGGATAAAGAAAAGCAGATCTATTGAAAAACATTTTTATGACACAGAACCACTGAGTTAAATGACTTTCACACAAAGGTGTGAAACTTACGATAAATTCAAGTCACATTCAGTAAGAGGCAAAGATTTACATGAAAGAACTACCTTTAGCTGTATGAGCATTCAGATGAGAGAAATGTGCTCAGTGAAGGAGAGAACCCTAAATGCTTTGCAAGAACATTGCTGTCCATGGCTTGAGCATGATGACTTCACAAGGGAATACAGAAAGAAATGGAAATTTGGGATAAATACTGATCGAGCAATGAAAGGGCAGAATAAAAGTGAGTTCCCATATCTATAGATCCAAATCAAGACATCATGAGGTCACAGTATGCCAAAATCTGAACTAATCTTCTATCTGTCACCAAAATTTTCTTTCTCCAGATGTTGCCTAATGATAGTTCATCTACACAGTTACCCAAACACAAACTTGAGTCATCTCTGAATGCTTGCTCTTTTCCATTTTTCTCTTCTTTTACCAATTCTATTGATTGCACTGCTAGTCTAGACATTCCTTTCAATCTGTATACCTCACCTGGGTCACTCAATTGATCTTAACGTCTCTAGAGTGTTTCTCCTTTCAATCTATTCTCCACATTGCTGCCAAAGTAATCATTCTAAAATGCAAATCTGATTCCATCACTTCCTTGATCAATAGCCTCCAAAAGTTTCCTATTCCAATTGGGATAAAATCCAGACTCCTTAGCATGACACAAAAAGCCAGTTGTGATAGAGACTAGCCTTCTCCCTAACCATTCTTTCCCTAGATATCCCCAGCTCATCTTCCCAGATGCGGGTCAAGAATTACCTCCTCTGAATATTCATTTATGATAGCCTTATCTGAGTCAGGTTCCCTAAGCACAGCACCTTGCAATTCCTTTTGTCTTAAAACTTATCTTAGTTTGTTGTAATTGATCATATTTCTTCATCCCTACTATTCTGTGAGCAACTTACGAAAAGAAGCCATTGCTCTTTATTTTTGTATCTCCAGCATGGAACACAAAATGTAATAGGCAATTAAACTATTTGAGAAAGAAAAGAAATAGGGAAGGAAAAAAGGAGGGGGCAACTAGATAACTAAAAACATTCTAGTTCTAAAATTCTGTTTCCAGGAATCCATTTATTTGGGCCAGCCCTTCATGTCATACAAATATAATCTGTAGGCAAGTGAGGGGTAAACTATTGAAACCAATAAGCTGTTCTGTTCTCCAACCCCGAGACACAATTTCCTTAAACTCACCACAAAAAGGCAGCAAGGAAGCTTTAAGGTAAGAAAACCTGTTTGTAGTGTAAATTTTTAAGAAAACCATGAGAAATAGATCCCCGAGTGGTATGCCAGGGAGCTGGTTTTTACTCCCAAAGCCACAGTGCCCACTGGAGCTTTGGATCTCCCTCCCATGCTGCTGAAAGTCACCAGAGCTAATGCAAAGGTGATGAAGCCTCTCCACACACTAGAGGGCAGTCTTGGAGCAGCACTCAGTGTTTCCTTGTTTATGAAGATTCCTTTGTCTGGATTCTTTTTCCCTGTTCAAATCAAGTTAAAATGTATCTTCCCTTATTCCTAGACTCCCCTAGGCAGATGTGTTTGTGCCCTCCTCTGTGGCATATCCATAACTCTTCTAGAGAGTATATCACACTATTATTATTATTGTTATTATATAAGTGTTGAAGAGGCAATTCTCCATGGGTCTCTAGTATTTCTACCCATTGGAGCAGAGACATTGGCAGTTCTTGCTTCTAACTATCGTTTTCAAGGATGTTTGTATATCAAAATTCCTTAGAAGAGATAGTGTCTCCCTTCAAGGGGGAAGAAGGCAGGTTTTTTTCTAACCTATCTTTTTTAGCTTATCTTGATAATAAAAAGAATGTCTCCCATCAAGGTGAAGGTTTGACAAGTTTGCTAGCAGGCTCCTTTATGAGACTGGGAGCTTCATAAGCTTAGGGTTCCTCAACTGTGATACCAACCTCCTGTGCACACCTCAACCTGGGCCATTTTACATCACCCCCATAAAACTTGGTGGTGGTAAGGAAGGAATCCATGAGAGCACGAAGTTCATGCTGTCTGTTGTGCCATGAGTAATAATGTCCTTTTCTCTGACCCAAGAATCTCATGTCTATGTCAGCATCTACAAAACTATAGCAGATTCACTTGTTAAGCATTTAAGTAAAATCTCAGCCCCTTTCTGAGTCCCCGATAATGTGGAATGTGTGTGTGTGTGTGTGTGTGTGTGTGTGTGTTAAACACATACACATATGTGTTTAGTGTCTTCTGATTATGAACTCCTTAAGAGTAAGGATTGTATCTAATCCATCCAGGCATCTCAAAGACCTAATGTAATTAAAATTAAAATAGATGTTAGCTGAATAACAATATAATGAGTATATAGTTAGTTAAGAAGAGGAAAAGGGGTCAGGGAAAACATACCACATAATTTAGAGATCTTTTCACCATTTAAGTTCATGCTGCTTTTCATTAAGTTAAATTAATGCTGTTGTTCCCAGTTAAAAGTAGACTATTGTCCATATATATTCTATACATGACAATTATGATCTTAATCTCCAACTCTCACACTGTCATTCTATGCTCTTATCATAAATTTTTGGGCATACGTCAGCAAAATGAATACATCCTTTCTAAGTACCCAAAACATATAAAAATTAACAATGAGTTTTGCTTGAGTAAAAAATCTGTGTTTAGATGTAATCAGTAATTAAAAAGTAATGTTATTCTTTCCCCAATGGTTTGCCCAAGTGGGAAAAAACCCCTCCCTCAATATATATATTTAATGCCACAAATTTATGTAAAGGAGTTGGAGCCTCATAGAAGATAAAGAACTTGGATCATGATTTTTCTTCCTACTCATCAACCCACCATCAACATTAAAAATCAAAATATAAAATCATATCTCTTTGTAATAAAGAACGATGAGAACTTTTTACTAAAAATGGACCATATGAAAGGAAAGGTTTGGACATGTGTACCAGATGGGAATGTTACTTCTGAATTCTGTTTTTGGTTAACTTTGGAACCCATCTTTATTCACTATTGCACTGCAGGTATGTCTGGGGAAATGACTCTACATATGTGCATCCAAAGAGTTAAGGCATCATAACTAATAAATATTGGAACCCTAGTAGTTGCGTTGTGGGTCCTTCCCTCTGAGTGTGATACTAAAGAAATGTTATTCTCATTGAAAGGAAACCTCAGGGCTGGACAAACCATCAAAGATGTAGGAGGTTCAATGGTGGCAGCATTGGGATCAGCAAGTGAGACTTCAGAACCAGAAGGAACAGAAAATTTAACTCAGCATTATCTCTGTGAATCTCCTGGGGCCCTTGAGGCTGTTCTTGCTTACTTGAGATTGGTCTCCAGTGAACCTGGAGGCACCTGATTGATTGGATGTACCCAAGAGATAAAGTTATCTGGGTGTCAGCCTCAGCGGGGCAGACAAAAGATCTGAATTTCTGTTTCTTCTAAGATACCTGACTCCTGGGCATGTGTAAGCATCCCTGGAGAGCCTTAAAAAGTTTGGGAAAGGAAACCTTGCTAGTCAACTGGGTGAGGTTTATAAAGCCATTGATATTTGGTCATAAATACAAATGCAATTTCATTTTATCCACAAGCTTGTGAGCACAGGGGACATTTGGTAACAAAAATATCAAAGTACAAAAGATAAATTTCAAAGGAAAAGTTTACAGTTTGTACTCTGCGAGACAGACTGTCTGTGATGCTCTTTCATCACAGTTAGTTAAATGAGAGCTCTGGCAGTGCAATGACTCAGAGATAACAAAATAAAGTCGTAACATCAATATCCTCAAATGTTTGGGGATATATTTGAGAACATAAATATTAAATGTTGAAAAAGGGATTCAACCTGCCCTTCAAGTCCAGCCAGCTGGCTTTCCTCCATCATGCAGTGTCCTCTAAGGTTACTGAAATGAAAAAAACAAAACTCTCAAGGAGCAATAGACTGCAGTACTTTGTAAAGAGGTCATGAGCTAGTGGCTTTATTGTTAGTTTTATTTCACATTTAAAAATAAAAGATTTAATTGTCCTGACTCTACCGGAACAGATAGCTTACCTGGGGGCAGCTATTACGTATAAGGGACTCTGAGCACTTCTAACCAAATGAGGCCTTCTGGCATCTAGCCATTGTTGCCAGTGATAGGTAAATTTCGGCAGCTCCTTCCTCTAAAGGAAGGCCTTGTTAAGACTCAAGGCTTACTGGTTAATAATGCATTAAAATAACTTTGTTTGTTACTCTTTCCAATATGGCAGAAAAGGAGACTCATTTGGAATTGAAGAAAGGTTAAGAACACGACCTCCAGACTTCATTGTTACCCAGGATTTCTAGGAAAGAGAAAGAAAAGGAGGAACAGTGAAGAAGGTAAGACAGCTCCAGAGGCCAACTTCACAGGTTAGACCTGTGACCTGAAAATAGAGCCATGTTAAAAATCTAAATTCCTTTCTGAAGTATGGGTGTTTCTACCTTTTCTGGAAGTGCACCTCTGAGAACTATGTTAAATGACAGTCACTTAAGGGAATCTCTGAGCCCTGCCTGGCTCTGCACTCTTTCACAGAAGTACAGTGTCACCTTAATACGCTAAATTGAAAATCCCACCAAGAAGAAAGAAGTTGGTTGATAGAGGTAAATATTCCCTTAGCATATATGATTAACACCTCTGACTATTTTTCTTAAATTCAAAGAGCTATTCTTAGAAGATTGTAGCACTGTGCAGTTAAGTGTGGCAGATGGCATATAGGAGTGAGTGGTGTACGATTTACAGTAAACAAATTCTTTATCTTTGACGGATCATGGGGAGAATTAAAACGGTCTCCAATTCAATCAGGGAATCTGCTAGAAAACACTGACATGCATATTCACTAATTATAGTGAAATGTGTTAAAAAGCTACAATTATCCCAATGGATGGAACCTTTTCCCATGAAGATTAGAAAAAACAACCGGGCATCATGGGCTGACAGCAGGATGCCATTTGTAAATGTGCCTCTAGATTGGTTGACACCTGTTCGGAGAAGAGATTCAAGTCTTCAGGGCTTTTCACTTGGTCTCTTCTCAGGGTAGGTACACTTCTTAATAGTATGTGTGAATATGATTGCATTAGCTGTTTTGTATCAAATATGAGGAAAAACTGTAGCTGACTTTTCTGTCTCAAAGCGGAGAAGATCCTAAGTCCGTGGGGAGTGATTCCCACAATGCTCAGTAGGTTGGTTATCATCAAAATAATGTTTCAAGAATTCTAGAGGTTGAGTTCTTGCACTACAAAAAGGAGAAATGAAACATAACACAACTATTCTGAAATGTATTTTTCAAAAATAGTGATTTGATCATATATGGAATTGTGGCAATGAATACCTATCAGACTGCAAAATAAAGACACATTAATGTAAAATCACATGATACATAAGAACCACCCAAATGCTCTAGAATGTGTCCTACACCATAACACTCCGTGGGGTTTAGTAATGGCCTGGGGCATATTCACCTGCACAGAGGGACAATGCCATGCTCTTAAATGATGCCATGTGGGGCTTAGAGGAAGGGTTCATCTGGAAAATCCTTTAAATTCAGTGATAAGATACTGGGATGTATAAAAGAACACCTAGGATTTGAGAGTAGTGCCTTATCAAACACCCCCAGACACCTGGAGGCTTGGGAAATTTTACTGGATTTGTATCATTTTTTTGTGTGTATAATTACCTGCAAGATACCAGTTATCCAAGGAATCTCCAGTTAGAACTTCAATCTGTCAACTGGTGTCTGTTGAGCCAGTTGTCCTGTGAATGGCCTAAGCATCCTTGGGTATGCCAGGCAAATTCTGGAGTACAAGACTGCAGACACTGCTTTGAAATCGTGAAAACCCCATTTTTAAGATGAGAGAATGATTTCTCATTCTAAGTGGGAAGAAGAGATTGCCCCCTCCTTGGGAAAATGTAACAGTATTTCATCTAAAAGACTCATTTCTAAGGAGGGACTAGGAATTGTTTGATTCCACTTACTTTTATCATGTCACTGACCACAGGTTTTCTCCTGAAAGGGATACATGACTTCATGTTGGGGATTGTGTTATATAGATCAGTTTCTAAACCTGGGACAGATGTATAGACAGCCATCAGGTGGGTCTCAGGGTCATGGGTTTATTATTATTAGTAGTAGTAGTAGTAGTAGTAGTAGATTCCTATTATATAAGAAGTGGTAGAGGAAAAATAAATTTTAATTCATTGGATTTATAACTTATAGGACAAGAGAATTTGATTTGGGACTTTGTCTTAGAATTAAACCTAAGAATTCTGGAGTTTAATGTCTTTGTGTTCTTAATCTTTGTACTTTAGCTTTTCCCTGGCAATTTGATAATAGCATAGCACAGGTATACAAATTTGGGGCACCTCCATATGGTGGCACTTTGTTTTTGGAATATCTTTATGTTGTTGCATTTTCTCTGGTGAGCACTAGTAGACCACGTGTCTAGAGTTAATGTGGGAGGAGAAATAGAATACGGTGACCTCTAAGCAATGCATAGAGCAAGGTGCTGGATTTAATTTAAATAACATAGCATTCTCACTTAATTTTAGAGCCTTTAGACCTAAGTCTACACTGCTCACCAGTAGTCCCCACAGCAGAGCCCTGCTAGAATTAAGAGAATATCTTCATGAGGCTCAGAGTACTATCTGGATAAGTGGTGATATCATCTGGGGCCCATAGTCACATATCTGGGGAAACATTAGCTAATTGCTAAGCCAAATAGTGTCAAGGAATAAAGAGTTGGAAAGGTTATGGTGAATATTGATCCCTCACTCTTCATGGTTCCCTATGGAGAGATTTCAAATAGAGTTAAGACTCCTAGACCTTTGCACTACCACTTTCCCACAAGCCACAGCCACTGCTCACTCACTGTTTAGTGGGGGAAAATAAGTAGATCAGGTTTCCAAATCAGATGGAGTTTCATATTATGTCTCTTAAACTTTAGGACTCAGTCTCTTTTCTTCTTTTGCTACCCAAACCAGTGAGTGGGAGGTGGGGATACTGGGTAGGTCTCTGTCTTGGAAACATTATCAACCTCATTGGTTCCTCTCCTTGAAGCTACATCCTTCAAACTGGCAATGAAAGTAATGATATTTTTATCTTCATCTGCCTGACTTGTGTAACTATTTCTCCAACCGTTTAACATTTAGGCAGAGAATAAGGGTGTTATTTATTAGCCTATTCACTCCAATATATTCTAATTGTCTTAAGTATTTAAATTATTCTTTATATAAAAAGGGGAACATTCATTCCCATGTATTTCTTCTGGAAATATCTTTCTGGTTTCCAAATGTTTTGTTAGGCCCGGCTGGGCATGGCTCAGCGGTTGAGTGTCGACCTAGAATCCAGGCGATTGGGGTTCGATTCCCGGTCAGGGCACATGCCCTGGTTGTGGGCTCGATCCCCGGTCGGGGGCATGCAGGAGGCAGCTGATCAATGACTCTCTCATCATTGATGTTTCTATCTCTCTCCCTCTCCCTTCCTCTCTCTGAAATCAATAAAGATATATTTAAAAAATAAAATAAAAATAAATGTTATGTTAGAACTTCCTTTTTTCAGGGGGAATAAATGAAGGACAAGTAACATACTTCTATAGATTTTTATAAATCCCCTCGTTTTATTTTTGGCCTGAAACTAAGCCACAAATTTCATAGGTGTTGCATTCATATTGGGAGGAAAAGTTTTCATATATATATAAGCTACTTACATTAATTTTTTTAAATTTTAAGTTTTCTTCAGGAACCCCACCCTATCTTACTGGACAGCTGGGAAACCCAAGCTTGTTAGGCAGATGTTGCCTTTCTTTCAGACTGTACCAACCCATCTCCACTCCATGCTTTTATTTTTTTTATTATTTTTTTTTTAGGAAAATCCCTACTCCATGAATCTTTATGGGAGACAGTGACTACTGCTCACTCTAGAAACTGAAAATATCTTCCCTAGCTTTCCTTCCAGCTAGGTTGCATGACCTAGATTTTGGCAGTGAGATGCACACACGCTACACCTTGGCTTGGAAGCTGGGATGCAGAGAACCAGGGAGAGGGCAGAATCCATTCTGTCAACATTGGCAGAAGAGGCAGTAGGTGTACCCATTTCCCAAAGGCGGCCACCGTGGAAGGCGCTCAAGCATGGTGTCCATTGTCCAGCATGGACCATGGAGGCAGTTCCCATGGAGATTCTCAGGCTCAGCAGTGCTGTCTTGACAGACCAGTTCTGCAGAATGATTTGAACTTTGTCTCGGATTCGGTAGGCTCCAAGCCTAATTTTCCAGCAGTCACAGAGATTGTTAATTATCTAATAGTTCTAATAAATCTGATGTTCTGCTTAAATTAATCAGAGGTGATTCTATCACTTGAAAGTAAGAATCCTGATAGATGCCCCATTCGGTGAACACTATCCCAGTCTCTGCCAGTATGAACAGCTTCCTCTCAGCCTAAACCAACCTTTTTCAGCATAAGTCTTCAGTTGTTGTTTTTTAAAACTTTTATATGTTTTTATTGACTCTAGAGAGAGGAAAGGAGAGAAAGAAACAGGGATGTGAGAGATACATCAATCAGCTGCCTCTCGTACACACCCTGACTGGGAATGGAAACCACAGCCTAGATATATGCCCTGACCAGGACTTGAACCAGGGGCCTTTCGGTGCATAGGACGATGCTCACCCAACTGAACCACACCCACCAGGGCAGTCCTCAGTTTTAGAACGTTCTGCCCTCTTCTCTTTTTAAAAAAAATATTTTTTTTATTGATTTTTTTTTTTAGAGAGATAGGAAAGAAGAGGGATAGAGAGATATAAACATCAATGAGAAAGAAACATTATCGATCAGCTGCCTCCTGCATGTCCCTCACCAGGGATTGAGCCTGCAACCTGGGCATGTGCCCTGACCCGGAATCCAACCGATGACCTCTTGGTTTCCAAGTGGATATTCAACCACTGAGCAACACCAGCCAAGCTATCAGCTTCCCTTTTCTTTCACAAAAAAGTACCTAGGTCTGCATAGTCCAATAGAGCAGCCACTAGTCACAAGTAGCTGTAGAGCACCTGAAGTATGGCTACAATGAATTGAGATGTGCTGTAAGTGTGAAACATGCTGGATTTCAAAGAGTTAGTACAGGGAAAAAAAAAAGAATATCTTCTTAATAATATTTCATATTAGTTTTCTGTTGAAATAACATTCTGGAAATATTAGGTTAAATTAAACACATTATTAAATTAAATTTTCTCTGTTTCTTTATAATTTTTTAAAATATAAATACTAGAAAAATTAAAATTACATATGTGGCTTGTATTGTATGTCTGTTGGACTGTTGGACAAGCATTTGGGCAGCAAATGGTCATACATCTACATATTATATTAATATTCTGTTAACAATGATCCATATACCTAGTCCTTAAAAACAATAAAATCTTTATTTTCTACAATATAATTTTTAGCTAAATTATTTTTATTACCAAAGGAAGAAAAAGGAGCTAATATAATATAATGAAAGTGCCCAGGTGCCTGGCATAGTGCTATGTAATTTGCATATATTATTCTATTTAATCTTCATTATCATTGTATGAAGGAGATATTAGAATCCTCACTTTGTAAATAAGGATATAAAATAAAAAGTTAGGTAATTTTCCACAAGGATATATACCTCTTAGGTGCCAGAGCTAGATCTGGAACACAGATCATTTTATCTTCCAAGAACTACTTTCCCATCACCTTGCTGGTGACATCCCCCCTCCCTCTCACCTTCACCCCACTAACCATTCAAAGGAAAGATTAAAAAATAAATCTATAGCATATGGATCAACATAAACTCTTTGTTTTAATCTATATATCACATCCCTTCTATTTTTCTATTTCAAAAAATTACATAATATTTCCCATAAGTTTTATTATGACTCACTGTTTCAGATTGTCAAATTCAATAACTAATTGGGACTCAAATTTATTGGAATGAGACATTCCTACCCAATACAATTTCTGAACCAGAAGCAATTCTCTATTGCTTCTATCTTTTTGGTCTCATTTCTCATGTCTAGTCGAGCTTAGACCTATTTTAAAACATAGCTATTTTAAAATTTTATATTTCAACCAACTGACTATCTGTTCCATTTGGGACCCTTTGATCCAGCATAGACAATGTCGTATTTTCTGTATGTGTACAGGCAATCAAATAATTTTCTATGTGTAAGAGGTTATCTAGGAGCTGTATTTTTAAGCTCTGAAATATTAAAAAATTTCTGGGACATTTTGATAATTAATGAGGACACCTGAAAAGACTGTATTTTTTATTAATAGGTACCAGAATATCCAGAGCATTTGATACTATACACAAAGGTCGAGAAAAAAAATTAATGGCACTATTTGTAGGTTCAAAATAAATATCTAAATAAGTTCATTAATTTAGATTTTGTGATAGATTTTCCCCAAGGTCTTGTTCTTTCTGACCCTCTGAACTTCTGTCAATTGTAGGGTAATCTGTCTCAGATTCATGTTCATCCAAAACAGTACTATCCTTGCTGTGCATTCTGGGTGGCCATATGCAGCAATGGGCCTGTATTATCAAGGGCTCTGTTGAAATGTCCCATTAACAAAAGCCCTCTCAGCCTCTGAGTGCCATAATCTGCATATCTCGGTGCCTAAATGGTATGCCTCTGTATTGGTAGGGGACTGGGGTCTGAGAAAGACTGGCATCACAAGTATTTTATAATAATCAGCTTAGTGTATTGAATTCTCCTACGTAGCTGCATTTGAATACTTTTAAAAATAAATTGGATGATATCTAATGGGTCCTAAAATAGACTCAAAGGAGAGATATAAAGAATGGTCCCATCCTAAAGAAGAGCACAGAATGAAGTGAGGTTGAGAATAATAGACTCTCAGACTTCAAGTGCAGGAATCATTGCTATAAACTCAAATGATCCGAGGAGGTTACGAGGTCTTAGAAGGGAACAGGCATTGGGGGAGGGAAGCTAAGAGAACCTCAGAAGTAAAAATATAAAGGCGGGAAAGAGAACTTCATTTCCTAAGATAGCTAAAAGATAAAGTTCATTGGGGTAGGATGTGCAGGAAATGAAAGAGAAATAGGATAGAACATTCTTGCTCTAGTTTATATTGTGAAATATCTTGAATGCCAGCCTAAAGAATTTGGATATTATCTTATAGGTTATGGAGCAATATTAAACAGTTTTACGTAAAATGATGAGAGCATACTAGTTTTTAAGCTTCTTAACTAATGAGATGAAAGTGAAGAAAAGGAGACTCGCAGCACAAGATAAAGCAAGCTCTGACAAGCTGTGGCTCTGGTGAGAAATAAGGATGTGGGTTGAGACCAAACTGAAATTAGAGAACCAAGCCTGGAAGTTCAGGAAGACTTAAGCATGGATAAAAATACAGATAATATGGACTTTACAAGAGGAGGCTAATCTAGAATAAGATCCTAAATCCCATTGATTCTGAGTTAACAACACTACTAACAAGACACCTAAGAAACTCAAGGTTATGGCAAGGATTGTGGGGTATGAGGGTTTTTTTATTTGCCAACTTTACCAAATTCATTGAGTGAATTAAAGCAATCTGAACAGTCAAAATCACTGAAAAGTTATCCATTATTTATTACAATGATCTACCTCTTGCTTTGAATTACTTCCTGATTCTAGTTGAAATTATATAATGAAGTGATTATTCAAGAGAAATCCCAAGTAACTGGGTAAACAAACATAAGCACGCAGAAGCAATGAAACTAGTAAAGGTGCTGGTCCTCAGAAAATGTAAAACACCTTGGCTAATAGTCACTTCACTATTTTGTTATCCATTGGAATGCATCCTCTGATTTGACACGGTATAATTTCTCACAACAGATGTGGTTCACCTTGATCCTGACTTTTTAAAAATGTACTCAGAAATTCTAAAAAAATTCATTTTTATTCTGTGTTACTTTTATATTGTGCACCCAAACATATTAAGTGAGAGAACTAATAGTGTATTGACTGGTGCTGAATTTGTTGATTCCTTTCATATGTTTCATATGTTTAACCAAGATTATTGTTGTCTTTAAATTATTTCAACCATATGATCCTACAAAAAGTATATAGGGACCTAATTTGGGAAGGATTGATTTGGGAGGATTGGTTCTTTATTTGACCACATATTCAAAAGTAATCATTTATAACCGATTGGGGTCTGTTGACCTTTCTGCTTTTTTATTTAAAATTGCTTCCCAAGGTCTTGTTCTCTGTCAAACAAGCTCAAAAACAATTGAAACTTGGGAACTTTAAGAGTATTATAACTTGAATAATGCTTGATGATCCTTTATGGTATATTTTAATAATCAAGACAATTTTTTTTCTTTCTGACTCACCTCTATACCACAACTATAATAGAGACACTATGAACTATATACTCTATCTTGATTCACTTGGAAAAGTAAAAGTACATAAAAATGTTCTAAGATAAATGGATGGCTAATACTAGCACCACAGCTATTAGTATGATTTATAATTGTGACTCCCTTCTAAAAGGAGCCCCTTGCCAAAGGGATCATAAAAGCCACCAATTTTCTCTTCGGTAGAAGTAGGTTTGTGGATATTAATGTCTCCTTTTGTCATCTCTTTTTATTTTACCCAGCATAGTAGAGAGAAAAGCTAAGCTAGGCAGAACAAATAGAAGTTCTGTGACTTGTATGACAGAAATTCCCCCAGGTGAAAGCTTCAAACAGCTATAATAAATCTTGATTTAGAGAAGTATAATATTTCATGATAAAAGATATTTCATTTCCATAAACTGCTGTGCTGCACATGCCTGTAACATAAGAGCAGGAAACATGAAATTTTTATTGGCTGATAAAATCAGGACTGATAGTTACTTAAGGGCTAAAAAAAACCAGTAAGCTTAATTTGTGAAATTAAGACTATAAATTGTAGGGTGGTATTAGTATCTACATCATAGGGTTTTTAGAAGATCAAGAGACAATAACAAACAAAATAGAATCATAGATGCAGAACACAGACTGACAGCTGGCAGAGGGGAGGCAGTTTGGGGGGCTGGGTGGAAAAGGTGAAGGGATTAAGCAAAAAAACCCCCCAAACAGACAGAGACAACAGTCTGGTGATTGCCAGAGGGAAAGTGGGGAGAGAGGAGGTGGAGGTGGGAAAAAGGAGGAGAAATGGTGGCAGAAAGAGACTTGAGTTTGGGTGGTAAGCGCACGATGCAGCATGCAGATGCTGTGTTTCAAGTTGTACACTTGAAACCTGTATGGTTTTATTAACCAATTTCACCCCCAATAAATTCAATTTTTAAAATGTAAAGAAAAAGGAAGAATTAAAAAAAGAAAAATGGGCAAATGTTGACAACAGGCATTTCAGAAGAAGCTACCCAAAAGGAAAATAAATATGTAAAATTAAAGTAAACCCATTAAAAAATGACTGCAGTGAACTAGATTTCCTAAAATAAAAATGTTTGACAGTAGTAAGTGTTGGTGAGAATGTAACCTTTATACTAACTACAACCAAAACAGTAGTGAGCTGATCTTTTTGAAAGAATGATGACTCTATTATTATCAATTAAAGGAAATAAATATTGTTGAATAAAAAAAAAGAGAGAATATGTATAAGATCCTTGTCACAATCAGCATCCCACTTTAGGCATTCCATCAAGCTATTATCAACACCACCAGCATTACTTCTATCACTATTAATATACCTCTAGCAACACAGTAATTAAAAGTACATTTATGTTACATTTAAATGACTTTCATTATATTAGCGTTTACTATTCAAGTAGAAATCATATTTTTTTCTATTTATTTTCACACTTGAATGCAATTTAATATAAATCAGGATTAGTGGTATAGTCATCATAAACCTATTTGATAATTTCAATGGACAAAAACCAACTTTAGTTAGCCTATTCCTCACTATAAACATTCAATTTCAGTTTATTTAAACTATCAATAGTTAACCCCGGGAAGAGCTCTCAGATTGTTTTATGAAGATACGCCATCAGCTGGTTACATCCTCATATAAGCAGGGTAATTTGGAAATGTTGGTCAGGTAGCCAGAGAAGGGCTAGACTGCAAGGAATGGAATGTTAGCAGAAAGAATAGTTAGAAAGTTGCTGGAGTTATCCAAGAATAAAATGAGCAAGAACATGCTCCTTTTTGCAAATAATATGAAATGAAAAACATACAGTAATACCTCATTAGGGAGAAATGAACTTTCGGCAGTTCTAGTATCTGAAATAAAACTGTGAACCTGTACTGAAAAAAAGGGCCCCAGCACACGCACTAGAGAGTGGCCCTCAGCCCTTACTCTGAGTCTATATACTTTCACTTTTCAAATCATGCAATCCAACATGACCACCAGATTCTTCCACTCTGTAGCGGAGTACACCTGAACTAATGTCCTGCTCTCTCTGCTTGGTGTGGATCAAATAGTGATATGAGGGAAGAAAATTCAGTGTCCATTGCCTCAGGAATTGGCAGGATAGTTAGACTATGATTTTCACAAATCAAATAAGATTTCACTCAAATTATGTAGACACAAATTGTAGGAGAAAAGAAAGGGAGAATCCTAAATCCTTAACTGAAATAGCTGCCTTGCTAGTCTTTGCCAAGAAATATTAAAGACGTCAGAAACGGGTCATTAACACTGTTATAAACTTGAACAGCCTTCAGACTAGCACAGTCTTGGATATTGTGGTTACCCTAAAACTGACAAGCTCAAATCCATTACACTCTAAATTGCATCTTTGTCCCCAACCCACCCACCAGCAAAATGTCCTTAGACAGCTGCTAATTTAAAGGCAGAATTAATTATAAGTGACTCAGTGACAGATGCTCTGCGTTTGGACTCCAACTGAAAAGCCTCTATGTTCTGGGCACGATGCTGGTGTTCTACTCTAAAGATTTCGCTACAGCCACACAGTGCTGCTTGGTGGGTGGCTTGCTTGCAACCTGTTTGGGCAAACCACTGTGACTTAGCCTAGTTTTTTTATTTTCCCAGCTTGCTGTCCCTCTTGCTGGCACTCTCCTTCTTTCCCTGAGGCCAAGGCACAGTCTTATTTGTCACAGTGTGTCAAGACAAACAGGAGAAAGGGGATCCATACCAGAGAAATGTTCTTGCCTCCCTTCTGTATCCACCAAAGAAGGGAGGACAGACAGAAAGTGATGACCCTGCAAAGGTAGTCATTGCCTTTTCGGTACTAGTCACTGCCTCGATAGTTCCCAGGTACTGTGTCACTCAGTATCCCCACCAACCATTTGATTCCTCATGCTAGTAAAGAAACCTAGAATTTTAAAATATTTATTTAAAAAAGTAATATATTTTAGAAAAGTTGGAAACATAGAACATTTTTTAAAAGAAAATAAATAGTTGTAATTTGTTTTCCAGTCTGTTAGCTGAATGATTTTTCTTCATGTCCTATATTTGCTAAAAGTCCTTGGCATGTATCAAGCTTAGAGAGAAAGAGGTTTTACCTTAATTTATACCGTATATACCTTATATTTTGTGTAATCATTATATCCAACAATGATGACTTAACAAATATAAAGAAAATTTATTTGTGTCTCTTACTAATCTTAAAGTACACTCAATGGGCTAGATCTTTGAAAATTAAGGAAGGCCCCTTGACTTTTTCTGGTACTCTTAGGTAGTAGTTCTACAGTCATCTCATAATACAGTCTCAGTAGAGTAATTAGGTTATTTACTCCCATATAAGGGTCAAATTCAATGTTGCTTTAAAGTTAGAACAGATACCTCCTTTGAAACTTTTGCACTGTGGTTTTGTGCCCCACTTAGAAATACGGCATCAATGTTCTCAGAGGTTCAACTAAAACTTCTACAACAACATTCTCCTACATTTCCCTTTCTCTTCATATGCTCATAATGTTAAGAGGTTATACTAGGTTCCCCCACTGTTAGCTATTAGTATATTTAATAGTACCTGTTCTCTATGTCAAATTAAAAATATATATATGATGTGTCAACAGACTTATTTTGTTCACCCTTTGGAAACAAACAAAATTGCCTTATTATTTGTTTTATCTGCTACTTACCACAAAGGATCACAGCTTTCTGCAGATTGTGACAACAAAATATCTAAATTCCATCTGCAGAGCCCGAACTGAAATCCAGAGAAGACAGCTGTATTTTGGTGAAACCCCCCAACTTTCCTTTTACAATATTGGAGCTACCCCTGTCTAGTTAACCTCAGCGCTCCTGTTTTCTACGACTCTGTCAGTTACCTCATCCCGGTTACACATCCTGATTTCTCATCGCTTCCATCGCCAGCCCCTGGCCCCATCAATATAGTCTCCCTGCCCAATTTCCAACCCACGTTTTTCATCCTAGCTTTCCTCATCAGTATCCCTGGCACCAAAACCCAGCACCCTTATGTAAGTGCAAAACTCATCCAAATCAACATCCTAATGTGTGAGAACTGATTTTTACCACCCCCACCCCAAGACTCCCTCCCCCTTTTCTTTTGGCTCACATCCTAACAGAAATTAACGCGCTGACATCATATCCCTTGCAGGCCCCTCTGGTAACGGTTTCCCTGACATTGGCTCTTTCAATTCAGAGCAAACTAGAGACTAAAAGGGTGTCAGCTATCTCTGTCTTTCTCTACCACTCAGTTGGATCACCAGTCACCCATTCCACATTGACGTTCATTCATAGACCAATTACAGGTCATGTATGTCATAACTGTGCTTTGGGACATAGCTCTCCTACATGTTATTTATGCCACACCCATGAAATCTATTCTCTGTCTTCATGAAACTCAACCTTAAATCACTTATCTCCTAAACTTAGGATAGAATTTCTCCACCCCTGCTCCAAACGAGAAAAACAGGAACCATCTAGGTAATCAGGAAGATCTGATGCATCAGTTTTCCTAGCACATCATTATTATTTTTATTCTCATAAAACAACACTGTTTTGTATAACTCTTTGCCCAAGTACCTTTCATGGTCCTCTACCTACAAGAGTAACTGCCAGTTTGGATTTGAGCTCCTGTACTATAGAGACCTAGCCTTACTATATTGAAGATTAATTAGGCTGGCAGATTTAGCAAATAAAAATAGAGAACTTTATCTAGCCACCTTAACTGAAGTATAACCAACTGCCACAGAGAGACCATACTACTCCCCAATCATACATATGCTATGCTTACTACTACTTAAAATTCTAAACAATCAGTGCAGCATGAACACCGACCAATCAGAAGGAATGAAAATGGTTAAGAGATAAGGCTGAATCGATGCATCCTCGTAACATAGCAGCCTTGAGTATTCCCGACTCACATTGCTTTCCTTTAAAGAAATGCCATTACCCTTTCTTCATCCTTCCAAATATTACATATCTCTCAGAGATTTTTTTTAAATGTTAATTTTCTCTATAAGACCCTTCCGAACCAACTAAAATAGTCTGAGCTTGGTATCAAAGATCAAGGTCATTACCCCCTGACCTCAATTTCTCTAGCAAGTACTGCTTATGTGACTCATCTTGATAGAGATGCTGCCTATTGGGAGCCAACTCTCCATAAACCTTTCACATTTCTGCATATCTTATCGGCAGAGACACTGACTGTACTTTGTTCTGGATATTCTTTTCAAAGAAAATTGTACAGCAAACAGCCTTGAAGATAGAGATTCTGTCTACCTCTGGAGCAAAGGGCAGGCATGCTTATTGCCTATTATAAAAAATTCAGGTCCTAAGCGTAGAGTTACTCTCCTATAACAAAACCAATTGGGTGTGCAGGCATTCATCTGGCCCATCTGTATTACTTCTGTGGGGCTTAGAGGGAAGGGGAACATTGACTCAGATGTGTTTATGCTCATGTAGCTTGCTGTTCTATAAGTAATGAAGTCCTAGTTCTCTGACCTGAGAGTCTCATGTCTTCTGCCAGCATCCATGACTCTGTGGCAGGCCAACTTGTAAGTGGATAAGTGCAGTAAAATCTCAGACCTTTCAGAGTTGTGGATGCTGTCTTGTTCCTTAAATGTTTCACATATGTAAATCTAATACCTCCAACTAGATTCTATTTAATTATTCTGCCTTTCTTTCAGAGTCTAGCTCTGCACATAGTGATAGCTCCACAAAAAATCTCACTGAATGATATTTAAACATATTTTGAGAGGCAAAACAACAAATGTAAAGAGGAAGAGATATAAAAGATGTTTAGGAACGTACTATAAACAAGGAAGGAAGTCTTCTTGAAACACTAAGCATTGGCTAAAAATTAAGAATAAGACTAAACTCAGAATGCTAGGAAAAGATCCAGATAAAGTGAGAGAATCAATAAGAAACCATCTCCAAATCTGATTTCTGAGTCTGTGCTGCATATCTGCACTACCCAATTCGCAAAGAGCCTACCTCATTGTCATCCTTGCCACCTCCAGAAAATTACTCACTTCTATTATATGCCTACTTGATAGTTGTAAGGATTCCACTGTCATGATGACAGTACAGCTGGACTGCAGGAATTAGGAAGGCAGCAACACAGAGCTTCTCTAAGCCTTGAACTGAGGCAGGGTGGGCCAGAGTTAGCAATCATCTGGCTGTGGACCTTCTGGCATTAGCAATAAGCCTCTGTAAATACCCTGTGCAGCCCTGGCCGAGTAGCTCAGTTGGTTAGAGCATCGTCCTGATATGCCACGTTTGCAGGTTTGATCTCCGGTCAGGGCACATACAAGAAGCAACCAATGAATGCATAAATAAGTGGAACAACAAATACATGTTTCTTTCTCTAAAATAAAAAATAAAAAGACCTTGTACAGGAGCTACAGTGGAACATTGCTCTCAAGTAGAAGGTCACCTGCCACAGCATTATGCTACATGGAAACTATAACATTCATTTAGAACACACACACACACACACACTCTCTCTTAAAAAAAAAATAGCCTGACATTAGAATGGCCTCAAGCTACCTATATTTCTTTAGAAAGAGAACTTTACAGTGTTGTTCACTCTAGAAGTTCAGGTAAAAGGGCTTATATTATTACTGAATTAACCTCTCCAGCATTCCACAGGTGATCTCTGGTAAAATATATAACCTCCATAATAGAAAAAAAAAAGTCCCAATGGAGCGACACTTGATTTTAAGTAGTAAAGGTCAAATTTGGAAAATCAAAACCTTTCTTGACCTGAAACTTTAAATTCCAAATAGGCACATGATTATGAACGAAATGTTGAAAATTTTCTAGTCTCTTTCCCTGACTTGTTTTAATTTCACAAGACAATTTTTGATGCCCTCATGCTGAGTCTCATCACTCATCAGAACTTTTAAATTAAAAACATCTGACAGCCAGACTTGGCTTATGAATTCATTTTCATAATGTTCAAATATCTACATCAAGGCTCTGAGCCTGGTAAGTGGGTTTTTTTTTAAATAAGCATATTATAAGCCAGCAGGAGTCACCTTGCTAGTTACTTTCTCATGTAAGAATTAGATACTAGGAAATTCCTAGGTCAGTGTAATCAACTGCAATTTTAACTTTTTTTAAAGGACTTATCAGCTTCTAGAAATGGGCTATCATAACTCTCAAATGGGATGAAAAATGGCAGGGGTAAAAGGCATTGTATTATGATGTTTTCCTGATATCCTCAAGCTCCTTATCTTGAAACCTTTAACTAAAGTATAAAAGGTGATTAAAATAGCAGGTTTATAAAACATATATTCTACAAGGCTTTTCCTTTCCCCTTTAACAAGGCCTAAAACTTGGATATCAACAAAGACAATCTTGTCTATGTCCCTAACCTCAGTCAGACTCTTATCCCTTAAGCTCCTCATTAGCTGCCAAACCTCCACAACCTACCCCAGGTGCCCTCGTCCAGGCCACTCTGCTCGAGGCTTGACTCCAGGCTTTCAGAGTGTAGCCACACCCAAAGACTAATAGTGCCATGCATGGTAAAAGGAGATGACGGTTTCACACTTTATTCTTCTGTGTCCAACAAAATGTACCTCATCTCAAGCTTCACGAGAATTATTTCCTTAACTCTAGAAGGTTATTCTAATAGTCACCTATTATAGTCCCTGACACACAACGTGTGCTCAACCAATAGCTTTTTAACTGAACTGAATGAATCATGATAATTTTCGGTAGACCCTGAAAAAAGACATTCTGGTTCTCACATATTTTGCACTACACTGACACAGAACCTGATAGCAACTGACTGATGAATCTTGCAGAGAGAGATGTATACCATATGTGGTTGAAGACACCCAAAAATCAGATTGAAAACATTACTCAATAATTCACTGTATAAGCAAATTTGAACCACAGATAACAAATAATAATGGTAGCCATAAAACAAGGCAATTTTAAGTACTTACTATGCACTACATATTGTGGCCAACATGTTATATACATTCCCTCTGCACTTGGTTATACCACATGTATCAGTCAGGGCATGTGAATTGCTGCTATGGAACAAATAGCCCTAAAATATCAATGGCTCAAAAGAGCAAAGATTTATTTCTGGCTCACATTATGTGGCCAGCAAAACGCCACGTCAATCCTTGTTTCCACAATCTCCAAGACTAGAAAGGTTGTGGCAACTCGTGCACTGGTTTGTAAAGGCTTCTGCCTGGAAAAGAGACACATCACTTCCACTCACATGTTATTGGCCAAGCAAGTTACTGATTGCAAGTGTGCTCAGAAGAAGAACCAGAATATTGTTCACAGCTCTAATGATACCACCTTACAGAATATTAGAGCCTCATGAGACGTTGGAGATTATCTTGTAGTATCTTGTCATTTTACAGATGTGAAATGGAGACCCAGAGAGATGAAAGTCACACAGCCATTCAGTAGTAGAACTAGAAGAGTAGATCCTGATACAAGACTCACCCTCAAGCAATCATGCTATTGTAGAAAATATGTCTGTTTGCCTAGGAATAACTATAGCTAAGGCAGCTTCTGGTAAGGAGAGCTATTTTGATGGTTTACTTAGTAGTTCAAAGAGAGTCTTACCAAGTTTTAGCTTGGTTCTGGTCTGTCCAGATATTTACCGGTGGTAGGAACTATGATGATCTTTAAGTAAAGTTCTTAAAATGACAATAAAAATTTAATTTAAAGCAACTGAACTATCCAATAGCTAATATGATAAGTTTAAACTACAATGGCAGCAAAATGTATTGCACATTTTCTATGTGCCAGATGCCCTTCTGACAGTTTATAGGTATATTTAATCCTCAGAACAGCTTTCTAAAGTAGGTACTAATACTTTCCCCACTTGATTGAGGTAACTGAGGAATAAGAAGTTAAATAACTTGTCCAAGGCCACACAGCTATTTAGTAGTAGACCTAGGATTTGAACTTGGACATTCCAGCTACAGGGTCTGGATGATAAGAATAAATACTCTTATTCTCTGCTGTCCCCAATCACTGCACTACCTGTGAGGACTTCATTTACCTATTAATCTAAGTGTAAACACACACAACTATCTATAGTTAATATACAGTGTCAGTCCCATTTTTATTTCTAGTTCCTTCAGCAATGTATGGCTAAAAAGAATATCCCTGGCCTATCTAGGCTATTCTATCCTGTCTGCTGTACCCTACAAGTTCCTTTAGGGCAGAAATCCAGCCAACATCCAGCACCATGCTAGCACCGTAATTAAAGCTTAATAAATATTTATGCAGCAAATGGATAAATTCAAGTTCTCCATTGCTTCTGATTTATCATTGCCATTCATCACATCTAAACTAGAAAGTCCTTTTATTAAATAGCTTTTTATAAATTTTAACACACATTTCAAAAACCTTTAGGTTCTTGGTCTAAAAGTTCAAATACAGTTTTTATCAACTGTTTATTTCTTCCAATGTACTCTGTAAACTTTGGGCCATGTATTCTGCCAAAGAAATAGCTTTTCAGTATCTATTGCACTATAGAGTCTTTTGATCTCCCCCATGCTGTTTAGCCATTTGGTCAGGCCCTGTTGCTTCCATGTACACCCTCCAGCGTCCTGAGCAGAAGGCTCTCCCTGAGTTCATGGGAAGAAATTCAGTTGCTTATTACTCTATTACACATGAATTCCTCAATGGTCCCTGGTGCCTTCCCCACTGCCCAGAATCCAGGCTCAAAAATTGTATAAACAGGTCAGAAATCTGATATCAAATATAAGATTCCCAAAATTCCCCATTTTGTGTAGACATGTACAGTGGAAAGTCTTTTTTTCCTTTGATGTATTGATCACCAACTGTAACAAAATAGGGAAAAGTCAGGCGCAAGGAGGGAAAACTAGAGAAAAAAAGGAGACTGCAAGGTAGACTATTAAATCCTAAACTCTACTGTCCATATCAGGAGAAAGACTGTCGAGACTCCCTTTCTAGTTGTTTTATTTTCTCTATGAACTCAGCTTTACATAGCTAGTAGGAAGTTTTTCAAGAATCTGAAAAATAGCTATTGGCCCAGAGAGTATTCATCAAATTGTGCTCTCTTAACTTAGTTTTCTTCAAAATGCTTATGCATGTGCCATGTTAAATGGTTCTTTGATCAAATGGACTGAAAAAAAGTGGATTTAGGACAATTAAACAGGTTTCTTTGTACAGACTGCTTGGATACTTTTCAACACATACAACCACATAAATAGAAATTCTAGGGTACTTTAAGTTAATATATTTTCCCATTCTTTTACACCAGCATGGTAAAATAAAAGTACACTTTCGAATGTCCATTTTTCAATAGAAAATGTATTTTTGTAGAACCATATTTGACAATGCCTTTCAAATCCAAAGCTGAGGAATTAAATTTTCCAGAAGCTCTATTATTGAAAACCCATGTGTCCAACGAACATGACATTTTAACATTCAGTCCTTCTAAGCACATACTACACACACACACACACACACACACACACACACACACACACGCATTTTATCTTGTTTGGTGGAATTAATGATTCAGCATTTTGCAGTTCCTTATTTGGTAGGACCTCCCCATGAGCTGGGCATGCACCATCTACCTAATCAATGCACCAAGAATGACCTCTGGGCCATTTATCAGCTCTATAAGATCCAGCACTGTGCTTAAAATTTGTGATATTTTTCCATTCATCCATCCATCCCTTTTTCCGCTTTGATTATTTGAGCCAGAAGAGCTAAGTTCAACTTCTATTTTTATCACTTATTCACTGTGTAAGTTGGGCAAATCATTTCATCCTTGCTGATCTGTTTCCTCACCTCTGTGGAGAAGAGTAATACCTCTCTTACAGTGTACTCATGAGATTAAAGGAGAACATTTATAAAAGGCTAGCACAACTCATTAACAGGAAGCACACCACAGATGCTACTTCCTAATATTCTGTCACTCCATCTTATCTCCACCCCTCTTTTACCTCACTGTCTAATCTCCCTAAATCTTTTAGTAAGAGGTGAACACAAAATACAATATACAGCTGATATATTATAGAACTGTACACCTGTAACATATGCAATTTTATTAACAAATGTCACTCCAATAAATTCAATTAAAAAAATTAAATTTAGAAAATAATAAAATATTCCAAATCATACTGCATATTCTTCCTAAATCATTTAATCATTTTCTAAATTGTCTAATTGATACAGTGAAGTTCTCTTAAGATGTGGTGAAATTAGAAGGAATCCATTTGTCCATGATGGGATACACTTATCCAGTCATCCCTGTTCTGATCCTTCCAGCCATAACTGAAAAGATGCCACATTTCCTTCACTGACAGTGTTGCAGACAAGCCTTATGAAAGGATGTCTAGTGTTGACCTGGTTGAGTGAGCTAATTCAATAAACAAGCACTGGAATGGACAGAGAATGAGACTGATTGACACCCACAGAAGTCATCTTGTCCTTTACAGTACAGCACTTTTTATGAGAATTCAAATGAGACTCAAATATTCTCATTCTGGGACCATTCTAGGAAATTAAAAATATATATTTATTTTCCCTTAGACATTTTTGCTACCACTCCTTGAATTTTTCTGTTTCCAAGACACTGGTGATCTAGCCAATCTTAATAATTACCCATGAGCCACAGAGTTCTTTACCTCAAGCCTTTTCTTCTTTCAGACAAAGAACAATATGATATATTTAAAATTAAGCCCACCTAGATCATTTTTCGTCCCACTATCCTTCAGGAGCGCTATATATCATGCAGCACCATCCACAATTCAGACTTGAATCTTCTCCTCAATAAATAGGTCATAACAAATTCCCCAAAGAGCCAAGAATAGGGGTTCATAGGGATGCCAGTGAGTAGGAGGAGGCATGCTGAGAGCTTGAACAATCTACTCAGGCAACTTTCTTGTGCCTTTAGGATCTGCTGGTTTGACATTCTGTTTGATGATGGAGTGTTGCTGGACACCCCCAACTTAATGGCTAGGCAGATACAATATCAATATATAAGGGCACCTTAGGGTCACTTCATCCCCTGGTACTATGGTCTCTACTGAGCTAGTTACAAATAAGAGAAGCTTCTTAATGAGTACAGTTAATTAACCAAAGGGAATTATTTTGCATCCTCTCTGTTAAGGATTCTTCTCTTGGATCTTGGCTTGTTTTCACTCAGTTTCCCAATTTGCCACAGACAATTTTATCATCACAATATCTGCTAGTTCGTTAAAGTAGAGTGGCACCGTTGCTTGCCTAGACCAGTTACACAGCTCTTCTCTTGCTCTGGAAATCTTCAAGGTCACAGAACACATGCAGATATAAAATGTATTACCTCTAAAGTGACCCACAAAATAAATTCACAGAGAAGTATATCTCTTTCTTCCTGGTAACAGGCTCAATAGATAATTGTTTTTCACTTTGACAAAATTATCTTGAGATTCCCCAGGTACTTCAAAGAAGTGGAAGGATGCTATATTGCCAAGATTTTTACCTTTCTCTTCTAGGACTTGATAAAACATCTTACCAAGGCTTCTGGGCTTTCTTCTACTTCCTTTTTTCCCCATTTTCAGGATGAGTAAATGTGGTGAACCAACATGACATCCGTGAAATAGTGATATAGCCACATTTCCTTTAGTCAAAATTGTATCACAAAGCTGGACAACTGATCCAACCCTGAGGCAAAACAGTAAGAGTGTACTGTTTCCCCTTCCAGGTAAGAACAAACTGCTTCTGTTGTTGTTTATTTACTGGAAAAAGTGGGGGGAAATATTAAACAGTTTAATAGCTACGTAATAGATTCAATAGGCTGTAATGATTTTCTCAACTAAGGGGACCTCATCAAGAAAAGCAGCTATAATTGGATTCACCACCTGAATAAGCTTATCATAACCCACTGTCATCCTCCAAGATACCTCTGTCTTGTGCATTAATCTAATTGGGGATGTGGTAAGAATCATCAATCTTCATCTTTCAAGCCTTTTTGTTGTTGTTAATTCCCACCTAAGGATATTTTCTTTCATTAATTTCTAGAAGGGTGGAAGGGAGGGAATGCACACACACACACACACACACACACACAGAAGGGGGGGGGAGAGAGAGAGAGAGAGAGAGAGAGAGAGAGAGAGAGAGAGAGAGAAACACCAATGCGAGAGAGACACATTGATTGGTTGCCTCTCTCATGTGTCCCAACCAGGGCTGGGGATTGAACCTGCAACCCAGACACATGCCCTTGACTGGGAATAGAACCCTCCACCCTTTGGTGCATGGGCCAACACTCCAGTCACTGAGCCACACGGGCCAGGCCATCTTTCAAGCCTTTAGTAGTGGTGCTAACATCTACAATTTCTCCGAAGTTATAGTTGATTTTGATTTACTATTTAGGAAGAGAATAGAAATTCCAGATGCTTCCACTCTGCCATTTCTACCACAATGGGATTTATACCAGTTCTCAACCCACAGCAAAATTGTTACATAATAAAGTATCATTATATCCCTCTTTTATTTCCCTTTTGCTCCTTACTCTTAACTTTGTAAACTTAATGCTTGATTTTTAACATCTTCCTAAAAGCAAAACCTGAGAAGACATTACTGTCATTTCCCTTTTGAAATACATTTCACATTGAAATAAAAAAATATATAAGCTTCAAACAGAACCAAAAGGATTTCTAATTGTAAACCCATCACTTGCTAAATCATCAGAGACGACTTTGCCCACATTCATTAATTTTGCTAAGCCTTAGTTTTCTCATCTACAAAAGGGTGATAAGTCTAAAGACTTATGAGGCAAAACCACTGAACATGGGCATTTATAGTAACCACAGGATTGTATTAACATTTAGATAGGTACAGTGAAACTTAATAAATTGAGCTAAAAATAAGTATATTATCAAATCAAAGAAAATTCAAACCTGATGATATAGATTTCAAGTTCAGGCAACTCTTCTTCAAAATAATATAAATATCGTATTGATACATGTAATTGCTAACTCTAAAATCAGATTGACCATAGTTCAAATATAAGCTCTGCAATTTACTAGCTGAGTGATCAGAAGCAAAGATTTTAACTTCTCCAAGACCCAGCCTAATCATCAGTAAAATGGGGATATTTATTGCATAGGTTTGATGTAAGAATCAAATAAAAGCATGTGTTTAAGAGTGCTTAAAATGTACCTGGTCCAAGGCAGATATCAAGAATTACTATTTTATTATTACTAGTCATCACTGATAACAGAAATCATTGAGAACAATCATAATAGTGATTATCACGGGGATATCAGAAAAAGCACCAGAAGGTCTGTTATAAACCTCAACTCTCTAGGTACTTTAGATTGTGCCTACAGTTGTTTATAAACTTGACTCTGTTTTCAATTCTGCCTTTTACACTCTGATAGATACTTTTCTTTCTCAGCTCAGTTGTAAAAAAGTATTTAAGAATTTGGGGTGAACGGCCCTGGTTGGCACGTGTGGGAGGCAACCAATCAATGTGTCTCTCTCTCTTTCACTCTCTCTGAAAAGCAATGGAAAAAATATCCTTGGATGAGAATTAAAAAAAAAAAAAAAAGGAATTTGGGGTTATCTGTTGAACAAAATGACAAAGGTTCCTTTGGTTCCTAGTTTTCAAGTTTCATGATGGTTTTGATGTTTTTGGAGGAAACAATTGTAATGCTCAAATGGCAACAGCATTTTTACCAAACGGTCAGTTTTCTTGACATGAAAAGCTGAATGTGATCCACACAGCTGTCATGTAGCATGAAAAGAAAAACCGAAGAAAGATGGAAACTTGCTGTTTTTCTGTTTCAAAAATAAGACAAGGCCAGTAACACTGTCATCAGGTCACCTCTCTCAGGAAAGCATTGGCTGTCATTCCAAAGGCAAATTGAATTGTGGAAAACATCCCTGTTGATTTTTGTGGCACAAAGCAGGCCACGAGTTGAAAATGAAGAAGGAAACTGAAATGTAAACGAGCACCCATGGACTCAAATTGATGTTGCCTTGGCTTTACCTGCTGAACAAGAAAATAATTTGGAATTTGATTTTACTGTTAAATAGCTGGCTAAAGGTTGGTTAACTTAAAAGTATTTAATTTGGGGCACTTAAGTTGAGATGCGGTGTACCTAACTTTTATGGATGTTAACTTTGGACTTTGGATTATGGATAAATGACCAAGGCGGCGTTCTGCCACCCAGAGTTGCAATATTAGAACAGACTCCTGTAGGGTGGCTTTGTTTCAAGTAACTCGATTTGCATTACTCTGGATCTAAGAGGGAATCATAATCTGAGTCACATTGTAATGGAGTACAGAAAAGAAACGGAAAACAATAGTGCTGAGTATAGATATAATCGCACCAGACCTCACTAAAACTTATTAATTTGGCAAGATAATGCTACAAATAATAGTGCTGTTTTTACAAAACTTTGATCCTTTAGCAAAATACTTCAATGACTAAAAAAGACATTATAATTAATAAAATAATTCATGGGAATAAGAAAAGCTTGAGTTATTTGCTTTCTTTCTTACAGTATGTCTTTATTAGCTTTTATTAGCTGAAAAATACTTCTGAGTGAAAATTTTCTTTTTAAAATATATCTTTATTGATTTCAGAGAGAGGAAGGAAGAGGGAGAGAGAGAGAGAGAAACATTGATGAAGAGAGAGAGTCATTGACTGGCTGCCTCCTGCACGCCCCAGACTGGGGATCAAGCCCACAACCCGGGCATGTACCCTGACCACAAATTGAACCCCGATCGCCTGGATCTTAGGTCGATGCTCAATCTCTGAGCCATGCCCAGCTGGGCTGAGTGAAATTCTTAATGGAAAATGTTTATATTTATATTGTCTTGAGTCATTTTTTACACCCATTTAGGTGGACTCAAGTTACAGAAACACCCTATTAGGGTGAGTGTCCTTTTAAAGAGAAATAAGTGGCCAGGAATTCCAAGGGCAGCTGGAAGTTTAAAACTGCAATAAATTGTTACTAGAAAAAAGAGTAAATTTATATCACTAACAGAGAAGAGTTTTTTTTCCTGAAACTTGAGCTAGCCCTCTACCAAAGTATTATATTTGGATTATCAGTAAAGAATGCTAAACAAACAAAACCATAATTTCTAATGATTTTTGAAGGAAATTTCATAATCTAATCCAAAAACATAATGAGGCATATGAATGGAAAAATTTGTGTTAAAAATGAGGAAATGGTCATCTTATGACAGAGGGCTATAAAGTTTATTAACAAGTGAATTAGTAAATAAGATGAAGGTGCCATATTCTTAGAACACCATATAAATTATGAAGCTCTATAACTATGTTAGTGCCAAGAAAGTTAATATAGAACTGATGCTGGAGGAATTAATGGGCCAGTCTTCCCAGACCCATAGAGGGAATGAGGTCCTAGCGATATCTTCAGAAAATGAATTTTCTAAGACTCGAGCAGGAGGATGGGATGTGGAAGATTTCGTTGGCATGGAGTTACAGTTCTCGGGTTCCACCAAGTCCTCAGACCCCCTTAAGCCAGTCCTGGAAAAGGTGCAGCTGGGAGTTCAGCAGAGTCAGAAACAAGGCCATGTCCAGAGCTTCTGTTCCATGTTGCAGCCAGGTGAGGTTCAGCATTCAGGCCAGATTAAAGTCTGTTAGTCCATGGGTGGAGCCCAACATGGCCACGCACCATGTGGGCACAGGGGAGAGCATCCCCCTGCTACAGGAGTCCGGAGAGGGAGCAGAGAGAGAAGGGCGGAACTTCCTTTGTTTGCAAGTTTATATATTCAGGTTTCCTGAGTTTGCAGTGGCCACGCCTATTCCAGCCACTGACTCGCTTTCAGGTGTGACTCATGGGCAAGCATCTTCCCATGTCACTTAGACCTTACCTGGCATGCGTCTAAACTGCCCATGTCCAAGTCCCTTCCCCCATCAATCAGCAGGGAATAGACTTGGAGAATGTTAAATGCAACTTTTGACAAAGCTGTATCAATGGCATGTCTATATTACTTGGTCTCCCCCCCTTCACTCCTTTCCTGTTAAATAATAACCAGGCTATTACAACGGCATCAGAACCACAGACATAAACCTACATACACTCTCATTTGGACTAAAAAAGATATTTACTTGAGTGGAAGTTGTAATCCATGTTTTATGTATGTCTTTCATGAGGTTTCTGTTGTTAACAGTTAAATCAATTAAGTATAGTTTTCTTTTTATTGAGATATATTTGACATATAACATTGATTTCAGGTATACAATGTAATGATTCAGTATTTGTGCAAAATGATCACTACAATGTCTAGTTAATATTCATCACCATACAAAGTTACAAAAATTATTTTTCTTGTGATGAGAACTTTTAAGATTTACTTTTAGCAACTTTCAAATATGTAATACAGTGTTATTATAGTCACCATACTGTACATTAATCACCGGGACTTATTGTTAAACCCTGCTCTAGCTCTTGGTTGTCTCTTAAACCTCTGTGATTGTCTCAGCGGCCTATTTTATTTATAACGGCTCCTAGTCGTTGAGGGTGTGCCAAGACCAGTTAGTGTCCCAAAGCCGGGGATCTCGGTCAGCAGGTAGATTCAGGCTGTTTGGAAGCCAGACTTTCAGGCATCAGCTTTAAAGGTATTTAAATATATACAGTTCTATGGGCCTTCAGGTGTAATCTCCACAGGCCACCACTGCCAAGTGATTTAGAGGAGTTCCCTGGACGGCAGTCGAAAAACTCAGGGCTCCAGATGAGCGTATAAACTCCTGCCTGGCGGGTACCGAGAAGTGGAGTGAGGCAGAGAGCGAGCACGAGGATGGAGCGTCGCCTGCATCCCCTGAGGCGTCGTCCACAGCCCTCCAGGTGCCGCACCTGGAGCCGGCCTCGCAGCCAAACCTCCGGGAGGAGCACATCGGCCTCTTCCCTAGAAAGACTGCGGGTGTGTCTCGGCCTGCAGCATCCTGGGGTGGCAGTCTGTCACCAACCTCTCCCCAACTGCGACAGCCCTGTGGGACCCAGGAGTGCACGCCCACCCGGCCACCAGAGACAGGCCCTTGAAGCAGCCAGAGACCAGGCGCACGCACACCCTCCCCCTGGGAGCTGCAGGTGCGCTGGGCGCGGCAGGCGAGGCCACGGGGCAGCACCTGCGCTCCGGGCACGCGGGAGGCCTTGGGCGCGTGTTTAATCAGGAGCCTGCCCACCTGGCTGCAGGCAGGCTGACCGGCTAACTGGTCTCCGCCGCAGAGACCGCGCTCCCGGGGCTGCTGCCTCCGCTGTGCCGAGGACGGGGCTGGTTACGGCCCGTTCTCCGCCACTCCCGCGGGCCGGCAGAGCCGGGGGAGCGGCGGCCCTGGCCCGCGGCCAACGCTGGGGCACCAGCGGTCCCAAGGAGGTACTGGTGCTTTAGAGGCCGGCGGGGAGGAGAGGGGAGGAGAGGGAAAGAGATGGAGAGAGAGGGGGAGAGAGGGAAGGAGGGAGCCGGGGGCCGGGGGGGGGGGCGCGCCAAGGAGGCGCCCGCGGGCCGGAGCTGGGGGGATGGCGAGCACCCGCGGGGAAAGAGAAAAAATAAAAGCCCAGAGTTTTCTTTACTTTTGTTATTTTAAAGATGACGCCCACTGACTACAGTGAAGCAGAAGGAACGTGTGGAGATGGCGCCCACCAGGAAAGAAAAATGAAAACAAAACAAGAAAGCAGCCTAGAGTTTAAAAAAAGACGGCCTGGGGTGGAAGGCGAGCACAAAGATGGCGCCCACGGGCTGCAGCGAGGCCGAGGAGAGCGCAGAGATGGCTCCCCTGGGAAAGAAAACCAGCCCACCAACCTAGAGTTAGAAAATGTGACGGACCCCGGGCCGAGCAGGGGGCCGAGCAGGGCGCCGAGCGCGCAAAGATGGCGCCCGCGGCCGGAGCACCCGGCGCTTCCCGCGCCCCGGGCACAGGCCTGCCCCTCGCCGAGTCTCCTGCCCCGCGCCCCGGGCACAGGCCTGCCCCTCGCCGAGTCTCCTGCCCCGGGCACAGGCCTGCCTCTCGCCGAGTCTCCTGCCCCACGCCCCGGGCACAGGCCTGCGCCTCGCCGGGTCTCCTGCCCCGCGCCCCGGACACAGGCCTGCCCCTCGCCGGAGCCTCCTGCCCCGCGCCCCGGACACAGGCCTGCCTCTCGCCGAGCCTCCTGCCCCGCGCCCCGGACACAGGCCTGCGCCTCGCCGGAGCCTCCTGCCCCGCGCCCCGGGCACAGGCCTGCCCCTCGCCGAGCCTCCTGCCCCGCGCCCCGGGCACAGGCCTGCCCCTCGCCGAGTCTCCTGCCCCGCGCCCCGGACACAGGCCTGCCCCTCGCCGAGTCTCCTGCCCCGGGCACAGGCCTGCGCCTCGCCGAGCCTCCTGCCCCGCGCCCCGGCCACAGGCCTGCGCCTCGCCGAGCCTCCTGCCCGGCCGCGTCCGCACCTGCAGCGGCTGCCCCGCGCTGGGCCCAGCACGGTGAGTCCGAGGGCACAGCCCTCCGTGAAGCGTCTCTCAGATCCCTCGGGTCCTGTGGGGGTTGCGCACGCGAGCGCCGCTGGTTTTCAGAGCTGCAGGTTCTGGAGGCGCGTCTCTCAGGCGCAGGTCTTAAAAGTCAGGGTGCGACGTGAGGTGTGACCCGGGCCCTCGGGAGAAGCTCCAGGCGTTGGGCTCCTGCGCGCTGGGGGGCCTGCGCCTGGGGTGGAGTTTAGGGGGAGGTTGTGTCCCAGCCCCTCCTACCAGCTTTGTTTGATCTTCGTTTGACCTTTGTTTGCCAGATGTTTAGGAGCCACTCAGCCTGTTTCTAGTGTGTGTTTTTCGGGGGAATTTGCCCCATAGGTGGCTGTAGATTCGGTGTGTGCCTGGGAGGAGGGGAGTTGGATCTCTTATGCCGCCACCTTGCACTGGACCCTGACCATGGTGGGGGTTGGTGGTGTGTGTGATTAAGCCGATGCGCAGTGTATTTTAGAAATTGTCACTTAAAATACAAATGTGTTAAACCGTTGATGCCTACCAATATTTCCTATTTTATTGCAAATGTTTAGTAAGTACCTACCATATGCCAGGGACTTTTCTGTGTGCTGTAGATACAGCAGGAATCAAAGTCCACGAACCCGTGGAATTGACTTTCTGAAGGAGAAAGAGCCAGTAAGTATGTTTTCCAGTGATGGCAGATACATATTTCAAAGAAAAAATAAGGTCATGGAAAAGAGAATGGCAGGGTGTTATTTTCCACTGTGGGACCAAAGAATCTCTCTCTTAGGAGGTGGCATTTGAACAGAAATGAGTAAGGGAGAAGGAGTCTGAGGGAGAAACCAGCTGGGAGGCTGCAGCCGTGGCCCTGGTAGAAATATCTAGAAACACTGTTGGTGCATTGGTAGGTGCAGATGAGGACAGAGAGGAATAGTTGAGTTCAAGAGAGATTTACAGTGTAAGAAAAAAATATTTAAAAGTATTATTCTACTTAGTAGCATTTGCCTCAATTTTCTCATTGAACACCTACTGCAACTTTCAGAAGGGGAAGGGGTGGGAAGACTTTTACATGCAAATCATAGAATGTAAAACTAAAGAACCATTTTCAACATAGTAGGAAAGTCAAATCCTTAGGGCTCTAAAGATTGCAGAAAGAGAAAACTGTCAATTTTCCCATTATCCCCAACAAAAGGATAAAATCAGTAAAGTCATGATCAGAACACTTACTGAGGAAGAACTGTGTGAAAGGGACAATTACAGCCATGTAAACCACTACTGTTAATGGTTATATTAATTGCTCCAGGGAAGGAATAGAGCATGTAGTTATCTTACAATTTGTGATACAAACTATCTAATACAAAAGATAGGGTAATTTGCTTTATGGTGCTAACCACAGTAAATGATAACAGGGTTCTTGAAGTTTATTTGCAATAATTACACATTTTACTCAGAATATTGCTTTACATTGATCAGGCTTGCATATACTTTCCCTGAAATGTTAAAATCCTTTATGTCAAAAATAAACATTTTCTTTACTGTCTACTTAATGTCATTGATAACTGAGGGCCTATATATGCCCACACATAAAGAGCTTGCAAATCTTCAAGCAATAGTGAAAATATTTAATAAACTTAGTTCATTAGCTTACCAGAAGAGATGGATATATGAAACTCAGTTGGTTCCCAAATAGTAATCAGGGTTTTGTTTATTTAATTCTCTAATTCTAGATTTTATATATATATATATATATATATGTATATATATATAAATTTGAGATACAGAAGAGGGAGCTACCAACAAGATTAAACTTTGAAAAAATCATAAAGACAAGGACTTCAAAGAAAGTATATATTTTCCCTGGAATACTGCATAGGGCTTAGCTGGCATGTTGTCAGCAAACAAAAAGTAATTCAGTGTTATCATTTATGACAGAGCACACAACATGATAAAGAGGAATTTGGACTGAATAAAGAGATGATCCTAAAATGCTAGGACAATTTGCAACAGCACTTTAGGACTGGAGCAGCCTTGCAGCATTCTTTTTTAACCCATATTTGTTGCCAGCCCACTAAAATAAGAAATGAGCCATACTGGTATTATTAAAAGCTGAATGAGTAAAAGAAAAATAGGCAATCTTATTAAACACTGCCAGTAGTTCCAACTCATTATGAATTTCCCCATATAGCAGCCAATAATCCAATAATACTGTGTTTCCAATAACATACCTAAATATATTACAAATAATTGTGGAGCTTGATGCTCCACAAATGTATTGCACAGTGAAATTTGGTCTTTTAGTTCAAAAATCTTAATTTTAACACAATTTCATAAAATTTGACTATTAAGTAAAATAAATCAGTACTATAAGAAACTGTACCTAACAACATAAAATACATGAAATATTCATCTTTTCCTCTTTTAAAATCTATAGACTGCCCTCCTATGGCTTCTGTCAGTGTTGGGCAACTAAACTTTGCTTAGTTGTCCTAACTCACCTGGGTCTAGCTGGTCCCTCACAAACAAAGTTTCTTATAGATTTGTTTTCTTGGCTTCTTTCTTCTCCTTAACAACCCCCCCCCCCCAACAATACACTTACATGGCAGTTTTAAAATTTGGTGTTCTTCAAACAGGAAATTTTAAACAATAGAAAATGTGACATCAACTGTGAACAATAGTAACTGACAATCCACGTAATGGGCTGTCAGTATTTCAGTTGAGTTACAGCATGTGTTATGTTGGTTGTAATGGATAATACCAGTCTGGAGAGAAGAATGTGAAAAATTGAAATGTTAGCTTCACGTATAAAGAGAGAAAATTTTAAGAAAGACGTGTAATATATGATGAGGAAGGGATGAGAAGTATCAGGAGGAAAATTTATATCCTAAAATGAGGAAGAAATTTAGGGTGAACAATATGTTTTAAGATATTCTGCTCTAGGGTAAAAGCAGAATGAATTAAATCTATAGAATTAGAAAAATGTCATTCAGAAAGTGAAAGATGTTTTGATCCACAGGGACTGTAGTTAAGGTGGAGTTTCTGAAAAAGAAAATGACAGATTCTCTGGGAAGGAAAGGATTTACATTATGTTAAAAGGAAAACTTCGAGTCCATGAGCTCAAGAGCATCTGCCTGGTCAAGTAAATCAAGTTTTTATAGCTCCATGATGCCTCCCGGACCTGTGTTCTGCCATCAATTCTTGAAGAAATTCTAGAGGAGGAAGGCTGAGAGAATCTATGTGTGATCATGTTTTGCTCTTTTATAAGTAGATCAACCATATTTACTTATTGTCCAAATCAGGAAATTTTTGAGAGTGAGAGGGGCAACTTTAAACAATTACACTAGCCATGGTAACAGCCATAAACTGAAACTATCCCAGGCAAACCACATCTGTTAATCCTGCTTTTAAGACCCTAGAATTTCTGATTTTTAGGACCTACTTTGCCTAGGTTCTTGTACCTGTTATACTTAAAAATTACTAATTATTTGATGATAACACAAGTGTAGATGTATTTCAAACTCATCAAATTATATACATTAAATATGTGCATTTTTTGTATACCAATTATACCTCAATAAAGATGGAACAAAATTGCCAGTTATAAGTATTACCTATGGCTTCTGGGAACTCCACGCTAGCGTGGGTTGCTGAGAATAAGCTAGGCATCCTACCTTGCACAGCAGGGTTAAAGGGGGCACTGAGTGAAGCAGTTCGGTGGTTATCAATCATGACTGCCCCAAATCACCCAGGGAGCATTTACAAAATTTCCAGACCAACTGAGTCAGAATGTCTGTGAATAGGATGCCAGCATAATCACCCTAGGTGATTGCAAAGCACATATTGAGGGTTGAGAAACAGTTGGCTAACCTTGCTGTTATGCTGTGGTCCATGGACCAGATGCATCAGCATCACCAGGGAGCTCATAAAAACACAGGAGCTCAGGCCTCTCTCCAGACCTACTGAATCTAAATCTGCATTTTAACAAGATCCCTAGGAAATTCCTTTGAACTTTTATGCTTATTTGAGTTTGTATTTTGGATGCCTTTTTCACTTTTCCTAGTTATTCTTTTTTTTGGCGGGGGGGTCCATAATGAATTGGACATTTTAAAAAACAGGCCCTCCAACACAGTCTAAGAAACACTGGCCTAGAGCTTTTTCCATAACTTTGAGGAATCTTCAAGCTAGGCATCAACATGGAGTTTGTCATCTACAGCCCTGAATGGCTTCACCCTCTTGAATCATTGCCCAGTTTGGGGGATCCCCAGCTACTTAGTCTCCAAAATGAAAAACCCAGATGCCCACAGTGACTTCTTCCCCCCTCTATTTTCTCCCTCATAGCCAACCTATGCAAATATTTCTTAGTTCTGTCTTCTCGCCACCCTTTTTTCCACAGTCTCACTTCATGCCCTCATGTTTTCCCTCCTGGACCATGGATATGAATTCCTGATTAGGTACCTGCCTCAGGCTCCTACTTCACTCCCTGAAAATCTGTCCTCTCAAAGCCCACCAGGTCATGTGTGTGATCCCAGTATTGGTCATGTCACTGTACTCTTTAAATGACTTTGGTGAACCAGTCCATCCCTGGGTTACAAAGCCACACTCCATAATGTGTTACAGAAGCCCTCACACCCACTCCAGGTGACCTAGCCTCTGCCTGCTGCATTCTTTGCTTGCCCTCACTTAACCAATGGACAACATCAAACTGTAGTTTATGGTTACCCTCCACACATGACACTGTTTTCCCTGGGACTTTTGTTGCTACTGGGTCTCTGCCTGACCTCACCCCATTCCTTCACACCTTAAGAATATGGGAGTGCTAATACCTCTTTTAGATCCCGATTTCAATTCTTTTGGATAAATATGCATATGTGGGATTGATGGATAGGATGGTAGTTCTGTATTTAATTTTTTGAGGAACCACTACACCACTTTCCTCAGCAACTGCACCATTTTGCATTCCTATCAACAGCGTGCAAGGGTTTCAATTTCTCTACATCCTCACCAACAGTTGCTGTCTTATTTTTTCCATATTAATCATCCTGACAGGTTTGAGAAGCTATCTCACTGTGATTTTGATTTGTATTTCCCCGATGGTTAGTGACATTGAGCATTTTTTTCATGTACCTGTTGGCCTTTGTAGCACTATTCACAATAGCCAAGATGTGGAAACAATTAAATGTCCAGAGATAGATGAATGGATAAAGAAAAAGTGGTATATACATGCAATGAAATATTAATCAGAATTTTTTTAAAAAGGAAATTCTGCAATATGCGACGACATAGATGAACACTGGGGATATCACGCTAAGTGAAATAAGCCAGTCATATAAAGACAAATATTGCATGATACTAGTTACTTGAGGTATCTAATCTTTTCTTACCTGTAGGAAGGTGGATGGTGATTATTCTCTAAATGTTCTCTCCAAAGTGTGTTTGTTTGCTGTTCTGTTTTTTTATGTTTTTATGTATGTTTGCAAGCTGAACCATTTTATGGTTTTCGATTCATTCTTATAGAGATGCTATTTTTAAATTTATTTTATATTCCTGAGAGAGAAACTGAATGGCTCTTCTTTGTTTGATTACAAAAGCACAGAAAGTCAGGGAGGGGTACAAAGTTCAGTGAGAAGGAAAACTCCAAGCAATTTGCACACAAGTCAGGACATTTTGTCAGACAGAGTCTAAACCTGGAAGTTTTCTTCTTTCTATCAATAGTATTATCAACAAGTTGCAGATATGGCAAAAGAGTCACTAAAATCTGAGAATGGAGAGTCAAGAGATGAACAGAAGGCTAGTCAGCTGCATTCACCTCCTAACTGAAGGCCATATTATTACTAGAAGATTTTACTAGTAGATTTGACACCTTAAAATTAATAATAGGATAGAGAAATGGAATTGTTGTGATGAAAGGGTGCAGCACATGTCAATGAATTCTTGGGTCATTGTTCAAGAAATGCAAGCTTCCTCAGTTAAGAATATGCTTTCCTGCTCTCCTTTCCTTTCTTCCTTAGAAAAGGATAACATATTTATTCCTTCCACAGAAGGAAAGTGAAATGAACTAGAGATTAGATAAGTAAACGTAAATATCATCAAGGAGTTTGTAGGAAGATGGGAGGCCACATGAAAACTTGGCAATTAGAGGTGGTGGGGATTAAGAGAGGTTAAGGGAATGCAGATATGAAAGAATCAAATCAGTTATTTGGCCTCATGCAATCTTTCTAAAGATCAATTATATGTTTGAAAATGGAACTTCATTAAGTATATTTTTAGTGCCTAGCCTGATAAGGCCATGTTGAATACTGAAGAAATGTAGTGCCTTATAACAGCAATTAAAGAGCTTACAGCAACATTTTCTGTGTCTGGGATCAGCGTTGTTCAGAAGTTATAAATTTTGCCTGTGGATGTTGGAGAGGGCAAATGAGGCACTGTTGTTAAGAGCTCTAATTGGTAAAATGTTTCTGGAAAACAGATCGGCAATATAAATCAAAGGCTTAAAATTTTGTGCACTTGACATCACTGATCACTAGGGAAATGCAAGTGCCCATCAAGACCACCATGAGATACAACCTCACACCCATTAGGATGGCTACAATGTGCGCTTGCTTTGGGCTTCCATAACAGAACACCACAGACTGGGTGCTTAAACAACAGACATTTATTTTCTCACAGTTCTGGAGGCTAGAAATCTAAGACAAAGTGTGGACAGGTTTGGTTTCTTCTTAGACCAGGCTCCTTCACTTGCAGCCAGCCATTTTCTCACTGTATCTTCACGTTGCCTTCCCTCTGTGTGTGCATGGGGAGGGAGAGAAATCTCTGGTAGTGCTTATTCTTCATAAGGACACCAGTGCTATAGGATTAGGGCCCCATCCTTATGACTTCATTTATCCTCAGTTACAACCTTAAAGCCCATATCTTCAAATACAGTCATATTGGGGATTCAACATATGAGTTTGTTGGGGGGTCACACAACTCAGTCCGTAACAGCTTCATTGTTCACAATAGGCAAAGATTAGACATAACCCAAATATCCACAAATAGGAAATTAACTAAACACATCTCTGTAAATTCATACAACAGAGTGCTATACAGGTATTAAATAAGATGATTTATATGTATATTGTAGGTTTGGATTCAAACCACCACAATAAAGCAAATATCTCAATAAAACAAGTCCCATGATCTTTGGGGGTTTCCTAGTGCATATAAAAGTTGTGATTTCACTATACTGTAGTCTATTAAATGTGCAATATCATTAGGTCTAAAAAACAATGTACAGCCCGGCCAGGCATGGCTCAGTGGTTGAGCATCGACCTAGGATCCAGGCGATCGGGGTTCGATTCCCGGTCAGGGCACACGCCTGGGTTGCAGGCTCAATCAATGACCCTCTCATTGATGTTTCTATCTCTCTCTGTCCCTCTCCTTTCCTTTCTCTGAAATCAATAAAGATATATTAAAAATAATAATAATAAAATAAAATAAAAATAAAAAACAATGTACATACTTAATTTAAAAATACTTTATTGCTAAAAAAAAATGCTAATCATCATCTGAACCTTCACTGAGTCGTAATCTTTTTTCTGGTGAAGCATCTTGGCTTGACGTTGATGGAAACACAATATTTGCAAAACACAATAAAATGAGGTATGCCTATATATTTATTAACATGGAAAGCTGCCATGATATAATGAGATGTTAAAAGACATGTCTCAAAGCAACATGTATAGCATGATCTTATTTTCTAAGTATAGAAAAATGCATAAACAAATACATTTTTTAATTCCTCTATGTGTGTGTATGTGAGTGCCTCTCTGTGTGTGTGTGTGTGTGTGTGTGTGTGTGTAAATCATGTGGAAAGGTACACATCATAAAGTAAAGATAGGGATAATTTTACTAGATGATGGGTTATGGTTATTTTTTTCTATTTTAATATTATTTTACTGCCTGATTGTTTGAATTTGAGCATATTTTATTCATAAATTATCAAAATATAAATGCACGTACCTGTCCAGTTTTCCCAACACCATTTATTGAAGAGACTGTTTTTACTGCATTGTATGCTCTTGCCTCCTTTGTCAAATATTAATTGACCATAAAGGCATGGATTGATTTCTGGACTTTCTGTTCTGTTCCATTAATCTGTATGCCTGCTCTTGTGCCAGTACCATGCTGTTTTGATTACAGTGGCTTTGTAATCAAAAACTATACTAGTTTGTTATCTGGTATTGTGATCCCTCCAACTTTGTTCTTCTTTTGAAAGATTTCTGAGGCTATTGGGGTCTTTTTGGTTCCATATATATTTTTGGAATACTTGTTCTAGATCTGTGAAATATACCATTGGTATTTTAATAGGAATTGCATTGAATCTATAGATTGCTTTGGGTAGTATTGACATTTTAGTGATGTTAATTCTTCCAATCCATGAACACGGTATATGCTTCCATTTGATTGTTTCTTTCTATATTTTTTCTTCAGTGTCCTGTAGTTTTCAGAGTACAGGTCTTTTACCTCCTTAATTAAGTTTATTCCTCAGTACCTTATTTTTTTTGTTGCAATAGTAAATGGGATTATTTTTTAGTTTCTCTTTTTGATAGTTCATTATTGATGTATAAAGATGCCACCAATTTCTGGATATTAATTTGGAATCTAAGGAACAAAATACACTGATGAACAAAATAGAACCAGAAACATGGATACATGGAACAGACTGACAGATGTCAGGGGGCGCTGGATTAAAGAAAGTGAAAGATTAGCCAAACAACATATATGTGTAGCCCATGGACACAGACAACAGTGTGGTGAAGGCCAGAGGAGGAGGTGGCCGGGGCATGGTGAAGGCGGGCAAAGGCGTGGAGGAATGGGGGACATCCATAATAGTGTCAGCAATTAAAAAAAATAAAATAAATAAAAAAATAAAATTATTACAATTGAAATGAGACTATTTAGTCTAAAACGTTAATCTGAAAGCAATAGGCAAAGGAACCTGTTGGTTATTTTCCAATATCCCCTTAGGTTTGTACCAAAACCCAGAGGCTATGAATTGTACTCAAGTTCTGCCTCTAAGTTTTCAGCACATATATCTGTTTCCTGCATTTTTCCATCCAGGCAGTATCCTTCAGAAGATCTTTGCCTTAATGATGAGAAAATGATTACTTTTGTGCCTGCTAATACATATATGGCAGCATCCCAACCCTGCAGTAATTTGGCATTCAGTGGGCTTTCCTCAGCTCTTTGAAAGACTGGCATGCTGTAGACAGCTCTTTACCAGTTCACTTTATTTTTCCAGCCCAAGCACTGCTAGACCAGATTGTCTCCTGTGGTGTAAACCCAATTGACATTTGATTCACCCTCTGTCAGCCACCCAACCCTATCTGGACTAGCAGGTCTCCCCGAACAGAGGACGTCAATATTTTCTTTGCACAGTGTTTATCAGCTGTTCTCAAGCTGGTGAAACGATCTTGGCAGTACCACTCAAAGGAATCCCTCACTCCTCTTTCCCCACCACCATTGTCCTTTGAAACCCAACACCCACGCTGCTTTTAGGTTTATCTTTCAACGCTGGTGCCTATGAGGCCTATGGAAGTTATCAGTCAAATCAGATTTATGCAGTTCTATTGTGAAAGCACTGTAAGGTGTTGGACAAAATCAATACAGAGGTAAATAACGGAGAAACAGCCATTGAAGCTCAATTAAATTAAGGAGTTTATAGTTTCACCGGAAAGTGTAAGCATAGTTAGAGAATGGCTTAGGAGGATACACCCCATCTACTGACTTGTTTTCAAGTGCCAGTTCTCAGAATCTAACCTTGATGTGGCAGAACCAGCAACAGCAATAGCTAGTTTAATGTACGGGGGGCGAGGAAGGGGGGATTCTATTAAAAAAGAAGAGAATTTCTGCCTCCACTTCCACATTCTAGAAGAAATGAAGAATTGACCTAATGATTGATAATTTTGTTGAGTGGAAGTCATTAGTTTCTTTTTAGATTTCCAAAAGTAGACCAGAAGCTTAATCTAGATAAAGACCAAATTGTTTTATATAACAAAGAGATAAAGAGTATTCCCAGGCAGCTAGGGGGACCAGGAAAGGGTTTTAACCAAGAAGAAATCCATTCACACGGCAACAAAAGAGCCTATAGAGCAAGATGACAGTGAGAAATTTCTAATACCTTGGAAAAAATATTTTTTAATTCTTACCTGAGGATATGTTTTTATTGATTTTTAGAGAGGGGGGAAGGGAAGGAGGAGGAAGGGAGGGGGGAGAAAGAGAGAGAGAGAGAGGGAGAGGGGGAGAGGGAGAGAGAGGGAGGAGAGAGAAGCAAATAGCGATGTGAGAGAGAAACATGGATCGGTTGCCTCATGTATGCCCCCTGACCAGGGAATTGAATTCACAAGCTAGGTATGTGCCCTGACCAGGAATCAAACCTGCAAATTTTTTGCTGTATGGGATGATGCTCCAACCAACTGAGCCACCCAGCCAGGCAAGGCCTAGAAATTTTTAAGGGTGATGTTCTGTATTCAAATTCTGCTGTATTGCTATGCTCCCCTTATGTTACACCGTAATTAAATGTCTGTTGGACACAGCAGTCTTACGTTAAGCGTGCTCAGAGAAGTGAGGGAAGGATTGTCCAATGTGTGAAGCTTTCTGGAGATGACCGCTAGGAGATCAGTTGTTAGGAGAGGGCAGAGAAGCAAGCTGTGATGCAGGCCAACTCAGGAGTGCATATAACTCAAGTCCTAAAACCTACCAAAACCTACCAGAGAAAGGTTTGGAGAGGAAGGAAGTGGGCTGGATCCAGCACTTTCATGAGCAGGGATATTATCCAGGTGGCAGTAATGTGGGTCCTAACACTATTGGAAAACTATGCTTTGCCTCATAGTCTACTTCATCACTTCCAGGTAACTATTATAATGGTTCCCAACTTGGAGATAAGAAAACTGAGCCATGAAGAGAGAATGAAGTAGTAAGTCCAAGGTCACATAGGAGTCACTGACAGAACCCAGATGGAAGCCCAGGCGGGACTGTCTCTCATCTCTGCATCTGTCCTCCGTGCTCTGTACCTGTGTATAAACACCCACCTGAAAGTTCAAGGATTCCTTTACACCTGAATTCATGCCATTTGTAATTGTCTAATGGCAGAGCCACCATACAATAGAGACTGTTCCACTTAGCCAGAGCAACTGAAAGCTACCCCATGTGTTTCCCTAGCATCTAGCGAGGAGTCAGTACATTCCATGAGTGTAGAGCCATGTCCCTTTTCTATCTATCCATGTCTCCCTTTCTCAAAACCTGGGTGCTTAATTACTTACTGAATAAAAGACTAGTGTTTAAAAGGAAAGTTTGATTTGGCCATTTTAAAGTGAATATCTATGCCTAATCTTTTCTCAATCACTGTAGAAGAGGAATTTCACATTGAATATAACTGATAAGGTTCACTTTTAAAAGACGCTTCCCTTTACTTGAAAAATTAATACAAGTAATTCACATTCTTAAATATAAATTAGAAATTACAGATAAGCAAAGATGAAAAAAAATGAGACTACCCATAATCCCATTGCGTAGATATAAGCTGTGTTAATGCTCTGACATGGAGCGCACTCTTGGCTGTGACTAATGCTCAGAAAACTGGAGCTCCCTCAACCACTGGGCATGCACAGGGATATGAACCATGGGCGTCAGAGAGGTTGGTACTCTGCACTGTTGGACCTGGTTTCAGAATCACTCAGGAGAGCAACAGTAAAATAGCCTCTGAAAAAATCTCTATCAGCAGAGCATGTCTTCGAGTTCTTTGGCTACAAAGTTTAGAAGTTATTAATTGGGCTGACCACACCTGTGTGCTTCTTGCACAATTCTGAACAGAGGAACTGCTGTGCCTTCACCAAAGGGTTACTGCACTTCCAATCTGGCACAGAAGTGATCAAATTAGACTACATTTGAAAATTAAAAGCTCTTTTTATTTGTATTTCAGGCTGGACTAGTTATATAAGTTATTCGGCAGTGACCATTATAATATATAAATTTTGCTGCTTAGGTTTAATTTATATATTGGTAAGTCCCAAATGTATATATAGATGGGTGCCTGGTTCATAACAAATGATTAAAATAACTCATTTGGAAAACGTTTGGAAGGGAATTGCTGTCCTCAAAGGCCTGTCTTTAATGCTTTAGATTCATATTGTCAAAATACTCACGATGAGACCGCAAGCAATGTCCAGGTGAATGGTCCCAGTTTACTTTGCTAATCCTCTATTTTATTTACTTTTCTCTCTCTCACTGAGTTTCTGATACTCCATGTTCACCTTGAACAGATAAACAACAATAAAGATATTTAGGTTATCTCCCAGCTAACTTTTCTTTCAAGGACAGCTATGGCTGTTTCATTGTAATGGCTGCTATTGATGGCAACACAGTGCCAAGTACCCTACGCTCTATCTCACATCTGATTCTGCCAATTGGATATTGTTATTATACCTACCTTATAGACCAGGAACTCAGAGGAGGAAAATGACTTGCTTAAATTCACTTAGCTGCCAAGGAGCAGAGCCTGGATTTTAGTGCTGGTATATGCCATTTTAAAACCCATTCTTATAACCACAACCTGTCACATTTGACAAGGGACTTAGAAAACATGGGTGTTCTCAAATGAAGAAAATGGGAATGCAAACTTTCGCTATGCTCTCATTTTTAGCAGATGCTAAATTGTGTCCCTGATCAGAATGACTTCCTAACAGGCAGACCTTCAAATAGTAAATCTAAAGGAAAAAGACTCAAGAGAAGATCTGTGGACTGAGCCAGTTCATTCTGTCAAAACACCCAGGTAGCAAAGAAGCTGTGATAACTGCAGGTGCTAAAACACTTTCTGAACTGTCCAGGCATAGCATAGTGACTTTGGTGAAAATATGATTTTTCCTACCCACCAAACTAAATGATTGTAAATTACTGTGCAACATTGCTAAAATGATTGTAAATTCCTGCTTGATCCTTTGAGTGTCTGTCTTCCAACCAGAGTAGATAACTACACTTGTGAAACAAGTTTCAAAAACAAAGAAAATGAAATCTGGCTGCACTACAGCCTTCTTTGTGGAAAGTATTTTATTCAGTTATGTAATTGGTAATAACTAATATTCTGATGGATTAAAAATACTATTCAATTTCAGTGATAGCTTTATCAACCGAGTAAAGTGAAGCTACATTCTAGAATAGTAGCTAAATACATTTTCTATACAGCAGCTTGCGGCATAAATATAGAAAGGATAGTATACAATGCCATGCAATGGGGTTTTGTATAACCTTCTAGAGTTCCCCCCACAGAAGAAGCCAGCTTCTTTCTATGCTCTTCTAGTTATGTCGATCTCTTCTGGGAGACTCTGTTTTCCTGGCCAGCTACAGTTTAATTTTTTTTTTTTTATGGGAGTCTACATAGTTCATCTCTACTTACAAACTTGTTCTGTTTAAGGCTTTTTTTTTTTCTTCCTTCATGCTCAGCATGTCTGACGCTAATTCCACATTCCTCTAAATAGAAAAAAAAAAAAAAAGAGCTGTATCCCTGCAATGTTACACATAGTCGATTTAAAAAATTTGAGCCCTCAGTGCTACAATTTTCTGTAAATTCATCCTAACTTAAGTAACTTCGTAGGCTACTAGTTAGTTAACGTGGGGAATAGAGGCTTCGATCTTTTTGATAGATTATTCCTTCTATCCATATGAACTACCCTGCTTTCTTCATTAAGTGCCTGTAATCTTGAATTTGGTTTAGTCTGCTGTTTCAGTTACTACACACACTTTCTTTTCTTATGAGTAACCAGTTGCTGGTACTTCTTCAATATCCCTTTATTCTGAAGCCTCTGGGGAGGGCTTTTAAACCCGGGAATCTGTTTTTTGGTGAATAGGCACAAATTACTAACATTTATTGTAATTACCTATATGTTTAAATTTATCTCTCCCTTCTCATTTTATGCATCTAGTTTTCTAAGACTTCTGGTCTTTTTAAAATTTCTGTGTTTTGATGGATTTATCTAGTTCTTAAACCTCCCTGTCTTTTGGGGGGTTAATTTAGTTTACTTTGTGTGTTTTTTAAACTTATGTGAAAGTTAGCCATTGTTTCTATTCTTCTTGTGATGATCCTTACATTTTTAGCCCACATATTGAAACATCGTTTTAACAGTGTCTTGAATTAATCAGCATCAACAATTTCTATCTAAATAAGATAAGAGCAAGAACTCCTTTTCACTGTTGTACTACCCACCCATCTCTATTTCATATTTTGATATATGTAGGTTGAAATTTTAGATCCAAAATTTTTATAGTAATATACATTTAAACACATTTTAAACACTATTTTCTTTTATTACCATACTTCTTATAATCCGTTTTCATCTTGGATTCAAATTTTTCTTGCTGTGGACTATGTTCACTAATAATTCCTTCAGAGGGTATTTATTAACTATAAACTCTTTTGAACCATTGAATGTCAAACACTGGTCTGGCTCACTCAATTGTGATTCAACCCCTCTTCTAGCTTGCTTGCTTTTTGTTCTATAGAGTCTGTCACCTGAAAACTATGGTTCCAGTCTGCCAGAAGCTAAGTATCCCCGTGGGACCTCAGCTCTGCCATGCAGATGCACCCGTGTGAGGCTCAGAGACAGCAGTGAAGGCCGTGTGCAGAGGGAAAGCTGGTCTCGGGCAAGCATGGTAATAAGGACATCCATCCGCTCATCTGATTCCTCTGGGGCTGTAGTAGAATTCATCGTGTCTGGTTCTTAGCACCACAGGTGGCCACCTTCATGAGGTTTTGCTGGCTCTGCCCAGGGATTTGGTTAAACTCCCCTGCCTCTGGCTGCATTGTTCCTGGCAACGTGGCCTGCTAGCCTTGTTCACCGACCTTCCCAGAGGTTCTGTGAATTTCCTAAAAGCCTTTAATAGTTCCCTTTCTGCTTAAATTGATAGAGAAGATTCTGTGACTTGCCACTAAGAATCGTAACTGAATCAACTTTTATGTTTGAAAATATGTTATTTTACTCTTGTCTTTGAATAACAGATTCGCTGGGAATAAAATGCTAGAATCAAATATATTTTCCCTAGGAATTTTTATATTATTCCATTTTCTTCTTGTAACTTATATCTCTGCTTCTCATTCCCTAGTTAATTTGTTTCTTCTGTCTGGAAGTTTTAAGTTTTTCCCCTTATCTTAAATGTTCTGAAATATGTCTTCCATTTATCTAGGTGTGAGGTGATGCTGTTCTTTCTCTCTTTATACTATTTTGTACTCAACGGGCCCATTCAATCTGGCATTTAATGCAGAGAAAGTCTTCTCTGTTATTCTTTGCACTGTGCCTTCCATCTGTTCCCTCTGCTCTCTCCATAATCTCGTAAGTGACTGATATCACAACTTCTTTATCCATCCTATGTATTTTTTAAATTTCCTTCATACCCTCCAAGCCTTTATTTAGTAACTGCATATTATGTCCTATCTCTGTGCTTCTCAAACTTTCATGCACATACAAATCACCTAGGGATCTTAGTGAAAATGAAGGTTTTGATTTAGTGTTGTGGGGTGGCGCCTGAGGTTCTGTACTACCAGCAAGTTCCCAGGAACTGCCAGCGCTACTGGTCTGCAGTCTGTACTTTCTGTACCAAGACCCTAGGCAACAAGTGAGGCTTTGCAGGTACAGAAGTGTGTGCTGAAAGCATGCAGGCTCCACCATCAGCCAGTGTGAATCTCCTCTCCACTCACTAGCCATATGACCTTGGGAAAACTGACCTGCCTCTCTGAGAATCCACTTTCTCCTCTACAAAATAAAGATATTTGTCCCCATGTTTCGTATTTCCTGCAGTGATTAAGTATGATTTTTAGCCTGTACTCACTATAGGGAGCATGAAATGGAAAAGGACAACCCTGGGCTTCTGCTGTCAGGGGGAGGCTTTAATATTGCTGGAGGGATAGTGCCCTGGTAGCCACGTCTCTGCCCGGTGGGGAGGGCTATATTCTCCGCTTGACCTCAACCATGAAGTTGCTCTTTGAGTTGAAGGGTTGGCACTATGTCATAATAGCCAAATGCCTTTGGTGAGGAATAGTTTCACTTTCTATTTCCATTTCCACTGACATATATTTTTAAATGTATTTATTAAACAGAACCTGATTTCTCTACATGAGTCAGGGGCAGTCATTCATACCATCATTCTTATAAAGACTATATTGGAAGTGAACAAAGCTCTCCAAATGCAAACTTCGATCCTTTAAATGTTTTCTCTGACTGTGGTTAAATCTAAGATACCATAGAGAACATAAGGAATTTGTAGAGCAGAAGTTATAGAGATTCAGCAAGAGGAGCACAATTAATGATTACACTTCAGGCACACGATCTGTTCTTGGTGCTGGTCCTCCCAAAGCAGTAAGAAAAACTTAATAAAGAGTTTCAGAAAATATTCATGGACCAAACTGCTGCAACACAATGAGCATTATTGATGAATTAAGAACAAGTAGCAACTATTATACCAGGAACCTCGGTGTGAAGAGAGCAATTAACAGCCACTCAATTAAAAAAATCTGAAGGAAATGAATGTGCCTAATGGATGCCATGCAATTATGTGGAAATATACCTTATCACAGTATCACTGGGGACTGGGAAATTATGCAGTATCATCAGCAGATCTTCATGGATTGACTTGTGGAATTGTAAGATATAAAGCTAAATAGAATTTCCTAAAACCATGCTTTTGATTCCGTCTTTGCAATTGTTGGCACACAAAAGTGGCTTCTGATTTCCTCTCAAATAAGATGAAAAGCCTAATTATAGATACCCTCATATCAGCCCCTTGCAACTCTAGGCCATCTTCTGAATACACCTTTGATTCTTTCTCAGTTCCCTGTGGCCTTTAGCTCTTCATTATCTCTGACCTGAATATGACAGTTGTGCTGTTCCATCAACCTCAGTTCTATTCCCTTGTCTTTCAAAGCCTTGTTCCAATGCCATCTCCTTCATAAAGCTTTCCCTAATTACGTTGCTCAGAATTATTACCTTTTCATAGCGCTCTGTTTATCTCTCATTTGGGGATAATCACCATGTAATGCATTTTACCAGAGGCTGATATATTGACGTCTATTACCCATACTGGACAATAGGCTTCCTGAGGGAGCATATGGGCTTTATCCCGCTTTATCCCTTGCACATGATATTCATTGTTCTAAATGCTACTTAATGCAAGATGCTAGCAATTAAATCATTTAGAAAATGATTCTGACTTAGCAATATGCTCAGACCCATTAGACAAATACACCCATCATCCTACTGACCTAACTCAGTCCTTGATTTTTCTAAGCCATAGCTCTAGTCAATCCCACGATCTTCAAGTTCTTTAGAATGATCTTCTTATATAATTTCAAGCCAAATATTCCAATTGGAATACTGCTAGCAATAGTAGTCACAGGAGCTCTCTAACATATGCACTAGATCATTATGCAAATAGGAAACCATGAATATGCTCATATACATATGTATATGTAGGTAGAAGATTTTTCAAAGTTCCTGAGGCTGGCTACGGATGGCTGACCTGTTAAGCTACCAGAGTAGAAAAAGCATAAAAACTTATTTATGAAGCCAAATAAATCAAAAAAGTAATTCTTGGTACCTTATAAGGTATGATATAAGTTATTCCCTATACTTCCTTTGCTATTACTCTCCTAAATAAGTTAGGAGCTCTTGTAATAATAAATGTGTTTTAAAAGTGGCCTCATTCAAGAGTTGTCATCCCTAGATATTCACACAAATATTTTCTCTCAAGTCTCATTGAACTCACTCTTTTCTGGATCAAAATGGCCTAGAGATAAGTAGTTGTTTGGAAGACTCCTGTATGGGACTCAATGCTGAGGTTAAATGAAAAGGGTCAATGACAGAAGTTTCCCTGAGATGCAAGGCTCTGTTTTGTTACAGTTGCCTTCCTCTTGTCATCTGCATCTGTTAGAGTGGCCAACCCCAGTGACAGACAAGAAGTAAATGTGAGATTTAACAGATTTGTTCTTGAGCAACTAATCTTGCATAACAAGACTGCAGCAAGCTGTCAGTTTTGTAGGTCTCTCATCTCTAGACCTTTGCACTCTCTCCCACACTGCAATCCCGCTGACCTATTATCCCATACATAAAAGAATAAAATGCTAGCTTGCTATCTGGTATGCTGTTTTCTGTGACACTGCACAATTTGCAAGACAGGGACTTCATGTTCCAAATACTTTCTTTTTCCTACCTTGTGGAAGTGGAGCTGGTTGGCTAAATGAAAGTACTACAATTTTTTTAGGCTTAAAGTGCAATTAGAAATATGGATAACACTCTGCCACAAGCACCATAATGCACACAAAATGGAAAACTATAAAGGAAGAAATGATGGAAAATGGTGGAAATAGGGGCTACATTTGTGTCCCATGTGAGTACTCTAGCAATTTCAGAATCTAAAATACACCAAATAGTTAACCCACGACTCATGTGTTCATCCAGTGAGAAAATGTCCTTTGTGCATTTTTCTAGGATTTGCTTATTTGCTTTCTTTTGTATGTAATGATAATATAGTTTTTGAATGCATCCCACTCTGTAACAGAATTTCTTAAGGTGTTTAGGCAATAATTTGATTTCCAAGTCAGTACAGTTATCATAGAATAATAAAGAAACTATTAGTCATAATATCAAGTCTTTCTTTTTTAAATAAACCTAGTATTTTAAATATTCATTCTTTTTTTTTTAAACCAAAACATTTCTCCCTTTCATTTATCAGACAGAGCTCATTTGTCAGAGAAAAGTAATATTGATACCTTTTTTTAGAAAATATTTGATAGAATGGAAAAAATGAAATAAGACATTAGTAGATCAGTTTATCTGGCTACATTTTTTTGCTCCCTGCTTAACGACATAACCACCCAAACAAGCATGTGAGGGGGAGGCTCAGGTGTGTGCATTCACTCACTGTCCCCTAATCTCATTTGTTTGCAGAAGCCATACTTTATACATATCAGATTTGAAAAATAAATGGAATTTTCCTAATTTACCTGTATTTCTGGCAGTGAAGACAGCAGGAAGATAAAACATAATCACAGGAAAATACTATAGGTCAGAAACAGGGTACTGTGCTGTGACCAGCGGCACAGAGACATTAGCTGTGAATGCAAACATCTTTCCAGATCCTGGCCAAGCACACATGCAAATCCTAACACCGTCCAGCAGGTGGCGCGAGGCTACCTCCAAAGCCTGGAAAGCAGGGCACTTCACATCCTGAAGGACCCCAAATATCAAACTCTATGGAACAAAAAAAAATTTTTATAGAACTTTTGAGCTCTTTATTTTTAATTCCATTATTTTAGCTGAACATAATCCTAGATTTACCTATCATATTCCTTTTGTTCTCCCTTTACCGCTAAAGTAAACCCGTGTTCTGCTTGTTAAAACAGTCAGCCAAACAAAAATAACCAAAGAATACACACATATTTATTCTGTTCAGTTTGATCAGCTGGACCTAGTTGTCTGTCAGTACATAATTAACATGCACATCTATTGTTTTCCATGTGATTTATTTATGTGGTATAATTAAAAGTAAATGGAATCCACAAGTGTGGAAGACTTTAGAATGGAAAGGAAAAAAAGTCTAGTTGTCTTTCATGATGTCAAGAGGTCTCTTGTTTAGTCATTGATAGCTGCTACCTTTTGCTTCAAAATTTCTTAGTAAGTTTTTGTGAACAAACCTAATTGTCTCTTGTATAATATTCAAAAGGAAAACCTTTTTCTCAACGAAAAGATTTGGACATCTACCCAAGAGGATACTGATTTTTATTGCAAGGTTAATTGTAGAAGCAGGAAACCTCATAGGAAGGAAAACAGGATGCATTTCATAAATGGACAGTCACAAAATCCTGTAGTGGTTTATTTTCCCACAAGACCACTGTCCCCAGCATTAGATTGTAGTTTTACAACATTGTACACTTTATCCCAGGAAAAGCTTGGAACAATGACTATATGGTAGATCCCATCATTTGAACTAAGAAGATAAAATGGGTGTGTGTGTTTCCTGGTGACTGTATCTTGGACCTACTCACTTTATTGTGACTATCATGTTATATAATAATTTGTGTGCTATATATTTACTTCTTTAGACTATAAACTCCATAAGAATATGCACATTCATCTGTATATCCCCAGTGTCTAACAGGGCCTGATACATAGAAAGTGTTCAGTGATGCCTATGGAGTAGAAATATGCTCAGTTTAGTAAAATTGCCATTTGATCAAGAAAGTTCAGTTTAACCTATTATGTATAGGTTTGGTGCACAGATTATCCTGTTCATCAAACAGTGGGTGAAACCTCATGATGTGGTAGCCTTTCAGCTCACACTTACTGTGAACTAGAGATGCTCTTCCTCCAAGATGATCTGGCTCCCTTTGCCTGCAAGAACTCGGTCCACAGCTTTACACAGGAAAGAAAATTAAGGACTCCAACCCCAATGTCGTGGGAGTTGAATGTGGTTGAAATGACCATGATTTTGCTCAAAACAGCATTGTCAGTAGCCTCACACAGAAACAGCCCGTCCCAAAGGGCAATGGAAAGAAGATGGCGTGTTCCTCTTGGTTGATCGCTGCCAACAAGGATTTTTTTCTACCGTTTCTAGGTGTTTTTTCATAATTCCACTCAAACACTTTTACTCAATTTATTATTCCCTCTTCTTTGACATATTTTGCAGTTGCTAAAACTTATACTGAAAGTGAAAAGAGGGAGAGGAAACCCCATTGAGGAGGGATGTGTTAACATAAGATCACACCACGGGGACAGGGGCATACCTCCATTAGACATTTGGGCCCCCACCTATCTTGAGGCAGGCTGTGTTAATAAAAATCCTGAAAGCTAAATAGATTCCCTTTTTTTCCCCTTTTAAGTGTGTTTAAAATTTATACAAGTAAAAGATTCTGGTAACCTGTTTTTTCACTTTGTACAACAGTATTTAACTTCAACCTCTACAGCCACCCCTCGGCTGCTTTTTCCAGAAGAATTATTTTTCAGTTTTCATTCCTTTCCAGAAATGTTCTAGGCATATAAACGGACATCCACATTTATACATGTATATGTTTTTAAAGTGGAATCCTCCACAGACTGTTCTACGACTTGCTTTTTTTTCAATGTACAATACTTATTTTAATGCTGAGTAATATTTCATCATGAAGTTGCACTATAATGTGTTTAAGCAAGTTCCTTATTGACCAACATTTATGTTGTTTCCAATTTTTCACTTCTAAATGGCTCGTCTGTGATCATCCTTCCATCTGTCTTTGCACATTCGCATGAGTATATCTGTAGGGAAATTTTCCTAGTAGTGAAACTGCAGAGTCAAAGGAAATTCACATTTTTAATTCTGCTGGGTATTTAAACTGCCCCCCAAAACAGGGCACCCAGTGATTTTGCCACCAACAAGGTATGTGAACAATCCTCTTTCTCATCAACCTCCCTCCCTCTTTTAATCCTTGGGGGGAACACACACCCAGATGTATTTTATTATTAGTTTACAATTATTAAAAATATTATAAATATGGAGAGATCACTTGTACAAATGTAGAAACACCAGGAAAGACAGACAATAATGCTTATTCTTCACACATTATATATGACTATACTTTGTGTTATTTTTGTTATATTACTTTTTGTAACAACAAAAGTCAAACACATGCTGTAATGAAGCACAGAAGGGTGGGAATACAATCAGTGTATGTATAAATTCCACTTGGCTCTGCCTCTGAGTCTCCTGCTTGCTGAGATAAAGGAGGCAGGTGTTGGCTTCACCCAGAAAAAAACCAAAAACCTATTACCCATAATTCCTGACGACGTCTCTGCTCACCGATGCACTGATGACAACACAATAAATCTGCTTGTTCGTGAGAGCCCGCATGGCACAGCCCAGTTAGGAAGGCGCACTCGGCGACCTGCACCGTCACTCATCACCCGGAGGGGCCGCTGGCCATGCTCTGGAGAGGGACGCGCTCTGGTTTTTCTCCCTTTGTCACTGTCTTCTCTAGACATCACTGTCTCGTTGAGTGTAGCTGGTTCCTGGCCATATTTTCCTTCTTCCTGCCTCCTTTCATTACTTCTACTGAGATAAATCTTCGCACTTTGGCAGAAGGGGTTGAAAATACAGCCTCTTCCGCTATAGTGATTAATACCTGCCTGGAGCTAAGCCAGCCAACAAAGGGTGGACGGGAGCAGTAGGTCTGGGTCTTTTGATGATTGTCTCACGGTGAGGAGCTTCTAACCTTCATGACATGATCCATAGTATTACTACACATTTTAGGAGGATGTGACCACAAGTTGGACACCATCACGATGGTGCTATGAACAGAGGAAGAGAGGCTTTCAGGTACAGACTGTTGGCCCTGAGCCAGAAAACCCACCCAGGTATGCTGTCATTATTCACCTGTAACCCAAATCTTCCAGGCCTTACCTACATGTGGAATCAAATGGGACCCACTATATCTGTGTCAACACCAATTTCAGTGACCCCATTCCATCTGCTTATTCCAGTCCCCTGTAAAGTCTGACCTTATCATTTTGGGCAGATCACGTGAAAGCGCTCATACCGTGTTGTCATTCCAGCCAGAGTTATGTTGCAGCACCTACTCCTGTATCTACTGTGCAGAGGCACTTGGAGACGCTGCCCCACAAGCTGTGTTTGCTATGAGAATCTCTGGCAAGGAGGGCAGTCTCCTGATCTTCCCAACCTTCAAGGAGACAGTGGGGTCCTGTGTTTCTGAGGAAGTGGAGGAATTCTTTTCTTCCCAATGCTGTTCTGTCCTTAAGCACCTGGGTACTGAAGCATCTCTGCTCATGTCCCTTGCCGCCCTCATGGAAACAACTCCTCCAGTCTTGGCCACTAGTCCCTCTTTATTGGACTCAGCATAAGTCCCTGAGCCACCAAAAGCAACAGACCTGGCCTGGACCCCTGCACTCCTGTTTCCCACTTTACAGAAGTCTACTTTCACTCCTGCCTACATGCTGTGTTCCTGCCAGGAATATTCCATGTAAAATAAGTAGTGTAAATAGTAGTCTAGCGTACAAGGCATCCATGATCTGTCCCTTCCTTTTTTTCCTACTCTGGCTTCATCCCTTCGCACCCACTCATCAGTCACCCTGAATGACTTTCAGTTTCCCGAACAAGTTTTTCGTTTTTATGCCTATAACCCTTGCTCCCAATATCACAGCCTAGAATACATTTCTCCCCACCTACTCATCATTCAAAACCCAGGTCAAGCAACAGGGAAGACTCTTCTCTCTCCTCCTACCTCTTCCCCCTCTACGCTGAAAGAATTGATCACTCCCTCCTCTGACCCAGCATCACACTCTGAAATTCTACCATAGCATCATTTTATTTTATTACACTTGCTAAACTCAAGGGCAGGGTCATTTTATCAGCATCCCCTCTCAATATCTGGTACTTGGTAAAAGCTTGTTTGATGAATTAATCTCTTGAAAATAAAAGGTGTAAGCACATCTTTGCAGTCATATGTAAATAATAGTAATCAAGCCATTCTTTTCCCCAAAGTGCTGGCCTTAGATAACTTTTTGTTTCTAGGAAATGTGCCTATAGAATAGCAAAATGAATAACACTATATGGGGGGAGGGGAGATAGACAAATTTATAATATGGGTTATAGCTCCTGGTACCCACATCACATCTCCTTGGCCTACCTCAGATTGCAGCCACAGCTGGATTAGACAGATGCTAGGTGAGCCTCTCTGCATTCTTGCCCAGGGCGTTCTCTGATGCTATACAAGCTGTAGGCTGTGCAAGTACAGCTGAAAGCAGAGGGAATTAATGCTCTTCTTCCCAAGGGGAGTTGTCAGTTAAATGCTTCAGATTCCTTTCTCTCAGGTGGACAATTCCAGGGGCATCCTGGCTGCTTCTCAGTAGTCCTGGCAGAACTGAACCCGTATCCTTAGAGTATCCATGTCATAACACCCTCCCCCCCACACACACATTTTCTTCTTCCTTTTTGTCTTCCTGCTCCCTCACTTCTACTTCATGAGATCACCTTCCAGAAACTACTGGCACAAAAGTCTTTATCTCAGGCTCTGCTTTCAGAGAACCTGAACTAAGCCATGGGACCTTGTCCTGAACACTACCTGGCCCCCTCCCTGCAATACAGTGGTGCATGAAAAGATGTAGCAGGCCAGCTCGAGAGAGATCTAGGAGATAGCAGTAAAAGGCAATGTGTGGTTCTAGATTGGATGTTAGTTTGGACAAACCAGATATAGAGGACATTTTTGAGACAATTATAAAAATGTGGTCTTGTACTTGAGGAGATGAAAATGCAGCAAAGTGGAGAAGTAGACATTGTTAACTAAAGAAGCAAATTACATAACAGGAACAAATTAATATACATATCTCAAAAGACATCTAAAACATTTAGAAATGATCTGGAAATGTATACACTAAGGCATTGACTGCTCAGTCTCTAGGCATTTGCAGTACAATCCTTTTCTCTTAGTTTTACTTATCTGTATTTTCTAATATTATACCACATATATGTACTGCTTCTGTATTTAAAAGAACATTTTAAAAAAACTAATGCTGTGTCCAACTTTCAACCTGTTGCTTAGTTATTCAGCATAGCTTCCGTACAGTTCAGTGATAAACGAGTCTGAGAGCTAAGGAGGGTCCCAGAACGCACTGTGGCAGGATGAGAGTATACAGGCAGGACCAGTTTTGTGCAGACAGGATCCCTTAGATGCCAGAGTCCGAGTCTCTGTGAGTTATTCATTCCTCCCTGTATAGTCATTGACATGCACTCATTAAGACACTCAGAGGCATCCCTGAGCCCAGATGGAGGAAGTTGCTTGTTCCCACCAACACTTCGTAATTTGTGGTTGAGGGATTAGGAGCCAGCCTTCCTGCTGACTAACTACAGCTGATGTGACTTCCTAGGAATTTCCACCACAACACACACATTCTCCATAAGCTGGTTATCCTCTTATACACTTAATTTTTCCCCAAACAATCCCCCCAAAAAGAAAATAAATATTTGTAGAGTAAAGGAGAACTACCTTCTCATCTTTTACAGCTGCTGGTGAGCAGGCTGTTAAGCACCGAGTGTTTAATTAATGGACAGATACCATTAGGGAGGCAGCGGGACCTGCATTTAGATGAGCTTGGATTCGAGGCGCTAGGAGATAAAGATCTGAAAGTGGAAAAGCTGGACTGCAATTGGGTTCATTTATAAAAGAGGCTGTGAAAGGTCAACTGTGTTTTCTTGTGCTGGAGATAAAGAGATGCTATTAAAAACAATTGGAAAGTAATTCATAAGGGAGCAGTAAGTCACCCAGGTTAAATTAATTTGTCTTCTGATAGCATGGTGCTCATGATAGGAAAGTAAATTTACCTAAAATCAAGATCTTTCAGAAACAGCCATTGATCATGTCTTCCAAGCAGAGCCACTGGACTATGCTCCAGGTGCCAGGCCCTGATCACAGTGTCCTCACAGTTCACTGTAGCCCCTTCCCAGTCTGAGAATTCAGCATTTTCCCCTGAGGATAGGAAGTGCAGTGGCATTTCTGTGGACATGCTGAGATGCCCGAGATTACTGACATCTTCCCAGCTCCTCTGATGAGCTAACAGCCAGGCACCCGGACAACTGGTCATGCACATGATCCCACTTCCTGACATTTAGCAACATATTAGAACATCCTAGCCCACTGCACCCAACTGACAACCTCTCCTCCTCCCTGTCCTCACTCCATCACTCCCACGTTCAAACATATACATACCAGGATAAAAATCGTGTGTTTATCCACAGAATATATCTACAATTACAACTGGCCATTTATTTAACTCTGCATAGAGACACGATATGTTTTCTTTGTTCCTCTCATCCTCAGGGTGAATCCTTTCATCCAAGCACTACAAACCTCCCTTCTCTTCCCAGCACATCTGGCGCTAGCTCATGGTATGACAAAGGGCAATTGCTTTTAGTGCCTGGAAAGAGCAGCCCCCTGGGACACACCCTCATCTTCCTCTGGGCAAGATGGAGGTCCCATCAACTCGCTGCCAGGCGGGGGATGAGCAGGGACAAATGCACTTTGTCAGATTGAGATCTTTTGTAGACAACCTGGGTGTGATCAGTTTCTCCCCTTCTTGTTGCCAGAGGAAAACTGCTTGTTGCTCTTCTTTCTCTCTTGGGCTTGGACATTAATTGGGGTCTGTATTTCCTGAAATCACAGGAATAATGAGCAGTTCCCTGCAAAGGGCTGTCTGTGAACAACCTGCATTTCTAGGCACACGCTAATTATAGCCCCGCTCAGCGAGCTGCTCATCTTTCCCAGTGTCAGCCAAGGAGAGACAAGGAGGGTGAGAGGCAGTTAATGTCACACATTTACCACTGCTGATCATTTGCAGGTTTGAGTAACAGCTTTGCAATTCAGATTCTGCACTAAAAAGGCTTTCCAGATCAGATATCACAGGGTTTCTTCTGAGCCTGTCACCTTTGAAAAACTAGGGACACCGGCATGTTCAGCATTAACTGCAGTGGACTGGATGCACCTCACTTGTGTTCAGACTTCATACACATGATCCTAATACGATGTGTTTTATACTGTAGTCAGTGGACAGAACCCCAGAAATGAAGGTTGCTGGCTTAAGAAGGCCCCCTCCTGTAAGGGAAGCTAATGACAAGCATCACATCACGGAGGGAGTCAAGAATTAACAGCAGCAACAACAGCTACCCTTATTGAGTACCTGCTGTATGTCATGTACTATACCCTTGTTTTACACACAGTATATCATTTAATTCCTAAAAACATGCAGGGAAATGGGAATTACTGTTTTCATTCTCCAGTATTCAAAGACTTTAAGTGAAGCTAAGTTAGTAGTCTTTCAGATTAAATGCCTGGTAAATAGGAAAGACGACATACACTCTTGCTGCTTGCTCTGTGCTGGGTATCTGAAACAATCTCTTGTGATTCAGAGTTTACCAATGAAACTGATTCGAGAAATAACTACAATATACTGGGTGCATTCTTCTTATTCTGTCTGCCCAACCCACCTGGCATTTTAATGTGGAACCAGCCTCTGTATCTTCTGGGGAATGCATCTCCTCCCCTCCCACATCCAACCATCTCCTTAAAATGGGAGCTGCGCTCTTCTTACAGACCTTCCACCCCTTTGTCCACTGCTGATTGGCCCAGAGGTGGACACTTGCCTAAGCCAGGCCAATCCCTAGGACCTTCCACCCCCGCAGCTATAATTGTTTGTGGGTGGACATGTGAAACACTAATAATAATAAATAATATATTAGTGTTTTTTATGTGGGATACATTTTAGATTTTAACTCATTCTCACAATTCTATGATATAAATACTATTATCTTCTCCATGTGGCAGAGGTAGAGGGTGAAATCCAGATGGATAGGCATCTTGTCCAGGGTCACATATCTAGGAAGCTGCAGAGCTGAGACTTGGTTTGTATCAACCAACTATTGCCACAAAAATGCTGGGTTAACAACTCAGTGGCTTAACATAATTATGTATTATCCCAGATCTGGGGTAGCATGAATGTTGGCCGGCCTCGGCTCTGATGATCTCGGCTGAACTCACTCATGCAGCTGGATCAGCTGGGGTTAGGAGGTGCAGCCTGGACCAGGCTGAGTGGCTGTGCTCCATGTGTCTCTTATCCCCCTGGGGATTTGAGGGCTAGCCCAGACAAGCCCTTGTTATGAAATAGTGAAAGAGCATGAGCACAGGTGGAAATAAGAGACATCCTGAGGCCTGGGCTCAGAATCAGCACATGGCTGTCTTCACTTCATCCAAACACAGTCGAAGTAGTGGGAAATGTAGTCTGTGTTTAGTGAGAACTTCCAGTTAAAACAAAAGATAAAGATTCAGGGAGACATGAAGAATTGGGACCAATGCTGCAATCCACCACATAACCCCGTATGCTTTAGGAATCTTCCTTCTCAACTTGGGGGATGTCAGTTGTTGTCAGTAGCTGACATTAGGAGACGTGAAGCTCTAAGGTTGTCTGCACCCACATTCGCCAGTGTGAGGAAGAAGCTGGTCTGCAGTGATGTGTGGGGAGAGATGTGGAGACAAAAGACAGAGTCCCAGGAAGCCCGTGGCACTAGGCCCAGTTGATCTCAAGCTTTGGCTGTGTTCCCACCTTTCCTGTCATTTGGGTATTCAGGCCTGCTTTTGAGGGCGTCACCCCAAACTTTTCATTTAGGATTATTTCCTGTCAAATGTTACCCAAAGAGTCCCAAGCAATATAAGACCCTGTAAGTAAAAAACAAAACAAAACAAGAACAAAAAAGAAACCAGACTGCAGTCATTCACGTTAACATAATTTGTTCAACTCATGTTTTTTGCATCTACTATTTGCAATGGGTTATGTTACAAACTGAGGATCAAAACGAATGGTTAAGATCTACTCTCTGTCCTCAGGGCACACAACACATACACAGCTTGCGATTCTGCGGAATGAGTGCCATTGGCTCCTAAAGAAAAACCCAGGAGAGGGTGGGATTGAACTCTGACTTGGGAATGCCTCACAGAGGAACCCATGTGTGCTGCCAAGTGCAAGAAGATTAGGAGGGTTTCTACAATGGGAGAGGAGATGGGAGGTGGGTGGGTGGTAGTGAGAGGCTAGTGAGGGGCAGTGGTGGCAAGGGCAATGAACAGTCAGAGAAGCATGAAACTACATGGTATCTGATGAGGGGATGGGAATCACATGGTGACTGATAAGAAATTTCAAAGTGAAAAAAGTTAGAAGAATTTGTCAGTGTGCCTGTAAGAATTATGCGTGGGAGTTTAGATGGCAGAATTGTTTTGCCGTACTTAGCAGACATGATGTCCCTAAAGTGCCGAAGATCATGGAAAGTGCCCCTTGAGAGTGTCCTACTCCTTTTTCCTGGCATTGCACTCGCAAAGCAGCATTTTCCTCATAATTTGGTTTCCCGCAGAGGCTGTCCTCTAGGGAAGAGAATGTGCTAACCAGGCAATACACTTGGCACTTACATTTCTTAGCATAAGTTTTAAGATTGACAACCTAGTTTATAAAACAAACTCTTGAGAGTCTAGTGTGTTACCAGGATTGTATTTTACAGAAACCCAACATAAGTTAAATAAGAAGCGTTCCGTAGAAAGTTGTCAGTTTGGCTTATAAAGAAGGAACTTCAGCACCAGAGCTGCACCAGGGCCTTTAGGACATGGAACCTGGAACTTTGTGTTCTGCTCTCATCATCGTTTGGGGGATTTTTCTACAGTGGTAGCTTGAGGACACATATTTATAGCTCACAAGCAAGAAGAAAGTGAAATTATTTTGCTAGTTCCAGCTGAGAAAATCCTAAATAATGCATCCCATTTTTGGGTTTTGGATAATATATTTGTGAGGGATACCAAAGGGATGAGGTACAGTGATTGGTTCAGTTCAGTATCATGTGATCAAAGATGGGTGAGAAAACTATTCCCAAGTTTGGGGAGTGGAGGGAGGGTGTTTCCTTGGACAGGTAAAATGCGTGTCACCACCTTTGTTTATCCCGAACCAATTATGCTTTATGTCCAGTGCTCCCTGGGCTGATAGAGGAGACTGAGCTGAACCTACAATGTGGAGGACTAGGCCCCACCCACCCAAGGATGGAGCAGCCAAGCAGTTTTCACCCTGGCACTGCATTTTCTCAAGTCATGATTTGAGAAGATGCAACTTGAATAAGCTTTTGGACAGGCTGTAAATGAACTCCGCAAAGGTTAACTCTGCGGGTGGGATTTTACATTTATGCTGGGGTGGGAAAATCTGACTGAGCACCAAATGAAAACAGAATGGGTATCTTTACCTCCTTTGCTCCCCTGGGGAGACACTCGTGTGCCCTGCAAAACTAACACAGGAGATCTGGAATCAGTAGCGTTCCAGATGCTCAGGGGAAAGGTGGAAAGAGGAATAGTATGCCCAGACTATATCCAGCCATTCTCCAGATCTCAGTCCAGGCAACTGCGACTGTTCTTCTCTTACCCACACTCCAGCCCAAGAAGTCCAGCATTGCATTCAAAATAGCACAGGAAGCTTCAGTACTCAAAAATGCAAAGGTCAACAATTTTTCATGATTTCTTTTAGCCGTATTTAAACCAAGAACTACATAGGAAGATCTAAAGCAGCCTATTCATATAGTACTTGCTAAATTGAGAATATTTAAAAACCTGACTAATAATGCAAAGTTTTGAAAGTGAAGCATGAAATGTAAAAAAAAAAGCAGTAGACATCGGAAGACCAAAATCCCTGTCGCTTATTCGGGGTGCACTCCTATTTGATATTTCCTCATCTGTGAAAAGAGCCTGTTGGACAAGTTAATCTCTAGGAATCTTTTCACATCGAAAGATCTACAATTTCATAGAATCTCAACCTTTCACAGGATTGATGCTTTGGTGTGTTCTCAGGGGGCTTCGCTGTTAGGATAGTGGCAACACTGGTGTGGGAACAGTGTCTATATACTTAACTATCCCCCATAATTTTATACAGCTTAGAAAAACATTCAGAGCTTGGCACTTGGAACCACACAGATCTACGTTGAAATCACTCCTCCTCCACGTTACCTAGTGTGAGGGACATTGTGAACAAGGTATCACTCGGCCTTGGCTCCTGCCTTTCTGTTATAGGACACTCAGCAAGGGCTCCTTGACTTTGAGTCTGGGAGAAATAGCGAGGTGAGCATGGTCTGGCCTTAGACATCCAAGACGAAATGTGTAGGAGGCAGAGAGGGACGTGAGAATGGAGTACGAGAGAGAGAATTTTAAGTTGGGGGAAAAAAGTTATCTTTTTTGTTATATCAGCAATAAGGGCCAGGAAATAAAATGTGTTGATTAGGTCTGACATGTAGATTAACAATGGCCTCAAAAGTGGTGTTTCATAAGGACCAGGAGAGGGAGGTCCTAGGAGCACAAGTATAGTCTAACGCTCTGTTGACACAGATAAAGCAGGGCAGACAGCTGAATGAGGCTCCTTGTCTTTCTCGAAACCGCCACCTGGTGGGAGGAGAGCAGTTCCACTCACCGTCATCCTTACTTTATTGTGGTTGTCTGATTCTCCCTATGTGCATTATATTGTTGTCTTCGGTTAATTAAAGAAAAAATTCTTCCAGGTACCCTGTCTTCCTGAATATGGGGCAGGGCCTGTGGTCTGCAGTCAACTAGGACTGGACTTAAATCCTAAATGGGCACTGATATTTAGTGTATACAGAACTGAGGTAGGAGTGAGATGGTCAGTGTGCACCTTTTCTATTGTTATAATTGTTAATCAATGTGACTATACTGCATATTTTTAAAAATTTAAATTCAAAAGAAATTTGGGATGTTTATATGTTAAGGCAACATTAGCTTCTTCTGCAAATCACAAAACTCAAAAGCTTAATACAATATTTGTTTACTTCTCCCTCACATAAAGTCCAAAAGCTCATGGTTTTAGGGACCTGTGCTCCTTTTAGAATAGGTCTCCTTCCTCCTATGTATTCAGAGTCCTCTGCATCCAGCTGGTGGGGCGGGAGTGGGGAGGAGGCATAGGCCTAGAAGTAGGGTAGTCACTTCTACCCACATTGCTTTGACCAGAATGTAGCCATGTGTCTAACGGCAAAGGGAGCGGGAAACAACCTAGCTGTGCACCCTGGAGGACGAAATGAAGTTGGTAAACAGGTCGTGTTTCTGCCACTAACGACCTAGCAAAATAGAATTCGGATGAATTTCATTTCTTTGTTGAATATTTAAAATTACATATATTACTAAAGCATTCTTTTGAATGTTTAGCATTAAGTAACTCTTCTAGCAAGATAGATTGTTGATGTTGATGAGATGTGGACATTCACTAATCTCATCCCATCATCAAATGCCTTAGTTTTAGTTTAAAGGCAGCCATTGAAAGATCTGTTATCACGACAGATCTTGAGGGTCCACAGAACATTAGGACTCTGTTCAGGACCCTCTATTTATTACTCTTCAAGTAAAATTGAAGGTTACCGTTCTATTTATGAACCTCAGGAAGTAAAATAAAGAGTATCATATGCTTCAAAATGCCCTAAAGGTGGACACTGGTAATACCAGTGGGGGGTCCAGGATTGAAATCATATTTATTTACTAGTGTAAAGAAATAGAGAATAAACAAATAATATTACTAGGAGTCTCCAATGGAAAACTGCATTGTTTAGAGACACCTTTCCAGGGTTATTTGATTATAGCTTTTATTGCCTTTGAGCTATTTTACAATTGATGGCAAAGCAAATCATACCTGTCTATGCACATGCAAATGGATTCCCTCTTGTGAGTCCATTTGGAAATTCATTTCAATATTCCCAATCTGTAAATGTATCTTTTCTTTGGATTCTTCTTTGAACTGGTTGTAACATCTGCCTGGCTCCTTTGTTAAAAATGCATTAAGTAGCCCTGACCAGGTAGCTCAGTTGGTTAGAACTTCTTCCCAATACACCAAGGTTGCAGATTCAGTCCCTGGTCAGGATATATACAAGAAGCAACCAATGAGTGCGTAGATAAGGGGAACAACAAATCAATGTTTCTCTCTCTCTCTCAAATCAATTTTTTAAAAACCCAATGCATCAAATAAAATCTTTAATGTATGTCCATTTTTACCTGCATAAGAGTGATAATTTTGCCCTATTTTAAAATGTGTCTTTTGGTGCTAGTAATTATCGAGAACTGAGGATCTGTTGATGTTGTTCAGTTCTGGGCATTCACTAATCTCATCCGCTCATCAACTGCTCTAGTCTTAGGTTAAAGGCAGTCATTGAAAGATCTGTTATTAGGGCAAAGAGCTTGTGGCTCTTTTCAAGCTTTGTTTTTGTTCTTTGGTTTATTTATTTGTTTTGTTTTTCCTTTATGTTATGGCTGTCATCACTGCCAGAAAAGCTGTGGTGTAGTATAGCATAAAAATCAGGCAATGAAACAATTTTGCTATCTTCCATTTCCATTCCCACCCCAACTGTTAGGACATTATGCCAGCATAATATCAAAAGAATGCCTGTTCTGCTGACATTTCAAACTCCCACAGAAAATGCTGTGAATCTTCTGAGAAGACCTTATTTGCAAGATTTGTTCAACAGAAAGGTTGAATAAGCATCTTGGATTAAACCCTAAAAGCAGCAGGCCCTTGGTTACTTTTCCTGATTAACCTGGGAACTCTTTGAAACTCTCTTTCTTATCATAATACATTTTTTGAAACCATCAGTTTTCATAATGAGAAACACTTTAGTAAACACTTCTTTATGCATTTCCTCCTAATTAGCAAAACCTTTATTATTTTGCACAAAAATTTCCATATTTAAAGTTTATCTGCAAAGAGTATTTAGTGTGAAGTATTATAGAATTAGATAGCTAATGGAAAATATATTTTCCTACTGATAACATATCAAAATCTGTTAGTCTATTCATTAATTTCTAGCTGCTTAGCCTCCAGGAAGCTCAGAGACAAATTCGTGGCTCGACTTTGATAACTCAGTAGAACCTGCCTGTTTGCATTCTACCTCTCTCCAGTCTTTGTCAGCATAGGCAGTTAGCTATTAACAAAAGAGAAGGGAGCAAACTAAGCCTGATTAAGTGGGGAAACAGCAGTTTCACAGTCACCAAGGGGAGTAACTGGCATGATTCCAGACAACATCCTGAGGAGGCAGGAAAGAGCCTTACAGCCACCTTGAGGGGCTAGGGGTGGGGTTCACCAGCATTTTTCAGCTGGATTAGTGGGGGGATGGAGTAAATGAAGAGGGGGAATTTCTTTTGCCGAGTGCTCATGCAGTAGGAAGCAAATGGTGACCATAAAAGGGGTGGGCAGAGCCTGGGAGGGTCTGGGAAAAGGATCAGGTTGAGGAAGGGCAAAGCCCCGGGAAAATCCAGGAAAGAAACTGGATGGTTTGAAAGAAAGCCTGCTCTTTCCTGACCCCAAGGAAATATATGGACAAAGAACCCAGTGTGCACCCTCCCTAGAGCGTGCCCTGTCTTCCCTCGGACACATACTTTCTGCCTTCTTTTCTCCTAAACTCTAAAGGTCCCCTTGAGACTTGCAACTAGGGGAGCAGCAAACAGCTGCAGAAGGCTCCTTTTGCCTCTGCAACTTCCTTTCCTGAGTCCACACAGCAGTTGCCGTATAGCCTGCCTGCTCTCTGTCTCTCTGAGAGTATACTATGGTTTTCACTCTAACAAATCTTGCCACTATCGCTTAAACTCATAAATAAGTGTCCCTGAAATCCTTTTCCCATGATACCACTATAGATCCCATTTCCTCCAGTAACATCTTGACCTTGGTTCCTAATTTATATTTTACCTGTTCCTGATTTTATTTATTTATGCTTATTTTCTTCTATTTTATTGTTTAGATTTTGTAAATCATTTCCAGTTCTTTAGGGAATAGTCCAGATATAAAGAAAGAAATTTATACACATACATTATACATACTTCTGTATTTAATCTTATAAAAGAAATTCCTGGGAAAATTACAATTTCTTTTGTCATTATTCTTTCCTGGTATACTTCACTCAGAGATAATGAAGCACTTAGTTATCTTATTTAACCTGTTCATATGCCTTGTAACCTTTTTAAAATTGATTTTAAAGAGAGAGGAAGGGAGAGTGAGAGAGAGGAAGATCAGTTTGTTGTTCCACTTATTTATGCATTTATTGGTTGTTTCTTTTATGTGCCCCAACCAGAGATCAAACCCACAGCCTTGGGATATTTGGATGACACTCTAACCAACTCAGCTACCCAGCCAGGACCTCCTCAGTAACTGTTGAATACACTTTAAGAATGAATAAACAAAGTCATAGTAAGGTCAAGTTGGTGTATCTCAGTTCCTCTAATGATTTACATACTGTAAATGATACTGAATTTTCAGTTTCTATAAATATTTCTCAGCTATATCATTATTTATTATAAAAGTACTTTCTCATCACAAGAATCTCATCAGTTTTTCAATAGACATATCACGAACTAAAAAAGGCCTGCCATTATGCTTTGATTGCAACTTGATCAGGCTTGTTCCAGGTATTTGAGCTGCATCTAAATCACCCTGGGAGCCCAGTGCTTCTCAGATCCTTACAGAGGTGAATCTCCATAGAAGGAACTGAAGTATTGCCTTGAGGATAGAAAACAAAAGGCTTGGTTAGCTGCCTTGCCTCTGCAGTGGGGAAAGCCCACTTGATGGTTACAAGCACACTGGACTTGGAGAACCAAATCTAGGTTCAAGTCCTGGTTTTGTAACTCTAAAGTATAATTTCCTGTATCTATAAAATATGGCTAATACATGCCCCTTACCTTTCCAGTGGTTGTGAGCAATCGATGTGAACATGGTTGGCATGGCAGTAGGCATTAACTCTGTGCATGTGAACCCCAGGGCTTTTAGCATCTTTCTTTTCTCATGACCAGCCACTGTGCTCAGACAAGTTTAGCAACAGCAGTTTCAGGCTGTGTGTTATACCTCATCCCAGGGGACTTCCTAGCCCTATCCTCGAACATATTTATTTTGTTTTAATTACCTATGAGGAGACTCATTTATGAATTTATTTGCCCATTTGTGGCAGACAGCATTTTCCAAAGATGGCCACATCAATTTCCCCATCCTATGAACTCTTCAGCAATGTGAAAGTAAAGAAGGAAAATTTGGTTTGTGAAAGGACTTTCAATATGGACACCAATTTTTCAACTTATCCTTTTGTTTGTCATCTAGAAGCTGAGGATGGGTAGGAAGGATGCTCTATTATTATTATTATAAAGTGAGAAATGGAAACCTGAAAATTCCTCTCCAGGAGCATTAGTTGGGGAAAAAGAATATAAGGAAGTATGAATCTGAAAATTGATTCTCTTAGGGGCTGTGTTCCTGAGCTTGAAGGCTATCACTCTTCATAACCATTCCTTTGTGGTATGATAATTTGAAAAACTTGTTTTATAAGGTATTACTAGAAGTTAAAAAAAATCAAAGTGGGACTGGGCCCCATGATGAAAAAATTGTTTAGGTAACTTTGATTTAACAGAGATTCTTCTTTGTATTTCTCAGACTGCACTGTGACGCTCCAGGGGGTGAGGGATACAGAAGGCGACATTCCCCAAACTGATCTGGATGGGAAACCTTTTATTTTCATAGAGCCTGATATTAGAAAATTGTTCAACTAAACATGCTTTTGGACGTACTGACTGTATTAGCCATCTATTTTTGTGTAACGAGGTACCACAAATTTAGCTTAGAACAACACACATTTATTATCTCACAGTTTCTGTGGGTCCGGAGTCTGGGTATACTCTGCTTCATTTTCTGCAAGGATGCATTCAGGGTGTTCTCCAGGGATGAGTCTCATCTGCCTGTTTGACTGGGAAAAGGTTCATTCCAAGCAGGTTGTTGGTAAAATTCATTTCCTTGTAGGATGGGGGGAGGGGACATTTTCTCACTGGCGGTTCCTTGTCACTTTTGGGTCTCCTTTCATCAAAACCAAAAGTGAGCAGAGCCTCTTCACAAGATGTATGTTACCATCTTATGTAACGCAATCATGTAAGTGTCATCCTGTTCATCCATCATCTTTGTTGAAATCAGTTGATTAGAAGCAAGTCATAGGTCTCACCTGCACTCAAAGGGAGAGAATTACAGAAAGGCATAGAAACCAAGAGTTAGGAATCACAGAGGTAAAACTGCAAAACTCTTCTTAGAAATGACTTTGTCTAACACCCACACTAAGAGGCTTGACTATTACAGCATGACTTTTATCAGCTCAGGGCTGTGTCCCTAAAAGGATAATCCCAGCCCCTTAAAATGGCTGCCAGAGAAAGCTCAAAAGAACTTACTGTTTTCTCTACTAAAATCTGTCTTGAGTCCCTAATCTCCCTTTTCTTAGAGCATTAACTTTAGAAAACTTGCAATTGTAAATCCTTTCTCTGTCCCTTTGAGATATATCTTCTACAACACAGGAATGTCTTTGTCAGGACCTGGGAGCCATTCCTTTAAACATGATCATCATGAAAGACGGGGTCCTTGTCTCCCAATCTCTGTGGGAGGGCAGGAGCCCCACTTCAATCAATAAGCACCAGTTAGCAGACATAGATGGCCTAATCACAATGACCAGATTCCCCTCACAACATCCTTTAGTACTTTTCCATTAGTACACCCAGCATTTAAAAGGCATCCTATTTGGATTTTTTAGGGAGTTGAACTCGGTCTATACTGGAGTGTCTATCCCCTACTGAATAGCCTGAATGAAATCTGTCTTGCCACCTTTGACAAATGTCCAACTCGTTTTTCTTTGACAGGAGCAACCTTAAGAGTTTATTTTACACCATTACCTAGAGGTTTTGGTATCATTTTGCTTTCCATTCTCACACATCTACCTTAGCAAAGCTGAGCTTCAGTGAGCATTTGTGGATTATGGTGTTTGTAGAGTAGCTTGGGTATTTCTCCTCGTGTATAATAGACACATTCCTAATGGGTAGTAATTGTTTTAAAATGAATTAATACAAATTAAAGCACTAGGGGATGTTGGTATTGATAAGAACCACAGGCAGAGAAGTACAGTCTGGGTTGTAGGTCTGGCTCTGTAACATAGACTAGCCTGGATGGTTAGTAGGTGGAAAGTAATTCTCTTCGTGGAAATACCTTCAGGTGTATAAGAAAGGAAAAAAAAATAGCCTCAGCCTTGCTGGAAGAGAGAAACTGAGGTGGAGTGGGTAGTAATGGTGTGTTACCCAAGTCTAGCCCAGTAGTAGTTCACTCTTTCCCCCTGAGGAATATGAAGAATCCTGAGCAAGAAAATATCCCACTCATCCAGCTCAAACCTGAGTTAGAAGAACTGACGAAATACAGAGAGGGTCTGGAATTGGGGCTCTGTAGGAAATATGTTTGCCAAGCAAAGGCACACGTGGTTCTGGGATATTATTGGAGCCCTTCTGTTAAAGAACCTTTCCAAGGCTCTATTGGATCTAGAAGTGGTGGCCGCACGTGTGTTCCCTCTGGCCTCCTCCACTCATAGTCAGCCAAAGAGCAGGGTCCTGCTTCTTATGGTTTCCTGTGAGGAGTGGGTCACTGTCTATCAGACATCTCTCCTTTGACCTTGTAGGGCCAGTACCTCTGTGTCCCTCCAGGCCTGTACCTCCAGCCCAGTCCCTTGAAGGGTACAAGTGATTTGTGGATCATGATGCACTAAACCAGGAGGAAAAGACATTAACCAGGTGTTGAATGACTGCAGAACAGGAGGTTTTGTAGGTGGTGGTGTTTTGTTTTGTTTTTCAAGGGAAGCTCAGAGCTCCTTTTATGTTTTATGATATAAACTATGGACACCAAGAGCTGAGACATTTTGTCTGTTCAGTGAACTGCAGAAAATGCAAACCTTTACAAGTCAGAGGAATATATCTCCCCTGTGTGTGCTTAGAATATTTAAAGACCAGTATGTGTCTAACTTTTTGTTCTCAAAGTTTTGGAAATAACATTCCACTAGATTTTATCTTCTAAAAAATTAACTGGTTCTGATTTTGAAAGAGTGTATTAAATCAACAGTTATTTCCCTAGTTTTGTATTATCTTTAGTATTTCAAACTACATCATTTTTTACATTGCAATACTCTTCTATAGAATCCTTGGAAATAGGATTCTTAGGGATAATATTTACTCCCTACCCTCAGCTGATTGGATACAAAGCCACAATTGCTCTAAAATTAAATTCTGTATAGATTTTTGCCTTTCATATTTCACTTTCCCTCCTGATATTTAGACCTACTTTTCAATAAAACTACTTTCATATGGAACACTTCATTTATATTTTTATTTCATTAGTGGTTTGGTTGTAGATTCTTCCCTTCAACGTCATTCTGTTCGTATTAAGAAGCTTCAGGTCTCTGTGAGTGTTGGTCATCAAGTTGTAGGTTCTGGCCTAGGACCTTGCAGGTAAATTACTTTTCTCATTCAGGGCCTGTGTAGACAAGTCATAGTCTTCATGCTTTGAGTTTCCATCACTATATGTAGCTTCCCTGAGCCACTTGGCTAAAATTAGTAGCTCTCATTTTTATATTCTTACTAGATTATAACAACTTTAAGCTTATTTGGGAATAAATGTTTCAATTAATTTTTTTTCAATCTTCACCCAAGGATATTTTTTCATTGATTTGTAAAGGGGGGGAAAGAAAGAGAGAGAGAGGCAATGATATGAGAGAGACACACTGGTTGCCTCCCACACTTGCCTCAACTAGGGACAGGGAACCTGCAACTGGAGTATATGCCCTTGACCAGGAATTGAACCCGAGACCCTTTGGTCCAGGGGCCGACACTCTAACCACTGAGCCAAACTTGCCAGAGCTTTCAATTAAATTTTAAAGGATGAAATAGAGAAGATATTCCATGAATTTGAAACTTTTTGAGAAAAAGGTGTTATTTAATATCTATCATGTACCAGGACACTGTCATGTTCACTGTTTATTTAATCTCCATGTAGCAGGTGAGTCTCAGTGAGCCTGGCCTGAGAGCAGTGTCTCCTGCCAGTGGCCTTGACTGTCACTGCCCTGTAGCCCACTGCCCTCTGCCCACAGCTGATTGGATGTGGGGCAGCTTGTGACTCAAGAACTGTGCCAGATCACCACATGCGAGACTTTAGAATTCATTCGAAGTTCCTGGAGTTAGGGGCCTGTTGTGGTAAATTTAAAACCTCTGCTGAGTAATAATCAGAGAGAGAGGATTTTCACAAGGGGGGGAAAGGAACCTGTTAAGAAGAACAGGTGGAAGACTACAGAAAAGAATGCTGACCATTAGCTACTTCATTCTTGAAGACTTTCTAGTTCCCCATTCCGGCCTGTCTGGGGCTTTCTGACACTTGGATTCTGTGAGACATCCCTGTGCTCACACATAAGATTGCCTTTTACATAAATAGGCTTGAGTGGATTTTTATTCTTTACAAACTAACTGTATCTGACTAAGAAATTTTACAACATTCCTGAGAAAATCATATTTAAAATTAGGGCTGACTTTTCTTTTAAAAATAGTAGACTGAACTCGTGTTTCTCTCTGCTGCTTCTCTAAGAACCAGTAAAATTGAAGTAAAAAAATAAGAGGTTTTTCATCACAGGGACAAGGGGAAAATGAAGCGAAATTTTGAAGCAGTGGGAAAAGAGAGTATGTTGCGTGATAACCATCTCAGCTAAGCAGGAACATGAGGCCCAGGTGCCCGCACAGGGTGGTGACAATCAGACTACTGCGTGTCTCAAACCCCATTAAAAACTCAGGAACTGGCACCACCAGGCATAATGGGAGGGTGGAGTGAAGGGTGATGCTGAAAAAACACGAATGGGGAACAGACATCTGGGTGCACTTCCCCAACCTGCCCAGTGAGGCAAGTGTCCCTCCAATTAAAAAAAGGAAGTTCATTCCCTGCCAAAAGTAAATCAGAGTCTCCAGACAAGGGACAGCAGCATCTCCTGAGGAACAGGGGAGGCTCCCTCCTGACCATGAGGTTGAGCGAGTTTCCATGTGGGCCCGTGAGACTGTAGCCCCACTAGAGCCCTGGCTCCCTCACCCCTGGCACACTGTCTGTCCTGAGACACATAGATCCAGGGTGGATTCTTCCTGGAGGAAATGAACAGCCTCACATAAAAAACAAAAAAAACAAAAAACAGAGGTACTGACATTTGGAGGAGTCTCCTATTGAAGCCTCCTGGGGTGAAGCTCACCAGCCTGGAAGCTGCCCCAGGTACGTAGTGCCCACTCTTCAAGTATGAGTGGGCAAAGATGTCCAGACATGTGAGGAAAGCCTTCAGTATAAAAGGGGAGGAAGAGAGGGGGAAAGATATTTAGGGGAACAGAAGGGGGAAAATGGACAATTCAAAATAACTGAAAGCTTCATGAGGGGAGTTTGGAGACATCAACTTTGTGAGAGAATGGCCTCAAAAGGGTATAAAGCTAGGTGGCTAGAATAAGAATCTAACAAGAAGATGCTACTAGTTCCAGAAAGCAGGTCCTAGAAGGAGATTTACTGATAGAAAAAGAAAATGTGATTATTGTAATGGAGGAACAACTGACTGCCTCGGTCATAGAGAAAGGACATTCAAAACGACTTTGCAAACAAACAACCTCATAGAAAAAAATGGGCAGAATATTTGAATGGGTACTTTAGCAACGATTATATACAGATGGCAAATAAGCACATAAAAAAGTGTTCAACATCATTAGTCATTAGGGAATTGCAAATTAAAACCACAATGAGATGCCCATTTGAATGTCTAAAGACAAAGTAAAACAAAACAAAAAATACCAAGTACTAGTGAGAATGTGAAGATGTGAACCAACTACAGCCATCACATTGCTGGTGGGAATGTAAAATTCTGCAGTCCCTTTGGCAAACATTTTAGCAGCATCTTACAAAGCTAAATACACACTTAGCATTTGACCCAGCAATCCCTCTCCATGGCATTTACCCAAGAGAAAAGAAAGTTATGTCCTCACAAAGGTCTGTACATAGCAACTTTATTTATAGTCACCCAAACCTAGAAACCACTCAGATGTCTCTCAGGGTGAATGGTAAACACCCCGTGGCGCACATACAGTGAGCACCACTCAGCAGTGAAAAGGGGTGAAGTCCTGGTACGTGAAACACCGTGGATGAACTTTTAAGTGAAAGAAGCCCCACCTAAAAAGCTGTATCATTCCATTTATATGATATTCTGAAAAAGGCAAAACTATAGGGACAGGAAACGGATTAGTGGTTGCCAGAGGTTGGGGGTGGGGAGAGACAATGACAGTTGGCTATAAAAGGTCTCAAGGGAATTTGGAAGTGTGATGGAACTGTCCCCTATGTTAATTGTGGTAGTGGCTACATGACTGCATGGTTTGTCAAAACACACAGAACTGCACATTAAAAGTGTGAGTTTCACTATATGTGAATCATAACTTTTAAAAATGAAGGAGCAGTCAGTGAGGTTTCTGGCTTGACTGACAGTTGGAGAGTGACATTGGTTCATAGGAAAGCTTAGCTGGGCAGCCGACAAGCCCAAAAGGAGACGGTATTATTCTGCCTTGGGAAATGGAACCTGAGACAGCAGAAATACAGAGAATTTATATGGGTCAAGGTTGCGGGGCTTTTAATTGCTGATTGGTATTCTGTTTTATATCAGAATTTATCAGTTTACCTATTGAGGGACATTTGAGTTGTTTCCAGGTTTGGGAGATTAAGTCTCTTGAATGGTACCCCTCTTACATGCAGTTTCGATTTCCAGTTTCAGTCATCTGCAGTCAACCATGGTTCGAATAAATTAAATGGAAAACTCCAGAAATAAAATTTAAATTGTGCGCCATTCTGAGTAGCACAGTGAAATCTCACAGTCCCACTCCTTCCCACCCAGGATGGGAATCATCCTTCGTCCAGCGTCTTCACGCCGCATACACAACCCACCTGTTAGTCACTTGGTAGCCTTCTGGATTATCAGATTGACTCTTATAGCAGATGTTCAAGTCACCCTTATTTTACCTAATAATGGCCCCAAAGCACAATAGTGGTGATGCTGGCAATTTGGATATGTCAAAGAGAAGCAGTAAAGTGCTTCCCTTAAGTGAAAAGGTGAAAGTTCTTGACTTTATCATATCCATCATCACAAGAAGGGTGAGTATAGTACAATAAGATATTTTGAGAGATAGACCATATTCACATAACTTTTATTATAGTATGTTGTTATAATTGTTCTGTTATATTGTTATTGTTGTTAATCTCTTACTGTGCCTAAGCAAACTTAATTATAGGTATGTTATGCCTAGGAAACAGTGGCATGCATACACACACACACACACACACGCACACACACACATATGTATATGGTTCAGTACTACCCATGGTTTCAGGCATCCACTGGGAGTCTTGGAACGCTATCTCCTGTGGATAAGGGGGGACTACCATACACACATTCCTGGGGCTATTGAAAGATCTGAGCATAAGCCAGGGATATATGTTTCTAAAATGCAAACCTGATCATGGTAGTCCCCTGCTTAAAATTCTTCACTGGTTCCTTATTGCCCACAGCAGGGACTCTGCACCGTGACTGCACATTAGAATCACCTAGCGCACGTTTCAAGCTGCCAGATGCTCAGCCCACACCCAGAGATTCTGATTTAATTGATCATTGGATGGATTTCAAGCATCAGTTTTTTAAAAAGCTCATATGATTTTGTTTTATTTTTTTGGCTTAAATCTTTTTAAAATCATTATTGAAATATAATGTACATACTATATAATTTATCCATTTAGAATGTACAATGTATTTGTTACATTAAATTATTAATTTTTAAAATTGTAAAATGAATATAACATGGAATTTGCCATTTTAAATTATATAATTCAGTGGCATTAATTACATTCAAAATACTGTACAGCCATCGCCACTATTTCCGCTTCCTGTTTGACTTTAACAAATATTCAGTTCTAAAACTAAATCCAAGTTCCTTAGCAAACCCCAAAGCTGTTCTGTCTTCCTAGACGCAGCTCCTATCACTTCCTGCCCAGCATTCTCTTGGATTCAGACATGCTGAATCATCTTTAACCTTTGAAAACTCTTTACCTGTGCATGTTGCTATTTTATCTCTCTGAAACAGTATTCTCACTACTTCTGGTAAAATCCCATGTCTTCAAAGCCAGACTCCAGTATTATCTTTATGGGGTGTTTTTTGTACCTCTGGGCTTATTTAGCTGCTCCCTTCCGTGATCTATGGCACCCTTTACCAACTTCTATTCAAGCACTTAATCATGACTCTTTTCTATGTCTATTTTTGTCTCTCCCATCAGGTATTCTCCCCCACACACACTCTATTTCTCTCTCTCTCTCTCTCATGGTGAACACTCAAATAGTTAAGTTCCAATATGAACATATAAATTCATGAGGCAGTTTTCTCCAAGAACTGCCAAGAAAGCTACCTGAGATGGTGATGTGAGAAGTAAACTTTTATTGGCTTAAGACCCTGAGATTTCAGGGATGTTTGTTTCCACAGCATAGCATAGCTGAGCCTGACTAATACACTCATGATGAATTCATTCACCATGTTTATCAGCTGCTCTCTTGTAATAGAATTAAAAGGAGAATGTGAAACTCCATGGGAAAGAGATTCTGGGTTTGAGGGAAGGCAGAAGGAGAGCTAGGATTTAGAGGAGTCTGGGAAAGGTGTGAAGGAGAGATCTTGAATAGCTGTTCCTCAGGAAAGATAGACCTGGGCTGGGATGAGGGCAGAAGGAACTCATAAATTGGGCACTGAAGACAAACATCCTACTGAAATCTTTTGCATAACTGTTCCTGTCTTCCAGAATTAGACATCATCAAATGTAAGTTTCAAACCCAAAATCAATACTTGCCAAAAATATATAGTCTAAAAAAAAAAATCAAAAAGAATCGTGATTCTGAACAGATGTTCCATTTGTTAATTTGATTTTTACTAACAAGATACATTTTTGAAAGCACTGCTGAATACACCACTTTTGTCCCTTGTTGATATAATCAGAAAGATGTCTTGGTTCAGCAGTACTCTGGAAGTTGAAACATGTTCTCTTTTATGATTGGCAGTTCTGATTAGTTCTATTTTTCTGCCTAAGATGCAAAAATGCAAACACAAACTGAGATTCTGTCATTTCTGCTTCTTACATCATCATCATTAAAAAAAAATTCAAAGCAAATATCTTCTTTTGAATCTCACTAAAAATGTGGCTTGAGGTGCACGAGGCAGAATATAATATGGTTCAGTCTTCCATTACCATGTTAGCCTACTGACTCTTTCACAATATTAAAATACAAAACAAAATGTGCATCTGTCATAGGAAAACATGTATACATTAAACATATCCAATCAGAAATGAAGTGCTGAAAGGAGAAAAGCAGGTGTTAAAAAGCATTGCAGTCTGGGATCTAAGGGAAAATGTATGCAAAGCAAGCATGGCAAAATCTTAATAATCTTGTTGAATCTCAGTTACAAGTCTGCGGGATTCTCTCTACTCTTGTGTGTCTGATGTTGATGACAAATAGTAGAGGGATCGTAAATGTACAGATAAATACTTTCAAACATCTGCACAAATCTAAGGACACAGCTCATTGTAGTAGGTTCCTTAATTACAGAATTTCATTATGTAAAAAATAAGGTCCAAAATAATGACATTTTGCAAATAATAGGTTTGAATCTGTCTCCTAGTTGTTGCACGTGTTATTTCATCGTGGAGCATAGAGTGACAGATTCCTGTATGGTTATTACCTCTTTCTGGTACTGTTTAATAAGTTGCCTTTCTCATTGCTCTGAAATATGAAAATCCTAAGAGTTCATATGTCTTTAAAAGCAACACTAATCTTGTATCACCGTTAGAACAAGACTCAGTATTAAAGATAATGGTTGAAACTGACATGAATCATGGAGAGCCACATTCTCTGTGCCTTATATATTGATAAAGAAGGTTATCATGTTCAGACTTACACATACAACATCAGATTCAGTTAATTATTGTTTTCTGGAAACTGTATCTATTGATTGATTATGGCTTGAAACACGCCACTATGAAAATAGTGACTTTTTTAACTCCACTGACAGTATCAATAAAGGTCAAGTATTATCTTATTTTCTAGAGTGAGGTATTTAGTATGCTGTAGGTGTAAATGAAAGACTAGACTAAGAGACAAAAGTGAACCTTTCAAACGTTAATGTGGTATTGTCTGCGCTATTGTGAGCCTCATGATATCAAGTGCGCACAAGAACACATAGGTGTCATGCTGGGAAACCAATGATCTAGCTCTCATCTTGACTGCAGGCAAAGAATATCTCATTAAAGCTATAAATTTCATGAGTCTGTTCCCAAATTTAAAACCCTTAAGGCAAATGGCTCTCATGGTTCAATAGTTTTAAACGGTTGTTCTTACTTGGCTTTGTAACAAGGAAATTAATAGTTCTGAAACAAATCAGAATTATGCCATACTTGCATGTGTTTTCATGCTGTTGTCGTTAGCACTTAACTTCCTCTGTAGATGACAAAACCATGGACTTCACATTGAATTCACCATGGGGAGACATTTATTACCTGCTATGATTGCTCAGGATAGTCGGGTGGAAATGAAATGTGCTCATTCACGGCTATGTAAAAATTGTTTTCTTGAGGTAATATGAAATGGAGTAGGTTTCTAATCAACCTTCACTATTCAGAGTGAATCCTTTTTAGCCCACTATCAAGAGAAATAAGTTGCTTATATGGTGTTAGCACCCAACCAAAGAAATGTGCAGGCCTCAGGGACCCAAGGCATTGAGGCAATGTCAAAGCAATTAATTCAACTTATTTTTAATTTCTCAATGGACATCAGAATAAATGTTACATAGCCATGTGAGAGGTGCATTTGTAGAAAACATTCTCCTTTTTTGGGGGGGGTATACATTCAATTTAAAGAGCAACTGTTTGCTGCATCTGGGAAAAACAAGACAAATTACTGTGGATGTAGGACAGTGCAGATATGTCACGTGCCCGCAACTGTTAAAGCTTAGTGGAAAGGCATTAGTGATTGTTTTACAGAAAGAACATATACAAAATGAGTAATAAGAATATAATGATTACTTTCCAAAAAATAAATTAAACAAGCAAAATGACCTAGACTCACCTCATTTTATCTGGATGATCAGAAAGTTACAAATGAAAACTATTATACCTCAGGGAGAGCATGTGCTATTTGTCGTGTGTGGGAATGAAACTCAAAGCAGTTCATAAACCCTTTAAGTTGGAACAACGGGGCACACATCTTGCGTTTCTCCTCCCTCAAGCTTTCTAATCCAAAGGGAAAGGGATGGAAATTGTCCAGAAGATACAGTTTTGATTTAAAAATTTTTAATTGGGTTTAAATGTATTTTCAACTGCAAAGGCCATTAAAAAATCATTAAAACAGAACATGCAATCATTAAAAAGCTTTAACTTCATTAAATGTTTTCAATAAGACATCACACTATTTTTTTGAATGTTGCATTTTTTGTATGTTAATTTCTTTTAAAACTTTCATTAGCATATTTTGCAGTGGTGATAATGTTTAACTTTTACACTGTTGTCGTTACAAATGCTATTGCAAAATGCATCCAATTTCCCTAAAAGAAAATCAGAGATTAAACACTAATTCTGTGAAGCACACTACTTAGTGTGACAAGTGGATTCCAAAAAGAATAACCATTATGAAGTATATGACTTCCACTTAAAAAGAAAGAAAAAAAAGCATCTAGTTTTTGGCTACTATGAATAAAGTTGTTAAAAATATTTATGTATAAATCTTTATGTGGGCTTACTGGGTTATATATTAAGGGTATGTTTAATTTCATATGAAACTTCCAAAGTCTTTTCCAAAGTGGTATACCATTTGGTACTTGTAATAATCAGGTGGGCAAGACGGCAGTTTCATTTAGCAGTAAGTCAGCTTCTTTTCATGGCCACATCACTGCTTTTCTAGTAGGCTCAGGAACAAAATGGCCATTCTGCGGGGAGAAAGGTTACGTGTGGCCTTAACGTTAGTGTTTACTCCTAAAGATTTGGTTACCACTGCTGAATGCCTAACTTGCCAACTGCAGCAGCCTGTCCTCAACCTCTCACGTGTATCTCTTAGTTTTCTGTTGCAGCATAAGCATTACCACAAAATTAGCAGCTGATAACAATACATACTAATCATTTCACAATTTCCATGGGTTTATACTTTGGAAAAGGCTTAGCTGAGTCCTTTGTATGAATTATTATCAGCCTTTAAGTTATTGCCTAGGATTCATTTTGTCCAGCAGAAATGGAAGCCACATATGCAATTTCAAATTTTCTATGAACCATAATAAAAAGTGAAGATAGTTAAAATTTATGTTAATAATATATTCTATTTAACTAAATCTACTCAAATATGATCATTTCAGCATGTAATCAGAATAAAAATTATTAATGAGCTCTTTTACCTTTTTTCATGCTAAGTCACCAAAGTCTGACATGTATTTTATAGTTACAGCACATCTCAATTGAGACTAGTCGTATTTTAAGTGCCTAATAGCCACCTGTGGCTAGTGGCTGCTGGACTGGACAACACATTTATAGACATTTTAGTGTATGCACAGTGGCAACTCATTGTGGTTTTAATTTGCATTTTTCTTATAACTAAATGATACTGAGCATGTTTACATGTACTTACTAACCATTTGTATACCTTCTTTTGTATGTCTCTGTTCAAATGTCCAGCAACAGGTAAATAGCTATACAAACTGTGGTGTATTTATACAATGAAACAGTACTCAGAAATAAAAAGGAATAAACTACTGATTCATGCAGTTACATGGATGAAACTCAAAATATGCTGAATGAAGAAAGCCAAACTCAAAAGAATATATACAAAATGATCCCTTTGTATAAAATTTTAGAACAGGCAAAACTCGTAAGAAAGAAAGCAGATTAGTGGCTGTAGTAGGTATATGTTAGTGATTACAGAATTTCACAAGAAACCTTTGGGGGGGGGGGTTAGGGAAATGCTTTATATCTAGATTGGAGTGGTGATTACATAGATATATGCAAGATTTATTGAACCGCACATGTAAAATGGGTGTGTTTCTTTATATGTAAATTATACTCCAATAAAAATGATTTAAAGTAAAAGCAGTACATGTTAGTAGTACCTGTTATAATCTGTAAGCCAACTGCAAAATAAAACTGTGAGGCCCCTTATTTAGAAATTAAGCATTTTTTAAAATTTCATGACAGTGACTGCAGAGGAAGTTTGTCTGTTACTGAATCCCCGATGGGCAGTGTATGCATAAAGTAGGTTCCAAGAAAGTTCTGTTGAATGAATTTAAGAATTTGGGCATCTTAGTGCCCAGCACTTTGCATTGGAGAACAAATAACACCTCTTCCTCTCTCTCTGCTGTTTGTTCCATAGACCTGAGGAAGAGAATTCTGAATTGAAAAAATTTTTAATGGTGTTCATCAGTATGATAGAGAAAAATACTGGTTAAAAGTTGTTTTACTTTTAAATTCTTTGAAGGTGTGAAAAGATATGGTAACATGAAGACAATAGACTTTGGTTGAGTGTGTGGAAGCTCTACAGAAACCATGAGGTGGAGGGGAATTTTGTCCTTTAGATATTTTATATTGTGAGTTACAGACCGACTTCTGTTGGCAGTGTTACACCTAGTATGGGCCAGAAAATGGAGTAAGTAATGAGGATATGGAGATAAAACAGGGACATATAATTGTGCAATGGTTTACCTTCTTTAGAAATGAATGTTTAGATTATATTCTAATTATAAACTTTTCTAAAGACCTAAATATATATTGCCATAGACTTTTCATTGGGACTTCTCTCTAGTACTCCTTAACATAACTCAGAATTGTTATAACAGAGGCATTTGATGTATTTAAGTAATGTATTATGGAGTGAGTGTACCCCCCATATTCATATGTTAACGCTCTAACTGCACCTCCCCCCCCCCCCCCCCCCCCCGTAGTAGGGCTATATTTGGAGTAAAGACTAAGTAAGGTTAAGTGAGGTTGGGGTCCTGATCCAATAAAATCAGTGTCCTTTTAAGGAGAGATACCAGAGAGCTTGCCTGCTCCCTTTCCACATGCACACACAGGCAGGACCATGTGAGGACACCACAAGGCCACCATTTGTAGGCCAGAAAGAGAGGTCTCACCAGAAACCAAAACCTTCTGGACCTTGATCTGGGACTTCAGCCTCCATAACTGTGAAAAAATAAATATCTGTTGTTTAATTAAGTGACCCGGCCTGAGCATTTTGTTATGGCAACCTGAGCTAAAACAATATATAAAATAAGTATATATTTATATAAATAATATAAAATATATAATATGCATAATTTAATTCAAATTAAGTGACTAGCTTAATCAGTCATATAATGTAGACAACTTTGTAGCATTATAACAAGTTTATATATATGCACTTATGGCATGAATGTATGGGCCCTAAAACTTTGAGAAACTTCTATGACACATTTTCTCTAAAGGAAATTTACAGTGATTCTACTATACTACTCACTATCCTAAATCAAGGGGCATATATTTAGAAAAAAAATTTTTAAAGGAAAACTGGGGTTTTAAATGGTTAAAGGTATTACTTAAATGTAAGTATTTAAAGTGCCTGCTGGATGGCTAAGTGTCACTGATGCCTCTCATCCCCAAAACTCATTTTAGAAATTAAAGAATTAAGAGCTGAGATGACAGCACACTAATAATTGAATAAACAGTCTACTGAAAAACATGGACATAAATTTCTTGAAAAATCATAGAGAAGCAATAAGATGCTTTCATACTTGTTGTTCCATCATAACCCATTGTAGGAAAGATAAAGCACGATTTTCATAATTTGGAGCAGGTGGAATGCTAGTTATAATTGTTTCACTTACTTCACTCAAGCCAGTCTTCAGAATGAATTAGGTGTGGCTAAGAAGTTGTGGGAAAGAAATAACTAAAGGAGAGGTAGCAGGTAATGAATGAGGTACTATAAGGGGGAGAATAGTGGATTGAAAAGAAGGATAATATTAAGTTTTTCACAGTGATAAATGTGATGTTCTGGGGTGAGACTGCTTGGGTTTGAAGTCCTCCTAGGCCAATTATAAGCTAAGGTGACCTTGGTTAATTTATTTCCCTTGTCTGAGCCTCAGATCAATCATTGGTAAAATGGGAAGAGTAATAGTAACTATATTATATGTTAATTGGGATGATTAGTGGCATAGTGCATACTAAGTAGCATTTAGTATAGTACCTGCAAATAATAAATATAATAAATGTCAGCTATATGAATCATGTATTACTGCTTCTTTTGAAAAGTGACACTATTAATGTAATTTCAATCTGTGTAAATATGAAAAAATAGGGGGGGAAAATATTCATTTCTTAGTCTCAAAGTCTTTGCTCCTGAATTCTTCGAGTGAGTCCAGTCTGTGGGATACAGCTGTTTTCCTGATATCCACTTATGTTGCATTTTTGGGGGCTTACACAGCAACGAATTTCCTATCTTGCCTAGTTGCAGCTTTTCCCACTTCAGCCCACTGTATCACAGCTGCCAGCTTGTCCCGCTGTCACACCTTCATTGAGCTTGTCAGATGCATGTGATAAAACTATGGCTCCCGGGCAAGTACATGGATTCTAGTCTCACAGGGAAGGAGCTGTATTTCTGACATTCTCTTTTAAGCCTTCCAAAGTTCTGCCTCTTATTTTAAGAAACTCTGCCTTAAATAATCAAACAAAGACATCTGTCAAAAACATTTGGCTCTGTAAATAGCAAGTAATTCTTTGCTCCTGCTGGAGTTGGCAAATGATAGCTTGGGAATTAGAACCAAGGAAAGAAAAATGGCTGGTTACTGAGAACTGACAAAGATGGAAATCAAAGAAATCTTACAAAATGCCTAAACCAAACAGGTGGGAACTGTTTTTGAGATGTCCAGGAAAAGTGTGTAGGGCCCAGCACATAGTAGGTCCTTAATAAATATTTTATGAATTAAAAGTCATGGCCCTACTTCTGCCCCAGAGAATGTTAATGTATTTCTTTTTAGCTTTTACCTGCAATCCTAGAGTATTATGTGATATATAAGTTGAAATCAGGAAATGGTATTTCATCTTGTGGCACTGGCTGATTTTAAGTGTTTTCACATGTACGTGTTGCCTGTTCACTTTTGAACTATGCTGGTTTTTCTTTATAAAAATATTTGAAATTCTGTTAAGGCCCTTGAAGAAGACAACAGAGACTAGTAAGGGGATAAAAGACTTTCAATTTTCTTTCAGGTCATTCAGATGTGCTAACACTTAGGTTATAGATAAGAGAAAAATTCTCTCTATTCTCAAATTTCAGTTAAGAATTTTTTAAAAAGTATTTTAAAGGCCTAACTTTTATATAAAAGTTTAAATTGCTCTAAAAACATACAAATTTCAAATGCAAGCTCCTATTTCATTTTCAACAACTTTATTCAGAACATTTTGCAGATTAAGATTTTACAATTTAACATTTTACAATTAGAAATTTTATCTGCTACTACATAAGTTGCAAACTTTTCAAAACACTACAGAAAATCCTTTATTTCTTTGGATTTTTCTGTTCCATGCTGAGCTCCTGAGATATATTTTTTCTTTCAGCTTCATTTTCATCTTCCTGTGAAATAAATTTTAGAAAACATTAAAATATAAACTTTAGGGCATTTTATCAGCTATACTTAATACATTTTAACTCTATTTTTCTGAAGAATTGACTGTCGTGACTCCAGTAATCCTAGGGAAGAGGCTATAAACAAAATGGTAAAATTATGTAACATTTAAGTATTTACAGTGGGTACTGTTTTATACTACACATGGACTAAAAATTTCTATGATATACAGGATGTCCCCCAAAAATATATACACACTTTTGAGTAATTATTAATTCCAATGGGTTAAATCTGAAAAGAAACATTGGAATTAATAATTATTCAAAGTGTGCATACTTTTTTTGGGACAAGCTATATATTTTTAAAGTAACGTATTTTATTAACTACCTAAAAATTTCTTTTGAAATCACACTTGCCACTAAGAGGTGTCCTTTTAAAGGGGTGAATCAGATATTTTTACTTCACTGTTTGATGAAAAACATTAAATTTAACTTCTGAGACACTATGTGCTCCAGGCATGGCATTTTTGTGTCATCTAGCATACTTTCTTGACAGGTCTGCCAATTTTCCAATTACTTGTACCACCATATGTTATCTGAAGATCAGTCAGCTCTAAAATAGGAAACATGGGCATGTCAGGCTATAGAAGGCTCACAATCTCCTACAGCTTCGATTCTAGGTGGTGGCCTCATAACTCAGAGCAGGCTCCTGTGGAACACGGCGAATAGACGGCGTGACATCATAATGTCTGGCCCCATAGGAATAAAGGGCTGCTGGTGTTCAGTACTGTGCGTGACCTCCAAAGTATAAGTAATGAGAGTCTGGAAAAATATTTCATCTCACAACTTGAAGTACATCTCATCATACCTGTTCCTTCAACGATACCTACGTACAAAGCAGTCTGGCTTTTCTAATATTTCTGATTTATCAAGTAAGATCTTTCATATTTATTAACTGAAGTAAAAAGTATTGCCTAACTCTTTACTGAGTTAATTAAAGCAGGACTATCAACTTCTTAAGTATCTCTAGACAACAGTAATATCAGTTTCACTGAACGCATCACCCTGTATCTCTGTATCTTATAAACCATTATTCAATTAAATACTTGTTGAGCTTTGCTTAGTAAATTGACCATATAAGCAGTTGTAAGTCAAGGTATACGTATTTACTTCCCATGAAAATCCACACTTCACCTGTAAACATTAAGTTGGAGAAAGCTTCCTTTATATACTTTGTCTCTAAATTCAGTAGCATCTGTGATTCAGACTTTGTGAACACCAGGAAAGTACAGAAATTATCAATATGACCAACCAACCTGAATATTATAGCTATATGGGATGCAAGGGAGAGTGTTTCAAATATCATCTTGGCAATATAATTTAATATACTTCTCAAAGCATAAAAGCCACTGTATTTGTTTAATATTTTTTCCAAATTATCTCTACAGAATAGAGATATGTTCTGTTTACTCTTGAAAATTTATTAATGAACCGGTAGTTTCCACTTTTAGACAAAAGTTTCCAGAGATTACATTTTAATTCTATCCTAATAAAAAGTAAATATTACTCTACACTTTCCACTGCCCTCTCCAGGTGAGACACTGACGGAAAGTATTAAATCAGCAGGTAAAGGTGGCAAGACATTTTGTTAGGTATCATTGACTTTATCTATATGTTCCTCAGGGCAGGGCTTTATCTTTTTTATTTTATATTCCTACCATCAGACAGGGCACATTTAGTATATAGTTGGAGTCCAATAAATGTTTTCTGAGCTATTTAAAACAGTGGAGTATAAACTAATACGTAATTTGGAAAAGCACAGTATCCTTTCTTATCCAGTAGTCATACTTCTAGCAATCTTAACTTACTAGAACAGTACTAAAAACAGAAAGAAGCAAAAATGTTTGAAGCAACATCAGCCAAGGCAGCCATTATCAAGCTCATATCCTTTAATCTGTACAAGAATGGAGCTTATCATGGGGACAGTCTGCTAACTTCCCGTACCAGTAAGACTTACTGGTTTAAGAAGCTTGGTTATCTAGTTTTCCTAGCAACCTTCAATGATGCTCTAAGTAAAAGTAGAAATGTAAAAGCTTAATAATAATCCTGAGGGCTAGGAAATATCTATATACTTTACTTTCATATTTCACTAACTTTCTTAATATAATGCCAGTCTTTTTACTGTTGAGTTTCTGTGAGTAATAAAGTATGGTTTGTAAACGCCTGTCTCTTCTAACATTGCCTTCTGATCAGGACAGGTTGCAGAATCTGTTGCACTTTCCTTTATGCTGAAGACATGTCATGACCTCTCTTGCCTTTCTGTGCCTTTAAACCACTTGTGTAAGTAACAAGATCCAATCTCCTCCTTCCTTTGTACAAGGATAATAGCTGTGATCTGGATGTAGAAAGAATTATGGAGGGTGGAAAAGGCATTTAACCCTACCTGCTAGAGTATAACCCATCATAACTGCTATAGTATAACACCATCAAAATAATGAAAATAACAGGAAGAGATTTTATTATAAATAAAAGCATCAGAATTAGAGACAATAACGCTCCAGAAAGGATTACAGAGGTTGCTTTGGCTTCTTTTTTTAAGTGTTAATTTGTCTTTCTAACATTGCAGGTCAATTTTTGTAAGAAGTTTACATGCGATTCAAGATTAATAAAAACATTAAAATAGCCCAGGCAGCAAATCAAGTATCACTGGCAAATGACTGAATAATGAGTGAAACTGCAAAGAAAGGAAGCTATTTTACCAAAGTATTTCCTCACTACTGGACATTAAAGGCAGGCAAAAATTTCTTCTGATAGATGGCAGGGTTTTGTCACTCTTTGCTGAGAAAAGACATCTGTTTGTTTCCCAGAGAAAGACCCTTGCCACACGGATCATTTTCTTGGTGACAGCCCTGACAAGTTTGACATGTGTTTCATGAAGTGTTCTGAAGCAGTCAGCAAGAAAATGTACCCTTTGGGGCTGCTGGAAAGTAGACAGATTGACCTCTTAATGTTTAAGCTTGTTAATTCATACTGCAAAAAAAGTGTTGATTGTCACATCCTTGCAGTTCTCCTTGCATGTGGAATTGCAAGAATACCCACTCATATAACAATAACACTCACAATGTCAGATAACTGAATCCTTAGCCTTCTTGCTCTTTTTACACTAACAGCACTGTTGTAGTTGAGGACAATGGTTTCTAGGCACACATGGACCATGTAATTATGGTCTAATGCTTCAGGTGACAACACGAGACTAAAAGAGTTACTCTAACAGAGAAATAAGTAAAAACACTGCCATGTCTCTCTGCACTCAATCCCTCTTACCACTGAATAAAACTTGCCAGGTTGTTTAAATGTTACTCAGCTTGTACCATCAGTTTGCAAGAAAGTTGCTCTCTATTTCCCCTCATTTACAATTTTGACTTCCCACAATAGTTCAAAGAGTGGATGCCAATTAATAAAACCTACCCATCCTGCTTTTCCTTTTTCTTAGGCAGTAACCAACTTCAAACAAATCCCAATTATTTTAGCAGCAGGAAGTTCTGCAGCTCAGGTAATAGTTAGATTCAAATTACAGTCCACAAGCACTGATGACTGTATTTATCCTGTAGACTGCCAAGTTTTAAATGATTTCTTTTAAGGGTAGAATTATACAAAGAGATAATTTTCCCCATTGTTTCTTTTATATCTTTAAAGATGGCTTTAAGAGTATACCTGTATAGTGGAGAAACCTGTCAAGCATCACCTTAACCAAATGATGGCTGACATCACCAGTGACACATATTAACATGTGGAATCAAGCCCTTTGGTATGATGCACTTAAAAGGACCCATCAACTCTGGTCTGTGGTATCCTTCCCAATAATGTACCACCTCAATGTAGTCATGAGAAAATACCTGGTAAAAACTATAAATTGAACAGTAGTCTTCAAAAGTGTCAAGGTCATGAAAGATAAGGCAAAGCTTGGACTGTCACAGATTGGAAGAAACTAAGGGAATATGATGACTAATTACAATGTGGGATCCTAGGCCATAGAGGACATTAGTGGGAAAACTGGCAAAATTTGACTGTGGTCCATGTGATAGTTAATAGTACTATCTTAATATCACTTTCCTGGTTTCAGTAATTTACTTTGGTTATAGATGGTAACACTATAAGAAGCTGGATGAAGGGGAAATGAGAACTATTTGTATTAATTTGGCAACTTTTCTGTAAGTCTAAAATTATTTCAAAATAAAAAAGATTAAAAAATAAAAATGGCTACTTAAAAAGTTTTCTAAATTCAGAGTAAGTACAAAATATGCTCAAAGATTTTATGTAGAAAAAAACCTGAAACACCTGTAGCCCCTACGCTGAAAATATACAGCTAAAATAATTTTTTTATGCTCCATTGTTCTACTTAAAATTCCTTTCTTGAGTACTTCCAATGTCCATAGAGGTTATGTTATTAAATTTTGTTTTCTTGTCTGTGCTTCCATGTATTTTCTTATTTTTCTAACCTGAGCATGGATTACTTTCACTATCAGAAAACATCAGCTTTCTTTTAATAAGTCCGTTTCTAATCGGGCCATTTGAACTATTTTGAGAAATAAGTAAGCCTAATGGTGGTCTATGTTTACAAAGAGAATGATGTCAGTTGATTTTATTTTACTGAATTTGCTATCCATAGCAGACAAAGGCACATAGAGCTACAACAATAAAATGAAGTGAGAAGTATTTCTATTTTCTTATATTTTTCTTTAGATTTTAAATATTCCATTGATGAAAAGTTATTGTAATTGGATTCAAATGAACAGTCAAAATAATCTGTATGCTTTGATAATGAACCTTTTTAAAATTTTAGTAGCTAGAGAGAGATATAGCTTTCGGTGAAAACTATGTAGTCACACTTAACCTGTTCTATTAGTTATAGAACAAGTGTAGAAAAGCAACATGTAATACTATATTGTTCCAATCTGTGGTCAAGACTTTCTTTTATTCACTTAAAACACATGCCAGATAGAACTCTCAACAGCACTTAAGATTGTGCTTTTAACAGAGAAAATATGCTAGTGCTGCACAATGAGGAAAAATTTATCTTAATAACTGGAAAAATACTGATGATAATGAAAATGTTTTAGGCAAAATGAGCACGCTCCACGCTTCAGACTAAAATTAATTAGAGTTTTTAACGTTTTACAATTCCACCATAATTCTTTAAATAGTACATTTACTTCACAGTAATAAATACTTGGATCATTAAGTAAAGTGCAAAATGCGTGTGATGCGCTACATTTAACCACCTTTGGCCTTTTTTCCGTACTTCTGCATTCAGTTTTCCAATGCATTGAATGAGCAATTGAAGAACACAATTAAACTTCCTGACTTTGCATATTTGAGATTCTTATTTCATTTAATACAAAAGGCAATTAATCTACCATTTTACAACTGAATTCCAACTTTAGTGGGCCATGATAGATACTGAAATGAACTTACAAGAAATGCTTAATTAAATTTACTGTAAAAAAGCATAAGAGGGTTTTTTTTTTTCTTATGACAGAAGTTGCATATTTAATTAGGAAGTCTAGGGCTATATTGTAAAATTAAAGTAACTGGGGAGGTTCTTAGTAGACGTAGTTCAAACACATCTGTCATTAAACCAAATGGAGCTCTTTTATACATTTCTATCTTTTTTCTCTACTTGATGATTCAAACAAAAGACAGCTAATCAAAGAAATCCCCCTTTATTTAATGTTACAAAATCGTACCCTTTATTTTAATAGCAACTAAGATAGATAAAAGGGTGATAATGAATATCTAATTTCATGTATGAGAATACATGAATAATTCTATTTCATTTGTTGAGCAATCACTCATCTCTCCCATTTGTGATTCTGGAACAGATCTAGTGGAGTCAGTTTGCTTTCTGAAGGCTTTAGTTCCTCCTGTCACATTTTATTTTTCTTTGTGGTGGCTTTGGAAGCATAGAAATGGGGCATTTAAAAATAAGACTTTGAATTTCCCGAGTATGATTTGGAATCAAGAGGGAATCTCTCTGACCTGGGAAGAAAGACTGTATGGATTTGCCTAGCCACTTAGGGAGGGTGTATTTATAGTAAAGGAAATGAAGATCAGTGAGTGGGAGGGGCGAGTCTGGCAGAATAGGTGGGATAAAAAAAAGGAAATAAAGTGAATGATGGATTGGTATGTTAGGGTGGACTCTTAATAGGCATAAATCCAATTCTGTAAATTTATAACCTTCCCCTAAACGTGAAAAAAGCACACCTTTTATAATGTGAATTTTTAGGTGTTTAAGATATGTTTAAAATACAGTGCTAACTTACAGGGGCTAAGCACACCATCACACTCTTTTCCTGTATGATGACTATGTTTAATAATCCCTGAGGAGCTTAGGGTCTTAAAGATAAAACAAACAAACAAAAACACCTCTCCTTCTCTAGTAGACTTCTAATATCTGGGAAATAAGCATAGAAGTGTATGCTAGGACTCTACATTGGAGGCCTCACATTGATAACTTTCCTTCACCTATAACATTTTTGGTTTAAAAGATATTACCTGCTTTTGAAATATTTAGGTTGCTAAGTTGGTATGTGTCAGCACTGATTATAGAAAAAACTCCAAAACACACCTCAAATTCCATAACTGGCCAACATAAACACATTTTCAAATGAGGACACCAGATGTCCAATATATATTAAAGTTTATTATATGGAGATATAATATTTAAAGAGGTTTTTTAGAAAATATTTTTGCATAAATCGTGTACTATTCACTAAATGTAACATTTATTTCAAAAATAAAAATTGTGCTAATATTTAAAGACAATACATATAAACTTCTACTTCCCCCACAGGTACACAAGGAGAAGAGACATTTCTAAATTTATGTTGTTTTATTTTTTGCCCTAAATATATACATAAAGGTTTAAATTCCCAGGAGTTTAAAAAAATCTACCAAATTAAAGTAAGGTAAAAATAATGTCAAAAAATGTTTGAGATATGCAAGATCACAAAATTATAGTTCCATGACCAAGGGGTTTCCAGGTTGAATAAAAAGAATCAGTTATTGGCTCATTAAAATTTTCAGATACATACATGCAGTTTCTTATGACTAGAAATTATTCAACAATAACTTAGTTCATTATACAAGCTGGAAAATACTTATATATATTCATTAATATAAACAATAATCACAGTTCTGGAATTGGTAGCTTTCCCAGTAATGCATACCCCAATCTAATCATGAAAAAAATAACAGACAAATCCAAACTGAGAGATACTCTACAAAATAAGTGCAAAGTATTCTTTAAAAGTGTCAAGGTCATGAAAGGCAAGGAAGAGTATGTAACTGCCATGAATTGGAGGAGACATGAGGACAAAATGAAATAGAGGATCCTGGACCAGAAAAAGGACATGATTGGCAAAACCAGTAAAATTCAAATGACTTCTATAGTTTACTTATAATACTATACCAAGGTTTAGGACTGATAATTGTTCTACGCTTATATAAGATGCTCATGTAAGAGAGAAGTGTGTACTCGCTATGCAATGATTGCAGCTCTTTTAAAATCTAAAGTTACCTCAACACAAAAAGTAAAAACAGACAAGCGAACAAATAATCTTCATTGGATGATTTAGAAATAAGTGTACTTTGGTTTCAAATACTATAAAGTCTCTTTCCAAAGTAGTATGCATAAGTAGAGTTATGGATAATGAGGTTTTGGAATTTCCCTGACATGAAAAGCTCATTACAGACTGCACACTATAAATAAGTATTTACTGCTTGCTGGTAGAATCATACAGTCATTCAGCAATACTGAGTGATATTTCCCACATGAAATTCATTGTTATATTTTTGGGGTTCATGCAGTGTAAGAACTATTAGAATAATATTCAACTGGTAAATGGTAAGATATAAGAAGACCTGTTTCTGTTATTTCATATGGTAGTTTTTTTGGGGGGAGTAGTAGATGTTCATTACTATTATTATTATTATTGCGGATGTTCTTATTAATACTGACATTTTACTGCAGCACCTTTAATCAGGGGTTTCAAAATAATGTCTATTATTTGGAGGAAAAGAGGTACTTTTGCTTAACAAAAGAAATTTCTCCATAGAAGCATCATTTGATTTAAGACTGACTTAGTTGTGTACAAATATCTAAACAAAATGAAAATATTAGTAAATCAAAAGCTAAAAAAAATTTTGATTTTTTTGTAATCCAATGACAGACTTGACTATTGATCACATAATCTCACTTTAGAAGAGTCTGGAATACATTTGTCCCTTGACTCATATTTAACATTTAATCTTTTTAAGATGATCTTAACCCTTTAAGTAAACTCCTATTCCTAGAATCCTTCCTTCTTCCTACAAAAGCTTATTGAACAATGATTGTGTGTCAGACACTGGGCAAAGTATTAAAAATAATAAAGATGAATAAAACGTTTTGTTGTCTAGAGGAGCCCATGTTCCCAAGTGGTAGACAGCTGTGCATAAAATTACAATGCAATGGAGAAAGTATATAATAAAGTTCATCAGGCATATAAGTGTGATAGGGAAGGAAACTGAACCATGACAACACATGAGGAGAACTTATCTTTTTAATGATTAATATTCTACATAGTCGGGCTACAGCAAGACAATTAATATACACTCCTACATGCTCAAAGGTTAGTATGAATCTTTAAAAAAAAATACTTCTCAATGTAACTTACACTGCTTTTTTATTAAGATAACCAACACTAAGGACTCTATCTTTCAGAAATAAACTTATGTTTGGAAAGTGAATTTTTAAAACTTTACTCCGAAGTGAGTAGATTAAGTTTCCCCAAATATCTCTATTTCAAGTTGAATGCTGTTTTTCCCAGAGTGAACCCATTAATCTTCACAGTTTTATTGCAAATTAATTGCTCATTAGACATCCAAGTAACACATCTCCTATGGCACATTAGTTTTTCATGCATGAAAAGAGTTGACTTTGCTTCAAAAAAAATTAAAACAGTATTTTAGAAAATTCCACATCAAAAATTCTCTAATAATAGTATTTCATAATCAGAGTCAAAAATAGCCATATTTCCACATCTTAAATTTATATATTTTCACTTAGCCACTATTTTGCTTTGAAAAAAAGATTAAATATTTTAAACTGTTTCCTTTAGTTATCTTGAAACCATGCAGTGATATGTTCTTAAATGATCAAAAGAGTAGGCCACTTTGCAAATACCAAATGACTTTTAAAGCTCCCCTGAAAATGCATTCATTTAACCAATATTTTCTATGAACATATTATTCTATAAGTATAAAATATTTCTCAGTATTCCATAATCTCAGTATAGGACATTAGACAAAAATATCTCATACAGTGCCATTTAAAAATATTCTAGATGAAGAAAACATATTCAGAGAGCTACATAAGCCATTTATGCATCCCTCTCTGACAATCAACTATCAGGCATTGTACTAGGTGCTAACAAAAACTGTGATATATAAGACAGACACAGTCCCTGACTTGTGCAGCTTGTAATCTGTGACTAAAACAGTTAATTACCAAAGTAACTATATTACTGCAATTATAATATGTTCAATGAAATAAAAGTATAGTTCTATAAAACTTTTAATAGAAGGGCCTCAAAAGTTTCAGGCAGGCCCTCACCCTCCTGAAAATGGAAAGCACCTTGAGACCTGAAGGGTGGGAAGGAGTGGGTAAGGCCAAGAGGAGAGGCAGGCACATTCTGGGCAGAGGGAAGGAGAATGCAAGTCAGCTGGAGTCCAGTGGCAGAGAGGAATAGAGTGGGAAATGGCATGGAAAGGCAGACAATACTTGGGTTTTAGCCCTTTCTGGTTCTGGCATTAACAATGCTCATGGATGGTTTCATTAGACATACTTTATATTTGTCATTTCTCCTATGCAATTGTGTCCTAGAGAAAACTTGGGCTTTGTGGTCAGTGAGTGGCAAACCTAGAATCAAATCCTAACTAACTGATACACACAGTATCCAAAGCTATGCAACTTTGAAAAAAATCACCCTTTCTGGATCTCACTTTCCCCCTCCATAAAATGGTGCTATTACTGATGGCTAAAGGTACTGAATGAAATAGCACAGATTGTGGCCCACAGAAAGCACTCAGGAAGCTTTATTCTCACCTCCTTCCAGACTTGACTTTATTACAGATTTTAATCACCAATGGTCTACTGATATGCAGGGAGGCAGTGGGGTTCTGCTTCAAAAACAGTGCTTTCCTAACTGAATAACTATTATCATGATGTTAAATAGCACCCAGGTCCATCTGTCTCTTTAACTTTTTGATCTTGCAATTTTAACTGTTTGTATTACCGGACTCAAAAATAGCAACAGTAAATGGAAAAATAAGTTAATCAGGTGAATGATTACTCTCAAAGATACTCATTCATAAACAGTAATAATTAGGAAAAGGCAATAATTAAATCATTCTTTACAATTAACAACATGGGCCTTTGATTAGCATTTTATGATGACTCTCCAATTTATATCTTCAGCCCTGACATATATTCCATGCTTTAAGCTCATATACCACTGCTACTTAACGTCTTCATTGAACTTTTAATAGGTACCTCAAACATACCACACAGAAAGCTAAACTCTTCGTTCCCCTTCTTCAACCCCCGCCAACCCCCCAGAAAGCCTCTAAGGCATTGTCACACCTCTCTTGATCTGAAATTCACCTAATTGCTCAAGTCCAAACTCTAGGGGTCATTCCTTAATTTATTTCTTTCTCTCATACCCAACTATTGTTGTTGTCTCTATCACCAAAGGGTATCTAAAACCAGTCTAGTGCTTTCCGTCTCCATTGTTTACCATTTTAGCCCAAACTATCATATTTCTTGCCTGAATTACTCTAATACTTCCTAATCAGCATTCTTGCTTCCATTTTATACTTGTACAACCTATTCTCCATATAGCATACAGCAATCTTTGTGAGACAGAGATGACATCACATTCTAACCTTGCTTGAAACCCTCCAATAGCATTGTATTTAGAGCAGAACCCAAACGCCTGTCATGGCCTATAAAGTCCTATATCATCTGGCCCGTCCTGCCTTTTGGACTTCATCTTGTAGTTTTCCAATTTGCTTATCTGGCTCCAGACATGCTGGTTTTCCTGCTGATTCCTGAACAAATAGCACAGCCATTTCCTCTGCCTCTGATAGCTTAGTTTTGGGGGTGTTTTTTGGTCATAAAGGTCTGAGTCAGTGAGGAGTTCTCTAACTTTGTGAAGGAAACCAGCCCTTCCTTCACCACTCAAACAGATTGTTCTCCATAACATTTATCACAATGAAATGTCCATTTATGCCCTTGTTTACATATCATCCGTCTTCCTTCTCTAGAGTGTAAGCTCCATAATAGCAGACTTTCTATCTAGTTTACCACAGTATCCTCAGGCACTAGTACCATTTTTATCATAGCACAGCCTCTCGATGAATATTTTTTGAATCTATGAATGAATTCCCTACTATATACATGCATGGGAAACAAATAAGTAATAGTTTTGACTTTTTTAGTACTCATGAAGTACTAAGTATTTACATGCATTCCATGTAATCCTCACACATGCCAGGCAAGATAAGTATTATCCCCATTTCCTGAGAAAATTGAGGATTGGAGGCAATAAGGAGTTGTCGTTGGTCACATACTTAAAAATATAAGAGGAGCTGGGTTTTAAACTCAGTTCTGTCTGACTCCAAAGAATTCTCTTTCTATTATGACATGTGGAAAATTAGAATTCCTCATGATCAATAAATTTTAAAAGCTTCATATACCTTTCCAAATGAATTCAATGTTTGTCCAATAGATATTGACCACATTAATTACTTAGTTATACAAAAAGGTCCTAAGTTTTTCTTGTAGAACTGATCCAAAAGCAATCTTCAAACCAAAAACAGTTCAAAAATGCTGCTCCCTAAAGATTATTTATAGAAATCTTGATAAACATATGAACTGCTTTTCATTTTTCAAGCATCCTGACAACATTCAGACTTGTTGAGTTATATCTGCTAAATCTCATGAGGATACAGAAATAGATGAGGACAAAAGGGGGTACTGGGAAAATGTTACAAAAATCACGTTCTAAGCAACATAAAATATTGCCATTACCCTGGAATGACTGCTCTTCAAATAAGCTCATATAAAGATGATTTATTACCAAGGTCCACGGCTTCCTCGATTCTTTGGCAGTACTAACACAAAAGCTTACTTTCCAAGAAAGAAAAAAATTGCCTCTATTTGTAAGAAGATTCATAAAGTCCATGAAGGACTCTTGAGGGCTCTTGGGAATATTGAGAGTTCAAATTCAAAAATCTCAAAAGAAAATCTTAGTATACTATTAAATTGTATATAAAATTCTGACATAATGCAATAGTTAACAACATGAAATTATAAATTTAGAAAAATGAGAAAATGAAAGTTAATGATTTCATAGCTACTTTATGTGGCAACTATATTGTTAAATCAGAAATACGTTAAATGTTTAGAAAGTGTGAATTTTCATAATACAAATGTTTAACAATTACAAAGGAAATTTAAAATAAGTAAAAAGTAAAAGTCCAAGTTAGAAAGGCAATGAAAAGGTTTAAAAAAATATATTTTACTTTTCTTTTTTTGCCTTTTTAACTTAGGCTTTTATTTTTTATTTATGTTTTCCTTTTTATTGAATTTATTGGGGTGACACTGGTTAAGAAAATTATACAGGTTTCAGGTACACAATTCCACAACACATCATCTACCCACTGTATTGTGTGTTCACCACCTTATTTTACTTTTCTTTTTAAATTACTAGTGTATATTTTGTCATAGAAAATTCATAAATAGGGTGTAGCTCCTTTGGTCATTTTATCTTAAAATATGGGGTGGGCAAAAGTAGGCTTACAGTCATGAATATGGGAAACACAGTTTATTCTTGTATTATTATTTATTAATTATTGTATTATTTATTTGTATTGCAACGGTAAACCTACTTTTGCCAACTCCTGTTAAACTGTATACTCTGTATTTCATCATAGTTTGAAATGCCTTGTCAATATACTCAATATCAAAACAATAATAAAACAGGAATATAACACCAACAGTAGGCATTTGAGGCTGATAGCATTTTGGTTTTGTCCCCTCTGAAGGTAGGTAGCCTGAATCATTGTTAGGACTTAGCACACAAGTAGATACCTCATAATTATTTTGTGTTGCATGTTCACACATACCACAAGCAGCATAATAAATACGTTATAATATTTGATTTCTGGAAATATGTACGGAAAACTTAGTAACATTATGTTCTTTAGGGAAAATGTAGGCTTTTAAAATACCAAATAAATCTATATGCCTTATTTAAACTAAGCTTTTCTTAAAAAACTAAAGATCCATATGAAACTGAAAAATACCCTCCTTCCCTCCATTTTTTCAGTCAGTAATTACCTAGTGAATATATGTCACATGTTCTGGGCAGAAAGAACAAACAGAGCTGACCCCTGCTCTCAGGAATTTTATAGACTTGAAATGTAAAGATGTGTTCAACTTAGGCTTCCGACCTTCTTCATTGCTAGTCAGCAGGCCCTCCAGGTTTCCTCAGCAAATCAGATGGGTCCCACAGCTCTTTAATACAGAGCTGGAGTCAGAGTCATCTAAGTTGCTGTTGGGAACTGTCTGCCATGATGAGTCAGTACTGACCATATGAATCAATATGATTTTGAATCAGATGTTGGCAAAAATAGAGCATGTATAAAAACAAGTTGGTGAGGTTTGTATATGTGCATGTATGTATTCTGTGAATTGAACTGATCTTATATTGAAAAGCAGTTGTGTGATTTTCTTACCCAAAACATCTATGTGAGCACAATGGACGATGTATAGGTTTTGGTGTCACATAAACCTATTCGAATCCTGCTTTGGCACTTTTATTGGTGTGACTTTGGGGAGGGAACATGACCTCTTAATCTCAGTCTCTCACCTGTAAAATGTAAAACAAAACAAAACAACAACAAAAACTAACCTCAAAAAATAATTTTGGGAATTAAAAGTAGAATCATGCATGCAAATTTTATTAGTAAAACATTTGTAACAATAGGTGCTAAAAATAATGGTAGCTATTACTATAAAATTTAAAACATATTTCCAAAAACTGTGGTCCAAAGTTGAGCTCAGATGAACATGGTTAGAGAAAGTTTCTTCTTCCTACCAGAATAATAATGATCAGTTTTGCTTCCTTTTATAACTACAATTTTAGCATTTCAGTAAAAATGGTAATTATTATATTAAGAAACATTCAAACTTATAATATAAAAATGTTTTCTATTCATTTATTAACCTACAGATAGATACATGTCTACTCTGTGCCAGCAGTAGTCGTGGCAATGAAAAGAAGTATGATATGATATGGTTCAGTCAGGGCAAGCTGATAGGTAGGTGGGGGATAAACAAGAGAGTAATTAGCAATGATGCCTTTGTTTTTGGCACCCAAAAATGGTAGCAATGAGTTGGGAAAGACTGTGGGAAGGAAGCTGTGATAGGAATGAGGAAGGATCAGGAAACAATAATTCTATTTTGGCAACATTAAACTTGAGACAATATTTAGCTATTTGATGCGACTGTCAGGCACACATTTGGATATATGAATTTAGATCTTGGGGGCAGTGTTCAGAGCTCATATCAGACGTTTGGAAGTCCCAACACACAGACATTATAAGACTGTATGCGATCGTCTAGGGAATGACATGTAAGTAGAGAAAAAAGGGCCAAAGGACTGAGCCATGGTAATAAGACTTGAGTACAGTGGAGAATTCAGCTAAGATGTAAGAAGAAAATTAAGGGACTATGGTTGGGAAGGGTGGGTTCATATAAACCAAGATAAGAAAATGTTTCAAGAAAGAGGGAATGTTAAACATTGTCAAATGATACTGAGTGGTCAGGTAAGATTCAGACAGATGCATGACTGTTGAGTCTGACAAAAAAGAGATTTTATGTGACAAAGCACTTTAGTGTTAAGAGCCATTTCAGTGGAGTGCTAGGATCAAAGCCTAGTTGAAACAGATTAAAGAAGGAACGGGAGATGCCATCGTGCACTTCCTCCTTCCTCCTCAATTTCAGAAACATGGATGCGATGACTGGAAGCAGCCACCTTTCAACAATCAACCATGATGGAAAGACCAAAAGAACTGTAGTAAAGTTACTCCTGACAGCCAGGGCTGCTGGCAATACTATTTCTGGGCTTACTGTTAAACATTATATTTTTACATTTCCTGTATTAATCACACTTTTCCTGTAGCCTAAAAATACCCCCCCCTAAAATCAATATGTCATATATTCTCTATCCTGGTTGCTAAGACTTTCAACTTGAGTAAACAACACACAGAAGACAACTCCAGCACTGATTTGCACAGAGTTCAGTGCCTTTACTGTAAATAGAGCATTTCTCAGCATCTCCTTTTAGGTTTGTATGTCCTAGTTATGCTCAAAATGATAATATGGAGCTGACTGTATATATGAAAGAAAAACTCGCACATAGAGCAGACTTCTATAAGTGCTATTTTAAAAAATGTGCCTATATGTTGCTTTATAAACCCAGCCATAAACAGTCCAGTCAAAATAACCTCCCCAAATTCAATTTAATGTTCAATTTCAATTTAATGTTCTGAGAATTTTCTCTACATGACTGTAATCAGGATGTATAAAAATTTTCTACTCTTTCACTTATTTTTTAATAAACATCTCCAGTTTTGGAGAAAATGGAGGTATAGACGACGTTTAATAGTTTTTCTGTAGTACAAAAATAAAAATAGCTAAAAAAGGGATGGGAATAAGATTAGGGTCTGTAAAAGACGGGGAGATATTAAATCATGTTTGTCAAAGGAAACATTAAAAAATAAAGCAGTCTGGCTGGGCTTTGGCTCAGTGATTGAGCATAGACCTAGGATCCAGGAGATTGCAGTTCGATTCCCGGTCAGGGCACATGCCTGGGCTGTGGGTTGGGTCCCCAGTCGGGGGCGTGCAGGAGGCAGCCCATCAATGCCTCTCTCATCACTGATGTTTCTCTCCCTCTCCCTTCCTCTCTCTGAAATCAATAAAGATATATTTAAAAAAAAAAAAGAAAAGATTCTTCTGAAAAGTACTAAAATTATTTCTTTCAGATATTCCTCTGGTATTAGTTTAAAAAATAAAGTCTTAGATCATAACCAAAATTACTTGCTTTCAAAACATGATTTTGTAGTATGTAAATAAGTATTGTATTATAGGAAATCTATAAAGCACTAGAAACTATGTCATAAAACAGTGTCAGACGCCTAGATTTTCCTATGAAACATTTTAATATAATAGAATTAATTTAATATAGTTAATAATAATGAAAAAATTTAGGCTCAAAACATTCAAGAGCTTATTTGCCATTGTTTTTACAAAAAGATTTTTAATATGAAATATGCTTTTATATTTTCCTTAGTTTACTTTCTGATACTAATACAAGGTTAAAATATGGTAATGTATAACATATAGAATAAATAGACATGAAACAGAAAGGCATTAAAAGGCTTAGTATTCTATGACCTTGTTAATTTACTGTTTTAATGAAATTATGGTACTATTACATATATGTATAATACATGCTACTTTTCATATTTATTAGCATAGTTCACAATGGTCAAAACAAAGCACATGATTTTTTATTAGAAAAACAGGTCTTTAAATAGTTTGATTAAATTAAGTATATTAATATAAAATTATTACAGAATTGCTATGAAACTATGGTAATTGCTTTAGGACAGCAGGAGTGTTAAAAATGGATAAAATACTTTCATAAAATGTAACAAGTGAATTAGCAACTTTCTATTATCAAAAATAATTTGGAAATGCTAAGTTCTTTTCTGCCCATAGGGAAGTAATTGCCTAATAGACATTTTGGAGATATGCTCATTTTCAGTCTATTTAGGTTTATAGCAGTGATAATGATACCATCGTGGTTTTTAAAATAATGTGAATTTTTCAGATATGAAGGCTATATGCTCACAAGAATTGTTTTTCCTCCTAGATCCTCACTGAAATAGCTAATGGAATTTTAAAAACATAAGAAAGGGAAAGAGAGAGCAAGTGAGAACACATGCCTATAATATAGTACAGGAATCTAGGGAAGACTCTTACCATATTCAAAAAATATCAAGAATACTGCTGGGACCCATTAAACCAGGTTGGTTCCCTGCTTCTGGTTTTAACAGTGCCTTGGGTTCTTCTTCCATAGCTTTCATCTCATTTGTCTATATTCTCTGATAGACTATAAGCATCAAGAGGACAAGGGTTATATCCTGCCATGAACACCCAGTACTCCCAGCAGGATAATGAAAACAAAGTAATTAATAGATTTTAAAATGCAGCTCTTAAAGTAACCTGCCATTTAATTCTTTACTGAATATACCATAGATAAGCAGCAATATGAAAAAAGTAATAATTAAAATAAATTAATACTGCATAGTTATTTATTAAAAACATTTATGCTAAATGAAGTTTATATACCTTAATTATAAATTACTATAGCATACAACCTTCAAAAATTATTTAAAGCATATTTTAGTATATACACCATAGTTCAATAAAATTTTAGTTTTCATTGTTGGAAAAGCAAGTTAAAGTCAAGAAATGTAAATCTGGATTCCTGAAGCATGTCAAATATTTCTAACATAACTAAAACCCTTCTTATCCCTAATTTTTAAGTAATACAGATTAAATGATGTATTGTTAGTTTGTTCCTATTCTATAGAAATATTTAACTTTACCCCAAAAATGCAAGCAATACTAAATCACAGGGCCACATTTTGTGTGTGAGCAGAAAATAAAAATCTAGATTTTTCAAATTGGTAACTTTTATCAACTAGCCATTATGTCATTAGTTTATCCCTATATATATATGGGATAACTTTTTGAGAATTAAAGTAGGAAACCATGAACTATTAACATAAAAATTATTTCATTTATGTTTTTATATTTTGGGAGTTTTTTATGATCTTGCATATATAGTGAAATGTGACTAATAAAAATTTTTACCATTATTTTTTCTCTATCAAAAATAATAGAATCTTCTTTAAGCTAGGTTTGTGATTCTGATAGGTTAAACTTGTCATACTATTTTTAATAAAGTAGTGCTTCCTTACTTTAATATATGGGAAGTACATATATTTTCTTCATGAAGAAAAATGCTGATGTTATCTTGGTTATAAGCTTGCTGCTGAAATGATTTAAGTAGTTCTCTGTTCTATACAATACCAGTATAAGGTGTTTCTTTTCAAGCAAATGAATTATAGCTGATACTTCAAACCTATTTTATCTGTATCTTTTAGTTCAGAAAAATGAGAAAACATAAATATTTATTCTATATAACCACCACAGACACAAGACGTAGATAAAAATGATCCAGTATGGAGTAATGAATAAATGCTATGTGCACCACTATAAAAACAGAAAAGGGCACCAGATGTTTAAGTTTGACGATTCCTAAGGTGACTTAAGAAAATTTAAAATCTGTAATTTTATGTGATTGGGATTCATGATTTTGCATTGATAATAAATTTAGCATTGTTGTCTATGGCACACTTTAGAGAAAACACCAACTATTTGCTTTAAAAACTTGTCTAAGAAATGCTAATGTAAAAATATTTTAACCAGTAAACCTATTGTTTAAGCAAATTATTCATTTTATTTTGCCATTTCTGATACTAGATATTCAAAAGGTGGCCACCTAAAATTTTGTAGGCAGATAATTCTCAGTCTGATAACTTGAGGAAAGTATTATTTTCTTCATGAAGCAATCTTGTTTACATTTTGGGAGGCCACATGATAAGGAAAAGCAAGGACCAAGTAGAAAGAGCAGTATCACTAATGAAGTGATAGAAGTATAAAAACTTGTAGGTGCTAGAAACAAATAATTTGAAACATTGTTTAAAAAATCAAACACAAAAATACTGAGAGATTCACATACACTACTGATGTAAAAAATATCAAAGAATAAATACGAGTATAGATTAAACCTGTTTATGGGAAACATATCAAATTATGCTCTTGAAGAAACTCAGGTTATGATATAACACAATGCAAAGAACATTTTAAAATAAGTTACTTTATATAAAAATAAGGAAACCTTTATCTACATATGACAAACAATAAGTCCACTTAGATAATCATAGAAATTATACAATATTTGGGAATTTGTGGTTAAAAGAGTTTTAACCACAAATGCACATAAATGAGCACTGGGACCAATGGCCTGGGAGACAGAAACTCAAAACCCTTATCTGGGCCCTGATACTTATTACGGGTCTCTGACAAATTGTTTACAAATCTCCTGAAACTCCAGATTTCTTTTTTCAAATTTTATATAATTTTTGTTTGTTTTCTTCATTTTATCTTATTTTCTATCACTATTTACCCCTCCCATACCCTCATCCACCACTCCCACCCCCCCTCCCCCCCTCGTCCCACAGTCACCAGATTTCTTAACCAGAGAGACAATCTTGACTTGAGGGAACTCAGGTCTAAGAGAACTTGACCAGTTGATTCATAAAGTCACTTCTACATTTAAATTTTGATTCCAATTACTATAAATGAATAAGTACACTATTATGAATAAAACAAGGTGAAACTGGCATTTTCCTCAAATAACCTTGGGAAACAAATTCTCTCCTGTGTCAATACTTTATAATTCTAACAAACTGATTTTTTAATGGAGTTATTACTTGTTATTACTTGTTTTCAGGTAAGTCCGAACACATAATGCCTCTCTACTGACCTCTGTTATTAGCAATAATTTAGTATCATATTAAAATCAACACTAAGGGCCTGATTGAAAGATGCCTAGAAAATACAGTATTCATATAATGCTATGTTGAAAAAATTGTGAACTAGGACTACGCTTTAATTTCATATTAATCCAGAAACCACGGGTTATAAGTGAAGAAGAAATTTCTATAATCAAATGTATACATGATACCATTTTTCTCAAGCAATCTTTTTTGATAGTAACAATCATATAAAGAGCTACTATAAATTTTTAGGAATCTTGGGTTATAAAATATCAAACATACATTCAACAAAATAGCTTGACTTTGCTCATAAATCAGGATAAATGAGGTTAATAACTATAATAATAATAATCACGATGATATGTGTTGCCACTTATAGGTGATTTAATGGGCCGCAAATTGTGGTAGAAATTCTGCATATGCTATGTTCTGAGCTTCAGAACATACCTATATAGAATTTTTACTAATGAGTACATTGAAACTCAGAAGGGTTAAGGAATTTATCCAGAGTGGCACAGCTACTAAGTGAAGGAGTAGATATGCTAATTCCAGGTCTGTCTGATTACAAACCACATGCTACTCAGGTATGTTTCACTTAATTTTAATTTTATAGAAATAGGCATATAAAAAAAGAGGTTATCTCACAGCTAATAAATATAATGAAAACAGTGTCGACTTCTTGACGTTTACGTTACAGTACCGACAGTATATCAAAAGACATTTCCCAGGAATTAAACATTTCCCAAGGTCATTAAGTAGTTGGGAGTAATTTTAGATAATGCCAGAATTTGCAACCTACTGCCATTCTACTGGCGTGGAGCCTTTCTTTTAATATGAAGTGTAGAAGTTTCAATCTTATTATACGAACCTCTTTCAAATCCTATCACTGGAACATCTTAGTTGGAACTTACAGTTTCTTTAAATATTTCTGCATATGATACTCTTGTAGTCTGTGTATTGTATGATGAGGAAAAAAACAGAACTTATAAATCTATAGCTCATCATTGCTGAACAGTAAAAGATCACATACAAAAGCTTGAAAAAACCCTACACAAAATTAGGATTATAAGCAAATTATTACTTCCTCCTAGATGATCTATATTTGCTTCTGGATGTATTCATATGCCTAGACACTTAGCAATATAAAGACCTTTACATCAGTCAGGATGTATTATAACAGCAAGCGTGCTCCGATCTAGACACAATGTGAGCTTAGGGAGCTGTGAACATTTGTTTTAAAGGTGTAATTTAATAGAAAATAATAAAATAGGGTACATTACAGATAGTAAGGATAAGAAGGGTAAGTTTCGTTTAGTGTAGATTGTGTGTGTTTCGCTTTAGTGCAGGCTCTTATGAAGGGCTGTGTGTAGGTCTACGTGTAGAGCTGTGTGTAGGAACACACGTAGGGATGCTTGGGGGTATGAGAAGGTTGCTATACAAGGTATGCACAGAGTCCTGTAGAGGAATGTGTACAGGGCCATATATAGGGATGTGTGCAGGATGGTATGTAGGCGTGGGTAAGGAATTGTGGGTGACCGTCGGAGATCTTTGAAAGTTACTGCTCCAAATAAATGGCCTGATAGGCCAGGTCATCCCCGCTACCCTGACAGAAACCCAGAAGCCAATGCCATTATTATGTGGACTTGCTGATCAAAAAGCTGCATTAGTACATTATTAGCAATAGTACATTAAGTCATATCCTGTGGAATATTTTACTCAACACTCATCAATTCTAGAAATATTTACCATACCTTTTATATACCTGCTATACCTTTAAAAGGTACCAAAGTTACTTGCTATATGTTTCATCTTTTGTAATTTATTTTTTATTTCTTTCAGAAACAAAGCTAAATGATTGGCACACTACAGATTTTTGTCTTAACTTTTTAAATTACCTATAGGGCTAGTGTAAAACATTCTTCATTTAAAATAATTCAACTTTTAAAAATCCTTTAAATTTGATTTCATACCAAAGGCTGATGATTTCTATTTGTCTTTAATCTCCTCTCAATATCAAGTTCATCATAGTGTGACAATTAGTTAACTTAATTAGGTGAACTTGATTAAGCTATTTTTTCTAGGTCAATATGTAAAATTACTGAAATTGAGAGCAGAGTTTGTAAAATTAATATTCCTATATAATGTAAATGACACTGAGTCATGTATTAATAAATACTCTCCAAATATCAGAAGAAACAAGTGAGTATACCTTGAAATAAAAAATGACTCTAAAAGGTTTAATATAGATAAATGTCTAATTTTTTAATAGAAAACAAATTATTTAAATATTTTTCCCTTAATGTCTCTTATTTAAAAACCTGTAAATTTTGCTTTAAATTACTCAAAACCAACTGCTTTTTATTGTTAATTCCAGTAGAAATGAAAGAACATATCTAAAAAACTATCTGCTATAAAACAAAATTCTTCTTATGTTTATAAATACTATGAATATGAAAAAACACATATTTTTTGCAGACATGCCTACTCCCTGAGATTTTCCTAATAACAATGTTTCCAAGGCCTTTGCTTTTATTAGATTTTTTTGTAAAAAGTCATACAAGGAAAAAAGTAAAACATTTGTTCTAAAAAACAACTATAAGTTATAGTTAGCTCCTCACGCTACAAAAATAAGAAATACATAATAACCACAAGTTTGTGTTTGGCTAGATTACTTGGGTTCCAGAATCACGTGTTACATGGGCTCCAAATTCACTTAAAAATGAGAGAAAAAAATTTTAATAAAATTTTAAATTATTCAAGTCAAGGAGTTTAAATTTTACCAACAGTGAACTAAATGAAAATGAGAGCTGAATATAAAAAATAGAAGTCTTGCCCAGCTGATGTGGTTCAGCAGTTGAGCATCCACCTGTGAGGGGGAGATTGTGGTTGGGGCACATGCCCAGGTTGGGGGCTTGATCCCCAGCAGGAGGCAGCTGCAGCTGATCAATGACTCTCTCTCACTGACGTTTCTATCTGTCTCTCCCTCTCTCTTCCTCTTTGAAATCAATGGAAATATATTAAAAAAAAAAAAAAAGAAGTCTTCAAGCTGCAAAAATAAGTTCTCTGGCTCCACCAATCACAACATGACCTAGTACTTTGTGGATATTTGTAGACTGCTAGCATTTATGATTATCTCAAATGAAATTCATTATAATGCCTGATGCTAGTAACACAAAGGAATCTACTATTTACTTCTCAATTTGATAGTATGCCCACTGGCTTTGCCTAAAAGTAATTTTTAATACTTACTATGTAATATTAAGAGAAAAAGCAGGGATAAAGTCATTTATGCCAGTGTTTCTCAACTGTTTTTTAATAAACATCCCCCCAAATTTCAATGCCACATAAATACTGTACTGTATATCTGTTTATGTGCTTACATATAGTTGTACTATATATATAAAAAGAGTAAATTCATTTTTTATTTTATACAAGATTATGAATGACTAAATATAATTTTTAATCAAAAATTAAAGCTATTAATATGTAACAACTTTATAACTACCTTTGCTGAGTAATCTTAAGGGAAAAACAACCATGCAAAGGATTTACACAAAAAGAAGGAAAGTGTAATCCAGGTTCTGCTTGTGAATGCTGACATGAAATTTCTGAAAATCTGGCTTCTTTCATAGTACAGAATACTTTACTATGGTAGTTGCAGTATTTGGGGGTCAAAAATGAATAAATATGCTAGAATGAAGAGATAAAAACAGCCAACAAAGCAAAAAGCCAAATCCTAATTTTTAAGCCCAAATAAAAATGAAGAACTCTAAGTCCTTTCAGCTTGCATCCTGAGAAAGATTATTTGTAATTAAAATGCTGACAGAACTACTTAGCAGCAGCACTGCTACCATGGCAGACAATGGATTTGGCACTGTGGAAGTCACAACAGCTGCTAACTGTACCCAGCCTCACCCTGACTTAATATGTGATGAAAAATGAAGGACTTTAAAATGTAAGAAATGCAAACAGAACTGATTTTAGAAAGAAAGGACAAGAAGCTAGGCTTGAAATAAGATGTTGGGAAATTTAAACTGTTGTCAACAATGTTACTTATGTACACTGAAAGCTTACCAATTATTTTTCCTACCATTCCCCACCACCTGTTTTTTAATACTGGATGACTTTAACAAGACAGGTCTGAATGTATCATAAGTTAATTCTTTATCAGTTTTCATATATCACCCTTTACCTTGGTCGGCCAGCTGAAAATTATGCAAGCTATAAATTAGCTTTAAACAAGCTGTGAATCAGGTTAGAACTGGTTTTCGAATTAAAGAGCCTTCAGTATATTACAAGGTGCTGTCATTTTATTACCTCAATCAATTCTGTGTGGCCTGAGGTGGAAGGAAATGAATGCTGTCTTCATTTGCAATGGGTTTATCTCTTACAGCAGGCTCTGGAAACATAATCACAGCAATGAATTGAACGCTAAAGTACATTTAACATTACCAATGCAGGAAATTGTTACTCCTTCACAAAGATGGAGTTCCAATGGGAAAAAACCACATTTCTTTACCATGAAAAATATACAAAAAATTAGCACTTGATCAAGCTTAAATTTTATAGAGTATTTTAAAAAATTATAAAGCTGACATTCTATTAAAATAATTTTAAGTGGTCCTCAAATAAAGAAAAGAATAAAAACACAATGGATGTGCTACTCTCAGTGTTTCAGAAGTACTAGGCATAAATATATATATTTCATCTTTATCTTCATGAAAACTATTTCTTTTTCCTGTGGCCATGCAATTAAATAGAAAAGTGAATTAGGTACTCGTCAGGCTCATCATAGTTAACAGACTATAAAACATAAAACAGCCAAAAAAAAAAAAAAAGGCTAATAAGTAGGTATTATTTATTACTGAGGAAATGAGCGAACGAGGGAGAACAAGTGACCCCCAAGATAATGCAGCTACCTAGACAGCTGGATTCTTGGTCTGTATTTCTGAAGAATATCTGACTAAGAGTACAGGGCCATTGAGTATGTACACCTAAGAGACTAATTTCTTAGAAAACATTGCTTGTACCAGAAGTAACAAGGAACACTGCCGAGGGAAGGAATAAAGTCAAGTTAGAGGCCTTAGAAGGGTATGTTAGGTGAAGGAAGAGGTGGGTTCCAGTGCCAGGACACAAGGAAATCCACATGTTTATGTGCAAGTACTCAATGCACACACTAGAGCGCAAGAATGCTTTCAGGCTTTGACAAAGTTTGCTTAGAGGGCTGCGTGTTGCTCTACCAAATCATTCTATTTGTACAATGTAAGCTGCAATGACGTGTTAATTTCCATATATGGTTTTAAAAGTCATTCTGTAGTTTGCCATGTTTCCTCCTACAGTGCTTTGGACCACATATGTTGAAATAAAACTGTCATCAGTTTGGATCCCCGAGTGACCAAATGGGCAGACTTGCTCTTCCAACATGTATTAACATGTTACTTGCATGAGAATCAACAAGTGTTAATCCACCAAAAATTTGGTATTTTTTGTGTCTGTGCTGTATTACCTAGCCTACCCTGATTTATATTCCTATCAAACTCTTCCTAGTTTTCATAATCCCATTCCAATGGCATGTTATTTACAATCTCTTTTTGATTCTTGGAGATGAAAACGTTACTGAGTCTCTCAATGCCCACAGTAGCTTATTTGCACATTTTAATGGCACTTAACACTTTTAAACCTTGTTACAATTATATGCATACATGCTTCTCTATCCTTCTAGAATACAAGTTTTTTAAAGATGAGATCATGTCTGATTGTCATAGTATGTATCAAGCACCTAGTAGAATATGTGTGGCATACCTTTTGACTATGATACAGATTTTTATTCAATAAAATGAGGTTCCTATTGCAGACATATTGGTAGGCCCATCAAGGAAAAGAAAATACCTGTATAAATAAAAGAGTTCCTGTTTCTTTTCAAATTTTATGTACGAAAAATACGAAATAGACATTTTGTTTGAGATTAGTTTTACACCCTTTGACAACCCCAGTGTTCTTCATTCTGGAGGGCAGTTTCTTTTTAATTTAAAACTATTATCTCTATTCCAAAGAAATCTATAATCAACAGGTACTCTTATAGAGATGCTGAGTGAACTAGACAGGAACAGAAACTATTCTAAGAAGGAATATTACCTTAAGTTTGCTCAATAGATAATTTCTTACGTCTCTTACTCTTAGTCTTTTCTGCGTATTTGGGTCATGGCTGGCAGGCGTTGATGTTTCAGACATCATTTGTTGTTTCAACAAATAGCCTTGGGCATCCAGGGCAAAAACTAGAACGTGCACCCTTCCACTGCCATTCGGCAAAATAAAAGTTTAAAAAATAATTCCAATAACAACTAGTAGGAAACGGGCTAGCAGTGAAGAACTACCAGGAGCAACTTTAAATCTGTCTATCTTAGAAAATACTATGTGTAACTGTTCTGGCTCCTTGTCTTCAAGGAAGTATGAGAGAAATATTTTCTGCCAGAAGAGTTGTAGTCTAACTGGTCAAAAGAACCTAAACATTAAAAAAGATGAATAACAGTACAAAGAAACACCTACCAAATGCCAGGTGAACAGTCTAGCAAACAAATGCAACAGATTTAGTCCAGACCTGAGGAAGACGGAGAAAGCCAGGATTTCAGCTGGACACTTTATTTTATTTATTTATTTATTTATTTATTTATTTATTTATTTATTTATTTATTTATTTATTTGAGGTGTTTCTTGCTGTTGTTTTCTTGTTTTGTTTTTTTTTTTAACATATCTTTATTGATTTCAGAGAGAGGAAGGGAGAGGGAGAGAGAGAGAAATATCACTGATGAGAGAGTCACTGATAGCTGCCTCCTGCACGCCCCTGACTGGAATGGAGCCCGCAACCCGGGCCTGTGCCCTGACCGGGAATCCAACTGCGATCTCCTGGATCCTAGGTTGATGCTCAACCGCTGAGCCACGCCCAGCCGGGCTGGACATTTAATTTAAAAAATAAAACACCAAAAAACAAACACAAAAAAAAGGGGCCTGATCTTATGAGAGAAGGGCAGACGGAGGAAGTGGGGAGAGGGAGGGTGACAGACATAGCTTTCTGGAATACTAGCTGGGGACTGACTAGGTTATAGGTGGCCTTGAAAGTCAGGGGTAAAGCCCTGACATCTGTCCTATGGTATGGACAAGGCAGAGCTCCTTCCTTGAGTTTTCTAACCTGGAAGGACATGTGGGAAGTCGTCTTTCAAAAAGCCTGACTTGGAGAAAAACTTTTAACATGGCTTAATGGGAATAAAAACGGATCCTGAAGAGAAAGATTTTTGGAATAGAGAACAAAAGTAAGTGACATTTTGTTTTTTCTTCTGAGACAGTAAATAAGAGATTGAGGGAGGGAAAGTAACAGAGACGGAAGTCAGAAAAGTGCAAAGGCTACTTCTCAGGTTGAGAGGAGGGAGATGAGGAATTGGCCCCTTTCTCCTCGGTGAGGTAAGAAAGCCTTGCTGATAAATGAGGGTGCTGGAAGTAAAACCGAGACTTGAGATATGTGGCCAAGACTTGAAGTAACTGCTGTCGGGAATCTGACAAGGGGCTCCCACGATGGCCCGGAGGCCCTGCTTAACGTAGGAGGCATACATTTGTAGTGAACCGAAGTTCGTCATTTCCTCCAGTTATTTCTGGCCAGAAAAGAAACAGATGAACCAATCCAGTGAGTGCAGAGAAAGCAGAGGATCTGTAATAGGGGACTCTAATGCTCTGTAAAAGGGTACGTTCCGAGGCCAAATCGTAGCTTAGAAAGGAGGGGAAGTCGGAGGGGAGCGGTGGCCTGGCGGCCTGGAGGAGGGCTGGGCACCTGGCAGGCAGTGGGTGAAGCAGCGGGCGTCCCAAGGAAGAAAGGGTCGCCAGCTGAGTCACAGGGGAGGGCATTTCACATACATTAAAGGACTCACGGGCTGAGTGAGATTTTCTCGCAGTCTCATAAAATTTCGTGTGTTAAAGGAGATGTGCCCTGATACAACAGTTCAGGGACTGGTTCCCCTGAAGTGTTTCACAGCGAACACGGGCCTGGAAGCTCAGGAGAGGCCTGAAGAAGGCGGACAGGCGAGGTCGGAGAGGATGGGTTTCTTTGGAAGGGGCACTTTAGAGGCAGTCCCTAGATAAGAGGGATTTTCTGAAAAGCTCTCAGAGTGACCCAGGGCTTGAGGGACACAGAGACTGGGCGGCGAGGCATGTCTGCCTGGCTCCTGTGACGGAGCAGTGGAGAAAAGAGGCGAGGGCTTGCGTGTGCTTACTTAGGACAAATGACCCACAGAGGACAGCAAGACCAGATGTCTAGAAAGGTACCTAACCAAGTGGGACAGCCAAGTGGGAATGAGGTGACACCAATCAGAGAGGAGGAAAGGGACTTAAGTTCTGAAAATGAGTGATAAGTGACCCACAGGAGCAGGCACCTCTCACATCAAGGCAACTGCAGGTAGGAAAACCCTAGTAATGCTGGGCAGCTACAACCCACGCAGGGAGCAGGGACAAGATCCAAGGCCAGGAGGCCCTTCCAAACCCAAGGTTTCCCAGCTTGAGGCAGACCTGAGCTGGTGAGAAGCTTTGAGCTGCTTGAGAATCTGAAGCCCTGGCATTAGACTGGGCTAGATTTATATATATATATATATTTTATAGAGTATTAATACCTCAGGGAGACTGAAAAAATATGAGATACGCCCTATAATCACTTGAGGAAACAACAGAGCTTGTGTAAAGGCACTGGGATGAAAGAATTAAGTCGCTTTATATTTGCATCTTGCCTTGAACTCAGGAAAAACATATCTGAATAAAAATGGAAGATTAGTCTTTTAAAAACAGGAACCTGGATAGTCATTAAAGCATCTCATACGGAGCACAGATAAGACCATTTCTATTGTCTCCTTTTGTACTCTTTACTTAAAATTAATTTGAAGGGTTTTCGTTAAAGGTGTGGATTTCAGACTGCGGGGTTTTAATTTTTTCAAATTGCTAAAGTGAGTAAAAAATAAAAAGGCAACTAACTCTAGTTGACCCTACTGGGGAAGTTCCTATGTTAAAGAAGCTTTTTACTGATAAAGAAACACAAATATACTTGATAAATATATGTAGAGTGTCATGTTTTCAAATGCTGCTTTCACTAATTCAGGGAAAAAGGAGGAAAATTGAGGAAGAGGTGAGAAAGATTTAAAAATAAGAGGAAATTGGGGGATTTGGGAACAACATCATGAAGACAAAGTTTACCTCACACAAAAATTAGACTCATGGGTAGTAGTAGACTTGAGAAATGGAAGACAACACGAAACTTAATACAGCCTTTATGCCGTAACAGGTTAATGCTTCCAGTCACTAAACGTCACAGGGAAAAGGTAGAAAAAATGTCTAAATTATACAGCAATTTGCCTGCTTGTAAAAGAGAAAAATACGCTTTCTAAAAGATCTACTTCATTCGCAATCTTAAAATGACCTGAAGTGCGAAAAAATTAGTGGTAAGTAAACTAATGACTGGATACTAGAATAAATGTTAAACTGAGTTATTAAATAATGTTTTGTTATATATGTTGAAACTGCTGTATTAAAATAAGAAAATAATGCTTATCTACCTTATGTTTATGACTTGCTTTAAGCCACCTATATATCTGTGCTTCACAAGCTGATTCACAAATATCTGGTAATCTAAATTTAGATATCTGGTTTTGGAAAAAGAATTTACAGAATACTATTTGTCTTGAAAAGTTCAGAAAATAGTCCAGTCCCTCAGGAACGCAGAAGTGAACTAATAAAAATGCTCTGATGCAGCCTGAACTTTTCAAAGTGATTCTTAAAAATTTTAACCTCTATAAGCATACTCTAAAGAGTTTTCAAACCAGCGAAGCAGATAATCATCTGTAGGCATTATCGAAGGTACATTTCACCAAAACCCAACTTAACTTAAATGAAGATATAACACTATGACATAAACCTTTAAGAAACCTTCAGATAAAACATAAAAAGAGATTGCATTTAGGCAACCAGAGTTTAAATTTAGCATATGACTATAGTTCAAAAGAAAAAAAAGGAACAATACATTAAAGTGATAACAACCTGTACAAGTCTGAAACAAAAAAATCTGGATGGCTGAGCCAGGTCACAGGTAGAAATACAGTGGAATAAAAACAGTTACATATGTGAATCTTTATCTGTCAAGGAGGAGGTAAACATTTTTTTAACTTTTTATAGGTGAAGTAGTAATTTCATACTCTTTGGTTAACAAACAAAAGAATTAACCCCAAATGAGCCTAAATTGCATTATAATTGGTACTTGATCCACTGACAAACAAAGCATTGTTTTTGAATAAAGGAATTTTTACTGCAAAAGATTGCTGATATTAAAAAAATGTACAAAATCTTCCAGTTTGTACATAAAGTGGCTGACACTTCACAAATCAGAATATTCTTAAACGGTCTTTGCAAAAAGACTGAATGTGGTTGATTTTAGTTTCTTTGCACAATAAAGGTTTTTAAATTTCACAACTCAGGACAAACATTAAGAAGAAATATTTGACTCAGCTAAAATACAGTGCTTAGTGCCTAATAAAAAATTCACCTTTAGATCCCTTTTCCTCACCCTCCCTCCAAGTATAACAGATTAGATTCTGCTGGCTCTACATAAATCATCTATATTGTCAAGTGGCAGCTCTGTTAACACAGATACTTATTTCATTGAATTTTATGAGGAAAAAAGCCTTGAGCAGTTGTAGGACCATCTTTAATTAATTTATTTGTTTTAAGAATAACCTCCAGTTTTTATTCCCCTACTTGCTAGAAAGATCAAAACACATCCCACTTAACAATAAAGATATTTTTTCTTTTCCTAGTAGTACTAGTGTTTTTTCCTAATAGAAAAATTATCTGAGTTTCTACATTATGAAAATCTAAAATAGCTTCAGGACAAAATCTAATTTGAGAATCTCTTGCAAAAAAGGAACAGAAAATACTTATTTCAATATATGTATAAAAGCAAGTTTCTAAAACACAGGTTCTAAAATCAGGCAGGTGTGGGTTCAAATCACTGTTGTACCACTTATTAGCTGTGTAATCCTTAAGTTCTTTAAACTTCATTTTTCTTTAATCCACAAGGAGGAGCTAATAAACAGTAACTACCATAGGACTCTGGTGAGGAGGACACGGGATGGTACACTGACAGTGCTAGGCACACAGAAGTACTCAGAAGTGTCCATTGCTGTTGTTACTCCTATGGTACTTTCTTATACTAAAAGGGTTCCTTTTTTTTTTTTTTTTTTTTTGAACCAGCAATTACAATGAGAGTATATGTGTACAAAGAAATACTGCACATATATACTTAAAAATCTGGTTAGAAAAGAGTATTTGACATGAAAAATTGTTATAAATAAAATTACATGAAAAAAGGCCATTAAAACAGAATTATATGATTGCAAATTTTAAACTTAAAAAAAAATTTCAATTACAGTTGACATACAGTATTATAATAGTTTCAGATGTAAAACACAGTGATTAGACATTTATAACTTACGAAGTGATCACTTCAGTAAGTCTCGTACGCACCTGACACCACACACAGTTATGACAATATTACTGACTCTATTCCCGATGGTGTACATCACATCCCTGGACTGTTTTTATAACTGGCAGTTTGCACCGTATCCTTTCACCTTTCTTACCCGCCCCCCTAACCCCCCTCCCCCCGGCAACTATCAGTTTGTTCTCTGTATCTGAGTTTCTGCTTTGTGTGTTCGTTTAGTTTTCTAGATTCCACATATAAGTGAAATCATATGATACTTATCTTTGTCTGACTTATTTCACTTAGCAGAATTCCCTCTAGTTCATCCATGTTGTCACAAGTGGCAGATTTCATTCTCTTTCTATGGCTGAGTAACATCCCATTGTATATTTACTACCTCTTCTTTACCCATTTGTCTATCCATGGACACTTAGGTTGCTTCCATATCTTGGCTGTTGTAATAATGCTGCAATAACATAGGGGTGCATATGTTTTTGAATCAGTGTTTTGGATTTCTTTGAATAAATACCCAGAAGTGGAATTGCTGGGTCATATGGTAGTTATATTTTTAATTTTTTGAGGAAACTCCATACTGTTTTCCATTGTGGCTGCACCAGTCTGCATTCCCACCAACAGTGCACGAGGGCTCCCTTTTCTCCACACCCTCCCCAACACTTTTTGTTTGTTGATTTGCTGATGGTAGCTGTTCTGACAGATATGAAGTGATATCTCACTGTGGTTTTAATTTGCATTTCCCTTATGATTAAGTGATGTTGAACACCTTTTCATATTGGCCATCTGTAAGTCCTCTTGGGAGAAGTGTCTATTCAAGTCCTCTGCCCATTTTTTAATCACTTTTTATGTAAAGTTGTATGAGTTCTTCATAAATTTTTGTATATTAACCCCTAAACAGATGTATAATTGGTGAATATCTCCTCCCATTCAGTAAATTTTCTTTTCGTTTTATTGATGGTTTCCTTTGATTAATATGTTTGCAATTCTTAAAGAGTAGCTTGTAGTAGGATATAGGATATACTACCTAAACATGAGCAGAAATGTAATACTTTTAGGTGCTATTGTTGCAGGTAATTTTAAATATTTTAAAATATTTTTTAATTTTTCAATTATTCTACAATGACCATGAATTAACAGTTATAACAAATTTTATTTTATTATTTTTTTTCAAAATATATCTTTATTGATTTCAGAGAAAGGAAAGGAGAGGGAGAGAGAGAGAGAGAAACATCAATGATGAGAGAGAGTCATTGATCGGCTGCCTCCTGCATGCCCCCGACTGGGGATCTAGCCAACAACCCAGGCATGTGCCCTGACTGGGAATCAAACCCCGATGGCCTGGATCCTACGTTGATGCTCAACCACTGAGCCATGCCAGGCCGGGCTATAATAAATTTTAAAAGACACGCGCAATGTATGTTACTTCTTTTTCTGACTCCAAGTTTCTCCAGAGAGGAAGAGTTAGAGAAAAGAAGGAAGGAGAAAAAGAGTGAGAAGCACTTCTTTATTTAAAGCCAGATTTTATATAAAAGTTATTAGTTCTGTTATATTAAAAATTACTATTTCAAATTACTACTTTTCAGCTTTAAAGTTAAACAAACCTTAAGAGTCTGACACCTCAATTGTAGCACATTCGATCATACCTCAAATATACATTTGGAGATCAGTTGGTATGAATTCTCCTACTTAAGTAAATACTAAACTTTGTAGTGAAAGGAGACTATTAGATCATGGAAATGGCCAACTAGAACTTACTGATAAATTTATCACTACATGATGTCTTAATCAGACCAAAGGATAATATTTAAAAAGGCATAAAGCCTCTCTCTTGATGAACTGTTAACTCAGAGAAAGTAGATGGGTCATTAAATCTAAATCCCAAGTTTCCTGTAGCAAAACTGTTATGGTACAGAGCTTTGGGTATGGATGCTGTAGCCTGCAGAGTGAGAGAAGACTGTGAAAACAAGCCAAAAAAGCCTACCAAAAAGACCCAAGAAATGGTCTGCTAAGAAGGGAGAAAACCAGAAGAGAACAGGTTCACTAAACGCAAGAAAGGAGTTTGTACAAAGTAGGAAGTTACCAACAGTGTCAGCTACCACAAAGAAGTAGCAAGCAGATGAGGCAAAGTAATTGAGGAAGATTCTTGATGGGACAAACTGAATACAGCTCAGAGAAGATCCTTGAGATGTTTCTGGGCAATTCCAAAACTTGGGAAGAATGGGCATATGGTATATTAGTAATCCAGGAATGCTACTGTTCTGAACCTGAGTCAGGTGTCATCTCTTTACCTTGCCTATGGGGCTGAAAGACAGTCCTGTTAAAGAACAGCAAAATGTGAATACTGAAGTTAGAGACAAAGTATGTGTAAGGAATTTAAAAGAGATCAGGGTCAAAAGTTGTGCTCTTAAATTTTAATAATCATAATTATCACGTATGGTGTTTACAAAAATGCTGAATCCTGAGCATCATTGCAGAAATACTGGTTCTGCAGGTCTGCATGGGGCTGTCTGAACCACATATTTAATAGTACTTTAGGAGATCCTGGTGCAGGTGATCTGTAGACTACACTTCAGGGAGAAATCCCTGGCATTTGGGCTGTGTGGATTGACAAATGATGAGAATTACAAATTATAAGGTAAACCAGAAGGTTAAAAATTGTTTTTGATAAATAAAGCACAAGAAGGAATAAAGTGATGTTCACCTAACCTATTAAAGGTAGTTTAAAGGTAGCTCACAGGGCCCTGACAAAATGAGAACCGAAGCTAAGAATTTAATATGGAGCAGGACTGGACTATGCTGGAGCTTTGAGGCCATGGAGGACAGTGTGGACCTTTAAGGATAATTTGCCTTACTCAGCATTTACCAATGGAAAATATGTTAAGAACAGCATATATGAAATTCCCAGGAGATATTCAATTTTTTAAGTAACATGAGATAAATTTATATGCTACAATTAAGGAAGTACAGTCATCCCTCAGTATCCATGGGGAACTGGTTCCAGGTCTCCCAGGGATACCAAAATCCTAGGATAGTCAGGTCCCTTAGTCAACCCTCTATATCCACAAGTGACGCATCCCTAGATTCGACCAACTGCAATTCTCGGTTGGTTGAATCTGTGGATGTGGAATCCATCATACAGAAGGCTGACTGTGATTTCTTCCACTGGGAACCAGGGAGCGGGTGGCAGAAAAAGAGAATGGGGTGTAAAAATAGGGTTCTGAAGAATTTATATGTATAAATCATTGGCTTTTGACTCATACACATAAAGGACATGTTGAGGTCCTACATCCCTAAAAGAAAGGCATTAGGAGCATCTGAGAATGAGTATAATGCCCTCACTTCAGAATGAAGCGCTCTTGGGGCATAAATCTGTGAGACATATTGAAGGCACATAATCGTTTTATGAAATTCTGAATGTGTTTACAGTGTGCCCTGAAAGTTAATAACCTTAATTTCTATACTCCACACGGAATGTGAACACACCAGCCCAGAATTTGTCACATTTCTATCCTTAAAAGTATTCCAACATTTATACCATGAAAGGATGAGTTTCCAATATATGCCTGTTCTGTAAAAGACATTTGTTAGGCCTGATGAATCTTTATTATCAAAAATTGCATACAATCTGACAAACTGGGCCCATAAATTATCTTATACCTGTTTTCAGTGTTTGTTACTTTTAAATTTTGTTGTATTTACTTTTAATTTTTATTTCAGTTTCAAGTTTATAGTTTTCATGACCCCAAGGAAATAATACACCTCCACAATGTATAGGGAATTTCTTGTATATTTTTTCACCTATTGACAAAACATGCCTTCAGTTAAAAACAAGTTTCACTTTTATGCCCGTATCAGTTATATCTTCCTATTATTCAATAGTGGTAGATCCACTGGTTTAAATATGAAAGTAATATAGTGCCTTCTACTTATAAACATATTAATGTACGATCTTTGCGATTCACAGAGGGCCATAATTCTATATTTAATGTTAAATAGGCATTGCCATCAATATAAAAAAACAATTATTTGCTAATGACATACAATAAATTTAGCAAGAATACCTATGGAATACTATATAATTTTAAGTCTAGAGTACAAGTGCCTTAGTTTAAAAATAGGTTAATTATAAAAATACTTTTTCTTGCCTCTTAACTCTAGCAGGAAATGAAAACAAATAGCCCTTTTTGTGAATAAAGAAGTTAGACATGACCTTATTCTAGTGTGAAACTCTGGAAGAGACAAGACAGATTTTTACTTTTTATGTGTGAAGACAAAAAATAACACAGAAAATTGATCTTCGGATTACTTTGTAAAAACATTTCTTACATTTAAAAATCATAACATTATCACTAATTTTGAACTTTCCTCTTGACTAAAATGCTTGCTTATTTTTAAAAAATAAGAGATGCCATTTACTTAATGAGTATCTCCATTATTCCAAGTATTGCCATTAAACTTTTCACAAATGAGCAAGCTGAAGCCCGCTGGAGTATGGCTTGCTGAAGGTCACAAGCACTATAAATAGTTACTATATGAGCCCAGTTTATTCCTTCTGAAAGCTCGTAAAGCTGTTCTCTCTACATCATACTGAATACTTTGACTTTCTGAGTATTTTAAATTATTCTGTTTTCTTATTTAACAGTGCCTCAAATTGTAAGAAACTCCATAAATTTAATGGCAAAATTTTATAGAAAAATACTATCACTTAAAGATATAAACTGCTTATAGATACACATCCAAATTCCAGAAATGTCAAAAAGTAAATGTCAAAATAGTAAGTAACATGATATAACACACTTTCACTATATCCCCAAACCTTAATCTATAATTTCTTTTTCTTTTTTTAATCCTCACCTGAAGATATTTTTTCCATTGCTTTTCAGAGAGTGAGGAGGGGGGAAAGAGAAGCATCCATGTGAGAGAGACACATCAATCGGTTGCCTCCCACACGTGCCCCAACCAGAGCCAGGGATAGAGCCTGCAACTGAGGTATGTGCCCTTGGCTGGAACTGAATCGAGGACCCTTCAGTCTGCAGACTGACGCTCTAACCACTGAGCCAAATCGGCTAGGGCCCTAATCTATCATTTCTTACCAGTCTTGGCAAGGATTCTATCAGAACATCAAGATTAGAATGCTTAAATATATTTAATTCCAGAACTGAATTCTGTTAACTACCAGAGTTCATTCTTTGAGTCTTCTAGCTTAGAAGAAGTCTATCTTTGTTGTAGGCAAGAAGGTACTTTTTTTAAAAATTTATCTTTATTGTTGAAAGTGTTACAAATGTCCCAAGAAGATACTTCTTAAACCACAATATGTAAGTTACAAAGACAATTTTTAACAGATAATTCTACAAAATGATGAAATTAAATTAAATGTTTAATAAATTGGAAAGAATAAACTATCTAGCTGTATCTATACCTAGAATACCTGAAATCTCACTCACTTGTCTGAAGCTAGAACTTGAGCCATTCTTACTCGGGCGTTACTCTCCCAGCTCTGAGAACGGGCTAGCTCACTTCAACTAGGACCACCTCTTCGCAATGAATGCTGCCTCCACACATTACATACAAATACTGGAATGACAGGTTGTGTAATTAATATAGTCTCCATGACTTCTGAATTTTTACATTGGTATGTTACAAAACCCAATTTTATTATTTCAAATACTGGGTTAATAAAGTAAAAATATTCTTACTAACTTTTTAAAAGCAGTAAAGAAATATCTTTCAGCTTAACTACCATATTCTTAGTAGGGGACTTTTTTCCTCCAAGGGGGGGGGGAATATATATATATATATATATAAAAAAAACAGAAGAATTTAAAAACTAAAGAATGATAAGGTTGGTGAGTTCTGAAAGACAACCCTATGTATGGTGCCCTAGCGTACTTTGATTAATTATCTCAGCTGTGATTTAGTTTCTCATCACATATGGCTTTCCACAGCATGCTATAGAAACGCACCAGGCCACATGCCATCTAAATTAGAAAATGGCTTGGTTTTCCTAGTTTATAGTAACTGTAACTTAAAAAGTAATTTAGTTTTTCAATTTTGTATGTTATTAACATAGAAAACATTTGTCTCATTTTAGAGGTTCCCAATCATTCTCTTTCTCTGTGAATATAATGCTGAAGTATATAAAAATGTATGTCATAAACATTGATACATTTTACCTAGAGGAAACAAATCATATATTTGAAAAGGTTCTAGAGGAACACCTGACCATAATTTATTGAAGTAAACCAATATGCTTAATGTATATTACACAGGCACCGTGAAAACTACCTTAGGTTACAGAACTAAACAGATCAGCATAAATTCCAATTCTATTATAAAAAATAACCATAAACAATCTTTGTTTTGCTGAAAATTGTTACTTGATAAAAGTATTACCTAGGGACAGGTTTCAGAAACATGTCTAGGACAATGAAGTAAGCAACCTCTTTGAGCAGACTGTTATGACAAATAAAAAGTAAGTTCAGTTCAGTATATAAATGTTCAATTTAAACAAATAACATACTCTAAAAAAAAAAAGCACAGTGGAATTGTTAATGGCTGTTACTACTTACTGAATTCACAAATCACTGTTACTAGTCTGACATATAGCACTCTGTTAGAAACTAAGGGCTTAAAAGACATACAATTTTGCGAGCCAAGGAAAATGCCAGAGTAGCAGGGCATACCTTGAACTTTGTCTAGGAGAAGGTCAAAGATCAATTGGAAGTTTATGGGCTTTATCCCCTAAACTATCAAAGAGAAAATCTAAAGTCTAAATATTTAACTATAGCAATCATCAAGGATATCCCCCCCCAAAGTTTTAATCCTCAGACTTTTAGTAAGTCTACAAACCACAACAGATTTGTTCAATGGGATTTTAATGGAGGGCACTGCATATAGCTTTCCTCCAGATTTTTACATGCCTGTATCAGTGAAAAGGCAAATAAACACTCAGTGAAGCTAATAGAGGGCATTGTCTCACAAATCCTAAAAGAATGCTGAATTAAGACCATTAAGTGGTATAAATTTTACCTAAAAATGACTTCTCTGTCAACCCTGATAAATTCAAAGATTTAAAATTTAACCTAATGTCAGAAAAAAAAACAGGAGGCGAAATGAATAGTTAAAATATCACAAAGTCCTTTTTTATGAGTCAGTTATGTGCTCAAATTTCAAAGGACCTTAAAGGATAACTCATTTTAATTTTATATTTTTCACAAATCTTCATAATACATAAAATTCAGACACTCAATTTCTACTATTTCTAGCTTCAATTAAGTGTGCTTGCTTAATGTATTATAGCAAGATACTCCTTGGAGAGATTGTTCTGTTCCCTTCTTGAAGAGGCAAAATTCTCAATGACTATTTTACTTGAAAATAAACATCTATGTTGTTTCGACATAAGTATATCGGTTATAGGATTCCAGTTGCTCAATGCTGGAAATTTAAAAATAAAACAAAAGTGGGGGAAAAAATAATTCCCTTACTCAGGGATTTCTAATAGAAAGATTATCAAAAAGTACCATTTGTCTCAGGTGGCATTTGTAGTTCCACAAAATCTTCCATAGGGATTTGGATGAGGTTTCTATGCATATTTATGACTTAAAAAATTATATACTAGAAAGATCAAATATGAGGAAACCACATGCAGGTCTCCAAGCCGAGACAGCTCATCTTGTACTAGTCAGATAATGACCTGTCATGTTTACTCTAAGGCTTTTCACAAAACAGAGCTTAAACAAGGATGAAAAGTTAAAGCATAACTGGCACAGTCACTGTAAAATATATGATGTAAATTTAAATTCTCAGTGGCACTTGTGAACATAGATGACTTGGATGAAGCACTTTATAAAATAAATATTTATACATGTTCATTACCTACATCAAAAGAAGTTGTTTTCGTTTTGGGTGTTTCAGCCACAAAAGTTGTTGAGATCTACATCGAGTATACATTAGAAAAAGACTGAATAGTGAACTGGGCCCTATATTTTAAAAAATACAATATTAAGTCTACCTTATATCTTGATATATGTAAGTATATATCATAATTTTTAAATGTCAGTTAAAGTTTGATTTAGGTTATATGCATTGTGTGTATTTGTTTTAAAATTCTAAAAAAGTTCATTTTTACCTTAAAAATGTTAATAACTGAAGAATTCACAAAATACATAAAACAGTGGTTCTTATTCCTGATTAAAATAATTTGAGGAGCTTGTAAAAAATATATCTACCCTCGCTCCCTCTCTCTCTCCTTTCTGAACAATTTAGTCTAAAAGCCATTAGGTTTTGGTAAGTAAAGGTAGGTATCCATGTGGGTGGAGGTAAAGGGTGAAAGAGATCAGCATCAGGATTAATCATGTAAGAATATATATTAAGGATATTGGGAACCAGTTTTCTGTGAGGGGGTTACAAATATGGATGGGGGGAAAACTAGAATGGTTTCCAATACCTAAAAAGACACAGAAGTATAGGTGTAAATGTAGGTGTGTCGGAATGTGCACACAGGCATACCTTGGAGGTACTGCAGGTTTGGTTCCACACCACCACAATAAAGAGAATATCACAATAAAGTGAGTCACACAAATGTTTTGGTTTCCCAGTCCATATAAAAGTTATGTTCACACTATACTCTATTAAGCATGCGATAGCATTATATCTAAAAATACAATGTATATACATATCTTACCAAAATGTGACACAGAGACCCAAAGTGAGCAAATGCTATTGGGAAAATGGTGCCAATAGACTTGCTCAACATAGGGCTGCAAATCTTTAATTTGTAAAAAACACAGTACCTGTGAAGTGCAAAAAACAAGGTATGCCTGTAGGTACATCTAGTCCTTGGCATTGTCTACTGAGAAGACCTAGTAGGAGCAACATCCCAGTAACAATGAGCACATCTAGTACCCGTATCTTGGTTTCTAAATACCATTCTCTACTAACAGGAACTAGAGCTCCTTGGAGAAATAGCTGGTTCCAGGAGTAGGGGAATGGGAAGTGCAAGTTGAGCCTGGAACATTTTTAGTAAGAAAATAACTCAAAGACTGCTGATAATATCAAAAGGACACAGATGCCAAGCTGAAGTGGCAGACATCAGCCCCAAATGGCTTCCATTAACCAAATTTGGGACAATTTGAACATCAAAATAAATGATAATAAACCCATTGGGGGGGAAAAAACACAGAAAATGAAAATTTGATGAGGAATAGGATACTTACATAATTTCAAGGTTCTTGCCCATAAATTACATATTCCAAGTCTCTTTAAAGTTAGGAAGTTGATATAGAAAAGCTATCAAAATGAAGGAAAAACGACACTTTTTCTTATAGGATTTCCCCCCTTACCTTAGAAGATGAAGAATCGCATTCCTGACATATCCACCCATAGCCTGTTTGTTTAGGAGACTTTTTCAAAGGAGGATCCAGACAGCCAAAATGGTAGCACAGTCTGCATTCATCACACCTGCATGGTAAACAGATTTATGGTATATCTGAATAATATTTTCAAAACCATTTTTTTTGCAAAGACAAATAGCAAACTATGACACATTTCAACTTTAACACTGTTTATTCTACCTTTAGCTCATAAGATTATTAAATTAATGTTTATAACAAAAACAATCTAAACCTGAACTAATGGTAGGAAAAACAAAATATAACATATTTAACAAGCAAACAAAATATCATTCAGAACATTTTGATAGAAGAAATGTTAAGAGCATATGAATGAATGTACGTGTATAGCCATGTGTTCAAAACTGACCCAACAGTTTAGATTTTGAACTTCAAGAATTAGTCATTTGTCCATTAGATAATTTAACAACATTTAATGATATGATACATGCAATTCAATGTTATGAATTCAATTCACTACATTGTGTTTGTTCTAAAAATTTTTAGAACTCGAATTCTACAGGCTACATAAAGTACTCTGTAATCAATTCTATACAATTTATATCTCACCACTCTTTCTCCAAGTTCCTGTAGATTATAAACTTTCCAAAGTTTATAGCATGCTATCACAATCTATAGCAAATAAAAACCATTCTGAGAACTAAATGTAATTTTCTCAAATATAAATTTTCTCAAAATTTACTTGTCACTTTTTCTCAGTGTAGTTGGTTTTTCAAAGGACCTCCTAGTACATTTTAAATCTTATTAATAAATGTTTTGATAGTGTCTTTGCCACCTCTGATGTACAAAATCTAAGAAAACTATCATACCCATTCTTCGTTTCAGACAATGTCATCCTGCCGACAATGAAGAAAGATCTGTATTATTTCAGTGTCTTATAAAAAGAATTTTATCAGTTGGAATAACATGACCAAAATTTAACAACAAATAACAAAGATGTATACATCTTATAGAAAGAATTACATTCCTCCTTTTCTTTGCGCTCTCTTTTTAAGTTAAAAAAGATACTTTCTCCAAACCAATCTGTCAGATTCTCTTTATATATAGTTTCTCTTACTGATTTAAAACTTTAAAAGTTGAGAAATCCACAACTAAGAAACCAAGGGGAAAATTATAGGACCCACAATACTTGAATATATGCTAATTACTATTCAATAATCTTTATTAGAAAAAAAAGGGGGAAATGCTATTGTTATAAACCACACACAAAACTGTTGATTTTTTAAAAACATCACAATAAATGGGACTATAAATATACATTTATACTACAAATTTCATATAATGCTCCAAAACCCAATCTCCCAAAGACTCATTTTAGGAATCAAGAGTTTTCAGAAAAGTTAGCAACTTAGCTAAGTTATTCAGGTATAAAGAAGCTTACAACAGTTATATATCATATATTTATGCATTTCTTCCTCTACAACTTTCTCCTTATGAACCAAATAAATGTATATACTTTTCCAAAATCCTTTTAGACTAAAGATATGGAGTTGGGGGAAAATAGTGTTTACTGTGATAATTCTAGCCATGGAAAAATAAAACCAAATAAGAATAACAGTACTTTATTTACGATGCCAGTATTATAAACGAACTATCCAAAATTCTATTTAAAAGCAGTTAAAATATTTAAATAGCTGTGTTCTGACATTAAGAAATAATAGATAATATGTAGCTAACATCAAATGTAATATAGACTAAATGGCAAGCCCGCACAATTTTATGTTCTTTCTTCTCAACTTATTTACCTTTCAATAGTAAAAGCTCAGTTACACGAAATATATGGATGGTTATGGGACCCTTCATAGTATAAACATTTCTGAGTTTATAAGAATGTTGAGATTTCGAGATAGCTGAGGGCATTAAAACTAGTATTTCAATCATCTTTGAAAGGAAAATTTGAAAAAATGATTCTTTACTTCATCAAGAAAATGCATGAAGTGTAATTTACACTATCTTTGTCATCTCAGGACCATGAATGTAACAGATGTTGCTATGTGTCTAACGGTGTGCCAGCCTTTTGTGTTTGGAGTGAGTACCATCAATCTGCTGCTGTGTTTGAATTCTTGCACGCAACACTTTCACACGTTTTCAGAGTCCTCGCTTGAAAAGTATCAGCTACTGCTTTCTGATACTGTTAGTGTATTTGTCTAAGCAGCATTTCCCCCTCAATAATTTGTTATGGATTCAGAAACCAGATCATTAAACTTATTAAGACAAATTGACAGTAAAAAGACATGAAAATGAGAATTTCTACTGAGTTAAGTACATGGACTCAGTTTTTGATAACTATAGTCTTTTTTGCTTAATGGTAGGTTTTCGGGCAATGTTCCTCACAGTTTAGAATGCCAATAATCTGGGCCCTTGATAGGTAAAGAGGTATGGTAATGCCTTCCTAGTTCATATCAAATCACAACATAATTACTGCATATTTACTTTATAACTGTCTCATAATTACTTGCAAATTAAGCTTTCCAGTATATATTTCAAGTCAAACGCCAGATGAATATAAAGGTGAATCTTAATTCGTTATTTTTTACCTTCATGTATGCAGGTGATTCTTGTTGGAATATATATGAATTTCCAGCTAATAAACTAAGAACAAGTTTGCTACATTGATATAGTTCCAATTTGTAGATGAGTTCAGTTAATTATAAAATTAAATTATCTTTCAGCTCAAGAATAAATGCAAAAGGGAAAACAAAGGTTTATATGCTAGATTTGTTAGAATATAATGCTGAAGTATATGCCATTTGGAAATGACCTAATCCTTACTAATTCCTTCAATAGTGACACACTTTAGAATCACTTGGTCTACATACAGAACTTTGATGTATTTGTGATCAGTCCCAGAGGAAAGGAAGAATTTTGTCAGAATGTAGGGTGATATGTGAGTTCTCTCAAGTTATAGCTCACTCACCAGTAAATAAAAAATTGTAATTCTAAGACTAAAACAGAAAAAAAGAGTAGTTAATACACTTAGGAACTGCCAAAATCCAGGAGACAAAAAACAAGAATAAAAAGAAATAACTCAATCTTGAAATCATTAGCTGTTAATAAACAAATACACAAATGTAAACACTTTCTGGAAATGACTAAAATTATTTCCATGAGGAAAAAATCTCATCCTTTCTACATTGGAATATTAAAGAAATCTTTATGTGCTCGTAACAAAAATATCCTGAATGACACAGTGAACTTGAGCAGAATTTGCAAGAATATGCCACAGACAAATGTAAGAGATACCACCAAGAATCCTAGAAATCAAAGGACAATGTAAATTGTTGAAAATAGTGGATTACTTATTTCATGCACACACACACACCACTTTGTAAACTTTAGCAGATTTTGTCAGAACAAATTCTGGCTATGTTACAAATTTATATCATTTTTAAAAACTCAAAAATCAGAAACTCATAAGGGTCTGCAATCATTCTGCTACCTAAAAGCGAAATAGTTGAAGTAGTTATTGATCAAATTATTATTGTTGGTTCCTTCTATTTCTTACATATACTTGGAAACACATTATCATAGCACATGTATAGTACATACTTAATTTATAAAAATAAATAGTGAATAAAATGTTTCTCAAATCTTTTGCAAAAGCAGTCATTGACCCACAAATGCTTAGTGATATAACACAATGTACTTTATTAAACAATGCAAATGTCTATGTAATAAAAACAGACTATTATAACATACCGATAACACATATATTAAATAGGAAGGACATATCTTAAAATATGAAAAGAGAATATAAAACTAACCTGTAAAGAAACACTATGAAATTTTTAATAAAATGCAAACTGGATGCTTAAAGAAGTATCCTTTAAACATCTAATAAATACTGTTCACATTAACACTATAGGGCACTCTAAAATTACAATTTTAAATGAGATTAAATGAATCCCATTTATAAGATAAAAGGAAACCTGATTGTTTAATTAGATTCTTATTAAATACAATTTTCTAGGCATCAGATTAATAATGGATACAGATGTAAATAATAAAGCAGCTGTATATATGGTCTTTTACACATTGACTTAACAAAATGCAGTGAGCAAATAAATGTATTTCTATATGTTTTTAAAATGCTTACTTAGCATATGGTTAAGTATAGCACCCTAGACAAAGAAGAGGAAGAAAATGATTTATGTTCATATGTCCTATGATCCATGTAACAAGCAATCGATCATGTTTATCTGATTGCTGAGAATTACATACAAGTAAAAAAGAAACTACTGATTTATTTTTTCCTGTGCCTAAGAAACAGGCTAAAAGCCAGTGTTCTAAAGGGTTTCTTTAACTCTCCTAATTTCCAGTTGATAATTTCACTAGGAGAGTACACTAAATAACTACTTTTTAAACTAACAGAAACAATTAAATGCACCTCTTATGTTTATAATTTAAAGCCAGATGATAAGCTAAACTTGAGGAACAAGAGATATCCCCAACATGGAATTTGAAAAAGAATGTACTTTTTTTATGATCAAGTTGATCCATAATCAAGCTATTTTTTATGTCAATGAAACATTTTATTTAGATCCCTTTCAAGTCTATATACAGTAAAATAAAATACTGACTCTAAACATAGATACCATTACACCTGTTCACTTAAAACAAAACCCTAAATATCGAGAGAATTCATGGATTAGATTTTCTTTTCTATCATTTCCATGTAAAAATTCTATGAAAAAAAGATCAAAAGAATTGGTCTTGAATATTAACATTACTTAAATAAATCTTACTGGCAGCTTAAACACCTACACAAATCTATTAACCGGGAGTGGAAGATTCTTTCATTGAACAGTAGCCAGTTTTTTCAATTGCTCATTTTAAAAGATGGAGAAAATACAGGTCTGTGGCCCATGAGTTAAATCACTTTTAACATAATACAAAAGTGCACATAATTCTGCATTCTACCAATATCAGAATAACATTTAACATCAATAAAGACATTTTATTCCTTATATTTTACATCAATTTTAGTGCAAACCACTTATATAAGCATTTTCTAAACAAAATAACTAGAAAATGTCTTTATAGCATATTTCACAAATATAAGACTAATGTGGAGGTCTTAAACATATTTTCATTAATGCCACTATAGACTTATCACAGCCAGTAATAAATGAATGAATGGTAAGACAAAAATATTCTTTACACATGAAAAGTATATTAATTGGAAAAATATAGGGATAATTATCGAAATCCTAATTCATATTTAATGATCACTTAAATAATGGGGTCCCTTCAGTTAGCTACATCTGCACAGCCAGGTTACAAGATTAAAAGTGAAACCAAAAAAAAGAAACATGAAATAAAAGCATTCATATAAAAATACACAGTAAGGTCAAGTGCCTCTTCACAGCACGGGAATGATTGACATTTGCATACCTGGAACACGACTGCTTTGTTCTTTAATAAACTGATCTCCATCTGCTCATGCCCTTGGAAATGTTTCAGCAGTACAGCCTGCTGTGCTCAAGCCCCACGTAACTTTGTATTTACCTGTTCATAATTAACTAATTATGCTCTAATCAATAGTGTAGATCTTCATTTTACAATGTAAATCAGATAAATGAGATAATGGCTGGGGGTCAATCTCATTTTATTTACAAAGCCCAGCATGAGCATCCAATTTCATTATATCTTATGTACCTGAACAGCAGTGAATCTTATCAGCAGACCTGCAGAAAGTCTTAGAGGGAGTGCTGGGAGAAAGCGGTCTACAATTTCATTAAGAATGTATTTGCAAAGTATGTCCATCTCAGAAATATTTTTAATCACAATCCTTAGTATATGTAAAATTTACAAAATGCTGACTCAGATTATAGAAAAAGATTTCTGCCTTCATATACCATACAATGCTAAAGCTGAGTCTCTTGTCAAAAACTATTTCAGAAAACAAAATTAATAACATTAATACTCCTTTCTGCTGCAGAGAATCCTTCTAAATTCCTTGAGTAGATTTTGGTGAAATATTGATAAAATATTCCAATACCGTGAATCAAGTAAAACAGTGGTAAGTTTTGTCAAATAGATAATATAAGTGTTTAAAAAGAGAGTGGTCGCATTAAGTAGTAGGGTATAAAACCAGGGGACTAGATAATGGGTGTGAGTCTTAATATTGTCTGAGGTCAGCGACCTATTTTTAATATAATGTAAAATAAACATTCAAGAAATACATAATTAACAAGGATATATAAACAATACAGAAATATTTCTAAATTTAAGATGGATAAAGGTTAAGGCTAAATTTTGTTTTCATGTTCAAACATAACCCTAATTTCAAACCTTTTTTTTAAAGGAATCAGTGAATTACAGATAAAGATGTATATGTTTCTTGATTCATTTCTGAATCTAAAACATTGATTCCCCTATAGGTATGAAATAAAATAACCATCTAACTGAATTTATGAAAATAAAGAAATTATATTGTATGTGTTGTAGATGAGACCATCACAAACGTTTTTATATAGAAACATATTTTTGAAAATGTAAGGGCCCTTTTAAGGAGATTAAAGCAACATTCAATCAATCAATGTCAAACACAATACAAGAGATTCTTTTAAAAATATTATATACAGATGGTCCTCGAAGTGGTGTCCCTGGCCAGCAGCACCAGCAGCACTTGGGAACTTGTTAGAAATGCACATTTTCCGGCCTCACTGCAGACCCACTGAATCAGAAAGGCTGGGAGCCAGGGGGAGAGAGTGAGGCTGGGGGGGAGGAAGATAAGGAGGGAATGTGGCTGAAGTCGCACGGTTCCGAGGCAGCGTCAAGTTTGAGAACCATGGCTGCATGCTACCATGTCTGTCTTGTATTTCAGTTATTCAGTTTCCTTCCTGACATTTTAGTGTTTTTCCTTTCCCTGTTGCATAACACACAGTCATCATTCACTTGTAGTGCCGTTTTCTCTCGCATATGTCTGTGAATTGGCTCACATTTTATTAAGTACATATTAATGTTTCCTTTCAATAGTAACTGGACCAATTATGGAAAAAAATTAATTTTATACTGTGTAAATATGAGAGCATTTAGGAGATTATCAAGAGAAAGTGTTTTCTACTCCCTTCAAAAGTTCTCCTATTCCAAATATGTTTCTAGGACGAATAATTATGAGTTATGCGGTTTATATCTGTGGTGTGTGACAAAGATTTTTAGGGCTAGCACCAAATCTGGAATAGCCTGCCTACCACTGAAGACTGAAGATGGAGAATGGTAATAAGGTAGTGTCCTAATTAGAACCAAGGTGGAAGCAATTCTGATTAATAGTGATACCAAAACCACAAGGCTTAATGATTTCTCAAGAAATCTAAAATAAAATCATCGCTAGTCATTTCTTACCATACATCAAAGAAGGGCCAGGATCTAACGCATTAGCACATTCTTTTAAGAAAGTGGCAATCTGTAATTTTTCTTAAACTCAGCTGGATTTCAGCAATAGTAATGATTATCAACATTAGTAAACTTATGTAGCAATAAATAAGTCCTTTCTTACTCTTAAAAGAAAGCTTACTGGTTTTGCTATAGGTTATTAATACTTTTTTCAATAAGATCTTTTGATAAGTTAATCTCAGTTTATACATATTTTATATACACATTACTATTAGTAAACATCTTATCCAATAATATGGTTGCTTATTATAAATTACTACTAGAACACAGCAACTTTATATTTACACTTGCTTTTGATTATCACATTGCCTACTCTATTCTTAAAGTTTAAACTATTTTCAGTTTTCACTATATCTGAAAAGATGTCCAAAACCACATTTGTAAATCAGGAAATTCCAAGAAACAACTTGACAATTTACAGTGTATATGTGCATTTCAATTTCAGCAGAGTCTCTTCTAAACCAGTTCAAGATGGAGTGATGAAATATTCAACATATTTCTGTAGTTGACTTAAAACTTGATCATTAAAGCTTGAAGATGAAATGTTAATTCTGTAAACCTCTGGGAAGCTAAAGATGTTGATGAAGATCTTTCAGCTGGCGTGCTGTGTAGTCAGTAAGTTTTGTGTCTCACTCCTTAGTTTTTAACCTCATTCTTCAGGTTGAGAAAAATAAAATTATACTGAACACAGAAAGCTTGTATTAAATCAATAAAGACTGAATAAATTTGGGTATTACTAAAAAATATCTAGAGATCAACACAGATATACTCTTACTCATGAGCTTAAAAATCTGCAATTGTAAAAATTTCATGCTAATAATATTAGTGCTTTTACACGAGGACCAATGAGTCAAAACTAGGATACATATGCTTTACAAGTATTTCACTTCCACTGAGTATTATAAATAGAAATAACGTATAATGTGAGAGTCTGTAGTCTCTCAGTGCAGCACTGCATATGTGAATATAGGTATTAAGTTGGATGGAACAGAAGAGCAGCCTAACGGAAGGCATCGTCTCTCGTTTGTTACTGGTATTCGACAGCAGCAATAGCGCTTTGCATGTTAAGTCCCACAGGCTCCATAATCTTCAGTAAGTCCAAAGACTGTATCACCATTTGCCAAAGAAGCAAGAGGGAGAAACATCACTTAATAGGACAATTCTGACAAGACATTATCCAGTATTTTTCAACAATGCACATATCAAATATTTCTGATTAGTGCAAAAAAAAAAAAAGGAAAAAATTCCACACAGGCAAATTAAGTGCCTTGTCAGTCCAAGTAACAAACCAATCAATTACATTCTATCCAAACCTGACAAGCAAAGGCAACTTTCTGCAGTGATAAGCTTATGGGAAGGACAAGATAGCTGTTCTCCTTTACTTTATGTACTCTATTGAGAGTGTTATCCACATTTTTAAAATCACACTTATAAAAGAGGTTTCCAGGATTGCCTCCGAGGATGAGCTGTGGCAGAGTTGGGTCTCATGAAGGGTATCTACACAGTAAAGTGATAAGAAAAGAACATTAACATTTAAAGATCATAGCAGCTCTGCACTATGTCTTATGAAACATACTAACAACACCACAGTAGATTCAAATAACATATGATCTGGTCCAAAGAGATAGATGCCCTAAACCTAAACGCCACGATCTTGTGTAGGTTCAGACTGGTTAAAATGGAACTAATTTTTCATTTGAAACATTGAGTCACCTCCTCTTGTATTATTATTACTTTTAGTTGTCAAAATCTGTCTTACTAAAACAAAAAAGAAAATATGAATGTGATGAAGGGTATGTATTTACATAAGCAAACTAAATATCTTGAAAAATAGCAGTTTGCTATTTTTTTAATCAAATAACAGCATTTTAACAGCGCTTGAGAAAGCCTGTAACTACGCTGAAAATAAGCACACCTAACCAGTAAGTTCAGGGCTGGTTCTACCCAACCCTAGAGTTTCAGGGAGGAAATTTTCAAATGATTCTTATGCCCTGTACCAATACTGCCTTCCTTTTTAAAAAACTACACCAGAAATGTTTGGTTACAACTGTGAAAACTATGTTCCTAACTAGCTAGTTTAGTGGGTTGTGCAACAAAAAAGAGAATACACCACACTATAAAGACCTGGTAATTGATTATAAAAGCACCAATTTTAGCCAGATTTTCAAAACTCATACACTTGCATTTATTTCTCAAAACTTTCTCTAGTGTTTCTTGTACTGATTTCCCCTGTCGACATATATTCATTTGCTATATTTGTTCCTTTATTTCTAGAGAACAAATTTTATTTTTTTGACTATGGTAAACATAAAAATTTTCATTCAGTTATTTATATCAGTGTAGATGAGGTGAAGTTGCCAAGTAGTCACACATCATAGAAAAAGTTCATTTTAATATTTAACTATTAGAGAGATGTGTTTAATGCTTCTAAGTTCCACTGAGAAAAAGAAAGTGAAAAGTGGCACAATCACAGACAAATACAGCACTACTGAGAAGAACTGCCATGCTGAGCTGAGCAACCAAAGAAAGCCCAAACAATACTGTACAGGAAAAAAAGAATACAATGGGAGAGTGTTTAGAGAAATGTACTTATCAACACATGAAAAACAGAGCAGAATCCCCTTGTTGAGTAACAGAGAGATAGGAAGAGCTGAATTCCCCTGTTGAATATGCTAACTTTTCTCAGTGCTTCAGTCTTTCAGTGAGAGCTTTAGGCATATTCTGATATTCGAATTGCTTTGTCTACAGGTTAAGCACTACCAGGAAAGCTTAATGCAAGAGAAGCAACTACATCATTTACCATAGAAGTACAATTAACTCTTAATACATGCACAAATGATGGAGACTAGCAAACAACACAACAGATATCTTTGTATTTAACTTTGATAGTTGAATATACATACACTGGGTATCAGGAAGTCTGCTTTAACCACCAATAAAATTTAAGTAGAAGTTTAACTTTGCTAAAAGCTAAGAAGTTATTGCTAATATTCCTTCCTAAAATTTCCTTCCATCCTAAAATTTCACTTAATATTCAAAATCTCCCTTGAAACCAGCATCAGCAATGTGACTTGTCTTGGCTGCTACCTTCCTAGGATGAAAGACTTGTGGTCTTGTACTTCAGAGATCAAGTTCTGGCCTTGTCTTCATTCCATATGCACCTAGTAAATTTACTTACAAATTAATGTAGAAAAAAAGAAATTAACGAATTTCAAAGAACTTTATAGTTGGAATTGCCTGCTAAGAAGAAGCATGTACTTCTTTTGCCCCAACAAAGTCAAATATGCTAAAGTGTGCAGTTGGTGAGGCAGTGTGCCTTCTAGAGCATGAGTTTCACAGTCAAGATTACCTAGACTCAAACACTAATTCTACCACTTTCTAGTTGTGTAATTTTGGACAGGTTATTCTTCCAACTTTCCTTACCCATAAAGTAGGGATTGGCTGTGAGGATTACTGAAGATAAAATATAAAAAGCACCAGCACATTGACAGGCCCATAATAAATATGCACTCTATAAATCTCAGCAACCAATATGAAGAACTGCAGATTTACCAAACACTATAGTAGTGTTTATTGGAAGGGAAAAGAGTATAATTTCAATATGTAATTGGAATAATTTCTATTTCATGATACTTAGTGTCTCTATACCTCAGTTACCTAATCTCCAAAATGGAGATGTGCATACCTCATAGGACTGTTGTAAAAACTGAATGACCTAATACATTTAGAGAGCAGAGAATAGAGTCTGGGACATAGTAAGATCTAACATTAGCATTATTTTAATTCTCAGTCAATAAAAACTATAAAATAACATTTGTTTGGGTTTCATTACAAATACTAAAAATATAAGATTCTTATACATTATTACCTAGATATAAAAATCTATCAACTCCAAAATGTATATCCAATCTTATTTTCAAATTCATTTCACCTTTAATTTCATTACTACTGTATCCATTTCATAAATCCAAAACTACTCAAAAATAATACAAATCAAAACCGTGTTATAGGAGGAACAGATGAAAAAGGATGTTTGATTTTTTTTAAAAAAAGGAATACCAGAAAACAATATACAGCAGGCCCTTGAACAATGTTGTTTCATTCAACAAAGTTTCGTTAAAATGTTGTTAGGATGATGTGGGAATTTAAATCTTGTTTATATCAATTAGTTTATGGTGAAACTGATTTTGTTTCCATGACATTAAGTGAGGACTTGCTATAAGTGGTTTCTAATACTCGAAGCTGGATTATGCTTATTTTGTATGACTCCAAGAACTGATATTATTGAGAGACCTGTCAGCTCTCTTGGAGAGAGACACTGCCAATGGTCAGAACTGCCTCAAGAGGGAATAGGTTACTTACAGTTCTATCCCTGGCTGGCAGACGCTCTTTCCCTTGTTGCAGATGACTCAAGTCTCAGATGAATAGTGGGATAACAGACTTGGAGAGCATCTTCAGGACTATCTAGTGTTTGTTTGGTCATCTCTTTGAGTTGTAAAAGTTATATTTGAGAAAAAATGAGGTTGATGCTCTCATTTCACAAATGAGAAAATGATTTTAGAGGTAACTCTATTCAAAGTCACTCATCTAGCCAATAACAGAACTGTGGCTACTGTGCCCGTCTTTCCAAACAACTGAATATATCATAGATAATCCCTTCTGTAAAAATTAACAATATTAACATGCTGTAATGAAAAATAACTAAAAAATTACAAAAGTAAATTTTACTAAAAAGAGTGAATCGAGAAATATTTCATTGCTATATGTTCTTGAAATTATGATGTTTACTACTCTAAAATTGTGTACACTCCAGAAATACCACACTTCACTATGTAATTAACATATACCATGTTCAGGCTTCTAGTCTCTTTAAATACCAATTACATGTCAATAATGCATTCTTTTAAAAATTTCAAAATTAAAATGTTAACACATAATGTAAAAAATATGAATCATGCAAAGTTATTTAAAGATTTAATGTTTCAATACAGATTTTGAAAGTCAAGGAATGTCGTACATTAAATACTAAATGTGTGCAGCAGGTTAGCCATTCCACATGTCTACCAAAATAAATCAACTTAATTATAAAAGAAAAAAATATACTGAGTAAACATTTTCTTTTTAATCCATATTTATCAGAATATCACCTTAATAAGAAAAATTAAACGGCAGCTTGGCTACTTTCATCATATAAATACAAATATTTCAAAAATTAAACACCTCCAATATTTACTAATAGAAAAGCATTCTTTAAAAAATAACTTTTAAGTAAAGTTTCCTTCACAAGACCAGTTTATCTTCTGATTTCCTCTTTAGAATCTCTTCTCATGATGTACAATACACCATCATTTTAGGTCTAAAGACATTAACTTAAATCATGGATCATGGCTCTTTATAAAGCCAGATCTATGGCAAAAGGCCACATTCGTGGTGGTAGGTATCACCAAGTAACTTGTAAGAACAGTTATATAAAGCATTCGATTTTAGATTTAGACTGTTCTGTGCTATAAGACCTCTTTGTTACCCTAAATTGCTCAGTAAATGCTCAAGACAACCTTGGAAAAATGGTTATCTGGAGAATAAAGTGAGGAACAGCTGATTCCAGTAGAGAATGAAGCAGCAGGAGAACATATGGCCTCTCTGAATACTGGTGGGCTTTCCAATGACTAGAGTTACGATTTGGGCCATTTTATCAGGCAAGAGAAAGACCCAGAAGGTTGGGGAATTGAGACATATTAGAGCTACAGAATATGGTTATACATTAACAGTAAACATGAGGAGAGCCAAGGCAAACAGATCCAAGGAGAGCTAAACAGAAGTGAGAAACACAGAAAAAAGGCAAGAGAAAAGAATGCAGCAGCTAAGGTGCACAGAATGATGTAGTGGAGAACAGTGACACCAACACTGATAAAGGTCTCAAGGAAGCCACAGAATGGCAAAGAGAGGAAATGGGTATCAAGAAATGTTATGATGGAAAATTGTTCCCAAATTAGTCTGATATTTTCAGTTTTCAAATAATACACAACGGCTAATGTTTTTTAAATTTTGAACAAAATCATTAAAATTGCATGAATAAAAATATGTGATGTTATTTTTTTAGACCAATTGTAGATTTACAGAAAAATTGAGCAGGTATACAAAGATTCACATATACTCCCCTCCTCCCCACACACACCTTTCTTTAACTTTAAATGTTAAAAATCTTCATTTTCACATCATAGCACCTTTGATAGCTCAGGGGTAGGGAAAAATGAAGGGGGAGAATGACAGACAGAAATAGAGGAAGAGACAAACATACCAAGATTAGGGTATATGCACACTTCATCAGTTCTATTCAGGGCAATGACAAGGAACAAGTCCCTGAGTTAGATACTTGGGATAAACAATGAACATGGAGAGTGTGAAGGGAAGGAAGACTTTCATAGGAAGACGCAGCTAGCCTTACCTCTGCCTCTGGCGTTGCGTGTTTTACTACTTGTGAAGTAGTAAAATAATATTTGAAGGGGGTCAGTGATACATTAAGAATGCATATTTTAAAACGTAGGGCAACTACTAAAAAGTTGTTTAAAAGACGTCTAAATAATAAGACGATATAGATAAAACAAAATCATAAAAAATACTCAATGCAAAAGCAGGCAGAAAAAGGGGGGAAATAACAAAGAACAGATGGAATAAACAGAAAACAATACCAAGCTGGTAGATTTAAACTCAGCCATATCAATAATTACATTAACTCTAAGGAATGTGACCAACCCAGTTCATAGATTGAGATGAGAAGACTGTATAAAATATCAAGTTCCAACTATATGCTATTTACTAGAAATTCAATCCACTGTAATGTGGTCTGTGTGTGCATATGTAAATATTTTAAATATCAAGATATAAACAAAGCAGGGTAAAAGATATACCATGGAAACAGCAATCAACAGAAAGCAGGACTGCTTATAGTGATATCAAAGTAGGCTTCAGAACAAGAGTGTTACGAGGGTGAAAAGGACACTGCATTGATAAAGAGGTCAAGTCACCAAGAATAAATAACAAAGATTCAAAATATATAAAGCTAAGGGCCTGAAAGAGAACTGACATCGGTACTAATAGGCCGTACCTACGAGGTGCTACAAGGTACTAATACCTATGGAGCTTTGTAAAACCACAGATGCCCAAACGTCACCCCCATAAATTTATAATATACTGATTGGGAATCTCACAGAGTGAGGTTTTTTTTGGTTTTTGTTTGTAATTCTTTCTACAGGTGATTTGCAACCCTAGGCAAGCTGAGAACCACTACCTTAGGGCTTAAGCTGAAGGACTTCTGGAATAAAGCAATGATTCTCAAAGTGTGGTCCCTACACCATCAGTATCAGCATTAACTGAGAACTTGTTAGAAATACAAGTTCTTTGGCAGCACCTCAGAACATCCAAACAGAAATTCTGTGGTTTAATAAGATTTGAACCTGATCATTGATTTATAGAGCTGCTAATAAGATTTCAGATTATTTGAATGTACCCTAAAGATTAAGAAGTTCTACTTAAAGTAGAGCAAATTCAGCTGGCATGAAGGCACCACACAGAAACAGGCATGGAAACAAAAGCCAGTAAATAAATAAATAAGGTAGGAGACAAATTACAAAAGTTTTACAGCTTTGGTTAATGTGGACCCGTTAACATTCAACTAAGCAGAGACAAATATTTACACACAAAGATATTTTGGTCACCAAACAATGCTTTAAAAAACCCAAAGAGTACTAAGCAATCTTATCTTCAGGATCTCCTATTTGGTCATTAAATTTCTCTAGACTTAGCCTGTGGCCCAAATCAAAAACATCTACCCAATTCTTTCAGTTCCTCCACTGTTACAGAACATGATTTCCTATCAGACAGACCTTGAGTATCTACTCAGAGACACAGTCATTTACTTAAAGGTAGGAGAGTTAGGATTAGATACTTGAGTTGTATGGAACAAATCTGTAACAGTTACCAAATCTATTTCCAGAGTTGGATTCTGCTCTGCATTTGTAATCCCAAACTTTAATTTCTCATTTTACATGCCTAAAAAGAAACCTCACAATCCCCTATGACGCCATTCACATATTTTATTTGTCTCCAAAAAATAAATATAACCACTCATCTTTCTGTTACTGGTATCACTATGCTTTCCAATTATAGGTCTCTCCCACTTTCAAAAGATCATATTACACTATTTTGCTTTTACAAAAGCCCAGCATTAGTATCTGTTTTCACTGACAGAAATCCAAAGATGATTTTTGCTTTAAAAAAACAAAACAAAAGGTGAAAAGCAAAAACAGCATTCAGTGCTTGTTTTGCAGTGAACTGTTATACAGGCAGCGTGCACCTTGAGCAGTGGAAGTGGCACCACCAAGCTCCTTCCCTGAGAACTACTCTCAGCATCTCAGCATCACACCCCCACATCTTTCAACTGTCTGTGAGCATCTGTGCTTTATTTCTATTTATTTTGTGTATCCATTAGCAAGATGTGTTCTAAGGTATAAGAAAGCCTAAGAGAGCTCCCAAGGGTGTTATGCTTAGCATAAAACAGGACATAATTAAGGATTTCAGTCATGGTGAACAAAATAAGGGCTTTCCTGCACCCATGAAAAGTATTGAGTTTTTGAAAGGGCACATAGGTTTAGGGCAGGTTTTCAAGATGTTTTGCGTGCCTACAAAGAACTATATGATAGAAAAATGCACGAGGCAAAGAAGACAAGCATACTGTCCTATTTCAAGTCTTCCATGTCAGCTATACAGGTGATGAACCTCGACCTTCGACATCAAGTCAGGCAGACATAGAAGTAGGTGTTAGTGACATGCATGTCTGATGGATTCAAATGACAGTAAGATGCTATGACCCTTTTCCTCTCTCTCCTATAACCCTGTCTCCTGAACCTCCCACCACCCCGACCTGGATCAACTTAGCCTAACATCACTAGCTCTCGGCCTTCCAGGCTGCTCACTGCCTTCCTGATTCCCGTTAAGTGAAACTACTCTGTACATATGTTATTTCTACCTTACACAGGCTGTGTAGTCATCATATCATTCCTGCTTTATTATATGTTAGTGTTATTTTAGGTATTATGTGTTATTTGGTGGCCTTTTTTGGGGTCTGGGAATGCTCAAAGAATTTTCCATATAAATTAATGGCAACTGCTTCTTAACTCTGCACCATTTCCGTTTATGAAAGATTTCACAGGAACACTGTACTTTTAGATAGCGAGGAAAGTCTGCGTTCTGTTCAAGTCAGCCAGCTTCTTCCTTCCTCCTCATTTTAGTTAATTATCTGCTACAACCTCTAGAGTGATTTTATATCTCCTGAATCCTTTCGTTTATTTTTCCATCAGTCTAGATTCCTAGACCCCAAACTGGTCTCCTTGGAGCTGCTCATTCATTCACCACACAGTCCACCATAATCTTCCAAAGCGCTGCCCTCCCGATCGTCTCTTGCCTTCAATGAATCCCTATTAGGGCTCTTAAAATCTTTAGCCTGAATCCAGGCCCCAATCTATGTTAAAACTGCATCACACAACTCCAACAATCACACCCAGTGCCTTTTTCATTGCCACTCATTCTGAAGGATTTGCTACCTCCCTATTAACCTTCTGAAACCTGCTTATACTTCCAGATCCAACTCAAATGTCACCTTGCTTGAATATAAAGATTTCTCCCTCCTTCTTTTAGGAATATTCCCAGGACCTTCTAAATTATTATGTCTCTTATATATACACTATATAGCAATTTGATGGATGAATAAATGAATGGATTTTAATATCTGTAATGAATATGAAATCAATGGGGAAATTAAATTTGATGACAACACAGGAATTTTATTTTTAAAAGAATAGGGGAAAAGCAGATTCTGTAATTTCTTTATGAATGGAAGCTTCGAAAGAACAGTCAAAGAAATCTTTGGTCCGTGTGCTCAATGCTCTGCATGAAACTCAACTTCTCTTTTAAAAAAGATCTACACATTAAAAAAAAACACCAAAAGCCCGGCCAGCGTGGCTCAGCGGTTAAGCGTCGGCCTAGGATCCAGGCGATCAGGGTTCAATTCCCGGTCAGGGCACATGCCCGGTTGCGGGCTTGATCAATGACTCTCTCCTCATTGATATTTCTGTTTCTCTCTCTCCCTCTCCTTTCCTCTCTCTGAAATCAATAAAAATATATTAAAAATAAATAAAAAAATAAAATAAAATAAAAAAATAAAATAAAATTAAATTAAAATAAAATAAAATAAAATAAAATAAATAAAATAAAAATAAAATAAAATAATAAAATAAAATCCCGGCCGGGCGTGGCTCAGCGGTTGGGCATCGACCTAGGATCCAGGCGATCAGGGTTCGATTCCCTGTCAGGGCACATGCCCGGGTTGCGGGCTCGATCCCCAGTCGGGGGCTTGCAGGAGGCAGCCGATCAATGACTCTCTCATCATTGATGTTTCTATCTCTCTCTCTCCCTCTCCTTTCCTCTCTCTGAAATCAATAAAGATATATTTAAAAAGTAAAAATAAAATTAAAATAAAAAAGATCTACATTTTAGAGGCCATGTCACAAAAAGGTACTTGATATAATCAGGCAATTTTTCAACTCTTTAATAATTGACACAAATAAGTAACCTGACGAGATCTTTGGGTCTCGAAGATTTCAGCCACTTAAAAGGAAAGTTATTGACTGATGTAATTTCACTTGGATGTGACTGAATCCCATTGATCTAGTCTCTGGTAGACCTATCTGCCTTGTGCAGCTGTCTGTGTCCATCTGATTTACTGAGCAATTACAGGGAGTGCCTAACACTTTCACTCAAGACAGAACTCCTCCTCTGCTTGCAATTACTTAGAGAGAACATATTTAAAAGGTTACTTGTTCTGTTGTTCAATCTATCAGTTCTCACAGTGCTCAAGTGGTTGCTATTGATGAACTAAATCACACTTAGAGTTCTTGGCTTATTTTTGTACTAAAAAATGAAATACACTGAATGCATGAACAATTTTACAGTAAAGTTACATCACACAGTTACATTTTTAATAGTATAGTCATGAGGTAATAATCAACCTCTAACTTGTCACTCTTCTCTTCACCCATAATACTTTTCTCAAATTGCCTAAGTATTTTAAGAATATAGAGATATATTAACTACCTCATAAAAAAAGTTTCCAGAATATTTATCTGCAGTTTAAAGGAAAACCATAAAGCATTAAACACTATGGGACCTATGAAAGACAGGCTGAAGATGCTGGTTATTCATTTTTTAATAATTTTCTAAATTTCTTTCTAAAGAACTAAAAGTAAGGGTACACTAAAACAAACTTTGGTTAAATAACAGCATTCCCTCGCCTAGGACAGAATTAAATATCATAGTAACCAATCTGGGTAAATAAGGTACTGATTTAGAGAAATGATAAATTCTGGAATCAATCACTTAATTTTCAGATAATAATACATGCAAGGAAATAAAGATCACAAGAACCTTTCTAATATGCAAGGTTTTAAAGAGAAAAATCCAGATTTAACAGTAAATAAATCTTTTAAATTTATGGTAAGGCATGTCACTTATTTATATTCTAGATTCTAATTCCAGTTCCCCTTACAAACAAAGTTAGAGTAAATAAAAATTGTATTTGATAAAAATAGCAATTAACTCTGGCCAGGTAGCTCAGTTAGAGCAAAGTCTGGATATGCCAAGGTTGCGGGTTCAGTCTCCAGTCAGGGTACATACAAGCAACCAATAAACGCATAAATAAGTGGAACAACAAGCTGATATCTCTCTCTCTCTCTTTCTGAAATCAATAAATAAAATAAAAAATTAAAATAAGATGAAGACAATCTCATTCCAAATCTAATCTTATCTAAGAATATTAGGGGGTAAACAATGAAGTAGAAAGTAAGCAATGCCATTATTTATATAAATATGTTTATATATTAATATGAGTTATTATTTACCAGTATAAGAAAATAGGCTAATGACACTGAAAGACTTGCCTACAGATAGCAGTTCTATCTGGTATCAATAAATCACACATTGTAACCAAAAGTTGTTTTCAAGGATTTAAGACAACCAAACATCAGAACAAGAAGGTCTAGGAAATATATAAAGTGAACAGTTTTATATATGGGATATAATACTGTGCTATACTGGCTGCAGAATTTAAAAGGATATGACTGTGAGGACTGAAGCTCAAGAATGTATCACGAATGATCAGCAATTACATTGAAGTAACCAGACAAAATGAATACAATGTTGTAGAATTAAAGTAGCTATTGTCACAGAGGGAAATGTGGAAACCCAATGAAGTACAGTGACATATGACACTGCAAAACGTTTTTCAAGTATTTAAACAATTAAGAGACTTGTAGCTAATGCAGAAGAAGGAAACTATATACTTCAAAACAACAATTAAAATGATAAGTTCTTCAAAGGGAGTAGGATTATTACAGGAACTTAATAACACAGACCCTGTAGAAATAGTATGACAATGAACACTGAGGTCAGGAGGTCTGGCTTCCAAGCCTCACTCACACTAAACAAGTGATCTTTTATAAACCATCCATTCCAAAGATTACTGAAAGATTACAGCATGCCCAGTTTTACCCGGGCTCTTGAGATATAAAGTAAAACTCATTAAGTTCACAGACAGGTGGGGGACGGGGGAGTCAAATGAACAAAAGTGTAAGACTAAATTAGGAGAGATTTAATACAGTGTGCCAAGTATTACAGAGGCCTGCATAAGCTGCTAATGAAGCATACTGGGTAGACAGATGATATCTGCTTGAGAAATAGGAGAGAGGGTTCGGAAAAAGATTAACAAAGATTAAAGCAAGTGTTAAAAAGGTAAGTAGGAATTTATCAGGCAAAGAATATGTGGAATAAAATTTGAGACAGAAGGAAAGTACAGAGGAATTTTTTTAAAAAAAATATGTCAAAAAATTTAGTTTGGTATGGTTGGAGTGAGGGTACTTGTAGACAAGTGACAGAGGTCTAGATATTTTCCTGGAGATAATCTGAAAAGACTTAAGCAAGTAGATAACGTAAGTATGTGATAAAGAAAGAGGGCTATGGATGAGTTAACTGGAGAAAAAGGAAGCTATAAAGAGGGAACATTTTTAGAAAGCATTCTGCAAAAGCTCAAATAAGAGAGTACAAGGCCAAACCTGAGACAGTAGAAGTGAAGATGCAGACTGAAGGTATAGATTGTTATGAGATGTGAGAAAGTGAGTCAACCATTTACATACTGAATCTGAGATGCCTCTGAAATCTCAATTGGTGAGGCCTTATTTGGGCTACTTTTAGTGTCTTTCTTGAGAAGGAATTTTGATGTGTGTTTCATTTGAAGATGCTTTCTCTAGGAAGTTGTAGTTTCTGAGCAAAGGTTTGTGTTAAGTTAGGTTTTTATATGCTGTGGTCAACTGACTCTACCCATGTTTTTTATATTTAATTAGCCTTTCTCTCTGTGTGTGGTTAAATAGGGCTCTATTTGAACATTAAATTCATGTAAAATTTAGTAAAAAAAATTTAATTTTACACATAATCTTACCATACTAAAAAAATAACATGTTCATTTCTTGTCCCCTTTCAACCTGTAGCTATCTAAAGGTAACAATTTAGTAGTATATACTTATGACCTAAAGTAGGTTTTATCATTCTATGTAATTATCATGTAATTTTTAAAAGATACATAATTTTTGTTCTACTGATATGCTGTAGTTTATCAGAACCTTCCTATACAATCTTTAAGCTGTTTTTATATCTGACTGTATTACCCGGCAGTTAAAATTAGCAAAAACTAATCGTAACATACACATTTTTAGATTAAATATAATTCATTTTTGATGGGATAGGTACTATCCTTAGAAACGAGAGGCATACTAATCATAAAAAACTCATTTAAGAATTTAAAATGAACCTTAATTCATAGAAGAAAAACATAGCCATGAAAAAAATGAATTGAATTACTACACAAATTACAGTGTAATAAAGGCTGACAAATACTAACACCCTGATCTAAACAAGGCTTCAATGTTCTGTATCTAAAAACAACGTGGCTAATCCAACTTCCCGCTGACACCTGATGACTGTCTTTCTTAAAATATTAAATAAGAACCAGTCTAATTAAAATCTGTAGTAGGTTCTTTATTCTCTTCAGATGTATTAAGGGCATACTATATGTTAAAGGCATTGCGCTTAGACTGGGAATACTAAAATTAATTTGTTTAATTACTAAGATATGGTACTTACGCACTAAGAATCATGGATTGACCAAGACAGAGAGACTAAACACAAATGATTGAGAAGCCCTCATTCCAGAGAAAACAGAGAGGTCATTTTAGATAAGAGGGTACAACATAAAGTAAAAGCAAGACGGCATGGAAGTAACAGGAAAAGTTTTAGGAAAGAGAAATAGCCTGCTATGGTTTAAAAATAAGTCATCTGGAGCTGTGAATAAGAGGAAATGAAGAAAAAAAGATGGACTGGAGGTTTGGAGGGCCTTAAGCCATGTTGTAAACTCTGGATTTATCTTGCAAGAAACGGGAGTTTCTTGACAAATTTAAGTACAACATGAACAAATTCATTCAGAAAACTGGACAGAGACTGGAGACATTCAAACTATGAAGGTACTGGTTACTGAAAAGACTAGCAGAGAGTCGATGAAGGCATATATATAACCACTCTATATAACCACTATATATCTCTATTCATTTAATCCTCATAGCAGTTCTATGAGGTAGAAATTATTATTATTCCCAGTTTACAAATAAGGAAACTAAGGCACAGAGACTATATAACCAACTCAAAGTCACAACTAGTAAGTGTTGGGAGAGGATCTAAACCCAAATTACTTGGTTCCAAAATTCAAGTATTTAAACCACTGTTTTGCTGCTGGTAAGAACTAGAGTAAATGCTGTACTATGAAACCAAAAGTGTTAAGAAGAAAGATTGGTGACTAATGTTAAATGCTGAAATAAGACCAAATACAATGAATACTTGGAAATTAAAAAGGCCATTAAATTTAGCAATTTAGAGTTCACTAGTGACTTCTTCAATGGAAACAATAATTATTGCATTTGGAACCAAAACACATATTCAGTTTCCTCAAGGTCCAGAACACTATACAAAAGGTTAAACATCAAAAGGAGTTTCAACATGCTTTAAAATTTGCAGTTTCAATATTTAAAAATTAACAAACTAGAGTCTCTGAAAACTAATAAATTATATTTTAAATCAACAGAAGAATATGACATATTACATTAGAGCAAAGTAACATTTTTATGTTAGGCTAATGCCAAAACATAAAATAAAAAATTATTTTTAAATGACAGTATCTTAGCAGATTTGTGAAAATATTTCAAGCAAAACTGCATAGATCACCTAAAGGTCAAAGACAATGTGAGATGCCTGCTTCAATAATATATAAGATATTAGTTGGCTATTTCATAATAACACATCAGATTAGGTTTTTTCCACACATAAATATCACAACAAATAAAAATTAAAATTTTGATTTGGTAAAAAGTACCATTAGCAGACAACTCTCACAAATGCACACACACACACACGCGTGCGCGCGCACACACACACACACACACCCACCCCTGAAAGAAAGTATTTGCAATTTATACATCGCAATAAATTCATTTTTTAGAATGGAAAAAATACCTCAATAGATAAAGAGGCAGAGGATATGGAAAGACAATTCATGGATAAGAAAATCCAGATGGCTAATCAATATATGTATAAATGCTCAACCTCATAGGTAGTCAGAAAATACAATCAAAATGCCAATTTCTATCCACCAGATTGTCAAAAATCTGTACCAAGACATCATCACACATTTGTGTCTATTGGGAAATGAAGTAACAGTATCTATTAAAATGTAACATAGATATACTTTGTCCTAGCAAACTCACTTTGGATACAAATCAAACAAAAAAGAATTTCCATCAACAGAGAAATACTACAATAAATTATGGTACATGCACAATATGATATGCTATTTAAAAGACTGGTTTAGTTTTATGTTTATTGAGAAAAAGTCTATTATGTATCTCAAGTTTAAAAAAAGGTTTCAGAGTAAAGCCTATAATAGGTATAAAAGGGAGAGGGAGAGAGGGAGGAAGTATGGAAAGAGGCCAGTCAATGAGTCCTGGATATTTTGTTTGTACTTGGAAGTATGGATTATTATACACTAAACTATAATGTCTGTTATCTCAAAGGGGGGGGGTTTAGAGTAATTAGGAAGAAAATAACATTGCTTTATATACTTGTTATTTAAATAATTACAAACAACATATATTGTTATTTTAAAAAAATCTATCTGATAAGTCACTGTGTTCTAATCCATTAATTATCTTTAAAATAAAAGGCTATCTATATATGCCAAAACATTTTTATTTTTTCCAGAATATGTGTATCTTGAATTTCTTTGAGAACATTCTTAGGTTTTAAGTTTTGTAATTGTTACTTTAACAACATTTTTAGCAGACAGTTGTAAAAATATCTTATTAAATATTTTTTAGCTTACTCATGTAATGTTGCAGTCCAAACAACCAACCATAAATTGTGCTGTTTTAGGTCAAATAATTCTCCAGAAACCTCTGCTTGAATCTACCTATTGCCATAAAAACTTTCCTTCTTCCTGGGCTCCCCTCCTCTGGAAGGCCTGGCTCCATTCCTCCCTACTTACTTAGACCTACCCATTCTTGGATAGCCCTGCTACTTTTATTGGCTACCACTCCTTTTTTCCAGTTATCTTACTGGATAATCCTATACTAAGAGTTCCCACTATGTGAAATTCTTGGGAAAACACTATTTCTATACAACGGACTCCTGTGTCTTTCTAGTCAGGATGACCCGATGACATGAGTGAGTGAAAAGATTGGCTGACTTGGGGGTGGGGGTGGGAGAAAGAGGAAGGAAGGAAGGGAGGGAAGGGAAGGAGCAACTTGCTCAGCATGCACGCTTCCTATCACTAACAAAGCCTTTCAGTCATTTTTATTTGAAAGAATGGGATATAAGTCCACACTGTATATCATCCTGATTAGTTCTCCTGATCTAGGTCACAGTTTCTGCAATGAATTAAAATAAGATAAAACAAAGATAAAAACTTGTTGATCTCAATGTGAACCCTTCCCTTTTGTGAAGTTTGGAAGGAAAAGCAGCAGTTACCCTTGGGTGGAAACTAAATCTAACCCACACCTACAGAGTTCATAAAGAGAGATGAAGTCTCCTCCTGAAAAAGTCAGTTCTTTAAAGAGGAACAACTGACTGAGAAATTCCAAGTTAAACTTCCATTCCTTAATTGAAATTGCACCTTTTATGAATATTCCTGTAATACTGGAAAATGGGGGGGGCAAAGTAGTGTTTAGTCAAACACTATCTGATGCAATTTTTTAAGTGAGATACTAAGAAACAGGCATTTGTAAAATAAATTCTTGTTTTTTGTTTTTGTTTTTAAATATTTGTGCAACTGAGCCCATACCCAGCACTCCGTATCAGCACTGAAACTGAAAACCCAAAGCTGCAGAAGTCTTACAAACTATATTTTGCAAGATTTTTTCTCTCTTGGCATGTTTTCATAGGTGTAAACAAGCTTTATACTCTTTTTTTTAACCTGGTTTCCAAAGTTTATTAAAACTCAAGAATAGGAAAACTTTACATAAAAATGTCAATTTTAGCTTTCACACCATCTACACACACACACACACACAAAATCGAAACATGGTTATCTTTTTGTTAAACCTGTAGCCAGTGACCACAGTGGTAGCCAGGCCAATTCATTGGGTTCACCACGGGGGTGGAGCATAACACAGGTGCTTGAATGGAGCTTTAAAATGGGCACCCACGGGACACTCGCTGCTGTCCCCACAGTGGTGTCTTTAATGTAGGATTACAGTCAATGTTGCTAGTGTGTACCTTTGTACTGGTTTTATGTGGAACAACCTGATGACTTCATTTCCAACAGAAATGTAACCTGTCAAAGTTAACAGACTAATCTTTTGGACCTCTGAATCTATCCGTACTTTGTTTCCTTGTACAGTCAGCTCTAGTAATATACATCCAAAGTGACAGTAAAAATAGGAACCTTTCTCAGTTACATGTAGGTGAGGTCTATGTAATTACTAAAGAAAGCTTTCCTGAATTATTGACATGTCATTTATGATCAGGAAGAAAAAATACAGAGGAGGACAATGGAAGAAAAAACTACCTTTAAAGAAAAAATAACATCATTGCGAAGATATAAAAGAAGTGGTTTGTATATCACAGTTAACATACAATGTGAAGAGGGGAAAGCAAACATATTCCAAAAAATATATTTATTTAATTTGAAAATAAATTCATAGAATTTAGTGCTTGGTCACTCTTCCCCTACATTCCTATCCTAACTTTGGTTTCTTTTTAATGAAAAAAAGGAGTCAGCAAAACAAAATGCCACCATTAAATCATTTTGCAACATTTTGTGTCAAAAATGTAATGGGACATGCACACATCAAGGGAAAGGTTACTGTTCTTCCAGAACATCCTTTCGCTAGGTTCATGTCTCATTCTTCTACATAACTGTGCGGGCACTACTGCTGGTTTCCTCTTGGTTTAATGTGGCATTTGAAGGATTATGGCATTTTCGAGAAACCACAGTGCAGTGATTTTAGTGGTTATCTGGCTGAAAGTGATACTGTGATTGAGAATACGTGCACTGTTTATGTGCGATGGTAAAAGTCAGCTACTAAGGCATCTCGTCTCACAATGTCAAACCAATTCCTGATTACATATTTTCTTAATAATACATGAGGTTAGTCTAGAAATTGAGACAGAATGAGATGAAACTCCTTTTAAATGGGAGCCAGCTGTATGTATATAGACACACCACATTTAGCTTTAAATCCTATTAAGTGCATGGTAATAGGAAGAGCTAATTCAGAAACTGATCATCTTAATTCATTTCAATGTAGGATAACTGTAATTGCTCCTTGAAACTGTTTCACAAAAAGGATTACAATGAATTAAGAATTAAAAGAAAAATTTTTAAGAATTAAAATGAAAAGAAACCATATGTCATATATGCAAAACAATTATGAGTTACCCAGTAAACATGAGAAATGCTATAAATACTCAGATAACATGTCATTATTATCTACAAATATATTTTAGCCTATTTAAAAGCTCAGTGCATAACATTTTGTTTTATAGAATTAAAAAGAAAACAAAAAACTTTTTAGATTAAACTACTAGAAGCCATTCCTCACAACCTACATCTCAATTAGTAAAAATTGAAAACTGGCCGCCTTATAATCAACTCACATATTTGTGATAGGGGTACGATCTATAAAATATATAACTGAAATTGAAATTAGAAAATATTATGGGCTAACAATACAATTAATAGCACTGTTGGTGGGAGATTTGTGCTATAAATTATTCAGAATTCCTTATACCTGGATAATATTTTTCATTGCAAAATTTCTCTCTTTCATTCCCATAGTATTATAAAATCAGAATGCGAAAATTAAAGGGCTCTTCAAATCGATACATTGCTCATTTCGTGAGTGAAATAACTGGTTCCCAGAGAAGTTATCTGCATGCCTCATGGTGACACATCCTCTTGCTGGCAGAGCCTTACTTAAAGTTCCAAACTTCCCATGTCAGCCGTGTGCCCTCCCACCATTTTCCTGTTGAGCTACTTAAGTTTACAAAGGAGGCCCACATTTTGAGCCTATTAAGATAAATAGTAAATGCACCGCCATTGCCAGGGAGAGACAGAGACAGAGAGAGGGAGATTGTCCCTTAATAAGCAGAAAATCATCACTGTGGTTTTCCTAATTAACAATATGCATACCCAACAACTACAGTCAGTGGAAAATGACTTATACTAATGATGACACCACATCGAGAGAATGAGTAAATAAAGTAAAATACAGGGGGAAATGAGGCCTGACAGTGTTTCTTCTCTGTCCTTCATCATCAAATACAAATGTAGGAGCATTTGTGCTCTAATACCAGTTTTAACATCCACACACACATGTGCACACGCGCATGCACACACACGCTTTAATACCTGAAGATCACCTAAGGTTATGTCAGTCTGAGAATTAGCTCTCTCAGAAATGTATGCTAAAGTGAAATTTACTTCACAAAGGAAACTCTGGTCCACATGGTTTCATTGGGGAATTCAACAAAATTCAATAAAGAAATAGTACCAATCTTACACAAATGCTTTAAAAAAAGAGAGGAGGAGGGCTTTATAAGGCGTTTTAGAAGGCCAGGATGACCTGGTATCAAAACTTGATAAAGGCCTAGCCGGTTTTGCTCAGTGGTTAGAACGTCAGCCCTCAGACTATGGGGTCTGGGTTCGATTCCGGCCAAGGGCACTTATCTCACTTGCAGGCTCGATCCCCAGCCCTGGTCATATCTCTCTCTCTCTCTCTCTCCCCTCCCCCCTCCTTTGCCCTCCCCTCCCCTCCCCTCTTCTCTCCCAGCTCTCTCTGAAAAGCAATGGAAAAAGTATCCTCAGGTGAGGATTAAAAAACAAACCCTGATAAAGACTTTACAAGAAAAACAATTAACAGAACAAGACTTTTATGAATAGAGATCCAAAACCCTAATCAAAATATTAGCAAATGAATTCCAAAGTTAAATAAAAGAGACCATAGCCCATGTTCGGGAGGGTTTTATTTCAGGATCCCAAGCTCAGTGGAACTTTTAAGGCCTCCTTTTGTGGGGAAAGGAGGAGCTAGACTAAAACACAACCCCTGCACCGTTCCCAAGATCCCCTTGTTCAGAGAGGGGTCTTAGACACTTTTATCCACTGACTGGGTACTTTTCTACTTCATAGCCCTTAATTTCTTCCCCACAGCCCCTGGGCCCATAACACAGCAAGGGCCTTTTGTTCAGGGCTCTGTCAGCAGAGACATTAATGCACCACACTGCACCCAATGTCTACAGTGATCCGTTTGACCTTTACCCAGTTCTGTTTAGTAGGGGAAAATAGAACATTTGGGGAGCCAACAACCATTCCTATTTGGCCTCTTGCTTATGCTACTATATTAAGTAATTTTAACTATAACTTTCAGTTTGGTTTGTGATCCGAACTGACCCCCTCAACACTTAGCAGCTTTCAACACTTGTATAAACAGTTAAAAATTATATTGAAATTTTCCTATGCAATAGCATCAAAAAACATGACCTTGGAATATATTTAATAATAGACTTGTAAGACTTCTACAGTAAAATTACAAGAACAGATGAAAAAAAAGTAAAGGATATCTGAATATCTGAATAAATGTAGAGATATACCAAGTTCATGGATTAGAAGACAATATTGTTAAGATGTTAATGCTCCCCAAAATTCATCATAAAGCTAATCATAAACCCAGTAGACTTTTTAAAAAATTGTGGTTAAGCATATTTTCATTATGTCTCTTGTCCATTTGTATGTACTCTTTGGAGAAGTGTCTATTCAGGTCTTCTGCTATTTATTTATTTATTTATTTATTTATTCATTTATTTTTTATTATTTTATTTATTTATTTATTTATTTTCCTAATTTTTTTTTCTTACTTTTTTTCCCCACCCACACCCCCCTCCCCGCCTTCCCTCTGAGATCCCTCAGTTTGTTCCAAGCTTCTATGTCTCTGGATCTACTTTGTTCATCAGTTTATTTTGTTTATTATATTCCACATATAAGCAAGATCATTTGGTACTTGTCCTTCTCCGACTGGCTCATTTCACTTAGCATAATACTCTCTAGTTCTCTTCAGGTCTTCTGCCCATTTTTTAATTGGATTGTTTGTCTTCCTTTTGTTGAGTTGTATGAGTACTTTATATGTTTTGGAAATTAACCCCCTATCAGATGTATCATTGGCAAATATGTTCTCCCATATAGTGGGTTCCCTTTCATTTTAATGCGGGTTTCCTTTGCTTAGTTTGATATAGTTCCACTTGTTTATTTTTTTCCTGTTTCTCTTTCCCTAGGCTATGTAAATGTGAAAATTCTGCTACATGAGATGTCTGATATTTTGTTGCCTATATTTTCTAGGATTTTTATGGTTTCACATCTTACATTTAAGTCTTTTATCCATTTTGAGTTTATTCATGTGTATGGGTAAGCTGCTGGTCTAGTTTCATTTTTTTGCATGTACCTGTCCAATTTTCCCAACACCATTTATTGAAGGGACTGTCTCTGCTCCATTGGATGCTTCTGCCTTCTTTGTGAAATATTGAACATAATGGCTTGGGTGGATTTCTGGGTTCTCTGTTCTGTTCCATTGATCTATATGTCTGTTCTTGTGCCAGTACTGATTACAGTGGCTTTGTAGTATAACTTGATATCCGCTATTGTCATCCCTCCAACTTTGTTGTTCTTTCTCAAGATTGCTGTGGCTATTTGGGGTCTTTTTGGTTCCATATAAATTTTTGGAGTGTTTGTTCTAGATCTGTGAAATACGCCATTGGTATTTTAATAGGGATTGCAGTGAAATTATACATTGCTTTGGGTAATATGGATATTTTAATGATGTTAATTCTACCAATCCATGAACACCGTATATTCTTCCACTTATTTATATCTTTTTCTATCTCTTTTTTCATGGTGCTGTAGTTATCTGAGTACAGGTCTTTTACTTCCTCAGTTAAGTTTATTCTTAAGTGTCTTAACTTTCTGAATTGGTAAATGGGATTATTTTTTTAGCTTCTCTGAGAGATCACTGTTGGTGTATAAAAATGCCATCAGTTTCTGGGTGTTAATTTTGTACCCTGATACATTGAGGAATTGATTTATTAAATCTGGTAGTTTTTCGGTGGCGTCCTTCGGGCATTCTATGTACAATACCATATCATCTGCAAATAATGATAGTTTTACTTCCTCCTTTACAATTTGGATGCCTTTTATTTTCCCTTCTTATCTGATTGCCGTGGCTAGGACTTCCAGTACTATGCTGAATAAGAGTGGTGAAAGCAGATACCCGTCTTATTCCTATTCTTAGGGACATGCTTTTAGTTTTGCTCACTGAGTATGATGTTGGCTGTAGGTTTGTGATATATGGCCTTTACCATGTTGAATAAATATCCTTCTATTCCTACTTTGCTGAGTTTTTATCAAAAGTGGGTGTTGGATTTTGTCAAATGCTTTTTCTGCATCTATTGATAGGATCATGTGATTTTTCTTTCAATTTGTTTATGTGATGTATCACATTAATTGATTTGCAAATATTGTACCAACCTTGCATCCCTGGAAGAAATCCAACTTGGTCATGGTGTATGATCTTTTTAATATATTGCTGGATCTGTCTTGCTGATAATTTTGTTGAGGATTTTAGCATCTATGTTTATCAAGGATATTGGCTTGTAATTCTCTTTCTTTGTAGTGTCTTTATCTGGTTTTGGGATTAGGACAATGATGGCCTCAAAAAGAGCTTGGAAGTGTTCCTTCCTCTTGGATTTTCTGGACTAGTTTGAGGATAGGTGTTACTTCTTTGAATGTTTGATAAAACTTCCCTGTGAGGCCATCCAGACTAGGGCTTTTGTTTGCTGGGAGTTTTTTGATTACTGCTTCAATTTCATCAGTTGTTATTGGCCTGTTCAGGTTTTCTGATTCTTCCTGATTCAGTTTTGGAAGATTGTATTTTTCTAGGAATTTGTCCATTTTGTCCAGGTTGTCAACCTTGTTGACATATAGTTGTTCATAGTATTTGCTAACAATCCTTTGTATTTCTGTTGGGTCAGTTGTTACTTCACCTGTTTCACTTCTGATTTTGTTCATTTGGGTCCTCTCTGTTTCTTGATGAGTCTGGCTAAAGGTTCATCAATCTTGTTTATCTTTTCAAAGAACAAGCTCTTGGATTCATTGACCTTTTGTATTGTTTTTTTAGTCTCTATGTCATTTTTTTCCACTCTCACCTTTATTATTTCTTTCCTTCTACTTACGCCGGGCTTTTCTGGTTGTTCTCTTTCTAATTCTTTTAGTTGTTGTGTTAGATGGTTTATTAGAGCTTTTTCTTGTTTCCTGAGGTTGGCCTGTAATGTTATGAACTTCCTTCTTGAGACTGCTTTTGCTGTGTGCTACAGATTTTGGGTTGTTGTTATGTTCATTTTCGTTCGTTTCCAGAAATTTTTTTATTTCTTCCTTGATCTCCTTGGTAACACATTCATTGTTTAATAACATGCTATTTAGCCTCCATGTTTGAATGTTTTTGAGTGTTTTTATTATAGTTGATTTCTAGTTTCATGCCACTGTGATCTGAGAAGATGCTTGATATGATTTCAGTCCTCTTGAACTTGTAGAGATTTATTTTGTGACCTATCTTTCAGAATGTCCCAAGTGCACTTGAGAAGAATGTATATACTGCAGCTTTGGGATGAAATGTTCTGTAAATGTCAATTAAATCCATCTGACCTAATGTGTTAAGATCTCTGTTTCCTTGTTGATTTTTTGTCTGGAAGATCTATCCAGTGATGTTAGTGGGGTGTTAAATTCCCCTACTATGATTGTATTGCTGCTGATCTCTCCCTTAAAGTCCCCCAAGAGCTTTTTTATATATTGAGGTGATCCTATATTGGGTGCATATATGTTTACCAGGGTTATATCCTCTTGTTGGATCGATCCCTTTAGTATTATATAGTCGCCCTCTTTGTCTCTTTTTATGGCCTTTGCTTTGAAGTCCATTTTGTCAGACATAAGTATTGCTACCATTGCTTTTTTTCCATTTCCATTTTCATAGCAAAAAATTTTTTCCATGCCTTCACTTTCAGTCTATGTGAATCTTTTGTTCTGAGGTGGGTTTCTTGTAGACAACATAGATATGGGTCATGTTTTCTTAACCATTCAGCTACCCTATGTCTTTTGATTGACAAATTTAAGCCATTTACATTTAAGGTTATTATTGATAGTTACTTGTTGCCATTTTTATTCTTTATGCCTGTGTTCCTCTCTCACTCTCCATTTCTTCTTCTTACAACAGTCCCTTTAGCATTTTTTGCAGTGCTGGTTGGTGGTAATAAACTTTTACTTTTTTTGTCTGGGAAGGTCTTTGTTTCTCTTTTAATTTTAAATGATAGCCTTGCTGGATAGAGTAGTCTTGGATTCAGTCCCATTACTATTTTACATTGATGCATCCACTAACTCATTTCAAATCTGTGATTCCTATTTTCTTACCTAATACCCAGGAGAAACTTCTCTACTGTTTTTTAGTGACATAAAAGGAATTCTCCATTATTGAACTTTTTAAACAACTTCATCAAATACTTATACCTAGTGACCAATTTGTTCTAGGAAAAAATTATGATATTAAAAGTTTTGGAGTAATTCAGCAAAGAATAATCAGTCATTACTTTTATATGGAGTAGTAATTAATTATCAAGCATTTATTTTGAATCAAATGTGCTAGGAACTGTGGAAATGAAAACAAATAAGATATCACTAAGTGGGCCCATAATTACCTCCAACAAAGAACATCCATCATAAAGAGAAAAATACCTAAGAAGACCTTACAATTCCAAGTCAGAGTTTCAATTTGGCCGTTAGCATTTAATTGCACTAAATAACACATATTTTTGTTAATTGGAAACTTTCCAGGTAGTTTTTAATAAAATTTAAAAAGTAGATGGCAAAAAAGGAAACACTATTTTTCAAAAGTCCATATGATACTGTAAACTTCTTTCTCTTTAAGACCTTGACAATTTTTTTATTTCACATGTCTAATGGAAATAGTTTAGTCTAATCATTTTAGAACATGTTTCAACAAATTCAAATTTTTTGTCCCACATATTCTAGAATCAATTTTATATTAAAACAGAATATGCACATTCTCTGAAAGGTAAAAAAATATATATAGCATTTATTATTATTGGAATATATTTACCAATTGGAACCCTTATTTCAGAGCCCATGTATACATACCCTTTGTATCACTAAATTCTATCACTGTCCCACTATTTGATATGGAAAGAATCTACTGTCACTCAGCTATTATTAACAAAGTCCCTAATGGAGCAGAATATGATTTTTACCATGTACAATACAGGGGAAAACTGAGACACAGAAATTACTAAATTATTTGCCAAAAGAAGACTGAGAAAAACTTAAGAGGCAAAAGAGAAAATAGTTGGAACCTACTATTACAATTAACTGGTAAATTGAATGCAATTTCCCAGTGAGAGCAAAAAATTATGCATGTAAATTTACATATGAATATATACAAAGAACTGAAAAATCAAGGGAAATAATTAAGAAGGAATTTTTTACATAGCCTTAATTACATAGAGAAGTGTGGTTTCAAAATCAAAGTTGCTAAACAGCAGGTTCTAGTGAGCCATGTCCGTTTGTTGAAAAAACTTGGGAAATAAATATGGTTTATTCAATAAGAGATTATAAATTAAATTATGGCCCAAGAAGTTTAATTTTATAAGAGAATCTAATAGACATATATAATAGGTATAATATCATCTGACCAAGCACTGAAATATATCTTTAGAGAAAATAAAGTCTAATTTAAAATGTCTTAAAATTAAAGTTACAAAATAAAATTTCATGTGTAAATAATATTTAAGATGAAACTTAATCATAAAAGTGTGGACTTTTAAGAAAATTTGCAAACAATGTTAGTGGCAATTACAAAATGAAAGAGATGTTAAGGGAAATAGCAGATATTAGCTTATAAAATTACCTTTTTAAACATATTAAATGCTATGAATTGAAATGCTTTTTTAACTCAAGAGCAATAGTGCTTAAACTGAATGTGTATTATTTTCTTTTACGGAACAACTACACTATACCCATAAAACATTTTATGGCACTGCTTTATATCCAGCTTATTTCATCCTCAAAAACATTAATATGTAATATTTATAAAACTTTTTAAGTCCCTCTTCATAACCTCTTTAAATCCTTTGCAGAAAATCTGTGATGTTATCTTCTAAACAAAGTAAAACCAAGGCAGAAGGCTTTTATTCCATCATTTCTATAGTAACAAAAATACCTTTACCTTCCAGAAGACTTTCACAGAATCCCAAACACTAGCATGTTATAATCAATTAGGAATGAAACTAATTCAATAAATGAGAAGACTAATATTACTCAAAAGTATTATCAAGAATCAAAGAAAGATAGTACTTATTTTTTTAATACAGCTAAAATATGTGTCGAAGATGCTATTATAAAGTGGTTTTTAAAATAAAAATTATGTTTATTTCCTGGATTATTTCTTTCAAATGCAGGACCAAATAAATAAATAAAAACCTGGTAAAAAGTATAGGTCTTATAGTAAAAAGGCCTGAGTCAACCTACTATTTAAAAATAAATGAGAGTACATATTTCCAAAAGTTCAATTAATTAAAAAGAAGATAACCTGCTCTCTAAGTTTTTAACTGTTGTTTCAAACTGATCATGTCTGACAATGTCACCTTCAACCTCAAGGAAATTTCCTGTAGAGTGAATTTTTGTCCACTATGTAAGATTGTTTTATAATTTTCCCCTTTTGTTTATTAATTTGTGTTTATTGTTTCATGCACTCTATATGTTATGCTTATGCTAGGAATTTTTTTCTTTACATAAATCAGAAAATTATATTGTTGTCAGAATTATTCATGGGTATCGTCTATTATTAGAACTACTTCACCCTAAATTTAAACGAGTTTAACCTCTAGGAGAGTTCTCACAACATTCAAAAAACACTGGCCAAATGTTACACTTCCTTGACTTTGTTGAAGCACTTCGTATTTCATCACTGTAATTTTAATTTCCTCCTATCATCTTCAATGACAGTATAAAAAACTCAAATTCAAAAACTGTTGCCTTTGAGGAATTAAAACAAATAGAAGTTCTATTTTTAATAACAAATAAATGACATCATTTTGGAAGCAAATATTTATCATCATATACTAGTACTAATATATGTTTTATCAATTTACTGTTTTTGAAACATTTAATTCCTGTGCCCTCAGGTAATTTAATAGGGGTTTATAAAACGACAATTTTTTAAGAAATCAGAAAGAGTTCCCTTAACATACTAAAAGATTATTTATATCACTGTCCTTTGAAAGAATGATGACTCTTTAAAATGAAGTCTCCTTAGTTCACCCACCCACTCCTCCATCTCACCCAGGGCTTTGACCAAGCTCTTCGCCTCAGCAAAAGAGGCAAATGGCTAAAATGATCAGTGTCTGGGCCATCAGGAATAGCCAATATGCAACATCAGCTGAGATTCCTGATTAGCATGATGTCTTCTAAAAAAAAAAAGGTACCAAAACAAAACAAACAACAAAACAAAACAAAAAACGAAGTAACTCTATCTAGGCCATCTTTTCACCTTTCTTTATCACCAGAGAAGCATTTAACACATTGGTTTTGATAAACAGTAAAGAACTACTGATGAAGCTCTGATCCATAAAAAGCATATCTTATCATTTTTGCTAATAAACTTCCAGTTTTATAACATGCTAAGAGAACTTAGTAATTTTATTGTTTAATGAGATAAAACATAATAATCTTAGTACAAAGTGTTTGGATTAAATTGTTTGTGGCCTCTTTATGCAGAGTATTGTCAACATCTCTTGTCAAGAGAAAATTAATTCTCTTGTGTTCAAAATTCAGATTATCATTCCTCATTACATCTAATTCCAGAGAATAACCAAGTTTGCCATGTCAGTAAGTGGACGAAATCTGCTTCTGAAATACTGTTTCCACTAAATAAGGTTTTAGAGAAGGTCCTGTACTGTGATTTCCCCTCATTATATCTGTGATGAGAAAATGATGAAAATGCCACCTTAATCCCCTAAAGACAAGGTCTCAGCATCCACCTTACCTGACAAGATTTTCATTGTCTCCAGTTCCCTTGCAAGTTGCACATTCAGTTCGTAAATCTTCAGCCTTGGGTTTCTTTTGTAACACAGACTGCCTCTGTCTCCTCTCTCTAGGAACTCTTTCCTGCCGTCCCAGGGGCAACAAAACAAAATCAGGATATCAGGAACAGAAATAATTCTGAGCAAAAAAGTTTTCCAAAGTTTAGACTGTGTAAAAAGTGCTTAACTTATTCCAACCTCATGTTTTTCTTCATCAGGAATGAAACTTCGTTTTCGTCCTCTGGTTCTCTAAAAAAAGATCCACAAAAATATCTGATGTTTAATTAGTAAGAAAAATATTTGTCCTCTGTTAAATGTTACTGCTTAGGTTAAGCACTTGGAAAATAGTATTTCTGATTAATGCTGTATTTCTCTATTGCACTGTTATAATTTATGTCACAGGAAATTGAAACATGACAAATTAAACACAGTTTATAGTGCTGTACTTTAAATAACACAAGAATCTGATAGGAAAAAAATGTTATCCAAAATTAGTTTGAAGAATTTTTTCAATACTTCATATATGTCACACAATTATGACTTAGGCAGAGAATTTAAGTTTTCGTAACTTATATGATTTCTGAAATGCTAAACCTAGACTCATACTACATCTACTGTATGCCTGGGTATGTGTGTGTTTGCATGCATGTTTGTGTAACAATCAGTTTTTTACAGCCATAAAAAAGTGGGTGGAAAAGATCTCAGATGTTGCCAAATCCTAGTTAAAATAAAATGAACCAAAACATGATATAAATGACTTTTTTCTTTTTTAATCCTTACCAGAGGATACTTTTTCTATTGCTTTTCAGAGAAGAGTGGAAGAGACAGAGAAATACATCGATTGGTTGCCACCTGCACAAGCCCCAAGCAGGGCTGGGATCGAGCCTGCACTGGGGTACATGCCCTCGGTGGCCATCAAACTGGGACCCTTCAGTGTGCAGTCCAACGCTCTCACCACTGAGCAAAACCAGCTAGGGCGTAAACGACTTACTTTAAACTTAATTAATTAAAATTTACATCCCATATTTCAAAACACATTTACCACTTGAAAGACAACATCCAAATGTTTAAGAGTAATTAAGTACGAAATGCAAAAGTATTTAACAACTGAAATGTTAAAAATCTCCACTCACATAGCACAGCCTCTGTAGACCTACAATTCCATGTGCAGACCACTGCTCTACAAAGAATGGAAGAGAAAGGAGGCACCACTCCCACAAATTACTATGTTGAGATCAGGGAGCATTCCCAGGTTAGAATAGTTACCAAATACTCTAAACAGAATTGCTATCTGACATAAATACATAGATGCTTTCCTAAAGTACTGTCATTTCAAGTCTTAATATCGAGTACCTTGTTATTTTAATACCATGGCTCAATGCATACTATTTAATCTGCCTCTAGATAACCAAGACTTGACTGAATTAGTCATTCAAAAGAAGTAAATTTATAAACTATGTATTCGTTTACATTAGTACTGCCAATTAGTACGTTTTAATCATATTATGTAAAGAACTGGGGAGAAAAAGTAAGGCCGTATCAGGAAAAGTCTTTAAGTGCAGACCCTACTTCTATTCTATCTATTATTAATCCCAAAGACAGTGCTGAGCCTTGCTCCTCAAAATACCAATCATGCCTCATAGGCACTGGCCTTCCCTAGTAGCTTGTCAGAAATGCAGAATCTTAATTCTTACTACGTACTGAATTGGAATCTGCCTTTTAATAAGATCCCCAAGTAAGCCACATACACATCAAAGTCTGAGAACATCAGTGCAGAAGAGTCCTTAATATTAATAACACTTATCTAAGTTCTAACTAAAACTTTATGTCTAGCTCTTTACATATCCATCTCTCCCTTCTGTGACAAGCCGGTCCTTCATGCTTCAATTTCTGTTCCCCAACACAGTTCATTCCCAGACTGTTAAGGATGATATCATACTCATCTTTCTAAACCCAATTAAACTTAATACAATACGTATTACGTAAAGGCTGAATAAATTGGTTGTAAAAAAAATAAATAATAAGTGGTTAGATGAAACTCATAAATGATTATGCTAGATAATACAAATGATAAAATAATTAGCAGAAAGGGTAAATTATTGTTTCCTTCTCTAATAAGCGATTTTTCAATTTGCATAACTTTTGCATATAGGACATTTCAATGAGGTAACCAAAATAACCAACATCAAAGGGAAGATATTCAAATTACTCATTTTTGTTTATAAACATCTGAGAATGCTCCACACAGTCCCATGTTTCTCTTCATTGACCCATCTTTTAGGTAATGAAATACCAAGTGAATCATTTAGTTTTTGAATCATCTAATCAGTGAATTTATTTTTGAAGTACATATGTGAAAGCCTCCAAGTTCACGTTTTCAATTCTTTTGAAGATATACAATTATTTACGATGTCTAATTAATACTTTAAATCTTCAAGCATCTGAAATGACTCCATCAACTGGAAGTTTTTCATACTCATGAAATTAGTATCATAAGGCACGATGCCAATACATCATCCTAACGCACAATGGCATAGTTACATTTCTCTCTATATATAATTTCCTTCTTATATAAATACACATATATTTAATTAAAGTGCTATTTTAAAAATGAATAAGTGCATTTATAATTATCTAAAACAGTCATTTAAAATTAAGTGCATTTATTACCAAATAGTAATCATTGGTGTATTCCTGTAGTAATTTTAAATAACTAGCCATAAGAAACATAAACAATTTCCAGCCAGAAAAACATTGTTATAAGCAATATGAAATGACAGTGTCTTAGAGCTTTGAAAAAGCAGTCCAGGGGAGTAACCTGATGATCACACAGCTGATAAATGACAGAGGTAAACTTCAAACCCAGGTATCTCAACTCCCAATTCAGTGATTTTTCTTGCATGCCAAATCCAAGATTAATAAATTTAATCCCAAATAGAGATGAGCAAAGTTATCATGAGAAAACAAATATCTAACTCTCACTTGAATACTTAGACTGTAACATCATAATGCCTAAATGAAGCATTCTTACATTTCGAAACAAGTTAGTTAAAAAAATTGTACCCAATGAAGAGGTAACCTCAATACCTCAAATTAACACTACATTCTACCCAATTCGCTACCCTACACAGTATGACTACCATGATCCATTACCAAAGTAAATTATAACAAGCTTCTTTAGCTTTTATCACATCACTAATATTTACAAGGAGAGAAAAAATAAGGTGGCTGAATCCAAACACAACTCTTTACAATACCAAGTTCTCCAAGAAAATGCCAACAGCTGTTGGTCTCTTTCTAGTTGTAATGAAGTAGCAATAACAACTCACAATTGCCTATGAGCACAACAGAACATATCTTACACATGGTGCCCCTAAATGAATCAGAAAATGTAAGGAGAGTGAAAAAGTGGGAGAAATGATGCAAAAAGGCAAAAAGAAAGAAAAACAAAAACAATTTGTTGGCTCATTCAACAAATTTCAATGATCAAAGAGCTTGCCCCATCTTAACTGTATGGTAGTATTCATAACCAAGTGGTTATTTCATGGTATACATGGAGGCTGACACTATTTTAGAAACAAAATAAAGCAGGGCGTGTAAATAACATGAGGAAAGAAGAGTTTTATTTAACAATTATGTGCTTTGGAACCTAACACAGATACACTGTCTAGAAATTCCAAATGATCAACTGAGGGTTCATTCCAAATTGTGGTTCCTTTTGCAATTATTAAGCTATTAAAAGCAAATGGAAAGTTCGAAACTAGCTCCAAATCTTGGCATAGTCCTGTTTTTTTTTGTTTTATTTTAAGAACTTTTTGCCTAGGGAACAATTCAATCTAAGCTGCTTAGATCACCTGGCTCTTTGTCTGTCTATGGTACATTTACTTGAAAACAGGAGGTGATAAAAACATCCACAAAGAGAATGAAATGGTATCGGGAAAGAATAAAATATTTAGTCATCTGATATCATTTTAATAGCTACTTCATCTGAAACAAATAATTAGATGTTTCAATAACTTCATTTGGACTAGAAAACATGTAACAAATTTAAATTAATTCTTTAGAGCTGGGGTTAAATTTACAATTAAGTTTGATGCATGATTTTCCCAAGGTTAGAACAATTCATTTGACAAATGAACTAAATTTAAAACTAAAAGACAGCCCTGGCAAATTTGGCTCAGTGGTTAGAGCATCAACCTGCAGACTAAAGGGTCTTGGGTTCAATCCTGGTCAACGCACATGCCTGGCTTGCAGGCTCGATCCCCCATCCTGGTCAGGGAGCATGCAGGAGGCAACCAATCGATGTGTCTTTCTCACATCGATGTTTCTCTCTTTCTTTCTCTCTCTCCCTTCCACTCTCTCTGAAAAGCAATGGAATAAATATCCTCAGGTGAGGATTAAAAAATAATAAAACTAAAGACAGTTCCTCCACATCTTTAATATCATAAGATGGGTTTCACACATTCATATGTGCAGTTTTCTCTAAATTTAACAATTTACCTATTTTATGACAAATCAACATTTATACAAAGGACAATAAACAAGCTGTTATGTAGCCAGATAAAACATAAGGAATGCCTCCCTATGTAATTATATATAAAAAGAAATGCTTATTCTTGAGAAAGATTTCCAATTCAGTGTTATTAGCACAATTAAATCAAACCTTGAAAACCTCTGTAAAGCTTAATATCTTCAGATTTATACTGAGGAATAAAATACCTACAACTATCTGGCAGCTGTTCAAAATGCTTCAATATAAATTTCATATATACATAAAGTTTATATATATATATATATATATATATATATATATATTCTAAAAAAATATAAGTATTTTTTCCAATTATAGAACAATATATTGAAAACAATAATATATTAAGTAAAGCTCATGAAATATCCAAAAGAAAAATGTTAGTTACATATATAAACAAGGTTGGCTACTGGCATACAACAGATGGAATAGTGAGCACCAAGAGTGTTTCCCCTTCTTATCAACTGGCTGTAGGGTTTATTTTTATCTAATTTAATTTATATTAACAGAGTTAGGAAAATACATGGAAGAATAAAGAGAACATCATGATCAGTTTGGGTTAACAGTGTAAATAAAAATACAAATCTAAAAATATAAAACTACACATTTTACATAATAAATAGGTAATCCTATAAAACCCTTCTCACAGATCATGTTATAATCAAAATAAATAAATCCTAAGCTTTGCCTAATCTTCATTTTCTTTATTTCATACTCTTGGAAATAAATACAACTGATGTATTTCCAAGAGGCAAAATAAACAGCAGAAGCCTTTGGGTTCCGAATAAGGTTACTTGACACCCACAGTGAATCTCTTCTTACAAATGAGCCAGCGTGAGTAACATACAGTCCAGTTCCATCACAAAAAATTTTGCCAGCCCGGCCAGCATGGCTCAGTGGTTAAGCATCAAGCTATGAACCAGCAGGCCACAGTTCAATTTGGGTCAGGGAACATGCCAAGGTGTCGGGCTCAATCCCCAGCAGGGGGCGTGCAGGAGGCAGCCGATCAATGACTCAGTCTTATCACTGATGTTTCTATCTCTCTCTCCCTCTCCCTCCCTCTCTCTAAAATCAATAAAAACATATTTAAGGGGAAAAAAATTTGCCAGGTTTTCTTCTAAGGATAACAGACAGAGGTTATATAATTTGTTTAGTATTTCAAAAGTCACCTTGAGTCTTATAACAGACTCAATAATAGCTCTGATATCTAAAGCCTCCAAATAAATCTTTCTTCACAGAACTATAATACTTTAATTAAAACAGTACAAAATAACAAGTAAATTAAGAAAAGGACACAATGCATAGTAACCTTTAGTCATTTCATTAGGGCCAATCCATCAAAAAAATTATACATAAAATTAAGTTAAAAAATAAATTTAAAAAATATATAAAAAACATATTCCAGGTTTTCAAATTCTTAGGACTTAAGCGCTAACTTTATTAAGTAGGATACCATTTTGTATCTGTAAAACTAATTTAACAACAAATGTAGTAAGAGTAGAGTCTAGGACATTTGATTCTCAAGTGAAGACTGCCACTTGTAACAGGCTATTGACTTACAGTGTTAAGATGGAAAACAGATTAATCAAGTGTTTAAGTCTATTTCCAAAATAATGGTCTATAAGAAAAACATGATTTCAGTCAAAGCTGCTAAAAAAGTACTTTGACTTTTTATTGTGTTTATTTTCCAAAAAAGGAGATACATAAAACAAGATAGAAAATGTATGAGACAGGAAGAAAGCTCTCACAACTTCAGAGACAGCAGAAGATGATACACGTGTGCAAAAGACTATGGAAAGATAGGTCCCAAAAAGTCCTTTGGCACTTACATAAAAGATGAAAAGTCGCTACATGACACAGAATGTAAAGAAAATGAAAAGAAAATCTGAAAGCTTTCAAGTTACATTAAAGTTGTTAGAAAATATGCCAAAAAGTACAAACATCAATTTTAAAGTAACTTCAAAGGGGACATGGGTAAGCTAATTTATATTTTCTTCAAAAGTAATTTACTTGCCTAAAAGCAAGTGAAAAGTCATATAAAAAATAATGCAGAGAAAATGTCTAAGTAATAGCTTCTTAAACAGAAGTATCCCAGTCTGCTTTTACAGTAATTCTCTAGTTTTACCAACAAAATATGATTAACATACAAGGAGAAAGGACCAATTTCCTTCCTAACAATAAAGGACTAGAAAAAAAGAGTTTTCCAAAGTACACTGGCTTCAAATGCATAGTCATGGTGGAAGATAGTATTTCACAAATAAGTTCTTCTAAGTACCTACTGTGAACCCAACCTTGTGGTAGTCCGTGGGTATCCACAGGGTTTTAGGAATATGAGTCTACAGATACCAAACCATTACATGAATAATTACTTAAAAATATAGTAAATGCAACTAAGGTAAAATAAAAGAATAAAATCACACTGGTCAGATCTTTCAAAATCTCAACTACAATAAAAATTGTTCTTAAATTTAAAAATCATAGTTTTAATACCCTTCATAATGATATAAAACTCTACATTCATCTTAACAATGGATATAGAGAAAATGTCTAAGAAAAATATAAATCTCAAAGGAACACATTTCCGTGTGATGCTTACAACCCTCAAGGAGGAATGGAAAAAGAAAAGTTCAGACTTGCAAGAGGATAAAAGAATCAAGGGTGGTAGCAAAAGCATTATTAAAGGGACTAAACGCAGGATCCTGTAAGATACCAGAATTTTAAGTGATAGCAGGAGGTACCGGGGTAAAGTAGGTTGCTGGATAACTATGAGAATAAAGATGGCTATTGGACTAGAAATGTAAAGAAGGATCTACAATACACTGAACTCAAAGGAATCTGGATTTAGTCATGGTTATTTCACATATGCCTTAAAATAAAAATAAAAAATTATTTCATCTACCCTTCTCTACCCAGTGCAGAAAACTCTTCAAAAATATCCCTGATAGTCATATAGCTTTAACTATTCCAAAGAACAAGCAGCATGTTCCACTGTAACACAGTTCTAATTGTTGGGCCCAGTAATTAGATAAGTCTGAACTTATCCTACCATTCACATAACATCAATTGACTGCCTCCCGCATGCCCCCTAGTAGGGACTGCGCCCTGAACTGGGGTATGTGCCCTGACCAGGAATTGAACCAGCAACCCTTTGGTGCAGGGGACGACGCCCAACCAACTGAGCCACACTAGCCAGGGCACATTATTAGGATTTAATCCAATTAATGTCTTCAAAATTTTGCCAGAAAGTTATGTGAGAGGCTGTTGCCATCAAAATGCCTATCATAAAAACATGTTGTAAGAAAGATGGCTATAGGTGTTGATACCCAAATGTGGTTCAAAACTTTTACACTAACTTTTATGCTAAAGTTTCCCATGCTTATACAAGTATCTGGCTTACTGTTACTTTAAAAAATTCAGCTTATTATTGACTGGGCAATAATAACAGTGAACTTGCAATCCTTGTGGCTCGCCTCAGTCTTATATCTTTCCTCTTCCATTTCAGTACTATCATGTTACCCACTAGGGCAATTTAACTATACCGCTCATATGGACACTGTACTTTCTAATTTATATTACATTTCCTTGATAGCCAACTTTCTATCAACTTTCTGTTTCCTAGAGGGCATAGAGCATGTCTTCATTTTAGTATTCTATTCATCCTCTATTGCCCAGTGCCTTACGTTATTAGTTCCTCAAAAGATACATGTTAAAAAAACTAACTTGATCATGGTTCAAGACTAGTAGAGTCACAAGCAAGTATTAGAGAGTATACAAAGAGCTGGATTCCCCTGCATTCAATTTTTACTGCTTAACATAAAGAACTATTCAACTCAGGAATAAATATTACCAAAGCACTCGTACAAAAGATAATTGCCTTCAATTTTGAGAATTGTGAAGAAAATGTAACATAAATTCATGTTTCCGTCTGTTATAAACAAAAGTTCACCTTAAAGTACTGTCTTGCCTTTACTGGACTCTGAAGGTTTACCCAAGAGGCCAAAATCCGCTAAAGATCAAATCAGTGAGGCTGAGAATTACGCTGCGTGCGTCAGAAGTCATGATCTGCCCTCTAAGTGCTGCGAGGTAAAGCTGGAAATTAGCAAAACCAAAGTAGATGAAATAACTGTAGAACTACCGGGATCTCCGAAGATGTGAAAAACAAAACAATTAAGTATTCAAACTAGCTTATAAAATCCTAAAATGGACTACATGATACTAGACAGTGAATGCTTCACAGGTGAGTAAAACTGCAACCTACAAGGTCAGGGGGCTTGCAGAGTTGAGAAACAACCTGGAATGGTAGAAGGGTAAAAATACTATTTGAAACTAGTGGAATGGAAGTACTGTAATAAAACTCATATCTGAAAGATTAGAACCACATAATATTTTAATAAGTTCAAGAAAATGTTTTTCTTAATCCAAGTAATATATAAAGTATGGCAGTGATTTGCAACCTTTTCCATCTCATGGCACACATAAACCAATTACTAAAATTCTGTGGCACACCAAAAAATATATTTTTTGCTGATCTGATAAAAGAAATAGGTGTAATTTTGATTCATTCATACCGCGTGGCTACTGTTGTGTTGGCTGTTGTCATTTTTTTATTTGAAAATCTAAGGGGAAAGAGGACAGTGCCCCTGACTAAATAATCAGGTATTGCATGTTTTAAAATTCTTCAACACATCGGTTGAAAATCACTCAAGTATGGTGATTTTACATTTGAAGGTGGGCCAGGTATATAAATCAGTTCACTATCCTATAAAAATGCTCTCATTCAGGAGAAGAAAAGCAATTCTCCCAATACAAAAGAAGTTAAATTATATTATGATAAATGAGATTCCAGTCCCAAAGACTAAACATTTTCATTCCTACAATAAATGAAAAATGTATTAAAATATTATCTGCAATCATTATTATTGGCAATCAATGCAGAAGTTAAAGCTATTAGAGAAAATTACTAGTTTTCCCCAGAATGTATAATTAGACTATGAAAGATACTATTTTATAAAGTGATATTACTGATAAACCAAATGTAGATTCAAAACATCAGCTCAACCACTAAAAAATAAATTATATCAAAGCCAACTTTTGAAATAAACATTGGCAATGTATGGTATAAATTATAAGAATTCTGAAGGAAAAGTTACTTAATGCAATCAAAATAAGAGGGATTCTCTTTGCCAGAGTCTCTAATGATAAAAGCCCTAAACTCATTTGTGTAGCTTCTATAAACAAAGAGGAGAGAAAGTCACTGGGTTAACAGACGCTGCTGACATATCACCTATCACAAGAACCTTTGTTTTTTAAGATTCTCTACTTCACCCATGTTACTCCCTTTTAATTAACTTTTTAAAAAAAAGAAAAACAGGGAGAGAAAGCCTGTGATTCACTCATAAGTGAATGGCAAACAGTGTGAAGGCTGAGCTGGGTATTCAGCAAGCTAGGGAGGGAGTTAAGCCTCTCTCTATTTTCAATACCGCCGGGCCTGTAAAAAGCCCAGGTTCGCTTTCTTTGGCCTACACTCAGATTATCCTCTTGGTATGTTACAACTCTTCAGTCCACTGTGTGCATGCATGCTGTCAGTGACTCTATCAGAATTTACTGCGTGCCTTGCACAATGCTGAGCTGGGAGACTATGGGTGAAAAAGAAAATATCACAGACCTCAAAGAGGTAAGAGAAGGGGCGGAGGGAAGGAGTCTGGAAATGTCTCTGTCTATAGGGCACCTAGCCATGTGGCAAGTAAGCACTACATTAGCCACTTTTCAAAACAGCAGTTGGTTACTATGCAAGATTGCCTGCGGTCAGTCTGGCACACATGTCTATCATGACCCAGCCACCTTACTCACTCTAAGGCTGGAAATCACATTTCCCGAGACCCCTTCCCTGCATAATTCAATGTTCATAACCTCGGATTTGAAACAGATAGGAAGGTCATTTTTCTCAGCAGGTCAGGGGACTCTGATGCTTGGCTCTTTCAGATGCTGCAGCCTTGTAAACCTTTCCATTAACTACCACATCACAGTCCTGGCAGACTGCAGACTTCCCTACAAACTCATTTTTCCACCCACTCACCAGTGCTCTTTAGGCTGAGATCTTCACTGCCAAGTTCTCTGACCTAATGTTAGCTCCCACCACCTGTTCAGTGCTTCAGGATAAATATTTCATTGAGTTTCTCTGACGTTCAGCAGAGCTCTTCCAGCCTACGGTGACAGCTTTCTTAATATCCATACCCCAGTGGTATAAGCTCCTAATTCTCCACAGAGTGACTTTCATATTCCTGGCCAAACCCTTAGTCAGTAAGCTGCTGGAACCCTGAGGAGCCTCTGATTCTGGCCCAAGGAGAAGAGCTAGTAATTTTGTCTAGAAAAGCAGCACAATAAAGTGGTAAAAAATATGGACTCGGGAGATAGCTAAGTTTGATTTCTGGCTTAGAAGCTGCATGTCTTTAGGCAGTTAGTTACTTAAACTCTACCTCAGTTTCTCATCTACAAGGCAATGACATTAATAACTACTTAATAGGGTTAATATGACAAGTATGTTAATATAAAATATATACTAACAAAAGTGACTAAAAATATGCTTTTCATTCTTATTCTTCTTTAGGCTTAGTCTTCCTACTTACATCCAGTAATAAAAATCGAGAGTAATGGGTACTGAGATGCCGAAATACTAGAGATGAGATATTTGCAACCCTATCTAAGATGTTACAAAAGTCATATCTCTGAAACAATATGTGAAGAATTTTCTAAAACCAGATCATTCCTCTTTTACTTGAATAATTCTATTTAATTAATACTTGAATATTTCTGTTTCTTGAACTATCCCCACACTACTTTTCCACTACTTTTTCATTGATAATTTCTTTCTTTCTTTTTTTGACAAATACACCAAAAGAATGTACCCTTGGTAGATTTGAGGAATGTGAATTTGGGTTGGGGGAGGGGAATTCTAGCAAGAAACTCAAAGGAGATTTTAATTATATTTTTTCATTTCTTACAACTAAAAAGTATTTACGTATTACTTTTATAGTTAAAATTTAATTTTAAAAATAACTAACATTTGGAATAATAAATTGCCAAATAATTGATGGTAAGCCAACAATTAAATATAACATTAAAATGTGAATCAAAGAGAATCTCCATGTTTGTAAAAGAATGGTACTGTTTGAAAGTATAGTATTTTCATTTTTACACTTAGAAATAGCTCTTGTAACCCATTATCTTTAAACACTAAGTCTTTAGTGCTATAATTTTTTCCAGCAAATTTTCTGGTTAATCTTTTGATCTCCTTCGGGTAGAAAAATCTAAGAGAAAAATGTAATTCTGGGACTTCTCCCTTTGAAGAGCATCTATATCTTACAGAATTGGATGTCTCAAAATATGCTGTATTCGTTCAGGTTTCTATAAATCCTTATTAAGGAAACCAAAGTAGAATGAAATGAAAATTGACTTCCCTCAGTATCCAAATAATAAAAATATAGTAAGGCTTGCCGAAGTAGTCTATTCCCCACTGCACTCTCTGGCCATGATAAATGGAAACTGCCTGTCAGCAGGAAAAAGTGGATGCCATTCATCTAATAGCAGCCTTGTTTGACACAAAGGAGGCACTGGAGCACAAAGATTGAGTCTGTGGGCCCATCTCTCTTAACAATGGTCAAACCATGTGACCAAATCAAAAAGATATTTGTTGCCTTATCAAAAAAGCTGAGATTCAATGAGCTAAATGTGTGTTTTTTTTAATATATCTTTATTGATTTCAGAGAGAGGAAAGGAGAGGGAGAGAGAGAGATAGAAACATCAATGATGAGAGAGTCACTGATCGAGCCCGCAACCCAGGCATGTGCCCCGACCAGCAATCGAACCCCGATCGCCTGAATCCCAGGTCGATGCTCAACCGCTGAGCCACGCCCGGCCGGGCGATGAGCTAAATGTTTTAGGTATGTTTGGAGTGACTACTTAGGAAAGAAAAAAATAGGAAAGAAAACCACATACTTTCCCAATTTCACTCTCAGTACAAAGGCGTACACTTTTTTTTTTTCCTACAGGTTTCACAGTACTCACAATTTGGAAGAAACAAAAGCAAATGGACACAGAACAGGAAAATTAACATCCACTGGTGGCTCACCTACATGAATGCTGTTAGTCTACTTACTGATTTGCTACTTCTAAATTTTTTATTTTCTTTCCATTTGATTTATTTAAAATTTCAGTTTCAAGTTAGAATACCTTCAAGCATTTTATTAACTTCAACACTATTGCACAATTGACAGGAGTGATGCCAATGCTCTCAAACAACTGGAAAAAGAAAACTGTTCATACTCAATGAGGAGTACAAAGAAAAAGAGTGTTGAATTTACATTTAATGTGAATGAACTCAGTTATATGAGACAGTAAGTGGGGATGTGCCTGCATTCCCATTACACTATGCTGTGCAAAGACACATGAACACTCTGCTATCGTATTAGAACACCACACTCCCAAGCATGCTACCTAATAACCAAATGTTTTACAACAACTCTATCTGTACTTCAACTAAATGCTCCCCTACAGACCTCAGTAAAGACATGAGTTCTTAATCAGGCTATTTGGGTTCTATTCCTATCTACTTATTGTCTATAAGATCACAGGTAAAGTACACAAGCTTTCTGTTCCTCGGTTTCATTTTGAGTAAAACAGAGGTTTAATAGTTAAAAACTAACTTATTTTAATAGGATGGAGAATTACAGTGCAGTGTCTGGCATATGATGCATCATCAAATGTTAGCTATTATTAAATCATCTTATATATAGGTAAACTAATCCCCCACATCCTCTTCTGACGCACCGACCTTTGAAAAATGTAATGAAGTATAAAATACTCAATGGTTAAGTTGTAGGAAGAAATACAAAATAAAAAATGGTTGGATTTGCGCTGACCAGTTTGGCTCAGTGGTGAGAGTGTCAGCCCTCAGACCGAAGGGTCCCAGGTTCAGTTCCAGTCTAGGGAATGCACCTCATTTGCAGGCTAGATCCCCAGCCCTGGTCCGGGTGCGTATGGGAGGCAACCAATCGATGTGTCTCTGTCACATCTATGTTTCTCCCTCTCTCTCTCTCTCTCCTCCCTTCCCTCCCCTCCATTCCCTCTAAAATACCAATGGAAAAAATATATCCTCAGGTGAGGATTTAAAAAAAAAAAACAACAAAAAATAAAACAATACAGTCTTAAAAATAACCAATAACAATATACATGTTTCTTTCTTTGGTTCCTGAATGTATATTCACCCTTTGTTTTTCTCACCTCTTAAGTTCTAGCCTCAGAATTTTGTGATGATTATGATAAATAGGTAATAAATTACCGTGTTTCTTATTGGAATCTTCTTGGGTTCTGGAGGCATGTCCTGTGGAACAAATTTCACTGGTTCCTTAATCTGCCTCCTTGATCGTTTGGTCCCGTCTGGTAAGGTTTCCATGGCCATCTCTGCTTCCATATCACTGCTCCCAGCCTGGTCACATTCTGAACACTGCCTACATAAAGAAAAAATATAAGTCCATACATTTATTTTTACATCCTAGTGTTAGCATTGGTTTCTATAAATATAAAATTCAGGTATATGTGAAGAATATATAAAAATATAAATGTGTATATGTGACCACAGGGTATACAATCACTATACATACAGAAAGGCATATATATTCCTATAAGAATGAAAACAGTAAATATATAAGGCAATTCCATGTAGCCCACTCCTGTAAGTGTAATAAGAACATATGTAATAATGCTACATGTTTATGTGAACTAACATAAAAGATTTAGCACTGATTAAAAAGGTAGTTTCCCTTTGGAAATCATGACTTTTCCTTAAGTGACATGTACTGTGATACCTGAAAATCAAAGTCAGTTATTAACCCTACACTACTCCTGTCATAGCTATCATATCTTTTCATCTTAATGACAAGCCATGATGAATATAGCAACTAAGACTCTATAGGAACAGTTTTTAAAAAGTATTGAAGAAATAAATGGGTCATTTTAGTTAGTGGCCCATACTATTTACAAAAGAGGAAATACAGACTTACTCATTAAAAGAATTTAATGAAGCATTTTTAAAAACATGGGGTCGGAAGGAAGATGGCAGAGTAGGCAACCACAGGAATCTGTTTCTCTACCTAGAATACAACTGCACCAGCAGAATCTGTCTGATGTAACTATTTTGTAACTCTGCAGTCTATTGAAGGTTTGCAACACAGACAAACAGCTGTTAATTTCAGTCAATTCAGCTCTTAGCACTGTTGCAGCTACTCAAGCCACACAACAGGCAGTTGTGCACATATTCCTGCCCTAGTTTGTACACAGTAGTTAGGAGCCAGGGTGGGCAAAACAAACCCTGACTTCAAATATTGGGATCCATGCTCCGAGTGCTAGTTGCTGCTTTTGGTCATAGAAGTGTGGACAAAGTGGTGGGTGACCTCCCTCTATTACTGCAAGACACTCCTCCTCAGTCTGAAGTAACTTCCAGGACTTAAAAGACCAGGATCCTTTATCCTTCCACCTTCATTTTTCTCTTCTTTCCCCTTTGGGAGACATACATTAAAGACTAGGACATTCAAAAATAAGTGCATAGATGAGAAAAATAAGAAAGTGACCACACTTGTTCAAAAAAGACATGAGAAGGCCATAAGTTTACACCTCAGGCTGATCCTCAGCAAAGAGACAGCCCACTATAATAAAACAAACAAGTAAAAAACAATACAAAACATAGCAAACCCTGGGGATAGAGAAGAATTTCATTTCCAGACTTAACACATCATTAAATTTAAATATCCAGTTTTTGACCAAAAAAAAAAATGAAACAAAATAAAAAGCATACAAAGAAAGGCAAAAGTATAGTCCATTTAAGGGAGCAAAATTAAGTAAACAGAAACTGTGTCAGAAGACCTAATGGCAGATCTATAAGACAAAGACTTTAAAACAACTGTTACAAAGATGCTCACTAAACTGAAGGAGGTTGTGGAGAAACCCTGGAAAACAATGTATGAACAAAATGGAAATATAAATAAACAGATAGAAAACCAAAAAATAAAAGAACCCTGGACCTGAAAAGCACAAAAATTGAAATGAAAATTTCATTTTTCCATGGGGAAAAAAAAAAAGGCAGATTTAAGCAGGCATAAGAATCAATGAACTTGAAGATAGGACTGTGGGAATTATCAAGTATATGGAACAGAAAGAAAAAAGACTGAAGAAAAGTGAGCATAGCCTAAGGGACATGTGGGACATTAACAAGCAGACCAACATTTGCACTGTGGAAGTCCCAGAAGGAAAAGAAAAGAAAGAAGGGCAGAGACAATGTTTGAAGAAATAATGACTAAAAAAAAATAATCTGATGGAAGGCATGAGTATAAACATCCAAGAAGCTCAATGAATACATTGTTCAATAAACTCAGAGTCCCACACCAAGACACCTTATAATCAAACTGCAAAGGAAAAGATACAGGTAGACTCTTGAAAGCAGAAAGAGAGAAGTTCAGAATTGTCACATATGATCCTCAATAAGATTATTAGGCCTGGCTGGGCGTGGCTCAGTGGTTGGGCGTCGACCTGGGATCCAGGCAATCAGGGTTCGGTTCCCGGTCAGGGCACATGCCCGGGTTGCGGGCTCGATCAATGCCTCCTCTCATCATTGATGTTTCTATCTCTCTCTCTCCCTCTCTTTCCTCTCTCTGAAATCAATAAAGATATATTTAAAAATAAATAAATAAATAAGATTATCAGCAGATTTCTCATCAGAAACTTCGGAGGCCAGAAGGCACTAGGTCAATATATTCAAAGTGTTAAAAGAAAAAAAAAGAAAAACACAAAAAAACAGTCAACCAAGAATCCTATATGCAGCAAAATAGCCCTTTAAAACCGAGAGAAATTAAGATATTCCCAGACAAACAAAAGCTGGAGAAATTTGTTACTACTAGCTCTGTCCTGTAAGAAATGCTCAAGAAAATCCTGCAGGGTGCAATCAAAAAAAGACACTAGACAGTAACTCAGAGCCATATGGATAAATATAGACCTCAATAAAGTTTCATACATCATCCGTTTGAAAGCTAGTATTATTGTAACAATGGTTTTTAACTCCATGTTTTGTTTTTTACATGACACAAGAGACTAATACATTGAAAAAAAATTTTGCCCTAAAAGCTAGTATTATGTAACTTTGGATTGTAAGTCCACATGTTGAAGAAGGATTTGAATAATTACTTCTCCAAAGAAGATACACAAATAGTTAATAAGCACATGAAAAGATGCTCATTGCTACTAATCATTAGGGAAACGAAAATTAAAACTATAATGAGATACCACCTTACATTCATTAGGATGACTACTATCCAAAAAACCCAAAAACAAAATGAAAACCAGAAAATAAGTGCTGGTGAGAGCGTGGAGAAACGAGAAAATCTTGTATACTGTTGGTAGATGCGTAAAATGATACATGCTTTGGAAAACAGTATGGTTGTTCCTCAAAAAATTAAAAATGCTATTACCATATAATCCAACAATTCCAATTCTGGATATATACCCAAAAGAACTGAAAGCTAAGTCTCAAGGAGACATCTGTACACCCATGTTACATGGCAGCATTCTTCACAATAGCTAAAATGTGGGAGCAATCCAAGTACCCATTTACCAATGAATGGGTAAGCAAAATGTAGTATATACTTGCAATGGAATATAATTCAGCTTTAAGAAAGAAATTCTGAAGTATGCTACAACATGGATGAACCTTGAGGACATTATGCTGAGTAAAATACGCCAGTCATAGAAAGACAAACACTATATGATTGCACTTAGATGAGGTAATGTAGTCAAAACCACAGTCAGAGTAGAATGATGGTGGGCAAGGGCTCAGGGTAGGGAAGAGTGGGGATTAATGTTTAATGAGTACAAAGTTACAGTTTTACAAGAAGAAAAATACCATAGAGATTGATGGTTGCACATTATTAATGTATTTAATACTGTTGAACTGTTCAACTTAAAAATGATTAAAATAGTAAATTTTATGTTACATATTTTTTGCCACAATTGATTCCAATAAGATATACCAGTAGCTTCTTAAATTTTGGTTTCAAAAGCACATAAATGTCAAAAAAAAATACACTCCACTATATTTGAGAAGAGCAAACCAGTATGAGAGTCTCATGACAAACTGATAAAAGAACATTATGAAAAAGCAATTCTGTAAAATGGTGAAAATTGTAAGCTTCCTAACACAATGAACAGAGGTAGCTTTATGAGATAAAACAGTGAGGTCAAAAACATGCTTAATATGTTTGAGAAACACACACAACTTTTTGTATAGATCACCATTTAAGAATATGGGTTCATTCTTTTCTAAAACTAGAAAGGTAATTTGTATTAAAAGAATATCACGTTCATTCCAAAGTTGTCCATGTCCCACATTCTTCCTATATAGAATCAGCCTATTAAAATATGAACACTTGTCTCTCCCTTGGACTGAAATTAAGGAAAGGATAGAATTCATCATAGGTATCATAAGCTTTTATCAAACATTTGTAGTGATTCAATATGCCCAAGTTAAGGGAAAAAAAATAATTAAGAAACATGTCAAATGTTTCTAGATTTGCAAAGAATGGTTGAACTTAAATATAACTAGCACAAATTCAAATAAAAGCATGAATATGGAGGCAAATTCTTGATAAATTAGTTCAATTTCAAAATGAATGAAGTATTTGAAAAATTCTTACAGTAAAGCAAAAGAGAATTATAAACACACTAGACAGAATTCATGATTTAAGAATCCACTAAGATACCAAACTAGTCTCAACTTAAAATTCATTTCTCAAAAAAAACTATTACAGCATTATTCATATAATAGTATAATAAACATTTGTCAGAAGCATTTTTACCACAAAAATAGAAGGCAGTAACAATGTGAGGTGATGAACATGTCAATTAACTTAATTATTTTGCAATGTATACGTATATCAAATTGTTAAGTTGTATACCATACACACACACACACACACACACACACATTATATTTAATTTTTAATTGTTGGTTATACCTCAATAGTTGGATAAAATATTTATGACAGTATCAATTTTAAAATGTGCCACAAACTTTATTATGAAGCAATATAACACTTCATCGTACTCTACTGAAACAAAGCCAACCCAATTCTAACATCTAAATCCTCTCCATTTTACTTACCAATAACTGTTTTTGGTCTTTCGTGGCATCCGTGTAAGAGGAGGGTCCAGACACCCAAGATGGTAATGGAGTTTACAGGTATCACACAATAAAAGAAGATGCTGATCATGGTTCTTTTTACAAATTCCACAACTTTGAATAAAGGCAGAAAATAAAGTATTAGAATAATAATTATCATAGTGAAACAGTTAATTTATAGCATACTTTATAAATTTCAAATTTCATCTCAATTAACTTAATATTTCTTTTGTTGAAATCAAATCAAATGTTTTTTTTAACATATCTTTTTGTAATGTCAATAACTAATCGTTAATTCTAAATACTTTTGAGAATACTGAAAAATAGCTCAGATCTAGTATAAATAGTACTAGAGACAAACCTTTAGGAGTAGGGCATATTATCTGTTCTCAACATCTTTATCTTAATTTTAATTATCACAGAAAACCCATTTAACATTAGCTCAATTTTCCTCTAAAAATATAAACAAGAATTTTCCAATTTTCTACTTATCTACAAAATGAGTGACTTTACAAACAAATGTCAGTTTCTTTTCTACCATTAATTATAAATCTTTCAAAGACCCCTCAACATGTAAAAAAGCTACATATATACAAGTCTCTTTTGAAAATCAGACTTTGCATCTTAAAAATATACTATAGATATTTACTGCAGAGAATGAGGAGTTTTACTACTGGTGTTACTGTTATTTTGGGATTTTTGTTTGTTTTTAAGGAATCTAACTTTTCTTGTGTAAAAAAGGCAACTACTAAGAGCACACACACCATGACAAGAAAATCTAGAGTATATGTAAAGACTGGGAATGTAAAGACTGAAGGAAAAGCTGTTCAGAACCTAAAAGACCATCTATGTACAGAAACATCAATGATGTTTGAATTTTTAAAATAATGTTAGAAAAAAAATATCTCACACACACACACACACACACACACGCAAAAATTTGCTCTCAAAATTGCTCAGAGTTAAAAAAAAAAAAATCACGTAACATATTCAAAAATAAAAATGAACTGTAGTGCTAAAACTCAGAAGTATAATGATATGCCTGATGGTTCCAAATGAACCAATTTTATTCAGAAAAGGCTGGATTGAGAATGTGCTAGTCTTCACACAGTACATTAAGACACTAGTGGGCTTGTCCCACATTTCAAGGAAGTTATTTGCTATTACCTATGGAGGGAACCTTCAACCAGGAATAGGAATTATAAAGATTGATGTTGTTGCTATTGCTGCTATTTCTGAAAAAGGAAGAGGTTGTAGGGATATTTATGTATTACATAAGCATACATGCATGATCACATGAAAATACATTTGTTTGTGTATGTGTATATATACACAAACATAAATCTACTAGCATCTTCTAAATTTTTCTCATTTAATCAATATAATCAGTTATATTTAAAAAATCATTTGGGGTGGTGAACACAAATATAGTGTACAGATGATGTGTTGTAGAATTGTGGACCTGAAATCTGTATAATTTTGTTAACCAGTGTTACCCAATAAAAATCAGTAAAAGGGAAAAAGGAAGGAAGGGGGGTGGGGGGAAGGAGGAAGGGGAAAAAGGAGTGTAACCTATTAAACTATGCAAAGAAGTCTTGACTATATAAAATTACTATAATGGACACTGTAAAATATTGAGCCAAAAAAGTAAAGAATAGAAATACTTCTGGAAACAAAATTACTACAACTTAGCATAAAGAGAAAAAAAATGTAGACAAGATTCAAACCTAAACTTACGTTCATTATCTACCACTGTACAAAAGCAGTAATTCAGAGTATATATTTAATACCCATCACTCCTAAAAACACATGCAGAACTCTAAAACACACTCAAATAAAATACCTGTTTATCTAATGTACTGTTTAACTATTTATAAAAAGAATCATCTATATTATTTAAAGTCACTTTCCAATTCTCCACAAAGAGGGGAGCTCATTTCCATAAAGCTATGCACATATATCCCCAGTTACGTAAAAGATACAAAAAGTCATTTCATTTATCTTATTAAAAGAGGAGTAAAAATCTCTTCTATCATTAAACTTAAAAAGCATCTTTGAGGAAGGGAATAATAAAAATGAACTTTAAATGCATTTAACTTAAATTCTGGTGTGGACATCATTCATTCTCAAATACTTAAAGTACCTTGTTACTGAAAATACTAGTTTGAAAGTACATACACACGGTTAATCTGCCATAATTGTGTTACTTGCCTATAAAGTACTGTAGGAAGAGCAGATGTCTTTTGTGTGCCTCCTTCTTTCTTACTTGGTTTGCGCTCCTTGGGTGCTCGCAAAATTGCCGGTATGTTCAACTTCTATTGATTTGAACAAATGCAGTTTATTTGTTTTAAAAAACTATAAAACAACACTTTCCTCTCTAAGCCATTCAAATCAACTGAAAGCGCTAGGATTGTGGGGGGAAATGTTTTACCAGCTATTACACGGGCAAAAAGGATTAAAATGAGTTTTTGTTTCACAGTTACTTCCATTAGAAACCTATAATTACATACTTCCATCAATTTTCAGTAGCACACGAAAGCATTATGAAAATTAAACTTCTATTTAGCTTTAAAAAGTAAAAGACAAGGACAAGCATTTAAGAACATTAAAACACACACACACACACACTTGACAAAAAGAATATTGAAGCCGTTTATTTTCCTCAACATCCCAACTACACTGGTGCTCCATAGGTTAATTAGAAAAATTATCTTATTGGACCAAACTCTCCACAAAGTGAATGAGAATCTCTTTGGGTTTCTACTAATCTGTAGTATGCTGGCTTCTCAGACAGCAACCATCTATCAAAGTCATTTCTCAGTGGCCCAGTGGGCCAGCATCTGTTCAACCAACTGGAAGAAAGTGTCATGTAAGCAGTACAAATGAATTCTACCTCTGCTGTGTATTTTACATTTGCACAAGGAAATCTGTGAACTTCTGTTAAAAGTCATTTAATAAATGAAAATGCCCTTTTATAACAGATTCTTATGAGACCAACTTGAAAATCAACCCAAAAGATAATGCTAGCTTGGCAAATAAACCAATAATAAGCTTGTACTCAACATTAACTTCTCTAAATAGAAAATATAAAACACTAGCCCTGGTCGGGTAGCTCAGTGGATTAGAGCATCATCCCGTCCTGATACACCGAGGCTGTGGGTTCGATCCCTGGTCAGGGTACATATAATTAACAACCAATGAATGTATAAATAAGTGGAACAACAAAAATCGATGTTTCTCTCTCTCTCTCTCTCTCTCTCTTCACCTCTCTCTCTAAAATAAAATAAAAATTATATCTATAAAACCCCATAATCTTCTAAAAATCCATCAACAATGTTCAATTCTCCATAACCGAGTATTCATTCTCACCTTTTAAATTATGTTTTTCATTATAAGCCACATACAGCCTGTTCACAAAAGCATCCTCAAAGCTAGCATGGCACAATACACATCAGTATGTATTACTTCCTAAAATAATATGTCTACATGAATTGCATGATGAATTTGACTCTTTGTAAACCTGTGAAGCGAGTACAATGAAAAACATCTTTTCTTTGAAAATCATCCTTCACAAATAAAACTACTTTCATTGTGAAAGGACCAGTGAGCCTCCATCATCCTTAAAAGAAACACAACTGAAACTACTTGAATGAATTCTTAATTTAGGAATTATATACACCTTACTAAAAAAAAAAGAAATTCAAAGAAATCCATTTGGCAGTGATTCTTCTTTCCAACACCAAGAATTTTAAAGGGCTAAAAATGTTCAAGGATAAAATAATTTTTTTCACAACTACAGTAATACCTACTGAAGGGGAACTATTAAGTTTCAAAAACCATTTCTTACACAGCTCAAAGGCAAGTCAACATGAAAACAAATTTCTCCAGTTTGCCTTTTAAATTTTACATTACAAATAACCCTCTCACATCCATGTTACTCTGTTTCTCCCTCTCTCTTCCTCTCTCTAAAAAAGAAAAAATCAGCCCAGCTGGCATGGCTTAGTGGTTGAGCATTGACCTATGATCCAGGAGATCCCAGTTTGATTCCCAGTCAAGGAACATGCCCGGGTTGTGGGCTCGATCCCCAGCAGTGGGCGTGCAGGAGGCAGCTGATCAATGACTCTCTCTCATCATTGATGTTTCTCTCTCTCTCCCTCTCCCTTCCTCTCTTTGAAATCAATAAAAAAATAAAATAAAATAAAATTAAAAAAAAAGCCCTAGTAGGTGTGGCTCAGGGCTCAGATGGTCGGGTATAGTCCCATGCACTGACAGGCTGCCAGTTCGATTCCCGGGCAGGGCACATTCCCGGGTTGCGGCTAGATCCCTGGTTGGGGGCATGCAGGAGGCAGCATATCGATGTTTTGCTCTCACATGGGTATTTCCTTCTCTTTCTCCCTCTCCCTTCTCCACTCTCTAAAAAAAGTCAATAAAAAAATATTTTTAAGAAAATCCAACTAAAATACATTACAAGAACAAGACAGAAGAAAATAAGACAAAGAATCTAAAACTGATAAATTCCAGGGGGTGGGGATATGGTAGGAGTTAACTAATGCTTCAAATCTTAACTTTATCACAATTACAGGTCAATAATCAGACCAAATGAAAAAATTCTACAAACAAGATAGCTGTTAAAACAACCAAATTAAGCTATAGGTTCCCAGTAGGCAGCTTCTAATGCTCTAGATGTATTTCAGGCAGAAATCATTACCCCAGAGGATTATTTGGCCCTAATTAAACAGAATTCTTCACCTAGCAAAGTGACAGTTGTTATCAGAGATCTGATTTTTAAAAATAATACAGAGAACAAGAATAGAAGGAGATAGCAATTGGAAAGAAACTAACCTGCCCTGTGATTCTGCCTAACAAGGCCCATATTCCTTGCCCTTCACTTCGAAGTTTCCCATTCAGGTTTTGTAGTTCTTCTAAAGATTCACATAGCTACAATGCAAATAATTCAAATTAGTAAACCTTTAAAGTATATAGTAAAATATGTAAAAATATAATTATTTACCTATAAATATCCACTAATATCTGTATTCCACATAGTTTATATACAAGTCACAATACTACTGAGAGATGAGGCTATCCAATTAGTTAAGTCTCAACAAAATGTAAGCATTTTATGTTAGTATTTAATGACAATACCTATATTTATATATTGCTATCGTTCACTATATAATTTCACACACATTTTGCTAATTAATTCTTGTGACTGTCAAAACACATTTCTACCATATCCCAATGAGAAAACCAAAAAACATAGGGCTTTTGTGACTTAGCCAAGATCATAGAACTACCAAGAACCCCCAGGTCTTCTGAATCTAATCCCAGTACTCTTTCACTACTGTATGGGTAATTATGGGATATTTCTTTCTACTAATTTTTTATCACTTAAAATGTTATCTAACAATAATACCAGTTTTATATGCTCATGTTACTTATTACCTAACATCTTAACCACATTTTGCTTTTGTGCAATCTTTCTTTTTGAGGTCCCTCATCATTAGAACGAAGAGACAGAATAAAAATTTGAATTGGGAGGTATTTTTTTAATCAAAAGTAACATTACAAAAAATTCGAGATAAAAATAGTAATTTAATAATTAGTTTCTAAGTTTTCTACAAACTTAGAGAAGTTCCATAGTACAGGGGTTAGGAATAAGGAATGGAGTCAGACTGCTTGGCCTCAAGCACAAACTCCATGACTTGATGGTGTACATGGCCTAAGCAAATTACTTCACCTGTTTAGGACTCAGTTTCCTTCTCCAAAAATAGGAGCAATAAGCATAACCCACATTATAAAGTTGAAGTGAGAATTAAATGAATGAATGTAAAATTCTCAAAATTGTGCCTGGCACATAACATAGCAAGTACTCAGTACGTGTTAGAGATGATAATGAAGATAATGAGGGGTGAGAGTTGTAGGGAAGGACCTAAAAACTCCAGAAGAATTTCAAAAGGAAAGATAAATAGTAATACTGTAAAATCACAAAAGAAATCACCAATAAGATCTCTTATATTATGTTGTTTGTTTTGTAGCCAACTTACCTTATTATATTCCACGTGAAGCTTTTCTTGTTCATTCTCTAATTTATCCTTTATATTTTTTTGTTCAGCCATATTTTCCTGAATTTGAATCATGCGCATATTCCTCTCTATATAAATTAAATATCAAAATTTACTTTAGTAGAAAATAAAAGCTGATATACACAATACACAAAGGAAGAAGCTAGCCATAGAGATGATCACATGGATAAACCTACATTGTTTAAAACACTTTTAACTCTATTCACAAATACATGAACCTAGCATTTTACAATAACCCACAACTTATTAGGAAAATAAACATGCTTTTGCTTGATATATTCAGCATGGCTAATGAATTAAAAATTGACAGTATACCAAATATTTTCATTAACAAATTGTTCTCATTGAAAATGTTCACGTAATAGTGTCTATACTGACCAAAATAATAATTCACAAAATCAGCAGTGAGAGCAGGTTGCTTGTGCTTTCTCCTTCCATCCACACTAGAACTAGTATCTGAATTGTCCACTGGGAAGATATCTGTACTGATCCCCATTAGTTCTGCTTTCCGCATCAGTTTACGAATGGCTGAAGCACTGCTAGTGAGTGGTCTGGGCAATTTTTCCCTTGGAACCCAGGCCTGGGGTCTGGTGGATCGGGCTAGTTCTGCTTTGGCACGATACTGCTGAAGCCGGGCATTGATCCTTGCCTATAAAAAAATGTATACAAATTTTAAAAGATATTAAAATGGAATATACTCCTTATAATTTTTAATTCCGTGCTTAGAGAAAGTAAAGATAACACAGAATTCCCTGTATCAAGGCAATTATATCTATCCGTGGTCCTTAAGGTGCACTGTATAATTCTTGGGTTACAGTAAATTAGGTCTACTCCTAGTAACAACTCTTCTATTCTATGATCAGAGTTGTCACAGACTAATTTTATTAAGCTGTGGTTTCTCTTCTTAATAAATGCAACTGTGTCCATACTTACATTTAAAATGATGGGCAAACTGATCAAATACTTTGTATAAACATTAGAACAGACTGAAAAGATGTGGTCAACATACTGCCCTCATAGAATACTTACTTCTAAGCCACATTTTTTCAGTGAATTTGGAAACATGCTTTATAAATGGCTGCTCTGATGACTAGATGAGGAGCAATGTATTTAGCCACAAACTATATCTGCCATTTAACTTAATGACAACCCATTTCCTAAGTAACTAAATTTCATAACTATACTTTACATGCCAGTGACAAACACCCACGAGGTCGGAAATACATAACCTCAAAAGAATAAGCATGAGTTTGGCATAAATTCCATACCTGTGCTTCTGGTGATAGCTGCTTCTCTCTTTCTTGTAGAGACATTTTACAATAGGACTGTAGAGCCAAGTAGTTTTTTCTCTTCCACTTTCTGTCCAACCTATCTGCATGTTGCTTACAATAAGCAAAAAATGGATCTGCTATATCCTATATCAAAAACGGGGAGAAAGTGAACATTTTTTACTCCAAAAGGTCATAAAAAACCCCAACACAATAGATAATTTTTAAAGACTCTCCAACAGTGTTATTTCTAAAATAAATTATAAAAGTAATTTATTCAGTGATAAAAACTGCTTCTTTAGAAACTTAATCCTGTATATCAACATCAAATTAACAATTTTTTTCTTTAAAGGGCCTTGTAGATTTAAACATACTTAAAACAAATCTTATGTATTATATTTAATTATACTTGTATACCTTAAAAAGGTCCTTTTTAAGATAAATAATATTTTAATAATCTAGGTGGAAATTATCATTAAATATTAAAGTTATGCATATATAGATTAGTATTATAAAACAATAATATATTCAGAAAATAGAGAACTAGCCAACACAGATAAGAGGGAAATTTCTAACTGGCTAGCAATACATGGACAAAAATGAATTAAGAAGGCCAGGCCCTGTCAATAAAACACTTTTAGGTATCCCCTTTACCTCTATATAACCCTAAAACCTTAAATGGAAATACAATGCTGTCATAGCCATCTTTCATGGTACTAGCTTAATGGCAATGGGTACATTTTTCATTCATAAAGAGTAAGGTACAATAAAAATAAAATAAATAAAATAAAATAAAATAATAAAATAAAATATAAAATAAAATAAAATAATAAAATAAAATAAAATAATTCTATCAAAAACAGAAATATTTTTTAACTACATAGCCTAAAAAAAAACTACCATGTGGTTGCTAATGAAATGACAGGTAGTCTTAAGGAGGAGAGGTAAAGATAAGCTATCCACATAGTTTTTATCTAAGTTATAGTAAAAGGGTCTCGTAGTGGGGTGAGGTTTACAACCCAAAGAGAAATGATGATACTAAAAAATAAAAATAAAAAAAATAAGAAAGAATAGAAAGAGAAATAATAACTAAAAAAGAATCTAAGGTGTCCTTAACATAAAGAATATATATGATGCACTTAGTGTGATATCCACAGATGTCAGACTGTAACACTGTGGATAAGGTCACAGGATTTAGAAATATAAAACCCTAGTTATAAGTTTTAGCTCCACCATTTTCTGGTTTTGTAGCTTCAAACAAGTTGCTAAACATCTCTGGGCCTCTGTTAACTCATTAATGAAATGGACTTAATAACTTCTTCATATAGCTATAAAAATAAAATACAAAAATGTCGATAGAAGGCTGCATTCACACACACACACAAACACATCTGCTTTCTCACGACATGCTCTCAATCCTGGTGACAGAAAGTGCTAAATGGAAATAAAGATCTGAAGTATTTGTCCATTGTTTCAAAGTAGGAAAGGTTGAAATTGAGTTATCAGGTAGGATTCATGCTTGCATAGGTGAGTTAAACATTAGGACCAAGCCAGACTTAGGAAAAAGATCAGCCACCTTTGTTCTAACAGATATCTGAAAGTGAGTAAGTAGCCCAAGTAATTTTGTTTTGTTTTGTTTTAATCAGTTAATTTTGGATTAAGGGACAATAAACCCTAATTCTATGGTTAGCATGACCAAGGGATTAATCTTGTTTAGAGAATGAAACAGATATATTATGCAAATACTAACTATTGTAGAAACCACTGCTTTCCAATTCTTCAGTTAGTACTAGAACCCTCTGAGTTTTTACTGGATGCATGGCTGCCCTGCTGGGAACACTCTTTCCCAGCCTCCCTTGCAGCTGGATATGGCCATGTGGTAAGTTCTGGCCAATGAGGTGTGTGAAATCTCCACACCCTTGAAAGAAAGCTGCCCACTCTTTTTGTTTTTAATTCTCACCCGAGGATATTTTTTCCATTGCTTTTCAGAGAGAGTGGCAGGGAGAGAGAAAGACAGAGATGTGAGAAAGACACTTTGGTTGCCTCCTGTGCACGACCCCTACTGGGGATCCAGCCCCCAACCCAGGCATGTGCGCTGACCAGGAAAGGAACCAGTGATCTCTGGGTGCATGGGACAACACACAATGAACTGAGCCACACCGGCCAGGGCCGTATATTGTTAACTCTTGAAGTTTTAGACCAGCGATCTAGGCAAAGCCTTTAAGAATAAACTTGTAAGTTTAATTTACGATGCATACCTATTGTAGGATATAATGGAGTCATGAGAAGTCTCACAAACATATTCATCAACTATAGGTTTACATAAACCTACCTCTTCTGCTGCTGCCTCTGAAAGCAGACCTTCCTTCTGGGCGCATGTCACGTGGAAATAGGCTCTGCACATCCCTGCATCACAGCTAATGCAAACTCCAGTTCTAGCAAAACGAGGGTCTTCACAGAAGCTACACTCCTACATTGGAATAACAGGAAAGTGCTCAGAGTACAAATATTTCCAGAATGAAGACAGCATTCTCATACAAAGCATCCACAAAATACAAAAAGTGAACCAACAGTAAGTATATCAATACAAACAATAACAGTAGACAAGCCAAGAAAAAATTCTCTATGTGATTCAAATAAACCAAATTTCCACTGACATAATAATAATGATAATAATATTTGAGGGCTTACCATGTGCTAGGCACTATTCTAAGCACTTTACATATATTAATATCATTTCACAATATTCCACACTAATATGTGAATGAGGTAATATAAGTATTCCCACTTTACACATGAGAAAATTGAGGTGAAGACAGGATCAGGAATCCACTCAAAATAACACAAGAAATAACTGGAAACCAGTCTTCAAACCAGGTAATCTTACTTTACAGTTGATGCTCTTAACCATTAAGTTACACTGGGTAAGACAATATAATGCTGCTTGGGAAAAGAATGAAAATAAATAAAAAGTCAGAGAAAATTCACCAAAAGATCTAGGCATTACAAAGAAATCATGCATTTAAAAAATATCTTTAAGAGAATTAAAAGTGGTCTAAGTTAAGTGATATACAACATAGCCAATTATTTATATTATTTCTATATACTAAAGGGAAATGGTAAAATTAAAAGTATAAACTGCTGAATATATCCCAGGTCCCCTCCAAATTTATCTATTTTTCTTTTAACTATCTTAACTACAGAGAGAAAAAATCTAGTCTCAAAATATATACTGCTCTGGAAATAGGAATCTTTATAAAAGAAAAACTTGCTAAATTGTGGAAAACTGCCAGTAGACAAGGAAGTACTAAATGTATTCTAAGTAAATTAAATATGACAAACATATAAAGGGCAAAAAGTTTCAGTAGGTACTAAAAATATCATTACAGTACTATAATAGTTAGTGACTACCGACTGGGTAGACATCAGCAGACTGACACATCGGCAATGAATGAAAATAGCAGGAATAGGACTCGGTACCGATGTGAAAACACTCCCAAATCCTGATACTCTACTGCCTAGTTAAGGGTCCTTTTCCAATAATAGTAGAATGTGTATGCTATGAAATACCAGCAAACAGTAACCTAAACTTGATACCAAAAAAGAGAAAGAGGAAATAGAAGAAGAGAGGGCAGGAGAGAAAGAGAGAAATTAAATTATTTAAAGGATGTCAATACTATGACTAGAACCAAATTGTAATATGGTAAAATTGAGCAAGGGATGTCAGAGTGAACACAAAGAAAAGTTCCCTAACGATAAAGTGTTATAAGAGTACAGAACAACCTGTCAGAGAAAATGGAGTATTCCTCAATTGCCTAAATCATTTAAAATGCTAGGGAACTAAGCAACTGAGAACACTGGGGAGAAAGTACTCAGGATTAGGAAACGGGCAGACAATGTGGTCCAGAAGAGCTGTCCCTGCTATAATTCACAACACTGCTAGATTCTGCAGATGAGCTGGAGAATACAAAATTCTCCACTCCATTTCCGAGTAATACTTCAAAACAGAATCAAGTGATAATGAAAAAGTCAACTGACAACTGGGCATTTAATAACTCTTCAGTCTGGAGGTCACTGCTGACTTCAATTATATGAAGTAATGTCTAGTTACTGTTTTTTGTTTCTAGATTTATATTTGTGATCATAATGTATGCCTATTAAAAAATGACTCAAGCTAGTCCCTTCTAGCTCTGTGCTTGTGAATTATGGAGCTGCTATCAAAAAGTAGTAACTTCTACTTCCAATAATGGTGGACTAGGTAATTTGTATTAGTGTGGCTCAACTAGAAAATGTGGACAACAGTTATTTAACACTATAGCTTAAAGGCATCAGAGAGGTAACAAGATAGTGCAGAATTACCTGAAGACCAGAAAAGTAAGTGCAGTGGTTGGGCCTGCTTTTCTCCCTGGGGGCTTTAGCTAATTCTGGAGGGGGCAGCTGTGAATAGTTTAACAAACATTACCCAAACTAAAGCACAAAATTACTGGAGTGCAGGGGGGCAGAGGGAGCATGGTGGTGGTTAGAGCCAAAGGAATATATTCTGAGTATAAATAGCAGAAACTGTCAAATTTCTAAATGTTCAATATAAAAATTTCCCAACAATCTATGAATTCTCCACCTCACCTTTAATATGTTACGGATGCTATTCAAGAGTCTTCCTTCCCAATTTCCCAATAAACAGTAATGAAAAGAGAACACAGAAGTGCCCAGTTAGTTCTAGTATTCCAGGAAGTTTGTAGTAATTATATACCTAAGTTTAAATTAGTAAGTGGGTATTTTTATCATTGATAATCCTAAAGGTCAGTCAACAAAAACCAATTTATGATCAAGGTTGAGAATCATTTGCTCAGCAGGTTATGTAGGGTTATGTAGTCGTAACGATAAAACCAGTCCTTGAGTGCTTCCTCTACTCTTTTTCACAATTTTGATAAATTCCACTTCCAAAGTAAAATCAGAGATTAGGTTTGTATTTGACCCAACTAATTAAAACTAAGGATTTCAGCCCTGCCAGGCATGGCTCGCGCGGTTGAGCGTCGACCTAGGATCCAGGCGATCGGGGTTCGATTCCCGGTCAGGGCACATGCCCGGGTTGTGGGCTCAATCAATGACTCTCTCTCATCATTGATGTTTCTCTCTCTCTCTCTCCCTCTCCTTTCCTCTCTCTGAAATCAATAAAGATATATTTAAAAAAAATAAAAATAAAAAAATAAGGATTTCATCTGGAAACTCACTATATACTAGGCAGTGTGTTAAATGCCAGGGAAATAGCAGTAGTATCAATTACCACTTTACCCCCACAGGTTATTCTAAATTAAAAATACCTGGAAGAATTTATACATTTTTAGCTTTCTGAGAAAATTACTATAAATAATAAATGACATAATGCTAACTGTTATACAAACAGCAAGATTACTAATAAAGCATCTCTGTGGTCAATATAAGTAAAAAGCCATGTAAACTAGTAAGTAAAAACTTTCTCTCTTAGACAATCAAAAACACTGTCTCACCTTGGCACCGTATTTGGAATAGTTCATTTCAGTTAGAGTTACTGGTCGTAATTTGTCAATATCTCCAAATGCTACTCCAGGAACATACAGGGCACAAACAATGTGAACCCATCTACAAGGAGAGAACATACAATTTTTCTATCAAACCCTTTTATAAAATGTCCACATGGAAAATACACATAAAATATATACCATCTCAAATAATTACTGAAAGAGTTCTATGGTCAGATTTCAAAATCTCAGACATAAAACTAAAGAATATGGAACACATATAGGATATTATCATTTAGTTACAGAAAAAGTGACTAAAATAAGCACTACTTTTCTATCTGCTTAGTCAAAGCTGAATTAACAATGACCTTTCATTTAAAATTCACTGCACTTTGCATTTATCTGTTAGTCTTAAATATTTGCACAAACCATTACTCATATGAAACAAAACATCATTTTCATACGCATGAAAAAGTATTCACATTCATTATTTTAAGTACTTTGAGAATTAAGAATCCTAATTTAAGAACTGTGAAGTTACTCTGCAGTAATTAGGTAAAATTGTTTCTGTTACTTTTTTTCTAAAGGCTGTTAGATAATCCTTAAGGACATATTTTAAAACAATTTTTGGTATGCATTTTGACTTTCTTCCCAGGTTAAAACTAACTGCTAGAAAACTGTACAAAACAGTTATAATAATATAAGGAAGTCATATTTCATTCACTCATCTCTTAACAACACAACTTACATATTAAAACTTATATCCCCCACATAAAATTTTTTTAAAATCTGAATGATGCAGCAACACTAAACAAAGAATGCTCAAAGTTTCAGTACACGAAAAAGAACAAATCAAGTTGATTCTGGTCATTTTTAACTGCTCTGAACCTTTTGTAATATATTAGGCAGTTTCATTTTGCTCTCAACCAAAATATGGATCATTCGACTTTGATATTTAAATAGATCTATATCACTTCCGTAAGAAAGAGGGTAAAAGTGAGAGGGCAAATCTCTCTTAACCTTGTGAATATATTAACAACAGCTTCTCCTTTATCACAGCTTAGAGGCTATGATTGCTACATGGTTCTGTTTTGTGATGCACTATGAGTTTTAAAGAAATAATACTAAGAATCATTTTATAGAAGTACCAGGGAAAATAGTTACACATCTTTAAAAATTATCTTTTTTATTAGAAAAAACTCCAAAGTTTGAGATAGAATGTTTTAATCCAACCTCCCAAATGCATCCTGTGGAGTTCAATATAAAGATACACATCTCCAACAAGCAGCTTTCTCAATTTAATTTGAGCAGTTTTTTCATGCTCCACTGGTGTGTTAAATGCTGCTGTACTCTACAGGAGTTTATCTTTGATAAACCCAACAGCTGGCTGCTTGATGCAGACTGACCTTCTTAAAATGTCTTAGTACAAGTTACACAAGCGTTACAGATACAATCACCATTTCAGTGTGACTGGCATACAAGTGTATCCTTCCCCCCAGCCATTCATGAGAGGATGCCAACATGAGTCTTTATTAAAATGCAGATCAAAAAGCTGAGGCAGTGTTGGTCCTTATTGATACCTGTTATAAAAGATTTTTTGTTCATTGTTTAGCTGCACATGCTTTAGAACTTTGTAATTAAGGCAAATTGGGAAATCAAAAAGGAATAATCTTCCTTGTTACTTTACCATCCATTTTGGTTGGAGCTATGATGACAGATGTTGATTGGGGAAAGGAGCAGAAAACAAGTACCACATAAAACCACCAAAAAAATGAAGAGTCAGAATTGTCATTCTAGCATAGAAACTATTGATAGATTCTTTTAAACTCACATATTTTAATAAAGCAAACTCAGTAGAAAGATACATCTCAAAAGACTCATTTCAGAATAGGAACTATATTCATCTATCAAGTTTGATTCCGAATAGCCTTGAATCTGTCGTGCCTTTACAACATATAAAACAAATTCACTTCCAGTATGTTATTTTCAGTCCTTTACTTATTCATCCACTAATTAGTTACTAAGAGCACCCCAGGCAGTCTGGAAGTCATGATAATGAATGTGAAGTGCTGCAGCGTGGTGCCTAGCATGCTATCTCTAGATATTAGAGTATGTCTAGTATTTCCCATAATCAGGTTTATTAAACCTCTTAAGACAGGGTAAAATACTCCAAGAAATGAAAAATTTAATGACAAGAATATACTCATGGTTTTCTCACATCCAGTCCCATCATTTTCTATGGAGAACTGGTGGCTACCATCAGAAACAGGGAAACAAGTCTAATTAGCCCATGTGACAGAGATCAATTTCAAAACTTTTTTAATACTTTCTATTCATTGTTCTTTCTTTTCCCCTCTTTTCTGTGTGAAGCTAGAATACTAAATGTATTGTCAAATCTTCTTGGCTATGTTTTATGCCTTGGATCAAGCTAGTGTTACATTCTTCAAACTTTAAGACCTATAATTTCCACTATAGTCTATAGGTGAGTGTGGACATAAACATAAATAAATTGGTTGAACAGTATAAAAGAACTTTTGCCAGACTGCACAATCAAGGGAGATGCGAGGTCCACAGGAGCCAATACAAAAATCTCTCAGTAAATCTAAATGGTTAAAGAGGCCTCCCTTTTCTTCATTCACAACTTTACCAGTGGCTTTGTGGACTGTGATAGCATCAAGGGACAGCTACTTTAAAGTTTTCCAATAGAACTTTAAAATTATTAACAAAACAAAAAAATTCTCCTCCCTGAAAGGAAGCTCCCTGTTTTCCAAAGTTGCCTTATTTATTCGCCACAACTTACCACCATAAACTTCAACTCGCAGAACTGAAGAGTTACCAGAAAGGATTTATGCAGCGGGTACTCAGATTATTTTAAATAAGGAGGATAATATTTTTAATAAGAAAGCACTAGTGATAGCGGAAGTAACAGCGGTAGCAGCAACAGCAGCAGCCGAACTACAGAGACATCCAATGAGCACTTATGTTTCAGAAACTGTATAATTGTTTTATATGAATCATCTTATTTAATCTTCTCAAAAATGCTAAGGACACAGAGACACAGGAAGGTTAAGTAACTTGACTAAAAGCAGAGTTACTAAGAAAAGACAAGAACCCAAATACAAGTAGTCCAACTTGAAAGCACACACTTTAAATGCAGTACTATACTCCCTAATTCTAGGCCAAAGTCAGTCCAAACATAAAATGATGCCCATGTCTATGATATATACCACAGACTCTTGTCAATACATCATATCATTTGTTACGTATTTCTTTTATTTTAGTTTTTGGGTGGGCAGTGAGGAAGAGGAGGTAAGAAGGTTAGCCATTTTTCCTAGACATCGACACACAAGGTGCTCCGAGAGTTCATGGTAGAGTACGTCCCAACAACGTGACATGGCAACATTCCTCAAGGGCCTGTGTACCAACTGAGGCAAAAATGGGGAAAGTAAGAAAAACATTTTTTACTTACTAAAGTAACATTTATTTTATTTAAAATCCTATCCTTTATTTTGGGACACAATGTATCCTATCCTTTCCAATGCTAAAATATAAGAAATGATGGTGATAATGTGCATAGGTTTTGTTCTTGATAAAATATTACACACATTTGATAAAAATACTGAAGTACCCTTATGTGACAAAATAAAAAATGGAGCATCCCCTATTATAAGGAAGGGTGAGAGTGGGAAGTAATCCACAAAATACAAAAAGTTAGGGACTACCCTTACATTTCAGTCATCCATCCAAGGTGGGAGTCTCCTGAGGAAAAACATGAAAGATGTCAACACTATTTTGATGACAACTGCTCGCAGGGGATAATCAAGATGGGTATGAATACAATAGTGAAAAGAACAGAGGTCTGTGCCAGTTAACAATTTATTGCCTCAGCTCCAAACCCACCTTTCCACATCTGCTCTGCAAGAAGGGACAGAAGCCCTTCAGCAGGCATTTCTGCTTTACAGTGAGCACGTGCCCAGCTCCCTTAGGGTGCTGGAGGACATTGTGGGAGGAAAGGGCTTCTCCGCAGGGATGGGGGTAGGGAGGAGGGCATCCGCCAGAGCCCTGCCCCGGCCACACGCATCATCCCTCAGTGACCTTGCAGGCCTCGCCTGGAGATCTCTTTTCTGTGGCCCTTGCAACATAGAAACCACATATAGCACCCTGGCTCCCTCTGCAATCTGTGCTCATCCATCTGTACTCGCCAAGAACCACAGATTAGTTCTGGCCAAGGCAAACCAGCAAACGTCTCTACCAACCAATGGCTGCAACTACACCTTCTCCAGCAAGGTCTGAATCCCAGCCTGGGAGAAGGGGGTTATCCTTCCAATCTTTCAGAGTTCTTTTATATGTTATGGTTCCTTTTTTATCATAGCTTACTAATGCTTTAATTTCAAATTCCCCTTTTAAATCACTATGTAGGTTCTGTCTCCTGATATATTCTTGGAGTCAAACCAGATATGGGTTCAAACTGGACCAGCTTGTGGTTTTGAGAAAATTAAAATCACTTAAATGATCTGAGCCTTAGGTGCTACCCCTATAAGATCAGAAACTTTATAACATGTCCTACCATAGGTTTAATATTAGGATTAAATAGGCTAATGGGTATAAAGGCAAATGGAGGTACTCAATAAATGGTCTTTCCTCCTCCCCGCTCTGATCTTTAGCCTACTGTTCATTTACTCAGTGCCAAGAAGATACAAAAATGCAATCCAATGAAAGGAAGTAAAACACAGAAAATCAGAGTAAAAGAACACAGTAGTCAGAAGCAGATACATTATAAAGCAGGCATATTAACCCAAAAGAATTATGACATCAACCTTCCAGCATCTGTCTCCTTGAAAATCCCATCCTGATTGGGACACAGTTCACAGCTGGGGGAAACACCACATTTACAGGCATCACAAAACCATGGTTCAGTGGAGTTTTCAGAAGCTGAACTCATAATAGAGTCACTCTCTCCATCAACTCCATAGCAACCTAAAAAAAGAGAAAAGTATGATTAAGTAATTTATTTTTTTAAACTTACATTTATAAAATCACAAAAGAAAAAGAGAAGGAAAGTAGAGCAAAATTCTGAAAAAATAGTTTATAATGATGATTTTAATGTCAAAACACAAAGATGAAATCATTTTATAAAAAATGCTTTTTCACCTACTATAGTATACGCAATAAAATAAATGACTTTTTAAAATAGTTTTAGACGTACTGGAAAAGCATTAGGAAGTGGAAAATGTACATACAGTTCTTTTAAAAATGTTTAATTGAAAATACTTAAATATGAGTTTTCACTAATAAAATATCAGACTGAGCCTAGGAACTATTGATTAGTAAATATTTTTTTAGCTCCCTTTGTATAGGACATTAAAATATACATAGATGATCACATTCATGTAAAACAAACATACAAACAAAAAAGCCTCAGATCTGATTTTGGAGGTGGCAGCTTAAAACACACTCCATTCAGCCATAAATGTAAAGTAAGTATTAAGAAGGGCTACAGAACATTTGAACACTTCAGACTAGAATCAGACAAGCTGAGTTCCATTCACAAATGGAACCTCTAGCTATATGAGGTATTTTTTTCTTTTTAAACATTGATAATTCTATCTTCTATAAAAATTTATTTATAACTGAAATGAATGAAAATATTCCTCTTCTCATTCACTAATAACTCCTATTCTGAAAGGAGTTAATGTGATAAAAATCTTTAAGATACTCATGAACATACCAAATAAACTTTAGCATAGTACTTTACATTTTAGAGTAGGAATGTTATACTTCAGCTACCTCCCAATTAGCAAAAGCAAGAAGTTTCCTTATTAACTAAAATATACGTCTGAAATTATAAATAATATTTAAGGTTACTATTTGGGTTTTCAGATCTGTGTAAAATATGTATAAAATCAAAAAGATTTTCCCTGGTCTTGAGCTTAAAAAAAGTAGATTAGATGTCAAAGATGTAAGCCAACAGGAAATTCAGGCAGGACAACACTGTTAACATCTTGTTAAGATCAGGTTTCATCATGAAATTTCCTAAAACTCAATTTTGTCTATAAACTCAGCATTGATGAGGCTCTCAGTACCTGACAAACCAACCAAATTCACTAGGAAGTGATGTCACATCTATAATGAATAATTTTTTCTCAGTATAAAGATACCAAGAAGAATGTATTGGCACCAAAAAGTGCTGATGATCATGGAATCCAGTAAAGGGGAATTGGAAAGTTGAGAGATAATTTCACCCAGACTATAAAAAACTATCCTGTTCTAGTGATGAGTTACAATAAAAATCATTCTCTGGTTACAACAGTGATTCCTAAATAACTTTCTTTTTCCTAAATGGTGCTGGACACACACCTTTATATAATCCAATTTCTCTTCTTCTGGAAAGAAAGACATGCCCCTCAAGTTAAAATGTCCTTAGACAAGCAATTTAATGCACCTACAGTTGAAATGGATTACAACTTAATTCTGGTCCAGATGTATGCCCTTGTGATCTTTAGGCTAGGGCATTTTTCTGATCTTCCAACACATGTATTACCTCTCAAGATACATTCGTTGCTTCTACAGATAGCCAAGTATCGACCATCCCAGGACACGGCCCATAAAATGAAGACATTAGATAATCCACTATGAGAAAAATATATAAATAATGATCATCTCTCAAAAGGCTTCACCACTTAAGTAAGTTTATATATCCAATGTAAGGTCATGTGATTGTTTGAACTGACTATACACTAAACAGACAAAAAGGGCCTATATTGGAGGGTGCTTTCTTACAACCACCAAAGATACCCAAATTAAAATGAATAAATAACTATGTAAATAAGTAAATGCTGAGTCAAACAAATCACTCAGAAAGAAAAAAGAACAACATACAACTAGTAAATAATTTTAAAGTACCATTAATTTACTAGATGTCATTAATAGGTCAACAGTCATATGTAAATATTTCATTCATACATTACTACTATTCAATACAGACTATAATTAAAATAATCTAGTAGGCAGAAAACTAAAAGTTGATTTGCAATTATGATTTACATAAGCTGCCTCAAAAACTCCAACAATTACTATCATCATTAAGCTAGTCATGGCTTTATAGTAGTGAAACTTAATATAATGTACAAGTCACATAAAAGAATGCCAAAGAAAAGATTTTAAAGAAACTAGAGTATACCAGATAAGCAAAGTAATCAGAATTCATTAATTTCTTTAATATCATTAAATTGTGGTTGGTAATCTTCATCACTTCTGTTGATACACATAAATTTTTAAAATGAAAAATAAAATTAAAAGGAAATACAGTTTCCTTTTTGGAAGCAGTTATTATTGATTGTCACCCATAAAAGACAATTTTTCAGTAAAGGCAACAGTAAGCAAAACATTGTATTTAAAGAAAAATCATAAAACGAAATAAAAATAGTCAGTCTGCTTTTTCAAAGGATTATGCAATAATGCAAGGGGGAAAAATCTATTTTCTTTACAAAATAATGTTCCCTGTGAAACCAGTTCTTTCATCTGTATTCACACAAAGGCGGCAATTACCAAAATAATAAAGCCCCAAGGGGCTATCCATTTTATTCCTTTCATTCACCAAAGTCAAGGTAAATCACAGCAGTTCACTTTTTTAGAATAAAGCAAAATTTCAATTCTACTTTTTAGAAGAATATATTACACACATAGCAAACATTTGCACAGAGATTTAACCACCTAGGAACAACCTCCAAAATGATTCTGAGAGTCTCTCCTGGAAAATTTCTACTTGTAAGCTAGAAAATTGGTATCATGCAAGCTCAAAAAACATCCAGCAAGTGGATAAGTATCTCTTCTTCAGCTTCATTGCTGCTGAAAAATAACCCATATCATGTAATCACCTTTACAGGGTTCTTCCCTTGCCTTTCACCTGCCACTTTCCCTATATTTCCTCCATACCTATTGGGTTTACTCAGCTCTAGACCAAAGTTATAGCACTTAATATCCACTCGAATCTATTTTAATTAGTGACTAAATACATTTTTAAATCATTTTTCCTTCCATACAAAACAGAATTTAAACTACCATAAAACAGTGTTTGCTCTCTTTTACCTATCTAATTCTGAGTAAGATATGCCAAAAGTGCATCTTCAATGTGATTATGGAAAAAATTTTTTATACAGGTAAATATAAAATAAAAAGTTTATAAACATAAAATCCATTTCAGATGGATTAATCATGTTTTCAAATGAGTAAACACAGAAAGCATGTTTCTATGGCTATCTGATTAGTTAGGATCAACATATAAGTAACACATGCATCCTACACAAATCATAGTTAAGGGAAAATAATATAAAATGTGTTTACAATTGTTTTGAATTATACAAGAGTATGGATAGTCCAAATAAGTGGAAATTTTCCCCATTTAATTTGTCACAAGGGACCAAAAGACCTGCAGTTTTCTATCTTCTGTCTATATAACTGGACAAACTGCATCTCTGAGACTGAATCACCTCATCTGCAGTATGTATTTATATCTATCCTAACTATCTCTAGTATAGAAAGGGAAAAAATAGGAACACAAAGTTGCCATATAAAAACTTAAAACAGTTCTTAGTTATTTAACATCTTATCACTAAACCTCTGATTACAAAATCCACTGAAAGATTTTAAAGTGAGTCATGTTGTTTATGAGAAATGAACTTATACATGTACCTGTCAGAAATATATCCTAAAGCATAAAAGAACCAACTTTATTACCAGTAAACACTCATGCAGATATATTTCTGCATACACTAAGAAATAAAAATGGTCTAGGGCTAGACTAACAGCAGAATGAAAACTAAACAGGAGGAAAACATCGCTCAGCAGACCTGATCTGATTTAATGCCTAGCAACTAAAATTAAGGGTAATTGCTGGCAAGTGCACTACCCAGTGCTCTGCCATATACTGTGACACATACCTGACATTTTTCCTCCGACATGGTGCAATCAGTGCATCAGGACAACTGACAGCACAGTCAGGGGTACCCTAGTATTACAAGTCAGTTACAAGATCTTGTCACAAAGGTGTTTACACTGACAGTCTGGAACCCTTCCATTTCAAAAAACAGGAGATTTATCTACATTTAGATGAAGTGAGTCCTCTGAAAACTAATTAGACAATCATACATTTAAAAAGCAACATCTGGAATACTATCTTTTAGCAAACCCTCAACTTAAAAGTCTCTCTTCATTATGACTGCTTCAGGACTATGTTTAACAAGGAGGAGGCGGAGGAAAAGAATGACACAGGAAACACATCAAAACACTAACTGTGGTGGCCTGGATATTAGGACCAGTAGAAACAAATTTTCTTCTCTCTGTTCTCTATTTCCCACGTTTTATTTAGCATCCATGTATTATATTATGATGCGTAAAATGTTTCTCTCTGAAATAAAGCAGCTGTTTATGTTTAGCTATGAGATCTTTAAGGGAAAGATGCATGGCTGAGTTACAATGTGGAAATCTGCAGGCACCTGAATTTGAAAAAAGCAAACAAACCTTAGCAACACTAGTTTCCTATTACGCTTTAGAAAATTTCCCCTTTCTCTGGATTAATTAATTTTAGATGAAAATTCATGTAAGGACTTAAAAAGTAGTAGAGAAAGATCTACAAATGTGACTGTATAAAAGAGAGCATTCTAAACACTGAAAAATATCACAAAATGAAAAGGTACAGGACAGGATGGAAAATAACTGTAACATACAGCAGGCAAAGGATTAACTATATTTTAAAAAAGAATTCTAATAAGTCAGTGAGAAAAAGACAACCTATTAAGAAATGACTAAGGAAATGTAAAACAAATAACAAAATAAAGTGCAAATGGCTTCTTGGGGAACCTCATCACAGGTTTGACCCAGGAACTGGACCTGGGCAGCTGGGGGCTTCCCACTCCCCTTCAGTTTTGGAATGTGCATTTCCCTGCACTAGAAGCTATCCAAGGCCTTAAGCCTGAGATAGAAATGTGCTGATGAGATTATCTGGACTTGGTACTTGACTGTCCCTAGTTAAGGCTTCTATGTAAGCTTTTGAGATTCTGGCCAGCAGGTGCAAAAAACTCATCTTGTGGCTGCCCATGACACACCTCCCACGTTCTTTGGCTTACTAAACCTGCCACCTACCAATCCGGGTAATCTGCCTTTTCTTCAGTGGCTCCCTGCCCTCCAGCATAAGGGGCCAGTTCTCCTTCTATCTCACTGGCCAGCCACATGTTCCCCAGTCCCAACATCTTACCTACACCCAGACGGCTTAAAGCCAAACTTATACTGTCTACCTGAAAACCTATTCCTCTCTTGGATCACTGCAATGGTCTCCCTAAACCATCTCCCTGATTTCCACCTTAGACCTACTAGACCACTTCAGTCTACTCTCAATCCAACAGTCAGAGTGATCCCTCCAAAATATAAATCAAATCAGATTAATCCTCTGATCAAAACTCATGTATGTCTTCTTATACCCATCACAGTAAAATCTAAAATCAGTACTATGACCTGCAAGGCCTCACCTGGTTTGTCCCAACCTCTATCCTGCCACGAACCAGCTCGCTCACTCAGTTCTAGCCATACCAATCTCTGCCATTATACAAACACTCCAAGTATGTTCCCACTTCACGAATTTACACTCACTACTCTCTCATACTAGAGTGTTCTTCCCCCAAACATTCATAGGGCTTCTCCCTCACATCCTTCAGGTCACTGCTCAAATATCACCTTATTAGACAGGATTTTCTATAAATACTGACCTCTAACTATCTACTCAACCACCCACATCCATAGCATTCCCAATACTCCAATGTCCAGATCACCACCTGATATGTATTTATTATTTTTTCATTGCCAGTCTCTGTTACCAAACATTAAGCTCCATGAAGTCAGCAACTTCTATATTCTGGTTATTTCACATGTGCAAAACCTACAGAATGCCTAGTACATGGAAGGTACTCAACAAACATTACTGAAAAAAATAAGTGAACTAGTAACAGAAAGAGGAGACATTCCCACAGTGAGCCTTAGCAGCAAGCGAGGGCAGCTTCACATGAAGGCAAGAGGATTGGTTAAACAGCACAGGCCCCACAGGTCCCACAAGTCGAGCAGACTCCCAGCTGGGAGGAGGGCTATAATACCAGAAAGGCGGGTAAGGGCAAGGCCACTGAAATGCTGTTTTATGGAAGTCATGGCCCTGATAGAAGAAAAAAAAAAATTAACTGATAGGAAAAAATAATAACTTTACTACTACAGAGAAACCTGAAGACACCTTCTCAACCAAGTAAAGTAACATCCCTGCAACTGGACAAATAAACATTACACTATGTCATACACTGAGAATACAATATAACTTCTATGACATTCCTGCCTAAAGCACATAACCTGAATTTAATAATGAGAAAACATAAATTTAAAAGCCCATAATAAGGATATTATATAAAAGAATTGGCCTTGTATTCTTCAAAAATACCAATGGCATATACAAAAAGGCACAGGATATGTTCTAGATTAAAGGTGACTAAATAGTAAAGACAACTGAATGCAGTCAATGATCCTGGATTTTATTTTGCTAGAATTGACATTATTGGGATGATCGGTAAAATGTGAATACAGTCGGTAGATTAGATGATAGTATTCTATCAGTGCTAATTTGCTGGCTTTGATAATTATGTGCTTAAGAGAATGCCCTTTTTCTTAAGAAATACACATGGGTATTTAGGGGTAGAAGGGCATTATGTCTATAGTTTACTCCTTCAGAGGTCAGAAAAGAAACTGTTATATGAGAGAAGATAAAACAAGTATAGCAAAATGTTACCATCTGTGAAATCTGAGTAAAGAAAATATGGGAATTCTTTGTATTACTCATAACTTTTTTGTAAGTCAGAAATTACATCAAAATAAAAATTTTAAGTAAAAAAAATTATATAACAGCCTGGCCGGGCGTGGCTCAGCAGTTGAGCATTGACCTAGGATCCAGGAGATTGAGATTCGATTCCCGATCAGGGCACATGCCCGGGTTGTGGGCTCAATCCCCAGTCGGGGGTGTGCAGGAGGCAGCAGATCAATGACTTTCTCATTATTGATGTTTTTACCTCTCTCTCTCCCTCCCTCTCCCTTCTTCTCTCTGAAATCAATAAAGATATATTAAATAAATATTTTTAAAAAATTATATAACAAAGAAGGTTCAAAAATTATAATCAGGAAAAATATTTTCAGTATATTACAGTGACTCCTATTTCAGATTTTAGAAGATGACCCCTACATATTCTCCTTTCAAGTTCAAAATTAAAAATAACTCTGAAAGGAGAAAGTGTATAATATCACTATGCTTAGAATGTTACTTTTTAAATACTATAATGCATTCTACTGGACTAACATATTAGACTTTGTCTACATCTAAATTTTATTTAAAAACTAGAATAAATAGTGTCATGAAAGAAAACTATAACACTGACCATCAAAGACTTATTGTGGTGTCCACATAGTAACATTTCTATTTTTATTACTTTAAAACACATTTAGAGTGGTGAGAGGTTGAAGAGGGTAAAGAAGGTCAAATATATGGTGACAGAAACTTTGGGTGATGAGTACACAATGCAATATATAGATGATATATTATAATATACACTTGAAGCCTATATAATCTTATTAACCAATATCACCCCAATAACAATAAAAAATTTAAAACATATTTAAAGTTAACACAATCTGAAAAATAATACCCATCGTACTTGAAGGATTCAGTATGTCTTATATCAACTCAAACATCATGAAATATTACAGGAAAATCTTAGAATAGTACAAATGTGTAAAAGAATTGATTTTACTTTTTTAAATGCAGTGTCAGTCAGCCATTTCTGAAAAGGGAAAAAACAAAACAAAATTACCTTCATGGACTGTAATACCACAATTGTCACACTGAATTATTTCATCAGCGTCTTCGCTATTATCTCCAAGACAAACACAGCAAATCAGAATATGGTCCATTTTTTGAGAACTCCAGTTTTGACTCTTCTCAAGAATCAGCGAGTCCTAATATTAAAACATATAAGAAAATCACGTATTTAAATGAAAAGGTAATTTTCATAAATAAATTCTCACTTAAAATTCTTTTATGGATTTCCATAATTATGCTGCCTTCTCCATTCTTTTAGTAATTTCAGAGCATACTACATTGGAGAAGTACACCTCTGTGTCAAAGGACCCTGCAAGCGCCCTCTAACGGTTCACTTCTCTTCAAGTCCCATGTACTTGCTCCTCTAGGGAATGGAAAAGCAAGCATGCAACCAACAACTCCATGTCTGCTTTGCCACCCTGTGTAGTCTAACCCTTAATCTAGGAGAAAGGAAAAAGTAATCTGTAAGTAATTATTAACCCTATACATTGCTTTAAAATGTATAAAACATTAGGCTCCTGCTCTTTAGAGACTTACAATCCTACCCAGGGAAGACAAGACATGCATATATTAAACAGGAATAAAGCAATTCAAGATAACCTATCAGCAAACCTGTCAGCAACTATGTATGTAATGGCAGTTATAGGCCTACACTCCTGATGTATATAAAGGTAATTCAGGAGTTCCAGGGTCATCCAACTACTGGATGATAGATACATGAGGGCCTACCTAGGTATGTCCATGTATACAGGTACAGAAAACCATCTAAAAAAGGGTCCAGGTTGATTAGTTGCTAGGAGAATCAGAGTACTCATATTAGGTTTATGTCAAGAAATATCTGGTAATAAAGAGCCTAGCTAATTGTAATATAAAAGGAAAAAGATATATTAATAGATAAATATAAAAAGATAAAATTTCAAGAAAGGGAAGAGTTTGCTTCTTTTAATTTAAACCTTCTGCATTATGGATTTAAATTTTAAAGGGTAAGTTAAAAAGATAATAATTCTTGTCATATTTAACAGACTGGGCTTAGTGTTACATAGTAAAAGATGGCACTTAAGTCTATATATTTTCATTTAATAACTTAACCATATTCAGAAAAAAACTAATAAATTAGTTCCATATTATACATTCACTATATTGTTTCATATTAATTTTTATATATTTTTGTTCTCTTAAACTGACCAATATTAAAAGGTAACATTTAGTTATCATTTCAATAGCAGTTTGTGACATCTGAATGAATGACATTTGAATGTCACAATTAATAACAATCAGTATATTTCGTAAACTTGCAATTGATCTGTAGAACAGATCAGAAAAGAGTGCAAAAGTCAACAAGGAGATATGCAATTTCTCTTGAGAATTCTAGTACTTTAAACTTTTATATTTTGCTTCTTTTTGTTATAAATTCAAAGTAGTTTAGGGGCTTTGGACATGGCAAGCAAATAAATGTAAAAAGTTCCTAAAAAGAAAACTCATGTTTTACAGTACTTTGGTACAGTGAGTAAAATAAAAATATGCCCAGATTTTCATCCCATTAGCCATGTTTCACATTTCACTCTAAGTCAATGTTGTTCGGTTTCATTCTCAACTCTCATTTAATAGCTGTTGAACTTGAAGCTGTAGTTTTCTCATCTGTAAAATGGGATGATAAAAGTAATACCTACCTCATGAGGTTATTGTGAGAATTAAAAACATAATGTATGTAAGAATGTTCCTGAGACATACTAGATACTCAATAAATGTTCATTCCCATTCTCCTTTCCTCTATTTCTTGCAGGAGGGTGTAAAGAGAAACATTGAGCTGACCATTTATTACATTTGGGAATCTCCCTTGGAACCACAAAAGAAGTTATAAGCCTCAGTGACCACAGCTACTATAAATATGGTTAAGTCCAAAGTGACTTTTCTCTTAGAATATCACATCTAGGTTTTAAAAAATCACAGACTAGGGAAAGACCTAATAACCAGAGTTTCATGACTGAGAGGATACTCGTATTTATGGGCTGTGACAGTATTTATCTGGTGGAATTACAACAATTAATCAGCCCTTGAAAAAGGTTTATCCATATGGGAAACAAGAAAATTTCAATGGATCAGAAAAAGTAACAGGTAGCTAATTCCAGTATTTTCCTAATTGTCTATTTTGCTCAGGAAAACAGTAAGTGGCTAAATTATATCTCTGCACCAATTTCTCTCCTATACATATTATCATTTAGAGGCAGAGATAACAAAGTTAACTGGTGTCTCTGGCCCTGTGTTCCCCATCATTAGAAACTCTTACTAGAAATGTAATGCAAAGAGAGACAAATGGGGGGAAAATAGCACCCTGTAATAATAATGCACAATCCAGTGGTTCACAGGCAGTGCTTCAATGGGAAAATCTGAGTAACACAGTCTCTTAAAAAATTATGCTCTATGCCCCGCCAAGCGTGGCTCAGCGGTTGAGCATCGACCTGGGATCCAGGCGATCAGGGTTCGATTCCTGGTCAGGGCACATGCCCGGGTTGCGGGCTCGATCAATGACTCTCTCATCATTGATGTTTCTATCTCTCTCTCTCCCTCTCCTTTCCTCTCTCTGAAATCAATAAGGATATATTTAAAAAAAAAAAAAATTATGCTCTAAGTTGTCTTTAAGAGATCAAACATAGATTTTAGCACACTTATAATCAGAATATAAAAGCCAACTTAATTAGTTTTCATTAACATACTTCTAACGCTGTATATATAATTTTTCAAGTTTCTGGAGAAGACAGTTTTCACCACAAAATCTATTTGAAAATATGATTTTTACATAAAAATAGAAATTGGGAAAGTTGGTTTTGAATGGCATGAGAGTATCACTTAGAATATAACTTTAATATTATGGAATAATTTAAAGGATTCTAGTGGTAATTATAAGAATAAATGGGACACTATAGTAAATTAATTATAGTAAATAATTTCATTTTTTCCCTTGAGATTTTAAATTTATACCAAAAATTATAATATTGCCCAATGGTCTCGTGGCTCTAAAATATGCTTAGTGTTCATTTATATGTGTATTCCACATAGATGATTATAAATAATTTATACAACAGGGTAAATTCTAAGTTATATGTATCCTTAATAGAAGGAAATTCCAGCACACTACATGTAAAACCAGAATTAAAGGAATCTATTGCCTTGAAGAAGGGAATAAAATTAGTATACCAAGAAGTTTGACCAATAGTTCCATGTTTTTAAACAAGGTTAAATTCTTAAGAATCTCAAGTAATTTTTGTACAGTGTTAAAAATTGATTGTTTACACCTTAAAGAAATGTTTTATTTTGAAATGTGTAAAAAGGCAATTGATTAATAAGAAGCCCTAAACACAGTGGTTATTTATAAATTTCAGCAAAAGTTTTACATTTTAATTAGCAAATCAGAGGAGAATTGCCATTTCTGCACATGGGAAGACACTACTATCCATTTATTATAACTGAGTCTTTTATTTTAAAAAAAACAATAACTTCCATCTGAAAATTTCTACTGTTATGATTTTCTGTCATATATTAGTCCAAAGTTCTTTAAAGTCCTGAATATGGAAACCAGGCTCTGAAAATACTATATAGCCCTCTGCCAAAAATTTACTTCAGGAAACTAAAAGGCAAGATAACTTAGTGAATCTCAAAGCTTCAAGATAAAAGTTTGAAATAACAGACACATAACCATATTCTGAGGAGACTGTTCAAAGTGCACCAAATTTAAAAATGCTATAATACCACTGACAAAGGCAAGTGCCCCTATGCAGAAAATGCCCAATTCTAGAACAGTAGTTCTCAAGATATGGTCTAGGAGCTGTCCTTTAGGGCCGTCCACAAGGTAAAGGCCATTTTCATAATACTACTAAGCCTATTTGCCTTTTTCACTCCCTTATCATGGGTGTAAGGTAAAGTTTTTCACAAGCTACATGACATGGGATGGCAATGGAATCATCGACCTGACAACTTATATACTTCTTTATGTCTTATTTTTTGACATTTCAAAGTTTTAAATTGAAATGGTAAATATCGATATATAACCTACATAAATAATAACTGCGATCCTCAATAATTTTTTAAGAGTTTAAAGAGGTCTTGAAACCAAAATGTTTGAGAATCACTGCTCTAGAGTATTTCAAGGCCTGTAGCATAGATAAGATGTTCAGACCATTAACAGCCAATAATTTATAAAAGGCCCCTGCTCAAAAAAATATCAAATTCCCCTAAAAAACTTCAAAGTTCCTGAAGTTCCTGGCTATCACTTACATGACACCCAACATCCTTTCCCTACAAACCACTTGACATAGCAGCCAAGAAAAAAAGTGCATCTGCTTATAAACTAAATATAATTCTATTAGGTATTTCTAAAGCCACATTAGCTATCTCTACTCCAAAGCAGTATTTGAAAACTTATAAAGCAGAGAAAAATAAAACTTCAAATATAACCAAATAAATACATATTAACTAACGGACACTTGGCAAGGTATATCTACCTAAGATAGCCAAGAAGACACAAACATTGGCTATAAGGCAACAAGGATTACCTTTATTCATCTTTTTACAAAATCAAGATCATATGAATAGGAAATTTAGAAACATAAGATAAAATGATAATCTCAATTGAATAGTTTTTTATCAAAATGTAGTATCTAGTTTGAGTAACATTTCAATAAAACTAATATCAAAAATTATTGAAGAATTTGAATAATAGTTTTGGGAGGGAAAATTAACTTTCTGTAAGTTCTACATTTCTACATAGGGTAGAGCAAAAGGAAAGTTAACATAAAATAACAGAAGAGGAATTAATTTAGCTACTTAAGAAGAAACAAGGCACTTTTCCAAGAAATACTCTGGAATCTCATTCCTTTGGGACTGTTAACCTAAATATATCAAGTCCCATTATTTACTAAAGTCTCTTCTGGTAAGAAAAAACCAAACAGCACATGTGACCTTGAAGTGCATCATAAAAATAGCCTACAACCCCTTAAGCAATATATTATGCATTATAGATTATTAACAAATGGATACCAAAGAGATTTTATGTGGCAAATTTCTGGACATATGAAGGTGTTCCCCCTATCTTAGCATAAGTCTAATCCACGCTGCCTCTATCATTAGCCGGCCTACTTTTGTGAATGTCAGGCTAATAAAAATGAAGAAAGTGATGCTGCCAAAGGTAAACTTATTCAGTAAATACAGATGGAATACTAAGTGCTATAAAATAAAGTGGATACATACCTAAAAAACAAATGTGAACAATTGGATTTTCCATACTTCTATTTCCATAAATTGGCACTGAGAATATGGAACTGCCTGTGCTACATTATTATAAATACTATATTATAACCCAAATGACAATTCTCTTTACCTAAAGATAAGAATTAAGATAGCACTGGAGGCAAGCAACACTCTTCATATGAAAGTAGGCACAATAGAAGTTAAAAAATGTTTATAATCTAAAATATAAACTGTTGTTTCATCTCTACTGACATATAACCCCTCACTGACTGCTATGTATTATTTCGGTAAGAAAATCACCATATTTTTTAATGAAACTTAGTTAAGATGGATAATCACTGCTAAATAAAATTTGTAAGCAGAAGAAATGTAAAAGAACAAATAAAGCATAAAAGAAAAAATTTTCTACCAGTTTAACCTATGTCAATGGTATGAAAAACAAAGTGCTTGATAAAGTGAAAGTGAATTTTCATGACTATAAACACACTAACAAAATGACACTTATATTCTAGTTCTACATGTGATGTAACAAATACATCTACATGTGGGAAGACAACTCAGTCTTTCTTTTGAAGAAAAACATATACATAAACACACAGACAAAAAGACACAAATGTGTTTGACTGAAGAGTCTTGAATGCTGCATCTCGGGCCCAATGGATAAACCTAATTTTCAGCAGTAGAACATCACGTGGAAGAACTGAGTCATTATATGTAGTTTTATGATAGAAATGTTTGTTTGGTGATGGAAATGTTTGTTTTCATTTCTTTGTAGAGAGAACTTATTCACTAAATACATGTAAACATATCGTTTATATTTACTCCCATACATCTAAATCAAAGATCTGGTGACCATTCAGACAATGGTGCAACGACTGGTAAAGAAATTAACCTTGAAAATTAATCTCTAAAAGTCTGAGACAATTGTTAAGCTGTTTGTTGCCTTGCTCTCAAGTATTCTAAAAGTCTAAACTTTTACGTGGATATGAATATAACGGAGTTGAAAGAAAGGTGACCCTTTTTTCCATAATCCAATTAGCATCCTTCAGCAGGCCTAAGGACAATGGGGTGAGAGGATAGAAAGGTCAAGGAGAAACCCTACCATTTCCCAAGTCTATGGATATAAGAATATTCCTCTAAGCACATGGACTGTGAGCTCCTTGAGAACGATGACTGCGAGCTCCTTGAGGACGGTGACAGACAGCAGGAATTCAATAAAGGTGGCTGAGCAAGTGAATGTGTTACACCGACTCCCTACTCTCTCCCCGGGATTGCAGGGAAGCGGCTACGGCCCCAGCGGCCGGCCTCGAGCACTCCCGTCACCCCACAGACAGACCCATAAAAAGCGGCGCTCTACCTCGTTGCTCTTGCTCTGAGATAGGGCGAGGCTATCATTGGTCAGTTCCTCGTCGTCGGCGCAGTTCCGGCTGGGCGCCTTGCCCCGCCTCTTCCGGCCGCCCTCGCTGGCCGGGCTGCCGCGGCCCTCCTCGGGGCCCTCGTGCTCCTCCTCGTCGCTGCCGCTGCCCTCCTCCTCCTCGTCCTCGTTGTCCCCGTCGCTGCCCTCCTTCTGAGAGGCAGCTCTTCCCTTTCTCTTCACCACCGTGGGCCGCCAGTCATTGTCGTCCTCGCTGTCGTAGTCGTCCATGTCGTTCAGCTCTTCCATGGACACGAAATCCAGAAGCGGCCGGTTTCGGCGCAGGTTCCACTTCTTGGGCTCACTGACTTGCTCCTCCGCGGCCGTGGGGGGGCCCGAGGGCGACGCGCTGACCGCGGGAGGGCTGGTGGCCGGGGCGGGGGCGGCGGCCAGGGGGTCGGGCGCGGCGGCCGCTTCCTTCTCCCCCTCGCCCTTGTCTCCCTCCTTCTCTCTCTCCCGCTCCCGCTCCTTCTTCTTGCGCGGCCTTTCTCCGCTCTCTTCCTCCTTCCTCTCCGCTTTCGTTAGCTGTTTCTCTGACGACAGTGCGTCTTCCTCTGCAGGGTTTTTAACTGGCTCTTCTTTGACTTTAACATCTTCACTCAGTTCTTCCTCTAAAATATTCTCTTCAGAATCACTACAGGAGCCTTCTCCACTGTCCTTTGAGGGGTCTTCACTTCCATTACCACTCCCTTCAGAATCTGTTGAAAATATGAGAAAAAAAACCACACATATGTAGATACATACACACACACACACACAACGCGGACACAAATGAAACCACCAAAACCTGTGAACAACTTGTCAAACGATATAAACAAATTTAAGGCAAGTGATGGCAGACATTACTAACCTGGTTAAATGGTAAGTCAATGAAGCTGGTTGATGGTTTTAGCTCAACAAAGCACTAATGAAGATGAAAATACGTAACTAAATTAAAATATGCTTTAAAAAGAGCACTGTTTTGTCGTACAACACATGTGTTATTTGGTACCCTAGAGGCAAATTTTTTCTAAAACTAAATGTCATTCCTTATAAAGTGGGTACTTGATTTTAACTTAATGATAATAGAATACACACCAAATTCCTCTTCCGTTATTACAGCTTCCTTTCATAAACTATATGGACTTCCAAGCATTGTGTCACATCCAGAACAAGAAAATCCTGGCCCAAAAAACCTCGTTCCATCGCTTCATGCTTTACCCAGCAAAATTAAGCGCAGATATTTACGCCAGTCACCGTGTACTACACCCCTAACACACCAATCAGTGTTAGCACCAAGCACACAGGTGGGAGGGGACAAGAGCAATGGCTCCGCAAAGGGAAGCTGCAACAGAAGTTACCAGTTTTCCTGCTTATTAGGTTACTTACTAGGATATCAATAAGAGTTACCGAAACCTTCAAAAAGTCTAGGCAGTGACTGCTATATCCCCTAAAATGAAAGAAATTAATGAATTTTTAGAAAACTAAGCCGTCTTGGAAATAAGCAGCCACAACAGTCACTAAAAAGATAGGCTAAGGACATTAAAGAGTTCACATAGGACTGTAAGCCTTCTAGAAAGTTTCTCCTGTTCCTGCCTGGCACAGCCCAGCTCTTAACACTGTTTAGTAACCTCCTAATCATCTTTATGCCTGATCAAATAAAAACCTAAAATATCTGGGGAAAGGGATATGGGGGTGGGGGGAGGAAAAAGGAAGGGGAACAGGAGGAAGTGGGAAACAAACTAGCCACACTCAGGCCATCGCCAACACCAGTAATAAAATCTGTAAGATGATGAATACTTTGCACCTATAACCAAGAAAAGGGTAATAACAAATGATGGAAAATTTATGTTTCTACACCATTTTAATTTCTGTTAACTCAACCAGCCTTAGCCTCTATAATTTATTGGGCATTAGATGTAAAGAAAGTTGTATATAATTAATACCTGATATTTAAAATAGCTCAAAAATCCTTTACAAATGACTGGTAAAATAAAAATCCTGCCAGATAAATCACATTAAAAAGAAAAAAGAAAAAAAAAGGCTAACATTTAACAGATGTCGACTGACCTTATAAAATCATTGTCAATCTCTAGTTTATCATGCAGATACCCACAGGTTATTCAGGACTGTTGTGAAAAAACACTCTCATCCTAAGAAATCTTGCATAGGAAACAAAATCATGTAGGTCAACAATCCCTCATCTGAATTTTTTGGAGCCAGATGTTTTAGAAGTTAGATTTTTTTTTTTTTTAATTTTAGAAGGGTATAATGGTATCTGGACAATATATCACACTAGTACTCCCAGTGAAGTCTATGGTCCTGTCCTATAATCGAATACATTATTTCTGCAATAAAATGTATGAATATTTAGAGTAAGATACATACACTCCAAATAAACTATCAGTACCAATCAGGTTTTACCATCAAATAGGTTTATGCCAAACTTAGGAAACACCTCTGGATTTGTGAGCTCCTTGGATTTCAAAAAAGTATGGGGACTCAATATCACTCACAAATAGGTGACTTCAGTCCAATAGCTCTATAAATCATTAAGAAAATTAGGACTTTTTTTTTAATACTACTAACAAACCCAACCTACAAAAACAATCTACCTCTGGAAAATACAGTAATTTCTAGATATTTTAGACAATGATCTATTAAATAATAAGTAGAGTTGACTAAACACTTCTAAGGCAAAAAAGAATCTCTGTGCACACTGACTAAAGAAAACTAGAACATCTTATAAGCAAGACAATAATTAAGAACTGGGAGATGGAGAAAAGGTACTTTTCGTCTGGATTAATCTAGAAGCCTTTTTAGAAGAACCTAAAAGGTACTGCTAGTTATTTTACCAATAAAAACGTAACAACAGATACAAAAGATTAACCAGGGCACGAACGTGGTTACCTGATCAAAACTGAGAGGAATCCAACTTTGCTATTAGTAAATTTTACAAAACATCAAGAATTATTGTAATTTTGGTTTGGTTGTTGTTGCCAATACCAATCAATTAATCATTTTTCAAAGTAGAGGGAAAGTGATACTTTGATTGTTCTTACTTTAGAACCAGGCCTGAACAGAGCACAGTTTTTAATAACTTAAGTGGTTTACACCTGTTAACAAAGCATTACAAGAAAGTGAGTTTTTCCACAAATCCAAGTCCTAGGAGCTTACCCAACCCTTCACTCCAAATATGACATATGAGCCGACTCCAACTGCAGGCATCAGGAATATGTCACATTCTATTTTCTCTGATGTCTGAAAAATAACTTCATCTCATTAGTCATCACTTCTTTTTGGTACATATGTACTTGAGGGATGGAGATAAAAATACTTAGTTACCAGCATAGCTTGGCAATAATAATAACAAAGAGAAAATCAGGGTCCTTGGCTGTCTATAGTTTTGTAGGCTGCAAAGAAAAATTTCCTCTTACTACAAATTCAAACGAAGACTCTCTGCCATATTCCAAATCTATCACTTACACCCTTTAAAGAAAAAAGAACAGACAGAGAAATAATCCAAATACTTCAAATACAGCTAATCTTAGGTATACGGGCCAGTTAATTCTAAGTCTATAATAAATAATTTTTACACTAGAAAAAAATATTTAAAATTGAAATCCCTACTTCCTATTCAGTTAAACAGAAGGTAACCTTTCTCAAGCACACAATCTATCAAAATCTCTCTAATCAATAGCTACTTCAACTTAGAGTTACAGATTTTCTTCCCGTTACAGAATTTAAAAAAACAACCTTCAAGAATCCCTTCACAATATTCAATGCTTAAGTTTTCCCCATGATTAATATCAAACAATAAAATCAAAAACAAAAAACAGTATGACTTAAATCAGAGTTTTTATGTTAGCTTTGCAATATAAAAAACCATCTTTGTTCATCAGATCTAATTAATTATTCCATTCATTGATAAAGTTCAAGAGCGATCAGTTTTATAAACATACAAGCCAGACAGACAACAGACAGATCACCAGTCTGCTGGTTATTCAGTTACCATCTTGTGACCAGTTTGACTAATCCTGTACAGCTCTTTTTAAAAAGCCAGTCAACTCAGCTCACCCTCTATTTCCAGGTGTGACAATTTTGTCCAACAGAGGACAGTTGACAGTGTCTAGAGAATGGGTGCCATGAAAGAACCAGGGGTGAGGGGCGCTAGGTAGAGAAGATGCTCCTGGCATTTAGTAAGCAGAAGACAGGGATGCTGCTTAATATCCTACAACACACAGGACAGGCCTCCACAACAAAGAATTGTGCGGCACAAAATGTCCACAGTGCTGAGGTTGAGAAACCCTGGTCTGGCATATAAGGCCTCAATGTGACCTCATCCTACTTTCCCTGGCTCGTCTCCTCTTTTATTCAGTTGTGATCCAGGATTAATAAACAATATTTTCCAGCCTCTACACTTTTAACACAACACTTCCTCCACCTAGATTTGGGCTGTTAATTTAACTCTATCTCCTCACTGAATTTTCCTCGATAAATCCAGTCTAAAGTAGTCCCATATCCTTTGAAAGACTTAACCTGTATAAGTGATCAATCATGTGCTGTATCATCTATCCATTATATTATCTAGTTACTCTATTATTAGCACTATTTCTTAGTGAATTTGCCATAACATTCAGAAAAGTGCTTTTAAACAAAGCTACAATGGTCAATGAACATACTTTGATCCACTTAAGCTAAAGTCAGATTAAGCACAAAATATTACCAAAGCAAAGTCCCAGCCTGACTCTTTCAATTAAACTACTTTCTGACGATTTCACCTCACTAAACTATGACTTAAGATATGAAGTTAACCAGTTTATTTTTTTCATTAGATTCCACATATAAATGAGATCATATTGTCTGTCACTTATATCTGGAATCTAATGAAAATAAACCGACAAAATAAATCCGGAGACATGGAAGCATCAAACACACTGAGGAATCCCAGAGGGAAGGGGTGGGGGCAGCAAGAGATCAACCAAAGAATTTATATGCATAACCCACGGACACAGACAACAGTGTGGTGCAGGCCTGAGGAGGGGGCTGGAGTAGGGAGGAGGAAAGGGTCAATGGGGTGAAAAAGGGGGTCATCTGTAATACTTTCAACAATAATGATAAATTTTTAAAAAATCAAACCTATTTCAAAAGATAACTAAATAAATAAATAAATAGCCCGGCCGGGTGTGGCTCAGCGGTTGAGCATCAACCTAGGATCCAGGCGATTGGGGTTCGATTCCCGGTCAGGGCACATGCCCGAGTTGTGGGCTCGATCAGTGACTCTCTCATCATTGATGTTTCTATCTCTCTCTCTCCCTCTCCTTTCCTCCCTCTGAAATCAATAAAGATATATTTTTTAAAAAAATAAAAAATAAAAATATAAATAAATAAATAAATGAAAAATATAAAGTTAACCATCTCACTTTGGCCAGAGAGTTGGGGGACACAGCATTGTTATTTTGTCATTTAATAAAATGCATGTACTCTTCTTCAAAAAGATTACATTTATGTAGCAGATTACTAAATGAATCTATCCTAGCCCTAATCCTAGGTCCAAGTCTCAAATATAACCACTTGAACTAGGCCAAACCATGAAATCGCCAATATGTGACAGTTTTATACCTATAAAAGTGGTAATTTTATATAGTTTCACCTAACATTTCTACATATGCTTTTTCTGGTGGTTAGCACCATAATTCTAATATACTTAAATCCTGTTTTAGGACTTATTAATTGTAAAATTTATTTATTGACTCTCCTCAATGAAAAGTGAAAAATTTAGCTCTACTTTCACATTAGAGATAAAAGAAAAGAAAATCTATTTTCAGTCCATAATTTTTTCATGGTAGAGGCTAATAATTATTAACTGTTGATAATTATTGAGCAATATTTATCCTTTTAGACCTATTATCTGAGAAACACATGAATAAAATTATGTTTATCTGCAAGGGTCTTAAATATAATAACCTTTGGCTATGGAACTGTATATATTCTATTTTTTCAAGATTTTTTTCTTGATTTTTAGAGAGAATGGGAGAGGGAGAGAGAGAAACATCAATGTGAGAATGATACACTGACTGGCTGCCTCCTGTACCCCACGACCAGGGATCAAGCCTGCAACCTGGGCAACCTTTTAGTGCACGGGAAGATGCCCAACCAACTGAGCCACACCAGCCAGGGCTATATTTATTCTTATAGCCAAACAGAAATAAGAAGTTTTATAGTCAGAATTTCAGATTTCAAAATGATCAGAAGAAAATGATGCACAGAATCCAGGTGAAAATTGAGGTCAATCAATCTAAGCATTTTTACATTAAGTTCTAAGGAAGCAGGAGTCATTTCTGGAAACTTTTTGAAAGAAGCTATGATCCACAAATGGTTTCCACGACTCCACTTTAAATTTAACCTCCTATTCACAGATAGGGTTGAGATTCCACAACATCAGCATGTTTGAAAACCAGGGATAAGTCTAACTAATGTTTTATTTCCTGCAAGAGTCCAACTACCTCAGGCAGAGAAAAGACTCAAACAGGAGTCACTGGTAATCTAGAGTAAGCCAAGATCTCAGCTATGGGAGACACCAATGTACCTAATCCAAGAGCAGAAGATACCACTTAATGTCTATTGACTGTGAACTATTTTAAAGAAAATAATTTTCTACTAAACTCTCATTTACAATTACATCAAGGACTACACAAATAAATTTTGATCTAGGGTCACAAATTTAATCTCCACAGAGGTCTGAAAAGTAAATTACAAGTACAGCCAGCTAGGTATTATGACAAGAGGGAACAGAAAGTATATAGATTTTTAGTGCTTTTAGATTTTTTTTTTAATTATCAGCTAACAAAACTCATCCTAACACTTACCGCAAATAACAGATAATTCCCATCAACTCTGATTAAGATTTAACAAGGTCAGGAATTTCTACTTAGCTTGATACCATAAATTATTTTGAGAAAGTAGTTTGTACGATTAAACTGTTTTAACCTTTGTAAAAGAGAAGTGATACCTGTGAATTACTCCATCTTAATAAGCAAAAAGAAAAAAATTATTTACAAAATCAGAATTTACTGCCCTGGCCAGTGTGGCTCAGTGGGTTGACCATCATCCCATGCACCAAGAGGTCACTGGTTCAATTCTAGATCAGGGCACATGCCCAGGTTTCTGGCTCAATCCCCAGTGGGGCCATGCAGGTGGCAGCCAGTGGATGTTGTGCTCTCACTTCAATGTTTCTCTACCCCTCTCTCTTCCCTTCCTCTCTCTTTAAAATCAATACAATTTTTAAAAAATAAAAATCAGAATTTATTGCCAAAAAATATTTATGGAATACTTAAGTAAATTAAGCTTTGGAGTTTTTCTCATAATGGTATTCAAATAAGTCGTAATTTTTGAGAACCAGCTATTTTTGTCACACTTTACAATCTGGACCGTAACAAACCAAAACATTCTAATCAAGAATATTCTGCCAAGGGTTCACCAAGAGAACTAAAGTAGATTTGGATTTTACCCCCTTGCCCTACCCGTTCTTTGGAAGTACCAAGCATCAGTGGATCAACTGAATGGAAGATAAAAAAGCTGAGAAGCAAAGGTTAAAAAAACAATCAAGATAAACCTAACAACTTTTGGTTACTAGGAGTGACCTCAATTAGTCACCATAACATCCAAGTAGTTTTGGTTTAAGATTATTTCCTATCTCTTTTTAGGATCTAAACATAGAAAAGATTATAAATTTTGGAATCAAAAGATATGGATTAGATTCCATTATGGCCTGAGTGACCTCAAGCAAGATCTTAATTTTTTTTAATACGTTTTTATTGAATTCAGATAGGAAGGGAGAGGGAGATAGAGATAGAAACATCAGTGATGAGTCACTGATCAGTTGCCTCCTACACGGGTCCCCACTGAGGAGCAAGCCCTGACCTCCAGGTTCATAAAGTGATGCCTCAAGGGCCTCAAGCAAGTTCTTTAAATTCAGTTTCCTTATCTATAAAATATCTCCTTTACTAAATTACTTTAAAAATTAAATGAGATTATAGAAACAAAAAGTTCTCAGTAAATCACAAGTGAATTCTGATTGTTGATGCTATTAAAAGTAATAATAGTAATACAACCTAACTTCATCCTTTCCTATCATCCCTAGCAGGAAAAAAACAGAAAGGAGATAGGACTAAGCATATAAAATTTTATGGAAGAATACTTAAAAATTGTTAAAGGGATGAGCCCTGGCAGGGTAGCTCAATTGGTTAAAGCATCATCCCAATACACCAAAGTTGTGGTCAGATCTCCTGTCAGAGCACATACAAGAAGCAACCAATGAATGCATAAAAAAGAGAACAACAAATCGATGTTTCTCTCCAATCAATCAATTAATAAAATCAATTAATTTTAAAAAACTTCTAAAGGGATGAAATTGGAACGGCTTACATTTCTCACTTTATTTAAATTTCCGTTCAAAAGGGGCAGAATTATAAGTAATGTTTATTGTTCATGTGTCTTGGTATTATTCACATAAAATATTTAATCAAAATTTGTATCCACTTCTCAGATTCCTGAAATTAAAATTTTATATGTATCTCTACATGAGTTACCATGAACAGAAGATACAAAGTAAGCCATGCTCTTCTGTTTTCCAGTTTTGCGCAATGTGAATACATAACCTTTAAAAAAAGCTCATTGTTTTTAAAATCACAAAATGTTGAGCAAGCACGCAGGCTTTACATCTCAGAGAGCCTTGAATGGCCCAATCCACAAGGTCCAGCAGCTACTACAAAGCACAACTTTTTTCTCTGGTCAGTTTTAGTAAAACACCGCTCAGAGGGGGCCACGTGATTGGAAAAGAAAGGAACCCTACTCTCTCATCAACAGTTCATGGCTCACATCACTCTCAGGATATTACTCCACCTCGTGATCTCTCTCAATTTTTTTTCCTCTATCCATAAAATAAGCATGAATGTAATCTCAAGTAAAGAATAGAGCAAATGTTTTTGCATCTTTGGAATAGGTCCTCTTGCAGGCTCCTTATCTAAGTACCAACAAAAACAGATGCAATGATAAGACCTAGCGAGAGGATCCTAGAGAGATGTGGGAAATCAAATGGACAAAATAAATGACGTTTGTGTGCTTTAACTTTAAATTGGCATTTTCATCAAAACCAATTCTTTAAAAAAAAGTCTGAAAATAAACCCAACTCTGGAAAGCTGGGAAAGGGAAGAGAGAAACATTTACCTGAGGCATCTCCAACTTTAAAATCACTGTCATCTGAACTATCATAATCGAGAGCTTCAAGCAGAGAAGCTGCCAACGGCTTCACCTGCCTCCTCTTGGAGCTGCGATCCACTGTTAAAAAATAAAAATTAAAAAATTATAGCTTCATTTAAAATCACACAAAGCACAGGGGAGAGCTGTGGTGCTGAGGGAAGGAAGGCACAGAAGGCCCCGTGCCGGGGGTCCTGATCTAACTCAGTTCTCAGCAAAAGGTGCAAAAGGTGCGGGGAAGGTAGGGGTGGGGACGGGCTGGGGGGCCGGGGGCGCGGGCAGCCCCGGCCGGCGCGGGGCGAAGGCGGACGCAGCCCCGCCGCAGCCGCCCCTCTTGCGCATCTAGTGATGTTTCTGGACTCGCCCGTAATCCCTCATCGAGACACCGTGACATCCACAGGAAGCAAATGCAAGGCCCAGGGAATGAAAGCAGCCGCGATCGTTCCCGCGGGCCGTGGAGGGGAAGCGCGCCCAGCACCCCACCCCCGCCCTGCGGTCCACCGGCCCGGCTCGGGCTCGAGCACCGGCCGAAACGGACCTCTCCGCCCGCGGAGGCTCCGACACTTACTAAGGAATCCGAGAGGCGGTCGTTCGGAGGAGACCCGGGGAGAGGCTGCGGGAGCCCAGCAGCGCCGAGGTCGGGCACTGAGACCGCCGATCCGGTCGTGAGAGGCCACTGAAAACCTGCGGCTCCGCGGGGCGGATCGGGGCGTGCGTCCCCGCCCGGGCGCAGCCCCGCGGTCCCTCCCGCACCCCACCCCCCGGCCCGCCCCGCCCCTTGGTCCTCGCGGAACCGGCCCCAGCCGCTCGCGCCCCTTCCCACGGCGCTCCCACGGCCCAGGCGCCCTCCGGTCCCGGCAGCGCGGCCACCCCGGCAGCCCTGAGGAGTTAACGTTCCCCGTTAAAACTGTTGGGGGGGGGGAAGAAAAGAAAGAAAAACTTTATTAGCCTGCACCAGAAGCAACAAAAGACCCAGACTTTGCACAGTCCGAGGCGCCGGTTGCCTGAGACAATGGGGGACGCAGCGACCCGGATACAGCTCGGAAGACGAGGAAGTAAAAACTCTGGCGGAGCGAGGGCCGGAGTGCAGCGGGAGCCCAGAGCGCCTGCGCGGGCCTCGCCTCCGCTCGCCCTGCGGGAGAGAAGCCGAACAGCCGAAAGGCAGCCGAGAGCGAGCCGAGCGGAGCCGAGCGGAGCCGAGCCGTGCCACGGGAACCGAGAAACCCCCGACCCTGCGTGGCTCCTCCCACACGTCCCTGCAGCCCCACCCCCAGCCCAGATGTGTAAGGGGCCAGTTTTGGTTCCTGGTGTTTCTTTTTTAAGGTTTTACTCAGAATACGATTTCCCTTTGGGACGTTTGCTAACCTAAGTCACTGTCAACATACCATCTCTTCTGCTGCTGCTTCCATAAATTGCATCCCTTAAAATGTCTCGGAACGTTGGGAAATTTTATTTTCTGGAAGTAATATGAGAATATTAGCAATAGACCTTCTTCAATTGCTGTTTTGATAATTACAACTCTTTAACAGAGGAAAAAGCATTACTTTAATTATATTAACTATTGTTACAGTGATTGTACTGTGGACAGACATTTCCACATAAATAAAATATACACATTTAATTGTGAGAAAGAGATAATACACCCAGGGGAAATATTCCCTCTCACACGTATGTTGTGCACTCACTCGTGATGTGTGTCCACACGAATGTGAAATAGTGCCTTTCATCCACTTAGAGAACTTATTTTTTAAAACGAATTTTTAAACATATAAAAACCTGAGGACAGTATGCACAGCCAGGCCTGGCAGCCTTCCCTCAATGGATGGGCGCTGGCGCGAACCCAGTGCCCACAGGAATCCCTAGCTCTGGGTGCAGTGAAGAGAGAAGTTTTGCCCAGTGCGAACAGCTCGGCTGGCACAGCGCAGTGTGAAACTGCTCAGCAGCGTGTAACTCAGGTACGAAGCCCCACAGCGCGGCTGGCAGGCGGCCCTGGGCGGCCGTCTCTGCGTGAACGGCTCTGCCCCGGGCTGCCCCGCCAGGCGTCTCACATCTTTGGTGTTTCAGCTCCAGCCGGGGAGACAGTCTTCAGTCTCCCACGGAAAGGAAAGTGCAGTGAGAGGAGAGACTATAGACAGAAGTCCCTGCCCCTGGGACTTTTGTAAGTGAGGACACCAAATCCTCACAGTTTGATTGATCCAAAAAGCACTCTCCTGATGGGTCAAAATGAAGCTTCTCTGACTGGCCGGTGAAGATTCTGGATGGAGAGATAGCTGTGCTACAGCTCGGGTGGGACAGGGAAAGCCTGTCCTATTGACTGAAATACTATTCCAGGAACTCCTTTCGAAGGGCTGGATCATAGGGCAGGAACCGGTGCAGGCAGCCGGCAGGTGCAGGCTTCCACCTGAAGTGTGGTTTGCATTAGAGGCCCCTGTGCAGAAGCAGGCTGCTTGACTCTGCTTTTAAATTCGAGCCTACTTTGCCACCAGGAGCCCTCTTCTGTGGGTATCTTCTTGCTTAGGGGTCCGCACCTTCAACAGTTCCAAAGCCCATGCTTATTCACAGACAGGTTAGCTACTTTTAAAAGCAATACTAAAATGTTAGAATCTGAGCAATATTAATACTTTTTAAAATGTTTATATATCAAGGCTAGAGAAAGATGTGCATGAAGCTGATTCGGTTCACTTGTTTATTCTACAAGTATACATTATTAATGTGGCAATGTTTGTAACAGGGAAATACAGTGTTATGAATGACTATAAATTAAATATGTAGGAATCAAATCATATAATGCTGTATTGGAGCTTACTCTTTAAAGAAACATGTGTTTAATGCTTTTATAAACTGGAATTAAATGATATAACATTAAATTTGAAAATTAGTAAGTATTTATGTGGTACAGTTTGTGGGATGGTTACAGAGAGGCTGGATTTTCTGCAAGACAGTTGTCTTTTCCTTTTCCAGAGCTTAGGATATAGTTGAGGATACAAACCAGTCAATAAGCAATTGCTGTATATTGTGAAAAGGGCTACCAGAGAGAAAGTGCACATGCATACAGGAGAGAAGACACTCGGGGAAGCCTTCCTGGAGAAAGTTATATTTGGATCCAGACATAAAGTGTCTGGACTGGCCTGGTGACGGGAGGAAAGGAGACAGAGGTGTTCCAGAGCAGGAAAGGACATGTGCACATGCCCAGATCTAAGACAGCATGACTAGTCAGGTTCCTCAAAACCTGGGCTACCTCTCATGCCCTCAGGGCATCATAACAGTACTTGTACCAATTATTATTATTATTTTTATCCTCCCCAAGGATATGTTTATTGATTTGAGAGAGAACGGAAGGGAGACAGAGTGAGAGAGGAACATTGATGTGAGAGAAAGACATTGACTGGTTGCTTCCCGTACCCACTTCAACTGGGGATTAAACCCAGAACCTAGGTATGCGCCCTCACTGGAAATCGAACCCTCGGCCTTCTGGTGCATGGGAGGATGCTCCAACCAGTGGAGCCACACCAGCCAGGGTTCTTGTACCAATTATATTGCAACCTCATCTTGCTGTTTTCCTCATCACTACTAAAAATGTAAACCCTTCCAATCTCTCTGAACTTCTAGTCTTCTGACCCAAACTACCACTGCTATCTGCCCCCTCAAACCTCTCTATTGTGCTGTAGAAACTTCCATTCCAAATTTAAAAACCTACTTAGTAAACCTTCTTCCTTATGATTGAAACTAAATCCAGGAGGTTTGGAGATAAACAGACGAGGTGCTTGGGGAAAGTAAAATAAATGAAAACAAAAATTGAATTGTCTTACGTGGTTTGAGGGAGAAAATGTAGATCCTGATTACTTTTTCAAAGCATCTAGGAAAGTGCAAATCAGTTTATTATAAGTCTAAGGACAATAGGTCTGATTCACAAAGGGTAACTGAACATCTGAATTACCTTTCTGCCCTCCCCAAATTTCACTGAAATCACAAATATATAAATAGAAATACAGCCATAAAATCATACTACTGCTATAACCTTAGAGAAGTGTCACCCAGCAAACATTTGAGGGCTATTGAAGAATTTTCACAGTTATGGAGGTGGCCTCGGATTGCCAACAAAACCCACCAGACTAAGAAGCTAGTGATCCTATCCAAGTGAAAGAGAGGAAGCACTGAATGAGTTCTTCCAGTAAAATCTCCATATAACGCTCAGATGAGAGATAATGAGGACTGTAGAAAGGACAGGCTTGGACAACAGGCTGGGTAATTCATTGGAAGGAACAAAGCCACATAACAATCCTTTTTCCAGAAAAATGGAAAACAGAGTTTCTCCCCAGAATAAAACTTCAAGTTCGGTTCTATTAAGAAGGAAATCTGCCCGGCCAGGCGTGGCTCAGCGGTTGAGCGTCAGCCTGGGATCCAGGCGATTGCGGTTTGATTCCCGGTCAGGGCACATGCCCAGGTTGTGGGCTCGATCAATGACTCTCTCATCATTGATGTTTCTCTCTCTCTCCCTCTCCTTTCCTTTCTCTGAAATCAATAAAGATATGTTAAAAAAAAAAAAAAGAAGAAGAAGAAGAAGGAAATCTGACTCTAGAAATTACCAGAATGGGCACCAGGTTTATAGGAGAAATAGTGAGCCCAGTGACTATCCACTGCTACAAGAAACAGGAAGATCCAACATACAAACAACTCATAAGGGAGAGCCTATTCACATGCATCCTCCCTCTACCATCAACCTTCTTTTCCCACCCACCACAACCATTGGAGCAGGGACATCTATGAACAGAACTTGTATTCACATCTGCTGGGTGAGGTCTTCTTATTTAGGCAAGGTATATAAATTCTGGCGACCAATACCACACAATCTATGTATAAAGACATATAGGCAACCAGGAATCATTAAATATTTAAGTAAAACTAACAATGTCAGAGAAACTGAATTTTTTAAAACAATTATATGATTCAGATATATCAAGTCACCTATGTACATCATGAGACTTAGAAGAAAGCGAGGCAGAAACCTCTTAACTGTAGCAGCAGCAAAGAAAGCTGCATTATCAATGAGAATAGAATCTACCTTCTAGCTTCTACCTTCAAAGGTATAAGGAGGTCATGTTGGAAGAGCTATTCTGGAAAAGGTTAGCAGCAACAGCAGCACTGGTTTTCTGACTTCTAGATCACAGCTACATTGTATGATCTTGAAATTAAAAGTCCCATTGTATCCCTGACTTTCACTCCTCCAGCCTTTCAAACGATTTTGTATACACCAAATTTCTTTTCAGTATAAACTACCCAGAGTGGTTTCTATTTCCTCAACTAACATATTTTCTGATACAGTATTTGGTACAGAAAGGTGTTCATGAAATAACTATATAAGCCTGGCCGAAGTGGCTCAGAGGATGAGATCGCAGTTCGATTCCTGCTCAGGGCACATGCCTGGGTTGCGGGCTTAATCCCCAGTAGGGGGCTTGCGGGAGGCAGCCAATCGATGACTCTCTCTCATGACTGATGTTTCTATCTCTTTCCCTCCCTCTCCCTTCGTCTCTCTGAAATCAATAAAAACATATTTTAGATAGATAGACAGATAGACAGATAGATAGACAGATAGATGATTAGATAGATATAGATAGATAGATAGATAGATAGATAGATAGATAGATAGATAGATAGATAGATAGATGATGATAGATAGATGATAGATAGATGATAGATAGATAGATGATAGATGATAGATAGATAGATAGATAGATAGATAGATAGATAGATAGATGATAGATAGATAGATGATAGATAGATAGATGATAGATAGATAGATGATAGATAGATAGATGATAGATAGATAGATGATAGATAGATAGATATAGATAGATAGATGATAGATAGATAGATAGATGATAGATGATAGATAGGTAGATAGATAGATAGATAGATAGATAGATAGATAGATAGATAGATAGATAGATGATAGATATAGATAGATAGATAGATAGATAGATAGATAGATAGATAGATAGATAGTTAGATAGATAGATAGATAGATAGATAGATAGATAGATAGATAGATGATAGATGATAGATAGATAGATAGATAGATAGATATAGATAGATATAGATAGATAGATGATAGATGATAGATAGATAGATAGATAGATAGATAGATGATAGATAGATGATATAGATAGATAGATGATGATGATAGATAGATAGATGATGATGATAGATAGATAGATGATAGATATAGATAGATAGATGATAGATAGATAGATGATTGATAGATGATAGATAGATAGATAGATAGATAGATGATAGATAGATAGGATAGATAGATGATGATAGATAGATAGATAGATAGATAGATAGATAGATAGATAGATAGATAGATGATAGATAGATAGATACCTCAACAGTAGGAATTTAAGATTTATTATTTAACTCGGTGTTGGTCAAAAGACAGTGACAACTTCATTAGCTGTGGAAAATACTATATTGGTAGTAGAAGGCATACACTGGCAAAAATTATTTATATTATCACATGTAATCACCTGGAATAAAGTACCCATTGAAGACAAACCTTTGATAACAAGAGTTTGATAAATGTTAAGATGGAAATAAGAAATACTGAGCTGGGCTAGCGCCAGCAATTAGCCAAACAATTGCCATTTATGATCCCTAAAGGATATCTTTTGCAGAAAGCCCATGGCTCATTTGATCTCACTATAATTAATATTTTCAGGGATATTTAAGAGAAAACAATAGTGATGAAGTAGGAAAAGATTATACTGAAATGTATGGACTTCGAGAGAATCTCAAACGCTTCCATAGAGAAAAAACACACAATATCTACATAGGAATCAGTTTCAAATTAGAATTCCTAACTGCAACTTTGAGTGTTTGGGAACTTCAAAATCATTTCAATGTTTTTTAATAAAGGGCTTATTGGTAATCACCCTTTTCAAGTTATGTAAAATATATTAATCAAAGAATTTTCTTTAAGGTTTAGGCCGTAAGAATCTACTCTAGTATTACATAAGGAAACACTTTTCTTACATATAACAAAAGAATAATATTGCAACACAATTTAAGTTAATCAATTAAGTTTTTCATAGCTATATATTGCACAAATGAGTATCATGAAAATACATTTTCATCTTATCTTTGTGCCCTAGCCAGTCAGTCATCACTCTAGACATAACAAGAGTAATTTTTCTAAAAAGGGTACTTAGCTCAGGGCTGAGTTTTTATAACAACTTTATTGAGATATAATTCACATAACTTAAAACTCTCCCTTTCATATTGTAAAATTTAATGTTTTTTAGCGTATTTAAAATTTGTACAACCATCAACATGACTTAATTTTAGAACATTTACATCACCCCAGGAAGAAACCCCATACCCATTAGTAGTAACTCCTCACTCTCCCTCTTCCTAGCCTCTGGCCATCACTAATCTTCTTTCTGTCTCTATGGATTTGTCTATTCTAGACATTTCATAAAAATGGAATAAAAAACATGTGGTCTTATGTGTCTGGCTTCTTTTCACTAGCATAGTGTTTTCATGGTTCATCCACATTGTAATACAGCTTGTTTTTAAATTAACATGGTACTGTAAAATGTGATTGGTATTTGTTCTGCATGGAGAACAAAATAACAAACAAAAGTGAGAGGTGAGTACCTCAGTATTTGCTATAATAGCTGTTTATTAGACAGATCTCTTAGACAGGCCAAGGTATTTTATCCTGTTTCAGTGCATATGAATGGCAGTCTTAGGGGCTGAATTTCACAGGTCCCAAGAAAGCAGAGCAGATGGGCAAAGATAGCATCAGTGGAGCAACATCATAAAGTTTACAGTATTATATGTAAGTTATAATAAGGTTAGTTAGAGACAGGAGGTTTCACGTCATCAACTCAAAAGGTGGAAAAGCTTCCAAACAAACAGAAGGGCATAAATGATACCTTCTGTTCTTTTAATCCATCAGATCATTAACTGACAAATCATAAGCACACTTCCTAACATTGTTCTAAATCTATACAACTTCGTTTTCAAAAACATTTTATTGGCAAATATAACAGGGAAAAGTGAAAAATAAGTAAATGTTTAGATCAAAGGATCATCAAGAAGCAAACACCCTTATAAATACCATCTGTGCCGAGACCCAGTGAGCCTCTCTTGAGCCCCCTCAGTTAATATTCCCTTGGTGCCTATAAAGACAGTCGCTATCCTGAGTCCAACAGCACTATTTTAAAATTCTACGTAAATAGACTCATACAGTATGTGTAGTTTTTTCTCTGGTTTCTATGATTAATCTTTTTCTGTAAGGATCATCTATGTTGTTGTGTGCAGTTGTAGTTCATTTGCACTGTGGAAACACATACTTGAATGTACCACAATTTATTGACTCATTGACCCTTGATCAACATTTTGGCTCTTTCCATTTCAAGGCTGTTATAAATAATGACTCTGTATTCTTGTTTGTGTCTCTTGGCACACCTAAGCACACATTTCCTTTGGCTTTATATCTCAAAGTGAAATAATGATCATATAGTATTCAAATATTGAACGTTAGTAGAAAAAGTCAAACAGATTTTCAAAGGGTGGTACAAATTTATACTCTTATCAGGAATGTACTTAGGTTTGGCTTTCTTTGTCTTCTATATGGTACTTGAAGAGAGTCTTTAATCTTTAGTTTGGTATCTTACTTACACCAGATTTCAAACAATCTTTGTTATATTTCCAATGTTTTTTATGCTTTTGTCCAGTGATTTTTAACCTTCTTCCATTTCATGGCACATAAACTAATCACTAAAATTCTGCAGCACACCAAAAAATGTATATTTTTTCAATCTGACCAAAAAAAATAGGTATAATTTTGATTCATTCACACCAGACAGCTATTGTTGTATTGGCTATTGTCACTTTTTTATTTGACAATCTAAGGAAAAAGAGGTTAGTGCCCCTGACTAAATTGTCAGGTAATGCATGTTTTAAAGAAGTTCTTGCGGCACACCAGGGTGCCGTGGCACACTGGTTGAAAATTGCTGCCCTAGTCTTCTAGTGTTCTCCAGAACTTCAACTTCATATATATATTGGATACTCTCTTATTTTCTATGTCTCTTACACTGTCTCCATTTTACTTCACAGTCATGTTTCTCTCCCCTGCCCCACTTGCTGGTTTTTTATTTTCCACTTGGTGAAAGGCACACGGTTACCAGGCATCAGGAAGTCTCATGTGTGGCTTGGATAATAAATTTCCTTTTTGGTGTTTTGCGGTTTTGATATAAAAGAACCCATCTGCTTCTGCTTGTTGCAGCCTGCCTAGTCTACGGGATGGGGTAGGGAAGCTGGGAGAAAGGTAGCGAGTGGCTCAAAAGAGCATAGTGCCTCTGGAAGTCTGGTAGCTGGTGGTGGCCACTCGGGATGGGGGCCTGGTATTGGCTTAGCTGAGCTGGCCACCAAGCTGCTTCCTCATGGCTTCCTGGACCAGGTCACAGGTGATCATGCTGCTGGAGGCCTGAGGAAATTCCAAGTGCTCTGGGTACTCGAACACTGTGGCCATGAACAGCAGAGGAGAATTCCCCAAAAAGAAGCTCGCCCCGCCTACCAGTAACCCAGTTAGCCTTGGGGAGACTGGGGTGGTGCACTTTCACAGAAGCTCTTACTGGCAGTGGAACCCAGGTGGCACCTGTAGTAGTTGTGGGTGGCCATCAGAAAGCCACTGGAGGGGACGGTGGCCATGCTCTGGCTTGTGGGATGGTGGAAAGCTCGGTGGTGACCCCTCAAAGGCCTTGGCACGCAATCACAGGTGGCGGGGAAAGAGGCATCAGGCCTGGAAGCCCAGTTGCAGGGAGACTTGTGGGAAGCCACTCTATGAATGAGTCCATGGAGTAACAATTCCTTCTTTAATTTATCTCTTTCCTCTTGCATTTTATGCAAGTAGCAAAGAGAAACAAGGCTCTCTCTACCTTCAACACTTCACTGGGAGATCTCTTCAGCTAATATCCAAATGTATCATTTACAAGTTCCATCTTTATGCTCAACAATAGAACACAATTCCTCCAAGTCATCTGCCACTTATAGCAAGGATCGCCTTTCCTTCAGTGTCTAATAACTTGTTCCTCACTTCCTTCTGTGACCTCACCAGAAGCACCGGTGATGTTCATGTCTCTATCAATATTCTGTGCATGGTAATTTATGTATTCTCTAAGATGGCAGTTTCTCTACCATGCTCCTCACTTCTGCCTGAACTCTCACCAGAACTGCCCTTGATGTCCATATTTCTAGCAATTGTCTCTTCAAGGCAAACTAGACTTTTTCTATCATGTGCTTCAAAATTCTTCCAACCTCTATCCATCACTCAATTCCAAAGACATTTCCCCATTTTTAGGTATTTGTTACAGCAGCACCTCACTTTTGGTACCAAAATCTGTATTAGCGTTCAAGGATTACCATAAAATATTACTACAAATTGGGTTGCTTTTAGGAAATAAATAGGAATTTACTTTCTCACAGCTCTGGAAGTCAGAAACATGAAATCAAGGTATCAACAGGGCACACTTCCTCCAAAGGGTCTAGGGGAGAACCTTTCCTTGCCTCTTCCAGTTAGTGACTCCTGGTGTTCCTGGGCTTTTGGTGGCTTACCTCCAATCTATGGGTCTTTCACATGACTTTCTTCCTCATGTGTTTGTCTGTGTGTCCACTCCTCTTCTTATAAGGATACCAGTTATTGGATTTAGAGCCCACCCTAATCCAGTATGATGTTATCTTAACCAGTTACCTCTGCAACAACCTTATTTCCAAATAAGTTCAGATTCTGAGGTTCCAGGTGTTCATAAATTTTCAGTGGACACTATTCTACCCACTACACTCTTCAATGTCTTTGAACAGAAAAACATAGTCTGCATTGTCTGAGTAATCTAGAGTGCAAATCTTGGAGTGAAAGTCTATGAACAGTTTTAAAATCAAGTGATTTTAAATCAATATTTTACTAGGGCCCCACATTTTGAGGGATCTGACATTTATTTGATAAACTGATGTCATTGGTCTGTTTGTAATTAAAGAAAACATGAGTGGACTATTCATGTCAAGTTTTATTATGAGGTTAATCCTTGCTTTGTAATGCGAATTTGAAAGAGTCCTTTTTCAATGTTATGGGACAAACTTAATAGCATAGGAATTATCTATACCATGAAGGTTTGATAGATGTTATGAATTGAATGTTTGTGTTATGAAAAAATTCATACATTGAATATTATAGGATTTGGATACGGGGCCTTTCAGATGGAGTTGGGTTTAGATGAGATCATGAGGGTGAAGCCCGTATTATTGAATTAGAGTCTGTATAAGTAGAAGAAAGGAAACCATGTGAGGACACAGTGACAAGGCTTCCATCTGCAATCCAAGAAGAAAATTTTCATCAGGAATCAAATCTGGGGGCACCTTGATCTTAGACTGGTGAATGCTTTTGTATCTATAGCTGCTATTAAAGACCATCAAAAATAGTTTGCTTTCTGTGACTCATAACATACTTTGACTGTCATACCGGGGATACATTAACTCTGGAGCCCTCCTGCAGGGTCCTTAATCATCTCTTCATTCAACAGAAAGTCATGATGATCAGTTATACCGATGGTATCATGTTGATTGGACCTAGTAAGAAAGAAGTAACAAGTGCTCTTGACATATTGGTAAGAAGACATAGGCCAGGGGGTGGGGACTAAATCTCACCAAAAAAATCAGGTTTCTGTCACCTCAGTGATATATCTAGGGTTCCAGTGATCTGGGAAATATCAAAATGACCCTTTCAAAATGAAGGACTACTTTGGCTCTTATTATCACAAAGATATGTAATACTACGTGGGCCTCTGGATTTGGGAGGCAACGTTTACCTCATCTGGGTGTGCTCACTCTGACCTATTTACTGAATAAACTGAAAAGCTGCTAGTTTCGGGCAGGGCCCTGCAACCAGTCTGGGATGCCAGGCAAATTGTTCTTCAACTGAGGTGTATAACCTAGCAGATCTGTTAGTGCTTGAAGCAAATTACCATAGCTACCTGAGTTATCTATCATGAACTGGGTCACATCTGACAGAGTCATAAGGTTGAATATGCACAGGAGCAGTCCAACACCAAATGCAAAGCAGACCGGTTTGAGCAGGTCCTGAAGGCACAGGAAGCTGCATGAGCAGGTGCCACAGATGCCCATGTTCTATGCCTCCTTCCCTCTCAACCTGCACCTATGGCTACATGGAGCATTCCCTATGACCAGTTAACTGAGGAAGAAATATTTGGGCCTGGTTTACAGATATGGCTCTGTATGCAATGCTGTCAATATACCAAAGTAGTTGTACTATAGCCTCACTCTGGATTGACCCTGAAGGACAACAGTGAAAGACAATATAGGAGTGGCTCTTCTTACTATTTTCCCTAGTGACCCGCTAATGAAATTCTGACTTACCATCAGTGCAACTGTGGCTTTGCTGGTCTAGAAGTCTTAGTTTCAAGGTAAGAATGCTTCTATCAGGAGACAGGGCAATGATTCTATTACACTCGAAACTGAGACTACCACCCAGTCACTTTGGGCTCCTTATGTCAATCAATAAACAAGCAAATAGGAGGGGTTACTCTATTATCTGCATGAAGGATTTTGATTAGCAAGGGAAATTTGGGATACTAAAACTCAATGAGGGTAAGGAGGAGTGTGTTTGGAATTCCTGTTCTTGCCAAATTACTCCTTTAGCTTCTATATTCCTGGACTAGATTTTTGTCTAGTTTTGTGTCAAAGGTTCTCATGCCTTCTGCAGGACACCAACATCACTGAACTTGAGTCTGGAGACAAAAAGAGATCCAGTGGGTTCTCTCTGTCCTTTTGGGTTCCACCTATTCTCACAGGTTCTAATGTGTCTTTGCTTCTGCGATTCACGTTCCACTTCCCAACTGCCTCCCCTGCTGACATCAGGCTGCAGTAAGAAACACTGCTCCACAATTGCTGAAGGTCAATTCCTTATAATAAATCCTCTATTATATATGTATACATCCTAGAAATTCTGTGGCTCTGATTGAACACTGACTGATATATCTTTCTACATTTCTGATTTATTCTAACTTTCCTGTTCTGACTCCTCCCTCCTGGCCTGGTCCTCATTTTGTTCAAGTTCTCTAGGGTTTTAACATTGACTCTCTTCTCTCCTTACACTTGCCTTCTTTCACAGTCTTTGTAGACAAGCTCCCCAATATGCCCTTTATTTTTAAATTGTGCTCCCAGACAAAAAACTCTTGAGTGATGTTTCTACCAGTATTCGGCATTATCTCTAATTGATATTTCATAGGTATCCTAGACTGAACATTCCAAAAATAAATTCATATTCTTGATCTTAGCATGGACACTATACTTTTAGTAAGCTAAGCCACATATCAGTGTCTATTTAGCACTTACCATAAAGCTTTGTAATGAATTATACTCCCAGGTCCTCTAGACTACAGATGTTAAGCACTCAGTATGCTGAACAATACATAGCAGACACTTAATATATGTTTAATAAATGAATACATTAATAAACACATGACTGAATGGATGGATTCACAGAAAAGACAGAAATTGCAGCCTGGCTGGGCGTGGCTCAGAGGTTGAGCATCAACCTAGGATCCAGGCGATCGGGGTTTGATTCCCGGTCAGGGCACATGCCCGGGTTGCGGGCTCAATCCCCAGTCGGGGGCATGCAGGAGGCAGCCGATCAAAGACTCTCTCATCATTGATGTTTCTATCTCTCTCTCCTTTCCTCTCTCTAAAATCAATAAAGATATATAAAAAGAAAAAAAATTGCAGAGATAATAAATGGCAACATAGAAGAGTAACAGAACATAGTTCTTCTAAAAAAGCTATAACCTGATGATTTAGGTGTATGATATATTATTCTAAAAACTGTAAATATAGTTATCCTAAAATATTAGTTAACCATAAGGTTCCAGTGACAAGAAGTACCACTTATTTCAAATGGCTAGTGTATCTTTACTTTTAGTATTCATTGAATTTTGCACATAAAGTGCTTCGGGTATTTAATTTAAAATGATGAGAGTATATGAAGCTTGAGATTTATAATAGTAGAAGTAAACTTTCACAGACCAAATATGTTTTCATTTTTCTAATAAAATTTTGTAATTAAATACAGTTTATGCTAAGTAACCATGATACTAATGGAAGAGCATATTTACTTTTAGATTAAGGATAGCTGTGGAATCTTTATTAACAAGCAAAGGTATAATTTGTATTTATATTATCAGAAAAACAACTCCAGTTGTCAACTTACCTGCTAGAAAAATAATTAAATGCCTAAATGCAAACAGAGTAAAAAATATAAGATTCTGCCTTCAATTTGCATTAATATAATTGTACTCCATGGCTCACTTATCAAATTATTCCTCTCTAAAGAAGTTATTTCTTTATTGTCACACATAAATAACAGTACATAATCACTATACCTTCCAGAGTGTTCTAGGCTTTAATATTCAGAGAAACTATGCAAGAGAAATCATTTTGAGGGGTCCAATTGATATACTGCCTAGACTTTCTTCAGAGCTATTCACTGTACAACTTACATTTAATTTGGACAACTAATATTTATACTTTCTTTTTGTGTTTTAAAATTGTCCACAAAATTAAATCAAACAAAGGAACAAGGAATCCAGAGAGCACAAGTCTTAGAGTGGGATGATAAAAAACAGCTCCAATTCATTTATTAAGATATTGTGCCTTGCAGTTGTTTTATCCCATATTTAGGTACAAAACTTTTTATGAGTCTTCACTGCCTAAAGAATAGTTCTAAATCTAAAATTCTTGAAAATCTAATTCAATAAAAACAAATTAAGAAAAAAAAGCAATGTCTCCCCAATAAATTCAATAAAAATAAAAAGGTCATAGCAGCACAATTTACAATAGCTAAGATCTGGAAACAGCCCAAGTGCCCATCAGTAGATGAGTGGATAAAAAAGCTGTGGGACATTTACACCATGGAATACTATGCAGCTATAAAGAAGAAGGATCTCATATCCTTTGGGACAGCATGGATGGAACTGGAGAGTATTATGCTAAGAGAAATAAGCCAGGCAGAGAAAGACAAATATCACGTGATCTCACTTATATGTGGAATCTAAAGAACATAATAAACTGATGAACAAAATAGACTCAGTGACCTGGAAGCATGGATCAGACTAATTTCAGAGGGAAGGTGGGGGTGGGTGGGGAGAGATTAACCAAAGAATCTATATGCATATATGCATAACCCATGGTGAAGGCCTGGGGCGGGGAGTGGGTGGGGGTAGAAGGGGTCAATGGGGAAAAAAGGGGACATCTGGAATATTTTGAACAACAACAACAACAACAATAATAATAATAATAATAATAATAAATAAAATTCTTTAAAATCTGGGTTAACTCTTTCTTTCTTTCTTTCTTTCTTTCTTTCTTTCTTTCTTTCTTTCTTTCTTTCTTTCTTTCTCTCTCTCTCCTTCCTTCCTTCCTTCCTTCCTTCCTTCCTTCCTTCCTTCCTTCCTTCCTTCCTTCCTTTTCTTTCTTTTTAATCCTCACCTGAGATTATTTTTTTCCATTGCTTTTCAGAGAGAGTGGAAGGGAGAGAAAGAGAGATCGATGTGAGAGAGATACATCCGTTGGTTTCAGGCCAGGGATTGAGCCTGCAAGCGAGGTACATGCCCTTGGCCGGAACCAAACCCGGGACCCTTCAATCTGCAGTCCAATGCTCTAACAACTGAGCCAAACTGGCTAGGGCTGGGTTAACCTTTTCCATTTCATTTTCTGTAACACCTTCCTATATAGCCCAAGATCTTATCACTCTAACCTCATCTCAATTTCCTCTATACATTGTACACTTAAACTGAACTTTCATTTCTTCTGCTTTATTCAGGCTATTTCATCTATATGGAATGCAAATTTTCCTCTTTTTTTGTCTTGATCATTCTGCAAAGATCATAGTCTTCATTAAGTTATTCAAAGACCCCACAGTCTTCTTTCTTTCTGTATTATCAGTATTATTTTTGTACCCTTATTACCCAAATCAAGTCATCTGGTTAAGCTTGATATAAACAGGGAGACACAAATATAATCTTTTCCCAGTAAGGACATTAAATATTTATGAACAAAAAGACAACCACAGTCTGCCCTTCTGATTGCAATAATTCCAGTCTTTCTCCTTTTCTGTTTCAAAATATACTCACCCTCCTCACCAAAGGAGATAACTTAAAAGTCCTATATTATCATTATTGCCAGCTCAAAGCCTGTGATCTCTGAGTGATACTGTTATTTCTATGTTTGTTCTCGATAAGTTTCCTCTTGATCTGGAGACCTATGAAGTAACAAAGTCAAGTTATTTGCCTCAGAACATGCAAAATACAATGCCTAAACAGGGACTGGATAACCACAATGAATTTCCTATTCAGAAAGAGAAAGAATGGGAGACATACATTGGTCCTGAAATCTCACAAAGCAGAAGTTGTTGCTGACTGAAGGTGTGGAATATTCCTTGATTAGGCCCTGATTTTGCTATATGGGTATTTGTTCTAGTCTACTTTTCTCTGTGGCTCCAGTCTCCCCTCTGGAAAGTCTTGTCTTAGATCCACTAAAGAGGACATTATAGAAGATTGGGGGATCCAAGTATCATTACACATCGCAAATAGTCACAGACTCTTTATTCCAAGGCTGATGTTTTTTTGTTTTGTTTTGTTTTGTTTTAGTAGTACTTGGTATACTTCTATTTGATTCCAGTAAAGTCCATCCATCAAAAGCCATACTCACAATTCTTTTTAGAGATACCTCTTTCTTTCTCTAGATTTAATTTCAGTCACTTTGATCCTATCAGGCTTTGGTGAGAGAGCTACACCTTTATCTATTTGACTTTCAAATTGTTCAGTTGAGATTTACTGAGACACCTTAACTTATTGAGATGTTTCAACAAAGGTGTGATGGCTACATTCCTGAATGGGTCCTTACCTTGAGGGTTTTGTTGTTGTTGTTATTGTTGTTGTTGTTAATCCTCACCTGAGGATACTTTTTCCATTACTTTTTTCAGAGAGTGTAGAAGGGGGTGGGGGTGGGGAGAGAAGCATCCTTGTGAGAGAGACACTTTGACTGGTTACCTCCCACACGTGACCAGGGAGGGGAGTGAACCTTCTCACTTTTATCCTATACAGTTGGAGATGAGTTCCATCTTCCAACTAGGCAAGTCTATAAATTAATTACTAGATGCTCTATTCCCTGTCATTACAGCTTGTAAACTGATCAATTATTTTGAGTCCATATCTTTTGTCAACTGTTGCTAATAATAACTGATACATGCTGCTAAAATACCCTTTACCTGCCATTTCATTGAAAGCTAGGAGTTCATCAGGAACATTGACTGTTTTCCAATGAATTGAGAACTATTTCACCAAACGTTTCAGCACTGCATAAACAGATTGCCATCCTTCTAGCCTCTGATAATAGTTCCCTTATCACCTGTTGCCAGGAATCAAATACCACATACATATTTTAGGATTTTTATTATAACATGCCACCACGTTTTTGGTGCCAAATTCTTTATTAGTCAAAGTAGACTAGGTTATGCTGCAGTAATTGACTACTCTCAAATCTGGTGGCTTGTAACAATACATATTTATTTCTCATTCTCAATACATGCCAGCAGCAGGCCAGCAATGTCTCTACTCCAGGTAGTTTCCATCCTGATACCCAAGATTCTATCTAGAACATTGCTGATCTTGTGGCAGAGAGAAAAGAGAGAATATGGCACCTATTGGCTCTTAAAACATCTACTTGTGCATCACACATTTCTTTTCAGTCTCATTTGCTAATAAAACAAGTCATCTTATGAAGCCTGACATTAATAAGGCAGATAAGTGATATCCCCTTCTAGGGAGAGGAAGCAGGTATAATATAATCCACCACAATACCAGTCCTATTTTTAAGTCTAAGATTTATTTTTACAACATATATCCTTTACTATGACTTCTTTTTCAAGACTGTGACTTGTACTCCTCCAATCCATGCTTGAAATATAGGTCACAGGCTCTTTAACCTAACTTTAATGTGCAAAATTTCAAGTTTTACAACGTGACATTTTAGTTAATATTTAATGAAATTTATACTCTGTAACCCTGCTTTGTTAACATTTCCAAAGGCATCACTTGACTACCTATAGTATTGTTACCGCTAGAAACTAGGTCAGTGACACAAAAGTAAGCCACTGGATTTTACTTCCGTATGAACAGTGGTATTCCTTATTTTATTACGAACTATTTTTGTTTGTTTGTTTGTTCCTTGGCCAGAATCAAACCAGGCTGACGCTCTAACCAGTGAGCCAAACCAGCTAGGGCTGAACTGTTTTCATTAAAAATAAAATATTGCCAAGGAGAGGTCTTCCCCCTTCTAATTTCTTTGCTAAAATCCTACTTACACTTACTGCTGTTAGGTTTCTCTATTCGCATCTAATTATTTTCCATGATTTTTGTGCTTTGATTTTTTAACACAGCCATACTCCTTACCATGGTCTATAAGGTCAACGTCAGAGAAGCCTTTATAATCTCTCTGATCTCATTTTCCTCTCCTCTTCTTTGTTATGGGTCAGCCACACTGGCTTCCCTTGAACATTTTTTTTAACTTCAAAACTATTTCTCTTGACAATGGAAATATTCTTCCCCCAGATCTCCACCAGGTTACCTCCTTCTTTTCATTTAGGATTCAGCTAGTACCTCCTCAGGCAGACCTTGTCTATTCTCGCTAAAGGCTCCTTCTTTCCTCCACTCCCCCATGTCCTCTCTCACTATTATATTTTATTGGTTTATCACTATCTAAAGTTATCTTGTTTGTTTAGTTTGTCTCTCCAACGGCATGGAAGCTCCATTAGGGCAGAACCATTTTTTCATTCCCTGATATCTACCGAGTTCCTAGTAGTACAGTGCCTGGTGCACAGTAGGTACTTAACATTTACTGAATGAATGAAAAACGCACCAGCCTTCCTAAGCTTCATCTTGATAACCACCGTTTATCTCCCCCCCTCCCCTTTTTCCTACCTGGCTGGCCATAGCCCCTCTCCCAAGCGCCGCGCGCTGGAAGGAATCCCTCAGCTCCACGCCCTTCGTGTCTCTTGTCACTCTACCCTCGCTCCCTAAACAATCTCGCGCGTGGCTTCACTTCCCATCCACGCATGGAGTCCTAAATATATCCTTCCGGTCCACAGCGCTCTTCTGCCCTCCAGAAAGTATCCATCATTCTCCCGGGCTCCTTATCGCCATCAGGGGCATCGGCATCCACAGGGCCCGTGGGAGCCGCACCTCTGAAAAAGGGCCCCAGACTCCGCCCCCTTCTCGCCCCGCCCCCACGCTCGACCAATCACCACGCCCTGCCGGCACTGCTTCCCATGGACCTCTGCGGTCCGGTCTCCATCCGCCCACGGCCTGCCCTGGTCCCAGCCGCCATCGTCTCACACGGGCCTGCCGCCGCCGCCCGGGAGCCAGTGCCTGCCCTCTCATGCTCATCTCCTCTCACCCACTCTTCAGAGACAAAGCAGTCATGTAAAACCTTGTCTTGCTCAGCTGCCCTGTTGTCTCAGCAGCACACCCATGACGTGTATGTGGCCGCCGGCCCAGCAGAGCCCATTCTCTCGGGTTTAGGCCCAGCTTCACCAGACCACGCTCAGCCCCTCTCGGGACGCAGACCCTGCCACCTGTCACCTGTTCTGTGCACCTGCACCCTCGGTTGCCAGTCGGTCAGCGTCCACTCCTTCAGCTCTCACGTTACTTTTTCCGAGGAGCCCTTTCCTATCCTTCTCAGACCCAATTACCTGTGTGATCATTTGATGAGTGTGTTAGGTTCAGATTATCCCGACACCCCCTAAAATCTGGCCCATGGAAGCCTTTTGGGTTAAAAAAAAAAAAAAAAAAGAAGAGATAAATGAAAATAGTACTGGAGTATTAGAAAAGATGTGTAGGGACACGATTATTGAAAGCACATTTTAAGAACACAATTTTGGGCCCAGGGAGAGGGCAATGTCGCAAAGGTCTTCGTGGTGTTTAATATTATTCATTGAGGCCCTGGAGCTGAGGGTTTAGAGATCACGTTGACAGAACTGTTGCCATCTTTAAGGCATTTTCGGTTTTTAACCTCTGCGCGTAGCGACAGTGTAAGAGGAGAAACAGCTGCAGTCTTCTTCAACCGCAGCCGCTGACCTCAGCCGCAAGAGACTCGACCTGCCCTCCAGGCACCAGGCGCTCAGCTGCTGCAGGCGCCGCTCGGCTCCCTCCGCGGCGCTCAGGCCCGCCCGGCGCGCGCCCGGCACAAGCGTCCCCAGTGCCTGCGCGCGGACTCGGGTGACAGGCGCCCCGCGGGAGGACTCGGCTACCCGGGCGCGCGCCGGGACGTGCGCCCGCCCGCCTCCACCTTTCAGCACGTGGCCTCCGGAGAAAGTGCCTGTCTAGTCAATACAAGCGATCCAGTTTTGACGGAAAAAAATTACCCGTCTGGACTATACATCGCACAGGAATAAGACTGTTTCCCTTGGAGTGGAACGCTGAGGGACTGGTCAGGTTAGAGCAGACGCGTGAGTTGCTGGGTGAAGCAGGCACTGTTAAGGACAACCGCATCCGGGCCCTCTTGCCGCAGGTTGCCGTGCGAGCCAGGGGTCCTTCAGGTAGGAGGTCCTGGGTGACTTTGGGCGTCCGCTCGGCCTCGGAGAACTGAGTACCTGCTGCCGGGCGGTGCAGTCTTGTTTTCCTGTGCTTCCGGGCCCTCTGCCGCAACCATGCTCCGCCAGATCCTCAGTCAGGCCAAGAAGCATCCAAGCGTAAGTTTGGGACCCCTTTCCCAGAGGCCCACCCTGCGTCGGAATGCGGCTGCCTCAGTCCCCTGGGAGCTTCCTCCTTGGCGGCCGCATTCTCTTCGTTCCTTGAGGCCGGGCCTGGCCTCACTTCGACCTGTCCTGCTGGTCGCTCCAGGCCCTTGAGTTCTGACCTTCCCCGCCGTGCATTGTGGGGTGCGGCCTGGCCTGCTGAAGGTGAGGGATACATTGGAGGAAAAGAAACTAGTAAATGTTGGAATAGCCTGGTGGCCGCGCCTTCTTGCAGGTTGCCCGGACGAAGAGGGGTGGTTGTGCGCTGTGTCCGTTAGAGACAGTAAAGCTGAGCTTGCCCTTTTTTGTGTGCCGTCTGTTAAGGGTCTTGTACGCACGGTATTGCCCCGCTAGGCCTTGTGGCAAATGTGAGGGTCTATGGTCTTGGACTCCTCAGTTTGTCTTGACACCTTGACATTTTGGGGAGTTTGATAGCGCAGATTTTAATTGCAGTTCAGTTCTTTTGAATCTCTCACCCCCCCCCCCCCCCCAGCACATCAACGCGCTGTGGTTTAAAAGCTCAGTTGTCTACGCGTTAAGCGTTGGTAACAGGACGTTCTCAGAGATTATGTCTAAAACTAGTATATGTATCCGCTGTGTTTCTGTTTGCTCATTCAGGCTCTTTTATGCCACAGAACTTGTGTTTTCCGTGCACGTATATTGAGGCAAGCTTAAGTAATTTGCCAAGAGCTTGTTTTTTTAAGCCTCGAAATGAAGGAAGCTGGGAAATTTAACGGGAGTGATGCATAAATGTTAAGAAAGGTGAAGTAGGCAATGTATTTTCTTGGAAATTTTAAAATTTGAATATAATTTTTTTCCACGTTAAGCCGGAATTGTCTTCGCATCCTTTGGAAATTCCACTTCTTTCTTTTGAACACAGTTACAAGAAATAACACCTCAGTGTAAGGTCCACGTTCATTAAAATTTTTAGGCAGAATTGAAAAATTGCATTTGGAACTTGGGAATCAATGTGTAAAAACTACCGTAGCCTTTCTGTTGTTAGTGTCTAGGTATTTGAAGTTGACTGTTAAATCTTGTCTATTTTGTGTTTGATTCCAGTTGATCCCCCTCTTTGTATTTATTGGAGCAGGAGGTACTGGGGCAATGTTGTATGTCACGCGCCTGGCATTGTTCAATCCAGATGTCTGGTAAGTACTTAACGTTTGGGACTTGGATGGTTTATTAAGCTGGTTTAGGAGCCACAGTCTTTCTAAGGAGGCATCATCAAGTCATAGAAAGAACACGAGTTTTGTAGTCGTATAGTAAGTTCAGATCCCAAAACTGCCGCTGTCATTTGCTTTTCCTGGTTCATGAGATCATCTAAATTTCGAGTCTCATTTTTCCATTGTTGGAGTAGAACTGTTAATACCTATAATGTTGTAAAGATTGAGATACTTGTTTTGATAAAACACTTAATCAGGGTTGCTGGTACATGTAAATGTTTTTTGCCTGCTTTTCAACAATAACATACTGTTGGTTGGTTTGTTTGTTTATTTTGAAGTTGGAAAACAACAGGTAAGGAAAAAAGATTGATTCATTGTTATTCTGTGAACTTTTTTATGTCACTTCACTGATGAAAGAAAACTTTACTAACAGCCAAGTATAAAGTTTCCTGTGCCAAGGGTAGGGACAAGGACAACTGCCCGAAGATGCTGTGTTTACCTTTTTAATAATTGATTACATGGGATTGCTTAGTATAGATCCAATCTCTGTTTCAACTTTATAATGAAAACAATACTGTACTTCACCCAGTAGTAAATGAGATTGATCTATTCAAAACATTAGCCTTTTAAGAAGTACAAAACTATTTTAAGTAGTTTTTATTGCTATAACTATTATAATGTTTTGTTTTAGTTGGGACAGAAAGAATAACCCAGAACCCTGGAACAAACTGGGTCCCAATGAGCAATACAAGGTAAGCTACAAAATTGTTTTAAGAATTGCTGGAAAGTGTGTTCTAATAAATTTTGTCATGGAGTGGTTTTGTGAGTTTTTTTGAAATTGGATGCACAAGTAAAGTTATCACGAACTTTGAAGAGCTGCTAGATTGTTCTGTGAAATTAAAATGGCATATTTTTCTAATAAAGTATTTTTTGCTAAGCATTTTATTCACAGACTACACTCTGGATGTGAAGTTAAGATAATATCTCAACTCTACTGATTTGATAAAGAAAAAAGTAGAGATAGCTCTTTGCCATTTTCAGAGATCTTAGTCTAGTGTAGTTTTTGTCAAATTTGAGTATATATAGGTATCACCAGGACAGTGTTTGAAAACAGATTCTTCAGCTCTACCCCAGAGAATCAGATTCACCTGGTCTGTTGTGGAGAATGAGAATTTAATTTCTAGTAAGGTTTCAGGTGCTGTTGACACTGCTGGTTCATGAACCACGCTTTGAGGAGTAGTAATCTAGTGAATGTTTTCATTGGCTGTTCTTTCTGGTTGGTATGGTTGAAGTAGTGCATGTGAAGATTAGTAGGAAGAAATGAAAGTCATTTGAAACTGAAATTTTACCATAAACCTTCAAGATAAACTTTTTAACATTATTTTCTGAAGAGTGATTTATGGAAGTAGTCTTCCAAAGAATGATTTCATGGACTGAGACCATTTATTTTTTTGAGGTATAACTGACACATAATGTGTAAGTTTGTATGTGCTGGTTTGATATATTGCTATATTGCAGTATGATTACTACAGTCGCATTAACACTTTTATCACATCACGTAATTATTTATTTTTGTTGAGAACGATTAAGATCTAGTTTTTAGCAACTTTGAAATTTATAATACAGTTGACTATAATCACTATGTTGTGCATTAGGTCTCCAGAACTTATTTATCTACTGGTTGCAGGTTTGTACCCTTAAATATCTTCCCAATTCTGCCACCTTTTAGTAACCACCATTCTACTCTCTGTTTTTATAAGTTGAGCATTTTAGATTTTATATGTAAGTGATATCAAACAGTGTTTGTCTTTCTCTGTTGAACTTATCTCACTTAGCATAATGCCCTCAAGGTCCATCCATATTGTTGCAAATCTGAGACCATTTATTGATTCCCCAAACATAACCGTCCGTATGTGTAAAATTTTTGTGTATAGACAAACCCTTGCAATGTCAAAAAAACAAAACAAAAAATAGGTCAGCTTTATTAGGGTACAGTTTACATACCATATAATTTACGTGTACTTTCCGCTGTTTGAGGCTGCTTCGTCAAAAGTGAAATAGCAATTTGCTTAAGCACTTTCAAGAAGAGGTACTCTGACCAATGTGTGTCTTAGATATATCTCCATAATGGAGATAGATACTATAATTACTGTTAACAGCAACTTTTAAGATAATTATCACCTTTTGTTGATGCCAAGCTTTCCACTCAACCTTCAGATTATAAGTTGACTTCCAAATCTCTTTAAAAAGATGTTCCTACAAGAAATGAGCCATCTGATCTGTGTGTTAAATTTTGCCTCAAAAAAAATGATAAACAAGCATCAAGGTTTATTTTTCTCTCTTACAAATTTGTTTAAGTTCATTCTAGAGAAAACGGTGGCACATTCAATAAAGTTTAAAAGAGAAAACCAAAAAAACAAGTGTTGGTTCTTCCACCGAGGAACATACTGGAGTCTGGCTCTTTGTAGTTCATAAAGCTCCCTAAGTGATTCTGATAATGAAGCCAGTTACCAATGCTCTGGGACATGATAATAACACATGCCAGTATGAGGCCATGTGAATTTGGGAATGGAATGTCTCTACAACAGAAATCTGTGTGGCATAGATGGGCTGAAAGTGGCTGTGACACTGATATTAGAGACTAGAAAGATGAATCATACAGTGGCAAAAAGTATTTGGTGAAGTGTCACCTGCTGTACTTGGAAGGTGGACCATGTGCTTGAAGAGCTGTTATGGAAAGAGGTTTTGGAAAACAAGATGTTAATGGACAGTTACTGCTGACTGTATTTGCCAAGAGATGAGCATGTAGAAGAATTGGATGATTTGCAAGCAGAAATAAAAGGGTAACAGTCCAGAAACTAGTGAGCCTAGAGTGAAGGAAGCCTACTACTACTTCTAAACCCAGACAGTTAGGTGTAGGCTAGATTATTCAACATTCACTGCCCTTCACCTAAGATAATTTGCTTTTCTTGCACATCGACATCAGCTTTGGCAATGTGACTTGCTCCAGCAAATCATAAGTGAGGGGAAGTTATATCAGCCGTTTCTGAACCAGTGTGTGGTTGTCCCCATTGTTCTTTTCCGTCATGAAACCGAAATTGACAGCTAAGGATTACTCGTTCAGCCTAGGCTCAGAATGAAGAGAACATGGCGCAGTCAGTTTGTAAGTGGTATATAATGTGAGTGATTTAAAATAAACCACTGTTGTAAACCACTAAGATTTGGAGGCGATTTGTTCCACGTAAAAATCTAGCAAAAGCCAGCTAATACAAACCAGAGAGGGTACTAAAATAGGATTTAAGCATCAAAGGCCCAGCAACACTTCTCAGCTGAATAAAATCCTCAAACCAAGATCAAAATATGTTGTGCTTTCCCAGCTGTTCCAAAGACCTTCAGGGTAGCCACCATTAAATTGAGAAAAAGAATGGGGCCATGGAAGCTGAAAAATAAAGCAAGTTTGAAAATTACTTCAACAGAATTTCGATACTGGCACATGGAACCAAATAGATGCAAATACATCAGAAGCCTGCTTGGTTTTGAGAAAATGGCGTAGATGCTATAAATTTCCCACTCTGCCTGGGAGTGGGGCTCCATCCTGCTTATTCAGTGTTTGGCAGCTTGATCATTAGTTGCCTCTTTCCTAAAGTAAGAAGGTGATAATGAGGAAGGTGATGATTAACTAAGGTAAACAAAGCATTCTGCCCACAGTGCCTGGCATCCAGTAAAAGCCCGGCAAATGTTTGTTTTCTTCTTAATGTATAACCTGCAGTTCCTTTTATAAATGTTCCCATAATATTTTGTTAGAAATAGCACAGTGTTGTTATTTTTAATTCATCATTTTGGTTCAGTTGCTTCATAAGAGAATACTGTCAAAACAAGGAATACTGCTTTAGGGCTCTTTCTTCTCTGTTTATGAAAACAATTTTCATTAGGTTAAAAAAGGTTAGGGTATGTTTGGAGAAATAAAGCAAAGGGCTTGAAGAAATAATGGATGCAGTTTTATGAGCTCCTTGCTTAAAATCCCTGGAGAAAATGTTAATGATTCTGCAGTTTTGTGGGTTTTTGTTTTCATTTTTTGGAGTTGATGTAGTCTTCAAGTAATTATAGCACAACCTTCAGTGCTCTTTGGCACAAGAATGAGTAAACTCAAGATTATAGCTATATTTGGGCTTATGTACAAATTCTGACGTTTCCTCATTCTGGAGCAGTTTAAACATGAACCATTAAAAAGAAAAGTTACTGAGAATTAGAGGCAGTATTTTAAAGCAATCAGAGTAAGAGTTCTAAAATTCATTTTAGTTGAATGTAAGAACATTTTTGGAAATTACAAGGTTTCCAGATATACAATGTTTTAAAAGTTATGTAAACCACACAACAAAATATTACCTACCATATTACTGGCTTATCTTGGTTTCTATAAATCAGTCTCTCCTATCTAACTTAAAACACTTTGCTAACCAAAGTAGGGATGATAATTCTTGGTATTCCTCTATTCTATTGGAGATTCATCTGTATACATAGCGGACATGGAAATAAAACCTTAAGAATTGGAAGTATGTATCAGAAGTAATTCTTATTCACTAGGAAACAAGAATTTTTTATAGGTTCTATACTAATGCTGTTCTGCAGTAGAATGAATATTTTGATCTTACAGAAACTATTATTAAAGGACTAGAGTTTAAGTGTCTTTCTTTGAATTACTTTTACATTGTTAAATATTCTTAATAAAAAATTCATGTCTGTAATTTTTACTGTAGAAAGCTGAATAAAAATCTAAAGCCTCTGTAGCATCTCTATGTATTTGATAGATTATCTAAAATATCTTTTTTCTTTTCCAAGTTCTTCTCAGTGAATGTAGATTACAGCAAACTGAAGAAAGAAGGCCCAGAGTTCTAAATGAAATGTTTCACTATAAAGCTGCTTAGAATGAAGGTCTTCCAGAAGCCATCCGCACAATTTTCCACTTAACCATGAAATATTTCCCCTCTAAATGCATGAAATCATGTTGATGTATTGTGTTGGGGTTTACACTGATTAATAAATATTTGAAACTTGATACGTCTCACTATTTAATGCTGGAAAATGTGCTCTGAATTTTATAACTAGGGTATAAGAAATAAATACTAGAATTTAAAGAATTTCTTGAGTTTATATACGTGTGTATGATTTGAAAATAAGACTTTAAGTTGCTCAGTAAAACATTTTAATTTAGTGTATAGGCCATAACTTCACTAGAGCATAATTAACAACTGCAACTGGAAATTATACAAAGGTAGAATTGGGAAGAATATTTAAGCCTCTTTGGCATTGGCAAAATGGAAACTTCTGGATTTCTGTTGCTGGCTGATATCAAAGCTGTGCAATTATTAATGGTTTTTACCATGCATCCTTTTTGCTGGAGAGTTTCAAAGTTTTCAGTCACTGTGGTCTAGCTGGGGATTTTAGTTGGATCTGAGTCCATCACTGCTGGCCATGGAGCTAGTGGCCAAGAACAGTTCTTGGGAATTTCTGCTGAATCTTGGCAGGTTTTCAAAGGCCAGGAAGTATATTAGTAGTAATTTTAAGGTGGGAGAAATATGAGAGAGTTACCTTTTTCAAAATGGGCTGTGGACTTGGAATTCTGTTGAAGATAAATGTTAAAGTGTATATTGACGTTACTTGTTACATGCGTGGCTCAGACCTTTTAGCCAAGTCTGAAATTATCCAATGAGCAGAACATTTCAATGGTGGGTAATCAAGAATTAACCATATCCTAGATAATCAAGTTTTCATACAGGTGTGTGAGCCATTACACCAAAATTAAAATTTTGGATTTTAATATATACTTTGTTTAAAGTGTAGTAAGAGCACATTGTACGTGTCAAACTGAAGTAAATGTTTGAATTAACATGGATTATCTCAAATACTCATCCATTTCTTTTTAAAATTGAGAAGAACTAAGGTGTGGGTGAGTTAAATTACTCAAGTATGTTCTCTTAGACAAATGTGGATATTTGAACCCAGGTAGTCTTGAAGCTACAGTGGAGAGTGCATTTCAGTTATTTTAAGCTACTGTCTCTTGCATAATTTCAGCCTCTAGAGCATAGCTTCCCAACCTTGCCATTACTGACTTTCTAAGTCAGATAATTTCTGGTGGCCTGTCCTGTCATTTTAGCATATTTAGCAGCAACCATGTCCTGTACCACTACAGGCCAGTAGCATTCCTCTCTTCCCCAGATGTGAAAACCAAAAATGCCTCCAGATATTGCCAATTGTCCCCTGGTGGGCAAAATTGCCCCATCCTCACCCTGTTGATAACTACTCTATACACATTGTTACAAATCACCTCAAAGTTTAAGATAGTGTAAAGACACATGGTGGCCAAAGTATAGGTATGCAAATAACTGATAAAGATTTTATTTATTTTTATTTAAACACTAAAGTTCCAAATAAATGCTACATTACTAAAGGAATTAGTAGTAACATTTTCAAGTATTGAAGACAATTGTATGGATCCTTAAAGATCCTTAAACTTGAATAGCATCCCCTGTGTGTTCAGTATTCCTGGAATTACCCACCTAAGAATGAATGATAAATTTGGCATGAAATATAGTACAGTTTTGAAGAAACTAAATCCTATTACTGCTATTCAAAAAGCTACAATGGCAGTTAAGTAGATTGCCACTGAGGAATGCATCAGGTTTCAATGCTGCCAGGAAAGATAACTTGCTCTTTTTTTTTTCCTCCCTTAAATGCATTTGTTTAGAACTTTTAGTAGGCTTATTTAATCAGACAACAGAATGCTTTGTCAATTCCTATCTTAATGAGGTCACCAGGCAAAGATGCATTTAAATACAGATGTCTTGGGTTAGCATTTATGTGTATTTGGAAAGTTGCAGTTTTAAGACTCTACAAATGCTTCCCAGTAGGCACTTGAAAAAAAAAGAACCAAGCAAAAATTATACTGATTTTTACTTTCAAGCTTATTAACCTGCACTGATGAGGTTTTATCCTACTACTACACTAAAAATGCTTCTTTTAAGGTCATTAGTGCTTCTAAATTCGAGTTAATTATCAGTCTCTCTGATAATTGACACAGCTCCTCCTTGAAACACTTTCATCACGTAGTCTACCATACTGCCTGCTTATTTGTTTTTATTAAAAAATATATATTTATTGATTTTAGAGAGAAAGGGAGAGGGAGAGAAACATCCATGTGAGAAAGAAACATCGATTGGCTGCCTCCTGCACACCCCCTACTGGAGATTGGGCCCACCACCTGGGCATGTGCCCTGACCAGAAATTGAAGCAGTGAGCTTTCAGTTCTTGGGAACTGAAACGCTCAACCAACTAAGCCACTCAGGCTGGGCTGTTTTCTTTTGGTTTTGGGATTGTTGTTTTTACATCATTGTGCTTGTACTAAAACATCTCTTATCCTGGAATTTGAAGGCTACTTTCTTATTTCACAACATTTCAATCAAGATCAGTCTGAGTGAAGAAAGAAAATAGATACAAGCACAAATAAGAACAGATAGGTCCTCCTTTTATTAAAAAAAATAAAGTCCCCTTGCCCAAAACTATTCATTTCCTTTTGCTCCTTTTTTCCCCCTTTCCAGTTGTAAAAGCAATGCATACTCTCAACACAATTAAAATTATTCACAGAAGACACATATATATCCAGGGCCTGCTTTGTTTTAATAGTGTAGAGTATATGTTAGAATGCTATTCTATAACCACTTTCTCAAAAATGCTCAAATATTACATTTAGGAACCTTGTTATTTTAATAAATAACAGTTACTATTGAGTAAAACACCTTATATGGTTTTTTGTTTTGTTTTATTTGTCAATTAAAGTTATATTAGTTTTAGGTGTATAGAATAGTTGTTAGACACATATAATTTATAACGTGTTCCTCAAATTAGTTACGTTTGTAGTAAAAATAATTCTTAAATGCTTATCTTCTCTTAATAGAGAGCAATTACATGTCAATTCTGTTAATTTGAAATTAATTTGAAATTTAAGTTTCAATCAAGTAATAAAAATATACATATAAATTATATATACATTTACTACACTTGAAAATTTTTCCATTGTAGTACTTTTTCCGTTTCCTCTAGTGTGATTGGTAGACTTCATTTTTGGAGGAAATCTCCACTTTTCTTGGTTATGTAGAAGGTAAAGAAAAAAAAAAGAGAAAGGGTCATATTAGTATCAGGATGAAACTAAAGCATTCTATGAAACTAACTCATTCTGTAAGGCCAGCATTACCCTAATACCCAAACCAGACAAGACATTATAAGAAAACTATAGACCAGTATCTCTCATGAACATAGGTGCAAAAGTCCTCAACAAAATATTAGCAAAACAAATCCAACAATGTATATAAAATTATACTCTACAACCAAGTGGGATTTATTCAAGATATACAAGGCTGGATCAACAAACTAAAATTGAAAATTAATTGAAAATTAATTCACGTAGTCCATTACATCAACATGCTAAAAAAAGAAAGTAACAAGAAAAATCACATGATTATATCAATAGAGGCAGAAAAAGTATTTGACAAAACCCAATTCATGATAAAAACTCTAGGATAGAGGGAACTTCTTCAACTTGATAAAGTACATCTGTAAAAAACCTACAGCTAACATACTTGATGGAGAGAAACTCAAAACTTTCCTGTTAAAATTAGAATCAAGGAAAGAATGGCCTCTCTCTTCTTTTCAACATCATATTGGAAGTCCTAGCTAAAGCAGTAAGACAAGAAAAAGGAAAGAAAAAGTATGTAGACTGGGAAGGAGGAAATAAATTGTGTTCTCAGATAACATGATCACCTATGTAGAAAATGTGAAAGAATCAACTAAAAACAAGTCTGGAACTATTAAGCGACTATACAGCAAGGTTGCAGGATATAAGGTTAATATACAGAAATCAATCATTTTCCTGTATATCAACAATAAATAAATAGAATTTGAAATTAAAAACAATACCATTTACAATTCAATCCAAAAATAGAAATACTTAGGTACAAGTCTAACAAAATATGTATAAGATCTATATGAGAAAACCATAAACTTCAATGAAAGAAATTAAAAAAACTAAGTAAATGGAAAAATAGTTCATGTTCATATGTAGGAAATCTCAGTATTTTCAAGATGTGAATTCTTATCAACTTAATCTATAGATTCAATGCCATCTCAATTAAAATCTTAATGAATTATTTTGTGATTATTAACAAACTGATTCTAAAATTTATATGAAGAGGAAAAAGAGCCAGAAAAGCCAACACAATATTGAAGAAGAACAAAGTTGTAACACTAACACTACCCAACTTCAAGACTTCTTATAAAAAGTAATCAAGACAGTGTGGTACTGGCCAATGAACAAAGAAACAGATGAATGGAACAGAATAGAGAGCCCAGAAAAAAGCTTCAGCCACTTTAGAAAACAGCATGATGGATTTCTTATAAAACTAAACGTACACTCCTACTGTAGGATTCAGCAATTACACTTCTTGGTATTAACACAAAGGAGCTGAAAACTTGTGCCCACACAAAATTTTACATTTTTATGTGTTTATAGCAGCATTATTCATAATTGTCAGAACTTGGGAGCCAGCAAGATGTCTTTCAGTAGGTGAATGGATAAATAAACTGTGGTACATTCAGACAATGGAATACTATTCTGCACTAAAAAGAGATGAGCTATCGAGCCATGAAAAGACAGGGAGGAACCTTGAAGACATATTACTAAGTGAAAGAAGCCAACCTGAAAGGGCTTCATACTGTATGGTTCCTACTATATGACATTCTGGAAAAGGCAAAACAATGGAGACAGTAAAAAGCTCAGTGGTTGGGGCCGGGGTGGCAAAGGGTTGAGTAAGTAGAATATAGGGAATTTTTAAGGCAATGAAAATACTCTGTATGATACTATAATGATGGATACATGTCATTATACATTTGCCCAAACCCATAGAATGAACAACATCAAGAGTGAACCATAATAATAAACTATATGAACGTTGGATCATTATGATGTGTCAATGTAGATTCATCAGTTGTGACAAATGTACCACTCTGGTGGGGGATGTTGATAATAAGGAAGCTATGCATGCGTGGGAGCTGGGGGGTTATGTAAAATCTCTGTACCGTCCCCTCAGTTTTGCTGTGAACTTAAATCTTCTCTAAGAAAATAAAGTCATAATTTTTTTAAAAAAGAGAGGAAAAAAAGGTTAAAAATTTTTAGAATGTGAGTTCCAGACAATCTGCAATTCTTTTTTCCCTTGGACCTTTAATAACACATAATTTTAATATTTATGATGGCTACAAAAACTTTACGCATAAATCTTCTTCTCCATTTCTTTTCTTTTTTAAAAAAAAATATATCTTTATTGATTTCAGAGAGAGGAAGGGAGAGGGAGAGAGAGATAGAAACATCAATGATGAGAGAGTCATTGATCGGCTGCCTCCTGCATGCCCCCAACTGGGGATCGAGCCCACAACCCGGGCATGTGCCCTGACCTGGAATCGAATCCCCATGGCCTGGATCCTAGGTTGATGCTCAGCCGCTGAGCCACGCCTGGCCGGGCTGCTTCTCCATTTCCCATGTATTGAGTGCAGCACTGGAGTTTTTTACGTATCCATGAGAACAGGCCTATGTCTGTTTTGCTCCCCATTATATCTCCAGGGCGTGACAGTGTCTACAATTAATAGGCCCACAAGTATTCATGGATTCAATACTTAGAACATAATGTGATTGCAGAGGCTTTGATTTATAGACATTTTCTCAGTATAACTTAATTTATAGGTGGTAGCTGAATTTTGAATGGATATTTAGAATAAAAAACTCAAGTGCTTATACGTTATTATTAAAATGAAAATAAAATGCAGTGAAATGTTTTTCTTATAAACATTGAAGAGATCATATATAAAACAGCAATAAAATTGCTGTTGAAAACCCCTAATTAGTGACAATTGTTTACCATGTAGACACCTTATACAACATTTCTAGATGGAAGCTATTAATTTGAATTACTCAAGGAAAAAAATGTACATAGGCATTTGTAGTTTGTCATTATAATATGGTGATATACCCCCTCTTTTTTATTAGAATCCTACAGTGCCTGTCATGAGTAAATTTATAGATTTGTTTTTCATATTGAAGCAAAATTACTATGAGCATGAAATGTCCTCTTCTTTTAGTTTCCTTACTGCAGACAAAAAAGACCTAATGGATAATGAGAATAAATTACTCCGTGGAGAAATAACAACTAGATGCCTATTATTAATTTTTAGGTCCATAAACAAACAAGCAAATTAGATCATATTACTTGGTCAGTATTGGTACAAAAATAATTTTAATTCTAGTTTTAAACTTGACTTTCAAATAAGTATAATTTTGGGGTTCAAATAAATGTTTTCAGGAGAAGAAAATGAGTATGGTATTTGCTGTGATGTCAATATATACACATGATCAAAGATCTTAAACAGCTGCAAGAAATACAGTGCTATTTATTTATTAGAATTCAGCGAGAATTAGTTCACTGGAAAGAAAACAGGAAGACATTTGGGCTAATTTATATTGCTTCTTAAGTGTACAAACCTAATAAAATACTGTGTTAGGAAAGAAATGCTTGGAAAGCAAAGGACATGGAGAACCATTAAATAATCAGACTGCTAGGGATAAAATATAAAGCTTCAGGAATTAAGAGGATTAATTTTCCTCTTGCTTCTATAACGGATGGGGGGGAGGGGGAGAAGGGAGCTCTTGTTTAAAATGCACAAGGCTAGCCTGGCTGGTGTGGCTCAGTGGATTGAGAGTCCTCCCATGCACCAGGAGGTGCACCAGTTTGATTCCTGGTCAGGGCATTTGCCCTGGTTTCGGGCTTGATCCCCAGTAGGGGATATGCAGGGGCAGCTGATCACGGTTTCTATCTCTCTCTCTTCCTCTCCCTTCCTCTCTCTCTCAAATCAATAAAAACGTATTTTAAAAGAATTTACTAAGTTTAACAAAAAAATGTGCAAGGCTATTTACATGGCTCATCTCACTTTTATCCTTATGTCAGTCCTATTGGGCTGCCTTTATTTTACTCATCTTCATATAGGAAAAACATAGTGCAAAGAGGCTGGTTGAATAAGCGACTCCAAGTCACACTACTATCTTCAAAGAGTAGGTATTTGAATTCAAATCTACATGGCTCGAAAGTTCATTCTCTTTCCACTATACCATGCCTGCTGTCAGGCAAGATTTTCTCTACTTGCAACTATGCTTGTCAGGGCACCTCATGAAAGATGTCAATAATTTTGAGTCCTAAAGCCATTTACAAAATGATCTGGCTTTACAAATCTGCAAACCTGGTGGGACTGACTTAACCATACCGTAAATGTAGCTAGCTCCTTTCATTGCCTTTGGGTTATTTTTATTCCTGTTTTAACAGATGAAGAATCTGGAGTATTGAGGTTAAGTAGATTACCTCTGGTTACACAGAACACAAATTGCTGAAATGGGATTTGAGACAAGGCAGGGTAACTCCAGAGCACACATGCTTAACCACTATGCTCAAATGTCAGGCTTCACAGAGAAGGAACCACATAACCCTTCCTCTTTACCACAGGTTTCATTACCTCCTGGTGATTTATACTGCTCCTGGACAGGGATAAGGGGTTGGGTGAGGAGGGCAGTACAGAGGGAAAGGAACTCAAATGCAGTTCTTTTTTTTAAATATATGTAGCCTGGCCTGGCGTGGCTCAGCGGTTGAACATCGACCTAGGATCCAGGCGATTGGGGTTCGATTTCCGGTCAGGGCACATGCCCGGGTTGTGGGCTCGATCAATGACTGTCTCATCATTGATGTTTCTATCTCTCTCTCTCCCTCTCCCTTCCTCTCTCTGAAATCAATAAAAACATTAAAATATATATACATATTTTTATTTTATTTTTTATTTTTTTATTTTTTAAATATATCTTTATTGATTTCAGAGAGAGGAAGGGAGAGGGAGAGAGAGAGATAGAAACATCAATGATGAGACAGTCATTGATCAGCTGCCTCCTGCATGCCCCCTGCTGGGGATCGAGCCGGCAACCTGGGCATGTGCCCTGACCAGGGATCTCCTGGATCACATAGGTCGATGCTCAACCACTGAGCCACGCCGACGGGGAGATTATATATATACATTTTTTTAATCCTCACCCGCGGATACTTTTCCATTGCTTTTCAGAAAGAGTGGAAGGGAGAGAGAGAGAGAGAGAAACATTGATGTGAGAGAGACACACCAGGGATCTAGCCTGCAACCGAGGCATGTGTCCTTGACCAGAATCAAACCCAGCACCCTTTAGTCTGAGAGCCGACACTCTAACCACTGACCCAAACCAGCTAGGGCTCAAATGCAGTTCTTTTATATTTTTTATTTTTATTGATTTCAGGGAGAGAAAGGGAGAGGGAGAGAAAGATAGAAACATCAATGATGAGAGAGTCATTGATCAGCTGCCTCCTGCACCCTTGGACTGGGGATTGAGCCCGCAACCCGGGCATGTGCCCTGACCAGGAATCGAACCTCCATCTCCTGGGTCATAGGTCGATGCTTAACGACAGAGCCACACTGGCCTGGCTCAAATGCAGTTCTTTAATAATTAACTCTGGTGACTGTTTCATGGCTTATACTTGCCCTTGGTGTATGTTGTGGGAAGCAGGAAAACAAAGAGTATATTTGGGTAGTGATAAATAGGAATATAAGGTACAAGGTTTATAGCATAGTGTATGTAAGCTGGTAGTAAGAGATAAGGCTGAAAATGTGTGTTCAGGACAGACCAAGAAAGGAAGAAAAGATAGATAGTTGAAGAGGAGCATTTATGATTGACATAATCAGAGGTTTGCTTTTGGGATATTAATCTGGTGTAGTTGTATAGGAGAGAGGAGACACCAGAATCAGAAATTTTAACAAAAGGCTATTTAAATATAATTTACACTACATGTATTTATAGGGAAATATTAATTGTTAAAGTAGTTAAATCCCCATATCTTAGTCAGTTTGGGCTGCCATAACAAAATACCATAGACTTCCCTGGGTGAGTGACTCAGTTGGTTGGAGCATCATCTTGTACACCAAAAGGTTGAGGGAGGGCTCCATTCCAGGTCAGGGCACATAACTAGGTTGTGGGTTTGATGCCCTGTCGAGGTGTGTATGGGAGGCAATCAATCGATGTTTCTCTTTCACATAGAGGTTTCTCTCTCTCTCCCTGCTCCTCTAAAACATGAATGGAAACATATCCTCAGGTGAGGATTTAAAAAAAGTACTGTAGACTGGGTGACTTAATTAACAAAAGTTTATTTTCTCACAGTTCTAGAGGCTGGACATTTGAGATTAATGGGCCTGTGTGGTTCAGTTCACTCTGCACCCCAAGCTAATGAAGACCTTATTTCACCGGCTACTCTTCTGATCATTACAAATCTGAGTCATTCTCCTTCTCTCAAGCAAAGTGGTCACTTCCTAATTTGCATCTAGATGTGGAATTAACCTCATTGTTGAGATTGAGTCCTCGGTGATACATGGTAGTTTCTACACTGGGTAGTGATGCGTAATAATTTCTAAGTTAGTTCTTGATATAGTTCCTCTTGAGCCAGCGACCTAAGAACTACAAAGATGAGCTATCTGCATCCCACATACTCAATATATAGTCACAGGACAGGGATGAGAGAACCAGAAAACACATTCTCATTCAAAAAGAGGAAGAACAGAACACACAGCAGTCTCTGGTCCATTAAAATTCTGAAATCTCTCTATGATATTAAGGGCTCCCTGACCTAGAGGTAGGGAATATTTCTTGATTGGGTCAATTCTACTTTCGGGAGGAGCTGCCCAGTACATTGCTGTCTATGGCTCCCAGGTCTTCCCTTTTGAAGATGATTCCATTATTCCTATCTGTCTCACATAGAATGGACATTAGAGAATATGCCCTCCTTGGAGGCTGAGTAGCTTCCTGTCCAAGGAAAGTTGGAGGCTAAGGGTTGTTCTAAGTCTCAAATGGTCACGGATATTTCTAGCCTAGGCTCCTGATTTATATGGCAGCAAAATGCTCTTGTAAACTTAATCGGCATTTAATTTAATTTCACTTACTTTTATGTGCCAATGATATGACCATCATTCTTTTCTAGACATACTTAGATTTACTATATACCTTTTCTTTTTCAATCCCATCTGCTGCTTCTCCTATTACTCTCACCCCCATGTTAACTCTCGCCATTCTCTCTTGGTATTTCAACTTAGAGTGCCTTGGATTTATCAGACTTTGGTGGCAGAGTGCACCTTTGTTTTATTTTCCCTGGGTAATGTGAACAATTGAAAGCATGTACTGAGTGCCAGTTCAATGTATTCACAAACCTTATGTTTGGTTTCTTCCAAAAGGCTGAATTTTATTCATTCTTTCTTGCTCAAAAGTCTTCTCTGTTTTATCTTTTACTATTTGGATTTTCAGTAACCTCTTTCAACCCACTGTTACTAATTCTCTTCTTGAGCTTCTTGTTTTCTTGTAACACTTCATGGAATGTAGACAACCCCAATCAAAACAAGCAACTAAACTTCTCTTTCCAACCTTTCCCTCAGGGCCACAAGTTCATTAGGTAGATAATCTTCCATCTAAATGATTTCACCTGGCAGGTCTAGCAAATGTTTTGCCATTGGCATAGTTTTGGAAAACCATATTTTCAGCCTCTGAAAAGGGTTTTCTCATCAACTGTGGCTTGAACCCAATACTACATTCATTAGGTTTTGTTGTTATGGCAGCACCTGACTGGTAAGCACTAATTTCTGCATTTTTCAGGATAGGCCAGATTATGATGTAGAACCAAAAACTCAAATCTCAGTGGTTTACTAAACCAAAGTTTTTCTTTCATGCTACATGCTTAGTATGGGTTGAGTGAAATGTTCTGTTCTTAATAGTCATTATGGAATCAAGTCTTGTGGACGATTCATCTAAACACTTTTTTCCAAAATCTTTCCCAGGTTTAGCACTGAAAACCCTGCTTCCCATGAACCCCTATTAGTCTCAGTCAAGCCAGAACAATTTGCTTTGGATCTTAAATCTGGAAGTCCAGTGTCCCAGGAACCTCCTCAGTTCTGGGAAATTGGGATAGTTGGTCACCCCACACAATCACTGCAGCAGTGGGAAGGAAATGTTACACTTAAGGTACCAACTCAGTGATGACACCCACCACTTCTTTTCATTGGCCAATGCAAGCCCAATGGCATTGTCTAAAATCAAAGTGGGCAGAGAAGAACAACTGACCAAGTGCCTATAAGGCAGAGAGTCAGAAATATTTAGTGAACAGCACAAAGGGCTACCACACTAGTTCTTTGCCCAGGAAAAAGACAAAATGCTTTGTTAAGCAGCTGGTCAGACCCTAGCAAGCAAAAGAAATTATGGTGGCTTAATATACTAAAACATATGAAAAATTGCTCAAATAAAATAAATATAAAAATGATAAAAGCAGAGCTTTAAAAGGAGATCCAGAAAATAAATCAGATCTAAAGGGTGATAGGATCTGCCTTTGAACTATAAATTTAGTAACAAATGCATTCTTGGTTCTAGTTAGTATATATGCATGTGCATATGACAGTGGAAATAATACATGTAGAATTTTAAGATCAGCTACTCTCTGATAATAAAATTTTGCAATGAATGCAAATTAGCCACCTGTAGGAATTGCTCTTTCTGAGCTCAGCAAATGTTACTAGGGTACAGGTTCAGAATAGTATTCAATCATTCATCTATTAACTTATTCAACACAATAAATGGAGTGACAAACATGATAGGCACTAAAGATATAGACTTATAATGCCCCTTTTCTTATTGGGAAAAACAGGTAAGCAGGTAAATATGTTAGTTGTAGTTTGTGAGCGGGAATGAACAAGATGATAAGATGGAAAACAAACAGAGGGGGCAAAGGAGAGTTGGGAGGAATTCTAAGTCAAGTCTTAAGGGGAGTTGTCTGTCAGAAAGTCGTATAGTTGGAGTGTGAAGGGTAGGAATAGCTTTACAACCACAAGTGTTAGCAAGTGCAAAGACATTGAGGCTTGAAAGAAGAGCCAAATGAAGCCGAAATGGCTAGAGTGTAGCCATGGGGAAATTGGTACAAAGAGACGTGGGAGAGGAGGCAGGAGCCAGGGAGTTTGGAGTTTATTCTGGTAATTGAAAAGAAAAAAAAAAAAAAATTATATATATATATATATATATATATATATATATATATATATATATATATATCTTTATTGATTTCAGAGAGAGGAAGAGAGAGGGAGAGAGGGAGATAGAAACATCAGTGATGAGAAAGAGTCATTGATCGGCTGCCTCCTGCAGGCCCCTGATTGGGGATCGAGCCTGCAACCCAGGCATGTGCCCTGACTGGGAATTGAACTGCGATCCCCTGGTTCCTTGGTGGATGCTCAACCACTGAGCCATGCCTGGCCAGGCTAGAAATATTTTTATTCAGTAAGTGATAAAATCTTTTTTGTTTTACAAAGAACAATCAGATAGCTCTTTGGAGAATGGATGGAAGAGTGAAGGCAAGGAGCCTAGTTAGGACCACTTTTAGCCATCTTGGTGAGACATAATTGCTCTTTGCATTAGGGTAGTGGCAATGGAGTTGGAGACAAGAGAATGGATTTTAGATATAATGTAGAAGCAGCAGCAGTAGGACTTGGTCATGTAATAGGAGAGAAGGATCATGAGTGACTCTAGGTTTTGGCGTGAGCCACTTGAGTGGATGTACTCTTTAATGACCTATGGAAAACTTGGGAAGAAATAAGATCTGCGGGAAAATCAAGATTCCTGCTTGGGGAGATAGTCTGATATGCTCGTAGGACAGCCAATTGGTTGTATTAAGTAAGCACGTGGATATGTGTGGGCCTGGAGGCCTGGAGAAAAGCTGGACGGGAGATACACATTTCTGAGTCATCAGCATATTGATGGTATTTAAAGGTAGGGGAGTGGTTAAGAACATATAGGGAGCCCGGCCGGGCTGGCTCAGCGGTTGAGCGTCGACCTAGGATCCAGGAGATAGAGGTTCGATTCCCAGTCAGGGCACATGCCCGGGTTGCGGGCTGCAGCTGATCAGTGACTTTCTCATCATTGATGTTTCTATCTCTCTCTCTCCCTCTCCTTTCCTCTCTCTGAAGTCAATAAAGATATATTTAAAAAAAAAAGAACATATAGGGAGATGGTGTACATACAGAAGCGAAGAAGGTTCTGGACAGATCTAGTGGAACTTGAACATTTAGGGATTTTGTAGAGGGCGGAGCAGGAAAGGAGACTGAGAAGATGCGGCTCAGAGAGACATAACGTAGTATAATGGACATCAAGTGAGGAGACTGTTTCAAGAAGTGGTGGTGGTGGTTCACTGAGCTGTTGCTGCTGAAAAGTTCAGTAAGAAAAGGAAAGAAAATAGCCAGCCAATCTGGCAACATGCAGACCGCAACAAGAGCAATCCCTATGGAATGGGCTGAGGAATGAGTGGGAGAGGGGGAAACGGAGACAGCGAGTGTAGATAAAGATCTCCAGGCATAAACTAATCTTGTTAAATATAAACAGCTGTAATGTAATTGAATTGCAGCTCAATATACCAGAATAAATAGAAAATTCACCAGTTTATAATTATATTACTTATCTCTAGATAGAAATTAATTAAATGAAGGTGATCGTGAGTGTAGAACCTAGAAAGGGGAGACCAAAGTCCAGGAATCTAGTAGATAGTCCAACAGGTTCAAAGGGAGTGTGACGATGAACCTAGAGAGAAGAACTGTTGTCATGACCACAGAGCTAACTTTGACCAAGAGCTAGGATTCTTCAGATTTTATTATTGTCGGAACAAAATGTCCTCAAAGCTGTCTATCATTCTGCACTTTGATTTGTGCCTACTCACTAATGATTCAGTGCCCCAAAGTAACTTGGTACCAGAGAGAGAGGAAGGAAAAACAGGCATTTTCTTTTTTTAATCTTCACCCAAAGATATTTTTTCCAATGCTTTTCAGAGAGAATAGAAGGGAGAGAGAGAGGGAGGGAGAGGGGGCGTGAAACATTGATTGGTTGCCTCCCTCATGTGTCCCAACTGGGGCTGGGGACTGAGCTTGCAACCAAGATACGTGCCCTCATCCAGAATGGAACCCAGGAGCCTTCGGTCTGAAGGCAGGCGCTCTAACCACTGAGCCAAACCTGCTAGGGCTCATTGTGGTTTTAAGATTTATATCTCCTTTGACTAATGATGTCTAGCATCTTTTTATGTGCTTTATTGGCCACTTATTTGTATACCTTCCTAGGAGAATTATCTCTTCGTATCTTTACCCATTCTTTAAATATTAAGTTGTAAGAATTCTTTATATATTCAAGATGAGTTTCTTATCAGATATATGATTTACAAATATTTTCTCCCACTGTGCGGCTGTCTTTTCACTTTTTTTATTGCGTCCTTTGAAGCACAACATTTAAAAAAATTTTGATGACGTCAAATTTATCTATTTTTTAATTTTGCTCACGATTTTAGTGTTATGCCTAAGAATTCCTTGCTAGATTTTATGTTTTCTATGAGTTTTATAGTTTTAGCTCTTGCATTTAGTTAGGTCTTTGATCCATTTTTGAGTTAAGTTTTGTATCTGTTGTAAAGTAAGGGCGTTTTGATCACCTCCTATTGACCCAGTTGGTGAGAGAGATATCACCTAACCCTACATAGTACAAGGTGACTGAAAACATGATGTCTAACACAGGGCAGAGGAAATAAAATGCGAGTCTACTAATCAACCATCCAGGCACAGAGGAAGGCAGAGCCTGTCATATATGGCCACATGAGGCAGCACTTAGGAGTAGCAGGAAAAAGCAGACGCTGTGGAAGTCAGATGTTTATATATGTGTATATATATGGCATGTATAAGTTGATATATATATATATATATATAGCATATGTAAGTTGATCTTATCTTTACTATAAACTGCTTCTCTAAAAAGGACTAGACTCTAGAAGATAATTAAGATGCAGCTGAATAAACATTCCATTGAGCCTGTGAGATGTAGCTGCTAAGGTATTTACCCACCATCCTTAAACATCATCAGTCAATGTAAGCTTTCCTGCCGTTAGCTGGGTTTGGCATAAGTCAGGAGACATGAAACTCAAGACCAGCCCTGAATTGGAATTGGAAATATCTTGTTACTTAATTTTTAATTTAATTTAATTAATTTGTTTGTTTTTTAGGGGGGTGTGTGGGTGGGTGGGTGGACCTGCTACCTAACTTTATAGTTACGTGAATTAGGAACAATTGGGACTAACTTTATAAAATCAGATTCAGTATGAGACTAGGGATATATTATAAAACCATGTTAACCCAAAAAGAGAAAGGAGCAGCCCATGTAACATTTGCTTTGTTTTTTATTATTTTAACATTTTAATGAGATTTGAATACAGATATATACAAATCACATAATTAATTTACATTATTAAATTATTTTGTATTTTATTAAATTAATGTTTATGTCTGATACTTTATATAGGATGAAAATTCCACTATACTTCCTATGTAAATTAGTCCAAAAGCATTTGGTTGTTACCTTCAGCTATAAACAGTTTTGAGAAATTCAAGCTGATTTGGGAAATCATTTAATCAGTGAGAGACAAAATGTGTGCAAATGAAAATGAAATGTCATATTTTACAAATCAATTTCAAGCTGAAATAATATAATTTCTATGTACAATTTGAGCTTCCCATAAATATTAACAATGCAAATTCAAAGCCACATTTTTATATTTATATCACACTATGATATCATTTTCAAGGCATATATTAATGTGAGTTACAGAAAAATGAGACTCAAGTTGTAAAAGTTTACCGGAATGAAACTTAGAAGAAAATAACCCACAAGATTGTATATTTTCCTTCAATTAGGTTTGTTGTATATTGGTGATGCTGGAGTGAATTGCTGTCTTTCTGACCCTAAGACTCATATTCTTATGCTATAATATTCCTGCTGTCTCCTATAATATTCTCATATTAATTTAATCACATTCTGGAGAACTATATGACTAATAAAGAAAATCAGGATGAACTCATGGATTTTATTTTATTCAGTAGGTTATCATTTTAGTATTATTGTTTAATTTGATGCTCAAATTTTTCCAGATGTGGTCAGTGGGGGCCTTTTCAAGCTGACACTTCTGTCATTTTGGAAAAACCACGTCTTTGATCACTTCCTTTCTCTTGGGCATAGCAAATGCTTCAGGCCTATTTTGTAATTCCTCTGCTCAGCCCTGGAATCAGCCACTTTCAAGGACCCCTGGATCTGTTAAGTGGAGAATGGCATTGGATATTTGGAAACTAAGATCTCAGTGCTAGGATCGCTTGTTGCTAATAGGGTATTGCTGCTCCCAGATCCCTTTAGTGGACAGAGCTGGGGTTATATGTATGTATATATGTACATATACATATATTTATACACATATTCACTTCTATATCTATATAGTCTGAAATCACGAGTTAACATTAATCTCCAGCTCCAATCTAGCACCACAGGGTTCATTCTATTTTTCTCCCTTTCCACATTTATAACTCCCTTCTCCCCCAGTGAGAAACACGGGCTGCCATTATTTTTTAGCATATTTACGTATTAAATCCTCTCTGAACAGAACAAATCTCCTGCTGCTGCCACCAGCTCCCTTCCTCCACATGACTGAATTTTTCACTCTCGACCTACTTTATCCTGTTAGACTTTGATATCCTGCTCCAAGCTTCCTCTCTCGGTACCTTCTGCACTGATGGCCTCCTCACCTCATGGATTTCTACACAATGCACAGGCCTGCTGCCCCCAAACCTAATCTGCAGGAAGTCTAACTTCCTGGGCTTTGGGGCTAATTATTTAGGAAGGCAGGAAGAATACAGGCTTGCAATTTTCAATAGAGAGGTCATTGAAAACATCTTGGTAAGCAGATTAGATTTGAGGGAGGATCTGCAGTTGGTGAGGAGTGGGTCATGTGGATTTTTGGAGAAGAGTATTCCAGATGGAGGGAGTAGGATGTGCAAAAGCCCTGAGGCACAGAGGTGCGCTGTGAGTAAAAAATCAGGAAGGCTACCATCATCGGAGCACAGTGAGAAAGGGAGAAAGTAGTAGACGAGGTCAGAGAGGTCCGTAGGCCAGATTCTGCAAGGCCTTTAAACCATTGTACAGTCTTGGCTTTTCTCTAAGTCAGTTAGGGCACTATAAGAGGACTCTGAGCAGTGAAGTGATGTAATTTGACTTTTGTTTTAAAAGGATCATACTAGTTCCCGTGTTGAGAATAGACTGTGTATATGTGTGTGTAGTGGTGAGCGGAGGAAGAGGGAAGTTGAAAGCAAGGAGAACAGTTAAAATACTGTTGGAATAATCAGAATGAAATTAGAGCAGTGGCACCCATTATATGTCAATTTTTTTAGGTTGTATTTACATGATGCTGAAAACAACACATGGAAAAATTCAATTCGGTAAAACTATGACTTCATTGTTTCAAATTCTGCCATGCTACTAATGGCTGCTAGAGGGCAGCAGAGGCCAGGGACTGGCAAGAAAAGCAACAGCTTGAACAGGCTGAAGAGGCTCTGCCCAGGCCTGGGGAGCCATCTGTTCAGGGTTGAGACAGAAGATTGGGTTCAAGAAGTCTGCAATAAAGGCCTCTTTAGTATCTTGAGAGGCCAGCAAAATAAAGGAGCAACAAGAGTGCTAACAGGCTTCGGCGCTTGCCCTGGCCGGTTTATCTCAGTGGTTAGAGCCTCGGGGACCCAGGGTTCCATTCCAGCCAAGGGCAGGCTCGGTTGCAGGCTCTGGCCCCGGCGGGGGTCGAGTGCAGGAGGCAACACATTCATCTTCCTCTCTCTCCTTCCCTCTCTTTCTCTCTCTCTTTCCCTTCCATTCTCTCTAAAAAGCAATGGAAAAAAGATCCTCGCGTGAGGATTAAAAACACACACACACAAATCCCCACACAGAAAGGCTTAGGTGCGTAACAGGCACTTACCTTAAACCTTTTGGAGGATTGAAACAAACAAGTTTAAGCCAAAAACCACGCGTTACCAGGTTATCTATTTGGAGGAGAGGGTAGAATTAAAGTCATGGTAAAGTTTGAAATGCACGTATTGGGGAAGCAAGACATCTGTCTCTACCTGAACCAGGGATGTCGGAGGTCTATGACAAGGTGGCTCTAACTTCATCTGAGCAAACTGCCCACTGGGAGAGGCCACATGTGAGGGCAACAAGTAAACCAGTGTTAGGCCACGGGAGAGGTAACATGTTAGTAAGGCAATATCTAACTTCTCTAGAAGAAAGAACATGGGGCAGGCGTCCTGAGCGCTGGATTTAAAGTGTAGCCACCAACTAGTTACATAGCTGTGAGCGAGTCACTTACCTTTGTTGGGCTTATGGTTTCTCATGGACAGATTGTGGGGGGAGGGTTTGGACTAGATGAATTCTAAGATACCGAAGATATCTGAAATTCTAGGGCTAGAGCAATTGGTGATTCGTTTAATCAAAACCGTGCCTCATACTGTGTAGCTAGACTGTCTAGCATCAGTTTTTCCTTTCCTTGGTCTTTACCAGTTGCCTAATGTAGCTAGCCAGAGAGCGCTCCTCCGATCCTCCTATTTCTCGTTTGTACTTAGAGAAGCACAAGAAAGAAGCAAGGCTTCCCAGGGTCCTCTGATCCGCTTTTAAATAAACTGCTGTGTATCTTTGTGAAATCTTTAAAGAAATTGTAAAAGAATGCACAAAAACTCATCACTGACGTTCACACTCTTCAGATGTTGACGCTTCGAGTCATAAGATTAGGAAGATTTTAAAGGATCTTTGGGGGTATTTTAGATTTTTCTAATCAGAGCTTCTTTTTTGAATTCTAAAGTACTATTAGATAATGGTAAAAATATTGTCAAAATGGTTATCATTTCCTTTTCCCTGTCACTGTACGGTTACAAACAATTTTGTTTCTTTCAAATTTCTTTAAAATTTTTTTGTAACCCTGTTTTAAATTGGGAGTTACTGCTGTTTGAATTTTATACCTTTATGGAAAAATTTAGTAAGTAGATAAATCTAAGGAGGCTGTTTATAGTTATTAGACTATAAGCATTTTTGAAAACCTACTCTCTTGCAAGTAGACAAAGAAGAAAGTAAAATGTAGACATTTTAAATTTTCAAGCAACTTCGCCCAGCCGGGCGTGGCTGAGCGGTTGAGCATTGACCCCCTTCCTTTCCTCTCTGAAATAAAAAAAGATATGTCTAAAAAAATAAAATAAATAAAATAAAATGATGTTTTAAAAATAAATAAACAAATAAATAAATTTTCAAGCAACTTTAAAGCCGCTTGGAAATAAAATCTGATCTGCTTTTCATCTAATTTTATGCAAAAATTCAGAAGTATTAAAAATGATGCATAAATATTAAAAATTGATTTTTAAAGTGGGAATGTATCATCAACATTGTCTGGTACACTGCCAAGAACTCTTTTAATTATTTTTTTCTCTATTGATTCAATATTTTGAAATACTTTGTCTAATTTTCCCCAGCAAAAGCATTCCTTAAATTATAATTAGATTTTTATTTCAAATTAATCAGAAACGCATATAACTGCTGATCTCTTTAGCATGAGTTCAGCAGTGACGCCATCCTGAGATGATGAATTTCAACCAAATATAAAAATCCTAGTGTTTAGTGCAGACTCACTATGAGCACACACATGAATTCTATTATAGTTTTGAAATATTGAAAAGAGCTCCAGGACTCCTATGGACCCTGGTGACCTACTGCTTTTCCCTACCTCTTTCAATTTGCAGATAAGTAACTCAGTCAGTTGTCTAAAGTCACAATGATACAAGTCCAGTGTTCTATCTACAATGCTGGGCGCTCCCTTTTCTTTAGGGTTAATCATTGCAGCTTATGGTAATGAATGAAGTTAAGTTCATACTTATCACAAAAAATGAATCTAGAAATTTGAGTTGGTTGTTCTTTTGTTTTTTCTCAGATGGCGCTGAACTGAACAAGTCTAACTTTAGGAGGCATCTCAGGTAGCAGATTCAAGGAACAAATTCTGGATATTTCCTGGAAAATAAGTTCCAAGGTCATATCCTTTATGTTGTTTTCTTTACAAAATCCTCAAGAATGAGAATTCAGAGATTATTTTGTCTTAGCAGCATGACTGTCATTTCATTACTTAAACTTTGTTAGGCACTAATTTATTTGCAAAACAGAAAATCTTTAATTTCTGACTCCACAGATGCCAAATGATAACACTGTGTGTGCATGTGTGCGTGTTTGCTAATTACACAGGCAGCCTTCCCATCCTCACCCCTAAACATGTTACACAGGTACAGTTTTCTAGAGGTGAGGAAGAAGACTATTGTGAGTACTCCTGAAATACTAAAGTATAGGTTACCTACTCCTACTCATGGAATTAGCTCCTGCATATACATGGGCAGAACTCTCTCTTGCCATTCCCTACCGTGATGCTTGGAAGTCCTGTATCGACCTTTTTAAAAAAAAAATCAAAATATGCAAATATATCATCTTGGAGAACTAACATAGTGATTTGTTATCAGCCTAACCAAGTCAACATGAATTATTTTGTTAACTAGGTTAACTAAAGAGAGTAGGAATGAGAAATAGGAAAAATCAAGTTTGTCAGAGTGGTGAGATGAAGGACAGTGGAACTTGGAATGCTCCACTGGCCTGCAGGGAGCCAGGGTTCTACTCAGAAGGCACCAGGAACCTGGAGTTGGAGTCAAAGAATAAATGAATTTTGTCCTCTGAATGGTTTTGTTTAGGTTAGTTCTATACATAGTATTTGTGTTCTGAGGTAAACCAAGCCTTTAAGAACATATCTGGAAGTGCCTGCTTCTAACACTGGTCTAGTCTTGGAACCCTGACTGCTAGACCTTGCTTTTAATATTGCAGTTATCACAAGAGTAAAACAAACATTTAATTTTATGTTTTAAAAAGATAAACAACTAAAAATTGCTTTTGTCTTACACATGAAAAAATTCATTATATTTGTATTTTATGTTTGTCTCCAGAGAATAGTTAAAGGAGGGTATCTTTAAAAACAAAGTAAAAAAATTTGACTGAAAACAGAACTCTTCAATGGCAACTAGTAAAAAAGTCTAAAAACAACCCCCCCCCCCCAGCTCTTTGAACTTGGTGGGAACAGAACATTGGAGGGCTTTATAGAATCCTGTAGCTCATATAGCATAGTTGGTTAGTGGCAAAATCTGGCCTAGAGACAAGTGTCCTGCTCCTCTTTAGATGCTCAATTCACAGGGCAGGGCCTCCTGAGGAACTGAAAATAAACCTGAATTTAAAATGTTTTTAATTTCTCTGTTTATAATAGGTATCACTTTTTCATTCAAGTCTTATCATGAGCCAGGCATTAACATGCATCAGCTGTAATCGTTGCAAGGTGGTGATAGCTAACACTGAGAGGTAGAACAGCACAGAGGTTAGGTTCTGACTGGTTCTGAGTCACATAGAGTGATACATGGTACCTATCTGGATTCAAATTCCACACTTGTCACTTAATCACTGCGTGGCCTCAGTTTCTTCATCTATCAGATCTAGGTAAGTAGTACCTATCTCATAGTGTTGCTGTAAGCAAGAAAGATGAGAGCAGCGCTGAGGACCAGGAGCTTGCCTGGCTCTATCAGCTAGGACTTGGTGTTGCTAGAAGCAGGCTTGACCCTGGCAGCTAGATTGTGGTATTTGCCTGCTGAACATACACAGGTTCATAGAACATTGATGGCAGACAAGGCCACTCTGTGATTGTGCTGGATCAAGGCAAAAGATGGGACTACTCTATAATCCTCTATAATCGTGTCTGAACACAGACAAAACCAAGAACAGTGTCCAAACCACAAAAATAAAAAATGACCAAGTGTCCCCCTGTCCTGGCTAGAGTGAATGACTGTAACTTTATCAATTACAAATCTAGCTTTACTCTAGTCATCCTGCCTTCTAGATAAGAATTACTAAGATAGCAATTACAGAATCACCTTCACTTTCTTACAGTATCAAATACACAGTAATGTTCTCCTTCCTCTGACTCTCCCTAAATCACCTAACTCAAGCCTGAATCCCAGTCCTTTCTAACACCCACTTGCTGAGATGCCCCATAGTTCTCCATGATGTGTGTGTGGTCTCGTTCATTGTAACAACTAGATAAACCTAACCTTGGTTGACCGAAGGTGTGCTCAGCTAAAGGGCATCAACATGAGGACTGAATGCATTAATCCATGTAAAACACTTAGAATAGTGCCTGATATCTAGCAAGTGCTCAATGAATATTATCGATATAGTGTTTTATGGTTTTGTTGATGGTGATATGGAAACTCACAGAGGACTCGTAGCTGGGAGGTGGTAGTGCTGAAATTCCAATTCAGGTCTACTGTGCTCCAGAGCCCATGTTTTCCCTACACCATACTACTATGCTTTGATTCATCGCCACTGTCCCCCCATCATTCCTGTTAGGAGGTGCCTTTATTGGCCCGCTAGGATTCTAATATTGTCTTGATCTATGCTTAAGTGAGAATTCTTTTTCCTTTAAATGGCATTAAAATTCAACCTTTAATTTTTTTTCATTTATGTAGAGGCTTGTTAGGTGAAAGACCTTCAGACTTTTTTTTACTACAACTTTAGTCTTTTGATCTTGGTAAAATTCTCTTTAATTCTTTAAAGTCTCATTGACTGAAAAGACTGGTAAAGAATGTTGACTTAGATTTTTGGCAAGATAAGGTAGTTGGAAGGGATGAATGGCAACAGTCCAAAGCCAGCCCCAAGGTAGAGAAGTCTGAGGATGGGAGCCCAAATACAGGCCTCAGTCAAACCATCCAGCCCACTGCTAATGTGATAAGGGAATATTGGAAAACCTTAAGGAAAGACCACACTGACAGCCAAAGCATGCTTGACCTCCAGAGCCAAAGGTAAGAGAGAGATTGGTAGTAAATTAGACTATGGATGTAAGTGTCTTTTGCATCCACTCACTTTCTAGTTTATCTGTCATTGGAATTTGTGTGTGTTGTGGGGTGGGTGGAGTGAGGTCTCCTGCATATATTTGCTTTAGGTTAAAACTTCTGATTGAGTTTTTCCAAAACTGTGTTTCTGGGAGTACTGGCATTCTAGGAGATATTAATATCTATGAAAGAGAATTTGAGGGTTAATTTTTAAAATTGTTCCAGCTGTATCTACTTCTTGTGGATTCACAAAGGAATATTAACAGCAATTCAAAGTTCTGAAAAATTCAGTAGAATATCTGTTTACCCTCTTAAGCCAGGCACTTCCCAAATTCATTGGAATTTAAGACTTTTTCCTAGACCATATCATCGTCATCATCATCATAGCTAACACTTATGGAGTGTAACCATACACTAGACACTGTTCTAAGTTCTTTTCATGTATTAACTCATTGCCGCAACAGTTTTATTACCGCTAGGGAGTCTGAGGCACAGAGCAGTTAAGTAACCTATTTAAGGTGACACAGCTAGTAAATCAGTACAGAATATTCCTTTAACCACTAAAGTCTTAGGAGAAAAAGTAGGAAGTTCTCTTTTAACTTAAGGAGGTAACAAAGAGAAAAGAACTAGACTTATTCAAGGATTTTGTCAGCATTTATTGAGAAACTAATACAAACAAATGCTATTCAAGGTACTGGAGATACAGCATTGAGTAAGGCAGACAAGATCAGATAAGCACACAAAGATACAAAACAAACAGACACCCAGGTAGTGATAAATGCTACCACGAAAAACCCCCCCACACATGAACAAACGGTGATCTGATAGAGTATGGATTAAGAGTAGCTGAATTATTCTTAAAAATTAATTGCAATGCCTTATCAAATAACTTAATGTGACTAAAGCAGAATAATCAGTTTAATCGCTGCCTTTAAATATTAGTCTTACTGATACACTGGTAATGTGTTCTTCCTCATTGGAAAGGTCATCAATTTGGCTTTTTAAAATATTCTTAGAGCAGTGTTCCTCAGATGGGATCAATGAATACTAGGTCCTGTGAATTTTAATAGCTGTATATGTGTGAAAATATTTTTGTGGTGAAAGAAGTGAAACAAGTTTCTTTACTACACCAATTACCCAGAGACTCCAATATACCAATTTTTTTAGAGAAATCTAGTGTATAATATTCTAAACTTATTTGACCATAAACTTCTCTTGTGGGTACTTTTCATGGGAGTAACATTCTGCACTTTGGAGTGCACTGCTTCGGAAATCTCTTCTCTCTTCTTTTGTGTGTGTGCACTGCACATTTGTGGTGCTACTGCATTGTGATAATTAGCTTACTTAAAATAAATTTTGATCTTTTGCATTGAATTAGAATAATTATTAAATTCTACTTTGTTAGAGTTCTGAAAATCCAAGTTTCAATTGTAAGAGAAATAATATTTCATACGACAGTACTATTCTTTAATGTTCTGAAATCTTGCTAATTTTGTTTGGTGGCATTTTGGTTAGTGGGTAGAAGATTGGACTGGAAATTAGATAATCGGATTTCTCCCCCCCTTGGCTCTTTGCTTTATTATTGTGAGTCAGCTTTTCTTGATAAACCTGTGCAACTCTTGGGATCTAGTGGGCACTATGTGTTATGTGCTGTTTCTCTGTCAATAAGTAAAAGAAATTGTACAGCTTTCTTTGTCATCTCACATGAGCATAACAAAAAGATAAAGTTTTCCGTGAATGTACAGTGAAAAATAACTTTTCCTCTTGCCCATATTCCTAATTCCCAAAGGCAAAAATTGTTACCAGTCCCTTGTATATTCTTCTAGAGATATTATATTATTATTATATGTATAGCCTAGAGATATTATATATAATATATACTGTATCACATATACATAATAATATACATACATATCACATTTCCATATATACTATGATAATAATATACACATTATAATAACAATATTTTATTATAAAATTATATTTTATTATATTATAAAATTAGTATAATATTTTAATAATATTATAACATAATATTTGCACTCACATACACATAGAACATTTCCTTTTTTGAGCAAAAGTGTTACATATAATAGCACACTGTTCTACCCCCACTTATTCACTTTGCAGTTCATTTTGGGAATGATTTCAAATCAGTTAGAAGAGATCAGCATCATTAACAAAAGGAAAAAAAAAGAAACAAAAACTCCTGCAGGGTATTCCACTATAGAATTGTTAAATTTATCTAACTATATTCCACTGTATGGAATACTATAATTTATTTAGTCTCCATTTCATAAATGTTTGTGTGATTTTAAAACCATTACCTAAAATAAAATAACCCCTTAAATATTTTCTTGTGACTGGAAGAATTTGCCTTGATATTTTTATTTTAAAAACTTTATGGTTTCTAAATTGACTTTTGACAATTTGAAAAGATTTTTCACATGTTATGGTTTGGTATAAAAAAGTTTGAAGACTTTCAGAGCACAGAAATTTTAAAAGTTGTACTAAAAACAGAAGGCTATAAAAATCTGATTTCCTTTATAAAAATTCTAATTTTGACTTTTGCTGATGTTGTAAGTTTTCATATTCATTACATCCTAATATTAACTACATACAGGGTGTCCCCCAAAGTGTATACACACTTTGAATAATTATAAAGGCTGTGTTTATTAAAATACATTTCATTTCCAAAATGTAATAAAATCAACAGTTAAAGTGTATATACAATTTTTGGGAACCCTGTATTTGCACCAAGATATTACATTTTAATAAAACTTTTAAGGTCTTAATTTTTGAATTTTAGACGTAGGATCCACAGTACATTGAACATTTGGTTGACTTCTTCCTATATAAACAAGTCATGAATAATATAAATGAGTTTAGATTGGATCAGATACAATGAGGGCCGAAGAGTGATGGTTGATGCAAACTAGAGGGGTGATTAGTATTGTTCTTGCTGCATGATGAATTACACTACATCATGTGTAGAACAATGGCTTGTCCTTCAGGATATCAAAGACTTTTTAGCAAAGAACATAATGGGAAATATATAGTCCTTTATCATTTTGCAAAAAGTGAGAGTTACAATAACAATTTTGAGAATTCTTCTCAAGTCTCAAAGAACATCATGGTGGCAGCACTGATGAGAATGTATGCACCTTGTCCTTGGTAATGGGCACAGTGTATTTTACTGTTCTTTTACTCTGCAGTGCTGCCTGTGATGACTGGTAAGCTGTTTTGATCTCTGGGTACTTTAGCTTAAAGTGGACCAGGAACTCTGCTACCCTTGGGGGTGTTAGTAGAATTCTAATGATTCTGTTTGATCTACCATGTTAAACACAAATGAAATAAATCAAGAGAAATACACATAGTGAGTATATCAAAGAGTTATTTCTACTTCTGGGCATAGCAGTTGCTAAGCAACCTGTGTCAGGCTTCATGGTCATCTGTTAGGAAGGACACAAAGTCAATGCTCGCTCGAGACACGTAAGATCGTAAATGAAAAAAACCATTTTGTTGGATTCAAGAAGAAGCGTCTTGGCTGAATGTATAATGGTTGCAGGATGCGAAGTGTCTATTTGCAGCTGTGTTTAAAAGAGCAATGAAATTGGCACAAAAAAAACCTCCCCAAAATCCTACATTCAATGCAAGCAGGTTGGGAAAATAAGTTAAATTTTGTATGAATTGTTCCCACTTTCCAGGGTCTACCTTCAGAACACTGTGGCTATCTGTGGGATGTAATGGCCTTAACAGGCTGTGCTGCTAACCTTGCAACAACAGGGTAGTCCACAGTGCACCTTTGGGACTTGGCGTTTCATTGATAATAATAAAATCACTCACAGTGTTCTTTCACATTATTTTTCAATGCCACATTTCCAGATATGAAGTCTGTAACTTAGAAAAGAATTTTTTCAAAGAAAAGAGGTATGGGATAAGTTTCAGGCTGTCCGAGGCACAAAGTGTGGAGGAATTATGTCTTTTGCTTTGCAGAACCTATATGCTCAGTATCTAAAAAGAACTGATGATTTTTCTTCCTTATTTTTTTCTGGATAGATTTTTTTTTTTCTGATATTAGACTGTTGCTTGGCTGGTCAAAGCATTTCCTTGTGCTGTGTTCCACAGAGTCATGCTTAACTGCAAGGTACCACTGGCCTTAGGCAAAGTTTTCTTTAACTCATCTGAGTCCAGTTCCTTAAATGTAAAACAGGACTATAAACAATCATCTCATGAAATTATGATTATTTAATGACCATATATGTATACACGCACACACACACGCACACACACGCACACACACACACACAATGCCTAGTGGATTATTTAGTAATAATTATTACTACTTATGGCTTAGACTATTATATTAAGACACTGCATTCCAAGTAGGACTGTTGCATTTTGTCTCCTAAAGGCATAAAAAATTTTAATGTGAAACTACATTAATTTCATGTTTCCGCTGCAGATTTTTTTTGATAAAATTAATCACATTTAATTAGGATTTAATTAATTATTACATAGAAGTGTAAAATATATTACACCTGTGTTTGAAGTATAGATGGCAGCCCATTTTCTTTTTGTTTTTGCAGGAAGTATAAAGTACCTGAAGTTGGTCAGTAAAGGAGTGTTTCTTTCCGTATTAATTATAATATCTTTAGCATATTGATGATACAAAAAAATCTGTCCCACAGACTCATAGATTCTCCTTTGAATTTGCAGCCAGCTTTTTCTTTTTTTTGTTTTGTTTTATCCTTGGGTGGGGATATTTTTTTCATTCATTAGTTTGAAAAAGAAAGAGGGGGAGAGAGAGAGAGAGAGAGAGAAAGAGAAAGAGAGAGAGAGAGAGAGAGAGAGAGAGAGAGAGAGAGAGAGAGAGAGAGAGAGAGAAAGAAAGAAAGAAAGAAAGAAAGAAAGAAAGGAGAAAGAAAGAAAGAGAAGGAAGGAAGGAAGGAAGGAAGGAAGGAAGGAAGGAAGGAAGGAAGGAAGGAAGGAAGGAAGGAAGGAAGGAAAGGAAGAAAGAAAGAAAGAAAGAAAGAAAGAAAGAAAGAAAGAAAGAAAGAAAGAAAGAAAGAAAGAAAGAAAGAAAGAAAGAAAGATCGACGATGTGAACAAGACACATCGATTGGTTGCCTCCTGCACCCGCCTGACCAGGGCCAGGGATAGAACCTGCAACCCAGGTAAGAGCCCTTGACCAGAAATCACACCTGAGGCCCTTCGGTGCACCGGCAGATGCTCTAACCACCAAGTCACTCCGGCTAGGGCAAGGCCGGCCTTTTCTTTTTGGAGAACTTCTGCGTTTAATTTTGCGGGTCTGTTGAAATCTATTAACATTTTTCACCATGGTGGGTGCAGTGATGCTCTGAAGTCAGCGGAGAAGAGCAGTGTGATGATGAGGTGAAAGACCCAGGATCCACGCTTAGGGAATCACGACCCCTCTCTTTAGGCCCAGTCAGGCCGAGGCATTCCCTCTGTGGCCGTAGTGCACTTGTTAATTGATTCAGTGACTATTTTTTTGCATGGCTGCTCCGTGCTAGGCACTGTGGTAGATGCTGGGGCTAGAGTCATGAACAAATTTGAAGTGAACTCTGCCCTCCTGGAGCCGTGGGGGAAACAGTATAGTTCTAAGTGTGTTGAAGGAAATCAGCAGGGCGCAGAGATAGAGGATTTTGCTGCTGGGTTGGGTGACTAAGTTGAGAGGGTGGCCAGGAAGGGTCTCCGAGCGGGTGTCATGTAGACTGACACCATTCAGAACAGTTACTCCCTGGACCTTCAGCGTGGGTACATACCTCCACCCCAGCTGCTGTGCCTATCCATGACCTTTCTTTGTCTCCAGGACTCATGGGTTTGAATAAAATAGCATGGTCTTTCATCTCCTTTTCTCTTATGAAGGCATTCAGCTTTTATCTTTGTTTTCGGAGACAGGTGTTTCATTTTACTGATAGATGCTCTGTCATTCTTTAGCAAGACAGTGCTTCTTTCATTTTATGAGGATGGTTTTCTTCTACAATTTCATTTCAGCCCATGCTTTTTCCCCCCATATAAATGACGAGCTCTTTAAAAATAAACTAACCTGTTGGTACAGATTAGGGAGGAGCTGTAATCCACAATTTAGAATGGACTTGTTCCATTTTGCAGGTTTGTTTTCTGTATCTTGATTTGAATTTCTCATAAAGAATTGCTTAGAAAGGGATTTAGGAGGTCATTTATGTAGTACTAATCACTGCGTTTTCGTAGAATTTTAACTCTTTTAAATTATCACGTTATATATATTTAGAGAGAAGCCTGGTTTAACAGCAGGAATAAAAGCATCCTCGCACTGGCAGCAGTGTATTCAATTTGGTTACCTTTCAAAACACCCATGAGCTGTAACAGCAGGAGCATATTAATCTACACAATTTAAACGTTAATAGACTAGTAATCATGTTTATACGTTTATATTATTAAGCCTAAAGTGCACAAATTCTATTTTAATACAAATCAATGTCTACATGTCTGTCTATTTGGATGAGTGGGAGTTTTCAAAATTTATAATTAGCACCTAACAACTGCTAGAAAGGTATTATGAGAAAGGAAGGCAAACAATGAAAAACATAAAAGAGAATGTCACATTATAATAACATCTGTAACCCATGTTTTATCTTCATTGTGAGCAGCTTCTAAAACTTACCGAGGAAGTATACAAATGCGAATCAGTTGTGTACATAAAATAACTGGTTAAAATTAATTTTTTCCTGAGGTTTTTTTATTGTCCACCTTTAATTAAAAAACAATGGAAAAGTAAGCTACTTTAGAGTAAAGTTTTCTATTTGTAAAGATTAGAAATAAGCATAATCATAAAGCATAAAATAAGGATTCAGTTGTGTTGAAGAATGATGAAACCATTTTTCAGACTGTATATACATTTTCATAAATAATTTTTTCAGACTATATATTTTTTTCTAAATCATACATATATTATCTTTATAAATATACATACATTATTTTTCAGCCTCTAGCTCCACATGTGTATACACACACACAATACCCATAAATACTTTGACACAAACATTTGGGACTAAACATGAAAATAATTTCATTTAATTTACAGAATGGTGTTTTAAAGAATTTTCTAAACACTTAGGGGAATTTTTGTGGTTGAACTAGTGTTTTGCTACGGTATTAAGACTTGGACTTACAGCAATAATTTAATTCCACTTGATTAAAGTGCAGTGTTTATCTCTGACTGACTAATAAGATTACGAAATATTGATAAGTTCAACTTGACCCTCTTAGTGATCCAAGTCAATTACTCCAGATATATTTCTTTGTAGTCATTTTCTTAATGGCCTTACTGACGTACCCTCATTTTTTGGAGAATAGCCCCACTTTTACTCAAATGACTCACTATGCCTCTGTTTCATGAATTCATAAAAAAAACACTCCTGCCCTCTTTTAGAGTATTTAGACTGAGGACAAAGCTCCAGTGTGGCTTGGCCTTCATCTCTTAAATATAATACATCGGGTGAGTGCGTGGGAGAAGGTCTGGCCTGGATAACTGCTCTCTTTTCATCATAATTCTTCTGCGTCTGAACTTTGGAGTCCTGCTCTATAAAATCAGGCTCCAAGTCCAAACTGGAGGAAACATAAAGAATATTTGCTTTCCCCCCTCTATTCTTCCCAGTTTCAAACTAATGAAAAATACCAGAATATAAGTTTATGCCATCCTCATTTTTGAAGTCAAAGTAGGAGTTAACAGGGCATAATTCACCAACTATTTTATTTAAATATTTATTTCCTAGTGTGGATTTCCATGTTTCCTTTCTCAACTCGAAGAGGAAGTGTCTCTCTATATACTTTGCTTATAGAGAATTTTCTATTTGCCTTCTTACCTGCAGCTTCCCATCCTATGGCAGTTGTCAGCAGCAGCAGTCCAGGCACCCTGAGTAGCACTTGAGCAGCTTCCTGGGCAAATGAGCATTTAATCACTTTTCACACCCTTTTTACTCTCAAGGGAACCAAAAGGATTAGGGGGAAGGGTGGGGGATTTTCCTTTGCTGCAGTTGCCACTAGGATTCATGGAAATTTGAGTAATAACTATTATTGAAAAAAAATTGCTTTGGCCACCTTAGATATTTTTAAAAAAATCATGGCAAAGGAGTAAGGAGTGATAATGGAAGTATATTTGATTAACAAAATTTAAGGTAATATGTTACTACCACTGTTACTGTATTCTTCCAGATGTTCTTTATAAATATGTAAGCAAATATAAATGTTTTTTATTTTTATCCTTTAAAGAAATCATGTTAAATCATTATTTGATACATTATGTATTTTAAATGTTTTCTTAAAACACACACACACACACAGCATGTATATATTTGAATACCAGATTAATTTTTGATTGGTAACAAAATAATTCTCTATGGTTCAAAATGTAAAAAAAAAAACATAAAATCCTAAAATTTCTTTTTTCATGTATAAATATGTAATTATGAGCATGTAATTTTTTAAGTGCTTGGTGATTTGGTGGGTATATTAACAGCTATAAACCTTTATTTTTCTCCCTAAGCTTATGATCTAATTCTAGGAAGGAGGGATACCTGCTTTTATTTTATTTTATTTATTTATTTTTTAAATTTCTATTTATTTTATATCTAATTTAGTGCTTTCAGAGAGAGGAAAGGAGAGGGAGAGAGAGAGATAGAAACATCAATGATGAGAGAGTCATTGATCGAGCCCACAACCTGGGCATGTGCCCTGACCGGGAATCGAACCCCGATTGCCTGGATGCCAGGTCGACGCTCAACCGCTGAGCCACGCCCGGCCGGGAGGGATACATGCTTTTAAAAAGCTAACACTCATGGTGACACATAACTTTCAAATGTATGTAGAAGACATAATTGTCTGTGAAACTCATTCTTGTCATTTGTCACTAAACTTTTTTTCATAAAAAATTACTTTATTCAGGGCTAGGCAGAGAGGGACAAAAGGGGGAGTGGGGGACATCTGTAATACTGTCTACAGTAAATAAAAACTTACTTTTTATTATTTTTTTATTAAAGGATTTAAACAATTCAAAATTATAGAAAAGGAAGTAATAAAAGTGATCTCTGATCTCACTATCCCCAAAGAATCATCATTTTAAGTGAACATTATTCCATGATCTTTCTATGTGTGTACACCAATAGGGGCTAGAAAAAAGCTTTGAAATACTTCTCAGGGAACAGGGGTCATGCTGTACGGGATCTTTTAGGAACAAAATATATTAGACTTATTTTTATTTGAATTTAGAGGTAGCAAATGAAAATGAGGTGAAATGAAAGGAACTGCTGAAACTCAAATGTTTTGAATTTTTATTTCTTAAGAGATTCTTTTAAGATTCAATGAAATGATTATGGAAATCATTAAGAGTTTGGAGCCTTTTTTCAAACATCTTCAATTTATGATGGTGTTGATTGACCACATGATGGGCATTAGTGTTCTCACGTCTCCTTTTACTTTTCTTCTTTAATCTCCTGGTGTTTGTTAATAAGATTATTATTTTCATACTGTCAAGGTTTATAGCATTTACATTCTATTCTGTAATCTGCACGATTTTCTTTGTACTTAAGTGAAGACAGCACTTGTTGATTTTACATTGTTTTGCCATTCCTGAGTTCTTTATTTTCATTCATCCTATGAAAGTAGTTTTAAATTTTGATATGTTTTTTTAAAAGCAGTTTTTGAAGAAAGGCTCATAGGTTCTGTGGTCCCCCAATTCTTTCATGTGTCAGAATGACTGCCTGTTGGTTTTACACTTGACTAATCTCATGGTTGCATGTTGGGTCACTAGCTTTCCTTTGGAATTCTGTAGACATTGCTCCTATGCTTACGGCCTGAAATATTATGTGTAGAAATCTAAGACCAATCTGATTGGTTTGTTATTCTTATAGGCTTTTTTTTTTTTCTTAAGACATCTACCTGAAGAATTCTTTCCTTAATTCTTTTTTTTTTAATCCTCACCTGAGGATATTTTTTTCCATTTATTTTCAGAGACAGTGTAGGGGGTGGGAAACATCCTTGTGAAAGAGACACGTCAGTTGGTTGCCTCCTGCTCACACCTGGACCAGGGCTGGGGGTAGAGTCTGCAGCTGAGGTGCCTGCCCTTGGTCGGAATCAAACCCAGGACCCTTCAGTCCGAGGGCTGATGCTCTAACCATTGAGCAAACTATGTAGGATTCTTTCTTTAATTCTTGAAGTTCAATAACTTAACTAGGATGTGTCTTAATATTTAGCATTTTGCATGCTTTTCCCCCCTGAAATCTAATATGCTTTTTAAAAATCTGAAACGTAATCCTCATTTATTTATGGAAAGTTTATTCCTACTTCAAGGATATCACTTAACTTTATTTTGGATCATCCTCTGTCCTTCATATTATTTGCTTTTATTACTTCATGATTTTCTCAAGCTTTTTCTCTATGTTAATAGTATGATTGTTAGCTATATGTATTCTGTTTCTTACAGTTTCTGATTTAGTTGTTATCTTTATTATGTTGCTTTGACCCTTAATTTATTTCCTTACGCTTGTAACCTCTGTTTCTTTCTCTTTGTTTCTTCCTCTCTCAACTTTTCTCTGTCTCAGGGGATTTTCTGTGTCAACTTATCTAGGCTATGGTATCCAGTTGTTTGATCAAACCCAAATTTAGATGTTGCTGTGAAAGTATTTTTTGAACGTGATTAACGTTTAAATCAGTAGATCTTGAGTAAAGTAGATTACCCTCCATGATGTGGGTGGGATTCATCCAATTGCTGAAAATCTTTAAGAGTAAAAAATACCAAGATCCCCAGAAGAAGGAAATTTACATCCAGGCTACCTGCAGACTCAAGACTGCATCCTCAACTTCTGCTGGAATTTCTAGCCTGCTGGCCTGGCCTGCAAATTTCAGAATTGTCAACTTCCACGATCAGATGAGCCAATTCCTTAGAATAAATCCCCCCCATATATATACACCCACACATATATATATATATGTATATATACACACATATATCTCTCTATCTCTAATCTCACCTACATCTATATCTGTGCTCCTTGATTATGCTTACTGCCCCTTTTGTCTTTCCCTAGCCCCTGGAAACCACCATTCCACTCATTGATTTCATGAATTTGACCATTTTAAATACCCCCTAAAGAGGAGTCATGCAGTATTTGCCCTTCTGCGACTGGCTTTTTTTCACTTAGCATAATGCCCTCAAGACGATTAGGTAGGACACATTATCATGTGAACAAGTCCTTAATTACATTAGAGATGCAAATGTTTTTTTGAGATTATACTTTTGTAAACAAGATGATGCTTTCATATATTGCAGAATTTTATTTTTTATTTTGAAGGTTGAATAATAATCCATTGTATGTATATAGCACATTTTCTTTATTTGTTCACCTCTGTTCTCATTTCTGAGGTTTTGTTAAACATCCTGCACTAGGGTTCCCTGAAACTAATTGGAATATGTCCTGTTCTTACTGAGGGAACAGGGTAATGGATCATGACCTGTGTTGCCCTGGAGGCTTTGCTTCCATCAGAGCTTCTTCCCTTCATTGTCCATTTCCCAAACTTTACTTGTTTCTTCCCTGTAGCTCTTTCCACTTCTTCCCATCGGAACATCACTCAGTTCATTTTCCCCAGAACTGGGGGTATTCAGAGAGTACATTTGGCTTCTGAGGGAGAGGGCTGAGTGAGGGGCAGGGTGTCTCATGATAAAATACCTCCCACTCTGCTCTCTTCCCCCTCTGGGCCGCCACTTTTTTAGCTTCCTGGCATTGTATTACTTAGTTGCTACTGGTGAATTTTTCCTGGGTTTTGTTATTTTTATTTCATTGGCTTGGATATTGGGCGAGAAAATTTTGTGCAGCAGTTTTATTCTACCGTCTTAGCTCAGAAGTCCCCAAAGTTTTTTTATTAACCAGAAAAAATATTTCTATTCATTGTGCAGATATGAAAATTTCAAAGAGACGATTAGGTAGGACACATTATCATGTGAACAAGTCCTTAATTACATTAGAGATGCAAATGTTTTTTTGAGATTATACTTTTGTAAACAAGATGATCTTGTTATAATGGAGGATTTGTGATAACTGAAATGTGAAGGAGTCTCAGAGGAAAAATTAGGGAAACTGAATATGTGAACTATTTATTGCCTGAGTTGGTAGTGTGCATAAAATCCAATGAATAACAAAGTTTGTGTGCGAAATCACAACACAGCGCACACTATAGCACAGTCTCATTCTCTTCTTTTAAATATCTAGATTACTTTTTCATTTCTTGTAAGTGAACTGAAGAAACGTCTCAGGCTGACACACTTCGGAATGTTTTAAATCTCTAACAATCAAAAACATACTTGGCAGAGAACTAATTTCACACCTCAGGCATCAAAACCCAGGGTCTGTATTCATTGTTTATTTTACATAATGTAAAGCAGCATGAAGCATGATATATTATTCAATGGATGAATGGGAATTTTAGAAAATAGGGAATTATTTTACATTTACACCTGGTAGATGAAATTTTATATGTTGGAAGTTGTCCTGATATATCAAACATGATGTTTTTTTCAATCAATCAAATTTTTTGTCACTAGCATACATTAAATAATAAAAGATTTCAGTGATTATTGTTTGATTATATTTTCCTGGAACATAATGGTAATTTATGAATTATCAATGTTAGTACCTAATAAGCCAGACTTGTTTTAAATATGTTATATTAAAGTTAGAGATCACCGTAAAGTCTAGGTTAATAAAATTGGCCAGGTGGCGGTGGTGATACTGTAGAGAAGTGAATGATTAGAGAGATATTTAGGAGGCAAACTGATAAGACTTGGTGATGTGCTGGATATTGGAAATGAGGAAGAGGGCAGTTTCAAGATGTCCTACTGCTAGAAGAACAACTAGAAGTCTGGTACAGTCGCTCTGAGAAAAATGACAGAAGGCCCAGCTTGAGTTCTAGTTTTGGACTTTCAACATTTGAAGCACTTTTGAGATGTGTCAGTGGAGATGTTGATTGTTAAATTAGATACACTGTGTTTATGCTGTTTATATTGTGTTATTATTTAGTATTTCTCTTGAGACTGTGAACTCTTGCAGGCTAGAATACATGTTATGTCACTCAAAGTTTTATTTTCAGGCAGCAGATGCTAACTCCAATTAAGCAACAAATGAGTTTATTGAAAAGATATTGAGTACCTCCCAGGCTTAATATTAAGCTGGAATACTAGGCATGAGAAAAATGTTTCTAGGAAAAAATTCCCAAATCCCACATCAGAAATGGTCAATGAGGAAACCATGGTAGACCATCAGGCACTGTACCTGTACTGATGCCTCTTTAGTGCTGACACCTCAACTTACCACAGCTGCTACCATGTGCCATTTGTGTGCGTTGACCTCACAGCCTCCCTTCCAGGTACTGCATCTGTAGGCAGGGTGGATGAATCAGGGGTAGACAGGGCTGCGTTTGATTACCAGAACCTCACTTGCCAGAGTATTCTCTATCTGTAAGAATGACTGGAAATGTGAGTGTCTAACATTTTCAGTTCCTGTGAGGAAACAAGCTTTTTCCTTTCCACCAAGATAATAAAGTGGGAATCCTGAGCACAAAATATAAAGAGATTTAGATTCTGGACAGCTAACCCAATTGGAGGATTTCCACAACATATATCATCTTCATATTCTTAGCACTTCATGTAGCAGCAGTAGCACATATGTAATAACAAATAATTCATTTTGGTTGAAATTGTTTTAACAGTGACTTAGAGTAACTCCAATAATATTTTTCATCATTTTCATCATTGAGATAGCCTTTCTATTACCAGATTATTATGTATTACTTTAATTTGTTTTTATAAACTAATCGCACTGTCGTATTCCATACTTGCCATTATAATTTTTTTTTAGAAAAATATGTATTTTTTTCAAAACAACAATGGCCTTACATTTATTACTTGAGGGAGGTAAAGCACATTTCAGTGCCCCAAATATTTTAGACATTTTACTTAAAGAAAACATTTTCTTTCCATTTCTCCTTTTCTACCTGTGCCTTATGATGCTAAAGAAATAAATAATATTTGACATTTCCTATTGTTCCATGGCATGTGTTTGCCCTAGAACTTATTTCACATTCCATCAGTCCCATTCAGATTGATGGAATGCGATCATTTAGTGCTTCTCTGGCCTTCTTCCTTTTTATGTTTGGACCCCTAAGTTTTAGGTTTCCCCCCAAAAATTTGAAGAATATTTTTGAAAAATCCTGCATTGTCTTTATAAGCTGTAATAGATGAGCAACAAAGATTCTAACTGAATCTTGTTTAATGGTAGTGATGATTAATGAAATGCTTCCTTATTAACTTGAGAAGAACAATCTTACTAAATCATTTCTTCCCCAGACATGCAAATTAGACAATTTTACTTGCCTATTCCCATTTTATCTCTCAAAGTTCTGGTGTGAAAAGAAGCCTTTTGCTTTTTCCCTCCCATTAATGTCGCAGTTTTCCTTGATGTCAGCGTCTTGAAGTTTTTTCTTCCTGTGATAGCAAGACCTGTTGTTAGACAGGGCAAGTTGTATTATAATGCTAATTACCTCTCCTTTCAAACCCAACTCTCCTGGTGCGTTATAGTGTGTCGGTTATGCTAGAACCGTCTGTGTGAGAATGCTTCTCCCTGTGTGGTTTCAGGTTAGCATTGGCGGAAAAAGGACTTTATGAAAGATCTGGGAGGCAGAAGTGAAACAGTAATCATTTTCCTAGAAGGGCGACGTGGTTAGATGCAGTGACAGATGCAGATGTGCAGGCAGGTGTCACAGGTTCCACTCCTTCTTGCTCTGCATCCTGCTTTTATTTCTGGCTGTTGATCCTGTTGACTTACAGTGGTTCCTGGCCCACTCCTGGACTCTCTCTAGTGGACTCACTTCCATAGCCCTCTCCATGAGCTGCCCTTTCGCAGCCCCATTTCAGGGGTTGAATGTGCTTCTCGGATTGCCGGGCTGGTTACTCTCACGCGGATCCTCTGACTTCCTTCTTGGGCCTCCACTTGCCCAGCCGTTTCTCTAATTGTGCTGGATCCAGCTCCTGTAATAAATCTCAGCCCATAACTCACGGTGGGTCTGTTTCCTTGTTGAACCCTGATGGGTTCAGTTCTTCACGCTGAAACTTGTTCTGGTAACTTTTCCTTTGCTACTTTTTTGTCATGAATTTCTATGATTTTTTTTTTTTTTTTGCTTGCAAATTTAAGACATCTCTTGATCTAAATAAATTTGATTTCTATTATTGGCAAAAAGTCTAAATTAATTTTCTTCAAGTTATTCGGTGTTCTAATTCTAGTGCATTCTGAGCATCATTGAAACTATAATCATACTTTAACTGCTATTGTTAAAGTTCATTATGTGAATGACCTTGTATAAGGTCATGTGAGGTTGTACTACCAGATAAGTAGTAATCAGCTAATCTCAATCTCATCTGAACTGTATAAAATATATTTTTGTATGGCGCCCTTATTGGAGGTATAGCTGAGCCCTTAACACATGTAAGCAATGTATCAGAATATGGGTTGATTAATTTGCTTTATGCTTTTTTAGATCATGGGTGATGAATCTGAGGTGTGGTTTTGTTTCATATTTATTCTTAATGGAGGATGAGGTATATGTTACTTATTTGAGAATGCAGATATTATGTGCTTAATAAACTGAATTTTCTCACTTAATTCTTAAAACAAATGTTTGCTAGGTTTAATGTTTTATAACTATCAGAGTCTAAGGGATTAGAAATCCAAGGCACAGGGGAAATAAATAATTTATACAAGATCACAGAGAGAATAAGTGGCAGAAATGGGTTCTGGGCTAAGGTTGTTGGACTCAAGTGCTTGTAACACCTTCACAGTGCAGCCTCCCAGCTTCCTGCCCAGCATAATATGTTGAGAAGAGAGTGGCCATTGAAGTTGGAAAAGCCTGGAGTAAAATATCAGCCCTATGGCTTGCTAATTGTCTGCACTTAGCAATTTAAGCTCATTTGTCTACAATTTATTAATTTGAAAAAGTGAGATAATTACACATCCCAAGGTAGTCATGAGAATGTTAATAAATGATAAAGCACATTATAATGGGTAGTGATTAATATATTCTCCAGATATACAGGGTGTCCCCAAAAAATGTATGCGCACTTTAACAGCTGATAGTTCAATTTTGAAAATGAAATGTATTTTAATAAACTCTGCCTTTATAATTATTCAAAGTGTCTGTAAACATTTTTGGGGGACACCCTATATGTGAATTTTCTATATACTGTCCTTAGTAATATAAGAGTGCTTAAAAAAAAAAGACTTATTATGTGACTGGGGAGTTGGGCGCATTATCCATTTCTAGATTGAAGAAATATTGCTTAACTTAGAAATGAAAAAGTTCAAGTAGTAAATAATGAATAGTGATGTGAAATAATGATATTTATAAGAGTAAATATTGGGCACCTCCTAAATATCTGATATAGACAAACGTTAAATCAACTTTCTTACGTATTTTTAAGGAGTTGTTATGTAGCCATTAAAATATTTATGAAGAATTTATAATAACATGGGAAAATGTTGAAATATCAGTGGAAAAGTAAGACACAGAATACTACGTATAAAATACATTTAAAAATTGGAAGGAAACTTTAAAATATTAATAGTAGTGGGCCTACAAGTGAAATTTTTTTCTTTGTTTTATTTTCCTGTGGTTTCCAGATTTTCTCTGTTAACCTTTGAAATAAATGATGAGCTTTATTTGAGAAGTTGTGAACTGCTGTTGAGAATGGTACTCTGCTGCTTATCCATGGGTGTGAATCCCACAATGGAATGATAGAGAAGGTAATAAATTGCTTTTTATTTTACTGGCAAAGCTAAAGAGGTACTTGAGCAAACTTCTTTTCTTAAACGGCTGGCATACATTTTCTTTCCTCTTTCTCTGTTTCCCGCAATTATTGCTAGATGTAAAGGTGTTGGCACCAGTAGAGCATTTCATTTTCTGCAGAGGAGTGCATGCAATATTTATATATTACATCTCATTACTCTGAAATCAGTTTATGATAAAGGGAGCCAGAACTCTTCCACGGGGCTGCTTCTCTTTGTTTAAAGAGGCATCTTTTCATTGGAGTGTAGTAATGGCCATAGTACTTTAGCAAATAGCTATAAAACATGAAAATGTCCTCCTTTCTTGTATTAATCCATCAGGAAGCTTTCAGGGGCCCTTCTTGTCTAAAATATTCATAGGCAGCAAAATGTCCTGAATGCCCTACAGAATTTGTGCAGAGCCAGGCGGATGATTGATAGTGAAGTTCTGTTCTGAGTCACTCACAGTATGTAATTCTATTTGTCTTGCCAAATATGGGATAGCAGGCAACTCACAAAAGGTAAAGGTAAGAGACACCATATTTTCTTACATTTAAAAAAGAACTTGGTGTCTCCACTTCACTGTAATCCACTGAATGTAGCAGATTTTTATTAAAGAAAAGACAGGTGAGCTATTTGTAGAGTGGTATAAACTTTTATTAAGCAGATATTATTGTTATATTGCACATTTCTTTTTGGTATATATTTGAACTACATGGGCAAGTCTTAAGTAAAGGGTGTTAAATGTTGTCTAATTAAAGAAAACTGGTCAGGGTGCCTCATACAAGCAAGGTATACGGTAGACGTTCAATACATTCCTTAATTAATAAAAGTCAGTTTCATTCTTCCAGTATCTTTGACATTAGTGTTTTAAAGGTATTTATTATTCAATTTTCCATTGAATCCATGTTAAAGCTGAAATTCTGTTCAGGTTAATCTCATGAAGTCAGGTAATGCAATAGATAAGCAACAGATGATATTGCAACTGCTAGTTAGATTTAGCACCTTGGAACATTCTTATTTCTTGAAGGCATAGTCTATCATTTACACTTGTACACACGTCTCTGAGTTTTGGCTGAGTCAAGACCTTGGAATTAGGTCTGGATGACTTACTTTTAGTTTACATGCTTCAGTATATAAACTATTATTGTTCATGTCATATAGGGCGCTGCACTATATCTAAAATAAATTGCAATGTACAGAAAGATAGGATAAATTATTTCTTTTTTTCTGTATTGAAAAGATACTAGAAATACGGCATCACTGTAAAGAAATTCTTGATGCATGAGTCACTGAAGTCAGTTGGGACCTTCTACCTATGAGGAAGAGGTATTTGAGCTAAGAGTTGTTTATAAGTGTGCATGATTTGGTAGACTATAATCAGTTAAAGAGCAGGGACCATATTTCAACATTATTCAACTTTCAATCGCATGTATCACTTCGCACATAGTTGAACATCAAGAAATGTTGCATTAAGCAAAACCCAGAAGAATTTTAGTTTTCAGGCAATAATTGTTTAGGCAGAAAAATACAACTGGTGGTTTTTCACAGGAGACTCACTAGACCTTGACGCTTGGGTATCACTTTAACTAGTTTGCTTTATATTTCTCATAGAGCTCTCTTCCTATAATATTTCATGCTTTAGCATATTCTTTATCTTTATTCTTGGATGCCTTTCAGTATTTGAGATAAACAATGACTTTGCCCAGAAATTTGCCTACTACACAATGAAAAATTTGCTGACACAGTAAACCAAAGATATAAACACACATCTACATGTCTAACCTACCCTGTAGGCATCTTCTTGTTATTGTAACTTGTTGAGAATTTTGTACCCTTTTCACTGAGGTGGTGATAAGTTGCTTTTTAAGTGTTATGAGAGCTAAGTAGAATTCGTGATTCTCTAAGTCTATTATTTTGTATTTTTGAAAAAACACACGAACAAACAAACAGCATGCAAAGGAGCAGAGATAGATGAGGTTACTTTGAATTTTTTTCAACTTTTATTTTTCAATTTAAAATTATTTAGAAAATGTGATTATTAAGCTAAATTTATGAGTTTTAGAAAGCATTATGCCTATCCAAAATTTCTTGCCAGTCTTTTCAATCAGACTTATGATTGTAGTTGATGGTATATATATTATGGAAAGATTTTCAGCTTCTTTTGGGGTATGTGTTTGTGTACAGGTTTTCCTTTAGTCTGATCTAATATTCTTTAGTACTTTGATTTTCTGAATATTTAATAGGAATTTCCATAGCTAGATTTTTTTAAAACAGCAGGACAGGAAGTTTGGGGAACTCATTTATTTATTTAAAAATGTTTATTGAGTTTCTATTTTGTGTCAGGTCTCTGTTGGGCATGGAGATATCAACAAATAAGAGGGAGGTGGTCCCTTCTCCTGGACTTGCATTCTAGTAAAGAAAGCAGATAATAATTGCACATTCTGGTAAATACTTCAATGGAAATAAAGAGTGGGCTCTGAAAGATGGTAATGGGCAAGGCAAGGGCTGTTTTACGTGTGTGCACTACTTTAGACAAGTGGTCAGGGAAAGCATCTCTGCATAGTGACATTCATCCGAGTCCTAATGGATGAGGTGAAGCTAGCCTCTTTGCCAGGTGAAGAATGTTCTCAGGAAGAGTAAATGCAAAGGCCCTGAGGTGGAGCAGAGTTTATTTTAAATTAAGCACAGAAAGAAGACCAGAGCGTCTAAAGCACAGTGAGCAAGGGGGAGAGGAGTGTGAGGTGAGGTTGAATAGGCCAGTTTCTGAAGGACTTGGTGTCTATGTTTAAGAGGTTACATTTTATCCTGAGAGCATGTAAAGTCATTGAAAGGCTTTAAGCACGAGAAGGACATAATCTGACTTAAAATATACAAAAATCATACTACTATGTAGAGGGATTGTATTGCAGGAATTTGGAGGACTCTACATGAAAGGAAGATAAACCAGGAGGCTGTCGCAGTGATTTAGGGAAGGGATGACAGTGGTTGAGAATAAAGTGATGGAGTTGAGAGTAGTGGACAGATTCAGGATTCTTTTGGAGATAAAACTGATAGGTCTTGATAGTGGATTTTGGAGAATGAGGGGAACTGTGATATAAAAAAATGAAAAAATTGTGTGATATTAAAATACACGGTTTAGATTTAATTTGAAAATACGAAAAAAGATCGCAAAGAGTTTATCTCTAAGTGTTGGCCTTTCTACTTTTAATTAGGCATGAACGTATCTGGCGAACTCTATTTTGGTCATGTAAATTAAAAGAAGGCAGTAAAGTTAGTGGTTACAAGAGCAGGTTTGGAAACCAGACTGCATGGGTTGAATCTCAGTTCAGCCACATGCTAGTTATGCGACCTTGGAAAAGTTTCTTCTCTTTTCTATCTCTCAGCTTCCTCATTTGCACCTGTACCTGTCCAGAAAGTTGTAACCAATAAGTGAGGCTATTCACCTATTGCAGCTATTAGTCTCTTACACAACGGGCAGTTTATTGATTTATATTTTTATTTTTAGAAAAGTTTATTTGAGCCAAACTGAGCAAGATCTCAAGTGCTCTTAAAATGGGCAGTTTAAAAAACCAAACTAGACAGCTGGGAAACAAGAAAAGATCATCTCAGGTGTCTGGATAGTTGAGATTTACTGGGGGTAAATTACCTTAATTTTATTCTACTCAACTTTAAAACTTTTAGTTATTCATGTCTTTTCCCCAAATGAGAATCTGCCTTTAAAATGTGGTACTTTCATGGAACATTAAAACTATATAGAAATACTTTTATTTAAACTGCTATATTTACATTAAAAACTTTCTTAAGCCTTGAAAGAAAAGTTTGACATGTCAGTAGTCTTTCTAATAATAATATACGGGTCATCTACTGTAAGAACCACCTTAAAGTAACACTTGGTTCCTCTAGTTATTTTGTTAACTGGTATTTTCCTGGCTAGTCTGATTTCCTGACAACAGAGATTTAAAGTCCGAGGATCGGTGCCACTCTGATTATTGATGTTGCCACGTGGGAGGTTCTGGCAACAGAGTGGGTGGCTTCTGTCTGTCTCTGCGGCTGCCCCTCGGAGGGGTACTTAGGAGCAGGAGCCATGTCGATGGGAGGCAGCCTCATTAGTGCCTCAGCCATCATCAATTAAAACTTGTCCTTGGCAAGGATAGCCCCTCTTCCCTCCAGTTTGCTTGTAGTGCAAGTGTCTGTTTTTAAAGAGTAACTTGATTTGGCTGTCTTTTCCCATGGTTGACAGAGGAACAAATAGAAAGAATATTTGCAACAACAACTGTAACAGCAATGAACACTTATTGAGCGCTTATCTGCTGTTTATCAACTTTATATATTCATCTTTTATGACTCTTGAAAAAGTGAGGAGAAATTGCTTCTGGAGGCAAGTAAGCAGTATGCCCCTGCCCTGCTTCACTTACTTGTCCAGCTTTTATCTCTCCTCCTAATTTTTTTCTGCACCTAAGAATAGGATCCTTCAGAGAGGGTCCTGACCGTGCAGCTTGGAAAGTCTCACTGGGTTTTGGATTGAGAAAGGGAGTTGTTGCAGAAAGTGGATGGATTTACACAGGAGGCGTTATGTGGACAGGGGGCTCTACAGGCACCCATGGAGCTGTCTATATGCAGTCCCAGTGAGTCTGGGTAATGGAACTAAACAATTTTGACTTCAGTGCCCCAATCTGGACTTCTGCTTTGGAACTAGTTTGAGGCTGAGCAGCAAAGCAGAACCAAGACTGTATGTATGTAGCTCGGACACCCTCTGTGCTTTCAAGAAGGCAGGTGTGACATTCTTTTTCTACATTAAGAATTTATGGCCATGGATACATTTACTCAAGTAAATGACAGGCCGAAAAGACTGCATGAGACATTGTCATTGGCCTGGGTTCAAATGAAAAGAAATGTGATATAGATATAGATGGATGTGATACAAATATATAGGTATCGATCACTGAAGTTTTTTAGGGGAAGGAAAATACCACTCACTTGGAGTTCGGCTAACCACTGAGGCTTTATCTGGTAGAGGCTGTGTGGAGTGCTGTTGGGCTCCGGTTTTGCTGGTAAGGAATGAATACCAGCTAGCAGATTTTGAATGTATCAGTTAGGGTGGGAGGGAAATAGAGCTAGCAGGGGTTGATGGGGCTGTGAGGAGAATTGTTTTCTCTGTAATATAACTTCTGCCTTCTGATGAAAATGTGATTAAGATCTCCAGTTTGAGTTTGAGTTTGTGTTTCATTTGGGAGTGTTATGCACTGAGATGGGTTCAAGGAGTGCACAGGGCGAGAGCTGAAGCTGTGATGCTGACCTTACATGCATAATTTGCATGGCAAAGAGAAGGGGATTGTGGAGTGCCCACCCTTCTTAGTACAGGAAAGAGAAGATGCCCAGAAAACATTCATCAGTGGACTAATGCCTTTTCTAACGCCTGACATGTGATTGATATTCAAGAAATAGCTGTTGAACCATTTTTACATTTTAGAATGAGTGAAAGTGAGTGAGAGGGAGGAGGCTGGGGAGAAGACCTGCTGGGAGTCTACATCATGAAACTCTCCTCATGTTTGGGAAGAGAAGTGTGCCCATGTTCATTCTGAGCAAGTGAAGTGCTTAACGGTGTGTGTGTGTGTGTGTGTGTGTGTGTGTGTGTGTGTGTGTTTTAAGGACCAAATGTGTGTAGGGACTCTGCAAGAACATCCAATTTTTTGTGGTTTAAGCATAAAGCCAGCAAGTCAGTACATTCACACTTGAACCTCTGACGTTAACAGATCCTATTTGGTTCCTTAAGAACACTTCTGTTTCTTGTAGGAAGGACCTGCTTTGCTGTGGATGTGATGATGGGTTATAGGGGGGTGTCTTCGCTTAATGGATTATTATTGCTTAATAATCCATTTAGACTATATCTTGGTTGTTAGTAGATGGCTTTCCTTTGAGGAACATGAAGTGAATTGTGACCCACACAACTGTTTCTTTTTTTATAAAGCAAGCTACATATCTTCTAAGAATTTTTCATCTCAAGTGAAATCAAAGAAACCAAAAGAAGTAAAACAGAGACTATTATTTTTGTCCGTTTCAATTTTTTCATTGATACTCTTTTTGGCTATATTGATGAAGTAAATAGATTGGAACCTAGCTGATGCATTAATTTTACCCTGATCATTGTGGATTCCTGCCCGACTAGTAAAGTTGTTGAAGAAAGTGACCCAAATGAATGGATTTTGAATAGCCAAATTTACACCCTTCACCTCACCACTAACTAGCTTCGTTTTGAATAATCGATTTGGCAATGAAATGCATAATTGTAAAGGGCAAAGTCCTTTTTATTACTCTTATGGACACTTTCTCTTTAATTCTAATTGTCTTTTTATATGCAAAACAGGATGGGTTATTGTTTTAAACATTTGATGCCCTGAAATAAAGCTAGGAACATTGGGACTGATGTAAGTGAAATGCAACAAAGCTTTAGCAGACAATAGCCCTTGAAAACTTCAAGCTTTATTTTCACTGTCCCTTGTGGAAATCTATGTGACAAAGAAAGTAGAAAGCACATGATGGAGAATGAAGTGTGGACAATTGTGTAAATATTCTTATCACCAATGTTATGCTTTCAACAGGAGAAGTACATGTGTGTGTTTATATATGTACGCATGCACATATACATACATATACATGTATATATATAAATATAGACACACACGCAGAGTGGCCTAAAAACAGCATTGATTTGAAACCAGTAATGTGGCAAAGAAAAGTTTTACATTTGATGTCTATAATAGAGTAAAATTCACTGCTTTGAAATGGTAACAAACAGAAGCGAAACTTTATTTATCTTCCGTGGGTATCTTCCAGTCTGGATACAGCATCTGACGGCATTGTATTCTGATCACCTCTGTTTGATGTTTTCATTTTCCCCAAAATAGTTTGTTACAATTTGGTGTTACTCATAATAAGAATTTAGAGATGCATCTTTTCCTTCTTCCCAGGGAGTGTTGTTATCTTTTAGCAACACTTTCGTTGCATGCAACAGACAGCAACTTGCCATATCTTTCTCTTGAGGTAAATACATTTGATTTGTAGCTGAAAAGAATCAAACTGAAGGAGCACATTTATAAAAGCATTTCTCACTCTCCAAGAAAAGGAATCCCACACCAAATAGTGTACAACTTCCTCTGGGGTCTTGATGTGATGTCATTTGTATAAACATATATGGCTATTCTCTTCCTCTTATTAAGTGTATTTCTATGTAGTATAAACATGTATTTCTCTTGTTTTGTGTGTGAAAGTATAGGATTGATACAGGGAATTGAAATAATCCTAATATTCCAATTGGAATATTCCTGATAGTTCCAAAATATTAGGAGCTGTACAAAGAACTTGCAAAACTACTTATATTAGTTGTCCCACAAAATAACCAGGTATAAAGTGGGTCTGACAGGGTGTTGAAAGGTTATGGATTAACTAATGGTGTCTTCAGAGGAGAGTTGATTCCTGAGACTAGATTCCCAGTCTGCCACAAAATTTCGTGCGAATTAAGTAAAATGAGTAATAAGGCATGATGAAGCGAATAGTATTTGATTAGGGCTTCAGGGACAGGTGCATGAAAGGAAGGGGAGAATTTTTAGATAAACCAGGTTCCTCTCAATCTCAATTTCATTGTGCCTCAGCCAGACTATGGCTGGGTATGGGCTTCCTGGAAAGGCAAGGGCCTTAAGTGGGAACTTAATTAGTGAAATTACCCTTTTATCTGTCTTTATCTCTGATAATACCCTTTGTCTTAAAGTCTACTTTATCTGATAATATTATAGCAACTGCAGTCTTCTTTTTTTTTTTTTTATCACTACAACCTCATTTATTTTATTTATTTAAAAAAATGTATCTTTATTGATTTCAGAGAGAGGAAGGGAGAGGGAGAGGGAGGGAGAGAAACATCAATGATGAGAGAGTCATTGATCGGCTGCTTCCTGCAGGCCCCCAACTGGGAATTGAACCTGCAACCCGGGCATGTGCCCTGACCAGGAATCAAACCTCAATTTCCTGGGTCCGAGGTTGATGCTCAGCTGCTGAGCCACGCCTGGCTGGGCAACTGCAGTATTTTTGTGCTTACTGTTTGCATGGTATATCTTTTCCCATCTATTACTTATTATTTATTTTAAAAATTATTTATTTTTTATTGATTTTAGAGAGAGTGAAAGGGAGAAGGAGAGAGAGAAACATCAATGTGAGAGAGAAACATTGATCGGTTGCCCCCTGTGGGGATCGAACCAGCAACCTGGGCATGTGCCCTGACCAGGAATCACACCGGTGGCCTTTCGGTGCACAGGGTGATGCTCAACCAACTGAGCCCATTGGCCAGGGCCCATCTATTTATTTTTCATCCAGTACCTTTACATTTAAAGTACATCTCTTATAGAAAACATACAGTTGCGTCTTGCTTTTTTATGCACTCTGACGATTTCTGCTTTTTAATCAGAATGTTTAACATTTTTATTTGATTGGATTTAGGTATACCTTCTTATTTATTTCAGTCACATAGCTTTGTATTTTATTTTCTTAGTGTTTGCTGTAAACATCATTAACTTTTTACAGTCTATTTAAAATTTTACGACACATGCAGAAGTGGATTTTATGTAGTTTCTTGCAATAATCTCTAAATAAAAAGTCAAATATAAGATTTAAAAAGATGATTTAATTAGGTTTAAAGAATACAATCCAAGTATATAGCCTTTGAGAGTGTAATCTCACCAACGAATGGAATTGGACTGTTTAGAGGAGGGCTTCACCACTGAAATCTGCCAGATTCAATAGCCGCTGCATCCAGCCCTGCATCCTGTTTCCATCACTTACCACAAGAAGCCTGAAGCCCACCTGGACTCTTACTTGGCTTCTCATTCCCATGTGGTTCTGTGGAGCTCCTAAGTTGGATTAGCTCTCCCTTTTACCCCATTTTTAAAACCCAACTCTTCTGTCCCGTAAAATGCATTGTCACAAGCAAATACACCTCAACTTTAAACCTCAGCATCTTCTCTGTCTCTTTCATTTTTTTCTTTCTCCCCCCCATAACTGAGGCCAAAAACCAAAGATAATACTTCGCTGCTGCCCTTCTAGGTGCGTGACTTCTCTCTTTCCTACCCTTCAAGCTGCTGGGCTGGGAAATAGTACAGATGTACCACTTGCTCCTCACTGCTGCTTTCGAAATGCTCTCTCTTCCAGCCCCCACAGAGTCACAGCTTTAAAACTCATGCCCTCAGATGATACCAGCCACCTCCCCCCTTGCACAGTCATCTGGAAGCTCCAAGTTGCTTCTCTTAATTCATCGACGATTTCAATATCTGGATGACTGTCATCCTCTCTAGATTACTCCTCTCTAGATATACACAATTTTTGATGGGCTCAGTATCCCAAGCAGAACGTCTCTTTAACGCTGTTATCTTTTTGATTTTTACTGTCTCTTACCATCTTGTCTGCCTCCTACTTCAGCTACTTATCCTCATGGTTGCACTCCTAACTTTGTCACTACCAATGACTACTTTCCTTTTTAAATCTTAATTTCAGGCTTTCCGTCTCCTATACACCCAGCTTGCGCCCTCTAAAATATCATCTCCAAAAATACTCTGTACCTATTAAGACTCATAATCCTTTGACTATCTCATTTTTTTTTATGTCTGTTAATGTGGTGGCCATGAGAGTTCACCTTGCAGGCACCCTGCTGCAGGGATAAAAGCTGCCTTTTTCAGCCTTCCTTGCAGCAATGTGTGGCAATGAAGCCAAGTTCAGCCCTACAGATGGAACCTGGAAATTTAAGTGCAGTTTCCAGAAATTGCCTTTTAGAACAGGGAGCATTTCTTCTTCGACCTTTCTTCCTATATGTTGAATCAATTGTGGACTTTACGTCTCTAGCTTGAGTGAACATCTTAGACTGTGAGGGGAATCCTCTTTATTGGGAAGCGACAAGGTAGGAGGAGCCTTGGTCACTGATATAAAACACCATACTGGTCTTGCGCTGCCTCCATCTGGATGTGTGAGAAAAATAAGCTCCTGCCTTGTTTAAGGCTCTATTATTTCGGTGGCCTGTCATGTACACCAGCACCCAATCCTAACTAATATGGGAGGAAGTGAGGACACAAGAAGACCTATTTATTATGAGGTCGTTTCAATGACTCGAGTGAGAGAGAACAGTGGTTTTGATTAGGTGACAGCTGTGGAGGTGCTAAAAATATTCAGATTCTGAGTATTTGATGCAGCAGAATGTTTGCTTATGAGTAAAGGGTTAAAAAACAACAACAGTCATAATAACCCAAAGGTGTGAGCCTGAGTATCTGGTGGTGCAATAAACAAAACAAAACAACATCAACAACAACACAAAAATGAGACCATAAGAGGAGATACAGGTTTGGAAGGAGGAAGGATGAGCTCACTTTAGACACTATAGTTGTCTGTTTAAAGTGCTGCCAGGATGAGCTGTTCAGGATTTCTAAGACATTCCAGTGTAGATCTGTGGGTTATTCACATTGAGCTGACAGGTGGTCACAAAAATACACAGGCTAAGGCAGAAGAAGAAAGTACCCAGGACACAATTCGATGGATTAATTCTATCACACGGTACCCATAGTTAGAAAGCTTTTTGTGGTATTGAAGTACCCTGTGAAAAGATGCACGAACCTTATTATCACTGACATTGTAAAATTAGACACTGGCTGCTTCTTGTTTGGCATTGTTTCCTTACTTTAAAGATAAATAAATAAAAAAATAGTAAAAAGAATATGTTCTTTTTTTCTTTTCCTAGGTCTTCTTTATTTGTAAAGGGACTGAATCCAAATTCTCCTGAATGAAATTATTTTGGTAACTTTGGCTGCGTCTTATATGGGCTGGAGGTTATATCACAGAATAACCACCCATTTGGCACCACTGTCTAGGAAAGCCCTTTATGCGAAAGGCCAAAATTAGCATAGGAACCAATGAAGAATACAGCATATCCTTTCTTTGTACCTGAGGAGCAATCTTTCTGTGTAGATATGTTGGCAAAATGAGCTTGCATCTAGGCCTACTTTGAAAATTAAAGCAAAAAAGTTTCTCTTTGGAGAATAAAAAGTGCAGCTTAAAGTAAATTTTTTCAAAAAGTTTTCTTGCCTTGATTGCAAATGAACCCATTACACATTGTTTTACTAGCAATATGGTCTGGCACATAATATAGTGAAATCAGAAGCCTTGTTTATACCAGAATCCTTTTTTTAATGTTTTGCTATTGAATTTCTAAATTTTTGAAACAAATTTACAATTAAGAGGTGGCTAATAATTTGGGGGTATTTCTGATTTTCTTTGACCTTGTTTAGTAGAGGCAGCATGTGGAGGTGGAAGGAGCGTGGACTTGGGTATCAAACAGATATGGCTCTGCCACTGCTCTGCCACTTAGGACCAGTGTGAGTGCTCTGGGTTATCTTTAAATAAAGATAATTACTCCTATGTTATAATGTTGTGAGAATGAAATGAGGTGATGCATTTAAAGTGTAGAGCATTATGATCATAGCATAGCAGTTTATAGTAACCATTATTGCTACTATAATTATTAATAGTGATTTCCTCTATAACAAACACTAGCTTAGCACTCTTTTCAAGGTTAAGAGAAAAAGAGATTCTTTAAGAAAAAGTTTATTTGAATTCTAAAATAGTAATTCTATTTTACTATTTTGTTTTGCCCTGTTGCAGTGCTTCTGAGAGGTGATGTTCACATAGGTGACGCACTCCCATGGCCATATGAAACTTCCATGGGTTATAGGTGATGGCTGGCAAGCTGGTTATTTTGTCCCTCTTTCTCTACTACTCAACACAGTGTATTGGGATGCAAGTGGGATTTTTTTCATTTAACAACTATAAGATGAAAGCCTACTATGTCAGAGGTACTTTCCTGGTGAATGAAAAAGGAATGGATTCTACCCACCTGGAGCATACAACCTAGTAGTTGTGAGAATGGTGTTATTATATGAATAACCGTGAATGTGATCTAATTTTAAAAATGATCATTTCCAAAAGCTTGAATCTTTGATATGTAATGAATTATTGTGACATCCTTCACAGCTAATTGAAACATTCTGGTATGTTGCAAATTATGAGTTGAAATCTCCCAGTCTAAAGTATCAGCAAGGCACCCATCCCACGATACACACAAGGGACAGTCCTGCTTTATGACAAATCCATCTACAAGAGGTGGCAAGGAAAGCCACATGTATAATATCTAATAGGCAACAATCTAATGGGTATCTACAGTATAGATACTGTGTGGTGAGGATTTATCAAGGACTTCAGATAGCTCTGCTTCTTTCACATCAGGCCTGAGAGTTTAATCAAGAGAAACCCAACCTGACACAAATATGCATCTTTTGATCACTTTGACTAGTGCACATCTCAACTCGCGGCTTCCTTTGAGGGCCTCTGATGATTCCACCTGGGCATTGACTACTTTGCTGGACAGCTGTATCCAAAGGCAGCCTTCCTGTGGTAAGCACCCTTCCCTGGTAAACGGGGGTGTCTCTGACCATCTACTCATACATATCAACGTGGCTTTTGACAGCAATGTGGAGGGCTATGCTGGTGACTCTGATACAAGACGCAGGGCAAGGGGTTCTGGAAAACTAACAGCAAGAAGGGTGGCATCATAGCAAGCTCAAGAGAAACAGCTTAGGACTTCAGAGTCAGAAGACGTTTTTTGGGTAGAATGTGGAGTAATAGCTTGTGGATTATTTTTCTTCCATGTAAACATCAGTAGGAAAACTTTAATAACACAAAACAAGTTAATTTGTAACAAGGGACAGTTTAAGAATCCACTTAAATTATATTTCTTTTAGTCCTCCAAGTTCCTCATTTTCATTCTGAAGGATGGAACTTACAAGATAACCTTCTGGTTCTTCGGGCCCTTTTTTTGTTTCCTTTGGCTCTACTATGAATCAGCTTTGATTGTATGAGCAAAAGGTAAGAACAGGGGTGGTAGTGCAGATATTTTCAGTGCACCACAAGGGATGGGAAAATGCCACGAACTGCACTTCCCTAGTTGCCTTAGGATTTTGGAGACACCTGTTGGTTATATTGTTGGGAATGAAAACCTACTCTTTAACAACAATGGAAACACAAGGAGCCACTGGAGTATTGAGGAAGGCTGTGTCCCTGAAAGACAAGTCATTTCACTCTGAGCTGTAGGGCAGGGTGGGGACAGGTTCATGGTGGCAGGAATGGGCAGTTCCCTTTAGTAAGTTCTAAGGCCTAATGATTTTAAAGGTGGTTCTAATTAGAGTAAAGTAATGCTTAATTTGTTCACATCTAAATTATTCACGATTGTAATTAAAAATTTTCCTAAATAAGCAAAATTTATAAAATAAACAAACATTTGAGTTCTGAGGCTTTCCTGCTCAGTGTGCCTTTGCCAACCCTGGATCCCCTCTGTCTACTCCATCCCCAGATAGTATTTTGATATTCCATTTCCAAGGACTTTTGATAAAAGCTGGCCTATTAAAACTAGCTTTGCTATCTAAATCTAAATTCTGAGAATTTTGAGGAAAGATGATTTAAGAGGGATGAAGGGAGGAAGGCTCTGAAAATCAGTATTTTAACAGCGTAATCATACTTTATAGTAACTATAACAGAGGAAGTATTTAAATAAATCAATGTAACCACAAAAGCTAGGTTTTCAAAGGGCATACACAAAAGAGGAAAAGATAACCGTGGGAGAATATGAAAGTAGCAGATATCTATAAGATGTATTAAGAACAAATTTATGCCTTATTTTCGTTATATTTAAAATGGATATAATACAAGAAAATGGAACAAGCTATTGACACATGCAAAGCTTAGATGAATTTCAAAGACATCAGGCTGAGTGAGGGAAGCCCGCCTCAAAAGGTCACATGCTGTATGTTTCCATTTACAATCTTGAAAAGGCAAAACTGTAGTGACAGAGAACAAATTTGTGATTGGCAGAGGTTGAGTGAGAGGTTTGTAAGTGTGACTATAAAGGACAGCACAGAGAACTTTTTGGGGGTGATGGAACTGTTCTGTCTGGTTGTGGGGGTGGTTACATAATCTAATGTGAGTATTCACAAAACTATACATCTAAAGATATAAAGTTAATTTTACTGCATGGCAAATCAGAAAATAAAACTTAAAAATGAAATTCAACAGAGGAGAAAAAGAGATATAATAATTCTAGGCTTGTGGAGCCATTGGTAAAATTAACTGGAAAAAAAAAAATAAACTGAGATCATGTGACTGTGTCTGTGTATGAAGCACTCAGCCCATCTGTAACTGGTGCTCGGAGCAGGTAGTTGTCTTCATACTTTTGCTTTCAGCTAAGTCATTGGATACCCAGATCCCTTATTTATTTTTTAGAAAATGAAAAAATAAATCACACGATGTTATAGATGTATAGAAGACAGTGTGTATATGTGTGTTTATTGTTGCATAAGTTGGAAAATTCACCAAAGCATGTTTGGAATTTTTTTAATAGGTTTAATGTGCACCAGGAATTTTTCTGAGCCAATGGAATACAGTGTTGCTTTCTAAGAAATCTTGTATGGCTGTTTTGAGGATTATATGAGGTAACGTATGTAAAGCATAGAGTATACAGTGAACACTCAGTAAATGATAGCCAATTTGCATTTGAAGCTAATTCTAGTACTAGCCATACCATATCAGCATTGTGGGAAATATATGTCAGTGTGTTATAAACTGTAAAGCATTATCTAAATATGATACCAGCCTTGTAGCTTTTTTTCTTCAAGTTATGCAATACATACATAAAGTGAATGTATCTAGTATATCATCTGTTTAATTTCCTCACAGTGGTTTGTTGCTAAAATACTTTTCTTATAGCATTATTTTTGTTGAAAACAAAGATCTCAGAAATACACTAGATTAAATATTACATGTGCCTTTGAGTTAAACAGTTATGTGCTGCTAAAATAATATAAATAATAAACAGTTATTCTAAGCAGAAGAAGCACCTTTTTGGAGGGTGTTTGCTTTCCTCAAAGATAAGAATTTCATTGGAAAACTTAAAATGGGAGTTTAGTTTGTGAGATTGTGCCATGCTTCTCTTCTGACCATTCCTTGATTTCTTTTTTACTGTTCTATGAAACAAATGGTCCTAACCCTGAGGATGGGTAATCTGTCCTCCTCTTGAACTATAGCAATGTCCAAAAGCCAAGGTTTAAAAACATTCTTTTAGACTACCAGACTTAGTGGAAAAAGTGTAAACAAAAACAAGGATCTTTTTAAAAAAATGTAGCCTGTCTTTCTTCACTACAACAGAAGAAAAATCAAGCTATATTTTCAGAAGAACAGCAGAGAGGTTTCTGTGAGAGTTGGCAAATGCATCAAGACATTGTTTGTAGATATTATTTTTGATAGGTTTGATATACAGCATCGTTTTCTGAGCCAATGGAATATTGTCTCCTTACAAATCTCATCAGGCCAGCAGTGCTGCTGCTGTGGGCTGGCTTATCAGCTCCAGCCAGAGTCTGCCGCACTTGCGTGCACCTTCCTAGCCTGAGAGGAAAATAAATTGTACCCACACAGTTAATAAGAAAGAATTATTGTGAGTAAGATGCATGACATTATGAGCGAGCATCGTGTTTTACAGACTAAATGTTGATTTGCCGAAGGGGAAAAGAAATTCTTCCTCTGCACGAGATGAAAATTTTATTTTAAAATTGTCATTTTTTTAAGAGTATTTGCTGGTTTCCTAGTTCAAGAACTGAGTATTATCCATTTTGATGCAATTTAGGGGTAGAACTGAAGAGATAATTCCCATTTTCCGTGGTTTGCTAATGGATATTTTTATTCATTCCCGCTATTTAATGAAACATCTGCTTTTGTTTATTGAAGCAGATACACAGCGCCTATAGGTACACAGAGTGTGTGTTTCAAAGCACCGAACATAGGAACATAATCTCCAATAGTGTGACTGAATTGGAGTCTAAGGAGGAATATGAAGAGCCTAAGGTCCTTTTTTTAATTTTTCAGGTCAGCATTTCTAATGCCCAAGAATATGTACATGATTAGTTAAATTTAATGGGTGGTAACTATTTATATAAAGTATGATATCTGCTAAAGAGGGAAGTGAAGTCTTAGCCCTTCTCTTCTAATTAGTCAGGCACCAGAAGTTTGTTAATATTTGATCACAGTCATACGGGTGAAATAAGTTTTGTGAGGCCACAGAACTATTACTCAAAGGGATTAGATTTCAAACTGAGAGCTGTCTAGTTCTACTCAGAAAATGTGTATTTTGAATTAATTTTGCTTACTTTGTATTTAGAAACATAGGGAACAAGGTATCTGGAAAGATAACATTATTTGCCATAGCAAATCAATACCAAGTTTTTAGTAGCTTGACCCAATAAAAATACATTTATTTCTTATTAAGAATTCACTGTGAATCTTCTTTGTCCATGAGCAGCTTTCTTCTACCTGGTGATTCAGGGACCTAGGACCCTTTTATTTGTGGCTCAACCATCCATTAAGGCCTCCAAGTCCTTAACATTTATCAAGCAGATGGGGAGAGAGATACTGGGGAAGGAACGTCTGATTTTTAAAATCCCAGCCTGGAAGAGACACGCACTATTTCTGCTGATAATCTATTGGTGAGAAGGAGTCAACACAGCAGAATATGAGAGAGGCTGAATGTGGTAGGCAGAGCTTTTGGATGGCTTACCAAAGATGTGTTGCCGTAGGAACCTGTGAATACAATGAGACGTCACCCCCATGATTATGTTATGTTAAATGTCACAGTTGAGCTTAAGACCGAAATGGGTGGATCTGGGTGGATCTGATCTAACACATGAACACTTAAAAGCAGAGTGCTTTCTCTGGCTAAGGGTGGAAGGGGAAGTCAGAGAGATTCAAAGCACAGCAGTGGGGGGTGGGGATATGACCACAGTTGTTGACTTACCTATGGAGGGGTCACCTGAGAAGGAATGACAGCAGCTTCTAGAAGCCAAGAGAGCCCTCAGCTGACAGTGAAATGGGACCTCCTTCCTACCACTTCTGGAACTGGATTCTGCCAACAGCCTGAATGAACTGGGAAAGAGATTTCTCACCAGAGCCTCCCAGTCTGCCTAAACCTTGAGAGACCCTAGTAGAAAACCCAGACTTCTGATCTATAGAACCATGAGCTAATAAATGGATGTTATTTTAAGCCACACAATTTGAGATAACTTTGTTATTCAGCAATAGAAAACCAGTCTACTTTGAGATGCAGACCCTGGTTTGGTGGCACCTCCCAGTAACAGATTGATGCTATAAAATATGTGCACAAATATTTGATGAGCGCTAGTCATCTCTGGGTAGGGAGAATATAACAATGACAGCAAGGGATCACCAAATTTAAAAATGTGTGAAACTTCTGAGGCTAAAACTTTGGAAAAATTAACCAGAAAATTAGGAATATGTAATTGCAGTGTCTGGTGTTAGTGAACTAAAATGGAACCAGAATGGGACATTTTCATTTAGGCAACTACAGACTGTTCTACTCGGGAAATGACAAACTCAGACAAAACCGAGGGACTTTAATACTGAGGCAAGATGTAGCACAGGCAGTTGGGGGCTACAATGCAAGGTCTGACCCAATAATGTCAATCAGACTTCTAGGAAAACCTATTAACATAATCATCATTCAAGTCTATGCTCCAACTCCAGAAGCTGAAGAAGATGCAGTTGTAAGCTTTTATGCAAACATCCAAAAAGAAACTGATTACATGCCAAAATAAGACACGCTGATGATTATAGGTGATTGGAACTCAAAAGTGGGAAATAAAGCAGAATCAAATGTTGGAAAATTTGGACTAGGGGTCAGAAATGAAGTGAGAGATCTGATTTCTGTGAAGCCAACAACTAGTGTATGACCAACACATGCTTCCAACACATGCAGGAACATCCCCAGGTAGACAATGTAGAAATCAAACACATTATGTAACTGGAAACAAGAGATGGGGAAGTTATAGTCTCTCTGCCAAAACAAGACCAAGGGCAGATTGTAGTACTGACCACAAACCATTAATATCAAACATTACAGTGAAGCTGGAAAAAAGCACTAAAAGAATCATAGTGTCAAAATATAAATTATATTCCTATGGATTTAAAGTCCACATAAAGAGCAGATTTGCACTGTTAAGCCTAACTGACCAAGAACCAGAGAACCATAGACTAAAACTAGAAATATTATGAGGGGGGAATGGGAAAAGTCAATGCCAGAAGTAAAATGGAAAGAGAAATTGAGACGAATGACAGAAGAAAGACTAAAAATTGTTAAAGGCGGGTGAGAGGCAAAAGTGAAAGGTGACAAAAGCAAGGTTAGAATCCTGAATGGTGCTTTTCAGTGACTGTCATGTAGAGGTAAAGAGACTAGAAGAGAGCAATAGACAATGAGAATTGAGAGATTTCTACCAGCAGATTCAAGAAATAAAAGGGAAATTCAAACATAGGTTAGGTTTAGGTTTTTGACCAACAAAGAAGCACATTATCTGGCACTTAAGAAGCGGTTTGTCGCCCGGCTGGGTGTGGCTCAGTGGTTGAGCATCGACCTAGGATCCAGAAGATCGTGGATCGATCCCTGGTCAGGGCACATTCCCCGGTTGTGGGCTCCATTCCCAGTCATGGGCGTGCCGGAGGCAGCCGATCAATGACTCTCATCATTGATGTTCCTATCTCTCTCTCCCTCTCCCTTCCTCTCTCTGAAATCAATAAACATATATGTTTTTTTAAAAAGTTTACTTAAGAAAATATTAAGTAAGAAATGAGTATTTCCTGTAGTTTTTTCAGCCCTTTGCTGGTGAGGTTTCTTTTGAAAGTCTGAACACTTGATAAGGAGAGAGCTGTCTCCCATGGCTCCCGCAGCTTTCTTCATGGGGTGGGCAAGGAGAATTTTATCCACACTTAGACTCTGGGCTTCACTTAGTCCCAGACTCCCTCGTTTATAATTGACAGTGACGGCAACAGCTGCAGTTTCCTAAGTCGGGACACTGAGCAGCAGTATACAATGCGTTGTAAGTTGTATGCATTATGCTAATGGGTCACATCAAGATCTTGCAAGCCCAAGGTCTAGCCCAGTGATGACCATCAGTAAAGCCCATTTCCTCACAGACGGAGGAAGGATTATCACTTGGCAAACGGTCAAGAGTCCCTGCTTACAAGTGCAAAACTTACCAAGGGTTTCCCAACACCCAGCAAAACCCGAGTCGTGAAAACATATTGAAGATTTTTTCTCTCTTTACTTTTAATTTAATAAAAATCAGAAGGGAAAATTGTATATTAATAAAGAAATTCACTATGGAGTAGAGGAAAATAGACAGGGGGTGAATGTCTAGCTGGGAGACTCTAAAGTAGTAATTCTCAAACTTTGGGGAAATAAGATATCACTGGGGTGCTTATTAAAAGGGAGAATTCCCGGATTACACCCCACTGAGAATCTGATTCAGTTGATCTGAAGTCCAGCCTGGAAATCAGTGTGTTAAACAAACCAGTGGATTCTGCTTGAAGAGAATACAAGGATCACACTTTGAAAATAAAAGCTCTAAGGCAGTGGTTTAAAAAATATATGTGCCATGTACCTGTAGGCTATAAGAGATTTGGAGGGAGACCTTATTCAAGATAACATTTTGGTAGGTGGGCTTCCAGAGTGTCTGGGTTGGGACCCAGATATCTGTGCTTTTTAGGGTGTCCCTGGGTGATTCTGGGCACCTTGTATTTAGAAACCACTGTCCTAAGGCTTATAGTATGCTTCCTCTGTGAGGCTAGTCCTTGGTAGACCCAAATTCCAAAATTTAGAAGGGTCTGCTACTAAAGAGCAATCTGAGAAGGTGCCACTTGAACTATTTTTCCTCTCTTTTCTGTCCAATCCTAGAGCAGCATGGCTTTTCTTAATTTGTGTAGATAATAAGGGCTATGGTTTTGCTTTTGAGAGAAGCTGATTTTTTTATTTTTCCTTCTGAACCTTCCTAAAAGCATTAACGCTCACCATGTAATGAAATATGCTTTATTTGGAGACAGAAAATGAAAGAAAGAAACAAACAATAATTAAATCCCCTAAATAATGTGAGCTTTGTGGTTAAATCTCCATGCAACTCCTTGAAAATTTAATAAGGGAATAAAGGCTGTTTTCCATTTGTGTAATACACTGCCACATTTCTCTTCCCTATGAAATTGTCTCTGGCTAAAGCGTGCCTCACAATTTAGGTTGCTGGGTGTCTAGCTTGAGAGAATTTTATGCAGCTATTTTTTAACTCAACTCACTCATGTACAACCGTATTATCTGACATCAAAGGAGGGTATAAAACCAGGAGACTAGGTGAGGAGAAAAAAGTCAGGGATGAATGTCATATTATACGATCCAATTACACACAGTCCCTGACTTGCATACGCCTGACTTATGAATGCCCTTGCAGTTACAGATGGATTCCCCAAAGAGGGTCAGCAGAGTCCCCTCTTCCTCTCACCCCCTTCCCTCTCTGCCTCATTCATGGGCTGAGAACTTTCAGAGCTGTGGCAAAGCCTCTCAGTTCACCCTACAATTTCTTAATACTAACATTAGAAGTGGCAGTAAGTAAGAAAGGAAAGCAGAAACTTTAGGGGGAAAAAAGCACAAATGTTATTCTAACTTTATTTCTTAATGCTGGTTCTCTTCCTTATTGTGCTTTTTTTTATATAAAAAAATTGAAATGATGTAATGTATTCATCATTGCCATATCTGTGTCTCACCAGAGGCTCTCTCTCCAGCCATGGGCAGGTACTACATTACCTGCGGTCTTGAGGTGATGGAATCCAGGGAGAGGAAGGAGATGTAGTTCTTGCACTGGGGGAAACATGCTTTTTATTTTATTTTATTTTATTTTATTTTATTTTATTTTATTTTATTTTATTTTATTTTATTTATTTTATTTTTTTATTTTATTTTATTATTTTATTTTATTATTTTATTTTAATTTATTTATTTTTGTTCAAAATATTACAGATGTCTCTCTTTCTCCCCATTGACCCCTTCCACCCTGCCCCCTCCCCCTCCCCTCTTCACACCATTGTCTGTGTCCTTGGGTTGTGCATATATGCATATAAGTTCTTTGGTTGACCTCTTCCCCTCCACCCCCCTCCATTCCTCTGAGATTCGTCAGTCTGAGCCATGATTCCATGTCACTGAGTCATTTCTGTCCATCAGCTTATTACGTTCTTTAGATTCCACATATAAGTGAGATCATGTCAGCCCATGCTGGAACTTGAAATATATATAATTTTTCTGTAGAAACAATGATTTTGGGTAATGGTTATCATTCATCCTATTTGGAATGCTGAATAACACATATTTTGATAAGATATTGATAATTATCTTTGGTGCCTAACTACAATGTATAAACCACCTCATGAACTATAATTGCTTTGAGAATTCGTACATGAATGAAATGAAATTAGAAAGTGTATGTAAAGTTCTCATCACTATTTTTAACTCATAGTAGATAACCAATTTTTTTTATAAAGATTATTTCCCTTGCTTTTGATTTTTTTCCCTATGAGAAAAAGTTGTACAAATTTCAAGTGATGACAAACTTTGGAAACACATCAGACATATCTATCTGTTAGGTCTTTCTGTGCGCATCATGGCCACTGAGTGTGTGTGGTCCACATGAAACCAGGACAGAGCCATCAGTGCTTGGGCACCCATTCCATAGGCTGACTGGGGCTTATGACACACTGTGGTACTATGGCTTTTATTAAACTAGCTGGGATAGCTAACCTGAATCTTTTTTTCTATAAAAATTTAAACTAAGCAATCGTTATTAATCAGTGGGGTTTACTAGAGCTGAGGACCATGATAGAGTTTGAAGCTGGCAGCCATCATAGGCTCTACCCAAGGTGAGTTTTCTGAGGGGACTGCTGCTAGAGAAGAGGGTGGTGCAGGCACAGTCCCAGAGAGAAGTACAAGCAGGAGAGCCTGGGGCTGCTGAGGGGTGGGTCCAACAGCCTTGATTCAAGACTTTCCAACTCCCAGCTCCTGTTTGCCCGAAATCTGGCTACATTTTGATTCTATTCTTGTATTAAGAGCTCATAGCTTCTTGTCTGTCTCCCCCCCCCCCCCCCCCCCCTTGGCCTTATTCTTTGTGATTTTGACTCAAAGAACTTTGATTCAAGCAACCCCTGCTCGATATTTTGTTGAGCTCTCAGTCTGGCTTTTTCTGGAATCTCCTGATACAACTTTGATACCTGTAGAGAGAGAGTGCAGTTTGTAAATCTATGTTAATTATGTGGTTGACACATGCCCAATGTTAAAGCTGGACTTTAATAGAAAGAATAGCTATATGCCTTCCTTTAAAAATTATGTCTTAATTGTCCCCATTCAGTTAAGAAATATTACTCTTCCAGTGCTCACAGTGATTTTGCAGCTCTAGGCGAACCATGTTTATTAACCCTTTGCACAGCTGTTGAGTTATTAAAATCTGTTGTAGAAAATATTTTGGATAGCTTATGAAATTAGGAAAATCAGGACCAAATTGGTAAAACGAAGAAAGCATCTCAAACTTTTAATGAGGTGAACAAAAAATATTTCTAAGAACGTATGGTGTTGCACATTAGCTTTTATTTTATGATTGTTGAAGCATATAAGGTTAACTTGTCTTCATTTCTGTTTCTATTTCCTTCTAGGTTTGTTTTCTCTTCAGTGAACTGCTGGGTCTCTAAGCATTAAGTTGATTTTAAAACCACAGCTTTTCTGGGACCCCAGTTGTGTGGCACACTGGAGTCAGCCAGGGATCTGAGCTCAGGTTGACCACTTTCGAGTTGTCAGGGAGGGTTAATTCATTTAGTTACTTAAGAACAATGGGTTTTTGTTTCTGCATATATGAAAGACACAGTTCCCTTAGTGATTGGATTCGTAACTAATACATACTTGTTATAATCTGTCAAGAAAACATGGAGGCATAGGAAGAGTTATTATTCTTACCCTCTCCCTTGTCAGTCCTGCTATTCTGATGTAATTGACATTTTTATGTAAATCCTCACTAATCTTTCTCTCTGCTACTACAAGTATACACCAATAGAGCACCTAGAGTACATTCAAGCATGTACTGAGAGCTCAAAATATCTTTTTTGAATGAATAAAATGAAATAAATCATATATATATTATACATATATTTTTTTCATAACTAATTGGTTCATTTTTTTTTTTTTTGCCACTAAAAACAATATTGTAATCAACTTTTTTACACACACATCATTATATACAGGTGCTTTCAGTTTTTGGAAGATGTATCCCAGAGTAGGTTTGCTGGATCTAAAGGTAGGCACTTCAAACATTTCAAGAGATACTGTCAGATTTCTTTCCAAAAATGTTGTATTCTCATATTTATCATCAATGTATGGACTGCCCATTTCTTAAAATGGAAATGTTAATACCTAAGTTATGGGCTGTTAATAAGAAGCAATGAATCAAGAAGATGCAATTAATCTCTTGCTTTCCTTCTTTCTCCATAGATACATTACCTGGCACATAGCTGCACCAAAATGCTATATTCCCACCCTTTTTTCCTCCGTGCTTTCTTGTTACTGAAAGCATCTCATGAAAACTGATTATTTTCTAACTGCCTTTCTCAGTTGACTGCCCTTAGGAATGTGAAACGCATGGGAAATAGGATCAACCTACAGTCAAATCATTTCTGGTTATGTAAGTGACTCTTTGAACTAACCTTCGACATTAGGGGAAAAGCTTTCTGTTGACCAAAAGGCAAACCGTAGGGCAAGGAGACAGTATCTCCCCGTTTTCCCAGCACAGCCTCTGTTTTATTGGCTGCTACACTGTCCTTCCTGTTTTATATCTCTTTTCACTTGCAAAATTGGCCCAGTTTGAATCATAATTATATGATTATCCTACCTAAGGCTAAAAATTGCCCAAGCCACTAGGAAAGGAGGCAGAATAAAGCTGAAACATGAAATTTTTGGGAAAAAGAAAAAAATTTAAAGACTTTACCGTAGACTAGAGGAACTAAGTCACCCAGAGTAGGCAGCAAGGTCTGAAAAGCCTAAAGCATTAAGGAAGAAGAAGGGGAAATAGTCAATTGAGCTTTTTTCCTCTTGCTTGGATGAGTGAAATAAAAGCTTCCAGTTGAGTATGTCTGAGAGATTATCCTAGTTAATGTTAGGATGAAGATTTATAGAGTGTGCACGTTACTGCCTTGCCTTGGGAACCAGAAATGTGGAGTGTTTATTAAGTGGGTTTCTGTTTTTGTAGAACAGGTATTTTTCTCTTACGACTTGGTTCCACTGTGTGATCGCATTTCTTTGGATCATTTGTATTTGATACATGTGAGTCCCTGCTTTGAACAGGCCGTATGGAAAGCTCCACGAGTGCCCTGGGAACAGGAGTGCGCAGTGATTAACCATGGGCCCTGCTATTTGTGCAGCAGATGAGCAGAGCTGTGAAATAAAAGGCATCGTGCGATTGTTTCATTGCCCTTATTTTGCCCGCTGTTTGGTCATGCTTTACTAAGGAAGAAAAAGTAAAACAAAATAAGAAGTCCTAACGAGCCAGGGAGAGAAGCGGCAATGTTTTTCAGAATACAATGGAAGGAGGTGGGCTATTCATTGTGTGGACTTGGAAAGCCTGAAGAGTAAACTCTTTCGTGAAAATGAAACTAAAAGTAAGGTTACTGGTTTCTTAGGAACCTCAAGGAACTTTTAATATCTGTGAGACGGTGCAATTGACAGCGACTGGTATTGCAATTAAAGTTGGTTTAACAGGCCCTGCCGGCCGTGGCTCAGCGGTTGAGCGTGAACCTAGGATCCAGGTGATTGGGGTTCGATTCCCGGTCAGGGCACATGCCTGGGTTGCGGGCTCAAAACTCTCTCATCATTGATGTTTCTATTTCTCTTTCTCCCTCTCTTTTCCTCTCCCTGAAATCAATAGATATATTTAAAAAAAATAAATATCCAGTTACTTTTGGAGTCATGGTTTTAAAAAGTAATTATGCATGTAGCTTAATAAGAATGGAATATAAAGTCTTCCCAATTTTATTGAAAATGAGAAGGACTTTCATTGTTTTCTGGGCTACAGAGACTGAAGGGGAATCTGGAGATTTTTTTCATTGACATGTTAAAAATATTATATATATTTAAAAAAAAACCTGAATCAATAAATACTATTATAGCATTTTTAGTTGTTTACTACCTTTCTGTGAAGCATCTAGCATGGGAGCCTATAAACTACAGCACACTCACAAGGTAGTTCCAGTTTGGTGAAAATTATTCCTGTTTTGTTTTTTTCCTTTTAAGAAAACAAAGTAATTGGGATAGAAACACCAAAGAGCGGGCTAGAGAAAATCATTTTAGAATAGTCTCGATGAAGTGAATGAGACTGAGGGATGTGTGTATGTTAGTAACAGAGTATGAGTTGGAAAATAAAAGCCACGGGAAGGGAGGCAAGCAAAACCAGGGGAAAAAGACAGCTGTGTAGAGGATCTCATCCGGATAAAGGGAAACTGTTTTCAAAACAGAAACTGAATGTTATGCTGAGGGAGCAGGCAGTTAGTCCCCTACTTTGTGCTAGAGGGTGAACATACAATTGACCTGGCTTTTTAGAAAATTTGAGGCATGATTGGCTAAAAGAGAAACAACAGTTGTAAACTCTCTGGGGGAAATGAGTTACAATGTACAAGTGTCCATTTAGCCACTATTCAAGTGTCTGATTTAAAGCAATTGCCTGCATCTGAGGTTGAAATTTAATTTGATTACATCACAGAATTACCTCAATAACCTCTGAATAAAGGTCACTTATAACATTGAGAAGAAATAAATTGCTAATTAATACTTTATGCTGAAATTAAGTTACTTAAGATTTTGAAGAAATGTTCGGTGAAATAGTTATGGGCACTAAGATTTCAAATTACCCTGATTTGTAGGTAATAAAACTCAAAGAAGGAAATTTCAGCCACTAACTCTAAAGTCTGTTTTAGAGAAAGTTGTGAGTGTTAATTAGATCAAAATTTCTATTACCGCTAGAAGTGCATGCCTTGATTAAATACAAGAGCTTAAAACCTGGTGCTGTCATGGTTGGCTTTCCCTTGAGGAGTTTTGAGTAAATAAAAGAAACAGAGAGATGAGAATCCCCTCCCTTTTGTAATCTAAGAGTTTTACACTCCTCTGCTGGTGTAGTGAAGGAGATCTAATGCTGGTTCGGGTTCGTGTCAAGGGCACGGCCTTTGGCTGCTGGCTGGGGTGGAGGGGGGGAGCCTTCCAGAAACAGAGGCCTTTGGGCTGAAATTCTAGAACAACCATTTTATAGGTACCAGACGCCAACGAAGCTGGACATACAGAAAAGTAAGCTGCAGGGAGAGGAAGACGACGGAACACTTTTTGATGCCTTATGTGCTGAGCTCTGTGACACGAGCTTCCATATATTACCCATTTCATATGAACAGCAACCCTGACAGGTAAGCAAAGAGACTGCGTCTAGGAATCAGAGACATTTGATAATTTGCTAGAGTTCAAGTTTCAGAGTCCAGATGTGTGCTCAGTGTGACTGTGGAGCCTGTGCTGTTTTCCAGCATATTATTCTGCTTTCCTTGAAGAAGTATGGGTGTCTGAGATACGATGGAGTCGATTATGAGAAAGTGCTTAAAACGAGGCAATTTGAATATGACTCATCTGTAGTTGGAAGCTGTTAACATTAGTAAAAATAATTTTCTGATGTTAATTTAGTAAACTTTTTTTCTATTCAACAAGTCCATCTTTATTGAATGTTTCCTATGTAGTGGAGACTGTTCGAAGCTCTGTGCTAAACAAAACAGCTATATTTCCTATTTTAACCAGTAGTATTACCTAGAGTCAGCTGTCTAGCAAGAAAATTTCTTTTATCAAGAAAAGGCATAAGAGAGTCAATAATAAGTGTTAGACCTGAAGGAACAGTAATTTGAAATAATTACAATTATTAGATAAGAACTTAAGAATTCTATAGATCGTAATCTCTGATTTGTTTGTTTTAATTTAAACAGGCTGAGATTTAATTACTAAATGATATCAAAGCCAGGTTTTAATTTCCTTCATTAGGCAAGTCTATGGATTTCATAAAAAATCTCTGAAGTGAGGGTTGTAGAATGGAGAAAAGTGTATCATCCATCAACAAATACTATTGATATTCTCCTTCAGTGAAACCTTCAAGTTTAAGCACAATTAAAGATTATTGTTAACTATCCCCAAGGATTCATTTGCAAAATTCCATGCATTCTTTGCTAATAGTTCTGGTTTACTTTCATTTCCTTATATACCATATCTATTTCCCCAGAGGCAGCGGGGTTTTCTCCTAAGAAGTTGGCCTATTCTTTCCTTTTCAACTTCCCAGTGGTTCTTTGAAGCACAGTTTGAAAACCATCAATATAGCTAAATGGCCCAGCAGATCTGGATTACACCACTGGTGACAAGGGAGAAATAATCATAGATAGATAGCAAATCAAACAAAGAAATATTTGCCAAATATCTAGTACTTGATTGGCATTGTGCTAGCTAACAAAACTTATAATCTAGTTAAGGAAACAAGCCATAAACACATCTAAAATTATGTAAAGATTAATTTCTAAAGACTGATTAGAAGAACTACTTGACACAGACAAATTTGGAAGAGACTAGAGACCTCAGGGAAAGATTCGTGGAGGAGAAGATACTTATCAGGACTTTGAAGGATGGACTAGAGGAGCAGAGACCCATGTCAGGAAACTAGCTTTGGTCCTAATGACCCATTGATTTTACAGTATATCCAGAGCACCAAGGACATGGCCTATGGGTAACACATCACACAGATTTTTACCTTTTCAGTTGTAGTCTTGGAATGTTTAAGCCAGAAACTCTTTGTATAATCACTCTTCCAATGTTTAAACTTCCAGTTAGTTGATACCATAGCTCCGATTGGAAAGAATCAGGTTTTGCCTAATGACATTATATAGATGGGGAAATAAATGTTCAATAGGATGTATTTTAACCCCCCCCTTAATTTACAATTTGTAGTTTTTATCCAAAAATTTCCTCCACAAGTCTGTAGCCCTTCTGCAAGAATTTAAGTAAAGGGAGAAAACAGGCAGAGAAACTTCGTAAGTGTAAATAGTTGTGAGATTTTGCTGACTGCTACGATGACCTGAGATCATGGCAATGATTCTGCAGCGCCAATGAGATTGCTAATAGTATGGAAATACTTGCTCATTGCAGCTCAGTATGTTTTTAAAAAAAATATTTTAGGGGCTTATATGTATCGGTTTCTGAATTATTAAAACTAAAAAGTTTAAATGAGTGGCACTCGGAGCTGGACGTTAGAAATATTTTAAAGTTACTTTTGTAAATTAGCTGAGCCATCCTTGGGAGATTGTGAATTGTGACCATTTCCCTGGATCCACCACTGTTTATGTTCAATAGAGACTCCAGGATGTTATCCAATGTGAGGTAGAAATAATTCTGCCACCTACATGTTGCTTAAAGAACAACAATAAAAAAAAATTACTCTGCAATCTATTTATACAAAAAATGTCAGCATTTCTTCTTTAGGCATAAAGATAGAAGTCTTCCCATTTTCCATAGATATTCTTCTGAGGCTGAAAAAAAATTTTTTTAAATTACTTTTCCCTTCAAAACTGCTCTTGATATTTTTATTCACAAAGAAGAATCAGTTTACATTGCACAGTAATGAAGTGATTCGCACCCAGGTTGTTCCTTGCTAAGAATGGTCCTAACCCCCCTCCCTTCCCACTCTGGTCCCCAGGTTCCTCAGACTACTCTAATGAAGCCCCAAAATACTACCTTAGGGTGCCATCCAGGCCAGAGCTGGTTCTTCCTCTACCTTTATCACTTTATAATTTCTTTCCCCTCAGAATTTTCCCAAACAATTTCGCCTGGTATATCAATGGGAAGAAAGTTTGTTTGAGCTAGTTCCAATCATAACAAGAGTGTTTATATTTTAAACTTTTTAATACAAATACATCTCTAATTGGTGTAATTTTAGCCAGTTCCAAAAAGAGCTTTACAGCCAAGGAGAGCCATCATTGGTTTTCCTTTTTAAAAATCCTCAATAGAATAAAAACTCTTTCTGCCTATACTGGACTCATCTCGATGATATCACATCAACCGTGCAGGTCCATTAACTTCATCACAGCTCCACTTCCCCCCTTACCTATCCAGCGTTTGACTCTAGTGTTTCTTCATCTAGTCCATTCCTTATTTCTCAGGCCTGCTTTAGAACGATCTTTTTAAAAGAGGTAGAATCTGGTAACTTGTGTCTGTTAGCCCCTCTTGCATGTATTCAACACAGTTAAGAGCAGGGTCCAATCTTCCTTTCAGCTTCATCATCCACAGCATCCTTTGTCCCTCCCCATCAGAATTAATAGGCCTTTGGATCTTTTTGTAAATAACATAATTACTAGACTTTAAATTTTGTTTTGTAATTATTCTTTTGATCTTTGTCTTACCTATAAACACTAAACTCTATGAGGACAAGACTCTGTCTCACTCATTTTTGTTTCCCACTATCTAATAATATTTTAGGCAACACAAAAGTGCTTTCTTGAATTTAATTTTTTATGAACTGAGCTATTATTATGGTACATGAAAAGACTAGCATGCAAAAAATGTACTTGGGGCTTTGAGGATAAATGAAATCATGTTTGGCAAATCTTTTCTGGGTTGATTATAAATGATGGGACAAGACAAAAAGGAAGTATTGGAAGTAGTTATAACAATTATGGTTGGGTTGGGAGTATTTAAGGAATACAGCCAAGGTAGACTGACTCAGTTGGCACATTATGGAGAGAGAAAAATCTGGGCTCCATTTAGGCCAGACAGAGAGCAGTGACTTTGGACAAATCTCGTAGAGATGGTGGGATACATTAAAGAGTAATATCCAAAGCTGGGCAGGTTTTGATTTATGATATAATACCTTTGTTCAGCTGATTGATGAAAATTGTTTGAGAAGTAGTACACCAAATAAATTTAGGAATGAATTCTTTCTTCAACATATTTTTAGATAGAATTTATAGTATGGTCTTAAGTTTTCTAACAGTGCTAGTAGAAAAGACGGTATTTCTGGTAGTTAGAGTAAATTTCTGTTTGTGTTCTTTAAACTCAAATTTGACTGTCAGCCTTTGGTGTCTAATGTACTTGGTTCCTGTCTAATATATTTAGGTATATAAAGTTGGGAGTCATTCTTAGGCTGCTTTGCCAATGAGCTTTACCTTTTTTTGAGAGAGAAATGAATGTTTGACATGGTCAAATTAGTAATCAGTGAAATACATGTTTATTAATACTATCTTAAATGTTATTTACAACTTGGATTTCTAGAATTAGAGCTTCCAAAGAGCCAGAGTCTTAAAAAATGACTATTAAATCCTTCTAAGTCTTTGTTTGGGTAAGAGTTAGCACTGCTGATGTGCGTAAATACTGGGATAAGCCTTTTGCCCCTGGGAGGCCTAGGCCTAGAAAGTGAAGGGAAATGCAACCCAAAGCACAATTAAGAGAGCCAACATCAAAGAACGTTGAAGCTGAATGTTGATGCTGTAGACAGAGTCATGATTTTGTTTTTCATTTTCAAGTGTGAAGTCAAAAAGCTAATTTGAGCTTTTTACCAAAGGAAACTGCAGGCAAGAGATCACCTGACTTTTGGTCATAGGTACTGACTTCAGGGGACTGTTTTCATTTTTGCTGGTTTCAAATGTTTTTGCCTAACTGGCTCCCAGTTACACAGGTCAAATGGAAAAGAAACAAAAGAGATGGATCCTAGAATTATGTTATTTTCCTCTTTGAGAATCTATAGTATATTTTTCTAGTTCCTTTAGTGGATGGTTTAAGATTGGTATATTTTCTGATTAGAAATATTATTTAAAATGAAGTGTTAAATATAAATAAAGCAGCTGTTTAAAATACCTCTTATGTACTGGCTTTTTTTCTTTTCTCATAATTGGAAAATTGTCAGAAAGAGTAGACTTTTGAATTCAAGTTAGGTAAATGGAAAATTGAAGCTGAGAATAATAGGAGGTAAGTAAATCTCATTCTCATTTGGATATTTCTTTTGTCTTTCATGTCTAAGATCAAAATAATGACAAGGAACTCGCAGAGATAGATGAATGGAAATACTTTCAGAAAAACTCTAAAATTATATGGGATTGGTGGAGCTGAAAATAATTTTTTTGAAAATTTCTACTGTATAGCAATAAAATTGGCTGGAATGTTTTTAAATCTATGAATGGTGAAACTTTGTTACATCTTGTAAAATTTTTGATGAGGTATGAAATCTAGAAAGCAAGAAGAACACTATTGATTTTTTCTTTTGTTTATTTTAGAAGTTGTATTGGAATGATAATGTTATGAGTTGAATTAGGAGATGAGACATTCGTAAGTAACTTTCTTCTTGGGAAGTCTGCATGTCTCCGTAGTTCCTGTTGACTAGGATAATGGCCCTGCACATTTCCCAGACAAGAAAAGAACATCACCACAGTAATACTCCCAAAAGCTTTGTGAAGCTTCAGAGTGAGAAAGAAAGGTAAAAAATTATTCAAGGTCTATGAAATGCTTGATCTTCCATGAGATTTCTTGCTCTTTCCTCTGGCCCTTCTCCCCCAGGACATGATATTCCCTAAAATTAACAAGTTTGCTGCTCTCATCCCTCCAGTGGCATATATATTCTGCCTTATCCCATAAAATAATTACCTGTGTATTTGTCTTTTATTCTCTATATAGAATTTATATGAGCCTTGAATGGAGACATTTGTGTCTTAGGGAACTTTAAACCCAGATGAAATTATAATTATGAAAAAGCCTCAGGTAGAATAAATACCATTCTGAATTTGGAAATTTATTTAATACTTTTTTGGGGGGTGAGAATTATAGGTGTCTAATCCTACTTTTTGAATTTTAACATATTTTAGAAATATTTTCATAAAATTTCCTTATGAAAGATTTAATAGTTATGTTATAGTTCCAATCAAATGTTTTCTTTCTTTTTTTTCATTATTGATAGAGCAAAACATGTGATTAAAAACTTAAAGGCAAATACCATATAGTCTCACTTGTATGTGGAATCTAATGAGCAAATAAAATGATGAACAAAATAGAACCAGAGGCACAGAGCATTGGAACAGAATGAGGTGTCAGAGGGGAGGGAAGCAGGAGGGACTGGATAGAAGAGCATGAAGAAATTAGCCAAAGAACATAGACGCGTAGCCCATGGTCACAGACAGCGGTGTGCTGAAGACCGGGGTGGGGTGGGGAGGGCAGGGCTGGGAGGAGGTGGGGCAAAGAGGGGGAAATGGGGGACATGTGTAATAGTGTCAACAATATAAATAAATTTTTAAAAACTTACTACTATTAATTTTTGTGATTAAATATATAATTTACTAATACTAAAGGTTTAAGAATAATACACAGCTATAGAAAAGAAAAATAAAATTCCTTGCATTTTCCATAGGTAACAGCTATTAATTTTGTGTGTGAACATCCTCTCTCTAGGCAAACACATAAATAATTTTAATCATATGGGATTACACTGTGCATGCTAATTTGCAAACTCTTTTTTGGTCACAATTATGTATGGGTTTTGCCCTTTTATTTCCTTTCCCCCTTGTATTCTAATTTCTTCCTATATTCCTTACAGAAAGGACTATGAAGCTTGAATTTTTTGGTCACATATATATGTCATATATATCATGGTGCTCTTTACCTATGTCCTAAACAATGCTTGTTATTGTCAATCTGTATAGCAGAAAGCAAATGACTTTTTAAAGATTACTTATCATTATTATGATTATGATTATGTAATCCTCACCTGAGGATATGCTTGATTTTAGAGAGAGAGAGAGAATGGGAGAGAGAGAAACATAGGTGTGAGAGAGAACATCCAGTGGTTGCCTTCCTACGCGCCTGACCAGGCATGGAGCCTGCAGCCTGGGTATGTGCCCTGACTGTAAATCAAAGCTGCAGCCTTTCGGTATCTGGGCAACGCTGCAGCTGAGCACACTGGTCAGGGCCAAAAATTACTCATTATTTTTAAAAGAGAACAGGAAACAAGGTGGACCACACTTTTATAAAATCAGAGTTTATACTGACAATTAAAAAATGGAGCCCTAGCCGGTTTGGTTCACTGATTAGAGCATCAGCCCGAGGACTGAAAGGTCTTGGGTTTGATTCCAGCCAAGGGCACGTACGTCTGCTGCAGGCTCGATCCCCAGCCCTGGGAGGGGCATGTGCGGGGGACAACCAATCGATGTGTCTCTCTCACATCAGTGTTTCTCTCTGTCTCTCTCTCTCTTCACCCTCTCCACTCTCTCTGAAAAGCAATGAAAAAAATAAAAAAATATCCTTGAGTTAGGATTAACAAAAAAAAAGGATATGCACATGGTTAGAAAGTTTAGACAGTACAGAAGGGTATAATTAGAAGTTTAAAGACCTCTCTGCTCTCAGAACCTCTCTCCAAAGATAATTAACTGCGAACATTTTCTTATGATCTTTCCAGAAATTTAAAACTTATATATATGTACCTATTTTTATTTACAAAAATTGCATACTAATATTACCATAGTTCTGCAGTTTATTGTTTACTAAATATCCTTGGAGTTAATTCTATATTAATTACTAATTCTTTTAAATGTTGACATTGATTTTAATACATATAGTCTCATTTGTATAACCTGTTTTTCATCAGGGGCCATGCAATGTATTTCTAGTTTTCTTAGGAGTTATTTATTCTTACTGTGATAAACATCCTTTTACATATCTTGGAATACTTCTTTTAGAATTGTCATGTAAGTTTCTAGATGCAGAATCATTAGGTCAAAAGTATATGCATTTTCAACTTTGAGAGACATTGCCAAATGTTTTCCTAAAATTATTTTACCAATTTATTAATTTTCTCACATCTTGGTTACAACAGGGTACAAGCTAACTTTTCAGGTATCTAATGGGATAGATGAAAAACAGTATTTCATTGTAGTTTTAATTTGTTTTTAAAAATAGAAGATCAAACATTTTTTTATGACCTTCTCCCTTCCCTTCCCTATGAATTGCCTTTTCTTCTTCTTTTTCCCCCCCAGATGTTGGCTAAATCTTATTTTTATTTATTTATTATTTTTTAAATTTATCTTTATTGTTGAGAGTATTACAGGTGTCCCATCCCCCCCCATTGGCCCCCTCCACCTTGCTCCCACGCCCTCCCCAGGCCTTCACCCCATTATTAACTGTGTCCATGGGTTATGCATATATGCATACAACTTCTATGGTTAATCTCTTCCCACCCTCCACACCCCTTCCCTCTTTCCTCTGAAATATGATCGTCTGTTGCATGCGTCAATCTCTCTGGATCTATTTAGTTCATCAGATTCTTTTGTTCATTAGCTTTTTGTTAAAGAAGACCCTTCAACATTTCCTGTAGTGCTGGTCTGGTGGTGATGAGCTCCTTCAGCTTTTCCTTGTCTGAGAAGCTCTTTATCTGACCTTCAGTCCTAAATGATAGCTTTGCTGGGTAGAGCAATCTTGGTTGTAGGTTCTTGCTTTTCATCACCTTGAATATTTCTTGCCACTCCCTTCTGGCCTGCAAGGTTTCTGTTGAGAAACCAGCTGACAGTCATATGGGTGCTCCCTTGTAGGTAACTAATTGTTTTTCTCTTGCTGCTTTTAAGATTCTCTCTTTGTTTTTAACCTTTGGCATTTTAATTATGATATGTCTTGCTGTGTACCTCTTTGGGTTCCTCTTGTTTGGGACCCTCTGTGCTTCCTGGACTTGTAAGTCTATTTCTGTCCCCAGGTAGGGGAAGTTTTCTGTAATTATTTTTTCAAACAGGTTTTCAATTTCTTGGTCTCTTTCGTCCCCTTCTGGCACCCCAGTAATATGAAAGTTGGGCGCTTGAAGTTCTCCCAGAGGCTCCTTTTACTATCTTCACATTTCTGGATTCTTTTTTCTTTTTGCTCTTCTGGTTGGGTGTTGTTTGTTTCCTCATGTTCCAAATTGCTGATTTGATTCTACTGTTGATTCCCTGTAAATTATTCTTCATTTCAGTTCCTGTAGCCTTCATTTCAAATTGGTACTTTTTAATGTCATTGATGGTCTCACTTGTTTTCGTAATACTCTTACTAATATCCTTGAGCATCCTTATAACCAAAATTCTGAACTCTCTATCTGTTAGCTTGCTTGGATCTATTTCATTTAGAGATTTCTTCTGTTCTTTCCTTTGTGACGTGTTTCTTTGCCTCCACATTTTGGCTGCTTCCAGGTGTTTGTTTCTATGTATTAGGCAGAGCTGCTATGTCTCCTGGAATGTGTAGAGTGCCTTTGTGAAGTAGGTGTCCTGTAGGGTCCCGTGGCTCAGCCTCCCCAGTCACCTGAGCTGGGCCTTCCAGGTGCTCCCCTGTGTGGGCTGTGCGCACTGTCCTGTTGTAGTTGAGCCTTGGTTGCTGTTGGCGTCACTGGGAGGAACTGACCCCCAGGCCAATTGGCTGTGAGGACCAGCTGCAACTACAGCCAGAGAGCTGCTGTGCTGGAGACACCCCTATGCAGCAGGATTTACTTCAGTGGAGCTTTGGTGTTCACCAAGTGCGCCCCCTGAGTGTGTCACTCGTGGATGTGGTAGGGTTGTAATCCAGCGTGGTTGAGTCTGACCACCAGGTGCTCTGTCTCTGGGGCCTCCAGGGAGGTGCAAAGTCAGCCTGTGCCAGTGCCTTGCCCAGGGCCACCCAGCATGAGCTACTCAGCAAACCATAGTTGGCTGCTACTTGTGCTGGGCTTGGAGGTGTCCAGGAGAGTCCAAGCTATGAGCCAATGCAGCTGCTGCTAGTGCCAGGCCTGGGGCTGCTTATGAAGCCCTATGGGGCCTGCTGCTGCTTGTTTGAGAGATTTTAGGAAAGTCCTAAGCATGAGGCTGGAGAGGCCACTTGCGCAGAAAAGCCCCTGGAAATGGCCTGGATGAGCTGCAGGTGGGGAGGGGCGGGGCCTCCGGGAATCACGGGGCGGGGCCAAAGGTGAGAGTCAGGTGCTGGCGATTCAAACATGGCGCCTGCCTGCGGCTGTGCGGGGAGGACTCGCCAAAGGAGCCATGGCCTCCGCCAGCCCTTCTGCCTGGGAGGAAGCCGCCCTCCGCCTCTCGCCCAGATCTCAGGCAGGTTAGTTCCTCCCCGAGTGTCCCGGGTCCTTTCAGCTGCTGCCCGGCGCTGGGCTCAGAGGGAGCGTCTGAGTGAGTCCGTGCCGGGCCCTTTAGAGCAGCTGCTGGGGCTCCCGCAGCCTCCGCGACCCTCAGGGACAGTCCCCGCTGGTTTCACAGCCCGGAGTTGTGGGGACGTCCCTTCCTGGCCCTGGAGCCCTGGGCTGGGGGCCTGCTGGGGGGCTGGGGGGCTGGGACCCCTCCCTCCTCCGGGAAACCCCCACCGCCGAGACTCCCTCCCGGGTTTACCTGGAGGCACCGGGTGTGGGCCCGAGGCAGCGTCTCTGGGATCCAGCCCCGACCCGCCCGCGTCTCCGCCGCTCCTCCTGCTCTCGATGTTCCTTCAGCTCCCTGGTTGTGGGGCTTCTGTGCAGCCAGATCTCAGGAGGCTCTGGTGACGGTGGGTCTGTGTTTTAGTTGTGATTGTGATGTGGCTGCGGGAGGCGGTGGGGGCAGCTGCTACCTGGGCCGCGGTCTTGTTTCTCTCTGTGTTTTCTTCTTTGTTGTCCTATTTTGCTTATTATTTTATTAGTTTCAGGTGTACAGTGTAACGATTCGATATTTGTATACTTTGTGAAGTAATCACCACAATAAGTCTAGTTAACATCCTTCACCATACATAGTTATAAAATGTTTTTTCTTTTTGTTTTCCTTGTAAGGAGCCCTTTTATGATCTCCGCTCCAGCTTTCAAATATGCAGTATTAGTCACCACGCTGTGCATTACATCCCCGTGAGTTTGACCCTCTTCACTCATTTTGCCCAAGCCCCATACTCACCTCTGGCAACCACCAATCTGTTGTCTATATCTGTGAGCTTGGTTTTTTGCTTGTTTTGTTTCTTAGATTAAACATATAAGTAAGATTACACAGTATTTGTCTTCTGCTGTCTGTCATATTTCACTGAGTAAAATGCCCTCAAGGTCAATCCATGTTGTTGCTATTGGCAAGATTTCATTCTTTTTTGTGGTTATGCGGTATTCCATTGTGTATATATCTATATCTATATCATCTATACCTATACCTACATCTATATCTACTATATCTATATCTATATCTATATCATCTATATCTATATAAATGACACCACGTCATTTATATCCATTCATCCATTGGTGGACACTTATGCTTTTTACATATCATGGCTATTGTAAGTAATGTTGCAATGAACATGGGGGTACATTTATTTTTTCAAATTAGTGTTTTCATTTTCTTCAGATAAATACTCAGAAGTGGATTGCTGGGTCATATGGTGTTGTATTTTTAATTTTTTGAGGAACCTCCATACTGTTTTTCATAATGGCTGTACAAATTTACCTTTCTACCAACAATGGACAAGGGTTCCCTTTTCTTCACATCCTACCAACACTTGTTATTTCTTGTCTTTTTTATAACAGTCATTCAAACAGGTGTGAAGTGATATCTCATTATGGTTTTGATTTGCATTTTCCTGATGATTTGTCATGTTGAGCATCTTTACATGTTCCTGTTGGCCATCTGTATGTCTTCTTTGGAAAAATGTCTGTTCAAATCCTCTGCCCATTTTTTAATTGGATTTTTTTGCTATTCAGTTGTATGAGTTCTTCATAAAATTTTGCACATTAATTCCTTATCAGACATGATTTGCAAATATTTTCTCCCATTCAGGAGGTTGCATTTTTATTTTGTTGATTATTTCATTTGTTGTTCAGAATCTTTTTAGTTTGATGTCATCCCACTTGTATATTTTTGCTTTTGGTGTTAAATCCAGAAAAATCATTGTTAAGACTGATGTCAATGAGCTTACTACCTACATTTTCTCAGAGGAGTTTTATGGTTTTAGGCCTTACATTCAAGTCTTTAATCCATTTTCAGTTCATTTTTGTGTGTGGTGTAAGATAATAGTCTGATTTTATTCTTTTGCATATGACTATCTGGTTTTCTCAACATTTTTTATGGAAGAGACTGTCTTTTCCCCATTGTATATTCTTACCTTCTTTGCCATAAATTAATTGACCATGCATACATAGGTTTATTTCTGGGCTCTCTATTTTGTTCCATTAATCTATGTGTCTGTTTTTATGTCAATACTATACTGTTTTGATTACTATAGCTTTGTAATGTAGTTTGGAATCAGGGAGTATGATTTCTCCAGCTTTGTTCTTCTTTTTCAAAATTGCTTTGGCTATTTAGGGTCTTTTGTGGTATCACACAAATTTTGGGATTGTTTGTTTAATTTCTGTGAAAAATGCCATTGGAATTTTGCTAAGGATGGCATTGAATCTATAGATTGCTTTGGGTAGTATGAAAATTTTAACAATATTAATTTTTCAATTAATGAGCATGGAATATCTTTTGTTGTTGTTGTAAATCCTCATCAGAGGATATTTTTTTCATTGATTTTTAGAGAGAGTAGAAGGGAGTGAGGGAGGAGAGAGAGACACACATCAACTGGTTGCCTCTCACATTAGCCCAACCAGGCCAGGGATGGAACCTGCAACCCAGGTACATGCCCTTGACCAGGAATTGAGCCCAAGACCCTTTGATACACAGACTGACGCTTTAACCACTGAGCCAAACCAGCCAGGGTGGCATGGAATGTCTTTTCATTTATTTGTGTCTTCAATTTCTTTCATATATTATTTACTTAATCTTTTAACTTTTTATTATGTCTTTGGATGTCATTTTGGGGAATGGAATACAGAAGAAATCTAGGTTTGTTTTCCAAAAAGCTAACCATTGTCTCAAGATAATCTATTGAATAATTCCCTTTTCTCCTGTTAATTGAAAAACCACCTTTAGGTCAACTATATATTCATATTACTTCTGATATGTATTCTGTTGAATTTATCTGTTTCTAAATATTTCTCTATTACCAAAGTAATTTAATGATTGTAGCTTCATGTTATATTTTAATATCCAGTAGTACTAGTCACTCCTTATTAATCTTCTTATTCAATATTTTTTCTATATACTGTCACATTATTTTTCTTGAGCGTTAGTACTATTTCATAAAGTTTCAAAAATAATCTTAGTGTATATTTAGTCATTTCTATTTTGAGTATTACTTTCCAAGAATAAAATGCTTTTTAGTTCAGTATGCTTTAAATATTTTCTTTTTATAACTTTTTCACATTAAAAAAAAGTTTATTTTAAATGTTTTATCTTTTTTGCTATTGTAAATGAGGTTTTTTCTTCCATTATATTTTATAGCTGTTCACTGATTGTACATAATAAAATAATTAATTTTTAGTATTAATTTAATCAGCAGACACATTTTTGAATTTTATTATTATTTATTCATTTTATATTGATTTTGGTTTATTTTTCTAGGGATATAAAATTTCATCTGCAAATTGTTTTCTTTTTCCTTTCAATATACATTTTTTTTTCTTTCATTGACTGATACTTCCATAGGAATACTAAATAATAATATCAAAGGTGGGTATTCTTATGTGAATGAAGTTTTTCAAGTGCTTTTATTTGACATCTATTGAAATATACATATTTTACTCTCAGGCTATTTATGTGGTGTAGTACATTAATAGATTTTCTGATATTGAGTCATCTTTGAGGAAAAGGGGATTTTAATGAAGCCAATTTAAAGGGCACATAACCAGTATCATTTCAAATGAAAGGGAAATGTTTTAAGAACACTATTTAAGGCGTGGCAGGAACGGCATCCTCAATAGTTTAAATTTTAAGCATCCCTAGAGCTTTGTGTGTGAGGATTATTATCTCCTCTTTGTTGCCTTAGAGGCATTATTATCAAATCCTGGCCAATTAGTCATTTTTTTCCACCAAAGCATTTCATACTACTTATGTAAGGAATAACATTGTATATTTTCTATGTGAGTCAGTTTACAGACTAAATAATTATTTTTCATTTCTCTGCACATAATGAAATATAATCAAAAGATGCTAGGCTCTAGCTTGCTTATTGTGGAAAAGGGATTCTACTTTACTCTATCATTATCTCTTTCTTTCAAGTGAGATATCAAAAGAGTTTTATACAAATAAGAAAGCAAATTTGGGTCAAATTTCACAGAAAAAGATTGGAAAAAAAAGCCAAATAATATGTTAGGCAAAGGAAAAAACTTTCAAATGTCTGAATATTATAATGTTAGACCAACCTATTTAACAAAATAGGTTCCCAGAGCTGTAAGCTCTAGTGTATGTTCATTTGATGTTCAGATTTATTAGAATAACAAATTTCAGGGCTTTTGAATTGAAGTGAACTATATTTTATCAATTATTATTTTCACTCTTGGTAAACAAATTTAAGTAAAACAGCATGGTATTTCAAGGCATTATTTCACAAAACATATCAAAGTGATGTCCATTCTATAACATGAAGAAAAATAAGAGCTTTTTAAAATCTAATTTTACTTTGTCATTTTTTCAAGTTTCCTAATTTATGTAGTCAAAAGATAGCTGCACTACAAGGAAAAAGTATTTGCATATATAAACGATCTGACATATAGGTCTCAGCTCAAGGGATCCTCTTTTTGTTTCCAGTGTTGTAAAATTTCAAAATGCTCTTTCTTGGATATTGTCCTTTTTATCCATTATTCTTGGCCCTTAGTGGCCTTTTTTTTTTCTTCAAATTTTAAGTGGAACCTGCCTGCACCAATCTTTTGTTGTTTTTTCCTTTGAGGCTACAGAAAATCTGCACATAGACAAGGCAGACCTCCTTACCACAAAGTCATATTAGTAAATTTACTTAACAGAACGGAATCTATACATATCCCCTATCTACTACGTTACATAGCCACTATTAAGCATAAGAAATTGCATATAGACGACATGTAGATAATAAGCTCACAGAACCCACTCACCCGACCCAGCAGGCACCTGTAGTCTGTCCTACTTTGTAATTTAGGCTTTGAAGCTTTTCTGGGATCACAGAGCTCTGCCAAATGTATTCACTTGTTAACCTCTCAGTAGCTCTTTTTCTGCTGGCACAAGCCAGTATCCTACATATTTACTTTCCTCACTCTATAATATTCTTGGCTGAACTTCTTTATGGGTAGGAGCCTTTTATTCTATTAGATGTAGCTATCTTTATCTTCATCTTCTTGGTCTAGTCATTTTGTCTGTTGATTGAAAACCAATGGATTCTAGGACCTTTCTAACTCCCAGGCCTCAACAACCCACTCCCCACCTCATTATGCATTTTTCACTTGTTTTAGATAATAAAAGAAGCAGTGAACTATGCATGTGTTTTGCAGTGTAAGAGTAACACTCTGATTTTTTTGGACAAGTTGTGTTAATACTATAGCTGGCTCTCAAAGTAGACCAGGTTTTGAAGACAACACGTGCTAAAATTCTCCTCCTGATTTGCCAGGTGTCCAGATATCCAGAAGCCCATGTTTTTATACACTTTGCTTGATGTTTATTACTTGGGAAAAGTTGCCAGTTAACTGGCCATCAGGGATATCCATAAAATAAGGGCTGGACATCTGTAGGCCTGCCAATGTGAACTTTTGGTAATTTTAGAGGTCTGGGATAATATCCATGTAAAAGATGGTGGGTCATTTCATATATATTAGCAATGTATTCAATATCTTAGTAAGTACTAATAGGAATAGATTTGGACCCATGAAGTAAATGGCATGTTTGATTTAAATAACAGCTACTCCAATTAATGGATTGGCTTTATTTTGAGAAGCCTTAGGGAATTTATGTTGTTATGAACAGAAGAGGTTTGTGTCTGTAGGAGAGAACAGTCCAGAAATTTTGAGTATTCACTGGGTTCACAGCAGGACAGCTCAAACTCCCAGAATCAAGCCAACATCTCCATCTCCTAAGGGCCTCATATGTGATATCTGCGTGAGAGAGCAGATGAAATTTCTCCATTCCTGCCTACTGCCCCAATCAGAATTCGTGCAGCGTGGACTTCTATAGCCAGAATTCACTTAGGATGCTCAGAATGCTGAGCACTGGCACGCTGATTAGATCAGTGCCCAGCTCCCGTGGAAGCTTATTCCACTTCTCTGACAAAAAAATTTATATTTTGGTCACTGTCAGAAAGGTCTGATAGGCATCACTGTTACAAACACAAGCACCTCCCCAGGGTACAAACATTCCTGGTCAAAGATGCTTGAACGGCTTTCACTGAAGCAGATCCCCACTGCCCGCCCCAGTCTTCTTGCCTTCTTTCACACATTTAGTTTTTTTATCTCTTTCCCTCATTTTCCTTCCCTTCCCCTTTCTCTGTCCTACTCCCCTTTTTTCTCCCATCCCTTCCTATTTCCATAACATAATCATCAAGATCTTTAATATTTTATATTTTATTAACTCTAAAACGGAAAAATGTGACAATACGGAACTAGGTGTTTTGCAACGTGTTATCTAACTTAGTCCTTACAAAAACCTCACAAGTGAGTTATTCCCTTTTTTTCAAGCAACGATTTCCCACCCCCCATGTTTGGGAGTGATTTTCACAGACTACTTTTTAATTTGGAATACCACATTTGAATTGGATTGAAAAAGCACAACATCTACTAGAATATCTTGTACATTTAGTCTGTCATCATTTAGACTCTGCTTAATGTGGATTTCTCAGAATAATAGGACTTGTATCTTTATGCAAACACGTGTAAGATATTTATGTCAAACTGAATATTTGAGAGTGAAGTAAACACACACAGATGACAGAGTTCAGTGATTCATCATTTAGACTATCTTTATGATTCCTATGTTATTTTGGTGGATACCTCTATGAAGTAATAGGACATTGCATCTGCTGGTTTTAGGTAGTACTGCTTATATTGTTTTAGTAAAGAGTTATCAGCATGAAAATCAAAAGCAGAGACATCATTTTAAATCCTGCAATTAAGTATATGCTTGTCAGCAGCGCGGTCGTGGCATCTTTGATAGCATGGGTAATGTGTGTTTTCTTCTCGGCTTACTGAGGCTGTGGTAATGGAAGCCAAGCTCCAACATCAAAGAGAAGAGGTTTTCCTTTGTAGGAAAACATCATTACATTTTCACACCATTAGGGTGATAGAAGTATAGCATCTCCTCTGCATGAAGTAGATACTTTGATGTTTTGTTTTTTAAAAACTAAACATAAGACCAAAAAGCATATCATGTTGATCATTACTTGTATATGCATAAATACAGTAATGCCCAAAATGATGCCTATTGATTACTTTATTAACATGTTTTAAGGGGTGGGATATTAAAGAACTCACTAATTGAAACTCATTTAAATTAATTATTAGCAGTAACTTAGGCATATCAGCATCTAATTTTCTGTCTTTTGAATGACATTCCCTTGAAAGATTGAAGCACTCTTCATGATAGCCTCATAAAAGTCAGCCTCAGCAATTATTAAAGTGAGATCATCAGGCAATTTAATCTCCAGCTGAAATCAGGACTAGATGCCCAGGAATGACAGCAATGCCTATTATTCTACTTTTCTTCATATTGTTAATGAACCATTTTACAGAATAAAGGCATACATCCTTGAGAAACTGAAAAGTTTTACTTAAATAAAGTTGGCATTGACAAGATGCTATAGGAAGAGTTTGAGTGAGCTAAATACACCTGAATTCTATAGGTATTTTAATTGTTGTTCATATAACTTTACTGTAAACAAAGCATTGTTTCCAAGATAGCAGTGATAAAATAATAATAATGGTGATGGTAAAGACAAAATCCCTTCACATCCATGAGGATGAAAAGATCCTTATATACCATAGTATTTCAAACACCCAAAAAGATCTCCAGAAGTAGAATGTAAGCTATTCCATAGAGACCAAAATAGAAAGAGAGAAAAGATGTCTTAGTGACTAAACCATTTTTCTGATTGGTTGAAACTCATCCATCTCTTTGCTGACACTGCTGAGAAGGTAGAAAGGCCAAAATGGTAACTGAGAAGCTGCCATTCATTTGATTGTCACCTACCAATACTCCTCAGATTAAATACTGTCATCACAGACATCTTAGCAGCTGTCACCTAGTTGATAGTCGCCTGTCAGTATTCTTCAGATAACGTAATGTCAACTACAAAAACTTTGGGACATATTATAGAAGTAATGACATTGTCTCAGTGTCTTCAGTCTAAAAAACAAAATTTTTCTGCTTCACCATGACATTGGTTTTCCAAAAACACATCAAATTAGACCTGATATTTCTGTAAAGCGGGAAACTATGTTCTTATAAAACATTCTCTACTATTACTGATATAAAATAGTTAATTAGTACTGTTTTCTAGGCAATTTGATAAATCACCACCCCAGAGACCTAATAGCAGCAAAGCTTGAAAGACACAAAATGTTCCACTTGGAGCCTAAACCTCCGATTGGTGGATGGGTTGAGATGTTCTGTGCTTTGGGAACACTAGACTACCAAGTATGAAGATATACTTTCATTTTCAGATGCCGAATCCTCTTTTAGAGAGGCTGTCTTGACAATTTTCTTTTGTTTATTTTTATTTCCAGAGAGATTAACATGAAATTCTGCTTGGAATTAGATAGTCTTAGTTACCATTCTAGTCCATTTCTGCTTTTCTGCGGGCTTGTACCCAGGTCACTTTGACTGATCCTGGATAATCCTATGCCTTGCATTCTGAGTCTTCTATGACTGGTGGTGGTGGGAGTAGGGCAGGGAGAACATATTATTAGCAGTAGAATCTATCTTTGGGGCCTAGAACATCAGACAAGAAAACCTGAGCAAATTAAACTTTAAGAGCTTTTTTATTCTGCTCTCTTCACAACATATAAAATTCAGTTAAAGTGAATATTAGGTGTAGACTTCAGTGGCAAACAAGGGATAGAGATGAGGGAAATGAGAAGAGAGAGGGAACTGTTTGCTAAGCAGCCAATCTCAGTCTTGGCTGATATTGGAACAAATTTCAAGTGTTGGATATACGTATGTGGGAGCCTCAATTTTTTTAGGATTGGCTTCTGATGCTTTTGCTTGGATCCCAGGAGCTCAGGACTCTTTAGTGGAAATGCTGACCACAATGAGAACTTCTCTGTTTTCGTGGTGTAGGATATGGTTAGAACTCCTGATCCTGAGATTGAGAAAATGCTGAGTGCTCGTGTAGTCCACAGGTTGAGCAATAATATGCCATAAAAAGTGGATTCAGCCCATATTTTTGAAAGACCATAGATTTTGGAGGGTAACAACTTTGGTTTAAAAAACCAGACATGCAGTTTAATATCTTTTAGCTTTAATTTCCATATAGTTTAGCAGGCAAAATAATATTCACCTTGAAGATTAACAGTGAGAAGTAAATAACGTGATGTATGGAAAGGAACTAGCACTCTTTCCAGTACCTAAAATTGTGACTTTACATGTTTTCTTAATCCTTACATGTTAAATTTTTAGCATTTAAAGCATAAGGTCAGTTTAAAAACAAAAAAAAACAAAAAGCTGGTGTTTATCTCTTAAGACTTAACTAATGTGGATAATTGAGAAATTTGGAAAGCAGCACTGTTCACGGGAAGTCTGCAATGACCATACTGCTGTGATGTAGTATTAAAATTAATCAATTTCCATCTGTCTGTGTTTGGCGTTACCACTTGATCAGACACCACATATTTCTGAAGAGCATCTCCTGCTGCTGTTGCACTGTCTGCTGGTTTTATTGCTTGCCCAAAAGTGATAATATTTCCTTTGGAAATGTGAATGAATTGGTTAGAAAAATGATTTGCTTGTAGCTGATTCTACAGGACAAGCTTACCTGATAACCAAATGTTTTTGGATTGTTGGAGTCTAGCAAGAGAGAAAAATTAAATATACCCATTACCTTATACTAAAAAAACACATTTATCTTATTAAGGAACTTGCAACATAACAATTATTAGCAACTTCAAAAAGATGTACTGAGATTAATGCTTTTATTAGCAGCTAAAGCATCTGCTCACTTGTATGAGAATTCATGCACTTACTCATTTAAACAATATTTATTGAGTGTCTACAAGATGTGAGTCACTGTTATTTCTTCATTTTTTTAGGATAATATTTGGAAAAAACTAAATTGGGATATTGATAACTGAAGATTATATATATATAATCAGTTATGAAATCAGTTGTGATTACATATATATATGAAATCTCAACTGATTTCAGTTTAACCTTTAAAAGACGGCATTTAAAAGACAGCATCATACAAACTCCATATATTTTCCAGGATCAACTGTACAAATAATGGTTTCTTTCCTTTTGCCTGTAAAAAAGAATGTATATGCTTAGGTTTCTGAGTATTTAATTTATCAAATTGAACTGGAAAATTGCTAGATGTTGTGCAGATAGCTAGAAAATTGGATAGCATTCCTTCCCTTATGGAATATTTAGGGGGGGGGGAAGCAGAATACAACACTATGTATAAATTGTGAAATATGTGAGCCAATGAATAAGGACTGAAAAGGATCTTGAAAATTGAAAGTAATTCTTTTGTTAGATGGCAGAATTTATGATATATATCTTAGTTTTAATATTTGACAATAATGGCATTATGTGCTGAATTGTGTTCTCTCAAAATTCACAGTTTGAAATCTTAGCCCTCTGAACCTTACAAAGTGGCTGTATTTGGAGGCAGAATCTTTAAAGAGGTAATTCAGTTAAAATGAGGTCATTAGGGTGGGCTCCAATGCAATATGACGGGTGTCCTTATAAGAAGAGGAAATTAGGAAGCAGACACACCCATAGGGAAAACCATGTAGGGACACAGGGGGAAGACGGCCATCTGTAAGTGAAGGGGAGAGACCTCAGAAGAAACTAACTTGCTGACACATAGATCTTGGCCTTCTAGCCTCCAAAACTGTGAGAAAGTAAATTTCTGTTGTTTAAGCTATTTAGCATGTGGTATTTTGATATGGCAGCCTTAGCAAACTAATACAAATGGCAAAGCAAATTGTATGAAAAATCTTTTTATTTTACTGTATTTTTAATTTTTATTTTATTTTTTAGAGGGGGGGGGGAGAGAGAAACATCAACGTGAGAGAGACTCGTCGATTGGTTGCATCCTGCTTACGCCCTGACTGGGGCCAGGGACCGACCCTGCACCCGAGGTACATGCCCTTGACTGGAATGAACTCGCGACCCTTTAGTCCTCAGGCCTATGCTCTAGCCACTGAGCAAAACCAGCGAGGGTAATATAAAAAATCTTGAAAAACATCCTTTACATTGTTTATAAGGTGTTATAGGGTTTCACTATTAATTCTCCCACTTACTTGCTCTGTGACATGCAAGAAATTTAGCTTTGTTAAAGTAAATTTACCCACTTATAAATCAGCAAGAGTATCCTTTCCACTTAGGCCATCTGATAGTTTTAAGGATCAAATGGTATTGTGATTTGAAAACTCACTGTAGACCATTAAGAATCATGCAAAGATAAAGAGATATTGACTTGGGTAAAGATAATATTTTTGAATTTCACATCAATGTACACACTCTGTGTCCAACTCAGTATTTTCATGAAATAACACTTTTCAGGGAAGTCCAAGGTCTTTAGAAGGCTAATAACATTAATTTGTTAAATCTTCCAATTGAAATAAAAATGGCACCCTAATTAATGATTTATATAATTTTGATATTCCTGTTCATGGACTGTATAAGTCTGGTCAGGGACCATATAGCTTCTGGAAAATGAGATTGTATTGCTCAAAAGGAATTCTCTTGTTCACATCAACCATCCCCATCTTCAAGCAAGATGAAACTTAAAAATTCTAGGCAGAATGGTGCTTTATTTTATTTTATTTTTTAAAAAAGAAAGAAGGAAGCTATTAAAGGGATACTACTGCAAAGTAAAGCCAACGTTAGTTTGGTCTGCGCTTCCTGCACAAATATGAGACACAAATGACAGGCGCAAGACGTTTTATGAAGCTCAGAGAGGAGAGGGAGAGCTGAAGAGCTTGTGGAAGCGTTTGGTCAGTTGATTGAAGTGATAAAGGACCAGGGAGTGCTGGGCAAACTAGAATGATGCCTCAGCTGTAGATAAGGGAGAAGTGACCCGGGGCAAAGTGAACGTTATTTGAATGCAGAACCGAACCCAAGTAGAAGTGGGTAACCTGATCACTTTCTTTGTATGCATTTTTCTCTTAATCTTATGTTTTTCTTTTATTCTGCCTCCAGCCCCTCCGCTTTTTTATTTAAGAACTCTGCAGTTGACCTTCATGACTTCATTCACACGCACTATCACAAATTGAAAGACTGGCATCTGAATTCTAGCTTACAGGGAAGAACATTTTTACTGCAGTAATTCAAGTAGAATTGGCTGTTATTAATGAAATATAGCCACTGAGAAAGAGCTTTCTTTCCTACGTGGATATCAGGTGGACCCAGAAAGTACCCTTTTTTCAAACTGGGTAAGCAAAAGCATTAGATAATGTGCTTTCACAAACTAAACATACTATCCCCTGAGATGACGTGCCTATTAGCGATCTGCAATTTACTTAATACAATCTATTAAATAAATAAAATCATGAAATCAAGAAATCATTGAAGGCAGAAAAATGGAAGCCTAATACAAAGTAAACTATTATCACAGGTATTATCGTGGATAAATCTTAAAAGCATAAAGCTGACAGAGAAAAACAAGTTGTAAAATGATACATACGATGTGCTTATGTTCATGAAAATATTTAATAATACAGAAACTATTTTAAAATATCACATGTACATTTGCGGTAAAAGTATTAACAATATTCATGGAAACAATGGCACAGATGTTAGGGTAGTGGTTACTTTGGGGAAGAAAGGATTTAGGGTAAGTGGGGCATTATTTGTATTTATATCTTTTTATACAAGAATATGAACATTTTATTGAGAACTAAAATAGTCTAAAGTTATTAACTCAGAGATAGTGATGAACACTACAATAAACGTTACAAACTTAGACAATTTGTGCATTTTAATAAACTCTTAATTATGGCACAAGAAATTACCAAGAAATGTAAAATATGTGTAAACCATATTCTATAAAAGGCTGTGGTGTAGTGCACATACCAAGTATGAAATATGGTTTGTGAACAGCACAGATAAGATCTTCTGATTAGTGATGTAATGTAAAGTCTCCTAAAAGGAAACTGGACCCTTTTCGCCAAGTCTATTGTATGTTATAAACTCCTGGTGATCTGTAAGCTGGTCATCATTGTTTCTGCCCTCGCCCCCATTCTGAAGTCATGAAGAAGATATGAATGACTTATCTGTCACACACACTATAAACATCAACTTTTATTGTCACCAAATAAAAAAAAATTTACCCTTTGATAAGCAACTTATCCTGTTGTAAGAATACAATATGCTATGCTCATTCTTCCAAATATCCTAGGAAATGATATTTCTAACCCAGCACCAGGTATTTTGACTTTCCAAAAATAAAGCTTTCTTCTGATTCCATTTTTATTTTATTTTATATTTTTAAAAAATATATCTTTATTGATTTCAGAGAGAGGAAAGGAGAGGGAGAGACAGAAACATCAGTGATGAGAGAGTCATCGATCGGCCGCCTCCTGCACGCCCCCGGCTGGGGATCAGCCCGCAACCCGGGCATGTGCCCTGACTGGGAATCGAACCCCGATCGCCTGGATCCTAGGTCGATGCTCAACCGCTGAGCCACGTCGGGCCAGGCCTGATTCCATTTTTAGAAATACACAAGAGTTGAATGAAAATTTATTTCTGAAAAAACAAACACATACACAACATTGATTTTTAACCCAGTTCAGGAAAATAAGCATTAGAGAAGAGACTTTTAACATTTCTGATACATTCTGAATGTTGTAATTTAAGTAACTAAATCATACTGACACTTATTTGCAGACATTTAAACTTTGTTCAAAATATTTTCCCATCACTAATATACATTCTTATTTCTTAAAAAAAAATCTGATGGAAATATGGTAACATATTTCAGGTGGTAGATTCATGTAGGTTCATGAATGTTCAGAATATTTAAAAATTAAAACTGCAATCTCTGTAATTTGTGGGGTTTATGATACAATTTGCCATACATATCCATTAGTGTATAGGTTTGTCTATTTAAAAAGAAAAGGCAAAAAAAACATATACAGTCTCTTTGGCACATTTGGTCATGCTATTAGCTATAAAGTGAAGGGACACAGTATAGCCTCTATAAAATGAGAGTAAAGTGACCTACCACAGTGGGTAGTTGTAAGAACTAAATATGATAATATAGGTCCATGGTTCGGCAAAGTGACAGGTAACAGAATAAACGATAACTGATTTAATCAGTGAGTCTCTTGATGTCATTATGGATTTTTTTGCTTGTGTTTATACACTTTTGGAGGGATGTTCAGTTTTTTAAATAATTAATTGGTGTTTTGTTTTTGGTAAAATGCCAATATGGGAAATTAATGATAGTTGGTGACTCTCAATAAGCCCTTTACAAAAGGTGGTTCCTCACTTAATTATTTCTGTGGTAACCCTTCCTACTTCATATCTACTTTTGCGCTGTCAAAATAATTGTTTCTTTCCAGATTTTTCAGAGATATAGCAGTCTCCAGAGTGTGTAGAAGAATGGAACTATAAAAAAAGTTCCTCAATAATTTTACCAGCTAGTATATAGTTTCCATTACAAGGTATCTCTAAAGATGATTAGGATTTTATTAATATAAATCTTGATAATAGTAGTCTTCAAGCTTGGGGGAATGTTTAACATCTTTATTTTAAAATTATTCCAAAGAGGTTAACTGATTTGATCAATGTCACAAAATTTCACAGATGGAGCTACCTCCAGAACTTAGGTCTCTTGACTCTTGTTTCATTTTTTTGAATTTTTAATTAGACTATCAAAAAAGTACTCATAAGTACTCATAAAGATAAAATTGTATGTGAAGAACATGAAGTGTGGGCCACTATAACACCTTTTATGAGAAATGTATACTTCAAGGAAATAAAGGGATGGCTAGGTGATAGCACTGATTCCAGGCTTTTTACACTGAAGAAATGGGATACAATTAATATGTGCGAGAAGATATAAAAACAAAAAGACTGGTGATATTATAGAATAAATGTTCTGTACAGGTTCTTTTTAATTCTTAATCATAGGTCCTTATAAAGACTTTCCCCCAAACATAATGTACTTTAGGAAATCATTTAATATATTTATGACATACTCCATATATCACATAAATATTTCATATAAATATATGATATTGCAATAAAACGCATTGCACAATTACATATGCATAACCATATCTAAAATGGTAAAAATTATATTTGTTTAATATTGTCTTATGTTATTGGCAGAGGATTTGAAATGAAAGATTAATAAATAATAAACACAGTGTACTTCTTGTTTGGATGAATCATATGAATTGTTTTCTAAAACTAAAATTGACCGAAAATAGGACTCATGTATTAAAATGGAGTGCTCATCTATGTTTTAGAAAAAACTTTACTAAATGAATAACATGCTCGTTAGGGTTTGAATGCCATTTTTATTCACAACTGTGTATGAAACCAGAATATACCAGTTTATTACATACTAATAACCCAGCATTCAAGTCACTGGAGAGAACGATGTAATTATTAAAAAAAGAACTTTAGGACATAGCTTCACCTTATAAAGCAAATCTAGGTGAGGAGGAAGCCTGGGCTCAGCGTCATAGAGGTGATCTTTTGGGGGCCCATCCTGGTATGTTTCAGTTGTCAAATGGTTATATTGAGTAGTCGGATTATATAGCAGCTTATTAAAATGGCCAGAACTTTGAATTAGGGTTTGCACTTTCTTTTTGTGATATCTTTGTAGCCAGTAGCAAAGGTTAAACCATTAAAGAAAAAGATCATGGGTCTCCACAGGACTGTGTCTTGTACCCCGCCCCTCCACACCTCCCTGTTGCCGCAGCTTCACTCAAGATGTGCTGTTCCGAGTAGCCTCATTCTAACTTGTTTCCTGGCACAGTTGACTGGTCCAGGCTTAGGCATCAGAGATAACCTGGCTTCCCGCAGAAGGTGGGCATACGCTTGTCCAGAGACTGAAGGTGTCATTTATATTTCATTGAATCTAAGATGCCTTTGTTTGTAAGATGCACCAATATTTTATTTATTGCTAGGAAAGAAAAAATTCTCTTAAACTATGATGCCTGTTGTTTGATACTGATTGAAAGAGCTCTTTTAGTCTTATATATGTATCACTTTTTAAAATCATATGTCATACTTGTGCCTATATAAAAAGAAAAATGTAAATGAAACAAATTGGTTAAGGTATTCCTAATAATTCTTTCCATTTAAGAATCTGACATTTTGAATCACTTTTTGATAGAGGTGTTGCTAGCTGTTTTGTTTTCCATACAGCACATCCTGTGTCATCACAAGCAATGGTGGTTCAGCATTTCTTGAGAGTGCTCTGCGACTGCCTGTAGCATTCTCTTTTAAGCTGCTGTGGACTCTCATTCTGCATATTTTTGATATATATGAGCAGTCATTAATCATTATGTTAGAATTACTGCCTGACAATGATGAACATGAGGAGGCCTGTCTCTACATCGCAACTACCGTTAGCAATTATAAGACACACTGGGAATTTGGAAATGTTAACAGGTGAAAGTACTTATATCTGAGAATTAGTGAAATATCATTTATGAAGTAAAGAGCAGTTGGTGGCCATTTTCCCAGTGTGTAGAGAAAGCTGGTCTATTGCAAGAAAGAAAAAAGTGGCCAATGTTGAGGCAGAGGCGAGAAATGCAGAATGCATCCTAAGATATTCAACCCCTGGTTCTAATAGTTCATGGGGTCCACCTTCAGTTTTGCTTTCTTGTTTCTTTCTTTTTTTAAAAAAAATATATTTTTATTGATTTCAGACAGAGGAAGGGAGAGGGAGAGAGATAGAAACATCAGTGATGAGAGAGAGTCATTGATTGAGTGCCTCCTGCATTCCCCCTGCTGGGGATCTAGCCCAAAGCCCAAGCATGTGCCCTGGCAGGGAATCAAACCAAGATCTCCTGGATCATAGGTTGATGCTCAACTGCTGTGCCATGCCACCGAGGCAACTTGGCTCTTTTCTTGACTTTGTTGTTCTGTGAAATACTCTAGTGCCCCTCAAATAAATTCCCTTCATGGCTTAAGATATTTTGCATTGGGCTTCTGTAACTTGTACCCAAAAAAGTCTCATGAATAGTGCTTATATAGTATTATGTTTGTAACAAAATGCTTTCTCTTTTTTATCTACTCATCTATTCCAGACAGAATAAACAATTGAGTTAGGCTAAAGCTTACTCATAGTGTTCGCCTAGACAAATAAGGCTACAGGCAGCAGGCAAGGCTTTCATTGTTAAGAAAGGCATCTGTTGGTGGAAATGACAGTAGGCATCTTGGTCCGGTTGGCTGAGCCACATGCTGTGAAGTCAGTCACCCTGTTGTGGTCCCCAGACTTTAAAAACGTATTTTCTGGGCCATACTCATCCCTGCGTTACCTAGAATAAGCAAATGAGCTGGAATTTTACTGCTGTCACTCTGTTGACCTGGAAATAAGGTGTGATGTGACAAATTTAGTATGAATGATTTCCCACAGGATTCATTCAGAGGAGCAGATGGCTCTGAGAAAGAACTGTCATCCAACCAGTCTATTCACTGTTTAGCAAAGTTGGCAAAGACTGTTAAACAAAGAGATACATTCTGTTAACAAAGCATTCTTTGTGGCCTCTTTCTGTCTTTCTGATACTCAAAATTGATGCAGGTATGTCTGATATTTTTAGTAAATACCTGATCTTTGTTTGTGTTTTTGAATATAACTGAATTTTTTTTTCATAGAAAAGTTTGCTGAATTTATTTCCTTGAAAGTAAGAGAATTCTTTGCACTGCGCCTCTAGAAATGGAGAGTAGCTAAGTAAATGTGGATTTGAACAGAAAAATGTCATGAACTGATAACAGGTTGAATATCAGTGAAAAATCTATTCAAAATAAGCTAATGTAGTTTTCTAAATTCTTCTGAGAGCTCATCAACTGCTTATACTCCTTGCAGATATTGTCTTGTGCACTTGCTGAGAGTTTAATTTTGGTCTTAGGGAAACAGAAGTAGCTACCACGGTGGTGGATGCATGGAGCATCAAAGGGCAGAAAGCCTGTGCTGCTGATAAGGAAAGTAGAAAACCAAGCTGAGGCCCTCAGAAAAGGAAGTTCTTCCGGGAGAGCCCTCTGAATGGCACAGGGACTCCCATTCTAATTGCCATTCCCTTGGACCCAGAGTTTTTTCTCTTAAGTAGGTTGTTTTGATTTAACACTCACTTATTTAGTATTCAGTATTTTCTAGGCCTTGTGCTAAAGGTTTTACAAATATTAACTAATGAATCCTCTTGACAACCTTTGGAAGTAGGTTCTGTTATTCCAGTTTTACAGATAGCAAACTGAGGCACCATTTGTTGGGGGTTTGATGAGGCATGTGGAACAATGGTCACTAGAAGTGACATTCCTTCTTGAGGGAGGGTATTGAACAAGACAGTCTTTAAGGTTTTATGGTATCATCTAATCTGTGGTAAAATATGTGGCAATATTATATTATATGAGACATTTTCTGAGTGAATTGAAAGCAAAGAGATTGGATAAAACATTCCAACTAATATATTAAAACCTGCTTGAAGTTCTGATTGGAAAAATTACTTCAATCCAGAATTGAAGCTCTAGTTTCCCCAAAGACCCGTTGTTACTACCATCAATGATTAGCTTTTGACCAGTGAATTAAGTGACAATTCAACTGTTTTGCCAACTCTCTCATTACTTGCACACCTGTCATACTCCTTGCTCCAAAACACAGTGTAATTATAGGCTTCAAGTGCTGCTCTCTGTCCAAATTCTTTAAGGATCTAAGCTTAGAGGTTTGAAAATGCCACCACCTTCTCTGAAGTAAAGAAAATGTCTCCTAATTGGGGCCTGACTTTTTCGAACAGAATAATTTGAAAAGAGAGGCCACAAAAAAGAAATAATAAAGGTTATGACTAAGGGTCATAATAAAAATCTCTTAAGAGACTAAGATATCTGCATATATATGGTACTGAATTTTCTGCCCCAAACAACAAAGACTTTGGCGAATTAGTGCTCTGGGGACAAAAGAAAGTGGGTCCAACACAAAGCAGAAGACTGAAATGTACTGCTTTACTGAATGCCCCTGCATGTGTGAGGATGCTGCAGTAGATCTCAAAGGACCAGAACGAGAGGAAAGGAATTCAATAACGTATGTGCGCTTTCCTGATAGAATTAAATTTATGACAAGATGACCTTTTCCGATGCTGGCCTGTGGTTGGCTACTACTGAAATGTGACACTTATTTGTCAGAACATTGTCTAGTTTGGGTTCCAGCCCTTTTGACTATCTTTTCAGTCAGTATCTTCCCTTTCCTTAAAGAAAACCATGATCGCTTTGATGCTGAAAGTGGGTAATGTACTGAGGGAATCTGTGGTAGACTGCTAATTGCCCCACAATATTCCAATTCTCCTTTTTTTTTTTTCTTTCCTCAATTAAATTCCCTGAGTTTTAGCTGATCATATGTTTGCACCGATGGTGTCTACTCCTCTGGCCTACTTTATAACTTGATGTGACCCTGTGACTCTGCTCGATGGAAAAGCAGAGGAAGTGGTGTGTGCTACTTTGAGTCACGCCCTTAAGAGAACACTGCTTGCCTTCTACTGATTCCTTTCTTCACATGGAAATCTAGATGTGTAAGTCAGCTGGGCTTTGAACATGCAGATGAGGACAACGTAGTAGGTATGTCAGCCAGGGTTTGGGCCAGGAAATAGAAACCGCCCTAGGAACCCAAAGCAGAAAAGGGCCTAATACAGCGAATTGAGTGCTTACAAAATGGTCAGAAGAGCTGTCAAAGTACAAGTCAGAGAACCACCATAGGACAATTTTTTTTTGAGTTCACATCACTGTATCTGTGAGACAGAGGATAGCTACTGTCGTCATCCATTCTGTTGTCACCTTGGCCTCCTCATACTACTGAAGAGCACTGTGAAGAATATAGCTTCTGCAAACACCCACATCTCTTGGAAATTGATTGAGGGCCACCACTGTGTCTACTGTTGTAAGATAATCTCTGTCTCCCTTCTACTTCCCGGATCTCTCACATGTGCACCTCATTGGCACAACCAGTATTACAACCTTAGCTGCTAGGGAGTCTGGAAAGCACAGATATCTACTTTCTGGCCATTGTGATGGGAGGTGGGAATGTACTCCAGATGTCAGTAAATAAAATCTAGAACACTGAGTCAGGACAACAAAGCAGGAGGAGTCTGGGACCCAGACCCTGTGGAGTACACAGCCATGAACTATACACCAAGAGTCTAAATGAGAAATAAATATACTATCACCTGTTTAATGCACTATTATTTGGAGTTTCCTGTCACTTGTAACTTAATCTAATCCTAACTCATTAAAATTTTCTTATAAGAAATGGGAAGCTGCAATTAACATGTGGTATTGGATTAGTGTTGTTGCAGGTTGGAATGCTGGTGACCCCTATGATGTCATTGCAAACATTTGCAAACTGAGAGTTTGGTAACTTAAGGCCTTGCAGGGTCAAACTAGCCAACAGCTTCTATAACCAAAAACAAGGCTGCAACTCTAGCGGGAATTTCCAAGCAATTTCTAAGCCAACTATGACAACAAAGCTAGTGGCAAAGATCAGTTCAAAGGTCCTGTCTTTTTCTCAAGGCTACTATTATGGACTAAATTTTGTTTTCTCCAGATTTATATGTTCTAGCACTAACCTCCAAGGCGAATGACTATGTTTAAAGACAGGGTCTTTAATGAGGTAGTTTAGGTTAAATGGAGTCAAAAGGGTGGGGTCCTAGTGCCGTAGGACTGATGTTCTTATAAGAAAAGAAGAGACACCAGAGCTCTATCTCCACAAAGGTGCAGAGGACAGGCCATATGAGGACATGGTGAGAAGGTGGCTGTCTGCAAGCCAAAAAGATCGAGACCCCACCAACAATCAACCTTACTGGCACCTTGATCTTGGACTCCCAGCCTCTAGAACTGTGAGAAAATAAATGTCTTTTGTTTAAGACACCCAGTCTGTGATATTTTGTTATGACAGCCTGAGCCGACTAATATACCTACTTTTTCAGATGTCCCCAAGGTAGCATCTTCATGGTCTGACAATGGAAAAGAGAGGGAACAGGCAGGACTAGAGCCTAGTATAATTAAAAGCCAGATTCATTAGGCTTGAAATCTGTGCCCAGATACAGTTTACGATTTTAGTTGTTTGTATTTGGTACTGACTGGGAGTGAATACACTTGAAGGAGTTATACTTACCATTGCATATCTCCATCTCAACCAACAAGACTGGACTGCAGAAGCTCATAATTGTTCAGTCTCTAATGCCATCCTCAGGCCCACGAAACTGTACCAGGCACCCCATGGTAAGCTTTGCCTCATGCTTACTTTACATGTGAAAATGTGTTATAATATAACAGAGAGGAGCTCCCCAAATAGAGAATTGAGGGCTAAAATAATGGACAAAGAAGTTACTCCCGGAAAGCAAAACCAGGGTTGCCAGATTACCTACTGAAGGAACTTACTCTGATTTTAGAGAATGGAGTCTCCATAGTTTTTGACCAGGAAATTGTGATAATTACAAAGGACCAGTGAGGGCTATGTACTACTGATTTTCCCATTTTTATTCCTACTTCACCATTGGATACTGTGAGGGGGAAAGTAATTTTTATTTTACTTTGTAAGTTGTCAGACCATGACTTACCATATTCAGGGTTGATGCATCGTATCATGCAGACATCGTGGGCTTTGAAGCTAGAGGCTGGAACTAGGTGGGACTTTGATGCTGGGTGCCTTGGGGAGGGGCAGAGTGTGCTCCATATACGGGAGGAATGAATCTATAAGGAGCCAAAGAGGTGGAGAGTGTCAGAGCCTGCTGTTTGCCCCTTAATATCTGTTGCTTCCTCCATGGTGCCGGAACTCTGTTTTTGGCTAAACATAACCCAACATTGACTGCCTTTCAGAGTTTACTTTATTCTTACATGGCTTTCTAAGTTCTGGCCAGTGGTACTTAAGCTTAATGTTGTGATGAAACTTCCTTAAAGACAATGCATATATTCCCTTTGCCCCTTCTCCATTCCTCTTCTCTCCTGTTGCTTGACATGTTGATAATCACCATCTTAGACAATGAAAGCTCAATTTTTCTAATTGATTATGATTTTAAAATTCTTTCCTAAAAAATCTCAGACTTGAAAAAAACAGCATGGAAAGCTTCAATGATTAGCCTGTTGGCAATTTTGTACGAGCTACATTTTTGCCAAAGTCAGAGAGATAGGCACAAGTTTCTTCAGGTTGTTGTTCTTCTATTGCCTTTCATTTTGGTTGACACAAGAATCTTAGGTTTGTGTATTCTGAAAATGATCATAAATTTTCACACAAGTACACAACTAGTATTTGATACCTGCCTTGTAAAGCATGACTTTGATTCCCGGAGAAAGAAGCAAAATGAATATAAAGAAAGGATTTACTTATAATACAAAATACCTCATTCAATTTTTTTTTCAATTAAGAAAGAAAGAATTCCTTGTAACTGTCTCAACCCCAGTTTATAATCTTTGTTTTTCTCTGGTTTTCCTTTTCTTTAAACAATGAAAAAGATTAATTCTGTGTAGTAATTTAAAAAGAATTACTTGCTAAAAATCCTTTGCCAAGATCAGTGAAAAAGGATTAGATTAAAGCTTCCCTAATCAGAATATTTTTTAAGAGAAAGTGTATCAAGAAATAACTATTGGCATTACAGGCACATCTATTTTGATATCCTTTGTAATGCATATTTTTTTCTTAAAATTACTTATAACCAATGACCTAGGGTTTTTGACCAAAGCTTGTGAATGGCAAAATATAGCGCTACAAATACTAAGTTCCTAAACTTGTATGATAGTATCGTATATCCTTACATAGAATATATCCCTTTTAGGTAAAGTCAGTGCCTGAAGACTATTTCTTAGTTCCTCTCGTGTTTCCATATTTCTTAATTTTGGGGAGAGGTCAGGTTTCTGCCTAGTGGTCATGGTTTTCTTCCTTTCATTCAGTGCTGACAAAAGTAACCTAAATGCTCCAGCTCATGTGTGGAAGTGTCACTGTGAGTATAGAGCCCTTACTGTCAGGAATCAAGTACATCCTACCCAAGGAGGAAACCAGAATAGATAGAAAATAAAGACATTGGAATAGGGAATCAGCACAGAGATATCTCCAGTGTATGTCCGGATTTATCCAGAATTTCCAAAAGAAAACTTAAAATATCAGGATGTATATGATAAAGAAATGACTGTTTCTTCTTTATTCTTTCAGGATTATGTTTTGACAGTACTGGTTCCAACTTAACATCTTTGTCCCAAGCCACTGCCTCTCATATCACAATTGACCCAGGGCTATCATTTTTTTATTGTTTGTGCTGAAGCTGAAATAGTCCTCATGAATCCATGCCTCTCGATAGAGTCAGGTAAAACATTCGGCTCTGTATGTATTGGGTTGTGGGGGCAAGAAAGTAAGGCTGTTCAGAAGAGGCCTAGTGGTATATTCAAAGAGGCAAGTGTCTAGTCTTGAAGGAAAGAAATGAATCTGGAAAGAAAGAAAGAAGTCATTTAGGTTCAACAATGTGAACTCTTAGTCTATAGCTGGTACTGACTGCATTTTACCCTGTTTTATACTATTTTCTGGGTGTACCCCACAAGAACTTTAGAGATTGCAGACAAGTCCTTTTTCTGGCTAAGACTAGAGTAGAATATGCAATACACAGAGATCTTTAGAGTACACACTGATAGCTGATAAAACCAAAGGGGAAGGGGAATATTTGGGCTGGAGGAAATTATTTTTGGGTGTCTTCTACTTTTGCAAATAACATATACTAAGTGATTTACCTCATTAATCCCAGAATTAATACTTTTAGAATTTCCATTTTCCTATTATGTAGTTTATTTTCTATTCTATGAAAAGAATATACAAATATAAGGTAGAGTAGAAAAGAAAAAATGTTCTTATAGTATGAATTTGATATATCTCTCTTAGATTCTGGCTTTTCATCACTAACTGAACATTTCTTAAAATAGTGATGGAAATGACATTTACCTTTTAGAGCCCCTAGTATCATGCATTTACTTTGTAGCTTTCAGGAGCAAGAAGAGGGAGACTATGCCTTTTGAAAACATTTTCTCTGGGAAAAAGTAAGCTATCACTTATCCAAGGTCATTTTATTGATGATTGAGAAGCTGAGTTCAGCTCCTTACTTTGCACTGTAAACCAAGTGTATGGCTGTGCCCTTGTAATCCTGTTAGCTACTCAGATAGCCCTGGTGTCCTGAGGTGGGCCACTTAACTCGTTCCTCATCAATAAAATGCAGGTAATGATAATACCTACTATTGGGATCATTGTGAGGCTTCGGTTAATACATCTGAAGTGCTTAGGAAGGTAAATAATTAATAGTATGTACTCCATAAATGTTTTATATTATTCAAATCCTATTTAGGGGTACTATCAGCCTCATTTTATGAAAGAGGGGACTGACCTACAAAAGATTTAAGTGGTTTACTCAAGTGATACCACCATCAGGTGGTGGAATAAGGGTTAGAATCCAGGCCTTTGGTTTTTTCACTCCAATTTTTTTAAATGCTCCAGTATCTAACTGTGTTCATTATTAATCTTTAAGATCAACTAGAATGACTACTTTGTGAATGCCCATTGATTGTTTTTTATATTATGTTTTTCTAGTTATTTATAAACTATATACCAAAACCTCCGATTTTTTTTTTTTGAAAAAGCAAACTCCTCTTCCTTACATTGGTAGTAGTGAAAATGGAATAACTACTTTGGGTGGAAGTATTTATATTAAAATAAAATACTACGGCTTGTCATAATGATCCTCAGGTTAACCAGTCAGATTTAAAAAAATACAATTGAGTTTTGAACTACAAAGAAAAAAAAATAGCACGATACCTTATGCGAACTTCTCTTATAGATAATATGAAAATTCTAAACTCCAAGGTGGTTTTGTTTTGAACATGGTGATTTATTTGTATCATCCAAGTCAAAGCAACCAAAAAATTGTACTAGGTGCTGGGCCTGCACATTTTTGAAACAAGTATACCCACAATATGGACACCCCAATAAACAGATTTCCAATTAGGGCTCTTCCTCTAAGCTATGCTGATAAAAACATAGGATTTTAAAAACTCATTCTGCCTGGCTGGTGTGGCTCAGTGGTTGAGTGTCTACTTATGAACTAGGAGGTTATGGTTCAGTTCCAGGTTAGGACACATGCCTGGGTTGCAGACTCCATCTCCAGTAGCAGGGGTGCAGAAGGCAGTCGATTGATGACTCTCATCATTGATATTTCTCTCTCCCTCTCCCTTCCTTTCTCTGAAATCAATAAAAACATATTTAAAAGAATAAAATAATTTAAAAAACTCATTCTTACATATAAAGAAGCAGCTAGGTGTGTGTTGTCATAGTTGGTAAAATGAGACAGTACCCAACAGAATAACTGGTCAGCCGGCATTTCCTGAGCTCTCACTCTGCTTTGAATACAAAAAAGTCACAAAAACACGATCTTTTCCTTATGTAATTCCAAGGCAGGATACCAAGAAAAAATCTTAAGTTATTTTCAAGAAATTAATATTTTTCAGATGTTTTGAAAACTGAAGTATTGATTTCACATTAAGCCAAACAGCATGAGGGGTGAGGTTAATAAAATAAGTAAGAAAGCTGAGTTTTGGACCAGGTTAGAAAAACAGAAGCATCTTCCATTTATGAACTCTGTGATTGCTTATAGAGGTAAGGTCATATGTGATGGATCTTCTAAAAGTGTGATCTTAGAAAAAAGTAATTTTATAGATATTAGTGTTTCCATATCTGCTAACACTTTATTAAGTATAAGAAGCTGTGTGTTGTCTTTCCCTGGAAACTGTGAGCTTCTTGAAGGCAGGGATTGTGCCTGGAGCCTCAGCATCCAACACAGTGACAAGTAGAAACTGAAAACTCCACACAAATATTTGTGGGATTGATTGTTTGTTGAGTCTTAATTTAATTGTACCAGATATGGTAAATTCTCTATGTAGTGGGTATGTGTGTGTGTGTGTGTGTGCGCGCGCGCATGGTGTGTGGAGTGTGTGTGTGTGGCACCTTTATAACAAGAGGGATACTCTTGTTGTACAGTCAGAGAATGAAATCTTTTTCATATAATGGCACATTGGGGATTAAAGGAAACTTAACTCACCCCCTAATTTCAGATTCCCTTCACCCTTTTCCCAAATCCTTACTCTGTACAGCTGGTGCAGTGGGAACAAGATGAACTGAAGAATATCCATACCTAAAGTATTATTAGAGAAAGACTTGACCTGTATCTTGCAAGATCCTTGGGAGTGGAAGAGTGGCCAGTGCAGACTGTGACGCACAGGTGTTCCCTGCTCCGCGCTGGCAGTAGCCCGTTTCTGACAGGCTGTTGCACTGGGCACAATCTGAGGCTCCCAGGTGGTCTTCAAGGACAGCCTGTGCTGCACTGCCGCCAACTCCTTCTGCTGAGGTCAGAGAGAGGGCTTGGGCACACAACCAAGGATCCACAGAAGGTAGAAGTGAATGATTAGAGGGCAAGAGCTGGCACTTGGGGAAAGTGCTCCCCGACTAGTGATAAAGAAATGATTAATTCTCTCAGGACAGTTGTGTTCTACTTAATTCTACTTTAAGATTAGTGGGAACATGGAATTAATATTGAAGAGAAAATATTTTTTTACTAACACTTTAATGTAATGTTTACTTAAAATTTAACATATGACTGAATGTGTGCACCTAGGGATACACAATTTCTAAGGCATCTCACCACCTACCTTTTCTTTGAAGTCTTAACAAAGATCATGGACAGCTGCCCAGACACAAATGGAGACAGTCGTAAGGATGGTGACCTCTTGCATCTCTGCTTGTGCTGGATTCTGCAACTTTAGGCTCTTGCAAGACTTTGAAAATTATTAAACCAAGGCCAGATATTCCAGCCTGGCCTGGAACAGAAGGACCTTTAGCCCAAAGGCCCAGTAAGGAAGATGAGGTCCCATCATTGTCTCCATGCCTACTTCCCTCTCTACCCTGTAATGCCTCACAATATGCAACATCATCCTAATGACCTATTCTTTTTAAAAAAATCCTCACTGGAGAATATTTTTTCCATTGAGTGGAAGGGAGGAAAAAGGTTGAGGGAGAGAAACATTGATGTGAGAGACACACGGCGACTGGTTGCCTCCCACAGACGCCCCCAACAGGGGTGGGGACCAAACCCGCAACAGAGGTGTGTGCCCTTGACCGGGAATCAAACCCACAGTCCTTCAGTCCATGGGCCAGCACTCTAACCACTGAGCTAAACTGGCCAGGGCCCTATTCTTTTTCACTATATCTTCAAACTCTCTGGGATTTGTCTTCTCTCCTTCATCCCAAGAACTCACACACACACACACACACACACACACACACACACACACACACTCACACACACTCACCCCTCGCCAATCCTTAGGCTTTGTTGTTTTTATTTTCTGCTTTTGGAACACAAACTCTACACTTTTAAACTCCTCAAATGGACCCTCTTCTGTGCCTCAACACAAATGGTTCTGAAATTCATAATTTTCATACTTGACTATATCTGGAAGAGGAATACATATGAAATCCATGCTATTTTAAAATTATGACTGGTAACTTAAAAAAAATTCTTTGTAGGACATTAGATCATGGTGTTTCTTAGCCCTAAGGGTACCACAGACTAGCTAGCATATGGTAGCTCTATTGAGGAGAGTCCTCTTTTTACCTTTTCTTGAGCGCAGGCCTTTCACTTTTTCCCTGGTCTCCCAATATGTCTCGCCCCGTTACTGGTGAATTTGTTTTTTCCTTTGGGGTCTACAGAACCCTGTGTAGACCTCTACCATCCATAGGATCACAGTACACTATAAGGATTTACTTAGAAATCTGCCTGCAACTCTAGCCTGAGTATTGGTTCATATGTATGGACCATCTCCTATTGATCTATTTACTCTCTTTTAAATAAAATATGGTTTAGTAAAATTGAGAGAAATAAAAATGTATATTGTGAAAGTCAGTGACTTGAGAAATGAGATGGCACTAAGTGGAAAAGTATTCTTCCTAATTAATGTCACCAGTAGCAGTTTTCTTATTCCTTTTATGGCCCTTCTGTCACCAGAGTTGATGTTATATTTGTGGTTTTGAATAAAAATAAAATTAACTTGTATAATTATAATAGCATCTTTTATATGCATTATTACTTTAATTCCTATGAAAGTTTTATAAGAATTCACTTTGCTCATTTATACTGGTAAGGTTGATGAATTTACTCATTTGCTCTATTTTTTTTAATACTAATAATTCTTATACAATTGTAGACTTGCTATGCATATATGTTAAGAGGAAGCTTTAGCAGGTGATGCTATAATCCTTTTGGAAGACTTATTAAAATTATTATGATATTACATCTTTAATTCTCAAGTATTCTTTTTATTTTCTCTAATGCCCTATGAGGGTGATTGAAACATAAAACTTATTTTAATGAAGGTGTCTTTATATGGAATATGAAACCAATTTTTAAATTGATGCTAACACAAACTATTATATTTATCAATAAAAATACTATCATTGGAAAGCTCAATACAAACCTGCATATGGAAAGAATTAGGAAAATATAAATAATCAATAAAAATATTTTCTTACAATTCAATGACTATTATGTTTGGATTATGGAATATTTATTTAGAGTTTTGGCTTTGTCCAAAACAAAATGTTTTCTGAAAAAAGTAAAGGGCACTACTTGTTTTTCAGCTATTTAACTTAATTTATAAATACATATACCTACATGTAGAACATTGGCTGGACTATACATAGCTGAGATATCTATATAACAATATTGGAAAGCATAAGACATTTCTCTGTGATTGGATAACTTTCCATATACACTTAAAAACCAAGGTACAACATTAATTTTAGGGTGTTCTTTCCTCTGCTTTGCATTTGCAAGTGATGAGGGTGATGGCTTTTCCCATGCTGAAGTGTCTGATGTCATCAAGAACATTCTTGAACCAGTTTTCCTCACCCTCCTCATGCTCTGTGGGCCATATCTTTGGGGCCACTGATCTGGAAAGTGAGCTCTCTAGTATTGATGAGGGCACAGTTCTTAATCCCTGGACAGCCACTCTGTCTTGAGCAAAATGGAAACTTTGTGACAGCATCATGTGCTCAGACAAATTTTCACAGACTTTGGCAGGTCCTTCTAACTGTACTCCAGTTAAAAGTTGGATTGTGCAAGTTAGGAAAAAAATAGTTAACATCAGAAAGATGAAAGAGCGTGCTATCTTAATTTCCTTGGGGCTACTGCTGTTGCGATTCAAGATCCCTTTAAGTGTAGAATCTGGAGGCTTACTACCTTTGAGTACAGAACATTTTTCTGAATTAGCATGATGTTTTCAACATTTTACATTTAAAAAAAAATGTGTTTGGGTCATGCAGAATTTCTTTATTAAATTGATATTTTTAACTTACATGGTTGTTTCTCAAAATTAAATGTTTTTTATTTATGATGATTTTTCAATGATTTATTTTTCTTTCAAAGAATAAAATACCAATTTCTTTTCTGCCTGGCTCATAGGGATAAATAATAGGATATGGAGAGTTTTATTTGGTAGGTTACATATATAGCTCAAATCTACCCTAGGCTTATAGTGATCAAAAACTGTTACTGGTGGTTTTTTAGTGTCTTACAAGAAAAAGATTGATGAAGTCAGACCAGCTCTTGTTTTAATAGTATATGTGATGACAAAGCAAGAATATTGAAATGTTAATCTTAGTATTGGTGTTTAAAAGGAAAAGCAATGTAATCCCATTAGATCACACTTATTCTTATATGGACATGTGATCCATTCAGGTCAGGACCGAGGGCTGGTTTATAAGGAACTCGAAGATCACCTGATGACTTGGTTTAGTGAAAATGTGAATTAAGTCTGTAATTAAGTTATTATGAAAACTTTCTATACAATCCTATTTCTTAATCTGGAGAAAAAGAAGGGAAGTTAATTGTAAGAGCGCTGCAAATAATTAAATAATTTATTGGGCACAACAATATTTATTCTCAGAAGGAAATAACGGCACTTGTCTGGCCACACCTACTTGGTCACCTTCAGAAACGCTTATTTCTATTTTTCCCCATTTGAATCACATTTGTATTGCTTCCCTTGAATGTATCACTTCTATAGAGATGTCTGTTGAACACACTCATTATTTAAAGATTTACTTTAACACTGATTTTCTTTATGCTGCAATTTACATGATTGCTGGCATTCTTTGTTATCTTTTTTTAATGCAAATAGCCAGGTTAGCCCTAAACTAACCCATTACAGACCTTCAATACCTGTTGATTACATAATACCTGGTACTATAGTTTTATTTATTTAAAATTTATTGTGTGCTTTAAAAGAAGATTTTTAAATAAGAAACATATCAATATTTGTATTTTTCAGTCCCTGAGCAGTAAAATTAAAAATAAAAGTGGTGTGCATTCTCCACATTTGGAACTTTTTAAAAGGGGATTTTAATTTTTCTGTATGAAACTTTATATTAGTTTAAGTGTTAAAACCTCAGTGCTATTTCAGCTGACATGAAAAACTCTGGACATATTTAACTAAAAGCTATTTATATCTTGGTATTGGCTCAATAATAATAAGGGGGAGGTGTTTTAGTGTCATTCACACACATTTGAAGGAGATACCCAGATTTAGATGTAAGTCTAGTGACACTGACTCTCAAGGAAGAAGAAATGGATTTTGACCTCTCGTTTTACATGTAGACACATAGACCTCAAAATCTGAAACTCAGACCATAACAAAATGCCAGCCTTCAAGCACACTTTGATCTTCTCTCTCAGCAGTGCTAGACTTGGCTGTTACCTCACAGTGAAGAAACCAGAAAAAGAAGAGAAAGGGGGAAAGGTACTACAAAACTTCATTTATGTTAAATCATTTGCCACCTTGCTGGTCTTTTGCAATCTGAAATTTCCATTCTTCATGCGTTTTCTTTATGCATTAAAAAGGAAAAATAAAACTTGATTTGTGAAGCAAAGAAATAATGACAGCAAAGGGGATTTTTTATTTGTTCTTTGGTGTGAATTGGCATAGGCATTATGATGAAGTTAAAACAAGAGGTTAATTGAAAAATGAGATAAACAAAGCCCCTTGAAGGCCTCTGAATAATTTCTCCTGGCAGCATTGACAGTCTACAACCATCAGGCACTAAAACCTACTCCGAACTGCTGGAGATTACAAAAAAAAAGCAAAAAAAAAAAAGCTAAAGTTAATTGTCTTTCTGTTCCTTCCACCTCATTTCAGCCCAATTATAACTGGGAAAAGTCATTCTGTTTAATTTGCATTAATGCACCTCCATGGAAAAAGAGCTTAGACAGTGAATTTGATTTAAAAAAAAAAATATCATGGACATATACCTACAATGATTCCCAAATGTAGAATTGCTTCTGGAATTCCTGGATGACAATTCTCAAATTCTCCAAAGGCTCCTTTAGCTTAAAGGTGTTAATAAAAATAGTCAACATATATTGAGGGTATCCTGAATGTCAGAGCCTATGCTAAATTTTGCAAATGAATTATTTAATTCTCACAACAACCTCATGATGTGAACTTTTGCACTACCCCTATTTCACAGATGAGAAAACAGAGGTTTAGAGAAGTTAAGTGGCAGGCTCAAGATCATGCAGCTAGGGAATGTTAAAATTGAAATTTAAACTCATGCTATCTGACATCAAATTCTACGTACTAGTATAACTTGATTATACTCTAATATTCTTTTATTTTCATTTCATAGATGAGCAACTATCAATTAAACTGCCATTTCTTTAAGTCAACATGAAAAGAGAAAATACCAGTACAATCTGATATCATTAGTTCATTTACTTATGTTTCTTTCATGGCTACTTTGCCATGAAACACATATTCTCATTTCTATTATTTAATGGAAATATATTTAGACTACTCCTGTTCAACAGTAAAACAGCTGCAAATCAGAATAATGTTAGTGTTTTGTCACTTGTATAAAAATCAAGCTAAGGGGTGTCAGTATTTTCAAGGGGAGATTTTTTTGTTGTTTTTATATTCATGCAACAGATCTGATCACAGTTAATAGAAAATGAGGTATCTCCGGATATGCTTGATGACTTGTTTTTTCCTGGAATGGTATGGAAATATTATTTTTATTGCAGTTAATTGACAGACTTGGAGCAGAAGCTGAATCTATTCAGAACCATTTATATTAATAGGTGCACTTCTGCACAGAGGCCTTTATTTTCAAAGCGCTGGGCTCATAGCCCCCTTTCGTGCCTCTTTCTGGTGCTAAAGTGTTCATAATGATGAGGAGCATCTGGCTGCAAACTATTGTTTCTCATTAAAAGGACACGTCTCCGAAGCTTTGGGGGATTCTTTGTGCTGAACAATGCAGACTCTGAACATTTTGCCCTTTTCATAATCTGTAACTGTGTGTTGTTGCTACTGCTTCTAGCCTAAGGTACATGCTTGCTTTTTGCTCAGCTTCTGAGCTCCTAAATATGAGATGGGAATGCAATCAATGACTGCACATTCTTCTTTTGTTTGGCCAACATTTTGGTTTCTCTGTCATTTCTGTTGTCTGCCATCAGTAAATATAATACAATAATGACCAGAATCAACAATCGGTTGTGAGTAATTTTAAATATTTTGCATATTTAAATTCCTTCTTAGAATGGTGAATTCTTATGTCAGGTTAGTCCAAGAGAGAGAAAACTGAACGAGGGGTACAGATTCCTGCTTGAGTCATAAACCTTCCTGGGCATTAGTGTTCTCACCATTGAGAAGAGGAGAATTATCTCCCTGTTGCTTCCATGGGGCTCTCACAAGCTGCTATCAAGGCACAGGGGAGAATCTGGCTTATTAAATTAGTATTTCAGATCATTAGAATAATTTCTCTTTGGCCTGCACAGTATGTATTACCTTTGGCCACATGTAACTGTGCCATCTTGTCCTCTTTTGACTTTGACATTCCCAGCCAGCTTCCTACACTAAAGGAACAATGAGATCTACATAAATGAAAAACGGTGGGGCAAAAGTAGGTTTACAGTTGTGAGTACAGGAAACACAGAGTTTACTCTGGTGTTATTATTAATTATTGTATTATTTTACATACAAACAACTGTAAACCTACTTTTGCCTCACCCTCTATATTATGTTTCTGCCTGAAAGATTCACATGAAAACAAAACTGAGTGTGTATATATGTATGTATGTGTGTGAAAGAGAGAAAGAGAGAGAGAGAGGAGAGAAGGCAGAGTATACTTGCTTCTTATAGGGCTGGTAAGATTTGGTTCCAGGCACTTGTAAATATTTTTGGCTCTAGGATTGAAGACTGGTGCCAATTTTCATCGCTATAGCTCCTCAGGAAGGAAAACCTTCAAATCAGCACAGTTAGCAGGGCTCCTTCATTAAAAGGAGAAAAACAAATTACTTAGAATTAAAAACTGCATTGTTTGCAGTTACAAACAATGGGAGGGAATGGAAATATACCTTTATTCATGATCAATGCAAATTAAATCTCATCTGTGATGCCTGTAGTTGCTTTTCAGAGAGAGGAGTTTCCAAGGAGAAGAGCCATGCAGCATATGAAAGGGCAGATAGCAGAAGTGGAAAACAAAATAGTTTTTTGTATAGAACACATATCAATTCCTAGGACTCAGTTATAAAAGTTTTTGTTGTTGATTGTTGATTAACCATGTCTCGGGGCTGCCATGGTGCTTTTCTGTGACTGAACACATAATTGTGTTTGTTAGGATAAAATCAGGGCAGTGATTCTCCTTCTGAGAAACTGTTTCATGAGAGAAAGAGAGATTTAAGGGATTCTCTAGGAGGTGGATCCTCCTAGAGATGTGGAAAGGTTGGGTGAGAAAAAATAGTGACTCCCTGGAGATTGGCTTGGCAGGATCAGAGGGTGGTGCTGAAAAACACTAGTAAACTAAGTCTCTGAGGAGGGGGTGTTTGAAATGGGTTAGAAAACGATTGATGTTAGATGCAAAATGGTTGTCTGAATTGCTCTAAACACCAAGAGATGGAACTTGCTCTTCTGTTGAAGTTTACTTCATTAACTCTGTTCTTGTTTCTTATTACCTATTTTTTGTAAACAAGTTATATTTGGCTCACTCATATTTGAAATAGATAACTGCTAGTTCTCTGAATTAACCAGCCTCATCTCAAAACCTGTTGCTCATTTCTCTCATGATTTCTTTAAAAGCAATACATCTATTAAAATGGTTACTAATTGTGGTAGCCTGTAGGCACAATTGCAGCTCTTTATTTTAAAAGGTGGTAAGTCACTTAAAACAAGGTACATACATTTCTGAATATACATTTATTCATCTCTTTCCATTTAGTGATATAAATCTCCCTAGAAAGAGGACCTCCTAGAATTTGAGATAAGCAATTACCATTACATATGTTGAAACTCTATGTTTAGTGAAAAAATGAAGTAATATAGAAGCAGGCTTTTAAAAATTGTGGTAAATTTCAGATGTTTATTTTATTTTATTTTATTTTTATTTTTTTAAAATATATCTTTATTGATTTCAGAGAGAGGAAAGGAGAGGGAGAGAGAGAGAGAGAAACATCAATGATGAGAGAGTCATTGATCGAGCCCACAATCCGGGCATGTGCCCCGACCGGGCGCCTGGCCGGGCCAGATATTTATTTTAAACAAATTAACAATTAAAATTACAATGCAGTATAATTATGTCATTCAATGGCAATTACATTATTGATAACAATACAAGTGTGTTGATACACCATAGGCAGGTTATGTGGTTAGGGAATGCGTACAAGTTTAAGTCTATGAATGTCTCTATGACTGTCCACATAACCTTACCCAGAGACAATGTTGAAGTCTAAACTTTAAGCCCTCTGTGTGAAGTTCAGGGCCAAGTGGCACTTTAGTTATCCATGAGTTTGACCTGGGACAAATCAGAGGGCTTCGCTATGGGAACAGAGCTTGAGAACGATTTTGAAGTTTTGTTTAGGAAAGAGAGAAAAATACTAAGAAGTCCAAGGAAGTCAACAATGGTAGAAGGAATGCCTGAAATTTGGAGAACCTCAGTAGCTGGGATTCAGCAATGACATGTAGTCTGTACTGAGTGTGGGTGTGGATGGCAAAAAGGGGACTTTTACTTACAAAAAAGCATTGGACCAGAAACTGAAATATCTCATTCATATCCATTTGCAGTCCACTCACGCTGTCTGTCCCAGACTCAATTTTTTTTTTTTTTTATCTGTATAGAGGGAACAGTAATTTTTACCCTTTCTATCTCTTAGCAAAGCTTGTTCTGAGTAAAAAAATGAGGTAATATACCTAAATATGTGTTGGAAACATGATTTCAGATATACATGTTCTCAAACGGACAAATAGCTCAAAAATCAGATAAAATCCTCATCATCATAAGGCAAAAAAGGGTGGTATATCCACAGTCTGTGGTCTTTTACTGTGAGTGTCGACAGTATACAATTGAAGCCAAAAAATAATTAAAACCTAGCGGTCTCCTTTCTTTCCTTTTCTTTGCTTCAATAAGAGCTTTGTAGAAGACAGCAAGAACTAGTCTGAATGTGCAAGGACACTTAAATAGGAATATGACTTTAAAAATGAAACATGAAAACTAGCTTTCCTTTGCCAGCTAAATTCTGAATTTATTACCCTGTACTTCTTCTATTAGCATCGATAATTAAAGCAGTATAAGGAAAGTATCACATTTGATGTTAATAGTGTCATGCTGGCTGCTGCAGGATCCTGAGCCTGATATCTATCCCCTCTTCTGCAGGTAAATCTTTGAGTTCACCTTTAAAAAGTGCATTAAACATTCTGCAAGAGAATCTTTAAACTTATAGGCTCTCTAGTGATCTCTTAAGTATCAGAAGTTCATATTAGAGGATGACATCTTATAATCTTCTCACTACCTCCTGACCTACGCTGGCAATGGAATGGTATAAGAAAGGCTTAGGACAGTACACGTCTTTATTTTTGCTTTGAACTGACCTTGGGGATCCGCCGAGGCCATAACGAAAATATGAGTATGACAGAGCTATCCTTTTTTATTTTTTTTGCATGATACACTTGCTTTAAAGAAAATAGTGATGCCTGACTGGCATGATTCGGTGGTTGAGTGTCGACCCACGGGGTTTGATTCTTGGTCAGGGCACATGCCCAAGTTGCTGGCTTGATCCCCAGTAGGGGGTGTGCGGGAGGCAGCCGATCAATGACTCTCTCTCATCATTGATGTTTCAACTCTTCCTCTCCCTCTCCCTTCCTCTCTCTGAAATGAAAATAAATAAATAAATAAATAAATACTGACTACAAACCATTTTTGTAATATTTTACCAAATTAGTGTATGATCAAAATAAAGGCATTTAATAAAATATATATTTAACTTCATATGCTCACTATTAAATTTATTTATATGTATCTATGATATTTTGTAGATCCTATTAGTTTATTTAGTTATTTATTTCAAAATGAAACTCTAGAATTTATTTGGTTTTTCTGCTCGTGTCTTCCATTCTATGATTCCATCAGGACATCACATAACATTTATTCATACGTCTCCTTAGTCTCCTCTGCTCTGTGACAGTTCTTTCCTTGTTTCTCTTGATCTTGATAATTTTGAGGGGTATTGGTTAGGCATTTAGTAGAATATATCTGAATTTGAGTTGTATAATATTCTTCTTATAACTAGACTAGGGTTATGATATCTTTTGATGTGCTTTTGTAAGATTAATTCAACTATCACCTCCTTTCTGCCAAACCAGTTTTAAGTGATAACTATTGTCCTCTGTATTAGTTTTCTCTGGCTGCATCACAATGACCACAAATTTATTGACTTAAAATAGCAGACATTTTTTTCAGCTCCAGTTCTGTAGGTCAGAAGTCCAGGGAGGGTTAATTGGGTCCTTCTGTTTTCAGGGTCTCACAAGCTGAAATCAGAGTTTGGCTGGGCTACATGTCTGCGTTTCTGGAGGTGCTGGGGAAGAATCCACTTCCATGCTGATTTAGGTGTTGTTTGCATTCAGTTCCTTGTAGTTGTAGTCACCTTCATGCATTGCCACGTAGCCCCCTCTTTCTTCAAGGCCAACAATGGAAAACCTTCCCATACATCTCTTTTTACCAGGAAGAGCATAGTCATTTTTAAAGGCTCACTTGATTAGGTCACACCCACCGAGGATAATGTCCCTTTTTAAAGCTGACTGTGCCATGAAACATAACCGAATCAAGGGACGGCCTATCTCATCATGTTTACATGTGGCCCACACTCAAAGGGAGAGGATTACACAGAACTTATACAGTAGGGGGCAGGAATGTGGGGGCCATCTAAGAATTCTGTTTGCCATGTCCACCATACATAATACTCAGTGTTGGCTAATTAGTTTGAGGGTATTTTGTTTACTTAGATGCTCCATGTGGCAGTAACTTGGTAATTCTATTCCAAGAATTCCTGTGTTCTTACTAAAAAGATAGCCAGATCCTTACTCTGCCCCCACTGAACACATCTGAGAACTGGCACAACTTTTTCTGCCTTCTGTAATTAAAGATTTCCTGCCCCCTCTTTTTTCTATTTTAACTTTTTTTGTGGGTATATTTTATTAATTTTTCATTTTTTCATTAAAAAATTCAATAAACCAAATAGAAATAATTTTCAGTAGGGCTCAGTATTTTAAGTGTTGAACTTTACTTGACAAACTCCCTAAGAAGACCAAATCTTATTTCATTAACCAGTGGAACTACAGTTCTGGGTTTGTTATATTATTATATTATATTATATTATATTATATTATATTATATTATATTATATTATATTATTATATTAATTATATTATAGTATATTATAGTATATTATTATATTATATTATATTATTATAATTATATATTTATAATATATACAGTGCTTTGAGGTATATATTGTTAGTTCTGAATACATATCAAATAATAAAAACAATAAGACAATAAGATCGTGATTCCTGTCATTTTATAGGCAAATCTTTTTTTTCTGGGGGACAAATGCCACCTAATATTTGTGCTACTCCTGAAATATACTTAACAAATTGAGGGTTAAGCTATATTGTGAGTATAAACAGGACTAAAATAAAAAATGCAGTTTAAACAAGAAGGATTTATAGGTCAACAGAAGCGAGTAACTTTGTGGCATGATCATGAATGCTACGATACTTCTGTGGAGTTCCTCCACCTCCCACGCCTTCTTCATTTTAAGGGTTCCGGGGAGTGCCTATGCGGCTATCAAAAGCAAACTTCAGGCCAGTGGTTGGCTGTCCTGCTGTTGTTACCTGTTACAAAGAATCTCAGCCCAAATAATACAAAGAGGTCTTTTTTCATTCACTGTTTTTGAAGTGGTTCCCCAAGCTCTTTTCCTTGAGGGGCTATGCCTTTACATTTCAGACACTAAATTGAAGGGCAGAATTCCAAATCTGAGTCCCCTTTTCTCACCACGGTGCTTGATCCATGAGATCTCCAAAACCCATCCTGGTGCCTGAAGCCAGCTTCTACCTTGCTACTATCGGCCTTTCCCTGAGGCCTGACACTTGTCATCTTTATTGCCTAGCAATATAAATTGATGCCCGTGTTTATCAACTGGAATCCACATCTACTTCATCCACCTCAGTCAGCAGCTTATCTTCAGAAACTCACTCTTTTATTTAAGGAGCTCTTAGATTGAAGCTCCCTTGTGAACTCTGACTTGGCTGTACTCACTCTGTGCATACTGAGGGCCAACTAGGAGAGTCTGAACTTGGTAGAGTCCAAACATGAAACAATTTTTTTTCCTCTCCAATTACTATTTCAAACATGTTGGTCAAATCTTCTTTTACTTGTCATCTTTCATGTCATTTTGGATGGCTCCCAGGCTTTCTGGTTTCTTTCAGCTGTTAGAAACTGTAGCCCAGTCTAAGCCAATGTATAGTTAGTGTCTCCCATCTAAGCTAGGCCTCCCAGAACAAGTTTCCCCAGAACTTGTGAGGATTCAGCCTGAGGGACTTGGGGAGGGGAAGATTCATGGTCTGCTCTGTCTTTTCCTCCCTTTTGTCTCCTGGCTTCCTCTGGTGAGTTCAGAAGGGGGACTTAGAGAGGATTTAAGTCTTTTCACTTATACAGAAGAGTTAAAAGTCTTTTCACTTACCTGGAACTGATGGAGATTTCTCTCCACTGTCGACACTTCCCTGGTTAACATTAACTGGCCATCACTGCTCCCTGCATGATGGGCATCTAAATATTGTCTCTCAGTTCAGGTTCACTTGTGAATTCTTTAGATGGCCCATTGGAGCCTCAGCACTGCACTGAATGTAATGCAAGCCAGCTGCTCTGACTTTCCCTTCAGGACTCTTCCAAATCCCCTTGCTGGGTCCCCATACCTTCTGAAGTGTTTACTTGTGTCCTAGGAAACTCAAGCATTTTTGTCATGATAAAAATGCTCCACTATCTCATGAGTCCGGAGGGGATGTCAGCAACTCAGGTGCATAACCAACATATCCAACCCAAGGAAGGAGATGCCCTCCATTTGGTTTGGCAGGAGTTATGAGAATGGCTCTCTCCCTAGGCTGATTCCTTATTCCAACAAATTTCTCTCCAACAGTTTCCACAACTCAATAGGGTGGGGATGGGAATAGATAGGGCGTGTGAGAGATGACTGGGAGTAGCATAGCTGGTTTGGCTCAGTTCCAATGAGTCCTAGAGAGGACTTCTGACCCTCAATTGTTTGTAGATTCTATACAGATATACTAATGATCTGTTTAACTCCAGCTTTGAATGCAACTTGTAGGATTGCCAGATAAATATAAGATGTGCAGTTAAATTTGAATTTCAGATAAATAAGGGACAAATATTTCATGGGACATACTTAAACGGAAGCACTTTATGTCTTGTTTATTGACATTGAATTTTAACTGGACATCCTATGTTTTTATTTGCTAAATCTGGCAATCGCAGATGCAAGGTGACAACAAAGAGCAGCAGGAAAATCCCACCCTGTGTCTGATTACTCTCCTAGGTGCTAGGTCCCATGCTATCCATAGCTTATGCGTTATTTTGCCTCAGGTATTATTGCCTCCTTGATATAAGGAAAACTATTGAAGCTCAGAAAATGTTAGTGAAATACCCAAGATAACTCACAAACACACAACTGGTTAGGGCCAACTGGTTTGTGCTCAGGTCAGCTGGGTCTAGTACCTATCCTTGTGTACACTTTATCACACTTCACTGTTATCTTTTCCTTCCTACCCTCAGACCCAGAAATCCCACCCCTGCCCTCTATATTGGGTAATCTTTATTGTTTAGTAGCCAAAGTTCCTATCTCACTTTTACTCTGGTGAATTGATTGGTGGAGGCTTAAAGGAAACTTGAAGGCCTCCTCAGCTTTTTCCCTTGAGCAGAGAACAAATTCCATGCATAGTCTTTCCCAGGAAAAGAGCTCTCAGAAAATGGAAGGAGATGCTTGTCCACCACATCTACAGGTACCCCGGGTTCTTCCTGGGTTTCTTCTTGCCAAATATCCCTGCTCCTCTGATGCCTCCCATGTCAAAGATAAACAAGACAGATTTTAATCAGCAATACACTATTGCAATAGGGAAGAGTCCAGTGTAAACTGAACTCAGCTTCAGTTTATACAGAGGTGACTGGCATTCTAAAGAAAGAACAAGGGAATAGGAAGGTTTTGAGTGGGGCTCAGTAGATTCAGGGAAGTAGGAGTTGGTCTCTGTGGAATTCATCTGTATTTGCTAACTGGCACTCATTGAAATTAGGGTCCTACCTTCCCGTAGAGACTGAGACACAGGGGCCCCCTCTTCAGACATTGGTTGGAACAAACAGGAAATTCCTTTGGAAACCTTGGATTTTCTCACGCAGGAAGTTTAAGGGGAGCTAGGACCATCCTCAGGTAGTGGCCTGGAGCTATTAGAGACTGTGTTACTGTTTATTCAAGTCTTTATAAGCCAAGGTTGAGACCTAGTTGAGAAGAGGGCTCAGAGGAACCTGGCTAGAGTTCGGTCAAGGACAATCTCTGTCATATTTGAACTTGAGGAGAAGGAGGGATGACTCTGTCTCAGGCTCTCTACAGTGTCTCTGCAACTAGTTGATTCACTGTGCTAAATTCCTAAATTCCAGTCTACTTAGGATTTCTCCTTGCTTTCCTTCACTGCTCATCCTTGCTGTTTCCCAGGGATATTTCTTAAGGATTGGGTGAGGGATAGTACATGGGGGCTACAATATGAATGAAGGAGAAAAAATAAGAGTACAGTTTAAGAATACAGCAGACAAATATAAACAGTAATTGAAAAGAAAATTAAAGAAATGTAATTTGGAAGCATAAGAAGAATGTAATAGAAACAGGAGATGAATGAAGAAGAAAGAAGATTTATAGAAAAATTTAGTAAAGTCAGATCTACTAAAGATTTACCTCTATTACCTATTTTAAACCAGTGTCCAAGTATAATTGAATAAGTACTATGTAGTAATTTATTGATATCCTCATGACTTTCTTTTAAGTTGTCTGGAGACAGTTTAGTGGAAGACACACTGTCTTCTTATGAGTATGTGATAGGTCAGTGCTTCTAGGTGCAATGCAGAGGCTCACTATTGATTAACACATTATTTATGAGATCATTTTTAAAGGAGGCATGAAAATATATTGCGACATAGCAGGTAATACATTATAATATGCTGGACATTATGAGAACAGTGCTTAGTTCTAACCTAGTATCAGGGAAACATGTGATATGTCTTAAATCTTTGAGGGAATTTAAGGTAACAATGAAACATCCTTTATTTTTTAATTTTGGAGTTAGACATTCCTACAAGGTACTAGAATGTTCTACCAGCTCTATGATATTTATTAATTTACTTTTCTAAATCTTGGTTTCTTCAAGAAACTGCAAAAAATAATGTTCTATCTAGGTAGTGAAAATTAAATGATGTGCACATTGCAGTAGCTCAGTGGTAATATATAATCAGCATCATCGTGATTATTGTTAGCAGTTGGGCATTTGGATTATGGGTGGTTTGGGTATGTCCTTACTAATAAGGCAACACTACTGCAGTCAGTATCATTATTTATGGCATTGTTTAAGAAAACACTAACATGTGTCCTGGCTGGTGAAACTCAGTGGTTAGAGTGTTGGCCCACACACCAAAAGGTTGTGGGTTTGATCCCAGCCCTGTTCTGGACATGTGCGGGTGGCAACCAATCAATGTGTCTATCTCACATTGATGTTTCTCTCTCTCTCTCTCTTTCCTTCCCTCCCTTCTCTCTCTCTAAAAATCAATGGAAAAAAGAAAAAGAAAACACTAACATGCTATGAAAGCTATCTTAAATTCTGGTCCTATACTCATTCGCAATAAAAATTACAAAAGTAGGGTTTGGAGTCAATCAAGAAGTTAATGAGGAGTCAGATTATCTGCATTTTCATTCTGGTTTTCTGTCCTTTGTTCTGTGACTTGGGAAGGGCATTTCATCTTCCTAAACATTTTTATCTGTAAAATGACACAAATAGGAGGAAATAATTGCAGAAATCTACTCCACTCTAGAAGTTTTATTTTAGCTGTGGTTACCTATATTCAGAATGAACTGCAGGAGTAAAATTCCTGCAGAGTTAAGAATAGTCAATACATAGAATAAAAAGTCAATGGTTTATGTCTTTAGCTTCTTCCAATTCATTATCTGAAGTCTTTGTAGTTAGGGTAGAGAAAAAATTTAAAATGAGAATTTTATTACTCTATATTTTTAATGAAGGTAATTTTTACTATAAAATTTATATTTGTCTGTTTTATCAAATTCAGAAAACATAGGAAGCTATCAAGAAAAACTGAAAATCACCAGTAATCTATTCTCCCTTTACAAATTCCTTTTCATCTTTCCCCAGGATAACTATTCTTGAAATTAAACTGTGACTTTCCTAGAAATTTAAAATGCATATACAAATATAGTTATAGAAAATAGGACTATGTAATATTGCCTATCTCATTACATTCTTTTATCCTGGATATTCAATGAAATCATACAGCATGATTATATTATCATTTTTGACAGCTGCATAGTATTCTTTTATAAAAATGAATCAATTTATTTACCAAGTCCAAAACAATAAACATTTAATGTTGTTTGCAATACCTCATTATAATAGGCAATACTTTGAATATTCATTATTTATGCAAGAATGTTTGATACATTTGTAGATACTGCAGTTAAAAGAATATGCTCATTTCAATTTTTATATACTGTATATATTATTAGATTACCACCTAGAAAATGTGTGTGTGGGTAAATATATATTTCTATTTATGTATTAAAATGTCTACTTCTGAAAACTCAGTATTAAATATTATTATTCTTTTAAATCTGAACCAAGATGTGAAAAAAAAGCTATTTCATTTTTATTTATTATTTATTTTTATTACTAGTGAAACCAGTTATATCTTAGTGTGTTTATTAGCCATATGGCATTTGTCCCATTCTTAAAAATTGTGTAAGAGCTAATTTTTTTTTTTTTTAATACATCTTTATTGATTTCAGAGAGAGGAAGGGAGAGGGAGAGAAAGAGAAACATCAATGATGAGAGTCATGGATCAGCTGCCACCAGCACACCTCCAACTGGGGATCGAGCCCACAACCCGGATACATGCCCTGACTGGGAATTGAACCCCGATCTCCTGGGTCCTAGGTTGATGCTCAACCGCTGAGCCACGCTCGGCCGGGCAAGAGCTCACTTTTTCATAGGTGTATTGACTACCAGTCTGTTCTGTATATTGCAACCCTTTTCCTCTTCGTTTTCTTTTTTTAAAATTTAGTTTAGGTAACATTTAGGAATTTTATTTATCAAACTAGCAGCTTCTTCTTTTATGGATTGTGACTTTGATGCCTGTTTAGAAGGTTCTTCGTCAATCAACGATCATAAAAATATTAAAATTACACTAGGTACTTTAATTCATTTGGAATTTATTGTGGTTTCTTACATAAAATGCTTGCATCTATTTTTAATGATTTCTATCTGGACTATGTGGGTTATATAGTTACTCATATATGTTGGAGGGGATCTGAATCAATGAAAATCCCATAATAAGATAGAGACTAATATTTCAAATGTACTCCTGACAGAGAGCTCGCACTAGTCCCTGCGGCCTCCTAGCCGGCCGCCTGAGTTGTCCATAACACATCACAAGGGGGAGCCTTCGTGCTTTAGTAAATACATGTAATGCTTCCCAGGCCACTCCTTTCATTTGTAGCTTTTTGTCCAACCCCCTTTTGTTTCTTTCTTGATCACACAAAAAGCAGTGTATTCGGGTGGTCAGAAAAAAGAAAAAGAAAAAAAGAAACCTGAAAAAATTAAAATTTGAGCTACACAAAACAAAAATCCTAAATATAACTAAATTTGAGTTGAAAATGTTTTCCTCTGTGCGTAGGAAAGAAATTTAAATTTTCTTTCATTATTCTGTGGTTTCCCAATTATTGGAATACACTTTCTTAACAATGAAATTCAGGTCCATATTTGAAATGGAAAACTTGAACGAAAAGTAAAATGTAATGTTATATATTATGGATTTATTTTCCTGCAGTTGTCATGCAAGCCAATACGTGTCAAAGGTAGCATGATGGATACTAGCAAGGATTTCTCCCCAACCCCCGTTTACTTAGAATTGGTCATATTGTTTAATTAATTAAATGTTTGCATTTACCCCACCTCTTTGTACCATTTCTTTGCAGAACTCTGTTAGCTGCACATTTGGGGATCTAAGGTGAATAGAAAGGGTAATCCTATTTGTGGCTAATCAGCAGTAAGTTGATATTTTTCTAATTTCTTTTCTCAGTAAAATCCAGAATTAGATGGAATTTAATGTTGAGTGGGAGCCACTTGCACTATGCCTGTTGTTTGTGCTTAACCCTCTAGAACGAGAAATGGATGCTGTGAAACAGCCTCTTTCCCCGGCTGAAGCATACACTTTAAGAATGTTGGGATGATAGGCAGAGTGTAAATGTGAAGTCCTCTTCAGAGAGGGTAAAAAGGCTCCCAGCTACTCCTGGCGCACATATCCCAGGCTAAACATATGGCCTTGTCATCACAATTTTCCACATCCCCTTTCTTGAGGTTTTAACGTTCTACTTTTATTTATTACCAGAAGGTCTTATCTCTCGAGCCTGCTGCTACAGACTGCGAGGCCGGGATGTAGTGAAAGCACAAAGTAATGAAATGGGGTGATTGTAAAATAGAAGGCAAATGGCCACAGCCTCTGTGTGTGTCACAGCTGCCCAGGTTCCATAGCCCGAGCCAAGCCACGCTAAAGAGACATAATGTCGCACAGCGCTAATCATACTTCCACCCCTGTTACCTTCGGTATCGCCAGGAGACCTTACACTTCGTGAATGTCAAACCTTCACAAACTTCCAGGAACAGTGTCAGCCAGTGGAGGAAGGGGAAGACGAGGGCCTCGAATGCTAAGGTGCCACTTAAAGGGCAAGCAGCAGCTCCTGTGAAGAAGTGTCACGCAAATGAAATACCTGGTGGGTTCGAGGTGCAGGCCAGTGAAGAGGAAAGGCAAATGCAGCTCCACGATACGGTCTTGTATGATTTTTTTCTTCCGTGTGCAGCCCTTAGCAAAGTTACCAAACCAGAGCCTCATGCCCCCGTGATGAGTGACTGGCAGGTGGGTGACTGCGGCAAGTTGGAGGACCTCTAAATCAGTCCTTCCCAAAAGCTGATCCAGTTTTGGCCGAACCCCGTGAGCTGCAGTTAGTGCCAGGGCTTCTCAGGGAGGCCTGCGTCTGTTCCTTCCTTCCCCAGGCAGAGCGGAACGGGGGCGTAAGACAGAGGAATTTGACTCATTTGCCCAGATGCCCTGTACAACCATCTCAAGAAGTTTCATACTTTATGCAGCTTTAAGGTTTCTATAGATATCTACAATGAGATATTTTTTTATTCTCAGGTTGAAAAAGATTTTTAAATAATAACATAGGGTGCTTGTAAAGGATAAATAACTGAGATCTCTAATACGTGATTGGTGTGAGTGTGAGTTGACACTACTGTGTTTTGAAGGACAATTCAACAACATCTGTTGCAATCAAAATGTATTAACCCTTTTACCTAGCTTTCTGCATCTAAGGATTTATTGTATGGAAACACTAATATAAATGAATGAATAAAGTGATGTGTACAAGATGTTGCAGCATTATTTATAATAGTAAAACAAAATAACCCAAGTGTCTGCTAAGATATAAATTATTAAATTAAATAATAAAAATGCTAAGTAGTCATTAAAAAGAGAAAAGTAGAATTATATATATTTCAGTTGCTGGGACCTGCCACTTAATAGCTGTGTAAACTTGGGGTTTTGATGAGCTTTCACATTGTACCTTATATATTTCTAAAATGTTTGAATTTTATTACTGTCAACTTTTGCAAGAAGCTTTGTGGCATGCAGTGACTAATCACCCATATTCCCTCATTTTTCTTGGCTCATAGAAGGAGTTACCATGATGTTTCATATAGTCTGAGTTGCTGATAGAGTTTGGAGTCAGAGTATGAAAGTAGAGCAATGTCTCTCAAACCATCTATAGTGAAGGACCAGATTTTTTTTAGTAGACAATATTTTAGATTAGTTTTAGGTTATAGCAAAATCGAATGAAAGGTACAGAGATTTCCCATATACTTTCCGCCTCCGTATATACACAACCTTCCACCATAAACATCCTGCACCACAGTAGTACATTTCTTACAACTGATGAACCTACATTGACACATCATGCATTATCACCCAAAGTCCATAGTTCATATTAGGGTTCACTCTTGGCGGTGTACATTCTATAGTTTTTCTCAAATGTTTAATAACATGTTTGCACTGTTATAGTATCATACAAAATAATTTAACTGACCTAAAAATCCTTTGGTCTTGCCTATTCATCCCTCCTTACCACTAACCCCTGGCAATCATTGATCCCTTTACCGTATCCAAGTTTTTCTTTACCAGAATATTATATAGTTGGAATCATACAGTAGTTAGTCTTTTCAAATTGGATTCTTTCACTTATTAATATGCATTTAAGTTTCACCCATGTCTTTTCATGGTTCAAAGCTCATTTCTTTTTCACAGTGAATAATATTTCATTATCTGAATGTACCATAATTTATATATCCATTCACATACTAAAGGATACCTTGGTTGCTTCCAAAGATTGGCAATTATGAATAAAGCTGCTATAAACATTCATGTACAGGTTTTTGTGTGGATATATTTTCAGCTCAGTTCTTTTTAAACAAAATTTCCAGTATATCACAGACCAGTACTTTTTAAAAACAAATGACAGTGAATTACTAGCACAATGAGATAAAAACAAATAGATTAAGAAATACAAATCCTGACTTTTTATTACTAGATTTAACAAACTTATAATTACTCTGTCAAATTGATAGAAAAGTTTTCAAATGCTTACTTTCAATTTTTCAGTTTACTTCATCTTGGACCAGAAATAGCTTGTGGATTGGCCCTAGTCCACAGACCTTATTTGAGTAGCATTTATACAGTGAAATCAGGGTTTATGAGGAAAGAAAGGTCGGGACAGCCTCTCCTTTCCTCTTGAAAACTCATAGCTAGCCTTCAAGAATCAGCGTTTTGCCTCATCTCAGTGGCTCCTCCCGTCTGGTCAAGCTGCCCTCCTTGATTCTGGAGGTGACGCTGCAGCACTCTCTGGCTGTGCTGGTTTTGGTTGCCTTTCAGCCTGTGGTGTGCTGCTTACGTGCAGATGCCAGCTCCATAGCCGGACACCTATACGAGGCCAGGCACACAGCAGTCATTCAAGTGAAGTCAGTTAAATGAATAAATGGGAAAACACATTTAACTTTAAGGAAAAAGAAGCAGTTATCTTTGCCACTGTAGATTCAACAAGTCAAATAACCTTTAAGTATGAGGTATAGAATGAAGATTAACTTTACATTGGGTCTGCTTATGCCTCTCACTTTGTATTGAGGTTCATCTTTTTCATTCATGGAATTTTCTCTTATCATTTTCATTTCAGCTAGAAACTATCTTTCCTGCTAAAGTAGCTGTCTTTTCCAAACAACAATGCAAACAGTTACTAAGGAAGGGAAGAAGTCCCATGTAATTAGAAATACTAGGGCAGTGTTACTTGTGGTACGATTTTCTGGTATAAAATAATTCACCTGATGATCCATACCAATGTTTAAATAATCGGAGGATCTACCATGAAGACAACTATCTAAAATATTCTGTTTGACCCATTTCTGGATGAGGTAGACAGATATTCTAGAACACAAATTCACATTAAGGTTAACTAAGTCATTTATTTCTGTTTCCCATGTTGTTTTAGTTCTTGTCTCTGCAGTAACTGTTCAAACCTTTCCTTCCTTCCTCAAATCCTCAGTCATTTCTCCTAGCTTGGAAGATATCCTTAGAAGTACTGACTTTTTCAAATCACATTCAGCTCTTACCATTTCCCTTCTCTTTCTTAAAATGTTTATGAATGCCTTTAGTCTATATAGTCTTTTAAATTCTACCTTGACATCACAAACTTATTTTCTCTGTCTTCTTTCTTGACACCCTTAGGTATTTATATAGATTATTGCTTCCTACCTGAGACCCTCCTCTTCTTTGAATTTTGTGATATTATATTGCCCCTGACTCCTTAAAATCTTAAAATCTCACTTTCCTAATTTTCTTCTCTGACCTTTGCTGGTCCTATCTCCTTGGATAGTGCTTTAGACTAAGGTAGTAGTGAAGAGAAAAAGATGGAAATAATTGGATCTGAATATGACTCGGATGTAGAGTTGATAAAACTTGCTGATGGATTTGATGAGGGAATGAGTGAAAGAGAGGAATTAAAGGTGAATTCTAAGCTTTTAGCTTGAGCAACTGAATAGTGTCATTTACTGAAAAAGTGAGAGGGCAAAGTTGGGAGAAGTTATTAATCAAGAAACCTATCTGGTTATATTAAGTTTGAGATGCTTGGATATGTTAAGTGGATGTATTAAGCCAGTAGTTGGGTATAGCATCTGGAGTCCAGGGGAGGGATCAGGTGAGAGATACACATTTTAGGAGTCATAATCATACAGTGATATTTTCATTGGATGGGATAACCTATAAAGGGCAGCTCAGATTCTACTATTTGAACCTAATATTTATGCCTTGTATCCAAAAAGATGGTCTTAGTGTGAATTTTCTTCAGTGCAGATTAGTTTTCTTATGATGAGTTCAGAAATTTTATGGCAAAAATAGAAATTTAACAAAAGGGTAAACATGCTACTTTTTCATAATTCAGTTACTTTGTCAAGAACCTCATTGTGAATGAAAACCAGTAAAAAAGGAAAGATTTACCAAAGACATTACAGACTTACCTTTTTCTGATGGTTTAGATGTATATTTTTAGTTGTGATGGTAATTCTTACTGAATTTCTTTTACCAAGCTGGTGTTAAAGATAGCTGACAACCTACAAATAAACTGATGTAAATTATAATTCAGTAATTGCACTGAATTTTTTTCCCCTTAAGCAAACTTGCCACTTGAAGGTTAACGTAGAGTGGAGATACAGACAAAGAAGTTACTGGAAAAATTAATAGAAGCTCAACAAAATATTCTGGGATTAGGAGAGATTAAACTAGATAATATCCCAGAACAGCACTTTGTATACTACAAAGCATTACCTAAATATTTATTGTAAGAAAGTATTAAAGAAAAAAATCATTGTGTAATCATTTATTATTTGCATGACTCCAAAGCAGCCAGAAGAAATACTCTTCAGCAAGTAAAAGTGTTACCTTTTTGATGGAGAGGCCATACATACAATGAATAGAAATGGACATGATTATTACTGATTTTATTGCTGTGTCAATACTGACAAAATTTTTGCCATACAGGTAAGCCAGTCAGCTCATCAAAGAAACTTAATGCACTTTATAGAACATCATAAGAGTGCTGAACCAGGTGCCTTAAAGGATTGAACTATAATGGAAAGAGACACCATGTTTCTGTCTTTTAATAGCTTACAATTTAAGAAGCGAAAGCAGAAACAAAGACCATAAATGAGTTATCAGAAGTATATATACTAACAATTATGTAGCCAACTCTGGCTATTGAAAAGGATGCATTTACTTCTGTAAAAATAGTTGTTCAAAGCCTCTTATCACTACTTGTAGCTCCTCCATCCCAGCACTGTCTGAATGTGACTGTATTCAGTTCACGATCCCTCCATTATGTCAGATGCCCTTATCTACCTCTTTTCTTGTCCACACAGATTATTACGTTCCCCCTGGGGGTGCTGTCATTCAGGCTTCTTAATGTTTTACTCCTCCTGAGTAGTGATAGTTGGATGTTGCAGTGATTTCAGATGGAATTAGCTCATTAGAGTTTGGGGACAACAAAAGACCTTGTTGGATATTGGAAAAATAGTTTTGTGTATGTGCACGTGTGTGTGTGTGTGTGTGTGTGTGTGTGTGTTTGTCGTTTATTTGCTGTTATTGCTACTTGGTTTATTTAAAATTATGTCTTAAAACCTAGTCATTTCTTAAATAACATTACTGTTTTTTTGTTTTTTTCACATAATCAAAAATATTAAATGGCAGGCTGTTGAATGCAAGGTTAAATTTTAAATGTTGATATTACCCAGTTTTGATCAGTTTGCTTCTCATGTGTGCATTTTTTAATATGCTCATAATTGCACTGATTTGCTGAGCTGGCCTCCCCTTCACTTTCTGTTAAAGAGTATGGCAAATGAGGTTTAAATCTTGTTAAAATTACAGAATTTTCTTTCTCTCTTGGCTCTTTACTCCGAAATAATCCTTTTTTCCCCTGACTCATTTATGGTCCCTAGATAATTGTTACGCCAAATGAAAAGTGACTTTTTTCCCCCTAAGCTGAAAGTGGAAAATTTCCTCCAATAGTGCTATGGCTGTGAAGAACTGGGGTGTTTTTCACATTTGTGAGGGCACGAGAGAAGATAAGTCTGTTTTTCACATTGAGAGGGGAGGGACTTGCCAATTGAAGCGGGTGTGATTGATCTGCCTAAGACGAAAAACACATTTTCTGACAAAGTGTTAATAAACTCTCTCCAGCAGTTGTAGGTTCCTTTCAAGATCTTACCGTTTGTTTTTGAAGTAATGAAATTTACCGAGAACTATTATAAGGTTCTAATTGAATTTCACAGAAGTAGCCCTAGTGTGACCCAAAATGGAAGGAAAAAAACTCAGCCCACGAAACCCCACACCGTGAAGCAACTCTCTGCAGAATGTTTGATTAAGAACATGAAGCGGAAAAGATAGGCCCAACTCTCAAATAATCAGTCGTGGTTAATGAAGACTTTTAAGATATGGCAAGTTGATGTTGATAACTTCTGTGCGACATAGGAAGTTGATGAAAAAATTGGCAGCTATAAAAGAGAAGTGTTTATTAAAACACCTTTTAAATAGCTGTAGGATATAATAGAAAGCCATCTTTAAAGGAACTTATTAAAATAAAGCCTAGATGGAGTTGATAATTTCACCACCTGCAGTTTTCACAAAACTTTCTTGGCTTTTATAAAAGCTTTTACCCACATCATGGAAATCCTAACAGGTATTTTCTAGATTATGTGTTCTCTCCATTGATGGGCCATGTTAAAACAGGTTTACGACACTTGTACTAATAGGAAGGTTGCCATATTTAAGCAAACACTGATGCATTTAAAACATTTCTTTTAAAAGATAGCCAGTGACTACAGGTGGATACATAAACACTTTATCACTTCATAAGGTGTATAAATGTCGAATCTCTATGCTGCACACTTGAAACTAATATAATATTGTATGCCAACTATACTTTAATAAAAAAACCACCTCACCCTATAGATAATAAAATAATTTTATCTGTGAGTTTATTAGTTTATAGAAAGCTTTCCCATCCATTGTCTCGAATCCTCACAATAGACATATGGAGTATGGAAAGCAGGTAATGAGGTCCTTAATTTTCATATGGGGAAAAAGGTGAAGAGATGCAGAGACTTGCACAAGGTCATGCAAACTTACACAAGGTCACACCATAAATAAGCAGGAGAGTAGATATACAAACTCAGTATTTTAACTACAAGGTCAGTAATATATCTATTACCTGTAGGAATGTTATGAGGGTCAAATAAAATAAGATACACAGCCCTTAGGCCATGTCCCATCACGTACTAAGTGTTCAGTGTATGCTAGCTGTTATTATCACTCCTATTGTTATTTGACACTACTCTTTGCATATGAAAAACTCTATTCAAATAGCTACATATTTAATTGATAAGTTGTAGTATAAATATTGTCCTGTATAGGTAATATAACCAGTATTGGTATTTCAGGGTCTTGGCAAAGAAATGTTGGTAAATAACCAGCCCTCTCTCCCATTGTAACATTTCAGTGGCTCTGTTAGCTCAAAATTAGATACTTGAATAGAGGATATTCTGTATTTCTGTGCCAGTGCCACTTCAAAACCCTTAGACATTTGACTCTTCTCAGGCTTTTCTCTGTTGGATCTGCTATGGGTCAAGAGTTAATGTGGGGTTGAAGGCTTTGGGGAGGTACACAGCTTTGTCCTCTCAGTATTAAGGGATGAAGTGTTCATTGACTTGCTCTGTGTTGTTGCGTCACTCTGTTGGTGTCTATGACGGCTCATCCTCTGTGTGCTATTTGCTGCATGTATCATCGTCCAGAGTTCTGAGTCCTGGGAAAGAGGTTGTTATTGCTTTTGAGTCTCTGGGCTTGCAGATAGAGCAGGAACCAAACAGCCATTCTGCAACAGTAAGTGGTATGGATTATAGTGCTAAGCTTGAGCTTGCCTTGGAAATTGACCTGTGCTGAGCTGGGCAAGTACTGACATGTGCCAGCTCCCCTCCTTAGGGCCCAAGGCATAAGAGAGTCCACCTTCACTACTTAACTATAAATTAAAAGTCTGATTACTAAAATTAATTTCTTATGTTTTAGGTCAGCTGGAGATCCGACCGAAAAGAAATCCTTTAATTTCCTATTTTTATATTATGTTATCATAGGCAATGGATCTATTTGTCATCACACTTAACAACAATGAACAACCTGTGACCAGATTTGCTGTGTTTTTCCCTAATGTGTAATTTTAATTGGAACATGAAAATTCTGATGATGAGGCCTATGGGCTGGTGAGAAGCTGCCTCCAGGGCACTGGAATCCTTGAAGGGAAGATGGGCAGTGAGAGGCCAGGAGGCCTCCTTGGGAGTGTCCAAGAGGAGAGGCCCAGATCTGCCCTTATCATAGAAACAAAGGAGAGGACAAAAGAGGGCAGGAATTCAGGTTTTTGCTGCTTTGATTTTATAGAATTATATCGCCTCTACTAATGACTTCAAAATGAAATCCAAACTTTCCCCAGTGAGCACAGATAGGGCAGAAAAAATTTGGGAGCTTCAGGCCTATCAACTCAAGATAGGAGGAAGAAAGGAAAGTACTGGTGTTACTCTACAAAAACAAGCATTACCCGACTGGGAAGGACACCTGTTTTAAAGTCATTTTATTGTTCTAAGTCTCCAGTTTTCCCTGTTTTAAAATACTAGAAATATGTTTTGTTTTGTTTGTTTTTAATCCTCACTGGAGAATATTTTTTCCATTGCTTTTCAGGGAGAGTAGAATGGAGGAGGAGAAAGACAGAGAGAGAGAAACATCAATGTGAGAGAGACACATTGATTGGTTGCCTCCCACACAGGGGATTGAGCCTGAAACTGAGGTATGTGCCCTTGGCTGGAATTGAACCTGGGATCCTTCAGTCTGTGGGTTGACACTCTAACCACTGAGTAAAACCGGCTAGTGCAGGAAATACATTTTGTTGAAAATATTAAATGAAGAGATCTAGTTAAAAGCAGAATCAATGTGCAAGCTGAGGAGTGTGCACTGGTGAGTGATCTCCTTCAAACAAAATTAGTGCTTCTGTTTTGCAGGTAGAGGGGAAGAAATCATTTTTAGCTCTTTGCAGACTTTAAAACATATTTTCTGATGCTGTGAATGGATTCAGGTCTCAGAGGCATTATATAATGCATGGATCTGGTTTAAATGATAGGGATTTCCATATCTAGTAGCTGTGGATGTGGTTCAGTTGTGACGCTGGGAGAGGCAGGAGTGTTTTCATAAAGATTTGATCAGTCTTTCCCAAATCATCACATATCATCAACGAGTATTTACTTAGTGGCCATTTGCAAATGAATCTGTGCTGGATGGTTTTCAAATAGGTTGAGCAGCTGTTGTCCATACTGCCTGCTGGAAATTTACAGTAAATAAGAGCCTGGGGATAGAAGAAAAACAGCCCGAAATGATTTTTATGCAAAGACAAATGATACCTTAATTGGTAGCCTTATGATTGGATCTGAAATGCTGTGGCCTTTTAATTTTAAATGGCATATGCAGACTCAGGTGCCTCAGACACATTAATAAAGAGACAATCTTGCATCCTTGGGTAAATGATTTGGAGCCCCTTACCTGACTGTCATTTAAGAATGTGTGGCAAGTAGGGCAGGAAACCAAAAGAGACCATGAAGTTTGCACATTCTAGTGCCTTGCAGGGTGTTTCCATTAGCTGTGGTGGGAATACTCATGGTAAGCATTGCTAAATAAAGATTTAGCCGTAGAGATGATGCATTGATGAAAGCAGGCTCTGAATCTTCTGTCTCCAAAGATATGTGGGCCTCAGGTGACAAAAGAATCAGTTTCACTCATCACCTCCCAACTTGGCTACTTGGATTGAAAATTGGGGTCTTGGCATGGCAGGGGATAAGCATGGCAGAATCCAAGCTTTGTAGGACATGAAATTTATAATTTTTGAGGTCCTCTATAAGAAAAAAACACCTTTAATATATGGCTTCTGCAACATTCAAAAAATAGATGGACATGTGAAAACATTGTAGGGCTCCTGCCAGGCTTTGGACAAGATAGGAGCAAGCAAAGGAAGGGCACTGAGATTCAAGCTTCATTATCTTGAGGTAAAGCTCTCTCTACTAGCACACTTGGGAGGGTTAAGGTATGGAGGCAATTGCTCTACTTCTTCATAGTTTAGGGTCCAGGTTAAGCTGCTGATTCATTCACTTATGTGTGGTCTGCAGTGTTATAATATGTCTGTAATATTGCCCAAGGCACTGATGGAGCATCAGGACTGGCTGCAAATGTGCTCACCTACAGTTTGAGCTTTTTAGGTCTGGCCAATTAGTGCCCTCATGTCCTTTGCAGGATAAAACAAAATGTTAGATGAGAAGTAGTAAAACCCAAAATGTCTATTTATTTAAACTTAAAAAAAATCTGGCAATGCAGAGGAATAAATCTCCTGAGTATTTGGATATGAGAAAATTGGAAACAGTCATCAGTGGGTGTTTGAAAGGTTTTTGTTTTTTTTTTTTAAAATAAAACAGGAATAAAAGGAATTGAATAACTACCTAAATCATTGGACTTTAATAATACAACTCTTTTTCAGTACAATGCCATCTAATGTACTGTAATCTGCATTCAGGATTGCAATTCTGGACTAGCTCCAGTGAAATAAAGATGCGTTTTATTGAATTTTAACTGGTGAGATAAATCATTATTTTGTACAAGTTATGAGTCTTGAAGAACAAGTTAGCTTTTAATTTATTTGTTTTCTTAGAGTAATCCTTTGCAATAGCAATAGAGGAATAGAAATAAAGTGCTTTAGAAAAAAGTTGTTACATACCCCATTTTATATGAATTTTCTATAGACCATGATCAGCTATTTATAATTTGCTCTGGGATAAAAGCAAATTACATCTTTTCCAAATTCTCAGTTTCTTGCTATCTTGATAAGATTGTAATAGCTATGGCCGAGTTTGGAACTCAAAGATAGTTCTTACTTGTATACTGTATAGGCTTCCTTATCAAAAACAGTGACCATAACAATATTATTATAATAATTATGATGACAAAGATTGATGAGATGAGAAGAATAGGCCTCTGAAGTGGGTACAGTTCTTGCCTACATTCCTCTATGAGGCTGGTGTACTCATCCCCAGATGCTGTAGGTGTTGGCTGCTCAGAGCTCCCAGCTGTACTTTTCTGGGGGTTAGCTCTTGGCCGATAAGAGCCAACTTGCCTGAAATGGCCTGAGAAGCCCATAGGTCAATGACTGGCTGACATGGGAGGGTGATATCCAGCCCTCTTGCCTCTGGTTGACACAACCTGTGAGGTTCAGTTCATGCTCCCAGACTCCCTATGGGGTCAGGCCAGACTTCCCCTAAAGCTACATCATTGTCCAGCTTCTTCCCCTTGACCTGCCTGCTTCCTTTAGTTTCTCAAAAGCCCTAACTCAATAGATTATACTTGCTTAGGAACACCCATTTCAAACTCTCCTTCTAGGGAATCCAACACAAGACAAACTCATAGCAAAGTCAGACTACATTTAGTACTTTGCATTTCCACTCAAGTTTTTGATGAATTCAGTAACTAAAGGTAGGAAAAAAGATAAAAGAAGGGGGTGCAATTCTATCATTTCAATATTTACAATGGCTGACTAGCAAGCAGCAAAGTGGACTTTTAAGTATGGAATAATTTTCCATAGTTCTTGGCAACAAGCCAGCACAATGCCCTTCTCCCAAGAAGTGAATTTTCCTAGTCATTTTGAAACCAAGCTGTGCATTCTGGCATGGCTTGACATTTGCCCCCTGGTCAGGGCCAGGCATCCTGTGATACCAGACAGCCAATTTCAAGCATTGCTGGAGCCAAAAAAAATGAGCCATTTGTATGACAACAGAAGCCTTAGAAAAGGCAGGTGATGCAGGATGCTTGGGCTTCTCTTGGCAATTCTGCAGTAGGGCCAAAGCCAGATGCCAAGCTGTTTATCCGTCTGCTGTTGACTCCTCTGTGAATTAGCTAAACAGGGCACAACACCTGTTGATTTATAAACAGTTTTGAAATGAGTAAATGATCTTTTTTGAAGGCCAGACATAAAGTCATAATACCAAGATCACTGATATTAATATTACATTGTTGGTATTCAAAGGATCTTTCTCAATATCTGCAGAACAGCATGCAGACTTGGCAGTTGCGATTCAGACCCTAAAAGGCCATTTTGGAGGCAAGCTTTGGAAAACCTTGCCTTGAGGTAGCAGATGTTTTGAAAAGATAGTCAATTTGACTTTTTTCACCCATTTTATATTTGAAAATGAAGCGACTCAGTGAGGTGGGCTAGAGTATCTGGAATGTTGAGTGCCAGCAGTGAAGTCCAGGAGATGGGGCTGGGTAGAAATGAGTCAGGATAGTGAAGGACTGCATACATATTCTGGGCCTTATTCTAAAATGAGAGAGGAGTCATTCAAGGCTTAAAGCATGGAAGCTATGATTAGCATTTTAGTGAGTAAACGTTTAGATAAACATTATCTCACTGGAAACTCAAAATAACTCTAACATAGAAAGGTTTGACATTACTCCATTTTCACATCAGGAAACTGAGGCTCAGAGACATTCGGTCACTTCTAACAATTTGGTGAAGACCGAGCCTCCTGTTCTGACTCCGTATCTTGCCATGCAGCTTTCATGAGTGGTCACAGGAAAAATTAAACAAAGTTCCAATCCAAGAGGGCAGGTTACACACACATGCCCAGCTGAAATTGATAAAATAGAAGTACAGAATTACAACAATAGGTCAAGGGAGAGGTAAGGGTTGGAGATATTGAATTCCCACCACTGTTACATTCTTACATGGAAGCATCCATGTAAGAATTTTCTGTCACACGTGGGGAGGAAACCAGATATAATTTTTTGCATGGGCAGTTGTCGCAAACAGCCCATAGAATATCCTCCTGAATCTTAGGGAGAAGCCTACATTATTTGTAGAAACAAATAAAAAGATGGTATTCTACCTTATTTCTAGACTGCTTTTCCAGAACCTATCATCTATGGGAAATATAAAGGTGTCCACAAGTGACTAAGCTGTTTTCTTTTCAAACCAGTAGATTTCTGGTCCATTGCCCTCCCTTTCTAAGGTTAACACTACATAAAATGTTTGTCAGAGTGGTGTAATAGGAATAGGTGGCTCTAGATAGGCGGCTGGGATAGAGCCTGTTGGACTAGATAGCTGTGGTGGTGTACACACCTCCAGAGTACTGCTTGGTGGGTGAGCAGGTAAGTGGTGTGTGGGGTTCTAATTCTAGAGTTTTCACTTAGAATTAAGGTCCTTAGAAAACACAGATTATTGTCCTTTCTATATTGTTCATGAACAGGGTTGTACATATGTAGTGGGCCCTGCAGTCATCCCTGGTGACCCACTGTGTGCCATTCTTAGTGACCCACTGTATGCCATTCCTGGTGACCCACTGTGTGCCTTGCAGTTTTAGTATTTCTTGGGGAAAAGCAACAACAGCAGAAATTCACTGCTTCTCTGACTGCTGCCTGGATACCACATCAGAGGAATTTGCTTTGCCTACTTTATAGAGAAATATTTGATGAAAGTATATTGAAGATCATTCTTTGATTTGTTACCCTGACATAATGTGCAGCTTATCATAATATGTCACTCAACTTTAAATTGGTTTGCTAGTGCTTGAAATCAACACTCACAATGTGAAGTGTCACAGAGAGTGTGCAGAACCATATCTAATTTTTTACCATTAAAATACAAATTGTAGAAACAGGATTAAGGAATATATTAAAAGTTATCTCTGAATAGTAGGTTTACAGGTAGTTTTTATTTCCTTTTGTATCTTTTTCCTGATTTTTAAAGAACTTCAACAATGAGCATATATTGCTTACTTTTGTAACCAGAAAAAAAAATTATTTCAAAAACTACAGAGTACTTTCAAACAATTCCCCCTCTTTCTTGGCAGCAGGGAGGGCAGTGATTATTTTCTTTATTTTATACTTGGACAATGTGTTATATGAATGGGCTAAATCTACAGAACTTGAGAGGCTTCTCTGAGACTTCCCAAGCATTGAACTGCAGCTGATCTTCTGGTTCACAGTCTAGTACACTTTCCTTCTAAACGATGTTCTTGACATTTGTGGCATTTAAATGCAGCATGTTTCTTGTCTGTGTTATATCATGGGATGCTCTTTCCTATACCTGGATCTAGCATTTTTTGTTTAAAAGTGACATTAGGGGTGGGGGGGGGGTAGTAAAGAGTAAAGGGGGTCGAATATATGGTGATGGAAGATGATTTGACTTTGGGTGGTGGGAACACAATGCAATGTACAGATCATGTATCATAGAAATCTGCACTTGAAACCTATATAATCTTATTAACCGATGTCATCCCAATAAATTTAATTTAAAAAAGGAAAAAGCGACATTAAGATGGAGAGACAGGAAGTCATGCTGCCATCTTTGTCTCATGGGAACAATGACCTTATTTCTAGGATAGGTTAAAAACATTTAGTGAATTAAATGACATAATCATGGAATGACTAAAAATGTTCTTTTCTAAATAATCATGGCCTTTTGCTGTCAAATATGTAAAGTTTATAATAATAGAATTGTATACTATACATAATATATTATTAATAGCAAAAAACTGTTTATTTTAGCAATAAATGATTTTTATAGCAACACAAAATTAATTTTTTATTCCTATTTATAGTAATTTTTAAAAATACAGCTCATATAAGATTAATTAAAATATATGTTGTGTATATTGTATCTATGCACAGTGTTTGTACAGCATCAGTCATTAAGCTATTATGACCTCATAAGCAGCTGACATTTACAGTTTTTCACTTTTTATCACCTCATTGCCAAATCCTGAACTCTGTAGCATGTTAGATTTAATGAAAAAGAAATGTAATATAATAAAATATGGGAACTTACTATTTGCCTTAGAAACTATAAATATTAATCTAAGAATATAAAGTTCGGCTCCTCATGAAGATTGCTGTCGTAATGAAAGATTGGGTATTATAAAAACGTTATAAGAAAGGCACTCTCAAATCAGTGAATCGGACAGTGCTGGGGCTTCCTGTCTTTGGGGGCACCGTTCTCACTCTCACTTGCAGACGTGTTCCGTTATGTCACTCTCATTCTTCTTTGACCATCTTTTTCTATTCCTGTTTCTCTCATCTCACTCCGTCATCTTACCACCGCCCATTATCCCTTGGTCTCTCGCACAGAATCTAGTCTCCATCAGTGTGAGCAGACACAGGCCATAAGCTCCACGAGGTGGAGACAGTCTGGTTGCTAATTTTCCACTTGATCCTGGTGCCTAGCTCATCCTCAGTCCATAACAGGCACCAACTTTTGCTTGATGATGAAAATAATTTTGAGTCTGGTGTAGCGCCAAAGTAAAGACTGTCTAGAAATGTTAGGCCAAGTCCAAATCGTGTTTATGACATTAAATAATGCTCATTTGGTTGTTGCTTTTATTACCATTGCTATGCAATTGTTCTTTTAAATTTGAGTTGATTCCCTTAAACAGGGATTATTTTGTTTTGAGTTTTCTTATTTCTTTAGATAAACCAGTCAAACTTTGTCACTCCTGTTGTATGACGGTGTGAGTGTGTGAGAGCTTGAGACCCATGAATGGTGTTATAAGCCTGAGAAGGCTCCCAGACACTAGAGTAGAATTTGATAGTCATGCAAACTGAATTTTCAAATTGTCACTGAAATCCAATGATCATATTGAAATCCTAGGCAAGTATTAGAAATGGTTTTTTTGCTAAAGGCAAATGGAATTCACTTTCTTAAACAGGTTATGATTCCAGAGAAAAGTACCATAAATTTGGAGATGGAAATAACTATAATAACAAATTAACAACAACAATAAAAAAGCCAGGACTTCACTCATCACATCTCTACCTTTTCATGTTTTGAGTATTCTAGAAAATTGTTACCATTTCACGTACTGACTTGGCAAATGGGAACCTATGATTATAACACGTATTTTATAATATGCTAAAGGGTTTATTTAGCATAATAAAATAAAAATAAGTATACATTTTAAAGTTCCTCAATTATAATTTGTATTCATTGATACTGTCTCACTAGTAAAAACAAAAACAGTGAAAATCTTATCAGTGTTTTTATGTTCATAACTGTTTCAAATCATACTGCTTCTAAGAGGATAACTAAATTTACACTGATAAAATTAATTTAAGCAGAATATGCTCCTTTTCTTAGCTCTGACAAAGGATCTATGCTTATATCAGCTCCACAGGGACATGGAGTGAGAAGAGAATCAGAAGGAAAAATTCCTTTGGAAGGTTAATTTTTATTTCTAGTTTCCTCAGGTCTCACAGACAAGTTCCAATAATATTACTGGCTGGTGATTAAGCAAGAGGACTTTGGGGTTGCTTCCTAGCCCCTTTCCCTATTCTATTTAAGGAAGATTTCTGGGCCTCATGCTCTCTATCCTTACAGTATAAATAATAATAACAACACAAGCCATAATAATAAAATTATCTATTCTGTAGAGCTGTGAGGCCAAAAGTAGTTAATATATGCAAAACCTCCCCACCAATGTCCCTAACATGTTTAGCATTCAGTACCTGGAACATAATAAGTATTTTTAAGTCTTAGCTAAATATCACTATCATCACATCATCATCATTATTATTATTGTTATCCCAAGTATTTTCTACTAGAATTTCTACATCTTTAGCTGCTTTTTAAAAAATAGAACTATTTCCTTCAAGTAAAGTCATCCACTTGGCATTCTCTCATTTAAAAAATTAGTATTCTTATGTGACTCATTATCTGACTCATTTATTTATGATGGGAGATCAACTTAGGCTAAATTAGATGTATTTGATTTTGTATTTATGAATGAAAGTGACTTAAGTTTCTAAGTGTTCACAGCTACCAGAAAAAGCTCCTGAACAATTAACCTAGATTCATATAATTTGCGGGTTTTGGCCTTTTCTAATGTTGGTCTTGTTGCTGAACCCACAAAAGTGTCCTTATTCTTTTGTTTTTCCATTTCTTTTCATTGTTCTTTTGCTCTCAGGTGGAGACCAATTCAAGTCCAAGAACTTCATGCTGGGATAATACCTGTCAAGTGTCAAAAAGAAAGAAAGTTAACACTGACTCCTGTTTTACCTGTATTCTTATGTAACAACCCGTTGAGGCAGACACTACTTCATGTTAAGGAGAAAGTAGCCAAGGTGCTAAGGAAACACTAATAATAGATGGTAGAGTTGGATTGGAATTGAGGTCATCTGATGCCAGGGTAGTGCTCATTCCTTCAAATCACAGCACACAATTCCCAAGTATGGACAAAGATTTCTCCAAGAAAACTTTCTTTTGCTCAGAAATAAATTTCAAAAGCTTAGTTCCTTGAAAATTTTGTATGCAGAAATAAACTTCAACCAGCTTAAATGAATTTTCGCCTTGGCAAGTATCTGAAAATGTGTGTATTTGCATGTGAGTTAGGGAGAAAAGCATTGTTGCCAACATATTTTGATGACACTAAACACTTGGATCACAGCTCCGGTTGTTCCTGTCCATAATGGCCCTTGACAGGCCTGAGTCTGCAAGCCTGTGGTCTTCAAATGGCCTTGTTTTCTCTCAGGTAGAGGCAGCTTGATCTACACAGGTAAGTGAAGTGGAAGGTCAAGTAATTATTTTCATAATTTGATTCATGTGAAAAATCAACATGAAAAATTTTAGCACCTCAAACAATTATTTCCTCAATTATATATGTTTAAACCTTAATTAAGTAAATATTTTCTTAGCCCTCTGTGTAATTTTGACACCAGGATTAAAGAGTACAGAGGGAAAGTGATTCCAAGGGGGATTTTAGGAACAAAAGATGTGTGGCCCACACAACCATGGAGGTCTTTATCCTGACACAATGAGTCAAGGCACACAATCATTGGCCTCAGGGCCACATCCTCATGTCCTCTGGCTCAGAGGCCCATTCACAATCACTGAAGCAAGTATCTCCAACCTCACGAAGCCCCATCTACGTGGCTGACTGCTTCATCTTCGTGTGGAGCTGCTCAGATTCTCCAGTCACAGCAGTGTCTTTAGGGCTGTTCATCCTCTGACGTGGCCACCGTAGTCTGCACTCAGAACACCTTTGTACTTTTGCCCAAGCGTACATGGGCCCTTCATGGGACTACCCCACCTGGCCCTTGCTGCCACTCCCTTGGGGCCTACATTCCCTGCTGCTTCCTCCAGCTACACGAGTGTGGCTCATTCTAGGTTGGGGACAGGGTGACATACACATGTTATTTCTCCAGAGTAATTTAAGGTTCCTGGTGTTTGATTCTCACCAGAGAATGAAACTCTTGGCTTTAACCACCAGGTCCATCAGAGGCGGAGCTGATGGAGGAGACGGGGAAAAGGAGAGGGTTAGGGGTCCCGAGGGAAGGAGGCAGTGGTAGCCAGAAGCCTCAAACCTCTTCCTTTCAGCCTTAAGCCAGTGGTCTCTATTTTGCCCATGTACCTCTAAAAAAAACTTTAGAAACTAATGTCTATTTAAAAATGTAAACATCATACATTTTCAAATAGACATTTGTAACTTTACATAATCAATTTAAAGCTTTTTAAAATTAGAAAGTATGTAATTACCAGTATACTATAAAGATTGACATTAATAAATAAAATTTTCCATCACTCTTATAAATGTATTCAAAGCAATACAAAAAAATAAGTAGTTTGATGACCATTATCTATTAAAATATATATGTATGTGTGTGTTTATATGTATTACATTAGATCATATACACACATATATATATAAATAATCTAATGTAATAGTTGAAAATTTTATGTGGTTCTTTTTTCTCCTTGAACTTGTACTTCTGTTCCACTTTCTGCAAAGAATTGTATCTTAATGTAATATACTTTTATGCTTGAAAGACTTTTATTGATCACCCTATCATAATTCTCTGCAACAAAAGTCATTTATAAATTGAAATTTTTTTTTTAATATAACCAAAAGCTTAGGTATTAAACTGCTTTCCTGCCTTGAAATAGCATTATAAACATTAACATACAATTGATCAAAACAATATAAACATATTTCAAATTTTCATATATAATTAATGTAAAATGTCAAATTGTAGGCATGGGCGGGAGGGTTGATTACGATGCCTTGATTGAAGCTATAGTACAGTTGATCCTTGGCTGCTGTAGAAGACTTGTACCTTGGGAAGCAATAAGCCATAAGAGGGCTGTGACTTTCTTTTGTCCCATGGCAAGCTGGTGAGTGTGAAAGGGAAGCGGGAAAAGAGAACCTGAACTTCTGTGGCTCCACAGGAAGATTAAGTTTTGGACAGAATCTATACGGAAGTTGAGAATCTGGATGTTATTTCTTTAAAATCCCCACCTTTTCAAAATAGTGTCTCCCATTGAAGAGTCCTGCTGCACGCTGTAGTTCTTCTGTTAGTTTTGCATCTTCTTTCTCTATGTTGCAAGCAAAGCAGCACCACTTGAGTCTTACATTCACCATCAGGGATATAAGCGGTATTCTGTCTACAAAGTGGCTGAGAGAGCTTCTGTCTACCCCCAGACATTCATGCCCCAGACAGAGTCCCTTAGTCCTTGCTTTTCTCCCTAAGGGCCTTCACCATGTAAGCTCTGATTGTGCTTTCATTAAGATTATAAATATGAACATTTCTGCAGTATTTATGACATTCTGAAGATTTTATGAAGTTACGTAGATGTCACCTGGTCCTCAAAAAGCTTTTAATATAGCAAAATTAGATATACCCAGAAGTCACTAGGCTGAAAGTAGAAGCGAAGGTGTTATAGATGGAGAAGAAAACATGTGAGTCACTCGGTGTATCAAAGCACATGTGTAATCAAAGAATAGATAGGTGTTCAATTTGCCTGGAGCACAGGGTACATTTAAGAACAGTATTTCCCAAAGTGTGTCTATAGAACACACGTTAATAAGTATTTTTGAAAAAGAGACAGACTGCCAGTTTTCTTTGAGTGTGTTAGTTTTGAAGTCAGATAAGAAAGAAAATGCAAATATGCTAGATTAAAAGAAAAGAAACAAGTTTCTTTACTATAGAATTTATTAATTTCTAAGTTTATTATATTAGGAAATGCCAGGAAAGGTGTTAGCATGCAATTCCTCTCAACTCATATCTTTTCCTTTCTGAAAGATATCTAAACAGACAAGTGTTTGAGGAACAGGCTTTGGAAAGAACTGTTTTAAGAAATAGTAAGAGATAGGGAAGGAAAGACATTCTGAGTCCAGATTGCCAAAGCTTTAACATCTGGAATTTGCTAGGTAGGCAGTAGAAGTCTCTGATGGTGTTGGCAAGATTGTTCATGAGCATAGCTAGGCTCTAAGACAGATGACCTAGTGGTCCATGTCAGGTCTGGACTGGCAGGGGAAACAGGAAAATGAATGAGGCAGGAAGTCGTACATGAACAAGAGGAATATGTGTAGTTTGAGTGCAATTGAAATGGGAACAGAAAGAAATATAAGTACTATATGTGTGTGTGTGTGTAACAATTTGCAAAAGTCGAGACTTTTAGTTAACTTGATATTGAGGCTGAGTTTTTTTCCCAACTTACTTTTGCTTTTGTGATGTTAAATAAGAAATTTAACTTTTCCTTGTGAGTTTATATGTTTATAGCCAAATAATACAGAACTCATCTAAAAGATATAAAACATCTGTTTGAAAAAAGAAATATCTGTTTAATTTCTTTGATGTTTCCAATATTAGTATTTTTCCATAGAGTAGAGGAAACATCTCTGGGTGTTTATCCAAAATTTATAATTTTCATACCAACATGGTATATGGAATAGTGCCATAGTTTTAATATTGAGAAAAATAATTCTTTTAAGATACAGTAAGTTATAGAGTATTCACATGCATAATATGACAATATCATTTCAAGAACTCAGTTTTATATACTAAAATCAAAGAAAAAAATGTAGTTGATTTAAATAAAAAGTTTAATTTTTTAGGTGGTTTACCTCTTCAGCCGTTGTCTGTAGGTTTGATACTGACATGGTATATGCCTCTTCTTGTTATAGGTTATCTACTCTAATATTTTGGGAACACATTCTTCAGCATATTGTTTGTGTAATGGTTTAGGACTAATTATGGCTTTGTACATTAATATAATCCAATTCCACGTATCAAATAAAAAAGGCAATTCTTAATTGATTCTCACACAGGATCAGTAAGGAAAACTGTCTTCAGATTAAAAAATAAAATACTTAAGCAACTATAGCAACTTGATGAAATATAGTAATTTGATAGCTCATGAATGATCTGACCAATCTTGTTAAGCTTATTGTTATATTTTGGTAGAAAACAGCCTAGATGCCTTATTCATTATTGAGTAATGAGCAGCAACAAGGACTCCTGACAATGAACTTCTTTTTTCCCTGTGATGAACTGATATTGGGTAAGAAATGGTACAATGCTTAAATAAATTATCTTAAAATGAAATTCAGATCAATAATAATCATAATAATAGTTAACAATAATGGCCCCCATTTATTAGTATTTACAATGTGACAGTAGCTTCATATAAAATAGCTCAATTCTCAGCTATTTTTGCCTGGTAGGAATTGTCACCTCATTTAGAGGTTGCAAAATGAGCTCAAATAAGTGACTTGCCAAGAGTGCCACCATAGGTTGCCTTTCTAATACGCTGTGCTGCTTTCTACATAGGACAAGCTGCCATTGGTCTGGATCTTGGAGAATGTGTAAGCTCTGATGCAAGGTTAATGGATCGGGCTTCATTTCAGTTTAAATCTTTCATAAGAGATCATGAAAAATTTCCTTTCATGACGCTGTGTCCTTGTGTTTCTCAGAATTTTGTGTTTCATAAAAATTTAATTGATTGAAATGTGTTTGGACTCAGTACAAATCTGCATTTCTTAGACTAGAAAAGGGGAATGATCTTGACTTGGCTGATTCACACAAAATTTAAATGTTTTAATATAGAGTATCAACTATCTATCATCTATCTATCATCTATCTATCATCTATCTATCTATCTATCATCTATCTATCTATCTATCTATCTATCTATCTATCTATCTATCTAATCTATCTATCTATCATCTATCATCTATCTATCTATCTATCTATCTATCTATCTATCTATCTATATCTATCTATCTATCATCTATCTCTATCTATCTATCTATCTATCTATCTATCTATCATCTATCTATCATCTATCATCATCTATCTATCTATCTATCATCTATCTATCATCATCTATCTAATCTATCTATCATCTATCTATCATCATCTATCTATCTATCATCTATCTATCTATCTATCTATCTATCTATCTATCTATCTATCATCTATCATCTATCTATCTATCTATCATCATCTATCTATCATCTATCATCTATCTAATCTATCTATCTATCTATCTATCTATCTATCTATCTATCTATCTATCTATCTATCATCTATCTATCATCATCTATCTAATCTATCTATCATCTATCTATCATCATCTATCTATCTATCATCTATCTATCTATCTATCTATCTATCTATCTATCTATCTATCTATCTATCTATCTATCTATCTATCATCTATCTATCATCTATCTATCATCTATCTATCATCTATCTATCTATCTATCTATCTATCTATCTATCTATCTATCTATCTATCTATCATCTATCTATCTATCTATCTATCTATCTATCTATCATCTATCTATCTATCATCTATCTATCTATCTATCTATCTATCTATCTATCTATCATCATCTATCTATCTATCATCTATCTATCATCATCTATCTAATCTATCTATCATCTATCTATCTATCATCATCTATCTATCTATCTATCATCTATCTATCTATCTATCTCTATCTATCTATCTATCATCTATCTATCTATCTATCTATCTATCTATCTATCTATCTATCTATCTATCTATCATCTATCATCTATCTATCATCTATCATCATCATCTATCTATCTATCTAATCATCTATCTATCTATCTATCATCTATCTATCATCTATCTATCTATCATCTATCTCTGTCTATCTATCTATCATCTATCTATCTATCTATCTATCTATCTATCTATCTATCTATCTATCTATCTATCATCTATCATCTATCTATCTATCATCTATCTATCTATCTATCTATCTATCTATCTATCTATCTATCTATCTATCTATCTATCATCTATCATCTATCATCTATCTAATCTATCTATCATCTATCTATCTATATCTATATCATCTATATCTAATCATCTATCTATCATCTATCTATATCTATCTATCTATCATCTATCATCTATCTATCATCATCTATCTATCATCTATCTATATCTATCATCTATCTCTCTATCATCTATCATCATCTATTTATCTATATCTATCATCCATCTATCTGCCATGTATCTATGCAAAAATAATTCTAGTTTTAGATTTCAAAGCTTTGTCTGTAGTGTAATTTTATAACTTCTGAGCTGAGTCAAAACATTTTGGTGCAAAAGAGCCCAATTTAGAGTAAGAAAAAGCTTTACCTAATTGTGCTTTAGAACAGTATGTAGGCAGTTACTGGCTGACTGACAAGAATTATATTTCTGAAGATTCTTTTTAAAACTGAAATGTGCAAAGTTTGGACATATGCCACAATTCTGAACATGGGTAATATACACTCACCGACTCAATTTCTTGAGATTAATTATAACCTGCTCTAGGGGGAAAAAAGGGAAAGATCTTTGCTTCATCTATTGCTTGACAAGAGGAGAGATGTTTATTTTTATAACTAATCTTTCTCTCAGCCAAAGTCTATAAATGTTTTGCTTGGGAATAGTGTTTTATCTAGAGTTATGGCAAGCAGTATCTTGTTATGGGGACTGATTTTCCCCTAAATATGTTTTTGAAAGGGTTGAGTTTAAATTCTAGGTATAATTAACACATAAGAACCCCAGAAAGACTGGGCATACACAAAAATGTTGATGAGGGAGCACACAGACTGAGAAGTGTGGGTATTTCTTAGGGCAGTAGGTCCTTTTGAGAAATTTGGCTTGGTGGCTAGAAATCTGTTGATTAACATATGCTTTACCACATGAAGCTTTCCCTACCAGTTGAAGCTTTCCCTACAGAAAGCCTGGGACTCTTATTTGCCTGCCTTCCCTGCCAAATGGTTGGGCAGGGCTCTAATATACAACTTCCTCTATTTCAATAACCTGTGGGATGTTCTTAGAGTAAAATAGAGGCCAATTGAAAGGACTTGATTATTACTTGGAAATAAAGCAAGTACTCTGTTCTTTTATCTATCTTAGGAGTCTGGGAAATTGGACCCAGGACTACCTGTCTTCGCTCAGGGAAGAAATTCACCAAGTAGAAGAGGAGGTTGCTTAGGAGAGGGGTGAGCACCACTAAGTGTTCAGCATTGTTAGGGACTGCTTATATTGAATTTCCCTAATAGATATATGAGGTAATGTTATTATCTGTATTACCTGTAGCTCTGACTTCTGCCTTGAACTCTGTATCTATATATCCAACTGCTTAAGGGGCATTTCTACTTGGATATGTCACAGGCATCCTGCACTCAGGATGCCCCAAACTGACCCCACCCACCCTAGCCACCCCATGGATAGAATATAGTCTGTCTCCAAACCCTGCCAAATATAACTTAAATATTTCTCAAATCTCTTGGCTTCTCTCATTTCCACTGCCACCACTGTACTATAAATGGCCATTATTCTCAGCTGGAAAGCTCAATGGTTTTCTAGCTGGCTTCTCTGCATTTCTACTCACTCTTCTTCCTTTGAATCCATTATCCCCACTGTAGCTGGAGCGATCATCTAAAAAAATGTCAAAGCTCTCAAGACACTTTATTCCTTAAATCACTCTAGTAGCACCTCTTCTCCCTAGGATAGAAACAAAAATGCTTAACAGAGGTGCTATGGCTTTTGCCTACTTCACCAGCCCCCTCTCCTATCACTCCTTCCTCTCTGCACTTCTGCCCTCTGGCAGCCTTCCAGTTCTTAGAAGAAGCAGAGACCCTTCCTGCTGTAAGGTCATTGCCGTGTGTTTTCTTTCCTCTTCAGGCCCCTCTTTTCCAGTATATATAGTTAATGACTCCCTGTGCTTTCAGACTCACGTTGGGTATCACTTCCTCCAAGAGCTTTCCCTGACTCTTCAGATTAGAGAGGTCAAGACTCTCTGTTAAATGCTTTTCATTCAGAGTTGCCATAATGGAAATTAAACTTATATTTGTGTAATTAGCTGTCTAATATTTGTTTCCCTAGCAACAAGGTAAGCCCCAGGAAGGCAGGGGCAGATGTTTTGCACACACTGTATTTCCAGAGCTTTGCATAGTGCTTCGCTAGGTGAGTATTTGTCGAACAAATGAATAAATGAATGGGAAGGTCTCTTCCAGATGAAGAAATTTAAGCTCAGACAGGTAAGTGAGAGAGTGACGATGTGCGCTCATGCCAAATCTGCCCTGATATCTATGCTATTTCTGTTCAAAATTTATAATTCACAGTTTTCTATTTATTAACACTATTTTCAAAATAAATTTTTAATAGTATACATTTTTTGTCAGTATTTTGAGGCAAAAATATCAGAGATGGGCATGGTCATAGAAGCTTTTCATATTGTAAGTAGTTCATCTCTCTCTCTCTCTCTCTCTCTCTCTCTCTCTCTCTCTCTCTCTTCCTTTCTTTCTCTCTCTCTCTCTTTCCTTCCTTCCTTCCTTCCTTCCTTCCTTCCTTCCTTCCTTCCTTCCTTCCTTCCTTCCTTCCTTCCTTCCTTCCTTCCTTCCTTCCTTCCTTCCTTCCTTCCTTCCTTCCTTCCTTCTTCTTTCTTTCTTTCTTTCTTTCTTTCTTTCTTTCTTTCTTTCTTTCTTTCTTTCTTTCTTTCTTTCTTTCTTTCTTTCTTTCTTTCTTTCTTTCTTTCTCTTTCTCATTCAAGAATATTTTTCCCATTGCTTTTTAGAGAGAGTGGAAAAGAGACAGAGACAGAGAGAGACATCGATGTCAGAGAGACACATTGATTGGTCGCCTCCTGCACAGGGGATTGAGACTGCAACTAAGGTACATTCCCGTGGCTGGAATTGAACCTGGGACCCTTCAGTCCTCAGGCCAGTGCTCTAACCACTGAGCCAAACCAGCTAGGTAGTGTGTTCATTTCTAATGTAATAGGGTTGTCCCTTTAATTTGTCACTAGTATTTCAATTTTTGAAAGAAATTTGTCAAGTATGTAATACATGGCAAAAATAAATTTAGGCTAATTATTAATTAAGATGTTTACATGGGTTACTCAGAGAGCATAAATGGCGAGGCAGCTTCACAGGGAATTTGGTGATGAGGAAAGGGGAAACAGTATAGTCTATTGATTTCTATATTTCACAAGTAAATGGCCAACTATTTTTGGTCTTCTAATGGTACATACTTCATAATGGGTAAAACAAATTAATTTTTTAAATGCCTGCTGTCTTCAGAAAAAAATCATAAAATCTTGAGTATTTTTGGAATCTTGTCCTAGATTTTATTTGGAAGCTTATTGCATTTTGAATATGTATATCACGTTAAATATCATTAAATTGTATACATAAATTGCTTAAGCAATTGGGAAATTGAATTTCACAATGGGTCACTGACTTTAAACTACAGAATTCTACCTTAGGCTAAGTTCAAAAGTAACTACTTGATGTTTCGATGTCTTGTTAGTAAAAATTCCTTTACTAGCTAATCTGGAAAAGCAATCTCTTCTAAGTCTTGCTTAGAAAAGCAAAAAGTATGGAAGTTATTTTGTGAAAATAATCTTTTGGAAATTAATATTTTTTTAGATAACAAGTGTGTAGAATTTGTTAACAACAGTTAGTTAACTTTAAGAGCCCCCTGAGTTATCGCAGTGTTTTGGCTTCTTTAAAAGACAATGTAGAGGATTTATTTTTGATAATTTCTATCACTAAACTGCAAACACTAAATATGAAGGAAAGAAAATTAAAGAGATAGAGAGTGTTCCCTGTAAGCTGGTTTTTCTTTTAATCCAGCCTGATTAGAACTGATCACTGGTCCATTTGTGGGGACATAGGTGGAGAATTGGGAGGGGTATGCTTGAGGAAGAGGCTAAGACCATGAGCAGTTTCCAAAGTGATTAAACTATTTCTGCCTCAATAATCCCATTCTCTATAATCTCCTGCAGCTCAAAGTTCTATATATTGAACATCTTCATAAAAAATTCTTAACAACAACATTGCCACCAGAGTTGTTTAGTGGCAGCTGAATAACTCCCCTTTTTGTCTGTAAAGGTACATGGCTTTTCTTCCAAAGAGCAGAAAGGGGGAATTCACTATTTTATAAATTTTGTAGAAGAAATAAAACCAAAAAAAATGATTAAAGATTTTGTTCTTAACTTGCTTTTCTAAGTTGCCAGGATCAGAAAAGACCTGAATTTTTTTTCAGTTCTCTTTGGAGACATTTCCACAATGTTTAAATTCCCTAAAATATTAAAATACAAATTTTGGATATGGAAAATGTAATACTCAAAGATTTTCTTAATTAGGTCATTGAGATTTATCCATGTATACTTATATATTTTAGTATAAGCCAAAGTCAAGATCGGAGTGATGCTAGGAGTGTATAGATAACGTGGGAGGCTAGGACTGATAGCCAGAGCACATTCTAAAGTCCTTGTGTAGGAGATGGTGGGGTCAGCCACTTAGGAAAATGTCAAGGATTCAGAAACACGCAGTCAAAATTCATAGCAAATACTAGGTCAGTAGCTACAAACTGGATGAAAACTAGATGCCTGGAAGAGTTCTTTCTAAGAAAAATATCGAACCACTCCCATAATTTAAAATCTGTGGTGGTTCTCTAGTCTCAAGTCAAAATCTATGTCTTCCAAAGCTATTAAAAGCCTCTTGAAATTTAATCTTCACCTATTTTGCTGGCCTCACCTTCTGCCACACTATCTTGACCTCTCCATTTCCATGCCCAATTTTGCTCATGCAATTCCCAGCACACTAAACCACCTGGGGAGTTTTTAGCACTCCTGTGAACATCCATGCCCCCATTCTTTAGCATATGTGGTACCTAGACCATTCTCCATCCTTGGCCATGTGAGACATCCTTGGAGACCTATTTAAAATAAAATATAACCCTAAGCTTTCCTGAGTCATCTGGGCCAAGTTGGTCAGTTAGCCACTGGTGCTACTACTTTGTTCACACTTCTGTTGTGTCACCCTCCACAGTGTTTGTTTACAATCCTGCCTCCTCCAGTACTCTAAGAGTGGTGAATATGTGAATCTAGAAGGTAGTAAAATGTCTGGGCTTGTGATTTAAGAATTAGGACATACACCCAAGTTACAGGACAAGGCAAGCTTGGTTAATGGACATTGTCTGAATTTAAAATTTTCCCATTGGAAATTTCAGAGCAATGGAGTTATTTTCAATTCCAATTAGAGACCAATTCCAGTTCTTGGTCTTCCTAAGGTCTGCAGATATCAGCAAACACAAGATTTCCCCAGACCAGAGCATGTGCAGCTAGACTACAAAGATTCATCCTGACCATCTGTCTGATATGCCCACTCGTAACAGCACAGATCCCCAATCTCAAAACCCAAGAAGAATCACATCAACATTTAAAATAATATAACCTGACTAACACTCAGGTTAGGCACTGAAGGCTTATGTGTATGAAGCTTCAAAATAGTTAAGTAAATCTCCACCTCCTTCCCAGATTTCTTTTTTATCAGATATAAGGCTAAATAAAGGATCAATAGTCATCTATTTTGGAATCTGTTTTCTAGTTCTTTGAAGGGGGATGGTAAAAGAACATTTTTCATAGACTTATTGTCACGGGATCCTCAAATGAGAGAGATGCTACCAGTTCTAATAGAATTGGGAATGTCTCATTTCTGTAATAGTTGTGCCTCTTTTTAAATCACTATTGAAAAAGTGGTAATAGGAGAATTTGGTTATGCCTGCAAAGATGGGAAAGGGCATCTGTGTTCTCTGCCTGGACTCCTGCTAGCAATAGGATACAGTCCTCTGGGCCCGTGGGTTCCAAAATGTTTATATTCTGCAACCCCACTAGCAAAAAATTCTATGCATGGCTCCTGCTATTCATTTATTTATGTATAAATTATATAGCTGATCTACTTTATATATATATACAGCATGCATAAAAGTGGAAAGTAAAACGATGATAAAAGTGGGAATTACTTTTTTTTTTTAACAGACCATAGTTGAACAGAGTGTATATAAGTCCATCACTCAAATAGTCTTATAACTTGGATGTTTTAGGCTGATGTTTTGGTAGATGGAATTGTCATTGTTTTGGTCTTATAACATAATTGATGGAGAGCTCACACTGGGAAACTTGCCCAGCTATTTATTACTGTTCACTTGAGATTGGAGTATCTCCAATCTGAGGTTGATTGTATAAATCTTGTAAATCCATATGTCCATTTGGTGATGGTTGGTTGCTTTATGCTGGGCAATCAATAAATCAATATAACAGAGCATGTATAAATTGCAACATGTCATGATATGTCAGGAAGATAGTGTTACCCTCACCTCCACATGGTGGAACTTCTGTTTGTCTTGGGATTTCTTACTCACTACAAGGCAGCACCCTTCCTTTTGATATATGGACCAAGGAAAATACCAATGTCAATCAGTGTATTAATGATTAGTGAACTTCATTGTTTTTATAAACATAAACATACATTAAGATACTAATATTGGCTTTTATGCACCCCAATGAAGTAATCCACTTGGACACTTCCTGAGGTATGTGTTCCCAAATTTGGAGGTTACAACTCTGTTGCAGTGAATCAGACAAATTGGAACTATGTCCCTCAATATGATTATTGGCAATGCTCGAAGTTCTAGAAAAAATAAAACAATACATATTTCCCAAAAGAAGGTATAGGAATAAGAGGTAGTTTTTAAAAAAATGTATGACTCATTTTATTTTATTTTTTTATTTTATTTTATTTATTTTGATGCAGTCCCATTTGTTTATTTTCTCCTTAGTTTCTCTTGCCCTAGGAGATGTATCAGCAAACATATTGCTATGAGAGATGCCTGAGATTTTACTGCCTCTGTTTTCCTCTAGGATTTTTATGGTTTCATGCCTTACATTTAAGTCTTTTATCCATTTTGAATTTACTTTTGTGTATGGTGTAAGTTCGTGGTCTAGTTTCATGTTTTTGCATGTACCTGTCCAATTTTCCCAGCACCATTTATTGAAGAGACTGTCTACTCCATTGTATGTTCTTGCCTCCTTTGTCAAATATTAATTGACCATAATGATGTGGGTCAATTTCTGGGTTCTCTGTTCTGTTCCACTGATCAATATGTCTGTTCTTGTGGTAGTACCAGGCTGTTTTGATTATAGTGGCTTTGTAGTATAACTTGATATCTGGTTTATTTGAGAAAAAAAAAGTATGACTCTCAACAAAAGGTATATATTTATGTTTACATTATGGATTTGGGATCCCACTTTTGAAAAGATACATCATTCTCTTTCTTAGTGTGGTTCTCCTAAAATTATCAGTTTGATAATTACTGCTACAACCAGCAGTAAATTGTGACTTCTGTTAGGTTCCCAATAAGTGAGGCAAGGATGAAAATTTGGGGAGTGCTACAGTTTTTAAAATATGTTTGTAAAGTGGTAGCTGACTTGGTTACTATAAACTGCATAGACCTGTGATTCCAAAATGATATTTATAAAAATTCTCTAGGATTCAGGAAATAAATGACTATTACTTGCTCTATGAGAGCAGATACTATCACACCTCCAGTATGATGCAAGTCCAGTCCATAGAAGGTAACCTATAAAATTTGGTTGAATAAAAGGAGTGTGTTGCATTAATGAAACATTATTTTGTTTAGTAAATTTTTGAAACTCCATGGCAGTCCAAGGAAGAGTTATGTTACTAATTTTAACATAGGAAATGTTGGTAAATAAGAGATCCTTTTAAAATAATTGAGAAAATGAAGGCTAAAGGACATACATGTTTTTTTATACTATGAAACAGTAATATGATTGTTAAAAATCAAGAAAAAAAAAAAAGCCATGTTTTATGTAACCAATGTGACATGATAAGATTAAAACATCTTTTTAGAAAGGCTGAACAAATAGAAAACACACGTACATTATTTTATATACTAGAAGCGTTCCTGGAACTTTTCAGGTAAAGCAAACTATTACTTGAACTGTTTTTTTCAAAGCATCACCATATTTTATAAACTTTGAAAATTAGAGTTGCTCTCACTGAAGTTGGATGAGAAGTATGTTTGTGGGATGAGAGGAATGGGGTGTAGGTGGGGATAAAAAGGACAGCTAGTGGGTGTGGTTTTGGGTCCTTTACCCTTGAGCCACCAGCAAGGACGCCCCAGAGTTTCTCAGAACACTGAGATGATAAAGCCTTGAGTTCTCTTAGTAAAATAAAAAAAATGTAACTTTCAGCCCCAGCTGGTGTGGCTCAGTTAGTTGGTGCATCGTGCTGCATACCTGAAGGTCGAGGGTTTGACTCCCGGTCAGGACACATACCTCGGCTGTGGGCTGGATCTCCTTTTGGGGTGCAAATGGGAGATGACTGCTTGATGTTTCTCTCTCTTTCTCTCTCTAAAATCAGTGGACATATCCTTGGGTGAGGGTTAAAAATTTAATTTTCATTCATTCATCCAGCATTCACACATTTATTTGGTCACACATTCATTTGGTCAGCATTTATTGTATGTCTCCTGTGTTATAGACACTGCATTAGACCTAGGAGAACCAGAGTAATTGCGCAGAATCTCTCACCCTAGAAGGACCTACAAAAGTTGTGGGTGATTGCTGTACATTGGGATCAATTACAGAACCTGGTTCTGTTTTATGTTGTAATAGTGAATTTATAATCAAGCTTCAACAATATTTTTAGAAATTGACTGAAAGAGAAATAACCTTTTAAAAGTAAATTATCACCCCGAGGTAAACTATGGACTTTGGGTGATTTTGATATGTCTATGTAAGTTCATTCCTTGGTAAAGATTATACCATCAACCCTGGCCAGTGTGGCTCAGTTGGTTGAGCATTGTCACATGCATGAAAAGGTCACCGGTTCTATTTCCAGTCCGGGCACATGACCAGGTTGCCAGCTCCGTCCCTGACTGAGGTCAGTGTTTCTCTCTCACATTGATGTTTCTCTTTCTCTCTCCCTTTTCCTTCCTCTCTGTCTAAAACAAAGAAAAAAATCAATAAAAACAAAAACAACATTGATGTATATGAAAAAAATTGTACCATCCTGGTGAGTGATGTTGATAATGGGGGAGGTTCTGTTTGTGCAGGGTCGGAATATATGAAAAATGTTACCTTTCTTTCAATTTTGTTATAAATCTAAAGCTACTCTAAAAAATAAGTTCTTTTTAAAAAGTCAATTACAGATAGTTTATTGGTAGGTAAGAGTAGATAAGCAAACATCTGTTTAGTTTTTTTGTAATTTTATTCCATAGACAGCAGATATTTAAAAATTGGCATCTATAGTGATGTCTTTTCTTTCCAGTATCCTTCAAGCTGAGCCACAATATATTTATTTAAATTCCTCATTAAAATATATTGCAGATCAGATCAAGATGGTTTGAGGGTTTACTGTGTTCTTGCCTGCTAAATCTTTACTAACATTATTGTGTATGAAGAAATTCTGCTTGGTGCGAGATTTCCATATTTCAGCCAGAGTTTCTTAAATTTTTCAGTTCTCATAAAATATAGTTTAAGTCTCTATGCATTATGTATGATTCTTTATGACATCTAATTCTCTCCTTTTCACCCTAGAGTATAACTATAAATAGCCATAACATTTAGCCTTGGCTATTGAACAAGCTTGAGGAAAATTTAGATCCAAATGGGAGTCATTTCTTCACATTTCATGATTCAGTGTGCAATCTATGTTTTAAAATGGTTCTTTTATTATTATAAATATGCTCTTTCTTGCCTAATTGTGACATCCTCAAGTACAAATACTGCCAATTGAGTTCATGACACTTTAGACTAAGTAACTCCCATGGTTTAAAATGAGTAAAACAATAATTATATTGTAGATGGGATAAATAAATAAAAAAGTTTTCTTTAAAGTTCAGCTCAGCCACTATTGATGCTCATGTGTGGTTATTATGAATTTATGAGTAAAACGGATCAATAAATTCAGTCACAGTTTAAAATTTAGAAAAATAAATACTAGTTATATTTGTGTTCTAAAGATATTGTTAAAACAAAATTAAAATTTTGGGGGGAGGAACCTTTAAGTATTATTATCACACAGTGTTTAGGACTGTGTGTGGCATATAGTAAGTGTTCTCGTTCTAGTAACTAGAGCTCTTTCTATGCTTATATTTTGCCATTGCTTTGAGAAATTTAAAAAGTGCACTGGAAACACTGACATGAAATCTTTGCCTCTCGCACCGGTGAAATGATTAAAATACAAGCAAGGTTAGTATAAGGATTAAATGAGAAAACACATGAAAGTGTGCCGACTTCAGTAATTGCTGGTTGAATGAATGATTGCATGATAAAAAGTAAGGTAAACTTTTAACTGGCGATGTGCGATTTATTAATAGTGGGAGATCAAAAAAGGGTCGAACCCAGTGATAATGGCAATGACAGGCAAGACTTGGCTCCAACACTTCATTAAACTTATGTTTTTATGGGGATTTCTTCACTTCCACTGGAATGAACAAGCCAGTATGCATGACTTACTCTGCAATGAACTTTGATGAATTCTGCTAAGTACATTAAAAATGAGTTGCATCCTTCTGTTAATCCGAGAACCTCCCTACACCTACAGTGATAAACCCTCTGGTGCGCATGTAAGAAGGCAGGATAATGGGCATGAAGGACAATCATCTGTGTGTATATATAAAATATATATTTTTGCTTGTCAGTAATAACTCTGCACTGCCTACAGCATTCATCGTGCCTCTTAAAAGTCAGGTATTGTATTGAATTAAAAAATTCTCTTATGCTGAGCAGGGAAAGGAAAAAAAAAATCAAACACTTTCTGAATTGGGCCCAAATATCCAAGGTTAATTTTCTGAGAAAGCTGCAGCGGCTAGATAAGGCCATCCCCTGCAAATTAGTTTTGCCTGCCTGGATTACAGCTAAATTTATGCAGCTTGCCTTATCCTTTCCGAAGCTCCTCTGAAGTGTCGTAATTAACTGGCACACATAAAGTGAGCACATTTTCTGCTTGGTGGCGGCCATTCCTCATTTCATCTCAGTTCTAACCCAAATGGAAAGATAGTTTCTTATTTTTACTCTTACAAACACACATGAATGCACTTGTGTGTGTGTGAACATGAACACACATGGACGCACAAACACACCCTCCAAGACTTTACCAGAAGTCTTTGAAAACAATCATAAAACAGCTTCAGAACAGGGTTTGGAAATGTAAAGGGGCGAAGAATACTGCTGAGAGAGCAGAGAGAAATTTTTGCCTAGAATCGAAATAAAGAGACAAGGCAACCTTTATGAAGTGGCTGCAATGGATTTTTTTTTTTTTTTTAACTAGAAAAATTTGGTTTTAACACATTTAAAAAAAATTCTTGGTTATTTAAAGGGATACTCAAAAATCACCAACACTAAGATATGGTGAAAACAAGTATGATCAATATCTCTTTAGTTGCTATTTTCTATTGTCATTTAAAAATATATTTTATATATTCCCTATGCCCTGCCTCAGTTTTTTGAGGTCATACTGTCATTAAAACTTAAGAAAAAAAAAAAAGAATGGACAGTCCAAAGAAAACTATCATCAGATAGAGACATGGCTCTATCTTTCTGTTCATTTCTGTATTACTTTGGTTGAACAGCTTCTTTTCTTCTGAACACAAGGCTGAAGCAGTCAATATTTATTGAATGTCAACAGAAGCCTTTGTGAAAACTGTCCCTGGCAGCATATTTCACTTTGGCCAGCTGCTGGAAAATACACTAGACATTCCAGTGCTCATCACTTAACATACTTCATTAAGGAGGTGGTTTGTTTTTTTTTGTAACATAAAATACTGGATTTGTAGAAGCTAACCAGGAATCCCAAAATGTCTATGCTCCTGAAGTCCCGAGCTGAGTATGACACCAGATCAGTCATAATCCTCAAAGAGCCAGGAGAGATTTTCTGTCGTCCACCCCATACTCTTTCCCAGATTTCCTTTGGCTTCGGTTCTTCACCGTTACTTTGAGGATTAAATGAGTTGACACATATAAAGTGTTTAGAGCTGTGTGTGGCACATAGCGAACGTTCAGTAGACGGGAGCTGTTATTCTGTTCTCAGTAGGATGCTACTCTAATGTCAGCTTCTGGCTGAGTCCTTTCTTACTCATTCACATAGCAGTTGCTTTTTCTCAAATGAGTTTTCTTTTTGGCAGGTGAACCATATTAGGATTTCATCTTTTCCTCTTCCTGCAATTTCTCCCTCCTCTGAAAAAAGCAGAGAGAACCACTTTCTGTTCTTTCTAGTGATTTTTCCCTTGCAGTCTTTCTCCCTCTTCCTGCTGCAAATCCAGGGAACCATTTTTTCACCCTCTTTTCCAGGTGCCCCTGGGGGTTACTCTAGGACTTTTCCTTTATTCTCTCTATTATTTTTATAATATTTCCCTCCTTAGATTCCATTTTATAGAAATGTTTAATTGTCTCTCTAGTAACTACTCATGAGAAACGGAATACCCCAAATTCTTTTATGTATGGGATGCATTTAGCGGTGTCCCCAGGAGGATGTTATTTGATTGCAGAAGTCATCGAATACAGTTTAGAAAACATTTTCCTTTCTTGATTAACTTTTCCCGTGGCCAAATTTTTGTGCTAAGGTTGTCTTTACATGAGATAGAATATTCACTTTTTCAACTCAATTGTACACTTGAAAGACAATCAGCAATTTGCAAAGTCATCACTTGGGTCTACCCATTGATAGTCTGTTCCACTTACCTTCAAAATAGTTTCCAGTCGATGGTGACTAGAGCCTAGAGACTTTCCCAGGAAAGGGGACTACATCCATGTCCTTTTTGGGTATGTGGATTAAGAGTTTTATCTTTTGGTGATTTATTAGAACTGAGGGAGAGAATCAGACAAAATGTTTCCCAACAGAAAATGTTACACTTATTTAAGACATTTGAGTTTTGGTCCTGGTCCTAGTCCAAGAGTAGGAACCTTGTTTCTGCCAAAGGCCATTTGGATAATTATAACATCATTCGCAGCCCACACAAAATTATCAACTTAAAAATTAGCTATGAAAAAGCTCCTGGATTTATTGAATTTTGAGTCCCAGCTGCGGTTGCCTTGGCAGGGTCAAACCAAATGATTTTGTGAGAAATTCTCCACCTCTGTCCTAATCTAAGCCATTTGCTAAGTGATTGAAAAGTATATATAGTAAAATTGTCTCTAAAGCTGAGGCTAATAGGCCATTCACTTTGAGGGCACCAAGAATGCCAGTCCAGGAGACAGGCTTCAAGTTCCCTAGCTTAGACCTTGAAGTAAGAGCTCTTGAATGACACATTAGAGTTAATCAAAGGTAGAGTCAGGAAGCAGCCATGGTCCCGAACATAAGATATTATTCAGTTTTTGTTGACTTGATTAAAGTAATTACTCCCTGAGCAATCTATATGATTCTGACTATGAGAGTGTGGGTTAATTTTCAGTAGGAGTCCAGAACCCTTATTTCAACCCTAGGAAAACTTGACAAGATGCAGTATCCCAGAGGCAAGAATGGGGGTGAGTTGAAGACAGTAATCAATGTATTCAATTGATAATAAAGGGGTGGATCAAAGTAGGTTTACAGTTATAATGCAAATAAATCATACAATTATTAATGAATAATAATGCAAAAATAAACTCTGTGTTTCGCATACTCAAAACTGTAAACCTATTTTTGTCCACCCCTGTATAACTTACATGTATGTTTTAAACAAATGTGTGATTTTTTTTTAACTCAAGTTGTTTTTTATTGATTGGTTTTAGAGAGGTAATGGAAGTGGGGGAAGAAAGAGAAAGAGAGAGAAAGAAACATAGATTTGTTGTTCCATTTGTACATTCATTGGTTGATTTTTTTTTTAAATTATCTTTATTGTTGAAAATATTACAGATGTCCCTCTCCCCCATTGGTCCCCTTTACTTAGCATCCAGCCTTGCCCCTCTCCCCAGGCCTTCTCCACACTATTGTCTGTGTCCATGGGTTAGCATATATGCATATAAGTTCTATGATTACTCCCCCCACTCCCTCAACCCCCTTCCCTCTGAAATTCATCAGTCTGTTCCATGCTTCTATGTCTCTGGATCTATTTTGTTCAACAGTTTACTTTGTTCACTAGATTCCACATATGAGTGACATCATGTGATATTTATCTTTCTCAGCCTGGCTTATTTTACTTAATAATTAATAAATAATAATAAATAATAATACAAAAATAAACTCTGTTTCAGGTGCTTACAACTGTAAACATACTTCTGCCAACCATAACTTACATTTATGTTTTAAACAAATGTGTGATTTTTATTCATAAAATCATACATGTTCATTAACATGTCAGAAAGAAACAAAATTTTTTAAAAAATCTGTGATTCAACATTATAAAAATGTATTTGATAAACTTTGCTGTACTTACTCTTACCACTTCAAATATTTAGCATGTGTTTGAGCACCTGAGCTAGTTTATGGCTGGAATAGCTACTTGGATCTATCAAAGACATTTTATAACCCATGTGTAACTGCAGTACACAGAGCCACACTGGATCTTACTTTATATAGCCTCACCTCAAACAAGATCAAAAGATAACGAAGGGAGGCTTTTAAACGTAACAACTGTGCCTTGGCAGAGTCCTAATGACACTGAGTATATTAGCATAATGGAATGACCACCCAGGTTGATCTTCAGCAAGATGTAAGCATAATAACCCAAATTAGTGATTACCAACTTAAAGAATATATGGTCTCCTACCCATGCAAGGAGAGATAGACCTTCATTGTCTCCACCTAAATTAAAAAAAAAAAAAAATCTTTATTGATTTCAGAGAGAAGAAGAGAGGGGGAGAGAGAGAGATAGAAACATCAACGATGAGAGAGTCATCGATCGGCTGCCTCCCTCATGCCCCCAACCGGGGATGGAGCCCGCAAACCGGGCATGTGCCCTGACTGGGAATCGAACCGCAACCTCCTGGACCCTAGGTTGATTTTCAACCGCTGAGCCACACCAGCCAGGCTCTTAAAATTTTTATTAACTCCTGAAGGTAAAATGAACTGAGGGATAACAAGAAGTCAAAAGAAATCCCAGTGGTGTCTCTAGGGCAACATAGGACCTCTTGACTCCAATCAGGCTCTGAACTGAGCAGAGAAAGAATATATTTCAATGCAATAGCTCTTATTTCACTGTAAAAGTGTCTCTATAATGTTTCCTTCAAAGAAATGTTATTACTTTTTTCTATTTGAAAGTATGGATCAAGTTAATGTTTTAGAATTATACTGCAAGCTTCTATGTGAGGTAACTTCTGAGTCTCAATTTTAAATACAAAAATACATTTTAAAGTAAGTTTTCTGTTTATACTTCTTTTTTTTTAAATTTTTAAAAAATATATCTGTATTGATTTCAGAGAGAGGAAAGGAGAGGGAGAGAGAGAGACAGAAACATCAATGATGAGAGAGTCATTGATCAAGCCCACAACAGGGCATGTGCCCTGACCGGGAATCGAATCCTGATCGCCTGGATCCCAGGTCGATGCTCAACCGCTGAGCCATGCCTGGCCGGGCTGTTTATACTTCTTGCTTTAAAAAATGTTTGCTCATTTTTGGATGAACTCGAAAGAAGTTTTAGGTGGTTTACCTAAGGTGAATTTTAATAAAATTGGGGCTGACTGAAACCAAAGAACAAAGACCTATATTCTAAAAACCTGAAGAGAAAAGTCAATTATTCATAGAAATAGCACAGGATTAATTGGCTTTTAACAATAGCAACAAGAACACTACCACCTTTGGAAAAGGCTGGGAATTAATCTTCGTGTTCTCTGGAATTAGATACAACTGACCTCAGTCTAGAGGCTCAGGAAAAAGTAATGCTTTAACAAAGGCGTTCTAAAACTGCTCAGTCATCTTTCTTTATTTACTTATATGTTTTAAAATAAAAATTGTATTTATTTTAGGAGTACAGCACTATGATCTGATATACTATCCATAGCGAAGCCTGTTCACTCTTACAGGATGTCATTTATGTAGCTCTCTTTTCCTGTCTCTCTTCCTTGTGGCAGGAGATGTGAGGGTCAGCCCGTGTTGGGCTCTTTTACATTGGCACGAACGCTTATTCTGTCTCTGTAACAAGAAAGGAAATGAAAAACAATAATTTCCACCTTTCCCTTAGGTACAGGAATAACCTGTCTTTATCCCAAATGTAATCATAGGGCAAAACAGAATAAGCCAGAGGTCGCTGAAGTAACAAATGTTTCTCAGCGTGAAACTACTTGCAGCTCCAGGAAATGCCCATGGCAACGGTTCCTGTTAGGTCACCCTCTGCAGCTCTTCCCAGTAGCAGCTCCCAGCATCTGTTCCTTCAGTGGTGGCCCTGGTTGTAAGCCACTCCTTTCAGCAGCGGCTCTCATGAGGGATTCAGCTTCTGGTGATTGCTTTCAGTGGGCAGGAGCGGTTCGAGCAGCAGCTTTGATGTAGGGTTCCTGGTCTTTCATCTGTGGGACGATTTGGGATAATTAGAGTGATTCCTCCTGCATTTACCTTTGCATTCTTCTGGCAATCACTGGCTGAGACCACACAGCCCCCATCTGCAGGCTGTGTGCTGCTTCAGGCTTTGAAAACATAGCTGTTCCAATGAGGGTAAAGTGAAGATTCTAGAGCAAAGCTTGTGTCTGTGCCAGTTTCCCCAAACTGGTGTCTGCTTTGCGAGTTCATCACACACCTCCCTCTTCCCTGTCCTCGCACACAGAGGATGCCTTGTTCTAGTTCCTGGTGCCCTGACCTGTTTCTTGTCCTCAGTGTCTGTGTTGGTCGCCACCCAGTCAAATGCCCTGGTCCTTCTGTGCAGGGTAAGGATTTCTTTCTCTGATCCTCAGAACACGGAGAGTTCGGCTAAGGGTCCGGGTGCAGGCTTTACCTTCAGGCCTTAGGTCCTGGTTCTGGACAGTTATTCTTAAAGGCAGCACATAGCAGGAGTCTTATCAAGACTTCTACAGTTTTTTCCAGACTATTTTTAGAAACCCTAATTCTAATACAACCCACCAGGTTTCCCTGTTACTGTAACCATCAGGCTTTCAGGGTGTTTTTCCCAGAAGGACAGAGCATGTTATCCTAAAGGTAAATCCTGGTCTCCACATTTCCCAAATAGGAAGTTCATCTATAATTTTAACCATTTCCCCAAGATTCTGCATATGTGTGAAATTATTTAATAATGCCTATTAAATTGATTTTTGCATCCTGCATCCTATATCATGTTAACATACAAAATAAAAAAAGGACAAATGAATTTTCTAGCTAAGCTTGACAGATTGGAAGACAAATGCCATTGTTTTTTAGTAGGGGGCAGTTTTTACCATATAAGTGAATAAATACATTTTAAATTAAAAAGAAAATCTGGAAGCTTTGTGTCAGTGTTAACTCCCATGGTGCATTCTGTTCTGCTACCCTGCTTGTCCTACTTGCTCTTAAGTCTTGACAGTAAAGTGGCTTCCTCTGAGCGCTGGATCTGGGGCAGGCTTTCTGTTTGAGGAGGGGGAATGCCATTCACTGTGGGTGATGACTGTCTCATTGTTGTTATGAACACATTATCTCATTTAATTCTTTCAATATTGCTTAATTATGGGGGAAATAAGGGTCAGAGAGTCTAAAATCTTAATATAGAAGGATTTGGAAAAATTCTTCCATTTTTCTTTATATATCTCTTCAGAGAGTTCTGGGTCAAAATGCAAATTAAATTCCCTGAGAAATTTCCCTAAGGTAAATATGCAAATGTGCTCTAATTATGGTCATGTATTACATATGAATATGCCCTTCCTGGTAAAAGAATTGGTTGCCTTTATTAGATATTTCCAAGTGTTAAATATTTATCATGGCTTTGATAAAATAAGTTAAACATGCTACAAGGGATTATCGACCCTTTCTTTAGAAATTTTTTCCCTAACTTTCACATTGTGAAGTCTGCATAATCTGATCACTGTAGCTATTGTTTGTTGAAAAGTTTTGGTTACATGCTAGGTATTAGTGTTAAAAACATTTATAAGGCCATGTTAGAACTTTACAAATGAAGAAAATAGAGATGAATGCCTAAAAGATCATACATGTAGGGGTTTGAAAATTTAGTAATACAGAGTGGGGCAAAAGTAGGTTTATAGTTGGGCATATGTGAAACACAGAGTCTATTCTTGTATTATTATTTATTAATTATTGTATTATTGTCCATATGAGCAACTGCAAACCTACTTTTACCCCACCCTGTAATCATGACAGTGGAGCTGCAATATTGAGGATGATGGCTTTATACAGGGTGATTACTTTGGGAGTATTTTGTGAGGATCAAGCAAAGTGCAAATCCATGCTAGAAATAATGCTCTAGTGAAAGTCATGAAAATATGTAGAATGTATCAGTAACCAGTGGAAAGGGTTTGGGTTTTTGAATAGGGAGGTATTTAAGTTCCAACACTTATTTCTTATACTTCACGATTTCTGTGACGTTGGGAAATTCACTTACAGTACTGATTTCTTGCCTTTCTATGTTATTAAATCGGACTATTACCAGTGGGGAGAGGTCCTCATCCCCACCTGTTGCTACTGTTGCTATTGGGAGTAGAATTCTTGTGATATTTCAAGAAAAAGAATTTTCTGAGACTCGCACATGAGAATGTGTGATTTTTATTTCTGTGGAATTAAATCCCTGAGTTTCCAAGGTCCCCTCTCCCTCAGTCTTGCCATAAAAGAGTAGCTGTGGCTTAAATAGGGCTAGAATTAGAACCAGTGTCCGGAGTTTCCATTCCATGTTGGGACAGTCCAATTCAGCATCAGGTTAGCTTAGCTTGTATTCCCCGGTGCAGTCCATCAGTTCATTGCATGTGGGGTTCACAGGGCCACATGGTTATTGAGGTAACACGGGAGAATGCAAGGAAGTGGGAATGAGAGCACCCCAGGAACCATGAGCCAAGAGAGCAAATTCCTTTGTTTAGAGGATTATGTATTCCCAAATTTTTGTGGTTTGCAGTGGCCCACCCATTTTGGCCAATCTTTGGTTCCCCAGCCTAGATTGACAGGCAACTACCTTCCCTATGTCACCCCAACTTCACTGCACATATGTCTGTCTCCCCTTTGTTGAGCCTCTTCCCCCAGTGATCTACAGGGAATGGGCTGGTGGTTCCCTTTGGAGTGTGAAAATGCAGCTTCCTCGTGAAGCTCCGTATACGGCCATGCTTATAATGTCTGGCTTCCCCCTTTGTTCCTTTCCTATTATTAATCACTAGCTAATTACAATGGTATCAGATCAATAGTAATATTTATGTCACAGGTTATTATGAGGTAAATATATATGAAGGTACTTTATAAGCTATAATGCATCTATATACACTAGTTTTATTTATTTTATTATTTGCAAAGCAGTGCTCTAGGCCGGGTGGGGACTATAATACAGTATTATGCACAAGTGACAGAAGTCTCTGACATAAAAGAGTTTGCATTTTAGTTCAAAGCAACAATTTTAAGGTTAATTTTTACTCTGTGTTAGAATCCATTGGAGTTTACTTTATAGCTTATTTTCATCTTAGCCTGAGGAAAGGTTTAAAAGGTTGAAGATATTTGTACTTATTTAGTCAAATTCTGTGTCATAAAAATCTTCCACAATGTTTACTTTTAAGATTATATTGCACGTGTAGATAAGGGGGACAAGGACTGGATTTGGAGAATTTATAAACTAAGATGGTGAAGCCATTGAGAACTTGTAAGTAGAACTATTCATTTGCTTCTTGATATAAACTGTATACTTAAGAAATGACTGCTATAAAATATGTTATCTCAAAAAACAGACAGTGTTACAATTCAGGTCCCTCAAATTCTTTAAGATTTGACTAAAAATTTGTCTCAAGAAATCACCTTTGATTTAACGGATGTCATAGTGTGGTAGATTATATCTAAAATGAGTGCATAAATATTTCTTGTCCCTCATACTTTTTGTCACTCCTCTTTCAAGAGGTAGAGTCTATTTCCATCACCTTGAACTCAGGGAGGCCTGTGTGACTCCCATGAGAAACAGAATGTGGTGGCAGTGTAGCTACATGATTTCCATCAGAATTGTTTGTTATGGCATAGCTATTACCTAAGTACTTAAGCACCTTTATACCCTGGGGAGATTGAGAACTCAGTGTCAGACAATTGAAGAAAATCAAACCATACTATTATATAATTGATGTTATATAATTGTAACTTTAAGAGACTGAGTTGAGTACACTTACAAGTCAGCTTTATTTCCATTTAAAATATAAAATTATCAATTTGATCTGTGTTTTACATTAAAATCTAACTAGGTTTATATACAATGCTGAAACATTTATGAGGATATATGATTCAGCATACTAGTAAGTTTACTTGTTAAATATTAAAAGTCATTTTTGAACTCAAAAGTTTGTATTTAGTAAAGTAATTTAATACTTTAAAATTTGAATACATTTAATTTATAATACAGATTTAAATCTTTGAAGTTGTTTAACTAAGTTTGTAAATGGTACCAAATATTGATCAAAGGGCCTTTAAAACCCATTATTAAAACTTCCTAGATTATTAATAGAATTATAATAAATCTGTAAGCTGAAAGCTTAAAGAGAACTGGTTTTTAAATATGTGACTTCAATAAAATGAATTTTAACTTTTAACAATCAAAGTAAGTGTATGAAAAGCTTTTTTTTTGACCACAAAAATTGCCCTCAAATTCACTAAGAAATTCATATTTAACAGCCAGGTCTTATTTACATTTTTATTCCTAAGCCAATTGCTGGCAAGGGTAATATGTCCATGATGATTAATTTAGACCTATCTTTCACCATAAGGGTCCGAGAAGCTTTCTCTCCTAATCTCCTGATATCCTAGCTCATGTTAACAAAATCAGCCAATTCATCATGAACAGAACTTTGCACCATATATACTAAAAGATAAAGATCTCACTTAGCCGAGAGATTCTTAATGTTTATTTCCTGGGATGACCCTTATCTCTTTGTAGATCCTCAATATTTTACTATTTTGGACACATGTTACCCCTTGATAATTCCTGGGTGCTTTAGTGAATAAATATGATTCCACATATATCTTATTTGTATCCTTCAAAAATGGCTATTTTTAAGTTTGCTTATTTAGATCGTAAAGATTTCCCTTCCCCCAGTTAACTGTGCTTCTGAGGTTTCATCTTCCTTGAGTGTCACAAGGATCACCCTTTCCTACTGATCACGAGGTTTTGGGGATATGCCAATATAAAAGACAGACTATAATTGTGATGACTTAAGAAACTGGGTTGTAGGGATTCTCAGCCCCTGACTAGTGAACTCATTCCCCCTTCCTTTCTGCAATGCATTTCTTACAAATGGAAGCCTTGTTTCTAAATTCTGAGTCTGTAGTCTTTTGCAACAAGATTGAACAGTCTGCCTAGCCAGCATGGCTCAGTGGTTGAACGTTGATCTATGAATCAGGAAGTCATGGCTCAATTCCTGTTCAGAGCGCATGCCTGGGTTGCGGGCTCAATCCCCAGTAGGGGGCGTGCAAGAGGCAGCCAATCAATGATTCTCTCTCATTGATGTTTCTGTTTCTCTCCTCCCTTCTTCTCTCTGAAATCGGTGAAAACATTAAAAAACCTTCACAAAGATTGAACAAAGTCAGAGTTCTGCTGGAAAGTAAGAAAGGACAGTGTCAGGGGAAGAAGGTGGTCAGTTAAGCTGCTACAGTATCTGCCACAGTCTTTCAAACGATAAACTTTGATCCTTTGACATTGTTTTTAGGCTACAAGTATGTAAGTTTTTGATGATATCCTTTGATCAGTATCAATGGTTAAGACAGTTAAATTCCTATTTCTGAAAAGAAGCAGTAAATTATATTTTATAATAAAGACTGATGCTTTAAAAATAAAAAGTCATTCAGATATTTAATTTTTTTTAATGGGACAACTAGATCAGACAATTCATTCTATGAAAAAGAGATGCTCAAGCATTTATTGGTAGAATCGCTTGGATATGATAAATGAGAAATACATTTAAAAAGAAACATAGTATGGTAAAAGCTTCACAGGCTAATTAATGATGTAATTTAGACTAAGATAATTTACAGCTTTTATAATATACAACCATCTAATAATTTTATTTTCAGTGTTTACATATACAGAGCATTAAAAAAATCATAGTTGAAATTTTATGAATCTATGAATTTAAAAAGATTATTTACAATATGAGATTGAATTGATGTCACATTAGCTGTCTAGGCTCATAGTGTACAGGAATTCTGGGAAAGGAAAACACAGTTGAAGTGACAAGGGATGGCTTACCATCCAAAGTCTCTCCTAAGTTCTTGATTACTTGATAACTGACTACTAGACATGTCCATCTGGATCTGACATCAGTTGGTTAACTATTGGTTCAAAAATTCTATATAGCAGACAACCTAGAATGGAGTAACTTAAAACAATCAACATTTATTATCACTCATGCATATAGTGTTTGCTATCTAGCAGGAAGTGTGTTTATTTTTTGCATGAATAAGTGAATAAAGAATGAATGAAGATGGTGTAGGATTTGAATGGATTTTTGAAGGATGCTGATATTGGAAGTTATTGAAAAGTCATTCAAGAACTGTGTGAACATATATATAGAGTTAGAGGCATGAAAAACATATTATGGGATGCAATGAATAGGCTAATTTGGCTAGAATACAGGACTGATGCAAAAAAATAGGGAGGGATAAGTGAAAATCAGGTTGAGGTTAGGTTAAGATGCTTGGATTCTGCCCTGTAGGCATGGGGAAACACCAGAAAGGTTTAGATTGAGAGTTTCCAATACAGTTGTGTAGTAGGAGTTATTCTGGTAGTAGTGTGAGATATGGGTTTAACCAATAAGATCAGTTGTGAAGATGATTAAATAGCCCAAGAAGAAGATGATGGGGTCTGAATTAAGGTGGTGGCTATGAAATAAAGGCACATCCAGAATCCTGAAACACCAATTAGAAAGAATATATGCACCCTTATGTTCATAGCAGCACAGTTTACAATAACTAAGATCTGGAAACAGCCCAAGTGCCCATCAGTAGATGATGGATAAAAAAGCTGTGGGACATTTTCACCATGGAATACTATGCAGCTGTAAAAAGGAAGGAGCTCTCGCTCTTTGAGACAGCATGGAGGGACCTGGAGAGTATTATGCTAAGTGAAATAAGCCAGTTGGAGAAAGACAAGTATCACATGATCTCACTTATATGTTTAAACAAATGAACAAAATAAACTGATGAACAAAATAGATCCAGAGACATGGAAGCATGAAACAGACTGAGGGATCTCAGAGGGAAAGAAGCAGTGGGGGGGCCAGGAAGATATTAACCAAAGAACTTATATGAATATATACATAACTCATGGACACAGACAATAGTGTGGTAGGCCTGGGGGGGTGCAGGTTTGGGGTGGAACGGGTTAATGGGGGGGAGGGGACATCTGTAATATTTTCAACAATAAAGATAAATTTTAAAAAATATAAAAAATAACAACAACAGACAGGCACATCCAAGTGAAATGTAATGGAAAATTGAGTCTCAACAGGTTATATCAGGGTTTCAGTAGGAGTGAAAGATACGTGAAGCTTTGGCCCTGGATGGAAAGTATAAGGGCGTTAATATAGAGAAAAAAGGAGGATCACTTACGTGGGCTTATCACAGGCTCAGATTTAAATATTTGGGGTTTGAGAATAGTAGTTGTGGTAGGCAGCTTTTAGATGGCACCTAGTAATTCCTATCTCCTGCAAATCACACCCATGCATAGTCTTTTCCCTTGAGAGTGGGCTGAGTTTAGTGAATTCTTCCTAATGAGTTGAACAGAGCAGAAGAGGTATGGTGTGACTTCTGAGATTAGGTTAAAAAAATCAAAAAAACTTAGGCTTCCATCTTGGTGCTCTCTTTTGCTCTCACGTTGGTTGCCCTGAGGAAAGCTATCTGCCATGGAGACCAGGTGTGACAGGGGACACATATGTGACAACAACACAGAGAAAATATGATATAGATAATGCATGTTTGTTGTTTTAAGTTGTTAAGTTTTGGGGTAACTGGTTTTATAGTAATCAATAACTTATATAGTAATTTAATCAAATGATACTGTTAATTTGATTGGGATTCAGTTCACTCATAGGTTTGAAATTGTATGTCTTGAGAGGAGAGTTGAAGCTCTGGTAGTCTATATCTTTATCTATATACCTGCCTATCCATCATCTATCTATCATCTATCTATCTATCTATCTATCTATCTATCTATCTATCTATCTATCTATCATCTATCTATCTATCTATCTATCTATCTATCTATCATCTATCTATCATCTATCTATCTATCTATCATCTATCTATCATCTATCTATCATCTATCTATCTATCATCTATCTATCTATCTATCTATCTATCTATCTATCTATCTATCATCTATCTATCATCTATCTATCTATCTATCTATCTATCTATCTATCTATCTATCTATCTATCTATCATCTATCATCTATCTATCTATCTATCTATCTATCTATCTATCTATCTATCTATCATCTATCTATCTATCTATCTATCTATCTATCTATCATCATCTATCATCATCTATCTATCTATCTATCTATCTATCTATCTATCTATCTATCTATCTATCATCTATCATCATCTATCTATCTATCTATCATCTATCTATCTATCTATCTATCTATCATCTATCTATCTATCTATCTATCTATCTATCTATCTATCATCATCTATATCATCTATCATCTATCTATCTATCTATCTATCTATCTATCTATCTATCATCTATCTATCATCTATCTATCATCTATCTACCTATCTATCATCTATCTATCTATCTATATCTATCTATCTATCATCATCTATCTATCTATCATCTATCATCTATCTATCTATCTATCTATCTATCTATCTATCTATCTATCTATCATCTATCTATCATCTATCTATCTATCTAATCTATCATCTATCTATCTATCATCTATCATTTATCTATCATCTATCTATCTATCATCATCTATCTATCTATCTATCTATCATCTATCATCATCTATCTATCTATCTATCTATCTATCTATCATCTATCTATCTATCTATCTATCTATCTATCTATCTATCTATCTATCTAATCTATCTATCTAATCTATCTATCTATCTATCTATCTATCTATCTATCTATCTATCATCTATCTATCTCTATCTATCTATCTATCTATCTATCTATCTATCTATCTATATCTATCATCTATCTATCTATCTATCATCTATCTATCTATCATCTATCTATCTATCTATCTATCTATCTATCATCTATCTATCTATCTATCTATCTATCTATCTATCTATCTATCTATCATCTATCTATCTATCTATCTATCATCTATCTATCTATCTATCTATCTATCATCTATCTATCTATCTATCATCTATCATCTATCAATCTATCTATCTATCTATCTATCATCTATCATCTATCTATCTATCTATCTATCTATCTATCTATCTATCATCTATCATCTATCAATCTATCTATCTATCTATCTATCTCTACCTATCATCTATCTATCTATCTATCTATCTCTACCTATCATCTATCTATCTATCTATCTATCTATCTATCTATCTATCTATCATCTATCTATCTATCTATCTATCTATCTATCTATCTATCTATCTATCTATCATCTATCTATCTATCATCTATCATCTATCATCTATCTATCATCTATCTATATCTATCTATCTATCATCTATCTATCTATCTATCTATCTATCTATCTATCTATCTATCTATCTATCATCTATCTATCTATCTATCTATCTATCATCTATCATCTATCATCATCTATCATCTATCATCATCTATCTATCATCTATCTATCTATCTGTCATCTATCATCAATCATCATCTATCTATCATCATCTATCTATCATCATCTATCATCTATCTATCATCTATCTATCATCTATCTATCATCTATCATCTATCATATTCTATCTATATATCTATGTATCATCTTTATAATCTATATCCTAAAAATTGAGCCACAGTGATATTGTATATCAGATAAAATCTAAGGAAAGAGGCAGTTTTAAAGAAGATATGTTCAATAATTCCAAGTGATAAAAATAGGCAAAATAATTGTTTTTCTCTTCACATTTTTCAAATAATGCATTTATGGAGGATTACTGTGGCAATTAAACAAAATAGGAAATTCTTTAGTCAACTACCATACATTGTTTCATTCAAAACACAGAAGTCCAAATATTAGCAAACTGACATGGATGCAAATATTACCTCCATGACAAACTGACATAATTCATATAATTTAGGTCTCTAGCTCTATTAAAACCATATTAGTGATATGAAATTTTAAAAATATAATGATTATAGATTTATTAAAATCCCAAAGGGATTTTGTTCACCAAGTACCATAAAAGATTATCAATGCATGTTTTATGAAAACAGATCATCTTAGACCATGAATGAGGGATTGATTATTTTGTGGGATATTTCCAATTTTCTTCTCACTGATCATAAATAGTACTCTATCAGACCTAAAAAACCTGTCCAGTTGATCTGTGATAGGAATTGAGCACCATTCCCTGAGAGCTCAGAGGAAAATTATGAACTTGAATCTGAGCTGACTATTCTACAAGCTCCAGAGACAACAACTCAGTTGTAACAATATAAACAATGCCTTTGAATGTCAGTTTGTGAATAATCACAGTCCTTCTAATGCTACATAATTCAGGGGTGGGCAAAAGTGGGTTAATAATAATAAAATAATTAGTAAAAAATAACACAAGTAAAAACTCCTCTTTGCATACTCAACTACTTTTGCCCACCTCTGTATTTTAAAGACTCTCCCATGGGGTTCTATAAAACCACAGGCTGCTAAGGCTTAAATCCATGAATTCAGTTACTTTCACCTTATAGCTCCTGTATACCTTATGGAAACACTACTCTTTTGATTGATGTGTTTTCTTCTCTCAGATGTCTATGAACTCTGCTCAGGACTTAATAACATTAAACTGAAAGGATCACACTTTTCATTTCATGCTGAATTGCTCAAATAACAAACACCATTGGGTGCTTTTGTGTGTGAAAATTTTTTTGATTGTTTAGTAATCTACAGTCATTTTATAAAACTAGTTTAATCTGTTAAAATTTTATACTGAGAGATTAATAAAATATAAACAAATAAATCATGCAAAAGGAAAACTTCATTTGGCCATTTTAAGCTATAAAAGGAAAATTGCCCTAGCTTGTTTGGCTCAGTGGTTAGAGTGTCAGCCCTTGGATTAAAGGGTCCTGGGTTCATTTCTGGCCAAAGACATGTACCTCAGACCTTAGGCTTGGCCACATTCAGGGTCCGTGCGGGAGGCAACCAATCAGTGTGTCTCTCACATTGATGTTTTTCTCTCTCTCTTCCACTCTCTCTGAAAAGCAATGGAAAAAATATCCTCTGATATAATATCTAATGCAAGCAAAAACTGATAATCATTAATGTCTGAAATATTTAAAGTTGCACCTCTCAGATCATGGCCCGGTGTATAATACATTTTATGGCTGAGAATCTTCCACTAGTTTCATGATGAGGCAGTTTAGGATTTTTGGTATGAGAAACTCATTAGGATAATATATTCAAACTCGCATCTGCCAATTGGCTAAATATGTTGAAACTGTCCAATCATGCAAATTATTTGAAAGCAAAATTTTAGTTTTAACAAATGCGATTTCTTTCATAAACTGAATTCAGTGAAAAGTTTTAATATTTTTTTAGCCAAATAAATCAATACCTTGTTTTTCCTTATCAGTCTTTTCACCTACAGTAGGAAAAAGAAACACCCAACAAATCAGCAGTGCTTAAGTGGTAGATAGATGCTATGATTTTTTTGAAAAAAATATGTCTTTATTGATTTCAGAGAGAGGAATGGAGAGGGAGAGAGGGAGAGAGAAACATCAATGATGAGAGAGTCATTGATCGGCTGCCTCCTGCACACCCCCAACTGGGGATTGAGCCATGAACTTCTGGATCCTAGATCGATGCTCAACCGCTGAGCCACTCTGGGCCAGGCAGATGTTATGATTCTTAACCTATTTACTTCCTGATTGTATCACTTCTGAAACTATGATTAGGTCAGACACTTTTCTCCCTCATGTGAATCAAAATCCTCTCCACACACTGGTGAAACAGATGGGAGATAACCAAGCCTTGAAATAAATATGTGAAGAATATAAAAAGTTGTCCTCTTATTACCTATTTAGTTATTTGAAGAAAAGTGATCACAGGGCAGTCCTTCAAACAGAGAGAGAGGGTCCTTAAATGAGTAAAGTTTCTGAGTGTTAAAGTTTAAAAGATAAATGACTGATCATGTTAGAAAGTGGATAGTCAGGGTGACTACCCATATGTCTTCTTTGTGAAAAAGAGAAAAAGGCACCTCCATGGATTATGCCTTGGAAAGTGGATGTTGCCTTTGTATACATTTTTCAAAAGAGTGATTTTTCCTTTGGGCAGATGCAATCACTTGCCAGAGTACATGGCTTGGCAAGCAGGTTGTAGGCTAAATTATAGTCCCTACTACCATCTTGGCCAAGGGCCCTGACCAGTGAATACTCTGTGCAACCATTTGTGGTGGTCCTGTGGATGGTAGAGGGGAGTTTTGATGGAAGAGTCAGAAAGGTATTTTTCAAAAAGTTAACATCATACATTCAATGTTCAGCACTATAACAATTAAGGTTCTTTGGCTGCAAGTACCTGAAATGCACTCTGGCTAACGTAGGCAATACTTGTTAGAATAATATAAGGTAGTTCACAGTATTAAAGAAAACTCTGAATAATCAGCTTTTGAAAAATAGGAATCAGGGCATTTCATGGATCAAGGTAGCAGGAACTAACTGGGCCTCTTATGACCTAGAACAGTGATTTTAGGTTCTGGCTGAACTTCACAATAATGTGGGTAATTTTTAAAACTCCTGACGCTCAGACCACACTCCAGACCAATTAAGTGAGGGTCGGTTGGGTGATCCGAGGCATCAATAATTTTTAAAACTTCCCAGATGAAACATGCTTCATGATTTCATCTTTGGGGCGATGGAAGCCAGCTGATTTCAGTATTTATGTCATTATAGTTAATATTTAAATTCTCAGTTTTGGGTGGAGAAGAATCTGAAGAATCTGATTGTGTAAGTTTTGGGTTTGTACCCACCAACCCTTAACCAGGAGAGGGAGAGATTTACTGAACAGCAGTAGACCACGCGCATATAAAGGGGTAAGAAGGAGTCCCAGTAGCAAAATCCGAAGGGATAGAGGCTGAGTATATAAAAGTAACTGAAATCTCGTACAACTATCTTTGCAATTAAGTAATATATTGAGAAAAAAAAAAATTGGAAAATTCTTTCATTTATGATAGTTCCTGTCTGTTTTCAATGATTATGGTGGGAATATATTTGTTCCTTTATTTAGGATGGTTACTATTGTTATAGCAAACAGTAACATTGGTTTTTTAAGAAATACTGCATCGATGGGGGTGTAAGCCCCTGAATCTTAATGTCACCCTGTCGTCTCTTTTATGACAGCTTCGCTAAGATCCTAGGAGTAATTTGTACACTGTGCAACTGCGACGGTACAAGAACAGGCTTTGTGACAACTCGGGTTTTATTCAAAAAGGAAAACTTCACAGACAATGTATATATTATTTTCTGTCTACATTATAATATAGTCCCCAAATCCTTTCCAATTTTACCCCTCTACCATAGAAACCTATAAAATATGATAGCAAAAAAATCATTGAAGGACAGAAAAGAGGGAGCTTTTGATGATTCTCTTCAGAGTTCCACTTGAGGCCTTTCTCCCCTCGATTCATAAAAGTCCCCCAAGCATTTGGAGATTCTAGGGTGGGTGCCCAGCAGGACTCTTTAACCCTTTCTCTGCCCTCGTCTACCTCACACCAGTTTTACATAAAAAACTAAGTTAAATAATCTCCACATAGCAGATAGGGGAATAGAGGTCACGAATTTACTATATCCTCAAGCACAAAATGAGCTGCAAATATGAAACCCCTTCATCTGAAAGTGAGTGTCTCTGCTTTGAGGAAAAATTAAAAGGCAGGTTGTGAGGGATTCTCCAACATAAAGCCTTTTTAAGCAGTAGGATCAAAGAAGTACAGAAAGCATTAGGCCTCAGAGAATGGTACTCATCATTGGGGTTCTGGCTGGGAGAGCAAAGAAAAAGACCTGGGTAGGTGTAAGAATCCCTTAGGCCTCGAGCTGGCTCCTAGAATGGTTCATCCTAATTTTGTGTGCATGTTAGACCTCTCCAATGGTGCATACTTGTTTTAAGTGTTATCAGTCACCTAGTTAGGCAGCACAAGCCTTTTCAACAATCTTGTTGAGTGGTAACAATCTCTAGGGCAGGAGTAACTACACAACTGAAGTGACAGATTCACCTTTTCAGGCTTATGAAGAATTTTGTGTGTCTGGGTTTTACTTCTTTGAAGAGTCATAGAGAAATGTGATGTTACTGTGCATAGCTTTGTGTAACGTGATACATAGATTACCAACTTGGATAAAATTGAAGGAAATTATCTCCAAATTAAAAGTGAGCAAAATTTAAGGAAAAGAGGTATAACGTCAGGCCATAGACTTTAAAGAGTGGCACCTGAGGAAAGGGAAAGAAAATTCTATTGTGATATAGTTTACTTCCTATCCCCTAACACCTTTTTTTTCTGTATGGTGGAAATAAATATATATAATAAAACTCAGAAAAATTTTACTAATCACCTACTTTGGAGGGAAACAGTCTTTTAAGACCTGGTGAAAAGCCTGGGGAAAACATTTGAAAATAGGTAGACATCCCTATCTGTGTCTGAAAAATCAGTGCCAAAAGGTCTTGGTGTTAGGAGGATGAGCTGAGGCCCATGAGAGTAGGATAAGACCAACAAATGAACCAGAAAATGTAGGCACAATTATAAAAGAAAATTTCCCTGCATAATAGCTGCTTTTACTTTTCTCCAAGCACAGTCAATGTCAGAAGACAATGGCCATCTACAGATTTCTAAAGAAGGAGAACTGTGATCAAAGTATATTATTTATATTCAGCTAAGTATCTATTTTGGAATTAAGGCAATAGAAACCTATCTAAAACATAGAAGAAGTCAGGAGATATAGAACCCCCAAATTATTCTAGAATAAATGAATAAGTTGAAATTCAATTCATCAAGAGATGAGTCCAAATGAAAAACCAAGAAATAAAAAAGTAGCAATAAAATGGTCATGACCATTGAATCTACTTAAATACAAACATAATTAATTGGGAAAATTATGATTATGAATACAGAACAAAAACATATCTTATAAATCTTGACAAAATAAGAAAAAATTATATACAGTATAATATAAATTTTAAAATAAAATATATAATTATGATATAACTAACATAATATCAGTGCTTATTTTCACACCCATTTTTCCTTGTTAACAAGCTATCCTCAGTACTGTCTAAATAAAAATATCCCCAAATAACATGTTGATATCTTTTAGCAATTTTCTCCTTGGTTATAGAAATCTTTAGAAACTAATATTCAAGAAACATTAATCAGCCATTTTTTCAGTTTCTTTTTCCTCTGTTAAAGTTTTATAGAATAAAATATATTTTTCTACAAAATAATAAATATGAATTGATTATTCTCAGTGTTTCACATCTAATAATTAATTTAATTCATACAAAAACTTTATAAAAAAAGGTTCTATTTTCCCTAGATTTTACTTATAAGAAAATCAAGACACAGAAGGATTATTTAACTGCTCAGTTTATTTGAGATTGTGAGGATTCGTACATACTCAAGCAATATCAATGCTCTTTATATAACTACGGTAGGATACCATTGTTGCATACTGTTTTATCTATCCATTTATTTAGTTATTTAGCTACCTATTTTTTCTGTTTCTATGTATGTATGTACACATTGAGAGATATTTAGAATAAAGTTTCCCAAGTTATTGATTGTTGCTGGGTGGTGGCATTTTTTCTGTTTAAAAAATTTTCTAAATTGCTTGAATTTATTCTTTTTATAAGGAACACAGTGATTTTACTAGAAGCCAATACAGTCATAATTTTTGGAAAAAAGGATATGGTTGTTGTTTTCATATCATGTATGATTAGCAAACATACTGGTAGACATAATTTATGTGAGACTGTGATTTTGGCTTCTTGGTCCTGACTCTGCTTTTCTAGGGGATTCTTTTAAAATTGCTGTGGCAATTACTGGAACATAAAACATGGGTTACCTTTTTTAAAAATTGAGAAATAATTTAGATACATATAAGTCAACAAGTCTTATATGTATAGTTTTAATAATATTTACATATGTATTCATCTCAAAACGTGAAATTTCTTATTGTATGAAATAATCTGCATAAATTTCTCTACTTCCTGTGAAGGAATGATGGAGTTGTCTTGGTGAGATCTCTATGGGGCTAACACAGGAGAAAAGAGAATTCAAAATTGAGGAAGTGTTTACAGTCTGGAATTATGCGGAGTGTTGACTGGAATTTAATGGTCACCACACCATTTGGATTGGAACTGTGTAAGGTTTAAAAGGAGAAAATGAGGCAATTAAGTATTTTAGAACCACAAAGTAGATGCATTTGTGCTTTGCATCTGAAAATAAATGATGTTTCCCTCTTTCTGGGCTAGCTGACCCATATAGTGGGCTATAGAATTAGAGAGAATCCTTTTGTTAAATGGGGTGTGTGTGTGCATGTGTGTGTGACATGGTTATATATATATGATTGTGGCTTATCAGTGAGGGCTCAATTAGAGAAGCAGAAACACTAGGAGATGTATATTCATATGTACTAAGGGATTTGTGTTTGTTATAGGGATTTGACCCTACTCGATTTTTAGAGCTGGTTAAGCAATTATTTTAAGGTTCTTGTCTTCCTATTTCATGGCAGGCAGTTGTGAGGGAAGATGGGTATAAAGTGATAGACATCAAAAGTGAGCTAAAACCTGCAAGCATGAGCTGGAGTCCGTGAAGATGGGCTGAAGCAGCTTTTAGGTCTTTAACTTTGGTAGTATGGAGGTTCTGCAGGAGCTGGTGTTCTTTGTCAAGGAGCTAAACACACACACACCTGACCCAGAAGTTAGAAGAGCTAAGGGATTATCCAAGGGGAAGGTGGAGCACTTGCAGGCTTAGCTACTACCTCATACCAAGAAGATGAGCTTCCCAATCAGCAATAATGTGGATGAGCTGCAAAGTGGCTGCTCTTCACTTGGGCCATCCAAATCTCCCATGAGAATCTCTGTGGCCCACCTAATAGGAAACACACAGAACAGGGATTTCTTGGAAATGTAGTTCAGCTTTGCCAAGTTGATATAATACTACGCTATCACATGAATTGAGTTGCTGTTTATGACAGGCAGAGAAATTTCACTTAAAAAGTTCATCTTTATTAATCACCTACCTACAGCTTTAAGTTTATCCAGTGATTCTGCTCTCTGTTTTCAAAATAAATGATGTATCTGAAGTTTATTTTCATTGCATAATTATTTGAGTTGCTGGATTTTGAGCTGCCCTGAAAAGTGTCTGTATCATGTAAAAAATTACCATATGAATGAGGTCGTGATTGTGCTGTTCTCCCACATCAGTTAACATTGTGTGCACAAAATGTAGACCATGCTTGACTTCTAATATCTGAAAGGTGTAAAAATACTAATACATAATATTTGAAGTATGTGGAAATTATGACTAGATAATATCATATAAAAATAAAAGGGAAAGAATGATAGATGAGAGTTCTTTTTTCCCCCTTTCTCCTCGATAACATTAGGCTTGAGTGAGAAGAAGACAAAGGTAGTCCTTTCATTTCCTCATGATTCTTTTAATTCAAATGTTTAAAAGTCACTATTGAAGATTCAAAATGTCCAGTCTCATCAATAACTCAACATATAAAGGAAACAGATGCTAACATTTATTGCAGTTTCTTTTAAATAATTTTTTATTATGCAACAGATAACATGACAATATCACTTCATATCCTCTCAGCTGACTTCCCACATCACCCTTCCCGGTTTCTCTGTTTATGCCAGGCTTGTTCCAACTGAACCTCATCTGCTCTGAATAATTTCAACCTTTACTTATGAAAGGCTTTGGCAAGGCTTGTTTGCTTTTCTATATGAGAAAATGACTGCTGATGGCCTGAAAAGTCTAGAAGTGATTGATTTATGAAGTGCCTATTCAAGATAGCAGGTCTCTGTCTCAATGGTGCAATCAGTTAGCTATTTTTAAAAACATTTAAAAAGCAGAGATTAATATAAAAGGATGACGTTGCGTAGTCAATTAAATTTAAACAAAGGGAGCATTCCTGAAATTAGAATCTTACTTGTGTGCTAAAGAGCCCAGTCACCTAAAAATGGATTGTCGGCACTGAATCCACGCCCCCCCCACCTTACTGCTGAGTACTTTGGAAGCTGTGTTAACCCATTTTGGAAACAAGACTTTTATTTTTATTTGCATAATCATTTCAGCCTTATTCCACAAAAATTTTAAGTGGCCCATAAAAATATAGTCATTATAAAAGGGTGCAATAAATAATAATGGGAATGAGCGATATCAAAAGGCCATAGCAAAATAATAAAGAGCAGAATAAGATTAGCACATGGAAATGGACATACAGAATTCCATATTGCAAAGCTACTGGAAAAAGTCAAAATGATTGGTTATATCCTTAATATGGTCCATGAAGAAAGATATTCAGTTTACAGCTATGCCCTAGAGATGCCGAGACTTACAGTGGAATGTTCAGTTTATAGATACATGTGGGAATAATGTGTAATAACTTCTTTGAGCATCAGGAATTGGTTAGCTTCCTACTTCAGGAATAAGTCCACAGATTGATAGGGCACATGTATGCCCTTATAACCTCAAGGTTGGATGGCTTTCACTCCTTGCTTAGTTACTCCAGGATACCCATGGAAATAAGGGGCTGCTGTTCTCAAATCATTTCTCTGTACATGGTGAACACTCAGATATCTGTTTACAGAGTGATAGACTGAGAGGGAGTGGAGTGGGATTACTGAACTAAAGGTGGGATTGTGGTTATACCTTTGCTTAAAACCCTGATTTATAATTTTTTAAAACAGAATGTACTTTATATTTGATCTAGGTTAATAGATTAGTGTTGGTTGAGGGGAGATAAAGGGCATAATTGAATGACAAATTAGTCAATACTCTCTTACCATGTCAAAAAAAGCTTAGTTGTTCAAGTCAAGAGGCAGCGTTCAGGCATAACTTCCTCTCCATGTGGTGGTATAATTCAGTCATAAAGTTACTATCTGGGAAGAAATGTACAATATTTTGAGGGTTGGCATGACCAGGGGCGAGGAAGGTATCCTCCTTCCTTCTACGGGCAACTTCCAGATATTGCAGATGGCACTTTCCAGAAATTTTACATGACATTTGTACTTAAGTTCCATTGGCCTGACCTTAGTAACATGACCACATCTAACTGTAAGGAAGGCTGAGAAATACAATTTTGATCCTAGATAGCCATATGCCCCCTGCTAAAAATTAGGGGATCTTTTACTAAGGAAAAAGAGATAATGAGTATTTGAAAACTGCTAGTTGCCTCTGTCACAGGAGATAAAGTCAAGAGTTTGGTTTTGATTTTGTTAAATTTGAAATGCACTTATGTAGAGAGAAGAGGTAATTGGATATTTAATTAAGGAAAAGATCCGGCTGGAGATTTGTGAGTTATCACATGTTTATGTTATTTAAAATTATGAGATTAAATGAGATTCATTAGGGAATACGTTTATAGACAGTAGAGAAGAGGACCCAGGACTGCTGAGATGTGGGCCTCTCCAATAGTTAAAGGCTGAGAAGAAGAGAATGATCCATACCGTGGGATTAAAGAGAATTTGTGAGTGTGATATACAAGGAAGACTGTGGGAAGTGTGTCCTGGAAGCCAAATGAAGAAAGTGTTTCAGGGAGAAAATGGTTCTCAATGTTAGTTGCTGCTGCCAAGATATTGGGTTTGGTGAGAATGAAGAATTGACCTCCCAATTAATGGAGTTTCTTTGAGAAGGAATCCAGGTTTTGAGTAAAGGAATTAGGAAAGTACAACTAATTAAAATTGGTGCTCAATAGAAGACTAGTGTTCAACTTTTCACTAGTTTTTATTTGTATGTAAAAATAAAGTTGTGAATTAAACCCTAAAAAAATAAAATAAAATAAAAACTGAAAAGATGGAGGTCATAGGTGATGAAGAGAATAAGTGGATTGAATGAAAGAAAAGGGACAGTGGCCTGATTACAGTGAACTAAGAAGTGAAGAACAATAGATAGTAGGTATAAAAAACTCTTCTGATAATTTCTTTTTATAAATGGAGGGAAAAAATGAGGTGGCTAGGGATAGGTATTAAAATTGGAGACAATATACCATGCTTATATTCTGACTGGTATGATATAGAAGAATGGGGAAATTTATGATGTGGGAAAGGGATTGATAACTGTGTAAGCTAGGTCCTTGAAAAAAACACATGAATCCAGGGGTGGGCAAAAGTAGCTTTACCATTGTGAGTACATGAAACACAGAGTTTATTCTTGTATTCATTATCATATATTTATTTGTATTATTTCCATACACACAACTGTAAACCTACTTTTGTCCACCCCTGTATTTGATCTAAAGCACCGGTGACCATAGATAAGAGAAGGGAAGGAGAAAAAAATAAACAACTGTAATGGAAGTAAAATAAATACTTGAGCTATACATTAAATGTAGTGGTGGGAATGTGAGAGTAGCTTCCACTTTTTTTTTCTTTTAAGTGAAATTAGAGTGTTGGAAGTTTGAGCAAAGTGGAAAAGATGGGAAATCTTGTCTTGAAGAGTGAAAAAGTGTATTTACAACTAAGGGTGGATGTCTGAATTGGACTAAAATGAGATAATGTTCTCTTAATTCTGATATGCTTTTCTCCAGTCATGTTTGGGTTGTTAGCTAGAGGTGTAGAATTGGAGTAAAATTGGGCTTAGCCAGAATTAGGATTTTCCTAGGTAAATAAGGTAGACGGAAAGAGATAGATGATGGAGAAAGTTTACAAAAGTAGGCACCATAGTGATGTTTCATGAAATCTAAAACTGGGTAAGAAAGGAAAGGAGAGGAGGGGAGGATTACGGGTAGTGAAAAGTGGTGTGGAAGGCATAATGATGACCTCCCAAAGACATCCCACACCCCAGTCCCCAGAGCTGTGGGAGTGTTGTGTTATGTGACAAAAAGGACTTTGCAGATATAATTATGATTATAGACCTTGAGATGGAGAGATCTTCCTGGGTTATCTGGTGGCCCCAAACTAATCTCATAAACCCTAAAAGGTGAAGAAACATTTCTGGCTGGAAGCAGAGGAGAAATAAAGAAGAGGGAAAGTGAAAGAGATTTGAAAAATGGAAGGACTCAACCTGCTGTTGCTGGCTTTGAAGACGGAGTGAGTGGGCCATAAGCCACAGAATGTGGGTGGCCTCCAGAAGCTGAGAATAGCCCCTGCTAACAGCCAGCAAGGAAAGGGAGACCTCAGTCTTAGAACTGCATGGAACTGAATTCTACCAGCAACCTGAAAGCGTTTGGAAGTGAAATTGTCCTCAGAGCCTTCAGAAAGGAAGGCAGCCCTGCTGAAACCTTGCTTTGGACCTTGTGTGAGTAAGCAGAGAACCAGCTGAGCCATACTGTGCCTGGATTTATGACCCACAGAAAATGAAATAATAAGCGAGTGCTATTTTCAGCCACTAAACCTGTGGCAATTTGTTGCAGCAGCAACAGAAAACTAATACAAGTGAGGATTGTCAAATAATCGGAGGTAGCAGTGGGGATGAAGATGGATATGAGAGTACTAAAAGTAAGTAAACTAGAAAGATGGGGGATTTTGGTCAGAGAGCGGCATGCAAGAAATTGATATTTTGCTGGTGTTGCACTTATTGATGATAACTGTTGGCTGAGATGAGGCAGAATATCAGACTGCTAGAGGTGAACCGTTGGCTGGGTGATCGTATATAGATGATGACAAGCAGAGTAAGAGTGTAATCCAGGTTCTAACATTGTAAAAAAAAAGAGAATTAGTGACCTGAGGTCAGTATAGAAGTGTAACAAGGGAGGCTAGTGGTGAAGGGGTTGATGGAATGTCCTTCAAGGAAGCTAGAGCTTTTAAGGAAGAATAAAATGTCAATTATCAGGAAGAAGAGAAATAAGAAGGACACTTCCAAGTGCTATAGTATAGGAGTGTGGGAGAAAAGAGTTACGGTGTCTATTTGCTGAAGGACAAATAGATTTTTCATGGATAGTCAGGTTTCAATTATAAGAAAGTGAAGGGAAGTTCAGGGAAGACATTGAGAAAACAACATAGCCCAGTGGTAGAGTAAACTGTAGGGCAGGGTGGAAACTGAGTCAGTTTGGAGAGTGTTTAGATCTGTTTGTGAATGAGGGGTGAGCTGAAAAGCTTGGACTTCTTGTCATGTCATGACTGAAACAAACAACGAAGTGAGGCTTAAAAAGACACAAGCTTTGATAGTCCTTTTGAAGAAGTTGGGCACATTCTTATATTTTTCTTAGAATAGATCTTTTTCGCAATATAGGGCTGATTCTGAGTAGGGCAGCAGTTCCTCAAGGAGCAGACCTGTCTTGAAGCACGTGTGACTTTGGAGGTGCTATTTACAGGCGGCAGCAGGCGGTTACACTGTCGCTGTAGAGACCTTGGGAAGTCAACACTTCAGGAACTCCCTACCAACTGATTTGACATAGGTGTGAAAATGAGTTATTTCTACTCCCTTCACTTTCTGACTAATCAAAAATAAAAACCTTATCCCATAATTTTATACATGATGGAAAAATACGATTTTAAATTTACATTCTATTTTCAGAAACTACTATGTCTTTCAAATATTAAGGATCTGTATTGCTACTTAGAGCCGGTTTTCTTTACATCAATATTTTTATTCTTTACTGACTTTCTGAAGAAGCAAGTTAAGATAGTTTAATCACTCAGGCTTTCTGTCCTGAGGAGAAAGTTTTATTTTTAATTTAGGAAAAGCTATTTTCTGAATATGACTCCCCCTTGGTAATAAAGAGGCTCAGTGGGGAAGGATATAACTTAATATTAGTAGATGTTAATTCTCTAAGTAGAGGATCCTAAAAGTTTGTAAGAGCTCATTATTTCATTTGTAATTTCCAGAGACTCTTTATTTCCCTCCTGGAATATTATATCGTCCTGTTTCAGTGCTGATGAATAACTCTACAAAAGTGTAGTCAGAGGAAGAAAGAAGATATAAAATTCATATCCATCAGCAAATCCTTCATCTGAAATCACTTATATCCCTTACCTTATTGACTACTTTCCCCCCCAAAGTGATGAATAGCAATATAATAGGTATATAACTTAAGTAGTGCAGGATCTTTCATAATATATGATGATGCTAGGATAATGTGGTGTTAAAGGTATGTGCTTGGGACAGGAATGAAGTCATAGAAGATTAGATATCAGCAGAATATACCCTTTTTATTCTAGAAATCCATATTAGTGTTAATAAAGGGTATTCAGAAAAATATAATTTGTGAGCAAAAATAAGCTGAGTTGTTTGGAATCATACCAGACTGTAAAATTGTACCCGTCATCTGGCCACGGCACATCAAAGAGGCCACACCGTGGGAGGATCGTAGATGCTGGTCTACTGCTCCCCAGGAGTCTCGATGCCCACTGATGATGCAAAGGGGCTGCGTGCTTCAGGGCTGTCTTTCAGCAAGTATGGTCTTACGCGTAGTGAGGAAAGTGTTTCCCACTTCTGTGTTGCAGTGTGATGACGTAATAGTCATTTACTGCCCTGGAAATAACCTCACACCATTATTTTTCTTCTCAAATGATGTACCTGGCTTACTACTATTACTCACATTTCATTTGGAACCATAAGTTCAGGTCCATTAATAATAAATTCTTATTAACCTTTTCTAAAGGACAAGGGTGAAACTATCCTGACAGCTGGATTGATTTCCATATTTGAATATCTTTCCATTGATCAACCTCTTCAGAAAGCCTTTCAAGTAAAGCCCAAGTGTTTCGATTCTACTTCTGTTTTGTTTCAACATTTAATCTCTAACATTCTTTCAGTCCTGTTAGGATTAAATACATTATCCAACACAGATGGAAAATGACTTTGAAGTTTCTAAAATCATGGACAGATATTTCTAATAAACAAGATCCAAGAGGTCTGTGTTACAGATACCTTGAAATTAGGAAATTAGGAAAAAAAGGTATTTCCTTTAAAAATTGTCAAAGAAATTTTGAGAGGGAGCTATATAGAGAGAGCATCCTTTATTTAATTAGAATTTTTCCTGGCTTGGATGCTCTCTCTTCTAAAATATAAACTAATCTGGTCCATATACTTATTGGTTATCTTTTTACTCCCTTCATGGTTCAGCAGCCCAACCATGAAGCTAGATCAGTACCAGAATCTGCCTTGCCTATATTGTGCTTGTCAGTCTATCTTTGTATAACTAGTTTTCTGACTATGAGTGATTTCTAAGCCTCTTGGAGGAGAGAGTCAAATGTACAGTAAGTAGACTTTGGATGAGCTGGAACATCCTGTTTCAACTGGTGATGTGGTAAATTGTTTTTCTGCTTCAGTTCAGCCAAGATTTTTCTGGACCTGGTAATGGGACTGTAAGGATGCCAGCTTTTCTGTGCCACCCTTATCATATTTTCTCAGGAAAAGTGCACACTGGCACTTCATTCTTATTAATAGCCTAATTACAAGCCTACAGTTGGGACAATCTTTACATCTATTTGTGTGGAGCCTGGCGTGCTTTCATGTAGCTCAGACAAGTTAAGAAGGCTAAAATTTGCAAGTTAGTTAATAAGAAACAAATTCAACCTATTTTTACTTCCGAGTCATAGCTTGCTAAGTAGTCAGGACCTTCAGAGTTACTCTTTTTTAATATAAAACTTGGACACCATCTGCTTATATTTTTAAGAAACAACAACTGGAATAACTCCTTCTGAAGATGACAAAGTAACACAGTAAGAGTTATGGAAATACTGGCTTCTACATCAAGGGTTTCAAATGATGCACCAATTTAGTAGGAATCGTGCATTAGCTTTAGCTCTTTTAGCAAGATTATGATTATAGATAATTTCCATGGCCTTCTAAACATTTTAATAATATGTTTTTTCCTTTAAAAGTGAAAAATGTGTTTTAAAGTTTTGCAGAATTCTAGGCTACAGGGCTCTCAGTGTACAGCGCTGTAATAAATTGGGCTGCATATTAGAGGTGACTCAGCCTGTGGCTCTAGGAACAAGATCAAATTGGATCAGATGAAAGTCTGACTTACCATAACAAATGCTTGTGGCTGTGCTGTGCCTGAGCAAAGAAATACCTACCTTGTTATGCTAAAACAGCCCACATGAATTGGTGCTAATCTGATGTGTATGTGCTCATTTTGCCTTGGCTTAGGTTATTTTCAACAATTTAAATCATTTCATAGTTTCATTATTTTTCAAGATAGTTACTGGTGAATCTGAATTTTACCATATGGTATAAGAATACCAGACTTGCCTCTCATTGCTGTGTGAAAGAACTCTCTAAGTTACACTATCAAGGTTGACTTACTCATGCATCAAGTATTTATTGGGCAGCCAGTGAACTTCCAGACACTGTGCTAGGCATTGGGGGTAAAATGAAGAGCAGAAATAAGTCAAGTCCTCTTCTCTAGGACTTACAGTCCCTAAGGGAAGACAGGATTGAAATACTCAATCCACTAAATAAATAACTTGAGTGACCACATATGACATTTTTTCAGGAGACAATCTGTGAGCATTTTGTCCTTGGATAATTATTAACAGGACACCCTTGTAGTCTGAAAATTTTTTTTGATTTAGATAATAGTCATCATAAGAAATTATCATATAAGTATTATGGAGGGAAAAACATGGTTTACAAGTGAGGTTCAAAGAAAGATGAGAGTAAATCCTTTACCTGAGAGCTAGCGGGTCTGGAGAAGAAGGATTCTCTCGGACTTGTTGAGTAGCAAGAGGTTGGGCACCACTGGCTTTAACTGGGTACCTCTAATATCAACTGGAGAGAGATGCCAGGGAGCAGAGACATTTCTCTCTCTCAAAATTTGGGTTGATACAATATCAGTGTGTGGCTTTAGATACATTTTTATACAAACTAAGACATCATTTCAATTTCTCTGATAAAAGGGAAGGGAAGACTTAAATAAAAAAGGGATAGGCATGTGAGCATCTAACTACTCCCTCAGCTGCAAATTGATATAAATAGCAGTGTGATGCCTTTTATTTATTTATATTTTTAAGTCCTCACCCAAAGAATGTTTTTCATAGATAGAGGGAGATAGATAGATCATAGATAGATGATAGATAGATAGATAGATAGATAGATGATAGATAGATAGATAGATGATAGATAGATAGATAGATATAGATAGATAGATATAGATAGATAGATGATAGATGATAGATAGATAGATAGAGATAGATAGATAGATAGATAGATAGATATAGATAGATAGATAGATAGATAGATGATAGATGATAGAGAGAAACATTGATGCAAAAGACAGCCACATGGACCAGAGCCCGTGTGATGCCTTTTAGCCACTAAGAGTGTGGGTTTCAAATTCCAAAGACCTGGTTTTAATCCCAGCTCTTCCACTGACCACTTGTTTTGTGATCTTGTGTAAATTGCTCACATTCTTTAAACTTCACATTGTTCTTTTGTGAGGAAAATAATTAATGTATGTAAAATTCCTAGACAAGTACCTGCACAGAGGAAACACTCAGCTAATGCAAATTGTCACCCTGTATCCTGACTTAATCACTTTGCATGACCCCATCCTTAAATGGTATTTAAAGAAATACAATTTGGTAGTTAAAGTATAATTAACAATACTTAAGATTCTTACCTATTCCTATGAGAATTGTCAAAGACAGGAATGCATTATTGTCTTAATTTCTCAGGGTTGCCTTAACAAATTACCACACACCTAGAAGCTTATAAAACCAGGAATTTATTCTCTCACAGTTTGGAGGCTGGAATCAAGGTCAGCAGTGCCCCTTCCTCTGAAGGCTCTAGAGGAGAATCTGTTTCTTAACTCTTCCAAGCATCTGTAGAGGCAGGTGTTCTTTTGTTTGTGATGGCATCACTCCAGCCTCTGCCTCTGTCTTTATGTTGCTTTCTCTTCTCTTGTTCATCTAATCTGTCTCTTCCATTTTCTCGTAAGGACACTTGTGATGCATTTAAAGCCCACCCTGATAATCTAGGATGGCCTCCTTGTCTAAAAAGAATTTAATCACAAATCAGGTAACAGTCACAGGTTTCAGGGATTAAGACACCTTTGTGTCTTTTTGAGGACACCATTCAGTACATTACAATTATTGATGCAAAATCTCTCCTCCTCATGATGGCCACGCTTTATATTCTTCCAGTGATGGCAGCAATTCCTCAAAACTCTCTTCCACTCTCAAATCTAATCTGAAAACTTTCCAACACACAAGTTTGTGACTCTTTTCTGACTATATCCAAACTTTTTTCTCTTAAATAATTAACTTTTTCCTTTTGTTCTTCTTGTTTTATTTTCTCCTCACTTCATCCCTCGCCAGATTTTACATGACAAAGTAAACCCAAGGAACTTACCCTAAATGTAAGAATCTTTGCTCCTGAGAAGCCGGGGAGAACCCGGGGGAGAAGGGGTGGGCTACTTTGAGTTGTGATAGCTTAATACATTTTTGCTCTGTAACACAATAACAGTGACTTTTGGATCCCTGTATACAATTAAATAAATGAGTTCTGTTAGAGAAGACTCAGATCCTCCTTGATCAAAGGAAGTCTATGAAGATTAATTAGCAGCTCCTCTTTTCCATCTCTGCTTGGAAAAATATAGGAAAGTTAGGCAGGATTCCACAAAAATGAGGTCTGGAAGCAAAGCTGGGGAGGGGAATCCCTTTCTCTATAGATAAACAGCATGAACATGCTGGTAGCAAGCTTGAGTTTTTCACACCAGACACATGAGCAGAGAGTCAGCAGCAGTAGGTGGAGGTTTGTTTCCAGCAAGCTGGGCAACAGCATCAGGAAAGGTGCCAGTCAGAAGCACAGCTGATACTGTACAAAGCATGGAAATTGAACTAAACCAGAAGAAAGTTGCCTTCCAATAAGGTAGCTTCGCTAGAGAAGAGTGTGGACTTTTTCCGTCTGACTTATTTCACTTAGCATGGTATTATCAAGATTATTCATGTCAAGAACCATGTGATTTCACTCATATGTGGGATATAAAACTGAAAGCAACAAATGAGCAAACAGCAAGCAAATAAAAACTCATAGACACAAACTGTAGTGGTTACCAGAGGGAAAGTGGGGGTCGAAGAGATAGTAAAGGGTAAAGAGGGTCAAATACATGGTAACTGCAATATACAAATGACGTATTATAGAATTGTACCCTTGAGAATTACATAATTTTATTAACCACACCCCAATAAATTTAATAAAAAATTTTATTTAAAAGACTGTGAAAATCAGACTCCTATGAGAGAAATTCCCAGAGCCTATGCTCTTGCCTCTTCTCAAACATTTACAAATTATTGACGTAATGTAAATTACTTCACTCCTTTATATGTTTAAGTTGATTTTTCTGGTATTTGCATTATCTCTAAATAGCATTCATACATTGCTACTTCTAATTTTTCATTTTTCAGAAATTGTTTATTGACTTTTTATAGAAGATGTGCATTTAGCTCTCTTTTCCCATGATTCCATTATCACTATAATAAGCATGCCTAATTCTCCTCTCACCATTTTGTTATAGTATAATTTTGGTTAGATCTGTTGATTTATATTGATCGATGTGTATTTTTTAACATCTATAATTATAATGATTATACTTTTCTATTTTAATTATTAAAAAAGATAAATTAAAACCAACATCTTCTAAAATGTTCAGTTACAATAACGTGCGGAGCTAAAAACAGAAACTTGAGATAGTATGGAGTTTGCATTTGCCTTTCTGAACAGATAATCTTAACAGACCTCCTTCTCTTGTCAGGGACAGGAAATAGATTTTTGATGCTATCTAATATTGATTGAACTGTCACAGACTGATGGGATAAGATTTGAAGGGTCCTGTTTTAAGCAAAGCTGAAGTGCTTTTTTTAAAACATGGTCTAATCTTATGTGGATGAGCAAATAAAACAATTATAAAAGGAGGGGTTTTATTGACTTCCTTGAAGACAACTCTTGCCTATGAAAATTATTTGAAGTTACTTGGAAGGGTTTTTGGGAGGTGTGGTGGGGGAGAGATAGCATGTGAAGATTGGGAGACTTGGTTTTTTTCCCTTCCCTGAGTCAATTTGCATTTAATCTGTGCAGTCACTGGAACATGATGGCTTTATGCTAGCTCTTATCTCCTTATTGATATTTTACTTATAATGAACCTAGCAAAATTTTTAACCCAAGAAAAATAGACCATGGGAAAATAGCAGCTATTCAGCCTTAGGGAAACAAATTCTTTAAATTATTTAGATATAAAAATACTTATTTTAACATTGAAAGGAGGAGAAAAGCTAATACAAAGAACTCTAATTGAAGTAATATTTCCTAGATAACTTCCTATACAGATAGAAGAATAAATAAACTCCGGAATTCAATTGTTTCTTGGCTCAGTGTTTAATGGAGTTCTACAATCTCTTTCCTTAAATAAGTGACCTGATTAGATTTCAGATATAATTAAGTGGTAGTTTTGAGGGCAACACTTCACAAATACAATTTTACTGTAAGAAATGTTCATTGAAAATAGCACTCCTCTTTATTATTAAATGAAATAATTTTAGTGTCTACAATTACTCTTTTTCACATTCCTTAAGAACCATGGGCTGAGGATGTTATTTTTTTTCTATATAATTTTTTTATTCATTTAAGAAAAAACATGTATATTGTTTCAAAATTAATTTTGAATTAATTAGAAATTAATTAGAAAAACAGCCAAATTAATTCCAATAGAATTCTACAATATATATTTTTGAATGAATAGGAAAATCTGAGAATATCATCTTGAGTACTATTATTTTTCAAAGATGTTATTTGTTTAGTAACTTTTACTTTGATCCAAACAGAAGGGCAATAAAAATACAAATACCAAGTTTGGTGGAGCATAGCATTATGACAAACACAGTGTTTCTTACTAAATTAAGAAGCTTGTGGTGGAGATATTAACCTGAATTGGTGTGATGCACACAGGATTCATAATTGCATCCAAATAGTTGACTTACAGTAAAATCCAACCATTTCAGTGCACAGTTCTGAGAGTTTGAAGAAACCCATAGTCATCTAACACCAATAATTTTTAATTGTCAATTTTATAGCTTAAAATGAATAATCTTTTTGAACAACCCTCTTTCCTTCCTATAAAATTAACAAATGCCACAAATGCCTAATGTATAAAACAGATAACCTCAAAGGAAAATAAGAAAAATCACTCAATATCTATACCTCTAAAATATCGTTGTTAATAATTTGGTTCTGTACTTCCAAATTTTTTTCTATGTGTATTTTATACTTTGCTGAGTGGTACTGCTGCTGTTTTTCTCTCCATAAAATATTTTATTACTTCCCTCGAATTTACTTAAATAAGTAAATTAAATATTACTTAAAATTTTCCATAAATATTGCCCTTTAAATTTTTAAAAATTTGCTGCACAACACTTCTGAATATGCCTGGGACATAGTTTATCTAGCCTCCTTCCTATTATTGGAGAATTGGCATTTTTCCAACTTATTTTTATCAAAACCTTTACTGATTGCACATATATCATGGTGTTTATTCTCTTAGAATATCCTTAAAGAAGTAGAATTGCTTTACTAAAATGTATGCATATATTTAAACATTTTATGTTTACTTCTCTCTTGAAAATTTGTTCTAGTTTAAAAATATTTATTTTAATTTTGATAGAAGACAACACGACTTGAATAGAGAGAAAAACCAGTTTTCTTAAGCTAAGTAGAAATAAATATTACAGATAAAATATATATATTTAATTTTTTGTCTCAGGCTAAACTCAGAAAGAAAGAAAAAAGTTGTACTAAGGCTATGGCGAATAATCAATTAAAGACTTTATAATTCTTGCTCCCTGACTCTCAACATTTGGCAATGTCTGGAGAAATTTTTTGGTCATTACAACTGGGAGTGAGTAGAGGCCAAGGTTGCTGTTAAACATCTTACAACACATAGGACATTCTGTCTTCCCTACTTCAAAAACAAAATAAGACAAAATCCAAAAAGTAATTATCTGGTCTAAAATGTTATTAATACTTAGGTTGAGCAACTTGGTCAGAAACTGAAAGCTGAGAAAGAGCTCACAGTAAGGATAAATGTTATCAAAGGATAAATGTTATCAAATCTTTCTTAGAAGACTACCTCGGAGGTCTTAGATTCTGAAACTTCAAAAACTGACATTGGCAGTCAGAAACTCTGACTAGGTGTATAAGCAAGAAGGTGACTAGTCTAATTTTTTTTTTTTTTAATTACTATTGATTTTTTAGAGAGAGGGAGAGGTGGGGAGAGAGAAACATCAATCGGCTGCCTCCTGTAGGCTCCCTGTGTCCTGACCAGGAATCAAACCGCCAACCTTTAGGTGCACAGGAAGTCACTCAACCAACAGAGCCACACCAGCCAGGGCTGATCTTTGTCAGCAGAGTTTCCTTATAAGTTAAAGATTTTGATAATCAATGGTTAGGGTTTGTTTCCTTACTCAGCAGATATGACTCCCAGTTGATGCACAATTGTGTCTTAAGCCATCTCCATTTAATTTATATCTTAATACCTTGATGATACAGCAGATGAGATGAACACTTCACCAAGACTGGAAATACAGAGACCAATTTACTTCTTATACTGATGACATGGATGAATTAGAATGAAGCAAATATCCCCTCTGTCTAATTATTGCAGGAATGAACAATTCAGTATCAACCTAGTATACAGTAAATCAAAAACAAAGTATTCTAGTTGTCTACCTGAGCATTTGTCAAAATTCAAATAGACAATATTAAATTATGCTATTATTAATTTGGATCAATTTATGTAACTGCCTTGGGATAGATTTTGCAGAAGGCAGGCTGAAAAGCAGTGCTGCTAAAAGTATTCAAGAAAATGCAGAATGGTATTCTGTTATCAAGGAGACAACTATTTCCACTTGTTCTAAATTTTTACATGTAAAATGATTCCTGCCCTGCTCTGCACTGTTAAAAATGTGACCTCAGTCAAGATCTAGTTCAGGAATTTTTACTCAAACAGAATATTCTGCCTCTCTAGTATTAATGACTCTATTAATATAGTAAAAATGGTTCTGTATTATCATATGTGTCAGAATTAGTAACCAGGGCTTGGTATATTATCAAGACATTATATTTTCAAGTGAGATTAGAAGTTCTCTTCAAATAAATAAAAGAAATAAATAACTTATTTAATGAATAAATCGAGCTCTCTGTCTTTATGACTACTAAAGAAATTTAAGTAATATTTGCCAAATTTTACTGAAAGAACAATGGAACAAATATATTATCAAATAAATTGTGCTTCTCTTTTACACTATATCTTTAAATTCTATTCTTTGTTTCCCAAAGAAAAGTCAAAGTTCAATAATTACACAAATATTAAATAATGCAGGCCCTATATAAACAACAATCTCTTTATAAAGGGCATCTTTATATCCATATAATTATAGCATTTATATTAAACTGAATGCATGTTACAAAATCAGTGAATATATTTTCTTTTTTATTCAGTTAACCAGGGGCTATTTAATAGCTCTTTAAAAGTCTTGCAAATGCACTCCCTTTTTATTTCAAAAACAATACAAAGTAATATATGAACTTTTCTCTCTATTTCTCACACATTCCTGAAAAATTATTACCTGGGATGGTGTAATATAGAAAATCACAATCTATATTTAACTGAATTGTATTTCTCCCAAGTCGAGTGCCTTTGCTAAAAAAAGTAAACAGAATACCAATATTATGAGCCAGAAAAGTGCTAAAGTTTCCTTTGTATAAGGATCATGGCTGTTGGCATGTTTAGCAGTCCCCAGTTGTTGACAATAATTTAATACTGAAACTGTTTGTGTAGGTTAGCATTTGCTCCGCATTGTCTTCGAGAGTTCTGTCCATTGTAACATGTGAAAGAGGCAATTCATTTTACCCTGTCCACATATAGGAGGCTTAGTTAAAAGGCACAATTGGCATCTCTATTGTTTGACTATTGCTTCATTTTGATTGTGCAGAACCACTCAGAGGGCTTAGACTCCGTGGGAAAAAGCCCTGAGGTCAAGCAATTTTTTTGCAATTATAGCAATTATATAGAAAGCCACCTTTAAAAGGGTGACTGACAGTGTAGAACTGTGCATAATAAAGCTTTGCTAATGTTTACAGGCAATCAAATGATCTTAGATTAAATACTGATAGTTTGGAAGTAATAAAAAATTGAGAAAGCAAATGAGAGTAAATGCTTTTAGGTGTTTCAACAGCATGCTTAGTGAAAGAAGGTAATTTGTGAGAATATAGGTATAGTAGCTTCTTCAGTGTGATCCAATAACAGCACTGAAACTTTTCTCAGTTTTAGAGTGTTGAGGACACAATATAAGATGACTTCAGAACATAGCTTTCTATTTTTACCTATTTTTTTTTAATGGTGAGGAAAAGCGCAGTTATCTTCCAGTAAAGCTGACCTTCTAAAGTGAATTCAAATTCTTAGCATGTTCTGTTTTAGTGCAGCGCAGCACGGCCCATTAGAGCAAGTCCGATGAAAAGTTAGAGGATCTAAAGTTCCATTTCAGACCCTGTAACTAAGTTACTGTGTAATCTTGGGGGTTGGGAATAACATCCTGGAAGCCAGCCTGCCTTCTCTAAATGGCGGTCAAAGAGAACATAACTCCTGATACCAGTGACGATGACCTGTTAAAAAAAATTTAGTCTTTGGAGATGTTAAGGTGAAGATATGTAAAGTAAGTACACTCTACTTTGAAAGCTTTTGCAATCAGTGTGCACAGTTTTCACAAAGATGTGACTATCTGCTACAAAATATCTAAGTTTGGGACCAGGGTACAAATAAAGGGTGATGGAACAGGTATTTCTTATATTGTTTAAAAGTTCTGGTTTGAAATGTTGTGAGCTTTAGCCCTGGCACTGCTTCGAATAGCACAGCTTAATCTCTAGCCTCATATCAGGATGACGACTATGGCAGTTCCCAGTCTCAGAGAGGCAATGTAAGCCTTACTGAATGTTTGTAAAACTATCTAGAAGCCATGAATGAGAAGAGTTACTGGAAAGGGTAGGTAATGTTGTTCCTGTAAGAGGGGACTGCATATTGCCTTGCACTACATTAATATGATAGCGGTATGTATTATTCCACTATTAATAATAGGTATAACAGAGCTACTATCCAGTAAGATTAGCACATTTGAAATTCTCATGTTAATGAGTTCAAAGATAATAAAATTTCCCATAGACTGTGTCTATGTGCAAAGGAATCAAGCTATTACATGGTCTTTCTCTGCTGCAACGTTCTCCTGAATGAATGCACTATAATCAATGGAGCAAAAGAATTAGAATAATTTCTACTTAGAAACTGGTGTCAAACATACTTCCAAGTAGACACAATTGGCTTGTCAGTCCAAACAAAGTTTAGAATGCTCCTGTGTCCATACTAGTGTATTGTTTTGGCTGTAAGACTTCTGTTCCAAATCGTAATACTTTTTCTGGTTGCCACCTAAGGGATCAAAATTGGCCTTGAAACTTGTGTAGCCAAAACTCTAGTAGTCATGGCACCACCAGAACTAATTTGTCATCTCAAATGTCAATTTTGTCCACTATAAAATATTTTTTTTTGTATTTTAGGGATTATTTTGAAGCTCAAATTCAACAATACATGTGAATTGTTAGTTATGACACAAAATAAACTATTCATCATATTTAGAAGAAAGGACTATCAGAATTTCAAAATATATCCAGAATCTGACCATTTATCACCAGCTCTACTGTTGTCATCCTGGCTCACATCACCATGATCTTCCTGGATTCCTGTTGACTGCTAGGTGGTTTCTCTAGTACATGTTTTTTTCTCTCTCTTAAATTCCTATTAATGGAAATGAATATGTAATAATTCTTTGATTTATATTTTAGGATATACTTTTGAATTTATATTTTAAACTTTCCATTGAGATGTTTTATTTTAAGGAGTACATTTTGGGGGCCATACATTCTTTAAGCCAAAAAAACAAAAGAGAGCCATACTCGTGTAAACACAGACATTACAAAGTACAGGGAATAAGGGAAGGGAATAGAAATCTCTATCCCTCCTGCTAACATTATTTTAACAAACAAGACTGTAATGTTTTATCCTGTAGACCATCACTTACATGTGAGAAAGCACATACAATCCTTATTGTAAGATGTGGGATCACTCTGCTTTGAGATGGCAGAGAAGTAACAGCAGAATAGGTTTTTACTTTGGGGGAGGGAGAGACAGATCCTCTCAGTCACTATAGGTATTACAGCTCTGTTAGTGACACTATATTTATAAACCATATTTTCAAATGTTCTTAGAATGAGATAAATCAAATCTCAGCTCATGTATCTCCAAAGGCAGTTGTCTGTTCTCTGCACTTCTGTCATTTTCTGTTTTCTGGATCCATGTTCTGTCTGTGAGCCTCTAGTGGTATAAGCTTTTTGGTAGAGTTGAAGTTCTTCAGAACCGATTCCTGGAATCCTCATGTTCCGCTACAGCTCAGTGTACACCTGGGCAGCTTTCACCTCCAGAGTGTTTGACTTGCGGTGCTGGGCAACCTGGCAGGCTGCTGCCCACGCGCACCCACTAAGCGTGGGCAACTGCACCAGCCCCTTTGCCACAGCCTTCACCCGCTGCTCATTAGGATTCACTTCTCTTACCAAGCCTTGTGTGGTCTTGCTGGCACCCACTGTCCTCCCTCCATTACCCTCCTCATGGACATTAACACTGTGGCCTCCTTCACCCGGCTTCATCACTCAGTATTTTTCTATCAAAAATATGCTACGCATTTAAATGAGTTAAAAAATGACCTTCCTATTTTTTTAATGGTGTCTCGGGAAAGAGAAAGTATTAGTTTTTCTCATAACCATCTTGACTGGGTGCTTCTCAATGTATTATTTTCTTGTGGCAGAAATAATCACTTGGTTTCCTCTTGTTTATTGAAGATCAAAATCCTATTGTGGGAAAGTGACAAAAGAAGAGGGGTACATGGCTGTCAATCGTTGAGTATCTGCTGTATTCCATGCACTTTCCTGGATCCAAGAGGGAGGGAATATATGGCTAGAATTAATATTATTTTAATTTCTATATCACTTTACTGAAGCTTTGAGAGATTATTTACTTGGTGATTTCATATACTAATAGGTTATACCAAGATTCACACCTTAGCTTAAATAGTTATTATTCTTTCCACTACTCAGTGCTGTCTTCACATCATACAGTATCTATAAGTCTAGACAATGAGTTTTTACTGTTTTGGTTTATTGTGCATATCACTGTAACACACTTCTTTTAAGACATTAGTTTAGAGATTTCTATAGCAAATTGATGCAGTAAAGATAAAAGCAGTTTAGAAATCAGTTAACAAAATATCACCAATACACTCAAAGCATAGACAATTTTAATATTAAACATCATATCAGTTTATTTGTTAGAGTGCTTTGCAATAATATGAGCAAGCTATTTTTCTCTTAATAACTATGTTAATATTGCTATTTCCAATTTCCTGATGAAATTGAGTCAGCACCCTGTGTCTTATGTACCCATAATACTCTTCATAAATTAAATTTCTTTGCTAGGTGTCTTTTTGAACAGTTTTCATGAATTCTAGGCCATAACTGTATTTCCTTTAGCCTCAACTCCTCTGTCTTACTTCATGAAAATACATGCTATTTCCTGAGAAATACCCTCATTTTTTATTAAAGTGCTACAATATTGACAGGAAGATCAAAAGTGAAATGTATGATGCAACAGGCACCTTGACCCCTGCGTCTCTTCTCCATTCAGATTCTGCTTTGTACTTTGTAGAGTATATAGATGTGAAATTATTGAAATTTGAGAGTCCACTGTCAGAATAACTTTAATCTACATGACGATATTTTTTTTTTTAAGTGTCATTAGTCTTAGGAAACAAAAATTATTATTTTTATGTAAAAATAGAAATGTTTCATCTTGGAACAATTTAAAATTATATTACATTAATCTGCTCAATAGTTTTGAACAATGAAGTAATTTAGCATATATTCATAGACCATTACCTTGTTTTCTAGTATTACTTAACTAGATTTAATACAGTTAGTGATAACAGATAGATAGATACTTACCTAGCTTTCTTTAGAGCTCTTGGCATTTTCTCTAATATTTAATTCTTTGTCATCAATGTAGATAATGAGACACCTGAAAAACTGATTAAATTTTAAATTCTCCTAAAAGCAATAAAAATCAGTGTAATTACTACCTCTATTTAATAGTCCCGTTGCTTCTCCTCCCTATGCCAATGCTAGATCTGAAATTTACTGTATAATTAGTATTAAATATTTTATACAGGCACTCCCATAGAGGGCTGAAGGTATTTCACCAGCTAGACGAATATCCAATAAAATATGAAGTTTTATTAGCTCTTATTTGAAGGATTGTGGCAGCACTTAATTTATTTTAAATTTCTACAAAATATTTTAGTGGGAAAATATGTTAGGGAATCAGTCAATATAACAATTCATCCTTAGTATCCCTGCTAGTTGGCATCTAGCCTTTGCTTGACTGTTTGTGGTAGTCACTGGCTCTACCTTGAGATGGTCTCATTCATTATGGGACAACTCCAAAAGTTGGGAAAGTAATTAGTTAAATATGCTTCTCTATTATTTCTACCATAAGCTGTCCTTCTATATCATGAAGCCATATCAAATGTTTACTCTAGCACATTTTATTATGCATGATGATTATTCATGAAATTATAACTGAGGAAGGCAAATACATGTGTGGTTACTTGAAAGAAAATGAAAAGACGTAGTAAGGTTTTGGAAGAGGAAGCAGAGGTAGAAACTGTGTGATTTTCTCAGTGAAGTGGCAGAGAAGAAAGAATATTTGCTTATGAGCTAGGTTAAATATACTTTCAGAGGATTTGTTCTGATCTATTTAGGCTAAGAGAAGAGGAGAGGAGGCTGAATCTGAGACAGCAGTTAATGAAGAAATCGGAAACACGGCATGAGATTGGGAATGTTCATTATAGGCATGGTCATCAGATCAGAGTTTGCCACAAGTTCATGAACTCCTTCCAGGGAACAGAGCCAAATGAAATGGAAGAAATAAGACAGATGGCCCGGCCGGGCGTGGCTCAGTGGTTAAAGCGTCGACCTAGGATCCAGGCGATCAGGGTTCGATTTCCGGCCAGTGCACATGTCCGGGTTGTGGGCTCGATCAATGACTCTCTCATCATTGATGTTTCTATCTCTGTCTCTCCCTCTCCTTTCCTCTCTCTGAAATCAATAAAGATATATTTAAAAAAAAAAATAAGACAGGTGTGTTATCTTGTAGTTTAGGATTGTTCTTATGAGTTCTTTATTACTCATGTCACATTTGTATTTCATATTGAGTTAGCAAACTTTAAATTATAAATGACTAGAAGAATGTCTGTTTACTAAACTGGCAATAGAATCCTAATTATGAGATTTGTGTCCCTTTATATGTTTCTGAGGGAATCAATAAATGTTCCTTCTACCAGATGCTGTATTTTATTTAGTGTCTTTGGCTTGGATACAGTTTCTTAAGAAATTAAAAAGCCTCACTGGTGATTGCCTCTCTCCCCCCATGGTAAAAACAGCTAGATGTTGACATAACACCTACTGCCCTCTTTCTACTTTACTAATAAAAGCTGGCCCAGTTGAAAGACTACATTTTTCCAGCTTCCTTGGAATTATGAGTGGCCAGTGAGGTGTGACTGCCAGATGTGGTGTTGGTCTTTCTTAAAGAGCTTTTATTTTTAAAAAGTCTGTGGACTCATCTGGGAGGGCTACCCATTTCCCCTTCCTTCCTATTCCTTCTTCCTGTCTCAAACTGGATGGTTAACACGTAAGCAGCTATCTTGGACCATGAGCCAATGCTGTTGGAGATTAAGGTACACAAAGACAGACTAAGCTTGGATTCCAAATGCCTGTGGTATTGCTGTATTAGCTCTGGACTCTGTGAAATTGAACTTTTCTTGTTGTATGGGAAAATAAATATCTATCTTGCATAAACCATTGTTATTTTGAGTCAAGGAGTTATGTTTTAGATAGACAAAGCCAATTTTACCTGATGACCTCCAAAACTGAAATTACTAATAGGAGGAAATGGTTTACAGTAGGTAAGACATTGCTTGTGTTTCTAAATATAATCTTATAGGATCTGCTGGCTCCCAGAACCAGGCATTCTGAATTATCTAGAGATATTCAACATTACTGGGTCTTGGAAGGCTGTGTAGTGTCATGTATGAGTCCATAAGCTTGAGAGGTTAGAAACATGAGGTGAATTCCAATTTTGTCATTATTTGGATGACTCTGGGAAAGTTGTATAACCTCTTTAAGCCTCATTTTCTTCATCTACAAATTGGGCATAATAATTATTTCTACCTTGTAGGTTTGTTACGAAAATGATATGAGCTAATGTATATAAAGAATTTATCATAGTACTCAGCAATTATTATAAATTATATGTTGTTATTGCTATTGTTTTGTTAGCAGCTGATGGTAGATGATTTCTTTCCTTTCCTGATTTAATTGAATTGTTCCACATTTTGCTTCTTAACGTTATTATTTCCAGTATGCATGATGTTCAGCCTTGCTCCTGTCCTAACCTACTGCCTTTAATAGTGATTGATTCATAGAGAGTGATAAGGGGGAGGCAACCAAGATAGGTATTTAATAGTTTTAGGACTTTTCTTTCTATATTCCGAGAGGAAAATTTATAGGAGTGAAACTTTAACCATTACTGGCTTTTATTTTCCTTGCTTGTTAGGAGTTAACTATATTTTATAAAATTCAAGAAGTGGAATACATAAATTTACATTGCAAATATAAAATTCTATGTCATTGCAAATTATAAAACTTGACGAAGCTGAGCTTTTCTCAATATATTTTGTTGATGTGTTCTCCTTAAAGCCAGATTCAAAGTTCTACATGGGTCAGTTCCAATTCCATTGCTTATTTTATGGTCTAGGTTAAGTAATTTCCTGAGATACCAATACCCCCAAATTTGGATTTGATTATTGGAGTTCCTGCCCCTTTCTGTGGCCTATTCTGACCAATGGATGGGGCTCTTATACACCTGCATGAAAAGCCATGTCTCCAATTCAGGATTCCTCTTATTATACCACATTACTGAGAGAAGTTTAATAGAGACATGAAGTCATGGAATATCTTAAATGAACTGGACTCAATGCTTCTGAGCTGGGGTTAGTATTTTTTTCTTTTTTTTTTAAGTTCTGGCTTCAAACCAGAGTATAGGAATGAAAGTAACTTTAGGGGCTCAAACACTCCATATCTGTCACTGAGGTATGTAATTAGACAATATGCCAGGAACGGTTTATTTTATGATTGGCTGGAAAAACATCTAATTACTTATTGTCAGGCAAAAAATATTTTAAAAGATTTAGTTAAATATTTGGTTATTGATAACTAATTTGGATTCATTTGAGAGATACAGTCTCATTAAAATATTCCTTTTAAAAAAATGCCTGTTTCTTATAAATGACGACCACTGCTCTCTCTCTATGAGCCTCTCAGATTCAGAAATTGTGAAATGAAGATTCTTTCAACCTTGTTAGTTGTATAACAGAAAAGTTCTGATAGTTGTTTGATCAAAGCAACACTTTGGAGCACATTCAGAAGTTAAATCTGGGTATGTGATAAACAAATCTCTTTCTAACATCAGCAGGGATTTCCTCTTCAGTCTGAAGTTGCTAGGATACTATCTTAAAGAAATAACTCATTTGATTAACTGCAAATAGAAATTGCTTTTTTGAGAAAAGTTCATACATTTATAATGGCCTAGGTCAGGCATAAATCTATACTAACTAAATGTTAAGCATATGATCTGATGACCCTCTTGAATACTGGAAGAAAAACCATTATTTTTCTTTATAAAATGCATGGTGCTAAATGACTTTTAGCCATGTTTCACCCTAAAAATGAAAATATTATTGGTAAAAGGATATTTTCTCTTGATTTATCCTGGATTTTAGAACACATTTTGAGGATCAAATGAAACACCATATGCAAAAACACTTTGAGCCTATATAATGAATATACAAATACAATAATTTTAAAAAATGTGATATCATTCTTGTCTGGCTGGTGTGGCTCAATTGGTTGAGCATTGTCCCATGCACTAAGAGGTCACCAGTTCGATTACCCGTCAGGCCACATGCCCCCATTATAGGCTCTATCCCCAGTAGGGGGAGTGTAAGAGGCAGCCGATTGATGTTTCTCTCTCTCTCTCCCTCCCCCTCTCTCTAAAATCCGTAAAAACATATTAAAAATGTGATATCATTCTTGACAAGTGAAAATCTTGCCTATTAGCTATGCCTGTTAACTATTTCTTATGCCTATTCAATAGCATTTGGTTCCATATGATATGCAATAATTTAAAAAGTCCTATAATATCATGGCAGTGACCATTAATATTTAATAGTATAGGTAAAGTCATGTCTTAGGCACAGCCAACATCTTCCTGTGGTTACAAAGTTTGTTTATAGGACAGATGGTAATCTTGGTCTTAATACAAACATTGCAAAGCAACTCCAATATATAATGACCTTGCTTTACTATTTTTATATGTTGTGAAATTCAAATACCACCTGTGAAAATATAAGAGAAAGCCAAAAAAGGTTATTTAAAACAGCAACCATAGTAGAACCATTTATCCAAATCAAAACCTACCAATAGACTTCATGTATATTTCCCTTATGTGAAATAAGAATTTCACATGCCCTGAATTATGTTGATTTTTTTCAAAAGTATCATTAGTTTGGTATAGCCTTAGAGCAAAGTGGTATACTCTATGCATATGGTGTTTCCGGCAGGTATGGTACTATCTTGGTCCATTTATGCTGCTATAACAAAACACCACATACTGGGTAGCTTATAAACAGCAGAAACATGTTTTCACAGTTCTGGAGACTGGAAGTCTGAGATCAGGGTGCCAGGTCGGTGAGGTGAGGGCCTTTTTCCTGGTTCATAGCCAGAGCCTTCTTGCTGTGTCCTCACATGGTGGAAGAGGCCAGGGATCCTTGTGGAGTCTCTTCTTTAAGAAAACTAGTAGCATTCATGAAGGCTCCATCCTCATGGTTTGAGCACCTCTCAGAGGCCCCACCTTCTAATACCATCACATTGGCCATTAGGACTGAAACATATGATTTAAAAACAAATCCCTCACAATCTCTCCATTTTGATTGGGTTGTTTAATCCATTCATATTTAATGTTATTGTTATTATAGTTGTATTTACATCTACCATTTTACTTTTTTTTTTGTTTGACATTTTTGCCCCTCTATTTTTCCTTTAGTGTTTTCTTTTGCATTAAGTAAAGTATGTTCTAATGTAGCATTTTAATTTCTTTAATGAATTTTTCACTACATATATAGTGGTTGCTCTGCTGTTCTCACTTCTATCTAAACTTATCAGAATCAGCAGGTATATACTAGCTCAATTCCAACGATACACAGAAATCTTATTTTATATAGTGCTATTTCCTTTCCCTTTTTGTGGTATTATAGCTATACATATTATACCTATTAATGTTATAAAATTATGATTATCATTATTACTTACCATCTATAGCTATTTTTTAGCTAAAACAGTTTGTTTTCACCTACTTTTTTGGGCTATTGTTGGCAAATACTATATTACACATTGTTATAAGTCCAACATTATGTCATATACTTATGATTTTTATTCAACTGTTTTTTAAATAAGTTATGAGAAGAAAGAAAATGTATTTACATTCTTTTATTTTAAACATAATTACATAATTACCTTTATTGGTGCTCTTTGTTCTTATTTATTCAAGTTAATATCTAGGTTTTCTTGTTTTAATCTTGAGTAACTTCCTTTAGTATTTCTTGTAAGGCCAGTGTGCTAGCAATAACTTCTGTGTTTTTATTTGTAGTTTTTAAAAAATGAGCTATATGTGCACATTAAAGTAAATAAATTTATACATTTCCTAAGAGATGAATAATAATTTAGAAGTCTCTACAACAAATTGACATTTTTATTGGCATATAGTAATGTAGCTATGTCCAGATGTACAATAATTTGGATATTTGAATTGGCTGGCATTTTGAATGCACCGGGCAGGGAAATATTTTTGAATTCTGATTCATCCCAGTTTTTTAGGGCATCAAAATGCCTCACTGAAATTAATATACAAATCTTTTTACATAGTTTATGTCTCTGATGAGTATGCAAAGAAGATAGCACTGACAGTGTATACAAAAACAATTGTTATTCTCATTTGGATTTTGCTTCAGGATAGATTACTGGTTTGGACAGTTCTTTCTTTCTTTCTTTCTTTCTTTCTTTCTTTCTTTCTTTCTTTCTTTCTTTCTTTCTTTCTTTCTTTCTTTCTTTCTTTCATCTATCATCTATCTATCTATCATCTATCTATCTATCTATCATCTATCTATCTATCTATCTATCTATCTATCTATCTATCTATCTATCTATCTATCTATCATCTATCTATCATCATCTATCTATCTATCATCTATCATCTATCTATCTATCTATCTATCTATCTATCTATCTATCTATCTATCTATCATCTATCTATATCTATCTATCTATCTATCTATCTATCTATCATCATCTATCTATCTATCTATCTATCTATCTATCTATCTATCTATCTATCTATCTATCTATATCTATCTATCATCTATCTATATCTATCTATCATCTATCTATCTATCTATCTATCTATCTATCTATCTATCTATCTATCTATCTATCTATCATCTATCTATCTATCTATCATCATCTATCTATCTATTTATTTAGGTGGTACATCATACTGAATTGGACAGTTCACAGTTTTTGAGACCACAGACACCTAAAAAGTTCTATACTTACCAAATCTACAGATTTGCTTTCATGTAGTATCATATCATTCCTAATAATTATTCAGGTGATGCCTTATAAGATTACTTAAGAAGTCAGGTGTGAAACTTAGCGCTGTAAGTACTTTATATTCTGCTTGTGGAGTATTACATGGGAAGACAAATCTACATGTGCCTAAAGGCAAATTTAGTCTTTATTGGTTATCTGAGAGCTCTGAGTTTGTTGATATGCATGGAGCACTGCTTTAATACTTATATTTAGTAATTTGATTAATTAAAGGTAAATTTCTGAGGGTCAATGATTCTTACATACCATTTTTAATATTAATAAATTTAATATATTGCTGACTTTATACTAGTTTTTTTCAGTCCTATGAGTGACCTTTCTGTAATTATCTGACATGTTTAATGCATAGTAATTATAATAATGACAATTACTTAGTTTTATTTTATGCCTTTCTTCAGAGGACCTCAAAGTACTTTGGGCCTTTTCTTACAATTAATTTTCATAAAATCTCTGTAATATGGTGGAAATCAGATAAGAGAGGGTGCAATGGCACTTTAAGAAATAGTGACATTTCAATAACCCATATCTAAGTATTGTGGCCTAATAGCAAAAACATGTCATAGGCTGGTGAAAGACTTAAATTTTATTTTCATGTCTGTCGTTGGGCTCCTGTGCTCTCTGGACTAAATCTTTATACACTGTTTTCTGCCTCTTCCTTTTTCATCTTTACCCATTTCTTACAATCTGAGATTTCTAACTCAGTCAATTCCAATAGACATTTACATTGGTCAATAGGTAATTGTCCAACAGACAGTTCCGTGTATGATTCATTTTGTTAAAATGTGTAAGTTTGGCTAAGTGTGGTAAGACTAAGAACCAATCCCTTTTAACTCTAATTAGGATACTATGAGTACATGAGATTAACACACACATAAAGACACATTATACTGGGGACTCAAGCTCTGTCTTGCTCCCTGTAATGTGACCTCAAGTGACTGCTCGGACTTAGGTCTGCCTTCATTAAAGACCTAAGCGTGTCACTGTTTACAGTTTGAAATACATTCCTTTAAAGGTAAATGTGAAATTATACATTAGTTTTTAAAAACCAGATTTGCCCAGTTACAGGAAGTGGAAGATAAAATGAAGGAGGAACATCATAAAAATGTCTTCAAATGGTTAAACGATTGCCTGATGAAAAAGAGTGGTGAACGTTAGATACAGTCATGTATTTTTTGGGTGGATATAAAGAAGAGCTTTCTAATTATAGAATTGTCCAACCAGAAACTGGAATTTATTTCAGTGGAGTAAAATTTCTCTTAAAGGATAGTTTTAAGAAAGAATACAGAGGAATTTACAGGTTTGTTGGAGGGAGAGTTTTTCATTGTATAGGTTGGGCAAATTAAGTTCTAGGCTTTTATCTAAAATCATGTCACTCTCAATACCAATTTTGTAAATAAGGTATATATTTTAAATAAAATACAGCATAAGAAATCATACTTTCCCATGCTCAAATTTTACCCATATATATTTATCTTCTGAGCAAAACATACCTTCTAAGTTCTAGAATTTTAAACATGCAAAATGCAGGTTTAATTTTTCTATCTCATGATCAACAAATGTACATAAACTTAAAAGAAAATTATTAATTGGTAAAAATAAAGTATGGCACTATGTAGGTCGTCACTTTATAAAAATCACAAGTAGTAAGCCTGGAGTTTTAGTGAGGGAATGAAAGTACTGATTAATGATTATATATGTTGACTTTCACTGGAGTGGACGGCAATGTCAACGACGAAAAAATCATGGAATCTATTTTCTGCTTCTTCAAAGATTTAACTTTATTCTAGGAAAAATATTCCTTAAGGGGAAAAATGTGAAAATGTATAATTTCTTTTGGTTTCTATTAACCTAAAATTAAAAATCCAATATGAATGACAGTCAGCAAGTATTTATTTGGGATCAAAAATTACAATTTGGGCAGCACATATTGAGGCAAAAACTCAAAAATTATCCTAATTATAGGGTGAGAACAAAGAGTTTTTATGAGAAAAGGAAAGGAATAGAAACTTGAAAAGAAGAAAAATTCCTACTGGTGCTGAGTTATAGAATAACTGAGTTATTCTTTAGCTATACATGATTGGTTGCTGATAGTCTATAATCATCATTCCTTTTGATTAGAAAGTCCGCTTTCCTGCTGCTGATTTTACAAACAATTGTATGTAGGACTACGCTGGTCTGGCCCAGTCAGTCCAAACAGTTCAGAAGTTCAAAAGGGAAGACATGCAAGGCAGTTTCTCTGGAGTGGCTGCTCTGGCTCCATTTCCAAATGGCTCTATGATGGCATCTTTCACATTTTCTATAGTCAGGGATTACAACTTCTAATATAGAGTCTTCATGTTACAATGTGAGGTTTTATTTTATTTTATTATTTTATTTTATATTTTATATTTTATTTTATTTTATTATCAAATCTAGATGTATGGGGTCACAAATATCAGTATGGTGATTTCTGATGGTGCACTAAATGCTCCTAGAAAAAGAGAAAAGTATGGATAAGATACCAAATATTGAGAGTCATAGTATATATTGCCCTAGGTGAGGCAACAAACAAATGAATTTGCTTTTTATTTCTGGTACAGAGGTTACATTGAATTGAAATCATGTTGCGGTGGAGAATCTATGATGAATACCTTAATAACAATGTTTGTAATGTTATTTTGTTTGATTGTGTTTATTTGTTGAATTAGTAAGTATTTGAGAGCACTCAATTGGGATCTGAAATTCATTAGAAATACATTTTGCAGTTTCTGTGTTGTAAATTCTTTATAATAATTTGACATGGTAAATGGGATTTACATAGAGAGATTTCAGATCCAATCTAACACCTGTTGAATTAAAAGTTCTGTGATTTAAAAATTATTTTAGAGTATTGCTACTCTTGGTTTCATATAATTAATTTGATAAATAAATATTGAATTGAATTAACTGTATAAATGACTTTCACTATATCTTTCTGAGCTGTGTTGTGCTGTACAAATCACATAGAAAATTAATAGATGTTTCCTATTTCATGGTTCTTGTTTCTATTTTTTGACAGTCAACATTTTTATGGTAAAAGTACTTGAAATAATGGTAGCATTTTAATAGAGATGATTCTTATATATAGCTATTAACCCTAACTTGGATACTTTTTAAGGCCAAATAGCATCTCTAAATGTAAACTTGATTCCTGTGACAATATACACTTTTTGTCAAGTTATTTTCTGATATGTCTGAGTTCTCAAATCCTTAGTACATGAGAGTACTTTTATTATTCAAGACTGTTGGTTTGTTTGGGGCAAATATTATGATCATATTTTTTGAAAAGATTATTTCTCTCAATTTATTTATTTATTTTTTTAATTAATGTTTCTTTATCTTTATTGTTGAGACCATTTCAGATGTCCCCCTTTTGACCCTACTGATCCCCTCCTCCCCACATCCATTCCATCCCCAGGCCCTCCCCACACCAATGTCCATGCCCATGGGCCATGCCCATAAACATACAAGTTCCCTGATTAATTTCTCTCCACCCACACTGCCCTCCCGCCTTCCCTCTGAGATCCCTCAGTTTGTTGCCAGCTTCTATATTACTGGATGCACTTTGTTCATCAGTTTATTTTGTTTATTATATTCCATATATAAGCGAGGTCATTTGGTACTTGTCTTTCTCCGACTGGCTCATTTCACTTAGCATAATACTCTTTAGTTCCTTCCATGCTGTGCCAAAGGCCAAAAGGTCCTTCCTCTTCATAGCCGCATAGTACTCCATGGTGTAAATGTGCCACAGCTTTTTTATCCACTCATCTACTGATGGGCACTTGGGCTGTTTCCAAACCTTAGCTATTGTGAATTGTGCAGCTATGAACATAGGGGTGCACAAGTTCTTTGCGATTGGTGTTTGGGGTTCCTTAGGATATATTCCTAGAGGTGGGATCACTGGGTCAAATGGTAGGTCAATTTTTAATCTTTTGAGGAGACTCCATACTGCTTTCCATAGTGGCTGCCCCAGTCTGCATTCCCACCAGCAGTGTACTAGGGTTCCCTTTTCTCCACACCCTCGCCAGCACTTGTAGTTTGTTTACTTGTTGATGGCAACCATTCTGACAGGTGTGAAGTGGTTTTAATTTGCATCTCTCTGATGATTAGCGACGTTGAGCATTTTTTCATATGTGTCTTAGCCGTTTGTATGTCCTCTTTGGAGAAGTGTCTATTTAGGTCCTTTGCTCATTCTCTTTATTTCTACTTCTAATTATAGCAGTCCCTTTAACATTTCCTGTAATGCTGGTTTTGTAGTGATAAAGTCTTTTAACCTTTTTTTTGTCTTGGAAGCTCTTTATTTCACCATCCAGCTTGATTGATAATCTTGCTGGATAGAGCTGTCTTGGTTTCAGATCCTTCTCTTGCATTACCTTGAATACTTCATGCCATTCCCTTCTGGCCTGTAGAGTTTCCGATGAGAATTCAGATGACAGCCTTATGGGAGCTCCTTTGTAGGTAACAGTTTGCTTTTCTCTAGCTTCCTTTAAGATTCTCTTTTGTCTTGGATTTTTGGCATTTTAATTATGATATGTCTGGGCGTGAGCCTCTTTGGATTCTTCTTGCTTGGGACTCTCTGTACCTCCAGAACCTGTGTGCCTTTTTCCTTGACCAAGTTAGGGAAGTTTTCTGCCATTATTTCGTCAAATAGGTTCTCTAACCCCTGCTTACTTTCAACCTCCTCTGGCACTCCTATAATATGAATATTGTTGCATTTTATGCTATCCCACAGCTCCCTTAGACTGTCCTGTTTTTAAGTTGTTTTTTGTTTTTAGGTTTCTGATTGAGTGATTTTTTTCTACTCTGTCTTCTAATTCACTGATCCGATCCTCAGCTTCTTCTAATCTGTTGTTTATTCCTTCTAATGTAGTCTTTATTTCTATGTCATTCTTCATTTCTGACTGGTTATTTTTCATAGTTTCCAAATATTTTTTCATGCTGTTGAGCATCCTTACAATCAGTATTCTAAACTCTATATCTAAGAGGTTGCTTATCTGTTTCATTTGGCTCTTTTTCTGGAGACTTCTCATGTTCTTTCACTTGGGGCTTGTTTTTGGTCTCCCCATTTTGGCGAAATGTTAGGTAGATCTGCTAGGATTCTCAGGCTTTTTGGAGGGTCTCTGGTACAGGCCAATGTTAGACGCAGCTTGTGACTGGCCCTAAGTACTGTTTGGGGCTATCAACAACCCCAGGCTTGAGGTCTTCACCGCTGGGGCTGGATGCATTTGGACAGGACCAAGATGCACACCAAAGTCTGCTTTTCTAAGGCCTGGGTCCCAAAACAGATCAGGCAAAAACTCAAAGCACCCTGAGGTCTGCCTCAGTCTGCAGACTTGTTAATCTGATCCTCTTAATGAGCCTCAGGTTGTAGAAGCTCCACAGGGTGGGGCGGCTGGTTGTTATCTCTTAACAAGGCTCAGGCTGCAGAAACTCCTCTGGGCAGGGCAAGAGGCTTTCCAACAGGGTGGGGCAATTGCTTCCCCCCTTAGGCAAAAGTCGAAAATTCACCTCCCAAGAAAGATGTCCCACACAGTCTGGGGGAATGACTCTCCCCAGACTGTCCCCACACAGCTCCAGTCCACTCCACTCCACCTCCGCTGGAGCCCAAGTTGAGTAGCTGCACACAAAAGCTCTTTAAGAGGGTGCCTGCAGTTCCAACTGCCTCTCCCTGGCAGACAGAAGTGTAGCTGCTTTTCACAGCCAGATGTTATGTGCACACCTTTCTCGGTTCTGGTGCTCTTGGATGGGAAGCCCAGCCTGGGGTTTATGCCCCAGGGTCCTCAGTGGGAACCCCCACAGCTGAGATGTCCCTACGGACCTTCAGCTGCTGCCTGTGGGAGCCCAGCTAGCCCTCTCGTGTCTGTACTTCCTACCAGTCTCCTTGCAGTCTCCAGTTTTCCTCTTTGTTTATGAGCGTGCTCTCCAGCTCGTCTTCAATTGGTTTTCAGGATGGTTTTTCTATGTTTTAGTTGTAAATCCAGATTGGTCCTGGGAGAGTGTCAGTGTAGCTTCTACTCAGTCCACCATTATCTTGCATCTTCCCTCTATATTCTCTCTCAACTTAATAGAGAGCAGTTTAAACAGTATTTTATATTTTCCTGTGTCTCTTACATCTACACTCCCAGTTCATTATTTTTCTTCACTAGGACATGGAAATTTCACTTATTCTTCACAGTGTATGAGGAATTAGATTATATTTTAATTTGTTGGCCTGTCTTCTTCAGGAATCTCATGTTGATGAACTATCATATAAAATTGTTTTTTGCTACTCTGAGCAATGAGAATAGGGTAAATTTTCTATGAATACCTTTAGCTTATGTTTCAGTTCATCTTTACATTCAAACTGTATAAATATAAAGAGATATTTTCAAGCTAGGTGATGTGAATTTGAATCTTGGTTTTAGACATTCAGATTGATTTTCCTCCTCCTTACTTTATCTTCTGAATGCTCTGTTGCCTATTGTATTCAATCTTTTTGATTTTTTTTCCTCATTTGCATTTTCCTATAACAAGTAACTTGATTTCTTTCTATTGTTTTAATTGCCAGAGTGGCATTTTATTGGAGGCACAGGGAGGGCCTGCTATTGAGCACACTTGGCTGCTGAACTCTCTGGAATGTGTTCCTTTTGTTGAATTGGTTAATTATAAATATCTGGTTATGCTTCTAGACTCAAATGCTGTATTTTTTTTTAATTTTTAAGTTACTTGATTTTCTGCAAACAACAAATATTAATGGGTTTCATATCGGTAGCTTCGATGTCTGTTTCTTGCCTGTGAAAATGATCTTTTGAATGGGAAAACAAATTTACTTTAGTCAGAAACATTTATCTCAAACAATAATTTATAAACTCAATTTTATCAAATTTATATTTTCCCCCAGAGTTGCTATGTTTATGTGCTTTCCTTTAATGTTTTATTTATGTACATGACATCACCCCCATGCCATGAAAATCTTTTCTAATTGGAGTGGATGGAAGAATAAACAAAAGTAATAAAGTGATGACAGGAACCATAAATGAGTTTTTAAGGGGGATGTAACAAGGAGGAGAGGTGTGGGGCAACAGCCGGAGTGGTGTGTGGGGCCAGAAGAGAGAAGGTTAATACAGAAGTAGAAGATGAGAGGATGTGTTCCAGAGAACAAGATCTTCTAGTTCGTTCATTTAGAAAACATTCTCAAAATATTTCCAAAATGTTAGGTACTTGATAGACACTGACAATACAAAGACGAAAATCTGTTACTCAGAAATGGTTGCAATCTAGTAAAAGAGACACACAATTAAAGGAAAAATTATAGAAGTTTTATGGAGCTCCAGAAAGAAAACTCATGATAATTTTCTGAGTGACAATAGAGCCATCTTGTAGAGTCATCTTATTTTCTTGCAGAGCTTTGATATATGGCTGTTTACAATATTTTCCTGATATTTCTTTGAGAAATAACAAATTAATGACTGATTTGGCCTTAGCCCATTAGAAATATTAGATATTAAAATATTAATTTCAAACTGTGCTAATGAAAATCCCAAAACTAGAGTATCATCTATGGAAGATCTTTCAAGGAAGGTGACATGTATCTTAGATGGGACTGTCTTTGTAGTTCGAGTTTGCTGTGCCAAAACATACCTTTCAACTTGACAACTGCTAGATTCTTCCTGTAGAATGCCTTTGAAATGTCATTTCCTTTCCTTTCTTGTGTCTCTGTGTTATAAATGTCTGTTTGTTGCAAATTGTTTTAGTAATTTCCCAATTGTTTAACCACAAGGAACAGCTATCTATTATGATTATCCCAAAGGGAAGAGGGTGGGCAGAGGGGACACCTAAGCTCATTTTTCTATGGTGAATGTCATTAGCATTAACCTTTTTAGACTGTCTGTCTCTGTTATGAGGAAAAACTGAAAAAATGTTTATCCAGGCAGAATTGCCGTTTTGCTCTTTTGCCCGTATGACCCTTGACTCTTGCCTATATTAATGTTTGGAGCATGGTCTGATCATCTTTCAGACGGTGTCTCTCAGGCTGAGACTAGAATTGCTCCTCTTTTTCTGTCCTGAGTTTAAGGATCAGAATGGCACTGGCACTCGAGGGGATGTGCCATGTCTTAATTGCTCCTATTTAGCCTCAAAGAAAAGACCATTTACATATTTTTAATTTAATTTTCTACTCTAATTTAGAAAAATACTGCTCCAGTGACACTTTCAGAGCCATCCAGAAGATACCTTATGGCCATGTTGAGTATCTGAACTTTTACTCCATGCCTCACTCTTGGTAAACTGGGCACTGTGATTAGCTGCTGGTCAACACATTAGAGTTCTCTGCTTAGAACAGATTCCAGAACTGTCTTGGTCCACACCCTGGTGCTACTCTGTCGATACATTCAGAGCAGCATCTCCAATGATTCCTTTTGTTTCTGTCCTGGAAGACAGTGACCCTGCATAATAAGGAAAACTCATACACTATGTACCATTTTGAGGGAACAGGCTAGATAGTAGTGGCCTTGGCTCTGATGTAGCCACACTTTTCAGTTGAGAGGTTAGGAAGAGTCAGTTTATAGTACTTTTTTCTGTAGAAGCTCTGAGAATAAGTACAAAGTGGTTGATTTGAATTGGAGGAGATTCATTAGAGGTTGAATGTAACATATGGAATAGGAGACTCATTATGGATGATTTGCCTGCCCTTGGGTATTAAATAATTGGTATTTTTCCCACCAGACTTCCAAAGTATATGCACTAGTTTTAATGCCATAATATCAAAAGAACAAAGTGTGGTTTAGAGTTGCCTTGTATTATTCTTCATCTATATAATAAGTGTTGAGCAATCTTCATTGCTTTATACAGGGCAATGTCCAATGGGGCAGATAGCTGAGGTATTGTTAGATGTAGAAAGTCTTAACCTGCCCAGCTATAACAGAGTATCTATCCAGATAATACTGAGATTTTTCACATAATATTGTAGATTTATTTATTTCCATTATTGCTTTCTACACCCTTTACCGTCTCTCTCTGTTTCTAATGTCTATATGTATTTTCCAGATTTTTGCCATTTAAAAATTAATCTAATATTGATACTTAATTTTTAACTACTTACAATTCTTTTCTAATGACTTTATTATCATTCTTTCTCAATATTTGCACATTTGATTAATTTGCTTGTTATTACCTTTAATTCTTTAATGAAAATATTAAAAAAACACAGTTTTAACCTCTGTAGACGTCTTTCTGGTGTGTTGCTATTTCTTTGATTATAACCCCATATTTCTATTGTTAATGAAATTTTCAGTGGATATAAAAGTGTTCATTTCCAAACTAATTTGAATTAATTTTTCAAAGTGTATGGCATGATATCATAACCCTAAAATTTCATGGTAGTTCCAAGAGTCTTAAACATCACTGTGTTAGTGATTATATAAAAAACCTTTAATTTTACTTATCTGTTCTCCTAGTTAAGCTGTTTTCTTAACTCTGAGAATCAAATGTTCATAAAGCAAATGTCAAACGGAAATTAACATGTTTAGAAATAAGCAGCATGATGGTGAAGTGCAGTCATCAATAGCTAAATGCCACCCAGGAAAGGTTTCCTGCACCTTGAATATTGAAAGGTGATTATGAAATGCTGAGTTCCAATCTTGTTAACTTGTTTACCTTTACCAGTTCTGTGCGTAGATTAATGCCTCAGCGGGTACAGAACAGCTCTTATTTGCTGTTATAAACAATTATAAACACATTGAAATAAAAGTTGTTCAATCTAAAACATGTGCTACTTATATGCTTGATAAATTTATAAGCTTGTACTTCTTAGCTCAATATTTGATGCTGGGCTCTAGCAAGTTCAGGGAAACCTATCACTTCCACTAAAGATGCTTTATAAACCTGCACTCTTTTGTATGAAATGCCAAACATAATACTGAAATAATGTGATAATAATAAAATAATGCAGATTGTAATGGTTTTCCTTTTGCTTTTCACTCCATGGGTAGAAATTTGTTATATTTGAATATTAATATAGACCTTAGACACCATCCAAGTCAAGAGAATATTGATAAGAATGACATACTTATGCTTCAGACAATAATTTCCAAATTGATTGAAAAGAAGATACATTTTCTTTTTCCTTCCTGTCTCTTTAACCTTTTTTCCTCACTAATTTGACTCCATATTTAGATCATCTGGAAGAATTTCCATCTTCAAGAGTGCAGAGTTAGCCAGGCATTCTGTCATAATAAAGAGATGGCTTGATTTTAGCATCATAACCTAGGAGTGGCCTTAATAAGAAGTAACTCTCATATCTCATCTTGGAAGAGAGAAGGCAACTAGATCAGCTACTTTAAAATCAAGGTAGTCATTAGCGGTAGGCGTTTTATTTTAACTGGTTTATAAATAATCATCTCACATACAGCAATCTAGAAGTATGAATAATTTTATATTACATTATTTTTTTATGGTTTTATTGATTTTGGAGAGAGGAAGGGAGAGGGAGAGAGAGATAGAAACATCAATGATGAGAGAGCCATTGATCAGCTGCCTTCTGCATGCCCCCTATTGGGGATTGATCCCAAAACCCGGCATGTGCCCTGACCCAGAATTGATCTGCCATCCCCTGGGTCATAGGTCAATGCTCAACCTCTGAGCCACACTGGGTGAGCTATATTGGGTTATTTTATGTTGAGTTTCTAATTGGAAACTTTTAAAATTTGAAGCAATGGGTGCTTTACTGAAAACAAAATAGCTCCCCCCACCAAAAAAAAAGACTGGAAAGTATGTTCAGTTATAGCTGCTTAAATCTCTCTCCAGGCTGAAATTAGACTGGTCTTGATTTAGAAGCAGAATTCTGGATATCTATCTGTCTTCCTGTCTGTCTGTCTGTCTGTCTATATATCACCTATCACCCACTGCTTTGGTCAGGGACAACTTACCAATACTTTTAAAGAAAATGATAGATGTGGGCATTTGCTTGGTTCATCTCTTCTATTCAGGCAAATATCTTTTTAGGCTTCTTATTTGTCCTATGAGGATATAAATTATATCTCTACATTGACTAATTTTTAAAACTAAAATTAACATTAAAATGACATTGGTGTAGATGTACTGAAGGTGCTTCTCAGACTATAATCTTAAACTACCTGTTGCTCAGTACCTTTCAAAAAGTCATCTGAAAGAGAGGAGTGCTTTCAGATGACTTTATAACATCTATTAAATCAGCGATTATCAAGAAAGAATATGCTCCCTTGAATTAGTCAGAATAAGCTTGACTGTGTCACAGCAATAAAAATCCCAGCTCAGTGCTTAAAGTCACAAATTTCTCACTCATGCCAGAAATACATGTCTATAATGGGTCATCTGTGCCTTTACTCTACATTTTCCTTGCTCCAAACATAGAATGACAGAACAGTCTCTATTCTGAGCATTTCAGGTTTTGTGGTGTAGGGAAAGAGACAAGGAGAACCACAAACTGCAAGGGCCATGTGTCACTTCTGTCCACATTTCATTGGTTGAAGCAAGTCACTTGGGCATTTCTGAATTCTACACTGTGGGGATGTAAATATTTTTTCCCTAGAGAGAATTACTGCAGGAAGAAAAATTGGAATATTTGTTTAAGAGCAATGTAATTTCTAATACTGCCCTTTGGGGGCATATCTCTTAGAATAAGAAGATGCTCTTTTCGATACTTAAGCCATCCTTTGGAATCCATATGCCCCACAAGAGGAGCATGCCTCCTCACCAACATGTGAAGAATCATGGTGTTATTGGGCTACTGTTCTTAATAGGAATGCCATTTATATTTGTTGGTCTTCAGCAGGAAAAATACTGAATGCCATTATAGATATATTATTTTAAATCACTTTTTAATCAGACCATGTCAAACCATGCCTTTACAATTAAATTTTCTGCTTGAACATGATATATGTCATATGTACTCATATCCCAATGTCCAAAGCAAGTCATGTAACCAAGCCCAATCCTATAGGGGTAGAGATATATAATTCTTTTACCGTGAAAGATGAAGTGAGTGACAATAATATAATCTATCATATTATCTTTAGCCAATATTTTTCTTGTAAAATATTATTCAGTTATCAATGAAAGACTAAGCATTCTAGTTCTAGTTCTATCTGAAGATGGCAGTAGATAATCGATAACCTCTAAGATAGCTTTCAGTGCCACAATTCCATAGATTTTGTGTGTGTGTGTGTATAATTTACAATTCCATATTAATTTTGCAATGAATATAAAATTACATTATGCTAAGCAGAAGCCATTGTCACTGATTCCTTTGATGTGATGATGCCTATTTTAATTAATCTTTTGACAGTCAACTTAAATAGAGAGTACCATCACCCAGAATTGTTATCTCTATCTTCTAATGCTATCATTTATTCCCTCATTAAATGATGACTTAGTGATATCTAGACTCTTGTGATCTGAGATATATCCTTGAGGAAGAGATAAGTCCTGCTATATTTCTGAGTTCCATTCCTTTATTCCAAAATGTCAGTCCCTCTACAACTTTAAAGGAACCCTAAGTTCTGTTTCCCCACCAAATAATGGCAATATAGCATTTACCTCTTAGGGAAGAAAATGAAACAAGGCCATGTTCTGAGTGGAGTGATGTCCTTGTGTGTACTACAGAATTAAATATAATATTCTGGGTAGTAATTGGTGTTTGTGGGAAAATGCTTGAGTGTTTTCTCTAGACAACTGCCTCTGTCCTTTTAACTCAGTGATAGACAAAGCAGACAGGGCACAGATGTGAGGGATGTAGGAAAGCTGACTTAATTTTATTGACAGTTTCTGGGTGAATCTTTTGGTGTAGCAAGGACTTCTTGAGTCTGCCTACAAAGCTATAAAAACATGAGGGCATCATTTTCCTTAAGACATCTCCAGAAGGCAAACTTGAGAAACTCTATAACTTCTCAGTGTATAGCACAGTGTATTTAGACAAGGGGAGAGAGAGAGGAAAAAAAAAAAAAAGAGAGAGAGGGAGAGAAGAGATAGATATTGGGTCCATATTCTTGAAAAGTTGAGGTCCTTTATTTGTTCAGATTTTAGTACAGATTTATCTACTAGTTACTGAAAATTTTCCATGAGCCACATCTTGAGATGTCAGAACAAATAGCCCAGGAAAGAGAGAAGATATATGGCTTCCTACTGCTACAAAGTGGATCAGAAGAGCTGCATATAACCCAACCTACAAGGCCAAGGGCCAGGGACCAGGGCCTCCTTCTCTCCAAATCAAAGCCTAGAGCAACAGCTGCTGCAACCACTCATTCTGACCACCAGCTTTTTACTTTGCAAAAGGTCCAGTGGAAAGACGAGCAGAAGTGGGAGGCTGTAAAGGAACTGTGCTTTCTCTGACACCTTTAAATAGAAAGACTCTGTGAAGGAAATAAGTTTATAAAATTCTTAAAGTTTAGAAATTTTGGCATGTAGGATTCTGCCTTGAACTTTTGATGTAAGCCCTCTGTTCTGCCTCTTTTCATTATAAATTCTTCTCTCTTTCTCACACTTTCATTTTCTTCTTGCTGAACTCCCTAACTTGGGGTTCCCACGACTGGCCCTCGAGGCCCTTAAATCTTAGAATTTTAGTTTCTCCACGAGAAAGTCCAAAATGAAATAATTTTCTTCAAGAGAGTTTGGAAAGCAGGGGCAGAAGATGAATGACACTTGCATTTCTCTGCTTCGCTTTGAAGGAATCCTTCAGATTTTATATATTTTAGGGATGGAACATGGTTATAACAATTGTCATTCCAGAAAGCAGAGCTCTGTTTCAACCCCATGGACAAATGTGTCATGAATGAAGTGCTCAGGCAATGTGACATAGAGGAAAACAGCATCTAATAACAGGACTGTGAAAATTTACACTTTAGGGAACCCACTGTGCCTTCTACACCTGAGATAAACCTGCCACAACTGTCAGGAGAGAGGAGCAGCCTGCTGCTGGTGACTGTCCTTCTCCTCTGCCACACCTTTAAAACCTGGTCTAATGCACTTTTTAGGAAACCTTGCTTATGTGATGCCATTTCATTATGATCAGAAATCCATCATACATTTCTGTTGTGTGGTCTTGCTCTCTTTACAATGTGACCAGTTGTGATCTACTTATGTATTGCTTTGAAAACGTTTCTAGTCATTTTCCCCCTGCCTATGTGCTGTGGACAACCAGCGGTTTTGTGCCTTTTTACTGATAAGAACAATGCTCTCTATTTTTTATTTCTCCTGGTGTCTAGAGCAGCATTGCAAAGTTGGTGACTGAGTAACACTCAATGTCATCAAAAATGTGTGCTTTTGTCAAAGGGGCCTTTGTCTGCATGATCTCATCATGCGTTTATCTGTTGTCAAGATTGTCTGAATGTTACAGCCTATTTCAAGAGGACGCATTGGCTGCTCTTTCTGTATTAGAACCAAACAAGGAAGCAAGGAAGTAGGGAGAATGTAGGGAGAAGGGAGAGGGAGAGAAATAATGTGTTTTATGTTTACACCACTTTTTACAATGCCATTGGCACACATCTCTGAAACTTTCTTCTTTCTCTTTTTATCCTGATATAATAAGGTAGTTAAAGGATTGGCCTCTTGATTTTAATTCAGGCTCTCACACTCATTAACTGTAGCATTATACGAGATCCTTAACATTTCAGTGCCTTGGTTTCTCTCATTTCAAATCTGGGAATGAAAATAGCACCTACTTAATTTTGATATCATGAGAAATGAAAGGGAATATATGTAAGACTCTATACTTGGTATATAATAAATAAGCAACACTTGGCATATAATAAATGCTCAATAGTAGTTAATATCTTTATTATGAATTGGTTAAGAATCAGGAAATAAGTGCTGATCAAGGTGGCAATCATAGATTATTCCAACTGATGGGGAAAACAGGAATCTTGTGGGATAAGAGTGAAATAATCACTGAACATGTTCCTGACAATCATTCCTGACTTGTCAATGAGATGAGAAGTTTAGTCTTAAAATTATTAGTGTCTGGTCATCTTTCAACATACAAGCAACAATGACAATGAAAATTGTTTCCCAGCGTACCATTTACCAAAGGAAGATCTTGACACTTACTGTGCTGTGTTACTGATCCATTTTCTCACCATCAATTGGTATTTATTAAAGCAGGGTTGCTATCAGATGAAGGATTTATCTCTAGCTTATTATATAATTGAAGGAAATTAAGTTTGCACCTGGGAAGAACAGAGAATAATTTAAGAAGGCATAGCATTGTTCACAGACAATACCAAAGGGACAAGATGTGCTGAGTTGTTTGCTTGAGGTAGAACAATCAGCACAGAGAGGAGGTGTACTGCTGTGGTAAAAAATGAATATTTACTATGGAAAAGACTGAAGATTAATAGAGGATATGGTAAAACATACTGGATCATACTATTTATTAATTTACTAATATTTCTTAAATACAAGGTGTAAAAACATTAAGAGAATATCACCATCCTTTGCATTTTTATCTTATGTATGAATCAGCAAGAATTTACTAGCTAATTCTTAAATTATATACTTAGCTAGTTTATTTTAACTTTTTCATTTTTTCTTTTTTTTTTAATATAAATACTTAAGGCTGTACATTTTCCTCAAATTATCACTTTTGGTTTAACCTACAATATTCCATATGTTAAATTTTGATTAATGAGCAATAGTAAGCATTGTTAAAATTTTCACCTTGATTTTTTTTCCTTTTCTCCATAAGTTATTTAATTTTAATTTCCTATACATAAGGGAAGTGTTCAATCTATCTTTCTGTTACTGACTTCAAACTCAATTGCATGGAGAAACAGAATGGGATCTATATAATCTTTCACTCTTCAAAAAATTTTAAGACTTACTATTTCAGTTACTTACTTAATTTAGTAGGTCAGAATTTTGGGCTGATCTGAGTGACTTTTTTGTTCCATGTGGCTTCATTGGATAAGATGGGCTGGAAGGTTCAAGATAGTCTCATTCACATGTTTGGTGCTTTGGCATGGATGACTGGAAAATAGGGTTCAACTAGGATGATAGTCTAGAGGGCCAATATGTGACCTCCCCCTACTTATAAGTCCCCAGTTTCAATAGTTTAGTGAAGAACAGCAGAGTGTGGAGATGGTGTGCCACCAAAGACCATCAAAAGAGCTAATTTGAGAATGATGAACAGGATCTGGGTTTGTATGCTCTGAGGAACAGATAGCTATTTAAAACAAATGTACAAAAAACAGGTTTCTTTGATAGTATATGGATGGTAAGTAAGAGCTTCCACAGATAGAGGCTAAAATTTCCAGTCAGTAGATAAATATGTATACTGTTTGGTTAAGTATCAATTGGATTTATATTTGTTAACTTTTTCTTTTTGACTCTAACAAAGTTAGGCCTGTACCTGTTTGATTTGCATCCTAAATTTAAAGGACACTTTTAAAAAATGCAATTATTATTATACAACCTGGATTTGGTGAAAAAACTATGTGCAGAAAATAATGCAATTACCCCAGATTCAAGCAACTGGTCAATTTCCAGGTGTGTTGAAAAATTAATATAAAAGATCCTTCTACAGCAAGTCTCATTCCATTGAAACAAAAACATTAACAATAAAAATTTGTATAATGAGATATATTAGAAAGCTCCAACTGCTATGACACTTACTTCAAGAAATAATTTATACAATTCAGTTCTAATACAGAAAAGGCTTGGCTGTTCCTTGAAAATTTTATTTCTTCATTAGCCAAGTATTTTTTGAATGCTCATGTGCCAGCCGCTGTTACAGGAATTGGGAATATAGCTTTGTGCAGATCAGACAAAATTTCCTCTTTCAGACCTTACATTGTAATAGCAGGAGACAGGTAATAAACAAATAAATATATACTATATCAGATAGTAATGAGAGCTGTAGAGGAAAATGTAGCAGAATAATGAGAATGAGGACTTTTGGGAAGTGTGTGAATGTGTATGCATGTGTGCGTGTATGTGTGCGTGTATGTGTGTGTGCACCTGCACATGCATGTTTACCTTTTCAGTAAGTTTGTCTGCTAAAGCCTCTCTGATAAGGTGACATTGGATCAGAGACCTAATTCTGAGTAAAGAGAACCTTGCAGGTATCGGGAGAAAGAATTTTCCAGGTTGGGGAATCAGTATGTATTCTGTAAGGTCCAAGTGTGCTGGATGCATTCAAGGAACAGCTGGAGTACAGAGTAGGGTGTGAGTTTATTTCCTATGAGAGAGATAGTAGGGGGCCATTTTTTCCATGGTACTAATGTGATTTCTTGTAAAAATTCTAAGCAGTAGCAGCAATTACACTCTCTAAAGATTAAAGACTTATATTATGCAGGTTGTGATTATTTTCTGATTATTGATTGATCACTGCCTAGTGTGTAGCAAACTAACAGTTTTAAGACTTAGCCCCAATTCATAATGTTCACAATGTAATTCTAGAGACAACTTTTTTGGTCTACTCATTTTCCCTTTGAAACACATCACTTTTCTAAAATGATCCCATTTAGATTATGTGGCTTTTCTTAGGCTGACCAACATCACCACCACCTCCCTAGTCATCAGTCTTGACAGGTGGGTGTTTTTATGGCTCAAGGTGTTCCTTCCCTCTATCTCTTTTATAACATCTCTTGATTTTAAGGAAAACTTCTGGATGCTCTTTCAGTTCTCCATGGTTTGCAGAAAACTTGAGGATCTACTTCAATTTTATTTGTCTAAATGTTTCCTTCTGTCACTCAGGGAACCAGATAGAACAGTCCCCTGTGGGTTCTATTATGTACAACTTCTCTTGGGTCCAATGCCCACCCCCAAAAAAACTCAACATTAGGGCCTATGGAGCAGGGGCATCTTTCCAGCAATTAATTTCTCTTCATTCAGATCCCCTAGACCTGGTCAAACTCTGAGAATAAGTTAGTATGAAATGTCACCCAGTCTTTTAAAAATTTATTTTTTAATTGAGACCTTATTTCTTTATAGCAGTTTAAGTTTCAAAGCAAAATTGAGGGGAAGGTACAGAGATTTCCCATATACCCCACACATGCATAGCCTCCCCTATTTAATGTCCTCCACCGGAGCGGTACATTTGTTATAACTGATGAACCTACATGAATACAATTGTCTTTTTAAATTCCTTATTTAAATATTAAACTTTATACCCCCTTTTCTTCAGAAATTTGCATTTGACACCCAAAATCAAAGTTTTGGAATGCAAGCCTTATTCTTTCTCCAAAAGCTTTTAAGATAAAAAGTTTATGGCTTTCTAAGTTATTGTTTCTTTTATGGACATCACAACTCTACTTAGAAACTCTAAAGCCAACAAATTCTCTTTCTGTGCTCTGATTGGGCTATGCAGGCCCTTTCTGGAGGTGATGGGTTTGGAATGCTTTGATCTCAAGATCAAGTTTTAACTGGCAACAAGGAATTTGTCTGTTAGCATATTTGAATCGTATTCCACCGTATGATAAAGTAAGTGAATAGCTGAGTTACATGTGTGATGTGCTTGAGAACTGTTTTCATAAATGACACACGGATGCAATTTAGTGAACATGTCCACTCAGACGTCTGTCCCTGGCACTTCGGGATCCAAAGTTCAACATGATTATTATATTTCTTCTCTGCAAATGTTATTGTGAAAGAAAAATAAGGATGCCTATGAAATGCTGCCAGAGGACAGAGTATCTGCATTGACTGCCTGAAATTCTATAAGAATATTTATCTTGTCCTATTTATTTATTTATTTATTTATTTATTTATTTATATCAGTATTGGTTCATAAACATTTATTTTATATTTTGGCTTATAATAGAATACTAATTAATTTGTTTTGTTGATCAGAATGGTCCACATTTGTTCACTGGAAGATTTTCAGCTGGCTGCTGTATTCCTTTGATATGTTGTTCTACTATTGTGTGTGTGCATGTGTGTGTGTGTGTATACTTTCTTACTCTTACACAAGGCTCATCTTATCTACTCCCTGCTTTAGTCCTAGCATCAGCTCTTTCTCCCAGAATCCTGGTTCATTTATTGGAGAATGGTATTAGAGACCAAAACCAAGGTTAGGTGTGCTCATTGCTATTGAGGTGTCCTTTCTTTTAGACATTCCCAGATAACAGAGTAAAAAAATACATATTTATATTTATTCATATATATAATATATATATATAAACATATCTATAAATATTTCTGCAGATAATGACCTGTATGTATATTAAGCCAAATCTGACTTCATACTGATTGCTTCATCTCTACTCTATGACCACATGGTTTATTCTAGCCTGCCACTCTTCTTATCTCCTACTCCAACAATGAGAAACCTCACTTAATTATTCCATTCTAGTTTACATATATAATAGAATGAGAATTGTTAACCCATAATTCCCATTGGAAAGAGCATTGTCAACTGATTACAGTGCTTATCTGTCATTTCTTTTGCCTTTAGTCTTACAGACTCCACTCCTTTCTAAAGTTACTTAGATCACCAAGCTTTTCCTCCCACCCTCTTCGGTGAGGTTATTTCATATATTTGTATTAGAGTTAGATTTCCTTGTCACAGTCTGCATTCCTTCTGAGATTCCTTGATCTCCTAAATGAATGTTTAAAAATATTTGCATACATTAAGGTTCACATTTTGTGTAAAGTTCTCTGGGTTTTGACAGATGCATTATGTTTTGTATCCATTATTATGGGTGAATAATTGTATTGTCCTCTCTCCTTGATGCTTTACCTATTCCTTTCAGAAACTGGTTATTTTGTCCATAGCTACTTTATTTTATTTCCTCTCTATTTCCTCTCTGTTCCCATGTGTTTTTAAAAGCATGTACCTTTAAATCCTTTCCAGAGATTCCTCTCTTCTCTTCTGTACTCTCTGCCCTAAATCAATTTATGCATAACTCATCTTCTTGTTGATTAACAGGATGTAGAGAGCTTCTAACACTCCTTCACTGTGGTTTCAAAATGGACTTAGAAAGAAAAACACATGATACTTGTCAGCATTTTTTATTTAGCACCTCAGAGCACTTTACCAATTAAACAAACCCCAAAGCTAAGTGGCTGAGATTTTTATAGGTAGTTATGAGTCAGGGGACCATTCCTGAGGTCACAGAAAACTGCCCAATTCATAATCATGGAAAGAGCATTTTATTTCCTTGTGCCATCTTCTCAAGCAAAGTTGCCTCCTTGATAATGAATGAAGAAAAATAAATTTTATACCCCATCTCCCTCCTTTCTTTCACCTGGGAATCAGGTACATTTAAGAAGCAAGACTCTTGAATAGCACCCAATACAGTTGGGAGCCTTTCACAGGCACAGTTTTAATCCAATCTTGCTTCTGGTATTTAGGAAACCAGACATACAATCTCTGTCTCTGTAGGGGACCTAAGCTCTCTCAAGATTTCTTGCCAGTGCCGTCTGCCTATTTTTGCCCAAAGACACAATAACTATTTTAGGTAACTTCATACTGTGAAAGGCTTGTGTTATGTAAATGAAATGAAGACATTTTAGGCCGAATTAATGGATGATTTTGAAGGCAAGACAATTTGGGGGAGAACATCTAAGCAATTTGGGTAGAATTTAAAGCTTCCTTTACAGTATTGACTTTAGCACTCACTTGAGAAGCTATTTTTTCTCAACTTATCGTCTTGTTCTTTTTTGTAATCAGTCTAATACTTAGTCACTTACACAGTGCTGATTATCTGAGCAAACTATGGTTTTGATGATTTGAAACTTTCAATGACAGAGAATTAGTCTGGATAAATTATGACAAGTAATTTTAAAGGTACTTTCTAATATATAGAAGGTATAACTATGAGATATGTTTTGCATAATAAAATGTACAATGAATATTTTATTAATTTATAAAAGATGTTTTAATATCATTAGACTTCTCATGGAAAGGTAAAGATCATGAAACTTTTATATTCTAGAAAAAAACTTTCTTGAAAGTATTGTCCCTACACAGCTACATATAGAGGTATTAACATTATGTACACAAAGCAGTCTTTTTAAAAAATATCAAATAAAAATTCCCTATGTCAAAAAACTGATAGGATCCAATTTTCTAACCACCTACCTCTGAAGATTTTCTAACTATCACTGGCACCAGGATTTTATCCGGACCAAGCTCAACAGCTCAGTGTCAACTTTGACTTATACTCACCTCTTCTCTCCTATCATATGCCATATTCTGTAGATTTTACCTCATTGTTTTTTGAATCTCACTTCTATTATTACTGCCCCCCCTCAGCTATGTCTCCCCACAGTTTTTATTTGTACCGTGTAACAACGAAGCCTGCCCTCCTGATTCCTTTTCTCCCTGCCCTAGTGTATCTTACGTAATGCTTACTAACTGGTCCATATAAAGCATTGTTCAATTATAATTTTTGCGCACTCTGTTGATAGTTTTTATCATTACTGCCAAATTAAATATATATTCTTCATTGTAGTGCTCAAGACTTTTTTAACTTTGGACCCCGAGAACTTTTTTTAGCTCAAAGAAAACAGAACTATTTACTGTTCACTGACCTTGCCCCTCCCCATACTCTACCCTGACTTTCTTACCCCTCTCCACTCTAATGTTAACTAGAATGTGTTTGGTAGCAACAAGTCCATGAGAAACTCTAAAAAAGTGAAGGGGGTTGTGTTCAGGAAGGGTGCATACTGTGTGTACTTCTTGGAAGACACTTTACATATAAAAGATTACAATGGCCTCAAATAAAAAAGCAAAAAACAAAAAACTTACTTCATTTTGACCAGATTTTCTAAAACTTACTGGACCATCGAATACTTTTCAGTGCAAGCAGTTCCTTAAGATGTCATATTCTTTTGTTCAATATGTTCCTTCTGCTTGGCATGAACTTGTTGTCCCTGCTTCTTTATGCAACTGGCAAAATTGTCTCTCTCAAAGCTTGTCTCAAATGTCCCCTCTTCCACAAACCTGTTCTTGAATCACAATCAAACATAGGCCAACTTATTTAACCTTTGTAGCCCTTTTTTTGGTAAGTTTCTTATGGTCTGTCCCATTTTTGTTCAGTTATTGGCATTATTGATTTTAACCATCTGACTGAACTGTAAACTCCCTGAAGATAAAGACCTTGTCTTATTTGTCTCACTATCATTTCCAGGGTCTAAGACTATTTCTTGTACAAGATAAGAATTCAATAAATATTTATTGTATTGAGCTTTATAATAATAGCAGCACACCTTTCTATAACTTTTGAAACACATTATCTGATTTGGTCTTTATCGCTCTGCAAGCTGGGCAAGGATTATCACCCTTACATTTGAGGACAGAAACCAATATAATTTCTTGTCTCTGTGTTAAAAAATACTGGATACAGGCATACATTACTTTCCCAATTTTGAAAACAAGTGAAACATAATTTAGTTGCCTATTCCAGAATATATTCAATCTAAGAAGATGAAACTGTGAACCAACAAAAACAGTATTTTTTTTTCATCAAGACTATCAGTTTGTTTGTCAAGAATCCCTTCATAACATTCACCTCAATGGGCCAAACAATCCGAAACTATTATGTCATAAATTCTGCCCCATTTCAGTCTTTGAAAGACCTGCTCTACCCCTCCTCCCCCCAGGCCTTAAAACCCTACAAATGTTCTCTCCTCTCTAACTTTTCAAATCTGGGACATGATCAAGATTTTGTTATGGGCTCCGCTACTGCAGGTAAGTCTAATAAAGCTAGCTTTGCTTTATCAATTGGTTTTATTGCTTGTCTGCTGGAAGAACAGTGGTTATACTTATAAATGAAAAACTTGATGCATAAAGGATGAAGAATTTACCCAAATTGTATAGCTAGGAAATGGCAGATCTAAGATTAAAATAGTCAAGCCTCTAAAATCTTTATCTGCAAAGACTTCTATATCTTTCTTTTGAATTATGTCATTTCTCTAGAACAGTTATACACCTCAGGTAACTACAAAAAGCAGTATAAAATTAATTTTCCACAGTTTCTCCTTCAAATAAGTATGTTTAATTAATTAATTAAAACAAACAATATTTCTTGAGTCCCTACTTCATATCAGGCATTGGGGTTATATCCACAACAAAACAAAAGAAAGTTTCTGCTATCAAAGATGTCGCATTCTAGTTAGGTTGGGATGGTAATCAAAGACAGTAAACAGAAATTAATGACAGTTGAAGTGGAAAAATGGCAGAAGGATTGCAATTGTATATGGGTTGTCAGAGAAAGTCCATCTGAGGGGTTGGTGACATGAGATATCTCAAGAAAGTGGGTGAGAGCGCTTGTCAGATATCTATGGGAAAACCCTTCTCTGTGCTCACTGGACAAAGCCTAAACTTAAGAGACTAGGACATTTATGTTTGAGCAATCATTTTGTTGAATAAAATATTTGTGGATTGAATTAGTACTATAAGTGGTTTAAGACTGTGTCCATGGTATTTGCCACTTTATATTATGGAGCTGCTGTGATTATAAACAATGCCCCCTGCTTGCTCTTGCATATATGTAAGTCATGTTTAATTCCTGATAGGTGACGGTGACCCTTCCTCTGATCAATTTTACTTTCATATCCTCATGTAAATTTCTCATGTGATAAGTGCTTATACATCTCTTCCTCTTGAAATTACAGTGAAAAACATTTTTAAATGGTCTCTGTAGGAATTCTGATATAAAGAAATTAAACATTTGATTGTGTAGCCCTCACATTTCATTTTGGTCTAAAATGGTTTTACTGTTGGTGATAACTCATTACCCATTTACTGGGACTATTGGTCTTTCTCTGTTGTGTCTATGCCAAACCAATTTGAGATATGACTCTGGGGAAGTGTGCTTGCTCAGGACATCTAAACTTTCCTGCCATAGAGTTGTTTTGAGGTCTGGTTGGGGTATTAGGAAGAGCTGGCAAACCCACTGTCTTCACACTATGTCATAGTCTCCAATGTCAGCTTCATCAAATGACAAAAGTGAAAAATGGCAAAAAAAAAAAAAAGTGAAGAAAGAGGAATCTAATGACATATAACTAAATACAACGTGAAGACCTTTGAACAAACCAACTATAAAAATCATGTATAAGACAATGAGAGAATTTGAACACTGACTGAATTTTTAATGATATTGTATTAGTTATCTATAGCCATGTAACAAATTGCTCTAGAATTTCATGGCTTAAAATAATAAACATTTATTATCTCACAGTTTCTGTGGGTAGGAATCTGGGCATGACTTATCTGGGTGCCTCTGCCCCAGGGTCTCTCATAAGGCTATAATCAAGGCGTTCTCTGGGGCTTCAGTTATCTCAAGGCTGTTGGCTGGCCTCAGCGCCAATCTTGCTGATGGCCAGAGTCATTAGTTCCTTGCTTCCCAGTCATCTCCAGAGGACTACTTACTACAGGGTAGCTTGCTTCCTACAGATGAGGGCTCAGAAAGAGATAGACAAAGTGAGATAGAGAGGGTGGGGGGTGGAGAGGGAGAGAGAGATGGTAGGGGTGAGAGATTTGCAAGATAAAATCTGCAGCGTCATTGTAACCTAACCTCAGAGTGATACCCTATCACTTGTGCCAGATTCTATTCATTAATAGGTTTAGCTCACACTTAAGGTGAGGGGTTACAACAAAAGCTTGGTTATGAGGGCATAAGGGTCATTGAGGGTCATCTTAGAAAGGTCCCTACCACAGATATTAAGGAATTATTGTTAATTTTTTCTTTAGGTACGATAATGGTATCATGATAATGTTAAAAATATTCCTTATGTTTTATTGATATATTCTTAAATATTTATTGATGCAATAATATTATGTCTGGGATTTGCTTAAGAATAATCCAGTAGTGTTTGGGGAACTGGATGGGGGTATATAGATGAAATAAATGGACCCAAGAATTGATGATTGTTGAAGTTGGATGATGGCGTGTGGAGGTTCATTGTATTAGTCCATTTAATTTTGTGCTTGCTTAAATTTTTATTTAAGGATTTTTTTTAAGTAAATATATTTTGGTGTCCATTTACCCAATTCCTATATTTATTACATGATAAGCTTTATCTGGGCCAAAAAAATTTATTTACTGTGTCCCCTAAACCCAAATATTCATGTGAAATCGCTTTATAACTCTGTCAGTGCTGGGTCCAGAAATTTCTGATATTCCAACCAATTTACTTTGGAATATAATGTTTTAATGAAAGTTTTACAGCTAACTGTCTAGGATCTTGGGATGACTACCCTATTTTAAAAGCCCCCTGAGGTTGCATACTCAGTGTGATGTAATCTGAGAAGAAAATTCACCAAATGATGGTATAATACTCCCCAGGCCCACTCCAACATAATTATAGAGCTCTGGTCTATTAATTGTAAACACTAGCACTAAAATGTGTCTGTATCCTTTCATCTAAAGAAGTTGGCGATAACATTTAACGAATGCTTATTTTAAAAGCATTTACATGGTTGGAGGAGAAACAGACCCATATATTTTTATTCTTCAATTTACTTTATTTAGTAGATAGTGAGGATGTGGTGCTTTATTCCCCTTGTTTTCCACTAGAGTATATAAGGTGACCTTTCTCATAGCCCAGAGGCACTAATACCAGAAATATTATATTAATAAATGAAAGTAGGTATAAGGCACATAAAATATGAGACATGGTAGCTGCTCTCAAGGTATATTAAAATTTGGTCAAGAAGATAATATTCATAAAAAAGATAAAGGGCAGAATAAAGTCGAATAGAATTGCCAGGTGGGGGATAGAGATGGCAAGTGACACAGCATTTGGGGAGAAGGAAGATGTGACTTTGAGTTGGATTGTAGAGGGAAGGTCTCATTGAGGATGCAGGACTTGTGAGAGATCCAGAAATCTGAAGAAAATAGGAAAAGGCTAAATGTCTCCTCTACTTCCCACTCTGCCATTTCACTCTCTCTCTCTCTGTGTGTGTAGAAGAATTTTTCTTAAGACAGCTGAAAATAGCTGTTTTAACTGAAAATAGAAAATGCGTCTATGTGATTGTCCTGTTTTTTATCTGAACCCTCCACAAGGGAGTTACACTTTTCCTCTGAGTCACTCTCTTACATGACATTTCCAGTGTAACTAGACACATGAACTCACTGCATACTTGCTTCTGCCACTTTGAACAGACCTGTTTGTTGAGGGAACACCGGTCACCTTTTGCATCACAATTTTGGAATTTGCATTGCCTTTACAATATTCCTCCAGTTTTCTCTGGAGACTTTCCTCACCTCTCAGCGAATGGGCGAATCTCTTCTCAGCCTTCCACTGAACTCCTTGTCTCTATCAAGCATGTATTTGGCAGCATGTTCAGTGTTCTGAGTTTGTGTCCATTTTCTGTATGTTTGATATCTCTTTGGTCATGGGCGAGCTCATTAGAAGATGGGTCCCTGTCTCTTACTTTTTGTATCCCCAAAAGACCTTGCAAATACTTGGTCCTTGGTTCTTGTATGTTGAAGGAATCATGACATGAAATGATTTGTAAAGCTTTGAGATTCATTGGCTGGGCTTTATTCCACTGCCGAGTGTGTTCATGGGGAGCCAGCTCAGTGGTGTGTATTGAACTGTTTGGTATGGGCTCTGGGCAGTTTCTTAGGGAGAGTGTGTTAGTTGTTAACTCATTTACTTGAAGAGCTCTTCCCTGAGAAATCTCACAGGCTTTCGGGAGCAGTGTATGATTGAAACATTTTTAGGCATCTCTTTTCTGAGTACTTTGCAGGTACTTACTATCCTGTATCAGTCTAACTGCAGGGATGCTTTCTCTTGAGATGCATTTGAAAGATCAAACTGAGATGCATGGGTGAAAATGGTGAAATCCAGCAAGGCAGGGGTGATACTGAAGCATGTTATCAAATTGACCTTTAAGGGTTCTCTTAGAATCTGTGACAGGGGAAGCAATTAAGCTTATTTAGTAATAAGTTTAGTCTATGTGAATTGTTTGTTAATTCTTTTTTAAAAGATTAAAATTTGGATAATATATGCTTAGATAGCATTTCTACATCGACATTATATTATGCTTGATATTATTTCTGATCATTTTCTTATAAGAAGACATTAAAGCATGCTCAGTGGACAGCAAGAAAGTTGTCAGGCAGTTATTGAGACTGAGTTAAAAAAAGCCATACAAAACAAACAAAAGAGGCAAAAACAAATCATAACAACAAAGCAAACTCAACCAGAATATAGAAAGATACACAAAGTGAAAATAGCATAGGTCATTATGATTAAATATTAAAAAAATTACAATGTCCCAGAAGGAATTTTTATTAACAAAGCCAAGAAAAGTCACTGAGTGTCTGGTTATAAAGGAAGAGGTGGGCTTTCTATTTATTTCTACTAAAAGCCATTGCTTCTAAGATACTGAATCAATTTACTAACTAGAAGTTAAGACATCCTTTTACTTTTTCTTGTAATGCAGTTTGGCCATAGGTAAGAGGTGAAATAGCTCAACCATGTATGAATGGTCAGATGTAAGAAGTAGTGGAAACTGGAGGTGACCAAGAATACTTTTTGAGAATTTGAATTTTTATATGCTTATACTGGCAAAAAATGTGCTACTCTAGTAGCAATATTAGGTACCATTTATCCACTGCTTATTATGTGCCAGGCATTCTGCAAAATACTTTACATATACTGTTCTATTTAATTCCTATAATAACACTGCAAGAAAGATATTATCATATCTATCTTGCTAATGATGGGAATGAGCTTCAAAGATTAAATCATATGCTCATGATTGCACAGCCTGAAAATGATAGAATTGGTAGAACCCACTTCTGCCTGATCCTGATGTCTCTATTCCTAATTACTTTTAGAGCAGTTCAAATATTTAAGCAATTAATTAATCTCTGTAGAGTCAAATAATCATGTCCTAGAAGCAGGAAGCAAAGGACTGTTATAGATACTGAAAATTTGTCCACGGGCTCTGTGGATGAACTTTTCTAGAATATTCTAATAGCAATCAGGTTAGTAATAAGGGACACCTAAGAAAATCCACCTACTTGTTTATGGGCAAAATTCAATGTTAATATATAGCTGTACTTTAAGAAATAAATAGAAAAAAATAATATAAAATAAAAACAATGAGCTAAGCTGTTTAGAACAACAGAGGGGCTTTATTTTTTTCACTTAGTTCTTAGTTGGAAGAGGACTGGAAAATGGCCAACAAGTTTTCCCAGGGTTGGCAGAACCTCAAGGAGATCCCTATAGGCCAGGGCTCTAAAGCAACCCCATTGAGAAGACCCAAACTGGAGGCCCCTTGTCCCTCTTGACAATGAACCTCTTATGGGGTAATAACCCAGGGAAGCTGCACAGGCTGGTCAGGTGGTCACCCATCTTCTAAAAAAATTTTCACATCCTCACATGTCCAGGAAGCGACTCCCTGGAAATTCACACAGAAGAGCTTATACAGACAGGTACAGCAAGGCTTGACCCAGGTTCTCAAAGGCGGAGGCTTCTACGGCATCCAGGTTACCCCAGTCGCCACTGGATGGCATGTGAATGTCTTAGAAGATGGGGTGGCTGCCATGCATATTTTGAAGAGTCAGGAAACACTCTAATTCCACTTTCGCCTGCTTGCCAACCCTCCGGGCATGAGATTGAAATTAAAGCTTAGGGAGAAGGTATAGGAGGCCTTCAGGCTCTCAGGCAAGCACACGGGATGAGAGTTTCACTCCCAGGTGACTCTCAGGGTATTCTTATAAAGATCAACAAAGTCCACTTTGTTGCTAAATTCATTGGCTAAGTCTTGACTCTCATCTTACCTAACCATCAGCAGTACACTGAAATTTTTATTCAAATATCATTTTCCCTTTGAGCCTTTCCCTGACCACTCAATTGAGAGTCATTAGTCTCACCCTTGTTACTCCTCACCCCCCCCCCAATCTCTGCTTCTTTCCCCATAGCTGTTATGTCCATCTATGTATTTTACTTATTGATCTCTCTCCTCCCAACTGGAGCATGAGCTCCATGAGGCCTGCAATTCCTGTTTTGTTTATTATATTCCTACTGGCTAGAACAATGCCCAGCAGAGTAAGTAATCAGTACATGTTTGTCGAATGAATGAACAAAAATCATAATTTGTGGGCACCTAAACCAACATGATCATGGTGGAAAGCAATTTGAAAATGCAAATAAAGTTTTCTTCTTATTTGTTCATAATTCTTCACCCCAGTAAATTCACTTTTAGGAAGCTATCCTAAATTAATAATCAGTAACAAAAAGATGCATAACCTCAGTCCCATAAGTACTATCACTATAGGGTATGAGAACATGTCTGCTAGTCACATAAAAATGTTACCAATCTGAGATTTGACTACAAACTGATGTATATCCGTCATCTCTATAGATGTATGTATTGTTTTGTGTTGTGTTGTGCTTGTATGTGTCTCTGAGTGCGTGATAGGATTTTCAATTTTGGTGGAGGTGACGTAAGATGAAGAGCTTCATTCACAGCATATGGGAATGTAAATTAACACGGTTTTATGAAAGCAGTTTTGTCATCTGCAACAAAAGCCTTAAAAATATTCAAAGTGTTTAACTTAGAAACCGCACTTCTAAGCACCAATTATAAAAACAATACTCAAAAACACAGGCAACAATCTACATATCAAAATAGTTGTCATATACTTATTTATAATGGTATAAATTTGAAAGAAACTCCATTGTTTGTTCCAAAATTAAATGTTACATTTATTCAATGCAATATTAGATTTTCATTTAAAAATCTCATGTTTCCGTAGACTACCTGCATAAAGCTCTTCATAAATGAAAAAACAAATTCCTAAACAATGAGTCCAGTTTTATATTAATCTTTCCCCAGATGCTGGTAAGGAAGCTAAAGCCTCATCGGGGCGAGGCCCTCACTTCATGCTGCAAATAGCAGTGCCGGATGCGCTCCCCCAGCTCTGGCCCACGCCAGGCCCTCCATCTCCAAGCTGGTCTGCTTCTACTCGGTCCTTATAGTGCACCACTGCACTGAGATGCTGGTGAAAGAAGGTAAGACCCATGTCCTCATGAAGGCAGCTGATGTAAATGCTGAACCTTCCCGGCCAGGCTTGTTTACAAAGGCTCTGGCCAATGTCAACATCGGAGCCTCACCCGCAATGTGGGGGCTGGTGGACCTGCCCAGGCAGCGGGTGCTGCACCAGGAGGAGGCCCTGCCCTCGCCACTGGCTACCCCAGCAGAGAAGGGAGGATCTGAGGAGCCTAATAATGACATGGGCTTTGGTCTTTTTGACTAAAACTCTTTTGTGACACATTCAATAAAAAGCTGAGCTCTGAAAAAATATATATGCAGAGAAATGGAATAGAAATAAATTAATTAAAATGTTATCTGTAGACTTTGTCATGGGTACTTTTTCTCAATGTTTTATATATTAATTATTCCAAAATTTTCTTCAGGAGCATGTGTAATTTGCAAAATCAAAAACAAAACAATCCAAAATAAATGATAAACTTAGCACACTTTGAGGAAAATAAAAACCATGCCGTAAAACTTCATGGATTTTTAAGACAATTCTTGTAAAAATTCTCATTTTGCCATTGCTGAATGTTAAGTGGAATAAAAAAAAAATAGGATAGAAAAGTAAAAGTCAGGTTCTTGATTGAAAGTCTCAAGGTTTCCTTGCCTACCCTTTACATGTACATAACACTTTGCGGTCCGCTCTATGTCAGTCAGTTCTAACTGTCTTGTGAGGTTGGCAGGCCAAGTATTATTACATCCAGGTCTTATGTATGAGATAATTGAGACCCAGAGAGGTTAAGTGACTTGCCCAAGGTAACCCAGTTAGAAAGCAAGAAATAAAACCAAGATAAAAACTCACATCTTCTCTTCTAGAACTCACACACTCCCCCCGCCCCACACCATTGCTCTACACTATTGTGCTGAGAAATTAGAAAAGAGAAGACAGTGATTGTGTTCTCCTGAAAGCTATTTGAGTGCACTTCTATTAGTGCCGGGCAGCTTTGAAGTCATTGATTGCCCCTGCGAGATGATGAGATTATGCTACACAGAACTGGCCCGTCGTTACCATGTGATTTTCAATTAAGAAGAAAATCAAAAGTATCCCAGTGTCATGGTCATAACCTGAAGGGTTCAGACAAGCTACCAGCTGCATACAAATCAGGGAGGAAAAATCATTTATCTGTGCATGCAGACTGCAGTCTTCTGAAAGAAACGGCCTCTCGCACTTGCCGCGTAGCTATTTGGTTTTTCATGCCATGGATGTTGTCATTTGTGAATTAGGTCTTTAATTTGGCCTGGACTCTCAGGAAAACTTATTTCAGAATTTTCATTGAGCAATCACTACAATGATACAGAGTGTGAAAGCGTATTGTGAGAATGGAGCCACTGAGATGTGCAGCAGGAAGGCAGCTGTGGAGAGGACAGAAAGCTCTGGCCTTAAAGATCTGGGATCGATCCAGACAAGCCGACGGACCAGCTCTCTAACCTTCAGCAAGTCATGGCTCCTCAGCTTCCTAATTCACAAAGTAGGGCTATTAATCTCTATCTCACAGAGCAGTGAAGGTAAAAATGGAATGGCACACGCTAAAGGGTCTAGCTCTGTCACAGGTATACTTTTACTGAATACATTCTGTTTTGGTTTTTTTCAATGTAGTGATACAGAAACAGTTTTCTAGGCTAGTGTTGCCTGGGTACTTTAAGAGGCACCTGAAGCACCTCACTGTGAGAAAAGGGGGCTTCATGAAGGAAATGCGGGTGTTGCCAGGCCGTGCGCCCTTAGGAACTGGCCACTGAGGATGTGAAGGAGCCACATGACAAAATGCTGTAAAATGCCTGCTAATCAATACAGCAGCTGCCTGGGTGTTGTGGTTGATCATAATGCAAAGGGAATCATCTCAGGTATATTGTATAGAAGGTGAGATCATATCCACCTCATTTGGCCTTTTACATCTTAATCATCAAGCAAGCTGCAGCTGTCACAATGCAAAACTGTCTTGATGGTTAATTTTATTGACAATACTAGGTTCATCTGGTTAGTGCAAATAACACAAAGTAATATATAAACTGCGTACTTGAACTCAAGCAAGATCTGGATTGATATTTTTAAAGCATTTGCATCTTGCATCTCTCTTGGAGTACTTTTTTGACCTATTTAAGATGGCTTATTTTTAGTAATACTATGCTTACTGTAAGATACAGTTTTTATTCTCATTTTTTACCTCACAATTGGTTAGAAATTCTGGTGCCCAAATATAAAGACCTCAGTTTCGCCTCTTAAAATTCTTCACCAATTCACTATTTCACAAGCTCTTTATATTTATCTTGTTAGTAATGTCTCCAGTTCCCAAGAACTCTGCTTTTTATTTGTAAGTGATGCACTTGACATAATTTAGTTTTAGTGGCTCCCCGGGTGTCATGAATGAAATGATTAGACGAGCATAATGTCATGCTCAGCAATCGTTTTCCGAATTCCTCCCTTAGGACGTTTAGAAACTCTTAACCAAAAATCGAAGATGACAAGTGATTACCAATTTCTCAGGTTGGATTAGCTTTTAATATTAATGCTGATGTCATAGTGTATCAAGATGCTGCTTGTGCTTAAAGTGTGAAAGTGCAGAAATCTTTGCCGAGTGACTGAGCCAGTGATGTGCTGTGATGATTTGCTTATTTATCTTTCTTGTGAGCCCTGTGCTAGTGGATGCTTGGAACCATGTACCTTGTGTGTTCCTTTGCAGAGAATATGGTCTGTGTTCTAGGTTCCTTCACTCACTCATTCAGTAGATATTTCTTGGGTACCTACTATGTACAGGCACAGTTCCCTGCACCAGGGGGACAAAAGAATCAAAACCCTATAGCTTCATGGGAGCTTATATTCTAATGAGGGTGGCAGGAAATAAACAAGAAAAATAACTAGCCTTTTAGGACAGGTGTCCAAGTTAGTGTTGCCAAACCCAGTAAATGTGGCCACATAATGAAACTTGCCTCAAAAACTTATTTAATTGATGGTGATATATTTTAAAATCCACAAGTATAACAAATATTTTCATGTCAAAATTCTACCATTTCTAACATGTTGAAACATGTCTCTATCCTTGTTAGTACCCAGATGGCGTGGTTTAATTAATGGTCAATAAATGCAATATTTTGAGTATTTGTGCAGATAATCTTGGTTTTGGTCACTACCACTTTGTACGTAGTACATAATGAAACAGTTTTTGTTTCCCCCCCCATGGCTTCTAATTGACCTTGAATTTCTCTAGAGTTGTTTCAAAAATATTTGAACACTGGAAGCCTCATTAGAAGCATGTGACAATCTTAAAAGCTGAACACTTTCCAGGACAATTTGTATTTGAATGCTTATTTAGAGAACAAAATTAATAAAATTATCTTATGACTTTATTGTCACTGAATGAACTTCATTAAATGTCAATTTCACGACAGCAGCCCTACTCATTAGATAATAATCCTGGGGCAGTGTCATGCTTGGGTTCATAGTGAGCAATAGGAACATGATCCATATTCCAAGGTCTTGAGAAGATCAGTTTTAGGTGAGGCTAAGGAAGTGAAAATATCTCATTTATAACAAGGCCCAACCTTGCCTTGGCTCTCTTGGAATGTCTGCTTGGATATCAGAACAAATAGCACTATTAGGATATGATAAAAAGCCTCATTTGTTGCTTAAGTCTGGACATTGTCTAGATGAATAAAATAGGATGTGGACAGATATTCATTTCTCTGTTTTTGCAGTATCTGCCCTGGATGTCATAATGGCTGGGTGAACATTTCAGAAACAAATACTGGCATTGAGAAATACTGTGTCCCATAAGTCATTTGGGTTATTTATGGGAAGTGTGAGGACCTAAAAAAAAATTCCAGGTTTTGGTAAGAAGGAGGGAGGGTTAACAGATGGTAGGTAGACAACAAAACCAGCTGCACACTCCAAATTAAAATGTAAGCCATCACACATTTTGTTTGCATATGTTACTAATAGTTGCTTTGAAATACAATAAATTGACCTGCAGGGTCAGTGCAACAATGTGGTTGGCACCGTTTGGACTTGGTTGTATTCATTATGTTTGCTGGGGTTGTGAATGGAGCTCTGCTATTGTTGGATAAACACCAGTAGCTGAGTCTTTCCTTCAAAGCATATATACACCCCAACAAAAGAGCTCATGCAAGGATGTGTGCGGTGAAATAACATAGCAGCTGCGCTATTTGGGAGCCAGCGGAAAGGTAATCATCTAACTCAAAACTCAGGAAAAGCATGAAGCTTTTTAAAAATCATACATCTTTTATTTGTCCTTTATAGTTTAGAGCTTAAAAAAGTTTTGGGCCTTGGAAAAGTCTGCGGAGAATGCTTCGAACAATGGATTCTGACTTCCACGTATTAAAGTCATCTTGTATTCCCTTGATTACACTCACCAAGACCATTGTCCTGTTGCTATTCGTGGTGTAACAGTGAAATAATGGTTTAGCTGCTGTATGTGTTTCTAATTTAGAAGACTATGCACAAAGCCAAGTTATGGTGACTTGCTGTTTTGAGCGTTGCACATTTTCTGCTGTCCTGTTTCCCCTTCTCTTTTTGGGGCTCTAAGTTGGGATTCTGGCTGAGTTTGTGTTACTGAGAACAGCCTTTAATTATTTGTTCTTAATATGTCTTTCACACCTGGGGCAGTAATGAGTAGTTTGAGGTTACAGTGGTGCCACTGTGTAAATTATAGTCTCAGGGACGAGACCAAGGCTTGTAAAATTCTTGGGCCACAAAGAACCAATACTAATGAAGGTATCCTTTTTTGAAAAATTACTAAATTGTATCTAATAGACTATATTTTTTCCAGTTGTTGCTCCTAATGATGATCTTTGCATATTTTATAAGATTTGGAATGAGCCTTAAACGCAATTCCAGGGAAAGCCAGGTGAGCCACTGTGTGCGAAGCAGAGTGTGTCCAAAGCAGGGCATGGCTGACAGCCACCCCTGTGTGATTTCCTCTGGAAAGGGTGGCTTCCTGGTTGTACACACTGACATGCTGCAAGGCATAAAAATTATGATGTCTTCCCCCTCGGACCAACTTCTTACTTGTCACTTCTATAACTGTAACAATCTGTATTTATGTAGGATGTCTAGTTTTACTTCTTGCTTTGTAATCTGTCTCAAACATAGGGAGCTGTAAAACAAGGTTCCAGTGTATTCATTGGTAATTTTTATTTTCCATCTGTTGAAGCCATTTGAGAAAGCTGATGGTCTCTTACTAGCTCAAACTGAGAGCCCAGAAAATAATAGTTTATAACGTTCCCATGGTGCTTTTTATAGTCGTTTCTTTTCCTGGTACTCAATTTTTTTTTCCTTCTCTGGGTGACAGTTTTTACTCCAGCACAGAACTGTAGGTGTTTGGCTGTCTCTTTTTTGATTGAGTGCCACATGCTGCATTCTAATGCTACAACATGTGTGTACAATAAATTTTCTTGTAAACTGAGGGTTTCAAGGCTAAGACTCTGTCAAGCTTATATTTCCAGAGCTCTTGAAATATTTTCCACTTAGCAACCTCTTTGCATTACCTGCAAAGCTTTTAGGGGGCATATCAGTCAAAAGGGTGACTCTAACCAAAGAAAGAACAATTCAGAGTCTGATTTTTAGAATTAGAATCAGCTTCAGAGGTGATTCAATGGCTTTAACGATTTGCACTGGAAAAGTGTGAGAACGGCAAATATTTTGCTCTCATTTACATAGTGCATTAACCAGGGAGATAACTGCATATCAGATGTCCAAATTTTGTTTCTCTTGTAAAACTCAAAGTTATAGTTTCCATTTTGAGCTGAAGTTTATAGGAACGGAATATGAGCCATGGTTTAGTGATAACAAAATGACAACCAGGTGGGTGAGCATGGATGTACGCGTGTATATCCAAATCTGTCATTGGGTAATCATGTTTCACTGCCTGACAAAAATATCGGGGTGACGGCAGTGTTTTCACAGATGAGTGTATCTCTGTATCTGTGTTTCAGAGTCCCTTAGGTCATCTTCTACAATGGACGTTGGCCTGCCAGAATCCAGGAACACATACCACCAATCCTATCATTAGCGATCAGGGCAACATTAACTTACAGAGACTTCCGAGCTAACCCTATGTACTCTCTGCCCAGTGAAGAACTGTAAGTACCAAAAGATCAATAAGAAGTGTAATTAAAGAAAAGAGAACTGAAGATAGTTGGTAGGGGCCTCAGAAACCAAAAGTCATTGAAAAAATCAGGGTTAGATTTAGTGAGAAAGGAAGTGGACAGCAAGTCTAGCCCCCTTCTGTCTGCCTCCAGCCTCTGCTGTCATCATCTTCAGACAGTTGGATCTCCAGACATTTCCTAATTGCGAGCTCTTTCTTACCCTAATTCTTGCTCAAGTTCTGCCTGAGGCAAGTATTTCTCCCATCTTGGGAAGCCTAGAAATTAAAACTGACATATTACCAAGCTTGTTGTAGGTGATGTAGCTGCTCATTGGTGAGAGCAGGCTCAGATGCAGGTCATGTTCACTTAGATGCTGTGCACTGTACTTTTGCCTCACACAGAAGAAAGAACTTTATGAATGCCCACCTTAACTTCAGGATATATATATATATATATATATATATATATATATATATATATATATATATATATATGAAGAGAGAGAGAGAGAAATACAGCACTGTTGGACACTCTCAGCTAGGTTGACCAGGGTGATGGGGGTTCCACAAGGAGCATTGAGACCTGCCAATAAGCCTGAGATGCCTGACTGTGAATTAGACCTCAGACATGGTCCAGGGTTGTTCCCTGGACTTTTAGACTGCATATTGGTTTTTCTCTTGGCCCCCATCTGATAAAGAGATTCCTAGAATGCAAGTTTCCAATTCATATCCTCCTTAGGTATTTAGTATAAATAGCTTTGTGCCTTCATCCCAAATTACTATCCTGGAAACTTGTCAATGATAATATTCAATAAACATCTTTTGCATGACAGGTATGATTCTAGTTAATTTATATGCATTACTTCAGTTAATTGTCCCAATAATCTTTGAGTTTCCCCAAAGGAACTTTTCCAAAGGTCTCAGATCTAGTAAGTGACAGAATACAAAATTAAATTCAGGACTGTCTCTGTGAACTTTTTATTTAGACCACAATAATCTCTAGCTTTCTGAGGATATGAAGTCTGTTTTCATTTTAACCAATTTCTCTTCTGTTGGAGTAAAGTCTTTCTTGCTGATGAGCCTATATTGACATGGACAGACTTGAACCAACTATTTGCCTGGAATTTTGAGTACTAACTATTGCCTACCTATGTCTTGGGCTCCCAGGACCTCATCTTAGATTTTAAGTGTCTATTAATCTGTGCCATTCCATGCTTTGCCTTCGTTAATTATCATTGTTGGCCTTCAAATGGCTTCTCTTAAAAATCACATTTCCATATCTGTGCTCACACACAGGTGAGAGCCTACACATATGTCATTTGTATAATTTGATTTATTTAGCATTCCAACAAAAACCCCATGAGTGCACATGTAATATTGTTTATATTCTAATTTAGAAAAACATTTAGGGTATTCTTTTTTTTTTTTTTGGTATGGAAGTTACTCTCAAGAGATTGTAAGACAGAATTTTATTGTATTTTATCTTTTTTTAAAAGTAAGTCATGGGCATGTAATGTACAGCATAAGGAATATAGTCAGTAATACAATAATAACTGGTGACAGATGGTTACCAAACTTATTTTGGTGATCAGCTCACTACGTATATAAATGTCAAATCACTATATTGTACCCTGAAACTAATATAATATTGTATGTCAACTACACTTTAATAATAAGAAAAAAGAATTTTAGGTGAGACAGCGCATCTCCACCCTTCTAATTCTGACTCCAAAAGTCTTGGTCTTAATTTTCTATTTCTATTTTAACTAATAATAGATATTTACTTTACAATTGTCTCAATTTTTTTCATTTGTAAATAAAATTAAATGTGACTAAGAAAAATGACTGAACATCCAACTGTTCACATATACGCATCTTTCTTATTTGGGAGACACACATTACCTTGGTGAGATGGTCCAGTGCCCACAGTTGGCATTCCCTTGACTGTCTTGTCATACTGAAAGTAGAGTGCCATGATACTCTTGAAGTATCTCACATTCCTTATGTCTTTCTTTTTGGGGGAGAGAGCAGAGTTTCTCAAAGTGTGGTTCATAGACCACTAGTACACAGAGAGGTACCATGGGAAAAAATGCAGCATGGTCATATATGCAGTAATTCCTGTGTAATACATCCATATATATTAAGATATGAGATTTTTGATGGATTTTAATATAACAAAGGCTCTGAGGAGTCCTGGTGAAAGAAACATTTGTACTGTTTACTTATTTGACCACAAAATCCTTTCTTCCTATAACAAATATTAACATCCTGTGGAATTGGCATTGCACATGACATACTTTGTTAAATGCTATTCTAGAGACTTGATATTAATTGGAAAGAACTGGAAAGCTTACTTAGGCTCTGGGCTCTTCTAATTGGCTGTCACAGAGGAGGGAAAAGGGTTGTGGGAGACCGATTGAGATATATCCGTCAAATTACTCAGAGGAAAATATATTAAATATGAAACCTTCCATTATAATTTAAAGGATCAGAAAGACTATGTGGACCCCATTTAAGTAAAACAGAATGATACCTGGAAAACTAATCTTCATTGAAGTTTAAATTACTTCCAGAAAGTCTTGGTGTGATGCTTTTGTCCTGGGGTAATTAGGAGATTGCATGGAAACCTGCTCATTTGCAAGTAGAGTGCACCTACCAGTCAATAACCTCAGTCCATTCAAGCGAGGTCAGTCCTGTCTGACCTTAGTCTTCCACTTTGATGTTATTATGATTCTCTTAGGCTGTTGGCTATCAATTACACCAAAGGAGCAATGTCGCTCTAAGTCATACCCAAACACTCTGAAGTATTATAGACAGAAATAAATGTTAGTTTATAGAGACAAAATTGATGAACCATTAGGAAAGAAGGCTCATAACTACTGAATAATTTGATTTTCTCTTCCCTTTATTAATCTTAGATTTCCTCTGAATTAGCCTTGTGATGATTTTCAAGATAGTATTTGTTGCCTGTGTCCTAGTTTATTTAACAGTCAACATTTAATACATTTTATTGAACATCTAGTACTTACCTTGCAGAGAGATACAAATGTAATCAAGACACAATCTCTGCCCCGCTCTCTGGAAACAAGTGACAAATATATGTATCAGTAATCCCTATGTTAATGTTGTATTCATGTGCAAGGTGTGAGCCGCGCATAGCAGGGGTATTTAACTCTGTCTAGCATTTGGAATATTTAAAAACCTGATTGTAAAGGATGAGTAGGAATAATTCAGGTAAAAAGGGAAGAAAGGGACACTGTATGTAGGTCAAACAGGCGCTGAGGCATTGCTGTATGGAAAAGCAACGTGCTAAGGGATCAGCAAGTACCATTCTACTGCTGAGGCCTTGAGAATGCTGATGGGAGTGGAAGCAGACAAAGCTGGAGCCTGATTATGGAGGCCCTTGCCTGCTAAGTAAAGCAGTTTCCCCTTATCCTGTAGGCCCCTAGAATACTCCTTAACACTAAGCCAGTCTTGATCTTTGACACTCACTAACCTCACTAGAAATTATAATGTAAAAAGCTACTTTATGATTTGTCTCTGCCATCCTAAAATAAAATTGTCTTGTGATCTCTCTACTCCAAGCCTCTCACACCACGGAAGGACTGTAGCATAAGAGAGGTGATTTCTTTACTACTTTAATCAAACTTTCAAGTCTGTAATATTAACGTTGCTTTCTTTCTGTTATGGTGTATCTACTTGCCCTCTATTAAATTGATTTGTTAGCATAATTGAAGTGGCTGTTTTGATACACAAGTGATAAACAAATAAGAGGTGACAAAATACTTTCCACAGGATTTAGGGTCCTTTTCCCAAATGTCCTCAGTTTCACTTTCAGAATCTTATTAAACTTGGATGCTACACCATGCATGAAGGATAATATGCCTTGCTGTTAGTAAAATGAGTGCTGTTTCCGTGGTAATCACCTTAGATTGGCTCAGAACAGCGTACCCACTTCTGTGGCTGCATGGAGAGAACACTGTTGCTTAGTATGACAATGTCAATGGAATATGCCATTCTATTAATCTCCAGCCATGGGATACAGAATTTCCTACATAATGTGGTGATCAGCCATTTCCGTTATGATTTTATGGAAAAGGCCAACTGGCTAATGCTTTAATTATTGAGGAGATATTTTCTCAGTCATAGCATAGAATTCACTTAGGATGATGTCTGCATATCTCAAGGACAGCTGGACTATCTTGGAGGGCATTGGAATGTTTGCCTAGGATTTGGGGAGATAACCATTTTTTTCAAGATATAATTTTTTGTTATAAAAATATTTATTGAGGAAATGTAGAAAGCAGAAAAGTATGTTTAAATTATTCATAACTTCACTACTGAGGGACAACCATTATTAAACTGTTTAATATCATTTTCTATCCATATACATATTTACTTATGTATCAATATCCTTATCTTTATCTCTGGTCATGCCAAATAAAATAAGAACAATAACAGCTAACTTTTATTGAGCCCAACTTATGTCTAAAGTACTGCTCTAAAATATCTCCTGAGTTGTCTTGTAGATTCTTCCCAAAACTCTATTTGTTAGATATTATTAATTATTTACATTCTACATAACTGAAGCTCAGAAACCAAAGGAAGTGACTTACCCACAGCCACACAGCTGTAAGTGGTAGAGCCACATTCAAACACAAGCCTCACAACCCAAGCCATTAAAGAACATGCTATATTCCCATAAATATAAATAATATAAATATAAATACATATATACCTACACACATACACAACAGTAGGGCATTTAAAATATATATTTAAATCTGATGGCAATCTTACTCTTTAGTTTCATTTAGCTTTTCTATTTGATTCCTCATATTCAGTAGTAAAAAGTTGCATCTCCCTAGAAATTGTATTTATTGATTTAATGACATGAAAATCTGCTTGGCTTACACATCAGGCATAGAATTATATTGCCTAACCTGATATTTTTAATATGAAAATTTGTGCAAAGTAAGTTTCATTATGTACAACATTTTCATTATTATATAAACTTGAGGAAAAATTTTGAGTTCCTTTTAGGAGCATTTTATTAAAATCCTTTAAAAAGACTGGTTACATAATAGAACACTAATTTTAAACTCTAGATGTTAGTATAGGCATTTATTTTTATTTTTTATGCAACAGTTCTTAGTTTCATTTTTGTTTTGTTTTTTTAATTGAAGCATAATCTGAATTTTGAAAAATCTGAAGACCCCTATACCCACATGCCCATCAAACCATCAAACATAAACTTTCTATCATTCAAGAAGTTTCCTTTGTGCCCTTTCTCAGCCAATTTCCTGAACAACCCCCAGAAGCAACCACTGTCCTCATGTCAATTACTGTGGATTAGTTTTGCTTGTTCTAACATGGAATCACATTGTACGCATTCTTTTGTGTATGGAACAGGTTTTTGTTATATTAAGGGATCAGTAACTATTATAACAAGAGTCACAATCTATTGGTTTTAGGCCAAATCCAGCCATTCACTTGTTTTTGTAAGTAAAGTTTTATTGAAATACAGACACTTATTCATTGACCTATTGTTTATAGCATCTTGTGCATTTCAATGACAGAGTTGAGTACTTGTGACAGGAATCACATGGCCTGCAATGTCTAAAATATTTACTATCTTTACAGAACAGCTTGCAAACTCCTGATATATATATGGTGTTGTTGAAGTAACAGTATGCTGAGGGAAGTGGAGATAGATAAATTTGGAACCTGATTAAGGAGGCCCTAATCTGTTACTCAAAGAAGTTTTAATTTATTCCATCAGTGATTGGAAGCTTCTGATGGATTTTTGAGCAGTAGAAAGATTTTGCTTCTTTCACTCAGCGTAATGTTTTTGAGATTCATTTATGTTGCTTCTTGTATCAGTAGTTTATTCCTTTTCATTGTTCCCTTATATGAATATATCACTCTGTTGATGGATATTTGGGTTGCTTCCATCTTTTTATTAGCATGAGTAACCCTACTATGAACATTCTTGGACAAGTTGTTTTGTGGACATGTATTTTTATTTATTTCAGGAAATGCTCACTTATGAAATTGCTGGATCATAAGGTAAGTATATATTTAACTTTATAGGACAAATCATTTTTCAAAGTGGTGGTACCATTTTACATGATTGTAGCATAGGTTTATAATTTTACCCATTCTGGTAGCTTGTTAGGGTTTAATTTACAATCCTTGATATCAAATCATGTTGAACACTTTTTAATGTGTTCATTGGCTATTTGTGCATATTCTTTCATGAAGTATCTGCTCATGTCTTTTTTACTCATATCAAATGAAATTGTTTGGCTTTTTATTATTGAGTTACAAAAGCTCTTTATAGTATTGATACAAATCCTTTTTTCAGATGTATGCAACACTAATATTTTCTCCTAGCCTGTGGCTTACCAATTCAGTTTTTAAATGGTGTCTTTTTTTTTCTTATTTATTTATTATTAAATTTATTGGGGTGACATTGGTTAATAGGATCATATAGGTTTCAAGTGTAGATTTCTATGTTACAAGATCTGTATATTGCACTGTGTGCCCACCACTCAAAGTCAAATCATCTTCTGTCACCATATATTAGGCCCCTTCGCCTACCCCCTTCACTCTGTTCCCTCTGCCAACCATCACACTGCTGTTTGTGTTTACGAGTTTCAGTTTTATATCCCACATATGAGTGAAACCTTATGATTCTTAGCTTTTTCTGACTGACTTATTTCACTTAGCACAATATTCTCAAGGTCCATCTATGCTGTCGCCAATGGCAGTATCTCACCCTTTCTTCTGGCGGAGCAGTGTTCCATAGTATCTATGCACCACAGCTGCTTTCTCCCGTCCTCTATTGCAGGACACTTTGGTGTTTCCATGTCTTGGCCACCGTGAATAGTGCTGCAATGAACACCCGGGTACCTATATCTGTGTGAATAAATGTTTTCGAGATTTTCGGGTATATACCTGGGAGAGGGATTGCTGGGTCATATGGGAGCTCTATTCTTAATGTTTTGAGGAATCGCCAGACTGCTTTCCATAGTGGCTGCACCAGTCTACATTCCCACCTGCAGTGAATGAGGTTCCCTTTTTTCTACAACCTCTCCAACATTTGTTGTTACTTGCCTTGTTGAAAATAGCCATTCTAACCGGTGTGAGGTAGCATCTCATTGCAGTTTTGATTTGCATTTCCTTAATTAAATGGTGTCTTTTGAAGAGGAACTGTTAATTTTGTGAAGTTTAATTGATCTGTGTTTTCCTTTATTGTTATTGCTTTGTTGGTTCTGTCTTAAGAAATTCTTACCTCTAGGTATGAATATATTTTTCTAATTATTTTTTTTAAGGAGCTTTATAGTTTTAGTTTTTACATTTAGGTCTATAGTCCATATTAAATGAATTTTTATGCAAAGTATGAGGTGTAAGTCTAGGTTTATTTTTCTCCAATTTATATAGTTTTATTTGTTGAAAAGATTTTCTTTCCCCATTAAGCTACTTTGTTGTTATTTGTTGAAAAAATATATAAGCATATGCTTATTTCTCTTTTACTGAGCTCTTCATCTGTCCTTATGTTAATATTACATTTTATTGATTGCTGTAGCTTGTGAGCCTTAAATATTGTAAATCTTCCAACTTAGTTCTTTTTTAAGATTATTTTTGCTATGTGAGGCTTCTTCATGGCATATAAATTTTAAATCAACTCATCAATATCTACAAACAAGTCTTCTGGGACTTTGGCCAGCATTGAGTTTATATATCAGTTTGGGAATATTTGATAAAGTCTGTAGTCTTAAGGTGTTTGACCATTACTTTGACATCGCATTTGAAGTATCTGTTTAATTAAGCTGTGGAATTTATCACCAGGATTTTTAATAATATCAATAGCTGATTCCTGTCTGACTGAAAATGAAAGATGGAATGTCAATAGGAGTATTTTGGCCTTCAGGTCTTTCTGGCTAGTTGGCTTCATTGGTTTCAGCATGGTGCTAATGAGGGCAAGTTCAGGGGTGAGAGCCCCTGTGTGGCTTAATTAGCTTCATACTGAGGAAAAAGCTCTGTTCCAGGGCCTGAGATAGCTCTCTAACTTTCACCAGCTGTATCATCAATGCATGTAAGTTACGAGGGGCGAAAAAGCTCATCATTATGAGCAGAAATCCATAACAATTTATGAATAACCTGTCACTTGTGACTGCATATTATTTGATCTTGAAATTGCTGTTCTTCAGAAGACACAGTTCCATAAAGAATTTTTTTCTGTAGTTAAATAGACAAAGATCTGTAGTACCTCAAAAAAGACTTCACTTGAATTCTCTGTTAACTTCCAATGCCTTTGGAAGATTCCAGTAAAAATACCCTGAGTAGTCAGTCATCAGGACATGGGAAGAGAAATACTTAAAATGTGTTCTGCTCAGTTTTAAATTACTTACCTGTATGAATACTATCTTTCTTTAACTTGCTATTGCTTAAGGTGGCTTTCTTTTTATTTTTGTTTTCTTTGTTATAATTTTCTCTGTTTTATTTTTTATAAGCATGAAAACTGTCAAATACTATGAGAGTTTTAACATTTCATCCACATCTTTACCAATTAGTCATTACATTATTTAACTAATATTTACTAATTAAATTTGCTAAACATTGGCATGCTTTGGCGAGCTTCTGGAGATATGGTTCCTTCACTCAAGGAGGCTGCAGTCAAGGTGGGGCAAGGGGCTCAACCATAAGCAGTATACAATCAAATCAAAGAACCACAGACTGGGTCAGGCAGAGGCCCTCAACCGGACCCGGAAATGGAGCATGTGGGTGTGGGATGGAGTCGGGTACATTGGATTCTGAAAACCTGTTTTAGGTAGAGGTGAAAGAGAAGGCCTTTCTGAGAAGGAGAAATTTCTGCTGAGATACTATCAACGAGAAGGAGCTGCCATGCACAGAAAAGGGGAGAGAGCACTCCCAGCAGGGGAGGCGGTGCGTGCAAATGGCAGGAAGGGAGAAGTGTTTAGAGCACATGAGGAAAGGTGCTTAACTGGGGTAAGCAAGAGGTCAGTAAGATTGCAGAAGTCTATAATTACAGATCAGGCAGGGCCATTACAATTTTTTGGTAAAAATTATTTTTCAAGTGCAATAGAAAACCTCTGAGGGGTTTTAATCAGATGTATGCAAGATTCAGTGCACTTTTCAAAAAATCACTCTGGCCACTATGTGGAAAGTGGACTAGAGAGGCTCAACAGCAAAAGCAGGGAGAATATTTTGAAGCTATTTAAAAAATACTGGGCCACAGATTAGGGTTTAATGTATATTTTGGATAACTGATAACATTTGCTGGTGGATTATGGGAAAGTGGAGAGAATCCAGATGGGTCCTAGCTGTGAACACCTGTGTGTATTGTAGTTGCACTTAGGGACTTGGGCGATACTGGAGATAAAGCAGACTTGAAGGAACAGGACAGGGAAGCAGGGGTTCAGTTTTGAGCAAATCGTTTTCAAATTAGAATATGCATTACAGTATGAAAACTGAACATTTTAAAATAATTTGATGTACCAATGTTATTGATTACTGAGTAAAATTATTATTTTTAGGATTACTTAATAGATGTAGTAATGTTTTAATGTGTATACTGACTTTTATAATGACTTTTGAGTAACCTTAAGTTGTCCTATGTTGAAAACTCTTGTTTAATTTTTAAAAGCACCAACTCTATGCTGCTAACAAAAGTTTCCTTTGAAAATGTAGATTTTTTTTTGTAGCCTAATGGTATGGATTTTTTAAGGTAAGTAATTTTTCATAATGAGTAACATGGGTCAGTAGAGTGGAAAGTTGCCAGGTACTGCAGCTAGATATAAGGATGAATTATTCAAATGAGAAAGCCAACTTTATTGAGGGCTTGAATTTCTTAGATTACCCTCCTGGGCTAAATTTTATATAAGCAAATTAAGAAATCAGCATCATCTTCATGCACAGAGTATTTTAACTCAGGATGTATTGCAGAAAACACTTAAAATAGAAGTTCAATATTCTCACATGCTATAATAACCATATTCTCATATATCACACCACATTTATCACATTGGCTCCATTATGGAAGAAAATATGAATAGCAAAACATCAATAATTAAAATGTTAATTATTTCAATACGTGATGAATTGAACATTAAAAATATTTCATTTTTAATAAAATGTTTGGCAATAGTTTTAATCTTTTAAACATTTTAGAACAATTCAACAATAGTTTTAGCAACAGTTCTTTTATTATTACTTTAACTTCTGATACCAAGACTGTATCTCTTAAGTTTATCCGAACCTAAACACTTTCACTGAAACCCTAGGTTACAAAACATGTCAGCGTAGGTAGCTAGCTAGTTATTAATACAGGAAGCGAGCAAATGGAATCAGGCATTACGCCCAGTCCATGAGGGAGCTGAATCAGACCCTGAGCCTGATTCACTAGGAAGCCACAGCATTCTGGGCTCTGCAGGGGCCCGCTGCATGCCCCACTGAGGCACTTAGTCCCAGAGTGGGCAGGAAGGGGAAGGAAGAATCGCCCTTCCAGTCTCCCTGGGGGAAAAACCAGACATTAGCCTGGATTACCCAGGGGGAGAGATCAAACAGCAGGGGAAGTTCCTGGCTTAGGAACATGTGCAGTGAAGCCAAGACAGCACAGGGGGAGGTAAGAGCTTGCACAACAGAAACCACTTTGGGTTTTAGTATCTAGTCTTTCAAGTCAAAGTCTTCCCTCCTGATGGGCAATTATGATTGACAGGCCCACGACTTCATCCACAGTGAGATGAAGCTAAGCCACCTGGCCTGGGTGAGACCTTGGGCACCTGGGGGCAGTTCTTCATTTTCACTCCAATAACTCTTACCACTGCACCCCATCCTTCTAAGTGTGGGTCCCCGAAATGCTTTTTCCTGACTCCATGAAAGAACCCTATTTCCACCGGCAGTAGACATACATACCCATTGTAAACACTTTGTTGGTCACCACATATTTTAAGATAGAAGACAAACTAAACACTGCATGAAATATTTTGGATGAATAAATGGTTCATTTATATGGTGTTAATTTTTCCATAAATTAGTTTGTTTTAAAGTTACATAGGCATCAACAATTCAAATGCTGAGGAGTCATTAAAATTACGAATACAACTTTGTTTGGTTACTTGAAGCACATTCAATCTAATACTAAATAGCTAAACAGCACATCTTTAAAAATTTTTTGAACCAAGGCATTTTTTATATTTTTAAATCAATCTTTCTCAAGGTCTCTGATGTTTTTTTTTTTTTTTGTTCAGGGAGTAAGTTGTAATAAAGGAACACTGAATTGTAACTTGAGGTATTTCGTTCTAGCTCTGGCCTGTAGCTACAGAACTGTTTGACCTTGGGTATGTCATAGTTTCATTCAGTCCCAGTTTCCTCATTTGAAAAGGAAATGATATCTAAGGATGTATTAGTCTCCAAAATTACACAGATTCATGATATTATATGCCATGGCACTGTTACATTGGGCCAAAAATATCAAATTAATTAGAAGACTAGATATCTTTGCATACACGAAGGAAAATATTTTAATGACTAGAAAGTGAACCATTATAAAGTGAAAACAGATATTGAATGAAGTGATTTTTACCATTTAATATAAAAAAAATTACTAATTGTTCAATCTAATATTATTTATAAAGAACCAGAAAAATATCTATAACATAAAAGGAAAGGAGATCTGTGGTAATTTCCATTGAATATCTCATTGATTTATATTAGGAATACATTAAAGTAAGCTTTGAAGACCATCCCAAGGCTACAAAATATTTCTTTTTTGTTAGGTGAGAAACTCATAAAATAAATAATACCTTATTCTGCACCTTTTGTCCCTGCCATTATTAGCAGGTATAATTTTAACATTAAAGATAAAGCAGCCCTCCAATGCACAGCCAGTTTTTCTCACTTGAATCTTTTGAAAGCCTTAAATATATCAGCTAAGTAAGAAAATATGCTAATTTAACTTCAAAGGTATAGGATTTGGTAAAAGGGCAGAAAGGAAGTAAAGAAGTTGGCTGATGTCTTTTTATAGCGACCTGAAAGGTTATACTAAAAAACAGTAAGTTGTTTAATTTACGTAATGGTTTAGGTTGATTAGCTTGGCAAGACTGTCCTATGTATTTTCCAGTGGAAGAGTTTATTCTCTCTATAAATAGCTATTTAGAAGACACAATCTAAGCAATGACCTGACTAGGCTCTTGGAATAAAATGTATAAATCTATGCTCATCCTTACTTAATCTGGCAGATTGATTTCGGAGCTCTCCTAAGTTCAGCTTCTAGCAGTCATTCTCCGAGAAACGAGGGGGCAGTGATGGCCTGCGTAAGTGGCCCTGGCAGCGAGATCAGCTGCTGTCAGAGCTCCGAGGAAAGAACGTGCAGTCACTCTGAATGCCGCTCCCTGGACCAGCCTCGCTCCTGGCAAGAGAGCGCAGGGCTCCTGTCAGCTTCAGCGATGCTCCAATAGCAGATGCTCTGGAAAGCAAGGTGGAAGGCTCGACGGCTTCACACACGTTTAATAATGCCACAGCCCTGTCTGATTTGATATGATCGAGCTTGAGAGGGTGGTGAATATTTCAGACATTTCCACTTTTTTCTTTAGGTTGAGAGTTGCTCACCATTTAAGGTGCTGTGAGTCCATAATGAAAAAAAAAGAGAACAGGTTTCTACTCTCTTATCTCTCTTGACTTACCTCTTCTAGTTGCCCAAGTGTGTGACACAGGGACTCACCAATGCGCCTCTGAAATAGACATGCAAGGCACATCAGCTTTAATTAAACACCAATTCCAGAAACTTTGCCACGGTAAAAAAGTTGGGGGTTGCCACATTGCTGTAATCTCCTGTACGGTTTGCAGGCAGCAATTGACTAGGAAAGTGTCTGCTTTCTGGTTTAATCTGATGTGGGGGCTCAGGCCAAATCTCCTTCTTGTCATTATAAATATGTGTTGAAGGTGGGCTAAAAATGAAGATTTAGAAAATATATGAATACAGATATTTAATGTTTTTAAAAATCCTGTTCTGGGAAGGGCTTTTTTCTATCGTTTAAATAGAACTTTTTGCTATTATTTGGAACATGTTTTTTGTTCATCGCCCACCCACAAATTGAATGTCTCCTTCATCTTAACTAAGCATTTATAACATGTTGTGGCCGTAACTTTTGCAGTTTGAGGTGAAGCAGCAAAACTGGCATAAATTTCTTCTTTCTTCACAACGTCATGGACATAAGATTCCTTCTTACTACAGATCTTAGCAACCTGAGCATATGAGTTCTTTCTTTCTTTATGAAGTCTAGAACTTTCAATATTTCACTTATAGGAAGCACATTTTACGGTTTCTCTTTGGCATGCTTGAATTGCCAGCATCACTGCTCTTGCACTTTGGGGCCCATTATTCAGTAAAATAAGGCCTACTTGAACACAAACACTGAGAAATCACAACAGTCCATCTGATCACAGAGATGGCTACTAAGTGACTAATGGGCAGACAGCATATACAGCAAGGACCCAATGGACAAAGGGATGATTCACAGCCCTGGCAGAGTGGAGCGAGGGATTTTATCATGCTCCTCAGAACAGCAGGCAACTTAAAACAAACATTGTTTATTTATGGAATGTTTTATTTAGTATTTTTGATCCATGATTGACCATGGGTAACTGAGACAGTGGAAAACAAAACCACAGATAAGGGGGGACTACTGTAAAGGCAATTTACAAATGATTAGAAATGTGAAAATACAAAAAAAGTTGGCAAATCTTATAAAAAAGAAAGAATTCAATGCAAAAAGTTGGCAGTTCATAGAGATGAAACCCAAATAGTCAATAAATATGAAAGTATTCCATTTCAGTTGTAATCAAGAAAATGCAAAATTAAACCCTATGGTTGGCAAAATAATGGCTCCCAAAGATGGCCTCAGAAACTGTGACTATGATAGTTTATAATGCAGAAGTAATTAAGGTTGCAAATGGATTTAGGTTTGCTAACCAACTGACCTCGAGATGGAGAAATTGCCCCGGATTATTGGGGTGGGCCATAGGTAATCCAAGTGTTCTTATAAGTGAAGGAGGGGGGTAGGAGAGTCCAAGCCAGAGAGAAATCTGAAGATGGCACACAGCTCTCTTAAAGACTGAGGGACCATAAGCCAAGGAATGGGGCAGCCTGTAGAAGCTAGAAGAAGCAAAGAAAAGAATTTTCCTATAGAACACCTCAATGGATGGAACACAGCCCTGCTGAGCCCTTGAGTTGAGACCCATTTTGGACTCTGATCTCCAGAGCTGGAAGGTAATAAACTTGTGTTGTTGTTAAGCCACTACATTTGTTATAATTTGTTGCAGCAGTAATAGAAAACTAATACAAACCCCAATGAAATACCAGGCCATTCAACCAAGATGGTAAACATTAAATATCTGACAGTGTCATGTGTTAAGAATGTGGAAAAATGGGAGGTGTGATATAATACAGGTGATAGATGATAAATCAGTATATCTTCTTTGCAGAGCAATTTTGTAATGCTTGATATGTTTATACCCTTAGAATCAGCTATTTATTTCTAGGTCCATTTTAAAGAAATTATGACATGTAAGGTCAAAGAGGCATATAGGAGAATTGCTTAAGAGAGCTACTGTCTTAAGAAAATTTTTGTCAATTTTCAATATCTCTTCAATGAAAATTTAGAATCAACATAAATTTCTATCAATTGGAGAATGGATAAATAATATATATATATCTGATGGAATAGTATGTACCAGGTAAGTGAACTAGATCTACTTTATTAACATGACTAAATCATAAAAATATAAATTTGAGCCAAAAAAAAGCAAGTTTCAGAAGTTGTGCATGTGTGTGTGTATGTGTGTGCATTACAATATCCTTTACATAATTTTTTAAATCATGTAAAACAATTTTTTCTATTGTTTTAAATACATAATTATAGTTATTAAGATATCTATGGGAATCTAAACATTCAAATCCAGATTTTGATGACATCTGGTAGGATTTGAGAATTTGACTGTAATGCATATGCGAATGTTCTCATCTTATTCTTCATGCTTTTTAATATGTCCAAAATATTTCATAATTAAAAAACAATAAAAATAAAGTACATGTCTAATTATTTACTTCTGGTAGATACCTTCTACCCAAACAATATCAAAAAAAGTAAAACCATAATTGTTCATGAACTATATATATATAATAATTTTAATTTAGGGAAAATCAACAGGGTATATATGAGATGCCAGCTCTGGTTATGGTTAATAAATATAATAACAGTTACCACGGTTGAATTTACAAATACTTTCTATCATAACTTGAGGGCTAGAAAAGAGACATCCTTATAAAAGTAGCAATACTCTTCTTTCCACTGAATTTCAAATGAGGCAGACTATAAATAAATAAATTCAAACTGACATCAGATATTATTTTGCTCTTGGTATAGTGTAATTTTTACCCTACCTCTTGGTATATAAATTACTGTACAAAAAAAATCAAATGATATCTGCTCAAGACCCACTCACCATGTTGGAAAGAAATTCAATTTCTGTCTTATTTTCAACATCTCTTTTTTTAAGGGCCATTCTGGAGCACTTGATATGTGTCCTCTGTTTTCTTCCTGTATTAATCACTTCTTGGTGCTCATTGTCAAAGCACAGTGGTCTGGCTTTATTGCTTCCAAATCAAACGTGGGCATGAGGGCCTTGGTCCAACCTAGGCCCCAAAGACCTAGTGTCTGGCTTCCTAGGTTTACCATGTGCCATTTCCTGCTTTGCATCCTACAGATTCCCCCAGGCATGTCAAGGGAGCAAGGATGTACTCTCCACCATTTGAAGGACCCATCTAAATATTCTCCCTCAGTCTTGGGGAATCATATTTCTCTTTGGGGTTTTGCTTTCACCTCAACCTATACCCTAAATAATTCCTCCAACCTTCCACCCTACTTCAGTGAATCTATACATACAGATAACTGGGCTTTCATTTTTGAGGCTATGGGATGCTGACATCAGTCAGGCTCATGAATACATAGTTTATTTGGTAGAATTCCTGGTTTAGTCCTCAATAAACACTGGTAAATTATACTTTTCATAAGTTTAATCTTTCTGCATTTTGCCTACATTCATACAGATTTGCCTAAGTAATTTTAACATTATACGTGCTCCTAGACATGCCAAATCTAATGGCAGAGAGCTTCACTGGTCCCATAGAGGGACGGTTCTAACAGGACTGAGATATGAAAAGATAGCAGCTGTGCTCTGGATGCATCTCAAAGGCAAGGAGGACAGAGCTAAACCTGCTCATCCTGCAGAGAGTTGTTTTCACTGTTCCAAGACTCCTCTGGAAAATGCAGGCTCCCAAGAATGACAAGGATGATCTAAAAACGTTGGAGTAGTCGTACAACTCACAAAGCTGAACCTTCTCTAGTCTTCTGGAGTCTCTCTCATGCCTGTGTCTTTATAACTGGAGTGAGGTTGGATGGATCAGTGTGTCTGTCTGAAGTTGTAGCTGTGCAAAGTCTGCTGGGTGCTCGGGCTGAATTCACAGGCTTCATCTTGAATTGCTAAAACAATCAAAGAGCATTCATTTCCCTAGATGGTTATATATTTTAGGTAGATTTGCATTCTAATGACTCTTATCATTCTGATCAGCAAAATGCACCAGGACACCAATAGCAAATTAATAAATGCCTTTAAATTAGACAAGTGGCCATTTCATATAATAGTGATAGTCACGTTATTTGCAGAAATTGCACTCATCGAATGGCAGCAGATGTTTTCTACTCCCGCTATTGACAGATCAGGATACAGAGCCTTAAACTGTATGGGGAGAGATTTAGGTCAGGGTGAGGAAATCAGTGTGCATTTAAAAATTCTTTGTGTGTGTTTAAAACATGTGGTAATGTTTGGAGAAACAGCCCTTCCTTTAGAAATGCTGCTAGAGAGCTTCTATGGAGAGCTGCAGCTGCCTGAGTACGTTCAATGGAGATGGTTCAGCTGGAAGGAGGGCCGCCGTAAGGGGAAGGGGAGTTTAGTGGAGGGTGGCTATGGTTAAAGAGGACTTTTTAGAACCAAGGCTCACATTCTAGAACAAAACGGGGTTGCCTTTCCCAAGGATTGGGCAAGAAGTTCCCATTGCTGTCCAGGAAGCAGAGATTAGAACTACCGTTTAAGGCTTGTTTTTAAATTTGTGTTGTATATTATATTATTATTATATTGATGTGATGGTACTATTTTTATGTTTCGCATTATACATAATAGATTGGTTTGTTAGAACATGAATATAACATAAAAAAGCTACTGTATATATCTAAAGTGCTGACAAATTTCTATTTTTGATTTTACTAATAACGATACAGCTTGGAAATAATTCAGAGACTCCTGTAAATCTGTTACACCAGATCTGACATGGGAGCAGAAAGGCCAGTGCCACCTCAATGACAAGCAGCCTCTATAGCCAAGGCTGGTGGGCTCATATAGGGCACTGGCAAGAGTTTGTAACAACAAAAACAACAAAAAAACACCCCTCTAAGTGGACATAGCACTGAGAGTTCCCTGGCTTGGCAGCCGGTGTATGGGCTAAATTATGTCAGCCCATTCCTACAAATTCTTACATGGCAGCCTGTCTAGGGCATGCTGAGACACTAGGGAGGGAGACAGAGAAACCATTCTGTTTTCTCTGCTTTCCTTCCCTGGATGAAACTCGGTGCTTAAAAAATAAATAAATAAAGCTAAATCTTCAGGTCTGATGAGATGGTTAACTTTGATTCAAATTTGGGCACCAGGAGGAGAAAGCAGACATTTCTTACTTTATTTCTCAAATGTGGCATTTTTTATTGCCTCATATCCATTCCACCTTCCTGAATATTGCAGCAAGGTGTAGACATATTGTTTAATTTTGGCCAATAAGCAGTAGTTTTAGGAGTAAATTCAAGAGTCCTTAAAGAGAGAAGATGAATCTTTCTTCATCTTTTTCTTTTTTCATGCTACTACCTGGAATGCAGATGTGAGGGCTGGAACTCAGGCAGCAATATTGAATCTCAATGGAAATTACATCTAAGGATGGCAAATTGGTGATATGGAAGGAGCCCATGTCCCTGAAAACTTCATGCAGCATCCACATCAATGCTAGAGAGTCTTCTTAGAGGTTTTCTTACTTGAAAGACATAAATTCCTACCTTGTTCAAATCACTATTATTATTAGATTTTCTCTTATTTGCAGCTGAATGTAATCTTACCTGGATACGTGAAATTCCTTCCTAGTTCCATAATTGTACTTGAGTGTATTCATTCCTGTGAACCTAAATACAATGGAACAAACAACCGAGGATTCTTTTGCTAATTTCTAGTCATTAAATTATCATTGCAAGCCATTTAGTAGAATTTTATAGTAGACAGAACTTTCAATGCCTTTGGGTCATACAGACCCAGAATCAAATCTCAACTTTACCATCTACTAGATATAGAGACTCATGTGTGTGTGTGAGAGAGAGATATTCCCTGGATGGGCCCTTTCCCCTGTGTCCTATAAAAACCAGCTAGTAGAATTTCTGTGTTCATGAAAAGAAACGATATATGTGAAGTGCCTGCCACTGAAGGGTGCTCTATAAATGTTAAGTACCCTCCAAAACTTTTCTAGTGACCTGCAATCTTCTTAATTTTGTATCATTACTGCTTACACATATTGCCTTGCACAGAGTACATACCAAATAAACGATTCCTTAATAAAATAAGGTAAAGATTTTAAAGGGCTTTATAAACCACACATCTCAGTCTCTTCTTATAATTTGAATTCACTCTTCAAATTATGTAAAATGTTATTCTAATGTTAAGAAAGATTCATAGGCCACTTAAGTTCTTGAATTGCTACCAGGGAGTTCATTTGAAATTGGGTAGAATACGACTCTTTATTCTGTATTATGTAAAAAAAATAAAATAATAAATTAAAAAAAAATACAGAATTAACTCAACGCTCAAAATTTTGTTAGAGTTTAAAATGAGCATTGTAGTTGTTTTGAATGCATTAAAACACCATTTGTCTTAATGACAAATATAATTTGGAGTCAACATATAATGAGCAAAATTATTTCTGTATAACATTTTCAATAACTCGAACTCAGAAACATGCTGCATGGGATGCTTTTTAAAAAATGAGGTAGTTTTATTTTCCTCAAATATATTCTACTGTCTTTAAGTGTTTGCATTTTTCTCTCTCTCAGCAAGATAATTATGCGGCTGAGAAGAATTGATAGAGATCCTGTAGCACATTGCTCTGTGTTGATGCAGGAGTTTGCCCAAATCACCCTAAGACATGGCGAGGGGAATTTTCCCTGTTTAATGACCTGCAGAATGTATCATAATTCTTTCATGTACAAGTGGTTTTATTAATTGTGTTCCTTCTGTTCTTCTCTCAGGAGCGTCTAGCCAAAAGATCTGTTCTCGTCACAAATGTTCTGTGCTCTTTTCTTCAGATCCTGTGGTTCAGAGATCATATTTCAGATGTTACAGAGGGAGGGCTGGAAAGAATCAGAAGGTTGAAGGGAAGTGGAAAACTTTCTTTTTCACCTCCGCAAACTGTCTCTGAGAAATACCAGACCTCTTCACCCGGGAGATAGATAGCATTTGAGTTATAACTGCTTTAATCCATCTTTAGTCTAAAGGAAAAGTAAACTTACTGAAACAGTGACATAATATTGGAGACTGAGAACCCATTACCACCCAGACGACAAATCTCTTTGTTCATTTCCAGCATCCACTAATTGGGCCTTCAAGAAAGGAAATGCCAGTTCCTGGGCTTTATGATATATTTTAATGTCATTAGAGTATTTGGAGAGCCTTAAAAAGTAAGGAATAGGACATAGAGGAAATTAGGGGAAAATAAGGGATTAAGAAAAGGGCTGCAGTTTTCAAGGTACAAGTGGTAGCTTTTAAGTTGAGCATCATATGTGAGTAAGATCTAATGAAATGCAAATGAAAGCGCCCCACACGAGAGAGGAGGGAGAGAAAGAAACATCGATCAGCCGTTTCCTCCACGTGCCCTGCCCAGGGATCAAATCTGCAACCTCTTGGTGTGTGGAATGATGCTCCAACCAGCTGAGCCACACCAGCCAGGACACAGACTTTTTGATAAATTCCGTGCTGACACACACATCAAAGTGAATTTGAATGAAATTCCAGATAGTTTTAAATTTTAAGTGAAATTAATTGAGCTTTTAATGGCATGATGGTATTTCAGACAGCCGATGGTCAGGGCTTTATCAACACACAGTGGAGGAGCAGGTTGTCACAGGGAGGGAGAACCAGAGGCCTGGGCAGCAGATCCCAGGGGAAACGGGCCCGCGGAGGTGCCTCGGCCCAACCTGCACTGGTCCCCCGCCCCTGCCCCTTCTCACCGTGGACGGGGAGCAATCCCAGGCACCAAGGGGCCCGGGTGAGAGTGCAGAAGCCACTCCTGAGAACAGGTTTTGTGGGTCATTTGTCCATACTGACAGATTTATTTATTTTGTCTGCACTTGTGCTATCAAGGTCCTAGGAGAAATTTCTTCCCAAATGCAGTATGACATGTACTAGTGTCCTTGGTACTAGGAAATAATGCTGCTTTTTGGAGTGATTGGGACTGTACGTGCAAATATGTACTCTATCTAAATTACCTCCTGGGTGAAGCATTTATCATCATAAAAACTTTTACTCTCCTGACTCACTTTAAATTCAAATTTTAAATGTTGAAATACTACAAGGAAGCTATATAATAATCAGTGGATGCATATGTGAAGCTATTTTTAAAAACTCTCCTATTGTTTCAATTTTTTCACCATGGGGGCATGAAATTGATTTAATTCCCATTTCTTTTTCCTCTAGTGTTTAATTTTTTTTTTTTAATTTTTTTTTAAGTTTGAGCCAGGAGCTTTGAAGTCTCCTTTTTCTCCGCTGGGTTTTTGTGTTAAAGAGACTATATAGTACAGCAGGCAGTGTGCAATAGTTAAAGTCAACCAAAAAGAAAGATGTCTGCTGCTTTCAATAGTTGCTTAACATTTACATTTGTTTTTTTCTGTCAGACTCTTTCCATTGGAATTAAAGGAGCTTATTTTTGAAAGACTATAAAATCAGCAAAAATCTAATTAGTTTTCACATTTGTACTTTTTAAATGCTCAAGGGATACATTTTTCATCTCAAAGCATTTTATATTTTTGTTTGGGTATGAATGTTTCACCTCTCTGGGTTGGTTAGCATACAGGAAATGATTTTGACCCAATAAGGCAATCACTAAAAGTGTTTCTAGTAACATCTAGTTAATTAAATAGTTTGTTTCAAAACCGCTAATAGGATATACATGTATGTCTTTAAGTTGTCTATGTAGTATATAATAGCAGTTGGATATGGATTTCTAAACATTACATGATTCAGAGGCCTTCAAGTTGATACTTTAATTTTTTTATTACTATTTTTTAAATATGTCTTTATTGATTTCAGAGAGAGGAAGGGAGAGGGACAGAGAGAGAGAGAAACATCAGGGATGAGAGAGTCACTGACTCGCTGCCTTCTGCAGGCCCCCACTGGGGACCCAGCCCACAACCCCAGCGTGGGCCCTGACCGGGAATCGAACCCACTCCCCTGGAGCCTGGGTCCATGCTCAGCCGCTGAGCCGGGCCCGGCCTGGCAGTCCCTCCTCTTCAGAGCTACGCTCTCCATGAGTCACAGGCAGGGGCTGAGGGGAGGCAGCGGAATGCATGAGCAGAGGCTCTGCATGCACCCGAGGGGCCCAGAAACCGCTGCGATTCCCCTGGAGGGCTTGCCAGGGCCGCAGGGAGGGCCCTGCCCTGCCTGGCCCTGCGTAGCACGGGCCCTGCCGAGTCTTGAGGGGTAAGTGCCCATCTTTGCTTTCCAGCCTGGATCAACTGGAAAGGCTTTTCTTTTTCTGGTACCTTTAACCTTTAGGCCAGAACGGCAGGCATAAAAGTGGTACATGCCATGAAATATAATGCTTTTCTATTATGAAAAGGGGATGTGAGATACAACACCTTGTAGTCACTCCCTTTACAGTGAAAATTCTTTGATGTTCACTAATTTTATTACTGTATGTTCTGATGTTAATCATTGTGTATCAGCTATTTCCTGGGTGGTTTTAATCAGAGATTTAAAACTTTTTTTCAGGGACATATACTTTTATTATGCATTTTAATATTTATTTGTTTCTCCTTTAGCTATTTGGTTAATATTTATTTGTTTCTCCTTTAGTTATTAAAGGAACAGCAGTTATAAAGTTGATACCTTCGATATTTATTGTCTTCTTTCCAATTGTGTTTCATTCCAAAGCACATTATTATCATATATTTTGTTTTGTGAGATATTTTTAAGAACTTCTCTTTTCTGCGGGTTGTTGTTGTTTTTTTTGTGTGTGTGTATATATATATTCTGTGTGGCTTCTGGTGATATATAATAGATTTTTCTGCATCATTTATTTCTCTCTGCACTCCTAGTCACCTTTTAACACATCCTTCAAAAGTGGTGTTGGGTGATATCTTTCTTTAAAATGTCTTATCTGAGCCCTTCCTCACTCACCATGAGACTGGGCAAGGTAGTTCTTATGCTGATTTCTTGTGATTATTCCTATTATTGTTCAATATTACTATCTGTTTCTATGTTTCATCTCTACACTAGATTGTTACCTACTTGAAGGCAAGAGCCATTTATTATTCATCTTTATTTTTCCCCAATGTGTGATGCTAAGTGTTGGAATATTAGTTGGAAGGGAAAAATATGTCAGTATAAAATATCTTGGAGCTAATGTCTTCCAAAACGACAGAGCCATGCAAATATAAAAAAATAACTAGCCCTACATAGACTTAATGATTTATTGAGAGTATGACAAGATTAATGATCTCTATAATTTCTAAATATGAAGTTACTGTGGAGACTTGTTTAGAATAGTGGAATATTATGATTGGAAAGGAACTTAAATATCAGTGAGTCTAGTCTCCCTCTTGATATTGAATGAAAAGAAAACAGTCTTCGAAAAGTTAAGACTTGAACAAGTTTACTCAGCTTGTAAGTGGTTAAGTCATTGTTAAGAGCGGAGTCTGTTATGATTTTTCACACTATTCACCACTCTGGCCCTTTGGATATTGTTAAACTTTGAAACTCTTTTTCTTTCCCTTCTGTAGCCCTCAGCCACAGAGAGGCAACACAGGTCCGATGCTTTCAGAGTTCTTTCAATTGCTGCTTATTTTATGGATAAAGGCAAAGTGGTTTCACCAAACCATCAGCAATTAAAGTGGAGTAACACTTAGATAAGCATATTTTTCTCAATAAGTTAAATGCCCTTTTTGTATTTGATACATTTAAGAGAGACTCTGGTACCTAACAGAGGAACTACCTATAACATATAATATTTGCTTAAAAATACTTATTGGATAAATAGTTGTATAACTGTAAAAGCAGCATTGTTGTAATGGTTGATATAATTTTGCAGTTGAGCTTTCTTAAACTTGAGCAAATTTATCATATATATTTTAGTTCAGAGATGGAAACAGATCCAAAGGGATGTTTGACATTTAGCATCTTTCTTTGTGCTCTTCTTAAAAAGGGTTATATTCTGGCATCTTGTCAGTTTTGTAGTAACCCACCAAAATGTTTATTCTAGTATTTGCACATAAAGGGTCTTATGGTAACCCATAGATCTACACTCTTGTTTAGAGATAAAGTTGGCTTTGGTGTTTCTAATTTGTTTACACCCTTATATTTTTTCCACAGCTAAGTTATTAGTTTGACAACAATGTCCTGCACTGAAACAGTGTTATCGTTGTTGTGCAGATTAATGAGATCAGCTTTTCAGAAACCATTATTAAATATTTGTTACAGGAATATTCTGTGACCCACTATGACTTCTTACCTGTCTGCTTTTTGAAACTAGTTAATCACAAACAGACTCTGACTCTGTTTCAAAATCCTAATAGTTTTGGAACAACATTTATAACTTAAATCGTATATTCATAAATTGATAAGTAGAAATGGCCATAGTAAAATTCCAATGTCAGAATTTTACAGAATCTCTGGCAGCTGGAAGCCTGATGTTGTGTATTGTAATCTATGACCAACAGGTGGCAGCAGTTCCCAGAGAGTTCTCGCTGGAGAGCAAGTAAAATCATACAAGTTATAACTCTCATGCTTTATTCTTCACTAGGGTTGTATAAAATGCAGTGTATTTAAACTGATTGATAGGCGGCTCTGTTTGCTGTTTTAGAAACAAATTACTTTATTCAATTATGTTTAGAATTATATGAATAGTGCATTTATTTATTCTACTGTGCTGAAATATATACAGTACACCAATAACTGATTTCTTTTTTGTCAAAGGAGGTTGGGAAGTAATGATGCATTGAGTTCATTAACATTTCTAACTCTTCATCTCTGGGGATGTTTTAAAGAAATGGCTCTACTGATTTCCTATAGATTTCCATTTAGCTACAACACAGGGCTGGATTATAGTCGTTATTTAGAAATAGGACCTACCACAACTACAGAAATTTGTAAAATTCAGAATCAGATGTAGTGAACATACCATGTTTGATAGTCCGCCGTGTGCTGTCCGTTATTAAAGGGAGCATCTTGTGTAGTTTGTTGTGCCCTTGAGAATGTATAACCCTATATTAATCAATTAGTTGATTTTGTTCTATTGTATGTTTCATCACAAGAACACACATTAACACAATTAAAACAAATAAAATGGTATATTTTGAAAAGCTCTGGAGTTCACTACATAGTTGGCTAGAAAAATAAATTATATCCACATTTTAGGAATACATGAACAGAAAGGACAGCACATTAGAATCCAGGTGCACTAAAAGATGAAACTACAATTAGAGTAGGTTTTCAAGAAAAAATCTATCCATCCTTTGATGCATAAAAGACCCAAACGCTTTCTTTCCTGGAGGTTATGAATGTGAAGTGCTCTAAGTGCAGGAACACCATGGGGCAAGTTTATGTTTTAACCCTGTACGATAAATCCCTTCAGAGAGCCTCATTGACCACCTGGCAAAACTGAAAGACTCAGCATAGCAAACCTATGGTTGCTAAACAAATTTTGTGCTGAATGTACCACTGATATATTGCTATGTATTTAGGTGCTTTTAAATTTTTGATTTATACCCCAAAGAGTAAAAGCAGAGCAATCGTTTCTTCTCTATCCATCTTGCCCCTAAAACTTATAAAATTGCTTTTCTACCTTGGGAATTAGGAATATAGGCAAATTTCAGTCTGACTTGCCCCTTACACAACATGTGTGTGTGTGTTCCATACTGAGACATTCCATACACTAGAATCTTTTCCTGTCTAAAAAGCTCTAGTAAAAAAATATTTTGTGAGGTTTATAATTACTGAGACATAGAGAATATTATAAATACTATCTACTACAAAAATTCTTTAGGCTCAATTAATAGAAAATATCACAGCACATTTTGCAAGGTCACTGTTAGCACCTAAAAATAGTGCTCACCTCATAAAAATGTACTATATCAGGAACTTAAAAATCTGACTTAAACGTTCATCGTATTGCATTAAAATTTAAATTCAAATTTTGAATCATTGACTTTATTCCTAAGAAATTCAAATGTAGCATCCACGAAGTACATTTATGATTCATTCAAATTCTTTTTGTGAAAGAGAAATAAAGTAAATAAGAAGTAAGGAGGTTATGTTGACACAATAAACAAGTTTAGTATAATGATCTGAAGCTTCTATATGGGGATAATTGTCCTGTCATTGTGCTTCTTAGATTTCTATCAACTATATGAATAGAAACTCAACTTCCCTGTGATGTAGAGACTCAACTTCCTCTGTTTTACAATGAAAAGAAATGTGTCTCTAACTTTGTAGATCAAGGCTTGCCTTTGGTTAAACTGATAAGCATTTTTCAATTTTCTGTACAGGGCTTATGTGCTTCATGAAGCCTCTGTTATATAAAGAACAAAGTTGAGATTGGAAATACAACTTTGGTCAAGTGATATTTTCACATATTTTAGGATACTGTAAAAAGAAAGAAAAGGTGGACAATATCTATGATGCTTTTATATTGAAATACATTGCATCAGAAAGAAAGTGTGTGACATAAATTGTCAACAGAACTACTTGCATGTTTTTAAGAAATGGTTTGGGCAGAACATATACGAAATAATTCTAAGAAGAAGATTTTTATTCTCACACAGTTTAGCTTTTCTTCACATGCACTTTTTATAATTAAAAACAGTTCTATATTCTGTTCAAGTCTTTTATAATGAAACTTGCACAAAGAAAATATATAGGCTATTTACCCAAGACCATGGTTATCCTATCAGGTTGAATCAGAGACAACCTAATTAGTCTAATAATTTTTGCCATTATTATTAATAGGGCGGTATAACTTGAGTTGGTCATGTCAGAGTGCATGTTCTTTTATTTATAAATAACTATTTATTGAGGACTTGCTATATGTGAGGTATTCTTCTGGGAGCTGGGAATGAAGCTTTCAATGCAATGGTCAGTCTCCCTGCCCTCATTTCTAATGAGACCACCAGAATTATAGAATCCATCTTGTGTTCTACCCTTTTCAGTTATGTGGATCCCAGTTACAAAGATGGAAAACCTTATAAACACATACGCTAATTATAAATATTAAAGTAAAATATGCTATTTTAAGAATCTGTTTTAAATCCTAGTGATATTCTATTACCAGCAGTAACAGTATGTTATAAATATTTGCTTCTTGGCCATACAATGTTTTAAAATTTTTATAATTTAATATTTAATGATCCTATTTTAACATTACTGTAGTTTCCTCATGAATGAATATGTTGATGGTTTTTAGTGAAGTTATAGTATTACTATAGGCCTCAAAGTATTTCTTATTTATTTAACACTATTCTGCTTGGTGATTGGACACAAAAATTTAGAAACACTGTAAAATTCTGACACCCGAATCCTCAAGAACAGAGAACAACCTGGATAACTCAAAGTACTATTTCATAAATGTGATTTCTCAAGGACCTTTCAATTTGTTTTATGTAGCATTGATTTGTAAATAAATTTAGACAAATGAAAGCTTGGATACTTCAGGTGAGTTCCTGAAGTATTAAGCAAGTACCAGCTTCAAAATGTAGTATAAGCTCAAATAAGTTGAACATGATCCAGATTGAGGGGATGGAGAGAACTCAAGGTACCAGTAGAATTCTCCTCAAACCCACTTTCTTTGTTCATAAAAGCTCTAGAGTAGATAGTAATTTCATGTTTAAGTTCCATATAAAAGATTTCCCCTGGTCACCCATATGGACAATGGGAATGAGGAAACCTGCTTTGCTTTGGAAACCACTACCAAGGTGGGGAGAGAAGCAGAGTATAACTACCATCTGCTGGAAAAATTAAAATGTCTCACAATGCACATAAAAAAGAAAAGGAAAGGAAAGAACAAACCATTAATAGGTTATCTCAGTAAAGCATGCTTCTACTTTTTCTCACATATATGCTTAATATTGAATGTGCTTCAATGAAATAAATTATTGCATTTGTTAATATTAAGGCCAAAGTCTCAAATCTGCTTAAATTTAAGTATAATGAAAATGAAAAATTCTGTTTTTTAAAGTAAGATGATTAATGAACATATCCTCAAAAGAAGCAGACTAGCTGCAATATGGCATTTTAAATATTATTTCCTTTTCATGTCGATTATTTGGTATTTATATATATCAGTTTAAAAGGTTATCGTAAGCAAGGGTAAGAACATAATATTGTGCTTAAAGAAACTATAATCAGAAAATTGGCTCATAATACACATTAATTGTGAGATTATCCCTTTCAACAAAGACACAAGTATCAAATTTTATAGGCAGTAACATTTCCAACATTGTTCTGACATAAAGCAAAACAAACTTCCTTGCAGTATTGTGAACACAAAGAGGAACAAAAGAGGTGTCAGCAATATAATAACATACACAGTGTTAAACAGTTCTTTTTCAAAGAAATGTAGAACTAAAATATTCCTAAAGGTCACATGCCATCTCTTCAGCCCATTTAAGGCCTCTGAAATGCCACTCTGAAGTAAAATAACTACCTCTCCAGAAGAGTCATTCCATTAGAGAGCCAACTAGCATCGGTACAGAGATAAATGGGAGAAGAGGAAATTGATTTTACACTTGTGCTGTAAGTGTGGTCAAATGTTATAGGCCAGCACATCAAATAGGATTCTAAGAATTGTTGTGCCTGAAAAATAGCAACTGAAGGGGATGTGGTTAAATACAGCTTAATAGTAGGGCCGAGGTGCTCAGCGTATAGTAAAATATTTACCCTTTCTATTTGTAATATGACACATTCATATATAATTTTTATTTATGTTAATAAATTGATTTTTTAATGCTCCTGTAACTAATACCTTTCATTTCAACTCATGCTATCACACATACTCAGAGACGGGCAGACATGTAGCAGCCATGCTTTATGTTGTGTGTGATTTAAAATGTATAGATTGTGCCTAATAAAAGTATTTTAATTAAATTTTATTTCATATGATGCCAATTCCCTATGCAAATGTTATTCAGATTAAAATATATAAGATACTATTTATCAAAACTTGAAGTTCATTAGGCTCACTGGAAGCACAAAATGAATGCTCGCGTTTCAACCTTCTCTGGGTCTTTTGCCTTCTCGGTGATGTTTAAGTTGTTATAATGCTCAACTGGGACCCGTCATTTCTTTTCGGGGGTTTTCGGCCTCACTGTGGCTGAATCGAGGCAGGCATAATGAAGGTGACACAGCACAGTCCTTCCTCACTGCACTAAGGAGTCTCGGGGGGTAAGAAGAAAGCCAGGCAATGACATTTTTAAAAGCCCTGTGGTGCTCTTGGCAGCTTCACAAGAAAATGATGGGCTAATATTTAGGGCTGTTCAAGACCAAGATAGCCTCTCTTCACATGTTGCTGAGCAAGTGATCAATTCCAGTGTAGGCTGAAGGGTGAGGGCATTTCCAACAAAGTAAGGAAAGGTGATTGGGGAACCTTAGTTCTTACTTAAAGATGGTTCCAGCAGAGCAGCCCTCGAGACCCACTCCATCTCTCCCCTTGCTTTCCTTCACGCCTGGTCTTTCCCTGCTTCTGCAGATTTTATAATCTCACATCACTCCTCACTACTCCAGTTTATTTCCTCTCATTGTTCCTGGGAAGAGAAGAGAGGTTTGGGGCCACGCACACTAACTATCCTTACCAGACACACAACCCATAACCAGCTGTTGGCCAGCGAGGGCAAGAGAACAGGCTACCTAAGTTCACGTTGTTGATCCACCCAACAAGTTACTTTTCCAGTTCCCTGTGAAGCCAGCTGAGCACCCGCAGGCTGGAAGAGCTAGGAGCTGGCATTCTGATGAGATGAGTTTCTGTATGCATTTAGCAAATCCTCCCAAGGAATCATCATCACCCAAAGCAAATTGTGAAAGTCTCTTCCATAAAGCTCCAAGGAAGCTGACACACGCAGAGAAAAATTAAAAACGCAATGCAACTAAACAGACAACAAAAACAGAAATACCAAAGTGGTATTACTTGTAATTAGGTCCCTTGACACAATAAAGCTCTCAAGAAGGTAGTTAAATATTGACAATTTTGGGTGCTCCTCATGAGGTAAAGACCTCTGGTTCAATCCAGCTCAGCATCAGAGAATATAAGAGAAAATTTACATAAATTTATTAAACATATATATCTAACATTTGTAATGCTATATAATAGTCAATAGGAATTTTATGCAGCATGTTATTCCTGGAAAATAATTACTCCCAAAAAACTTTAATAAAACTAGATCAATTTTTATCTCTTTTTTTTAAAGTCCAAAGACAATGTTTCCCTCAGAAGTTTAGAAAATTGGATAAAGTATTTTTTTTCTTAGGCTCTACTCTTTAACAAAGCAAAGGTTATTTGACAGTTCCTAGAATGTGCCAGAATCAACAATTCTGAAAAGGAGTAGAAGGATACAATCAGAAAAGTATGAAATTTTTACCCTGCGATAATAGCAAGATAAGTTTGCAGCATTCCGATCTAGAATTCAGTATTTTTATTTTTGGACTTATAAAAATTGGCACGTGCACATTTTCTATGAAACTCATTATGCCCAAAATAATTACACTTATGCTTGTTATGGCCTGAATTATGTCCCCACAAAGAATCGAATGCTGAAGTCTTAACCCCCATTAACTCAGAAAGTAACTATATTTGTAGAGAGGTATTTTTTAAAGAGGTGATTAAATTAAAATGAGGCCATTTTGGTGGGACCTAATCCAATAGGGCTGATATCCTTATGAGAAGAGGAAATTTGGACATAAATACGATGTAAAGACACAAAGATACAATAGCAGCTACAAGCCAAGTAGAGAGGCCTAGAACAGGTCCTTCTCCCATGGCCCTCAGACAGAACCCAGCCCTGCCAACACCATGATCTAGGATTTCTATCCACCAGAATTATGAACAAAATACATTTCTGTTGTTTAAGCCACACAGTCTGTGGTTTAAGCCCCTCAGTCTTTGTTATAGCAGCCCTAGCTAAGACAATGCTTTTGTTGAAATCAGCTACGGTATGAAAACAGAAGCTATGTGGGGAATTTTATACTAAAAAAGATAAGTATCCAGCTTGAATTGTCTTTTTAAAAAGAGAAAACGATACTTGGAAATTATTTGCAAGATAAATAAATAAATAACATTTGAACACACGAAAATATTGTGAAGAAAATTTGTGATAGTTAAGTTTATAACAATTTTAAAAATCCACATATAGTTCTTGTTAGTTTATGTTTGAATTATAAGAGATTTTAGTTAGATACTCAAAGTTCTCCAGTGTTGCTCATTCACAACACTGAATGAAAGAGAGCCTTCTTAATGAGTACAATGTTGTCACTTAATTTCAAATAGAATTTTAATACATGTGAGATTCATCTACTGAATTTGAAGGGTTTTGTAGTGTATTATCTTTATGCAGTAGATAAAATTAAATTCATCTATAAGAAAAAGTATAACAAAATTCTTGTAAATAGATTCAAAAGTCAATTTTTTAATTAATGAGATAGAGTATAGTTTGGCAAACTTTTTAAGAAAAGGGTGAGATGGTATAAATTTTAGGCTTCATAGACTGCAATCTCTGTCACAAACTACTTAACTATGACAAAGCTTGATGTTATTTTGATGGTGGTGTTTATATGGGCCAATAAAACTTTATTTAAAAAAATAGATGGTAGCTAGATTCAACTTGTATAGTGTGGTTTTCCAGCTCTGTATTAGAAGACAAAAGATGTACAAAAAAGAGAACAAAAGAAAAATAGCTTTTTAAAAAAAGTTGGATTTGATTTGGGAAATATTTTTTGTGTTTTTTTTTTTAAGTTCATTTTTTTCCTCCAATAGTAAATGCTCAAAATTTCTTCCTTCTATTTCCATTTTTAAATGAAAGCAATAAAGCAGATTTCATTGGAAGCCTTCTTTGGTGAAGTACATTTATAACAATATTTGTCTCAGACTTGGAAAGTAGGAAATATCATTATATAGTTTTTAAATAATTAGTGTACAATCTCTTAGGGCATTTTAAAATATAATTTTCCCTAACTATATCATGTACTCAGAAGGAAAGTTATTTAACAAGACCAACAGCATGAGATGTCTGGGTCACAATTACTACGCTTAGTTCCTGGCCCCTCAGGATTCCTTGTAGCTTTGTATATATAATATGCCCACAGCACATGTCTACGAGCCAAAAGCGAAAAAGTGCCATTTTCCCCTTAAATGTTAGTTTTCATGTATAAAGTTTGAAGAGCTGTATTATCACATGGACTACTGGCAAATTACATTAGTTTTTATTAGATGTCTCTGTTTTCTTTATCGGTAATGAAAGCAGAAAAATACCAAATTGTACATTTTTACCATCCTCTTGCCATGCAAGACAGTGGGGTGTGGACCCAAGCCTTTCCTTGGCGGTGCCAACCAAGAGTGTAGCAGAGAGGGGAGCTGTTCACCCAGTGGGGGGTCAGGGAGAAATGGTTAGAAAAGACATGAGGCAGCTGCAAAAGAGAATGGGAATTTGGGGAAAACAGATGTTGAAAGAGGACTTGTAGGAAGTTATCTTTTATGTGATGTAATCCCTTTCCTGTGTCTCTAAGGAAAAAAATCTTGAAAACTTCTATTACTTGTATGCTCGTGGAAGAGTCTGAATTATCTTTTCATGTTGCAAAAGATGACATTTTGAATTTGATGTTATCTTGAGAACAGTGTAGCTCAGTTCTGTTATCTTTGGATTTTTTTTTAGTCGTGATGATGTCATGAATGAAAGTTGCCCTAAGTTCTGAATCTCAGGGATCTTAGAGACTTGTTTGTGCAAATCATTTTGTAATAGGTAAAACTACCAGTGATCAAAGGGTGTGCTAAAAGGGATTATTACACGCCCTGTGTTCTCCCCTCAGAGAGAGTTGTTAGCTGCACTCCCCCTAAGCTGAGGCAGGACAGCACCTGGGGACAGATCTTACAATGCAAAAGTATAACAGGAAGACCTTTGTCTAAGGAAAAAAAAAAATGTATTAGGAGGCTTTTTCTTTGGCTTCTCAAGACCAAGTCCCTTTCAGTGGTTTTCAGTGCTCAAATTTGCAAACAATGTTAGAGGTTTCCTGGAAGTGAAGGACCTGACATCCCCCCAAACAGTCCTCCCAAGGTTGACACTTAGGGATACTAGATGGCCCTTTGCCCAGGCCCAGAGGCAGGGAAGGACAATATGATCTTTGACCCAAATTAGCTGGCACTTGGTCAAAAAGGGCAAGAGGGACAGATGCTGTAACTTGTTCTCACCCAGCTCTTGTAGGAAGTGGAAATGTTTTTGAGTGGAAAAACTTGGTCGCCTGGAGCTGTGATATTTGAAACTCAGGTTTACTGTTGCAAGCTCATTGGTCCTCAGGCTTCGGTGGCAGCTTTAACTGAAGTTAGTGAACAAGTTTGCTGTTGAAATAGAGTTTTCAAAAATGAAAATACCTTATAAGAAAAAGGAAAGAAAACATCGATTATATTTCTACATGAACCATTAAGGATTATTTTTAGTCTAGTTTAACTTCGAAGTAAATTTCAAGAGAGGTGCATGGCTGTCCTTCGCCCTCATATTTGCAGAATTATTTTGACATAAGAGAGGCTTAGCATGAGTTTAATAATATATTTCTCTGTGGATGTATTCTATCAGATAAGACTAGACTGTTATTGCTCTCAGTGGAGTCAGTCACCTGAATAATTGCTTTAATTGTCTATAAAGGTAAAAATTTCTTTTAAACCTATTTACCTTGAAACAGCTTAATGTTTTTTAATATCACATAAAATATTCTAAACTAGATGACTCCTGTGTGTGCCTGCATTGGTTCAAAGGACATGTACCTTTGAAAGATTTGGAAAACAGCTTGGTACAGGAGACCTTCTTACTAAACCATTTCTCATGGAGCAAGAACATGTAGTTTCATGGTGCACAGGTTTCAATGGCTGCAGTAAATAAAGGGAAATTTGGCAAGGTCGGAGGAGAGAAAAACAGATTTGTCCTCAAGTAGGAAAGATGCCCCATGTGTACAGAAGGGAAAGTACTGAAGTATTCCTGATAATTTGCCTTTTTCCAAAAGGAGACTTTAGTAAGGAGAAACCATTAACAATTTAGGGGTAATTGGGGGGCATTCATACATGGTCTTCAGTAAAATAGGTTCACAAGCCAACAGCTCTTATCCAGAAATGCTGAAGGGAACCTAGGAAAAATGATTGATTCTACAAAACACAGGGAGGACATTAAGAATTCATTACACTAAATACCATAAATGGCATATGTGCAATGAAATAAAACTTTTCTAACCAAAGGTTGAAAGTTCCTGTGATTTTCTGGTTGTCTGACAATTCTAAATGACTCTTCTACCTAGAAACACATTCTGTAAGTGAGTTGTGAAGTCCCCTTGCAGTCATTTTGCTATGGTATTAGCATGACATTTGCCACTAATGCGATGCAAATATATTGTTGATACACTTAGAACGCCAGTAAATTTGAGATGACATTAAAATATGTAGCCGAATGCCTCTGGTGTCAGTTCTGGCTCATTTAGACACTGTCTTTGAATGAATAAATAGCTGAGCTGATGGCACCTTTCAATTTTTTTTTCTACTACTTGATTTTAATAGATTATTACCTCCCTCAGTGCTATTTGAAATGCTTTTCTTTATTCATTCACAACATAAATTAACATGTCTTTTTTTTTTCCCCCATGAATTTTTGAAAGCAGATAGGCTAGTGACAGTACTTGTTCAGGGTGCATCTGTATACACATTTGGAGACTTTACATAAGTCATTTGAAGAATAGGCCTATATGAGCATCTGTCATTGCTGTACAATTATTGCAGCTAGAATCGCAGTGTCACCATTTGAAAATGAAACTGTGCCAGAGTTGTGATAAAATGAAAGTTAATTCTGGAAATAGAAACTGCTGGCTGTTATTTACTTTGCATATTCTGAGGTATACAGTTGACTTTGAGAGAAAATGTTTTTGTGAGTATTGATCAATATGATTCCCGATAACCTTTTCACATTTATAAAATACACCAACCAACTCCTTTTTTTTTTTTGGTGCTTGAGTAAAATAAAGGTAATCAAATAAAAAGGAAATATAGTCTTTCATCTGTTGAATAGAAGTATAACCTTTTATTTGTAAAAAATATGATGATTTTGCTTTGTGTATTAGTGGTTCCATGTCTTGACTTTTATTGCGATATTAATTCATCGTATCTTTCTCAGTATTTATGAGTTCTATTACCTATAGTTTTATTGATTGCTATTTCATTTTGACTAAACTAAACTAAAGCTTTGATGTTTGTATGTATTTCTCGTCAATCATCCCTTTGTTGTTACTATGAAGCACTCCTGCTTCCCAGGATTCACATAGTAATCAGTCTAGAATCAACCAGTCTTTTCCATGACTTAACTTTTATTCATTCTTCTCAAGATATTTTAGTATCCACTGTACCTAAATAACTGTACCTAATGGTCCTGTCTCTAGAAATGGACTTCACTGCCAGTTCTAGGTGGCAAGGCTTACCCATCCAATTAGCTTAATTTAACTAAATCTTCAGAGATGCTTCTCTAGCGCTTCTGTTTAGAGTATTGTCATATTAGCCTTCTCTGACTTGGCAGCTCCCCCATTCTTCTGAGCAAGTTAAAAAATATATTTCTTTTAAATGTTGTCTGTGATATGGATGTTCTGAAACAAGTTAGTCTGCCATTTGGAAACCAAATTCTACCTTTAATTTAAAAAATTAATATTGTCTTTTATTAGTATTTCTATTTTATTTCTTTCTGTTTATTCCTTACGAATGTGTCCAATATTTATTGAAGCTGTGTTATTTATTTCATACATTTTATCTTCTCTTGCATCATTTTAATTTCTTTGACTTTTTCTCTGAATTCTGAGAGAATTTATAATTTTTCTCTGCTTTGCTAAGATGATTTCCTGGAAGTCAATTCTGTTTTTCCTGACAGTGGTTTAGAATGTTCATTTATTTTTCTAATTTTTAATTTTCTTTAGTCATTTAAAAAATATTTTTATTGATTTTTAAAGAGAGAGCAAGGGGTGGGGAGACAACAGGGGAGGAGGGAGACAGAGAGAAACATCAATGTGAGAGGGTAACATCGAAAGGCTGCTTCCTGCACACCCCTCTACCTCAGATCAAGCCCACAACCCAGGCATGTGTCCTGACCTGGAATCAAACCTGCAACACTTTAGTGCACAGGCCAACACCCAACCAACTGAGCCACACTGGCCAGGGCTTCTGTAGTAAGTGGCCAGGGCTTCTGTAGTAATTTTTAACCTTATTTTTCTCATTGCCTTTATATATTTATTTTGGTGTTTTTAAAACTTTGCCCATTCTACCCTTTTGGATGTTTGCCTCTGTTTCAGATAGCAAACTTGTCAATTCTTGTAATTTCAAACAATTTTCTAAATATTTATGCTTTTGTAACTTATTGTATTTAGATATGTTATTTCTTTGAAAGTTTACTGGAGGTCCAATTCTCTTTTATTTGTAACTTTATGTTTAACTTTCTCATTTCTCCTTCTTACACATAAACTGCTGACCAATGGCTATATAATTCTTGGTTTTACACTCTTTTCATTTGGATATTTGTTAAATATATTCTCCATTGCATAAATTGGGGTCATTTTGGTGCCCACAGTTCTCATTCCAATTGCTAGTGTCTGGCAGGAGTTCATCTTCAGTCCAGCAGATGTTCATTTGGGCTCTGCCCCACTCTTAGGATAGCATCACCTGCCTACAGTGCATGGTACTTTCTCATTTTGATCCAGGGTATTAGATGAAAAACTCATTGCCTCCAAACATTTCTTTTCACTTTTCCAAATACAGTGTTAATTTGAGGGTACTATATTTTCTTCCTTTTTTATTGAATTTATTGGGGTGACATTGGTTCTCAAAACCATACAGGTTTCAAGTGTACAACTCAGTAAAACATTTGTGCCCACTGCTACAAGCAAAGTTTCTTTCCTTTCCCATTCCCCCCCGCCCCTTGTCCAACCCCAACTAGCCCATACTCCCCTTTCCCTCTGGCTATCACTACACTGTTGTATGTGCCCTGACCAGGAATCAAACCCTCCACATTTTTGGTGTGCAGGACATCATGATGCTCCAACCAACTGAGCACCTGGCCAGGGCTACCACAGCTTTTTTATCTCTTCATCTGCTGATGGGCACTTGGGCTGTTTTCAGGTCTTAGCTGTTGTAAATAACGCTGCAGTGAACATAGGGGTGCAGGTATTCTTCTGAATCAGTGTTTCGTGTTTGTTCGGACATATTTCCAGAAGTGGAATCACTGAGCTATAAGGCAGCTCCATTTCTAATTTTTTAAGATAGCTCCATACTGTTCTCCACAGTGGCTGCACCAGTCTGCATTCCCACCAGCAGTGCACTAGGGTTCCCTTCTCTCCCCACCCTCGCTGGCGCTTGTATTTGAAGATACTGTAGCTCCCAACCAACTATCACCATTCTTTCTCCTGCGTTACTATTTGAGGAGTTGCATTCTCTGAATGCAGGTTATCTATCTGTGTTTCCTTCCTCAGCACTGCTTCCCATCTCTATTCTATGTTCTTGTTATCTTTGGTTCTCACATATTTTTCCTGTCACCAAGACCACAAGGTATCATGCGTTCTTTTAAATTGTTATACGTGTGACCATATGTCTGTTCAGTTCTCTTTTGCTTGGAACTGACTTGTTCATGCTTGGGTCCAAGAAAAATACTTATGCTGCCCCTTTCCCTCTGTAGTGGCTAGATATAGATGGTAACTTTTTGATTGCTCTAATTTTTATCTGACCAATATATTATACTCCTAAGAATGGCCTTATGTACATGTTGTAGTATGATTCCAACTAATATTTTATTTATTTATATTTTTATGTAACAAAAAATGAAGCGAATTTGAATTATAATATTTTAAGTTTTTCTTCTAGTCTTCTCTTTCTGTTCTTATAAATCTTTTTATGCCACAAGACAGAAACTTCATTTTAGTTTGACCTGAAACAAACAAATCACAGAGAAAGCAAAAGAAGAGCTGAGTTTGTGAAAAGTTCACTCAAATTTGCATGAAGAATTGGTTTAGACAAACTTCAGATATACCTTCAAACCCCATCAGACTTATCTAAACAAAGAAACTAGACATTTAAGTGGTGTTCATTACTAATGACAATGCATTATATAAAATAAACAGGGAGGTGGCTTTTAGCTGTCATTATAGATAGTTATTTTGTAGTCCATAGAAAATGTTAATAAGCATATAGAAGTGGCATTCTTTTCTTGTGCCACATGATCTGTTACAATTGGAATGAATTTAAAGCAATATAAGGAATAGATTCATTTCCTTGTAAAACCAAAGTCTTAGATATGTTCTTTTATGTCGAGTTGAGGAATGATCAGTGTTTATTTAATTTTTAAATAGTGAATGATGCAATAGATGCTGCCAATTCCACATAAGAAGTATTATTCTCTTAGGATGCTTTTAAAGGTTTTGGGTGTATATTTCAAATGAATATACAATTAAAACTTACTGATAGAGCATATGTCAATTCAAGTAGCAGCATTACAAAACATGATTGATGAAATAGTAGTGTGTCATAAGGAAACTGCTAGCCTTTTTAGTATTTAAAGTGCATATTTTGAAATGTATCTGAGCAATAGGTATCCAGGTTCTGTAAACTAAAACTTAGTTTGAATCTTGGGCCAGTTTTTAACCCATCTTCATCATTTCATACACTGCGTATAAATGTGGAATTTGTTCCAAGTGACACATACCATCCCACCTATACAGATTTGATTAACTGGTTAAGAAATTAGCTAGTCTAGCCCTGGCTGGGTGGCTCAGTTGGTTGGAGTGTCATCCCATACACCAAAAGGTCGCAGGTTCTATTCTTGGTCAGGGCACATACCTAGGTTTCGGGTTCGATCCTTGGTTGGGAAGCATATGGGAGGCAACCGATCCATGTTTCTCTCTCACACTGATGTTTTTCTCTCTCTTCTTCCTTCTCTAAAATCAATAAATGTATCCTTGACTGAGGATTTTAAAAAAAAGAAGAAATTAGCTACTCTAAAATTTCTAATAGGAAAGTTCTCAGAACATTTGTTTCTAGACAAAGGGTTAAATAAAGGAGAAAGATTGCAAGGCCTTATTTCAGGGAGCTCAGTGGTCCACAATGATGATAAACTTCCAGGAGAAATCCTCAGTGACTTTCACTTTCCTGCCTTTATCCAGGGCCATATCTCAAGGGCCTGTATCATTGATCTTTCAAGAAAAAACAGAAGTCTTCTGTAGAAGAACGATTCAGTCATTCAGATATTACTTATCTGATAACCTTGAAGATAAAGAATACAGCCAAGTAATAAGCAGTTATTTAAAAATGTCAAAAATAAACTTGACATGTACTTTCTTATTGGGCTGAAACTATTTGTGCATCAAGTTTAAGTTACTTAATGTTTGTAAACAATTCTACCCAGTTTGAATATGTGATATACAATTTCTGTGTGTCCTTAATACAACAATAGAAGGTGTCAACAGAGAGGATATTCTTAAAGGTAGGCAAATTAGCAATAACAAGACGAGATATGTAAATGTGGAACAAGACAAAAGTGTTAGAGAGAACATAGTGCCATATTGTAACAACAACAAAATAATCCCTCCCCCTTGATTTTATTGGCTATTTTAGTTGGGATCTTATTTTTCTCTCTCTTTCGTACTGATTTCTTTACTGATAAATCACTATCTACACTCATACTATCTTAACTCGCCATTGAGATTGGCTTTTCTGAAGTTAAAAATATCCAGAAATATCCAGATTGTTGCTAGATTCAATGACAGTTTTTTCAGCCCTATTATCTTAGTGTCTCAGATGCATTTCATACAGAAAGTCGCTCAGGTCCTCCCTTGATTTCTACAGCATTTCAAACTCCTGGTGCTCTGACCCATCTCATTTCTCTATTTCTTTGATTTCAACAACTCCTCCCTTTTCCTCTCGCAGAGCCCTCCTCCCACTATTCCATGCTGATTGCTTACCACAGGGATCTGTCTCTTCCCTATTTTTTTTTTTTTTTGCTCTTTGCCTCTTCTCGGGAATTCCACCTATTTCTTCTGGCTTTAGCTATAGCCACATAAGAACAAACCCTAAAGAGTAGGGATAGTGATTGAAGAGAAATGAATGGATACAAATATAAAGGTTTTCATTGAAAGAAATCAGGCAGCCAGCATCTGATTTGTTCCTCAGTTGAGGTTGGTGTGGAATTAGGACCAAGCTTTTCTGTGCTTGTTTTTTGTGTGTGTGTGTTGGGGGGGGGGGGGGAGGGGATGGGCAGAGTGGAGAAAGTTAAAAACTTTCTGCCTTTTTAAGTAGCTTGCCATAAAATAACGTGAATAGGTTAATATCAAAACATTGAAGCATATAGAATAAGAGAAGTTGAAGTGGAAAAATGTATTGGTGTTTTCCATCTGAAGCTTGAAATTTGTTGTTCTTCAAAACTTATAGATCTTATAATAATATCCTAAAAATCATTTGAAATATTTCTCAGAAGGCAATTTTTGAAGAGAGTTTTCACTAAAGTCAAAGTATTCAATTTAGGGTATTTTAGGCACCATCTTTGGACTCAAATTTGCTTATTATAGAGTGTTCTAAAAAAATGTGTACACACTTCAACAGCTGATAGCTCAATTTTGAAAATGAAATTTAAAAAAATATATCTTTATTGATTTCAGAGAGAGGAAGGGAGAGGGAGAGAGAGATAGAAACATACATCAATGATGAGAAAGTCATTGATCGGCTGCCTCTTGCACGGCCCCAATGGGAATTGAGCCCACAACCCGGGCATGTGTCCTTATCGGGGACCGAACCACGATCTCCAGGATCCGAGGTTGAGGCTCAACCACTAAGCCACGCCCGGCTGGGCGAAAATGAAATGTATTTTAATAAACACTGCCTTTCTAACTATTCAAAGTGTGCGTATACATTTTTCAGGGACACCCTCTATGTGGTTCTTGGCCTAGGACTCACTTTCTACCTTTTTAAGTCTGGAAAGCTTTGAATAAAGCTGAATTCCTCTAATGTTGTTCATTTTGGAGTTGATACTATGACCAAAGAATATGAGTTATGTAATATTTATTGAGAAAAATGATATGTATTGAGAAAAAGTGGTTATGAGGAGGGAATATGATGTTCTTCATGCCTTTTATAACTTATTACATAGTTGTAAGATAGTCATTAGAACAGAAGAATAAATGATAGAAGTCCTTTTTTTAGTATCATTTTGGTGAAGATTGAGATTTTTTTTCTCCTAGGACAATAAATATGAGTTCCTTTTAAAGATTTGCTATGCTCCTTGATATTTGAATGAATTCTTTTGCTTACCATCTCTGTGTCACTAAAGTCACAGCCCCCACAATGTACATAATTTTCTATTTTACTCCATCATGGAACAACATACTACTGAAAACTTTTCACAAGCAATTTCAAGGAAATTTGAAATGCTACCCTTTGGCATTATACCTTTTCTGGTTATGAGTTAGTGACTACAACACCAGGCATCAGTTAGAGGAAAAAGAGGCCAGGGGCAAGCTGTGCCAACTGTTAAGTATTGTTTTTTAATGATGCTTCTCAGAAATCCACTTCTTGCCTATCACTGGTCAGAGTCTAGTCAGGTGGTCACCTTTATGTGCAAGGGAAGTGGGGTCTCCATATATATGTCTACCTATGAGGGAGAAATGGCTATTGGGTAGACAACCAGCAGTCTGTTCAACAACCCTAAACACTTATCTAAGGACCAAGTTGCAGGCATTTTCTTATTCATATCTTACAAGGTTGATATGAATTGTTAAAATTCTCATTTTATAGATGAGGAAACTGAGGTTTAGGTGAGCTAATAACTTGTCTGCAGTCATATAAGTAGCACGGTATAGACCAAGAAATTGCACTTATTTGTACTTGACATGGTTGCCAAGCTCTTAACTAATATTTCATTGCTTCTGAGCTAGTGCTCCTGGTCTCTTGTTGGCTTTATTTCAGGGAACCAGCACTGGATCCCAAAGATGAATTAATTCCTCTGAAAGACATACAGGAAACCTGGACTAATGTACAAATACAGTAACCTTTTAAAAAATTCATAGGCCCAAAATGTCTGCAAAGATTTTTTTTTTTTTTTTTAATTTATCTTTATTGTTAAGAGTATTACAGGTGTCCCATTTTTTCCCCCCAATTGACCCCCTCCACCTCGGTCCAACCTCCTCCCCAGGCCTTCACCCTGTTATTGACTGTGTCCATGGGTTATGCATATATGCATATAACTTGTTTGATTAATCTCTTCCCACCCTCCACCCCCCTTCTCTCTTCCCTCTGAAATATGATCGTCTGTTGTCTGTGTCAGTGTCTCTGGATCTATTTAGTTCGTCAGATTCTTTTGTTCATTAGCTTCTTTTTAAAGAAGATCCTTCAACTTTTCCTGTAGTGCTTGTCTGGTGGTGGTGAACTCCTTTAGCTTTTTCTTATCTGTGAAGCTCTTTATCTGACCTTCAGTTCTAAATGATAGCTTTGCTGGGTAGAGCAATCTTGGTTGTAGTTCCATGTTTTTCATCACTTTGAATATTTCTTGCCCCTCCCTTCTGGCCTGCAAAGTTTCTGTTGAGAAATCAGCTGACAGTCGTATGGGTGCTCCCTTGTAGGTAATTAATTGCTTTTCTCTTGCTGCTTTTAAGATTCTCTCTTTGTCTTTAACCTTTGGCATTTTAATGATGATGTGTCTTGCTGTGGGCCTCTTTGGGTTCCTCTTGTTTGGGACCCTCTGTGCTTCTTGGACTTGTAAGTCTATTTCTTTCCCCAGGTAGGGGAAATTTTTTGTTATTACTTTTTCAAATAGGTTTTCAATTTCTTGCTCTCTTTCCTGTCCTTCTGGCACCCCAATAATACAAATGTTGGGCCTCTTGAAGTTGTCCCAGAGGCTCCTTATGCTATCTTCATATTTCTGGATTCTTTTTGCTCTTCTGGTTGGGTGTTTTTTGTTTCCTCATGTTCCAAATTGCTGATTTGATTCTCAGTGTCCTCAACTCTACTGTTGATTCCCCGTAAATTATTCTTCATTTCAGTTCCTGTAGCCTTCATTTCAAATTGGTATTTTATTATGTTACCAATCTTCTCATTTATTTCCCTAATAATATGCTTAAACATCCTTATAAACAAAATTCTGAACTCTGTATCTGTTAGCTTGCTTGGATCTATTTCATTTAGTTTTTTTTCTAGAGATTTCTTCTGTTCTTTCTTTTGTGACATGTTTCTTTGCCTCTGCATTTTGGCTGCTTCCTGGTGTTTGTTTCTATGTATTAGGTAGAGCTGCTATGTCTCCTGGAATTTGTAGAGTGGCTTTGAGTAGTAGGTGTCCTGTAGGGTTCAGTGGCTCAGCCTCCCTAGTCACCTGAGCTGGGCCTTCTAGGTGCTCCCCTGTGTGGGCTGTGTGCACTGTCCTGTTGTAGTTGAGCCTTGGTTGCTGTTGGCGTCACTCGGAGGAATTGATCCCCAGACCAGTGGGCTGTGAGGACCAGCTGCAACTACAGCCAAACAGCTGCTGTTCTGGAGACACCCCTATGGAGCAGGATTTACTTCAGTGGGGCTTTGGTGTTCACCAAGTGCGCCCCTTGAGTGTCACTCGTGGATGTGGTAGGGTTGTAATCCAGCGGGGTCGAGTCTGACCACCAGGTGCACTGTCTCTGGGGCCTCCCTGGAGGTGCAAAGTCAGCCTGTGCCAGTGCCTTGCCCAGGGCCACCCAGCATGAGCTACTCAGCAAACCGTAGTTGGCTGCTACTTGTGCTGGGCTTGGAGGTGCCCAGGAGAGGCCAAGCTATGAGCCAGTGCAGCTGCCGCTAGTGCCAGGCCTGGGGCCGCTTATCAAGCCGCATGGGGCCCGCTGCTGCTTGTTTGAGAGATTTTAGGAAAGTCCTAAGCATGAGGCTCGAGAGGCCACTTGCACAGAAAAGCCCCTGGAAATGGCCTGGATGAGCTGCAGGTGGGGGGGGCGGGGCCTCCGGGAATCACGGGGCGGGGCCAAAGGTGCGAGTCAGGTGCTGGCGATTCAAACATGGCGCCTGCCTGCTGGCTGTGCGGGGAGGACTCGCCACAGGAGCCATGGCCTCCGCCAGCCCTTCTGCCCGGGAGGAAGCCGCCCCTCCGCCTCTCGCCCGGATCTCAGGCAGGTTAGTTCCTCCCCGAGTGTCCCGGGTCCTTTAGAGGAGCTGCTGGGGCTCCCGCAGCCTCCGTGACCCTCAGCCACAGTCCCTGCTGGTTTCAGAGCCTGGAGTTGTGGGGACGTCTTTTCCCGGCCCTGGGGCCCTGGGCTGGGGGCCTGCTGTGGGGCTGGGACCCCTCACTCCTCTGGGAAACCTCCACCACTGAGATCCCCTCCTGGGTTTACCCCGCGGCACCGGGTGTGGGCCCGCGGCCGCGTCTCCAGGATTCAGCCCCGACCCGCCCGAGTCTCCGCCCCTCCTCCCGGTCTCGATGCTCCTTCAGCTCCCTGGTTGTGGGGCTTCTGTTCAGCCCGGTTTCAGGAGGCTCTGAGTGACGGTGGTTCTGTGTTTTAGTTGTATTTTGATGTGGTTGCGGGAGGCGGCGGGGGCAGCTGCTACCTGCGCCACCAGCTTGATATGTCTCCTCTGCAAAGACTTTTAAGTTGCTTGCTTTGCTATTTCTTGATTTACTAAGGAGACCAGGCACCATGGTTTGGCCTAATACTCTGAAAGGTGTTTAAAGATAGAAAGAATTTCTTTCCAGGAAGTGAAATTTTAAAGATTATTGTTTTTTTATTGAATTTTTGGGGTGATATTGGTTAATAAAATTCTACAGGTTTCAGGTGTACAATTCTATAATACGTCATCTGTATATTGCATTGTGTGTTCACCACCCCAAGTCAAGGCTCCTTCCACCACCATTCATCCCCCTTTCACCCCTCCCACCTTCCCTCACCCCCCTTTCCTCTGGTGATCACCATGCTGTTGTCTGTGGTTTTTCTTTTATGCTTAATCCCTTCACCTTTTTCGCACAGCCCCACCAACCCCCTCCGCTCTGACAGTTGTCAGTCTGTTCCTCATCTGTGAGTCTTTTTTCTATTTTGCTCGGTAGTTCAGTTTGTTCATTAGATTCCACATATGAGTGAAATCATATGGGACTTGTCTTTCTCTAATGGGCTTGTTTCACTTAGCATGATGCTCTCCAGGTCCATCCAGGCTGTTGCAAAAGGTGGTATTTCCTTCTTTTGCTCACGGCCAAGTTGTATTCCTTTGTGTAATTGTTTAAAGAAGAAAACCTCTGGATCAATTGGTAGATGGAGTAGCAGATACTGTTGAAAGATTAACCTCAAACCTGTTCCCAGTCTTCTTCTCCCTTCCTTGCCTCCACCATAAGGGCTAGAAAAACTTCATACTTGCTCTTACAGTCTCTTATCACACTATGAATGACCACAAGATATAGTTATGCTTAGTGGTATGTCAAAAAAAAAAAAGGGCCTTGGAGATGTTTCTGGGAAATCTTTCACTTTCTTGTTAAAGGGGACAGTATAGCAGACACCTTTTTTCCTTTCTTCTGCCTGGATTTAGACCCAATGACTGTAGCCGTTTTGCAACCATAGATACTCAGAGATGCTGACTTTGATATCATTGACTTGTTGAATCAATGCCTACTTCCAGATTTCTTTATTTTTCTTTTAAACTCTCAGTTATGTTATAGTTTACTTCACCAAAGTTAATTCTAATCAATTTAATTATTCATTGCCTTTCAATAAGGAATACAACAGTTACCGGATTGATTTGTTTCAAAAGTAAACAAATTTGGAGTGTATTGGCTCAGTACAGATATATAATATTTCCTGGGGATTGTTTTCTTTGATCTAGAAAGTAAATAAATTACATATTAACCATTTTACTCTCTGTTTTTGACAGATTAATTTTTTTAAGATTCCATATATGTGATATACAGTACCTGTCATTTTTGTCTGACTTACCTCACTTAATATAAATTGCTCAAGGGCCATGGTATTGTTGCAAATGGAAGAATATCTTCCTCATGGCTGAATAATATTCCATTGGGTGTATGTACCACATTTTTTTTCTCCATTTATCTTTCGATGGGCATTTGGGTTGTTTCCATGTCTTTGGCTATTGTGAATAATGCTACAGTAAACATGGGAGTGTATATATCTCATCGAAACCCTGTTTTCATTTTCTTTGGGTAGATACACAAAAGTAGAATTGCTGGACTGTATAGGAGATCTATTTTGAATATCCTGAGGACCCTCCATCTTATTTTCCATAGTGGTTGAACCAATTTACATTTCCGACAACAATGTATCAAGGTTCCCTTTGGGGTGGAGTTGTTTAAGGAGGAAGAGATCCACTATATCAAACCTTGGAAGTGTTCATAAAATATATATATGAAAGAATGCCAACTAATTTGTTCATTAGAAGAATATGTAACATAATTGGTGGCAAAGTAGAAGAGTAAATATAGAAGAACTACTAGCTAGAGAGAGACATAGATATGGAGGAATTATATAAATTTTAAATTTAGGACATTATAAGCAATGCTGATGAAACGTGCTAATAAAGAGACATTGAAAATGCAAAAAAAAAAAAAAAATAGTAAATGGAGAATACCTGATGAGGCAAAAGAGGTTGAGTGTGTTATGTATGTATGGGTAGACTGGAGAAGAGGCTGCAGAAGGAAGCTTGTGTGCACTGGTATGCCATGGTTAAGAAGCTGAATTATATCCTTCATGCAGGAGGCAGATAATGGGTATTTTTAATTAAAAATTGAATAAATTTTATTTTTTTAAAGATTATTTTAGCTAATAGTGGGAAGAATGAATTAGAGAAAGTAAGACTTGTGGCAAGAACAAAAGAGGCAGAGACAGATGGACAAAGGGAATAATTATAGAAACATTAACTTGGGAAGGTCAGCAGGGTTTAGTAACCCAGTGGGAGTGGGGATTAAAAGGCAAGGTAGATTGAAGATTTGAGAAGTATTTAAAGCTTCTAATTTGGGTACCTGGTAAAAGCATGATTAAAAATAACTATTCGGAGTTTGAAGTGTAAAGTCCATTTTAGAAATTTAAAATTTTTGACTGCCTTTGGAATATCTAAGTGGAGAAATATCATTTAGTTGAAAAAGTGGTGTAGGACGGTAGATGGATAGCAAAGGCTGGACACGTGGCTGTCTGAGGTATTTGTGATCTGGGTGAATCTGAAAGCACAGGAGTAGAGAAGGTCACCTGGTGAAACTAGGCATAGAGAGAGAAGATGAAGGCCTAACATGGGCCTTGAAAAACAATAACATTTAGAGGCAAATGGCAAAAGGGAAATTAGTGTAAAGGGTGAAAATAATACCCAGAGGGGTAAAAATTGAACCAGGAGTGACTACAATCACAAAATATTACCTTCAATGCTAGAGCAAGGCCAAGTTTTGTAATTTAAAAGTACCTATTGAATTTGCCAGTGGAAGGCCATCTGTGATTTGAAATGAAGACTTTGTAGTCGAATGATCAAGGAAAATACCAGATTACAGATGGCTAAGTCATTAATGGCAGTGGAAGAAGTGCAGACAGAGTGCAACCCACTCTTTCAAGACTTTGCTAATGAAGGGAAAGATGGAGAACACAGGAACAGCAGAGGAGTTGTTTTCTTCTTGCCTGAGGTCATTTTAAGGAGAGTTTTTGCTAACTGCAAAAGCCCATGTTTACTGTTTTCATTAAAGTAGCACATTTTTCAGCACCAGTGTCAATGATACTGCATATTTGTGCTTTCCTGTTAGATCTATCCTTCAAAAATTTAATGATATGGAATTACAGATGTTCATTCGATAATGATCATGTAGTTGAATGAGGAAACAGGCCAGAATCCTTTAAATGCTATGTCTTAGGGCACATTCTAGTTTATTAGTGGTAGATATTTGTAACTTTTCTTTAGGGCTTTTGTAGTCCTATAGATAACTTAATTTGTTCACCCTAAACAAGATTGAGTGTTTTAATAAAGTCTTGACTAGTGCTAAGTACATCGTGATGATAACATTGAAGAAATATCAGTTTTATCATGGCAAATGATGAGCATCCCATAATTACTAGTTTTCATCAGTATCTTATTATTTCTTGTTATTGCTTGTTTTCATCTGCATCTTATTATTTCTACCTATATTAGTGACTGCTTTAGTTTAATTTTTCTTTTACTGGTTTACAAATTGAGTTTTAAAACTTGATTTCAAGACGATAGTAAAAACCAGAAAAGCTTTTCTCCCAACAGGTATCTTTGAATACTCTAGTTGGAAATTTCATCCTTGGTCATGAACCAAACTCTACCCAACTAAATTGTATCTTCAGATATTGGATACCCACATAAGAGTCCCTTTAAATGCCAAAAGTTTATTATAGTAAAAATATTGTGTGATTCCCTTTTCTTAGAAGTGTTATTTGTATAATCATTTTATATTACTACTTGAAAGCTGGTGATATCTATAAATTAGGTCACAAGCAGCTAAAACTATTTTTCTATAATTTTCACCTATTAAAAAATTTTTTACATGTGACAAATATACACACACACATAAATATATACACATACACTGATACTTATATATAGAATATGCTATCAATTATATATGAAATATAATATGTGAGAATGCAGATATCCATGTGTGGCAAAAAGCATGTAGCTAGACATCAATACTATAACAATAATAGTATAAGAAAAAATATATCCACTTTATTGAAATGTAAATAAGGAGGCAAAAGACTAAGAGAGCAATGTATTTTATTATGTGTTCCTGAATAATATTAAAATAAGCCATAAAATAATGCCATTTCAATGCTAAAATCTTTTGATCATAGTTGATTATTAATATCAAATAAGAAAAATTTCGAACAGGGTTATATATTTTGTTTTTTTTTTTGTAATTTATCTTTACTGTTGAAAATATTATGTCACCTTTTTCCCCCCCATTGGTCCCCTCCACCCTGTATCTGCACCCCACCCCCCACCCCAGGCCTTCACCACACTATTGTCTGTGTCCATGGGTTACACATATATGCATATAAGTTCTTTGATTGATCTTTTCCCACCCACTCCCCCACCCACCCCTTCCAAAGAGAGAGTGAGAGAGAAAATCCTAGGCAGAGGTGAAATGCTGTTTTACTCAAGGTTTGCTTGTTGTGAAAGTCGACTTTGAGCAACCTTTGAAGGTGTATGAAGTCACATCAAGGGCTGATGCTGGAGACATGAGTTTGAGGGGAGGGAGGGCAGAAAATTCATTAGGCCACTCTCAGTCCTACTGAAATCTTCCCAACTATTTATTTCTGTTACATATTAAGATTCTCCATGGGATTTTATTAGTAGAAAGACTTTTACAGTTTAAAAGTGTTTGAAAGCCATGGATATAATCTCTCATTTCTCCTTCACTGACAGATATTAAGTGACATATTCAAGGTCACAGAAGTGAGGTACAGAGCCATAGCAGAAACCTCAAATAACATATTTCATTCCTGGGTGGTTCTCAATATTAGAAAGTACTTTCTGGTGTTAGCTGAACCCTCATTCCTATAACATCCATCCATGAAACTTGACCTTTTTTCTTTAAAGTAATAAAAAATAAATCCAAACTATTTTTCATGCGGTAGTGTGGGTTGGTCATTTATGTGAATGTAGAAATGTGTTGATAAGTTAGCATTCTGCCAGTTTTTCTGCCCAGGCTTTTGGCTTTTGGTTTTTGGTTTGAGGGCTGTGGCAGATGAGAGATCCCACAGAGAGGGCTGCAGGAGAAGTGATATCTTCACCATTCATCCCTCACGTGGAACTAGGAGATGAGGCCAGATGATGATGTAATAATGATGAAGACCAGAGTTCAGACTTTTTGTAGACTTGCTGTGTTCCCTGCATATAGTTACTCATTTTACCTTCATAATATTTTGTCAATGAATACTATTATTATCCCAATTTGTAGATAAAAAATGAAGTTGCCCAAACTCACAAAGCTAGTAAATAATAGAGTGTGGGTCTGAAAACAGGAAGAGGAATTTTAGACTCAAGTTCTTAAACTGTTAGGCTATACTGCTGCTCTGGAACATGTTCTGAGAAGAGGCTCTAAAGAAAGAGTATATATTGATAATGTTAGGAGATTGCAGAGAGCACACTGGACAGGGTTGCAGGTGGAGAACTGCAGTGGGAAAAGGCAAGCAGGGTGGCCCAGAACCGCAGGATGGTGATTAGGGAGGTGAAGTGCAGAGTCACCTTGCTCTGGAGAGAACCTGTAGTTAAAACTCTGCTGCTTCTAGTGTGCAAAGAAAAGGTGAACACTCCATTCTCAGTAGGGGCTCTTGTGTGTTATATTGTTCATTTCTCTTGGCAGTGAAGTGTAGTTTTCAAGCATTTCCCCCATGGAAATAGACTCTAAGCAATGGTTCTTACTTATTTGGATCAAGAACCCTTGTTGAGAATACGGTAGAAGATTTTTGCTTGCTTTGTAGGGAGAAAGAGTATGTAGACATAAATGCAGGTGGAAAATTGTTTATTTTCGAACAATGCAGGAGAACTGAGGATGGCATATTATCTTGGAAAGACCCTATATGGAAATAGGGACTGGATATTTCCCGTGGATCTTGATGGTACAGGGAGGGCCCTATGTGGTAAACAAAGAATCAAAGAGAACAGAATGTATGGATACTAACTACAGCACAGTAAAAAAGGAAATAGCGGGGAAGTCTTATGAGCTGCTTCTTCATGACTTCATACATTTTAGCACATCCATAAAACTCATGTTATGTTTACTGGGAGGCAGATGAGAAGAGCAGAGCTTCCCTTCTGGTCCAAAGGTGGCCTAGCACAGAGCAGGCTGCCTTGATTCCAAATCAAAACAGAAAAAAAAACCCACAAGTAAGGCACAGACAGGGCAAATGGGGCTTTTCCATGTCCCAGACCCTGAACCTGGAGTTTGGGTGAAAATTCCCTTAGATTCTAAGGCAGAGATGATCCCAAATGACATTTGCGTTATGTGTATGCACTGGCAAGACTTTTCCCCTATTATTTCAGGGGTTTCTTCCACTCTCTGAAGCATGTCCACATACCTTAGGTTAAACCCTTGATCTGCAAAGATGATTCTCTAATACTAAGCTTGCTTCAAATGTCAAAAATGTGACCCTAGTCAGTCACCAGCAGCCTTGCTACTGTGTGAGAATCTGAGGAGGTCTTTGTGTTTCCTTTTGTGTGTCTCTGTTTTTCTTCATGCATCACTGAAGATTGAACAAGTTCATTATTGAAGCCCCTGCCTGCATAGACTTGGGGCACTGACAGTGTCTTAAGTGTCAGGCCAGTCCTGTGCTTTTACTGTTTTGTTCCCTTTGACGTGGGACCTGCAGAAACAGCATTCGGAGAGAGAATGTCTGTGGGAAGCTTGAAAGTTGGGCCACCTCTGCTGTCCAGAGGAATGCAAAGTCCACCTTTCTGTACTGTTAGAAGGGGAGTTGCTATTTCACAGGCCTTTGTCTCCCTGATTTTGCTGAAGAAGCAGAAGTCTTTAAGAATAGCTCTGTGATATCACCAGCCTCAATTGGTTTTGAAGAAACAGTCGCTCCCAAGACATTTTTGTTGTCAGAGCTGAAGCCTACATATATTTCTTTCTTTCTTTTTTTTCTGCCCGTAAGTTAGAAAATTCTTGTTGGAAAAAACTAGGGACAAAATTATGTAGATGTCTATACACTATTTTAAGCAAACATCAAAAGTCCTTCTCATCAGTCTCTTAAGGGACATGAGCAAGTCAAAGGTCAAATGAGGAAAAGGCCCTAAATTAAGCAGAATTAATTAGGAATAACTGTTTTTTTGGGAGTGGATCTTAGTTAACGATTGAGAGCTAGGCACTTGGAATATAAAAATGAATGTGATACTCTCCTTGGTCTCACAAGGTTCACATTGTTACCTATGAATATAGGTACAAAGATATGCAAGCATGCTGAAAATGAAAAAAATAAAAGCTACTCATCAAGAAAATGACATACGTGCAAATGTATAATTTATCTAACCATTCTTATATGGACTTTAAAAAATAATCAGCACAAGAATTTTAGAAATAATTAACACAATAAGCTATTTGTTAGCTAATAAACCTGGAGATAGTCCCAGACTCCTGAGTTCATTTGGCTTGCTCCTTCCAATTTCAGCTTGGTTGTGATATTTTGAGATCACCCCATTGGATATGAGCTGAAGACTGAGAAGCTCTAGTTAGTAGAGGTCCCAGCCATGGCAGATAAAATTCTAAAATGTCCCCCAATAACCCACGCCTTTGTATAATCCCCTCTTCTTGAGTGTACATGGAACCTGTGAATACAGTGAGGTGTCACTCTCATGATGACGTTACATTACATATCAAAGATTAAGGGATTTTGCAGATATAATAAAGGTCCATAAGTAGTAGATTTTGTGTTAATCCAAAAAGGCATTAGTATTACCTTTGGTGGGTCTGACCTACATAGATGAGCTCTTTAAAAGAGGGACTGGAGCCCTCCTTGAGTTCAGAGAGATTCTTTTGCTGGTCATGAAAGGAAACTGATATGTAGTAGAAGAGGTCATTTTATTATTCCTTCCATAAGCATGTTCATACTCTGCATATTACTGTCTCCCAGGTTGTAGGACACAGAGAGAACAGACATAGCATCTGCTTTTAAAGAGGTCTTCATATTTGTGTGAGAGAGAAAACACACAAGATTTTACAACAATAGTGGAGGGGTTCAAAGGGGGAAAAGGGAGAACATCTAGAATACTTTCAACAATAAAGGTAAATTTTTAAAAAAGTGCTTGGGAAGGAAAAAAAGGAAACTGAAGTAAGGAGACCAGTTAGAAGGTTCTCCCAATAGTTTCAAGCCAGAAAAAAAAAATGTTGGTTTGATCTAAGACAGTGGCCATAATGCTGTGAATGGAGAAGACATGATAGATATATTGGAGAGATATTTATGAAGTGGAATTGGTAGGATTTGGTGTCAGTGTGTTGGTTGAAGGGTCTGAAGTTGAGGTAGGTTTCTGGCTCTCCTGGATTCAGTTAAGTGAAACTAACATAGTGGAGAACCTGGGTTATTCTCAGGGCTGGAGGAAAAAGGGAGATATAACATTTAGTTAGAATATAATTTCCTTTCAGTTGTAGTAGGGTCTAGAGGACAGTTTAATATATAACACCTGTAGCGTTGGAGGAAGGTCTGACCTAGAGATGAGGGTTTAGGAGTCACCAGTATTTCTGTTTAGTTGATATTATGGGTGTAGATTAAATCACTGTGAGAGAATATATCGATAAAGATAGAAGGGCATGAGGAACAAATCCCAGAGCATTTAAAGGGAAGGTAGCATGAAAGTACCTTAATATGTAACCAAAATCAACCATCAGGAACACAGTGGAGTTGTAAGAGTCAGGTCAAAGCCAAAAAAGAGAGAATTGGGAGAAATGATAAATTTTGGCATAGAGTTTGATTAGGAAAAGTACTAAAAGGCATCCACTGATTTCGATTTTAGGAGTACGATTGGCATTTTAATTTTTCTCTTTTGCAGCATTAGAACCCTCATTTTGTTTTGGGGGAACTTGACCTTCTTTACTCCTAATGCATGTGCATTGGGTAAAGTAAAGCTGACTGTACCCCAGGATCTGAGGAGGAAGCATGTGACCTAAACCGAGCCAAGTTCTTCAGCAAAGGCACTTAACACAAGTCAGGATAATCAGGACCAAGAGGATAAAATTTCCTAGGCTTTTTAAAAATCCTTTTTTTCTTTTCCTTAACTGTAAGATTTCTTTCTGCTCTGGTGTGAAGCAGAGCAGACTGGAACTGCTTCTGCCATCGTGACCATGCTCATCCTGGGAATGGAGCGAATGCTAAGTAAGAAGTTCTTGAGAAGAAGAGGGAGGCTCAGAGTCTGGCTGGAACTAAACTGAACCCTATGCTGTTTAGTCGTAGGGTCTGATGTATTCCTTTCAAACCCCTGAAGCAGGCCACGGGTGATGGCTGCCTTGGTATCAGTATACCACCAATGCATTAATTAGATTTCTCTAAGAAAACCAAATTTCTTTTATTCATACATTCAAGACCATGTATTAAGACTCTATCCTGTGCCCTGTGCTCTTCTAGGCATTAGGAGCAGAGGACATAGCAATAAATTAGACAATGCCCTTATTCCCTTGGAACAGGCATTGTGATTTGTGATACATAAATCAACATAAATAAATGCAGTGTATGTAAACACAATTCAAATAATAATAAATACTGGAAAAAATAGAGAATAAAAAATTAGACTGATTGTGTGTGTGTTCAAGGCCGGGGGAGTGAATTTTTTCTATCCTGTCGGTGAAAGGGAACATTTTATCAGAAAAACTAAAGGGTTGAAATTCATTTAACAATCAATCACTTGATCTTCGGGGAAGGGGTATTTCTTACCTCTTTCATATCCCGTGCTCCCAGGAAAACTTGAAATATTATCAGTGTTTCTTTTTGAGACTCTCAGACATAATTAAAAAAAAAAAAGTTCAACTATGTAATATGAATTGCATCTGAAGAAATAGCATCTAGAGGACTTGGTTGAGGTCATTCTGTATTCCACCGCTTTAAATAGTGAATGCGTATGAATCTTCAAAAAGGTGACCTGAATTGGACCTCCTTTGGAATGAGACGTTCTGTGGATGGGGGATATTCAATCACAGGCTGCAGTTGCTTTTGAATGTGTTTCTCTAAAGCTGGGTTAAAGAGGATGGTCAATGTAGGTTTACAAGGGAAGGGCTGTCTTGGCAAGGGAACAGACCCTAAGCTGTATCCCTTCCGTCCGTCTTTAAAATTAAAGTGAGGGTCAGCAGATACCTTGAGGAAAGATATTAAATTGAAGATTTTGCAGTTTTGTTGTGCCTGTAATTTCCCAGTGTTGTTAGTGAGAGGCTGAGAAGGCCCTTAGAAAGCCTTTGCTTGGCACCTGCAGAAATCTAATTTCTGATGAATAGGGCCCTAATTGGGTCAATTATTCTATTATACTACACAAGAGTACTTCAAACTGCTGCTTCAGTAAAGAGAGGAGCTGTAGTCTCCCCATTGGTGTTCTCCAATTTGAACAGAACTCAGATGCCTGCATTTAGCTTTTCCTTTCTCAGAGTCAGATTTGCCCTCCCAATCTCAGTTTATCACACGAGTCAACTGCTGAACAAAGGTGAAATCTTTAACTGCGTGGTATGAATTGCACTTTTTCACCTTCTGAGACCGTGGGTAAGATTACAAAGGAGATTTTTTGACTCCTTTAAAAATGGTTTCACATACATTAGCAAATATATGGGGCAACTACTTCAGTACACTTTATTCAAAGGGAATATTCTTTTGATTAATTATTATCTTTGGAGAAGGAAGAACAGAGAGGAGCCTACATTTTCTTTGTGGGTTATATGACACTTTTGCACATTTGTGAGGCTGTAATTTTAATTTTATTTTCTTATTATTTCTAAGGATTGTACCAGGTATTTTTTTCATAATCACGCATAACGTGACTTTGAAAGAAAAATAAAATTGGGAAGCTGACACATCATGACACTTATAGACTCATTATTTTAATGAGATTTATTTCTTAGGCATTTCCTTTATGTTAAATGTTCTAATTTGTAACATAAAAGAGAAACTTCTTTAATTAGAATGAATATTGTCACTCATGAGTTGGTCTGTGGTTCAGACTTTACCTGGGAGGAGATGAAATTATGTTGCTGGTGACTATGTATTAAAACTATTATGCACTAACTTATAGCCTATGAAGAAGTTTGGCTTTGGCGTGGGTAAAGCAGAGAGGGCAACATTTTGTCTTTTGTAAGAAGCCAAAGAGACTTACATCACTTAAAACTTGAATTCAATGATGTACTTAATGAGATATTTTATAAGAACCCTAAGCTTAGTGTCTGGCACATATTAAAAAACCTCTAAATTGATTTTCTTTATTTTGTTGAGCTGTATAAGACACTGGTTCCTGATGTTGACATAACAGGAAATAGAACAGTGAAAAAACGAGCAAAGCACAGTCTTAATTATCAAGTATCTTGTAGTCTAGAAGGGAGAAGAAAACTGCATGCGTGATTGAAATAGCAAGTGTTCTGTAATTGTGTCATCAGAGGGTGCAACACACTATGAAAGCTTAAAAACGTGTTTGTTCCCATTTTGTAGCATCCTGGCACATTCACTTCATAATCTTTGAGTAGGTGCATCGTGTCTGGACTCAGAGGTACCAATTCTGTGTCTTTTCTAGGGTATACATTGATGCTTCCCACATACTACACAGGAAGTGATTTGTCTCCATTTGCTGAAAACCACAAATCTAGCAAGGAACTTGATTTGATTGATTTTTATGGCCAGGAAAAATTAGTGTACAACTTTTTCTGGTTTCTTTCAAGAGGGGTTTGGAAGAAGTTATATGATTAAAGCTTTATGGGAATTCTCCATTGCATTTATTTCCCTCACAGATGCAGTACTATTTTTGTTAACTCTCCCTCCTCAAAGAAATTTCTAAAGTAGAAAGTTTTTATTTTTAAGCCTTTCCATTGGTTTCAATTTAAAAATTTGGCAAAGTGTATACAATAACATTTTTGTCATTTTCTTGTAAATATATTGGCCTCTTAATTCCTCAGGTAGAACAATATTTTAACTTTTTAACTGTATTTTTTCCCTTTCTTCATGATCATGTATGGTTCCTTGCTATGTATATGATTATTTAGTTTTGCAACTATTATAAAATATTAGTTTTTCAGAGAATTTCTATTACCTACCTGGTCATGGATTAAATAGAGATATTTGGCAAATATTTGTCAGATCAGCCCCAAATAAGTAAATTCTGAGGATCATTTATGAGAACTGTGTGTTACAGTGTACAAAGTACTCTACATGAATTACCTCAGTTCTTATGACACTTGGGAAGAGGTAGTGAGGACCCTATTTTAAAGATGAAACTGAGGCCCAGGGAGATTAATTTTCCCAAGTTCATACAGTTAATCCATGACAGAGTCCGTTCTCTCTGAGTCCAGAGTCCTTGTTCTTTTTTTTCTGTTGTACTCAATTTCAGGCCCTGAGCAACTCCTTAATGTTAGAGCTGCTTACGGAATCACAAGCTTTCAGAAAGTTTGAAATTTCTGCTGGACAATGTTCCTCTGAATATTCATTCCCACAAACTTAGAAGCAGCAGCCTAAAGGCTAACTTCCCCCCGTCATTTTTAAAGCTCTGACTTCAGTGTAATGTTGTCTTGGAATAAGTGGAACAGATATGGCTTTGATCATTAAATATGTTGCTTTGAAGATATAAAGTAAGAGGAGGGATGACTCCTTCAGGCAAAGGAACTTCTCCCACAGTTCTGGATATAGCTGAGCAGATTGGGTCAAATGCACTGTAGGCTTAAAATGCTCATATCTAGACTTCAAATGAGACTCTCCCTCGATAATCTCTGCTGGCCCTGCCTGAGCTAGTCAGAGTCAGAGTCAGAGCCAGTGACTGTGTCTGAGAGAAACACTCTTTGCCCACAAGGTGCTATTAATCGGCTAGATGAGGCCAGGCATGAACACAGGTAGTTATAAGCAGGATGTAAAAGATGACTTAAGAGGCAAACAAGACCAAAGCAAACTATAAGAGACAGGAAAAGAAATCACAGGCTGAGTATGCTCTAATCTTTTTTGACTACAGATGCTATGAGGGTGGGGACCAGATCTATTATTCACTATAGTGTTCCCAGGATACAGCACAGCACCTGGCACATAGAACATGCACTATATAAAATTAGTTACATGCATGGGTCACCCACAGTGTGTGCCCACAGTGCCAAAGAAAGTGAGGAGGGACAATCTACTCAATAATTCATGCATACAGTATCTACAGTCAGCTGCAAAATGTATCTTTGCCTTCCCTATCAAGTCCCCAGTCATCATGTAGAGTCTGTCTCAGAAAAGCATCCATGATTTTCCTTCACACCCTGGGGTCTCTTCCTCTCCTTTCCTTAGATCTCCTGGCTCTTTTCTGCCCTCTCTCCAGTACCTTCCTCTATAACGGAAGGGTGGGGCACCAGATAGTTGTGGCCTAGCCTTTACCCCAAGGAGTCATTAAATCATTCCCGTTCTCCAGAATGAAACATCCTAAAGGTAAATAATATTTTCTCTTGCCTCTTATTGACCACCTTTCAAAGCATAATCCAGGTGTGCTATTATGGGGATAAAGTCTTTGTTATTGTTTTATTTATGTTAGTCAGATCTCCCCGCTGAGATGGAAGAAAGGCAAAAGGCCATTGGGAGTGTGTGTGGCATGAGAGGTGAAGGCGCGGGGAAGAGAGCTCTCCTGATCTCCTTGAGTGAATGAGCAACAGTGGAGGATCTTTTGGCAGAGTAAAAAGGAAGGTGAAGGAAGAGACAGGATTTATAGCACATGGATGTGTTTGGTGAAAGATTCACTCTCATTGTACTGGAATGTAGGTGCACATAGCAGTGCACTACGCTGCCAGTCAGAAGAGCACCACTTTTTCCATCTGCAGTGGAAACCTTGATCTCCTGCCTCAAACCCTTTCCACCCAACTCTGAGTTCTGCTGCTGCTGCTGCAGACCATTCTGAAAGGAGCTGACAGCTTCACTTCAAGCACCCTCTGCCTGGAGGCTTTCTCAGGGACCAGAGGAGTTTCCTCAATCCAAATTCAGACAGACTCAAATGGGGGAGGAGGTATTTAATTTCCCTGAGGTCAACCCTCAACCAAAACAAGACAGAATTTGGTGGCTACATGCCCAATCTTCCACCTGTAGCGAAACCACTCTAAAGGGCGATTTATATGATTTCTGAGAGTGTCCTCAGAGGTGTGAACCCTGTAGCATGATCATAAGCACACTCTTTGTTGTCCCTTCTCCTATTTCTGGTTCACCTCCCCATCCCTCACTTGTGTTTTCTGATGTTAAATTCTTCCTCAGAGCCTACATTGGGGGGAAACTAAACGAAAACACATCTTAAAACTTCTTTCTATATTGACCTAACCTTACATTCCTTTCCATTCACAAAACAAAAGAATATCATGTTTTCTAAAGTTATTAATAACTGTCAAGCTGAAAAATCTAATAACTTACCCTATTCCTACCAAACAAAAAACTGGTCATCTTGTGTGTGTTTTTTATTTTTTATTTTATTTTAGTTGATAACATCACTATTGACATGTTCACCAAATTGGTAATAGTAAGGGCAAAGAGGACCTTCCAAGCAGTACAGTGCTTGGGTGGTCAGGCCCAAGCCACAGCTTTCCCTGGTATATGGTTTTCTCCTAGCAGATATATAAACCAGCAAGTGAAACTGAAAGAGAACTTGGATCTACAACTTTTTTATTTGCTATCACACTCTCTGGGTCAGCAGAAAATCACACACTTCTCCACACCAACTGTGCTCAAACAAACATCCTTGGATTGTATTTGAAACCCAAAGACTCTTTTTTATTATTTTCTCTACTAACTTTATCTAGGTTACTCACTTTAGATGATCTTTTATGCCAACTATCTGAGATCACTTTAAGCCTGTTCTTAGAAATCTTTCAATTATGATATAGAAAATATTTTGGTGTCTTGTAATATCACTTCAGCACCTACAGACCCCTTTCTGACCATAATCTAACAAGTGCAAAAATTTTTAGGCATCCATGTAAAGAATCTTCTACTTTTATTATATCTTGTAGATATCAGAACTGTAAAATCAACCTATTTTTTCCCCCTGCCACTCTTGTAAGTTTTTTTCCGTTTTATTTTTCCCCCTCAGATTGTTGTCTGCCTCTTAGTAAAATACAATATAAATTAGAACATACATATTTTATTACCAGTTTAATTTATCATCACTTTACACATTCTAATATTTTACTGACTATATTACCTATAAATGGCTATATAATTGATGGATATTCCATGTAGTATATAGTATAGAGGTTTCTGCACCAAAAGTTTTTTTTTTTTAGTTAAGTGACTTAGAGATCTAAGACCAAACTTAAATAATGTGATTGTTATTTTGCTAATATACAAAAATTATTTTAGAATAAAAAGATTTTCCAAGGGCTTAGCATGAAAAAGGTATAAATAGAACATATAAATATTAATGCTACTATATTGCTCCTAGTATCTTACATCTAGGCTTTTCTGTATTAGGTTAGAAAGCTAACTGAGGGATTTACAAAAAGAAAAAGATTAACCCAGCAAAGACCAAAGAGACCAAGATAAGTGGAGAAGCATGGCATGTTTAATCAAGCAGAGTAAAGTTTTTCAAGGAGGATTTATTTAATTATTCAGTAGTGGAATAAGAATCCGATTTAGAGGAAATTACTTTTCTGTCAAATGCCACATGGCCACCTAAATTACACATACAGTTGCATCATATGTTTAAATGTGAATATTTGATCTACGGATCTATATATTAGGTGATCTTTGTAAAGACTCGATATTTTGAGTTCACAGGGACACTTTAAAACAAGTAAGTGTAAAATGCTTTTGATGTACACCAAGGCTTTTCTCAGCCTCACATATTGTATGAATAATAAAATCACTTGAAAGCATAAATTCCAAAGAAAATATGAGTTGCAATTATTTATTAATTGATAAGAATGGTAAGTCTGCCTATACATAAATTATCATCTAAATAAAGTGCAAGGTTTTTCCCATTTTATACTATCTTACTTTCCTTGGCAATTCTAAGCAATACACTGAAATTTAAATACTTTCCAGGAGAAATCAAAGTCAGTTTCCAGCAAAGAAAATACTAGATTTGGGCTAAGGAAGCAAATAGACATTTTTGATCTTTAAATTTCCCCCTGCAGGTGATTCCGGTTCAAACCATGGTCTAACTAAGCCTCTGGAAGCCATATTAAAATGAGGATTCTCATTTCATCTGGGAAAGCGAATACTTTGCATAACATATACTGCCCCAGGTATCAATACTATTTTTGTAGAAAGAAAGTGCTGGTACTTTTGCTATCTGAACCAAGTTTTTTCAAAACAGGACTTTTTAAATGAACACAAAAAAGTTTACTTTGATATAAGAAAAGTTTCTTAAACATACAAATAAATGCAGAAAGCGTCCTATCAAAGTGCATGTAAAAAACTTCATCAAATTATTGGACCAAATCTAGACTCCTAAAGAAGGTAAGACTTGCTATGGAATCTTACCTGATGCTGAATCCCGTTGGCTAGTGACAACATGCAGCTAATTGGAATTGCTTCCCTGCCATTCCTAGCCTACTTTTACCTCTATTAAAGACTTCTTTATATTTCTATTGTGTTCGGTAATGTTCAATGTGCTTTCACAGACCTTATCTCGTTTGATTCTCTCATTCGATCTCTTTTGTTCCCAGCATATCAAAACTCATCCAGAATAAAAATCATTAAAATGTGCTTCATTGCATTGACTGATTCTCTTAAAGGGTTGGCTTAATGTCCAGGTAGATCAGATAGTCTCTTCAGTGCTGTGCTTTGCAGGGTACATCTGCTTCTTAAAATCTTCCTCACTGACCTACTTGGAATTTCTTCTTCTTTTTTAAAAAATTCATTCAAGCATTTAATCTTCATTTGTTTACTAAAACCTAATTTAATGCAATTCACTGCATTACTGGTCATGAACTAGGTAAGTTTTTGGGTTCAAATCTTAGTATTTGATCCTATAGAACATGCAGTGGATTCCCTTTTTCTCTGGAAGCAAAAGAAACAAACCCAACCGTCTGTTACTTAAACAAGGAAATATATTGCTCAAGCAAAAATATATTTATTATATCAGAAATACCATAGCACTCAGCAAAAATGAATTCAGATTTCTGTAGTTTATCAATGTTCCAATTAATATCCCATTTGTGTGATGTCCACTGCGTGGTTATCAAAGGTGTGGCATCCAATAACCAGAAAGAGCTAAAAATGGATGGTGAGCTGAAGTATCTTTGACCTTCAATTTCTGTGATGCCAGCCGTTTCCTGGATCAGGGAAACTTTGTAGTTTATGCAGAATTGAAAGGCTATTATCCAAAATGATTCAGGCTAATTAGTCATTAAGTGGTCCAAATAGATGCTACAGTGGCTCTTCCAATTGCTATTAAATAGAAAAGGAAGGACAAGTTATATAATATTGGGACTTCAGCCTGGAGAGAAAAGCCTGAATCGACTGAAGCCACTTGGAACATTGTTGGGTAAAACAAATGGGGTAGTTTGCTGAGTGATTAAAAAAATAATAATACAAGCAGGAATTAGATGTTATTGCCTTTGAAACATTCATAGTTAGATGCCGATAAGACAAATACCTAAAAGAGAGGGCTTAAATAATATACAAATGCTATGGAAAGTAGAAAATAAGAGTACTATTTGGACTGGGGACATTAGTAAAGCTTTTAGGAGGAAGTAACCTTTAAGTTGATAGCATTGGGAAGTTTTGAATATATGGAAATTTGAGGTGACGGGGGTAAATTAAGCCAGGACATACAGTAGGAATGGATTAAACTAAGATATGGGGGTAGGAATAGTGTTGCAAAGAGGAACAAGTTGCTAAAGGTTCCTGAAGAATGTGTTGGATATAGGTTTGTAACAGTGAATATGGTCCTGTAGGTATGTTAGATATAAATTTTATAGAGAACAGAGGAACAGAAAGATAAAATCGTAGATATCCTGTATTACATTCAATTGCTTCTTGACTTTTGGCCTATTAACCAGGCATGTTCTGAAGTTCTCCAAAACACGAATTGCAAAGACTAGATTTCTTATTCTATGAGCAATAGTCAATTGTTTTCTGTAGCTAATAATCACACATTTATATAGCCAATATGTATGAAAATAAAAGGCAAGCATTCCAATTTTATTCACCTGACCCAGTTTTTCTAATTCATATGTTAGAATTTCATAAATTTCTGAGTTAATTTTTTAAAAAAAAACTACATCATTTATATACAAATTGAAAACTGTCTTATAGTTACTGTTTTACCTATACGTCAGTTAAAGTATTGAACACATTGGGACTGTGATTAAGAATTTCGAGTGAATGGTGGCTGTGATGAGAAAAGACTCTAATTTTCTTTTAAGCTGCTAAGATTAAAATTAATAGTGCTTTGCCAGTATTTAGAAAACAAGATATAGGCATTAGGTGGTGCTCATTTTTATCAATTTTTCCCTCACTGTTTCTTCATATTGGATAATTTATATTCTACATTCAAATTTTCTGACTCTTCTGTTCTTTCCATTCTGCTGTTAAACCTTTTTCTTCCCAGAGATCTGGTCAGATTTTATACAGAAAATTTTCTCCATCCAGACTTCCAACTAGTTTATTATTTCCTTAATTTAAATTTGATTTTTAAAATACAGTTTACATTTAATATTATTTTATATAAGTTTCAGGTGTACAGAATACTGGTTAGACAATCATATACTATACAAAGTGTTCCCCCATGATATTTCCAATACCCATTTTGCAGCATACATAGTTATTATAATATTATTGGCTAGATTCCCTATGCTGTACTTTATATCTGCATACTATGGAAAATAGTATGGAGGTTCCCCAGTTACCTTATTTTCTTATAACTTGTGCTTCTCTATGGAGATTTCATATTCATTCATTCATTTAAAACATATCTTTCTTTTCCTTTATTTCCGTGAGCATAGTTATTACAGCTGCTTTAAAATCCTTGTTTGCCAATTCCAACATGTCATTTGACATTTTTCTCTGTTGACTATATTTCTCTTGAGAAAGGATGACATTTCCCTGTATTTTTCATATGCCAGGCAGCTTTGAATTGCATCCTGGACCTTGTGAGTGGGATATTGCAGAGAATCTAGGTTCTGTTATATTCTTTTGAGAATTTTGATTTCTATCATCTCTAACCTTTTTTTTTTTTTTTTTTAAAGCTATAATTTAACTTATTTAGACTCAAATGTGTTTTGTATTTCTTGAATTAGGCAGCACCTTAAGTCTCAGGTTTTTTTGAGCCTTGTTTGCTTATTAGAGCCTGCCTTTTGTACAAGTGGTCCAGGGAGCAGCCATGTAAGCAGAGTTTATGTCTAGAATTGGGATTGCTTTCCTTTCTTAGATTTACCTCCTCTGGTTTTTCAAAACGGTAAGTCTAGGTTTTCTAAATTTTATCTAACTCACATGGTACTAACAGAGTAAAATTCAGGCTCAAATTTTTTAAAATATTTTTTTTAAAGTTTCACCCAGTGCTATTCCCTTCTTTGTAGGTAGAATTCTCTTCTATTATCTTTCTCTTTTTAATCACTGTTTCACGTTTTTAGATAATTGTTTCTTTTTCTATTTTGACCAGAATTTATGGTTATTTTATATGTTTGTTGGCCTAGAAGGATTGCACTTGAAGCTCAAAAATTAAGATGACGAAATTTGGTGAAAAAATATACTTGTTTTTGGAATGTCTTGAGAAATTATCTAATTTTACTTCCCAGACAAGGTATCATATACTGAATTTAATTATTTGCACTCAGAATGAAAAGAACATGAACCAAGCAGAGTAGACTAATGAAAAAAGAAAGGTATTCTAGTAAAAAATTTTCTACTTAAATAAGAAGTTTAAGACTTCAAAGAATTACTATAAGTCTATTTTTTGCTCCATAAACTCCGTAATGATCTATATCACTAATATGTAGAATACACATCTATACTATGGTAGAAACTTCCATTTATAACACTAGTAGGATAATATGAATATAAATATATCCAAATAAAACAATATAATTTTATTGCGTATTTTATCTACTTTACTTCCTAGCTATGAAAGAAGGAAAATTCATGATTGCCTGTTCATTATGGCTACTTTTGTTATCCAACAAAAGTCTGTTCATGAATAACATTGTTTTAGAAAACTCAGAAGTTAAATTTGCTGCTCCCCTGCCAGATGCTCTCAATGTGGCTCTTTTCACGGACTGTTTTTTCTTTTCATAGTAGAATCCAGCTTTTATTAATAAAAGTGTATTCTTCTAAAATGCTTATTTAAATTTAGTAACTTTGTCTCACTGAAGGAAAGATCAGCTCACTCTTCACAAAAAACTCAGGCTACAATTTTACCAAGTTAATTTTTATAAGATTGACAATAATATAACTTTTAAAATGGAATTTGGTCTCTGTTAAAATTGAATTCAGCAATATTGTTGCTTACATATTAATATAAAATAATTGATTGGATTGGATTTTCATTCTCTTTTACTGTCAAAGTAGCTAATCAATATCAATAATAGTGAGAAATTATTTCCCTTTATTTTGGAAAATTCAATTTTTGTCAGCTCATTGTCATTATGTATAGTGTTTCTTGAAATATTATTGACACCATTTGTATTGTGCTTTGTATTTTGCAAATTTAATTATGATTGTTCACATGACATTGTAGCTCTTTTTACTAAAGCAATCACACAGGGTAGGTTTACATTACAGTGTTTTCCCCCCTATCCGATGCTGAAAAGACTGTGATAGAGAGGCTGAGTGGCTTGAACACATAAGGTTTTCTCAGGAGCATGCAAGAACAGTTTTCTATATTTTGTTTTTAAAACTGTTGTTAAATTTATTTGAATTCTTAGTCCATGAAGTTATCAATTTTATAATAATGAACACCACAGAAAGTAATAAAACAAAAATCATGGTTTTTACCTCAAAATTTCCTTTATATTTCTCTTTAAGGACTCCAGCTTTTCAATTTAAATCCTCCTTAAAGTTTCTTCTGGAGATATTTATTTATTTATTTATTTAAAGAAGAAATTCTAAATAGGAAAGCAGAGCATAGTTGAATGGTAGTGACTGCCTAGGTTTGCAGTCCATTACCATTATTTATTAATTATGCATCCATGAACAACTACCTCAGTCTTCTTGTCTATTAAGTAGAGCTATTATGTGTACTTTCCACCTGGGTTTGTTAAGGGGCTTAATGATTAAACAAGATATTCTCTGCAGGGGTCTCAGAGTGGCATCTACTACATAGGCATGCCACAGAATTATGCACTAATTCTGTGTATTATGGACTTTCGCAATTATACAACATGACAATATAGAATTAGATATCCTAGCGTTTATGTACAGTAAAAAAACAACAGCAATTCTATTTTACTTTATGTGAAATATTGAAATACTTCTATGTTCTTTTGCTATATTAGTGTCCATTATGATATGCGAATATTCCCTAGTTATACCTGATGGGGAATTGAGATCTAAATGCACATAGGGTATCCATTTTTTATTTTTTAACTCATGAATAATCCCTCTTTAGGGTAAGAGGAATTATTTATGAGAAGAGAATAGTCTCTTCAGTGTAGATTTCTCTTTCTCATCTCACATCTTACAATATTTCTGATTTTTAGCATTAGTAATATGTTTCTAAACTCTGCTTTGCAATATACTGAGTAATTTCTCTGTCCCTCTTAACACCAGGTAATTTTTTTAAACTTTTCTAAGCAACACTGCTCTCACCTAGACACAATCCACTCTACTTCTTCCATAAAATAGTGATAAATGAGTAGAGCAGTGACCTTTTATAATGAGAAATATCACAAGACTGGCTTTCTCACAGTATTTCAAGTGCATTTCCTCCTGAAAGATCATAAGAATCTGCTTTTTATGTTCTTCTCTCTGTGAAATTGGACAGCTCTTGGATTTTGTGCTGATTCTTTCATGTACGGAACCAGATGGAATAAAATTCCCCATATTCTATTAAAATGATCAAAGGCTTTGGAAGCCCATTCATGTGTTTATTTAAATAAACAGAATCATAAATATAATGTAGATCTATCTGCTTTATCATATTTTTGAATCTCAGTCAATACTTTCTTATATATTTAGGATCCTGAGTTATAAAATTTCATCTTAAATACCCTAAGGGTTTAAGAACAATAAGAAGGATATTATAATGAATCAAGACTTTGATTAAAAGCGGGGGGGGGGGAGCTTTTGTTCTCACAAGCATGAAAGTGGCATTTATATTCAATTACAGTTTTGTCTTATTGACCAACCCAGGAGTCATCAGCTCTTGACAAATTAGAATAAGCCAAGAAAAAACTTTGATAAGGTGTTAAGAGAGCCACAAGTGAGCTTGAGGGCACTAGAATCGAAGCAGGTATACGTAGAGAGGTAGGTGAGGGCAAAACTCACAATAGCACAATATATGTGTTGATAAACTAGGTATTGGGAGGGGCAAATATGTTAGGGAGATGCATGAGAGTAACCTCATAAGCAGGAGAATAAATGTGTAGAGCTCAGTTGTCAGAGTCTATGATTAGATATCAGCAATTTCTGTGAATACTGGGACAGCCATCTGTGATTTGAGGGGGCTGTGGGGGATATTTCAGTCTTTTTCACTTGTGGGAGGATATGACTACACTGTAAGATGTTAGCGTTTGGGTGGCATCTCTCAGGCTGAAAACAGAGAAAACTTCAGTTCCTGTTTATTACTGAGCAAACCAGAGAAAGATCCTGGGGCGTTTGTTATATGAAAGGTATGCTTAGAGGATAGTGATAGTGTATAGGACAGTTTAACTTGTATGACACTTAGCATGAGTAAAAAAGTGGTAGAAAACTAAATGATAATTTCAGGATAGATTGTGACTGGTAGCGAAGGAACCTTTCTGATTTTGTATCGACATTCAGAAGACACAAAAAGTTTTAAGCCCTGGAGAGTGTTAGTGTTATGATCAAAATGTTGCTTGGGGGTTAATCTGGCAGTGATGTACAGAATGGTTATACAATATATGAAAGAATGCCTGGAACTAGGGTACCTACTTGGAAGCAATTAAAGGCGATTCGTTATTAAGGGCCTATACAAAAGAAGTAAGGTGGATATTGGGAAAGGAAGAGAGAAATATTAGTGAGATTATAAATAAGGAAATTCTAAACAATTGATAAGAGGGAATAAAAAATCTGAGTGTTCAAGCTGGAATTATAACCCATTGGAAACAAATTCTGAAGACAGTGCATTAGAGAGAAATGAGAAAACTCAGTTAGATGGGTAATGTTATAAAGCTAATGGCACACATGGAAAATAATGCGTTGAAAACTGTTAAGCCTGTTCTGCTAGATCTTGGAGATAGATTGGAACTGAAGGTACAGGTGAAAAGTCATCTATCTATAGGCCATACCTTCAGTCTATATACTATACCTAAATCTAAAGTGTCTGCATTCACAAACCAAATGAATTAGCCATTGATAGACTAAGATTAACAATAGGTTTGAAATCGAGAGTAGGAAGAACGTCTTTTAAAAATCTTCTATATTAAAGGGCAAGTAATTCTTGATGACCTTTCTCTAAATTCCTTGGGGAGAGACATGGGCATTCTGGGAAAGCTTAAAAGAAAAGATAGTGAGTAGACAGCAACTTTGAAGAGTTAAGCACTTTTTTTTATATGAATGTCCTGGGCAGTGAATTCTAATATTGTGAACCAGCTTCTTCTCCAAAGTCTGTCCCTCTTTAAAGAATGAGTGGACGTTTCTTTAAGTGACTGTATCATGTGTTTACAACAGAGTCTCAAAAACATCATCTGGGTGATGATCATAATGGAAAAACATGCAATATGACTTCTCCAGCTTTGGAACAGAGTCTCTGAAGAAGCATTTTAAACTCAACATGCACAGAAAAGAACCTGGCTGGCATTTCACATTTTTCTCAGCAGGGTTTGTAATGTTACCACTTCAAACATTCTGGCATCCTATGTGAGGCGGTATTTCAGAGGCTGAAAGTAAATACTGAGCAAATCTGGCTCTCAGTCCTCATTTTGTCATGACACAGTTGTGTGATCTGAAGGGAATGAGTTTTCTGTGTCTCCACAGTAGAGCTGGTAATATTTTCCTCCCAAAGCTTCATGAGGAAAGAGTGAGTTTGTAAGGAGCATAGCACAGACAATGTTACATATTGATTACTCAGTAAGCGCCTTTTTATATAATTAATTAAGCGATTTTATTCTAATCCATGGCCTTAGGGCGCTAACAACCTGTGGATAACCAGGCCCACCCGAGGGCAAGTTATCTGATTCACTGTTTCCTTGACTGTGCTAATGAATTACCAGCTTTAGTTTCTTACAAGGCTCTCCTGCTTATTATAAAGTAATATTTCCTACAATGTAGCTGATGTTGGTTAGTACAAATTAAAAGTTTATATTGTGGATATTATTGTATTAGAAGTAGGAATTTTTATTATTGTGACGTGAAAAATGCAGCCTCAATGCCAAGAACATTTTTTTTTTTTTTTAAAGAATCAGGGATTTTAGGTCTGAAGGCCAAGTCTGGTTCTTTAAACAGTCTCGATGAAGTAAAAATGCCATTAATCCTAATGACTCTCAACCCAACTTAGCAGATTTATACTGCCTTTGGTTACCCATTGATCTTTCTGATTATGATTGCTCCCTTGTCCACAGGCGGTAGAGAGGAGAAAGTGGAATCATCCTGACTTAATATCCCCAAATCCCATGCCTTTTTTTGAAATACAACCCATAATATCTTTTGAGAAATACCCTTACTTAGTATTCACTTTTATATGCAATTTGTTATAAATAGAATATTGTATTAGTTTTCTATTGCTAAGTAAAAAATTACCACAATATTAGCAGCTTAAAAAAAATGAACATTTATCTTGCTGTTTTCATGGGCCAGGATAGACACACAGCTTAGCTGGGTCCTTTGCTCTGAGTTCATAGGGCTGCATTCAAGATACCAGCCAGCCAGTTCCTTACTGGAGCCCAGGATTCTCTCCCAAGTTCATGTGATTGTTGGCAGAATTCAGTTCCTTTAGCTGTTGAACCCATGGTGTCTTGCTTCCTCAAGTAGGAAAGAGAGATTTTTACTTCATTTTCTCTGACTTTTAGGCCCTCTTCAAAGGGCTCATCTGATTAGGCCAAACCCACATACAATAATCTCCTTTTTGATCAACTTAAAATCAATTGATTAGACACCTTAATTGCATCTGCAAAAGTCCTTTGAAGTTTGTCTTATAATATTATGTAATTATAGTAGCGATATTCCATATTTGTTTCGTAGGCATATTTAAAGAGTAGTAACAAAGCACTTAGAACATTATGGGTGCACACAATGTCAGAACTCCTTGTTATCTCTTGTCATTTTGATGACAGTCATTCTAAGAGGTGTGAAGTGATATCTCATTGTGGTGTTTTTTTACATTGATTTTGAGAGAGAGAGAAACATCAATTTGTTGTTCCACTTGTGTATGCATTTATGATTGATCCTTGTATATGCCCTGAACAGGGATTGAACCTGCAACCTTGGCATGTCATGACGACACTCTAACCAACTGAGACACCTGGCCAGGGCACATTGTGATTTTTATTTGCATTTCCTTGATGATTAGTGAAGTTGAGCATGTTTTTATGTATCCTGTTTGGCATTTGTGTGTCTTTGAAAAAAATGTCTATTCATGTCCATTGTCAATTTTTAAATTGTGTTGTTTTGTGGCTATTGATTTGTATGTTTCTTATATATTTGACTATTAACCCCTTATCATATATACAACTTGAAAATATTTTCTCCCATTCCGTAGGTTGCTTTTTCATTTTGTTGATAGTTTCATTTTCTGTGCAGAAGTTTTTAGTTTGATATTGTTGTTTTGCTTTGATTGTCTGTGCTTTTGGTGTCATAGTCAAAAAAAAAAAATCGTTGCCAAGGCCAATGTCAAGGAGGTTTTTAACCTATTTTTTCCTAAGAGTTTTATGGTTTAAAGTCTTAACTTTAAGTCTTTAATCAATTTTGAATTAATTTTTGTGCATAGTGTGAGACAGAAGTCCAGTTGCATTGTTTTGCATGTGACTATCCACTTTTCCCAACACTATTTTTTGAAGAGATTATCTTTTCCCTATAGATTACTCTTGGCTCCCTTGTCAAATATTAGTTGACTGTATATGAGCAGGTTTATTTCTGGGATCTCAATTCTGATCCATTGGTCTACTTGTCTGTTTTTATGCCAACCATACTGTTTTGGTAACTATAGTTTTGTAGTGTAGTTTGAAATCAGGACGTGTGACACCTACAGCTTTGTTCTTCTTTCTCAAGATTTCTTTGGATATTAGGGGTCCTCTATGGTTCCATGCAAATTTTAGAATTGTTTGTTCTGTTTCTGTAAAGAATGTTATTGGAATTTTGATAGGAATTGCAATGACTCATTAGATGGCTAGAATGGATATTTTAACAATGTTAATTTTTCTGATTCCTGACACAGATAACTTTCCATTTATTTGTGTCTTCTTCAATTTCTTCTATTCATGTCTTAAAAATTTCAGTGTATAGATTTTTTTTTTTCTTAATGCAGGCATTTATTGCTCTTTCCCTCTTAGAACTGCTTTTACTATATGCTTAAGTTTTAGTATGTTATGTTTCCATTTTGTTTGTCTCAAGATAACTTTTTGCTTTTGCTTTTGATTTCTTTCATCCATTGGTTGTTCAGGTGTGTGCTGATTCATATGAACATATTTGTAAATTTTTCAGCTTTTCTCCAGTTATTGATTTCTAGTTTTGTACCACTGTAGGAAAAGCTACTTAATGTAATTTCTATCTTCTTAAATTTGTTGAGACTTGTTTTATGGCCTAACATATCTATCCTAGAAAGTGTTTCATGTGTGCTTGAGAAGAATGTTTATCCAGTTGCTATTTATTAGAATGGTCTTTATATGTCTATTAGGTCCTTTTAGTTTATAGTGTTATTCAAATCCTCTGTTTCCTTATTGATTCTCTTTCTGGATGATCTATGCATTGTTGAGAGTTGGGTATTAAAGTCTCCTACTATTATTGTATTAATGTTTATTTTTCCTTTTAGTTCTATTGGCATTTGCTTTTTATATGTAGGTGTTCCAATTTTGGGTGTACCCAGGAAGTTTTAAGTACTTTGATACTACTCTTTAAATATGTCTATGAATCAAAGTATTGGTATTATCATTTGTATTTTATAGGTGGGAAAGTTTAAATACACTTCCTAGAATGGTAGTGCTGGTTGAATTAGATTCTAAACCTTGGTTTACTCCTAAGCTGGGGCTAAACTTCAAGGGAGCTGCTTTGTGTCAATATCCTGCCCTAGCCCTGACCTTGCCCTATGTCCTGCTCTGACCACCACTTTGCTCAGCTTGACAGTAGCACTTTGGCATGCTAATTCCTACCATCTTGCCATGCCTGTGAAAGCTGGGTTTTCCATATGATTGGTGTAGATTGGATTTAAAGCCAGCTTATTATTTTTTCCTCTGATTTCACTAGTATCTTGTTAAACTCCCAGAGCTAAGTAGTTTAATATTTCCTGAATCTTCCTAAAATATTCCTCATACTTATTTTTTACCCTTTATTCTCTTTATTGTTTTTTAATTAGAGAAATAATGTATGCTTGTTGCAACTAGTAAACTAAAATATATAAAGAAAAAACAAATGATTTTATTTATTTATACTCCAATGTTATTTTATAATGTTGTAGTGTGCCTCTCTTTATTCTTCACGTCTTTAGGCAATTATTTGCACATATTTTATAAAAATAGAATTATACTGCATACTATAATATAATTTGCTATTCACGGTCACCCTTTCGATCCAGGGATATAAAACTCTCTCTTACTTGTGTTATTTCCAATATATATACACTGTCATTTATTAAATAACTTTCTTATTGATGGATGTTACAGTTGATTTCAGACTTTTGCCATCATAAAAATGCTTTAAATGCTTTAAAAGTAAATACATTGTGCATATACATATATATCATGTATAGTAAATTCCCAAAAAGGAGATTACTAGACCAAAGGCTTTGTATACTTTTAATTTTAAAAGATAATGAAGGATCATTTTCCATGAGATTGTAAAATAAAATATTTATCTTGCTTTAAATCCACAAATATTGTCTAGATACCCCTGGGCTTCCTGCTGTCTTGTTATGAATTCCAGATGATTCAGCTCTAATTTTCAAAACTAAGAAAAAAAATTCTAACATCAGTAATAACAGGCATTACATGGACATATGCAAATATCCACACAAATGCATGTTTTTCAAATTCCACTCAATTGCCTGAAACCAAGTTAATATATTAAAAGTGTATTGAGCTTTGAATTGAATATTTTTGCATAATCCGGAATTTTCAATTTCTCTCCATGGGAAATATTCAGGAGCAAAAAGAAGAATGAAACAGAGAACAAACAGAGAAAATTCCTTATCTGTAAAGGTTGTCAAAAGAAACGGAAATAGGACATAAACCACCCAGTAGTGGATATGAAATGTTGAAAGGATTCTCAGCTGTGGAGCAGCATTTTTCAGAAAAGTCATGCAAATTTCTCTACCCAGCAAGATAATTGTGCCCTTCTCAGGATATATTCCTACTTTTCCTCCTACTATAACTAGGGTTAAATCACAGCATAACTGAGTCAGAGCCAGGGATAAAAAGGAACAAGGAAGAAAACTTCTCTACCATAAAGGAACTACTAGACATACTCTCGGGAGCTGGGGATTACATGCCATGCGGGGCTGGATACTGAGGATGCTTTATCAGAGAGGTCGGGACACAAATCAAATAGGGGAGAGTTTACTGATTTGGAAGCACTCTCCTGAAATTCAGGACTTAACATTCTGCCAAATATCATGAAAGGCATGAGCAAACATGCTGGCCATGTCAAGTGAGGTTCAAATACTAAATTTCCTTTGTAAAACAGTAGAAGAAGGGATTAAAATAACTCAGAGAAGTGTGTATGCTGAAGTGAATACGTTATATAATGTTGAAGACCCACCAGATTACTGTGCCCTATGGGAATGTTCAGGGGATATCCCATGTGCCAAGGTCAGAAGGCTAGTCCTGGTAAGAAGACATCAGAATCACTGAAGAAGCTCAATGGTTATTCTCTTTTGTTCATGATGGCAGGAGAATCCATTACCTAACTAGGCTCACTGATAGCAATGGGAACTATAGAACCCAGACCCTGGGCCTCTGGGAAGGCAGGTAGGCAGGGCTTACCTGTCCAAAGTGAGGTAGCTGTAGTTTTTATAATGAATGGCAAGGTTTAAATGACAACCAAGGAGGCCTCACCCACAGAGAATTATGAAGATTGTTAATAGAATGAGGTGGCACTGGGGACATAATAGATGGGCAACCAGAAAGAGTACCAATCATCATGAACTCTCAGAAGAATTAAAGGATGGATGATCAGGAGGCTGAGGGAAGTTGTCCCAATGAAAAGCCACAATCCCTATGTAGTTTCCAAACTTCAGCCAGTTTTCAGACCTGTAACCTATTAATCGAAATCTTTTGATTAATTGAAGAGACGATACTTAAAAGCATGAATTATAGAAGAAAAAAAGTTGATAAATTAAAATCAATTGTAATTACAATCTTCCCTTCTTTGAAAGTAACAATTAAGAAACTGAAGCCTGGCTGGGCGTAGCTCAGCAGTTGAGCATCGACCTAGGATCCAGGCGATCAGGGTTCGATTCCCGGTCAGGGCACATGCCCGGGTTGCAGGCTTGATCAATAACTCTCTCATCATTGATGTTTCTATCTCTCTCTCTCCCTCTCCTTTCCACTCTCTGAAATCAATAAAGATATATTAAAAAAAAAAAGAAACTGAAAAGGCAAGGGATAGATTGGAAGAAAATACTTTCAAACCAGATCTATGAAAGGACTTGCATCTAGGACATATCAATAATTCCTACAACTGAATAACAAAAATTAACAGCTCAATTTACAAGATATTTCCTAAAGATACAGTATAACAAATATTTATGTAACATTTTAAGTAATTAGGTATTAGGCATTATAGTTAATCTAGAGATGATTTAAAGTACTGTGTATGGGCGGGTGGGGGTCCTTTATATGAAAACACTACATTGTTCTATATAAGGGACTAGAGCATCTGTGGATTTTGGCCTCTATGGGTAGGGGAGGTGTCCTAGAACCAATCACTGTGGATATCGATGGACAACTGTATATTGATTTTTGCATTGATAATATATATTTGTCAAGTCACATTGAAATGTGTACTTAAAAATCAATGGAACAAAACTTAATAATTTCTGACAATCTATTATTGTTTGCTTATCTTTTTTATTCTGTCTTTTACAGCTATAAACATTCCAGACCAGTACTATGCAATAGAATTTTCTAACACAATAAAAATACTTTATATCTGTGCTGCCCATTATGATAGTCACTAGCTACCTGTGGCTGTTGAGTACTTTAAATATAGCTAGTATGACTGAGTCACTTTGCTTAACTATTATGATGCCAAGAATATTTTCAGGCAGGAACAGTTTGTCATGAACTTGAAAATAAATTATTAGACTTTTAAATTTTTACTTCTGTGATATTTTCATATGTGTAGCAATTTATTTCTCAGTCTCTGAGACATATTCAAGAAGATAAGAGTTGAAAGAAATGCATTATATTATAGTTTTGGTATAATGTTCGGGGATAAAGATAGATTCAGAAAAGATTCATGGTTCAGGGGTGAGTTGAGGGTCAGGGCTGGGGTAAAGCTTGAGGTGACAGTGAGGGTTGATGTGTTTTATATTTTGAGACGGGCATTTTGCATTAGCTGAGTTAAAAAAAAATTATTTCAAAATTTTCTATGCGGCTTAAAATGGCTGAGGAGGACAAGGCTACCTAGCCCATGTAGGGCTTTGCATCTTTTGAACCGTAGTCTATCAGCTCATAAAACTCAGGCAAACAGATTGGCGAACAGCAGAGTCCTGGTCCGGGGACCAAGAGGCATGCTGTCTAATTTCTCAACTCTTTGAACTTGAACCACCCCTACTAATCATGACTGATTTGGTACGCTGAAGGGGCCATTGCTGATGGCTATTCTGATTAATGCTGTGTGGTGTGGCAGAAGTTCCCGTCTCCTGGGACTTTCCATCTGGGTAAATTGCTGTCATCATTAGGTAATGGCTGCTTTGCTAGGCTATCAAATCACTAAGCGGTTTCTACAATCTAGTGCTGATTTAACATGATTTAATAATTAGTAGTGATATGCCCATTTCTACTTCTCGATGAATAGCAATTTAGAGTGTCCTCTTTGTACCTTCTGTTTCCTCATTCTTTGGTGTTTGTGTGTTCCCTACAAATATACTATATCATTAAAAAAATAATAAGGGAGTAGTTAATGGCCACTATAATATAACTGTCGTGATGGTCTTCCATAGAGCAAATGTAAAACATAAAATCCTTTTGTTGTTGTTCCTATTTGGATGATTTCATGGGGATAGTGGTCTGAGAACAAAGAAATGAAGTTTTTATGTCACATTTCAGGAAAGAACCCAGATTGGTTTGTGTGATTAGAAACTCTAATGGCATTTACAACATATTTACTTAGTTTCTCAGAATCTCATTTAGCAAGTTTAGTGATTCTGTTAATTTTCCCTTAACAATTCACAGGTAGCTAAACAACACCATATTTATACTTTAAAAATATTTTTCTTACATTTTATAAATATTTTTTAATAGAGGCTTTTTTTAAATTCAATACATATTCACAGTTGCTTTGAATCTAGTAATTTCTCTGGATTATTGGGAATAACATTATTCAAGGTAATTGGGTAAGGGAAAAATCAGCCCCCTGCCACATTAGGTTGGGCGGATATATTGGTAAGGGCATAAACCCAATACATCAAGCGATTGGCTCCAAGGTCTAATTCTGCTAACTAACCAGTTACATGACTTTAAGATGTCACATTCTGTGGAGCCTCAGTTTCCTAATCTCTGAAATAAGTTTAATTGGGCAACACTTAACTGCCTTCTAGTTTTAAGATCCTGTATTTAATCCCCTTTGATGGTATGTGTGTTATCTTTTTAAAATAATTAAAGCCGATATCTAAAAATTAGTGTGAGTTTATAGTTGGGCATATTCTCTTGTCATTTATTAACCAAGCATTCCCGATTGCACATATATATCTATCTCAGCACAGCCCTTCTCCTCCACCTTCCCCCTACTATACATGGTAGCTTCTTTCTCTTTTTCTTTCAAAATATGAAACTTCCCCTTTGCTTAGACTTCCCAGGACTTCTCTTCACTCTCCTGGATTTATTTTCTGCCAAACTTGCTTATAGAACCCATGAATATGCCTCTCGATTCAGTATTATTTCTCCTGTTTTTCTTTTTAAATACTTTGTCTATGTTCTAGTCTCTTCTATAAAATTGTGTTTATCAAAATGTTCCTTTAGTGTGTTCTTTAGAAGTAATTATAGTTGGTGGCAAACTGTCCAAGCTTTGCCACTTTGTACTTTGTTATGAAATTATTCTACGTCAATGCAAACCTAAATTCCTTAGTGTTCCAAACACAAAGTGCTTTTTTTTTTTTTTTTTTTTTTTGCCCAGGTGTAAAATATAGCACAGAGCATTTCTTTGGTAGGAAACCTTTTCAACATTTTATTTGATATTTCATTTGGAACACAGAACAGCACATTTACTTTTCTTTATAAAGAGAATCCGATAGATCTTCTTAAAGCAGTTTAAAATTTTATGCCTTAACACAAGTTTCAAACATTTATTGCTGCTCATGCATATTATAGAAAGATAGATTTTCAATAGTAACTGCATATGGAGCACAGAAATGGTTTATTTTCCCCATATTTCTTCTTTTTGCTCACTGTTTTTGTCTCTGTAGCTTTCCCCATTTAGCCACTTGGCCATCATACACTCAATTTTATATAATCTCTTTCATTTTTATTATAGGTTGAATATTTTGTGGTATATCCAGATATACCATAGATATATCCATAGAAAGCCATTATTATCATATTTATTTATTAATCAAGCACTCAAAGTGTGTTAACTATATGCCTAGGATTTTTATAAGCTCATTACAATTATGAACATTAATTCTTACAGTTGGACTATGAAGCAAATACTATCATTAACCCCATTTTAAATACAGAGGAACTAAAGTAAGTAAAAGTTAAGTAACTAACCCAAAGACAGGCTAGTAAGGGGAGAGCTGAGACTTGAACTGAAGCTGTGTGGCACACAGCCCAAGTTCTTAACCACTACTCTATGCCGTTTGTTTGTTTTTTGTTTGTTTTAAAATATATATCTTTATTGATTTCAGAGAGAGGAAAGGAGAGGGAAAGAGAGAGAGATAGAAACATCAATGATGAGAGAGTCATTGATCAAGCCCGCAACCGGGCATGTGCCCTGACTGGGAATCGAACCCTGATCGCCTGGATCCTAGGTCGATGCTCAACTGCTGAGCCACGCCTGGCCGGGCTCATCTATGCTATTTTTTAAAGATAGTTTCCTGGGGGAAAAAATCAGTAAACATTCTAGGAGAAATTCTCTGAAGTAATGGAAATTCCATATGTCTTGAAATTTCATGTTTTCTTGAAGCTTAACTGATCCCTTTCTGTTATATGAAACCCAAAGCTTTGCTTTTAAAATGAATGAATGCCAGACCACATGACTGCCTTTATTATAAGCAATTTTCCCACTTTATTTTATGGATACCTATCCTTTTTCATATTGAATAGTGCACGTTTTAAATAGTAAGAAGTCATATTATAAAATACTTACTGAATTGATGTTTTGAAACTGTGGGATTTTTTCAATGCTTTAGAAGCAGAAGAAATGTTTAGAGAAGATAATTGTCTTGGTAAATAGCTTTAGTGCATATAGAATGCAATCCAAAGCAGCCTGTGACAGGAAGGGATATGAGTACAGTGCCACTAAATGACATTGTTGTTTAATCCATGATTTTAAGGATTTTAGTTTCTATATTACACACACACACACACACACACACACACACACACACACAAATTGGCCAGCAAGTGATAATAATAAAAACATTGAATAAAATGGAAAGTTGTGATCCTAGTTATCTCTTAAATCACTACTCATTCATAGAAGGATCATTTTGTATTTTTACTATTATTTTACTTTTTTTCATAATGGTATATATTACCAATTTGATAAATATTGTGTAAGGGCAAAATCATCACTTTCCCTGACCTATTGTAACAAATACAGTACTAATGCATCCAACTGGCAACAGAATAAATATTAAAACCAAAATGTTAGAACTAGAGAACTTAAAAACCAGGTGGTTCAGCATTTGTTTTTAAATAAGAAAAATAAATAGCCTAAAAATGGAATGACTTGCATAAGAGGAAATACCTGGTTGTTGGCAGAGTATGATAGAGACCAAACAGCGAAGGAGTCTCTTCCAGAGGTGGTAAACTCTAATTGCATCAACTCTTGCTGTAGGAGTTTGGAAAAATTTCTTCCTCTTCAACAAAATATAAATACACTTATTTGTTTATTTATCAAATAATTATTGATAATCAACTCCATATCAATCACTTTGTTAGATTATTGCATTTCAGATATAAGTTTCTGCTCTATTAAAACTTACAGACACAAAAGTGAATAATTACAATTAAATAGTACTATAATAAAAAGGGTATAGAGATACCTTAAGCAGAATAGAGATTGGGAGCCTGCCTATAAATTGAGATTAATCAATATTTGTGCAATAATTTGTTTTCTGAGATTTGATACTTTCATGTGCTCCTAATCATATTTTTCGCTCTTGATGTTCTGGAATATTAAGACATATTTAAAATATTTTGAATGTGTGTTTTTTCAATTTGTGCGCAATATCACACATTTTTCTACCATTGAACTCTATATTCCTCTAAGTAAAGTGAGACTCAATTGCAGAGGATTTGTGCACCAATCTGCTAAGGATTTCATTTTTTATGTATGAACAACCAATCCCCCAAATGGCACAGGAATGGCAACAAGAAACGCCAATCCCAAAGATATGAATATCTTAAGGAGGTAGACCCTAAGTTCCTAAGGAACATGCACTTTGCCAAGAAGCACAAAAAGGGCCTATAGAAGATGCCGGCCAACAACGCCAAGGCCACAAGTGCACATACAAAAGCAATCAAGGCCCTCGTTAGTCTAAGGAGGTCAAGCCCAAGATCCCAAAGGGCAGCAGCTGCAAGCTCAATCAACTTGCCTATATATATCTCTCACTCTAAGCTTGGGAACCATGCTTGTGACCACATCACCAAGGGTCTGAGGCTCTGTCAGCCAAAGGCCAAGGCCAAGGCTCAAACCAAGCCCCAGGCTGTGGCTGCAGCCCTGGCTTAGGTTCCCAAAGGTGCCCAGGCCCCCACAAAGGCTCCACAGTCGAGGCCTCTGTCAGCCAAGGATTGGTGTGACCCCTGGGCTGCTGTGTGCATGGAGCTGATGTCCTCCTGTGCTATCTGTACAAGTAAACCTGAGGCAGGATTTGTCAAAAAATAATTTTTTGTTGTCTTTACATAATAATAGATTTTAAGACTAAAAAGTTCGAGAACTTCTCTCCTAAATCCGTAAGCCAATGAATCTCATAACCCATATAGCTTTGTTGTTCTCTTAGCTGAAATAGTAACTTCACCAAATGGCCAAAATATCACTTAGTGCTGCACTTATGCCCAACTAGGCATTTGAATGGGTTGTATATGGTAAAATATCATGTACAAGGGGCATGTTAGGTACAGAAAACCAGACAGTAACTAAAATAATTTAAGTGATTCGTCAGTTGACTCAACTGAATATAAATTAAAAGAGTCCAAAGATAATTTCTACTTTGGTTATAATTATGAGAAGCATATGCCAGTTATTCTTGAATATTTGTACTGATAGTCGCATAACATCTCCTTCACTTTCCTGGCCTGGGCAAAATTGAGTGACTTAGTAAATGAAGATTTCACTGAAATTTGAGGACCGCAATAAGGCTGAGTTGGTTTATCTCGTCTACACTCCTCTCTACTTGTTTCCTCCATTCACGACCTCTAATTCTACCAAGCCTTGCCCACCTCCTGGTGTACAAATTTATACGGGATGTTGTAGAATATAAAATATTGTTTCTCCTTCTGAGATAGTGTAAGTCTGTGTAATGAAACCAACATACACAAACTCTGTTTACATATTCAAATGAGAAAACTTAATTTTAAAAATATTATTTCAAAGAGGTTTAGTTTTTTTTATCTTTAGTCTACCAGTAGAGCATACTGGGAACTAGACGGAGATTTTTAAAGATCATGCTTGAGAAAATCACATGACTATGATGAGAAAATAGGAAATTTTAAATTTCGGGGAAAAAAACATTTTTTTTTTCTACTTAGTTATAATCTGAGAAAAAATTCTAAAGGATGGATACAATTATATAGTGAAAATGATTCTCAAATCAAGAGACTAGTCAAAGATCATACTGTTCCTTAAAGCTGTGGACCTAAAAGATTGCTTGAGGCAGTTACTTTGAAATAGAAATAATCAATTGGATTCACCTTTAAGGGGAACAGTATTCTTTAAGGCATTTGTAGGTTTGGTGTCAGAAGAAGAAAGGTCAGTGGTTGACAAAATTATGAACTAGTGTTACATACATCACATGGTTTAACAACAACAAAAAAAGATACCTGTTTGGCCTCTTTTGATGTGGAAAAAATCTTTGATTCTCTCTTGTGCTGGCTTTTCTTTTCAAAAGCATATTGCCTGGTGGAATTTTTAAACTTCTTGTTTCTCATTTTATTCTTTGAAATGTTTCTTTTACATGGTAAAAATGATCCCATTATTTCTATGCATTTATTTTGGGCATCCAGATTATGAATATAATCTGAAGTTTTTAATACAGTAAATTAATGACTAAAGGAGAGGGTGTCTCAAATTTCTAAAGATTTAGAGTCCTGGAAAGATTCTTAGTTTGTTAATATGTTTTGAAAAACCATTGCATTATATTGCTGCAGCTATGGTTGCTTTTCAAGGTAAATCTAAAAATTTAGGGAAATTGTTGGGGTTAAAATTATATTAAAATTATGAGAAAAAAATTATCTGTAGCTGGAAATTGTATTTCTTTCAATAGAGGATGGAAGTAAGATGCTCTCGAGTTTTAGCTAGTCTAATATAATATGGGGGTGGATCCCAGGGACCTCTCCTTAGTCATTCTCATCAAGTGAGACTAGGATGGATTTCAGATTCGTATTCAGATGAGAATTTGACACAGAGGCCCAGAAGTCCACCTTAAGAAAAAACAAAGACAGTGGCAGATAGGGGGCAGTGATTCTCCAAAGGTGAGAGGACTATATTTTTGACATTCGAGTGGCTTTTCAAACTATTCTCAACCCTGGCTTTTCCTACCATTCTGTGGTGGACAGACTCTACGGTGGCCACCCTCCTGATGTTCGTATCTTTGTATAGTTTCCTCCCCTAGGGTGCAGGTGAAACCTGTGACCAGCTTCTAAGCCATAGAATATGGAAATGGTGACGGGATTTCACTTCTGATTTTGCTGCATTTATGTGGCTCCATTTTGCCAGCTGATTGACTCTACAGCCTCTTGCTTTCCTAGAAGAAGTAAATAGCCGTATTGGAAGGACCACATAGCAGTGAACAGAGGGCAGCTTCTAGGTGACAGCTAGCAAGAAGCCTAGGCTTTTAGTGCACAAGGAGATAATATCTGCCAACCACCTAAGTAATCTTGGAAGCTGATACTTCTTTAATCAAGACTCCAGATAAGACAGACCCCACCAGATACCGTGATAGCAGCCTTGTAAGACCCTAAGCAGAGAATCCACTAACCCAATCCTGGTCTCCTGACCCAGAGAAACTTTGAGATAATAAATGTATGTTATTTTGATCCTTTAAGTTTGTGATAACTTGTTATATAACAATAAATTAATAATATACAGTGCCATCTAGATATAAGAAGTATCTCTGGACCAAAACTTGATTGCACTATTTTGAGATATTTTTTATTTAATTGCACCCACTAAATTATTGTTGTAAAAAAAGATAATGTTCTGCATATCTGTTGGGAAAGTGAAAACACTGAGGCTTTCTCGCCACCTTCTCATGGCAGAAGGCCACAGTTATGTAAACATGATATAGCAGAGTCATAACAGATTCTGTGTTAGCTGACTAATGTCTGAACCATGCTGGCCAAGAGCCACTATTGTCCTGTTTCCTATAAGGCTGGCCCAGGACTTTCAGAGGTGCGGATTGTTCCCCGTGGGGTTTGAAGTTTATACCCCAGGGGTGTGGTTTGTCCCCTGTGTATGCCAGGCTGGCCACCACCAGGAAAATGTGGGCTTGTCTATCTTGTACGTTTGGCCTGCCAGAGCCAAACAAAGGCACTGTCTCATCCTCCTGGCCCCACGGTCTTCTTTGGATCTGGAGTGAACCTCCGTGGCCCTGAGTGGCCACTACAGTTGACGTAGTCATTGGCACTGCAATATCCTTTTAGAACTCCCCAAATCACTGCCCTGTGCTCATGAATAAAGAAAAAGGCTAGCCTGGCCTGGCGTGGCTCAGCAGTTGAGAACTGACCTAGGATCCAGGAGTTCGGGGTTCGATTCCCGGTCAGGGCACATGCCCAGTTGTGGGCTTGATCAATGACTCTCTCATCATTGATGTTTCTGTCTGTCTCTCTCCCCCTCCTTTCCTCTCTCTGAAATCAATAAAGATATATTTAAAAAAAAAGAAAAAAAAGAAAAAGAAAAAGGCTAGATTGGGTTTTAGTACCATGTGTTAAAACACTTTGTTATCCCATCAAATTTCTATATTTTTGCTACCAGGAATTTTTGTATCTTCCCGTGCAATGTGCTGCTCTAGGGGTTTCAGGTCATATTTAAAAAGAGAGAAAGGAGAGAGAATGCAAATAAGGAATGGACTTCAGCTGATGAGACTAAGTCAGTACAAAATGCATCAAACTTGTACATAAAATTCATTCTGTTTGAACTACATCAACTGACCTTTATGAGTGGGAACAAAAGTACATATTCTGTGTGCGTATTGTCTTTAAGAAAAAAATGCATTTCCTGTCAATTAAGACCTGACAGGTGAAGGCCTGGGGTGGGGTGGGAGAATGGTAGTGGGGGATTAAGGGGGGGAAATGGGGGACATCTGAAATATTCTCAACAATAAAATAAATTTTTTTTAAAAGACATTATTTTAAAGGGAATACCGATATTCAACCTATTAGAAATGAGCAACTTTGATTAAGAATGGAGATGCTATAGATTTTCCTCCTCAGTGAAAACAAAATTTAGTGTGCACAACTGCTACGAAGGAGGGATCAGATTGCTCTAAAGCTAGTAATAAATATTTATGGAAATAATCTAGACAGATAAGAAAATAATCAGTTTGTGTATTTAAGCTTTTGTCTCTTGATTTTAGAAGGAATTATTTTACTAATGTGTATAGAATTTTTAAAAAAAGATCTTGAACCACAGTTAAACAAGTAAAATATAACTTTGCTAAATACTAGAATTAAAGACTATGTTGCAACTCCCTTGAGCTCCAAAGATAATCCAGACCCTTTAACAGTGTAGCTCTTTCCAGGAGGCCTGGTATTTTGTCAACAGCTGTGTTCTGTTTCAGGTTTTAACAAATGTAGGTTTATAAAATTCTTATTTAATTGCCCATTTGAATTTTCTTTCTTTTCAGCTTCCAAGGTTTGCAGCTGAGGTTCTTTAAATTCCACCTACAGGTTCAGTCCATGACTGACTGTAAAAATTACAAGCAACGCTTTAAGACCATGAGAAGCCTGGCCCCTTTTGCAGCTGGTCTCCTTTGACACTGTGCCCTAATTTCAGAGGGCTCTAGGTGAACTCCTGGCTCCACATTTACTAGATCAGTAATCTTAGGGAATTTCTAAGTTTCTGCAAGCTATATTTTCCTGATCTCCAAGATGGGTATTAAAATGATTTCTACTTCATAGTAATGCTAGGAAAATAAAATGAGATACTTCATGTAAATATATAGAACTAGCATATTCTAGGTGGTCAATAGTCATTGTGTTCAGTCTCAATTCCTTGCCATGGGCCTATGAATATGTCTACTTTGTGGGTTTCTTGGGCATTTTCAGTAACATATATTCTACTCTCAATATCATTCCTTAATTGACATAGTGTAACAGATAATTTATGGGATTGGATGTCAAATGTCTTCAGTTTTAAAACCATCTATGCCACTAATAAGTTGCCTGTTTTTAAATGAATGATTCCCAGTCTTGCCTAGACATTAGGAATATCTATGGAGTTTGCTAAATATTAAAAATGTGGAGACCATTAACCCAGAAATTTTAATTAATAACTTTGGAATGTGCCCAAGATTATGAGTTTTTGTTGATGTTGTTTGTTTTTAAATATATGTATAGGAGATACTGAATCACAGGCAGAGTTCCAAATAACTTTCTCATTTACTTAAAATTCATTCACCAAACTTGGATTGAAATCATAAGGCTAGTAGGCACCGAGTGTACAATAATATCTAACACCACACAATTCCTGCTTTCATCCTGCCTGGGCAGATAACAGGTTGGGGCTATGTCTTTTTTAGTAAAATTTTTGGTATATAGTAGATGTTTAAAGAATATTCCCTAAAGAAGTATAGTGGGTCCCATTTTTCTTATCTGTAAAATGATTTTAAATTAGTATACAGTGGTACCTCAGTTTTTGAATGTGTCCGTTGACGAACATTTTAGTTTACGAACACCGTAAACCTGGACGGAAATGCTTCGGTTTTCAAACATGCCTCGGAAGTCGAACACATCACACGGCTTCCACTGAGTGCAAGATCCTGAGGCCCAGCTGTCAGCTGTTGATCCCTCGGTTTTTGAATCTTTCAGAACTCGAACAGTCTTCCGGGATGGATTACATTAAAAAACTGAGGGACCACTGTATCTCAAGCACAAGTTCTAGGCATACTAAAAAATGCTTATGATAGAAGGGTTTAAAAATTTTAAGAACTCAAAGACAAACTGCAAAATAAAACTTTGAGAAATACAAATAGCAGTTCTTTTAGAGGTTCACAGTATATGTTAATACATTAAGGGTTCTGAGAATTTCTGAATTAAATAAATCTTTTCAGCTCTTAACTGTCCCAATTCCAGAACTCAGTTTTTCTCCCCATGTTTTATAGATTATCTACTTGGGAAATACTGGTTTACACCATTCTTAAGGTTTCTTACAGGTTTAAATATCTCTGCTTCTAAATCTATAGGAAATGCCATTGTACTGGAGAGACCAACCATTGGAATGCTTGGCTCTCCTACAGCCCTGTCTGAAGGAATATACCTTGACCAATCAATGTGCAATGATTAAGTTGATATTTTAAATATCATGTGCCCATAATCCTTCTTTGCTCACTGATTGAACAAGAATAGGCATGTGACTCAGGGCTTCCCTCTTATAATCCAGTAGTGACCAATTAGATTCATTCTCTAAGGAATCTGAATTGATAGATATTGGTCAAATGAGGTATTTATAGCTGAAACTTAGAGATTATTATATAAAGCAGGGTTTGCAATCCAGTCCAGAGCATGTCTATTTCTCTGTTTTTAAAAGTTGTATTTGGAGCAGGCACTGTCCAAGTGACTAGCACCTCTCATTCCCAGTGCTTATGTCCATCTGCTTCATTCATTTAGAGTAGATTTCAGCCCCCAAATATACCTGTGTTTACCTCCCTTGAAGTGGACCACACCTGAGGTGGCTGGGATGCAGTTTGTACCTTTAGAAGTAAAGGACAGAAATGGTGAGAGGCAGTTTTTAGGAAAAGGTACTAAACTGAAATGAGCTCAACCCTGCCCGAATGATATGTTGGCCAGTTTTGCTCTGCAGTTTACTGCTAAGGTCAAAAGCAGTTACCCACTTCATCAAAAAATAAAAAACCCTGAAGATGTCAAGGTTCCTACCATTGGCACCTTACTCCAGCCCCAGACTCCCATGCTCTTTCTAGAGAAATGCCGGACTCCTGTGTGGAACCTGGGTGCATGGAGGGCTGGACACTGCTGAGGACCAGAGAGATAATGCTAGAAATACAGAGATGGAGAGGGAGGTGGAGGTGGCGGTGGAGGGAGGGAGAGAGAGAGAGAGGGAGGGAGGGAGATGGCATAGAACTCACTGCCATTTGTCCACATAGAAAAGTGATCCTTTCTGGAGCGCCTCGGGTTCTCAGGTTTTAAATTAGATTAACCTGCACTGAAACCGCCGACACCGCACTTTGTTTCGCCTCCAGCACTGACAGCCTGCAGAGCGTGGAGCTTGGTGAAAGGAGCTGAACTCCACATGCTGCAAGAACTGATTTTCTTTGAATTGACTCTGTTAACTCAACCAAACAGGTTTTGGGTAACAAATGTTGTATTTCCTTTTCTTTCCTATGGTAGCTACATTTTCTCACTTCCCTTTAGGCAGTGAGTTGTGTTTGTTTTTATTTCTTTTTGGTTATACTTTCAAATGAAATTATTCAGTCTCACTTTTGTTGAATCTTCTCGGAATCCTTTTTAGACATAAATGGTGCCCCTGAAAGTCTCCTTCCACGCCATGAACCACAAGTTACTCAATCCTAGAAGGCCTTTTGAGACGCAGCTACATCTTGGGGCAGCTAATTTCTGTACTTTGGTGTATTCAGAGTATGAGAAAAAAGCAAGTATTCAAGGTACTCCTTTTAGAAATGCCAGAAAACAAATACTTATACCTTCATTTTCAAGCATTGTCCTTTGTGAAGTAGCGAGGAAAAGCTAACAAGCAGAGCTCTGAATGCAGCGGGAACACTGTTCGTCTTCCACACAGACTGACAAAGTTGTTGCCACTCTAGAAAAAATTTTGACCAGAGGCAAAACCCAAAAGTGTAAATCCTTTCTCACCCTGATTTATAAAACTTTTCAGGTATTCCCTGCTTCACAGACTATCATCAAAGGTTTTACAGGATAAAAATCTGCCGAGATCTGTGCAATTCTCCTTTCCGTATTACCAGACAAATTGGAGTTCTTTAAACTGTGCCAGTGTTTCTCTCACCTGTCACTAAATATTGTTTAAATACTTCCAGTCGAGGAGAAACTTCACCTAGTAATTCTATTACTCTGGACTATAGGAGAGGAAACAAAAAATAGAATGAAGAGAAACTAGCCAGTGTTTCAATTTAACCTCTGATAAAAAAAAGTGCTGGGCAACCACACACCTTTCTGAACAGGTATGTATATATCCAGATGGGCTTCCCTTTAGTCAGTTTTAGTTAATTTTTTAATCCTCACCTGAGGATATTTTTTCATAGAGAGTGGAAGGGAGAGAGAGAGACATCGATTGGTTGCCTCTCGCATGCACCCCCACTGGGGCCTGGGGATCGAGCCTGCAACCCAGGCACATGCCCCTGACCAGAATCGAACCGTAGACCCTTCAGTCCCAGGGCTGACGCTTTAACCACTGAGCCAAACTGGCTAGGGCCAGTCAATCATTTTTATGTCTGGTGTTCCTGCCAGTCTAGCACAGGCACCAATACTCTGAGTTTAATAGTCAGAGGGACTTGAGTTCAAATCACATCTTTGTAAATTCCTAGTTGTCTGACTGTGGGCAAGTTTATTTGTCCCCTGCTCCCCATGTCTGCATGGGCTAAAATAGTTAAAATATCTACTTAAGGGAGTTGCTGTGGGGCTGAAATGAGATAAGGCATGAAAACAGAATGGCAAAACAAATATAATTACTATGCAATATTCACACCCACTAATTTAGAAATATTTTCTTTGAATTGAGCAGAATTATTTAAATAAAATTTTGCTCACTTAAAGAAAATATCAGTGTGCCATTTGCTCAACAAATATTTATAACACATCTACTAATTGCCATCAAACTTTAATGTATTTTATGAGATTTACCTATTTTCCCAAAACTTTTACATGTTTGAGGGCAGGGGTTGCATCCAACATGAATATATATTTTTAATCCCTATCATTAAAATAGAATACATAGCACATAACCCAAATATATTTATTGAGCAGTGAATAAATGATTAAATGAATCATTGTGGTGTTAGCCTCTGACCAATGGTTGACATACTGAAGATTTTAATTTGTGAAGACAATTTTGGGCAATATATCTTTCGATGCCATATTAACAAATCACAATCATGAGGTAACAGTTTTTACTGTAAGTGAAAATATGAAGAATTTCATAGGCCATGTGATACCATGTAAATTTAATGGAAACATCTCCAAAAACAGCTTTGCTAGAGTTGCTCTGTCCTCTGTCTTGTATGTCTTGATTTAACACTTCAGTTGAGTTTCTGCTTTCACAGCAAATAACTTTGACATAGTCGTCCAGACTTGTCCAATAAGATTTCAGTCTCCCTAAGGCAGCTTTTGGAATAAAAAGACACAGCCACCTTCATTTACCTTATTAGAAGTGTCAAGGTTTTCAAATTATGTTTGTATTGGGTATGTTTTCTATCTTCTTTCTGCACATTTTACTTTTTCGGATCATAATGCTTATAATGTACTTAGTTTATCCCTAGATAGTAATTCTTCATCATTTTCTTGTTTAGTAAGTACATACCAGTTCTTTTTAATATACCATGAGGGTTACATCTCCCAATTACCAGTGTTTTGATACTATATATCATATCCTGAGAGTCTAAAGTATTCCAGTATCTATTTCTGCTGTAAAAGGCCCAGTGGGGCTCGCATTTTGTACATATTCTCTCTATAAATATTCTTCCTGTATAGGAACACACTCCTATATCTACTTTTATCTAGCTAGCTAGCTATCTGATTTTTCCCCCACAAAGAAGAAAAGCTATCATAAAAATGAAATTTTCCCACATGTGTCATTGAAATTGAAGAGGCCAATCTTGAATAGGTACCCAAAAAATTTCAGACGTATGAATGATTGCTGTTCAAGGGAGTGTATTCCTCTGATGCAGCAATAATCTACCAATCTGCCTTCTAACTCTAATTGCTTGTTTGGATTTTATTTCTTTCCATAAATGAGGTAATGAGATTTAGAGATTGAAGGGCAGAAATTTAATTGACAGTGCAATAAACAGACGTCTAACACAAGCTTTTGCAAAATGATAGGACCACTCATTGGAAATTTCAACTAAATTTGGAATGAATATAAATGGTTACCTTTTACAATATTCGATGCAACTTAGTACCCTCTGAGAATTCCTTTCAATCAGTATTAAGCAAAAGATTCTCTTAAAAGAAGCGAAGATTAGCAATTATGTTTTGTGATTTCCCAATAGTGTGTTAACCTTTCTCTAGTGGGCTAGGTGATGTATCTGCACACTTCAGGGCAAATTCACACAATGCGATACAAACTGGCTGTGTTTTGCTGGGGAAGAATAGGGCAGATATTTTTACAGGCAAAATATATTTTGGTTTAACACCTGCACCATTTTGCAACAGAAATACTACCTTTTTGTGTGATAGTGCGACTCTAATTCAGGTGATATCTTTGTGTATATTTTATTTTGTAGTGTGTAACTTCCTCTAAATAACATTAAGAGGTGATGAGTTTATATTAATATGGTTCAAAGGCAGTTGTGACCACAAAGGCAGTTGTCATGAAAACTCTGCCCAAATTAAAAAGTACCATGCTCCAATATGTGGTACAATACCCCTTGGTATAGATTTACACTGTAAAAAGTGTTTGGCAGTTTCTTGAGGTTTATAATAAGGGACTGAGCTATAGGAATAACTTTATTGGGGAAGAGAAGAGAACAATTTGCTAATTTATATGTGTGTTTTTTTAGTTTGATCTAAATTTCTTAGCATTATTTTTCTTGGTCTTAGTATTACACCAGACTTTTCAAATATATATATGTGTATATATAAAATACATACATGTTTAAAATGTTATATATTAATATCATATATTGTTTTTATTTTAATATTATTACATTAAGCTTAGTATTTTTTAAACCATCTGATTACTTAAACAGAATTTTACTTTAGGGGCCAAGAGATTTAAAAAGAAGCATGGCTAAATATGTCTTATTTATAATCATTTAATCACACGCATCATTTAGGTTTTATTCTTCTGGACCATATATTTTTCTGTGTCAGAAGATCCTCCAATTTTAGAGCCAGGTGGCACCTTATCTTTGACTTCATTACACCATTTTTTTACTTTGAACAAAGAACATTTAAAATGATCAAATGACGCATGTCACTGTCTTATTGTACTTCAGATTTTTACGCCCATCCAATCTGTAGCCCTGGCTCATCTGTGAATTTGGCCAGCCTTGTTCGACAGAGCTCAGATGAAGGGCGTTGATGATATTTGTGCATAGCAGCAGGATTGGCAAGAAAACCATGTGGACTAACCATAATCTTTTTCCACATTAGGATGATTCCCAGAGACCCAGAATTATTAATCATTTTTTCAGAGGACTCTATGCACAAAACAATAATTGGTTACATTGTAAGTTATGGTAGACACTTTTAGATAGTGGTATTACTTCCAGGCAATAAACGCACAATCAACAAAGCTGGCTGCTTTCTACCTTTGCAATCAGATATTTACCTACTCTTCAGAGAAAATAAAGTAGACAAAGACTTTAAATTTAATCAGTTTAAATATTTTAGGTGTAGGCACTGCCAAAACTGTAGTAAGGTACAGTGAGCCACTCTACAACGTTGCGTTGCACCTCCTTGATTGTAATTGTTTGAACACTTCAACAAAAATTTAACTTAATTAATTTAATATAAAATGATGTCTTTTCTCCTCTCAAAACTCTCCTGCCACTACTTATGGCAAGATTATGTGTATATACTTTTGCTAGGATCCATAGAATTCCCAGTGAATAAATGAGGCTAAAATGATCATTGCAAAGGGAATTCCACTTATTTTTTTTTGTAATCCAGAAAATTTACCATTGTTCCTCAAATAGACATTATTTGGTATTCATCTAATCAGGATTCCCCATTTGGCTTTATTATGTTAAAATAACAAATTACCGCATGCATAAAGCTGGCACAATAGCATTTATGTTTAGTTATAATTTGTTAAAAAGACTCCTTATTGTTTCCCTGATGTTTTATTATATGCATGTGGGATACTGTTGGTATGAACAACAATGAAAAGCCAATATCACACTCTAGGATCTTGCTGCCTGTAGGATGGTTAACAATAGATAAAATGCATTTATTCTTGGCAGTCTTTGAAAAGTACCTTGGAGAGTTACTGTAGCATTATGTACTGTAAGCTTCAATGAAACTAGAAGCCAAAGTGTGATTTTCACAGGCTTATTGTACTCAAAATGTATTGCATGTTATTAAAATAACAAAGCTTTTTATGTTGATATTTGTCAGATGCCTGACAAGATAATACAATATGGAGAAGAGTCAGTACAGTTACATAGGAGAGGTATAGCTTGCTGATGTGTTTACTAGATAAAATATAGGATCATAAAAATTATTAATTGGGAAAGTGAATTTTAGCAAGACCTGTAATGCTGCTGTGTAGCACAATTTTCTGGACAGTTCCCTGCATGAGCAAACCTTGCAATTTAGCAGCATCTGCTTTCATGATGGTTATCCAATAAAACACTCCTGGGTCGGCTCCTTCCACTGTAATACAGTTCTGCTGCTCACCACCGGAACTGTCACTTTTTCTGTACAGTGGCCCACTTGATCCCTGGTACAGAGCAATTCTCTGGCCTAGAAATGGCCTTCTCAGCTTTTCCTTGTAACAAAGGGATAGGGGGAAGGACACGGATTGGCAAAATAGAAGGAAAAAAGATTATTACTGTGTATCTGCCAAGAAGAAACCCCAAAGGATTATGCTGGCAGTGAGTGTAATCTTTGAGAGTAGTTACAGCATGGTAAACAGAAGATGGATTTTAGTGGTGAAGGGAATTATTTTTAGAGTGTAGGCAGTTGATACAAACTATGTTTTACTTGCTTTTGTGTGATGAATAGTTTATTTTAAAGGTTAGCTAAGGTAGAATGGGCACTAATGTCTATTGAATGTCTATTGAATGTCTATAATATACCAAACCTTGTATTAGGCATGAATATAAATTTTCAGTCATGCTCATAACAGCTCTGCAAGGAAGGCATTTTCACCCCATTTACCAATGAGAATATCTACTTCTACCAACTTGCTCTGCTCTCTGGAATAGCTCTGAATGATACATCTTTACCCTACTCATAATGGCAGTGCCTGAATGGTCAGGTCCCTATTAATAAAGCTACAGAGTTAGCGTAAGCAACAGAGTCTAATGACAGTTGGATGACAGTGTGCAGAGAGCCCTGTCCTCTACTGAAATGTCGATGTTTTATTTTCTGATCTGGAGGGAATTTGCATTTAATAGTGAGATAAGAGATGAAAATGATAAAAGAAATCATGAAATAGAAATGCCCAGTAATTGCTTCTAATGCTCTATAATTTATATAGCTCTTTCATAAAATTATCACATTTGAGCCACAAAGAAATTATTTGAAAATGATATTATTATTTTTAGCCTTATTTTATGAATGGTAATATTGAGGATTGGACAATTTTGATGACTTGCATTCTAAGAGATAAGAAGTATTGAAACTGGAACTCAAACTCAGCTCTTCTCAATCCAAACTCTGTGATTTTTTAATTATACCATATTGGGTATAGGTGAAATGATATTAGCAATGATAATTAGCATTTTTAGAGGGCTTCCTCTGTACAGTATTTGTGTATTAAATCAGTTAATTCTCACAACATTTGGAGGAAGTTCTTCAATCATCCAAATTTTAAAGATGATAAACCTGAGAAATAGAAATATAATGACCTATTCAACACCATAGAGTTCGTAAGTGGAAAAGACTTGATTTAGATTTAGATAGGGTGATGCCTGAGCCCATGCCTTAAACACCGTGTTATACTGTCTCTATGTCACACCAGTTCTGAAGACTGGCTACAGACCCCACCTCACATAGTTATTAAATGGGTTAATACATATAATGAACTTGGAGCAGAGGCTGGCATGCAATAAATGTTAGCTGTCGTTGGCATAGCCTATATATTCAAGCACTAGTGCTGTACTGTTCCAAAATGAAAAGTGTGGTTAGTTTTGGAAAGTTCAGTGGGAAAGTGAGAGTCTAGCAACATCGCTTTATTGTTTCTCATGACTCTGTGGATTGAATGGGAAGTTCTTTGTTTCGTTTGATGACAGCTGGGGATGCAGTCCTAGGGGCTCATTTGATTCAACATAGCCTCATTTCCTCCATAGTTTCTTCATTAAAGTGAGTCTCAGAGGCAGCCCAGATTCGTTATGGGAGGGGGTACACAAGGGTATAAATACCAGGGTTGTCATCTTTTGGAAGCCATATTTAGACTTCAGTTACCATGGGCACCTTTGGCAACCTAGTCATGAAATCCCATGTGCTTTCTTGTAAATTCAGGTTTATAAAGTTACAATATATCCTTTTAAAATGTACAGTTCTGAGTGTGTTTTTTAAAGGAGATAATGGATATTAGGGGCTAGTTAGTGGTCTCAGCCACACCAAGATCCCCTCCCCAAACACTAATTATTTATAATTATAGATTACAGACATTTTGCCCTTTCTCCTCTCTTGAAATTAATTCTTTGTGGGGAGAAATTTCCTCTAATACTAATACAAGCCACCAGGACATGTCCATCACTTTGTATTTCAGGTCATCATTCTCCTGGGAGCCAAAAAGGGAGGGATTTGCAGTTCTACATGTCAAACGTATACAATCAAGTCACCACCACAAATAAGAAAAGAAATATATCCGTTACCCTAAATTTCCTTGTATCTCTTTGTAGTTAGTCTCTTCACTCTAACTATGGACAGCCAGTAATCTGATTTTTGTCCTTACTTTTTACTTTTTGTTAAAAAAGACTCATTGTTTTCCTTTTGCGAATATCATTTAAATGGATTTGTACTTATGTAGGTGTTTGGGTCTGTCTTCTTTCACTTAGCATAATGCTTGTGTTGCGTCTGTCAGTATTTTGTTTTCATTGCTGAGTAATATTCCATTGGATGAATGTACCACAGTTTATTTATCCATTCATTAGTTGATGGAAATTTTGGTTGCTTCCAGTTTTTGATGATTATGAATAAATCTGATTAAAGGACTCACAGCTTTTTTAAGGTAAATATGTTTTCACTTTTCTTAGATAAATACCTAAGGGTAAGATTACTGGATCATATGGTAAATGCATGTTTAACTTTATGAGAACTGCTGAACTGTTTTCTAGAATGATTGTACTGTGTTATGTTCCCACCAGAAATGTTTGAGTTCTAGTTGTTCTGACTCCTTGTCAGCACTTAGCATTGTCAAGATTTTTTTTTCTTCTTTTTCTTCTTTTTCTTATGCAATTGTTATCTCATTAAGTTTAAATGACTAAGAATGTTGAGTATCTTGTTGTGTATTTATTCACACTTCATTTGTTTTGTTTGGTAAAGTGTCTGTTTAAATTCTTTGCCATTTTTTATTAAGTTGTTTTGCTTTTTGGTTTTTGAACTTTAAGAGTTTTCATATATTAGCATTAGTCATTGTCATGTTTTGCAAGTATTCTCTTCCAATGTGTGTTTTCCTTTTCATTTCATAACAGCGTCTTTTGAAGAATGGAAATTTCAATATTGATGAAGTCCAATTATGATATTCTTATCATTAGTGTTTTTATATCCTTTCAAAGAAAATGTTGCTGAAATAAAATTCACAATTTTTTCTTATTTTCTTCGAAAAGCTTTATATAGTAGTCTTCCCTTATCTTTGGGAAATATGTTCCAAGACTTCTAGTCTATGACTGAAACTGCCTAATATTGCTGAATCTTATATATATACTATGTTTTTTTCTATACATACATACATACCTTTTCACTTAAAAAAGGGTGACTTGAACACAAACACTTTGATACCTCAGCTGTAGATCTGATAATCAAGATGAGTCCTAAGTGACCAACAGGAAAGTAGTGTATACAGCATGAATACACTGGTGACTCACGTCATGTGTGGTACAGAGAGGGATGGAACAAAACTTTATCACACTTCTTAGAACAGCTCACCATTTATGATTTATGAACTGTTTATTTCTGGAATTTTTTATTTAATATTTTCAGTTCATGGTTGACCACAGGTAAATGAAACTGTGGAAAGGAAAACCGTGAATAAGGGAGGACTACTAGAGTTTTGGTTTTACATTTATGTTTATTATCCGTTTTTTGGTATATGGAGACATGAGTCATGAGCAGAATTTTGAAGTACAAAACATATTTTGTTTAATACTTAAATCTTGTTATAAACCTCTTGTATAAAACAAAAAGAATAACACCTTGCACATTCATCTCTATGGAAGCTACTTAAAATTAATTAGCCTACCTTACTGGTGATCCATTGGGATTTTTTGCATATTGGTTTGGAGTGTTTCCTTTGACACATATTAAAAAACGCTTTAAACAAAATAAATAAATAAATAAATAAATAAATAAATAAACCAATGCTAAAAGTCCTATCCAGCTTATGTATGCTTTCAAAATTATTTCCTTAGTTACCCTCAAATTGATTTTGACTTTAAACTAATTTTACTCTTCTCAAAAATATAGGTCTAAGAAAGAGGGTATTTGAGTAATCATTGACATTAAACACTGTTTCAACTTTTTGACAAGCAAAATGAAGATGTTAAAAGGAAGAAGTAAACCACTATATTTAAAATGTCTTAAAGAGTACAAAATGATCTAATGATGATGACGATGATGATGATGATGATGACGATGATATTCTTGTTGAACCTCCAATTATTTTAAGTCACTCTAAGCATGTCTGCTAGAATAATCTTGTAGGCTGAACCTTTAAGCCACTCCATAATTCACTGCCTTCTAATAAGTACCCGGTTCTCAACAGATGTCCACAAACAATAGCCATCTGGTCCCTCTCCTGCTCTACACTATTACAGCTTGCCATATTCATACCTCAATACTTCTTCCTTTTTCTTCTTTAGATTCTTGATATGCTCAGGCAATTGTCACTCCTTAATTATACTGTGAGCTTCCTGAGGCAACCGAAAGGTAAGAACATGTGGTATGGAAGTAGTAGAGCTTTGAAAATGTCTTATGAAGGTCTAAACAGCGAAGGTTCTACTATAATTAATGAAGTTGATGACTGGTAATACATTTTTGAGAAGATTTACTGGTATTTTCAACCTCTTGATTGCTTTACAATTTTTGCGTGCGTTTGTTTCCACATCTATAGGTATGTGGCTTACTGATCATGTTTTAGAAATGCTCCAAAAGCCTTAGGTAAAGAGTAGTATACAAGTGCAAAGTATTGGTGCCTTTCTGCTGATTGCATCTTAGGTTTTGCACAACGTGAGAAAATGTGTCTTTTCGAGGCATTTTACCCTAAGCTAAATTTGGTTCTCTATATCCTGATTTGATTGATATTGAAAAAAACAATAACTCCACTTCAACAATGGTTCTTTGAAGATAACACAGAATGGAAAAAATAGAACAGCCGGTTATCAGAAAGTATTATATTCCCAGCTGAGAAACGATTTGTAAGAGGACACATAAATATTTCAATCACCTAAACTACTACATTGAAAACTGCCTGCAAGATCAATGCCTGTTGAAAGAATCCAGCAATGCCTTTGTGTGAGAGTCATCATTTCCTACACATATTTTAAGATATTGTCCACAGAAACTTGTGTCTGGTGCTCACAAAGTTCCAATGGGTATGGATTTTATGTCAAATTCAAGTAGCATTGATGTTGCTAAGATGTAATAGAGTTATGTCCTGTTAGCAAGAAAAGCAAGGATAGAATAAAAATAATATGTTGACATAGGTAATAAAAATGAACTGCTTTATTTTTCAAATCATTCTAAGATCTAATTTTATACATTTCCCTTTTCTTCTTATAATTTTTCTCTTCACATTATCTTTAAGCTTTAAGTTTTTATTCTTTCTCACTGCTGTTTGATTCCCTTTCTCATTAAGAAGGCATGAGGACTTTTTATGTTTGAATCCTAAGCTGCTTAGTGAGTTCTTGTTAAGTATTTTTAGAGCAGCTGTTTTCTTCATTGTTTATAAAAGAATGGAACTATAAGTTTTTCAGGACATCTTGAGGTATTTTTGTAAAATTAAAGATAATCCAAATTGAAAATCTCTATATTGAACTGCTGAAAGAAAAAAGAGAGAGAAAGAGGAGAGAGATCAAAGCCAGTCTTAATCAGTTGCTATTGAGGTTTTAAGATTCACAGTTTGGTTTTATATGCTTTATACTATCTCTTTTTCCAAAGGCTCCACAATTATTTTTATTTTTATTTATTTATTTTTTTAATTTTTATTTTATTTATTTTTTCAAGGAAAATATATGGATGCTCTTCTGTTTTAAACTAACACATTTATTTATGTATTTATTTATTTACATTGTGTGTCACCCTATCTGAATGTAGAAGTCCTTGAGATGTTGTGGTGAAAGGGAGGGCTGGATGCCCACAACTCCTGTTTAGAAGATCAAGGGGGGGAAAACACCCCTAATTTTGTCTTTGTTGCAGAAACAAAAAATGTAATTAGAAAGGAGTCATGATGCATTAGGGGCTTTGCTTCCTCCAATTAATAGCTAAGAGGATGGAGTATTTACTCCACACCAGATACTAATATTTTTAGAATACTTTACCTAGCTTGTGTCAACTTGACAATAGTGGAGGAATGACAAAAAGAAACTATAATTTCTGTTTCTATAGATCTATTTAACTTGTCTACTTCAGTCCTCAAATATGCCTCTAGTAAAACATGGCTTCACGTGCAAGAAATAAAGCTTTGCCTTTCATTGACTGATTATTCATTACATCACTGCATGTTACTGAGCACTTCCTAAGAGCCAGGTGGTGTTAGACTTTAAAGAGATGGAGGCACCAACTCCCTGCCTTTAAATAGTCTATATTTAAAGAAAATATAGTGGAAAGTGGAGAAAGAGTGGTTCATGGGAGAAGTAATGAGTCAGGGTATACTCTGAAAAGATGACCAATAGATTTATCTTTAGGAAAGGTATGTGCAGCTTTAAAATAAGGGATTGTGAAGGTAACAAGATTGGAAAATGATACAAGAGAGAGAGTGAAAAAGCACAGCCATGAGAAAATCACCTGCTTTAAAGGTATAAACAAAATAAAATAAAATTACAAAGATGGTAGAGAAATAGGCCAAGGATCCATTAAGAGCTATCACAGAAAGTAAGAGAAGGGGAAATTTTTAGAAGGAAGTGGTCAATGATACTAATGCTACTGATAAGTACAGTTATGCTGAAAATAATTACGTGGATTTGGCAATTAGGTAGATTTTAATTATATAATAATGTGTGTGATTATTAGGCTAATGTTTCTTTCCCCCATTAGATGGTAAACCCTAAGAGGGCATGGTGCAAGCCCTTTCCTTTGTTTAGGGTTGATGGAAGGGGTTCTAAGATAGGAGAGGCTTGGTCACAATGATAGGCAATGGGGAAATAATTCAGTAGAAAGGAAGCAATTGAAGATAAAGGAAAGGAATGACTCACACAGCAATTCTCTGAGGTCAAAGGGGAAGATGGGATTTAGAGCACCAGGAGGGGCTAGCCTGGGACATGAAGAAGGACCTTCTTGCATTTATTGTACTATTTTAAATAACATTCCTTAGGTTATTTCAACTTTAACTGTCGTTTTCTCAATAGGCTAAATCTTAAACACCATAATATTGACTGATTGTGAGACTGAAGAATCCAATATGTCAAGGGAAAATATACTTCTGAACATTCCAAGAATACCTGTAAATCTTTTTCCTTATTTTAATGCCCTTATAATGGACCGTATAGTGACGATAGTTAATAATACTGTACTGCATATTTGAAAGTTGCTAAGAGAGTAAATCTTAAAAGTTCTCATGACAAGGAAAAAAATTATAATTATGTGTAGCGATGGATGTTAACCAGAGTCATTGTGGTGATTCTTTTGCAATATAAACAAATATCAAATCATTACATTATATATAATGTTATATATGTCAATTATACCTCAATTTCAAAACAAGAAAAAAAAATAGCTTGTCTATTCTCTATGCATGTCAGGTTTTGGCTGCCCACATTCCTGCTCCCACCTAGCCAGGTATTTTCAACATCTTCACACACTATAAACAAGCACATGCTATACTCAGATTGAGATTTAATTCTTAAAATCAGTGGGATAAATTTCAAGCTTGGAATATCAGTCCTAAAGCCATTTTAAATGTCATTCTAGACTCCCTCACTTTTTCTACAAGTGAAGGAATGATTACTTGGAATGTGATGTTTATGGTGACGTCTAAGTATTCAGATAAAACCTCAGCTGCTTCTTACTCAGCGAGGAAATATAATGAGACTATCAATAATATGAAGTGATTGATTTATTTTAGCCTCACAATGTTCATTCTATAATTCTTTCATTTCCCTAGTATTTCGTATTTAATTCTTCAAAACACCCGACAGAGTTCTTAAGTGGTAGATGCAGCTATCGTTGTTTTACTCTGCTCTCATTCAGGAAAGCTCTACTGCTTAAGAGAAATAAGATATATGACAGAGTGTAGATCAGAGTTTTGTGACTCAAACATGGGTGGGAAGAGATGGTGAATATTAGCTCAGTTTATTCAGCATTCTTTTTCATGTTTGTTTAAGTTAGCATGCCAAAGGAATTGAACCTTCTAAAAATACTTCGCTCACTGTCATATATTTATTTGCCTTCGGTAAGGATCTCATTGAACAGTGACTTAATTTGACTCACAGAACTCCTTAGCATACTCATAAACATACTATTTTAGGTTATTGATTTCCTGGTGAAATAATTACAGGAATAGCTTAACAGTCTTTTCTTATCTTTTTTTTTTTTTTGGAAGTACACATGTTTTATTGAAGTCATTCATACAGCTGCAATTTGATTGCCAATATTTCTTTTACTTCTGTTACACAGAAGAGTATTTCGCTTAGAAACATTTTCCTCTAGCATATGTCACAAAATGCTCTAATGTAAATGTTAAATATTGATAGGGGCACTTATAATTTCTAAAGATTGAGCACCTGAGTTAATCTGAAATATAATTATATTACTTATAAGTTGTAGAACACATATACTTACATGAGCAGGGGGGTTTAAGTTTCTTTTTCCTTAAGTTTCTTTCTCCTGGGCCTTTGCACCCATACACTCTCCTCGATTCTGGACGGAGCAATTAAGGAGGTGACACAGCTGTGGACAATGTATCATTGAAGAGGTATGGTCAGGCCGACCCAATAAGGAGTCAAGATGTCATCTTATTGAGACATCGCCAGACAACCAGGAACAAAAAGATGACATCTGTGGACTTCTGCATGTAGCTGCATTCCATTCCCAGCCTCAGTTTACCCTAGTTCCCTATATAACCCTCTCCCTCAGGCCATTCCTTAAGACAGGTTTGGATGCTCGTATGCCCCGTCTTCTTGGTTGCCTGGCCTTCTCCATAAACTCCTTATAGATTCAACCCTGTCTCCATTGAATTGGACACAGTGACAGGCAGCTTGAACCCCACCAGGGTTTCCCGGTAACAATGTCATTCTGTTAAATACATAAAGCACTTAAGTTTCCTTTAAAAATTTTTTAAGCAAAAAGAAAATGAAGGAGGAAATAAACATACAACCACTAGGATTAACTTTGTTGCTATAATCTAGGAAAAAGTTGACTGAGCATTCTAGAAGTCAGGACTCAAAATAAAGCAAGATAATAGAAAGGAATACGTATATTAATTACCAAAGGGACTCATTTTATTCCTGGCCGTATGCTAAAATCTTTCCTTATGGGAAGATTTTCCTATAGGGGACAATGGTTGTTCACAGTTTTATTGCAAATTAAAAAGCAATTTTCACTTGGCAAGTTTTAGATAAAAGTTTAGGACATCAAGTATAATAGAGTCAAAGTGCTCTTAAAACAGAAGTCAAATTATTAAAACCCTGATATAACTCAGTTTACTACTTTCCTAAGACAGATTAATTATCTGAAAGCTAAAAATAAAAAATGTATTCAGGTAACTCCGTTTCACCAACACATACATTCCTAAAACCAGAAATTTTCAAAGTATGGCCTGTGTCCAATAGAATTAACTTTCCTGATGTTTTTAAATTGATTTATTGGATAATTATTATTTCTAAGAATAAAGAAACTAAGTAATAAAAAACATTCTCAGTCATTGCAGCAAATGTTACAATGATCCCCTCAGTACTCTTAAGTACTCTTAGAATTTTAAGTGGTATTACCAATTTTTAAAATCTCCAGAAAAATCAAACCCCAGTTGCTTACAGTAGATAGCTGCTCATTTCCATACGCTATATGATCTTCCTTTTTCTGTCTCACTTTTCCATTCTCCCACCAGTGATTCTTAGACTCATCTTTCAAATAAACTACTCACAATCAAATTCTAGCTTTGAGGCCTGCTTTTGGGAAAAGCAAATCTAACAAAATCATTAAAGAAAGAATATACCAATATTTGCCAAAATTTGTTTTATGTAAGGAAGGACATGTGGAATAATAAAATTTAGAGTGATTTTTCAGAATAAAACTAAGAAAGAATTTGACATATCAATTAATTGAGATTCATTTTTTATGAATATCAAGTTAGCATATTTTGCCTCTTGTTTTTGATATTTTACATGTAAGTATAGTTTTTGTTGTTGTTATTGTTTTTTAGTTATCTCAACTGTGGTAAAAAACAACAACCAACTGGTCTGCATTGCCATCACCATTGTTTAGAGCAAGGCAGCTGGATAAATTGATGTGCTCTCACAGAGTAAAATAACAATTTCATTTTGAATGTCCTTTCTCAAAATGACACAATCCCTTAAACGAAGGTTAGCCTGAAAGACAAAATAGTGATCTTATGCTGGAGAAGCCTCAAGAATCCAAACTTTAAGAGTATAATCACTATTATCAACTGCGAGTCTATCAAAGGGAAAACACGGCCCCATAACTCTACCACATATCAGGTCAGCAAACAGAATGTATTCCGAGCAAATATATTTGGACATTCCTGTGATGCAGGTCAGTGAAGAGTGAATGTTTTCTTTTACAGATTCTGACATGTCTCTGAAGTGCATTGGTCAGCTCTTTGTTCATCAGGAAGGCATTTCATTGCTTGTGCCTGGCAGGTAACTCATCACACAGAAGTGCCTTCCAGGCTCAGTCACTAATTACACAGATCTGCCTTCAAAAGGATCAGGGGATTAACCAGGTGTTACAAAATTGTGTGTTATATAACTAAGACGTTACACAACTAAAAATCTTGGGTAGATACTCAGATGGTTTCCACAGTTGCCTTGACAGAAAAACATAATTTCTTAAGAGAGTAGTAGTGGGTTGCTTTTTTTTCCCTTCTAACTTGGAAGACTTTTTTTTTTCTTCTCGCTGATAGACATGAATTTGATTCTATTAGCTAAAAGTTAATGTATTTTGGTAATTTTCCTTTTAGAATAACTATAACTGCTTTTAAAAAATTTTTAATATTTTTGCTTACAGCCAAATAGAATTACAAGTATCGAATTGGCAGCCTCCTTTTTGAAAAAAATCAAGAAAAGGGGAAATTATAAGAGAAACAACATCATTTGTGATACTAGACATTAGGCAATGATTTTGAGGATATAGGGAACAAATGAAGTGAGACCTCATGATTGCTTCTTGAAGGAGTTTCCTGACAAGGACTCCTGGAATTGAGGAGATGAACAGTGAATCCGTGGAGACAAAAGCAGGTAGAGTTTTCAGAAAATATGATCAGATAGGAGAGAGCTGCATAGGAGATAGGAGGGACCCCTGCTTCAGTATTCAGTTGGATGCTGTTCAGCACATACCTGGGAAGAAACTACCTTAAAAAACGGCCTCCTCCCCTTTCTCTCCCCCCCAGTTCTCCACCTCATTTTTTCTTTCTCTCTCTCTGTCTTACAAAGGATTTATCAATATTACTATTCTTTTGACTGTTTTGAGTTTTCTCTATTTCTGTTTTATTATTTTCCTCTTTCTAAATTTTTGGGGCTTAACCTGGTCCTTTTGTGTTTGTTTCTTCTTGAAATAGATGCTGAGATCATGAACTTTCAGTGTTCTTTCCCCAATATATGAATTTAGGGCACAGCTTTATACTCTCTGGGTACAGATCTGACTGCATCTTACCAGTTTTATATGTCAGATATTCAGTGTGATTCGAATCAAAATATTTCTAATTGCCATTTTAATTTCTCCTTTGTTCTATTGGTTATTTGAAATTCTGTATTTCAATTGCAAACACTCAGGTTTCTTAGAGTTCCTTTTGACACTGATTACTTTAATAATACCACTGTGATCAAAGAATATTCTTTGTATATTTTCAGTCCTTTTAAATTCATTGAGCACTACTTTATGGCCTAACATATGATCAGTTTTGGTAAATGTTACCTGTTCTCTTGAAAAGAATGGTCATCTGCAGTCATTGGGTATGGGTTTCTATAAATGCCAGGTCTAGACTTTTTGTGTGCTTATTTTCACACACACACCTCCACCACTCCTAGCTTATGGAAGTTTTTAGAAGAAATATATTAAAGTCTTCTATTATTTATGTGAATTTCAGTTTTATTTTAGAAATTTTAGCTTTGTGTTTTATTTTGAGGATATGATTTTAGGTGCATAAAAATGTAGTACTATTAATTGCCTCCATTATTACAAAATTCATTTTTTTATCCTTTGTAATATTTTTTCTTACAGTCTGCCATGTATGTATATATGTATGTATCAATCTATTTATTCTTTTAAGCAGAAATAGTTGCATTTTTATTTATCCACTCTAACAGAATTATCTATGAATTAGAGTACTTAATATAAATAACAGTTACTTACATGTTTGGGTTTATGTAATCTTACCATGTACTTTATGTGTCCCAATCTGTTCTTTGTTGCATATTGCATTATTTAGTTTTTTAACAATATATTGTTTCCTATTTTTTAATGCTTTAAATGCTAATCCTTTATATTACAATGTGCATTTTTCAATTAGATATACCTTTATTACTTTTACATTTTCTGATCAATGGAAGTACTTTAAAAATTCCATCCCAACTTTTGTATTACTAATGCCATGAATATTAATTTTACATATGTTTCTAACTGCATATATTATTATTAATGTTTTAGCATTCAATATTTGATTTTGATATAGTCTAATATTTCCCCTTTCCAGTGCTTTTTATTCTTTCCATATTATTCAACTTTAATCAGGGATTATTTTCTTTCTGCTTGAAAAATTCTCTTTGGTATTTAACTTAGGACAAGTGCTACGGCCTCCACTTGTTTGAGTTTTTGTTTGTCCAAAAGGCTTTTATTTAACTTTAATTTTTGAAGAATATATTTTTCCTAAGTACAGATTTAGTTACTTTCATCACTGTAAATGGCCTCTTTCTGTTTCAAAAGTCATTTCTCTCAGTCTTATTTTGTTCTCCTTTAAAACTAGTGTCATTTTTATTTGCCTGTTTTAAGATTTTCCTTTTGTTTTATTTTTGAGCAGTTTTATATGATGTGCCTAGGTGTTATTATTTTGTATTTAGCCAGGCTGTGATTCATAGAGCTTCCTGAATGTCTCAGATGGCTTCATGTGTTTCATCAGTTTGGGGAAAGTCTTAGCCAGTATTTTTTCTCATACTTCAGTTTCTCTATCTCTTCTTTTTGAAATCATTTACAGATATCTGAGATTTTTTGTCATGTTCTACATATCTCTTCTTTCCATCTCTCTCTCTTTTTTTTTTTTTTTTGCTTGTTTCAACTATATACTTTGTATGTGTATAGGCATATAATTCTATAGGTGCACACGTTCTTTCTCCTGTGATTAATCTGATGTTAAACTCATTTACATCTTAATTTCAATGTTTTGTAAGGTCCCTGATTTCTACTTTATTTTAAAATTAATTCCAATTCTCTGGAAAAAATATTTCACCTTTACATTTATTTTTGGAATACATTAAACATGGTTATTTAAAAATCTATTCCCGGTAACTCAAATATCTGGAATTTCTGTTGGTCCACTTTTGTTTGTTACTCTTAGGTTTCTTGGTCATCTCTCTGGCCCTGTTTTCCAGCATGTCTTCTAAGTTTAGACTGAATGCCAGATGTTGTAAATGAGAACTTGTTGGGACTTTGGATGATATTATCTTCCTTCTTCTTGCCAACCAGTGAAGTGTGTGCAGATCACCTGTTTCAGTTGAGGTTGATCTACTTCCAGGTTGTTTCTACTCCACAGGTGTTGCCCCTTCTGGGGTCTCAGCTGACAGCCTGAGCTTTTTGTAAGGTCCTCTTCTGTAGTCTTAAACTCCAATTTTCATCTCCCCTGCACCACAAGACAGCCACAATATCTGCTTAAATTTGTAATATCTTAGCAGCTGCTTTCTGCTTATCTTCTTAGAATTTTGTTCTTCAAATTTTATCATTGAGCTAATACCTCAAGAGGAAATTTTTGCAGAATGCCGTGCCCACTCCTCTGAAGTTCTCTTTCCCTCTGCAGATGCTGATCCTTCAAGCTCTTACTGTTTCAATAGCCCTGAACTTCAGTAATTGTTTCCTTAGCCCTACTTCCTGATACCTACTTTCTTTTCAGGATCCACTTCTCAAGTTTTTTATCAACAAAAGCCCTAAGGGAAAAGTGGTCTGCCCAATTTGTGGCAAGTAGCCAGGTGGAATACCATATAGTGAAGAGTTGATTTGTTCTAATCTACTAGACTTTTTTTTTTTGGCCTATTTTACTTGTACACTTTTTCCAAATTTTCTTTTTCTAAAAATAATATTTACAATAATAATTTTCTCAAGATAAGAATATCAAATGGCATTTATGCAATTTAACATCTAAAAAGGGAACAAAGATCTTATTTTCTCTTTGCTCATTCACTTATCTTATGAATAAATAAGTACATTTAAGCTATGGCTTGGATATGTCAAGAATTTAATTTTTTCCAGTGGATTTACTTTCTCTTTTCTGTTTTCATGCTGTGAGAGCCTTAGTATATAAAGGTTTCTAAAAGGAATAAAGACCTTTGGGAAATATGATTAAAGGGTTTTCATTTTAGCCTACATTGTGTGTCATTCCTAATATAGTGACATAATTGTCACTCTACGTAGGTCTTGTGCTGTACATTTCTTGGAATGAGATAATCTGCAGTCTAAATGCATGTAAATATAAAGCATTGTATAAACTGCCAAAGGAGGTAGACACTTTTTCACAATTATTTTGAATAAATCATAATATAAATTTATGCAATGTGATGAGATGTCTACTACAATTATCCTGGTGCTTCAGAAATGCATATGTTCTCTATTTCCATTTTGATTACTGTTATTTAATTGAGTGTAACTATTTTACATTTAAGGTTTAGTAACTTAGATGTTTGGGTTCTGCTTCTGTCTTTTGCAATGAATGTTCCAAAGCAGCTGTTAGAGGCATGTATTTACAGCCAAAGGGTAATATCACTTGCATTCATGAGAGGTGAGGGGAAGATAATTGAATCACAAATGCTGGTGATAAAATGTTCTCTGAAACAATGGAAGCAGGAAAACAATGCCAGAATGGTGTCCACAGTGGAGAGAACAAAGCCCAACTCCAAACAGAGGTTGCTATACAAATCAGTCCCTATGCAATTAGATGGAAAAGCACTTAGCAACACTGGAAATGAACTGAAAGACTAGCTGGAAATCAAGCACAATAAAGATGGCTCAGATTCTCTAAAGTTTGCATACTTTATGCCATTACTTTCTTTTTTTTTTTTTTTTAATTGATTTCAGAGAGAGGAAGGGAGAGGGGGAGAGAGAGATAGAAATATCAACGATGAGAGCGAGTCATTGATCGGCTGCCTCCTGCACACCCCCTACCGGGGATCGAGCCCGAAAGTGCCCTGACCAGGCATCCAACAGCGATCTCCTGGTTCATAGGCCGACGCTCTGCCGCTGAGCCACGCTGGCCAGGCTATGCCATTACTCTCAATTCCACACAGAGTTAGTTCACAGGAGTCCTGATGATATGGAATTACAAGTGATGGAGAAAGAAGAAATAATTTCTGAAATTCATATGTAAAATCAATACTAATCTCTCATTTAGTAAAGGACTTCAAACTCTCTGAACATTTATTAATTAATTCCTACTAGAATTTCTCTCAATAAGATTGATACAGTTTGGCTTTTTTGTAGGTTTAACATTGACACATTAAGATTTCTGGTTTTGCTAAACATTCCTAGTTCTATTGTTCTTTTTAAAAACCTTACATTTCAAATACCAAGCTTTACTTGGATCTGAAACAACATGATTAAATATGAATATACATTTTACTTCCTCCCCATACAAGACTATTCTGTATAACGTGTACATTTCTCTTGGTGCAACACTATTGTTTCAGTTTTACAGGCTTGTACCCATGAGTTTTCAGTCTATTAAACCCTCTGTGTGTGTGTGTGTGTGTATGTGTTTGTGTGTGAAAGAGAAAGACAGACAGAAAGACAAGCAACAGAGAAAGTAGAACAAGCTACACAATTTGCAGAGCCCAGTGCAAAATAAAGATGCAGAATCCTTGTTCAAAAGTTATTATGAATTTCAAGAGGACAATAGCAGAGCATTAAACAAAGAATGGGACTCTTGTAAGCAAAGAATCCAGTGTGACTGCATGCCCAGGAGACTGGCCTTAGGGAGAGCAAGAAGAGGGAGAGGAGAGGAGAAGTGCATCACTAATAACAGCCACTTTATACTCTCAGGAAGATGAGTCCTACCAATTTGAAGGCTTGTTTACTCTGATCGCTTTGACAGTTTTGATGTGCAAGTTTGGGGTTAGAGGTTAAAGTGGAGCAAATTACGCTGAGTAAAACTGGAAGTTAATGGGGTGGAGGGACAGAATTCAGTGAGAGATTGAGACAAACCATTGAGACTGGATGAAATTACTGTTCAGGGTTAGGAAGAAATATGAGTTCAAATATGTATATATATTGACATATTTTAAGCATACACACGCATTTAGGACACACACACATGCAGAAATGGCAGACTGGTGAGGAGGGACTTTGGAGAAGGGGGGACATCTAACAGATTTTTAAAAATGTCTGTCTGTATGTGGGAGTTGTAACACCCCTCATTGTATCTTCAGTATGGTCTACTTTAATATGTATTAGTCATAGGCTTACATTTGGAAAAATGAGTAAGATATTTTAAAAATTCAATACTTTCTTTTCAATTGTGAATAAATTCTTTGTCAAAGAGATTTATTCCAAGTCTCCTTGTGAAATATATACAGTTGACCTTTGAACAACATCAAAAATCCATGTATAACTTTTGACTACTCAAAAACTTAACTACTAACAGCCTACTGTTGACCAGAAGCCTTATTGATATTATAATTGATTAACATATATTTTGTATGTTATATGTATCATATACAATATTATAATAAAGCTGTAGAAAATTTAAAAATCACAAAGAAAATACAGTTACAGTATTTTTTACCAAAAAAATCCACATAAAAGTGGACCTGCACAGTTCAAACCCCTGTTGTTCAAGGGTCAACTGTATATCTCCTGAGATATATGTGTGTGTATATATCTCTCTCCATATTTATCCTTGACTCTGGATTGGAGTGTGCAAGCTCTCTTATTATTTCACTGACAAGAAATGGATCATCTTCAGTATATTTCCACGAGCAAAGAGGATTTTGTTAACTTTTACTGCCTGTGGTTTATTTTCTAAAAGCAATAGTTAATTTCCTCTTTTAAATATGGAAATATAGCCATGAACGTGCTGTTGAGATGTGTACCTACTCCTATCCAGAAATTTTGATACTATCCTTCTATCTCCTGAAACTTTAACAGTTAAAACTTACTTGTTCAAAAAGTTTTAGAAATAATATTAATATTTCGTTTTTTGATATATTTTAAATTATGATCCTTTGAAATCCAAACCATTATTATTTTTTAAAAAACAATGGAGGAGAAATGTGTGCTAATATTTAGCATGTAGTAGTATTTGTAGTAGTCAATCTCCATTCCACTAAATACTATTAGCTGGTTCCTTTTTATTCGAGATTAATCACAGTAAATAGATATATTGAGACCTTTAATGAATGATGTATGAACCTGCATTGAACTATCTCTTGTCTTATCATTTACCCAATATCAATTATATCAGTTGTAGTAGCTTCTAAATATTTTTTATAAAATAATTTTCCATAACTTATTTTTTCCAGAACTTCCTTAGAAGTCTATAAATCATAATTAAATAAAATTCAGAATTATTTTGTCCAGTTTTGGGGAAAAATTAAGAATCTAATCAGAATTGCCCCAAATTTACATACTCAGACACTTTATAATTTTTAAGTTGTTTGAGCTAAGAAAACAATATCACTCTCCATCTATTAAGGGTTTCTGTTAGGTTTATAAATAAATATTTATTTTTTAATATTATAAGCATTGTACATTTTATGTTACAACTCAATGATTTTAAAGTTTTTCCTACTAATGTAAAAAATTATATATGCAATTACATAATATTATATTGTATTTGGTGTTATACATACTACATTATACCAACTAAATAAAATTAATATGTACTTTTATAGTTTATTTATTCATTTAATCACTCAAGTAATGCTAGTTATTAGGGATCCAATAGCAAATATAACAATTATGATTTCTACTCAATGGAGTTTTCTAGTCAGAAAACAAAAATAGATAAATATATTGAAAATAATTCTATCTCTTAATCAAGTCACAAAGTATATAAACAGAGTACTGAAAGAATAGGGGTCTTTAAGCATACATTATCAAGTACACATATTAAAATTTTTGTGTGCCTCTTACAGAAATATATCTGTTTAAATGTATATGTGTTTGTATGTATCTATGTGTATATACAATTATTTTATCATTATAAATAACATAAAACATACAGTAAATATTTTTAAAGACACAAAAATAAATACAAAAGGTCAATCTCTATTTTCTTCCTGTGTCCCATAGATTAGCTATTTTGTCTTCCCTGTGACACATGCATATCCCACATTGGAGGCTAAAGGAGTGCTTTAGATAGTGTGGCAGGGAAGCCTTTTCTCACGAGATGACATTTAAGCTCAGTTCTGAAATATAAAAAGTGCCGCAGGGAAGCCCTGGGAGGAGCATGCCAGGAAGAGGTAATAAGCAGAAATCCACGATGTTAGAAAGAGTGCAGTGTCCCAGGAAATGCCACAGGGCAGTGTTGCAGGACCACTGTGGATGGGGTGTGGGGACAGTGGGATAGAGGAGATGAGACTAAAGGCTCCAAAGCGTTTGCATCTTGCAGACCATTTTAGAAGTGTAATGAATACTAACGAAGAATCCTGGGCTTGAGAGCGGCATGCTCTAATTGTGACTTACACCCTGTCTGATGATTGTGGTCTCCAAGGAAGAGTGCTTATAGGGAAAACTGGGGGACCCGGGACGAGTCCTGAGGTCCTCCAACATTTAGTAGTTGAGTGCAGGAGAAACCTGCGAAGGAGAAAGTAGAATTGACTCAGGTGTAAGGGGAAGAAAGGCCCACGTACTCAAGTCTCTAGGAGAGAGGTGCTCAAAAAGCAGCAGTGGCTAATCGAGAGATTTAACCATTTCTAGGTGACATGAGATATAGACTGAAAGTGATCCACCGGCAACATACAAACCTTTGGTGACTTTGATAAGAGCAGTTTTAGTGGAGCTGTGGGAGCAGAAGTCAGATTGGAATAGGGTAAGTAGAGTCAACCGTGCATACAGTTTTGCCTCGGAACAAAAAAGACTGTCGCTTTTAAAAATACCTATAGATTATTCCACTCTATGGTTGTATAATAATCCATTTAATCAGTCACATATTAGTTGACAGTTATGTTGTTCCCGATCTTTTGCTAACACAAGTATTGCTTACAAGAATACCTCCGTATAAAAAGCCCCGATCACTATATGAATATACGTGCAGAATACATTTTCATAAGTGGGAGTACTGAAATGACTGACTCTGAGACATTCTAGTAAAACTGTTAGAATTTAAAGATTAAAAAATCCTCTAGGTTTTCAGACAAATGAGATCAAATGACACACAAGGAAAGAATTAAATTGGTGTAATTTTGGCAAAAGCAGCATCAAAGCAAGGAAAACCTCAAGGAAAGAAATTGTGAACCCAAAGGTCTATATCTAGCTAAGCTATCCTTCAACTATCAAGGCTGTAGAAAAATTATTTTAGTTATGTGAAAACTCAGAAAATTCTTTAACCAGGAAACTTTATTCAGCAATCTACCAGAGAATGAACATCAAAATATGACATGGCTAGGAAAACTTTGGCAAAAGGACTGTTGGTGACAGTCCTTGGAGATGCATGACTCAAAGCTGGGCATAGAGGGAAAAACCGTATACGGAGTGTAAGAAAGGGTAAAATATGTACATTTTGTTTTAAAAGTGAATATAACGCACATAAATTGAGGGAAGAGAAAGGATGTGAAAGAGGAATGTAAAACGGACAGTGGTTGAAAGTCAACTATAGCATTGAACGTTGACAAAATAAGTAGTAAAAGACAACAGGAAATTAAGGGCATTTTTTAAAAGGTGTAAGTAGGTAGGTGACCACTACAACAAAAACACAAACCTTCCACTTATCAAAAGGAATTTTAACTATTGGAAAACCGAGGAAATCATGCAACTACTAAAAGCAAATATCACATGATACACATAGTAATGTAATATAAAATAGTATAACAAAGTTGGGACCAAACATCACAGTCATATTCACAAATGTGAATAGGTTTAGTTCACTTCATAAAAATAAAATAATTTTCAATTTAGCTCACAAGTAAAACACAATGGTGTGCTATATACAAGAGATACCCATAAAGCAAATGATTAAAAAATTCTAAAATACAAAATAGGTCAAAAAAATAGAAGTAACAAGAAATCACAGATTTTGATTTTAGAATGAGCCAAGTAAAATTTAATCCAAAAATTATTAAATCTAAAAGTGAGGACTTTTAAATGCTAAAAGTCACAATTTACAATAAAGATACATCAATTATGTCTGTATAGCAGGTATCTATCTATCATCTATCTATCTATCTCTATCTATCATCTATCTATCATCTATCTATCTATCTATCATCTATCTATATCTATCATCTATCTATCTATCTATCATCTATCTATATCTATCTATCATCTATCATCTATCTATCTATCTATCTATCTATCTATCTATCTATCTATCATCTATCTATCTATCTATCATCTATCTATCTATCTATCTATCATCTATCTATCTATCTATCTATCATCTATCATCTATCTATCTATCATCTATCCATCTATCTATCATCTATCTATCATCTATCTATCTATCTATCATCTATCCATCTATCTATCTATCATCTATCTATCTATCTATCTATCTATCTATCATCTATCTATCTATCTATCTATCTATCTATCTATCTATCATCTATCTATCATCTATCTATCATCTATCTATCTATCTATCTATCTATCTATCTATCTATCTATCTATCTATCATCTATCTATCTATCTATCTATCTATCTATCTATCTATCATCTATCTATCTATCTATCATCTATCTATCATCTATCTATCATCTATCTATCTATCTATCTATCTATCTATCTATCTATCTATCTATCTATCTATCATCTATCTATCTATCATCTATCATCTATCTATCTAATCTATCTATATCTATCTATCATCTATCTATCTATCATCTATCTATCTATATCTATCATCTATCTATCTATCTATCATCTATCTATCTATCTATCTATCTATCATCTATCTATCTATCTATCTATCTATCTATCTATCATCTATCATCTATCATCATCTATCATCACCTATCTATATATCTATCTACCTATCTACCTGCCCTACAAAGCACCACTACCCTCTAGGAAACAGACATTGTGGAAGGGAAAGCTTTCATAGATATGAACAAAGAAATGCAAGGTCATACAATGATCATTGCAAGTCAAATTTTCCAGACACATAGCAGGACCTTTCGATACAGAATTCAGGTATTTTATTCTTTCTATAAAGCTTTTTTGTTCTGCTTAAAAGAGACTTTTATACATCACTCTAAGTACAAGTCAGGTCAAGTGGGAAAAGAGTTTGAGAAGAAAAGCAGGACCCCTCCAGCACTCTCTAAACCCTTACAGTGCAGTCTTTCTATAAAATATAGCAATTACTGCTTTTTTGTTGTCTCTCCTTACTAACAGTGTATACTCCCCACTATATTTCTACAACTTACAACAGTGTTTGACATATAGTATTTACTGAATAAATAACTATTGAAGACTGAACAACTGAAGGAATGAATCCTGTCTGGTGCTCAGTGATCCCTTTCAATCTAAACAAAAACATTTTCTTCAGTTGATTATTTATTCAATTGCTGTTTTCCTTCGTAAGTTTATTTTCCTCTTTTTGATATTTATTTAATCTAATATTTTGTCTCCTGAATCTGCTCCAAATTATTTCTGTTCTTAAGTTATAATTCATTTTATTTTTACTTTATGTTGTGAAATACTACTTCCATTTTATCTTCTAAAGCTCTAATTACATTTTTATTCTTGTGTTCATTTTTAAATTATAAATCATAATTTATTTGCTTTATGTATTTGTTTAATTCCAGTTAGTGGCTGTGCATATGTGATTTAACTCTTACATGCTCTGTGTCATTTTTACTAAAAATTTCTTCTTATGGTCTACTAGCTATGTGTCTGTAGGAGCATATATCCTAATTATTTTGTTTAGAACACTCTCTTTTTTAAAAACTTTTATTTATTGATGAGAGAGAGAGAGAGAGAGAGAAAGTGATTTGTTATTCCACTAATTTGTGGATTCATTAGTTGTTTTTTGTATGTGCCCTGACCGGAGAGCAAATCCAGAACCTTGTCATAGCTGGATGATGCTCTAACCACTGAGCTACCTTTTACAAACTACTATACATTATACATTGATAGTTTGTTAAAAGAGAAAGATCAATCTCAGTTTGAAAATTCTAGAAAGCTCATTTGGGCACTCTACTATTTTTATTTATTATCAGTTTATATTTATTTAGTAATAAATTATTGCAAAGTACTCCACTATACATCAAGGTGAGGGTACAAAAATCAAATAAAAAGTTTGACTTCTAGTAGAAGATATATATTGTATATTACATGTAAATCAGCCCTTATGATGTCTGGTCCAGATTGAGACTCAACAATAATTAGCAATTGTGGAACACTCAGCAATTAGAGACTGGAGGCTGTTATCTTTGAGAGCAAAAACTTAAGCATTCAGCTTTAGTAAAGTCTGTTTTCCAGATTAGGATACAGCAAATCTGACGTGATGAGTTTGGATTGACGAAGTTAGTCCTACTTCTGCTCACACTGACTTATTGTCTTTATATTGTGCCTTACTGGCTTTATTTGCTTAACTTTGTATTGCTTTCCCCATCACAACTACAAAAAGAAAGTGGAATGAATACTTTCTATATTTGTTATTGTCAGATCTTCTGTGTTTTAGTTGTGATTAAAGAAGAAAACTGCCCAAAGTTACAACTCAGTATTGGATAATGTTTAGTGTGAAACCCAGGAGATTTTATAAACAGGTAAATGTAAATCACTTCTGCAATTTTCCTGCTTGTTCATGCCAATTAATTCCCACATGAATATCTACATCTTTGAAGCTATTTTAAACCATAGCAGCATTTCCTCTCAACATTACAGATATCAAATATCCAGCATTTAAATGTTACTTTAGCCTGAATCTAGAAAAGAGCTGCAAAATAACTACAAATACATTTTGAATGACTAGTTTTGAGTTTATCAGTCCTTATAGTTTATTCATTTTATAATTAGAGCCAGACACAAAAATACATATTAAAATAAGGGTTATTTTTCTGTTCGCCAAAATGTGAACAATTAAGCACATTTTTGTTCTGGATTCACTACTATTTGCTTTACCATTATTTTTTAAAGGGCAGAGTACCAACAAATTTTATATCTGTGCTACTGTTACAGTCTAATGCAGAGGAGTAGTGGTCATGATGTTCCACAATCGCTGTCTGGTCATTAAGTTACTGAGATTATATCGTTCGGAGAGAGCCTTTTCTTAACAAGGAGAGAGAGCTGAGTTTACAGTGTCTTCCAGGCATGCACTGAGACAATTTTCAATGTCTAATTATAGCTTGAGAAAGCAGAAAACGACTACCAGGAAAAAAAAAAATCTATCAGAGGAGTTAATTTGGAGAAGGAAGGAGTGCAGTTTGAAAGCAATTTGTAAATTCCCAGCATAAGTGCTTGCATTCTTCAAAACAAGCTCAGTTTACTGACTTTAATGATAGGACATTGGTTATAGAGGAGATAAAATGCTCATTTCATAACTGTAGTGCCTGTATTTGTATAAGGTGTCCTCAAGAAGAAGTCAACCTAATTCCTTTAGGAAATTGTTGGAGGAATATTTGAAATATTAAAACCTATAATCTCTTAGTCAAACAAATTGCAGCTCAAAACTCACTCCCTACGCTTCAGTGCTCTCACATTTATAATCTTTTATTGATGGTTCTGGAATTTTGAAGAAAGTAGATGCCCCCACTCTAATGTTTAAGCATTTTCTTTTTAAGAAATCACTAGAATTTTGCTACATATGTTTCTACTAGGCAAATAAATTTTATAAATTTGTTTAACTTACAAAAAAATGTTAAAAATTTAAAGTGGACTTAAGCCCAGTCAGTGTGGCTCAGTGGTTGAGCATCCACCTCGGATCCAGGAGATCGAAGTTTGATTCCTGGTCAGGGTGCATGCCCGGGTTGCGGGCTCGATCCGCAGCAGGGGGTGAGCAGGAGGCAGCTGATCAATGACTCCCTCTCTTCATCGATGTTTCTATTTCTCTCCCCCTCTCCCTTTCTCCCTCTCTCAAATCAATAAAAGTATATTTTAAAAAATAGATAAACTGGACTTGATATTGTCCAATGATGACTTAGAAAAGCTGTGTGAACATGTGATTGCCTAAATCTGTTGGCTTCATTTATTTCCAGTAGTGAAAATGAGAAATACATCTATAGTTCTAAAACTCTGTCAAAAAATCTCATTCTGAAATTGGATGTTTGTCATAATAGCCATAATAGCAAAATAGCCATAATAATAGCATCTAGTAAATTATCTGACTTCTATGCAAAGCTTGGCTAATATCAAGAAATCAGACATCTCTCATGGAGAGTACTCTTGTGGATTTCTAGCTGATCTTCCTGCTTCAGTCTTTTGACAGTCAGATTGGTGTTTTATGCTTGTGTGAAACACATCAAATATAAAAGGAAACTATAGAGAACAATCTGAATACCTGCAGAATTCTAATAGAAGAATGACAACAAAGTAAAGCAACAGAAATGGAGGAACAGATTTGGGGTGGTGGAAAATTAAAATGTCCTGTGTCCGAGGAAGTAAAAATGGATTGGTAAGATAAGATTCAAAAATAGGACTCAAAAAAAAAAGGAGAGAGAAGGATTTGAGAAAAAAACAAAAAGCATTTTTATGAGTAAAAAGATGCAGTTGGTATTTTAAAAGAATTTGTGTGATATCAGGAAGGCAGGTTAGAGTTAAACCTGGGTGCTTAGATTAAGTGGCCATTGAAGGAGGCTAAGTAAGTAGTGGCAAAGCTTCTGTGCAGGGCGATGGCACTGAGAATGGGAAATAAAGTAAAAGTTAAAGAGTATTTTTAAAGAAAAGGGGATGATTGGGGTCTACGGGCACATTGGAATCAAGAACAGGGAAAGTGAGAAGTGAGTGCTACCAGGGCGCTGGGGCCTGGGCAAAGTATGATGGGGTCCTAACCGCAGGGAAGTAGGGAAGCCGGACGGGAATGGGCTCCAGTGGGGGTCACGTTAAGGGGGCTCGAGAGCGGGGAGCAGGTGGAAGTCAGGAAGGTGGACTTAGGTCACAGAGAGCAGCCAGAGGGGCAGGAAGATGAAAAAGGTGGATATTCCAGATCATTCCATTGTTTCCTGACTTTTGAACTCTTAGCCAGGTGTAATCTGAAGTATATGTTTCTTCCGAAACACAGTTGCAGCAATTAGATCTCTCATCCTGGGAGCATCTGCCAGTTGCTCCCTCTAGCTGATAATTACGCAGCTATGTGGCCATAAATAAGAAAAGCATTCAGATTTTATTAACCCAATCCAGTCTTTCTAATTTGGGTGTTAGGATTTCATGAGCTCCTGAGCTAAAATGTAAAAATGACATAATTTGTACACAAATTGAAAAACCACTGTGTAGTCATTAGTTTACCTATAACTCAGTCAGAGTGTTAAACAAATTTGCACTGTGGTTAAGGATTGCAAGCGAATGGTGGGTGGGATGAGAAGGGATGCTAATCTACTTTTAAGCCACTTAGACTAAAATTAATATTGCTTTGCCAGCATCGGCCTAAACAGATGAGAATTCATTTAGGAATTTAGCAATTGCTAAGAACTGTAATTGCTCAACACTTCTGTTTATCCTTGAATTTTAATAAGAACCATTATCATAATTGATCACTTACTGAGGAACAGTAAAGTTAAAAAAACACACACAATACCTAAAACCTCTGTGACTACTTAGTGATTTTATAGAAAAGTATTAGAATGATCATATGTTGGAGAAAGTAATATTCCTGTTGGGGGAGTGCTGTAACCACTAGTGGTTTATATATGAAAAGAAGTTCCTCGCTTATAGCTTGTCATGGTAACGTTTGTCATGGTATTGCTTGTCGCAGCATTTTCCAAACAGTTGTTGTTATTTTTACCTCCAGGACCCTCTATTAAACCAAAAACATATTTGGGAGTCCAATACTTAAAGCAGACAACACTCTTGGTGCTGTAAAGTGGGGCTGAAAGAGCCTGCTTTTCTTGATGTCTGCACTTATTTGGCTCCATCCTTCCCTGTTGGGGTTCAGCTGCTCTTAGCCTTTCTAAGCTGAGAGCCATTTTCATGTTAAAACACTTCAGGGCCGCTCGCCTTGTAGTAGTGACACTTTTAGTGTCTATCAATTAATAGGCCAGTGAATTTTTATATGTTTATATGAAGTATGTTTCAGGGATTTTTCAGGCTTGGGCTGGGAGTCTGTCACCACTCTAGGGCAAAGCACTGCAGGTGAATGTTTCCATGAACCGTTAACTAGTTACATTCATCTGATTTCATATCATTGCAGATGCTTGGCTACCATTACAAACCTGTAGTAACTGTGGTAAGCTGAATAATTGCCACATATATATCCATGTTCTATTCCCTGGGACCTGTGTATATTACCTTATAGGAAAAGGGGACTTTTCAGAAGTGATTATGTTAAGTATCTCGAGATGAAGATATTATCCTGGATTATCAGGGTGGGCTTTCAATATAATCAGAAGCATCCTTAGAAGAGGGAGACAGAAGATTTAGCTATAGGAGAGAAGAGAAAAGGCAACATGAAGATGGCAGCAAGAGACTGGAGTGATGCAAGAAAAGGCCCGCGAGGTGACCTTCAGAAGCTAGAAAAGGCCAAGCCAGAGCCTCCAGAAGAAATCCTCCCTGGAGCCACCTTGCCTTCAGCCCAGTGAAGCTAATTTCAGCCTCCAGAACTATGAGAGACTAAATTTGTGTTGTATTAAGCCACGAAGTTTGCAGTAGTTTGTGATAGCAGCCATAAGAAACGTACACTAATCATTAATATTATCATAATCATGTAATAATAGAACTAATAAGCTTGCGCTGTTTATACAATAAAAGGTTTCCCCACAAAAATGGTGATATACTTTCACTAGTATAGCACTTTATTTAAAAAAATGTTTTTACAGTGCTTTTAAATAATCTCATTTGAATCTCAAAATAATTCTATAAGGTTAGCAGGAAAGATATTATTCCAATTTTATTTATGAGGAAATTGAAACTGGGAGTTTACATGACTTGCAGTAAAAATGGGTTCTTTGATTCCTTACCTAGTAGTGCTTTCCTCTCTACAGCCCTGCTTCTTTAGATAAAGCTCAGAAAAGTGTTTGTAACAAGATATATAGACCACATCTATTTAGGGGCAGGCAAATGCTCCCCTACACAAGGAAAATAGAAAATTCACCACGGAGAGGAAACATTCTCCCTTAAATTCATGGTACTTATTGATTGGTGGAGACCAGGTCCTCTCCACTTAAGAAAGAATTGGGCAGAAAGTTCATCTGCATTTATGTTATTTAACATTGGAGTGTGCATTTTAACAAGGAATGTAAATGAAGATTTGGGAAATGAGACCATCAATAAATAGTTTTGAAAATAGTTCAATATGGTCTTAAAGATATGGACGGATAAATAGAATGAAACACGAAATTAAAATATATGCCACAACTATTCATCTTGGTGTTTTTACATTTCTAAATATCATCTAAGGAAAGATATGAGTTTAGAAATTAGAATGAAAATACATTTTTAGAAGGTGTGGAAGAGATTATAAGTAGGTCCTGCTTTAGTTGTGTGCTGTGCCTGCAGTCTCTGGTAGGGAAGCGGATAATATGCTGCTCACCAAGGCTTACTTTCTCATTTCCCACGGTCAACAAGATAATTACTGTAAAGGCAAACAGCACAGCCGAGTGTGAGTACATTCCACAGGTAAAACATACAGTAGAAAGTCTATACTGTAACTATGCAAATGCCACCGTCCTCAAAACCGCAAGCAAATATTGATTAAGAATCTTAAGCCCTTCAAAGCGTTGCCAGAGCAAAATGAATAAGTTTGAGAGCTTTAGAGATTGTTTTTGCCTCAGGTGTGTTTCTGGAACTGAGTGATTCCATACTTTTAAAAGAAGTCAGTGCCCGAAATAGATGAAAATGGTACAAGGCAACCGTTCAGAGAAACTTTAAAATGAAGGGGGGAAAAAAGACTTTACTTTGTTTCTTTGAAAATAAATAGTATCACTAGAAATCCACGTTAACTTTAACCTTTACATATGGACTAGAACTCATATTATACTCTAGCTCCTTTCACATGTCACATCTGCCATCGTATGTCACTGGAGAGAGACTAAAGGGAAGATAATCTCCTTTGTGGGACATTATGGGTAAACTGATTTTATCTGAGTACTCCACCAGTTGGCTAAGTCCATCATGGAGACAACATTAGGAATTAACCCCTGAATTTTACACCAAAAAAAAAAAAAAAGAGGCCTAGAATGATGTGTGGATGCTATCATTATCTGGTCAGTTAATCAAGTTAAAAACCCTAAACAAAGAAACTCAAATAATTCTTATATACTCAAAGGCAATTTGTTGGTAGTTTGTCACTTAAAAAAAGAAAAAAATCTCAGGTTTGTCTACTATCTCCTCTCCAAACTTTGTAGCTTAAGTGACCATCTTCTCTCATCTGGACCATTCCAGTAGCCTACTATCGTTGACTTCCATCATCCTCTCTCCTTTCCCTCTCATTTGTTCTCCTGAGAAAGCCAGAGTGACTTCTTAGAAGTTTGTAAATGACCAAATCAGGTCCTACTGGAATGATTTCAGTGGCTTCCTGTTGGTGTTGGCATGAAAGACTGAGCTCCCTACTTTGAACCCTGGCTGCTCCCCTGTCAGCTCTCGCCTGCCACCCTGCCCACTGATCACTGCTGCCGGCCACACCGCCTTCTGCCTGTCTTCACTCTAGTGCGAGTCTTTCCCTGTCCCAGCCCAGCCACCTTCTCCCTGAGATCGCACCTCGGGCAAGGCTTTTCATAGCAAGCCTTCCCTGACTGCTGACTTATTTAAAAACCCTGACACTGATTCTTATAGCGACATGTGTCTTTACAGCACTTAGGAACAGTTGTCATATGGCCTCCCCTGTGAGACGATAAGCTACAGGAAGGGCAGTGCCACTGTCATAATTTTTTCTCACCACTAGTTCCCCCAAAACCAATCACAACATCTAAACAATAAAGTTTCAAAAGTGAGTTGACAAAATGAAATGTACAATGATTTACAAACTATATTAGTGGTAGGAATATTTTATTAAAAACAAAATCTTACATAAAATCCTAGAAGGTAAAGCAAATAAAAGTAGTGTAGTAATAGTATATATTAAATTCAATTTTATAGCATTTATGTAAGATAAAGTCATCAAAGAAAAAAAAGTGGATATTTTGGAACTCAAAAAAATATTTTAGAGAATAACTAAAACTTTGGATTAGGGGATTTTGCATGAAAAAAATTCAAGAACAAATAAGTTTTAGCATCCATTTTATCTCACAATTTTGTTTTGGTTAATTGAACAGAGGAAAATCCAAATATATGTCGGCAAACAGCTACAACACAAACAGCTAACTTTCTCCTCACAGGATGCGCTTCATTTAAAATGTAGCAAAATCCTGAATTGCAGAGAGTTGTCTTTTTTTTGTTGTTTTTTTTTTTGTGTGTTTTTGTTGTTGTTGTTAAGCAGTTGAGTCAATAGCAACCTTTCATAACTCCTTTCATCCCCTGATAGATGAAAGATTAGAATGAGTAGAAGACTAGACTCCCAGTCACTTTGGAACTTTATTTTTGGTGAAAAATAATTTTCAAATAGTTCTTAAAATATTATAAATTAAGTGATAATTTTTAAAAATTAAATCTCAGTTTAGTGGCACTTGTCTGATAGTCACTTAAATTCTCAAGACACTCAACATGCATTCTGTTTGTCAAGTTGAATGCACCATCCATTCACTAACGCTTTATCTGCCGTAGTGTGCACTTTAACTGTACAATCCCCCACTGCCAAAAGGAGTCCTATATCTTATTAAACTATAAAAATTTCCAACTCATTCCAAACATATCGTACAAACATGTTTGAGAGAGATGGTGTGTCTGAGATATTAAGCAAATAGATTTTTTCGTCAGCAAAAATAATGAGCTTGTCTCATATGACATAGTCAAGCTTCCACCTTGTTTCTGGACTCTTAGAAATATTTCTTAAAAATTCTACTATGTAATAAGATTGTTAATGCACTTGACAATTTTGTGACATTTTCCCAAACTGATTTTGAAAGACTCTGGCTTCTATAATTTCTTTGCAACATGTGGTGCTGACTTGAGCACATTTGGGCAGTAGGTTCATAGTTGCCATCTTGGCAGTTGTTGACCTACCTCAGTGCTTGCACACTATCAGTGCAGATGTCACTCCATTTTTGCCAGCATCCCCTTTGGTCTGTTAAGAACTGATCTAAACACTAACAAAAAAATTCCCCTGTTGTCTAAGTGTCAAGTGTTTAAATTGATGCACCCTCTTCACACTCACCTCCATGTATAGTATAAGACAAACAAACAGAAACCAGACACTACATGCGCCCTCATTCAATTGAACTGTAAATGTGGCAGTTAGGAATCTCAGCCCATAAATTCAAGTGCACAAGGAATATAAATATTTAACCTCATAATGTGTTGTCCAATCCCCTGTTTACCAGAGTGGAAGTAGCTTAGCCAGTGATTTGAGTATTTCTTCCTATTCCCAGAAGTGTCTCAAAGTTATAGGGAGTTTGTACATCACCAGGGTTAGGACTGACACCCCCGGTACTTGGTCTTTGGGCCCCATTAGTGCCGACTGAAGTATCCCACTTACATTTTCAGGTCTTTGAGCACTTCTGCTGCCTGCTGGGGCATAGGAGCCTGCACCTGAGAATCTGCAGTCTTGCGGATAGTCCCTCCCTTCTCAGCTGCCTCCCTGCCTTGCCTGAGCTCACAGCAGGTAATGGGGTCCAGCGTCCCTCTCTCCACTTAGTCTCTGCTCCCATCATTTCTTTTATATTTCTCCTTTCTGCCAGGAGTTCTTTTTGTTTACTCTAGGAACAGAACGTCTTACTCTTTCTGTCTGCTTCTTAAGGAAAAAGTCCTCAAATCTCCTAAGTTTTATAGGGACTGTGATTTCTGAAATAGTCATCCATTTGGTCAACGAGCTCTTAAATATCTACCGAATGCCAATTGCATGTCTCTGGCTATTTAGCAGTGACAATAAGACAAAGTCTCTGCTCTCAGGGAGCCAACATCCTTGTTGAAGAAACAGAAAATAAGCAATTTAGCAAATAAATGTAAACCATACTCTCTGATAATGCAAATTTCTATGGTGCTAAAGCAATATGAAAGGGTAGATGGGGAGAAGCTCTTTTTAAAAATGATAGGTTGAACAGAAGTATGAATGAAATAAAGAATTTGGAAAGAAAAAAATTAGTAAGTGCAATAGCCTTCATGTAGGCTGCATGTGGCTAGTTTGGGGAACTGTAAGAAGACCGATATGATTAGAGCTGAGAGCGCTTGTCCAGGAATGGTCATAAGATAAAAACTGACATGGACGTAGCCGTCTTTTTATCTTTTTCTACTATTTCCTATTTCCCATAGCACAGCGATGACTATGGGAAAAGAGAAAAATAAAAACAGAAAGGAAAAGGAATTATAAACTAATATCCAAAATGTTTTCTGGCCTAAAAAAGATTTCGCATAATTTCAGACTTTAGACAAAGTATCAGTCTTGTTGGATGATCATTCTTGGAATCATATCTGCTTCAAATTATATAACAACAGCACTAATTGTATTTTCTTCCCAGCTGATGGTCCTCACATATTTGTTGCAAAGTTAATCATCTGGGATTCAAATATCTTTTTTCCTAATTGCATCTGCCTCTGTTTCAGATGTGATGAGTTTAAGTCACCTTATCTGTTAAACTTTTGATAGTAATATTAAGCCAGTCACAGTAAGCTAATAGGAAGTGCAAGTTATATTATTTATGTTCTTTATTCTGTTTCAAAATTATACTTAACTTTGCAGGAACCACAGCACTATTGTGCAAAAGTTTATAATATAAAATGCTTTTAGAATTTGGGCAGTATTTATCTGATTTTATGTAAAACATAAAAGACAACTTATATTTTCTTATCTTCAAGGGAATTCACATGAGAAATTTTAGATCACCCCTTCAGTTCATGCACTGCTGTCAGTGTGGTTGATATTGATTGAAGAAACAGTCATTGAGAGTATAGTAAAAATTGTTCTTTGATCTTAAGTCTGGTTAATCCTGTCAGTCATTAGTCACTATCAACATTTATTTTAAAATTTCTTGTTTTTAATGATTAATAGACTTCTACTTTTAAGAATAATTATTGCACCTCACTTGAAAACAAATAACATTTATAAGCATAAATTTAGGCAGAATGTTTATAAAAAATATGGAATTTTTATATTCTAAAAGCACAATAAGCTCTAAAACCATTTATAATACATAATGCAGCATTATTAGGACATAATAAGTTATATGTTCACTTGTTATTGTAGAATTCTCACAGGAGCTTTTCCTAGTCTACTTCATGTCTCCCAAAAAAGAATTCTGACTTGCTAAAAGGGATACGAGGGGTCATGCTCAGACCCAAATTCAAAGAAGGGTGCATGCAGAGCTACAAACGTCTTACTCAGTGATACTGAAGAATAAATACATGATCAGAGATGGCAAGAAAATTGTATCTGGGTTCTACAAAAGTGAGTTGAACTCCCATAAAAAATTAACAATAGTCAATGTGTTAACAGATGCTAAAACCCATATTTGTGTGTGTAGTTTACTTACTTTACAAAGTTTTTAAATCTTTACATGTATATTTTTAAAATGTAAATCATACATTTGTAGAATACATGATATTCAATCATAAGTTTCAAACTTCTATTATACACAATTATCTGATAAAGAACAAAATGATACATGCATTCTAGCCTAAACAACCCATCAACCTTATGAAGAACTAGTATGGACTGAGTGAGAGAAAAACATTGTTCAGTTCTACATTCAGAATCCAACAAATTCCAATAGGTTCAATTTAGAGTCAGAACCCAGGACACCACAGGAACTACTTGGAGCACAAGCAAAACTACAGGAAACTAATGAGAAAGCATTAGCCTACCTTATGCACAACCACAGTAAGCGAGAATTGGAAGGTCCTATATTATAGTGACCTCTCGTCCTCAAGAAGGGTGTGACAGAGCTGCAAAATTCTGGGGAAGGCAACTTGTAAATCACCGGACAGACAGCATTTTCTACAAAATAATACAAGTTTGATTTCTTTAGATTCTAATGTTAGATTAAGATGGATTGCTGAGCTTTCAGTCTTCTTTCTAATTTGCTTTCTGATCTAACACTACATTTCTCTTTCTGAAACACAAATCTGATGTCACTCGTCTATTAAAAACTTTTTAGAGACTTTGAAATCCCTGTAAGAGAACGTCTACTTTCTTTAACATGGCAGGTAGCATCCGCTACAATCAAGCTCCAGCGTAAGGTTTCAATCATATTTATAGTCATATTCTCTCCCCTCACCTGCTGTTTAGTTTGTTCAGGAATTTTCATCATTTCCCAAGAACTCCTTGAAATTTTACATATGTCATGATCTCTAGCAGAAACATCTTTAAATCCAATTGGCCTTTACCATCTCATTCCAATTATACTTCGTCCAAAAGTAAGGTACCCTCCCCTCTCCATCTCTATTAACAATCTTATCGCCTCCTATAGCAATATTTATTCTCTGCTTTTTTCTTACTCATAGGACCCCTCTTTTTCTATTACAATAGTAATAGGAGCGATCTTAAGGTCTGTCTAGAGATGGCCATGTGTCCTTCTTAAGGAAAAAAACACACATTGCCCAGAACCTCCTACAATTAGAGATGGCTCAGAATAGACAATGAAATATAAGTGGAAGTCATCTGTGGGACTTCTAGGACATTTATTTCTCCTCTGCTTTTCCTCCCTGTCTCTATGAAATGAGGCTGTTTGCTAAGAACAGTGGGATAAAAATACAAAAGATCTCGGTCCTTGAAATGCTGTACTTCTGGATTTCTTGTTGTATGTGGAAGATTGAACCTCTAATTTGTTTGTGACACTGTTCAGTTATGTTTTGTGTTATTGTAGCATTATAGTTACTTGTTCGCATTTTGGTCTCCATTGGAACATAAGTTAATAAAAATTTTATTTATTTTTGTTTCCACATGGTACAATATCTAGCACAAAGTAGGTGGTCATTTATAAGTAGTGGCAGCATAATTGCTACCATTCGCTAAAAAGACATTGATGTCTCCAATCAGAAATAGATGTGTAAAAGTTTAATAAATATATGGGTCTTCAATTAATAGATGATTGATTGGAGAATTGGTGCTGCGGGGCAGTATATTTAGCTTTTGTAGTATCATAGGGAGGCCAACCATAAATGCCTTCTGAGCCATTATAAGCTTTAGCATATGGTAGAGGGTATTACTTTTACTCGACCCAACATGGCATGTTCTCCTTTGAATGAAAAAGTCCACAAGAAGAAAACTGTGATGCTGGAGAACTCTCAAAAGAAAATCTGTCAGAGATACAAAACAGAAAGTGATTTTACAACAAATTTTCATGCCAATAATCTCAAATCATACAGAGAATCAAGAGCCTTGGATGTTTACTTCAAGGAAAATGGAGTAGATGTCCCCCTCCCACCCTTCCCTTTCTCTTGCAAAGTTCAGTTGAAAACCCTGGGCATTATATATAAATCAAACACAGTAAAAACTCTGACATGTGGAGAGAGGAAAGCCAACTGATTGAGGACCTCAGGACCAAAGAAATGACACCGTGGGTTTCTTTTTACCATATATATCCCAGACATGGAGCCAAAGATGCCAGAAACCTTGATAAGCTAATGGGCACAGGCAAAAAGACCCCACCACCCCACAGCCTGCTCCCTTTAGCCAAAGGCTAAGGAAAGTAGAAGCCTGAGAAGCAAGAAAAATTTTAGTTAATAACTACTCTACATGAGTTACACCTCACATTGTGGGTTGGGATCAAGAAAGTCTCTCTAGCCTGGCCTGTGTTGCTCAGTGGTTGAGAGTCAACCTATGATCCAGGAGGTCGAGGGTTCGATTCTGGGTCAGAGCACATGCCTGGGTTGCGGGCTCAGTCTCCGGCAGGGGGCGTGCAGGAGGCAGCCGATCAGTGACTCTCACATCATTGATGTTTCTATCTCTCTCTCTGTCTTTCTCTCCTTTCCTCTCTCCGAAATCAATAAAGACATATTTAAAAGAAAGGAAGGAAGGAAGGAAGGAAGGAAGGAAGGAAGGAAGGAAGGAAGGAAGGAAGGAAGGAAGGAAGGAAGGAAGGAGAAAGGAAGGAGAAAGGAAGGGAAGGGAAAGGGAAAGGGAAAGGGAAAGGGAAAGGGAAAGGGAAAGGGAAAGGGAAGGAAAGGAAAGGAAAGGAAAGGAAAGGAAAGGAAAGGAAAGGAAAGGAAAGGAAAGGAAAGGAAAGGAAAGGAAAGGAAAGGAAAGGAAAGGAAAGGAAAGGGAAGGAAGGAAGGAAGGAAGGAAGGAAGGAAGGAAGGAAGGAAGAAAGAAAGAAAGAAAGAAAGAAAGAAAGAAAGAAAGAAAGAAAGAAAGAAAGAAAGAAAGAAAGAAAGAAAAAGAAAAGAGAGAGAGAGAGAGAAAGGAATTCTTTCAATTCAAAATAGGCCATCTGGAGATTTGTGATAGAGTGGTAGTCCTGCCTTACAGAGAAAACAGTGCTCACATTCCAAACATTTAGTTGTTATGTGTGTATATCCGTGTGTGTCTATCTTTTTTTCATTTGTAGAATTTCTGTTTCCTCCAAAACTCAATTGAGCTGCTAGAAGCTGTAAAGGTGAAGTGGAGACCTAATGGGACTATGTTTCACAGAAATGCCATTTGCCTCATAGCAAAGTGGGCTCTACTGTAAAATAAGAAAAAAAATCCTTGAACAATATAGTCAGAATCTTAAAATCCCACCCAGCTTTGCAGGCTTCCTTTGTTCCCAAGTGCATCAGAGCACTAAAAGTGAGATCTGACTTCCAAAGAAAATATGTGAAAACAATAATTGTAACATCCTGGTGAAAGCTCTTTTGCTTCCCTTAAGGCTTTCTGTGCTTTGCTTACTTTTAGAAAACATTATTTTCCCTTATTCACCATGGCCAACAGAAATGTGAAATAAAAGCATTTTTGCTTTTTTGGATAAAATGTGACCATATTTAACAAAAAACCCACAACTTTCCTTTTTTTCAATTTGTTAACTACATGGTAGCAATGTTAATAGTTGTTTTGTTGGTGCTAGTTTCTAAAAAGCTTATACTATTAGCTTTACAAAAAGACCTATATCTAACCTGAATTTATATCATCTTATGATACTCTTAGCAACCAGATAAGATACAATTGTAAAACCATACTAAAGAGTTAAATTATATAGAAAATCACTTGTAATAAACATAGTAATTGTAATATAATTTTGATTTCTTTATGTTTTTCTAATTGTAATAGGACATAAAGTCTCCTTTTTGTGAGGGTGACTTTTCATTGGCAATAAGCAAAAACTATTGGAAAATTCATATTATAATTCTTATATCTAACATAATTTTAGATTTATATAGTGTTTCTTTTTCTGAAATTGTTTTAGAGATAGTTCATTAGCTTTTTCATCACTTCTTGAAGAAGAAAAATAATTATCTTGTAATTGTCTAACCATTTATTTATTATGATTTCTATCTTCCTTATTTACAGAAAGGTAGTATAGTAAAACCCTTATATTTTTCAACTAAAGTGGAAAAAATAAGAAAGTAAAAATCAGATAAATAGTTTTGCCACAAAATGAGCAGATTAAGAAATACTATAATTAAAGATAAAATGTAATTTCATGCATCCTAGCAACCAAGGCAAAGATGGAAACAAAAGCTGCAATACTCAGAAGAAATTTTGATGGGAAGGTGCTATAAACTATTTATCATCTTTAATCATTGTTTTATGAAATCTATAGAAACATGCCTTCTGCAGACTAGGGAATTTCTTATTTTACATTTCAGGGAATTTATGCAAAAGCTTTATTCAGAACTATGCTATGTTAGAGGCAGAACTAAAATTGTGAACCTGATTTTTCAATTCTGATGTCTTGTTCTGTTGATTACACATAGTCTAGCCTTTTACTGTTCCATTTTGGGGAATCTGTTCAGCTTCATGAATTTGAGGTAAGTAGGTATTATTTAGGATCACTGTATCATCTGGCCACTACCCTGGGCTAGCATTTGTTTAACAAATATGACAATTGGCTATAGTGAGGTGGTTTAGACACTCAGGTCAAGGCCCCCACATTTGCCTATGTCCAAAATTCCTTTATAGGAAAATGGAGACTTCTATTTCACCACTAAAGTAATGCACATACAAGGAAAGGGCCCTAGAGGAAGGAATAATTTGCTTTAGTATCTCATTAAGTTTTGATGGAAGAGAAAAGTGGGAGCATGAAGGAGGTTCAGGGGTGAGGGGGAAAAAGTAAACAAGAATGAGAGAAGTATGGTGGTGTGGTCAGTGTCATCTAAAGAATCAGCTGGGTTCTTATTTAAAATACAAATTCTTGAACTGTTTCTTCAAAGATTCTGCTTTATGGTGTTGGATTGAGTTCCAAAAGTCTGTGTATTTAACTAGCAAATTTCTTAGGTGACCTACTATGAGCTGTCTATGGACTTCATGGCAAGAGGCCATCCATGGGAGGGTGAGCCAGAGGCAAAGGCCATTTTGGCCACAGGATCAATAGGTAAAGACTGGCTCCATGCACACTGTAGTGGCCAATCACAGAGTCACTCTGCACAAAGACACATTAAGTAGAGAGACTTTTAAATAAAGCTCGGATACCTTAAAACATCCTTTTGAAGTTGCGAATGTAGTCAACCTGTTTCTCAATCACTAACCTTTATGTTTGCTCACCATGTGACAGTTGGCTAAGTGTTGTTGACGCATTGACTTATTTATCCTTACAACAACCTACGAGGTAGTTACTAACTATAAACATCTTTCTCCTCATGCAGCAGATGAGGAAACGGAAGTGTAGAGAAGTTACGTGTCTTGCTCTGGCTCACAACTGATAAAACCTAGAGCCATGGTTTTGCAGCAGGCATTGGGGCTATAGAGCTGAGCTCTTGACCCCTGTGTTATAAATTTGCCTCTCAAATATCTTTTTTTTTTTTTTTTAATATATCTTTATTGATTTCAGAGAGAGGAAGGGAGAGGGAGAGAGAGAGAAACATCAATGATGAGAGAGTCATTGATCAGCTGCCTCCTGCACCCCCCCTACTGGGGATGGAGCCCGCAACCCGGGCATGTGCCCTGACTGGGAATCGAACTGCGATCTCCTGGGGTCTTAGATCGATGCTCAACCGCTGAGCCACGCCCGGCCAGGCTCAAATATCTTTTAATGAAGGAGACGTATGTTGATTTAGGAAAGGATAACTAACAACATAGGACTGAAATGTGAGGAATTAAGCAACCAACCAGATATTAATTTTATGATATATTTTATTGTCAACTAAATGCCAGAAAAACCTTTAGAAGGACTAAGTTTGAGGGCTCATCTTGTCATTGCAGATTCCTATATGAGAAGTAATGTTATTCTACTATAAACTTATCGTAATCCTATTATTGAGGAGAGAAAAAACAGCAAAAATAAATAAATAAATAAGGAAATGGAGGGACTTAAAATATGCAGAAAAAAATAACTCAAAAGCAGCAAAAACTAATGAGGTAAAATGACCTGGTTACAAAGTGAGCAAAGCAAAGATTGATGGACACTGTTTTTGATTTTGCCAAAAGCAATAAGTGACTAGGTAGATAAAAAGTAAGAACAAGAGACATCAGCTAACTAATACAGTTGTTCTGATATTATATTGTGAAATAAAAATCTCCATAATTTTTATATTTGCTCAACTACTTTTGAGTCAAGTTCATTATATCAAAGCCTTTAGATAATTTTGATGTGTGTTTTTCATACACCTTTTATCAATTTGCATTATTTTCAAACTATTGCAATCTGTGGAATAGATTAATCTTGGTCATTAAAATGTCTTTATAAGAGAATTTTTATATCCTAATAAATGTATTCTGAGACCTACATAATGCAAGAAATTAGTAAAATTGCAAATACTGAGCAATTTAAAATTCATCTGAAATTTTAAATACTGATCCAAGATTACTTTTGAATATCAAAATGAGGTTACAATTTTTAATGCTGTACTTGGCATAGATTTGTTGTATAACCCAATAACCCTTGTATGAAGGAAAAAACAAAAATCAAAAAGGAAACTGATAAGATGAAGAAAGAAATGCCAAACCTTGAGTATGAGATAGATAAATAGATATATATTTTCTCTATACCTTGATCTTTTAGACAGAACCCTTATTTTCATTATTTTTCAATTTGAAGTTATTGCCTAGTGGGATATTTTGTTGGGTGAGTAAATTATAATTTTGTTATGAAAATTTTAAAATATAGTTTTTTCAAATATAAAGTACTTCCAAACGAATGTATATTTAAGAAAATAACTTGTGTTTCTTCCTTTGAGGTACTCTTTTCCTTTTATCATCACTATAAGCAAATAAAACCTACTCGAATTTCTCTCTACTAAACAAAGTTAAATCTCAGATCATTTTTTTAAAGAAGTTACTAGGCAGTGCGTAATGTTCAGCCTGTTAGTCAAAACCAGGTTTATATTTTGAAAAGAATAGTGAACTTTCTTAAACAAATGGAAAATCCCAACACATTGTATCACTTAAATTTTCTCATTATAGTTCAGCTACATTTTTATATACTGCTTGAGATGAATTATGTTAAAAAAAAATGTCATTCTAGTAACATGATATATAAATATTAAAAAGAGATAAATCTCAAAACATTAAGCAATAAACTAACTTTAATGCATTTGAGAGTCCTAAAATATTTATTTTAGGGATAAAAGATGTCATTCCTTTGATAGTCATTCTCTTGATGGTCATTCTCTTGAGTAGATAATTTTAAAATGTTCAATTGTGATCATATAAAATGATATTAAATTATAGAAATAATACAAATCAAGATATTCCATTAAAAACAAGATTCCCTGGAAGTCGACAATAATAATACGCTCAGCGAACACAAAATTTCTTCAGGTATGTACATGTTACCTACTTTTATTATCTTAATTTTCAAAGTGTCACTGAAAAAATATTTTCATCCAACTATTGACAACAGAAATGGCAGGACTAAAGGTTGTTGCCTGGAGAAGGGCTGGCTCTGAACCATTTTTCACTTCATTGTCTTCTAATCAAGCAGGTAAGTTTCCTCACCTCTAGAATTCACATTCTGCTGATTATCATTTAAGTGCATTAATTGCTTACACTGTAATTTTTGGCTAGACTGGTACGGACACAAAGAAATGTTACTGATGGCTCGTTCACAGTTTTATTTCCTTTTGTGTAGTTGGCTAAGAGATTCCCTCCAGGTTTCTCTATCATCACCTACACAGCTCTCCCACTGGCCATAAAATACTGCAGCAGCTTGTAGGTAATTGATCAGACAAGTGAACTGTAAAATATTCATTTTCTACTTCAACAGCCAGATAAATCTCTTGGGAAGAAGATGAAAATATTGCTTATGCACATCAGGGTCGGGAGAGTAATAGCAAGGTTGCTGATAAGCAGGGGTCCACTACAGAGCTAATACTTAATTCAGTGCCGTGCCAGGGACTGAAAGCATGCAGCATCCCTTCGCCTGAAGCTACAAGTCTCATTACACACGCAACCCGCGGCATCAACATCAGTGCCCTAGTCATACTGCTCAAAGGATAGTGCTTCCTCTTTTAATTAATCAGGTTCATCTTGGCATAACACGCCAAATAGCCAATTAACACTTAGCTACTGTAACCAACATGCTAAACACTAAATTGCTAATAAAATGGGAGTCAGTAGAAAGGTAGCTGTCCAAAGGATGATGGGAGAGCAGGTTGGCTGGTTGGGTTTATTTTGATTTTTTTTTTTTTTTTTTTTTATAGCACCTGTGTTTCTGGTCATTTTTTCTCTTTCACTTTGTTTCTTTCCTCTCTGTCAACTTTTCAAATAACTGGCAAGCTCCCTTAATTGGAAGTTGTAAGAAGTAGACTACATTTGGACTAGTTACACTAAAGCAAAAAGTAGTACATTATTTTAATCGCTTGCTCTATGGGTTGCAGTAGTAAAAATTGCTAAGAGTCATTGCCTTGGTTTTGTCCCTATTTCATGATCTGTAACCAGCTTTTGTAGGAGTCTCAAATCAGTGAAATAGAAACCTGCAGCAATTTTTTTTGTACAATCATCATTTTCAACAGAGCTTTTATACATTTTCCTTTCCTATAGTGTACTGACACTCTGTTGAGTGTCCCTATCTCTTGGAACAACTCATGAAATAGTGATGCCCTTTTTCTTGAAGGTGTCCAAAGGCTGGTTCTCAGAGAAACAGTCTACTGAGTGCTTTGGAGAACCTGTGGAGTCTCTCCTTGGGATGCGTCTCTCTTGTAGGCCTAGCTCTGGCCCACCTCCTTCCAAGTTTCCACCAACTCCTGCTCTCAGAACATAGGCACTTCCTGCAGGCTTTCCCCTAGCAGGCAGCACACTTGATGGAACACCAGCAAGATAGTACATGATTTTATGATGTTTGCTTTATGATTTTTAAAGGGAAACTCATGCATTCCTTTCCGTACCATGAAACAGGGTTTGAGCAGCTCTCCCACACCCTTTCTCTAGTCCCACTACCTCCGCAATTTTCTTCTCCCTGCTCAGGCAGATGTGGAGTTTGGATGTCAAAGCAGACATCCAGGTAAGGAGTGGAATGTTTATTTTCCCCTTATTTCAGCCACTTCTAAGCTCTTTGCTCTACAAGTCATTTTCTTTTTTCTACACTGGTCTTGAGACAGTAAAGAAGTACTCTCCTGTTTCTCTCCCATAAACAGGATAGTGAGTTTAGCAATACATTGTTTAAGAAGAACCCTCATGGCTCTGTCTAAACCTGATGACTCTCCCTCCTCCCAGTCTCCTCCCAGTTTTATAGTCATGAAAGTTGTAGAAGGGGTTGGAGGGTTCCTTTAACTCTTAATAAACTGTGATAAAATGCACCTGCTCCCAATTCTTGGCAGTAATCAGTGGTTTGTGGAGTATTGTTGTTTTTAGCTCTGAGCCACACTGATAATTCTGGGGCAACAAGAAAAAATTCAGTCCATATCCTGTTATATATCTAATCTGTGCTAAGAAGCTCAATGGAAAACCAAAAAGCAATAAGAAAATGCCTGCACTCTCTTCCATCTGGCTCTATTCTTCATACAACAAAGGAAAATTGGAAAGATAGTTAAAAATGAGGACTTTTATTTAAAATTGCATGTGGCTAGCAGAAGGGTTAGAGAATATGACTCTTTCCCCTGTAAATAGAGTCCTCTCCTATCACTCTCCTCTTTCTGTATGTTTCAAAGTCCAGCTTCAGCACAGTGAACAAGGACCTATATACTTGTTTTTTGGTTTATGTAATCTTTGTGTTTGTGGATAAAGTGATTGCTGGAGGGAATTTCTTTTTTTTTTAGGTTTCTATATCTTATTTACTTACTTATTTATTTTTTAATCTTTATTGTTGAGACCATTACAGATATCCCCCTTTTAACCCCACTGATCCGCTCCACCCCACATCCATCTCCACCCCCAGGTCCTCCCCACACCAATGTCAGTGTCCATGGGCCATGCCCATAAACACACAAGTTCCCTGATTAATCTCTCCCCCCCCCACCCTCCCACCCCGCCTTCCCTCTGAGATCCCTCAGTTTGTTGCGAGCTTCTATGTTACTGGATCCACTTTGTTCATCAGTTTACTTTGTTTATTATATTCCACATATAAATGAGATCATTTGGTACTTGTCCTTCTCTGACTGGCTCATTTCACTTAGCATAATACTCCCTAGTTTCCTCCATGCTGTGCCAAAGGATAAAAGATCTTTCTTTTTTACAGCTACATAGTATTCCATGGTGTAAATGTCCCACAGCTTTTTTATCCACTCATCTGCTGATGGGCACTTGGGCTGCTTCCAGATCTTAGCTATTGTGAATTGCACTGCTATGAACATAGGGGTGCATAAGTTCTTTACGATTGTTGTTTGGGGTTCCTTAGGATATATTCCTAGAAGTGGGATCACTGGGTCAAATGGCATGTCAATTTTTAATCTTTTGAGGAGACTCCATACTGCTTTCCATACTGGCTGCCCCAGTCTGCATTCCCACCAGCAGTGTCCTAGGGTGCCCCTTTCTCCACACCCTCGCCAGCACTTGTAGTTCGTTGACTTGTTGATGGTAGTCATTCTGACAGGTGTGAAGTGATACCTCACTGTGGTTTTAATTTGCATCTCTCTGATGATTAGCGACGTTGAGCATTTTTTCATATGTTTCTTAGCGATTTGTATGTCCTCTTTGGAGAAGTGTCTATTTAGGTCCTTTGCCCATTTTTTAATTGGGTTGTGTGTCTTCCTTTTGTTAAGTTGCATAAGTTCCTTATATATTTTGGATATTAACCCTTTATCAGATGTGTCATCGGCAAATATGTTCTCCCATACAGTGGGCTCCCTTTTCGTTTTGTTGATGGTTTCCTTTGCTGTGCAGAAGCTTTTTATTTTGATGCAGTCCCATTTGTTTATTTTCTCTTTAGTTTCTCTTGCCTTAGGAGATGTATCAGCAAACATATTGCTATGACAGATGTCTGAGATTTTACTGCCTATGTTTTTAATGGTCAACCAATTATATGTTTTGTTCCATTTAATTGTCATCAAAATTAGTAGATATCCCCCAACAGTTTGGCAACAAATAAGAATGAATGCATGGATGAATGAATGAATGAATGAATGAGTGGATGAGTGGACTTAATTTCCATAACCTCCCCAATTAAAAATATCAAAGGTATGCAAGTAGTGGAAACAGCCCAGGCTACTTGAGTAACACCGTATGCATATGGGGAATGGACCCTGGATTGGCAGCCAGCAGTACATGCTGAAAGATGATTTACATTTTGTTCCTCAAAGCATTTTATATTTTGCTAATGTTGGACAATGTATGCCACTTTTGTAATTATTAAAAGTGTAAAATTTGTAAATATGTTTTTAAAGACCAAAAGATCAGGATCATATAAAATCTTATGAATTAAGGGAGTGACACTAAAATGTGAGCACTGACTAGTTCTAAGTAAAAGCCATACAAGTGCTTTTTCCTTTTATTCCATTTTTAATTTACTTTCTAATTATTCTATAGTGAACAGTCTTTTATAATGAGAAAATTAATTATTAAAATTACTTTTGTTTTTCCAGTACTTCTTGAAGTCACATTTTGCATCTCTGTTGAGGGGATATTAGTCGGCTTAAGATGTATGCTGAAATAAAACATTGTCAATATCATGGAGTCCACAAAGTCATGGCCTCCTGGGGAAGACAGATTGAACACCGCAGGTTTTTAATACTAAAGCAAGTACACTGGAAAGAGAGGCAGCAGCGATGCTACAAATAAAACAAGCAAATCAAAGTTTATTAGAGCAGAACAGTTGTTCAGTTTTTAACCTAAGTTATAAATTTTCTCATATATATTATCTTCTGATAACTTGAAGTAAGTTGCAGAAATAAAAATTATAACCACTCAATACAGTTACTTACAGGACTTTTTAACATGCCCTTTAGGATGCTCTCAGAAATCACATGGCCCTTGAGACTGATTTCTTTTCCACATAATCAATTTTTTGATAAAATAACATTAACACAAGATAATATTTTGTCTTTCTATGATTCTCAAGTCATTGTTATTGCAAATATTCTTTTTAATATTTTTAAACAGATACCTATGACATACGAAATAAAATAAAATAATAATACATTAATCCATGTATCCACGCCCTACCTTAAAAGAAATTAAATGTTTCCAACAGGCTAACCATTTCCAGTTCCTCATGTAAGGAGTTTGGAAGTCACCATTCTTATCTATTTATTAGCCTTCTCTTTTGCTTTGTCTAATTGTATATTAAATCTATCCATTCAGTTTTTAATCTTAGTTGTTATGTAATTTAGGTCAGATTTTCATTTGATTCTATTTTTCTAGATTTCAGTTCTTTTATATATTTTTCCATCTCCCAATCTCTTTTCTTCAATTTATTAATAATAATAATTTTAAAACTGATTTCTTATTTCTCCAATATCTGGATGAGCTATAGATGTGTTGATACAAGTTGATCCATCATAGTCAAAAGTAGCTTCTCTTTTATTTTTTCCTCTAACATCTCAAGTCACTTTGGATATTGTCTCCACTGAAAGATCTACTGGGGAAAGTAAAATGAGTGAGTCACCAACCTCATGACAATAAAATTCAGAAAAGATTCTTAAGAGTAGGGATTGTGTCTTATTTATTACCAAGGTATAGCATGTCTGACATAGCAAATGGTACAAAATAGACACTCAGCCTTTTCGACTGAATTAAATTTCAGTGATTAAGTGAACCCTTCATCTTGTTGGCAAAGGTCAAGATTATCTTAGCCTTTTCATTGCAGCCTCTCAGAGCTGCTATACTGACAGTCATCTACCAATATTTTTAATGGTTATACAGGGACTTCCCACCATAGCAATTTTTGTACTATACTCTTTCTTTGCTCTTAGCCTACCAAAGGCCTCCTAAAGTGATTTTTTGTTTTATGGCTTGTTTGGCCTATGAAATTAATTTTCACTAATAAGAGAGTAAGAATCAACTTTAGCTTAGATAATATCAAGATCATGCTTTAACCCAAGCATATTTGATATTTTTCATAATATATGAAACAGACCAAAGCTGACCTATGATTAAAATGAAGTGGATGACCTAAACCCCTGAACTTTTAGCCGCTACTTCATATGCAGAACAGAATTTACCTTCCTTCTAAATGTAGTCCTAAGTGCTTTGGGGAGCATAGATGCACCACTGCCTTAAAAAAATAGAAAAAAACAAGGGGGCGGGGGAAGGAAGGAGGGAAAGATGAAAAGAAGGGAAAGAAGGAAGGCATAAGGGAAGAAAAAAGGTAGAAAAAAAAATGAAGAGAGAAAAGAAGGGAGCAACTATTTGTTGCCACTAGCAGAGCAAGGAGAAGATGTTTTCAGTTAGGCAGGGTAATTGGTAAACCCTTCAACATTTACTTTAGATAGGAGCTGATGACCCATGTATATTATTGTAAGGGAAGATTCCTGAAAATCTTTTCTGTTCCCTTTGTATTGAACCTGTGCTCTAATCTAGAGGTTGAAATAATCATTTCTTTCAAAGCAAAGTGCCCACAACCTTTGTGAAAGCAGTCAGCCCTGGCTGAAGCCTGGTGGTCAAGCCATTGGGCTCTCTGACTCCGGTTCGCTCAGGGCTCTCATTGTTCTGGCTGCAGGCACAGAGGTAGGTGGGTAAGGACTGGTAAGCACACGAGGAATTCATTTCAGAAGCAGTCACAATCTTCTTTAAGGAAGCGTGAAAACCAGAGACAAGTAAACAGGAGTATCTCTTCTGTTCAAGCTTTCAAGTACAGAGGAATGAATCATGTGAAACAATGTAAGTGACAAAGTTGAAGTAGATTATACTCTAAACTTCATCAGTGTTATTTCCTAGGGCCTGTTAGCATGAAAATGTCTCTTTTAACCAAAACGTCAGAGCTATAAGGTTCACTTACCATATCATATAAGGAGCAAGGGAAATAAAAGTAGGAATGCTTAGCTTAATTTTCCTGTTTTTAAGTATAGAATCAAGGAAAACATAATGCATTTAAAATGCATTAATTACTAAACCTTTTCTGCCATCTTTTTCACTGATGAAACTAATGAAATGCATAAAAGACTCTTTTCTAAAATGTGCAAATGTCTTATAGGAATTGAGATTTCTTTTTTAATGTCTCTGTAACAGATACAAGACTTTGCCTGAGGGTGCTCTTTGAGAAATGAGAAACATTAAAGTAGTATGAAGGAGAGAAGGATCTTCTTTTTCAGATTGTCCATATTCCTACTTTAAAAAAATATTTGAATACAATTTTATTTTCAGTTATAATCAATGTACATTTTAAAATTCACTGTGAATGAAAAAATGTAGACTCAAATGTTCATATTAGTAAGAAGTCTACAATTTCAAAGGAAAATATAAAATCTATAGTCCTAAAAGAAACCAGAGATAATCCTTTCCTCATTACCATTAACCATACGCCCACTAATCACAACCTGTTTTACCTTATGAATTAAAATATAGGTCTGTCAGATTAAAATCTACTCATGGATTCTCATCTTCTTATGTCTCTGGGTTCTGAATCCGACTTCTCTGGCTATGGTTCCCCTTTCCCATTGTGCTTTTTAGAATTTTTGCTTCATAACAACATAACTCCCACACAGCCTTAGCTTATTGATAAAACTCTAATTACATCTCATGATTTGGACTGAAACTTGGATGTCTCTGAAGATACTACCTTCTGGCAGAATTGTTTAAAGTATGTAATTTACTCTTCATTACTCACTAGTGTTAGGGTACAGGATGAGGCTGGAGGGCAAAGTGGACATGGTGTTTTAAACCCCTATGCTAATTCTAGACCATTTCCCCTTGACCCTTGAGTAAACATTTCTGCTCATTTGAGATCCATGCCCTAAGGTTGATTCACGCTATTCCACCCTCCTTGTTGTCATTTACCTCCCATTCTTATGACATTCCTTTATTCACAATATCACTATAATGCAAGATCACAAAATGTCCATGTGAATGACCTGCCCAGAATCCAGCCTACCAGTGCCTTGATTCCCAAGGGAATTTGGGAATTTCCTTTTTTCCCCCCTCCTTAACCAGAAGGTGCCTATCTGTGAAACGTGTTCGGAGACTCTCCTTCCCCACCTCTTCTTTGATTTCACCCAAACCTCCAAATTGTCCCTTTTACATTTAACCAAAGGTTTTAAAATGTTTTTCGTTGTACTGTAAATGTTGTAAATCAGTACAATAGCATATACTAATTGATATAATAAATATTAATTTTATTTGCTTCCTCTGATAAAGTAGGGAAAACAGGCTTGACTATGAGGAAATTCTATGCCAATTCATTAGAGTCCTTTTACGTACATTAGCAAACTTAATTTTTACTGCATTAACCAATTTCAATTTTATATTTTTTATTTTAATTAGCTCTTCTAATTAATCATAACAAACATTATTTTTGAAATTTGAATATTAGACATATTTTAAGACCACAAAAGCTGTTTGTCAGAATCTGAGCACATATGTGGATATGTGAAGAGGGAGTTTCCTCTTAACTTTTAGGCTTCTGACATGTAATGTTTAGCTATTGTATTACCTTTATATAAATAGAGTCCACTTAACTCATGAAAGTGTACACACAATGTAAATGCAGTATGAAGCCTATGATGATACATAGCGGCCAGGACTAAGACTTGGTGAATAATCTGATCTGCTTTTCAGTGTGACCTTTTTTTTGTACACCAGATTCAGAGATATCCCAATTAATGTGACACCTCTTGTGAATCTATGTTAATTTAATGATAATGCAAAATGATAAAAAGGAAAATAGATATTACTGTTCTGCAAAGTGAAAATGTAATTTCTCCTTGTTTTTTTTTTAATAGATATCAATACATAGCTATATGATATCCAAAGTAATCACATGCAGACTATTCTACAAAATTCCATTAATTTAATATTCTTATATAGTGTTGTGGGTTGAATCGTACCCCTCCTCAAAGATACTGATGTTCTAACCTGTGAGGACCTGTGAATAAAACCTTAGTTGGAAATAGGGTCTTTTCAGATGGTCGAGTTAAGATTAGATCATTAGGGTGGGCCCTAATCCAACATAACAGTATTGCTAAAAAGGGGGGCAATTTGGACATGAGGAGAACGTTCATGTGACCATGAAGGCAGAGATGTTGGTGAACATCTACAGTCCACGAAATGTTGTTTGCCATCAACACCCTGAGAAAGAACCAATGCTGCCAACACTTTATTTCAGACTTCAGCCTCCAGGCTGTGAGACAATACATTTCCATTGTGTAAGTTAGCCTGTGGTACTTTCTCTAGTTTATTCTTTTGGCATTCCCACCTGGACTTGAAGTCAACATTCTCATTGTACTATCAATATCTGGTAATCATCTTTTCTCTGTATGTCCTTGTGCTGTTTTCAGGGTCATTTTTTCTATCTTCCAGATTACTAGTTTTCCCTTTCAAGTGGATTGATGTATTGTTTAACCTGCCTACTTAAGTTTTGAATCATCAATTATATTTTCATTTAAAAATGTATTGTTTCTCTTTCAATCTTTTCCTGTTGATTTTCAATACTCATTTTGGATATAATTTTATTTATTTAAACCTTTCCTTTGTGTATATATATTATACTTTTAATACTGGTGTGATTAACTCAGTGTCGAAGTCCTTAGGGGCCTATTCTGCATTTCTGTGCCTTGTGCATGGTAGCTTGGGGATCTTTCATAGTCATCTCAATCTCTGACATTGCATTTGACCCAAATTGTGGATGATATCCTGCAGAGAGGAGTTGCATTTGTATCTGCCGGGATATAAGAAATGCCCTCATGTGGGAGCAATTTTGCTCTCAAGGGTGCATTACTAATTCCATGTGAGTGATTCTAGTCAAGCTGCTTCCTCATGGGCACCGACAGAAGGCTCAGTCTTCAAACTTGAGCACATTTAACCTGTTGTTTTTCAGGAAGTGCCTTCTCTCTGATTTGTTTAGTAGTCATTGTCCCCAGTTCATCCTTTTATTTGATTTTTCTCTTGTGGAGTAGAAGAGGGGAGGAAATGGAGCATCCTTAGAAACACCCTTACTTCTTGTAAGCCAACAGTTCTTTAAAAATATATTTTATCCAGAGTCTAATTGTTTGTAGCAGAAAGACTTTTCAAAATATCTTGCCCAATACACTCCTGAAAGCAGTATTTTGTTGACTAGGTTCTTTATCCCACTTTGTTTTGGTATTGTTATGCAGAGTACTTCCAAACTAGTACCTTTGCTACAATATTTAAATTTAAATGCCCTCTAAAATAAATTTAAAATATTTCAAATAAAGAAATGATTAGCTAGAAAATGCAGATAAGAGGCACTTCAAATGGATGACGTTTTAAGGACATTCAAAAGGGAAAAAGGGAATTTAATATTTTATATATGGATGTAAAATTCTTCTATTTAACATGTTTCTCCTTTTAATTGAATGTCTCTTGTCTAGCAATCAAATTTTTTTTTTTTCCATTTTCTTCTTGTCACACTCTTGGCATTATTTAAAACAAACCCCAACGATGTAATAGCAACTCTGTGGTTTCTTTATTTTTATGGTAAACAACAATTGGTTATAAAAGTCTTGCTCAAATACATAAAATCTTCCACTAGATTTTAAAAACATATTTCTAAAGGAACTCATATTCTGTATAAGTATATGTTTATATATTTGTAAAATAACTATTGTAGAATATGTAATGGGTTTTTTTAAATGATTTAAAAATCAAACAATGCCTTTAGCAATCATAACTTGCTTTCTTAAATGTATATTTAAAGTGGTAAGAAGATTTGAAATGAGTTTTTAACATCCCAGCTACATAGCAAATCTCTTGTTTCTAGTAAGGACTTTTAAGTTGTCTCTCTGGGGGAAAAAGAAAAAAAAAAAGACAAGTATCTCTTAGTAAAAGGATGACTTACTCTTTGCAGAATTTCATTAGAATTTCTCTGATCCATTCTAAATCCCACAGGTATTGCACAATTTTCACTAAATTTACAAAGGGACAGAGTAGTGTGGGACAAATTCAAAGGACAATTCAATTCAACGGTATTGAGGGCAGAAGGTAATATTCTCCAAATATAAACAGCTGGAAAACATGTACGCTTAGGTATAGCATATTTTATATATTATTGTATTTAAAGCATATTCCTATTATATACAAGGGAGGGTAGGAAGAATTAGATAATGATGGACCAAATACTCAGTCAAAAACTCTTTTAAAGGGATTATATGTAGTCAAGGTTTTTGTTGTTGTTGCTAATCTTCAACAGAGGATATTTTTTCCCCCACTGATTTTTATAGAGAGTGGAAGGAAGGGGTGGAGAGAGAGAGAATGGATTTTCCGCCTCCCTCACGTGCCCTGACTGCAGGGGAACCCAGGATCGAACCTGCAACCCAGGTACATGCCCTTGACTGGGAAGTGAACACGAAACCCTTCTGTCTGTGGGCCGGTGCTCTAACCATTGAGCACACTGGCCAGGGCTTAGTCAAGGTTTTGAGATAAAAGTAGTATGTCAATAGGTAAAGAGTAAGTAGACCATTCAGGAGAGACAGCATGATAAATAAAATCATAATATTGGGAATGAGAAGACTTATTTAGATAATAATGAATATATTTGTGGTTGAAAAGCAAGGCTCTTTTTGTTCTTTTGTTTATTTAATAATCTTGTGAGAACAAAGCTAGACATAAAGGTTGGAATAACTCTTTGGGAGAGCCTTGATTACCTGCCTATAGAATTTTTAAACTAATGTGGATGCAGTTAATTGATTTGAGCAGAATTTTAATATGAAAATAGACATGCTGCAGAAAGATTAATCTTTTTCTACTCAATTCTCCAATCTACCTGCTAACCATGACCTTCCCCCCCCCAAGAAATTCTTATTGATTTATTTTAATCAAATCTATTTTCTTTTTAATACATAAATATTGAATCTATGAAGGTTTCACCTGAAAAAGATGCCTTATTAATATAATTGTTCCTTTAATTAAAGGAAATTTCTCTATCTAAATAAAAAAACAGAGGAAATTTTTATCTAAATAAAAAATAGAGAAAATTCTTATCTAAATAAAAAAATTAGAAGAAAATTTCTACCATAAAAAATTTGATTGAAATTCATGTGAGAGGACTTTACAACCTGAGTTTGTGCCCTGAGAACAATAAAGGAGTCTCCAACAGGTAAAGTGAGCAATTCTGGACAGGTTAGGGCTGAGAAAGGGTCAATATACTTGTAAAATATCTCCTCTAAAGTCAGATATATGATTTGCAAATGTTTTATCCCATTCTATGTAATTTTTTTAGACCTATTCATGCAGACAGACACATGTGCATGCACACACATTTTTCATGACACCCCACATTGGCCTTCTATCACATTTTCTCTATTTGGCACTTTGGTGATGGACACCTGTAATTCTTCATTATCACAATAAAAGGATTTAATGAGCATCCTTGTAGAATTTTGTGATATGTATCTTGAAAATATAGATAAAAAATGAGAATTGCTAATTCACAAGTAATTTAATTGCCTTCCAAACTGGTTTCCAAGATGAATGCCCCATCCATCCTCTTACCAGCAGTGTATGAAGGGAACTATATATCATGTGCTCCATATCCAAACCAACAATCAAAATTACACATCTTTCTATTTTTACAAGTTTGATGCTTATAAACTGTTGTTGAAGCTTATATTTTTCTAATTTCCTTTCTTAATTTTGTAGTTTCAAAAAAATGTACTAAGCCCCTCCTAAGTTTTAGTCTATTCAACTTTCAAATAAAACAAATAACATCTCTTTCACAAAGTTTCAAGGAATAAATGAGATAACATGCATAATACATTTTTTTCAGCACCAGGCACATAGCAAGCATTCAGAAAAAATAAGGCCTTGTTGTTTGTAGTATTAGTGTGTTGTTAAAATCTATAAGGACCTTTGCAGATAGTGCTACAGGTGGCCTGGTGGGAAAAAAATAAAACTAGAATACTAGTATCTTAGAAAGTGGCAGACACTGTTCTTGAAGATTTTTGAGGTCCTAGCCTCCACATGTGTCCTCTCTGATCACTTCACCTTTTTTTTCTTCACCTTTGTCTACTGTTTCTAGCTTTTATTCTGACAATACAGATATTTGCTGACTTTCGCAGATCCATTACCTGATATGAATGATTACCTAAAGCACTGTGGACAGCCTCTCCACTGAGTCTATAATCCTGGACCCAGGCTCAGTGAAATTAGAATTTGGCACCTTGAGCCAAATAGAAAATTATCTTAGATAGGACATGGATTCCAGAACCATGTTGCCTGAGATCAGATCCCAAATTTGTCATTTACTGTCTATGCAGTCGTTGGTAGTTACTTAACTCTGAGCTTCAACATGTTCACTGTAAAATGGGGATAACCCTAGTAATACAGACATCATAATAGTGCCTACATCAGACAGTCGCCACGAGGATGAAAAATAAAGCACTTAGTACCTGTCACATAGTAAGCATGTTCCATTTATGTTTATTATCATTATTATTATTATTATTATCATTCTAGAGGACAATTTAAATAACCAATAACTGATTGATGACAGCTTATATTCACAGTATACTTCATAGCCTGTGTACCTGGTGATTTTGGTTTATGACCAGTTAACCATTACTTAGCTCTAGATCAGAATTATTGATCTAGAATTATTCCTAAAATCAGAATTATTCCTTCTTCCCCTGTCAATCAAATGCCATTTTACCTTGGAGTTTTACCCTGAGCTCTACCTTGGAGAAAGCAAGTGGGAATTTTTTTTCTTAATCCAACAGAGTCATCAGCTTTACATATCAACCATGCTCAGTAATGGCAAGCTAGACAAGATTATGCAATATGCAATATATGTGGCAACTTAAATAAGTTCCTTTAGAGAGCAAGAGATGATTAGGAACGTGATCTGCCAGCCAACTCTCGGTGTAAATGAAAGGACAGGAGAAAGTAGGAAAGTGAAGGAGGAACTGCCTGCCGCCTGCCCGGTGGCATATGGATTCGGTTAATGCGAAAAGCCAGTTTAAACACTTAATAATATTGATCTTCCCCCAAGGGTTGTTTTGTAGCTGACTTAATTAGTGTTTATTAACCATTCTTCACCAAGTGCTTGTCTAATACCTTAAAAGTCTATCTCAGCAGCTATAATCTCTGCCAGTGCTGGAAAATGCCACCCTATTATGCCTGCTCCAGTGGAATAATTTAATTTGTATCTACCTACCTAATGTTCAAACAATGAGCTGCAAAGTGAAAGATTCATCAATCAATTGGTTCTTTTGTTTACACAAAATTAAACAAATTAGCTAATACTATTTTTTTTTAAAAGGCTGAATAAAAAAAAAAACAACCCAAAACCACAGCAGACTTGTAAAGATGCAGCCTTAAGTACATTTTTAATGACAGAAGAACACAAAATATTTTAATTAGCTTCTGATGAGTTTTAAACACCTTACTATGAACCTGGAAAAAATAATTCATATAAAAATGAAGATTCGGCATGATTGACTACCTTTAGATGAAATAAGAGCAGATACTCATAAAATTTTTATAAAGATGAACTTTCAGTTTTAAAATGTCTTTGTATTTCTTAGATTTGCTCACATTCATGGAGTGAAAAAAAGAGAAACAGCAAGAGGGGGAAGAGGTGGAAGGAGAGGAGGGAAAGAGAAAAGAAAAGGAGGGAGGGAGGAAAATGCTGATGATGCTCGTACACATGTACTAGTTCAACTTCAGCTGCGTTGTAAGTGTTGAGGACTTGGTGCCACGTGTATTTCCACCAAATAACGCCAGCTTCGGAAGATTTGCCAAGGCCAGGCAAAGATCAGGGAGGAGTGTTAGCAAAGAGAAAGTGGTAATAGTAGGATTCAACTAACGTCTTAATTACCACGTATCAGACCTGGACTGGGCATATTCCATGTGATTTTTCAACAATCTCACGCCATTTCTCCGCCTCGCTCATGAGGTGATATTGGTATTCAACTTTCAAAAATAAAAATAAATAAATGAACAGAAGGCTATGGAAGTTATCTTACTCAAGATCACACATTTGGAAGGTAAAGTTTTCAGGAACTGAAGCCATACCTGTCTGACTGCAAAGCCTACATCCTTTATATTCCATCTTACTCCTGAGAAGAGGCAACTGCTGGGTCGGTCAACTTTCTAATGATTACAATTTTTCGGGTTTTTTTTTTTAGTTTTTTTTTTTAGTGGTCTGGTTAATCTGTGCCTTATCCAGAGGTAATTTCAGCTCTCAGGAGGAAACTCCATGTTTCCTGGACAGTTTTGACCCCAGATTTGGGGCTGGAACCATGGTAACTAAATAAGTGATTAAAGTGATTTAGCCATTAAAATAATTGAAAAGATTGGTCTGTGAAATAATGGCAATTATAACAACTAAGTAAACTGACTGATTTGATTATTTGCTTAGGGGTTTCCTTTTTATGTTGCAATGTGTGTATTCTTTGGAATTCAGCTAAATCAGGGCAATGCATACAGAGTCACCAAACTCTGTCACTTTGTTTCCTCATTTGTTCACTCATTTATGCAATTCTACGACCTCTATTTCAGGCCTATTGTAGTCAATAGCAGATGAACCAGGCAGCTCCTTTGCTAAGGAGCTCATATCTACTAAAGATACAAGTAATAAAAGACATGATCTTAACACACTGCAATAAATACGGATAGAGTTATAAAAAAATCAGGATAAGGGCTTTTATGATTTTGGGAAGTGCCACAAAAACATTTCTATGAGATATTCTTCACTGTGTTTCTGAAGGGTGATTTATATAGAAGAATTCTGGGAATATTCTTGCATTTAGAAGAAAAAGCATATGCAAAGGCATCTGGGAACAAAATAGTACAGCATTTTTAGAAAATGACGAGTGATTTGATAAGTTTGGAGGTTGACTACAGGAAAGTTAAAGACAAAGAAGACAGAGAAGTAAACTAGTAATGAGCAACCATAAAGAGTTTATAAAAATTATGCAAATTAGAAGAAAATAAACATTGTGTTAGTATATATGCTACTACTTTGCTTCTCTGTGTTTATTTTAGAGACAATCATCTTCGTTGAATCACCCAAAATGAATCTCATTTTTCAGGTTTTGAATGGTTCCATGTGATCAAGAATATGATTTGGGGACCATTATTTCTGCTCAGACCATTAAAGTTATGAGAAAGCATCTCAGAATGGATCAATAGAGTTTCAAAGTGAGAAAGTAATTTGATTCAACAATATTTAGATTTCCCTGTGGTTTGTAGTTTTTTAATAGGTGTTTGGGAATCTAGGTCCCATGGGCCTTTGGAACTGTCTTGAGTTCAAAAAGAAATCTTAAGTGAGCATTATTCTGTTGCCAGGAAAAGGAAAAGCTGAATGTGTTTAATTTTGCATGATCAAATATTATTAAATAAAGATGCTTTATCAAAATGTGTTCAAAACTAAAGCAAGCATGAGAGATGCAATTGTTTGAGGAAATTAATATGCAGACTCTTAAAAATTAATGTAGCACATTGCTTGCTTATCTCTGTTCACCAAAACATTCTTAATATGTGCACTTTGCTCCTTATGAATTCTCAATTATCTACATATAAGATGCTTGTTTTTTAACTGTTTAATTTGCAAGTGCATGCAAAGATTCCTGCTACCACCAAAATGGGTCCTTGGATATAAAATGTCCTAGGATGAATGTCAATGCTATCACCCAGCTTTGGAAAGACTATATGTAAACTCATAAAATCTGCGACAGGTTAGCCCAGTTGCTTAGAAGACAAGGCCTCGGAGCCACTTTTATGAGATTAAAATTTCAGTTATCTGAGCTCTGTTAATGGGTTGAAAACAGGACTCATTTTCTGAGTTGGTCATCCTGTGAATGGGTGTTATTGGTCCCTATGGATTCTGGGCAGGAATCTGGATGTATCAGCATAAAGGCTTTGCTTCTACCAGAAAATAGTTTAAGATACACATTCTACTGAGAGCAGATAAAGAGGAAGAGCTCCATAAGAAAGACTAAACATATTGTAGCAACGTAGCTCATCCATCAATTTCACTATATTTAGGGCAAAACTCAAGGTTCATTAGACCTTGAGAAATTAAAACTTGAGCCAGAGGTTTAAAATCTACAAGAGAAATGAATTTGATTAAAAAAAAAATCATCCTTCCAAGTTTCATGAATCTTTTCATTCTCTCTGGTTCTGTTTGATAGTGAAGGTTTTAGGCACTAGATAGTATCATGGGTTATATGAAAAACTAATAGTTTCCTCATTCCTCCAAATCTATTATTCTCCTCAAAGGGGCAAAAGTAGAATTGTCCCTGGGAGGAGGGAAGGAGGACAGAGCTGAGTTCAAAGAGTGATTCTTGACATTCGGCAACATTCACTGTTTTGGGGGAGAAATTACTTTGTTTAGGACTTTGCTATGGCAAAGATCTTCCTGCTGGCATGGCCTATATTTTGAGAAGAAAGCTAAGGAGAGTTTGTGTATCTATGACCTTGTTTATTTCTTACCTAAAAGGGAGATGGTTCTTTCATTCATGTGTATGTGACAGAATGAACTCTATGGCATGTGTAGAATTATCTTGGAAGATATTAATGCTTTTTACACACCAATTTAGTAGATTTGGGTCTTGCTCAAATTTTGAATAAAACATGCATTTTCCAGTGTTTTTTTCTTTTTAAGTAAATTTGAATAGATTTAGTTTTCTAGCTCCAAGGGGAAAATAGTGTGGGTAGTTTGATAGCAAATATACTATGCTACTTATTGTTGGTTTTTGTTTTTGTTATTTTCTATATCCAAGCATGTGCACTTTTTTTTTCAAAAGAATTCAAGGATTTTGAGATTCTCAGAGTCTAAAACCTTAATAAGATTATAAGCCACCACTTTATTCTATCAAAATGAACTTGAAACTAATCCTAATGCACTGTCATAGTATCTGCTCTATTTTTTTTCACCTTTAGTGAATTAATTAATGATATTTTCTTAAGTTAGAATCTGGCTTGGACAGGATAGTGTTAAACTGCTTTTATTTTAAAAATAAGGTTTACGGGTAATCAGACCAAGTATATTGTGTTTCCAGATATTTATTCTGCATTAATTCAATATCCTTACCTGTCTCTGCAAAGAAGAGGGTTAATAAAATTATATAGATGATTTGGTCCATAGAAGAATTTAAATATTGGTTTAAATTAAATCCTTACTCTAATATTAGTCTGAATTTTTCATCTGCCTCAGCTCTCTGTTGTTAGAATAAGTGAATAGGTAGACAGAGGTCTTTTACTAGCCTGAAACCTACTCATTAATAAACTCTAAGAGCAAATGTTGGCATTTTGAAAACAGGGATAGGTGGAAGGGCTTTAAAGGCTGAATATGTCAGGAGCTAAGAGAAGTGACTTTAGATCAAACTCACTGAATGTGGATGTTGAATGAAACACATTCTCGTTTCAGCAAGCATTTTATGAAATTGTTTTATAACTTTTTTTCCTACAAAAATGATAGGTAAATAGGATTACATTGATCTTAATTATATGGACTTTTCACAATAAGCTTACCTAATACATATATCTTTAATATATTATAAAACATGACCAATGTATCAATTCTTTCCCTGAAAACACACACACAGAGATACACACAAACAAAACAAAACAAAAACCCAAATATGATTTATAAGAGCACTACAATGTAAAGTCCTAGTATAGAGGCTTAACTTTTTTTTTTTTCAGTTTAAGTTAGATAGACAGGGATCTGATGTCAAAAGTGCAGTGTTTTTATATTCGGCAATTGTGAAATAGATACATTCACCAATTCAAGACAAAGATGAACAACTCTACAGATTTAAGATAAAAATGAATAAGTTATACAGGATATAAAAGTGGTGAATGTAATAGATATGGAAGAATATTAAACATGTTTTAAGATTAATTACAAAATATTACTTAATCTGGTGAGAAAAAATACTGTCTGCATACATATATATATATCTCACGTCTTACCCTGAAGTACAGGCATATCATTTGTAATAGGACACACACCTGATATTTTTCCCTAATAGATCTAGTCCCGTGAAGGCTCAGAACTTCTAACACTCTAGCCTACTCCCTTCCCGATCATGAATTACTTCTTCTGTACTGTGTAATCATTCAGAGGCTCTTCTGGTAGTTGAACTGATATGTTATTGGGCATCTGTAGTTGCTGTTTTTACTATACTAAGTTGAAATCCTGACTCTGTAATTCTGCCATTGGTCTTAGTTGATTGGCACAACACAGAATGGTTTTCCTTTGTCTCCCAAAAGACAACCCTTCGAATCAAGACTTTAGTCAATACGTACTTGTAGTTTGATTTTGTTTGTTTTAATATTACAGAACATGTTCAACCATCACTCAGTGTATTTCCTTTTCTCTGGTCTTTAACACTTGCTCTCAGGATATGCCACTGAGATATGAACACACTAGTCCAGATAAAATCCAAGCAGGGCAGTTCAAAATTTTTATAGAATTTTATATTTTTAAATATATTTTAAATTTTATATGTTTATATATTTTATGTGTTATGCTATATATATTACATTTTTATTTTTATTTACTTTATATTTGTATTTTTTTAGTCAAAGCATCATTTTTGTAGGCTTATATTGAACTGTGGCCAACTGAAACTATTCCAATATATTTTTACATAAACTACTGCTAAACAAAGTCTAAAGTGATGCCTTATTTGAAAGTGTTTTATATTTTTCTGAACCTGAAATTAAGGAGTTTGTCTTTATTTTCACTAAGTTACGTCTTCTGAATTTTAGCCCATCTTTCATATTACAGAGAAATTTAGTCTTAATTTGTGTATACTAACAATTCCTCTCAGTATGGTCTTCTAAAACTTTATATGTCATAAATTCCATGACATTTTTCATGTCTTTGAACAGCAGGGAAACTGGAAATGTCTCTAGATACATTTCTCTGTTGAGATCAATCTATTGATTGACATTTTGTGGACATAGATATTGAATCCAATCTACTTTTTTTTTTAATCTTGTCCTTGTAGATACAATAAGAAACTGACAAATATTCTATTGAACCAAAGATGATATATTTTTTCTAGTATAATAGATCATAATAGAGGAAATGAGGCTCTGCCGGGCGTGGTTCAGCAGTTGAGCATCGACCTAGGATCCAGGCGATCGGGGTTCGATTCCCTGTCAGGGCACATGCCTGGGTTGCAGGCTTGATCCCCAGTTGGGGGCGTGCAGGAGGCAGCCCATCAATGACTCTCTCATCATTGATGTTTCTCTCTCTCTCTATCTATCTCCTTTCCTCTCTCTGAAATCAATAAAGATATATTTTTTAAAAAATAGAGGAAATGAGGTATTTTAATATAATTTCTTAAGAAACCCATTAGTAGCACTAAATTACATTTATTTCATTCATGCTTACAAATAATTTTTTTCAAAACCCTCAGGTTCTCTCAAAACTGGCATTGTCCCTATACCCCAGGAATCTAATATGTGTGACCATGTGACCCTGCAGCTAGTCCAGGTCAATAAGTTGCCCCAAAAACCTGGCTCAAAAGTATAACCAGAATGATTGTACTCCATAATATCTGTCTGAATAAAAACCAGAGGGACAATCTGGAGTCATGTCCGTTTGAGCTGTTTCCTGCCTCCAAGAAGCTGCCGTGGGACTCTGTTATTAGATAGTATATTAGTCAGCATCCCGGCCAGAAACACACAGACTCTTGAAGTTGGATAATTCAAGGAAGATCTGTTTACTCAGAGACTAGTCACAAAAGTGTGCGTATGGGGAACCACAGCAGATATTACAACCTGTGTCCAGCCTTGGCTTGAGATGACAAGGGGATGGCATAGTCACCAGGACCCAGCAGGACCCCAGCAGATGCAGGAACATGTTGATGTGGCCCATGCCAGCTAGACAGCACTCTAGGACATAGGGAAGGGTGGAGAAGGGAGAGGAAGGGACTGGAGAGCCAAAGGGAAACATCCAGTACCATTTCCACGGCCGATTGAAGGTCCTGCTAACAGACTGGCGATAGGTATCAGACTGTTTCCTGTGTGTGCCTCCTACCTCCTTCTGTGAGGCCTGTAGCCGTCCTGTCATCACGGATCTTCTCAGTGGTTTGTCACCGCTGCTACCCATTTCTTCCCACTGGACTTCCTTTCTTAGTTTACTCATCTCTTATTATTTACTTTATTTATTATTTAAGCGATCATAAAACTGAAGCTTACCATCCCCACAGCTTCAGTGATAGTCAGGCATCAAGCTGAGACGTATCCAATTCCCAACTATAGTATTTTAGTCGTGTCTTAAGCCCTCCGGAAGGCAGTGTATTCATTTATGAAGTAAGAAGGGTGCAGACATAGATGTCTCTAAAATCCCTTCAACATCTAGCGTTTAATTCAACCTTATTCTAAATATTAACAGTGATATAAGCCATACGTATCTGTAGGAAGAACTACTTGTAAATTTGCCCTCTTTGGGAGCAATTTCAATTTTCTTTTGTGCTCTTTATGGAATGTCAAGAATACATAGCTCTTTTTCTGCTTCTTTAGATACCAGGCATTTTAAATGTCAAGCCGAGATTGCAAAATACTCCACACTGAGATACACTTTCAAAACAATTTAGTCACTTTGAAATGTAAATTTGATAAGCCAAAGCAATACCGACACGGTTACTGTGCTCCACGCAGAGCCCTAAGCGGGGCAGATGCGTTCCCTCCCGGATAAGAATCTCACCTGTAGGAGAGCAGCATTTGGAAGCAGCCTGCGAGCAAATCCTAGGAGAGCTGGAATGAGAAGAGGGCATTCAGTTGAGGAGGGAGGTCCAAGTCTACCTGCCCACCGATGCACATCTGCACCCGTGGGTCAGAGGCTGTATGGCATAAGGGGGGTCTGCCGCTTTTGCTTAATGTGTCGCCTCTCCTCTGCCATGGCAGTCTTTGTTATGGACACCCGGCCTGCTCACACCCCGGTGCTGAAAAGGAAACTCTCAATATATCGGAGACTAGATTCTAAGCATTCCTACAGATGAATAATTGTTTTATTATTTATCTCTTTCTTGATAATACATTTTGAGTGTTTTATAATTCAACATGTTTTTAAGCATTAGTTTGAAACAAACTATTGAAATTTAATTTGTTATGTAAATGTAAAGAACACTCCCTTATGTGCTAGTGGTTTTGGACACCATTCTTTAGTGTCTTCTCATTTTTCCTTTGGAGAAGGAAAATGTGTCTATACTTCAGCAAGTTTAGCTGAGTAAGAAAGAATATTTTAAGCCAAATCCTGAATTAGGATTCTTATAATAAACCTTATAATAATTCCTTTGGCAATGCTCCAACATAAATTAGTCTTGAATCTTTTTAAAATAATATGTTAAATCAATTTCTAAAATTGTATTTACCATATTTTATTGATTGCTTAATGTAAGGGATACAAGAATTGTGTTCAGAATAGAAGGTGCTCTACTGAAGAGAGCAAAGAAATAATGTACTGACCCCTTTCAACATATTTTGTGAAGAAATCAGTATGTCCATACTGTTACTGCTACTATAGGTAATTGAGAACAAATATTTATCAAGAAATATCAAGATTATTCTAAGACTTAATAATAAAAATATTTAACACCAGGTACATTATATATACCAACCAATCAGAAACGATTTTGACCATTAACCACTCATTGGGCTGAAAAGCTGAATGCTACCTAATTATTAGCCCTATTGATAGGTATCATTATTTTCCCAATTTTATAGATAAGGAACTGAATCTTAAAAAAGATTAAATATTTTCTCCAAAGTCTATAGCCAATATGTAAGATTGGAACCTTATCTATTGAACCTAATCAAGCTAACTCAAACCACTATGTAGACATTGGCGATTTCTGTGTAGGGTATTGGCAAATATTAAACAATGTTTATTGGACAAAAGGAATTGCCTGTGATGTCAACATAACCTAATAAATTTAGGTATGAGTTTAGGGTTTGTAATCCAATACTATAATTTAGCAAAGTAGGAAACCAAAGTCTAAAGAAATGAAGTGACACTTCATTCTTGTCATTGAATCTAATTTTTATATGTTAGATATTAAAACACTTTTTTACTTAGTAATGCTGAACTTATTGATAGAAACACTAGGTACTGAACAGTATATCTGGAGATGATTGCCTGTAGATATCGTCCATTTCAAACATAAAGATAAACCAATTATAAATATAACTGAAATATCTTATCCTTTGGTATACAGAAGATACCAGAAGGCTGTTTGGTGGTTAAATTTACATTTTCACATTTTTTCAGCAAAAATCAAATGACTGCTAACAAGGGCAGATGAGTCTGAAAGTCTGACCAATAAGCAGCCAAAAAGCGATCCTTTACACACTTTCCCCGCCCTCTGATCTTTTCAAGAGTTAGGGAAGAGAAGATTTGGGTTCCAAGGAAATGTTGTTCCACACATAGGTTATTTCTTTTGTTAGTAAATATTTTGGCTGTTTAAGTTAGACTTTATACATGCCTTGTATAGCACAGCCTTGGTGCATTTCTTGCTTATCATATCTTCCAAGTTTTCCATCTATATTTACATTGTTAAAAACAAGACAGCAGGCCTAAAATGGAGTCACTTATGCTAAGCCCTACATCATCAAACTGAAACAACCTAATTACAGTGTTGACTTCTCCCAGAAATGGAATTTTAAACCAGTCAATCAGGAATCAGCTGACCAGCACCAGTTAAGTAATCTGCCTGATAGACCCCTGCCATCCTTTAAAGGAAAATAGCTGTGCAATAACCAACCCACTTTTTCCCCTATAATTTCCTTGTTCCTGCTGCCTTCTGCTAATAAAAGCTCAGCTCCTTGGATCTCCTTTGTATCCGCTAGACTGCATGCTGCCTGATTCATGAATTGTGGGATGCAGCCAATAAGATGTTTGCAGTTTGCTCAGTTTAATTCTGTTTTTTAACAACGTAAAGAGGCTATGCTACATATTTGAATTGAAAAACTCAGCCCATTCCTTTTCTAAATCTAATCCACTTTATTCCTTGATACATTTCCACCTGATTACTTTCCTTCTGCATTCCCTGGGTCTGAGTTGAAATAATGTGAAGATTTCAGGGAATAGCTGAACATTATTCCCTTAAGATTTTTTTTTTAAAGGCACACTAGGGATATGGTAGGAAAACCTGTTCTAGTAGCTAACTTGCCTGATTTGAGGAGTCAGAGCTCATGAAGTTGTGATGTGCTTCAAATATAGGCTAGCTGAACTGTTGAGGACAGACTCTGACTGAGCCAACCGTGCATTTTAAAATTAAAAACAACAAAAAATCTCCAGTGCCATTTAACTATATTTTTCTTTTATTCTGTTTATCTTCCTTTGATCTCTCTTTTCAAGCTCTCTCCTCTTTTCCCCATAAGTACAAGATTCCCTGATGATTCTCCCCTTAAATACACCCACAGGCAAACATTCTAACAGGAACCAAAAGAGCTCTTTCTTCATTAATAGACATTAAAATGGAGCAAAGGACTCCTTCCTACCCATTTGCCTGCTCGTGTTCATTGTCTAATAGAATATTGGATTATTTTTTTCAAGGCTCCCTATTAAAAAAATGCACAGCGTTCTGCTAGACTGAGCGCAGACTGATAGCAGGGGGAGCCTTGCTAGAGCCACCACCGGACGCCTCAGAGCTGGAATCCAAGGCTGTTCCTGCCAATGACGAGAGGCAAATAAGGGGGGAAACACAATTACATCTATTTCATTTGCAGTCATGAGGACTTTTACTATTAATTTGGGGGGTGGGGTGGAAAGGGGAAATATAGCTCAAGCTGAATAGGATATTAATTCAAATAAAAGGATTAAACTATCTCTTAATTACTTTTAGGGATGGATGAACTTGGCCATATTTTGGGTTTATTGAGTATCTCAAACGTTTTCCCAAATGTTTAGAGTTTAAAAAATCAAAGTTACCTTCTTCAACTACTTCTGTTTTACAGATATTGTGTAATTTATGGTAAACCCAAATGAAAATATTTTAATTTGATTTGCAGCTACGAAAACATTTGACTTTATGCTTTTTCTATTAATGTTCAAAGTTTAGTTTTACCAAGGTCTAAGTCTTCTAGAAGTTTTATGTATAACAGGCAAGCATTTATTTTTCAGGAAATAAATAGAGCTTTTGCTATATGAATATCACATTTATTATCACATAAGGGAAAGAAAATTTTAAAAGAGTGCATATTATGCATGGCTATGTGGATATCGTTTTAGACTTTACCTATTGGTTTGAATAAAAGTGTGATGCGGCCTTTCCAAAGAGCCTCCGAGTGTACCAGGATTTATAAAATAAAGCCTTTTAAATAAAATTTAAATTATCTTCACTTTATGTCAATATTGTTAGGAAGCATCACTTTATCACATTTACCCACTTCTTAAAGTATAAACAAGAATAGGTTTTTTAAAAATAAATGTTTGCTGTAATATTGAATTTAAAGTAGTGGCAACTTTGTTAAGAAAATTCATAAACATAATCTCACTTTTAATATGTTAATGTAATGAATATATATTCATACATACACACATACATATACATTCTTGAAACAACATCAGCAATAGGGGCTTTCAGTGTGACTGAAACAATTGCTTTTTATCCTATACAGAGGCCTCCTGCAAAATCTATTTCTGCTCAGCTAACCCATTTTTGGCATCATTTCTTTTCCTGTGGGGACTTATTTGGAATCTTATCAAAGCAAAGTAATCCCCCCCTTATCCTTGGGGGATATATTCCAAGACCCCCAGTGGATGCCTAAAACCGTGGATAGTACGGATCCTCTCACCCGAGGGTATTTTTTTATTGATTTTAGAGAGAGAGGAAGGGAGAGAGAGAAACATTGATCAGCTGTCTCCCACAGGCACTCCTTCCAGGGGTTAAACCTGCAGTCTACGCATGTGCCTTCACTGGGAATCGAACCCAAAACCTCTTGGTGTAAGGGACAGTGCTCAACCAATCCAGCCACCCTGGACAGGGCAAAATAGTCTCATTCTTGATGGCAATAATGTTTTTGTCTTAAAAGAGCCTTCCCAATTGTGAATACAGTAATCCAGTTAATAGTTTGTCCTTCTGTGGCTTTCAGCTGTATTCTGTAAACTTCTGCAGGAGATATTTGTTACAGGCCATCAAAAACAGCATCAAGGGCTTATTTTTATTTGTAAAACAAAAATGTCATTTTTACTAATTTTCCCACTAATGTACCCTGAAGTATTTTATCTAGTCTGATATATGATATATTTTTCAGAGGGGGAATATTATGTTTCATCTAAAAATACATTTTTATATTTTGGGACACCAAAAGACTAGAATCAACTAAACCATGATTGGTTGTCTAATTGTGAGATTAAAAAAAAAAAAATCATTGGTGATCATTAGACATTCAACCCCACCAGGAGGCATGCCTGGCACTGAGGTCAGGGTATTTTTATTTAAATGCTCAGCTAGGTTTTCCCCAGACCGCCTATGCCACTTGAACATAGCAAACCCTCAGAGCTGCTAGGAATGGGCTATGGTGTAGGATTTCCAAAATCCAATTCTGCAGGGTTCCAGCAATCCTTCTAGAGAGAATGTGTGTGCAACTACCATTTTCTTTAACAGGCTAGAAGTCAAGATATGCTAAGGCTTGATGAAGTTAAGGGCAGTTGTCACACTGCTTTCGACTTCTCTTAAAAAATGCATATCTTCCCTGGGATCTTGAATTGTTTATTTCTGGAATCTTATTACTTTATTCAAAAGGGTTCTTTTTACCTTATTCCATATTATTTCTACATTTAGCTTTTTTTAAAAAAAAAATATCTTTATTGATTTCAGAGAGAGGAAAGGAGAGGGAGAGACAGAGATAGAAACATCAATGATGAGAGAGTCATTGATCGAGCCCGCAACCCGGGCATGTGCCCTGACCGGGAATCGAACCCCGATCGCCTGGATCCTAGGTCGACACTCAACCGCTGAGCCAAGCCCGGCCGGGCTACATTTAGCTTTTAAGAAATTACTTTTTAAAGGTTCTTTGGCTTATTGGTAACATCACTATTCCTTTTCCTTTGTTTTTAATTACAGAATGGGAATGACCTAAAGCAAAAATGGAAACTTTGGAATTGCTTACAACTGCTGAGGATATAGGAACCCTGGAGAAGTAGCTGCAATGACCCTCCTAACATGAACCACTGCAAAGATAACCATTGAAATGCGCTGGTGATATTTGACCTGTTGTATATTAACTTTCCTCTTCGTATAACAGCTGCTCTTGACTCACATCATTGTTTTTTTTAAGGTGTTTGTGTGTTTTTTTGCATTTCCTTTATAGTGAAATTTTGGGGTATTTTCTGAGTGAGTTTTCAATTCCTAAACTTCTTTTCCAGAAATGCTATTTCATTTGGCCCATACCATTCTAGACAGGTTCAATGAAACTTGGAGCTGCTGAAAACATTTACTAATCTTTTACTGCTATTTGCAGTTGGAGGTAGTTGTTACATCCGTTTCCCACTCAGCGCAGTGAAAATTAAAATTGACAGAAACAATTTCTAGAAGGAAAGTGGAAAAACTGAACAAAGGAGTTGAAACTATCCTCTTTTCTTACATGAAGCTCCTGTACATTGTTATAAGTTTGTTTCTATTTTAATGGTATTTCAAATGTATGAAGTACCCACATTTAAAATGCAAAAAAGTTTCACTATTGATAATCAGCAAACAGTTGTTTTTTTTTCTATTTTTCCCCAGATATTTTCTTTAGAATGAACAGCTTTGTGAAGAGGAAAAAATAAAAATAAATGATTAATCTGTCTTTTTAACAGCCTGGCAGCAATAAAATACAATCTCTAAATTTAAAAAAAAAAAAAAGGAGGAGTCATATAAAGTACCCTTTGGAATGATAAGACAAAAACAGTTTGGTATCATTCGTTATGTACAGATTATATGTGAGTTAATTAATTCTCAAGAGCTTTAGTGATAAAAGGTGATATTAACGGACATGAATTGAAAAGTTTTTTAAGATCACAGTACATTAAAACCTACAAAAACCTTGTTTTTCCATGGTTTTTAAAAGGGTATATTAATAATTTGTAAAACATTATAATAGCACAGATAATTGCCTCATTATTTTAATATCTTCATACCTGTGGAATGAGCATATTGCTTTAACTCTAAGGGAAAGACATGGTTGACTGAAAAAAATTTTTTGAAACTTGATGGGTATTTCTCATCCTTCATGGCTTCATATCCAGATGTTACTTCTTTCCACTAAAAATTTGCAACAGAGGTTGCAAAGTGGCACCCCCATGAACAGTTTATGAATGAGTTTGTGGTTGTCATACACAGTGTATTAACATTTAGGAAATTTTACCTGTTAACTGGGACATTGCTTAAAAGATAACTGATGGCAACACTGAATTCTTATTCCTCCAAGTCAGTGGGGGCTGGGACAAGTAATTCTTGCCTTCTTTACATAAAATATACTTCATTAAATTTATCATTATCTCCTCCACTCCTTAATGTTCTATAGTTAGCCAGCTTCATTTATATTAACTACCTGGTCCTTTAGGCATTGAGTTTGCAACACCTTGCATAAAAGATCTGCCTGTATCAAAGTCCTCCTTAATCTTGAAGTGTACAGAGAATGTTGGGCTATTCTGAGGCTAGTATGGGTCTGAATCAATTCCTAAATGGGTTTGGGGTGATGTTTTGAGAGCAATGGCTTTGATCCTTGATTACACCCACTGCCTTCTCCTATCATAAATGTTCTGTTAATATCTGTTTTCCAAAGTGAAATGAAAGTTGAAGGTACTATAACCCACCCATACAGGTAATTAAGAAAATATATACTTCCTTCAGTATTAATGAAGAGGGATTAAAGGAGTGTAAAATAAATGTTCAGTGATCATTACAATAGAAGATCTAATTGAGGCAGGATAGTAAGAAGTCAGGAAAATTCTTTGGCAAGTGAAATGGGGGAACTGAGACAGCTGATTCAAACTGGACTCATCTAGCACCCTAACTCACTGCCTCTGTCTCCCTTACAGGAGCACTATCTTAAGCATTAAGCCCCAGGATAATGAGGTTCTGACCTGCATTACATAATCTTAGGTCTGCTGACCACAGAGGTAGAGTTTTGGTCAAGCTAGAGGTAACATCTAGGCCTCAGTTGCGTTTCAGCTTCAGGCCCAGAAAAGCAGCAAAACCATGGCTGACATCAGGAGCAGATGCAATGACCAATCAGTAGAGAGAATGACTCTGAAAGGGCACACCTGGAAAGCTGATGATATTCTCTTGAGACCCTCCCTTGAGATCTCTCCTAAAATACCTGCCTTTAGAAAACAGATAAAAACCCTTGAGACAAAGGACCCAGTGATCTCTCTCTCTCTCTCTCTCTCTCTCTCTCTCTCTCTCTCTCTCTCTCTCTCTCTCTCTCTCTCTCTCTTCTCTCTCTCATATGTCAGGTGCCTTTTCCCACCTTCTTTTCTCAGGTGTGTATCTTTGCTTTTCTTTCTCCTAAGCTCTAAAGGTTTCCAGGAGACTTACAATCAAGGGAGCAGCTCATTCTGGGCTAACCCCCTGAACCTGGCTCCAAGGCCCCTTCTTATGCCTCGGTTACTTGTTTCCTGAGTCCACATAGCCCAGCTGGCTCACTTCTTCTGCCTCTGTGCTAAATAAACTTCCTCTTGTGCTAGAGTTCTTGGCTCTGAATTCTCTCTTTGCTGAACTCAAGAACTGAGGTTGCTGAAAGAAAAGCCCACATTGGTGCTAACATAATGAAGTAGTAAGATATTGTACACCTTGGAAGAGATTTGCTGTGAATGTAGACTGACCCGAGTACATAGCTGTGATGACTCTAATTGCAAAAGAGCATCACATTTAGAAATAAGATTTTCTGCCATGGGCAAAATTTTATTTAAAACAAAATACCCAATTTTTTCTTTCATATAGATGGCAGTACATATAGATGGCAGTAATATAATTAAAGCAATGCCCAACTGCTCTGTACACAGATGTAACAATCTGTTAGTAACATCTTAGGTTCAGTTAAGTGTAGACATTTCACTGTTGTGAATGTCTGTTACCTGGGGAGCACTTAGGAAGTCAGGTAGAATCTAGAATAATGTTTTGTTTTGAAAGATTTTCCTTCTTAGAGGAAATTGAACATCCCCAGGCATTTGCAAACCCTGCCCCAACTAAATGCCAACAGTGCCTTCCAAGTGTTGTGCCAACCAAAACAAAATAAAACAACAGACATGTTTAAATGTCTACCAGGGAATAGCATAACTTTTGATGTGAAACAATCATCTAATGTGAACAGAATTCCTGGCAAATTTAACCTGAAAAGTAAATGGCCAACCTTTTAAGTTTGAACTAACAGAGAAGGAAAATCTTTCTTGTTTATGTAGTTTACAAACATTTACTAAATTAATATACTGATGCATTTATAGAAACAGTCCTTTCTTTGAATAAAATGATTTCTATATTTATTCTCAAATAGTTTCCAAGTATTATATTTTTGGAAGTCCTAGAACACTACAGATATTCTATGGATTACATTTTTAAAATTGGAAAAAATGCAATTTTCATCTATGATACCTAATAAAGTGAAGAGAAATAATTGCAAGCAAAATGTTTAGTTTTAGGTAAGCATCTTATTGTATACATTTCATTTTCATCGCTTCTTTAATAATAAACACATATAAAGATAACTAACTTTTCCTCATTTCAAAGCTGATACAAATTGCTTTATTTTTTAATAATTGTAAGAAAAAGTATGATTTGTAAACATAGATGCTAAAAATAACATTTTATTTCAAGTTTAATTTGGAGATTAAATGCAGATTGAAATTTAACCACTGGTACAAAATAAAATATATGCTGATTTCAAGATCTTATTTTTAGAATTCTAATATTTTGTTTTAAAATGATTTTTATATATTTTGTGTTTTCTCAGTGACAAATAAGAGAGTTTTAGTTTTTTGTAAGCACTCCTCAAATACAATAAAAATGAACAGCCTTGAATCTTATAAAATAAAATACAAGCATAATCATAACTCCTTTAATCTCTCTTTTTCATAAAATATGAGACAATATGATGTGCCATAGAAGAACTTGGACTACAAAACAATTTATGATCTCATTAAAATTATCCTGAAACATATTGCGTATCTTTTAAAATTGTTTCCTAATATTAGTGTTCTTTATGCTATAAAAAAATAGCCTATTGTGGCATAGGTTAAACAATACATGAACAGGAAAAAGTTGAAGTCATTTAAGATGTTTAAGTAGATATCATAGTGAAAATACCTGTGACATCTAATGCTGATGAGGGTCATCTGAAGGTGGTCATTGCAGCTCCATTTGATCCCCAAATATACCAGCTATGTTCAGTTGATATGCTTTTAGTGGATTCTAAGTTTGTAAATGGTTCTGTTTGAAAGGGGAAGAAAATAAAATTTCTTAATTAAAAAAAATGACAGTGTTTCTTCCCAGTTCATATCTACTACCACCACCACCCTTGTATAGGAGTTAAAAATCTGTTATTCAAATTCCTCATTCTGAATTACTGTTTATAAATGAGATTAGAAATGTCTCAAGTAATCAAAACACATTTGAACATCTGTGTTATGATTTTTCTCTCATCCTTTACCCATTTTTAGTCAGTACAATAATCTAAAATAAACCACAGAGCCGGGTCGGGTGTGGCTCAGTGGTAGAGCATCCACCTAGGATCCAGGAGATTGCGATTCGATTCCCGGTCAGGGCACAGGCCCGGGTTGCCGGCTCGATCCCCAGATGGGGGCGTGCAGGAGGCAGCCGATCAATGACTTTCTCTCATCATTGATGTTTCTCTCTCTCTTTCCCTCTCCCTTCCTCTCTCTGAAATCAATAAAGATATATTTTAAAAACTAAAAAATAAATAAACCACAGAGAGACAAAGGAGAAACCAATTTGCAGGCTAGAAATTATGCAAAAAAATCTCAAGTGCTAGAAAACAACCTGGGTTAGAGAATGTCCAGGTTGTTTATTTGTTTGTGTGCTTTTCTCTCATTCTCTAACAGAAGGAGAGAATAAAATACAAGAGTACATTCATCATTCAGTAACAAAGACTAATGGAAATATTAGTACATTTATTTCATATTTAATATCACCATACTAAAGATATTCTTGTGTATTATTGGATGTTGGCATTTTCTAAAAATGCCCACAACTCTTTTTTGTTACCACATGCTGTTATAGAGCTTTGCAACTCTCCTTTAAGTGACAGAACCTTCACTTTAAACGCGGGCCTTTGAAACTGCCTTGACAAATAGAATTGCTGGGACTGGTGTTGGATGAATTTCATAAAAGGTGACATGTCTTCTACACGGTTCTCTCATTCTCAGGACACTCATCATTAGAACCGGGACATCATGCTCTGAGGAAGTAGCCGACAGCCTGACCAAGATCCTTGCGGGTAGCCAGCAACAAGCGCTGTAAATGTGAGTGCACAGGTTTCGGACGAGTCTAACCCCAGCCTTCAAGCTGCCCCCGCTGACACAGGTCGGAGGAGAGACGAGCTATATTTCACCAAGTCCTGCTCAAGTTATAGAGGGCTGGAGGGAGGGAATGGAAACACTAGGAATTGGAGCAAGTGATTAATTTGCTTGTGTCGCCTCTCCTAATATACAAGCATTTACTAGTCTCTAAGGCTATACCTTATTGAAGGCAAAAAAAAAAAAATTAAAAAATCAATTTCTAAACTTTTTAACCTATGTGATACAATCCTGGTCCATTACCCTTTTTTTTATGCTATTAAGCCACATATGCATACCTCAGACAATCTATATCTGAGATACTACCTAGAAGATACAGTGAACTACTGACATTTATATTATCTGTCATGAAACCATTCTACAAATATACATTTACTATAATTACAACATGTAAAGCCACTGAGAATCTCTGTTTCTAGAAAACTTTATAAAAATTTTATCCAAACCGCTTTATGAATACTAAGCTCAAGACAGATGTTTCTGAAAATTTTTAACATATTGAAATATATGTTAAATAATTTTAAGGGGGCCTTCAAATCTGTGTAGGAAATTGCTAAGGGGAACACAACAAATACGCTGCATTTGCTTTGGTCCTAGTCCTAGAATGCTGTGTTTGTTCAAGTGAACAAATTTATAAACTTTACAAAATTGTATTTTCACTTATCATTTGCTCAGAGCGCTACGTTTTCTTTCTTCTGTATGTAATAAGAGAATTACAGAATAATAAAATATTGCAATCATTACTTAAGTTGAAGAATATTTGCCACCTATCTCTTGTGGCTGCTGTGAAATCATTCACTTTTTGATATCTTTAAATCCTTCCATGAAAAGTGTCATAAAATATACTACACCATTGTGATTATTTTACCCCTTTCTAAGCTGTCATCTTAGCTGCCAATTGCCCTCTGGGAATGTGTTCTAAAAGATGGTTTTGCGAAACATCATAGTAGGGCTTTAAACTAAGTGTCTAAAACCATTCACTATGAACGCGGGGTAAACTGGGTTATGTTGGAATGACAGTAGATTCATTTGCAAGTCCCCTGACACAGTTATTTCAACAACTTAACTTTAGCATTTACAGTCAGCTCCCAGCTGCAGAGGGAAATTCAATGGCCTCATTATTGCGTCTGAACTGAAGTGTGTCTTGCAGGAGGGGATCCAGAGTCGGAGGCAGATTGAGGCCTTCCTGCTCATCTGCAGTTTGAGCTGGTTCAGCAGCAGCAGCAGAATCCGGGAGGCAGGATAGCATCAGCTCTTAGGTGACGGAAGCTCTGGTTTGTCCCTAAATCCTAAACGAATAGCAATTTTTGCCCTTTGAGGTGCACAGAATTCTTTTGAATTCCTGTTGGAATCAGAGATCACGGGGATCAGCTTGACTCCTGGAAGCAGGATGTGTTCATTCAGAGACAGCGGCTTTGGCAGCCAAAGAGGATTGTCAGAGCCTATTTTCCTTTTAGCAGCAGGAGTAAGTACTATAAAGAAACAGGGCTCGGGGAGGCTGCAGGATGCATAAACAGTATGTAATCCACCGAATGTGCTGGGAATTACAGCAGAGGGGGAACAGGCACACAATTCTGCTGATCCTACACTGGGGGGTGGGCAGACCTCTACACCGGGCAGACTATTGCTTTTTAGAGGGGCCCTTGTCTTTTAGAGAAAGTAAGATGTCCTATGCATATTGAGCTGCTATCCGGTCAAAAATTTCATACCCTTGATTTTCCAAAAATGAAAAAAGTTAAGATTTTGTCACTGAATTCTGAATAGATACATCTCTCTTTTTTAATCCAGGGATAAGCAAAAGTATGTTTACAGGTGTTCGTATGGGAAAAGACATGCGGGTTATGATGATTACAATACCTTTATTAACTCAAAAGAATGTCACAATGGCATTGTATTCCTAAATCATGTCGCTTATTCAATCTATTAAATTATTTAGAAAATGAGGTGAGGGGGAAGATTGTGGCTTAATAGCTAAAATTAGGCAAGAAATCAAATAAGCAAAGGATAATGCTGGGGTTAGCAGGGGTGCCACTACTTTATGCACAAGAGAGAAAATAGCCCAGCTGGCATAGCTCAGAGGTTGAGCATTGACCTAGGATCCAGGAGATCGAGGTTTGATTCCCAGTCAGGGCACCTGCCACGGTTGTGGGCTTGATCTCCAGTAGGGGGCATGCAAGAGGCAGCCTATCAGTGACTCTCTCATCATTGATGTTTCTATCTTTCTCTCTCTCTCTCCCTTCCTCTCTCTGAAATCAATAAAAATATTTTTTTTAAAAAGGGAGAAAATATACTTCAGAGAACTGACTTAACTATTGTGTGAATTATGAAATGTTTTCCCTGGGATTTGTATTAAAGCCAGTATTAGACTCTGAGTAGACTTGCAAACACTCTGGGCAGAAAAAATAAGGAGGACCATCATCAATCATGGGACATTTATGCTAAGGAGGACTGTTTTCTTCTTCCTTTGTCATTTGTTTAATGGCCCACACAGCATGACTCCTGAAGGCACTGCCCCAAACCACACACTGCCTCCCCAGGCTAATTTACTGGCACTATTTAGAAGGACACTTACTGTAGGAAACAGCCACAGATAGAAGGTCTTGGCCAAACCTAATACTTACAGCTGCGTTTCTGTTTCTTGGAGAGCTCTGATTTGCCAGCCCTCCGTGGCAGTAATTCTCAGGAGAGTGGGATTTGGCATGGTTTTCTTCCTGTGGAGGAAAAGAAATGGCAGGAACTCCATTATTATATTTTAAAATTGCCCTCTTACGTCCCATTGAAAGGAGAGATTTTAGACTATTCCTCAGGATAATAAAATAATGAACAACAATTAGTCAAACCTTCTGGGGGGAAGAAAAGGATGTTTTTGTATATGATATTGATCAGCACAATTGTGTCATTTAGGTAGAAGGTGCCTTTTACTTATTGCTATGGTGTGACTTTCTACTTTCAAACATTTTATTTTACCTTAAGGAAAACTGTATTAATGTATGCCCTGTGTTGCAACCCTAGTCTTAGAAGTAAAAAGAACATTTAAGCAAAAGATGGTATAATGTTTGATCTATTGATAAATTTTGATGTTTTGAGCTATCACACTATTTTTCCCCTAAATTGGTGATTTTTTCTGGAAATGATGTCTATACAGTATTATGCATAGTAAACCTGAACTGGGTCTAGGTGTTACCATTGTAATTAGCTAGTTACTAATAATAGGAAAGGAATGAAAGGAAGGCCAGACATTATAAGCATGGCCATCTGGGCAGCTTCACCAGGAAGCTGCAATTTACACTCCCCAGGGAACCGCTGGTCCATTTCCCATAGATCACTGGGGGAAGGGACTGAACAAAGGGGAAGATGAGCTCATGCACAGTAAAGTCGGGGTGAGATAGTAAAGCAGGAAAGGTGCTTCCTTGTCAGTCTAACCTGGAAAGGAAGATAATTGGCTAGAGGGGTTGGGGCCACTGTGAGCCTGCAAAATCTTAGAAAGTTAGAATCTGCAGACACAAGAGTTCTCTCTCTCTTGTTCCTCTGGCTTTCCTCTTGCTTCCTTGCTCTTGCCCATGTTCCCTCCATAGCCACGTGGCAATGAACTACAGCTGGAAACACAAGCTAAGCTAGCCTGATGCTAGGCTGGACCATGCAAATATGGAGTGGAAACTCTGGGCAATGGCTTTGAGTCTAGCTCTGCTAAAGACACAGTTGGGCTTCTTCCATGGTAGAACAGAGGGAGAGGAGACTTTGGAAACTCAGAAATTAAATTCCATGCAAATAAATACCACACATTCTCCCATGTGAGTCTCAGAAATATCCTTTTCTCGTGACATTGCAAGAAGCCCACTTCCACTGGCAACAGGTGGGGAGAGGGAGAGCTCCCCACAGATAACATAAGTAGCCAGTATTTTTAAAATGTTGCTCATCATTAATTACCATTCTTAGCCTCTCCAAGCTTCAACTGTAAGATGTATCAACTGTAAAACCTACATTACAGGTTTGTGATGAAGATTTAACTGAGATACTATATATAAAATATACTGTGTCTGGTATTCAATAAATGATTGCTGTTATTACCATTATGGTTATTTCCTGTACTATTACAGTATAGTCTAAGACAAAGTGGAAACCATAGTTTGTGGCCAAGTGTTATGGAAATAGTTTAAAGCTATACTAGCCTTACTGGAAATTGGACAATCTATTTTAAAGAAGGTTCTGATGCTATAAAAATAGCTTTAGAAGACTGATTCAAGCAGTGTGAAATTTCTGGTGAAGGCATGGATATCAGTAAGGAGGCTTCAAATGATTGACGGAGGATTAATAATAAGAAAGTCAAATATGGCCCAGGGGTGGGAACTACTGGCCCCTGCACTTGATTATGCAAAGGAAGGAAAGCTTAGGATGTTGATGACATTTGCACCGTGAGAGCTAGAACCAAAGGAAGAGAATATGCTTCGAAGGACATACAATGTACTCATTTTACCTTTAGTGCTTGAGGTGTCGGATGCCCTGAAATCAAAGTTTGGAGCAGGAGAGAGAGTTGATGTAAACTTTGGATTTCTCAGCACAGTTGTAACCAGGAAAATGAGTGCTGTTTCCCAGGAAGAGAAAGTATTGCACGAAGAGAAGTGACTAAGGGTAGAACCTGGGGAATCCCAACATTAAAAAAAGGCAGGAGGTGATAAAGAAAATTAAAGATTTAAAGAGATAGCTTTATTCCTCAAATAAATCTTTAGTTATAAGCAACATACTTTAAGAGGAATATGAAGAGACTTAGAACATAAAAAGATGGTAAAGAAAAATAGAGAAATAAAGACTCAAGAGTCTGTAAACTCTTAGAGGACCACTGTCTGGAAGAGACACTTGGCTGCCTTCTCTTTTCCTTCCCTCTCCCTTTCTCATTTCTACCCCTTTTTCCTCTTTAATCTTTCTCGTTTTTTTATACAGACAGAAAAAATTTGGGATTCAACAAAGAAAGCCGAGACAGATCCATTAAGCATAACACAGATTATTTAAGCTACAAGTATTTAAGCTACTGCCCTGGAGTTACATATTTACTACCACTCAAATTCTGTCTTGCTTGCTGTGATTTGGGGGATTAAATGTTAAAACAAAGGACATAAACCTAATACAAGATTTTTAAAAATATGATAAAGCATCTTATTTTAAATCTCTTCATTTTCTATTTTCTCTTAAACAGACTAATAAATATATGCCATTATAATCATACAAACAGATTATATAGTTATATCTATGTCTGTTCTCTACTTCATACAATCATTTGATTGCAAAATGTGAATATTCATTCAACTGAGGTGGTAGGAATACTTCAAGCATTTAATATTGCAATAATCTAAATTTTACTCTATTTTAATTTGAAAAATATGACTTGGGTATCAGCGGTTTGAAGAAAGTTTCTATAGAGGTGTTTTAATGTAGTCTTGCTTGTATTTACTTCTCATAGAAAAAGTAGAAAGCAGAGGAGAATGATGAAAATCATTAAAACATTTAATGATTATTTTATTAGCTATCACTAAGTACTATAGTAAGATGCTGTTGTTAATTGGGTGAGCTGCATCTACAATATACAGACGTGAAATTTAAGTTACAGATGAGTTCAACATCTCTCAATATTACATTTTATTGACATTTCTTCAATAACTATCACTAATAGGTCTTTCATTGTCTTTGTCTCTGCCTTTTCTTTTCAAATTACAATCTTGTATATGCCCCAATAAGACCTTTCTCTTTAATATTGTGTTCTGTGGCAATTTCTTGGTTGTTGTGTCTCCACAGACCAAAGCTAATTCTTTTCATTGTACTCTAGAGTTAAACTAAATGTAGTTCCATTTTTTTTTCTCAGACTGTGCCCAAAGGAAAAGGAAAAATGATAAGAAATTTTCAAGATAATGAGTTAATCAATAATATGTAATTTGATACAATATTTTGACCCAAAACTTATAATTTAATAATCTTAAATTGAAGAAACTTATCTGGCTACTTTCCTTTCCTGTTTACCAGCCCTTATACAGTAAGCAGAATTATGAAACAGATTTATCAAATCCTGAGAATGCTAACTCTTTCCAAGGGAACTAACCTATCCAAACACAATTCTTTAGAGCATGTTCTCTTAAACATTTGGGTCACAATTATATTTTGGTCTTCCAGACTCCACATTTACTCAGGCAACAGTGAACATTAAAGAAGTAATTGTGAGAATCATGTAATTCATGGACTGGGGAAAAAATAAAGGCCACAGTATCCCACAGCTATTCAGACACATCTATACAAAGCCAGTTCTTGTCCTCAAGAGCCCAGCTGATATATGGGAGCCATAGAAAGAGCCATGTAAAATTTTAAAATGTAATCATTGTTATATTATGGGACTATACAATACTTCATGAGAAACCCCAAGAGGGAGGGAGATATTCATAATAAGAAGGTCAAGGTAGACTTTATCAGAGCTCCTTAAGGCTGGGGAAGTGTATCTATTTGATTCTAGTGTTTAGTAACAGTTCATGTCCAATGTTAGGAGTTCAGTGCAACTGAGTAATTGAATATAATAATGAATGAATTGATTGATTAATGAAGAAGTGACATTAGAGTTGGGTCTTGAAGTATCTTTATGAAGTCAGCAATAAAGGGGTTCAGATGAAGAAGGAAACTTAATTTAGACCAGTGGTTAAAAAAAAAAAAAATGGTATTGAACAGCTGCACTCAAGAGAGAGCCTCCAAAATTTTACTCTGGGACACTGAATTTGAAGTGCTTACAGCAAGCCAAGTAAAGAGATTACATAGAAAATGGTAATTGATATTAACACTATCAAGAGTTTAAAGCTACTTATATATATATTTTTGTAGTTGAAACTATGGGAAAGAATGAGTGAACATTGAAAGAAGTGAAAGAGACAGGATGGGTAATGAGGAAACATTAAAAGCAAAATTATCTCTACAGACAACCCAAGATTTCCAGTTACGACACAATACCTCTCAAGATGTTAATGAGGGAAACAAAACTGAGGATTTGGCGACTTGATGGGGGGACAAGTTTGAACTAATGTTTATTTGAACAACTTTTTTGGCTGAGAAGTGGGAGCCAGTGAAGAAAACGAAGTTGCAGACAGAAGAATAAGAAAATTTGACAGATCAAGAAACTAGAGAGTGGAGAAAGCGTGATAGTAATGAACACAGCTAAAGGCCTACACCTCCAAAGAATAGTTTCTTTATTTCTAAAGCAGGAGAAAAGAATTTGAGACCCTTTATTGAGAGTGAGATGCAAGGAAATTGGAAAATGTTTCTCTTAGGTTCTTTCATTTTCATGATGTAATAACAAGTTACATCGTTGCTCAAGGCAGAGGGTTGCTGTTGATCAGAGAGCTTAAGAGAATGGTAAAAGTTTGGAATAACATCTGTACTAAATGTATGTTGGTGACAGATAGAAAAAAGCCAGAGGATTACTGTCAAACAACTTTAAAGACACAAATGAATCTGGAGAATCTTAGATTTGTAACAGAGTCAGCCAGCACCTTTCAGCAATTTCTCTAGCAGTGCTTGGTAATGGGAAAAAGAAGAAATGGACATTGATTTGTCCCAGGACGAGAGGCCAGCTGAGGGCACATGGGAGTGAGACAGTGTCTGCGACCGATGCAGACGCGAGTGCATCCGGAGAACGGTGCTGCGGAATGACAGGCGCGAAGCCAGGGACCGAGGCCTTTAAAGGGGCCCAGCAGGAAGTTTCGTAACCGAAAGAGAGGGTAAGCGCTCTGTAGAGAAAGTTGCGGTTAGAAAGCAAGGATTTTTCAAATTTGAAATTAGAGAAGAGATGAAGATAAAATCCTGGAAATTAGCATAGTTCCAAAGTGAGAGGAGGCATAGGTGTGGGCATTTTGATTTTTAGATTAATCCTATCAAATTTCTTAGTCTTTGCCTTGAATATTTTTTTTATGTCATGGAAATTAGGGTGGAAAATGACAACAGCAACAAAACATTTTTAGGCAGTATTGTGTCCAGGCAATGACTCACTAGAAGAGATCGTCATCATCGTCATTGTCATCATCATCAGTATTATTTTTTTACCTTCTTAAAAGCCTTCACTTGCAAATGAAAACCACAATGAGGTATCACTTCACACCTGTCAGAATGGCTGCCATCAAAAATTCAACGAACGATAAGTGCTGGCGAGGGTGTGGGGAAAAGGACACTGCTGGTGGGAATGCGGACTGGGGCAGCCACTATGGAAAGCAGAATGGAGTTTCCTCAAAAGATTAAAAATTGAGCTGCCATTTGACCCAGTGACCCCACCTCTAGGAATATAGCCTAAGAAACCTGAAACACTAATCAGAAAGAATATATGCACCCCTATGTTAATAGCAGGGCAATTCACAATAACGAAGATCTGGAAACAGCCCAAGTGCCCATCAGCAGATGAGTGGATAAAAAGCTGTGGCACATTTACACCATGGAATGCTATGCAGCTGTGAAGAAGAAGGATCCTTTAGCCTTTCAGACAGCATGGAGGGACCTGGAGAGTATTATGCTAAGTGAAATAAGCCAGTCAGAGAAAGACAAGTATCACATGATCTCACTTATATGTAGAACATAATAAACAAAATAAACTGATGAACAGAATAGATCCAGAGACATGGAAGCATGGAACAGACTGAGGGATCTCAGAGGGAAGGTGGGGAGGGAGGAGTAGGTGGGGAGAGATTAATCGTGGAACTTATATGTTTATAAGCATAACCCAAGGACACAGACATTGGTATGGGGAAGACCTGGGGGCGGGGTGGATGTGGGGTGGAGGGGATCAATGGGGGGGAAAAGGGACATCTGTAATACTTTCAACAACAAAGATAAATTAAAAAAAAAAAAAAAAGATAAAACACCCCAGTGGGGAAAATGAAAGAAAGAGAAGAAAGAAAAAGAAAGAGAAAGAAAGAAAGAAAGAAAGAAAGAAAGAAAGAAAGAAAGAAAGAAAGAAAGAAAGAAAGAAAGAAAGAAAGAAAGAAAGAAAGAAAAGCTTTCACTGAATGCTAATGCAATTTCTGTTATGTTGACAGGCACTATTATTTCTACTTTACATATGAAAAAAAATGAAGTAAGATTACTGGATCTAGAACTCATGCGTCAAAGACAGAACTTGAATTCCAAACTTCTGGGTAAAAGCATAATGTTCTTTATGTCATTTATATTTACACCATCCTTTTAAGCTGCAGTGTTGTTTCTTTCATGAAACTCATGACTGAAGAAGTCAGTGGGCACAAATCAGCCATTCACAGAGAATGTAGAGGTAATCTATATATAATGCTGAATTTTTATAGAGTACATGAAATTCATCACAGTTACGGAGTGCCCCTGTGTTCAGACAAAATATGTGGTCCGAACACTGAGGAAATGAGTTTGTTAATCCCTACAGAAAAGATATTAGATACTTTTTGGGGAACCTTCTTTATCTCAGGTTAGCCCAGGGTGAGTTCATTTTACTTGCCTGCAAAAAAGATGATGGGAAGGGAGCAACTTAGAGTAAGAAGCTGCTGAGCAGTACAGTCACAGGGGAGCAGGTTATTGTGACAAAAGGTTTATTTTGTATAATGCAACAGACAGAAGACATAAACTCTTAACTATGCTTCTCTCATTAAAGCAAACAAAGTACACTTGATTTTTAAGCTAGTACCAGTGCCAAGCTCTTTACAAAGCTGGGTTTTCAAAAATGGGCAATGCTGTCTCAGTCACAAAAAGTCCTAAGAGGCTTACGACGCCCCCTGTCCTTTTAAATGACAGTAATAACGTAAGAGCCCATCTTCATCTATGCACATCTCAGGGACACTCAATGTATCAAGAATCATTTTCTTCCTAAAACCGTGTTTGCTTGCTATTCACAGGGAATTTTTCTTTAATTTTACCCCCGAGTTCATCTGCAGACTCAGTTGCTACAATGATGTTAAATATTTGGAAGGACAGCTTTCATTTTCTAGAGGCAGACATGGGCTGTGACTTCAGTTTCCAAATGTGACAGACAGTAGATGCAGAGTCTAGGGATCTCTAGGAGCAAAGGCATAAGGAATTTTGCCTCCTGGAGGACACTTAATGGTTTGAGGCCCCTGGTAGTATGGAGCATATGCTGATCATAAAACTGACACACATGTAAACTGCACCTGAGATTGTTTGAAGGCGATTATTAGTAATTCTGGGGTAGCATTTATCCACAGGAAGGGTGAGAATACTTCCAAGTTACATGAAATTATAGTAACGAGTGAGGAAAGAACACTTTGGTCAACACCCTCCCGGTTTCAACCCTCTTTTCTTCTACCTCTCTTCACATCAACGGCCTTGAAGGCAAATTTGTTAAGGCTGTAGTATGTAATCATGCTTTTTATTTATTTTCTGTATACCTCCTAAGAAGACAGTTGCCCTTGATATCATGGTGATATTTCAGCAATTCTTTATAGCCTCTTCCCAGAGCCCTATTATTAAGCATTTTAACCTCATTAATAATTGATGTCCATGTTTAAGTCGCTGGTTAGAAAATACCTCTAAGATTTTAATTTTATTAGCTTTTGAGTAAATGTTCCCCAAATCTCCTCTGCATTTTGTTAAAAATGAATGTTATATATCTATTGATAAAACCTACAGAGTTAAGTGCCTAATAAAATACTGCATGACTAAAATGACAATATTTTAGCTTTATGCTGAAGTGTGAGAGCTTGTCTGCGAAGGTATGAATCACTGGTTTTTCATTTCTTTAATTCTGTTAATTGGTACTTGAGGCAATAAACCATAACTCTGGCTTCAGATAAGCTTTAATGAGAGCTTGACCTTTGCCTGGATACTTCTGTGACAGTGAAAAGGTTCATGATAACTCTTTGAAGTTCAAATTTATGAGATAAATGTTCTTAGCATTTCCTTATCTTAGCTTAAGCTGATTATTGGAGCTATTCTGGGGATTTATAATTGAGATTTGGAAGAAAATTATATTCTATTATATCCAGTTCAGTGGAAGTTTACACAGCATTAGTATAACTTCTTTAGTTCATTATTTTGCACCTGGAAAGGTATTGAGATTTAGAAGTCAACAAAAGTTATGCAACTGTCCTAAAAATATATTATGAAAATGGTGACAGGACCACAGATATTTTCTTTGAATCATTATAAAATCTTGTTTGGAAGGGACCAGCTCTCATTCATTTTTTATACAGTGAAATTAGTGTTCAAACTAAATTTTGTTATTGAATCATCAAATTTAAGAGTTACAGAAGTATTTCATAGTTCCAGTTTTATTTTAATTTTTTATTTTTTTATTTTATTTTATTTATTTTGTTCATAGTTCCAGTATTTTCAAGGAGGTGCAACGGAAAAAGTAAAATATAGAAGATTTGGAGTGTTTGGATATACAGTTATACAGAAATACTTTAAATTTGAAAGGGTTCAGATAATTTAAAAAATATATATATTGCTTTTTAGAGAAGAGAAGAAGAAGAAGAAGAAGAAGAAGAAGAAGAAGAAGAAGAAGAAGAAGAAGAAGAAGAAGAAAGAGAGAGAGAGAGAGTGAGAGAGGCTTGTTATTCTACTTATTTATGCATTCATTGATTGATTCTTGTATGTGACCTGATTGGGGATCTAACGCACAACCTTGGCATATCAGGATGATGCTCTAACCAACTGAGCTACCTGTCTAGGGCTTAGTCTTTTTTTTTTTTTTTTTAATGGTCTAAATTAGAACTAGACTGTGACATCATATTGAGAAAGGGTGCATTTAAGTTGACAGAGAAGAGGTAGAGAATGTATATATGGACAAGCCTGGACCCACACAGCCCGATGAGATCCCTCAGTTAATACACTAAGTCAGTATCATTTTAGAGCCCTTATCTTGTTTATATACTTCACAGCGACGGAGAGTTTTAACTATCAGCAGCTCCTGCAATGATCCCTTACCTTGACAAATGACATGGCTTTCTCCTGGTTCTCATTCTACTGTGCCGCTGCTTATAACCAGGTTCTGCAAGGTGCTCAGTATTTGCTGAATGAATAAATGAATCTCCCATGAGATCGCTTCTCATTTCTTTCCACATTTCAAGCTCACACACTGTGTACTAATTAATCACTAATAAAGAACAGGCAAAGCTACATGACTCATTGGTCACCTAGTTCATGAAAAGACCAGGCTCATGCATTTGCTTCATGTCCTTCTTGAATTAAAACTAAAATTAAAATAAATCATATGTTAAGTAAGTAAGTAAACCCTTGGAAGAAGAAGAGAGGAAAATGCCAAAAGAGTAAAAGATGCCTGCAGTTTTCTGGAAGATAGCAAGTGTCAAGGTCTGGGTCGAAGATGAGCTAGGGACAGGAATAGTGGCATCTACTTAGGAAGCTACAAGAAAAGTCAAGAACAATTTGCCCAGTAGAACTTCAAGAGGCCCCATCGTAGAACCATTGATTCAGTAGGCCGAGAGCATGGAGCAGATCTATCTATATATGACACCCTGAGAAGCAAGTAATGCCATACTCCCCACTCTGCTCACACTGATGCACACACACACACACACTCATGCATACACAACATGCACATGCAAATACAAAATACAAATACAAAAAGCTGGATTTCGCAGCCTGACAGAATGCCATGCCTGTTCACTCTAAAGTGAAGTTTATTAATAACTAAATCCCACCCTACCCAATATACAGATCCTTGTGAGAATCTCCCCGTATGGAAGAAATCCAGGTAGGAAAAGACTTACATACACAACTGCATAGGAAATCCAAAATAAATGTTCAGGTCTTTGGTTGTAAATATGAACAAACAATGAAGGGTCAGGAAAATGAGCAGCCCTCAAAAAAATAAGCAGAAAAACCAAATATTTGGCTCTGGATGAAACAGACAATTTGGGAAACTGAAAAAAAGTTAGTGTAATTAATATATGCTAAGATATTTGACAAATTATAAAAATAAAAGAACAAGATACAATGAAAATTAGACAAAAGACAAGAAAGAAAATTAAACATGAAGCAGTGTGAAATAAAAAGCAGAGAACAAAATATAATTGCTAGTAATAGACAAACAGTTCTCTTGGTAGTTTCAAGGGTAACCTCCAGATCAAAATGGTTGATGTTTGAATATGTTATTTTAATTACTGGTTGTGTGGTATTGAACAAGGAACCAAAAGCTTCAGTTTCCCTCTCTGTAAGAATGCATACTATTTAATTTAAATATTTTTTTTGGTTAAAAGACACAATAAAGAATGTGAAAAACAAACCCAAACTGAGAAAAGACACTGGATGTATACAATTAGGATAAAATTAGTATTAAGTATGCTTTAAATGTTTTTACAAATCAGTGTGTAAAGCAACACTATTAGAAATCACATTGAAAATCAAAATAGCTCTTCCAAGAAGGTGAAAAGATGAAATGATATTCAACTTCTCATTAATCAAGAGAGTAAAAATTAAAATGAGATAATTTTATGTGATCTATATTGTATGTGGTTTTTTTTTTAAAAAAAGGCTTATAATACCAAGTGTCTCCAGAATGTGGAATGGTATGAATTGTTTTATGGTAGCAGCTGAAATTAGATTTGATTCAATCATATTTTGAAAATAAATGTTTTAATCTTATAAAAAGGAAAAGTCCATATTTTAAAAGTGTGCATTTTTGTGACCAGGTACATAACCTGGTGCTTTAGTTTTAAACTGTCACTCTCAATTTCAAAAATTTTACAGTATTTTTAAAAATAACTAGAACAAAATAGTTTATAAAATGATAGATATAATTATAATACATGGAATAAAATATAATAGAAAACATTAGAGTGCCTTTTAAGTAGTAAGGGTAAAGATTATTTGTGTAAACTTGTTTTGGTTTTACTTGTATGGTTTCCCATGTATGTAATGTGTGCTAAAATGTAAACTATACATTATATCATAGACTGTGGTCTAAAAGGTTTGGAAATCACTGTTTAGGGAAACCATTACACATGTAAACAAAAAGCATGGGCAGGAATGTTCATGGAGACTTACTTTTATAAAGCCAAAGAGTTGCTAATGATGTAGACGACTCAGTTATGTGTGTGTGGGAAAATAATAAATAGCTAATAAAGCAATTATTTGATTAGATTACCTATATTCAAACAAAGTCTCCAGCAGGAATTGGGCTTACACAATCCTAAAAAGCTATTTCCATTTACTTGTTCACAATTTTGAAAATTTGGATAGATTTTGTATCTTCTATTGGCCTGGCCTTGAATTTTGCCAATCTAGTAAGAATTTAGCAATGTTTATGGTAAGTAATAACTATTAGAATTCAGTTAGAAGGTCAACTTTTAAAACCAGTGGGTTCCAGGCTCCATCCCAGGACCCAGGAGACAACCAGACTCTCTCACTCTCTTTCTGTCTCTCTCTCCCTTCCACTCTCTCTGAAGAGCAATGGAAAAAATATCCTCTGCTGAGGATTAAAAAAACAAAACAAAAGTAGTTTCCAAACTTTTTGGTCACATACCTATCAGTTAAAAATTTTTTGAGCTGGTATCCTTACTATAGCCATATTTATTAATAAATTATATAACTTTGATATATCACCTTACTATTAAATATAAAGCTTAATTTTGTTCAAAATTTAGATTTCTTTAAAAAAGCAGTTCTAATATTTTTATTTCCCCCTGTGTCATTCCTGGAAAGTGTGGCCCCCACTTTAGGTTCTGACCTAAATTATCTCCTAATCCCACAAAGATAGTTTGTGTTTCTTTGCCAACAGCTGTGTTTTTGCTGTAATTAGCGTGGTTTCTCAAGGGGCAGATCAATCACCAAAGTGAACCCTACGTGCCACCATTCCTTCAAGGTAAGGACCTAGGAAGAGGCTCAGCCCAATTAGCTCTCATGCACTATAAACGCCAGCAAGCTCACTCTGATATCCACTTCTTTTTAACATATGTCTTTATTGATTTCAGAGAGAGCAAGGGAGAGGGAGAGAGAGATAGAAACATCCATGATGAGAGAGTCATTGATCGAGCCCACAACCTGGGCATGTGCCCTGACCAGAAATCGAACTCGGATCTGCTGGATCCTAGGTCAATGCTCAACCCCTGAGCCATGCCCTGCCAGGCTCCACTTATTTCTTTCCTTTGTGTGTGTGTGTGTGTGTTTTAATTTATCTTTATTGTTGAAAGTGTTACAGGTGTCCCATTTTTCCCCCAATTGACCCCCTCCACTGCGCTCCCACCCCCTCCCCAGGCCTTCACCCTGTTATTCACTGTGTCCATGGGTTATGTATATATGCAAATAACTTCTTTGGTTAATCTCTTCCCACCCTTCACCCCCCCTTCCCTCTTCCCTCTGAAATATGATCATCTGTTACATGAGTCAATGTCTCTGGATCTATTTAGTTCATCAGATATCTTTTGTTCATTAGCTTCTTCTTAAAGAAGACCCTTCAATTTTTCCTTTAGTGCTGGTGTGGTGATGAACAACTCCTTTAGCTTTTCCTTGTCTGAGAAGCTCTTTATCTGACCTTCAATTCTAAATGATAGCTTTGCTGGGTAGAGCAATTTTGGTTGCAGTTCCATGTTTTTCATCACTTTGAATATTTATCACTCCCTTCTGGCCTGCAAGGTTTCTGTTGAAAAATCAGCTGACAGTCGTAGGGGTGCTCCCTTGTAGGTAATTAATTGCTTTTCTCTTGCTGCTTTTAAGATTCTCTCTTTGTCTTTAACCTTTGGCATTTTAATTATGATGTGTCTTGCTGTGGGCCTCTTTGGGTTCCTCTTGTTTGGGACCCTCTGTGCTTCCTGGACTTGTAAGTCTATTTCTTTCCCCAGGTAGGGGAAATATTCTGTTATTATTTTTTCAAATAGGTTTTCAATTTCTTGGTCTCTCTTCCCTTTCTGGCACCCCAATAATACGAATGTTGGGCCTCTTGAAGTTGTCCCGGAGGCTCCTTATACTATCTTCATATTTCTGGATTCTTTTTTCTTTTTGCTCTTCTGGTTGGGTGTTTTTTTGTTTCCTCATGTTCCAAATTGCTGATTTGATTCTCAGTGTCCTCAACTCTACTGTTGATTCCCTGTAAATTATTCTTCATTTCAAATTGGTATTTTATTATGTTACCAATTTTCTCAGTTATTTCCCTAATAATATGCTTAAACATCCTTATAAACAAAATTCTGAACTCTGTATCTGTTAGCTTGCTTGGATCTATTTCATTTAGTTTTTTATCTAGAGATTTCTTCTGTTCTTTCCTTTGCAACATGTTTCTTTGCCTCTGCATTTTGGCTGCTTCCAGGTGTTTGTTTCTATGTCTTAGGTAGAGCTGCTATGTCTCCTGGAATTTGTAGAGTGGCTTTGAGTAGTAGGTGTCCTGTAGGGCCCAGTGGCTCAGCCTCCCCAGTCCCCTGAGCTGGGCCTTCCAGGTGCTCCCCTGTGTGGGCTGTGTGCACTGTCCTATTGTAGCTGAGCCTTGGTTGCTGTTAGCATCCCTGGGAGGAACTGACCCCCAGGCCAGTCGGCTGTGAGGACCAGCTGCAACTACAGCCAAAGAGCTGCTGTGCTGGAGCCACCCCTATGGGGCAGGATTTACTTCAGTGGGGCTTTGGTGTTCACCAAGTGCGCCCCTTGAGTGTGTCACTCGTGGATGTGGTAGGGTTGTAATCCAGCGGGGTAGAGTCTGACCACCGGGTGCACTGTCTCAGGGGCCTCCCGGGAGGTGCACAGTCAGCTTGTGCCAGTGCCTTGCCCAGGGCCACCCAGCATGAGCTACACAGCAAACCGTAGTTGGCTGCTACTTGTGCCGGGCTTGGAGGTGCCCAGGAGAGGCCAAGCTATGAGCCAGTGCAGCTGCCGCTAGTGCCAGGCCTGGGGCCGCTTATCAAGCCGTATGGGGCAACTGCTGCTTGTTTGAGAGATTTTAGGAAAGTCCTAAGCATGAGGCTCCAGAGGCCCCTTGCACAGAAAAGCCCCTGGGAATGGCCTGGATGAGCTGCAGGTGGGGAGGGCGGGGCCTCCGGGAATCACGGGGCGGGGCCAAAGGTGAGAGTCAGGTGCTGGCGATTCAAATATGGCGCCTGCCTGCGGGCTGTGTGCGGGGAGGACTCGCCACAGGAGCCATGGCCTCCGCCAGCCCTTCTGCCTGGGAGGAAGCCGCCCTCCGCCTCTCGCCCGGATCTCAGGCAGGTTAGTTCCCCCCGAGTGTCCCGGGTCCTTTCAGGCTGCTGCCCGGCGCTGGGCTCAGAGGGAGCGTCCGAGTGAGTCCGTGCCGGGCCCTTTAGAGGAGCTGCTGTGGCTCCCGCAGCCTCCGCGACCCTCAGGGACAGTCCCCGCTGGTTTCACAGACCGAGTTGTGGGGACATCTCTTCCCGGCCCTGGAGCCCTGGGCTGAGGGCCTGCTGTGGGGCTGGGAGCCCTCTCTACTCCGGGAAATCCCCACCGCCGAGATTCCCTCCTGGGTTTACCCCGCCGCACCGGGTGTGGGCCCGCGGCCGCGTCTCCGTGATTCAGCCCCGACCGGCCCGCGTCTCCGCCCCTCCTCCCGGTCTCGATGCTCCTTCAGTCCCCTGGTTGTGGGGCTTCTGTGCAGCCAGATCTCAGGAGGCTCTGAGTGACGGTGGGTCTGTGTTTTAGTTGTGAGTTTGATGTGGTTGCGGAGGCGGCGGGTGCTGCTGTTACCTGCGCCGCCGTCTTGTTTCTCCAATCCACTTATTTCTTCATAGAGTTGCCAACCTCGCCCCCTTTCAAAGACTTGTCTTATGGTTGCGAGGTCATCACTGGGAAAGTGGGAACCAGGAACCCAGCCTGGAGGAATAACAAATAGCAGTGTGTTTTTTTCTTGACTGCTGCTTCTCTACAGTTCCCATGTTGAAAGCAGAAGTGAAGGCAGTGATAGCAGAGCTAGAATCAAAGATAAAGGGGTGAAGGAAGAGGTGTGGGGGAGGCGTTTGAGCTGCCTTCCCTTCTGCTGAAACCCAGCCTCATCCTCCGTGAAGAGTTACGAAGCGATGGCAACGGCGCACTTACTGCTGTTCTTTATGAAAATATTTTATTTCTGTCTAGATGAAGAATTGCCTGAAGCTGGATACTTACAACAATAACAAAACCAAATAAAAACTGCAGAGGTTCTTGTAATAGATTATTTAGTATTTTAAACAAGGCAGTAGTAGGCAATTATTGGTTTAGCCTATTAACACACAATTCTCTTCAACTAAAGAAAAAAATTAGAAATTAATTCCAGTAAAATGGGTTAAAGACAGAAAGGCATAGAGCAAGTAGTAAACAAAGACATTCTCTCATGAGGTGATGATTTTAAAAAAATGAAACAAAATGAATTTATTTCTTGCAAAACTATCAGAGAAGTTAGGTTTATAGATAAGACTAAGGAACATAAGGCTAAGAGGTCCGGTTCTGAGAATCCCCTAGAATGTTTTTGCCAAAAGGAGTTTAACCCTCTGCCATCTCTATAGCCCCTGGCTCTTCTACTGAGCAATATGAGTTTTCTCACCCTACCTGCAGTCAAGGGAACTACCCACAGGCACCGTCTCTAAGGTAAAGCAAGCCACCTCCCTCCAACTCCAGCCTCCATGCTTAGCAGGGTCTGTGGCATGATCCAGAACTTCTTTCTATGCCCTGCTAAAGAAAGAGGCATCTACTTGGAATTTCATTTTTATGTCTCCCTTACAAGACTTTCCAAAGGGCAAGATTTGTATAAAGATTTATTCACCTTTTAATTATGTAAATTATGTATTACGTAACTCACCTTCAATGCAGAAATAGCTACTGCCAATTTTAGCTCTAAATAAACTTTAATTTTCTCTTTTACATATATATCACAATTTTTTACCGTAGAAATTGCTATGATACAGCAGGAATAATTTAGCAATGGTATTAATTTGCATGTCCAATGCAAATGTGTATATTAGAGTTGTGCTTAGCAAAAACTATTACCTAACGCAGAAAAAGTTAGCTAATTTTTAAATTTTAAACTTTTATATTATCCTGTCTCAGAGAGGACTTAAGACACCAGATAGAGAGAGAGAGATGATGATAGATAGATAATTGATAGATAAATGATAGATAGATGATAGATAGATAGATGATAGATGATAAATTGATAGATAGATGATGATGATGATGAAGATAGATAGATGATAGATGATAGATGATAGATGATAGATAGATAGATAGATAGATACATAGATAGATAGATAGATAGATAGATAGATAGATAGATAGATAGATAGATGATAGATAGATGATAGATAGGTAGATGATAGATGATAGATATAGATAGATGATAGATAGATAGATAGATAGATAGATAGATAGATAGATAGATGATAGATAGATACATAGATACATAGATACATAGATAGATGATAGATAGATAGATAGATAGATAGATGATAGATAGGTAGATGATAGATGATAGATAGATATAGATAGATGATAGATAGATAGATAGATAGATAGATAGATAGATAGATGATAGATGATAGATAGATAGATGATAGATAGATGATAGATAGATATAGATAGATGATAGATAGATAGATAGATAGATAGATGATAGATGATAGATAGATAGATAGATAGATAGATAGATAGATAGATAGATAGATAGATGATAGATGATAGATAGATAGTGCTCACTTTAGCTATATTTACAGTGTGGAGCAAGAGGTGGATATTCATCTATACCTATATCCATATAGGTAGATATAGATACAGACATGACTATAGATATATAGATATGTACACTATCTAACATGCCAGCCAATAGCAGCATGTGACTTTTGAATACTTGAAATATGGCTCCTCTGAATTTAAATGTGCTGTGGGTGAAAAATAAACATCAGATTTCAAAGGCTTCATATAAAAAAAAGAATGTAAATTATCTCTTTAACAATTTTTATATTGATGACATGCTGAAAAGTTGATACTTCAGATACATTGGGTTAAATAAACATTACTATTAAATTTAATTTCACCTCTTTCCTTTTCCTTTTTTTTTTAATGTGGCTACTGGGAAATGTAAGATTACACATTGGTTATATTTCTACTGGTCAACACTATGTATAAAATGCAGTGAGATAAAATGAATCGAATTGAACACTACGTGTAGCATCGTTAAACATTTTTCTGGCAAATAAAGCTCAGAGGACCTTATCCCTGAGCACTTACCATTCAGTGTAGGTGGAATGGGACTAAAACAGCCCTGAGAAGAAGACTCCTAATTTTTGAAGATGTTCTGCTACTCAGCCAGAGGGACTAAAAATCCATTTGACCGGGGTGTGTGGCAAGATTGGGTGGTAGTGCTCAACATAACTGATGAATATTTCTCTAATGCATTTATTTGGGCAATAGTAGATCATTTAAATGGTGAAATAGATCAGTGTCTCTGTAGCATTTGCTTTAGTTAACAGTAGGAAAAAATGTTGCCATCCCACAGTTTTTGGACTGAACTGCAGAAATGAGAATTGATGAGGCTCATTTCCACTCTGAACTGCCCTGGGTCCTGCAGGAGTCAGAGGCCAATGGAAATATATAATTACTTGTGTTAAAGAGAAATGGCTTTGGGATCTTGCTTGGTTTCAGTGTGATTTAAAAGGGAAGATTTGTATATATTTAATTTGATGTAGGTGGCTTTTGCTAGGAGGTGGGAGCTGGCAGAGCCAATACTCTCTATGAAAAGGTACCTGCTATTATAAATGGAGACACACATTTAGATGATTCATTCAGAAAGTTAGAACACCGAGTTCTATGCCACCCTCTTACTCCACATGTAGCTGAGATGAGCACTATCATTTATTTTGTTCATGATTATGATGAAGACAGAAGTATCAGAGGAAAATCAAGAATTGCAAAGCATGTTGAAAAATTTAAAAGATGCAATAAAAGTTTTTTTAATGCATAAAGCATAAAAAGTATTTTTCCATTTTTACCTGTTCAGTATATCAGTATAATAAAGTTTATTCAAGTGTTTCAGGTAATATGTGATCTGATCTAAAGGAAGATAATGGATGGCCTTTACCTGTAGATTCTCTATCCTTTCTTAATTGAAATTTTAGTTATCCAAACCCTTCTTTTAAGTATTTTTAATTCATCGATGTAGTTAAATCTCACATATGCCTGTAAGGTAGGCATTATTATTATTCCCATTTTTACAGATAAAGTGAGGTACAAAGGGATTAAATTATTTGTCCAAAGTCACACAGCTAGTAATTATCAGAACCAGCATTTAAACCCAGGTGCCTTGCTCTGCAGACCAGTTTTAACAACTTCTCCTCTTCTTTTAAAAATCAAGAATTCCATAAACATATTTGTAAAATGGACAAAGTACTATTTCCTAGCTCAAGGGTTTTTGTAATATTGTGAAGACTAAAATAGATAATATACATAAGCCCTTAGTTCAATGTGTGCCATATCTATTGAATTTGTGTGTGTGTATGTATATGTACTATTTATGGAAATAAAGGCACATACACTTATCATAGTCTATAAAGTGATTTTATTCTAATATGACGTGATTTTTATATTTGAGGTTTATACATTATTTGGCCTATTTACAATGGCATTTATTTTTTTAATCTTAAAAATAACTTAAGGTTATATGTAAAATGAAAATGAATTGCTGAGAGTAGTAAGTATTTCAGGCACTTATAAGTGTCTTTTGAAAATTTACTGATTATTGTTAATTTTTATCAAACAATTTCTTTCAAAACATAAATTATATGAAAAGTGAGATTTAGAGCAGGAAAATAAAAATTTTTATTTTGTTTATTCAACTTCTTTAGTCATTTTTACTTAGAAAAGTATCCTGTTTTATAGTATAGTGCATATTGAATTTAGGATTATGGAATATAAATTAATCATTTTTTTCCTTTCTAATAAAATTGATATAAAAATTTTAATTTTGCACTCCTTTCTCAAAGTGTTACCCTACATGTGAAACTCTCATTTATGAATTTGATGCTTAGTAAGTGCCTAGATATTTGTTGAAAAAACAGAATATGCCTTTGTAAGGTTTGCGAGGTTTCTTCACATTTTTCCTATATGAATCTATTAAGTAATAATGCTCTATTCTACATTTAATATATATATATATATATATATATTTATGGATTTCAGAGAGATGAAAGGAGAGAGAGAGAGAGAAAGCGATAGAAATATCAATGATGCCCACAACCCAGGCATGGGCCCTGACCGGGAATCAAACCCCGATCACCTGGATCCTAGGTCAATGCTCAGCCACTGAGCCACTCCCTGCTGAGCACTATTCTACATTTTTACTTAGACTTCAAATTTAGTGCTTTTCTTGTTTCCATCTTGTAGCAGATATGTTACAAAACTGACTCAATTTAAGATAAGTTAACTAAAGCAATACTTTCCCTGGGTAAGATTCTACTTCGTTGCTTTCCTTCTGCAGGTGATGTATTATTAAAAATAACATATCCTGTTTCCTGTAATGAATACCCTAAAGAAAAATGTGGAAAGAAGAAAAAGACAGGAACAATATGTGTCAGTCATGAAGGAAACTGAAATCTAGCTTGTAGAGCAAAAATTAAATGACTAAAAATATCTAATCAACAGTGACATTCTTGAGTACCAGCTGTGCAACAGAGCAGGATTTGTCTTAGTCTGCAAGAGAGCTTATATAGCTCATCAGAGCCTAGTGAGTAAGGGGCAGGGCCAGGAGTCAGGAAATCGTTGGCAGTGCCAATTTTGACACTCAACGCAAGAGTAAGTCCCAAAATATTCACCTGTTTCAAGGGGATGTTGATCACTGTTCCTACATCATTTATGAAGGAATACAAGCTAAAAAGTTTAGGGAAATACTAGTTCTGAAAGCTGAATGCCTCCAATGTATCACAGATATTTCCTTCAGTACCCAGTTTTGTGACCCTATATAAGTTACTTAAGTTCCCTATAGCCCAGTATCTCCATTGATAAGATGGGGATTATAATAGTATCTATTTCTTAGGGTTGTGTGCAGATTCAATAAAGAAATGTATGCAAAGAACGTAGCACTATAGCCTCAACACCCTTTAGCTATTAATATTATTATCTATAAATTATGATAAATGAACCTAGGTCCTTCATTACTAAGTTGAAATTAACATTATTTTCTCATGTGACCACTTTCTAATTGTAATGTGAGGACATTACAGGGAAGGCTGGCAAATGTCTATGTGTTTTTATGTTCATTATATATTTCCTCATGGTTTCCTTTAGATTATTTTAATTAAATTATTGAGCTGGATGCTGAGTTTATTATTCATTTTCTCTTAATTCTAACATGCAAAACATAAATCTCTTTGGCCCTGTTTGATATTTGTTGATAATTTATAATTTTTGTTTCAATTTATTAATACAATCTTTAATTTAATCTCTAATGCATTATTTTTTTTTTTTGGTAATTTAGTGTTTTCTTAAGACTGTTTCTATATTTTATGAGTGACCCAAAAGTCCCTATGCCTCTGATTGCATTTACTGTTAATTATTTGTTCAGTCACAGCTCTTCATGACTTCTTTTAAAGTCATGTAAGTGCTAATCTGAAAAATATGCCTGGAAGAATTTAAGGAAGAAACTAAATTTTTGCAGGAATGTACAAGTCATATTTAACAACACTAATATAAATTTTGTCACTGTTCAGTGGCTGTTTGGAGGATTTTGTTTAAATTTGTGTTATAAACAGAGAATAATATGATAAATTTCTGCTTTTAGAATTTATTGACTTTTTTTTCATTTAAAAGTGGTCTATGGACCCCAGACAAGAAAGTGTGTTTCTTGCAGGATGCAAGAATTAATAAGTTGAATTTTAGTGTATCACCAAAGATGTAATTAGTTCCCTCCAGAAACTTAACAGGCAGTCACAGTTACTTAGCAAGAATTGCTTTCATCTTTTGTATAAAGCATTGTTTCATGTTAACTGGAAAATGAGATTTAGAAACAAAAAGAAGCAGGGGGGGAAAAACCTATATAGAAGAAAAGGGGGACAATTTTCATATAGTTTTAGCATAAAGGTTGAAGTGTCCTATATTTTCTTTGCTTGATCATGACTAGTAGACAGAGGAGACAAAGATGTGTTATGCACAGAAGATTTTCAATCCCTAATGGCCACATGTACTGTGGCAGATCTGAATTTCATCTCATTTTATCAGAATAGAGTCTCTTATCCAGCTCTGTAGACAGGCAGAGCAATAGCTCACTCCAATCCATCTTTTTTCATCTTCTTTTAAATACTGTGCTGATAAGGACTTTCTCTTCAACCAAACTTTTGTCAGACTCCCCTGAGCCCTCCTTTTAACTAGGCCTAGACCTTGGCCCTCCACATCCATTCTTGTTTTTGCTAGGTCTGTAAAGCCCAGTTTCAGCAAAATTCTTACTAAGTCAATTTAGAGAGAATGCCCCCCACCACTGATATCTGATCACCCTTGATATTTGATCAAGTTCCTCATGCCCCCACCTTTGATATAGAAATCCTTGGCCTCTTACTGAGAATCCTGATTGGTCACTTTAATAAAAATCTTCCTACTTTTAATGTCTCCTCTTAGTAATGTTCCCTTGACTGACCTCTCACTCTGCTCGTTGGCTATGAATCTCCACTTGTGCTTATTATATTTGAAGTTGAGCCTGATTTCTCTCCCCTATTGCAAATACTTTTTATTGCAATAGTCTTGAATAAAGCCATCATCCTGTTTTAACAGGTGCTAGAATACTACTTTCTTTAACAGAGCCTAATCGTTAACATGACTATAAAAAGAGTCTAAAAATAGACTTCCTAAACTAGGTCCTTAAAAATAAAAGAAAGCAAACTAAGTAATTTTCTCTAGGAGATGTAAGGACTAAGCCATATGTAGGTAACTCAGAGTCACTTCCTGTTCAATGGTACGCAGTCCCCTATCCTGTGAACTGCCACACCTGGACCCTTTGCTAATGCAGCCTATTGTACCATGAATGTGTATGAAGATGCATATATGTGGAGTTCTGATCATGTGGATTCTTGATGAAAACAGCAAATGACTCTTCCAATTCCAAGCAAGAAGCCTAACTTAAATAAAAACCACTGAGTTGTGAATGTGGGAAGAATCAGACACTCCTTTCCTATCCATTCATTGGAGGGGTTCATTTGTGCAGACTCCGTCCCCTGCGTGTGGCCATAGGTGTAGCCCATGACCCAGAACTCAATTTATTCTATTATTGTGCCTGTTCGTGAGGAAGTGAAGTTCAGATTTCATAGCACGCTACATAAAACCTTCCTTACTCTATCCCTGCTTGACTTAACCTTATCTCCTCATATTTTGGTGCTTATATCCTGTGCTTTAAGCTTCATTGTCATGCTCCAAATCTAGGGAGTCTCACATGCTCACTCTTGCCTGTACGCCTTTCTCATTTCTTGGAATCTCTTTCATGCACCTTGTCCACATCGCTGTCTCCGTTTCCTTAATTTGTCTGGTGTGCAATCCTTTCACTAAGGCTGAACTTAATGTTACCTCTTCTATGATGTTTTTCTTTTCTCCTCAGAAAGTCTGAATTGCTTCTAAAAGAAAATAAGTTTTTCCAGAACATCTGGTGATGTTTGTGTATCATCACCAGAGGGCTGGGGTGGGGAAAAGTATTTTAAAAATAAAGGGAAGGAAGAGGTACGAATTTCCAGTGTTTTGTTTTTTAAAATATATCTTTATTGATTTCAGAGAGATGAAATGAGAGGGAGAGAGATAGAAACACCAATGATGAGTGTCATTGATCGGCTGCCTCCTGCACGCCCCTGACTGCGGATCGAGCCCCCAACCCAGGCATGTGCCCTGACCGGGAATCGAACCCTGATAGCCTGGATCTTAGGTCGACGCTCAACTGCTGAGCCATGCCCAGCCAGGCCAGATTTCCAGTGTTGAAATAAATAAATTATAAAAATAATAAGCCAGGGAAGTGTAATGTACAGCACAGGCAATATAGTTAATAATGTCATAATAACCTTGTACAGTGTTCAGTGGTTACTAGATTTATTGTGATCACTTTGTTAGGTACATATATGTTGAATAACTATGTTGTACACCTGAAACTAATATAGTATTGTTTATATGTCTTAAGAAAAGACTAAGTCAGTTCATTGAAGAATTTATCTTTCACTAAGTTCTTGGTTTAATAATTAATGAGGTCCTACCATGTTTAAAGTTTTCCCTCAAATAAACATTGTTTGCTGAATAAATAAATGAATGAAAGAATGTAAGAAATAATAGATGAAAGTGTGTGTAGCAAAAGGCTCAATTTTCCTTAAGTCCTTTTGAATTGTCTTTTATTCTTTTTTAAAGTTTACAGAGCTCTGTCTTTCAAACAAAGCACTTTTGCATTTCTGAGGACAATATTAAATTAAATTAAGGGTTTATTAGTGAAAGAGTTCAGAACCAATGTCCCCAAAGTGCCACGTTGACATGTGGGCCATTTTGAACTAAAGGCAATCAAGACCCAGCAGACTCAAGAAAAAAAATTACTTGTCCCTTAATTTCCTAAAAGGATTTAGGTGGTGGGCCTGCCCAGAAAGAGGGCTATTCCCAGATATAACTTTTTATCTGAATGGGCTATCTGTATAGCAGGACAAACAATTAATTATGAAACGTCTGCTCTTATTGTCCTGTGAATACTCTCCTCCCCTTTGAAGCACCTTATTTCATTCTTTAGCTGGGAATAGCCTATAAGTCTCAACTGCCTGACTTGTCTTTAAGTCATATATTCTTATGGGGCCCTCAATATCTACCTCATTAAATTTTTCTCCTCTTAATCTGTTTTATGTCAATTTATTTATTAGATCAGCCAAAGAACCTAGAAGCGTAAAGGAAAACATTTTCCACCCCTACAGTAGCATCACAATTTGGTACATTTTCAAGTTATTGATAGGCAGAGATTTTGAGGTTTGTTTTTGAAGTAAAACCTAACTGGAATGTGGGTGCAACCGTCCCACCACCTTCACATTTTTTAGAAGTGCTCTTAAACCCAACTTAAGGAGGGGGTGCTCTGAAGCTGTCTTTGCTTTTCATTAAGTCACCCAGTAAATCCTTGACCTCTGCTTCTGAAGTTTACCTCCAATAAAACCCAATCATTTGGCTAAACTCATAGTGCAGAAAATATGAGCTTGAGGTTACAAAATAACAGTAACAGTAATGAAAGAATTTGCAACCCCTAATTTGCATATGGAAATTTTTATCTGCAGCTCCGTGAATGGCTATGCTGTAACCACTCAGGCAGCAGCTGCTGAAAATCAATGGTGAGAGCAGCAGGCTTCTTTTCTCCTTTCTTTCTGGCTTCCCCCCCCAAAGATTCCTTTTTCTCAGAGTTCTTTATTTCTATGTATGTTTCTCTGCTTATTTTTAAAAAAAAATTGTCATAATCATTCTGTTATAATTAGCTAGCTTATTAATATTAATAATAATAAGGGAACTAAAGGAAGATCAGACATTAAAAGCATGGTCATCTGGGCAGCTTCACCAGAAAGCTAGAACTTTATACTCCCCAGGGAGCCACTGGTCCATTCCTTAGGGATCACTGGGAGAAGAGGCTGAACAGAGGGGGAGATGGGTGCCTGCACAGGGAATTCAGGGTGGCATAGGGAAGGTGCTTGCCTGTCAGGCTAGCGTGGGGAACAGTGGATTGGCTAGACCTCATCAGAACATGTGAAATCTTGGAAAGTTAAAGTCCCCAGACAAAGAGCTCCCTCTCCCCTCGTTCCCTGTTGCTCTCTGGCCCCTGCACTCACACGCTCTCTCCGCAGCCATGTGGCCGTAAGCAGCTGCATGGCTCAAGACCATGCAGGCCCCACGTGCATGGACTGCAGCTGAGAACACGAGCTAAGCCCTGCAGACAGGGCCGATTGTCAGTCCTCAACAGTCCAGCCTTACCTCTTTGTTTACGCTGAGTTTCCATTCTGATTGTCTGGGCTTGTGAGTAGCTGACGTGTATGCCTTTTACTAGTCTTCACATAGAGATTCCAGAATCATTTGTGTGTAAGTGGTTAAGAGGCCATGGAAGTATATGATTACCCACCAAAGTTAAAAGGGAGGGTGGCTGTGAGCAGAACCGTTAGAAAAATAATATTTAAGGAATGGATGTGGGGGCGAGGAGCTCCAAAGTACCTGGGGAGGGAGTATGCACCAAGGTAAGAGAAAACCCTGGCGAGACAGTGTTCACGAAGCCAAGGAGAAAGTGTTTAAAAGGAAGATGTGGTATAAAACACTGCCGAAAAGTCAAATAAGAATGTGGATCATTACCTTACGTTGGATTTAACAACTTTGAAGTCTTTAATGAGCTTGAAGAGGGCAACATTATGTAGCGGTAAATGATGTCACTGGGTTCATTCTGATTCCTGTGAAAAATATCAATAACGTTTTTTGTTTTAATTGAAAATACTTGTCTCTATGAGCAGGCTGATTTAAATTTGTCTCCTGTGATCAGTCAGATGCTTTCAATGTAAATTAATTAGGAAAGAGTGAACCAATACCTAAATAAAACAACAACAGCATGTTTTTAATATGTATGGCACCATCGAGTGATGGGATGCGTAGTAAGCCTCACCAAGAGTACTACATTCAAAATCCTCAAGTTAAGAATTCACCCCCATTCTCTCAACTCTCACCTGATTACAAGGGGATTTTGTTGTCCTGAAAAATAATGAATGCATTCTAGTTTATAAGAGTATGACAAATTTAAGTAGCTTCCCTGTTGGTAACAGAGGGCAATAGTGACATTGCTCATTCACCAGTTGCTCCCCCAACCTTCATATCCTTTCTTTTAATTGGTTGCTGACTGAGAGAGGACAGCGAGAGTTTTCTGTCAAAACAGGCAAGCCGTCATTAGACTATACAGTCACATAGGCAGAAAAAAAAGTGACTTCAAATGTTTATTTTATGGTCCGCAAGTTATAAAGTAGTCTTTTTGCCTAGTAGGAGATGAGCTACATCCAGTCAGACAAAATGTTTCTTTGGCACTGAAAAATTATTGAAAAGGAATTAAAACCTGTAAGCAAAATGTTATTTTTTTTTTCATACAATGGAAATTTAAAAAATCATTTTATTATTTGTTTTTAACAATGGTGTTTTAAAACAGATTCTAAACCATTTATGGAGCACCTACAACAAATGAATGACATACCTGCCGTTTGCTGGAAATAAGAGTATACTCCTTGAATACCAGGCTATAGTGGTCTATAAATAAAATGGCATACTAAAACATAATTTATATTAAAACAAAGGTTTCATAGGAAATAAAATCCAATGAGAACACATATGAAATAAAAACTAATTAACCTCCATAAACAGTTATCAAACTTCACCCAAGTGCAAAATGTTTCTCTATGCACTAGTATTTTAAAAATGAGTGGTTGATTTGCTGTGTTCAGTGAACTCATTTCTCTATTGCAGTTAAATTTGTGGAATATTTACAAGAACATTTTTCAAAAGGTTGGGTTGACTATAAAAATAAGACATAATATAAAATTTGAAAAGCAAACATATTATAAAAAGAAATGGAAATCATTCAAATCAAATAGATAACCATCATCAATATTTTACTATACCCTATGTTTATTTTTTAAGTAGACACAGTTTAACTTAATATGAACATGCAAAAAGAATTTTCAATCTTGAGATATTTAAATTTAATATTATATCATAATTTATCTAGGACATTGCTTTAAAACTCTAATTTTCTTTTTTTTGTCTGATACCAGTAAAATGATTATGTCATAATTGTTTGTTGACTCACTTCATTTAGGGTTTTTTTCTCCTCAGTTTTGAAGAGTATGTATACATAGACAAAAATGTCTTTTGCTCTGTGAAAGACACTATTAAGTAAATGAAAAGACAGATTACAAAATGGAAGAAAACACATGAAAATCTCATATCTCGTACCTGACAAAGACTTGTATCCAGAATGTAAGAACTCAAAACCCGACAGCAAGAAAATAAAGAGGTACAGATAGCAAATAAACACTTTATAAGATGCATAATATCATTAGAATTCGGTGAAATGCAAATTAAAACTACAATAAGATACCACTAAATATTTATTAGAATGGCTAAAATAAAATAAAAATTAGTGACAACACCAAATGCTGGCAAGGATTCAGAGAAGCTGGATCACTCATACACTGTTGGTAGGAATGTAAAATGGGACAGTCATTATGAAAAACAGTTGTCAGTTTTTATAAAGTTAAACATACACTTATCATATAACTCAGCAACCTCACTCTAGGCTAAAACAGTTCTCAAAAGAGCACAAGAACCCAGAGGGTATTTCTCAATGTCTGGAGATATTTTTGGTTGCTACAACAGGGAGGAACAACAGCACTACACCATCTAGTGGGTAAAGGCCAAGGATGCTCCTAAACATCCAAAAGACAATGCACAGGAAACCCCCAACAGTGAAGAATTATGCTTCCCAAAAGTCAATAGCACCGAGGTTGAGAAATCCCACCTTAGAGAACTGATAACTTATGTTTACGGGAAAATCTATAAAAAATGTTTGTATCAGCTCTCTTTATAATCATCCCAAACTAAACACCCAATATATCTTCAGATGATTGGATGAATGGATAAAGAAACTGTAATGAACCCATATAAAGGACTACTGCTACATTTGTGCAATAGAATACTATATATCAATTAAAAATAAACTATTGAAGCACACAACAACTTTGGTTAACTTCAAAACTGTTCTGTTGTGTAAAATAACTCAGTGTCAAAAGGTTATGATTCCATATAACATTCTCCAAAAGGCAAAATTAAAACGATGAACGGAGCAGTTGTTATGCAAAGGTTAGGGTTGAGACAGACTGTCTTCACAAAGGGACTGCCGAAGTCGGTTTTGGGGGGACAATGGAACTCATGTATCTGACTGTAGTGGTAGATACACAAATCCATAATGTGTTACAGTTCATTGTATATAAAAGAGGCCATTTTAGTCTATGTCAATTTAAAGAGTAAATTTTTTTTTAAATGTGAAATGCTTTCTCTTCTTTTATATTCTGGATGATTATGTATAAAATTGATATTTCTTTCTTAAATATTTTTTCAATTATAGTTTATATTCAATATTATTTTGTATTAGTTTCCAGTGTACAGCATAGTGTTTAGACAATCATATACTTTTCAAAGTGGTCCCCCAATATTTCAAGTACCACCCTGGCAGCATACAGTTACTACAATATTATTGACTAAATTCCCTATACTGTACAGTACTTTACATCCCTGGACTATTTCGTGACTACCAAGTTGTATTTATTAATCCTTTCACCTTTTTCACCAGCCTCCACCCCACTTTGGAAAACAGTATGGAGGTTCCTCAAAAAAATAAAAATGGAACTTCCTTATAAACCAGCAATTCCATGTCTAGGTATATATCCGAAGAAATCCAAAACACAAATTTGAAAGAATATATGCATCCCAATGTTTTTTCTTAAATTTTGATAGTTTACTTGGGAAGCCATCTGCGTCTACGATTTTCTTTCTGGGAAGGTTATAACCTCTATGACTTCACTGGACTTAAGAGTATTTGGACTATCAAATAATAATTTTTGCTTTCTTAACCCTTATTCTGAATGAAGTGAGTTGTTACTGTACAAGTTCTTTGAAGAAGATTACTGTGAAGTTGTGGACACAGATGATTTCCATGGTACCAGCAGTTCCCCTGGGTTTCAATGAAGTTCTTTATAACATGAATTTCTCTGCTGTGCTGTCTAAACCTTACTTTCCTCAACCAACAGAAATTGTCAGCGATTGAGTTACTTAGCTCAGAACAGTTGTTTTTCTCTTGTTTTCAGGAAGAGACTGCTTCCTGGAAACCGTGCAAAAGTATGTAGCTTCTTTCTCTTGGCTCATTCTTTGGGACAAACTTGATCCAGGAAGGGTCCTGCCGATATCCCACGCACTCTTTCTTTATTTTTCCAAGGAAATATTTGGCTTCTACCATAGAGTATGACACCTACATTTGGAGAACATCTCTGTCAGTTTTCATTCTCAACATCAGTTGCATGCAACATTACTTTTATTTATTTTAGCATCCTTTCTTTTATATTGTTATGTGAGACTACGTGCGTAGTCTAGTTTTGTAGATGATAGGGTTTTCATTTCTGCTTTATTTCCTTTGCTATTCTAGGGAGATTTTTGATTGGTGAAGGGAATCTTTACTGGTGCCACATTCCCTCTCTGTCTCTCATTTATTTCTGATGAGTGTTTCTCAGTTAAGAATCTGCTGGAGGCTGATTGCATTGCTGGAAAGTCATTAATTAATTGATTTCTTCCCCTAGAGCCAAAAAAAAAAATAACTTTTTGGAAAGATAATCTGTAGAAACTGGAGAGACCTTTTCACCCCAAATGTATAAAAAGTAATTAAAACTTTATAATGAAAACTTACACCTATGGCAGTTCAATTGCAGTTCAAACATCTTGATCCCTAGGGAATTATGTTTTTTATAAAGAATAAACTACTTGGTTAATTAAGCATAAAAGTGGAAATTTGGAGTTAGGGTTTTTACTTTAAGCAATTTAGAGAAGATAGAAAATAACAAAAGCTATTATTTATTGAGCACTTACTGCATGCATAGTATGCCCTTCAGGGGATAACTGGTGATGGAAATAAATATATACATACATACATACATAAATAAAATGATTTCGAAAAAAGAAAGAACCTGATACGATAAAGATATGAGTTATTGATGATGACTGTCAAGTTTTGGGGCTGTAGGACCTTAAAGAGAGATCATGTCATTCACTAAAACTAGAGAACAGTGGAAGGAAGCCCTTATTTCTTCCAAGAAATCAATAGTACATTTTTGGACATAGTGAGTATGTATCATATACCTTTGAGACATCCAAAGATCAATGTCAAGTTGGCAGTTTGATATGCAAGTCATAAAATTCAAAGGATAGGTTTTAACTAGATGTCCATGTTGATGATCATTGACAGTATAGTTTTGGGTGGAATATCAAGCTTGGGATTTTAAAAGGAGAAGAAGAATGCCAAGTACAATTCTTAAAGCATCTAACATCTAAAGACTGGAAAAGAATGCTACAAGCAAAATAAGAAATGACAAAAGCTAGAAGAGCTAGCGATGTGTGGCAGGACAGAAGGAGGGAACGTTCCGCGGTTTCTGACCTTAGGCGTTGACACCAATGCTCTCTCACGGAAAGCCCTTTTCTCCTTTACTCACATGCTTGCTTCACCATGAACTTCATCACATCTGCATGAAACCTGTTCTCATCGCTCAGATTAAATTTAGATTTCCCACCCAGACTTGTCCCACGCATCTCTGTATTTCTTTGCTTTGCTTTATTTTATTTTCATCTAATATATATTAGTTATTTATTGTTTTTTCATTGTCTCTCCCCACCTCCATGAGTTATGGTGTTTTTGTAACTTTTGTTCACTGTAGTCGCCTCTATACCATTAAAAAAAATAAATTTATCTTTATTGTTGAAAGTATTACAGATGCCCCCACTCTCCCCCCATTCATCCCCTCCACCCTGCATCTGCACCCTCCCCAGGCCTTCCCCACACTATTGTCTGTGTCCATGGGTTATGCATAGATGCATATAAGTTCTTTGATTAATTTCTCCCCACCTATACCTATTTTAAGGCCTGGCACATAGTATGCCCTTCAGGAATTAATAAGTAATGATGAACGAAGGAATGAATAAATGTACAGTGACAAATATCAATAAATGAACAGTAACAGACACCACTGAAAGGGCAAGCGGGTAAGGTGAGGATTGACGTTGGCCAACTGGACTTGGTGCGGTGGCAGCGATAGGCAAACCGAGGCGAGCTGGAGAGGGACGGACAGGCAGGCCAGCAGTGTTAATGAGCACAGACAACTTAGGAGCAGGGCTATAGAAAAAGGAGAAAAAGGAATATGTTAGTAATTGGATAGGATGAAAATATTGGATAGAAATCCTTCTTTTTGGAGAACGTACAAGAAGATAGAACACGTTTAAAATGCCATTGGCAGATGCATCTGAGAGGGAGCAGTTGAATACAGAAAAGACCATTGTATGCAGAAAGGAGAGTCAAGGGCAGACTAGGGGTAATTAAGAGAGTCAGATTTTGGGGAAGGCCAGTGGGGGTTGTGGTCTTTGGAGGAGGAGGGTGTCTTTGACGATTCTCTTTTGGAGGGGGGGTATGCAAGGATGTGGGAGGTTTAAAGGACAATATGACGTATTTGGTAGCTAGAAGTTGGGTAAGGTGTCTATAAGGTAGCATTATAAGAGTGTCTGGGGTTAGAAAGGTGTTTTAAATGAAACATTCAGTAGAGAGAGTTGAACTGAGAATTAGGTTTGCTCTGGAGAGTGTTGTAATATGCACAAACAACTTTTACTAAAGAAAAATATCAATGCATATTTTGGTTTTAGAAAACACTTTTTAATCAATAAAGTTCAGGCAGCTCATAATTGAGAAATCTACAAAAAAGGGACAATTGGTAATTTTGTAGTTCTAGTAAAAACAGTATTTTCTAGTACACATTTATAGCTGAAAATAAGGCTCTCCTTTCAAATTTCAGTGATAAAATCTGATTTGTTTCTGAAAGTACAGTATCCCCTTTCTTCCAAGAGGATTTCAAGATTGCTGAGTTTGAAGGTACATAAACTTATGATATTAAGTTTAAAATATCGCACATCTCTTTATACATACATATATTCACATGCAAATACTCAAAAAGGCAAATGATGCATTGCTGATGCTCGGTTTTAGTTCATGTTGCATTTTAACAAGATAAAACAAAATAGTATGGTTTGTCATGTCTTCCTAATTGTTCTGAGTAGTAATTTCAATAAACTGCTCCATCTCTAGAATTCCAACTGACATAACTTTCTCCGCAATTTGGTCTGTCTGTCATTTCACAGTTAGCAAAGCCCTACAGCCCTCCATGCTGCAGAATGGCTTCATGATATATCTCGAGCTTTAACAAGGACCTTTTTGATGCATTTCAATTATGATGTACAAAGTAACATCTTAATTAAAGAAGAAATTCTATTTGAGGCTCTTTAAAGTGCTATTACAGTTTTTGGTTGAGAGCTTCCTGTTAAGATGAATCTGCCCTCTGCATTTAATGAAGAGATATGGAGCATTTGGCCTGGAGGAGTGGGGGTAAGGGAGGGGGAAACAGCCAAGAACGGATGCTGAATACTCCTGAGATTGAAGAATAAAATTTGGTTATAAGGTGATGGCTTCTAAGAGACGAGATGACATCCCAGTAGATATTTCAGCATAGTTCTACCAGCAGTAATTTTTTTGGTCATAATAATCTGAAAAGAATAAAAACATTTGTTTGAAACTGAAGATGAGAGAATTAAATGATGAAAATTAGATGTGATAAATACTGTCTGATGTGGTGATCCTGGGAGTACACAGAAGCAATTCTATTTTTTATGTGTTTTGTAAAAAACCTTAAAGAAATAAAAACAAGTTGGCATATGGCCCCCTTGGGAGAGATACATTCATACACACAAATAAAAAATTCCCAAACAAAAGTCGAGCCATCCTCCTATACCTTATCCTAAATGTGTTAAGTTACCCAAGCTTTACTCTTGCTTCTTAAATTGATTTAATAGTCTGTGTGATTTGAATACTTTAATTTGGTCTATGAGACTTTCTGTTCCATGACAGTAATGTTCCACAGTGATTTTCATGGTAGTATACTCAGAAACTACCATTGAATCAAGTTAATTTCCCATATGACAGCTACTTAGATGAATGAAGGAGAGTCCATGTCTCTAAGGACCTTATGGTAATCCTTGTACACAGTTTAAGTTTTTAATTCACCCACCCTCAGAATTTTCCTACTCAACTAAAATGATATCTTACTATCTTCCATATGGCTTGTAGTTTCTCTCTAGACCTCAACATAAGTATAATTTTATCAACACAGCATTTGGGTATTTCAAAATTTAGCAAAAAAGACTTCTAGATATATCCAAGGTGAGCTCTCTACTTTGTTAGAAAATAATATTTAAAAATATATCTACTCTTGTCTAGGAGGGAGATCTGTGAACATCAGAAAATATAGAAGACAGTCACTCCTCTGTGGGAGACTGGTGGTCTGATTAGGCCAATCCATGTCACATAAAAGGACAGGAAGGGTCTACCTGGATCTTTAATTCTCAAGTGCACTTTACTTCTAGGACTCCTTGATAATGTGATGTCAAGAAGAATTTGCTTTTAAGTCACCAGTAAGGCCCAATTGTGTTTGAACTGTAAATTGGGCAAATTATTTAATACGTTCTTAATTCCTCCTTTAAAGTATTGTAAATAGTGAATGAAATATTTTATGTGAAAGATTTTTTTAAACTATAGAATAATATAAAATTGTTATTATATTCTATCTTATACCAGCTAAAGTTTTTATATTAAAAAAAGATGTTACTTTATCAGGACCTATGGCAAGAAGGCAATTCCTTCTCCCTGTGGCTGCACAAGCTTTCACTTTACAGTTGATTAAAACATCGCAATGACCATTGACAAGTGCAAAAATAGGTATAGATCATTGAATTTTCTATCATACTGCTGTCAAAATGTGTTTGGAATAGTAGAAGGAATGATTAGCAATGAAATATTCTCTACTTTTAGTCACAACACACCAGAGCATATGCTTTTAAACATTCTTCACAATAAAAAAAAAACGAAAACAAAAAACTAGAATGCACATTTCGTGGTAATGTCTTGCTATACTCTATTCTCATTCCGTGTCTATAATGTTGGAACCCACTCACAGTTTCTCCCCCCCCCCCCCCAGTATTTTCCTTGGTCTCTGCCTCGTATCTTCTCTACCTTTCTATTTCTTTGACATCAAGTTTGACATGGCCTTGGCTTTCAGCCACTTTAAACTCTATTGCAGTTGCCATCATTATGAAAATTTACTTGCCCCTAAGGATTATGTAATAAGCTATTAGGAAAAGAGATACAAAAATGCATTCTAGCCCTGGCCGGGTTGTGCTGTTCATTGGAGCATTGTCCTGTGCACCAAAAGGTTGTGGGTTCAATTCCCAGTCAGGGTACATACCTAGGTTGCAGATTTGATCCCTAGTTGGGGCGCATATGGGAGGCAACTAATCAATCTTTCTCTCTCTCTCTCTTTTTCTCACTCTCTGTCTCCCTTCCTCTCTCTAAAATCAGTAAACATATCCTCGGGTAAGGATTAAAAAAAAAATTCTAAGATGGTATTACCTTGACTATGCTCACAGCAAATCTCTGGTTGAAGATTTTTTTCAAACAACTGCATTTTGACTTTGATTTTCTTTTCCAAACTCAATCTACTAATGTAGTGCAAAATATTCTCCTAACAACTAAATAAAATTTAAGGATTTTTTGAAGAATGATTAATCTTTCTCTTTTCAGAAGCATATTCTTTATAAATTTAGGATTCTCAGTAATGCTTGTTAAACACTAAAAATGATTGAATAAATGACCAGGTGCACTGCTCAAAGTTCTGCCCACTGGGAGGACTTCTCTTCATTGCTGTTCCTTCAGAGATGGCCCAGAGAGAAGCTGGAGTGCTGGAGTTGTCCACTTCCAGGTGATGCCTATATGGCTAAAACCATCCATAAACCAGATCCAAGTTGTTTCTTCCTCCGTCAGCTGACGGTAGGCAACTCCCTGAGAGGCCGTAGTGCAGGCTGGGAAAGAGAAGATGCTGTAGCAGGATTAGGGACCATGGGCATTTAGACCATTTTATCATGGAACTTATTTGTGCCTCCAGGGCCTGCCTGAGCCTGATTTCATACATATAAACTTCCATCTAATGATGGGCTGCTGCCGTGCCTGCCCAACTTTATAGCCTAGTGCATCCAGCAACGCCCAGTTCATAATGGGCAGCTCAGGTCACAAGGTAACTTGACGGTTCATGGTTAAGCATTCAAAAATTGTTTTTCAAAAGGAGAGCAGTTATCCACCGAACGTGGTAGAGCTTTGCTCTAAAATCCTGAGTCTGCGATTTGATTCCCCTGTAGGAACCATTGTTTCTGCTGGATCTAACCAAGCATCACCCTGCAACCTTCGAGTGTTTGACGGTGCACTAATCTCTTTTTGTATTATTTAAAAATTTGGTTTTGCTATTGATTCACTATTTCCTAAGTAGGGAATGGTGAAACTACTTATGGTGATACTCGAACGTCGGATACACGACACCAGGCATTTGTTAAAACTCATAGAACTTCACTGCCCAAAAAGTGAACCTGAATGTATGTATGCAGATTGAGAAAAATAATTTAAGAGATTAGGGGTGCTCAGGATTGATTGCAGAATGTGACAAAGCAATCTAACTGTACTACAAATGTACAAAACTGTATCATTTAAGGGTTTGGGGGGGGGAGTACTGGCCTAAGTAACATTGGAAATAGGTGAAGAGTAGGATGCTAGGCTGAGCCATATGGTCATGGATTAGAGTTGGAAACATAAGAATGAATTTGTTTAGCTTAATATACAGATTGTTACATTTATAAGTATTTATAGATATGTTTATATATGCAGGTAAATATAAATACATATATTTCCTTTCTTCATTAGCTGAGACGGCCTAAACAACAGCACTCTAGTAGCAATAAGCACATCCGGACCCTAGGTTTGGTTTCTGATGCTAGTGATTTGGAAGTATATGGATTTATGATCATTTCCAGACAGCCTCTTATGACTGAAATAAATACCATATTTATTTATCTATAGATATTGATATGTGGTTTCTTTTTAGCAACTAAATATCAACTACTTGACTCAATCTGTTAAAAAAAAACTTTAGGAAATTTTTCTTGCTCTTCCTGTAAATGCTGAATTATAACTCTAAGGTATGATTAAGATGACATTTGTTGTATTCCAATGGAAAGTTAGAATAACCCATGATGATGATGGTGATGCTTAAAAATGCTGTATGCATTTCCTCTTCTCAAATACTTTATTTTTCAGGCTTAAAAAAATTGATAACTGTGTGAATACTACCTCTACATCATTTTTTCTACCTTTTCTGCTAATGTAGCCAAAAAGTTTAATTAGTGGACCTCGTGTAAATTTTCATTTATAGCTTACTTGGAAATTCAGTGAATTCTAGGCAAACCTGGATAGTGCTTTATGAACTATAATGTACATATGATTCACTTGGGGATCTTGTCAAAGGCAGGTTCTGCTCAGTAGCTCTGGGGTGAAACCTGTTAATCTGCATTTCTTACAAGTTTCCACATGATGCCAAAGCTTCTGGTTTATGATCCACTTCAAGTAGCAAGAGACTAAATTTTCTCACCAAAGAAAATCTCCTGGGCATTTACTTATTTACTTTTTAATACCAATGCCTGACTCCCACCCAAGACCAACAAATCAGAATTTCTGGGTTCAAGTTTGGGCATAAATATTTCATAAAGATTTCAGTTGATTGTAATGTTTAGACAAGTTTGAAAACCATAGCTCTGGAGCATATGAGCCATAAATAAAATATCTTTATGACATTGCTTAGAGCTAAAATAATATGGGCAGCAGGAATTATGGATACAGTTCTGAATGTGCTGGGAAGAACTATAAAACAATTTACTATTTTTGATCCTGGCTTAATTTTAAACAGAGACTGACAGAATGGCAATTGTACTAAATTAACCTGACTTGCATGGCAGCTTTGTGATAATAGAGCTATTGATGAGGCAGACCATTAAATTCATTTCCACTCAAGACTGAAGCAAGGATGTGAACGGAAGTTCTTGAGGTGAAAAATGAATGTGTAAGCACATTTGTATTCATATATTGAGGGAATTAATTCATTTTCTCTGTAAATGGTTTGGAGATAACGTGCACTCAAGTGACTATAAATAGAAATTATTGTTTTAATAGTGAAAAAATTCATTTAGAGATTCTTTTGTGGCCAATTGAAGAGTTATTACAGAAATATACTCATTCCAATAAAATGACTACTACTAATAACAACTTAGGGAGTATTTAGGATGTGCCAGGTGTTCTATACAATATGCATAATATTATTCTCCCCATTTTATATGAGGAGGAAATTGATATACAGAGAAATAAAATAACCTTTCCAAGTTGGCACAGCTGGTATGTGGCAGAGGCAAAATTTAACCCATTTATCTGACTTCAAAGTCCATGAATTTTCCTGTCCTGCTCATCACAGCTAGAGCTATTTGAAATGCTAACTAGTCAAGTGTGTTAATTCATACTCAGAATGCTCATAGGACACATAAGGAAATATTTAAACATCACTATGAAGTATTTTTTAAAGTAATATATATATACATGTATGCACTATTAATTTTTTTTTAGTGATGCATTTGCTATAGAAATTATAAGCCTACCTATGTAGGTATGGTTACATATTCAGTCTAAGAATGCATAGAAGTTTTGTCTTTTAATTAGTGATCCTAAAAAAATATGCACCTAGTTCCTCATTCAATCAGCAACACTAATTCTTAGTTTCATGTATGACCCTGAAACTTTCCTTAAAAACTTGATTTATACATACAGACAAAAGAGATCTTGTCTGTGGATTGCTACCCATCAGATATGCTAACTGATTTTATACATATATGTGTATTTATTATATGTACATATGTTTATATGTATGTTTTAAATTTTATATATAGGCTTTAAAAACATTACTTATACATAGTTTGAACATTAAAAACTATACATATATATACAAATATGTATTTTTCTCCTAAATACTTTATTATAGAGATATTCAAGCATACACAAAAAAAGCATTAATCCTATGATAAATATGCATGAGCCCCTCACCTAATTGCCTAAATGGCCTACCATTAGCCAATTTTGTTTTATCTATAATCCTCTACTCTTAACTATTTTTTATCTATAACTATACTCCTCTACATATTTTAAAGAAAACCTCATTGCCTGTTCTTATATCTAAAACATAAGAAAGGCTTTTTATAGCTCTTAAAGGTACTTCTATAAGGTTTTTATTTTTTGTTTTATTTTTAATTGAATTTATTGGGGTGACATTGTATAAGAAGTTTTTAACGTGATCACATTATTGAACCTAAATATTTTAATAATTTTAAAATATTGAATGTCTACTCAACCCTCAAATATCTCTAATTGTATTACAACTTTCCTCTCTCTCCCTCTCTCTCTGCCTCTCTCTTTTTCTTATAATTTGATGATAATTGCCTAGACCCAATAATTAATTACAGGTTCCAAAGGGTAATATTGTTTTATTTATTTTTCATTTATTGTCTGGAATTCTTCTATAAACTTTTTTATTATCTAGCTACTCATTGGTAAGCCTAAAGGACAGTGCACACAGAAAAGATAAATTATATTTACTAGTTTCCAAAATAATGAGTTTATTCTTCAGTACCATCCAACTACCTATACCAATTTTTAAATTTTTCCCTGTTTGGTATCATTATGAAGTCATGGAATTAAACATATTTGATTTATTTCAATTTAATGCAGCCTATATTGTGAGCTTATTTTGTTTGGCTCCTGATCTTGAGTCCTTTTGTCATGACCATAATAGTCTTAATGCTTTCTTTGCTTTTACTCATTAAAAAATGTCTGAGCTACATTGGTCCATTGTTTTTTAGCCTTCTTGGGAAACAGGGATATTAAGTATGTGTGTGTGTGTGTGTGTGTGTGTGTGTGTGTGTGTAATACATTATGAGTTCATACTGATTTTTCAAAATCAATTTCTATACTGTGGAGTTTTATCCTAGGGTCACAGATCTCAGATCTCTTCTTTCTTACAAGCTTAACATCCCAGTTGTAAAGAACATCAACTTAAATATTCATCTGCTTTCTCTTATATACTCACAAAATGATCTCAGAATAAAAGTAAGTAAAAAAATACCAACAATATTATTACTGAAAGTAGTTTACAAAGTAAGATTTTAAACAAAATTTTGTCCCTAGGGTATGTCTTATTAGAGTTGTAAAATCAAGTCACAGTATATTAGTTTGAAGTAAATGGTCTTTTGTAGTTATACTACCAACTGGATACATAATTAAGGTAGTTGTTTCATTTTCTTTACAATTTTAGGAAATAAATTTCAAATTCTGTAAAATGCATGTCAGCAAAGTCAGTTTTGCAAATCAAAAGATATTCTAATAAGTCTAGTTTTTATTCCTGTCCCTTTCACTCAATTTTACCCATTCAGCCTATATTCATGTTTTAAAATTTAATGATTCCTCTTACCACCACATTATTTGGTAATGTTCTAATGATTACACAATAGGCCTAGTTCCAAACCTTCTCTTAGCAAAAACTGTTTGCTTCAAAGAATAATATTGAATTTAGCTAGTCAACATGTCTTCACCTCTCCTCTTTTTTCCTCATCATCTCATTTTAAACAATATACTTTTAATTATAGTTGAATCAGTAAGCTTATTCTTGTTTTCCTATACTCTCACTTTTTTGTCCCATTTTTTCAAATTAAATATTTAGAACATAGAGCCATTATAGTCTATACTGGCTTCCTTTTATGCATCATTTATTTTAGTTCTACAGTAAAAAAAAGATCAGACTACCACCAGTCCGTAAGTCAGTGTCTCCCTAGCCTTGGCTGTGTGAAGCTCATTTTTCAGAAAAATCCTCCAAAATAAAATAACAAAACATTCCTTGTGTTCTTCCATGTTAATAGAAGTGCGTCTTCAGTTTTATATTTAAAGGTCTTCTTAACTGGATATAAATACTTTGCTTAGTGTTTTTCTGTTTTGCTTTCCTCGAATAATTTCCTTGAATAATTAAAATATGAAGCCTAATATATTTGAATTTTGAAAAACTATCTTGTGTCTAAAGTAAGCCTGAGAATCTTTGTATCCCCAGTGCTTTCCAAAGTGCTTATCACATAGTAGGTAATATATAAATGATTGTTGAGTGAATAATTCTCTTTACAATGGTTATATATGACATCATGAATTAAATACTTCCGGCAAATAAATCCTGCAGGCTCACTGCAATTATTTTATGTAACATTGCACTGAGTAAAACAGACATTGTTAATTGCTTATGCATGACCCATTCTCCCCCTTTTCATGACTATATGCTGACTTTGAGGTAGCGAGGTCCTTAGACCTAAGTGTTAGGTGATGGCTCCCTGGCACCAATCAAGTTCCGGACAATGAAATCTATGGTGAAATTTGATGTATTACTAAAAAGAGTCACCTATGTCTAGACTTTCCCTTTCCCTTCCACTATTCTTCTACCTTGAGTTGAGACTGGGTGTCCTGAGCTATACTTAAGAGTCACTGCACTAATAAGTCAGTAAGTGTGAGATGAGATGCTAACACTTTTTTTGTGCATCAAGTAGAAATAAATGTGGCTATTATGTCATCACTGAGCAACCAAAGGAATGTCAGCTATCTATCTCTGAACTTCTTCATTTGTGAAGAAAAAAAGAACTTTGTTCAACTTACTGTTATTCAGGTATCTATTACTTGAAGAGGAATGCAGTTGTAACTGATACGCTTATTTTGCCACATGTTTGGATAGTGCTGAATGTGTTATTACTGAGTTGGAAACAGCATTGACCAAATATAGCACTTACAAATAAGTTAATCCATGATCCTCATAGAATCCTGACACATTCCAACAAAATAACAGGGTAAAGCCAATCTGAATGAAAATAAATGTTGAATGCTGTAACATTACATTTTATATTGGAAAGGGGGATCTCGTTTTTTAATATTTACATAACGATATACAACTTATTTTCTAAGACTAAATTTGATCTTCCTTCAGCTAAGGTCTCCTCTAATTATTAATATTTTAAATGTTTTAAATATTTCCAATAACAGCTACTAGAGGTATCACAGTTTGGGCTAACATTATCACCCATGGTTTTCTTTACTGTGCTTGCATTTAACCTCATTTACAGATATAGATATGATGAATGGAGTACACAAATGCCACCCTTTCCCTCGCGTTTTCTCAGGGCAGACTTTCCAAAATGACTATAGCATTATTTCCCTTTAAACCTAGATATAGCTGTAAGTTCCTTTTCAAAACAGATATCCAGATGGTTACTACCAATTTATCAGAGTTGAGTGCTAGACATAACTTAATATTCATAACTGAGATAAAATAGAAACTGCCTGATATCACAGGTTTTATCAGTTTTATCTTTTTTCTCATTCATAATTTTAGTTTATTTTTTGGTGCATGTATTTAATTGATTGTTGTTAATAGATCATCAATAATATATAGCATTGCAAAATCATCCCAACTTACAATATAGATGGTTTTGCAAAATCATGTATATATCACAATGGCTAGTGTCATAAGAAAGTACTGAAAATATGAATACAGCTTATTTTATAATTTATTGAGTAATCCTGTAAAAAGCATAGTTTCTCAGGCCTTGACAATATCCTTTTTACATAGAAATGTTCTGTTCAGCTGGTGATGTTAGAATTTTTTCTCTTTATATTAAGTTAGCACATCAAAATCTTCTGTCAAAACAAATCAACGTACAGTGAGCAATAGGTCTAGATGAGAATTAGATGATATGGGAGTGAGGAAAAATTTGTTCTGTTACTAATCCATTTAAAGTCTGAAGACAGACCAAGAAGGTGGATTTGTTTTGGTACAAAGAGCATTACACTTGCAGTCAGAAAAAAGCAGGTTTGTGATATTATTATTTTTCAAAAGCATAAACCAAAGCTTTGTCCTTAAATCATATAATTTATGTAAGATCTGGAATGTTAACCCATTCTCTGTCTTAGAGATAAGTTTTATTTCTCTAAGTCATTACATATGTAACATAATTACATACGTATGTATGTAAATACTATATTTAACCCAACTAGGTTCATTGCTGTTTCCTATACACTTTCTGCCCTTTCCCACTTTTATGCCTTTGTGAAAACTTTGTTTGCAGCCTGGAATGCCTTAACCTGTTTAAAGCATGCCATCATTCATGCATCAGTACACTTGTAGCTTTTCTAAAAAGCTTTGTGCAGGTCCTCAACAAAAACGACTCTGTCACCTATGTTTCAATTCCATATCCTTACTATTATTTTAGTAAACATTTGTACACTTTTCTATATTTGCCCATGTTATTGGTATATCTTATTTTTTAAAGTGGATTCTAAAGTGGTAAGCACTCACATGCTCTCTGATTCTTTTATGTATACCCCACGCTATCAAGCATCGTGTTTCCCAGGTACCAGTGGCTAGATATGTCACTTGGTGTATTTATCAATTACTATCTAACAAATTACCAGAAAAATCAGCAGCTTAAAATAATATTTTTTTATTATGTCATAGCTTCTGCGAATCAGAAATTTGGGAGAGGCTTAGCTGAGTGGGTTTGATTCCAGGTTTCAAGGATGTGGCTACAATCTGATCTGAACGTTTTGACTAGGGCAGGATCCACTTCCAAACTCCTTCAAGGTTATTGACAAGTCTCAGGTTTGTTGGCTGTTAGCTAAAAATTTCAATTCCTTGCTACAGTGGCCTCTTCTGACGCTGCTTGGCATGGAATCTGGCTTCTCTCAGAGTGAATGATGGGAGAGAGAGAGAGAAAGAAAGAGAATAAGATGGAAGCCAAAGTCTTTTCATAACCAAATCTCAAAAATGGCATACTATCACTCCTGTCACATGCTGTTGGTCATATTGACTAACTCTGGTACACTGTGGTGAGACAACACAGAGGTTTGAACACCAGGAGGTATAGATAATCGAGGACCATCCTGAAGGCTGCTTACCTCTCTTGGAAATTGCTAGATTCAATTGTCACTTGTTTTGGTCTTCATGTACTACCTAAAAAACATTACCTGTGCTTTACATTATTTCTTTATTAAATATATTTGTGTGTAATAATAAACCAATAGCCAAAATATGTAAATATTATTAACAAATGAACTCGTTTAGAGGAATTTTCAAATACATTATATATTTTCACATTTTTTTCAGTACTGTGACAGGGTTCAATTAATGTTTGATGCGCAAGCATGTGTGTGTGTGTTTACTATAATTGAAAACTTATTGAACAGTCGCTATTATTCAGAAATATTATTATGTTAGTTATACAAATTATTACAGTAGTAATAAAATTTCAAACATAATTCTTAATAAATATTAAGGATGACTTTAAAGGGTAATGAGAATGGTTTTATTATATACTAAGTAAAAACAAAGCCAATCAAATTGTTTACTCCTGATTGGTGCTGTACATACTACTTCATTCTTTCACATAGGAGATTGTTTTTTCATTTAAACTTATTTTAAAACAACTCCATAATGTTCTGCATACATTAGTTAAGTACCTTTGTATTTAATGCAGGAAAAATACTTTAACTTTGGGGTCTTGCTCTGTGCATTAAATTACATTTGTAAATGCTTCACTGAACAGTATTTTTCAAATATAATCTACATATAGTAATCATGTTTAAAATATAATTTTTCATAGTTATGACCCATCTGCTCAATACTGATAAGAAGTTTAATAAAACAGACTGTAAAAATCAATGCTGTTAAATGTTTATTAATTATCTAACACATGGCTTAGCTTACTGAGCACATTTAATACCCCAATACATACTTCAAGGTATGTATGGAAATTTTTGCACTTAGGTTTAAAGATACATTTTAAGCATCCTTTCAGCTGTGTTTTTTTTTAAAATCCAAATTTATAAGCATTGCGCTTATTCCATTTAATCTGATCTTTCACTGAGGATATAATTTCGCTGAAGGTAAGGCAGACAATTTATATCTGGGGAAAAAAATCTTAAAAGTACATTGTACATTAAAAACCACTGAAGCATATTGGGCTAAGCTGCACATGGACCAGATTTCAACATTTGCCAAAATTATCAGTAAATTTAAGACTCATTCTAATTTTCTCAGTTATTATTTCAAACTCCAGTAGCACCAGGAACTGATTTAATCAGCCAGTAAGGCATAAAGCATTCAGGTCAAGTAGATGAGCACAAAAATGTTTTCTGATTCACTTCATTCTCATCTCATGGACGCCTTTTGTCACTAAGATTATGGGTGCTGAGGTTCGAAAGTTCTTTCTCCTTCGAAACTGTACTAATGTGTTTTAAAATGGTAAGAAAAGAAATGCAGCTATGGAGAAACTAAAAATGAAGCCGCAAAGGTTAATTCATGTCTTCCAGCAGGTCTATTTTTTTCTCATCTTTATTTCATGGCCCTCATTCCATTTCCCCCCTGCCTCTACACCTAACATAATGCCTTAGCATCTTGCATAATGCCTTAAAAAGTGCATATTTTACAAATATGTTGGCCTTGTTGAAATATATGTTCACAATTCTGGTGTCAAACGCCTGAAGTGAGAAGCTAACGTGCTTCTGATGAGTAGGAGTGTTTTGACCTTACCACTGTCTTTTTCTGTTAACACACTATCGAGCAATAAGTTTAGAAATTGTGATCTAAATGAGCTGGATAAAAATCTTAGTCACACAATGCCTTTTCAAGTCATAATGCTTAAAGTTCTATAATTAAGGATTTGTCTTTTTGAATTTTGAAGCTTGTGGAAAGTCTAAAAGTTTTGCTTGGACTATTTTAATAGCCTAAACCATCTCTGGTTTCCTGGCCATCTTTTTATATAGCTATCAGGAGGAACTTTCCATGATTTTCACATTTGATTATTTCTTTCCATTATGGTGGCTCTTCCATTGCCTAGAAGGATAAAATCAAAACTCCATAGTAGCCTCCACATGGTCTTCATGCTTTTGCCCCATCTTCGCTCAACATGTTTGCCTCCATGAACCCTGCATTCTCCCCCAATCCATCCACATACTCTCCTTCATCGTGTACCCTATATTCCTTACTCACCCATTCATGTGCTCCCCATTCACACACCCATCTAGTCATGCACCTCCCTCATGCATTCTATATTGTCTACCCGTTGAACTTTTCGCTGTTCCTCAGGACTTTTCACCTTTTATTCTACATGGCTAGAATATCCTCAATGCAACATTTTTTGGGGGTCTGGTACTCTCCTACTCATTTAAAAAATCTAGCTCAAAATTCATCCCTTGTGTGAAGATTTCTTGACAACTTCTGGATTTTCTGTTTGTTCCCAAACCTATAAAGCCAGCCATTTTAGCTCTTTATTGTGGGACACCACAGTGTATTATCTGTATCCATATTTCTGCTCCTTTCCATTTTAAAATAATTTAATTACATTCATTTCAATGCAGTATAATAGCTTGTTATGGATAAGTTTAAGAAAAACACTGAAAAAATGTCTGGTACAATACATTATCTTGTATTTATTATCCATTATTTACTAGCAGATGGAAAAGGGGTTTAGAAAAAATAACTCATTCATAGACAACTCAGGAATTTTCTTAGGAAAACTTCCTTGAGGGGTAAAGAGGAAGCTGTCGCCTTTAGTCTTAGCTTGAAAAATTAAACAGAAGGACAACAGGACTAAATTTAATCTACAAAGTAGAGTCTTCAGGTGTCATGTTTTCAGGACTTGATCTAAATCTAACAAAATATGGCCAGTTGTCCATAGGCTGCTTTCTTATGATTTTTACGTTCTAATATTTCTGTTGTGAGATGGTCTCATTGAACCTTTTCAACTTAAATGGGTCTTTTAGGGGCTTTAACTTTGAAGAAGCAGAAAAAGTTTCCAAGTTAATCTATGGTTATATTTACCTAATATCTCTGAGATGCGTGTGTGTGTGTGTGTGTGTGTGTGAGTGTGTGAATATGTGTGCATGTTGGGGATTTATTGATATTATCTGGTTAAGTCTTGCGCATCTTATATATCAAATGCACATTATATAAAATCCATCCACTTGTACCAGGGGCTGGATTATCATGCTTCCTTTTGAAAATAAGAGCATTACTGTGGAGTTAAAATTGTCTTTTCAAACTAGATAATTTTGGGAAAATAGAAGATAGAATAACATAACATATGTAAAACAGAGTGATAGAACTATTGTTTGAAGAATATAAAAATTATTTTATATAAAATATTAATTTTGTTTTTATTTTGTTTGTGAAAGAACACAAACATAAAGTATTCTTTCTTCAATATAATTACTACAAAGAAAACTTAAATTGCTAACAGGAGGCTAAATGCTTAGGGCAATATACTACTGATGGATGACTACAGGATGATGATAAATGAATCTCATTCTAAATTCTGTCAACGAAATAAATCACTAATGTCATCAATTTCATTAATATATTAGCGTTCCACTCAAGCAATATACTTCTTACTTGTCTTTTCCAGGGGAGCCTGTTCATTTTAGTCATACTTATCTTGAGCTTTATGGAACTGGAAAACTTATTAATTGTGGTCACTCTACATAGGAAAGCCCTTTTGTAGGCACCATTTGTTGGGAACTGGCCTTTGTTTCCTGACTACATAGACAGTCATCATTTCTCTGCAAAATGGGCACAGTTCCTGGAAAGTATGTGCCACAGAGAGAGTTTCTATTTTTTGATAGGGTGTTCAGAGTATAAACAATAAAAATATCTGGCTTATAGAGGTGAAAATACTGAGTGAGTTGGCATTGTATGAAAACAAAATGGAGTATACTTTTAAGTAGAAGTTCTCTTGATATACTACACTAAAATCTGAAAACTTTTAAATGGGATAATATCCTGTATAAGCACTTAGTTTATGCAAATTGACTAATATACCTGGGCTAGAAATTAACATGTTAAAATGGATTGCTTGAAAGAACTTTTAAAGATTTCCTGAGCCAGAGCATCTATTTTCCATAAAACTGATAGTTATAGGGATGTTAAATAGTAAATAATGTATCAAATAAAATAGTTATCCTAGGAAACTGTAAGGTAATGATGGTTTTTAGTCATAAACTTCTTCATCTTGAAAACACAATTTACTATAATAGGTAAATTTTAAAGTTTACATAGATAACAAACCAGAAAATGTTGTTACTTAGTATGTATTGTTCACTAATTTTATGTATACATGTATGTATTCATTCAGTGATTTGATAAATATATAGTCAGCACCTACTAGATACCAATTCCTGTGGTAGGCTGGGGATATAACAGTGCATAAGGCAAAGTCATTGCTTTTTACAGTCTAGCAAGGATGACAGGAACTAACAAACATGCTCATATATACTCTTTCATTAATTTCAAGATGCATTTAATAATATTTTAATATCTGAATGAGGATGTATCTTATAATCACTGTTGACCAGGAAATGAGATTATTTCATATAAATTTTATTGTCTGACAACATGGTAAGATTGAGAAAACAACAGAACTTCCATAATGGGAGTCAACAGCTTAAAAGAAGGATTCCTTTAAGAAATACCTCTCATCAACACATCTGATGGTACTGCAGATTTTATTGTGTTGAGAAACACAGATTTTGATAATACTGAATTGAAAATATAGACAGAGATATTGGATATTAAAATGAAGATGTTTCAGGTACAGGTGACCCTTCAACAACATGGGTTTGAACTGCATGGGTCCCCTTGTAAACAGACTTGAGAAAATAAATTCCCATACAGTTTTCCATCTGCGGTTGGGACTCCACTCCATGAGTGAGGAGGGCAGAATGTATGCTGTAGAGATTCATATGCACTCAGTGGAACCACATTAAATGGTCTTCAGGATGGCTTTCTACTTGGAGACTACAGAATATGCAGTTCCGGCTGGAAAATAAATGGATGACCTGCCCTGTACTCGCCTCCATTTCCTGTTTCCTTTTCATCCCCTTTTATAACTTCTAACAATAGTGACGCAGTTGAGACAACGCCCTGCTTTTGGCAACTACCAGTCTGTGGGTGGAATGGGAAGTCAGCTGAAGGAAGGAGGTGTCATCAGTGACACTCCCTCATCCCTGCACTGATAGCTGACGTCCAGCTTCTTGTGTTCACAATTTGTGGCTTCCTTGGGTTAGAATGCAAGTTCAGAATTTCTCTTTATGTAAGGAAAATGTGGTCAAAGTGTGGGTGACAATAACAATTTAAGGAAACTTAGCATCATGGATTATTCAGGCATTAAAAAAAGGGAATGAGGTTTAGGGTACTCACTTCAACTTGTTTTACTCATTCCTGGACGTACAACTTCAGAAAAGTGACGTCTGCTCTCTTGGTCTGTTTTCTCAGTATGACATGGAAGGAATTGTCCCAGATGGGCTTTACATTTCTTTAAATGTTTAATAGTCTATGAGTCTATGGTAAATTTATAAGGTCATGCAGCCCGTATCATCTCACAATTGTATCCATAATTTCTATTTATTTAAAAAAAAACTAAAAAAGCCAAAATCTTAATTATTTGACTTAATTTTAACTTATACCTGATCATTTTAATGATATGATAATGTAGTTTTTATTTTCAATGTAGGTTATCAATGTGGTCAATCCCAGTAGTGATATTCCTAGATATGCCTTCCATCTTTTTAATGTTAGGAATATAAATACAAACAATTTAATAAGTTTATGGATATTATGAAGTAAACTATGTAACGACAATTACATTCATATACAATAAAAGATAATAGGTATTTGCCTGACACTTTATTTCTGTACAATCTTATTAATTTCACTCTTCTAGAAATGAAATAAAATATTCATGTTTTGCAGTGGAACAAACTGTTTTTCATTTCTTTTATCTCCTCTAAATGTTCTTAGCTTTTTATAACTGTTAGCTGTTCTTACTAAACCACTTTATAGATCATTTATCTTTTTTAGAGGCACTAAATGATTATATGATTATGATAGAAAATTAAGAAGATGTACAACTCTAAAAATAAATATTAAGGCCAGATTAAGTGTAATCTATTAAAAAGGGCCTGTTAACACCTTATATTTCTCATTGGGACACATTAGGTCAGGGAAGTGACATTTTCTGACGTGTTAAATAAATTTACTCTAGCTGCTATATGCAGGGTGGAATGTAGGGGTCAAGATGGGGAGCAGGGAGATCAATTAGGAGGCTATTCAGGAGTACAGGAGACAGAATATATGGCTCGAACGAGGATGACAGCAGCAGAAGTGGAGAGAAATGGTTAAATGGAAGATAGATATTTGGAAGATAGAACCAAGAGGATTTGATAGTGCAATGGATGTGAGGTCAAAAGAACAAAAGAAAAATGAGAATTATGAACCTGAGCAAATACGTGAATGGTGGAGTCATTTACTGAGATGCAGAACACTCGGGAGGAGATAAGCTGACCTTTTGCTTTGGGCGTGAAAAGTCTGAAATGCCTAATAAACATCTAAGTGAAGATGGCATTGCTAGTTGGATAAACGCTTGGAGTGCAGGGGATACGCTCAGGCTGGAGACGTAATGTTGCTGGTCTTTCATGAATAGATATATTTAAACCCATGAAGCACATGAGGTCACTAAAGAGTGAGTTTTAATAGGAAATGAAGAGGTATGAAGACAAAGTTCTGATGCTCTTCAACCTTTGGAAGGAAAGAATCTAACGGAGAACATGAAGGAGTGTATTGTAATGTTGTCCAACCAAAGGGGTCTGGGCTAGAGTGAAAGCAGGAAGGTTACCCAGGGGGCTAATATAATATAGATGAGAGACAATGATAGCTTCTGCCAGAAAAGTAGCCATGGGCATGGGAGAAAGTGGTCATGCTATGGGTATATTTTTAAAATAGAACGGGTAGGTTTTCCTGATATATTAAATAAAGAAAGGCATTGAAAATATCTCAGTTTTTTAACTGAGCAACTGGAAGGGTGGACTTGCAAAGACTGGGATGAGGAAGACTGGATGTGCAGGCTTGTGTATGAAATAGAGAGATGCGAAATTTAAGCTTCGGGGTTGTTAAATTAGGGATTTCTCGTAGACTTGTTATTTTACTCAGTATCATGCCATCCAAATTCACCCATGTTGTCACAAGTGGCAGGATTTCCTTCTTTTTGATAGCTGAATAATATAAATAAATGCATATATATATATCTCACATTTTCTTTATCTGTGGACTGATGTATATATATTGATTTTCAAATATCTTACTTCTTCCTAGTTAACACTTTAGCTTGTTTCTAGCTCAGTTGCATTGTGGTGAGACAATACACTATCTATTAATTCAATTTTGAAGTTTTTTATGTGGTTTTAAATAAAAAATATTCTGTGGTTTTTGTTTGCAGTGAAAATTACACACAAACAGATGCACACCCACACACACTATAAAATCACCAGTAAGTCAAGTGTTCTAAATATATTGCTTAGGTCTTCCAATCATTTATTAGTGATTTTGTGTCTTGTTCTATCAGTTAGAGTTAAAAAAGAATTTTATTAAAACTTAAAAATGGAATTAGAGTTGTCTGTTTCTATTTTTAGTTCCATAATCTTTTGCTTCATATATAGTAAGATAGTATTTTAATGTTGCAAACAAAATTAGAACTGTTATATATTTCTATTAAATTGAATATTCATCACTATGAAATGCTCCCTTTCTCTAGGAATGCTTTTAGCCCTAATGTTGCCTATTAATACTGTTATATCATTTTTATTTATTTTATTTATTTATTTTTATTATTTTTTAAATATGTCTTTATTGATTTCAAAGAGAGGAAGGGAGAGGGAGAAAGAGAGATAGAAACATCAATGATGAGAGAGTCATAGATCGGCTGCCTCCTGCATGCCCCCTACTGGGGATTGAGCCTGCAACCTGGGTATGTGCCCTGACTGGGAATCGAACCCATGTGCACTGGCTGGGAATTGAACTTCAATCTCCTGGATCATAGGTTGATGCTGTACTGCTAAACCACACCAGCTGGACTATCACTTTTATTTTATCTTTACATGGCATAACTTCTTGCATTCTTTCTTTTTTTAAATTTATCTCTGTATAGTGTTTTGTAAACAGTAAACAGAACTGTGATATTTTGATAAAGTACAGCAACCCTTGCTTTAAATTAGTTTTATCCATTTACCTTTAATGTAATTACCAACATCATTGAATTCAAATTTATTTTACTGAAGTCTTTCTATTTTTCATCCTTGTTGTAATTTCCTTTGTTCACTCATTTTCTACCTTTTAAAAAAATTTTGTTTGTTTAACCTAGAAATTACCATGTGAATCTTGACTTATCAAAATCTAATGCTAATTGGACCCTTACCTTCTTTCAGGGACCTTTAATTCCTAATCCTATTTATTACCTTCTTATTTATATGCTTCAGTTATGTTTGTTAATATATGTAAATGCCACTAGATGATAGTATATTTTCCCTTTTCTTGCTATTTATCTCTTCTTGCAAGATGCTATTTGTATTCATTTCTTCTCATTCCTGTAGAATTCCCTTTAGATTTTCCTTTACTGCAGATTTTCTAGAGATGTATTTTCTCAGTTCTATGTGTCTGAAAATATATTTATTTCACCTTTATACTTAATGAATATCTGTACTAGACATAGAATTCTTATTTAACAGTTATTTTGCTTCACCACTTTAAAGATGTCATTTCGTTATCTTCTAGTCTCTGCTGAATTGGTTGATAAGCTCTCAGTGTTACTCTTTTCCCTCTGAAGGCAATCAATCTTTGAGTCTGTGGCTGCCTGTAAGATACTCCACTTTAGTTCTTTGGTTTTCAGGGGTATCACTATAATGTGATTTGAAATACATTTCTCTTTTCTTTTTAAAACTTGGCCTTTTTAGGCTTCCTGAATCTGTGGCTCTTAAGTCACCACTTTGGGAAAGTTCTTAGTCACCATCTTTCAATATTGAGTCTGCCCCATCCTCTCCTTGCCTTTGGGGAATCGAATACGTGTTTTATATATTTTCACCTTATTGATGTATCTGAGTTATATTTTCTTTAAAAATGAAAAAGAAAAGCAGAAACAGAGTATAAAAGTTGTAACCAGGGTCTGGGAGGTGAGGTAGATAAAACAGGGAGTGGTTAGTCAAAGGTTACAAGCCTTCAGTTGCAAGATGAGTAAGGTCTGAGGATCTAATGTACAACACGGTGACTACAGTTGGTAAGTATATTGTACAATTGAAATTTACTAAAAGACTAGAACTTAAGTGTTCTCATGCACATGAAAAAGATAAATGTATGATGTGAAGGGTGTGCTAATTAACTAGATGGGGGAGTCCTTTTACATTGTGTATGTATATCAAATCATCACATTATTTACTTTAATTATCTCAAAATTTTGTCAATTGTATCTCAATGAAGTTGAAAAAAAATAAAGTTTTCAAAACATGGGCTGAATATTTTTCTTAATAACTAAATCCATATCTGGATTCAGTAGGTAATTCCTCTTCAAAAGTATATTTGCTTTCGGGTAGACTTACAAGAAAAAAAAAATAACAGAATAAATATAGGAAAATTATTTAAGTGGAGTAAACAGATCCATATACACTAATATCAAATAAATATTCTATAAATATGATTTTATTTATATTTAAAAGAAAATATGTCTCAGAAACTGAAATGATAGAGTAAAATGAGTGATTATAATAAAGTGATTATATTCATGTACATTGTTGATCAATAAGTTATTTGTTAAACTATAGAAGTGCTCTTCACAATATAAATTTGTTCTTCATTCAACTTGAGAACATACTATGGGAAAAACTCAATGTATGTGTCTGGGAATAAAACTGATAGCAATATGATTCTTGTTTTCCTCTACCTGCAGTCTTATAGGAGATATATTTTTAAAAGCACACAAATAGTATTTACCTAATTACAATTTTTGTAAATGCTATAAAATAAAAGTGCAGGATATGATGGCTTCAATAATGAGGACTCTAGTGTATTATTTAAAAAATTTAAAGCAAAATATTTTATATTTTTTAATAATTTTTAATTTTCCTGTTGCCTGTAAGTACTGTATATTTCTAAACACTTCTGAATTACTCAATTTTGCTTTTATCGGCCATCTACTTTTACCAAGGCCTTAGTTGCACAGACTAATTGATGTGTTTGCTGTTTAATACACGGCCAACTCTGATCAGCACTTTAAAAATATTCTTGTTATTTCATTTTAAACACAAGTGAGTTTTCTAAAATAATTTTGGGAGGTTTACAGCTTTGCTGTAAGCTTATAAAAAAGAATTTATAATTAAAGTGCTGACACAATGAATACTATAAAAGCATGAACAGCCTTGCTATAAAAATGCTTATGATTGCTTTGGCTTCCTTTGCCCAGCTTGCGCTACAGAGCTGCTACAGTAGGAGCAGTTGTGCTTGCTGATAATAGTGTGCCTTTCATAGGATTCTTATCTGCTCATCAGATGCTATTTTTACGTTATTGCTGAAGCGTTTTCCTCCTGTACTTAAAGTGGCATTCACTTTATACTTCCATTCAGGGAAGATCACTTGTAATGAGCAATCTCAATTAAGCTGAACTCAACATGTCCAACTTCTCAATAAAGTAATCAATTAGATTTGATGGCAATTGACTTTGACATGTGCCGTCACACCCCATCAAACCAAAAGCATTTTGCAGCACTTGTAATCTTCTTGGACTCTGGATGGAAAACTTACCAATAGATTTTAAGGAAATTCAAGAACTGTTTGAAATAATGCAGTTAGGTAAAGTTTCTTCTACTGAGAGGTGTTCTACGGTCCCTGTAATGTAATGAGAAGACAGGAAGTATGGGTTTAAGAGGCCTTGAGGAAGAATTGTGGCTCCCACGTGAGAGGACATGAAAAAGTAAAGCCTGGAGGCCTAGACTGGATTAGTGAAAGGTAGCCTGGATTCCTAGAAGTCAAACAATTTGCATCTGCAGAAAACATTAGCAATATACAATTGTGCTAACTTAGTCACTCAGTTGTAAAGTTCAGTCACTAGAGATGGCAGTGTTTACTGATAATTTAATTTTAAAGGATAGTTTCTTTGATACTAATGTACTCACTTCAGTCAATCTTTTGCAGTTTTAGGACCCTTCCGTTTAATTTTTTCCAGTATGTATTATTTTCATTGTCACCGAGTACCCTGCAAACCAAATCTGAGGATGTTGTATATTTATAGATGTAACATGATGACATATATCAGTTCTAAAGTACTCAGACTCTAAGACAGTAAGGTGGAGACTGGGAGAGGAAAGAGTCTAAATCCAAGGATGTTATATTAAACCAACTTGCTGACCCGTCACGAGTATTCATGTGTGTCCTTGTCCAAATGTTGCTGACCAGTCACAAGTTAATTCGTATTTGCACTTAAATTAATTTAAGTAATTTTAAACACCGTGCTGACCAGTGACCAGTATTCAAGTGTGGAAAAGTAGCCAGCCACATGGGTGAGTTCTGGCTCGAAATAGCCAGTCAGCAAGGGGTTAAATTCTATGAATGGCAACTGTATGTACAACCAGGCATTTACATCAGGCAAAATACTAGAGGATTCTCTTCTAAAGAACTGGAGCAGGGTGTGTCAGGGGGGACTTGGAAGATTTAGGGTACTTAGTGTTGCACTTCAGAGTAAAGCCTCGAATTCTGCTATTTAGAAGACTCCCGGTGTATGTGGTACCCACTTACTTATCTTAATGTAAACTTACCCACCTGCAAACCTGTAGGTCTCTATCAGTGTCCCTCTCCTCTCATTTTAAACTATGAGTGGAAAGGCAAGATCACCAGATATTTGAAAAATGCATGAAAGAAAAAAATTAGTTTTGCATACCACACAGGGAAAATGACCCACAAAATACTGAAATACAGGATGTTCCAAAAAAAAATGATTATAAAGTCACTAACTAACATACAGTTCATTTTCAAAATTTAAAAGAATCTATAGAAATGAATAATTTTTTTTTTTTTTTTTTTTTTTTTTTGGTCAGTGTCTGTTTTCAAACTGATAATCGTTCTGGTCCAGGCTGATAATATGAAGCAATGGAATCGCAAACATTAAAAATAATTTCGTTTGGTATTTGTGAGCCCTCAATTCGTCAACTGTTGCCAGTTTTGTACCATAAACTTTATCTTTTATATATCATAAGAAAAGTCTAGTGGCATTTTGGATAAATTTTCTTTGTTCAAAGCTTAGTCTGGCTTCACCCATTATTTCAGATCAGTTAAACCTGAAAAGAAGCGAACATTAAGTGAGTTAACAGCTGTTAAAGTGTGTATACATTTTTGGTGGACACCCTACAGTTTAGGAGGGAAAAGAGTTTTACTCGTGTGCACATGTGCACATGCACACACACACACCCATACACACAGATACATGTTGCTGGGGTTCTCTGAGACTTTTAATACTATGATGCATTTAAAAAATACATATAGTGCAAAACTCGGTAAAATGTTTGGAAGATAAAGCAAAGATAATGTTTTAGACTTCATGGTACAAATAGAGTCAGAAAATTTGAGAGAAAATTATAATTTAGAGGGTGCTGTTTTGTGATACCAGCTTTCAGGCTAATTTGATAAATATCTAAAAATATCCATTAGTGAATAGAATTGAATCTGTGCAGCTAGCAGAACAATAAAGGAAGAACAAAAGAAAGGCTTTTTTGCATGCATATTTTATCAATTAGCACAAATTCTTTTCTACTGTTGATTATTTCTCAGTATTAGCAGTGAAGTCTGATATATATACCTAATTGAATGTTGATATATAAAAACTATTTAATAAAAAACACTTTTTGAAATTGTGTTTATCACTTTATGCTCAGCAAGTTATGCAAAGACTTTTAAACTTTATTTATCAAAATAGGTTTCTTATCTTCCTCTTGCATAAAAGGAAGTCTTCTAGATCATGGATAAGCAAACCCCATCCACAAAACAAATTCAGCCACTGCTTGTCTTTGTAAGTAAAGTTTTATTAGGACACAGCACCGCCATTCATTTATGCATTGCCTATTGCTGCTTTTGTACTGCAGTGGCAGAGTTTAGTAGACCAGGTCCTCCTCAGAAAACATTGTTTCCTTCAATGTCGTTTCATCATAACGTTGATGAGATGCCATAGGAATCTTGTTTGTATCACTTAGCCTATGGCAAATGGGTTTTGTTATATGTTGTTTCTCTTAAAGTCAAAGAACCTATCTACTATATTAAGTAAGGACTTCCTCTACTTGCAACAGGTATTAGTTTGCAAAGTTGAACATACTATCTGACCCATTACAGAAAAAGTTTACCAACCCTTGATATAGATTTGTGGTTCTCGAGATGTGATCCCCAGACCAAAAACATTAGCATCACCTGGAAATTTCTTAGAGATGAGAAATCTTGGGCTCCAGTCAGAATTCCTGAACCAAAAATGTTGGGGGTAGGGCTTAGCAGTCTGCTATAACTAGTTTTCTAGGTTATTCTAATGCACATTCAAGTCTGAAAATCACTGCTTAGAGCAAGGATTGGCGAACTATGACTTTTATGGCCTAAATCTGGCCCTCCTCCTGACTTTCTGTATGTCTTCAAGCTAAGAATAGTTTTTACATTATTTTAATGATCGGAAAATATAAAATAAGAATACTTTATGATTGTTGCAAATTATATGAAATTAAACTTTTAGTGTGCATAAATGAAGTTTTATTAGAACACAGTGATGTTTAATTTGCTTATATATTGTCTATGGCTGCTTTTCCATTATAATGGCAGCATTCAGTAGTTATAACAGAGCATATGGCTCACAAAGCCTAATATTTTCTTATCTGGCACTTCATAAATAAATTTGTCACTCCTTGGGTAAAATAATTATCAAAATGTACTTTATAGTATCACTGCATAGTAAGAAAATAATGAACCTTAGATATTAGAAACATACTATTGAGGTGAAGTCCCGCCTCCAAGACACGATCAAGTCTTAGTGCGAAGCCATATATTTGAGGAGCCCAGAGCTGTCGGAAGCCAAACTTCTGTTCATTAGGGCTCCTAGGCTCCGGAGAAGAACCAGGGAAGGACATGCTAGATGGAGAAAAATAATAACTAAGCAAATAACAAGTGAGAAATAAAAGTCAGGAAAAAATAGCAACTCCTGCATGAATTAAAGCCTGTCACTTCTAATATGAGGTTGTAAGTACTAGAGATGGGAGCAGGTGTGGAATCTTGATTTTAACTCCACTTTTTTCTCCCATCTGGAAGTCTTTTTGGAGGCCCGTGGAACACACTTCAAAACTATTTGAATTGTGTGTGTCTGCTGTTGGGAAGGTTATGTATAAAGAATTAATAGTTTTGAAAGGACATGGATTTTTAAAAGACCACCCTTCCCCCAAATGAAGCTAATGAACAAATGATGTAAATTTCCCCTATTCCACCAGATCCAGACTAACAAAACCTTCTTGATAATAGATTAGAGCATTTGAACTTAAATTCTTGAGAATTTCACATGCAACCTTTGCTCATCTTGCACTTGCATATAGTGGTTGCTAGGGGTGACCTGGAAAGGAAACCAATCATCGCACTGTAATTTAAAACTAAAACAGCTGGTACAAATCCTTCCTTTCAGAGCATGTTGTCGTAGAAGTAAATGAAAAGGTCGGGGGACTTTTCATTTGCTTCTGTGATAACATGGACGCCTTGAACTAAGGAACATATTAATGTTTCCTCTGCAACTTTCTATTATGTGTCAGGAGCCTCTTCCAGGATATCACACTTGAGGTGATAGAAAAAGACAGATGATAGAATGAAATGGTTGGTCCTAACACAAAATAATCAGGCATCTTTATATTTCCACTTTACATTATAACAGGAAACCTGATTAGATTCTGTAGTTTTACCTAAAAATAAACCTGGCTCAGGAGGAAGTTTTTGTCTATATACACTGATTCTTGTTACAAAGAATTGCTTTTAAAGGCACAGACACATCCTCACAGGATATGCTTTATATTTTTCATATGAAAAGCCAATAAGCAGATGAAAAGAGCTCCCATATGTCATTTCATATGTTTCAAATATTATAATAATAGTTTTTTATAAATCTCCATTTAAGATTTTTTAAAAATATGTTTTTATTGATTTCGGAAAGAGGAAAGAAGAAGGAAAGAGATAGAAACATCAATAATCAGAGTCATTGATTGGCTGCCTCCTGCACACCCCCCACTGGGGATCAAGCATGAAACCCGGGCATGTGCCCTGACTGAGAATCCAACCATGACCTCCTGGTTCATAGACAGACGATCAACCATGGAGCCACACCAGCTGGGCACCATTTGGGATTTTTTAAATGTTGACCTATTTCGGAAAACAAAACAACTCCCTCCACAAAACTAAAGTGATACAAATACGTAAAAATGCAATTTTACTATTAAAAAAAGTAAACATTACAAAACTTTATAAATTTAAAATTAGAATACTGTTTCTACTAAACAGACCCTTTTCACAAAGTATGAAATAGAATCTAAAATTTCATATAAAAAATGACAAGGTAATTTTAAACTATACCTCCTAGTGGCTTCTCAATCAATGGTCTTTGATCAATCATATGGTTAGCCAGTTAAAAGGAAATAGCCTATAAAAGAATGTTATAATTTTAAAAATACCACAAATAAACCTGCAGAAATAAGACTGATACACTGAATATTGGATAAATTTAAAGTACAATAAAAGACACAAGAAAAATGAAGCCATAAATTTGCTCAACAAAAATATAAGTGAACCTCTATATTTTCCATGAAAATCATAGAATACAGAGCCTTTCTGACTCAAAATTCAAAAGTCATAAAAGTAAAGATTGGTAAATTCAATTACATAAAACATTTAAAAATATCTGCCTCATTAAATTTTCATAACAGTCAGAAAACAACAAATTCTAAAAATTTTCAATTCACACCACAAAGTAGTAATCTCTCTAATATATAAACATCTTCTAGAATTTATTAGACAACATAAATAATTATATAGTGAATGTATACTATTAAATATAAAGCATAAAGAATATAAACAGGCAATTGAGAGAAAGACAAAAAATAACAAGATACTCATCCTCTCATAAGAAAAATGCAAATTAAAATGATATGAAATTCCATTTCCTTCTCCATCAAAGTGGCTTAAATTTCAAAGTTTGATATCTATCTGTAAGGAAAATTGATAGTCTCATCCAGCTGGTGGTGCTATAAGTCATACAACCACCTAGTGCAGTGGTTTTGAACTGGGGCAATTTTGCCTTCCCAGGGGAACAATTGGCAATATTTAGAGACATTTTAGGTTATCACAAATGGAGTGAGGGAGGTACTACTGGTATCTAGTGGACCAGTAGTCCACTAGACAAATCTTACAGTGCAAAGGGCAGTCTTCCACAACAAATAATTATCTGGCCCAAAAGGTCAATAGTGTTGCTGTTGAGAAACCTTGTTCTAGATTGCAATTTTATAATATTGCTTAAATATTATGTAGTATAGCTTTTATGTCTAGAAATTTATTCTCCATTTGCAGACAAATACAATAAAAGAATAAACACAGGGTGATTCAATAAAGCATGATATGGAATAGTAAAAAAAATAAATAAGTGAACAACCATAATGTTCACCAATAAGGACCAGTTAAATTATGACTCATACATACATACCTGGCTGTAAATGAATGCAGATGATTTTAAGATTTCATCAAAGAACAACTTCCAAGATGTATTACTAAGCAAAATGTTGATCAGTGGCTTATAATATGCTAACCTGGATATTGGAAAGGGACAACGAAGCATCAATATTAATATTATTATTATTATTTTTTATGGCATGAGGAAGTTCTGGAAAGATTCAAAGCAATGAAAGCAGGATGTTTGATTTCAGTTCTACCGAATGTTTAGAACTGAAAACCAATATAAGCTGTTTATGAATGAGAGCAATGATCATTTATTTACTAAAAAGTTTCCCTTAATGGACAAATGTGGGGAAGACAAACATTGCTCAGGAATTCTTAATATGTGGCATAAAAACGGTAAAGAGGGATAAATAATAGCTGAGTGAACATACTTGATTTTTGACTGTGTTGTCAACCTAAGCACACCAAACATAGGGTTTTGTTTTTGTTTTTGCTTCTGTTTCTGTTGCACACATACTGTTGCAGTGCCCAATGGCCGTTTCATGCATCTTCATTAGGCAACAGATTTTGTTGGGACAGCCGAGAAGGGAAACTAAAAGCACTGCACTGAGTAATTCTAAGGCATCCAAATAGAGGCGGAAAGGGGCAACTATGACGAATTCTAGAGGGTAAGAAGGGAATATTTAACCACTGGATCTGTGAAAATTGGCAATTAAAGTACGTGCAAATCTTATAATAGTAATTATTTTTAATATTAGCCACAATCGGTGAGAAAATGATAATGATTTTCTTCACAGTTCCAACTTCCAAGATACACTGCTGTGTGGTATGTCTTCCAAGCTTTAATAAGAAATATGATGATAAATGGCCCCTGCTAATGTTTTTAAAGCAGCCAAGGTTAGAAGATAGAGTTCTTGTTAATAACTGTACGTGATACGGAAGGAATCTGAACATGCAGAGAAAGACAAAGCAGTTACTATTAGTTTTGAAAGATACTGTCTAAGCTGCACTTAATTTTTTAAACCTTGATTTCTTCATTTCCCCAGAAATGTAAAAGTGAATGCCCCCTCTCTTATTTCCACTCTCACCAAAATAAACTGTCATATACCTGTATTTTCAGTTGCCTATTGCATCAAAGGTTTTACTACTTTTTTAGAATTTCCTTATGGAGACAACATATATTCATTGTAATAATTAAAACAGAGAGGTAGTAAAATTAAAATGATGACTCACGATAATTGTCCTGCTGTTCAATGATAATGTGATAAAAATATCACAGGTTATGTTGATGTCTAGTAATTATTTTGATTGAAAGTAATGTCATCTTGTCAGTTACACATGATCTCATGACAAGAGTAAGTAGAAATTCTCTTGCTATATTTTTTTACAGGAAGAGGTTTGAGGGAATTTTGATCCCTAAGAGAACATGTACATTATTGATTCTTTAAAATACGACCAACTTTCTTCTAAATACATAATCTGTGACTATAATCTACCATTGTCTTTGTTTGATAAGGGAAGGTTTAACTTAAATCTGAAAGCAAACACTTGATTTTTTTAGACTTTCCTGTAATTAATACAACTTAGATGTTGTTAGGCTTGATTCAGCTGACACACGTATCACAGAGGCTGTCTTTGAAACCAGAGAGAAAATAGTATCTTCAAAGACAGCCCGCAGCACATGGGGGGAGCTATACAAAACAACTAATCCCCACTATGTCTTTTACAAATTACAATAATAGCTACTTCTGAATAACTTTATTGGTAGAAATGGGAATAAAAGAGTGTTAAAATACTTAACAAACCAGAAGGATTTTCTTCTCAGCAGGAATTATGCTACTTTATTTGTGTTAAGTGTGTTATTTATTTCTTTTTGGTATACTTACTGATGGTGAAGCTCTCCTGCAGCCAGGATCCTCCTCAGTAGAAGACTTCTCCAATGCTTAGGCATGCTGCCTGAGCTAGAAGTGTCTTTTAAAATTGTTAGACAGCCTTGGTTCCCTCTGTGAAGTCTGTAGACTGACACCAAGCAGCTGACATTTAGCTAACAAATTTTCACTGAGATGAACGATTTTAGTCAAGTGGCATAAAATGACTTCAAAGTGTTCGGAAATTGAATCCAAGAATCAAACTATGCTGAGCAGCAGCCTTCTGGGCTTGCTTTATATCCATGTCAAAAGTTCAACTTTCCTTTAACTAGAGGACTTGAGATGAATGCTCTGCATGGTGATTCCTGTAGTCTTAATTATTCTATCAAGTCCAATTACAAATTGGAGTTTTCAAGGACCAGAAAGCTCTGACATTATTAGGAGAACAAATTAGGAGAACAACTTAATATATGAACTTTATCAATTCTAGACACTGTATTGTACAGAATCCCGAATCAGGTATTCACAATGCCTGGACCTCCTGGTGACCGTAACTTACAAAGTTAAGAAATTGATTAATACTGCCTCTCTTCTACTTTTTATTTTGATCTAATTTACTTTTCCAGTTAATTTCTTGTTTGAGATCATTGTAGATTCACATTCAGTTAAGAAATAATAGAAGATCAGGTATACTCTTCACCCAGTGCTCCCCAGTAGTAAAATCTTGCATAACTATAGTGCAGGATATTGACATAGTTACAATGCTTTCATCTTACTCAGATATCTCTAGTTTATATATACTCATTTGTATAATCACCACCACAGCCAAGATAATGAACAATTCCATTATCACAAAAATCTCTTACGTTGCCCCTTGACAACTACATTTACCCCTTTCTAACTACTCTTATCCCAAAACCTTGGCAACCGTTAATCTGTTCTTCATCTGTATAATTTTGTAATTTTAGAAATGTTATAGAAATGAAATCATACAGTCTGTAAACTTAAGGTTGGCTCTCTCTGCATAATTGTTTGAAGATTCAAGTTGCTGCAAATACCAATGGCTCATTCCTTTTTATTGCTGAATAATATTTCATAATATGGATGAACCAATTTGTTTAACAATTTATCCATTGAAGGACATTTGGGTTGTTTCCAGTTTTAAAATATTACAAATAACGGTTCTGTGAATATTCATGTACAGGTTGTTGCATGAATATAACTTTTCATTTGTTTGAGATAAACATCCAAGAGTAAAATTTCTGAGTCATATAGTAATTACACATGTAGTTTTCTAAGAATTTGCCAAAATTTTTCTGTAGTGGTTGTATCATTTTTTTCATTCCTACTAGCAATGTATGAGTGATTCATTCTCCACATTTCTGCATCATTTGGTATTGTCACTTTTTAAAAATTTTAGTCATTCTGATAGGTTTACAATGATAAATTTGCATTTTCCTAAAAGTGAGTTCTATCGAACATCTACTTATGTGCTCGTTTGCCACCCATGTACACTTCTGTGAAATTTCTGTTCATATCTTTTTCTCCCATTTTCTAATTGGATTACTTTTTTTTCATTGTTGAGTTTTAGAGTTGTATGTACTAGTCCTTTATCAGATATGTAGTTTACAAATATTTTCTCCCAATCTGTAATTTGTCGTTTCATTCTCTGAACAAAAGAAATATGTCCATTGCATTTCACTGAGCAGGAGTTTTTAGTTTTGATGAGATCTAATGCATCAATTTGTGGATTATGCTTTTGGTGTCAAGTCTAATAATTTTCTGCCTAGACCCAGATAGTGACTTAATCTTATTATTTTTCCAAAAGTTCTTCAGTTTCACATTTATGTCCCTGAGGTTTTGGAGTTAATTTTTTTTTTAAAGATGTGAAGGTTAGGTCAAAGTTTACTTTTATGACTTTGGATGTTCAATTGATTTGGCACCATGGCTTTAACATATGAATTTTGGGGAGATACAAACATTCAGTCAATAACAGACAGAATAACCAAATGTCCCCAGAACATTTGTAATAATTGTTATCACTTTTGTAAGGTGTGCTAAGGATTCTCCTAAGTGCTTTTTTAAATATATATATATATGTTTTTATTGATTTCAAAGAGAGGAAGGGAAAGGGAGACAGAGGTAGAACATCAATGATGAGAGAGGGTCATTGACTGGCTGCCTCCTACATGCCCCCTACTGGGGATTGAACCCACAACCCAGGCATGTGCCCTGACCAGGAACACGAACCTCGATCTCCTGGATCCTAGGTTGATACTCAACCTCTGAGCCACGCCGGCCAGGCTCCTAAGTGCTTTTTAACTAACAACTCCTCAATCCTCTTGATTCTCCTAGGAGGTAATGGGTAATATTATAAATAAGGAAACGGAGGCCTGAGAAGTCTAAGGAAATTGCATACTCAGATTAGAGGAGTTGTAAACTGTTAAACATTACATCATTCCGCCTCTCTGGAAGCCAATTACTGGAAAGAGGAAGAGAGAAAATTTGGTTGCTATATTTATTTTAAATAAAACAGCAGCAATTACTTTAAATACAAATGCAAAATAGGATATATAGTGGAAAAATTGTAATTTTTTTTCAGCCCACAATAATCTGACTTTTCCATATCATTAATAAGAAACAAAATGACAAGGGACACTGGAGATTCCCTGGGAGGCAGTTTCTATAGGAGAGCAACAAGGCAGGCTCATTTTTCTTTCGTGGAGCCAAGAATAGACCAATCAGAGTTAAGCACAACGAACTGAGTTGAACAAGAAATGAAAGCATGCCAAGGGCAACAAATAGATTTTTAATTTTTGTGTGCACAGCTTTCCTCTCCTTAGTGTCCCTCTGTGATGAATGAGGTGAACAACAGATCCTCTGTAAATTACAGACTCTGGTTAACTTCGGAGCAGTCTAACAATGCACAAACCACCACACTCTTTTTCAGCAGCGACTGCTTTGGTTTAGCCCGGAGACAGAATCTGGGCCATGCAGAGGCTCGTATTTGCACTGTAAACTTTAGCCCACATATAATGGAGAGGAATTGGGTTTAGAAGTTATTTAAATGTGTGTGTTATTTTGTTCCTTTTTCAAATTTTAATTTAATTTAATTTTTTCCATCGCTATTTATCCCCTCTACACTCTCTTCCACCTCCACCCAAACCTCCTCCCCAACCCCGTCGTCACCACACTGTTGTGCCTGTCCATGAGTTCTGTCTCTTTTGTTTTCTTTTTGGCTCAATCCCTCCACACCCCCAGCCCCACCTCCCCGAGCTGTCCCCCTGCTCTCTATCCATGAGTCTGTCTAGTTTGCTTGGTAGTTCAGTTTGTTCATTAAATTCTACATATGAGTGAAATCATATGGTAAATGTATTGATATTGTGCTACCTTCCCTTTTCCAGCCCTGCAGTAAAGTTTAAAGCGGAAAGAAATAGGAATAGACTGAGATTTTCTTGTAAATTTTTAAAATAGTGATTTTCCTTAAAAAAAAACACCACATATATGTTTGAATAACATAAAATTTATATTCTTATCTAACATACATTTCTGGCTAACTTATTACTTTTTTTATTAATTAGATTTTTTAATAACCAGAATATAAAAAATAATTTTGTTAGAAAACATTTTACAGATGATTATTTTATTATTATAACTGATATCACATTTTATAGGCAAGCTCTTCATTTTTCCTTCTTTATCTACATTTTTTATAAACTGACTTATAGCACAAAGCTCTCTCTACACCTGCTAGAACACCTGGCAAAATGCAATAGAAATGTAGTGAGAGAATCACAGAAATTTAGAACTGAAAAGAACTGTACAGATCATGTAGTCCAAACTCCTTATTACATACATTTAAAAAAAAAAAAAGAAATAAAATGGGAAAGAAAAAGTGGAAAATTTTTCACCCACTAGTTGCATACTATATACATAATGCTTTATCCATGCAGTGAAAATCTATGCAGGTGGGAAAAAAAGAAAATAAAGAAATTTGTACTGAGTTAGAAAGCTGTCCATGATATATTCATAAATGACAACTGCTATAAGTTGCAGAAAAAAAATAGCCAATGCCATTGCTGCAGAAAATTAAAATGAAAATAACTCAAAGTGTCACTACTTACTACTCTCACATATTTATATGTTCCTATTTAAAATGTGTATCAGTGTACACAATAAACTGTTTTTATTCCATGGGAAGGAGAATGGATGGGAGAGAGGAATATATAATGTTACTCCTTATTTAACATTTTTCTATACTTACTACATAGTGAAAATAATTCAGAGAACAAAAAGCGGGTAGACAGGGAAGAGGAGAGAAGGTGATCAAGATCAGGGCGCATTAACGCAGCTTGCCACAGGAAAGAGAGCCGGGAGTGGGTGTGTCATATTTTGGTGGCAGGTGCCTGTCCTGCCCTTACGTTCAGGTGGTAACCATGGGAAGCTGTCGGATAAATTTAGCTTGAGCTAGTGTTCCACCCCTAGGAACTTCCAGTTTTATTTCCCACCGAAAATAGTGAAGCTGTCTAGTAAAAGTGTACTTCTTTGCCCTTTCACGAAATAAGCAAGAAGGTAAATGTCACCAGTTTGCCTTTGCTTAACATTTTCCAGTGTAATTGGGTGCCCCGCATAGAGCTTCTAAGTCCCTGTCCCATGCCCCAAAATTAGACTGATCCTTAAAGTCCTGCGATTGAGCAGACTTCTTTCTCTGACCTTTTCTGCTACTGTTGTAAATCTATTAACATTAAGGTCTGTCCGAACATACACTGAAACGATGGTTTTCCGATAACCACAATGCATAATCAACATCTTCTTTCCTTTTGTGTATTTTTTTTTAAACCTCAGTAGCTTTTGCAAATCTTCATTGATGGTAGTTGAGGAGGTAATTAAGTTTAAAATTTAGCTACAGAGGATTATAGAGTAGACAAATGCTAGCTATCAGTACTTTTTTCTAGGTTTAGGCAGAGTGGGGGACTGGTATATTGAGTTAGAATTTCAGTGAACTCTAATGTTTCTTTCAAGGCTCAGCAAAAACTATGGTCCACAGACCAAATCTAGCCAGTGCACAACCTGGGAGCTGAAAATCTTTTTAAAATATCAAAAGAAGAAGAATATTTTATGACATAGTAAATGTATAGAAAATTCAAATATCTGTGTCCATAAATAAAGTCTAATTGGAACACAATTATGCTCATTTATTTACACGTGTCTATGGTTGCTTTCATACTACTAGTAACTGCAGAGTTAAGTAGCTGGGACAGAAACCATGTGACCCACAAACAATTACTACCTGACACTTTACAGAAAAAGTTTGTAACACCTGATTTAATTTATAATAGACCATTTTATCCCAAGGTGAGGTTATTTAAAAGTTATTTCTCTTGCTCAGCCAGCATGGCTCAGTGGTTAGATTTCCAGTTTTGACACATGCCCGGGTTGTGGGCTCAATCTCCAGTAGGGGGCGTGCAAGAGGCAGCTGATCAGTGACTCTCTCTCATCACTGATGTCTCTTTCTCTCTCTCCCTCTCCCTTCCTATCTCTGAAATCAATACAAGCGTATTTTTATAAAAAAGTCATTTATCTTTCCCAGCTTCAAATAAATCATTTCTTTGAACTGTTAAACAAATGACAGTTTTCATAAAATTCCAAGGTTTGACACCATGTAGGAATATGTTGCACTTTTCTGTGGCTTGCTAGAGCTTCGTCTTCAAATAAGCATTGTTCAGTGCATACAATTATACATAGAGACCAATTCTCTCCCACCGGCCCCAGGGCCCTCCCCCACTTGTTAAAACCTTCCTACGATCAGTTTGAAACACAAGGGAAAGCCAGGGTCTGCTCCAGTGTGGACTGTGGAAGATGCCTTGGTGAAGTTGCATTTTTTCATATCACCAAGAGGACAACCCTGTTTTCTAAAGTGAGAGGCAGGTCAGTTAATCTTCTTTACGGTGCACTTTGAGAGAGGCGAACCCCTTTTTTAACACACATTTTGACACTACATAACTGTCATTCCTTCAGTATCCCTTTGGGGCACCTACTGTTCAGAGGAACAGCCCACTCAATGCAAGGAAGTGTCAGATATTAAGGTTGAATTAAAACTGCAGGTAAAAACGGGGACACTGGCATATTCTTGTCCGTGGGTTTGACAGGAAATTTATTTTGCTGTAGCTGAAAAGTAATTAACCTCCACTGTGAGAGAATTCTATTACTAGTAGCTATTCTCCCATGCAAAGTGCACTACATGGAAATGTTACAGGCTATCAAGCAGAAACGGCGGATTTGTCTGCATTTTAAACTGCATTTCCATTACCCTAGTCTCTCCTCCTCTGTATCTCTCCTTCCTCACCTTCTCTCCTGTTTTCACTGAAGCTGGAAATTGAGACACATATGGAACTTGAAAAAAGATTCAAAGCAAAAGAGTGCTTATAAGGATTTTGTAAGACCTATTTTTTTCTGATATTTGGAATTTTTAAAAACATTTTCCTTTGGTGTGGCAGATAAATACAGCACTATGTAAAAATACTCCACCATGAATAATTCTATTATGAATGTGTACAAGAAAATCATAACTCACTGAATTCTACTCATTTTTCCATCTTCGATGTTATGTATACATACATGTGTGCATGCATATGCATACTATATACAAAGAATAGATTGGAGGGTAAACACCGCCTGGAATTTATATATAGGCACTTCTGCTATAACACTTGTTTTGAAAACGCAAATTTGTTCCAAAGCAATTGATATATCGGGGAACAATGTGAACATAATGCAAATTTCATATTTGCTTATCCTGATTTTTGTCAGCAGGCAATGGCAGAAAGCTGCACTCAGCTGAACAGAGCCCCTTAGGAATACCGAGAATGCACACAAGCACACCCCTCCGCTATCTACCAGTGACCTTAGTTCATCACACATGCTGCGAGCCACACCCACCCACACCCGGTGTTACAAGTCTCCTGATTTCAGCTAACCCTCCTTCCACGAGCCCACACTGACTCACAAGCAACAACCCATCCAACAGCAACCTCATGTCATTTTCAAGGTAAAGTGTCATATTTATTCTAATATTCATGTATTTCTCAAGCATTGAACACTCCCCTTGTTTTTATTGGATCACTATTGTCTTCTCTTGTGTCACTGATAAGGTTTTGTGAGTGTTGTCCTCCTAGCCTTATTTTCCCATAAACCCTATGTTTGTGTGTGTGTGTTTTGATGCATGATTTTGCACAGCATAGTTTTAAGGAATACATGGGAGTGATAGCAGAACTGACTACACTTCTCTTTTCCTTTTATTATTATGATTAATGTGTGTGACTTGTTTCATCAATAATAAATGTTTCGAAGTTTGTTGTGCATTTTTCACATAGGTACAGCTAGTTTACAGTCACTAGTCGTACTTTAAGCTATTACACCAGAATAAGGGAGGATCTCTTCTAGAAGGAAGTTGCTAGAGTAAAGAAAGCAAAACAAATGGTTTTAGGGGGTATTACTGATTTTCTGAAATAGTAACAATAGTTATCATTTATAGAAGCCTTGCCAGGTACTTGGCACACTGCTGCACCATTTCACATGGATCTCCATGCCAATATGGGCAAGAGGATAGTTAACCCCTATGTTTGACAAACAGGGACACGAAGGCTTCGTGAACCCAAGTAGTGTTTCCAGTGGTTCTAACTATTCAGAATAAAACTGAACATTAGAAGAACTCCAAAGTGAGACTGGAGATCTGTCACCTCCAACGTCTTTCTTATGGGCTTCAAATGTGTCGAAAAGGTTACTAGCATTTGCACTTAGAAATTATTGAGTCTAATGCTTTTATTTAAGGAAATTATGACATTTAGGTTCAGGGGATCTCTGCAACCTACCATAGGTCCCTGGCCAGAGCTAAAATTTAGAACCCAGGTTACCTAAAATCCAAGTTCATTTCTCCAAGTCCTTTTTGCTATGCTTTTATGGGTCAGGGTGAGGGGATGAGTAGTTCCCAGGAAGCTGTTTGGTCTCATAATTGCTATATGATAACTCAGCCAATGCTTTGTTTTCTTCCATGTCTTAAGTAAAATTATATGCATAGTTATGAGCTCTCTGAAATAAAGAATAGAGTGGGGAACAATATACATTTGTACACGTGCAGAAATAAGTTAGGAAAAAATCAATTCCAAAATATCAGGTCTTTTCCCTTAGAACAACATCTAAATGTGGGTATTTTATGGTAATTACTATTTATAACCTACTATTCTGGGAATTGAACTTTACAAACACAAAAGCCAACTTGTAAATTTTTCCTGACAGAGAATAATACAGAGCTTCAGAAAGCAGAAAGTGTTGTACATTCTCTCTGGGATCTGTCACTGTTCATGATCATTAAAGAAGGCAGATGCAATAAACAAATTTCTGTTATTTGAACATTACAGGAAAGTTGAGATGGAAAACAAAATTGCCCCTTTTTTTTGGTCTTGAAATTGCTCACTGGGCTGTCTGCCTTCACTCTAGGAAAATGCCATGAACTGGTGGCGGTAGTTGTAGTTCAGTCTATTTTAGATGCCAAAGAAGCAAAGCCTTCCCTGAAAATTACAGGGGATGTAAATTTTAAGCATTATAGACTAATGGTTCCCTTCCTTTCCTCCATTGTCTAACAGCCATGTGTGTGAGTGACTGTTATGAATTAACAGCATGCCACCCTCCTTCTCAGGAAGAGGTGGCTGATGGCATGTTTCAAATATTAAATGACTTTGGCTTTAATGCTGGGCTATAGGAGATTGGTGATTTCTCTTTCTCTCTTTCTTTCTTTCTTTCTTTCTTTCTTTCTTTCTTTCTTTCTTTCTTTCTTTCTTTCTTTCTTTCTTTCTTTCTTCCTTCCTTCCTTCCTTCCTTCCTTCCTTCCTTTCTTCCTTTCTTCCTTTCTTCCTTTCCTTCTTTTTCTAATAAATCAACATTTTTTTAAGTGATAGGAAACTCTAATATTCTAAATTACTATTATTAATGTAAATGTTTAAATACCTTTGTAAGAGGGATTTTGAATTATGATGTATTTGGGAAAAAACTCTAATTCTCTTTAAAAGAGTTTTCAAGAAGAATTAATTGAAGTTTGCAATCTAAGAATATGGAACAGCTAAGCAGAAACCTTTTATTCTTTATTTACTGATCTTCTCTACCCATAGAAGAGAGATATTGGATCGTATTGATCAGTTTAGTGGCCTCTGATTTAACACTCCGGCTCCTGACCCACCCAGGCGGCAACCTGTGTGTTCTTTGTCAAATGTTTATCTCAAAGGCATATGGAACAAGTTGGATTCAAGCACTCTTAGGATTTGTACCTATCAGATGAAGGAAAGACAAAGTGTTTGAAATAAATGAATCCTCAGCAAAGCAATATTTTTAAAAACTTGTCTTCAAATGCTGTTTGTCCTGAAAAACTGAGACTGACTCCAACTATAATAATCTCGAGGATGAGCGTGGGTGGACACACTTCATCCTACACCGCCCGACGTTGCAGAGAAGATTAGCGACAAGGAGGGAAGGCCAGGGATTCACTCAACTGCTTCTGCACCTCTGGATCCAAAAGCTTTGGTTTTACTGTTGAAGAAGTAGGAGAAAAACGTCCATTTCCTTTCCAAATCTGTAGTTTCTCTGTAGTGAATGAATTTCAGAAATAAGAAAACTTACAAGTATTTTTTTTAATTTATTAAGCCTGCAGATAGAACACAAGTCATGTCTGACAAGTGACAGAGAACAAGCATGGGGACATACGGCATTTAAACTTTAAATCAGGACCTACAAAAAGAAGTTGGAACTGGATATGGAAAGCTTAAGAGTGACCTATGACCACTGGCTTAGGTGCAAATGAAAATTGGAATAAGAGCCACATATGTAGGTTATGTTGCTAATCGCTGTGTCAAATCTCTCTAGATGTAAACTATTAAAATAAAAATATATTAATTTTCAGGAGAAAGAGTATACATAGAAGGAGATTAAAAAATCAGGAAACAAGTTTGTTTTCCACAAAGGAAAAAGAGGGGGGGACCAATTGTACAGGAATTTATTTAAGGAACAATTTTTTTTAAGATCCTCAGAATGAGTCTTTCCTTTCTGCCCTCCCCAAACCTCACCCGCTCACCGCTTTCTGGACTAAACAAGGAGTAGCAAGGGAGGTTTTGTGAAAAATGTATCAGGAGAAAGAAGAAAGATGGGGACACACATAAGAACATCTGTTGGCAAAGCCACTTGAAAAATAACTGAGCACTAACGTGTAAGAAAAGGTGCTCAGCGTGAAACTAGCAACAGGTCATGTGGGAGCTGGGAAGGGGGGAGAAAGAGCTAAGGAACGTGAACCCCGCTGAGAGATAACTTCCGAGGGACCAAACCCGAAGAGGCCCCCAGCGATGTGAGGGGAGGTGGCGTCCGGCAGGGACTATCCTGGCAGATTGCTCGGAAAGTGGCACAAGTTGCAACTGAATCAAGATCTAGAGATGCGAAAGCTGTTTTAAAACAAAGGAGACTGCAAATAAAATGCCCAGTTTCTTTCTTTCTTGCCACATATACTTATAACATTGAGGAAGATTTCTTTAAAATACCATTCACCTTTTTAAAATAGATTTTATGAATTATGAATATGCAACCATGTACATGCAATTTTATTTATTTATTTTTAAAATTTTTCAGTTACAGTTGATATTCAATATTATATTAGTTTCAGGTGTACCATATAGTAGGTAGATATTCATAAATACAAAGTGATGCCCCTGATAAATCTAGTACCCTCCTGACACCATGCAATTTTATTTTTATTTTTATTTTTTTGCCAAAAGAATTCCCACCAAAAAAAAAAAAGAGTTTAAAAAACAACTCAGGGTGCTAAAGGTCTTTAAAACATGAAAGTGAAGGAAAAATCCCTTAAGGAAAGGATTGATAGATTTAATTTCTTTAAGTCAAAAAACAGCAAGGAGGGAGGCCTCGGCAAGGGGGAAGCAGAGAGCTGGCTATCGCTATGGGCAGCTGACTTCTCTGTGCTGTGGAGCCTTCTGAGAAGCCTTGCGAACGATGTCTCCCGACCATCACCCTGGGGGAGTAAAGGTTTATTTACCGTACAGCCCCCCTTGACCATGAGGCATTTTAGCAAATGGTTCCTTCTGAGTCCCTAGTCCACGTGTCATCGGGAGCCTAAAATTGAAAAGTTCATGCTGCGACCTAGATGCTGCCACGTGGCCCCACGTGAGGCTGGTCCGTGTCTTGACAGAATAGTTGCTTCAGTGGCGGCCCTGCGAAGACTAGAGGATTGAAGTGGTGCGTAAGGGGTGTTTAAAACAGCCAGTTGATGTGGGCTTGGTAACAATGTACACACTGTCTCAAAAAAAAAAAAAAGCAAAGACAAAACAAACAATAAAAGAATGTTGAAATGAAGCAGAGAACAAAAGCAGGAAGAATCTTTTTTTTTTTTAATTTTTATTTATTTTTTAAGAATCCTTTGTTTTTAAGATAGATTGGCAATACTTCTTGATTATTGCAGAAAACCCAAAGTTAAAGTTTATTAAATCAATGTGAGGGAAAGGAAAATATTTAGATTCTAAGGACCAGTTGTCATGTAATCAATTTTATTTAATGCCTAGTATGTGCCATTTAACTATTATTCCTGTGTCCCTGGTACAAGTTGGAGGGATCAAAGTTTAAAGTATGTGTTTATTATATAAAAATAAGTAAACTGAACCATGCTATCTATATTAAAATAAGCATCTCTTGAGTAATATTAGTTTTATTTGTAATCTAGCTCTCAATAAATATTTAGTTTTTAATAATAAAACTAATATTTAAAACAACATTAATATTAACAATCACAGTGTTTCCATACAAAAATTCCCATTGAATACGATGTTGATTATAACTCATAATTTTTTGAAGCATTATGAAGAGAAATAAAAAGAAATAGAGCAAAATTAGAAAGTTCTGAAATATATGTTTTCCAAAGCAGAAGATTTTCCAAAGCAGAACGTTTGTATTAACAGAAGCCTGAGATTCACTTTAGATTTTCACCATAGAGATATTCTTCATTTGAATTAAGTCAAGTCTTATCAGAGCAATCTACTGCCTACATTTTTAAATTTTTGATGTTTCTCACTCTATAAGCCTTATGTGTTACACTTAGTGATTTCATTCGTGTCAATCTATTTTTCCCCCCGAATCTGACTTTAAAAATTTTCAAATTCCTTGGAATGGAGGAGTCGTTTGCCAGTCTCCTTTTTAAGCTTGTATTTTCTGTTCTAAAGAAAACAAGAGAGGTCAGAATTCCATAAAAACACTTTGAAAATATTTTGGAGGTTTAAGGATAAGAACAAGTGATACTTTTTTTTTTTTTTTTGGAAGAAATATGAAAACCAGCTCTTCACCCTGATCTCGTCTTTCCTCTGTCTTGCCTTCTCACTTTCCCCCTCAGCTACCATCTATTTGGCTGTTAAATGTTTGCTTATGGGCAAATTTCTTTCCAACTTAGTCTCACAGAAAGTTTGGCTATTTTGTCTCTGCTTCTAATAGGAAGTTTTTTATTTCTTTCGCTTTCGTCTGCTCCTTCCCCTCCTTCCCCTCCACCACCTCCTTTCTTCTTCATAATATATCATATATAATCCAAAAGATATATTGAGGTAGCTCAGATGAGTTTTCTGACCATTATATTGTAGGCATTTTTAAATCGCCAGAATCAGCCTGTTAATTTAGCAGTTTTAAAAAATCCAATATTGACATATTTTAAGAAAATTTTTCTTTTAAAATTTCAACATCCCAGGCCAATAAGATTACAGATGGCCTCTCGTTTAGAAAAGAATTGCCCTACAATGTCTCCACACTTAGATGAAGCATGAAACAATTTTTTTTATCTGGATACTTTTTCCATAGAAGACCAAAAGTTAAGAATGGTTGAATGCTTTTCTTCCCATTCAAATATTTTGGCACTGTACATAAGTAGTCAAAAACTTCCTTTTACTAATTGCATTGCCACTGCAACACCAGCAGGAGAACACTTCAGTTGACTGTGGAAATAGTCTACTGGCTATAAGAAGCTCAGCATCAAACTATGGGTGACTCACCAATTCCCTTCCTCCCCCTGAGTCACTAGTCAATTGCCATATTCACCCTTCTGCCCAACTGGGTGGGAGTCCAGCTATTAACTGGAATTAAAGATGCAATGCCTGCACCATGAGGCTCATTATCTGAGTCTGAAACACCTGCTGCAAGAGAATAAAAGGCAATCTTATAATGGGTCATTTAATAATTGAGTTAGACAGGAAAAAGTGAACGGCCTTTGTTGGCACTTGATATCATCTCTCATCTTCTCAAAGTGGCAGTGGTCAAAGTAGGAAGACAGTTTCATGTTGAAGGGAGAGGAACAAATTTAGTCTGATGTAATATTTTAGTAGTCTTGCCCTTGATCCCAAATACTTATAACCAGGCCTCTCTGGTTATATTCAGACAGTGGTTTTGTGATTTATTTTCTTAAATGCTCCCGCCGAGCTGACTTATCAACACGATGCAACACTAGACTGAAGTGAAAGAGATAAAGTGAATCCTGATTCTTACCCACCAATAGCATTCAAAGGCATACGGTCCAAGTTCAGATCTTCCTGAGGAACTCTGAGGCTTCATTAACCACAGTTAGTAGGTTCTTTTGAAATTCTCAAATGAAAAGGGTAATTAGATATCTCTGAGGTCCAATTGTAATATAATTGTTACGCAGCTCTCCCTTCATCTGAGCTGTAAGCTCTGTCTAAAATACTAGCTGACAACAGGCTGTGGCAGTCAGCAGAGGGGGCACCACTGGCACAGCAGCGCTGAGAATCAGGCTTCAGGATGAATGGGGCTCACCTGGCTTCTGCGGGCAAGTCGTTTTGAACATAGGGCAATTGCATCAGTGCCTAATTGTGGTTCAGTCCTCAGCTAAAAATCCTGTTGTATTGACACAGAATTCAGCTCTAAAAGGAAAAGAAGAAATAATGAGATATGAGTGCTGTGGTAGATTAATCTGAAATAATTAAGAAAAATGTGAAGGCTGAAAGAATAAATGATCTTACTAATGAGAATGAGTGAAATGGCAGAACATATAGACACAAAAGTGACATAAATTTAGGCTGTCTTAAGGGGGGCATAATATTCACAGCAACAGAGGGATAATTCCAAATGTTGAATTGGAGAAAATTTTTATATAAAGTAGCTTATTCCTCAACTTCAGAAACTGCATGTTATTGTTGTAAATTTTTAATTAGGTCAGGTTCCCTTTGAAAATATTTTTTTGTCTAAAATATATTTTCTTCTGATTATCAATGTACTATATTCTTCCTGATAAAAATTCACAAAATACAGAATACTAGTGTATCTTGTGGGCAGGCCAATAACTTGTCTTCTGAGAAATGAGTTGGAAAAGAAAACAAGCAAACAAAACAACAATAACAAAAATCTTAATGGCTACAAAAGAAATATATTGAGTGGACTGGTGATATTAACATATCTGAAGAAAGTTTTCCAAAAAATGTGTATGTGAGTGTTAGTTGGGAGATGGTTGATTAGTAAGGAAAAATAAGGGGGAAAGAGCCTCAAAAAACATTTTGGTTATGTCCATCCTTCTAAGCACTAGATCAAGTCAAAGCCTTGAACTCGTGAGGTCTTCGTCTCAGCTGCATCCTCTTAGTGAGAGGGAGGCACCAGGCTCTCTGGACCAGCTGAACTGGGGTCATTGTACATTCAAATCAGAGAACTACTGTCGTTCTGATGCTTGTTTCAAGCTCACCAAGCCACCTTATAATCGATAAGGTTCCTACTTAACTTGTCTTCAGAGAGAAAGAACCACTAAGCAGACTAACCGCAAATATTCAGTCCATCTGGCACCTTTACTACCCTTGCAACAAATGCATGGACACCTCTTTGAAACATTGGTTTCTTGGGAACTTTATGAACATGAGTCAGCGTCTGCTTCGAAACACTTGCAAAATCAACAGTCCGGCTTGCTAAGCTCAGAGAAGGACTCGATGATGAATGGTAAATTTATCCGACGTTGGTAGGCCTCTTCCAGTATGGTATTTGGTGTATATTGATATGTATTTATTTTCCATCAGAAATTGTGCAGAGAAAAAATTAAAGGAAATAAAATTTCCTCTAGACCTTGAGGAGGCTTTGAGGGATATTTTTCATGTATTTAATAGTTAAAGTATTCATAAATATAATTTTTTTTAAATTTCTGCATTTATTAGCAAAATTGGAAGTCCATAACGTGAGAATTTGTAATTTAGCTGAGGCCTGCATTCAAACAGTGCCCACTGGGAGGCAGGTGTGCAAGGTTTAGGAATTTTGTAAATTTACTAACTGAATATCTAGAATTCACATCTCAGTTCCTCTTTTTTATCCTTTATGGTAATATAATTAATCTTCTAGGGGATTTTATATGTTATTTAGAGATAACTGGGGAAGGTAACTGGATACCATAGTGTCAAGGCTAACTCCTAGTTCCAATGATGAAATTGGAAACATCTAAGAAATTACATGACATTTCATTTGGAATTTATTTTATAAGCATCTTGCCATGCCATTAAAATTATTTTAGACAGATTTTTATAGGCAGCATTTTTTTTTATTATAATGATGTAGCATATTTAATTCAACAGTTTCTCTAGTTTAAGGATCTTAAGCTCATTGCTCTTATTTTAAAAAGGCCCTAGTGAATGTATTTAAATGTGAAAATGCTTAGGGTTGAAAACAACAATTTTCTTAAAATATCTGAAATCTATTTATTTGTGAAAGGGAGCTGGTTTTAGGTTTCTGGAATTGTTCATCAGATTACAGGTGCCAATGCATATTGCAATAGGTGAAATCAAATTTGACTTGGCTTGCAGCCCTTTCAGAAGTAAATTCTGATAGACATCACTGCCTGTCATAGTCCCCTTTCCCATCTGGTATGGGGACTTGTACTCACTCAAACGAGAAAGACAATTATCAGTTCTTTGAGATTCACCTAAAGACTCATGATATCCAGGAATGACGCCTGGCACAGACTGAGGGATCACAGAGGGAGGGAGGGAGGAGGGGCAGGCAGAGACTAACCAAAGAATTTATATGTATACATGCATAATTCATGGCACAGACCATAGTGTGGGGAAGGCCTGGGGTGGGTGGGGTGGGAAGCTGGTGGACGGGGCAGTGGGGGGAAAATGAGGGACATCTGTAATACCTTCAACAATAAAGATAAATAAAAGTATTACCAACAAATACATGGCTTTTTTTTTCAAGATTTTAGACAGAGACTACTATTATATTTCTCAGAACCTAAAGAAGAAAGCTGCTGGGATTTTTTAAGTTTATTATCTGATGCTGAGTATGAACAATATTAAGGTTCTATGGTCTGGTACTATGGATACAGCTCCATTTCTAGTTCCTGTGATTTTTTTTTTTCCATCTTTCTTTGAAGATGTGAAAATTTCTTGGTTACAGATTGTTTTGCTATTCCAATAAAGTGTCTTTGATCTTGGCTCTGTATCATAGACTCCTCAAGGTGCATTTTATCTCATTTTATAAATATCTGGTGATAGTTATTGTTTTTCTTTTCCAGAGACCATATCTGGTGGACCGAAATTCTCTGAGTATAATAGTATGAGGATTTGAAAAAATTATAAAATACTTAATAGATATATATTTATTTTATTTAGGGTATGCATTATCTTTGATATCTAGAAAAATATCTACTTAAACATTTACCTATGGTTCTAGTATTGAAATAAGTATTTTAATATTATACCTTTCATGTTTTATATCTTGCTTTATCACAAGAAATAAAAAGCACCTTTCAGACATCCCTTTATTTATCTTTATTATTATCTTTTAGAAGTCTAGATGTCTAGAAGTCATTTCAACACATAAATAATTTTTAAATATAGAGAATTAATTTCTAAGTGTGTAAAATTTTCTAGTTAATATGTAGCATACAAGATTAAATATTTTCCATGAAGTGGAATTTTTTTTTTGGTATATGATAATTTTTCTCACTTTGGCATTGCATTGAAAAGCACAGATTCTGATACCAGACAGCCTTTGTTTCATAAAATACAAGTTGTTATTACCCTGGAGGAATAATACTTCTTATATCACAGTTTTCTCATCTGTAAAATATTCAAAATATAGTAACTACCCACACAGTTATTAAAATGATTACATATGTAAATTAGTTAACAATAGTCCTAGTCAAACCAACTGATGAAGAGAGCAAATATTTGCTGTAATTATTATTATATTTGGCAGCATTGGGTATTAAAAACAATGAAAAAATATGTTATTCTATTTTCAATATGTATAAATAACTATAAGACATCTAATTAGCATTTATTATTATTAATTTTAAGCATGGACAGATGTTCTGTGGTTTGTGTTATGATGCTAAAATAAAATTTAAATATACTTTAAGTTATAATATATGATAGATTTTCTTAATTTAGACTGATATGTAAAAAATAATGTAAAAGCTTAACCCCAATTCTCCTCTCTGAATAGAATTGCCACCTAACAGATTCACTTGAAACTTTAGCTATCATATAGAAACATGTTCTGAATTAAGAGTCTCTGTGTCATTTACTGGCCTAACTCATGCCTTTCATAGAATTATCTCAATCAGTACTAACTGAAGGCTCACAGTATTTATGGTTCTGGAGGAGCTATTTTAATTTAAAAGATAGAAATGCATTAAATACCTCTGCCATTTAGCTTAATTTAAAGTAGTTTTTGATAATCAAATTTAAATAGAACAATTTTAGTTGCATTTGGTCTTTTTATGCATTTGGTGAATCTTTGATTGATAATTTATCCATTCATTTATTCTAAAAAATATGATTTAGTGACATTATGAGTCAGGCACTATGCTAATACCAGGCAATGTGGAGACAATTTTATCACAGCCCTTACTCTTCAGAGGCTCAGTTCTGGTGGTGGAATCAGTCAAGGAAACATACATTTATACTGATAGGATAAGCGAATAAAGTGCCTTTGGAGGATGGAAGAAGAGCATTTAACTAGGCCTAAAAGAAGCACAACTCTGGCTGGCATGGCTCAGTGGTTGATCATAGACTTATGAACCAGGAGGTCATGGTTAGGTTCCCTGTCAGGGCACATGCCTGGGCTGGGGGCTTGATCCCCAATGTGGGGTGTGCAGGAGGCAGCCAATCAATGATTATTTCTCATCATTGATGTTTCTATTTCTCTCTCCTTTCCTCTCTCTGAACTCAATAAATAAATAAATATATATAAAACATAAAAAAATTACAAAAGTAGTTGTAAGAAAAATTAAGTGACTTTATTTTGATATCAAAATTTAATTCCATTAGAGAAAATTTTGTAAGCTGAAAGATTGAATTAAACATCTATGATTCCACCACTCAAGGGCAATTATTGCTAACATGTTGAATATCTTTTTTTTTAGTGAAAAAGTGTATGTATAAGTATATACATGTATACATACATAGATACACACTTATATAACATATGTATGCATGCATATATATACATGTCATACAACACAGTCATGGGAACACAATTATGCTGTGTTTAGTGTTTAATACTTTACATTCTTGCTTAAGAATTTTTCTTGATCCTATTTCCATATAAACAAATATTCACTTGGAGTAACTTTCTAATGATTGTCTAGAATTCCACAATATAAATATACTGTAATTTCCTTAACTAATTTTATTTCATGTTAGGTGCTTTTCAATTTCTCCTACTGCAATGAGCAACTTTGTAGAAAAGAAATTTAGGAACACTGTTTATTTTTGTAAGATAAATTTCTTAAGAAAGAATTACCATTTAAAATTGTATGTATTTTAAACACAGTTCTTAAGTACTGCCAAACAGCTTTTTTAGAAACATAAACCAATTTTCAACCCCACCACTAGCTTACAAGTTTATCACTATATTCATTTTTAAAAAATTGACACTAATTTAAGAAATTTACTTTATGCATTAAAGTAACATTTACTGAGTTAAACATATAGCGTCATGGCCAAAAGCTTATCTGAAAAAAAGGGTTTATTGAGCTATATGCTGGCCAGAAAAACGACCAGATCCTGAGGCGTGACGTCTAAACCACCAGCAGCAGCGCTAGATGGAGAAGACAAAACGTCTGCCATCCTGGAGTTGACGGGCACCTTTAGGCGTTGAGTTTGGGGAAGAAAGATCCAAGTTGTTTTGAAAGGATTTACATTGGCTGCAGATAAAGGGGGAGAAGGAGAAGTGAGGCTGCTTCTAGGATAGGTGCAGAGTCCATAAGGGAGAAGTATTTGCTCTTTCCAGTTGGTTGTGGGCAACGGTCTGGAGAGTTCATGCTTCAGCAAGATGTGGTGGCGCCTGGTGGCTGCTATTAGGTTATTTTTTCTAGGTAATTGTGGAAATAGCCACCTGGAAGTTAATTCAAAGTTTCAAAATATAATCAGAAATGCAAGCAGTCTGGAGTTGGTAATTGTTTAAACTCTCTTGCCTCTCCTTCCATTCCTTGGCCTGCTGTAATTTAATTTAAGACATCTCAGAAATTTTCTTTTGTCACTAGGCATTGTGTTAAGCATGGGAGATACAAATAAGTGAAATATAGTCACTGCCATTAAGTCTATTTGAGAAGATAAACACAATCAGATCATTTTACAGCAAGATGAAATGTAGAGATAGAGATACACAAGGTATTTTTGGAGCACTGAGCAAGTGAGGGGAAGGGGGGACATTCAGGAAAAGCTTCCAGGAAGAGGAGACACCAAGCTGAATGACTTACGTGTAAGTCATGAAATCATAAAAATCCTAGAAGAAAACATAGACAGTAAAATCTCAGCCATCTCTTGGAGCAATATTTTTGTCGATATATCCACTAGGACAAGGAAAACTAAGGAAAAAATAAGCAAATAGCACTACATCAAATTAAAAAGCTTCTGCACAGCAAAAACAACCATCAACAAAGTGAAAAGGGAACCGACTATATGGGAGAACATATTTGCCAATGATATATCTGATAAGGGGTCAATATCCAAAAAATATAAAGAACGTATGCAACTTAACACGAAGAAGGCAAACAATCCAATTTAAAAATGGGCAAAGGATTTGAATAGACACTTCTCCAAAGAGGACATAAGGATGGCCAAGAGACATATGGAAGGATGCTCAAAGTCACTAATCATCAGAGAGATGCAAATTAAAACCACAATGAGATATCACCTCACACCTGTCAGAATGGCTCCATCAACAAGTCAACAAACAACAAGTGCCGGCGACGGTGTGGAGAAAGGGGAGCCCTCATGCACTGTTGGTGGGAATGCAGACTGGGGCAGCCACTGTGGAAAACAGTATGGAGGTTCCTCCAAAATTTAAAAATGGAACTGCCTTTTGACCCAGTGATTCCACTTCTGGGAATATATCCTAAGAAGCCCAAAACACCAATTCAAGAGTATATATGTACCCCTATGTTGATAGCAGCACTATTTACAATAGCCAAGATCTGGAAACAGCCCAAGTGCCCATCAGTAGATGAGTGGATAAAAAAGCTGTGGGACATTTACACCATGGAATACTATGCAGCTATAAAAAAGAAGGATCTCTTACCCTTTAGGACAGCATGGATGGAACTGGAGAGTATTATGCTAAGTGAAATAAGCCAGTCAGAGAAATACAAATACCATATGATTTCATTTATATGTGGAATCTAATGAACAAAATAAACTGAACAACAAAAGAAATCTAATTTTTAAATGTTCCAGCATTAAACTACCTTAATGGCTTGTAAATACAATAAGATAACTGGTATATAATTAAAAGAGGCTTTAGGTTCCTTTCACTATATTGTAAAAATTTCCTTAAACTGGATAAGGAACAGGCTGATCTGTCTTCCGGAACAAGCAGCTCAAACAGCAGCAGAGCTGCCTTTCAAACCCGCTATGAGTGCATTCCAGATCAGCAAACAGCTTCAAAACTGTTGAAATGTTTACAGTAAGAAAACTTATGGTTCTCAGTTTCAAATAAGATGGGGGGTGGGTGGGGAGGAGGAATCCCTTCTTTGAAATCGTTTAAGTAGCTGTCAGAATCTCAGAATCGTCATTGAACTTTCTCACTAAGTGAATGTCAGTGTCTTGATTTTCACTTTCCAAGAACATGATACTGAGATTCTGAAAGCTGTCTATAGATAGAAAGTCAGGCCTGAATTTTTCTGGAATATTTCCTTCTACCATATGCTTACATTTAATTCAGAGAATTCTATGCAAGGGTAATCCGCTCGATGCTGGATTTTACTGCAGGTGGGTTCGAAAGGGAACTAATTTGGGCCCGGGATTAGCTGGATGTGTTAGAAGGAACAATTCCCTAGATTGCTGATTCTGATGTTAATAACCCAGATGTTAGTAAAGGCTGCCAGCTGGGAACACAATGACCAAATTCCCCCGTATGTGCTCTAATGATGATGAGTGAATCGTTTGACCACAACCAGCATTCTTGGCTTAACTGACTATTAAGGCTTGTAACCTCATTGCCTCGGATTAAGACACAGTATAGAAATTTAACAAAATGGATGCTATTAAAAAACCCACTGTCTGTTTGCTATTTCTGTATATCCAAAATATAATGTGCCTTTGTGTTCTGAATGTTTCATAAAGAATAGACTTAAGTTATGCATAGGGAAAGTCTAACTTTATTTCGCTTCTCTGGCTATAGGAAAATTTAAAAATGTAATGGTGATCTACAGACACCAGCCCCGCACCGCACCCCTACCCAGCTCTTTACAGAGATGCTTCGTGAAATCGTTTGGGTCAGATATAAAAGGGCCAACATTTGAAAGGATGCCACTTTGTCTGTCTTAGACTCTGCTCTCTCTCCTTTATTATATGGCTATAAGGAACTAAGTAAGCTAAAGGTATGGTAAAATAAATTTATTCAGCAAGTAAAAAGGAAGTGAAACAAAGGGAATAAATATGCTGGTGATTGCTACACAGCTGAATTAGTTGTATTGTCTAAAACTGTGTATCTGTCAGACGTAGGTGTCTTTTTCTTTTTCGTTGTATGAGATCATGAAATCTCTAGCTACATTGCTTCCTATTTTCCTGCTAACATGTTTTCCCTCTTGCAGATAAAATCCATGGGGAAGATACTTAAAATCAAACCACTAAAATCTGTGTACAATTCAAACCTCAAACTCATCATAGTAGATTTGTTTATTTTTTGTTTTTTTCCTTCTTTGGGGTGGTGAAGGAGAAAAGAAATCTATGTAATTAGAATAATTTTTCAAGCTTAATAGTATGGGAATACTTATTTTCAATAACTCATCTAAATCCTTGTGAGCAAGATGTGAGCGAAACACTAAGTAGATCATCAACTTTCCAAATCTATTAATTTATATATAGATGAAAATAGAGAATTTTTATAGTCAAGCATATTCTATAAATTCTCATCTTTGTGCACAGCATGAAAACATTTCAGAGCTTCTCAGATTGATGAAGAGAAATGCCTCATTAAATAACATAGAGCTCCATGCAGTTTTATAAAAACCACATGGACATAGTTATAGAAAGCTATTCTTTAGATCAATCAAAAATTAATTTCCATATAAAAACTAGGGAATTTGTCTAAAACTTGAAAATACGAAAGGAAACCTCTTAGAGTAAATTTTAAAAGTTTCTTAATGTAAACATAGTATTTCATTATGAAAGTTAGTAATAAATCAATGAGATGTGTGTAGCACAATATGGCTAATTTACATGTTTTTACTTTAAAATATATATTTCAAGCATATTACACTAAAATATGATGTTTACAATAGGTCTTGAGTAGATGACAATTATTAAGCTAAAGAAGTTCCTTTTTATTCTTATTTTTCCAAAGATATTTCATTAGTAGTGATTGATGCTTTCGTGCATTTTTAAAAGAATTAAATGGATTTTCTCCTTTAATCTATTAAATATATGAGTTACATTATTAAATTTTCAAAGTCTAAATTTGGTCATGATATCTTTATGTATATATCTTTGATTTCATTTGCTAACATTTATTTGAGATTTTTACAACTATGGCACAAGTGAATTTGGGTTACATTTTGTATCTTTCATTCTTGCTTGTCCTATTTTTGTATTAAAGTAAGATCAGTCTAATAAAGTTTAGGAGTCCTCAGATTCTGCCTAGATTCTGGAAAGTTTATTGAAGTTTTGATAATACTTATAGTCTTTAAATTCTTGTGCTTTTCAGGGGTAGATTTTTTAAAACTATAGATTAAAATCTTAAGAAGTTATAGATAATTGGATTTCATATTTATTCTTTAGTCAATTTTGGAAGTTTATTTTCTCTTAGAAATAATTCACTTACATACAACAGGATTCCACCAGGATTTCTCAATCACAGTTTCTGTATTTAGGTGCTATTTAAAATCTACTAGTTTGTTAATTGGTTGATTGATTGTCATTTGAAAACTCTTAAAAATAATCACAAATAGGTAGATTGAGGAATGATACTAGAATTCGATGTGCTACTGAACCAGTGTTGAATTTATCATTTTTCTTCTTCCAGTATCCCCTGGACTGAACTTAACATACTCAGATATATGGAAATGAGAACTGTGGTAGAGACAGAGAGAACCTTAGGAGAAAACCTTTTGTTCTGGCTCTACGAGCGCGAAAGAGAACTCCTATGCTCAGAGAAAATAGAGGAAAATCTTGTTTTGTTTCTCTTTCGTTCATTTTCCTCTATCATATTGCTCCCTAGCCCCAAAGCAATTTTATGATGGCAGCTGTGACAGCAGTAAGAGTAGTGCCACTGTGATTCTACGGGACCCCAAACTCTTGAGGGTGTGGAACCTTCTTGTATTGTGATGAAGCTGCAGTTCCAAGAGGGCAGGTGGAAGCTCATTGCTATTTGTTTGTTTATTGTGCTCTGCTCTCCTGCCATTGGACCCTGGGCATGACACAATTGTGGGAGTAAATGGTTTCTAGCCAGAGGAATTTCAGGGGGGTAAAATGATATGTCAGGGAACCAGAAATTACCAGAATGATTGCAGAAAGCAAAGGACTCAAGAGATTGACCCATAAACTTGTTAATGAACTCCTGGGCTTACCCCAATTTATGCATTCTTGAACTCGAACCTAATTTATATAACAAAGACTTTAAGACTGAGCTAATGTACAAACTTTATGCAGGTATCAGATGAACCACTGAGTGGTGGACACATAGGACAAATCTGAATAGCAGTGCAAAATCTATTAAAACAGAACTGACATAGGCACTGCAGCCCAGAGAAGGTGGGTTAGAATGTGCAGCTTGAATTGAATTGCCTGTCAAAACATCATAACCTACAGGTTGATTGCCCATCAACACAAAAATAATTATTGACATTATCTATCAGACTTATGCAAGGCCCAGTGGCTCATAACATAATGTTCGGAATGGCCAGGATACAATCCAAAATTACTTGGAATGAAAATCTAAATTTGTAATGAAAAGGAATATCAACAGTTCACAAAAATGAGATGATATAAATGCTGAAATTATATAACAATATTTTTAAAGTAGTAATTATAAAAATGACAAATGAGCAGTCACAAACATTCAATAAGTTAAAATAGTATCAGCAAAGAAATAAGAGACATAAAGGGGAACAAAATGAAAATTTTAGGGTTAGGAAACATAAATAAAAACTTATTAAATGGACTTAGGAATACAATGGAGGTGATGAAGGAAGGATTCAATGAGCTTGAGATATATCAATAAAAATTACCCAATCTGAGTATTAGAAGAAAAAATATTGAAAAATGAACAGAATTTCAGGTCCTGTTCCAGAACGAAAGGTCTAACATTTGTTTCATCAGAGAGTCCAAGAAGACAGAAGAAAGAGTGAAAAGCTAGAAAAATATTAAAATAATTGCTGAAAACTTCGACGCTTGGCAAAAGACACACCCAAATTCAAGAAATTGAGTAAACTCTTAACAGGATCAACTCAAAGAAATCTATTCCTAGGTACAGCATAATTAAAATACAAATTAAAGACAAAGAACATCGATATAAGCCTTACTCACTAAGTTTAGCAAAATTTGAAACTAACAAGCAAATGGAAGTTCAAGTCTTTAACCTGGATATGATAAAGCACATTGAAAATTATTCTTGGATTTAAAGAAGAAATGAAATGGGAGTTGCAAACTACTTTTAAAAGAATTACAATGGTAGTTCTAAATATTAAAACAAACCTACAGGAAGAAGCCAAAATAGTATTCTGAGGAATAAATTGCATTCATTGAAATTATTGCAAATAGTTGAGCAAAAGTTGCTACACAGAGTTAGCAAAACTCAAGGTTAAGGGCACAATTCTCCAGACTGCCCAAGACTTTTGACTCCAGGGAGTTAAGTTCTAACTACAAAGTTTGAGGGAAGAGTCCACACAATACCACACTCACTTCTAACACCAACTACATGTTCAGGGGTTTCCCCAAACCACCCTCAGGTTCAGTAATTCACTAGAAAGACTCGGAAGACTTAATGCAAGTTAAGGTCAACCCACTCTTAAGGAGTAGAAGTAAGGATTGTTTCCAACAAGGAAAAGATGCAAATGAAGATTTTAAGCAGAGAAGTAATGTGCTAGATCTGTAATTTCGATGAGTAACTGCTATACATGGAGTTTGGATTGGAGAGGGAAGGAGGCAGGAAGACAAGTTGATTAGAGCCTGAGCTAGTACTGATAAAACAGGAATATTTACTTGCTTATTTCTAAATATGTAGTGATATTTGAATGTGGTTTATCTGAGTTAATTTCTCTACTTTTAAAATTAATTTTAGTCAATTATCTTGCATTTGGACTATTAGCATAATTTGATCTAATTGCATGTTTAATGTAAATAGCTCTAATCATATAATTTGTATGTGTTAATGACATAATTAGATGATGCACAATAATAATTTTAATGATGTCATAAAAATCTTTAAAAGGCATGACTAAATATAAGCCTACCAGATAGCAGGGATGTGCCCCTTGAGGTCAGAAGCAAGGAAGTGGAAGGGACTATCTATTTTCTACTTGAGCCCACTCATTTAACATTAATATTTTACCAGAGTATGAAATGTACATTTGCATAGCATCTTCCTAAATTCATTTTTCATCTCAATACACTAAGCGAGATTCAATTTTTGAAAAAATAAAAGGGAATAAGATCTTCAAAGAATGCACTGGTCTTATGAAATGGGAAGAATTTCTTAGGATAAAGAATAGACTGATACATGGGATGGTTCTCAGTTCATTTTAATCATTCATTCATCCATTCATCTGACATTTACCAGGAATCCACTTATTCTAGGACGTTAACACAGGCCTGCTTGACCACGGCACCTTATATCTGAAACTATATACTGCACAGCCTCTCATGGTCTACACTAATAAAAAGAGAAATACGCATGAATCACACAATACGATGCAGGATGTTCTATAATAGGACAAAGAATTAACTGGTATTGTAGAGCAATGAATAATGAAATACGCTTTCGGAAATTTGGGAAGGTTTTATAGAAGGGATAACAAGGGAGTTACATCTTAAAGGGGAAGCCAGAATCCAATAGATAAAGCAGGATAAAAAGGCAATTATGTTAGAGGTATCAATTTTTTTAAAGATAGACTATGATTACAAAGCCTCGTGTGGAGAGGGTGGTCACTTTGGCCATTTAGTTTGGAGATAGAACATAAAGGACATCATTTGCCAGACTGAGTTTGGGTTCTGCTTTACAGACAATGAAAAATTAATAAAGACTTTTAAATCTAAAAAGTTATGCAATCAGAATTGTGTTTTAGAATGACAGCTCTGGGGACAGTGTGAATGTTGCTTAGGCGCACAACGTGAGTTAGAGAGCAACGAGACAGAAGGCTTATATAATCAGTTTAAAACAAACTAGTGGGTTGAACTGAGGATATAGAAATGACAATGGAACTGCATATAAAAAATACTTGTGCATTTTTTGAGTGACAATATAGATATATCATAAATATGGAGAGAGATCAAATATAATAACATAGTTATGGAAAGAGATCAAATTAAAACTTATTAGCACAATGAATAGAGAATAATGATGGGAAGGGGCAGAGGAGAATCACTGTTAGACTGGAGAGATAGTAATGTCCATAACCAAGGTAAGAAATAGGGCAACACGAATGAATAGGAATAAAGAGAGTGATTTCATCACACATCTGTTGAAAATGTGGTCCAGTTAAGAGTATATATTCAGTCCACCAATATTTTTTACATTTTAGTCATTTAAATATCATCTTCACAATTTTTGTCAAATCTCATTATTTGCACTAAAATTTGGTTAATGCTTAACTTTAAATTTATTCAGTTTTATCTATATGCATTTTAAAATAGTTTAAAAATAAGACCTAGTACCTGTGTCATTAATGAAAAAAAGTGCCATCAATTGTTCTCTGGGAAGTAAAAGTTAAACTAATGCAATAGACCAAAACATCTTTTAAATTTTCAACTAAAATGTAAACACAATGTATCATCATTCTAAAAATTTATCAAGACAGTTTTGTGCCTGAAAAACTTTTCTCTCAGTAAGAATAAAACTCCTAAAGTAAGTGAAAATCAAAACTTTTCAGCAAAGGAATTACACAGAAGAAGGCAATGAAGTGAAAGAAATTTGAACACAATACAATTTAAATAAAATATAGCGAAACTTCAATTGTACATATGAACTAGTACATATGGATCAAAAAGTCAATGATTCAGAATAAACAACTAAAATGGGATAGAGAGGATATTATAGCTGTTCATATAATTTTGACTTTTAAAACACATACAATTCTATATGTTAAAAATAACATCATATAACATTAAATTAAAACTGGAGAGGAAGCAAAATCTCAGAAGTAAGAAAAAATGGAAACGTACTTATTTATACATAAAATAAACACTGAATTATATCAAGAGGTTTTGCATACAGTACTTTGCATGGACTTAGTTGGATGTATTCTAAGCTTAAAAATAACATTTGGCCCAGCTGGCATGGCTTAGTGGTTGAGCATTGACCTATGATACAGGAGATTCCGGCTTGACTCCTGATCAGGGCACATGCCCGGGTCGTGGCTCCATCCCCAGCAGGGGGCCTGCAGGAGGCAGCCAGTCAATGGTCCTTTCTCATCATTGATGTTTCTATCTCTCCTTCTCCTTTCCTCTCTCTGAAATCAATAAAGACAAATATTTTTTAAATAACTGCACTTTCAGGGCTTTTATTATTTTTACTAATTGTGGGATTTTTACTTGAAATCATTTTATATAAATTCTAGGAAAATTAAGTATAATGATAATATTAATGTTACTAAAGCCATCATCTTTCAGTTTAAAAGAGATTCAATTATAAAATTAGGAAGACATGAAAAAGTACTGTTCTTAATTTTGATACATACAATTGGAAATATCAGTATTAACTCAATTTCATTTATTTAATCTACTCAATAAAAGGGCTTAACCAAAGAACTTATGTGCATATATGCATGATCCATGGACACAAACAGTCTGGTGGAGGCCTGGGGGAGAAGACGCGTGTGGGGTGAAGGGGGTCAAAGGGGGGCATCTGTAATACTTTCAAAAATAAACATTAATAAATAAGTAAAGGGGCTTAAAAGCAATGTCATTTCAGTAACAATGAACACACCTAGTGTCCAAATATTCATTGTCCAATAGGATCCACTCTGTATGGCTAATTCTTTTTCTGGCTCTGGATATAGTCTTAATATGGAGCATAACTCATCCATCACTCTCAGATAATAAAAAAAGTTCTCCACTCATTTTAATCAAATATTAGTCTGTTCAATAATACTGTCCAGTTCACTGGAATGATCAATATTCTAACCTTTATTTTAATTTTTATCCCCTGCCCAATTTGAGCCAGCTGCAGGCAACAAGATTGCCATGGGAAGTGCTCATGTTATTTTATCTCTTCAAATCTACACATACCCTCTTCCTAGTTTGCTAATTGTTGCTCTGATGTATCCAGCATCAAAGATGGGGGTGGGAATAAGAGTCCATAGACCAGGAAATTCTCATTTAAATTTTAAACTCGATTTGGCACTTTCTTGTTGGGTATGTGACTAAAGTCACTCTTTCTTTCTTGAGGGAGAAGGGGCTTTGTAGTATCCTAATGTATCATCCCCTTCTTGGCAGACCAGCTTCCAATAACCTCTGGACAACCAGTGATGAGTAAACCCTCACAGCATTTTTCTACTGAGTTATCCTTTCTTTCATAGATAGCCTTGTTTGGAAGAACATAGAACAACTCTGCACTGTGTCTTTTCCATGTGTGGCCCTTAATGGACTCTCTAATCTGAAATGTGTTGCTGTAGCCAGAACCTTACCTTTTAAACAAATTCAAAATAATTATCACAATTTTGCAAAAGAATTACATAGCTTACTCTTTACTTGGCCTCTCCAGTTTCATTTGAGTGTTAAAACTGGGAAGGATTAGAACATCAGTTCTCCATGAACTGCCTTGAAAGGCCACCCTAGAGGGTCTGGAATACCATTTTGGAATATGATAGTAGATGATACCTACTATTTTTATGCCTTAGACAAAACTAAACCTAAAGTTATTTCCATTGAAATAGTCTATACATTTTGATGTGGTTTTCCACGGAATATACTACTGCACTTAAATTAAGTGGTATTTGCTAATTCGAGGTTGGCTTTTGCACTACATGCCTTAGGAACTGATCTCTGGTACATCTGTGTTATTATTTACTGACCAAATCAAGTTGAAAAAAAGCAGTTTCTTCATCAATTATTTTCCAGTGAATACTTTTATTCAATATCAGAGTAAGTTAATCATTAAGTTTTTGTTAGTATAATGTCAAAAGAAAAATGATTTATTTAACTTAGCATTTGTTTATTTTCAGAGACAGGGTATGAAAATATAATATTATTTCCTGATTTTTAGTTTAATCCAATATCAGAAACCAAGATAGTAGGTTTGAAATAGGGACTTAGATTTCCAGGCAGTAATTTCATTTCTTCTCTACAACCCCTCAATAGTTGCAAGATGCTTTAATCTAGTGCATGAAAATGCTGTTTGTTCTTAGCAATACCTGCTCTTTCTTGAAGCTGATGTTGAGAGTACTTGCTTCTTGATTAAGTTGCTAGGAGGACTGCATACAATCCTGCATTATGACTATCAAAGATATGATATTGTAAAGGCTTCCCTTGATTTGGGGTTCAATGTACACATGTACAATATTTTACAGTGCTAATTGTCACAGGAACATACAATAACAGATTGTTCTTTACAGTCAAATCTCTGGCCCTGCCTGTCCCACTTGAGTATGACAGAAGAAAATAGTACAGTTGATTAAATTTATATTTACTAGAAAGGTCCAGTGAAACTTAGAAAACCTTTCTTCTTTTGGAAATCTAGTTTAGCTGCAGGATATAAATATTATCAAAATCAAAAGAATAAAACAGTAACCAAATTTCTATTCAATTGCACATCCTGGCAAGTATTCCAAACTATGTAATATATTCATAAATGATATAATCTTTTCTTTTACCCGTCTATCAGATATTGAGGATATCAATATCTAATGTACCCATTTTAGATATTTTACCTAAATACTTATATGTACCAATTAAATAATGCAATTTATACTTTATGATATAATCACGCATAAAACTACACACTAATATACAAAAAATAAATAATTTTTCTAAATAAAAGGCTTCTCTGTTTGAGTGAGTTAATTCAGAATTTCTAGATGTTAGGAAAAACAGGATGAATAAGAACAAAGTTATGTCAAGTAGGAGAAAAAGACCCATATGTATCCAAATATAACCCATATCAAGGTGTGGAAACTACAATAATAGCAACTTTAAGAGCACAATTGATGTCTAGGAAAGGACATATCGAGATGACAACAGTAATCATAAAGTTTTTACAAAGAAGAGAGATTTGACCTGAATGGTAACTAAGGTATATTTTTTATTGCAAATAGAGAAAGCAGAGATGAAAAGATGTTAAAGCAGTCAAAGAACAAAAAGACAGAAAGTGAGTTAAAAGTGAAATGTGATACTTGAAAAGATGCTCAACATCACTAATCATTAAGGAAATACCAATCAAAACTCCAATGAGATAGCATGTCATGGCCACGAGGATGGCTATCAAACAAACAAAAACCACCACCAACAACAACAAAAGAAAAGAAAAATTGTTGGCGAATATGTGGAGCAATTGGAACTTCTGTGCACTGCTGGTGGGAAGGTAAAATAGTGCAACCACTATGGATCATAGTACCGAAGTCCCTCAAAAAATTAGAAATGGAGTTACCATATGATCCAGAATACTGCTTCTGAGTAAATACCCAAAAGTATTGAAAGCAGGGACTTAAACATACACTTGCACATCCAGGTTTATAACAAAATTATTTACTAGGGCCAAAATGTGGAAACAACCGAGTATCCATTGACTGATGAATGGATAAACAAAATGTGGTAGATACATACAATGGAATATTGTTCAGCCTTAAAGAGGAAGGAAATTCTCATACCTGCTACTACTTGGAGCAACCTAAGTGAAATAAGGGAAATAAGCCAGTCACAGAAGGACAAATGCTGTAGAGTTCACTTTTATGACGTTCCTAGAGTAGATCAATTCAATGCCACTCAGCCTTACACTTAAAAATGTTAAAATGGCCCTGCCGGGCGTGGCTCAGCGGCTAAGCAGCCATCTAGAATCCAGAAGATTGTGGTTCGATTCCCGTTCAGGGCACATGCCCGGATTGAGGGCTCAATCCCCAGTTGGGGGGGTGCAAGAGGCAACTAATCAACGACAACTCTCTCATCATTGATGTTTCTATCTCTCCCTTCCTCTCTCTGAAATCAAAGATATATTTAAGAAAAAAGTTAAAATGGCAAGGTTTTTGTTCTCTATATTTTACCACAATTTTTGAAAAGTGGAAGATGGGCAGGTGTAGTAAAGGAGATGATCTCTTAAGGGTGGACAGGGCTGAATTAATGATGGCAAGCTGGGGAAAGGAAACTGCTCCGACAAACAAAAAGTCTAGACAAAGATCCAAGTAAGCGCTAACAAACTATTGAGATTTCATTTACCTACAGGCAGTCAGTGATGTGACAGCTGCTCTCCCAAGATAGTTTTAAATTTCCTTCTTCCCAGGGCATGCATGCCATTCTCCTACATGGGCTAACCTTTAATTGCAAGATCATTTAAGCTGAAAATGTTTTTTTTCTGAGAATTATTTCAGGATTATCTTATATGTACTTGAAAATTCACACTCTCTTCACCTCCCACACCATGTATTTTTACCTTTTGCAAAAAACTTTGGCCATGAGAATGTAATTAAAACTGCTTAGCTCCGGTGGTAGAAGTGGTGTGTAGTTTATCCAACAGTCATTGTTTTTCCGACATGTATTTCTTCAGGTTTGAGGCTGGCAGTGGTGCGCCCCTGCCCTGGTTGTAAGGGATAAACTTTGATGGAGCTGAGCAATTTTAGTTGACCTACTCACCTTTGCCTGTCCTTGGGTTCAGGGTGGGCATATGACCCAATTTTCAATGGTGAGAACAAAGGGAAGTCTTCAGGAAGGCTACTGGGAAAGAGTTTCTTCTCTGCTACAAAGTCAAGTAGGAGAATCAGTCGCTTCTCACTCTCCTTCCTTAGGTTGCTGGTATTGAGAATGTGGTTCCCAAAGTTAAGACAGACATGCAGTGGCCATGGCAGGAGACACTGTTAACACGCTGAGAGCTGCAGAGCAGAGAGAAGGTAAAAGACCTGGGTTCACATTAGCGTCACCAAACCACAACTCTGGAATCGCCTAACTTTGGCCTGTAAAGTGGGAGCATGAATGTTTGTATTGCTTAAGGTACTTTTACTTGACCATTTTTTAAACTCCAATTTGATTGTGTCTTAAGTGATGTACCCCTTTGTTTTATTTATTTATATACTTACTTTGAATGTGCGATCATTATACTAGTGAGCATATTTTTTCTCTCTACGAAGGAGAAAAATAAAGCAAGGTCGTGGTCTCAGGTGGGTGAGGGCGGATGGCATAGATGCACGTAGTTCCTCTATGTGTTTTCCATTAACTAAAAAATATTAATTAAAGCACAGAGAAAAGTAGCAAATCAATATTCTATCTCTTGCAATACAGTTTTCTGAATTGTGTTTACAGACTACTTCCAAATTTATGGAAAATTGTCAGCCTTCAAATTGGCATGCTCTTGCAAAACAAGACAAAAAACAGTTCTAATTCACAGGAAAAAAAGGTTTTAAAAATCCTATATTCCAACTCAAAAAACGAATTTCTGAAATGTACAGTTTTCAATTGCTAATCTATTTTCTTGGGTCTTAAAAGCAGACAGAATTCTCACTTAAAATATATTTTCCTTTTAAGTGGAGAGAATGAAGGTGGGTAATGGATGTAGAAATCCTGTTAGTTTCACCATTGGTTGCTGTGTAGCTGCAGATAAGTGATTACTCTTTAATAAACTGAGATGAGAATCTTAACCATTAATAAAATTTGTCAGGTGTGGCAGAATCCCAGTTGCTTGCATAATTCCTCTCATCTCCCTGCTTACGTAAAATCACCTGGGAAATATGGCTAATTGTTTGGAGCATGAAAATATGTCTAAATGTGGAGTTGTGAAAAAAACATAACTGATTTAATTTGCATTCAATAATTGAAGGATAAATAAGACTTGAGGAACACAAAGAGATCAGATTGAGGACTGGTTAAGATATGAAATGGTATTGGTGTTTGGAAATGACAGGAAAGGAAAAGCAATCGGATGATCCGCTGTATGATGGGAAATAATGACTCTCTCCTGAAAGTGGAACAAGATGGCTTGAATAGGGCCCTGAGCAGAGACAACATTTCTCTGTGATCCTAAGGAACAGATATATTGAACTGAATTGAGGGTATGTTGGCACAGTCATTTGGAATGGTTTCTCCTCCAATGGGTGATAGAAGTTGCCAGTGGAGCACACAAAGTATAGAAGTTTAGAATTTGATATTCATATTAAGGAAAAAAAATAGAGCTCAACTCACCTAGGAAGCACATTATTATTAAGCAGTTTGGTTCAGTTTATTGCTCTATTAGTAATACCTCAGCACCAAGGAAAAATTCTGTTTAAATAACATTAAATTCTATTTATTGGAATGTTACTTTGAAATTGTCTCTTTTTATTTTTTTACATGAATGTCTCATAAAATACTCAAATATTCAAATATTTACTGTGTTAAGACTATGGTAAGGAAATCTGATTTCAAATTTGCAAAGTATTTTTCTCCCTTCTTCTGTTTTTTTGTTTGTTTGGTTGGTTTTTTGCCATTTTCCTTACCTCAGGACCTGGTACTGTGTACTGTATGAAATTAGATTTAAATTAAAGGATTGAATTTTTTTATTGAAATTCATGCACATATAGCAAATGCAGCTCCATGTAACAGTCATTTATTTAACAAACAGTAAGTTTGAAATTAAATATAAATTAGCACATTTGAAAATTTGCTAAGCACACAGATTCATCTTCCACTATTTTAGTGTAAACCCCTAGTAAGTTGTAGCTGTTGAAAATTGACAAAGCAATTGCTAAGCATAGAAGTTGTTGACAGCTTTTAAAGCTATTTTCTAACATTTCATTCCCTATGTATTTGGGAGAGCTAAGTTAAACATTTTTTACTGTTAATCTTAGGAAACTGCCTTGCCAGTGTGGCCCAGTGGTTGAGCATCAACCCATGAAGCAAGAGGTCGCGGTTTGATTCCTGGTCAGGGCACATGCCCGGGGTGCGGGCATGATCCCTGGTGGGGGATGTGCAGGAGGCAGCCGATCAATGACTCGCTCTCATCGATGTTTCTATCTCTCTACCCCTCTTCTTTCCTCTCTCAAATCAATAAAAAATATTTTTTTTAAAAAGAAACTATGACATTATAAGCTTTATAAGAAGAATTAAGAGTGAACCTATGTATCTAGTTCCCCATTATATTCCTATTTTAAAATGGATCAATCTATTTGTACAAAGTGAGGTTTATATCACATTAAACTTTCAGGACCTGTTTTATAGAACCATTCTGTGTAATAACAGCTACAAGTTATTTCTAAATCCTTAAGACCTGTGAAATCTTACATCAATAACCAAGTTAAGCCAGTTTCATTTTTTGTCTAATGTTCTCTCTAAATTATGTTTTGTGGGGGAGAGGGTTGAAAAATATTCTTTATACAGAGTACATTTGGGAGAACTATATTTTGATTTAATCAAAAGTGTTACAAACATTGAAAAGGTAAAAGCATCAAAAAATTTAAAATGTGTGAGTGTGTGTGCATGTGTGTGTGTGTTTTAATAAATCCATTTGTCAGTGTTGAGCATGTAGGACTCAAGTGAAAAATGCCTTACAGTTTCTTGGTCCTTGAGTTTTCCTTGCTAACATAGTTATAAACATGGATGGCTGGTTTAAATTGAAGAAGAAAAAAATTAATTTTAAGAGGAGCTTTCTTACATGCATTTTCAGTAAACCATTTCTCTTTAGTGATCATAAGCTTTATGCACTATCAATATAACACCCCATGCCTGGCTTCATCAGCAATTATAAAATGTCATCTTCCAAGATGTGACAAACTCAGCAGGTTAAAATGGCCTCACTTCACTAAAGCCCTTGATTCTAGCCTTAAACAAAACTCTTCCTATTGAATAGGTTTAAAACAAAAACAAACATTAACAAAGGGAAAAATCAGCTAGATCCATATTTGACAAGACTGCATAGTCAATAGTGCATACTCAGGAAGTCTGTAAAAGCATAAGGACATGTTGTTTTGGCCTGTTGATATTATCAAACATAAATAGAAAATATAATATAAAAATGTAAATAGGGTCTGAAAAGTATAGTTTATCAGATGACAATATTAAAATGTGTAATATACAGATACTGTGACCTTTTAAACTGTAAAAATGATGATGAGAGTATAATTTCTAATAAGATTTTATGCTTCCATGACAACTAGCACCATGCTAGGCTAGGCATATAATAGGTATCAGTGTGTACAAGTTATGAAATGATCAAAATATTTTAATTTTTAGACTTATATCAGAACTATTACCACTCCCTTGGAAAATTCAACAGCCTAAAACAGTACTTTTAAAGATATTTATTGTTGACAGTATTACAAATGTCCTCCCCTTTTTCCCCCTTGCCCTCCACCACCAGTTCCTGCCCACCCCAGGCCTTCACCCACCTACTGTCTGTATTCCTAGGCAATGCGTATATGCATATACGTTCTTCAGTTAATCTCTTCCTTCCCCTACCCCCTTCCCTCTGAGATCTGTCAGTCCATATTTCCATGTCTCTGGTTCTCCAAGGATAGCACTTTTCAATGATTATATTAAAATATCTTATGTCCCAAGTAGATTGAATGACAATGGATGTTCTTCATATAATATTTAATTAGTTTAACTTATCATCATGAACATTTTTGAGGTAAAGCATTTTTATCAGATCTGTATAGCAGAGAGGTACACAGACTTTTAATATTTTTTAATTGGTGGTGACATGTTGTTCAAATCTATCTTATCATTTAGATTTTGCCTCAAAAGTAGCCATCATATGAGAATAGTCTCCTGAGTAGACTGTTGCCTCAACCGGATATATTTATCAGTCTTACCAAGTGAGTATAGTGTAGATTCAAGAAAGTTTGGAAGAAATCTGAATATAAACTTTTAAAAGCTCCATGTTTAATTTATTTACCATATACAAAAAATATAGTACAGTTCAAATTAGAGTTTTTAATGCTTTTATTTGCAATAACATAAAAACCATCCAATTATAAAAGTAATTGCCTTTGCATTGTGGGAAAAAAATTAGTCTGATTTCACAGAATCTCATCCTCCTGCTGGTATGCAAATATTTACTTAGCAGGAGTCATTGCCCAATAAAAATTATCATAAAGTATTAATGATCTGATTCAAGAATGTTCCATAGAATAGAATCTATAATTTTAGATTCAGCAAGGACTTTTGAAATAAGATTGTTAAATCCCCTCACTTAATAGATAAGAAACTTGTAGTCCAAAAATATTAAATAATGTGCCACATCTAGTTAGAGTCAGACGTGAAACTAGAATTCAGGTTTCCTAGTTCAGAGCCCAACAACATGCAAATTTTGTTCCATCAACATGCAAATTTTCACCAGACAAATTATAATGATTACCCAATTTCTCTCTTGGTGGAAATCCTCTTCTTTATGTTAACACTAAGATGAAGGAAATCAATATGGTTTTATACCATGAGATGGCTCTTCAAATTAATTTTCCAGAAACAATTCAGGTTAGTTTGAGGACAGTTGTAACAGGGAGAATAAAAGGCTGAACTTTAGAAATTTATATGTTAAAAATTATTAGATTAACCTCTCAGTCTTTATCTTTATGCAATTCATGTTTACTAAATTTTCACATTGCACAAAGTTTCCTTTAAAATAAGTTTAATATCACACAGAGCAATGTACAGATCTTGAAACACAGAAATTCACACCTGAAACTTCTATGTTCATATTAATCATTGTCACCCCAATAAACTTAATAAAAATACTTTGAAAATAAAAATAAATAAATAAATAAAATAGTTTAATATCTAATTTGAGGTTTAAGAACAGGGATGGAGTCACTATGATAGAGTATACACAGCAGTTTATGGTACAGTAACATTTAAGGTTTTAAATCTGAAATTGGAATGAAAGTGAAAGCTGCCAAAGATCAGGTGATAAACTCAAAAGAGGAAGAAATGTGATTATCCTACCACCCAAAGCCTCATGCTTTAAGGTGGATAAGTTAGTCCAACCTGTAAGAACAGCTTTGCTCAATGATGCTGAGAGAAGCAAGCTGAGAATTACCAGTAGTCTCTTGAGTGGACATGGCTCAGTAGTGCCTAATCCAAGGAGAAATGATTAGGCTGACTGCCCAGGCCAAGGCTGAGATTCAGAGGATTGCAGCTAAAGATAAATGGGAGATGAGGTGTTTAGGAGGAAGGAGCAGAGACGGATTAGGCTCAGGTGTAAGGGTACAGTAACAGTTCAGGGCAAAATTAATTACTTGTCAGGTTGTGCATATTAGAAAGAATGAAACAAAAGTAACATTTAGGAATTAGAGAATATTATCCAATTTTCTTAGAACAGGAATTTTCACCCATATGGATTTTTCCTAAGTAACTTACCAAAAGGGAACACACTTCTCATTGGAGTCACAACCCAATGTCATGGAGAGAGGAGTGGGGCTCTCCAACAGCATGGGCTGCCATTTGTGGTTTGGTTTAGCTGGTTCTTTTCTGGTAGTTATTGCCCAGAAATATTCACTTGCTGACATCTCCAAGTGGAAAATATATTACCTTTACTGAAGAACAGTTCTAAGTAAATGAAATTTGAATGAGGGAAATATTCAAGAACGCCTCCTGTTTATTCCAATTCAATTCAAAAAACTTATATTAATAAGCAACATGGCTTGATTAGATGCTGTGGGGAGTACAATCTGAAAGCTTAAGGTAAGATACATGGAAACTATCATCTAAAAAATATGATCTGGCCTGGCCAGGCATGGCTCAATGGTTGAGCGTCAACCTAGGATCCAGGAGATCGCAGTTCAATTCCTGGTTAGGGCACATGCCCGGGTTGTGGGCTCAGTCCCCCAGTTGGGGGAGTGCAGGAGGCAGCCAATCGGTGACTCTCTCATCATTAATGTTTCTATCTCTCTCTCTCCCTCTCCTTTCCTCTCTCTGAAAACAATAAAGATATATTTTTAAAAATAATAATAATAAATACAATCTCTGCATGAATTTTTCTATACGATTCAATGTGAATGAATCTTATCATAGGTCCTTTCAACCCAATGACATGTTTTTCCCTGGCATCAACTTCCTATTTTGTGTTAACCCTTTTTAATTGGTGCCTCTGCCTTGCCTCTGAAACATAATCGATTAATATCCTAAATAGTTTATCTGCCTTATGCTTAATAGTTACTGTATTTCATTTCATAGCCCCACTGTGATGATGTTTGAATCTGTAAAGATAAACATCTTTCTCTCTCTTTCTCTCCCTCACTCTTCTTTCCTCCCTCCTTAAAAATGTTAAATTCTGCTCTGATGGTCCATAGCATATCCTCTCCTTAATGGATGTTGGCCAGGATGAATATAACTCTTCCCACTGGAAAGGCTGAAATAACATGATGCATCTCAGGGCAGATGACGACTGAGGTAGAGATGTCGTTATATAAGAGGAAGAGAGGATTATGTGAGGAACCCAGCTGAGCCAGTTTGGTGCCTCTTTGTACTCTCTTGCCCTATTGAGCCTATGAAGGTGCAGGTAAAGTAAAACTGGTCTGAGAAAGGCAGGATGACCAGGGGGTCAGGCTCCTCAAGGATGAGCCTCTGTCACACCGCTAGGGTAAGCTGTTGAGTCCAGCAAGATGATAGTTGAGAGTGAAGGGAATAGAGAGAGATAGCATCAATTGCAGCCTGATACCAGCTACAGTGGTAATGTTTATAGTTGGCCCCACTCCCCAACCCCCTCCCAGCCATCCCTGCCTAAGTTTCTTCTTGGGAAAAGAAGCTCACCAGAATCCTGGAGGATCACTTTGGGGTGGATTTTGGTAGACATGAAGATGCACTTCCCTGATCCCCTTTCAAAAGAATTTTCTACCTAGCTATGGATTATGTAGTCAGAAGGCAACTTTCATTTCTCAGCTCTTTTAGGGTTTGGTCTGCCTGAGCTAAGGAGAGTTGCCTTCCTAAAGTCAAACTTTCCCGGGGAATTCTGGCTCCATTGACTGAGTGAAGTGGGGATAGAAGGGTACAGCCATTTTGGCCTGATGAACAATTCTCACCCCAGAGCTCCCCCACTAGGTTTCCCAAGATTTTGTTGAGTCTCTATCACTGTTCAACTTCTTTCTCTTTTCAATTCCAATGCCTTCACTTCACAGACACTGATATTTGATCAATCTCTTGTACCCCAATCTCCATCTCAGCATCCTCTTCTGGAGAACAGAGTTTTGCTAGTCAAACCTTATCCCAAGAATGTTTTGATTCCTAACAACAGTCCTCTAAGGAGAAGATCACAGTTGAATCAAAAGTAATTAAGTATTCAGTTCATTTAACAGCTATTAAGAGTAAATAAGCTGAGGAAAAGCAAGTCACCATTTCAGATGGAAAAATCTGTGACTGAAACAGACCATGAGAAGAGAAAGTTGTCCTAGGAGATGAGGGGATGGAGCTGTATTGAGCTTTACAAAAGGACTGAGCCCCTGTTCTGAGAAGGGACTCATGCAGGTGACACACTCGCTTCTCACATGATCCCCTTATCTTGAACTAGTCCCTTTGACTTTCCTTATATAGAGTTCATTCTTGGCAATAAGATAATTACTTTCCCAAGGGATACTTCTCTAGAGAAATTTGTCTGATGTTTAGCTAGATTTTTAGCCAAATTCAATTGCAGACACATTTATTAGCAAAAAATATTTAGCCTAAGTCTAACTGATTTATTCTACAGGCTCTATCTTTTCAGCCAAAAAAAATCCCATGACCCTTATAACATGTTTTTAAATGTTTTTATTGATTTCAGAGAGAGGAAGGGGGAGGGAGAGAGAGAGAGAGAAACATCAATGATAAGACAGAGTCATCAATGAGCTGCCTCCTGCGTGCTCCTAGTGGGGATGGAGCCCGAAACCCGGTCATGCGCCCTGACTGACCAGGAATCGAACTGTGACCTCCTGGTCCATGGGTAGATGCTTGACCACTGAGCCACACCGGCTGGGCCCTTATAACAATTTTTTAAAAATTAAAGAAAAATATGCTTTAAAATTAATGTAAAAATGTGCTTTAACACAACTTACTATGTTGGGCACCTTTCTCTTAACAGTAAAAAGATTAAGAAAATGTAGCCTTCCCAGAGTTGTTTCTATCATATTAACAGCTTTTTCTTTGTTTTTGTTTTTTTGGTTTTTTTAGTCTTCATCTGAGGATATTTTTTCTATTGCTTTTCAGAGTGGAAGGAGGGAGAGAGAGAATGAGAGAGAAGCATCAATGTGAGAGAGACACAATTGGTTGCCTCCCACACAGGTCTGGACCACCGGGGCCAGGGATCGAGCCTGCAACTGAAGTACATTCCTTTGGCCGGAATCGAACCCAGGACCCTTCAGTCCTCATGCTGACGCTCTAACTACTGAGCAAAAATCTCTAGGGCTACAGCTTTTTCTAAGTACTTGAACACAAACATATAAATATTTTGTACCAAATAATAATGGCCTACATTAAAAATTTAGGGACAGAGTAATGGCCACTTGAACTCTTTGAGCTTCTGGATATTTGGTAGGTACATCTAAGAACGATGTGTTTTTCAGAGTAAAAAAACATAGCTAGTTGCCTACTTCACAGCCATTACTTTCTTCCTCAATTAAAAGCAAAAACAATAGCAAAACCAAGCAGTGAGATACCTGGTACAAGACTGTCTGAGCTATTTTATAGGTACCCCTTGCCAATGATGCCATAGTTTGTCTTGTAAGCAGAAGGTGCCGAGAGGAACTTCCAGGAATGCTCCTCCAGACTGGGACACACACCCAGCATGAGCCCTTGTGGGCTGTTCCTTTGCATTCCCCTGCTTCTTTGCTTGAGTCCAGGTGTAATGTCTGCAACTCCAGACATTTTGGAACATGAGGTAAACTTGAAGGTAGAAAAGACGTGCTAAGGAGAGTAAAGCAGAAAAATTAAAGGATCTTGGGTTCTGGTGACACAATAAAGGTATTAGACCTACCCTGGAGTGCTTTTCTCATAATTCGTTGTATGTGAGATTGCTTTAGGCTTCCATCTTTTTGAGCCTCTGTTATTTTTGGCTTCTGTTGGGACTCTTTGAATGAATCTCTAAGTGATAGTGTACCTTAGCCTGGGAACCAAAACAATTATTTGATGCAATTATTAAATTAGTTGAACTCTATGTACACATTGGATATTTAATTCATGTCTTAGTTTTCAGTTCTATATGAATATTGTTATTAGTAGTCATTCATATTTTTCTCAAAAAATGCTGCATTCATGTCTTGTTTTTACTGATCCATGGCAATTCGAGACTCTGAGTAAAATAGCTAACTCTTACCTTGAGGAACACCTTCAGAAACATAAAAACCTGAAAATGTAAAATAGTTCATGAGTGGTTTGAATTATTTTCCATTGGTTGGAACTAGGTTCAGGAATATTAAAAATCAGACTAGCTGAAAACATCTTCAACGGTCACTCATCCTTTATAATTAATCTCACACAAGAGAAATTTTTTATTAATCTTAATTGTCTAATTAGTCACTTATCTGTAGTTGGAGATTTGTAGCTACATGCTGATTTAATTAGAATGGCTCTCAGAGCCTTCATTTCTTTTATTCTCTTTTCCTTTTTTATACAAACATATTATTTGATAAAGATGAGTTTTTGTTTAGATATAATAGAGTCTATATCATCTGATTAGAGTTTCTCTCAAATACACAGTAAATGATTCACTATAATACGGTCACAGATTAAAAATTAACAACACAATATCAAAATTAATTTCTGGAATCAAATAAGAATTAAAGGCATAGGATTTATTTAATTATACTCCTTAAGTCTGATATACATAAATTAGTTCATTATAACTGTAAACTATTAAATAAAAAATAAAAAAAGCAAATCTAACATAGATAAACCTGTTTTTTATATTTTAAATTGGGAAAAATAATATGCATCCTTGAAGTAAGCTATCCCAGCATGAAGAAATAAATGAATAAATAAATGTATGTATAAAAAGTAAAATTTTTATTTATAATTGAAAAAAGTCATGAAATGCACTTCTCTAACTACCCAGATATTTTAAGTCAAAATCCAGATTTTTATTAGTTCATCTATATACAGATGAAATAAATATATATTTCAGTATGTATTTATAAAATAGTATCATACCTAAAAATTAATAAATAATCCACATAATCAAATATTTAGTGTTCAAATCTCCCTGATTATCTCATAAATTTTATATTATTTGTTCAATTCAGAACCCAAATAAACTCCATATGTTACATGTAAGACTCTACAAGTTCCCTCTCTATCGCTTTTCTTTTTACTTACACTTTTTTTTTTTTGAGAAACCAGGTCATTTGTTCTACAGGATTTTATAGAATTGGGATTTTCCTTACTGTACCCTCAATCTGTAGTATTCGTGTTTTTCTGGCATTAATACTGTACTTGTAACTATATTGGGGAAGAATACTTCAAACCTGGCATATATTTTCATCAGGAAGCACATCTTTTGTGGGAATGTTAACAGCCATTGGCAATGATTGCTATGATTCATTAATTCAGTTTGCATTACAAAACAGTGATTTTCTAATTCAATCACTTCTTCTTTATTTATTTACTGGAATACTTCTATACAGAGAAACTTCTGAACAGCTATTTGGTTACCTTGTGGTAGAATTTGTATAGAAAATGTAGAATGATGTAATACCAGTTTTCAAAATAATGAATCGCTTCCTTGGTTATTAGCGACCAAAGGAGGGAAAAACTTTGTTTTCTTTAGTATTACAATGATATGTTATTAATTAAAAGTATACAATGTATTGAAATTCATTATCATTCTTATTGATGCCATTATAATTCTTACTGATGCTCATCTTTGGCTTGCCGTCAGAAATCATTTCACTTTGGCTGCTGCATTCTTTTGACGCATCTTTGACACTGGAAGTCTCTGAGAGTTCAGTTGCTGTTTGGTATGGCAAAACATTTCAGGCTCATCTCTCATATTTTTAACTCCAGACCTAATAAATCTACTCATTCCTTCAGACTACGTAAACACTTACATGCTTATGAAAAACATCACACAGTTGATAAAAATTGTAGAAGAATAAACTTCCTGAGATTACCTGATGGGGGCCAAGTAGCATAGCAGTTTGACTGTTCAGAGGAGTATGAGTTCATTTTCTCATTTGCTATATATATTACCATCCTTTTTTGGTATTATATGCATACTCCTATGCATTTGCTTTTAGACACTTACGTTCTCCCTCCCTCCTGCCTTCCTTCTTTCCTTCCTTCCCTCCTTCTTTCATCCCTCCTTCCATTCTTTCCTTAACTCATTATTTCATGTAGGCTTTATTTATATAGGCCATGAGATAAGGCTTCCAACTTACCCCTCCCCATTTTCTAATACCATTTCTGGAATCATTCTTTTCTCCCCAGTGCTTTAAAATTATACCTTAATGATATACTAAGACTTTCTATAATAATGATTTAGAATGTTATATTCAATTCTATTAGGTGATATTTCTTTTCTGATACCATCATTATTTTAATTTTTGGAAAGTTTAATTATAGTTCAATACAGCTAAGTCCTCATTGCTATTATTTTTAATATTTTATTATCTACCATTGCTTTTTTATCTTTCAAAATAAAATTTAACATTATTTACTCATGTGAGTAAATTACTTTGGTATTTTGATGACTATTTTAAATCAAGGATTAAAATCAGGGATAAAAATTACAAACCAATTTAGGGATAACTGGAGTCCAAACAATTTGAAAAGTCTCCATCCATCAGCATGCATCTTTTCATTTATACAGATATTATTGGGTGACCTTTTAAAAAGTATTATAACTTTCTCAAGTTTACTTTTAGAAAATGTATGTGTTCATTGCTAATAACACATTGATATTTTTTCATATTTTTCTAATAGACATTAGTATATCGGAAGGCTATTTTTGATATATTTATTTTGTAAACAACTACATTACATTTAGATTGTCCTCAAGAGCATGTTCCTTTAGTCTGAATATGACTTTATTGAAACACTCATAAAATCCAGACCTAAACTCAAATAGTAATTTTCTGCTGCCTACTGAGTGCTCAGATTTGTCAGTTTATAAGCATCTAAACTTTCTGCCCAGCTGTGACCAAGGCTTAGATAAGAAGATACGTCCCCTATACTATTTATACTCCCACTCAGATTCTAATTTAACCCCATGCCCAACACGTACAGAGGAGCAGTTGTTTAAAATACAAGGGAGGAAGTATCCATTGATTTCTAAACTGTTGTTCATTCAACTATTAAATTAGTAGAAATGAGTTGTCAGCATGTCAGGATTCCCATGACATGGTCTATGCTTTAGTATTGGAGAAGACTTGTGATTCCAGATAGATGTAAAAGTAGGTTAACCATGGCAAACTCCCTGCCTTATTTGAAATTTAATATTATTACAGAGTGTACATAAATTGGTCAATATGGGGTTTCTAAAAGTAGCTTCTAAAATCTTTGATTTTCAGTGAAGTATAAATGTGCCAAAAAGGAAGTCAATCAAATGGATTGTTAATCTAGGATACTCTTTATAGATATTTTATTTTGTAAATTAAAAAATTATGAAACATTAAATGTGTAGTATGCATTTTACAAATGACTTCTTCATGCCTTTCCTCTTTGGAACCTTAAGAAGCCTGTGGAACTAAACAGGGCAGATGTCGTTTTCATCACTATTAATCATTTACTCAACACCTATTTATTGAACACATACTAGCTGCCATGCTATAAAACAACTCAAGGGCTCAAGGTAAAAAGCATACTTTTTGCTTCCCAGAAGTTTACAAACTACTGGGTGAAATAGACAAGGAAATTGATAATGGTAACAGCATGGCCTATTGTGAGAGAGGTAAATATGAAAGCATAAAGAGAAATCCCTCACCTATAGTGGAGGAATGAAGACTCCTCCACTATATTATTCAAAGCAATAAAAAGTTTTAATCAGGGAAATTATATTATGACAATAGCATTTGCAATTGAATATACTGGCTGTTGTGTAGAAATGTGGAGTAGCAATGTTAAGAATATGAGTTTGTACTAAAGTAGTACCTGTGAGATTAAAAGTAGAGAATGAGCTCAAGGGATAATGAAGGGTTAATATTTATAACATATGTATAACTGACTTTAGTAATTAAGAATGTGTGAGAAATTAAAAAGGATTTATAGATTGAGGTTTTGGTATCTGTTTAGAGATAGGAGAGATGAATGACTGGGATTGCGATCAATGTTGGACATGAAAAATGTGGGTTCTCTTTTGCTGAAACTTGTTGTAGCAGTCAGTGGAATGGTCCCTAGAGATGTCCACAAACTGGTCCCCCTGAATTTGTAAATATGTTAAGTGACAAGAAAAGGGGATTTGAATTTGTAGATAGAATTAAGGTTTCCTATCAGCTGACCTTAAAATAGGCAGATAGTTCCTATCCTGGATTATCCAGATGGACCCAGGGTAACCGCATGAGTCCTTAAGGGTGGAAGAGCAGAGTAGAAAAGTGGGTCAGAGAGATGCAATGTGAGAAATACTTGATTTCTTCTTCCCCTTCTTGGCTTTGAAGATGGAAGAAGGAGTCCACAAACCAAGAAATGTAAGCAGCCTCTAGAAACTAGTAACAGGCTTCAGTTTACAGGTCACAAGAAAATGGTAACCTCAGTTTTGTAGCTGCAAGGAACTGAATTCTGCCAACTACCCAAAAGGGTAGTAAAGGGAGTCTCCCCAGAGCCTCCAAAGGCACACAGCCCTGCCAATACCTTGATTTTAGTCCAGTGAAACCCACCCCTACCAGATTTTTGACCTTCAGTATTTTAAAATAATAAAAGTGTTCTTTTAAGCCACTTTGTTTGTTGTAATTTGGTAAGGCAGCATAGAAGACAAACAGAGCAGGAAAGTTAACAAAAACAAAAATCAAAGTAAGACCTACTCATCTATACATTCAATCTCATAAAAGAACTATTTTCTTTTTGCATATTTATGTAATTCTTTCTAACCATTGTCCATATACTTTTCCCTATGCATTTAAAAATATACTTTTAATCAAAATATACTTATATTTTGAGGAGGAACTAATTTTTAAATATAAAATACATAAACCTAAATGTAAATGGTCTGTACTTTCCTGTCCATGCAAGATGGGCATGTGGTCAGTATAATCCCACTGATAAGCCTTCTCTGAGGGTTCATCCAGCAAAGTGGGTGTTTGTTTTGATTATTTGATTATTATGATTTTGCTAAATTAACATTGTTAAGTAGAGTCCTGGGGAGCCAGATGGTGAGCCCCTGTGGTTCAACAAAAGGCCACAAAAGAAACTGAGATAGAGAACTTTATCACTCACAGGTCCTAGAGAAAGTTCATGGCCTTGTGCCACAAGGGGCCACATGGAGAGGTTAAGGCAGGGTGTAGGCAGAGAGAGGTGGACGGCTATTAGGAAGCATGAATGGAATGCTTTGTGGTCCCCAGGCTAAGGTTGAATTGATCAACTCAAACCAAAAAGAGTGGTGTTTGGATAAGCTCCATGGGAGTCTTATTTTAAGAGGTGTATAAGGGGAAGGTTGTAAGTAGGGGTCACTGTTTATCACAAGGGCTGTTAAAGAAGTCATACCAAGAACTCACATTTGCATGTGACTCTGTGAGCTGTTATCTGGGGCATGCACTTGTATGAGGGGGCTAGGGAGATTTTAAAGTCCTCACAGGCCAGTTGGCCAAGCAAAATAGATGCTGAGGCAGAGATACCATGGAGTAGTTTAGCTAAACTCTCCACACTTTTTTTTGTTTTTTTGTTTACTTAGGAAAATTTCCTGTAAAGAAAAAGGAGGAGATTATTAAGAAATATTAATGATCACTACCACAAAATGATTGCTTATGGTAACCCAGGCATTGAGCTCAGGACTTCCCATGAATTAGCTCATTTCTTCCTTCTTGTATCCTTTGAGTTGGGTAATAATAATATTGTTGTCTATATGAGGAATCTGAGATTTAGTTAGATTAAGTACTTTACCTATTTTCAGACTCAGTATTCAAACCTAAATCTGCCCTTAGCATCTCTGATATCTGTTTCATTTCCAAGTCCAGGAGGTGCTAAATTCAGAACCAGGAAAGCCATTCTGAGCACAAAGGTTCCATCTTTCTTTAAGACTTCAGCTTTTACCAAAAATTTCTTACATTTCTAGGGAAGATTTCAGTTGCAGTCGCTGCCCTGGAAGAAGTAACAACCACTTTATTGAATCTCATTTGGGTCCAGGTTATTGACGGTGGCACTGAGGCCCTACATTGAACTTTGTTCTCATTTTAATGTTAACTTCAATACCCTCCAGTCCGAGATTACTAGAAATTGTAACACTTTTTTACATATATGTAATTATGGTAAATAATTATTTTAAACTGTGTCCATTTATTTTGAATTGTAGCTTTAATATTAATAATAAACATAACCTATTTTCACAAAAACACTTACCTATTATTGCCAGAACTACTCATTCCCTTTCAATTTTGCTGTCTTTCTGATTCTATTTTATTTTTCATCTTTTGAGGGAGACAAACAAACAATGGGGCAGGAAGGAAAGCTTCCAAATTCACCAAGTTTAAAAAAATTAGTTTTCTTTAATAATTTCGTTGTCCTAAATACATATAATAAGGAAAAATGTACAGTTAAGCATTGACTTTCTCAGGTCAACAATCCACTTGTTATATTTTAAAACAAGATACTAAGTAAAACTAGAAGTAGATAATTCTTACATATCACAATGACTTTTTATTTTATTTTATTTTTGTTTAAAATATTACAGATGTCCTTTTTTCTCCCCCCTCCCCCTTCCCAGTCCCTCTTCCCACCATTGTCCATGTCTTTGGGTTGTGCATATATGCATATAAATTCTTTGGTTAATCTCTTCCCCCTACCCACCTGCCCTCCTCCATCCCTCTGACATTCATTAGTCTGATCTATGCTTCCATGTCACAATGACTTTTTTATCAAATGACAACAATAATGGTGGACATGTCCTTTTTTAAAAAAAAAAAAAAAAAAGTCCCTTTGGTGCAAAGGAAACAATTCTTGAGGGGGAATGTAGACAAACATTTCAAATGCAGGAGGCCGATAAACTGTTGGTAAAACAGAAACAAACCTCTTCAGTATCAGCAAAGTAAGAGAATAAATTTTGAGGGGCTGTGGATAACAAAACAAAGTATTGTGACCTGCTTAAAGCTAATGAATAAAATAGGAAATTGTAAAAATAGAATCTTGCAAGACAGAGACAGATTACAAATATCCCAAGGCAATTGCCAGGGTCTCAGGGGACTGCGGGTAGGTTTTTTGATAAAGCGTACCCCAAACAGAAGAAGGCACCTAACTAAAGACACCCTTATCTTCTATCCCAGAGACATAAATATTGAATCTTGGGTTGTAACGGGTTTCTGAATCTTGAAAATCCAGGAATTACTAACACATTTTGCCTTTTCCACTTCACTGTTCACATGAAGCTATATTGCATAGAATTACTTAAATCAAATGATACAAGAGGTTAATTGGGTAATAATTCAGGGGCAAAAAGAGTTGAGGATATCTTGTGAAACAGATTCCACACGTAGATGTACATTAAAATCACCTGAAAAATGTAAACATTCAGATTCCTAAGCCTCGCTACTGAATCCTAGTATTCCGGTATGGGTCTTTGCAATCTTTATACAATTTCCCAAGTGATTCTACTTTCCTAGCCCATTTTCAGTTTGCTTTTAGGCAACCTTGGATAAATGAGAACCTGTTCTCTTTAAATCAGAGAAAGAATAGCAATAACCAACCTTCAGTCAGCATTTTAAAAATTAACCTTGGCACATCTATCTATTCTAATGTACAGTTTTCATAAGGAAAATAAATTGATTTTTTCTGCTCTTGATAGCTATGGAAAATATTTATTACAACGTTCCTTTTAATATATTTCAAAGACTTATGTTAAATTAGATTTAAAATATTAATTATTTTAGCCTTCCCATTAGGTTCAATTCTCCAAGGCATCTTTTTTTTTTTTTTTTTTCCATTAAATTGCTTGGTGTGACACTGGTTAATAAAATTATATAGTTTTCAAGTGTACAGTTCTGTTACATCATCTGCATATTGCATTGTATACCCACCAGTCAAAGTAAAACCTTTTTCCATCACCATATATTTGATCTCTCTCACTCTTTACTACACTCCAACCCCTTCCATCTGGTAACCAACCATAGTGTTGTCTGTGCCTATGAGTTTTTGTTTGTTTGTATTTTTTGTTTGTTCATTTGTTTCTTTCAGTTTTATGTCCAATATATGAGTGAAATCATATGGTTCCTGACTTTTCTGTCTGATTTTGCTTAGCAGGATATTCTCAAGATCCATCCATATTGTCACAAATGGCAGTATTTCATCTTTTCTTATGGCTGAGAAGTATTCCATGGTGTATATGCACCACATCTTCTCTGTCCAGTCATCTATTGAAGGACACTTCAGTTGTTTCCATATCTTGGCCACTATGAATAATGTTACAATGAACATAGGGCTGCACATATCTTTGCAAATAAGTGTTTTCAAGTTTTTCAGGTAGATACCCAAAAGTGGTTTGCTGGGTCATATGGTAACTTTATTCTTAATTTTTTGAGGCACCTCCATAATCTTTTCCATAGTGGCTGTACCAGTTTATATTCCCACCAGCAGTGAATGAGGGTTTCTTTTTCTCCACAACCTCTCCAACACTTGTTACTTGTCTTGTTGATAACAGCCATTCTAACAGGTGTGAGGTGGTATCTCCTTATGGTTTTGATTCGCATTTCCCTAATAGCTTGTGAAGTTGAACATCTTTTCACATATCTGTTGGTCATTGATATGTCTTCTTGGGAGAAGTGTCTGCTGAGGTCCTCTGCCCATTTTTTAATTAGATTGTTCAGTGTTGAGTTGTATGAGTTCTTTATATATTTTTGATATTAACCCTTTGTCAGAGCTGTTGTTTGCAAATATCTTCTCCCATTTGGTTAGCTGCCTTTTGTTTAATTGACAAAGGAGCCAAAAACATACAACGGAGTAAAGAAAGACTTCAAGGAATGGTGCTGTGAAAATTGGAAAGCCACATGCAAAAGAATGAATCTTGACTACTGTTTGTCCTCATATACAAAAATTAACTCAAAATGGATCAAAGACCTAAATATAAGACCTGAAACAATAAATTACATAGAAGAAAGCATAAGTACTAAACATATGACCTTGGTCTTAGGGAGGATTTTATGAATTTGATCCCAAAGTTAAGGGAAGTAAAAGCAAACATAAATGAATGGGCCTATATCAAATTAAAAGCTTCTGCACGGCATCTTTCTTACTCACTTCAGAATGTTACTCAGACACCAAGGATACACATTGACTCTCTAGTTGATATCTTGCATATTATAGTTGTATAATACCCTCCCACAAATAAATATTTCACGTTTAATATATGTCACTTAAAAATATGTATAGAATGATGCTATGTGTATAAAATATACATAATATGCATCAATCTGTAAAGATATACACAAAACTGCTGGAATTACTTTAAGCACATAAATAAGTTTGAGGGTTGAAAGTGAAGTTTTACTTGTAATCTGTGTGTTTGTCTTCTTTGAAGTTTGTCTTACTATTAACATATATTGATTGTATAAGGTTCTTTAAAAGTAGAAAAATTGTATTTTCAAAAGTTAACACATCCAACCAGTTTAAAACTAGTATCTTAAAAACACAGCCAACTAGTTTTCTCTCCATTGTGTAAGCAATGCTGTAGTAAAACCACCTGATTTCTAAAATCTAAGACTGCCTGTAATGGACGGTCTCTCTAGGCCTAGAAACATGGGAAATTGTAAGCTCTTTTTCTCGTATTTTTAATTGTTGTTTTTAAATAACAATCATTCAGGTTTGTTGTTCATCATTTTAAATCATCAGCCCTGAAAGTATTATTCTGTATTTACTGACTCAGAAAAAATACTGATGCAACCAAAGAATACATTAGTCAGTCACTACTACTGACTAAACAATTAAAGATATGTGTCCTTAAAAATAAGGAGACTGATATTCAGTATACTGTTCTTTCCTGTTTTATCTGATTTCCCATTGCTCATCTCTAAAATTTGCTCCTGAATCTTTCTTGTCCATCTGGAAACATCTTTGAATACTGGATCATTGCTGCACCTCACTCTGATGATTTAGTGGACTTATAAATCATTAGAAACACCACTCTGGCTGATGATGCATTTGAGTAATATATCATCAGAAAAAGGTGCTTAGATGATATATTACTTCAAAGATGGCGCTACGTAGGATGGAATCCAGAAACACTTCTCGTTAAGTCATGGAGTGCTCGCTTTGGAGAGGGGTCCATTTAAAAATACATTCACTGTCTTTTGGCTAAGTTTTAATCCCTCATTAAATATCTTGTTAAAGGACTCCCACTCCATTGGTTCCTAAAAGCAGACATTCACAAGAAATATATCATGCTTTTGAGGGAAAATTACTCTTTCTTCATCAAAAAATGCATTGACATGATATTTTGGACTTTATTGAATGCTAATTTTCTACATCTCTTAGTGTTAACATGTATAACCCTATAATACAGAGATATTTTTCATCATCATATTAATCATCATTTTGCATGTTCTAAAACAGCAATACTAGAAAAATGTGACTCTGGAGACACATCGGCAATCACTATTAACTGGAGCCGTATGACTCACCTAGGTGAACTGTGGAGTGTTCAAAATAGTATAATTTAAAAATAAGCTCTCAGGGATCTGTGGATTCCTTTGAGTCCTATATACTTTGAGAGCTATAGTTTATCATCTTCTAATGTTTAGTTATAATCAAGTGTTAGTCTATACTATTGATTTTCTATTTGTGAGAAGTAGTGTATAATTTTTCTCAGACTAATTCACGGGTAATAGGTCTGTACTTTAAAATTGAATAGACAGGATGTTTCGTTTATTTTTTTGTTCTAAATAAAAGGAAGCAATCTGTCAAGTGCAGTGAGCACCCTTCTATATTTTTAATATTAATGTCAAATGGTACAATCAAAACTTTACATGAAAGCCTTACTCTATGATGCAAAAAGTGTGAAAAACAATATAAATGGAGCCACTTCACAATAGAATCTAAGCCATCAGCCCAGAGAGACCCTCTTGCAAGTTTTACTCCTGAAACTTTCCGAATATTTCAACTGAGCAAAATAACCTTTGGGCTGGGCCAAAGAAAGCAACATTGTTCCAAGCAACTGCTTGCAAAGCTGACAGGAAAGCAGACACCCTGGCTACTGACTGAAAATTAAAGGCATTCTTTAGAATTAGCATCACCATGTACAGCTAAAGAAAAACAGCTTATTTGCACCTACAGAAATGTCTTCCTTGGCTTATTAACACCAATAGAAATCCCTTTCTTCTATCCATGTAATTATTATCCTTGCTATTTTCATAAATACCCCTTGCCTTAACCTCCCAATCAGAATACTATTTGCACTATTTGGGTTTCTGCCTGGATCAGTGCTTCCTAGATTTGCAATTCTTTTTTATCTCAAATCAACACCCGTTGTTGCTCACTTTTGCCTTTGATTTTTAGGTTACCAAAAGATATTCCTCATGAGCTTGCGGATTTTTCCTTCCTGATAATGCTGTTGTACATTTAGGCTTATTAATCATGGATCTAAAGCATCTCATTGCCTTGGATCTCAGAAAACATTGACCCTCTGATCCCAAAGAAAGAATAATTTTCTTTTACTTCCCCCCTCTCCCCCAACATACCTCAATCCCACCCTGCCCAATCCAGGATCCAGCAATTTATGCCTTAAACTGGTGGGCAGAAAACATACATTCTTTTCAGGATAAACATTTTCTTCTACTCAAAAAGAAACCTTACCTCTGGAGTCACTGTGGACAGTTGGAGAGTACAGTTGTACTCCAGAGAGTAGTTCTCAATGGTACCCGTGTGCAGTGTTAAAGCCCATCACCTGCTCACCCACAATCACAGCCCCAGGCCCTTTGCAGTTACTTCTTCTGTGTAAGGGACAGAGATCAGGATGCAATAGTCTAGACCCATCACAATCGCCGGTCAGCACATATCTCCTTCTGTTAAAATAAGCAAAACTGTTCAGGCGTAAACAGCTTAAACCTAGATTAACAACAATTATACGGGATATTTGTTTTATGTAAAATCTGAGGAGTTTTAATTATCTGATACATTTTGACCTATTTTTATTTCCATGCAGAAGTTTTAACATAATTATTTACAAATTCTTCCTTTGGTTTACTTTCAAACCACTCAAATCCTTTCCAAGGACAATTGAGGGTGTTTACTTTAAATCTGCTTGATTAAATGGCCTGATAAAGAGATTCTCCCCGTTTAAAGAAACCGTTAGCTTGAAAGGTAAATTCCAATCTTCTTTTTCGATGGGAGAAAATGCTTATGGCTTTGAAATTGGCAGTTTTTCCTGCCAGGCTCCACAGGATCTCTCATTATACAAGCTTCGGGAAAGAAATTTAGACTTTTTTTTATAGTCTAAGAATGTATTTTAGACACAGGCACAATAATTCCTCTTTAAGGAATGCTAAACAAATCATTCAAAATACAAGGTAAGCTACCCTCAAACATATCTATAATATTGACAATAATAGAATAATAGGAACAATCTAAGTGTTCAAAAGAAGGCGAGGGACTAAAGACATAGACTATGGGACATCTTTCCAGCCAGTATGGCCTCAGTAGAATGTGTCCTGGTTTTCAATATCAAAATTTTATGCAGTATACTTTCCTTTTGTTAAAACATTTTAGTTATTATTTATCGAGGCAAATATATTTATATTTCCAAAGCAATAAAGTATTTTTAACAAAATAGCGTTTGGAATAAATCTTGCTACATTCCAAGTACATCAGCATCATGGTAACACATTCTAAATAGCACGCTGAGTGCAGCAAAGGGCCGGTGCCTCGCGGCTGCGGCTGACCATAGGACACATTGCAGCGCTGCACCCGGAACGCCGCTGTAATGAGCTGCTCTTCCAAAGTAGCCTGACAACTGCTTTAGCACCAAAGAAGCTTATAACTGTGTATAACTGTATACAACACACAACTGTATATGACCCCTTATCCATGGTTTTGCTTTCTGCAGTTTCAGTTAGTTACCCGTGGTCAACCAGAGTCCAAAATATTAAATTCAAAATTCCAGAAATAAACAATTCAGTAAGTTTTAAATTGTGGGCTCTTCTGACTCCTGCAATGAAATCGTCCACCGGCCTGCCCAGAACCAGAATCATATTTTTGTTCAGCGTGTCCACACTGTACAGTCTCCCTGCCCATTAATCACTTAGCCTTCTCAGTTATCAGAGAGACTATGAAGGTATTACAGTAACTGTGTTCAAGTAACCCTAATTTTACTTAATAATGGCCCCAAAGCGATTTGCATAGCATTTTTACAGTATATTGTTATAACTGTTCTATTTTATGATTAGTTATTGTTAGTAATTCTTGCTGTGACTAATTTATAAATGAACCTTTATCATAGTTATCTAGATACAGGAGAAAAGCATAGTATTTATAGAATTTTGTATTATCTAGTTTCATGTGTCTACTGGGGATCTTGGAACGTATCCCTCTTGTGTAAGTAGGAACTACTATAACTCACATGTCGTTTTCTTCAGATGTCCTTATTTTTATTTTAAAGTTTTTTTGTTGATTTCAGGGAGAGGAAACAAGAGGAAGAGAGAGATAGAAACATCAATGATGAGAGAGAGTCATTGATCGGCTGCCTCCTGCATGCCCCCCACTGGGGATCAAGCCTGAAACCCTGGCATGTGCCCTTATAGGGAATCGAATCATGACCTCCTGGTTCATAGGTTGATGCTCAACCACTGAGCCATGCTGGCCAGGCCAGATGTCCTTATTTTTAAGGTAAAGCATGTTACAGCTATTGTTAAGCTGCTCCTCATACTAGTCCCTCATTCCTTTCCCAGATGTAATGAATATCATGAAGTTGATGTATATCATTCTTACGCTTCTATAATTATATTTTAAAAACATGCATACACATAATTATGTGGCATTTTATATAACTTAAAATTACATAAATATTATAATACATATCTTTTATAATTTGTTTTCATTCAATAGTATGTCTTTGCAATATCTCCATGCTGTTACATATAAACCTAGTTTATTCATTTTAACTAGTAAATTATATTCTATTGTGAGAGTAAACCTTTTCCTATATATGAGTGATTAGTTTTCATTTTAAAAACATTTTAAACATTTTAATAGTATAATAAGCATTTTTGCAAGTCCCTCCTTCTATGATACACTCTCATATGTAGAGTAGCTGAGTTTTAGAAAATAATGACATTAACTTTTCCAGTTATTAACAAACTACTCTCTGAAAGTGGTTGCACCGATAAAACACCTTTACCCACAATGTACAAGCTCATATTCCCCTAAAACTGTGACAGGGAAACCCCAGTGGGGCTCGGGGCTGCCTGTCCTGTGTCCAATTCACCGGAGGCAGGGTCAAATCATACAAGGCGCTTGTGGAGAAGGCCGGCCAACCAAGAAGACAGGGCGCACAGGAGCATCCAAACCTGTCTTAGGAGCGGCCTGAGGGATCGGGTTATATGGGGCGAACTGGGACTGGGAACGGGATGCAGCTACGTGCAGGCCTGGAAGTCACTTTTGATCTTGGTCGCCTGGCGATGTCTCTTTGATAAGGTAATGTCTTAACCAATTGTTCACAGCTGCTGCCACCTCCTTAACTGCGTCAGTCTGGGACCAAGGGGAGTGTAGGGTGCAAAGGCCTAGGAGAAAGAAGCCTAAGAAAAAAACTTAAATCCCTGCTTACCTAAGTATATGTGTTAATTGTATTTCAGATTAATTCAGGTGCTCAATCTTTGGACATTATAAGTGCCCCTATCAAAACCTAGACAACATTTGGTATCAGTGGTTTGAACTCATTTCAATCTAATGTGTGTGAAATGTACCTCATGTTGTTTTAATGTGCACCTCCTGATTATCAGTGATACTGGTCAATATATTTTATTTGCATAAAGTATAGCTAGTATATGTACCATATAGATATGCACAATACCATACAGAATGTCTTTTTTCATTTAGCTTAATAAAGAGCATGTTTTCATGTTTTAAAAACTTTAAAAATAAAATTTAATAATTTGATGTATTTCATCCTGTGCCTATGACCACTTTTTATTTAGTTAACCATTACTCAGTCTGGAAGTTTCTTAGTTTTACTATGGCAAAATATAGTGTTTAAATATACTGATTTCTACTTCTAGGAAGATGGAATAGCCATATTTGCCCCCATGTGTACTGTTAAATAAATCTAAAAGCATTGAACATTATATATAAATCAAATTTAGCAAAATTCTGAGGGGCAGAGAGAAAAGACAGAATGACTGGAGACCTCTGGACCCAGAGAATGACTTAATGATAAGTTCCTTGAATTTCTTTTTGCCTAAAGTATCTCAGACTTGGAGTTGAAGATGCTAACTACCTATAACCCACAAAACCCTAAACACACACACACACACACACACACACACACACACACACACACACACACAACAATCAAGTCCTGCTCTCTTTAGCCTAAGGACTAGGAAAGAAGAGACCTAGCAAGACAAAAACTTGGGAACAATAACCACTCTATTCCAGATTACAGAAGCTAGACTCTGGCCAAGCCAGGCTATCTGAGGCACCCCAATACTCTGGCTGGTGTGAAATAAGAGAAGGCCAAGCAAGGAGCCAGGACTTTCACTCCCTCTGGGTGATATGAGTCCCCCACTCTGCGGTGCCAGTGCAGACCACACTGACTGCCTGAAGTTCCAGCTCTACCCAGCAGTAACATTTTACTAGTTTTGAAGTTTATGTTGATATAGTTTTATACATATAGTGCTTTCTAAAATTATTCATGCACACTTTATTCTCAATTTTACTTTGAACTTTTAAAATGTATTATCTTTCATTTAAATGTATTTATATTTAGGAAGCCTTTGAAGATTTTGTTGAATTTTTTCAAAATAATTAGTTCATACAAAATTACTCTATTGCATTTGTTTTCTAATTTTAATATTTAATATTTTAATTGTAATAAACATATAAATGAATAGTTTATGTAATTCAAATGTAATATACAATGTAAATATGCAAAATATATATATTTTATATACTTATTTCTAATTTATACAATTGTGCAGTTACTTTTTCTAAAGATACATATTTCATTTGTAAATTAAATACTATTTATATATTAATTTAATAATCGTTTAATTTATTAAGCTAAATAAGGGCCCAGGAGTTACCTTTGAGTATCATTTGGATAAATACCATAACTTTGATACTCTGAGTTTAGTGCATATCCAAGGGTTTGAAGGTATATCTGGAATGCATGACTTTCTCTTCGACACTGTAGTTACCTGAGAATTTCTTTTAACATTCAGTTGGTGTAATTTTTTTTTGTTTACTTTTATTATTACTTTGTGCTTTGGAAATTGCATCTTTTTTAAGAATTAGTGGTAGTTTACTTAGTGACATAAGATATTATCATATTTTTAAAATATTTCAGGCCTGCTTCAATTGCCGATGCTCAGTATATGTGTATGCATAAATACATGACAGATGATGATAGATGATTGATAGATAGATGATAGATATGCAAAAATACAATTTTAATATATGAAGAAATAACATTAAGTTATATTTTTGTGTTCTATTCACTCTTAATTGCTAAAATGATAAGCTTGTAGAAAACAAATTATGAGAACTATAAATTAAAGGCTAAATTAAAAGTTGACATTAGTAATGTTACAAATATAAAATATAAGGAAATGAATTTTCCCTTTTAGTTAAGTACATTATGTAGTTTTAAATATATTTTTAAAAAGGAAAAAATGAATTTAAAACATATGAATTTAAAATATATTTTTAAAAAGGAAAATCATATTGTATTGAAACAGGACACATGGGTCTGGGCTGTCTGTTTCTACTTCAGCCAATTAAGCAGAGACAAGGTTGAATCAAATATGAGCATTTATTCCATTTTTGCCAGCAAATAGGAGAGCAGTGGGATTTGTCCACATAAAATCTGCTCTGCCCTTCCCTTATTACCTGGCTGGTTATATAGGGCTACATGCAAGGGGGAAAGGGTGGGGGGTGGGAGGATGGCTGCAGGGTCTGTGGTCCTTGTGTCTCCTTCCAGGATCTTGAAGTCTGATAACAAGGTAGTTAATTTTCAATGGTGTTAAAACCCAGTTCTGCCAGTTTCTAGGACCTGAGACTGGTCAGCATTCCTGAGGGGCAGGTCAAGCTCCAGGCACAGCCACCAAATCAAAGTGCATCCTGTCCTTTGTCTGTTCTCAAAATGCATTCTCTTTTCTGAGCAATGGATACATCTAGGCCCCAAGGTGTCTCATCTCTTTTTATAACTCCATTTTTTTTCTTGCAGCACATCCTCCAGTTTCCCAAGGTCTGTAGGAAAGATTCTTATCTATAGTTAGTAAGGCCAATAATCATTGAACAGCTATGGTCTTATTCCTATCAGGTGCCCTCCCCCCTCTCACAATCATGGTCAGCAGAGCATGATCAACATCTGTGCCCCCAACAGAATGTACATTATATATTTTAAAACATATTTTAAAAATAAATTTATATGTACAAATCCAACAAACCTGAATAAATATAATTCCTTCCACTGAAATATGGAATTTCCTTTTGTTTGGAAGAGGTCTCTTATCACTTAACTTCCCATCCCCTTGTCCCCAAATGCAGTAGTTTGGCTATTTCCCAGAAGGACATTTCCCTTAACTTCCTTTTGGATTATCTAGCTCTTGGATTTAAATTTAAAGTTTAAAAGAACCATTTGATTTTAATAACTTTTATGTTTAGTGCTCCACTGAATTTGGGCTTTAGCTCATAGAACTACTTTTCCATAAGGTGATTTCTAGTAAATCCCTGTGTGTCAAAGCAAGATAAACACACATCACTGAGTTTGTGATTGCAATTAAATTATTGGATTTTTACATTTGAATATGTTTTGAGCATTGAAAAGCATGAAGAGCCTGTTTTCTCATGTTGGTCATGGACACTTTTCTGACACTTAATAACTTGAAATAAGCCTGCCAATATTCTTAAAAGTCTGAGAATATGAAAATGCTACATGCTTAATATAGGGAAAACAGATTCGGTAAACCACATTTGCTTAATAACAACCTAGATAAACTCTTCCACAGAACCTATTTTGTGAAGTCTAGATTCTCATTTAATATACCCTAATTTTGATTTTTCCATTAAAATATTTATTCCCTCACTTTATTTAAAACAGATATTAAAAAGGCAAATATCAATTAATTAATATGTATTTAATTTCTACCATGCTTTAGATTGTGTGGAGGATACCAATCCACATAAGTGAAAATACAAAAGCATCACACTGCACAATTCCCAGGTACCTTAATTGGAAACTATTTATTTATTTATGTATTTATTATTTATTTATTTTTTAATTTATTAAGGTAGATGTTTTTATTTATTTTTTATTTTATTTTTTTATTATTTACTTATTTATTTATTTAATTTATCTTTATTGTTGAAAGTATTACAGGTGTCCCATTTTTCCCCCTAATTGACTCCCTCCGCTCCGCTTCCACCCCCTCCCCAGGCCTTCACCCTGTCATTGTCTGTGTCCATGGGTTATGCATATATGCATATTACTTCTTTGGTTAATCTCTTCCCACCCTCCAGCCCCCTTCCCTCTTCCCTCTGAAATATGATCGTCTGTTACATGCATCAATGTCTCTGGATCTATTTAGTTCATCACATTCTCTTGTTCATTAGCTTCTTCTTAAATAAGACCCTTCAACATTTCCTGTAGTGCTGGTCTGGTGGTGATGAACTCCTTTAGCTTTTCCTTGTCTGAGAAGCTCTTTATCTGATTGCTTTATCTAGAAGCTCGAGCAATCTTGGTTGTAGTTCCATGTTTTTCATCACTTTGACTATTTCTTGCCACTCCCTTCTGGCCTGCAAAGTTTCTGTAGAGAAATCAGCTGACAGTCGTATGGGTGCTCCCTTGTAGGTAATTAACTGCTTTTCTCTTGCTGTTTTTAAGATTCTCGCTTTGTCTTTAACCTTTGGCATTTTAATTATGATGTATCTTGCTGTGGGCCTCTTTGGATTCCTCTTGTTTGGGACTCTCTGTGCTTCCTGGACTTATAAGTCTATTTTTCTCCCCAGGTAGGGGAAGTTTTCTGTAAGTATTTTTTCAAATTGGTTTTCAATTTCTTGTTCTCTTTCCTGTCCTTCTGGCACCCCAGTAATATGAATGTTGGGCCTCTGAAGTTGCCTCAGAGGCTCCTTAAACTATCTTCATATTTCTGGATTCTTTTTTCTTTTTGCTCTTCTGGTTGGGTGTTTTTTGTTTCCTCATGTTCCAAATTGCTGATTTGGTTCTCAGCCTCCTCTACTCTACTGTTGATTCCCTGTAAATTATTCTTCATTTTAGTTCCTGTAGCCTTCATTTCAAATTGGTACTTTATTATGTCATCGATTTTATCAGTTATTTCCCTAATAGTCTGCGTAAACATCCTTATAAACAAAATTCTGAACTCTGTATCTGTTAGTTTGCTTGGCTCTATTTCATTTAGTTCCTTTTCTAGAGATTTCTTCTGTTCTTTCTTTTGTGACATGTTTCTTTGCCTCCGCATTTTGGCTGCTTCCAGGTGTTTGTTTCTATGTATTAGGTAGACCTGCTATGTCTCCTGGCGTTTGTAGAGTGGTTTTGTGTAGTAGGTGTCCTGTAGGGTCCAGTGGCCCAGCCTCCCCAGTCCCCTGAGCTGGGCCTTCTAGGGGCTCCCCTGTGTGGGCTGTGTGCACTGTCCTGTTGTAGTTGAGCCTTGGTTGCTGTTGGCGTCACTGGGAGGAACTGACCCCCGGGCCTATCGGCTGTGAGGACCAGCTGCAACTACAGCCAGAGAGCTGCTGTGCTGGAGACACCCCTATGGAGCAGGATTTACTTCAGTGGAGCTTTGGTGTTCACCAAGTACACCCCTTGAGTGTGCCACTCGTGGATGTGGTAGGGTTGTAATCCAGCGGGGTTGAGTCTGACCACCAGGTGCACTGTCTCTGGGGCCTCCCGGGAGGTGCAAAGTCAGCCTGTGCCAGTGCCTTGCCCAGGGCCACCCAGCATGAGCTACTCAGCAAACCGTAGTTGGCTGCTACTTGAGCTGGGCTTGGAGGTGCCCAGGAGAGGCCCAGCTATGAGCCAGTGCAGCTGCCGCTAGTGCCAGGCCTGGGGCCACTTAACAAGCTGTATGGGGCCCGCTGCTGCTTGTTTGAGAGATTTTAGGAAAGTCCTAAGCATGAGGCTCGAGAGGCCCCTTGCACAGAAAAGCCCCTGGAAATGGCCTGGATGAGCTGCAGGTGGGAGGGGCGGGGCCTCCGGGAATCACGGGGCGGGGCCAAAGGCGTGAGTCAGGTGCTGGCGACTCAAACATGGCGCCTGCCTGGGGGCTGTGTGCGGGGAGGACTCGCCAAAGGAGCCGTGGCCTCCGCCGGCCCTTCTGCCTGGGAGGAAGCCGCCCTCCGCCTCTCGCCCGGATCTCAGGCAGGTTAGTTCCCCCCCGAGTGTCCCAGGTCCTTTCAGGCCGCTGCCCGGCGCTGGGCTCAGAGGGAGCGTCCGAGTGAGTCCGTGCCGGGCCCTTTAGAGCAGCTGCTGGGGCTCCCGCAGCCTCCGCGACCCTCAGCCACAGTCCCCGCTGGTTTCACAGCCGGTGGTTGTGGGGACGTCTCTTCCCGGCCCTGGAGCCCTGGGCTGGGGGCCTGCTATGGGGCTGGGACCCCTCGCTCCTCGGGGAAACCCCACCCCCGAGATTCCCTCCCAAGTTTAACCCACGGCACTGGGTGTGGGCCCGTGGCAGCGGCTCCGGGATTCAACCCCGACCCGCCCGCGTCTCCGCCCCTCCTCCCGGTCTTGATGCTCCTTCAGCTCCCTGGTTGTGGGGCTTCTGTTCCGCCTGATTTCAGGGGGCTCTGGTGACGGTGGTTCTGTGCTTTAGTTGTGATTTTGATGTGGTTGCGGGAGGCGGCGGGCACAGCTGTTACCTACGCCCCGTCTTGTTTCTCCTGGTTGGGAACCATTTAGATGGGGAAAAGTAGGATCCTGTTTGGACTAGTTTTAAATAAGAAAGTATACTAAGAATCTCACAAATGTTTAGAAATTCAAATTCAGGAAGTACAACAAAGCCTTAGAAGAGATTGAAACCAGAAGTTGGAAACATCAGAATAAACGTGACTGTCTTTTGTTTTCTGGGGCTTTAAGTTTTGTTGCTTTTATTTATTTATTTATTTTTATTTTTTAAGCTCTGACTCAAATTTTTATTCACTGTCGTAAGGCCATCTTTCACCAATGACCTCCAGCTCAATACTGAATAACTAGTCTATGTTCTAATTCCTAATTCCCAGCAGGGAAAATATGGTGGACAAAGCTCAGCAGGAAACCATCCTTGTCGAGCCACCTACAACAGCGAGCAGGGGCAGGCCATCCAGGGATATCATAAATTGGCTATAGGTGGTGAAAGTGCTCTCTAAAATTATGGGCCATAAAGGGGTCACTAGATTCAGAAAATTAAATCAGTTTGCTCTGAACTCTCTATATTGTGTAGTCTGATTTATTACGTGATTTAGTTTGGGTGGCACCTAAAATAATCTTGCTCATGAAATGTAATTTTTTTTTTTTTTTTTAATAATAGCACCTACAGAATTCAACAAAAGTTTCTAAGTTTCTGAGATAGTCAAATCTGGGTCGTTGAGAGGAGAAATAGTCTGATTTATTTCATTGGGCATGCAAGAATAAAACAGTATAATGGGTTTACAAAATAGCCTAGGGGTTCTAAATATCAGGGAGTCTGTTGTAATTTAAAGCATAGTGGCCACAGTTGGAAATAAACTGATTTCTGGACATTTTCTCATATAAGCTTTCAGCTACTATAGACATGCCATCAATCCATATGGTTATATACCTAGTATCTTTCTCTTCTACCTCAATACATACTGTAATCATTAGTGACTGTTTTATGTTCTATTTTCACACACCTAAACCCAAAACAAGCAAGGCCAACGTTGGTTTTCTGTTCCAGCTGAAACAAATAAGGGTTCCTCACATTGGATGCCTTTCTGGATAATCAGACCACCCCTGCCCTCCAGCAATTTAAATCTTGTGAGTCAGAATTTGAAATATGGTCATGAGTGTCCTCCTTTGTAATTAAAGACCACATAGACGTTTGAGTTACATAGAGGCTTAGGATCAATTTCTCATTTACTAGCCCCTTTCTAAGTTGAAATGATTCTATTCTCTGCTGTGTAACTCTGTTTCTTATTTTATATGTCAGGCCTGGGCATCCTCACAAACCATTGATCCGTCAGAAGTAATGAAATTGCTGAATTCTTGGTGAGGAAAAGGAGGAGGAGTGGCTGGAACCCTACTGTTAGTCTAAGTTTTATTTAATTTTAAGGCCCTAACCTATCTTAGTCAAGGGTAATTTGGTTGCAAACAGCTGAAACCCACTGAGAGAAAAATCAGTAAAAAGGGGGCGGGGGTTATTATGCAAAATACGGGAGAGTCTTAAGAATCCAAATGAAGGAAATATAGCCAGCCCTTGCCTTCATAGCAACTGGGTCTTCGAAAACTGATTTCTCTCTCCCTCCCTCCTTCCCTCCCTCTCCCTCTCCCTTTCCCTGCCTTCCTCTCTCTTTTCCCTTCTTTCATCTCTGCCCCTCCATTCTCTTTGCTCTTTATTTCACATTCTGGCTTCTCCTCTCTCACCTGCTTATAGACACTTTGTCGCAGGCAACCCAACCTGGAGCTGAGTCCCCAAGGCTAAATAATTTTCAGTTCAGTGTCTCACAGCTAACTGATTTATTTTCAGGCCCCACCCCAGGTTTTGAAAAGGTTTGGGTCAGTTGTCCAGAGCAGGCTAGACTCAGCTGGGCACAGAGCCGGTGTAAGTATTGAGGGATCTTCATCCTGGGCTTTAAACAAGTCAGATTGTCTAGAAAACTGTGGCATGTTGGGAAGTCATCTGCATTTCCAATGTGTATCCTTTGCTATCCTGAATGAAGATTTGACAAATTATTAAGTGCTGAGCATCTGCTATATGTCAGGCATCTATTTTAAGTTTTATTGCATTTATTTAATACTATTTTCGCAATAATCCTGATAAGTGAATCATTCTACCTACTGAAATTTTTAAAAATTAGAATTTAGTGATTTTAAATACATTCTTTGAGGAGGACAAGATTATAGCTCAGGGCAGGGAGGCTGCAGAGTGAGCCCAAATTAAACTATTTCTTGATTTTTATTTTTTTTTCTTGTACAAACTCCAAAAAAAAAAAAAAAAATGTTGCCAATTTTCCCTTCCCTAAAATTTTCACTATATGCCATGTCAAGAGATAACATTTTTTTCTTTTTCTTCACTATTTTTTCAATTTTTCTCTTTTTTTTTGCAGTAGTTTCCCCTTTTCAAAGATATCTATAGAGCATTTGATGTTTGCTAAAATGTTCGGTATTTCTTCCCTACCTTCTCATTTGGTGTACTTGCTGCTTATTAAATAGTTTTCATTATCTATATTAGTATATAAATAGCATATTTATATAATTTAAAATTATATGTTTTACATATAATATATAATAGAAAACCTGTAATATATATAATTTGCTTGGCGTGACTAGGTGACAGGGGAAATGATGAAAATGAAGGATTCATTTATCTAGTTGGTGCCTCTCCTGATTGGTATCTACAGGAAATCTTTCACTTGGGATTTGATGAAGATATCAATAGAATTAGAAATAAATACAGTCACCCTCTGTGTCTGCGGTTTCTATATCCTCGGATTCAACTAACCCAGGGTCAAAAATATTCTAAAAAAAGAAAATGTTTCATTGTTGCTGATATGTACTGTAGAGTTAGACCTACAATGGTTGCCTCTGTACTGAACATGCACAGACTTTTTTTTTCTTGTTATTGCCTAACAATACAGCATAACAATCACTTATGTAGCATTTACATTGTATAGGTATGATAAGTAATCTAGACATGACTTAAAGTATACAGGAATATGTATAGGCTATGTGCAAATACTACCCCATCTTATACAAGGGAGTTGAACGTCTTCAGATATTGATATCCCCCGGAACCAGCACCCCACAGATAGTGAGGGATGACTGTCACCGAAAATAACAGTGTAGACTTTGAGGTCGCCTGGGCATCTGCATATGATTCTCGGAAAGTTACTTAAACTCTGTAGACTCTGAAATAGGGATATTAACACCTACCCCATAGGGTGGTTTTGAGGTTGAAGTGAGAATGCTAGGAGCTGAAAGTATATGCATAATAAATGACGGTGATTATTAATACAATAGAGCCAATTTCCTAGGACGTATAGCCATAGCTGTCATGTACTTTGCTTTCTGTTAGTTCCTCTTCCCCAGCATCTTATTAAAGCAATAAGCCGAGACTAACAAGTACATCTTCTTGGCCCTCCCCCTAGATCCTTTCCCTTTCATCATTAATGTTTTTTATTTTGAATTTTTTGTTTTCTTCTGATCCATGTTGTCTTGGATCCACCCTACTGTCAATGCTAATACTCACACTGCAGCGAGTTCTTGTTTGTAACATGTCCACCCTCAGGCTTAGTACAGAATCATTTTCAAATTCTTTTTCAGGAATAAAAGTTTTATTAGGTCACGTTTCCCTTCCTAAATAAAGCAATGCAAATCTACGTGAAATACAAAAATACAGGAAGTACCACTTCCCTGGCCACGTCACTCAAGCAGAAATGAGCTCGGGTCTGTGCTAGTATGGAGACCTGCATGCTGACTTTGGTCTTTGAAATCTGCTGTTCTTACTCCCTCCCTGGCTGAGCATCACTGGCTCGTCTCACAGCCTGGGGGGCCTCTGGGTAGCCCCAGTTTTCCCCTCCTGGTTTCATTGATGAGGCAAAATTCAAAGCTCCCTTTCCTTTCCTACAACTGAGAGAGGTTAGAGATTTTCTAAAATAATGTTTCAGAGATGGGAAGGAAACATGAATTGAAATAAATAATACAATAGACTTGAAGATTACCTAATGCTGTTAATGAGAATTCAAAATAGAGGCCACAATTTGAATGTACCTCTAAACCAAATACCCGTAGTCATGTAACCAAAACTGAACTGCTTCAATTTCCCCAGAATGCTGACTCTGACTTTTAACAAAACTTCATCTTTCTCCACCTCTGCGTGCTGCTCCAGCTCCCTAGAAAATCTGCCACACAAGTAAGCTTATGCAATGAAAAAGAATGTAACTTCTAGTAGCCAATCACAATTTTAAAAATATACCCCCTCACTTATGCTTTATAAACTGATCTGTAACTACTGAGAGCCGAACTGCTAACCACTCTCATTTCGAAGTCTCCCTGTTAGGGAACAGTTTGTTTCTCGCTCAATAAAATATTCAAATCAAGTCAAGCTCTCGGAATTTTCTTTCCATGGTGCAATTCCCCACTAACAAAAATGAAGTTGAATCACAATTCAACCAGGCTTTCTCAGCTTTTCAAACATCCACAATCAATTTCCTTTTCTCAAACCTGATTGAAAAATTCTACCTTTTCAACACTTGTTTTAAATTCTCAGAAATATCCCATTCTTTTCTCTCTTTACCTTAAAATGGGTAGGTGGGATTTCAGTTGGTAAACTGGAGGGAAGAAAAGAAAAGAAAAAAAAAAAAACAGTTTAAAAATTCTAAATCCTAAGACAAGGATTTGGGGCCATACAAGGGCAAAGAGTTTGGGGCCATTATAGAGAATAGAATGGATCTTTCATATTCTTCTGGAAATTGAAACATTTCTCAGAGATCCCTACCTCGCCCTTTCCTTGTCCATGAATGGAAGAGTATTTTTCAAGACCTGGATCAATCAAAATGAGCTTATAAATGCTGCATAGGTTTTCCTAAATTGTGTTCTGTGGGTGTTCTCTTGTGTGTTAGTAGATGTTACACAAAAGCCAAATCCCATGATAACATTTTCAGAAATGCTGAGTCACTTCCCGGAGTCTTTAAAAATGCTATTCTGCATTGTCAGGTGTCCCAGAGCGTTATAGTTAGTGGTATTTTTAAAAATTATTCGATGTTGAGACTGCTTTGGTGGAAAGCTCATGAGAATGTCTTCTACAAAATACAGTTTAGAAAATGCTGCCCAGAAATCATGGCTATGTTCAGACTAAGAATGTTGACTCTTGACCCTAACCCCGTGTTTATTAATAAGCATACTTAGGTCTTCCCTCTTCACTCTCACCCTGACTTCAGAACAGAAAAAAGACAGACCTTTCCTTGATTCCATTTTATATCTAAGGTAGAGTTTCTCAGCTGAGGATTTCGCTTCCCGTGGCATCCACATCTTTACCCGAGTCCTCTCTAAAGCTTTGTAATTTGATTTTGACCAAGTTTAGGAATCGCAGTAGAAGGAGTACAGGTGTTCAAATCAGAAAGATCAGTGTCGAGACCTCAGACCTGCCAGTTCTAGTCATGAGCAAGTTCATTCATTTCCTTGGACCTCAGTTTTCTCACCTGTAAAGTCGGGATGCCTATCTGGCATGATTGTTTTGAGGATTTAATCTAATGTCCATGACTAGCCCACTTCTTGGAATATTAAAAAAAGCCAAAAAAATGTTAATGAAAATTATTATTATGACATGACTTTTTTCCCAGTCTCCTCAAAGATCATCATTGATATATGAATCAACAAATCCTGTGACAGTCTCAGACTTTATCCACTCAGCTCCTCTGTGTATTTGCTTCTGATGGACTCCAATTCCTCCTGCTTTTCCCTATAATAGTTTTCTGTTGGTAGCGTGAAAAATGACCACAAACTTTGTGGGTTAAAGTAATAGAGATGTAGTACCCTACAGTTTCGGAAGCCAGCAGTCCAAAATGGGTCCCAGTGGGCTAAATTCATGGTGTAATTAAGGCTACGTTTCTTCTTGGAGATACTAGTGGAGAATCCATTTCCTTGCCTTTTCCACCTTCTAGAGACCACCTGCTTTTCTTGGCTCATAGCCCACTTCCTCCATTTTCAGTCAGTGAAGTCAAGCCAAGTCTTTATGGCTTTGACCCACAAATTCTGCCTTCCTTTAATTGGTTAAAGTCATTTTACATACTAGAATGAAATAAAATTTAATAGGTCTTACATTTTGTAGCATCTAAATTTGACCAAACATTAAAAAGAATCATAAACAGAGACAACTTAATTTGCAAAGATTGTATTATAAAAACCTCTGCTGAGGATGATACTCTGAGTTTTGGCAAAAAAAAAAAAAAAAAAAAAAAAAGATCTTATGGGGGAAAATAAATATTTTAAATATAAATAAATACTATAAATAAAAAGGTTTACCTGTGAAAATATGTGGGATGAATTATTTACACTGTTATAACAGGAATTGGAATTGACAATAACTCCCAGAATTGCTCTGAGCATACAAGGGACCTGAGCACTACAGAGAGAACATTTTCTCCTCTAAAAATAGTCAGCTACAGCACAGAGTAAATTAAAAGCATCAATAATTTCAAATACATTAACCAAAACATGCAATTCTGAAAAGAATTATGGATAATTTTATGATAAAATTAACTGTAAGATTATTTAAAAATATTTCCTTCAGAAAAAATATAAGGGATACACTATTAGAGACAAATAAAATAAACTGCTTGAAGTACATAAATACTTAATTTCATTTATTTTATGCTCAGGTAACCAATTCATATGATTCTTGGCATAAAGAGATACATATCATTTTTATTTTAGAAGTAATTTAATTTTAAATAGACACATTTTATAGGTCCCCTAATAAAATTAAATATATTTGTTGGCCAATAAATATTTACAATTAGTAAATACATTCCACACCCTTTTTGCAGCCCAGTTTCTTAGCTCTTTAGATCAGGCCTTTATCCCCTATGAATTAGATGATCTATTCAGATCCTTTTTAATCTCAGAAAAGAATGTTTCACACCCTTTTTATTCTCAAAATTTTCCCAATCAATCTGGAGTAGTAAATTAGATGACCATCCTACTTAGTAGAATAGTTGACACAATTAGCTATTTCTCGGCCTAAGTCATCATCCTTGGCCATACTGTCTTAGTTCCAAGGAATTACAAGAAGCTTGTGTCTTGAATTAAACGAAGGAAGGAAGGAAGGAAGGAAGGAAGGAAGGAAGGAAGGAAGGAAGGGAGGGAGGGAGGGAGGGAGGGAGGGAGGGAGGGAGGGAGGGAGGGAGGGAGGAAAACTATAAGGAAGGAAAACTATAAGGAAGGAAAACTATAAAAGGAAGGAAAACTATAAAAGGAAGGAAAACTATAAAAGGAAGGAAAACTATAAAAGGAAGGAAAACTATAAGGAAGGAAAACTATAAGGAAGGAAAACTATAAGAAGGAAGGAAAACCTCAGACAGATTCTGACATGGTGCTACCATTCAACAAATCCATCTCCCTGAGGCCCACAGGTTCAGCTGAGAGGAATGACCATGGTTTAATTGGAAGGTCTGAAGAATCCTGCTTTATACCTTCGAGTTCAGAAATTGATCCCCCTTGGATTTTCCTTATTTACCTGAATTCCCCAGAAGCTATAAACATCAGAAAAAGATGACAGCAAAGACTTAGGTTATGATAATAGTTTTCAAAAGTGATTTCGAAGAGACTGCAGTTGAAAAGAGGATTATGACACATGTGAAACTAAGATATTTAATCTTTTATGAATGCAGAAATTCTCGGCAGTTCAGACACCTGTGCAATCAAGATGCTGTGAAATTTCTTTGAACTCTCCTAATTTGGGTTTGATGCAGCCTATTTGTTTAAAGTGTTTAATAACTTATGCACTAATTACTTGTTTAAACCCACACTGACTGCCAAGCTTTCTGTTACTACTGATAAAATATAGATCACCCTGAATATTTATGCATAATTTGCATGAGTGACATTTATGGTTAACCAAACTTAATTTGTTAGTGAAATAAAGATTTTCTAAAATGTCTTCATGGGTTCTACAGAAATGACTAGCCAGGTCATTAATCAAAGAAACTCCTTAAGTTCTTAATTTTATGTCAAATAAATGAACAAAGACACACAATAAAAGTATTTGGTTACTCTTGGGCTTTCATTAAAGACTTAATTTTTTAATGAGATAGATAATTTCAGAGCCTGAGTCACTGTGATGGAGTTAGATGTTCTAAAACTTCTTAATACTTTCATTTCAAGAGGTTACATATGTTTCTGTCTTGCCAAATTTATCCTTTTATTCTAAAAACTGCTTTGTGGAAACTTGTGTATTTTTAAGGAATACAAATTTTCAACTCTACTTCATTGTCTCTTTCAAATTAAATAGGACTTTTATGTTAAACAAACTAAAGCTTCACTCATTTATCCTCAACTAACTAAAAAAAAAAAACAGTTTGTAATCCACTGAAAAAATAAAGAAACCTCATAAGGCGGTTCAGTTCCTTCTTTAGATCAGGTCTTTATCCGCTATGAATTAGATGATCTATTATAATCCTGAAATTAAAATTGTAAATTGATTTATACTGCTTCATTTATTTATCTTGAATTCCTCTCTGCGTCTCATTTCCTGAATAGGCTAGATTTTCTCCAATTATGTTTTAGTTTTCTACTAATGCCTCTACTACTTCTTTCTCTTTGTTAGGCCCTAAGGTTAGTGGCTAGAGTAACCCCTACTCAGAAGGTGCCAATCTTTATACTGTAGATCTCTGAAAGTCTGAGAGCCTTTCTTCATTCTACCATGATTTTAAAAATGAGATCCTACTTTTAGAAGCAAATGTTTCTTTACTTTAAAAAACTTCACTTGTGAGTGAGTCAAGTAAGGGGTTCAGAAATTTTGCTTTTGCACATGTGAGTCCATTAATAAGTAAAGGGGGGAAAGACGATCTTCTCTTATGAACACAGAAGAGTGGAGAACCATATCCTGTACCCTAGGAATGATATGTATTGTGTCTAGTAATGTAGGAAAATGCAAAAAAAAAAGGGGGGCGGCACAGAAACAGAATTAGTAGAGATGGAGACTGGAAAACTATGTTAGTTTTGTTAGTATTGTCCAGGAGAGAAAATAATCTTATTTTAAGTCATTGGCCTGGGTTTCATGTACAGAAGTGGCCATGAACATATACACAAGTGATAGAAAGATGATTCCTCGGGGCATAAGGAAGGATGGAAATACATCTCCTACCTTAAGGCAGTCCACCTACTTCTTCAGATCCTTTTTTATGTCATTCATATTGGGTGTTTTCTTACAGATTCTCCCATGTTCTAGCCCTGGGGCCAATAATCTTTTTCACATGCAATTTGTAAGCTATTTTGTTATTTTTAACACTGTTTAACATTGATTTGTCAGTTTATTTACAGAGACTAATCTACTTTTAGACAGCTAAGAATGGAGCTTTGAATCTATCAGGTTGAGGAAAAGGGCTGTGAATTAATAGTGGATGCTAACAAGATACTATGGAACATTAACTCCCATCTGAAAAATATTACCTGGTATCTCTAAAAAAAAAAAGCACCAAAGAGATTTCTTTATTTTGTTTTTGTTTGTTTAGCACCACCTAGATGAATTTGCATAGCAAATTTGCTAAATCATCATGCGATTAGAAATCTTGATATTGAGTCCCATTTATCTCCCCTGCACAATACCAAAGTGCAAGCCAGGCAGTCGCCCTGGCAGTGGTTTAATAAATCGGATTTATCTCTAGTTCTACTCATCAATCGTGTGTGTGCTGCTTTGGAATCCCAGCTCTTGGTGGGTAGAGGTTGACTTTGTTGGGAGTGTCTCCTATAGACTAACTTGGGCAGGCCCTGGACTTTTTCTGCTATTCTTCTTTTTGTTTTTAATTTATCTTTATTGTTGAAAGTATTACAGATATCCCCCCTTTTTTTCCCCATTGCCCCCCTTCCACCGTGTTCCTTATGTCCAGTGAGACCTGGAAACCAGTCAAATTTCATCTCAAGGAAAATGCCAGCTTTAGTGCTTTTTTTTTTTTTTAACTTTTATTTTTTTGCTTTTTCTACCTTTTGGAGCTTTAAGTATTATTCACTTCTTAGTTCTCTGATACTTGTTTAAACAGATTAGTTTAAACTAATTTTTAGTTGTTTTATACTCAGATAAAATAGTCTGGAATCAGCCAGGGCACCCACTAGGCCATGCCACTAGAGACAGTGCTCTTCCATGTATAATTCCTGCTGCATTAGCAAATGCTCTTTTGGTAGTTTATTATTTCCCTTCTATCAGAAAAATGAGTCTTATTTTGTTACAGATGATAATATAACTTTGGTAATAATTATCTATTACTGTAGCCCTGGCTGATGTGGCTCAGTTAGTAGAGCGTTGTTCTGTGCAGTAAGAGGTGGCAGGTTCGGTTCCCAGTCCGGGCACTTTCCTGGGTTGTGGCTCAGTCTCCAATAGGGGATATGCAAGAGGCAGCAGATCGATGTTTCTTCCTCATCTGTGTTTCTCTTTCTCTCTCTCCCTTCCTCTCTCTAAAAAAATGAAAATATATTAAAAATAATTATTTTATTACTGTAGATTAAATCATAATAACCTGCAGCTAGCACTGATAATAGCTAGTAGGAACTTAGATTCCTAACATCCTATGAATATCACTAGCACAATAATAAACAACACTTACATAATTCAGGTTTCATTAAACAGAGTAATACAAAGAGAAATAGGGTTTAGAGAAAAAACAACAACAAAAAAAGACCTATCAAGACATAGTGAAATTACAAAGGAAGATATGACTGTTTAGATATAGAATAACTTTAAAAATGGTAATTGGGAATGTGATAAAAATGGTTAAAGTAATTTTAACATTTCTTTAAATGTTCTTATTTTGGGGAAATTTAGCTGAATCTACAACCTCTCATTTGTGAACAAACCAGCAGGTTAAGAAAATAACTATAGCCCGGACGGTGTAGCTCAGCGATTGAGCATCGACCCATGATCCAGGAGATCGGGTCCGATTCCCGGTCAGGGCCCGTGGCAGGGTTGCAGGCTCCATCCCCAGCAGGGGGCGTGCAGGAGGCAGCCAGTCAATGACTCTCTCATCATTGATATTTCTATCTCTCTCTCACTCTCCCTTCCTCTCTCTGAAAACAGTAAAAATATATTAAAAAAGAAAATAACTATATTAGTAGAAAATAAATTGGTGTGAATAGTAAAAATAGATATTCATACACTGCTGTATTTGGTCTTCTAGGAATATGTCTGCTGTGCTGTTGAAGCAAAACTCATAGCAGTTGCTCAGAGGCCAGTTTATACTGTCCTAGGGACAGACAATGTGTTGAAAAAGAAGGTATTTATAAGGTGACTAGCTTTACATTGTGCCTTATATTACAACTATCTTCTTATGTTTAATGTCTGAAAGATAAATTACTTTGTTCTGGCAATAATTTGCCTTTTAAAATTAACTGTATTTTATTAACCATCATAAGTCATTAAATTATTAAGTTGAGTAGTGCATAGTAAATAGTGTAAGTGGTTGAGTGACCAGCAGCAAACTTTTAAACACCAGCCAAATATAGTAATAGTTTCAGCTGAACTGGTATTTTAAAACTAGAGTTTTCCACTAGAAAGAGCTGCCATGAAACTCTGGGAAAAAAACATCGACTTTTGAAAAAGAGGCAGTATAAAAAGGCAGTTTTAAAGGTGGTACTTTTAAATTCATGTTAAAAATTAACATATTAACCTAAAAGTTGTGAACTAACTTGTTGAAGTTACATATTATAAGTAACATTATATCACAGAAGCAGCCTTTGGAATGAATGGCAATTTTTGCTTAACATATTCCAGGCGAAGATCACACCTGAATTGGAGCTATTTTTCAGCTACCATGTAAGGGGGGCAAGTGTGTTGCAGTGCGAGCTTTAGCACACCTCAGTGAGCTTTACAAGGAGATCTTTTATTTTTCTGCTTTAGGTGATTCTGGTTTAAAGTATCAAAACGTGCTCTTTAGCTAAACATGTGTTTTGACTCAGGGCTTTATAGGTAACGACCACAACAGTGCTGTGAGAGGGCTACGTTTTGATCTATTTTCAGTTGTCTGGCTTTGAAACATAATTAAGTGATTATAATGGACATAAGTCACTGTCCTCAGACTGGCACCCCTCTAATCATGGACTGAGCCTCTTTCCTTACCACTTTCGCCTTTTAGGACCCACATCCCTCATAAATTTTCAGTGATTGATGGCAGATATTTGCACATTTTCTTCATTTTTTTTTTTTTTCCAATATGAAGTTAGTACTGAGGCTGTGTTACTATTAAATGCCATAATTACATTGCATTTTTCTACTTCTTTGTGCATTGTTTTATTTTTGCTAGATTTCAAATCCTTCCTTCTTTCCTTCCTCCATTTAGCAAATATTTATGAAGCCACCCTATTAAAAATGATGTTAAAATTGGAAATTTGTGATGAACATGGTATTATAGTTATTAGCCTCACTGAGTTTATAGTCTACAATGCAACCTAATAAGCAATTACAACAGTTTGTTAAGCATAAAAATGGTAAGCATAGACTCGGGAGTTAGAAAAAATGTAACTAAGGCAGCGAAAGGATGAGCATCAAAGAAGAACCTATGAGTATGTGGATATAAAATTTGATATCCAAGGTTAAATTAGACTTAGATAGGCACAGTTTGAGGATGAGAGTTTTGGAGAGGAAAAGCGTAGAAACAAAGCTAATTTTGTTGCAAATAGGATGTGTAACAAAATTAAAATGAGAGAGGAAGGACAGGGAAGGCACTTCAGTAGGAGCTAAGGTGGCATTTTGGTTAAGAAAAGGGAGTGGGAGATGGAGTAGGCTTATTAGCTTGCATGGGCTTATATTTTGGATGGAAACCAAGAGTGACATAGATCTGAAGAAATATTAACCTCCAGGCTTCTCATTGAAGGTGTCCAGGCAACGTTTGGTAAATGAAAGCATTTTTTGAGGCTTCATTTCAGGTCTGTTTCATTGTGATTCTGAGGAACTCACCCCAGATTGGCAAAAGGAGAGTCCATTCTTAGAACAAAGAACAGCTTGTATTGTCCAAAGCAGGACTGAAACATTAAGACGTCTCTGGAAGATTTTAGCTCTGGGCTGATCTGATGCTTGGTCATATGCCCTCTTAGGGCATATCTGAGGGTCTTAATCCTTTAATACAATAATTTAAAATTATTTTTCCATCTCCTCCAGCACTGATATTGACCCAGTAAGTTGCAATTGATTATAAAGTATAAGTGCTTCCTTGTGTTTGTACAACTAAGTGGTTTTGTGGGCTCTTATTTTAAAAGTTATTTACAGGGTAAGCTATAAACTTGTAGTTACCTAGTAAATTATTTAAAATTCATAATAAATTATCTCTAAACTAAATGTAGCAAGTGGTAAAATTTTGTTGCGAACTCTATTTCTACATCTTACTAAAAAGGCAGGCTGCTCTCCAATATATAATTTTTGGCAGTGTTGCAAAATTCCTATTGAGTGTTGTTAGTCTCAGTTTCAGCAATGACACTTCCCAAACTTGGATTTTATTTTTTGTGGATTGTATTTGTTGTGCTATTTTTGTTTATTATACCCTGCTGTTTGTTGTCTTCATTATTGCTAATTTAGTTTGATATGGTTTGGTTAAATAATCCTACACTATATAATGGGGCATATCTGCATTAATGATATTGAATTCTATAATTTTCCAAAATTTAATTTCTAAAATTTAATAAATTGTGTTTCACAGAGTCACTTACACCTCAGTCACTGAAGCAAATGTAGTCATATTCTATCCCAATTTTCTTTCTTTTTACAAAAATATATCTTTATTGATTTCAGAGAGAGAGGAAGGGAGAGGGAGAGAGAGATAGAAACATCAATGATGAGAGAGTTGTCATTCACCGGCTGCCTCCTGCCCATGCCCCAACTGGGGATGGAGCCCACAACCCGGGCATGTGCCCTGACCAGGAATCAAACCATGATCTCCTGGATCCTAGGTTGATGCTCCACCATTGAGCCACGTCCAGCTGGGCTCTACCCCAGTTTTCATGTAGCAATGGTACTTCAATTGCATGGTGGGATTGTGAATGTGTGCTACTTAAATAATTTGTAATAAAACAATTATGTATAATTAAACATTCGGGTTATTTTAAATGTCACGAAAGTCATGGTTTTGTGACAGCATTTTTGTTTTGTTTCTCTACATTCTTTGTGTGGCCAACTTCTTTTCTCATGGAATTAAGTATATGTAAATTTGGCAACTACCTTTTTATGGAAATGTTTTCATTATTTGACACGCTGTCTTCCTATTTGTAAAAGTGAGAATTCCTTATTTTGAAAATTGCACAGATTACCTTCAATCTGCCTTGAGCTGGAGGAATGTTTATTGGCATATTTAGTTGAGAAGAATCCTCACAGAATGAAGAAATAAGGAAATCAGGGAGTCAAGGCCTGGGAGAGTGTTTCGTTGCCACCAGTAGTCTATCTCTAGTTCTTCCTAATTACTGAGTCTTTATACTTATCAATTCTCAACGTGTAGCAGGAAAGAGAGACATTGACAAACTCAGGTTCAAACCCTTTGCATTTGTTATCCGCAATGTAGAAGGAGATTCTCTCCTACCGATAATTTGGAAAATTTGGAAGATCTTGCGTTGGCTTTACTTGCTTTATGTTTCATACTTTGTACTTGGAGGGATATGGGAACATGATTGACAGCTCCAGAAGTACCAGAGAGTGGGGAAGGAATTCCCAAAAGAAAGGGTTTGGGGACACCCCATGAGCAAGGAAGCTAGCAAGACCAGGGGCAACAGTCTCGAAAGTTCTCTTTATTACCTTATCTTTCATGAGCTGGTCCTAAAATTTTGTTATTTCTTTCTTTTAAATTCCCTTAAGTGGCAAAATAAAGTGTATACATTATATCAATTCTCTAAGTAGTTTCAAAATGTTACTTGCCCATGAAAAGCAACTTTCAGGAACCCTCTGTTTTGTGTGGCCCCCTTTGGTGTTTTCAGGCTAATTCCTTACTCCAGTGGCACCTCTGGCTTTATTGTAAAAGTACCCATGACCATTTTGGCTGACTGACCACTTGATTTAAGGGTTAGCTGTTATGTTCCATGAAGTTGCTGACCAGAAATTTACTCCCTCTTAACACTGTAAGAAGAAACAAATCTGAGGCTTGCGGTATTAGGGCTTAGTGGGAAAATCCAAAAGTGGCAGCTGAAGGACTGCTCTCCTGGGAAAAACAGGTTTTTCTCTCCATTTACCTTTAAAACAGTGCCTCTGTCCTTACCTACCCGACTCAGGGCCATTGACTTTGCAGTCACAGGTAATGTAGCTCCACTGGGAAATACTTTAACTCTTTATTCCCACAGGATGTCAGTAAAAGTTGCATTTGACTAGGGGACAGATACAATCATGTGTATAGTTCCATAAGTAAAATCCATTAGCAAGAGCCTCGGTATTGAGCCACAGGGAGAAAAACAAACTCTTCAGAATAAGTGATGTCCTAACTATCTGTGTCAGTTTAATAATAAAGAATATCTGGTCCCCTAAGCTGTTGAGGAAACCTGTATGCTTTAGTTTTTTGTTTGTTTGTTTGGTTGGTTGGTTGCTAATATTTAACACTGCAAATATTTTCAAAGTTTAAAAATTAACATATGCAGTCCAAACCTGGTTATTACTCTTGGTAAATTTTCTTTATTAACGTAGATCGCCACTGACATGCCATTTTCATAGTATTACATATCAGTTATTTAACAACCACTGCATCTTCAGGATTGAAGTGTGCCTAGGTACTTCCGATTGCTTTGTCTTCCCTAAATCTCCCAGAAAGCAAGCTAAATAATATGTTAAAAATTTTTGATGAATAAAACTAAATTAAACCAAAAATTTTTTTCATCAAAAAAAAGAAAAACAAGAGATTTGGGATGAAAGTTTCATGTTGCTGTAATATGCATCTAAGTGATTTTCCAAATTCTCTACTCTTCCTTGTGTGAATTAATGGAATGAACAAAGTAGTCATAATAATATCTTTGTTTCTTGTGATAGGTCGAACCCACCAAGTATGCAAATTTGTTTCTGTAAATGCCCTTGTGCTTACTCAATTTATTATAATTTAGAAAGTTTTAAAGGAAAATTTCTACATACACTTAGCAATAATGAAATAGGCATAGACTGTTAGAAGGAAGCATTCCAAAATATAGTGGTTGAAGAACTGAAGGATATTAATTGCTTAATAAGAAAGTAAATATTATTTTACCTCAGCTCTCTAGGTAGTTCAATCACAAAGTTTTTCATTTATTTTAAATTATATCAATTTATATTTATACATTTTGTCCAATACTTACCCCATCTCTCTCTCCTATATTCTATTTACTTCAAGATAAATGAACAATGAAATGTCAAATCTATATATAATATTAAAGTATAAATCCTTTTTTGTGACCTGAGGTCCACTTTTATTGCCACGGTTATATCTGAATACACTGAATGGTTGAGGAAAACTAAAGACAATTAGCACATTCATAAAGCATATTGAGAATTGGTTGCTAATATTACTTTCTACGGCTTCTTCACAAGTGATCCTACAAAGCATATCCTGTCCTTTCACTTACTCCCCTGCTTATAGGTCCACCTTCTTCAAACCTTCTCCTTGAGAATCTTCATCAGTTCTACCTTTACCCAAAGGAGCTCATTTTGATTAAAAAAATCATCTCTTTTCAGAAAGCAGAGCATTCATCAGGTTGGGTTCATTCAATTTAGGAAAATGCTTGGTGCCCAGATCAGAACTGCATCTCACGCACACGTGCACACACACACACAGCTAAGCACATATGCACCTACTGAGAAAAATTAATTCTGAAAGATAACACCCTACTGGAAACTGCAGGGACACATATATATCTTAATGCCTGCTCTTTTAGCTAACATTAAACAACCAAACAGAAGAAACATGCTAAAAACGTTAGAAATTTAATATTTGTTAATTGACTTCACTAAGCTTTTAAGTAAGGGGTCATGCTTTTACCTGGTCACTTGTCTAGGAGGGCAAGGAGATAGCAGATGTTTATTCTTCCAGACCCATTTTCTTTAAATAGCTTTGTAAGTCAGAGAAGAAAACAGTGGGCAGTGCTGCAGCAGCTATTGGTCAAAGGGTAATTAAACTTAAGGCACTTAGAAGTAAATTCTCAACTATCGCTAACTTTTGTACTCATAAAACATTAATATTAAAAAATATACTAATAAATTTTAAAATATCTTGAGAAATCACATAAGCTCTTTAAATTATATTTAATAAATAAATTAAAGAAATTCCTTACCTTGAACTCCCCCCCCTCCAAAAAATAGGACCAGTTACTTCAATATCTTAAATAGTCGTTCTCTAATTTCAAATTGATGCTTATAGGTAGGGGTTAATTAATTTTCTTAATATCAAAAAGATCATAGTATTTTACTACCTGGCCAAAAAAAATTGCTGAAAAAAATTCTTTGCTTGACCAAGCTCTATTGAGGCTCCTGAACTTTCTCCTAGGCCTATCTGTGCCCTCACTTCCTTATAAAATCCAGTTTTAGCCAGAACCCTGCTAAGTCATTTTAACAGCCTCCCCACCCCCATATATGATCGTCCTCAGTGTCCGATCATCTTCCTCAGCCTCCATCACCCCCAGGTGATATCTTCAGCAATAATTCCATGTGGTCAGTTTAGCCATAATCTCCCCTTACACTGGATGTTTCCTCTTAGTAATTTTGTATCCACTGCCCCCCACCCTGATCCTTGGCTATAAATTCCCACTTGTCCATCCTGTGTTTGGAGTTGAGTCCAATCTCTCTCCCCAACTACGAGGTCCCATTGCAGTGATCCTTGCACCTATTGCCATGGCCCCTGCCCCTGAGTAAATTCTAAACTCTACCTCACCATTTTCAACAAGTGTTGTGAATAATTTCTTTTAAAATTTATCTTTATTGCTGAAAGTATTACAGATGTCCTCCTTTTCCCCCATTGATCCCCTCCACCCTGTATCCGCCCCCCCTCCCCGGCCTTCTCCACACTGTTCTGTGTCCATGGGTTATGCATATATGCATAGAAGTTCTTTGGTTAATCTCTCCCCACCCTCCCACCCACCCCCGCCTTCCCTCTGAGATCCCTCAGTCTGATCCATGCTTCTGTGTCTCTGGATCTGTTTTGTTCATCAGTTTATTTTGTTCAATAGATTCTACATCTGAGTGAGATCATGTGATACTTGTCTTTTTCTGACTGGCTTATTTCGCTTAGCATGATACTCTCCAGGTCCAATAATTGCTTGTTTAACATCGCCACCTTAGTTTCTTTACCATACCTGTTTAAATTCACTTTGATGCTTCTATATCAAGTGTGAGTTGCTTAAAGCTTATTTTTTGTTTTTAAAAACAAATACATGTAGCAGCAAAAAGTCTTTCAATAGAATATAAATATGTTGCCTTTTACAGAAGTAAACCACTTTGCTGCCAAATTCTGCAGTCATTTAAAATTAAACACACACACACACACACACACACACACACACACACACATATATAATGTAAAACAAACACTGGCACAGTATTAAACAAAACAGTAAACACTGTTTGCAAGCTGCTGGCAACTTCCTTCAAAAAATAAGAATAGACATAGAATCCCCAGGAGCATTGATTATCCAAGCTTCACCCCAGATTTTAGTGAAGTGCTTGCAGGAAATGTTCAAAGACAATACAGAATTCACTGTTAAGTCTAGCTTTTTAAAGCCTTAAATCAAATTTAAAGAAATATTTTCTATTAAGAACCCAAGAGAGCCCAGCTCATATGAAATGCTTGACCGAAGTCCCCCTAGTTAAGACAGGGAACAGAGTATGTGAAAATTGCTTTTCTGTAATCCCTAGCTCTGGGCTCTATACCAATAGCAGTTAATAAATAATTTATTTTTATTTTAAACATTATTTTTAATAAGTAACCCTAGTGCATTGTATAAAGTTCAAAAAGAATAAAGTTAAGTATTTCGCCTTCTGTCTCTTAACCATTTAGTTCCCTACACCAAAAATCAACTACGGTAAGTGGCTTCTTATGTGTTCATTTTGTGTGTGTGTGTATGTATCTCTGTGTACAAAAAAAACATGTATATGTAAATGCACGTGTATATACACAAAAACATATCTGTAAGGGTATTTAGTGTGCTTTTTATTAAATGAGTAGCATATTCTGCTTATTCTTCAGCAACTAGTTTTATTCACTTAAAATATTATTTGGATATATTTCTATAGTCGTACAGATAAAGGGGCACATATGCTTTGTATTCCTTTACGTAAATGTTTCATTGAATGTTTTCTATTAATAAACATTGTTGTCATTTTAAAACTTTTGTTATTACCAAAAAGAAAGCTGTAATGATTTGACTTGTACTCAAGTAATCATTTAATTGTTTTCATATGTAAACATACCATGGGATAGATACCTAGAAGTGAAATGAAAGGGTCAGTGTAAGAGTATTTATTTATTTAATGTTTTAACATCAATTTATAAGCCTACAATATATGAGAATGTCCCACACCTTGTTCACATAGTACATTTTGAACCCTTTTTTGATCTCCGCCTATCCATATAATAAATATGGTATCTCATTGTAGGTTCGTTATAGTCCTTTATTGTGAAAACCTTCAAGCATATTTACATGTTTCAAGTTTATACATTATTAATAAAATTAAGATTGGTACTTTCAACACATAAGTGATAAAATACCAGCACAATAGAATAGCCTCACCAGTTGCATGGGGAGATGTTCCTGTAGTCACACTGTCTTTGTGCGAAGCAGGGATCTGGAAGTTAGGATTCGGGCTCACCCACCATCTGCCTCCGAGTTCTACCTCGCATCTCAGGAACTACATGACACTGCACTCAGAAGTCTCCCCACCCATGAGGCCCCAGGTTGATTGGTGACAGATGCCTCCTCCAGGGGTCACTTCTGCCTTTGAAAAGTATAATTGATGGTTTTTGTAATGACACTGACAAGGTTTGCTTTTGTTTAAAGTTTTATTTTTAAATACAATGGAATGATAATCATAATTTCAGATATAACAATCATGCAAACCTTTCAAATTCTCTTGTTTGGATTTGCTAGCTAAAAGACCATCACACCATGATTAAAAAGTCAAAAATTCAGTAAAGTCAGTATTTCTTCCATTTGACACCACAGTTTTGGTATCACTGAGCCACATTTAACTTGTCCTGTTTAGTCACTAGCCAACAATCAGAACAGAAATTGAAAATAACCTCTAAGCACAAGCGTCCCCATCAATGAACAGTGTTCCCAGCACTGAAGAGAGTCTGAAGGTCACCCCTCACATCTGGCACCGATCTTTTAGTTGTCAGGAGGTCAGGGAAGTCTGTGGGGAAGATGGCAACCAAGGTGAGAGTCAGTGGATGGGCTTGAGAAAGCAGCTTTTTCTCAATCCCCCAAATATCTCAATAATTCTAAAACCGGCTAGGTATGTACCAGCTGAAAACAAATCCCACTTATTTTAGAACTCACTTTGGCTTATTTTGAATCCAAAAGATACTCTAGCCCTCTGATAAAATCAGAATCTCTTCAATTCTTTCTAACTTGCCCCATATGTTTGAGAAATTTAATTCAGTCTATGGACCCATCTATCAGACCCCTAATAAATACATTAGGAAGGAGTTAATAGTATTCGTGAGTGAAGAATCTGCCACATACATTGCTCTAAAAAATGTTTCATCAAATATGTATCTGATGAGTGTAGTGTTTTCCCAAAGTGTGAAGGTACCATTTTCTGCCTCTCATTGGTCACCCTCACTAACACCAAACAGAGTTTTTAAAAATCTGAAAAGATTAAAAACAAACAAAAATATATGTGGAAAAATAATATTGACATGTAAGCAATTACTTTTAAATGATCCATGTCAATATGATATGTGTCTCAATTTTCAAACTCCTAAATTAACACGGAGAAATTGTGCCTAATTGATTTATAATCAAGCAAGGGTAATGTGCAGTTAATAAAAACTAAATGAATAGAAGAGAAATGTGCATGGCTCTCCTCTCTGACGCTCTGGAGCATGCGTTCACTTTTCTTCCATTGTGGGAAGTCTAGATTACTCTACAGCTGAATCGAGTCCTCGTTTATAACAGGCAATTGCTGGTTGCTGTGATGTTTCTGAATCATCACATTCTTAACATTTTAAAAAGCCAGATCAAACAGGTACATAGGATTTTACTATTGTGATTTTCAAATGTTTCCAGTGAACTCCATACATAGTCCTCAAGGTAAGAAAAGGGAAAAAAATTATAGTGATATTTTTTTCAATTTTTTCATTTTCTTTTAGTTTTTAATGTAGAAAAATCTCTCTGTTATTGTCAACTAGTTTTTAAAATATTTTCAGAATAAATAAATAAATGCTTATAAAGATTTAGAATTTCCTGAGGGGTCAGAAATCCCCAAATTGTGCTGAATACATTGAACTCACAGTGGAAAGCTCCCTGAAGCACCACTAGAGTCTCCACTGTGCTGTATATAAATGTTTCCTTCAAGTTAGATGCTATTTTATTTCCTCATTCATCCTTTCTGCTACTTTCCCACATATACATCAGTTTAATGCGTGGCTGCAAGCAGCACTCGTGGATTCTGGGTATCCTCCCATACAAACATTATTGCACAGTCCACCAAAGAACGATTATGAAATGCCCACGAAGGCCAGTTGGTCAATTAGAACGTTCCTTTCTTGTAACTGCTTTACATCTCATTTTAATGTTTTGTATTAGAAAACTAAGTGATGAGATTATTATATTACATTTCATTCATTGATTGAACACATTGTTTAAATGAATACACTGACTGATTACTTACTATAAGAAAAACATGTCTAAAGTGAGTCAAACTCGGTACACCCTTCATAACTAATGAATAAAAATATCATTTGCTGGATCTATCAGCAACATTTTCTTGTTGCTGCTCCTGCTCTATCTCGATACCTAGGGCAAATAAACATTATGCCTAACAGTTTTTCTGCTCACCAAATGGATGTCACTATTATTATTTTTTCTATCCAGTCCAATTGGGTAGAGTCTCTTTAAAGCTACTAGTGGGAACTTGGGCCTCCTGAACCAATGGCTCTATAGACATGGTAAACTTGAATTAGACGTTGTTTTACTTTGTACCGACTCAGGATCTAGTTCTCTATAGATTCTTCTATATTCTCAATTCCTATCTCATGCCCATCACCCTTAGCTTCCTTTTTATGGTCTCTCCTTACCGATGAGCCTCGGGTGTGGGACAATCAAATCCTGCTTCTTAGAGTGCATTTCTCACTTCCCACTGAGACTGTAGCCACATCCCCCTCATTACACTGTCAGTACTTTCTGATGACAGTTGCTGAAGTTTGCAGCCTCTGGCTATACTTTGTCTGTCTCTCGTATTTGATACCTACCATAATTGTGGCTAAGCTAAACTTTCCTTTCCCACAAAACTTAAACCTTCACTGTTGGTCATAATGACACAGTCTGGCCAACTGGAATACAATTTATGAAGTCACAGAAAGAATGCTCCTAATCCTGGTCCTTAGTTGGGCTCATCTTCCCGCTTTAGTCACTTTAATAAGGGTATCCCTCAGCCTCCCTCTCAGAGGTCATGGCAGTTTTAGCTATTGGCTATATAGTATTCACTCCCAAATTGTTGCCAAGTAAGACGGCCACCCCGCAGTTCCCTAGCTTTCAATTCCCACAGAGTACTGGGTATTTCTCCTTAAAGCCCTGACTGATACTCAAATTCGAATGCCTAGAACTGAATTCAGCAATGCCCTTCATAAATACCTCCATTTTCTGAATTTTTAATTATATATTTAGTAAGCAGAGGGAAAGAGAAAAGGAAACACATGAGAAGGAAGGTGATAAAAAAGGGGGGGCGGGGAGTGCTAAGACAGGATCTTAGGTAAAGGTCCCAAAATTTAAAAGAAAAGACAAGGAAGCCCTGGCGGGATAGTTCAGTTTACCCCATTTCCCTATATAACCCTATCCCTCAGGCCACCCCTTAAGACAGGTTTTGGATGCTCATATACTCCCTGTCTTCTTGGTTGGCTGGCCTTCTCAATAAATGCCTTATATGATTCAACCCTGCCTCCATTGAACTGGACACAGAGAAGGGCAGCCCAAGCCCAACCGGGCCTTCCCAGTAACCCACCTTTAGCTCAGACAACCCACAATAGACCCGTCTACAAAGAAGTAAAATCTTCATGCATCTAGTTTGTTTTTCACTCACTTAATGGAAGGAGATGAATTACAATACAAATCACAGGCTCAATACTTTTATATATAAGCAGCACTGCTAGCTAAAGGGACAGAGTAGTAAAGTACTGATCCACCTAACAAAAGTGCTACGAAGTTACTGTAGAGCACTGCTATAAAGGGAGAGACCAGGGCTAACATAAGACAGTGGGACGCTTTCACACCTGAAATATCTTAGCCACCATCTTTTACCATTTGATGCCTCAAATATTTATTCATTATTGCCCTTTCAAAAAGTCAAAATGATGAGGCATCTGCATAGCTGTCCTCACACCGCCAATGCTGAATGTACAAGTCTCCAGCATAGGATGTGCTCCGTAGGGAACAGCGACAATAAAAGACTGATGAAGCTCTGTGTATTTGCTTTTACGTGTGACACTGGTAAAATTCCTGGGGGTGGACAGTTCTGATAAAAACAATACAATATAACTACAAAGAAAAGTTTGAGATTGAAGCAAAGCACTGCAAAATAACTAGAAATAACCTTTTTGTGTGTACTGTTCAACTATAGCCTCTACGTGTGGTGTCAGGGACAAACTGAGGTCCCAGCTGCCTTAATTCATTTAATAAATTGTGATAATTAATAGCTCTTATTCATGCATTTTAGTCTTTTCACATTTAATAAAAGCTGTTCCACTCAAAAATATAAAATATGATGTGTGTGTGGGTGTCGCAATACAAATAGTAGATTGGAAACCTGCTTATGCACTGTCATTCGATTTCTTTCCAGCAGAGCACATTTTTTATATTAGCTTTGGAAAATAAAATGGGAATTATTTCTATATAATTTTAAGAAAAGTCTGACTGGCATCATAGTCAGTTGGCCCCTTTAACATTTTTCCTCCTGTTCATTTGTTCAGATATAATTACAGATTTTTGCAAAATTTCAATGTCAATCCTTATTAATCTCTAAAATTCCTAATCATTGGCATAAGCGGTTTGGAAACTACATTTCCCATATTATGTCTTTGGAGGGAAAATTGACATGCTTCTGGTTCGGTAAATTCCTGACTACATTCCTCTCCAACTTACCCCCAAGCGACATTGAGAATAAAACGGACTTTGTGGGAAGCTGAAGCCGAGTTCCAGCTTTAACACAATTATGGCTAGATTTATTGGTGGGGATGACAGTTCTTGGTTGTACAACTCCAGTGAGAAAGAAGATAAATGAGGCTACAGCACCTGCGAGACATAGAGGCAAGATTAGCCAAGAATTAAGAGTCTTTTCTGAGAGTCACAGGAAGTTCTGAAAAGCCTGGCAGGAGCTAGTATTGGAGGAGGCAGAGAGGACTGCAGGATGAAAAGTGAAAATAAATGTGCTATTTTTAGGTCACTACTTTATGTGAAATCAAGTGCTGATAGTTTAGCTATAAGAAAAGAGCCAATCAGGAATTTAGTATGCAAGTCTTGGCACTTGTTATTGAACGATTACGGTGTTGCCTCTTCAATATTTCTGGAAGAGAGAATATTTTTGGAAGTGATTCAACAGCAAGTCTTTTTGCATATATATGAATTGTGGTCACTGGTTGCACTGCTACAGTTGCAACATTTTTCTATGAACTTTAAGTAAATGCCTTTCTATGGGAATAATCTATATAAAGATTACATTTTAATCTGAATTTTTTAATTAATAAACTTTATTTTTAAAGCAATTTTTAATCCAGCAACATTGAATAAAAACACAGAGAGTTCTCATATATCACGTGTCCCCACAGATGCACAACCTCTCTTTTTATCACCTCCCACACCACAGTGGTATATTTTACAATTAAACCTGCATTGACGCCTCGGTAATCCCCGAAGTCCATAATTGCATTAGAGTTTACTCTTGGTGTTGTACATTCTACAGATTTGACAATTTCTGGTAACTTTTCAGTATTGTAGTATCATACAGAAGAGTTTAAGTGCCTTAAAAATCGTTTGTGCTCTGCCTGTTCATCCCTCTCTTCACCCTATCCTCTGGCAATCACAGATCTTTTTCATGTCTCCAAAATTTGGGCTTTTCCAGAATGTCATATAGTTGGAATCATATAGCATGTAACCTTTTCAAATGATTTTTTTCATTTAGTAATATGCACGTAAGGTTCCTCCATGCCTTTTCCAGGCTCTAGAGCTCATTCTGTTCCTATTGTCTGGATGTAGCACAGTTTATTCATCCGCCTACCAAAGGACATCTTGCTTGCTTCCAAGTTCGGGCAATTATGAGTAAAACTGCTATAAATTTCCACATGCAGGTTTTTGTGTAGACATAAGTTTTCAGTTAATAGGGGTTAATACCTTGAAGCACAGCTGCTGGATCGTATGGTAAGAGCATGTTTAGTTTCGTAAGAAACTGCCAAAATGTTTTCCAATGTGACCATGTCTCCTTGTGCGCCCACCAACCATGAGAGCTCCTGTTGCTCTAGTTCATTGGTTACACATTTTCATCAACATTTGGTGCTTGTCAGTGTTTTGGATTTGGGCCATTCTAATAGGTGTGTAGTAGTATCTATCTCATTGTTTATTTTCCAATCCCCTAATAACGTATGCTGTGGAGCTTCTTTTCATATGCTTATTTGCCATCTGCAAATCTTCTTTTGTGAGGTGCCTTTCAGGTCTTTGCTCATTTTATAATTGGTTTGTTTTCTTATTGCTGTTTTAAGAGTTCTTTGTATGCTTCAGATAATAGTCTTTTATCAGATGTGTCTTTTTAAACATTTCCTCCCAGTCTGTGGGTTGTTTTTTGTTTTTTTTTCCCTCTTGACATTGTTCTTTGCAAAACAGGTATCATTTTATCAATCCTGTCTCTCACGGGTGGTACCTTTGGTGTTGTATCTAAAAAGTCATTGCCATATCAAGGTCATCTACTTTTTCTCCTATGTTATCTTCTAGTAGTTTTATAGTTTTGTGTTTTACATTTAGGTCTATGATCGATTTTGAGTTCATTTTTGTGAAGGGTATAAGGTCTCTGTGTAAAATCTTCTTTTTTTGCATGCGAACGTCCAGTGATTCTAATACCATTTGCTGAAAAGACAATAATTTCTCCATTATATCACCTTTTCTCCTTTGTCAATGATTAATCATCCATATTTATGTGAAATATTAAAATATTTATAGCTCCATTGATCTATTTGTCTGTTCTTTTGCCAATACTGCATTGTCTTGATTACTGTAGCTTTATAGTAAGTCTTGAATTTGGGTAGTGTCAGTCCCCAGACTATGATCTCCTTCAATACTGAGTTGGCTGTTCTGTTTTTTTTTTTTTGCTTCTCCAAATAAACTTTAGAATTAGTTTATTAATATTCACAAAGTAACTTGCTGGGATTTTTATTGGAATTGTGTTGAATCTGTTGATCAGTTTGGGGAAGAGCTAACATCTCAACAATATTGAATATTTCTATCTATGAAAAGGAATATTTCTCCATTTATTTAGGCATATATATATACATATACATATTTATCAGTTTTGTAATGTTCTTCATATAAATTTGAATGTTATTAGATAAAACATTTATTTAATCAGGTGTCTACATTACATATGAAAATAGACCATTTCAACATATATATCATTGCATGTCAAAGTATGTTTAATATAAAATTTAAGTAAATTGAAGGCACTTTTAAATTTAAAAAAATCATTTTTCATTTATTGATGACTTTTAATTATTAAGTTACAAATATTAATATTAAACAGTATCTATAATATTATGCTAAATATTTTACTATTCCATTATTGTTAAATGTTTTGTTATTAATATCATGGCAAAATGTTTAAGAGTCCTGAATTAGAGTTGGAACCCAAGATTCACTACTTATTAGCTATATGGCATCTGATTCTCAATTTTTTTCATGTTAACAATGGATTTTTACCTGTGGATGTTATGTAAAGATTGAATAGGTAAAGGCTGTTAAGATTCTTTAACTTAGGAAGAGATCAACAAAAATTAACTGCTTTTACTACCATTACTACTACTGCTATCACTGCTACTATGTATAGAAAAAAGAACTCTTGAGGTAGTACTAGGAGAACTAGCATTGCCCTAAGTAAACATATAACTTCAAGTAGGTCAAACCATTATTGGTCTCCTGGATAAACTATGTGACATACAATTTCCTTTTCATCTCTAAAAGCATAGAAATATCTATGAGAAATGTTATTAGATTAATGATTGGGGAAAATGTATATTGTAATTAGAAGAAAATTATAATGCAAAGAAGATGTTTTCTGCTAAAATTTTAATTAGTTATATGGAGTGCAAAGAGAAACAAATACAGAATTAATGAGCTAGAGATCAGTTATTAATGTGCATAAACAGCAGGTCTTTTTTGACTCAGAAACTTTCTCAAGTCATCTTTTAATCACTATTATTTGATTTCTGTGATTTATTATTTTTATTACTTTGGCCTTAAATGATCTCATCTGACTTCTATGTAAAGGCTTTTCTAGCCAACTATTTTTCTTAACAAAAAGAAAGAAGCACTGCAGTGTAATCTGGTATATTGAAGATAACACAGTGACGGTTTTCAATGAAGTCTTAAATCCTTAACAACAGCAAAAGAGCTCAATAAAGTGTAAAGTATCCACTGGAAAAAATTCTATACAGTTATTTGGTTTAACAGTTACTAAGTAGGACTTGCTACATGGAAAAATACTTCTGACATGCTCTGAGTTCATGTTAAGTGAAGACAAATAATACAAACATGTACATGTCATACAAAATTGCACACACATAGACAGGAGTATGCCAAAATACTAATAGTGGTGATGGTGGATTGCTGACTTTATAATAAGTATTATTTTTTCTTATTAATTACTAACAATTTGGCATAATCCAATATATTGTTTACAATTTGGCATAATCCAATATATTATTTTGCTGATAAAAAGTAAATGATAAGAAAGAAAGAAAAAAAAACTGAGAGATTGTCTTATAAATAGGAAAAATATCCACTTTTAACACTTAGGAGACTGGTTTTAGACTCAGATCTCTAATTAGCTATTTGGCCTTAAAGAACTCAGTTTACCTCTCTGAACCTTCTTGGATTCACATTGCCTCATTAAAAAAAAAAAGTTTAAAATGAGCTTTCTTCCATTATTAACACTGTATGAAGCTATGAATTTCATTTCATATATTTTTATTAGAACATGCTAATATGCCTACTACATAGGTACTAATTAAATTACCCACATTGATGCTATCATCACAGGTTTAAATTAATTGCAACTTTATACTTTATAGTGAATGACTAGTGGCAAATTAAAAGGTGAAGGAAATCATATATAAAGATAATAAGTATTCCGAATCTAGCCAGCTCACATTATCCAGGACTAAAGTAATTACTTTTGAGTTACCTAAGGTTAAGACAATATCAGGGACCTGAGACATGGCCTCAGTCAGGGGTCCCCAAAGGTCAGTAAAAGATTCATTTTTAGCCCTTCTAAAATTGCTCTGTTGAAGTCACAAGGGAAATCTACAGACCCCTGATGGCTAGCTTGCTTTCTCTAAACCAAAGAGTAAAAATTCAAAAAAATATATTGCTCCTCCAGATTGGCCAATTAGAAAATAGAAGCCCTTTGTTGGAGCTAATTTTTTGCCTGGCCGTGGTGCATGGTCTGGATCACATCCCAAATGCCTCCTGCTAAACTGCCTCATGTGCCCATCATATTTCCCTCTAATCGCACACTGACTGCTCTTAGTTCTTAGCTTTTTCCTTTTGCCAAATTAGGACTGTATTATCATCAATCTTTTTTTTTTTTTTTTTTTTTTACCTTGAAATTTAGGTTTCTCCTACCCTTGTTCAGTATAGTGTCTAGAGAACTATTGCAAATACATAAAATTGTGTGAGTATCACTACAATCAAGTTTCTTACATAACAATTCATCAACAAAAAATTTGTGTTCTTTTTTAGGTCAACATCTGTTTTTTTGTTTTATTTTTTATTCCTCTAGTGTTTTTTTCCTTACAAGAATGTCATATAAATGAAACAATGCACTTTTGAGCCTAGTTTCTTTTATATAATATGTTTGCAATCTATCCATGAGGTTGCATGTATCCACAGGTCATTTATTTTTTCATTGATAGTATTCTATTGTAGGGATGTGCCTGAGTTTGTTTACACATTTCCCAGTTGAGGATCATTCTTTTATTTTCTAGGTTTGAGCAGTTATGTGTAAAGCTGTTGTAAGAATTACATACAGGTGTTTGTGTGAACATTCCAATGCTCCTTCAAATGACTAGGACTGTGTTTGCTAGGAAATACGATAAGTGTATGTTAACCTGTGTTAACTCTTCTACAAATGTTCGGTAGAATTCACCAGTAAAGCTATTTGGACCTGGACTTTTTGTTTGTTGGGAGATTTTTTATTTTGTTTTGTTTTGGTTACTGATTTGATTTTATTACTAGTAATTGGTCTGTTCAGATTTCCTATTTCTTCCTGATTTGATCTTGGAAGATTATGTTTTCTAGAAAATTACCCATTTCTTTTGGATATTATCCATTTGGATTGCATGTTTCGAGAAATTATCCATTTCTTTTGTTGCCCAATTTGCTGCTGTATAATTGTTTGTAATACTCTCATATAATTCTGTAAATACCTGCCAAATGTTTTGGGGACTTAATTCTCCTGTGTGAAGGACCTAACTAAGGATTGGGGTCCCTGGGGAGCTCGAATGCCATGCTCCTCAGGGCAAAAATGTACCTTTGAGATTTCTCTGCACCGTAAAAGGCATGGCTGGGGTGTGGGGCCTTTTCCTCAGCAAGACCATGTCTCTGCCTCTCTTTTCCTTCTCAGTGCTGGCCCTTGTGGTGGAGTCTCCTGCACAGGGAATTGTTCTATATTCCACATATAGTTGTAGATTTGCTGAGTCCATTGAAGGAGGTGAGCTTGAGACCCTTCCTATGCTGCCACCTTGAACCCCCTTGCCACTACCATGTAATATGAAAAAATCTGTGTTTGTGACACTTGCTACACCACACTGCAGTCTTTTTGAGGGCTGCACTCTGTCCTATTTACCTTATTTTCAAAGCACAGGCATAGTGTGAGCCCATATTAGATAGTCTTTTAATAACTTTTTCTGCAGGTCTTAATATATAAGTACTCATGATTTTCTTCCAAAGTTTTTAAGACAGCTTCCTTGAAATATTGCAACTAAAGATTAAAAAGGAGACAATCATATTCTCTGAGTCTCAAAATACTCTGTAAATCAACAGCAATATGGTTTTCATCCATTTCTCTGGAGAAAATGGATGTGATGAATTTCAGCCAGGTTGCCTATTCCTTATCAGAAACTCAATGGTGCCAATTTATATTCAAAGTAAAACATTAAAAAATTTAAACAGAATGATAATTAGCAAAATATGTTAAAATTACACAAAGAACATGACACCCACCTTGTTCACTGGGTCCCCATTGGTCAGGGAGCATGTGAAGACCTCTGTGGCATTTACTCAGCACGTATTGATCCTGGTTTCTCGCAGTTGATGTAAAATGCAGATGTAGAGCTCTGCTGTGCTTATAAATTAGCTCACTGATCTTTCATGCAAATCAAAATTGTTTTTATTAGCTTTGACTATAACTGCTGTGAACTAGAAAATGTTTTTAATCCTAGGGAGATTGGCTTTCTTTCTGAATGACTGATACCATTTCATTAATTAAGCTCATTTGTACTTACACACCTTGTTTATTTCTGCAATTATTTAAAATTTTAGCTACCCAATATCTTAAATAGAAGAAAATTTTAAGAAGTTTGAGTAGAGATATTTGTGATACTTCATATTCTTACTGGTGGCTTTGATATATCAAGTATCTTTTGTATTGTATTTATATTTATATATGTTAGTGTTCTACAAGCATTTATATTAGGATTAACAACAATTTTTGCTGAGTAAATTATTTTCTGTGACAAAGATTGTTTTATCAAGAACAAGAATCCTTGAGGAAGTTATCATGAAGAGACATATAAGAATATGTTTTATAATGCTTCTTGCTGAATGGTGTCCTTTTAATGAAACAATTACTCTGGGCACAATTCTACCCTCTTTGGCTATTTACATACTTATCCTGGACCTTGCCAATTGTGACTCCTACAATGGAGGGCCCTCTTTCTCCAGACTCAGCACATTGTCTCGATTTTTCTGCCTCACACTCCTCCCAACCCCACCTTCTTAGAAAGGCCAGGCAACAGAAATTCCAGTGTCCATAGATTCACAGGCAGCTCAATATTTGTTTCTCATACCTTGTCGCTTCTGTGTCTGCACCTGTGTTGATGAAAGACACACACACACACACACACACACGCACAGATTGAGTGAAATAGAGAGATTTGAAAGAGGAAAGGGTTCTCATTTTGAAGTTCCTAGTTCCAATAACTGCTCCAGAATTAAATTACAGAGAATGAGCCATAATATAAGTTTAGCCACCACAATGGCTCTCCGAGGGCTCTATTCACTAATAATACAAGCTCGTTTGTGTGCATTCTCAAGCAGCTTGCTTAAAAGGGCCTCATGACCTACCACTTCTTAGGAAATTATAGGCCAGTAATAGCCTCACCCAAGGGATTACTTGCTATGTAATGATTTTTGCAGCCATATTTGGGACATCACAAAAGGAGGGAAGTGGGAAATCGTTACTAAAGAAGAGAGTAAAACAGGACGAAGTAGAGCAAAATGAAGTAAATTGCATTTTTCGTGTATATTAAACATCGGGAGGGAACGACAGTTTAAAAGGCAGTTTTGAGGAGAGGACCAGTTCTTAAAATGTATCTAGGATAATACACAAGCATTCAAAGTTTAAATGATCACTGGTTGTGTTTAAAAAATACACAAAAATGCATTCATATGAAAATAACAAGAATATGTGCTTAGAGTATGAAAATCATATAAAAAAGTATCAGAATCAGGGTGTCCTTTCACAATCTAATCCGATGGATACCTGCATTTAAAATGCAAACATTTACTTTTTTCTTTAGCCACTAGTTGCTGATTGACTTCCAAGACTGATGACTCTGGTTATTGAGTGGAGGATTCTAAACCTGAAAGCAACAGGCAGGTGATATTTCACTCAGTCAAAATGCAGAGCCAGGCATCAATGTGAATCGTTCCTAACTTCAGGAACACTAAGGGAACACTTCTGTCCTCTGAATACCCAAGGTGACTTTCAAGGGAAGCAGGCCATGTTGGGTCAATAAAGGGTGGGCAGCATTTAGGAATGAGTGCTCTTTGGGTAAACACAAGAAATTGGGGAAAACAGACCAATGAGAGCAGAACAGAGAGAAAACAATGTATGATCAGTAAAACAACATGCAGAGAGAGACATAAGTGTCAGGCAAATGTCTAAAGGATGTGGTACTGGTTAGGAAGTTTGCCAATGGTGAAAGAAGGATTGAACAAATAAGTTGGGAATAGGTCATGCATAAAATTGCTTGTAATTATAATTAATGTTCAGTGTATTTGCTATTTCATTTTCATGTTTAAAATCTTTCAATGGTTCCCCATGTCTCATTTGGTTAATAAATGTTTTTGAGTGCACACTGTATGCCAGGTATAGTACTTGATGCATGAGTGAACACAGCAGAATGAACTGAGTGCTCTGGTAATACATAAGGACACTCCTAGTGGGAATTTCTGTTGCTTCATAAGAATTACCACAAATTTAGCAGTTTAAAACAACATAAATATATTATTTCAATTTCAATGGGTCAGGAGTTTGGACACAGGTTTAATTGGGTTTTCTGCTCAAAATTGTATAAGACTGAAATAAAGATGTTGGCTGGCTTTGCCGTATCATTTAGAGCACAGAGTCCTTTTAAAGATCGCTCATATTGCTGACAGAATTCAGTTCCTAGTGGTTGTAAGACTAAGGTCTCCTGTGCATTTTGCAAAAGCACTTCATGGTATGGCTGCTTTTTTCCAGGCCAACCAGAGGATCTTCTCTGGCTAAGTCTAGCCTAACCAGGATAATATCCCTTTGGGTTAACTCAAAGTCAACTGATTAGTAACCTAAACATTGAGTGATATCCCATCACAGTCATAGTTCATACTCACACTAAAGGAATGGCATATAGAGTGTAAGTCATTGTGGATAATCTTTAGATTCTGTATATCACTGGAAAGTTTTCCTGAGGAAGCAATATGCAGCCTGAAACCTACGAGGGGTTAGAGTTATGTAGGCAAAGAATGGGAGTAGGTTTATTGTAGCCTGAGGAGCCACCATATGCATTGCCTAGAGGTAGGAGAGACAATAGAGAATCTAAGACATGGAGAAGCTCTGCTTAACTTTGGGAAATAAATCTACATATCATAACAGAATTTATAAAACCATTCATGATATAGCACCATAAGGCATTTCCTGCCTCATTTATCACAACTTTAAAGCTCAAACTCTATCACTGAGTGACACCATTCTTTCTCTACTTTGATGCATTTATATTAAATTTCCTTTAGTTCTGTAAACCATCGCACTCTCCCTTACCTCACAGTTCTAATACGACTGCTCAGCAGATAAGTAACTAAACTGAGATAAGAACAAATAGGAATTATCATGATAAAATGCTGAACCTCTAGATACTGGACAGCACATTGTAATGCCACATAATATCTATCATATATTACGCTCTATTGCAACTGTCCGTTTTGTTTTGCCCTAGCAAAGTAAGATCTGTACTCCCTATTATTTCTTTATTGCCTAGCTCAGTTAGACCAAGTAAGAGATGCTGAATGGGGATGGTAATGTTGATAATAATAATGATAACAATGACAACTACAATAATGGTGAGAGGAACGAAACCAGAATTAAGAACACTTTTAAGAAAGTTTCAAGTTATTTAGCATGAGGTACTATGCAAATATTTTACTCACTTTAGTCCATTTCAGCAATAATTTGAGTCAAGAAAAAACTCAGTCAAAACAGTTCTGGCCATCAAACACAGCTGTGTATAATTTTGTCTAGGCCCAGGAGTAAGGAAAGCGTTATATGCATGATAAATTCTAAAGTTAATACAAATGGTTACTTTCTATTGATTTGCATTTAATCAATATTATGTACAAATCTTTTATTAAAAGCTGCTAGAAGGCTAGAACTGTACTGAAGAGACAAAATACTTATAGGTTGTGAATCTATGTACAATTAAGAACATATCGTGGGCTTTCCTCCCAGCTCAGAAAGCTTCACTTTGGGCCTTGAGAGCCAATAACTAGGACTCAAGTTTCCATTTTTGGTAATGGCTTGACGTTACACTGATGAAGTTAATAAAAGAATATTTATGCTCCCCTCAGAGCAATTATTACTATTATTTTCCCCTAAAAGTCTCAGAATGAACGTAATTTTATTAGTCAAAATGTTTTGGGATTGTAACTAGAGGCTGTAAAAGAAGGTGTAACTCAGAACCAACATCTGTCAGCCAGTGAGCACTTGTTCCATGACCGTGGCCAATGCACTGGATTCAAAGCCAAGTATTAATGACATAGTATTGGATTGAATTCACTACTGCATATTACATGGTACTTATATGTGTATGTGCAAATTACATTTGCAACCTCTTACTGACTATATTTGGTAAATCTAGAACAATTTTAATTACTATCTTTGCAATTTGCAAAGGCTGTTACTGCATTTCCATGCCTATTATTTTAGTTCACTTGTGTTTTAAAGCCACATAAAATTTACTCCAATACTAAATTTTTATGTCTTTTAAATTTAATACATTTATTTGGCAATAAGTATTTAGATATGTCTGCATCAATAATTTGGCAATTCATAGCACCTATTTTGAAAACTGGGGTCTTTTCCTATGAGTTGGTCTAAACCCAAACTATATTATAAGGAAGTTTTAGGCTATTCCTGAAGGCACCCTTCAAGGGACCTGTAGACAGAAGAGGAATTGACAAATACTTATCCATGAATTTTAATTAGGTCTAACTTTTAAAATAATACCTCTTTGTAGATATTTTGTAAAATACGTGAATATATTTTTGATTTTAGAAGCACAGAATGTCTATTTTTATGTTTCTTGCCAGAATTTACAAACTTAAAAATCCTGAGGATGAAAATTAAGATTTATAGAGGATTATGTGGGCATGATCTTCAGACATTCTGCTATACCCAGGTATTCTTCACCTAGAATCCACAACCTTTAGCATGTACATAAATGGGCTCCAGAGATTAGATTTGAAGTACTGTTGGTAAGCAAATGTGCGAAATATTATGAATAATCTCAAGGAAAAGCTATATAACTTTAACTAGATTGCCAATAATAAAATAGTCTCTCTTATTATATCCATGCTAATAATTCTTAAATCTCTGTATCTATCCAGGCTAAGATCTTTCCAATATTTTTGTATCAACTGTTTATGTAATAGAGTGATTTGTAAACAAAAGATGAACTGTTGAGAACTAAGATTATAGACCAACGGTTTCTTAAAACCACATCAGAATTACTCAGTTGTATTTAAAAGGAAAAATAAGACATTATTATCAGGCCCTATCCTTGATACCTTGAAATAGAAAAGTGGGGTGAAAACTAGTAATCTGTATGTTTCCAAAAGCTTGCTAGGAAACATCAATTTATGCCATGGATATAACATAAAAGTGTGAACTTGTCAAGATTTACAATAGAGGCAAATAATCATGATTCATTCATGCCATCATTTAGTAGTATCCATTGAGCTTTCTGATGGACACATGATGAAATTCTAATATTTGAAGTAGAGCGCTCCCATTTCAGCCTTGACAACAGCTACTTTGAAGATGAGTAGGAGCAACAAAATTTGGTGAACAATGACCTCTTCCCCTTCTCCTGGTTCTTTGTAAACTTCATAAAAGGTTTCCGCCTGTAAAAATTCCAGGGAGTAAATTCCAGGGACTAGTTAACCAAGAAGGTTAATGAATGCTTATCTTAGCTTCTATCTGCTGCTTCGCTAGCCCCCCACCTGCCCCCTTAGCCAAACAGAATGTGATTTTGCCTTTATATTCTCTCTGCAAAGGCTGTTCAGGGCTGCGAGTCTGTTTAGGGCATGAGGACCTCATAGCTGCTGGCTGAATAAATTCCAAACGCTCAGTTCGGTCTCTGTATGAATTAATCTCATGAAAATTGGGTATAACATATTCAACTCACTGTGATCTCTGTTAAGTCACCTCATGAGCACTCTAGCACAAAGCCTTCTCTAGAAGTCATTAAATCACAGAATGGAAAAGCCTTTTACCTTCTGTCAACTCAATATAAATAGAGATGTAGGGCAGAATTAAAAGGTTATGAGTGTTCCACTACACGCAGTTCTGTTTTGTTTTTAAATTAGAGAATGGAACAGTGACTTCCATGAAAAAATGATAAAAGGAATAACAACAAAAGGTAATATATCTATTAACATACATATGCATGTTTGTCTTCTATGTGTTTTTAGAAATTGTTTGTATTTGTGGGGGAAAAAAACATAAAAAGAAAATATTTTTCTATTACCGTCTATATATGCTTACCTTCATAGGCCTCTTCTATTAGAATAGCCTGCCATTCATTCATTCCATAAAATATACATTTCCAGCTCTGCTCCTGAACCAGATTTTCTGGGCATAAAGTGCAAGATTCTTCATTTTTAATAAGTACTTCAGATAAATTCATTCTCACTCAGATTTGAGTACCACTGTCCTATTAACCACAGTGTTCATTTCCTTGAAAACCATATAGAATCAATGGAAACCATTATGTCATGATAGTTTTAAAAAATCTGAGGAATTATTCTAAAAATTATCATTTATAGGTAGGTACATGAAGAGTACCCCTTAGTACATTTAACTAAAACTATTTTCTTAATATATCTAATGGACTCAAATCATTTGATTGTCACTCATGTATTCATAACAAGCTTTATGTGCTTGATGCTTGATGCTTGAAAATAAGACCAGATTTTTTTCATAAGCACTGTCGGTGTCATTATAGGTTTATAAGATAATCAATAAAGCCATTTAATGATAAAATTTTCATTTGACTAAAGATAAAGATCAGTAATGTAAACATTATAGTATATATATTAAGGCTCCAAAGAACTGGAGTTCATTTGAGAGACCTCTGTTTCATTGGTGATTTTTCTTCTATGAGTTAAGTGGCCAAATGAGCTTTGCTTTTTGTTTAAATTATAACATGAAAATAAAAGTTAGGAGGTTGACATTTCAATTCTCATAACTAGGGTCATTTACATCTCCATTCAGAAATACCATGTTCTTCTCTAAAATGAGAATAAGAATTGTTTACAAATTACCTATATCTCTGGAAATGAGAACAATTTACAAACTAGTTGTTTTGGGGTTTTTATTTTGACTTTTGACTTATTTGTTATCTCCCATCTCTAAGAAAAATATTTAGTTCCTTTGTGAAGCTTTTAAATTATGTTAGGCACAAGCACTGTATTTGCGTTTGTACATTTTGTTGTTTGTGTGCTTGCAAATGACACTCGCTCATTCTAACATATTTAGACATACAGAAAAGTGCAAACAAGAAAGTAAGAGTAACAACAAATCACTTAAAAACCTCTCAACTTCCAAATAAGTCTTTTTAATAGCAAAGTATGTTCTGGGTAAATGTGGTAGGAGCATGTTACTAACTCTCTAAATTTCCTCTCAGAAAGTACAATTGCTCAGGCAACCATTCTGGCAGAGCCTGAGGGATTGTTTTAGAATATGACTTTTTTTCCTCAAGCTCCAAGTGAGAGTGCATGTTGGAGTTTCATTTGCTGTGGTGCTGGGAGATCTACAACCATGGGATCAACTGCAGAGGAGAGGACTTTTCTCCTTTGGAGGTCAAGGACAGAGTTCACCAACCCAGTTCCCTGATAGAGCAAGTCCTGCTGAAGCCTGACTTCAGTTAGGACAGATTGTCCAATTTTGTTCACTCCAGTGAGACTGGAGGGTGCTGCTGTGATAGATGAAACTTCTCTCAGCTTCTTTTATATAAAAACATTAACACTCCCATCAACAGTGTAACAGTGTTCCCATGAACCATGTCCACACCTATCCATAGTAATATAAAACTTGAACATGTTGCTGATCTGATCAGTGTAAATGATATCTCATTATAGGTTTATTTTTGCATTTTTCTGATTCCTAGTAAATTTTTATTTGAATTATTGCCTCTAATTTCTACATATCTTGACTTTCAACCTTTCTTTGGTGAATGCTGACCAAAGAAAAAAAAAAAGGGCAATACAATATAAATAGGACAAGCATGTTTGACAACTATTCAACATCAGGCCAGCTCCATGTCATTCAGAGCAGCCAGGCAAGTATATTGTTGAAATCCACAGTCAGGCAATGCATTGGTTTTTTTCTGCTCGGACCTTGAGGCCCATTATTCGCTTTTTTCTACTTTTCTCTGTGCCTCAGGAAGTTGATGACACTGTCTTGCATCATCTGACCTTTACAGTTCTCTGATTCAATTTGTTTGGGCAGAGAAATTTTCAGGAGCAGTTGGAGGGTAGAAACACTATTTTCTCTCCCCTTGTTTTCTCGGCCCTTGGCAAGGTAGCAGTTTCTAGTCCCTGGGCGATTTACTAGTCTTGGTGGATGCCTTAACCCCTTCCAAACTCTGTGAATGATCCTCCCATTAAACTTTTCTAATTACCACTCTGCGTACACATCTGTGACCTACTGTACTTTATATGATAGAGGCAGTCATGATGGATTTCTTGAAACACATTTGATAGAACTGTCTTTTTGAATGGTTCCAAAATCTGAAAAGTAATGCATTTCTTCTTGACACAGATCATTGGTAGAGTCAGTGAAACTGATTTCAAAGGAAAAAAGTACACCATATCTTTCAAAAGAAAGCCATTGTTTACTTCAGTTTTACAAATCAACACTATATACTGGGTCTCCAAGGTTGACTTATAAGAGCAATCAGCAACAACTATGAAATTGTTGCCCTTGGACTTGCACAATGATCTATCTGATACATACTGTCTGCAGACCACCCACCTCTCCTAACAATTTAACATCTCAGGAAGGATACAAAATGATTCTGAATACAGATTGGGTACAGCATGAAGTAGGAATTGTGAGTCTGAGCTCCAACACCACATTTCACAATAAATTAGGTAAAACACTAAATAATCTATAATTGCTGGTGAAGACTATAAAATAAGCTGTATACCAGAAAATGTAGCCTGAAAGAGCATGTATTTTGCTATTAAACCTTCATGATAATCTTAGAAGTTATTAATATCTTCATTTTACTAACAAGCAAGCTGTGCCTTGGGTATTTATCGAACACACAATAGTCAGCAAAGGCAAACCTAGGGTTTAAACTCATTCAGTGTAGCTTATTTGGTAACAGGTGGTGTGCTAGAATTATACAATTTTCTTTAATATCAAAAAATCTAAGGAATTGCCCTCTGACCATATTAACTTTTAAAATTTATTCCACAAGTCCTTAATCTCCCTTTATTTTTTTAGTTTTGATTAGAAAATATTACCTGTTTCAGTGATCTATTGCTACACAATTAATTACCACAAACTTTAATGGTATAAAACAGACATTTTATTTTGCTCTTGATTTTGTTCAGGAAGTTGGGAAGGGCTCAGCTGGGTGGTTAGCGTCTGATCCATGTGATGTCTGCTAGGACAGTTGGAACAACAGGACACACTTTCAACGTAACTTTTTATTCACACATCTGGCCTCTCGGTGCTTTTTATTCTCTCTTTCCAATTAACTCCTCACATATAGTGGTCTTAGGGTATCCATGCTTCTTACATGATAACCTCTAATAGATTCAGGTGTAAAATGCCAGCTCTTAAATATGTTAAAGTGTTACTTCTACCATGCACAATTGACAAAGAAATTACAGCCAGCCCATATTCATGGGAATAAAAAATAGGCCCTATGTCTCTCATCTCAATGGGAAGAGTGTCAAATAAATTATGTCCATATTTAATCTGGTATCTTTAATCAATTTTTAACTATGTTCTTAATTTTATCTATGTTCAGGTATTGTGCTTAAAACTTTGTACTTTTGTTTCATTAAATTATTTCACCAATCTTGTAAAGGAGTTATTTAAAAAATATATTTAACTTTAATATATTTAACTTTTTAAATATTGGTGCTTACCTGAAATCACTATTGTGGTCCTCTAGTGTTTCCAACAAATATTCACTGTGATAACTATTATGATCTTTAACACCTGTGTGATATTTTCCAAGACTGCCAGACACTTTTCTGGGAAAACAACACCAGCAATCTGCAATCTGCAAGGTTCTTTTATTTTACTTTATTTTATTTATATTGCTCTATACTTGAGCTCTTAAAAGCAGCCACTTTTTCATTTTATGTGCTTTTATGTATTTTGTGGATAAGAATATTTGTTTGTATTTATGTAAGTTGAGGTCCTGCAGGAAGCAGGCATCAAGACAACATATAACTTCAGTCTAATAATGAGAAAAACATAAGACTGATACCAAAAGAAAGATATTCTACAACATGGTATTTTTGTACCATTTTTATACAGTTTCTCTCAAAAGTGGTAAAGGTCATCGAAAAGAAGGAGAGTCTGAAAACTGTCACACCAAATGGAGCCTAACACATAATGACTAGATGTACTATGGTATCTTGGGATTGTAGAACAGAAAAACATTAGGCAGAAACTAAGGAAATCTGAATAAAGTGTAGCTATACATCAGTATGTATCAATATTTTTTCATTAATTGGGACAGATATATCACACTAATGTAAGATGTTAATAAGTAGGAAAACTGTGGGAAACATTCCATACTGTGTCCTCAAATTTTATGTAAATCTCAAACTATTCTAAAGTCACAGTTCTTCCCAATAAATAAAAGAACAAGGGAACAAATTAAGCCATTGGATGGCGGTGTGGGTTAGTAGTTTGGAAACAGAAACATAGGGCAGATGTTTATAACTGTCTCTGCCTGATTCTCTGTTGCATTACATGTTTTTCAGCTGGTGACCCTAAGCAAAAGGTCTGTAATTTTAAAATGGCAATGACAGTAGAAAGTTTCTGAAGGATTTCTAAAACACTGAATGTTTGGAATATCTGTAAAAACAGAGCAGTAAAAAAAAAAAAAAATGTTAGGGATGATAATTTAGGTCAAAGTCAAAGAATTTCAAGTTTCTGAAATTCTACTCAGGATGCCTGGAGAATCATTTCATCCTACTGAATATTTTATTATATATAGTGTTTTTAAAATGGAGTGGTATTAGCATTTTCATTGGGGCACTTCTTTGCTGATTGTAAGTGGCCCTCCCATTGAAGAATTTTAGGTATCTTGGACCTTGTCTTAGTAAATGGTAGTAGCAACCCTGCCCTCCTCCAGAAGTTATGAAAATCTAAAATACATTTATTTCAAAAAAGTAATAGGAAATGGTACCTTATATCTACTAATATTGTGTTTTTTGAAGAGTCAGAATTATGCTAAATGGAAGAATTAAGAGAGAATACATGTCTCTAAAAGTAGCACAAGCATGGTAAAGAGTCTGCAGATGTGCCCTAGCCGGTTTGTTCAGTGGTTAGAGCATCATTCCTGCGGACTGAAGGGTCCCATGTTTGATTCCAGCCAAAGGCATGTATCTCTGTTGCAGGCTCAATCCTTGGCCCCCGTTAGGGCATGTGTGGGAGGCAACCAGTCAGTGTGTTTCTCTCACATCAATGTTTCTCTCTCCCCACTTCCACTCTCCCTGAAAAGCAATGGAAAAAATATCCTCAGGTGAGGATTAAAAAAAAAAAAGGGTCCACAGATGTCAGTTAGTATACTGTAGTACCTTGGATAGATAAACCTCCTATACTCCCATTCAAGGCTCATTCTTATTCTCTTGACATTGCCCCTCACAGCAAAATTTTAAAATTCTAATGATGTCCATGTCATCCATTGTTTTTTGTTTTGTTTTTTGTTTTGTTTTTTATTTTGTTTTTTATGGGGTTGTATCCAGACAGTTTGTGCCATACCCAAGGCCATCTAGATTTTTTATGATATTTTCTAGGAGTTTGATGGTTTTGCATTTTACATGTTGGTCTTTGATCTACACATTTTGAGTTAATTTTTGTGAAGAGTGTAAGTCTGTGTCTAAATTCTTTTTTTTGCAGGTTGATGTTATTGTTTCAACATAATTTGTTGAGGACACTATCTTTACTTCATTATATTGTCTTTGCTCCTTTCTCAAAAATCAGTTGACTGTATTTATTGGAGCCTAATTTTGGGCTCTCTATAGTTCCATTTATCTGTCCATTCTTTCACAGCACAACACAACAGTCTTGATTCTTGTAGCATTACAGTGAGCCTTAATGTTAGGGAATGTTAGTTCTCTAGCCCTGTTCTTGTCCTTCAACATTGTGTCGACTATTCTGTGTCTGTTGCCTGTTTGTATAAACTTTAGAATCAGTTTGCTGATATTGACAAGGTAACTTGTTAAGATTTTGATTTGGATTATGTGATTCTATAAATCAAGTTGGGAAGAACTGACATCTTGACAATGTTGAGTCTTCTTATCCATGAACATAAAATAGCCCTCCATTTTTTTATTTCTTTGATGATTTTGTTCATCAGAGTTATATAGAGTTCTTTATATAGATCTTGTACCTATTTTTTTAGATTTATACCTAAGTATTTAATTTTTGGGGTGTGCTAATGCACATAGCATTTTGTTTCACTTCAAATGTCACTTGTCTATAGCTGGTATATGGGAAAGTGATTTATGTTTGTATATTAACCTTATATCCTGCAACCTTATTATTACTTATTAGTGTCAGGAAATTTCTTTAAATGAATTCTTTTTTTAGATTTTCTAATAGAAAGTTTTATTTCTTCCTTCCAAATCTCTTATTATTTTATTTTGTTTTATTTTATTATTTTATTATTTTATTTTATGTTTTATGGATTAGTTAGAACTTCTGGTATGATGCTGAGAAGGAGTGGTGAGATGCGACATCCTTGCCTTGCTCATCTCAGTGGGAAAGCCATGAGTTTCTCACCATTCTTTGATGTTAGCTGTAGATATCCTTTATCAAGTTGAGTAAGTTTCCCCATTAGAAGTTTATTGAGAGCTTGTAATCATTAATGAGTGTTGAATTTTGTCAAATGTTTTTCTGCATCTATTGATATGATTACATGATTTCTCTTTTTTTAGTCTGTTGATGTGCTGGATTACGTTAATTGATTTTTTAATATTGACCCAGCCTTGCATACTCTGAGATAAATCCCACTTCATAATGGTGTATAATTTTTATATATTGTTAGGTTCAATTTGCTAATATTTTGTTGAGAATTTTAGCTTTTATGCTCATGAGACATTGGTCTATAGTTTTCTAAGTTTATGCCATAAACATATAATAAGAAGGGACTTGTATCCATTTTTTCAGTATCTCTCTTCCTGCTTCACTGCAAGAGATGGAACGTTCATCTGATTGGATGGAATCCCAGGATCACAGATTGGTCAACTACGAAGAGTCTGGAATAGCCTACAAAACTGTAAGTTTATAAATTTGTGTTTCTTTAAACCATTAAATTTTGATAAATTATTACAATAGAAAGAGAAAATTATTAAGACACCCCACTGGTGAATGTTTAGTTTGTTTGCCATCTTTCCATTATTATATATATTATTGAGGAAAGTATTTTTACAAGGCAAGGTAATTTTTTCTACTACATTTTGTATTTTATTAAGATATAATTTAGAGCTATAATAACTGAGTCAAAGTATATTGTCCCATAAATAGTAATACAGGACAGTCTCATTATATTCTAACAGAAACTAAGTAGTATACAGTATGGTTCTAAATTTGTGTTAGTTTTGTTGATGAAAATCATCTCTCATTTAATTTGCATTCATTTTTTAAAATTATACAGTCTTCATGTGCCAATTAATTATTAGTGTGTCTTCTTTCATCTATTCATATTTTTGTTCCTCTCGCTCTCTTTTTTCAACTGGGTATTTCTGAGTTTTAATCAAGAATATTTACCTGTTTTAAAATTGCTAGCTCTCTTAAATTATATTTTGAAGTACATACATATACCAACATATCTGTATTTTTTAAATCAAGAATATTATTTATTTACCAAATTTTCAGAGTACTTACTACCAGCTCTCATGACATGTTAATATTATATTGGATTTGAATAATGTGTTACATTGAGTGTATTGCCATTTACTATTTAGTTCACTTGTGCCTAAACTCAAAATAACACTTAGTTTGTGAATATAGAGTTTTAGTAGAAAATGATTCTAAGTTTCTATAGTTTTATTTTCTTATTCCCAATAAGGGTGTCTTGACCTTGATTCTCCTTGAAGGCAGAGCCTGAGGAAAGGATTACATGCCAATAATTTATTTGGGGAAGTGATCCTAGAAAGCTGAGGAATTAAGGACAGTGAATAGGGAAAATGGAGAGGTAATCAAAGTGCATTATCAAATTGGTCATCTGGTACCCAGTACCTCCAGGACCTTCTGAGGAGTGACCAGGTTGCACTTAAAGTGTCTCCAAAGGAGGAGAGAGAAAGCATTCTCCACTGACTTACCCCCCACTTGCTGAACACTTTCCTTGCTGCCCCCTGCCACACACGATCACTTCCAGGTGCACGTACACTAGTGCTGAGCCAACTCCCACGGGCACCTCAGGCCACAGCATCACATAAGTGACAAACACAGCATACCACTTAGGTGAGAGGACTAATTTCAAGCCGCAAAGAAAAATCACACATACACGTTCTTCTACAGATAAGGCAATCAACTCCAATTTGTCTACCTAGGATAGTTTCAGTTAAAGTTATGACTCTGGCGAGTAAACGAGATGATAAAAAGACAGACTTAAAAACTCACTTATATTTGGCAGATGACAAATTCTCTGTGGCTTGAGATTTTTATTCCTAAAGTCCTAACTCCTAGGGGTTGTGTGGAGGTGAAAAAGTAAAGTATTAGAACAGTACCTGTATGATATTTACTGAAAGAAAATTAGCTATTATTATTACTTTCTGAAGAAGTTTTCTTATTATTTTGATTTTTTTTGAGAAAAAAATGACACCATTACTATTAATGTAATTTTAAAAATTAAAATGCCATTTTATAAATGTATGATATTTTGGTAGAATAATACATTTTCTTTGGTTACATTGTATTATTTAAATTATCTATGATACCTTTAATATGGATACTAAAGCAACTGTACAAATAATAGTTGTTCAATAAATACTTATTGAAATTCTCTTCAACTAAGAATCCCAGTGATAGAAAACATACTCTTTTGAGGTCCATAAAATGAAAGGGAAATTATTCACTTTTAAGTAAACATGGTGCAAGACATTTTATATGAATATAATTTGTGTAATTTGTATGCATGTTTATACGGATTGGAATAGAAAATTATGCAAACCAATTGAAAATGGTGGGGTTTTTGGTCATGTATTATTGTTATTACACCAATATCCTTTAACTTTGGAGGAAGAGCTCTATATTTCAAAAGAAAATATCCCATAGGTAAGGTTTAAGAAACTTACTTTTTCTTCTCGATTTTTAAAGATTATTTGAAGTTCAAAATAATCTGTCTTTAAAAAATGCTTTAAAATAGCGCTGGGTGTGATTCCGCATTGAACAGCATCATCTAGAAATACAAAATCCTGACATCCAAGATAAATGAACAACAAATGAAAAAGGCTACAGAAAGGGTCAAATCCATTTGATGTGTGGACAATTGTAAAGAATGTTGAGCTTTCTATTTTTTCTTTTGGAACTATACATAGAAATCAACTTTTGAAAAATTTTCTAAATGTTTCAATTAAAGAATACAAACTTTTTATTATACATCATTTACTTGATAACTGTAAAACACTTTAACACTATCATTTGTTGTAGAAAGTAACACAAGTACATTAAATCATTTTTGAAACTTTCCTTGGAAAGAAATAGTCAAAGAAGACATAATATAAAACATTTAAAAATATATAATAAGGTAAAACATCCAGTAAACAAATGGCAGTAATGGGAATATTTTGAGAAAATATTAACTTAAATTCATTTGGTATTTTAAAAATATATGTTTCCAAAATGATTTCCCCTTCCCACCACCACATACATGCACTCAAGGACTCTAACAGGAAATTACAAAGTAATGACATTAGTTTTTGTTTCATTGATTAAGTACTGTGGAAAAAAAGTTAAATGATTTGTACAATAGTAGAGAGCAAGTTATTGATGAAATGAATGCATAATCCCTATCTATCAACTCCTAGCTTTGATTTCTTTATAATGCCTGATGTTGTCACTCCAGAAAGAGAAAATGCATATGTGATTAGGTAATTATTTTACATGCCTTCAACAAAGAAGCAGTAACAAATAAAATTAACAAGACAGATCCACTGCCTAAATAAATTTATAAACTCTTGGGAGAAACTCAAAGCTACAAAAATTGCCATAATAAAACTCAGAACGTGATGTGACAAATACTACAATAAAGGCAAATGTTCTTGGCTGAACATTGATAAAAATGAGATAAATTCCACCTGGGGTGATTTGGGAAGTACTATCTGAAAAGATCTAATTTAATTTTATTTTCAATGCTATGGGTGAAGTATTTTCAAGTTCAGTTACCTGAGTGTTAAAATCAGAAGTTAAATTTAATTCTATTTAATACCAAGGCCCATACTCTTTATATTCCAATAAAAAATATGATATACTAAAGTCAATTGGAAATAGAGAATCTGTCTGCCTCCCTGTGTTTCCCCTTTCTCTCTCTCTCTCTTTTTCTGTTTCCTAAGGATAATGCACAATGACTGTTGATGGTCATATGCAGAATTTGAGCTGAAGGACCGAGCATTAGATGGCAGCTAAGAGGCTACTATGATCTCAGGGTCAAGTGACAGGATTATGCAAGACTGAAAAAGTGGCTTTTTAGATAAAGGGAATAAAGAAGGAATTAAAAATGTTTTGATTCTGGCTTTGGAGATGTAAAATCAATGGCACCATTAACAAGAGTGAAGAGTGTGATTTCAGCAAGGTTAGAGCCAATAAAGGGCCAAGGACAGGCTTAAGATAAGTGTGTTTAATCCCTCATCCCCCATTGCCCCTCCTCACACAACATAAAGATATGGTTTAAGGGTTCCTTGAAGCCCCATCCCCCCACCTCCCACTCTTCCCACTCATAGTATATAAGTATCTACAGTAAAAGTATATGCTTATTAGGTAAGAGTATTTGGAAGGTAAATTCCTAGACCCTCAGTACAAACATGTTGCTTCTGCTAACCCCACATTCCTCTTATAAATACATTCTGGAGGTAGTATTTTGCAAAGGCAACGTTACGTCCATTTTTTCATGTATTGAAGTTACACGTATGTTGTTCATTATAGTTCCATGATGTGTGAAGTTTTATGTGCTGTAAAGGGCCGGTGAGAATTAAGCCTAGCCAGGATCTGTTATAAGGTAGTAAGCTAGGAAAATTCCAGGACAAGCAGAATAGGGAAACTAAGACAGATAGTTCAACAGCAGTTTGCAGTCACCGAGTAAATCCTACCTTCCCTAAACCAAGGACACTTAAGAGTAAATGGTTTGCACTTCTCACCAACCTGAGGGTCAATAGCTTAAATCACACTACTCAGGGAGACAGATAATAGAAATCCAATTAGTGCCACTTGCCAACCACACCCAAGGACAGACAAATTAAAAGAATTAATCTCATTTTGGTATATCAGCATAAAGCTGATGAATATTCTATTGATTCTCCCCTAAGAACTCCCCTAAATGCCCAGCCTTTAAAACCCCTGAAAACGAAGGTCCCAGGGGGCTCTCCCACGCCTGTGCTATTCCTTTCCCCAATCCTTCCCCCACAGGCATGTATCCCTTAACCTCTAAGGGACCCCCATGAGACTTGCAACCAGGGGAGCAATGGGCAGCCGCAGCTCGTCCCAGGCTAACCCCATGACCTGTCTCCAAGGCCCTTTTCTCTGACTTCCCAGTGAGCCTAGCAGCCCAGCCCAGGCTCTCCCGTTGCTGCTTCTATGCCCTTCCTTGTTGGTGCAGTCAATAAATTCTTGCTTGCTTTTCTACACTTCGTCTCTTAATTGAGACGGTAACAGTTCTACTAATAGAGATCCTTTGAGTCTGGAGAGTATATAAAGATTTGGATTGGGGGTCTAGTTCTGTGTATGGGAATGCTGGGTGACAGCCCATTTTAGAATATAGTTTGAGAAACAACTTTTTTAAAAATGGCAATAAAAAGGATCTTTAAGAAAAAAAGGGTAACTGTCACACTAATTTTCCTTGGATTCATTAGGGCCAAGTTGTTTGAGATGACAAACTTAAATATCTGAAAGCTTCACAAAGATGATAGAGACCTGAAGTATACAGGGAAAAGTACACACTTACTTCCATATCCTAAGAAAACATGCGCCTGCAGTTATGGAGGCAAGTGCCACACCTGGTGCCTGCTTCCCTGGTGCTGTGCACACGGATGATTCACTCTCCTCTGTCTTCTCAAAAGCCACTCTCGGTTGTGTATTTATTTTTCTAGTGGACTGAAAACCATAGATAAGTTCCAAAAGCTTGCTTCTAAAAAGTATCTAGTGCAGTTCTTTGGGAAGTTAAAGTTTCTGATGTAAAATAGAACATGTCCAAGCTAGTTCTGCTGGGTTTTAAGCCTCTCCCATTCACCTATTGCTTTTATGATTATTTAAACAGAATTCAAATCTTTCACGTTTCTATCAAGTGTCTATCAAATCCTTAGCAGTGCTAATAGTGAAATAACCTCAACGACCAAAATGGCTGAGAACTTGAAAATAAGCAGGAAAAAAATGCCATAGAGTAAGTAAAGATAACACAAAGCTCATGCACTGAAATCCATGCATGTAACTCTTCTCCAATTCTCTATTTAATGTTATTTTAGACATGATTCTAAGTGTGTTCTAACAACTGCTAAGTATTTAGTAATCAGTGAGCCACACTAATCTAACTCAGTGCTCTCAGAATAAAATAGTAAACTATAGAATTTGTGTGAAAGTTTTGTATTTGGCAAGGAAATACATAGCCAATGTCATAACTTATTTAATGTCTCATCTCAGAGCACATTTAAAAGAGAACATGAGATGGTGATAAGAATGGTACAAGCAGGCACATTGTCAGCAGAAAGAACTGACGACTGACACCTTGCCAATGGAGAGAGAAATCTATAAAATCAGACAGCAAAACTGAAAAATAAAATTAAGGATAATGTAGATTTATTTAATATTTTATGTAACTGTAAAACTCCTGAAGTATAACTGTATTACAGTTCACTTCTAATGGTTTTGCATAGTGTTGACTCTAAATAATTGTGCACAAATAAATTGTATCAAATATGTTCTGCTTGAGAAAGCAGAATATATTGGAAACATGGATTCAAGAACAGAAATTCCTCAATTTTACCGCACTTTCTCCTGACTCCTTTACCCTGCATCCAAGTCCTCGTTTTACTTTTCCTCAACCTACTCTCCTCAGTGTGTTCAGGTTTTCTCCTAATCTCAGTTAATGGCAGTGACGGACATATTTCTGTCAAAATGTTTGGCTGCTTGAGAGAGGAAACTTAACTAACTAAAATTAACTGACTTAGAATATACCTCCCTTCTGGAAATGTCAGCTAAAGGCCATGTTGTGCAGGAGGAAGCAAAGGACATGTTAGACGAATTCATTATAAGAGATATTTTTCATTTCTCTCTAACCTTTGAAAGCCAAGTTCCAATGAAATTAATTAGCCTGATAGAGTTCTCATTTATATCATGTCTAATTTACACTAACAAAGTAAGCTGCATGGGTAACAAATTGCCTAAATATTTCAAGCAAATTGAAATAAACCTTAATTTAGTAACTATTCCAGGAGAAAATATTTGAGTTCCAATGATCAGCCTAATTAACCTAGTTGTGACATTTTCATTTACACAACATATGCTGATGCTAAAAACTGACCAAATTTTTAAAGGAAAGTAAATTTCAAGTTTGTGAAAATTTCAGGAAACATATTTTTGATCCAAATTATCAGGCTAATTATTCCATTACTGACTTCCTTTTATAAACAGGAAGTAAAAATGGACCAGTTCACGTTGGTTTGAAATTCAAACTTCAATAGCAAAATATATTATCTCCTCTCATTTTACTCAATGGCAGGTTTTTCAAGACAGAATTCTATTTAATACTAGATTTTTTTTCACCCCCCCTCTCCCCCTTAGAAGTTAGAGAAAACATGGGTGTGGGATGGAAGGAACAAGTTAAAAATTTGATTTTTTTGCGAGCTCCTCAAGATGTATGAAAACACAGGGTGGGTAATAACTATTACTAGCACCATGTCAGCAAATCAAACTCACCGAGTAAGCATTTGTTTCTATTGCAGTAAAGTGAGTACCAAACAACAGAAATGGGAATTATTGAAAACAACGTACAGAGTGCAAAATCCAACTCAAAGATTTTGGTCAACAACATACCTACCGACCAGGCTTTTCTACAATGGAAACAACATTTTAGAAAGAAATTCGTTCTTTGTAATGGATCTTTTTTTCAGTCTAAAACATTTAGTTATATAGCATCATCCTCTCTCTAGAATTTTGGGACAAAAATCACAAAGAATCTTTTGTACTTAGTTTGAAATCCTACCTTGCAGAACCTTTGGAACTCCAAGTCTTTCCTCTTTCCTGGCAAGGCCTTGGCTGGCAAACAGCATTTCTTCTTTTATTATTTTCTGTGCTATTGTGTTTATTATTCTCTTGTCTTCGATACCCGGTGTTCTTTTTTTCTCTCTCTTAAATGTGTTTTTATTGATTTCAGAAAGAGGAAGGGAGAGGGAAAGAGAGAGAGAAACATCAATAATGAGTCATTGATCAGCTGCCTCCTGCACGCCCCCTATTGGGGATCAAGCTCAAGCAGGTGTCCTGACCAGGAATTGAACCATGACCTCCAGGTTCGTAGGTCCACACTCAACCACTGAGCCATGCCGGCCAGGCCATACCTGGTATTCTTAATCATTAGTTACCATTGTTAGAGTAACTGATGCTACCTTTGCCACCCAAGCGACTACTTTTGATGAGTTTTTTTTGTCCCACAGTCAAAAGTGCTATATTCCACTTGGGGTTTGCAGGAGAGGATTCTCAAACATCTAGTATTAGGGTTGTTTTGCAATTAGGGTGGCCTGAAATTATTCCCTTTTCCTAAGACTCATTTTAGTAAGAACAAGAACACAACTTTCTCATGTATGTGTCAACTGTATGAAAGGCAACATCCCATTTTTTAAACAAAAGGGCCATTTCCTTGTAGACCAAGAATGAAGGTCCTGGAACAGAGCTCATACAACTTTCTCTAGTAAGAAACCTTTAATTCAAAGTTAGAGTGACATTTGCTCTATTGAATTATTTAATACTAGAACATGGAAGCTTGCTAGTCTTCCTTCAAATAGGTATAACATTCCAGCACTTTTTTAATCCCACAATAACAACGTGACTTTGCATTTTTATCAGAACCTTCATTCCTCCTTGGAATTTAAATTTTCAAATATTGTATATCATTTTACTTGTATTTTAATGCAAATTAATTTGTTCTGTTCAACCAATGACTAATGAAACAAAAGGCAAGATCATAGGTTGAGTGTTTTGTGTCTGTTAAGACTGAAATACAGTAGCACCCCCTTATTTGTGGGGGATACATTCTAAGACCTCCAGGGGATGCCTGAAGTCATGAATAGTATCAAACCCTATAAATGCACATGCTTTGGTTTTTTTCTATGCCTTTTCTCTTAAACAAAGGACTTACAGCTTCTCTTGCATATTCGAATTGCCAGCATCACTATTCTTTTGGGTGCCTTTATTAAGTAAAAATAAAGGTTACACAAATACAAACATGACAGTTGATCTAATAACCCAGAGGACCATTAAATGACTGACAGATAGGGAACATACACAGCATGGATAGGTTGGACCAGAAGATGAGTGACATCCTAGGTGGGACAGTAGGACAACTAGAGATTTCATCACACTACTCAGAATGGCATGCAACTTAAAACTTAGGAATGGTTTATTTCTGGAATTTTCATTTAATATTTTTGGACTACGTTTGACCATGGGTAACTGAAATCATGGAAAATAAAACTGGAAAGTGGGGGCTACTGCTGTCAGTTGTTTTTTTTCTCATGTTTTTATTGATTTCAGAGAGAGGAAAGGAGAGGAAAGAGAGATAAAAACATCAATGATGAGAAAGAGTCAATGATCAGATGCCTCCTGCATGGCCCCTACTGAGGATCGAGCCTGCAACCGGGGCATGTGCCCTGACAGGGAATGAACCATGACCTCCTGGTTCATGAGTCGGTTGATGCCCAACCACTGAGCCACATCAGCAGGACAAATTTTAATGAATTTTTAAAAATTGTCTAGGGAATCTTAATTGCTCTATTATTTTTTTTCTAATTAGGAAATGTTTTGGTGGTCAGGTTTATTTCTCAGTTTTCAGAGTGGCGTCCCAAGTTTAGAACAGGGTGGCAGTAGAGTGGAGATGGCCAACAGCCTTAGGATTAATCTACCCGATTTGGCCATGGCTGTCATGGTGAAAGATGGATTCTCTTGTACTTGGACTGTTAATATAAACGAGCTCTATTTCATTTTGAGATGTCTTGATTGAGAATTCTTGAGATGACTCAGGTCAATTTTCTGAGAGGTTACAACTAATTTAAAACTTACTAGTGGGTATAAATAGCTTCAACTGATCGTTTAAATATGACAAACGTTACTCTTGGGTTGAATTTCACTTGCTGCCCCAAAACCAATTATTTAGGGGTTTTTTTGAAGTCTTTCCAGAAACCTTACAAAGTCCCAACTAACCAAAGCATAAATTTCCCTCTTAGTACAGACATTTTAGAGATATGTTGAATTACAGTGTGTAGTACAGATCCCTTGAGCACCCCACTGGCAAATTCTTTGTGTCCTGAGACTTTCTTAATTATTCCTTTTCTTCGTTCCCTATCTTTTAATCAGACTTTCTCCCTATGATTTCCTTGGTTTTATTAATGGAACTGCATGAAAAATGTAATCAAAATCCTCCTTTGCAAGTTTAAACAAATTAAACCTGTTTTCTCTTCATATATAATTTGTCTTTTATATTGTTTTCTTTCTGTGGTGATCTTGTCAAAAAACAAACTCATATTACATTTTCAAAGATGTAAAATAGATCATGGACCTGAAAATTCACTCACTCATCCCTGTTTAACATTACTTTTCTGTCATTTAAAAAATATTGTAACATGTTTTTAAAAGATGATCTGTCATAATCATATAAATAATTTCTTATAATTTTATTGTAAGGTATATTAATTTTTTTAAACTTTTAAAAAAATATATCTTTATTGATTTCAGAGAGAGGAAGGGAGAGGGAGAGAGAGAGACAGAAACACCAATGATGAGAGAGTTGTCATTGATCGGCTGCCTCCTGCACGTCCCCGACTGGGAACTGAGCTCGCAACCCGCCATGTGCCCCAACCAGGAATCGAACTGGGATCCCCTGGATCCCAGGTCAACACTCAATTGCTGAGCCACTCCCAGTTGGGTGGTCTATTAATTTTTATTGGGTCTAATAATGAAGAAAATACACTGGACAAGAGAGACTTTATTCAAGACTATCACAATAGGGGAGAGAGATTGAATTCAACTTTCTTAAAACAAAAAATGGGAGAGATTTGAAGCACTGGGGTGAGCCAGTGGAGGGTGGTTGGTCAATGGGATTATGCCAACCTCATTTGCTAATTGGCACTTATAGAAGTTATGCTCCTACACTCCCACAGAGACTGGGAGTTAAGAGTCCTTTCTTTCTATTTTTTTATATTGATTTTTTTTAGAAGTATTAATTATATATAGCACTGTATAGTTTCAGTTGTACATCTAATAATCCCATTATATGTATGTATTGGAAAATGATCACAATAAGTCTAGTTAACATCTGTCAAAATACATGGCAACACCGTGGCCAGTGTTGGCTCAGTGGTTGAGCAGTCACGGTTCGATTCCTGTCAGACCACATGCCAGGGTTGCGGGCTCGATCCCCGGTGGGGTGTGCAGGAGGCAGTCGATTGTGATTCCCTCTCATCATTGACATTTCTATCTCTCCCTCTCCCATCCTCTCTCTGAAATAAATAAAAACATATTTAAAAAAATACATAGCAACAATTTTTTTTATATCTTTATCAACTTTTAAATGTAAAAGACAGTATTATTAACTATAGTCACCATTCTGTCACCACATTATATCCCCAATACTTATTTGTTTTATAACTGAAAGTTAGTACCTGTTGGCCCACCTTCACCCATTCTGTTCTCTGTAAACTTGGTTTTGTGTTTTCACTGTTTGTTTAGATTCCACATTTAAGTGAAATTATGTGGTACTTGTCCTTTTCTGTCTGGCATATTTCACTTAGCATAATGCCCTCATGTTGTTGCAAATGGCAAGATTTTATTCAATTTTATTATTTTTATGGCTAAATAATATTTTATTATGAATATATTTATATATATTCTCACACCTTCTTTATCCATTCATTCATCAGTGGATACGTAGGTTGTTCCACAGCTTGGATACTGTAAATAATGCTGCAATGAACATAGGGGTGCATATATCTCTTTGATTAGTGCTTTCATTTTCTATAGATAAATATTCAGAAGTGGAATTGCTGGATCTTATGGTAGTTAAGTCTTTAATTGTTTGAGGAACTTCCATACTGTCGTCCCTAGGGGCTGCGCCAATTTACATTCCCACCAACAGTGCGCAGGGGTTTTCTTCTCTCCACATGTTTGCCAACATTTTTCATATATTGTTTTTTTTTTTTTAAATAGCCATTCTAACAAGGAGTTGAGATCTCATTATGGTTTTAATTTGTATTTCCCTGATAATTAGTAATGTTGAGTATCTTTTCATGTACTGCCCTATCTTTCCTGATGATCACATTTCAAAGGGATGGCCCTCAGGTTCTTGTGAAAGACATACCTGGGCTATAAAATTAGAAAGGCTGAGAGAGAATTTACATGTCAAAGAGGCAGAGAAATCATTTATAATTGCAAATTTTCTAAAGTAAGTAATCTGAAAAAGAGAGAGATTAGAGGGTTATAAACAGGAAGAAGCCTATCTAAAGTTTAGTCAAGCTGCGGGGAATGTTGAGGCCATCCTGGTCACTTCTAATAATTATTAATGAAAAAATTATGAAATGTATTTACTTAGGAAAATATTACCTTAAATATCTGATATTTTCAAATTTCTATTTCAGTGTAAAACAAAACATCTGGTTGCATTTTTACAACAGTTTTTATTTTGCCAGAAAAATCTAATAAAGCTGAGTTCACATATAAGTATTAAAATTTTTAAAAATATTTCCATATATTCCAATGTATAAAAGTGAGATAAGTGGTTAATTATGATGTTTATGTAAGCTCCATAAATTAAAATTTTAGACAAATATAATGAATTAACTTATAACTTGTTTATAAATATCATGTTCTCAACTTTTGATTGGTTATCATAGCTTCTGATAAAAATCATAGGTTCTGTACTTATCCATCTACAGTGTCAAAACCTATTAAGTATCTGAGATTTTGTACTACTTGAAAGTTAGCAAGTTTGCTTAATATAGTTTCATTGATGTTTGCAGAAGATACAAAGTTCCAGGGCCAGGGACAAAGGACTTAGCACTCTTGGTACAGTGAACATCAGCTTCATGTTCTCAGTTGTCTTACCTCTCATGTCCCAATTGGAGTGATGTGGAATCAAGCTTGACTGGGAATCAAGTTAGATGTTTCAAATAAAATGGTTTGTATCAACGGCTAGAGGTATTTGAGTTTAGAAAATTCCCAGTCTTTTAAGTAAACTTCAGGCATACCTGCCCCAAGTTTGCTCCTAAGGGAGACGTTATATTTACTAACCTAATCCTGAAATAAATCTTCCCTCTGCCCTGGAAACAGACACTATCTTTATCAACCAAGGCTGTTTATGGTACAAATATCCTTGACAGGATATTCCAGAGCAAAAGCTGATATGACATGCAGAAACACCATGGAAAATACCACTCCCCCCCCCCCACACACACACACGAAAAACTGTTAATTTAAAAATCCAGATATTTTGTCATCATACCATATAATCCATCTAGTAATTAATATCATTTTATTAAGAAAATTTTGATATATATGTGTATAGACACTAATTTGAATCTATAGTTAGTATCTGCAACACCTTAATTAGGAATCTATGTTCTAGATGAAGCTATAAGAGTACTTCAAATATCATTATTAAAATCTACATCAGAGGATCATTAATTAGCATGAGAGGTCTTTATTCTAAGACTAAAATTATTCTGTTTTTCTTTGGTGATATGAATAGTGTTTCAGATATGTTATTGGCCAAAAAGAAATTTAAATTTTTCAGAGCAAGACTCTAGGTAAATAATTTTTCATTATTTGTTCTTACTACTTTATTGAGGAGGACTCTATAAACTCACTTTTAGAAGTTTGAATTGGTTGTCATCTTGATGTGCTCCCCTGGGAACAAATCTTTCATAGGAGGTTCTTGCCAGAGTATCTGTAGAAACAAAGTAGGGTCTTTACTGAGCCTAGAAGAATTTATCATAGCATTATTTTTTTTCCTATTAATGTATACACAATTGCCAGAGTATGGTCTAAGACTTACTTTCATTGTAACAGATCAAGGGACTACAAAGCTGTAGAAGAGACAGGCATATTAACCCTCTACCTCCCATCTGGAGCCTACTGACATTATCTAAAGAACTAGATACATTTGTATGGCTACAGGGGCCTAGATAGTAGGTTATCTGCAACATACTATATATAGTATGATACTAGAGCATGTATCATGCCATACTATAGTATATGTCATAATATACTATAGTATATATCATACTATACTATAGTACATATCATACTATATCATATAAACGATATTATTTCTATAGTATATGTCATACTATAGTATAGCATGATAGCCTACAATATGCTGGTAAATAGTTAATACCTGGTTTGGGAGAAAGAAAAGAATTTGGACTATTGACAATTTCTATGCCTTAAGTGCTGCTACCATGTCCAAGCTGTTCAAGTGACACCACTGATCAGGGAGTTGGGAGGATGTTTGTATAACTGGCTCTCAAGGAGAGTTGGCTCCAAAACACTAGTTTAATGTCTTAATGTTTCTTAGAAGCCAATTATAAAGAATAGAAATGTTAATTTTTAGAGAAGACTAATTCTTGTGGATTTTAAAGTGATCTATTAAAATTACACTACAATTTAATTAAAAATAGAAACAAAAACACATACAAAGTTGTAACTGTTTGGATTTTCGTAGTGAAATTTAACAAGCATTCTTAGTTTGTCCATGTTGTTTTCCTATTTCTTCCACATTAAAATAAAATTCATAAATACATATTTAATATTAACAGGGGGGAAAATAAGAAATTGGTACGTTGTAAAAGTGTATTGTTGTACATTGTAACCCAATATAACAAATATATCTGTTCCTGGCCTTGAGACAAGATCTTTTATTAGAACAAGTGAAGACTCTGAAACTTTAATACTCTAAGCTACTTTAGGGAAATGCATTAACCTCCCCTTGTCACTCTGGAATCTTTGTGCGTCTGCCCCGGGCCACAGTACAAAGTGGTTGATAGCTACCGTCTGAGATATAGACTGACACTTTCTGCGGCTGCAGTCAGGAGTGAGTTATTTCAATCTGGGCTAGTGCCCCTGGAAAATTTACCTTCACAGGGCAGAAATTCCATTTCGGCCTGTCACGATGCATGATACTCCGCCTGCTTCTGCCCGGGCCAGAGCATCAATGCAGCGCAGTCCCTCAGACGCCTCACCTCGCAAAAACAGTCACTAAAGCTAAATACCAAAAGAAAAAGATAAAAAACTTAAAAATTGATATTTTCCTCATGGGAATACTACAATGACTTGAGGTTTGCAAGAACAAATGCACTCATCTCAGGAAAGATGCTCTTTTCTTCATTTTCTTTACAATTACTTCTACAGTTACGCTTCCCCAGTGCTTGGAAATGCTAGGGTTTGAGATGATGCCATTCCTATAGCTCCCAACTTTTCAAAAAAGATACACTAGCACAGCAAGAATTCAACCCGTAACCATGTGAGATAAAGTGAAAATAATCTAGTGACTTGGAAAATTATTTAAGGCTACTGTGTGAATCGTTCACTTCAGAGAACCTTCTGTGTCCTTAAGGGACCTTGACCTAGGCTTTCCTTTCACTTTATAAAGGATTATTCACAGGGTCCTCTAGCCCTAGGGCATGTGAATGGATTTCAATGAATGCGTGAATATTTTAATTATATGCAAAGTTTTGTAAATATGGGTACTTTTACATTTATATGCTAAAGATAGTTCCTTGCATTCACCATTTATTAAAGGGAGATGTGATTTTCAGAAGTTAGGAGCCAATACTGTTGTTGGTATAGTGCAGTAATAGAATTAACAGAATAAATGGACACACACATACACAGGCGTGTGCACACGCACACATATACGCAGAAATATGTGTACAAAATTAATGTCCGTCAACCACACCTGGTAGTGTCTTCCTGTTTGCCTGGGCCGATGGGCTCAGCGGAACCATACCACTGATTTGGACAGAAAAGCCTGGGTACTGCTATTAGGAAAACCAAAGTAAAGCTGCATGAATATGACCAACAGAAAAGCAGGACCCTGTTTCCATCAGCACATTATCCTAGGTAAGCTTCTCAGCTTCTGACACCAAAATAAGAAAATATGGGGCAAAGAGAGCACGATCATAGCCTGAAGGAGGAAAAAAGGAAATTTAAGAAGAGAGTGTGTGAGATCAAGGATAAGGCAAAGCATCCAAGCGTGGACCAGGTACAAATGAGAGGAAAATGGTTCATAGAAAAGAGAATTTATTTAAAATGTTTGCCTCAGTTGGCTTATTAAAAATTCATTTAAAATTTGTATTGATGACTTATTAATTCTGACATTCTATCTCCCAGTTCTTGATGTGACAAAATCAATCTTTTTTTCCCCCTTTTCTTTGGTTATTTTCTTGACATAAAATAAATACTTCCTTTTCTCTCTTTCAGTGAGTATGGATGCCTGTTCCACGGATGGAGGAAGTGGCAGGACATAAAACAGAACAAAGCTGTGCAAATCCAGGGCAGTTTCCTTATGTAACTTGAAAGGTTAGGAACTTCTACACTGTACACACACAGAAAATAAACAATGCATCCCAAACTCCAAAAACCGCCTTTCTTGGTTAGCCATGTTACTACACCTGTTCCTGCTCCCGTCCACTCTGTGTTTGTCCAGTCTTGTTTTAAATAAATAATAAAAGTCAAAATTAATAATCACTAACCATATGTTTAACATTTGAAAATGTTACCGTAATGAAAACATGGGGTAATGCATGGCTTAATGTCTTTCCCATAAACTATTTTGTAAAGTTGCGGCTTGTTTGGTATCTGTTACTTCTTGAATTAGGAATCATTTGTCAATCCTGTTACCTATGTTTTTGTATGTCCAAAAAGAGCATTTTCACCCTTAGGGCAGTGTGATCATTTAGTCTACGATAGCTTTGATTCAGTCAAAGGTGGGCTCGAGTTCTGATTTTATTAATTCAGTTGCAGAAATAAGAGAGAGCCGGAGAGGCTGCAGGTTCAGAAGAATGTAATTTAGCTGCTTGTGCTTCACTAAGTCTCTCCCAGACACACCAAATAATCCAAGAACCTGAGGAAACACTATGCGCTTTGCATGCAGTTTCAAAATAGTTCACCAGACCCACCCTCTTGATGTTTGTTTCTTGAGCATTTTTAGCTCTTTGGAGCTTTAATAGAAATGGAGAATCCCAGACTCCACTCCAGACAGGCAAATCAGGTTTGTTTTGTAGCTAGGTCCCTGGGGAGGAGACTCACCCTCTCACACCCACCAGAATGCAGCTCCTAAGGTAAGTCCTTCTTCCAGCCCTTACATAGCAGTAACTCAGCTTTCACCACTGTCTGAATTTTGAGCTACTGCAGTGGAATTGCATCCTGGAAAGGCCTTCATTCTCCTGTGTAGTCTCTATTTAATAACTTTCACTTTTATACATTTCAATTTCTGTGTGTGAACACTGAGATAAATAGCTAGAGTCTTTAAGCAAGGGAGACTACAACTAACAGCAACAATGGGAACTTGTTCGGTTATAGCTACAGCAATATATAGGTCTTTACAAAAGCAGCAGTTACGTTCTGCAGCTGGTGATAAATGTGAAACTATAAATTCTGGAAATAGTGGTAGTAAATAGATAGAAGCAAGAGTGGTTCACAGATAAGGGTATGAAGTATACTCTCTTTATATTTTGCCAAAAATGAACTTCATATATTTTGTGGACTACAGAGGTGTTTTAAAGGAAACAAATTCGTAACCAATTGCCTCCTAGAATTGTATATTTATAAATTGTAAATAAAATATTTTAATTAAAACACATATCATTTTTAGCTTACATATTTCCTTTTTTGCATTATTTTATAAAATATCTCAGATAAGAAAGAATGTAACGGCTTTCTTTTCATTTAAAATTTCCAACATAATGTATTATCCTCTCTCAAATCTGTAGTGACCATTATTTTCAAACACCCTTATGGGTATGGTTATATTTTTCAAATACATTTATAATTTACTCAATCATTTTCTTTTTATTAAGTTTATTCTTGGACAAAAGTAGCTGAAAAAGGAAGATAAATGCTTACCATATTTGCTTACTTCCTACATAGAGCTATATATATTGACTTATACCTAAAGTAATACCTAAAATTAATGACATAGAGCCAAGAAAATAATTGGTTTCATCAAAGTAATTTTTGATGCTCTAATCAAGGTTTTAGTGCATCTAGTCAATCAGACTTTAAGTTCACAAAAAATATGAAAATACCAGTGTAAATTACCCTATCTTTATTACACTATAATTTACTTAATAAAGTAATGTATGATAAATTTCTTAATAAAATTTACTTTTACTTTTGACCAAATAAATTATGCTAATAGTACATTTTATTTTTATCTCTGTCACTTTACCGTCGTGTTTTTCTTCTTCTAAATTAATAATTGCATACCTTTCTTTTAATTTTAGGGTTTATGATACTCTGTTAAGCTAAACTGCTTATTTTTTTAAATGCCCTCCATCTTTATTATATTGATTTGATAACCACCGTCAGCCCTTCAACTTTCTAAAACATTTAAAAAGTGGGACAGGCAGAGCCAATTAAAGAAAAGGTGTTGATGTCATTTTACTAAAGATAACTTTTAAAGGGAGAAAATGTATTTGTGAAAGAAATTGAGGAGTTAAACAATATTTTGGAAAAATAATGAGGCCTCCAACATGTTTATTATTTTCCTTACCTTCAAAAATATTAAAATATAGGACATTGATAGAGAAAGAAATATGGGCCAGAAAGGCTGAAGGAAGGACCAAAGAGAGGAGAGAGGGGCGAGGGGCAAGGAGACGCACGAGAAGGGCAAACAGGGATGTGGGCCTGACCCCTTAGCACTTGCTAATGCTGTGACCTTGAATGAGTTTCCTTACTCTTCTAAGCCTTGACTAAAAGTAAACCATTTTTGGACCCAAACTTTACCCTGCAACAAACATAGAGAAAATATTTGAAAGTAGGATACAATAAGAGAAAAAGAGCAACTAAGTATGACCTGTGCTCACTGGTAAGGAATACTTCCCACCAATCAATACAGCAAATTCAAGTTCTGATGGAGGTATTTCCATCAAGCCTCCCAGAAAACTCTTTCAACAGCACAGTTTCCTCTTATCGATTACTTCTTTTTTGGAGCTTGTTACATTTTGAGCAATGTCTTTCATATTAACTCTCCTTTTCAGAATGTAAATGTTTCTGTACTAATAGAGCAATGCAACCTTTCCCCTTTTGTGCATTGGCTCTAGCTTTTGTTCTGAGAGCCCTCATCCCAAACCACACTGAATTTTTAATTTAATTTTCTTACTAAAGTAAATGTATTAAACAACCTCATCCTCTTTAATTATTATTAAATATGAAAACTGGGTTTTGCTACAAAGTTGGCTAATTAACTGCCCATGTCAACAGCCACGTGCTACATATAATCAGTGTTATGGTACAAAATTCATCTTAGAGTCAGAGATTCAAATTCAAGTGTGGCTATGCCAGGTTGGTAGTTACAAAATAGCACAGCCTAGGAGATATAGTCAATAATATTGCCATAGCTATGAATGGTGACATTTGGGTATGAGAAACATCAGAGGGAACACCTTGTGAAGTTTATGATTGTCTAACCATTATGTTGTTACCTGAAACTAATACCAAATAATATAGAATGTAAACTGTAATTGAAAAAAATTGAAGAAAAAAAATAGAAACCAATATTTGAGTATTCGTCTGAAGATTAAATGAAAGAACACAAACAAAATGCCTAGAACAGTTTCTGATGTATCACTAGCACTTAACAGTTATTAAGAAATGGCAGGGCAAGCTTCTCTGATGAGAAAGGAATTCAGCCCAGCACTGCGGGTGCTGTACACATTTCAAACAACTTTTCTCTGTATAAATAAAGAGCAATATGTTATATACGAAGGTTGGTCTCTTGCCTCACACATTCTTTTATAACCATATATATATATCTCTATATAATTATTATATTAGGTTTGTGGTCAGCACAAAGAGGCATTTTGCAGGAAATATTGGGCTTTTACACTTTCCACTGAAGAAAATAAAAATACATTAAGTAGCACGACTATCCTTTAAATTTCAGAGGTTAGAAAATTGAGGTTGGTAAACATTTAAATTGCAGTTCTCCCACCTGGAAGCCAATTTGTTATAGCTTTCCTCATGTGAGCTTAAAACAGAATATTCAAATCTAGAGTGCTCATCACTTCTTACATTAAATCTACTGGCTAAGCAACTCTTATACATGCACTGAGTTATCAATCATAAGGCTTTTAAGATAGGTACATGCACATTTAATGTGTTCTCAAAGCAAAATGTATTAGTCATTTAAAGAAGATTATTATAAATAGAAACTCACAGCTAATGAAAAGATGTTAAGTTATACAAAAAAGTTTTGATATAAATTTAGTCAAATATTAACACAACATCCCTGCGTTACCTAGAAGTCTGTTGGGAACATTACTAATTTAAAAGTTCCTATTTGCTTGATGAAAATCTTATTAAATATTTCATTTCTGCCATGTTTAATGTAAGTCACACACTTTTCTAGGATTGGCATATTGTAGTACCATATTGTCTCTAATTCTAGCCCTTACAATCACAAAGAAAACAGTGAATTCAGGCCAAAAGCAACCTTTCAAAAATAATTTTTAAAACTCCAAAGCAACACAAATTACCCTTTAGGTGTGTTTACCATAATGAGGAAACTATTTCCTAACTTTTAAAGTGGTGTCCTTGACATAATGAGATATAGTTTGATTTAAAACTAGTGATTTTAAGTGTCTCCTCTGTTAAGAGACAACAGATAGGAGGGCTTATACTATCAGACTTCCATTATGATGGCTTCATAAGAATACTTTTTTTTTAAATGTTTTTATTGATTTCAGGGAGAGGGAGAGAGAGAAACATCAATGATGAGAGTCACTGATCATGTGCCTCCTGCATGCTCCTTACTGGGGGTAGAGCCAGCAACCCAGGAATGTGCCCTGGCTGGGAATGGAACCATGATCTAGTTCATGGATCAACACTCAACCACTGAGCCGTGCCAGCTGGGCCATAAGAATAGTTTTAACGCATCCCCTCAGATTCAATGGTAGATAAAATATAAGTAGAAACCAGAAAGAAAGAACAGAACAGAAATAAGATGAAACTACAAAGTTATAAGTGGGATTGAACTATGGAATTACAGAGTTCTTGGTCAAAAAAAGACGACAATAATAACTGATGGTTTGGTTCCTTCAAGGTAAAAAGATTTCAAAGGCTTTTCAATAACTTCCTGATCCACTGCTTAAAGCTCAGACGGATCTCCTTACTTGTGCAAGGACAATGATAAACAAAAAAGAAAGAAAACAGACAAAATACAGTTTCTAACCATCACCATCAATGTGGACCCAGAAAAGCAGGAAGGCACAGAAAAAGCCATTCAATCCGAAACTATACCAAGCTATCCAAGGCTGCAGTACCTGGATCTGAGATAGCCTTGATTTCGTCTCAGCACAAGAACCTCAAAACTCAGCTTTAAAACTTGTTTGTGACTGGATGTTCTGGAGAGGAGATAGAGGGAACCATAAAAATATTAGAAAGGGAGAAATAAAAGCAGACAAAGAAAAGTGAATAGGAAAAACAACCCTCTAAACACGTCTTTACTGAAATTTGAGATGTATAAAAAACAATTTGTTTATAAAGTTAACAAAATCAACAATCAGAAAATGAATAAACTCCAAAAAAAAATAATTTTATAGAGATATATAATAAAGACTTCAATGGGTATATGTCCAAATTGCTCAATGAGACACATTTAAGGTGAGCTTTTATATAATAGAAAATTACACAAATACACAGAAGACAAACCAAAATTAAGGAAAGTAAGATGTATAAGAAATTAATTAGAAATCTTGGGAGGAAATATAACAACTCAAAACATACAACTAATGATATTAACTCTGTACTGGACAAAGAAAGAAGTGACTGGGAAAAATATAGGAATTAATCTAGAATGTACTTATGAATTTATCCAAAATTCAGCACATATAGATAAAAATAAAAAGTTAATAAAAGGTGAATGAATATTTTACAGCTATACTATTCAGTATAGCAGTCAGCAGACACATATGATTATTTACATGTAAATTTATTAAAATTAAATAAAATTTCAGTTCCTTAGTCATAGTAGGACTTTTTAATACTCAGTCGCTCTTGTCTACCATACTGGAAAATGCATATGTAGAACATTTCCATCCTCACTAAAAGTTGTTTTGGAGAACACTACTACATAAATAGAAGATAAAATGGGAGTTCCAAATATCCATAAATGGAAAGATGGGTGGAGAAGTGATATTTGAGCAAGTGATGTCTCAGCCTTTTGCCATTCTGAGATTGAAAATAAACCTAAATTTCCAAGAAGCAAAAGTAAACATGAATCTTAACTCAAACTAGCTAATGAATATTATGATTAAGGAGAAAAATCTTCAAAGCTGTCCGAGGTAATGACAGAGCACTCTATGGAACAGCAAATGGGAGGGCAGCTGATCTGTCATCAATAACAACTGATGTCAGAAAACTAAGTAGCAATGTTGTCAGGACGCAAAACTAGTAGTCAAGGGTGAGGGCAAGATAGGCATTTCCTAACAGACACAAAGTATGAGAATTTTTACCCTCAGACCGACTCTACCAGTAATTTGCGCTTATTAAGTGATGGACGCACTTTCGCAAATAATAAGAAAAAATAATAACAGTTAAGATTATAAAGCATGTAATATATGTCAGCCTATCGACCTTTGTTATTCCTTAAGAAGAAAACACACATACAATGTGAGGCAGGTGTAGTACAATGTTTTATAGATAAAGATGAAGACATTCAGGCACAAAGAATCATGCAGCTAATAATACATTGTGAGGCTACAATTCAAACAGACAGCTTCGCTCCACAGATAATTCTCTTTTCAACTATGTTATTTTACTAGAAACCCAGCGGTGGAGGCTTAAAGGAAAAATGAAGAAAATTCGAAACTAAGCTTTTTAGAAAGAAAAAAACCTAGAGTTAAAAAAAATAAGAATACTAAAATAATAATACTAAGAAGTGTACTCCATACTATTTGAAACCTTAGATGAAGAGGTGACATCATGCTGCATAAAATTATAAATGACTAAATTGACTCAAGGAAAAAAATAAAAAATTTGAAATGACCTCCATCAGGATTCTGAAAGGACCAGGGAACAGAATTGACTAAAGTCCCCTTACAGAGACGTCACAGAGGTAAAGTAACCAACCCCAATGAAAAAGTCCACAGCAAGTGGCAACAGATGGAACCTCTAATATACTTAAAATACATTGTTCATCTTTGAGTCCAAACATAACTGTAATTGTACCTGGGATATAGACCTTCATTGCCTATGGCAACTCTGTTCATAAAAATTTTTCTAGGTTTTCACTAATTCCTTTTTCTTAGGGTATGATTTGTCATTAATTATTTTGAAAGCTATAATAGGAGAAAAATCAACCTTGTTAAATTGCTCTTAAAATTTAAAGTATTAAATTCAATCTTCCTTCAAGTTTATTATTTTGTACCATTGAAAAGCATTTTGTAATAATTCGATGGCTTATAATTCTCTACAAAGACGGCTTGATAAAACTATACATTCCATTCTAGCTAATTCTGGGCCCATAGTAGAGATAAATCTATTTTTTCCCAAAGTCTGTGAAGTTCCTTTCCTAGCCTTTTCAAGGGCAATTTTAGGTGTGCCAAAAAGCACCGAGCCACAGCACATCCTTGATGGATTTCACAAGTCCATCCTTCCAAAACAAGTGTAATTCAGATTCAATTTCTTGACATGAAGCAACATTACAACATGCTTTGAGTAATTTTTACGTGTTATGTCAATTAGAGAGCTTAGGGTCACTGATTATAGAGCTAGATGTTACTAATTACAAAACCTTCCAATGGTAATTAAAAATCTATTATAATTAATGACAAAATATTAAAAGGAGTCAGTTATCTCAGCAATTGGAGCATTTTACATAAATTAGTACACCATAGTTCCCATTTCCAGTCTGAACGGATTAAAAATCACCTTGCGGAAAGGTTCTGTGGCTGAATTTAATGAAAAGTGGAAGGGAGAAATGAAGCAAGGGTCTGATAATTTAGTGTCCTCCTTCTTTAACTCTCCTTGAAATATTCAGATATTTAGGACACTTTTCAATATATATGGAAATTCTAACACTATTTTCAATATATAAGTGCAAATTTTAATTTGTTAATTTTAGTCATTTAAATTAACGTATCTTTTTGCTAAATCATGAAGCCCAAGCTTTCGCTTACCTTTTACTTATCTGTACTTTCTGTCAGTCAGTCCTCAGGGACACACAAGTTCTGTGTTATGTGGGTAAAGTCCTTTAAAACTTTGTAATTAAGAGGATCAATAAAGATTATGTAGCAATAATAGAACTAATGCACATACCCAATGATACTGGCAGAGAGACAACATTCACTCTGTCAAAGAAAAATTGCAACAAGTTGTTTTCAAGACATTTGGAGTAGGGAAGAGAGATTGAATTGAACTTCCTTGAAACAAAAAGAGCTGTGAGCTTGTGGAAAGTACTGGAAGACTTTCAGAGAGAGGTAGGGGCCTTATCTTTCTTGATGATTATTTTTCAAAGGGGTGGAACCCAGATGTTTGAAAAAGACCTTCCTAGGTTGCAAAGCTAGCAAGAGCCTGGGAGAAGATTTACATCTCAAAGGAGCAGAGAAGCAATTTTTAATTGCAAGTGTTCTGAAGTAAAAGATTTAAGGAAAGGGATGCCAGGGACCTAGAGTCAGGAAGAAGCCCGTCTAAAGTTCATTCAAACTGAACGTTAAGGCCATCATGGTCAACTCTGAGTATGAGTAACGTTAAGGCCATCATGGTCAACTCTGAGTATGAGTAACATTCTCTAACTTAAAATAATATTTGAGTTTCTTTCTAACAACAGAGACAGTAAATTTCTTATCTGGATGTGAATCAGCAATCTTCCAGCTAATTTACAAGCTTTACATAGTAAACTTGAACTTTTTGACAGTCACGGTTTCTTTTCTTTTAGGAAAATAAATTTATTTAACTAATAAATTGCTATTTTAAAATGAGTAATTCAACCAAAATTAACCAGAAAATGCATGAATACCCTGCCAAAGAATATTTTTCCCGTTTCTCGTTTTTCCCCAAGATCAGCACATATGATAAATAAAAACAACATTAGCATTTCTGGTTTTTTTAAATATTACCATTTTCAGAAATAATATAAAATAGTAAATAGATTGTAACTTCCATAATTGTTTTCCTATCAATAGTAGTAAAGCACAGAAAATCATCTAATTTTGAGACCAAAAAAAAAAATGTTCAGTGGAAAATCTGTGCAGGAATATTGCTGCTATAAAATTATTGAAGTTGTTTTTGTTGTTGCTGTTAATTCCCACCAGAGGATATTTTTTCTGTTTCTTTTTAGAGAGAGTGGAAGGGGGGGGAAGAGAGAGAGAAACACTGATGTGAGAGACACACATTGATTGTCTCCCACAGACACCCTGACCAGGGCTGGGGATGAACCTGCAACCCAGGTACGTGCCCTTGACCGGAAATCAAACCCGAGACCCTTTGGTGGGCAGGCTGCTGGCTCTCTCACCACTGAACACACTGGCCAGGGCTGAGGATGGCTTTTGATATATTTAATATTCTGTAATTTCTCAATTCAAAGTGTTTCATTCTTTGTGGTGAAAATATGAGTAACCCTGTCTATTATATCAATAATATGTATAGTAGAGTTCTTGAATTAGGTTCCTTAAGTCTTTAATATTTTGGGATATCATCATGAAGAAAATGTTCAAAATAAACATAAGATAGAGGAAGCACTGTGAACCTTTCCCGGGTGGACAGTCACAAAGATAATATACAGCATATTCAAGTCACAGCCCAGATCATTTTTGTCTTCTCTTATATCAGGCCTGTTCCCATTCTTTCACATAGCTTTTTCCATTGACATAAAATGTGCTACTTAAATACAGCACCAGGAAATTATTTTTGAAATGAAACAACATGATCTTCACTCAAGCACAGCAAGAAAATGTGATTGATATACTGTAACTCTCCTCTCCTGAAGGAAGGTCAGATGGAGAAATAACTATGACGTTCGTATAAAAGGGTAACAACAACAAAAACTACAGCAAAAGAAATAAAAAAGTTAGCAACATTTCATTGGAAGTTTCATCCCCAAATTAGGAGCTTGCCAGAACAAATTGATAGCCATGTTTAAATTTATTTTTTTTTAATTTTTAAAAAAATTATGGTATAACTAAGATGTTTAGATTCACATGAGAAAACAATTTCCAATAGTTTGAAAATTGAAAATCAAAAAGAAAGTGATAGATCATACATTATTGCCCATAAGGGAAAAGAATTATCTTGGCCATTACAATCTAGAAGTTTTATTTTAAGAAACTGTCCTTCAACTAAAGATTTTAAACTCACATTTTAGCCACTTTTGGTAACAGCCATGTTTATTGATTCTGCTATGATTAATTATTGTCCTTCATCATAAAACAATTATAATCAATAATTTAGAAAATTCCTCTTAAAGGAAAGATGTTAATATAAAAATATAAAGGAGATGACCAACATCAGGTTGAAATTTTTTAACATTTACTAATCATACAGGAGCATATCTTTCCCCATTGTATTATATAATTACAGGAGTTATAATTGTTCTTCAAATTGACTGTAATCATCAGTGTGATTGAAAAATTGAAAAATTCTACCTCACCTAAAATGTCTAAGATAGAGTAATAGTTCTTTCTCAAGCACACCGTTCTCAAGCACCTTTAGAGAAAAACAACAAAAGATTCACAAAATTATTTCCTCCAAGTAAATCTGCTGAATCTAGAGACCAGAAATATAGTTAAAAGAGTGATCCCTCAACTATGCTGAATATTGGACATGAGAAACTTTTAAAAACTTCTAATACATGATTTGCACTCGATGTCAATTAAATCAGAACATCTGGAGGTGGGTGTGAGGCACTGTTATTTTTTTAAGATCCTCAAGCACATTAAATATGAAGTAAAATATGAAGACCACTGAGTTAAAAGACATTTAGTTTGGCATAAGAAGAAATTACTGAACTTCTAAACATCAAATGACAGAATAGTTCATATTTAGATGTAGTGAGAAGAAACTTGGATTGCTGTCTTTCTAGTCATCAAATACCCTTTTATTCCATTTACTCCTATCCATGAAATACTCAAAAGCCCTGTCCAAGGGAGTCAATACAAAGTCACATGGAGTTAATGTATCTAAGTCCAACATCTTCGGGCAACATAGTACACAGAGAGGGGCAAAAGTAGGTTTATAGTTGTTCATACAGAAATAATACAGTAATTAATAAATAATACAAGAATAAACTCTGTGTTTCCCATACTCACAACTGTAAACCTCCTTTTGCCCCACCCTGTGTTGTTCCTTGTCTTTGGTCCTTACTTGGCCCTAGAAATTTCTTCCTTCTGTCTATAACTCCTTTAACTCTGTCCATGTCCCTCGTGTGGCAATTGATCTTGATGATTTTTGCACCCTGCTTCTTATAAAAGCAAGCTTGGAGTTCCAAAGGTTGTGCTACCATTGAAAAATCAAAGGCAATAAAATTTCCTAAAGTATTAGTAGACTCCTAATCTATTTAGTGCCCATGTAACTCAAAAGTAACTGTATTCAACATTCTCTTTAGATTTACTTATCTCTTTGTTTTCTCATGCCCAAGTTTGTCCCCCTCAACTTAGGGCAATGACCCGGCAGCTACCTAAAAGCAAGACAGTCACCTGCTTAATCTAAATCCATTCCAGAACTGACTTCCTTTGTTTAACTAAGAAATCTTATTAGGTCTTTGTAGCTCAAAACCTTTTTAAAATTTCTCTAAAAAATGTTTAGGCTCTAGACAAGTGAACTTTCCAACCTTAAAACATCAAAATTTCTGAATTGTTTTTCATTTCTTTTTATTTAATATTGCTAATTGTCCTACTCTTTCTTAAACTTATCTTTTGGGGTAATACATTGGGTAATAATCAATAACCACATCCAATAGATACCAGTAATGTTCTTTTTACCAACATCTTTTCTTAAAGGTTAGAGCTCAGTAGCCACATGATTTCCCCTCTACTGCTTTATCAAATGTTTGACACTGACCGATACGGTTATGCAGCTGTCCAGCCTGTTATATCCATCCCACCCACATCCAGCCTGCTAAACCAGCTATCACATTTGACATTTCAATTGCAAAAGCAATCTACTGCAAGGTACTAATATCTGTATTAGATGGGTTAAGTCAGACTAAGCGTAGAAACAAACCACCTCAGAATCTCAGAAAGTGTTTCTTTGTCGCCACATCTCCACCTAATGGGCATTGGTGGAAAGAGGGAATGAGGGGTCAGTCTTCTACCTCATGTGTTCAGTCAGCACCCAAGCCTCTCCCTCACTGTGGCTCTGGCATCATCGGAGGCTCAGCATTTTCCACTAGAGGTTTTGTTTCCAACTGGCAGACAAGAAAAAGGAAGAGAGAGAGAAGACTGGAAGAGCTGAACATCACTCCTGCCCACAGACATTTAGAACTCAGGCACATGTCTTTACCTAACTGCAAGGGGGTTGCAGAGTGATGTCTACTGGTATTTCCTGGAAGGAGAAATAGCCCAAATATTGCTACACTGTCTCTTTCTTTTTTTTCTTTTTTAAATATATCTTTATTGATTTCAGAGAGAGGAAAGGAGAGGGAGAGAGAGAGATAGAAACATCAATGATGAGAGAGTCATTGATTGAGCCCACAACCCAGGCATGTGCCCTGACCAGGAATCAAACCCCGATCGCCTGGATCCCAGGTCAACGCTCAGCCGCTGAGCCATTCCCAGCCAGGCACTACACTGTCTCTTCCAATGACCATCTACTTCAAATAATTATTTCACCTAAGGATAAAATATATAAACAAGCCTATTTTCTTTAATTTTCTTATTAAAACAACCATGCATATATCTTTACTGGCATTGGCCTAAACTTAGGTTGGCTAGATCAAATACAGGATGCCCAGTTAAATTTGAATTTCACATAAACAATAAATAATTTTTAGTAAAATATTCCCAAAATTGCATGAGCTAAACTTATATGAAAAACATAGTTATTACCTCTCTGAAATTCAAATGTGACTGGGCACCCTATATTTTTATTTGCTAGTTGGTCAATACTGGCAAGAACACTTCAGTTATTATCATTATTATAAGGTATACTCTGATATCAATATGAATTTAAAAAGTATAAATATCATATTTTCCCTCAACTACCTTTAAACAAACACTGCTTCAAGCCAAGGCATGAAGTCTCAACTACTATCTGCTATTTAAATCTAATTTATGTGTGCCTAGAAGCTTTATTTCTAATAGTCCTTAGTGGCATATGATTTCTGATATTTTAATTAAATTTCAATACAAACAACTTAGAATAATATTGTGCTACTTTGATTTCATTTAAATATATGAGTCCTGCTTTGTTAGGGGGAAAAGTTACAGAAACCAAAAATGATCAGGCTTAACATATATTAAAAAGTTCTGGCACCTTCACTGATCTTCAAACAAAGAGCTGCCCATAAAGTGGTGCTGTTGATATTGGATTGCTCCTGCATGCTCCCTCAGTGATTTTTATTTTTTAATAAGACTGTTCATTATAGTTAACTCCTCATGTTGGTGCCGTTAGATATTTATATGAAATAGCACATCATTATCTCAGTTGCATTCTGAACCATTGGGGGTGCTTTAAAGTGAGGATGCTTTTCCCCTTCTTCATTTTGCACACACTAGTGCCTATGTGCCTGTTCAGCTTTATTTCTGTTCAGGTTCTTTATCCTATTTCTCAACTTTATTGTGTTAAAGTGACTGATAAACAGTGTAGCTGACTGCTAGATAGGAGTAGCTTCAAAGATAGGACTTTCAAAAATATACTGTCTTGAGAAGCAGACAGTAGTTGATATCTCAATTTCTCTCTCTCTGTTTCTCTCCCCTCATCGCTATCTGTCTATAAAATTCTAGCAAAGTGCATTCGCTCACATCTCCATATTTCTTCAGATTCAATATTAGGGACCTAATCATGTAAACAATAATTTAGACAGTGTGTGACCATAAGAACTTAGGATATTAAAAGGAAGACATAGTATGCAGAGGCAAAAAACAAACACAACACAAGCTCAAAAAAGGTTAGTGAGTGATCAAACCAAAGGTGGATCTAGTCCACCTGAGTGAGTCTCCATGTTGCAATATGAACCTATGGAAAGCTTTAAATTACAGTTGACCCTTGAGCTACCTGGGGGTGAGGTTCACTAATTCCCCCCCACACAGTAGAAAAATCCATGTATAATTTTGACTCCCCCAAAATTTAGCTACTAATAGACTACTGTTGACAGGGAATCTTAATTAGGATATCAATTGTCGATTAACACATATTTTGTATATGTATTATATACTATATTCTTACAATAAAGTAAGCTAGAAAAAATAAAACATTATTTAAAAGATCATAAGAAGATGTGGGGAAAGTGAAAACACTTAGGCTTTCTCGCTACCTTCTCCCACCAAAGGCCCCAGTCATGTAAACATGATATAGCAGAGTCAAAACAGATGCTGTGTTAGCTGACTAATGTCTGGCCCATCCCTGGCTGAGAGCCACTACTTTTCTGGGTCCTATACAATTGGCCCGGGACTTTCTGGGGTACAGCTTGTCCCCAGGGGTATGTTTAGTCTACCATGTATGCCAGGCTAACTGCCACCAGGAAAAGTACAGGTTTATCTCTTGTGTACATTCCGCCTGCTGCAGCCAAATCAAGTCATCTCATTCTCCTTGGGCTCCCCAGTTTTCCTTCAGACTGTCCGAATCTATTGTGAACCTCCCTGGCCCTGGCCGTTGGCACTACAGAAAACATATTTACAGTACTTTATGTATTTAAAGAAATAACATGTGCAGTGTAAGAAGACTTGCATAGTTCAAACCTGTGTTGTTCGAGTCAACTGTATATAGCTGTTTAATTTGTCATTTCCAAGTAGTAAAGTATGTATGAGGTATACACTGAATTTCAGCAAAGTTAAAGTTATTTTATAACTGGTCCATTATCTGAATGTCTTACTCTTTATTTTCTGTCCCAACTGGTCAGGTTAGCACCCACATAGGATTACCGAAGTTTTTTTAACATACATGTTACCTTATTTTATATTCCTTCTTTATGTTTATTGTGAATGCCTAGAATTGTTTATTCAGTAAATAAACTTTTAATGAACATCTATTATATTTAAGCATTGAGTATTTAGGATTCACATGTAAAATATAGAGTTCATCTCTACCCCAAGAAGGTAACAAATAAATGTGTGTGTACACATGTATGTATATAGTCTTTCTTCTACTTTACCAGTAGATTGTCAGTGACAATAATTTTATGATGCTGATTTTATAGACCAATGAAATTTACCCCATCCCCAAATTTAGCTACTAATATGGGATTACTAACTTTTAATTTTACTAAATATACAACCAGAAAAACAATATTACTTTATCAGATAAATCTCATATTACCATAAAGAGCAGTTTGAATACGAAAATGAAGGAGATATCAGAGTTTCCAATAAAGCCTCTTAAAAGCAATAAATTCTGCTAAAAAAAGTTACCCTATCACTCTCATGTGTTTCATTTCACAGTGGACAGTGAAAACTTTGTCATGGCAGGCTTTAGCAACCCACTCTTTTTCAAAAGCTAGTAAAGAATAAATAGTTTGATCTTTTATCACTAGAAGTGTGTTTGGAATTAAGTTAAAAATTCAGCAACTTTTTCAAAGGGAAACTAAACCTTAAGACAAATCTGTACTCTTAATTCTTCAAGGATAGTTGACTTACATGCAGATAAAGACTGGTTTCTGGGAAAAGAAACAAAAGTAAAGAGAATTATGCCAAAGGATGGGATGTGGATGGGCCACTGGAGATTGTTGTACAGGTCAGGTGAGAAAAGACACAGAATGGACCACTCACATCTTGGAGCAGAACATTCATGAAAAGTAGGAAAGAGTCAAAGACAATAACTTGTGCACCTTTTGTAGTCTATCCTCTAACTCTATTTTACTTCATTATGCTTACTACTGTCCACATTGTCATATCTTTATTTTACATAACAAATATTTATTGAGACACCATTAATGCTGGGTTCTGTTCTGGATACTGGGATAAAATTGGAGAAAAGCCAGAAATGTCTACCCTCTGGAAACTTTTATTCTTGTTTCTGTTTTTTGTTGTTGTTTTGACTAATTAATTATTTTTACCTTTTTTATTTCTAAAAAGTTTTAATTAAATTTATTGGGGTGACATCAGTTAATAAGATTATATAGGTTTCAACGTCACAATTCAGTGATATATTATCTGAATATTGCATTGTGTGCCCACCTCCCAAAGTTGAACTTTCTTCCGTCACCATATAATTTGACCCCCTTCACTCTTTACTACCCCACCCACCCCCTTCCCTCTGGTAACCTGTTGGCTGTGTCTATGAGATTTTTTTTTTGTTTTTGTCTTAACATAACACAGGAGATCTGTGGAAATAAGGGCTTGGTTTTGTCTCCATCTATTGTAGGTAACCACACTTGTAACCTAACCATTGCATCCGAGGTGCTCAAACAGCTTTTGTTGAGTGAGTAAATGAATCAAAGGAGCCCACACCTCCTGCAAGATAAGGTGGGCTTGGTCCAGGGCTAAGAAGCTTACTTCTTTGAGAGGTATTATTCCTTGTGTGATGTTAATCGAAGGTTAAAAAGACAAAGGCCAGTGCCTGTTGCAGTAGGAAAGGTGAGAAGAGGGGAACTTTTCCTAATGAATCGGTGTTAGAGCTCATCACCTGCATTCCTAGCACAAAAGAAACACATGCAAAAGTCACTGGTCATCCAGCAGAGCAGTATGAGTATCTAGTAGTTGGCCAAAACCTCAGGTACATTAAGAGTAGCTGGTCGTTGCTACTCCAGAAGACTGGGAGGCCATAAGGCTATAAAAAAATGATATAAAATACAATGGCAGCCTATTGATATATCAAAAATTCCAGCTGTTTGTCTCTACTCTCCTTTGTTTTAAAAGGAAGGATTTTTTGCATGGTGGAATCAGTTCTAGTAAAGGAGCAAGTTATAAAGAGTGCTTGGTGTCTGGTATCCTAGTTGTGCTCTTAGACTGATGTTCTCAGGAAAATATTGGTTACAAAATGAACATGTTTATTTTGTCTGCAGGACTGTGGAGCTAAATTGACACCCCCAACACCCATTCCACCTCAAATAGCATTTTCCAGAAAGGTCTGGGACTAAATTTTCCTACAGACTGAATCAGCTCTTTTGGAAATAATCAAGCTTCTTTATCTCGGCAACATGACAGTGATAAAGAGAAGGAGAATGATAAATCTATAAAAACCTGGTCTTTATGTGCAGGGAAAAAAGTGCGACAGAGAAAGAATCACTATCGTAAAATGAACAAAGATGAAAGGTAGCAAAATGATTTAAGTAAAAATTAATGGCAGCAACTTTAGAGGCAGTTTAAAAATTCAGTTAACGGTTGAACATTTGAGAAGTAACGGGATGGGACTGAAGCATACTGATGACCAACTGTATGTCTGACACCATGCTAGCCACTTCACGTGAATAAATAAACACATTTCAGTTATTGAGGTGAATATAATCACCTCTACAATGTAGTGATTTAAGGGAAAAAAGGTGCAAATCTTTGAAATAAGTTGCCTAAAACCACGTTGTTAATAAGCTGTATAAGCAGGATTTAAATCAGGTAGTCAAGTGACTCCTAAATCCACATCTTTCATATCACATTCTGGTATCACTATAAAATATGCTCTCACATCTTTGGGTAATAGTAATTTATCGATAGCCAATAAAAGGTTTTCAAAGCTATTGAAGTATTTTTTTATAATTTTTAAATGTTTTTATTGATTTCAGAGAGAAGAAGGGAAAGGGAGAGAGACATAGAAACATCAATGATGAGAGTCATTGATCAGCTGCCTCCTGCGTGCCCCCTACTGGGGATCGGGCCGCAACGTGAGCATGTGCCCTGACCGGGAATCGAACCATGACCTCCTGGTTGAAGTATTTTAAAATAAATATGACTCTCAATATTTTCTCTTTGCTCCTAATTTATTAGCAAGTATAAAATCACTTGAAAGCCATATATGTAAAATAAGGCAAGCCACTCCCCTAATATTAATTAAGGTCTTTATTCTAATTACTTTCAATAAGGATTAAGTAATCTTGTCTTTTCCAAGTCAGGAGAAAATAGATCAATAAGAGATTTTGAAGAGCTCCAATCTACTTGAAAACAATTGAAATATTCCCACAAAAAGGAGTGAAATATAGATGGAATAACTAAGATTAACACTCAGAGACAACTCTCTAGCAGGGAAGTTGTTAAAACATTGAAGGGGAGTTTCAGGATGGATGTAGAACCGGTATTGGAGGCCTTTTAACACACATCAATATGTGAGGGACGATTTTTTACTTTTTGCTTCACTGAATTATCTTTAACTTTGCCTTGTGCTTGTACTTATATCTAATTTACTATCGGAGACTTTTTATTCTGTGCTCTTAATATTCCTGTCTATTCTCATTGCTATTGCACTAGGTCTGATGCATTGATAAGCTTGCTAATTTTCCCTCTGGTCTCTCTGACTGGTCCAACTCCAACTTTTATTCCATTCTTTCCAGATAGCACTGATATTAAATGATTCCTCTGAATTCATTGATTTTTATCAAGTCACTTGACTGTGCTAAAATCAATGGCTATGGCCCCTTACTGCCTGCAACTATAGTTGTTCAAAGCACTGGGTGAAGATAAAAAAAATGATAAAGCTCAATAGTCAAGTGACGAGACTACTGGGAATTTTATGGTATAAGTTCTTAGAACCTTTAGAAGGACAAAAAAAAAAAAAAAGCAGCTTGGCTTAAGGAGACTTCACTCAAGAGTACCTACCACATCTCCAAGGATTAATGATGTTTCCTGGGAGAGTATGGAAAAAACTTGTTTCTAGATCTTATCATTTAGAATATAAAGTCTTGCCCTTCCAGTTATGTCTAACTTGACTCCTTTAATTTAGCTTTTTTATTCAATATCTTGTTGTCTAAATACATCAGTGTCCCACTTTCTTATCTTGTAAAATTTCATCTACCTGGAATGTTCCATCATTATCAGTTCCATCATTCTCACCCAATTTATTTTTCTTTATATAGTCTTTTCTAACTGGTTCAGTTACATCATTCCCTTTCCTAAACACTGCAAACACTACATACACAGAAATTTGTGATTATTTCACTATGTGTTTGCATCTGAGTTATCGGTTAATTACCATGAATTTAGCAACCATGCATAATATTTTGTACATTTCCTATGGGACTGTTTAGCATGTATATTAGACTTCCAATAATTGATAGAATTTAAGTGCAATATAAGAATTTCTATTTAGATTTAATCTTTCTAATTATTAGTAGTACCAGGTTAATGATAAAGTCATATTATTATATCATTCTAATATTTTTTAAAAAGTGTTAGTTATATCAACCAATGCCATAGAGAAGATATCTAAAAGTGTTTCAAGAAAAGTGTTTGTAATAAATTCTATCCAAGGTTTTATCCTTACAACTTTTAAAATAATATCTGAGATAATTTGCACATAGTATAGGCATAGATTATACAAAATTTGCCTACTGTGGGAGTGAATTTTTCCTACTCAAGGCAAGTGCGTATGTGATGGCAGTGTGATTTCCTAGTGTGATGGCAGTGAGAATAGATAGGAACATTAAAAGCACAGAATAAAAGATCTCTGATAGTAAGTTAAATACAGAAATACAAACAGAAGGCAAAGTTAAAGATAATTCATTAAAAAACCCATCAAAAATTGTCCCTCACATATTGATATATGCTAAGAGACCTCTAGAACAGGAGTTCTACATCCATCTTGAAACTCCACTTTAATTTTTTAAACTTTTTCCTATCTGCTTTCTGAAGAAAAGCAACTTCATAGACATAGTATGTTTATGCAAGTCCTGTGCAAAAAAGTATTTTATAAGGACAAAATATACACAATTACATGGAAGATTGATAAATATAATAAAAAAGCTTTAAAATCAAATATATAAATACATCTTATATACACATGTTCTAAAAATTTTTATTTTTATAAATGTTGGTCTACCAGTTGTCTTTGAAGTTTTACTTACAAACCACCATCCAAAACAAACTTTATTAATGAAACAGATCACCTAACACAATTTTTCTGTAAATGACATGCAGAATTAACATAGACCTAGAACAAAAATTTATTATCCTGACATGATTACAATACAGATATAATCTATTTATTTTCTTAATTGGACTAGACTGCAATTTATACTCTGAGGTATTTCTATCACTAACAGGACATCAAATTTATAGACTATCTGGAAAGCAGACACAGATGCTGTATGCTAGCATTCAACCGCATTGTCAAATTTAAAGAGTCATATGCTGACATGTCTGATTTGTTGATGTCTTGCCTCCATGGAAGTGAGTAGAAATGACATTTAAAACTCCAAAGTAACATCTGAATCTTTGTGTGTGTTTCTCTATTGTCATGCTCAATTTTGCTTAATCCTGAATATTTTTCAGGCATCCATTTTTCTTCTCAGTTTCGTCTAGACATAATTAGTTTTCCACATTCATTGTGGCACATAACTCACTGACCTATATCCAAGGCTGCATTTCAAATCCCCTGTAAATCAGTGATTACAGAATTTCTAAAGCATTTTGCCTATGTGGCATTTATATGTAAGGTATTCTGTTTCTTATTTAACCAGTGGAAGCACCTTGTCAAACACAACAGCCCCATTTCTGAGGATGTTTGCCCCTTCAAATAGCATCTTCACATCCCCTCCCAAGCTGTTCACACACAATAAAGCTCTATTTTCATAGTGCAGTTGTATCCTGTATGAAGCTTTTTTAAAACTATGGGCACAGCACAGCCATCAGTTTGGGAGCTAGAACTGTTTTTTTTGTTTTGTTTTGAATTTTGAAAGTACCTCACAGACAGTGATAACAGAGATGTAGGACATATATTTAGATTGAGGTTCAGAAGTCATGACAAACAAAGACAGGACTCTTCCACTTGACTTCTCAGAACCTCTGTTTTCTCATCTGTAAAGTAGAACTATCAGTATCTGCATTATGTGGCTAAGTTTGGTATTGAATGAGATAATGCAACTAAACCATTTATCACAATGCCTAGCACAAAGTCAATACTTAATAGATGGCAGTTGTCATAGTTATTCCTAATAATATGGTAAATGTGATCTAAATTATGTTTATAAGCTTTAAAAGATCAGGAACTATTTTGCTGCTTGTTTGAATAGAGAATTTCTTTTAAATAGACATTTAATGAATATGAATTTTGAGGGTGTTTTGGGTGTTGATTAAACAACAAATATTTTATTGAATCCTTGTGGTACTCCAGGCAGCATGCTAAGTGCTTAAGATAAAATTATAGGGTGGAACCCACCCTGATGAAAGTATAGCAGAAGAGACAGACATTAATGATAGCACAGTAGTATACAAATAGCTGTGATCTATATATATGTAAATGCTATACATTGCATATATATATATACATATATATATACAAGAGCTACTATATATTAAGTATTGACTGTGTATAAAAAGCTGTGCTAAGCATTTCAAATTTATTACTATATTTACATTAACATGGTCAAAACGAGCAAAGGAAATTCACCCATTAATTCTTCATTTAAGGTTGTCAAGCTTAAAAAATAGATAAATAGATATGGCAGGCTTTTTGCTTCAAATAACCCTGCAACAAGGCCATTTACTGCATGAATGCCACTTTAGCTTGACAATCACTAAAAATTATTGTCTGCACATGATATAAATATATTAGTAGTATATGCTATGACCTTATGTCTATGTCATGTGTATTACAAGCCCTATAGACCATGAGTTCAATACCACCCTTATTTACTACTACCCACTTAAACCAGGTAATTTTTCATTTTTTTTTTTCATGGATAGTTTTTGTGGGAAAGTGTTGTAAAAATAAATTCTAATAGCACCAACATGGTCTTAAACTATTACTACTGCTGATCTTTCAACCCACGTTGACTCTTACTCATGTAGCATCTGAAATACCCCTTCCTGAGTGCCCTGAGACAAAGATCTCACTTCCCAAAACAGTGGAAAGAAAATTCCTGAGAATGCAAAGATACTAGCCATATTGTAGCACATATTTTTAAAAATCAACTTTGTTAGAAATGTAGACAAGATTGGTTCCGAAAAACTGTATTCTTTGGGGAAAATATTAAAAGATAATAAAAAGTCAAATTAAACCTACAGTTACATATATAAATATTCCATGAACTTAACCTACATCTGACCTAAGCAGCAATTGCAAGATTTAAAACAATTTTTTTTCAGGAAATGGAGGCACATGGAAAAGTTAGTTAACATAAGACAGGCTTATCCATCAGCTTAAAAGACATGGTTTTTACCTTACTAGTATTATTTGAAAGGTACAGATAAAGGCTAATAAACACAATTGTAGATAGTTCATTCTTTTAATATAAGTACTATATCCTCTCTAGGTCTTCTTTTATATAATTCTGGGAGAGAGAGTAATGTTACTAACAGTTAATGAGACATTATTTTGGATAAAGGACCAGAGGTATAGAGTTTGTCAGACTAACAAGAGGAGGAGACAGAGCTGAGAGGAGAAAGGAGAGACAGAAGACTGGAAGCCTGTACATGGCTGTTCTTCGAGCTTGTTATGCTAAAATTTTGATACACACATACACACAGGTACATACACATGCACACACTTATACAAGTAAAATTCAGTGTGTTCAAAACCATTAGTGTCATTATTTTTTTATACTTATACTGTCCAAAATTTGGCCAGTGTAAGCCCTTTAAACCAATGTTGATATCATTTTGACATAGCTTCATTATTATTTAAGAACTTCATTTTCATATGAAAGAAAATATTTTAGGCTTACGCTGAACTTTCCAGAACTCAAAATCTGAATCAGCCATTTGCTAAGATGCACAGGTTCCTTTCAGTGGAGATTGCAACTGAGAAAAATAATTATATGCCTAATAGGTGTGTGCAGCACTACTAAGGTGTCACTGCTTCTCTTTCATTGGACAGCTAAGAGCTAGTTAACTACATAGATAGAGAGATGATAGATATAGATAGATGATGATAGATAGATAGATGATAGATATAGATAGATGATGATAGATAGATAGATTGATAGATGATGATAGATAGATAGATAGATAGATGATAGATAAATAGATAGATAGATAGATAGATGATAGATAGATAGATGATAGATAGATAGATGATAGATAGATAGATGATAGATGATAGATAGATGATAGATAGATGATAGATAGATGATAGATAGATGATAGATAGATAGATGATAGATAGATGATAGATGATGATAGATAGATAGATAGATGATAGATAGATAGATAGATAGATAGATAGATAGATAGATGATAGATAGATGATAGATAGATAGATGATAGATAGATGATAGATAGATAGACAGATGATGATGATAGATGATAGATAGATAGATAGATAGATGATAGATATAGATAGATGATAGATAGATGATAGAGATATGTAATGATTCCATGTTGATACTTCTAATTCCAAACAAACAACATAGTTCTTTCTCACCTTCCTCATTCCACATCTGTTCCTCCCTTCTCCCAAAGTAAAAACTCTGGTACTCTTCAGCATCAATACATTTATGTCTGTCCAACAATACATGTAAAATTTGACATCTATTTCATTACTAAAAACAACCAAAACCTTTAATAAATAAGAGTAAGATTTCACTGTATGTGTGTATGTGTTTATGACTATTAAGGTTGTACAGTTAGAAAATTGAATTTAAAATTACTTGATTTAATTTTTATCATTGAATAATTTTTTCAGATTGATGAACAATTTATTTGCTTCTGTTTGTATTGAAATAAGGTTTGCTTTTTCATGTATGTTGATTTACTTTATTTATTAAGGATATAATTCAAAAAAGGAAATTATATTAAAAGGTATACTCAGGAAAGCTTTGTTCATATTCCTATACCCTTCATCTAGTTCCCACTAATCCCTTACAAATCAGCATTTAATTAGATTCTGGTTCATATATATTTTTTTAGACAAATTAAGCAAACACACACCCATATTCTTCTTTTTCTTAATTTCTTACAAAAAAGATAAAATGCACTTTTTTTTTCCCCCCCTGCATCTTTACTTTCCAAAGGTTTTCTTTCACCTTCTGGTTCTTATATAAGAAAACTCCCGACAGTAATCTAAACCAAAATGAAAAATGATGTATTATAGAATTGTACACCTGTAACTTATATAATTTTATTAACCAATGTCACCTCAATAAATTGAATTTTAAAAAGAGAAAAAAATAAATAAATGAAAGAGAAAAATGAAAGTAAAATGTTAAATCCAAAGAAAATAGGCCCACACTCTCCTGTGATTTTCAATAAGAGTGAGCATTTGAAATATCTACCATGCTCTGTAAAAACTCAAGCAGGCCTTATAAGTAGATTATTAACACAGAGATGCAGCATTGACTTTCAAACTCATTTTATCTAAGGCTCAATCCATGTAATTCTCTAGATTGGAAAAACTGGATTTTGTTTTCAAAGTACCATCCATCCTTTCCAGATCACAGTAAAATCAGAATTCAGCTGAAAATTGGCAATATTTATTTTGCTAGTTTTTAACCTAATCTTATATGCACCTGTTGGTCTGTTACATATTTATGTTCTCAGGCATTCTAGAGATTTTAGTCCGCAATCTTGGAAGGAGAGAAAAGCATAATGAAAACAAACTCATTTGATTGCGTGAGCCCTCTTTTGTGACTAACTTAATGACTTCCATTCCCAGAAGTGCCTAATGAATTATGAAGGTATTTCTCTTGAGAGCAATAAACCACACATTTTACTAAGGGAGACCTTATGTTCTATCCACACCCTAGACATCAATTAAACCTCTGTGAGCCTGGCTGGAAGTGGCTGCCAGAATCAAGTAAGACAAGATATGAAGTAGTGATGTGAGGGAGATTTTACTTTTTAAAAGGCAATATCTATCATATTTTGTGTTTTATTGGCTGTAACAGTGCTGATGCTTGACTGACCCAGGCTTTCAGAACGCTCCTCTGCTCACCACCATTACACAGAAAACCAAGAGCCACAGTCTGTCCTCTGAACAACAAGGCCTTTGTTTGCCAAAGAAACACAGACCAACATTTCAGTGCTCTTGAACCTTTTCTTATTGGTGATTACATTTTCAATTTACGCCAGTGAGGTTATGGAGACTGACTCCAAATCCCTGGTAGAAAAAAAGAACCTATTAATTTTTCCTGAACTCAAAAGACAAGCCAATATTTCCTTTCCCATTTACAGGTTGAAAAAATGAGCCTCATGATGAGGCATTATCTTGAAAATCTCTGTGAATTAATAAAGCTAATCTAAGCATCAGATCTACTTCACTGAGAAGGAGGCGCTTCATGGGATATATACATTCAGAAACTACAGGAGGAAGGATAGTTCTGTTGGAGGAGCCAAAGAGGCAAAACCTTAAAATGATTTTTACTAGAAATGAATGGCTCAGAAGTTCCACATATAAATATACATACACAGCACAGAGAGACACACAAACATAGTAAAGAAAGACTTCCTAGTTGCCCGGCTATAGCCAGGGTTTATGGGGGAAAGATGCTTATGCTCTTTAGGAGACTCTCTTTGAGGGAAAAAAAATTACAAATGTAAAAATAGAAAATAAGATATGAATATAAGTATTTATTTTGTTTGAGTTCATAAATCCCAAGAAATTAAAGTTTAAATAAACAGGCAATATCACAAATATTACAACATTCAAAAATAATTTAGTTATTAATATTAATTGTCTAACACCTCTACACTTTTTAAAAAAGCTGCATATCCTTTGTCTCTTTATATGCAGTACATTTAAAATATTTTCTATAAAAAATAGAAAGTTAATTCAGTCAAGTATAGTTGATTGCTAAAAGTTATCGATAGCTTAGAAGTTTCTCTCATCTTCACAACTTTCTGTTGGTGATGCCACATCTGTAGTTGCTCTGCAGCTACTTGACTTGTTTAGGCAATGGTTCTTGCCCTGAGAAAGCCCTTGGAGACCTCCATACTTTTAATTTGATAGACTTGGTTTCCAATGACCCTCACAGAAGAGTCTGTTTATCTTGGTCATTCCATTCTAACCCATTGCCGTTCTAACCCCACTCTTGCCTCCACTGCGTTGACCTTCACGGGCCACTTCACAAGAGGTTTCTCTTGCTCATATCCCTCTCCATGGGATCAAAGGTGCTGAGTCTCAATTTTGTCCCTTGAGGACTCACAAGGAGAGATGATTGTTAAAGCCGGTGGATATGGGGGTGCTGGATGGCAGTCTCAGGAACACCACCAGGGTATAGACAGTGACACCTAGCAGTGTTTTGAATCTTTGGCAGAGAGCTGGGCTTTTGCTTCCAACCCTCCCCCACCACCTCACATCCCTGGAGGAAAGCACCCTAGTCTTGGAAGAAGCCTGTCTTAGTGAAAGACCCTGAAATTTAAGCTTCATTAACTTCACAGCAAATTCTCCTCTAGTAAAATTACTGGTAACAGTGTGAGGTCTCAAATGCTGTCAAGTATTAAAACATGGACTTTTTTTTTTAACCCATAGCATATTAAACATTGTAGTACTGGGACTCACACCTTTCACTATTTGCTGACTATTTCAATACAGCACAAAATATGTTCTTTATCTGAGACATTGTGACATAATGAACACTTGCTGGATAATTTCTTTTTGAGAATTACCTTTGTAGCTAGTGTAATTATCAATGAAATCAGCAATGTGAACTGGGAGTCAAAAATGATTTCCCAAGGAACTGGTAGGTTTCTGATCTGGGATTAAATTTTCTCATAGTAAAGGGAGAGAATAAAGCAGTTTATCAATAATAAAGTAGGAAATAAATGACAAGGCAAACTGTGAGTCAAGTTAGCAAGAAATATTTCCCTGAGAGAATAGCCTTCATTTCTACAAATATGTGGGATTAGAGGGAAGACAATCATTGATCAGGAATCATGAAATCATATTTTGTGACCTTACTGTCTTGGCCTATAAGGTCTTTCTCTAATTCCCTCTTTCATCCCTCTATGAGCGGAAGATAGGTTATTCAAAATAGAAGATTATTATCAGAAAAGTATGGTAGATGGTCCTCAACGAATGCCATGTCTTGGTCCCCATACCCTTGTACATCCACTTCCTTTCAGTGTAGGTTAGATCTGTGACTTGCTTCTAAGCAATAGACTATGGCAAAGATGGTAGAATATTATGTCTGTGAATGGATTATACAGAATTCTGACTTGCATCTCGCTAGCAAATTCTTTATTTTGCTGGCTTTTATGAAGTAAGCTGCCATGTTGGGAGCTGCTCTATGGAGAGGCACATATGGCAAAGAACTGAGGTCAGCTTTCAGCTGATATCCATCAAGGAAATAAAATCTTCCGTCTAGCGACCAGCAAAGAGCTAAACCCTGCCAACAACCATGTGACCCCCAAATAAATCCTTCCCCAACTGACATTGTACATGAGACCTCAGCTCTAAAAATAGAAAATTCTGTGAAATTAAATTCAGATAAATGACCCACTGAAATTGTGAGATAGTAAGTAAATATGTTTTTTTTAAGCTGCCAAGGTCATGGTAGTAATACAATATATAACTATTACAAAACATTAGAGATCTTCATAATACAATCACATTAAGTAAAATGAAATGTTAACATTGGGTCTAGGTTACTATTTAACTTTCCAAATCATTATTTTACAAACTTTATTTAACAAACTTTCTTCTCTGAAGTTTTTGCTTTTCAATTATTCTACTCTCTTTGTATCTGTCATTGTACATTTCTATATCAGCACTGCTCATCTTCTCTAGATCTAGGCATGTTATTCTCCACTATTCTCTTTGTCATATCATTGTCCATCGTTCTGAAAATGACTCATGTTCCACATGGATGTTCTAACTTCATTTCCTTCATCTGCAAAGATCATTTCTACACTCCACTCTAACAACCTTCTACAGGGCCACCTACTATCAACCAGAAATGTTATAATTCAGGAGATAGTATTGAAGTAATTAAGAGTTAAAAATCTAGATTCAGACAGGCCTAGTGCTTAACCCATGCTGCGACATTTTTCTTATCATGTTCTATTTTTCAAGTTATTTAAATTCTCTAAGCCTCTATTACTCTATTACCCCAACTATAACATGAGAACATTAACTATCTGATTAGACTATTGATGGCATTCTACGAGAATTCAACACATTTATGCTTTTTAGTACACTGCCTTGATATATTTTTAAAAAATATTGAAATATCCTTATTCATGTCATCAATATTGAGAGCATATTGAAAACCAAAGTAAATTAGGTAATTTCCTTGTTTGTCAGTCTACAGGCATCAAAATAGCAGTTTAATTAAAAAATATCCATGTTATTTTTCTATGGATAGAGTATTTCTCAAAAGAGAGATACTTATACCAACAGATCTATTTTAATTAACCATTAACTTATGATATCTCAAAATACTAAAATCCACATTTTAAAAGGTAATATTTTTAATTAATGTTAATAAAAACCAAAATAATTTGTGCACAAATTTAAATTTTTTGATGAGATACTACCATTATATATAGTCAAAAATTTAGGAATTAAGTTAGATTTAATATCAAGTTTACATCTATTTTCTTTTGGTCAAAGAAGAAATTGTATTTTTCCTCAGGACCTAACAACTTCTACTTTGGTTTCTGGGGGAAATAAAGTAAAAAACAAATAGCTAATTAGTAAATAGAAAATATATTATAAATTAATCAAACTCATTAATTTAAATATACTTTATTATATTTGGAGTCAGTACTAGTTTTGTATATTACAATACTTGATTTTAATCACTCAACTCACTGAATTTTAAATAGGGATAGATAAATGTATATGTATATATTTTTATAAATTGCATTGATGCCACTTATTTATTTTTGGTGGCTTGTGAGTTTTTATAGCTTGGTAGCTATAATCTGAAATAGAGTAGGACATCTTTCAGATATTTATTTTGTTCAGAGATCAATACAGATTTTAGGGCCCCCCTTTCATACTGCACGAAGAATTTTGTGATGCTAATATCTTTGTCTGCTTTTTGTGATTATTTTGAACAACTTTTCATTTTTCAAGTCATTCTATGAAAAGAAAATGGGCTCTTTCCCTTGAAGAGAACTCCCATCTGATAACTGTCTTGCAGAAAAGAAGCTCTTTAAACCAAATCCATTGAGATCCAGTGATAAGATCCTCTCTCGTGTCACTGGGGCCTGTTCTACAGAATGTAATATTAAAGGTTAGGTCTCATTCTGCTTGAATGGAATATCTTACCCAGGAAAACATGAGCAAAGACGGCCTGTAGAGATTTGACATGACATCCATTCTCATCTTATTGAGGTACAGCATAGACTGCAGATGTCCATTTATGGCTTATTTGAAAAGCTTTAACATTCTTTGAAGCTTTGAAAGTATATTTCCCAGGGGAAAACTTTTTTAAACGACAAGAATCTTCTCACCATTTTTATAGCTGCAGGTATAACCCCACAGTATCCTGTTTCTTATTTCAGTGGGAGGTCATCAATTCCATTTCATCTACATCTTATTGACCAAAAGACAACAGACAAACTCAAAGTCCTGCGCTTTGCTAACAAACATGCATTTCATTACAGACATAATAACCACCTGAGAGAATCAGATGGTCATAGAATAAATAATTTATTCTTCATTTTCATGGTTATTACTACATGTAAACATCTAGACAGTGTTTTCCTTTCCAAAGATTCTATTCCTACACACCTGAGTGAAGGAGAGCTGCAGTAGTAGTTTGCTTAGTGATTATTATGCTTTACTTTAATTCCCTCATCTAGCACCATAAAAGGGTTTAAATACAGCTTAAGTCATTTATCATTTAATGTGGTGAATTTTTTTGAATTCCAATAAATATTGTGTGTGAACTTGAAAATGGGAAATCAGACCAAAAGGAAATAGTAAAGAAAGGCAATATTCCATTTCTTTCTTGCAAAATGAAATTCTTTTGTGAAGGTTCTATACATTTGTGTTCCTAACAAAATTCATTTCTTTGCTCAGCTAGGAAAAAAGACCACTAAAAAATGATAGAAGATGTTATTTTTAAATGCTCACAAGAAATGCCAGGAATTTTGCTAAATGTTTAACACGCATTACTCAATATGTTCACAATGGTCCTAAGATATGGACGCTGCTATTATTGTCATTCCAAAGGGAATTTCCAACAATGTGAAATATCGGCAAATATAATTTTGGTTTTTTATTTTTCTGTTATGTGCAAAGAAAAACCAAAGAGAATTTCTCCTTCTCTCATCATAAGATGCTTTCCAATTGTAAGAATTAGTAACTGGATGGTTAAACAAATGTTCATTGTACTCTTATTTATTGCCCACTGTTAATTCTGGACACTGAGAATATAGTTGAGAGCAGACTAGATTGATTTTCAGAACTTAGTTTGCATAAAATTACATTGTTAAAACACAGATCCAGGTTGCCACAGAGAAATTCTGCTCCAGTAGGTCGAGAGTGGAGCCCAAGTGATGCTCCCATGTTGGTCTCTGGACTATATACTCTAACTACCATTGGCCACTATCCCTGCTTCCTGGGTTCTTATAGTTTAAGATGTTTAAGTATTATTAATAATTAAATTATAATGACTACTTCACTTTATTACATATATTATCTTTATTTAATGCTTACAATGACTGCTCTCAAGTGACGTTGGTTAGGGAAGATAAGGTCTTGGGATTCACTAGCTGGCTGTAAATTGTTCAAATTCTTTGCCCTTGCTTAATTTTCTTGTCTGTTTCCCCATTCCACTTGCCCAGGGATTTTCCTAGCTTCTTACTATCCTGCCACACTACCCAACATTGACTCACCTTGGACCTCCAAATCATGGAAAAGTGCATGAAATGGAAGTGTTTACAGAAAGAGAATGTGCTTGAAACTCAAATATGTATAAACCTTTTGAAATGATTTTTCCGAGTTAATTTTCTCTCTCTAGTGCAGCAATCTTCAACCGATATACCATGGCTCACTGGTGTGGCGCAAGAATTTTTAAAACATGCAATAGCTGACTATTTAGTCAGGGCACTGACCTCATTTTCCCTTAAGTTATCAAATTTAAAAATGATAACAAACACAGCAACAGCCATTGGTGTGAATGAATCAAAATTACACCTATTTTTTTAATCGGATCAGCAAAATATATATTTTTTGGTGTGCCACGGAATTTTAGTAATTAGTTTATGTGTGCCATGAGATGAAAAAGGTTGAAAATCACTGCTCTAGTGGGATAGAGTGTATCTCTATATTTTTCATTTTATAGAATTTTTAGTCAAAACTATAGCCATTTACAAATATTATCTTTTTAATGCAATAAGAACCACTCCAGAATATTATTTTCTTTCTATTGGTCTATGAGAGATTACTTTCTGTACATGATCATATGTATTTTATTTGAACAAAAACATTTATGATTATTCATTATTCATTATAACCTATTTAAAAATGTTAATGACATGCCATTTTTTAATAAATAAGAACCTTTAATCATGTTAGATATTTGCATTATGCTGAGTGTCTCATAATCAATCTTCTTTTGATGATTTGAGAAAATACAGAACCATGAAAATAAAAATAGCAACTATTTTCCAAAACTTGTATTTCATTGTAGCATGTCATCATCAATTCATTTTCAAAAGTCAGTGCATCTGTCTTTCCTATCTTTAAATAAGTTTAAATCTCTTTAGGAATTTGAAAGAGCTGGTATCTTTGTGACCCCTTATAAATATGCAAAGATGCAATAATTTGCTGACATGTTCTTCAGTGATTACTGAAGCTTTATTGGCTTGGACAAAGGCACTTAGTCCTATTTAAGTGCCTACTTTATCAATTATTAGATGCTTTGCTGTTCTAGAAAGCTCATCTCCAGACCTCATCCCAGGACCTACCAAATTCAAAGACAAAAAGAGTACTTTTGTGGTTATTTATGTACGTCTTCAAAATATTTTATTGCATCTTTAGTTTTGCCCTACTCAATATCAGTTTATTCTTTGATTATTTTTTTTAAGTTTCCAAAGTCTCTTCAATGAAGAGATCAAAGAAAAACTGGTTGTACCTAGAACCTCAGCTTGACCCAATTTCGTCCCAACGTTTTCTTCTGAATTAACTGGTTCACCATTTAAATGTGCAGTGGTAGATGTGCCTCATCGAAGGATCTATACTAAGTAGGCTGCACATTTTACAGACCACAGAAACGGTTATTTTATTTGGTGGCATGATCTTGCTCTTTGGATAAAATGTCCTTTTAAAAAGGCACTTATCAGTACTTTCAGAATTTTATATTCAGTCAAGAAATTATCTAGAGGCTACATTGATATATTAACATTATCATTTCAAAAAGTGAGCAACTTTAATGTTGTAGTCTATTTAATTTTCAGCTATTATGAAGTTAATATTTGCTTGACATTATCACCTCTACTTAGTTATTTGATGATCACATATAGGCATTACCACTTGTATACTCAGGAGGTCTCTAGATTAAAGTGGAAGTTCACTTTCCTTAAAAGGTAGTTAGCAATTTTTTAGAGATTTAGGTATGCCATACATATATGTAGTTCAGTTTCCATGGTAACTATTTTATTTTAGCAACACCAAAAAATAGGCATAAAAATATGTGTAGATTCAGTTGCTAAAGGCTGCACCAGCTTCAACCAATTGTTACCCAAATATATTTTCTACTATCTCTAGAATAACCAAATATAACCTATTTATGTGCCAAAGTCACTCCTGTAAATATCTTTTACATGCTTTGTTATTATAAAAGAATAGCCAAAAGATGGCTGATAATGTGTGGTATAATGTAAAATATAATATAAGCAATATATAATATATATTAGACTATATAATTTTTTCTGTCAATTACAGCTTCATTAATTCAACAAACATAATCAAATCCTTACACTTATGTTTTGTTTAATTTCTCATTTATCTCTTAGACTTTGTCATAAGTCTTGCCAATTTTTCTATAAATTATCAGTGGTGTTTAATCTTTTCTCTTTACTTTTGCCACTACCAAACTTGTCCAAATGCATATCAACTCATGCCTAGGTATCTGCAGTAAACCAGCTAGGCGAGTTCCCAGAACCCAAGTCAAATAGCCATATCCTAAATAATTTTTGCACAGGACTGACAGATAAAACTAATGGTCTCCTCCAATACTGGAGGTATTTCTAATTTTTAAAATCTTTGACTGTTTATTTAAAAATTTTTCAAATGGTTTATTCTTTAAACATTTACCAATTATTTTCAAACTTATGTAGCTGATGCTTCTAGATGCAAGAAGATAACAACTTCTAGTTGAGCTAGCATCAGACAGTGGACATCCCTCTGTCCTACTCCCTACCTTCACCCACGTGTGGCTCTGTAGAATTCCTTTCCTAAAAGTATCTGTATACCATGTGGGCAAATGCTCTCACCAGTTCCTCTGCAGTATAGGTCATGTCTCTCTGGGTGATCTTCAAACACTGCTATGGAAAAAGTTGGCTTGGTTCCCTACTGGCCATCTCCATGGACTGAATAAAGTGAAAGTAACATATAAAAAATATATCATGTGGGAAGTGAATTGACAGTACTTACTGATTGACCTCCAGCTCCGTTGTTATACCTGGCCAACGCTTTGAAGTATTATTAGTTTTTTCCCCAGTTTTGTGCTTATTTCATGCCATTAAAGACATGATATCAGGGTAATGTTTAATGATGTTTCCCCATCAACCTTCAGTACATAAGTGTTATTTTGTGGTCTTGAAAGGCAATTTCCTAAAGGTCATCACTTCCTGAACTAGAAGTTAATTCATTTGAGACCACGTTTTGGTACTAACTAGCAGTTAGAATTTATGAAAATAAGTATTTATGCCTAAATAATTTCCAGACAAAATAAAGAGGTTGATTTCAATTACTTGTATATTTTCAGTATTGATCTTTTTACAGCATTTAAACTCATTTATTTAATGTGATCGTTCAGTTTTAAGGGTTTAATGGGCAATGGAATTGCCCTGTGTGATCCCCATCTCCTGGAGTTCAAATCTTTTCATTAACTCTTCCCCTGGAGTGTGGGCAAGACCTGTGACTTGCTTCTAACCAAAAGAATATGGTAAAGGCGATTGGATATGTTGCTTAACTCCTCTTAAAAGAGTTGTTCCATCAGCCTGTTGGAAAATCCTGCATGGCTAGGAACTATGGAGGATTCCAGCAACTACAGGCTGTTTCTAGGAACTATAAGAGACTTCTAGGAACTCAGGTAGCCCCCATCAAAAGGCAAGAAGCTGGGGTCTTCGCTTCTACAGCCACAAGGAGATGGATTTTGTCAACTTGAGTAAGCTAGGAAGTGGAACCTTCCCCAGCCTCCATGTGAGACTGGAGCCCAGACAACATCTTGTTTGTAGCCTGTTAGCAGCCTTACAGAGGATCCAACTAAGCTGTGCCCAAGACTGTCCATCCACAAAATAGATGAAATCATAAATATGTGTTGTTTAGAGCTGCTAAGTTCATGGGAATATTTTTTTATTGCTTCCTAGTCTTCTATATGTTAGTGTTTAGCATCTACCAGCCACTCACTTGTTCATTTTCATTATCCTGAACAAAATCCATGAGAAAGAAATTTTCAGTTCTATCTGCAACGTGTAGTACATATCTGTCCCTTTCACACTGTCTTTATTTCTACTGCTGGACTTCTAGCCTAAGCCACCATTATCTGTGGCCAGGTCTATTACAGTGCCTTTTAACTGGTTTCCCTTCTTGCACTTTTGCCCCTTTCAATCCATTTTCCACATGCAAGGCAGAAGGATGCATTTTAAAAAGTGAGTGTCATGTCCTACCATAAATCCTCTCATGGCTTTTTCCCCATTGTATTTTAATATTTAATAATACTATTTAATAATAAGAAGATTTAATAAAATTTTAAAATTATGTAGTATTGTCTACATATCTTCAACACTGCCTTCCATTGTTATGGCACCACAGATCACTCCCCTATTCATTCGTTAAGCTCCAGTCACTGGCTATCATTTTGTCCCTCACAAAAATCAAGTTTGTTGCACCTTTGAGTTTTTGCACTTGATTATCTCTGTCTAAACTCTTCCAGTGACTGGCAGTTTCTTTTCATCCTAGTCTCAGTTCATTTTCTCAGTGTGCCTTTTTTTGACTACACAATCTAATTACCTCAGCAATGTCTATAATGGTGCTCTATTATATATTCTTATGGTACATATTACTCTCTGAAATTATATTAATTATTATTTTGTTTATAAGTGTACTGTCTGTCTCTCCTACAAGAATATAAACTTGAGAACAGGATCTTCTCACTGTTACTCAACAGTGATTATTTACCACAATCCCCAAATTGGGCTGGGATCTCAAAGCTTCACCCACCCAGAAGAAAGTTTGAAAACTACTGGCTTAGACAATGTTTAAAATAAATCTACCTTAGACTGGATTTTATAGAAAGTGGTTGCTGAGGCAAAGATTTTAACAGCTGATGCTTTATTTGAGAAAGGTAAACCCAGAGCAGCCAGAAAGATTAAGGGAAATGAGGAAAGAGCAAATGGAAAGTGATGCTTCACTACCTTGGCTATGGTTCACAAACAACCATGAAGAAACACAGTGGATCCCTCATCATGTGATCCACTCAGCACATGGGAACTTTATCATCAGGCTATATATAGGGAGAAATTGTGAGTTGGGCAGTTCATGGTAAAGAAAAGAACAAAAAAATAATTTATCTCCCAGATTTTCTACTTTTTTCTCTTGTAGAGTAGTCAAAGTTCACCCCATGGCTATTTAACTTCCTTATACTTCTGGATGGTGTCATCAATTTTTTTTTTTTTTTTTTTTTACCTTGTAACTATGGCAGATACACTGCTCTGTGGTGTGGCATTTTATTCTAGCCTAGACATGATAAAGGAAACTATAACCTCTGCTTTGCAGCTGATCAGCCCAAGTGAGTGGCCTTGGCCAAGGAGAAGGGCCTGACACTCCCAGGATTGACTGGTCCCAGTTTTGGAAGCTCAGCCTATCTAGAAGGTAGGGAAGACCAAGGGAATCTGAGATAGCACCAAAAGATTTATGCATGACAGAGAATCTTATGTCTTAAAAAAGTATTCTTCTCAACACTTCATAATGAATTGACTCTCCGAGCAGAGAGAATTTTGCAATTCACCTTATGAATACATCTTCATTCATTGCCTCTTTCAATTTTAGATCATTTTATCTTCCTAAACTGCTGTTCTCCATTAATCACATCACTGTAATCAAACTACTGTTTCTTTCACAAATCTGATGGAAAATGGATCTCATCCCCTCATCCAAGGTGTTACTCATTGCTGATAATTCTGTCACTTAAATATCTCTCAAATTCTTCCCTGGAAATATCCTCAGTCACTTTCAAACCTGGCTCATCTTCTCTTACTTTGATTTAGGCAATGATTTCCTAAGAGGTAGGAGCTGAAGTATGTCCCCAAAAAGATATATTGAATCCTAACTCCAACATCCAGTACCTATGAATGTGACCTTTTTTGGAAATAGGGTATTTACAGATGTTGTAAGGTGAAGACTAAGTCACATTGGATTAAGGTCTGCCCTGATTCATATGATTGGTGTCCTTATAAGAAGAAGAGAGATACACAGCTACATGGGGAGAATGCTTTGTGAGGACAGATGGAAACAGAGATTGAAGTGATTAATACACCTAGCTGCAAGCCAAGGGACACCCACAGTTGACAGCCACTTCCAGAAACTAAGTGAACAAAGAAGAACCATCTTCTGGAGCCTTCATTGGGAACATGACCCTGCTGACACCTTGATTCCAGACTTCTAGACTCCAGAACTGTAAAGAATACATTTTTTGTTGTTTTAAGCCACCAAGTTTGTGACTTTGTTGCTGTAGCAGTGGGAAACTAACACCCTGACTAACTTCTGGACCTTCACTCTTTCAGATCTCAGTCATTTGTTATTCTCCAGATGGCTATGGTGTCTCACAGGCCCTTTGAGATCTGGCTCCTTGCCTACATCTGAAATCCGAAGTCCTGCGATGACACCACATGGAGGTGAACCATGTGAAATGGAGAAGATGAGTTTTGACCGATACATTTGCATTCATTGGGGGAAAAAATCACATAAAACAAATAGTACTAGGCTCACGTATTCCTTCCTTTTTTTTTTGGTCTTGGGTAAATTTTTTTAAAAAGTTAAAATGAGATGACCACCGGCCACAATCATGAAAACTAGGAACAGACCCTGCTACATAAATAATCACATAAAGTGGGGGGAAAAAAACAACAAAACAAAACCAAGACAATGCAGAAAAACAGAGTATACTATTGTCATCAACTATATTTTTAAAAACAAACCTAACATGCTAATAATATGCATAATTGCTATTTTGCACACTGTAATCAGTAATAAATGGCAAACATTGTTTTTAAATGAATTATAATTAGTAACAAGAAAGTTATGAAATTTATATCTGAAATGATGATATTGTATGATTCCATCAGTTATTTTAACTACCCTTCTGGGACATCAATTATGCAGCATCCTTTGAATAATTTAGTAAATGTAACCTCATATCATTAGTGAAATTTAAGAACATTTTCTGCTCTAAATAGGCTTCAAAAGCTTTTAGCAGAACGACTGTAGACCATGGCTCTTGGGCTGAGTAAGATCTCATCCCAAAGTGTCTGGAGTTGGGGTAACAGTGGACTGGCACCCTAGCAAAAGAGTGTGTATAACAGAGTGTGATCAAGACCTAGTACAAATTAATGTTGGAATATCAGAATATGGGGTTCTTGAGATGAAGATGGTAGGACAAAATACTTGAATACGGAAGTAAGAAATAGAAACAGCCATGTTGAGAAGACCTGAACTTAAAAATGCGATAACCATCTTAGGCATGGGAATCTCTATCTTGGAAAGAGTCTATGGCATCCAGTCTGAATAGCAGAGCACATACCAGCATATCACATGATGAATATTAAGTTCTATTTTAATGTGATGGTAAACAAGAGAAAAAGCATGATTGTACTGGAAATAATTGGTGGATTTCATAACTAAAGAATTTTCTTTATTTTTATCTTTACTTTTAGTTTCTAAAGTCAAAATCATTCAGGTAATAATTATTTGTTGGATCATACACTTATTTTATGCATTAAGTTTGGGGCTGAATGTATTTTTTTTCCTTACCCAAAGCAATGGAGATTGATGTGAGAGAAACACATAGATTGGTTGCCCTTGGCCAAAATTGAACCTAGAACCCCTCAGTCCGAGGGCCGACTCTCTAACCACTGAGCAAACCAGCTAGTGCAGGGGCTCAGTGAGGACTTCATTTTGAAACCATGGCTTACTCATTGACCTAATGGAAATCTAGAGGCCTGATTTCCATTCCTAAGCTGCTGTTTGCTATCTCCTGAGGAATGATGTGGTATTTATGTAAAATGACAACGCTACACAATATTACCATTGTGCTGCCCACCAGATAAGTAATTATGATATGCATGTGGGAAAGTGCAGAGCACTCATTTCAGAGATTGGTGGGTGGGAAAGAAAAATAAATTTTACCATGCAGTTTGTATTGAAAATATGTTGATGTAGTTCAAAGTAAATTTAATTATATTTTAGTGTCATAAGACTGACTTATGAAATATAAGATCTATCGCAGTTTATTTAGGTTGTCTAAAGAAATATTCTAATAAAAGGCTAAAATATTAAATGACAAAAGCAAATTATTTTTTCTCTTAAATATAACCAAATGTTAAAAAATTTTTTATACTCAGATTCATTTTATCTTTTGTTTGTTTGTTTTTTTTAACCCTTACCCAAGGATATTCATTGCTTCTCAGAGAGTGGAAGAGAGAGAGAGAGAAAGAAACATCAATTGGTTGCCTCCCGAACACATCCCAGGAACAAGGATTGAGGCTGCATCCAAGGTAAATGTCCTTGGCTGGAATCAAACCAGGGACCCTTCAGTCCGAGGGCCAATGCTCTAACCACTGAGCAAACCGGCTAGGGTGGATTCATTTTATCTTTAATAGAACTTGCCTCCTCGTTAGTATTTTTATTTCCTATTCCAGGAAACCACTCAAATACCTCTTAAAATTATTTGTAATTCTTGGTAAATCTTAATTAAAATAAAATTATACAATATTTTTATTATGAAATGATAATGTTTAAATTTATCAAAAGAGAAATCTAAAATTAAATGTTTGACATAATATTGAAATAGCTTCACATTGACAAAACACTGCTCTCTGAAGAACTTGTCCTTAGATATTGCATTATGATTATTCTGAACATTATTAGCAGAAGTTTAATCAATGCTTTTTTTTTTTTTACTATTATTGTTTTTAATCCTTACCCGAGTATATATTTTTTATTGATTTTTAGAGACAGGGAGAGAGAAACAGCAATGTGAGAGAGAAACATCTATCAGTTGCCTCCCATACACGCCCAGACCAGGGATTGAACTCACAATCTAGGTATGTACCCTGACAGGGAATTGAACCCGCAGTACTTTGGTGTATGGGACAATGCTCCAACCGACTGAACCACCCAGCCAGGGCTAATCAGTGTTTTATCCGATGAAAGGGAACTTTAGTTCCAGGCAAGGAGTGGGTCCTGCTGGCCGAATTTAAATGCTGACAGAATTTAAATGCTGTCTTTTAAAGTTTAAATACTCAGAAATCTAAGAATATACGTTCTTTTTTACAGGCAAAAGGAAAGAAACCATTATTTGTACAGTTGATCCTGGAAAATATATGGAGTTTGTATGATGCTCTCTTTTAAAAGCCGTCTTTTAAAGGTTAAAAGCACCATTGGTTAATGTGATCAGATTCAGAAAGTTCAAATGCAGACCACAGATTTCACAAATATCTAGTAATATCTTCATATTTTCCAAGGATGGCATTTGACCTAAAAACAATTTCTTTGAGCTAGTTGAAACAAAGATGTTACTCTTGGTGTCAGTAACCCCTCATTAGTAGACTCTATACATTTTATTCACTTTTCACATTCATTCGAGTTTATAGTTTTTGTACTAATTACTCTATGTGTTTGGGCACACTGCAGTCTGAGTAGTGTGGAGGTAAAAGAACCCTGGAAGGAGGGTTGGTAGTAACATAATCTTGAAGGCATAGAGAATGTTAATTCAGACATGTTAATTAGTGATGGCAAGTTTAGATGTGACAAGAAACTTCAGTGGGTCAGAAACATTTGGCAACATTATGGTGTCTTTAATTTAATGTACTTCATCTAGACAACTGTACATCATAATTTGTTATCCTCTAGGTGAATTCAACTCCTTCATCAGGAATTTTTAGCACAAGATTGTCAGTTAGCTTTATATCAAAAGGAACAAATCCTAAGAAACCCCATGAATTAGATACTTTCTATTATCACCTTTAATAGGTACTGAGGAACTGAGAGATTTACTTATCCAAGGTTGCAGAGATAGGGGATGGTGGAGCTAACATCTGAACCTGGGTAATTAGGCTCCACAGCCTTTGCTTTTAATCACAGAATGTGACTTCTCTAAATTCGATCTAGTCTCAGGATGGTGATAATAGTTCTGTGGTTTGGGTGAAGTGGAAATATCTTTCATTTAGATCCTAATTCAAATCCTGGTACTAACTCTCAAGAGTGGTCTGACTTGTGGTAAGTTGCTAATGTTGCTAAGATTTTTTTCAAATTTACAACATATGGGCAGAACCACAATTTTCAGAGTTGATGTGAATTTAAATGTGAAAGAAAAACATGTAAAGTGTTTAGTATATATTTTCATTAAGAATATTGGCAATTTAGAATTACTATTTATCCATCATCTGGAAACATTCATGTGTCTAAAGGCTGATAGTGGTCTTTAATTATCTAATGCATCTTATGTAAGTCCACTTGCAGTGCAAGCCTTGACAGTGGGCTTTTCTATTTGTAATACAAGTACCTGACTTAATCTTTGATTGCTGTGCATCCCCTTCAAAGAGGCAATCACTTGGAAGATGGCTGTCTCCCACAGACACAGTGCCATTCAAGACTAGATAAAGAGCCAGGCTGTTGGAGCACAGGTAAGCACCCCACCCCACCCCCGCAACTCCCCAGGCTCCTTTGCTTTAGAGATCTTGGTTAATTTTGATAACTGACCATTTGAATCACTTGTGTTTTCTCTTCCCACAGTGTAATTTCCCACTTTTTTGTTTTGAATTCACCAGTTAAGAATGAGCCCTTGTGACCCTAGGCCCCCACCCTAAACTCCAATAAAAGTGGAACCCCAAATCCATCCATTTTCACCCTCTCTCTCCCTCTCTTTCTCCCTCTCTCAACGATTTGATTAAATTTGTCATGAGTTACATCAAGGAAAGCTATGAGGTGCAATGGAAATGTGTAATGGAGGAAAACCACACAATCTGTTCAGTTGGGGAAAGCTTCCCTGAGGATTTTACGTTTGAACTAGACTTGAAGTACGAGCGAGCAAGAGTTGACCAGGTGAAAAACAAGGGAGCCTTTTTCTGCAGTTTCAAAGGTGTTACATGACTGACATCAAAATGATATAATTGTAGGGAAAGACCCTTATTACCCTTGATAATTTAGGAAAATTTTAAATTATGTGTCCAAAACTTTGGGAAATTTCTACCAAATATAATATAGACCTTGTAATTTTCTGTGTCAAAAAACTTTTCTAGTGAAAAGTGGAAAGAAGCCGGAGAATAACACTTGGAGTCCAGGTGAAGGTTAAATTCAGGGCAATTGGTGTGAGGACAATTTTGATCTACTTAACTGATGCTGGGCTTCCTTAATGAATACTTGTGACTTTCACTTGTTATCGAAAGCATTTTAAGTAAGCAATAGCTTTGGCAAATTAGCTCTTTAAAAAGTCAGTTCAGACAGGCCAGGCATGGCTCAGGACTTGAGCATCCAGGAGATCGTGCAGGCCTGGGTTGCAGGCTGGATCCCCAGTCTGGGGCGTGCAGGAGGCAGCCGATCAATGACTCTCTCATCACTGATGTTTCTATCTCTCTCTCCCTCTCCCTGCCTCTCTCTGAAATCAATAAAGATATATTTAAAAATAAAATAAAAAGTCAGTTCATGAAGGAGTAATTATTTGACCTAAATTTGGGCTGCCACAGCTAGCAAGGAGAATTAACTTTTAGAAATAGAAGTAAAAGTTCCCATGAAAACTGCTTCTGCTTATCATTTTTATTTTTTCTATTCTTTAAATCTACTAAGCATCAAATTCAGCAAAGTAAAACTAAAATAAATTTAGTGTTTTTTCTGTCCCTTCATCTAGGCTTAAAAATAATTGAATAAGTACCTTTATGATCTCTGACAAAATACTTCTAATCCTAGGCAAACATACATCTTCTCTAAAGAGGAGCAAAAAAGAGGAAATCAATAAATACATGAAAAGATGATGGATTCATGATTGACTCTTCTCTTTCTTTTTGTTTTGCCCATTTTTTAAAAAAGCTACAATTAACATGTATTACTATTTCAAAAAAAGAAAAATGCTATATTTTGAAAACTTCCCTTTATACTTTTAAGTACTTTCTTAGCTATGACTTTTCTTTATATGAGGCTTTAGACAACTGCTTCTCAACATCAATTTTGTCCCTGGAGTGGACATAACTCTTTCTAAGGCACTGTAGTGGTTATGCACCATCCTTATCTTAGAAGATATTATAAGCTAATGTGGTAGTTAAAATGTGAGCATTAACAGACTGTAAAAAAGGGGGTGAGAGACATACAATCAAGAGACAAATAGCTAAAGCAGTAAAACAAATACAACAGGTGAGAAACATGAAACTAGAGAAATGAAAAGAGTGGAGGGCTGGGGTGGCTCCAGTGTATTGGTGGGAATGACTAACTTGCAATTAATATTAGGTTTGCATATGGTTAAGCACATGAGAATTGTAGAGCTGTGTCATCAGATAATGATTGTTTGGCCTAACTAAAGATTTATGAATCCTGATCTATCTTTATACTGATTGAGTTGAAGCTCAAATACACTGATTGAATTGAAATACACTGACTGTACTGCCAGTGGCTCATTTTATTCATAAGTAGATAAGTTAATTCTTCCAAATTCATGGGCATTCTTCCTAGAGCTCTGTTTATTATGGGCACAAACAGCAGTGTGGTGGTTGCCAGAGGGCAGAGGGCAGGGGATGGGGGGAGAAGGGGGTCTTAATATATGGTGATGGAAGAAGATATGACTTTGGGTGGTGGGCACACAGACCAATATACAAATCTTGTAACATAGAAACCGACACCTGAAACCTACATGTTCATACTAACCATTGTTACCCCAATAAATTCAATTAATAGACATTAAGATAAGCAGCCACTTGGCCTTGTGGTTGATGATGTGCTTGTAGCTTCAGAAACCACATAGGCTATAAAATCTATTTAGGAATTTTTTTCTCCCTTAGACAATTCACTTGTTCTGGGAGCATTCAAGGAGACCACCTCTGGTAATTGCTTCAAACACCCAAAAGTTGTGGTCAGAGCTGTTCTTAGAGAGTCTTTCTGGTTCCCTATACTTACAAGCATGCTTAAGGGCACTTAATGAATAACCTTTTACTGAAGTATCACCCTTTCATTACCACCTGGGCTTAGAAGCGAAAGACACAAAGGTGAGAATTGTTTCCTTAGTGGTTCAGCCCAGCCCTCCAATAGCAGTGGCACTTTGTAGATGGCATCTATCAGTGGGAGGAAAATTATACCTTTGGTCATTTTAGGCAGAGCAGACCATGAAATGAAACACTATAAAGTCTTTGGGTTTATAATAGTACCATGTCACACATGCTCCCCGTGGAGAGACAGCGCTGGTGCCTGCTTTACATTTATAACGTACAAGGTGAAACAATGCAATAAGAATATCCTAATTCAGAAACTATGCTTCCTGCATTATTAAAGAAATCACTTACATGGTTGGGCACATGGATTTTGGATCTCACTGTTGGTGTCTTATAGAGAAAACACCACACACACACACACACACACACACACACACACACACACACTTTAATAAGATGTAGCCTATTTAAAAATAAACACATACGAAACAAAGAATTCCTGGTTTAGAGAATCCAGATCATCAATTTGTCTTGTGTTGGCTTCACAATATAAGTTTCCTTCCTCCTGCCTTCTGGTTTTTCTCCCTCCCTCCCTCCCTCCCTCCCTCCCTCCCTCCCTCCCTCCCTCCCTCTTTCCCTCCTTTTTTCTTTCTCCCTCCTTCCTTCTTTCTTTGTTCCCGCCCTCCCTGTCTTTGTAATTCCACATGAATGGGTTGGAGGGTAGGATCCTAAGAGTATGATTATTTGAACATGCCATGACATAAGAAAAGAGGCTCTTAAGGCACTGACTGGTGTCATACCTTCATCAGTGTGATATGAAAGTGATATGATGCACGGACACAGGACCAAGGTCAAGGGACCCTAAGAGGTAAGTCTCTGGCAACTCACATCAACTTTACAGAGGAGCTTTCACTTCCATAAGATGTGGAATTGGGGTTGAAAAATAATTTATCAACATATTGAGGGCTAGCTAATACATACACTGAAATATACAAGTATTGTGTATAATACTTTGTGCAACAGTCAGGAAATTTGAGAAATACCTCTCAAAATGCACCAAGTAACACTCCTTTAGTTCTGTTAAACAATAAAGATTAATTAAAGATTGAAGAGAAATATTTCCTATCTCATAAATCTAAGTTATAGTGTAACAGAAACACAAAGTTAGAGTCACTACTAACATCTGCATACTTGTCCACCAGCCTGTATGAGACTTCTGTTGCTTATGTCCCTGAAAACTCCTATTACTCTTGCAAGATTGTTCAAAAATTACCACCGATAAAGCTTGCTCCTGTTTCCCCATACTGATTAGTTCTCTTTTGTATTTGTTTTCAAAACACATTGTGTAATTATTTGTTTACATGTTTTTTCTATTCCACTAAACGTAGAGAATAAAGTCAAAGATTTTTAAAAAATATTTGTATACCTGGTACTTTATGTGGTCCTTCAATAATACCTGAATGAATACATTAATTTCCATCAATTCAAACATATTAACTCAATCTATAAGAAGTAAATATATTCAGACTCATAAGAATTATGGCTAGTTTCATAACCATAATATGTATCTGAATACTTGAAATGAGAGAAATAACCAAAGAAATATTCTGCAATGCTTCCCATCCTCATCAGTGATCTCCGCTTTCTCTTACAAATCTCTCCCCATAATCAGGAAAATAATGTACTTGCCTCTTACTTTGGGGAAAATTATGCTTTATTTTATTTTATTTTTTAAATTTATCTTTATTGTTGAAAGTATTGCAGATGTTTCCCTTTTCCCCCCATTGGGAAAATTATGATTTTTATCAATAGTGTAATTTCAAGTACTCTTGCTATTTTCAAAGTATGATTGTGTTGTACACACCTCTAGGTATCTGAAGAGATTACTATAAAGAACCTGGTAAAGTAGAGGTGCCCCTAGTGTATCAAAAATCCTGGGAGAATATTTCTTGTAGTGTATTAAACACTTTAACATAAACATTTTGATTAAAATGTATTTAAAAGTTCACAGGCCTATGTGAGAGGCTTAGTAATTTACTGGTAAAGATTTAGAGTATCTGCATATTGTGCAGTCCATTCACATGAATATTCTTTGTAGTGTCCAGGCACAATCTGTCTGTACTCAGTCCCAGGAGCCACCTCTTCATAATCTTTCCTTTCAAATGGCTAATTTCATATCTTCCACCAGGAGGAAAAGGTAGCAACACTGCTATTACTCACAATGTCATACTCTTCAGAACCTGTTTGTACTGAAACAATATAGATCTTCTTGCTACCACAGTTCCCTAATACCATTTATTTAGTTCTGGTTACATCATTACTCATAACGCCGCACCATCCATCAAGCTGCCCATGGAACTGGCTTCCAATGACTCTCTCAAGGAATGTTACTATGCTGTTTTGAAGATGACCAAAACTGCAAGTTTCACCCAGAGTATACAGAAAATTATGGATGATAATTTTTTATCTGATCAAGTTAAATTTAATGCATGAAGTTTTATAGATTAAAAGTAGAATAGCACATCTTCTAACCATTAAATCTTGAGGCTGTGATTATTTTAATCTTAAAATGTGATCTTTTTTCATATACCACTAGCTTGGGGTATAGGTAAGGGGTCTGTAGGTAGAGCGAGAAAATTGGTCCCAATTACAAAAGAACACAAAGTCGCCGTGTAAATTGGAGGTAAAAGTAGACATTGATAAAAGTCTCCATTGACATATGGAACAATGACCTGGAAAGTCATCAGAAGGAAGAGAAATTGCAGTACCTGGAAGATGACCAACATGTGGTGTAAAGCCGGCTGAGGGATGGCTACCAGTGCTGGGTGAGGGGCTGGGGACACAGTGCTGGAAAGGGGATGGCCATGATCATCTCTACCACTCTTGGATGCTATAGAACCAAGGTGGCATTATTCTTGAAACACTTGGGCAAGAGTCAATACATGGACCCATATAAGGTTCAAGCCTAAGATTCTGTGGTGGTAGATCAGAGCTCTGAACTCCTCCTGTGATGGGAGTTACAGTAACCCCAAATCAGCATGACAAAGTCTAACTTCATGAGATCCTTTTAGAGAAATACTTAACTAGTCAGAGGGAACATTTCACCTACCAGGCTGCCCTCCTGGAAGCAGGTCCTGGTGAGCTGGCCAGAGTATCCTGAGATGACCCCATAGTTGTAAATCCTGGAGCTCCTCTGGTCATCTGAATGACCAGTTTTGGTCAGAGGAGACGCCCTGTAAGACAGAAGTAGAAACTGAGGTAACTGCAGGTCCCAGTCTGGGCTTGGGGTGCTCTACTCAGTCCGGGTATGGGATGCTTGGAGTGCTACCAGCTCAGGTTTTCAGAGTCTGGAGCAGGATGTATAAAGTTTTGAAAAGGGCATTCCAAAGATTAGGAATCACCTGAAGAATGGGGCCCTGTTTGCTGGAGTCTAAGAACAGTATTGTCTTTAAATTCAATATCACCTCAAATTTCTTCCGTATTGCAACATCTTTCATTTTCCCATGCTTTCATTTTTCCACAATCTCCTTTTCTGTTGCCCACCATTTGAAACTCCTTCTCTGCACCTCCAACATCCCTGCCCATATAGTCTCTCTCTCTCTCTCTCTCTCTCACACACACACACACACACTTTCTCTCTCTCTCACATATTATTTATGGGATTCTGCCTCCTACTTCTAACTTTTACTGTTCACCAGTCTAAAGAAAAGTATGAGAAAAGCCAAACGTATTTCATATAGACTGCACCTAATTTGTTGGTCAGTCAGAGAAACAAATGGCCAAGACAATGCGAAACAGGGCAATTGAAATGGATTTTATTCAGACTAATTACAGGGAAAAGCAAAGGATCTTTGCAAGGCATTTTTCTTTCTTTTTGTTGGTGCACGTGTGTGCTTGTTAGAAAGAGATAAGGCATGAAAAAAGAATAACATACCTGGTAAGAACTATGAAATGTGAATATTTAAAACACAAGCGAGGGAAAACAAGATGGCGGCGTAGGTAGCAGCTGCGCCTGCCGCCTCCCGAAACCACATCAAAATCACAACTAAAATGAAGAACCACCGTCACCAGAGCCTCCTGAGATCTGGCTGAACAGAAACCCCACAGCCAGGGGACTGAAGCAGCGTCGAGACCGGGAGGAGGGGCAGAGACGCGGGCGGGTCGGGGCTGGATCCTGGAGACGCGGCCGCGGGCCCACATCCGGTGCCGCGGGTTAAACCCGGGAGGGAATCTCAGCGGTGGGGGTTTCCCGGAGGAGTGAGGGGGCCCAGCCTCACAGCAGGCCCCCAGCCCAGGGCTCCAGGGCCGGGAAGAGACGTCCCCACAACTCCGGACTGTGAAACCAGCGGGGACTGTGGCTGAGGGTCGGGAGGCTGCGGGAGCCCCAGCAGCTCCTCTAAAGGGCCCGGCACGGACTCACTCGGACGCTCCCTCTGAGCCCAGCGCCGGGAGCAGCCTGAAAGGACCCGGGACACTCGGGGGGGAACTAACCTGCCTGAGATCCGGGCGAGAGGCGGAGGGCGGCTTCCTCCCAGGCAGAAGGGCTGGCGGAGGCCATGGCTCCTGTGGCGAGTCCTCCCCGCACACAGCCCGCAGGCAGGCGCCCTGTTTGAATCGCCAGCACCTGACTCGCACCTTTGGCCCCGCCCCGTGATTCCCGGAGGCCCCGCCCCCCCCACCTGCAGCTCCTCCAGGCCATTTCCAGGGGCTTTTCTGTGCAAGTGGCCTCTCGAGCCTCATGCTTAGGACTTTCCTAAAATCTCTCAAACAAGCAGCAGCGGGCCCCATACGGCTTGATAAGTGGCCCCAGGCCTGGCACTAGCGGCAGCTGCACTGGCTCATAGCTTGGCCTCTCCTGGGCACCTCCAAGCCCAGCACAAGGAGCAGCCAACTACGGTTGGCTGAGTAGCTCATGCTGGGTGGCCCTGGGCAAGGCACTGGCACAGGCTGACTTTGCACTTCCCGGGAAGCCCCAGAGACAATGAACCTGGTGGTCAGATTCAAGCACAATGGATTACAACCCTACCACATCCACAAGTGACACACTCAAGGGGCGCACTTTGTGAACACCAAAGCCCCGCTGAAGTAAATCCTGCTCCATACGGGTGTCTCCAGCACAGCAACTCTTTGGCTGTAGTTGCAGCTGGTCCTCACAGCCGATTGGCCTGGAGGTCAATTCCTCCCAGTGACGCCAACAGCAACCAAGGCTCAACTACAACAGGACAGTGCACACAGCCCACACAGGGGAGCACCTAGAAGGCCCAGCTCAGGTGACTGGGGAGGCTGGGCCACTGGACCCTACAGGACACCTACTACACAAAACCACTCTACAAGTTCCAGGAGACATAGCAGCTCTACCTAATACATAGAAACAAACACCTGGAAGCAGCCAAAATGCGGAGGCAAAGAAACATGTCACAATGGAAAGAACAAAAGAAATCTCTAGAAGAGGAACTAAATGAAATAGGTCCAAGCAAGCTAATAGATAGAGAGTTCGGAATTATGGTTATAAGGATGCTCAAGGATATTAGTAAGAGTATGATGAAAATAATTGAGAAAATTGATGACATAATAAAGGACCAATTTGAAATGAAGGCTACATGAACCGAAATGAAGAATAATTTACAGGGAATCAACAGTAGGGTAGAGGATGCTGAGAATGGAATCAGCAAATTGGAACATGAAGAAACAAAAAACACCCAACCAGAAGAGCAAAAAGAAAAAAGAATCCAGAAATATGAAGATAGCATAAGGAGCCTCTGGGACAACTTCACAGGCCCAACATTCGTATTATTGGGGTGCCAGAAGGACAGGAAAGAGAGCAAGAAATTGAAAACCTATTTAAAAAAATAATTACAGAAAATTTCCCCCACCTGGGGAAAGAAATAGATTTACAAGTCCAGGAAGCACAGAGGGTCTCAAAGAAGAGGAACCCAAAGGGGCCCACAGCAAGACACATCATAATTAAAATGTCAAAGGTTAAAGGCAAAGAGAGAATCTTAAAAACAGCAAGAGAAAAGCAGTTAATTACATACAAGGTAGCCCCCATAGGACTGTCAGCTGATTTCTCAACAGAAACTTTGCAGGCCAGAAGGGAGGGGCAAGAAATATTCAAAGTGATGAGAAACATGGAACTGTAACCAAGATTGCTCTAGCCAGCAAAACTATCATTTAGAACTGAAGGTCAGATAAAGAGCTTCTCAGACAAGGGAAAGCTAAAGGAGTTCATCACCACCAGACCAGCACTACAGGAAATGTTGAAGGGTTTTCTTTAAGAAGAAGCTAATGAACAAAAGAATCTGATGAACTAAATAGATCCAGAGACATTGATGCATGTAACAGACGATCATATTTCAGAGGGAAGAGGGAAGGGGGGGTGAAGGGTGGGAAGAGATTAACCAAAGAAGTTATATGCATATATGCATAACCCATGGACACAGTCAATAACGGGGTGAAGGTCTGGGGAGGGGGTGGAAGCGGAGTGGAGGGAGTCAATTGGGGGGAAAAATGGGACACCTGTAATACTTTCAACAATAAAGATAAATTTAAAAAAATAAAATAAAACACAAGAGAAATAACTTAGAATTTGTATATTCATAGGATATTTCTCTTGCAAATGGAGAAAAACCAGAACTGTTCTTATTTAAGATGTATTTAGCTTTCAAAATCCAAAGTATTTATATGCAAATAAACAAAATTTCTTTGAATCCAGAATTATACGATAGATAGAAAAATATAAATCATATGATATCATAGGTACATAAGTAGGAAGCAAGATAATACACATCTTCCAAAGAAGGTTAAGATAACCAAAGAACAAGACAGCCAATAATCAAGAGAATGCCACTCACTCTATGTTAAAATATTAGAATTCCAATTTAAAATTAGCTTTAGAGATAGCAAGCCATCAGATTGGAGAGAAGAGTCTTGATCTGATCCAGTTTCATGCAATGAGATAGCTGACTAATGGCCACTGCAATCAGAATTAATTAACATCAATCTGTTTTTAATAAAAAGCTTCTGAAGCCCATTTTGATAATGAATGCTGTCTAGAGAAAAATCAAACAGCTCTTTCTGAGATATGTGGAGCCACAGCTGTACATACTTGACCCCTATTTTACACAGCTGTGCCTCATTGATTTCTTCCGTTAAACTCCTGAACTGAGCCCTGAACAACGGCGGGAGCACTCATATATCTTCCACAGAGACTCAGTCTATGAACTGTAACCCTGCAACAGGGCCAGAGAGTTTCTACACCTCTACCTCTGGCTGTCTGTCCTGATGACATATCACCCAGATACTGTCCTGAACAACAAATAACCTCAAAAGTGTGACCATGGAATCAGTGGTTATGGGTACAAACAAATATAAAAGGCTTGGGACAAACCTAATGTGTAACTGAGCTTCAAGTTAGTTGGCTTCAAATTTACATCCACATAGAGTAGGCTTATTACAAAAGGAACTCCTATATTTAAATAGAATTCAAAATAAGACAGGAAACAATAAAACTCGAATGTGCGTCACCATAAATATGAAGCAAGAAAGGCCCTTTCATTAAAGGAGAAGCTTAGCCACCAGTATCTCCTTTGAAATTTTCCCAAGTTTTTAGAAATAGTAGTTTAGCTATTTATGTTAACTTACTTCTCTTAATAATGATAGCAGTGATATGAATGAGTGACTTAAATCAATTACATTTCATCTCATACCACAGTTCCCATATTTATTAAGAAGTATATGCAGGGTGTCTCCCAAAAATGTATACATAAGCCCTGGCCCGGTAGCTCACTTGGTTAAAGCATCACCCCGTACACCAAGATTGAGGTTCAATCCGCAGTCAGGGCACATACAAGAAGCAACCAGTGAGTGCATAAATAAGTGGAACAACAAATTGAAATTCTCTTTCTCTCTGCCTCTCTCTCCCTAAAAATCAATAAAAACATTTTTAATAATGTATACACACTTTAACAGCTGATAGCACAATATTGAAAATGAAATGTATTTTAATAAACACTGCCTTTATAATTATTCAAAGTGTGTGTATACATTTTTTGGGACACCCTAAATATAACATGCCTTATCTTTTCCCTAAAAGTTAATTCTTAGATGTGGGATTATTTCCTGAGTAATATATTTTTAAAGTTGTTAGTGTTAATGAATGATGGAAATATAAAATATTTTAATTTGTGGAGAGGGTAAAACCATTAATAACTTGCTAAATATAAATATTTGTTCACAAGTATATGACAAAAATGCACTGTAGTCATTAGCAAGCATGTGCTCAGAAAACACTTTACAAAACAAAAAAAGTAGGATAGAAAACACTAAGCATTTATGGTACCACTTATATATAAAAAGCCATAATATTGACTGACCACTTAAGATATCCCTAGTGGTGTGTTAACTCACATTCATGATCTTATTTAACCCTCATGACTTTGGGAGGCAAAATTTTATCTTTGACTCACAAATGAGGAACCTGAAGCTTAAAGAGGTTATAGAACATGTTCAACTTCACATAATGAATAACGGGCCTCGGACTTGAACTTTGATAGATCTGACACCAGAGATCAGGGTCTTAAGCTCAGCTTTATTGGTCATACTCTGCTTCACAGCTAAATATAGCTCACAAAAGAGGTTTATTGTTCGGTTGTGCTTTGGGCCTTTATGGTGTTTGTCTACACATTTTTTAAATGGATTTTCTTGCCAACTTATATAGACACGAAAACGCAATGCTCCATTTCTTTTAAAAATGGGAAGATCTATGAACACTGACCTTTATTACCGTGTGGCCACTGCCCCATATATATTAGTACCAGCTTTTCCCTTTAAATGGCGCTTTCACTCTAAAATTTGCCGTAATTAGTCTCAGATATTCTTTGAGGTTCTGTGCTTGGAACCTTTCAGTATTTAGTTTGAGACCTCTCTCTATGTGAAAGCATTGATTAAAAAAACACACACACACACAGAAAGATGTATATGGGGTGTACAAGTGTGGAAGAATTTATGTTTTCTTGTCCCCTTTGCGTGTGTGCCTGTTTTAAAATTTTTCTGCAGTGAATATGACCTATTTAATAAAATAAAGAACACATTGCTTTATAGTGTAAAGCAGCTTTGGGCCAGTCATGATTCTAGTTGATTTCTCAGTACAACTGTTCAATCCCCCAGATTAATCTTTCTAAATTATAGCTTTCAAAAAATAACTCTCCAACAAAAAATATTTCAGTGGCTTCTAAGTTACCTTTACAACTTCCTCTCTTATTGCTCCTAAATATAATATACTGAGCATAGCTGGTAATTTCTTGTTTCTATACCTTGACCTTGACAGAACCCCTGGCCTCATCTCAGGGTATGTATTACATTTCTGTTTAACTGTGCAGATCCTGCTAAATAAGATCTAACCGATTAAGATACCTTTGAGATAAACTGTCTTCACTACTTTAATCTACCAATATATATTGCTGTCTCCCTCCTATAAATATGGGTATCACTTAATACCTACAAAAACCATTTAATTCAATATGTGTGCAATGTTTTACTTAGTATATGAAATTTTCCATGAATCTATAATTTATTAATTGGATGAAATTGTTAATGCTTTAAGAGCAGAGCCTGTGATGTTACATCTTGGTTACAGAAAACAAAGAAGAGCATTTCAGGAAGAAAAGTGGTCAAAATAACATGTTGCAATTAAGTTATAAAAATGCTGAGAAATATCTAATGCTTTGAGAAGTTGAAAGGTGACTTTACCAAGAACAATACCAGATGACCTCTGAGACCAACAAAAGATTTGACCGTAAGTAATGTGGTTGGTAACAAAAGAGCCAGATATTTGATGTCCAAATGAACATATTGTACTCAGTTTAGTCACCTTGAGTTAGCAAATATTAATTCTAAAGACACTACCACTACTCCTTTTCAAATTGTTCTTTAAAAGCAAAAGCTTTACAATAAAAACCAACCAATCAAACAAACAAAAATGTTTTAAGTCTAATTCTAAAAATTATACAGTAGAAATTATACAGTAGTTCCCCCTTACCTGCAGAGGTTTTGTTCCAAGACCCCCAGTGGATGCCTGAAACCACAGATAGTACCAAACCCACATACATTATATATTTTTTCCTTATACATACATAGATTTTCACTTAAAGGAAGCAATTTATGGCTTCTCTTAGGCATATCAGGATTGACAGCATCACTACTTTTTCACTTGAGGGACATAATTAAATAAGGATAGTACCTAATCCTATGTTACCATGTTTTTTTCCTGTACATATATACACTTTATGGTTTCTCTTTAGCATATCTGATTTTTCAGCATCACTACTCTTATGCTTTGGAGCCATTATTAAGTAAAACTGTTGAACACAGCACTGGGATTACTGTGACAGTCAATCTGATAACCAAGAAACGACTCAGTGAGAAATACTCAGGTAACATAGACATGGTGGATACTCGAACAAAGCCATGATTCACAGCCCAGCAGGAGAGCATGAGATTTCATCACACTATGCAGAATAGCATTCAATTTAAAATTTATAAATTATTTATTTCTGAAAGTTTTCATTTCCTATATTTAGACTGCAGTTGACCACGAGAAACTAATACTGTGGAAAGCAAAACCGTGGATAAGGGGGGACTACTGTACCTATCAGTCAGGGACCCCGTAGGTTACCAATAGCACACTCAAAGTGGGTGATTAAAGAGTGTAATTAAGACATTACTTATAATGTTTTGGAAAGGGCTTAGGGAAGCTAAAAGGAGATGGTGCAGAATATCATCCCTTGTCAGGGGTTGCTAGGGTACTGAGTGATTAGCAACCCAAAAACTGAGACAGAGAGGTCCTGGTTAATGAAAATGTCATTGCATGGAGAGGGCTGATTAAAAGATGTTTTGGCCTCAGTAGAAGGACTTAGAGAGCCTTCTTTTTCCTTCACCATCCAATCTTTTACTGAAGCCTCCCAGTGGCGTAGCATAACTTAAAGCTAGAGTACAAGGGAGCAGTTGATTTGCTCCATACAAGTCAGCTTGCTGGATACAGAGCAGGGTGGAGAGTGGCAGGTGAATCTGGAGACGCAAATGAAAACCATGTAGCACATTATAAAAACTCAAGAACCTTATTTCTAGAAACTGAATTACGTTTAGAGTGTGCCTAATAAATGTAGGAGGTAATAAGCAGAAATCATCATTTGTATCGATAGCAAGAAATTGAGGCAACAACACACGCATGATCTTGCACACGGAACTTCCAAAGCAGACTAAATTTGATTAATAAACTTACATATACGTTTAATTATTAATAACCTTTTAAATCTTGTTGGCTTATTCACCTGTAGAATAACTGGGGAATTTAAGTAATATAGTTGATGTGATAGCAGCTTTATATGTTATTTCTAGGATAATGTAAAGGAAGATAGCCTTCAAAATTATTTGGCATATGGGTTATTTTGAGCTGGTTATGTAAAAAAAAAAAAAAAAAGCAGACAAGGGAAAGGTTCTGAAAACCAAGACGTTCCCCTTTTGTAAGAGACATTTACATTTGTGAGGAAAACCTTCATGTGTAAGGGTGTCCCTCTCTTTGTATCAGGAAGGATGACTCTAAATCTCTAGAAACTCTTGTCAATGGAGACAGCAAGGACTTAAATCTCTACAACCTTACCCTTTATTTACTGCGCTATGCCTGATAACTTCCTATAACTAGCTTCTATCTCTTTTATCTTTAGCTGAAGATGTTATTTAAGGTGATGGCTTGATCCATACCAGGAAGTTACTCAGTGGTTTTCCTGGGTATCTCTCATGCATGCCAGGAGGTATACGTTTTAGTAGGTATCTGTTTGTTTTTCTCTTGTTAATCTGTTACAAAGGCATCTCATCCAAGAACCTAGAAGGCTGGAGAAAAAATATTTCTCTTCCCCTATACATTCAATATTCTAAACTTTTAAAATGTACAGAGGTATTGTGTCTATAAATATTAAACTTGCTAGAGGAAAGCCAAACCCATCCACCTCCAGAGCTTCAGAAAAAATGTTTCTGGCTAGTTGGTCTAAATAGAGGTATAGATGATTTTTGAAAAAGCCAATAATTAACTAGTCCACTACTGGTCTGGCAAGCATAAATGAACACATCCTTGCTATAGACACCGGAAGGGGAAAACAGATGTTGTTGGACTAGTCACTTACCAAGAATCCACCTGCTAGTGATAAGAGAGTCGAGAGCAACCCAATGCACCAGTGTTGCCTTCTCAGGAATTCCCAGGTAAGCAAGGCATCCACTGTCCTAGCTATTTGGTAAACGGTGAGAACATGCAGTGTATTCATTGGCAGAGCCCATGCAGTGGAAGGGTAATCTTTGCTAAACTGAAAGCAAGAAACAAAGAAAGGAATTCAATCCATCGTTTTCCCACTACTTGTGGTCTAACAATTGTGTAAGGCCTATTTCACGGAGCTCATCTGAAAGAGATGTTCCTTTCCTCCTTTTCAAATGCCCCCAATTACCTCTCTTAAAAACAGGAAACATTTATTTGTGGATAGAATATTCCACTGTCAGTAAGATAGGATAGGTTTAAAAGGGAAAGCACTGAAAAATCTGACCTAATCAATACATTATAAATAATGCATTGGAGTACATTAGAAAATTAAAATTGTGTTTCATCGGTTTTGTGAATCTAATCATATTTTTGTTGCCAGTATACTTTTTAACTTTGAACTCACTCCTTGAATAAAACAGATGAAAGTTATAAGTTAAATATTATAGAACAATTATAATTTAAATGCTTCTATAAATTAGGTTAGTAGTGCTTTGGGTTTTAAAAGAACCCTTCTGGGATATAAAATAAAAATGGATTTAAGCAATTTATGTTCCCAATGCTTCCTTCATTTCAGCATTTCCCACTTTCTGTCTTCCAGTTTGTTCTTCAGTCTTTATATTTCAAGGACATTTTGTGAAGCCAATGGGGCTCAGCCCTCACATTATTAAAACTCTGCTTGGCTTTACTTTTCACAAATGTAGCCTCTCCTAGCTATTTCTGTCACTCATTAGAGCCCCAATGTGCTGCATGAGGCAACACTGTGTAAACAAGGTGCAGAGGGTCAAATGCTATGTTACCAGGGAGGAAAGCAGAGAGACAGCAGAAAACCAAAGAGACAGGCTGCAGGGAACAATAGGCGTTATAAAGTTTAGGTTTGTGTGGAGCTTAAATGGAATTGTTTAACATTCAGATCCCCTGAGTTTTCACTTGCTGCATTTTCCAGCATGAGCACTGCTTATTCCTACGCACAACCTTCTCTGCAGATTCTCCTTGTTTTCCAAGCACCTAACAGCTCAGGCCCAGCACTGCAGCCAACAAATCACAAAGCCTGCCTGCGCTCCACTATGTATCAAAGTCTCTTAATATGGCAACAAAGTTCTCCAAGGTCAGGAAAGCACTTTATCAACCTTTTATATATCTTATAGTAGCAATAAATTTATTCTAGTGCGGGACCTGTGAATATTTCAGATGCTCTGTGAGAAAACGCTTTGGAGTAAGATGGTCTGTGTACCCCAGAGTTTGTGCTCAGAAGGAGCTGTTGTTCTGTATCCCACACTTTTATTGTTACCGAACTCCAGTTCCTGCAAAGCTTTCCAAGGTGCTTTCTGCAATATTTGCTGTTTAATAAATAAAATTACCATTAGGAAAAAACAGTTTAACTTTTTTTGTACACTGAATTTCTTTTATTCCTTTATGGTTATGTGCTGTATGAAACTTTTAGATAAAGGCACAGAATGTATATTTTTTCTCAAGCATCTTTGTTCCCCACTAATGAAAGAGATCACATTACAATTTAGGATTTAGAAAATCCTTTTATACTCAAGTAAGCACTCTTTTATCTACTTTTCAGATTAAGTAATATTAATGTTTTACCCATCTTCCAGATTAGATGCTGTTAATTCTCAGGTCTTGTACAGTGTCTTCATATTATTTTTTAAAAAATTATTAGACCTATGTTTGGGGCAAATATATATACTTTTTGAAGCAGTAGAAACTTTTTACCTATTTAGCCAACTTTAAAAATTACGCACTATCATACCAGAGACAGGAGCCCAGGTTGTTTGGGGACTAATGGACCAGAAATTGAGTTTTACCTTTTTCATTTCTTTTACATGCATGCATGCAATCACACACACACATGCAATGCAGGTGAACACATACCACATACAAATACACATACCCCTCTCCTCAGCTAATTACCCCCAAATACTTATTTCTCTAGCCAACATCCACCAAGTGATATTTAGATTAGTTCCTCATTTAGATAGATTCTTAATGAATTTGGCTTTAGGTAGAACCTGTCCCATTCGAAGATTATTGTTTTGCTTTGTTTTGTTTTTTATATACAACTTGCTATATAACCTCCTGACCATATACTTTGCTGTCAAGTGACTGTGACTTGATTTTCCAACACCTTTTTAATCAAATTTATTTTTCATATTCATGACTTTTATTTACAAAGATGTCACCATCAGACATGGCACCTGATATCTGCTCTGAACCTTTATATCTGCCTGATTAATTCTATTTTTCTGACTTTATATATTTTTTCAAATCTAGGCACTAAGTTTTTTGATACTAAGGTTAGACTTCCTTCACACAACTCATTTGTTTCCTATCAGATGTTCTTTCAGCCCACAAGTGATCTCTGCTCCAACATGGCCAATTGGGTTTGTACTTGAGATATTATTTCTCTATGAACTCACAGAGATTCTTTCTCTTTTCCTTTCTTCAGTTTGAACCTTCTAACAAAATTACATATGTATAAGAATAAGGGAAAATAGATAATTGTTTTCAATCATGTGGTACTTATTTTTCTCTGCCTGGCTTATTTCACTTAGCATAATGCTCTCCAGTTCCCTCCATGCTGTCTCAAAGGATAAAAGATCCTTCTTTTTTACAGCTGCATAGTATTCCATGGTGTAAATGTTTTTATCTGCTGATGGGCACTTGGGTTGTTTACAGATCTTAGCTATTATAAATTGTGCTGCTATGAACGTAGAGGTGCATAAATTCTTTCTGATTAGTGTTTCGGGTTTCTTAGGATATGTTCCTAGAAGTGGGATCACTGGATCAAATGGCAATTCCATTTTTAAGTTTTTGAGGAAACTCCACATTGCTTTCCATAATGGCTACACCAGTCTGCATTCCCATCAGCAGTGTACTAGGGTTCCCTTTTCTCCACACCCTTGCCAGCACTTGTCATTCATTGATTTGTTGATGGTAGCCATTCTGACAGGTGTGAAGTGATACCTCATTGTTGTTTTAATTTGCATCTCTCTGATGTTTAGTGACTTTGAGCATTTTTTCATATGTCTCTTGGCCATCTGTATGTCCCTTTGGAGAAGTGCCTATTTAGGTCCTTTGTCCATTTTTTAATTGGATTGTCTGTCTTCCTTTTGTTAAGTTGAATTCCTTATATATTTTGGATATTAACCCTTTATCGGGTGTGTCATTGGCAAATATGTTCTCCCATATAGTGGGCTCCTTTTTCATTTTGTTGATGGTTTCTTTTGCTGAAGCTTTTTATTTTGATATAGTCCCATTTATTTATTTCCTCCTTTGTTTCTCTTGCCCTAGGAGATGTATCAGCAAACATTGCTACTAGAGATGCCTGAGATTTTGCTGCCTATATTTTCCTCTAGGATTTTTATGGTTTCATGTCTTACATTTAAGTCGTTTATCCATCTTGAGTTTACTTACTTTCGTGTATGGTGTAAGTTGCTGGTCTAGTTTCATTTTTTTGCACGTACCTGTCCAATTTTCCCAACAGCATTTATTGAAGAGACTGTCTTTACTCCATTGTATGTTCTTACCTCTTTTGTCAAGAATTAATCGACCATAATGACGTGGGTCGATTTCTGGGTTCTCTGTTCTGTTCCATTGATCTATATGTCTGTTCTTGTGCCAGTACTGTTTTGATTACAGTGGCTTTGTAGTATAACTTGATATCTGGTATTGTGATCCCTCCAACTTTGTTCTTCTTTCTAAAGATTGCTGTGACTATTCAGGGTCTTTTTTGGTTCCACATAAATTTTCAAAGTGTTTGTTCTAGATCTGTGAAATATGCTATTGGTATTTTAATAAGGATTGCACTGAATTTATAGATTGCTTTGGGTAGTATGGACATTTTAATGATGTTAATTCTTCCAATCCATGAACATGGTATATTTTTCCATTTGTTTATATCTTCCTCTATCTCTTTTTGCAACATCCTATAGTTTTCCGAGTACAGATCTTTAACCTCTAGGTTAAGTTTATTCATAAATATCTAAATTTTTTTGTTGCAATGGTAAATGGGATTTTTTTTTAAGTTTCTTTTTCTGAGAGGACATTATTGGTGTATAAAAATGCCATCGATTTCTGGGTGTTAATTTCATATCCTGCCATCTTGCCCAATTCATATTTCTTTTAATAAAATTCCAATAAAAAGTAGGATTTATGTAGAAAATAACAAGATTTACTGAAAATTCAAAAGAAGAATATAATAAATTCATACTAATGACTTTTTTCTGGATGAACAGATTGTGTTTTTCTTCACTTTGTATTTATTTCTAATTTAGGGCAACTACTATCAAATATGTTTTGAGCATTTGGAGAAGGATTAGTCTTTGTTAAAATAATTAAGAAATGAAGAAAGTATTGCTCTTACTACTACAGTTCCCCAGCCTGAAATATATTATACTGAGGAGGGTAATGAAATAGAAAAGAGACCAGGAACAACTGTAGACTGATACTTTTGTGTGTGTGTGTGAGATGACCTATGGAAAAATTACAAGCATCCTGATTAGACTCTAACATTAGTTCAGATGATTTGATTCCTATTTTTGTTACAACTTCATCAGGTTTCAAATTTAGGGATCTTTTCCTTTTTATTATTATTTGTTCAAATTATTATCTTACATCAGGAGATAGAGATCAATGGATTGAATCTTTGCTAATTCTATTACATAGTTGCCATAGGGAAATCACAAACTATTCACACCAGAGCTGAGGGGTATGAGGTATAATAGGGATTTGGAACCAAGGTAAAGATGCAAAATGAAAGTAATTCAGTGCCACAATCCCAGCAAGGGGTCAACTAACCCATAAACATAAGACTATGTTTGCTATTCTGATAGGACAGTGCATTGTCCCCTGAAAACTGACATGAGAAATGCTTTCCAAAATAAAGACATAGGCAAAAACCCACACTCTATTACCAGAGATGTGTGTGGCAGCCTTGGACTTTATAGTTCCAATTTGCCCACTGACCTAACATCACAGAGTAAAGAGTAAGACATTAACGAAGTGAAATGGCTCATTAAGCACTCACACAGTCCCCTGGCAGTGTTAAAATCTTGCCATTTACTCTGTCATTTCAAGTGTTGTTTCTTTATCAGCAAGGAGGGCCACAGAGAATGGGCCCAGTGGAAAGGAGTGTATAGACAGTCCTGCACCATTAACTTCAGCCGACTAAATCAGTCCATCATATAAATGTGGCCCTGTGTAAATAGTAAAATTCATAACAGGATATTTCTTCTCTATCTGGTGAGGGATAAACTGAAAAAAATGGCCTAAGGAGCAAATACCATAATAGTTGGTGCTCTTCTTATTTATTTTTTAATAAAACAAAAAAATAACATTGATGGGAAATACTAAAAAAGATTCAGTTAGACCTTCATGGCCTGTCAAAGAAAGTGAAAAGATAATTTTTTCTCTGATCACTTAATTTTACAAAAGGAAGAATCTTATTAGCTAAAAAGCAGAAGAATGTTTTTGTAAGAGAAGGATAAGATTAATAAAATGTGATCTAAGAAATAGAATTTCCTGTAAAGCTTGATCTGCTAGACCCATAACTTAAATGGTCTGTCTTGGAATGGAAAATCACTTTTTTTCTGCAAAAAACAGACATTTCCAGAAAATCTGAACAATAAGGATTATAAATAAACTTACATTAAAAAAATGACACTTTGCATTTTGCATTCTTAAAGTAATCCTGTTAAAATTCTCAGGCTATTATATGTTACATTACTCAAACCTTAACAACCATAATAAGATCAAGGACATATATATTGCACTGTATACCAGTCACTATTCTATATGTCTTAGAAATATTCAAGAAGAGGAAACTAACTCAGAGAGAGAAGCAATTTGTTCAAAGTTACTGTTGTAAGTAATGCTGCCAGAATTCAAATAAAATCTTTACTTTGATCTACTTCTTTAAAGATCGGTAAATGTTTTCTGTAAAGGGTCATCAAGTTCTCTGTTGTAGCATGAAAGGTGAACTAGACATTACATAAACAAATGGCCATGTCTGTGTTCCTATAAAACTTTATTTACAAACAGGGAATAAGCCAGATGGACTGTCCTGTGAAGATCCCTGTATTAGTGATACTTCCTCAGACTGGGATTCAGACAACATCGCTATTATAATTCTCATAAGAAAGTGTTTCTAAAGTATTGTTAGAAACCTACTCACCTTACACTTCTTTTTTATTTCTGTAACTATTGAGAGGCTGTTGGTATGTTTTTGCTGGGACACAGACAGCTGCAAACCCTTTGAATGTAGATCAGAATTTATCTCACTTGGAATCTTACCCTCTTTGATATCTAGCTCCCTTCTCATCCACACACCAAGCCCGAATCAATCAATTCAGCCCTGGAGTGACAATCATAACATCCAACTCTCCTTCACATTCTTGTTACTGTCTTTCTCTCCTTATATTATTTTCCCACTTAAAAAAACACACACAAAAAAACTGAACAAAACAAAACAATAGCAATACCATCCTCGTGATATAATCTTTAAAATGCCTTACTTCAATTTGAAATATCTGGCAACTTAAATAAGAGATAACTTCCACTTTAGGAGTAGTTTTCCTTGGCATCACTCTCAAAACAAGTAAACCACTTCAGTGTCACTAGATTTATCTCAATTACTTAAAAAGTCTGGACAGAATCAGCAAATCCCTTAAAACATTCCCTGATACCACTGCCATTTTGACAGTAAATATTTTCTGTGAGATATAAATAGGGACTCTGTATTCCCCTGATCATGGCAGGAACATCAGGTTTAGTTGCAAATTTTTAACAGGACTTTGCCAGGCAGCAGCAGAAGAGCCGTGGAATCAGTGTCCCTTGTGAGTAGAAGAAAGAATGAAACCCCATTTGTTCCTTAGTGGAGTCTCCAGCAGCATGAGAAATAGGCCTTTACCCAGCATTATGGAACCAGAGCCACTCAGCAACAGCAGAATTTCTGTGTTTCTGAAATGCTAACTTTTGTTTGTTTTGTTTGTTTTTGTTTGTTTGTTTGTTTACATTTCTAGAAGAGAGGAGAGGCAGCTTATTGCATAAAGAAATGTTTGTAACACCATGACATTCATTATGGAAATTTATTTTTGTTTCTCTTTATCTTATTAATTTTCTTTATAAAGAACTCAGTGTTACGCCTAGGATTTCTTTGAGAACTTTGCTGTTTATATCCAGGGTATATATTGGGCTAGTGGCATGTAAGTGATTATTTATATATGTTATCAGTGATGGATGAGACAACTATTCTTAGAGTAAATTATTGAAAATAGAAGGCACATTTACATTCTTTTAATTTTATAAATCATTTTTAAATCACCACCTATTCAAAAAGAATGTATTTAAAGCACAATCATGACTATTTTAATAAGACTAATAAAACCTAACACATCATTGCCCACCTTTGCAAAGCTACTGAATGTCTTCTGATGTTCCTTTCTGTATCCCTTACCCCCTGGGAGAGCAGGTTGCCTGTGGAGGAAAGTAGCAGCAAATGAGTTTTTCAAGTAGGGGGAGACCAGTTTTATGCAGGCTCTTGTAAGCCATACTCAAAGTCCTGGATGGACTCAGACAGATGACAACAATCATTGAAGGAGTGCCAATGTCCTCCTGCCAAAGACCACCAGTAATACACCTGTAGTTGACAAGCTAGTGTTTTGTTGCAGTGAGGGTCAGGGGACATTTAACCATGGAGAACCATGGTCTTCTCAGTAAGAGGTCAGGAAAAGCCTAAACTAGGGTTGGTAATTGGTCAGGCAATTTTGAGGGTTTGTGGATGTAGAAGTTCAATCTGGATTGGACGCTGTCTGAAAGGGGGCAATTCTGTGACTGGGTATCTCTATAAACCTTACTGCAAGGAAAATAGACTAGAGCAAGGGCACAGCTGTCCTTGGTAAGGAAGCAGCAGTCACTGATTTTAGCTGAAAAGAGATTGTGTGGTTTTTTTGTGGCTTGCTCAGTGACCTTGTTTTATATTACTTTATGATGGTCTCAGAGTGACCTTGTCTGATGTTTACGCTGTCTGAGATTGTTTATGACCAATCTGAGAAACATATGGCCTCACTGTGAGCATCAGACCAGTTCCTAGAAGTTAAGGTTATTTGTTGGTTTGTTTCAGAGTTAAATTGCCAAAGTGATCAAATTAATAACAACTTACAGAAATTTGGAGAATGGTTTGAACTAAGTAGAGACTAAAAACAGAGATGCCAGGAAAGAGATTATTTTAACAGGAATTAAGAGGTTTTTAACTTTACATAGACTCTAATTTCAGGGTTTGCATGAGACACAATTGTTTTAATGTGATGTAGTAACAAGATCATTCATTAATTTATTCACAGTATTCAATAAAGTTTTCATTAAATACTAGCAATGTCAAGAATTTATGCATTCTGAGGAATTAAAATAGAAAGCTGACCTTTTGAAATTGGGTTATTAAATATTTCTCATTTAACCATGTTTCACAGTCCAGCTAAATGTCTTAAATAAAACATGGTTTATGTGTATATTTATCTGTAGAATGATAAACGAAATGCTCACTTAATGTACTAGTAATTCACTAGCATGGGAATATTTTTAGAAATTCAGTAAGAATGTAAGACATTTGAAAATAGGTGATAAGGCCATTCGATTTAATAGAGCTGCTTTTCATCAGAGATAATTAAATGTATTTTTCACATGGCAAATTAAGTGAATTGTCATACTGGGCCATTTTGATACTGTCCCACTATTGTAAAATAAAAAAGCCTGAATGTATTGCCTAGGTAAAAATAGTCAAACTTTACATTTTATGCTTAACAGAATTTGGAAACTTGATTGCCACAGTTCATTTCTTATAGAAGATATTGAGGGAAAAGCATCAACTCTCACACTCTTAAATATTTTTGTCATTGAACTATTTAAATAAGTCATATTCTGTGCACTGGTCAAACTTTAAGTTTAATACATACAGAAAAATTCTTTAAGTGTGGGAGTGTAAGGGAGAGTTAAGAATTGTGAAACCTGAGTGCCCCTTGGAGAAGACCCTAAAACTCCATAGATTGGCCAAAACCAAAATTTTTAGTTTTATATAGCAATTAAAAATCACTTTGAACTCAGACTAAGAATTTGTTCTTTACTTCTGTCCAGCCCAAATTTCCACCAGTGTGTTAATGTAAACTATTTGGTGCAATATTTTTCCTTTGTATACATACATTCACCAGCAATGTTAAATTCTGGATCTTTGTATAATTTATCAAATAAAGATTTACTTAAAAAGGCTTCTAAAAATAAGAAATTTATCTGGGAACTATAGAAGCAACTGCTGCTGTTTTTGGTAATGTTTTTTTGCTAAATTAAATGACTAAAGTAATCGGATATTCAGTAAATTGTAATCTAACATAAAGAATTTTAATAAAAATAATATATTTCTTCCATATGCTCCTTTTGTTTCCCTCTGATCTTTTGTTTCTCTCTCTTAATTATTTTGTGTCTCTCTGCTTCTCTTTCTCTGTTACTTTATCTCTGTCTCTTTTTCTTTAAAATTATTTCAAATCTTCTACTTTTATTTGCCCCTAATTTATGTTTATCTCTATGTGTGACTCCCCCACCTCCATCTCTCTTTCCTCATGTGTCTCCCTGGGAAAATATTTTCAAACCCGTTTACACCCTCAGTGCATGTTCTCAACTAAGACATGTCATTTTAGATGTTTTATATTATCTCTGATTGTTTTACACTGTGGACAAAAGGAACTTGCCACTTTAGTAGGAAAATGGCAGTTACCTCAATTAAGATATTTCCACACACCCTCCTCCAAATCATAAATATCTGAAAAAAAATAAGTAGTTATATAGATAATTGTATAGCATTGTTATATTTGTTGCACTAAACACTATCACCTTTTAGCCTGAAAAGTACTTAGCAAATGTTTTAAATTAAAAAAAAAAATTATCTTTGGAAACAGTTGAGCTAAAGGACGAAAATTGAATAATGGGAATAATACAGAGAAATTTCTTCCAAGATGCAAAGAAAATGCTATAAAAATAAAAATGATCAAAGAAACACTGAAGAAAAGAATGGAAAGGAGAATTAAGAAGTGGCCTCTTATGTCACTAAAGAAAGGACACAATCGAATAAAATACAGACTAACCCATGATATGACATGAGAATTTTCTGAATGTATAGATTTAAAGGATTTGTTACATTCTAAAATGAAATACACAATAAAAAGAAATACATATAGACATATTTTTGGAACTCTCTTAACCTCATCTACATAGTCTTACCTTAAAGAAAAAGCAGAAAATGTCACAAAATAAGCTATTAGTATGAATGGATTGTTTTTTTCATAGTTTGGCCGGCTCTCACATAATTAATGGAGGAAAATTAATTCTCTCCACAAACTTTTGGAATATACTCCACTGAAAATGCTCAAAGAAGAATCTATCTCAACTATCCTTGCCTCGGGAATACATTTCATAAGATAATAATCCTGAGAACCAGGAAATTGTCCTTTGCATATAATATACATTCTTCATTATATAGTTTCACTATTGTCCTATCTTTGGTAAAGACAGACATCTGAGCACATATTTGAAGATTTCTTGAGTACCCTTTGGCCTTCTAGTTCCAGGTTTTTAATCTTTCATTATATATTTCATTTGCCAAAACGTTATATACCATTGGAATAGTTTGAGACAAACAATTGTCTCACCATATCTATAAATATCAATGTAAAAAAAAAATTGCTTATTTCAAATTCTGAGACTAAAAGAATTATAGTTTAGAGATGAAGACTGCCCTGAAAATATAGAGATATGGATATCCACCAACTCTTTTTTGTTTAAACAAAGAATTTGTTGAGGAGAAAAAAAGCTAAGTGCTATATGTATATCCTTTCATTCCTTTATCACTTCCTACCTTGAATTCTTTCAGATGATGTGACTTCATCTCTGTTCAGTGTACAGCACCTTCCAAGGATTCGATGAAAGTGGACAGTGAGAATCATGCAGCTGAAATGAACAATGACACACCATTTCATTTATTCCCCTGACTAGATTTATTTTACCCAAATCTCCTCTAGAGTTTTCATAAGGGCCTTTGGCAGAAATGCAAAACTCTTAGGAGAGTCATTGTGCTTTTCTACCGTCATATTCATAAGCAATTTTCATATGTGAGCATAGACTATTTACCGTCTGTTGTTCTCCGTTCTCCAGTTAAAATTTAATTACCATTACAACTTAAGTTTGGATTTTTCAGTTCCTTCCCTCTATTCTTTCCGGTGTTTTACATGGGGTAAATCTGTGCACTTAAGAAGGTGAACGCCCAGACCTTGTTAAGAAAAGCCATCAATTAATGTAAGTATTTCCCCCAATAGTAGTTTTTTTTAAACTGTTTTGTTGAAATGTAATTGATATACAAGAAACTGCCCATATCTAATGTATAATATTTGATTGATTTTGACATTACCTGGGAAAGCATCACTATAATCAAGATAAGGAACATATTTATCATCCTCAAAAGTTTCTTGAAACCTCGTTACAATCCCTCCCTCCATGGCTTCCACATCCTGCTCCATTCTTGGGCAGCTGCTGATCTGTTACTTAGATCAAGTTGCATTTTGTGGTTTTATATAAGTGGGATCATTTACAATATAATTTTTATGTCTTTTTCCTCAGCTTAATTATTTTCAGATTCACGCATATTGTTGCATAAGTCAATATTTTATTGTTGGTTGGTACTCCATGGTACAAGCATACACGATTTTTTAATCCACTTGTCTCTTAATGCAATTAGGTTTTCTTTTTTACTTAGTTGGCTGTTACATACAGGACTGCTATGAATATAAGTATGGGTCTTTGTATACTTATACAGATGCTCCTCAGCTTAAGATGGGGTTATGTCCCAACAAACCCATTGTAAATTGAAAATATCATAAGTCAAAAATGCATTTAATACAGTTAACCTACCAAATGCCATAGCTTAGCTTAGCCTAACTTAAACCTGCTCAGAGCACTTTTATTAGCCTACAGTTAGCCAATTATATTGAGTTTCTTCTAAAGAGTATTTGCCGCCTTCTGTTCACCAGAAGCAGGAGATATAGATAGGTATTTTGTAAACATGATAAAATGCAAAAAACACAAAAAACAATATTCAGAAAATATTGGCAACAAAATACATTGTAGATTAGTGGTTGTTTAACCTGCCTGATCTCTCAGGTAACTGGGAGCTTCTGGGCACAGCATCATGAGACACTATCATACTGCATATTGCTAGCCGGAGAAAAGATCAAGATTCAAAACTCAAAGAATATTTAGAAAATAGAATTAATAGAAATTGCTAAGGGTTTGGAGTTAGATTATAAGGGAAAGTAAGGAGGCAAAGATGCCTAAAGGTTTTTGGCCTGAACCCTGGACCAAGTTACCATTTTAGAGATGGGCAGACTATAGGAAGAGCAGACCTAGGGGTGGAGATCTGAGAGTTTCATTTGGAAATTTAAGCTTGAGGTGTTTACAAGCCCTTGTATAAGAAGATGTTACAGCTACTTCTCTTTCCAGAATGCAGGTAAAATACACTTCAGAAAATCTGTCTATGAGTAGATTACTCAACAGGCACACAAATATACTCCGTGGGTATATGGAAGATATTGGTAGTCACTACCTGAAAGTGTCATTATGTTGGGGACACCCATTCAGAGATACCTGTGACTGACTATTCCTTATTTTTCAGGTTCTTTTTTCTTTGAAACTTAAACACAGTTAAATTTCCTTAAAAGTGACAGTCTTAAACCATGTTCATAATATATTTATAAAATTTCATCCATCCGTTTAGTCCTTTACAGACTAAATATATACATAGAGAGTTAAAATGATAGTCAACAAATGTCAACAATAGTTATATCCTAAGGGTGGAAATAAATTATTTATTTATTTATTTATTTATTTATTTATTTATTTATTTATTTATTTATATTTTTATGTATTTGATTTTTCTGTATATTTTGCAATATTTTTTCTTTTTAACACTGAGAACATGTTTTCTGCAACAGCACTATATATGCTAAATGTGAAGGAAAGAGTAAAATGGCTGAGGCACACTTCAAGTGGAAGTTATAATGTCTCTAGGGGGATTTGATTAAGCAAAGGGGCACTTAGATAATCACTGAACATGCAGCCACCGGATCCGTGTGCCTCCCTGTTAGAGGCACAGCCTCTCTCCAGGAAACAAGTGAGCACCAAGAAAAGTCACAGCCTTTCGGAGAAAGGAATTTTCAAAATAATTATAATAACCCTGTCATTTGACCACAAAGAAAAAAAAAATACAGCCATACCAACAGAGTAGTCCGGACCAAAAGCTTAGGACCAAGTTCGAACAATGTCAACATTTAATAATTAATTGGAAAGAGACTGAGAAGTAGCAGCCAGTGAGATGTGGGAAAAACTGAAATTTTGTTTTTTCAGATTTTCCTTTCCAAACAAATAGAAATATTGGATAAACATAACAAATACGAAAAAACAAAACAAAACAGGAAAGTAAAATTCTCAAGTGCCAGAGGCAACACAAAGACAGCAGTGAGTGGTATTTGATAATAACTCTCAGGGTACCCAGTCCACATAAAACTGTACGTCTTGCTGGTACAAGTAATAAAATGGAACTTGGCTTTCTGCTTAAAAGTGGCACCCACAAAGGGCTATTTAGCTTGTTGAGTGTGTTATAGTACACAACATTTGCTGGCCCAGGGAAGCAACAAGTAAACTAAAAATCTTCTTGTGGTCATGGGTGAATGGGGAATAGGGCTGATTCTAGCCCATGATAGTCTTTCCACAAATTAGAAAAAAATAGTGTATCTTTCTCGGGGTGAATGCCTTTTTACACCAGGATATGTGGCTTGATTAGTGACAGAAGACTGAATTTCTACCACCAGTATCTCCTCAGCTGGGTCCCCTTGTCCAGTATACAAATCTGCACAAATCTACGTGGTGTCTCTAAAAGAGGTTCACCCTGAGAAATCAGAACACTATTCCAAATGTATAAGAGGCCTGAACAGAGACTATAATATAAAAATTGGCATAGAACAGATGAAAATTGTAATGTCTTTTGTACACAAAGATAAAATTGCTCTTTCCAGAAGACTCTAAAATCCAGGTTGCCTATTCTCATGGAACATGGCATCACAGAGAATAAACTCAGTGTAAAAAATTGCAAATCACATAGGAAAAAGAATCAGCAGATGCAACACTTGAGAGTACTTACTCCCCAAATACGAGAGAATAAAATATTCTGAAGGGATTTAAAAGTAAGTATGACTGAAACTTTCAATGAGAGAAATTGAAATTATGAGGCAAAGAGGCTGTAAGGAAAAAACAAATGAAAGTGGTAAGGGACCATCTATAATTAAGTAATATAGCCATGGTCAGGGGAAGTATGGTAAGGAATCAGATTAACACTGTTGAAAATAAAATTAGTAAACTGGAAGAGAGATCTGAAGAATGGCCCAGAAGGAAGACATAGAGTTAGAAAATATAGAAGAGGAAGCAGGAGAGACAGGAAATAGAGAAACATTCCAGCATCAACCTAACATAATTTTTAGAAAGAAAAAGTAGAAAAATGAATGGGGCAACACAGTTTTCGCAAGTAGAAACTGAAAATGGGACCAAAGGAAGATAACTTGGAAGAACACACCTAATCTCACCTAGACCCTAGGTAATGAGTTCATTAAAGCCAAAGGGAAAAACTTGAAAGTGACAAATTTGACTTAAAGATATAAAAAAAAAAGGTTCCTGACAATTAGACTTTAAGTAGACTTTTCATCCGTAATACTCAGAGGCCAGATTAAAATAAATTAATATCTTTCAAGTGTGAAATTAAAATATTTTCAGTGTGTAATTCTATAATAGAGCTAATCTCTCATTTAAGGATGAAGGTGAAATAAAATATATGCTGCCATACAAAACATTCTTATCATTGAAAACATGTATTGTATATTGACTTGAAAGTATTAATAATTTCTCTTTTTTTGCTTTCCCACTTTACCTTAGATACTCATTTGATTTTTGCTTGTGTTTTCTTCTTCTACCCATATGTAGGCCTAGGCTTCAAGCCTCTTCCTTTCTAGTTACACCCTACAGTTGCGAGTGAGCCAGCTGTTGGTTGGAGTATTGTAACAACACTGTGCAGAGAAAGGGGCATGAACTATTTTACTGTTCCATTCAACATTTAGTTTCATATACTCCCTCAGCAAGCAGTCATATAGACAATAAAACCTTTTAAATCTCGGGATCTCCATGCTTTTCTACCCCCTTCCTTCCCCTGTTTCATTCTCCCACATCTTCGATTTGTGGGCCTCATGATAGTCATTAAAAGCATCACTGGTGGTGAGTAGCTGCCCCCTCTTCTAGCTCCACCTCCCACCTGTTCTGCAAAGTTGAGCGGGAAGAACCAGGGACACTTCACAATCAGGGAACTGTCTTGCCCATCCAAGATCTTTCCACTCTAATCAAAGGTCATCCATTATAAGAGCATTTCAGGGCTGAATATTTCTCTTAGCTAAGTCTATATCCTTCCTAGTTTTAAGGAGCTCTGTGTCAGCTTCTTGTTTTATCCCAGTTTCCCTGTTGGGTAGACATTCTTCATTATCAGGGATTTAGATTTTGACAAATTTTTTCCTTTATGAATATAGAGTTTGATTCTGTTTCATTTTTATTTTGTAGTATTTAATGAAGCTCTGGGGATGGGAGTTGATTAAAAATATGTGTTATCTTTATTCAAAGCTTCAATCTTTCTATTTTGAGGTTTTTTTCATTGATACATTTTTTGTACCCTAATTAATTTTCAAAGGTCAATATTATCTCAGTCAGTGGTTCTCAAAAATTAAATAATAGTGGAAAAATGTTTAATAGCTAGGTTTATTCAATGCTTACTGCATGCCAGCCACCATATTAACTGCTTTAGCTGCATTATCTCATTTAATCCTTAAAAATTCTAATAGCATCATTATACTTATTTCACATCTGTAGATTGCAAGGCTGTGATTTGAACCTGTATAGTGTGGCTGCATGAATTGTATTGTAACCTTACTGATGTATTATTTTTCACATGAGCCAAGGAAATATACTTAAAACTGCCTTATGTTAGACAGACATTCTCAAATCTCAAAATAAAATTAATTTACATTGACTTTAATTAATGCAAAAAAGACTTTTGAAGGACTAAGGGAGATATAGCAAAATCAAACTAACCATCCCCACATCAACCCTGTATTCCCCCTGTAGTTATGTCCCTGCCTCCTTTAAACAAATTGCTGTGTTTTAGTTTTGTTTTTTTTAAATTTTATTAATTGATTTTTAGAGAGAGAGGAAGGGAGAGAGGGAGAAACACCGATTTGCATATGGGCTCTATTAAAGCTCACTTTTATTTTTAAATTATAGGAATTGCTAAGCAAATTAACTTTTTAAATAACCTTGTAGCATTTCACAATGCTCAACTTAATAGAATATTTTCAGGTACTACAATATCATCTTTCTAAGTGAAATAATACTCAGCTAATTTTCTGGTCCTGATAGCTAGTGTCAGAACCTCCACTTCTCTCTCCTTTGCTCTCCATTTGTTTAAATCACTCACTTCCTGTATGTAAGCGAAATAAACAACACTATCTCCTTGGAAATACTTAATCCAAGGGTTTTTATTGACTCAGAAAAATTTAATTACAAGTACTTTATATTCTATAATGAGATTAACATGCAATAATTCTTATCCTCTGCAGGAGAATAGTCCTCATATCATGAAGATTTTATTTAATGATTAATTCTGCTTCAGTGCAGCATAGTGCAGTCTGTTATTATGCCCGGATGGTTTCAGATGACATACATCAGGGACAGAGGTCTGGGTACAGGTATTTCTGCCGGAAGGGAAAAAGGAGGCAAGAGGCAGGAGGATAATTTTGTAAAATTCTGCTCGGTAGTCAGAAATATATTTTTGGAACCAATAACCCATACAGGAACTTTTGTTTTGATATAAATCACAACATTTGGACACAAGACACATTTGCATCATTTACAAGCTAGAGCACCTTGAGTGAATAACTTCAGTAATTGAGTTTTTAGTTTTCTCATCTCATCTAATAAGAGCATCAACCTAAAAATACATATACTTAATTTTGCTAATGTGTCACTTTCTAAAAAGAAAACTGTTGATGTTTTAATTCATAAATAGAAAAGAAAAATAATCACATCACATAATTCAGTTTTACATTCAGAAAAGTTTGGACCAACTACTGACTTCTGAAATCTGCAGCCTGCCTGATGCTGCAACTTGCCTCGAATCTCCACTTGATAAGCAAAATGCATGTTAGCTCATTCTGCTTAGTTAGGTTTTTTAAACCTGTCAAAGAACCACTTCATTACTAATGATCTGTGTCCTTACTAAAGTGCACTCATGCTTAGAATATTGCTATAATATATTGACAAAGGATTTTATTACTGCCAGTGTGCTAATTGAAACTGTTTATACCACAGTTAAGTAAAATAAAATTGAATAAATTCAGCATAGTAATCTGACCAATAAAATTTCCCACATATTCCCGGCCTTCAAATTCATGCAGTTAGAGCACAGCAGAAATTTAGGAAATTATCTGAGTAACATACAAAGAGAATATGTTCAATGAATAATTTTTTAACTATCTATGACCTATGATTTTTTGGATGGAATATGTGATTACTATCTGAGATTCAAACTCAGACAAAAATATAAAAAGTATATATTTTAAAATTCTGAAATAAAATATTTCTAATATTTTGGGACAAGAAGAGGTATACATTCATTTGTGAAATGTTAATTTAGCATATATAATTTTGGAGAATGTAGTTATAAGCAAAATGTACAAAGTCGTTTTTATGGTGCTGACGGTATAATGAATAATTATATGAACAAATAATTAAAACACAGTGACACAAGGACTGTGATAGGCTAGTATTTTGGGAGCACTTGATCGGGTCTGGTAGGAGAAGAACACAGAGGAAAATAGGTTAACAAGTCAAGAAAGAATGGACCCCTAAAGGGACACCTGAAGGATTGCGATTAAATAGTAGAGGAGGAGGAAGGTGGGAGGGACAATGTTGGAATCGAAGGAAAGAGCATGTGTAAAGGTCCAAGGAAAGCTTGGTGCATTCACAAACCTGACACAGAGGAAGTGAATTTAGATTTTAATGAGTGAGTGCTCAGATTGAAAGAGGTGAGCTTGGGGAAGTAAAAACAGTTACATTAAAAAATAAATCCTAAGAGGTAGCTCATGAGAAACTATTGTATTGGAACACTCAGATTAGCTTGATTTTCCTGGTATCCAAGCTAACAAAGGAAATATGACTTTATTGTTTAATAGAGTACAGAGACCACCCCAAGCATAAATACTAAGATATAATATATATATAAAGTAGAAGTGAAATTATGTATTTCTATATATTGTAGAAATATAAAGGGGCAGTGAAAAGTACAGTGGTTCATTTCTGGCTTGAAGCTGCGATTAATAAGCAGAGATGATGTTTTGGTCCACCTCTTATTAGATCTTTGATTTTAGCAAATGCATAATATTTGAAAATATTCCTGGAAACATTCCTATCAGGAGCTAGAGTAGTCCACCAGTATAAACTAGCTGCAGAGATTTGACACAGGACTTCTATTAGGTAATAGAAAAGAACTTGTATTTTTCCTAAACTAATTTTCATTTTAAGTCAAACACAAGTGAATTGCCTCAAGGAATTATGAGTCTTCAATAAAAAATGCCTGTTTGGAATGTGGAGTGGACCATTTAGGAAAATTAAAAAAAAGAAGAGCCACGGAGAAAGCAGACCACCAGGTGTGAAAGCTGCCCTCCTGTAGCCTGGTGCAAATTACTGCATACTAAATTATATTTGTCAGAGTTATGATTTTTAATTTTTTAATTTTGTAGTTAAATAAATATTGTGACCTGAACTATGATTTAAACTGTAAGTAGTAAGTGATCAAGAGCTGTATCTCTGTTTGAAATAGATCCCGAATCTCCCAAAAGAATTTGAGAGGCCCTGAAGTTCCATGTATATTGAGTAAAACTGCTATCTTCCCATATGAATAAAAAGTGGTTTAATATACTCTTTTAAATTACTAGATATGTTAATATACCTATAAAATATGATAGCACTATGCATGTTTTAAAGTTTTATGTAAATTATATTACACTCTATATATTCTTTGGCAACTTGAACTATTTTATTTTGCTTAAAATATGTATGTTGGGTATTTATCTATGGTGTTATTGATAGATATCCCTCATTTATTTTATCGCTATATAATATTCTATGAATATACCATAACTTGTTTGTTCCTTCTCTTGTGGGTAGACACCGTTCTGCACCTCGGTCACTGGCGTTTAAGAGAGCTGCAGCATACACTCTACGTTCTTGTAAATGTCTTCTTGTCACCCATTTAAAAGCTTTTAGATATTACTACATTGTTCTAAAAAATACTTGTGTCAATCTCCACTCCCACCAGCAGAGCATGAGACTCCGTCTTGCTTCAAATTTTTATATATATGCCAAAATAATGTGTGTGTGACTGCACTGTAGGGTGTTATTATTAAGCTTCATAGCAGGTTAAAAGAATGTTTTGTTTGTTCAATTAAAATAGAAACTATGGGGGAGGAAGGGGGGCATCTGTAATACTTTCAACAGTAAAGATAAATGAAAAACAATAGAAACTATGAGAAAGAAAACAGGAAAATACTAGGAGTACAGATTCAAAGGTTCACACAAAGAGTGTGAGCCCACTATAAAATTAAGGTAAAAGAGAACAAATTGTAAAAGTTTTCGCAACCACGATAAAATTGTGTGTGAGCGGGGGGAAATCTCAGTGCCAGAGTAAGCAAAGTCTTTCAGTAACGAGAAAAGAGGTGATAAGAAAAGAGGAGATAGATGGGTATTATTTTCATTGTCTCTGCTGATTTTTTAAATTTACAGCTACTTAATTACCAGTGAAGTTTAATCCATACTTTAATTGGCTCTGTTTTTCTCCTTTTGTAAAGTGCTTTATCATGTCTCTTGCTCATTTTAAAAATTGTGGTGTTTAATTATTTCCAAGTAATTGAAAAGCCCCTTATAAAATAAGAAAATTGACAGTCTTCCGTTTATACATATCATAAATTATTTCCCAAATTTTTGCTATGTATTTGTTTTTTTTTTACAAGCTTCATAGTGTTTTTGTAGTCAAATCTCCAGTCTTCATATTTCTCCTTTAATCCTCCCACAGGAAAAGATAAGACAAATGTATACATATATTTCCTTCTACTATTTATACGCTTGCATAGTCCCATGACTATTATTTATCTAAAATAAAATATAGCAACTTACAGCAATAAACACTTATTATCTCACATTTCCTGCGAGTTAGGAATTCAGGCCCAGCTTAGTGTGAGTCTCTGGCTCGGTCTCTCACACAGTTGCAATCCAGGTGCCGGCCAGGGCTATAGTCATCTCAGATCCCAACTTTGCTCATTCATTCATTCGGCACATTTTTATTTATCACTTATACTCATAAATATGTAAATTTGAACAAGATCGATGCAGGCTCTGCCCCATGAAGCTCACCAAACTTTTCTGCTTATAGATCTCTTAATCTTATACTTTTGTTCTGCTATATGTATTCATTGACTATTTATTGGCAGTATCATCTATTTTTTCAAAATGCAGATGGCTATTTTAGAACATTTATTGTACTATAGGAAATTTATAAAGTTAATACCACCTCCTTAACTCACCAAAATTGGATTTTAATTATAATTGAAGTTTATTTATTGCTTAATTGGGAGATAATTTACATAATATGCACATGAAGTAACACAGTAGTATATCTCCCCAATGAAACGGGTGTCTTTTATGTACCTAAGTCATATTTTAAAATATTTCCTTTTAAAATTTTTATTTCATTTTTTTAATAAAAATTACATGTAATTAAGGTGTACAAATTGATGTTTTGGTATATATTTATCTAGTGAAATGATTGCTGCAGTCAAGCTAATTAACATCACTTTATACCACAAAGGTCTGGTGAATTCAATTCCTTTTATTTTTTTAAATCATTTTTATTTTTCAATTACAGTTGACATACAATGTTATATTAGCTTCAGGTGTACATTCCAGTGATTAGACATTATATAGCTTACTAAGTGATCATCCCGATAAATCTCCTATGCATCTGACACCATGCATAGTTATTAGAATATTATTGACTATATGCCCTATGCTGTGCTTTACATCCCCAATACGACTCTGTAACCACCAATTTGTACTTATTAATCCCTTCCCCTCTTTCACTCAGCCCCCGACCCCCCTCCCTTCTGGCAACAGTCAAAATGTTCTCTGAATCTATGAGTCTGTTTCTGTTGTGCTTGTTTGTTTATTTTGCTTTTTAGATTGAATTCACGTTAGGTAAGTGTCTGATGCCATTTTATTGTTCATACTTTTTATCTTCTTTTTTTCTTCCCCTTCTTCTTAAAGAAGACCCTTTAACATTTTTTATAATACTGGCTTGGTGCTGATGAACCCCTTCAGCTTTCCTTGCCTGAGAAGCTCTTTCTCTGACCTTCAGTTCTAAGTGATGGCTTTGCTGGGCAGAGTAAGCTTGGTCGGGGGTCCTTGCATTTCATCACTTTGGTGGGCCTGCAAGTTGGGTGGGGTGGGGTCTCAGGGAACCACCAGGATGTGGCTTCTGCTTTATATTCTTTGCTGTAGGACTTCTGTTCAGCTAGATTTCAGGTGGTTCTGAATGATGGTTGTTCTGTAGTTTAGATGTAATTTTGATGTGGTTGTGAGAAGATCCAAGTACTACATTTACCTATGCTGCCACCTTGACCAGAAGCTGGATTCCTAATAATTTTAGTACTTTTGATAGAGAGTTGAAAATGTACACAGCATTTTATATTATATGTATAACTATTCTAATCAATAATTGAACTATGATTTTATAAAAGTTATTTTTATCAGCCTTCTTACTAAATTTTAATATTTACTAATTCTAACAGTTATTCAAATAATATTTCTAGCCATATTAATTACAATAAATGATTACTTTCATGCCATTTCTTCAATTATTAAACATTTTGGTATGATTATTTTCTGAATTACTGTACTGGTCAGAACACAGAACAATATAAAGTAATATCTTAGTTAGTATTTTGTGTTCTTTCTAAAATTGACATTATTGCCTCTATTTTATTGTTACCAATGTTGCTCATTGGAATCTAAGAGATATTTTAAAAATCATTTAAAATAATTCTGGAAATGGTTATTAAAATTTTAAGTACATTTACCCATATTTTTAGAGATAATTATTCTTATATTTTTAGCCATAAATTTTTTTTACATAATGAATTAATTTACTAGATTTCCAAATGTTTAACAAGCTTCCTATCTTAAGAGTGTACCCCACTTTTAATGATATGTTGTTGTGTTAGTATAGTCCTAGATTAGTTTTGCTACCATTAACTTTATCTTTAATTTTTGCATTTTTGTATTTTTAAATAATTTTTTATTTTTTAAAATTAGTTACATACAATATTATATTAGTTTCAGGTGTAGAACCCAGTGAATAAAAGTGTATATAACTTGCAGAGTGACCACCCCAATAAATGTAGTACCCATCTGATACCATATATAGTTACTACAGTATTATTGAGTATATTCCCTTTGCTCTATTTTTAAGTGAGATTGGCTCTAATTTTCTGTTTTATTTATTTTCTTTTTTTAAAAATTTAAATTTAAATTTTAAAATTTTCAATTACAGTTTACATTCAGTATTATTTTGTATTGGTTTTAGGTGTACAGCATAGTGGTTTCAACCCAATATTTCCAGTACCCAAATGGCAACCATACATAGTATGGCAATATTATTGGCTCAGATTTTCACTTTCTACTGCTCTGTGCTAACTTTGTTAAGCTTTGCAGGCTTAAAACATTTTAAAAAAACAAATCCACATTTTTTCTGCTCTTAAACATTTAAAATATAACAGAAGTTAGGTGGTTCTTTAACTTTTGAAAGAAAAGGCATTGTTTGGAAGTAGTTCTTTGATGTAATTTTATGTATTTGAGTCTTTAGTTTTTCTAATTCATAGCTGGTTTTATTGATTTGTATTTCGCACAAAATTCATTTTTTTCTAGATTTTTAAGTATATTACTGGATAAGCCTCAAGATGACTATCTCCTATTTTTAAAATACTTGAAATATCTGTTTCTCTCCTCCTTTTCAATTGTTTTTCTTTTAAAAGATATTTCCGCTTTTTTCTCTTTACAATTTTCTTTTTAGTCTTGATTATCCCTGATAGGCAGATGTGGACGGTATTCGTTTCTTCAAAGAAAATCTTAAAATGTATTTAATAGTAAATGCTTCAGCTTCCCTGTTTCTTAATTAACTCGTTTCTCTCATTTATAGTTTTAATTCCTACTTTTTGCTTTCTTTGGCACCATATTTCTAAATTCTTGAGTTAACTACTCAGTTTATTATTTTTCTTTTACTTACAAAACTGCGGGGACACTTAAGGCACACCGCATTTTCTGCCAAGTACAGTATCAGTTGAACACCACAAAATAAAATAGTGTTTGTGCTCCAATTATTTTCTAAATGGAGTATAATTACACTTTTCTTTTCCTTTCTAACTATGGGTTTAAGAAAATTTTTTCCCAAGTTTTTAAATTTCAAAATGTTATGAATTTCTAGTTTTCTAGTTTAGTGGTCATAGAATAAGACCTCTGTAATTTATGCTTTTGAAATTTGTTGATAATTTTGTTGTGGTCTGCAAAATAATACAATTTTACAGATGTTCCATAGACATTGAGGAATAAAGAATACCCTCAGCTTATAGAATACAGGTTTGAGTATATGATTATTAAATCAATAATATTAATTATGCTATTCTGATCTTCTAAACTGTTTTTATATATTTTTGTGTGTTGCAGTTTTACATGCCAGAAAATTTGACAGTTTATTTAAAAAGATTAAAAGATTGAAAGCAACGTAAAACAAATCAGCCTAATAACTGTAGCTTTACCATTACATTTGAACAATATCCCATATTGACAAAATGAGATTATAATAATGAAGATTTATTGAGTGCTTACCATGCAGTAGGCACAGCTTGATGTGATTTACATGCATTTAATCCATGCAGAACACACCTATGATCTAAGTAAGCACTATTAGTTCTGTTTTAAAGATGAAAACAATGAGGCACAGAGGTTAAGCAGAGTTGTTTACAAATACTGAAACAGTGTAATGATTATATCACTTACTATTTTCTGCTTAAATAAAATTACTTAAATGAGAGAAAAATGGAGAAATAAGAGATATGTTATTATAAGTTTTGAAAACTGGAAAATATGATACACTCATTCACTTTTTGAGTACCAGACATTTATTGGGTACTTATTATGTGCCAGATTGTATTAAGCCCTAGAGATAAAAAAATTATGAAAGCATCCCCACCATCATAGATCATATGGAAAGAATTAAAAGAGAATCTACTGCTTTGATTCATTTTGAATTACTATAGTTGCTGAGAATGGGAATTACAATTGAGAAAGTAGAACTGCAATAATATAATTTTCTCCTTTACCTCTACTCCCTTGAAAAATTTCAGACAAACCAATTTCACCTGTCTGTAAATCTCTCTCACTCTCAACTAAACCAAAAAATTATTATTTTCTTTTTTAGTAAATACTGTAGCCTCAGATAACTAAAGGTGAATGGAGAATTTGTATCTTCCTGCAACAATTTCAATATTGGGTGGTATTTTATAAAGTAACAATATTCTGCCAAACAACAAACATTTATTAGCTTTAGAATACATTCATAAAGTAGTTTTTCTAATATATCCAATCTCCATAGACACTCAAGGAATTGTAACTGAAGATTGGTGTTGTGATCTTCTGAAGACAGGATCAGCCAGTGTGGGTCAGGTAAGAGTTCTCCACAAAATAAAGGGCACTGGACAACCTAGGGATGCTCTGATGTTCTGGCCATCAGATCTTGCAAAGGCTGTAGTACCTGTACAGTCCCTCTCAGTGAGCATAGCTCTTCAGCCCATCGTTTTGCTAAAGAAAATAATCTCTAACATCGGTATACTAACTAAAAACAAAAACCCCTCCAAAACAGTACCAATTTCAAAAACAATAGTTTCCATAACCATGTGTGCCTTGTGAATTCCAAAGGTTCTTCAAATATTGAGTACCCTAAGGTATGGATTAAAGTTGTCTCCCACACAAATATCATGTTTATAATAGCATATAATACAGTAAATTATGACATGGGAAAATTGGAAGGGAAACAGGGTAATCAATTTCATGCCATTTTAAACTTTTACTTTGCTACTCTAATTTTCCAAGCAGTATGACAGGAAAAGAGACTAACTTTGGCCAGTGGTTCAAAAGATTCTATCATCAATTTCAGGTAAGAGGAGGACAGGAATAAATAGACTTCTCTGCCTTCTTGATTAGATTGTCAGAGAAACTCTGATTTTTTTAAAATAAGCAAGTTAGGAGGAAAATGTTGAAAACTCTAAGCCCTCCATATTAAAATGTATACAATACAAAATTCAGTATTCAGAGTTTTTATTGAAAGTGAAAGACAGGAAAATAACAATAACTCATCTATCTGTGGAAATGTACACACAGAAATATTCTACAAAATCCAAAAGAGACATGTCTTAACTCACCATTCCTTTAACAATATTCCAAGGGTGTGTATGACCACTCCAGTGCCATGATTCAGGAGGTGAATGGTGATTGCAAGAAATCCAAGGTGCAAAGGTAGAATAGTTTCATGTGATTTTGGCTAAATTTTTAATTATTGTTTTTGGGGTTTTTTACCTTTGAAATCTTATACATACAAATAATATGTAATCACATTGACAGGGCCCTCTTGGGGACTTGGGAAGGGCTCATGTAACTGAAGTATCCTGACATTTAAAATTTATATTTTCATATTGAATCTACTTAGGCTTGAATAAAGAAAGTATTTACAATGTTCTGTAGCTACTGGTTTTGTTGTTTATAGACTGTAATAAAACCTTTACTGCTGACTTGTTTAAATTTTTATTATACATGGAAAATATCTTTATAAGAAAAAAATAATTATTTAGTTATAGGTATTTATTATATGTTTACAGTGCTGACGTGTATAACTTCCCACGTGCTTAGAGTATGAAATGAGCATTTTTCCTTCTTCTAAGTCTCCATGCTAGGTATTAAGCAGGTTGTATCCAATGAGCATGCAATGAATATTGACAGAGTAACTAAATGGAAAAAAGTTACTGGAAGGAAATTTTCTAAAGAAATTTCTAGAACACCCATAACAAGCTGTGGTTTATAATAGATTTTCTGCTTTTATTGAACTCATTGGTTTCATTCGCCTGGTGTACATTTAGAGAACTGTATTCAGAATTGCTTTTGTAAGTTTCTGAATAATGTTAGCTCCATTTTTATTTTATTTTATTTTAATAAATTGGAAAAGCTCTTGTTTGTTTGGGGAGATTCACTTTCCTTTTTTTTTCTTTTCACCTCACCTAAAGCTACAGATAGTTGAAGAAAAGGGTTTCTATTCTTTAGAGGAGTATTTTAAACATCACTTCATAAAGTTAAATAAAAATGTGTAATAAGATTTAGATTACAATGCTGAAATTTCTTAGGCGTGGAGAATTTTACTGGGGGTTTCTCATTCTAAATACAAAATTCTGAATGAAAGCAAATGGCAGAAACAGTAGCAAAACTTATTTGTATGTGGAAGTGTACACACAAAACTGTTCTCCTAAGTCCAAAAGAAACACATCTGTCTCATGCTCCTAAAATCCAGAATTCTGAAATCAAGGAGTTAGTTGGGATAGTTCCTTCTGAGGACTGTGATGGAGAATTAGTTCCATGACTCCCTCCTAGTTTCTGATATTTTCAGGTGTTTCTTGATTTATATAAGGATTAAATGCCCTATATTACATTAGGGCCCATGCTAATGACTTCAACTTAATTTGCTCATATGCAGACACCCTATTTCCGATTAAGGTCGTATTTATAGGTCCTGGGGGTTAGGACACTGACATATTTTGGGGAGACACAATCCAACCCGTAACACCAAAAGGCTTCTTTGGCCAATGGTATGTGTGTGGAAGCACCAGTATGCTGGTTACAAGCCTAGTCATGGAAAAGGCCTCATGTGTTTATACTTTCTTTCATCTCCATCTTTGCCATGAAAATCACATGGATTACTGTTCACAGAAAACAAGACAAAGACTGAAAGGGGAGAGGGACACCTCAGCCATCACAACCTGAAACAGAGCAGCCACACTCAGACCACCTATTTTGCAGTTGTGTGAATGAAACCAAATGTTGTTCTTTTAAGCTACTTAGCTTGAGTATGACTTGTGATGCTGCATTTTTTAGCAATGATTAACTGATACAGTTAGCATTTACATTTTCCCCATACTAAGCTTACTTACTGACTTGATGTCGGAAGAGTCCATTAATTTTATTTCAATATGACAAATGCTTATATTCTCTACCTTCCTCAATCTTCGTGGATTTTTCTTATACAAAATTTGTAAAAACTAAAAGCAATAACAAGAGAAATGTGGAGGGACATTTCTTTTCAGTTTTATCTATCTAAAACATTTTTAAAGGGAAAGGAAAGATGCACTCAGTTGACTGAGTTCACAAATATTTTATTCTGCTGTATTCTTAACTCACGTGGTCGCCCTAACTCTAAACCTATTCATATGAAACAAGAAGGTTGACTATTTAGCTGGTAGATAGCTGGTTAATTAAGTTATCCAAGCTCTTCCTTCTACTAGGCAGAATATCAAATTTTGATAAATAGAGGAATGTAAAATATTTAAGAAGTTAAAATTTGCTGTGATAGTTTGACTTTTAGTGATAGAGACTTTATGCCTAGACCCCAGAACCAGCCCTCACCCATGAAAGTCTAGACATGGATCTTGGCACAGAGTTAAAATGACCTCCGCTCTAGTGGTGACTCTCCTATTGCAGTGTTATTTTTTTGAACTGTGACATCACCAAGTTTCATCTCAAACATCAGAGATGTTCAAACAAGGGAATCACATTGTTATCCAAGAGGATTCTTGCTTCTCCAATGATTGACTCACTCCTCCCTCTTAAAATTTCATGTTCAATAAAGTGAATGTCAACCACTGGTCATCTGGCTTTTTAACCAGCTCCATCTGTTAGATCATTTTGATCAATGTATTTTCTTTTAATTTTAAAGTTATTCTAACGATTGTCTCCTATTTTCCTTCTCTCCTTGTAGGTGAAGAGACCCCCTGGGTGGAACAGTTCTCTTTGTAGCTGTTTTTATTTCTTTGTCTTCATTTGTTTCCCATTAGCTTCATTAAGTTTAAAGGTATAAGAAAACACTTTGTATTTCCGAAATGTCCATAAAAAGATTTTACATGTTACCCTAATTAACAGGGAACATTTAAACATTTCACTCTTGTTTAACTTAGCCCCAGTCTACCTAAGGTCTTGAAACCTGTATTTTTATAAAATACATTTAAGGAACAAATAGAATGAAGGAAATGATAGTGGGTAACACCTATGACATAGGAAGTATATTTTATGAAAAATATCCATATTGGATTTGCTTTACTAAAAAACTCCAATCATTTGTATAACAGAAGAGAAAACAATATTGCTTAATTTTCTAAAACATTTGTCATATATCTTGATTTTTTCTATATTCAACTTATCATTATTAACATTCAAAACTACCAGCAAAGTAAAGAACAAGCCCTTCACTGAATCATTTTTCAAAGCAAAGTTAGGTACAAGTGGAAGTATGTTTAGTTAAGTTTCAATTCCATTAAAATTGATTTTTTAAAACAAATCCCTCAGGCTCCATCCTAGAATAGAGACACTTGGCCTGGCAAGGTCTCAGCAAAATTTGATAAAATCAACAAATTAAAAATATGAGAAAGCAACTAACCTGATTTTATATAGTTCAAGCCTTCTTTTATACATCAAATCAAAAAATAAATAACAAAATAGCTTAGAATTTGGTGAGCACTCAATCCTTAATCTAGAACACTTACTATATTGAAAACATAAATTTCTTGCATCTGGATACATTATGACAAACTAGGTTGAATCCTACTGTAACTTCTCTGGGAACAAATGAATTCCCCATCCTACTAATTCAGCCAAATGATATTTTTCATAGACTTATGAAAATCTATAAAAAAGAATAATAAGACAAAATAAGCATTTTCCAAGTGTAGTATATTACTTTTTTCCCTTTCTTTCTTACTCTTGCCTACACAATAGATGCATAAACATTAAGAGTGTCCCATGAAGTACTCTATGGAAATTAGAGGCACCTGGAACTCTCTTGGAGAATTGCTGTTAGCACTATTTTAAAACTTTTAATATTTCTTTAAAACTTGTGACCGAGTAAACAATAAAACACAAGGTACAAAAGATGATAGATGATGATGATAGATAGATAGATACATAGATAGATAGATAGATAGATAGATAGATAGATAGATAGATAGATAGATGATAGATAGATGATAGATAGATAGATAGATAGATAGATAGATAGATAGATAGATAGATGATAGATGATAGATAGATGATAGATAGATGATGATAGATAGATAGATAGATAGATGATAGATGATAGATAGATAGATGATAGATAGATGATAGATAGATAGATGATAGATAGATGATAGATAGATAGATAGATAGATAGATAGATAGATAGATAGATGATAGATAGATAGATAGATGATAGATAGATAGATGATAGATAGATGATAGATACATGACTGAATACAAATGCTAAAAAATTAATAATAATTATCCCTTAGAGCTGACTTTTCTTTTATACTCCACAATATATACATTTAATTTTTTTGCCAGTGTCACCTCCTCAGGTCAGTCTTCCCAAACGTGCCTATTAAAAATTGTACACACAGTCAATACTTCTGATCCTCTGTAATTGGCTTTACTGTCTTATTTTTCCCACAGCACTTAGTACATTCTGTCTTACCATATGACTTATTTTATTTATTATTTATTGTAGAATGCAAACCCCATAAGGGAAGAGATGTATTTTGTTTATAGTCTATATCTGATACTTTAATTCCCATTCAGCCAAAATTCTTTTAAAGTAGAAATGGAAGACTTTTCCCCTTTTGTAATAATTGAATTAAGCTTACATTCTAATTGAACTCATGGATGGCTCTGTGATTGCTATCTTAATACTCTGATATAAATAAAATATTTTTAGGTACTTTCTTAAGGATAATAATATAATGGTGGAATGGTTTGGCATCGAAGTGAATGCGAACTTCTAATTAGCTACTGTGGTTTTCTCAAATCTTCACCATAAGTGGATCAGAAAATGTTCCTGAAACTATGATTCCTTGTGATTCTAAATTAAGAGGATCAGTAAACAATTTGGAACAATGTGGTCAATGATAGAACTAATATACGACAAATGCAGCACTGGGAAACTTAATTCAGACTAGTAAGCTGAAGAAGAATTTTAAAAGAACTCCTCTTTTAATGGTTCGGAATTATGTTAAACTAACCCAAATTTGCAGTTTGGGAAGAAGAAAGGTAACAGGAATATAAGGAGCATAAAATGAAAGTGTGAAGGCATATCAAGATGCTTATAGAAAGATAAGCCACAGATTCTTAAAAAACACTTGAGTAACTTTTTGTTGAAGGAGCTCTTCATGTTATGGACGTACCATTCTTGGTATTTAGGTGCCTACAAAAATTGCAGACACAGTGACTGATATAAAGCTCAGTTTCCAGAGAGATCGTATAGCCATTCAGATTTTATCACTGAGACAAATACAATGGACCATTTGACTATGCTGTCATCCAGTCATTTTTGTGGTTTAAATTATCCACCAAGTTCCTGAATTTGTTGTTACAGAAGATTGGTGGCTTCTGTTCTGAAAAGCTATGGATCATAACGACAGTTTATCCATGGTTTCTTTCCATATCTAGGTAAAAATAATCTGAATAAGACTCTTTACAGCTTCTAATTGGTGACAGAAATTAGAAATCCAGAGTTTCACCTCACAGTGTTATGAAATCATACATTAATCTCCACACCAAACAAACAAATGGGCGCACATAAAACAAGACCATAACGTTATCAAGTGAGCAAATTATCTCAACAAGCTGTCTCAACAATCTGAGCACTAAATTATTTTATTATTTCTATAATAAAATTAATTGGTATAGCCATTCAAACATGTGATTTTGAAACAACATTATTGTTTCCCAATAATTGGGAAATCAATTATTGGGATATCAATTATTTCCCAATTAATCTATAAATTAAATGCAATTAAAATAAAAATTCCAAGAATTTTCTGTAGATATTGATATTAAGCTAAATTTTAATCTATACAAAATTAAAGGACTTAGAATTGTCAAACAAATTTTGAAAGAGAACAAAATTAGAGAACTTACGTTAACCGGATTTTAGTTATTAGTATAATAATTTAATATCTGCAGATGGAACTCTATGGTCTATGGGCCAGTTCTTACCGTGGTTTCTTTGTGTGCAGCTTAAGAGCTAAGAATGGTTTTTACATTTCAAAGGTTTGTAAGAATAAACAGAGAATATACAGTATGGCCCCTAAAGTATAATTTATTTATTATATGGCTCTTTACAGAAAATATTGTCAACTCTTGGTATAAAGCAACAGTAATCAAGATAGTGTGGTGCTGGCAAAGGATAGGCAAATATATTAAAGGACAGGCTAAATATCAAAAAATGAACCCTTACATTTATAAGTAGATTAACTTTGACAGAGGCATTAATGTAATTCAGTGAGGAAAATAATTTATTTTTAATTTTTTATTGAATGTCTAGATATTTATATTTTAATTGAGCTTTCTACCTCACATCACTCACTTAAATTTAGTTGAGATTAACCTCTTAACACTCTGTGATTGGAAGCAAGTATAGAAATAACTGAAAGATTGTCATGTGTCCAAAAGAGGTAGGAGGGAAGACCAAGGAGAGAGAAATGAGTGAAGAGAAAAAACATGCACAGGGGGTGAGCTATCTTTAACAGGATATTTAGGAAAGCTTCCATGATAAAGTGATATTTGAGCACAGGCCTGCGAGGAGTAGAGAGGGTTGGGTGAATGACCAAGTGAAGACCAAAAGTCATAATGTGGGTAAGAGCTTGTCCCATTTTAGGAAAATAAGACAGCCACTGTGGCTTTAGTAGAATGAGCAGGGGTTTCAGTGGTGGGACATTTGTAAAAGACGTAAGGTCCTGAATAGACCTGTGATTACAGTAAGAACTTTGGATTTTACACTAAAGGTGGTCTCAAGCCACTTGAAGATGTTGATCACAGGAATGCCATAGTCTGATCTACACCAGAGGTTTTCAGCCTTTTTGATCTCATGGCATACATAAACTACTAAAATTCTGCAGCACACCAAATATATATATTGCCAATTTGACAAAAACAGAGCACAAGTTTGATTGATTTACAAAAAATAATAATAATTACCTATCCTTTCTGTTCCAAAGTGACATTATAAAAAATTAGGTGCCTATGCTTGTATATAAGGATTTCTGCATTTTAGCAAATGCTGTATGTCGGGAAGGCAAGAGAGACAGAGAGCATATAACTTACAGCTTTCAATACATTTTAGAGTAAGCTAAGTTTTGCATTTGGGTCCTTGCTGCCTGTTGAGACTACTAGTTCATGTAATAAGACATGTTACTATGTAAAAGACATTATGATTAGAGTTTTCCTATTTAAAACACATTCTACCAATTAAATTCGATCATATTCTCAGGGTAGGAGACATTGTGGTTTCCCTCCTGATTGCCCTTATATTGAACACTGTTGTGGGGTTTCTTTTGTGGTTAACTTTTGTCAACAGTATTACTGCATTGACTTTCCCTTTACACAGCAGCTGCTTTTCTGACATCTTTCATTTCCGTGAATCTCTTTGGCCATTTTCCTTCCCGTGTCAAGAGTGAGTGTAGCAGAACCTCTTTTCCCATAAAGGGAGATAATTTTTAAAAAGTTCATCATTTCTTTGTTCTAATTGGTGCTCAGAATCTTTTTATCTTGTCTTTTCTCTCAGATTCCCAAATGGATTGTATCAATGCATCCTGATTGAGGAGCAAATGAAGTTAATTTAATTTCATGAATTAAAAATAACATGTGGACACAGGGGATTTTTGGAGGTTATTTCTTTTCTTTTGATAACTAAGAAAATAGCATATCACTTTTAAGTGGCTTCTGTGTATCTATAGTTATGGAAACTTAGGAATTAGTCAAACCCATCTCTGATCTATATCAGGATTTGGCACAGAACAGTCCTGGAACCAAATTCAACCTGCTGCTTATCATTGTAAATAAAGTTTTATTGTAATTCAGCAACACCCATTAGTTTACATAGAGTGAACTTGAGTAGCAGTGATAGAGATCATGTAGCCTGAAAAGCAGAAAATATTATCTGAACTTTTACAGAAAAAAAGATATGTTGACTCCTGATCTATATAATCTATTTCAAGAGTACTTGAATTTATATGCATATATGCATAACCCATGGACAAAGACAATAGTGTGGTGAAGGCCTGAGAGGCAGCGGTGGGGGGGAGGGGAACAATGGGAGGAAAAAAGAGGACATCTGTAATACTTTCAACAATAAAGGTAAATTTTAAGAAAAGTACTTACATTATAGAGTTGTTGTAATAATGAACTAATATTGAGGTATGTAAAGAAGTGAATACTCTCCTGGAACGCAGTAGACACTCAATTATTAGCACTGACATCAATAGGCATGTGATAAAAATACTGCTAAAAAAGGCACAAGTAGTCAGAATTCAATTATCTTGGGTCTCTTCTGTGGACCAGTAGCCCTCACCATCTGTGTTACAAATGCATTTCCTGCATTATCTTTGCAAGGCTTGTTGGATCATGAACTTCTCTAAAATAACAACATGATATATTCTCTATTAGTCATGAGTTAGAAGTAGTATTTTATATTCAAATGGGGGACATTTTTTAATTGTTGAGATCTGTTAAAATATTGGGTTTATGTGGTATTTCCCAATTAATCTAAATTTTTATTTTATTTAAATAAATGACTTTGTCAATCATACTGATTTACTGATTTCTCCAATCTGTATCTCTTTCACAGGCCCACTAACAAAATTATCCTGACACTTTGTTACTAAGGATAACATACCTGTCTATTAAAATATATACTTACAAGGTGCGCCAATAAAATTATTCCAACTAGCAAAAGATTTATTGTCAGGAGAACTTTCTAAGCATATTTAAGACATGCATTGATTTATTTAGGGATAATAAATATGAGACTGGTCTACATCCATTTAGCATGAAGTAAACTCTTGTGAACATAAAGCATGTTTGGTCCCAGTGTGTTTGTTGTTGTTTAAATCAGTAGGGCAGTCCAATTAATAATTGACTATCAAAAAACATAATATTCTACTTTCAATGGTTTTTGTGTGTGTTTGTTTACAGTAGTAGATTAGTTCTTGTTTTTTGTAACATCAAATAAGTGATAGAGTAGGCAGTTAGGCATGAGCAGAGCAGGAATGATAGGCAGGTACAGAGTGTCACCAGGGCAGAAAGTCCTGGGTGTGTAGCAATGGGCAAAACTAGAGAAAACAACCTGAAAACAACTGTTATAGGCTAGGACCTGGCACCCAAGGTGACTTTTCCTCCTCTAGCATGTCGTTAGTCATGTGGTTTAGATCTCCTTAGAGAAGAAACAAGGGGGCCAGAGAATAACCCCATACAACTCCCAAACAAGCTCTTGCATGATAAGCATTAAGCCCTTAGGACAGTGAGGTTCTGTTCAGCATCAAATCATCTTAGGAACAAAACCTCTGGTCTGCTGAACACGAAGAAAGAGTTTTCATGAAACTAGAGATAATGTCTAGGCTTCAGTTGTGTTTCAGTTTCACAATTAGAAAAGCAGCAAAACCAGACAAAACAACACCATGATCAATAGGACCAGATACAATGACTAATAACCCTAGCAGTGACCAATCTGTAGAGACTATGACCCTAAAAGGAAACACCCGGAAAGCTGATGAGTATTCTAAGACTCCCCTAAAATTTCTGCCTTTGGAAAACAGATAAAAACCCTTAAGGCAATATACCCATCTCTCTCTCTCTCATGCCCACACCTTCTTTCTCAAGGGTGTAACTTGCTTTCTTCCAAGTTCCAAGGGCCCTTTCTTTTTCCCCTCTGTAACTTGTTTATTGAACCCATAGAGCCTAACTGGTTCACTTCTTCGACTTCGGTGACTTTCTAAATAAATTTCTTGTGTTAGAGTTCTTGGCTCTAAATTCTTTCTTTTCCGGACTCAAGAACTGAGTTCCAATATAAGGAAAATTTTTCATGGCTAAATGTCTTCTGTATAGTTTAAAGAGCAGATGCATCCTATTATGATGACTCCATTTTCCTTCCATCTTTGGTTTTGGATCCTGTCATATTTTTAAGGCAAAAGTAGGCAAACTTTTTCTATAAAAAAGATAGAGTAAATATTTTTTCAAGCCACTAACAATCTGTTTCATATTCCTCCCCCCCTTTTTTCTCCCCTTTGCAAGTGTGAAAAATATTTTTATCTGAGGGACTATACAAAACATAAGCCCCTAGCCAGTTTCATTTACTTTGCTGACCTCTATTTTAATAAACCATCCTTGTTCAAGTGAAACATTTTGTAGATGAGGGTCAGCAAATGCAGCAAGCTTCCATGAGCATTCAACCTAATGTACCGGGTAGAGACTTCCTGGCTTTTTGAGTGCTTGCTTTTTTTGCATTAGTTGTTATAATGCCATGCAGTACCAGAACAACAATATACTTAAGCTTGTAGACTAGGCTTCAAAATAAGTGGCTAGGTCTGTATAGACTCGCTAAGTGATTATGTCATATGACTTGAGGGACATTAGGTGGCCATCCTGCATGAAATAACATTAGAAATCTAAAATAGCCTATTAATAATAAATGAATTACTTTTGTGCATGGCTTATTCCTTATGAAATGTAAAAATCCAGATGTGGTAACCCAAATAATCTAAACTGAATAAGCTTGACAAATGCCTTCCAATGAGGCAGAAAAAGCAGAGGAAAGCGTTGAGTAAAAGATTAATATGTTTTGTAAAACAACATTGAGAGCACTGGAGTGAGAGATCCTTGTAATCTTAGAAATGCTGACCTATTTGACATATTACAAATCTGGGGGCTCCTAAGAACTCTGGAGAGTTGATTAAGGTTCTTGTTACTTCTGCAGGGACATAGTCACAAGAGAGAAAGAAACTAAACAGAGAGAACACTAGGCAAATGTTATGCTGAAATCAACCTTGCTCGAGATAGACGTGCAAACAATTTGTTGAACTTTTTTAATACTTTTCTTGAGAACATTCTTTTTAAGTTAATTCATCCTATGCCTCAAACATTCCTCAATTTGAAATTTTGGGTTGAAAACAAAATATTTCAAAATTATCAAAATTATCTTTCAGGCACCCCATAAGCAAAAACCAAAGGGAAAAAACACGTATCTTCTTTTTATGCATAAAAAACAAAGATGTTGGATCTATGCCAAAAATGGTGACAGAGTTGGAACCTGTAGAATTTATCACAGAAAAATTCTTTTTCTGAGTATTACCCTTTCTTTTTCATTACTTAATGTGATTTCAGGCCCAAATCAATCTTAATTTGAGTTCTGTAGGCAAGGCTTTCAGGATGTCTGAGGAAGGTATTTTGTAATGCCTTTTACCCCTGAAAATGGTGGTAACAATGACATTAATAAGAATCATTTCAACATATTTTATTTCCTCACCCTCTTTTTATGGTGAGTGTTTTTCAAATTGACATGAGTTTTGTTATAAAGAGAAGTGAGAGTCAGGTGTTCAAGGCCAAAAGGAATGCTGCGTTGGTCAGGTAAGAAGGGAATTGTTTTGACTTTGCTCCAAGCAGGCAATTAAGGGATGATGAATTAGAATCCCCTCAAAGTGGGAACCCTATTACTCTCAGACGTGTCATGCACTCTGAAGTGTAAAATGCCTGATCATAAATAATAATGTCACTAATTGTGTAAAAAAACCTGAAACAAATACTGCTGCTATTTGTAAGTGGCATCTTTGATTGAAAAAAGTGAACTCCTCTCAAATTTTCTGTGATTGTAAATGTATGATTTTACTCCTTCGATACTAAAATATAAATGAAGGAACATGACATGATACTAGGACAGAGTTTGTTGCTTTATCCAAAGACTTGTAATAGCCTCCAAATATTCTTGTCATCTGAGATATGAATTAAAGTAACTTACTGAAAAGTCAAATTGTCTGTAATACTGTTTGAGTTAAAGTTTAAAAATGCCCAGTTGGAGTTGGTACCAATATGACATGAATACAGGTTATTATGGGATTTGATATTCATTATGGTTGTAAGTAGCTGTGTGTGTGTGTGTGTGTGTATATATGTGTGTGTGTGTATGTTTGTATATATATGTGTGTGTGTATGTTTGTATATATGTATTTTTTTACAGAACGCATGTCATAAATATTGACTAAATCAGTAAATTAATGATTAACATTTATAATAGATTCAACTGTTTTAAAAATTAATTTTGTTCAAATTGCTAGAATTAATGAAAATATTTTTGTGAGACATTTCAGCCATATTTTTGTCAATGTCAATGTGAACTTAGTAAAAAACAGGTGCATTAAATTTTAATTTTTATTCACATAATATAACCTTTGAAATTAGTTCCTTACCAAATTGATGATGCCACTGTAAGCACAAATTATATATTTTGAACTACCTACATTGATAGTATTCAACAGAAATTCTGAAAAGCTTGTATCTACCACATTAAAACTCTAGTAATGTTTTTAAAATATGTTTTCAGCTTCTTGAGATGTAATTGACATGTAAACTTGTGTAAGTTTAAGCTGCACCATATGTTGATCTGATACTTTTCCTTTACACATATTCTTATATTTGAGGCTTTCATTTTTTATATTCGAGGCAGATCACCTTTTGGACTAAAACCTAGACATTTTGACTAGACTTGGATATTGCCATTGTTTCTCAGTCACACACTTACTGATAATCTCTCTCTCTCTCTCTCTCTCCACACACACACACACACACACACACACACACACACAAGGTAGGGTAAAAGTTTACAGTTGTGAGTAAATGAAACAGAGTTTATTCTTGTATTATTATTTATTAATTGCATTTTCCATAGGAACAACTATAAACGTACTTTTGTCCCCCTTTCTCAGTGCTGTCTCATCCTACCTAAGGTGTGGATAACCCTATTAACCTCATAAAGTTATTATGAGGGTTAAATTAGATACATAAAATCCTAACACAATGTTCAAAACATAATTGTAGCTATTGTTACATGGGCATAGCAATAACCTGCTGACAGGCTGTTTGAGAATGGAAAATCATATATGTATCAGACGTACTACAGTGACTGACACAGAAAATGCTCTATAAATGGTAGCTACTGATTTAAGAGCCATCTCTTACAGCCTGCAATTAATTCATTCAGAAACTTTCAGCTATGCAATAAATAGATTCTGCATACCTGCAATATTGCAAGAAGTATGCTTACCCTTATAAGGGAAATAAGATGTGATTACTGCCCTCAAGGAAGGCACAATACAATTATATCATATCCATATATAATTATATATAGTATTATAAATATATATAACTATAAATATGTATAACTATTAAAGTAATCATAATACTTCACCATGACCAAAATGATGCAATAAAGTGTTTTGAGATAAAAAAGGGTTAATGCTTTCGGAAGCTTGAGTATTATCTCTTCAGTTAATTTTTTAAAAAAGTGAAATTCTCTGTAAATTAGTTTTAGTTAATGTATTTGATGGTTAGAATTTTATGTTTTGTTTTGCAGTTTTCCTCCTAGCATAATTAGAATGATTCATGTGTTCTGGCAGTGTTTTCTGTGTAATGGTACACACATCTGTACACAAAGAGAGAATAATCTATTGGCAAAACACATCTCCAGCTGTCTTTTGTTTGATTTGTATTTGCTTTTAGGCTTAAAACATAATTCAGTTTTATGTGTTCATTTTTTAAGTCTTATTAAGAAGGACAAAAATAAATACTTTATAACTTCATTTTTACTATAGATGTATGCTCCCTCTTGGTCCATTAATTTTAACACATTAAAGGTTAGTTTTCTTCTGTCTTTTTTTATTGAAGTACAAATATACTTAGGGAATATCGTCCACTGGAAGTAACAATGGTAAAAATAAAACCCAGTAACCAGGGAGGTTACTAAAGGAGTCCCGTGTAGAAGATTCAAATTGATTAATAGATAACATTGGATCTTTCCTTCATAAGAAACCAATCTAGTTATCAGATACCCACTTAAGTAGAATTAGGTGTGTGTTTGGTCTCATTTTACATTCTAAACCATTTTGTTATAAGATATAAGTGGTGGAAATGTGACAGCTGTGCTAACCGAGAATGACAATGGGGTGAAGGACATAGCAAAAGCCTTTTGTAATTTAATTTTAAAAGGTGTCATCATTTATTTTTAGTTGGCATTCAATTTTCAATACATTCACTTTAAAATGCAGGACTGTGTAGTTCTGAATGTTATGGTAATTCTGGAGTTGACTTAGCTCTTCTCAGAGTCACAGGTATGAGGCGTATAAATGCGCACGAGTTCCAGATGACAAATGGTGCTTGAAGTTTCCATGTCTGCTAATTCATTTTTTATTATAACATGGATGTCTTCTGAAATATAAATGGCATTTGCCCAGCCAAACGGTCACCTGATTGGAACATACGATGTGATGCTTCACTGGTGTTTGAACTTTGGAGTCATTTCAAATTCATTGGTAATAGTGCCTATAAAGGCCATGTTCCCTAACTGAGAATGAAATAAACTAAGACTACATCATCTGCTTCTCAGGGACAAATGTTCCTTTAATCTATTTCATTTATGGGAAGGATTTCAAGTTCATTTAGCACTAACCTTTGCAATCAGAGGATGTTTTACATTGCTTCCATTTGCAAAACCAAGTTTAAGTGGTTCAGATTGTATTGTGTCCAGAGATAATAACTACATTCCTTGTCTTGGATCTTAGTTTTGAATCAAATAATGACAGCTATTAATGTCTATTAGTGGGGGAAAAAAGTGACTGTTATTCAAAGGAATTTAAGTTTTAAAAATGGATTCAATTTTTATCACTATCTAAATCAGCTTGATATTGAGAAAAAAAATTAGTAAAACAAACAAACAAACTTGTACCACTATGTTTAACTTCTTTTTATAACACAAATTATTTTCATGAATTTAAAAATTTCTTATATTGTTGGTGTCTTTGATAAAATTAAAAAAGGTAAAATCATTTGTTTGGAAAATGTTTAAATCATACTCCTTAAAGTTATTATTGTATTCTAATTTTTAAAATTGTTTTAAGTTCCTTCTTGAATGTGAAAGTGACATCAAACACCACCACACAATGAGTTCACTGAGACCCAGCAATTAACCTCAAGCCAGTTGTGCTGCGTAAGTGGTCTCTTGAGATCTTAGAAACAATAAAACTGATTAAATGTCAATTTGCTTTCTATTGTTTCCCTGATGCTAGACAATCAGAGATGCACTATTCTTTCTTAAAATAATCTTTTGTTTGTATAACCTCTAAATGATTGCTGAGTTACAATGAAATTTTAATAATAAATGTTTAAGCTTCATATTTTAAACTTTAACATATTATATATATATATTTATATCACAGAAAGTGACTAGACAAAAAAGGATTCTCTTCCAATGAATGCCTAAAGAAACAGAGAGAAAAGATGCATATAGAGAGAAGGTGCATGTAAGTAATGTAGACAAGTAGTCTATATACGTTAATTGTCAATTGTCTTTTCAGTTGATTATTAGTGTGACCTCAAAGGCAGAGTCAAATTTTTTCTTCCTTTCAGTCCATGTTATAGTTAATTGGGCTATTAACTATCATTAGGGTTCTTTTTTCTTCCCATGCATATGTCCCTTTAAAATCCTTGCCTTGGACAATGCAATGCAAGTGTAAATGATGTTATTTCTGTGCACAAAATTTAATTGCTTTCCGCCTGCCATAATAGTTGTGTAAATATTTTGAAACCTTTAGTAACAAACGAAGTAAACCTCTTATTGCCAACCAGCATTGGACATCAGGGTTAGTGAAAAATGACACTTTGTGTGTTAAGCCACTGAGATTTATTATTGAAGTAGAATTTAGCCCATCTTGATTAGTGAATTCATCTTTTTGCCACTGCATGTTTCCTGGTCTTTATTACAGCACTTAACTGCATTCCATCCCATTATATTTACACAGATAACTCCCTGTTAGATTCTAAATGCCTCAAGATCAGGCATAGAGCCTGGCATATAATAACCATTAGATATATTTGTTGACAGAGCATAATAAATATATGACAAGGAATATAATGGCATATCATCCTTCTGGTATTTCTTCTAGGAAAGGAAACATATAATACGTAGCATATAAGGTAGAGTGTGCGTGGCGGGCATAAAACAAGACCCACAGTGGTTAGGAAGCAATTCAACATAAGGTTAGCTGCCTGGGTGGTCTTCTGCCTGCCGCTTCCCGGCTCTGTGTCTTCTGTCAGTAACCGAGGCAGGCTAACAAGTTAGCCTGCAAGTTGGGTACAATCTCAGACTCTTGACATGCAGGAGATGATCAATATATATGTTTGCTATATGGTTGTAGACATTATTTTATCTGCACAATGATTTACTATCTAAGCAATAGGCACTAACTTAAATATTTTTTTAGTTTGTTTTTGTTTGTTTGTTTGAATAGCATAGTGCAGATATAAATATTTCCATTGAATAAAAAGTAAAATTGTCATGGGTAAGAGAAGAGTCTTCCCCAAAGTTACAGGAGGAATTTAGACTCTGGATAGAGTCTTGGTCTCTAGATTCCTCCAATACAATAAAGTGTCTACAAATCTACCAATAATGCAGAATCTTCACTTTTCTCACTAATATGAATACTATAATTCAACAATGACTTACATGTTAGGTACAAAAAGAAAGCTAGAAGGAAAAATGTCACACAAAATATTGATATCAAAAGCATTAGAATATATCTAATCTCCACTAGCAGTTAAACAGAAAGCACTTTGATGAAAGAAGATTTAAGTCCTCTTTGAGGTGATCTCTGTTGACATTACAGATAATAAAGCACTTTGTTTGCAAATACCACACACTCTGAAAATCATGTTACTGGCTACATTACAAAATTCAATTAGTTACTCTATTCTCTGCTGGACACCATTAGTTTCTACTGAATGAGCTTTCATATGGGCTGGCATCTTCAAACACATGCTTTGGTGAATGCATATTGAAATACTTAAAGTATGCTACTTAATGCATATTTAGTTGAAACTCTGCACATTACAACTATATAAAATTACCGGGAGAACAGGAAAATACACCTTACCTTTCATTATAGGAATGATTTCCTCATGCAGGGATATTAAATTCAGTGTTGCTGATAATAATTGCAAATATTTTTCTTTTTGTGAATTCAGCACACAATATATGTTTCAGTAAAATATATCAAAATTTCCCTGTCTGCAATGTGACCTTGGCCAAACATAGAGGACAATGTTCCTCTAGTATCTAGTTTTGGATGATGCTTAGAGTTGACATTTAATAAATGGCCCTTGATTGGCTGGAAAATGATATATCATGCCTTTAAAATGTGAAGCTACCAAGAGTTGTAAAAAAATATTTTGTGATTTTTAATATTTAGCCTCCAGAATGTATTTAATTTTTAGTTTGTTACTTTGAGATGATCCTAACACCAATATCCTCACTCTAACTATAGCTTGGCTCTGATTTTGTTTTTGGCTGTTAACAACACCCCTTGTATATACAGTAAGTAGAGCATTATAAAAATGTAGAGCCAGTATTCTCTATGATAAACTCAGTGCTAAAAGTTAGATGCCCTGACACTATTTGCTGGCAAATTATTTTATCTACCTTCTGCACCATAATCCTTCTCACCTGCTTCTCTTTGCTTGGCTGACCCCCCTGCATGTGGCCTATTGGCTGACTAACTTTTGTTGGTTTACCTTTGTCCTGGCCAATACTCTCCCATTTCTTTCCTCTCTCAGAGTATTTTAGTAGATATTGTTGTTTTTTAAATCAGGTTTTCCAATTCCAATGTAAAGGAGCAATCTCTATAGATCCCAAACACTTTAAGAATAGAATGGAATTCAATAAGAAAAATAATTTATGTAATTTCTACTTTTATAGTCTTAACCAAAGCTGAGAAGAGCAGGAGCCAGCCAGTTTTAAGCAGGACTTGTTATGATACTATGAAACACAAAATCATATTTCACCAACCCTAGATCTTCTGGTCTCAATACAAGAGGAGACTGAAGTGACCAGAAGTGAGATTTTCTTGGAAGAGAATAGTCAGTATTCTGTTTCTCTGCCCCTCCTCAATCCTTAGAGATTTGATGGATAATTGGTTTCTCTCTCACCTTAAACCATGTCATAGGGTTTAGGAAAAGGAATGCCTGGAAGTCCGCTTAGAAAGACTGGCATACATCTTCTGGAACTGAGAGAATAAAAGGAATGTTACTTGACTTGCTTTAAAATCTCAAGCCGGGTGTGGCTCAGCGGATGAGAGTCGACCTAGTGATCCAGGAGATCGGGGTTGGATTCCCAGTCAGGGCACATGCCTGGGTTGCAGGCTGCAGCCCATCAATGACTCTCTCATCACTGATGTTTCTGTCTCTCTCTCTCCCTTTCCCTTCCTCTCTCTGAAGTCAATAAAGATATATTTTAAATAAATAAAAATAAAAATAAAAAAATCTCAAGGCTTGGGAAAGATTAGCTTGAGTGGCCTGAATGAGATCAATGAAATAAAGTGTGGTGTGGAAGATCCCCTTTTGGAACATGTTTAGACACAGATCTGAGTTTCTTGTGACTCAGAGCTGGACTCACAAGGTGGTTGAAAACACCTTTGGGAAAAGGCTGAATCAGGGCAGTGGTTTCTGGTGCCAAAGTTGGTGCCCTGCACAGAGGTTCAAGTTGAGGCTGAAATCCAGCCCATGTCCATTATGGGAGCATTAGGCTTTGTCAGGCCAGAGAATGTGTGACTCTTTCTAATTTGCAAAAGAAAGTATTAATGGACAGTGGTGCATCTGAACAAAGTAACCTTAAATGAAGGTGGAGCCCCTGTGGCAAGGTGCTGACATGTTGTGCTAAACCATCACTTGGGTGAGGCGTCATCTGAAATTTGGGACTTGCATATGGAATGTCCTGTTATATGAGGGTCTAGAAAAGTGGGAAAATGAGAAAGAGAGAAAAAAAGGGTGAGGGAGGGAGAATGTCTTTGAGTGAAAGAACCAGTGTCTGGATGTTCTGCCATGGAGGATATCAATATTGGTTTACAACAGCATAAGCCACATAAAGTTTAATTTTTCACATCTAACTCTTCCCTGCCCTTCTCCCCAGACTGAGCCTTGGAGTGAGGTATAGCTAGAAAAAGGGGGCACACTGACCTCCTTCATCCCTCCTTCCCCACAGGAATCTGACAGCCATGTCATGGGATTGGAAATTTGGAAGTAGAGGGTGAGGAGAGTAGAGACATTTTGAATGATGTGAATATCTTTGATTGATTTGGACATTTTAATACCTGAAAAAGTGGGAGCATATGTTAATATTGAAAAATCATAGGGAAACCTATGGGTTATGTCTAAGATTTTATCCAGGAGTAGGAAGGAACAAGCCCTGAGAATGTGTTCAAAGAAATAAATGTGAGAACAAACAAAATTACTTTTTGTTCACACTCTGCTAAGTTCAATAAATATATTGGATCTACTGGTATAATTTCTATAGTTGTTTATTCTTTCTTCTAAAACTGAGAATCATCTTATTGGCTTGTGCTGAAAATACAATTTCCGATTTCTTGAATAAACATGAATTAGCTGTTGAGGTGTGCTGTTCAACTCTCCAACCATTAACTCTATCAGTTAATAGCTAAAGACACTAAAAAAAAAAAAGTTTCATCTTCTTTACTTGATATTCTATCATTAAGAATTCCCTATGCACTGGCCAGCATGTTATAATAGTTAATTTCCTCAGAAGGATTCTGTGATCTCAAAAGGTTTGTTTTGTACTATCTAAATGATCTCAAACTTTATTCAGAATTATTTTGGTGTTAAGTGCTTTTTATTGTATTATTGAAAAATAGAAAATGCATGTAATTTATGTGGTTATGGGGATTATATTTCACAAACACCAAATCAAGAAATGCAGGGTTACATCTAGGTAAGAGAAAATACCTCGATGGCCCAATCATTGTCACTAGTTTGTTTCTGATTCAACACCTTTGGTCTAAAGAGCTGACACAGACAATATTAAAAATATGACTTATACTGGGAATATATTTGAATTATGTAGGGTAAATTACTTTAAGCAGATGGCACCACACTACCCATTAATACTAAAACCTTAACTTGCTTTTCTCTTGTTTCTACTATTTGGAGCTATTTTGATCTGAGTAATTTTACAGTAAAACCTCCTTCATTAGATATTCCATTACCCAGTTTGTTTGCCTAATCATGACCTTAAATTCCCTGCCATATTGCTAGACAGAAAATCTGTCCACCATATTGCTTATTCAAAATGTCACAACATTAAGGATGTAGACCAGTCCATGTCATCATATTTCTGGATCTTATTAATCCATAATTATTTGGCATTTGAATTTTTTTTTCACTGGATAGGGCTCAGTTATTTTTGGTTTGTTTTGTGCCTATTTTCTACTGCTATCATTCAGTATACATGTGTTCTGGTCTGCCATTTCTGTATTGTAACTCAGAAAATGAGACATTCAGGGATAATTTGGAATACTAGATCAGGCATTATCATCGTTCTTAATCATGTTTTAAAATGATTCCAAATGGTAGGTAGGATTCATCTAAGAATAAACCAAGCTTTACAGTAACAAAGGTGTAAAATGGCCATATAAACACTCCTAATGCTAGCTCAGTTTTCTAGTTTACGAAGAACATCATTAACAAGAAAGCAGCAGATTCTGTTTTTCCCAGTTGTAAACAATTCCTGGAATAGTTTAGCATCTATATGAAATGGTAAAGATCAAAGAGACTGAGGACTAAAATACCTCTGTATGTATCTATGCATTAAAAGTAGTCAAACCTAAGGTAGCCAATGAACATGTGACTAAGTAAGGGGTACAAAGTGCTCTCCATTGGCTTTAAATGGAGAATTTGGGAAAAGAAAAGCTCCAAGAAATAATGAACAGTCTTAACTTGACAGCTATCTGGCACCATATTAGCAGATGCATCACTCAAAGGTAACACTCTCTCATTTAATGAATTCCCCTTTGGCTATATTCGCTAATTTTATCAGAGTTTCTTAAACTTCTGTTTTAAAGTCTGGTTATTTAGATTAGTTGTCAATCATTTTTATTATAGAACAACTTAAGTTTATATAATATTTTTATACTTTGCTTAAGGGGACTCACTAAATACAACATTCCTATGTTTTGTTTTGTTTTTAATGCCCTCAAGCTTCATATTTGAAACTATAAGCCAAAATACAAGATGATGTAAATATCTCAGAGCTTTTTTATCCACTCATCTACTGATGGGCACTTGGGCTGTTTCCAGATCTTAGCTATTGTAAACTGTGCTGCTATGAACACAGGGGTGCATATATTCTTTCTGATTAGTGTTTCAGGATTCTTAGGTCATATTCCTAGAAGTGAGATCACTGGGTCAAAAGGCAGTTCCATTTGTAATTTTCTGAGGAACCTCCATACTGTTTTCCATAGTGGCTGCCCCAGTCTGCATTCCCACCAGCAGGGTACCAGGGTCCCCCTTTCTCCACACACTCGCCAGCACTTGTAGTTCCTTGATTTGTTGCTGGCAGCCATTCTGACAGGTGTGAAGTGATACCTCATTGTGGTTTTAATTTGCATCTCTCTGATGATTAGCGACCTTGAGCATTTTTTCATATGTCTCTTGGCCATCTGTATGTCCTCTTTGGAAAAGCGTCTATCCAGGTTCTTTGCCCACTTTTAAATTGGATTGTTTCTCTTCCTCTTGTTGAGTTGTATGAGTTCTTTGTACACTTTGGAAATTAGCCCCTTATTTACACCATGGAATACTTTGCAGCTGTAAAGAAGGATTTCATACATTTTTGGGACAGTACAGAAGGACCTGGAGAATATTATGCTAAGCAAAATAAGCCAGGTAGAGAAAGACAAATATCGCATGATCTCACTCATACGTGAAATCTAAAGGACATAATAAACTGATGAACAAAATAGACTCAGTGATATGGAAGCATGGATCAAACTGACAAATCTCAGAGGGTAGGTAGGTGGGGGTGGGTGGGTGGGTGGGTGGGGAGAGATTAACCAAAGAATTTATATGCATATATGCATAACCCACGATACAGACAGATTGTGGTAAAGGCCTGGGGTGGGGAATGGGTGTGGGGTAGAAGGAGTTAATGGGAGAAAAAGAGAACAACTCTAATATTTTCAATAATAAAGATAAATTTAAAACAATAAAGTAAAATACAAGATGAAAGTTTGATTTAAGTTTGGGTAGATTTTTTTTTTAAAACTCACAGCAAAAAAACCTTCAAGTGATGCTGGCTAATTTGGGGTTGATGAAGTGTTAAGAAAAACAGCTAGACACCCTTATGCTGGTTGGGGAAGAGCAAGTTCTGTCACTCTCAGGGTGCAGGTTAATAACCACTGTTGCTGTGGGAGGGAAGTAGAAGCAAACCTCTTCTCCTAGGGAAATGGCACCAAATGTTCTGCTCAGGATCCTCTATTAATAGTATTCAAGGTCTCTTAGCACTGGAGCAGAAGGGCAATCAATCTTTTGCCCACAAGGTCCGCTACAGGTGGAGACTGGCTGTCACTGGGAGGAGGGATAGGAATGGTGAGGAAGTCCCAGCTACGAAGCCTGGACATACAGATACCGAGACAAAACTGGGCCCAGGCAAAAGAGAACTGCCTCTGCCTCCTGCCCACCAGCCCATCAAGCACTAAGCAACGAGCAGACACAGTCTTCCCTGGGGAAGGAGCAAGAGCCCTTCTTCCTGGAGAGAGGCACTCTGTGTTGTAGTTGTGCAAGGATGCTGAAAGCTGAGGTTGGAGCAGGAACACTGAGAAAATCTCTCTGGTAGTCTAGGCCCCACCTCAAGCAGGAGAAATCACTTGAAGAATTTGGATCCTGGTGTACACAGAAGGTAACAATAACAACAATAACACCTACACTCAGCTCAGCTCCAGACTAGATGACTCAACACTTTAAACCAACAGTCTGACAATAGAAGAGCCAGGCTTATTTCCAGAAATAAATACAAATGATCTCAGGGGAAAATATCTCTCCTACTTTGCAGAGGGTTATTTTTTATCAGAAATGGCTTTTGAATTCTGTTGAATGAAAATTTTTTGTTTGTGTCAATTGAGATGATCTTATGGCTTTTGTTTTAGTTTGTTAATATAGTAAAATTCATTGATTGATTATCAAATGTTATGACAACCTTGAATTCCTAAAATAAATTCCACTTGGTCATAAAATATATTATATATTTGGGGATTCAAATTGGTAAACTTTTGTTTAGAAGCTTTGCATCTAAATTCATGAGGAACATTGGCCTTTACTTTTCTTTATGTGTGATGGCTTTGATATTAGATTTTTATAGACCTCATCGAATGAGTTGGGAACTGATTTTCCCCTTCCATTTTTTTGAAAAGCTTTATGGGATTGTTGGTATTTGCTTATTTAAATGTTTGAAAGAATATATCTATAAAGTCATTTGAGCCTAAACTGCTTTCTTCTTTTGTTTAGTTTTAGTTTAGGTTTCATTTGTATTTTTTGAAAAGCTTTTAAATACAAATTTAACTTTAATGAACATTGACTTTGGACAGGGAAAAGTTACATAGGATATATTAAGGGGGAACCGGTGTCTGGTAATATGAAAAGAAAAAATTTTACTTTTCATAATTGACATGGCTTTAATAAATATATAAATTGGTGTATTTCTAAGAACAAATCATAATATAGATAAATGAAGGAGTGAATGCATAAATAACTTACTAAAGTCTGAAGATAGAGGAAATCAGCAACCCCAGTCATTCTGTTAAGTGCCAGATACTGCATCTTGTGCTAGGCCTATGGTTTCATTCAATTGTCTTAAGCATTTCAGGAACATGTTATTAAATACATTTGCATATGAGGAATCTGAGTAGCATAAAGGTTAAGTAATTTGACCTGGTGAGCAATGAGTTGAGCTTCAAGCTCAGGAATGTACAGCTCCAAAGCTTGGGCTCCTTCAATTAAATCACCATATTAGGCAGCGAGTAAGCGAGTCTAAGGAAAACTTGTTCTGACATGTGATTTTTTTTTTCCCATTTAAAAACAGCTTTTGTGTTTTCATTGATAAAATAAGTTTAATACAAATACCTGTTTTGAGCTACCTCACAGGGGTTTAATTTACTCAGTGAGCCACGCACATAAAATTTACTTTGCAAACTGTTGTATGTAAATCTTGTTTTCATTGCTTTAAAAAATTTTCAAATTGCATTTCTAACACAGAAATTACTATGTGACCTATAGCTAATACTTTATTTTGTTGAATTAATGAATTCATGTACCAGAAAACAAACCTGAATATTTTTGTATGGCAGGTAGGCTCACTGTATATTACATCCACCCGTTTTCTTTATGTTTCCATATTCTTGGGAAGGTAAATAGGGCATCTCATTTGGGATTTCCTGAAGGTTAAGCACAGTGACTGTGCATTCTGTGCATTACCTCACACAACAGGGCAGAAGGCAGTCTGTGAGGTGGATGCAACTAGGTCTCTCGTTTGCATACAGTCTCTTTGATTCACTGCTGCTCTGAAAACAATCCCAAGTGCTTTTGCTAAAGTGCGCTGGAGAGACTTGCCACAGGTGGTGGTCACTGCTAATGTGCACCTGCACCATCAGCCTAGCATCCCATCTCTTAATTAGTTTTGTCTGTTTTATGGTTCAGTAATTAAACATATTGTTATAAGTAACTAAAAAACAGAAGCCAAGAAGCCCATTTCCACAGCTGGCAGCCTGACACATTAGAAGTTTAATTGCTAAAATGCTGTCAGGAGCCAAATTCTTTATTATCATTTGCCTAACGATTACAAACGAGTGGGTGGGTAGAAGTGGCACTTTGGGCGCCATAAGAATTCTTTTATGACTGATTTCCCCCCTCCCCCGAATATATTCTTTGTAGTAGCCGAGTTGCTTGGGAATGGATTAGAATAACCCATCTTTTAAAGTAAGAATGAATCTCTGAACCAGTAGTACTTGCTGCTACTAAAGAGATTTAAATCACAAGAATTAGTCTGGATATTTTCTCCAGAGAATTATCGGATAAAGAAATAAGGATCACATTCTATTCCCTGCCAAGTCCCTGGAGAACAGAATTCTTCCTATGAGCGTCTCTCTTCTACTATGAATGAAAGATCGTCCCACACTGTCCTCTTTCTCTTACCTTAACTAAAGACCATAAAAATAACACACAGCCACCTCCTTGGGACACACACATGCCCATCTCTGTATGAACATTACAGCTTCTTCCCAGACTCAGATGCTCTTTCTAGCACCATTTCATTTGTATTCTCAGTTTTGTACACTTTAAACTTATGTAAAGAGTCATCTCTTTTATTTGCATAAAAGTATAATAGAAAAGTGTTTTTCTGTACAGACAAGAAAATAGATAGTATTTGTCGCTTTACTATGCTAAGTAGGATATTTTTAATGGGACCTCAGGGTTTTTTTCTTTGTTTTAAATTATATTTTTTGAGTATTAAAGTAATACATCTTTAGTTTAGAAAATTGGGAAAATATAATTGAAAAATAAATGTTATTCAAAAGCTCATCTTGCGTATTAGATTACTTCTCAGCAAACATTCACTCTGCTCCTTCTTAGGGTATAGCATACTTCCCGCCCCACTGAATTTGAGCTTGGCCAGGATTTCCTTCGGCCTCTGCAATGTGGGAGAAATAAAGTGCTGAGTGTGGGCAGAAGTGCCAGTTCAGAGCAAAAGCCTTCAGAGGCTTACCCTCTCATACTCTCATACTCCTGGCACGACCAGGCCTCAGGCCAACCCTGTTCCTTCAGCTTGGGATCCAGAATGTGAAATATGCAAGACAGACCTGCACAAAACTCTGGATCCAATCCAAGCCAGATCTAGCTGGATCACTAAGCCATTTTTCAGACATGGTAAGTAAGCCACTTACAACTGCAATATTTACAAATATAGCAATAAATTAATAAATAAAATTGATAAAGTTTCTGAGATGAGTTTTGAATGTTTTTAAGAGAAAATATTCCACGCAAATATCTTGACAGGTAATAATATTACCATAAAAATAGATGTCTAAAAAGCCTTGTCAAATGTAGGTTAAGAGGTTTACATTCAAACCATAATTCCATCTTTGAATGTTTTCGTTACATGCATATTGCATTTTAGACACACTGTCTTATTCTTTCTGGTCTCAGTAAAAGTACTCATGTGTTTTGATGTACAGTAGTAAAGTGGAAAATTTTAAGATGTATTTCTGGGAGTCTTATGAAGACATAGTATTCCCTTTCATGGTATAAAAAACTACACAAAATACAGTGGTAAAAAACTTGCCAGTTCTTACAAGGAGATATTAAAAATAAAGTGCTACACTGCATGGAAAACAAAACAAAATAATACTCCTTCGTATCTTTATCCAAAGCAATTGTCATAGACAAGTAGGTGTTGATCATAACAAGAATGAAATCGCTCCCAAACACATAATTTAAGTAAATCAAACAGCTAGTGGTATTGACATTTAAAGGTGTCATGTGTGTTTCAAGAAGAAACAATATCTTGTATAGAATATTTCCTGGATCAGGTTGCAGATTTATTAGTCATCTTCCAATACCTTGAGACCAATTCAATTTGTCAGAGCTCAATATCATTGCCATTTCCCACAGAATCGTGGCGCTTAAATCATGGTCAACATTGCAACAAGCCTTGGAGCGAAAACAAAATTTATAGTATTTTTGTAGGACCCATATCGCAAAGTATTTTAAATCATTTGAATAATCCGTTCTTATGTTTTTCCTAGAGGTGTGAGCAGAGGACAGCTCCAAGTATGTTTAATATTACAAATAATATCACATGAGCAGCAAGAGTGTTCAACAGAACAGTTTGTTTATGCTTATTAAATTTTGGGTTTAAATAAAGATAAATATGTACATATAATTTACTTATATGATTGCTGAAGGAGCTGTTTAAATTTGTTTACTTACTCAATTTTATGGAAGGACCATCATTCTAGGAGCATCTTAAAACTAGACAACCAAAAGTACACATGGAGTGGCCAAAGACATCTGAAGTGACTCATAAGTGTTGATTGCAAATCTTCTTCTTGTTATTCTGGAAAATGTAATACATTATAGATGTATCTAATTTATTTCCATTAGGAAGTTTATTCATTGGAAGAAGTTCGGTCTTAAGGTCCATTTTCTCATACTCAAAGAATTGGATTAGGGCGTTATAACACATTACAGAGAAAATGTAATTATGCATTTGTCTCAGTTACCCAGATTGTTTAAGTGAATTATAGTAAATTTTGAATTTTCTATTTTACTGTGTAACTGTAGGAATTTTAAAAATCTTTCATTAAAAAACAAAATTTAAGGTCACTTTTCTGCTTAGCTCACAGTTTAAGGTGAGCATCCGGCTGATAGTCAGCATCAGCTGCTAGCCACACACTTCTGGGATTTCTTTTAACTTTCTGTATGTTTTTTTCAGTTACCTGTGCTAATTCTTCCTTTCCTATCTAACCTAATAATGCTGGAGTGACCCAGTGCTCTATCTCTATTCCTCCTCTATGTCTACATTGCATTCCTTGGTAATCTCAGTCTCATAAATTTAGATACCAACCATACATTAACTTCCATATTCATTCTTCCAATCCAGAATTCTCTGCAATGCTATCTTAATAAATCCAAAAGCCCTCCACATCTCCACTTGGATATATAATTGCCATCTCAAACTTAAGTGTCCAAAACTAAGCTCCAAATATCTTCCTCAAAAGCTGTCCCATGCACAGCTTTCCTCATCTTAATTGCTACAACCCCATCCTTCTGTTTGCTCAGGACATGTACCTTGTAATCATTTCTTTTCTCTTATATCTCATACTAAAACAAAACTCCATCACGAACTTGAAAGGAAGATAGATAGCTGCATGGTTGCCTACTGTCTCTTCACACTCCTGCCTCTGAATGGCACATATCACTTCTACCCAAAGCTGACTGATTGGAGCTAATCATCTTTACCTGTAAAATGTTGGCAAATGTGGAGGAGCAGATGAACTATTTGGGAAACACCACTGTCTCGACCATAACTCCTTTTCGGCCTACATAAAGAACTACAGAATAAAATTTTAAATATTGTTTCGCTTAGTTTTCTCTCAAACTCTAAGTTCACTGGGTAGGCACTGTTGTCCCCAAGGAACATTTAAGTGATTAAAGTGCAGCTCAAAGTCTACTACTAGTGATACTGTGGTAATTAGCTAATTATTAATAGTGGGAAAGGAGTAAAGGGAGAAGCCAGCCATTACAGGCATGCCATTTGGACAGCTTCACCAGGCAGCTACAGCTTTATACTCCCCAGGGGTCCAAAAGGGGGAGATGGACGCACGCCCAGTAAAGTTGGAGTGACATAGGGAAGGTGCCTATTGTCATTCACACCTGAGAACAAAGGTCATTGGCCAGAATGGGAGTGGCCATTGTAAGGGTGAGGAAATTTGGGATATTTAATCCCCTGAACAAAGAACTCGCTCTCTTGTGCTCTCCTGTGCTCTCTTGTGCTCTCCTGTGCTCTCTTGTGCTCTTGCTCTCTTGTGCTTTCAGGACCCTTGGGACTCTTGTTGCTTGGGGTGTGCTCTCTCTCCTGCATTTGCCCACATGACCAATGGCCATGTGGACCCCAGACACAATGGACAGACTGTAACTAGTCTGATGCTGTACTGGACCTGGCTCCAGCACGGAAAGCAAACTTTGGACACTGGCTCTGATTTTAGGTTTACTGAAGGGATATAATTCCATGGAAATAAAGCTTTTTACCATATCTCATCCTCCCTTGGGGGCATCCTGAAATGCTTATTCCAGCGGTACTCCAAGAACCCCACTTCCACTGATAATACTAGTATGATGTAGAATTCACACATGCAACCTGCACTCTGATTCCTATAACAGAGTCCCTTCTAATGTGCTATACAGAAGAATGGCTATGTAGGAATACTGTAAAATAGATCTTTATTTTTTAGAATTAAGAGCAGCTCATTGACTCACTTTTAGGTGTTTCTAATAAGGAAATTCAAATAGTGAAACCAATCCCTTTAAAGTACAAATAAATTAAGAATATTTGCATGGATTTACCTATGTCACGTTTCTTCGTGTCTTAATGTCATATGTTAGAAACAAAATAAAACCTTAGCTAAGAAATGGCAAGAACATGCAAAATGCTTATATAATAAACAAAATATTTTCCATATAAATATTTGTACTTTTTTAAAATACTCAAATAAATAGTTCTAAGACAAATGCCTGTAAAATTTGCTTTCAGAGTAGAATACAGATATTATGAGGCTTCAAGTTTGCAAGATATCATTTTTTTATTGGTAATTATACTTTGAAAGCACACACTAGCTTCTCTGGTTCACTCTATTAAATAGGTACACAAGTTAAAATCTATGTTTTAAGCAATAAAATATCAATTCAAAAGAGAAAACAAAGAGTGGCCCTTAATATGAGTGTCCGCAGATAAGAGAAGTCACATGAAAACTCTACCAACCTCAAATAAAAATTCTGAGTCTGCTGCTGGCCTAAAAGTGGGTGATATAATAACATCATTAGGTTTATCTGTCCACTGAAACACTGTTGTAGCCCAGAGTTATACTTTTTACTACTTGACCTCAAAAAACAACTTTGAAATATGTCTTTAAAAATTGAATAAATTTCTAAGCATTCTGAGTATTACTATGTCAGTATGTTCTGACATAAATAATCAATATGCTCAACACTGATTGTACTTTTTTAAATGAGAATAGTAATATTTAGAGTATACCTTTGGTTTCATCAGGTCAGATTTAAAAAACTGAAAATTGTGTAGAATTATCTTATCTCTTAATTAGACAATCATTATTCTAGTTATGTTAAATGTAATTAAAATATATTATCTTAAATAATATGCTAGAAGTTATACTACATATTTCCTGAGGTTGAACATCATGTCCAATTCATCTCAAAATCATCTCTATCCGCTAGTTACTCACATAAGGAGAAACTAAAAGTAATCACATTTACATCCTCAATTAAACTCTCCAAGATTTCACAATGCCAAGTAACTTTTATACACCCATGTATTTGTAGCCTATTTTATACCTTCTCCAATGGAGAGTTTTAGTTGGGATCACCATTTGAAGATATCAGTATTATGACATCAGACTCCTCACCCCGCCCCCCCAGAATATAATTCTATTAAAATTTAGACTTGGTGCCATCATTTAGGTTTTAATTTAGGAACCCCTTAATCATAGTGGTACTTAGTTTTGACTCTTGAAGGTAAATTAACTCTTCTATAACATTTCCCCCTCCCATATAAAAACCATGGGCTTATAAGATTTGCAGTGGGTTTGTGGCTATCCTGTAGTTTTTGCCCCCTCTCGTTTTTACATCCTATTGTCTATCACAGACACAAGCATGTGGTTATAAACAAAACCAACAGCTGGCTCTCTGAAATTTACCATTCCCAGAGAGCTCAGTAATGTATACGTACATTTGAGCCCTGCCCCCAATTTTACCAACATGCTCAGCTCCTGAGTGTCGCATATTGCTAAAAGTGCCTTGGGGGAAAGTTATAATGACTATAAGTACACATATTTCCCATAAATAACCCAGAGAATTTTATTTACTGGTGTAATGCATACTCTCATTCCTAGAAATGAAAATCCTCACCGCACATTTACTCTCCTACCCTTACGAACCCATCTACATTTGTGATGACAAATGCTACATCAATCATGGGATTTGCATTCAGTTTATGTCACACATGGGTTGCTGTTGGTGATGCATAATTATTGCCCTTTCACATAGCGACCATATGTGCATATCTCACTACAAATACCAGAACTGAGCATGCTTCTTGGCACATAGTTGGCATTCAATAAAAATATGTTGACTGAATAAATAAAAAATGAAAATATTAACTCTAATTTTACTATATTGAAAAAGAAAAGTCACTCATATAACAAGAATTATCAAAACAATGTAATCCTCCAAGACATACTACTTATGAACTCCACGATCCTAATCAACAAGGACATACACTCCTAATACCTCACATGGTGTTGATGTGAGGGTTAAGTAAACGATACACGCAATTCACCTAGTTTTTACCTGATACATTGGAGGAACTCAATAGACATTTCAAACAAATAATAGACAGCATTGACAACAAAAAATAATACAACATAAAGTTTAGAAATTGCATGGAAAAAGAAGGCTAAGAAATGTTTTTTTCCAAATTGTTTATTCTAATACCTTGAAAAGATAATATTTGTAAGAAAGACCCTCCTTAAATCTTTGCAAGAAATATTGCTCCTACCCTGATAACTATACCAAACTTTGCTAGGTTGTCTCTTCTAGATTCTACCAGTAAACAATAAACAAAAGGAGAAACAATGCAATCAATACACTTGAGCTGAACAGCAAGTTTAAAACATGCCCTATTAGGCCCTGGCTGGGTAGCTCAGTTGGTTAGAGCATCGTCCCAACTGAGGAGTACTAGGAGTACTAGGAGGAGGGGTCCTAGGAGTACTAGGAGAAATACTAGGCTTCTCCCCACATTCTCAGTTTAACTCATATCAATCTCCTGGATCTGGAACAAGAAAATGACTCATTTAACTCACGTCATCGTGGAACAGAGACGCTAACATTTTAGTTTGATCACTTAAAAATAAATGTGACCTTTTTTATGATTTCTATCCTTGATCCCTATGTTACTGGAGGTGCTTTCCTTCTCTCTCCTCTATCTTCTTTCCTTGTGAGTTCTCAGGATAAAATCATGTCTATTCTCTCTTCCAACCTTCATAAACTCTCCCTGAACTTTCTCCTTTATTCAAGCCTCTTGCAAATCCCTTAACTTGAAAGCTGCTTTATTCATCTTCCGCTTCTCCCTCATCAACCAGAGTCTTAAAAGACCCCTAGGTGAGATCATGGGAACACAAAGGAGCACTCTCTTGAACATAAAGGTTGCTAAATACCATAGAGAGGAAAACAAATGAATAAAACTGATACCTCAAGAAAATCAGAAATGACTTGACCTTTGATAGCCTCCCCAGTGACCTTGCTGCCATGAGTGGCACCTCTTCCCTTCATCTGTATCAGTGCTAGAAGTAGACTTCTGAAGTGAAAATCATGTATTGGTACAATGCTGACATTTCCCAGTAGTCCTACCCTGCAGATTGAAGTTCAGTCTCCTTAACCCTGCGCATAAGCCCCATTGTCAGGACACTGCATGCCATTTCAGTAAACTGTCTTACCACAGGCCCCCCTCAGTTCAGTCGGGTCACAGAAGCATCAAGTGCTCTCCACCTGCAACAGGCGGTTTCATGCTCTGTGCTTGGCTTATCAGTGTCTGGACACCCCTGCAGTCCCTCTTCTAATTGGCAGATTCTTTCCCATCATAAACAAGTTTACTTAGAGATCACTGGCTCTGTATAATTTCCTGACTCTCCTGGCAAATCTATTTACATCCTTCACTTTGTAGTCATTCACTTACTCTTACTGTGGCCTGAGTCCTGTTGTAATTATTTGTTTGCTTGGGTTTTACTGCGCTGCAATGTAAGCCAGCTCTAGGAGAGGAGACTACATTTCTTCTTGTGTACCTGGGATACAAAATACTGACAAAAAGATGGTATTCAAAAAATGCTAAACTGAACTAAAAGATAGTATATGTTGCTTTACTTGCAATGTTGAAATTATTTGACTATGCACTGGTATTTACTATTTATGGGTGCCAAGTAAGTTGGAGTCCAAATGACATGGCTTGAGTGTCCTGGTTGCATAATGTAAGGTCAAGTTGCCTAAGTGCTTTCCTCTCTATCACCTCATTTGCTCCATGGGGGTATTGACTTTGTTTACCTCACAGTATTGGTCTATGATAATTTCCCTAAACAACGTATCACATTGCACACACAGTAGGTATTCAGTAGATGCTAGCTCTTCCTACCATGCTTTTTGCTGTGCCTCTGTAGTCAACCACTAGCTTTTCTTTGTAACACTGAAACTCCCTTAACACAAAAGGGATTGGATAATATAGAAAAGAAAACCAACTGACTTTTTTTTTTAACTTAAATGCTACAAAATATTCTATGTTGAGCAAAGGATCAGAGAACTGGGCATTTCTAAGATCTCTGAAAACCAGAACATCAGCCTTGTGGGCCACTCTGCCTCTTCTGCCTGTGCGGGCATTTGTTTTGGGAAGACTCACAATGGGATAATCACTTACTTGAACAGCCGTGGCTGTAGCTACCACTGAATCAATGTAAGTTAATGTAGCAAATCCAATCTTTCTTTCTTTTAGTTAGTTTTCTTCTAAAACAGTGAAAGATAATGAGTAATAGAAAATGAAAGCACAAATGTACACACACATATCTAAAGGAAAATGCTTTCTCTTCTCACACTAAATATGCAGTCAATGATGCAAAACTCAAAATACATTTTGCACAGTATTTCTCCCAGAAACCAAATTTAGAATGAATCCAAGCCATAGCTTAGACAATGAATTTAGCTAGGTTTTAATGCTAGAATAAGGAACTTATAGTCTGGGAAAATTTCCAGTTTTAGTAAACAACTGTAAGGAGCTTTCTTTTCTGAATTTTTATTGCAGACTTCCTCAGAAGCATGCTTGCTGCCTTCTTCTTTCACCCAGAGTCATGGTACCAAACAAACTCCTTCACTTAAAGGCATTAGAGACTCTTGAGAAGTCACAGACAATGGATCACCAGAGAGCAAGCAAAGAAGATACTTTCCATCTGAATCTGTCCTTAGCAGCAATATTAAAGCACATAATCATCTTCTTAATGTTCAACATGAAATAAAGTGTAACGTTACCTTGTAAAATTCATTTGGCATGATAATATTATGGATTGAGGTTTTATCTCTCAGTCTTGGTGATAATAAATGTAAAAGAATGACAAAAAACCTAAAGCAATCTGCAATTAGGTTTGCATTTACATTTATCTGTACCAATACATGATTTATTGATTTTATCAATAAATTATTCAAGTCACTCATTGGTGATAGAATTGCCTGTCACACAGCTATGGAAATAAATAAGAAGCAATGGAAACAACAGAAAAAAGGGTCAGTTTCCGTAAGTTTAGTTGCTTTGTGAAATATTAAGTATACATGCACACAATAAAAGTGAGTAGAATCATAAATAAAAAATAACATATTATCAATAGGCATGAGACTTTTTTCATTATAGACAGTGTATATGAATTATAACCAATAATGACATCTAATATCAAAATCACCTTAGATCTTCACATTCAAAATATAAATAATAAAATATTGAAAATAATCTTGGCATGCACATCTTGCTACAAAAAATCAGCTACAAATATTAGAAAGAACATAGAAATCTGTTATTTACTAGATTATATATATGATAATGAACTGACTTTGGGAGATGTGTTGAAATCTCTGGGAAACATACTCTACATAAATATTAGAATATCCCTCATGAATATAGAAAATCATGAAATGTATTTCTGGGTGCTCATTACCTCAATTACATAACTGCTCACATTTTTTCCATATTTGTATCTTCAATATTTGCTAAAATACTTGAGTGAATTATTGACATTATGAATCTTCACTATGAAATATTTTATTATGTGTGTGTGTCTGTGTGTGTATGCACATGTGTGTGTGTAATGCTTGGTTTTTGTTTTGCCCAGACTATTTTTAGATATCTGTCTTTCTTATTAATTTATAAGATATTTATAGAAGTTGTTCTGAATAAGGGTCATTAATAATATATAAATATTGACAATACCACCTCCCCACACAAACATAATGGTCCCTTTTCACTATTAATGGTGAAATAACCTTTAAAAAATCCAATCTTTAAAAGTTTCCCTTACAGTTAATCCTTTTTTGTTAGTATTGTGTTAAAAAATATTGTTCTACTCCAGTGGCCATGAAGATACTCTCCTGTTTTGTACCAAAGCTCTAGTTTTACCATTCACATTTGGTTGTGAAACATATGGAATTGATTTGTCCGTTTATATAACACTGGATTTATTTTACTAATTTTTTTTAGGATTTTATTATTTTTATTTTTTGGTCAACTTTTAAATCCCCCCTCCCATTTTTCTCAGGTAAACACCTAGAAGTGAAATCACTAGGTCAATGTTAACTCTGTAAAAATCTGTCAAACTATTTCCAAAATGATTGTGCTATTTGTGTTCTCTGTAGGAAATACAAGAGTTCCACTTGTTTCAGATCATCACCAAAATGTTGCATTGTAAGTCATTAATTTTACAGATTCCAGTGGCTATGCAGTAGGATCTTACTGTGGATTTAATTGACATTTCTCTAAAAGATAATGATGCTGAGTATCTTTTCATGTGTTTATTTGCCATTTGTATGAATTGTTTACTGATGTGTCTACTCAAATGTTAGATCCATTTTTATTAGGTTGTTTTTGTTTCTATAATTGAGTTTTAGCAGTGTTTTATGTTCTCTGGATATAATGCTTGTTTTATATATATATATTATTCTGTGGATTTTCTTTTCAGAAAACTTAAATTTGATGAAGAATAGTTTTTCAGTGTTTCTTTTTATTATCAGTTTTCTTTTTATCCTACTTAAAACAATTGATTGGCAAAAATTCATTAAGATCATTAGCTTTCTGACCCTTTGAATACATAGTTTCTGTAATTGTATAGATCGTTAGTTGTTAGCAGGAACATTGACGTGCTACCAACACTACCTCCTACCCAGGATTTGAATTTCTTTTTTGGTGCTCAAATATTCCATTATGTATAATATAAATGGAAAACAAATTCTCCAACAATTACATTTCAAAAGTTAAATAGCTTTTCTTGATATCTGAGAATAACGATGAGCTATAAGAAGGACATTTCAATGTGCCTTGAACAACCTCAAAGTAGGCCTTGATCTTTCAAACCAACATGCCCTTAACAGTACAAAAGATATGGTTCAAGATTTACAGATTTCCTATAGAATATACAAAGAAAAAAATTTATAAAAACTGAAGAAATGATATATTTCACTAATAAAATAATAAAGTGTAGCCATGTCAGCCGACTGACCAATAGTTCTACCCAGATGTCTGATGTTACCCACTAAACTACAGAATCAAATATATGGTAATTTCAACCAAACTATCTCTGCTAGGCTGAATTCTACACTCAAGGTCACAGCACAGGCTAATATTACAGCCATCATGTTCTGTTCTTCCAGGTAAAAGGAAGGAGAAAGGAGGCAGGGGAAAAGGGTGTGCTAAATGGCTGGGCCAGCCTTCCTGGAAGCTCCACATAACATTTCTGCTACAAGTCCTTGGCCAGAACTAAATCTCATGGTCACACCTAGCTTCAAAGGAAGATGGGAAATACTGGGTAGGAAATGGGTCTGGGTAAATTTGGGTCACTCTTACAAAATAAATGGGAAGAAGTTGACTTGGGGGTATAAAATTATGAGTCAGCCACAGTCTGCCCAATTCATATACCACCTTATTTCTATAATTGACCACGCTTTACCTTTAACAACCCCAAATTCTCTTTACTACTGGTTACTACTAGACCCAGGTTGGAACATGTGCAGCTTTCCAGATCAGGTTTACATGTGTCTTCTCATGATCTAGTAACCTATAAGCTGAATGACCACTCATCTCACATTGATAAGGAACAACATAGCTCATTAAAACCCCTTTCTATATGAGGGATAAATAGGAACTATCTAGTAGTTCCTGGTTCCTGGTCAAGAATAGTTGGGCTTCATTAAGTATAAGTTACTCAGCCTCTAGGATTGCACTCTAGATTGCATTCCCTGCACCTTATCTTTTTTAAAAAAAATTATCTTTATTTTTGAAAGTTTTACAGATGTCCCCTTTTTTACCCTCCACTGACCCCCTTGACCTTCCTTCCACCCCCTCCCCAGGCTTTCACCATACTATTGTCTGTGTCCATGGGTTATGCATATATGCATATAAATTCTTTGGTTAATCTCTCGCCTTTCCCACTCTTTCCCTCTGCTATATGTCAGTCTGTTGCATGTTTCAATGTCTCTGGGTCTATTTTGTTCATCAGTTTGTTTTGTTCATTAGATTCCACATAAAAGTAAGATCTTCATTGCCATATCAGAACTGGAGTGTGGATAATAACCTTAGCAGTCCATTTTCTCTTGGTACCCTGCACCAAGATAAGCTTTTTTAGGCTAGTACTAAACTTTGACAATACAGTCTTCTAAAAAAAAAAAAAAAAAAATTTAGTAAGCTAAGAGTCTTTATTATTCTTGTCAATATGTACTTGAATAACTATAAGCAAACATTTTACTGAGCTGTAATTTTTAAGCTTGATGTCTCAGATCTTTACTTACTGATTTTCAGCTCTTCCTATCCATCTCCCATAGCTTCAAGGCCAATGACACAAAGCCTTCTGCAATAATAGGCTCTGATAGGAAGGAAATGCTTTTAAATCACTATTTACCTGTAAGTTCAGCACCTTGTACAATGAAGACAAATCTTATTTGTAAACACTGCTGTTTTCTACACTCGTCGAGCCCAAAATTATAGCACTCTATATCTCATATTATATACTGTTTTCTACACAACTTACGTTTCAATGTTTTCTTCCTTTTTTATTTTTGTTTTGTTTAAAATACCTTATTACCCTGGACTAGGAATAACAGTTTATGTAGTAGACAGAGGTGAGAGGTTTAGGTAGCTTATAATTTTTTCAATCAAGAGGACCTTTTTCTATTGGTTTCATGGATTTAGCTTCTTTAGAAGATGTACTATTTTATGAAGAAAACAGGGGGTTGTTATGTCATCCAACTCTTGCTTCTTTTCTTTCTTCACCATCAAGAATCATTGGGACATCTCCGCCTTCCAAATTACTCATCTCTTTCCTAGAAGCAGTGTTTTATTAAGACCACTACCTCTGATCTCTTTCAGTCTTAAACTCTTATTGATTCTCTCATACAGGTGTCCACAAACTGTAACCTAAGAGCTAAATCCAGCCCACTGCCTATATTTGTAAAGAATATGTTATTGGAACACAGGCATACCCATTTGTTTATGTAGTGTCTAAGACTGTTTGTATGCTACAGTGACAGAGTTGAGTACTGCTAAAGAGACCATATGGACTGCAAAGCCTAACAGAATTACTATTTGGTTATTTTCATAAAAAGGTGGGCAACCTCTGTCATAGTAGCTAATGCTCTAATCTACCAGCTCTCAGAGCTAACTATTCAATGAATTTCTCAACTCAATAGGTATGTTAATTTGCTAGGGTAGCCATAACAAAGTGCTACAGAGTTAATTGCTTAAACAATAGAAATGAATTTTCTCAGAATTCTGGATGCTAGAGGTTCAGTGTCAAAGCATCAACAGGTTGGTTTGTTTTAAGGCCTCTCTCCTGCACTTGTAGATAGCTGTCTACCTCCTGTGCCTTCACATAGTTCTCCTTTTCCCTCTATGTGTCTCTGTGTCCTAATAACCTCTTCTTAGAAGGACACCAGTTATTTTGGATTAGGGTCCACCCCAGTGACATTATTTTAACTTAATTACCTCTTTAATGGCCCTATCTCCAAGTACAGCCACATTCTGAGGTAGTAGGATTAGGACTTGAGCATATGAGTTTGGGAGATACACAGCTGAGACAGTGGAATTTTCTCTTCTGAGAGTGATCTATGTTTCTCACCCCTAGGCCTCAAGTTTTATGTTCCCTTTTTCTTATAGATGCCTCTTGACTCTCTTCTCTATGTGGGCTCCAGAGCTGACTGCTGAATCTTGGTATTTGTTTGCCTACACTTAATGTGAAGTTATAGTATTATCTGTCTCCTAGTTATATATACATATAAGCATGGGTTATTGGTGATTATACTTGATCTCCTTGTTAATAAAATTTTAAGGATGGGTGGCCCAATTCTATAATGTGGTATAAAAGTTATTTCTGGGTGTTCAAATAATAGCCTGTTCTTCAGTTCATCCAAACATTCTCTAAATCATTTGATACCTTGTAATAAATCACTTTCCATTTCAATTAGCTTAAGTGGATTTTATAATCTATAACTGAACATTGATTGACCAATAGAGAGTACTGTCATTATGGTTCACATCAAATTAAAAGTTGTTACTTTGGGGATTTTTGGCCTCAGAAAATTTGCTTTACATAAACATTATTTTGTCTTAGGTGTCTTTTAATGAGAGACATTTCTGGTCCACTATATAGCAAGAAAAGAAAATTTCCATTTTTATTAGCAACGTTCTTTTATATATTAATTGAAAGCCCAGATATAACTTAAAACAGTAAATAATATTGAGTTTAGAATTTGTATTTGGCTAAAAATATATCTTCAATGTCTCTCTTTCATTGCTACTGTAGGTCAGCCAATTTGTGCAAATTGATCTACATTGATCACAGAATATACACATACATATGTATCTATGCATCAGGTTTTTTTTACCTTGACTTTGAATTATGTTAGGCCTAACCCCTGACCCAGTACTATAGGTGTCTAATACATGCCTGTGGACAGTGAGATTTATTTCTTTAGAACTTAACACCTAGAAATTAAGTCTATCTTTTTTAAAAAATGAGATGAAATAAAACTGATTACTTATGTTGGAACCAAGTAGTTTTTCCAGTAGGTTATCATGAGTTTAGTGTTATATAAAAATGCGTAAGGGTTTTTTTTTTTGGTTGTTTGGCATGGCATACAATGTCTTTTCTTTTTGAAGGAAGAAAACTCACAGTTCTTTAGGGGTTTGGGGCATCCATTAGCCTCTATCTGCCAGTTAATTACTCTTCACATCAAACTGCTGCTCTTCCTGGGACACTTAATCAAACTGAACTGAAGCTTATAGGGTTTATTCATTCATAATCATGTGATAGCACAAGTTGAATGACTGGTGCAAGGTAATCTTCAAGTATATTTGAGTTTATCATAAATGGTTTCCTGGGAAACTTGTCAACAGCCTAGGCCCTCAGAGTACCTAAAGTTCAATTAAGATTTATAAACAACACAGTCAGCCCTTCGTATCTGCAGGTTTCACATCTGTGGATTGAACCAATTTCAGGTTGGGAATATTCTTAAGAAATGTCATGTTGCTGTTGATGTGTGTACTGTGTGGTTTGGCCTACCCTGGTTGAGTCTGTACTGAACATGTCCAGACATTCTGCTTGTCGCTATTCCCAAAATAGTACCGGGAAAACAATTGTTTACGTAGCATTCCCACCGTTGGGTATTGTAAGGAATCTAGGGGTGATTTACAGTATGTCGGAGGATGTGCATAGTTTATATGCAAACACTACGCCATTTTATATAACAGAGTTGAGCATTTGCAGGATTTTGGAGGCCGGGAACCAGTCCCCCCCCCCCCCATACTGCCAAAGGACTAAATACAGATTCTCTCTTTATGTTTCCCCGCATTTCTAAGGGATTTATAAAAAGAAGTACCATTTTTTTAGTTTCTAACATGATAGACAAAACAACCCCCCCCACATATACACAAAGAAACATGAAACAAAACAAAAAATGAAGCTAGATAAAACATTGAAAAAATGTTACTCAATAAATTTATACCAAAAAATTTTAGTTAGAATGCCTTTCTTTTCTTTATCTTTTTATGTAAACATCTGCTGATTGACAGGCATGGTAGTTAATAGATTAAGATTAAGACATTGAATTTAAATAAATTATATGAAAGTACTTCACTTGTAGTTTATGTAATTTCTTAACTTGAGCTATATTAAATGTATGTTTTGTGACCAATCTACTTTTCAATGCTTAAAAAAATTTAATATGTCTAATTATATTGATATTATTTTCAAAACTATTGAAATGAAGGGAACATTTTAATAATCTGCTACATGCTTTTAGATATATACTTATAAAAGTAAAAATAGCTTAAAGTTTAAATATTATTTTGGGAAGTCACTCAGCATACTATAAAAAATCCTTAGAAATTAAATTTTAAAATAAAAGTATATGTTCTCAGTTACATCTAACTAATGGCATAGAGTATTTTCTAGAGCTTCTATAATTTACTATTCGGCTTTTCTACTGTATTTGGTAACCTGATCTAACTTTCATGGTTTTTTGTCATTTGTGCAAAACAACATCTTTAAAACATTAGTTCCATTTTCTTTAATTATATTCAATAGGATGTTTAGCCTTTCTGTTTTGTCATTTCTCTTTATTTATACCCAGAGGTATGTTTTTTCTGTGCAATGTTTTGAGCATAGCAAAAAGCAGAGACATGAGAGCATAACAGCAGCAACGTGATCACCTAGAGGAAGCACGGCTACAAACACACTCATTTCTGGTTGCTCTCCACGATTTCTCAATAGTTGCAATACTTTCAAAATCAGATTTTGAGGCAAATTCCAGTCTGTGTGTGTGTGTGTGTGCGTGATGATAGGATACCATTTTAAATTAGTAGATTAAGTCAACAGTGTGATTTTTATACTTGCTTGTTGCTCTTCAATATCTTCCATATAAGCTAGCCACAGATAAATATTTGAAAATATTTAAATATTTAAATTTAAATATTTGAAAATATTTAAATACTTAAATTTAAATATTTGAAAATATTTAAAATTTTATTAGGCTTATTAGATAAAATAAAACAAATTAATTTTATAATGAAATATTTAAAAATAAAACCAATAAATAAACACTGAAGAAGGCAATATCAAAGATGATGGTAATTTATAATCAATTTGGATTACATACCATGCCCGTGGCAGATATTAAAATTTTGGAGAAATTTAAAATTAATTTTTGAAAGAAAATTGATTAAAAATTGATACATTGATTTGCCCTTTCATTCATCAATTTAATAAACATTTATTTGGAATATATTATGAATGCTGTGTTATGAATTGGGGATTCCTAGGGACCTTATAAGAGATCTATTATGTTCAATGATACCTGTGTTATCTAGTTGGGAGATGGGGGAAAAAATTAAAAATACACACACACACACACACACACACATATACATAACAAAATAATGACAAATGAAATAATGCCTTCTTATTACTGGTGCAAAGGTACAACAATATTTTTGTAACAGAGAATAATAAATTTCCTGTTTAAAGAGATCTGCGTTTAGCAGAAATGGCTGGACTCTGGTACTCTTGCCATCCACAGCCACTGTCTGGGGACTGCCTGGGAAGACGGCTCAGCTTGAAAGCTGAAGCAGATCTTAAAGGCACTGAAGCTGAGTACTGTCAACTAATTTCATCTTTTGTGGCCAAATGGCAATTTCTTTCTTGAATGGAGATCTGAGTGGCATGTTTCCATGACTGCTACAAATTAGAAGTTGGATCTGAAAGCTTAGTGCTGCTTATATGCTGAGTAGAATGGAAACAGAAAAGTGTCATTTGGATTTGGCAAAATAGAGGTATTCGATGATTTAAGAGTGATTTTAAAAGAGGAATGTTGTATAAGAATTTTTTAAAAGATAGACTAGAATGTGTTGAAAAGTATAGGAGCCTTGAGGAATAAATTGGAAATAACATGGTATGACAGGGAACAAAGAGATTTTATAAGAGTTAAACTGGTTTGTCTGTTGAAGAAAAGGTGTTTCAGATATTTTTTAAAAATCTATTTAATTTTATCAGACATAATAAAGTATTTGTGGATATCAACTGGCTAACTCAGTAGAGAAAAAAATGAATGAAGATGCAGGACACAAGAAAAATCACTAAAGAATACAAGATCCGTTTAGAGAAGAAGAGAATGGGACCCAGGACTAAAATGGAGAGGACAGGATTTGAGTAGCAGGACCTTTTTTATTATAATGGGAAGAAAGAAGTTGAGTACTTTTGCAAGTGAAAGTATAGAAGTGTTGGTGGAAAGATAAGGGAGTTTCAGATTTCTGGCTTATATTTTCCAGATTACGATGGAGAAGCCCCACCACAGAAAGTGGGAAAGCAAGCTGAAGGGTAGAGGATCATTGGTTTTTCAGGCAGTGTTAAGTGAACCACATAAAAACTCTGAACACAGGAAACATATGGTTGAGATTTTGCCAAGCAGTATAAATGGAAGGTGAGAGAGGTAAGGAAATTTCAAGGTTGTGACCAAACTGATGAACAATAGATGACAATAAGTATTGTTGTAAAGCCAAAGAATTTTAGTTATATATGCTCTGGAACAAATTATATGGAATGATAGGAGATAGCTGGTGCAAAGGCAAGATATTGGAAACAGGAATTTCAAAAGTAATTCACATTTTGGTGTAAAATTGGAAATGGCTGATTAAGGTTGTGTGGACACAAGTATCATTAGAAATTACACCAAGGAATGAAGAAGTCAGGGAAGTGATGGGTCACCTTTGAAGATGACAGGAGCAGGCATTAAAATAAAGGTTGTTGCAGAGGAACTAAAATCTTTAGGAAATGAAGTAGAATGTTAACATGGTAACACCCATGGACTGTCAGGATGGGGAGATGGCGCCCATATACTTTGAGGAACCGGGTGGTTCCTTTTATTTCCTTCCCCCCTTACTCCCCAAGAAAAAAGTGAAAAAACTGAATGCAAAATCTAATGGAGAACCAAAAGGTCACAAACCTCATCACACATTTGCTTACGGCTGAATATCAAGTTCATGACGTGACTGATATTTGGACAAACTTCAAAAGTTATGGAAAAAACAGAGAGGGAAAATTCTCCAGATCTAGTCTTTATAAGAAAAAATACACTAGTGTGTTTTGCTGGGCCATCAAATTTCAGAGGTTATTTAGTACACCCTGAATTCCACACAAGAGAAAACCAAAGCTTGTACAAATTAAGCGACTTTCTCCAGCTCACACAACTTATTAACTGGCAAAATCTGGACTAAACCTATGTTTCTAACTCCCAGTCCATATCCTTTCCCCTGCTGGGTTTATTCTCATGCCAGAAGGATTTTTGGGAGACAGCACATGTACTAGATTAATTTTAAGACATGTTGTAAAGTGTATGTTTTCATATATATATAGAAGTCAGGAAGTACTTCTCTTTTAATATAAAGAGTATGTAGTATTCTTGACAATGAGCATGCATCCTTTTATTTGAACAAAAGCAGTTCTTTAAATTCTAAAATGTCATGGCATTTATACAATTTGAAGCTAATAAAGCAACAGCATCACCAAAATGTTATTAATATAACCTAGAGGAGAGAATCCTTGCTGCTGGCTATTCTAACAGTTTTATTTCTACCTGAAAAGGTTCTTTGCCTTGATGAAAGTAACTGGAAAGAAAACACAATGTTCCTTTTATTTGTGTTTCAGCAAGTGATCATACCATTGCTACATCTATAAATAAGCTTCTATGAGAGTCCCAGAAGTCCTGCCACAAGTCCACTGTCGCAGTTTATTGGCTAATCAGCAAAGAATTGCAATCTTGATTGGCTTATTTGTTGGCTGATTGAAACACTGAGATAGGAAGTAGTGGACAGATTAATTAATTTGTGCTGGAATTCCAAAGTTAATCTAAAGAACACTGTCACTTTGATTGATAGCTGTGTGAGAGAAGAAGTCTTTAAAAACCACCACGAATCGTCACTCTGTGGGCACATAAATACAGGCTTTTGTCTATTCAACTGATTGAATTCTACTGAACAGTACTGAATGCTAATGTTTCTGTGTGCAGAACAATTGCCACATGTTTTAAAAGTGGCCTGCACAGAACAGAAATGAATGGACAACATATATTAATAAAAACAATTGAATCTCTGAAGACTATCATGTTGAAGAAATATGAATTTCCATATTACCATATTATCTATACATTTTTATGAGATGTTTTAACCTGATTGTCAAAGTAATTAATTTCACAAATTTGTAATATATTCTAATTATGAACTATAATTATTGGAAAGTGTGTGTGTGTGTTTTTAATAACCAGAATAAGGTCTTCGTGCTTCTACAATGTTTAAGAAAAAGCAAGGGAACATGAGCACCTACTATTAACATTAAAAAATCTTTACGAAATGTAACTGATGCACAATTATACATATTTAAAGTACACAACTAAGTTTTGGCATGTTTACACACCTGAGAAATTATCATAACCATCAAGATGAACAACATGTTTACCATCCTTAAAAGTTTCCTCATACCCCATTAATCTTTCCTTTTCTCCTCTCCCTGGTCCCACTCAATTCCAGTAAAGCAGTGATGATTTTTTAGAGTTTTATGCAAGTATAATTATAGAGTTTGTATTCTTTTTGTCTGGCTTCTTTCACTCAGAATAATTATTTGAAATACACATCGTTATAACAAGAGTTTATTATATTTTATTGTTGGATAAATTCAATTGTATGGATTCAAAAGTATGTTATACTTTTTTAAACATATGTTTTAATTGATTTCAGAGAGAGAGGAAGGGAGGGAGAGAGAGAGAGAGAGAAACATTGATGTGAGAGAGAAACCTGATTGGTTGCTTCCCATGTGCACCCTGTCAGACTTTTTTGCGAAATTTTACACTCCCGTTAGCAGTGTGACCGAGCTCCAGTTCCTCCACATCCTCACCGACACCAGGCATGGGCCATCTTTTCACTTGAGTCTTTCTATTAGGTGTGAGTAGTCTTGCTGCCATTGTAATATGCATTTAATTAATGGCTAATAATGTTGTTTATATTATCTGATGAAAAGTATCTGTTTAAATCTTTCTCTTTTTTTTAATGGTTGACCTTTAGAAGTTCTTTATCTATTCTGGATAATTACTTTATCAGACATTTGATTTGCAAATATGTTCTTCCAGACTGCGGTTTGGCTTTTCATTTACTTGTCATTTGTTTTCTATTTTTGCCCCACTTGTTCCTCTTTTCCTCTTTTTTACTTTCTTTAGATATTTTTTCATAATTTCATTTCACCATCTTCATTGGTTCCTAAGCTGTTACTCCCTGTGTTGTTATTTTAGTAGTGTTTTGGGGTTTATTGTATACATCTTGAACTTATCAAAGTCTACTTTCTAGTGATGTTATGCCACATTCTGTGTGGTACGCAAAATTTTACACTAATATATTTTCATTTCTTTCTTTCAAAGTTTGCTGCTAGTTTTCATACATTTTGCTTTTACAAAAATTACAAATTGCACATTAAATTGTTATTTTTGTTTAAACAGCTACTTTTTAACATACTGAATATAAAAAATACATTATGCACCCATGTATTTGCCATTTACTGTGTTCTTCATTATTTTGTACAGGTCCATATTACCATATATAATTTTCTTTCTACATCGTGACCTTTTTTTACTCTTTTTTATACTGTTTGGCTAGTGAGTAATTCATTCCACCTTTGCATTTTTCAGTGTTTTTGCTTCACCTTTACTTTGAAAGTTATTTGTGCAAAATACAGAATTTTAGGTTGACAGTTTTGCAACTTTCCTTGCTTTAAATATTTTGATCACCTGCTTTATCACTTGCATTGTGTCTATTGACAAATCTACTGTATTTATTTTGTCTCTGTTTTAAGATTTTCTTTTCATCCCTGATTTGGTGCAGTTAGATTATGATGTGTCTTAGTGAAATTTTCCTCATGTATCTTGTCTTGAGTTTTGTTGAGTTTCTTCAATAAATAGGTTTATGATTTTCATTATATTTGGAATTTCTTGCCATTATTTCTTCAAATATTCCCCCCCCCCACCTCCTTTATCTATATTCTTTCAGGCCTGCAATGGGGGACACATTAGGTTGCTTTCTCAATCTTTTTATTTTATAGTTTTATTTTTGATATGTCTCATTTTGGAAAGTTTCCTATGTTTTGCTTTCACTATCATTTTCTCTTCTAATATCTAATCTGAGAGCAATTCCATGTAATGTATTTTTTAGATCAAGGAATTTAGTTTTTATACTAGGAGTTTGAGTCTTTTTCTTTTAATATTCTATGCTTCTCCTTATTTTTCCACAATACAGAATACAGTTATAATAACCATTTAATGTCTTCTACTGATAATCCTAACATCTATATTAGTTCTAGGTGGGTTTCAATTAATTGTTTCTTCTTCCATCATGTTATATTTTCCTATTTCTTTGGATTCTATTCTTCCCAAAATTAAACCTTTTTGTGATCTAGGTATTTGTGTATTCCTATAATAAAATAGAAGATACTATTCTGATTATATTTCATAATATAATTATAATGCAATATGCATATATCACATATTATATATGTCAAATACATATGATGTAATATACAAGATATATTATAATAAATTATATTAAAATAAATTACAATATAAATAAAATGTATTTATTATATATTCCATATATGACACCATATACATTCCACATATGTAATATGTGATATATGTATACTACATTATACCTATATTAGCTATATTTATATTACCTTTGTTCTGGGACTCCCTAATTTACTTGTTAAAAAAAAAAGTAAATTGATTGGTTAAACAAAACCAGGCTATTCAATCTAGTTCTAATTACCCCTCACCACTGAAGCCAGATCCTAGTACACTAGCCAATCCTCTGTGAATTTAGACACGTTCCAGTCTGGCTGGTAGAAGCAGGAATTATTCCAGCTCCTACGTGAGTGCTGGGAGCTCTGTCTTATCCTTTCAGATGAGTCTTTCTGCAGCTTCTGACAGTTTCCTTGCATGCATGTGTGCTTTGACCATTACTCTGCTGAATGTTACATTTGCACTCTCTGCACATCTCTGGGATCCTCTCTCTATGTAGCTTTCTTCCCATTGCTACCTTGTCTTAGAACTTTTAACCACCTTTTTTCTTCATTTTCTGTCTCAGAAATTCCTTTGCTGTCTAATGTCTAGTGCCTTAAATACTCTCATTTTATTGGTTTATTTTCGTGTGTTTGACACAGATGAGAAGGTTGATCCATGCCCCTTTATTTCATTTTGACTAAAAGCAGAAGTCTCTTCTCTTGTATTTTAATGTATTTAAAAGTTAGGTTTTGCTATATCTTCTAACCAATGAGAAAAGAATCATATAACAAAAGCTCCGAGCCTTTAAAGACAGTGGGAGATGAATTAGAAAACTTAGTAAGTAAAAAATTAAGCAGCCCAGCCGGGCGTGGCTCAGCGGTTGAGTATCGACCTAGGATCCAGGCGATCCTGGTTCGATTCCCAGTCAGGGCACATGCCCGGGTTGTGGGCTCGATCAATGACTCTCCCATCATGGATGTTTCTATCTCTCTGTCCCCTCCTTTCCTCTCTCTGAAGTCAATAAAGATATGTTTAAAAAAAAAATTAAGCAAAAATTTTTTAAAAGGCAAATTTTTACAAAATGCTGTGGGCTGGGGGAATAAAACACAAATCCTCATGAAAACATAAATAAAAGAAAAATGGAGAGTTTAAATTTTTTTATTTAAAACAGTTGATTAACTGTAGCATGTCAAGTGACAAATACTAGTGGGATTTCTTGCTGACTGGCCGTTCTTTCCTTCACTGCACTGGGCTTATGAGCCAAGGGGGTGCACTGAAGAGGAAGCCACCCCTGCCCTGCCCTCCCCCGGGGAGAGTCAGTGGCCACCCCTCAGGTGGCGAAATAGCAAGTGTGAGGAGCTGCAGACAGGTCTAGGGCGCTGCACACCCAGGGTGTGAAGTGAGGGCGGGCAGAATAGCACACTGATGTTATAACCACATTAGAGCCAAAGACTTCCTGCGGAGTGAGAAAGAGTTTAGTTTTAGCCTATGTACATGAGGATAAACCAGTAACATTTTCCCTTCTGTTTAATTTTTTAAAAATATGTTTTTATTGATTTCAGAGAGAGGAAGGGAGAGAGAGAGAGAGATAGAAACATCAGTGATGAGAGAGTCATTGATCAGCTGCCTCCTGCACGGCCCCTGCTGGGGATCGAGCCCCCAACCCAGGCATGTGCCCTGATGGGGAAATGAACCCTGACCTCCTGGTTCACAGGTTGACACTCAATCACTGAGCCACGCCTGCTGGGCTGCTTGTTTAATTGTTAACTTTTTATTGAAATAGAACATACATACAATAGAGTTTACAAAAGTGTACACCTCGATACATTTTCACAAAGTGAACGTGCATAAGTAACCCCTACACTGATCAAGAAATCAGAGCAGCGCCAGTGCCTAGAGCACCCCTTAGGCCGTTTCCAGTCACTACCAGAGCAGCCAATGCTCAGCTACTTAATAAACCCCCCAGGGGAAGTATGTCGACTTAGAGACTTGGAATATTAAAACAAGCAGTTATTTTCTTTTTCTCATCTTTTTTTTTTTTTTAAGCAAAGAGGGAAAAGAGAAACATCACTGAAGTAGAAACAAATTCCTGTGACATAACTGCAGAGGAAACACTGAGACAACTCAAAGTTATACCTTTGTACCTCTCTAAATTAGTTCATGCAAAAGGTTTCACTCTAGTCTTCAGTGACATTTAAAAAACAACAAAAAAACCCCCACCACAACAAGGAGGGTAATAAAGACTTCTTACATTCCTGTGCTATAAATCCTGAAGATATGTTTCCAAACGTGACAAGAAATATCATGAGCGATTACAGATGCGAAAATGGAGCAAGTATAATACTCTCTCCTCGGAGGCACCAATAAAAAAAGAGACTATTATAAAGCACTACAAAATAATTCCTTTATCCAAAAGCTCTGAAGCAGTTATTAAACCAGCTGTTTTCAAAAGTACACAAATCTGCTAAGTTGCAGTTGGGTAACTGTTAAATGTTAAAGCAGTGAGTGATCAGCATGGAGCAGATGGTCTGGGAATGGGTGAGAAAATGGCAATGTTAATACCATCAGACTGAGATGTTCATTTGTGCTGTGGTATGCGCAGGCTGGGTGAATAATGAAGGTTCTGTAATAATTGTGTAAATCCCAACATTATTAAATCGATTCAGCTGGGGTTTCTTAATATATGTGAAGCACTTGATGTACTTGGAGAAATAACTCCTCTTTGGCTAAAGCTGTTCTCATTAACTCATATTGCTTTATTTGCGGTGACCTCGGTGTTCCTGTTAAGTAATGAGTGGAATAAGAATTAGAAACCACTTTCAATCTAAGTATTAGAAAGGAGGGAAATGTTAAGAAAAGTGTCAGAGCATGAACGTTACGTGAGATTCCCCCACAGCATTAATTTACCTATCAAGTTTGGTTAGTGTTTGTTTTAGGCTACTTAAGAGTTTATAATTAGACTTGCACTTTAGAGGTCTGAGAAGGTTGTCTTTTTCTAGTCAATGTTTATTTTACCTGAAAGGGAAGAAATCCATATTAACATATCTTCTCGTTTTTAGTTTAACTTGGGTATTGTCAGAATTTTACCATATTATCTATCCTATCAGAGGTTTGTGGAAAAGAGGTCTGTAGAAAGCAGAGTGAGCTACAGCATTTTTTTTCCAACCTGAGCTCTACTGGTCATTATTTGTGGGCTGTCCTGTGCCATGTAGAGCATTAAACATCATCTCTGGCCTTGGCCCACTAGATGCCAGTAGCAGCCTCTCCACGCAAATTGTGACAGTCAAAAATGTATCCAGACGTTGCTAAATGTCCTTCAGTGGCAAAATTGCCTCCATCTCCCATTTCTCTTTGAGAACCACTGGTCTATAGGAAAGCCAAAAAGGAATGTGGCTCATTACCCAGTGGGAAAAAGAAAAAAAGAAAGAAAAGAAAATGTCATAATACTATCAACAAAGACTTAAACTTTTTAATTGAACTTGGTTTTAAGTAAAATATCAGTACATAGAGTCCCATGATCAAACTAAAATGCCACATCTAATACTTCAAATCTTTGAATGTAAGCGTTATGTTGTTTCCAACTGTTGGGAATGAAATGAGATTCAAAGATAAAAAGAACACGTTATCTAGGTTTTTCAAAATATTCTCTGGATAGTAATCCATCAAGATGTATTATAAATAAATAAATCTGAAGTTGATTATATTTTGAGCTTTACTATATCATATCTTCACACTGAAGAGTTATTTAGTCCAGCAACATATTAAAGTCTCTAAAGTGTCTTACACTTTAAAAGCAATCCTCCAATATTTTCCCTTGTACCACATGTGTGTATATCAGTGTATAATATGTAACTTCACACAGAAGTCGTGTTCTCCAGACTCATTTTAAGCAGTCACAGAGAAGTCACAAGTCCATAGGACCTGTATCCTAAAGCTCATGCAACTTACAAGTTGGTCCATTTTATCTTTGTCCAGAGCTTAGCTTCAGCTGTTTTAGAGATCATTGCACAAAGTTGGAAAGTGGAGAGCACGTGTTTGTAGTGGGAGATGGATGTCAGAGCTAGGGCAGGCAGGGGAAAGTGGGTTGAAGATTGGCTCTCGTTAGATTCATTGACACCAGCAAGAACTGACATGCCATGGAGAGCTGACTTTAACATGGGAAACCAAAGAACCACTGAAACATTAAACAAAAACATACTTAGAATACATAAGAATGAACATGCATATAGGAAGGCTATTTATTCCAATGTCAGTAGTTAATAGGGCAGCTACTGTCATCATAACATGAACTTACTCACTAAAGTATATTTTATCTCTGTCACATCATACCTTTTCTGATTTTCAGATATTATAAAGAGCTACTCATGCAAATACTGAGCATAAAAAGTAAGGAAATTGTTAATCTTGCAAAGATTGCCAGATTTCATGAAGTCTAGTAAAGTGATTTCGGATAATAAATACAATCACATGCAAAGCCATAAAATAAATGAAGATTCTAGTAGAGTTAGCATAGTTAATGACTGGGAAATGTAAAAGACAAGAAGAAAAGAGATCATTCAAGGGAATCTGATTTGAATATCAAAAGAAAAAGAGAGAACTTTTTGGAATTTTGATAAGAAACCCTTGCAAATTCTCACAGAAATGATTGTCTTCATCTTAGGACTGTTAATTCTAAATATAGTGCTATTATTTAAATTTTTGTCAAAAATATTACTCCCAAATAATACCATTAGTTCCTTTTCATTCTAAAAATTAGTTTAAATTTATAATTACAACCAAAGATATGACATATAACAGCTAAATAACCCATTTTCATGATTTTTAGTTTTCTATTACAAATCAACCAGTTGGACCAGTTCTCAATATTTATAATGAAGTTTTGATCTCACTTTTGCAAACCTTTCTAAAGGTGTCCTTCTCTGTACCAAGTATCCTTCAACAAAGAGGAATTTCCTGAATCTCAGTAGCTATAAGGAACTCTTTACCTTACAAAGGCCATATAACTGTGCTGAGCAGTCAAAAGGAAGTCACAGCATCTATAGGACATGTATCCTAAAGCTCATGCAACTTACCATGTTCTGTTCAATTATATTTATAAAGCACTAAATTCTCTATATGTTATTGCACACTTCAATTTTTACAATGAACACATTAGATCAGTTTCAGAAAATAAGAAATGGATCATTTTGGAAGCTTTTCCTTTATTAATATATTTTTTAATGTTTTAAAGCTTAAAAATTAACCATCTGGAAACAACTCTTGTCTCATTTCCTCACTATGTCACATACATAATATAAATATTTTTTTCTTATTAAAAAAATCCAAAAACATTCTTTTCATATTGTGGAAATTTTGGAAGATGATTAATAGGCAAAATGGAGAAAACAACCACTATTTTGAATACTCAAAGACAAAGATATTTAAGATTTTAGGACTGTTTCTCTAATCTTCCATGTGTTTTTATCAATTCAGATTATATCAAAACCATGTTCCCAAGACACTGAAAGCCTTTTGCAATCATTTTAATGTTTCTGATGCATGTAAGATGCTTTACTAAATATTCTCCTTGGATATTTAAGTTGTGTAAGTAGACTATTATAAAACAACATTGTGTTGTTTGTGGTGGTGTTTTTATAATTCTGAATGTGAATTTTAGATTATCCTCTAAGGATAGAATTGTGGAAATGAAATTGTCAAATGAAAGACTATGAGCATTTAAAAAATTGTATATGAACTGCCGAAGTGTAAAAAATATCTAGGAAAACACTTAACACAAATGTGTAGGACTAATATAAAGAAAAATTTAAAACCTTTTGAGGGACAACAGGGATCCTCAATAAACAGAAACATATAACTTGTTCTTGAATTTAAAAAATTAAAAATTGTAGGCTTAATTTTAATAACTGAGGATCAAACACATGTGTTTATCTCTAAACCCTCCCAAAACTCTGCTAAAATGATAGCAATGGAATAAAGCATATATGAAGCCTCGGGGCTTCCTGTCACATATAAAGAAACAAAAAGAGTTGCCAAAAGTGATTTTGTGGAATAGAGAGTGAAAGTCAAAGTTTTGCTGCTCCCAAGTAAGTGTAGGTGTGGGAGGAAGGTGTGTAGGGGGTCTGAGGCGATAATTAAAAACATGCTGGTTTCTGCAATAAAGTCTCAGAAGTTCAAGGCATTGGGTACATTAGAAGGCAAAGGTATGAGGTAAGGCTAAAGTGAGGGAATGTTTGAATTTACATAGAACACTCCTGAAATCTCTTTCACCGGCTCAAGTACCAGGTCTCTATCTCTCCCTAAATCGTATAGAGGCTGGGAGGTTCTCACCCTGAAGTTTAGCCTGAAGTCTTTGTATTCAGTATAATCAGAAACAGGTTAGGAAATATTCTCTAGTCCATACATGTTGATAGCTAAACTTTTTTTTTTTTTTTTTTTTAAGAATAGTTTATTAATTTTTAGAGGGAGAGGGAGAGAGAGAGATAAACATCGATGCAAGATGGTAACACTGATGGGCTGCCTCCTGCAAGCCCCCTACTGGGGATTGAGCCCTTAACCTGGGCATGTGCCCTGAGCAGAAATCAAACCAGCAGCCTTTTGGTGCATGGGACGACGCCCAACCAACTGAGCCACACATGCCAGGGTGATAGTTAAATTTAAACTCATGAGACAGAAGAATTTGGATTGATCTTATGGGAAATAGACTAAAAAAGGAGGCAATAAAAATACCATTCAACAAGACCTCTATACCCCAGCCCTACCAAATGTGCTGCTACTAAGTATGAATGGACAGCCAAGGACCATCAGATACCTGATAAAATCCTCTGACATGAAAAATAAAAATAAAAGTATGAAGTAGAAAAAAGTAAGTCAGAGGAAAGAGACAACTCAATGACCAGAAGACACTTGGTAGGAAAGTCCAATAATGTTATACAGGAGAAAAGATATCGCATTATGTAACAAAACAAAATACTATTGAGAAAAAAAAAGATTCAGACAATGTAGGTAAACAAAATGTTCCTAGAATCAGATATGAAATTCTAACTTAAAATAATGTAACTAATTTTTTCAGAAAGATATGAGTTTGTAGAATCATGATGTCTCTAGCACAAAGCATTAAGAAAGACTCACCCAAAGTACATTATTATGAAATTAAAATATTGTAAAATAGAGACAGTCTTAAAAGTTCATGTAAAGGAAAGAGTGAGACCTTTGTAAAATTTTGAATTCAGTGTAGACTCCATAACATGTAAAATACTATTTATCAGGGGGGAAAAATCTCAACCTAGAATTTTAAATCCAACCAAATGATGAATTCAAAGTGAGATTAGAATAAAGATATTTCAGGTATGCAGATTATAACAACTGATTTCTCATAAACTTTTTTCTCAGCAATCCACTGTAAGCTATTGGCTCTTAACATAAGATAGGAATCTTAGAAAGAAGACATGAGATCCCAGAAAGAGAAGCTCAAATATCAGAAAGAGTCCCATGACAATACTGAAGGAAAATCCCGGAACGGAAGTTTCTAAAGGGGTCACAGGATCAGGGATCCTAATGGGATGGTGACAGTAGAACAGAAAAAAAGCAATCAAAGGAAGTGATAGACTACTTGACTTGTTTGGGCATAGAGGGAGTTTTATATTTAGGAGATTGTATTATATAAAAAATATGGCACTGGAATAGAAAAAAGTAAAAACAAAACAAAACACAAAGCAAAACAAAATAAAAACCAAGCAAATGCTAATTAAAGAAGCAATTAGTAACTCCAGAGAAAACAAACATTTTTATAAGAAAAGCAATGTAATCTTAATATGTTGTACGGAAAAAGGATGCTGCCAAATATTTTTGGAGGAAAAATAAATTAGTATAACATTTTCCAAAGAACAATTTATTCAGTAATTATCAAAATATAAAATGTGAATAGCCTTTGCCCCGGCGGTTCCTCCTCTAAGGAATATAACATAGAAATATGCTCCAGGAATTGCTTGAGTATATGCACAAAAATTTTTTATGGTAACTAATTAACTCTAAAATATAAAGATAGAGAAAAAGAGAGAATTTATATATTACTAGTATATGGAATACTACATACCTATCAGAAAAAAAGAGAAAAAGTTATATGTATTAATGTGCAATTATGCCCATGATATATTGCAAGTGGAAAAATTGTAGATAATTATATGGTCTTATTTCATCTTTATAAAATAAATATATATGCACATGTATTAGCATGTGTATGTGTGTGCATGGATGTGTGACCTAGAAGCATACACACCAAATTATTTTCAGTCACTATTTCTGGGACTTAGAAATGGGGAAAGGGACAACTTTCATTTGTACTACTCTTTATATAGGTGACAGGAAGGAATCATACCACAGTGTGTCCTTGCTTCTGTCAATCTACTTTTCTTGTGTGTCTCCCCCACAAAGTATAAGAGGATGCATAGTGAAATATTTATGTTTAAAATCCATCCAATCTGTTATTTAAAAACTCCAGATGTCTGGGGATACAGAAATGTCTTCAGTATATAAAAAAGGGTATACAATTAAGGTCCTTGGTATTTCCACATATGTTGAAAAGCCACATTAAGACCCTTAAAATAGCATGATCAGCTATGTTGAGTTCAGATGATTATATGTTGGAAAACATGTGCACATTCCACTTCCTAACTAATGGGCATTATCGCCCAGATGGACTTGGCTATAGATAGTAACATTCTCCTAAGTGCTGATCAGTGTCTTTTGATAAAACATAAAATTACTCCTTGGTTACCTCAATCTGGGGCAGCTTTAGTATCTCTCCAAAAAATCTTTGGAAAAAGAGTAGAGTAAGAAATGTTCAAGAAAATTATATATATATTTTAAAGTGGAGATTCTCTGGAAAGTAGAATCTAGTGGCAACTGATTCAAAAGCCAATTGTCTGCGCATCTTTGGAAAGCTGTTTTCTATGATTTCTAGAATTTTGTTTACCATCCAGATTTTTCACATGTATGTTTAAAATATTTTAAGCATATTTAAATATTTAAAACATATTTTAAATATGTACATATTTTTAATATATACTTAAAATCTGGATGGTTAAGTTACATATGTCATGTAACTCAATATATTTAAAAATATATTTAGTTATGTAACTTAAAACATTTAGCATATATAAAACTAATATATAAATTAAGAAATGAAGCATACCATATACATCTATATATGGATATAGATATAGATTTGGCAGCATGTGCATGTTTTTAGGGATGTATTTACATAAAATAATAATGCCCTTATGGCTTACAGTTTAAGTTAATGTATTTTGGTATTCTCTTCCTATTTATTATGTGCCAGACATAATTTGAATCCAGGTTTTGTGGGGCCTGAGAGTTTATACAACTTTAAATGACTTTTTATTAAAACAAACATTATAAAACTATTAGTACAGAATGAGGCCTCTGGCCCAGAAGATGCCTTGTAAGTGAAGGACCAAGAGCTCAGGCTTCATTAGCCTCCCACTTAAATCCCTGTGGACAAATGCGAAGCTCTCTACACCTTCCCAACATTCCCTCAGACCACCCTCCTCTCCAGCTGGGACCCTTACAATCATTCCCTACCTGGTCTCCATCATTCCACTCTCACCTTGGCACTATTCAAACATTTCATAACGATAATATTTTAAAATACAAAATTGAGCATGTCATCATGGTGGCTCCTCATTTCACTTAAAACAGAATCCAGACTTTTTATTGTTGTTAATCCTCGCCTGAGGATTTTTTTGGATTGATTTGGGGGGGGGGGGTAAGGGGAGCAGGATCAAACCTGCAACCCAGGTACAAGCCCGTGGCCCTGGAATCAAACCCTGGACCCCATGGTGTGTTGCCTGATGCTCTAACCACGGAGCGACACGGGCCAGGGCAGAATCCAAACTTTATTTCCCTCTTGCCGGTATGACCCCTGCCTACCTCTTCGGCTCTATACCACAACACCCCCCGCCTTGTTCACTAAGATCCTTCCATGCTGCCCATATTTTGACCTGCCACTTACCTAAGCAGCCCTCCAGTTTCTTTATGATACAGGGAAAAACAGGAACAATTTGTCCTCGTGGAGGAGGCTATTTACCTTGGTAGTCAAGGCAGAGTCATAAAGAACTGAGCAAACCATGGGCACGTGCGTGTCCTACAGGACTGGTCAGATACTAAAGCTTCCAGGTTGTTCAAGATGTGCCCAGTAAAAATGCTTCAGTAGGTGAGCCTGCTGGGCCTCTGCACTGCCCCTCCTCCGGCCTCATGCAGAATGATTGCCATGGGCCTTCCCTTACTTGTTACCCTCCACAGTCCCACTGTAGTACCAGGCAGGTATTTTCCACTCAGACATTACTCGTGTCTTTACAGTACCTTCCTGGCCTAGTAATTCTGTTCCTATTCAATGAGCCACCTCAGAGGTGAAAGAAAGTATCAATACCCTAATATCTCTTGACAGTCAGATATACCCTCTCTGAGCTTCATGTTCCCTTTCCTGTCATTATCTTTTGGTGAAAGACTTAAATGATAACGGGGAAATAATCTTAATGAAGAGAATTATTAAAACGTTGTGCTAGATTAATCAGAAAGCGCCTGCATCTAATAAATCAATGTCTAACTACAAAGGTTTGCCATTGTTGTAAAAACATTCAAGATTCTTCTAAAACAGAAAATGCCTTATACATTCCAGAAACCCCAAATTGGTATGTCCTCGAAATCCTAACCAGGAGCAATACTTAACATACTAATTATAGTTTTCCAAATTGCATGGAAATAAATCAATATTTTCTGCATATTTCACCTTTTCTTCCTAACACGTGGGCCCAGATGACTCTGAAAGATTGAAGTTTTTAGAAATTTAAGTAACAAATTCTTACTGCATAATAGACTGTAATAAGATAGAATCTCAACCTTAAAAAAGTGGTGAGAATATTTTGCAGTAATATGAAATAGTGCTTATTTTCAGATTTGATTTATATAAGCCTACGCTGAATTAAAGTGACAGAGCAAGAATTTTAGTAAGAACTGAGTTTCCAGATTATAGTATAAACAAGGCTATTTTAAAACCTTATTGAAAATGAATAGTTAAGAAAAATCATAACTTAAAACTATGATATGGAGTCATAAAGATGTTTTAATTTTAAAATATGCTGGACTCTCTAGTAAAAAAATAAAATTAAAACAAAAATGAGACTTTTTCTCATTAAAAAAGTGGCTGCTATTAAAAATAGAATGTTTATCCTTAAACCTGCCATTCGCTCTCTGTGCCCACTCCCTGGCCTTAGGGAAAGCCCACTGTGCGGCTTCCATGGTCTCAGATTTGGACTGTAACCATGGCAGACTCTTCCGTTGCTTGAAACCAGCTAATCCTTCACATTAGTGACCGAATTCTTTTTCTAAGAAACAAATTTGAGATGTCACTTCCTGCAAAAACGAAAACCAAAAACTAATGGAAAACCTAACTACCTAACACTCCTTCCCACACACTCTAAATTTCAATCACATTCATTTCAGTTCCCCAGTCCTCTGCTCTCCACAGGCTGTTGTCCCCTCCCAGGGCATCCGTCGTCTCTTCTCACCTCACAGGGCCTGCTTCCCCCTTACCACCAACGCCAAGGGCAAACTTGTCCCAGCTTTGCCCAAGTGGTTAGTTGCTCCCTGTTCTGTGCTCTGTGGTCCTTACCACACTGTGATACAATTATCTGTTTCATTTGTCCATCTATTATTGTTATTGGTCTTTTTTGCTAAACTGTTGAATTGTAGACCTTGGCACAGAGTATAGACTCAGTAAATGCTGAGTGAAAAAAAGTGAAGAAATAACAACTACCTGTTATAAGGGGCTCATTAAAAACCAGGTACTACTTTAGGTTATTTATATTAACTCTACAATTTCACCACAGCACTATCAAGTAGGTGGGGGGGCAGCAAAGGGTAAAGGGGGCCAAATATATGGTGATGGAAGACAATTTGACTTTGGGTGGTGGGAACACAATGCAGTATACAGATCATGTATCACAGAAATGTGCACTTGAAATGTATATCATCTTATTAACCAGTGTCACCCCAATAAATTTAATTAAAAATATGCTTTGATTGTAGAGACCTTTTGGTATTAATATCATCTGACATGATAACAAATGCAAACACCTCTAAGTACTTTCTACAGATCAGGATACATCTGTAGTTTTATATTCACATTTCTATACATTAGGATTATTGATAAATTATTTAACTCTCCTACCATAAAGTGTGTAGACTGTGTGGCTTTTTCTAACCATTTAAACTACACATGTAACAATTTTTCCCTAGGGTTTAAGAAACACAAAACCGCAGTAAGGCCTATATACATGGCATCTTAATTTCCATGTGGATAAATAGACCTTTTAAAGTCAATAGATAATAAAGCATTGGCATAATTTTAACTTATGTTACAAATGGTATGATGAAATTTACATTCTAAGTGCAACCAATATCAGAATTCACCTGACCTCTAGTTTCAATAACCTTTCACGGAAGATTGTGCCACTGGGTCCTATATCCCTACACTACTTGATTTCACACATATGAATCTCCTCCTGTTTTCTCAGAGAGCACCTTCTCTAGAAGTTTCTTTCTCTTGGTAATAACAAATCAAAATATCTCAGGGGACAGGATGATAGGTGAGCTTTGCCATCAAATGATATTAAGGCTTTAAAAAAGGTCAGTTTCTTACTTAAAGGCAGTGGAATTTTTGAATATGTAGAGCCATTTGAACTTTAAATTCTCCTTCTAATGTATAATGAAAGCCTGTTTTTAAAATGAATATTAACATATGAAAACAACAAATTTTGTTTGTTTTGTTTCTACAACATGCCAATCTGATTTTTCATCTCATCAAGGGACTTTATTTTAGATAAAACATTAAACATTTTTTCCAATAACCCTTCTGTGTCTATGCTTTATCTACTCTTTTGTTTTATTGTTTGGCTCAGACTCTCTCTTCACATTTTGTTGACTAGAATTCTGTTTTGTCTTTGAAACCAAGAAGTGACAAGGCCTTTTGCAAATGTTACTGCGACACAGCAAACAGCAGCATCAGGAGGAAAGGAGCACAGCGCATTTGGCCTTGTAGTGATTATCATAAAAGCTCGTGTTCAACACAGCACACTCCACATCCAATTATTAAAATGAGTCAACGGATGAAGTCGGATGGTGCTCTGGGCCAAAGCTGAAAGAATCACTATTGTCAGCTGAAGAATCATTTTGTCTTAGTTTCCCTCAGAACACTGGTGAGTAACACACAAAATGAAAACAGAGTTACCCCTTTTCTCTAGCTCTGCCCCCTTTATTCCAAGTTGTAAATTCAAGCTGACTTATAACTTCGTAGTGATCCACTACTTAAAGTCTTCCTAAGATGATGTGCTACACTGATACCAAAGAATATATAAGGAAAAGACGATAGACAAATATAATTCTGAATATCAATGAAAAAATTAAAATTAATGGCAAAACAGCAGAGTAATGATTTTCAGCAAAAGAATCATGCCCCACGAATAAGTAAAACCCCCAAATGATTCAATATTAAGAAAAAATTAATAAAGTTCACAGTATGTGATGTATGTTTCTAAGAAGAAAAATAATATAGTAAATAAAACATGAAAAAAGTCGATTTTTAGTAAAAAAAAAAAGTAGGCAACTGAAAATAAAATAAATCTTTAAAAACTAAAATAGATGGATAATTTCTTTATAGTATTATTAAAGATAGGAAAGAAGAATTAAATATGATAGAGGACATGATTATATATAAAAATCATATATTTAAAATTAATATTACAAGTGAAAAAGATTAACACTGTGGATATTATCAAAGAGAAACTGGTGTTTCATTATCTACATCAGACAAAATAAATGTTTTATGACTAAAGCATCCTTAGGATAAAGGAGAACCACAAAACTGATGCTTGTTGCAATTTTAGAAACATGTTCTGACAGACAAAGAAGTCACTATCAATTTTGTAGTAAGTAGCTAATCAGTACTTAAAAAGAATATATTACCTAGAATGGATGGGTATGGAGAACAGTTAAAAACTATATACATTAAAATGAATATAGATGTATAAATATATACATATATGTTCAACAGAAGAGATTAGAAAAGAATAAATACTGAAATCAAAGAACAAAATGTAAGAAATATAAAAGAGTAAGTACAATTACTATAACAAAAGTTACTTTAAAAAAACAGTAATAAGATAGACAAATCTCTGGATAGTTGACCGATAAGAATTAAAAAGAAAAGTCACTAACGAAGACTAGTAAGAATAAACATTGCATAATTAGAAAACTGGAGAAAATAAATATTTATATAGTTATGTTCAACTTTAAATTTGCTAATAAGTTTTAAAATTTAAATAAAACTGATGATTGAAAACATTGTTGTAAACATTGACTAAAATGAAAAAAATAGAGCTAAAAACAAAGAAATTTAATCAGCACTCAAAAACTTATCTAACTGCAGGTTTACAAGCAGGTTTTATTAAAAATTCAAGTAATATTATGTCCTATGTTTTAAAATATTATTATAAAGTAATAGATTAAAAGAGAATGGGTCATTGGGGAGAAAAAGGGACATCTGTAATATTTTAAACAAAAAAAAAATTAAAAAAAAATTTCACAGCTACATTTCAACATAACTTTAACAGAACTAGGCATACATTGTTCTTAAAAAAATTCATAGAACAATTGTCCTTATTAACAGAACTGTATGAATCCCAGTGTTAAAAAACCACACATAAACTCTTTGTAGCTTATAACAAAATGTATTTCTACATGATATATCCATCCTCATTCACCTGGAGGTCCGCTACACATTTCCTCACTCAGATTCAGTTCTCTGGAGCAATTACCATCTCAAAGCTCCCCTATGACCATGGCAGAGGCGAACAGGTAGCTCTAAAGAGTCTTATATCATGAGTTACAGGGCCAGTCTGAATATCACTTCTACTGACAGCTGAATTTCCAGAGGAAGCCATGTGACTCTATCCAAATAAAGGTGTGTTCAGAAAGGCAATCATACATCATGGTCAGAAAACACACACACACACATACAGAGAGTTAAGAACTATCAATAAAATAAAAATGTAATTTCTTCCTCAATGAGATCCAATCTGATCCCCTGCAGAGGATACTAAAGGTGATTTAAAAAAGATTCAAAAGGGCAAACTACTCTTATTAGTTATTTGAATATATTATTTACCTCCAGAAATTTCTAGTAAATAATTTAGCATGATATAAAATCAGATAAGCAGAAAAATAAATGGAACAGAATAAAGAGTCCAAAAGTAGATACAAGCAAACAAAAGGAAATATGAGAAATGTCACTGAGTCTCCCTAGACCTAGTCCTTGCTTCTGGAACATGGACATATCAAAAATAACTAATTCACTGAATTTTTGTGAGGATTACATAGAAAACCCACAGTGCCCTTTATTTACCATACTTTCTGCCACAAAGCACTCAATTAATGATGCTAATTATTATTATTAATATTACAACAATTATTATATTATTAGCAAGGCATTTGCCACATGCGGTTGAGACTTGGTTTGTGGAATTGAATTAGGCACAAGTTCAATGCCACCTTTCTTGTTCAGTGACAGATAATTGAATGGAATAACTAGAAGTTTCTTAAAATGTAAAGAGCTTCATTTTTCCAATTAGGTCAATATTCTAAATTAAGCAGTTACACATCACTAAATTAGTATTTATGAGATCCAATTAATAATTCATCTCCAACACATTCACTTAAAGTTCTTTGGAATCACTGTATTTATTCAGTGAGGAGTAAAGTAATTTAATTTGCTAAGCGATGACAATAAGGGTAATGTCACCCTCTTCATTAGAAAGAAGCATTTCATGCAAGCAAATTGAGGTCACTCTAGAGGAAGAAAACACTTCTCTGTGCAGATTGTGAGATGCGGGGATTATTTTTCTAGTTCCTCAACCATGTATTATTTATCTAAGATAGAGAGAATCTACCTGCCTGTTTTCCAAAAGAGAAAAGCTAAAGGGTGAAGCCTGGAAGAGAAACATCTAGACTCCAGTGACATTTTGAACATCTTACCTTGATGAATGCCTTTCTTTGTGATAAATTATTTTTTAAAAAAACACCACACAACAAAACATCAAAAGTTAATCTTTTTCCGTGAAATTCTAAATGTCAGATGGCTTTATACTAAAATAAATACCTGTTTGCCCATGCATCACATGTTGCAGATTTAGGGACAGAGAATTACCAAATTGGTCCATTTATGATGTAGTTAAATTGATTTTTCCTCTCTTTGTAAGAGAACTCTCAACAAACTGAAGACATATAGTTGAAGGCATGCTTCAAATCAGTGAGTGATTTTAGTAATTTCTTCAAGATTGCTCTTTATTAACTGGGCAGAATAACTGGTCATGTTCTAAGATTCCTTTCATATAACGTTCAGAAAACATAGCAATGGAAGATAGGTAGTGTTTTACTCTGAAGGAAAAAAGTACACAAGGGAATTGATGGCAGTTATCTCCTGAGAGACAGAACTCAATGTGGCAAGATTGGGTGGTAAGGTTCTGCTAGAACCTAGAACCAGCTCTAACAAAAAGATGTGGTAGGCCCTTAGAGAAAAATATGAAGTTGGTCAGGCAAATCATAAAAAAAGTATAAAAAAAAGTATAAAGTAACAATAAAGAAGTGGTAATTAGAGGTAAGAGTGTAGGGGACTCATGGGATAGAGGAGACATAGACCTCAGTTCGTAGGGAAAGCCCACCGGGTATAAGTTAGGGACACAGTCATGAAGGTCTTAGCTTGAGGAGGTTTTCAGAGTGAGGATTTGGATGCAAGAGGTGATATGAGTGAGGTCCAGCTATTAGAACCAGGATTCATCAGAGCTAGAGGAGAAGCCAGAGAGATAGTACAGTGCAGAGACCTTAAAATTACTCGGGCCTAAATTTTTTAATTAGCTATGTTTTTATGCATACCTATTACTTGGAATTTTTAGACACATTGAGAAATTTATTGCGGCACGATTACTAAATTATACTTGTAGAACTAAGGCTTTTATTACATTTGCATAGCTTTTGGATGCAAACGAGTGCAGAGACATTTAAAAGGTAGCTTCAATGGAAAGAAAAGCAGAGCTGGGCTGGGGATCTAGACAAGATGGGACAATAACAAAAGAAAAAAGCTAATTTTTAATAGAGACTCATTTCAGCTATATAGTAGCCTGTAAGCTAGTTTACAGGCCTTGAAGGCAGCTCTGAATACATTTGTGAGGGTAAGGAAAGAAACTTTTCTCTTGTTAGTATGTATCTAATGTTCCATCACAGAATGTACACATATATTCAAGGAGGGAACATTAGCTTTAGGATGTCTGTCTTTGATTTTCTTTCAAGTCCATTCATGGTTCTTTTATCTGAGAAGCAATTTGCCGGAGGAATCTAAATTTCTCGTACTCTCAATTTGGATTTTCTATTTTCAGATCAAAGAGGCGATCTCTAGTTTCATGAAGGTTTCTTGGTTTGCCACCTTGACAGACTTTCCATTTCTGAAATACTAATACTCCCAAGCTTCCAAACATCCGGACACATGATTACCACCATTATACTTCACTCGGAAGCCTGCGCAGTTGGCGTTTGATGTAGCCCAAGAGGCTCCGGGTAGAGTGCTCAGCCGCTTTTCAAGGGGACTCTCAATTCTCCCGATTGAAGTCTGAATGAGAGAGACTGTGCTATGCGGGCTCCATTTCAAAATCCTGCCCAGACCAGATGATCCTGTACTAAGCAAATGATGTCAACCCTGATTCAACTTTTAAAAATTCTGACCTGATTAACAGTGCCAGCCTCAAAGTGCATATAAGATCTAAGAAAGAAAGTGGGGGGTGGGGAGCAGGTAACTGGTTGATACTGTGAATTAAATCAGTGGTTAAATACGTAAAAAATATGGGGATTTGAAGATGCTCTTTTTCTGACATGCCAGAACAACCTCTTTATTAGCTTGGTTGTATTTTCTATACATAACCTATTACTTAGAATTAGTAGACACTTTGGGAACTTCATTGAGGTTTCTTTCCACTTAGATGACATTTACTAAATGACACAGCACTAGGGTTTTTTTTTTCTGATAGTTTTATGCTTTTCTGACTTAAAATTCTTTAAAAGGCAATACACCTAGTTATAGTATTGAAGTTCTGCACGTACATACGAAATTACTGTTTTTATTTAAAAAGGAACCCCTTCCATATCTTGGTAGCCTTTAGGTTTGTAGTGGAAATGACCAGTGATACAGTGTCAGTTTGGAATTCTGTATGTCCTGGTAGAGACTTTAGAAAAAAATTCCCTCATCTATGGCACAGCTCTTTTGTGACTGCTGACTGGGGAGCGGTGCCGCGACTAAGAGAATGAAGAATATGCGAGCAGGGCGTCTAGAAGGGTAAGTGGGCCTGGGCCAGGGAGAAAGAAAAGGGAGATAGGAAATACTAGTGAAAGAATGAAGGGAAAGGGGAAACTGTACAGGAACAATATTAGCCATGTGGCTCCTGAATCTTGAATTACACTTACCACCTTGCAGCATCTTTCCAGACTATGTAAATGGCCTGATTTTTTTTGACACCTGTGCTATCTCTTTCTGAGATGCACAAAGAGGAAAAATCAGGGCAAGGGGAGAAGAGGCGCATACACTGATTTCTGGGGCTTTTCCCTGAGTGAATGTTAAGTTGGAAACTTGGAAGAAAATCAAGCACCTGGGAAATTCATGCACTGTCTTCAGTGGCCTGCCTTTTATTCATTTCAAATTCAACTGTTTATGTAAAGAAGGACATTGCTTCCTGTTGAACCTCTTATTAGTTTTACAACCCAACTCCCACACACTCTTTGAAAGTTGATGAAATATTGTTTATATAAATCAAAGTTCCGAAGGCAACTCATCAGTGGGTCTAACAGAAAAGGGAACATTCGTTCCGCTGTGCAAATAGGCTTTTATATTAAGTTATATTCTCCCTATAAAAGCCTAGATGCACAACTGAATGAATGTTCTCTTTTCTTTCCCCTGTATTATTTCTTTCTGACTGTTGCATAATTTTAGCCTGTCAAAGCTAGCTGTTATTTTTCCTTTTACAATGTGTTTGAGTTGTTAAAATCTTAATTTGGTTTATAAAAGTAAGGAAAATGCTGATGTATATATTTATATATAAATAAATTAGGAATCACATATATTCCCACCTACCTCTCACCCCATTAGTTAATATTTTGATATATTTATAGATATTTTAATGGCTGCAATATATTTTGTCCTATGGATATATCATTTTTATTTAATGTCCTGCCTATTGTTGCACTTAAGGATTTTAAAGTTTTACTGGTACATATAATCAGTATCTTTAGTTCTGCTATTTTCATAGGACACATTTCTTAGAGAATGATCACTGAGTCAAAGGCTGTGAATTTGTTTAAATTGAAATCTAAATTGTATATAATAAGGTAAGCAAATGTACTTATACAGGTCAATAAGTTTCTGTTGGTAAACCCTAATGGGAACACCTCTTGCATCAAGATATATGATATTTTGAACTCCCTAAAACTTCTTTGTACCCATTTAATTAACAATCCAGCAAAAGGTAACTATTTTAACTTCCAACACCATCTATTAGTCAGTTCTGATTTTGAACATCCTATAAATGGACAAATCAGTATGTAATTTTTTGTATCTGGCTTCTTTCACTCAACATTTTGATTTTGAAATTCATCTGTATTATTAAATGTATCAGTTTCTCATTCGTCTTTCAGTGCTGTATAATATTCCTCTGTGTGAACATACACTAGTTTGTCAGTAAACTGGTGAAAGACATTCCAGTTGTTTATAGTTTGGGGCTATTAGGAATAAAGTTGACATGAATATTTTTTATACGTCTTTTGGTAAACAAAAGCATTCTTTCTGTTTCTAAATGCCCACACATGGAAATGCTACTTCACAGGGCAGGCATATGTTTAGTTTTAGTAGATAACGTCAAACAGTTTTCCAGAGTGTCTGTACCAAGGGTTTACAATCCCTCCAGCAGTGGGTGAGACCTCCCGCTGCTCGGCCTCCTGTCTAGCATTTGTTCTTGTCCATCTGCCACGCTGCCGTGACACACTGGTATCTTGTTGCCATTGGAATGTGCTTTTCCCTGCTAATAAATCATGTTGAGTGCCCTTCCATATATTCATTAACTATCTGGACATCTTCGTGAGCTGCCTGATAAAGCCTTTCACCTACATTTAAAAGGTGAATATTGATGTATCATAGAATTATACACTTGACACCTTTATAACTTTATTAACCAATGTCATGCCAATAAATTTAATAAAATAAATAAAAACATAAAAGTAAAAATACAAAACAAAAGGGTGTATTTTTTATATTTATTGGTTTTCCTTATTTTTTAGGGATTTTTTACTCATTATGGAAAAATGAGATATTGTCAAATATAGGTATTGCCAATACCTTCTCCCAGCCTGTGGCTTGCATTTGGTGAGAAACTTCTGGGTTCCCTACCTTCTGAGCCCTGAAAACTGAGAGATTCAGTTTACTTTTGGAGCTTTCAGTCTTGCTCTTTGGCCAGGGACCCTATGCCATTTCCTAATTCAATAAATGCTTTCGACTGAAGACCAGGCCTTGTTCAAGGGAGACTTTCTAAAAATCTGTGAAACTCTGTGATATTTTGGCCTACCTGTTATATATTCTCATTTTATTAAATTTCTTTTGTAATTCAAACACTTTTTCAATCAATTTGGTCGGTTCTATTAGCCACATAATTGTAGTTGGTAATGTCAGGGCCCACAGCAGGCTGCCCCAAGATAACCCCCGATAGCATATTAATTACTTTGAATTAAAGTAACTTAAGAAACTGCTCAAGCAAGAAGAAAACCCTGACCTCTCTGTCTTTCTAAAACAGAAGATAAATCTCATGTGATAGATGCCGTCCCTGCTCCTGAGGGCTGAGAGACAGCCATGTCACAAGAGTTAAAAGAATCTAGAGGGGAAAGTGTGTATAAATAAGCCTTGCACTGCCCTTACCAATTTACTACTGAAGCCCCCAAATCTGATTTTTCACTAGCAAATAGCCAAATCTTGCTTGGATTCCTTTCTAATGAGCACTAACTTTCTTTGGCATGTCAATTTCTCAAAAATTTATTGTTCCTTTGTCTAAAATATATAAAAAGGTACCTGGTTCAATCATTTCTTTGAGCCTCATTTTATGACCTGAGCACCATATTTTGATTCTCCTGTGGGCATGGAATGAATTTTATTATTATTAGTCCAGCAGTAAGAACTAAAGAGGGAGGTAATTCTCCCCCTGCCCCACAACAGTAAGCGAATCTACTCTTGTCTACTTCTAAAGAACAATAACTGTTATTTCTTTTCTATGTATTACTAAATTTTCTAGAATTTTAACATCAATGTTAAATAATGAAGGGTAGAAATTCTAGTTTTCAATTTAAGGGATAAATTCTATAGTGTTTTGTTTTTTTTAAAGAAAGTATTGGCCATTAGTATGATATCATATTTTTATTATATCAAAGAAAATATCTTTCAGCATCTTCGATAGATATTTGTAAAATATAGTGCTTCTGCCATGGCTTTTACAATTTTTTTTTTAAATGTGTGCTCCATATAGAATGAACCAAATATTATAAAACATGAAAAAGAAAAGAAAAAAAATCAGCCAATATCACATATTAGGAAGTGACCATCTTTCACACTTGGTTGGTATCATCCCAAATACCTCTGTACAAATGTATACACATTGAAAGTTTAAATATAGAGAAAAAAGTGTTTTAGAAAAATGGGTTCTTAATCTTTCTTTTTAATAATTAAGTTAATTGCAATTATAATTGAATTTCATCAAAGAAATAAATGTGAGAGAAAATAAAAGATTGCTGATATTTGATTATTTTTAGCAAGAATTGTAAATCCTAAAATATCCCTATAAAAGCATTGATTATAAAAAACTATGTTTCAAATGCTAACAATCTATTGTCATCTCAATATAAAAATGGAAATTAATACATTAACTTCACCTACTCTTACCCTACCAGTCATACTGGGGTAGGTTGTGCCTTTCATTCAGTGTGACTTGCTCTTATAGAAAGGGGACATATGGACACTGACACACAGGAACAGTGCCATGTGGAGATGAAGGTAGATATCGAAGTGATACTCCATCAAGCCAAAAAAAATCCCAAAATTGCCAACCAGAAGCTGGGGAGAGACATGAGAGAGATTCTCAGAGCCCTCAGGAGGAACCAGGCCTGTGAACGCCTTGCTCAGACTTCTAGCCTCCAGAACTGTGAGAAACAGATGTTTAAGCCACCAGGTTTGTAATACTTTGTCACAGCAGCCCTGGCAAGCTAAGAGAGGGGACTTGGTGTCAAATGAAGATTTAACTATTATATGGAAATAGACGACAAAATTTCTAAACTGGCTTTGGTTACTAGAAGTGATCTTGGAAGTTATTACCAACTGGTAACAAAGAAAAGCTAGTCTTTTTTTCATTATCATAAACAATGTGCTTCATAAGATATTCCTTTCCTTTTTCTCAATCTAACTTCTGAACAACTGCTGTCAGTTTGTTGCATTTTAATAACATATATATGAAAGCTTCAGAAACACTGTAGTTTATATGGAAGTTTAATTTGAAGTAGCCCCAGTTATACTGTCATTCCTGACATACAGGCTCAGCTACATGCACTCATTTTGAGAGAAAGTTCATAACGTTTTGAAATTACTCAAGCTCTCTTTGGGTTCAGTTTTTATCTCCTATTCCTTAGCTACAGAGTTTAAACAGTAGGTTCAAAATTAAAATACTGCAGTGATTGCAAACATGAACGTTCACCATTTTGGCATTCTATGTGCCAACTTGAAATGTTTATTTTTATCAACTTTTTTTCTGCAGAGACATTTGAAAATTGTTAGAAAAAAACAATATTGTAATTTCTGGCTTTTTGTTGTTCCTAAATCTGAATTTTTGGATCTGTCAAGCTTATTTTTATCTTTCAGGCTTTTCCTAACTATTTGCATTTCTGTTTCCTCATGTGAAAGATAATATTTGAGAATAAAACTAATAAAGAGTGTCTTGGATTAACTAGGAGTGAAGATGAATTGACAGATCTGTATTTTATTTAACATGCTAAGAATATACAATCTTCATGAAATTATTAACAAATTTGTGGGTTAAAGCTCAAAAACTATAATGCTCTTATTTATTATTGTGACTGATAAGATCTTTAAAAATATATTAATATAATGAAAATGTTTTTATAGGTATATACACACACAATTTGATTTTAAAAAAATTATGGCTACATTTCTTTTATGGTCATTATTATAATTAGTAGAATTTTGTGATTTTTACTGAAAACAATTTTTTTCATTTAAAGATTTTGGTTGTAAAATATCTGCTCTAAGTGTCAAATGTACTCAGCATGTCACTGACAAACACTTTACCTAAGGCAGGCGATGCATCTCTTTATTGATGACAACATCTACAGCTTCTAGATACCTGGGGCTTACAGTTTTTGGTTTATTTATTTGTTTGTTTTTTGTTTTACTGGAGCAACATTGTTCCACTAGGTGGCCTTGTTTGACAAGATCTACAGTAAAGCCAGAGCAATGTAATGTGTGTGTGTGTGTGTGTGTGTGTGTGTGTGTGTGTGTGTGTGTGATGATTACATTGGTTCTACAGAAACATTCATGCTTCTTTTTTTCTTTCTTTCTTTTTTTTTTTTGATAAAGCAGGCCCTTGTATTGAGGTGAAATTATGCAGAATCCCATGTATACCTATACACAGAATATATATATATATATATATATCCCAGTAAAACTCAAACATTGACTCAATATGGAAGGGACCCTACATCACTATGTTACCCTATAGTAGGTTTCATCAAAAATAGTACCATATTGAGATCTAAATGTTTTTCTCTATTATTGGTAGATTAGTGATGGTAATGGCTGGATCAAACTTACTGTTGAGTTGTGGGGCTCAAGAATAACCCCCATTCCTGTCCCCATGCCCACTCCATTCATGGACTCGGTGTAGAAGCAGTGGGTGGCCAAGGAGAGAAAAGATCTCACAACAGCTGGATGAGAAATCACATGTAAATGCCTTATCTGTGGTGATGATCTCTCGTGGACCTTGACCTGAGAAAGAGTCTTACTCTTTGTTTTTGCTCCCTCCCATTTACATGCCTTTTCCTCAGAATTCCTTATACTTGATCTTCTATCCTGTTTATTCTAAGTCCCTGATAAAACAACCAGGCCATATTCTGCTTCCCAAAGCTCAATGTATATCTTTACCTCAAGCTACAATTCCCTCCAAGTGCTTGAAGTCTTGCCCACTGAGAGAATATCCTCTCCCCACTGTCATTTACTGTCAACCTCGAGTGACATCTGCGGACTATTTTTGCCTCACACCAACATATAGCTTCCCATCCTTGAACCAGGCCCAGCATGGTTCCTTTTCCATCAGGTGGCCATGGAGATTATCCCACCATGTAATAGGCATGAGCTGAGTGAGAGGCAATTGCACATTAGAGGTAGAAAACATGAGGACCTGGGCCATCTGTTTGTATAAATTAATTGTAACCTCTGGGCCTGTTCAGACTTAATCTTAAATGTGCCATCCCATTGTGCACTGGATTGCTGCTATTAACTAGTCTTATGACTAGATAGATCTGACATTAACAAGCTATTTGATAAGCACCTCCAGTCTCATAATCACTTAATACTCCATGGTCAGCCTCTTGGTCCCTACTTGTACCCAGTAGCACACGAGGAGCTTTTTTATGCACAGTAAATAATTTTCTTTAAAAGATAGCATAGTCATGCTCCAAAACCCCAGGGATTTGCAATATGATTCTGGTATTATGAAGGTCAGGGTTCCCACATTTTATTTTCATCAACAACGGATACCTTTAGCAAATGAGATCTGCCACTACAAAGCTCTCTCTCTCTTGCACTGAGACCCACTCAAAACTGGAAAACTTCTGGGCTACTGGAAAAATTAATTGGAACAATATTCCCAATTATAGTTTGTATCTAAAATCCATGTGTTATGCCTCCTTCTTAGTAGTGGGAGGTGCAAGTTGCACTTGACCTGCTATATTCCCTGGAGGATTTTTTCTAGAATATCCCAGATCACTTTACCTCTAAAATTTTCCCCTTATGGAAAGCCACTAAAACTTTAGTAGGGTTGATCTTCCATTATATGACACTCACATGTCTTGTGAACAATCAGAAAGAGTGGCCTTCCCTCTTCCCAGGGTACGAGTAACACAATGACATTAATTTAGCATGCCCATTTGATGGTCTTGAGAATGTCCAGACAATCAAGCTCCCTGTGACTGTATTGTGAGAGAGACTAAGAAAATTAACTTAGCCCTGGGGTAAGATTATTAATGTTTAATGCTGATTGCATTAAGTAAATGAGAATTGCTTCTGATTTTCCTTCCTGATAGGAATTGAAAAGAGAACATTTACCAAATCAATAGTCACATACCAGAGTAGAAGCTGTGTTGAATTTGCTCAAGTGAAGAGAAAATCTGGCACAGCAGCTGTGATTAGGGCTATAACATCATTAACTTGATAAAAATCCATTGCCTTCTGCTATCATCTATCTAATTCTCCAGGGACTGGACTGGTGAATTAAAGGTGCATATGCTAGGGACCACACACCACTCCCGCATCTTCTAAGTCTTTGAAGGTAGCACGAAATGTGCCATTTCACTCATGATAAGTATTGCTTCTGATCTGCTATCTTGGTCATGGTGTTATGAGGGTTTCAGCATTTTCATTTGGCCTTTTCTTCCATTATGGGTTTGAGTTTCTAGGTCAGAAGGCAGGTAAATGAACATGTGGCTACATTGGACCCACAGGGAAACAGACATGGACTCTCCAATGCTCTATTACCTGACCACCATATGCCTGAATTTTAACAGAGGACATAAAGACACTTAAGGTCACCTGGTTATCAGTATCTGCTCAGACCCTCTATCCAAATGCCCTTGAGAGATCTGAACATTTGTCTTCCTTACTATGCAGTCAGTCTGCTAAATAATCATCTTTTAGGGGACAGATTGGGGAATTTCTACTATATATAGGTGCTGTGACATAGTGAGATTTTAAGACTTCAAGGGAACCCAGTTCCCCCTTCAATGGATGGAATCTGAGACTAAGAAATAGATTAAGCTCAGTTCTGGAAACTGATTAAGGGATTAAGATTTCCATTTAAACTGCTGACAGTGGCCTTCAGCTAACCTGGTCCTGATAGCCTTTTGATTATAAAGTCCAAGCAATACCCACCCACCCTGCCCTGCCCATTTTTCTTGTCCCATGGTATACCATGTGTACTAGTCATTAACACAGATACTTGAGCATAGAAGCTTCCTTTCTCATTAACTCTAGCCTGCAATTAACATTTACCACTGAGATTCTCCATGATACTGACAGTACCTTCACTAGTGCATTTCTGTATGTTGAAGGGAGCAGCCTTTGGGTACTCCCATGGCACATAATTAGTAAGCAGGTTCTTTAGTCTTAAGTAATAACCTACTGTAGCACGCCCACATTTCTAAGCTCATTGAGCCTTTACAATAACAAGATATCTCATTTACTATGGGCTATTGTGTTTTCCGGCTTCAACAAGACACCTGAGAATCATATTAGAAATGTCGGTGTCCCAGCAGGCTACTAAACCCCAAAGAACCAAAGAGTGTTCTTATATAAACAAGTTCTCACCACAATTTACATTTTGCAACTCTTCTCTCCCATCCACCAGCCTCAAGATCTAATCCTAAGCATGTTCACTAGTGTGATGATACATAACAGGCAGATCCAACAGTGGTGGGGGTTTTTGGTAATCAATTCCTTTCTTTCTAAAACAAGTATAGCACTTGTCCAGTTTAGTCAAATTGAAAATTATTTAGTCAAACTGAAAAGCCAATAAGGGAGTGGGAAGCAGAGCTTGAGTCTGGCCCCTTAGACTACTTGGCCATCTATTATGTTAAGTGAAACAGGTCAGAAAGAGAAAGACAAAAATACCATATGATTTCATTTATATGTGGAATCTAAAAGAAAAACAAACAAAACGGAAATGAACCCATAGATAGAGAACAAATTGATGATGACCAGGTGGGAGGGGCATTGGGGCATGAAAAGGAAGGAGGGATTAAGAAGTACGAATCGGTTGTTACAGAATAGTCATGGGGGTATAAAGTGTAGCACAGAGAACACAGTCAGAAATATTGTAATAGCTACGCATGGTGTCAGAAGGGTACCAGACTTATCAGGGTGATCACTTCATAAGTTATATAAATATCTAATCACTATGTTGCACACCTGAAATGAATATAATATTGAATGTCAACTGTAATTAAAAATAAAAAATTAGCCCAGCCGGGCGTGGCTCAGCGGTTGAGCATCGACCTAGGATCCAAGAGATCGCGGTTCGACTCCTGGTCAGGGCACATGCCCGGGTTGCAGGCTCGATCCCCATTCAGGGGCGTGCAGGAGGCCACCAATCAATGACTCTCTCATCATTGATGTTTCTATCTCTCTCTCTCCCTCTCAATAAAGATATACTTAACAATAAAAATTAATTAATAATTTAAAAAATAAGACATAAAAAAATCAAAATCAAAAAGGGAATAAGTGGAAACAGACCTTAAGAAGTGTAAGTATCATTTTGTAAGGCACTTACCTAAGGCAACATGTAAATTTTTCTCAGGCAAAGGAGGCTATTACCTCCTGTCATGGAGATACAAAGTCAAATCTGAACATCCAAAGGATCCAAGGGACCCTGGATGATCCTGGGGGTTAACTTCCCAGCACTTGCAGCCAGTCACAAGCACACAAGAGGTGCTGCCTCGCATAGTTTGGGGAAAGGCCCTATTAACCGGCAGTTGGAAGTTGGCGGCAAACCACCAACATGATAAGGTCTGAAGAAAATGGTTAGGAGAGTGATATTGTCTTCTACAAATGCTTTATAATTTGCCTTTCACCATTTGATTTTTAATCCACTCAAGATTGACTTTGGGTTTTTGTGTGGTATTATTAGTTGTAAAGCTTTCTCTCCCTCTCTCTCTCTCTCTCTCTCTCTCTCTCTCTCTCTCTCTCTCTCTCACACACACACACACACACACACACACACACACACACACTAGTTTAATGTGGGGTAAAAGAAAACTAAGTGAATTACAATAAGTGAAGAAACCCCTGCAGAGGGACAAGGCAGTTTGGATCCACATTATGGGAGGGCAGATAGCTACCCTTGCAGGGAGTGAGAATCATGGGTTAAGTTTGGGGAAAACTTGGAGAAAGCTCTGAGAGATGGGCCTCACTGGGCCCCACTGCAGACCACCTTGGAATTACTAAGCAGAAACACAGAAGGATCAGTCTCACTGAAGGAACCAGTGGGATAACTTGAGGAGAGTCTTAGAGCCCAGTCTACGTCTCTAAATTCGTCTTTTTAAGGTAGTATTTTACACTTAATATCTCAATTATGTCTCTATTACATGCCACATTATACACTAAGTGAGATCTTATTTAAGTTTATTAAAAATAGTTTATATATGATAAGTTCAGCTGTGCATAACTTAGTGTAGACTTGATCAGACAGGCAAGGATTGCGGGATATTAAATCCTTATTAAAATAATACGATGTCATCTTCAATCAGTCTTTTGTGCTAGCTAGCAAGCTTAAGAGAGGCCTTCCAAATGAATAATTTTTCACTGCTAATGATCCTGTCCAATTATTTTATTATTTAGTTAGCCTATATCACTTTCTACTACTGACAATCAGTCTTAATTATGGATGTCCTATTAATTCTAGGCAAAGAAGTGTAATGATAATTTTAAGAAGGCTTAATGACAATACCACGGTTGAGTCTATGATGAGAATGATGTAAGACATTTTTCATTACTTGGTCACAATCATTCCTTCATCTATATAGTTAGTTTGGGGAGTAGAAGGACTATTACATTATTCTAATACACCAAATGGCCAAGCAGGAGTCTAACGGGATACCACTAACCTGGCTTTAATAGGACTGGCACTAAAATTCAGCTGAGCAATTTATTACATGTGTCAGGACTTGAAGTAGGCACTGTGGTACCAAGCAATCTGCAGAAAGCAACTGTCTTCAATGTATTAAATATTTGTGATCAGATTTCTACTTGCTGTAGCCTGGAAGGAGACATGGAACAGATAAAATAAACAGCGGATAGAAAGAGGGAAAGAGAACAAAATACGTAATTATATTTATCAGACTATATGAAATCACTGCACAACTTGCACTATCTTCTACTTGATTCTAAAATGAGACTCGAGTGGGAAAAGGAAAAGTTTTAAAAATGAGCTATTGTAAATAAACAAGTAATTGTCCTTACTCATTTCTGACTTCATGGATATATACTCTTTCAAATCTTGCTATTCCTTACATTTGGATGTTTTTTATTGTGCTCTGATATGATTTTGTATTTCTCTTTGAGTGCTCAAACTTTAGAAATAAAAACAAACAACTCCATATATTCCTGCACTCTTATGATTCCAGTCACCATAAGTGTGATATTATATATGTATTGAAAATAAAGATTAAACTAGATCTTACTGTTAAGATGATTGTATTGAAATAATAATGCATTTTAAAAAAACAATTAAAACTAAATGTCACAAAAATCTATTAAAGTAACATAGTTTTAACAAGATAATTGTTAAAATTATTTTTAACAAAATAATCTGATACTGCAAACTTTTGACTTGTACATTAACATCTTGTGAAATCACCCTATAAGTCAGAACCAATAAACTCAACCTTGGAACAAAGAGAAAAATTAAATTCATTTCATTTTCACAGCCCAAATATAGATCGTTTGGGGCAGACTACCAGCAGTTTTCTTGGGTCAAAGAAAATAAATATTGCACCATTCCTATCACAAAGACAAAAAAGAAAAAAGCAGCCAGTATGTTGAATTCCATGTAAACTGGCTTTTATTCAAATACTCAAATAAACAGTATCTTCTTCCTATGAAGAATGAGTCTGTCCTCTAATTAGAATATAAAAAATGTGATGAATATAATATAAAATGTGACCATCTGCATCCCTCAGCCTTGTCTTTTCCTGTTAGAGCTCGCAGGTGTCTCCTAAACAATGATGAATTAGAAGGAAGGCTCTTTTTTTACCCATTTGTCTGTTAACTACCTTTATGATAATAATGCATTTGCATTTTTAATTTTCTCAGTTGTAAATGAGCACCTCTGAACCACTTCCTAATTATTTTACAATTTTCTTGTATTGTTCATTATTCATGCTCTCTATTTACTAAATAAAAATGACTTTTCCTCTGAAGGACATTTGCAATTCTTATTATGCCAAATATAGACCACTTGGCTTCACAGAAGAAACAAAGAGTAAATGAAAATATAGGGACATAGTATTGAACCAGTACCAATTAAATGGGCCCATCAGAGAGAACAGAGTGTAGGGCTGGGTATATAAGGTGGTGTAATAGAAACCATGCTTATTACTTTTAAATTGATGTCATAAAGCTTTCTGCCTCAACTCACCTTTTTTTTTTTTTTTTTTAAATCCTCACCCAAGGATATTTTTCCCAATGCTTTTCAGAGAGAGTGGAAGAGAGCAAGAGAGAGAAAGAGGAAGGGAGAGAGAGAAACATCAATGTAAGGTACATGCCCTTGATGGGAATCGAACTTGAGGCCCTTCAGTCCATGGGTGGATGCTCTAACCACTGAGCCAAACTGGCCAGGGCTCAACTCAGTTGATAAAGTGAGTGACACTGGAGCAATGTGAATAAACTGTTAACTAGTAGCCAGTGAAGATGGGAACTTAGGTAAAATATTTCTTACAGACTATGTATATAATTATGTTAGAAAGCCCATAATGTTGTAAATGATATTGTAAAATAGCTTACCTGCTGCCTAGCTTATTTAAAGATTTATTCGAAGGATATTTATACTGTAGTGTTGGAACCAGTTCCTACTGGCTTATAGTTCACATCTGCCCAACTTAATATTTAGTGACATCATTAGTAGCTGAAATTGGCCACGGTGAAAATATTTATACCATAGAAATTGTCAAGTGCTGTCAGTGAGGACCAGCTGGTTTATGAGTATACAAGTGCCTGTGAGGCTTGGTAGAAGTCACTTTCCTTAGTAAAAATATAAGCAAAACAATTTCTGATAGAATCATACTTTAAGCGGCTGTGTGATGATACAGTTGAAATCAGAGGTTGAAAGGGCTGGTAGGCCCCTCACTGATTTTGCTCAGTGGTTAGAGCACCGGCCCCACACTGAAGGGTCTCAGGTTGGCTTCAGTCAAGGGCACAACCGTGGCTGCAGGCTCGATGCCAGGGGAGGCACCCAACCGATGTGTCTCTCTCACATAGATGTTTCTCTCTCTCTCCCTCTCTCTCCTTCCCAATCTCCCTGAAAAGCAAAAATATTCTCTGGTGAGGATTAAAAAAAAAAAAAGAATGTGTTATGGTGAGAATTGGAAGCAGTTTGAATTAGAAGGGAAACAGATGTAGGAAGTTAGGAATAAAAAAAAAATCAAAGTTGAGTGAATTTCTCCCGGGACCCCTATATATAATTGTAATTATATATATAATTGTTTTGCCTCCGGTATAAACATGAGTTGATATTTGTAAGTAGTACTTGCATTTATTTATTGAATATATTCATTCTCTGTGAAAATAGCTTTTCCTGAACTTGTCACTTATCCCTCAAGAGCCCATTCTTGTCAGCATCTATTTAGTACAGAGGGATGAATCCAGGTTTTGTGAATAGTGAAATTTAAACAATTTGGGGACCCTTCCTTAAGGAAAACGATATGAAATTATGACTATAAAATTAGGTGTAAACTTGAATATTTCATTTGAACACAAAAGGAAATTACAACAAATTATACATTTTAAAATACTGACAAATACCAGTAAAATATGAAACAGACAATTATAATAATATTTTAAATAACATCCTAGCATACCTCTATAACATATTTCCCTACATTTTTGGCTGTGTTCCTTTGTCTTTTTATATTACAGCAATTTAAAAATAGCTTTTTATAGAAAAAAAAGAAATTTAGTTTTTTTTCCAGGTTGATCAAAATGCTGTTTCTTATCACTGATATTTTGGTGGGTTTTGCTGATAATCAAAGACTTCATTTACAGACTTACATATTGGAATAATTAGAATAATTTTCAGACTATCTCCTGGTGATATATATCTCAAACTCCACTTCTCTTTCATCACCCTGATACTCTGGTGCCGGCCACATGTGACACGTTCCTTCTCTAATAACTCCCTCTGAGTGATAGGATCTGAAACTTAAGCTTCACCCTTAATGACAAATTTGCCTCCAAATATTGAGTAAGTTACTATTTAAATAAAAAGACACATCCTCAATAGCAAGTATATTTAGAGCTTTTAGCAATAAACAACTACACAAGTCTTACATTAAGCTTCTCACTATCCAGGAAAGAATCAAATGTTTAGTACATGGTACATGGTCTAGGGTCCCTCCCTTTCTCTCTCTCTCTCTAACTTTGGACCAATAGTTGTAGGCAAAACCTAGAAAACATTTGAGACTATGGGTACACTCATTATGGGAACACATTTAATCATCTAAATTTGAATATATTCATAAACCAAATCAATGATGTACTTTTATTTTTCAGAATTGCATACTATTATTCTACTTATGTTAGTATAATTGGGTAAAAAATAAATACATTTGATATCTATTTTTTCCTGTGTATGTTGACGAACATACCTTGAAATGTTTCTCTAAGAAAATTTTAAAGTTATAATTTTATATACTGCATCAATTAGATTTATTTTTATTATGATTTGTCATCATTCAAATTTTCTGAGTAAACATTACCAAGATGTTTATGCTAGTTATTTATTTTTTAAATCTTTTTATTGATTTCAGAGAGAGGAAGGGAGAGGGAGAGAGAGAGATAGAAACATCAATGATGAGAGAGTCATTGATTGGCTGCCTCCTGCACGACCCCCACTGGGGATCGAGCCTGCAACCGGGGCATGTGCCCTGACTGGGAATCAAACCTCGATCTCCTGGACCATAAGTCGATGCTCAACTGCTGAGCCACACCGGGCGGGTCCAATTATTATCTTTTCCAGATTGTGCAACTCATATTCCTTCAATATTATCTCATAACTCAAATTTCTGACTCTCATCATAGTGACTATTCTCATTGGAGCAAGAAGTAATGACTGGGCCCCACTCTCTGGCAAGCACTGATAGGATAAAAAATGAGAGAGTTTCACTTGGTCTAAAAGAACCTAGACCTGAATGAGTCGTAGGCTAGTTAGATGTAGGGTGAAGTAAGCCTCTGTGATTAAATCATATTTTAGAAGGGTACTGATGGAAATGAGGGAGTTTGCTATGTGCACATCTGGAGGGAAAACATGCAGGCCGAGGAACAACAGGTGCAAGGGGTCTAGAGCAGAAGCCCTAAAGCAAGGAGGTTAGCTGGTCTAGAAGAGAGTGAGCAGGCTTGCTGGGGAGATGGAAGGAGATAAAAGGTTAGACTTATTAAAGTTAGAGAATTAAAGTGATGTACCAAAGTCCCACTACTATGGCTTTTAGCTCTGATTTTCTGTACCAGGCGTTCTCACTGTGAGAAACTCAGGGGGTGGCATAGAGGTTGAAAAATCACAGGCTGACGATCTTTTTAGAATGTCATTTGATTGAAAGTTTAGTAATTAGAACATTACTTTTATTTTAACAGCAAATATAATGGTGTTTATCAGTACTTTCCAAATTTGATGTTCATACAAATCCCCTGAACATTTATTAAAATACAGATTAGGATTCAATACTCCTGAGATTTGTATTTCTAATAAGCTCCCAGATGATGCTGATGGTGAAGGTCCAAAATTATACTTCGAGTAGGTAGGGTTTATAATACAATATTTATATTAATTTTAGGATACAAGTTAAAATACTTGTGGTAGAATACGTTAAAATAATCTCACAAACACCAAGCTGTGTGTGTATTTATATTTCTCTAGTCTTAAAGAATGTATAAAGTTGAAAAAATTCAAAGGCCACCCCCTCAACTTAGAGATCTTACACCTGTGATTTGGACACACTCACCAGATGGTAATAGTGCATAGAGTTACAGCACACAGATAACCAGTTCAGCTCTAGAATGAATGGCTATGGGAGAAACATTAGCAAGTTAACTCACTGTCTTTTATGAGCTATTTATAATAAACAAAAATTGCAATCTTAAGTTAAAAATAATGAGTTGCAAAACCAGTTCTTCACAAGATACATTTCGGATATTATACCAATATCTGTAATCAAAAGGAAAAAAACCAAAGTACCTATTGATCAGTCTTATATATAAACAGTCATTATTCACTCTGTTTAAAAAAATCTGAGCTGGTAAAGGGACTTTCACTATTGTAAAAGTGTGAAAGTGACTATATCTTTGGGCATGAGTCTCAGTTTAAAACAGCTCATATATCCCATCTACCTAAAATAGGGTCAATCATGCTTAATTAATTTATATGCTTCATCAGTGAGAAGCATCCATTTGATTTATTAATAGATCTCTAGAGAGCAAATTAGCTTCCTTGGCAGTTCCTGACGTGCTTTGAATCACAGTACTAACAGAAATTTCTCTTGCTAGGCCTCTATCTAGCTTTGATGAGCAAAATCCTTTAGAGACAAGAAAAGATTTACACAGTTGCATGGGTTTGGTGACAGCTGCAGAACTGTAGAGATTTTAGTTATAATCTAACTCAACATTATCACCTGTTTTGATTAGAAAAATACCAGTTCAGAGAAGGTGAGTGATGTAGACAAATTCCCACTACTAACTAATGGTGAAACACTGGATTTCTGGACTCACTGTTCTGTGAGGGCCACACCCAACTCTCTCACCACTATTCTAAGCCAGGTTCACTTAACAAAATTAATCTGTGACATGTTCTCTAATATATAATAACTATAAGTGCTTAAAAGCATGAAATATATATCTGCTTGTGAACTTCATGAATTCAATAAAATATGGCATAGACTATAGATAATTGATACCTTTATTATTATGGCAATAAGGATATGTTTTCACATAACATGCTTTAAATACTTCTAAAGAAAAGTATTGTTGTGATATCTAATTCAGGATAGTTCACTCACTGCGAATGCCATATACTTTTACAGTTTCCCCCTCTTCACATTAATGTTTTAAGAGAAGAACTGATAAAGCTTTAGTAGTAATGTTTTCCTGGCTACATGAGATCTATATGAATTTCGGTATCAGGGAAATGGCTCTATTGTGACTTCTGAGCCTCTAGGACAAAATCAATCAGGAGTTGATGGCAAAGGAGCAGACAAGGTCAGATACTCAAAAAGTTCTTCATTCTCTAACATGAAGCAAAGGAGGACACTGCAATGGTGGCAGAGTAAAGGAGAGGTGAGGGGGAGGTTTCCAAGGCAAATCCAACATTGGAAGACAAATGGGCTGTAGTTCAGCCGGCACTAGAGAAGGCTGTCGAGGCAGCTTTCCACTGCATTGGACATCCATCTGCATCTGACAGTGTCGTCCCCAGTAACCTAATGCAAACCCACAGGTTAATCTCTTTATGCCCAATTTATTCATTCCCACCGGATTTAGCCACACAGCAGTGGAGCTTAATTTGCCCCCAGCAAGTTACAGAGTTATTTCCAGGAATTTTAAAGTCCATTTTCACAGTAATGAAACAGAAGCACATAGACACTAAGTTTCTTGCCCGGGGCCATGCAGTGAATTAGTGGTAGTATTAGACTTGGGTCTCATTATGCACAGATAATGCAACTGAAATGTACCTGAAAGTCCACAAGTGGGTTTTGGAGTTTTCCAACTTTAGTTTACTAGATCAGTGTTCTAACCAGCACACATTGAAATTCTTTTTTTTTTTTAACCCTCACCCAAGGATATGTTGTTTTATTTTTTTAATTTATTGAATTTAGAGAGAGAGGAAGGGGGGGAGAGAGAAATATCCAGGTGAGAGAGAAACATGGATGCCTCCTGTATGCACCCTGACCAGAGATCAAATCCACAACATTTTGATGTACAGGATCACACTACAACCAACTTAGCTACCTGGCCAGGGCTCAATTTTTTAAAAAGAAAAAAAAATTAATTCCAGTTATGTAGTCCATTGTGGTTGGGTTTAGAACAAAACATGCCCTCTACTGCCCATCACTTAATATTTATTTAAGTACTTACTTTTTCAATATCCTCAAACTGTAAGTATCATGAAGAGACATGTATGTTTTACTTACTTTATAACTGACATCTAGCTTTAATATAAGTTAGTATATATTAGGAACTTTATAAATATTTCATAAATTACAAATAATATCACCTCATACTTGTTTGAAATGTTGTTTCAGAAAGACAGAAGACAAGTGTTGACATGGATATGGACGGAAGGGAATAGGTATGTAAACTGGTACAACCATTGTGGAAAACATTAGAGGTTCCTTTAAAACATGAAAAAATAGAACTACCGTATAATCCAGCAACCCTACTTCTGGGTATACATCCAAAGGAAATGAAATCCTTATGTCAAAGAGATCTCTGCACCCCCATGTTCATTGCAACATTATTCACAATAGACAAGATATGGAAACAACCCAAGTGTCTGGCAATGGATGGAATGGATAAAGGTATCATGTATATATACAATAGTATATTATTCAGCCACGGAAAAGAAGGGTGACCTGCCATTTGCAACAGCATGAATAGACCATAAGGCATTGTGCTAAGTGAAATAAGTCAGACAAGAAAAACACTCGATGGTAACGCTTATATGTGAAATGTAAAAAAGCCAAACTCATAAAAACAGAGAGCAAAATGGTGGTTAACCAAGAGATAAGGGCTGGTGGTTGGTGGTGGTGGTAGGAAAGATGTTGTGATGTTGTTTAAGGGTACAGACTTGCAACTACTAGTAAATAAATCCTGGAGATCTTGTGTACAGTATAGTGAATAGGAATAATATTGTACTATAATCATCAAACTTACTAAGAGACTAGATCTTAATTATTCCAGTCACTAAATAGAAATGGCAATTATGTGACATGAGAGAGGTGCTAATTAGAGCTACAATGGCAATAGTATTACAATATATAAATGTATCAAACATGTTGAACACCTTAAATTTACAAAATGTTATATGTCAGATATATTTTACTAAAATAAAATAACAAAATAAAATGCCCCCTTCGCGTGAGTGATGCTTCTAATTGTCATCTCAGTGGAACTGAAAACTATCTTTTAAACCAAAGTCCAAATGCTGATGACATCATTCAGTTTTCTTGATTCCTAATTGGTTCATAAACAAGACAACTCACTCAGCAAAGCTCTGTTTAAGCTCTACATGTAATACCTCATTTGTATAGTTTCCACATAAATTCCTTGAGATCATATTTCACTGATTAGTACTTGACAGAAATATCCTCCAAGTATTGGTGAAAACACTAGAAATACAATCAATTATCTTTGCACTTTGACTTTCTTTAAGAGGCTTGATTTAAAAAATATATCCATATTAATAACCCTGTGAAGATTTAATCTGAATATTAAGAATTCTTGAGCTATCTTAGTCTGTAAACTCATCACCTTGCCGCACAGGCTGCCACTTAAGTTTCACAAGGACACTGGTCTCTCTTCAGTCTCCTGAGCCTCTCAGCTGTCCTGAGATTCTAGTGTCTGTGCTGATTTCATTGTCCCGCACTAAATAATAAATACTTCCCATCTACTGCTGAGCCCATAGGTGACCTGCATACAGTCTTCAAGTTAGCAGGGTTACCCTCTGTTCAGTGCAGCTGAACTGCCATTCCAGCATCTCTTTTATACTCTCAAAATTGCTTAATCTATATCCTGCTTTGTTTCTGGTCTTCTGAGGACCTAGAGGCCAAAATGTATTTTCTGCCTGCTTATCCTAAAATGATGTAAAACTCTCATCATTTGGGGAGGGGGGGTGTGGCAATCAGAAGTGGCATTTGATTCCCTGATTTTATAAGTGCTTTTTGTTTTTCTCTCTGTGGTTTTCCTTTTTTTCACCAGAGACTTACTGGCACTTTCTAATTTCCTTCCTTTCTCTTCAATTGTTTTTTCATGCCCCACCCATACTATCCATTCCCTTCCCCCATACAGGGCTCTAGGCTTTTTTCTATTAATTATTACTCTGTCCCAATCCTTATTAGAAGTGCTACCTTACACTTTTAAAGAAACATGAATTCATGCTCATATTTTAAAAGCAAGAGAGTTAAAATAAGGCAGAGGACATTTGCAAGAAAAAAAATAGTTCTATTTCTGAAATTATTTCCGTCAGAATGCAGGTATAGTATGTGCTGTAAACACTTTCCTATAGTACAATATGCACTGAATTGCCACTCTTGTTGCTCACAAATGGAAGAAAGAAATAATAGTGAGGGAATGAAAATTACTGACCGATTGTGTTGATTACATACATTTGCTATAGGATATTCTACATAGCTCCTGATGTGGAATCCACCCAACCATTTCACTCTATAAAAAAAAATTACACAGCCACAACTTCCAGCACCCTCTAAACTTTTAAAAGAGAAACAAATAGATTTTATAAATGTTTTTCTTAACCCTGATAAAATAAAATGTTCTTAGCAGGGTGTCTGGTAACAAACTGTCTTCTGAAATTGCGACAGGACATTCTACATGCCTACTGGCCATTTAATTTAATGGGATTTTTATTAGCGTACACACACTGGTTATTTAAACCACAGGGGTCTTTGCAGGTATAGGAACAAAGAAAAGAGAAAGGGAAAAACCAAAGCTGCAATTTCGTGATTTTTTTAAAAAATTAAATACTTACATTTTGTATTCATTTATTTAAATTACATTCCTACTAACTTGTTTTTCCAAAGCATTGGGTGGACTATCTCTTTTAAACAGGTGCAAATCAATATACAATATAAAGGATTTGGTTTTAAATCATTCATTTTTTCCAACTCTCAAAGATGGTGGTATTGTAAACAATATGCAACTAAATTTTTTTTAAGCCTGGTAACTGACAACTCCATATAAACAGAAATACAACTTACCTTTCTGAAATACATTTGTTTTTATATCTGTTGCCGCATTTTATTTTATTTTTTAAAATATGTTTTTATTGATTTCAGAGACAGGAAAGGAGAGGGAGAGAGACAGAAGCATCGATGATGAGAGAGAATCACTGAACTGCCTCCTGCACACCCCCTACTGGGTACTGAGCCAGAATCCCCAGAATGTGCCTTGACTGGGAATTGAACTGTGACCTCCAGGTTCATGGGTCCACGCTCAACCACTGAGCCACACCGGTGGGGCTATTTTATTTTCTTATGACTCAGAAAATGTCAACTATGTACATTATAGCTTAATGTCATACATATAATTATATATCTAATATTCATAAATCTAATAGGAATTCTAGAATTTGGAAATCTATTCAGTTGAAATTCCCTCTAGTTTCATTTGAAAGACTGCTCAGTGAGGTAATCTAAAGAGCCCATATTACCATTAAACCAACATGTTAGTGATCAAGTTTTCTTTGAAGTTTTTCCCTTTTTTCCCCCCCTAATACTTTTCAAAATTTCTATTTGATAAAGGCTTTACTTGAAGTTGGTGTGAAGGTCATTCAAAAGAATGAATCACAATATAGTTAAAAGGTCATGATTGTGGCGGTGTAAATTTTAATTTACAAAGAGAAAATAAGTGTTAAGAAAAACCATTTTATTCTTCTTGGAATTAGCATATATTCAAACACTTTTAAAATAATTTAAATATATATGAGGGCGATCAGGGAGAGAATGGGAGAAGTGATTAGCACACTGAGAGGAGAAGACTGAACTGGAAAGAGGATCCATTTTGGCTCCAAATCAAAGTTTTTTGTGGCTTTTGTGTCTACTCCCAGATTTGATAGTAGCTGAAATTTGAATTTCTGGTTTTGTTCAGATCTTCAATGTAACTGAATTGTTTTTGTTTTTGATTGTTTGTTTGTATGTTTTTGTTTGAATGCTTTTTTTTTTACTTTTTTTATCTTAATTGTTGAAAGTATTACGTATTTCCCCTTTTCCCCTCCAGTGACCTCCCTCTCTCTCAAAATTTCAATCAGAAATAATTTCTTAAGATTTATTTTGTGACTTCATGCTTAGTAACTATGTTCTTTGTAAAGTTAATATTATAAGAATAGCCAACTTTAGCTGACTTGATTGGTGTTTTTTAAAGAAAAAGAAAGTAATTTTTGTAAAGAACAATTATAGTAAATATATTTATTACAAGGGAACCTCATCATTATGTTAGATTTAAAGGATAGTATTACCTCCTGTTATATAGGTTAACAGTTGTTGAGTTTTTATTTTAAAAGTCATTGTGTTCTGAAAGGTATATTTTTAATTCATGAGCACAGGTAATAAATTATCTTGTAATAATGGTCAACTTTCAGAACACTGATATTATACTGAACTTCAAGCTATATGTTTATTGAAAAATAATAACAGCCTCTTTGGTCTTTTGAAATAATCCTAACTTTTCTTTCCCCTTTGATTTTCTCTCATCTTAAAATAGCTTCTTTATTTCAGTCAACATGAACCTTTTGGAAACAAAATCTGTTCATGCCTATGTCCTTAAAACTATTCAGTCTGGCCCTGGCTGGTGTTGCTGAGTGGTTAGCACATCAGCCTGCAGACCAAAGGGTTGTGGTTCGATTCCCAGTCGAGGGCATGTACCTGGGTTGCAGGTTTGCTCCTTGATCCCAGTCAGGGTGGGTGCGGGAAGTAACCATTCAAAGTGTCTCTTTCACATCGATGTTTCTCTCTCACATTAATGTTTCTCTCAATAGACATATCCTCAGGTGAGGATTTAAAGAAAAAAAATTACATGCAATTTAGAAGTTATAATTGGCGAGACTTTTGGGGTGTGGGAGAGAAAGGGGAGTTTACTATGACACCAAAAGTTTATCTGGGTGGCTGGATGTGCACACAAGGGAAGAGAAAGCTGGGGATGAGAGAAGATAATTTCAGTCTTAGATGTATTGAGTTTGTTGAGCCGTGTGTGGCATTTTCAAGGTGATGGCAAGACATAGGAATACATGTCAAAACCTTAGAAAAATTGCAAACATCAGGGACAAATAATTGGGATTCATTAGAGTACAGATATTAAGCCAGATAAAGGAAGTAAGCCACTCAACCGATATTTTCAGTCTGAAAAAGACAACTAACAATGGCCTCTGGTATGGATGGAGAGCCAGAAGATGCTTAATATGTGAAGACTAAAACCAGGTGCAGCAGAGACAATTAGTGTCCCCCAAGCACGTCACCACATAATTTCTGCAGTTGGATTAGGGCCGTATGAATAATTCTGGCCAATAGACTGTGACCAATAGTGACATGAGGAAATCAAGAGCCAATATGTCTACTTCTTTGCTCCCTCCCCTGTCACCGCAGCCTGGAAGACCCAATGCAAAGCTAAGGTGGAGAAAATCCCCCAAACAACCCACATTGAAATTGGCATAAGCAAAAATAAATCTGATTATGTTAATCCACTGAGATTTCAGGATTTATTTCTTAGTGAAACATGACCTATTCCAACTTGTCTAAAATGATAGGAACTAGTAACATCATGCAACCAGGGAAAAAGGGGATTTTGGAAAAGGGAATTATCATATACACAGAAACCAAGCAAAATAAAATTCAGTATGAAGCTACCGTGGTCAGGAATTGTGTGAACTGGTGATGTTAGTGTCAGTGTTTCCTGTGACGGTCAGAGGCTGAAGCCTGATTGTTGTTCATTGTGGAGTAAAAGGGGGGGAGCAAGTAATCATGAGTTGTTCTTTCAAACGCTTGATGATAAACTGAAGAAAAAGCAGTGGTTGAAGGTGAGGCAAAATAAGGAAGTTAGAGTCAAAGTTTTGCTCAATTAAAATGATGCTGGAGGGAGGGGTTTTATAACTAGTCTGAGATAGTGATGTTATTTAAAATGTTACCATTATAGCCCTAGCTGGTCTGGCTCAGTGCTTAGAGTGTCGGCCTTTGGGCTGAAGGGTTACAGGTTCGATTCCAGTCCAGGGCACTTACCCCTGTTGTAGTCTTGATCCCTGGCCATGGTTGTGGTACCTGCAGGAGGCAACCAATTGATGTGTCTCTCTCACATCAATCTTTGTCTCTTCCCTTCTCTTCCCTTCCCTTCCATTCTCTCTAAACAATCAATGAAAAAAATATCCTCAGGTGAGGGTTAACAAAAAAAAAAAGTCATCATTATAACCACTATATTACTTATTCTGTGATGACAGGTTGAAAAGCGTAGTCCTAAATATTCATATGGGAAAGTAACAGGCATTTCACTAAGAAAAGTAATGTTATTTTTATATGGATTTGAAAATTCCGGCATTTAGAGGTTATTACTGCTGATATACTTTTAGTTCAAAATCTCATGACTCACTATTGAATAAAAACAAGTTTTTCTAAAGCACCTCACTTTTAACAACCACAAGAATTTAGGAAGGCAGAATGTAATTAACTAAGTTGGCATTTCCCCAAAACACTTTACTGAACACTTTTATTTGTAGGAAAACAGCTCTGGAAATTTTCTTACACCATGAAGTCTAAGTTCTCAGTTTTATGTTTTGTTTTGATCAAGAAATATGTGGGTGCTAAATTTTACATTATATCCATTAAGCTAACATTCCATAAAAATTTTCGAAGTAAGTAATTTTCTATTTAGCAATCTTACATTAGAGTCTATTGAGCACCTATTGCTTTTATTAAAAACTACCTAAGTTTACTGGGAAACTACCATGTACTAATTTTCACCTTGTTAAAAGAAAACAGCCTACCAGAAATTAATTTAGTGGGAAGAAAATTCTCTAATAGTTAGGGCTTCATGCCGGGGTTCTAATTGAATTCAGCTGGAGCAAGACAAATGCACTCTTTTAGCAGATCCAAGTCAGTTCCTGGACCCTCAAGAACATTCCATTTCTATTCTTCTCTTGCCCAGGATTATAAAAGAATGAGAAAGGGTGTGGATTCTGAAAGCAGCTGCTGCCTTTCTGCTGGAAGTGTCAGGGTCTAGTAGAGAGGAAGGTTGGTTACTGAAGGAGGGATAGAAGTGACTGTCCATGTTCTCTGAGCCCAGGATACTACAAGCAGGTAACAATTATTATCTCAAGTCATTCTCCTTGTTTAAAGAACCTTTCTGACAAAAAGGGACTATAGGACTGTTTGAGCTCTGCTAGCATAAACATCACTGGGGCCAACCATTTGCAACCAAGCTAGGGAGCTACCATCAATAATCTATGTTCTGTATTTGCACACTGGGGCATTCTATTATGGCCCAGTGAAAGTGTCCCAGACACACGTATCACACATACATTCATTCACTTGTTCATATGCTGGCCTAGAATTTATTGCCTACCAATTTGCTTTAGGAACAGTGCTAGAAATACAAACTGTAGTAAGATAGAGTTCCAGCCCTCATTTTTTTCACAGTAAAATTGATAGGGACAGATACAGGAAAAAAGACAAATGCAATAAATGTAATAGGCAATATGATAATATTCAATATAGGGGGCAGAAAAGAGAAAGGCATCAACTCAATCTTGAAGGTCTGTAAGTGCTTTATAGAAGTGTTTATGAATAAATCTTAAAAACCTTTGCTTTCCAGGCAGGCCATAGCAGAGGCTGAAGGTAAGCATAAGGATAACATGCTATTTTAGGTATGACTGAAGCAAAGATGCAAACAGAAGAGAAGTGAGACTAGAGGGGTAGGGAACAACCAGGCTAGGAGCCTGTAAAAGAAATGGACATTATTCTGTATTCATTTGCATGTCAACAACTATATACCAAAGCTCCAAATACAAGTTCCAACTAATGCAATGTATTGCTATCTATCATTTTATTTAAAAAAATTTTTCTGTATATAAACATTAGCAAAACAAGAGATGTGTCATAGTATGGACTCTGAAATCAGTCTCCTGGGTGCAAATTTAACTGTCACCACCTAGTTGTGGTATCTATGCCTCTGTTTTCTCATTAGTAAAATGCATAAAAGTAACACCTACCTCATAGGGTCATTGTGATGATTATATGATTTAATATAGTTTAAAAATTTAGAAGTGTAAATAGAAATTAATGAATACTATATATGTGTTAAGATATATAGCTAATAAAAAGGTTTTGGGCCTTATTTCTGTAAGGCTGATCCTTTATGACAGAAATTTATACAGCTAACAAAAGTTCTCTCAGTCTCTAAAATATCTGCTTATTTCATGATAAAGTATACATTTCTTAGCATAGGAAAAAAGTTCTTAAAATCTAAGCTGCTCATACTTTTACAACATTTTCTCTTGCTCCAAAGCAACTTATGAAAAAATTAATACAAGTTTGAAATATGTGTATCAGTTAAAACTGAATATTTTCCAGCCAAAGATAAGTATAATAATTAAATTCTCAAGGGTTCAACTCACCAACATTCAGAGTTGATCATCAGTAAAACATGTGTATAGTTAATGTATTCCCTTCCTAAAATAGCAAATGTGGGGAACTGGGTTGAGAGCAGTGCTGAAACACATAGAAAAACAACTGGTCAATATTTATGGCCCAGCTGAGGCGAGAAAGAGGAGCCTACACCGTGTAGTGAATTAACAATGTATTGTTAAGCCAAATTAAATCGATGTTCAGAGGAATGCATGCCTTAAGGCTACAATATAGGATGTCATCTTGATAAAAGTATTGTATAATATGTACAATATTTAATATTGTTATAAGCAATTAATCTCCCATAAAGAGAGCCCAAGATGGATCTGTCTCTGGGAGAACTGGCAATGTAACTGATTTTCATGTATGGTTTCCCAAATACATTTCATTCATTTAAAATTATACTTTATAAAATATCTTATAGTGTAGTTCTCATTATATTTTGGTTAAAATGAAAAAGTATCACTTGAGAGTAAGGGCTACTTATGTTCTAGTAGAAAATTATACTGAGCAAGCTATGACACTGTGTTTTTAAAAAAGTTTTAATATAAAATGTTTTTAATTATATTATTCAAAGATGATTCATTCAACCCTGGCAGGTGTGGCTCAGTTGGCTGGGTGTCATCCCTCCCCATACACCAAAAGGTTGCCGATTGGATTCCCCGTCAGGGCACATGCCCAGGTTGCAGGCTCAATCCCTGGTGGGGGGGCATGCAGGAGGCAGCCGATCCATGTCTCTCTCTCTCACATTGATGTTTCCCTCTCTCTCTCGGTCTCCTCTCTCTCTAAAAAAATAAATCAATAAAAAGTTTTTTAAAGGATGATTTATTCAATAGATATTTATTGAGTAGTGGATTTTTAAAAAAAAATTTTGAATAAACATTTTTCTAGGTTTTAGGTCTTATGTGGTGAAAAAGATGAATGTGGTTCTTGGCAAGGAGAGTTGCAGGTTCAAAGACCTGAATGGTTGAGAGGGCCTGGCATGTTTAAGAGCCTGAAGGACGCAAAACCTGAGACTGGAGCACAAGAGTAGATGAGATAAAATCAGGCATGGAGAAGCTGGTAAGCCCTACTTATGATTTGAATCTTACCCTAAAATCAATTAGGGAGATTTGAGTTCACATATTTACTCTACTCTTTTCCAAAATCCCATTGAAGTGATTAAAAAAGCCTGAAAATAAGACCAAAAGAAATGTGCAGTCCTGAAAAGTAAAAAATGGTCCAGTCAAAGTGCCTGTGTGCTTATGGACCTTCTGCACAGGGAGGAGAAGGGATTGCAATGTAAGCAGCAGCAGGAGTGACCAGCCCAGGTTTCAACTCTGGGCTAGATGGGTGACAGGACCTCATGAGATACAGGGTAGGAACTGTCCAGTGTAAATCCAGGCTCAGAGACGAAGGCCATGAGCAGGTCACAGGGCATTTGATGATATGCAGCTGGGGGCCAACTAACACTAGAACTGAACCAGTGCACTTTACACAGAGCAGGGGCCGTCTCTAGACATCCCACCTTCATTTATTAACAGTGGCCAACTGCAGAGACTGAGTTATGGGTAAAATGAAGGGGAGCGAAGGAAGAAGGGGGGAAGCAGGGCGACGTAAAGAGTGCATTGTCCTAATAGATCCCTGATGATCAGTATTGCCAGACAGGGAAGCTGGGCTGCGTGTGACCCAACTTTGCGTCATTTGCTATGACAATCCCCAATACAGAAAGAAGGATGGGGAGGAATCACATTAAGCATAAGAATCAATTCCTATTATTTTTCTTGTTCTCTTCAGTTACAAATATGCCCTCTTGAAATTGCAGCTCAGAACTGACATCCATCAAATTCCCAGAAACTTCCAAAGCAAGCACTTTGCCCCACAAAGGAAATAACTTCTGCCAACCTGCCCCCACCCGCACTTAAATCCCTCAACCACTCGCCTCACTCCAGTGATGATTTGTCTGCTACTAACCCGCAGCACTTTAACCAATTCGTGTCTTTCTGACCTTGAAGTGTCCTTCATTTTACCTTTCTTATTTTAGGAATCAGGTTAAAGAAGTCATTACTCACTTCTGACACAGCATGAATAATCTTTTCTCTAAAAAGCCTAAAAGCCTATGTATCACAGTTTACCCGTTTCTTCACGAATGAGAGGTTTACAGAATGTGTCACCATTTCAGTAATTGTGACTTCTCTTCCTAGAGGATGTGGGAGCAGTTAAGTCAAGTCAGGAAGGCCTGAAACTTCAAGCAGTCTCCCCCTAGGTATTCCTGTTTTCACTAGCACGGAAATCATTGCGTGCTTATGAATGATTAATAGAAATACAGATGTCTTCTGCTTTGAGAAACTCAGATGAGTGTATAAAATTCACACGTTCAGGAGAGATGGTCAGTTTTCATGATGTGTATCGTATGCTTCCTGGAGTGAGCACCTTTAATACGCTTGGTATAAATCAGTCTTCCAGATATTTTACTAGATTGCCCTGCAGAAAGAGCAGGCTAATACTTAAATTTTTCGCTTATTTGAATTGAGGCATTTCTTTTGTTTAAAAAAATATTAACCTAAGTATGAATTATTTTGAGAATTTCAAATGTTTGCTTTTTATTCAGGAGCCTTGAAAATGGCATTCAGTGGGCAATATGTGGTTTTTAAATGTTGTCTCTTACACCCTGTCCATAGGTTTTCTTTTGTAAATGGTTAACTTTTCTCTTTTTAAAATTAAGAGACCAGCCCTGCTAGGCATGACTCAGCGGTTGAGCATCGACGGAGGATCCAGGTGATCGAGGTTCGATTACCGGTCAGGCCACATGCCTGGGTTGCGGGCTCAATCCCCAGTCAGGGGCATGCAGGAGGCAGCCAGTCAATGACTCATTGATATTTCTATCTCTCTCCCCCTCTCCCTTCCTCTCTCTAAAATCAATAAAGATATATTTTAAAAAATAAAAATTAAATTATATTAAATTAAATTAAGAGGCCAGATTCTTTAAACATAGTTATTTCCTACCAATTCTTCATGTTAGCAGAAAAGTTTAGTTTCACTCTATTTTGGTCCATTTTTGAAGGATGTAATTATAATAAGGGGATGATTTCAAAGAGACACTTGATGTTTTAAATAATTTTTTAAAAATTCTGTTTGCGTTTTGGCAAACAAACATGTAAAATTCTATTCACATATTAATTCATGCTTTTGGATTTGGAAATAAATACTAGGCTTAGAACAGAAAATATTTCAAGTTTAATTATTTAGTTAAAAATAAGAAACATAATATTTAAAATCTTTTTACAATGTGCATCAGAAAGAGATGATAGAAAGATACAAATCTTGGTCATAAGTTTCAATCAAGGAAAAGTTGCACAAAAAGTGAGATATTTTCAGTAGCATCTGTGTGTGAATGGGAATACTTGAAATTAATAAGACTTATGCGAACCGTAAAAATATGAGCTCACCCTTAATTTGCTTCTAGCTTGTTTTCCTTTTTCCTTATATTGTAGCAAAGAGGAAAGCCTAGAACATGTAGCTTTCCGTTACAAATATAATGTAAGCAACTTAATCATTTTAAGTTTTCTGATAGCCACATTAAACAAATTTAAAGAGTCACATTAGAAAAGAAAAAAGTAATTTCTACTTGTAATCACTACAAAAATTATGTACGTTTTTTATTCCTTTTTGCCAAGTTAGGGTTTGAAATCTGGTGTGCACTTTAAAGTTACAGCACATACCAATTTGGATGTTAAAATTTTAATTATTAAAGTAAAATGCAGTTCTATAAAGTGACAAAGTTGCATTTTACTGAAATTTATTTTATACTGTGTTAGTTTACTAGGGTTTCCATTGAAAAGTACCCCAGCCTGGGTGCCTGAGCAACACTAAATTTGTTTCCTCACAGCTGTCAGCAGGGTGGGTGTCAGTCTGAGCTTGTAGATGGCTGTCTTCTCCCTGTTTTCACATGGTCCTCGGTCTGTGTGTGTCTGTGTTCTAGTCTCCTTTTCTTAGGGGCACCAGTCAGACTGAATTAGGGCCCACGACTATGACCTCATTCTAACTTAAATGCCTCCTTGAAGACCTTATCTCCAAATACAGTCACACTGTGAGACAATGGAGAAAGGATTTCATCATATAAATTTTGGGGGAATACATTTCAGCCCATAACACACTGCTTCAGTTTCTATATTGAAATTCAAATTAATTAAAATTAAATAAAATGTGCAACATTTAGTTCATTATACTAGACATATTCATTCTACATAGAAACATAATTTCTTTAGACAGCTGCCAAATTCTGAAAACACACACAACAAATTCATATTTTTTGTGTGAACAGAGGCTATTTATGTACATATCATTTCTTTATAAAATCCTCATGCTAGCTCAAACTAGTGTTCTTGTAAGTCATTATTTTTGAAGAGTCAACGACTGCTTTTGTAAGTTGAATGTTTACGTTTATAATTTTGTTATTAGGAAACATTCACCTATCCATTTTCAATGTTTTATGAGACTGTTTTCCAATATTCTTTTACTGTACAAATTAAAAAATATATTTTCTTCTAGTAGCATAGATGTATTTCCATGTTGTATTTATATTTGAGAGCAGCTACAAAATATTTTTATTAACTTTTATATATTTTGTTATAGTTTCTCCAAGTATTTCTATTCAATATTTGAAAATACCTTAAAATTTAACAGATGTAAAATTGTTATTTCTTCATAATCACAGTACCTGTTGGAGCTATATTGAAAAGACTTTGTCCCTTCATGCACAGGAAGCAGTAATATGAACTACTGAGAGGTAGCAAAATATGCTACCCCAAAATAGGACTGTAGGAGCTAAGAAAATGCAGCCCCAAAATATGCTGCTTTGCTGTATTGATTATTTTGAGCTGTAAGTACTTGAAAAACAGCAATTGCAGGGAGAGGCTTCCTCTGAACTCCCCTTATCTGCCTTAAGACAGACCCTCTACAAGGAACCTAGTTGTCCAAAATCCCCTCCCCAGGAGTTTCACCATCTAGGGAAGATCGACTCTTATCACTGGAAAGGAGCCTGGAAATTGACACCACACACAGACAAACTTTGCCAAAACTATTTTACCCACATCTATTCTGCTACCAAAGGCCCATTCATCTTCCCTGCAAATTATTTACTCTCCCCTACGAGGCCTACATTGCCCCTTTCCCTTTTCCGATTAAAATGGTATTAAATTCTGAACTCTTAGCCACCTCAGGGACTGGGTCATTTTTCCACATAAACGATGAGGGATACATGTTAATAAACTTTTTTCTCAGCCAAGAATTCAGGATAGAATAAAATCATGCTTCCTCCCTTGTGCTACCTTATTTGAAGTTATTTCTCTAGTTTAAACTATGCATATTTAATAAGCACCAGAAGCTGTATTATTCTCTTGTACTCCAATCCAGAAATTGTTCCAATGCAATGAACACAAAAGCTAAGCATTTTCAGCTCAATTACTTCCACTTTTTATTCTTCCTGTTCCTTTTTATTTGGCTACATGGTAATCAAAATACTGAATGAGTCTTAATGCTTAATATCCAATAATATGAATTGATTTTAGGAATCTATCCAACACCACCCCTATACCTTTCATGGAAATGTAAAAGTAGGGGCTGGTCACATAGGCGAGCAAAATAGGTGACCTACTTCGCCTCTGATTGTGCTAGTTTGTGGAAAAGTCACCCAGCTGCTCCAAAACATCTCTTAATATTTATTAGAAATATACCATTAGAAAATCAGCCTTGTAAACTTTAAAGCATTTCAAAAAACACAGCAAATGATAAAGGGACACATGACTCCTTACTTATTACATGCTAATAACTAGATCTGAGAGCAAATGAGAATGGCAGAAATTAAATACAGAAGTATCTGGAAATACCTGAATGTGTGCTCTCCTCTTGCATAATAGCTCATCAATTGTTCCTGCATAATTTTTGGAATGAAATCATATATTTGGCAAGTCATAAAATGCCCTCATTTTTGTGCTAGCTCATTCATTATCTGTGCTTCTAATAATAATTTACACTTAGTTGCCTGAACTCCTGTGAGTCTGCAAACAGAACCCTTGTCTAGCAAGACTCAGCTTATCCATTCTTTCTGCATCTAATGCCAACCAGTTCTTCACGACTCAGCTCTCAGGTCACCACGCCTGCGTAGCCCACACTCACTCTATTTGGGGATTCCCAGTTCCAAAGAGACTTGGGTTTCCTTCTATCAGAGTGATTATGTAATTGCTTCCTCCTTTGTCTCAGCTTTTCTGGCCACCTGGCCGTGCAATCTTTAAGAGAAAGAACCGCATATGATTTTGTGTGTGTGTGCTCAGAAATGTTTATTTTGGAAAAGGCATAACTATACAAGGCTACTTAGTTACAGCAGGTGATGTTTATTGTGGGGCAGTAAAAATGATGTGGAAAGAGATCAAGCTCTATCAAGAATAGGATTTCTTACTTCTTAACTCTTTAATCTTAGCGTCCAGTGTTTTGCACTGGCCATACCAGATGCCCATCAATCCTGTCACTTATTTCAATCTCTAATTCAACAAAGGACATTCTTAGCATGACTGACATAAAGACTGAGTGCTGAATTGTTTTTAAGTTTTAGAGATCTGGTAATAAACATAATAGAATTTTCAAATATTTTTCCTTTCAGGCACCCATTTCCCTGAACAGCGGGGTTTCATCCACATTGAATATCAGCTCTAGCAAGTAATTTTGCTCCACAATTAGCTTATCTAGAGTTTCCAAAATGTCTTTGGCTGCCTTCACATCAGCACTCACAGATTCACCACTCCCGTTCACATTACATAATAAATGATTCTTGAACCATTTAAACCATCAGAACTAGTAGTAAGTCCAACATTGTAGCTGGGTCTAGATTTTTCTTTCAACATCACATATTTTTTGCTTTGGCCATGACTGTCATGGTGCTGAGTGAGAGAGACACTTTAGTGTCTGAGGTCATTAGAAGTTTCTCCATATCTGAAACAGGCCCTTCTCAAATGTTGCTGTTAGTCTTGTTGCTTGAACTGAAGTATATCTTCTAGCAGCTTCCATTACTGTGTTCTTGTTTTTTAAGATTGTAGCTATGGTGGATGGGACATGCTGGACTAGTGGGCAATAACCATCACTGATTTTCTACTTCTGTTCTCTTTAATTGCTTTTAATTTTCTTTCTAGGTCAGTCAGTCAATGTGGCCTCTTATTGGCAACATTAGCCTTGGGTTTTGTACACTCATAGGCCATGATAAACAAAACGACAGAAGATTAAATTAAGCACAAGAGTAAATGATGAAATCAAGAGCCAAAGTAAACACAAGATGTATGAGCCTGCTGCTGGCATTACACAGCATACAGTTTTACAGCAAACACTTTTATTTCTGTAAGGAGAAAGGATAAATTCTAACAATGATAAAAAGTATAGTATGATAAATACATAAACCAGTAACAGCTGTTTATTATCATTATCAGGTATTATGTGCTACACATAATTGTATGTGCTATACTTGAATACCATTGGCGGGGAAGTAGGTTTGTTTCCACCACAAAAGCGTGAGTAATGCTCTCCCTAAAAAGTTACAGAGGCTACAACGGTAAAAAGAATTTTTCAGTTCTATTATAATCTTATGGAACCACAGTCATAAATGTGGTCCATCGTAGACTAAAATGTCCTTATGTGGTGCATAACTGTATGTGCGTGTATGTTTTAAGTGTTTTGTCTTTGATTTTCAGGTTTTCAGTTTTTAAAAAAATATATTTTTATTGATTTCAGAGAGAGGAAAGGAGAGGGAGAGAGAGAGAAACATCAATGATGAGAGAGTCATTGATTGGCTGCCTCCTGCACCCCCCCACTGGGGATCGAGCCCACAACCCGGGCATGTGCCCTGACTGGGAATCGAACCCCGATCTCCTGGGTCCTAGGTTGATGCTCAACCGCTGAGCCACACCCAGCCAGGGAAGGTATTTTTAAAAATAATACTTTTATATGTGATTTTCTTTTTAGTTATTCATGGTTGTTTTTTTTTCTTTCATTAATTTTGAAATGTCTTTAACTTACATGTCTTCTGTTATTGCCTCTGTAATATTTGTTCCTCCATTTTTCTAGGACTAAAATGGCTTGCATTCTGGAGTTTTCTGCTGATCCTCATATATCTTTGCTATTATTTTATATATGTTTTTCTTACATATGCTTAATTCTGCATAATTTATAATTGATTATTTTAAAAGAATATTTATTTCTGTTTAAGTATCTTTTCTGCTGTGTCTGATATGTTTTATAACCATTTCTTGAATTCTTTATATTATTTTTTATGTTCTACTTGATTATTTTACAGATTATGTTTTCTTTAAACTCATCTTGTGAACTATTATTTTACATATTAATAAAAGTTTATCTTATTTTTCCTACTTTATTAGACATATTGACTTATAACATTATGTAAGTTTAGGTGTACAATGTAACAATTTAATACACATATATGTTGCAAAATGATTACTATAATAAAGTTAACTAACACATCCATCACCTCACATAATTAGCTGTGTGTGTGTGTGTGTAGTGGAAATATTTAAGATCTACTCTCACCCAGCTGGTGGGCTCAGCAATTGAACACTGACCTAGGATCCAGAAGATCGAGGTTCAGTTCCCGGTCAGGGCACATGCTCAGGTTGGGGGCTCCATCCCCAGTCAGGGGCATGCAGGAGGCAGCCGACCAATGACTCTCTCATCACTGATGTTTCTATCTCTCTCTCCCTCTCCCTTCCTCTCTCTTAAATCAATAAAAAAAAATATTTAAAAAATGACCCACTCTCAGTTTACTGACTTTTAATGCTTATTATTATATTTTCAGTGGAAAAGTTTGATAATTCTATATAATGAGATCCATGGAAGTAATCACTAGAGGACTCATTTTTAGCTCGAGAAAGTTTTGTTGCTTATTTTAGTTACTATTATAGAAATAACTGTGTTAAAACACTCATCTATAGAGTAGATCTTAAATAGTAGTTCTAATGCCAATTTGAGTCACAAGTTGATTATATTATAAAGAAGGCAGCATTGAATATAAATATAGATTGCTTAGGTTATAGACAAAGAGCATAAACAATAATGACCCTGAAAGAAAAGAAAAATACCTAAGCCAGTAAAAACTACTTGCATAGTTAAGTATAATAAAACACTAAGCATCTCCTTTACATGAAAGTAAATATATTCAGTTTCCACTAATTTGTTATAATTTAAAAATGGAAATAATTGTGTTCTAACAAAGAGATAAAGAAATCTACATAGATAAAAATAAAACTGTTCCTTTGCAATAGGTTATAGGCTGAATAGGAAAAATGGTATAGAAAAACCACCACAACAGAAATTCTGCATAGATGTGAAAATACCTTAAAAATTACATGGATAAATTCTGAGCACTTAAAATTAAGATGGATAATATTATTATTAATATAAGGGATCTAAACTTTCTATAAATAAGTCAAACTTAGACACCAAAATATAAAGAATGATTTAATAAAATTATTGTAGGTCATATATATTTGTTTAGAAATATTAATATTTAAAAAGAAAATTTAGCCAAAAGAGCGAAAGATGAGGGAAAAGTAATGTATTTAATCTTTGCATAAAGTAGTAAAAATTATCTTTAAGGAATAAAATATTAAATTTAAACATGGCTGAAAATTTTACATCAACAGTAACAATATACTATCTAAAGTTTTTCTCTTTAGAAGATTTCCTCTAACAAAATTTTAACTAGGCCACTTTAAATATCTTTTATTTAGTATACATACTAAACAGTTGTCAATCAAAATTAATGAAGTTAAGGTTTCCATACTAATAAATATTAGGGATTATGTTGCAAAAATGTTCTGAATTTCTTCCCCTTCCAGTTTTATAATTCATTCTTCACTGATCTGCCCTTGTGTCCTAGAGAACCAATCCCAACATACCTACTCTTTTTTTTTAACAGTATAAGGTAAGCATCATTATAAGCAAAGAAAATCCCCTTTTAACACTTTGAAAGTACTTCACCAAATGCAACCGCAGTGAAGACAATAACTGTAATATTTATGGAGATGATTATAATGATAATTATGAAAGCTTAAAGTTATGGAGTGTTTATTATGTGCCGAGCACCATGCTAAATGATTAACATTCATTATCCATTACCCACAATAGACCTATAAAAATACTGGAGCTTGAATATGTTAAGCAACTTGCTGAATATCACTTAACTAGTACTTGGGGAAGTTGAGACTTCATGCAGCATTGTCAGGATCTAGTAATGCCATCCTTCAATTTGACTCATATCTCACAATTTGACTCATAGTATATTTACCACTAACATAAAAATAAATTTAACTCTACATCAGGGAATATTAAAAAATAGGCCCAGGGACATTTTGAAGAGAAGTCCTATTTGGTTTTCTAGTAATACAAGAGAAAAAATAAAATATTTTTCTAAATATATAATGTTACCAAATGTGTAATGTTAGATATTAAAGGAGAGAAACACTAACTATATAAATTCAAAGCATGTTAAATGAAAACATTCATATGCTGATCTTGTTTTTCTAGTATTTTTCTTCAGAGTTCTGCTTCTTCAGTGGGTCAATTTAGACCTACCTAATAATTAATTTCCTATAATTTTTACTAGTCTAGAAATGTCTACAGAGTATTTTAACTAACCTCATGAGTTTCAAGGAATATTTAAACATCTCTAACTTCATTATATTTGAATTAATAACATCACCCATGTACTTCACTGGGCCATAGAATTGTATGACTGAAATTGTTTCTGGCTCCTGCTAGCCTCAAAAGCACTTAATTGACTTCCCTTGGGCTTCCAAATACACCGTCTCAGTATGAAATCAATAGCAAAAACTGGTTCCCTGACAGTTGACCTTAGCTTTCTATGTTATTTCTTCACATTATGCATTAAACAAAGTAGAATCAAAATATGTATGCTTTCTTTTTATCATGGACCAAAGGCTATTATACCATATAAAGCTTGTAATGTCATTTCTTGATGAAAGGGTTTATCTTCATGGGTTCTCAACCTTAGCCACACGAAGATGTACACAACATTTTGTGACTATCTGTGAGATTTTGATATAAGATTATAGTTATATTAAAGAATATTCAACAACAAAAGTGATGGGGGAAAGAATATATTACATAATAAGATGTAAATCAGTGTTTCCAAAAGAATTAAATATTAAAAGATAATAATGATTAATATTATTTCCTTATAGAAACAAAATACAAAATGCATGAATATTTGGCTTAAATTCCATAAAACACTGACCCTCCATTACAACTAATTTCCCAAAAGCAATGAAAACGAATTAAATTTCCTCTGACATGACTGTCAAAATATCAAAGGTTATATCAAAGATGATATTTTTCTATGTAACAATTTTAAAGGCTTAAATTTTTTAGAAAAGTTTTAAGTTTATAACCTTCTGTTGGCAACCAATCCCCCCCGCCTCCTGCATTTATCTATCTAGTATTGTCCTTTTTTATACATGTACAATTAAATATGAATTTATTTTTTAATTGGAAATTATTTAAAACATGTGCCTCTATGAATTTAAAAATTGGAGTAATAGAATTGGAAAACTTACCAGACTGCTTTTGGTCAAATTTTGGGAACCAGAGTGCAAATGCTTGGTTAACCTTGCCACCCCTAGGATCACTGTACCTTTCCCATCACCTATCCAACTGTGATCTGCTCCTAGAAACGGTCACACAGTCAAGTTACCTGGAAGACTTTCTTCCACATTATGGCGGGAAAATATTCTTCAGCTTAAATATATAGAGAGATGGTTCTGAGTTATAAAAAAGTAAATCTTCTACTGACATATTAATGACTTTTATTTTTAATGTGAATTATACCCAGAAACAAATTATTACACATGGGGACAAAAATCAGTTTTCAAAGGAAGATAGTTAGATTTTATTTCAGAGATCATGAACTACTACAAAAATATAAATAAAAAAGGTGTATATGATAAAATCATTGGGGCATTACAGTGATTTTTAAGAACAGGTGAGTTTTTCAGAAAGACCTCATATTTAATGTATAACAGTCATAGTTACTTGTATTTCTTTTATAATGAGAACTTTATCTCTGGGTCAGACATATTAATTTTTATCCCCAAAATGACTCTACCCCAGCTTAAGTGTTTAAAATTGAAGCTTTGAAGCTTTCAAACACACACACACACACACACACACACACACACACACACACACACATATCAATCAGTCTGTTACCTGTGTTTTCTTTTGAGAAAAAGGGTTGGTTTTTGTCGAGATAAAGTAAAGTCTTTGTGCTTTTTAAAATTATTCTTAAATGCCTTTAAACAGCATGTACACTAGATACACAGAAATGGAAGAGAAAAAGACTATTAATGAAATGATAAACCATATCATTTCCAGGTAATTTATAAATAGCAACATGTTCCAAAAGAATAGATACTATTTTTACCTACCTTATTTAAATATTTGAATAAAATTGGAAGAAAGTGATATCATCTTATCTACCCTTCACTTGTTCAATAAACAAATGATGATTTTTTTGTTTTACTTTTGGATATAATTTGGTGTGTAGAAAATACCGGAACTGGTATTTTAATGTGATTACGTCAAAGAGTGAGCTCCTTATGCAGAGGCCACGTGAGGAATGTAGAATCAAGCACATCAATCCCCTGTCCCTTCCTCCAGCTCCACTCTAGGTCATTGTTAAATGTCCACGATATATTCCAGTGCATTTATCTGGTCATGTGTTTCCTGCCAGAGCTCCTTGATTTGCCCCAACACCTTTGCTAGTCACACATTTCCCAGTTTCTTCTGGGCTTTTTATCCTGCTGCTATTAGCAGCAACAATGATATTAAAATGTTTACCATGATAAGAATGAAAAATATATTGCAAAGGTCCCCAAAACCGAGATCTTAGTATCTTTATTAAGGAGACTCAGTCATCAAATGCAGACTTTCTAGTACTGGGCAGATTTTCCCCCAGACCCCCTTGTATAACCCATAACCCAAGTAAGCATGAGTAACCATACAAAAGGCACAGATTTTATTCTTCGGGCTAGAGAACTGGCCTAACAATAGTCCAAAGTGCTTTTATTTATTTGTTTGTTTGTTTATTTTTGACAGTATTCCAGATGTCCCCCAATTTCTCTCTTCTCCCCCTACCCCCAGCCCCTGCCTTCACCACACTATTGTCTTTGTTCCTTGCATATATGTATATACGTTCTTTGGTTAATCTCTTCCAATCTCCTCCCCCTTCCCTGAGATATGTCAGTCTATTCCATGCATCCATGCCTCTGGACCTATTTTGTTTGTCAGTTTATTATGTTCATTAGAGTCCACTTATACATAAGATCATTTCATATTTGTCTCTCTCTGACTGGCTTATTTCACTCAGCATAAGAATCTCCAGGTCCATCCATGCTGCTGAAAAGGGTAAGAATATTTTTATTCTTTTGTTCATATTTTTGGTCACTGGTATACTAAATCTGAGTACACAAGTGGTCCAAACAGTCTACCCCAGGCCTGTTACTGCATGCTTGGAAGAAGGAGCTGCTCCCTAGGAGCAGGCTGCCTAGTTTAGAAGCACTTCAGCTACATGGAGGAAGTAATCCAAAGACACAAAAATCCAAGTGGATGTCATAACTAAATATTAAAAAGGGAGGAATGGGGGACACCTGCAATAGAGTCAACATGAAAAATATCATTACAAAATAAAATAAAATATCTATTAGAGTTTTTATTGCATCTCTAGGAGCCAAAGTCTGCATTCCCTGTTTTCCAGTCTCTGAGTGATTAACTGATGGGAAAATCCCTGAGCATACCTCAAATTTGCAGTGTTCAATTAAAAACCAAAAAGGGATGTTTCTTATGTTGGTGCTAATGCCAATGATATTAATGAAAAAAAACCCTAGTGATATCATGTAGATGATTTTGCCTTATGCTAGGCACTGAACTAGTCCAAAAAACAACGTCATAAGTAAGATGTGACCCTGTCATGCACCACATAATGATGTTTTGGTCAAGGATGGACCTCATTTACAATGGGGATCCCATAGGATTATAATGGAGCTGAAAAATTCCTATCTCCTAGTGACATCATAGCTAGATTTTACAATTCAGTAATTCTTGTTCTTTTTATCATATTGCTTTTCCTGGTTCTATTGCTCACTCTCTATTCATGCTGCATATGTAGCTTAATAATTGGTATTATTTTTTCTCTCCAAATATTAGTATTTAAGGTTATACTTCTCAAAGCTCTAATTTAACTAAATTTCCAACAATTTGATATGTATTATTTTCATTTGCTTTTAGTTTTATTTTAAAATGTCTACTATCATTTTTATTCTTTTTACTTTTACTTATAAGTTATTTAGATGATTATTGTATAAAGTTTCAAATTTATAAGGGTATTTTTAGTATGTGTTTTTATATTGGTTTATACTCAGAAAACATGGTCTATATAATACGATTCTATATTATAAATTTTTAAAATGTTCTATGCATGCTTGAGAAGAACCTGAATTCTAAAATTGTTGATGCAATCTTCCATATAAGATACATTAGTTTAAGCATGCTAATTTTTCTGTTCAAATCTTCTATATTATTACTGTTGTGCTCTGCTTCCCACATGCACCCTAACTGGGGATTGAACCCTTAACCAGGGCATGTGCTCTGACTGGGAATTGAACCGGTGACCTTATGGTGCACAGGATGCCACTCAACCAATTGAGCCACACTGGAGGCACAGAACTTTTTGTACTTAATACTGAAAATAATAAAATAAGAGGTGGACAAAGAATAGATGCTATATGCTGTTATATACTTTTTCCCAACTAGATGATTCTCATTTTATTTTGTCATTACTCATTTTAGGTTTTAAAGACATAATCTGGTGCTCTTTTTGTAGCAACTTTTAAAGCTACACAATGCTTTAATATCTTTTGACTCTGATTTCCCTAATCTGCGAACAAGTATAGTTATCTCTGTTTTAGACATACTCAGGCAAAATTTAGAGGTTCTCACTGCTTTATTGAAAATGAAAAGCACCAGATGTCATAACTGTTGATTTTGCATGGAACATTATGAAATGCTCAACTTTTGTTAATTTCATTTGGATTATATTTGGGTCTTATTGCTAGGAGACAGAAGTTTCATATGTTTAATATCCAGGGTGTTAGTAAATCAAATTTCATTTCTTCCAGTGTTTACACAGTTGAAGTAAGGAATTTCACAATTACTTGATGAATTTATTAATGTTTTAACAAGTCAAATAAAATAAAATAATTCTTATCATTTTAAGCTCTTAAAATATTTATATTAACTTTATACATGCTATAGTCTAATTTTTTTCTAAAAATATACACTGAAATAGATCTACTTGGGGAACTATTAATAAGCAATTGACTAGAAGAAATCTCAGAATAGGAGCTATGAAGTTCAGATATGATTGAAAGTGATCCCCTTTAGCCATAGGCTTCTCAGGATGAAGGCTGATTCTAAATTTTTTGAGGATTTGAAACAGTGAGTAGTATCATGGTAAAATCCCAGAGGCAAGGTCTTGTGAATATCTACCTTTCCTGTGAGGAAAGCAACCATGTACCTTATGTATAAGATTTGAATTCTCAGACCTTGAGAGGCCTACAAAAGGAATTTTTTTCACTAATTCTAGCCTCTCTATAAATCTAGATAGATCCGTGGCCTCTTCTCAAAGCTACATTACCAGAACTTCATGAATTTGCTACACCAAATAACAATATAGAAGAATCATTGAATTTTAGAGCTAGAAGGAACCTTACAGACCACGGAATTACAAACTTTTGTAGCATAAGGAAGTGAAACCAGGATCCCACTATTAACAGGATTAAACAATTACCCAACTTCCTAGTTTTCTAATTCAGTATTCTGTAGTATTATTGATTTTAAATACATGTTAATTAATAATTTCATATGTAGATTCTTCCTCATTTCTACAAAAGGTGTACTAACTTCATTCTTTATTACTGTACAATTGACACTATTTTACTTCTTGTCCAAACCCCACACCAGAAGAATAAACTTTTCATAGAAAATTGGTAACCCAAGTTTTTAACAGTGCTTATTATGGAATCAGTGACCAAGAGATCAAGGCAAGGAAGGAAAATACAAACATAGTTAAGAAGTAATACAATAATTTTATATTTGAACCTATGTAATCTCTTTCCTTACTTTCTAAATTTGTGTTAACTTTTTTTACTCGTTTAAAGATGATACATGTTAGATCTTACTTCTGGAAGAATTGTCATTTTCTTGTATTTTAAAAAAATTTCAATGTAATAATCCAAAAGTCAAGTAGTTGGTTCTCAGAATTAATAAGAGCCATTTTACTCACAGTTTGATCTCCTTAATATTTATATTTCTACCATTTTTATGTAATTCAAGTACATAAAATCATTGCTTGACAGTCATTTATATTTTATTGAAATCTGAAATATGCAGATTGGGAAAAGGTTTGAATTAGGAAATACATTTATCACATTTTCACTTCAGCCTGGCAATAAATCTCTCCATTAGGTGAAACCAGCCATGTAACTATCTGCTTCCTTTAAGTGAGAAGATATAAAATCTAATCTATTTTGTGAAAGTCTTATATTCGACTAAAAATAAGCAACAAAGAAAACCTGATGATACACCTAAACATCACCCATTCAAGCTCAATCACAAAGAAAGCATTGAAGACATTAAAATTTCCTCATACATGCTATATTTCCCGAGCAAATCTTTGTATTTCGGGGTTCTAATTTTCCATCTCTCTTCACTATAGCCATGCACGACTGGTAGTCATATATTCTTAGCCGCTTTCTTTGACAAGGGAGAAGCTAATGAATAAAAAGTTTGAGTAGCTTACTGAAGGTTACTCTCCCAGCCGTTCAGCTCAAGAGAGACCTGGACTCTCTCCCCCCGCCTTAGGTGACTGCTTGAGATTCAATTTGTGTCACATATCCCCCTTATGAAGACTCAGATCGTGATCACATTTCAGGTTAAAACACTAGAAGTTATGCTTTAAGTTTAGTAGTTCCTAGTCCAGAGAAATCATATAGACAAAAGGAAGCACAGTCTCAGGGACCAGACCGAAGACTCAAAACAGTTGACATACTGGGCCACATTATAAGTCAGGTATTTTAAATCAAGGTTTACCCTTTTATTCTTGTAATACGATAAATATTTCTATTCATACAAATGACACTCAAGATGTAGCTCACAGTATCAGAAACAAAATGGAATCTCTGGTTTATTTAATTTCAAAAGCCATTTTTGATCAATTTGACTCAGCCCCCCTGGGGACATGGGGAGACTATATAAAATGTGTCTCAGAGGAGGCCCATGTGAAGAGTTACCTCTTGTCAAGTTTGCACACCCACTTGACAGCATCCTATCCGTAGCACCTGCAATGACTTGCCAGAGGGCTTGGCCTTACTAGAGGAGCATGCTCAGACCAAAAAAGGTAGGAAGTGCCAGGGACATTATGGCATCTGGGCTCAGCCCAACAGTAGTTGGTGTATAAAACACCACAGCACTTGTCCTGTTCCAGAGGGGGTGGGCAATGAGTTGTAGTATTGGGAACCTGAACCCTTTATTTAGAGGTTCTTAATGTAGAGGCTAACACAGTCAGCATGTAGAAGTCAGAGTTAGCTCAGTATTTTGATAGCAGTTTTGTGCCACTTTAAAGACTTAGCTATAGGCGCTTCACTGGCAGGGTGATTCTATAAAGAAGGTTCACTGGTAAAATTTCCAACATTGGAGGTGAAACCACAAGCCATTTCAGCTAAGAAAAGACTAAGGAAAAAATTCATTGAGACTAGAACAATCCTTTTTTTTAGAAGAACTGCCTGATTTAAATAAAGAACCTCCTTGAGAAATAATGAGAAAGAAGGTTGAACAGATATGACAGAGTCAGAGAATGAAATAGTAAATTGAAGATTTGGGGTTTAATCTAAGAAACCTTACATAAGGGATTTAGGTTCTAGATTCAGGAAGCTCTACCCAGAAGTTTATGCTTTAAGATCAATCTATCACCCATTTAGAGAGAAAGGGACCCATAACCAAATCATATCTTAAATATATTTTCATTTGCTATGATATTTTTAATAAATAAAAGGTAAATGCCATAAACATGAAAAATAAAATCTGCCTCCATAGTGACTTAGTCTTTGTAAATAACAGCACTTTAAGAAATGAGAACATTTATCTTAGTGTTCCATGATAAAGATATAAGATAGACATGGAGATTACACTTATTCGTAAACAATGTTGCCCACTGCTTTGATGGACAGGTACTTCCAGTTGAATAAATGAATGACTGTCAAGAAAGGTCTCGATGTACAAGAAGATGACCATCAAAGAACCAAAAGTGTAAGGTAGTTTCTCTTCTGTAGATAGTGCCAGTAGTGACCCAATTTATCAGATTCTGGAAATCAGTGGAAATGAAGATCATTTTTTTTTTTTTAAAGGGCAAAACCAAGGAGTTCTGCAGATTCATCATTTAAAACAAATGCAATTGATATGTGTTTACAGAAGAGTTTTTAAAAATTGGCCGACATTAGAAAATTTTTAGTCCTTCTATAATTTGTGACTATGATTGTTTCTCAGCATTTCCTCCCATTCATTGAAATTCACAAACAGTTCATTTAGAAACTCTTTATTTTAATAGGAGATGTTAAAATGATATACTGAACAGTGTTTTTTATTAAAACTGAAATGTATCTGCCTTTGATTTCTGTATGACATCTAATAATTTTCATTTTAAGTCAAATTTTTAAATATAAGAAAAACAATTGCAGTGGAATTATAATGTTGTGTCTTAATGAACAAATGAGTGTGGTCCTAAATATAATTCAGAATACACAATCTACCTCATGTTGTCTTTTTTATTTTGGGCACAAATCCTTTGCATAAGGCCAATTCCAGCAGAGTGGTGCTAATAATTAATCTAGCACTATAGTTTTATTCCCTGTTTTTGATGAAGCTCGCTACATGAATGAATGTATAACTGCCATAAAAGTATAATAAATTACATATACCCAGCTGAACATAATGGGCTAAATACTGAAAACATCACAGGCAAAGCATTATGCTTAAGAGTGTCTCAAACAGACAATTGCATGAGACAAAACAATTTCTATGACTTTAAAGGTTTCAGAATACAAAAAATAAAGAAAACCTGAAAAGAAATTTAATTACAATTGATTGAATTATTACTTATTAAATTAGATACCACAGGCTTTTTTAGTTTCTAAGTTTCTTAAATTTTGTGTATGAATAGTTATTAAAATTTAAAATCACTCATGCAATTATGTTATATAATCATGTTATTATGAAATTATGTTTTATAACTATAATTATGACAAACCAAGTTGATATATCAGGGATAGTGATCAGACATGATTAATTATGGTTTATGTCACTATTTTCAAAGGGCCCAATTGATTCCTACTTTTGAAAGCACTAGCATATTCTTTACCAGCTTACCTATTAGAATATTTCCTAAACTATCTCATCATAAAATACCTGTAACCTTTATTTTGCACTATTGTAAAAGGAAGTAATATTACTTCACCTTGAAATTTTCATAATTAAATAATCATACATGTGATGACTTTAAGAGTCCCCAAAATATAGTTGTAGGATAGACAATAATTCAGAGATACATGTCTGGCCTTATTGGTGTTCTCCCCATTACTTTCGGATGCATTCTCAATTTAGACCTAATTTATCTTTTCTGTACCCCTACCATATATAAATGAGAAATATGTATACACTTTTTCACTTACTTATAAATCTCATATTGCAATTGCTTTTAATACAATTAATCAATGTAACAAAGTGAATGGGCTACTATGTGTGTCAAATAATATCACTGCTTTTTCGAGGAATGGTCCAGAATAATTGACAAAAGACCTACCTGTCAGTCTTGGTCCTAAACATACTTGGAGTATCATATTGAGCAATTCAATTTAAGTTGCAACTTGTAAAATGACTGAGATATATACATATATATGTATATATATCATATTCCTCACATATTGAAATACCAAGTTAAGCTAATAGAAGGTATTTAAAATATCCTGATCATTCCATCTCATGTTTCTTAGACCATCAAATAGCTCAAATGAATTCAAAGGTTTAGGGTGGTGGGAACTTTGGAGTGGATTAATTATATACAGCAGGGGTGGGGAACTTTTTTTCTGCCAAGGGCCATTTGGATATTTATAACATCATTTTCAGGCCATACAAATTTATCAGCTTAAAAATCGACTATGAAAAAAGCTCCTAGATTTATTGAATTTCAAGTCCCACCTGTGGTTGCCTTGGCAGGGCCAGAACAAATGATTTCGCTGGCCTTACAACCCACAGGCTGGTCACTCCCATCCCTGCTCTAGGGACTCAGGACAAAACAGAGAAAGGTGGAGAGATGATGGAGGTGAACCGTAGAGCAAGAATATTGAACAGAGTTTACCCTTTTTGCCACTCAGTCTACATTCTCCTCCTTTGTGCAGAAGAGACTCTCAAATTCTTATACACAGGGCACAGGCCTCACACACAGAGGTCACCTTCCTTTCAACAGTGGTGATATCAATTCAGAAATACGTCCAACTGAAACCTAATTGTAACTAAGGATTCTTTGTATGAGCTAGCAAGAAGACAAAATTGTCTAATATAGAATATGCACAGCAGCTCCACTCACCACCTCCGTAGCTAGGCAGGAGGGTGTTTCCATTTTCATTCAATGTATCTTTACCTTCTACCGGCACTTCATTTGGTTGAAGTTCTTTATCTGATGGCAGGAATGGGAAGGAAAAATGTCCTAAGTAAGCTATTACAGGCATAGTGAGAGAACATTTGCCATTTCTATCTCTTTGATTCTTAGATATAAATTCTGGCTCTTGGAGAAATTTTACCACATGTTGGTCACTGGTTTAAAGTATATATTATCTCTTTCAGACCAGTACCCAGCTTCACAAGCTGTTTACCTCCCAGGAGTCACAGTAAATGAGCCTTCAGTACATGATTTTCTCTGTCATATGAGTAACTGGCAGGGTTGCTTATACCACAGTATGAATCTTCAGGAGAGCTCTTTCTTCCTCTGAGCCTCTCTCAATAGATTAATCTGAGATTCACAATCAAATGTGACAACTTTGGCCTCCAACATCCATAGAGATCCACAGGCACTGTGCATCATTTTATATGAGAAAATGAAGGTGGAGAAACTTGTATTTCATTTTGGAAGGAATACTGCAACATGGTCGAAACTATTGTACTCCTAGAAATTTCCCCAATGTGGAAGGCCTTGGTGAGGATGCTTGTATCTCATTGTGTGGTATCCATGCTTTTCATAAAAGCATCTAGCAACATGTAACTTCTAGCTCATTGGGCATAATTAGCATAATTTCATCCATATCTTCTATACAAAGGACAATAATAATGTTCTGGGAATATCAAAACATTTGTGTTTGCTGAGTTATGGAAGAAAGAAAAGGGGGAGACATAATCTTGAGTAAAGAAAACAAAGACTAATTGCTCAAGGTCAGCTGAAAGACTACTGTTCTGGATTATCTGTATTTAAAATTGAGGACAAAAGTGGCCATGTAATTTATTATAAACTAAACAAGAACGCTTAGAAAGTGAAAGGGAGTACTTTTAGTAATAACAGCAAAAACAGACATAAAATAGAATTGTCCGAGGCAAATTGGATTACATGATTATACACGATCCCGACTTACAAGATTTTATATACAACTGCTCTTCAATCCTAAGCCTTCTCTACCCTTTAGAATGACTGTGTTAAACTATTGTCTATTTCACATCGATAGGGTATATTTTGATATTGGAAGGTGTTTTTCTTTTTCAAGCTGTTTCATATCATAAACAATAGTTGGATTTACTTTTATAAAACATTTACTTGTTTTTGAATGATAATTGACCAGCCCACTATCTTCTTGATTTTGTGGTTGTATCAGAAATGTGATAAATAAATAAAACTAGTAAAAGTAAGCATTCATCCATCTTTGCCTAATAATTCTCACATTAGTGATGTGTAGATGTCTGTATATGTCAAATAGTTCAGGTTTTGTTTGCTAAGCACCCAGTTTTACAGCTCATCATTGCTTTCAGCTCTCCAGCTACCTGAATGTACTACAGCATTTGGTGGAATTACAGGTGGCTTCCACATACTTCCCATGTACATTAGGAACCGCTGCATTGAAATGCAGACCAAAACAGAATGCAATTTACTTTTGCTTAATAATAAGGGATCATCTGGCTTTAGCTTGGTTCCTGTGACAGAGCTTAATAAAACATTTGATGAAATCTTGATTAGGCCACACAAAGCATGATATTTGAGAAACATCAAGTGTGATTTGAGTTTTTATATAACTCTAACCCTAATGTCCCTTGCGCTGAATGAAATAATCAGTTTAAAAGTATGTACACTAATGATGTGCTTGTCATGAAAACAGAGCATACAATTCGTTCATCAGTGTGACAGCGAAGTAAGATTTATTTAATTCAATGCTGATTTCTAAATATTTCTGTGATGGAATGTTTCTTGAAAGCTCTGATATATTTGAAATGAACTTTTGTGTCCAATTTCTATAGTCCATGGATGATAAACCAGGTTTTACCCTCAGTGGCTTTGTTTTTCTTTATTTTCAGTTTGAGAAGTTTTAAAGGCAAATAGATAATTGGATGCACAGGGATGAAGCCAGTCTGTTTTGCAAAAGGTAGCACCCTCAATGCTTATGTGCCCTTTAAATAACTTGATTTCTTCTTCTACCAGTAAGAGTCATTTAAAGCTGGGTATTTAGTTACAATGAATATCCTTGACTCAGAGATTTGTATATCTTTGCTTTTTTTCTATTACATTTTTTAAAAAAATGACAGTCTTTGAGTATGTGTGAGCATGCTTGTAGGCAGGTAATTGTGTTTGTAAGTGAAGGGGTATGTAAGAGAGTGAGTGGGTGTGAAAGTATATTTGTTGGGAGAAGAGAGTGTGTGCTCATGTTAGATTGACTGGGATATAGAGATCAGTGGGACTAATAAGCACTTAATGAACTCACAAAACTAATAAGAAGTTTATATTTAAAGAATAGCTTTTTAAAAAAGACACTCAATGAGATTTTTGTAATATTATTTAGGAAGTATTTTACATGAAATAATAAAGTCAATGGTGTTCAAAGAAAAATAGCTATTCTACCAGGATTTATATTTTGACAAGTTATAGTTTAAATACAGTTTAATAATTATTTGAGAATAAATTGCACTAATAAAGAATCAATAATAAGAGCAGAAAATAAAAGGGTCATGAGATTATCCATCAATTACCTAATTCCTTTAAGGCTTAACTACAATATAACAAAACTATTCCATGAAAGATATGGGATTTTTTTTCTAGTGCTTTCTACTCAAACCACTCTCTTGAACATTAAAACATTTTAGAAAAAATCTTGTTAATTTAGTGTCCTAAAATAGGAAAGAAATATCAAGATTTAAGTCAGGCCTGATATAAGAAAGATAAAAACAAAGTGGTCCACAAATAAATGCCTAGTTTAACAAGAAGCGCTTTATCAAATAGTATAATAAAATGAAGTATATTCTGCTGTACACTGTGGACAAAGCCTTTTGAATGGAGTAGATATGGACCCTGAGAATGAAAAACCAAGAGGGAAAAATGAGTCATAGGCCCACATAGAAATTTACATACAATTGACGGCAGGTCCTGTTAAGCTGGCATTCATATTTGATGACAAAACTTTATTTTAAATTAATCCCTATTTTAATTTGAATGCCCATTTCATTTATTATAAACAGTAGCATTCTTTTTACTATAAAGATGAACTTTAACTTGCTCTTTCTTCAGTGTAATATCCAGGTTGAAAAATTATAATTTTCTCTCCTGACAATGCTTTTTTCAGGGTACATATTTTCTCTACGTTGTCAAAACACATGCATGGCATTCAATCTGCTTTAGAAAAGTACCTTTCACCTCTGTTTCAGATGCCTCTCTGGAGTCCTCTAATGGTTCCTCCCTTCATGCACTTATGCATACATGCCTATATTTTCTATAAAATGATTCCAGATTTAACTCCCGTATTTGATTAGTCTGAGTGAATATTTTCTTGAGATGCCATAAATTCCAGAGCAGAAACTTCAGTTTGTTGATATAGTTTTACAAATTATTGGCATCTTTACAACATAGTGTCTAGGAACACAGATGCCTTCTCCATTATTAGGGTGTTCATTTATATCCTTCAGCAAAGTTTAATAGTTATCCTCATTTAGGTCCTGCACATTTACTGTTTACTTCCTTAGATATTATATAATTTTTGCTGCTATTATGAATAAACCTTTCCATTCATTCATTTTTATAATTGATTTTTTTGTTGCTGTGTTGGAGAATTCTTGCATTTGTGCTTGGTTGGTTGACTTTATGTTCAGCTACCTTACATGTTTATCTTAATTATTTTATTAGAACTGGATTTTTAAAAATTTATTTCCTTATACTTCAATAATTTTAGCAAACCATTATCATTAAATCTACAGATCAACACCTTTTTCAAAAAGGGAGTGACAGAACTTAGACTACTTTTCTGGCTCCAAATACAGAGCTCTTTCCACAGTAAAATTTTCTTAGCAAGATAAGTTGGTTTAAAATAATTTCTTTTTATTAAAATAGTTTCCAATCCAAGGAAAAGCCAGTTTTTGTCCAAGGAGAATCTGGTCTTTCTAGAGCTATAAAACTAGGGTTCAATACTGCAGCATCACTAGAGAACTTAGCTGGTACTCAAAGGGAATCTATAGTGGATGCTGTGGTTCAACAGTGTATTCCCCCCATCAAGCATAGGGCTCATTTTCCCATCTACTTAGAATGTTGGTTGCTGAAAACTCACAGCCAAATCACTCCAGGAACTGGCCTCCACTGAAGGAAAATGGTTTCCTTAAAGTTATGTTCCCACCCTAAAGGAAGCCAGCATTCCACAGCTGATCAATGTAGGAACCCCACACAGTCCCACAGGCTGGGACTCTTTACCTAATTTAGGAAACTCTAAAAGAACACCCCAGATCCAAAGCTCCTTGAGGAACTGGCTGAGGTCTCTGTTTTATCTGCCATATAGCTCAACTTCATCCTCTGTTCCAATATTGAATACTTTACTTTATGACATGTGTATCTGGAGAAGCTCAAGATAACTGCTGACTTACTGTAATGACATATGCTGGCATGAAAACCCTAATGTAGATATTTCTAAAACACTAGACAGTAAGAATCACAGTAATTTTGTGGCTTCCACCAAGGATCCATTTAGGAGTGGTGTATACCTACTAATGCAGAGATGAAATATCCACTGGTATATCAATATATTAATTTGACTTTTGCCAGAACTGGGAGAGGTTATTCTCCTTATTGGCCATGCAGACATGCTTCTAAGTAATTTAAGGAAATCTAAATTTTTCAATATATACTACTGATGATTCAATTTGAACGTAAATACATGCTCATAAAATAGAGTCATGGTGCTGTGGACTGAATTGTGTCCCTCAAAATTTGTAAACTGAAGCCCCAAACCACAATGTGATGGTGGTATTTGTAGATGGGGCCTTGGGGGAATAATAAGGTTTAAATGAGGTCATGATGAGATTGTGCCCTTATAAGAGACATCAGAAAGCTTGATGTCTCTTTCTTTATACACAGGCACCAAGGGAAGGCCATATACTTCTGGACCTAGGGATTGTTGTGAGCTCAAGGGAAAATCAGCCAGATAATGTATATCTTTCCTTACCTAACGTTTGCTTTGTTGCACAGGAATCAGGTGATGAAAGTCACCAAAGCCTTTAAAGAGTATCTTATCCATAGAGCACCAAGAGAACATTAAATATATAGTCACTGTAAAAAAATTCAATAATTCACTCTATCTTTCATGATTAATTTGAAAAAAATAAATTATTATTACTCAAAAAATAAAATGTGAGCCCAGCTGATATGGCTCAGTGGTTGAGCATCAACTTACAAACCAGGAGATCACAGTTCGATTCCCGGTCAGGGCACATGCCCAGGTTGCAGCTTGATCCCCAGGATGGGGCATGTAGGAGGCAGCTGATCAGTGATGACTCTCTCACCATTGATGTTTCTATCTCTATCTCTTTCTCTTCCTCTCCCTTCCTCTCTCTGAAATCGATAAAGATATATATTTTTTTAAAGTTTAAATATTATATCACATTGGTAGATATTATATTAATATACAATGAACTTATAAGGGACAGAGAGAGAGATGATATCCTAAACAGTTTTTTGAAATCTCTGAGAATTACTATTGTTTCCCTACCATGCTAATTATATTTTCTCTAATGAGAGGGGTTTTTTGTTTGTTCATTTGTTTTTGGCAGAATTTATTAGAAGTAGGACATATCCACACCTAATTAAAATCATTTTATCTAATTTTTAGAATCCCTGATTTTTTTGCCTGGAAACAAAAGCCAGTATAGACAATACTCGTTCCTCATTCTGTCAATCAGATTTCAGTAATTAATTTAAGTTGTGAAAATTTTGTTACAGTTATCAGTGCCACTGTCTTCAGAATTATGAAATCAGGTAGCAGCAATCTAATTATTAGAGCTTCATAAACTATGAAGGTGCTGATCCTAGTTGCTGGTTTTGATTTTCTTTATTTAAAGAACTCTTCCTATGCCTATATTTAGGCTAAAATTTAAGTACTCCCATCTTATAGAGGAAAGTGGAACAAACAGTCTGTACATTATTCACTATTACTTAGAAAGTCTTTTGTTGCTTTTGAATTACTGTTTTATATTGATATGAGTTACTACTTTATATTTTGAAGTATAAATAGGTTACAAGAGTGAATTCAGCAGAATTTCATCTCCCCCCCCCCCCCCAAATGTGAGCATTATGCTAAAACCAATGGATGGATCTAGAGGGTATTATGCTACGTGAAATAAGTCAAACAGAGAGATAAATACTGCAGTTTCACTTATATGTTGAAACAAACAAAACAAAACAAAGACAGACTCATAGAAACAGAGATGGAGGAATGGTGTCCAGAGAGGAGGGTGGAGGAAAATGGGTGAAAAGGGGAAGAATAGTGTCAATAGCATTCTGATAAATTTACATGGTGAGAGATGATTACTAGAATTAGTGAGGCGATCACCCTGTAAGGTATAAAAATGTCAAATCATCATATCGTACAACTGGAATTAATATAACCAATATAAGATTGTATAACAACTATACTTTTAAAAAAATCAAATAGATAGCAAGCAGACAGCTCTGGTTGCGGGGGACTTAGGGCTGGATTGAGCAAAAAAGTTAAAAAAAAAAAAGAGAGAACTCAGGAACATGGACAACAGTGTGGTGATGGTAGGGGTGGGGGAATGGAGGTGGAATAAGGCATAGAGGGGATAAATGGTGTTAAAAAATAAAATAAAAATAATAAATACATACATAAATACGTAGAACCAATGGGCATGATCCATACATGTAAAGGCTACACCAGGGAGTTTTCTAGTGGAGAAATTGCGTATATCTTATTTGGGGTGGTGGTTAGTCAGATGTGTCAAAGGTCATACTTTCTCAAATGGAACACTTAGATCTGTGCTTTTTATATATAAATTGTACTTCAATGTATAAATCTGTACAAAGCCACTGACAAAGTTAACTAGCAAGGGAGCCAATGCAGTGAAATGAAAGAAGGAGATACCCTATCCCTGGTTTTGACTCCAACTTGCTTAGTAAAGCTCAGTTACTTTTCTGGACCTTAGTTTTCTTACCATAATATGGAAATCATTTGATCTTTTGGACTAACACCTATATAAATAAGTGTACTGGCATACCTCAAAGATATTGAGGGTTTGGTTCCAGACCACTGCAATAAAGTGAATACTGCAAGAAAGCAAGTTGTAATCTCTTTGTTGTTAGAGGGTCTTGCCTTCAATTTGTAAAAATCACACCTGTGAAGCACAATAAGGCAAAGCACAATAAAACAAGATAGGATTGTTTATATAAATTCAATTGTGATTATGTGTCCAGAGAGAATGCTGCCAAAAATAGGAGAGGCACAATTCAAACTAAGAGGAAGAAAGAAATTCTTGCCAAAAAAGAAAACACACAAAAACAAGGTTCATTTAAATCAGATAAGGAAACAGCACTTATTCTAAGACATTTATTCAAATATCAACTCTACTTGAAACATAGAATATAGGGGGAAAAGTACTTGAAAGTCAGAGAAAGACTTCATTCCTGCTCTTGTTTTTAAAGGGGAGAAAAAGTTGACTTGGCTAATGTTAAAAGAGAAACTAAAGCATATTAAAATTTTTGGAAGTTTCTTTGAGCAAAAATCAATTTGAATTGGGTAGCATCTAATCTAGCAGACAGAAAAAAGCTCCAAGGAGCTATAAAATAATGAAAGACTTTTATAGACAGAAGGGAGCAGAAACAAGGAAGTTATACTAGGCAAAAAGCGAGCTGGTTATTACAAGGTTACATTCCTTTAGACTTTAGAGGATGGCAGGCAGATTACCTAACTAGTCTGATCAGGCAATTCCTGTTGACTGGTTTAAGATTCCATTTCTGGGAGAACTGAAACTTGTAAATACATTAGGCCTCAGTTTGGTTAGTTTAAGTGACACCACCTGGGGCCTGTTGTCTTGTTTATTTAAGAGTAATTAAAAACCAGTCACCTTAACTTTGATAACCTGCAAACTGATCAGAGTACATCTTGAAACAATCAACTTATAATAGTCTAGATGAGCAATTTTCTACCTGTGTGCTGCAAGAATTTTTAAAACATGTAATATCTGACTATTTAGTCACAGGCACTGACCTCTTTTCCCTTAGAAGGTCAAATAAAAATGACAATATCCAACACAACAATAGCCATCTGGTGTGAATGCCTTCTTGAACCTTAAACATATAGGTCATATAGAAGAGTTGGTTCTTATTGGTTATGTCACATAATAAGGTTGCATCTGATGGGTTAATTCTTGTTACCAGAAATCCATATATATAAGTATTGGTACCTGATATTTTCAAAAGTCAAAAAGGGTAGGTAATTAGTATTTTTTTGTGAATCAATTAAAATTATACCTTTTTTGTCAGATTAGCAAAGTATATTTTTTGGTGTGCGACAGAATTTTAGTAACTAGTTTCTGTGTGCCACGAGATTAAAGAGGTTGAAAATTGCTAGTCTAGATGAACACAAGGCACTGGGTAGAAAACCCACTTGAATGTGTGAAACGTAAGCCATGCCAGACAAATTTTGTCTTTCTATAATTAACTTGCCACAGTGCTGAGTAACTGGCCGTAGAACTTAACATGTTTATGTAGGTGTGTATCTGGCTAAATTACACTTACAGAATTGTTATTAGAAAATTGGCGGAAGGTGAGCACTAATGGTGATGGACATATTAACTGATGCCTCAACATGTTTGATTTTCAGCCTATTATTAGCATCAACTGATGACATAAAGAATGTTTTTAAAAACATATTTCAAACATTAGGGATTGTGAATATTAGCGGATTAACCATGGTCTGATATTGGCAGTGAAAACAAACAAAAAATGCTGACCCCTTTATGATTTTTCAGACTCATGAATCAGAGAAAGTGGTTGAAAATACAGTCTTTACTTGAGATAGCTGTGAGAGAAGTAATGCTGCTGGAGATAGATGGGTTTCTGTTAGAGAGGCAGAAGTCCAAAATCCACGTGACCTAATATGCTGTAGAAAAGAATCTGGTCCAGAGACTATTGGATACTCTTGAGAGGAGGGGTGTTAGTACGATATTGCTCTAAAATGGGGTAAAACTATTAGGCTTAGATAGAAATAAAAGTACAAAAGTGATCTATTGTTTTGAGAATCAGCTGCTTCACTGGTTAAGTCATAACAACTATAAGAATTTCTAAATTAAAACTTTTTTTATCATGAGTTGCCTCCCAAATTTTAATATCTATAAATGTCAGAATAGCCTGCATATTTGTAAAACGGACAGGTTTCTTGGTCCTACTTCAATTTTACTGCTTCAAAACATCTGAGAATATAGTGTTTAAAACCATATTCCATAGGTGATTCCTGAAAAACCAATACAGAGGGAGACTAAAGGTAGTCTGGGATGGGCGGAGTGACAGGTTTCTTATAGTAAAGAGGGCTGCAGAGCATGCTACATCTAGCCAGGCTTAGTGCTGTGACATTACTCTGAGTGCCATTACTGTTAGCTCTCTAGTGCACATCCAAACAAAGTAAACTGGCTTCAACAATAGTGGAGAAGAGGAGAATGGATAGCTAAGTTGTGCCTTCTTCAACTAATAGAATAGCAAAGATAGATAAAAATGAAGGAAATGTACCTACACACAACACGATCTTACAAACACAATGGTGAGTGAACAAAAGATACATGAAAGAGCACATGATGTACCATTTTGACACATAAATTTTTTTTCAAAAACACAAAATCAATTTGTAGTAATTAGGGATTCATATTTACATGGTAAATCTAATAACGGGAAGCAAGAAAGTGATTATAACAGTCAAGACTATGGCTACAGGTTGGGGACGGTGGGAGCACATGTTTCGGATGTTACACGAAGGGCCTTCTGGTTTGGTCAGAGTTCCATTTTTTTAACATATGTGGTGGCATACTGGTACTCACTGTGTGATAAAAACATTAAGCAAGGGGGAAAAAAACAGTGGAGATATTTCCACAAGTCAGTCACACTAGTGAGAATACTGAACATAGTTTTAGCTACTGTTGGATCTTCCAACAAGATGAAAAGTCAGCCTAAAATCAACCTAACTTATGAAAACTGGAGCCTATTGGATAAAAAGAGATTTCTTTAGGTGATAACACATTGACTGCATGTATTTGAATTCCTCCCTCCACCCCCATCACATATAGTGGCTTATTAATGCTTATGTTTTCATATGCCTATTTCAATTATATATGTCTATACATATGGAATATATGACATATTTATGGCAAAACAAAAAAATACTCTCCATAATATCCATCCATTAGGGAATATCACATAAAGACATCTGTTTACACAAGCCGTGACTCTTCATATAGATTTATAGGATCCAAAATGCTTATGAAATTATGTGCTGAATTACAGGTGAAGGAACAGCTGCCACTAAAGGGGGAAAATAGGCTTGTACATTTATAGAACAGAAGCTGACAGAACCTTTTAGAAGGTTTGAAAGTGTCCAGTAGACTTTTTAATTAAAAAATTGTGCTTGCCTTTGCACTTCTATGTTCCAAAAAGAACTAATACAGTTAAGAGCTGAAATAGTGTAATCCACTCTTGGCAAGATTTACAACCAATTTTTGAGAACTTAGAAGCTCAAGTGTTTTAGTCAAGCAGCATACTGAAACTTTGAACACTGATGTCAGCTTTTTGTTGTTGTTTTTTGGCTGTATACAGAAAACTTTATTGATGGTGCCTGACAAGATAGGACTTCCTAAGTCCCTCCCCTTCTTCAGGGGGTCTGACATGAGAACTGTGGGGGTCAGAAGATTCTCAGTGTGTTGGGGGATCGACTTGAAGCAAGGGTTCCCCAGCAGCAGAAGGTCTCTCTTCCTCTTGCTGGGGCTTTTACTCATTGGAGGCCATGTGGACCATAAGGTCCACCACCCTATGGCTATAGCCAAATTCCTTGTCATACTAGGAAATGAGCTCAGCAAAGTAGTTACTGAGGGCAATGCCAGCCCCAGCACCAAAGATGAAGGAAAGGGTGTCACTGTTAGAATCACAGGAGACAACCTGGTCCTCAGTATAGCCCAGGATGCCCTTGAGGAGGCCCTCTGATGCCTGCTTTACTAACTTCTTGATGTCATCATATTCGGCAGCTTTCTCTAGACAGCACATTAGACCCACAACCAACACATTGAGGGTGGGGACACAGAAGGCCACACCAGTGAGCTTCCCATCCAGCTCAGGGATGACCTTGCCCACAGCCTTGGCAGTGTTAAGTATAAGCAGGGATGGTGTTCTGGGCAGCCTCTCAGCCCAGAGGGTTCCACAGCTTCCTAGAGGGGCTATCCATGGTCTTCTGGGTGGCAGTGATGGCATGGACTGTGGTCATGAGTGCCTCCACAATGCCAGTGTTGTTATGGATGACCTTGGCCATGGAGAGGCCAAGCAGATGGTGGTACAGCAGGTACTGCTGACAATCTTGAGGGAGTTGTCATACTTGTCATGGTTCACACCCATCACAAACATGGGGCATCTGCAGGAGGGGCAGAGATGATTCCTCTTGTGGCTCCACCCTTCAGGTGAGCCCCAGCCTTCTCCAAGGCAGTGAAAACACCAGTGGACTCCACAGCACACTGAGCACCAGCATCACTCCCTTTGGGATTGGTGGGATGTCACTCCTGGAAGATGGAGAGGGACTTTCCATTGAGGACAAGCTTCCCTTTGTCAGTCTTGGCTGTGCCTATGAATTTGCCATGAGTAGAATTATACTGGAATGTGTAGACCATGTAATTGAGGTCAATGAAGGGGTCATTGCCAGAGTTAAAAGCAGCCCTAGTGACCAGGTGCTCAATGTGACCAAACCCGTTAACTCCAACCTTCACCATCATATCTCAGGTTTATGGCTGGCACTGAGCAGAAAGATGCCACTATCTGTCAAACAGGAGGAGCAGAGAGCCTGACCTCAGCTTTCAGGTTTAGTTATGGGTAAGTGAAGTACTAGTGGGTATAAGTAATTATCATACATGGATATCATTTATGTGATATATCCTAAATGTAAGGAAACTACCAATAAGAATAAAGAATAAGAAAAATTTTGTGTGCTGATCAGACACAGACATCAACCCAAACACAGACATTAAGCGCTATTCAAGAATCACAGCTTGGGTGTAAGAACATGAATCTAGGGAACTAAGAGAAAACAAAGCTATGAGGTTATATCAAGGAACACATGCGCTAAGATCTGAAAACAGCCCAAGTGCCCATCAGTAGATGAGTGGATAAAAAAGCTGTGGGACATTTACACCATGGACTACTACGCAGCTGTAAAGAAGTAGGATCTCGTACCCTTTGGGACAGTATGGATGGACCTGGAGAATATTATGCTAAGTGAAATAAGCCAGGCAGAGAAAGATAAACATCACATGATCTCACTTATATGTGGAATCTAAAGAACTTAATAAACTGATGAACAGAATAGATTCAATGCCATGGAAGCACGGATCAGACTGACGAATGTCAGAGGGATGGAGGAGGGCAGGTGGGTGGAGGGGGAGAGAGTAACCAAAGAATTTATATGCATATATACACAACCCAAGGACATGGACAATGGTGTGGAGAGGGACTGGGGAGGGGGATGGGATGGGGTGGAACGGGTCATTGGGGAGAAAAAGGGGCATCTGTAATATTTTAAACAAAAACAAACAAAACAAACAAGAAACACATGCTACAGTGTGGGGAATATAATTAATAATATTGTAATAACTCTATATGGTGTCATATGGGTACTAGACTTATTAGGATCACTGCGTAGGGTATATAAATGTCTAATCACTATGTTATACACCAGAAACTAATAGAATATCGTATGTCTACTGTAACTGGAAAATAAATTAATTTAAAAAATGAACACATGCTATGAAGACTGTGTTCTGGAGTGCCATTTGTGCCTTAACTGGATTATCTAAAACAATCCTGCGTTATACCTAATTGCAACCCAGCAGCTCAAAAGAAAAGAGCATTGGACACAGCATCTGTCCTCTAGCATTAAAATGATCCTCTATTGTGTTGTCTTCGGTTGGATAAAATAGGGACCCAAACCATTTTGGGTTTCCACACAGCCTCTGAAGTAAGCATTGATATTTATTGTTTTAAACAATTTAAAGACTAAGTAATATACACATAAATGCATTACTTATAAAAAAGCTTAAAATATTTGTTCTGGCAGATGTAAATGAATTGGACACTTAATCTTCCTCCAATTACCCCAGTTTCTTTCTCTTTTCAAAATTTAGTTACAACATGAAATTTTAAAAATATTCTTCAGGTATAATGGTGGTAACTCTCACTTTCCAAACCTACACTTGAAAATAACATCTTATATTATATTCTTTAGTAGTGTTTTCAAATGGATACATATTTGCTTTTAGTTGTTTCTGTTCTCTGAGATCTTCCTATTGAAAATATGTTTGACATGTTGTTCCCGAGGTAATTTTATTTTGGTGCTTTGTAATATGTAGATTTCTAATATTACACTATAACTTTATGTTATAAAACCCTAGTAGTTTTGTATTACGTGTATCCTGGGATTAACATATTTAGCTATAACTTAAGGGCAAAATGATGTATTATGATGTTCTTCGAGAATATAAAAAAAGCTTTAGATTGTTCAGCCCTATTAATAAGGTATTATCGCAATGATAGTATAGGATTTTGAAAGAATGCAAACTATACCCTTGTATATGAATAAAGTATCATCTCAGTATATTCCTAGAGTAAACCCTCCATATGTTTACTTTCAAGAGTAAAATTTCACTACAAAGGACATGGATCCTTTTTTCTTGGTATTGACCCTTTAATTGATACTGGACATTTATTTTATTTTATCTGCTGTTATCCATTTATAAAACTGTTGCTTTTCTTCAATGACCAACTTTAACAACTTTTCTTTATTCCTCTGATTTTTCCCTTTACTCAATCTTGAATTCATTCAATCAACCCATTTGTTGAGAATCTATTTATGTCCTAAGCAATGCAACAAATATCAATGAAAAGGGCCTTTGGCAACAATAATGGAAGAATTAATATAATGAGGAGTATATAACTTACAACTAAGGAGGCTCAAAGTAACAAAGAATCCACAAAAAAATATTTGAAACTAAACTTAGTCTATGACAACTTTTAAATCTCAGAAACTAAGGAAGGGGAATTGTATTTAAACGCCACATTATAAGTTTTATTGTTTCATTGAATAAACACATACCTGATCACAAACTGTGGATTTCCTAAGAAGTAGACCTAATATTTGTCTTCCCAAGTGCTCTAATATGTTTATTCTGCCTAAATTGCTTTCTTGTTTGGAAGTAGAGGGTCAGTAAAAAAATCATCAAGGACATTTGGCCAGACACGAATTTGAATCTCTACAATGCATTTTTTTTTAGCCATAGCTTAATAATATTTGTATGTCTTGGGGGTAAAATGAGTCCAAAAAGATGATTAACAGGACTATTAAGAGAGTTCTCCCATTAAACAATTTTCCAACAATATTATTGTCTAGTGATGATACAGTAACATAAAAATGGATAATCACTGACAATTGACAGGTTACTCAACTTCTCTGACTTGAATGGGGGAATAATTATACCTACTTTGCAGGGTGATTGTGAGGTTCAAATTGTTTAGTGGGTATGACATTATGAGTACAATACCTATTCCTTTATAGTTTGAACATTCGATTTCTATTTTCATAACCTCCCAAACCCATTTCCCTTAAATCATATACTTTCTTGTTTTTTATATTGGTAACTTAACCATGGTTTATATTTACATATTTTTGAGTCTTTTGTTTCAAACTAGAATCATTACAATGTTAATACATTTGCAGCTAACCTGAAGAAGCTTGGCTTTGAATTCTTATTTGTGTGAGCTGTCAGGTCATGTGTGTCTTGGGCTCCATTAAAACATAAGTTAGAATCATTCATGAAGTGAATAAGTAATTTATAAGTGATCATGACGAATGTAGAAAGTCCTTCTTATGCTTTTCCTTGTTTGTGTAACACCGCAAGAAAAGTAAGCACATTTTTTATTACATGGCTCAAGTTAGAGAGAAGCAAATGTTTGACAATTGATTTCAACAGAAGTAACTCTTCAAGAAGTCACAGAGTCGAGTCATTAATCTCCACTACAATGAAGCTATATAACTTGTATACAAGTAGATATGTATATCTGGCAGTTAAGTGGTGTAAAAGAAACACGAGAAAAGGAAAGAAAAAAAAGAGAAATACAAAGGTAATAGGAAATGACAAAATAAGAGAGACTGTAGCTACTGAATACTTTTTTCCAGGCCATCCTGTGGTGCTTTATGGTACAGCATCGGAAAGCCACATCTTTCTACCTATCTGCCTGTTCGCGTGCCAAACTACGTACACACATACCATAGATAAGAGGAGCAACAAAAATTGTGTTGATTTCAGTCACATGGAAAACGTTATATTTCCTAATAGATAAAATTATAAAAGAATGTGGCAGGCTTGAAAGCATTTTTGAATATATTATTGGCCATTTAGCATACCCTTGGGTTCAAGTTGTTAATAACATTCGTAATGCAGTTTCTTAACATAGAGTGTGATCAGAGAAGGAAGGGTAGGAAATGAAAACGAGAAGTCATTTATATGAAGCACTTTCCTGAAAGAGTTGTTCTTTTGCAGTTTCATAGCTATGGTGGTAGAACTAGGACTTATCCCTGATGAAAGAGCTTCTTTGGGTTTGTTAGGTGCCTACAGCCTTTCTTTCCCTTTCAAGCCCTGTCTGATTTTGACTTCTGTCTGAGACAGCAATTGGGACCAGCTCCATTTAAAATGGGATCTGTTTAGTCGTCCTTGTGTTAGTCAGCCTGAGAGTAGAACTGGGGTGGAACGTGTAACGCTTTGATGGTACCAGTGTTTGCCAGTCTGTCTCACCAGCTTGAGCCTACCTGAGAGACGATGTTGAAGTAAAAAGGTCACTCTTGTTTACAACAGAGAGAGGTAAGTAGCTCCTTTCCAGAAAACGTGGAAGTAGTTTCTTCCTAAGAGCTCACATATTGGGAAGAATCGCTGACTGAACTCTTCACAGCAACATTCCTGGATTCATTTTTAATAAAATTGTTTCTTTCAGAGTACAAATTCCACATTTGTGCAAAATGCAGAAACCAGAACAGGAGGTTAAAAACGCTGTTCTGCTGTAATAGTGTCATTTGTTCCCTGGCCATTAAATGAGAATGCTGGGATTTTAATTCCACTATTTGGTTTCCAGCATCTACTATAATTAATTTTCTCTTATTTTGTCGCCATAGAATCAAATGGAAACTAATGATGTGGAACCCAGCGTTGTCAAGGCAGTGATGAGCTTCATCTGCGAGGTGGGGAAGCTCCTCCATCTGAGAAGATGCAGATGACTGGAGCGCTTTCCAACAATGCCGGGGTCCTGTGCCTTGTGGCCATGTTCTGCTCGAATTAGACCACCCAGGGGGCGCTCTTCCAAACTAAAGCTGTTTTAAATCTTCCACTTGCTCCCTTCTGTACTCTTTTGTCAGCTTCATAACATACTAACCTATTTTATATATGCTTCTTTTATCTGACTTTCTAAGAACTGGAAACTATAGGGCATCCTAAGAAATGGTTCAGCATTTCCTGGTGCCATCACCTTAACATGTAACAAAGTGCTTTTAAAATCACTATAAAATGGATTTTATAGATGCTGTATTCCAATTGAGGAAGAAAATTAGAATCGTCTTAAAAACGAATCTAAGATATTTAACAATAGGTCGTTTCATCTCTCAGAAGGCAGAGAAAGCATTAAACCAAGATATTTCTGTTGACTCACTGTTAATAGCAAAGAAGAATTTCTTGATTAGGTAAAAATGAGAACAGTTAAGAATGTGACTATATCATCTTAGAGCTTATGAAAATAAGAGAAAGAAACTTTGGGCATTGGTGAATTCTAACACTTTTCCAAATCTACATATAATAGGTAGTCAAGGCAATATTAAATTCAAACTTATAAAGAAAAAATAGTCCCATAAGAAAGGGATGTTGACATAGATACTCAGAAAAGTCTCCCGTGAGCTTGGAAAATCTTGAGGTTTAACAATCTTTTGGGAACACCTTCAGAAATTATATGAGGCATGAGAAAAGGCAACCCTGTAGAAGTTATATCTGAATTACACTATGAAGAATAGGTAGGTTAGGTGTTACGATGAGAGGGAGGAGGGGAGATAGGTGTTCCAGGGAGAAAGTCTCAAAATAGAAAATAGCACAAGAACATGCTGTTTTGGAAGATATTACAGAGGACCAGTATGGCTGGAACGTGGTTAGAAAAAAAAATGATACAGAAGGCGGGAAGCAAGGCCAGCAGAGGCAATATTTAGCAAAACCTTGGTATAGGCCATTCTAAAAATGTTTGGACTTTCATTCTAAGCGCAATGGGAAGTCTTTGACAAATTTCAGACAGAGGACTAGCAAGATCAAATCTGAAGTTGACTAAGATGATTCTAACTGGATTCTGGGAAACAGTTGAAAGAAGAGAATGTTGAAAGCATGTTGAAAGGACAGTTAGAACGCCATTGTAAGCAAAGGTGATGATTTTAACTAGACTAACATTAGTGGGATGATAGAGAAGAGAATGGATGATGTCATTTAGGAGGTCCAAGGATAAAATTCGATATTGAAGGATAGGCAGATGTCTCATCCCAGGTTCCTTAGGAAATAGAGTCTGAGGATTAAAGTGCTGATGTTTTATTTTTTGGAAGTACAACTTCAGGACAATGAAAATAGCAAAAAAGGAACAAAATGAGGAAAGATACGGTCCACTGTAAAGTGCAAGTGCCATCTCTGACAAGACTCAGGAATTTGTTCTAGACATGTGCACTTGTCTAGTAAAACTTCTCTAACTGGGTTGCAAAGAGAATCTGCTTAAAATTATTTCATAAGAGTAAGAAAGAAGGGGACTTTATTTGCCTAATTTTATATCACTTGTTTGTTTCACAATGGTCAAAGTCCTCTCCATGTGGCATTATGCCCCCCCTGTGAAACCAAGAAAAATATGAGGAGATGCAAAATAGTTATGGCAAATATAGCTTTAATCAATAAATTCTATTTGCCCAATGGAGTAACTGATCATACCATTTACTGTGATGAGGAAAAGGGGTAAAGCTTCATATTTTGGAAATATCTCAAGTTCTATACATGTAAAGTTTCACATACCTATGAAATAGGTCTATAGTATTAAGAGGAGACATTAACAAGCTTCAAAGTTCAAGATTGAGTTGACATAGTGTTGGTAATCAAAGCCATGGAGTGACTAGAATTCACCATCCACTCCCACCCTCAATAAAAGGGCCTAAAGTAAGAAGCCAAAATACCAGGAAAGACACACTAAAAACACACACAATATTTATGGTTAAAAAAATAATTTGAAAATAGAAGTGAAAGTTGGAAGAAAATCATAGCTGTATCTGATCAGAGAGAAAAAGGGTGAGGATGTTACATGATGAAGTAAACTGTGCCGAACACTATTCAAATAGTAAGTGAATTGAGAGCAAGATTTTAGTAACACAATGGTCACTGAAAATTTAGGGAGTTGTAAGGAGTGGTGAGTATGTAATCCAGATTGGAATTGTCTGAGTAACAATAATGAAATATAAAAAGAGACCAAAGACAACTAATTGACTAACAGAGTTTGCTTTACTAAGAGTGAAACCAGAGCATGTTCACAAGCTGATAGGGAAAGGCCAGTAGAAAGAAATTGAAAATAAAAAAGAGAATAGACAATGGCACTGACTTTTTGACAAGTGAAAATAAATGTCAGTTAGGGTTTAAGTGAGCAGTTATTTGTAGAGAAAAAGAAACATATTCTTTATTCTTAATATGATACAGGAGAAGAGATTGGTGATAGATATAGATAAGTGTGACTGGTCTTTTTTTTCTGATAATATTATTTTTTTAAGTATGAATAAAGAGAATCTGCTAAAATGATGTGGTGACTCAATGCCTTGAATTTAGAGAAGAGCAAAAAAATTTAAAATACATTTGATAGAGTGAATGGGGGAACAATGTGAATACAGATAAGCCCAGTTAACAGGAAAATGTTAAATCTAGTGTTATGGACTGAAGTGTATCTTCCCGAAAGAGGCATTTAGTAACCCTTGTTCTCAATACTTCAGAATGTGGCCTCATTTGGAGATAGGCTCTTTACTGAGGTAATCACATTAAAATGAGGTCATTAGGGTGGGCTCTTGTATCCTAAGTTTGGTGACCTTGTAAAAGGGGAAAACTTGGACAAGGAGACAGACACATGCCAAGGAAAGATGATCTGAAGTGACACCAGGAGAAGATGACCATCTACAATGCCAGTAGAGAGCCCTGGAATTGACCCTTACCTCACAGTCCCCAAAAGGAACCGGTCGTGTTGACACCTTAATTTGGGATTTCTAGGCTCCAGAACCATGAGACAATATGTTTTTCTTATTCAAGCCACACAGTTTGTGACCCTTTGTTACAGCAATCCTAACAAACTGATATCGTTGGCGTGCATGAATTTATTATCACCAATCTGCCTAAGGGCAAGGATTTTTTCCACAGAGCCCTAGGAGGTGCACATTTTGTATTCCTCCAGAATGTAGGTCTTGCTAATAGGTTGCAGCAAATTGACAAAAGGACAAGGACATTGAGAGTATTGTCAGCAGTGAATCACAGTGTTGTGAGTCACAAATCTAAACTGAAAAGAAGAAACTAAAGTCAAGAGTCCTTGAAATAAATGGATACATTAAGGCCTAATGAGGTCAAAAGAACCATTGTTCAAAGAGAGATGATGATTACAAGTCATAGCCAAGTGTAAATCTAAAAACTGCAGCAAAGAAAAAAAATGGAATAATGTCAGAGAGGTCAAAGCACATATAAAGAAAGGAAAATATGGATAAAGTCTTCCAATCCAATTCAAAAGTCACCTACTCCTTAAAGCTGTCCTGATTCCCGAGCAGAGCGAGTCATTCCTGCCTGCATAGGGTCTCGAGTTTCACTCATTCCTTAATTGAATTTCCAACTTGCACTGTAGCGCTCCAGATTCGCTCTGTGTTGTCAGTCAGGTAGATTTTTCTGCCCTATAATGCCCAGTGTCTGGTATTTACTAAAAATTACTGAATGAATTAGTGATTTAAACAACTTTGAAAGTGATATTAGGAACATACAGACCAAAGAGAAAAAGGTACTGAAAAGATGAAGCCTGCTGCTCAGCGCTCCTGCTAGGAGGTTAGCAGATCATAGAGCGCAGAAGTGCTGAACTTCTATTTTGCCTCTGTCTTTTCTGTCAAGGAGAATGAACATCAGGCTGAAAGCATAGATGTAAGTTTCGAAAAAGGGAATTGAAGCCCGAGATAAGTGAGGAGATAGTAAGAGGCCAGGTAACTGCTCTAAATGAGTTTGTCTCCTGGCCCCAATGAGTTATTTCGCAGAGTCCTGAAAAGCTCCAGTTGAGATTATTACACTGTTCTTCATGATATCTGAAGAGTTATAGAGAAGGGAAGAGTGGCTGGAAACAGAAAATAGATACATACCCCAGTGTAAAGAAAAAGACCAATGGAACAACAGATTTAAATCATAGGTATCAAAATCAGCGAGTATTCACGGCCAGGATAATAAAGGCATAGTTTAAGAATAAGAAAGGAGGGAAAGGATCCATTCTCAGTCCCTGAAAAATAAAACATGCCAGATTAACTTCTAAACCAAGTCATCTGACTTCAGTCACCACCATGCTTTGGAGTCCATGATTCTATTTATTCATTCACTGTTTTTCCCAAAAGTCATTCATGAGCACATTTTGAATTTACACCATATGTAAGTTAACGTCTAAAAGACATACTTGACCATGTACACTTCAACACATGATCTGACAAATCTCTCATAATATTCTTTCAGACAAGAAGTAAAAATGCGCTATAAATGATGGTGTAATTCAGAGTATTATTGATGGTCATGTCAATGTAGCATAAAATTCAGAGTACTGACTTTGGAAGCCAGCTGCTGGAGTCGAATCCTCACTCTACCACCACCTAAACATGTGATCTCGGGCAAAGTGCTTCACCTTCCTATGTCTCAGTTTCCCATTTATAAAAAAGAATTCTAATAATATTAACCAGAGGGGTCATTGCAAGAATCTGTGAATACATCTAGAGGACTTAGGATGGGGTTTTGCACATTATAATCACTCAAAATACTATTAATTTTTCTTATTAATTTCTGTATCATTTTCATTTTAAAGCAACTGTATCCCTGGTTTCTTTTTAACATATATATTTTTGTCAGTGATTAGGCAGAACATGTTAATGACTTGTTAACTAAATTTATGAGTAGCATGAAACTGTCCCTAAAGGTTGAGTAATGTAAGTGGACCAAATTGTTTTTGTAACTAGGAAGGTTGTGTATGTGAAGATCTTCCCTAAAATAGATACCCTTTATCTTTTATTATTCATTTAAATCTTTCAAAAAAAAGAAAAACACAATCTGGGACAATTGTAATAACTTCTAGACACAAAAGTCTCATGTAATATAATCAGGAAAACACATAGCCTTTTGAGGAGCATGCCCTCACTAGAATTTAACTGAATCTCTTTGAGGGTGAGAGATTGGATGGGTCTGGAGATTGTTTCTACCACAGGCTCACTCACAGGCCAGTCAGCAGGTGGGTGACATGAGCAGAGCAGCAGTTCCTAGGATTTGGGGGGAAGGATCATGGGTTATAGGGTACTATGAGCCTGGGAAGATGAAAGAAAGAGAAAGAAGAAATTCTAAGTCATGGCAAGAGGTGAAAGGTCTTGCCCTGGCTGGGTGGCTCAGTTGGTTGGAGCATCTTCCAGTGCCCCAAAAGGCTGCTGCTTCCATCCCCAGTCAGGGCAGCAGAGGATGCAACTGATGGGTGTCTGTCTCTCTCTCTTCCTTCCTCCCGCTCGCTCTCTCATCCTCTCTCTCTAAAAATTTATAAAAGCATATCCTTGGGTGAGGTTTAAAAAAAGAAAATTATTGCAAGAAAGGAAAAGGTCTTCCAGATGGAAATCCCAATTTCAGATGGTCTCTTAAGTAGTTTAGGGCTTTGCTACATACAGCCAACTGATGCAGGCAAATTTTATTTGCTTGTTTGTTAGATTACTTTAAAATATTCTCTTTTGAGATATTTCTTAGCAGGATTACATTTGCAGGTTTCAAATATGTGTTGATATTGGTAATCATGTTCAGTTTGATAATTTATCCTATCAGTTTACAAAATATCTCGATAATAAACACATACATTTTCACTTCAAACTTACATGTGGACGCATGAGCACCATGGCTTCTTGGCAAAGAATTTAGCACTTGATTTAGAAAGAGATTTGATATTACACTTACAAAAGCATGAGGAATGACTTCCAACCTGGCACGATTTTAGAGATTTGACAAGGCCAACAGTCAACACATCCCTTTACACTAGCTAGCTGAATCCCAAAATTTCACCATGCTGGCTCAGATCTTTTTAGGGCTTCATCCCATTACCACGAAAATTCTACTGGCACAGATGATAATAGTAATGACTTTAACTCCCTGAGCATGCCAGGCATTTTAGGCCCACACATTTGCTAATCTTTGCATACATGAGATAAGTGGACTTATACCCATTTTACATATGAAAAAGTTTATATGACAAAATTTATGTGGGAGAAAAGTTGTATATGTCACAAAGTACAGTAATGATATAATGAGGGTTTCAAAACACATATTTTCTCTTTATTAGTGTTGTTTCATGGGGCAATCTCCCTGTACCCAATTTTCAAATCATTAAATGCAATCTAAAACTGGATCTCATAATAACCCATCTCTTACGGGTTCCATAAAGATTCATAGAATCAGAAATTTCTCTTTTATGGTCAAGTTCAGTATAGCAAACTTTTGCATTTGCAGTATATTCTTATATCCTTTTTTGAACCTGTTACTTTTGAGAAAGAAAAAAGTAACTTTTCACCAAAATTTTCCTTCTGAGTTTAATGGATTGATGTTTTAAAATAAGCAAAACTAATGTTGCTTAATAGGGCAATAAATGCAGAGCTTTGTAATAACAGTGAGCCTGGCCTTCTCTCTGGAGACTGCTTCATAGCCACAGAAGCCATAAAAACAAATATTTCTAAAGAGTGAAAATTGCTTAAAAACATTAACGTCTAAAGCGTATGATTTAAGTAAAATAAAAATAAATTCAAGAACAGAGTATTTATTATCCTGTAGTATTTATTCCCATAACAGTGAAAAGTTGATCATTGTAGAATTTTGACTGTCAAGAGGATTAATGGTATTACCTAATTATGTGACTGAAAATACTGTTGAATTCACCGTTCAATTTGAAGTTAAACATAAAGAGCATTGTGAATATTTTTATTACAAAATGAGATAAAATATTAGGATTCCAAACTTCCATTGATGGCTGCTGACTGAGCTCATTGACAGGTTTTGTAAATAGGTAATCAGTCTTCTGATTTAAACTCTATATGCCATAAACTGCACATCTTATTTTTCCCCTTTCCTTAGAGGCATTGCTTTAACCTGAAGGATATTCTGCAGATTGCAATTCAGAAATTCTTTATGACTTCGTCTTGGAGTTTTTGCCATAATGCCGCACTGTATACAGTAATCAAAAATGTTTGCATACTTTGGATCTGAACTAATCAAAAGACCCATTAAGCATGCTAACAAGCACACCTGTTATCATTAAAGGGTTTATTCTCTAATTTTATATGATTAGCACAGTCAAATTAAAAGGTGAAAACATATGATGACAGCATCCTCTTTATAAAGTCTAAGCAATTATTAGTGTAAATAGTATCTATCTGTAGCAGTGATAAAAATAAATTCCCAGGAGTTACATGCTTATATGATAGCAGCAGTAGCTTCATTCATAAGCAGGATTTTTTATAAGGGGTAGTGAGGCCTTTGTATGCATTCTTATTTATTTTAACTGAAGTTCACAAATAGATAAAGTATTATTATCTAGTCAATGTTCTCTTTCCTGCATTTAAATTTAAAGCTATGAATTGTGGACTATTCTTTGATTCCCCTTTTCCTACTGGGGTAAAGTATCTGCTTTTACTTTTAACTGTTTCTCCACTGCCATTTAATTTTTTAAAAAATTTTGGTGAGACATTCAGTCCATAATAGTATATTAAGATTACATGTTTTAGGTCTCCGCTTTTGTACAAAAGTTTGATCACTGAGGTAGACATAAATCCTAGGATGCTCCAAGGTTCCTGATGTGCACCCTGGGTAATCCCCTCCTTTGAGGTGGGTGGGCCTGACCTAATCAGGTGAGCTTTTTATTTATTTTTTATTTTTAAATTTAATTTATTTTATGATATTATATTTTCCCACCACCATTACCCCCTCTATGCCCTCTTCCACCTCCACCTACCCCTCCCCTACTTTTATTTATTCCAGAAAATAATTTGCTGTTATTATTGTGTTACAGATACTCAAAGTAATTTTCAACTATTAGCATGTAGGAGCGGTCTGAAATGCTACTATATGACTTATCTGATTGTTTGCTTGCTCTTACCCCAGATCTTAATAAGTAAACCTAAAAATTAAAAATGATTTTACATACATCTGTCATAAATAAGTTTCTTTGCTTTGGGAATTCTAGGGGATAAAATGGGAGGCTATTTTAATCTATTAATAATATGCAGCTCTACACTAAGGGGACTAAGGACATGTGATAAATACTGATATTAGCTGTAGTACAAATATTGTGATTTTAACAGAATGAAATGCTATCTAGGTTTCATCCTCAGCACAAAAGCAGAGGCATAAGTGTTAGTTGCTAGTGCACCACGTGATAGTATAATTCTAATGCTTATGCACAAAAATTGACCTGGAAGAACAGAAGCTTTCCTTGAGTTTCAGATTGAAGGCAAATGTTAAGCAACCAGGATAATGCTTAGGCTCAAGAATGGATTCAGAGCTACAGCTGGGAGAGAATAAAACATACAAGAAACAGAAACAGGAATCAGAGCCAGAAATGAGAGATTAAAGTGAACATTTTTTAGTCAAAATGTCGATCAAGAGTGGGGTGAAGAAGAAACGCTATTTGGCATCATAGTGTGGGGTATAGTCAGGGTGGGAAATATCATAAAGAGAAAACAAATTTCCTGAGACACCATGAATGTTGCTTCTTCCACTCAGGGCTGTATTATGACCAGACCTTCTAAATAGTCTTCAGCTTTTCCAGAATAAATTATTATCAACAGTAATTATTTTAAGATTTCCTCAGTTTTATTGTAGGGCCATTGGAAACTTTTAAAATTTGCCTGAATTTTTTTTTTACAAGGAAAGAAAGCAATAGCTAAGATATTTATATATTAGTCAAGTTTGATATAGATTGTGAGTTGTTAGAAATAAGAATCAATCATCTCTGGTTATAGGAATATAAATTCACTTTTAAATAAAAAAGAATGAATTTTAACAGCGTGAGAAAGCTAAATGTTATAGATCAATATAAAACTTCCATTTCCAACAGCTCACGCCTCTTAATCTTCATGAGCATGACAACAAACTTTATTCCCATCAAAATTAAAGGTCAGCGAAGCCCTTTATGAGTATAGATTGACAACTTCCATCAACACTAATATTTCTAATCCTTACATGTTCTTAAAGGCTGGAAAATCTGAGTTTTATAACTGACATATCAGCTAAAAATACAGTAGAAAGGAGAAAGGAAACATTTTGCCAGTCATAATGAATTTAACTGATTTTAACTAATATATGCAATTTTAGCTTTAAAATGGGATAGGTGACTAGCAGTTATTTCCATGAGAATTAAAAGGATGCATTGCAAGTTGCAAAACTTCTGTGGAAAAAAAATAATAACGCGACTAATTAAGACTTGGAAAGAGGGTTGAGAAACACACGTTTTTGAACAAACAATTTTCCCTATTCTCCATTCTATGTTTAGAATAGTAGAAGGAAAAAGAGTTTCTTTGCTATTGTATTATTTAGCTTAATTTATTTTATTTTATACTTATTTTATTTATTGCCTGATGGAACCAGCCTTTGTATCAATCTAGATAAAATGTGTTTGTATTTTGTTAGATCTTTATATTGCTATTAGCTCAAATCCTTGTTAATGTGGAAAAACAGGAGTTTGTTACCTGCTTTCAGTCCCCATTTGTAATCGGTGAATTGCAAGAATTCAATGGTCAGGTACAGAGATATTTGATTACCATGTAGGCAGTTTTCATAATTCTATTCCCTATGAGAGTAAATCAATATATAATTTTTCAATGCACATTTTGTGAGCTAAGTTGCTGAGAGCTCATAAGCTGAAAGTTTGCCCATGCACAGTTGACTCAGACATGGATTTAACTGCCCAGGTACACAGACTAGATCTAGACATTAATATTTTATTTAAGCTTATCACATGATTCTGATGAGCAGTCAGTGCTGAGAACTGGATAAAGATTTTTATGAAGTTTTATTTTATTTCTTTTGCTGCCACACTTGGAACTTTCCTTTTTTCCTTATAGAAATCTTCAGAGTAATATTTAAAAAGAGATATTAGAAGTAATTCTTAAGAAGTTTTCAGTAAGAGTGTTGCTGATGTGATTAATGAGATGCTATAGTTCATCACTGGGTAAAAAGAAGATACTAAACCAACTGTGTTTTAACGGGTTATGTTACCAGAGGAGGTGATTTTGGCCCATCGTGTGTCACATAATTAGATTTGAAAGCACTGAGAGAATCCCTTTGGAAGGTTGCAGATTGTAATACTTCAGGAATTTGTTTCAGTAACAACCAATAAAGGCGAGAGAGAAAAAAAGGAAAAGAAAAACTTAACAATATGTGCATATGTGCATTTTCAGAAAATTACTGGATGCTAGTTCTCCTCATGCAAAGCTGTCATTAGTGGTAATAGAAAGTACGTATGCATATGAAATTTGAACAGGATATGCAATCAAAGTGCCTTGAATGGTATGTAACACTTTATATAATTTTTAAAAATAGCCTTAGTTAGAAAAAGTAAGATTCAAACGGAATTGCCAGTTGTAAACACAATTCATTCATATCATTAGTTATAGAGCAAACAGGAAGAAATTGGAAAGATAAATTAGGAGAACAGTCATATATCATCTGAGATCATCTACTGAAATTTAAAAATGCACATAGCACTTTATGTTTATAATTCAGTGTAATAGGTAATTAATTTTTTTATTCAGACCTACACAGGGAAACATACAATTTATAAATTTTCCTGAAATAAATTCATATTCAGAATGCAATGCCCTACTACTCATCTAAACATAATGATGCATTCTGGGATTTATAGTTTTTCAATAAATGAAGGAAGTGAGAAATAAACAGAAAGAGCAGCCAGTGGACAGTAGAAGGCACATCTCTTAATTTCCTCAGTCTGCTGATTTCTGTTGTCTTTTTTCTTTCCAGCAATACTAAATCATTTCAGTTGTATTTGTTAACTGGTACCTCTACTTTATATGACATTTAGATTTAATTAGCCCTTTTATCACAATCTGAAGCATCAAAATAGGAATGGTTGATAATTGCATATAAAAGTAGAGTTTCTTCTCATTAAAATTTTCTAACTCTCCAGGGATTGTTAAACATATCCCATATATTAAATAGCTGTCGTTTGTCCCTCCAGATTCACTCTCCACCCTTGGATTGCGTCAGTGGGCTGACTTGGTTCTCCAGCTTGGCAAATATGAGGCACCAGAAGGAGGTACAGAAGCCAATAGAAGAGGGAAATCAGGGTATTTATTTTCTCAGCTGCCTCTCAGGTAACTACAGGTTTACAACAAACCTCTTTTAAGGGTTATAGCTCCTGTCTGATGGCTTTTACCACACGGCTCTCTCTTGTGTTATGAACCTGAATCTATTCCTTGTCATTTTCTTAAATCTACCCACATATTTGTAAATAATCCCTTTAGTAAGCTGTCCTCAAATTATCTAATTTGAATGTGTCATAAGTTTCTTGTCATGGCCTCCACTGGTGCACCTTCTTAGAGAGAGAACATGCTACCTGGAAATAGCCCAGACACTGCCATCGTTAAGCTATGTGATCTGGTCAAATTACTTAATATTGTTTAGCATGTTTCTTCATCTGTAACTATGTCTAATAACATCTACGTGTGAAGATGTTGTGAGGAGAAAAGTGCACATAAAGCACATGGGAAGTGGTAGGCATCAAAGAAGCAGTATCAGGGATTATGTTTATCTTTTCCTTTTTGGTTAATCCCACCCAAGGATATTTTTTTCCATTGATTTTCAGACAGAGTGGAAGGGAGGGAAGGAAGAGAGAGAGGAAGAGAGAGAGAAACATGGATGTGAGGGGGACACATTGATTGGTCGCCTCCTGCACTTGCATGGACCAGGCCAGGGAAGAACCTGCAGCCCAGGTGAAATCCCTTGCCTGGTAATCAAACCGTGGCCCCTTTGGTTCACGCACCAACACTCTACCACTGAGCCACACTGACCAGGGCTTATTCTTATCTTTTATTGGCCAAGTAATCCAGGTAACTAAGAATAAAAAATAAATGTATGTGTATATATGTAAGGGAAAATAATATTATTAGTGGCTCTATAGAATTTTATTGATTTTTAATCCTACTCAAAACACAAGTGTATGAAATTTTCAAACATTTAATGGCAGAAATACACAAATTGAATCCACATTGTAAATTGTAATCTTTAATGTAATCTTAAAGTAAAGAATGAAACTCAAAACCTGCTGTGAAAACTATATCTAGAAAAATAACAACAGCAAAAAATATATGGTGTTAAAATTAATAGAATATTTTCTAATTGATGCATCTCACTATATATGGCAAAATTATCAAATTGTTGCTATTTTTTATATTTCCCTGTATAATAATTTCAAATAATGGGTCAAAACAGTATATTGTAGCTGAGATTTCACAATGAAGTATGGATTTTTACCTTCATACAGTATTATCTTTTAATCATTTCCATGCATGGACTACTTCTAAAGCATTTACTATGTACTCAAAATAACAACACTATGATATTGGCATTAGGTTTAGTCAATAAATGTAATGTAAACTTAAATATTAGTATTGACAAGGGTTCTATTAATATGTGTTATAATTCCATGGGATGCATGAAGAGAACTTTGATTTTTCCACTTCTAAATTTCAATATCGCTGTAGGTGTTGAAGATTTCTTTTAACTTTATAGCTAATTTGGCTCCCAACATCCTTTCAATGTGAAAAAGGGACATCAATTGGTTGCCTCCTGCACTAGCCCCAACCGGAACTGGGGATCAAACCTGCAAACAAGGCATGCATCCTTGGCCCAAATCCAACCAGGACCCTTCAGTCCGCAGTCCAACACTCTAACCACTGAGCAAAACTGGCTAGGGTGTAAGTGTGTTTTTTAAATAGACTTTACACTAGAATAAAAATATTTAAAATACTAGGAATAAATCCAATGAAGAGTGTAAGACCTTTACACAGACTGTAAAATATTTTTTAAAAGAATTAAAGATCTTAATAAATGACATGGTATACCATGTCAATATTAGGGAAGGCTCGATATTATGAAGCTATCAATGTTTCCTAAATTGATTTAGAGATTCAATTACATGCCAGTAGCTTTTATTATGAATATTAAGAAAACTTACTTTTAAAATAAAAAAGCCACACAATTTCAAAAAAAGAGTGTGATATAAACTCTTATATCACCATAAAGAAAATGAATAAATTCCAGTCAAGGGCATTTGCCTTGTTTGCAGACTCGATCTGGACAGGAGGCCCTGGACAGGAGGCAACCAATCGATGTGTCTCTCTCACATGGATGTTTTTCTCTCTCTCTCTCTCTCTCTCTCTCCCTTCCACTCTCCCTGAAAAGCAATGGAAAAAATCTCCTCTAGCGAGAATATTTTTAAAAAGAAAGAAAATTAGTAAATCAATAGTAATTATGACAGTGTAGCACAAATAGTGTAGAAAATAAAGAGAACAATTGGAGTGGAACAGAGAGTCCAAAAACAGATGGATGGATGGATGAATGGATGAATGGATGGATGAATGGATGGACAGATGGATGGACGGATGGACAGACAGATAATACTTAAAGCAGCTGTGAAAGGACAGTTTTATTCTGTAAATGGTGTTGGGTCAATTGATCAAATACATGGAGAAGAAATAAAACTTGACCTCTTCTTTACACTATTTTGAATATCATTCCAAGGGAGTTGTTGACCAAAAAGTGAAAGTTGAATAATCAAGGTTCTAGAATCAGAAATATCTCCTTGACTATAGAAGAAATACCTTTTTAACTATGAGATAGACCCCCAAAAGCACTAACCATAAGGACAGTGAATGATAAATTGGGCTACATTAAGTATATGAAGTTAGGAAATGAATGAGAAAATACAGTTGTAATATATAAAAATAATATATAACCAAAAGATATAAATTAATAAGCCATAGAGAAATTACCAGTAGAAAAATAGACCATTCAAAAATAGGTTGAACAATTGCTCAAAAAGAATGTAAGTAGATGCTCATTCTCATTGGTAATTAGATAAATGCTAATAAAAAAAATCAAGTACTACTTGAGCAGAATGTCTAAAATAAAAATGATAGACAAAGATTTGGTTTGGCTAGAATATGTTGAGAAAGCCTAAAGTGATGTGCTAAAGCTATACATTTTGCTCTCTAAAATAAGATATTTTCCTTGACTCAACTTTTACAAAGAACAATGCAATAAAATGTTTGGTACTTTAGTTTATGGCATTTTTTAAACATACATTTATTCATAAAATCACAAAATTTGTGTAAGGAAGGAAGGGGATATTGGTCTTACCTTTTCATAGTTAAGCAAGAAGAGGTCTCAAAGAAAGGCCCCAGAAATAAAACTGACATACTTTTAGTCCAAGTTTTTGCTCTTTCTCCAATCATACCACTTACCCTATTCCAAGGCCTAATTTTTCAAAGTTTGCATTATCATTTTTAAAATTTTATTTTGTATTTTAGTCGCCATAGGAGTAAGATTTATATTGATTGTCAGGCACAGAAAAAACCAGCCTACACATAGCTAAAGTAATTCTTTTTAAGGTTTACAGTATATGATGCTATGTTAAATACTGGATATCTATGAGTCCATATTGTGGCTCCCATGTTAGTCTAAAATTGTCTTCCCATTTTCCCAAATCCTTACAACAACAGCATAACAAGGCACTTACCTGCCTGAAGTAGAGTTATGACTCTATTACATCAGCTATATTAATAAAATATGCTTAGATTTGTTTGTATGCATGGTAGGCTTTGTTGTTGCTCCTGGGGAAGGTGGCAGTGGTTGTGGTCTATGGTCAAGTGGACATGTTGGGTCAGAGCATTGGAAAAAGGAGGACAAGAGGGTCTTGAATGGTGCCTACTGAAGTCTAGGCCATAGGATAGGGTGTAAATCTTTATGGTTTGAGGAATAAACACTTAAGAAATTCTTAATATGAGATATTTTAGAAGATCTCAGAAAAAGCAGAACTTGGGACTGTGAGGTACAGTAAGGAATCATGGAAAGGTGTATTTTCTTGACCCAGATTCCAGCACTGTTGTGACAACTCTAATGTTGGCAGCTTTAGAACATGAGGCAAGAGCACCTTTGGATACATGTTTGCTGAGACTATATAATCTGTAAAAAATGGCTGAAAAAATATAGGAAGGGCAGGAAAGGCAAACACTGAAGATTCTATGTCATCAATAGTGTACTGATTAATACTTAACAACTGGCATTCAGGAGAAAACAAAAAACTAGTTTGTAGCACTTGCCAATTCCCATGGTGTAAATACTCCCACCATGGGCAATTTCCAATTACCTACATGAAATCATTTACAATAGAGCATGGAAGAGATACCCACAGAGTACAAGCTGGCTCAAGTACAGAGGTGCATGTAGTAATTCCAAATGAAGCAGTGGTAAATAGGGAGCTTTAGGGTGTCTTTTTTGGTTACTTTCAGACATACATTGTAAATATTTGTATAAAATAAACTAGTTTGAGCACTTGGGCCTTTAGACCATTATAATTAGACCTAAAACATTGTAATTGGACTCTAGGCAACATCTCAGTTACACTTAATATTGCTAAGCATAAAATGTAGTCTAAAATGTTCTGATCCTATCCTTTGGAACTTCAAGTTCTGCCAGCTCTATTTTCTAAATACATTTTGGATCCTTCCTCCTGTCTGCTCATTAGTTCAACTTTATGTCTCAAGTACTACCTTGTCACTGGAAATATAATGATGAAAAAGACAGACAAGGATCCTGCCCTTCTCATTTCTTGCTTCAACTATGACAAAACTTCTGATTTGTTTCACTGTGTCTAGTGTCTTCATTCCATTTTAACACCAAACTGATTTGTTTTCCAGCTACAAAAATGATGACCTCATTCTCCCAACTGTATTCGACAAAAGCTCCTCAAAATTAACCCCTGGTAGAGTCATGTGTAATACCTTGTCACTTTTTAAATGATCATAAATCCAGTTCCCTTGCCTTTGCACATAATGTACTTTCTGCCTGAAATGTCTCTCCCCTCTGACCCTGAAAAAAAATCCCTCCTTATAGTTAAAAAAGCAGAAAAAAGATAACCTCCTCTGGAAAGCTTTCTCTAATTTTTCCCAGAAAAAGTAAGGTCCTCCACTTCCTACCCTTGAATTCTCAGAGTGCCCTCTCTAAGCAGTTGTTCATGTTATAAAAGACAATCACATATGGCTGCACAAAGTGTACACTGCACAGCCTCAGGGTCTCCATTCACAGAAGAATCTGTGTTATGATTAAAGAAATGATAATCATAACCGATATAAATGGTGAATTTCTGCAATATGGCAACCTTGATATTGTATTTTCTCACAAAATGTGAAATGAACATGGAAAGAAATTATGTCTTGTCCATTTGTGAAACGTGCCTATATTAAATTACCTGGAACCAAGTTTTACTGAAATGACTTACTAAGTACAAGGAAGTTTTTGTTGTTGTTGTTGTTTTTAATATATCTTTATTGATTTCAGAGAAAGGAAAGGAGAGGGAGAGGGAGAGAGAGAGAAACATCAATGATGAGAGAGTCATTGATCAAGCCCGCAACCTGGGCATGTGCCCTGACCGGGAATCGAACCCCGATAGCCTGGATCTCAGGTCTATGCTCAACCGCTGAGCAACGCCCGGCCGGGCACAAGGAAGATTCACTCATATGAATATGCACTCCTAACAATGTCACCACCCAAGGCTGTAAGGACTGATGTGCAACTAATCTATAATCCACCCCTATACAAGCTCTTAATTTGAAATATTGTTTCTTGTTGAAAATTACCATTTTCTAAGTTGGCTGCAGTTTACTGGTGCTTCATGAACTCTCTGGTATCTCCAGATTCATATAATTGGCATGTTGTTAAACTGTTCCTTGTACCTAGAAGATTTTCATACAGCAACAGACAATAGTCTCTGATGACGCTGTGATTTGCAATTAATTAGTACAGCAAAAGGTTTTGCTTTTGGCTCTGTCCCTTCAGTAAATTGTGATATGACACATATTTGCATTTACTCAGCACAGCTGGTTTTCGTGAAAAGAGCATTTGCCCTCAGAATAATTTACAGCAAATGCAGAACTGTTTCATTCCTAAAAGAAGAACACCATGGTAGAAAGCAGGTGGCTTAAATGTTTTATGAACAAATACTATTTTCCATGCATGTTATCTTATGAAAAATTTTAAGAAGCTTTCCCTTGTTCACCAGTTGAAAACCTCATAATAATAGACAAATAACATACAAAATTCTGCAACACTATAGTATGTTGTTTTTGAGATGCAAATTTTTATAGAGTACATTAAGGCCATTCTTTACTACTTTATCAATAAATTATTTCTAATCAAGGTTACTAATCTGTTCTGTTGGGGAAAGATATCTTATAGTAGTTTAGTGAATATTAATTTTCAAATGAGCTTAAATCTGATTTGAATACATGTATGACACATACATTAATTTTTTAAATCAATAGACTTTCTTGAGTGCTAAGTCATAATTTTCAGCACTTTAAATAAAATTAACTATTTTTCTCAAATATCATTTATATTATGGTTTTATTTTCATTACTACATGAACCTGAGACTTTTACCATTATAATTTTACTGTACCATATAATTTCAAGAAACATTCAGACACAAGAAAAAAGATGTGTAGGTGTGAAGATATATTTCTACTGAAAATGAACTAAAAATACCATTGGAAATCTATAATTTTCCAAAGGCCTTGTATAGTAATTGCAGAAAGACCTGACATCTCATTCTAATAACATGTGTCACCATCATACTAAGCTAGTTTTTTCCCATATATATCAACACTATGTTTCATGGGCTTGGACAGTCTTAATATTAGTATTAATTACATTTCAATGAAATGTGGACAGGTTTAACGTTTAGAGTATTATTAACTGTTCTATATACATTTGTTAATGCAGAAGAAGCAAATAAAATCCACCTCAATACCATAGAGTCCTGAATAATTTCCTATATTCACACTGCAGTAAATTACAAAGAATGAACAGCACTAACACTATGTGAAACAAAATTTAACCAGACTTTGAGTCGTAGCCAAAATTTCGTTCATTATTTTAATTGATTCATGGTTTTGAATCTTGTGTATTAATTATTTATAGGACAATATAAAAATATTGTTATGCCAAAAATAGCTTGATAGGACTCTCAACTAGTATAAAGATATTGCCCAGGATTGCCTGTCTTGCCAAATAGGAATGGATTCATTCAACAAGCTCTCACGGCAGTTCTGCAGGTACAGCCACTCAGCAATGCCCGGTTATGTCGCTGAGGACACATGAGAACGCGCTGAAGTAACTGCTGGGATAGAATGCCTAAGGGAAACGGGGTCTTAGAGAGGCTCTTCCATGGCTGCGTCACCAAAGGCAGGTGGGAAAAGAGGTCAACAGCATCCGGGTGCATGACTTACAGCCCATGACATCTATCTGCTTTCGTCCCTTATCTAGAGTCTGTCCGAGATTGCCAGGCCCAATTCCTTTGTCATTCTTTTTGTCTACTTGGTTTTAAAACTCCCACTTTATTTCATTACGTTAGTCGCAAAAAAACAATTAAACTTCTACATATCTATATAATGCTAGGGTTGTATATGTCTTTATCGTTCTTGCCGGCCAACAGAAGGTCTTATTCCCCTGTCTTATGAAAAAGAAGACAATCCATTTCCAACTGTCTTTCGAGGGCAGAGCTAGTCATTTTCCAGGTCAGAGGAGGGTCAGTAAATAACTCTTTGGTAACATGGTAGCAACTCCTTGAGAAAATGATTTCCATTACCAGTCAACTCAGTTAAAGGAATGTTCACTTGATTTTCGAAGAGTTTTTACTTGTGTTTAGAAGAACCCAGACATGAGCTCTATTCGAGCAGAGGGACTTGCCCCACGTCAGAGGCCGGAGATGGCGAGGCTCTGGCTGGTGCTTGACCTAACTGTCGCTCATCAGATGGCAGGACTTACCATGAGCTGAACGACGAGAGCTGCGCTCTCTTACAGCTTCGCAGGCCAGGCCTCATTTTAAATGAACAGCCTGATGTGTTTTGAAAATACTGATATGACACTGTATTTTTAAATGTTCCCACAATATGGTGAGAGATTTTCTTTTACCTTAAATAGGGTTTCCTGCTAAAAGAAATATTTTAAAGGAAAAATACATTCAATCGGTTTGAAAAAAATTACATATTTATACTTAGCCTATACATGGAAAACTATGTGTGGAAACCAAGTGTCACTCAAGGTAGACCAGGCTTTTAGGCACAATGAGGGAGCTGTTTTAAAACCATTTGTCGCCAAGTTTATAGAAAGAAATATCTACCTAATGGGATATTAATTTTCACCAGTGTATATTATTTGTATGTTATATATATTAGTGTACATGTGTATTTTATTATTGTTATTATTATTCTATATTATTTGCTATACCTATGATGCTAAAAAAATGATAACATAATAAAACACTAGTAAAGCTAAAGTTCTAGAGACAAGGGTGAAACAAAGTAGAGAGGGTGCAAAGTAAGAGTGTTACATTGATGACCCGTTTTCACTCCCTGTGAAGGTGCATGTCCTAAAAATAAATCTAATGTTCAGACAGAAGCTACATCTTAGAGAGTCTTACATATAACTCATACTAGAGATTTCTGCCTGATCCCCTAGTAACCGTGAAATTTTGAAGATGATTAAGTGGAAGAACTGATAAGGAAAAGCAGAATAGCATATGGACTGTTTTCTAAATTAGATGGTGCTGGTTTCCAATCCTAGCTCTACAGTCCAGCTTCTCTGTCACTCTGGTGACATGAAGGAACAGTTGTGTTGGGTCCGTTTTCTCATGTTCTATGGAGGTATTTGTAGGACTCACTTCATGTGGATATTAAGAGGTTTGCATGAGGTAAAATATTTAAAAACACTTTAACAAAGACATGTAATTAGCAAATGATAGTTTTTTATTTATTATGATCATTTTGATCAGGTTTATTAGAATATAATTTTTAAAATTAAGCCAACATTTGTGAGGAAATAATCTAAACATAAAATATGGACTGTTGCCAGAAAGTGAGAGTTACCTAGGAGAATTCCCATATTTCTGACTTGGATGATATGGCAGAAATACAGATTTAAAGGGAATGGCCAAGGGATAAAGACAGTGTATTCAAATTAAGACCTATTATAATAGAAGCCTGTAAGGAAGATAGAATATGAAGGTGAGGTTTACAGTAGACAATTGTATGTGTCATTTAGGAGTTTTGCAGAAAGATCTTTGATAGAAATACAAGTCTAGTTTTCTTGAGCAGAAGGTGTTAAAGCCATAAAAGTGAGTGAGGTAACCCAGGTACCTTATATTCACAGATATACGGTGTATTTTTACCCTGAGGAGAGTAGTGAGTTTGAGACTGATAATGGCTACTGGAAGCTGGTGTTCACATAGTGAAAATAGAAAAGACTGGAATTCTGTATATTTGATTTTCAGCCTAACTGCATGATAGTCCCTGTGCAAGTAAGTAACTTAACCCTTCTAGGCTTCAGGAAAGAGTCACATCTATTGAATACTTACTAGTACTCAGGCATTTTTCCAGGCAAACTGCAGGTACTAACTCCTTACGACTCTCAAAATTCTAAGAGATAGAAACTATAATTATAAGAGTTATACAAATGAGGATCCTGAGATTCAAAATTATGATGTAATTTCCCCCAAGGTCTAACCTCTAGCGTGTGGCACAGCAGGGGATGGAATGAGGACGTTTGATCCACACCAGCCCATGCCTAACTTCTGTGTGCCCCTCTTTAATTTAAGGTGAACCCCGTAGCAAGGCTGATTCCACTTTTGATGTTTGACTCCTAACAGCTTTTAAGGCCCACTCCTCCTCCCTCTTCCCTTCCTGCTCCACATCTGTGCCAACTTATGGGAAAACCTGGATGTTTTCTCCATGGGTGGCAGCAGGAGACTGTAAATACTCAAGTCCTTGGCCCTGCATGGAAACTCACAACCCAGCCCCATCTGCAGCCACAGACAAAACCCCAAGCTAGTTTCCTTTCCCTCTTCTCTCAGCCATTTGGATCTAACTGGGAGACCCTGCTCTGATCTCCCTAAACATCTCAATTATATAAGCAAGAAGTATATTCATTTGCATTTGGTGTGTATGTGGCATCAGCAGTCTTTATATCAGAACTGAATTTGGCCTGGGGGGGTCTAGGTTGTATTTGCAGGGTGATCATAGCCAACTTCATTGTATTCCAACAGGGCATCATTCTAGAATTTTAAATCTGTTGTGGTAATTGTGTAAACATTAAACAACTTTTTGTAGTATGTTGATGACTTACGTAGCTTTGATTTATATTAACTGAAAATTGCATAGTTTTTAAATTATTTTCCTTGCTTGCATTAAAGTTTATGTCATTCTACTATCTCGTTTCTTCAGCCACTGGCCCATAACATGGATGAATTGATTTAGTCAGTCAGGTTTTCAACTTTGTCTAGAACCACAGGAATCAACCACATAACAATTTTGAAAAATTATTCTTAGACAAATATTTCTTAAGTCCTACTATGTGCAAAGTACTATGATTTCTTTCACAGTGATGACATCCAATTATTTAACCCACCAAAAATATAATTATATTCAATTCTCTGAATTCAGATAAAGAAAGAAAAAACCCTTGATTTTAACATTACTATATTTTCTTGCCCGATTTCTTCTTGTTTCCTATTACTTTTCTCATAGGGAAATTTAAAAATATAAACAAGTTATGTAAGTAGGAGTGACAGGGTGAACAGGTTGTGAATTAACACTTAATATATATTTAATTATCTTAAACTAGGTGTGGCATCTGGCTCTGTAATATTTGCAGATGGATATCTTGATTAGCCCCTGATAAGTCTTTTGCCTATAATATCCTCTATTGGGACACTAACATCTGCTTAACTTACTTTCAAATGTTGGTAGGGTGAGCTCACTGATACAGTTGTGAAGTAATGTCTACACCCAGATGCTTAAGTTCATTCTTTCAAAAATGTTTCTTATTCCTATTATATACACTGAGTTTAATAATGCACTATAAAAAAAATTAATAAAAATATAAAATATGGTAAACATGGATATAGAATTTATTTTTATAAGGTACAAACATTAATAAATGACACTAAAAGCATCCAAAACAAAAGGAAAAAAAATGGATAATTTGAGCTTCATAAAAATTAAAATCATTTGTGCTTTAAAATAGACCATCAAAAAGGTAAGAAGGTGATCTGCATAATGTAAGGAAATAATTACAAATTAAATATATACAGGATGTCCCCCAAAATGTACACACACACTTTGAGTAATTATGAAGGTAGTATTTATTTAAATACATTTCATTTTCATTTAACAGCTATCAGTTGTTAAAGTGTGTATACATTTTTGGGGGGGACACCCGGTATATATGATTAGGGACTTGGACTCATATCTGGATTATATGAAGTTAGAACTCAATATTAAAAAGGCAAATTACCCAATTATAAAATGCAAAAGTCAGATAATAACAAGTGTTGAGGAGGATGCAGAGGATTCTGAGCTCTCACACTACCTGCCGGTGGGCAGTTCCCCAAATGATTAAACAGAAGTACCAGGTGATCCAGCAACTGCACTGCTAGAAATATAACTGAGAGATCTGAAAATAGGCAGTTGATTCTAACAAAACCTGTGCGTGAAGGTTTACAGGAGGCGCCATTCACAATCACCAAAGGTGCAAACAGCCCAACGGCCATCAAGGAACAAATGAATAAATGAAATGAGGCACACCCACGCAACGAAGTGCTGTTAGATCATAAAGAAATGAAGTCCTGATACACACTACAATGTAGATAAACCTTGAAAATATTATACTAAGTAAAAGAAGTCAATCACAAAAGACCATATATTATATGATCCTGTTCCTCTGAAATGTCGAGTTAGGAACTCAATAGAGACACAAAGGAAATTTGTGATTTCTTACAATTTGGAAGAAAGGGGTGAAGGGAGAAGGGATAGCTAAAGTGTAGAGGGTTTCCTTTTTTTAAAAAAAATATATATATATTTTCTTATTGTTGACAGTATTATAGATGTCCCCCATTGAGGGTTTTCCTCTTGTGTTGACTTCTTAATAAAAGGTAAATGAGGTTAATAAAATTGTGATATTTGTGATAAATGAGCATAAAGATAAACTAGTCACTAGTAGTTATTTATCACATATTTAATTAGAAGATCCGTTTGTTTAAAATTCAACAGACCATAAAACCACAAGTTATATGTCAAAAGAGATTGATAACCTTCATGACAAATAAATTCATGCTGGTTTACTGTGCTTAATTAATGTTACATTATAAGGAATGGATTGAAAATCTATCTAAAATAAATCTATTGTGAAATATCAACGCTTAAAGTATGCAATATACTTGAGGACGGTGACTATTTATTTTGCTTTATCTTAAATACTCAGTGTGTAATTAGTGTATGGTAAAATGTAATCAGCATTTTTGCTGAAGAAAATCTAAACCAGAAATTCTAGTTAGTTATGGGATAATAATGTCATATTGAGATCTAAAGATCTTAATAGTCAGGAACATATGAGGGAAGCAGAAAATATTTAAGGGGTTTGAAATTTTCACTCATTTGTAACAAGAACTTGAGATGTGTAAGCTTATAAATGTGTACAAATGCTTCCTGTGTTTTCCTTATAGCTGGTGTTGGTAAACTACAGCCTGCTACCTATTTTTGGATAGCGTAGAACTAATGAATTTCACTCTTACGTGGTTGAAAATTCAAAGACAAATAATAATTTGTGACACATGAAATTTAAATTTTTATCAGGACACAGGCATGCTCATTTGTTTACATATTGTCTGTGGCTAGCTTCATACTTCTATGGCAAAAAATCTAGTAATTTGTCAGAGACCATATAGACCAAAATACCTCTTTACAGAAAACGTTTTCTGACCCCTACCTTAGAGAAATATAAATTACAAGCCACAATTTTAAAGAACTTCAGTAAAGAGTTACATTGCTTTGAGGTCTATTGCATGCTGACCCTGATGTTATTCAAGACAGCACTTTAGGACAATTAAAAATCTCATCTAAAAGTATGTACTTTGGGGAAGAAGTATAGTTCTGAAGTATAAAAATGACAGGGCTTTAGTATTAGGAATTTGGGGACTGTGTTGTTTGGCTTTATGGAAGAAGGTTAAGTGAGTGATAACATGAGTTGCTGACTAATCAGACTGCAAAACTTGAGTAATGGTCACAGAGCCTCTGGTCCACTTTCCATCACAAGCCTTCTTCAAGAGTCCAGATTAAAAAGCAGGACTATAATTAAACAAGACAAAGTTCTTTCATTTGGGGGCAAAGATAGAGTACCAGAACAGTACTAGACACATCTGTTATCTAACTCTATTTCAAACTACCTTGCAAAAAAATATTTTGCTATATTTTCCCAGAGTTAAATCAGAGGTTGGAAGTGACTGCACAGAGGAAATGATAGGGAAGCTATTTACTTAAGGACCCTTTAATGATGTGCCTATTTAGGTGATAGGTGATTCTCTTATTCCTCGTACTTGAAATTTCTGGCTTAAGTTGAGTTTTAAAATAAGAAATTCCAGGTCCTATAACATGGAATTATTGTTAAATTCTAGGGGATTATAAGGAACTAGAAAGAGGCAGAAGCCTGTTATAATTGAAATATATTTCTGTTTTTCAAAGTAGGCTCCAAATCCGTAAAAGTCAAGTTCAAGGAAGTCCATTTTCACCACCATTGATTTTCACTGAAGGCAGACTGGTTTCACCTCATTGATTTTGATGTTGATTGAGTCATGGTCATCCGGATGGTCAGTATCTGGGAGCCTGTTCATTTTTGATGGGTTAATTTGCCTAGGATCACTGATCAGTTACCTTGATCAAGAGCAACTTCTACCCAACATTTTCTCAGGCAATACATTAAGCAGCTTAAAGAGCTATTTCATTGAATGAAATTTTGTTTCCTAAAGAACTGACCTAATTCCAAATAATTAATAGTTTATTTACCTTTAATCATAGAATGTTAATTACATATTATCTTTTAACCAGATGGCATTGCTAGGTAGTATAAAATATGCACATATGGTTTTCATACAGTAATTCATTTTTAAAAAGGAACTTAAGAGAGAAAATAACTTCTATAGAACTATATGTTACAAAAGTCACAAAACGGCAATTAACCATTCGTGCGTGAAAATGGAAAGCAGGTTCTACAACCAGATAAAACTAACAATACCCAAATCAAAGTCCAAATCTGAAACTCATGACTCAGCCATCATCTAATTATCATCATTCACAAACCAGCTTCCCTACCTACTTACTGCATATGTAACCCATCAGATAGAACCCTGCTGTCTAAACAGAACCCTCTGTCTGTGAATATGAATAACCCACAGGAGAGCATCAGGCTTATATCTGAGGTAATAATTATCTTTTTTTGTGACATATTTATGAGTTTTCCTTTCATTAATTTTTATCTTGGAATTTTTTCATTGTTCTGGTAGTCTAGTTTTAGAACAAACACATGATTTTAACAACTCTTAGCTGAATTATTTGACATGTTATGCTTAAAATATCTGACAATCCTATATATAAGATTTTTGAGACTTTGTTATAAACTGTCCCATCTTTCTTCTCTTTGTTTCTGATTTTTTCAAAAAATTCTTTTATAAATCTGAAAGTGATTTGGAATGAATTCTAAATCAAGAATTCACTTTTTTCTATATCAACAATTAGATTTTGTCCCATAAAGTACAAAAATGGTTCAGATTCCTTACAGAAATATTTCTGAAATCTCTTTCAGCTCATTCCATTTTGCATTGAAACCTTCTATACGGCTTCTGCTGCTATAAGCAAGTGACTCAGTTTACCATCAACTTTGTATGTCAAGTAAAATCTAAATATGAAACTAATTTTGATGGCAGGAAAAAAAGATTCACTGGCCACTGTACTCTTGAGAACCTAAATAGTCTCTTAGCTGTCATTAGATGTCCAGAGAGACATCTCTACTCAGAACTTACATTGTTTCATATTATACTTATGCCAGATATATATAAGCAAGAGTTTCTGTTATATTACTTCCTTTACTAAAAACATTTATGTGAATATCACATGTATATGTGTGTGTGTGTGTGTGTGTGTATAGAGAGAGAATAGTGATAAGTCCTAGACAAGATACCATCTTTAATTTGCGGGAGCTTACAAACCATCTATATACAAAGATATACAAATAGAAAAAGTTGATGCATGAAAATTATCACATAAAGTTATTATCATAATAAGAATTTCAGATTTTACTCTGAATGGAGAAAAACACTGAAACATTTTAATCAGCTATGTGCTATGACTTGACTTGCTTTAAAAAAAAAAAAAAGGTTGCCACAGGAGAGGGGTTTGGGAGGCTGGGTGAAAAGGTGAAGGGACTGAGAAGTACAGATTGGTAGTTACAAAAGGTCATGGAGATGTAAAGCGCAGCACAGGAAATATAGTCACTAAATTGTAGTATCTATGTATGTTTCCAGGTAGGAACTGGAAATACCAGGGGGAACACTTTTTAAAGTATATGGTAAAGTATATGATTGTCTAACCACTATTGCTGTATGCCTGAAACTAATACAAAATAATATTAAATATAAACTATAATTGAAAATAATATAAAGTTAATAAAGACAATGAAATATGATACTGTTACCTGAAAAAGAAACAACACTGTCACTTCAGTTAAAGCAACTACATCATTCCAAATGCTTTGTTAAAAAAAAAAACACACAAAAAAAAACAGTCATCTTAATCTCTAGTCTTTCTCTCAAACCCTACATCCTATATTTCAGGAAATTTTGTTGGTTGCTCTTAAAGAAGCAAACCATTTCTCATGATCTTCTTTGCTACGACTCAGATTCCAACTACAAACATTTCTTAATTTGAATTATTTCAGTAGTAAACCATTGGTCTCCTTGTTCTTGAAGTTTTGTATGTGCCCACAAAAGATCCCTAATAGCCAAAGCAATCTTGAGAAAAAACAGCGAAGCTGGAGATATCACACCACTTGACTTTAAATTATACTATAGAACTACAATAATCAAAACAGAATGGCATTGGCAGAAAAAAGACACACGGAACAATGGAACAGAAATGAGAGCCCAGAAATAAAACCACATGTATATGGGCAAATAATTTTGACAAAGGAGCAAAAAACACCCAATGGGGAAAAGAAAGTCTCTTCAACAAATGGTGCTGGAAAAATTAGAAAGCGACACGCAAAAGAATGAAAATAGATTGCATTTTGTCCCCATGTACAAAAGTTAATTCAAAATGGATCAAAGACCTACATATAAGATCTGAAACAATAGATTACATAGAAGAAAACATAGGTACTCAACTTATGGACTTTGGTCATAGAGAACATTTTATGAATTTGACCCCACAGGCAAAGAAAGTAAAGGCAAAAATAAACAAATGGGACTATATCAAACTAAAAAGCTTCTGTACACTAAACGAAACTACTAACAAAACAAAAAGGCAGCCAACTGAATGGGGGATGATATTTGCAAACAGCAGCTCCGACAAGGGGTTAATATTCAAAATATATAAAGAACTCCTAGAACGTAACACTAAACAAACAATCCAATTAAAAAATGGGCAGACGACCTGAACAAATACCTCTCCCAAGAAGACATACATATATATGTGAAAGTATATAATATGTTTATAATACAAATAAAAGGTAAATAATACACATATATATGAAAGGTGAATATTATTATTAGAGAGTATTATAATTATTTTTATTATTATTATTATTAGAGAGAGAAAGACCACTTCCAGGGCTTTATAACATTTCTTGTTTCCACTCAAAGCATCTGACAGTGTCCTATTTCAAATTAACAAATAAACCTTTATTTTGCAACAGGACAGATATGCTGGTGATAAAATTATATTTCTTCAAAATGATATACAATCTTAAGAGTTTTGCGATAAGCTCTCTTTTGAACTGCAGTTTCATTTTGTGTATCTTCAAGTGGGAGTTTAGTGTTCCAGATAGAAACATAAAATCCAGCATAAACAGACACCAATAGCCTTTTATTTATTTTACTATAAAACTCATAGAACTGGAGCTTTCACAATTATCCTCACAATCTGTCAGCTTTCAAAGTTTATACTCTCATGATTTTAGGGAAGCAATGCTTGATGTTGAGTGGTTCTGTAAACATTATGTGTGTGTGTGTGTATACATATATATGTAAATATTTACAAAATATATGTAGAATACCTCTATTACAGTTGGAAAGGTGAGAATGCATTTTAAAATTCTCTCATCAAAAACATGAGACATGTATTTTAATAAAAATGATACAAAGATTAGTATGAGTTCTTATCTATTCACATCATCTATGAAGTAGAGCGAACATTCAAATTAGTTAAATAACTATTAACTATCTGGTGGTTAAACAGAGCCTCATTATTTTGAATTGGAAAAATCTAAGCCTCTATGTTTATGGTACAAACTGTCTATTTAATTTGTTGAGGACCTTAAGAATGTCTGATTAAACCCAACTGGAATGCATGTATGGAGGAGCTATAGCCTTGGGTTAAAAATACTTCACATAGATTCCTGTCTCACTGGGCAATGAAATAATCATCATCTTAGTTTTAACTTAAATATTTGTTCATAAATATAGAATTTAAGGTTTTAAATGTGGATTCCATTGGAATGAACTTTATTAAAAATTACGCTTTCTTAAGTAATTTGCATAAAATCTGAAAAACCAGAGAAACCTTGCAAGGCAGTTGAGTATTACTGTCTTGTTTAAGATCTGAAGACACAGAGTTTAAGTAATATGCCCAAGATTAGTGAATTTGTAAATGGGCAGCAGGAATTTGAAAAAATATATATATATATATATCTCAAAGTGCAGGGATCCTTTATTTTAAAACCAAAAATTATTACATTGTATCAGTTTGGATTTTGCATAGAGTCAGGTGGCAGAGAGAAAAGCTTCAGGAAGGGTAATGCGTATCAAATATGAAACCATTAAAGCAGGAAAAAAAACAGCACTTGGTTCTTACCATCCATTTGTTATCTCATCCTAAAGGACACAGCACAGTTGCAGGTGTGCAAGGTATTTACTGAAAAAATCCAGAGTGACACTAATATACATAGTGTACACTCTGCACATCCATATGTAGGAATCCTAGCAACCCACCAGGAATTATTCTTATTCACATTACTTTATGTTCAATATTTTTCAGCAGTACCTTCCTTTCAGCAGTTCAGGTATTTCCATAGTCAAAGTGCACACTCACACGATGCCTTAGGAAGACATGTGAAATGTTTTCCCGCAGTTTGGGGAACACGCTGCGTCACTGCTGTGGACCTGCAGCCTCACTTTTGCTTAGTCACTGGCTCACACGTGACTATTTCCAATATCTGGCTTAACTGAAAATATGTTGAATTGATGTATCATTTGGTGGGGAAGGGTCTGCAATCGGTAAGTTTGATTTGTACCTGGAAAGTAAATTCTCTTTTTTCCAGAGGTTTTTACAAAAGTTCAGTTAAATAACAATTATATTTAATGTAATCTAGAGTATTTGCATTTTTTTGATTTGCATTTTGTAAAAATGAATAAATGAAACCTCATTTAAAATAGCATCAGGATGCCCTGCCGAGTGTGGCTCAGCGGTTGAGCATCCAACCTAGGATCCAGGAGATCAAGGTTCAATTCCCGGTCAGGGCACAGGCCCGGGTTGCCAGCTCAATCCCCAGTCGGGGCGTGCAGGAGGCGGCCGATCAATGACTCTCATCATTGATGTTCCTATCTCTCCCTCTCCTTCTCCCTTCCTCTCTCTAAAATCAATAAAGATATATTTTTTTAAAAAAATTAAAAAACAGCATCAGGAAGCCATGAACAGAGAGCTCTGGGCCACTACCCGCTTGTCACACAACTTGCACCACCAGCAAGGAGGAAGAGCTCTTCCCCCCTACCCCAGCAACAGCAACAGCAGCTGCCCCCTTGCCCCCCACCGATGGACCCCCACTCAAAACAGCTCTGCCAGTTTCCTCCTGGACCTCCCTCGGTCTCCTCCGACTGGCCCTAGTTTGTACGTCCTGAATTGCAATCCCTCCTCTGCTCTTCCCAAATAAACTCACTCCCTGCTGCCTAACCTTTGTTGCTTACTGTTCATGTTCACAGTTTCCAATTAACCTCAAAACGCCTGGAAGAGGCCACGCGTATGGCGCCTAAGCCACTTCATTGAAGGAGAAGCATTTCCCACTCCAGAAGCCAGGAGGGAGGACCTCCCTTCGGCTCTCTCTTCTCTCTCGTTTCCCACCGGGGACTATCGCATCAGCAACAGAAACACGAGGAAGGCCCTTTGACATGGCCGCTAAGTCTACCTTTATAGCTCACGTCCATACCTTTTTTTGTCCTGGTCATTAATTCGATCTGGATGACTTGGCTGCTTTTGAAGGGAAACCATCTTCAATCTCTGGAGGAAATAAAAGTATAAATGTCACGTACGCCTAGAGCAGGCCATTATTTTTCCACTAGCAGCAGCTATCTTCTGAATCTCTCTTTCTTTTAAAAACAATTTAATTTAGAAGTCTCCTAGAGATTCTCAGTCCTCCATCACAGACTAGGAAACACAGAAATGACTGTGGAGGGTCACGTGACTCCTTTTTACATGTTCATTTCATACCAGAAAGAGGGGAATTTTTTTCTGCACCATAGCCGTGTGCTACAATTGTGTGGTTGCTTTATCCTGAGTGCAATCAGATGCTGTACTCTAAGATACACGCCTGCATTTATTAAACATGAAAACTCATGCTATCCAAAGTGATTTCTCATTTTGCACAAGTAAGCAAGAATTATAATCAAAAATTGAATGTACTGAAAGAAGAAAAAATGGTCAGGATGTTCAGATGAGCCTGATCATAACATATTTTATGTGTCTCTTACTTGTATTATTTCAGGCAATTTTTTTCCTCAAGTCACAAAAACTGGCTAACAACACAAAATTATTTATTTTCTTTACCAAAAATAATGACATATTCAGCGATGCATTATTTCTGTTATCATATGTACAAATATTAGTCTTCAGGAAATTATGAGAAAACTTTAAAAGCCTCTAAAATTTGGCTATTTATGATAACAAGCTATTAAAATTTTAATCACCAGATTACCATTTGCTGCTAAATAGTTTTAGTCCCACAACTCCAGTCCTCTTTTGGTAATACAAAGCTTGTTGATCAATACTAAATAAGAGTATAAGTTCACTTGGGGAAATCAGTGGACTATACATTCCTGAAAAGCAATATCTAAATTCTCAAAAACATGTCTGTCTGACTACCAGTAAACATTGTGTTCCATCTTATATCAGAGATAGTTCTTAATTTATTTTACTTGTATCTCCAATTTACTACTGATATATTCATTGCCATCAGTATGGTTGTATCCATCTTCAGAGTTCAGGGGTGCTACTGGGTCTGCCCTGAAAACTCTTAGCAAGGCAATATATTCTAGCAATTACTTGGTTGTGTATGTGTGTCTGCATATGTGTGCGTGTATGTTTGTATATGTCTGTGTGCCTGTCTGAGAAAGAAAGAATGGAAGATGGAGAGAGAGTGCATGCAAAATTAGTGTTGTTTATTTATATGGATTTTTTAAAAGCTGTTGTCGAGATCAATCTTAAAGAATTCTGAAACATTAACATTAGAAAATTCATTTGATTTATTATTGACAATATTTCCACTGGCTTGTTTTATTTCCTTTGCTATTATGAATGTGATTTTTTAAAAAGTTTTTCTATTTCTACTAATGCTTTCTGCAAGCATATTATGGTTCATTTTGCAAAAAGACCCAGGCCTGCTGTGTCACAATAGCACCACATGGTGACCAAGTCCTTCTCATGAACAACCCCAGGCCTTGCAGCCTTTGGAATATAAGCTAAGTTCTAAGTCAATGCTCTCCTGTTGCTTTATTCTGATCTTGCTGGTACTGTCATTCAAAACAACAACAAAGTCCTTGCCTAAAGAATTTAGCACAGATGAACCTAGTTGTAAGTGTCTTTCTAAAAGAGCAATCAGACCCTTGACCCTTTGTTATTTGGAGTTTGGTTTTCCCATCAGTTAGAGTAATTTATGTTATATATGTACTAGTGGATTCTCATGTATACTGAGAATGCATAATTTAAAATATTGACGATATAACTCTATTTTTAGATAGGTAATATGCTCTAAGTTTTTAATACACTCTCACATAGAGAAGAAAAATAGAAATGTAAATTAAACAACACTAGATATAGTATCAAAAGTGAAATACTATCTTGAAGCATTGACCAGACTTAGAATAACCTATGCACCGAAGAAAAGTAGAAATGCTAAAGTAAAATTAGAATTGTGCCTCCAGCCTGGCTGGCATGGCTCAGCAGTTAATCATTGACCTAGGATCCAGGAGATAGAGGTTTAATTCCCCATCAGGGCACATGCCCAAGTTGCAGGCTCGATCCCCAGTAAGGGGCGTGCAGGAGGTAGCCGATCAATGACTTTCTCATCATTGATTGTTTCTATCTCTCCCTTCCTCTCTCTGAAATCAATAAAGACATATTTTTTTAAAAAAGAAAAAGAATTGTGCCTCTGGGTCATTGTGTAAAGCTGATTATAAAATTTGTGAATACTTATTTCAACTGAATGTATAAGTTAAATATTTTAAAATTTTTCTCCTATATAAGTTTTTTTCCTATATGGAAACAAAGAAAATGACAAGTATCTTTTAAATCTAGATTGATAAGATATTCATTTTGTCTGTATGTGAGAAAGTAAATTTGAAGTGGGTGGGAAACCCTGGGTGATGAAGTTAACTTACTTGTGCACCCAGTTTTCAGAATTTTTTATTTCCTATCAAGATATTATGTGTTTCCTTCACTGATGTTTTATATACAAAATTAAATAAGCACCATTAATTCAACCAAAAATAAATGCTAAAAAGTTTATATAAGCTACTTGCTTTCATAAATTGCAAAAAACATAGATATGAAAATGGAAAGACATTTTATATAAAAGGATGTAATGATCACATTAATCAAATTTATTCATTGTAGAAACCATTTGCTGCAAATATTATTTATCAAGCATCAATATAATTAGAAATGGCTAAAAACTTAGACATTTGCTATAAGGTGCAGACGCATGAGTCCTTTAGCAACAAAGATCAAAATAGGGGGAAAAATTGGTCTCTGAGGATAGTGATTATGGTGACTGGCCATTATAAAGACCCAGGATACTTCTGTTTTCTGCTTTATTTTTCCTGCAATAATATAAATAGCAATAACAATTGGAAGTTACAGAGTGCTTTATTGTTTACTAAATGCATCACACTTTATATGACATCTGTCTGCTAAATTTTTCATATGTATCTTCTTTTCTGCACCATTTTAAAAGTGAGAAAACTGAGGGCCACATGACCATTAGGTTGCAGACAGTAAAGTGGTCTAATATCATGCCCATGACATTTGTAGATACTACTTTATATCTTGCATATCTTGCCTTTATACTGATAGACAATACGTGGCTTGAGATAAACACTATCATAATTATTATTCTTTCCTTGCTTCTCCCTCCCTCCTCTCTCTCCTTTATGACGTTTGAACAATTTTTCTTTTCTTCAGAATTCATGTGATAACATGCAATGAAGCTATTTAGTATAATGCATGTAAATAATGTGTTAATAAAACTGCAGTCAAATCTGTATATGACTGGAAATGAATGATTTTTTAGAACATGTCATTTGGTTATTGTCTTACTGTTAATGAGTTCTGTGTATGTTGTGCATAAAAGTCTTTATTAGACATATATTTTGCAAGTATTTTCTCCCAGTCTAAGGTCTGCCTTTTCATTTTCTTAATCCCGTCTCTAGAAATTAAAACCAGTGTTGTACAGGTAAATGGCTCACGACCAGCTCCCTGGGAAAGACTTCCTTTATTTGTAGCCAGCATTGGTCTTCCTGGAATAAATACTGCCACCATAGCCAACTGTAAGCTCCTAAGAGAATAACCGGCTCACAAAACTCTGAAAAATTTAATGGCTCTTGCAAGCCTGTAGAAGTTGGCTCCAGCACACCACAGCTTAAATCTACTCTTTAATAATTCAAAATGAGTCCAGCAAAATTTTAACATTAGAAAGGACTATTATTTCTTTTGATTCATATTTTAAATACATGACATGTACATAATCAAGAATGAATGACATGTTTTATAGCATATTTTGCAAAAAAAGCATATATAACTAATTTGAATGATGTTCCTTTAGATAACTATGTAATCAGAAGTGGTTCAGCCTTTGCTTTTCACCAACCTTTCAGAAACTGTGATCCAGTTTCAAGAACAATAGAGCACACATGTCAATGGTTTTCAGTATATCCACAGTTATGCAACCATGACAAATATCTAAATTTATCTAAGCATAATCCTAATCTAAGAAGCTGCCTCAAAGGTCAAGTAGTGAAAATCTCTGGATTTTTGTTTTGAAGAGCTCCAGTCACAGTTGGCATTCTCCACTTCCTGCTAGGTTACTGTTTTTCACAACTTCTGTTGTGAAGCTGTCAGTTTTCAAGGGCACTAGTTGCTGGAAAAGGGGTTGTGCGAACAGGGCAAGTTAAACACACCACAAATCTCACTGTTCTTTTTAAGACACAGCTGTGTTCCTTGAATAAACACTCCTTGGACATTTGTAAGCCTTTGGTTAATTTCCTTCTTTCCAAAGAAGTTGTGTTTGACATGATTTGCCAGTGATCTTGATGCTTTGAATAGCAGACTTTTGGAAGCCCTTACTCTACCATTCTGAAAGGGCTTTTGCACACTATTGCATTTAGTTACTATTTTACTTTATGAAACCAATGATGTCATATAAATAACTGAAAATTTTGATCCTCTGTAGAAATGAGAGTATAGGAACATAATCTAAAGAAGAAAAAACACAAATGACCTACTAATAATAAATATTAATTTCAGAACCCTAATACTGCTATGATTTTACATATAAACAGTCAATTCTAATATAATTTTTATAATGTTTTTGAGTTAAGAAACTCTTTTAGGCTGGAGAGATCCAAGACAATGGCAGACTGAGTGAAAGCTACTCTGACACTCTCCTGGGACTAATCTGGATTTACAACTAAAATATAGAAAAACCATCCTGAAAACCATCCTGAAATCCAACTGAAGATGAGCTGGCGAGCACCCTCACAACCAAGGAGGAAAAGTGGAGACCACAGAGACTGATAGGAAGTGCGGACGCGAGAGGCCTGGCTGGGCTCCCACAGCAGCAGCTGAAGGTCCGGAGGGAGATCTCAGCTGTGGGGGTTCCCACTGAGGGCTCTGGGGCCTACACCCCAGGCTGGGCTTCCCAGCCAAGAGCACAGGAGCTGAGAAAGGTGCCCACATAACAGCTGGCTGTGAAAAGCAGCAGGGTTTCTGTCTGCCAGGGAGATGCAGCTGGAACTGCAGGCACCCTACTAAAGAGCTCAGTTTCCTGTGCAGCCACTCACCTTGGGCTCCCGCAGAAGGGGAGTGGAGTGGACTGGAGCTGTGTGGGGAGAGTCTGGAGAGTCATTCCCCCAGGCTGTGGGGTAAATCTTTCTCGGAAGCATATTTTTGGCTTTTGCCTGAGCCAGGAAGCAGTTGCCCCAACCTTCTGGAAAGCCTCTGGCCCTGCCCAGAGGCGTTTCTATAGCCTGAGGCTTGTTAAGAGACTGATAACAAACAGCTGTCCCACCCTGTGGAGCTTCTACAGCCTGAAGCTCATTAAGAGAATCAGATTAATCAGCCTGCAGGCAGAGGCAACCCTCAGGGTGCTTTGAGTCTTTACCTGATCTGCTTTGGAACCCGGGCCTTAGAAAAGCAAACTTGGGTGTGCATCTTGGTCCTGTCCAAACGCACTCAGTCCCAGCAGTGGAGACCTCAAACCTAGAGTTATTGATAGCCCCAAACAGGGTACTCAGGGCCAGTCACAAACTGCATCTGACATTGGCCTGTACCAGAGGCCCTCCAAAAAGACTGAGAGTCCTAGCAGATCTACCAACACTTAAAAGCAAACCCAAAAACGTAGTCAAAATAGGGAGACCAAAAAACAAGCCCTGAATGAAAGAACAAGAGAAGTCTCCGGAAAAAGAGCCAAATGAAATGGAGATAAGCAATCTTTCAGATATAGAGTTCAGAATACTGATTGTAAGGATGCTCAACAGCATGAAAAAAGATATGGAAACTATGAGAAATGACCAGTCAGAAATGAAGAATGACATAGCAGAAATAAAGAATACATTAGAAGGAATAAACAGCAGATTAGAGGAAGCTGAGGATTGGATCAGTGAATTGAAGACAGGGTAGAAAAAAAAATCACTCAATCAGAGCCCCCAAAAGAAAAACCAATTAAAAACCAGGAGGACAGTCTAAGGGAGCTGTGGGACAGCATGAAATGTAACAATATTCTTATTATAAGAGTGCCAAATGAGGTCAATTTTATTTTTCAGACATCAAGTTATACTACAAAGCCACTGTAATCAAAACAGCCTGGTACTGGTACAAGAACAGACATATCGATCAGTAGAACAGAACAGAGAGCCCAGAAATTGACCCATGCCATTATGGTCAATTAACATTTGACAAAGGCAAGAACATACAATGGAGTAAAGACAGTCTCTTCAATAAATGGTGTTGGGAAATTGGACAGATACATGCAAAAAAATGAAACTAGACCACCAACTTACACCATACACAAAAGTAAACTCAAAATGGATAAAAGTCTTAAATATAAGACATGAAACCATAAAAATCCTAGAGGAAAACATAGGCAGTAAAATCTCAGACATCTCTCATAGTAATATGTTTGCTGATACATCTCCTAGGGCAAGAGAAACTAAGGAGAAAATAAACAAATGGGACTGCATCAAAATAAAAAGCTTCTGCACAGCAAAGTAAACCATCAACAAATAGAAAAGGGAGCCCAATGTATGGAAGAACGTATTTGCCAATGTCACATTTGATAAAGGGTTAATATCCAAAATATTTAAGGAACTCATACAACCTAACAAAAGGAAGACAAACAATCCAATTAAAAATGGCCAAAGGATCTAAATAGACACTTCTCCAAAGAGGGACATGCAAATGGTTAAGAGATGTATGAAAAAATGCTCAATGTTGCTAATCATCAGAGAGATGCAAATTAAAACCACAATGAGGTATCATTTCACAGCTGCCAGAATGGCTCCATCAACAAATCAATGAACTACAAGTGCTGGTGAGGGTGTGGAGAAAAGGGCACTGTAGGACACTGCTGGTGGGAATGCAGACTGGGGCAGCCACTATGGAAAACAGTATGCAGTTTCCTCAAAAGATTAAAAATTGGCCTGCCATTTGACCCAGTGATCCCACTTCTAGGAATATATCCTAAGGAACCCCAAACAACAATCTCAAAGAACTTATGCACCCCTATGTTCATAACAGCACAATTTACAATAGCTAAGATCTGGAAGCAGCCCAAGTGCCCATGAGCAGATGAGTGGATAAAAAAGCTGTGGGATGGTCATACCATGGAGTACTATGCAGCTGTAAAGAGGGGGGATTTTTTATCCTTTGGCACAGCATGAAGGGAACTGGAAAGTATTATGCTAAGTGAAATAAGCCAGTCAGAGAAAGACAAGTACCACATGACCTCACTTATATGTGAAATATAATAAACAAAATAAACTGATAAACAAAGTGGATCCAGAGACATAGAAGCATGGAACAGACTGAGGGGTCTCAGAGAGAAGGCGGGGAGGGGTATGGGTGGGGAGAGATTAATCAAAGAACTTATATGTTTATAAGCATAATCCATGGACACAGACACTGGTATGGGGAAGGCCTGGGGAAAGCCTGGTGGGATGGATGTGGGGTATAGGGGATCAGTGGGGATAAAAAGGGGACATCTGTAATGTACTCAACAATAAAGATAAAGAAACTTAAGAAAAAAAATGAACAAAACAAAACACAAAAACCCTTTTAGACATAATGAACACAAATAATGTAATAATACATGACATTTATTGAACATTTAATCTAGGGCAGGCATTGTTCTAAGTGCCCTAATTCCAACACATTCAGCAGGCATTTCATGCTAGGTATACAGACATTATACATACATGTACTTATACTCTTGTGGAGAGAGTAAAATAAATGAGTACATAATAAAATAAATAAGTACATGACTAAGATAAATTGGAATATAGTAAATAATATTTTTAAAAGGTACAAAAGTATCCTGAGATAGTGAGTGGTGGAACAGATGCTAATTTAGACTGTGTCATCAGGGAAGATCTCTTTGAATAAGTATCATTTGAAGTGAGACGTGAAGGACGAGACAGAGACAAACATGCATGTATCAGAGACAGAACATTTCATACCAACAAACTGGCAAATAAAAATGTCCTAAGCCAAAAACAAGTGAGCTATATTCACAAAATAGAAATATGGCCTTTGTGGCTGGTGCATGTTGAAAAAATTAGAATAGAAATTAATGAGGGCAGAGAGTCAGGCAATGGCAAATCATGCAGGGTAATAAAATGTAATTTAATTTTAATTTTAAATACAATGGAGAAACAGGAGAATTCTAATCAGGAGAGTGAGATTGTATTGTCCGATTTACATTTTGTATGGATGTTTTTGGCTGTTTTGTGGTGAACAGAGTATAAAATTTAAGAGTGGAAAAGGGAATCAAGTTACAAGGCTATTGCAATCTCTAATACAGCCAATTTCTCTCTGTTGATTGTAGTATTGGAGAAATCGGGTATATTGTACAGAACAATAGGATAAAATATGGATGCAGAATATACAGAACTTTTAACATATTAAATGGTGAGAAGAGAAAAACATCCAATGTGGCTTCTAGATTTTCACTTGAGCACCTAAATTGATATTGTTGGCAGTTATAGAAATAGGATATATAGAATAATTGATTTGGCAGGTGAAAATCAAGTCTTCTCTTTTGGCCATATTAAAATATGGTACCTAATAGTAGGACTGGCTTCTTATCTTGTGGGGGAAAAGTATAAAATGAAAATGTGAAGCCCTGGTTCATAAATTATTAAGAATTTCAAAATGGTGACAGAAGTATGGAAACTTTTTCTTTCTTTCTTTTTATAACACAGGGCTCTGTATGACGCCTATCCAGGATGAAGCCACCTGAGCCTGTTAGATGACATAGAAGAGACTTCCATCAGGCAGCTGTATGTGTGTGCATTAGGCTAAGAGAGAACCTAACAGGGTTCTCTCATCCAATTCAAGGTGAGATATTCACACAGCATTGGCCAGGTCTGAAGAAAAAATTGAAGTTTTCAACCTGTTGAAATTTAAGGGTAAGAATGAAGGAAGGCCTTGAAAAGGTGAGAGGTTGTTATAGGAGTAAGAACATTTTATCCAACGTAATTGGAGGGAAGGAATAGAAAGTAAATAAGAATATTAGGAGACTGATAGATTTAAAAATGAAAAGGTGAGGGAATTTATATCATAATGCCTCTCTTTCCTGAGAAGAATGAAAAGCAATTCATTGGCTCAAAGTACGTGTGTGCTCGTGTATTGGTGTATGTGAGTGATGTGAATGTGAGTCAGTGGATAGAGATTTAATGACCTGGAAGGTCTGAAATGATCATTTTAAGGGGTAAAAGGGCAAACAGAGAACTTTCATGGGCATATGGGACAATGTTGGATGCCTATTTGAGATTTATGGCAATTGTTTTAAAATGAGACCCGTCAACACACTTTTTTTTAACTGGTTTTCTGCAACTGCACAGGTGCAAGCATCAAGTACATGAATCCAAGGAGAGTAGGGCAAGAGGATGGATGTAAGAAAGTGTTCATTAAAATACATCATGGAACTATAACTGGGTATGAATGGAAAGGGGTAGTGATTCATGAAAAGGTAATCAATTCAGTGATGTGGAGATTATGGTAAGGATAAAGAATTTTGGGGATGCGGGTTGACAAAGGATGAGGGAGAGAAAATTTGGAAATGCCATTGTCCAAAAGGAGGACCACTATCCCCACATTTCAGCCTACTGACAGATAGTGCATTTGAGAAGACACCTTGGAAAGGTTTGCAAGAGCATAGAGAGCCTAAAAATTGGGTCTAATTAGTGGGTCTCTGAGATGGTGATGATGATGATGATGATGATGATGATGATGATGATGATACGATGAATCTAGCATGCAGGGAATTCTGTTTGTCTCACTCATAAAGAGATATGACACAGGAACTAATTCTTCGGATCTCTTACAGGGATGCTGGGTATGAGTTCAAGCCAAAAGGCTTGGGTTGCCTGGTGACAGATATCTTGAAGTATTAAGTAAAAGCGAGGCAGATATCAAATCACAACTTTCCTTTACTGCATTGATCTGCAATCCTTAATCAGGTGAGAGAGGCACAGGACTCAGGAGTCTCTGCAGGTCTGCATCTTTACATCTATGCTATTATTTTAATATTCACAAAGATGTATCAAGTAAATGCTTAATTAATTCTTTTTATAGAAAAATAAATGTTGGCCCTAAAGAAATGAGAAAACCGTGCTCCAAATACTCAAAAATTGGTGGCAAATCCAGAATTCAAACTCATGTTTTTAATGATCATACAAGTTGTTTCTCTTCTGATCTCAACTTTGACCTGCAGTACTATACTGGTAAGTAGGTAAAGTATATTTGAATGTTATGCTCCATTTTCCAGACATAGAAATGGAATCAGTTTCAGATAAGTGATTTTCCTAATTATACAGCTAATAAGTGACCCAGCCAGGACTTGAACACATTGTCCATAACCTGTAGAATGAACTGGGGCTTTTAAGATTCTAAATAAACAGTATCTCATAAGAAGACCTCTTGTTAAAATGTGCTTGTTTTTCTGGATTGAAGACACTATATGGATTTAATCCTCTAATTCAAAGGAAAACTGTCTACTTGTGAATACTTTTGTCTTACAATAGAGTAAGGAGAAATGGATTAAATGAAAAGCTCCCATAGATTAGAGAGGGTTCAACTGAGTGTAAAAGTGCTGCAGTGACTGAAACATGTTTTATATATTGTAGCATTTTAAGATCTTGGGAGTATTACAAGTAAATGATTTAACTACTTTCAGCTGTCCTGTAAGTTGTTCATAATCACTGATTTTGCTTTTCAGATGAGCATAATAAAGTTCTCAATATAGCTCTTTCAATGGCAACAGCAGTGCTGACTCTTCAGTATGAGACGGCTCCGTCACACAGGATATCTTCACATCCAAGCGAAGCAAAAATTAAAAAAAGGAATGAAGTCCATGCAGCGGCAGTCTGGTTTGTCTTTGGTTTCATTTTTGTTGGACAAAAGACGCTGAGTCTTTGAAAAGTTAGATACTTTCAATCAATTTTTTTATGACATCCATGGCTTCTGACCTCAGTAATTCTGGTGAAAAGGCTATTTCTCAATTTGGCAATTTATTTTTATAGGTCTGATATATAAACCAATTCTGATATTGTCAGATTGAAATGTTGTGTGCCAAATAAATAAAAAATCAACAGAATAGATCTTTGCCAATGAACTAAGATACTTTTGTTTGTGAGGACATCTGTGAACTTGTCTCATTTTGATCACTATTTTCTCTTAGGAACTCGACAAGACAACAAGGCACTGAGCAGTAAGAGAGGACTTGGGCCAAGACAGAGATCTTCTCACATGGTAAGTGAATGCCCATTTGACCTTAGTGAAATTGCCTCACCTTTTTGGAGTTAGCTTTCAGTATGGGTCAAATAACCCTACTTTATAGCTAGAAGACTGTTAAAGATAGATATCATGAGAAGATTTATAAAAATAGAGTTGTATATGAAAAATGCTTTGAAATAAGGCATTTAGAAAATTAAAGGTTTATTTAAATATCCATATCCTGCATTGTTATTTTTGTTTTCTGTATATTGCCTTTTCATTTTATGGATGGTTTCCTTTGCTGTAAACAAGCTTTTTAGTTTGATGCAGTCCCATTTGTTTATTTTTGCTTTTGTTAAGTCCTACTTGTTTATTTTTGCTTTGCTTTTGGTGAAGATCTTTTGTTTTTGCTTCTGGTGTCAAATCCAAAAAAAGTGATTGCCAAGACCAATGTCAAGGACTTTTCCCCTATATTTTCTTCTAGGATTTTCATTATTTTAGGTCTTATGTTACAAGTCTTTAATCCATTTGAGTTGATTTTTTGGTATGGTATAAGGACCTAATTTCATTCTTGTACATGTGGCTGTCATGTTTTTCCAACACCATTTATTAAAGAGACTATTCTTTCCATATTTTGTTTTTGGTTCTTTTGTCATAAATTAATTAACCATATATGCATGGGTTTATTTCTGGGCTGTATTTTCCATTGATCTATGTGTCTGTTTTTATGCCAATACCATATTGTTTTAATTACTGTAGCTTTGTAATATAGCTTGAAACCAGGAAATGTGATGCTTCCAATTTTGTTTTTTTCTCAAGATTTCTTTGGCTACTTGGGGTCTTTTGTGGTTCCATACAAATTTTAGAATTGCTTGTTCTATTTCTGTAAAAAACGCCTTTGTAATTTTCATAGGGATTGCACTGAATCTGTAGATCACTTTCGGTAGTATGGGCATTGTAACAATATTAATTATTCCAATGTATAAGCAAGGAATATCTTTTTATTTATTTGTATCTTTTTAAAATTCTTTATTCAATCTCTTACAGTTTTGTAGTTTCTAGTGTACAGGTCTTTTACCTCCTTGGTTAAATTTATTCCCAGGTGTTTAAATGCAGTTATAAATGAGATGGTTTTCTTAATTTCTCTTTCTGATAGTTTGCTGTGAATATAGAGACACACACTGATTTTTGTATATTGATTGGGTATCCTGCAACTTTACTCAATTTGATTGTAAATTTACTAAGTTCCAACAGTTTTTTGGTGGAGACTTTAAGGTTTTCTCTATATAATATATCATTTGCAAAGAGAAACGGTTTTACTTCTTTATTTATAATTTAGATACCTTTAATTTCTTTTTCTTTATTAATTGCTTTGGCTAGGACTTCTAGTACTATGTTGAATAAAAGTGGCAAGAGTAGGCTTTTTGTGTTGTTTCTGATCGTAGAGGAAAAAGTTTCAGCTTTTCACCATTGAGTGTAGTGTTAGCTATGGATTTGTCCTATACGTCCTTTATTAGGTTGAGGTGTGTTTTCTCTATATCCAGGTTGCTGAGAGTTTTATCATAAAGGAATGTTTAATTTTGTCAAATGCTTTTTATGCATCTATTGAGATAATCATACAATTTTTATCCTTCATTTTGTTAATATAGTGTGACACACTGAATAATTTGCAGATGTTGAACATATCCCTGGAATAAACATCACTTGATTAATGGAGTGCTGAATTTGGTTTGCTAATATTTTCTTGAGGATATTTGCAGCTATGTTCATTGAGGATCTTGGCTTGTAACTTTCTTTTCTTGCAGTCTTCTTTTCTGGCTTTGGTGTCAGGATAATGCTTACTTCAGATGAGCTTGGAAGTGTCCCTCCTCTTCTATTTTTTGGAAGAGTTTGAAAAGGATTGGCATTAATTCTTTTTTAAATGTTTCATAGAGAGCCTCAGTGAGCTCTTACTATGTACAAGTTTTATGGTCTTTAATTTCCATTATCCCTCTTGACACATATTGAAGAAGGCCATACTATAGCATTCTTTCTAAAGATGAGAATATTGAGGCTAGAGAGATTAAGAAACTATATTAGGAACATCCAACTAATGTGACTGTTGGAAAGAGAACATAATAAAACATGGGTTATTCAAAGGAAAAGAAAGAAAAAGAAATGGAATCAGGAATTCCTAGGTGTAAATGTACTTTTTGCCTCTACACCATACTAAATTAATGTACATTTCTATAAGTACATTTCTATAATGTATGTTTTTCTTCAATTATTATAAAGACTAAAAGTATTGTAATTTATTTATTTATTTTAATTTTTATTTAATTATTTTTGTTCAAAATATTACAGATGTCCCTTTTTCTCCCCATTGGCCCCTTTCACCCCCTCCCACCCCTCTCCCCAGTCCCTTACCACACCATTGTCTGTGTCTTTGGGTTATGCATATATGCATCTAAATTCTTTAGTTAATCTCTCCCCCTCCACCCACCTGCCCCCTCCTTACCTCTGAGATTAGCTAAAAATGCTGCCTTTAAAATAATGATGATATAAAATGTTTTTATTTAAAAAAATGAAAATTATACAAATAACACAAATCATGCCTTTATAAGGTTTTAAATGTAACCTCCTAACTCTAATTTGCCTGACCATTGAAATGCATGTGACAGTCTTATCTATCAAATTTAGATAGACCAAGTATGTTACATAATCACATTTAATAATATGTATTAAATAATGTATTAATACCTCATTAAAGAAGCTCTTAAGAGAGCAGGTGAAGAAAAGTCACTCACATTAAACACACAAAAATAATAAAAAGAAAGATAAATCCCAAACATACTAGACCATTTTCCAATTAATTGATTATTATATGACAGCATATGAAAACAAAACAGTAGGTAGCGACTGTTTTTTCTTGCTAACTAACTTAAGAGAAATAATGATCTAACTTGGTGAATTTAAGAATAAGATGAATCACATTGGGTGGAATAAAGTTGTAGTAGTTAATATGCCAAAGTTTTGACAACATTATAATTTGGCCTTTTGAAAGAAAAGGGACACTTTTGCAAATGCTGTCACGTCAATAGAGGTTTAAAAATATTTGCTTTAGAGTTTATTTTGCTTAGGAATTTACTGCCTAATGGTTGACACAAGAGAAAATATGATATTGTCATAATGTTGTCAAACTTGAAGAAAAATAATTCATTGGAGCAAAGATAGGATCAAGCGAATATCATTTAAATACCAGATTTTATAAAATTGTTCTTGCAATAAATTTTTTAACTAGCAATAGAGACTCGCAGAAGTGTTAGCACATAATCAAAAATGGTATTTAGCATATCATTTGTTTTCTATGTTCACTCAAACTCTTCTCTTCCTCTTTTTTATATAGAGATCCAGCTAAAATCAAATCTAATGGATTCTATACATTTTCTTCTTCGTCAGCACCTATTTGGTAAACCATCCCATTTGAAGTCTTTGGTAGATGTGTTTATGTTTGTTTGGCTTTGTTTCCTATCTATCCCCCTCCCCCACTTTCTTTCCTTCTCTTCTTTCTTTCTTTCATTTTGGGTGTTTCTAACTACAAAAAAAACTTTCCATTTTTATCTTTTTTAGGTTTCAGCCTCAGTAGCTTGTGGTTGAGCTAACAGAAACAATACTTTAAGGTCACTTCTACTGACACCAATGAGGACATGTGGCAATTCTCATTTAGTTAACTGATAATATCATACTTATGCAGCAAATATCAACATTTAAAAATAACAGAATTGCAAGCCTGCATCTCTTTGTTTTCAGTTTATGTTTATTGTTGGGAGTATTACCTATGTCCCCTTTTTTTCCCATTGGCCTCCCTCCCCCTTCCTCTGCTTCCTCCCCCAGGCCTTCACCTCACTGTTGTCTGTGTCCATGAGTTATGCATATATGCATATAAATCCTTCGGTTAATCTCCCCCCACCCACCCCTGCCTTCCCTCTGAGATTCATCAGTCTGTATTTCAAGGTATTTTTCTAAGCTGATATTCAAAAATTAGATACATAGACTTTTATCTGACATGCCAGAATTGCTAGTACACCATTTATCAAGTAGAAAAAGTAAGGGAGCAGCCCTCTGGGTTTTCTTGGGTCTCCTTTTATATTTCGTCCATTGACTCACCTGTGACCTTCAACAAATGGAGCTCAGCTGAGCTGACTGTAAAAGGAGGGCGGCCGCACTGACCTGTCTTCCAGTGGTGTTACAAGACTCAATAAATCAGGGGCTACCAAGTTCCTTAAGGTTCTCAGGTGAATTGTGCTATATACGGGTGAAATGTCAGAGTAGAAAAACTGCTTGTACCTTTCACACGTCAGTTATTACCAAATGGACACTACAAAATAGTATCACCTTCATGCAATTATTCTCAATTTCTTGAAAACACTTATTTCAGTCACTTTAAAGTCGAATGCTTCATAAATTGTTTTAACTCAGATAACTATTTCTTATTTCAAGCATTCAACAAAACCGCTTTTGCCCTGTTAGCTCTGATAGCTAGCATAAATAAGTCCTTTTAGAATGAATTATGGATTAATAAATGCATTTTCTACACGTATGCATGTTGTATTGTCTTTGCTTGCTTTTCAGGTATGCTATTTGGAGTTTGATTAACAACTATGACGCCTTTGCCAATCCAATATATAAGAAGTTGGTGGTATATTTTTAATCATCTATATTCAGAGTTGAAAATTAATTTTACTTTGAATTTTTTTTAAATATCCACTGATTAAACTTAAGCAGCTAAACATCTTAGGCATTTAACTTCAATGTTGTGTCCTCCCCTATGAGAGAAAAATTGGGCATTTTCCTATACACAATAGAGGAAAAAAAGCAATTACGATCAATCAGTGACTAAGCAACAGATTGGAGTATTTAGAAAGACTCATTCATACACAGATTTGCAGCAGTGTTCAGCTTCTCTGATTAGATTCCATAGATTTTAAATTGTCGCTAATTAGGCTGTCATAGGTTCATTAATGGCTCTACTGATTCAGCACTCCCTCACCTGCATGCATATTAAAGCTCATTAGCTCCCTTGTCTAAAATACCACCTGCATTAATTGCTGCTGCTGCACCAGGACTCTTCAGAAGGCTCTTCTGACGATGATTCTACCTGCTTGTAGTGCCTCGCGCCCCCGAAAGCTCTCCAGGAGAGCTCACACGAAGTTCACGGTGCTGCACGCGTGGTGACACTGCAGCTGCTGTGAGGGCCGTCAAGCCTGTTTTAGGCTGAACAGCAGGATATAAATAATTAGTGATGTCTCTGCTATAGGGCTTAACACAAGGCCATGTGTTCCAGTCTGAGCTTCTACTGGGCCACCCCACTCTACAAAATAAGCCCCTAAGTCCATTTTCTTTTGATTCTTGATTCTTTAAGCAGTTTCCACAAAATGTGAAGACTAAGCCAGAGGAGAAAGAACATTGTAGCTTTCTTTTAGTTCATGGCCACTGTCCCTTGTGTATTCAAGATGAGTCCCTGAGTAGGACTTTCAAAACACTCTCAGTTCATAGATGCCTGAGTAAGTTACCAGCATCAGTTAGCTAACTATGACCTCATGAGTTTTCTTTTTTTTCTCCCCCCACACTTCTTGTTTTTAAAATATATCTTTATTGATTTCAGAGAGAGGAAAGGAGAGGGAGAGAGAGAGATAGAAATATCAATAATGAGAAAGTCATTGATTGAACCCACAACCCGGGCATGTGCCCTGACTGGGAATCGAACCCCTATCGCCTGGATCCTAGGTCGAAGCTCAACCACTGAGCCACACCCGGCCGGGCTGACCTCATGAGTTTTCAAATAGCTTTCATCTCTAAAGTTAATTAATTTATTAACTTTTATCTTTCATTGCCTCAGAGTAGCATCTTTGTGGCAAAAGGATGTTGAATTCGGTGACCAACAGAAACTCTCTTGAGAAATACAATCATTCATATAAGAAAAGAGTCCTACTAAGCATGCTTGGCAAAAATGGTGATGGTTTTGAAGTTGGCTGATGAAACTAATTCTTATTTTCCAGCTCTGTTGTGTTCTTTAACTTTCCTCTTAGTGCTGAATCTTTTATTAGTAGGCTGCTACAAATGTCTAGTTATAGTTCAGAAAGTATTTCTGTGTCTTCTGAATTTATTGTTGTGAACTTTTTGATTTGGGAGTTTCAATTGGGGATTGAAAGTGTGAAATTAGAAGAAATGATGTCAAATGTATTGAAAATCCTTTTCTTACATATTGTTCCCAGGTTCTGGTAGTTTCAAGTGGAGAGTATATCTGGTCTCTGTCATTCATCATGACTGGGGAAAAATACACCACTAAGTAATAGTTGAAAAAAAAATGAATGAATGAGAAAGTAAATTTTGAGGTTTTTTTTTTTTTAAATGACAGCTCATGTAAATCAAAAAGCATCTGGTTGTTTTTTGGTAGCTTCTATATCAACCACACTGACTCCCCTTGTAATTAAAGCAGGTGGAAGGTGCAAACAAATCCTTTTTTTATAATTTTACTTTTCTTTTTTTGTCTTGTCTAGTGCTTTTAAGGCCAGGTTTGTCAGAGACCACTGAAGGCATAGACCATGGGATATTTACTACCTTTTTGTGTCAAAAGATAAGAATAAGCCATTCTGAGGGAGAAGCACCAACCCTTGTTCTGCAAACACCCATTTATACTCAAAAAATTTTTGATATATTTGTAAGTTAAAATTTATCTTAAGGTTTTTAGGATTTTGTACATTTTTTCAATTGTTTTTATTTTAATCTGTAATAAAAATTATTTTCCACAGGGCACATATATGATGTCAACAAATATTTATCATGAAAAATAAAATTGTACTTTGTTATGACCTGTCTAGTGTAAGGTGGGTGGTGAGGGGGAAAGATCACTAGGCAATACTTTTATTTAACCTGTTACTAAATAACTTTACAGTGTGTTTTCTATTCTTTTCTCTCAGCTAATATCTACCACAATAAAAAAAAAATCACTTGTGCTGCTCAGGACATCTGCAGACTGTAAAACCTCAAGAAGTCAAGGTATGAATTAATATAGTGAACTCAAGATATAGCCAAACAATTTTTAAGAACTAGATTCTAGACTAGCATTTTAGATGAGCGTCATAACTGCTCATAACAATCTTTCAACAGGCAACAAATTACAATACTTAGTTAAATAAATAATAACTGCTATATATACATATACTAGGGTTTTACTAAGTATCCAGAGAATGCATGGCTGAATGAATACGTGACAATAAATGAAAGGCAGTAACAATGAATGTAGAGCTGTGGGTAGCTGTGTATTCAAGGCAGAAAAAAATCATGGAGAGTTTGAGCTGTTAACACTGGTTTCATTATCCCACCCACTTATTCTGCTCTTTTTTTCTTCATAGCATTTGCCACCATTTGACTTATAAGTATTTGTTCACCTGCATATTTTCTGTGTCAACCTACTTCAATAAATGTTCTAGGAAAGCAGAGACTTCACCGCTGTAAAATAGGCAGCCAGGCAGTGTCTGATACTGAGTGGCCATTAAACAGTTTGTTGAAGAAGTATATGAATAAGGTTTTAAATTCACAAATGACAGTCTGTACACTTAAATTAATAATAAATGATAAAATTGCGGCTCAGTCATGCCAACAAAACTTGTGAACAGCAAAACTGAAGCTCTATCTAATACTTTCAACCTGCATTCTTTATTGTATTATAAACTATTGCTTTGTAGGGCTTGGATCAAATATCTAACAACTACCTTGAAATCATAGACCTCAATTTAAATGTCTACTGTATTAGGTTGCTACTCCACTGCAATATTAAACCCATAACACCTGTTCAGTACATATTCATATATTTTGGTTTCTACCATTAGTGTCTGTTGAGGAAAGTACTGCAGTAGCAGTAGTTTTTAAAAATGTGGCCCTTTGTGCCAATGTGTGTGTTTGGCAGGGAACAGGGCTTTGGTTTAATGATTCTGATTAGCAGTAAGCTTTTCTGAAATTTTGTAATTGCCATTTAAAATGAACATTTATGTTAGATTAGAACATCCAGATTTCCAGATTTCACACTAGCAGCTATTAGAGTAGACCTCTGTCTTCCACTTATTAAACAGATTGTCATTTATTTTCCTCTTATTTAAGTATAACGATTATATGATGTTTAAATTATAACTTTTTCAAAGAAAGATATTTTAATTTATAATAGCTTTGCACGTATAACCTTCTAAAGAATTACTTCTTCCTTCTGCCCTTTCCCCAAAAAGCAGAGCCAAGCTTTTGAAAACCTTTAAGAAATAAGACCTGAAGGACAAGTCCCTGTATTCTACAAAAATGCATTTTATAATTATTTAATCTGACAAGAGAACTATACTTACCATATTCACATAATTATAGATTTTTTTATTTTTCTCTCAGAATAAGGTATATAGTAATATACAGATACAAAATTTGAATACATTTATGAAAAACTTTTAATCTGCTTAAAAATGTAAACCTCATTCATGTAAGAACTAAAAAGGATAAGAGTGACTGACAATCAAATTTTCATTTGATATTTAAACCTCAAGACAACAAAAAGCTACACAACCATAAAGCCAAAATGATCCACTATATTTTCCATGTCTTTGTAAAATTTTTCTTTACAATTTTAAAGCTGAAATCCTGTAGAAAGATGAAGTTAAACCATGGAATGAAAGCCATAGGCTTCACATGTTAACCTAAATCTTTGTTTTTATTTTAATGCTATCAAAGGAACTATATCTTCTATAAGACGTGAGCTGAGAGCTGATGAATGTCAATTCTTCCAAATTTTAGAAAGAATAAAAGTGAAACCTGAAGTTAATTGTTAATAAGGATGACAAAAATATACTGTGTGATCTTATTGGCAAGTTATATTTGGTGAGTGTTTATTTGTATTTTCTCAGTAGCTCTATATCAATTATTTCCCAACCATTCCAGATTTTGGAAAAATCAACCTAATGTCAATCAGACAAGTTGTTCCTAAGAAGAAGCATGATGGCATGCTAAAATTCTTGTCTAAGTCATAATTGTATCTTCACTCATTCATAAATATTTGAGTCCCCTCAATATTCCGAACAATAAATTAAACATTGACAATATAGCAATGAACAAGACATCTTCTCAAGTATAATTTAATCCACACTGTAGATGACCAAGTCATTTTCAACAAGAGGTATGGTTAACAATTCTGAAAAAATACATACATGTGTACAGGTTTTGATTAATGAAGTCAGTGGCAAGAGACAGGTTTTTTTATTGTTGGAATGTGATGAAAGAAACAGGTAAAAAGAGAGAAAGCTAGAATGATCCATATGGTTCTTGGTTTATAATACTAATATCTAATGACAGAAACCAGATCCCCTTGAAAAGTGCAATTCTAAGACTAGGGTAGGAAATATATGAATTTACAGTATCTTGGAGTGTCAGGAATAAGAAACTGCTCAAGAAAAATATAAAGATGGAGGCGTGTCAAAGGGACACAAGTCAACTGAAAGAGCGCCCAATGGTCAAAGCTGGAATAAGCCGAGCAAAAAATAAATATCAATTATAACTGAAACTATAAATAAATATACATGAATCCATATTGATAAAAGGAAATGACTACAATAAATAAATTAGGGGAAGAATAGACACATCAACATACAGAAAAAAAAATCCAAATAATTTCTGTAGATATCTTACCCTGTGGGAAGTGAAGCATAACTCCCCACCCCTTAAGTGTCTGCTTTCTTTCCAAAGAATACAGTATGGAAAGGGTGGAGTACAATTTTAGAGTGGAGAAACCTGACAAATACTATCTTAGCCAGGTGATTAAGATTAACATCAATAGAAATAATGTTAAGAACATGTACCCTTGATATGATATTATGAGAATGACATTTTGCCTCTATGGGTTTTTTCTCTAAAACCAATAATTCCTGTTAATTTCATGAGGAAAAAATACCTGATCAGTTATCCTCAAAACTGTCAAGGTCATCAATACAAGAAAAAAATCTAAGAAACTGTCATGGCCTAGCAGAGCCTAGGGAGACATAATGATTAAATGGGGCATGATATCCTGAATGTGATCTTAGGATATAAAAGGGACCTTAGGTAAAAATTAAAGACATATGATTGAAGTATGGAGTTTAGTTAATAACAATAGATCAAATTGGTTCATTTTTTGTGTGAAAAAGTATACCATATTAATATAAAATGTTAGAGAAAATAAGGTGAGAGGTATGTTAGAATTCTTTGTATCTTTTTTTTTTTTTTTTTTGGTAAATCAAAATCCATTCTAAAATAAAATGTGTATTTACATAAAAGCAAAGCTATCACAGAAACTTATCATGTAAAAGCCTATGTAAAATGGAGTAATTTTATTTTCATTGTGATTACTTATTTCTCAATTTTTAAACTTATTATTAATTTAACATCCCAAATGGAAAGATAACCTTGATCATTTTTTAAAAAATCTTAAAATATAGTGTTTTTGGCATGTCCAAAAAGATAGAAAGGAGAAAAAAATTGGGGGCCATCATGAAGCATATTTATGAGGAAGTATCTACTGTCTACATGGTTTGGTAAAGTAATCACTATTCCTTTCATCATTTAAAAGTAAGATTTGCATTGGGTTTCAGAGAAAAGTTTTTATCTGTCCAAGTAACTCTTTTTAGTGCAGCACAATGATTAAAGAGACATGACTTTGTCCATCTTTTTGATCACTAATTTCTTTAACATATTCCACTGAGCATGCCATTATGCAGGGTAAGTAGAGACTTATCAGCCCAAGAATGCCATCATTTGAGCACCAGCCAAGTGTGATATAATGAAAAAGGAAGAAACTGAAGAGGGGATTATGGCAACATGAAAGCCTTAAGCAAATATAAACTGAAGACATAATTAGGAATACTCAGCTGAGAATATTAGCATTTTCGAATACTTATACATCCTATTCTCACAAAAATTGTCAGAAACTCAGTTGTAAAGTGACGTTGACAGAATGAATGAGAATTATTCAGCAGCCTGTTATGGGAAAGATTAATAGCTTCTGTTCTCAAACAAGTTAATCTCTCTGTAAAAATATAATGCCTTTAGGTTACCTTAGAAGAAAAGAGTTAAATACTTACATGATAGATGTGTGTGTGTGTGTGTGTGTGTGTGTGTGTGATTGACCAGACGCACAAATTCCCCATCAATGTTTTCTTTCAGAAAGTAAAAATCTTTGCGCATAGCATATACTCTGTCGTCAACTATCTAAATTATCTTAAGGTAGTAAATTAGTTAACATTATGGGAATTAGAAAGAAAATTATTGTAGACTGAGAGACACTCAAAGTCAAGGACCTAGCCAGCAACCAAGCATACAGAAGGTACCAAATGCATTCTTGTTTAATTTTCATGAACAAGCATTCAGTAACAAAGCTTTCAGAACTAAGTTTTCCATTAAGACAGGATATAGAAGAACATGTCAGACAACAGGTTTAAAACACATTTTTGTTTTGTTTTTTCTTTCCCTGTATAGAGCTGCAACAGAAATACAAGATAAATTCTTTGCCATTATGTCTAGATGGAGACATAATATCCTTCTAATGAAAAAGATTTAACGAGCTTTACCTGTCATTCAACCATAATACAGCAATAAGCAATAATAGCATATCTATTCTGAGGGTGTCTTACCTAAATAACCAAAATGAGATAGGTTAGAAGCCAACAGGATGGCTCCCAATGGGAGCAGCCTTCTGTAGAATGGTTAAAAGTTATAAGAAACATTCACTGTGGCACTTTCATTGATGCTCTGCATACATTTGCTTAAAGATCCCGTTCTGATCTCTCACATTCTAAATTTTTCTCAGAGAAAAATGGAGAAAATTGAATCACTGACTCAGCCATTTTCATAAAGTAAGATAATATTTACTCATATATTTTTCTGATCCTACCAGGAATACACACACCCATGCTATACATACAGATATATGCAAGTATGTATCTATATACCTATATGTGTATATGCATGTGTGTATATGTACAAATGCACATCATATAAGATTACCTTTGACTTTGTCTTGTGTTGGCCTTCCTTTTGCTACATGACATTAGAGGAGAGTTCTGGCATGGATTTGACAGACATCTAGAGAAACACAAAAGTCTACCTCACCTCAACCATCAGCCTCAAATAATTTTTCTTTCGTCTTCATCACATTCTTAACAGGGAAAGCTGGAAAAGAGAGAGTTGTTTAATGTATCAATGACCTACCCTTTAACTGAAGTGCTAATGGACAGATAAATAAAATATTGCAAAGCACAGTATTCAAGTAATGTATTCCCAAATTACACTTCTTTTATTCTTCAAGTAGAAATCATTTCTAGACATAATGTTAGCACATTATTTTAGGATATATATTAAGGATTTTATTTCAATTCAACAGCATTCCCGACTCCTTGCTTTTTAATAGGAACACAGTACACAATACCAGGGAATAATATTAAAATGTGAATCATAACTGAATAAAATGATTATAAAGATTTGGTTAGAGGAAAGATAAGGCCTTGCAACCCAGATCCATTGTACATAAAGATAAAGACTATATGAAGGGCCTGGCCAGGCAAGTGTGGCTCAGTGGTTGAGCATCAAACTATGAACTTGGGGGTCATTCAATTCCCAATCAGGGCACATGTCTGGATTGAGGGCTTGATGCCCAGTAGGAGGTGCACAGGAGGCAGCCGATCAATGACTCTGTCATTATTGATTTCTCTCTCTCTCTCTCTCTCTCTCTCTCTCTTTCTCTCTCCCCCTCTCCTTTCCTCTCTCTGAAATCAATTAAAAAAAAAAGAAAAAGGCCAGGGCTACATTCACAGGCCAGGCCACTGATGTCAGCACCAATAGTTCACTCTTTTTGTCAATAATCCCCAGAGAATGGGTGCTGACTGAGAAGAAGTGAATTGCTGTGTGAGGTGTGATGTATGCAGAGGGAGAAGATGCTGGGTGCTAGTTTACCACATCTGCCTTCACTGAACATCTGCGTCGTATAACCCTGTTCCTCTTTCCACAAGAGCCAACGAACACTCAAGGGAAAAGGACTGCTGAGTATGTGGCAAAGCCCAAGCAATTAAAATGGGGCTTTTAATCTTCATATACATTATTCTAATAAAAATGTATCTGTTGTTTTTACAACTTTAACTTGTATCAAAATTGCAGGGATGCATTACTTTCATAATAATTCAAGAGTTTTATAGTAACTAAAGATTATATTTTGGTGAATTTAAAAATCGATGAGCCATGTCTTCAATAAAAAGAGATTTTCTTTTGAAATCTCTTGGGTTTACCATAAACCAGCCAATTAAATAATCAAATCTTTTAATCCAGGACTAAATTGAGTGACACATCATAGGAGTGGCACATACTCTAGTTTTGATAGATAACCCATTTTTTCTATCACTTCCATTTCTTCATTAAAATTATTGGAAAATAAATAGGTTGTTGTCTTCCTTCCTTCAATAAATCAAGTTAATTACATTGTATGCCATCCCACCTTCTCCTCCCTTCCTTGGAGGAAGACCTCAGTTCCTGTCCTGGTCACTCCTCTAATTGCCTAATCTCATTCTTTCCCATTTTTAGTCTCTAATCTCAATACCCCTCAGATTCCCACACTCAATTGTCTCAATCTTCTATGCCAGCGATTTTCAACCCTTTCCATCTCATGGCACACATACACTAATTACTAAAATTCTGTGGCACACCAAAAAATACACTTTTTCCTGATCTGACAAAAAATAGGTATAATTTTGACTCATTTACACCAGATGGTTATTGTTGTGTTGGCTGTCGTCATTCTTTTATTTGACAATCTAAGTGAAAAAAGGTCAGTGACCGTGACTAGTCAGGTATTGCGTATTTTAAAAATTACTGTGGCACACCAGTTGGAAATCATCACTCTATGTAGAAACTCAAGAGATTTCCTTCTCCAATGTTATAATGGACTTATCGATGCTACTCTTCTATTTACTTCCACAGTCCAAGGAGACCAGTGATTTCTCCGCTTCATGACTCCAATCTTTAGTCACCCTCTCCACCAAAGAACATGCTTTGCCCACACAATTATTTTCCTCTTTATTAATCTAATTCTCCAGATTTCAAATTTGTTCCTTATTTCTCTATGTTTTGTAGGTTCTTCCTCTGAATGATTTAATCTATTCTTAAGGCCTAAAAGCTTCCGCATGTATGCTAATACCCTACAACTTCAATAACTTTATTTAAATGTCTTATATTTTACGTTATTAAATCTGGATTCCTTCAAATCAGTCTTTTTTTTCATTGCTCTTGTTGTTGGGGTTTTTTGGGGGGTTAGGGGTTGGCATTCCTTATCTAAGTTCATGTTGACACCATCCATCTGGTCTCTTAAGGCAGGCAGTAGCAACTGTCCCAGAAGAGCCTCTCCCACATTGTATAACAAAAAATTCCCTGCAGCTGTTTCTTTTTTGAAGTGTGGGTGCATGGAGTTGATAATGTAAGGAAGGGTCAGAGAAATTCAGAAGCTTTTCCTACTTGGTAACTTAACCTTTGCTTTGGCTTTGTATTTAAAGGTAATAGTAAAAAAATCATTAAGCATCTAATATATGTCAGGCATCCTGCTGACTGTGTTACACTGATATATTGCTATTTAATCTTTACAGTGAATTTGTAAGTTGGATAGTGTCATTTCCTGGGTGAGGAAACTGAACCAAGCATAGCTAAGTACCTTGCCAACAGTCATATAGGTAGTTTTCAAATGCAAGTTTATCTGTTTCTAAAGACTGTCTTCTTACTTCTATATTATCTATGTTACCTATAGCCTCCAAAATAATAATTTGGGGCACCTGAAGACTTCAAGTGCCTAAAACTGGGACTGTGTTTTTATTTAGTTTGGGAAATTGAATTGTAGGAGGCACCAGTTTAAAAATAGTCTTTTTCATACATTGACTTGAAGTTCAAGACTTACTTGCTGAATCATGAGCTCTGTTCTATAGAAAATCACATCATAATGAGATTCCACTCATCAACCTTTATGGTTAAGCACCATGTTAATGGCTGGTATTCATGATGAAAGATTGTGTCTGCATGACTAGAATCCAAAATCCAACTACTGCATTGGTCCTTCAGATGGTGCTGCAATTGTTAACAATCACTTCCAAGAATATTTGGGGTTTTTTTTTTGTTTTGTATAAGAGGTAGCTTGGTCTGTTCAGTGGATGGGAGCATCTAAGAAGGCTTTAGTCTTGGTCAACAAGGAAAACATCTTTGCACAAAGAAATTACCTTCCCCCTAAACTAATATAAAATAATATGGAATCTCAACTGTAATTGAAAAATAAAATTCAAAAAAATTATTGTCTTATAAATACATGTGTATATTTTTCCATGACAAAACTATTTCATAAATACATTGTGCTAGTCCTTGGACATTGATCAGTGCAAAATACCTGTGAGACTGCTCTGTCATAAACAACTAAAATCTTAAATATGGAAATATGTTTTCTTTTTCTTATTTGAGCACCTAAGCAACTCAAAGTTATTCTTTCAATTTTACAGATAAGAAAACAAGTGTAGATATTTAAAATAATATTCAGGAGGTAAAAAATAGAAAAGCCCTTAAACAGCAAAGTCAGGATGTGAATATGACTAAAAAATATACATTATAATGTTGGTGACTAAGTGATGTCCGCTTTGTACGTAAAGGACGGTATGATATTGCTGTCACTTTATATTATCATATCACAATTTATAGCAATAAAATTTGTTTCTAGTAGTATTTTATTATTGCTCACATATAATAGGATAGAGCTTAAACCATATGGAGATACAAGAAGATAATACAGTAAAGAGCTACTCAATATAATGCGAAATATCACTATGTAGGCAATAACCAAAATTGGTCTTCGAAATCTTCCTGCTCAATGACCATTCAAAATAAACTGGCTCATAATATTGCAGACCATTGTCAACACCAAAAAGAAAAAAAGTTCAAACCCACTAAAATTTAGCCTAGTTAATATTCTAAAAATAACACAAGTTCATTATTTTGGTCAAGATAGAGAGGCCACTGCAGGCTAAACTTACAGTTAACACAGTTCTGGTTCAATGGAATTAAATTAAATATTATAGTTCTTTTCCATTTGTATTTAATCATTTATATTTTCAGTTAAAAATACATACAAGGTTGATTAGAATAATTATACAATTCAATGTATGCGGGGATTTTTAAATTTTGAGAATTTAGGGAGACAGACTGAGTGTCCTTGCATACTGAGATATGTTTATATTTTTCTGCCCTTCAAAAATATTTTCCATTTTCATACTTAAATGTGACCAGCAGTTAGTCCACAATTTACTCTAATCATGGACCATCAAGATAATGAAGTTTAAAAATCAGATACTGTGCATGTGGTAGCTTCTTCCAGCGGCAGCTTGCTGTACTTCTACAATAAACACACAATACTTTGACGTGCCTGTTGCAGGCCTCCGACTAAGAGGTACTAACTTAACAAGAAGCCAGCAAATTCTTTTAAAAAGAAGGATTGGTGTTTGGGTATCTCCTGCTGTGGTAAAAAATTTAACTGTAGTAATTAGCAGCAGGTTTTTCCATCTTTATGAGAGGCAGAAGAAAAGAGCCCCTGGAAAAGAGGGTAGACAGAAAGCAAAACTAGAGGACATGGATAACAATTGAGCAGATGACCTGCTGCTCGATGAATGGCCACAATTGCCATAAATATGCTTTGCAGGAAGATATCAGAACTTGGTACAGTGAAACATTAGAAAGTAAATTCGTAGGTATTCGTGAATTAGAAAATAACGTCTCAGCTCTGGGTACTTTACCTTTAAGTAAAGATAAATACAAGTAGATATGCATTGATTTAATGCCAGACATTAGAGAGAATGGACTTGTTTATTTGATGATTTTAAATACAGTTTCTGACTTTTGTTCAAACCACGGGTTCGATTTATTGGCAATTTTAAAATATAACATCTAGAGGATTTTCTTTTTTAAAGATACATCACAAATAGGTACTTTAAGATAATAAAAAAACAAACAACCAGTTTAAGAGGCAACATTTTATATTCAAATTTAAGTATATGTGTCTTAAATGTAAATTATTGTAAATGAGCAATAAAGTTAATAATGTTTATTTATTAAGTATATCTTTTGAAATACACCGTAAGTAGATTCTTAAAATGAATGAGATATTTAAGAAATTCCTCCAAATTGTTAAGAATGTGTACATTGTCTTTTGCAAGACTAACTTTTTAAACCTAAATTATCTCTGGCCTGACAGGAAATTAAAATCAGGAAGAAAACATTGTCTATCTATCATCTATGCATCATCTATCTATTCATTCATCCGCCTATCTCTATAAAATATATTTAAAGTAAGAATTTAATATGTGAATTATTATCAGTGTAACCATTAGTCCTCTGTTATACCTGGAGCAAACATGATTAAGAAAAGATAATGAGATTTTTTTAATTTAAGAAATTATTTGCACATACTAGGTTGAGCTTCATTTCTTAGTAGCATCAATTTTTAGTACAAAAATAAAGGAATAGGCATCATCCATTGTACCCCAAATGGTGAGTTTGTTTCTCAAGAAACGGAACAATTTTTATAAATTTTTTAAGACGTGAAATAACTTCTAAAACCTTCTTGTCAGCACTAAAAAACTGTTAACACATAAATCCTTTTCAATTTTTGAGCAGGAGATTTTATTATTCTCTAATTCTGCTTAGGATCCACTTTAGTAATACTTTCTGCCTTAGATTAATTACCCTGATCTAATTCATTTAGTGGAGGACAGCTGTGGCACGTGGGTTGCCCACTGATGTATTGTGTTAAATGACGCCCATCTGTCACTGCAGCATATCAGCATGGATTCAGTGTCATCCACTTCATTGGTTCTGCTGAGATGTGAAGTACAGCTACAATGTTTACTACTGTTGTTAATTTAATATCTACACCTTTAATAACCTGACTGCTGTCACTCGCTGAACAATGATACATGATGGGCAGTGAAGGAGCAGATAGAAAGCATTAACTAGACAGCACGGCCGACCCTCTGGTACAGTTAATTAGAACACTTCTGGGCAACGCTGCTATGGGGGGTTCTGCAGCACGTTCCCTGGGGAAATGCTTTATTGAGAAATAAAGTTTAAAAAACCTGTGTTAATAGCAATTTTGACAATGTAATCATTAATCTGTTCTCTTTAAACAAAAGAATTATTTTTTAATAGTCATCTTCTTTTAAAGGTTTATCATAGACCCTCTTCACTGCTTCACATTGTTTTGTTATTACTTTACCTCCACTCCCCAAGTCTGCAAAATATGTGATTCCCTGGGTTTGGCTGATGCAGTGGAATACACCGAATCCAATGTGTTGGCTTTAAGGCTTTTCTTCCTGGCTAAACTAATTAATCCAAAAATTGAGAGGAAGAACCAAAAATCCCAAAGTATACATAGTCAGGTACATCAGCTAAGAAAAACATTTTACCTCAGCCTAGCTGTAAGAGACTCTAGCAAAGTCAATACTTGGCATTTTCAAAACCTATAAATTGGGTGAATTCCCCAAATATATGAAGAGGGTTCCGATGCCAGGCAAGCCAAGAAACATGCTAAATATCGATGGCAATCAAAGTAGTAATTTATGATGATTTTAATATCGAAGCAAAGAGTAGAATGGTGGTTGTCAGGAGCTGTGGAAAGAAATGGGAGTTGCTATTCAACAGATATAAAATTTGTTATATAAAGAGCTTCACAGATAAGAAAAAGCTAAAGGAGTTCATCACCACTAGACCAGCACTACAGGAAATGTTGAAGGGTCTTCTTTAAGAAGAAGCCAATGAACAAAAGAATCTGATGAACTAAATAGAGCCAGAGACACTGACGCAGGCAACAGACGATCATATCTCAGAGGGAAGAGGGAAGGGGGTGGAGGGTGGGAAGAGATTAACCAAAGAAGTTATATGCATGTATGCATAATCCATGGACCCAGACAATAACGGGGTAAAGGTCTGGGGATGGGGTGGGAATGAGGGGGAGGGGGTTAATGGAGGGGGGGGAATGGGACACCTGTAATACTTTCAATGATAAAGATAAATTTAAAAATTTTAAAAAGTTAATAAATAACAATAAAAAAATAAAATGTGTTATACAAATGAAAAGGTCTAAAGACCTGCTGCACAAAATCATGTGACAGTTACCAACACTGTACTGTACACTTAAAAATGTGTGAAAGAGGATAACTCTCATGTTAAATGTTCTTTTTTTTTTCTTTTTTTTTTTTCAGAGAGAGAGGAAGGGAGAGAGAGAGAGAAAACATCGATGTGCAAGTGCAACATCAATTGGCTGCCTCCTGCACACCCTCCTCTAGGGATCAAACCCACAACCCAAGCATATGCCCTTGACTGGAAATCCAACTGCCAACCTTCTGGTGCACTGGACTACACCCATCCAGCTGAGCCACACTGGCCAGGGCTCATGTTAAATGTTCTTACCACAATTTTATAGATATATATAGACAAAGAGTGTGTATACATAGACTTATATTATATACACAAAGTATCTAATATTATGAAATTATCCTTTAAGTTCTCACATAACAAATTATTTCTTTCTTATAACAAGATATTTTTTCAATAATTATAATACATATTGAGCCTAAAGCTCACTGTTGGTAAACATTTATATTCTTTTAATGTGAAGAAATTCTGCCATTTGATTACTTCTTTATCAGGGGTGAGGAACATCCAGCCCAAGAAATCATCTGGTCTGGCCCTACCAAGGCAACCACAGGCAGAACTCGAAATTCAGTAAATCTTAGCTTTTTTCATAGCTAATTTTTCAGTTGATAATTTTGTATGGCCCACGAATGATGTTATAAATATCCAAATGGCCTTTGGCAGAAAAAAGAGTTAGTTGATTTAAAGAGTTAGTTGATTAACAAAATATTATGTGGTCAGTGTCAGTTGCCAGTGTGTGTGTATATATATATATATATATATATATATACACACTCTGATGTATATATACTCATATCAGAGTATGTATATATACTCTGATATCTCTGTGTGTTTCTATGTAGGGGAAGTATTGCTTACCCTTTTCAGTACCACACTTGGTTGTAAAAAATAATTTAGCACCTCATATGAGTGCTATTACAGCCAATTACAATCCAATTTTCCTGGTTTGGCACTACTCTACCTCCAGAAACCCACATTGCCTCTGAAAATGAAAAGTTTACTACACATAATCCAACCTATTATAGTGTTTCTGATTTCATGAGCCCTTTATTGTGAAATAATTTAGATCCATAGCTTAGAAGAGGCGATGCCAAAACCAATTTTAAAGTGTTTTCCTACAAACGTTTTAATTATAAGAATTTATATTATTGATGAGCATAAACATTATTTACTTCAGGAAACCTGTTTATTCACTTTCAAATCACTTCTTTATTATAACTACTATGCAAAAGAAGATAAATAAATGAGGTCCCTACAATACTTTTCCAACTATCTGGGAAACCTATTCTTAAACTCAACATTCATAACATTTTACTTTACCATTTGACTCCTAACATTTCATCTCTCAAATCTGGAGGCAAAAATTTCAGGTCATTTGTATGTCTTCTTAGGAGAGATATCTGTTCAGGTCTTCTGCTGATTTTTTTAAAAAACATATCTTTATTGATTTCAGAGAGAGGAAGGAAAAAGGAGAGAGAGAGAAACATCAATGATGAGAGTCATTAATTGTCTGTCTCCCGCACGCCCCCTGATGGGAATTGATCCCAAAATCCAGGCACGTGCCCTGAGCAGGAATCAAACCACCATCTCCTGGATCATAGGTTGATGCTCAACTGCTGAGCCATGCTGGCCCGGCCTCTGGCGATTTTTCTAATGAATGTTTTGTTTGTTTATTGTTAAGTTGAATGAGTTCTTTATATATTTTGGATATTAACCCCTAATTGGAGCTGTTGTTTGCAAGTAAATAATTGTTTCATATCTTATATTTAGATCTTTGATCTATTTTGAATTAATTTTTGTATACGGGGACAAACTGTAATCTAGTTTCATTCATTTGCATGTAAAAAGATGTTCCACTTCACTAGCTATTAGGGAAATACAAATCAAAACTATAATGAACCCTGGCCAGGTGGCTCAGTTGGTTGGAGCATCATCCCATACACCAAAATGTTGCAGGCTTGGTTCATCAGGGTACATACCTAGGTTGCAGGTTTGATCCCTGGTCAGGGTACATATGGGAGGCAACTTACCAATGTTTCTCTCTCACCTATATGATCCTATTAACTAATGTTGCCCCAATAAATTTAATTAAAAAATTGTCAGGTCATTTCATGGAATATTTCCATGAGAAACTCATACATTTTAGATAAACAACTTAAACAAGAACCATTTGGGCCATACCTTCTTGAGAGCATGTTGATTCCATGTATTTAAAAGTGCCCACATAGTGCTCTGGTCAGTGTGGCTCAGTGGTATAGGGGTTGGCCCAGGAACCAAAGGGTCATGGGTTTGATTTCTGGTCAAGGGCATGTACTTGGGTTGCAGGCTCGATCCTCAGCCCCGGTCGGGGCATGTGAGGGAGGCAACCAATTGATATGTCAACACATCCATGTCTCTCTCCCCCTACCTCCCTTTCCACTCTCTAAAAATCTATGGAAAAAAATATCCTAGGGCAAGGATTAACAACAACAACAACAACAACAACAACAAAAAAGAAGTGCACACATGCACATACACACATACACTAAGGCAGTCAGAAAAGTGCCTGCATGAATTAGATGATACAAAAATCCACAGAACTGGGCTTTTCAAAAGACACTGGTCACACTTAAAATTCTTACTTGGAGTACTGGAGTATTCACTAGTTGATTCTGTCATATTACATTTCTCAACTGTCTACTTTCTAGACACCAGAGTCAAATGAAATTTCTGTTTGGTTAACTCTCCAGAGGACCCAACATATTGTCATGCAGCCAATGAGCCTGTACTCAGCTCTCAGCTTATAATGAACACTGAGCAAAAGTAAAGGCACTCTTTTTTAGACCAAAAAGGATTTCAGAAAACCTAGAAAGTTACTGTCAAAGCGTGATTTCCTTAATTCATCATTCATTATCCATTATTATAAAAATGGCTATAAACATACCAGCTTTTTAAAATACATTTTCCTTTTACAAATTTTATAAAAAATGTTAATATACACAAAAGTAGAAAAAAATAGTTCAATAAATCCCTATATATTTACATATATCCCAGCCCAATTTCAACAATTATTAAGATATAGCCATAAAGAAGTTAAGTCTTTTGACTCGCACATTTCGCATTCTCACAAACTGGCTAGGCCTAGTATAATTTCAAACTAAAATATTCTCACTCCAGTGCAATTTCTGCCATAACACATCATTTCACAATTGTTTGTGTAAATAACGTTGTTTTAAAAGTTCCATTGTGTAATATATAGTTTAAAAGTTTAATTGTATAATGTATAGTTTAAAATCTAGTTGGCAATAAAGTTTCTCTGGTATATAGTACCTTTGATTTCTTATAATTAAATATATTAAAATAAGAAAAATTATTAAAGGTTAAGGACTGTATTTTTCATTATAAATTTTTATGACACTGTAATGAAAATAAAAAAGCAGATTAAAAACTGATTTAAAAATTAATCCTAAAATCTCTTCTTCAAGTGATTTCAGTTTTCAATTAATAAGATGAGATTTTAAGATTTTATATTGCATACAATGAGATTTGTGTTATTGTCATGGTCATTGTTGCAAATAACCTGGGTTTAGTTTACTTTAAAAATGGAAATAATCCTTGAATCCCATTTTAGTTCAAGATTTATCAGTAGGAAGAAGATGTTATTAATCTGTGCATTAATTACAAGTAGTCACACTGTCTTGCCCTTGGAAACAATGTTATTTAGGTTTAAGCTAGAAAAAATTAAATAGTCAAAAATAAAAGAATATTTGCAAAATCAGGACTGAAGTTCTTGAGAACACTGATATGTTGGCATAATTATTACCCTATAACACAGTTCACAACCTCACATTATTACCTCCAAAATAAACTGTAAAGGATTCCAAATTTGGCCTTTGTAAAAACAATCTGAAGAAAATTTTGAGTTTAAAGGTCAAAATATGTAGAAAATAAAAAAGTCTGCATAGCCAGTTCTTTTCAAAGATATGCTTAAGGATCTTTTTTTCAGGGAATAAAACAACATTAATGCTTATAATAAATAATAATCACAAATAACATTTTGTAATTTTATTTGTTGGGGATTTAATGGTCATTTCCTACAGTAGACAAGGAAGTATATTATTGAAGAGTTTGTGAAATAATTTCGTGAGTTTATAATATACTTATACAGACACGATCCAAGCCTTAAGAGATCTATTTACTAGTTACCAAAATTTCCTAAATAAATATAAAGGTGAAGTAAGGAAAGATAAAATCTTTGGTGCCAGGTAGATCTGAATCTTAATATTGGGTCCTTTGTTTATTAGCTATATAATTCTCTGCAACTAACTTAAACACCATTTTTATTTTTTATTTATAAATTAGGGATAATAATACCTTTCATTATTATTGTAAAAGTAAGCATAATATGTTTAGTATGTGTTGGTTATTGAACACTCAACACAAGAATATAGAGAAAGTATTCACATAAATGATATGTGTCAAAGATAAATTGCTTGAGAAAGTCATCTTGTGCCATAATGCTGTTATAGTCACCCGTGAAATCCAGCTGCAGAGGTATGGGTTTCTCTTACTATTTCCATTTGAATCATTGGCTTCACCTTTGGACCATGGCTTTCTTTTATGGGACAGGGATGGGGGAGTGAGGGAGTGCTTGTAGCAATTTCTAAAAGCCTTAATTTTCTTGCATGATATCTGTGCCTTACTGTATTCTAAAGTCTTTCCTAACCCTCAGTGATATGAAATAATATCTTGAATTGTTGTCTTAGAAAGCTTCATCTTAGAAACCTCTTTTCTCTCCCTCTGTCTCAATTGCTTACCACCTAATGGGACTGTTTGGCTTTAATCCTTGGATTTCTTTATAGCAGTAGGGCCATTATTAGCCTGGGTCTTACATTTTTCCTTGTTGCTCACTGATATTGCTCAAATACATTACATATTTCGATATGTGTTATGCATACTGTTTATATGCTATATATCTGGTATGACACATATTAATAGATATAACTATATACTTTCATACCTACACTCTTACGTATATTAATATTGCAAGTTTGTGTTGGCTGACTTCTTTGGGCCATAGTTTTAGTATTATTCCTAATTCTACCTGAACATATTTCCAATTTTAAAATTTAATTTTTGGAAGTTTATTTTAAGCACAATAATTATATTGTATATATTATTATTTAAGCAAATCACCCAAACATTTGGGCATTCCCTCCTCCCATTTTCCCAAAGAGAGGTAAGCCCATAATGCCTAGATAAGAATCAGTAATGCAGATAATATAAATACACAATACCTACAGTTCATTTCACTTAGAAGTGAAAGGATAAGGAAGGATACTTTCACCTAGAGATTAAATAATGAGAGTGAAAACAAAGCAAAATAATTATATTCTTATAGCAAGTATTGTTGAGCTAATCAAGATATATACTCACTGCTACTCTCTTTCCCTTAAGGTTTTTCATATAGGTCAGGGGCTAGTAAGCTACTATTAATTTGATCAAAATATTCAAGCTCTATAATAAATGACTTACTCTTTTCCCCCTGCTCTGTTTATTTTAACTGCAAGTGATATATTACTTTGTTGTTCTAGAAATGCCAAAGATAAATTTGAGAATCTTCAAACAAGTTGTATTCTGAATAAATAACATATGACTATTTGCAATAGAATAGGGAACATGTATTTCATTTTTTATGTATTTAATTTTATAACGTAAAATAATTTCTTGGAATTCAGGTTTTAGGTGAACTGATTTTTTTCCTACAGAACAGTAGAATCTGTTTATATGACTAGTGTTTTTAGGGTATTTTAACAAGGAATTTAATCAGATGAGCAGAAGAGGAGCTAGTTCCTCTGTGACATCATGGCACTGAATTGAGCATATAGACAAAAAAAAAGGGTCCAGCCCCTTCATCTCCCTGCTCCCTGTTGCTACAAGGCAGCTTGACCTGTTTCTAAGACAAAAGTCTATTTTGAGGCCAAGTACTATACTTTCTCTGTATTCATATTATTCCATTCTTCTTATCTCAGCAAAGTCTTAAACCCATATATACTCAATGACACTGAACATACATACTGCACTCTGACTTCCAGCACATGGTCTACTGGGCTAAGGATGTAGGTAATAAGAAATAGAATTGGTGGTCTAGGTAAAATGAAAGAATAAGTAATGACTGTGGCTGAAAAACTAGTTTTGCTAATTTTCTGTTCTCTTAGAAAAACTATTATTATGTGTTAACTTTGTCTAAAGAAAGAGAAACAGAAATGAGGTATCTAAATTCAAGAATGGACAGAAGTATAGATATGGATCTGACTGTGTGGTATGTGCATGTCCGTGTATGTCAAAAATAGTCATGTATGTCACATTTATCACCTTTTACTAAACTAAAAAAAAAAAAATTAGTTAATACAACATTTCTCTAAGTTCCTGATTCTACTTAAACTAGTTAGTTCCCTTTCCAACAATTAGTAAATGTTGGCTTGAAACACAGAATCTAAATTTTTAATTAGTACATCTAGGAATTGTTAATGTAATTCCAAATCTTCTTAAAAGGGCAAAAACAAGAAAGGAAACTTGTGCTCATGCCTAATAATAAATACAGGGGCAGAATTCAAGGAGTAAAGTAACTTCCCCCTTAAATAATGGGTTCTCCTCCCGGAAAAGACAAGTAGAGAATGGAATGTAATTTCCAAAATGGATCTTTACAAAGTCACATTGTGCTGCTTAATGACACATAGTTCCTGATGAGCATTCCAAATTACAAGGTAGTTGTTCAAATAGAATTTAAACCAAGGGCTTCATTGATATGCTCACTAAAACAAGGGGCTCTTTTAATTAGAAAAATCTATGCTGCTTTCTTTTCTGGCAGCATTTGTGGGGGCTCCCACTAGAGAGTCAGCCAAACGCAGGAAACACACAGGGATTCTTGGTTTTGCACAGTTGCCTCACCCCTGACATTCTACATATCCATAAACCTTCCAGAGGCCAGAGATCAATGAATGTTTTCCCATCAGATTTTAAACAGTCAAGTCAATGCCTTCCTGCTATTTAAAGTGTACAAAATACAAAACACATTACTTTGATTTCCTATTTTATTAGCTGATAGATACACGACACAAGATATTGGCTCACTTGATCTTTGTTGGTTGTACTTGAGGGAGAGGAAAGATAGTTAGCAAATGTACTCTTCAGTATCAAATACACCTTCCACCCTTAATCAGATTGGACCATTCTTCTCTGCTCACCACAAAAATGCTGATGAGGTGCATGCATAAATATGCATGTGCTAGAATCATCTACAGAATCTACTTTTGTCTACCCAGATATCCTCCCTCACTTGGACCTTTTTAATACCTATAGACTGATAGCTCAATCACTATCTGATTGCCTTTTGATAACTACACCTACCTCTCTTCCTTAGCCCTACCCCACATTCAGAAGCCCAGGCTACCAAATTTATTTTCATAATCAGCTTTATACTATTACTGATGTAGCTCCATTTAAAATAAACTTAATATAAGTTTGCATAAAATACACAAAGATTTAAAAAACATTAACAAATAAAACAGGTATTATGGAGATATGAAAAATATATGAAAAATCAATGAAGCTTAGAAAATGCTGGAATTGTGACAATATGAAGACAATGGGTGAACCAGGATCAGAAAATGACTATAGTCAGAGCACATGGTGTGCCCTTAGGAGCGAGGTCAGCAGTGGTTCCCCAGCTTTGTTGTAATAAGCACACATCAGAATCACCTGAAAAGACTCCGTAAGCACTGGTTGCTAGGCCCCAGCCCCAGAGTTTCTGAATCAATGGGTCTGGAGTTGGGTCTCAGAGTTCCCCTTTCTAAAAAAGCTCCCAGGGGATGCTAAGCTGCTAGTCCAGCTCCGAGGACCACTGGAATAGAGAGCTAGGCTTATGATGAGGACTGGGCCTGTGAAATAGGGAATCAAAGAAAGGAAGATGCCTGGATGAGGGATCTTTATCTCATAGGCCATGTGAAGCCATGGTAGCTTTCAGAGAAGACCACATGACTAAAGCAGACTTCAGGGAGAATTAAGTACTGATAATTGAGCTAAATAATTTAAGAGCATTAAAGTATAGAAACAATGTAGGACTAGTTAGAAAATTACATGTGGTGGCAAAGAAAGTACTTGGCGCAGGCGAGAACAGACAGAACCCTAGAATCCTAATTAAAGAGGAGATGCTCCAGTGTCTAATTAGAAGGTATGTATATAGCATGTAGATTTATACTGACCAATTCCTTTTCTCCTTTCTTAGCCCTTCTATGACTTCTTAAGGTCGGTGTCCCCATTTCCCAAAGAAGAATCTTTTCAGAAGGAAGCACATCCAAATAAGTCGTATGCTGTTAAGTGATAATCTTAGCTTATTCCTTATATCTTGTTGAGAATGACTGCTGATGGTCCTAGAGAATGGGAAAACTATGGTTTGCATCTGTGGTTTGAATTATAAATATCTGGCTTAAATGGTACATAGTCGTCTTGAGCTAAGACTTCAAAACCTAAGTTCCACAGTAGTCACTTTGGTTTTTCTTGCTTCTCTCCCTCTGTCATCCTTATCTCTGTTTTCTGTTTTCTTTTTTTCTACCTAGGTTGTCAAGTAGACAGGTTCTTTCATCAAAAACAATTGTAATTTTAAGGGCAAGCTAAACTCCAAAGAACAAAAGTTAGAGATGACACTGTTTTAGATTATATTGAAAAAAAGCTTTTCAAGGAATTTTAAAACACTATGCTTTAAAGAAGTGACAACCCATTTTGCTTTGCTTTGTAAATTCAAAGTACAACACCTGCATTTGATCCTGTTCTGACCAAGCACTTACACATCCCATTGCGTCCGGGATTGCTGAGAGATCTGGAACACTGCTTGGGATCCTCGGTTGTGTATCTAAATCAGTTCCTAAGTTTACATCCTGACAGAGAAAACCCTTAATTTCCCCTTGTGATATTTTTCTGAGCAAAAGTGATCAAAGAAATTAAGATTTATAAAAGCTACTTATGTCAGAGACAGTAGAAAATGAATATAAATTAGACATCACTCAGCAAGAGCTGTACCACAAGCACAGAAAACACAGGGCATCTCATTACAGAAATAAACTGTACTGTCTGCCTAAGCAGTGCCTTTCTATAAAATTCAAACACAAATATCATGCTGGAATTTCTTTCAGGAAAGCAGTGTGTTATTAGGAATTTATTTATATAAATTAGAGAAACATCCCGCAGGGGAAGGAAGACTCAGTTTTACACTGCTGCATGGATAAAATAAAAGGGTATCTAAAAGGCTAGGACTACTGGGCATAGAAAAACTAATGCAAACTCACAGAAAAGTATTGAATTTGGAAGTAGGCAAATCTCACAGGGTTGATGGTGACTGCGGATTTTCTTAATATATTACCTCAAATTTGATGTTAGGCTTGCAATAAATGTGGGCTTTAAAATAATTTAAAGAGTTTCTTTTATATACCTTTGGTTGAGCCAGGGGGAGAAGGGGCAATTTCAGAAAACAGAGGAAATAGCAGGATATGGAAACTAAGTACTGGTGTTAACTTTGATTCTGTTCAAGTTTTACTAGGTTCAAATGCATAGATATTTGTTCACACGTTATGGTCAAAAGCTAGTTTTCATGAACCAACTACAATTTTTCAAACAGGATGGAAACAAAAATATTTGTTTCCCTTTTTCCCTTTTTCCCTTTTTGGTAAACTAAAACAATTGTATTTAGGTGGCTAGTTTCTGGGAAGTTAGGTAAATTGTAAAAATAGAGCACAAAATCTAGTGGTATAAAACAGAGTGTCAAGGTCAGTGTAAAGGGAGAGAGGGGCCAGTTCCACATTCCCTTAAGTTTTCTCCTTTGTCAAAGAAATGCCTGTCACACTTGTCAAAACTTATAATCAGCTTACATTACAAGTGATCAGCTCCCTTACTGCTAATTCCTTCATTTTCAGTGGCTTATTTTGCTTATCTTTGATCCTACCTTGTGAATAGCTAACTCCACCGCTTGACTGGTATCGCTTTACGACTTCCATGCCTTTCTTTACACTCTAATAACGCTCTAATATGTGCTGGTTTCTGACTCTAGGGTTTGCTACTATATCGTTAAAAAAAAAAAAAAAAAAGAATCATTTGTAATCGTGGTCTTCACTTCAATAATTATCATAAAAACAGCAAATTACTTTTTATATTTTCCCCCAATCAAGCATTAGACTTTGAAAACAGCTGGAGTTGACCATATAGAGAGGTCTGATTTTTACACAAGTTGTTTTTTTAAAAATATTCTTATTTAAACTGATGTCTAAAACCAGAATTTCAACATATTCATCTCCAGTAGCTACAAATTCAGCATTTGGAACTATTTGCTAAGTGAGCTTGATAAGCTTGGATTTTAAACAAGAGAGTTAGTTATATTATTTGAATTCTTAAATAAGCTGCCATCCACAAAACAAATGGATAATACAGGTTGACTCCAGGGCTAGGAGTATTTGTTTTTAGTGATACCAGATGAAGTGTGGGGGGGTCCTTTTCCCCACAGGGTGCTGCTGGGGGTGGGCTTCTTACAATATCCTGAGAAAAGGAATTTTCTGAGACACGCACAGGAGAATGAGTGTTTTTATTTGCCTGGAATTAAATCTCTGGGCTTTCAAATTCCCATTTCCCTTAGTCCAGTCATAGAAGAAGTATAGGTAGGGTTTCAGTAAAGCTAAAATCAGAGCCAGTGTCTGGAGTTTCCTTTTCATTTTGGAGCTGGGTCCAGTACAGCATTAGGCTAGTTTCAGTCCATTAGTCCATTGGGTGTGCAGTCCACATGGCCGTGTGCCATGTGAGAGAGCGCCAGAGAGCCAAGCATGAGCCATGAGCCAGGCATGCCAAGAGGAACCAGGAGCATAAGAGAGCAAGATTCTTTGTTTAGGGAATTATATATCCCAAATTTGCAGGCCCTTGCAGTGACCACACCCATTCTGGCCAACAGTCACTGTCCCCAGGTGTGATTGACAGGCAAGGACCTTCCCTATGTCATACCAACTTTACTGGGCATGCGTCTATCTTCCCTTTGTTAGTCCCCTTTCCCCAGTGTTTTGCAGGGAACATGCCTATAATGTCTGGCCTTCCCTTTGCATCTTTCCTATTATTAATAACTAGCTGATTAAGATGGTATCATTAGGACTATACATGGGTGGGTCACCCTTCTCAATAATTTGAATGTGCCCATTTAGATTCATTCCAAGAGCCACTACCTTAGTTTAGACTTTATTGGTTTTTATTTGGCTTATAGTTCAGGTCATATTGCTACATAGCATATCACCCCACAATAATGGATGAAAACAATGACAATAGCTCGGCCAGCATGGCTCAGCAGTTGAGTATCAACCTAAGATCCAGGAGATCAAGGTTTTATTACATCAGGGCACATGCCCCAACTGCGAGCTCAACTCCCAATAGGGAGCATGCAGGAAGAAGCTGATCAATGACTCTCATCATTTATGTTTCTATTCTCTCCCTCTCCCTTCCTCTCTCTGAAATCAATAAAGACATATTTTTTAAAAAACAGAAAACAATAACACCATCTATTTTGCTCATAAATCTGAGGTTCTAGGGCTCAGCTAGGCAATCCTTTCTTGGAATCACACTCAGATGGTGGCTGGACTAGGATCTTCTTTGAAGGTTTCTTCACTAGCATAACTGTGATTGGACAAAGAAGATTTGAAGAGCTGTGTCTCCTTAGCCATTTCTTTCTTTAAGTGGTCTCATCATGGCTCCCTTTATATGGTGGCATTGGGCTAGCCAGACATCTTCCATGTATACTGTTTTATAGAGAATGTTATACACATGAGATATAGCTCTATACCCTTATCCAGAGGAGGGGCACAGACAGCTTTTTCTCTGTAGAGCAGTGACTTTTTCAGCTCCTGCATTTCCTATTCCTGGCATGACTAGCCTGGAGGAAAGGCAGCCATGAGTAACACTGCAATGTTTGTCATCACAAGCATTCTCTTGTGTGGCCCCAGGGGACAAAATTAAAGTTTCCTAAAGTCAAAAAGCCAGATCAGGCATTTACTCTGATTTTACATCTAGCTTCTCAAGTGGTTCTACCCTTTAGGTCTTCCTACAATTCATAGCTCAAATGGAATTACAAGACATGAGTACAGAGTAAGGAAAACAGCCAGTCCACCAGCATCAAAGTCATACACATTTGTGAATGCATTTTTTCTGGCAGGCATTCTAGCTTGGATTATAATGCTAATAAAAACAACAACAACAAGAAAACAAAACAACAGGCTAAGTGTAGCCTAACACAAGACTTTCCAGAGATACAGTCTCTGTCCTTATCAGCAATTCACTGCATCAGAAAGCTGCCAACCTTCTTTAATGTCAGGCCACCTCAAGCAAGATAGTTTTAACATACAATTACAAATAGAGGGCCAAGGTATCAGCTCAAGGGATATGTGAGCTACTTACTCTAAAAGAAGATGTAGGTTTCCCAATGAACATAGAAATAGATGGCACAAAGGACCAAGGTTTTCCTCTGTGTTAGGTGACTTTAACTAATTTCTGTATGCTTGTTCTAAACCATCAGTAGTGTACAGATATCTTTCATTCCATGGTTAAATTTATTTCTGTGTTCTATTCTTTTTGGTGCTATAGTAAAAGGGATTATTTTCCTTAATTTCAGTTTGCTATGAGTAGATAGGACCTAATTTTTGTAAACCAGATTGATGTGTCTGTAGTGGTTAGTTTGTGTCAACTTGGCTAGGCTATAGTACTGAGCTATTTGATCAAACATTATTATAGGTGTTGCTGTGAAGATAGTTGGTAGATGGGGTAAACATCAACACTTAGTTGACTTCAGGTAAAGAAGATTGTCCTTGATAATGTTGGTGGGCCTCATCCAATCAGTTGAAGAGCCTTAAGAGCAAAACTGAGGTTTTCCTGAGAAAGAAGAAATTCTTTCAGGGTGCAGCTTCAGCTCCTGCCCCAGAGTTTCCATACTATTTGTCTACAGATTTCAAACTTGCCAGCCCCCACAATAGCTTAAACCATTTCTTTGAAATAACTCTCTATTTATCTATATATCTTCCTTGTTCTGTTTCTCTGGAGAACCTTGGCTGATAGAATTGATAATAGAGTGATCACATAATTTATCATCCACACTGATGCACTTTTGAGCGTGAATGGGGCACTGTTAATAATTATGCTAGGAAATTGGCGTAAAGCAGAGCTTTGCCATGATAAAGGGTTCCCCTAGGTAAAATAAATCTTATCCACTCAGAGGTATCAAAATAATCCAATTGAGAAAAGAGGTGTTTCTGTTTCTGTTTTATTCTTAAGGGAATCTAATTAGTTAACCAAAAAATATTCTGAACTATAGTAAAGAAACAAATCACTCCATAATTTGGAAAGAAACCACCTATTGGCATTATAGAAAGCATTTTCCCCTCTTTTGACATTTTGTAAAGGTCAAAAGTTTGGACTCCTACAGTTATTTTGCATTTGAAAAGTAATGAATCAAAGGGTAAATCAGAATCCTCCTAAATAATGGCAGGCGTTTAAATATGATGGATGGTCTTAATGCACTTGTGCAATTAAGTTTAACCCTCCAAGTTTAACCCTCCTCATTGTAGCCCCATTCAGATCTGTTATCTTTGACAAAGATAGTTTTTACAAGACTACCAACTAGCTGAGAAAAAAGAAAAAAATAATTTCGTGAAACTGAATGCTGTTAAAGGGTCTATGTAATCTGTATTTGTGTCAGGCTGTCAACTGTAAATAACTTTAGCATTTAGGAAATATAGTCAATCATTGCTGATCAAAATGTATATCTATACACATTTTTTTAAAAAACCACACAAGCAAATGTGACTCTGGAATCCTATTTTGTTCTCAGATGAATTTCACTAGGAATGCATCACATTCATGGATGGGACCTCTCAACATCTAACTACCTTTGCTATACGGATGAAAGCTGTGGCTTTGGTATGTTACTGCTAAAATCTCTGAGAGTAGTATTGGAAATTACATGACAACTAGACAATTTTAACTTCATGTACATCTTAAAAGGAACCTAATCTAGCATTCTGGAAAATACTGATTAATACAGTTGACCTTTATATGAGGTCAAACAGCTATACTGTGGATCTTGACTTCACACTTGCTTTTCCTTTTTTATAGTCTATGCTATAAAGCCTCAATGATTTATTGGAAAAGATTCTCCTCTCCTCATGGGAATTTTTGGAAGGAAGCTTAGACACAAAAAAGAGGGGGAAGAGAGAGAGAGAGAGATTATTCATGAAATTAAGATTATATTTTGTAAGTAAATTTAAGTTCAAAGACTTTAATTAAACACCTAGTAATAGACAATGTCATATAATGAATATATTTATGATGGCTCTTCTGGATAAAGAAATGGTGGCATATTTAACTTAACTTAGTCAACCTTAAAAAGATACAGACACAGTTAGTGACATTTTTTAATTCTCTTATGTATTATATATATTCTAACATACTCTCTAATAGGGCCCCACTTGGAACTCTGTACTCAGGAAAACGAAGTCCCCATGTACTAATTGAGTCTAAATAACACTGATAGAGGCCAAAGACATGATATAGCGTTGTGATATTTTCAGATTATTGATGAAACATTACAATTTTAAGAGAGGACTCTGGTTGGTCAATAAAATTATCAACTGAATAAAGATTGCATCTCAAAGGACCAAACAGAAAAGAAAATCAATGAAATTATAAGACAATAGCAGGCAAAAGAGAATCTGAGGGTAACTGTGTTTAAATCAAATTTGATTAAAACTATAGTAATTATACACATGAACATATAAAGGTCACTGTTTTACTTGAAGTTGCATTTCTAATTTGGTGTGATCTCTAATACAATGTCTCTAGGAACTTTGGGGAATCTTCTCTTTTTAGATGTTTCCAACTATATACATGTACAATTTAGTCATAAAGGACTCTGCATGGCAAGTTATACAACTGCAAACTAGACACAGTTCATTCTTGTCCTAGGACCATCCAGCTGTGTGATATCGGTAACTAAATCAAAATCTTTGAGTCTCAGCATTCTCAACTCTAAAACAAATATTTAGCTATCCATATTTTATGTTCCCAATATTAAAAATATATATTCAGAGAGCACCACCTATCTGATTTCACCTGTACATGTTTGTGTGCACATATGAATGCACAAATATTTTATATCAAAAGGCATTTGTGAGTACTGAGTTAAGTTGAAGTGATTTGGAGTGAGTGATATGTCATTAAATAAGTAATGATGGTCCTGACTGGGTAACTCAGTTGGTTAGAGCATTGTCCCCATACCTCAAGGTTGCTGGTTCCATTTCCAGTCAGAGCACATACAAGAAGCAACCAATGAATGAGTAGAAGAACAAATCAATGCTTCTCTCTCTCTCTCAAAATCAATAAATAAATTTAAAAAATAAGTAATGGTAAATCCCTGTCTGTTGAAAGGAAAAAACATGATAACAGGAATAACAAATTTACAAGTACAAACAAGGAAAGTATTAAATGTTGCCACATTCCAAGGCATATGGATATAAAAGGGAAGAATTGATTACTGATCTTTTTAATTTTGTGTTTTTTGTTGTTTGAAGTCACACTATATAATTATAATTTCATATTAGGGGTGGGTAAGTGTTTAAAGAAGCACTGTCTGGATTTATCTACATGAAAATTAATACATCTGTATATGCATATACACATATACATGTGCACCAAAATATTTTTAAAAATTTAAAAACAACATTTGAGTGATGATAAAAACCATTAAGATGAAAACACACAGAGAGAAAGAGAGAGAGAACCCAACCAATCAAAAAACACTACAACAACCTAAAGAAGAGCATATAATTATAAACTTGGTGGTAATGTCAATTAAATTGTGATAAAATAAAAACACTATAAACATTTAAGTTTTATAAATTAAGTCTTAGTATTATTTACAGCATATTTGTTTTTATTTTATATCTTAAAATGCAAACTTCAGTGACCAAGTTTTGTTTGGTTTTTAAGAATCAATTAGTACATAAGGGAAAATGCCATTTAAAAAAAAACATAACACAAAGAGCTAGTTCTCTGAAAAGGCCAATAAAATGGGGAAATTTCTGGCAAAGAAACTTAGAAAGAAAAAAAATATATGACTATATAACATTAAAAATGCACAGAAATATGGCTTTAGATTTGGAATAAAGATTTTATAATAAAAAATCATACATAAAGCAGTATTTTGCAAATATGTATGAAATGGATAATTTTATGATATAGTTAATTAAAAAATAATTAATGAAAAGGCAGAATATTTAAATACCATGAGAATCAAAATTTGAGAAGTGGTTATAGAACCATAGAACAAAGACCAGTCCTGCTGTCTTACTAGATAATTCCTTCAAACTTTCAAGAAAACAGAAACAAACAAACCAACAAAACCTTATGCTCTTTAAATCATTCTAGGAAACAGAAATATTTAGAAAGCACATTGATTAACTTTGTAAAACTAGCATAACAATGATATCAAAATCTCATGATTATTAGCAATCATTTCGTCACCCTGTTTCCTTCTCACAACTCACACACAAAACTACAGACTGATAACTGCACAGAAAACACCACGAGAGAACACAGGTTCATAGCTGTACACTTTGGGAGGGGGAAAAGAGGGATTTCTAAAAATGTCAATGAAGACCGAAACTATAAAGAAATTTAGGGGGGAAAAGCACCTGTACAGTTCATCAATTAAAACACAAATGAAACTTCATCAATAGATTAGTTTCAATATTTGTTAAAGAGTTACTAAAAGTGGGCAAACCTCTTCCACCGCGATTTATATCCATCACAGTCACTCCTTGTCACCATATCACCTTTGCCGGCAAGTCCCCCTGACATGAAAGCTATCAGAGTACTCGGCAGTGGTTTGAGTTTTCAGATGCTCATTAACATCACTTGGGGAGTTTTTAAAAAACAGCTGCTTGGGCCACACACAAACGATTACATCAGAATCTCTGGAGGGAAGACCTAGGTATCTTTCATATTTGTTTAAAAGAAAGTATTTTCATGACTGTTGGCTGAATTTTTCTTTAACATCTTTGGAGAAGTAAAAAGGTCATCATTTGATTATTAAACACAGAAGCTACAGACACTTGCTCAATATATATGAGTAAAATGGTTGTCCATTTTTTGGCATCCAAATAACCCTAATACTTTGTTGTTCTATCTTGTAATGGATTGTGCTAATTTTCATCTGAAATGTATTTAAAATAACTTAATTATGTATTTGTTTATTGATGTCTTCCAAAGAAGTGCTGAAGTGAGGGTGGAAGAGAGAAAGAGCAGGTCAATATATTGCATGCATTCTAAATATATCCTAAAATCCCTCTCTACTCATCTAGCTCCTCAAAGTCTGTATGGCAGCTGACTTTAATGACTTCTTTTCTCTTTTTGTAATATTCATTTACTAAGTTCTTAAAATCTCACAAGCCCAAAGTTTGCCCTGCCTTCTTTTTACTGGTTCAGTTCTTTGTTCTGTGGATCACTGTCAGAGTTTCTTTCAGATTCCCCAATTACCCCTTAAGTATCAGAGGAGAACAGGAAACCTCCAAACCTCCTTAGGGTCTGAGAGTAGGAGGAGGCATAAAAGAACTTGTAATATTTCATTTCCATCACTATTACAAAGGCCATTGTTAGTTAAATAGATGATACTTTCCAGAATAGGTTAAAAACTTTACTGTAATGCAGTATGTTATTTTAGATGGGTTAATGGTAATGGAACTGATGTGGTAAAAATATTACATTATCATAAAGAATGTTTATTGAATATTAGTGTTATATTTTAAAGAAGTAAGAAACTTTAGACCAAAAAGTAGGGAAAACATGGAAGTTTATAGTATACTTTTAAATAGAAATTTTTCATACATTCCATTTAGATAACAATAGACATCTTAATTCCATTCCTCATAAGAATGTTACAGTGCTTTCAACAGTCATGCTCTTGGGTATAGAAAAACTAATGTCTTCTTTTAGACAGAAACTATCTTTTTTCTTTCTTTTTCTGTACTTATATTTACTCCCCATAACACCCTGTGCAGTGTGGACCACAAGGTAAGCGCTCAATAAACGTTTGAGTGAATGAATAGTACTAATACAGCATGTACTGAGAAAAGAGATAAAAGAATATCAAACAATGACAGCAAAGACTGTCGGGAGGAAGATAGAAATTGATTAGTAGTTGCCAGAAACAATTCAATATTGTTCCCACATCAACAAAAGAGGACATACACAGACAAAGATCAATTTTCCTTTTTACCATGTATTTCTAAAGCAAACTCCACATCACTTTCCCCCCTCACATGGTAAATGCCGAAGGGCACTTTTACGCTGTTCCTGCCGTGAAGCAAATTAGCATCATTACCTATCCAGGTCCCCTCTCAGCCGTCACCACCTAAGAGTGGCATTATCATACACAAAAGAAATGTGTGGAAAGACACATCAGGTGATACAATTGACTTCAATCTACATTAAAAAACATTTTACCATTTGGACCACATCTAGCAATATATTGAATTTCCTCTTCCAATTTTCTCTTATTTACAAAGTGCTATCACTATAACTACTTAAAAAAAACACACAACAACAACTATACATTCAAGAAGCTTGCTGATTTTATAAACATTAGCTGACATGAGAAATAACCTCTGAACAATGCGTGAGCTGTCAGGAGCAGGGATATGATTGAAAAAGAAAAGAGTAGGAAAGAGTGAAAAAGAATCGGGGAGCTTTCCTAGGCTGAAAATTTTATATATGTCTATTTTGTTTTCAGGACTAAACAATAACTTTATAAATGTCTACATTGGGTCCATATGCCACACCACACACGCTAAAGGGGCTCCAGTTCATTTACAAGAATTTAATCACAGTATCTGCTCATGAGTCCATAGGGCATGACTTCATTAGCCTACGGGGTGGAGATAAAAGCTGTGGATAACAGAAGCCTTCCCCCCAAAAGTCAGATTTGATTGGTTTTGAAAGAATAGTAGACTCTAGTATTAGCATTGTGACGATAGTGTCAGATATGCTCTCATAATTTTGCTTCAGTTAGACCACAAAGAGTCGCCTCAGTAACAACTTAAAGCAGCTATTTATCCACACACTACTAAGTAAAAAAGTTGAGCTTTACATGATGAAATAGATATTAATAGACATTAATACATCTATTGACATGCTTTACAAACTGCCTCTGAATGAGCAATAGAACATTCCTTCACATTCATTCACTTACTCACCAAACTTTAATTCCCGTGTAAAAATTCATCCATAGTAATTGGAAGAATGTATAAAATGTAGTGATCAATATAGAGATTCTATTAAATTTCAGTTATTTTACCATCACCATAATCATCTTTATCATTGTCTTCATTGTCATCTTCATCATTATTATTGAAAAACTGAGAAAATCAAAACTTAATGAGCAATCTGTTCTCCCATTGAAGTCTTTTTGCCCTTGATTGCTCTGTTTTGGGATTGTTTTCACTGCTTTGGCCATTCATACAAAATATGTTCTCTAAGTCTGGTTCCCAAAGTGTGTGCCAACATGCCCCAGAGAGCTGCAGAGAGCTTACAGAGACATTCTGGGATACTTATGTTTTCAAGAGAAACAAACTATAAGCTCATGATCGTATTATATTCCTTTCATGGCACCATCTCTTTTCAAAGGTCTGATTTTACTGGTTGGTGTCTGAAAGACAAGTAGGATGAGAACATCAGTGTGGAACAGGAAATAAGGATGGAGCTCTCCAACCTGAACCTAAATTTTGAGGAGTTATGAACTTCTCAGAAGGGGTATGCACCCCATACTTGATAATTCTGGCTATTTAAAAGGGTAATAGAAATATTATTTTCTCTTATGTATGTATACTAACTTTACAAACCACAGCTAAGTTGTTAAGACATAACTATGTATTAAAATGCTTGGAATTAATCCTCAAACAGAACTCTTACATGCTTTGTTTTGTTTTCTGTTTATTGGCCTAGGGGGGTTGAGGAAATAAATGACTGTGGGTGTCATGAACCAAGAAAATGTGGGATCCCTGCTGGAAGTGGTTCTCAAGTCTGGCTGCTTATTAGCACCATGTGGAGAAGTTACATAAAACTTAACCTCACCTGGGGATTCTCCTATACCTGATGATAGAGAAGTAACACAATAAATAATCTGTTTACTAGATGAGAAAACTAGAGGAAAGAAAACCTTCTTCAAGAAATAAGACCTTATTCCAAAGTCAAGTCCATCAAGATTACATTTCGGTGAGCTCTTAAAACTAATTTATCTTCATCTCTCACTCCCCAATTCCCCACTTCTATTTTGACTGCATTGGGCCTCTATTAAAGATCAATTTTATGTTAAAATAGACTTGTATCTTTAAGGAAAAGGCAGGTCCTTTAGAACAAAAATTCTCAAAGTTTAACAATCTTTCTCCAGAAGAATGTGTTAAAATGCTGATTCCAATTCCCCTTTCTCAGATTCTCATGCAGGTTGCATTAGGAAAACACATTAGAAAGTCTAGAGAAGAAATTGCATGGAAGCAACAACCATGAGCTCCCCAAGAACTTAAAAAAAAGTACTTCTGAAAATTAAACCATAAAATCAGGTATAATAGGTCAGAAAAATATATATAAATGTCATTTCTAGGTTCAAAAGACTGTGATATGATTATAATCTGATAAATTTAATATACTTTAAAAATATCCCTCAAAAATAATAATCCTTGCATAGTGGAGGCTTAGAAAATAGTATCTGAAAGGCAGACATGAGAGTGGTGTGACAGAGCCAGCTGGTGCTAGCTTGAGAGAGTCTAAGAAGTCATGTGCATTTCTTCCCAGATGAACATTTAGTAGTATTGGTAGATTGAACCTGGTCAAGGTGAAAATATATACATCACAGAAATTGGCAAACATTACAAATTAGGATGTGTTTTTTTTCCTGAAGAGCCATTTATTAAACATTTATTAGCAGACCACTGGATACTGGGAAAACTTACCAAAACAAGATTGAGAAAAGAAATTTCCCAAAAGGCAAAATGAAAAAATATATATTGACCTAACACATCTATCTTTGTCATGGAGACAAATATAAATCTATACATAAAAGTATGAAGATCTTCAATATGCATATCCTATAAATAATTTTTCTTGCTCTGTTTTCAAATTCTCATTATTCAGCTTCACATGCAGATTTCTCTTTAAAAAGAGAGTAACACTGGAGCACCTGGTATCTGTTCTACGTGATGGCAAAGTTCCTCAGTGTAAATGAGTCTGCTCATAAAATAAATTATTATAAGAGAGAATTTAGTGATCATTATCATCAATTTAAGTCCAGGAAGTTATGGGCACTGGCAATATTAAGTTCCTACAGAGTGGCTCAATGGTCAAGCTGACATATAATGGTATTTCCTAACCAGCCAATTGGCCTTCTCTGGAGATACATGACCCTCAAAACATAACTTCTTTCAGAAGCAATCCATCAGGGCTTTTAGAGAGCTGTATTTCCTCAGACCAACAGTACTAGACCAACTTTATGAAAAGTTGCCATAAATGTTCCTTTTACTATATAATATCCATATCAGGAAAATTCACATCTAAAAATCATCTTTTCTTTTTATGGCAATTTTGAGGTACTCACAGGCAAAGGGAACACAGATATACGCCTTCAACCATTCTCTATCCAGGCAGTGACAACAGGCAGCAGAAATAAAAATCCACATGAGCCCACATCCTCACAATGCTAGGAACTTCCTGATAGATTATTTATAAATTTAGATACTTGAATTTATAAGATCAGCGCTAGGAATATCTTAGGTACAAAATATGTACCCTATAGGAGCCAAACAACAGCAATTGTCTACTTATTATTTCATCCTGGGGGTTCTACTGATTTGGTAAAGAAATTTGAAACTAAGACTCCCTTGATGATTATCAGATTTATCATGTTCATTAGAAGAGATTACTAGTAAAGATTTTTTTGGAAGCAAAACCCATTATAAATTGAGGCTTTATAATAATGTATGATTATGTTTCCAAAGATGACCTCTGGCATGTATCTATGGATCCATACAGATGGTTTCTCAGGCCTAATGATTTACCGTCATTGAGACAAATGAAAAAATAATCCTGTAAAATTGTAATTAGTTGCTACTTCTTAATCTAGATAGGTTTTTAATGATAATGCTTTAGGAAGCTATATTCTTTGGATTCTAATGCACTATCTCAAGACAACCTACTTCAATAACAAATGAACAAAAATGATTAGTGAGAATTGGAAAGATACATAAAGCATCTAAATAAATGGAGCATTTTCATGAAAACTATTAAACTGATGAATTAGATTAAAATGTCACTACCATTAAACTCTCTTTAATAAATGTCAAATAGAGACTTCAGCAGTGCTCTACAGCCTTCAGGACTGTTACTGTATCTGCCAGGGAAGAGATTACCAATTGTTGTTGCATTTTATGTGTTCTAACTAATAAAAAGATTTACTTTCCCTGCCTGATTGTAATTGTCATCCCTGCTGATGAAACTAAATTCTGAACACTATTGGGCTTGAGAGGAAAAACTTTGACACCAGGTTAAAATTATTCCCTAATTTTTGGCCTAATATACAATCTTTATATTATTATCTTTCTATAGACCCCAGCAAGACATACACATATACAAACACATGCTTAGGGTATTTTTTCAGTAGTCTAGAAAAAGGATATTAGTGATCAATAGCTCAAATCCCCAGGATGTGCAATCTATGTAGTAATGTTTGATTCTTAGACCTTTAAGCTACAGAGATGATTTTGCTCACTGGGCCAGAGCCAAAACCTCAGCTAGGCTTTATAGGAATAAAATAGTAGAGATGGGAAGAGGGTGATCTGCTTTAAAGGTTAATGGAATGTCTGTTTCAGTAGGAGCAGCTGATAGGTTGCTGTGTGGAGGAAGAAGAAACTTCCCTCTACCCTCAAGGCTGGTTCAGCTGGTCTATTAATCAAATAGACATGAGACAGATTAGCAAGAGAAAATAACCAAATTTAATACATACATAAGTATGGGAACCCTGCATACATGAGAGAGTCAGGGACCCCACATGCATGAGAGGTTCAGGCACAGAAAGGGAAAATGGGTACATAGACATTCTGAGCTAGAGATGAGATAATGCACTTTGGGACTTCAGAAGGTAATTGCAGGGACAACACATGTTCAGTGTTAGTTTCCCCTACCATAGAGATAGGTAAAAAGTCATTTCTTGTTTTAAAGCTTATCATAGGCTAGGCTCCAAATATAAATTCTCCTAGATAATTAAGTGGGGGAGCAGAAGTTTCTCTTGTGTAGTAAACAAATATTAAATCACTACATTGTATACCTGAAACTAACAATGTTATGCTTCAATTATTGTCTCAAAAAAGTAAATTAGCACTCTTGAAGATGAAAAAAAAGTAGGACTTCTTTTATTAGGTATCAAGACTTTTGAGTCAATAGTTGGACAGTGTGGTATTGGCACAAGGATACAGAAATATACCAATGGAACAAAATGGAGTGTCCAGACACAGAGAGATGAGCACATGATTAACAATAACAGTGACACAGTATAGGGGAGATAAAGTGAGCTATTTTGCTAAATGATTTTGGCCCAATTGGGCCTCCAAATTAAAACAACATAGAATTTGACCCTTACCCACAACCAAACACAATAAACTCCAGGTGAATTATAGATCTTAATGGAAAGGCAAAGTAATGCACCTTTTAAAAAATGACAAAAGATTATATTTTCATGAATGCCATGTTGAGGAGAGATTCCTGCAACTGGAAACAGGAAGTAATAACCATAAAGACAAAAGGCTGATAAATCCCACCGTGTTCTAATAGAGAAATTGGGTTCAGCAAAAAAAATACTTAAAAGAGTTAAAGGCAAGTTACAAACTCAGGGAAGATATTTATGATATATTTAAAAATAGAAAACTTCTTCAAATTAATATGAAAAGAGAGTCGATCCAAAAAAATGTGTATAAGCCTTCAATACACACTTCAAAAAAGAGGGTTATCACGTGACTTATAAATCTATGACAGTTTTTTAATTCATTAATAGTCGAGGAAATAAAAATTAGAACTACAATGAGATACACTGGATGCCCATGAGAATAGATAAAATAAATATATACTGACTGACCATGCCAAGGAAGTGGAGGCACTAGAACTCCTGTACTACTACTCCTGCTAGTAGTAGTGTATAATGGTGTAATGGTACAAGCACTTTGGAAAAGATTTTGGTACTTATAGTTAATAAATTTCTTTGACTTATTAATCACACTCCTAACTAAATTAATTCACTTTGCCCCAAATGACATGTTCATGTGTTCAAAATGTCCATATAAACAGTACTCACAATTGCCAAAAGTTGGAGGAGTACAATGTCCATTAATGATAGAATAAATTATAGTATATTCTTACTCTGGACTATTATACAATAACCATATGAATGGTTATTCATATATATATATATATATATATATATATATATATATATAAATTAACCTGGTTAAATATCAAAAACATAGTTTTGAATAAGTAAAACTAGGAAAAAAAGAACACAATGGCATGGTTTTCGTTACACAAATTTTTAAAAAATAGTGCTGCAAGTTAGATGTAAAACATATTTATATGGAAGCAATTACAATACTATTGGAATAGTGGTTATTTTGCAAGAGAGAAACTGTCTAGCTGTTGAAAAAAGGTAATAGTCTATTTTTTACATAGTAAAAGTTAAGAAATGTGTATACTTTAAGAAAAATTAAATTGTGTAACTTTAATATTTTTACTTATCAATTTTAATATTTTATAATTAGAAGGTTGAAATTGAAAAGTGGTATGGAAAAAGTATTTATTTAAACTTTTTCAGATATATTCTGTGTATCCAGTGGGAAATTACTTACTAGCAAGGAGGGTATTAAATTAAAATCTCTCTAATTATCATGTAGCACAATCATTCCTTGTTTTTCAACAATACTTGCCTACATGCCTATGAAAAGTAAATCCAGGATAATTTCTAACCAGGATAAAAGACTACAGAAAACTTGGCTGTGTCTGTTTCCATCCTTTACTGTATAATTACAGGTGGAGAGTGGCTAGAAATGTGACTGGAAGAGTGAGCAGGGGTTAGGTTATAAAAGTTTTCATTTTGTTAGGTCTCTAAGGACAAAGGCTGTGCTCATTTTTCTCACATTTCATGCCTGGCATATGCGAAATACTATGGAAGAAAAGAAAGAATGAATGAAAGCATCTGAACTTTAAGATTCAATTTGAACTTTGGATTGTATCAAAGTACATCAATGAGGGTTGTACAAAGAATAAAATAATAAAATAGATATAAAGGCACCCAGTATGATGCATGGTATATATACTACACACAATGCATATTATTAATATTCACATTAACTTAAAGTCTTTGAGCAAGTTATATCCATTTAGATATGATTCTAACTTTAGTATAATGAGAAGAAAATGTCTTGGTTTGCTAGGGCTGCCATAATAAAATACCACAGACCACAAATTTATTTTCTCACAGTTCTGGAAGCTAGAGCCTAAGATCAAGGTGCCAGGAAGGTTGGTTTTTCCTAAGACCTCTGTCCTTAGCTTGCACATGGCTACCTTTTCTCTGTACGCACATATTCTTGGTGTCTTTTCCTTTTCTTGTATGAACACCAGTAATACTGGATTAGAGTTCTGCACTGATGACCTCACTTAACATTAATTACTCATTTAAAGGTCTTATCTCCACATAGAGTTACATTGAAGGTTAAGGCTTCAACATATGAATTTGGGGTGGACACAATTCAGTCCATAATAGAGACTAAATTAACTGGAAACTTTCTTCCAGCTTTAATTTCTAAAGAATCTTAAGATAGAAAACCATAAAGTCAATCAACCTTATAGAGATATGGTGGAGAGAAATAATTATTTTTCCTGCATAAAATAGTCCCCAAGTTAAAAATTCCGTTTACAGACTCATATGTCATTCCCTTGGTATTTCCAAACTTTGGCTTTAATTTCCATTATTATCAGATAATTTTTAATGAATACCTGCATGCATTCGGTACTATAGGAGGCTAAAAAAAGATCCTTTTAGGTGAACCATGTATCTGGTCTTTAGGCAATAAGGAAAGAAGAAAAGAAAAAAATAACTGGAAGATATGAAGAATGAGACATGAATAAACTGGTTTGTAGACACTTCCTAGCAAAGAACAGTCTTCAAAACATACATGGCCAATCACCCACTTTTTCTTCCTTTCCCAATCAATAGACAGGCTAGTGAGGTTCTGCTTCTAGCTTTGTACTTGGAGGCAATTTTAACTAAGCCTTTCTGAAACCCAGTTTCTTCTGCAAAATGGAAATAATTACACTTAACCTGCAGAAAAGTTGTGTATATTGAATGCAACAATGTAGTATATAAAATGCCTGGAGTACTATGGGTATATACAGTTGTGAATAATTTTACCCTGTTGAAATATTAGTAAAACCCTTGTATAATTTTCATGAACTAATTGTGATATCATTGGTAACCAATTGTCTTATTGTTCTGAGATATTTGCTATGTTAGTTACATTAGAAACAGTCATTAATTGTCATAGATGATTTCATACAAAAACTACTTTCTTAGATACCTGATGCTATCTCTCACTCATCAGCTACTGGAGAACATCTTTGCATCCAAGGAGAAAGCATCACATGGGATGAGATACACAAAATGTTCACCGTTGTTGCTACTTTGATCTTAAGTGAATGTATTACCATAATTCCAGGAATTTTTAAATGAGTCTTTTATTTTCATACTCAGAGGGAGAAGGTCAACTTAGCTAGCTTTTTAATCTATTTCACAACATGACAGAGGTTCACCTCTTGCCCTTCCAATGAAAGGAAACCAGTTAAACCATAAATTGATTATAGTATGCCAGGTATGCCATGAAATCTCTCAATAATGCTAAAAGGAAAAAAAAGATAAATGTTTGGAACTAGAAACAGAAAGTGAAGCTTGATGGAGAAACCAAAATTTATTCACGAAGAGAGAATCTATGACTACTGGAAGTAATTTTCCTTTTGGGGGTTGATGGCTTAATTCGACCTAATTTGGGAGGTATTGTGAAACATATTCTTTAATGGAACACAAGTCACTGCTGAAAGACTGATGTTTAGCCTTCATGACATACCAAGAATTGTTTCACAATGAGTGTAGTGGCTATGCCTTATTCTAGTTCACCTGCAATGATATGTTTGTTGTCATCCTGCTGTGATGATTAGATTTTACAAAGGTGTTTAAATGAAAGGCTAACTAACTAGAAGTCTAGCTCATAGCCCCTTATTGAGGAAGGAATGACTTTTCCATGCTGTTGCTTTCAGTACAATTTTCTTTAAAGTTCCACAGTAACTTTAGTTAAACCCTAAGTATTCTCATCTTCATTAAAAAGACAAGATAAAAAGCTGGTAGTGATCTTTGCATTTATGTATAAAATTAAGCTAGAAAGGTAATGTATATAGTGAAGTGCTTAACAGCTGGACTCAGTAGTTAGAAAACATGGTTCCAAGCCTGATTCTTCGACTTTGTGGCTGTTAGACCTTGTGGAAGATGCTTAACCACTTTCTGCCTTGGGGTCATTATCAATAACATGGGGGGAATAAATGCACCGATCTCAACGATTTCTTATGAGTGTTAAGTCATTTGATTCATAAAACACAGAGAATAGTTCTTGGCTCCCAATAAACTTTAATAAGTTCTTTTTTCTATTATAAACATTGATTAATCAATATAGGCATGTTCCTAAATAAATCAAAACATGTTTCAGTAATAAAATATATTTTACTTTTTAAAAATACAAACTCATTATTTTTAATGCTTTGCACAGTATTTGCACTAACAGTCTCTTTTCATATTTTTGCCTTGTTATTTTGCCCTCCACTAGAGCTACGAGGTGAAATTTGCCAAAGTAAGACCATCAGCAACTGGGTATAATGCCAAACAAAAGAGAATCCCACCCTTAGTCTTAGGTAAATTAGTTATTACTGTCACTTAAGAAAATCGAAAGCCCGCTAAGTTCATAGTAAAAGACTTGGGCCCCTGAGCCAGGCCTACCATTAAGCGATTGCGACAATTGACAAGTTCTATCACGTTTAGGTACTCAGTTTCCTCAAACTGCATATGTTGGATTAAATAATTTCTACAACCCCTTGTAACATGAAGGTGTATTCACTAAAACATTTATTTCCCTGGTGGATGTTGTTAATGCTCCTGATTCCACTAAGTGTCTAAATTCTTTGTTCCTCAAGTCTTTTGGAGATTGAAAAAATGTATTCATAATGCAGACTACTGATATTTAAGTTATTCATTAAAGTTACAATACCAGTGCACTAAAAACATAATGTTAACATTCATATTCTCTAATTAGCTAAATTTAAAATAAGCTGATCATAGCTGTATTCTTATGCCTTCAGCAGTTCAGCTCTTTACTCAAATGCTATTGTAGGTGAAAAGATTTGGCATGTATAAAACTCAGAATTATTTCATATTATCACCCTATTTCTGGATCAGATGGAACCACACGGGGTTATATTCGGTAAACTAATAAGCAAAATAGTGAGTCTTAGGAAACATGATGAAAGCAACAAAAGATCCTCTCAATCATGCTTAGAGTAAGAGTTTCTATTGTTATTTGAAGCAGATATATTGCTAAAATTTTTAAAGAAACAGAGACATTTTATGTTCATGGTTTTCTACAAAAAAGAATGATATTTGAACTAAAAATAGAATGTTTATATGAAAGATGTCCCACAATAATTGGGATAATAGAAAGAAAGTACCTAGAATTTTAATTGAACACAAGTCTCTAGTTACTGACATTCCAGGATTCTCAGGCAACTTCCAGGGGGAACCATAGAAACACTCTTGGTGATGGTGATTCCTCACATATCATGAAAAACAGAAAGGTGAAGAAGATGGGAAAAGTTTACATGTGCTAGTTTGCAAAGGAGAAAAAAGGAAATTCTGTAAATCATAGATCATAGAACTAGTTGTTTCTGCCTCACAAAAAAATGTTAAATAACTAAATAAAGAAACAAACAAAATTCTGTTTTTGTATTCTGTTCTCCTGTGTGCACTTAGGAAAGGATGTAGGAAACCATAATCTCTGTTTGTCAAGAATATGTCATTGCCAAAAAAACCTCATATTCTACTTCAGTGGAGTTAGAACCAGAGAGCAAAGGACATTATGTTGCTTATATTCAGAAAAATATAGAGAAACATATTAGAAGCAATAGAATGCTTAATAAAGAGGCCTATATAAACATACACAACATCTCCAGCACCCATAGTTGCAGTCTGCATATCCAACAAAAATCATGAAAACAAGAAATATTGTAAAGGTTCTGGATAGCTGGCAGCCTGGTGTTAACTAGAAATTTTTCTAAACACTACTCTTCAGCTGTATTAGTGAATACATTTGCATTTCTTTGAGTAACACAAAAAATATTATGCTATTGGTACTATATTGTATGAAAATGTCTTTAAAAATAAACTGCTATTGACATACATTAATTCTACTGACTTGAAACATATAAGTCATATATAACAAATACATGACTTTTGAAAGTATGAAAGGACTTATAAAACATTCACTGAAGCCATATTATTTTACCAATGAAGAAATTAATGCTTTATAGGGTAAAGAAATTCTCCAAATTTCCACAATAACCAGGCCAATTGGAACCCCATCTCTGAGTTTAATTCCATTTAATCCTTTATATTGAACTTGCTAGTTGGTTTTCATGTCTAAACTATAGAACATGTTTAGGTAAAACAATCTAAATAAATTCTATATTCATTCACTATCTTTTCTATACCTTTACACGTTGAAGAGTTCACATCATAAAAAAAATAATAATCTTTTCTTCTATTTTATTCACCATATAGTGTGTGTTGGGGGGAGGGAGGTGAAATGTTCTTAATCATCAGATCTAAGTTTCACCATTAATGGTAACCAAAGCTATGTATATAAAGAAGCAGAAAAAAATGCCTAGAAAATAATGGCAAAGAAACATGACAGAAAATAACTCATTTTAAAATTTAAACTGTGGTCAGTCACTAGACAGAAGCTGCTCTCTGCTGAAACCCAAAACTAAGCATAAAATTCTTTGAGATTTTTACTTAGTAGTTTTTTGGGGTTTTTTAAGACTACTAAACACTGGAGTAAAATTAGGGGAACTAAAGTTAGAAAGTAATTAACACTGTGTTTTCTTTTTTAATTGAAAAAGAAAATGAAGTTCTGGTTCAGCAACTGTAGCTTAGAATTTCTTTTAATTCCTCTCCCTACCCCTTTCTTTTCAACCAGATTCTTCACTTAGCTGGAGATAGCTAGTAATGAAAGCTTGAGTTAACAAACAAAAAGGGCTTTAATAAAAAATCATTGCATCCTTATTTTTCATATCAGAATTATATTATTTCTTTATTCAAAATTAGAACAAAGGTTTTAGCCTTTCCAGAAATAGAGTCATTCTAACCTGTCTTTGTATGTTGTTTTAGGATTACCTAGATATTTTCTTCTAAGTTCATTAGCTTCACAGTAAGTTTTCCTTGTGTTTTATAATTATTCATTTCACCAGAGAAGTAAATATTTTAGACTGGTAGCTTTAAAAATTAGGCATTTTGAACATATTTTAATTTTGCGTAGTGTTTTTAAGAGAGAGCTTTTCTTTCTATCAATCAACCTCCTATTCTTCTTTCTCCACCAGAGAGGGGAAATATGGAGAAGAGATGCATGAAGGTCATCACTGAAGAGTCATAAACCACTATGAATAATGTCAGAACTGTAATTTAATTAGTGCCCCATCTGTCACTTTCTGTTTGACGAGCACTAAATGTCCAATTATCATTTAATATCTGCTCTAATCAGTTCTGGCAAATTTTGCAGGCACACAAGAGATGACATTAATAGATGAAAGTGAGGTTACTCTTGCCACATTATCAGAAAGAAATCTTGAACAGCATTGACTTAAAACTGAGAAGGTAAGAATTTATTCCAATTAGTAGTAAGACATTTTATATTGATGTTGTAGGGTGTTTAAAAAAGTCCTTTGTTCTCACAAGAGGTTAATGAAGTAGCCATACCTATGATTATTCAGGAATTATTTTATGGATTCTAAAATAAAAATTTTAAATATCACCTATGTACTCAACCATCCTTGATGCAATATCTTGGAAAACCATCTACTTCTGGGTTAGTTATCTACCTCTCATAAGCTAGTTTTTCCAGGAACCAATGCATTCTTAGGGTGCATTGAATCTGCAGGGAGTTTTGTAAGCAAAGCATATGCTGAGTCCATTTGGGACACTGTCTTTTGTAAAGCAAGAACATGATTCATTAAGGTAATCTTCACTTAAAAATAATACTACTGCAATTTTTAGCTAATTTTTTTGACAGTGAAATGATAGAAATCTTAAAATTTTCTTTCCCATTGATAAAAATTACTACATCGGCATTCCATTTTTGGCTACTACTGATCATTTCGGCTTAATTTTAAAAAATTGGAATTATAACCTAAAAGCTTTTAACTGTTGTCAAAATATTACAGGCATGGTAATAACCCATGCACCATTCTTCTATCATCATTCTTAATAATTTCTTTGTGATTCTTCCTGTTTCTTTACTTTTAAGATGAGAAAATAAAAAGCTTTTATTACTGATTGAAAAAGTGAAATCCATAAAAAAAATTTACATTTTCCAGAGAGTAAGTGCAGCAGAAGAGGTTATTTAAAAAAAAAAATTTAAAAATGGAGGGAGGACCAAGAGTTTATTTAACTTGCTCAACAATGGAACAGATATTTTAGTTACTTCTTCTTACAATATTTTATATTAACTATAAACATCTCTTTAATCAGAAGTTAATATGAGCTACATATCCTCAAGATAAATAATATACATCCTATTCATTCAACAGCAAGAAAAAGTGTCAAGCATTTATTTTGTGTCTGATGTGCTACATGTAACCAGAGAAGAAATGGGTTAATTCCATTTTTTTAAAATTTATCTTTATTGTTGAAAATATTACAGATGTCCCCTTTTGCCCCCACTAACCTCTTCCCTCCTGCACCCACTTTCCACCTAGGTTAATTTCATTTGGATTCAACATAGTAAAATTTTGAATATGAATTATTGGGATTATAGTCTAGTTGAGTGGCTTCTGTTAAACAAACAAACAAAATAGACTTTTAGATTATACAGGTAATCTGTATAAGTTTATGAATTAAATATCTGATAAGCATTTGACACTTCCTAACACATGGCACATGGTCTATTTATTCACTGCAGTCTTTTGAGCCTAAACTTCCTGCAGCATGTATTTGTTCCTTTCTTTTTTTGGTCTAATAATGTATAAGATTTAATGGAAAAGGAGTAGTAATTTATATCTGTCTGCTTAAAACTTAAACAATAATAAAAAAACAAATTCTCAAACAAACCTCATGCTTCCCCAATGTAAATATTTCCAATGTAAATTTTATAGTTAGTTATATGAGAGATTAAAATTCCTTCCTATTGATTCAAAATTGAATTATTAAATTTTCCTAGTACAAGTTTTCATTAGTAGTCTGTAAAGATTTTTCTTGATTGCCTTTTTCCTTTAATGAGAAAGTATATTTCATAGAAAATTTTGGGCCTAATTTCAATTTTTTCCTAAATGAAGTGACTTGTATCTCCACAACAAGTGACGCTTCCCACAAAAATGCTCTCATGAAACTGAGCTCTACATGCCTTTTAGTAGTTGCTTATGTTAGATAGGACAAGGGTCTCAGGTCTGAACCATTCTTACTAAATGCTCTTCTTGATAAATGTTAAAATGTAACGTAGTCTTTTGCAGATGGAGCTGTAAACAAGATGAGCTTGACAGGAACCCAACCAGATAAGTGTAGCCAACTATGAGAAGAAATCAAGGTATAATTGACCAAATAATATATATAAGCAGTGGCTAAGCCTCCCTTTGGGGAGACAGAGCTTTGGGTATAAATATTCTGTTTCCTTTACTTGCTGCAAGTAAATAAAACTGCCTTGCAACAACCACCTGTTGTTCGGAATGAAGTGCCCCAAATTGCTAATCCTTTGAGTTCGGTAACAGGAACAAGACAAAGAAAAGTTTTTGACAGATCCTCTCCAGTGATTATGACTAGAGATTTAAAATAAAGCCCCTTGTCTTACACTATATTTAAACTATATTTCTAGCAGGAAAAAATGTTGTTACTAAAAATATCTACATTCCTATAACACTGAAGCTGAGATTGGACTGCCTGATTGTGCCTTGATTTCATCAAAAATTTGTCAGACTGTTGTGCTTCCCATTGACTCCTAGTTATTCTGCCCACCCCAAAACACAATTTGGCTCAAAGTATTTTGAAGACTTAGACTCTTGATTTCTGGGACTTTGGCAGAGGAAGGAGAAAGGGATTATACTACTACTGTACATAAAGGTGAGTTCTCATTATGAACATCTCCGTGTACACGCCTTGACCTATAACTTGTAAAATCCTGCTGAGCTCATGCACCAAAATGTTAATTGTGAGATTTTAAAAGCACTAGCAGGGACATCCTGAGTCACAACTAAAGGAAGTTCTGTTGCGAAAGAAGAGTAAAACCAAGCAGCAAATTGAAACCCCAGAGTAATCTTTCCCCTAGGAAAAGAACAACATATGAGACCTTTTCTGTAAGATGGAATATTATTGATCCAAAATGCCACCTTTACAGTAGTACACGCTTGAAAGAACAGCCTCAATTTTCAAAGAACAGTGCAAGACTATAAAAAATGTTTCTAGACTGTAAACCCTATATTAATAAAATATGTTTTATTTTTGGAGCCAAGGAGCCCATTAAGCTAACTAATCAGTGTTTGTTAGTTTGTATCTCTTAACTAAGTAGTCATACTAGATATTTATCCCAAATACCTTGGGGAACTAGTAGAGGACACTTTCTTAAATAGAACAAAAAGACATTGGTTTCGTCTGGTTTGGATGGCAATCTGGATACTTCTGGTGTGATGCCAGGAAATGCATCATCTTTATAAGCAAAGAAAGCTGTCAGAGACTTAAAGACCTACAGATAGGAACCTTGGATTTCTCCACTAGTTTACTCTCTAGCTTTCACATTCATCTCCTCAGTGTTAATTTTCTGTCCACCCTTGATTTAGGAAATTCACTCAGGGCTAGATGTATTACTTACAGGAAACTAGACAAAATATCTATGGTATAGTGAAGAGCTGTTAACTCCTACGAAGGTAACGGGGTTCCTGCTGTCTTCAATCTCTGTGAATCCAGAGACTGGTGACATCCTGGACTCTGTCATGGAGAACTAGAACCTTTAGAAGAGGCCAGAGCCCTCTACTCAGTAACCTTTCATTCCCCTCCCTCTGAAAAGTGCCAATCGCCTCACAGCCAGAGGGCATTTACTCCAATTCTCTCCATGCTACTGCATACTTAGAATTGGTTTAATACTAACCAGTTAAACATATATTCAATCAAGACAATCATATAATTCAGTAGATGAAGTGACAAGAGAGGGCATTTCTCAATTTTCTAAAGTTCTGTGAACTTTAATTAAGACCTCTGAAAACCTATATCATTCTGGAAATTTACTCACTCTAACAACTTGAACTTCCTATGACTGTTCACTTGCAGAAGGAAGTCCCTAGGAGACAACAGAGAATGAGTGGCCACCCATATGAAACACTCATCTTTTGATAATCTCTAGTCACGTGCTAACCTTTCTGCCTCTCAAATAAAACAAATATTTAACTGAACGGAAACAATCTCATGAATTTTATAGGTTAGAAAATATTCTCTCAGCTCCTACATTTCAGAGGAAATATTAATTTTAAATATCCAGATTATGATTTTTTCTCCTAATATGACCCAATATTACCAAAAAATCATCAGGACAGACCTGAAGGTGGTTCAGGCAATGTTTACCAAGTGAACATACTTCACAGTAACTTTGTTGTCTTTGTAATTGTTATTCTCTCACTATGGGCTTGAATTAATTCCTTAAAGCCCACAGGTGTGCTATTTAATGTATTACTGCTGCTTTAAATGTGAAGTCTCAACTGGAGAGTATTATCCTAAGTGAAATAAGCCAGTCAGAGAAGTATCACATGATCTCACTCATCTGTGGAATCTAATGAACAAAATAAATTGATGAACAAAACAGATCCTGAGACTTAGAAGCATGGAACAGACTGAGAGATCTCAGAGGGAAAGTGGGGGTGGGTGGGGAGAGATTAATCACAGAACTCCTATGCACATAAGCATAACCCATGGACACAGTCAGTAGTGTGGGGCATGCCTGGGAGTGGGGCAGATGTGGAATGGAGGGGATCAATGGGGGGGAAAGGGGACATCTGTAATACTTTCAAGAATAAAGATAAATTTTAAAAAATAAAGTAGAAAAGGGAAAAAATAAAGTCTGAGGAGCTTGAAAGAGGTAGTAGAGCTCGAGAACAGAAGCAGCTCATTTTACTATCTTCAAAAGGTATTCTGGAGGGCTAAAGAATCAGGCTCCTTGTTTAAAATCTAGAGCCAACACTTTGGATTTGTAAACATGAAGTTCTTCAGAAAGGCGATGGTAATTTGACCCATTCTCAGACAGAATTAGCAGACAGGGCAAACATTGGAAAGTCTGCAGGAACAAGTACAGTAAATAATACTGCCTCGTTAAAATTCAAGCTGTAGCTTCTAAACCAGATGGGTTAGCAGAAACTTCTACGTGGTTCGTGAAAGGAAATAGCATATTTTCATTAAGAAGAAAAACCCACTGGAGTTTAGACAATATTCTGGAAAACAAAAATACGGGTGGTAATTATGAAAATTTACCTTAAAGAAACCCATACCCCATTTCTTTTCATATAAATTTAAACTTTCAAACTTAATATAATTTTATCAGACTGAAAACTTGTTTACCTTGCAAGAAATAGGACACAATCAAAAATGTAAAAGGTTTTTTCAATATTAATTTCAATTGTTAAGCACACAAAAACTTTCATAGTCAAAAGTTTTTATAAAAGAAAGACTTTATTGGGCTAGAAAAGGGCCAGGTCCTGGGGCATGCAGTCTGAACCACCAGCAGCAGTGCTGCATGAAGACAACCCCTCTGCCACGCTGGAGATAAGTGGCTCTTTTATAAAGAGTGGGGCAAAAGTAGGTTTACAGTTGTTTGTGGGGAAAATAATACAATAATCAATAAAAATAACACAAGAATAAACTCTGTTTCGCGTGCTTGCAACTGTAAACCTACTTTTGCCTCAGCCTGTACATTAAGTTTCAGGGACAAAAGATGTTAAGTCATTTTGAAAGAATTTACATTGGCTACAGATAAGGGGGGGTGGGAAATGTAACGCAGGGCATTTTTAGGATAGTTGCATAGTCAGTAAGGAAGAAATGTTTACTCGTTTTGACTGGTTGTGGGCAACAGTCCTGAAAGTTCATGCGTGTGCAGGATGCGGTGGCATCTGGGGGTCGGTTAGCTGGTTGGCCACTTCTTTTCAGAGAGCCACCTGGAGGTGGGTTCAGAGCTCCAAGGCACATTCGGGAATGGAGCAGCCTTTTGGTAGGTGGCCCACAGCTATTGTCTGGTTAATTACTCTTGTTTCTTTCTCTCACTCTCTGGGCAGCTGTATTTTGATTTAGGATATCCCAGAATTTTTCTATCACAATGATTAATATTTTTTAATATTTAATGAATTTAACATTTGAGATTAAAAATAAACCAAATGCGTAATGGAGAATGTGTTTTGTTAAAGTGTATAAGTCTTAATGTAACTAAAGAAGCATAAAAGAGAGAGTTTTTTTATTCAGTATGCCCATCAATAATTACCTTATACTTATTAACCACATAAACAGTTTATAGGAAAATTTAGAAAGAATAAATTGACAATTTTGGGAAACAAAGATAAAAATAACTAAAAAAACAGGATTTTCCCCTCATATTTTCAGCAATAAAACTACATTGGTTACTTTTATATTGTTAATATGAAAAAGAATGTAGTTTGGGGATTGTTGCAAATTCTTACATAAAAGTTTTAAAAAAGTTTTAGGAACAAGGTCCACTCACTCTAAGCCTCTTTTTCTAAGATGACTTTAAATGCATAAAACATAAACATAATTTTAAAATATATTTTCATAAAGTGATTTTAAAATATCTCTTCAATGGATGGGGAGGAAAGATAAAAATCAGTATTTTAAGCTGTACCTAAAATACGCCTCATTAACTAATTTATTTGGGTATTAGATCACAACTGAATCTATGGTACAATAATGCGGATATAAATTGAATGACTAATTGCTGTCTCTTCAAATACATATGTATCTATATGGGAATATTTCTTATTCTCCCCCACAATAATCATAACATGATTCAGAATTGATACAAAATACTTTTAAGTGATAACAGCTTATTGCTTTATTAATAATTGTCAGCTGCTCTGAGCCACACACTACTCTGGCTACTGAGAATTCAATAGTAAATGAAAACAAGTCCCCTCCTTCTTTAAGCTTATAGTCAAGTCCCCACCATTAATTGCTACTTGCCCTTTATAATAAGGAAGCATTTTTAATCATTTTTATTTTTAAACTGAGCCCACCAGATAACGATGTATGACATAGGCAGAAATATTTACTTTAAGGCTAACCTGATTGCTGTGTGAAAACTGATTTACTCTATGTAAATTAATATAGTCATTTCTCATCTACACAACTGAAAAAATGATTTATTTGGGGGGGAGGACTAGATTTAGTTGCAGAAAATTCTTTGTTTCTTATTTCATTTTGCCACAAGGCAAATGATTTTACATTCAAGAAGCAGGAGCCACACAGACAACTCAAAAATAACATAAATAGGTAAAAGGAAATGTACCCAAAGCTCAAGGGTGGATTACAAAGAATATGGTAAATTTCATGTTTTGGGCTCCCAATCGAGAGGAGTCTCTCACTTTTTCAAAAGCAGCTGGAGGTGTTTCAGTTGCATGGAAGGAGACACCCACAATCACGATACCTATTAATAACAGTTGTCAGTCTCAAGATTTTAGGGAAAAATGGAAATAAAGATAGAACACATACATATTAAGAGAACTATTTTTGGTTTGGGAACCTGTAATCTTTGTGTAACAGTTAAAGTGTGCATCTGCTCTTTTATTTCCAATGAGGGAAAACATGATTACAGTCTGAAACCATTTTAGTGTATTTTTAAAGCAAATATGCTTTTTTACCCAACAATAATTCACTAGAATAGGCATAAAATAAAAATTAAAAGACATATATGGGAATTTACAAATTAAACACTATGGCAAGTTTTCCATTTTTCTACTTAACCAATGAGTTACAAATATGCATAAATCTTGGCTTGCCGTTGGTCTGTGGAATCATATCACACACAGGAATAAGTGCCACTATTAAGAAAAAAGTCTTGAAAGCTGACCTCTTGCAAAAAAATATATATATATACATATATACACACACACACACACACATTCTTTTTTAATTGTTATCTCCATTTTTTATCTTTTTCAGCCTTTGTTTCCCCTCCATTTATACTGCAGTGGAATCACCAACTAGTGCTCATGCTGTTAGCATCGGTAGCTAAACATTAATAAAGGAAGGGAGCAAAGGGAATCAGGCATTAAGAAGCCTAATAAACTAGGAAGCTGAATCCAATATTGAGCCTGCTTCACTAGGAAGCTATGGCTCCCCACACTCCCCAGGGACCCACCCATCCATTCCCCACAGATTACTGGGCTGAGGAATAGAAACCTAAAGGAATAATCTCTCTGTTGGGCACATGTGCAGTAGAAGCCAAGACGGTGGCCATAAAGGCCTGCCTTCCTAGCCTGGGAAAACGACTGGACTGCACAAGGGACACAGAGCCCCAAAGATCTAGGACATGGATTGATTAAGGGGAGGATCAGAGCCGGCCCAGCCAACCTGCCAAAGCTTGGGGAGTTGAATGCTAGTTTGAAGGGTGCCTGGTCCTTCCCATGCCTGACAAAATAAAATCTCAGCTTGACAAAGACTCTCTCCTCCTCTCTCTTCTTTCTCTCCCTCCCTCTGTCTCTCGCTCTCTCAATAACATGCACTCATGCACTTGCCGGCTCCCTTCACTCAGCATTTTCTCTCCATAGCAGCCATGTGGCCCTAGCAGCCACCTGTGTCCCCTGGCAGATCATGCAGACCTGGGCACAGCGCCAGCTGGGGCAGAGCCAGGAACACAGGCTAAGCTTGCTGCATGAGGACAGACACATGGACTGAGCCAATGGCTGGAAATGTCTGGACACTGGCCCTATTTTGGGGCCTGATGAAGACAAGGCTGGGTTTTTTCCACAGCAGGAAGACGAGACACCAGGAACCCAGGGGCAGTCTTTGATTTTGCTTCTGCAATAACTCTTCCCACTGAGCCTCATCCTCTCACTTGTGAGTCTCCCAAACTGCTTGTCTCGAGACTCCGTGAAAGGACACCATTTCTACCCACAATATTTCCACCGGCAACAATGCCTCCTTTCCCTTCAGCACATCCCCTCCTCCCGACTCTGTAATCCCATCATCAAATGATACCTGACCAGTCTTTCATTCTCTCTGATCCTTTAAAATGATGGGTATGCTACTATCATATACACTTCAGAAGGAGCGTCCCACCAGGCTTTAAAACAGGCTATGAATTGTGTTCACCGACAGGAATCTGCACGAAGTGTCTCATCTTCCCTCAAATTATTGCATCATTAGGAGAGGTAGAGGTGTAAGTGATGTTTTAATTTTCAAATGGCCTGCAAAGCCTTAGAAATGAAATTGCACTGTCTAAGGGAGGCTAACTTGTAAATGCCATATAAATATTTGTCCTGCATTCTTGGTTGTGGATAGGCAGAAACAAACAAATGGGAAGATTAAAAGGAAAAAGAGAGAATTCCAATTGTGCCTTGAATAATTGCAATAAGAAGTTTTAACTTCCCAGTTTCCAGTTTACCTTGAGTTTTGTTTTTGTTTTTAACTAATATAATAAAAGTATTTTTGCTCATGTGGAAGGCCCTGTCTGCTGAAAATAATTTCAGAAAAAGTATAATTGTCCTGAAGTCCTTGCCTTCTTCCACCCACACCTTTTAATTAAACATATATATTCAGGTACGTGACATTTTAAAAGTATGAAATTTGCATTTCAATAAAATATCTTAAGTTGTTCCTACTAAAGAGGCATTGAAAAAATTTAAATCATCTAATATATTATAATAGGAAGCTTCCCACGGGAGGAGGTGATAATAGAGACAAAAACAATTAGAATTAATTGAATTATTGAGCAATGAAAGCAGACACAGGACTATCTGAACAAAATACAAAAGCGTAGCAATATAAATATGCCCTCCAAGGGGGAGGCTTTGCCATCCAGAAACGCAAGACACATCCAAGTACATGCAAACTCATCACTTTTTTTTAAGAGGGAAAGGAGACATCGTTCTGATAAACTCAAATGAGTTGTGAAGGTCAACAAGATAATCTAAATATCTTTGAATGTTACCTTAACCTCATTGATAAAGTAGCTCAGAGCAAGTACACAGCACTAAGCGATAACATCCAGACAACCCCAAGACTGTATTTCCTTAGGTTATTGATTCTCATTGCATTCATACCACATTACTGCATATGCTCCCATGAAGCAAAATGTTGCTGTGGGCTGGGAATTTTGAAAAAACCATTTAATATCATTAATTGGTAGAACTAAGATATAAAACATTATACAATTTTATATAATTAACTAAACCTTCTGGTCAAAAAGGTGAAGACCAACATCCAAATGCGAAGAAATGTGAAAACTAGGACTATCATGAGCACAGGTTTTCAACGGTTTTCTGGATACTTTCTTGTATATATTGTTGTATACTGTAACCCAATCAGAACTAGCAATCAAGAAAATTTGATTTACAAAGATCTCATAATAAGACAAAAATAAAAACTTTGAGACAAAAATCAAGAAAATTATAACTACAAAACTATTTGCAGTCACAGAAATGCGCATTATCTGATTATTTGCCAAAGTCTTGATATGTTGATTATACAGAATAAAGACAAATACATACAGTATAAGAAGTAAATGATAGCTAACAATATTTTGCATTTACTATTTTAGACATGTTAGGCTTCATAGAATGTTCTTATATTTTAGTCTGAAGGTGAAAACTTACATTTTAGGAAATAAAAATTCATAACTACATAGAATTAAAACTGATTTCTCTAATAGAAATCTGGACAAAATATGGAGTCTAACAGCTCTGAGTAAAACTACAGAAGAGAAGGTTATGTAAATTAGCAAGAAAACAGAGTGAAAGGAAAAAGAGGATGAGTGAATGATAAAAGAAGGAAGAATTATTAATAGCAAAATCCCATACACTGCTCACCCTATGTCAGGCCATGTTGCAGGCTTATTTGTGTATGTATGTATTTATGTATGTGTGTGTGTGTATAGTCCAAATAGTAAACCTATTATTTCCATTTTGCAATAAGGAAACTGAAGTATCGAGAATTTCACTAACTACTCATCGTTGGTGCCCAGCTGGGTTCAAAGCCAGGATACTGGCTCCTGAGTATGTGATCTTTTTTAAAATTTTAAAAAATATATTATGTGCTATAATACACCAGCCCTCGAGTAACACTATTAAAGGAGAATTTAGCAAACCAAGGAAACAGAAAAATATAAAATGATCAAACATGATCTTGGGATTAGTTATTGAGACAAGAACAATTGTTAATATCTCTCCCCATAAAGCAATTCTAAAGTTACATCCGTGTCAAAGAAAGGACAGGCAATTTTGTTCTTTCCCTTTGAAATCCAATTTATGACGTCCAGTGTTGTAAATATTCAGCAATAGCTGTGATCTATAAATATTTAATACAAATGAAGTCGTAAGTATAACTCAGACTAAATGCTAATTAAAAATATAAAGAAGATTGGTAGTTACTTTCCCCCAAAACTTCCAGATGGTACTTAATCAGTATACGTGACTATATTTAAGAATAGCATAATTTAAGTAATAATTCAAAAGCAATTCGTCATTTACAGCGAGCAGCATAGGTAAAGATTCTGTGACTTTATCACAGTCCTTTTACTGGATAGTATTTCCATAATAATCCAGGTCACTACCAACTTTCTTGCCCCTGGTTTAATAATTCTAAATATTTTGTCTTTTAGGCCTTGAGAAAACTTAAGTAATATATAAAACACTCAGAGCTTTAAAGAAGCTAGACTTATTTAACTACAAAGCAATGTAAGAGGGCTCCAATCATCTTCTTAACATTCTATTTATGTTACATAATAATCCTGAGGCAGGACAGAAAGATGTTAGGGAAAAATCCCAACAAGTGGGGTGAGGAAGTAGGAACTGACATCCTCTCACCAGAGACTCCACCTCTGAGCATGAAACCCCTGAGTTTTATGGCAGCAAACCCCTGATGTGGTCTTGGACATCACAACAACAAGGTCCCCTACCAACCAGAAGGTGGAGTCAGAATTTGGCATCACAAATAAAATCCCAAGAACTAACTGACTATGCCCATCAGCAACTCACTTGTGAGTTGGCCTGTGTCCACTTGGACGAGTACTTTTTGCTTCATTCACAGCAGAGCCCATACCCTGGCCTCTTTCTATTTCTCTTCCTGAATAAAACTTGCTGTGTTCTCACTCCTCCCTGCTGTTGAAATTTTTCCAGGGCAAAAGAATGTGAAGGTTATTACGTGACACTTGAAAGGTCCTAAATACCAAAACCAGACAAAAGAGTTATAAGACAATGAAACATACCAACTGATATTCTTTATTAATATAGATGCCAAAATTCTAAAAATAAATCAGCAAATTGAACCATCAATATAAAAAAAGGGTAATACATTTCAAGGGGAGTTTATCATAGGAATGAAAATTTGTGTTAAAATTCAAAATCAAGTAATTAACCATGTTAAAAACAACCAAAAATATGATCACTTCAATATACAGAAGAAAATTATGTTATAAAAAATAAAACCCATTCCTAATAAAAGCTCTATCAAAAGGGAACATTTTCAACCTAATGAAGAGCATCTTTGAAATCCTACAGCTAACATCAAAAGCAATTTGTCATTTACAGCGAGCAGCATAGGTAAAGAGTCTGTGACTTTATCACAGTCCTTTTACTAGGTAGTATTTGGTGAGAAGTGACATGCTTTATCCCTAAGATTAGGAACAAGGCAAGACTATCTATTTAACATTGTACTGAAGGTTCTAGCCAATGCAAGTAGGCAAGAAAAAGAAACTGTGTGTGTTTGCAAATGATGTGATCACCTATGTAGAAAAGGCTCCTAGAAGTATTATACAAGCTTAGTAATATTGCAGCGTACATGATTGAAATAGTAAACTGTATTTCTATATATCACTAATAAATAATGCATACAGTGTGAAATGGAAACTCTCTATAAAAGAACCAAACAGGTATTATAGAACCAAAAATTTTAATATCTGAATTCAAAAATGTATTAGACATGCTTAATAGATGATTGGACACGGAATAAAAAAGTACAAGCAACCCTTCCTCGGTGCTGCCTTTGGGGATGGCACCCGTCTCCTACTCAGCACTCCGGCTGCCCTCAGACCCCTCATGGAACCAAGATTGTCAGAAAGAGGGCCGCGGAGTTCATCCGGCACCAGTTAGACCAATATGTCAAAATTAAATGGAACTGGTGGAAAACCAGAGGCATTGACAATAGAGTGAGCAGAAGATTCAAAGGTCCTGTGTTGATGCCCAGCATTGGTTATGGGCGCAACAAGAAAACAAAGCACATGCTGCCCGGTGGCTTTCGGAAGTTCCCGGTCCACAATGCCAAGGAGCCTGAAGTGCCACTGGAGTGCAACAAACCTCCCTCTGATGAGGTTGCTCACAACGTGTCCTCAAAGAACTGAAAAGCCATTGTGGAAAGAGCAGCCAGCTGGCCATCAAAGTCACCCATCCCAATGCCGGGCTGCACAGAGAAGCGATGAATAGACACATTGTGTACACGTCGTATTTGTGTTAATAAAACCATAAAATTCTGCCATCTGGCAAAAGAAAGAAAAAAGTATAAGCAAACTTGCAGACTGGTCAATACAAATTACACAAAGCATAGAAAATAAAAAGAAATTAACCATTTCGACCATGAGTAATAGCAATGTATTTTGGGAATCACAGCACATATACAAAAATAGGTGAAACACTGGCACAAAGAATGAAGAGGAGCTAAGTACGAGTAGAATGTTGTAAGGTCCTTACATTTTATGTTTAAGTGGTATAATATTTCAAAATAGATTATGATCAATAAATCAAACATATAATCATCTTGGTCCAACCATTATGTACTACTTTAACATATTTTTTAATAAGCACACCAGAAGTTACTTAACATTATCTTAATTTTTTCACTGGAACTCAGAGAAGTTACGTAAGCAAACTGTTCACATACAAACAGCTGGTAAATGAAATCTCCTTTGAAATGTAAGCCATTTTACTAGGTCTTGCATAGCATTTTTTTTAAACCTTGGCTTCTGCTTTTCACATCCATAGTGTATGGTGGAAGAACTGGTGCTGGCTTCAAAGACGAAGGTTGATGTCTCTAATAGAGTGGTGACTTAGAAAAGGGACCCAGAAAATAAAAATATTCCTAAGAAACTGGCAGGAGACAATAGGGTTATTCCCCTCGCTACATAAGAGACAATGTTTGATTTAAAGTAGAAAGAGAAACTATCAAACTCATTTGAAAATCCTTCAGAATTTTTGCTTCTGTCCTGCATACTATCAATTCACTGATTTATTCATTCAACAAAAATTGCACAAGTGCCTACTATGTGCAGTCATGATACTAGGTGCTAGAAATACAGACGTGAGCAAGACCGGCAAAGCCCTTATCTTCATGAAAATAATGAACTTGTTCTAGTATATATTATATCATTTAGATTCATTTTAATTTTAGAATTTATGAAGTAGTTTTGCCCTGGGCTGGACTAATTACTCTACAATCCAATAGATTCAGAATCCAAAAACACCTCTATAATAACAAACAGCTTCAATTGTTTTCATATTTTTCTCAATGATAGAATATATTCTGTAGATTGAGGTCACTTCTGAATCATGAAGTATGCACTTATTTACATCATCATCACTTTGTGCAACTATGTTATATTGAAAATACAGTCTTTTGCATGCATTTCAACTATATGCCTTTCATTTTTCACAATAGTTTATTCAAGGTAAATGAGAATTCATTTATTACCAATGCCCATGAATGAAACAGTAATCTAGTAAAGTGAAATTGTTTTAAAGTGTATTTTGTATATAGTAGGCATTAAATAAATACCACTTGCTGTTTATGAAGCAATTCTACATAGGTACTAGATTTTTTAAAAATGAAAGTAGTTTTGAAACTGGTTCTAAGTTTTATGCATAGCCTACTTATCAGCTTATAAAAAACATTATTAAGATATATTATTTTTTGACATTGAAATACTAATAGAAGTATAAATTTGTGACTTGTAAGGATCTGAAACAGAAAAATGTGAGTATTATTCTGTTTGTAACAGGTATGTTTCTCTTTCTTATTGTAAGCCGCATTTTGAAATTGTTCTCTTTTTACATGCTAGAGTCAGGTGAAGTTTGGTCACCTAAGATTATTTTGGACAGTATGAAATTGAGACTTAGTAGCTGAATTAGGTTATCAATGAATTATATAGCCAACCCAGATGCTTTATTACCAAAAATTTATGTGAGGGACTGTGTTATTCAAATCAGTCCCAGTTTAGCCATCAACACTGATCAAATTAATTGGGTAATTGCTAAATCACAACTTTGTTTTGAGCTACAAAAAACACAATTAGAGCCCCTCTGCTGCCTATTTTAAAGCACCGAGCGCATTTTTAATCTAAGTGGTACTCTAGAGCCAGAAAGACTTACTGCTATCTTAGAGGGTGATCTACATGCTGAGAACAACGCAATTAATAAAAAAGCCCTGGAGTTTGAGTTGAAAATGTAAAATATATTTCTATTTCTCTAGAATCCTTGAGGTTGTTTTTTATTTCTTTTCTGAAATCTTATCTGAACAAAATATTCAAAGCCAGGGAAATACACTGTTTAGAAAGCAAAGAAATTCATTTTAATTAAAACAAGTGCATGTCTTTTGTTTGTTTTTCCCTTTTGAGAAATTCCAATACTGACAATAAACCTTAATATCCAGATTGTCTTGTATGTGACATTTGCTTTCATAAACCATGCAGTTATCAAGAGATAATCCTATAGAGAAACTAATCAAGGAAGGTGTTACACAAATGCAAAACATACGATTAAAGAGGGGGAAGGCAAATCTCATGCAAAGAACTGAATATTATAATGAAATTGCCACTGAATGGAGATGTGAAGACTTCAAGCTCGGTTTAATTAGGCCACTGAGTGGAATCCCCTAAGACCAACAAGAATTGAACAGCTAATAATCAGTTTGTTCTTTACTGACTACCAGTTAATCATGTCTCAGACACAACCCTTGTCCCCTCTCTAATTATGAATACATTTTCAGGCCTCTCCTTTAATCTCTACACTTTTTATGGGTGCACAAATCTCAATCAGAAAACCATAAGAGTGCCTATAACCGTTAGTATCTGCCTTGAAAGGCCTTCCTGCTGTTTAGGAAGTAAATATTTGCATCCTTTTGTGCCACAGTGGTAAGCATTAGCTGATCTTATAAAGGGAAATAGGAGCATAGAAGCAAGTGCACATCAACGTGGGGCAGATGCTTTCTAAATAAAGATTATTTTTCTTTACAAAGTGCTTGCTTCTTAGAGAAATCTGAAACATCATGCATACACCACACATACAAACACACACATATGTGGAAAGAAAAAATTGCCCATGTTTCTACCAGAAAAAGAGAATCACTAATAAAATTTTCATTTATTTTCTTACCTATATATCTGGGGGAGAAATATATGTGTCTCATGTGTATGCTCATAGACTTATACATAATATTATATTCTAGTGTTACAATTTAACGATATATGCCATCTCTAGATATACTTCCTAAATATTTAATATGTTAAAAAGTATATCTAGAGGAAATATAATTTCCTCTAAAGTGGTAGAACAATTTATTTTAATAGTTATTAGTAATCATTTAATTTGTTTCTTTTTTGACATTATGAATAACTGATGCCTTAGGACTTAAAAATCATTTTGCATTTATGATTATTTCCTTCAGATACAGTCAAAAGGAATGAACTTAACACTTGTTGAAATTTCCTTCCAAACATAAAAGTTAAAGAAGCACCTGAGCTTCCTGGACTCATACTCTTTATTTGGTTTTAATCATTTCCTCCTATAGAATTCTGTATTTTTTCTCCATTTAAAAATATTTTCATTCCTTTGGGTTTTTTTTTTAATAGCTTAGCTATATGAATTCTGAATTCCATTGCTGCTACCACTTTCAAGTATTTTAACCCCAAACTCCCCTTATCTTCATTCTGGAAACCATTCCCATGTAGGACACTTCTTCACTGGTTCAAAATTTGGTGGTGTCAATGCATCTACTTAATATCTGCAAAATAATTGTCAACATCTTTGCGGATAGCAACAGCTATCATTTATTTATTGAGTGTCCATTACATATCAGAAAGTTTACAGCTACTTCTTATGTGTAGCTCTTATTATCATCGAGGAAACTGGGTTTCACACAAGATTAATAAGGTGCCTTCTCACACCAGCTACCAAACAGCAGAGTTGTTTCCAACATAGATTTGTGAGTCTACAGCTTATACTCACTTCACTGCATGGCATATCCTCTTAGCCAGATAGCTAACAATATAGTGTTCCAGGAAGATGGTAAGACATGGGGAAATAAAAGTCAGGGATGTGGGGGGGTGAGTAAGAAGATAACACACAAATTGAGACAGCCCACTGCAGACTCAAGTCAACCCACCTTTATTCAAGTTCTGCTATTTACCAACTCTATAATATTAATTTATTTAACCTTTCTGGGTCTCAGTTTCTTTATCCATAACATGGAAATTATGAGTACCTTACAGGATTGTCATGAGATCATGGGTACAGACTACTTTGCCTAATAACACATAGTAAAACCCGCATATCTATTATCATCATTGTCATCATCATTAATGTTGTTGTCATTTTCTAGTTTCTACTTGGCTGTCAATTAAAGTGAATCCCAATGCAAATTAGCCTGTGCAAGAAGGCAAATAGGAATGGACAGAGTTAGCTAGAAAAATAAATCCAAATCTTATGCCAACTAACGCTAAATGCCAGAGAACACAAACCCAGAATGGGGTGGGATAGGGTGAACATGGGTTCCAAAGTTCTTGAACTAGTATTGGATGATGGAGTTAAAGAAAGGTGTGGTTTTTTAAAAAAGTTCTAATTTCTTGACCAATGCAATTTGAATAAGTTTATCAAGTTGTATGCTTTTTTTCTTATTTCCTTTATTTGGAAAATCACTTTCTTAATCTTTTAGAATTATTTTTCTATTGATTCTTCCAAAAGGAAATTTCTGGTGCTCCTCAGATAGATGAATAAGTATTTACACTACCATTTCAGTTAACCAGACACAATGGGCCAGGGCTGCCTGTCACTACTTCAGCCAATTAAGAATTATATACGAGCATTTATTCCATTATTGCCGGCACAATGGGACAGCGGTAAGTTTCATCCACATAAAACCTGGTCTGCCCTTCCCTTATTACCTGGCTGGTTATATAAGGCTGCATGCAAGGGGGAGAGAGGGTGGTGGCTGCAGGGTCTGTGGTCCTGGTCTCTCCTGCTAGGATCTTGAAGCCTGATAACAAGTAGTTAATTTTCAGTGGTGTTAAAACCCAGTTCTGCCAGTTCCCAGGGCCTGAGAATGGTCAGCATTCCTGAGGCAAACTGCCGGAGTAGGGGTCAGCCTCCAGGTGCAGCCACCAAATCAAAACACATCCTGCCCTTTGTCTGTTCTCAAAATGCATTTTCTTTTCTGAGCAATGGACCCATCCAGGCCCCAAGGCGTCTGGTCTTTTTCTAGCTCTGTTTTTATTCTTGCAACACATCCTCCAGCTTCCCAGGGTCTGTGGGAAAACCTCTTATCTATAGTTAGTAAGGTGAATAATCATTAAACAGCTATGGTCCTGTTCCTATCAGGACACCCCCCCCCCCCTTCACAATCACAGTTAGCAGAGCATGGTCAACATCTCTGCCCCGGACAATACCTGAATCACACTCCAGAAAGTGCCCCCAGCCTAAGGAAGCTGCCTTGCCCTAGGTTGTGTCCTCTCCCTGGGCACAGTCAGCATCAAATGATTACCCCACTGGGATGGGAGAGGCCTATATGCAAAAGCTCAGGCCATTTGCCTCCACTGGGACAATTCTGAAGGCTGCCCCGGCTCCCTGTGGGATTGGCTGGAGCCTGGGCTGCAGCTGGACAGCTATTTACTACTTCCCTCTGTTCAGCGCCGCTTCCCTCACTTCTCACAGATACGGCCCCTGTCAGGGAGGGAAACATTTTACTCTGCTCTTCTAGATTCTTCTGGCTGGTCTAAGAATTAAATTGTCATGACACCGTTTAATGGGAGAAAATCAAATTTCATTACACGCATATGGGGCCCTGTAAGAATATGGGGCCCCACAGGCAGTCAGGCAATTGGGACTTACACACCATTATGAACTAAGGAGAAGGGGTAGGAGCTGGGAATTCAAAGAGGAAGAAGGCAGTTTGCATGGAGATGAAAAACAAATGTTTAGTAAACAAATGTTAGCCACACCTTGCATTTCCCCCTACATTTCCAAGATCATTTTCCAATAAAATTCAGGCATATAAATCTCAGAGTCTGTTATCTGAAAATCAAACCTATGGCAGATAATTTGCAAAACATAATAATTTCATAACCTCACACTTTCACTTAAGGTAAAATTACTTGTGTACTTAAGCATATTTAAGGTGTATTATCTCGTTAAGATTGTAAGGGCAAAATAAATTAAAAATACTGGAGACTTGATTCTCACTGTTCAAAACAAAGGAAGACTTCACCCCTTTTCTTACAGCAGTTACGTAACTTGAGAAAATCTGTAATTGTAAGTTTTTTCTCTGTCTCTTTGAAATGTATGTAAACTTTTCAAAAGGTAAATGAGCCTCCTGCCTGATTGAAGACCCAGGAAAGTCTTTCTCAGAGACCCAGGAGTCATCTCTTTGAAATGTAATCATCCAGGAAGACAGCACCCCTCTTTTCCAGTTTCTGTGGGAGGGTAGGAACCTAACTTCAGTGGGCCCCCTGTTCCAAGATGCAAAACTACCTTCAGTCATAAAGATTTAAAAAGTTTATTTTTCCTTTGGATAAAGCCAATTATTTAACACGGACATTAACCCTATTACCAAGTGAATTTAGGATAAACTTCGTGCTATGAAGTCTTTGAGGACTAGTTATTGTTTATCTTGAGAACATGAGCTGTAATGGCTTGGCTATACAAAAGGGTTATGGTTCTTGCTATCTTCACAGTGTCTTTAACAGATTGCCTGTGATGTGTATCACATTTTGGTTTAATAGTTACTCAATAACAAAACTGTTTCTTTCTTTTCTACCTTGGTGGAGAGACTTTCTAGGTTGAGGAAACTTTGTTTTTAATTATATTTCCCCAATAATATTCCATGATCTCTAATGCAATAAGTAGCCCGATAGTGTCTGCTGCTATGTCTGAAAGAGAGAGCTGGCTACCTGAAGTCCTTTAGATATTATAGATATGGACTAGCCTGAGGCTGCTGGCTACTATGGTGCTGTTTTCCTTCCTATCCAACCTAATACTTCCAAACCTGGTCAAAGTTCAGTTCATTACTAGGATGAATCACATTCCCAGGAAGTGCACTCAGCCTAAGGAAGTCACCTTGCCCAAGGCAGGGACCTCTCCCTGAGCACAACCTACATCAAACGATTGGTCCATGGGGGTTGGACAGGGTTATATGCAAAGGAATATTGCCTCTAGAAGGCTCCTCCAGTTGAAACGTTTATAAGACCTGAGGAAAGTGCAAAGGCCTTCAAGTCATCTCAGGATGACAGGTTTGTTTAAGCAAAGCTTCAAATACTGATGAAGAGGCTGTCTGCTCACGGCCATGGCAAACAGCACTAAGTAATTACAGTTCTCTCTTTTATTGAGCTACGATGTGGCCTCTGGAACATTCTTTATACAAGATCACAGGTGCCTACTACCAATAAATCAGCATTGGCTCTTGAGATGATTTATGGGCTTTGTCAGCTGGCACCAGAGAAAGTGTATAAAGTCTACAATTCTCTGCTAATTCGTGGCAGCAATAGAAATAACGAAAGCACAGATAGATTGCCCGAATATATCCAAGAATACTAGAGTTGAAAGCAGTGCGCTGGAGCCTATATAAAGTGAAATCTGTGAGCATCTCTTTCTAACTTCACATTCAATGACATCAACTATTTGCACCATGGGGAAGAGACGCACATTACCAATCAAAAGGTTGTTCTATTTTATTGTTGTTTTCTTGCTTGTCTGTTTTCCAGAGAATCAGTTTCCAGACATTTACCAGCACATCAATGACTGAAAGCTACTTGAGAGTGAGAACCAAGACACGGAAAACAGTTTCAGGGGACTAGATTTCATGAATTTAGTAGAATACAGCTAGGATAAAAGCAGGTTTTATGTTTGCCCTGTATCATTTTTTTCATATCAGACTTTTTAAAGTGTATATACGAGCCTCCTAATAATATTATTTTAATCATTAACAATGAAAATTGGAAGACTTGTTGAAGATGCAATGCTTATAATTATTAGATTTTTAATAAGAAGTTCTAACAAGTATTGGTTTCGTTTTGTTCAGAGAACTGGGTACTTTCACAAGAATCCTTCCATCAAGGGTTCTTAAGGATGTCTTTCAAACCCCGTTAACAATGGGGAAAAGGCAAACTCCTCAGGTAAGGGAAAGGATCTGTCTAAAGTCACGTGTCTAAATCAAATAGATGGTGGAGGCTGTGTTTCTAACCCACTGTGGGTTACATGTAGATGATGTTTTCTTCCATATCAGGCTGATCTCTCTTTCTACATCCTTAAGTTACAAAAACATAAAAGGCCATGGCATTACCTGAGGAATCTTTTGAAAGAGTGAATAAAAGTATGTGAAAGACAGAAAGGCAAAGAGCAAAGCCTGTACAAAGAATACATCTATCCACATTTGATCGGTGTCTTTGATGTTAATGTTGTTTCTTTGAATGAACCTTTTCATGTATTTAACAAAATGAGATATAGTATCTAAAGAAAAAAAAAGAAACATATAAGAAATAATAAGTAACGTAAATAATCTATATTTAATAATATTGCACTCTTATTATGTGCTTGGATACTGTAGTAACTTTTTAACATACGTTCAAAAGTCAACCTTCAGCCCATGTTTATTGACTTCCCATTTTGAGTCAGCCATTGTCCTACGTGATTGGCTAAAGAATGATTAAAAAAAAAATTGAAGCCCGCATTCTAACAAAGCCCCTGTTCTAATTATGTGTATAGATATACATACATAGTTATACTAACATAGAAACACTGAGGCAGATGCTCAGAGACGTTAACTAAGCTCCCAGGTTCGCACCCTTAGGCATTTGCTGATCCAGAGTTGACAGCAATGCTTCCTCACTGATGACAATGCCCTGCTCTTGACCGAAGGAAAGGAAGAGGAACTTTCCAACATTGTTACACTATCCAACACTGTTAGACTCACAGCCTCCAGAAAATGCATTCTTCAGTTAAGGCCACATTTAAGAAAATACTAATAAATGTGTATTTTTTTTAAAGTAGGGAGAGAGAGAGAGTATTCTCAAGAAAGTACGAGAAATTGGTTACAACTGCCAAATTTTTAAAAGGCATTTGTTTTAGAGAAGTTTTAAGGTCACAGTGAAAGATAAAGGAAGACACAGAGGTTGACCACACACTCCCTGCCTCCACACATGCACAGCCTCCCCCGCCATCAACATCCACAACCAGAGTGGTACATTTTTCATAACTGATGAATTTACATGGACACATAGTTTACCTTAGCATTCACTTCTGGTGGTTCATTGTGGGTTTGGGACAAATGCGTAATGAAATGTTTCCAAAATTATAGTATCATACAGTGTAGTTTTACTACCCTAAAAATCCTGGGTCCTCTGCCTATTCAATCTTCCTGCCCTCCAAATCCTGGCAGTCGCTGATCTTTTACTCATAGTCTTCATAGCTTTGCCTTTTCCACAATGTCATATAATCGAATCATACATTTTGTAGCCTTTTCAAGCTATCTTCTTTCACTTAGTAATATGCATTTAACTTTCCTCCATGTCTTTTCACGGCTTAATGTCTTCCTTTTTAGTGCTGAGTAATATTTTACTGTCCTGATGTACCACAGTTTACTTATCCATTCACTTACAGAAGGACATCTTGGAAGCTTCAACATTTTGGCAATTATTAAAAAAAAATAAAATACTGCAATAAACATTTATGTGCAGGTTGTTTTGCATGGATATAAGTTTTCAGATTCTTTGGTTAATTACCAAAGAGCACAACTGGTGGATTATATGGTAAGAGTATGTTTCATTTTGTAAGAAATTATCAAAACGACTTCCGATGTGGCTGCACCATTCTTCATCGACATGAGCAGGGGTGAAAGCTCCTGATGCTCCACATCCTCGTCAGCATTTGGTACTGTCAGTATTCTGGATTTTGGCCATTCTGATAGGTGTGTAGAGGTATGCCATTGCTGTTTTAATTTGCATTTCCCTGATGATAGATGATGTGGAGCATCTTTTCACAGGCTTCTTTTTCATCTGCATATCTTCTTCGTCAAGGTGTCTTGTAAGGTCTCTGTCCCATTTCCTTTTAATCAGGTGTGGCTGTGTTCCAATACAATTTTATTTATGAAACAAGTGGCAGACCATATTTGGCCTACAGGTTATAGTTTGTTGACCCCTGTCCCAGAGGGTACACAATAGAAATTTAGGAGAATGATACAATCCCATAAGATAGTAACGTGGCAATAGTTTTTGAAACTTTAGCTAATTCAATAGAAAATCTTAATAGACCATGAAAATGTATCTGAGGAATTAAAATTGTTTCCTTGATAAACTTTGAATTAAGAAATTGGTTTAATGTACATTTGTTGTGTTTTAGAAAATTCCTTTGTAGACCATAGGATTTGTTAAAATAATAAATATATGACAGTGGCAATGCAAGTTTTTTCAGAGACCGTATCTCCCAAAGCAAGTTGTGAGCTTTCAGGCATTTATGGGAAGCACATAATTACCTGCTGTGTGTCTCCATCATTTGTAGTCCTCCTTTCACTTTAAACGCTACGTAACCATTGGGTTAATTACAGAGGAAGCACGAGTAAAATCCCACTTGTCGTTTTTACCCTGTCTTATTCCACGAACAGCAGTAGGGCACATAGAGAATAACTCCCCCCATTCACCTTTCTCTAAACAGAAGACCAGCCAGCCTGGGTTTTACCAATAGGACCAACCAGATTGCAAACAGACGGTTTTTAGCTTTATAAAAATAATGTTCAAGATACATTTTATCCTGATTTTGCCTTTTTTTTTTTTTAAACTACCAGAAAAGACTAATAAAACCTTCCCTTTTTCCCCTCCTAGTCTTCTTCATCCTTCAGTAGTTTCACAGTTTACTTACGGTGAGAGGAAGAAAAAAACGCCCACTCCTCCCATGGAGGTTCTCGTCTGAATGGCAATATATCTTCTTCCAGGGAATACATCGTGTCTGTAAAAAGTCCTATAAATGAGTTCAAGGTAACAGGAAACAGTCCACCGATGACACATGAAAGGAGATGCCTTCTGATCCTACTTCCTCCCCACATGGTTCTGGAGGTCAGGAGTGGTCTGAGACAAAGTTGTATAATAAATAAAGGTAAGAAACTTAAACTTTATTCTCGGCTTTCTCACTATTTAAACTCATTCAGACAAAGAGGCTTTGGAAAGATTCTTCTGTTCCTTCTAAAGATTCTTTTATTCTGTAGCTGTGTGAGCTTGGACAAGTTATTTATACTCTGAGCCGTAGACTCCTTGTCTATAAAATAGAGCCAGTAATGAATTCTGCATAGTTCCTTTAGTCATTTTCTTTCAGTGGTGCTCTCCATCTGAAATAGTCTCTGTTCTTTGTTGCTGGAGCTGGGAGTCTGCACACGTTCCTGTAAAGACTGTAGCTTTCCCAGTCTCCCCATTCAAGCCGCCAGCCAGGCTCCGTTAAGTCTCACCAATATGAACAAGAGGTAAGAAGCCAGGAATAGGAGAAAAGCTTCCTGCTTCTGAATATAACACTGTTTTCATTAGGATGGCAGCAAGGTTGGGGTGACTCCAGGACCTAGCTACCCAGACAAAGGCAGGAGCTTTATAAAGATCCCAGCCTTTTTCAAGAAAGGATATCTTTTAGAGAATCCAGGGACAATTGAAACAGTAGTTCCAACTGCAAATTAAGAGACAGACACTTGTGGAGTTCTTTGTATTAGTTATCTACTGGTAGGTAACAAAGGCCCCAAAATGGATTTTAACAACCAAAAACAATATATATAATCTCACCCAGTGTCTGAGGACTGGGAATCTGGAAGTAGCTTAGCTGTTTAGTAGTTTTACTTCAGTGTCTCTCATGAAATTGTAGTCGGGCTGATGATCAGGCTCATCATCTGAAGGTTTCACTCAGGTTGGGGAATCCAGTTCCATGATGACTCCCTCCCTCACACGGCTGTTGATCAGGAGTCTCAGTTTCTTTCTGGCTGTTGACAGAATGCCTCAGTTCCTCAACAAACGGACCCTTCCACAAGGCTGCCTGCCCATCGTCACAGCCTGGCAGCTGGCTCTCCCCCAGAGAGTGACAGGAGAGAAAGAGGAAAGAGAGAGGGACAGAAAGGTGGGGGGAGCAGAAGCCATAATACCTTCCATATTCTAGCCCAGAAAGTGACATATCATCATGACATTTCATCACCGCTGCAATAATTTTTGGTCACACAGACCAGTCATTCATGGTGATACAATGTGAGAAAAGGCCACTCAAGGGCACAAAGACCAGGAGGCAGGAATCGGGAGACCAATTAGAAGCTGATTATCAATCTTCTCCCTCCAGTGCTTAAAGCCCTCCTAACATTTTAAAATCTCTCTCAACCCCTCCCCCATTCTTTCTCTCTCTCCCTGTCCCTACCCCCTTTATCTCTTTCTCGGTCACTGTCTCATACCTAGAGTGGTTTCTGCTTTCCAAACTTGATCCTAATACTCGTGCCCAGCACGTACTGAGCAAGTATAATATGAAAATGGACAGTAATAAGGTAGCAAAAACTTGGGCTACTGGATAATGTTTAGTAGACATTATTACTCCTACTTTAATAAAGTGAAAAATATACATATTGGCCTCCTGTGATCCACTTGGAAGAGTCTGTCCCTTTATCTTTAACGACATTCAAATGACTTAGTAGTACCTCCATTAGAACTTTTAAGGGAAAGTGTTAAAATTAATCCACTTATACATCAGCATACCCACTAAAATTTGAGCTCCCTCAAGGCAGGAAGCATATTTTATGTTTCTTTATGCCCACAGAACCTAGCACAGTGTGTGACTTATAATATGCACTCAGCAAATAAGAAGGGGAGGGATGCATGGGTTGAGGGTGGGGAGAGAAGGGGAGAGGTGCTGTTTCTAATCCTCTCGTAAATGAGAAAAGAATAGGTAAATTGAAGTGAAAATGTGGAGATCACTTAATGAACCATTTCCAAGAGAGTAATATTTAGACACATTTTAATCTTTGTACCAAAAAGGAAGGTGGAAATATTTTTTTCTGTTTTCTATTCTAAACCTTAAATGTGCCTTTTCAAAATTACTTCAGTATGCAATTATGCTTACAGAAAGATAATTTTTATTTCAGATAGTCAAATAATAAAAGGTTGGAGTGGGAGGAAGGCAACAACAGCATTTAATTTTCTAAATCTTTCTCATAAAGCACCCTAGCGATTGGAGCTCCCTTTGGAACCATTCATCAGTTTGAAGTACGCAAAGCAAGATGGTGAAAAACAACTGAGTGATTAAGGGCTGTCTGGTAATCTCTGTTATTTAAATGCCATTTTTCATAGACAACTCAACTCATTCTTTTGTCAAAGAGTGTGCAGGGTATATCAAGAGCCTACCAAGATATGAGTGTGTGTGTGTGTGTGTGTGCGTGAACCCATGCACTTTGGAGGCAGTGAATAGGGAGAGAAGTTTGATGAATATTGTGGAAGAAGTAAATAAGACACGTTCACCATGTAACAAAATTCAAGATGTGTCTTTCTCACTTCTATCCTCCAACCCATCGCAACCACATCCAACTCTGAAGACTCAAACTTGCACCCAGACCTTTAGCTACAAGGCAATTTGATAAACCCTAGTCCTATATTTAAAGCATTCCATCTCTGCAGCACAGGAAGGCACATAGATGAAAGTGGGGTTTAGATTCCAAGTGCCAAGAGACCATATCTAGGATGCTTTAAATTAAAAATTAAACTTTATCTGTAATTGTAAAATTCTATTATTTTATATACCAAATTCTGATGTTTTGTTTTTATCTGGTTACACAATTGTAAGTAGTAAGAAGCTTAATTCATATCTTGACATAGCATTATATCTTTCCTAAAGGCAAATTAATTCTTCAGAAAAGTATTATTTCTATAGGCTAACTTTTTATATTGTACATATAACTAGAAGGTTAAATTGTCCATATATGAGCAAGAATTACAGCAGAGAATACCCCCTCCCATTTTTTATTCAATCGGTTCGTAACAGAACCTTAGCTTAACACTCTGCTGCTCGCCCACAGAGTGTAATGTCCAGCTTCTCTTGCAGCTAGACATGGACACATCTAGCCACGAATATGGAAGTGGAATTCTTAGTTCTAACAAGGTATGTCCTTAACTAGGAGGCAGTGCGTCCATCTAAGCTACTTTCTCTGTCTAGCTGCCTGGAACTTGAATGTGACAACCAGAGCTACCTCTAGCAACCACATTGAATTGCGGACACCAAGATCGAGTGAAGAATGGTGAACAATGAGCTGGAGAGATTCTGAGTCTCTGATGATGGGAGAAGGGGAGGCTATCTGTTTTTCATACTGATATTATAAAATAAAGGGATTTGTGATCTTCGAAACGTACATCTCACTTTTGTTCTCAGTCTTGGGTTCAATGTAAAATTTCTCCTATCAAGTAATTTGCAGAAATGAGTCCCAGTTGAAATTTGGTGCTTGCTGAGGGCTAACCTGCTAGACATATGGCACTACCTAAAAACCTACGAGAACCAAACGCAGGTGTACACATTAATATTAGCTATTCATTCATTCATCTGTTACTCCAGTCAGCAACTATTTGTTGAGTTCATCAAGTCAGGCATCACATTGGCTTATAATCATCCATAAGTGTGTCAAGCATCCACATGGAAATCTTTGAACATGATTACAACATTTTTCTGAGCATCAAATAAAATATGCAAACCAAGACTGCCGTACTTTTCAGGCACACAGGCAGCCACTTCTGCACTGTAATAGGAAGGGCATCAGAGGGTTTAGGATTTTCAATCTTTGAAATAGGGACAAGGGAAATGACAAAGAGAAAGATGAGTCCAAAGTTTTCTTTTTAAATTAGTGAATTGGTATTCTGTTATTATTCTATTTATACTCATCACTAATAAATGTTAGTATTTCTTAATTAGTATTCTAAGTTAAGATTCAAAGTAATGTCAGAAACGTTTTTCCCACCTGAATGCCTAGAACCTCTCTTTACACAGATATTTTGTGTACTCATAGTCAAAATGGTACAGCCTTCTCTCTTTTATCTGCAGTAACCTTGTGTCCAGATCTTCAGAACTACACTTAAGTTATTTTTGAGATAAATAATGTTAAAATCTTAGGAAGAATCTAGAAGATAAATGATCCTCAAGGAGAGTTACAGGAGGCATTACTCTAACACAGACAGAGCTAACAGGATACCTTTGTTAACCGGGAATGACACGCAGAGGAGAGGTTTGCAACACACGGTGAGCCCCAGCCTCTAAGGCCATTGATACAGGGACAACTTAAGCCTGATGAGACAGACTTTAACTTTATGTGAGTTAAAAATGCTGTACCCTCCCAGGGTTGCTTTTCATATTGACTGACAACTGAAACACAGGGATCAACACTGGAACTTTGCAGAGGTGAAAAATAAAGGCAGAGGGGAAGCAAAAGTGACAAATTAAATTAGTGGGATGTGCCATTTCGCAGCTTCTTGGGGACACAAAATTCTTATAGTATGGGATTATAAATCCTTAGCCCCAAAGAGAGGATGTTTATATAATCGTTATGGGGGAAAAATAACTGGTTCAATGCAAATAAACGTCAGAACAGTTACTATACAAGTACTTTCATCAGCATTTTAAGGGTAATCTTGCTCCAAATATTGGGAGCCTTGACAAACACATTTTATTGTGTTTATTTTGCCCATTATTTCTACAGCTTATATAACAATTGAGGGTCTTTTTTGGTGGCATATAACACCCTTATTCTATTTAATATGACCAATCAAGTCACATAGTCACGTCTGAATTCAACAGAGAAGTGAAGAGCAACCCTGGAAGGAGACATAAGACAAAATATTTGTGAGTAGAGAGACATTATAGCTACTGAAAATTATATCAGAATTTCAGCTGGGAATGAAAAGCTGGCAACAAAAATGAAAACAAAAACAAACAAACCTGAGTTATTCATTTTAAAAATTATTTTTCTAAGTTGTACCTTTTAAAAAGAGAATCGTATTATATACATATATGTATACACACATACATATTTGTGTATATATATGAAGGAAAAATTATCTATAGTCCCATTCTGTCTAAATACAAACACTGATGATCTTTATAGCCATCCTACTGTTCACCAGTATGTCCCTGGTGCCTAGAAGAGTGGCTGGCACATATTGAATGAATAAATAATGAATTAATGAATGCTTTGCTTCACATCACTGAACACAAATTCTGTTTTGAATTATGCAATAATTTTCTATTGTACATTGTTATTGCAGAATGGTTACAATCAAACAGTAGCAATATTACATATGTATTTTAAGAAGTATTACCATTTAGATAATGTAATAGCATGAAAGTGCCAATTTCCTGACATTTACTCCAATAATAATGTAATAGCATGAAAGTGCCAATTTCTTGACATTTACTCCACTAATAGGGATTATACTTAAGATGTTTTCCAAAATATTTTCACAGTTATGTAATTTAAAATGTTGTTTTAATTAAATTTTTTTAGAAACCAACTGAAATTGAGCATTGTTTCACATTATTTGTTATTGTTTGTATGTTTCTTATTACAAATGTTTGCTTGCTGATGGTCAATATTTGCCACATATTATTTTGTCTGATTTTTATTACTATCTTTTGAAACTAAAAAGAAAAAGAAAATTATTGCATAGTTCTTAAAACATTTCCAGTTGCATATGTCATCCTTTTATTAGTTTTTACTTTCTGTGAGTTTTAAAGTATCTCTTAATTATAGACTGAAGTAAAAAGAATAGGCTCTTTGTACGAAAAAAGTGACCATTTTCAAATGTATTTCACTTTCTTCTTTACTTTTAAAAATGTACTTGACTAAAATAATGTCAGTAGTGGGCCTTAAATAAAATTTCAGGAAAATATTACAGTCAGAGAATGTATATTACATACTCTATTCTCAGGATTTCAGCTTATTTTTCAGTAATTCTTTTCAGGAGAATTTTATCTACAATCATAATTACTTTTATGTGTTAATGTTATTCATTTAAAAGTATACAATCTCTGTTATTGTGATGGGGATATAAATTAATGAGAGAATATCAATTTATTAACTGGAAATGAGTGACAAGCTCTATTATCTAAAAAATCCAACTTCTAATCATTCCAGAAGTTAAAAAATTCTAAACATATTTTAAAGAAAACTTTGAACACTGAATAAAACATGATTTAGCTACAGCTCAGTTGTTTCTTTCCTCTATTTAATTTACCTCAATTATGTCACTTGTATTGAGGTAAATAGTGTAATTTATTAAAAATGTCAAACTTCACATTTCACTTCCTTGATTGATTTCAGCTATTTAGAAATTATGGCATTGTGCTGTTGCTACATTTTAACAAACACCACAGCTTGCAGAACTTTCACTTAGGTTGGTCTTTATTGTATTTTTTAACTGAAGCAGGGACACTTTAAGATATGTTACTCATTTTTATATAAATATTTATAATTTCTAAAAGGCCAACAAATTGACTGAGTTGCCTTTAATGACATTTGTTTCCTCCATCTCTGCTCACTGCCCAGCATTCCTTTATTACTGAGGGGAATTTCAGATTAACCAAAGTAAGCTTTTTTCTCCTACTCAGAATCTGGGGGATTGACTAGTATAAGATGCCTGGAGAAAAATAAACCAGAGTCTATATCCAAATACTTTATGAATGTCAGACACAGAAACTGTCCTTTCATTACACAGAACCCATAACTGCACACATGTACATAGATGCGTCCAGATATATGTGAAGATAGTTGAGAGAAAAAGACAGACAGGCTGACAGACAGACAATCTCCTGACTGTTACATTTAAAAGTTAAAGCTATTCAGTCAGAGAAAGACAATTATCACATGATCTCATGCATATGTGGAATATAATGAACAAAATAAACTAATGAACAAATTAGATCCAGAGACATAGAAGCATGGACCAGACTGAGGGGTCTCAGAGGGAAGGTGGGGGTGAGGGAGTGGATGGGGAGAGATTAATCAAAGAACTCCTATGCATATATGCATAACCCATGGACACAGTCAATAGTATGGGGAAGGCCTGGGGGGGGGGCAGGTGCAAGGTCAAGGGAATCAATGGGGGGGGGAAAGGGGGACATCTGTAATACTTTCAACAATAAAGATAAATTTTTAAAAATAAATAAACAAATAAAAGCTTAGGCTATTAAAAAGCTCTATGTCTCTCTCCCTCTACTTTGATAACAGCTGGTTATTGCCTAGGAGCCAATGAAGGGTAAAACTTCTTGACTGAGCACATGATAAGCAGGACACTAACTTCTGGGCTTGGGATCAATGTTAGAGTTCCTGGGAGATCAGAGAGACAGAACGAAATCCAGCTACAGCCCTGAGGGCCTGGGACTCTTGGAAGATCATTGATACTGGGCATCTGGGCATAGGAAGATGAGAGGGATCTCAAACTAGAACTGCACTTTTTTGTTGTTATAATCAATGCAGCTACTAGAAGCTGGTATAAGAGTGATGTAAATCTCAACCAACTGTGCTGCAAAAGGTTGTATGTGTTTGCTGGGGCTTTTTTGTACAGCAGCGCTGTACATGTGGATGGCTTCCTACTTCAAGCACCTGTGTTTTTCTGCTTGAAGGTCTTCTCTTGTCACAGGATAGATAGAAAATACCTTATAGGTGGGGACCAAGTTGCTTCAGTTGTGATAGCTTTCTGGAGACAGTGATTCAAGCAGGGCCCAGCTGAGATGAAAGCTTACAATGTAGTCCTTACTTTTTCTAAAGGAAACAAATGCACTTTTCTCTTTACTGCCTGAGTTCAGAGAGTCAGGTTAATTAACCCAAAGTATCCATCTGCTGAAGCAGCACGAGGACAGGGTGAAGAGAGGTGTGGGAGGGGATTAAAATTTGTTACAAAGAGCAAAAAGCAATTAATAATTAGCCTCTGACCCTCAAAGGAGAGCCAAGCTCTAGACAAAATAGCCCTGCGAACCAGGCTATTAACTAGACTTAGAGGTTTCTAAATACATTTCTCTTCCTTTGAGTATAACAAAAGTCAGGCCTGGAGAACTCACACCGTAGCTTTCTATTTGGAAGGAAAAAAATACCCTTTGTATACCATGTAAACTCTGTATTAGCCTCAAACAGGAAGACTGGGTAGTGATTACATGGGAACACAAAAATAAAAAATAAAATTTTTCTGATTTAGCACTTTGTTGAGAGGAGAAGCAAGAATAAAGGAGGGAATACAGAAGTAAAATATGTTAGCACTTTTCCAGTCTCCATGTTTCAACGCCAAAAGTGGGAGATGAGTTTAAATGTGTTATACAAAAGCTGAGGTGTGGGGTTGGCTTTTCATGTGACCATTTTGGGATCCTGGAGAACATTCAAGCTTCTTTCAAACTGTAGGTGTTCTTTCTGGTTTGATTTTCTAAAGATTACTTTCTGCACAGAGTGTCTTTCTCAAATGTACAACAGGCCTCAGCACTGATGGCCGTGGTTGTTTCTTTTGGGACTGGGCTGTCCCCTCGAAGAGGTTCAGCCTGAGCAACTCAATGGAAAGCAGGTCTACAGAGAGCAAATGAGTGGTTTTCTAGGGCTGGGGAAATAATTGTTAAGGGGGTACAGGGTTTATTTTGGGGTGACGAGAATGTTCAAAAACTAAATTGTGGAGAGTGTAACAACGCTACAGATACAAATAAAATACATTGAGTTGTATAGTTTAAATGGGTCGATTTTATGGTGTGTAAATTATACCTCAATAAAGCTGTTAAAAATGCAAGATCTTCACAGTGGTTTTCAACTGGAGCAATTTTGCCCTCCACGGGGCATTTATCAATGTCTAGGCACATTTTAGTTGTCACACAAAGAACTATCCAGTCACGGATGTCAATAGTAGAGGCAGAGAAATCCTGACGTAAAGAAGGGTTTTAATGAAATCTTACTTTGCCTCTTCCACAGGGTCATGGCTCTGGTCTTAACAATCATAAGGTACCCTAATTTTTTTTTTTTTTGCAGTCCAATTTTAAATAATTTATTTATATCTGTCAACATCTTTAATATTTTGTAGCTTGGTTTTTTAAAAAACAGTTTTAATGGGTTTAAATTGTTACAGCACTTTTATGTTGACAGCAAAATTAAGCAAAAAGTACAGATTGTTCCCATATACCCCATTCCCACACACGCAGACTCCCACTCTATCAACATTCCCCATTAGAAAGGTACAACTGCTACAATCGGTGAGCCTACAATGATACATTATTATCACCCAAAGTTCACCATTTACATTAGGGTTCGTGCTTGGTATTATACATGGTATGGGTTTGGAGAAATGTATAATGATATGTATCCACAATTATAGCATCACAAAGAATAGTCTCACTGCCCTAAAAATCCTCCCTCCTCTACCTGGCCATTCATCTGACCCTCCCCCATCCTTGTCAACCACTGATTTTTTAATTTTTTTTTTACTATCTGCATAGTTTTGCCTTTTCCACAATGTCATATAGTTGAGTTATACAGTATGTAGCCTTTTCAGATTGCCTTTTTTTACTTAGTAATATATATTTCAACCAAAATTCTACTCTCTACTTTTATGAGTTTGACTATTTTAGACATCTCACATAAGTGTAATCATGTAATATATGTCCTTCTGTGATGCTTATTTCACTCAGCACAGTGTCCTCATTGTCCTCATATTGTCATAATGCTGTAACATATGGAAGGATTTTTTTTTCAGGCTAAGTGTGTGCATGTGTGCATAACATTTTCTTTATCTATTAATTCATTGATAAATATTTAGATTGTTTCCATATTGTGGCTATTGCAAATAATGTTAAATTGAAAATGGGAGTAAAAATATCACTTTGAGACTTGTACACTGAAAACTACAAAAGGTGATAAAAGAAATTAAAGAAGACACAAATGAATGGAAATGCATCCCAAATTCATGGGTTAGAAGGTTCAGCATTATTAAAATGTCCATAATACCCAAAGCAATCTACAGAGTCAATGATATTCCTACCAAAATCCCAATAGCATTTTTAAAGAATAGAAAAAAATCCTAAAATTTGTATGAAACCATGAAAGGTCCCAAATAGCCATGACAATCTTGAGAAAGAAGAACAAAGCTGGAGGCATCACATTTCCTAATTTCAAGATATATTACTAAATTACAGTAATCAAAATAGCAGAGTACTGGCATAAAAACATAAACATAAACTAATGGAACATATTAGAGGCCAAAAATAAATCCATGTATATACAGTTAAATGACCTTCAACAAAGATGGGGGCTGAGCGAAAAGGGTGAAGGGATTAGGCAAAAAGCAAATAAACAACAAAGAAACCTCATAGACACAGATAACAGTATGGTGATTACTAGAGGGAAAGGGGGTGGGGGGACGTAGAAAGGGTAAACAGGGGATAAATGGTGGTGGAAGGAGACTTAACTTGGGGTGGTAAACACACAATGCAATACACAGATGATGTATTATAGAATTGTACACCTGAAACATATATAATTTTATTAACCAATGCCATCTCAATCAATTCAATAAAAATAAAAATAAAATATTTAGAGCAAAGATAAACAAAAAATAAAGCTGTCAAGAAAACACAATGGGGAAATAATTGTCTTTTCAATAAATGGTGCTGGGAAAACTGTATATCCACATGCAAAAGAAAAAAGTTGAACCCTTATCTTATACCATGCACAAAAATCAACTCAAAATGGATTGAAGACTTAAATGTAAGACATGAAACTATAACAATTATAGACGAGAACAGGGGAAAAGCTCCTTAGCATTGGTTTTGGCAATAATATCTTGGACATTACACCAAAAGCAGAGACAGTAAAAGCAAAAATAAAAGCTTCTGCACAGAAAAGGAAACAATTAAGAGTAAAAAGCCAACCTGGAACCTCTGTAAGTCAATAGCAAACAATAATAATAATAATAACCTGATTAAAAGTGAGCAAAGAACTTAAATAGACATTTGTTCAAATAAGTCATACAAATGGCCAATAGGTATAATAAAAGATTCTCAACATCACTATTCATCAAGGAAATGTAAATTAAAAACACAGGAGATATGACCTCACACTTGTTAGGATGGCTATTCTCAGAAAACAAAAGATAAGTGTTGGTGAGGGTGTGGAGAAATGGCACTCTTGTACCCTGTTGTTGGGAATGTAAAACAATGCAGGCTGTTTGGGAAACAGCATGGGGATTGCTTCCAACTTGCCTGATACATCAGAGCGCAGCTGACTAACATGGTTGTCAGTACAGGATCTGCCAACTTTTTCTGTAAAAGCCCAATACTAATATTGAAGGCTCTGTGGGCCATAAATAAGGTCTCTGCCGCTACTCTTCACCTCTGTCCTTGAAGTACTAAAGCCTTATAGCAGACTGTGAAAGAAAGCATGCGATACTCTGTATGTGGCCACAGACAATACAAAAGAAAAGAGTGAAGCCGTGTCCCAATAAAACTTTATTTACATAAATAGCTTGCCAGATTTGGCCTGTGGACCAACATTTTGCTGACCCTTGGCGTGAAGCATCCTGCTTCTGGAGGTGCCACCTGCCTGAGAGCAATGCTTGCTTTATTTCAACACTTGTTGAAGCTGTTACTGCTCGTGGACAGGGATGCCCTTATCCTGGACTGCTGTTTCTGAAGCAGGTGGCCCTCACAGGGGCTACAGGGATTAATCACAGTAGTGCGCATCCTCTTTTCATCCCACTTCCAGTTAGTCTTTCTGATGACCCCTGGAATGAAATCCCACCCAAATGTTTAAACTCCTCGAGAGTTTAGGTTCCATGAAAGACCACTTCTTTGATTGTGGTGCTTTTGTTTTTATATTCACTGTCTTTTTACTCTAAGAATTAAAGAATGAAGCCTTCCTACTCCTTCCCTTTTCCCTAGCAGTGATAGGGCAGAGTCCATCGATTTCTTCTATTAACTTTCCTGTTGCTCTAGCTTCTGGCTCAGCATCTTCCCCCAGAATTTATTTGGCAGATTTCGTGTCAAAGTTTTTGTTGGGTAGTATCATTTTTTTGTTTTGTTTGAGTTGTCCAAGGGTCTACATTAGAGGAATCTAGCCTAAGAGATCTAGCTTGGAATTCCTGCCCCATCCACACAGAAGCTGTAGCTGGCCATCGAGGTGCCTAATGAATACAAAACAATTGCCAAGGGCATTGGTTATGTTTCTTCTTTTCATTGAACCACAAGGCAATGCCGTTTTCAATCCCTGAAAAGGCAAGACATATCTTCCCTTGAAAGGAGCTATTGACTGGTTCATATTAATCTGCCCAAGAGGAAGAACATAAGGGCCACAAGGGATGTTAGAAAATGAAGGCTCAGACCTTCTTACAAAAATGTCTGAAAACAGTTAGACTTTTCTAGGTTTTAATATTACCTTGGATCTCTAATTTAAGCATTCTAACTAACACCAGGGTACCTCGACATCTAGAGAGAGAAAGATAAAATTATCAGGAGCACGTGATAGCATATGATGCCTTCTCACACGCACCCTAGAAAACTCATTAAAAATCCTCCAGTCTTCTCTAATTATCCCAGTGGCCTACCAGGAGGGTCTTGCAAAATCATAATAAAAAAGATATTTTTAACTGGCAAATGTTCAAGCTTTCATCAAATTATTTGGGGGCAAGAATTCCATTTCTTGCTGAATAAAAAGATTTCATGTACAAGAGATTCAACATAAGGTAGCAAAAAGCTTTGATTATTATATTTCAGAGCCTGGGAGTCAAATGTAAAAGCTAAAAGAAAATTCTGTTTCTCTGTGGGAGAACACTCCGCAGAACAAAGACCTTTTACTACCCAGGACTTTTCTGAGTTTTAGATGTTGATTTTCCTCACTTTTCTTTTCAAGATCAGAATGTCTCTATTAGTGCCTTTTAGACAGAAATATCATGCAGAGAATTGAAAGGGCACCACAGACGGGAAAACATGACTTATTGTATAGATTACATGCATTGCAATTTATTTAGTTATAAAGTTATTCCAATTCACATATCTTTTGCATTGGCTAACGGTATCTGTTAAAAGCCCCAAAACTGAATAACAAAAGTGAAACCTGAGTTGGTCATTTGCATTTGCTTAAAGACCCTGCATTACTGAGCTTTCCTTTCTAAATGAGAAGACCAAAAAAGACAGAGGAGGAACATATAATTTTATATGGTACCAAATGTATATAACATGTGTTCACATATCTGTAAACACACACACAAGGAAATACATATATGTATGGCTCTGTGTTTATATGTGTATATGTATGTAGAAAGATATACAGATAAAGCCTTTTCCAGGCTTTGTAAAGTCTATGGCTTAAGCATTCAAAATTTTCTAGTTTATTTAGAACTGAGGTGTCAGAAGTTTCAAATTCTAAATATAAGTGGCAATTCTAGTTAGGAGCACAGATATATTTTAATTCTGTATGATTGACTCACCATATTTAAATTTAAAAAGAGTTTGATGAAATGCCAAATTCGCTCTTTTCCCTAGGAATTGGGAACTCTTATCAAGTCTCTGAATTAGATTGAGTTGCAAGGGTCAATAAGAAGGGTGGTGGTAAAACAATCCAGAGAACTTTAAGCGGATTTCCTGTGCCAAACTTCTCTCTCAAAAGAGACATCAAATGTTTCTGTAAATCACAAACCCCTGGGTGCCTCCACTGTTCAGATCAGCCTCCCTAGGAGTTTTGTGTTGAATGAAAACATGACAGAGAATCCCTAAGGATCACTGACTAAATTTAAGAAACTGACACAACTGTCAGCATCAGTGAGATGGGTCCTGCTGAGGCTGCCAAGAAAAATCAGCCATGGACAGAAAGACTGTTTGTGGTGATGGTTAGTGTGCCATCGCCGGGAAGAGGCAGAGTGCAAGGGCACACCGAAATATTCCAGGACACTTGCTCCCGGATAAAAACAAAATCAGTGGGAGTTACTGTACCCAAACACCTGCAACGACTCTGAGAGCCCTTGGAAAAGTCCAGGCCTACGGCCGAGTGAAAATCACAGGCTAATGAGTCCTACGGGGGAAGGCTCACCACATTTCACAGGGAAGGAGTATTTTCTCCCCATGTGCAGTGCTTGGTGGCAAGGAGTAGAGAACGCTCCGTATTTCCCTTCTTTGATTGTAGAAACAGAAGAAGCCGTTTAGAGGAAAGACTGTCTGTTACAGCCCTTGGTGCTGCTGTTGGAAAAAGCAAGAAGAAAGTGGCAGCTCAAATGTGAATCTTTCCTATGGAATCAGGAGGTTGACTCTGGTCCCGACCATGATCCAACTGTAGTAAAGGGAAAGTTCTGCTTAACACAAGGAAACAAAAAATGGCTCTTTGCTATCCATCATATTGAGGAGAAAAACAATTTAATATGTTTTTATTGATTTCAGAGAGAGGAAGGGAGAGGGAGGGAGAGATAGAAACATCAATGATGAGAGAGTCATTGATCGGCTGCCTCCTGCACGCCCCCCGCTGGGGATCGAGCCCGCAACCCGGGCATGTGCCCTGACTGGGAATCGAACTGTGACCTTCTGGTTCCTGGGTCCATGCTCAACCACTGAGCCACACCTGCCGATTAAAAACATGCTCTAGAATCACACACCCGAGTTTCTATGAAGCCTCAGACAAATAACTCACCATTTCTATGTGTCACCTTCCACATCTGTAATGGATATAACAATAGTGTCTGAATCATGGGGATGTTGAGAGAATAAAATGAGTAAATGCATGTAAAAGTTTTTAAAACACATTTGGCAATAGAGTAAGAATTTTGAAAAAGTTAACAATTGTTATGACTAGCCTTTTGCAGAAAATGATAAATGAGTAGGCATTTAAAATCACCAATACTTCAAAGAAAATATGAATTTAGGTAACAATGAAGAAAGGCTCCATGCTTGATATCCTAATCTATAACTCAAAATCACTATTTTAAACACTTCCTCATCTTAAATATTTTCCTTATTAATAACAGACTAGGTCCAATAGAATGTAGTGTCAGCTTTTATAAAAGGGCAGTGATGGGGAAATAATACAAACAAATAATGCCGGACCTATTTTGATTACTCTGCAACACCTCCTATATTGATAGATTGTAATTTCACACACACACACACACATGCACACACATGCATACACAGAATCCACCTCCCCCTCTGCCTCTTTTTTTAAAATTTAATTTACTTTACCTGAAATTAAAATTTTGAATTCCATTGACTGAATGTCCTATTGTTATGATTTATGTTCATTTTTAAAAGATAGCTTTAAACATCTCCAAATCAATCTCTCTAGGTAATAATGATTTTGTGTTTTCCTGAATACTTTCAATTACTTCATAACAAATTGTGACATTTTATATTTCTCCCAAAACCAATTCATACATTCTGTCACCTATCTTCATGATAATTTCTGTGATTATGTTTTTACATAAGACTCCTCTTATGAGGTCACTTATAATAAATGTCTCATAAAAAGTAACATTATGCGTTGAACTAAGTCCTGTAACAAAGGCAAAGCCCGTGTGGCTCTCTTTAGAGAAATTTTTGTTTTATTTGTCTGCTTTGCTTTTATTTTGAAGACAGGATCACAAATAATGTTTAAAAGAGAGGCTAATTTTTTTTTTATGAAGGGGTAAAATGTTTTCTCTGTTCTCACATTTACAATAATTTTCATATATGTCTGTCATCACATCATCTAGGAAATGGCACCTAACACACATGCCATAGTTTCTAGTGTAAAATCTTTGAAAAGAAGGTGATCGAAAAATCAACTTCAGGAAGATGCTCTTTGGTTGCTTTCAAAGGCAAAAAAAGGAATAAAGAAAAGAAAAGGGAAAGAAAGACAAAAGATAAATTTGATGGTCCTGATAACCTAAGATGTTTCTATGCAGAATAAACAAAATGACTAATATTTCCCAGGACAGTTCTAATTTCTAATATTTTCACCCCTTTCACATAAGTACACAGTTGCCAGGCTCTGTACCCTGAGGTTTGGGCTAAACATTGTTTCAATTAGTATAATTGTGGCTGAGGCCACATGGCCTTTTCTTTGTCAGCACCTTGATATGTGCTGATGCTGGTTTAGACCAGCGAAGGAGTGTCCAACGAAACTGGTCAGATACTCTCCACAAGTAGGGCTTCTCGCCGTGTCTGCTTCTCTCTTTACGTTGCTTTGATCATAGAAAAGGAAGCAGGCGACTTTTTCTCATTTTAGTTTTCCCAGTACATGACAGGGGGGAAAAGACAGCAAAAGAACTCAAGTAATGGGCATTTTTCCCTTCTATGAAATAGGGAGGTATTAGAAAGTGGAAAAGCATATTCATTGGAGGCACAGAGAGTGTTGCCTTGGATTTCTCAGGTGTCTCAGCACATAAGAAGGTCCAATGGGGCAGCTACGGCCAGCTCTGCTTCTGAGCAATGTCCTTCCCCTCCATCCCTTCTGTCCACTGGTTCACTTTCCATCAGTGAGCAGAAGACGATGTGGAGAAACAGCAGAAAGATTGCTCCACTACTGGGTACCACCCTCCCCATTCAGGTTCCAATTCTCAGCCACTGAGTAAGTTTCAGACAATATCTGGGGGCTGCAGGGATTTTATTATACTTTTCCATTTCCTAGAAGACTGAAAGCTCTCACTTTATGACAGCCAGCTTGTCAAGTATTACAACAGGCAGAACATATTTGACAAGTGAAGGGAAAGCTGCTGTATTACAGGCCTACAACAAAGTGGATGAAGCTGATAAAATAATAAGTGTCATACAGGATTAAATGGGACATACACGCCTCTCTTAACATGACCTCAGCTCACTGCTACCTATGGGCTTATAAAAGCTGCATCTGGCCCTGGCCCATGTAGCTCAGTGGTTAGAGCATCAGCCCACACACCAAAGGATTGTGGGATAGATTCCTGGTCAAGGGCACATACCTGGGCTGTGGGTTAGCTCCCTGCCCCCAGTCGGGGCACTGTGGGAGGCAGCCAGGAGATGTGTCTTTCTCACATTGATCTCTCTCTCTCTCCCTTCCCCCTCCCTTTTTCCCTCCCTTCCACTCTCTCTAAAAAGCAATGGAAAAACTATCCTCACGTGAGGATTAACAAAACAAAAAAATTTTAAGCTGCATTGGAAACATGGAGAAAGACTCCACAGTTCAAAAACAATAGTACTACCTCAAAAAAAATTTATTTTTAAGCAATGGGATTCATATTAGCAGAAAACAGTGGCTTCATCCAGCATTATTTATTTTTATCAAGTGACACCTGGTTACTGTGCCCTCCTATGTGAGCCCATACTAATCATTTATTTGGCACAGTCTCTTTAACCCAGTGTTCCCATTCTCTTCAAAGGCACTCAGCTCTCATCCATGTCAAGCTGTACATTGCCTTCATCAGTAATACAAAAGTCCATTCAGGCATAGTGATTCACCGTGGTCATACTCCATCATACTCTATTATGCCAGAACTTTCCTTAATCATTGTCAGTCAGGTCCACCCACTTTTGTTCTTGTCCTAACACCTTCACACTCACAAATATAGCAGATGTAAGGGGGCCATTAATGATGGTCAGTTTTTTTCTTAGGTGGCACAGATGGCTGCATTATTTTTATTCAGGAGGAACCTTCAAATTTCAGAATTTTTAATGGGGTAAGAATCATCCATCATAAAAGTTATCATCAAATTACTTCTTATTTATTCATTGATTTAATATATGGTTCTTTCCCTTAAATTTTTAAATAAAGTTGTGTAGAAAGTGTTATGTTCCCTTTATCTTGACTTCATTATGGTTTTAAGACCACCTTCCTAGTTATCAGAAATAAGGAATCTCAAGCGTACAGCACAGTATGCTTAAGTATATTCATATTGCTGTAATTAAATCTCTGCAATTCATCCTGCATAACTGAAACTTTGTACTCTTTGACCAACATCTCCCTATTTCTTCACCTCCCAGCCACCTGGCAATCACCATTCAACACTGTGCTTTTATGAGTTTAACTTTTTTAGATTCCACCTATAAGTGAGATCATGCAGGGCTTGTCTTTCTGTGACAGGCTTCTTTCACTTAGCACAATGTCCTCCAGGTTCATCCACGTTGTTGCAAATAACAGGGAGCAGATCTTAAATGTTCTCACCACACACAAACACACAGACAAAGGTAACTTTGTGAGGTGATGGAGATGTTAACTAGCTTGATTTGACAATGTATATATATATATATATCTCAAAACATCATGTTATATACCTTAAGTATATACAGTTTTTATTTTTAAAAAGAATCTCCTCTAGAGGGTGTGTATTTTATATTTCTGAAGTGATATTTTTAGCCTGTGTCTACACAACCAAACATAAATTAAAAAATGCATAAATGCAGTTAATATTTGTGCTAACATGTATTCACCATTTAATGCGCACTTCTTAGAGTCCTAAATAATTTACACACTTAGCTCAACCTCTGAGGTATGTGTTACTATTGTCCTAATTTTTACAGATGAGGAAACTGAGGCTCAGTATAGTTAAGTTGACCTGAGATTGAATTCTGTTCAACACAACTAAGTTTGAACCTCAAAAGTAAGATTTCCTTGCTGGGTGAATTCGGGGAAACTACCTAAACTCTCTGAGTGTTAGGTCCCTTTTCTGTGTGAAATACCAATAACCACCTGCAAATGCAGCCATGAGAATCAAATGCTATGATACCTGCCATATGTCTCGCTCACAGTCAGCAAGTTTCTGCCTTAATATCTTCTTCACCACCCTCTTCCGTAATCCCAGGGGACTTGAATTTTCTGAGGCCTTTACAATGAACAATTCTGTGTATGTATCTTTAATGGCTTTCTCACCCACTTTACTTCATTCAAAAGTTATCACATCCTGACCCCACTCCTGAAATCAACAACGCTCCTCTCTCTCTCACCAAAGTAGCTTTCAATCCTTTCCATGAAAAATTACTGAGGCTCATTAATGCCTTGAATTTATGTTAGCCCCCAGTTACACTGAATCACGTAGCCTGCTCCTGGCTTGATCTCCTTCCTTATTTGTCATACATTCCATGGTCCATCACCGCTTGTCAATTTCTGGCAAACACCCATAACTCTCTGACGCCTTTGTCCTGCCCCCACAGACTTATCTCACAAGCCCAGATTGAGAGTTGGTGGAGAAATTACAACGGGACAGATTGCTTTCAATTTAAATTTATGATTGCCAACCACGAGTGAATCTTCAAAGCTGCTAGGCCACCTTGCTAGGTTTTCTAGATAACTGGATTTTTACAGGCCTTATCAGCTATCTAATACCTTTGTTACTCTCTTCAAAATTTCACACTTTACTCTCCTCTACTAGTTCAGTTTCAGTACATTGCCCCTGCTTCTTAACTCAGAGGAAGCCAAGCCATCAAATTGGCCTCTTCCTCAACTTCTTACTGTGCATCTCCAAGCTTGCTTGCATCTGCACCAATCTTCATCTCGTCTTTTTAAAAAGGAAAAGCCCCTCCCCCTTCAATGACTACATCTTCAGACTGTAGTCAATATTTCTTTACTTGCTACCTTCTTAGGAATCTTGATTCACTGATTATAGACTTTCTTTGTCCAATCTTCCACTTATGTCTTTATATTGAACACTCTCCATCCATATTTAAATGTGGTCTCCTCTTACCCATCTCCACTTCTAAAACAAAACAAAACAAAAACCCTCTTTAAATCTGTATCTTCTTCTCAATCTTATTTCTATGGGATTTTTCAACCAAAATACTTGAGATAATTGCTTACATAACAGAATCCCTTTACTTCCTTAACTATCTTTCAGTCTTCTCTCCTAATTCCAAGTCAGCTTCCAAGCCCTAACACCACAGAAATACACTCTGTGTTCCCTGCATTTTAAAATTATATAAAAGGTATATTTCAATGCTGGTCTAATATGACTTTTCATGAGCATTAGACAGACCTGATGACCTGCTCACTTTCTCTTCATTAAAAATCTCTTCCTGTTGCCTCTGCCCTCTTTGGCTATTCATTTCTATCTCCTCCTTTACCCGATATCTGAATGTTGGTGATTCTTTGTCCTGAGTCCTCTGCTTTTCTCAATCTGTATTATTTCCTTATGTAATCACATCCATCCCTAAGTAGTGGCTGGAAACCAGATGCCACAAATAGCTAATGGCTATAGGTTCTATGGTTGAAGGGCAAAGATCAAAGCCCCACGCTGAGAGCTGCTTCTGCAGAGGGATTCGAGCAGGCAGAGCAGGGAGTTTTTAGAACGGTTCACTACTGTGAGCTATTTGCATTTATTAAATCTTTCCCTGAACATTAAATGCGATTTCATATTCGAGTATACTAGGTGAAAGCTCTAAATCTACTTTTCAGATAAGATTCAAAAAATCCCTAAACAGTTGATAATGCTTCAAAGCCATTTAACATGATGCCTCATCCTGGGGATAAAGATATCTTATTACACTCAATAACAAAGGACTTAGAGATCATTGCATACCTAAGGATTATCATAACCATCCAGCTTTCTGACTGGCAACATTGGAAAACTGCATAAAACCTTAAAAATAAATTTAACCCTAATGTGTGTATATATACAATAGGAGGAAAATGGGTACAAAACAGGCACCTTTCAATCCTGCTTCTTTAAAAATGTTTCTCTGTCCTAAATTCTTACTTTTAAAAAAATCTATTTTTTAAACTAATTAATGGCTCAGATAATTAGAGAAATCAGTAAGCTTTGGAAATAATTATATAATATTCAATGACTTTCACTTTCCAAGAAAGGAAATATGCATTGTAAAAATAATAGATAATTGGAGATGTTTTGCCATGCTGAATTTCAGAAAACTGTGTTCATATAAGAGGAAAGAAGCAGTTTGAGTTCAACAAAGATGTCCTTTCTAGTAAGCTGACTTAAGTTCTGCTAGTAATTAAGCTACTATGATAATTTTGTTGAATGAATCCACATCTGTTGTGAATGATATCTTTTTGCACAGCCTAGACATGACTTGAAAGGAGCATGCTTTCAGAATCACCATTTCTCAGTTCTAATCTCACTTCTTACTATATTTTGCCAGTGTGAGAACCTTAGGTATCCTAGGCGCTTCATCAAAGGGTCCTGATATTAAAGTTTGAAGCACACATTTAAAAAATCATCCACCCTAACCTCTTCTACAACATCCAGACAACATATCTCAATTTGGTCTCTTTCAGTTAAGATCTCTCTACCCGGCAAGAGGCAAAGTATCAGTACCTATATTTATCAATTGCCCACTACGTGCCCACCATGTGTAAGTTTGCTGAGAGATTTTACATTATTATAACTGATTTTATAAACAACCTTAATTTAACAATGATAAATCTGAGGTCCAAGAAGTTTTCATTACTTACCCAAAGTTATAGTGCAGTTTGTAAAACACTGTGTTTTACTAACCTGATCCTGGGCCCATCTCATCCCCTTCTAAAGCCAACATTCCTTCCACAATGCCCCATTGGTTTGGGATGGTTTGAACTGTCCAAGTTCATTAGAATAGCTTCAAGTAGGCTTTCATATGAGACCAATCTATTGGCCTAACTGTCCACTATGAAGCAACCTAAAATACTTCCTGTTTTAAAACTCATAACAACCAAGAGTAACAAACATATTAATCATTTCTCGTAGACTCATTTTGTGTCTGGCACATTGCCATCTTCTTTACAGTTCAAACTTACCGGGTTGTCTTTCACTGACTCCTTTCCTTATCAAAGTTGTCATTTTTTTATTTTTCTTTCCATTTAGTCTGACTTTCTGAAATAATCATGTTTATATACTTTTTAAACTGCTTTGAAAATTCACATCCTTCTTAACCAATTCCAATCTAACATCTACTTTCACAATTTCATTGAAATTACTTCATCAAATGTCTACTATGAAACAACCTAAAATAACTAGCGTTCTAATCAATAAATTTGTTTATGTTTTATTGCACATCTTTTTGATATTTTAAAGTACTTGATACTCATAGTTATTTGTGTGTTGTTGTTTTTTTAAATTTTAAAGTAGTTTATGATTATCCCTACACAATGAATAACTAGATATGTAGCAAATCTCAGGTGGAACATTCCAGAAGGAGGAAAATGTAATGACCAGTGGGTTGTGCATATGACCAATGCACAACCATATCAATGAAGCATTCTCAGTTCAAGGACTGCCTTGGAGTGGCAATGATTCATATGTTTATTACTCTTTAAATTCTCAAAATATAGGAATCATGCCACATTCTTCTTGTAAAGGCTAGGTGTCGGCTAAATATTTGTTGGACGATCTTTATTTTCTCCTGCCTTTTTAGCACCATTTGTTTCAATTTTTAATGCATTAAAGTCAGTTGCATTAAATCAAAATATACTCTATACCCAAACTGCTCTTATTCTTCTAGATATCAGCATAAGATAGAAGATAATGCTGACTTACTAATGGCCATAGAGAGAGAAAAGTCCCCCTTTTAGGCTCTCTCTTCATTCTCTGCTTTAATCGTTATATTATACTTATTCCAAGGCAACTAAATTGGTGAAGAGGTGAGTCATTGTTTCAGTTTCTTCATTTCTAAAAATCCCTCGAAGTTCGTGAGTGGAATATTTGATAATTATGCAGATAAACCTGTATATAATGCCCTGCGATTTGTGCCATAATCTATTTCCAATTTCTTAATGCAGTCACTGGCCAGTACCTTCAGAATTACTACAGCATGTAGTGCTCACAGAGTCAAAGCCTTATGACATTTTCTGTACTTTTAATTAAAGGTGAAAGTAATTCGGACACAGAATTGATAAAACGGATATTGCCTCTGTTTAAATATTAAGAGTTTTTTCTAAGATGGCTGCAAAACAATCCAGTTCGAAACAATGCAGGTATAAGTGTGGTACACAGCTGCCACAAATGATGAAATTGGCTTTTCTGGCACAAAGCCCGAATCCTGATGGGATACAGGCGAACTCTCAACGTGTGCTCTTCTGACAAACACATACATGCATTTTTCTTCGATGCTATTAACTTTGGCATAGAAATATGGTTCTCATTTCATTTTTACAATGCCATCTTTAAGAGGCAATGCTTTCCACTTTGGGGCACTTTAAAAAATAATTTTTCATTCTAAGAGAAGATATAGACAATTGTTTAGCATTAGCAACCTTTTTTGTGAGATAAGTAAAATATTCAAACCAATGAAGCATTGTTATCTCTGAGTTTCAGTGTGGAATCCAGGAAGTGTCAATGATTTATGTCTTGTCCTGTCTGACTTTACTGCAGATTTCAATATGGCATATAATGGCATAAAATAAATTGCCTTAAAAGTGAAGCAATATATATTTCAGGAATCATGCAGAAAATATGGCACTCGTATTTAAAACTGAGCTGAAGGACATATTAGTTGGAAAATTTATGTGGAAATGACCTTACATTCCTGGGATAAATCCCACCTGGTCATGGTGTATTACTCTGTAAATGCCCATTAGGTCTAGTTAATTTATAATGTTGTTCAAGTGTTACATTTCCTTGTTTTTCTGTTAGTTGTTACGCCCCTTACGGAAAGGGAGGCAACTGTTACTGTTGAACTGCGTTTATCTTTCTTCAATTCAGAATTTGGCTTCATGTATTTTGAAGTTCTGCTGTAAGTTTCAGATGTGTTCATATTTACATAGAAGAATAAATGACTTAAAAACAACATGCATTTATGCTGTCTGGCATAATTAAATTTGAAATTGTCTTTACTAGGCTTCTTTACATTATTGTGCATATCTGAGTTACTGATTAGCGTCCTTTCACTTCAGCCTGAAGGACTCCCTTAAGGATTTCTTATAGAATAGATCTGCCAGCAAGAAATCTAAGTTTTTGTGTATCTGAATGTATTTATTTATTTATTTATTTATTTATTTATTTATTTATTTATTTTATTCTCACCCAAGGATATGATCTTATTGATTTGTTTTGAGAGGAAGGGGTAGAGAGAGAGAAACACCGATGTAAGAGAGAAGCATCGATCCATTGCCCCCTGTATGCACCCAGACTGAGGATAAATTTGCAACCTAGGTATGTGTCCTGATCAGGAATCGAACCTGTGACCTTCTGGTGTACATGACGACACTCCAGACAGCTAGCCAACTAGTCAATGCAAAAGGAATGTTCTTGAAGGAAATTAAAAGTGCTGCTCCAATGGATGCATGAATAATAAGGAAATAAAAAAGCCTAATTGCTGATATGGGAAAAGCTTCAGTGGTCTGGATAGATCAAAACAGCAACAACATTTCCTTCAGCCAAAGCCTAATCCAGAGCAAGGCCTTCATTCTCTCCAATTCTGTGAAGGCTGAGAGAGGTGAGGAAACCACAGAAGAAGAATGTCAAGCTAGCACAGGTTGGTTCACAAGGTATAAAGAAAGAAGTTGTCTCCATACCATAAAAGTGCAAGTTGTGAAGCAGCAAGTGTTGATGTACAATCTGCAACAAGTTATCCAAAAAAAATCTAGCTAAGATAATTAATGAAGACAGCTACACTAAACAACAGATTTTTAGTGCAGAAAGCAGCCTTCTATTGGAAGAAGATGCCGTCTAGGACTTTTATATCCAGAGAAATGTTGATGCCTGGCTTCAAAGCTTTAAAGGACAGGCTGACTCTCTTGTTAGGGGCTAATGTAGCTACTGACTTCAAGTTGAAGCCCATGCTCATGTACCATTCTGAAAATTCTAAGGCACTTAATATTTGTGCTAATCTTTCTCTGCCTAAGCTCTATAAATGAAACAACAAAGCCTGGATGAGAGCACATATATTTACAACATGGTTTCTTGAGTATTTTAAACCCACTGTTAAGACTTACAGCTCATAAAAAAAAACAAAAAAAAAACTTATCTCAGAATTTTACTGCCTCTGGTCACACAAGAGCTCAGATGGAGATGTACATTAAGATTAATGTTGTTTTCAGGCCTGCTAACATAATATCCATTCTGCAGCCCACGGATCAGGAAGTAATTTTGACTCTCAAGTCTTATTATTTTAGAAGCACATTTTGTAAGACTATAGCTGCCATAGATAGTGATTCCTGTGATGGATCTGAGCAAAGTAATTTTAAAACCGTATTGAAAAGATTCACCATTCTAGATACCAATAAGAACATTCATGATTCATAGGAAGAGGTAAGACATCATCATTTACAGGAGTTTGAAAAATGTTGATTCAACCCTCGTGGATGACTTTGAGGGTTCAAGACTTTAGTAAAAGAAGTAATTGCAGATGTGGTGGAAACAGAAAGAGAACTTAATTATACATGGAGCATGAAGATGTAACTGAATTGCTGCAATTTTCTGATAAAACTTTAATGGATGAGATGTTGCTACTTATGGATGAGCAAAGAAAGTGGTTTCTTGAGAAGAAATCTACTCCTGGTAAAGATGCTATAAAGATTGTTGGAATTACAACAAAGGAATTAGAATATTACATACACTTATTTGATAAAGCAGCTGCAGGATTTGAGGGGATTGACTCCAATTTTAAAAGAAGTTCTACTGGTAAAATTCTTTAAAACAGCATCACATGCTACAGAGAAATTGTTTGTGAAAGAGTCAATCCATGTGGCAAACTTCATTGCTGTCTTATTTTAAGAAATTGCCACAGCCACCCCAACCCTCAGCAACGACCACCCTGACCAGTCAGTAGCCATCAACATGGACGTAAGACCCTCCATGGGCAAACAGATTACAACTTGCCGAAGGTTCAGACCATGGTTAGCTTTTTTGAATAATAAGGCATTTTTAAATTAAGGTATATACATTTTTTAGACGTAATGCTGTTACACACCTAATAGACTATAGTATAGTGTAAACATAACTTTTATTTGCCCTGGGAAACCAAAAACTTCCCGTGACTGGCTTTATTGTGAATTCCCATTACTGCAGTGGTAGGGAACCAAACCTGCAACATCTCCAAGTTATGCCTATGATTCAAAGAAGCCAATCACAAAAATTCACATATTGTATTTCACATATTATTTACATAAAGTGTTCTCTATAGGGAAATCTATAGGAACAGAAAGTACATGAGCAGCTGTCAGGAGCTGGTGGGGGAAGGGAGAGAATTGGAAGTGATGCTAAGGAGCGTGGGGGTAATGTTAATGTTCTAAAATTAGATAGCTCTAATGGTTGCTCATGATAATAATAAGCCCATGTACTAAAAAGCGATAAGATGATGCTGTTTACAAATAGATCTTTGCATGTAAATAGTTAAAATGTATGATAAGAATATATAAGTATTTTTAGAATAATTTATATCAAGGCATTTGGTGAAGCTGGCCTCCTTTTGGGGGTGAGTCAGAAATTTTTATCAATTTCATAATCATCAAAACCACTGGGAGAACAGAATTTCAAAGACTTAAATAAAAACTTCCTGAACAATGAAGCATTATTTTCAAAGCCCTAGAGTCTTAAAAGGAAGAACAGGATCAAGCGCAGAATATTCTTCGACTTATCTCATATTAAATCATTTCTTCCTGCAACTAAAATAGATTTACAAAATAAATACTTTTAAAGATAAAAAATGAATATGTTATAAAACAACATTATGCATGGGGTTATTCTTATAAGTGTATAAGATGCTAAAATATTTAAAATAATAACTAAAACATCTGATGCACAAGGCAGATAGAACACAAATACTAGATTGTTTTTTCTCACCTATTTTCCATTAGTACATATTGTAAACAAAATAATCCTAGAAGATGTAATTTAAATTTCCTTGTACTGCTTACTATTAAAATTCTCATTTATTTCTCAGCTATATTTCATAATAAATCTGAATATATGTAGTCACTGTGCTTGTATCTAATACTGTTTGCTCAAAAAATAGAGATATGCTGAATAATTTTTGCTTATCTTTAGAAACTGACCATCTTGCTTTATTCTGTTTCCTATATAGTAATAAAACGGTATCATTGGCCAAATAAGGTTCCTACACATGGCAATTTTGTCTTTCTCTCAAAGTTTGTCTCAAAATTAAAAGATTAATTATTCTTATAATTTAATCTACCTACAGGCACTTGGAATTTCAATGCATGGTAAGAACAATTTTTTCCCCTCCATAAAAACTAACCGCAGTAAATTATAGGACAAACTGCTACCAACTTGAGTCAGAGATTTCAGTTAAAACACTTTCCAAAGGTTTCTCAAGAAAATGCCTTTTTAATGAATCAAGTTCAACTCAAACTTACACACCCAGACAGACAAAATCAGAAGGCTCAGTTTTTAATTAGGTGGGTTCAGAATCTCTACACCTTCATTCATGTTGCCATATATTGTGGTCTTTTACTTCATATGTGGGCCAACAAATATGACAATGGGAAGTCTTAAAAGCCAGAGGCAGTTTCTATAATTAGAAATACCACTTAATTTTCTATTTAAAGGAACAAAGAGATGTTAATAAGCATAAAATTACATGGGATAGAATTCTTTTTTGGTGCAGTGTCATTTAATGTACATGCTTTAAACTCCTACTATGTTCCAGGCATTGGAAACAGAATAGTAAACAATTCAATAAAAGAATCTTGTCCTCCTAGAACTTACATTCTAGATAGCAGAAACAAACAATAAGCAATAAACTTGATGCATTTGCATGGTATTAATTTTATGGGAAAAATAAAACTAGGGACAGGGTTAGTAAATGTTGGGGAGAATAGATAAACTTTTAAATAGAGGGTTCACGGGAAGCTGCATGAGAAGACAATATCTACGTATCAACTGAAGAAGGTTTGGGGGAAGAGCATTCCAAGTAGAATATCAGCAAGTACAAAGGCCCTCGGTGGGAGTGCACCTAGCATGGTAGGAAAACTATAAGAAACAAAATAAAATGTTATAATATCACAAATTTAATTTCAGGAAAAAGTAGTGAGGTATATATGTGTGTGTGTTTAATAATTTGAGAGATATATATTCCTGTTGCCCTAAAATATTATTATTAAGGCATCTTAACCTACAGATTGACAAGTTATTTAATCAATAAATATTTATTATGCATCTAAAATGAACTATGTAGTTAGTAGATATAAATTTAAAAATGACTGAAGTTAGTACCAATTACACTAACAATACCTCTGATTTTGAATGAGTCCAATAAACTCTGAGTTTCCTCAGTCATAAAATAATGCTTAATGTACTCTAAAATTTCTTCCACCCCGTACATTACCTAAACAGAAATTCTGAAGAGCTACTGACCATCTAGCCGGAACAGTTAGTGTGGCAGACGCAGTGGGTAAGGTATTGATGTAGAAAGTCTACTTCCTCATGTTTAGGGACATGCCTTGAAGAAGAGAGTAGGGATGGGAGGAAAAAAGAGACCAAGACACTATACACAGAATAAAATGATGTCCTGAAGCAGTGCTGGCAGTAAGGGCTTCAGTTCAGAGCAAGGAAAGATCACTTAAGTTTAAGTGTACCCTAATAAATCTTCATGGAAAAGATATTTTATCTTGAGGAATGGTGGACTAGGGATAAGTATAAAACTTGGGAATTGATATGAGGCAGAGGGAAGTGTGTGAGCAAGGCCACGATGGGGGAGTAGGGTCTCAGAGCTGGAAGAGAGGCCTGAGGCTATAATGAGGATAGAGCAGATGCTCAGTGTGCAGAAGAACTAGTACATATGAACAAATAATTCAGTCTCAGGGCCCAATTTAAGCTAAGGATAGTTTTTGAGATGAAAAAGTATATGAAAATATAATTTGAAAAGAAAAATCTTTGAAGTCATGGATTGAAAACAGCAAACCATCACAACAAAGTATGAGGTCCCAAGGTCATAAGTTTGATATGCAAGACACATTCTACAACAAGAATCAAAAGTATTTTCACCTGACTGAGGAAGGGGAAGTAACTCTGGATATTACTAGCTTTTCTAGTCTAATGACAAAAGAGTAAGAGCAAGAATGGTTAGAATAGCCCTGGCCAGTGTTGCTCAGTTGGTTAGGTGTCCCATGCACCAAAAGGTTGCCAGTTCAATTCCTGGTCAGGGCACATGCCTGGATTGTGGGCTCGATCCCCTGTAGGGGTTGTGCTGGAGGCAGCCAGTGGATATTTTGTTCTTACATCAATATTTCTCTCTCTCTCTCTCTCTCTCTCTCTCTCTCTCTCTCTCTCTCCTTATCTCTCTCTAAAAATCAATAAACTATTTTTTTAAAAAGAATGCTTGGAATAAAATTCTGTTTGGTTTTAAACAAACAACAGGTAGTGAGTGATATCTAGGAAGTATTTGGGAACAAGGGTGGCCTTAAACAAAAATCATAATAGACTCTTAAAATAACAACACGTTTTCTATATTGACAGCCTACTATCTTATATAGCTATGCAACCAACTTATGTATTCCTACACCAATTCTTATCAACATTTTTTAAAGGGCTTTGAGGTTTGCATAATCATGCACTCTACCCATGATTAGTCTTCAGATAAGTAGTGAAACTATGGTTCAGTCTGACTTCAAGGTCAGTCTCTTCAAGGAGGCTAAGACTGATAAATATAAAATCCAAATAACTATGTTTACAGAAACGTGCAGTGTGCTGAATGTGATGATTCAAGAATTAAATGGTAGGTTTAGAAAATTAGTGGTATTAAATCAAGGAAGTAGGCCTGATCTACAATTTAGAAGGAAAGAACGCTGGGCAGCAATTAAGGAGAAGGAAGTTGTTTAGTATATTTAGGATCAGCTGGATGAAAGCTTGCAGATGGTGAAGAGTATTGACTGTGAACTAGAGAGATTGCAGAGCCAAGCTCTGCTAAAACAATAAAGTTATCCGGTCAAAAACTGGGAAAACCCTGCTCAGACATTAATCTGTTCTGAAAGATTAACAATTTCATTGGCTTAGAGACTTCAAGACTTGGGTGATGATCATGAGGACATAAAGAAGATTTTAATAACTAACTATATTTTTTCAAGCTTAATTTTGACAAATTGTCTTTTAAATAACTTTTTAGAAATTTTGAACATGTTATAAGTGAAGAAAAGTCTATTTCTGAACTCCTTATTCTGGTTCACTAATTTAATTTCATTTTTGCATCATTTCCATAAGCTTTTAATTATTTTTCTTAAAGAGAATTAACTGTTTTTTTTTATCTTATCAGATAAGTAATACATATATATTGTGAAAATAAATCATGGATTAAAGAAAGCTTGTGAGCCCTAGCTGGCTTTGCCCAGTGGTTAGAGTGTTGGCTCATGGACTGAAGGGTTTGATTCTGGCCAAAGGCGCTTACTTGGGTTGCAGTGTTGATCCCTGGCCCCGGTTGGGGCAGTGCAGGAGGCAACCAATTGAAGTGTCTCTCTTACGTTGATGTTTCTCTCTCCCTTTCCCTTACACTCTCTCTGAAAAGCAATAGAAAATATATCTTTGGGTGAGGAAGAAGAAGGAAGGAAGGAAGGAAGGAAGGAAGGAAGGAAGGAAGGAAGGAAGGAAGGAAGGAAGGAAGGAAGGAAGGAAGGAAGCTCTTGAGGAAAAAAAGTAAAAATCACCCCAAATCACACCAGAGATTACTGCTCTTAATATTTCCAAAGAATTTTCCAAGCATATGTATCAATACATTTTTTTCCATATACTTTATTTAAATCCTTTCTGCTACTATTTGGTGCTTATAATCAACTTGCTGATAGCGCTAAGTGCTTCAGCTCTGGGGGGGGGGGAGCTTTACACTTTGGAACTTATTATATACTGTAGACACCCCTCCCCCCCAGCTTTTTTTTTTTTTTGCCATGGATCTCTTGACTTAAGGGATGGTCAAAAGATAAATAGAAAAAAAAAGGTATGTGCTAAGATATAAATGGTCACATTGACCAATGAAAATGGGGACTTCAATTCTAGGAACAATTTACAACTTAATCACAATGAATGCATTAGTTGTGAAATTTAGGGACAAATTATAACAAGTGAAAAAGTTAGTTATAGAAAACATACCTAGAGTGTTTCTTATTCTCTGTCCTAAGGAAGGAATCTATATCGAAGACACATGTATGATTTGAGTCCTGGTGAAAGTTATTTCAGCAACTTAGCTAATTAACATTATAAAATTAAAATCTAGGATATCCTAGGTATTAAGTAAACATTTATTAAATGTGGAATGAATGGAAGGGGGATTCATTAATTCATTCATCAGTCAACATTTATGGAGCACATACCATATACTATATGCTGTACTATTACTGGGATACAGCGATGAACAAAATGTAATTTTTTCTTCTACAGGTTCACTATATAGTGAGGGAGAAAAAATCAAATAATTATAAACCAGTCTGTAAGTGCTATTATGAAAGCATGCAGGGATCTTTATGTGTGCCTGGATAGAAGGTAAAAGGACAGTGGAGTTATGATTCACAGAGTGGTGACAACTAAATTGATTTGTGAAGGATGAATAGAAATTTACTATAATTGTTATTATTATACTTTTAATTTTATAAACAAAAAGAAACTCAGAGGAGTAATTGCCACAGATCTTGTAATTAATAAATAGGAGAGTTAAAAATAAAATTTCCTGTTTTTCTATGTTTTAAATTTAGTTATCGATCTCACCATAACAATGGCTGCAGAAGCAGAACTCCAGAAATTTGATTGATAGTTAATAGCTGAATCAGGGCAGCATAGAGTCTTAATGTAGATTGAAAGTTCTCCATTATTATTTTATATAGATATATTGAGCAGGGGAAATACTCAGACACACAAATTTTTATAATTGAATTAATGGTGCCAACATTTCAATAATATCTGCCTGATATAAAAAGTGGGAGAATTATAAGCTTTTCCCCATGTGTGTATTCTTGCCTCATTGTGCCCTGAACTTTAACTTTTGAGAATGTCTCCCAAATATAACCAATATGTTTTCATGCATATCTGGCCTAGAGACCACAGGCCCAGAATGATCCAGGATATTGTACTGTTGTGATTTCCAATATGATCTTAGGCAGGGTGACCACCTATCGCCTAAAATCCAGTCAAAATACATTAAAGACCTACTATGGGATAGGGACCATGCAAATTTGGGATACTTCAATACACATAATGTAGCTTTTTTTCTATAAAGGCCTTCCTCCAATCACTCTGGTAATTTGTCTAACAATAAAGAAAAAATAAGCAATTTCTAAAGCTGTTTACAGTCCTAATATTTTATGATTTATGTGTATAAATCATGTCTTTTAAAGTTTACCTATAAAGAAATGCAATTATGGCCGGTTATAAATGTAGGCTGACTAACAAGAATCCTGGATATATTGTCTTTGATTCTAACATTTTACCTGCAAAACTTATTTTGATAATTTGGTGTGTCTATTTTAAAAATTCCATGTGTGGCTTCTTAATGGACTCTATGTACCACACACTGCATGATATATAACCTTTCGTAACACTTGAATGTCACATTTTTCTTAGAAATGAATTTCATCTTATCTGACATTGTTTTTCTGAAAACTATAAGCATAAACTTAAAACACCTATGCGAATGTTCTATGTTAGAGAAATTTACGTTATGCGTGCATTTGATATGACACTAATGAGAACATTTCTTTCTGTGTTTGAAACATCCATCTTTTCTGTGACTTGATTAGTTAAAATGATATTAAGAAAATAATCCTGAATAAGAGTCCAGAATAAATTTTGAGTCTATCCCAATCTCCCAATCTCTCTGAGAGAGAGAGAGAGAGAGAGAGAGAAATTTCATAAAATTAGAAATGTCCAAGAACATTAAAAATCAACTAATTTTTACATCTTCATGACTATCTTAATTTCTTTTCTGATTCCTAAAAATCAATTGACTAATCTTAGAACCTCTTTAACTCTTTTTTAGAATGGTATAATAAATTGTTTAGATATAAATTGTTTCTGAAAACATCATTTATATACTGCAGTTCACTTTTGGTCAGTTAGAAGTTGTTGAACAGTCACATCTCAGTCCCCTTACCTCTATGGAACCTATAAGAAAGTCACTAAATTAAAAAAAAAAAAATGGTTTGTTTTGTATCTATGTAACTCTGAGTAGAGAGTATAAATTAAGGAAAAGTTAATATAAACAAAATTAATTATTTTTACATAAGACCTAAGAAATATAGATATTTTCACATCAGTAGTAATGATATATGTTATTCCCTGTGACATAATATGTATGTCACAGACTTTTATGTTTCCATGGGCATTTACTCATATTTTCTAAAATTAACATGAAACACTTTTCTAAGTAATAGGTCATATACAGAGAAATTGATGTATGCATGTAAGGGGGTTGGAGGTCAGGCTATATCATGGCCCAGTTCATAGTCACTCTTCCTTCTGAGAGCAATAGCTCCTTACCTCCCAGTTCAGAATCTAGACTGTGGTTGAGGTAGAGGAGTGCTTTATTCTACACAGGCATAGAAATAAAGTAAGAGTCACCACAAACTGGGCAATTACACTTTAAAACTTATTTATTATTCCCCCCCCCCCCAAAAAAAAGCAGGTTGAAAAAGGTTACATAACTTGTCCATTGTCAATCAAAAATTACGAGAGACTGATTTGAATTTCCATCTGTCTGGCAAGGAAGCCCCTACTAGTTTTTCTTAGAAGGCTTCTTCCCAGTTTAAAAAAATGACTTTTCAGATGGAGATTGAGCAAAGAAGGAAGAAAACCTCTTGCAGGTGTAAAAAGCTAGGGTGTTTTTTTTTTAACTTTATTTTTAATTGTTGACATTATTACAGATGTCCCCATTTTACCCCTTGCCCACCTCCACCCAGCCCCCACCCACCATCACACTTGTCCCTGTCTATGGGTTGTGCATGTATGTCCTTTGTCTAATGTCTTCGCCTTCTTTCATCTAACAGCCCGTTAAAGGTATCCATGCCTTGGTCCCCAGCACGGATGGACCTGGAGATTATTATGCTAAGCAAAATAAGTCAATCAGAGAAAGACAAATATGTGCCGAGTGATCTCACTTATATGTGGAATCTAATGAACCAAAAAAGCTAGCTTTTGATATTGACAGGCCTATTTCTGCCCAGAAAGACTTTAATATTACAGATTCCCAGAAGTTTATCCACTGTAGCACCCTGTTTAACTGGGGCCATCTCTGAGGAGGTCCTTTCTGCCTGGGTAATTTAGGGATGCATATCCAGACCCCTAAGATGTGGCCAGCAACACCTGTTGGGTTTATATATAGGTGAGGTAAAGAGGAAATGAACAAGACCAGAGAGCAATGGAGCTGCCCTGATTGAACAATTTGGCTTTTCATTTGACAGGAAAAACAAATAAAAGAACATATTTTCCCCTGAATCAGGAGTTGCTGAGTAACAGGACAGGTGGCCCAAAGACATAAGTATCAGTGTGTCCATATCAACACTGTGTTCATAAAGCAGAGGCTGGTGTCGATCGGTCAGAGGCACTTTAGAAAAGACTCTTGAATTGGCTGGACTTCTGGGAACTTTCATCACTGAGATTAAGTTATTCTAATTTAAACATGATATCTTTTTTTTTAAATTTAAACCTTTTATTGTTGACACTACTGCAGATGTTCCCCATTTTCCCTCTATATCTTCATGAACTTTTTGTTTAGGGCAGGAGGTGATGTGGGTAAGAAAAACACTTGAGTGTAAATGCATTCCAATACATGATACCCATCAATTCAATGCCAAAATGTTCATTATATATAGTTAGCATTCTTGTTGTCTAAAATAGTAGGTTTGCATTTGGAGGAAAAAGTGTATTTATTTTTAACATGAGACTTAAATGTTAAATTTCCTGTGGTTGATATGAAATACTTCTTATTGCAATAAAATGATACTGGAAGTTCTATCTAAAAATAAAGTGTGTGACTATAAAATGCATTCATCAGTTATTTTTTCCCTCTTTCATCATTTAATTGCCTGCTTTTCTATAAGTATGCTAAAACGGAACAGAAAGGATTAGTTGAGCTCAATTTATTTCTCTGGACAAGATATGAGCAATTAAAGAGATCAATCCTATTTATAGTATTTTCTGATTCCAACATTTCCCAGGTTAGAATGTCTTTCTGTTTTTATTCATAATATAAAAGTCCCACACATCAATTTAATAATTTAAAAAGTTTTTTAAAAATCATAGAAAAAGAGATCAGACTTGTAGTTACCAGAGATGGAGAAGGGGGGAGGGGGAACTGGAGGAAGGTGGTCAAAAGGCACAAACTTCCAGTTACAAGAAAATTAAGTACTAGGGATATAATGTGTAATGTACAACATGGTGATTACAGCTAACACTGCCATGTGATATATAGGACAGCTGTTAAGAGAGTAAATCCTAAGAGTTCTCATCACAAGAAGAAAAAATTTCTTCTTTCTTTCTAATTGTATCTATATGAGAGGATGGATGGGAGCTGAAGCTATTGTGGTAATCGTTTCAGAATATCTGTAACTCAAACGATTATGCTGTAGGCCTTAAACTATGTGAATTATTTCTCAATAAAACTGGAAAAAAAGAGAAAAGGGTTTAAAAAAATTCCACTAGCTGTGAGTGTCTCTCTCACTGTCATAACATTGAACAAAGTAAGGTACTTAAAAAGCAGCTTTAAAGTTGAAGAAATTAACAGTATGTCCCCTTATCAACTGTGACCTGCTGAAGCATGTTGGTTGGCGCTGAGCAATGATAAAGATAAACTAAATCAGAGCAGATCTGTTCTGAACTATCTTCAACGTAGAGTAAAAGGGTGACTTGTTCCGTCTGTTGTTTACTCTGAAATGTGAAGGATATTTTATAGTAAACATCTGTCTGCATGTTGCTTTCATAACCACATTCATCTGAGAAAAAAATCACAGACTTCATTGACAGCATTTATGACCTTTAAAAATACAATATAATAACATTTCCTGTAGATTGACAATAAACCAGGCACTCAGGTTCGATACGGCTTTCAAAGGGCGTATGTTGCCAGGATTCATGGTGTAGTTCATATCGGAGCAAAGAGGTGAGTGGCTGTGACCCATGGAACAATAAGGGGCTTGAGAGTTTTTTAACAATATATTTAAATTTTTTAAAACTTCAAATTACCCTATTAGAGATAATTTTCAACCTTTTTTAAATGTCTAAAATCTTCATTAAACTAGCTGCAGTATATGCTTAAACAAATCCCAAGTAACATTCTTCACTTATTGAAAATGAACTATATATCTTTCCTTGAGTGTAGCTGTCACCGTTTAATTTTTGCTTTTGTTTTTCACACAGCTTCTTTTACCTGCTATACCTTGCCCAAAATAATAGCATATACATAAATCTTATATAATAGTAAATAGTATTTATTGCTACACTATACCTGTTATCCTTAAATAGACTGTTGCTCCTTCAGAGCAGGAACCATCTAGTATTTTTTATATCTCTCTTATAGCTTCTAGCTTTTTAAAATTGGTGTACTTAACATCATTATCCTAGGATGCAATTTTTCACATTTATTTTTTAATTTATCTTTATTGTTGTAAGTATTATAGATGCCTCCCCTCCCCCTCCATCCCTTCCATCTGCCATCCACCCCCCTACCCCCCCAGGCCTTCTCCACACTATCGTCTGTGTCCATGGGTTCTGCATATATGCATAGAAGTTCTTTGATTTATTTCTCCCTGCCCACTTCCTCACCCTCACCTTTCCTCTGAGATTTGTCAGTCTGTTCTATGCTTCTATGTCTCTGGAATAAAACATTTAGAAAATCAAAGTAATTTTTGACCCTAAAAAAAGTATCATGACCTTCAAACCAGATTTCACTTACATCTAACATGTTACCAAGAAAAAAAGAAAAAAAACAACATAGGGGAAGGATTGTATCTGTGTCTAACAATCTATTCTAAAAAGGTAGAATGCTTCTCATCCATAAAAGCATATACATTTGGATCAATTTATTATAACAATTGAAATAAGATATGTTTAATGATTCTCCTGTTGCAAAACAAAAGAATTTCCCCAACAATACAAGAGCTCTTTATTCAATGGTCCTCAATATTGGCTGCATCAGAAAATCACCTAAGGAACTTTTTAAAACACAGAGATGCTCAGGCTTCTACTGGAACAATTAAATTATAATCTGCAGAGGTAGATCTTGGTAGTCTAACATTTTCTTTTTTAAGTTCTCCAAGTGAATTTAATATGCAGCAAGAGCTAAATGCCACTTGTTTAAAAGGAAGTGTGGTAAAGAAAAGTAGCTTGGGGGGTGGCAAAGAATGAATAAGCTCTGCCTTAAAAAGACCGATCCAGAGAATGGAGGCACACCTTCTACTCCCATCGCAGAACACAGACTAGACTTTGCCTGTCTCTGAGGTACATACCACGACCTATTGGCCTAAACCCATGCAGCATGCAAATTCCTATAAACTCCAGCTGCCCCTTCAATCCAGTGACACAACGCAGAAATATGAATTATTCCCAGACTGTGGGGGAAATAATGGCTCTCCAATTAAACTCAGCTCACTACATTACAATAAATGATATAGTCCACTGCTATTGCCTCTGTACTTTGGTTATTGTTTTCTTGGGTTTGCCTTATGCTTCAACTCTATTTTGCTATCAGAAAATGCCTGTGGTTTCTAATGATTTCCAATGATATAGGATACAGTTGAAAGAAGTGGACACTGTATGGGTTGATTTCTGTAGGCACAGATATAACGGGAGGACAGATGTCATCCAGGACCATGTTGGAGGGACTGCCCCTGCTAAGATCAGGGTCGACACATTCATTATAATAGAACACAGGGAACGTAAGTGTTGTAAAATTTTTTAAAAAGGGCAGTAGAATGCTCTTGCCCGATGCAACGTTTAAAATCAAGAATGAGAAAAAATAAATTAGCTGACAGTGTGGTAGGAGGAGGGAGGAGTGTGATAATTTAGAAGAGGGGGTAGGAAAGAGTCATATAAAAATGGGAAAGGAAACTCACTAGAAAAATTTGACTGAGAACATCAGCTGCGAGAGGGATGATAAAGGAAAACAAAGTCAGATGTTACAATAGCAGAAAGATGGTCAGAAATAGTCACTACTGAGGATGGACAATAAAAGCCCTAGAATCTTAGATACCGGCATTTCATTCTAACATAGGACAGGCCAATAACCTACAGCTGTAGTTTTCTTTTTTATATATAAAAAATATCTTTATTGATTTCAGAGGGAGGAAGGGAGAGGGAGAGAGATAGAAACATCAATGATGAGCGAGTCATTGATCACATGCCTCCTGCACGCCCCTTACTGGGGATCGAGCCCGCAAACCTTACATGCACCCTGACCGGGAATCGAACCGCTATCTGCAGTTTTCAAGTGGGGGGATCTCCCCCTCCTCCCACAGGGTACAGTTGGAAATGCCTGGAGACATTTTTTGTTGTCACAACTGGAAGCGTCCTACTGGTGTCTAGAGGACAGAGACCAGGAAAGGGCCAAATACCCTACACTGAACATAATGCCCTCTGATCCCAAACAAGAATTTGAAGAACCCTGCCAACAGTGCCAAACTGAGAAACACCTGTGTAAAGGAAGATGAATTTAAAGTTTTGAATTTTCTGCTACTACATGCCATGATTTTAGTTACAGAAATTTATCATCTTTAGGAGGGACTTTGGTTTCTTTGCAAATCCTGAAGTCAACAAGGGTTTCTTCATTCCTAGCTAAACATTTTCTATTAGAAGATGACTTGACTCTGGGTGGTGGGCGCACAGTGCAATGCACAGATCTTGTAACATAGAAATCCACACCTGAAACCTATATGATCCTCTTAACCAATGTCACCCCAATAAATTTAATTAAAAAAATAAAAAGAAATTTAGGTTCAGTTTGTTTATTCTCTCCAAAGGGAATTTGGAACAGAAATACTCCCTAACTTTTTTTGAAACAATGTTAATGAGTATAACTTGTTTAATCACCCTCTGCTTTATTATTCATACATTTTCCAAAGCACAGTTTACCCTTTGATAAAAGAGGTTTGTGTTTGGGACACGAAAGCGTTCCCATAACAATGAGGATTTCGGTAGTTTGGAAGCGGTCCAAAGGCATCCAGGAGGAGTGGATGGGTCTATAGAGAAGAAAGCAGTTTTATAATGTCAGGGGCAAGAAAAAGGATGTTGTAAATAATGTTACAAATGTTTTTCTTAGAAGTCTAAATGCAATGCCTATAATATAAGGTTAGTATTATGGCAAACATTTCTTAAAGCAAGTGTATTTCCTATTGTAGTTGCCAAAGGACCTATAATTCATGTTGGCTTCGAACAAGAGGCTATGGTTATGAATCAGCCAAGAGCTAAGCACAAAAGGAGTGAAATCATGCAGCCCTCCTTTGCTGAGAAAATAGTAAAGGGACCTATGTTCTCAGGGGAAAACTTGTAATATTCTAAGCCTGAGCACTGTATGTAGATAGGTCAAACTAATCAACATAGAACATTTTAAATGGGACAACTGTTCCATAAATAATCCTGAGGTTAAAAAGAGATAAAAATAAAAATACATGCACATTTGAATCAAATAATTATGTGCTAAAGCTATATAATTAATAGTTGTAATTAAATTCTATTCCATGAATTATTTGTTTTAAAGAATTTAAAATCATAGTAGGAATGACTGAGGTTTCTGGTCAAGATGTTGGAGTAGGAAAGCACTGTGCTCACCAACTCCCATGAACACTTCAAACTTACACCTAAAATACAGAATAATCGCCTGGGAAAATTACCTGAAGACCAGCTGAACAAAACTCCTACAACTAAAGATACGAAGAAGAGGCCACGTCACACAGATAGGAGGGGCGGAGGGATGAAGCAGGCTGGTCCAATTAAAGGGGTAAAAAAAAGATATTTCAAGCAAATAAAACATAACAAAAGCTAAGTTAGCAACACTTATATCAGACAAAATACACTTTAAAGCAAGAGCTATAACAATGGACAAAGAAGGACACTAATCCAACAGGAAGATAGGACTCTTCACTGATAGCTACTTTGTTCATTTTTTATTTCCCAGTCGTATTCCATGGTAAGAACAGAGCAATTCGCTTAACCATATCCCTGTTGAGGGAAATATGGGCTGTTGGGAGTTTGGGCTATAACAGATAAACCTACAGGTACAGGTTTTTGTGTGAACGTAAGTTTTCATTGCTCGACCATATGATTGTTGCATGTATATTTTTAAAGGAAACTGCAGGCTGCTTTCCAGGGTGGCTGTATCATTTCACACTCTCACGATATAATGAGCAGCGTAAGCATGGTCTAGTTTCTCTGATCCTGGCTATCACTTGGTGTGGTCAATATTTTTTATTTTAGTCATTCTGATAGGTGTGTAGTGGTATCTTATCATGCTTTTAATCTTCATTTCCTTGATGGCCAAAGACATCTAACATGTTTTCATGTGGTTATATGCCACCTGTATCTTCAGTGAAATGCCTCTCCCCGGCTCCCATTTTCTAAGTAATTTTTTTTTTTTTTTTACTATTGAGTCTTTTTTTCTATTATGGTTTACATTCAATATTATTTTCTATTAGTTTCAGGTGAACAGCATAGTGGTCAGTCACATACTTGATAAAGTGATCCCCCCAATAGTTCAAGAATCCTCCTGGCCCTGTACATAGTTATGACAATATTATTGACTATACTCCCTGTGCTGTATTTTACATCCCCATGACTATTTTATGACTATCAACTTGTACTTCTTAATTCCTTCACCCTTTTCACCCCCTCCGGTCCCCCTCCCTCTACCCCCTCTGGCAACCATTAGTCTAGATCCCAAAGAACTCTCCTAGGTTCCCCCGCCAGGAGTTTTCTACTTTACAATTCAGTTCATGATTAAATCTGTGTTAATAATTGTGTAAGATGTTAGGATTTGGATGAGGTTCTTTTCCTTTTTTCCTCTCTTAGCTTGTGGAAGGTTATCTTTCCTCCACTGAATTGCTTTTGCAACGTTGTTAAAAATCACTTGGGGATATTTGTGAGGGTCTGTTTCTGAGATCTCCATTCAGCTCCATTGATCACCTGCACCACGTGTCCCAGAACACCACGGGTATACATACTTGTCTTGATTAGTCCTGATTAGTATAGCTATATAATCAGTCTTAAACTTAGGTCAACTGAATTCTCCCACTTAATTATTAATATTCAAAATAGTTTTACTATTTTATTTCCTTTACTTTTCTAAATAAATTTTAGAATAATTGTGTCTATGCCTACAAAAGAATTTTGCTGGGATTTTTACAGGAATCATGATAAAATCTGCATATCAATTTGGGGAGAATTAAAATCATTACTACATTGAGTTTTCTAACCACAAATAAGTGGCTCTAAATTTATTTAAATCTTCTCTTATTTATTTAATCAATATTTTGTAGTTTTCAACATACTAGTCCTGTACATGTCTTGTTAGATTTATACCTGTTTCAAACATGCATGTAATTGCAGAAGCATGTTTATTATGGCTGCTTTAAAGTCTTTGTCAGACAATATTAACATTTCTGTCATCTTATTGTTGGCATTAATTGATTGTCCCTTATCAATCACTTGGTGATCCTCTTCATTCTTAGTATGATGAATGAGCAATAACTGGCAACAGTTACTATATTTACAACATGCATATATAGCAACAGAGATGGCTCTTAAAAATATATTGCTGACTGGTAAAATATGGGAAATAAACCAAGATATCATGCATACTATTTACGTGAACTAAGAATATAAGGAGACAAAAATACTCATGCTGTAAGAACTTATACAAATAAAAAGATAAACATTAAGCCCTTTAAAATAGTTGTGTGGTAACGCTAGACAATGAGAACTTAAAGAAGTTGATATAAGGGAAGAAAAAAACAACAAATAGAATAAAAATTGAAATATAACTTTGAAAAATGGTTGGAAGGGGCAGTTCAAGAATCGAAAATATTATCATGCATTGCAATAAGATTTCAATACTATTTATAATGCTAGATCAAGCAAGCTTGATGTAAACATAATACCTAGAGATTTGAAAGTAATTAACAAGTACATATACTGAAACAAGGACCATTTTTTAAAAAGTAAAATGAGTTGTTAAGTGCTGGAGAACCCTAAAGTTTGTAACTGTTGTGCTTCATTACATGGCTTTTGTGGTGTTTTTTTTTTTACATTGAAGTGTTTGAATCTTTCAATTTTTAGATTTTATTTCAGCAAATTTGATTTAATTTAGTAAATTAATTAATTAATGCCTTTATAACCATATAGATATTATCTGTAGAGCTTTTTAGGATTAGGCAGGACCTTACATCTAGGAAAAGGGCAGAACATTACTGAAAACAAAACCAGAATATTAATTTTATGAGAGGAATTAATTTTGCCTTAGTAGCTTCAAGGTGTTTTGTTGAAATTTAATAAATCATTTAATGAAGATTTATTGGGGACCTACTCTGTGCCATGCCCATTTTAGGTGCTAGGATCACAATAATGTACAAAACAGACGAGTCTTGCCTTGCTATGAAAATAGACAAGGCTTGATATGCAGGTTATCAAAATAATTCATTTTATTTTCCTCATGTTGACCCTTTTTCTGTGTTCTACTAAAGATAACATATCTTACTTAAAAATTCCTATTTATTTTGAATGGATACAATGAATTATCCAGTAGAAACTAGTCATGCGAAACATTTCATTAGGAAAGAACTGTCGGTTGGTACACACTAAATGATATTTCATGTTTCACAAGCAGGCCAATGATTCTCTGTTTTTCTGCAATGTTTTATTAGCCAGATGTCACCTCTTAAAGTGTCAGCAAAAAGGAAACATAAGGACATAATAAAATACACTGTAGACTTTTAAAACAAGTGCATGCCATTGAATAGGTTAACATTAGGAATTGATTTCAGCTCCTAGATTTTTTTGTGGGTGCTTATTTTTAACAATTATTTTTCTTTCTTATATATTTTCCCCACTGATGTTTGGATAAGGTAAATTTAATAAAAATAAGTCCTCCTGTGTAAAACCTACAATTAATTTTTCTTTAAAGCTTCTTTTCTGTGGTACTATAAAATGACTAACCAAAGTGTTGATAATGTAAAATTGAAAAGGAAACCTCTTCCTTCAGACAATACTGAAAATGCCCCTCAATTTTTCCTATGTTATTCCATTATGTTATTTAAACAATTAGATATTTATATAATATATGCGATGTTTGTATCAGAAATATGCAGTATGGAAAGCACTATGGAGTTACCTCAAAAAATTAAAAATGAAACTGCCTAATGAATCAGCAATTCCACTTCTGGGAATTTGTTTGAAGAAACTTGAAACACTAATTTGAAAGAATGTATGCACCCTATGTTCATTACAGCATTATTTACAATAGCCAAAATTTGGAAGCAGCCCAAGTAACCATCAGTAGATAAGGGGATAAAAAAGCTGTGGTATATTTATTCAATGGAATACTACTTGGCCATAAAAAAGAAGGTAATCTTACCATTTGCAACAGCATGATTGGACCTGGAAAGCACTATGTTAAGTGAAATAGGCCAGTCAGAGAAAGACAAGTACCATATGATTTCACTCATATGTGGAATCTAATGAACAAAATGAACTAACAAGCAAAATAATGACAGACTCTTAAAGAGCAGACTGACAGCTGTCAGGGCTGGGGGAGGCTAGGTTGGGAGGTGGAAGGATTGAGGGGGAAAAAAAAGAGAAAAAAACTCATGGACACAGACAACAGTGATTGCCAGGAGGAGGGGGAGTGGAAGGAGTTGGAGAAGTGTATGGGGGTGATAAATGGCGATAAAGACTTGACTTGGGTTGGTGAACCCACAATACAGTATACAGATGATGTGTTGTAGAATTGTGCACCTGAAACCTATACAATTTTGTTAACCAGTGTCACTTTAATAAATTTAACAAGGAGGAAAAAATTAAACTAATAAAAAAGAAATATGCAGGTTATTCTATGAGAATATCAATATAATCTTGTATAAGTTTCCATGCACAAATCTAGGAAAATATACTCAAAGGCACTCACTGCAGGCAATCACTCTGATGATGACTCTGTAGAATCAGTAAAACTTATTTTTTTAAAATTATTTTACAAATGAAACATGGGCTATACTTTTATTATTGTTTGAAACAAAAATAATGAAGAAAATATGTTTTAAGCATTTAAGTGTAGATAAGCCAGCAAGAACCACAGGAAAAAGAGAGAAAAAGAGGACCTCTGAGGAATGTTAAACTGAGCCGTGAAGCGGGATACGGCTGAAACAAAGAATCATTCTTTTGGATCCAGAGTCTTGCAGGAAGGAGGGCTGGAGGTGAGGCCTAGAGTTCTCCCCAGGTAGGAAGTCTTACATTACCTGGAGCTCCGTCCCACCCTAAACCAGGGGCTCAAGGGGGCTAAGATATTAATGTAATGATCAGATAGTAAGAGTACAGGAAGTAACTCCTGTACCCTGAAAAGAAATATCTATAAACAAAAAGTACACCTAAGGATAAAACAACAGAAGACTCTCATGTAAAGTCTGAAAACAACATAAGAATAACTGACATTAAAAAATAGCTTGGAGAGCCTAACTAGTGTAACTATATGCATAAAAGTAATAAGATAAATAAAGATTGGGAACGTATTGTGTAAAAACTGCCCATATTTGACTATTTTCTCTCATAAAACTTTCAAGAGCACATATAGAAAACATTTTAGAAGTAATAAGAGAGTTTACCAAAACTTGGTTTAGGAGATTCACATGCAAAAATTTCTAAACTCCAGCAATAACTAATTAGAAAATATGACTTTTAAGTCGACACCATTCACACCAGCAACAAAAGCAATAAAAGCTCTAGGACTAAGTCTAATACATATATATATAAGGCATTTATAGAGAAAATTATGAATCATTATTAAGACACAAAAGAAAATAAAACCTGAAAAATGAGATTTTTACCATATTTGTGGATTGGAAGATTCTGTATTACAATATATGTTGATTTTCTTTAATATGTAATGCAATTTTATTAAAATTCCCTACAGGATTTTTTATAAATGCAACAAATCGACCCTAAAAATTCATATGATATAATTGATTCAGTAACAGTGAAGAAAATTGTGAAAAGGGCTGATCAATGACTCTCTATGGATGTTTCTCTCTCTCTCTTCCTCTCCCTTTCTCTGTCTGAAAACAATAAAGATATATTAAAAAAAATTAGAGCTGCAGGTTTAGTTTATTCAGTTTATGGAAAATGTATATCTGATAATCCAAATGACAAAGCTCATCATAGTTTTGTCAAATTCCAACTCACTTCACATCAGAAAAAAATGACTTTTCATTTCAAATATCATGTTAAGAAGCAGTATCATTAAACCCATCTCAGTTCTAATTTTTATTTCTAACAGATAGGTAGGTAAAAAGATGGGTCAATCAGTAGAGGTATAGACAGGAAGTGGGTAAATGAACAGATAATTGCTAGAGAGAGAAACAGGCAGGTAAGAAACCCGTTTGCTATTTTGAATTTTCCTCCTTTTATGGCACCCCAGAGGTTTTTCTACCCTGGGATTATACCACAATAGGATGGGACATGTGTTGGTGAGAACTACTTTTTTCTTCTGTAAAGATGTAGCAGGAGTTTTCTGAAAAGAGAGCTGGGAGTGGAAAGCCACAGAGATCCTCTGATAAGTCAAATTAATTTTGGAAAGGGTACATATGGAATTTGAGAACCTAAAAGATGATATCCTCCAATTCTTTCTTTGCCTAGGTACCCCCCACCAAAAGTGATATATTCCCTCCATAGTTACAAATACCCTAATTTGAAGACCACTGGTCTAAGACCCAAATGCTCCATTTATAACAATAATCTTTTAATACAAGAAGGGTTTGTTTGTTGGTGGTGCTGGTGGTGGTGGTGGTGATTTGAATAAATATATAACTCCAAGTTTGCAAATTTAGAAAATTCTGTGACAGTGCACACCTGTTGTCTCTCTCCCTCATTCAGCTGCTGTTTTGTGCAAATATGTCAGTAGTAGGAGATTCTCGTTACTTGACATCCTCTGCTATAAACCTGCAAGGGTTGGTCTTTACATTGGGAGATGGCAGAGCTCACTCTACGGGAAGTGCATGTGATTTACAGTGAATGGCAGCTTATTAATTGCTTAACTTTTTCTCCCTACTTAACAGCTCCAAGGAGGCATGAGATCACCCTGACAAAACCACGGGATGTCAAAAGAATCATATGATTTCTCACTCTTATGTGAATTTAGACTTTCAAATGCAAAGTTAAATTAGGATTTTTTGAAATGTATTTTTCTACAAAGCATGTCACTAAAAGCATAGTAATGTTCTCATTAAATGCAATACACGTTATAATACGTTGTTTAAAAACTAATAAAAGTAAAAGGATCCAGAGATATTGAAGCATTCAACAGACTGATGTATTTCAGAGGGAAGGGGGGTGGTAGGGAGGGAAGAGATTAACCAATGAATTTATATGCATACATGCATGGCCCATGGACACACAATAGTGCGGGGAAGGCCTGGGGAGGTGGTGGGAGTAGGGTGGAGGGGATCAATGAAGGGAAAAAAGGGGACATCTGTAATACTTTCAACAATAAAGATAATTTTTTAAAAAACTAATAAAAATAAATTAGTTCTCTTCTGAGTAATATAGCACACAATAAGAATGCAGGATGTTTTTCTTGTGAGTTCTATTAAAGTTGACATAGCAACTAACTCTCTTCTGAATATTTACTGAGGACCCCTTCTAATGAAATAAACAGGCTTTAAAATCCTAAAAACTGGCTGTAAATGAAAAAATGTAAGAAAATAAAAACATTGTCATTGGAGTTACTAACAAAATACTTTGATAAAATCTACCATGACAATGTGATAGAACATGAGGAGATGACTTCCTAGTCTCATTAGCTTTAAACATCATTTTATAATGAACAATTGTTTCTATAAACTGCAGTTTGCAGGAAGTATTCAAACTCTACTGGTTCTAGGACAAACAGGTAGTGATATCCAGCATCCCATAGAAACCTGGGTGAGCCTAAGGCTATCAATGTTCTAATTTATTACTTTTAAAAATAAACTGACTTGTTGGCACACACACATGTATAATTAATCTCTTCTATACAAATAATCTAATCTCCAGTACTTACTAAGCATTATAAATATGCCATATCACATTTAAGTACCCATTGTGTATGTACATTTTTATGCACTCTTTGAGAACATGTTTTTGCTGTTTTACTTAAATGAATTCAAGTTATCTAATAAAAGGACAGCTTATAAACAAATTCCTAGCAGAAAACAGCTATTTTTGCCTTTGTATATTTTAAAAGGCATGCCTGAATGGTTTACTGAGATATAAAAGTACATAAAAGCTTTATTAGTGTTTTATTAAAGGACTAGATGCATAAAAAATAAGTGACTTCCCTGGTGCTACTCTATAAATAAAAGTCATCTCCCTGGTAATAAACGATCTCTCCACTTCTTTTGTGGTCTCACTTCCCAGTCTTTGATTACATCAGAATACATGGCATTGCATTGCAATCAGCACAACTCAGATTTGAGTCCAATCTCTGTCTCCCAAAGACCTTGCCTATTTAATGGAGAACTGGCATAGAAGTTCTTGCAGTTGTTTTGTTCCCTTTAAAGTTCGCTCCTGGTTGAACTCGTGTCTGTGGAAATTGTGCATTTTGGAATGCTTCCTTGGACCAGGCAGTGCCTGGGCAAAGATGATTTAAAATGGGACTTCTACATTAGAGACCTGATACATCAATCAGCATGTGACACATTAAGCAATGCTGTTCAGAATGTACACACACACACACAGAGTCAACTAGAAATTAACTCATAAAAAATAGAAAATAGGTTCAATAGAAAGAGTACATTATCTAACAAATGGTGTACATTCAAAGCACATTAAAATCCTACAACTCTTAACAGGACTGCTTCATTAGAGAACAGTTGCTCTGCTTCTAGAATCACTGTTTCAGAGGCAAAGTGTGTCTCATTTCACTTGCGATTTTATAATGAGATTCAAACCAACATTAAAAAGCGGCATATTTGTTTTCTGAAGGATATTCCCCAGGCATTCCCAAAGCCAGGCTGGCTTCCTGTCTGTGCCATTGTTTGCACATTTTGCAAATATCACTTGAGTTTTCCTGTTTCCTATCATAAACTCCCAAATTCCAAATGACCTCCCAAATCTAGCACACTGCAAATGCTGCTTTAATAACATGAAAGACACAATTTTAAATAAAATTAAAAAATTCTTTTCAACAAAGGTCACCTCAACACCGTCTTCACAAAGGGGAGACACTTCAGTGTATTCTATATCCATTTTGATGTGGGCCGCCTGCTGCCTACTCGGCATTCTGTTCCCTAAAAGGCTTATTAATGGGGTCTAGAGGGAGGCTGTCAGAAATGGCAGACCGAATCAAGGGATTTTCCTTCAACTTCCAAATGACACTGAAGCTGGAGAATTAAACAAATGACTAACCAGCGCCCTTTCCTCTGAAGATGAAGGTGGGATTGCCAACTTGCAAACCGACGACTAGCACTTGGGTGGATTAAACCATCCTGCTATTGTACTGCTAGGTTATAATCACAACCGCCTCCTTGATCTTAAGTGCCTCAGCAAAAGCCTTCTCAGTTCTTAGAGTCATGTTTGTAGAAACCCTCAGCTGAGCTTTTGCTGTAAACATTTATCCACTGAGAAGCAGCGTCCTGACACTAACTGAGAAGAAGCGTTGGCTTCTAGGTATTTAATTAAAACATTAAGGGAAAAAGCTTTTGTGTCAACATTCACAAGCACTTTCCTAGAGCTGAGGGTTGCTGTAATTGAGTTTCCCTGCAAATGCAGAGGTCCCCTCCCAAGCCTTCTCCGAGAGCAGCAATAGCTTGAGGTTCACTTTGCTTCATGCTGTTAGTTGTGGCTTTGAGACTTTGCCCCATGCTGTCACTTTCCTGATTCTCTCAATCTGGTTGTTAGCTTTAATTTCTAAAATCAAGATTGGATGGCAACAAGGGGCTTTAATGAAGAGTGAAAAAGTCATTTGTTAAACAGCATTAAGAATTCTTATTTGCACTGCTGTATAATGTGGTCAAACCGAATGCTTTCTGCTTTTATGAATCATCCAATTCTCTTTGCCACTAAATTAATGTTAATAAGGAGAAGGCATTGTATGGGAACTAAATTCATCATAACAGACGCTGGCTCTAGGTGTAGGTTCCTGGGGTGCCACCATTTTCATTTTGAGGTACTGCGTGGACCATGTATTATAAGGAAGGACAGGGAGAGCAAATCTCATACTGTCATTTAATTGCTAACAAAGTTCATATAATGGAATACTTACTTTTCCTTAAAAGTTGGTGGGTTTTTTTTGGTTTTTTTTCAGTGAAAAGATAGTAAAAAGACATCTAGAGCACCTTTCTAAAGAGTATCATTTCTAAAAGAACATTTTTATGCTACTCTGTGCCTTGGACCATTGAATGTAATAAAGGGAGATTGCCCATGCAATTCTCTTCAATGCATCAAGTCGATTGAGAGGAGCTTTATTCCCCTTTCATAAAATGTAAAGGTATAGATTTCACAAAACATCTTGAACCAATCAAGATGGTAGCAGCCAAGTGTTACAGGAATGAAGGAAAAGTAGTTAGAGCATCTCTTTTAAATTCATGTTCTATATTCAAAATTAAAATCATTTTGGGGGGTCAACCTATTTCAATGAGTTAATTTCCTTTAAAGATAACATAACTACATTTTTATTCCAACCTTGTAATTTAGACTAGTCAGATGCACCTACTTGATATGAACAGGTTAACGTGAATTCAGCAAGTGATTATTGAGGACTTGTTAATTTGGTAACACTGTACTATGAAGCAGAAAATATCACATAAGGCCTAATTTGTGGGAACTATTTTTTCTTGGGGGAGAAAAAATATTTTTTTAAAATATGTTTTTATTGATTTCAGAGAGTGGAGGAAGAGGTAGAAATATCAATGATGAGAGAGAATCATGGATTGGCTGCCTCTTGCACACCCTTTACTGGGTATGGAGCCTGAAACCCAGGCATGTACCCTGACTGGGAATCAAACCATGACTTCCTGGTTCATGGGTTGACACTCAACCACTGAGCAACACTGGCCAAGAAAGAAAAAATATTTTTTGAAAATCTAAAATGCAGGCTATGTGAATGAACTAAATTAAACAACGTTGTCAATAAAGCGACAAAGCTCTATAGCCAGGGACATGCAGATACAATGGCATGACAGACTGTGTTCCTCTTAGCTTCTACAGTCCATCCTAGGTCATGCAATAATGAGAGTCTTAGGACAGTTCAAAGTTTAAACGGGAATCAAGTCCATCATGACAATAGTCACACCCTGTCTGTTTCTCTGGTGTTTCCTTTGGTATTTTCCTTCTACCTTGATGAACTCCTATTTACTTGAGTTCTGAAATTGCTTTTCTACCACACTCTCACTGGCCTTTCCCTTAATCCTGTTCTTAAGGCAGACACATTTTTATATCATGTACAACCATGTTAATGGCAAACACCTGCCTCCCTGCTTCAGCATTCTTCTCACTTTCAGGATTCCTGTGTGCTTTCTTGCCATATTTCCCTACATTCTCCTATCCACTCAGATGTTTGTTTATTGCCTACTGATGCTTTTTTCGTGGTTGAATGTCAAACCCACCTGACTTACTACCAATAAAAGTCTCTAACGAGTATGACTCATTCTCCTCAGTACATGTTTGTTTTAGTCCATCAAACTATCAATTTATCTGAAAAGGACAAGCTATAGAATATTCCCTCTATACATTATCCCTCAGTGTTTTCCCCTTAAGACAGGACATGAAGAACCACTTGGGATTTAGGGAGTTTCAATGAGAGCATCTCACTCAAGATTATTACACAGAATCTGTTCTCCTGGAAAGTAGACTTACCTGTGGTTTACCCATTTCAACACCAGTCTCTATTAACCACCATTCCTGGCATCTATCCCATTCTCTAGACTCTTATCTATACTTACTTAATCTGTGTTGACTAAACTATCCCTTTGGAATGTCAGTAAAATTCAACAAATATTGATTGAAACCTACCATGTGCAGGCACCATCCTAAGTGCTGGAAATACAAAGATGAAAACACTGTCTCTCATTCTGCAAAAGTTGTCATCTAGACACTATTGCAAATCTGGAATTAACTTACTTCCTACTCTGTCAACCTCTATATTCCCTTTGCTATCACTAACAGTAGTAAATTGACATCTTCTCTGATAAATAACCAATATATGATATAACTTCCAGGAAGGCAATTCTAGATTCGAGTATTTCCAAGACCAATTCTCTGTTCTGGAGCTTGAAATAATAAGATTCTTTTAAACAACTAGTAGGCATGATATTAGAGATTATGAAAATGGTACAAAAGCTAAGTACAGAATAATAGTCACCCATCTTAAACAAACAAATTGTTATCTGCCTATATAATGCAAGATTGTACTACTCAAAGGTACCTGACTGAAAAAGACACAGGAGCTGAAATCTAGTCTTCTATTCTACTCTCCAATACATGTACCCTGACTTGTAACTGTGTCTGACCATACAGTCCATTTTTTCTAAATTATTTAGAAAGAACTTGTTTCCTAATTTGTCCAAGGAGACATAAAAGTAAGCAGCTTGCTGATCCTAATTACTCCTACTTAATTCTTTAGTATTCTAAACAGTCAAAATTCTCAAAGAGGTGTATTACACTTGATGTCTCCATTTCCACACTTTCTATTTACTCATAACCCAGTGCACTCCTGGTTTTATGCCCATCACTTACTCCAAATTACAAGGCCTATCATTGATCTTCATGCTGCAAGATTTAATGGACACTCTTCTATGTGAATCTAACTTAGAATCATTAGCATTGGACACAGTTAGCAATTTTCTTTAAAAAAAACTCTTCTCTCTAACCTTCTGGGAGGCCATATTTTTCTTCAACCTCCCCGACTCATCCTTTATCAGTCTTCTTGTTGGCTAATGTTCCCCAACTTATCCTCAAAATGTTTCATATATTTAGTGATCCATCTCATTTGCTCTTCTTTTCTTCGTTCACATGTTCTCCTTAGGTAAAATCAACTCTGTGGTTCTGGGTTTATATCTAAAATTTATATCTCTAGGCAAGTCCTCTCCTTGGAGCTCCAACTTCCCATCTCCAAGTAATTAGAGACATGGCAAGTGAAGACTGTCCCCACCTTCCATGGTTGTCAGAGCCATCCCCCAGGTGAAGGAGCCTCCACTCCCTCTAAGCTGACCCAATAGGAGATTTCAAAGAGATCAGCAAGACAGTCGTGTAGAAACCAGTGGGGACTGTGCTATATTACAATATCTCACTCAGATCTGCAGTTTATCTTCATTGTTCATGTGATCTTTACAGGTGGCTTTCAGCGTAGTTAACTTTCTGCATTTAACTATCTTTCTTGAAGGTGCACAACATCAGGGAATGTTTGTCATCCACATTTGCATTTTCTACATGCTCTACAATACCTAGAAAAGTGGTTCTCAGCTCTTTTTGAATATTAGAAATCCTGTGAAGCTTACAAAAAATTAGCACCTCCCCTTACCCCCCAAAACTCTGATGTCATAGGTCTGAAGAGGTACCCAAGCATTTCTATTTTTAAAGTTTCCTCCTAAATGTCTATTGATGAATAAATGGATTACGAAAACAATGGAGTATTATTAAGCCTTAAAAAAAGATGGCAATCTTGCCACTTGTGACAACAGATAAACCTGGAGGACACTATGCTAAGTGAAATAAGCCACAGAAAAACAGATACTGCATGGTTCCACTTATATGAGGTATCTAAACAAGTCAAATTTATAGAAGTAGAGAGTAGAATGCTGGTTGCAGGGTGCCAAGGGTGGAGGAAATGAGAAGATGTTGGCAAATGGATACAAAGTATAAGTTATGCTAGATGAATAAATTCTGAGGATCTAACATACATCAGTATGACTATGGTTAACAATACTGTACTGTATACTTGAAATTCACTAAGAATGTAGATCATAAATGTTCTCACAACACACACAAAAATAAACAAAATAGTGATGGATATGTTAATTTCCTTGATTATGCTGATTGCATATGTAAGTAAATAATCACCACAATCAATACAACAATCACATCTACTTTCCTAGATGATTCAGGGAACAGGCAGGGTTGCCAAGTACTGAAGTAAAACAGTAGATACTCAAAAACATTTCTTGAATAAACTGATCAATATTTTTCTGTAGTCACAGAAAAAAATAAATCATATTATTATTTAAAAAGTTGTCTTGCTTCCAAAGTAAAAAATAAATAATTGTTGATGGACTTGGGAAAAGATCATAGACCTCAGCTCCATTTTTGGGGAAAAAGGAATAACCCAGTAAAGCCTTTGTGTGTTTTTTCTTTTCCCCCCCAACAAATCTAAACACATAATGATTGCAGTACCTCAAATTAATAGCAGAAACATAACCCATTTAATAAGAGACCAATTGATTTTGGGTCCTCTTCATTTAAAAGCAGACATAAATTAAGTTAAATGATGTTGTACCCACAAATAGGTTGTAATTTTGACCCAAAAGGTAATCACCTTTACCCTAGGAAAGCTTACCCTAAAAAAAGATCAAAATTATTTGGATGAAAGAAAAGGAAAAGTATACTTTATGTATGTCTCCTTATAAAATATTTAACATGAATTTAATAAACTTCTTAATCAGGCAGAGAACATTTCAGAAGACATGGGAATAATTTGATTTTTTTAAAAAGATTTTTCTCAGCTACCTCTGAACTGTCATTGTTAACTCTGTTGCTTTCAACCCAAATGGAAGATATCTATGTGAATTGATTGTATAAAATGATTTTTTTCATTCATTACTGACATACATCACCTCTCTTGAAGAATTAATTAACCCCAAAAGATACAGATTGAAAATAAACCACCACAATTTACATGTGTAATGTAATTTCCTAGGATGTAATTTTTTACCAGAAAATAGGTAATTTTCCTATTATTGTGAAATACTACAAATTTTAATAGCTAAAAAGAAATCATGTGTTATCTGAATCTTACTTGGAAACCAGCTCCCTGGGAATTACTACAGCTCTGCCATGTGCCAAATGTTACCCCCTTTCCCTATGTACATATGAGTGCTTTACTACTGTTTTTGCTTACAAATACATTCTTTTAATTGTTACTGAGTTTATTGCAGTGACATTAGTTTAAAAGAATTATATAGGTTTCAGGTGTACAATTCTATAAATCATCATTTGTATAGTGTGTTCACCACCCCAAGCCAACTCTCCTTCCAACACCATTTATCTCCCTTTACCCTCTTCTACCTCCCCCAACCCCCTTAATCTTGGGTAATCACCACACTATTCTCTGTCTATGAGTTGTTGTTTTTTGGTCTTTTTGGCTTAATTTCTTCAGCTGTTTCACCCAGCCCCCCAGCCTCCCTCCCCTCTGACAGGTGTCAATCTGTTCTCTGTAACTATGAGTCTGTTTCTATTTTGTTTGTTAGTTTATTTTGTTCTTTAGATTCACATGTAAGTGAAATCATATGGTATTTGTCTTTCTCTGACTGGCTTATTTTACTTAACATAATAATCTCCAGGTCCATCCATGCTGTCCCAAAGGGTAAAATTTCCTTCTTTTTTATGGCCAAGTAGTATTCCATTGTGCAAATGTACCACGGCTTTACTCATCTACTGATGGACACGTGGGCTGCTTCCAAATCTTGGCTATTGTAAATTATGATGCTATGAACATAGCGGTGTATATATTCTTTCTTATTGGTGTTTGGGGATTATTGAGATATATTTTCAGAAGTGGAAACACTGGGTCATAAGGCAGTTCAATTTTTTATTTTTTGAGGTAAATTGATACTGTTTTCCACAGTAGCTTCACCAATCTTCATGTCCACCAATAGTCACGAGGGTTCCCTTTTCTCCACACCCTCACCAACACTTGTTTGTTGATTTATTGATGGCAGCCATTCTGACAGGTGTGGGGTAATAGCTCATTGTGGTTTTAATTTGCATTCTCTGATAATTAGTGATGTTGAGAATCATTCCATATGTCTATTGGCAGTCTGTATGTCCTCTTTGGGGAAGTGTCTATGTAGATACTTTGCCCATTTTTTAATTGAATTGTTTGTTTGTTTTTTGGTGTTGAGTTTTATAAGTTCTTAAATGGATAAATTCCTAGAAACAAACAACATTATGAAACTAAATCAGGAAGAATCAGAAAATCTGAATAGACAGATTATGGCTAATGAAACTGAAGCAGTAATCAAGAAATTCCCAACAGACAAAAGTCCTGGACCAGATGGCTTGAAAGGTGAATTTTACCAAACATACAAAGAACTAACACCTTTCCTACTCAAGCTATTTCAAACAATTCAAGAAGAGGAAAGACTCCCAAGCTCATTTTACAAGGCCAGCATTGTCCTAATTCCAAAACCAGATAAAAGCACTACAAAGAAACAAAATTATAGGCCAATATTCATGATAAACACAGATGCTAAAATCCTCAAACATAATATTTGCAAACCAGATCCAGCAATACATTAAAAAGATCATACACCATGATCAAGTGGGATTTATTCCAGGGTTACAAGGTTGGTACAATATCTGCAAATCAATAAATGTGATATGCCACATAAACAAAATAAAGGCTAAAAATCACATAATATTTATTATTGGTAGTAGTATTGTTCTTAATAGTTGATCTTGATCCTAGTATGGCAAACAGAAATTAGAGAAACAAGTACTTCTGAGCATTTCTTGAAGAGTGCTAGGGTGAGAATACAAGGGTTTGAGTGCCCATTCCTTGCCTGCTCCCTCTGGCAGATTTTCTCTCTAGACTAGCAGAACTCTGGTGTTACCAAAAGGTTAAGAACATGTACTCCAAACAAAAAGGTATATGAAGCTCTCTTTTATTATCTTACCCTTCAAAATGTCTGAAATATATTCATTATAGGAGGCATAAGTCTGAATTTATTATTTTAAAAGTTCACTTTTCTGTTTTTCTTTCTTTTCTGTCTATTGATTGTTTATCATAATTTCTTCACCTGAAATTATATTAGATTTTTTTTTTAATTTAATAGTTAATAGATTAAATTGGTCAACAAAAATAGAAAACTACCAACATTATAACAAGTGTTTTAAAATCTAGGTCATGAGACACACACATGCTATGCAAGAGCCCCAACATATTGAAAGTGTTTGCATTTTTCAGAGTTATACTATCCTTAATTGTGTGTTCTAATCATTTTGGTGTCAGAAATTTGAAATTCCAGTCATATATCAGATTTGTTAAAATAGCTGTTGCTTTCTAATATTTCCCTCTAAAAGAGGTTTTACATTTTAGGGTTTGGAAATAGATGCCTGTGCCTACAATGACTATAAAGGGCATGCTGAAAAGCGTAACCCAGTGGAAACCCCTTTGCTGGGAAGGGACTGCCTAAATGTTTAACGACATTAGCTCCCTGCAAATGACATTCATTTCCTGCATATGCAAATGCTCTTAATGTGAACCCCCCATATCAGGTAGAATGTATAAAGTTAATGATGCCATGTAATTACAATCACTATGGCGACTGCAGTCCCCTGAGAACAATAATGTGATAATATACATGAGTTTTGACTTTCTTTGGAAACAACAGCTTATAATTTGAAAACAGATAGTAAAATATTTTCATTATCTTCCTCTAACTCCTAAGGCAAAAACAGGTACAAATAGATTATGCTCTTTATTAACTGATAAAATGATAAGAGAAAGCAAAAATACAATGATGGCAATTGTTTATTTTCAACTTTCAGTGCCTTCATTTGGCTTCATTTTAAAGCCTTTTTTCTGTTCCATCAGGAAAACACCAAGGCCTCTGCAGCTAGATTTTTTTTTCTTCTTAAATCCTGATCTTATTAATCCCAGGGAGGCTATGCAACTACTGTTTACTGCTGTTGTGCTAAAATGACATGACCAGTAATTTTAAACTGGGTAACAAAGTTCTCAAATAATTTTCAGTGATTTGAGAAGCCTGGGAGTGGGAGTGAAAGGATGATTCTTAGGAATCCTTGCTGCGTTGATCTTTTAAAAAATATAATTATTTCATGTTTTCTGAAAGAGCAGGAAGCAAATAAATAACAGCCAAAACTCTGTAGGCATATCCTGAGCAGCTGTTAGGCCCATACTCAGCCTACATGAGCATGATTATACAGTAAATTTGTAGCTCAGGAGGTTTTGGGAGAGTATTAGATCCACTGAAACCTCAAATTTTCCCCCTCACCTCACATCTCTGTCCATTTATTTCCCCAAATACCGAGGAAAGTGTAACCCTGTTCTTTTAAATCACCCAGGAAGCTACATTAGATCTCCCCTATGAAGATTCTGAATCAAACTGTCTGCACTTAGAGAGTCATGTAAAGTTTATGAGTATGACCCACAACTGAACCTCCCTTTACATAACTGCTAGTTGATTACACTTAACTGTACCCTCACTCACTCATTCTAAATGGAGGACCTTCCTTAATCAAGAATCAGGTTTGGGGTAAGAGTTGGTGACATACAAATATACATTGAGAATTTTGTGTTCTTGCAATAGCTGAGAAATATAGTCCCCTGAAAAATGAAAACTAATAAAGATTCAGCTTTATTTTGTTCATCAGTTTATTTTGTTCATTATATCCCACATCTGAGTGAGATCTTGTGATGCTTGTCTTTCTCTGACTGGCTTACTTCGCTTAGCATAATACTCTTTAGGTCTCTCCATGCTATCTCAAAGGGTAAGAGATCCTTCTTTTTTATAGCCGCATAGTATTCCATGGTTGTAAATGTGCCACAGCTTCTTTATCCACTCATCTGCTGATGGGCATTTGGGCTGTTTCCAGATCTTAGCTATTGGAAATTGCACTGCTGTGAACATAGGGGTTCATATATTCTTTCTGATCGGTGTTTCAGGTTTCTTAGGATATCCAAAGACAGAAGCATGGAACAGACTGATGAACCTCAGAGGCAAGGTGGGGGTGAGGGAGTGGGTGGGAAGAGATTAACCAAAGACCTTATATGCATATATGCATAACCCGGGACGCAGACAATAGTATAGTGAAGGCCTGGGGTGGGGGTGGGGGGCAGGGTGGGAGGAGTCAATGGGGAAAAAAAGAAGACATCTGTAATACTTTCAACAATAAAGATAAATTTTAAAAAAGATTCAGCTTTATGCAATTACATGTTTTAACAATTAACCATTTGAAAGTGTTTTGAGAACACTAATTGGTTTTCTTAATCTTCTAAATGAAATTCAATACAACCCATTAGAGATGAAATGAGTTATGGTCAAACACTGAAAATAATATATATATTTGTTGTTGTTGCTTATTATTTAATTAATATACTTTAGATCTTAGAGAGAAGTTTTAGGTTCAAAGCATAATTTAACAGAAAGAACAGAGAGTTCCCATATACCCCTTGGTCCTACATGCACACAGCCTCCGTCACTACCAACATCCCATACCACAGTGATACATTTGTTACAGCCAGTGAGCCTACATTGACACATCACAATCATTCACAATCCATAATTTACATTAGGGTTCACTCTTGGTGTTGTACATTCTTCAATTTTTACAAATATATAATGACATCTATCCACCATCATATTATCATACGAGAATAGTTTCACTGCTCTAAATATCCTCTGTGTTCCACATGTTCATCCCTCACCCTCCTTCCCTGTCAAGCCCTGATCTTTCTGATATTTCTGTAGTCTTCCCTTTTCTGGAAAGTCATATAGGGGAATAATACAGCACTTTCAGATTGGCTTCTTTCACATAGTAATATGCATTTAAGCTTATTCTAGATCTTTTCACGCCTTGATAAATCATTTTATTTTCAGCACTGAAGAATATTCCATTGTCTGGATGTGCCACAGTTCATTCACTTAATCAAGCCTTTTTGATTGCTTCCATTTTAACAATTATGGATAAAGCTGCTATAAAAATCTGTGTGCAGGTTTTTGTGTGGACATAAGTTTTTAATTTATTTGGGTAAATATGAAGGAGCAAATAATATACATTTTGACTTGACTACTGTATTTTCCTGATAGTAAGCTTTCATAAATTGGCCTCTGGGTTAGAAAAATAGATTTGGGAGATGGATTATGTGGATTTAGGCCAATGTTTAAAAAAAAAAAAATGAAAAAATTCATAACCTCTCCAACACTTTTATTACTTGCACTGTTGATAGCAGCCACTGTAACAAGTATGAGGTGGCATCTCACTATAATTTTAATTTGCATATCTCTAATAGCTAGTGAAGTTGAGTGTCTTTTCACATATCTGTTGGCCATTTGTATGTCTTCTTTGGTAAAGTTTTGCCTAAGTTCCTTGGCTCTTCTTGGTACCTACCCAAAAAATTTGAAAACATTTATTTGTAAAGATATATGTTCCCCTATGTTCACTATAGCATTATTCGTGGTAGCAAAGACATGGAAACAATCAAAGTATTCCTTGATACAGGACTGGATAAAGAAGATGTGGTACATGTATAAAAAGGAATACCACTCAGCCATGAGAAAAGATAAAATGTTTCTATTTGAAACAACATGGATGAATCTTGAGAATATCATGCTAAGTGAAATAAGTCAGGCATAAAAAGTCAAGGACCACATGGTTTCAATCTTGTGGGGGAAAAACTGAAAGCAACAAACAAGACAAGCAAACAGACAAGACAAGCACACACATACATACATATACATACATACATACTACTTACTCCCAGTACTTTATTTCCAGCCCAGAACTTTCTCCTGAATTCTATAAGTATTTGTTTAACCAATAAGAGTATGTTCTCAAAGCAATGGGTATTTGTAGAACAGCCATGCAAACCTTTAAAGAGAAGATTACTCTTATCTCCTTATATCAATTTAAATTTTTTTGTTGCATGTAAGTAAAAAACAAGTAAGTAAGTAAGTAAATAAATACACACACAAAAACAGCCCCAACTTGACTTTAGAAATGCCTTCATTACCACAGGTGGGCTATCTGTAATAACCTAAAGTTTATTATTCTTTACTCACATCCAACAGAGAGAAAACCTTACCTCTTTCTTAACTTTCTGACCAAAAGAACCAGGCTTCCTTCTGAGTAGAACATCTTAAATCATGTGCTTATATCTGAACCAATTGCTATGACAACTATGACAGAATTAATAGTGGACTAGTTAGAGTTTACACGTAGAATCAAGGTTGAAAGAGTTTCATAAACAGAGGAGCATGCAAAGAATAAAGAAATAGCATGAAGCCTGAAACTGCTACTATTTTGAGGGAATGGTTAATAATCAGTATAGCTGGAGCACAATTGCATGGAAGTTTATTATAGATAATGAATCTGAAAACATAGTTCAGGATTGGCATGGAAAGGAATAAACACATAGTATTTTGAAAGGATAAGTTAACATGTACCAAGTGAGTGTCTTCCCTTTCTTTATCTGGGAGCTTCCCTTTCTTTAGACCTAAAGAAGTGAAGATTGAATATTCTATGATGCCACCTCAAGTGGATATGTGTGTTAACATTTGATTTGTTAAGACTATTGGTTTGTAATAATCACTTAAGGAAAGTTTTATAAGGTTTTAAGCCCATTGAGAATATATGGTTACTGTTTTTGGAAATTTTGAAATTTTAAAATAATTATTTTATTCATTAAATCCTGATTGATTAAAATTAAGTATTTTTATTGGGAGGTCTCAAGGCCTTTAGAGCCTTGGTAGTCTTTTTGAGAGATTAGAAATCCTATTTATTAGGATTTTATGACTCAATGCTTCCATGAGTTAATAATGGTAATGTCTTACTAATAGAATTTTGATAGGTTTGAAGCTTTGCATTGTATATGAAACTTTCAATGAAAGTTGCAAAATAAACACTGTATTTTCACTTTTGGCAAAACTGGAAATTATCCTAATACTTGTCACGCTAGCATATGCCTGGATTTATTTTCACTATCCACTTATGGACAAAATAAATGGTTAACAAACTTGCCCTTTTACTATTCCTGATCCACAACAGCAATAATCCATAAAACAGCAATAACATTTAATTAGTATGATGTTTTTATAATTATGCATTGTTTGAATGATAACCACATATTCTTTCCTGTTCAAAAGGATGTTATAGATTCAAACCCTGCTTCTTATTTCAGAGACAAACACCATTGTCCATGAAAAGGAACTCCACCAGTATATGCAGAATTCATTTTATACTTTGGCCCTTTTATCTTTATTTTCTGTTACCTGACTACATTTGCAATTGAAAATAGTAACAACTACAACCTGACAAACAAGTTAAGAGTAAATGCATGCTTCACCTTTGAACATTTTTTCTCTGGGTCAGTATACAAAAGGGGACTTCTCTTCAGGGTTCAGGTCTCTGGGATTCAGCTGGGTCATATTTGTAATTGAAGAGGCTGAGTTATATCCAGACAGCCCAAGCAGCATCAAGTATCTTTCGATAATTGATAAAATGTTCAGCCTCCACAGTTTATTATAGTCATTCTATGTTAAACCATTGCTCTAAATTCCATCATAGGATCTCTCATTCCCTGTGCTATGATTATGTAGGAAGTAGCTCTGAGATTCCCCTGTCAAATTTATCTCTGAGTAAGTACTCCTTTTCTATTTTATTTCAGTGTATGACTCCCCAACCACTTAATGCACTTGAATAAAAATATTTATTTTACCATTTCACTAGCAGACTAGCTCTGTGATGTCTAACTTCACAATCCGAATAGCACTGAAAACACTATAATGCTACTACTTGTCATTTATAAGCTATCATTTGTACAACACAGCACTATGACATGATAAAATTGCTTCTTAGAAAATTGTTAGACACTTGGGAGCAAGCTAATATTGTCTGGAATAGGGATTGGATTGTTCTCTCGAATGGAGTACATTAAGAGTTAAATGACCAAGAACTTCTCAGAAAGAAAATTCCCCAAACTCTCTCTGCCTTGCTGAAAGGAAGGATCAGGTGCACACACTTAAAATAATCATCAACTAGGAAATGCCAGCAAATAGAAATATGAATTTTATATGTAGATACCAACTAAAAGTAGAGGAGAAAACACTGTGAAATTGTCTGGAATTATAGATATTCCTATACTTCAGCTACCTACTCCAGCTTTTAATTGTGGTTAAGAAGTTAATCTAAAATATTTGGCTTTGATTTCTTCTTCCTATCACCCATCCTCCTTACCTTTCCAGATCTCTTCCTTCTTTGATTATCATTATATTAGAAAAGTCAGTGGCAAAGCTCACGTGTTTTATTTTTCAAGGTAAAATTCATGTTTTTTATGTAAAATGTATAGAATATTCATTTCACCTTGATGCCTTCCACCCACTTGTCAAAATTCTATCTGCTCTATTCTAAAAAAGTAGAATTTAGGTTAATTATAACATTAACATATTTTCAAAAGAAAATTAAAACAAAACAAACAACATGCCACCTATTCAAGAAATTATTCTCCCATCCCTTGGGCAAAATTAATTTATTTTTTGCTCTGAAATCCCACAACCCATTTTTGGAACTCTTTTATGATCTTCTTTACTTTCAATTCATATAACAGTCATGTAAATTTCTATCTACTATTCCAACATGCAGGCTAAGGTTATATATCTGTAGCCGCTGGTGGCCCACATTACAGGACACACAAATAAATTCTGATTTAAAATATACATATTCCTTAACATGATTTTAATTACATCTCCAGAGTTATAGAGAGATTCCCCTAAAAATAAACAAGTGGGAAGCTGAAAAAGAAAAACCTTCTTTCAAGTAGCTAGATATTAGCAAGAATAAGATAAGACGACTAATTAACCAAGAAAAAGAAAATGGGATGCCAAATTCAAGTATTTTGAAAACAACACACTTGTCACTGTGCAGAATCTCTATCTAGCTTTCAGTTTTTACATCACAGAGCACTTAATTAAAAATGAACAATTTTAGTCTGCTCCCAAAATGGACATCTGGAAAAAAATATTGAAAATAAAAACCAACCCTAGAATCTTGCATTTAAAATTGGAAAGGAGTCTTGAGGAAAATAAAAACCAAACAAACCAGTAGACTGATGGCTTAACGAGGGTGAAACCTGTATGGTTGTAACAGATGTCGTAGGTCTGATTACCAGCAGCATCAAGTAAGAACCCAAAAGATAGCAGTTAGTTAGCAGTAAACAAATAACAGGTAATGTTCCCATGGGTAAAATGAAAAGAATGAGAAGAGCCCGGCCAGCCTGGCTCAGTGGTTGAGCATCAACCTAGGATCCAGGAGATCTCTGTTCCATTCCCGGTCAGGGCACACGCCTGGGCTGCAGGTTCCATCCCCACCCAGTAGGGGGCATGCAGGAGGCAGACAATCAGTGATTCTCATCACTGATATTTCTATCTCTCCCTCTCCCTTCCTCTCTCTGAAATCAATAAAGACATTAAAAAAAAAAAAAAAAAAAAAAGAATGAGAAGAGAAAGTTGTTTACCTCACACTGGTTTAAGTACTTGAAAATGTATTGTTGGGAGTCAGCAGAATAGAGTGCTTAAAACATAGCATTTGGAGTCAAATAGATCTTGATGCAAATTTTGGTTCTGTCCCTGTAACTTTAGACAGCTTACTTAACCTAAATGTTTTCATCTGTAAAGTCAAAATACAAATAGATATTGATCAGGAGCTTATGTAAGCTACTTACCACGGGACCTGCATATATAACAATGAATGGTCACTATCATTTGGAAAAGTTGGAATATAACAAAAAAATTTGCTGATTACATGGTTAATTACACACTTCAGGACACTAAAATGAGAGGTCTAATGTCATATTTAAAGATCACCTCCTACCTCCATTTCTGTAACTGACCGTCATCCCATCTTCTCTTGGGTACATTGAACTGGACATAAAAACAAAAACAAAAAAGTGTCAGTAGCAAACTAAGTAGGAGATCAAAATGCAAAGGCTGACCAAAAAAATTCCTTTCTACCTTATGAATGATTAATTTTATAAAGAAATGAAAATCTTCTGCCTTGAGCACAAAGAATGTAACCATTACTGCGCTATACATACCCAGGGCTGAATCAGGGGCTAGAAGAATAAAAGGACAGGGAAACGCGGGGCATCTGTAAAAGGCCCTTTTCTTACAGGGCTCTAAATCAAAAACAGATTATTCACCAAAAGCTTTTTGATACCTTGAAGGGTTTCTTGGCTGTTTCTTTGGGAGATATCACTCACTAGTTCGCACTGATCAACATTAGCTGTCACTCAGAGATGAACTTAAATTGCTGTCACATAGATGGAAAATCAGTACCAGGAAGAAAGTGCCTTTGTAAACCCAGAAAACATATTTTCTTTAAAATGGAAAGGCTGACCATGTGATAAATGCTTTTCATTTAATGGGTAAAACCACTCTCTACCTCAGGAAGCGTGCACAAGCCCTCTGAGACCTGCAGCTCTCAGATTTTTTTCTCTTTCAGATCACATGCAAGATTTAACTTTATTGGGTGCTTTCATAGCACCTACTTCTTACATTTCTCTCCATCTCCCCATTTCCTTTATTCTTCTGCTTTAAGGGAAAACAATTATATTAACTTGTATGCTTGAAAATAAGGCTTTGAGTGGAGATTAAAGGCGCTAGGGGTTATTTGGCAGACATTAGATGGAAAACTGAAGCTTTTAAATGTAGTATTTTATAGTTGATTCAATTGAATTCAACAAATGTTTGTTGGACACTGAACATAGGCATGGCTTTGTGCTAGGCATCATAAAAGAATATGAAAAAGAAACAAACAAGAAATTGACCTTCAGAGGCTTTAATGTAGAAGGCAAATATTTTAAAGTATGGAGATTATTAGCAGTTTGTGGTCTATGCTGTAATAGATCTAAAGGAAATTCGGACAGATCATTGTTGGGGGGAGGGGCCCCTGTTGTGGGAAACAAATATTTTTCAGTGGTTCTATCAGAAAAAGCTGAATGGAATCTCAGCTACAGTAGTGGACCTCAAGGGTCAAGAAGACAATCTATATCGGAAGAAGGAAGAGATTAGCCAAAGAACATATATGCACATCCCTTGGTTACAGAAAACAGTGTGATGAAGGCCAGAGGGTGGGGGAGCGGGGGCTGGGTGGAGGTGGGCATAGCGGGGGGAATGGGGGACATCTATAATAGTGTCAACAATAAATATAAAGTTAAAAAATAAAAATATCCATACCTATATTATTCAATGAGTGAATGAATGAATGAATGAATGAATGAATAAATAATAAATAAATAAAAATACAGAGAATGATCATGGTAATGAATTCTGAGGATACTGAGACTTCAAGACTAGTTGTGGCTTAAGATAAATGAGAGAGGATGGGGAAGGTCTAAAGAAGTAGTTTGGCATTAGATTTACACTCTAGGCTAGGGAATTTGGATTATATGGAGCCTTTACAAGTTTGAAGCAATAAAGCTACATGATCAGAGTTACAGCTTAGGAAGATAAATAGACTGCCACATAGGGACTGATTGGAGGTAGGTAAGACTAAGTTCCTGCAAGAGAAGTATTTTCTGATAAATAATTAAGAAAAAGTGGGAATAGCAGGACCAGCTTTCGGATAGATTGAGATTGATGGCAACAAGAGTTTAAGTATTAGTACGTTTTTCACTCTTTCAGCAAAATTTTGGGAGAGCCTCCTGGATATGATACCAGTAGCAGGCATCAAGGTATATGAAAAAGATTGAACATAAAGATAAATATTTTAGGTTACTTTATTAAACCATATCACACAATAATCTCACTTATTGATGGTTGTTATTTTTCTAGCATATAGTTTGGAATTAATTACACATTGAAAGCTTCTGTTTTCACCCAGGCTGCAATTTCAATAATTCTACAAAAAGTTTGCTTTTGCTTAAAGTTAAAATGTTCACATAAATGTAAACATTGAGGATAAAAGTCTGAAGTGATTGCTTTAGGTCTTCATAATCAATAAAATATACAATGAACACTGGGTATAAGGAAAAGTTGATAATTTTGATAAAGTATACTTTTCAAAATAATGCAATAGAAATATATGACTAATATGTTAGATCCTGAACTGTTGTAAACTTTAAATTTTCATGAACTGAAGGTAAGAACAACAACAAATAAAAAAATTATATAGTATTGACATTTGGTAAGTGGATAGCATTTATATATTTGACTAAACATGGAAGTTTAATATAGGACCATTGTGAACTTTCCCAGCATGATTTAATAAAAACTGTAGTAGGCGAATGTACAAACTAGTGTAAGAGTCATTACTTTCATTAAGAATATTACAGTGAATAAATTAACCCAAAACAATAAAACCTGAGCAGCTGATATATGTAAGTCATTTACATCTTGTAGACTCATTTGGGGTAGGGAAGAATAAATGTGTTATGGTGGAAGTTTCATTAGCCCTTGCATTTCAATTGACTTTGAAAGCACACAATAAGAGTACAAAAGCAATAAATATCATCCATAAACAAGAATACCATACAGGGCTATGGCTTTTTTTTTTAACAAGATGTTCTGTGCCATTACACTTTAATAGTCCTGCTGAATTTTCAATATGAAAAGAGCTAAGGAGGCCTGCCGAGGTGCCCTCGCTGTATTCTGCAGCCATATTTTATCCTGCTTTATTACATCACTCTGCATTCACAGCGATGGACATGATGATGTCTCACGGGAGACGCCAAAGATGCTGCAGGAAACCTTAAAGGTAATATAGTAGCATTTTGTGCCTGATGCTAAACAGCTTGGCTTAGGAGACGCAAAATGAGCACTCATTGTAAGTCACATCATAACCACATGTCATGTCCACTGGATTTATAAGCCTGAGGGTTTATTGACAGATACAGATATTTTAAAGGTGTTTTCATTTAGCATCTTATTCATATCCTGGTCAAAATATACTAAAAGGTCTGCTCACTCACTCTTTGGGGGAGAATAAAGCCAAAGAGATTTCCTTTGACAGCTTGCCATGTGCTCCTCTATTTACACTATATCCTTTGGGAGAGAAGATTTTTTAATCCTATCTAGATCAGTATTTTTTTTTTTTTTGAAAGATTTGTATCTCCTATACAAGATCAGAATGAACATTCTAGATTTTAGGGTTGCCAATGGTAAGTTAAAATCACATTGGTGGTCCAACAAAGACCTCTAGAATTAAAATCAGCAAGCAAAAATAAACAATAGTCTCCCTGTAACAAACATTAGGAAAAATTTTAAATGCTCTTTGAATATAGCAGTTACAAGGAAGGGTCTTTGAAGATACATTTGAGGATGGGGTGAATGAATAGATGGTAAGTCCCATTTGTCACAGCTGATGGTGCCTCCAGAATAGAAACTTTGTGGTAGCCCATCTGGAGTCAGGTAATAAAGTCCTAGCAGACATTCAGACTGATAAAGCACAACCCTGAACATGTCTCAGCTCCCTGGAGGGTCTGTACTGCAGATTCAATTCAGGTACTTCAACCTGAAACACATCAGAGGCTTAAAACCGCTCATGCCCATCGTCTGTAACACACCCACACCCTTACCGGGTGTCTCACCTGAGAGGCTCTCTTCCCTCAGCTCTCAGGTTTGCTGCTTCTCGGAGAAGTCCGTTTTGACTGTCCTGCCTGAAGTAACCCCCACTCCCAATTCATTTCCTTTATATCAACTGCCTCATATGCTTCTTTAGAGTATCAAAGTCTGTAGTCATTAGGTTTACAGATTTGTTTCCTTGTTTCCTTGTGTAGGACTATGACTTGCTTAGGACCTGAATGCCAGCTCCAAAGGGGGAGGCATTGTGACCTTCTTCATGACTCCAAAGCAGCTTCTCACATGAGGCATAACATGTGGTCAGGCTTAATGCAGATGCTGGAAGGGAGTAAGAAAAGAAATGTGTAAAAAAGGAAGGAAGGGAGGAAGAGAGGGAAGGGGAAGGGAGGGGAAAGGCAGGAGGGAAGGTGGAAACAGGAGGAAAGAGCAGCACACTGTGTGGTTTATAACCCTTTTTATTTGTTTAATTAGACTTACTATAACTGGCACTAGTGTTTGACCAGGCTGAACTGACTCAACCACTTTTGGCCTCATTTTTCAAAAGTGAAAATAATAACCAGAGTCGCTTGATTGTTGCTAAGGCTAAATGACACAACAATTGTGGAACTCTCTGTAAATTGCCAAGCACGATACATAGAAATGTGTAATCTATACAGCCCTAAGATATAAGAAAATTGAGGATCACTTTTAAATGTGTATACAGATGTTCCTCAACTATGTTGGGGTTACATCCTGATAAACCCATCGCAATGTGAAAATATCATAACTTGAAAATGCATTTAATATACTTAATCTACCGAACATCATAGCTTAGCCTAGCCTACCTTTAATGTGCTCAGAACACGTACATTAGCCTATAATGTGCAAGATCATCTAACACAATGAACACACTATAGAGTATTGGCTGTTTACCCTCATGATCCCATGGCTGCCCAGAGAGAATATTATATTGCAAACATATCACTAGCCCAGAAAAATATCAAAATTTGAAGTATGATTACTAATGCATACATGCTGCTTTCACATATGGTAAAGTTGAAAAATCATAAGTTGAATTATCAAAAATCTGGAACCATCTGTATCCCCTTTATTCAATTGTAGTTGAGTAGACTCTTACTACACGGCAATATAATAACAATAATAATAACTTATTTTTCTGAAGTTATTATATGCCTCAAGTCATTCCACAATTCTAAGCTCTTTGTACCTTTTATTTCATTTAGTCATTACAAAATCCTGTGAGGTCACAACTTATTATTCTTTTTTCTTTTCTTTTCTTTTTTTAATGTGTCTTTATTGATTTCAGAGAGAGGAAGGGAGAGGGAGAGAAACATCAATGATGAGAGTCATTGATCGGCTGTCTCCTGCATGCCCCGACTGGGGATCGAGTCCAAAACCTGGGCATGTGCCCTGACCCAGAATTGAACCCCAATCTCCTGGATCCTAGGTCGACACTCAACCTCTGAGCCATGCCGGCCAGACACAACTTATTATTCTTATCTTTGTTTTACATTGAGTAAATTGAGATACAGAGAGATTAGGTAACTTGCTCAAAAACCCAATCTAATAAAAGAGAAAACCTGGTATGGAAGAGGGTATCTAGCTCCAGGGTCAGCCTCTGCAGGTCTCTTACAGGGCAACCTACATATAACTCTGTGATTATAGGCCCTGTGGAATTGCCTGGAAAACGGATCTTTATCTTGAATTGTGTTCAGGCACTAGTCCTGAGTGACCCTCCTTCGCCTACTTAGTAAGACTATAAAACAGTAACAGAGAATTGCCAGAATTAAAAAATATCATTTTTAAAGAATTTTCAAAATACATTTAAAAACTTGGCCTTGGGTTTAGCCTGAGGTTATTTCTTATTCTCTTAAAATCCTCATTGTGTAAACTGTAATCCTCATTGTGATCTGTAAACTGGCCCCCAGACACAGCAGGCAGGGAGAGACTGAAGGAAGAGGTAGGCTACCTATTGGTAGGCAGCAGTTTCAATAAGCAAGCGAACTTATAGATGAGGCTTGGGCCACGTAAGACAAGTGGATCGCTTCACCTGCCCACCAGAGTCTTAAAAGTTTATAGAGAGGCCTTCCAGCCTAGATGGTCTCAACAACACCTTACTCTCTCTAGGCTATGTTCTTGAAAGCTGCTAGTGTGGGGAAGGTGGTTGGAGGTATATTCCAAGGACAGGGAGAGAAGTGAAAGCCTCTGATTGCCCAGGTCCAGCTTGCAGGTCAACTGGCAGTCACATTCTCATGACCTCCTCCAACAGTATTACGTTTAGAATTTTTCAAAGCCGAATGAATGAGTATGAGAAACCCTAAAAGGTTTTTGCACATTGCATAGGTCTCTGTAACTCTCCTCACCTCTTCCTACTTACTGCTGAAAAACTCTCCTGTTAGCGTAAGCTAGTGAGTCCAGTTCCTGAAAGATATGCTCTATCCCATTGGCTGTTTGCTTTGGAATAGAGTTAAGAATCTGCGGTTTCTTAACTTTATAAGCATAAGCCACGGACACAGACATTGGTCTGGGGAAAACCTGGGGGTGGGATGGATGTGGGGTGGAGGGGATATGGAGATAAAAAGGGGACATCTGTAATATCCTAAACAATAAAGAAAAAATAAAATAAAAAATAAATTCACTTCATTATATATTTTAAAAAAAGGATCAGCGGTTTAGCCAATTAGAGATTGGCTTGGGGGAAGATAAGATGAAAAGTGAATTTTGTTGTGTGCTGCTAAAGTAGAGAGTGATTGTTTTCATAGCTCTTCCTAGAACTATTTTGCTAACAATGAGATATAACAATAATAGGCAATATTTATTAAGTTTTATCCTATGCTTACTATAGACTCAGTTAATCATTTCAACTTAAACACAAGATTTCCTATCAACCAATCTTTATAATACATACTCCTATTACCACCATTTTACACAAGAAATTGTTTCAGAGTTATTTACCTAAGGTCTCCCAACTATATGAATGGTGGATCTGAGATTTAAAGCCAAGTCAACTTGAATTCAAACTCAAAGGCCTTATCTTCACTTGTAATATTGCCTTTTCATGAACCCAAGAACATCCTTCACTGCTACCTCAAGAACCTCCATCACCACATGAACATCACACACACACACACACACACACACACACACACACACACATTCTCTTTCTTCCTCAGATTTCTGCTCTGCTAAGTAGGGACTCACTAGCTCTACAGAGTGGGAGAGGAACTATTCATGGGCCCTATCTATGCTTGGGTTTGGGCTACCACAGGAATGTTCAAAAGAAATACTTTGCTAGTTCTGCATGTGTATAATGAAATATAGAGTTCTTTTTCATCATATTTTATGTGCAACAGAGTCTCGTGGAATGTAGCATCATAAAACAGAAAGATCTTCCTTATTTAAAATGTTCCAGAGTCTGAAACTAAACCCTTCAAATGCTACAGCTTTCACACATGTTTTATTATCAATTACTGTTGATGAATATGCCTACTAAAAATTTCATTAGTGTCCCTGCTTCCTTAGACAGGCCATTGAACATGGCAGCATGACCATCACCTAGTTTACTGAAATCTATATTCCTGTCTTAACCTACCTCATACCATTAAATAACATTTCTCCTGTTCTCACTGTGCTGGTTCCAAGAGCTTCTGTATGGACTAGGAAAAAATAATTAAACTTGCAAAGAAATCTCTATTAAATGAAAACTAATAAGGTGTCCAAAGGAGAGCAGTGTTGGGAACAGGGTATCACAGGTTAGAAGTAGGAGAAAGAATGGCTAGTTCTTTCAAACACTGAAAGCTCTTTTGGTAAGATAAAGGGGATGCTAATGCACATATTTTCATGGATTCTTCATTTCTCACTTGCAATAACTTTCACAAAGAAATACCTCTGCTATTTGATCATTAAAGATCAATGGAAACTTGATTTTAACCTTTCCTCAATCCTTTAATTAAAAGAGCTATGATTCTTATTAAGGAATTCTATAATAAAGATGCTGTATATTTTAATTATCTCCTGAAATTGAGCAATAATATTCCACTAGTTTAAATTCTATTCCTAGAAAATCTCCTCATGTTATGACTAATTTAACAAGCAAATTTAACACTTCGGTCTTAAACTAACTTAACACTTAGGTCTTACAGTATTTTGTATCTTTAAAGACTTTTATAAACATCCAATTAATCCCTAACATAATTTGGTAGTCAGGTATTAATTATTCCTTTTTTAATAGATAAACAGCATGGGCTGCAGAAAATGCCTGTGACTTTCCCCAGAGACCACACCTATAGGAGTGTCTGGACTGTAACTGAGAAGTTGGGAGAATGGTCTGTACCTATAAGATCCATACAAGATTTTGAAAGGGATTCAGTTTTTAGGATTGTTTTTAAGTACCACCCTGAATAAATATTTGTCATTTCATTGCTTAATTTTCTTAAGATCAACTCAGCCAATGTGTGAGACCTTTAAAAAAAAAATCAAGGAAACAACTAAAAATTAACTAGGATAAAAGTGATCATTCCTTATCAATAATGCCTACTCAGATACAAGATGGGCACTTAGAGAGATACAGAAACACATACGACAGTGTACACAGACGCAATATCTAGGTGGAGAACTGAACTATAGTCACCAGGCTACATGCTTAAGAATATGAAAGAAGACAAGTTTCAGCTAAAGAGTGAAGGAATCAATGAATGTCTTGTGAGTTGAGTGGATAAAGTGGGTAATAAAACTTTCAAAAGCAGGTGGAGTATGTAAGGGTATGTTGTGGGCTAAACACCAGAATCCATTGGGGGTTTGTTAATGGATAAATTAAGCGAGGTGGTTTAAAAATAGTTAAAAGTGGTATGAAGCATGAGTGGAGATGCAGACTAACAAGGGAGAGGGGCAACCCAAAACCCAATAAAATTAATCTACAATTACTTTTAGAAAAAGGTTCAATGTCTATATGGATTTTAATAGCATATACATATTATAAATTGTAAAATATAAATTTAAAAAGACTGTCTTTCATTTATAATTAATGGAATCAATTATATTCAGAGGCATGCAGGGGAAATTCATTATCTGATCCACATCTTTTCTAGAGGCCTTTACCTTAAGTGCTGGGGGAATTCAGGGATGTTAAATCTTAGTGCCCCTTTCCCTGGAATTAAAAGTGTAATTGAGTAAATACATAAATTAAAATATATAAGTAGTATAGGGAAAGCACCAGAAATGGTACAAAACAAGTGTTTAGAGTAAATTTTAACATAAATTAAAATATATAAGGTAGTATAGGGAAAGCACCAGAAATGGTACAAAACAAGTGAATGAACTGGAAGAGGTGATCAGGGAAGGCTATATGCTTGCTGCTGAATGTGGACAGAAGAGAGTAGAGATTTGACCGAGGATATAGAATGAGGGTGTTTATGTAGCACACAAGTGTGTGGTTAGGCACTGTATTTCTGGCATAAGCAAAGCTGAAATGAAGGGAAAATACTGGGTAATAATAGATAGAATCATTTCATAGTAGAAAAAGAATTTTTTTTTTTTTTTTTGGTAGACGAGTAAGTCAACATTACTAAAAGGGTAAATCAGGGACACATGATCCAGAACCTTTAATAGTTAAAGAAAGTTTGTGGATTTATTTTTTCAGTCTAAATAAAGAGATACAGAAAGTTCCATGGCAAGAAGATATATGATTAGGGCATTCTTATTTATTTAAAAGCAAGAATGGATAGGAGTAGGAAGAAGCCACTGCCCAGGGCACAGCTCTAAAATATCATCTCCTCTTTTTGTCTTAGCCATTGTCACAGATTTGCAATGTCTATTTTTTTTTTTTTAACTTTAGTTCCATGAATGCAAGTTTTGATTTATTTAAATATTGAAAAGGCCAATGAAAAGTTCTTACCTTTACATTGCCATGCATCTGTGCAAACTACTGATATTATTCAACAGAAGTTTTAAATTAATTAATAGGTCACCTGAAACTTAGCACTAAGTGTTCTGTTTATAAAGTCTGCTCCCATGTAAGTTGTAATTTCTTATTTTTGAAAATATAAAAATCAATAGCCCATCATCATATTTTAATCTCTAAAATCAAACCATGGTTTGTGTATTTCTCTGGTACATAAGCACCCTAAGTAGAACTGCCACTGAAGAATTCTCATTCTTAGACAGAACTGGAAAAATACATATATATATATTTTAAATCAAAGAGGAAAAATAGAAAGCTACTCGCAGAAAGCATATGGTAGCTATAGTGTAACTACAGCACCTCATAAAAAGAGATTCTTATATTTTCAGTTTCTTTTGTTAAAATTAGGAGTGAAGAAGCCAACTCAGGCTTTTGATAACCACCACAGTGAGAATGGAAGCATTCTCTCTGTATCCCTGGCCAGGTGCCTTAGAAAGGGCCTAGAAGAGATGAAGAACTTGGCTTCTCACGATCCCCGTGTTTTCTTCCCATAGTACTTCTTCCTTCATGAACCCGTGACTCAGGAAAATGAAGGGCAAATGGCACCAACTTTATGCACGCTGAGTCTCCATACCCCTTTGGGGCTCTGCTGCGTTCCTGCTGTGTGCAGAACAGCAGGAGTGAAAAGTGACCGGGACATGGGTCTCTATGGAGAATAGGAATAGTTACAAATAGGTCTGTTTTCCTCTGTCTCCATGGAGGATAGCCTATTCTCAGTGAAAACCCAAAGTATTAAATGGAAATTTCATTTATATGTAAGAGAAGCTTTAGATATATTAAAAAAGAGAAAAAAAGCTCTTCAAAGTCTCCCTCTCTTTGAAACAGACAGAAAGGCAAGGTAAAATTCATCTGAGGACTGTTCAAAGGCATCATGATCTCAGTAAAAGGAACAAAATGAAAATATGTTCAAAGCCATTTTTGTCTCTTCCGAAATATTTTACAAATGAAATCAAGGAATATTTGCTTAGAGCAATAAAGTCAGACTCACCAGAGAATGAAAATGCTACACATGGATATTTATAGAAAACTGTTCTTCATTTAAACTAAATTTACTTTACAGAACATTGAACTTACAGGATTAAGGTGAATAACTATTAAGTTTCAGGAAATGGGCAGCCAGGAACGCAAGAACTTTCTACCTAAAATACATTATAAAGTATATTTCAAAAGCATCTAAGAAAATGTTTCTCTATTTAGTACAATGATGTAATAATGTATGGGTAATCTTGAGAAATACATTCACTTCTAAAAAACTGAGAGTATCATGGTCCAGAGGAACCATCAAAATTTTCAATTCATTTTTGGTCCTTTGTGCCAGTTTTATGTTGCAATATAATAAGATAATAGAATTTTACTAATTTTGATAAGATAATAGAATTTCACTAATTCTGATAAATAATAGAATTTCACTAATTCTGTTGAAGCACATCTAAACTTATAGGAGAGGATTCTTGCATTCTCAAGGAGTACAGGTTTCATTCAATTTACAAAGGAGGAAACTTATTTATGTACTTAAATCTGATAATGCTTGGGTGGGACAAGGGGTGTTTCAAAGGCATTTGATCACTAGGTTTAATGTAGAGGAAGTCAGGTTTGTTCTAAGAGTGGAGAATGGAGTTGCCCATACTCTGCTCAAGTTTCCCAAGTGGGAAAATGAGGTGCTCTCTCACTCAGTTGAACTAATCGATGAAGGGATTCTTCTCAGGCTTAGGCTTGGGCATGGGAAAGGAGACTAGATGCAGTTGGCTATGCTAAATTACAGTACCGTCATCTTTGACTAAAGTAGTGGCTGGCAATTAGATCAAGTGATATAAGCAGCATTCACTTATGAGGAATAAAAACCTGTGCTCTTGACCCTGTTCTGCACTATTTAGCCGAGTAATTCCAGGGAAGTTGTAAGTGTTTGGATTCACAGTTTCTTCTTCTGTGAAATGAGAATAGTAACATCTACTTCTCAGAGTTCTTTTGAGTAGTAATCAGTACTTACTACTACTTACTAAAAGGAAATTGAAAAAATGTGCATATATAGTCTACATATATACACGTATATATCATGTTTATAAATACACACACAAATATATTAGCTGTCCGACACTCAGTGTGGCAAAGAATAAATATTATGCACATGGGCAGAAAATGTTTTTTGTGTTAAATATTACGAAGAATATACAAATATACATAAAATACCATATGTCTTCTTCCGTCAAAGATGTCATATGTACATTATATTTTATTTACTAACTTAATCCAAATAAAAGTTAAAGGTACTATTATTACCATCTCTGTATTTATAGATGAGAAAATAAGATGCAGTAGTAGTAACAAGTATTATTATTAGTAGTAGTTGATATAGTCTGGCAAACAAGCTGTGATGTGTGATCACAAAAATAGGCACTAGTACAATGAAGAAATAGGTCTATCCATTGATGGTTTGAGTAAAAAATTAAATAAATAAATAAATAAATAAATAAATAAATATTTTTGCATAGGGAATGAGCATTGGGCTTAAGTCTAGCGGATCACAAGTTTCACAAAGAACTATTTAGAAATATATCTGTGTTATTTTTTGTTACCCCAGTTTCTTTCTTTTTTAAAAAAATTGAATTTATTGAGGTGACATTGGTTAATAAAGTTATAGAGGTTTTAGGTGTACAATTCTATAATACATCATCTGTATATTGTACTGTGTGTTTACCACCCCAAGTCAAGTCTCCTTACATAACCACTTATCCCCCTTTTACCTTCTGTGTTAAGATATAGTGGAATTAATGTATCTTGAAATTGACAGCCAAGTATGTGTAGCTTTGTTGTTATTATTAGTTACTGATGACACTATCATGTGAGGATTTTTAAAAGCGGCATGAGACAATTGCACGAAATCTGACCAAAAAAAATCAATGGTTAAGAGAGAGCCTGGAATTGTGGAGGCCCATGGAGAGGAATTTTCAACTGTTTCTAGTCTTATAATCAGGGAAGCTAGTGTGTGTGTGTGTGTGTGTGTGTGTGAGAGAAGGGAAAAAGAAAGTTGATTCTGTGGTGGTATACAGATAGAAATATGTCATCGTAAATGCTATTAAAGAAAATATTTTAAAATATTTTATCCTTTAAAATGTTTTCACACACATTATCAATGAACTCTCAAAGGCAGAACGAGTCAAACATGCCTTTCATTGCTAGGTATGAAAACTAAAGAACACAGGAACCACAGGATTTGTTCAGTCACAAACGCAGCCAATGACAGGCACCACAAGATAACCCATATCTCTCCTATCGCCCAGTTAATTGCCTTTACCCAGCTATAGCACACAGTCTCTCAAATACCTGTGTCCTTGTTCCCTTTTCCATATAGATAATTTTCTAACTTGCGGTATACTTTCTCTGAAGGTGCTCTTGTGAAATTATAAAAATAATAATCATAGAATAGCTAAGCTTCATGAAAAGTAGAAATGTGCTTTATAAATATTCAATGATAGGTGACTGGAAATATAAAAGAGTTATGCTCTAAGCTCCTAACAATGATTAAATGTACTTTTTTCAGAGCTGCTCTTTTGGGACTCTACTTATTTTTCAATCCCGCACTTGGCAACACCTTCCCTTAAGGCCGCCTTTGGTATTGCGTGCATAAGGTCTGCTCCATAATGTTGTCATAAATAAGTGTAGGAGATGTTATTCTCTTAAAATGGTGTTAATTGGGTACCAGAGAAAGAAAAGCAATGAGAATGAATGCTGTGAGGATATTTTAAATCCAAAGGAAGAACTGGCTGGCTTGATTGCTGGGAACAGTCTGTCCATAAGGAAGACTGGTTCCTAATGAGGATGGATGCATCACTTAAGTGTATACGAAACAACAGCAGCAAGGACAAAATTGTGATGCATGTACAGAGCCTTTTCTTTGAACGATGCCTGTTATAAGACCACGTTTGAAGCCAGTAGAATGCATTCTCCTATGGATTGTACAATAAGTAAAATGACATGATGGAAACAAATATCATCAAGCTATAAGAGGCCAGAAATTGTCAGTTCTTTGTTTTCTAAACAAAAGAATTTTCCACTGTCCAAATGTCTGACACTGAATCTTTTACTCAGTTGAGAATCTGTTTCAGTTTCATAATCAAGATGAACTGATGTAGGCTCAGAAAAGTATTTTGTAGTGGGAAAAAGACGTTAATGAGGTTTAGTATATTAATAATTAGTGATTTCAGGTCAGATTTTATTGAAAACAATTGAGGCAGATAAAACAATAAAGATAAGAAAATAATGCTTCCAAGCTACTTGCTAGAAACATGTAAATAATTGTGTATATTTATTTATTTGTTCTTACTTCCCAGTAATTTCAAAGAAGACATACATATAAATATATAGGAAATATTTATTCTAAAAAGGAATATTGCACTTAATTTTTGCACAGAAAAAATTACAGGAGATACTAATATTTTTGTCTGTCGTGCTATTAGAAAGGATAAGAAATTCTATTTCATTTTCAAATAAAAATAATATCATCTTCTGATTATATAGTACATTCTGTCTGCAAGCTCAAAAGGTCAACTCCATGCAAGGCATAAAAGGATTTTATCATTAAAATTAATGATATTTCTGGTGGTGAAAATTCAAAAGTGATAAATAGCATCTGATTTTTGCTGTCGCCACAATACAGGCACTGAGAAAAATTTAGAAATTTGTGACTCCATATTTTCAGATCCATAAATAGATAAAGAGAACCATCTGAAGACCTCTATAAATTTTACATGAATTTTTCAGGAGTCTATTTTTAATCCAGAAGGTGAAAAATATGTCTTACATAGAAGGTTCATCTTCAATTTCAAGTACTCATTCAAGACCATTTACAGTTTTTGCTTGGATTTGAAAATCTGTGATATGGCACTCAATAAATTTCTAGAAAAATAAAAGACAAAAATATTTATTGCAATGCAATCTGATATTCTGACATATTTCATCTGTTGTTAAATATTTCATAGCTATTTCAATATATTCTCAATATATTGGTGAAAAACAGTCAACTCAAAATTATACTTTTGTCTGAATCGGTGGGTTATCTGTACTTATTTTACCCATTCTTATCGTCTTGAAAGAGACTTAGTGCTATATTTGCAAAGATGAAAGATAAATGATGCTAAGTTCTATGTGCTTCCTGTAGATGTCACTTACCAGTGATACTCAGCATTGATTACACTATAATTGTAGATGGCATTTTAAAGAATATAATCATATATTCAAAAGGTATTTTATATAACAGCCACCTCTCAGAATTTCAGAGGAAGAATGAACCTTAGGAATCATCAAATTCTCTCCCTAATTTTACCGCGAAGGAAAGTAGAGCACAGAAATTGAAGTAACTTTGCCTTAGGTTATGCAGTATAAGTTACCAGTAGAGCTAGTTCAAATATCTAGGTCTGCTAATTCACTGACATTATTCTCAATCATTGAGTTAAGAGTAAATTAAGACTTTCAATTTGCCTATTTGTGTACATTAAAAAGATATAAGCATCAGAGAGCAATGAAATATGCAGCATAAAACTGTTAGTTCCAATAATTTCTTAGATGATTGACTTAATTAGTTTAATCAGTATTACATTGCAATTGAAGTCACTGTGACCTGAATAAAATATGACTGAACTTCAGTGAGTAATCTGTATTCATTCATTTGTTCGATCACTATGTAGTAAGTTCCTACCAAGTGCCAGGCATTCAGAGTACAGCATTCAAAGTACCGCAGCAAACAAAAACAAACCAATTGCAAAGAATTAAAAAAAAATTTTTTTCGGGGAAAATGGTACAAAATGTTAGTGTGTGATAAGAACTTTAGAGAAAAAATAAAACACTGGGTAAAGAAGCCTAAGGCTAGCTGGGGTTTCATTTAAATAAGAGGTTTCAAAAAGCCCAAATTTGGAAGCTAAAATTGGATTGGTGAGTGAAAAAAGTTATGAGGAAGAACATTACTGGCAGCAGAATTAGCAAGTGCTAAGATCCTCCATAGGGTAATGCCTGGTGTGCTCCGGAAACAGCAAAAGGTGGAGAGCAGTGGACTATGTGAAGGGGATACTAGTAGAGATCAGAGCTGGGAGATAAGGAAACTGGGCTGGGGAAGATTGTTAAGGTCTATAAAGATATCTTGGACTTTTCTTTTTTAAAAAAAATATATATTTATTGATTTCAGAGAGAAGAAGGGAGAGGGAGAGAAAGAGAGAGAAACATCATTTATAAGAGAGTCATTGATCAGCTGCCTCCTGCATGCCCTTACTGGGGATCAAGCCCTCAACCTGGGCATGTGCCCCGACTGGAAATCAAACAGTGATCTCCTGGATCATAGGTAGACGCTCAACTGCTGAGCCATGCAAGCCAGGTGCTATCTTGGATTTTTCAGTTTGAAGTCCTGCAAGAGCTTTAAGCAAAGATCTGATCTGAGCCTTCTTCCATTTGAACAAGGTCACTGTGGTTGCAATGTTGAAGACAGACTTTAGTGGAACAAGGGTAGAAGCAGGGAGACCAATAGGAGGCTATTGCAACAGAGCAGGCATTGAAGATTATTACTCCCAAACTCAGTGCTCTTGGGGAATCCATTTTCTATACTATAAAAGATTAGTCAGCAAACAAATCCCTCAAATGGGGTAATTTGAAGAGATTTTAAAAAAGAAGTTATTTCCAAGTGTGGTCCAAGGTTTAAAGACATTATCAATTGATAATAAAGTACATTGAGACTAGTAATTACAGAGGAAAGTACCACCTTCTAGGTCTGAAGGGGCAATGGGAGCAATCTATTACTGGAATATAAAAAGGACAGGTATATGGAGGGGGCCTTCTGATGGAAGTTACAGCCAAAAGGAACACAGTCAGCTGATCACAAGCTGGAAGAGAGATACCCGGGAAATAAATAGCCCTCTATAGATCTCCTCCCTCCCCCTGACCTCTTGTTGATGCAACCTGTTGACCAAACTCAACCAGAAACCAGAAGGTAAGGAAGTATTTTGGTGTGGCTCCTAGGGGTTGGACTCTTGGAAACAGAGCAGGGTGGGCAGTAAACAGGAAGCGCAAAGACAAGATAAAATATTGTCCCAGCTCACCCCAAATATATTCATGTGTATATATCTTGTTTGGAAAGAACACACATGTGCAAAAATTTTAAACATACATATGTCTGATAATAATTCATTAACATGACTAAATCATTAAAGTTATTTGTTCTTATCTTGGACAGTGGTGTATAAAGTTTATATATTACGAATTTATTTTAATGAAATTATTCAGGATGTCAGTGAAAAACATGATATGTTTACTCATATATATCCTATCAGATCAGATGTTTATGAGTTATTATTTGGAGTTATTAAACATATGTTGGGCGTTTGAGAGATTTTCCAGGAGATAAAACATATTTAATTTATTCAAAGTTATAATTGTCTTCTTTACCAGTTTCTCCTTCCTCTCTCTTATCTTGGCATTCATAGTACCCTCAGTCTAAACAGATACTTCAGATGCAGCAAAACAACCCATTTCTCAAGATTAAGTAATTTCTGAAGCTGATTCTAACTTTCAGAGTAGTTCAGAGCAAACTCAGTATCTTTTAGTCTGGTAGAGCTCATAAACAGAAAATAACAGTACTGCAATAAAAACAAATATTACATTTTATAATGCTTTTTCCCCTCAAAGCATTTTTACATATAAGAATTCAACTGATAAAAAAAAAAAAAAAACTTACAAATTTGGCCGAGGCAGTGAAATCTCTGGGTTTTACATTAAAAAAAAAAAAAAAAGTTATTGTCATCAGTCCAAAAAAAGATATTGTCATCAGTCCAATAAGTACAACCGTAAGTCGGACATAAGTTCAAATGATTTCAGTTACTTAGAAATACTTCCTGTCCCTGTAATTCAGTAATGAATTAGAGTATGAAAAAACTCCATGGGGCAGAACAATTTTCCGTGCCCCCCCCCCCCGCCTTGAGCACTCAGGTCGCCCCGGCTGTGGCTCCTGGGTGCATGTCCTGCACTAAGCAATTAAACTGAACCAGGTGAGGAGGGACACGGAGCCCATCTCACTGACAACTCACTGAAGGGTATCACCTTTCCTCCCATTTCCTGTACTTTACCCACAAGCAATCTTCCACCCATCCTATAAGAAATATTTCTTTGATCTCTGTTTTTGCTCCTATAAAAAAATATATTTCAGGTCCTACTGGGATGTACGGTAGGTAGTTTGCCTTTGCCCTTTCTCGGCTGGTCAGGCTAGTGCCTTACATACCACTGGGGTGCCACATGTCATACTGGCATTCCCTCTAAGGAAACCTCAAATTTTTTTCGAACACGTAGCTAGGATAGTGAGAAACAAACCCCCTTGTTTGAGGACTCCGAAAGAACCATCTGGTTTCTCTTGCTGGAAGGATGGTGTTGTGGACTGAGCAGAAGAGGAGGGGACAATGTTTTATCCCTCGCTTTCTGTCTCTGCCCGGCCAGCTCTGCTCTGGCAATAGGTGTGGCTACTTTAATTTTCACTTTGCAGAGCTTACAATTTGCTCTTCCCTTGCCTGGGGCCAAGATGTCTAAATCTATGACTACATCTATATGCCCGCATATCTATATATTTATATATTTGTATATCCATGTATCCAAATCCCTGGTCAAATCCATATCTATATCTCCATCTGACTGGTTCTATTTCTCTGGAGAATCCTGACTAAGACAAAGTCCTAGGTCCTTAAGTGCCTATTGATAGGTAAAAGATTAAATGAGATAGTGAAATAAACATGTTTTCTAATTCTAGGAAAGTGTTATGTGGGGTAATATGGGCCAGTATATTGACCAGGAACAGGGGGCTCTGACTCTGTCTGCTTGCCTCACCACCCTCTAGGACAGAATATGAAAGAAAAGACTGCTAATGTTCTCTATGACACACAGGATAACCAAGTAGATATTTTATGCATAAATTCACTAAATCTCGAAATACAATTTAGTTTTAAAGACGCCTATTGCAGAAGTTTGAGGTATGACATGATATGATTTCTGATTATATCTTTCTGTGGGATTCTGGAATTTTTGTTAAAAGACCACTGAAAGTTTGGAAATGAATCTCTAAAATTAAAATTGAGTAGTTACGCTCATGTTTATTTGCTAAAGTCATGGCTGGTGATATAAAAATTTGACCTATATCAGCTGACCATGCAGCATCTTAATAAACACAGACTCATATTGTGATTTCAGTCACTTGACATGAGTTTTTTTGGATTAACCCCCCTCTCCCCACATATTCAAACTCCTTTTTTGTTTTATCTTTACTACCTTCTACAAATTTATCTATGTAGACAGCCCATGCAAATGGTGTTAGGACAAAGAAACCTCTTTGCCTTTTAAATTTGCATTTTGATTTGTGTGGTGTTAAAGCTGTTCAGAGGTGGTTAAAATAGGAAAGGCATCTACCCAGAGGTAAGAACCTGAGTAAAAATGAGAAACAGCTGGGGGTATCTAGCTAAATAGCTTCCCATAAGTATCCACTGGAATTATTCAGGGAGAAAGAAAAAAAGATTTAGAAGTCTAACATAACAAAGGGCTCTAGAAATTGCTTAAAACAGAATCCTTTTATGCTGAAAGTGGAGAATACAAAGTGTTGGGAAGGCAATTATCACCTGTAATCTAAATATCAATTGACTGCACATGGAAATTAATGGATTTATAAACTATGAAAGTGAACTATAGCTTCTGCAAGGAGTGAAAATAGTATATGCATTCATTCATTAAAAAATATTAAGAATACGCTATGCGGCAGGCACTGGGGTTTCAGCGACCAACTATGAAAAATTGATGACACAACTAAGCAATAAAACACGTGTATAAACAAGATACCCAAAGACTACAGTACATTCTGTAGGAGAAATAAGCAGGTATTTTGACAGAAAATGAAAGTGCAAAGTGAGAAACCTATTCCCTATAGGATGGTCAGAAAACACTCCTCTTCAGCATGTGACATTTCATCTGCTAGCTAAAGAGGAAGAGCCACGGAAAAGTGGTCCAGGTAGGGGTGAGAATGGACAGAAAGGATCTAAGACTAGAAAAGCTCCATGCCTTCAAAGAAGACAGAGATCAGTACAACTAGAGAAAAACATTTCAAGGCAACTAAATTCTACCTTGATGTGATTACAGTCCCTCACAGTTCCTCTGGGTTCCTTGAAAACAACTGTGCATTCTTTCAGAGTAATGTCCACATTTTCTGGAATACAAACAATCTGATTGCTAAGAAAGGTCTTCATTCTCATGGTAGACAGGCGAAAAGCTCAAATGACCTGTTTTGAATGCATTATGTTTGAATTACCCTAGGAGAGATATCAGGAAGACAGCTGAACAGATGTGACTGAAGTTCAGGCAGAGATCTGGACAGAAGACAGGAGTTTGGAAGGTATCAGCATATAGGTAATTATCATGTATGCTCATGGAGCTAGGTAAGATCATCTAAGTGCCGGCTATTAGAGGCCAGAGATAAGTCACATGTTTGGAGAAAACCTAAAAAATCTTTTGAGGTTAAAACCTAAAACTTGAAACCATTTCTGCTTAAAAAAAAAAAATCATTACAGATGAGTGACCGACACTAAATTTGGGTTTTGGTTTTTGATTCATCTACATCTAAACTTTATTCTATATAATTACATAAGGCCTCCCACATTGCTCCAAGAATCCTGTAATTCTATCATTTTTATGCACTATTTTCAAAGAAGGAATTAGCATGTTAAAGATATTGGTGATTTACATAAAGCCTTCATTGAAGCGATTAAATATATAAATGGCAAAGAGCTGCTAATGAATGTGTTAACAAAGGTGTGGCTCAGGTACTGAATGACAAACAGCTTTCATAAAAACTCAGTAGTTCAGAGTGACGACCTGGAATATTAAATTAGTTTATATGAAAAATTATGTGTTACAATTGAAACAATTATTCAAGTTGAAGATGGGGGATACTTACCTCTGTAATAGTTTTTATTTTTTAAATTTTTGTAGGTTTAAAAAAAAAAGGCCGAATTCCAATCAACCATGTTATTCAGGTAGTTAAAATAAAATGCAAATCTCAGCTGTGTGGTAATCAGGTTAAAAGCCATCACTTCCCAGCAATGTGACTCTGTAGTCTTAATACCTATGCCATTTGTCAAATTATGATAATAATCGTTTAGAACATAGGGTTATGGTCTTCTTGTTCCACCAACATTGTTTGAGGGATTTGTCCATGTTATTAAACATATCAGAAAATTATTTTAATGGTTGTAATAGTCCATTTACTGAAAGCTCTAAACAACTATGTATCTTATTACCCTCTTGATGGGTACTTAGATTATTTTCATTTTACCACACTGTTGTAATTTAGGTTTTGTTGTGAATCTTAACCCTTGGTATGGCGCAGAAATTCTAGTATCTCCCCCTAGTCTATTCACCTACCCCCCTTTCTTGGATGTGTGCATACCATGTTCCTCTACACCCTTGTCATGCCTCTAAGATCTCTTCTCCATTTGACCCTCAGATTGTTGACTGATTCTGAAAAACAAATCAATGAGAAGGAACTGTCCCAGGCAGCGACAATCATGTCTACTCACCTACTTGTATCTGTGCCTGTACACTCTGCCTTCCCTTCTGTTACTTTGAATGAACAGCCTGTATGTTCATTGAAGGACATCCTTCCACTTGTGCACCTGCTCAAATACATCACTCCACAGTTTTTCTTTGTCCTGGATACTATTTTTTTTCCCTCTTGACTAAATTATCCTAAGAGCATATAAGCATTCTGCTATTTCTTCTATCTTTAAAAAATTGGGGGCGGGGGGGAGTCCTCAATGCCACATCTTTACTGCTCTCCTTCAGAGGAAAACTTCTAGACAGTTTTTTTAAAAATAAGTTTTCTTTAGTGTCTTCCTTCTCATTTCCTCTTGAATCCAGTCCAGTCAGGATTTCACCCCATATGCCACCAAAACTCCCCTCAAGGTTATCACTGTCGCCACGTTGTTCAAAGGCAATAGTAAATTCTCCAACCTCATCTTATCTAAAGGACCAGCAGAACCTAATACGGCTGGTGACGGTCGCCCTGACACACTTCCTTCACCCGGCACCAAGGATCTCTGGTGCTCTGCTTTCTGTCCTATTTCACTATCTGCTCCTGCTCAGTCCACTTTGCTGGTTTTACAATATCTACTGATCTCCAAAAACCGAAAGTCCCCAAGTCTCAATTCTAATCTTAAAACTTTTTCCTTCGATCACATTACTCCCCTGTGATCTCACCCATGAATTTAAACACCATTTACACTCTGAAAACTTCCAGCCCAGGCCTCTCTGCTGGACTTCTAGACTTAGCTGTGCAATTGCCCCCTTGACATATCAGTTGGGGTACGTTAGGTATCTCAAAGACTAATCTCATGATCTGTACCTCCAACCCTCTAAACCTGCCCTTCCCACAATTTTTCTAAAATCAATAAATAGCTACTTGGCCCTTCCCATTGCTCAGGCTAAAAAAAAAAAAAAAAATCATTAATGATTAAACTTTTTCTCTTATACCTCTCCTCTGTCAGCACATTCTTTTATTTTTTCCTTCAAAACATATGCAGTGTCTGAACATTTCCCCTTATCTTCACTACTTCTACTCTGATACTAGCAACCACTACCACTCACTCGGATTACAGCAATAACCTTCTAGTTCAGGAGCATGCAAACATTTTTTCTGTGAAAAACCAGATAGTAAGTATTTTAGGTACTGCAGGCCATAAGGTCCCTGTTGCAACTACTTAACTCTGCCACAATGTGAAAGCAGCCTTACAATATGCAACTGAATAAGTGTGGCTGTGTTCCAATAAAACTTTATTTACTAAAACAGGAAGCTGGTCAGATCTAACCTATCAGTTGTAGTTTGCCAACACCTATTCTAGTTCATCTTTCTGCCTCTCATCATTTTTTTCCTAGTATCTAGTCTCAACACAAGAGCCACAGTGATCCTTTTAAAGTGAAAATCATAGAGCATGATGCCTCTACTCAAAACTGCTCCTAGGCCCCATTTCACTCACAGTAAAAGCCAAAATTCCTAATACAACATATAGAATTTCGAAACGATGTCTCCCCCAATTTCGCTCCCTGTGATCCAGCCACAATGATCTTTTTGCTGTTGTCTGAACTTGCCACACGCATGAGGGCGTTTGTCCTTTCTGTTCACTCTGTCTGGAGAAACCAATAGCACCTGTGTAACTACAGAGCTCACTCTCCACCTTCCTTAGGTACCTGATCAAATGTCACATTTTCAGTGAAGCTTTTCCTCCCTAAGAAATTACAGTTCTCCTCCTCCCAACAATTTCCATTTTCTTTCTCTACTTTATTTTTTCCCATAGAAATTTTCCATTCCAGCAGCTGGCAGGTTAAAAGTTTATTTCCTTCTTTGTTTACACCCTCCTTAGGATATATCCCATTAGGGTACTGAGGCATACTTGAGGGTAATTTTGTTTCCACTGTTCCATACTTTATCCCTAAAATCTAGAACAGTTTCTGGTACATGGTTAAAAACTAATAAATAAATATTTGTTGAATGAAACATTGTAGATGAACATGGGAAGGGCAAGAGAGGGTATTGGCCTATATGCACCAAAGATAAATTACTGTATCACATGCTAGAAGTTATTTAAGGCTTTTAATGGAATTGGCTAGCTTTTATCTCTAAACGTTTTACATGAAGTTTTTGATGCCCTTGTTTTCCTCTCCCCCTGTGATAGTTAATTTTATGTGTCAACTTGATTGAACTAAGGGATGCACAGATAGCTGGTAAAACATTATCGTGGGATTTTTCTGAGAGGGAGCTTCCAGGTAGAGGTTAGCATTTGAGTTGGTGAACTGAGTAAAGCAGATGGCTGGCCCCAGTGTGGGGCTGGCATTGTCCAAGCTGTTGAGGGCCTGGACTGTGCAAAGAGGTGGAGGAAGGGTGAACTCAAGTGCTCTCTGGTTGATCAGAGACATCCATCTTTTCCTGTCATTGTACATAAAGGCTCCTGGTTCTCAGGCTTCCTGACTCAGCCCAGGATTTACAACAGTAGTCTCACAATTCTCAAGCTTTCAGACTCAAATTAAATTCCACTACTGGCCTTCCTGGTTCTCTAGCTTACAGACAGCACATCCTCAGACTTTTTAGCCTCTTTAACTGCATGAGCCAGTTCCTATAATAAATATCCTCATATATATCTATATCTACTTCTATATTTATCTACTATTAATTCTGTTTCCCTGGAGAACCTTGACTTATACAGTCTCCAAAATGAAAATGACTGTTTACTTAACTTTCAGTATTACCCAACAGAACTACACTTAAATGGTCATATGTACACCATTTCCAGTTTATATATTAATTTCATATTTTCCATTATGCTCACAAATGAAATAGATAGGTCAAATATTTTACTTAAAATTAAAGAACTTCAGTGACTAAACTTTTCTGTGAATTATAGCACTTCTCTCTCTAAGCTCTAATCATTGTTTTTGTTGTTGGTGACTCCCACTAGAACATCATGCTATTGGGCAGGTATAAAACCAATTTAACAAGTAATTTAGTCATTCCTTTAACTGGCAGTGCCCCATATCTCTTAGTTTCAGGTATGAGAAATGCAATGAATGAGTGGTTAGCAGTGCTAGAATCAGGGCTTGGTCTCTCTTCTAGTGTGGTCTTCTGTCCACTACAGCATGCTTCCTTCATAGTGACTTCACATATATTTGTTATAAAAGTAGAAAGATCCCTGCAATCAAGTTCAAAACACAAAGACAAACAAACAAAAGCCTTATACACTGACTGCCATTCTAACAAGACAACAGATAATTCATGAAATGAAAAGACTAGCACAAGCAAACCATAGAATTGGTTTCACAAAGTTATTTTGAAAACAAAGGCAGTGATAAGTTAGTCGGGGCTAGGTTTGAATAGAGAATCTGCACAGAATAGAGAAGGGCTAGTAGATAAACCCCCCCCCAGGACTCTGTGATAGAAATGCTAAACTGTGCTAAGCTTTGGTTCCTGAACCACTAACATCACTGCTACACAAGACGTTTTTTAAGAATTCAGGGTTTATGACTACATTCCAGTCTCTGAATCTGGAGCTAAGCCTGGAATCTGAATTTTTCACACACTTTAGCTTTGCAATCAAATCCTTGCTACTCAAACTGTGCTCTGGAGCCAGCAGGAAGGACATCACTCAGGAATGTGCTGGTGGTGATACGTTCTCAGGCCTCCACTCAAACCTACTGAATCAGAGTCTGCACTTTGACAAGATCTCTGGGTGATTTGAATACAAATTAAAGTTCAAGAAGCACTGCTCTTGAGAGCACCTTCCTATAAGCAACGAAATATAAAGAAACTATCATTTCTCCTATTAACTAGTCTTTCTTTAAATTGCTCCTTAATTGTTCTCCAATGTTACTTTAGAAAATGGACCATTGCTTTACATAAGATGGAATTATATAATACAAAAAAAAACACAGAATGTTAGAAGAGGCAAGGTCTTTGGAGAGCATCTCTCTGAACTCCTTCATTTTACAGGTCATCTGGGCTCACAAGGATAACCGATAGCTAAGCCAAGAATATACTTCAGGCCCTCTGATTCTGACTTCCTGGCTACTTTAATTATAAGCTGCTTCCTTCCAGAAGGAGTTTACCCACAAGTGGGATTTTATGAAAAATTTGGCCTTTAGCTTCTGTAGTTCTTTTCACAGCAAAGTCAAATAGTTAGCACATAAGAAATGCATTGTGTTAGTCAAATCATCATTCTTTCTAAAAAGGGAGTAATTACAAAAATGAACTCGACTCCTCTATAATCAGGAAGATTATTTTTTAATCTAATTCATGTTTCAGGATAATTACTCAAAATCAATCACTGTCGGTTTATAACAATAATCAGAGAGGAGTTAGAAAATATTGGTGATACTGCGGGGTTCCATTTCGTCCCAAGATAAGACTATCAAATCAATCCAGCAACTGGGAATTGCATTACAACTGTTTCTAAATCAAGTTCAGCTGCATCATTTTACATTCCAAGCCCTTTGATCTCCAATATTCATTTTTTTGTGTGTGTATGAAAAGTAAAAGATGGTATTTTAGAACTAATTAGTCCCTTTCAGCTTCCTAAAGGGGGCTTTCTTAGCATGAGCAAATGTCTCCCTTCATCTCTTTCTTTGCTATTTGTCTAGTCAAAAAGGAATGAGGAGGAACTGAATCTTGAATGATTCCCTTTTGATTTGTGGAAGGGGCAAATAGAAAGAAATGTGCCAGTAAAGCAATAATACAGGTAATTTACATATTAATGATAATCCACTCGTACAGGGTTTGTTTCTCAAATAACTTAAGCTGTTGTGCCTCTCTACCCTACCATGTGTGAAATCGTTCAGCGCCGTGCCTAACACAGGGGTTCTCCATAAATATTATTGTCTTTATAAACCCTAAACCATAATATAAACATTTCTCCCAAGTATTAAAGTTGAATTTTTAAGGTCCAGTTAATTCCTTCAGGAGAGAAAGCATTACATAACTCAGAATAGAACTGTTTTTACTTAGAAATTGTGGAATAATGTCAGAGAGGGCACAGACAATTTTAACACAGGAACCTAATAAGTGGATTCAGATTGTGTAGTGGGAGAAAAAAAAACTGTGCTGACTCATGGTCCATCTGACAATGTTTTTCTGGCCAAATGTTTCATTATATAAGGATCTCTTCTTCGGTATGGCCACTTGCTGTTGAAACTGCTGCATCTCAGTGCTCACAGTGACCTCAAATGTCTTAAGAACAATGTGAGCACAGTGGGTTACTCTGTATTTACAAGAGACAGACAGATACTCAGCCTAAAATGGTTTTAGTGGGAAATATCTTGAGAGAGCATTAGATAGCCATTTGATAAATATTCTAGCCTCATCTTAGCCTCAGTTTCTTCTCTAAATTGGGGATAGAAATAACTGCTTTGGAAGGTCCCTGGAAGGGATTAATGTGATGCTTTCTGGCCCATGTTAGGCACTCGACATTACTGACTTTCTCGATCCTGTTCCCATGTGGTCAGGGAACGTCTTGTGTATGTTCCTAAAACAGTAAAAATGATAGAATCTGTCCAAGCCGTTCAGTCCAAGCCAACTTACATATCAAGAGTAGACCAACCCTACAATGGGCACAACTGCTACAAGAGTGGGGGCCATCAGGAGGACAGCACCTTCAGTTTACGTCTAGCTTTATGCATGTAAATATATTTGGAACTCAGTCTAAAGCATGCCACAAGAAATTTGAATGTAAGAGTCCTAACTGCAAAGAGTTCATGATTACCAGAGCTTATATCTTGACCAGTATTTGTTCATATGGAATCAATGGCCAATTGCTTTCTCAAGTACTTGTAATTTTCCAGGGGTCACCAGTTGTCTCAAATAAAACCCTGGTAAATGTAGATAAATAAAAGCAAACCCTCCAATACTTAATTCAGCCACCTTTCTGTTTCACATCCTTACATCTCACTTAACTGAGCAAGGAGAATGCAGTATTGAACTGATGTTTTTGGTCAATATAGGCTTCAGTTACAGGTTCACTCTGGGAAACTCTGGAGCCTACTAAAACTGAGATACATTGCTGAAATATTTGAGAGTACGTTCTCTGGCTGTGTAAACACCATGAATTTAATTCAGTAAAACATTTTTCTTCTGCTGGATTTCTTCTTCTCTGCTGAGAGAGTTTCAACAGGATGCACTTGAATTTTTAGCATACTACAAAAATCAAAGCATATGCTACAGAATTAAGGACTGGGATCTTAAAGAAGACAGCAATAGTTGAGCCACTGCGTGAATTCCAGATGCACGATGCCTGTGTTACGTCAGGCACTTAGACGTTTGAAAACAGCTACACCCTAAAAAGTGTTTTGATTGTACTGTGGTTTGTTCCACATGAAGAGAAAATGATCTAATTCACACTAAAAGGGTAAAAATAAACACTATCATGAAAAGAAAACTTTGGGAAGATGGAAATTACGTTAGTTTGCCAGGGCTGCCATGATAAAATGCCACACACTGGGTAGCATATATGTTAGCTGCTCCTTCCACCAATCACTTTATACTCATCAGGTTGTTATTTTTACTTAGGTGAGAATTTGATAAATTGTAATTAGCAAATACTAATGTTATGTATTTTCTTCTGGAAAATGAAAATAACAATAACTATGTACTAAAGTATTATTATGAGGGCTTAAAGAAATCATTATTTAAATGCAGATGCTAGATAGTTGTCTAGGCTAATTCTCTAATTGATTCACTCTTTCATGCCACCACATTGTATTCATTTTTAATTAAATATCTGTTATGGTAAAAGTATTGTGCTAGACACAATGGTGAACAAGATAGAGTCAAGGTTTTTCATGAATAGTTAAATTTTTGAATGGTAAATATTATAACTTAAAATTTTTAATGTCATGATTAATATATTTAAGAGATTTCAATATTGATTGTAAAAGAGTTTAAATGCTTAAACTACAGTTTTGTTTGCATCCTTGCATATATTAATTCTGACATAATCTTCAGTCATAAATTATTGAAAGCTTCAATAAATTTTTAACATTTCATACTGATTCAAATGGGGTTTTGACCTAAACTCTCCCATGTTCCATATATTTTCTTTCAGAAAATTGTGAGGCATTCCAAAGAAAATGTAGTCGAAAGGCCAAGAGATCCTCATTGCCCAACAACCAATGACTTCCCAACAGAGACTATTGTGTGTTCTTATTACAACTTAATTACTTTTAGACAAATCTCTTAGCGTTTCTTACATTAATAACTTATCTTAATTAAGGCAATACATTTCTTTAGTAAAAGCACATTATAACAAACTGGATCTAAAAATAATAAATTATCAAATTTATATTGTCAACACACACAAAAATCTAATAATAAACACATTCCCTAGAAATTATCTCTGTTTAGGAATGAGTATAAATCATTATCTAATATAGGCTTTTAAGGGCTAAATTTTAAATTGTCATAAAAAATAGTTAATTCTTTAGTAAAAAGTTGACTACTTAAGCTAAATATTTGTAGCTCTCATACATATAGTAAAAAAATATGTTTTCAATGTTTAAGTATTAAATATTTAATAATAATAATTTGCCAGCTTTACATTATACATGATTCATATAAATGCTTTACTACATTACTAGCAATTTGGGGAAATGATGCTACTTTTTATAATTATAATTCCCTACAGTATCCTTTGTTGTTGAGTATTAGTGAATATGCTTGTAAACATAAAATTCATAGACTAATTCTGCTAAGTGTTATCCCAATGAAATAAGTTCATTCTTGAGAGGAATCTTATCAGAATGATAAAGCTTGTTTTAGTCAAAATGTTACTCTAAGTTATTAAGGGAAAAGGGTATTCCCCTTAGCTAAGAAATTTTAGAACTGGATCAACCAATAAAAACTACAATGCTGTTAGATGAACAGAGAATCAGGAACACATAAAGCCAACAGTGGAATGTCTTGTCACACCAGGTGAGCATTGTAAGGACTAGACACACAGTAAGATTGCTGAAGGGGAGTCTTCATCAAACTGTGCCTGCTGAAATACAAGTGCGGCTCCTAGAAAGGAAAGCAGGCACAGTACAAATCGCCTCTGATGCAACCTGACTGCCTCCAGAAGGAAAGCTTTTCACTGCTGTGGCATTTTCACCAAAAGCATAAGTAGACTCGTAGACGCTCAGCACTCTCACATGCCCCTGGTGGGAACACAGATAGGTAAAGGCCTTCTGAACAGCAAATTCACAGCACATAACAAAACCTTCAAATAAACATGCAGATATGTTATGATTACCACACATGTAATCTTTACAGAAAACATAAATATGCAAAAAAGGAATGTTCTTTGGGAGTCTTGATCAGATATTATTCTGAATAGAAAACCTAAAAAGTCTACAAAAGGCAATTAGCTAAATTAATTGTGGTAGGGCCATGGAATCACAACTTTCAAAAACCCCAATGAATTGATACATATGGGGCAAAGATGGCTGTTGTATATGGTGAAAAGAGCAAGTGGCACAACTCTACTGTATAACGTGATTACACACTCATATCCATATGCTGTACACACAAACTTCCATGCATGTATATGCATATATTTATGTGTATAGAATGTATATGGATCTTGAGTATAGATATGAAAGTGTATGTTTAAAATAGGATAAATAGGTGGGTGTTCTCCATATGAGGGGCTATCTTTTGCATACTGCTTCTGTCTCAGTCAAGGGTGAGGCAGAATACAAAACTTTTAACTTTCTCCCCAAATTAAATCCATTCCATAAAGCTTTACTAACTTATTACTCAAAATGTTGTAGGGAAATAGAATAAGCGAAAACGTTACATAGAGCATAGAAAAATAATTTAATTTAATGTTTCTGTTCTCTTGACAAATTCTCTTATTAGTCACTTGTTTATGTCTTCCCTCCTACTCTTCAGTTTCTCTCTCTCCTTGCCCTCACCCCATTTTCCTTTCAAGGCCCCTTATTCCTTTCCTCATATTAGTCTTTAAGTCATAATTTTAAAACTTTTTTGCTTTCTTTTAGATTCTCTCATTTTTTAGGATCGATGGATATGAAGAATTGATATTTCATAACTGGTTATCACCCTGGGAAAAATAATATCACACTATACTGTTTTGTGTATAAATACACATATGTTTAAAACATTGGGTAGTGTTCACGAAACTGTTGACAGTAGTTACATAATTAACTCTGGGGAGTAAGGCTGAGAGCAGGAAGAGTCATAATCTGCATACTCATACACGCCTGGCTTGTTCCAATATTTTGCAATGAAACCATTTATATATTTTTTATATAAAATAAATATTTCAATCCACTGAATTTGCTCATCCATGTTACTCTTATAAATTCCTACCTGGTATTTTACCTTTTCTGATATACTATTAATAATGCAACCTGTGTGATTATTTTAAAACACAAAAGTTATACTATTGCTCATAGTTACATTCCTAAATTGGTTTAATCTTAGGATAAAATTCAACATTCTTAACAGAACTTAAGCTTCTTATGAACTGTTGTTTCCTATTTTCCAGATTAATCTCATTTACTGTGACCAAAGGCCCCCAGGAATTCTTTAGTTCTTTCAAAGGCAAGTTCTTTCCTCTATGACATTTAATGAACTTTTTTATTGCTAAAATTTCTCTTTCTCTTTTCTTCCAAATTCCCCTACCTGACTAACTTCTATTCAATCCCTGGGATTATATTTACATGTCCTTTCTTCTATGAATTATTTCCTGAATTCACAAATCCCAGTTAAGGGCTCCTCATATGTATTCTTACAGCACTATGAATCCTTACTCTTATCACCCTTATAACACAGTGCTCTTATGTTTAACTTTTCTATATTCTCCATTAGATACTAAGATCCCTGAGTAAATCCATTATATACACTTTATTCAATGTTATATCCCAGATTCTTGGCACATAGTAGATGTTAAAATATATATTTAAATAATAATCATTGAGCCATTTGGTAAGTGAAGTGAATGTCTACTCACTAATAAATATTATATCAGACTTGCTCTATTAGCCACAAAAGGGATAGCTGATATCAGAATACCCTTCCTGCCAATGGCAAATATAAACATTGAAAAATACAAAAACTTTCCCTTAGAAACATAAAAGAGCAACTAAACCATCCAAGATTTGAAGACAAAGATTCTAGAGAAAAATATAGAATGTATTGAAGAGAGCCCATGTTCACCACTGCTTTTTTTCCTCAGGGCATTTTTCCCCCCAGATTTGCTTTGCAGGGCATAGAGTTCAAACAGAAAGTTGTGGCTTGAAGGACATGAAAATCTTACTGAATTAGAGAGTTAAAAATTGGAGTTTGAGGCTCCAGTGAAGCAAGAAGGAAGGCAGCCACCAGGATCGTGCTAGAGGTAAGGAGATAGACAGTAAAGGTAAGAGTCCAATATTTTATACAGTTTCCCCTGAAGGCATTTGGGGAGTCCTAAAGCAGCACAAGCAATGAACAAGCATCTTAAAGGCAGCTCCTAACAGGCTAAAATGAGATTTTGGAAATATTATGGTGTTAGCAAGACAAAAACTGGAGTTTAAAGTCCACCAAAGAAGAAGAGTATTTCTAAATACTTTTAACCAAGATCCTAGAATCTTCTCATGGAACAAACTGCTGGAACAAAGATAATGTTCCTGAGTGGGGAGAATTTAATTCTCTCTTGGACAGCTACAGTCAATCCTCATTATTCAAGTATTCTATATTTGCAGTTTTGCTTACTCACTAAAATTTACTCACAGTCCTTAAAATCAATACTTTGAGTGTTTTCACAGTCATTTTGAACAAGTGCAGAGAGGTGAAAATTTTGAGTTGCCCAGCACTCACAAGTTCAGCTCAGGCCAAACAGGGTGGCCCCCTGCTTTCTTGTTTCAGTTCTCATACTGTGAGCAGGTATCCTTTCTCTGATCCATTTAGTGCCAAATGCTTTTTCCTTTTTTGTGTGATTTCATTGTTTAAAATGACAGCAAAGCACAGTGCTGAAGTGCTGTTTAGCGTTCTTAAGCGTAAGAAGGCTATGTTTGCCTTATGGAGAAAATACACGTTAGATAAGCTACCTTTAGGTGTGAATTATGATTCTTCTGGCAGTGTGTTCAATGTTGATGAATCAACAATGTATATTACATAATGTCTCTTAAAAGAGAAACCCACATAAATCAAGGTTACATATTAATTGACTGATGAGAATATCGTGACAAGAGGCCCCCAGGAACCTAAATTTATGTTTCCCCTAGGAGCGCTTGTTCAATATTCACTAATTCAATGACTTTATAATACATAATAACTACCAAAAATAGTGACAATTGATTATACTATGACCCAGAGGATCTAACATTATTTTATTAAAAAACATTAAGCATTTATTATAAGTTATAGCAGGAAAAAGACCAAGACACTGAAAGTCAAAATATTAAAATACAAACTCATGACAGAATGATACCATCAGCTGATACAGATAATGAGATTACCAGAGAAGATAGTTTAATGTGAATTTTGTTATAAATATTGACTTTATTATGGTAAAGATAATAAACCCTATAAAATCCATATAACACTTCCTCCTACCCCCTGAATATCTATAGCTCTCATTGTCTTAATGACTCTTTACTTGACAGTTTAGGTGAATAATTATTACAAATATGTCCCTATAAGTAAACAGATATAAATTATGACTGAAGGGTAGAATCCACAGACAGCAATTAAATAGAAATTTTAGAATTATAAAATAAATAAATAATAATCAATTAATATGTTTAAGAGCAGACTAGACACAGCAGAGGAGAGAATTAGAAAACTGAAAAAGTGGTGAGTAGAAAATATCTAGATTGAAGGAAATACATGGGTAAAAAATGGAAAACATAGTAAAGAGTGAAAGAGATACATGGGACATAATGAAAAGCTTAAATATAACTTTAAATGGAGTGTAAAAAAGTGACAAGAGAAAATATGGCAGAATCACTATTAAAGTAGGTATTTGTCAAAATTGTCGGTATTCATCAAATTGATAAATCATATCCTGTCACAAAAATTAGAAGCTCTTTGAACTCCCACTCAGGCACATCATGGTAAAACTGCTATAAACCAAAGACAAAGAGAAAAATAGTAAAAGCAACAAAAAATGAGGACAGAGAGGGATTATTTTCAAAGGGCTAAAAGTAAGACCGATACCTGGCTTTTAAACAAATATATTGAATGCCAAAGACAATGGAATGACAGCCTTAAATAGCAGAAAGTAACTGTCAACCTAAAATTTATATTCAGTAAAAATATTCTTTTATAATAAGTACAAGCAAATACTTTTTTCATTTAAAAAATTGAGAAAATGTGTTGGCAGGAGACCTGTGGTATCTTCAAAAGATTTCTTTGGGTAGAAGAAATACAATTCCAAATTATGCTATTATAATACAGAAATAAGCAAAGATGACCAAAAAGTATAAATCTAAATAAATATTGACTGTTTTAAACAATAATAATGATGTCTCATGATTTAAACTATGTGGAGAATGAGATGCCTCCAAAAAACAAAAACAAAGCAGAAAGGGGTGAATGAAGAGATATTGGTACAGATGTTTACACTATTGGAGCAGTGGTAAAAGTATTTCAAATAAATTCTTATAATGATGGATATTGTAATATCTACATTTAGTAATCTATTTATAACAAATAATATGCAATGAAATTGACACTGTTGGAGAGCTGAGCCTAGGTCATAATAGTTGATACAGGTTTTCATTGGTTTCTCCATCTTTCTCTCCCTCTCTCTCTCTCTCGTCTCTGTCTGTACTTGCCCTAGAAATCCAGGCATCATGTTATGGGGAAATCACAGAGCCACATACACATCCCTATATTTATGTGTTTCTGCCATATTCCCAGTTGGGATCACAACCAATGGATCCCAGCATCCACCATCAATCATATAAAATTAATGAAACTTCAAATGATTCCAATCATCAGCCTTCAAGTTGGCCCAGATAATGCTAAGTAGAGGAAAGGCCATTTGTCTCACCTTGTCTTCTCTAAATTACTGATTTCTAAAAAAAATTGATGCTTTTTTTTAAAGGCACTAAATGTAGGTAGAACAAATACTAAGTGTTGGAAAGAATATAAAAGAACTGGAACTCTCATAGACTTCTGGTCAAATATAAATTGGTATATCTAATATGAAAACTGGTGGTCATACATGCTAAAAGGTAATATGCAAATTCAAGTACAAATACCCACAGACCAATATTTCAATTCTAGTTGTATATTCAAATGACATGCATATATTTTATATACATTATATATATTATGCATATATGTGTGTTTATATAAATATACTGAAAGACATATACAAGAATATTTATAGCAACATTTTATATCTAAGTAGTAGAAATAATCTAGAAGCTAGAATGGATAAATAAATTATGATTTGTTCATATAACATAATACAATGTAATTTGTGTATTACAATGTAATGTTACTATACAGTAATATAAAGATTATTTTCATCAACATTCATCAATGTGATTAATTTTATAATCATAAAAATGGAAGCCAGACAGAAAGAAGTATATATAGTAAAATTTTAATTTGTGGAAGTGTCCCATTAGTGCCCAGTTGGAAAAAAAATTAAAAAACCATCCTAGATTTTTCATACAAAGTGTATTTAATACAGAGAATTAGATACAAAAGTTTATGAAAAAGAAGGCGAACTAGGATACTCAAAGAATAGTAAATGCAGAAAGGTGACACAGTTCCTTAGACTGGAAAAGTAAAAGGAACAATACTGTAACTGAGAGTCTAGGACCGCCCTGCTGATGAATTTGCTATAGGAACCACCGCCATGGATGCTCTGCAAGAAGCCAAAATGCCAACCAACCACAGGCCGTGCAAAAGCCTGCAGAAGCCCAGCAGCGTTGCTGTTGCTCCCAGCACCGGAGCCTCGAATCCTCTGCCGCAGAGCCTGAGGGAGCACTCACTGCGGCTGTGCTCAGTGATGAGTGGTGAGCTGCTGAGGCTGCCGACTGACTGAGACCACCGCTCTCACGCTGCTGGAAACACGCTTCCCAGCCGACAGCCAGATGCCTGCGCCTGCCCTGTCTCAGGACTGTTCCCTGAGACTTCACCAGGAGCAGATAAAAAGTACTCCTCCCTTTCTCCAGTTTCAATATCATGGCCCATCTTCCCCTTTGAATAAATTAACCAGGAAGCTGTCAGGGAAGCCTGCTTAATCTTAGTTCTAGCTCCCTGCAATAGAACAGGATATTGTACCTATAGATAGAGAAAAACCTGCATAGCCCATTCCTTCCACACCCATTCACCCAGGGGAGTTAACGTAGCATTCAAGTACTGGCAAGGCTGGAAAAGTAAAAAATTACGAAAGAATGATGCACATGAGGTCATTCATTAATTATTCTAATAACTCAAGAGACAACTTACTACCTCTAGACCAGAAGTAAAAGGGAAAAGTCAGGTTACCCAGTACCCACATCACTGTGCTCTTGGGGATGATTCTGGAGCCCTCAACCAAGAGAGTGGAGTTGCCATTCACAGAATGTGCAATGCTGAAGAAACAAAATCAACCCTACCTTGCAGGAAAGTAAAAATCTATACTCCCACTAATGCTGTAGTGGACCAGGAACCCACAATCATAATAAAGGGTGGTGGGGATAGACTGGTGGAAAAGGTAACGACAGCCAACTAACAAATAACCTGAACAAAGAAAATAAATTTTTCTGCTCTAAAAATTATATAAAATACTAAGTAGTTAAAATACATTCGATTACTAGCAAATCAATCAATATTTTTAATTGTGTTCATTTGAAACCTATATCTATTAAAGTTCCCAGAAGTAGAAATATTAACAAGCATTTAAAATTATTCCAATGACAATGTACATTTATGTACACAATAATACCAAATTCCATGCAGGTTGATGAGACTGATGTTTGCCCTAGAGATTATAAACAGAACTAACGTGGAAATTTAAATATAAACACTGTAGGTCAAGAGGAAATGTGAGATACTAAGAGGTCCCACTAGTTTAAATCCATGAAAGGGTAAATATCTTCAGAAAATTATTTTAATCATGCTTCTGAATGGGCAGCTCTAGGATTTAAATATCGAAAATCAGCAATTTTCCTGTTCATTTGTATTACCCCAAAAGATTTCATCCTGCTCACAAAAGGCACTTTGAAAGTAAGTATTCCTGACCTTGAAATGCCTTCTAAACCACCATTCTATGATACTGAACACTATCACCATCGTGAGAGGGAACACACCATGTCAAATGTATTTTCTCCAGAAGCATTTATTAAAAACTGATTACCTTCCTATGCCCCATGTGTTGAGGGAGGCAAAAAGGAAATAATAGATAAAATTATAGCTCTTCTTGCCCAGTAGATATTTCAGTCCAGTAGGCAATGGATACTAACATATCCGAAGAGCTTACAGGACGTCAATATAACTGGATTGTAATGTTTGGAGACAAATGATGCTCAGTGAGGCTGGGAAGATGTATCACACCCAAATCATCCAGAGGTAAGGGAGCCATATTGAAGAGTTTGGTCTGTAATTTAAGAGTAATGGCATTATACTGAACAATATTCAACTGCATAGTGCCAAGATCAAATATGTGTATTTTGAAGGATCACTTTAATTGCTGTATGGAGAATGGACTGAATGATCTTGTTGCAGCGGTTAAGTAGAGAGACTGGTGAACCTGATTGGATTAAAAAATGTGAGAATGGACAAAAACAGGGTGAATAGATCTGACAGACTCTAAGTGAGTGAAATCAATAGAAAATATTTATAAACTGCATGGGGAAAGGGGCACTGAGAGTAATGACAAGGATTAAGGCTAGCAAGAAAGCATGGACATTGATGCCAGACACTAGAACAAAACACCTCATGTCCCCTCATACGTGGCTTCCATTCTCCTTGCAACACCCAAAGGAGTTTCTGAAAGGCCCTGAATAACAGCCTATCTCCAAAACCAAATTATTTCTTGCTGTTCCTTCTTGGTGTTCTCCGTAGCTATGAGTAGGTCCCCTTGGCTTCTCATATGTCCCTGATCGCTAATTGTTCCAAAGTTGAGTTTTCTTGGAGGGCTGATTCCTAGCCAAAATTTGGCCCTGTTTTCACCCACCAGATACTACAGTCAAAACCTCTGATTCATTTTATCTCCTTTCTCTCACGCCTTCTTCTGTCCAATTAGTTGACAGATCTCATTGATTTTTACATCTCAACAGCTCACTCATCTCACACTCTTCATTTCTACACCTTCATCCTATGCCATATACTCCATTTCTATCTCTCTTAGAGGTCCCGCCGATTTCAAATCTATCCTTCTTTCAGTTTATTCATTGCTGACTTATTAACTGTAGATAATTTCTTAATTTCTTTTCCAAAAATCTTTCATTTCTCTGAGAACAAATTTCCCACACCATCACCCAGTATATAACATTCTCCATTTTCTGAAGTAATTTACACCCCAATCTTGATGGAATCTGCCCCCTTTACTGGCCATTCTAAGACTTACCAGTCCACATGTCTACGCCCTAGGCCACAATGTCATTTATGTTTTAAATATATATATGCAGCCCGGCCAGGAGTGGCTCAGCAGTTGAGCATCGACCTAGGATCCAGGCGATCGGGGTTTGATTCCCAATCAGGGCACAGGCCTGGGCTGTGGGCTCGATCCCCAGTCTGGGGTATGCAGAAGGCAGCCAATCAATGACTCTCTCATCATTGATGTTTCCATCTCTCTCTCTCTCCCTCTCCCTTCCTCTCTCTGAAATCAATAAAGATGTACTAATATATATATAAATATATATATGTGCATATATATCTATGGAAAACATATGAAAAAGTTGTCATACTAGCTTGCATCTATGAATGAGAAATGTGGCTTAGGAACAGAAGTGGAAAGGAGAAATATTTTGCTATTGAATCTTTCATATTTTGGAGCATGCATATAATAGCTCTTCAAACAATATTCAAATCATCTTTTCAGAACTTAGAACTTTAAGATGTAATGATGATGTCACTTTTGTTTCAAGAAGCACAATACTTTAAGGCCACCATTTAACATTTAGCAACATTCAGGTAGTGAAATTACACCTGGCTTGCCAATAAAAGCAGAGTACCTTAAACCCAAAGAATTCTTTGCCAAGCCGCCTTGGGAACCACCTTAAAAACATGTGATTTTGTCATTTCATAGAAATATTCACCTTAGGAAAGCTCAGGGAGATGTTACCCATTTAGTTTACTCCTAAACTTTAAACTGGATCTAAGATTTGCGTTTATATGTAATTAGTGTCTATTTATATACAAAGTGAGCAGCGGAGTGAAAGATATCCACCTGCTGTGCAGACCTATTTCTTTTTTGCTGTCTCAGTATTTCTTTTGGTGTTTTGTTTGCTTGTATTTTAGATAACATTTCAGTTTTCCTTTATAAAATCAACTATTTTCTTCTTTTAGTCCATGGTGTCTGAGTTCAGTTCATTGGTGCTACCCCAGGAATATGAGTTTACCTAACAGGGAAACCAAGAATCAGCCAATAAACTTGACTGGAATCAATTCACAGATGGACAAAATGTGCCAACGAAAGTCATCTCCTAGGCGTTTGCTGCATTGTTTAGGTAAGCAGCACTGTCTGTTTGTGTTATTAAACAAGGAGAATATAAGCCTAGAACTGCTGGTGGTGAACTTAGCCACTCCATTCTGCCTGAAATTAAAGACAAACTGTAGAAAGCAAAGTCAAATCATGGAGAGAAACTGATTTCCAGTAACCCTGATTGACACCTAAATCCAGCTATGCCTGAAGTTGGAATAGTCCTGGAATCTTCAGGTAGATATGCCTGTAGATTTCCATTATTAAAAATAATTTGAGCTGGGTTTCTATGGCTTGCAACCAAGAATCTGACTAATATAGAACACTATTTTTCATTACATTTCTTACAATTGTAACTAAATAATTATTTCATTATATATTATTCATCTAATAAAATTATTATTTATAGTTATTTGATTGATGATTGTCACTCTTGCTAGGTTATAAATTCCATGCAGGAAGGAATCATATATGCCTTGTTACCGCTCTCCCCCAGTCCCAGCAGAGGGTCAAAATGAGTCAAAGATTGAATCAATTTCCAATAAACATTAAAATACTTGGAAAATTCTACTTCAAATAAATTCTTGTCGTACTGAGCACTTTAAATAATGGTGATGGCAAATTGCCTCTCAGGTTTTTTGGTTATAAATGATCTCAATCCCCAATATAGAGACTAGAACCTAAAACAGGATGTCAAAGCTTGATTAGATTTTATGACCAAGCCAACTGATTTGAGTCTCATTTTAAGTAAGGAAGAACAAGCTCAAGATTAATAGTCAAAAATAAGCTTTTAAAATTACTCCAGGAGCTCATTATTCAGAAAGAAGCTCCATTTTCCAAAGAAATATATGTTTTCACAACGTGTTTTGAAATGTCAGTTAAAAAAATGTGCAATCTCTGATATTGTTTTCCATTAATGTTTAGATATTTTGCTCCTTCAAAATAGATCCATTGATTACATTTATTCCTTAATGCTTGCCCAGATTCCATTGACATAAAACTTTCTTTTTTATTTTTATTTTTATTTTTTAAAAATATATCTTTATTGATTTCAGAGAGAGGAAAAGAGAGGGAGAGAGAGAGATAGAAACATCAATGATGAGAGAGTCATTGATCGGCTGCCTCCTGCACGCCCCCGACTGGGGATGGAGCCTGCAACCCGGGCATGTGCCCTGACCGGGAATCGAACCCCGATTTCCTGGATCCTAGGTCAATGCTCAACCGCTGAGCCACACCCAGCGGGCTTTATTTTTTTTTAAATATGTTTTTATTGATTTCAGAGAAAGGAAGGGAGAGGGAGAGAGAGAGAGAAATATCAATGTTGAGAAAGTTATTGACCGGCTGCCTCCTGCACGCCATTTCCCAGGACAGAGCCCGCAACCCGGGCATGTGCCCTGACCGGGAATCAAACCCTGATCTCCTGGATCCTAGTTGATGTTCAACTGCTGAGCCACACCGGCTGGGCATAAATAACTATTTCTTGTTTTCAAATATTTATGCAAGTGTTTTTTAATTATGTACATATTGGGTTTGATGTTTTTAATTCTGAATTCTAACAACGGAGATAAGAGCCATGCTTGCATGAAATAGCCTTTTCAGAGTTTAATTCAAGTAAACTGGGCTTGAACGTATTATACTGATTGTGGGGTAGAAACAAGAATAGATGATTATTAAATGTGTTCAACATTGATACTTCAGAAAGATTGCTGTGCAATTTGTTTGCTTACTTTTTTTTTTTGTTTTCAATATATAATCACAAATTCTCCATGGTTGACCTTTTTTTATTCAAATGAATTTTAATAATAGAACATTTTAATCAAATTATTCTTTATACTATCCACCACCTGCTAGGACAAAGCTGTAGAACAAAAAAGCTTGTTATCATCAAAATATAATGCTGTCATTAGTACCACTAGAATTTTACCAATTTTATAACACATAGAGGCTGATTTAAAGTTGCGAGCAAATTTTCTCTCCTTATCAATAGATACAAATATACCACAATGAATCATCAGTCAAAAGAATTCTGCAAAATTAAAAAAAAAAAGTTGCACACTATCTGTATTAGTCACCTTAGGCTGCTATAACAAGTCACCACAATCTCAAAAGACTTAAGAGAAATTTATTTTCTCACCTTTCAGGAGGCTAAAAGTCAGTAAAGCCATGCTCCCTCTAAGGATCCTAAGGGAGGGCCCTTCCTTGCCTCTTCCTAGTGTTGTCTGCAATTCTTGACACACCTTAGCTTGCAGCTGCACCATTCCAATCCCTGCCTTGGCTGCCACATGGCCTTCTCTCCCATGTCTGTGTCCGAACTTCCCTTCCTTAGACACAAGTCATAATGAATTGAAGGCCTGACCTAATTTAATAAGACCTCAAGGTAACTTGATTACATTTGTAAAACCCTTTTTGCAAATACTGTCACATTCCGTTTTGAAGGGACATGAATTTGGGGGTTACACAATTTAACCCACACACTACCTAACAATAATTGACTTAGGATGTATGCTTCTATGTAAAATATCTGAAATATTACACCAAATGTATTCTGAAAAGCAATGACTAGAGAATATGGTGACAGAATGAACACAGGCAGCATAGTGTGATGGGCAAATGTGGCTTCTGGAAAAAAACAACCTGGGTTTAGATCTTGAATGTGCCACTGGTAGCTGTGTGATCTTGGGAAAATCACTCAACACCTTTCAGTCTGACTTTCCTCCTCTGCAAAGTGGGTATAGCAAGAGTACTTTCCTCATAAGTTTACTGAAAGTGTGCAATGCATTAGCTGCTTTAAGTGTTCCAAACTGAAACTGGAACATCTATAGCTCTAGATAAAGGTTAGCTATTGCTGGATCTAACCATAGGTTGTCTTCTGAATATCCATAAGAAATTTTTACAAAATACTTTTTATTGTGGTAAAATATCTATAACATAAAATTTGCCATTTTAACCACATTTAAGTGTACAGTTCAGGGTCTTACTTACATTCACAATGTTTTACAACTATCACTACTATTTCCTACCTTAATAGTCCTAAATAAATCATCAGAAATCCATACATTTAGTGAAAAAGATGGTTGCTTCAGAATTTTTTATAATAGTAAACACTACGTACATTTCCAGTATTAGGGAATAAATAATACTAACTATGGTACCTCCTTGCAATGAAATATTATACAAATAACAAAAATATAATATTATATTTCATATGTACTGAAATAGAAATCCTACAACTATAAAAATTTTTTATTAAAATATTAAATTTAAAAGAATATATGAAAGGACATGTTTAAAGTATAAAGACATCCCTAAGTATTGAAAGATACCACAGGACATAAGTTTTCTTTCTAATTTTTCTTACTGTCCGAGAAAGTTCTGAATATAAATGAACTAAAGATATGACTTTAAATTCTTTATCTTAGGAGAAAAAATTGAGTCAAATGAAAAATACTGAATTTTCATAGGCCTGGTTGTGAGTCATGCTACTACGAATTGGCTGACACATACTAACTTGCGCTTGCCTAATTTGTAGATCAAACTATCAGGAGCACAGTACTTTCTTGTGTTTTCAAAATTATGTTTTTCTGTAAACTTGACTAACCTCACTCACTCCTTAGAAAATACTCTAAATTGAAATTGTTTATAGTACATACATTAGTAGAAAGCATGTGAATTTGATTTTTGCTGATTTTTAAGTGATTTAAAATACTTAATTGTTGGCATTTTCAGATTTAGTTATGCTCTGAGGCCTAATGGGATAAAGCACAGTTATAAAAACAGAAGCAAAATTATCTAATTACGTTACATGTTTAGAAAAATGCAAAAATGTTCTGCTGTCTGGATTGCATCAATGCCAATGAAGCTTGCAATGATCAATCAGGGCCACTCCTGCCTCAGGCAACAAGGCTCAGGGGTTATATCCTGCATCTTGAAGACAGAAAGCAAGAATCATCTAAGCTCTTCTGCTCCGCCAAAGCAGCTCCACCCCCTCTTCCCAAGTATACTCCCTACATGAGCAGAAGTAAACCTATATAAGTGATGCTATTCACACATTCATATAACTCAGAAAATTTGTTTGCAGGATAATTTAAACTTATTCTGATAAAAAATTTGTTCTAAATCTTTTTTTAATATATAAGCTTAAGAAAATGCTATTGAAAATATTACTACTACGGTTACTACTGTGGCTGCTACTGCTATTTAGATAATTTAAAAAAAGCAAAGTTCTGATATTTTGTCTTTTGTTTATCAGATACTGGCCACCCAATAAGCAACCATCTGGTCTGCAGTTTTCAATTTTGGACCAACAAGAGAAGGAGCCTCAAACAGCTCCTTCCTTGAGCATACGTCAGCACTTTATCACTTCTACAAAACCCTGCACTCCTGTGGAATCTTTAAACTGATGGAAGCCCTGCCTTCCAGTTGAAGACACCCTGCCTTAACACAAGGTCATGCCTTCTTAATATACTCGAGTCAAGGGCCAAGGAGGAATAGTTTTAACTTTATTAACTTTTCCAGGAAAATGCAGGTCCAGAATTTTATGGCCTGCAGATGAGTCCAGGCATGGGGAAGGATTCCTGGAGGGAGATCACAGAGATGGTAGCAAACACTGAAGCTGTTAGCTTTGGAAGTTCTAAATTTTTCTCTTTTCCCTTGATGAAACTACATTTAATAGTCAAAGAATTAGCTCTTGAAGCCAAAGCTATAGAAGTTCAAGTATATGTTAAGGTACTGGCATAAGTAAGGCTATTTACTTCAGTATTTTTCCTCATTTTGTTTGCTCTACTCACCCCATAGAATTTTTACCTGTGAAACCTCGTCATTAAATATCAGTTGTACAGAAACTGAAACACTATCATATGGTGTTTCTGGTTGGTCAGGTCACCACATGGGTGACTGGCTGGCGACTGTAGCCTTCCTAATTGATATGCAATAGCTGAGCAGTAGTGCAACCGCTGCTTAATAAATGGTTTCAAGTCGCCCTGACTAAATAGTATCACTAGTAAATACACATCAATGTGGACAGAGAATCAAACCCAAGTGATTGACCTAAATGAGCCCATATAATTTAAAGGAACATGAAGCACTAATTTTTGAGACTTACTATATGTTGTCATTTGCTGAACAATTTATTTTATAATTTATTTATCATTCAAACCCTGAAAGGTAATTATTTTTATCCCTATTTTACTCTTGAGGAATTCACACTGAAAAAGTTAAGAAACATATCAAGATTACATGGTTTATATGTGGTAGAACCCAAATTCAAACTGACCCGCTATCTCCAAGTGCCCTGAATCTCACATTCTGCCATCCTGTTTCTCACTAGCACGAATGTTCACTGTCAACTCAAAATGACTCATGGTAATGAAGCTGATGGAACTAAAGCCTAGTTTTGGGAATCATCTCACTATGATTTTGTTCATGATGATTCCCATCATGAACAAAAATAGCAAAAGAGCTGACTTTTAAAGACACTATGACTTTGACTTTGGGTGGTGGGCACACAATGCAATATACAGAACATGTATCCCAGAAATGTATACTTGAAACCTACATAGGATCTTATTAACCAATACATTTAAATTTAAAACATAAAAAAAATAAAGATACTATTTGCATGCTTTACCTCACTTCCTCCTAATAATTCTATCTGCAGGCCTTACTATTAAGTCCATTTTCAACAAGAAACTGATATCAAAAAAGATCAAGAGGCTCCCTAAAGGTCTTAGTCAGAGCACGACAACCCAAAGCCAGAGCTGCTACAGGGGTTTGCGTGTATTTGAGTCTTTTTACAATTCTTTCACCATAGTAAGTCTTTCATTAAATACTGTTTCTTTTCATTGCCTCTTGTCATACTGTGTTATTATAGTTTCTTGACAAATAAAGAGAGCAGGAGATGTCTCTTTAAAATATCTGACTGATCCCTCACAAACAAGAAATTGGATATTGACATTTATCTCCCTCAATAAAGACTATGCCAGCATGAGACATAGACAATAAACATTGTAAAACTGCTCATTGTTTCTATGTATTCTGCATCCATATCTATAAGCATTCTTCTTTATATAAGTGTATGGACAAGTAGAAATGTAGAAAAAAGCATTTTCATAAATATTACAAAGAAAACATTTTAAAGCATTTGTTGGCTCTGGTGTCTTTAGTCAAAGTATGATTTAAATGTTTGGTCTCAGGTTGAACCTATATATATTCAGTGAAGAGGATAATAATAGTCCTGTAATGAAAATTAAAAGATATGTTATTTTGTGCATGCTCTTTAAAGTCTATGTTTTATACTGACCACAATTTTTTACCATGGTGTTCTCAACTTATTTAAAGTTTCTCAGAATTAATGCATTTGGGGCTGTTTTATCACTAGAATTATGTAATAGAGAAGTAAAGTAATACAACCAGATTTAAAATAAGAAAGAGCCCAGCTGGGCGTGGCTCAGCGGTTGAGCGTTGACCTAGGATCCAGGCGATCGGGGTTCTATTCCAGGCAGGGCACATGCCCGGGTTTCGGGCTCGATCAATGACTCTCTCATCATTGATGTTTCCATCTCTCTCTCTCCCTCTCCCTTCCTCTCTCTGAAATCAATAAAGATATATATATATTTTTTAAAAATTGTTAAAATAAAAAAAACTTTCAGAAATCAGGCAATATTGATGTTAGCAGGATAATTCTGAGATTAAAAAGAGAAATACAAACTATAAAAAAAGCAAACACAAATTATAACATTAATACAACTCTGCTCTAATGTGATTTATCAAACCTCAGCAGCCTTTGTTTGAAACTATATATCAATTCTAAGTAAGTGTTTGATGTAATGTTTTCTTTTCTTGCAAACAGATTTGTGTATGTTCTTTGACAAATAAAAACTGCTTCCTTATTTAGAAACAAAACCTGTGTGACAATGGGACTTGCCTAAACCCACTGGAAAAAAAATAATTTTAGAGGTAGCATCTCACTTTAGATTGCAATTTAGAAATGGTAGAACTTTGTTTAGCATGGAGGTGTGGAAGACAGGCACTTCTGGGGAGATGTAAGGAGACACTTTTGTTTAACTTAAAAAGGATTTCTGGGCTAAACAGTCTTTCAAAGAAATCAGTTGAAAGCCCATTAAAAGTTTCAATAAGATTTATTTGATAAATATTTACAAACACAATGCGATACTTAATAATCAGAAAAAAGCAGGACATTATAGTCAAAGAAGACTATTTGCAAAGATAAGACCATCTGTGCTCTGGGAAGAGCAACTGCTGCAGATAGAGGGTGTCTGCTGAGCAAGGTTCAAACTAAGGTGCCGTAGCATATTCGACTACAGAAGTAGCTTCATTAACCTTTCTGACATCTCCATTACACTGTGCGAGATGGAGGGGAGACACTGTCTTAATCATAGCTGCAAACCTAGAGTACCCTGATACATCACAGGAGCCCCGTTAACATGTACAGAAGGGAAACAATTAAACAAGCTCCTAGCTCTTGCTAAACCGCCTAGACTTTATTCGGCAAACAATTTATAGCAAGTTTTTTGACTAGTTAATATATTGATCGAAGTCTGGAGAGGGACTTATAGACAGGGAAAAAGAGTTTGAAAACCGTTGAGATATATACATATGTATGTGTGTGTGTGTATACATATATACATACATATATACATACATATGTATATATGTATATATATATATACATATATATATAGTTAATCGTCCCCCAAGGATATTTTTTTCATTGCTTTTTTCAGAGAGAGTAGAAGGGAGGGAGGGGGGAGAAAGAGAGAGAGAAACATTATTGTGAGAGGCACATCGATTGGAAGACACATCAATTGGGTGCCCCGCACACGCCCAGACAGGAGTGGGGAGAACCTGCAACCCAGGTACCTGCCCTTCGGTCCACAGGTCAGCGGTCTAACCACTGAGCCAAACTGGCCAGGGCAGCAGTTGTGATATTTTTTAAACAAATTGTCACAAGGCACTGGGAGTGGGGTGTAGATTAAAAATAAATAAAAATGGGCAAACATTACAAAGGTAAATAGGTGGCCCCTTTTTTTTTTTAATCCTCACTTGAGGATATTTTTTCCATTGCTTTTCTGAGAGACTGGGAGGGGGGAGAGACAGAAACATTAATGTGGGAGAGACACATCGACTGGTTGCCTCCTACATTCGCCCTGATGGACCAGGGATTGAGCCTGCAACGGAGGTACATGGCCTTGGCCCGAATTGAACCTGGGACCCTTCAGTCCCCAGGTGGATGCTCTAACCACTGAGCCAAGCCGGCTGGGGCTCTATGTGGCTTTTAAGAAAATGAAGGAAGCCACAAAAATGAGAATGACTTCCCAGTACTGCCCAACAGAAAATCTTTTTCCTAACCTTTCATTTTTGTTTCCAACTGCCCACTCTCTGAAGGCACGCAAACGCTTCAGTCTCAGCATTACGAAACAAAATTATTTCCAGACTCTTTCCATGTTTCTGCCCAGGCCAGTAGTCAGCTTGTTTTGTTTCCTGTTCTTGCCTTGTGACCAAGACCACTGCCTCCACAGTCTTCCCAACTCGGCCTCTCATTTGATCTCATGTAAAAGAGTGCAGTAGACACAAAGGTCTTTTTTCATTAAGTAGGAAAAAATAACTTGTTAAAAGTTAAGTTTTTGAATGATAGTTGTAGTTTAAAAAATGTAAGAAGGTTTGTGAGTGCCTACTGTAGAGAAATAATATGAACAGAGCCACTGAAAGCAGGAGTTAGAGCTTCCATCCCGGAGGAACTGCCTGGCACTCTTCTGCCTCAAACCTTTGGAATGCTAAAACTGGGTAAAATAACCTTCAGACTGGGCCTAAAGCAGCACTGTATCCCAAACAACTGTTGCAAAGCCAGCAAGGAGTCAGGCATCCTAACTGCGGACTAAAAATTAAAGACTTTCTTTAAAATTAGCATCACCAGGTTAGCTTATCTGCACCTGTAGAAATTCCTTCTGTAGCTTATTAATAAACACAGACATTCCTTCTAGTCGTGTAACCATTTCCCTTCCCTTTCTCATCAATACACCTGCTTTCACTTCCTAATCCAGAACACTATTTGGGTGGCTTGCACAGCACAAAATTTCCCACTATTCTGGGGGCTAGAGGTGAGGTCAGGGCATAGACAGTGCTGGTTTCTTCTGAGGCCTCTTTCCTTGGCTCGTAGATGACTATGTTATTCCTGTGTCTTCCCTCTTTATGTGTCTGTGTCCTAATCTCCAGGTACTTTGGAGTAGGGCCCACCTACATGACCTCATTTTACCTTAATTATCTCTTTATAAAGGGCCTAGCTCCAAATGCAGTCACATTCTGACATACTGGGGGTTAGGATTTCAACATATAAATTTTGGTGGTGAGTGGGGACATAATTTAGTCTATAACACTTATAAAAATGCATTTAAAAATAATTAAGTTTTGTTTTTTTAAAAAAGAACTAAAACATGAGTTTTTTACCTCAATGCACTGGTTTCAGAGATTCTATGAGCTCCCTAAAGTGACAGGCAAATGTTTCTCTATAGGGGCATTTGTGCATATTTCTGAGAGAAAGCCTTTATCTTTCATAAGCTTTATGAAAGGGCCTGTAATTGAAATTATTTTAAAGTTTAGAACACTAGGTAGGGGAACATATAAGTGATATTTATATAATATCGAAGCAGGTAAAGACTCCCTAAGCTTAACAGCAGAAGGAAAGCACACGCCCTAAAGGAAATATGGAGATTTGACTACATAAATATTAAACAATTTTTTTTTTTTTTTGTGGAGAAACTGTTAACAAAGTTAAAAGTAAAGGCCTGGGGGAAATAATTATAGCATAGATAGGGAGGTAGCATAAAATGGAGTTACAGGCATGGGCTTGAAGTTTTATATACATGAAATCTTTAAGACTAGCCTATCTATGACTAGCCATGTAACTTTCTACAGAATGTGTAAATTTCTCTCATTCTTTCTTCAACTCTAAGATGGTAATTACACCAGCCCCAGTGGGGGGGTGTTGGGGAAGCAACCAATTGATGCGCCTCCCCTCCCGTCTGCTCCCCTCTCCCTTCCACTCTCTCTGAAAAGCAATGGAAAAAATATCCTCTCACGAGGATTAAAATGGGGATTACAATCCTATTTAATAGGGTTATCAAGAAACTTATATAGGATTATATATTTAAAATTACAATGAGCGGCACATAACACAAATCAATAAATATTGGTTTAGAAGGCAAATATTTAATATTTATATTAATATACATAATTTATAAGGTGTGGTTTTTTTTTATTTAATATGAAAAAACAAATACCTCAAGGAAAAACTGGCATCAGATATAAACAGAGAATCTAGCAAATTAGTGCAAATGGTAAATCCAACAGAAAAAAAAATTCAGCCTAACACAGATCAGTACAAGTGTCTTAGAGATGGTTTTAAATTGAACCTAGTTAATATATTATTAATAGTATAGTGTATACTAGGCATATACTATGCCTAGTATATGACAAGTATTGAATGAATAAATCGGAAATAAATTGTTCTTACTTTCATAATTATAGGTCATAAATTTAAGCCTTATTAATGTTTTAGAAGTTAAAAAAAATAGAATAAATCATAAGAATAAATAAGATTAAAAGAGAAATAATTTTTAAAGAAATAAATGCATGAAGCAAATGACAAGACAGGATTTAAATGGAACTCTAAAACACACACACACACACACAAATCAAGGCAGTAGGATGACATAATCCCCAGTTACCATAAACTAAATATTTATAATAGAAACTCAAAATGGTAATTTAGTAAAACAGATCACAGAAGGAGAAGGGGGGGGGGGGGGAGGAAGAATTAGTTGTCCTCAATCACTCATATAATCACAATGAGGCATGTCCATAGTTAAAGTTTTATGTTTTGCAATGCCTCCCTCTCAGGTGGAGAGCCTCCCCTTCCTCCCCTCCCTCGATCACCTTTTCCCATGACTCATTCTCTTTCCTGCTCTATAATTAAAATAAGGTCAACTGCGTCCCTTGCAGAAGGTACAGAGAGCCTCTCTCCAGGCTCGCCCTCCTCTATGACAACTTCCTCTTTCGTTTGTTCAAAAATTGTCCTGTCTTGGTTTATTGTGAGAAGGAAATTAGATGTCATTTGTGAATCCACTTTAAAAATACAAAGCAATTGGCTATTTTAACATTATAAAGATCTGTTTTGAAGGAGTGATTCTGAAAGCATATGACCACTGAGGTTTGAAAGGCTCCGTTTAATGACTCAAACTCTTATGACTGTTGCTAATGTTCAGCCTCATCATTTGTTCCCCAACAGTGATCATCACTCCCCTTGCCCATACCTGGAGAACATCAACGCCAGCCTTCCACAAAGAGAGCAGCAGTTCAAAGACCTGTGAGATCCCAGCTAACAAAAAAGGGTCATGAGACCACAAAACTGCCCATACTCCTATCCTGAAGATTGAGTATAAGCTAATCAAGCATCAATGTCTCCTATGCTTTTGTCCAATCGATTACAAGAAAAAACTAATTACCTTGGAATAGGAATAGGAAATGAAAGAAAAGGAAAGGGAAGCATATATAGACGCACTTCACAGCAGCAAGAAGGTCATGACCCAAGCCTCTCCTGCAGGAGGGCAGTCACTGAGCATTGTCAGGAACAGGCGATCAGACAGAGAAGGCACCTTCCTTACTTACACCTAAGCCAGCCTCCTCACTCCCAGACTAGCTTCCGCTCCCCTGTGTCATGCCACTTCCCATTAGTCTCTGTATTTGCCAGCCTGAGTGTTTTACCAAGTGGTTCATCTCATCCAGTATTTTATGAAACAGATTTTTTGTCATAAGGTCAGATCACAGTGAGCACCCAAGGTAATAGGAAGCTTCAAGTAACAGAGAGTGAATTCATTCTAAATTATTCATAGAAAATATGCCTCCAGACTGGAAAAATATCCCATGTGTGGTGAACCCACATCAGCACACACCTGCCCTATTTTTATTTCCCGCTTTGGCTTGACACTTTACATACACAAAGTCTCTCTGAGATGACTGTGGTTTGGTTGATTACCAGTTGCCGATATGACATCATTGCAATGAAAACTACATTAGCCACGTCTTTGACGTGCCCTGCACAGAGTGGAGATGGCAGGATACGTCCCTGAATATATGTAGCCTACATCTGGCTGAGACAAGGTACAAATTCCTTCTACATTCTGAGTTGCATTACTTGAAGTGTTAATTTTCATGAGCTGAGATTTTTTTTTTAAACCAACTAAATTAAATTTTCTCAAACACTGAAGTGCAGTTGATAATCTTAATATAAAACTCTCCTCATTATTTTTCCAAGTTTAATTTTGGCCTATTTACAGCCCATTTAGATAAAGCAAATTAAAGAGGCCATTCTTTTGTGTGTGTGTGTGTGTGTGTGTGTGTGTGTGTGTGCTAGACTGTACACTAGCATGTAAATGAGGAATATTTCAGAAAGGTAGGCAATTATGCATACTGAATATGTATTTGTGTCCATGCATACATAAATGCATATATATACCTTGTTGCCACTTTGCAAAAATATACCTGAATTTATTCTTAGGTGGGCCCAAGAAGACATTTTGTTTTTAATTTCTCTCTGAAGTAACAAATTGTCTAGCTCCAGAATGTTGCTTACCATTACTGGTTGTGGCCTTAGGGACAGTTACTTTATTACCTTTCTGAACCGTACTTCAAAGGAATTAATTAATTGATGCTCTTAGCAGCCTCATCCTGACAAAAACATATGATACTCAAATGTTAAACATGGAACCTCAGATGAAACTGTCAGGAAAAAGCTGAATGTGGTTATTAATATGGCTTTTGATAAATATCTGCTCAGCCTCACACTGTGCCTCGTCTGTTTTCATCTTGAAAAGTAGTTAATCTGATTGATGAAGATCCCGGTTCAGATTCTCTCCCATGCTGAGTTTAATAACTGCACTTTTTTCTTTTTTTTTTTCTTTTTTAAATCTTATTTTCAAGTGGAAATGTTTGTGCTTTCTGGTTTGACTGTTTTCAGGAGCACAAGTTTTAAGTGGGGGTCCCTGGCACATCCAGAGATGGTAGGAGTTCCTTACTGTCACACATCACAGAAGCACAAGAGATGGTTTCCCAGACCCTAGCTCTTTACAAAGTGAGGTTTAATGGGGATGCTGTCAAATACTAATGCTAAGCCTCCAGGCACAGAAGAGCAGGCCCATCAGGACAAATCAGGCAGCCAGCGCAGATCGCCCACCAGCCTTGGCCCATTATCATTATCACCGTCTCCCATGAGCCATGACATTTTTCCATCATAATTCAAATCATTCTGCTTCTAGATTAAGCACAGTCACAACAATGGCTGACACAATAGAAAACAGGCTGTGCTTCACGGCACCCATGCTCTAGCTTGCAGAGCCCCCTAATTCCCTCTACCCGCCCTAATTGCCAAGTGTTAGCAAGCATCGCTCCCTATTTTAGTGAAAAGGAAATTGAATGCAAGAAGGTAATTCGGCAACTAACCTGACTGGGCACAGTCGAAAATCAGTTTTGAAATAACCTCTTAATTTCATAGTAACGGATCATTACGGCGATTCAAGAAATAAATCGAAAACTTTATCTTTTATTTGTAGTCAACTGTATTTGGATACCACGAATGTGATCCCATTATAAATCAGTGCTCCAGAGAGAAAAGTTGGGGCTAAAATTCCCATTTTTTCAGTAAAAGGCCTACAGTCATGCAGGTAACTACGCTCCTGCATTCGCTTTATGATCACAAATCAAGCAGAGCAACTGATGTTTGTCGTTTTATTTGCAGATGCGGATTTCAACATCCTTCTGCACCACCTGGTTATGTCACTGGGACCTTCACACTCCGGAAGCTATGTATGCTTATTTGCTCGACAGTTCCTTCTATGTGTCAGTTACTGACGGGTTAGTGGATAAGAGGCTTAATTCACTGTTTTCAATTATTTTCTAAATGCCATTTTAAATGCCAAGTGTGTGGGGGAGGGCGGTTTCATAAATTTCATATATGTACACACATACTTGCTGAAGTCTCCAAATCAATGTGCATCTTAAAGAAATCAGTAATATTCTACATTTAACCAATATTGGAGAAGGCAAACATACTCTGAATTGAAACTGGTCTCTTAATTCAATGTGTTACTTACCCATAAGGATTTTAACTTTTTTCATATCTCACGAGTTAATTCTGTAAATTTAGCACATTTTATACAATGAAGAACATAAAAATAGTCAATGTTCCCTTTAAAAAATTATTTCTACCCTAGGAAAATATTCTGGGTCACCTATGGGGAAAATGCTCTGCTTATCCGCCTGCCTCTGTGGAAATATAATATAGAACTTCAAGTTGAAATGTCCTGTAACATTTATCCAGATGCGCCTACCATTCAGGGGAAAACAAAGCTACTATTATAAATTAAAACAATCATTTAATGTGTTTAATAATCACAAACAGGCTATCACTGAGCTTTAGAGAAGCAGTAAGATAGGCAGGAAGATTTCAGAACAAAGAGACTTGTTTCTTGTTTTGATTCTTAATTAGCCCTGGGAAAGTATATTTACCTCCTCAGCACCTATAAAAAGCTACCTGCTTTCTTCGGTTTCTAAGTTCCAGCATTCTATGGTGATGAAAATATTTTTTAAAAATTACCTCTTGTACCTTTTTATTTGGTGATGAGATTTCAGATAAAAATTACAAATAGCATTGCCAGAGAGTGGCCCCTGATCTGTATCTTGAAGATGAGGAAATATCCTGCCAGGACTGAAGACGTAACTGTAGAAGCGCGTTTCAAGCAGAGGGGACATGCACGCGAAGGCCTAGAGCCTGAGAGCAGAGGGGACATGCACGCGAAGGCCTAGAGCCTGAGAGCAGAGGGGACATGCACGCGAAGGCCTAGAGCCTGAGAGCAGAGGGGACATGCACGCGAAGGCCTAGAGCCTGAGAGCAGAGGGGACATGCACGCGAAGGCCTAGAGCCTGAGAGCAGGCGGCCCACAGGGAAAAGTTAGAGTGGGGGTTCCCTGCTGGGAAGTGTGGGGCACATTTCAAAGATGGCCCGCAGTTATCCCCACTTCACGGCACTCCTGCCTTTTGGTAATTCCCTTCTCTTGAGTATGGGCAGGGCTGAAACTATGCCCGGGGTCCTAGCCCACAGAATCCGTGGCATAATAAACCTGTGTTGTACTAAGCCTGGAAGTTGCTGCACAGCAATAGAAAATGGATATAAATGTAAAATTCATTTAATCAGGGAGTCTGCTGCACTCAAAACAGAACTTAGGGGCCTCACACATAGAAAAAGCTGAATACATTTTTTAATGGAAGGAAGGAAGGAAGGAAGGAAGGAAGGAAGGAAGGAAGGAAGGAAGGAAGGAAGGAAGGAAGGAAGGAAGGAAGGAAGGAAGGAAGGGAGGGCTATAAAACACATCTATATTAACATTAGATATGTTTTACTCATCAGCTTTCAAATGAGTCATTCTTAATTTTAGGGTAAGAATGTAAATGACTTCATTGCTGCCCTTTGGGGATATATGCCATGTAGACACACAAAATGACTTCTTAAGAGATCTGCAGGGAAAATGGTGTCCCGGGAGCAGAGCAAACTCAGTCAAGAAGAGAACAAACGGAATTGTCTCTATTAACTTAGGTGGTAAACTGTTCTCAATCCGAAGAGGTTCTGTCACCAGATTCTACCACCACCACAAACTTCTTCTTTCTCGTGTTTCTCTCCAACACATCTCCTGACAAAAGCAGAATAAACTCATCAAGAAAAGGCAGAAATCCCAAGGCCAGCTGAGCCTGCTGGCAGGAATGGAAGAGGGAACCTCAGGGCACCACTGAGAAACCCGTTTGCCCTGGAAAAATACAAGATCACGCCCCAACCCCTTCCCAAACAACCTTGTGATGAGCTTTTCTTCGTTAGCACACTAAAAATCATGGGCAGGAATGGAAATTTAGCATTAAAATGAGGCATGTGAAGTGTGGTTAGGTATGTACCTAGCATGTTTGAAAACTGTACATGCATCCTTGGGAATCTATGAACTTTCCACCCTTCCCCAGGAATCCCCACCCCTGAACCCACCTATCCCCCATCCCCCCTGACACTTTAATACTCTCCTAATTCCCCAGAATCTGGTAAAAAGACTCATTAGGCATTCAATTATCCTTCCCCATTCCTTGGCCAAGAAATAAAGTGTCTGACTTGCTTTGCCAAATATCGTCTGATCCTACTGATATGAGTGACACTGGGCAGAATGACCACAATTGGAGGTCTCTGACCCCCAGGGGTTGGCGACAGTTCTGCAGGATTCAGGTAAAAGACTTAGGGATGAGAGAAAGGCATTAATAAGAAAATAAGTATGACTTTTTGACTAGGAAATCAAGAACAGCTGAGCAGGAAAGGTAGGAAATTTGGTGGGCGACAAAAATTATACCTGAGAGGCATGAGGATTTACTGGCGATGGAGCTTCATCGACCTAACTTTTCTAACAGTCATCCTAGTCCCGCGCATGTCTTGAGGAATCCTGGTCCAGTTCTGCATGTAAAATGCAGAAACAATGAACATACTATTTGCTTTATACCAAATGAGGATTTGACTTAAATTGTTTTAGAGACAGATTTTGTTAAAAGCTTGTCCTCATGGAATAAATATCACTGTATCAAGAAAATCTAAGTTACCAATATTGTGTGATTTATATTTTAATGGATCTTTTTATTGTGCTTTCAAAATGAAAAACCTACTTTGATTCCAAAAACACAATTCTTTGAGGAGGAAGTAGAGTTACTTAAGTGTCTTTAATTAAAGATTAGTCCTTCCTCTATGCTGCAACAAATGACACTGTAGGGACGCACAAGGACTAGTGAAAAAGGAAAGTCAGAACTCCATGTTAGCTAGACTAGCCCCATTAGGTAATTCTTGTTGAAGGCACATTTCCCTCACATGAGTTATATCTTTGAAAAATCAATATATGGAAAACAGTTCTTCATTTGAGTGTGAATTTACATGTGAATATGTGGTCACAGGGTATGTTCAATGTCTGTGTTCAGATGGATTCACCAAAATCTCTCTAATCTACTACACAAAATGTATGTCCCAATTTTATCACTTGTGGGCAGAAAACAAGAGAGCTCAATCTTTCAGGATATCCTGGTAGAATTTCTAATCTGGATAAACAAACCATTAGATATTTTTAACAAACATTCGTCATTTCAGAATAGATGTTGATTTATAAAATTATTTCAGAGATAGTACAGAGTCACTAAACTCTCCACACCCAGTTACCCCTATTATTAGTACCTTACATTAGTATGATACGTTTGTTATAGTTAGTGAACCAATATTGATATATTACTATTAACCAATGTCTATATAGTACTCATATTTTCTCAGTTTTGACCTAATGTTATTTTCCTGTCCCAGGATACCATCTAGGACACACATTACATTTGGCATATTCCTTAGGTTCCTCTTATCTGTGATGGTGTTTCACATATTTTTTGTTTTGTTCTGTTTTGATGACCTTGATAGTTTTGAGTACTGGTCAGGTATTTTGTAGAATTTCACGAGTCTGTCTGAGATTTTTCTCCTAATTACACTGTAGTAATTTGCTTTGGGGATAAAGACCACAGAGGTAACGTGTCATTCTCACCACATCATGTCAAGGGTTCATACTATTAATATAACTTTTCACTGCTGAAATTCACCTTGATCACCTGGCTTGAGATAGTGTTTCCTGTGTATCTCCACTATAAAGTTACTCAGTTTTCCTCCTTTCTATACCGAACTCTTTGGAAGGCCGGCACAATGCACACTGCACACTAAAGAAACAGGGAGTTATGCTTCACTTCCTAGAGGGTTAAGTATCTACTATCAATTATTTGAAAGTTTTCTATATTGAAGATTAGTCTGTTCTCCCCATGTAATTATTTATTCCATTATTTATTTATGTCAATATGAACTCATAGATATTTATTTTATAATTTGAGTTGTAAATTAATTATACTTTATTTTATTGCATAAATAATTTCAGCTTTGGCCATTGGGAGCTCTTTCAATTTATTCCTGTGTCCTTTTGACATACCTCTGTCATGTGAGTTTTGATTTTTGGATGGTGGCTGGACACTTCCTTACTTTCTAGTACTACGTGATGCTCCAGGCTCATCTTATATATTTCCTAACTCAGTCCTAGAATCAACATTTCTCCAAAGAGACTTAATAGCATTTTTGGAGACTGGAATTAGAAGCCATGATCTGGGTACTAGGACTCTTGGTAATTTTGGTGTCATTGGAAACTTCCATTTTAAGAAACAAATGGCTATTTTCTATGTCTCGAATGATATAACCTTAAAATATATAGGGAATGGGAAGCAGTGTGAAGCCCTAGGGAAAATTTAAATATGATATTTCAATAATATGACAACCTACAAAACCTGTATAGCAGTGCACTTAAACACAGAAATAATGTATCTCCCCCAAAGAATATGCTTTTTGAAGTATTGTTTCATTTTAGCATTTGACCGTTCCCTTAATTGAAATGTTTAAATGTTATTTTATACTTTAATTCCAAGTCTGTGGGAGAGGTAGGGGGGCATGGGTAAGGCAGCACAAACATTAGTGACTATTGGAGAAATTAAAAATTGAATTAAAGAACCTTGATAATGTCTTTTTAAAATTAAAATCAGTAAATTTAGTTGCATTATGAAGATTGTAAGTTTTACCAAAAAAAAGGTAATCATTTGAAAAGCTTTGCTTTAAAATTAATTATTTCATAGATAAGCATATAAGATTCCCTAATCTCTTCAGATTATCTTAAATCTTGAAAACATAAAGTGCACATCAGTGGCATCAAATTCCATAGTTTCATCCAAAAAGGTACACCTTTTTCTAAAAGCCCAGTCTGTTAAACCAGATGCTGTTAATTCAATCAAGAATGGGGAATTTAACAAATGATTTTTTTTAAAAAAAGCAAAACAAAGCAGGATGCTTCACTCTCAGCCATCAGAAGAGGTGATTATTCTTTCTGGTTTTCATTCATTCCTCACAATGAAAGTACAGCTGGAGATATATAGGGAGATGCAAATAGGCAGGATAAATGTCAAATGCTTAAGAATGATTTATAGCATATTTTACTAATTCCTAACTAAATAAATTGGTGAGGCAGAGTAAGAACCTAAGAGGTATTACCTTGAGTGAGATATAATAAAATTTATTATGTTTCTTTTGAACTAAAAATATTTTAAAAAATAGTAGTATAAATTTCAGTCAAAATGTTCTTGTTCTGTGAAGGTTCCCTGACTACTTCAAGGGTTTATGGTACATAAATAGTATAAAAATATACAGTATACCTTGCATTGAAAATGCATTCCTCCAGAGATGATATGCTATTTTTAAAAAGGATTTGGGATTATACTTTTCTGTTTGCTCATTTGTTTCTGTTTTTAATAGATGGGCACAGGTTTAGATTAAGATCTAGAATTTACTTTCCAATACTTAAGGCAGAGGTTCCCTCTATATATTTAGTACCATGTTTAAATAGACAAGTTTTCCTCACTTTCAATTCTGGGAATAAAGTTATTTTCAGTTCCCTTTTCCATTGAGATTGTATCCACCTGGGGTTTCAGCTTTATTCCAGTGTCTCCAATTAGATTTTGTACTTGGACAGGCTCCAGGATTAGTCCCCGGACTCCTGTGCACTAGTGGCTACCAACATAAGCTTGCCTTGTCACCAGAGTCAAGGCCTGGTCCACACACTCCAAACTGGCTCGAGCGCGTGCTCTCCTTTCTGGTTCCAGCATCCACACTGTCTCTGTCTTTTGAGGATTCCTCATTTTCTTCAGTCAGCAATTGATTAAATGTCGTTCTACATTCCACTTAAAACATGTTTTAGTATTTTCTTGTTTATGGCTACTATGATTTTTGTTTTCAGGGAAACGCTTGCGTGGGGCATCCAGTCCTCCAAACTGCAGAAACAGAAGTTTTCATTCTTTCCTTAACCTCTCTCAGGATTTTATACACACACATCCGCCGAAACCACCTTTTCCAACCTCTCCAAAGAGTCTCATGTCAAAGGCTGTTCAATACTCACTACTCTATACTCAGCAGCATAGGACATTGCTGCCCTTCACTTTTCCAAAACACTTTTTCCATTGTTTTCCAGGTGTCAACTCTCCCGGTTCTCCGTTTCCCACACACATTGTTCCTCTCCAGTCACCTCTTTTACTCTCCCTCCTTTATTCTTTACAGCATATATCACAAATTAAAATTATAATAGTATTTCCTTATTTAGTGTCGCTCCATTGCAAGAGGCTCTTAAACATCTTGCTCATTGCTCTGTTCCCAGGACCTAAAATAAGGACCGACACATGGAAATAGCCTAGCAGTTTGAAAGGCAGCTTAGCTAGGGTGGGCCTAACTGGGCTCAAACCCTGGTTCCGCTGCGTACTATGACCAGGTTACCAATCTGCCCATTCCTAACTGGAAAATGTTACTCAACTGCAAAATGGTGGTAATATTAGTGGCCACTTTAGGATTAAATTGAGTCAATAAAGTTAAAAGTGCTTAGAGCAGTTCCAAGCCTAAAGTGAACACTCAATAATATTAACATACTATTAGAGTACTAGGTAGCAAATAAATGTTTTTTAATTATATATGAAAAACAAACCAGGTGTTTTAAAAAAGAATAGTTGGTATTAGCACTATTTTCTTTTATTCTGTGAGAATACACTCTACAAAAAGAAGATATGACTGAAAGAGTTAACCATGGATCTGCTTACTCCAGGATCATAAGCTGGTGTTTTAAACAAAATGCTAGAACACATTCTTAGCATTGATTCTATGTTACATTTGATCAGTTCGATTATGTTTTGAGATTGTATGTCAAGAGCAATTGTTAGAAATATGTGGGGTGAATAGCATAGTAACATTTCTATTATTTTTATTCAAAAAATGAGAACATAACTATCAATAAATGGCCTATTTCAAGAAGTTGAAAGAATTTTAAATTTGACTTTCTCACTCTATTAGTCAATTTTGGGTAAGTTTTGCTACAGTAACAAACAAATTCTCATCTCAATGGATTTACCTTAAAAGAACAAAGAATTATTTCTCACTCATGTCACATATGTATTACGTACTGGCTGCAACTCAGTTTCTTTCCTCTTAGTTTCAGGACTCAGGCAGTCTAGAAAGGAGAAACCATATCTAAAAAATTGCCAGTTGTATGAAAGAACAAAAAACAGTATGGCAGAATCATACAATGACTCTTAAGTGCTTAGAAGCGGCACAAAGCCAGCCCCTCTACTCGCATTCCACTGGGCCAGGTAAATCATGTACCAAGTGTGGTATCAACAGAGAAGGAAACAACAGTTGTATTTTAAAGAGGGATAACACAAGACAAGTGTCCAAACATGATATTAGAGTGTGGAGATGTGTAATCCTAACATAGATAGGGAAACATTGTACTTGAAGATCTGTACCAACTTCTAAAAAAGATGCATGTGTGTTTGTGTGTATGTGCTGCAAACATCTATTTTAAATCATACTTGAAAGAGCATTTCCATAGACAATAGAGAACAGTAGGCTTCATTATGGTTAACTTATCAATTTCATCAATCTTAATGCACATTATAAAATGAATTATTTGGCTATAGCGATAACCATTAATTGTGAAAATGGCAAAAAATGGACAATGGGCAATTTGTGTATGCCACTGTCTGCATTCGTTGAAAATAAACAGAAGTTAGGGCTCTATGATTATTAAATTTAATCATTTAATAAGACTCACATTCTAAAATAAAATTTATATAAACAATCTACATTTTTTCCTAGTGCCGAATTAGCTGATTCGTGAATAATTAGCTATACTAGGAACCGAGGTATAAGAAAGATTGACCTGGTCTGCTTTATGTTTCTAAGCAAGATATCCAGAGACAAAGATGCAATAATTTTTATAATTTCATGGCAATTTTCAGGGAAAAGTACCAATTTCACAGTGACATCTAGGGAAATGTGATGATTTCATGCAGATTTAATTCTCTGTTTCTAAACTATCCACAAACACAGCTCACATAAGTGTAAAAATAGACAGCTTCCTGTAAAATTTTCAGTATTGTAATTATAAAAATGAACAAACAGGTGAAATAGAGAATTTTGAAAGTTAGAAGAGTTGATCCTAGAAAAGTAAAAGAATGATTATATATTCTCTTGAAGAAAACTCTTCAAATATATAAATTTAGGTTAAAAATTATTTCAAATCAAGTACAATTCCCCAATGGCAAATTCCGAATTTAATTTTGATACAAGGTTGCCAATTTTCCCATCAGTAACACAAATTGTCTTCTGACAACTCAGTTTACAAAATCTAGAAAATGTTGATTATTGATATAATCCAAAAATATGTTTAGTTAATTTTAGAATATGTTTTTTTAAAATAATATGACAATAATAATAATATGACAACTCAGGGATCTGGGGAGAAGTAAATATTGTTTTGTATGCCCTTCATTAATGCATCAGGACACAATTAGGCTTTTCATTTCAGTATTTTTCCCACCTAAAAATGGTAAACCTATTAATACATTTATTTAAGACACATAGAGTTCTTATAATAGCTAATAAAATAAATGCACAAAGAAATAATTCAGCAGAAACTCTGTAAGGCTCCATCTAATTCCTATGTCAAATTTTTCTTCAAGCTCCCAGTTTAATTTACTTCTAAAACCTATTGTCTTCTGATTCTACTTCAGCTCATTGAAAGACCTCATAAGAGATTTTTTTTTACCTTTGGGGGAGAAGAAGGAAGTAAAAGAATTAAGGGAAGAATGTGAATATACAAATGAAGACAGTTACTAGTGTTCTTGGAGTCTCCCAAGCAGGAGACAGCACCTCAATCTTCCTTGCTCACTTTCTTGATGTGCACAAAATGCAGTTATTTACATGTCAATAGCTCTTGAGTAAATATTAAATTATGAAACAGGGAATTGTATCTATGAACAACATGTAATGAGATTGGTGTCCTATTGGTGGTTGAACCAGACAAAAATCAATACCAAAAAAGCACCAAAAATGACTTGAGTAGAGTAACTATTTTAAAGAAAACTAAGATTGTGAAAATGCTAAGATGACTATTTTAAATTCTGCTAAAATTGTGAAAAATCTGTTTTTTAAGAGAAACATAACATTCTGAATATCGGAACAAATTTTTCATAATTATAATGGTTTTGGCTTGACTATGTTTACTTGAGTAGAGTTGTATATTCATATCTATACATCCATACAAACTCATAAATTGTGCAAAAAATCACAACTCAACTACTTTCAGACTTCTATGATAAAATAGGAGCATACCAATGAAAATTCCTAGTGATAAAGGCTTGACTTGGGGTGGTGAACACACAATATAGTGTACAGATGGTGTGCTGTGGAATGGTGCACCTGAAACCTGTATAATTTTGTAAACCAGTGTAACCCCAAAAAATTCAATCAAAGGGGAGGAAAAAAGACTTCTTTGTTTTTCTTTATTAATGGTAACCTGAAGTGACCTATAGCAATTATTCTCAATGTAATCCTCTTCTACCATTTTTTTTAAGTTGACAAGACATATTATTTTGTCTGCCATCCTATTTAGTACTTAAATAATACCTTATTAACCATGTACTCTTGATTGCTGAAGACAATGTTTCTAGAACATAGCAAGCACAAGAGAAAGATGCACAAACAGAATTTGGGAAGGTAGGCAGTTAGTCAGGGCCAGAGCACAAACAGCACTTCAGCCAGGGTATGGAGGTTGGATTGTACTCTAGGAGCAATGGGAAGCTTATAAAATTGTTTTTATAGGCAGTATTAGGACATGATGCTCTGATTTATTTTTTTTCCCAATTACCATTTACATTTGATATTATTCTGTATTAGTTCAGATATATAGCACAGTAAAGTACAGTAAACCATGCACTTCACAGAGTTGTCCCCTATATTTTAAATACCCACCTGGTATACCCACCCGTACATAATAATTATATTATTGACTATATTTCCTATGTTGTACTTTACATCTTTGTGACTGTTCTGTAACTACCAATTTGTATACTCCTTAATCCCTTCACCCAGGCCCTCAGGCTCCCTCCCCTCTGTCAACCTTCAGTCTGTTTTCTGTAACCATGAGTCTGCTTCTATTTTGTTTGTTTATTTTGACTTTAGAGCCCACATATAAGTGAAATCATATGGTATTTGTCTTTCTTTGTCACCTTCTTACTTCATACACAAGAATAAACTCAAAACGTAATAAAGACTTAAATGTAAGACTCAAAACCATAAAACTCCTAGAAGAAAACATAGGCAGTAAAATCTCAGACATTTCTCTTAGCAATATTCTTTCTGACATATCTTCTCAGGAATGGGAAAGGAAAAAAAAAACACAAAAAAAAAACAAGTAGGACTATATCAAACTAAAAAGTTTTTGCACAAAAAGGAAAACCATCTACAAAACAAAAAGACAGCCAATAGAACGGGAGAAGATATTCACCAATGATACATCTGATGAGTTAATATCCAAAATTTATAAAGAACTCAGACAACTAAACACCAGAAGAACAAAAAAATCAATTTAAAAGTGGTCAGGGAGATCCAAGATGGTGGTGGACTGAGTGGAAGGTACACTGAACTCTCCCAAGACCAACCTGGATTTACAACTAAAACAGAGAGAAACCATCCTGAAAACCAACTGAAGATGAGCTGGCGAGCACCCTCATAACCAAAGAGGAAAAGTGGAGACCACAGAGACTGGTAGGAAGTGCGGACGCAAGAGGCCCGGCTGGGTTCCCACAGGCAGCAGCTGAAGTCCAGAGGGAGATCTCAGCTGTGGGGGTTCCCACTGAGGGCTCTGGGGCCTAAACCCCCAGGTGGGCTTCCCAGCCAAGAGCACCAGGACTGAGAAAGGTGCCCACATAACAGCTGGCTGTGAAAGGCAGCTGGGTTTCTGTCTGCCAGAGAGAGGCAGCTGGAACTGCAGGCACCCTACTAAAGAGCAAACACACAAAGTTTCATGTGCAACCACTCACCTTGGGATCCAGCAGAGGGGGAGTGGAGTGGACTGGAGCTATGTGGATAGAGTCTAGGGTTGTGGGCTCTGGAGAGTGAGATCAGGGGACGCCCATCTGGATTCCTGTGCCGAGTCATTCCACCAGGCTGTGGGGGACATCTTTCTACGGTGGCCAGTTTTCGGCTTTTGCCTGAGGAGGGAAGCAATTGTCCCACCCTGCTGGAAAGGCTCTGGCCCTGCCCAGAGGAGTTTGTACAGCCTGAAGCTTGTTAAGAGACTGATAACAAGCAGATGCCCCACCCCGTGGAGCTTCTACAGCCTGAGGCCCATTAAGAGAATCAGATTAATCAGCCTGCAGGCAGAGGAAACCCTCAGGGTGCTTTGAGACTTTGCCTGATCTGCTTTGGGACCTGGGCTGGAGAAAAGCAGAGTTTGGTGTGCATCTTGGTCCTGTACAAATGCACTCAGTCCCAGCAGTCGAGACCTCAAGCCTAGGGTTGTTGATAGCCCCAAACAGGGTACTCAGGGCCAGTCACAAACTGCGTTTGACACTGGCCTGTACCAGAGACCTCCAAAAAGACTGAGAGTCCTAGCAGATCTACCTAAAACTTAAAACCAAACCCCAAAAAGTAGCCAAAATAGGGAGACCAAAAAACAAGCCCAGAATGAAAGAACAAGAGAAGTCTCCAGAAAAAGAGCCAAATGAAATGGAGATAAGCAATCTGTCAGATATAGAGTTCAGAATACTGATTGTAAGGATGCTCAACATCATGAAAAAAGATATGGAAGCTATGAGAAATGACCAGTCAGAAATGAAGAATGACATAGCAGAAATAAAGAATACATTGGAAGAAATAAACAACAGATTAGAGCAAGCTGAGGATCAGATCAGTGAATGAGAAGACTGGGTAGAAAAAAATCACTCAATCAGAGACTCAAAAACAAAAAAACAATTAAAAAACAGGAGGACAGTCTAAGGGAGCTGTGGGACAGCATGAAACGTAACAATATTCATACTGTAGGCGTGCCAGAGGTCAAAAGTAAGCAAGGGTTAGAGAACCTGTTTGATGAAATAATGGCAGAAAAACTTCCCTAACCTGGTCAAGGAAAAAGTCACACAAGTTCAGGATGTGCAGAGTCCCAAGCAAGAAGAATCCAAAGAGGCCTACATCCAGACACATCATAATTAAAATGCCAAGAATCCAAGACAAAGAGAGAATCTTAAATGAAGCTAGAGAAAAGCAATTTGTTACCTACAAAGGAGCCCCCATAAGGCTGTCATCTGACTTCTCGTCAGAAACCCTACAGGACAGAAGGCAACGGCATGAAGTATTCAAGGTAATGCAAAACAAGGATCTGAAACCAAGTCTACTCTATCCAGCAAGATTATCAATCAAGATAGATGGTGAAATAAAGTGCTTCCCAGACAAAAAAAAAAGACTAAAGGACTTTATCATTACAAAACTAGCATTACAGGAAATGTTAAAGGGACTGCTATAATTGAAGTAGAAATAAAGAGAATGAGAAACTTAGGCATAAAGAAACAAAATGGCCCCACCGGGCGTGGCTCAGCGGTTGAGCTTCAATCTAGGATCCAGGCAATCAGGGTTCCATACCCGATCAGGGCACATGCCTGGGTTGCAGGCTCGATCCCCAGTCGGGGGCGTGCAGGAGGCAGCCAATCAATGACTCTCTCATCATTGATGTTTCTATCTCTCTCCCTCTTCTTTCCTCTCTCTGAAATCAATAAAGATATATTTAAAAAAAGAAAATGGCACTAGATAAGTATCTTTCAATAATAACCTTAAATGTAAATGGATTAAATGCCTTAATAAAAAGATATAGGGTGGCTGAATGGATAAGAAAACATGACCCAAATATATGCATCTACAAGAGACCCACCTCAGAACAAAAGACTCATACAGGATGAGAGTGAAGGGTTGGAAAAAATTTTTCCATGCAAATGGAAATGAAAAAAACCTGGGGTAGCAATACTCATATCAGACAAAATAGACTTCAAAATGAAGACCATAACTAGAGACAAGAAATGTCATTACATAATACTAAAGGGATCAATCCAACAAGAGCATATAACCCTGATAAACATATATGCACCCAATATAGGAGCACCTAAATTTATAAAAAAAACTTCTAGAGGACTTTAATGGAGAGATCAACAGCAATATAGTCATACTAGGGGACTTTAACACCCCACTGACTTCACTGCATAGGTCTTCCAGACAAAAAATCAACAGGGAAACAGTGATTCTAAATGACACACTAGATCAGATGGATTTAATTGACATTTACAGAACATTTCACCCCAAAGCTGCAGAATATGCATTCCTCTCAAGTGCACATGGGACATTTTCAAAGATAGACGACATGTTAGGACACAAAACATGTCTCTACAAGTTCAAGAAGATTGAAATCATATCAAGCATCTTCTCAGATCACAGTGGCATGAAATTAGAAATCAACTACAATAAAAATACTGAAAAACATTTAAACACCTGGGGGTTGAAAACATGTTTTTAAACAATGAATGGATTACCAAAGAGATCAAGAAAGAAATCAAAAACTTCCTGGAAACAAATGAAAATGAACACACAACAACTCCAAATCCATGGGATACAATGAAAGCAGTCCTGAGAGGGAAGTTCATAGCGCTACAAGCCTACCTCAAAAAACAAGAAAAACTTCTAATAGACTCTCTAACCCTACAACTTAAAAACTTAGAAAGAGAACAACAAGAAAAGCCCAGAGTAAGTAGAAGGAAAGAAATAATAAAGATCAGAGCAGAAATAAATGACATAGAGACTAAAAAAATCACACAAAGGATCAATGAAATCAAGAGCTGTTTCTTTGAAAAGGTAAACAAGATTGATGAACCTTTAGCCAGACTCATCAAGAAACGTAGAGGACTCAAATAAATAAAATCAGAAATGAAAGAGATGAAATAACAACTGACCCAACAGAAATACAAAGGATTGTAAGAAAATACTATGAACAACTATATGCCACCAAGCTGGACAACCAGGATGAAATGAATAAATTCCTAGAAAAATACAACCTTCCAAAACTCAGTCAGGAAGAGTCAGCAAGCCTAAATAGGCCAATAACTGCTGATGAAGTTGAAACAGTAATCAAAGGGCTCCCAGCACACAAAAGCCATGGCCCTGATGGCTTCACAGGGGAGTTATACCAAAAATTCAAAGAAGAATTAACACCTAACATCCTCAAACTATTTCAAAAAATCCAAGAGGAAGGATCACTTCCAAACTCTTTACGAGGCCAGCATTAGCCTAATTCCAAAACCTGATAAAGACACTACAAAGAAAAAGAATTACAGGCCAATATCCCTGATGAACCCAGTGATCCCACTTCTAGGAATATATCCTAAGGAACTCAAAACTCCAATCACAAAGAACTTATACACCTCTATCTTTGTAGCAGAGCAATTTACAATAGTTAAGATCTGGAAACAACCCAAGTGCTCATCAGCAGATGAGTGGATAAAAAAGCTGTGGCACATTTACAGCATAGAATACTATGCAGCTCTAAAAAAGAAGGATCTCTTACCCTTTGGGGGAGCATGGAGGGAACTAGAAAGTATTATGCTAAGTGAAATAAGCCAGTCAGAGAAAGACAAGTACCACATGATCTCACTTATATGTGGAATGTAATAAACAAAATAAACCGATGAACAAAATGGATCCAGAGACATAGAAGCATGGAACAGACTGAGGGATCTCAGAGGGAAGGTGGGGAGGGGGGGAGTGTGGGGAGAAATTAATCAAAGAACTTATATGTTTATAAGCATAACCCATGGACACAGACACTGGTCTGGGAAAAGCCTGGGGGTGGGATGGATGCGGGGTGGAGGGGATCAATGGAGGGAAAAAGGGGACATCTGTAATATTTTCAACAATAAAGATAAAGAAACTTAAAAAAAAAAAAGTGGGCAGAAGACCCGAACAGACATTTCTTCAAAGAAGACATACAGATGGCCAAAAGACATGTGAAAAGTTGCTCAACATCACTAATAATCAGAGAAATGCAAATAAAAACCACAATGAGACACTACCTCACACCCGTCAGAATAGCCATCATAAATAAATCAGAAAAAAAGTGTTGGTGAGTATGGAGAAAAGGGAAACCTAGTGCACTGTTGGTAGAATGCAGACTGGTGTAACCACAAATGGAAAACAGTGTGGAATTTCCTCAAAAAATTAAAAATGGAACTGCCTTATGACACAGTGATTCCACTTCTGAGAATATATCTGAAGAAACCCCAAACACTAATTCCAAAGAATATATGCACCCCTAGGTTCATTGCAGCCTTATTTACAATAGCCAAGATTTGGAAGCAAGGCAAGTGCCCATCAATAGATGAGTGGGTAAAAAAGAAGTGGTACACATACAAACTGGAATACTATTTGGCCATGAAAAACAGTGGGCTCTTACCTTTTGCAGCATCAAGGATAAACCTAGGGGGTGTTATGCTAAGTGATTTATGCTTTGAATATGTTCCTCTGATACATGTAAAAACTGGTCTGAAATGGGGTGAGTAGAAGCAGGAAAACAAATAAGGAGGAGATTGTGGTGTATAGAGGGCCCTGAATATAAGGCTTAGGAGCCTGGAATGATGGGATACTAAAGAGTTTCTAGCAGTCAATGAATAGGACCAATTCTGTATTTTCTAAAGAGAACTCTGAGAAATATATGTTAGAAAAAATTATAATAGGTCAATGTGTGTGCATATGTGTGTGTGGACACAATATGGCCTAAAGTAGAGAAAAGGCAGTAAGAATGAAAAATAGAACACCTGTATGAGAGAAGATTGAAAAATTTGTCCATTTTGGTAACTTAGAGATAGACATTAGGATGAGGGGAGAAATAAATCTATTGCCAAAATTTTATACTAGTTAACTGAAAGAGACAACAATTTGAGAAACATAAAATATTAAAAAGAATTTGGGGGAGCAATTCGATTAAATTTTGAAGGTGTTATAATAAAAAAGAAAATATAAATATGTAGAAAAAACTGTTAAAAATATCTTTAGAAATGTTGTATAGATTTGAGAGCCATTAAAATAGTTAAAACCATAAGAATAGATGAGTTCACTCAAGGCAAGTATAAAGATAAACTATATAAGAGAATTGGTGACAGAAGCTTGATGATCACTTAAATATTTAAGTAATGGATCAAAACTGAAAGCATGCTTTCTGGACAGCCTTTGATACCATCTTAGGTAATCCAGTAAATAATGCATCATGCGATTCAGTCCTGATTAATGTCCCAAGATTCTAAATTGCAAATTGAGGACATTTAGTCCCTTTGATATCTTAGTAACATCTGATAATCAATATACTCTTAATTATTTCTAACTGTCTCTTTCTTCAGTGGCTTCATCAATAATGGAGATTGGCCTTTTATATTTTGCCTAATGCTTCTAAAGACATTGGCTGGCATCCGTTGCTGGTAGCAAGTTTTTTAAAACTGCAACAGTATGAATACAAATCTGGAAAATGCACTGATGTTATCAGTATAGAAATAGTTATGAAATAGCAAGTGATCATCACTACTGAATCCAAAAAACAATGATAGGTTCAGTAAAAGTATGTTCTATGGTCAGCCTAAATTATTGCCATGTCCATTATTTGTTTTCTGTGCACTGCATGACAATACCATTAGAAAATGAACAGTGGTATTTTAATTTCCTAATTTTTAAATATTTAAAACTTAAGAAAAAAAATTTCCTAAGGTTGCCATTGTGATCTTAAAAATGGATATGGATTTTAAAGATAGGAAAAATACCTTTTAAGCAATAGGTAGATGGGAAGTACAACTTGAAGCCAGACAAATGGAATTAGGATAATAATTATTGTGGTGCTTCCAAAGTAGAAGTTGGACCTCTGATTCTAGACAAAGGTCTAAAATGGTAAAGCTGACTGCAGGTACAAGAACACATGGGTCACTTGATGATGCTAACTATATATTATTTTAAAGCAATATTTGATATAATGCAACACCCATAAAAGCAACAACCAGTTATTGTTTTGCTCACCACTGCACTTGGCATTGAAAAGATTTTGTAATATTTATTAAATCAATGTATGAATGAATAAATACATGAATGTGTACAATGCAGTGATTTAGCCATAACACTAGTGCAACTCATGCTAAGTAAGATGTTCCTATCAAAAAAAAACAAAAACAAAAAAATGAAGCAGCAGAGAACCCAAGAAACTAATTTCAGTTAAAGCAATTAATTTACATCTCTTATATACATTCATATCAATGTCTCCAAACCTGAAGTTATGTGTCATATTTTATAACTTTCTAGGGAAAATGATACTGACTTGTTTGTTTCTAAAATTAATTTTACCCTTAGAATAAAATACAATTTATAACTCTAACATCTTCTTTTTAAATGGATGGGGTATAATATGTTGTTGATAACAGACACACTTGATTGGACTGTCTAGTTAACTGATAGTGCTGGCAATTGAGATCAGTGAATATAGTTGAAATAGTCAATTATGAAACTGAAAAAGACAAAATGAAGGCTAATATTTCAGAGTTCTATTGCAAAGTGAAATAAATGAACAGTTATCCTGGTGTTTGGATTCTGTTTGAAATGTTACATGTGGCATTTTCCAACAAAAGATGCAATTAACGTCATGGCTGACACTGTCATATTGCATCAGAAACACTTCACTGGATGGCTGTCACAATCAAAGCAGCTGTCACAATTTAACTAAAATTTTTTAAAAAACCTATTTTAAAGAATTTCCTGTATACTGATGTTAAGTCAAACCAGTAATTATACAGATAACAGTCAGAAATTTGGACTAGAAAATGAATATATTCACACCCCAAAAATAGTTTTGCTTTACCCTTCCTCAAGTTTTTTTATATAAAGATGTGACTTTGAAAAAGAAACAACTCACAAAGTTGGAAACACTATTATGACATTAACTTGCCATTCTATGGAACAAAAGGCATTTTTTGGCCCACTAAAGGACACCTCAGGTGCCTGCCACACCAAAAAAATGTAGTATTTTATTCCTTATAAGTTCTCTATTCCTAGAACAATATGTTACCCCTTTCAGTACCAAGATTATTGGATTTCTACAAAGACATTCATTTTAGTGATTGAGAAGAAGAAGCATAGATAACTCAGTGCAAGCCAGTGACCTTGCAAATAAAGACACACCTCGGGGACCAGATTGTATGTATTGTATATTTGTAAAATACAAGTACATATTTTCTTTTTTCTTTCACTATTCTTCAAATAAAAAATTTTGAACATGAAATCAAAGAGAAAATAAATTTACAGATCTCCTTAAAGCTTTGAATTGGGATAACAATTCTTAGAATGTAGTTGATATTTTTCAGGTCTCTGTCTATAACATAGTTTTAAGATAAATTGTAAATAGGCCTGGACCAGAACTTTTGATATGACCTTCAGAAGGTCATTTTTATCTTCCTAATTCTACATTCCTTTGCTTCGGAAATAGTTTCCCCGCCTCCCACTCTTCTTTAAGTTAAGCTTTAGAAAAAAAACACACAAAATATTATACAGATATTAAGAATACACAAGACCCAAGAAATATTGTGAAAACTGATTATAAGGTCAAATAAATATTTTATCTCTTTCTTAGAGATTAAAACAGCTTTCCTTAGAACTATTTGTCAAAGATTCATTTTTCTTTTTAATTTGATGAGAGCAGGGCCATGAACTTCACTTTAGGGCTTTGAAATGAATCGTGTTGGTATCTGTAAGACTAGCCTCCCTTGGAAGACTGGATTGAGAGCAAGTAGCCCAATTCTCTATGAAAGGCATTCAGAAGGCCTTTGCACTTTGGAATTTAAGAGATAATTTACCAACTGCTTGTGTAAACTCAAATTAGGACAGAGTTGAGTGAGAAGGGGAGAAAGTGTTTCTAAGAATGTTGGGCAGCAGATGCCCTAACCAGGGCTGATTTAGTTCTCTTGGGTTTACCTTCTACAAAGTTGAGTCATTTGTGTATTAACTGAAAGGGCTTAAGGCTGGTTCTTCAGCTTCAAGATCCCTAGCATGAAGCTCTGTTAATTAGGTCGTCATTGAGGAAGGGAGGCCACCCTCTCATAAAGACCACTACAGACTCAGCAAGAATCTGAACTTGCAAAAAGTCATTATAACAGCGCACAGGTTTCAACTCTCAGGCCAGTCTCCAAATCTCATTTTTTTTTTTTTGGGCAGTAAGATAAAATAATATTGATAAACCAATCGTATGCCAATTGACTTGGAAGAGCCCAAATGACCCCCTTGAAATGCGTAAATGATTCTCCTTCTTCTAGAATATAAAAGTTTAAAGGGGTAAGTTGTTAATGTCCCTGTTAATAATACAAGTGAGAATTTAGGTAACTTATTGGAAAAATAAGAAAATTGTCAATGATTTTGTATCACGTGTTTCTGTCCAGTTATAAAGGCATATGATGGCATGTAGCGTGTGGTAGGATTTGACCCCCCCAAAAAATTTAAAACAAAAAAAACAGCTTGGGATGGGGAACTAAACTCTGTGCTTTATTTGGAATTCTCTTTCAGAAAAAGCAAAAAAAAAAGGCCATGCAATTCAATGGAGGGGCCTTTTCAACAAATGGTGATGGAACAATTGAATATCCGTAGACTGAATAAATAAGTAAATAAATAAACCTCAACTTAAGACTCACATATTATACACATATAACTCAAAATGAATCACAGATCCATGTGCAAAATGTGAACTATACAACTTTAAGAAAAAACATAAAGAATAGTCTTTGGGATTGAGAGTTAGGCAGAGTTCTTAGCTCTGACACCAAAAGCATAACCTGTAAACCAAGTATTTGATAAACTGGACATCAATAACATTATCAGCGCTTTCTTTGCTAAAGGCCCTGTTAAGAGGATAAAAGCACACAAACTACAAACTGGTAGAAATATCTGTAGATCACATATCCACCAAAATTGAAGGTATAGTATATATAACTTCCATAACTCAGCCATTAAAAAAATTCCCATTACAAATGGGAAAATCACTCTGAAAACCTAAAAAGATTCAGTGTGTCTACAAAACAGTTCAGTTTGACAGTTTCTTTAGAAACTAAACATGCAACATGCACTCCATATACCCATCATTGCACTTCTGGGCATTTATTCCAGAGGAAAGAAAAGTTACATTCACATAAACAAACAAAAAAATTAGTGTGCACAGGTGAATGATTAAACAAACTTTGGTACATTCATACCAAAGACTACTACTCAGCAATCATAAAGAGCAAACTGTTGATACACACAACATGTTGGATGACTCAGAAAATAAAAATGACCATCCCAAAAGGTTTTATTTTATGTATTAAAGACTGAATGTTCGTGGCCATCCAAAATCCATGTGTTGAAGCCCTAAACCCCAACCAGATGGGGTTTGCAGATGGTGTGTTAGAGAGGTGGTTAGGGTTAAATGAGCTCATGACGCTGAGGATTTCATAATGGGAATAGTGCCCTTACAAGAAAAGATACCAGAGCACTTGCTTTTATTCTTCACAATGTGAGAACACAGAAGGTGGGCTCCTCCAGGAGCAGCTCTAGCAGGAACCAAACTGGCCAACACCTTGCTCCTGGACTTCTCAGCCTCCAGAAGGCTAAGAAAAGAAATTCCTGTTATTTAATCCACCCAATCTATTGTATCTTGCTATGGTAGCATGAGAGACTAAGATGTTGTATGATTCCATTTATATAACACTCTTGAAATGACTAAATTATGGAAGTGGAGAACTGATTAGGTAGCCGGGGCTAAGGAAGGAGTGAGACAAGATCAAAGATAGTGTGCCCCAAATGACACCATGAGGGATTGCCATGGTAAGGAAATGGTTTCGTATCTTCATTCTATCAATGCCAATAAAATGGCTATTATATTGTATATTATCGTATTGCAAAATGCAGCTATTGGCGTAAACAGAGTAAAGGATACATAGGATCTCTCTACATTTTGTCTTACTAGTAAGTGTAAAGCCACTATATCTATATTTCAAAATAAAAAAGTTTAATTAATTCTGTATATAAATCTGAGAGAAGGGGAGAGATGGGGGAGGGGATAACAGGTTATAATATTCCAAGCAAGAATTAAAAAAATGAAGATGTAGATAAATCAAGACAAAATTTCCTGTTTCAGGGAGTAATTAAAAGAGGCATAGTTATCTTTTTTATAACTTATGAAGAGAGTATATTTGGAAGAGAATTGGTTTGGAGACAAGCCCCTCAAGCAAAGAATATTCTCTATTTTCAAGATGGATTGTTTTTTAGAATAACCTATCAAAGCATCTGGAATGGAGACCTGCTCTCACAAATTGCCAGGAATTTTATTGTTATTGTGATTTTCCTCTTTGCTAACGTATTGCACCTAACAACATTTGCTTTATGGTTTTGTTAGTCGGAGTAGCAATGAGAAAGAAGTTCTTGTGTCGTAGACAATTGTTTTGTCACAAAAATCTGCCAAGTATCATTAGGTATGATGATAAGTGAAAAGGACTTGATTCTACGTTTCAGGATTGAACACCAACCCTCCTCTCACAAAAGAGATAAGTAAAGAATAAATAAATAGATAAATAAATCAACACATTGAAAGTTACATGGTTTACACCGCAGGTATCATCACTTGGCAAAAGGGAGAAAGAAAGAAGCAACTGCCCTCTTCACCATGCTGTTTACTATTTTAATCTTTTACCAAGTAAATTTTCATTACATCTCGGTGTTAGGGGCTGATTTCACAGCACGAACACCCAGAAACAGACTTTAGAAAGGGAAGAATTGTCTTTTTAAAGTGTAAAGGAATCCATGCATTTATTGATTTTCTTGTCTTTCCCTTCAAATTCTTTGAAATATGATCAAAACAGTGTCTCCATTTTATATACCACAATTTTATTTTAATAGCTTTTTCTCCACAACAGAGTCAGAGCTCTGCCTTCCTAACTAAAGAGGAAAAAGCTGTCTCAGAGGGAAAAAATAACTGAGCTAAAGCCAACTCTAAACCACCATTAAACGTGTGAACATTTTAAAGGTCAGAGGAAGGCCGACTGGTGGCTCAACAATCTCTGCTTTTGCTACTCAGCTCAGCGGGGCCTCACTGGGCACAGATCTAGATGACATGGTTTATCATTTTTACTCAACTCCTAGGCAGTGCCCACCTACCCCCATTTCCCTTTTTTTCTATTTCCCTATTTCACTTTTTTGGTTTCCATCCCTGATACCATATCACCTCCTAAGTTAGCAGCCGAGGAAACTCTTCTGAGGATTCGTGGAGTATTTAGGTCCTTAAAACATGTGTGTTTTAACTAGTTTCTGATATTTGAATCCCATCCACAAACTTCTTGCTAAAAGATGTCAACCAACCTAACATGAAGAAACTTCCAGATATGAGAAATTTGCTCTCTCACAAAAGGTTCTTTGAAATTATTTTTAGGCAGCTCTGACAGGTAGACATAGCTTTTAAAATGTGGGTGAATATGTGCCTAATGCTTCTCATTCTAGTGTTTGCTGGCTAGTCAAGATAAGTTAATTCCTGTCTTACTTGACAGCTTGCATAATACTTGAAGACAGTATACACACCTACCCTAAATTTCCTCCTTATGTCTACCCTAAGTCTTCCTGTCCCACTTCATTCTACAATGCCTTTAAAGTTATTTTAGGTTATTTTTCCTTCCTGATTTTTACCTGTCAGGTAAGCAACCATTAGACTGCAATCTTTTTAAAGAACCATATCCTTTGGTAAATACAGTATGATGCTCACGTACGAATTCAACTTTGGTTCTGGCACTACATGGCCTTTGCAAGTAGTCCACCCTCTTATTGCCTCAATTTCTTCATTTGTAAAATATTGATTAAGCAAATACATATCTCATAAGGTTTTTGTGTGAATTCAATATGTTCATACCTGCAAAACATTTAAACTGGCAGTCAGATAGTGCTAATGAATGTTAGCTACCATGCCCTGGCCGGCATGGATCAGTAGTTAGAGCATTAGCCTGTGCACTGCAGGGTCCCAGGTTCGACTCTCAGCCAAGGGCACATACCTGGGTCTCAGGTTCAATCCCTGGCCCTAGTTGGGGCTCATGTGGGAGGCAACCAATTGATCTCTTTCTCTCTCTCTCTCTCTCTCTCTCTCTCTTTCTCTCCCCTCCCCATCTTCCCTTCCACTCTCTCTAAAAATCAATGGAAAAGATATCTTGGGGTGAGGGTAAACAAACAAACAAAAAATTTTAACTACCACCATCATTATCCCTGAAAAATTCTTAGGACGATTGTCACACTCATTCTTTGCTAATCTTCTGTAATGTAGTCTAAGCTCTGTTTTGACTTTTGATGCTTAAATAATATTTAACCCACAAATCTATAAGAATTTGTCCAAATGGACTAAGGGTAAGCATAGAAAGCTTTGATGGAAAAGCTGGTCTCAAATCAGGCACTAAGAACTAGTAGAATTAAGGAGAGAGCAATGCCAGGATTTTTTTTAAGTAAAGAAATATGGACACAAGTGGGTGGCAGGCCAACACCTCATCTGCCTAGTTGAAGCAGAAAAGAGAAACAGTTCAATAGAGGAAGTAATTTTGAAAAGGTCCATTGAGACCAACCCAATTATGAAACACTTTGGACTTTTTTACTGTGTGAGTTCCAGGTAGAGCAAGGTCTGTAGTGACTCTAGGTAGGTTTCAGATACAGCTAGAAACAGGGGGAAATTGCATATTAGACTAGTAATAATGCCTAACACACCACCTCTGGAGTTTTCAGTGTTTTAACTAGAAAACAACCTTTGTTTATATTAGTTTAACTTGAATTTTCTGGTCTTTGTAATTGATGAGGAACTTAGGGCCATATAACAGTGTTAACAAAAAAAATGGGTTTACATCAAATGGAACTCAATTAAGTCCTGGATCTGCCATTTATTTATTTATTTATTTATTTATTTATTTATGTGTTTTTTTCTTTTTTAATATATCTTTATTGATTTCAGAGAGAGGAAGGGAGAGGGAGAGAGAGAGATAGAAACATCAATGATGAGAGAGTCATCATTGATGGGCTGCCTACTGCATGCTTCCAGCTGGGGATTGAGTTCGCACCCTGGGCATGTATCCTGACCAGGAATCAAACTGAGATCTCCTGGATCCTAGGTGGATGCTCAACCACTGAACCATGACAGGCTGAGCCCTGGATCTGCCATTTAAAAGACAAATTTAATTAACATTCTTAATTTCTTCATCTGAAAAAAAAATGGAGAAGGCATTTGGAAGGATCATCCTTCGTTCCAAACATAAGATATAGAGTAACATTATTTATCTAAGGAGGAGATGAAAATATCTGAATTTTCAGAGATGGAGAGAGACATATAGAACAGTACCGTTTTTTGGGTCACATTTACCTTAGCAAAAAGCTTGTACATAACCCTGACATTCTTTCTAATTACAACTATAGAAACAGCTATGGAGTGGGCCTATTTTGCTATCTATCCCTAAGTCATCTGAAATTATGCATTTTGGTCCCTGGTGAAAGCTGCTTTTATTGAAGCAGGTCCCTGCCCTTTGATCTATAGTGACTCTTTTTTAAAACATCTTCTCGATATGCAGTTTTATCCCTTCAGAAAGTTAGGTGACCACGAGTGTGGTGCTATTGCAGGTTCTATGCAATGTGATTCAAAAGGAGCACAGGCACTCTCCTTGTGACAATTTTGCCTAGGGAAAACCTCAGTCATTGTTTTTGGTTCAATGGTTGATGAAAATCTCCCCAAAGCTTGGCAGTTGCAACCATAGCATAAGTTACTAAATCTCCATCAGAATATGGGCCCTGACTCTTCCACCATTACCTAACTGTACCCCCTTAAGTAGATTTCTGTTGCACTACAGAGTAAGCACAGAGAAGAAGTGTACTTAGCAGCAAGGACAGATGTGAGGAGTTCCACCTCTACAATGGAGAGGGCAAGGGCACATTCATGAGTGACTTTAAAATGGGAAACAGAACTGGAAGTTTTTCATCATCACTCCCAGTTCCCGCTGGGCTCTGTGTCACCCTCACCCCACGCTGCGGAATATCCTAGTGAGGAGGCGGTGAGAAGCCTGTTGGTGAGATCATCACCCCATAAAACACTGCTATTTACACATGAGGCAAACCTGTCCTTCACCACCCTGCTAGTGATTTCTCCCAGCGTCACTTCCTCAGACACAGTACTATTAGGAATGACATCTTGGCACAGAAAATGCCAATTCTCTAGTGCTGTAATGACATTTCCTGAAGTACTGTCTAAGAAAATGCTCTATGAAATTGTGTTTTTGTGTGGCCAGGTCAGTGACTCCAAAATAAAAGAGATAAACTCAGAAAAATTATATTTTATTACATGAAATCATCGTGACTAAGAACCTGAAACTGAAGCCGGTAGCACTTTCTATTTACTTGTCAGGAAACTAGAATAACATGGGAAAGAAACCAGACTGTTTCATTTTCTTCTCTAGTCTGTAAAAGAAAAGGATCCTGGCTGTAAACAAGCTGCAGCTCTGCAGTATTTAAGGAACACAAAATAAAGCAGCCACCACACATAACATAGGGACATAAATATGAGCACCATCTCATGACATCATAATTTTTTAAAGGCAATTTCATATCCATATCTATATGTGTAGATATGGATGCTATGCCTTACCTAAATTTGGCAGTTATCAATAAAATAATTTATTAAGCACTTGACTATAAAATTTTAGGACAGTGGCAGAGAAACTTAAGTAAGAAAACCTGGCCTCTGCATTCCAGAAATTGATCATTTCAAATACACTTATGTGGAAGAATTAATGACTGCAGGCAGTGCTATATATATATATATATATATATATATATATATATATATTCTGGAATGTACTCATTCCTCACCTTCCTGACACTTCACAATCCTTCTCCAATAACACTAGATTTAATGACTTAGATTTAATTTGATTAATGTTAAAATTTAAAATCTAATAAAATTTTATCAATTTAAATAAATCATAATGCTTAACTATTAATGAGGATTCAAAAGTTAAATAAATCATAAAATTTCAATGCTAATGACTGAAAATGCTCAATCCATTGAATTCCTTAATATAATGGCTGTACTTTCTCATTAAACAATGCCAACACGCACGGCTGACGTGGAAATAGGCCATGTTCCTATTTCCCTCACTGTCAACAATAAAGAACTAATTTTACATATTTTATTTTGAGTGGAGAATTACAAAGAAACAGTAGAATTTCTAGTTAACTGCATTCTCAGATTCTAATATGTATCAAATAAAACATGCTTCATTTTTTCATGGCATTTTTCTGTAATGTCAACAATGAGATATTCTGTTCTCAATCACATGAGGAGAAATGAGAGTGATGCACTGACTTAAAAATAGTGTATTATGAAAATATTTTTTATATTATATGAAAAGAAATGAAAAGGACCTAAATATTTTGACAAATGGTAATTTTTCTAAATGCAAAACAATCAAACTATTCTTTTTTTGTTTTTAATCCTTACCTGAGGATATGTTTTTATTGATTTTTAGAGAGAGAAGAAGGGAGAAAGAGAGGGAGAGAGGAAGAGAGAGAGAGAGAGAGAGAGAAACAGAAACATCAAACAGTTGCCTCCTATACTGGCCCCAACTGAGGATCGAACCCACAAACTAGGTATGAAATTGGACCCACAACTTTTTGATGTACAGGATGATGCTCCAACCAACTGAGCCACCCAACCAGGGCCAAACTATTCTTGTTGAGCAAGACAAATTCATAAAGTAAAATTCGAGGTCTCCCACGTCTTGGACCACACCTACACTTCAAAGAACTGATGTATCACTATATTTTATTGAATCCCCTATGATGTACACAAATCATTTTTTGTATTGTTTTATCTTTTAGTTTTTCTTATTAGCAATGTTGTAATCAAGATTAGTGAACACAATCTTGACACACAGGTATCAGCTTCCAAACGCTGGAATTAGAATTGCTGAGTTTAATAAGGTTTGCACATTAAGAAATCTTGACATATATAAACCAAACTTAAAATTTAACTTTACATTGCCACAAACAATATATGAGAGTCTTTTTAAATTTACTAAAAAATATTTATCAAAAGTTTTCTCTCTTTTTGCTAAGCTAGTTAACAAAAAACTAAAAAACACTATTTCATTTTATACATCTATTTAACTAAAGAGACTGAGTTGTTTTTATATGCTTAGCAGTTTTCTTTTTTTCTGTGAATTGTCTTATGTCTTTCATCCAATTTTTTATATTTTTATTTTTTAATTAAAACTATATTCAGGAAAGTGGAAAACATAATACTGCTCTCAGTAAACTACAAAAAAATTAATGGTGACATCTCTCAATACTTTTTTATTTTTAAGAAATAAAGCAGCAGTGATGTTGTTGAAGTTCCTCCCTTTCTCCTTTCAAGTTTCTATCCCTCCCTTTTCTCCCTTCCCAGACATAAATTCGCCAACACATATTTGAGTGTACATTTTCTATCTATACATTTCTACTTATATATGATATATATAGTGTTTTGTTTTATTAATTTATATAAATGTTGTTATACAGTACTGATTGTCCTGTAGCTTCATGTTTTATTCAATGTTATAATCCACTAGAGTTGGAACTGGAGATCTAGTTCATGGATTTTACCTGCTATATACTTCATGATACAAGTACATCTATTTTATTCATCCATTTTCTTAGAAAACGGCAATCGTATTGTTTTTCTATTTGTCTCTTTGAGAATAAATGACCATTTTTATACTTATTTTCTTGAAAGGTATGTGAGAGATTCTCTAGGGCAATGCTTCTAAAATGTTAATCTTAATAGATGTGACAAGGGGATCATGTTCAATTCTAGGTTCTGATTCAAGTTCAGGAATGGAGCCTGAGAGGCTGCATTTCTAACAAACTCCCAGGTCATGCTGCTGCTGCTGCTGGTTCAAGGAACTCACTTTGAGCTGCAAGAGTAGCATATGACTAGAAAAAGGATTTCTCCTTACAGCATGTGCCTTTTTCACTTTTACCAAATATTCCTCTAGTGTCCTCTAAAGAATCTGAACCATTTTTAGTACTAGCAGATGTTTAAGAGAATCCCACCCCTCCCCCACTGCTCACCAACACTTAGCATTGTGATACATCTTTCCTTAAAAGTGCATGACATGGCCCGGCCGGCGTGGCTCAGTGGTTGAGCATCGACCTAGGATCCAGGAGATTGGGGTTCGATTCCCGGTCAGGGCACATGCCCGGGTTGCAGGCTGCAGCTGATCAATGACTCTCTCATCATTGATGTTTCTATATCTCTCTCGCCCCCTCCTTTCCTCTCCCTGAAATCAATAAAGACATGTTTAAAAAAATAATAATAATAAAATAAAAGTGCATGACATGTTATATCTGGGATTTTCTTTCAATCAATTGAAGCCCATTCTGCAAATTTCAATTCATTTTATTTTGACTGGGCTCTAGTTTTGTTTCTTTCTTTGACTGAATCACACATTGCTAGAAGTTAAGCAGCTCCTCTTCAAAGAAAGCAAGAAATTGCTGGTAGTGCCTGATGCTTTAGCAATAGTTCTATTCAAACCAGTCACTCTAGACTCTTGTTACATTTTCATCTATTCCAAGAGATAAGCCAATTTTTTCCTGCCTTGATGTGCATTACTTGGTGATTGGCATCAATATGAGTAGAAATAAAAAAAACATATTACTGTGTTTAGATGACAACTGTCACCTGATTGATGATGACAATTATAAGTTGCCGTTGCCTTTAGGGATACGCTGTGGTTTCAAAGATGCTTAAATGCCAAAAAACTAAAAAAGGGCATTTTATAATATATTATGATGAAAGGCTGATTATCCTAACACTATTGAACAGGTCATTATTTTTCCACTCACTTGGGTTTCTCTTATCATATTCTAAGATGTATGCATGCTCGGGTCCTCCTTGGGAATTTATTTTTTTTTCCACGGATCTATTTCTCCATTCCTGCATCAGTACACACTGTATCACCCACCAGAATATATATATGTCTTGTTTATTAAGCGGGTGCATCATCACACCACCACTCTTCCTTTCTTATTCCTTATGTGGGTTATGATCTTGGTTCTTCTTAGATATTTACTATTGTATAAACTTTAATTTCAGCTAATCAAGTTCCATACCCAAATCATATTGGATTTTTACAAGAATTATAGTGAAACTTTAGTCTAAATTGGGAAGAAATGACCTCTTTATAAAATCGAGCCTTCCCATTACTGGAAAATTTTCACGTTGTCTTACAAATCCTTCAGTAAGATTTTAATTTTCTTTCTACTGATATTTTGCACATCATGAAAAATTATTTTTGTAAATCTTGTTAGCTTTATGACTACTGTGAATATTTTCTCATTAGAAATGCTGGTGATGAAATAAGATTTTTATGTGTTATTTGTGATGTACATCACAATTTCTTCATTATGTTACTGTAATTGTACTGTAGACTCTTTTGGATTTTCCATGTAGACATTGTCATGTCCACAAGAATCAACAGTCTTAGTTCCCTCTTCCTCTCTCTCTCCCTTCCCATCAGTCTCTCTCATCTTTCTTTAATTGCTTTGACCAGTACCTTTGTTACAATATTGAAAGAAAGGCATGAAAACAGTCCTCCTTGTCTTGTTTCTGATTTTGTTGAAATGTTTCTAAAAGTCATGGTTAACTTTCTATCATTTAAATACATTTTACCTATTAAAAGCTTACTTGTAGAGTTGGCTTAATGTTTTGTTACACAAGAGGAGCATTTTTTTCCTAGGAAATTGCCCATTTCACCTGGTTTTTCAAAGAAACTAATATAAAGATATAGAAGCCATTTCTCTCTCCCATTTTAAAAATTTCAGCTTTTAGGTATAATTGACAAACCTGTAAAATGTTTACAGTGTACATTGTGGTGATTTGATATATGTATACATTGTAAAGATTCCTCCATTTAGTTAACTCATCCATTACTTCAACTTCATGCATATGTTTTTGTGTGTGTGAGAACATTTAATAAGTTCTCTCCTCACAAATTTCAATTATACAATATAGTATTTCATCAACTATAGTCACCATGTTTTATATGAGATCCTCAGGTCCTATTCACCTTACAGATGAAAATTTGTACTCTTTTAAATTATTTTTAAATACTATAAATGTAATTGATTATTACTACACAAAAATAGTACTTTAATTTAATTTTTATAACACTCCTGTATTCTGGGTTTACTACCTCTTTTTTAATATATGTTTCATAGATAGATAGATAGATAGTATTTCCTTAGGAGTGAAATGAGTCAGGCAGAAAAAGTTAAGAACCATATGATTTCACTCATATGTGGGATATAAAACTGAAAGCAACAAAGGAACAAACAGGAAAAACAAACAACACTCACACAGACAACAGCGTGGTGGTTACTAGAGGGAAGAGGGTGTGGGGTAGTAAGGGGTGAAGGGGGTCAAATATATGGTGATGGAAGATGATTTGACTTGGGGTGGTGGGCACACAGTGCAATATACAGAAATGTGCAATTGAAACCTATATAATTTTATTAACCTATGTCACCGCGATACATTTAATAAGAAACAGCTTTAAAGATTTCTAGGTGAGGAGTCTTAGGCCTTATTTTACCATAAAGAAAAATAAATATATCCCATAAAAATATATATAAACAGTAAACAAGTGGAAAAAATAAGTGCATATTGTGGGTGGTGCTATGGAGATTGCCTACTGGGGAGTGGGATAGAATAATATAGGCATAGAGTTCTATTTACTTTACATATTATGTTGAGGAAGAACCCTCTTTTATGGGGTAATTTAAGCAGAGTTCAGAAGCTAAAATGCAAAGGGCAGTGTTAGTGTGTTTGCCAGCCAAGCAAAGAGCACTGGCAAAGGCTTTGGGTTTGGAGCAGACACTTTAGAAAAATAAGGAAATACAAGGCTATCTGTAGTTGAGCCACTGAGAGAGGGTGGATCGAGACGAAGTGAGAGGAATAGATCAGATCGTGCAGAGCTGTACATCCCATAGTAAGTAGCTTTTATATTATTCTAAGGATCATGGGTAGTCATTAAAGTGTTTTAATTAATTATAATTTGAGATCAACTTGAAGCACTGTGGAGAATCAATGGCAAGGAAGATACAGAGAAACAGGGAGTTAGAGGCTGTGGTAGATTCAGTGGCCTACAAGGCGGTGGAAGCAGGAGAAATGGAGAGAAATAGATTAATTTGTGATATGTTCTTGCAGGAGAAACATCAGTAATTACTGGAGTCAGGAAAGGCAACAATCAAAGCAATTGGAGGGATGGTAGGTTAGAGGATTAAAGATAATGAATATAAAATACCTGGCACACAGTAGGTACTTAAAACATTAGTTTTACAATTTTGTTATTTTTTAATTCACTATGTTCCTTTTCATAATTCTAATTTTAATTTTTGTGATTTTTTTTAACATAAAAACTACTAATACAATGTCATTCCTGCCATTTATTAAAATTATGTTTTTCATTGACCAGCACAATATGTAGACGTATGACTGTTAAAAGCATAGAATTTCAAATAATAAAACATGTCTTCCAAGGAACAATTTGTTCTCAGGTAACAATTTGCTATTTTCATAACCAAACTAAGGTCCTGTGCATGTGTGTATGGGGGTGTGTGTGTGTGTGTGTGTGTGTGTGTGTGTGTGTGTGATTTAACACAACGTACTTTTTCTCTGTAAAGATGATTTTGGAGAACTTTTAAAAATCACTTTTTGTCATTTCAAATAGAACTTGCCTAATTAGCTGAATTATACAGATATATTCCACTTGCTGCATTTGGAATTATTCTCTATCCCTCTTCCACTAATTACAGGTAATTTAAACTTTTTTCCAAGTGGTCTTTTCTATTTTTCCTCCCCCCAACCCCTATTAAGCAACATCTCACAATGAAAGTCTCTAATACGGACACTTTTTCTAATTGATAATTTTATAAATAGAACAATCTGACTGAAGCACACACAATCTCATTCTTTGTGCTTTTTGTGTGAAATTGTTCACTCTGGCTAAAAAATATATATTCATGATTCTAATAAGCAATATAGGGAAATAACAAACTAAAAGTTCATCTTTTGTTGTTTTGCATTTGTGGCTTTTATTTTGGGTTGCTTTCCTGACAGAGGCTGTTAAATGATTGTATAAGATGCTTTAACATTTTTTCCATCCACTTTGATTATCAGTTCCTGCTCAAAATATCAGAGTTCTGTAGAAACCGCTTGGGTCCTCATTAATAAGCCATACTGCTGACTTAGTTTCTGATAATATTTTGTGAGTTTTTATGATTAAAAGACTTCAGAAACTAATCTTACCATTTCCACTGCAAAGCCATTCTAGTGTTCCCTCTCTAATACTGCTTCTACAAGCTCATTTGTCTTAAAAGGGGCATGCCCCAGAATCAACAAGTAACCTGCCAATATATCCTTGATATCTTAATACAGTACTGAGTTTTTTAATTTAATTATCTTATTTTTCAATAGATAATATATGCACATGACACAAGATTTTAAAAAATTAAAAAGTGTACACATTAAAACAAATAATATAGTTGGTCTCTCTCCTCCTGTCCCCTAGATAGCCTTTCCCTTTCCTGGAAGCAGCCACTATTATGCATTTCCTGAATCTCACTCCAGAATATTCTACTTATTTACAAACATACATGTGTGGGAATATGTGTGTGTGCATGTGCATGCATAGATGCATACATACACGCCCATTTATATATTGGTGTGCAGTGGTTAACTATGTCATACAACACCCAAAAATTAGTGGCTTAAAATAACAACCCTTTTCTCACGATTCTGTGCTTTAGCGATTTGGGCTGGGCTGGCATCACCTGGGAGTTTTCTGCTGATGCCTTTGGGGTCACTCATAGACTGCAGTCATCAGGAACTCAACTGGGGCTCAAAGGTCCGATATGGCCTCACTTCCATTTCTGACAGTTGGTGCTGGCAGTGCAGCTGAGACTTTGTTTCTACAGGGTCTCTCATCCCAGGAGAACCAAGCCTGGCTTCTTCATATGGTGGTCTCAGGGCAGAGAGAGAACAACAGCAGAAGATACAGAGACCTTGAACCCTAGACTTGGAAACCTCACAGAGTCAGTTCAGCTGCGTGCCACTGGTCAAAGCTTATCACGAAGGCAGCTCAGATTGAAGGAATGGGGAAGAGATCCACCTTTTCATGGGAGCAGCTGTAAAATGTAGATATATTTGCATAAGTGTATGCGTGTGTACACACACACCCATATTCACACAGAGAGTAAAAAGTCATTACAACTGCTGAACATCTTGCCTTTTTACGTAACAGTATAACTTGGTAATATTTCAATGACTATTTTTATGAATAGATCTTTACTTTTTAGCCATGTTTGTTGCACTTCCACATGCATGAGCTTATCTGTAGAATAAATACCTAGTGTTGACTTACTGGCTATGTGAATTTTAAATTGTAACATATATTTGAAAAGTGCTTTCTGTTATGGGTTGAATGTGCCCTCCCCCCAAATTCAGTACCCCCAGTGCCTCAGGATGTTACCTTATTTGATAATAGGGTCACTACAGTTTTAATTAGTTGAGATGAAGTCTTACTGGACTAGGGTGGCTTCCTAGTCTAACATGATTGGTGTCCCTATAAAAGGAAATTTTGAAATACACACACACACACACACACACACACACACACACACACAAGGCCATGTGAAGATAGGAGCTATGCTGCCACAGTTGTCTGGTAATGCCAATGAACTACCAGATGCAGGGGAAAAGGCCTGCAACACATCCTTCCCTAGTGCCTGCAGAGAGATCATGGCCCTGCTGACCCCTTGATTGTGGACTTCTGGTGTCCAGAATTATGAGAGATAAATTTCTGTTGTTCAAAGCTACCAGATGTTCACTACTTTGTTACAGCAGTTGTAGAAAATGGATGTATTCTCCATAAATATGGTATCAGCAGCAACATGCTTGAGTGTTCCCCTTTCTCCACTTGCTTGCTGGATTTTTACTTCTGCCAATTTAATAAGTAAAAAAATCATAACTTGTAGTATTTTCTTCATTCTTCTTTTAACTAAGACTGAGTGCCTTTTAAAATATATTTAATAGCCATTCATATATATTTTTCAGGAAATTAGCAACTTGGCATAATCCAGGCCTTAGAAATAAAATTTCAACATTATGTTTTCTCTAAACAATGCATATCTTAGTGACTTAATGGCTCTGTAGAATAAAAAAAAATACTTAATTATGTAATATCACAGGATTGTTTTTTCTTTTCTGGCTACAGTCTCACTTGAGAACATTGAACTTTATCTTCTTCCTCAACCCACCTTTTTCCTTATACTCTTTGCCACAATAGTTGTTCATCTCTATAAATGTTAACTATACCTCCTTCAAGGGGTCACGTGAGAGTGTGTGTGTGTGTGTGTGTGTGTGTGTGTGTGTGTCTGTGTGTGAGAGAGAGAGACAGAGAGAGAGAGGAGTGGGGAGAGAGATAGACAGACAGAGACAGAAAGACCAAAGACAACCCAGAAATGTGTAACTAGAAGTTGTTGGAACTACCTGATAATTATCATCATATAACAACTGAATTTCCCTAGCAAGGATAAAATGAAGGCTTTGTTTTTAAAGAAATGGGCCTGTGTTCTGAAGCCCAATCTCTGCTCATTAGCCAAGATATGAGAAGAGCTATTGAGATCTGAAGGCAACTGACTCCATCCCTGAGGAAACTGCTACACCTTGGAAGGAGACAGCTGCAAAATACCTATAAAATGCAGAGCCTGTGCCCATTAGAATGAGAATCTAAAGGCATTTCTGTGGCTTAGTGGGCTTTAGTGGTGTCCATGCTGGATATCAGGCCCAATTTACAATTTGTACATATTGTTATAAAAGAAGCCCATCTTCTCAATGCATGGGCTTGGCATTTAAGACTTTTATGAAACATAGGGAACTGTTCAGTTGAATTAGGTTTACAGTTTAATGAAGAAAAATGACAGATTGTAGTCCAAGTGGGGAGACACTGGAAAAAAAGAAAGCCTCATTCATTGCTGTTAGAAATGTAAGTTGGTACAGCCACCATAGAAAACAATGTGACCATTCCTCAAAATTTTATGAATAAAGATATCATATAATCCAGCAATCCCCTTTCTGGGTATCTACCCCCAATTTTTTTTTTAATTTATTCAAAAAGATACATGTATCCCTATGTTCATAACAGCATTATTCTCGGTAGTGAAAGTATCATTTTGATAGCTGATTGGAAAAAGAAGAGGTGGTACATGTATACAATGGAATACTGCTCAGCCATAATAAAAGATTATTTGTGACAAAATGGATGAATCTTGAAGATATGTTAAGCAAAATAAGTCAGGTGGAAAAAGTCAAGAAACATGGTTTCTCTCATGTGGAATATATAACTGAAAGAAACATACGAACAAACAAGACAAACAAAAAAATCATAGGCACAGACCACAGTATAGTGATTATCAGAGGGAAAGGTGGACTGGGGGTAGTTCAAAGAGGGTAAAATGTATAGTGACTAAAAGAGACCTGACTTGGGGTGGTGAACACACAATGCAATATACAGATGATATATTATGGAATTGTACATGGAAACCTATATAATTTTATAAACGAATGTCACCCCAATAAATGTAATAAAATTGAAAAAAAATACTATCATCCTGCAGTTTGAGTCAGAAACTCTGCAGATTCTGTGCAGTAGAAATCATGAAGTGATTTCCTAGTGTAATGTAGCCACTGTCTGTTGCCTGAAGTAACACTGACCCCCATGGAAAATCACAGTAAAGTCATTCCTATAACTTACTTTATTCTATTATTGCAAAATTTTTTCATATCCTCTCTTCCCAACTACTGCTTTTAAAAAGATTCCAACACAAACCTGGTGTTACTTTTATTGTTCACATTCCCAGGATGGGATTCATAGGGATGCAATATCCAACAGATGGGCTGAGGCTGTGATATGAAGAATAAAAGTGCCTAAACTTACACTATTTTTTAAATTATCAAGGATTGAATTCACTGATACCATGTAATTTAAAGTATATATAACATATTTTCCTTGTTATCAAATTCTGAGTAACAAACCACTCCAAAATCCAGTGGCTTAAAACAGTAGGAATATCTGGCTTCCACACAAATCTGCAGTTTGAGCAGGCTCAGCGGGGGCCGCCTGTCTGTGTTCGCCTCGGCGCCAGCTGGAAGAGCTTGAAACTGGGGATGGAATCATCTTAAGACTTGCTCACTTATGCAGCTGGCAGGGGATGTGGGGAGGCTCAGAGAGGTGGGGCTTTAACCGCTGGGGGTCTTCAGGCAGTTCCCTTTATCTCTGTGTGGCCTCTGTGGTCTTTCTGGCACGGAAATTTCAGGAATCCTGATTTCTTTCATATGTGCTTAACAGCTCCCCAGAATTATTTCCTGAGAAAGCCAGAAAGCTCAATCCTGCTTTTATGGCATAACCTTCAGAACCATGTAATGTTCCTTTCACCCCATTCTGTTCATCACACATGGATGGACTAGGTAGAATGGCGTTCATGTGTGTCGGCCCACTACCTATTTTTGTGTGTTCCTGATTAAATTGCTACTGTATTTTTCACAAATGAATTTATTTTTTTTTAAATACAAACTTAGCAAGCACAAGTGGCTAACCCAAACTGGTTTATTATAAATAAGCTGCAGCACAGGAAGTTATCCAGGGTTAGTTAGAAAGCAGCGAGACAGAATGGCAAATTTCATTCTAGCTCCTGGCTTTTGTTTATGTCTGATTCAGCTAAAATTCAGATTTGTATTTCCTCTGGTTCTAAAGTATGAATAGTAGGTAGTGGAGAAGATCGATTAAGAAGTTCAAATGAAAAATAAGAAACCTGTTTCAGGACTGCTCCAGGAGGGCTTTGAAGTTCATGGCTAGGGGGAGTTATGAGACTACAGATTTAAGCTATTTGTAATGAAAGGAATGGCTTTCGTTTCACCAGTTAAGCTAAATTCTTGCCTTTAGAAATAACTTCTCCAGAACTAGTGTCATGGTGTCAAAACTTTGCTTTTATTTTTATTTTTTTGCTCTCATTTGTAGTATCTCCTGGAAATGCATTAGGAATCTATAAAAATAAGTTACATAGTTAACATTATGTCAGGAAGTAAACTCTTTTCTCACAGATGATAGATGATAGATGGATAGATATAAATACATATTAAAAGGCATGAATAAGCATCTACTTCATTTCAAAATACTGTGTACAACCCATGTGCATAAGGGAATGTTAAATAGATACAATGTGGATTTCTAGCAGCATAGCAGAAAAAAGCCCTGGACTTGTAAATTAGAGACCAGAATTTGATTCCTAAATCCACTCCCGAGTTGCTCTGTGACCTTCAGCAAAGCACTGAATTTAATTAACCTCTCCCTCTGTAAAATGGAGATGTCAACTATTTTGTTGCAAGGACAAAATGGGATGTTGCTTTGAAATTACTTTGAAAAGTACAAATAATGGTGTGATTGCATGTTTGTGTGGCTAATTCTGGACTTGATAACTTCGTTCTCACAATCTGCCTCTACTTTCACCTTGATGAAGAGCATCAACCTTCCCTCTGTCCCCCAATCCGGAAACCTGGGGTTATACCAGACCCCCGCTTTCCTAGGTGCTTGCTGTCCTGGGTGCCTTTCTGCAGGCTCTCCCACTGCCAAGCCTGCACCATCCTTGCTCCTGTGCTGACTAAATCAGCTCCCCCCGCACAACTTCATTACGAAGCTTCTCCTCTGGGAAACATTTTATGACATTCCAGTCATAGTAGATAAATGGAAATTTTGATGATTTTTAAATCAATTCCCTGGAATTCCTTTTGTATTATGCTCATTGACATAGGGTAAAATCTACCTTTAAAACATTTCTAAGCTGATAACAAAACTGATAGTTAAGTGTGAGAAGCAAAAATAATTAACCTCTTATTGTTAAAAATTCACCACCCTCTTAAAGAAAATCTTGAAAATCAAATTAATATAATTATATAGTCTATATTCTCCCACCATAATACAATAATATCAGACATTAATTTCAGAATATGAACTAAAAACTAACTATTGATATTTTTAAAAGGCTACTCCAAATAAAAAGAATTCAAAGATAAAAACCTAGAATAAAACATAAAATCACATAGGACTATAATTAAAATTTAGAATCTATATTTTTAGTAATAAACAAGAAAATCTTAATTTTAAGTGTATTCATTCTAACAAACTTAACATTAAAAATTCAAGATAAAAAGAAACCAGGTAAGTTATAAATTATTTGTAAAATTAGAAACTGTAAAAAGAAAATAACAGCAATTAAATTATTTTATTTTATTTTTTTAAATATTTCTTTATTGATTTCAGAGAGAGGAAAGGAGAGGGAGAGAGAGAGACAGAAACATCAATGATGAGAGAGTCATTGGTCAAGCCCACAACCTAGGCATGTGCCCTGACCGGGAATCGAACCCCAATTGCCTGGATCCCAGGTCGACGCTCAACCGCTGAGCCACTCCCGGCCGGGCCAATTGAATTATTTTAAAGACAACTAAGGTATATTAAGTGTAATTGTACTCTAACTTAACTTGAAAATCTCCATAAAATCAATGTTATTCATATAAAAATTAAAAAAAAACTTAACCGAGGAAAAGTAAACCTGAAAAGATCAAGAAGTGACAAAGTGACTGAGAAAGTTATACTAAAAATTTCAGGGAATTAAAAATAGGAACAGATTATTTTCATATTTCATAAACCCTTTCTAAAAAATAAAATTATTGACAAGCTCTATTCTGTAGCATGAAGAATTACCTTGTCTGATATTTTTACACACAAAAACTTGTCCAGATAAAAAGCAACTTAATAGTAAACCCATGAAAGTTCATTTGATCATTGAACTTTAATTAATTTTTGTGATTGTCCACATGTGGCCTTGCTCTCTTTGTTGATGGTCTCGTAAGTAACCTCCTCCCTCACTCCCAGCAGCCCTGGAGCAGGACTGCCCGAGTCTTTAGGTGTCTTCTGGGATCCAGAATATAAATTCCACATCTGCAAGTATGACTATTGTGTAAGCCACACTATTTCTATAATAGTTTCCAAACTTTAAAATACCCCACCATTTTGAATGATAAAATAATTATAAACTTAGATGTATTGATTTTTGCTTGTTTTGTTTATTTATTCATTCATTTGCTTATTATTTTGAGATACTGTAGCATTATAGAGCCCCATTTTAATGTTTATAAATAATATGGTGTCAGAAAAGTCCCTGGAGGCAGATAGCTAACAGCATGTGTATGGGAATGAATTCTGAATCTTCTGAGTCAAACAAGCCCACAGTCATTCTTTCATTTTGGAAAGTCGAACATCCTCTTTGTAAAAATTTTCATACCAAGATTCCACAGAAGTCTGAAAATCTATTCTTTCAAAATGAGCAGATAATTCTCAGGTAATTTCAGATTCTCAGATAATTGCTGAACTTAAGATTTGTGTTAGTGTCAGCAAACATCAAGACAAAATATACCAATTTAGACAAAGGTTAACTCACCATATATGTATTAATTGGTGAGTGAACTTGAAATACGACTCTAAAGCTATAAGCTTTTATGTTGTCCTGACTGACTTACCCATAGACTGCATTTCTTTATCAATTACATGTAGTGAATCAGACATGAGAACTGTGTGCCTAAATATGTGAGTCCACTGTGCATGGAAATTCGTGGGCTCAATTCCAGTGAAATCAATGAGTAGAACCCAGAAGGCCACAGAGAAGCTTACACATGAAGAAAGCATCACTACATAAACTTGGCTCTTAAACACTAAACTTTTCTCTTTATAGCACCAAATTGCCTAATCAAGAAGGTCAAAGACTGCAGAGCAGCTGAAGGTCAGAATAATGGGGTTACCAGGTCTGAGACGTGAGGTCCATTCCACACACTCTCATTTAATGAGACAAAACAGGCATACTTACCAGGCTTTCACACTGATTTTTAAACCAAATAGATAGTGGCATATATTCTACAATCCTGACTAGTAGTGATTTTATACCATTTTTATGACGGTATTCAAAAAAACCTGTTTCCTGGAAACAGTTTAGTTATGGCAGCTTATTGGTGCAAATTCCTTCAGTCGTGAACTTGTAAATCATCAAAAATCAAACCCTAAAAATGAGCAGGTTCTTACACCAGACTTTTATATGATATAATCAAAAGCAGTATAATACCACCATTTGGAAATATATCAGTAGAAAACAATAAAGCAGACAGAAACCCAGATACCTATATATTATTGATAAATTTAAAGTATGTCAAGCTGAAATTCCAATAGAATGTGGTAGTCGTAATGCACAACATTGATTTTATCCACAGAAATTGAGTTAACTTACATATACCGTGGAATCTCACAAATGCTTGGAAGCTTAATGCCGAATACAAGATCTGAATAACTATGACATGTCTCTCATAATTCTAACACCTAAACCTTTGTCCTTCAAACTACTTTGTTATTATATCACAAGCGTTCTCTTTGCCATATACTAAGATCTCTTCCCTTTGAAATCCAGATGCTGATGCTAAAGGATCATTTTGTTTGATTATGTCAGTCTTGATCACAGCCTAAATCCCATCTCTTCTCTCATCTTTGGGCACCACTGGATTATAAACTGAAGAAATTGACATTCTACCTCTGTTAACCTTTAGAGATGCTCAAGGAACAATTCCTTTCTTGTGAAGCCATCTAATTGCTAATCTATAATCCTTTTAATATGCTCTGCTTTTTGGATTGATCTATTGCCAGCTGGCCTAACACTGCCCATAGCTATATTAATCCTATTATTCACATTCTATTACAGAGTATCAGTGAAACTCTTTAATGAATCCTGAAAAGCCTGCTTGCCAGACACCAATATTAAGGATGATTACACATGTATTCACTCTCTTATTCTTAATTATAAGCTTCTGATTGTATTAATTGTATTCAGTGGGGTTCAGAGCTTTTTTTTTTTTTTTCCTTCTGCACAGCTATCTGTGAGCTGACACCAGGTTTTGGAAAATATCAGTTTTTCTAAATATCATTACCATACATATTATTTTGATCTTTCTCAATGGTAAATAAATTCACAAGATAAAATATTGTAATATACTTAGAGATTAAAGCCTGTTGTAAGGTAAATAAAGTGTATGGTATATGGTAGAATTAAGTAGGATTTATCAAGAGTAGATAAAATATTCTAGAGAAAGGTCTGCGTTTTGAGTTCCTGATATATTCACAGTACCATTAATCCCCTAATAGGATGGATAAATCTGTCCTGGATGATAAGCCTACTTGTTAAGGGAAGTACATTCTCTATTGAATTAATCACCCCATATGAAAGCTGAAACTATCATCAGCCTGAAAAACTATGATACCTTATCATCAATTTTAGTCCGATGAGTGGCTAAAGAGAGTAGTTTTGTTGTTTTTTTAATCCAGTGAAATGTATTGGCAATAATACTGCTTTTATTTTTTTAAAATTGAAAAAGTACATTTATAAAACAAAAGCAATATTGTTGTTGATATTATTGTGTTTCATGAAAGGGCAAATAGTTGGCATTTTATGGTTATTAAACGTTCTGGGGACTGGAGTTTGTGGTTAGATGAGGAGTTTGGAATCTGCAGGATGGAGGCAAATGTCTTTACAATGAGACTCCAGAGAACACAAAGAGCTATGGATCTTGGAAGCACCTAGCATCTTGAGGGACAATTAAAGATAAACATGCACATACATGGATGTTATGACAACCTCCCTCTAGATAATCTGTCATGCAGAAAAAGTTTTAGAAGGTAAAGCCATCATTGCCCTCTAATATATACCCATTGGCCCTTTGTAAAATCATAATGATGCTGTGAGTTGTATTTAAAGACCCAGGTCTTAAGCAAAACTTGACATTGGTCTCTCATCTAGCCCTTCATCCACAGAAATACTACCACTGGTTTCCTCTCGAGTGTGTGTGTGAGGAAAGTAGGATGCCAATAAAATATAGGACATCAGGTTAAATTAAATAGATATGTTTTTACAGATAAGTATGTCTCAGATATTGCATGGGAAATACCTATGTAAACAAAGCATTCACTGTATCTAAAATTCAAATTTAACTTGGTACTATGTAATTTTATTTGCTAAATATGGCAACTCCAGAGAAGGGGCCTGAAACTTTGGGGGAAACAATAGAGGAAATAGTCTATACCGACACTGCAGGTATTTCTTGAGCTATGGCTCTTCCTGTACTGATACAATAAGAAAGACTCCTCCAAAGACGTGGATAATGATAACATTATCGATCTTAGTGTTTCACCATTTTCCTGTACACCCCTTTTCCTCTCCCTGACTTGCGATTTTTTTTTAAATTTTCATTTTGAAGCAGTATTATTTAACTCAACCTTTTGGAACATGATTTTAAAGAACAACTATATATAAAAGTAAAGTAATATTGAATTAAATGAGACCTTTCTCTGTACAGGTGCAATTTTCAAAACAGCAAGAGAGAAATTTTACACAGTAAAGTAAAAGCATTTAGAACTGAAACGCAAACCTACTAAAATAAATGCACACTTCACTGGGACCTTCATAGCCCCTAAATGCATTTTAAACAGTAGGTTGCTTTTCTTTTTATAGTGTAGAGCTACATGTAATCATAAGGGAGGACAGCAAATGTATACACTGAGCCAGTTATGCAGGAAACATGCCAGGTCCACATTCCCCCACCTGCCAGCCCTGCTTCTTTCCTGATGTGTTCATTTTAGGACTGTGGCTAGAGTTTGATTAGCAGTGAAAACTTAAGGGGAAGTAGGGGAAAAATGTCTGCATATTCCCACTTTTGTGCAAGTTGTCCATAGTTACTCAAAGTCACTAGCTCTGGTAGAAATAGAAGCTATAGTTTAAATTGGATAGAAATAATGAGTTTTCTATGAGTCTTTTAAGACATAATCCAGGAGTTTTACAAGTCCCACTTTCATGACATTGCTGTTTATTTTACTTGACTTTTTTTTTTTCCAGTTTTAGCTTTTTGGAAGTCCTTAATATAATGAAATTACCTTAAGTCCTGATATTCAAATACATAGCCTATTTTTCTCTCTCTCACTCACAGATACTATTAGAGATTTTTCACTTTCCTCATTCACTTATTTCAAATTGTTCCCAACCCTCCAAGAGTAATTATTATTTTTTCATAGTATATCATTGTTGTAATTTTATGTTACAAGCCTTATTAGCAACTCTTTACTATATATATAATTAAATTCTATAAAGTTCATAGCACCCTACAATTTACTCACAAATGTTTAAAATTTAAATAACATTTTGCAAGGCTATTGAGAAAATTTAGAAACAAAGATCAAATACATGCTTGTTAATGAAATCAATGTATACCCTGAAAGGCCCTGCTAAAGGCTTAACAGATTGTGTGCATTGAACATCAAAACCAAACAAAAAAGCTGGATTCAATGCAACTGGCCAACAGATGAGTGGAATATACCATCCTTTCTCATTTAATTTATATTATTATGAAGTCAGTAAATAAAACTATTAACAGCAAAATACTTTCTAAAAAGAAAATTAAAAAAATAATTTAGGCAATTTGCTAAAAGAAAGTTCATCATTTCCTTTTACACCAGTATTCAAAATAAAATTAACATTGTACTGAACCCCCAAAAATATTACATGGTCAAAAGTAGTATGTATTTCAATTTTAGGAAGAAAATACTTTCCCATTGCTTTTTTGTTTTGGGGGGGGGTTGCAGTTGACAAAAAAAGGTATTTTTAATTGCCTTTTCAGATAATTGCACTCAAATACATAGATCATAATTATGAAACTCTCTGAGTTTTTATGTGTGTATACCCTCCCTTTACAACCACCCAATAAAAATAATATTTCCATCCCTGCTGAAAGTTCTCTCAATCCCCAATTACAAATACATGACACTATTCTAATTCTATTAAATGTAGATTAATTTTGTGTCTTTTTAAACTTCTTGTAAATGGGCTTAATCAGTATGCCCCTTTCCACCCTCTGGCTTCTTACTCAACACAAAGTTTCTAAGATTCGCTCATGTGATCGCATCACTCTTTTCATCAGTGAGCAGCATTTCATTATATGAATATAATGTTTGCTTCTCTGTTCTCTAGTCGATGGATATATGATGTGTTTACAGTTTGAGACTACTATAAGTAACACTGCTATGCACATTTGTATACAAATCTTTGGTGAATGTATGTTTTTACTGCTCTTGAATACATAATTCAAATTCATAGGGTAGGTATATGTTCAGATTTATAAGAAAAAGCCAAATAGTATTTTATTTAGTCCATGGTTGGCAAACATCTTAAAAAGCCACATATCTAATATTTTAGAGTCATGTGTTACAAATACTCAATTCTGCTTCTACAGCACATAGATAAATAGCCATAAACAAAATGCAAGTTAACAGGTATAATAGTATTCCAGTAAAACTTTACTTCTCAAAACAGGTGGCCAGCACATAGGCCATAGTTTGCCAGCTTCCAACCTAGTCCAACAACCTCTGCCTTGTAATTATTTAGTCCATTGTCATTTCATGGAATTATTAATGTGGTTATTCTCCGGTTCACCATTTTGTTATTTTCCTTCTACTTATACCAACTGGTCTGTCTGTTCCTTCCTTCCTTCCTTCCTTCCTTCCTTCCTTCCTTCCTTCCTTCCTTCCTTCCTTCCTTCCTCCCTCCCTCCCTCCCTCCTTCCTTCCTTCCTCCCTCCCTCCCTCCTCCCTTCCTTCCCTCCCTCCTTCCTTCCTCCTTCCTTCCTTCCCTCCCTCCTTCCTTCCTCTTTCCTTCCTCTTTCCTTCCTTCCTTCCTTCCTTCCTTCCTTCCTCCCTCCCTCCCTCCCTCCCTCCTCCCTTCCTTCCCTCCCTCCTTCCTTCCTCTTTCCTTCCTCTTTCCTTCCTTCCTTCCTTCCTTCCTTCCTTCCTTCCTTCCTTCCTTCCTTCCTTCCTTCCCTCCTTCCTTCCTTCCTTCCTCTTTCCTTCCTCTTTCCTTCCTTCCCTCCCTCCCTCCTTCCTTCCTTCCTTCCTTCCTTCCTTCCTTCCTTCCTTCCTTCCTTCCTTCCTTCCTTCCTTCCTTCCTTCCCTCCCTCCTCCTTCCTTCCCTTCCTCCCTCCCTCTCTCTCTCTCTTTCTCTCTCTCTCTTTCCTTTCTTTTTCTTTCTTTTTCCTTCTTGCTGTCTTTTGGGTTAACTGAGTACCTTTTAATATTCTATTTAAATTGCTCTATTACCTTTTTCTCCCTACCTCTTTGCATTATTTAGAGCTAAGGGTTAAATGTCTATTTTCAAGTTATCATAGCCACTTAGAGTTATTGATGTATCATTTCACACAAAATGTAAGAACTTTGAAGCAATGGAATTTTACTTATGCCACCTAAACCCATTCCTTGTGCTATGGTCATAAATTTTAATTATACATACATTATAAACATAAAAAGTCATCATTTTTTAGTTAAATAGTTTGTTGTCTTTTTAAGAAGAGAAGGTAAAAAAAGAAAGCCTCTATTTACCAATTATGGTGTTCTCATAACTTTTGGTAAATTAAAATTTTTATTTGCTCTCATTTCCTTTTAGCCTAAAAAACTTCTTTCAACATTTCTTATACTTCAGGCTGCTAATGGAATACTCTTTTTGGCTTTTTTTCTCTGAAATAGTTTTTATTTAACCTTCAGTTTTGAAGATTATTTTTGCTAACTATATAATACTAAACTAGGTGTATTATTCTTTGTATTTATCATGCTTACTCTTTGCTGATATCCTTGGATCTACATTTGAATGTCTTTCATCAAAATTTGGAAATTTTTAAACATTATTTCTTCCAAAAGTTTTGTGCCTTGTATTTTCCCCCTCTATCTTTCTGGGACTCCAACTTAAATATATATTTTATACTTCTTGATAACATCTCAGAGGTCACTGAAGTACTATTACTTTTTTAAACGTTATTCTTTTCTTTTTACATTCTTCAGATTGTATAATGTATATCAGTTTGTCTTCATACTCAGGGACCCATGCTTTTGAAATCTTAAATTCATTTTTAAGCCTAACTATTAAAATTTCTATTTTTAGACATTATAGTTTTTAGTTTTAAAATATCTGTGCTTATAGTTTCTTCTTTTCCCCATCACCATTTATCCCCTCTATGCCTTCTTCTAAGTCCATCCACCTCCCTTCCTCCCACTCCCCAAATCACCACACTGTGGGGTGCTGCGGTGGGGGCCAGGAGGACTGAGCAAAAAAGAAAAAAGAGAGAACTCATGTTTATAGTTTCTATTCCTCTAATATGACCCATATATTTACTCATTATGACTGTAGTTTCATTTAGTCCTTCAGCAAAATCATACATATAGATATAGCACAAAAATAATCATAGATGATGTATTAAGTTAACGGGTATATAGTGTTCCAATAATTCTTGCATGCTAGCTCCAACATTTGAGACATCTTGTGGTCTAACTCTTTGCCTACTTTTTCTCTTGACCATGAATCCCTCTTTCCTATGTCTTTGCATGGGACATTGGTTTATTTTAAGTTGCTTATTGTTGACTAGGTTGTAACTAAAGCATTATAGAACCATGGGGTTCTTATCTTCCTTTGAAGTGTATGGATTTTCCATCTGGCAACCAGTTCAATTAATTACTTCTCTTGCCTTTACATCTCTTTTGGTTTTGGTGTTATTCTGGGGCAAAATTTTTAGTCCTAAGATCAAATCACTATTCCTAATGTGTAGCCCTTCTTGGATTTCCATGTAAAACCCACAGTATTTTTTACCAAATGCTTCTGACATAGGCAAATTCAAACTGTAGATTCTATCTAACTTGCTGTGGGAAGATAGCCAAATTCATGCTCAACTTTTAAGAGTTCAGCTGTTGTTTTTCCTTGGACTTTTGGAGTCCCATCTGGATGTGTGTAGGATTTGAGGAGAGGATATTACAGCTATTTGGCCTCCAAACATTCTTCCCTTTCTTAATTTTTTCTCTTAACTGATAGCTTCCTTTGCATCCCTGAACATCATACTCTGATACCTCAAGATTTCTTCTTCAGTTTTAGCTTTCCCATGAACACAATATTGGGAATGCTCTCTGGTGGAAAGCCATATCAACATGTATCTCACCCAATGGTCTTTCTTTACTTCAAGGGGTACATGCCCTCTAGTTTCTGCTTGCTTTAGTTACTTTTCAATGCCTTCAAATTTGCTATTTTAATATTATCAGGGATTATAATTGTTACCTCTTGGCGGGATAATCTGATAAAGACATACCTTTCCATATCTAGAATCAAAACTCCAAATAAACTGTTTTTTGAATGAATTAAATTAACATTTAACTTTCTCTTCTGTATCAATCATTTTGACAGGCTATATTATGTCTGAGGTGAATCAGACATAATATGTTATTTGGAGAAGAAAACACACATGAGACTTTATAAAATGCAAATAGGTAATCAGTGTGGTATATATAAAGATTGATGATAGATAACTCACTTTTGAATAAGCATCTTATCTCAGAACATTGACTGAAAATTTACTAAAATACTTTGAACTACAAGCATTTGCTTTTATAAACAATGAATGACAAATATACACAGATATATAGTCAATATTTAGGTTAATCTTAACTCTCACTTTCATATAACATAATATTATGTGTTGAGTATAACACAAAGGATAGAATCTAAGAAGAAATCAAAACTGCCTAATTAATTTATTGCATAATAGTGAAAATTGACTAAACCTGAACATTTTAAGATGTATCAGTAAGATATTTGAAAATATAGGAAGAAAATTTTTTCTATGATACTATGTCCATTAATTCATGTTTATTCATATTCATATATATTCAATGAGAAGTTGTATGTGCTTATAATCCAGCGACCATGCTATAATCATTATAAAAGATGAAAAGTATCAATAGAAGACTATATACAGTGTGAACACAGAAGGGTGGTGGATCAAATATGATTTGGTGAGGTTGATAAAAAGCTGGTCACTGAAGCCTTCTCAAAGGAGATAACATTAATGCTAAGCAAGCAATCCTGTGAGCAATCCTTCAGTGTTTGTAATAATGACCTGAAAATAGTTTCCTTGGCTTTCCAATGATGTGTGAAATGCTCGTGTTTTCCAATTCTGTGAAAGCTGAGAGTAAGTTAACCAAACTATGGGGGTTTTGCAGTATTGCTAGTGAATAGATGCACCTACAGGAGGTAAAAGACAATAGAGCTAAGTGATACTTTAGATCTTATTTTTTAAAATTAGTCCTAGTGGAAGAAATGTCATCTGCATCAACTACAATTTTTATATGTGCTACAATGAATTTCGGTATGTGGTCAGTGGGATGACTGGAATTCCTTAGTTTTCTCTGAAGAAACATATCAAGAAGGAAAAGGGGTAATGATTCTAATATTTGTGACATTTGAAAGCATCTGTGACATCTAAATTATGCTATAAAAAGTTATTCTAAAACAAAGGTGAACAGAATTATGATAAATTTAAAACTAAACGTTCATTATATATGAAACAACATTACATTTATGATCTTTATGCATACTTTATAACAATAGTATTTAATCACTTCTTATAATCAATGCAAAGAGCATGGTATATTTATACCTGCAACATAGTCCTATTTTTTTTAATTATTAAAGATACATTCGGGTTAGGGTCAGAGTTTAGGAAAATGAAAATAAATAAATAAATAAAAATTTAAAAAGATACACACAGTAGTTGTTTTGCTACTTCAAAACACCTACTTATTTGTGTCTATGATTTACTTAACATTGAGCCTGGCCAGAAACACAGAGAGGAAAACAAGTTTTATTCTGGAAAAACTGTATCATACATTACAATACACAGCATCAAAAAAGTGGAATTCCTAATTACCTCTTGACTTCACATCTACCTTTATCTATCCTGCCTATGACACAAGCATACTTGCCCCTTGCCAGCTGGCACCAGGAAACATTTCCTAAGTAGAAGGTTCTGGAGGGACAGTAGAGGAAGAGTAATTATTTTTCCTGGAAATGTGCTCCTCTTGGCAGGCTTCTGCAGGGAGGCAATCAGAAAGGTGCAGCACTCCCACGGGCACCTTTCTCTGTGATCCCAGAAGTTAGCTTCCCAGAGCACTATCCCCGCAGACAGCTTCCCAGAGAATTCCATGATGCAGTATCTCAGTGACGTTTCCACCACCCAGTTGGCCATGACATACCCTTACCGATAAAATCTGGACCTCATCCCTGGGGGAAAGAAATTCTTCTCCATATTTGTTTCTATCTTGGGTCCTCTGTCTTAGCCCTATCAATACTGGCCACTCCTTACATTTGCATTACTGTTTCTTTTTTAAAAAAATTATATTTTATTGTTGACATTGTTACAGATGTTTCCCATTTTCTCCCCTTTTGACCCCTCTACCCAACCCCTACTCCACCCCAGGCTTTCCCCAGGCTATTGTATGTGTCCATGGATTGTACATGTATGCATATATGTTCTTTGGTTAATCTCTTCCTACCCCCCCCTCCCCGACTAAAATCTGTTATTCTGTTCCATGCATCCATACCTCTGGACCTGATTTGTTCATCAGTTTATTTTGTTCTTTAGATTCCACTTATAAGTGAGATCACATAATATTTGTCTTTCTCTAACTTGCTTATTTCACATACCATAATAGTCTCCAGGTCCATCCATACTGTTCCAAAGGTTAAGATATCCTTTTTTACAGCTGCATAGTATTCCATTGTGTGAACATACTACAGCTTTTTTTTTTTTTTATCAATTCATCTACTGATGGACACTTGGGCTGTTTCCAGATCTTAGCTATTGTAAATAGTGTTGCTATGACCATAGGGGTGTATATGTTCTTTCTGATTGTTGTTTCAGGATTCTTACAATACATTCCCAGAAGTAGGATCGCTGGATCAAACAGCATATCTGTTTTTAATTTTTTGAGGAACCTCCATACTGATATTCCCACAGTGGCTGTACCAGTCTGCATTCCCACCAGCAGTGTACCTTTTTCTCCACATTCTCACCAGCACTTGTCGTTTGTTGATTTGTTGATGGTAGCCATTCTGGCAGGAGTGAGGTGATACCTCATTGTAGCTTTAATTTTCATCTCTGATGATTAGTGACTTTGTATCGTGTTCATGGATTGGAAAAATTAACATCATTAAAATGTTCATACTACTCAGAGCAATCTACAGATTCAATGCAATCCCTACTAAAATGCCGGTGGCATATTTCACAGATCTACAACAAATATTCCAAAAATTTATATGGAACCAAAAAAGATCCCAAATAGCCACAGCAATCTTGAGAAAGAAGAATGAAGTTGGAGGGATCATAACACCAGATATCAAACTATACTACAAAGCCACTGTAATCAAAAAAGCCTAGTACCAGCACAAGAACAGGAATATAGACCAGTGGAACAGAACAGAGACCCCAGAAATCAACCCATGCCAATAGGACCAATTGATATTTCACAAAGGAGGCAAAAGCATACAATAGAGTAAAGACAGTCTCTTCAATAAATGGTGTTGGGAAAATTGGACAGGTACATGCAAAAAAATAAAACCAGACCACCAACTTTCACCATACACAATAATAAACTCAAAATGGATAAAAGACTTAAATGTAAGTCACAAAACCATGAAAATCCTAGAAGAAAACATAGACAGCAAAACCTCAGACATCTCATGTAGCAGTATTTTCACTGTTACATTGCCTAGGGCAAGGGAAACAAAGAAAAAAATGAACAAATGGGGCTACATTAAACTAAAAAGTGTCTGCACAGCAAAAGAAACCATCAACAAAATCAAAAGGGAACCTACAGCATGGGAAAACACATGCGCCAGTTATACATCTGATAAGTGCTTCATTTCCAACATATACAAAGAACTCATATATCTCAACACCAGGAAGACAAATGACCTAATTTAAAAATGGGCAAAGGACCTGAATAGACACTTCTCCAAAGTGGAAACACAGATGGCCAAGAGACACATGAGAAAATGCCCCCCTGTATTCTTTAGAGTTCTTTCCCCTTCACAGGCCATCCTCTGTTTAAATTTTCACTTTGCAAATCACTATATGGTTCTGTATCCTGGTCTGGTTTTGAGTGGCTCGATGATATTTAAAGACATAAATCTAAAAGAAGTAAAAGGCTGCTGTAAGAAAAGAGGTCCAATGATTGAGTTACATGCTTTCCAACATTTAGGGATTGAACAGAAAAGGAAGACCAAGCAATGGAGACTGAAAAAAAGGTGACAAGATAGGAAAAAGACCAAAAAGAGATGGAAATCCATGTGAAGAAACTGTTTCAAGGTCAAAGAAATGCTCAGTTATATCAAATGAATCTGATAGGTCAAGTAAGGTGGGAACTGAGAATTAACCATTTTACTTCACGTTGTGAGTCATTTTGACTTTGACAGTAATTTCCATGACTGCTAAGAGAGAAAGGCAGATATACACAGATTTAAGATAGAATAGGAAGAAAAGAACTGAACATTACCAATATAGATAAAGTGTTAGAGAACTTTTTCAATAAAGGGAAATCCTGCATCAAAGTGCCAGGTGAAAGAAAATGTACAATCTCAAGACAGATGTTGCCTTTGCTATTGAAATAACAACATGTTTCATTACTAATGTGAATAATCACTTTGATAGAAAAATTAATGATGCAGGAGAGAGATGCTATGCTAGGATTACTGTTTCCCAAACAACTTGGGGGGAAAAGGATTTAAAATCATTAGTAACAGCCATCCAACAAGCTAATGGCACATTTAGAATTAGAATTCAAGACTCAAGCCAACGCCCTGACAGCTACAAGAATCCAACATTTTGATGGGAATGTGATCAAATTCAAATATATATGATATATGTATATTAAAATAATATATTTAATTATGTGTCTACTTAAAATAGTACTTTATCTTAGAAATAGTTATAAATGCAAAATTATTTCAAAAGAATTTCTGATATTTTATAACTGCTTTAGACATTGTCACCATTTAAAGATCATTCATTTTAACGTTATATAGCTATATATATATATTATATGTGTTTGCAAATGTAAAAAGAAGTATGCATAATTTAGGCATGCACATCCACATATACATATATATGTATAAAATAATAAAATAATAATAAAATAATAATACCTACATTTGATGTGGTCTATATCTCCTTATATTTAATTACACTATTCTTATTACACCTGAACTGTCTCAAGGAAAGAGCCATAAATAGTTCAAGCGGTGTAAGAATTAAGAAAGCTACTTTAATATGCTACTGCTTTGCTATATTTTCTATCAGTTAACATTATGAGAAAAAAAATAGTTAATAGTTTTCAGACTAGGGCACTTCCTTTCATTTCACAGGCAGGCTTAATTATCAAATATGGGGGTTCATGGGCTCCTCCCTCCAGTCCAGCTATACAGTGTATCCACTTCTCTGAAGAGTATTATTTTGTGTGTTATGGACAAAGGATCATGGGGTTCTGATAGATCCAACATCACTGCTGAGCCCCTACTGAGCTCTTCTGTGTTGCTCCGTCCTGATATTTTCAAAATCACCGCTGTGTGAGGAAATAGCCAGTGGTCCTTAAAATCAACATGAACATTGTCAAGTCATGTGGATCTTCCAAAAGAGTCTCTTTTCCTCTGCTATCTAACTCACACTACCAATTAAACCATGGGACGCTGACAGGAAACACTAAGGACACTGATTTTCCTGAGTCAACAGAGTGTTCGGCACCCAGAGAGCATATTAAATTCCTGTCTCGCTTTTCCTTTCTGGGGGATGTAAAATCTTACCCATCTTTTATATCCTTTGTGAAATATGGTAGTGCCTTATTTATGGACAGTCTGACTCATTTGATCAATATGATACAGTAAGTACTGCCTATATGACAAAGTTTCTAGGCAAGAGCAGCTGATCATCCATATTTGGCTTAGTTTTTTGTTTTTTATCAGTCAATGTTTGCATTAATTGCAGGGTATTTATACTGATTTATATAAGCCAGTATCAATAGTTCTCAGAGCTCCCCTTTGGATTCCTGACATCTTCCCCAGTCGTGAGCAAAATAAAATCATCCATCTGAAAAATCTAGTTGCTTGGACACCGAAATGTATCTTGCTAAATATCAGTCCCCCTTCAGGTTCCAAGAAGAACTAATTGCATACAGAAGTATAGATTGATAAAGACCTTTAGTTGTCTGTGTTTTTGAACCCCAAAGTTATGTAATTTTTATATATTTTGTACCTCAAAATAATGTTTTCAGGATGTTTACTAGGCAGTACCTTCTATTTTCTTAAAAATCATGAAATGCCTCATACAGATTTCAATAATCCATCCACCATATAATTTTTAACATCCTATAGCTGCTGGATCATTTTTCATATTCAAATATTTTTATAAAAATAACCCGTTTTAGACACATGAATGGCTGGTTAATATGAGTTACACTAAAGAGCTTCTGAAATATACATCATCATGCAACTTTTAGGTTAAAAGATATTTGTAAATGTTTGTGATTATCCGATAGGGGAATTGATTGATCTAACAAGCTTTAAACTGCATTATGTTCCACAAAACAGTTATAACCTTGAGGCAAAGCCATCAAGTAGAAACAGCAATGCTAATCAAAAGAGGGCTCTCCACAATAATTGGAGCTTTAATAAGAATAAGTGTATCGAAGCAAAACAGTTAACATTGTCCTTTCCTGAATAAGCAAAACCTATCTTAACATTCGCTGTAATCGAGAGGATCTTCCTCAAAATGACGGATTCTAATCTCAGCTGGGAGCTAAGGTTCACCATCAAATCAGCCTTGCTTGTCTGCTGGGTAGTTCAACTCAACCAGTATTTATGGGCTGGATGATATGCTAAACTCTAGTTTTGTTTTGTTTTCTTCTTTAGAGGGTAAAAATATCAGATTTGAAGTTCTTACTTTTAATATTATAAATCAGTCATCTTTCTTTAATTCATTATCAAATGGCAAAAATTGGTAATTGCTGATTAATTTCTGCGAAAGGACACATTTTTATTGGAAAATCATGAGGGTACAATTATTAAACACATATAGATCAGATAAAAACATGGCCCATCTATGCTTTTGTTTTATTTCCAACTAATTCAACATACATAGGCATGTTTACCTATATAGAGCATGAGAGAAATTAGGCATTGTACTCTAACCCACTACTCATTGTTTTTACTAACGTTTGAGGACTTCTATCTATAATAGTGTTTCAAGGCTTCCAAATGTTTCATGGTTAAAAAATATAGATGTCTAAATCTAGATTTCTAGTGCTCTCTGGATACAACTGCTAAAAAATAAATCAATCTCAGGATACTTCAGTTCCCAGCCTCTTTGCAGTCTCCTTTAATGTCCACTACTTGCCCATTCCTGAGCACTTTTTCCCGGTGTCCCCTGCCTAGAGTAGCCTTACACTATCTTTCTAATCATCAAATATGCTCATTCTACTCCTTATTTTTCCTTGTGAAATTTACTTGTGTTGTGACATATTCTTCCATTAGCACAGTCCGGCACTGATCTATACATTTAGTTTTAAGACTACCTTTCTTTTCTCAATGTAAGTGCATATATATGTATATATATGTGTGTGTGTGTGTGTGTGTATGTGTATTATACATGTGCACCTGGATGTCATTTTCTGGGATAAAGAACAAACACAGGCCAATGTCCAAATACACGAAAGAGCTATAAGCTAAGTTTATCAGTGCTGTTTCTTTTATTAATGGCTAGATTGTAAAGCATAACTGTCTAATAATCTAAGTGTGATCCTATTATGTAGGAGAAGTGTCATGCTGTGAAATATTGGCCAAAATTGGTCCCTTCCGCGAAATGTAAGCCAGTATTATTCACATACTCATGTACATTTCAAGCTGATTGTTTCTTACTGAGAGGCAGTAAAGAGAGTAATATAACAGGGAGATCTAAATTAGAACACAGATTTTTTTTATGACAATAGAAATGCAAATATGATCCTAATTAATATGTTAATAGCTCTTCTCTATTTATAGATAGTAGCTGGAGTCTAGCTTGGACTAATAGGAAGATGATATCTTTACATTCTCTTTTCCAATAAATAGGTAAGATTCTTAGGGTAGGAACAAAGTCTATATCCTTTAACTTTTTCATAGAAAGAAAATGCGCTGTTTGGTAGAGAAATGATTGTATCAGTGTACTGTGATATTGCTTAAATCTCATACTTTCTCATCACGTGTTATAGCAGTTGAGAAGAAAAAGGCTGGAAAAACAACTGACTTTTTCAGTCATAAGGTCCATCAGGTAACTTTTAGTTACTTGTGAACCTAGTCATTAATTCACTTAGATTAGCCACCTATATAATGTCAGAAAACTGAGTTTCTGAAAATGGTGTACACACAGATTCATTGTCCTATTTTCTCTCCTTGTGTATGTGTAAAATTATAAGAAAATTTTAAAATAAAAAAGAAATTTTATTCTTCTGCTATAGAGAAACAGATCGGCCACAATTTAGATTCTTTAAGTGCCTTAGAAAAGTAGCTGATATTTAGTCTACTGTTGCTATCTGACTTTCATTCTGTCCTATCTTTCCATATAAGAAAAGTATACACCAGCATCTCTCTTGAAAATATGTAGAAATATAAGTTTTACTGCAGCTGATAGAGTATAATTAGAATGCATGTTTTCCAGGTAATTCCTAAATAGAAATCTGATATGAGCTCCAAGGGATATTAAGAAAAAAACAACACTCCCTGGTAATAGAATCCTTTGCCAAGTTACCAGTTACCAGAGAAAGGAGCAAGTCTGAAAATGTGGCAAGGAAAAAACGATATTTCCTTGCAAGCAGTTCCCAAAGAAACCTTAGGGTTTCACTCTTTATTGTTATAATAATTCAATGGCATGGCAAGTGTTTCTAAGTCAAAAACAATCTGAAATAACCACAAAGCAAAATGTACTATTTGAGCATGACAAGCAACTTAACTAGGAGGAAAAAAAATATCTTCCGTTTGGAGGAATTCTAATTTTCTCAAATAAATATTTACTATCTATGCTGATGCAGAATCCAATTTCAAGCACAAAAAGAATAAAACATCAGTCTTAGTAATGGATTTCAATCTGGGATGGAAGACAAAAATAGGTGCATGTATTAAAATATGTTAATTTTAGTGTTCACATAATATCATAATTTGTTTTTAATGTACTTTGACAAACTAGAAAGAACCAACATTAACAGAGAATAACAAATGTGGTTAGTCTATGCGTCCAGTTGTTCATTTACCAGCAGTGATTATTGTATATCTTGTCATGCATTTATAATGAAATAGCAGAAAAATAAATTAATCTAAAAAACAGTAAGGAGTGGCACTGTCATTGAATTTATCAGCACTCCAGAACCTGAAAGAAATAAATGAGAAGCTACAAGAAATCTATTTCATATACTATATTCTATTACTAGCACAAAGAATTCAATTGAATGCATGGAAACGTTGCCAGAGCACTGGGAAAATGTATTCTATTTAACCGATCAGTAGCAAACTCCATCAGCTTACTGGAACCCATGTTCAGGTTTCCAAATGGGTTGACTGACATTGATAACTCCATTCACAAGAATGGTCAAAGTAAAATATTATTATTTTCTTAATAGAAATGGGCATCATACTGATAATTAAATAAACTTTTAATAATGAAAATTCCACATATATGGAAGTGCTGTGAATCATTAGATTTGACTTGAAGTAAAAGATTTAAAATGGTAGACTTATTAATAGACTTTCTTTTGCTTATTTAGGAAGCTTTTTTTTCAATTGTGGGATAAGTTGTAACCACAGTAACTTTAGTCTGTCCTTAATGCTATAGAAATTGAGTAAATTATGGAGCCATGATCAAATGATGAGTCAGGACAGATGAAACAAATCTTTAAAAATACATGTCTCACTAACTGAGCATCATTTCCAGAGATGTTATGGGTATTACTTAGTAATAATAGTTATTAAGGCACTACATGTTCTTTCTATTTGTTCATTTATTCAACCAACCAATATTAACTACTTATTTATTAAATGACAGGCAACAGAGTTAGGCTCCATGTATAAAAAATACTATTCCAAATAATTCCTTCTGCAGACAGTTCAATCATTTAAATGTGGGTGTTTGAAGGATAGTTATGGCTATTTAGGAGAAGAGCAGGGATTTGATCACTGTTTCTTAACAATATTAGAAATGATAGATTTTAAATATCATTCTCTGAATATTGATACAGCAACATGACTCATCTGCATTCATCTACTATTCTTTTATGCTTGTTAATGCTTAAATATTCAAACATATCTTAACTGAATTTATTTTGTAAAGAAGAGACAGGTGTTACAATAGGGAAATTCTAAATATGAGCACAATACTCTGCATGGAGGCATCTTTAAATCATTTGGCAGTAAAAATAATATTTTAAGTAAATCTAACAGAAACTTCAAGTTTCCAGAGCTATGAGATACAATGCTCTTAGAAGATGATGACATTTTGGGTTGACTTACATCATGATCCTTCTCCTGAACAAAAAGAGGGGTGACTTACTCTGCTGTTTATTGACCATGTGACTTTTAGTTTCTTAATGTCTCAATGTCCTAAATTAAAGTAGAATCCTTCCTACCCAGAAAATTAGATGACAGAAGTGAAAATGGCTGATCCACACATGGCATTTAATAGATGGAAGGGCTTTTCCTTTACGTTTTTACAATCGGCCAAATTTCCAATGCCTTGAAAGCCTTCCCATTCCCTAGAGATAGGTAGCAAAAGAAAGACCATCTAATCTGGAGTGTCCCTATTGGAATTGCTACATTCTCTATATATGGTCAGTAAATGGGACTGCAACTTAAGGCTCAGACAGAGGGCACTGGAGTAGAATTCTAATGGTTTTAGAGGCTGCATCTGAAATATCTCCAGGCACTTAACAGCTTTCCACCCCTCCCTTACCAGCTATATATCACAGAAGGGAAACTTACCAACTCCCTGCTGTTTCCCTTCTAGCTTCTCTATCCATAGTCTTCAATCCAGTTAGGTACAGATGGTTCTCCTCAAGTTAAAAGTGAATCTTCCACCTGTGCTCCCACTCCTGTCTCCTTCAACATTTTTCTTTCTCTAATGGATTAGGCCCATTCTGAAATCTGTACCATCACCCATCTCCAAAACAAAACATTCATCAACTCTTGTGTTTCCAGGCCAAGTACTGTCAATATACATCCATTTCAGAGTCACATTCCAACTACATGAATATACAGACTGTCACCTAAACCTACTCCACTATGGCTTCTTCCTCTCCATTAGTATACCTGAAATTGTTTTAGGCAAGGTCACCAATAATTTCTATTTTGCTAAACCTAATGGATGCTAAAACTAATAGAGGCTTTTCTTTCCTTATCTCTCTCATTCTTCAGCATGATGAAAGATAACTGATCTCATAACTTTTTGCAACACACTTCTCCTTGACTTCCATAACACCAAAATAGCCTAGTTTTTTTTCACATCTCTGATTTTCACATTTTACACTCAGATCCATCTCCTTTAAATGTTAGGATTAGTTAGCACACGGTTCATCAACTCCTTCCCATCTTCATGCCTTCTTCCTAAATAATACCAATCATCCTATAGACTTCAATACCACACATTTGCTAATGACCCCTTAATTTATATGTCCATCTCAAATATACATTCTGACCTATGAAATCATATATAGCCAGTCACTTTGTGTTGTGACTTAGCTCTGGCCCATATTCCTTGGCCTTGATAAAATGTTTTCACTTTTCAGTTAGCCCTTCCCTAAGGCATATATTATAGTTCCCATATCCCCCTAACCTTCCCCACACTCATAGAAGTATCATTGTAAGTAACACTCTTTCATGATCATAAATAACCTGGGATGCATTTCTCTGTGCTCAAATCTGAGGACAGGACTGATGGTCAGCCCCAGCTCCTGGGCCTCAGCAATAGCGACAGCCCTGGGATCTTACTTGCTCATACCTGTGGTTCCTTTGGAGCTTCATAAGTGCACCCTCCCTCTTCAGAGCAATCAGCCCTTGAAGTGATCATCACTAGGAGAGTAATAAGATTCTCCCTAGTTTATAACATGGTTTATTAATCAGTGGGAATGGACACACATTTGGAGAAGATCTGATTCCTATCTACTACTCACTCTGAAGGTACTAAATTTCCCAGGAAAAAAAAGCTGAGTTGATTTCATGTCTGCTTGATATACGTTTAATACTGCTTCTTTTTCCTATTTCTACCCAAACTAGTTTCATAAGAATTATAATGAAGAGACATGAGGATATCAAACTTTCTCAGATAGTAGCCTAAGCTTTTGAAATGAAGTCATGTTTTTAAAGTGGAAGTTAATTCTCAGTTAGCTTATGCTTTTTATCCCTAGAGTAGGATAAGTAAGTGTGCAATTGATTTTAATTTAATATTCATGGTATATTACAGCTGCCAGAAAATATAAGAATTTTTTTTAAGAAAGCACAGCCTGGACCTACACTTACCCTTAGAGTTATTGTCAGAGTTGCAGGGACACTCTTGAATACTAAAGAGCATGTATATAGGAAATAACTGCATAAACATATTTTTCAAAGTCAGTGCTTACATCAAACATTCAAAAGCAGCCATGTGCTATGGAGACCTTAAACAGAGGTTTTCTTCTATGTCAGAATTGACTTGGCATAAAAATATTGCTGCAATGTCTCTTCATACAAATTTCCACCTGGAACATTTCTGTTCAGGTCTTAGCTGTCTCTTCTTCATCGCACAGGTCCCAGTTCAAATGTCATTTCCTGAGAGAGGACTTCCCTGACAACTTAATTAGGAGTAGACCACCTCCCTCCCATAGCATTTATCACTGCCTTACATTACCTTCTTTATTCATTTGGGTTCTTTCCTTTCTCCACCAGAAGAACACACTCAAATATGAGCTCCATAGAACATGGACAGTGTCTACTTTCATCACTAGAGTAACAACAGCCATTCCCTACATAGGTGTATGCATGACACATACTTTTGGCACTGTATGACACAGAAACACCGAACTCCTTCTAAGGGTCAGTGTCCTTATCTGGAAAGAGAGTCTAAATATTATTCTACAAGACTGTTGGGAGTTAAAATGGAAATCAACTGTGTGAAAGCATTATATTGATAGAAAAATCCTTAATATATAAATTCAAACTGCAAATACACATTGACCTGATAGTTATATATAAAATAAAACCATAATAGTCCTTACTTTCACTAAGTGGTACCTAGAGCCAGTATGAAACTCTCTGATTAATAATACCTCTGCGTTCTTGGCTCACGAGGTACAGTGTAAAGGCAATATTATGAATTTCAGGGTTGTTGTTTTTTTTCTTTTACTTCCCCTGTAAGTTCTGTTGCATGTCTCCAGTTCTCCTCCATGCCTTTCTATTAATGTGTTAACTTGGGTACTGCTATCAAATAATGAACTAGTGTTCATTTTTTTAGAAAGGCTCATTTTACAGAAAGGATTTTGACACTTAAAATGGCATTGCTTCTGCAATCAGCTCTCATGCCTTTCTATCAATTTGCAAATGGGTTAGTTCTTTGATGCCAACTCTATTTCATCTTATTTTTTAACTTAGAAATTTAGAGAGAAAACTAGAATGCATGTAACAGAAATTCCCCTTTGATCTTTACATTGACAGCAACTTTTTTCTCAATTATAAGTTGGTTGAGGTGATTGAAAAGAAAGAACATAAGAAACACACACACAATAATGGCATGGCATATTTTGCTCTTATAAATCAGTTTTAGTCCAAAGATCCCAAGCATGCTTTGCAAATGCTTTACTACTCCATAAGATTTTAGAGATTGAAAGGATTCAAAGGGATATATGAAGATTGAGAAAAACTTATGCCATACTTAAGTGGTGTGGCTGGCTAAACAAATCACAGTTGAGAAGTTGTTTGTCAGGTGTATCATGAATGATCTCTCTGCAGTCTTTCAAAATAGGATACATCCGATCAGGCACAAATTGTCACCTAAAAGCCTTTCTGATCTAAGTGAGATGAAGCACATTCTCCACTTTTCTTTGGTTTATATGAACATAAATGTCTCGTATCTTCCTAAGAAAATTTTTTAAATATTTCTTTCCCCCACTAAGCTGAGAACTTCAGTCAGACAGAAAGTTTTTAGATTTTTAGGTTGAATGGTTGATGAATAATTAGAGTTTTCATGATATAAAATTAATTATTATACATGACTGTCCTTGGAGCCTAAAGAGATACATCAGTCATTTTCCCTCCTTACTTCATGTATCCCCAGACTGTTTTATTTTCTGAGGCCTTATTTTATTTGTAGACATTTTTCCTCTCCCATCTCTGTTGTCACATTACATATACCTATAGCAACATGTGTTACTCTTATATCTAGTTTAATATGCACATGGAAACCACATAGGTTCCCTCTGGATTTAAATAGGACTGTGTAGTCACTTCCTAAGCACCTGCCTGGCTATGACTTTTGGGACTTTTCAGTGGCCTTCCTACTGGCAATTTTTGACAAGTCTCAGATTGAACTCATTCAACCCTTCATTAATACTTATTATGTTTAGACTTATTCCACAGGTGAGGAAGCTGAACCAGAGAAACAATTACATTGTCTAGGCCTACCTAACTACTACTGGCAAAGTAGAGACCAGACTCAGCTCTGCCTGGCTCCCACCCAGTGTTCTCAATACTGCTCAGTGGATGAAAGAAAGTCAGCTCTCCGCCATACTATATATCAGATCTATTCCTTGAACAAATTTTGTAAAAAACCTATTTATAACTCCTTAAAATACTTTATATTGGAACTTATAGACATAAGCACGTGGATAATATGCTTGTCCTAACATTACTACTAAGGGGCACAATTCCCCAGACTGTTGAAAGCAGCATATACATACATACACACACACTAACACACACACACACTCATACATCCAAAGAGAAATGAATACTAAGCAAGATATCTGCTAAAAACACATAAAAAATACCTTTAAATATTCCAAGAATTTACAGCTTGGAACCAAATAGTAAAACCCAAAACGGAAGCTTGCTAACAACCGCCATATGTTAGAATGCTGCTAAATATGAATTCACTTGTTCCACAAATAATTCTGGGTTTGGGTGCTGTCCTAGGCACTGGCAGACACGACAGTGAAAAAGACAGTGCTGTTAATGTTCCCTTGAGCTCCATGTATGTTTTGTGCTGTAGCCACAGTGGCTCTCCTTCTGATTCTTGAGTAAGCCCAGGTCTTTCCCACCACCACGCCTTCACGCACGCATTTGCTCTCCACCTAGAATGTTCTGCCAAACCACCTGGATGCTCAGACCCCAACCACAAATTCTGTTTTACCTGGCTGGCACTTATTTACCTCTCGGTTCTTAACTGAAATGCCACCTCTCTCGCAGAATGTGTTTTTTCCCCTCAACAGAATTGCATACTCATTTGCATGCTTATTTGTTTAAAATATGTCTCTCCACAGAGATGTCAAACCTTAAAGTGTGAGAGATGTGAATCTGTTTTGTTCACCAATTTGTGCCCAGCACCTGTCACAGTGCCTGACACAGTGGCCCCCATGGTTTGATTTTTGTTTCTTTACTGACTACATGGTGAACCAGCACCAATATTTCTTTCCCTCCAACATCAACCACAAGTGGACAAAAGAAGGGCAACACCAAGTTAAGACTTGCACAAAACCCATGGGGGGGAAGGGACAGTTTCTGCTTTGACTTGGGGCAGGAGGAAGCCAGGACAGTGGCAGGGGTTTGAATTAAAAAGCACCGTTAAGGGTTCTGGTTTTGCTTATCGCTTCAATTCCCTTGACACAAGCAGTGCTTGTTTCCTAATAGTCGGAGACTCAAAGCTTCTACCCAAGTGTCTTTACAAGTAAATCAGTGCTCTACAAATGTCCTTTGTCTTTGAGGAACTGCGAGAAAAATATATATATATATTTGTTGGATACAGAAGGAAATGAACAACTAGTATATACTAAGCACACTTTCTGTACCAATTACAAAGTGTTACGATCTTGTTCAGTCCTCTGCCTTGTTCTGCCCCTTATGAGAAGGGCTGGAGTAATCACGATTTTAGACATGAACAAACTGAGGCTCAGAAACTACATCACTTATCCATAATCACAGTGTTTTGAGAAGATAAACACATTATAAACCTATTTATATGTAATTCCAAGACAGATGCTTTTTCTAATAAACCAAAATTCTGTTTAGTACTCAGAGTCAGTGTCCAACACATAACACCCCAGGTTATACAGTGACCTAAAAATCAAGTAGTGTAAATAAACATCTCATAAGCAAATAAAGTTTTTGTCATACATTTGTTTTGAATTTGACATTTGACACTGTTCATGAAAATTCTGCCGTCAACAGTCATCACTGGCCAGATCCACTATCAATAAATGCAGGTGATAGAACTAGGCAGTCATATAATTTAGACCTAAAACCCACTCTAACTGGAATTATGTTGGAAAGTAATTATTACTCTATATCCAGAAAACAGTGATCTATTTCAATCACCTTGTGTTTTTGAGTAGGATTCTAGCTCTTTGTTACACAGGTGTTTTTTTCTAATATTACTTAGCAAAAGCAATATTGAAAGCATCCCTCAAAACATGGGTAGGATCTATTCCTACCCATTTGATATGGTTTTAATTACAATGCAAACCAAGTATGCATGAAAGTTAAGAGAAGCCAAGGTTACCAAAAGAAGAAAACCTCTTAGTTTACCAGGGCTAACTGTTTATATATTTTTTTCTGTCTTGAAATAGAGTTAAATACTAAAGAAAATGACTAAAAATGGGTGAACTTAAAAAAAGCCTGCAGGATTAGAATTTAGTGATTTCTGAGGTGCCGGCATTTGCTAAGTAGGAATTTCTTGAAAAAAATATTTATAATAGTGATAATGCTAATTTAATATTGTGAGAATTGCACACATTCATTTGCTAGAAACTTCTTATGTTCCCTTCTCCAGTCTTCCATTCTCTCAGGTTGCCTTTGTATATACTACGATGTGCTGAGGGGATGAGTTCATGATGATTTGGTTTGGTCATTAGAAAAAGAATAAAAGAACATGTTGCTGTTCTGTCATTTCAGATGTGACTAAGAAATCAACTTTTAATTTCAGACTGAAAATGAAAGGGGGGAATTGGTGTTTCCTATGGCACCATCCTAAAGTATTTAGTCACTTAGTCACTTTTAGAGGAAAATTCCATTCATAATCATGAAGGCTGCCGTTCAGTTCTATTCACTGCCATTTTATGTGGTAAGTCGTCACTTGATTCTGGCTCAGAATCCTCAATTAATTTCAATAGCAATTCTGAGTGTGTATTTAATATGAGGATCAAGGGGGATGGATCCTGTTCTCATTTCACAGCATCTTCTGCTGCCGCCCAGCAATCATCTCCCCCAGAGACAGCCACCTAGCCAGGCTGAAGCTATTGTTGTGAAGGGTTGCTTTGCATCGGTTTTGTTTTTAACCACTAATCAGAGAAACCTAATTAGATGTGCTATTTTCTTCTTCAAATTTTGAAAGTGGAGACTTAAAAAGAATCTTTCCTTACTTTTCCAATTATCAAGTCTGGTTTTATTGCAGATAAAAAATCTGGGTGTTGATTTTCCTGACATCTCAAACTAAAATTTAAGTAAGAGGGGAAAAAAAGAAAACTATTAGAAACTTAGTTATTTGTAATAAAATTATGTTATCTCTACTTACTAGATTGCTTTAGAACTATAGCTTTGAAATCTGTCATAGGTCTTAAAAATAAAATTGCTTGAGTAGCTGAGGAGAACTGCATTAAAATGCAAATTTCCAGCTGTTAATATTCCTTCAAAAACCAATAATCCCTCAAGGCCACCAATATGTCATAATACTTAATGGAAAAATATCTCTTAGGCAGAATGGCCTTTCTAAGTTGACTTTTGATTAAACTTAAAATATTATATTATAAAAAAATTAAAATTTAAAAAAAGGAACATAAATATAGGGCTCAACTAAAATGTCATCCAGTACGCAACTAAATAGAAGGGAGGGGGTGACTCATCTTATGTTAATAATTTGTAATAATTGAGTAATAATTTGCTTATTACTTATTAATCAAGTAATAATTGGTAACATAAAGTATATACCTCTTCCAAAACACCCCAATAATTATGTATTTATGTTGGTTCATGTGTATGCAAGAATGTTTCATTTTGGAACTGGTAAAGAGGATTATTTTTTGGCAAAATATATTCATTAGACAAAATGACAAAAACAAGACATAAAACTAAATATCTTTATTTTTTAAATAAGATTTCTAGAAATACTGAATGCAGAAAAATGGAGTTTTGTGATTAGTTTGCTGCTGTAATATTTATGGGATTTGCAAGAAATGAGAATTTTTTTCTAATATTTTAATGAAAAATTTTGAGTGTTCAAAGAGGTTGAAAGAATTGTACATTGTACATCTACATCTCTCATCTAGATTACATAAATACTTTTATACTTGCTTTCTTACATATCTAATCATCTGTACATTATAATGAGGAGTTCTTACTCTAGAGTGATTGGTCCTGAATTGGTATAGGTCTAGCCAATTCACCAGTTAATTAACCAAGTAGTTAAAAATTGAAAGATTCTCCTTGACATGAAATTTTCTAATATTCACGTTTTAAGTAGTAATATTAGGACAATATCCATACATGGTTAAGGTAATTCAACTAAATCTCTAATACAAATGTGTCTTTGAATCTATTTTTTAAAAATAGCCCAAATAATGTAAACTAATAGATGTGTAGCACTCTTTAAAACATCTTTGGATTTATCCTACTCGACTAGATCAAGAATTTTCTTTGTTTAGTTTTGAATGTCTTTCATTGAGAAATTAAGTAGTCAAATTTACTGACCTACAATCCAACGTAGGCAAATACCTCTAAAATGTGTCCTGTAATCCAAATGCTTTCTGTCATATCAACTGCATTATTTTGCCCTGAGGTGTAATCACCCATCAATTAGTGGCAATAAGGGAGATCACATACAAACCTGAATATGTGTGCTTGTTTATGTGTATTGATCAATGAAATCCCACATATTCACTATGTGCAAGACAACCTCACAGGTGCAGCTGAATTTAAGTTGTCCCAAATGATAAATAAATGACAAACTAATTAATAAGGTACAAATGGTGTTTACAGATTTATTCTCTATTAAAGAGCTGAAACTTTTCATTTCATTAATATTAATCTTGGTCAAAAGAACAAAAGTTTTTATATGACACCTCAAATTTACTTAATGTTAATAGAATGATCCTTAAGACCTGACTCTTCTAGCTGTTGCTTCCCCTTCCTATTTTTTTAAGTATTAGAGTTGTATGTGCCTTACACAGTAGGAAATTTAATAACAAATGAAATGAGAAAAATAAATCAGAAACCATGCTACTTTTTGTATTTAACTGTCTAATAAATGGCTCTTCAAATAAATAAACTGTAATTAATATTTGAAAGATCCTTAGTTTACCAGGATCACATAGAGAAAATAAATACTAAAAAAATAATTTACTTTAGAATAATCTGCAGTTCCCAAGATGAAAAACTTGTGAATATGACAGCTATGTATTCTCATAACTTTCTAATATAAAAACACTATTGATTTTTAAGTTAATAAAAATAAGTTCTTGTGTAGAAAATCAAAGCACAAAAATTACTACACACTATATCTACTTATATAAAATATATTACAACTAATTAACCAAGTCCATTGAGGTACATCCAGTGCTCCAAACTACTGTGGATAGTTCCATGGAGTTGAGAGAATTATGACAGTTGCTCTAGAGATTACAGGATGTTTTTAATTCAAAAAAATCTACCTCAGTTTAATATTAATTTAAAAATATAGAGACTTTGCTCTGTAATAGCTACATTCCTCCCTTTGTGTTATTATGTCCTTTTAGGTTAGAAACCTAACAATATTGTTTGATAATTATTGTTTCAGGCAATTTTTTTTTAATCCTTACCCAAGGATATGCTTTTTAAATTGATTTTAGAGAGAGAGGGAAGGAGAGAGAGAGAGAAACATCAATTGGTTGCCTCCAGTATGCATCCCGACCAGGGATTGAAGCCTCAGCCTAGGTATGTGGCCTGACTGGGAGTCAAACCTACAACCTGTTGGTGTACAGGATGACACTCCAACCAACTGAGCCACCCAGCCAGTGCTCATGCAACTGTTTTTAAAAATCAGTTAAAATAAGATAAAATATGTTAATTATATTATATTATGTTAATTATATTATATCTATTATATTATTTACCTACACAATTACTTCTACCAATGTTATTACTTGTGTGGATTCAAGTTACATTGTTATCATTTTCTTTCAGACTAAAGGACTTTCTTGAGTCTTTTTTTTTTTTTAATATATCTTTATTGATTTCAGAAAGAGGAAAGGAGAGGGAGAGAGAGAGATAGAAACATCAATGATGAGAGTCATTGATCGGCTGCCTAGCCCGCAACCTGGGCATGTGCCCTGACCGGGAATTGAACCTTGATCACCTGGATCCTATGTCAATGCTCAACCGCTGAGCCACGCCCAGCTGGGCTCTTGAGTTTTTCTTGTAGATAGTTCTACAAGCAACGAAATCTCAGTTTTTGTTTATATGGGAATGTCTTTTTTAACCTGCATTTTTTAATGATATTTTTCCTCAGTGCAGAATTTCAGGACTCTACATATGTCATACCACTTTCTTCCAACCTCCTTTGTTTCTAATGAGAAGTTAACTATTAATATTAATGTGGTTTTTCCATTTGTGATGAGTTGATTTTCTCTTGTTGCTTTCAACATTTTCCCATTGTCTTTCGCATTCAACAGTTTGATTTTAGTATGTGAAAGTGAGGATCTTACTGAGTTTTCCTATTTGGATCTCACTTCTCAAATATGAGAAGCTATCAGCTATTATATCTTCAAACATTTTTCCTGCACTTTTTTCTCTTTCATATCCTCCTGGAAAAATCTATTATGAATACATTGCTATTCGTGATGGTGTAACAAGTCTACTCATTCTTACTTAACCTTTTTTCCTTTCTTTCTTTCTATTGATCTATTTTCATGTTTTCAGGTTTCTTTCTGATCTAATCTGCATTGGGTCTCTCTTCTGAGTTTTTTATTTCAGTGATTGTGTCTACTTTAAGAATTTCCATTTAGTTTTTATTATAGTTTAGATCTATTGATATTTTGTATTGGATGAGTCACTACTGTCATACTTTGTTTAAACTCTTTAAAAATGTTTTTCTACCTTTTTTCTGTGTGTGGGTTACTCTTTCCTATTTCTTTTTCAGTCTCATAATTATTTTGAAAACTACACATGTTAGATACTATATGTAGCACTCTGAATTCTGATCTCTCTGCTGTTGCTGTTTTGTATTGGGGTTGTGTGTTTCATTGTCTACTTACTTATCGGAGCTAATATAGTAAAGTCTGTCTCATTTACGGTGTTATAGTGCTTTTTATTTTTAAGCCTGATTTCTTAGGCATTACACATAGATCAACATAGCTTAGCGGTCAGCCAATAATTGGTAAGAGGATGTGCTTAAACTCCTTGAGGCGGTTAAGTTTGATCCATCGCTAATAAACTTGTGTGTGGGCTGGGAAATGCTTTCCAACTTTGAATGGTTTACAGTGTGCTCTGGCTTTTGCTTTCTGGTATATAAAGTTGCACATTCAACCAACGACAAGTAGATGACTAAGACTTTCTCCATCTCTCTTGAGTGTGTGCACATTTGCTTAGTCTGTCAGATCACCAGGAATATTTGGGAGCTTATTAGAAAATATGTCACATTCTAAAATACATCAGATTTTAAGTTAGATTTATTTCCTTTAACTCTTCTGATCATGATATAAAATAGCAACAATCTTAAATATTCCCATATTTACTAATTATCTAATTCATGCAGAAAATTGCATATGCATGTGTGTATAATCGTTGCTCCATATCTTTAGGGGATTGGTTTCAGAATCCTCAAGGATACCAAAATCCATGGGAGCTCAAGTCCCTTGTATAAAATGGTATAATATTTGCATACACCCTATACATGTCCTCTGGATATGTTAAGTCCTCCCTAGATTACATATAATATCTAATACAATATCAGTGTTATGTAAATAGTTATACTATATTGTTTAGGAATAATGGCAAGAAAAAGTTTGTGTATGTTCGGTGCAGATGCGGCCATCAACTGCATTGTATACATCAGCAACTAGTAACAATTTTTTCTGCATATTTTTGATCTATGATTAGTTGAAATTATAGATACAGAACCCATGGATTGTGGGGGCCAACTATATATATGTATGTGTATATGTTTTATATATATTTATATATTATATAAATCTTATACATATATATTTAATATTGTGGGAAATGATAATTTTTTAACACATAGAGGTAGAAAAATTGGATGCCCCTATGTAAAAAAAATAAACCTCAACCAACATCTCATCCCATATGCAAAAATTGATCTGAAATATATCATAGAACTAAATACTAAATTTGAAAATTAAAGTTATTTGACCCACTAAGATTTGTGCGCTATATCCCCTTTCCTTCAACCTGAGTAGGCTGTGACCTCTTTGACCAATAGATGTGACTGAAGTGACCATTTGTCGTTCTAAGGCTAGGTCATAAAAGGTGATACAGCGTTTGCCTTGATCACAATTGGAGCTTCTAGCTATTATGGAAGAAACCCAATTATTTGGTGACCCTCCTATTATATGGAAGTCAAAGCCACATGGAGATGTCATGTGTTACAGTCCCAGATGAGCCCAGCCTTTGAAACATCTCAGGCCTGCTGTCAAACCTCCATGTGTTTCCAGCCCCCAGTTGTTCAAGTCGCCCCAGACACTCTATTCTTCCCAGCTGAGACCCCAAATATAATGGGGAAGAGACACGATATCATCACTATGCTTGTATGAATTCCTGTCCCACAGATTCCATGGGCATAAAAATTTGTTTGTCTCTAATACCACTAGTTGTTGAGATGGTTTGCTACCCAGCAGTAGATAACCGGAATATATACATGTACAAGCATTATACACACACACACACACACACATATATATTTCCTGTTCACAGGAAGTACAGGGAGATTGATCTTTACTTATACTAACACGTAAGTAAATTGCTGATAACTTTAAATTTTCATAAACTGGACAGACTAAGTTCTGTGTCATAACAGAATTTTAAACTTACTTAGCTGTACCATTTCCTAAGATAAATTATTTAAAATAATTTTTGTAAAGCCTGGCAAAACACTGTATTTTAGTAATTACTTGTTATTTTTTCTCTCAATCCTAAGAAATTAGTTTTTATAATAAAAAACAGCTGAGGGGTTTTAGGTCCTTCTTCACTTTTAGTGGTTTAAAAAATCCAACTCATGATCTTTTAAATCTTTAAAGGGAGCATGAAAATGTGTCCTTATATTCACTCAATAGAGGGAGGGTAAGAATGACCAATATAATAATTATGTTTTTAGTTTACAGAGTCCATTTAGATACATTTTTATTTGTCCTTCATAATTATCCTATAATGTAAGTAGAGCAAATATTTTTCCCCCTATTTTATAGGTAAGCTGAGTTTCAAAATGATTAAATGGTGTACCAGGGTTTCACAACTGTTCACTAATTAAGACAACACTAAATTTTAGGCCTTACTCCAACAACCTTTAGAATTTACCTTACAGAAAGTTCAATATACATTGCCACCTTTGTGTCATTGCTTTTGCTACTATTTTTTTACTTGTATAAAATATACAAAGCACTAATGTTTAGAAACATCACTGTACTGACCATAAGATGTGGCTTCTAAGGGCAAGAGGAGCTAACACTTATTGAGTACTGACTATATACTAAGAAGTATGTCAAACTAATTCTATCTCCATTTTGGTAATGATAAAATTAATTAACAAGAACAGGTCAACTTTTATAAATAAAGAAGCACAGAAAGATTTTGTAATTAACTCAGGATTCCACAGGTAATAACAGGTAAATTTGAGTTAATGGCCAAACCTTACTAAATCCAAAGTTATCCTCGTTTGCTATACCAGAAAGTCCTCTGAGAATTACCTGTATGTGTCAGTTTTATGTGTAAACTTGGTGAGGTTACAGTCCTCAGTTATCCAACCAAACCTGAACCTAGGTATTGCTCTGAAGGTATTTTACAGACATGACTAAAGGCCCTAATGAGTTGACTTTAAGTCATGGAGATTGTCCCAGATAATTGATGTGGGCCTGACTCATTCAGTTGAAATGCCTTAAGAGCAGAGCTGAGGCTTCCCTGAGGAAGTAAAAATTCTGCCCATGGACAGCAGCTTCAGTCCTGTCCACGCCCGAGTGTTCCAGCACACCCTTCCTGACAGCCTGCCCTGTGGATTTTGGACTTGCCTAGCCAGCACTCACAATCCTGTAAGACAATTCTTTGAAATAAATCTGTTAATATATATCTCTCACTGGTTATTTCTCTGCTTGCTCCCTGACTGACACAAACCCAAGCATTTAAAAGTTATGAACCTTTGTTTCATAGAGTTTATCTCTGTAGTAGAGAATGTTTCTTTCTAGAGATGATTCCTTGCTTGACCCTCATTGGTGTCATCCCCAGTAACTGATCACCTCTCTAGAGTTTGCTAATCACTCAATAGGTACTATTTGCATACTTACAGGGTCTTCAGTAGTATCCTGAATGTTTTTGGAATGTAGTGAGGATATTATCTGCTTCTTTCTCCCCAAAAGAAATAGGAAAACTGGAAGAGTGTGATATCACACAGGCCAAAGAAGCATAGAGTTTTAGTAAGAAATTTGTAAAGGCTATCAAGTACAGTCAGGATAGTTAATTTATGATGGTAGTCTGAATTCATGATTCCTATATTCTCCTAGCTTTGTCATTCAGTTACTTCTCCTGACATTTAATAATTTTTAGTTATATCATAACACACAAATTGAAAGTTAACGAAAGCCCCAATAAAGGCAAGTAAACTCTTACAGCTTTTCAAAGGGTAGCTAGAATGCCATCCTCTACCCAACAAGCATGGGCTTCTGATATCTTGGAATAGAATCTTGGAAAAAGAGTTTAGAAATAAGGGGATGAAAAAAGAATGAACAGAATATGTGTTTTCCTAGAAGTCCTATAACTAACTCAGGTCCAGTAGGATAAAGTTCATACCTCAGTTCTTTTCATGTGTTATAGCTGGTTAGTTATTTAAAGATTATATTTATATTTTGTGTTTTGTTTTTACTGAATAGAGGCCTTTTTTTTCTACATATTGTGATGTTTCCTCTCCAAATAAGGACATTGAAAATAAAGATTCAAATTTTACAAATGTTTAAATATCCAGGAATATTTCCTTTATTTTAAGTGATAAAATTGGCCCATCATGGTCTCAATTGCTCTGCAAAATATGCACAGCAGTTGATAAAATTCTTCATTATGTGCAGGCTATCGTAATGAGTAAGCACATCATATAATCTTTACACAATTTTCTAATGCCAGAAATAAAGCAAATCTCCCCAAACAGACCTCTAAAATTATAATACAATCCACAATGAAAGCTTCCAAATCCTCAAGTTGCTTTCAAGCATAGTTTTGTGCTGCCAGCAGAGTTGCTGATTTTTCAGCTCTCTCTTATAAAATATTTCTTTTTTTTTCCTGTTTCTGATCCTCTACCTTGCTGGGCAGCCTCATGCCTGGCAGGATTCTTTAGTCCTAAACTAATTGGCAAAAATCCTCCTGGGAAGACGGATTTCCAGCATTTTAACATCTTACACTATGTCTGTGATCTTGCCTATGTAAGGGCTGTTGGACACAAGCACCTCAGTGTTCAGTTTGTCAGACGGTATAATTAATGTAAAACTAAAATTTATTGTTATATTTTTCCTGGATCCCCCCTGGTGCTTGAATATTAACATCAGAATGAATTTCATTATTCTCTGAGTTTATTGTTATTATGTTCAGAACACTTAATCTTTTTTATACATTCGAACTAGAATTCCATTCTTCTGTTTTCCAAATTGTTCTTGCAGAGATTATGTACTCTCAAAGTCATATTAAATCCTAGAGAGAGGGATAAAGTCTGTTTTTCCCTAATTAATTCAATTTGCTTATGCATATTTGCTCTGTCTACATGGGTTTTCTTTTTCTTCTTCATCTCATTTCATGTTTGGCAACACCTCTCTAAAAAGAAATTAACCCAAAGAAAGGAACTACAAACACAAGTATATAAAAATAAACGTGCTTGACTACTTACCTCCTGATGGCCCCCTCCCTCTCTACCTGCTATCATTGGTTACCATGTAAATCATGCAAAACAGCTCACGGCCTTGAAGCCTTGGGAGGTGCTCAGGTTTAAAAGATGATTACAAAGTAATAATAATGTTCTTCTATCAATATCAGTCTGGACTGGAACCAAGACAAATTGAGGGGCTTGAGGCCTCATGATATCAATTGTTATGAATGTTTTCTCAGTTCTTGTTTATGGTCCTCTCGTTAGTTTTCTCCATTTTTTTTCAGGAAAGAATCTTATATTCCATGTATAAACTATTTCAAATTAACATTTTATGTAATTATAAATGTGTACCTGAACAAAATCGAATGCGTAGCTAAGTTCGTGATACCAAGTAGTCAAGAGGTCAAAGCTGCTAGATTTGGTAAGGAGCCCAAAGTGATGTATGTAACCACAAAACAAAGGCCTGTTTCCATAGAACTTATATGTAGAATATTAATACCAGAAATAAAGTCCCTGAAGTTTAACAGAGGTTCTCAAAAATCGCTTTGTTAAGGAATTGTCACAGAGGCTCAATCTCCAAAAATTTTACTTTATACATTATATTTTCTTTGAAAATGATTTAGGATTAAAAGAACACAAAACAACCTGGCAGTGTAGCTGAGTGGTCAAGCATGACCTATGATCCAGGAGATCGTGGTTCGATTCCTAGTCGGGGTACATGCTCGGGTTGCTGGCTCGATCCCCAATGTGGGGGTGCACAGGAGGCAGCCAGCCGATGAATGACTCTCTCTCATCATTGATGTTTCTCTGTCTTTCTCCCTCTCCCATCCTCTCTCTCTGAAATCAATATATTTTTAAAAATAAATAAAAGAACACAAAACTCATTCAAAATTAAGTTGGTATTAATTTATGTTAACATAACACAGTTCAAATTTTCCAAACTATATTGTAGAGTAAATGAATTCTGGATTTCAGATAGAAAGCCTCAAATAAGATTTTATTTTATTTTGTTTTAATTCATGAAGTTATATTTACAATTTAAATACTAAGGGAACTTGCAGTATTGTAGGCCTCTAAAATAAATAGGGTTTCAAAATCACTTTCAGCTGTATAAATTTATATATAACATGCACATAAAAATGTATATATGTGACTAAAGTTATGATATTTCTACAGCAAAAGTCTATTTCATGTCTGCTTTCCAGAGATTGACTGGGTTTATGCAAAAATAATCCACATAATTTTATAATGACACCATTATCCCTAGAATTATTTGCCCTTACTACTGAGTAGGGGCTATGAGAAAAATAAAAATAAATTTCTGTTGTGGAAATACAGCAATTCTCAGCTAGAGGAGCCTATTGTTTGTTGTAAGTTAGATATATCAGGAAAAGGCTGGTAAATATTGGATATTGCCTAAATATTATTTTATTCAAAGTAATCTATCATGAAAAATGAAGAGATCATTTCATGATAAGATTTTACTGGTATGACTGTGAAGCAAACATTATCAATCATTTACCCCGAGCTTAGGTCATTATAAAGAAGAAGAAAATCATTGAACTATTGTTGCTTGAGATAACACTGCTTGAAATTAAAGGAAGCTAGTTCTTTCATTTTTGTCATTTTCAGGAAGCAATGTTATTTGAACCAAAAAAAAACCCATTTTTTTTAAATGTTCTTCATGCAGCAAAGAACTACTATAATTTTTAAAATGCTGTTTACTAATCTTCTGTGAGTATAATATCTTGTGTCTAATACCAAAGGTTGGCTGCCCAAGAAAAACAAAAATCAACCCTGTTCTATCTGGACATTGTGGCTCATTTATTACTTCATGAGGTTTAATCAAAGTTTTCCCCATCTCCTTCCCAATAGCTTAATTTTTTAAACCAAATTGCTTCTCAGGAATTGTTTGTACTCTAATACAATTAATCAGTAGTTGCAGCTTATTCATTTCTCAATGAAGAAAGGGAATTTTAGTAACTGAACAAGAGTACAGTACTTTTATACAGTTGCATGGCAAACAACGCTGGCATGTTTCTAATTTCTACCACTCATGTTACTAATTTCCCAAGCTGATGGGTACTGAGCACAAAGGGAAGTGAAGATAGTAATGATGTTTGTTGGTGACGATTTATGTTGGCGAGTTGTATTCAAATTGTTCCGTCTTCTCTTCTAGAGGACGAGACAGACAATGTGAAAGAGAGGAGTACCAGACTGAGAGCTAAGAATCTTGGCTTTTGATATGTGGTTGCTACACAGTCAAGATGATATTGGTGACGGAGAGTTGTGCAACAAATTGACTAAAATAGACCCAAACCCAGAAGTGGTCTCAGAGTTGAAGAAACAAGAGATCCTTTATTTCCTTAGGATTTAAGTCTTTGACTCTGGGAACTTGCCCTAATACCTACTTTAGTCATGCCCCTGGTGATCTAATTTCACATTTTCTCAAGACTTGTAAGTATGCATTCTAATAAATACTATTACTCTGGAATGCAAACTGGAAGTGGTTATGAAAGCAAGGGATCAACAAATAGGATTAACTAGAAGGGACTCCAGAACAACACAGTCCTGTGAAGTAAGCCAGTTCCCTGGACCTTGAACAATACCACTGGTTATTGGCCCAGACATTAGGTACTTTTTATTCCCATAGGTGATTCTGTTGGTCATTTTCAGTACTTCTGATGAGACTTGTACACTTTAACTTATAAATCATCTGATAGCTGAGTTTAAAAGTTAGCCCTTCTGCCCACTGGGCATGGCTCAACGGTTGAGCGTTGACCTAGGATCCAGGTGATTGGGGTTCGATTCCCGATCAGGGCACATGCCCGGGTTGCGGGCTGCAGCTGATCAATGACTCTCCCATTGATATATCTTTCTCTCTCTCTCTCTCTCTCTCTCCCCTTTCCTCTCTCTGAAATCAATAAAAAGGTGTTTTTTTTTAAAAAAGTTAGCACTTCCTTAGTGCCATCGCAATACCCTCTCTGAGAATAAGAAGCCGTCAAGTAATTTTTATATTCTCCTGGCAGAAGGTGGCCAGTTGTTGAAACCCAAAGATTCAGTGGTTATCTTTTTTCTCTCTCTTGTTTAAGTGACTCCAAACAGGATGTTAAAAGTGTGACAACTGAAGTATCATAGATGCTCAGCATCCCCTAGTCTACCTAATCTACCTTCTTCTCAATCATCCAGAGCAACGATAAGCTAACTAAAGAAAAAAGTAAAACACACACACACAAAAAAAAAAAAACCCACAATTGATTATCACAATGTTAGCCAACACAGAAAAAGACATATAGCCATTTGAGAACATGAAGACATGAGAACTCAGGGGGAAAAAGCTTCAGCATCAATACAAGGCCAAACCAGTTGTTGACCCAGGCAAGAGGAACATGAGAAAAATTATCAAGGGAGGCTGAATTTCCCAATACCTTTGTGATCAGGAGCATAGGCATTATTTTTAATTTCTCAGACTATATAACATTATATATGTTTGGATTTCCTCTGGAGTACAACACTGGCAATGGGGTATATCTGAGCTAAGTGTTACCCTTATTTTATTTTACCTCAAATGAGTACACTGGAAAGTACACAGGATTTGGGGTGAACAGAATGAGTATGAACTTAAGTTCTTCTCCTTTGATTCCATCCCCTTGAAAAATTAATTTCTCTCTCTGAGCCATTTATTTAAATCTATGAAGTAAAGAATTTAATGCCCACTTCATAGACTTGTTTATAAGGATTAAATGAGATCATTTGTATTAAATGTTGGGTAGTTGCTCAATAATCAAAATCGGCTTCCACAATTTAAAATTACTATTAATGTGCTAATGCTAGAGATAGCAATATTTGAACCTGTACCCCAATTTTTCCTAGACACCTTGGCTTTTAATTATAAAGTAGTTATTGTGAAAAAGCCATAATTGTCCATCCTAAATATGGGGGCCAGTATCTGTAAGGACAAGCTTACTCTCAAATTTTTTAAGGCACTCTTCAAAACTACCACTGAGCAAGCACCTTCTAAAGTCTTCTATGGGACAGTCTAGTCCAAAATGTATAATACAAGAGAAAATTTTCAAATAAACAATCTAACCTTATACTTCAAGAAACTAGGAAAAAAAGAATAAACTAAGCACAAAGTTAGCAGAAGGAAGGAAATAATAAAGATTAGAGCAGAAATAAATGAAATGGAAACCAGAAAAGCAATAGAAAATACCAATAAAACTAAGAGTTGGTTCTTGAAAAGACTGACAAAACTGACAAACCTTTAGCTAGACTAACCAAAAAAAAAAAAAAAAAAAAGAGGGAATGCAAATAGATAAAATTATAAATGAAAGTAGAGGCAGTATAACCGATACCACAGAAATACAAAGGATCAAAAGAGATTAGGAGATTACTACAAGCAATTATACGCCAAGAAATTGAATAACTTAGAAAAATGGACAAATTGCTAGAAATACACAATCTACCGACTGGACCATGAGGAAATAGAAAATCCGAACAGACCATTAAGGAATAAGGAGATTGAAAGTGTGATAAAAAAAAAAGCCAAGCACCAGATGACCATTTTATAGACATAAGGAGATGCTAAAATACAATATCCAAAAAAAAAAAAAAAATCAGGCAACACAGCACGCTGTAGAGTGTTGGTTGTTACCTCTGTGATCATGAGCCTACTGGGAGCTGCAGCTCACTGCAGATACCCAGCATCGTGAGATTCTCATCCCACATATTGCTAGCCTGGGAAAAGATCAAAATTCAAAATACAAAGCATGGTTCTACTGAATGTGCACCACTTTCACATCACCAAGTTGAAAAATCATAAGTTGAATTATCATAATTTGGGCACTGTTTTTAATTACATAAGGGGTCATTGAATTACAATTAGTATGGTGCTAAAAAAATAATATCAGGTATAGAAGGTTTGTAATGGGATCTTGACCAAACTGAATGGAGAATTAATTGTCAGTCTGTGATGGCTAAGCTTATGTGTTAACTTGGCTAGGCCACAGTGCCCAAACATTTGGTCAAACGCTAACCTAGGTGTTGCTTTGAAGGTATTCTTTAGATAAGATTAACATTTTAATCAGTATATTTTTAATAAAGCAGATTATCTTCCATATACGGGTGTACCCCATCCAATCAGTTGAAGATCTTAAGAGACAAAGATGGGTATCCAAGAAAGAAAGAGCTGTGCCTCCAGACAGCCTTTGAACTCAAAGCCACAACATCAAGTCTTCACTGGGTTTCCAGCCTGCCAGCCTGCCTTGTAAATTTTGGACTTGGCAGCCCCCACTATTGTGTGAGCCAGTTCCTTAGAATAAATCTCTTTCAATATTTACATATCCTTTTGGTTTAGTTTCTCTGGGGAATCTAATATACAGCCAAAGAAAGAAACATCACTGAGGAAGTGATGTTTGGTTTGAGCTTTGAAAGAGGAGACAGAATTAATATATGAAAGCGGAGTGAGTAGAAACAACATTCCAGCAGAAGGGAAAACTTGTCTAAGAACCTTCAGGTGGAAGACACATTGCATCTTCAAAGAATGAATGCAGAGAAACTGAGGAGAGATCCATGAAATGTTTTGGGTAAGTCACACAAAGTCCGATCGTGTAGAATTTGGTCATTTTATTTGAAGAAAATTCACACAAGACCATCTTTATTTGTATTTGACTATGATTATTAAACTACTTCATAAAATTAGATCTGCATAGCATCGGTAGTAGCCATAATTTAAATCATCTGTACCCTTTTCTTCTCTACATTAATGGGGTGATCAAGAGTGAACGACTAACTGCCTTTTACCACCCAAACGCAGTCATATTCTAGGAAAAGTAATGGAAGCAAAACCCATGAGGCTCAAATAGATGTTTGAAAATGTGAGAAAAGATCAAGTATCTGCTACTTTGAATCAAAACATCAGTAAGACATTAGCAGAGCTTGAGTGAGCCTGACAAAAGTTCACAAAACAATTCACTCGAGATAATGAGAAGGAAGTTCAAGTGTGAGGCAGGCAGAATGCGATTTCGATTATTTAATATTCTTTAGTTATTGTACTTTTAAAAAATGCAATTTGGCCTTATCCTAAAATGTCAGTGCACATTGTTGTAAATTTCACTGCACATCTATTCATAGTATAGCTTCTTTTAGACCTTTTCAGGCTGTTGTGCATGCTCTCAGGATTCTCAAATATTTCTGAAACCACACATATAGTAGTGTTAAAGAACTGGGGAAAAGAGAAAAGGCAAGAAAAAAAATTGAAATAGTTTCATTATAGTAATACTTGAGCAAAGAAAAAACAATTACAGGAAAACTAAGCAAAAAATGGAAATGCAATCTGTAATGTATATTTGAGCAGGAAGCAATACTTACACAGCTATAATAATATAAATGTTGACTGTTTATTTAAACAACTAAACAGAAGAGGGCTATCTTTATCTTCTCTAATAGGAAGTCAATTTTACTTCTAAAATTGATGAATAAGTGTGAGTAGAAGAATACTATTTAGCCATAGAAAGTGACAAATTTGGGAAAGGGTCTTTGAAATATTGATGACTGGAGTATCTATTTTCCTTTATAAAAGAATATAATATATAAGTATGTTATAATTATATGTGTGTAATCATAATATATAAGATATAATTAAAATACATTACTTTGATACAAATAAGAATAATTTAAAATAACACATTATTCCTGTTCTCAAGTAAATCACAAGTTTGCTCATATCTCTGAAACTTGAGTCTTCACATTTTAAAATCTCATTAATGTGAGTAATATTTAACACCACAATAGCATTACAGATTTTTCTAGGTATTCACTTAAGAAGATTCCAAAACTGGGTTCCTCTCTGAAATGGTGTACTTGCATTTCAAAGCAGCAACCTCCAGATGGTGGTGATGGCTTGCTTTCTAGTTATCCAGGTATGGCAACATAAATATATAGTTTGTTCCCTAACTTAAACTAATTTCCCTGTTTACTTTAATGAACGTGGGTTTTGATTTCCATTTACTACAGAGCAATTAGGAATCATTGACAACCAGCATCGAATGCCTTGCCTAAATGCAGGTAAGTGAGTCAGTCTTTGGAGGATGCCAATTAGGTCCCAGTTTTCTTGAATCTCAGTCTAGGACTTTTTCTACTCTAAAATGTTTTTCTGTAGTCTTCTACAAAAATGACCTTCTCTATCACTTTTGGATTGTTGAATTCAAGGACTGACTCAAATCAAACAAGTATAGAAGAGTTGTATCTTGACAGAACACTGTATGAGATACTGGTGCGTAGAGGAATTTTTGCTGTATCCTGAAATCATTTCACTTATGAAATACCATCTGGGCAGAGAGCCAGCGCTGACTTTGTACCTCCTGTTACCAGAGTTTCCATTAAATGGCAGTATGGGGAGGGGAAAAGAAAAAATATGCCTGGTTACCTAGCACTGTGCTCTAGAACAGGAACAGGCAAGCTTTCTCAGTAAAGGACCTGAGGGTGTAATTTTAGGCTTTGTGGGCTAAAATGCCTCTGAAGCAACTACTCAAAACTGCTCTTGTAGCATGAATGCTGCCACAGACCTAATACACAAACAAAAGTGTGGTTGTGTTCCAATAAAACTTTATTTATGGACACTAAAATTTGAATTTTATATAATGCTTACATGAAAGTTTATTTTTTTCTATCATTTAAGAGTGTAAAACTGAGTCTCACATTGTGAGCCATACATACATAGGTGGTGGCCATAGTTTGTCAGCTCCTGCTGTAGAGAAACATACAGATAAAAGTGGTATAGGGACCATTGCAATACAAAGTGTGCATTTAAAAAATACAATTTTATTTGGGTCCAGCACTGCAAAGTGCACTAGGCCATTGTCCTTTATAATACCCACAGCTGCCCCTCAGATATATGTCTTAAGTTCCTTTTGAAATAAAATATTTCCAATCTTTATGATCTATTACTACAAACTTCTTAATGGAAGAGGCTCTTTTTTCCTTTCCTTTGCATCATGAGCTAGAGGCTCCACAACCACTATCCTTGCGACTGAGCACGGCAAGTGTAGTTTCTGTAGTCAAAAGGTGTGCTTTTCTTCTCCTGCCCACCCTTAGATGGCACCCGATTATACCAATCAGACGTGTAACAAAAAGTTTCTCTCCAAATCTAAAAGAATGATCTGTGGCAAGTACGAAATGCCCTTACAAAGCCAAGCAAGGTAATTTGAAAAAAAATGTAATGAGTTTCAGGTTCATGAAATGTGATATTGACAACAGCAGAAATAAATTGCTCCTATTTAACTGCAGTCCAGCTCAGGAGAGATGAACATAAGCCATGCTCCAATAATACAGCCGAAGCCGGACCCTGAAAGACACACTCTATTAGGACCAGAGTGCTATTAAGGAGACAGACTTATACTGTAAAGTTGGAAGGGGTGGAGGAGATGAAGAAAGCCTCAATCTATACATCTCATGGACTTGACAGCACTTGGCTTCTTATAAATCCGTCTAAGTAAAGTTATTAAGTGGCTGAGAAATATACCATTGGCAGCCAACCTGGGACAACAATGGAAAATGGATAGCCAATAGACAAGACAGACAAATAAAAGGACCAGGAAAGATGCTTGCTCACTGATTCTGAGAGGTAATAAACACTGGAAATGGGATTGTGGCTGCATCTTTCAGCACCAAGAAATAGCAGATTCTGAACAGAAACGAAATAAGTGCATTATCACCTGCTGTTTCCGAAATCTGGTTGAGTTAGAAGATCTGAATTCTATTGGGAAATGGTCTGGAATTTACGAGTTATAATAAATGTGCTGAACAAAGTCAAAATAAAGACACCAGAACGATAACTCTAGGAAACCTCACTCATCATAAATTCCAGAAGAAAATTAAAAATAATAAAAATTAGCACAGTGTATGCCTTACTTCCCAATTCCTGAGGCTCTACTATCCAATGCTAAAAATATGACCTATAATTAAGTAGAAAACTAGTTATTTAGGAACATATAGAATAAGGCCTAGTTTGTCCATGTTACTTCTGCTATCACTAAATCTGAGTTATGCTTAAGTATCAAACAAAGCAAAGGACACATTTAGGAGGCCATTTTAAACTTTGCTAAAGTGCCAGATACATGTGCATCTTGCCTTGTGAAATAGATCAGTGGGAAAAATGCATAAAGAAATTGTGTCTATTGAATCTTATCTCCTAGGCCTTATAACAAACAAACTAACTAATGAACACAGTGAAGGCGCAATGGTCAGATGGCAGAGCAAGCACTGAAACGATGCTCAAGAATTCTGGGTTTAAATCCTGGTTCTACCACTAACTAGATGGGTGACTTTTAGCAACTTCATTAGCTTCTTACCTTCTTCATCTGCAAAATGATTAGGTAAAAATATCTTTAAGAACACTTCCAACCAACATTCTGCGACACTATGTCAGAAAAGTATAATTAAAAGCTGCCAAAAATTTAAAAATCTTATTTTTGATTAAAAAGGGAAAAATAATGCACCTCATCACTATGGGTTAATGCCAAGGATCCACAGTTATTTTCCTGTTTGAAATAATTTAAGGTCTAGAATAGAGGTTACTGGAAGGTACAAAATGGGCCACATCTTACCCTACAGACTGTTTTGATTGTCTTGAACTATGTAAACCAACAATATGCTTTTAATTTTTTAAATTAATTTTCATCTCTCAAAAATATAGAGACCTTTTAATAAAAAAGATAGCAGATACAGAAACATTGAGTCTTTATTTCTCCTTTGCAACAGTGAGTTAAGGAGTGGCTGTTCTCCCGAGATAGCGAATGAATCTTCCATCCATCATCATCCTCACTACTCTCTGTTGTCTCCAGATACTGAAACCCTGTGTCAGCTGCCATTTATCATCACACCTGCACAGTCAGGGTTTTTTTTTAAAAAAAAGCAGAGCTAAGAGAAAAATGAAATATTTGTTAAACTCATCTCTCTATCAAAAATTAAAAAGAAAACTCTAGCAGCTTTCAAGAAAACTGGAAGAACATATATGCCTGAGAAGTAAAGATTATCACCACATACATAACCTGCAAATAAAATGATACAGAAAGAATTTAACTTAGTCAATTAAGGAAACCATTAGGCAAGAGTCTCTACCTGCTTGGTCCCTGTAGGCAGTTAATTTTGCAAACCTAGAATAAAGAGAGAGCTATGGTAGTTTGGATAAAGAAAATCTAATGGAAAGAAAAGTCATTGAACTTTTTTTTTTTTTTAAATGATGTGTGTTTTGTTGTTGTTTTTTAAATACATCTTTATTGATTTCAGAGAGAAGAAGGGAGAGGGAGAGAGAGATAGAAACATCAATGACGAGAGAGAGTCATTGATCAGCTGCCTCCTGCACGCCCCCTGTTGGGGATCAATCCCGCAACCCGGGCATGTGCCCTGACAGGGAATCAACCTGGATCCCTTTGATCCTAGGCCGAGGCTCAACTGCTGAGCCAGGCCCAGCCGGGCAGAACTTTCCCTCACATTCCTCTTCCACAAACCACAGCTACATTTTATTTCCCAGAATTTTGTGTTAATTGTTGGCTTTTTCAAATAATAGATAAATCCAAACGTAAACACAGAAGTACCTCGAAGAATTATCTCCCTAAATTTTGGTGAAAATAAAATTTTAAAAAATGTGTCCTTTGGCCCCAAGAGAAGGGATTTCTGTGAACTGGATGAGATACACCCATGGGCTGATGTACACTGCGTTTGCTGACACAGCCCAGAGCGCAGGGGTCCTTGCATATGGAGGAAACTAGGCTACAATAACTCTAAGGCCTATGTACTTAAAGGAGTAAAAGGGAAGGAGGACACATACTCCTCAGAGCATTTCTGAAAAGTAAGCCTCAAATCTAGCACGTCAAGTACCACAAGAGGGGGGAGAGTGTCTTTACTCCATTGTGCTAAAGGTGTAACATTTCTAAAAATTAACCTTCAAATACAGAAAGAGTTGCCACCTTGGTCTGCCCATCAGAAGTACTCCCTACCCCAGATAACCCATCTGGGGACTCTAATGCAGAAGGTCGGAGTGGGACCTGGTTATATGTCTTAAAATCCCCCCAGGTAATTCTGATTATCATCTAGTTTTGGTAACCACTGAACTATTTCATATTATAGCTAATCTCAAGAACAAATTATGTAGATGCTCACATTTGTCTCCTAAGATTCTGGACAATAACACACACTTATAAGAATCTTAATAAGAACTGGCCGGTGTGGCTCGGTTGGTTGAGCGGAGTCCCGTGTACCAGAAGGTCTCAGGGTTGATTTTAGGTCAGGGCACATGCCTGGGTTTCGGGTTCGATCCCCAGTGGGGGGGGGGGGGGTGCAGGAGGCAGTCAATTGATGTTTCTTTCTCACATCATGATTCTCTCTCTTCCTCTCTAAAATCAATAATAAAAAAACATATTAAAAATAATCTTAATATGAATTCCTAGCAAGAATACACCTTCAACAGACCTAAAAGAAAGCCCATTCTACTGACAAAAATAAAAAGAATCACTTGGAATACATTTTTAAGTGTGATGTGTAGGAATGCTACATCCTATGGAATGCTACCTTCATTTCTAGTAAATGACATAATCCCCAACCAAAACAGTAAAGCATCCTAATCATAATAACAGTAGTAGTAGGAATAATACCTAAAACAGCAAATTAAAATAATATAGTTATCCTTTGAGACTTAATAAATGTCAGTTTCAAACCTGGACAAGGCACACATTTTGTCTTTGTTGACATTCACAGTTACCCAGTTTTCCCATTATATGGACAAGGAAACTGAGGCTCAAGGAGATTAAAGAACTGGTAACTTAGATAATAAGAGATGGATGAGGTTCAGACTCTGTGATGTCCAAGTCCGTGGCCTTTTTCATTTCTCTGAGCTTTTCTGGCTACAAAAAAGGGGGGCCATTTTTACAAGCCAAAAAGGGGGCATTTTAGTTCAGGGTCTAAGGAAGTAACAGCACTAGGGGAGTCAGGCTCATCAATTTCTCTCCCCTCTCCCCTCGTTGCCATGATTAGCCCTTCACCCTTGCAGTCTCAGTAGTTTCTGAAAGCTATTAGATAATCCAGACCATAAGCAGCCAGTCAAAGAACTCCCTTTTTGAATGAAAAGTAACCCAAAATTGTGAGAACTTTCTTTTTTATATCATTTTAAATTGTGGATACATTTTAAGTTATTGGATTTTTTCTTTTTTTTTCCCCCTCACTAGCAATATTGAAAAAATACTAAGGAACCCATGAGTGCCTAGATTTAAAAAAATAAAATTAAAAATCCCCATCCTACTTTATTATTTTATCAACTTCTTTGATTTGTAATGTATTGCAATTTCACCTACAATTTGCACTTTCATTTTTATAGCAGATCAATTAAAGATAACTGGACAAATGCTTGATTATACTCTGAAAGCCTATTTTTAATATTACTTCCTGATGAAACTCTAATCTTATCAAAGATGCGATCTCTCTCATTTCCTTTTACTTATTGGGAGTTTCCAGTGTTGTAAATCAACTAGCTCCTTTTTATAAATATACATGGAATTTTATTTATCAGTTCTCTATCATGCAAACTAAATAAGTAATAAGATAATAAAAACAAAGCTGAAAAGGAATGAGCCACAGAACTAGAATTCTAGTTACTCCCTGACATCAAATCAAACCAATTTAATATTAGACAAAGGTAAGTCACTTTAGCAAATGGGTGTGAATAACTTAAACATCAAAGAAACAATTTCCTTCAGAGTTTCCAGAAATAATTTTAAAGTGGGAAGAATATCAACTAGTCTAATTGAGAACCATTTGGCATTGATATATTTTGACTTTCTGTTGTGTGAAATTAGTGGATATTAAGACAGGGAAGCTAAGAATAGTTGCATGTAGTTAAAAGATATGCTTTGAAATGGCACTTATGCATCGTGAAAACTCAAGTACATTATAGAACTATGTACAAATCAATATATCCATACTGAAAGACAATTTTACAATATATATCTTCAAACTCGAACTGTGCATGCATTTTGATCCAGAATTCCACATTTTGGGGTTTCTCCTGAGGAAATTATCAGACACAGATAAAATTCAAGGATGGTCATCTTGATTTTGTACATAATCCATTGATGCCCAACAATAGGAGGCTGGTTATAACATAATATAAAATATATCAACATACACATTTCAAGTATTAATGTGTTCCATATCACTTAGATGCAGGAAATGTATATGATTTTATTTTTCTAAATCCCTCTGGCCCATGCCCCACTTACCAACAAGGCAGGAAACCTTACCTTAATCATATTTGGCAGTGGGGATCTCACTCCCTGCAATACACAAGTCTCCCAGGGCTTACAAGGTTGAAACTGCTGTTGCTCCTTTCGCTATACCTGGCTGCCTGCGGGCCTGCTCTCTGCAGCAAGAGCACCCTGGAGAGCCTGGGGGTCTGAGGGGCTAGCAGAGCAAACCCAGAATCCGCCTCCTCCTGCTCTGCCCTCTGGGTCTCCATTCAGTGTAACCATGGCAACTGGAGCCATCCCAGCTCCTGCTTCCCAGCCTCTGGGCAAGGAGACGGTCCTCCTCTGCCCAGTGATAGGAAAGATCCCTGGAACAGACACCATCAGGCACTGCCCATATCTCTTGGACCTTTCATTGTCTGATGAACTCTAGGCATGAGGAATTTTGTTTTCTACCCAGAGCCAGGAAAGGCCTTTCTCCGAGATAGCCATCTGCAAACTCCAGGGAAGTAACACCAGCCTCCTACCAGGCCTCCACTCATTGGGATTGCAGTCTAAATATTCCAGCTCCCCCCCCCTCTGCGGAAGTGAGGGGGGCGGTGCGCAGGTGATTCGGAGTCAAGCCTTTTATGCCATGTCATAGTGTCCTTAGGGACTCAGCTCCAGCTGCCCCTGGAGGAGCAGGCTGAAGAAAGCACCTTCTGTCTCCTTCCCTTTCCTGCATCACTGCTCCCCTCCTTTGCTATTAGCCGTTCTGTGCTTCCCGAATGAATCTCTGGCACCGGAATCCTTTTCTCCACATCTGGTCTGCTTCTGGACTGACCTCAATTGCACAATTTTCTTTTTCTTCTAGATCTGGGCACACAACTACTTCAAAGAACTAGCCTCTTTCAATGGGTGCAGACAAAGCAAATTCTCTTTGTGGCTGCAAAATACCAAGGTCCCCAAAGACCATCTGATGCAGGAGAGGCCAGACTCAAGACACAATGGGTTCAGCTACTTTTTTGGAATGGGAAGGGAAATATATGTCTGTCTTACTTACTTTTTTGGTTTTCTCTAGACATAGAGAGAATGACGAAAGCAAATTATCTTACTCCGTATGGGAAAAATATTAATTATGGTTTCACATGGTAATACAATCCTATTTTTTCACTGTATTTGTATTTATATTTACAGAGGTAGGTAAAAGTAAGTTTACAGTTGCAACTCAAGAAATAATACAATAATTAATAAATAATACAAGAATAAACTGTGCTTCACATACACAGAACTGTAAACCTACTTTTGTCAACCCCTGTATATAGTATAGACATGAGTAGATACGCTAAACGTTTTTATGTGAAACAAATTACTCCACACCGTCGTGGCTTGAGACCATACTTGTTAATTCTCACAACTCTGATCTGGTTTGATTTCTGTGACAGCTGCACTTGGATATCAGACAGACAGGAGAGGAGCATACCTGGGACCTTTTCATGTGTTGGTGGTTCATAGGCTGTTTCTGAAAGATTTTCTCTAGAATGCATGACTAGGGGTAGAATTACTGGATTGCATGTTATCTGCATTCTCAATTATATTATATAATGACAAATCGCTTTCCGTTGAGGCTGTATTAATTTATATTGATATAGTATTTGAAACCGATTATTTTTTCAAGTGCTCATAAACATATGAAACTGTCAGGCTTTTTTATTGGAGTTGAAAAAGTATCTCGCTGATGTCCTATTTTTATTTTCCTGTTTACTATTGAGGGTACATGTTTTCATATGTTTACTGGACATACAGGTTTCCTTTATTTTGGATTGAGTTTTTATAATTTTGCCCATTTTTCTTTAGAGCTGTCTCTTGCTGAATATAGGCATCTTTTATATTCTGGGTCTCAGTGTTTTGGAGGTCCATGTGTTGCAAATTTCTTTTCTACCCTCTGACTTCTCTTGTAAATTGTGTATATTATATGCCTTTTTTGGTGGGGGAGGGGCTTGAGTGTAAGTTATTCAATTTGTAATAAACCAAATTATCAATACTCTTCTGATTTTTGTTTGTTGCTTTGATTTTTTGAGGTTGAATAGTTTCAGACATTAATCCTCCAAATGTGAGTGTCGAATTTGTGTGATGCTGGCATCAAAAAGGTACTCAAAATAATTTCCACAGTGTACCAAACACAAAAACTATTTTTCTCAGTTTTTATAACCTAAATGAATATATGTTTTACTTTTCTTCCTTGATGTTATATAAACTTTAAAAATCACTTTCATTTCTGTGACAAGAGAGGGATTTGGTTGCATTAATGGCAAGCTTATTTTAATCAAGGGGCTTCTTTTTTCTGTAGAATCTGATGAATCTGCCTGGTGTATTGACTCAACTTTAGAGGTTCTAGAGTCAACTACCAAAGCTGGTTCTAAAAATAGGTTAATAATTTCTTGCTAAAAATAAACTTTTGTCGTTACAGAGCTAAGATACCAATCAAATCTCAGGTGTCAGTACCCGTGCTGGGCAGCAGCAGCATCACCGTGGAATTCTCGGTCTCCTGTACCCTGAGCTCAACAGTGGAAAGCTTAAGTTCCTCCTCTCAAAGCACCTGGCATTGCTCCCAAAAGCAGCAAACAAGGAAAAATAAATATTTAAAAGAGCAAACAAAGTTTGAGTAAGTGAAAAACTCTTTTTACTCCCCTACTCCCTACTCCAAATCATATGAACACCTTTAACATAATGAATGAGTAACAGCCTTAAAATATGTATGCACTTATTTCTACTAGAAAGATATTCCTTGGGGAAAATATAATTACTTTGGTGTAGACTTTAACATATAATAGATACTATACACCTATCAAGTGATCATTTACATTTACTCTTTAATGGTTGTAACGGTTATGTGTATGACCTAACTTTGATGCTGGGCTTTGAGATAACTCCCATGGATCTCAGACTTTCATGCACATTTAGAGGTCAGCTCTTTCCTTCTCTATGTTAAGAGTATCCAGTTCACACTGTAATATTTCTGGTGCAAATGAACAGATAATATACATCAAAGTAGTCCAAGAACCCACAGGAAAATTAGCAACTGAGTAACCCATGAAGAGAAATCTCTAAACTGAAGAAAAGATATAACCTACTGATTATTTTGGGATATTGTTCTCATAATAATGGGAGGCAATAGCTAGAATTAGAGATTATACAATTGCAAAGGACTTTTTCAAGTTGGGTTAAGTCAGGGAGCAGCAAGTGTTATGGGAAGAAGCAGAATAAGTTGGATGGTTAGTTCTGAAAGAGATGAAAGTTGGGAAGGTGACTTATAGAGGAGGCAGATCTTTAATAAAATAAAATCTGAGCAGAGACATTTGAAGTAGGTTTAACACCTTGAAGTACTTGACTCTCTCTGATGCCAGTTGGTTAAATTTCCCAAGAATCTGAGTGCCATTGTATGATCACCAAGGGTAGGTCCTATAACCAGTATCAGTTTAAAATTTTTAACTTCAAGGATTTATAAACATGTCACTTATAATTGCAAACCAAACCAAAAAAGAGCATCTTTAATGGAGTATTCTATAGCCATCAAAAATAATTTTATGGAAGAACACTTAATAATATGAAAAAATTTAGAATCTATTTAGGAGGAAAGAGAATTCACAAAATGGTATGAAGAGTGATCATCTACATTTATATAAATATGTATCTATGGAAAATTGCATGGAAAACTGTATCAGATTTCTAATAGTGATATCTTTTAGGGAGAAATGATGGTTGTAGTTTTTATTTTCTTTTGCTTTAGGATTTACTATATTCAGATGTAATGAATTTTTATTGTAGACTAAACGGCAGAAATTAATAACAAAATGAAACCTAAAATTTCGCCAAAGCCGAACATTGTGTTGCAAGTTTGAAAAGCCTAAAATATTCTGATTAGCAAAGCTTAACTTTAGCAGATTACAACATGACAAAACAATTTAATGCAGAAGTGGTATTATAGCAATGTCTTTCTTTGTACATATTCACCCAGTAGACAAAGATTTTAGTACAAGCAGTTTATTTTGGAGATGGGGAAGTGTGAGAGGGAAGGGAAGAGAACCTATAAAGTATGAATTATCTGGCAAGTTTCCACCACAACTAACTAGATCTTAATCTCTTTGAGGAACACCTCATATAACTCCAACCTAGGGGCAAAGTAGTTATTGTATTTATACATCAACTTTCCTCCATAATAGGTTGAGGGCTGCTCCCAGAGTTTTATTAATTATTCTTCATTTCTGATGTCCCTTGAAAAGGTAAGAAGCAGATGTGGGTGGGGGATTGATCTGTGCTCCATTTTATTTTAAATTCTTTGAAGGTTCTGTTTGTAAACATGGTAGAAATAGACAAATAGAAAAATTATGTGGAAGATGGGTTAAAATATATAGATACTTTTCTGGCATTATTAGGGAGAAATTTATGCTTAAGATACTTTGACATCTTGCTCTTCTACTGAGGAAAAAAAATGTTCAAATTTGCTTCTTGAATGTGGAATGAAAATTTACTAAATAGGGTAGAGGGCAGAGAAAGTCTAGGGTCAACTATTCAAGCAGAGAAAACTGAATATTCAAGGGCAAGCCCACAAAAACATTAAAAAGGGTTCAAAAATCAACAAATTGTCCAGTATTCCTGAAAAACTGGGTGCCACAAGGGAGAAAAATACTGAGAAGTAGACAGGAAATAGATCCCACAGGTCTTCTTACACTATTCTAAGGTATTAGTACCTTATTGTAAAGGCAGTGGGATTCATGTTATAATTTAAGCATTTTTAAAGAGGTTTCTGATAGGAAATTGGAAGAAAAATGGGAGGAAAAAAAGGGATTCAGCAAATAGGGATCCCAGAGACAATGGTGATTTGCATAGACAGAGACAGAGAGAGGAGAATATATGAATATATTTCAAAGATATTTGGGAGGCAGAAAAGTGAGAAAGAAGAAAAATTTTTTTAAATAACTGCCAAATATTTGCCTTCATGTACATGACAGATAAAGGGCAAATGGCAGAAGCAGTCAGGAGGACAGTATCTCCTCTGGTCTGAAAGAGAGGGACTATTCCTTCTAGCTAATGTTACATATTATGGTATTTTGTACACAAATGTTTTAACTTATTATTTCTTTATTTTAAAAAATTGATGCATGTAATTCAATTATAAAATTAAAGGAGGGAGTGGTAAAGGGAATAAAATATTCATTAGGAAGCATTTCCCATCAACCACTTGTTCATGCTTAGATCAAACAGATCTAATAATATCTTGTTAAATTCATCAGTTTTCATTAGAAGAGTAATTGTAGTTGGTAAAAGGTAATGGTTACAGTGTGTGATACAATTAACACAGTGTGAATGAACTAAAATATGTTTTTTATAGATGATTTTCTGGAACACCAGATACTGGGATTAGGATATATAAATATATGATTTTTCTAAACACTACCATTTTGTTAAATCAGATTAAGGCTTATTATGTTTAAATTGAAAACTAATGCTGTCACTTAGACATTATGAAAATGTATAATGTTTTAACAGATTGTTCAGAGCTAATGGAACAAAGATTAATTTTTATAATGATTTCTGTATAAAATACTAGAGGAAATAACTTGGATTCATGCTGATAAACCTGCCTAATACGTCTAAACATAATGTGTATATTTTAGCCCTAAAAACCATGAGTTAATTTGAAAAATATATAAAATAAAGAATAATATTGAGAAAAACATAATAATTATTTTTTAAGAGAAAATATTTGCAAAAGACTCATGAGGTAAAGACTTTTCTCCAAAATATACAATAAAATTCTTAAAACTTAACAGTATGAAAAAAATTTTTTAAATGGGCCAAAGACCAAATACCTCACAAAAGAATATATACAGATGACAAATAAGCATCTGGGAAAAAAAGATCTACATCATATGTTATCAGAAAAATGCAAATTAAAACAACAGTGAGATACCACCACACATGTATTAGAATGACCATAATCTTAAACATTGACAACACCAAATGCTGCTGAGGATGTGGAGCAACAGGAACTCTCATTCATTTCTGGAGAGATGCAAAATCATACACTCTGGAAGACAGATTAGTAGTTTCTTATAAATATGAACATACTCTCACCAAATAATCCATCATTCACTCTACTTAGTATTTACCCAAAGGAGCTAAAAAATTATGTCTATACAAAAACCTACACACAGATGTTTATAGAGTGAAAATATTCTGTTACCATAATGATGGATATATGTCATTATACATTTGTCTAAACCCATAGAATATACAACACCAAAAGTAAACCTTAATGTAGACTATGGACTTTGGGTGACTGTGATGTGTTAATGTAGGTTCATCAATTATATAAAACACGTACTACTCTGGTGGGGGATGTTGATAATGGGGAGGCTGAGGGGTGGATGGGAAATCTCTGTATTTCCTCCTCAATTTTACTATGCATTTAAATCTGCACTAAAAAAAAGTAATAATTTAAAAAATAGCTAAAAAGTATTTATTTATTCTTCATTTTAGAAATAAGTTTTGACAGAATTCTAAATTGATAGTCATGTTTTTCCTTTGAACGCTTCAAGATATTATTCCATTGTCTTAGGTCTTACATAGTTTCTGGTGAGAAATCTCTGACATTCCTTATAGCTATTTTTTTTGTAAGATGTGTGTCTTTTTTTCTGGCTGCTTTTTAACACTTTATCTTGATTACTGGTTTTAATTTATTTGATTTTGATATCCTATGGTGTGTGTCTATGTATATACATATACACATGTGTGTGTGTCTCAGCATGTGTGTGTGTGTATCCTGTTTGGATTCACTGAGCTTCTTGGATCTTTGATACTTTTTTTCATTAAATTTGAAATATTGTAAAACACTTATTATTATTATTTTTTAATTATTATTACTAAAATACTTCCTGGCCACCCTCTCTCTGTGACTCCAATTTCACATACGTTAAGAAATATGATAGTGTCACTGAGGTGCTGTTAAATTTTTTTCACTCCTTTTATTCTGTTATATCTTGATGGTTTCTAATGCTATGTCTCAATGTTCACTGGTTCTTTATTCTGTATCATATAATCTGTTGCTAACCCCATCCTCTGAAATTTTAAGTTTGAGTGCTTTATTTTTCATCTCTAGAAGTTCCAACTTACTTTTAGAGTTTCATTTTTTTAAATCTTTGTGCATATTAAGCATAACAGCTTCTTAATGAGTTTGTCTGACAAATTACATCATGTTAGTCATTTTTATCAACTATTTCTACTGATTTTTTTTCTCGATTGTGGGTCACATTTATTCATATATCTATAAATTTTGATTGAACAACTCCTTTACTCCTTAAATCAGCAAGGCTTACAGATTCTTCATGGATTCTCTTTTCTCATGCTGCCATCCAGACACTGCCTCCAGACAGTAAACCTGATAAAAAGTAGGCCCAACTATCTGTTTCTCTTCTCTTAGGGATCTCAATTCTGTGCTGCCTTGTTTCCAATATTAAAAACAGTGGTTTTACTTCGTTTCCTTTTTTTTTTTTTACTTTTTTCTGTGCAGAGGATAATTCCATACCAGTTATTTTCTTATATTCAGAAGCAAAAGTTCATATTCTTTTTTTTTAAAGTAAGCATTATATATAATAAATATTTTTATCCATTTTATGAACTAGGTATTGAACTTGGCTACAAATAACAAAAAACCTAAACTATAATGACTTAACCAAAAAGGGCTTTTTTTATACATAAGAAGATCAAAGATAGGTAATGCAATTCTTTTATGGCAGGACCATGATTCCAACACAAATATAGTCTCCTTAGAAGGATATCACCCTCATTTTTATTGATATCTTGTTAAAGCAAAATGGTTGTTCAACCTTCATCTTTGTATCTGTATTCCAGGAAATGAAGGGAAAAGACAGATGAATCTGCTCCCACGTGAAAACTTCTTATCATATCTAATTGACCAAAATTAATTCACATAATTACCCTTTGGGAAAAAGGAGAGCTGGGAGATGTCAATTTGTTGAAATCTGGAACATGGTCTATATTCTCATATCTAAAGGAAGCATCTGGAAGCCACACTTTATTATATATTCTACAATATTTGCAATAGGCGGGTTGTATTCACAGTTTATAAGTACTATAATTTTAATAATTCATTCCCTACTATTCAACATTTAGATGCCATCTCAGCTCTAGGGCATTTTTTTTATTTTTCAGAGAACAACAAGTACAGGTGGTTTACATAAACTCATCAGTTACCAGGATATGAGAGGGCACAGTGAAAGTGATTTTAAAAACCTAGATTTATATATAGATTAAATGGTCAACATAATTTTCATCAAGTGAATAAAGATATTAAAAATCACATCACTTTAAATGTCCCAGACAATCCAAGAATACAATAGAGTATATTTTCTACATGGTATGTGACAAATTCCACAAGTATGAATCATAGAATCAGTGAACCACCAAAGCCAGCAGTTAATATATATTAGTGGCTTATTGATGCAAAAAGTTACTGACTATCCAAATAAATAGAGATAGCAAACTGACTGGTATATGCTGGATCTTTAAAGGTTCCAAAATATCTTTTTTGTTGAGTACATTTCTTAGTACTATTTGCAATGAAAAACTTCAGCCATGTACAAGTGCATAAAAATCCAGAGACTACAATTTTGCAGTGAGAATGAACATGTTAAAATCAGGATAAAGTATATGGGAATTAAGTATTAATCAAATCAAATTCTAACTCGGTTTTTCTTATCTGAGACTCAGAAATAAAAACTAGATTAGAGAATTTAGTAATTACTATAAGTTCTTCTTTATCCTGCACGGATTTCCTACAGAAGTCTGATGGATGAGAAAGTTGCAGTATTACCTTATAGTGCCTATTACAAAACATCTCCTGGCAACTGAAATAAAATGAGTTAAATCTTGATGGAGGGAATCCTAGAGAGGCTTCAGACATGCTATTTGTAATACTCACAAAATGCTTAAATATAAATGTAATATACTGAATTCCATTATACCTGATCCTGCACATTCAGACTCAGCATTAATGCTCATTGTAGGTCAAATGACATCACTTGTGTATATTTTGATGTATGCTTGGAGCCATATCCTTTGGTGTGGCAAACCTACTTCACTTAAAATTGCTGAGTATGCACTATTTTTTTTTTGTCTCCAACCACCCATGGAGGCTCAGTTTTGCTATCATCCCTAAATAATATAGTCCATCTTTTTTTCTTTTGTTTTTTTATATTTACTGCCATTTTTAAAAAATCAGAGTGCTAGTTATAAGGTGAGAGGGTCTGTATAGGAATAGGTTGTATATATTTATAATATTAGAACCTGGTATTTTAAGAGATCTAGTGGTATTTAATGATGTTTAGAGACATGAATGTTAAATTTTAGTTGAGATGAAGCCAAAAATTGCCTTTTCACCCATTTTACCAGAAAGAGGGAGATCTTCATGAAACATGCTGTTTTCATTGCTTAGACTGTGAGCATATATGTGCAACAATGACTAATTTAGTATTTAAGAAGTAATGTCTACAGATGACGTATCATAGAATATACACTTGAAACCTATATAATTTTATCAGCTAATGTCAGCCCAATAAATTTAATTAAAAAAGAAGTAATTTCCATATATATTTGTTTATACTGACTAGTTAGATAAAACATGTTTTCTGAAATGTAAGATATTTGGGGATTGGTGTAATAAATACCTTGTTTAATTGCATACAGTTAGGTATTTTTCTATTACTAAGTCAATATCTGCTTTATAATGCCTCTGACACCCTTCCTTAGCATGACACATCTTGCCTGCTCTGATCTGGCCCCTGCTTATTTCTCCAGGCTCATTTCTTAACACTTATTCCTCCTATCAAGTTACTGTCAGTGTCATGGTTCTCTCACATGCTTGAGTCTTTTAGTGTTTTCCTCCTGAAATGCTCATCTTTCTCTTGCCTTCCTGAGCCTCATGAAGACCTATTTGTCTTTCAATATTCAGGTGAAGTTTTACCCTTGCAATGAAGCCTCTTTTGGTTAGCCTATATCCCATGTTAATGGAATGACCATGCCCTCTTTGTGTTTTCCTTACTACTAAGTAAATGTACCTTGAGTGAATGAATAAATATAAAAATATATATTTGGGAGATAATATTAAAATAAGTCCACAGTCCCAATAAACTGGATTTTAAAAAATATAAATGCCTGCTTCCAGTAAAATAGTAGACCTCAACAATTTTTCAAGAAGTTGAATATCTTTCCTATGATAGAACCATGAATTGCACTGTATAGATTCAAAATAAATATAGGGCATGATGCTTATGCCTAAATAACTCAAAATGTAATAGGGGAGACTATACTTGAAGTGCTGATTGTTGTCACATAATATCAACATTAAAATGGGGTTTTAAAATATGTTCCTATAAAATTCTGACTCAATATATCCCAAAATATTAAGGGATATTCTGGGTCATAGAATCAGTAATTTTGGTTTGGTTTTTCTCTGTAATTTCCTAATTTTAAAGAATTTTTTCATTAAACATAAATTATTTTTTAATACTAATAAGGTAAAAATATATTCTGTCTGACAAAAAATGTAAAAGGAATTAAAAAACATTACCATTTTAGTAACTGAAAAACACAAATTGGTAATATTTGACAAGACAATTTGGTAATATATCTAAGCACATAATTTAGAACATACCCTTTGACTCAAATATAATAACTAATAAAAATTAACTCTCCACAAATATACTAAAAGTTATAAAAAGAAGAATGTCTATTGCAATGTTACTCACAATAATTTAAGAAACAGATGAAAAACAAATGCCCCAAGAGAAATGAATGATTTAGCTAATTATAACATATCATTTTGGTGAACATAATCTGTACTCACTCAAGTAATGTAAACTATAGAAACATAGAAAAACATTAAACACACTGTTAAAATAAAAACATATTTATTGTAAACTATGGCTACAATGATATAAAATATATGTTTGTGACAATGATAAAATATGCAAAATTAAATATTTATAAAGTTACAGAAAGGTGCTATGTGTTCTTTCTCTTTTTAAAACTTTTCTTTTAATGTCTTGGTTTTGTTGTTATTTTTTATATTTTCAACAACGACTTTAAATAGAAAGTGAAGGAAACTGTATGATGCAAGTAAATAATTTTCTATTATATGTTGTTTTAAATGACATTTAAAAATTCCTTATATATGAGCTATGTTCATGTTATTTAGTGCATAAATCAATGTCATGTGTCCACTTAATACTAGGTTTAACATCCCACTTTGTGACATTCCCTTGTACACAGTGTTATAATATTTAGAGGATTCTACTTTAATTTGTTTATATCAAGACCACCTATCAGACACTTAATACATTCTGTTTAATTGGCATAAATGTCTTCAAATATAACTACGATTAAATTTTACTAGTATAGCTTTCCTGTTCCCTCTCAAAATATTACTGCATTATCTCCTTTAACTTCATCTCATTTCCTGGTTTATTAAATCTTAATCCATTATTGAACTTAGGAGCTCCCCACTGTTAAAAATTCACTCATTCCTTATATCTCTTAAGAGATAACCAAAACAAAAGCCAATATGAGGAATTCAAAGCCAATGTTATATTGGCTTTTGTTTTGGTTATCTCTTTAAAGAAAGTGAACTTACAGAAATAAAGGATTGTTTGGCTATTTTTGAACCAAGTGAGAAAAGTCACAGAAATACTTCCAGGAAAGTGAAACCGAGAAGCTGGGTTGCTCTAAATGTCTCCTTGCAGAGCATGTACCATCTAAGAGCAGATGGATGAAAGTGGACAGGACGGCAGATGAAGGAGAATTCCCCAGCGGAGACCTGTCTCCCTGCCTCCCAGAGCAGGTGTACCGAAGACAGAAGAGATCAGGACTCGAGAAGGCAAGCCAGAAAATTCAGGAACTTGCACATGGAACAGCTGAAAATGTAACTGGTGATAATTGAAAGCTAATTATCGTCAGCTAGCGATTGGCAACCAGGTGTTCTGAGTCACCTAAAAGGCAAAGCAGGGAGGACTGTGAAGATATTTGTTTTTGGCACAGATGAGATTAATGAGTTTCCTGACTGAGGCTTCAGTATAGGAAAATGATTAGTCTGCTTATTGCTGCTGTGTTTAGCCTGCCTAGGAGCCAACCAGGAAAGAGCAAGGGTTGCAAAGCAAAGTGATTATGGCTTGTGTGTAAGAAGCACCTTATATTTTTCTAAATTGGCTCTTCCCAAATGAATAAAGGCAGAAATAGAGTAACCACCAAAGCCATGTCTACTGGCTGGAGGCCATCCTGGGAGTATGGCCTTTGCTTTTTAAGCAGTGCTAAACACAAAAAGGTCTAGGTAAAGAAACAGCTTCAGGTCTGTTAATACATATTACCTATTCCTTAAGGGCATCTGTTTTTACGAAACTGAAGATTAGATAAATTAAGTAATTTATTCAAGGTCATAAAGCTAGTAAACAATAAATTTAGGATTCAGACTCAAAACTGCCAGTTCCCCAAGTCTATGCTCTTTTATTACACCATCTTGCCTTTTCTGGAAAATTTTCCCTTAAAACAATATCAGATTTTTTCACATTTACTCAATGTAATTCTAAATATTTCAAATTGTAAAAATGTTCAAAAATTTTAATAAAGGTTGACATTCAAGTATAACATTTATGAAGACAACACACCACACACATTATGATTGTACTGCTCAATTAATGTTAAGTGGGTGAACACATCCATCCAACTCTACCCAACCAAGAAGTAGACCACGGTTATCAATCCAGAAACTCTTCTCACCCCTCTCAGACACCTTTCAGCACAGTAGTAATCAGTGTCCGGACTCCTAGCACAGTTTGTATGCTGTGGTTTCAGCCTTCTTACACTATTCATGATGTTTGTGAGATTTGTCTTTGCCATTGGATGCAGAAAGAGTTCATTTTATTTATCTCCATACAGTATTCTATTATACAGGGGTGGGAAAAGTAGGTTTACAGGTGTTTGTATGGAAATTAATATAATAATTAATAAATAATAATACAAGAATAAACTGTGTTTCATTTATCACAACTGTGAACCTACTTTTGCCAGCCCTGTATTAATATATCACAACATATTTATTCATTCTATCTTTTACGAACATTGGGGTAGATTCCAGTTTTTGTCCATTACTACTAATGCTGTGATCATCCTTTTTTTTTATTTTAATGAACATGTATGCACTTCTGATAGGAGAAAGAAATAGCAAGAATTAAAAATACATATACTTCATTTAAATATTGAAAAGATTTCATGGTCAAGCAGAGGATTTTAAAGTAGTGTATTGCTTACAATTCTAATCCCTGTGCAACTTCTGACCCAAATTTCTCACAAAGTAGAATTTATATAAAATTTGTGGACAGAACACACACTATGCTGGAGTTTCTATAGAATTTTTTTCTATTTTAACTTAAAAACACATTTTTCATAATTTTATACCGTCTCCGTGAAAACTGTGTTGTGCTTCCATCATAAATTTTCAATTGCTTATGAACATGCTTCCATAGTCCCAGACACCTTCATATAGCATATATCAAACTGTAGTTAATGCTTGTTTACTTGCTAGTCTTCTCTACTAGACTGTAAGCCCATCAGAAAGGAGCAAGAACTTGGCTACATATCCCATATGGCCAACACTTAGTATAGTGCAGTAGAACCTCCATAAATATTCATTCATTGCTTTTAAATCCTTAGTGCAGGAATAATCTTTTCCAAAAGAAAATGTTTTGCTAAATTGTCAAATAATTTCTTCATTTATTCAACACTGCCTATTAAGTATTGGACAGTGAGTAAGAACAATTCCTTTGAGAAGATATGTTACAAAAGATGATTTATTCATTGATGTTTTTGAGGTAATGATTTGAATGTGCTTCATTGTCACTGTGAATAATCCAGTAGAGGAGAAATTGGAAGCAATTTAAAAATAATAATAAAGAAATTATCCCGTATCTAAGAAAACAGTTATTTTAGTCTTAGTCAGGAAGACTTGGAGGGATGGCTCTTCCTTTGTAATAGGAGAAGACAACAGGAGTACAGCTAAGTTTGACAATGAGTTCTATTTTGTCTCTTCCTATCTTTTATTGTCTCTATAAATAGAAAGTAACATGACATGCTGACACTGAGGGAGTCAAATTAGGAGTGGGACATTAGAGATTTTAAATTTTCAACTGCCCTGGCTGATTTTCTCAGTGGTTAGAGCATCGGCCCGTGGACTGAAGGGTCCCAGGTTCGATTCTGGCTGATGGCACATGCGTCGGTTACAGGCTCGATCCCGAACCCAGTACAGTCACGTGTGGGAGGCAACCAATCGATGTGTCTCTCTCACGTCGATGTTTCTGTCTCTCTCGCTCCTTTCTACTCTCACTGAAAAGCAATGGAAAGAATGTCCTCAGGCGAGGATTAAAAAAAAATATATATATATATATATATATATTAAATTTTCAACTGAGAAGAGTGGAGACACTTCAAAATATCAATATTGAGAGTGGGTGGGTGGACCAGAGAAATGGACCAGGATTGCTGGACAACACTGAGTCAATCTGAAGGCACAAGTCATGAATTTATAGACGTGGCAACCTGTTTTCTAGTATTTTCTCTTTGTGCTGCCTGGGCACAGATACAAATAAAACAGATAGTTGGGCTCATCCAGGAACAGGAGTCTACCACAGAGGTGTGACAAAAGGAAAGGTAAAAGGAAATTATAAAATTAATGAGAAGTTTTTGATGTGATAGACCTTGCGATTTAAACGGAATATAAAGGGTGGCCAAGAAAGGAAGGGGCTGGTGAGCTGGGAAGTGAGGCAGGGGATGGAAGCACTGAGAAGACCTAAGAACGGGCTTCATAAGAGTTACTGACTAGTAAGCTGGAAAGAGACGAGATTTAGGTCAGAAGGTTGTATTTTTGAGTTTGCAGTTTTAGGATGGTGCACCTCTGGGTCAAGATATGACTATGGAAGTATGTTGTTGAGGTGAAGAGGAAAGGAGGTAACAGAAAATTAGGAGGTCAATGAACTGACAAGTGAAAGATAGTGACCTGCCTTCCATATCGATGACACACACACTTGAGTTCAGAGGGAATGGGCCTGTCAGCCTCCCTCTGTCTGGGGTAGGGAGCCCCAAGCATCCAGGCTTTGAAAATACATTGGTTTAGGTCAGTGAAAGGTCTCTTTAAGAAGGTTAAATTCTCTCTCCTTGTTTTTCTGCCAGTGTCAAAGCAGACAACCGTACAGTGGACAGGGGATCAGTTAAGGAAGGTAGCTCCTGAAATGAGACCTTACGTCAAACCACAATTATAGAAACCCATTGAGAACTGGTTTGTATATGTTCATTGTTGAACCACTACTTCAGCATCGAAATGGCTGTGCCCGCCCAGCAGCTCTGCTGCTATGTCACCAGAGCTAAAGTGGCACGAGTAGAAGACCGCGATTCTTCACACACACACACACACACACACACACACACACGTTACAATCTGGATCACCCACAGCGAAAAGAAAATGTTCTTACACCTGCCATCCTAATGCTCACCCACATACTAAAAGCAGGGAAAAATTCCAGAAAGCTTTTATCCGCGTGAAAAGGCCTGGGGGGTTAAATTCTACACGATTTGCTTCTAGGGACACTTCCAGTCCTATTTTTAAGGAAGCGAAGCAATATACTGAGGGTAGATTTGTGAAAAGAAAAGAGCAAAACAGCACAAATAGAAACAAGACAAACAACCACTCCTGAACCGCTAGCAGAGGGTGAGGAGAGGTTAAGTACCAAATGGTTTTCAAGAAAGATTCATGGAACGAACTCTGCTGCTTCTGCTTCGGCAGGAGAAACCTCAGGCCCCCGGAGCCATGCCAGCAGCCTGGGAAGGGGAGCGCGTCCTCTGGCCCTGCATAAAGTAGGTCACCCGTACCAGGGTTAATGCCGGGTTATTTAAGGAGCTGTTACTTTCTTCATGGCTTTCCCCTCAGACCTTCACTCTCTGCTTTTCCTTACTCAGGGCCATGGTTAGGTTTGGTCATTTCACTGCTCATTAGCATCTAAATGAAAGAGTTGGAACTTAGGTAAGGTGAGATTCCTTAGATGCTCTGAGAGGGGAAAAAAAGTTGGGAAAGTAGCAACAGGTTCAGAAATAAGGCTCAGCTGCACCGGTTGTTTCCTTCTCACCCCCCATTCTCCCCTGGGAGGAACTCTCCTTTCTCTCTTCTAAGGCATCATGCTCTACGCCCCCACTGAGTGGGCGCTGGCCCGTGTAACCTAGTACCCTAACCTTAAACCATGGGTGTGGAATGACAGTAAACTCAAGATGAACCTGTTAGGGCTTCTTCCCTGTGATTTTACAACAGTATCCCACAAACATTAGTTATTTTTCTTGGGGTCTTGACTGAAGACAGTGCCTCCAGCCTAGGTTGGGGCCTCCAGTTCACATCTAAACAGAGCCCATCTTTTTTTTTTTTTTTTAAATTTTAAATATGTTTTTATTGATTTCAGACAGAAGGAGAGAGAGAAAGAAACATCAATGATGAGAGAGAGTCATTGATCTGCTGCCTCCTGCACGCCTCCTACTGGGAATCGAGCCCGCAACCAGGGCATGTGTCCTGACCGGGAATCGAACAGTGACCTCCTGGTTCACAGGTCAATGCTCTGCCTCTGAGCCACAATAGCCAGGCAACAGAGCCAGTCTTTAGACACAGAAAAATTGAAACAGGTACATGGTGAGGAGCAGCTATGAGACCATGCAGTCCTGGAGGAAGAATCAGCGCAATTAACTTTCCAATTCCTGGTTCTTGTAGTTCACAGTGTCTGCCAAAAATTCCTGACCCTGAGTTTGCAGTCTCACTCCTGAACCTTTCAAACAAAAACAAAAAAAAACCCTACCTTCTCTCTTTACTTTTTAATTAAGTTGAGTTCTGTTCCTTACACCTAAAGAACACTTGGTATCCCAAAATTCATGACTGGAGTATTAAAAAAACCTTGGGACCCAATCAGAACAATTTTTAAAAAGTAAACTATTGCCATATGTCAGGAAATGGTATTTTATCATATATAAATTAAAAGATCTCTAAAGATTTTATTTTATATATATATGTATATGTATGTGTGTGTGTGTGTGTGTGTGTGTGTGTGTGTATATATATATATATATATATATATATATATATATAAAGTTGAAAAAGTGTTTTAAAAGGAAAGAAACTGACAAGCCTAGGAAGGATGAATTTGGAGAAAATGTCTGAATATTTGATTAATAAAGGTGATATTATTAATAGAATTATCAATTTTTAGCAAAAGACTTATCTAGTTTTGATTCCATAATCAGCTGCACATTTCACTTTGAAAAATTACATTATGGAAAGAAATAAAATTGGAAATACATAAAAGAGATAAACTATTGAAAAGTTAAACAAGTTATCAGGGAGGAAAGACTGACGTGAATAGGAGAGGAGGCATTTTTACCACCCAGACTAAGACCTGGATCCCAGGGGTATCCAAGTTCTTGCCTCAGCACAAGCAGAATCACCATTCTTTCCTTGAATAAGCAGAAAAAAATCTCTGACCTTTGGCTCTATATGGTGAATTATTCTAAATAACAAAAAGGAATGTTACTTGAACCTACTAGCATGATAGTATGTCTGTCAAACCCCAGCACCCTTCTCTAACACCACCACTGCTTCATAAATTCCTCCATCACCAAGTTCTATAATCAATCAATCTCTCTCCCTCTATGATTCCAACATCATTTTGAAAGTTTTATGATTCACTATGTTGAATATTTGTTACATACTATTAACTGCTCCTGGTTAAGAGCACACTATATTCCAGACATTGCAATTAGCATTTTACATATGGCTCTGATTTTATCTTAAATCACACACGTCTCTCTCTCTCTCTCTCTCTCTCTCTCTCTCTCTCTCTCTCACACACACACACACACACACACCACCACCACCACCACCACCACCACCACCACCACCACCACCACCACCACCACCACCACCACCACCACCACCTTATGATGTGCTGAATGCCACTCGCCCTAACCATAACTATGTATTGGGTGAGGTCCAACCAATGAGATCCCTGGATAAGATTTATGAATGACCCTCATTGCCTACAGAATAAGATCTCAGCTCTTTAGCCTGGCATACAATGCTCCTTGTGATATGACCTTCCCACTTCTGGAGCCTCGTCCTACACCAATCCCTCTCACTCCAGCCTTGTTCTAACTCAATGTGCTCCCTTCTCACCCTGTCCCATTGAACATAGTGTACAATCTACCAGGAATGTCCTATCCTTTCAGCTACCAGACCTGACTGTCAGTTACCTTTAAAAACTCAATTCAGATTCACTTCCTCTGGAAACATTAATGCATTGCCATTCCCTCCCCTCTCTAAGACAGGGCAAGGCATAATTACGTATTTTCCATACTTTCTCATCTACTTGAGTGTAACCTCTTTAGGAAAGGGAGTATGACTTTCTTTCTTCTCAGCATCTATCATAATGTCTAGCCCATAATGTATGATCAATATGGGTCAGTTTAATAGATATTAATTTAATTAGTTTCTGTTCAGTTTTGATAGCTGATATCTCTAATAAGTTCACATTGGTCTCCTATTTAGTAGGATTAAAATTTAACTAAAAGTTATTTGGGTCTTACTTTGAGGCTGACTTCTTTTATTGGGTTACTTTTAGAGTATATTACTGATTTTCACAATCCAGCCATTCACCTGAACTTTAGAACAAGTGGTCTTTCCTTACAAATAAAGTATAAATAGCTTTTAATGTTAATAATATTTTAATAAGAAAAGATAATCCTATACAGGACACAATATCTAATCTTATTAGCTTTATAATTGTAATATTTTAATTAGCAGCAGAAATAAAAAGGCAATTCCTATTTTATTTTGCCCATAGGATGCTGTTACTCTTTGAGAGAGGCAGTTTTGGTTGTATTTGCATATCCTGTCAGGTGTCTAAAACCCAAGTCATTACAGAGATTTGCTAATCTTGGGAAATTCTGCTCTTCATCTGTAATAAGAAGTGCTCTCCCAGGAAACAAAGACTCCCAGGTGGAGTCTTTTTGCAACATTAGACGCAAAGCAGTGCAATTCTGCTCAAGACGGCCTTGAGATGGAGCCCATTCGTGGATTTTAGCACCCATGAAATTGGAGGGACAAGCATACCTTGGAAATGGTTTTATTTTCTTTTAGCAAGCAAGATAGTACTTTCTTGCTTTACTGCTTCTGGAAAGTTTTTGGATCTTTGAATGGCATTAAAAGCTAGAGAATAGAAAACAAAAACTGCAAGCAATTGCCCAGCTAATGTGTGCCTCGGATGCAAAGTTGGAAGAAAGTAGAACATCTTCAAAGAGGGCAATCAGCTTGTAATGAGTGATAAAAATTCGATTATCTACCAGCGCAAATTTGTGCAACAAATTGCTATCAACCAAGTACGGCCTAGAAACCTATTTGCTAGTTTCAAATCATTTCGACTTTCAAAAGAAAAAAACAACCACGAAGACCTCAAAAATACGTTTTCAGGTTTATTAGCGCCTACCATAATATAGCTTTATTCACCATTTATGAACTTCAAGTTCTCTTCTTAATATAACTATCTTTTAAATATAAAACATAAACCATTTTAGAGTAACATTTTTCAAAATGTATTCATGGGATGATATCAATGTTTCTTGAAAGAAGAAAGTATCAAAATAAGTAAACTAGATTTCATGGCCAAAAAAATTTCAGAAAACTCTGAGTAAGCAAAGGTCAAGAGGTTTCTTTACTGTTGGACCTGCATTGTAAACCTCTGTGACCGAAATGGTTTTCCAAACTCATTTGACCATTGAATCCTTTTTTCCAGAAGTATCATAAGACTATTATCCTACATTTCCTTAATAAAAGCCACATTAAGTATTTGTGACCAAATAGTCATAAAAACATGCAATCTCTATGGTACTTCATTGGATTTTGCTTCTGTGTGCCTGTGTTTTGTTTCACTGCAGTTGCTACACTGCAATGATTCAGTGAGAGCCAATTCTCAACACAATGTCAAGAGACTTCTAACCATGTGGTCTGGTCATTTGGCTTGGAAATAAATGAAAGCAGTAATGTTATAGAAAAATACCAAAATTTTTCTGAGGTCCTCTCTGACAAGCATTTCCACTGTTTAGCCCCATAGCTCATCTCTTACCAACATCTACTTTCATTTTCTTTCCAGCCAGAATGTGAAGTTCTTTCTAGAGAATCATTCTCAATCCAGCCATTCTGTAGATTTCCTGAGCAAGAAAAATTGATGTGACTCTATTTTGGTGGCCCCAGACCTCTAGAACTCCCAAATCTTAAGTCACTCGGTAGCAAAAACCCAACTTAACTGAGAGCTGCAAAAAGATAATGTTTTCATCTTCCCAGATCTGGTAAAATCCATGTAATGTTGTTTCAAAATAATCACTCTCTTCTAAAATAACATTTGGATGGGGATTTAAGTGCAATGAACTTCTCTGTTTGCATTTTCCTGTTTGTATAGTTGTTTATTTTTCTTGGAGGTTTTAACTTTAGAGTAGCTGTAAGTCCTATAAGAGCAGGGCTTTCGGTATGTTGTGTTAATCAATGTAACCCTACTACCTCTAACAGTGTCTGACGGACAGCATAAAATATTGTTGGGTGAATGAATTAACTTTAGAAAATAAATTCCCCTATCTCTGTGATGTTAGAACCTCTTCTAACTATTAGAAGTGAAAAGAAAAATGGGCAGAGGCAAGGGACATTGGCCATTCTGATCTTATTTAGTGTCAGTAGGATCATTATTGAGTTCCCGGGTTCATATTATAAATTTCTGCGCTTTACAACTGTAAATAATATGCCATCTGGTATCACCTTGCTCTTTGAAATGCAAATAAAATTGACTCTTGCCAACAAATGTGAAGGGGTCTCTCTCTCTCTCTCAGTCCCTCTTGGAATTCTTGGGGGCTTATATTCCTCCTAGTCATCACTGGTTTCAAGTTATTTTCCTCTTAATTAGCTCGGTTTGTCTTACTGTCCCATATAGATTGTCCCTCTCCTTCACTGAGCCACTCCCCTAGTGAAAAGCATCCTGATTACTTATTTCATTCCCCCAAACAACCCCTGATGTAAGGCTATGTCTGCAACTGGCTTTTACTAGAGATCTGAGTCAATGGATGAAGTTACATCGCAGCAGAATGAACAAACAAGAACTGAATACTTTGCAGCTCAGCTCTTTAAACTCCTTTCCACCAAGGAAAGTGTAACTGGACATTGTCTTCACAGGTTCCTGTGTTCTTACCATGCCACCCCTCCTGTCTTGCTACTTCCTTCTGATGCAGAGGTGGCAGTGATCTTTCCCCATAGCTGTCTGTGAGAATTCAGATGCAAACTTCTCAACCAAACTCATTTTCAAACATAATCTTTTCTTGTTAAATGGTCTTCTCATTCCAATCCCTCCTCCTACCACTTCCCATACCACCTGCAGATAAATGGCGATCCAGGGCTTGAGGGTGAGAGGCCTGGACTTCTGGGAGCATGAGCCTTATTTGAAGATAGATTTTCATCTGCTTTGGGACTGATGGATATAAACCCACTAGAAGGACTGAGTTATACTCAAGATAACCTGGAACACGGAGAGCATTCTTGAAAGGCCCTATTTCTTTTGGAAATACTTCATTCTAAAATCATACAGACCAAAATATTTCTAGCACCCTCTTTTTCAGCCATGTGTATTTTGCCTTATAAAAGGATACTCAGAGAAGAAAATTTGGAATATAGAAAAAAGGAAAAGAAACAGTTACTCATTGGCCTACCTCCAAATAGAACCATACTAATCACTTGGACATATTTCATTCCATTCTTTTTCCTATAAGGCTCTTCTATGTGAAGTTGTTAAGACCCTTTATGTAAATTCATTGATACATCCTGCTTTTTCACATAACGTATCTTAATCATGTTAAAAATCATTGTCGTATTTTTTAATATCTTCACAATATCCATCAAGCAAATATACTATAATCACGGTAATGATTCCCCATTAGATATTTGGCTCCCATCTAATATTTTTCCACTGAAAATAATACTTCACTAACCATATTCATATGTAAGATGTGTTCAATATTTAAGATTGCTTCCTTAGAATTTAACCTCAGAACTGAAATTAGAAAATCCAAAAATATGAGCCTATTTAAGACTCATGATATTTATTGCCAAATGCTTCTAAAAAGTTTACATTGTTTTTCACATTATGCTGTTTAAAACTTTACTACATCAGCTTTCCTGTTGCTTGATCTGAACCAAACACTTGCTGCTGCCAAGGCTGTTGAACTTGAGAATCGTGCAGGCGACACAGAGCCTTTGAGTTGGCCTGGGGTCAGGGGAGGTTTCTGAGTGTCTTTCATCTTTCCCTGTTGACTGGGATGATCTGCTCTCTTGGTTATGGAGCAGTCACATTGCAGGCTGTTTCCCTAGTTACTAACAAAAAATGGTGCTTTTAAATGCAGTAAAGGTATTTGGGGTTTTGTTATTATCTTTGTTAGCTATATAGTGACCTTTATCTTTTGTAACATTTTACTAATAGCAAAATTATACATATTAACTGTAAAAAAAAAAAAGTAAAAATATAGACAAGTATAAGGAAGAAAAATTTAATTACTCATTGTGCCACCAGCTAACAATGATCTCCAACATTCAGTACATTTTCTTTGGAATGTAACGAAACACACAATCCCACAGTCACATCGTTGTTACCACCACCTCACAAGAACCAGGACCATATTATACAAACAGCCCACAATCCTGACTTTTTCAGGAAACATTATGCTATGAGACTTCTTCACCCCATTAAATACCGTTTGATATTATGAATTTTAAAAGCATATAGTATCCCACAATATGGATATACCATAATTTATTTAACAGTTCTGTTATTAGACATTTAACCTTTTTTCTTGTTTTCATTTTACATGATCTTCTTGCATGTTAAAAGATGTAATAAAGGTCCTTGTACATTAATCTTTCTATGGAATTTTGATCATTACCTAAGGATAAATTCTTATGAAGAATTTCTGAGCCAAAATTTATGAGCATTTTTAAAGGCTTTCAGTACAGACTTCCAAACTGCCCTTCACAAAGTTTATACTAACTTACTCTCCTTGTTCTGTTGTAAAGGGGACAATAGCTTACAAAGATAGAAAGAGTAAGTTAAAGATGGTGGCAATTTAACTAATATTTATTAATACCCTACTATGAGCATTTGTGAAGTTTATACTAAAAAAAAAGCAATATACAAACATACAATGAGCCTGAATAATTTTTACTGACTGCTCATGAGGTAATTTGCAAGAACAATTTTTTTATGTAATATAAATTTCTTTAATTTTTAAAAACAAAACTAGACCAAAAGTTGCTTCCTTATACACAAATTTGTTTTGCTTTGAAATTCATTAAGGACAGAGGCAAGTTACAGTGTGTACTACATTTCTTCCAAGTTGGATTTAACATTTTTTAAATAAAATTACTCTAAAAAAGTCCATATAATAAAACTAGCTATCTTGATCTTCATGGACATAATTATGCTAATATAATCCATTATAATAAGCAGATTAAGTATACCTTTAAAATGCACTAAATACTTTTAACATCTCTAGGATATTATACATAAGAACATATATTGTAAAAAGGAAGCAATCTTTCTTTTCAAAGAAATTAACAGCAAGGAAACTACTATTTCCCGAGAGCAACATCGAATGGCATAATTCAATTTAATTCAAAGTCATTAAGCATGCAAGATACAGCAGTGGGGAAAAAGTAGGTTTATAGTTGTGAGTATGTGTAACACAGACTACATTCTTGTATTATTATTTATTAATTATTGCATTATTTATTTGTACTATTTGTCTTATTATTGTTTTTATTGCATATCCTTACTTATGCTTTATCTTTTAGGAATGGATGGCTGGTAATTTAACGTCTTTTTGCCCACCCCTGAATGTTCTCGATGTGGTACAGACTCTATTGGTTTACGCTAAGCCATCAGAGGGGAATGCAGTGTGGTGAGGCAAGACTGGGCAAAGAGGGGGTTCGACCACATAAAACCATATGTCAAAAGAAATGGCTCGGTCAGATATAAGGGGCAAGGAAAGGAGAAGCCAGATAATTTGCATACCTTTGAGTACAAGATAGCCAATCCAAATCATCCGAAAGTTATGAGGTTTTTAAAAGTGTGCTTTATAATTTTGGAAAACATTTTGTTTGTGTGTTAATCATTCTCAGCGCAGGAGTCCACCTGATATATTTACTATCCCAGATGAGGCCCTGTCTTTTCTTTAGGCACTAACACTTTCATTTCTCACTGAAAAAAAAAAGTATGGATTAAAATAGTTGATAGATAGATTCTAGCAAAGCAAATAGTTGTGGTTTTCTTACTCAGTTTATAGATAATTTAGAGCATAGTATTCTTTTTACTAATATTGTGACCAATCCACACTCTTCGCAGAGGGACTCAGAAGGCAGAGTGACATATATTAACTATAGCTTTATGCTTTTTAGAAACAGAGAGACGCACACTGTGTACACAGGCCATCCAGATGCATGAGTGTACACCTTCACTGTAATACATATGCATCTACAAAGAGAAATGTGTTCTTCCAGTCATCAAGGATATACAAGTTTTATACAAAATGACAGCTATCTAAACCACGTGGGAATAAAGAAATTACTTATAATCCACATTGAAATTACTGTCACAAAAGTCCTAAGGCTGTCCAGATTTATAACTCCAAGATGGGCACAAAGATAGATGCTCTAAATGACCCCCACTGCTGCTGACTGCCTGGGGGATGTTAATATGATCTAGGATCACACGCACTCATTAAATCTAGGGTTCAGAGTCGAAGCAAACTTTGGCTGCATTGTCCAAGTTGAGCACCTGGTCAGTCCCAAATTGATCTGAGAGAGTGGAACATGCCTCTTCCTTTTCTCAGTCTGGCTAAGTAGAACAACCCAAATCAGTCTACAGGTAGATGACTTATAGAAAAAAGAAAAAAAAAAGTAGCCAGCCATATAAAAGGCCCAGAGATTGCTCCTTCTCAACAGTTAAAATTTTCTGAAGTCAGCCTTAGTTGAGAGTTGATCATGATTTTTTTTTAAATAAGAGCAAAATGGAAGGCTTACCTGTAATCAGCACAAAATTTTTAGTGCTTCTCCAACTGAAAATTCCCTTGTCTACTTACAGTTCTTCTACTTCCAACAGCCTAGTAAGAAAATGTTCTAAACTTGACTTTATTGCTGGTTTCTAATATTGTTCATAACCCAGATTTAGGGAGTATGATTAGGCATTATGGCCTAACATGCCACTCATCTCCTTAATAAATTGTCTCATTGCAAACAAATGATGCAAATGAGGAATCAGTCTTGGAGCCAGGGGACAGCAGGCCAAAGGTTCTCATCTATGGCTGCACCTCACCATTTAAAAACTACTGATGCACAGGCTCCATCCTTGAGATAGTAATTTAAATGGTGTGGGGTGGGGATCTGAATATCCATATTTATTTTTAAAGCTGTGTAGCTCCCTTGTCAAATTTAATATGCAGGTGGTTTAGAGCTACTGGTTTAGACTAAAGGTGCCTTTAAGGACACACAAACAGAGGTAGTGAAAAGAACAGTCATTTATGAATAACTTTGGCTTAAGGACCTTCAGAAGCCCGTTTGCTTGCCTCTGTGGTAAAGAAACAATATTGTATTGTCGTAAACATTACATTTGAATTCTCAAGTTAAAAGACAGCCTGTACTAAAATCAGTAAGAGCAGCTAGCATTCATGAAGTGGCCGCTATGAGTAAAGCACCATGCTAATTACTTAATAAACATTATCTTATTTAATCCTTATAACCCTCAGAGGGAAGTATTACTGCCTCTTATTTCACAGGCTAGGAATCTGAGACTCAAGAGAGGTAAAATGATTTGCATTAAGTGAAACCAAAACAGCTTAATACGCAAATCCATATACCGTGCCTTTCCCAAACTCCCTCTGCTTTCCAATTATACCTCAAATTTCTCAAAAACACAAACTCACCTGGCTTTACACCTGCTCATCGCACAGTCAAGTCAACACATTTCAGAATGTGGGACCTGTTCTCCTCAACTATTTAACACAAAGAATTCAATGCTGACACAAGCATCTGCCAGTCCTCCTCAAATACTTAATACAGACTGCGTGGGAGCTACGTTGACACTCTCCCGGGACTAATCTGGATTTACAACTAAAACATAGAAAAACCATCCTGAAAACCATCCTGAAATCCAACTGAAGACGAGCTGGCGAGCACCCTTATAACCAAGGAGGAAAAGTGGAGACCACAGAGACTGGTAGGAAGTGTGGACGCGAGAGGCCCGGCTGGGCTCCCACAGCAGCAGCTGAAGGTCCGGAGGGAGATCTCAGCTGTGGGGGTTCCCACTGAGGACTCTGGGGCCTACCCCCCAGGCTGGGCTCCCCAGCCAAGAGCACAGGAGCTGAGAAAGGTGCCCACATAACAGCTGGCTGTGAAAAGCAGCCGGGTTTCTGTCTGCCAGGGAGAGGCAGCTGGAACTGCAGGCACCCTACTAAAGAGCAAACGCGCAGTTTTGTGTGCAGCCACTCACCTTGGGCTCCAGCGGAGGGGGAGTGGAGTGGACTGGAGCTGTGAGGGGAGCATTATTCCCCCAGGCTGTGGGGGACATCTTTCTTGGGAGGCGAACTTTTGGCTTTTGCCTGAGGGCGGAAGCAGTTGCCCCACCCTGCTGGAAAGCCTCTGGCCCTGCCCAGAGGAGTTTCTGCAGCCTGAGGCTTGTTAAGAGACTGTTAACAATCAGCTGCCCCACCCTGTGGAGCTTCATCAACCTGAGGCTCATTAAGAGAATCAGATTAACAAGTCTGCAGACTGAGGCAGACCTCAAGGTGCTTTGAGTCTTTGCCTGATCTGTTTTGGGACCCGGGCCTTAGAAAAGCAGACTTTGGTGTGTATCTTGGTCCTGTCCAAATGCATCCAGCCCCAGCAGTGGAGACCTCAAGCCGGGGTTGTTGATAGCCCCAAACAGGGTGCTCAGGGCCAGTCACAAACTGCATCTGATATTGGCCTGTACCAGAGACCCTCCAAAAGACTGAGAATCCTAGCAGATCTACCTAAACATTTAGCCAAAAGACTCCACCAAAAACTACTAGATTTAATAAATGAATTCAGCAAGGTAGCAGGATATAAAATTGACACCCAGAAATTGATGGCATTTTTATACACAAATAATGAACTCTCAGAAAAAAAAACTAAAAAAAAAATCCCATTTACCATTGCAACTAAAAATATAAGATACCTAGGAATAAACTTAACCAAAGATGTTAAAGACCTTTACTCAGAAAACTACAGGACACTGAAAAAAAAAAATAGAGGAAGATATAAACAAATGGAAAAATATACCATGTTTATGGATTGGAAGAATTAACATCATTAAAATGTCCATATTACCCAAAGCTATCTATAAATTCAGTGAAATCCCTGTTAAAATACCAACAGCATATTTCACAGATTTAGAAAAAACAATTCAAAAATTTATCTGGAACCAAAAGACACCCTGAATAGCCACAGCAATCCTGAGAAAGAAGAACAAAGTTGGAGGGATCACAATACCAGATATCAAGGTATACTACAAAGCCACTGTAATCAAAACAGCCTGGTACCGGCACAAGAACTTATACAACTTAACAAAAGGAAGACAATCCAATTAAAAAATGGGCAAAGGACCTAAATAGACACTTCTCCAAAGAGGACATACGAATGTCTAAAAGACATATGAAAAAATGCTCAACATCACTAATCATCAGAGAGACGCAAATTAAAACCAGAATGAGGTATCACCTCGCACCTGTCAGAATGGCTCCATCAACAAGTCAACGAACTACAAGTGCTGGCGAGGGTGTGGAGAAAGGGCACCCTAGGACACTGCTGGTGGGAATGCAGATTGGGGCAGCCACTATGGAAAGCAGTAGGGAGTTTCCTCAAAAGATTAAAAATTGACCTGCTATTTGACCCAGTGATCCTACTTCTAGGAATATATCCTAAGAAACCTGAAACACCAATCACAAAGAACTTATGCACCCCTATGTTCACAGCAGCGCAATTTACAATAGCTAAAGTTTGGAAAGAGCCCAAGTGCCCATCAGTAGATGAGTGGATATAAAAGATGTGGCCCATTTACACCATGGAATACTATGCAGCTGTAAAGAGGAAGGACCTTTTAGCCTTTGGCACAGCATGGATGGAACTGGAGAGTATTATGCTAAGTGAAATTAGCCAGTCAGAGAAAGATAAGTACCATATGATCTCATTTATATGTGGAATATAATAAACAAAATAAACTGATGAACAAAGTGGATCCAGAGACATAGAAGCTTGGAACAAACTGAGGGATCTCAGAGGGAAGGTGGGGAGAGGGGTGTGTGGGGGGAGAGATTAATCAGGGAACTTGTATGTTTATGGGCATGGCTCATGCATGGACGCAGACATTGGTGTGGGGAGGGCTTGGGGGTGGGATGGATGTGGGGGGTGGGGGATCAGTGGTGTTAAAAGGGAGACATCTGTAATGGCCTCAACAATAAAGATAAAGAAACATTAAAAAATAAAATAAAATAAAAAATTAAGACTAAGATTAAGGAAAAAGGAGATAGGCATAGGCATTATGAGTAAGGCAATGGAGTAAGCAATGATTTCCTTCAAAATATTGGTCTGCATAATCTTAACTGCTTTTCTTGCCACATAGTTTCTAAAATTTAGGTGTAAAAAATGTATTTTCATTTTTAAAATCTGTGGCTCAACAAATTAAGTAGCAATGCTGTGATTACATAGGTTTGAAATATTTTTTGCTAGAAACATTGTAAAAAATATGTATACTTAATACAAAGAATTAAATGCTGACACAATTGTCTGCATTTTGGCCTCAAAAAGATGTCAATGAAGGGAACAAACTCTAAGAAAATATCTTCAAAAACATATTAGCTACTTTCTCTCCCTCTCGGAGGACCTGAATCCAAAATGAGATGCTCCTGCTTGCCGCAGAGCAGAGGAAACATAGAGATATTTGAGCCATAAATATGCTTTAGGGTGATGATTTACAGGACTTACTTGGACATAAATCATCTCAGAAACAGACTTAAATCCCATGCATTTCCATACAATTTTCAGCTACTATTAAGTAGCAACCCTGAGCAAAAATACTCATTACACACAAAAAAAAAAAAGGAGTGGACCCAAAACTGTGGAATCCTTTAATGTCAGCTGATATAAAAAACTTATTTAAAAATAACAGTTTTTCCTCCAGGCTAATTGTTTCACCAACCCAGCTTCAAAATCTCATGCAAATGAGTAGATGAAGGTTTTATGAATAAAGCCCTTAACACTGAAATTATAAAATCACTTTTTAGAGGTTGAATTACCAAATTATCCCATTCCTGCCCCACAAGAAATGCCTTTTTAGAAATCGGGATCAGGTTATGTGTACTTTCTTCACAATCTTCAATAGAAAACCTCTTATACAGTAGTTTTTCATCTAGGTTAGTGGGAAAATGTGTCAATGAACACTTCATCTTCAACTATCAAGTGAAAGAAAAATTTCTAATATTTATGAAAGAGAGTGATAGTCTTCTATTCTCATCATGCCAGATTTTTTTCTAGAAAATTGATGCTACCTCAGAGCCTTATCTCAAAGTCAAAGAAATGAACTAGACTGAGGTTCAAGGAAAACCTCTGGCACAAAACTTTGTAATTCAATCCTTTTGGTATGACTCTAACTCATCAATCCCGTTAGAGTAAATATCTAAAACATTTACTTTGGATAATGTAAATTTTCTCACATTATTATTAAATGCTTAAATTAATTTTATACTTTTCAGTTGACTGTATTGACCAGTGTACATGGACTTAGCATTGTACTTAATAAGAAATAACACCACAGCAGAAAGGCTAATGAAACAGGGGTCAGAAGACAAGTTCACCTCCTAGCTTTCTCTAGACCTGTGCCTTGATCCAACGAGGTAAACTCACACCTCAGTTTTCTTTTCTCTCATATTCTAACACTAGGGCCAACCTGAGAAGACAACTTGGATGGAATAAAATAACATACATAAAAGAATTTTAAAAGTTGAAGAACACTATTTCCCAAAGCGTGATATAAAGAAAATTGTTCCCATGAAGTAGTCTGCCAAAGAAAGGACAGCAGTCAAGTACGTTTTGAAAATACTAGGTGATTCACAATTTATATTCAAAGTTGAAGTACTTTTAAGAAGTTTCATAGTCACAGTAAAATCCAATTTTTAGCTCAGTATTTCCCTAACTAATTTGACCATGTTGTTGTTTGATTGTGACATTCCTGCTTAGATGTGCTTGCCACACAGTGTGATTTGGAACATGGTGTCAAGTACATTAAATTAAAAAACATTGTTATAATGTTAAATTGGGCTTAATTTGGAACAGAGTAAAATTTCAGTTAAATCTATTATTAAAACTGTGTTTTAAAACTTATAATTTAGAACAAAGGTGATGCACCAAATGTAATAACCAAATGTTAAAAAATAGAAAATTCTCAGTTTGAGGAATGTTTTGATACTACAATTTCCCCAATATTGTCATCATTATGAGTAGTCATAAATTAAAGGATTTTCTTCATTTGATTCTCAACAATAACAACCCCTAAATACTCCTAATGAGAAAAATATTAGATTAAATTATTGATTATTTCATTTCCTATACAATTTTATGGAAACCTCAGAACAAAGGTGGAGTGTAAAGGTGATTCAGAAGAAAGCATATTCTACAAGGAAGCGAAATAATCAAACTAGGCTGGTGAAATAGGAGTCAGAAGACAAGTTCAGCTCTTAGCTTTCTTTAGACCTGTGCCTTGATCCAACGAGGTAACCTTATACCTCAGTTTTCTCTTCTCTCATATTCTGATACTAGGACCAACCAGAGAAGACCGCTTTGATGGAAGAACATTATTCCCCAAAGCATGATCCAAAGCAAATCGGTCCCATGAAGTAGTCTGCAAAAGAAAGGACAGCAGTCAGACTTCTCCTGATATGTCAATGGGAGCCTGAAATGTAATTTCTCAAAAGATCTGATGAGGCAAACTTCTGGAGCAGAGGCAGTTTGTGAAGGAGCTGAAATGGGAAGTCTGCCGGCTACAATGCTCTCGAAAGCTGGGGCTGTAAGTCTTTCACTGAAAGAGAATATGGGTGACATATCACAGCATCCACCACACCCAACCATACGGCTATCTGTAAAGGACACAGTGTACAAATAAAGATATAAGTAAAAAAAGAAAAAAAAATTAATTAAAGTTATATTAAATAAAAATTAAATTAAAATAAAGCCATAAGGAGGTTAATGATAAAAGTAATTTTTAAAAGATATATGTAAAAACACTCATCCATTATTTTTAAGTTTACAGAAGATTCCAGAATATTACTAGAAAAAGAGCAGGTTTTTCCATAATGAAAAAAGTCTTAATTTTTATGAAAGGCAAACATTCTAAATGTGTATGTACTAAACACTAGAAATTCAAAATACATGCAGCAAAAATGGTATAAATTAGAGAAGAAATAAACAAAACTAAAATTAATAGTTTCAGGCTTTAATACTCTTTTATCAGTAATGGAAAAATAAGTATAGACAAAATTGGCAAGGATATAGAATACTTAAACATTATCAGCCAACCTGACACACTGGCACTACAGAAGACCACAGCAATCAGCAGCAGAATGCATGTTCTTGTCGAGGGCTGTGAACCCTCCACTAAAACGGACCACAGGCTGAACCATAAAATAAATCTCAGTTTCTCAGAGATTGAAACCATGCAGAGTATGTTCTCTGACCATGACTGGATTAAAGTAAATACCAAAACCAAAACCATTTTTGAAAAAATCCATAAATATTTGGAAATTGAACAGCATATTTCTAAATGTACTGTGGTCTCTCGAATGACACAGAAATATAGTATATTGAAATGAGGAAAAATGAAATCAAAACACATCAGAAAGTATGGACACACAGATCAATGGGACAGAATAGTGTACAATAGCAGACTACATGTATATTTCCAATTAATTTTTGTAAAGTTGTCAAGATAATTAAATGGGGAAAAAGTAGTCTTTTCAACAAATGTTTCTGGGAAAACTATATGTCCACTTGAAAAACTACTTTGACCCACACCTCACATAATACAAAAACTAACTTCAAGCACTGCATAGATCAAAACAAAGAAACAAATAAGCTAAAACTCCAAAACCTCTGAAAGAAAATAAAGAGTAGAAAAAGATTTCTTAGGCAAAACACTAAAAAAAGCACTAACCATTAAAAAAATAATAAATTGGACTCTACTCTTCTGAAACATATTAAGAAAATGAAAGGCAAGCTAAGGCTGAGGGGAGTTATTTGCAGTACATACAGGGTGGGCAAATGTAGGTATACAGTTGTTCATATGGAAAAACACATGCAGGTTATGTTTAGTACAACAGCTTTATTAACTCAAAAAAATGTCACAGCCTGGCCGGCGTGGCTCAGCGGTTGAGCATTGACCTAGGATCCAGGAGATTGCTACTGGATTCCCGGTCAGGGCACATGCCCGGGTTGCAAGCTCGATCCCCAGTTGGAGGCGTGCAGGAGGCAGCCCATCAATGACTCTCTTATCATTGATGTTTCTATCTCTCTCTCTCCCTCTCCCTTCTTCTCTCTGAAATCAATAAAGATATGTTAAAAAAAGGTCACAATGCAACTGTAAACCTACTTTTGCCAAACCCTGTATATAAAGAACTTCTGCTACTCAAATATGGGTCAAATATGTTAACAGACACGTCATACACACACAAAAAAGATATATAAATAGCAATGAGCATCTAAAAAGATATTCAACTTCATGAGGGACCATGAGGGAAATGCAAACTAAAATTTAAAATCTTAATGAGATACTATTACAAACCCACTAGGATTGCTAAAATTAAAAAGACTGGCAATATCTAGTGTTCGGGAAGACATAGGGCAAATATAACTCTCATTCCTGGTGGTAAGAAATGTAAAATGTATAAAGCCACTTTGTAAACCAGTTTGTTTGTTTTTCTTAAAGGTAAGCATAGCTTTACCAAACAACCTAGCAATTCCACTGTTAGGTATTTACCTAAAAGAAATGGAAACATAGGCCCACACAAAGGCTTGTTCATAAGTGTTCAAAGGAGCTGTGTTCATAATAGCCCCAAACTAGAAGCAATCCAAACGCCCATCAGCATGTAAATGAATAAACATATTATAGTATTTCTACACAATGAAATACTACTTGCCAATTAAAAATCTACTGATTGGCCATGGCCTGTGCGACTCAATGGATAGGGCATAATCCTGTGCACTGAAGGGTCCTGGGTTCGATTCCTGGTTAGGGCACCTACCCACGTTGAGGGCTCAGTCCCCAGTCTCGACGTGTGTGTGAGGCAACCCACCAATGTTTCTCTCTCCCTCCCTTCCTATTTCTCTAGAATCAATGAAAAGCATATCCTCAGATGAGGATTTAAAAAAGAAAAAATCTATTGATTCCTAGAACACATGATGAATGAATCTCAAAAACAATGCAGATCAAAGGAAACCAGAAAAAAGAGTTTATAATGTATGATTCCTTTATACGAAATTCTAGAATAAGAAAAACTAGTCTAGAGTGAGAAAGGGAAGTTTGAATGTGGTAGAAGATTGACTACAAAGAAACATGGGGAACTCTTTAGGGTATGGAGATGTTGTGTATCTTGACTGTGATGGTGGGAGTTACACAGTTGTATACAAACTTATTCAACTATACAGCAATAATGATTGCACTTTATTATATGTAAATTATACCTCAATAAATGTGATTTTAAAATCTATTCACAAAAGATATTATTTTACATTTATGATTGAGAGCATCATGATCAAATAAAAGTTTTACATTTGTCCTGAGACAAAGATTTAAATGAAAATAGTAAATACTGAATGTGATTATAGAATGCATCAGAAATGGAGTGAAGAAGTGAATCAGGGAAGGAAAGAAATTCAATGAGGTGTGCTCCATCACACAAGTCAACTACTGTGGGGTTTGGCGTACCAGTGTAGAACACACACATCAAATGTATTCTACCTTTGAAGAGAAACAGTGAGATTTGTCATTATTTTATTTTGTTTGTTTTTAACAACATGAAGAGAATCAGTATCAACCATGGGTTGTAACTGCCTGTTCAACTACCACATATATTTAAATTTCTAAATGAATATAATTTCTACATGTTTAATTTCCAAGCACAGTCATTTTGAATCAATTGCTCCATTATAGTAGATCTATATGGATTAAGTACATTAGCCAGGGCACAGTGACATGTCTGATTATACAATCAATTTATTTTATCTAGCCATATGAATTATTATAGGCTTTTCATTGTGTGATTTATAGATTCCCAGTTTTCAAAGTTTTGGTTGCACATTTCTGGAAAAACTGAGTTCAGGTCTAATGTTGGTACTCACAAACTGTGAAAAGTTTTTTGCAGTTAAGAAATAATTCTAGTGCCAACACCTTTTTAAAGTATGCCTCAAATATGTTTCCTGCCATTTTAGAATAAGTTAATATTTAAAGGTTAAAATATTGTTTTATTTTGTCAATTTTTGTTGTCAGTTTTTAAATACATAAAAATCTATCTTTTCTAGCAACGTCAAAAATAATTGTTTAAATTGCAGATATAAAATAGATACACTTTTAAAGTAATCCTCCATAACATCTTTCAAAATTTCCCTCTGTTGGTACCTTCAGTCCCACCCATTAGTTCATAATTTCCTATTGGTCAATTTTGTTGTCTTTTATTTACTTTTAAAAACCCTTTTGTAAATATGATGGGAAATAAGAGCTCTCTTCCAAGGAAGAGGTATATACATGTTAAGACAAAAGTAGGTTTACAATTGTGAGTATGCAAAACAGAGTTTATTCTTATGTTATTTATTAATTATCGTATTACTTTCCATACAAACAACTGTAAACATACTTTTGCCCCATCCTGTACATACAATTTTGGGAGTTTCTTGGCCTCCGTAAATGTCAGCTCTGGACCTCCCACCCTGTTCGTAGATTATATGCAGATCTGCCTGACATGAGTTGGATAACACGGGCTTAAAGTTGAACATGAAGGGATCTGCATGTGACATATTTCTGTTTCTTGTTTCTCCCAATTTACATAAAAACAATTTTTCTCTCAAATGTTCAACAATGAATAGATATGAAGTAAGTCTTACACTATGAAAGAGTTCTTTATATATTTTTAAAAAGCAATACCTAAAGAAAGAAACTATGAAAATTTCATGATTTTAAGAGCAATAAAGTCAGAATGAACCCAAAGGAGATATGCAAACTTTTTAATATATAAAATTAATTCTCTTCCCTTCCATGGATTCCAAAGAGATGGAGCAAACTTACAGTATTAGTTAATAGAAATCAGAAGGTACATGTGTAACTTCCAGTTAATTTCAAAGCAGGTTTTATTTATTTTTATTTTTATTTTTATTAAATTTTTATTTTTCTATTACAGTTGACATACAATATTATATTAGCTTCAGGTGTACATTCCAGTGATCAGACATTACGTAACTTACTGAGTGATCATCCCGATAAATCTCATACCCATCTGACACCACACAGTTATTAGAATATTATCGACTCTATTCCCTATGCTGTACTTTACATCCCCCAGACTATTCTGTAACTACCAATTTGTACTTCTTAATCCCTTCAACTTTTTCCCCTTCCCCCAATTCCCCTCCCATCTGGCAGCTTTCAAAATGTTCTCTGAATCTATGAGTCTGTTTCTGTTCTTCTTGTTCATTTATTTTCATTTTTTGATTCAATTGTTGATAGATATGTATTTCTTGCCATTTTATTGTTCATATTTTTAATCTTTTTCTTCTTCATTTTTTTGTTTTAATTTATCTTTATTGTTGAAAGTATACAAATGTCCCCCTTTTCCCCCCATCGATCCCCTCCACCCTGCACCCTCCCCCTGTGTGCATGGGTTACGCATATGTGCACATAAATTCTTAGGTTATTCTCAGCCCATCCCCCACCCACCCCCGCCTTCCCTCTGAGACTCGTCAGTCTGTTCCATGCCTCTATGTCTCTGGATCTATCTTGTTCATCGGTTTATTTTAAAATGCATTTGTTTTTATAAAGCATCTGCCTATGTAACCTGAATATAAAAAATAAATAAAGCATAACTGACCCCTTTCTCTCTCTCACACATCACAACCAGTCCATCGGACAGCTCTAAGTTCCATCTTTAGAATATAACCAGGACCTAGTGATTTCCCATTGCCAGCACTGCTACCACTAAGTCTAACTCTGAGCCGCCTTCATTTCCCACCTGCATTGTTATAGGAGATTCGCACCTGGCCTCCCAGCTTCCACCTCCCCCCTTATCTTCCATTCTCAACAGTGCAATCCGAGGGGTCCTTTTAAAATATGTCACATCATATAACTCACCTGCTCTAAAACTTGTAAAGGTTCTTTGCCCATTCACAGGTAAAGTCAAACCCCTGCTTCCTTTCTTAGCTCGCCCGGTAAGTTCTCTCCAGTGCTCACTCTGCCCCAGCTACTCCAGTCATTTTGTCTTTCCTTAAAAGCCCACGAGCCAGGCATTTATGATCACTTTCCTTGTCCGTGGAATGAATGTCCTTGCCCTAGGTATCCACACTTCTAGCTTCCTCACTTCCTTCAAATGTCACCACAGAAGAGCTTTCTCTAAACCACCATTTTAAAAAATATGAATAAATCCCTCAGCATTTGCTCTCTTTTTTTATCTTCACAGCACTGATCACACAGGACACACAATGTACTTGGCGAGTGCTGTCTTCTGTCACTAGATTCTAAGCTACATGAGGACAGAAACCTTGTCCGTATTGTTTGCTGCTGTATCCTTAGGATCTATACTAGTACATGACACATGGTGGGCATTCTGTAAATATGTTTCGAATAAGTCAATACTCAGGTGAAAAGCTATGCACATGGCTCTGTACCACCTCCTCTTGGCCTCCTTCATGTCCCACTGCAGGAGCCCAGAAGGCACCTTGTTGGAAATTTAGGGATTCGTGGAACATACTTGCAAGCCATGACTTAGTCTAGAAATGCTACTTTACAAATATGCAAGTGGGAGCTCCCAGGGAGAGTGGGGAAAGTATAACTGAAATGTAATGGGGACAGTGTTAGACTTGAAGCCTGCTGAGTTAGGTTGAGACCTATTTTTACTGCAAGGTGGTTTCCCTGACAGGGCCCTATAAGGTATCTTCAACATTCAGATTCTTTTAATGTGTCAGGAATTGAGTTCTACAGTTATCCTTAAACTCTAAAAATGTGACTGAAAAAGAAAGAAAAAAGAATGGTTGAAGGTGTTGGTTAAAAACTTAATTTACCCTCTACCTATCTCCTTCACACCTCCATAATTATCTCTTTAACCCAAAACCATATTTATAAAGGTTATTTAAGCCAATATAAAATTAAGACTTTATATTAGAGGGAAAACAGCATAAGGGTCAAAATCCTTTCTGCATTTTAATAGATTACATTGCCTTTCAATACAAGTATCTCTGTAGTAAAATTTCTGTCTCAGTATGCTAGGCCTGCACCTTCCACAAAACAGATACCAACAAATTCTATCATTTGAATGAAATAATATCTAGCAGATGTTAATTTCAAGTCACATGATCAATTGTGGAATAAATGTAATTTTACCTTTCTATAACTTAATTTTTATCTTAAGCCCAAATTCCACCATATGGAACTCTAAAATCTCAGTCAATTGAGGCCAATTTCAGTGTATCTAGGGGTTCTCCCCACCTGTTCCCAAGGTTGCATAAAACTTTCACAAGGCGTATAGAATGCCAGGGTGTTGGCAGGAGATGGCACCTGATTCTCACTCATCCTCAGCCCACTCTGGTCTCCCCAGAGACACACATCCCACCTGGGGTCCAGGAGTCAGGTCTAGTAGAGTACCCCTGCATAAGGCTTGTCCCAACCTCAAGGCCTAGCCAGTATATTGGGCTCTGCCAAATTTATTCCACTCTTGGGTTAAATAGAAAGCTTTCTGCTTTTCTCATGACACCTTTTATACCCCATTCTCGAGGGCCTAGATACTTCATACAGCCATCTCAACTCCACTGCCAGGCTTGCTGCTGCCCCAGGGTCCATTCCAAAGCAAGTGTCTTCTGCTCTCAGATCTCCAAGCCCCAAGGGCACAAGGCTTTTTCCCAGAGACATTCTAGTGTTCAAAGTCTCCCCTCCAAGAGGGGACTCCTTTTGTTCATCGTGGGAAGAGGACCGCCTATTCTGATGGGGTCAATGAATGAGGAAGGATTGGCTCTGTACGCTCTTAGCTTTTTCCAACAAACTACATATGATGTAGAACTTGGGCCGTAATGCTCCAAGGTCTCCCTTTTGATATACGTAACTCAAGCTAAAAAAACAAACAAAAAAAAGCAGTAAAGAAACTTTCTTGGTCAAAGCTGTTCGCTCTGCTAAATTTTCAAAATATTTATGTGTGGGGGGAGGTGGGCAGGCTACAACAGGTAAAAATATTAAGTATTCTAATGCCAGGTTTTGTGTATAGACTGAGTCTAAAAAACTTGAGGAAGTAAAGCAAGAAAATGGTTACAATTTTTTTTGGTGTGTTTCATTTAAGAGTAAGATGTGGCAAAAAAAAAAAAAAGAAGAAGAAGAAAGAAAGAAATGAAATGAAATGAAGTGCAATGAAATGAAATGAAATGAAACATGTCAGAAAAAAAGAGGGTGGAGCAATCCCTCCAAATTTCTCCACCCACTTAAGGTTTATGCATAAAACCCTGTCATGCATTTTTGTTTTCCCTCTGTGAGGAAAAAACAAACAATTCAAAGCATATAGCAAAAGGGCAGAGGGATACATTATGAAACGACATGAAATGACATGAAAAGAGCTGACTGAAAACTATATTAAAATTACTTGACTTGCCCGGTCGGCGTGGCTCAGTGGTTGAGCATTAGCCTAGGATCCAGGAGATCGGGGTTCGATTCCCGGTCAGGGCACATGCCCGGGTTGCAGGTTCCATTCCCAGTAGGGGGCGTGCAGGAGGCAGCCCATCAATGACTCTCATCATCAATGTTTCTCTCTCTCTCTTTCCTTCCCTCTCTCTGAAATCAATAAAGACAAATTAGAAAAACAAAATTACTTGACTCATTTTTGAGAAAAACAAAGCTGAAGCTATTTTGTTGAAATGTTTCCTAAACATACAGTAGGATTTCCCTGAAACAAGATTCCCGTGCATGGACTGGGTAATCCAGAATTACATTATAGCTCGAGTCATCTCTTGCCCTACATCTGTCTATCCCTATCGAGCTGAAAGACACTTCTGGCCCCAAATCAAAATGATTTCACAAAAAGCGGTTTGGGGAACAGTACTGGCTGCCACAGTAGTAGACTGGCTTAGGCAGTTCTCAGGTAAGTCACGTTCTCCCTCCAAGCATCAGACTCCCCATTGCAACAGGGTCGGACTAAGAGCATTTATCCCATAAAACTGTGATGAAGTCACCTCCTCCCGTGCACAAAACAAACTTTTAGCTACCTATGGGGCAATTTCCTCTATAAAACTAACAACTAGCAGAGACCCTCCTTCCACTGGGCAAATGAGAGGGAACCCACGTGGAAGCACGTAGGATGAGACACAATCTCGCCATAAACCCCACCACAATTAGGAGCTTCTTTCTGAGGAGCGGAGGATTCATAACCCACATCAGGCACCCCAACTTTTAAGACTTGAATGAACCTGAGAGATGAGCCCCCAAAATATCTGGCTTTGAAACCAGCAGGGCAGGTGTCCACCAGACCCCTCGGGATTGTAGGGAACTGAGGACCACTTTTAAAGGCCAGGCAGGCTTATGTGACCCTGGGCCCAGCTGAGAAGCAGCCCTTTGAAAAGCCCCCAGATTTGATGTGAAAGAAGCTTTTTGCTGATTTTAAAACACGGGGCTGAGGAGCAGGGTCCTGCTGGGATACTCTCTGGGGACAGATGCCTGTGGACACCACCTCACAAGCTCTTCCTGCCTTGCTACAGCCAGCAACAGGCACCAGCTTTGTCTTTTAACTTGTTAAAATCAAAAACAAACGGAGACCAACCCGGAAAATTTCCTGAACAGACAAAACTAGTTTAGTCGTATGAACAAAGCTTCATTTAGTTTATTTTGCAAGTCTAACTCGACCTGCGTCATTTCTTGTTTATACCTCTAGAAATCCTAAGAAAAACACACATTTTCCCAGACTTGATAGGAGGTAACCACTATCCAACTCCCTGCCACTTAAAAAAATTTGAATATTACAGCCAATCACGTGAAGAATAAAGTGGCTGCTTTCTCACTCTAGAAGCTGCTTTGTAACAATACACCCTGGGCCTCATTCCAGGTCCTGGTTTGCGCGCTCCCAGTTCACAGGCTGTGTTTCGGGGTGTGCGTAATAATCTTCTGCTGGTCACAGCTTCGGTGGTTCGCTGGTTTTGTTGGTTCCTTCTAAACTTTCCACAGTTCATGGCATCGCAAGTGAGATCCAAAGGAGACCCCGACATCTCCGAGGGCAGTGAAGCAAAGGGTGCTGGTGCCCACGTGGCCACGGCGGCCACCGCTTGCGCGCTGGCCCTGGAGTTGGCCAGTAAATCGCTCTTGGGCCTGAGCTCTGCTCTCTGAGTTTGGAGCTCTCCGACTTGATTGTGCATATCTGCATTTTGTTTGTTGAAGCTTCTTGGTGAGTAACCCTCCCTATTCTGCTCTAAAGTGGGGGCAGGGAGGAACATGTGATTCCCTGTTTTGAAGCAGCTGTGAAGAGACAGCTCATACTTCATACCTCTTAGGGAATCCAGGCAAAGGCGGATTCCACCTGGTCTGAAACTCTTTACCTCCCTCAAAAAACTCCTGCTTTCTATGCGTATACACACTGAGGACCAGGGTCTTGTGCCTTTTTGGAAAATGGTTAAACTTTTGGATACTTTGGAATGTGGTGGCCACTTTTTGGGGAAACTCACTTAGGTCTAAGAGGCACCCTCAAACATCTCAGAGACAATGGAATGGATTCTTCAGCACGCAGAAGCTTCTAAAAGACAAAATGGCTTGAAAAAATAGCTCAAAAAAAGTTAACTGTTTTAAAGAGTTCAGAAAAATGTCATAAAATTATATTTTAGCAACCCCCAGGTATAGGGTTAAAATGTCCAATAAAATCACATTTCTTTCTTCCTTCTGAAAAAAAAAAAAAAGCAGGAGGAGAGAAGAAAAAAAAAAGCTTAAAAACAATCCTTACAGTGTGCAAATAAAAAATCTTTAATAAAAATCTTTGGCCATCTCAACAGGTTACTTTAACTCTGTCCATCTGCCAGAAACACAATTTCATTCCAACTGTTCTTTTATAAACTGGTGAGTTTTATATTGCACCTCACTCCTAGCTAACATTTTAGAATGAAAACTATAAGGTTTCTGTTTGCATCTCTCTGTATGCGTATGTGTGTCTATATTGTAGATATGTGATATTTTTCTACGTCTGGATGGTATTGCCAAAATTAACTTGTAGAAAGGAGTTTTAATATCAAAGGTATACCGGTGCAAAATTAGAATATGATTTTTTCTCTGTTAAAAGGACAGCTTCCTTGTATTATTGGTGGATGGACTTTGACGGCATTATGCTAAGTGAAATAAGTAAAAAGGAAGAAATATTGCATGATCTCACTGATATGTGGAATCTAAAAAAGCAAACAAACAAGCTCATAGGTACAGAAAACAGATTGGTGGATGCTGGAGGCGGGGAAGGGATGTCAAAAAGGGTGAAGGAAGTGGAAGTGCACAAACTTCCAGTTATAAAATGTCATGGGAGTGTAATATATAGTATGGTGACTATAGTTAATAACACTGTGTTACATATTTGAACCTTGCTAGGAGTAACCTTAAAAGCTCTCATCTCCGCCCAGCCGGGCGTGGCTCAGCAGTTGAGCATTGACCTAGGATCCAGACGATCGGGGTTCGATTCCCGGTCAGGGCACATGCCCGGGTTGTGGGCTCGATCAATGACTCATCATTGATGTTTCTATCTCTCTCTCCCTCTCCTTTCCTCTCTCTGAAATCAATAAAGATATACTAAAAAAAAAAAAAAAAAGTTCTCATCTCCAGGAAAAACCTTGTAACTATGTTTGGTGATCATTTCACAGTATATACAATGATCAACCATTATGTTGTTTATGTTGTACAAGTGAAACTAACATAATAAGTCAACTATACTAAATTTTTTAAAATTCCATGACATTTTTTCAACCTGCTTAAGATATGTCATTTGACTATGCTTTCTACTGAGAACATTTTAAAAATGCAAAAAAAGAAATTAATTTTAATAATAAAATTGCATTCAGAAAATTGATGAAATAAACAGTAACCGAAAATATATATATATATTTTAATATACACAGTTGGCAATAGCAGCATTCTAACAACTTTCTTGCATTATTTCTTTAAGTACAAATACAGTTTGCTTCTGTATTTGAGTCAAGGAATTTGGTCATCAGAGAGCAGAAACATTTTAGTTGCTCTTTGGAGGCCTAACATAGAATTAGAAACTAGAAAACAGCACCTGTCAGGGGTGTATGATGTGAACAGAGCTTTAGCTGTGTGTCTAATTCACTGGTTAGAACTGGGGAGAACCACCACCTGGCACCTCCAGTAACAACTGCAATGGCAACGGCCACAACAGCCACTGACAGAAGGTCTGTACGTCTGCATCCATCACTTCTGGAACCTTTAAATCACCCTCCAGTCCATCAATGATAAAAGGCATATTCCTGCAAATGCAGAACTATAGATATTAAAGTGCTTTTGATCAAACTTGGGACACTTGGCCAGCTGCTTGACTAGTAGTCTCTCCTAATTTTAGGCTGTTTCTCTAGACCTTGCTCACACAAACGAATTGAAAATAAAACTCATGGGATTTCTGTTACCATCCTAGTAAAAAGAGAAGTAATCATAAATTTTTTACTTAAAAATATCTGTGATAGAATTGGATATAAAACTCAATGATACACTGTAATTTTTTATTAAGAAAGATTATTTTCCTTATGCTCCCAACCCCTGAAATAATTCTTTGATATGCATGGGACTCCTGAGAAAAGCTTGACCTGGCAGTCTTTCTGGATTCAGTTCTGGCTAGCAAGGTGCTCAGTGTGTGCCACCTACGAGCTAGGTAAACAGTAATTATTTTTATGCAAATGAATGTTATAATAGTTTTAATTTTTGAATGCATCAGCTGATTTGCATTTTGTTTAAAGAAGATAAAAAGATAAATATAAAATAGGTTGATAATTGAATAACTATTAATAAATGTCTGAAACTGGTACATCAATCAAGTCTTCCAAAGGTTTATAAACACAGCTACTGGAATTTGCTTCGTGCTAAAACTTGGCATCCAAAGTTGATGGTGGAGACACAAATTGCTTTTCCAAAGAGGTGTTTTTATTGGTTAAGCTGCTTCTTACATGTAAAGCTGCGGGTGAAAGGGAAAAGACAAACACTTTCTCAGGCTTCTCATGATTGTTTTTAATCTATTCTGTGCAAAAATATGGCTTACAGTTTATTGCTGAAATGTAGGAACCTGAAGATTCCCAGTCCACAGTTTTAAATATAACAAGTATCTCAATAACTTGCAGAATAATAACTTCCAGAACTTTAGTACTGAGCTATGAACAATTTTACCCCTTTTACTCACGCAGAGAAATTCTCACAAGAGCCATGGACCCAAAAAAATGCCCAATTATAACTATACCAGGACAATTCATCGTTTTTATCATAAGCAGATAAACCAGTAACTTGTATAATTTTTCTTCCATGAGGCAAAAAGCTGCAATCACCATTTCTTCATAATTTCAATCTTATTAAAGATGTTTCTGAAACTAACAATAGGTTCTGACAAACCCATGTTCTCATCAGGTGTCATCTATTTCCACCTTGCAGTTTTTTCTCTGTATCTTAGCTAAGGTGTGAAATAGTATCTGCGATTCTAGAGAAGGTGATATCCTTAGTGCAGCTTAAAGTTTATTTTTCCAAATAACAAATGATTTTCTAGCATAATTAAAACTAACATTTGTTGAAGCGACAAGTTGCCCTGATAAAGTTTTTATTTGAAACCTTGAACCTTCATATCCATCCCCTTCCTTCTTCCATTTCCTTGTCTGAAACAGGAGGACACTGGATACAAATAGGCTGTCTTTTGAATCAAAGTTCTCTATGATGATGACGTTTCTATATTACAGATGGAGGCGTTGATGATGTAGGCGTTTAGGAGAAGTGTGTACAGGCCCAGGAGAAAAAAAATGCCAGGAAAGTTCAGATTTTTAAAAACTGAAAACCTTATTGGAAGTTTGCTATGTTTTCTTTTTATTTTATTTTCTTCTCAAGAAAAACTACAGAAAAATAATTCAATTCATTATGTTAGTTATCTAGGTTCTGAATATTTACAAAAATTTAACATAAACTTGCATGAGGAGGTTGGAGAGCAGGGCAGACGAGTGGAGTTTGAAGCGTATGTTCACCTCATCTTGAATTTTGGATCATAAAAGGACAGAGTAGACCATATGATGAAAGCCATGGTCCACCAATCAAATGATCCTGAAAAAAAAATTAATTTTCCTCTTTGCACTTATTCCCCTTTTTGTTAAGAGGGAATTAACTCTAAGGAATTAACCCCAGAATAACAAGGTTCATCTGTGAAAATATGTCCAGCAGCTGGAACTCCCAGAGCTCTGATTGCCTATGTACCAGAGAGTATTTTTAACATTAGTTTCTAAATCCCATGGCAAATTAATTAATACATTGGTATAAATGGTTGTCTAGTTATATTGGAGAATTTTGAGAGACGGACATTGAACAGGATGATGTATCTTTGCTTCGCTGCCGAAGGCTCTCGTTAGTTAAATCAGTTACTGAGTTCTCACTTGACAACTCTGTGGTTCTGGGTTCCCTGTAGTACCTCCTGTGAATTTCTACATAAAAACATATGTATCCCTACGCAGCACGAAGGGGAGATGAGAACTGGTTCGCGTTCTTTCTTCGGCCTTTTTGGTTGACCTTTGAAATTCTTCATGCCCCAATCCCCATTTCATGCCTTTAAAAATGAGTTACCTTACGTGTTTCTTCCTCGGTTTATTTTGCTATTGTATACAGTAATTATTTTTTAAAAGCAAGCTTAATGTCCATAAACAACCCTATATAGATAAGTTTGTCTCATTTGGTATAAGTAAATTGAGCATTGAAGCCTTCCACTGCTATTGTAATTCTCTCGGCTGAGTTGAGTCATTACAGTAGAATGTCAGCCACAATCTTCAGACACCTTGACTTTCTTTTAAAGAAAACCAACAACATCGCCTTCCTCTCAGCCCCCCTGCTAAATAAAGGCTCTATACAAGGAAAAAACCAACTAGTTATAATTAATTTAGGAGACCTCAGTTATCTTCTTGTGTCCACTGACTTTTGGTATTCTTGAGTAATTAGCATGACAGTAAACCAAAAATGTGTGCAATGCTGTACGCCACAACTGCTTCCCAGGCTTGAGATGGAAGCCCCTAAGTTGTTTTGACTGGGCAACTAATAGCAATTTAGATAGTTCTGTACAAATTTAGGGATATGAGATGCAAAACCATGTATTCCAACACATTCTCCTTGTCAGAACCATTTAAATCATCATCCTACACAAGCACATATTGAAACTCAACTTTAAGCATTTTATTTTTATGTACATTTCATTTTGTCCAGAAATAAAATATCTAAATACAGACAGACTGTCATGTTGTATATGTATAGCTGTCAACAATACTTGAGCTGAATAAATGCTTTGTACATTACGTTTCTTTTTTTTTTTTAATGGAATTCACAGCTACATTGATAAAATGGATTCCTCATATCTTTTTCTTTTTTAAACCAATAACAAGCAGAGAGACAAGTACAAGTTAATATTAATAAGCAGCTCAAATAACACTTGGTTAAACTATGTACAATACAAACCATTCATACAAATGAAGACTAGGATATTGAATTTGTTACAATATGTGTAGTAAAGATAAGACAGACACGTATAACTTACATGGTGTCTGTTAGGCATTTCCCTTCTTAAAGAATGATCAGAACTTGTTTTAAGCAGCTTTAGCTGGTCTCAACTTTGTAAAAGTCCAATGGTTGGTGATGGAAGCTGTACTCCAGTGTCTGCCCACATGTAAATTCCAAATGTTGGCTCATCTTTACGGAGAACAAGCTCCCTCCCCAGAAAAAAGAGCCATCTTATATCACCTTGAATGTGCCTACTGTATGCTGGAAAAAAGTTACTACACTTTGTTGTTGTTCATAAAATAAAGAATACTGAGCTCTAAAGACATAATTTTTCCATTTTAACAAGCATATACTCCTATAGTAGTATTTACCAGTACAGCTACTCCAAGCAGTAAGAATGCATGAGTGGGGAACTATTGATTAGCATGGACTCAAGACTTTAAAAGAGATTTCCACAACAGCAAGTGTTAGAAACCATTCACTGTCAATTAATCCTTTTGCCTGCTGATATTTTATCCTGAACCATTATGAGTCAGACAATGAAAGCCCTCTCGACAGGAATCGTGACAGATGCCAGCTGAAATGTGTACCAGTGTGTGTTTGTGTACGTCTATGTGTGAGAGCATGTCTTCAAGTGTGGCTTTAAAATCTGTGGTGATTTACAACTATACTGAGAGATGAAGCTGACTGGGCAGAAATGACATCAGATTGTTTTCCACTAGCGGGTTTGCAGCCAGTTGACAAGAGCAGCAGTGTAGACACATTCCAGGCAACAGACGTGACCTTCTTCTTTGAGGTAACAGCCCTGTGATATGACCTTTAACTCCTCAGGCTTCAGTCTCAATCAACCTCGTGTTCATCTTCACCCGGAGGGGAAGTAAGGTGTGTCGCTGTGGTAGTTGTAGTCGGGGCACACTTTCTGTACTAGTTTATAATCTGTACTATAAAAGGAAATGTAAATACAGATCACCTTGAAGGGCTTGGAGCAGAGCCAGGATACATGACTTTGGGTCTGCTCCTGGTAACAGGTTTTTGAAGGATCATAGTTGCAGAGTGTGTTCTTGGTGGCCTTGTCAACCTTTTCATATTCAATGCGACAGTTAAAGGACTTGGAATCTTTGGCATCAATCACGGTTTGCTGTGCCAAGTCGAATTCCACTATTTTTGTAGGGGGCACCAAGCTGACAGATACATTCCCTTGACCCGTGGAATTATGCCTGAAATAAACACTAAATGTCCCATTGCCATGATCTACAATTTTCCCAGTTATCAACAGGTTTAGCTTCACTGTTTTGATGTTGGAATGAAAATCACCCCATCCAAACATTTTCTTAAACTTGCCCGTCTTAACAATGGGCCTTCGCTTGGCCCTGGGCCGCGGCTCTTGGAGGTCTGTGGAGTTCCTCAGCCAGTCCCAGAGGTCTTGCTCAGAATAAGGTTCTGGGGTGTCATAGCGCAGGTCTAAATCTGTATCATTTTCTTTGCCACGAAAAGTCTGTGATAGGAGTCGGCTGATAGACAAGTCTTTGCTGCTTTCTGTCCATATGTGCTTTAGTGTGGATTTGCTGCTGCCTGATTTTAGAAGTTCTGACTTTCCACCATTTGTTAAATTGGCACATGTGACCTGGAAACAGAACAGAAAATGGTATTTACATCTCTGCGTATGAGAACATCCAACACACAGATCAAAGTCCTTTCAGAGAGGCTCAAAATTAAATGATGACACTTCTTCTTAAAGCACCTTCTGCATCTGGGCAATATTTATTAATAATGTAACAAAATGCCACTTCTATTTTTACATAATGATTGGGCGAGAGGAAGCGTAGGTGGATAAAAAAACACAAAGAAAACCACCACTAAACATGATGGAAAGACTATAAAAACATTGACTTTGATAAGCAAAAGGCCACCTCACATGAATTAAGGAAACTGAATTCAAACATAAAGCAAACTAAAGTAATTATTTCTTAGCACAAAAATACACACTCTTTAAAAATAAAATTTTGTAATTCATTATGTTATTTTTCTACTTCAAAATTATCGTAAGCTTAAAACTGTATGATTCTCTGAAATATGTCAACCAACATCCTGTAGACTTTTGTTAGTCCATGTCATAGTCATGCTAGAAGACTTAGTTTTGCAAAGAGATGCCAGCATATTTTAACTGGTCAAAAAAATAACATGTTTATTAACACCTATTATAAATAAGGAACATATTGTATAAGACAATTTTTTATCTTAAGGGTTTTAAAATGTGGTCTAGGAAAAGGGACATAAATGAAAACATCTAATGCACAATGTTTATACATAATTGTCAGTCTAGAGAAGCAAAAAAAACCCAAACAAACACATGGTCAATGACAGAGAGGCCACTTTAGGTTGGACTGTGAGGGTCACATTCAGAAATTATTCTCCTGGGACCCCATTATTGCCTCTTTAGAAGCAACAAGATCCCCAACTAGCCCAGAGTTTCAGAGGAACTCTAAATCTAACTGATACACCGAACAGCCAGATCTGTACTAGCATAATTATATAAGCATTGTCGTTATAGCAGCAGCCCCTATGTAAAGAATGAATGCATATCCACAGTGGCCTCAGTGGCCTAAAGTTAAAGCAGTGACTTCTTATCCTGACATGGATGGCTCAGGGACAAGAGGAAACACAGTCAGGACTCACAGGAACCAAAGCAGCTAACACAGATAAATGCTTTAAGATGTGAACTGACTGTTCTAGGCTAAGGCTCTTGAAGACTTCCAGTCCCCAGTGCCCATTAAAAGCCAAATTTCATAATAAACCTCTTATCGTCAGGCCCCTTCAGAACTAGTTCTGAATCCTGTCTCAGACATCAGCCTGAGGACCACTCAGAGGCCTCATTGGACCCTCTAGTCTCCTTCCAAACTGTTCCCAGAATGAGAGGTCATTCCTGGAGAGCTTTTTAAATTCAGGCCATTAGGAATTACAGCTGCATTTTAGAGACCTCTCTATAGACTTAGCTGTGAAGACCCCTTGTTAGCATAGAAACCTGGCCTGAGAATAGCCTTTTACTCAGTCACTTGTGCTAGAAGAACTCTATCCTAACCCCTAGGGAGTAACAGCATAACCTTTACAGCAAGTCTCCCTGGGATCTACACTTAGATTTTCACTTCCAAGTTGCATGCCTTTGGTCAAGTCATTTAATCTCCTTCTGCCTCAGTTTCCTGCATCTGTAAAGTGAGGGTAATAATGGTGCCTACCTCATAGAATTGCTGTTGACGATTGAATGACCTAAGACATGTAAAACCTTTAGAATAGTGGCTGGCATGTGGGATTGACTCGATTAAATTTCGTTATTATTATGAATCCCAAGCTGATATGTGAAGACAATTAGAGAAGGAAGGCAACCCAATGGTATACATGGAGGTGTGGCCTGAGAGGAGCTTCGTTCCTTATTACACAGCCAAGTACTCAGAACCTGCATGGGATGGTCCCCCAGAGACATAAATGCAGGGGGACTTGGTAATCCAAGCTAGAACAAAGTCACTTGTAATTTTACCTTTTCAAACATCCAATAGGATCAATGAGCTCTTTTTTTTTTTTTTTTTTTTAATATCTTTATTGATTTCAGGGAGAGGAAGGGAGAGATAGAAACATCAATGATGAGAGAGTCATTGACCGGCTGCCTCCTGCATGCCCCCAGCTGGGGACCGAGCCCACCACCCCAAGCATGTGCCCTGACTGGGAATCGAACCCCAATCTCCTGGATCTGGCCGGGCAGGATCAGTGAGCTCTTTACTACCAGCTACCAGCTAGTAGTCTCTTTTTTCTCTGTTCAAACTGAGGCAGTGTGAGTGATAAATCCCACCTGGAAAAAATTACCAGCCAAAGCTGGTCTCTTCCATTTCATGCTGAATGTAAGCAGTCCGGTAAGTTTAGCCCCACATAAATTCATTGCATCTGAGAGAAAATGAGGCTTATCATGGGTTTATGTCCCATGGCTGCACCCTGAAAAGCCGAGACTAAAAGGTTGGGTGGGCTAATACAAAATCTACGTCAACTATTTCAGGCTCCTAGCCTGGGTCCAGGTGCATCAGCTGCGAAGCCCAAGACAACAGAAATGCCCTTGAAGAAAGATCCAGAAGCTACTGTGCACAGGATTTAATGAAGGAAAGGCAAACAACCAATGGAGAAACAGCTCCTAGGGATGGGATGGAGCACAGAAAAAACGGATAATGGATAGGGCCACATCTAAGGGAAGCACAGACCAGCTTCGCGCAGTCACTCCTGGAGCTGTTAAACATACCACCTAACCAAAATGAACAAATCCCTTGGGTGGGATCAAAGATGGTTATCAGATGGGCCATTATTGATCTTGGGGCCGATATTGGGAATTGGGAGATGGTTGACTTTGCCGTCAACTTTCTTTTAGTTCTAGATACCTCCCCTTCACTTCTGCTCAACCCCTGAATTGGCCTCTCCTCTTTTCCTCAGCACCTAAACTGTTTCCCGTTTATAGATTCTCTTTGTGCCAAAACATCATTCCAGAAATGCATCACGCTCAGGCAGTGTGTGCCTAATCACAGCCAAATGGTTGCTTTACCTAAATCCAGTTTTTAACAAGTACTAAATAGTAAGTACTAAAGGGATAAAACTGAGAGGGAAATATTCTTTGGAGAAGGGGGAGATGCACAGAAACATATATGTTTTCTCTCTTTTTCTCCTCACCGAGGACATTTTTTCCCATTGCTTTTCAGGGAAAGTGGAAGGGAGAAAGAGAGAAAAAAAAAAACAGAGAGAGAGAGAAACATCAATGTTAGAGAGACACATCGATTGGTTGCCTCCTGCACCCACCCAACCAGGGCCAGGGATCATGCCTGCAACCAAGGTATGTGCCCTTTGCTGGAATTGAACCTGGGGCCCTTCAGTCCATAAGCTGATGCTCTAACCACTGAGCCAAACAAGCCAGGGTCATATATGTGTTCTGAAAGAGAAAAACATGAAGCTTTCCACCAACCCCCCTGCCTGATAATAAAGCCAGTCCTCCATAGGACATTTTTTATTTTAAAATCAAAGTCATAATCCTTTATAGTTCCATAGTTAATATATAATAACCATTATAACAAAACTAACATAAACAACTGAAGTTTTTCTATCAAAAGAAGTGCATTTCAAAATATATTATTTTTCTATAGCATGGAGTATCTGTAACATAAAATTTAAACCAAATATTGAGAAGAGTAGTACAGATCTTCTGGTTTTGGTGTCTATTTTGTGTGTGTGTGTGTGTGTCTTGTCTTGTTTTGTTCCATTGAAATCTAATTGATTGGTCAAACATACAAATATGCCCTTGCCTAATTAAATAAGCATTATCCTCAATGGAGACTATATATTTATGCCCTAATCTAAAAGAAATTTAAAAAAATAAATGCATATCCTACTCTCTCATTTTTACCTGGAATTACATAGTTTCCCATGCTTTGGGGTGACAAGAAGAGGAAATGTAGGCATGCATTTGGTATCAGCTTGATACCTGTATCTCAGCATTGACATACTTGATCAAGAAGAGGGCTGTACTGAGACACACCCATGGCGCCCTGGCTCATGAAGCAGTCATGAAACTGTCCCAAAGAAGGAGGCAAAGGGAATTAGAGTGCAATTTACCAGTGGCATATGGGAGGGTGAAAGAAGGAGGCATGATTTCAAGTAAGAACCAATATATTTAAAAGGATTGTAAGGCTATAGCAGGCAAACAAACCTCTGATTTTCAGGTAGAATAAAAATTTAATTCTAAATTATACTCTCCACAGCTGTATTAATTATGAGTGAGCTCCGGGATCAGACCGCCTGAATACCAGGCTGTGATCATCAACAGCTGTACGATGCGGGCAACTTGCCTAACTCGTTTATGCTTCTGTTTTCCTCTTCTAAAAAATAGAACACCCACCCCTTCCCAGCGCTGCTGTGAGAATTAAATAGAATGCTCCGTTTAAAGTACTAAGGCAGAGAGGACCTGAACTACGTTGAGTGTTCAACATTAGTATTACTACCTACCATAGCCTCTGAATCCCACTGGGTAATGTTTTATGTAAATGAATTACTTATAATAGGATTTGAGAACAAAAACATTTTTCTAAAAAAAAGAAGAAAAAAAAAAAGCTTCCTTCACATAACCAAAACCTAAAGCAAACAATTAAAAAGAAAGCATATATTCTTGATTATGACAACCAAAAAAAAAAAAAAATATGACAGGTTGAGTAGATAGTAAAACCTGAGTTAACTAAGGATGGGCATAAGTTCAGTTATTAAACTGTTTAGCTACCAGGTGCAGTGGATGTATTTGCCTTCAGTGGTTGATGTGAAAGGCTTCCAGTTGGTGCCAACAGTCAAGAAAACACCCTGGAACATCTCAGCTTGGGGACAGAATCAAAGCAGGTTTCAGCTGTAATCGTCAACACTGTCTTGAATAGTTTTACCCCCTTCCCTTCCTTTCCACTTAGATCAGGAGAGGAGCAGGGCAGTGTCTAAAAGAGCACATCAAACCTGAAAAACCAGGAAGGATCCCTTTGGGAAGTTGCCAGGCCCTTTCAGTATAAACAACCCCAATCTATGTTGTTTTATTAATTCAATAACTATATAGTGAGACTCCGCTAATACTGAGTTAAATAATAGGAATACAAAGATCAGTGGGACATGGTCTTTGCCCTCAAGGAGTTCACAGTCTAATGGGGGAACCAATTAAGGGGATAACAGAGTGACCAACACTGAGTACAACATTGTAGGAGGCATAGTCAAAGTTAAAGGGTAGCGAAGATGTAGAAGAAGAGAAGATCCTCAGATTCGGAAGATAAAAGAGGTCTATGAGCTCAACAGACAGACTAGATCAGAGGAGCTCCTCTGAGCATAAGGAGAAATAAACTGTGCAAAAGAAAAGAGCTGAGAAGGACACATCAGACTTAAGACTGGAAACTAGCTCCTTACTTTTGAGCCTTGGGGAGCATTCACAGGGGGGAGAAACAGAGAAGGAACTTGCAAGAAGTCAGTAGAACTTGAATAAGGTACTCTAAGGTCAAATTGTGAAGATTCTGCAAAGCCATTTAAGCTTTGTCTTACAGGTAATGGGAAATCACTACATTTTCCGTTTATTTTGAGAGAGAAAGAGAGAAACATGGATATGAGAGAGACACAGTGATTGGTTGCTTCCCACACTTGCCCTGACCAGAGCCAGGGATCAAACCTGCAACCCAGGTAAGTGCCCTTGACTGGGAATCGAACCCGAGACTGTTCGGTGCACCGGCTGATGCTCTAACCACTGAGCCACACCCACCAGGGCTGTCCTGTTCTGCTTTTTAAGTAGGTCATCCTGGCTCTAGAAAAACACCTGATTGGAATTTGAAGGGTGGATTGGTAGGGAGAGACTTTGAAGAAACAATGACTCGTTAAATAACTAAGTGCAATACTTTATTTTAGAAAGTCTTTGAGCCTGAACCAAAGCAGTGACAGAGAAAAAGAGAAAGGAAAAAAAAAAAAGAGGATATATGAGATATTTCAGAGGTAGGGTGCACTCAACTTGATGATTTATTGGCTAGGCAGGAACATGAAAAAGTTAATGAGTTTGCTTCCACTGTAAGGGATACAGAAGTAACAAGTTAGCTGGAAAACAAAATTACATCTCGTAGGGACGCTGAACGCCATTAAGGTGCCTGCAAGTCATCCTGATGAGGCTACTTAAAAGAGCGTTTGTAGGATGGGCCCTACGGTCTGGGGAAACGAGGAGGTGGCGATGTTGGTTTTGTAGCAGGAGGGGATGGTACTGTGTCGATGGGGCATGGCGACAGAGAAAGAATAATGCTGGGCCGAGCATGCAGGAGATGCCAATGCTCTGAGGACGGGCAGAGGGGGCGCCAGGCCACGCAGATAGAGACCAAAGAGGGTAACTGAAGGAAAATAATATTGTGGAAACCAAGGGAAGATGGGAGGAGGAAAGGCAGGCATGGGCGAGATTTAAATGCCAAGTAAAAGCCTAACAGTAAAAGCACTTGAAAGAAAGGCCTTGACTTTTGAAATCCACCTTATTAAAGCTACTCTGGATGGTGGGAGAGAGAGAATGCAGGATGGGAAAGACCAGCAACTAGCTTGACACATCTGCTGCCAGATGCAGTCAGGAATCATTGCCTTTCTGTTCTTTCCCACTGCTTTACGCCTTAAGAGCTTTCATCTTTGAAGCAATTAAATATATGCATAATGGAGAACAGGTATTGAGCCCTACTGAATAAACTACGTCATTGTAAAAGGAAACCTTGTGCCCAGAACACCCTCTACCATCGGTTTTAAAAACATATTAAAAGAGTTTCTTTTAAAAAGTCACCTAAAGATCCTAAGATGTCAGTACAATTGAGTGATATTAGAAGCGGGGGAGATACTTCAAATTAATGCAATTCCCAAAGGGCTAAGCACTGGGGACCTTTTTCTACAATTAATACCAATGAAAACACCGAATATACTGTACTTACTAATGGAATATAATTTTCCATGTCAAAAGTGGCCAATGCCCACTTGACAGGAGCTGGGTCACTGATTCAGTGATACCATTGCCACCAATTATATGTGTTGCTAGTCTCATTTCAGAAACACTGAGAATAATAAAGATTCTTAACATGATGAGGTGCCTACGTTTTAAAGCATATGTTTATTTTGGAAACATTGCTAAATAGGTGTAAAGAGAAAGGTCATTTCTTTCAACCATAAACAAAGACAGGTAACTTGAAGGGAGCCTGTCCGGGGTGGGACCTGTGGGTAGATCTAGGGAGAAAAGACTACCACCGGATATCAGGAGTGTTAGCACCTAAAGTGCTCTCACACTTCAATCCAACTCCTGCATATGTCTTAGGGCCATACTTGCACGTCACTTTCTCTCATATCTTTTTCATGTAGGTCTATAATCATAACATCAATATGTTCGCTGTTAAAATATTGCTAAAAGACGCCACTTTTGGGTATTATGAACTACTCCTCGATTTCATCGCCACCTCAATTATGCTCCTGGCCTTATGAGATTTTATATAAAAATTACACTCCTTTACTTGCACTATTCCAACTAGAGGTGCCTCTGGATGTTTGTGTACCTTTTTCTATAAAAGAGCAATAAGATGCCTGGTAATTTCTACCAACCTGCACATTTTACTGTTGATCTATTACTGTTCAATATAAATAATCTCAAATTGCTTGGAAAATCATGTATTTATTTCATCAACTGTATGAATACTTGAAGCCAAACAAAAATTTTAAACAACCTAATGCTTAAGTAATATCTGTTATCAGTGAACAACTAATCAACAAAATGGCCTTGCTCTCTGATTACAGCATCATTTTGGCAGTTTTATGATTCACTATGTTGAATATTTGTGGCATACTATTAACTGCTACTGGTTAAGAGCACACTATATTCCAGACATCACAATTAGCATTTTACATATGGCTCTGCTTTTATCTTAAATCACACACCTCTGTCTGTCTGTCTGTCTGTCTCTCTCTCTCTCACACATACGCACACACACAAACACACAAACTTTAAGGTCAAAGTCAACACTGTTATCTTCAGCTCACATACGGGAATATGAAAGCTCAGAACGAGCTTGTTGAAGACCACTGCTGGTAAGTGAAAGAGTACTTCTTAGTTACTCCACAGGGTGTGTCCTTCATTCTTAAAAATAATTTTAATCATGCAGTTCTACAGTCATACACGCTTATCAAAACATTGTAGTATATGAAGTAAAAGGTAAAAGCCTGTCTTTATCGTCAGCCCCTGCTCCCTTGCAAACCCACCTCTCTCTTCAGAGGCAAAACCTGTCAATACTTTATTTCTAAATATTTTCAGTACTTTTTCATATATAAATATTTTACAGAAATAGTGTCATATTTTATGAACTGCATTTTATATGTTTCCAATCAATATTATCTTTACTAAATGGGAATATAGAATTCTATAATATGAATGTATCATAGTTCTACTTTTTTGTGTACCTTTTGTGATAGATGCTTAATCATTACATTGTTTCACAGCCAGGTTACCTACAGTTATTATTTTAGCCTTGATTTCCTTGGTTTTTCTGCTCATTGTTGCTTCAGATACCTCATTCCCTCCTCCCTTGAGTTGGATTTTCATTTTAATGGGTGAACAGATTTGCATGAATCTTTTAGAAAGAGTTCATAGGGGAAAAACTATATGAATTGTCCATGCCTAAAAATGTCTTTATTAGCCATAAGCTTACAGTGGGTATGATATCCAATCTTCTCTTCATTCACTTTGTTCTGTTTTATATTTCTCTCACTGTAATTTTAGGATTTCCCCTATTTCAGGCATTGTCAAGTATTACAAGGCGGGCTACAAATGCCCATGCTTTCTCTAGCCCCTTTCTTAACTAGTATAGAGAAAAGCACGCAGATATATCTAGATATGTTAGGCTCTTTTCCATAAAGTTTCCCCAAGAGGACTATAAACTCTTTGAGGGATGTTTTTTCTATATTATGCCATTTTGTAACTTGGGGGAGGGAGCACCTGGCCTAGCGTAAGCACTCAATAAATTGCCTGGATGGTTTATATTCTTAGTACATCTATGTCAATAGTAAAGGTTCCTCGATGCTTTAGTCACAATCAAGATTTAGGGGGGAGGACATGTGGCCCTCAGAGATTTCCCTCTTACAAGTGTAGAGGCTGCACTTCCTTGACAATACCTGGAGCGCCTGTATTATATATGATAAGCCAGAGGAAATGGGTTAGTGTTTTAATACATCAAAAATACATCATTTCCTTCTGCTACAAAGCAGTGCTCCAGAAACAGCATTAACAATGGAAAAGCAGAAAAGAAACTCCATGCTTTCCTTTAACCCAGGAGGTGCTGGAAGGCTGCGCTGCATAGAAACTAAGAGAATGGGCTCTGCGTTAGAGAGCACAGGGCTAAATCCAAAATTGGCCACTGTCACTAAGAACCACTTGCAGCCACGTTTCCTCCAGTTACAATGTAGAAATAATACTTCACTCATTGTATTTGCATGAACTTAAAATAAAAGATTTTACATATGAAGTATGGAAAATAGCATGAGTTCAACAAACGAAAGCGATCGTGCTTAGCTCAGTTGCGAAACCCTGAAAAAAAAAGAAAACAAGGCTTTCAGAAAGCACACGGCTGTTCTCCTGCTGTCTTCTCACCGGTGAGATTACATCTGCCCAAGTGGGCTAAACAAACTGAGATGGGAGTCGTATCATTGGAACAACTCTGTGGGCATCTTTTGCAGTCGGTGGTGGTAGGAGACCACACTGGGTATGTTGTGATTTAATATTGGCAAATGTGGGCCATCATTTATCCCTAACATGGCAGCTTTAGGAGAAGACATTCTGACCAGCCTGGACATTGCGTGTCATCCTCAAGAACCAGAAACATGGTACGTCTCTACCAGTTTGAAGAATCCTCGGGGGGCTAAGAATTTTAGGTGTTCACCCCCATGAGCTCTCATGACCCCTGATCCCATGAAGAATGGCTCTCTTCTAACATAGGGTGCCATGTTCCCTATGTTATTGTATTGCAGGCTGGTTCTGAGGCATGGGGCATTGAGCTGCTCACAAGTTTGATTAACCATAATAATTAGCTTTCCCTTTCATTCCTTTTCCTGTAGGTACTCTTATGAAAATGTTCTCGGTTTTGTAACTGCAGGGAGAAAAATACGCCTTGTGAAGAACCATGGACTATTGCTTCAGCTACTAAGAAACAGAACTTTTCAGCCTATGAAAATACCGCCCCTCCCTCAAGCTCGCTTTGTAAACATATAAACATCCACCTGAGTTTTGACATATACACATTAATATTGATGAGAACTTAAGAATTATTATTCCACATAGGCCCACTTAATCCATTCTCTCAGAACATAATTACAGATTACCCAGGTTTACATTACAAATGTGGCTTCTTTGGGGGTATTTTATATTACTTCCATTTAAAATGTGTAAGAAGTTTTTCATATGAGGGCCCCTGGGTGTGTAGTTATAATAATGAAGAAAACATTTAAAATAATAAGTTGAAACACTATTTTGTGGCTGAAACAAAGCCACTTGAGCTCATTTTTTACTACTGATTAAGATATTTGAATTTGTCAGTAAATCCAGATGTCTTTAAGGAAAAGCAAAACGTGGCATATGTAGGAATAGCTGGGTTAGATCCAGAGTCTTTCTTCCTGAATTAGAGGTAAATATGAGTGACTGTCCATAATAAGACTTGTTATGTAGATGCTAATGGAAATTTATAGCTTCTTAAAGTCTAACAAAGCCCATACCTTTCCAGAATGGACAAATGAGTTATGACTGACTCACCTTCCAACCCTATCTTCAGTAGCCTATACGAACAAAAGTTCTCATACACAGCAGTGGTATATGAGAACATAATGAGTAGCAATAATAGCATACTTAATCCAATAGCAGCTCAGTTCCTGAGGAAATAACAACTTTGAAATTTTTAGACACAATATACTTGATATCCTCTGATCATCCAGAGGTAGATCTGGAAACCTTTCATTCGACAACAAAGGAACAAGTCATTATATAAATGAAGTGATAGAGACTAGTTTGCAAGGGACTATCCCTATGGCACTTAGATCCTGAATGGGTTCAAAATTCTTCTAGAACTCTTTCCTATCAAGCTATAATGTGTAGGCACTGCCCAGAGCTTCCCAGGTGCAGAGTGGACAATAAGCCAGACAGTCAACTCAGAAATATGAAAGGGGGCAAAGGTCTTGGAAACACAGTTCCTTCACACTCCTGTAAAAGTCCCGTAGACTAGGAATCTCCAATGAACCCCTCACCCTTTCATCAAAGGTCACTGATGCTGGAGTTTGAGTTATGACAAAGTAAATATTTTGGGGTTATGCCCTGGTCTGAGCAAGATGTTATAAAAGCACATCTAGCCTACAGCACCGGGCCCCAAATGGTCTCTTAAAGCATAGCTCAGAGAAGACACAACTGATGTGCTGAGGGACCTTCAAAGGCCACTGTGTCCATGAGAAAACAATTCCCCTGAAAGCTCTTAAACCAACCTGTTCTTTCCTAATGTCCCTCCCATAAGAAGATGGGCACCTACACTTTGACCTTCTGCTTCTTCCTGGCAGGGTTCCTAGCACCGGGTAAACATCCTCTGTCCTCTACAGATCTCTTATCCAGTTACCTCCAGCTTTGGAACCAGAGGAACCAGGTGTCCCCTAGTCTGGGCTAGATCTCACTTTGGTCTTCATGCACCCTCTCCCCTATTCTTTATTTGTTAAGGCCTGGTATGTGGACTCTCATACCAAAGAGCCCGCTGACAAGGGAAAGAATGTTTAGGCAGAGGGATCTCGTATACAAGCAAAAAGATGGCTTTTGGATTTAAGTGCTGTGGCTTTAAGTTCATCGGATAGAAAACTGAGTGGTGTGCCTGGAGCCCCCCAAGAGAAAAGGCTTTTCACTTTTGGTTACCAAGGGAATTAAATAAACCAGTTTTACTAAATCCAAGAAGGGTGTTCATCCAATGATTATAGTATAGGAGGAGGTGGGTCATGAAAGAAAGGAAGCAAACAGACCCAAAATGACTGAAGATGCTGTAAGAGAAAATCACGAGAGAGGTTGGGTGGAAATGTGTGTGTGTAGTAAGAGTTCTGAGATCCCCTTGGTCTTTCATGGACTTTAAAATGACTTATCACGGTATTAGTTGCTTGGACTGCTGTGAACACTGTGGACAGAAGCTACCACAGGAGAACTGGAAGATGACAGGTTGTTAGGGTCGAATTTCCTCCCTGGTGTGTCTCAACACTGGCTTATTTGCAAACTCGGGGAGGTAGTTTAATCACGCTTCTCAACAGAGCTGGGTGACACTCCAGCTGCCACTAGAGGGCACAGCCAGGACATCTGACAGCTGTCTCTACCTGTGGTTCTGAAGTAAGAATTGTCACTAAGGGTCCCAGAGCTCTTTGCAAAAAGATGGACCAGCAACCTTTATGGTAACTGCTGACTGATGAAGACCCTGGAAGCCACTTCTCTGGGCTGCAGAGACCAGGAAGCAACTGCTGTTGCTCAAGGAACTCCTGAAGTCGTCACCAGCTTTCATGTGTTCTCTGTCCTTCAACTTCAGGGCCTTTGCAGAGGCTGCTTCCCTGTCCTGGAAACCTTCCTACTCAATAGTAGTTGCTTAGCTAATTCTTATTCATTCTCTAGCCCAGCTCGAACTTCATTTCCACAGGAATTGTTGATCCTGTCGGAGCAACCTGTACTATTTGATCATAAAAGTAATGCTATTATCTCTATATCTTTTTATCACCTATCAGTCTATATTATTCCCTGATACTGTCATCTTTATGGTGGATCCATCTAACACACTGGTCACAATTTTTGTTTACCACACTGTATAAAATGCCAGGCTCCAAGCAGGTGCTCTCCAAATATCGGCTGACTGAACAAATGCATCTTTGAATGGACGGCCTACCCACACATATTGATATCCCTTTGCAGATAACCTTGCTTCATCCACAGATAAACAGCTCATTTTCTAGCATAGATAAACATTTAATATTATAAGCCTTCATGGAGGCTTCATGTAATTCTGTGAACATGCACAGTGACACAAGAGAAAAGGTGACATTTTTCTAGGAAAATACAAGTGAGTGATTGCTACAGGCCATTACAACCACTCAAGAGTATTACATCAAAAATCTCCAAATAAATGTGAATATTTTCATTTAAATAAAAGTGAAAAACCACAAATGCCTAGATGAACATAAATGTACTTTGGAGGTTTGGCAAACACCAGAAAAGCTTAATGAAATGATAAGAGTGGTCTGGTCGGTGGCAAAAAAATTAGTGCAATCCTCGGGATTTTCTATCTTGACTTTTCAGAAATTTGATCCTAAGACGGTAATGAAAGGAAACAATTATGGGTGTCTAAAAACAGAGGTTTCTTCAAAAAGAGACTGCAAGACTTTCCGGGGGCATTTTCTTTGTACTATTGAAGTGGACATTGGTATTGACAAATAATAATTGCTTTGTAACAAGCAGTTAGGCATATGTTACACTATTTCTTTGCATAAGCATCCATTTGCTTGGAAAATGCAGTGGGGTTTTATAAATGTGAAGCAATACAGCCAGTTTTATGGGTGTGCTTGCAAAGGCTCAGACTTGAACTGTAAAAGTGTCCATTAACAGTACAAATTTAAATGCCATTAAAAATACGAGTCTTAAAGGCATTTTTGGCATTACTCTACGGCAGCGATTTTCAACCATTTTCATCTCATGCCACACATAAACTAATTACTACAATTCTGAGGTACACCAAATGGTATATTGTTTTGCTGATCTGACAAAAAAACAAGGTATAATTTTGAGTAATTATACTATTTATCCAATACCTGGGTGCTATTGTTGTGTTGGTTGTTGTCATTTTTGTATTTGGGAAAAGAGGTCAGAGCCCCTGACTAAACAGTCAGGTACCGCATGTTTAAAAATTTTTTGCAACACATGGGTTGAAAATCGCTGACTGACATTTCTGCTTTGTGGCTGTTTAGTGAAAATCTATGACAGTTTTGAGTTAGAATCACAAAATATCTGAGGCTAAAAGGGACCTTGGAAATTATTTTATAATTTAGGAAGCTGGGTCCCACAGAACTGAAGTAATTCACCTAAAGTTTCCAAGATGGGTAGGGGCAGAGTTCACACACTAGTGGAGGTTTTCTGGCATCCGATCCACTCTTCTTATGTTCTGCAGTTTTCTTTTATCGAAAGCTGGAACTTTATGTCTACTTCAGAGTTTACCAAAGCTCTGGAAATTAGGGTGTCACCTTCAAAATAAGAAACTGGCTTATCTTTGCTAAAGAGTCTTTAAATTTTGTGAAAAGAAAGACTATAGACATTGGGCATCATTTGCCAACGCTAAAACAGAGGCACTAACCGTGCATGGCAGTCACAGCCTAGGGTCCCCTGTGCTGGCTGCGTCCACAAACCTGTACTCAGACCTCCCAAGACTTAGGTCTGAACAACTGCTCTGAAGGACCAGAGAGTCAACATGAGGGAAACGCTGTCACAGGCTTCCAGTTAACAAATTATAACACAGAGGGAATTCTCCAGTCTCTGAAAGAGCAAGATCTTTCTATTTGTTTCCAAAAGCCTTGTTTGTTCTTATTTTCAGAACACTTCTTTTTTTAAAAAAGCAAATTGAAGCTAAAGTCTGTCAGGTTCTCTCTTCTATAAACCCATCAGCAAGCATTTGTTAAGTAACTAGGATTTTTTTTAATTTTCAAAAATTACCTCAGGGAAGTCATTTGACTCACTTCAAACCCATCTGCATGTCCGCTCACTCTAGCAAATTTACATCAGTACTTTTTACTCTCTGCTGGACAAAGGGCCTCATATTTTGGAGCCACCCTCCCGCTGCGAGCCTGGAAAGCCAGTGATTCTCAACAGAGAGTGCTCGAGCCCAGCCAGAGTAAGATGAGCTGTGACAGGCCCGGCTGAGGATCATGCCAGGACTGACACCGGGTGCTGGACTGGGCACAGTATTAAACGGCATATTCCAAGGATATCATTATTTGTTTCTAGTCAAAGCATTTATGCCATAGTGTGACATAATGTTAAAGGAAGGTGTGAGATTTATGTTTTTCTCAAAGTGGAGGTTAGTTTTCAACAGTCATGAAATGCATTTCTAAGTGAAATGACCTTCTGCGAAGTAATCTTGGTTCTTTAGATAGATTGCAAGGATGATCCATTTTAATTTTAATCTGTCTGGAAAATAGTATTTCTGTTTATATATTTTTGGAATTTTAAAATTTTGATTATAATTTCCATCTCACAGAAAGTTACAAGGAATATATATATATATACTGCTCTTTATCCAGATTTACCAGTTGCTTCCATTTGGTCACATGCCGCTTTATCACTCTCTCTCTTACATATGCATGCATGTGTGTATATATGTATATAGACTTTTTTCATCTTCAAAGTAAGTTAAATACATCATGCCCACTCACCCTTAAAGAGGTTATGGAGTAGTTCCTAAGAAAAATTACATTCTCTTATATAACCATAACATAGCTATCAAAATCAGGAATTTTATTTATTTTATTTTTATTTTTTTTAAATATATCTTTATTGATTTCAGAGAGAGGAAAGGAGATGGAGAGAGAGATAGAAACATCAATGATGAGAGAGTCATTGATCAAGCCCACAACCGTGTATGTGCCCCGACCGGGAATTGAACCCAGATCGCCTGAATCCTAGGTCGACACTCAGCCGCTGAGCTACGCCCAGCCAGGCAAAAATCAGGAATTTTAACCTTGATATAGTGTAATTTAATCTATACTCAATATAAAATGCCAGCTACTGTCCCAATAGTACCCTTTACTTTCTCAATCAGGATTCAATCCTGTGTCATGCATTGCATTTAGTTGTCATGACCCTTCAGCTGCTTTTCTTTCTATTTCCTGTTCTTTATATATTTTTTAAATGTAAAATTATATAGGATAGTTAATTTGTAAAATGTTCCTTAGTTTGGGATTGTCTGATGAATACTACCAAATATTTTATAAGAAAGGTCTAGCCCAGTTTGTGTGCTCAGTGGCTGAGGGTCAACCCATGAACCAGGAGCTCAGGGTTCGATTCCCGGTCAGGGCACATACTCAGGTTTTGGGCTTTGTCCCCAGTAGGAGGCGCGCAGGAGGCAGCTGATCAATGACTCTCTCATTGATGTTTCTATCTCTCTCTCTCCCTCTCCCTTCCTCTCTCTGAAATCAGTAAATTAAAAAAAAAAAAAAAAAAAAAAAAGGTCTAGAGCTTTTGATTGACAAAGATGATGGAGGGGAAAAAGTGTTCCTTGAATTGAGAGTGAAGAAAGCAATGCCTGAGTAGTTACAGAGAAAAATATTATTGTACGGTGCTAAATCAGAGCCTTGTAAATCAGATTATTTACTATAATTTTATAGGTAATTAATTTGCATTATATATAATTGTTTTACTATTTTTAATAATAAACTCATTAAATTTTGTCATTTTGTGGCCTCTTTCATGTCACATTTTGTTTAAATGAAGCTAATGGGATTTTTGTTTGTTTTGTTTGATTTTTTTGCTATTTCAAAATGGTAATTTATTGGCTCATGTGTTAGAAAAGTCCAGTCAAAGGCTGCGATGATGTAAGCTAGTTTCTTTTTGCTTTATTTTTAAAACCTATTTCCTGGATTAACTAAATCTATCAGTCTGAGGCTGACAATTTTTTATTTTAATAAGAAAGTTTTTGTTTTTTATTTAATCCTCATATGAGGATATGTTTATTGCTTTTAGAAAGAGGGGAAGGGAGGGACAGAGAGAGAAACATTGATGTGCGAGAGAAACATCGATCTGGTGCCTTCCACACACGCACTGACCTGGTATGGAACCTGCAAACTAGGTATGTGCCCTGACCAGGAACTGAACCTGTAAGCTTTTGGTGTACGGAGTGACTCTCCAACCAACTGAGCAACCCAGCCAGGGCTATAATTTTCATATATATTAACATGTTATGAGAGTGGATTAATCGCTAACATCCTTCCTGGGATGTAGATACCAATAACTCAATGATAGATTCGGGGAAACTAAGGCTCATTGGCAAAGAGACTGCCTTAGAATCACAAATTCAGAAAGCAACAACATTCAGTTCTGACTTCAAATCCCAGGATTGTTCTGCTGTTATCAAAAGAAAGGTGGTTGTATATCTATTGCTATTTAACAATGCATGGTAAGTCCGTCTCTTAATCGTCAAGAGCCAATTGACCTTGACCAAGTAGAGGTATTCTCATGTTCCAACCCTGGATGTAGAACTTCAAGTGTAACTTGAATTATGATTCCCTAAAAAGAGCTGACTAGCATATCACACTATTCATTACATACCTGGTGCTCAGGCATATAGACTCAACCATATCTCTAGCAGGTGTTTCATGGCCAAATGACAATTTTAAAGCCATAATCTCTTAAACCTCATTACATATTAGAGATAGTAATACCCTTGCCCCAGCATTATTTTGGGAATTAGAGACAATGTATGTGAGTGTTCCTTCTCAATGAATGGTAGATGTTAATAATGCTTTATTTAATTTGGTTTATGTTGACTCATCAAGATGGCTATATGGATCCACACAGTTAACTTTGTATGAAAAAATTTAATTTCCATAATTTAAATTCATGTAGGAAAAAATTGCACATTTTAAGTATCTTGGCATAGTAAGAGCATGGACTCTGGAGCAAGGCCATGGGCTCACATCCCAGCTCTTAAGGCAGATGCTCTTGGCCATGGGAATTGCCTAAATGGTGACTTTCCAAGTCATTCTGGCAACCAGAGAGCTATTCATTTTTTGAAGTGGTAGTACCCCAAACATAATATGATTTTCACTAATAATCCTAGTTTTAGAATACAAAATTATTACTTTACAAAGAAACCTGATTCAAGCCATAGATTTTTTGCATTTGTTTTCTTTCTTTCACTTTTTTTAATGCCACAGGAGAAAGTCTACCCAATGGCCCCATCAGACTTGTACTATCCATACCATGACATTTTTCATCTATTCCTTATAGAGAATCCCATTAGAGTTCTACAGAAACCCTTACTTTCTATTATGTCAACAACACCTTAGCTGGTCTGGAGCCATCATCAGCTCCCGAGCATTGAACCATGAAGCAATCTCTCTGTAACTAGGCCAAACAGGCCATGACCTGACAGGCTATAAAGCAGTCATTATCTCCTATTAAATCTGAAATCTGTGCTTTGCATATTTTAAAACAACTATCCAGTTGTGTTATAGAGGTAGAGCTGCCAAATGAATAATTAGATTTTTAGGAGACTATAAAGAGGACCAAAATGCTTTCTACTGTGCCAAAAACAAAGTCGATTCAAATTTTATTTTCCCTCCTCCCCTGTTTTTATCCACACTCTCTGGCAGTCAGACCAAAAATATTTCAGTAACCAATAAATAGACTTCTGTTGCACAATTAGCTGTAGTCTGAGTTGATGTTCTTCGGGTGCCAAAGAACTCTGTGTTGTGCACTGTGGTCTGCTTCCTCGGGCAGTTGGGTAAAACACTGTGCATGGTCCGTACCTAATATTTGTTTTGTTTGGTTGATGTGATTACAAAGAGAGTTTTATAAAATGTAGAATGACTAAATGAGCCACTTAAATGTCAAAGCTCAGAAGAGATTTGCTTTTATGCTTTAAAATTTAAATGTTTTTTTCCCCCCTACTCCCTGGAGATGTGTAAGTAACTCATTTCATACAACAGCTTTAATGGTAGAGATGCAAGTGACTTTAGAAAGATTTGGAATGGGATTGAAATATAACTGCATAAAATATCCTATTCACTCTTGCCCCCTTTTACATTTTGAAGAAGATTTTTAACTAAACTCTTGAAGCTCAGTACCTATGATGTCATTAAGCACTTTTCACTTCAGTGGATTGTGACTCTGGAAAATTTGCAGCTACTCTTTTCAGCAGGGGATTAAATTTTCAGGGAATAAATTAAATTGGGTTAAAACGTCTAACAGAGTTTTCAGATGAGTGCTTTATTCAAGTAGCACAGAGACATGTTAACTTTGAAATGAAACTCTAGTTAAGTAAATAACTTTTGTCAAGAGCCTATTGCTCAGGTGCTGCACCGCTCTAAGCCTACTTTATTAATATTGGTTTGCAGTCTTCAGTACAGGTGCAGAAAGGAATTTTAAATGCAATTAAAGCTGAGCTAGAAGGCCACCCAAGTACATTTTAATCAAAAGCTGAGTTCAAGCCTGCTTTACATATAATATGTGCAAAGAAAGATCTATTTTTCATATTAACTATGATTACATAAATACTGTTTTGAGAGAAGCAAATGCATTTCAAGGAGAAATGCAAAGAAAGAGCAGTGCCACATCATAAGGAACGTTATAAGCACCTAAAGAAATATTGTGCCAGGAATATATTAATAGTTATGACTTTTTAAACCCTGAATCATCAAGCCAAAATGACTCTGTATATATGTGTATATGTGTGTGTACATACACATATCAATATGATTTTTTGTGTATATACACACACATGTATACATACTCACAATCCCATTTTTTAAATGTATGGTTCAACATTTATTAGAGAAATCTAAAATTCATTACTCTCAAAGTCATTTAAAACTAGAAATAAATGTTGTAAAGAATAAAACGTTGCCTGGCTGGCATGGCTTAGCTGTTGAGCATTGACCTGTGATCCTGGAGATTGCAGTTCGATTCTGGGTCAGGGCACATGCCCGGGTTGCGGGCTTGATCCCCAGTGGGGGGCGTGCAGGAGGCAGCCGATCAGTGACTCTCTCATCATTGATGTTTCTCTCTCTCTCCCTCTCCCTTCCTCTCTCTGAAATCAATAAAGATATATATATATTTCTTAAATGTTTGTCATTATTCTATCACATTCACAAGTGATAGCACAAAATAGGTCAAGAAGTTGGGAAATTATTACACATGGAGGCATTTCTAATTCAAGAGAAAGGAAGTATCTCCACAAAATCATGCTTTCATGCTCCTTGGGGCCCTATGAAGGGAAGAGAAGAAGAAGGAGGAGGAGAAGAGGGAAAGAGGAAAGGCAAGCTGAGTAAGGGAAGAAATGGATTCATTTCCAATCACATTCAACCAATTACTCTGGCAGGTTAAATGGTTAATAACTGTACAATCGGAGAACAGGTGCTGGGCACCAGGGCAGTGTACTGGAGCCTTCCTTCTGTGCTCTTAGTGCTGGACCTTAGGTAAGTGAGGAAATTATCCTGGGGGAGGGACGGAGGCCTGAGTGGCCAGAGGCCCCAGCACAGCAGCAGGGGTGTGGTAGGGTGAGTGGGACACTCCGATGGCTGAGGGCAGTGGCTATGAACCAACTAGTGCATATGCACTTAAGTATTTCAACCCTGGTGCATACTAGCTAAATATCCACCCTGCTTTTCTTCATCAGTTACCCTTCACCATTCATCGGCCTAGAAACACAAATATATCTCAATAAAACCCATTTAGCTCCAAAAGTCAAGGAATTCAGAATGTCTAAAGGCAGTGGAAAACACAGAAACATCCTTTTCATACTTTTAAAGATCCCTTAATATCTTTAATATTTACTCTTCGGTAGTGAATAGGTAGAATTCCTTTGAATCGTTGCTGATACAATAAATTAGATCAAAACCTACTGTACTTAATTATAAATTTAATTATAAATTTTGTAAATCAATATTTTATTAAACTGACCTTTGTGTGAGATTATGAAGCAATGTTTGTGCCCCCTTCTCTCCCACCCAGATTGATCCATTAATCCCAATCCCAGAGTTCAGGATTTGGAAAAATTATTTTAGCTAAATTCCTTCCCTAGTGCTTTTTACACAAACAAGTCTAGATTAAAGCTATATTCTGGGCCACCTTGAAGGGGAAATATACCATGTTCATAGATTGGAAGAGTTAACATCATTAAAATGTCCATACTACCCCAAGCAATCTACAAATTCAATGCAATCCCTATTAAAATACCACAGCATATTTCACAGATCTAGAACAAACACTTCAAAAATTTATGTGGAACCAAAAAACACCCGAATAGCCATGGCAATCTTGAGAAAGAAGAACAAAGTTGGAGGGATCACAATACCAGATATCAAGTTATACTACAAAGCCACTGTAATCAAAATAGCCTGGTACTGGCACAAGAACAGGCATATCGATCAGTGGAAGAGAACAGAGAACCCAGAAATTGACCCAAGCCATTATGGTCAATTAACATTTGACAAAGGAGGCAAGACATACAATGGAGTAAAGACAGTCTCTTCAATAAATGGTGTTGGGAAATTGGACAGATACATGCAAAAACATGAAACTAGACCACCAACTTACACCCTACACTAAAGTAAACTCAAAATGAATAAAAGACTTAAATATAAGACATGAAACCATAAAAATCCTAGAGGAAAACATAGGCAGCAAAATCTCAGACATCTCTTGTAGCAATATTTTTGCTGATACATCTTCTAGGGCAAGAGAAATGAAGGAGAAAATAAACAAATGGACTGCATCAAAATAAAAAGCTTCTGCACAGCAAAAAAACCATCAACAAAACGAAAAGGGAGCCCACTATGTGGGAGAACATATTTGCCAAAGACACACTGGATAAAGGGTTAATATCCAAAATATACAAGGAACTCATGCAACTTAACAAAAGGAAGATAAACAACCCAATTAAACAATGGGCTAAGGACCTGAATAGACACTTCTCCAAAGAGGACATGCAGATGGCCAAGCAATGTATGAAAAAATGCTCAACGTCGCTAATCATCACAGAGATGTAAATTAAAACCACAGTGAGGTATCACTTCACACCTGTCAGAATGGCTGCCAGCAACAAGTCAACGAACTACAAGTGCTGGCGAGGGTGTAGAGAAAGGGCACCGTAGGACACTGCTGGTGGGAATGCAGACTGGAGCAGCCACTATGGAAAATAGTATGGAGTTTCCTCAAAAGATTAAAAATTGATCTGCCATTTGACCCAGTGATCCCACTTCTAGGAATATATCCTAAGAAACCTGAAACACCAATCACAAAGAACTTATGCACCCCGATGTTCATAGCAGCACAATTCACAATAGCTAAGATCTGGAAGCAGCCCAAGTGCCCATCAGTAGGTGAACGGATAAAAAAGCTGTGGGACATTTACACCATGGAATACTATGCAGCTGTAAAAAAGAAGGATCTTTTATCCTTTGGCACAGCATGGAGGGAACTAGAGAGTATTATGCTAAATGAAATAAGCCAGTCAGAGAAAGATAAGTACCACATGGTCTCACTCATATGTGGAATATAATAAACAAAATAAACTAATGAACAAAATGGATCCAGAGACATAGACGCTTGGAACAGACTGAAGGGTCTCAGAGGGAAGGTGAGGAGGGGGGAGTAGGTGGGGCGAGATTAATCAGGGAACTTATATGTTTATAAGCATAACCCATGGACACAGACACTGGTCTGGGGAAGGCCTGGGGGTGGGGTGGATGTGGGGTGGAGGAGATCAATGGGGATAAAAAGGGTCTTCAAAAAAAAGAGAGAAAAAAAGAAGTTATATTCTGGGCCACCTTGAAGGGGAAATGACATGACAGGGCTTCCTGATGTTTGGGGTATGTGATACTGAAAAGGAGTTGCTGAAATTTATGACACTCACATTGCTTTACTAATCTAGGAAAGTTTTAAAAAATAATTTGAGGTTTTTATAAGACCAGGAGATGCTACTTCTTCTTCCTGTCTGCTTTCCCCCTTTGCTGTCTTCACCACGTGTACCCCCATCAATGCTCAGCATAACAAGACACAGTCATTTCAATATGCATATAATGCGATTGACGTATGCATATTGTGATTGACTCATGCACTAAATTTTCTTATCAGGATTTCAAGTCCTAGTAATGCTCCTAATCTGGGGACACATCTTCCTTCATCTCTCACCTCTACTGACTATTCCTGTTATTGCCTCACACCCGCAGTCTGCTGTATTCGGATTACAAATCTGCCATTTTCATGATCTAAAATGTTCTCGTGAAGACTCTTATCTATAAATGTGCGTTACCTTCTTTTCCAAAACTCCAGTTACCTTCAAATCATGACTCTATGTAACCTTCACTTTATTTGGAATTAAACAGTAACTTTGGCATTTTTGCCTTTTTATAGCGAATTTTCACAGCCTGAAAGAAAAGAGGCTTACAAATTAGAGAGTCAAAGTTCAAATTCTGGCTCTGCAATTGTGTGACCATGAGCAAGAAGGCCAGCCTCTCTGAGCTTCAGATTCCTCTCCTGCGAAATTAGAGATGCTAATAATATTATCCATAGGGCTGGTACAGAAGTAACGGAGATAATGTCTGTGAAGTGTCTGCTACAGAGTAATTAATTGATTCAGAGCTGTTACTATTTTAGGGGTCTTCTTAGGTTTTAGTTAAATGGTTAATTTGTGCTTTTAATTTTGTGCTCTTTTTCTCATTCGACTGCAGTCTTACCAAGGGCAGACCAGTCATCTAATTTTTTTTATCTCCCCAAGTCATGGGGGGAAGAATTCTTCATTCACTGGACACTCTACAATATCGACTGACTTTTCAAAGGGATGTGAACTGCTCATTTGTCTGAGCAGTTGATTTACTTTGCTATCTTAGAGTGCCATGAAAATGTAGCAGTATGAAGTCTGGTGAGATTGTGATAGTTGCTGACACAAAGATTTATTATCTGGATGAGATATTTAATGTACATTTAATTCAGGAAAACGGCCTTGTAAAAATGTTGGATATTTTACTTTAAAAAAGGAGAGCATTCATCCTGAAACTGAGCATATTGAATTCAGCGTAGAATTAAGGACACATACTTTATTGTGTTCACAATCAGTCTAAGTATAGAATCCAGTACTTTGCACTCAGTACCTAAGAGGCAACACCAGGACTACGGTCACATTAGCAAACATCCAATAAATCAAGATGCACCGCTCATCTTTCTTTTGGCAAATGACACCTGGAGCCTTCAGAAAACATAACCATGTAAACAAACAAAACAATATGATCAAGCCGAATTTCTGGCTGTGAAGCCAGAAAGAAAATGGCAGATGACATAAAAACAACCATCTCACAACTGGATGGCATCCAAACCAGTATCTCTGACCCCAGCCCCTCTCTGCATTAGTCCATCTTCCATAGGATAGCCACACTATTCCCCCCAAAACATGCTTTCAACATGCCGATTGTCTACTCAAAAAGGCCAGTGGTTTCTTAATCTCTGTAGGATATTTCTTGGCTTGGCATTCAAGTTCCTCAAGGATCAGGTTTCTATTCACCTAAGTTTGCTCCCTGTTATTATTAAAACCTATCCTCAGTTCTTCCCAGTTCATTCTCAGCTCCTTTTTAAATTCAAGGCTTTCTTCACTCCGCAACAATCTTCATCGTCCTCCAGAATGTGCATATGCCTGCACACACACACACACACACATGCACACACACACACACACACACACACACGCCCACACAAAATACCCCTATAAATCACATATACTCCTCAGGCCCAGCAATAGTCTTGCCTCCAACCAAGAGTCATGCCAGACCATGCTGATCTCCCTTTCCTGGACACGAATAGGCCTCCTGACACCACTTACTCTGATACTACTTACAATAGGTCTTAACTGTATTTAGCTGGTATCACCTATGTTCCCAACCAGATTATGAGCTTCCAAAAGAAAAAGTTGCTGCCTTCATTTCAACCTCCATGTCTGCCTCGGTGATCAGCTCATAAGAAGGATACCGTAAATCTTTTGATGAAAAATCATACTTTTTTGCACTACAAGTAAATATGTCTAGCCCACGGCTATACTAGCCACAAAATGATATTTGATTGATTTCAAAGTGAAAATAGAGAAAAGGCAAAGAAAACCAAATATACAAACATCTGGAAGGCTGCTGGGGTCAATAAATAGGTATGTCGATAAAGTTTTCGTTTTCATACCCATGAGTATTGAGTATCTAGGTCACTCAGATGCAGTCATTATTTGGAAATGATTCATGCTTCAGTTTTCCTTTTTACTAAGAACACTCCTGGGATATGACTTGAAAGTTATTTTGCTTTATCTAAATTTAAAACTGCTGAATATGGAAGTGTAGCAGAAGGATGTGGAAAATAAAAATGCATTTTCCATGGAATACAGTAGCCTTGCTTTATCACAAAGCCACATGTGACATGTTCTGTTCAATAACCATGTAGGCAAACCTGCAAAGATTTATGTTGGCAGTTGATTACACTTGGCCTTCAATGCCATTTGATTAACAGGTTTCCCCTTGAGCCTGTTTCACTAAAAAAGAACCAAGGTCCAATTCCCCAATCCTAGGGAAATGTGCCTTTTAAAAAATGTGAAATGTGAATTTCGGAAGAGAATGAACTTCACACATTAGTAAGCCACCGTCCCCACTTACAAGGAGTCTTGATTAAAAGATGAAAATCCACCCCAAGACTTCCAGAGAGGCATGGAGGCCCATTCACCCCAGCTGCCTGGAGACTTTTTAATAGCAGGCACTTTGAGCTTTTAATGAAAATCAGGTTGAACAGTGTGGTATCAGGAAGCTGCCCAACCTGTCTATCTGCCAGAATACACTGCTCAACTTGTGGCACCCCTCCTCTTCTAATCAAGACCTCAAACACCCCCACGAAGACGCAGAATGGTTCTTAAAACCAATGCTTATCCTTATGAAGAAGACTTTAAAAATATCAATACAGCCACTGCCTAATTATTCAGTTCTGTTCATAGGGCAAAGGAGATTCTTTTCTGACCCCTGCAGTGATTAATTTATGCCCTGAAGCATAAGATTTGATTACTCTTAGCATGTATAACATGTGAGCCTTATTACTGGTCATAAAATTATTCAGCCACCATAGTTGGTTCAATGGCCTCCTGAGGCAATAAGTTCAACCATTTGGCTGCCTGCTGGTAAAGATATATAGCCTGACATTAGCTCAGAATTTACCTGCTACTTGTTTTACCAGTACAAGTTTGAGGTAAATGATCTCTAAATTCCCAGAAAATTGTTGTACCTGGTTAAATAAATAAAAAATAAAGTAGAAAATGAATGTCCATAAAGGACTTTGAGACTGATATTCACCAGCGCTCTCTTGAAATGAGATGTTTTAATTGAAGTGAATGTTCTGATTTAGTCAGAAATCTTCTGGGTTTTTCACTCTTGTTTAAAATCTTTATAAAACGCATTAGTTCATGTTTCTGGCTCAGTAAGTACAGTGTGGTGTGCTCAGTTTAATTAATACTTCTCTGATAACTTTAACCCCCAGAGTGCCTCAGATCTTCCTACTGAACATTAATTATGATGCTCAGAGGGGTAGGTGGCGAAGAGGGGAGGGTCTGGGTTTGCAATGCTTAAATCATGTAACAAATCCTAGAAATATTTAGACTGTTTATATTGGTTTTATTTCTTTCTATTTCACCTCATTTCACACACAAAAATTTGAGGCACCCAAGGCACTACAAAGCAACTTTTTTTGTCCATTGGAAGCATTGGGCAAAAGGTAAATGTAGATGACATACAGATGAACATGCAGAAGGATCAGAAAGGTACTTTCAAAATAGCCCACCACAGGGGACTCAACAGATAGAACAGGGGCTACAAGGTGTGACCAGGGCAGGGAGGGAGAAACGGGATCAGCCACAAAATTCAGTGTTCAAAAGACTGAAAAACAACTATAACAATGACAAACTCATGTTTTGGAGAAGCATAGGCTTTTTTCTTGATTATGTCTAGTCATATTATTATTACTATTTTATAACATTTATTATTACTTTATAATAAGTGAGTTAATAATAAAATAATTTTATGAAGATTCTCATCAAAAGGACACTACTGGGTGACATTGTCCAGTGTGTCTCACACTTTAATGTGCATATGGATTATCTGAGGACCTGACTAAAAGGCAGATCCTGATTCAGTACATTTATAGCTGCGGCCTGGGATTCTTGGTTTCTAATAAGCTCTTGGGTAATACCAATATACTGGTTTCTGGACAGCCTGTTGAGTAGCAGGAGGTAGAGACTGTTAAGGATATCTTGCTAGCAATCTATCAGTAATGAACTTAACTTCCTATAGCATTCCTCATAGTAGGCTGATGGCATGTTATCAATGCAGTAAATGCAATCCTGTAGAAGTAATTTTATGATGTGGAGTATAAAAACATGCATTCCAGGAACACATATCTCTTAATGTCTACTTTGATCCAAATTCAAAGTTTAAAACACCTAAACAAGCAAAAGGTGAACAACATATTTTCCTTCCTGGCAGCTGAGTGAATGAACTAATAGGCATTAAGTCCCTCATATCTGATGATTCTTCTGAGTGAAGTAAAGAATTAAGAATTCTTTATCGACTATGATTTGGTGCTTTGTCACTACAGTGATTCAAAATGTAGGACAAATCCTTTATAATGTTATAAATATTTTCAGTTTCAAATTACTCTATGAAAATTTGCATATTAATATGTATGAATGAATATTAAATTATTTAAAGATTTATGTTTTCTACTGGAACAAAGTTTTAAGCATTGATCATCTTAAAAAAAAAAAAAGCTTTTAGCTGCAATACTTAAATAATTATTATAAACTATGTAAAAATAAGGAATAAAAAAAGAAAAAAATTAAATTGTTTCTTAAATATAATTTATTTCTTTTTTGAAGTAAATTATGAAACAGTAGAATTAGAAAGTTAATAGAAGCCTCCTTTTATTTTATCACCACCAAACCAGTATTACAAGAAATGTTTAAAGGTCTATTTAAGACAAAGAAAAAAAAGATTAAAAATATTAATAATAAAATGGCAATAAATACATACCTATGGTAAAAACGGTAAAGAAGTTATGAAGTTCAAATTGGCAGTTGCAGAAAAGTCATGAAGATGTAAAATACGGCATAGGGAATATAGTCAATAATAGAGGGGAGGGCAAAAGTGGGTTTACAGTTGTGAATAGGTAAAACAGAGTTTATTCTTATATTATCAATTACTAATTATTGTATTATTTTTCATACAAACAACTGTAAACCTATCTGCTTTTGCCCACCTCTGTATTGTAATAACTATGTATGGTGTCAGATGGATACTAGATTTGTTGGGGTGATCACTTAGTAAATTATATAATGTGTAATCACTTGGTTGTACATGAGAAACTAATGTAATATTGTATGCCAACTGCAATTGAAAAATAAAAAAATTATTTAAAGTAAAAAAAAAAGCCTCCTTTTTTTAAAAAGATGGAATTGAGGCTCAGGGGAAGTTAAGGGACTTTCTCAAGGTAACACAGCTACCAAATCCCACAGTTTAACTATTAGACCAATGTTTGTCTCTCATAAACACTGCTTTACTATCATTTTTCAAACTGACCTACAGACTTTAACATTATTGTGATTCAATATAGTGGTAAAAATAGGAAAAATGGAAAGAGGAGCGTATTTCATTCACTCATTGAGTATGTGTTGAGAACCATTAATGTGTTAGATATTGACTTGGGAGCAGAAGGGCAGCGTGCAATAATGGATAGCACTGCCAACTCCTCATGGGACACACAGCTAAGGAGGGGTAAATACGCACTTATGACATGTCCTTTTACTATAGCTTGAGGAGTATTACGCTACAAATGCATATAAAATGTCAGGAATTAAAGGAGGTAATGCTTGAGCTGGGTTTTGAATGTTGGGTGTATTTTGCCTAGGTAGAATAGAAAAGCTGGGTCTGAAGGGAGCACAAGGGTGTGGAAGAGACTGAGCTGAGTAATGCTAAATAAGTTCCTTTTAACTATAGGAAATATGGGACAGGCGAGAGTGAGAGCTAGAGGGAGATGGAAATCCAGGACACACACAGGTGTCTAGCTTAAATAGTAACAGTCAACCCAGCAGAGTCACTAAGCTTCGTGCCACTGTACTCTTTGAGGATTAAAGAGAGGCAGAGAGAAGTGTTGACACAACCCTAAGGCAAGACTGTGAAGGTGCACTGTTGGCCCTGTTAGGTTGCCCCTGCTGCTGGTGGTCTTTGCACACTTACAGAGACAAAAGCACTTTTTTCAGGTCAATAGCTGTGCACCAGGTCCAAGTGGCTGTGTTAATTTGCTTCATTAAAGAACTCACATCTGGAATCATAGCTGCAATTAGAACCACTGCCTGATTACATTTACTATAATCCACAGTAGTTCTCTAAGATACATTCATCTTCAAAATCCAACTGAATTAAGTGAAGACATAATAGACATCACCATCCCTGCATATTTCAAGTTTTGATAGTGGCACTAGTCTGCAGTTTTCCTAGGGCTGCACCACTACTTTTTAGGTTTACTATCCTGGGCAGGGTGGGAAGTTCCAGAAGGTTACACACGCTCTTCCTGCCAAAATAGCCTTCACTTCATGAGTCAGAGGTCAATGTGTCGAACTTGACAGTTGCCATATAAGAGAGTTCCAATGGGTAATAATCACATAGTGGTCTCATGAACCCCACTGAGGAGATAGGCTTTCTCCAAAACTCCATTTATTATTTCAGGATTGAGACCTCAGGCACTCGCACAACTTGTAAGTGCCTCCTGCATCCTAAAACCTTGTGCCCTAAATGTTTCACTTGCTTCACCCTAGTCCCAGCCCTGAGTCACTTGACCACCACATCTCCAATCTAACTGGTGGACTGAAGTATCATTTTGGGTCCTGATGAATTAACATAAATTTAGAGACAATGTTTAATAATCTCTAGAAAGTCTGGGTATTTTCCTCTCCCACATACATAGTTGCACTAGTTAGTGGCTGCAGGTCCCTTTGGGGAAAGCTGAGAGGAAGGTTAAGCATATACTTTTGGTGGTTTTTCTGGGTTCATCTATAGGAGGACATGGACTCTAAGTCTGTGAACTGACTTAGTCTGGAAACTTGGTGACAGACCAGGACACTGCATTGTGGTGACTCAAGTCAGGTTTCTGGTCACCGGACATAGAGTTTTGTCTTCATATAGTTTAAATGATATTTTAGTAAGGTGTCCATACCTTTAATAATTATCTACAACCAAAAAAAAATCCATGCAGGTAAAAAAATGCTTCATCCTAATTTGCCTATGTGCTTTCTACTCATGCTCTCACCTTAACTCTAACTTGAACCTTACCCCTCCATAATTCATAAATCCCCAGTGAATTCAAGTTTATAGGAGACATGATCTCAGGGGTATTCTACTTGTTAATATATTTCCAATGCCTAATGAAAAGAATGTCCTTTGGGATCTCTCTGGGTATATAATGTGCATGTATGGTGATATTGGTGGTGACAATAGTAGTAATGGCTTAGGGAAGATTGACCGTGACAGTCATATAAAATAATCTACTGCAAAATATCTACTTCCATGTGCCTTTTGATTTCCCCCCTCATTATTATATCACAGTAGTTCTGGAATTTCAACCTCATTGAATGCAGGCTACCACTGAGTCTAAGTTTTAGTTAACTAACCAAGCCCATTTTTAGAACTACCTCCAACTGTCATAAATTTCTACCAAGTTTACCGTATCAATAAGTCCAGCATTATTCAGTTATATGTTTTCCCTCTTCAATATAAATTAGCAAAATCTTACACATATTCTGGAATATCAGCTATCTCATCCTGAGTCACACTTTATACTTGTTCCCCTGAAGTATTTTGAGATCTGAGTTGGGTTGTGGGTCCAGAAGCAATAGGAGGTATTTGGAATGGGTCTTGGGAAGAATGGACATCCCCATACATGGCTAGTGCCCCAGGTTAACAAGTTACAAGAACACTGTGTCTGTTGGTAGTGAGGTTAAAGCAAAAAGAAATAGTGAATCTTTTAGAGCTGCTGTGAATACTCTGGTTCTCTAACAGTGATTTGAAACAAGGGTTTAAAGCATGAATTTGTTCTTTCTTTTCTTTAAGCTCCCGGTGTAGTCATAAAAAGCCATCCCAACCCATAGTCTTTGCAGTCATTATAATTACCCTACAAGTCAAGTTCAGCATCCATTTGATCCCTCAACACTCTGTTCAGTAGATACTTCATTTCAATCAACCACAGATAATAGTTTAAATGTGTGCCACTGCATACCTTAAGCGAGAAGTTCAGTGCTACTTTCAAGACAAACATAGTACAATCAAACCAATGCCAGTGTCATCTTTGAGAGTGTGTTTCCGGGGACCACTCCTGATACTAACTATATATATGGTCATCCAGCACTTTGTCAGGAAAACCAAAGCCAATCCAAGTATTTCAGCAGAGAGAAGACAGCATAAGGAATTGGTTTCATAGGTATTGAAAGACTGAAAAAGCACAAAGGGGACACCCATGTAACATGGACATGATAATTATAAAAAGTAGCTACCACCTCTGAGGCTAGAGGAATACAGGGGAAGGATGTAGTTATCAGAACCCAGAAGCTGATAGGGAGACTGGGGCTCAGAACTCTGAATAGAGGCACTGCCCTTCTGGCGCTGGGAGCTCTGAAGAGGTATGATGAGGCTGGCTCAGGGAAGGCCAAAAGAAGCTTCTATTCAACCTGTATTGCTAGGTATTTGCTGGCAACAACAGCAAGCAGAATATTACCCCCTTAATATCTAGTCTCCCTCATGTACCCACACTTGGTAGAACCTAACAAGAAGCCAACTGCTGAAGAACAGAACTCTACAGAGTCCTAATTTCAGTGCCACAAATCAGAGTATGAGAGGGGAGCTTTAGAGCCAAGAGACAATAGCTTGATAACCAGTGTGCATATCATATGAAGAAAACAAAATCACAGAAAAATTACATGGGACTAGGAACTAGGCTTTTGTCTTGGCCACATCTCTAATGAGCTATAAGAATTTTATCAAGTAATTTTACCTTTCTGAGTATGTATCACTTTAAAAAGTCACTATAACAATACCACCCATGCCTTCCTCACAGGAGGTATAATGTAGTTGGATGCACTTTGAATAAGTATAGAGTGCTATATAATCATAAGCTTGTCTCACTATTATTATCCATACTAAATAGAGCCAAGAAAATAATAGATGAATGAAATGAATAGATAATCCTACAATCTTCTTTTAGATAGTTTTATATTCTTTCCCATCTAACAAGTCTTTACAGGGCCCTGGCAAAAGAGCTCAGTAAGCCCCATGTCTAGCCTTTTATGGAGATGCTAACAAGCAGTAATGCAAATCCAAGGAGAGTGCCTGGAAGAATACTAGAATCTCAGGAGCTTAGCTAATTCCCCAAATGAATGGCCAGTTGGAATAATGGAAATATAGACACAAACCATTTGTATATAACCTGCTTCTCTTGAAAGCTGAATTTAAAAATTTAACATTTACCTACAGAAACTGTATAAATAAATAGCAGGCCAACATAAAACACATAACAAAATTCTGAATAGGAAGGGCTCTTTTTTGTTGTTTACATTGAGGTCATGAATAATTATCTGGGAAGGAGTTGGCTCATAGCTAAATCAGTGCATTTGATTCAATAACTTTGAAAGTTTGGAAACCACAAAATTAAATAATGAAGACTGTACCACTTAGAAATGCCTATGAGAGACTTCTAGGTATTTACCCACGAAGATTCAGAATTACATTCCAGACCAGACAGAATTAACAGACTTGCTGATTGTTATTTTAGAATTTTAACTCTGCTGAATTATTAAACTGAAAAATCCCTCTAAAAGCATATGAACACTCATTCATGCAGCCAACAAATATTGACTATCTTCTTTGCAAGCAAATGCTAGATTCTGAGGATACAAAAATGAGGACGAGCTCTGATATCCACACAGAGGATGGCAACCCACGGAAGTGCTGAGATGCAATGGGACCACAATTAACTTTACCTGAAGGTGCTGGGAAAAGGATTCTCAACTGTGACATTTAAGCAGAATCTCAAAAAGTTTAATCAAGTTTGCTATTCAAAAAGTAGTAAAAGGGCAGTAAAGGAAAACGCAGCTGCATTGCAAAGGCAGAGACTCAGGAAAGACGGCAGCATGTTAGGGGAACGATAAGATATGCTGTGTTGAGGGAATTCAGGGGGCAAGGGTGGGAGTGGAAGGTGCTGGCAGCTCAAGGAGATGACACGGGAGAAGTCAGGGCAGGTGAATGAGTGGGTTTGTTACAACGCTACGGAGTTTGGACTCACTTCTGTGTGAAGCTGAGCCCCAATGATGTGTTTAATAGTGTAATAAAATAATCTAACTTATTAATTTTCACATGATAGCTTCGATACTAGTATAGAATTTGAATTTTATTGGAGAAAGTGGGCTTGAGGAGAACTATTGAAGTTGTCCAGGCAACAGACAGCAGGACCTATGTGCTACAGTTGTGGAAGTGAGAGTAAAGGAGAGGAAAGTGGTCTGCAGATATTCCTTATATACATCAACAGGATATGCACCTGAGTAAGAGGAAAAGTTGGAGGTTGATTCAGGGGTTTTGGTATTGGGAGAGTAAGAGTTGAGAGGGTGGTAAAGTCTTCCACTCAAATAGAGCAGGAGTCAGCAAACTTTTTGTGTAAAGGTATAGATCTTGGGTAACTTTAAGCCTTTGAGAGCCAGGCAGTCTTCATCATTGCTACTCAGTTCTGCTATTGTTGCACAGAAGCAGCCATGGGCAATGCATAAACAAATAAGTGTGGCTGTTCCAATAAACCATTGTTTATAAACACTGAAATCTGAATTTCATCTAATTTTCACAGGTCATGAAAGACCATTCTTTTCATTTTCTTTTAAAGGCGTAAAAACCATTCTCGCCTTTCTGAAATTCCATGCAAAAACAGGCAGTGGGCTAGATTTGCCCCAACGACAATAATTTGCCAATCTCTACAATAGGAAAAACATGGGAAGAAACAGCATTCAGGTTAAGTTTAAGGTGCCCTGGGACATCCAGGTTTCAGTAAAGGGTGCTGTCCCCACATGCTCTAGAAAAACAGTTCTTCGTGGTTATAAAGGACCAAAACTGTGTGAGAAGACAAATACAACAGAGAAATGAAAGACCATATAATACCCTAAGGCTGCTTTTAAAGTACTTTTTAATTGCAGGTAAAGCAACTTTTGAGGATTTTAAATTGTCACACCTAGACACTTATCTCTATAATAGGCAGTTAGAAGCCAGGGCCAAAGAGCTAAAGCATTTATGACAGAACTTATAAAGTAATGAAAGATGATCGAGTACAGGAACTGTCCAAGAAGCAACTAATGACTCATCCTTTATGGGTGAAAGACAGAAATGAAGTTGGATTTAATTTTAGAGAAGGAGTTTCATTTGTTACCTGTCAAACACGGATTGGAAAGATAAATAGAAGTCATAGAAACCTCCTTCTTAGGCGATATGTAACACACTGCTCCACAACATTATGCTGGTTAAGTAACATTCAACCACCCCTAAACGATCCTAAAGAGGAATGGTTTACAATTCAATTTGGTAAAGAAAGGATGACAGAGTCTCGGGTGCCTCACAGAGGAAGTTTTTGGACATGTGGGGCCCCACCTTCCACGGGCAGAGGAATGAAAAGTGCATTTATCTTGAGGCTTCACCATTTATTTGGATGAGGCGCCGTATCTCCGGTCCACACTGGATTTTTAACAGATGAAATATTTCCTAAACCAAGTAATTTGATTCTGTGCAGATAGCAACCACAGGCAATGTAATTAATTTCTTTTATATCTTCAACACAGTAAGTGGATCTTCCCTTTCTATCCATAAGACAGAGGCAGACACAAATCACCATGAGAAGCAAGGTGCAACGTGATGATTAGGAGAGCTCCTCTGATGTTGTGAGTCCAAGCTATTCATTGCCTCACAACAAAAGGGAAATGTTAAAAATCAATCTTTTAATACCATGTCCATTTCCAATGTACAGTGGCCCAAACGGAAGAAAACAGATTTAGCATTTTAACTTCTATTCTCCCCGTGGTCAAAACCTTATCAAAAAATCCTTTGAGATAGTAAGGAAGTGTTGCTGATATATTCCCTCACAACTATTTATGTTTTTTTAAATGTTGCAAATATAGCATTAAAATTAAAATGCTTGGTGGTAGTCCTTGGAACTATAGGTCACAAAACTGTCATATTTGTTCAAGATTACTTTTTTACATGAAAACTAAAGTTAAGTCCTTCTCAGCATTCCTTTACAGAACAGAAATATTGCTGGTAGTTCATAAGATAACAGATTGACACTAAAAAGAACATTCTGCTAGGTGAATTTCTACAAAAGAAATATTAGAGATAAAAACTGAACAGCTTTTCTAGTAAATAAGAATTCATTTAAAAAATCTTAAAGTAAAAATCTATGTTTTCTACTCGTAATAGTCATGAAACATTTACCTAACCAATACGAGAAAAGCTTGTGATAAGAGGAAGATAATTAAAAACCAATAGAAATATATTTTCAAGTTTGAATTAGAAACCATGATAAAACCTAGCCTTTTCTACAAGACATCCCAACAACCAGAAGTGAAAAAAGGCCACAATCAGAATTTGTTCTTTAGATAATGGAACAAACAATTATTATATCTGTCCTTACCCTCTAAATTTAATTTAATCACTAAATTAGCTGAAATAACAGCTTTATTTTATTACCAGTAGAGACACAGCTTTAAAATACTTTCCTCAGGCCAAGAATTTTAGCAGGACATTCTACTACAATGAACAAACTTCTGAAAATAAAATTTTACACTGATGGGTATGATGCAATGAATATAGGCTTTGGAGACATTCTGAGCTCAATTCAAACCCAGCATCTGTGGATAATTAGCTATGTGTTCTTGGGAAAGATACATTAATTTAAGAGCCTTTGGGATATAATTCTATCTAGCTTAACATCAGTCATCATCAGAAACCTAAGTTTTCCAGGTTATTTATCATTACCTAGATCTGTGGCTCTCAATTTATCAGCCCTAGAGGCTCCCTTGATACAACAAAGTTTATCATTCTGAAATTAAATGAATCAATATTGTAACCCACACATTTTTCAAAATATCAGTATGGTGTCCCCAAGATGTATTTCAATATGTAAATGTATGGATACATGTTGGTATTAGATGTTTATACCTATATAAAGAGACATTTATAAGATGACAATGACAAAGACAGATATAGTTGTGAGGTACTGATCATTTAAATACTATGGGTGGCATTACTGCCAATGACTTAATTTTCCTAACTGGTGAACAGCTATTAGCACAGTTATGAACAAAACAAGTGCAGTATTTTCTTCAATGTGCACAACACTTGCATTCCTGGGAAACTTAGTGCAAACTAAAACTGTGAACAAAACTATGTGTGTTTATATGTAATATGTAACTATAAATGTTTCCACGTCTATGGCTCTCCAGCTGGTTGTTCAAAGATCACGTGGAATATGAGTGGGAAAATGTGTGACTGTGTAGAACTCACAACATATTGCAAAATGTCTCTCCTATTCCTGCCTCCAGTAGTCTTTTCCCTCCTCTTGAATTCTTGCTCCCTATACCACCTTCTCCCCAGGAATTCTTTACAGAACAGCTAGAGAGATCCTTTAAGAAATGGTCATCATACTGTGTTACTTGGGCTAAGCCCACCAACGATTTCCTGTCACACCTTGAAAACAGTCTGATCTCCCTTGCATGGCCTTCAGGCACTGAATGATCCTGCCTGTAGCCAGCCTCTGTGATCTCATTTCTACCAGTGTCCTCGTTGCTTCCTGCTCCAGACACACGGACTCTCTTGCTGGTCCTAAAACTCATCAAACTTATTCCCAACTTTGGCCTTTCTGTGTGCAATTCTCTCTGCAACTCACTCACCTCACCTTTGCTCTGGCTCCTGTATCCCACTGCACTTCTTCGCCTGGATGCTGAATTTCCCATAATGGAAATTTGGTGACTCTCTCCTTAAATCATGATTCTCCCCATCTTACCAAATGGCACACCCAGGAGTCCAGGATAAAATCTCTGACATTTTTTCCCCCTTATCTCAACGCTTCTGTTCACCTAATCAATGAGGGTACCCTTTTGTCTTTATCTCTAAAACATTTCCCAAATTTATCACAGCCACCGCTACTATTTTTGTCTGAACCACTATCATCTCTCACTGTAACATTTCACAAGCAACCTTACTGGTCATGCTACATCCATTCTTACCCTCTGTTATCCTTTCTCCACACAGCATTCAGAAAGGTCTTTTAAAAAAGGTAAACCAGATCATGTCACTCCCCATTTCAAGCCCTCAACTGATATCTCTCACACTGATAACAGATCACCAACTCTGGGCACCATAATCTACAAGGCTTTGACAGTCAGGTCCCTGGCCTCATTCCTCACCTTCACTTCACTCACTCCATACAGCCAGCCTTCTTTCTGATAAAAGGACAAGACACACTCATTCCCAACCTAGGCCTTTTGCTCTATCCTGGAACTATATACCTAGAAATTACATAAAATACACCATATATTTGTATGGTTGACATTAGGTGTCAGTTTAAAAGGTCACGTCCCCAGAGAGGTCTTTCCCAACCTACCAGATCTGAAGAAATCCCCACTGACTCCCTCTCACAATATCTTTTATTTTCATCATAGAATTGATCCTAACGTGACACCTTTGGGTTTACATAGTTCTTTATTAATGCCCCTCCCCTGAATGGAAGATCTGTGGAAGCAACAGCCTTAATGAAATCAGCCTTAAGTCTGTACCCAGTGCCTGAATAGTCATTACTCAGAGTGGGTGCTGAAAAACTATCTCTAAAATGGATAAATGAACGAGAGGCTCAGTATTCTAATAGGATCTTCCTGGACAAAATTCTTTAACTTCATGGCTTTCAAACTCGAGTATGTGCAGCACCAGAAAACGTGAGTTTGCCAAATAGTTCAAATCACTGGAAAATGTGGCATATCTTCCTAAAACATCAGTTTTTTCAAGAAAGTATTTAAAACAATATATTTATATCTAAATAGATAAGAATAGTAATGAATGAGACTATACCACTTATATGGGTTTTTAATATAAAACCAGATTTCTGTGAAGCTTCATGATTTTAGCTGTTGCTACAGGTATATGCTTCCACATCCTCATTATATGGTGTTAGCCTCTGTTTTAAGGAGTACAGTGATGTAAAAAAATTAAGAAGCAAAGGAATGACTCCATGAACAATAATTGGAGCAAACATGTTTAATGCTCTATTAAAAATATCAACAGAGATATAATTGAGATTTTCTATTTGTTGAGTGATTTCCAATGTTCCGAATCTTAACATTTATGAGGTTTTTCCCTTCTTCCTAGAAAAGCTTTTAGCGCTGTTAGTTCCTGTGAGCGGCAGTAAATGTTAGCTAGAGCACAGAACACTTGGTGTTTTAGAGGTCAAGCTAGAAGGTCAGGACCAAGAGCTATCCAAAAGTCCTCAACAAGAAAAGCCAAAGAGGTCTTACAGGTGCCTATCCCTCAGGACAGTAAGAGGTAAGGGTCATAGAAATAGCAATGCAGGGAAGTCTGACGGTGACAATCTGTAAGTAAGGGATGAAAAAGGTGTTCAACAAGCATTTAAGTCAGCGGTAAAGTGACTTCCACTAAATTAATGAAGACACCTAGGAAGAAAACGTCATCATAATAATTCTGGTAAACAAACTACATTCTGTAAAGAAGCGAGTGATAGTAAGGCCCAGCATTGAAAACTGTCTGTCGGTAACTAAATGGGTGACTTTGACCAAGGTGCTAACCTCAGATTCATCATCTGTGATATGGAGATAATAATATCTAACTGTTAAAAAGACTACGAGAAGCCCGGCCCGGCGTGGCTCAGCAGTTGAGCATCGACCTAGGATCCAGGCGATCACAGTTCGATTCCCGGTCAGGGCACATGCCCGGGTTGTGGGCTCAATCCCCAGTCGGGGGCGTGCAGGAGGCAGCTGATCAATGACTCTCTCATCACTGATGTTTCTGTCTCTCTCTCTCCCTCTCCCTTCCTCTCTCTGAAATCAATAAGAACATATTAAGAAAAAAAAAGACTAAGAGGACTACAGACCCAGCACCCACCAAGCCCTTAAGTTGCAACCATTATTGTTATAGGATAATGCACCTACTGTTACAAAAATTAAAAGTACCTTATTCTAATTCCAGATTTAATACAAAAGGAAGTTTGGTTTAATATTAGAAATGAATATTTCATGTTTTTTTCTAAAAGAAATGCTTTAATAAAAGTCGATGCCCTGATTAGGCCAAACATCTAAAATTATGTCCTATGCTTTTAAAAGTCTAAACCATCTAATATTTGGTTTTAAAGTAATAATCTATTCATAAATTTTGCTAGATGGACTGAATAATCAGCATAATCCCAAATCCTGTCCTGAGGTGTTTGTTTTTAATTTAGCACAGATTTTATGCCATCTTCTTATTTTCCTCAACTTTTTTTTATGTGTATATACCTCTAAGGGTTAGCAAGCTATCTGAAGGCAGAGGCTATTTTGTGTGACTGCTTTGTAGGAATTTCTAGTTACATTGTGGTGGGGGTGATTACAGGGAGGGGAGTGAGATGAATGCGAAAAGTGACTGACATTTGTTAAATATAACAATATGAATTCTTCCGCTTTCCTGCTAGAACACATAATAATCAACTGAATTACGAATCAGATATCACCCTCTGAAGAAAAGAGATGTGTTAGGTTGAATGTCCGATTGAATGCTTGCTTACCTATAAAATGTTTGTTTAATGAAAAAAAGAACCCTCACTGGAAAGCAGGTAGGCATTTTCCTTAAAGAAAATAACCTATCTTGCAACAGGGTTGAAAAACCCCTAGGGCTGAGTGGGCCATATGTCACCCTAACCAATTGGGGTCACAGTCAAGTGACTCTCCCCACACTTAAGTAAAAAGAAGTCTCTGGAGGAAAGGAGTAAGCCACCCCTCGAGGAACCCTTATTCAAGTCTGAATGAATGATACAAGAGCCTATGAGCAGAGACTCACCCGAGCTGGGCAAAGGTAGTGCTTTCCAGAAAGTCAGTAAGCCTGAAGCAAGAGCACCTGAGGTGGGTTCAAGTCCACACTGCCCATGATCTCAGTAAAACTCTAAGGAAAGCATCATCACTATGCCGACAGCGCTTCATAAACATGGTTTAACACAAATATAAAAGCTGAAATACTGATAAACAGAAATAGCCAAAGTTATTTCTTTCCCAAGTATGTGGTTCAAAATTCCAGCCAGTACATATGTAGGAGGTAAAACCACACACAATTTTCACAATTAGAGTTCCCTTTGTTCCAAATCCACTCTATCACATTTGATCATATTGACATTTCTTGGCTAAAACTATTTTTGTCTTTGAAGTTATATGCAGCTATCAGCATGTTCTGAAATGTTTGTTATCTTCTAATTCCCTGCATTCATTAGTATTCTTCCTTTTCTTACTCTGCATTATATATAATGACATTAAAAAACACTCCTAGTCAATCACCAATATTTACACAGACTGAAAATATTAATCACAGGTGTCCTCCAAATCAAAGCAACCAAAGTGTGCAGTAATTGGTTTTAAGGTAAAAATAAGACAGGCCACCGAAGAATAAATAGCTCGTCAAATTCCCATGTGCATAGTAAGTACATCCATTTATTGAGTAATAGACTCTTTGTTGCCTCTACTGTCTTGTGTGTTCAAAGGAGGTTTCTAAGCAGAGAGAGCCTACTAAACAAGATAATCAGATCTTAGGTTTAAAGAATAACCTAAATCCTTCACATTCTTCTGACAGACTTTAGCAAGGGACTCAGTAATAATTACCAACTTGGAAAGCCTGCCACAGGGGAATCAGTCTAGATTACTTTATTAAAATAATTCAGTCTTCTTTCTCCAAATACCCACACTTTTACAAGAGGAAAGAATCTGAGAAAAGTAGTGAAGGAAGGGAAGGAAACTCACATTTACCTTTGCTTATTATGCTCTGTTAGTAAGGTGACAGTTAAGTCCTGACTTGTCTGACACAATTCATATTTTATGCCTGTTGTCCAAGTGCAATTACTAATAGTGGGGTCCCCTTTCATTATCAGAAACTTTGCAATTTAGACAATAAATTATATGGTTACTCTGTGTGTTAGGTAGCAAGCACTATGCTCATGATGGATCCATAGATCTACAGACACACAGAGAAAAAGACACCCTCCTCTCTATTCCACCCTGCTCTGTTCCCCATAGGCTGACCTGTATGGGCTGTACTAGTGCATCCCTTCTGAGTGAATCAGAGGCACTAGCAAGAATGTGAGCATAAAGGGAAGTCAGGATATTTACTCCCTGATCTCATCCTTCTACCAAAGGCCACAGTCCAGATGGCTCTCTCCTACGAGCACAGCACTGTTCCTGGGCTCTGTGAACTCTTCATCCCGTTGCTCATGCAGGCCTAGCCATAGCAATGGCTCCCCACCGTTTCCAGCCCCAGGATGCTTCATAATACCTTGTAGATGTCCTTTAAACTTGTCCATACCTTTACAATAGTCTCTTCCCTCAGTTTCCTATTTGAGCATTTCCTGTTTCCTCCTAGAAGCTGACTGAGAGAGTATTTGTTGGTTTTTCACTTCATCTACACAGGAAACTTATGTAGGAGAAAGTATAACCATTTTACTTGTGAAAAAATTAAGGCTCAGAGAAGCTACCTGATTTTCTCAACTAGTATGTGATAAAAGAGATTCAAATCTGGGTATCCCTGACTGAAACCTATGGGTCATCTTCCCATATCAACTTAGTCAACCTGTAGACTCTCTTTCTGTATTAGGTAACGAAGAACACAATAAGTTCTTTAAAATTCCAGGGATATGTGAACATATATACATTCATTCACCAAGTACTTTTTGAGCAAGTGATGTGCTAATTAGAGAAAGCACTAGAAGAGGTCAATGAAAAGGTCATAAAAAATAAAGGTACATTGAAATGTTAACTGATGTTCATTTTAAAATGTGACATTAGAGCAGCCAAGACCTTCTTTAGACGGATGTGCTCAAAAGCAATAATCCAGTTCTGCAACATTTATCGATTACATTCTGATGAATTGAAATCCTGCTTGTCAGCTGTGTCCTAACAAGGAAAATCTATCTGTAATCTCAAAGTCAGTTTCTCAGTAAACTGTCAGATGATGACCTGGGGAAAAACAGGACCAAGTTTCTCCTTCTCTTACATGGGCTTCCTTCAGTCTTTTGATGAGTGCCAAAGGCTTAAAGTTAAAAGAAGATAAGTCTATCTATCTACTTTCAATAAAACACTCTAAGATCAAATATTACTTACTTTCTAGTCTTTTGCCTGCTATGCCCAGATCACTGACCTATGACCGTTTGCTTCCTTAACTATAATTCCCACTTCTGTTGGGAAATTTTGGATTTGAGAAATCTACAGATTGATTTGACCTGAGGAGAGGAGAACATGCACAATATAGAACAGAAGCAGCAATCAAAGATATTGTGGTGACTGGAAAAAAATGAGAACCACATTTAGCAAAATACACGCTATAGCACGTTAAATAATAGGAAAGAACAAACTTATTGAAAAGTTGAGTTGACCATAAAATAAGCAAAGGAATTTATTGACATATAACAAAGTATTAGTGTAGTTAATTACTTCGGTGTTATTAAAAAATTTCCATTTCTATTTATCAAGTCTCTGAATGGTGAGTTCTACCGAAGTAAGCAGGGTTCTCTGTCCAAGATGCCAGGGAATAACAGGTCATAGTGAACATTTCACAATGAGTACATTTGTACAAAGAGCCACATCAAGTTTCCAAACATGGACTCTTTAACTTTATTAATATAAGTAAGTTAAACTAAGCTTATCTTAACTCACTTATTTGACATCAAATTAACTACGAAAATACATTTATACCATTTGAGGGGAAAAGAGACACAGCCCAAAGGTTCTGGCTTTAAAGTTCTAGAGAAATGAAATTTTATTTATTTGTGTTAAATCTGACCAATAGGCCTATTTTCAGAAAGAAATAATTTTCAGAATGTGTCGGCAGAGAGACAGCTGTATCAATAATAATGATTCCATGTACCAGCACTCAACCAGATGTGATACAGATACCATATTTCTCCTCAGAAATCTCATCAAGGTTATTATCTCTATTTCACAAATGAGAAAATGGATGGTCAATGCAATTATTTTACTTGCCTAGGATCACTTTGCTCCTAAGTAGCAATGCCAGTATTTAAACCCATTTCTCTCTCCTTCTGTGTCCAGGCATTTTGAGGAACAATGAATAACACTGGATGTAAAACTAGTCTTCCTCAACTCAATTAAAAGATTGAATGACATTTGGATTCCCTATCTCCACATTTTCCCACTTGTCCTTTTAGGAGCTCCTTTCTCCTTGTTTCTGTTCTCCAGCTACACAAATGCCTCACTCACCTGTGTATTACTTCACTCAGGCAATGCCCAGTCCTTGAAAATCCATACCCAGTGTTAGGATCCCAACACTCCACCGCCCAGGCCCTCCTCTTCGTAGCTTACCTGTAAGGTATCCTCAGAACCTGAGCACTGATGGATTGTGTGCTATGACCTTTACCTAAAAAACTAGTATGGTGAGGGATAACTTTAACATATAGCATAGCCTTAAGTCAGAGAGGGGCGCTTTTTTAAATTTATTGAACACTTCCTAAACAATATCATGTTGACAGTGATTTCCTTTGTCTTCATGGAAAACCTATTTGCCACACAGTCCATCTTCTCACCTGCTTTTTTTCTTTAAAATAACTTCTTATAGGCAACACAATTAGCATAATCTGTGTACCATAAAGTGTAGGTCAGAATAAAATGCAGCTTTCTTGGCCACAAATACAATAACGATGGGAATGACCTCAGTTCAAGTTTATCATAAAATTAAGCTGATTTGAAGGAACCTAGATTCAAGTTGCACATGGCATTCCTGACCCAGCATTTTTAAGATGACTCTCTTTTCTCCCTGATTTAACAATATTAGCACTTACGCAGGTGAAATAGTGTCACTTGCCCCTTTGTCTTTAGCATATTCGTGGGGCTAACCTTCTTTAATTTTTCACCTCTAAATGATCAGAACAGGAATCTAAGTCTCATACGATCGATTGTGTAAAAACAACTATAGTTTTTCTGTGTACAGATGACCATCCATTTTGCCAGACCCTGCCATTGGTCCTACAACACAGCCAGGCACTTTCCAATGTTATTTTCCCAAAGGTCAAAGCCAAGTGTAACAAATTCACCTCTTATTTTCTACATCATTTGCATGTAATTTGCTTACGCCTAAAGAGTCTGATTTTGAAGAGTACAAATCTAACTTAGATGTCCCTGACCTACCACAGTGAAATGATAACTGTGCTTTCTGAATTTTGACAGTAATACAGGATTTTCATTAGATATAAGCAGAAATAAGCTAACACTTGAGGAATGAACGTATTCTTACAGGCACACTTGCTAATATTAAGGCCATACCTAATAAAAAAACTTTAGAAGTGCCTAATGAAACACTTAATGTAAAAACTGGCTCTTTTCTATTGGGATGGGAGAGAGTATGGGTTGCATTATTTGTTTTAAGAAGTCAGGAAAGCCTCTCCACTTCATACATCCAATTAGAAAAGAAGTCTTTTGGCTTAGGGTATTATAAGCTATTGAAAGCAAATAAGCATGATAAAGGAAAACCACTGAGAGTTATTAGTTTATTAAACCTTAGTGTGAATGGGTTTAAGGGAGCCTTGCCAAAGAGCAGGTTTTGAAGGGAACAGGTAGAAATTGCTCCTGTGCAAAAAGCCAGGGCCACTGGCAAGAGAAGGAAGGGACAAAGGGGAAAGCTAAGGAACCAGAAGATCAAGTTTTCCTACTTCCAATTCTGCCCAGAACCAGCCCAAAATACACATAATGCAGTTAGACAATGAACACAGCGAATCTGAGCCTTTCTTTTAAAACTCACATTCTAGATTAGCCACACTCCACGCCAAGCCCATTTAAACAATTAACACAGCAAATACATGGGAGATTCTAAAAGTCATGGAGGGGACAAAATTAGTAGATTTAAAAGAGGTAAGCAAAATCGGTTCCAGGGGATAGTATGATAAACAACGTAGGAAACATCAGATACTGGGAGAACTGAATTGGAATTTTCATCTCATGTTGTCAAAAGTAGGTTCTAGAATCTCTTCTCGTGGCCACATACCTGCAAGTATGCTGGGTTGTTCCTATGACAATACAGGTTCTCTGAACACCTAGGATCCCTAGTGCTGAGTGCCAGGAGGCCTAGATTTTTCTCTAATTTCAAGCAACAGTGTCTTCTAACATACATCCCGCCTTGAAACATAAGGAAGGGATAAGATTAAGAATTAATAAAATGAGAGTGTGGCCCAAGAGAAGACAGACAAGAAAATCGAAAGCCGGACCCTAACCTTTGGCATCACACTCTCACATATCAAAGTCCGAGATTCAAAGCCAGGATACCAGTCAAATGCCTCCTTGAAAATAAGCCCGGTGCGAGGAAACACATGCGCGCTCTCATGGTGTTCACAGCCGAAGGCAAAGGTGCCTCGGGGGCAGAAATAAGAAATTAACGAGCTCAGAAATGGCCTGATCTGTAGAAAATTGCTTCCCGAAAAGTCAAACCTGTAAGCCTCGTGAGACGCGCTTCACCATCACTCAACCAGCCCATCTTTTCAGCTCATTTTCCAGGGATCTCCTTCCTACGTCCCATACACCAAGCTAAATTATTCACTGTTCTCTAAATGTGACCCAATTCCTTCAGCTCTCTGTGCTGCCCAAGTTTCTACTTCCAAATCCTACCAGAAATTTAGAGCGCAACTCACTTGCAACCTCTATAAGTATGAATCACCCCAGAAGTAAGCTCTCCCAGTCTGAACTCTTATGATAATCATCATTTCCTAACATTGTTTCTACTGTTTCGGAATATTGTATATTTCTTATCAGCTCTATTAATCATTAAATTGCTTGGGAGTAGATTTTTCATAAGTACCACAGTGTCTTTAACATAGTATGTGTCAATAATTATTTGTTCAATGAATGAATAAGTGAATGGATGACCAGATTAGAATGGTCTAGAAAAAGAAAATAGACCAAAGAACCAGGAAAATAAAGGTTGTCAGTTTTTTTGTTTTTGTTTTTTAATTAACTTTAAGAATTTAGGGAATATAAATGGCAAATCCAGAAATGATCTTGTCAGTTGTAGCCTCTTACTGGAAGAGTGTAAGCTGTGTTGATGCATTTTTTTCCTGCGGACCACTATCATACAACTGACCCACTTCTGTCTGAGAATCCTAAATTACAGTGACAAATGCCATAGGATATTAGATCTTGGGAAACTGTGGAGACGAAGCCTCGCTCCTTTCTTCTGGGACATGGGGTCAGTAGCTAAATGAGGGGTAGAACCCAGATTTCTTGAATTGAAGTCAGAGCTCTTTTTGCTCCAACAAACTGCCTCATGATAAATCCATCTTCTCTGATGTCTGAAAGTATTCAACATCACATTTTAATGACTTGAATTATAAAAAGGTTAATAGTGTGTGCATTCCTTTAAACGGCATATTTGTGCTACATTTCTGAAGAGGCATCATTCATCGTTTGTAAAATGCTACATGACTTCCTCCGACTGGCGGTCAATACTTCTATTCGTTCATGCCCAGAATCTAGTCACTGGGCATTCATATCCATTAAGCACTGGGGCACGAGATCGTGTTTCAAGTTTTTATCTGTATGTTGATCCCACTGGTGCTTACTTCAAGTGATAGACAGACATATTTTCCCAAAAGTCTTGCCTCTTATTTTTATGATCTTTATATGAACCAAAGAAATTTGGTAAAGTTAAGGTAATCTCTTGTAAGCTTTGCAGAGACTGTGTTAAACATTAAAATATAATCATTGATTCATTTTGTTTGTACTGTAAAGAATGTCCAGAGGAATATAACCCCATATCCAGTTGTATGTCAGAATCTTTTAGGACGTCCTTAAAAAACAGATTGCTAATCCCAACTGAACAAGTTAGAATGTGTCTGGGCAGTCACAACACGTCCTCATTATAGGCTGTGCCCCTTGCTTACACTTTCTATGACACAGGCTCCCTTACATGTATTGTTGAAAGTGATCAATGGCCTCTACCCCCAGGACTCATCCAGATCACCCTTGTGCTGGCCTATTTGCCGATCACTTCCACTCTTTTCCTGCTCCATTCCTCCCCTACTTCTCCCCTCTGGCTCTTGATAACCATGGCAAGGATTCTTCTGGTTTTGCATCTCAACTTTCAGATTTCTAGAAAAGAGGCACGGCCTCTACCAGTCTCACTGCAATGAAGTGGGCCCATAGGAACTGCACAAGCTCCTTCAGCCTCCCAATAGTAGAACAAGACTGAACAAAAATGGATCAGGTGCTCCAAGCAGGCCATGTCCCCAAACCATTCATGGCTCAGTTTGACATGGTGTTAACATTTCCCAAGGATCGTGACCTCCCTGTAGTAACAATCACAAACTTCTTAATGTAGTAAAAGAGCATGTTTCCATATATCTTGTATTATGAAATCAAAATCCTTACACATAATTGTTAAATACTCAGAAACCTAAGCATATACGTTCTTTTTTACAGGCAAAAGGAAAGAAACCATTATTTGTACAGTTGATCCTGGAAAATATATGGAGTTTGTATGATGCTGTCTTTTAAATGCTGTCTTTTAAAGGTTAAAACTGAACAAATGCCTCACCTAATGTAATTGTCCTCTCAGAAGTCCTGCAGCCTTACTACTGTCCAGTCATTGAGACTCATGGTCTGCCAACCCAGTGAGGCGAGGACCGTGGTACCATCCCTCCTAATGGGCTTCTCCCACTCCGAGTAGTTTTATTAAATTATGTATTAAATCATATGTCATACATACATGTTATAATAAATATAAGGCCTCTTGATCTCTGGAAAAATTTACTGGTAAAATTATCTCAAATAAAAATCACTTGACTTTTACAGAAACATAAATCCATTCCAGTTGAAATTTGGTGTTTCTGCATCACATATAGTCTTGATCACAAAATAAGTACTTATTGATAAAATGTGGTGTGATGTAATAGAAACATCTCAAATCTAAAAGTAAAAGGACTGGGTTGCTATTATTACACTCTGAAATTAAATGACTTGGAAAGGTCTCTTAATTCTCCCACAAATACCTATTTATCTAACTACTTAAAATGTGATATAACAATTTTTTTTCTTCATCCCTGGTTCCTGGTACACAGCTTCTAGGACCCTTGGAATTTCCTGAATGACAGAAGTAATAGGAATATCCTTTGTTAATACATAGCAAGTTCTTTTCAACCTCATCTGAGTTTATGTTAGTGAGGGACTTCTGGCAATAGAGGCTGGTTGCCAAAGGAACAAATTTTATTCCTGTGATTAGAGGGTTGGAACTTTCAGCCCAGCTCCCAGCCCTCCCGGGAGAGGAGAGGGGCTGGAGACTGAGTTCAATCCCCAGTGGCCAATGATTTAATCAATCATGACTATATGATGGAACCTCCATAAAAGGCACCTTGCACTATGCTCTCTTCCACTCGGCAGTCCCTGAGTTGTACCTTTTTTTTCATAACCAGTAATTATAAGTAAAGTACTTTCCTAAGCCCTGTGAGCCATTCTAGTAAATTACTGAAACTAGGAGAGGGCTGTGGGACTCCTGATTTATAGCATGTTGATCAGAAGTGCAGGTGACAACCTGGGCTTGTGACTGGCATCTGAAGTGGGGATCAGTCCTACAAGACTGAACTTAACCTGTGGCGTCTGAGCTAACTCTGGGTAGTGTTAGAATTGCAATGTGTGGGAAACCCATACATTTGGTGTCAGAAGCATTGAGAGCACAGGAAAAGAGGGGGTTGGTTTGTTTTTCTTTTTTTTTTTTTTTTTTTACTAATATAAAGGGACTGCAGCAAATGAATGAGAGACAGGCACTTTACTGAATATTAGGATCATCTCTGTTGCTGGCCAGCTACGTGAGTTAGAGAAACTCACTTTACCTCGCTGAATATCAGTTTGCTCATATGTAAGTAAACAAGGGATTGGACTGGATACTGTCTTTGGGGCTGTCCCAGTTGAAGTATTCTGAAGGTTTTCTGATCATTTCAGATCACAATGATCCTTTCCCAGCACTAACATTCTGTTAATAGAAATTTCCCTAGTGGATTATGGGGGAGCTGTTTTAGCACTTCTTTGCTTTTAAAATATGCTGAAAGCAGGTATTTTCGACTGAAGCTACCTCATTAGCAGTAGCAGCTCCAGGTGTTACCTTCATATCAATAACTCTTACAATGATCTCTTGTATTCTGTGAATTTGCTTCTTTGATTATGGCATGGTAATTCTACAATTTTCCAGTCACTAGTAGGTCTTTTGACAGAGTACTTTGCTTTTTGAAACATACCTACACTAGCTTCCTGATTCTACCCGGAACATATTTTTATTTTTATTTTGTTTTTAAATGTTTTCCTGTTATCAAATGAGTTTTACTTAAGCATCTGTGTACACTACATAGCATTTACTCTTGAGCCGTTTGGGAAAATAATCTATAAGACATGAGATGTGCTTTGCTCAGAGCGCAATCTACAATCTTATATTACTTGGTTTGGAGGAACAGACTCCTTGTTTTTGTAACGTCATCTGGGGCCATTCATCTGCCGTCACACAGCCCATGTTATTTTCCACCCTCTGTGCTTTCTGCTCATGCTATTCCCATCTGAAACAAACTCTCCCTCTGCCCTCTTCACCACCAGCAACCCCTCGCCGTGTTTAACTCGCCTCCACATCCCCAGTGCCCGTCAGAGTACCTTAAGCATGAAATGTCTGGAATGAATTTAACTTCTTTTGTACAATTACTAGATAGGCAAACCCACAAATGGCACCAAATGAAAGGTTTCCAATGGTGGGGATTGTAACCCTGCCATAAATACAAACCCATGTCTGACAAAATAATAGATTTTCAAATAGTTAATTTAGCTTAAATCTTTTTAAATTTTTTTTTAATTTATTAATTTTTGAGAGAGAGAAATCAATTTTTGTTGTTCCATTTATTTATGCATTTATTGGTTGATTCTTGTATGTGCCCTGACCAGGGGATTGAACCTGCAACCTTGGCATATGGGACGATGCTCTAACCAAGTGAGCTACCAGGCCAGGGCCTAGCTTAAATCTTAATGAAGAAATTGTAGCAAATAGACCTGAGTGATTATGTCCACCAAGAAACAATTCTTCCCCCAATTCAGACACGTCTGATGAAGTAAACATTTAGTCTTACTTAATCAAAGGACCTTCAGCTCCCACCAAAAATAATAACAAGAATTAATTTATGACAAATAAGAATTAAGACAGAACATTTAAAATAGAATTCTAATCATAATTTTTCTGTGACTGGAGTGTTCCTTACTTTACTTGATAATTGTTTATCAATTAAACATATTAAATTGATTAAGATAAAATTCTGGCCAGTATGTGAAATATACATAAATAAAATGCACGTTCTATTTCATAAAGATTTCTAGTACCTGTGTACCTTGAGACTATATTTGTCTAGTTCATAAAGTTGAAAACTGCAGTGAATTACATTTAAATGTAAATATTTCTTAAAGTGTTAGGGGACACTCAGGTACCATGGAGCGTTAAGTAAAGAAAAAATAAATCTAAAAAGGTGAACCAAAATGAAGGGAGGGGAGGACCCTGAGAATGAAACAGATGTAATATTAGAGTCCCAGGCAACTCTGCCATGGGTCCATTCTACATAAACAAAAATGACAACAGAAAATAAGAAGATTTATTAACTATGAGTAGTTTCCGTGCAGACCAAAAACCTGGAGGCAGTGATGACAGCCTGGAGCTAGTTGCAAATGGCAGAAGCAACAAACCCGTACAAAGTGACCCACCACACAGCAGGCCCCACGGGACCTGTGAGAGTCTGTGACTTGGCTGAGAACAGTGGAGTGAGAGCAGTAAGAGCGGGGGACCTAGGAGAGGCCCTTGTTTCTGAACACTAGCAGGGCTGCCCATCGGTGCAAGCAGCCCTAACGCGGGTGTCAGTAAGCGACAACCAGAGGGAGTTTAGATGCAGTTGGAGGAAAAACACACTGAACTGCAGACTGTATATGAGAATTCTGGAATTGGGGAGGGTACTTCAGAAGGGCAAAAGCCAAAGTCCAAGGTTCTAAGCAGAATTCAGAAGGAGGAAAACGTTTCTCTACCCAGGGGGAGAGGTGTGCACTTGTGTATTGGCAGTTAGACCAATCACCAGCCAGGGTTTTATTGAGCCTTTAAACTAATTGCGAGCATAACCTTCGTCTACACCCATAACCTGGTGAGTCCTGTAGTAAATAATACTAGCAATCTAAGAAACAGGAAAAAACATCTTCTTTAGAGAGCGCTTAAAATAAGGATGAGTTTTTCTCCTGCTCAGTAGATTAGCTCAGATATTTCCTCCAGCTCCATCACACTTCAATCCATTCTAATTATTCTTCATTTTTCATTAGTACCATATACAATTGAGATGATATTTTCTGATACTAAAGGTTATTTTTTAAAACTTCATATAATTTATATCTATTGTGCACTAGTTCTTTGGACAATGCTTGATACTATAATCTTATCACATTGAGAGCATAAAAAACTGGATTGAGACTACCTTTGACCAATTCATTTTATTAGTTTCAAATAAATGTTAATTGATAGCCTAAAAATGCATGGTTTTATTATCATTAAAAATTATCTTGTTTTCATAGGTAAATTTATCTTTGGTTTCTTGTTCTAAATTAAATATATCTGAGTTCCTTTCAACATGAGTTTTTGCATCTTTGGAAACTAAGGATGGGGACATAGGCTTATCTCTTCCTTTTCGTGTTTCACAGTTGTTGGATGGGCTCCATATCGCCTGGAGCTCTTGTCAGACTTCACATTGCGATACCTTGATCATCTGGTTTTGTGCTATCATAGTCCTTCTTTACCTCTCTGGGGAACGTCATGTCTGTTGCTGGCATCTGTCCCCTGCTTTTCCCTGTAAATGTCTCAGCAAATAATTCATTTACTATCTACAGTTCCTATTAACGAGCTAGCACTTTCTCTTCAGTCTATCATTTCTAAATTTTTCCCCATTAAAAATCTATAGCTTTTATATTCACACTCTGATAACCTTATACTTAAACTGAATACAACTAACTTTCTATAGAGTCAAAAATTCTGATATAAATATAATAACTTTAGAAAATTTTTAGTTTTATTCCCCAGTTCTGCCATTATCAATCTGGTTAAATGTAGCATGGGGAATTCTGGAGAGAAAAAAAAGGCGCTTAATAACTGTTCTCTTCATTTCCTTAGATATCAATACCAGACAAGGAAGAATAAAATGCATCTATAAACTTACTGCTTAATTCTTTAAAAATAATGAAATTTTAAACAACAAAGTATAAAACTGCAGGTCTTATCAGTATGCTTACTTCTAGCCTTTTAGTTGCATATCATGAAGTATCTGATCTACTTGAATTGCTAGTCTTGCACACAATTAAGCAACTAACCAATATGTCAGAAGCACTGGGAACTCTACAGACACAGCCAAGCTCTACATAAATAAACAAGCATCTCTTGGATTCTGGAGTCACCAGTTACCACTTCTTTTCTAGTAATCTAGAATTCTCTCTATGGATTCATGCATTTCCCTATACTTAGACTTGGCTAGACATGGCAAGATTTTAAAGAAATGTATTCAAATAATATACAAACAAAAGGCCCTTTGTGTCCAAAAAATCTTCTCTAACATTTTTTTCCTACCTAAAATAAAATTCACAAGTGCATTGGTGGAGACTGATTTGAGACTCTCAGGTGGATCATTATGCAAATAGCTCCAGTTTATTGCTACTCTCTTCCATTTACTCAACCCAACGAAGGTACAGAGCTCCAGAACTCTCACCTTTGCTCTGACAGAATATTTTGAACAAAACTTAATGTTCTTTTTTTTTTTGTTCTTTTTTTACCCTCTAGGAAAATTTGTCCTGACCCTTTTATTGTTGAAATTAAAAAATAAAAGATACTTAAATACAATGGTGAACATATAGGGCAAAACAGAATCCTAAGTTTTAATGTTGAATTAAGCAGTGAGCTTAATGTTTGGGTCTCCAAACTGGCTTGCACCCAAAACTGCTTAAAAATGGGTATGTTCTCAGTTAATGGCAGTTGGCTTACAGATGAGAAAATGGTTGGAGTTGTTCCAGTTGAACTTCCAGGTAAATTGTCTCCTCAAGAACATCCTTTCATTGTTGCTGCAATTCGCCATTCAATCTGGCCCAAACTGTGTTGGTTTCCTATTGCATCGAACTGAAGCCTGAGCAGCTTTCTTATCTAACCCAACCGACCTATGGCTAGAAGGCTGTGGATGTAAGAACACCAGCGAGGACACCTGTCTTTTGCGTATGTTGATCAACTTCTGGACTTGACACATCTGATTTTAATCTTCCAGCAGGTTTGGGCAGTTGAACAAGAGCTGTTGTCCCTTTGTTCCCATGGGCGGGGGCACTAGCAGCTGTCTTCCCTTCCATTTTACTATCCGCTTTGGCAACTGGAAGAGAAATTACAGGATCAGAAGCTTTTCAATCGGCAAGACTTCTGGATGTTTCTCAGCTTCATCATCTTGTTTCTCGTTTACATTTGACGCAGCAAATGCTTCAAATTGGCTGAAATCTGCAAAACTTGGTTGTCCCGGTGTTTGCTGAGGTGAAGCCGTAGTTGAGTTAGGAGGCCACGGGCACCCGCTGGGCTATGCCCCGCAGGCCCAGGAGCCCGTGAGGGATGTGGGCCTGGAGGCACTGCAGGAGAATAGTCAGCAGCACCAGTCTGTCGCTGGCCTGTGGAGACTGCAAAGGTCCGATTATATCTCAAGATGATGACTGAAAACGAGTGGGCTGTGGCCCGGAAGGGGGAGGTGGTGCTGCAGCGTCATCAGGCGGCATTCCTGAATGAGACTCTCCTACTTCAAACTCAGAACAGATGGGGAACAATGAAAACTTAACGTTTTTAAGCCTGTTCGATTATAGCACAGAATAGAAGCTTGGGGTAATATACATCTTAAGAACAGGAAGTCACACTCCTTTTTGGTTATTCCACCTATAATACTCTTTTTCAAGGCTATATGTAAAGTATAGAAGAAACTGCTTTGAAATCTTAGTATCCAATAAAACGTTACACACTGGTTAAACTAACACATCCGTGGCACTGACCGTGGGGGATAAATTGTTAAATTGTTTAGAAAAATATCCAAGACCATGCCTGTAATTCTAAGGTCTAGCCCTAGATCTTGGTTAATTTATGCAGCCAAGCAGCATAGAAAGCTTTTGATAATTAGATGGAGATGGAGCCAAGGGTGGCAATGTGTGACAAGGGAGAGACTAGATGCAAGTGTGTGTCCTTGACTAGAATTGAATTGACTAACTTATTGGAAGCCATTTAAATCTTATGAATGGCCTTTAAAGTACCCGAAAGAGACCCATAGTTGACTATACAAGGCCTTCCCATCTTTGTATATGTTACCCTTTCCAGGGAATACACCATTACCCTCACCCTCCTTTCCTTGGGTAACTCATACTCACACTTTAGAAGGCTCCACAGATGACCCATCGCCCCACCTGCCCATGGGGCTCCCTTAGCATCCTGTACTCATCACATTGTTTTGAAGTTATCCATGAACTGTGCAGTGATCAGTGAGCAACGTGGAAGCAGAAGCTGTGGCCTTTATTTCTATAACCCCAGTAACCCCAGTACCTGGCCCAGATCCTGGCACACTATAAATGCTCAATATCTAATTGATGAATGAATGGATGAATCTTAAATTTGAGGAAAGGAGCAACAATGTGAAGAAATTATAATCGGGAAAACATAGGTGGTACACTGTATATCAGTTCTTGTCTCCAAATAGAAGGGGACTGACAGAACCAATATTTATTAAATACATAGTATGTGCCAGCCTATTACATATGCTATCTAAGGCATTTAAAAGTAAGTACGTTTAGTCCCATTTTAGAGATGAAAAAATTTAACAAGACAATAAATAACCTACCAATTTTATAGCAAATAAGTGGAAGAACTAGAATCCAAATCTAGGTCTCTCTGATTCCAGAGTTCCTATCCTCTCGCCTGCACCCAAGATGGGGGAGATCTACCCTTGCTTTGTTCTATTTTCGGCCTTACCCACGCACACCGTGTCCAAAAAACCTTGTCAGCAATGGTAAGGAAAAGTCAGGGCTGCTCTGTCCCTAAGTTGGCTTAGAAAAATCGCATATTTCATCTGGAATTGCCCACGCTGACTGGGAGGGGCTTGGCTCTAAGTTACCCCTTGAAATACTTGCCTGTTTCTAGGTCAATTGTTCCTGAGGAGCATTCGTCCACAGCTCATCAGAGTGATGCACAGGCTCTCGTTAGTTGCATCCCTTCTGTGATAGGCCTCCAGAGAGCATGATTTTCTCTTTGGTGCCTGCTGCTGGCTGTCAGCATGATTCACCCAAAACTGAAAAGAACCTGCTTCATTAGCATGGCTACAATCCCAACTCTCTGTCACTACAGTCGCATTTTACCAGTATGTCTTGGGACCAGGTTCTCCTGTGCGTCTCATTTCTGGCCTTCTGCTTTTCTGAGCCACCCGAGCCCTGGATTCCTTTAGAGTGAGTTTACTTCCCTTTCTGCCTCCAGAGCTTTGCTTGTCAGCCTCAGACCTTCAGTGGTTCTCCAGCTGAACGCACCCTTCTATCTTAAGAGAGACTGCTTTACAAGAAAGAACTTTCTTTTTAAATATGATACATATTCTGAACATAAAATAGAGCAAAGGCCTACAGAGTGGCACAAAGGTAAGTGAATATACTTTTAGAGAGACAAGTGACACAATGAAGAGTTGAAAATTCTCCCATGTATTCATTGTGTGTCTTAGGCAAGCCACAAAATCTTTTTAATCTCTAGTTTTCCAGTCTGTACAATAGAAATATTAATATCTGCCAGCAAGGAATAAACTAAGTGTGTGTGTGTGTGTGTGTGTGTGTGTGTACCAGGGACTTAGATTAAAGTCACATCTTACAATAAAATGAAGGTGTGATTTATGTTTTCACAACGGATTTATACCTCTTAGAAAGAAATCAGTTTTTAAATTTAGGCACAACCCCAACACTGTACTTTATTTGCAAATGCAAATAAATTATAGATCCTTACTCTGTTATACGGAGTGGCTTTCCGAACTACAGTGCTCTTTAACTTCTTTATCCATGAATAAATAAGCACTACTACTATTGATCTCCTTATTTGAGGCTCAAATAGTGGCTTTTTTAGTCACTGAAGATATTCATTGCTTAGTCAACGTTAGCCATGAAATAATTCCGGGAAAGTTAACAAACATAATGGTTTCCAAGTCGTACTATCATCCTATAGCTACCACTACTATTAATGATAATAGCACCTAATAAATATAGAACACTTATTCTTTGTTAAGCACTGTTGTAATCTTTTTACATGTATTAGCTCAGTTAACTGTCACACACCCATGCTCTCGTGTGCACGCACACATACACACATACAAACTACATGGCACAGAACTATTATTATCCCAAATTTACACATGAAAGCATGAAGCACAGTTAGGTAGCTGCCCAAGGTAATATAGCTACCAGCTGATGAAAATGGAATGCAAACCCCGATGCTCAGCTCCAGAACCCATGCTCTTAATCCCCACAATAGACAGCTTCTTCAACTTGAAAACCACCATGTGCAGAACTGATACTTGGCTCAATCTACACTTGCATTTTTAAGAATATATCCAAAACATTTTCTCCATGGTGGCCTCCAATTTAGGAAGATTACCAGAGGCATCCATCATTAAATTGTATTTGAGAGCTTAATGCTGCCATCAGTATTTATTTGGTTTGAAAGCATCTAGCTCAATTGAAACTGTTCGTGTTAATAATGCTTGCTTGTTTTTATTTTTTGGCTATCTCTTTAAAATATCTTTTTCTTTATTTGTCATGTATTCCTTTTTATATAGCAAATTTATATCCCTTTTATCAGACTTAAAATAATGATATCCAAATTGGCAGGGGTATTTTTACACAACATATGAAAACAGACCAATAATGCTTAATAATTACTGAGAATTCTTTTTGTGTCAGCAACTGTGCTAAGATGTTTTGGAGATATCATTTCATTTCATACCAATTTTGAGAGATAGAAATTATTTCAGCATTCTCACATGAGGATATGTAACTTTGCAATCCCGATGCTAAGTGACAAAGAAAGATGCAAACCTAGGTCTCTCTAATATAAAATCCAGGCACGTTTCACTCTGTCACCCTCCCTCTTACCTTAACAGCACACCGGGGAAAGAATAGATGCTTGGGCTGGGGAAAGCAATGCAGAAACAGATGGTAGCAGGGACTCTGGGAGAAAGACGGAACAAAATCCCCAAAGTTGGAAAGGGAGAAAAGATCCCTCCTGCAACCCACAGCAGTTAGTACACAATGTTGGTATGAACTGAAACCACTTAGGTCACCTCTATGAGACATTATTTCTTCCTTGACTTTCGTCCTTACTTTTTATTTCTTCAAAATACAAACTGTTGGTTTTTGTTTTGTTTTTTAACAATTGCCTCAACCATCTCAGCAGTTGAGCTGTAAAGAGATTAGAAAGCAATTAGACATAACGATTTTGAATTTCCCTTTTGGTCTTTCCTAAACAGGCAACAGAATGTTTATATTTATTATCTATTTCATCCTTAAACATCCTCTTCAGAAATGGTGAACGAATAAAGATTTACTCAATAACGTTATGACAGAGCTGGTACCAGACCCAATTTTTCTGAACAGGAAAGTTTTTCTGAACAAAACTGCTCTAAGACATTAGAACTATTCAAAATGAGACCTAGAATGACCTCAGGAAGCATCACAGAATAGCTCCTTCACTATAAAAAAGAGCTTCATTAAGAACTCCAGGAATATAAATAGTCATTCTGTTTTTAAAGGCCTTAATGGAAGGCAATTATACGACCTTCCACAGGACCTCATTCCGACGCTCTAATATGTTTCTCTCCCTGAAAGTGAGGGAAAGCATCAGTATGTACATTCTTTCTGGCAAATATCTGAAAGATCATCCCTAAAGCCAAATTTTATATTGGCAATCAGAAAAATGCTTTTAGAATGCTCAGGCACGTATCTGTCCAAGAAAGCTTCAATGGCCGAGGACAGCTGGGTGTTTAATATGATAAAATCTTTAGTCAAACATATGGTCTTCTCCACATGATAGTACTTTCCTATAACAACTTGCCCAGTTTATTTCTTTTTCACATAGCAATCAAACTGCTTCAGCACCACTACACACATAAATAGTATGTGTTATTTATTGAACGTATTTGTACAGAAACACTTCTGCAATTATAATAAGGGATCTAAAACATGTACATTCTTTATTAGAGCTGAATGACACTAAATTGGAATGCCTGACTTGACTTTGTCCGCAGACCATGGCAGGGCAATTTTTGAGGAATTTCTTGTTAAAGAGCATGCTGGTGATTCAGGGAGATGGCCACATCACAGGTAGGTCAGACCTCGTCAGAGGTGCTATCATGCTATCAGCTTGGGTAGACCTGGCACACTATACATTGATCTCAAGGATTAGAAAACAATCCCAGGGGGTGCACATAGGGAAAGACCTTCAAGGTCAAAAATCATTGGAGAAACAGGGATAAGACACCCCTGTCCCCACCTCCCTGTGTTGAAAATAAAAACCCTTAGAAGAAGGTGGGGGGGATAAATGGTGATAGAAGGAGACTTGACCCGGGGTGGTAAACACACAAGACAATATCCAGATGATGTAGAATTGTATTGCATCTCACTGAAATTTATCTTTCACTGTTTCAATTGAACATTACTCCTAGTCACATCATTTTTAGACAGTCTACAGTTCTAACCAATGTCACCACAATAAATTCAATAAAAAAATAAAAGTAAAAGAAAACTCTTCTGTGATGCAGGTACTTCAGGTATCAAAAAGTTGTCCAAATTGCTTTTACATGGTGATATATTACATATCAGACTCTGTTTTACCACTGACTTCTATTTCAAAGGTTACTCTTATTTTTCTTAATGAGGACATAGGGCAGTCTAAAACTGAAGTGACTAGGAGTAATGTTCAATTAAAACAGTGAAGGATGAATTTCAGTGAGATTAAATGCAAAGAAAAGGAGGAAAAGGAAAGAACTTGGCCATATTGACAGAAAAAGTGAAAGAAAATGAGTTTACCTGAGAAGCTTTGCATTGGACAGTTCAGGTAATAGTTGGTACCATTAAAAGAAATCTGGAGGTCACAAAAGTTCCTGAATTTAGGTTAGTTAAGTTCAAGTTATTTAATGTTGGGTAAGTCAAATTTGGTTTTAAACATTGGTTTTAGGTAAAAAAGTTTATTAAGAAAAGAGGTGATAGAAATTGAGATATAATTTCCAGACAGAAAATGTAGATTAGGGAAAAGTGGATTTCCCAGAGGAGAGTCTATTGCAGTAAGAAAGCCAGTACCACTGCCTTGAGGACCATCTACATTTAGGAAAATGAAAAAATAATTCAAAAATCAGAGCAAAACAAAAGGGATCAAAGGCAAAGGGAAGTTCATCTCAGAGATGTAGCAGCCACTCCAAATACCAGAAGATGTCATTGGGTTGGATGATTAGCGGTCATGGCGAACTAAGAAGAGAGCAATTCCAGTACTTGTTTATAATGTAAATACTTAATGACTGAAGATTAAGTACTGAATTTAGGGCCCATAACAAAATACTAGATAATCATTAATATCAAATTTTTAAGTAATAATTGAGATGAGGTAGTTTTCATGCTATAGATATGCAAGAAGTGTATGCCTACTAATATTAAGAGACAATTACACAACAGTATATATATATATTTCTCTATATATGATTTTTATATATCTGATATGTATATATCAGAGTATACATGTGTATATCAATATATGCTTATATATATTACATATATCCATAATACCCGTATATTCATAGCTAATATATGTATAACTACAGTTAGGGACTGAAAGAAAATGTATCAATGTTAGCATATAAAATCAAACGTTATCAAATTTTAGCTGTGGTTATATCCATCTCTGAAGAATGGGATTAAAGGTGTATTCTTTTTCTTTTTTATATATTTTTAAGCTTTTACAGTGAATAGACATCACTTTTAATATCAGAAAGAAAATAAATGTCAGTCAAGGCAAGGGGGAAGCAATGTTAGATGAGCAGTAGGAGATTTTCAACTGCAAGAGAAGTTAAGGTTCATGGAAAGTAAATTTAGTGCAGACTACTCGCTGAACAAGTTTAGCAATGAAAGGGGGAAAGAAAGAGGGCAGCTATCCCAGGGAGCACCAGGAAAGGAGGTTTTCTTGGTCCTGGCAGTGTGAAAGGAGAGAGACAGCAGAGAGGAAGATGAAAGAGAAAACGCTTGAGGGAGGAGATGAGATGGAATTAGCCTTCCTTTCCTCTGAGATACGAGGCAAAAAGAAAAAGAGAGAGAATGCGTTAGGAAGGGAAAGTTACAGCATGATACAGGGAGTTTCAAATTCAGTAGATAGTGGGATCTTTTCTTAAAAGAAAACCAGCTGACAGCTGGGGGAGGGGGCAGATTGAGCAGAAAAGAGAAACAACTCATGAACAAGGACAACAGAGTAGTGATGGTCAGGGGGACAGGGATCAGAAGGGTAAAGGAAGGCATAAATGGTGATGGACGAAGACTTGGCTTGGGGTGGTGATCACACAAGGCAGCGTACAGGTGATGTGTTGTAGAATTGTGCACCTGAAACCTGTATAATTTTGTTAACCAGTGTCATGTCCGTAAATTCAATAAAAGAGAAATGAAAAGAAAATCAGAATTAGGGTGAAGCCATGACAGATGGCCACAGAAATACACTAAGATTAGAGAAAGGTATTTTGGGAGAATATTTAAGACGACTGCCAAATCATCCAAATTACTTAGACCCAGATAGCCAGACCTAATCAGAAACAGATGATAAGCTCCCTTCAAGAGTGGGAAGCTATCTTCATGAATCAAGACCTCAGACACTGGAAACCTGATTGTTTCTGTGTATCCAGGATTAGATTCCCTTCGGCTTAGTTAGGTTTGAGAAAGCTTCCTTTGACTCCTCTAGCTGATGAGTCCAGCAATTAATTCACTTCTTAAGAATTTTCATAAATTAAAATATTGTTAACTTTGTTAATTTTGTGAGAGATACCTTTATTTGGGGAGGGGGAGGGGCAACTGAAGAAGTTGGAACAAATTTAGAACAGGTATTTTAGCCCCAAAACAGAATGGTCTGTAACAGAAGTGGACATTAGCTATTATTTGAGTGCAATGACATATACACTCAGCCAATTATAGATGAAAAAGTCACAGAATTTTTGAGCAGAAAGGGACATTAAAATTCATCTCCATTGGGGCCAGACAAGTGACAAATGTGTGAATCAGACAGATTGTTAAGACTAGAGAGAGTGATGGAACCCATGGTGAAATGTCAAGTGTGTGTTCTTCCTAAAGGCTCTAACAAGGAAAAGTGCACACATCAGCCTGCCAACGGGAAGAGGAAAGGAATCAGCCATGGGGAACCCTATTCTCTGCCACTCCCCTCACTTTCACAAGAAAGAATATTTTATATTCATGTACATTAAATGACTCCCAGGTTCCAATTTTCTAGCCTAGAGCTCTCTCTATTGACATCCTCTGACCTTATTGTCAATCATTTTAGGCAGCCATTCCATCTTCCAACACACCAAAAAATGGCAGCCATATCAGATCAGTGTATTGCATCCATTCCTTCCATTCTTTAGCACTTACTGTGTTATAACCACTGAACATCTGGATAGAGATAACAGGTAACATGGACGATCTAATTTAGAAATGCCTTCACTCGTTTAAAAGTGCGTAACCTAGTAGCCCTGGCTGGGTAGCTCAGCTGGTTAAGGCATCATCCCAATATGCCAAGGTTAGATCCCTGGTCAGGACACATACAAGAAATCAACCAATGTATGCATAAAACAACAAATCAATCAATCAATCTCTCTCTCTCAAATCAATAAATAAATTAAAATTAAATAAAATAAATAAAAGTGCATAACCTGTATGGAGGTTTCTCAAAAAATTAAAACTAAAACTATCCTGTGATTAAGCAATCACACCGCTGGGCATATATCCAAAGGAAATAAAATCAGAGTCTTGAGGAGATAGTTGCATTTATTGCAGAATTATTCACAATAGACAAGGCGTGGGAGCAACCTAAGTGTCCCTCAGCCAGTGAATGGATAAAGAAAATATAGTATAAATATACAATGGAACATTATTCAGCCATAAAATGAAAGAAATCCTGCCATTTGCAACAATACGGATGAAACTTGAGGACATTATGCTAAGTGAAATAAGCCAGACAGAGAAAGACAAATGATCTCATTTATATGTAGAATCTCAAAAAGTCAACTCAGAACCAGAGTACAGTGGTGGTCACCAGGAGCTGGGAGATGGGGAAAATGGGACATGCTGGTCAAAGGGTACAAACTTTCAGCTGTAAGATGAATAAGTTCTGATGATCTAATGTACAGCATGGTGACTATAGTTGGTAATACTGTATATCATACTTGAAATTTGTTAAGAAAATAGATCTTAAGTGTTCTCACCACACCCCCTCCCCCAAAAAGTAACTATGTGAGGTGCTAGATGTGTTAGTTAGCTTGATTATTGTAATCATTTCACAAAGTATATGTATATCAATTGACATCTTAAATATATACAATTTTTATTCATCAATTATACCCCAATAAAGCTGGAAAATAAGGCATAACTTTTTTTTTTACACCTTCCAAATATTTAATACAGTTGTGCCGCTTAATGATGGGGATATGTTCTGCAAAATGCATCATTAGGAGATTATTCAAACATGCGTCATTGAGTAATGCATCATTATTCAAACATTATAGAGTGCAGTTACACAAACCTAGATTTGTATAGCCCACTACACACCCAGGCAATATGGTAGAGCCTATTGTTCCTAGGCTACAAGCTTGTATAGTGTGTTACTATACAAAACAACACAAGATTAAGTCAACCACAAGAGAAAAGTACGCAATCAAGAGACAAGGTCAACACAAGACGTGTGAGGCTCCTGCCATTATAACATGACATACTGTTTTACACCAACCTTTTGTTTAATAAGCAGAAAGAGTACACTCTAACATAATAAAAATACAGTATAGTTAAGTATATAAACCAGTAATATAGTTATTCATTATCATTATCAAGAATTGTATACTGGACATAATTGTATGTGCTATACTTTCATACAACTGGCAGCACAGTGGGTTTGTTTACAACCAGTGTGTCACCATAAACATGTGAGTAATTCATTGGGCTATGATGTCACGACAGCTAAGCTGTCATTAGGCTAGAGGAATTTTTCAGCTCCATTAAAACTTTTGGGACCACCATCATATATTCGGTTTGTCATTTGATCAAAAAGTCCTTATGTGGCGCATGACTGTAATCACACATATTTGTGACTATTTAGGTAACAATGGCAGTGGGACAAACATCACAGGTGATAGCTTGTAGATAACACTGCAATATTGAATAGATTTAAAACACTAGTTGTGCTTTCGTGGGGAAAGTATTGAGCCTGAATTCAAACAGCCATGGTGTAAGCCCCAGCTCTCATACTCACTTTCTGTCTGACACTGGGCAAGTAACGTCACTTGCTAATTTTCTCATTTGCAAAAGGGCAATATGGTAATGCCGACCTATCACCCAGAGTTGATGAAGAATTACGAGCCTTTCCTTCACAAACTTGACAAATATACCTATATATAGGTAAAATTTTAAATTTTACACAATTCCCATTTAAGAAAGAAAATCAGAATTCTGTTTGAAGTTATCACAGTACACTTCCTCCTTCTGGTTAAATAATCTCAGGGATAAGTCTGAGTAACTTATGCCAAAGCTATCTCCAAAGACTGAGGGAACCTGTTCTGACAGTTATGAACTGAATTCAATGACAAGCAACTGCCTGTCTTTCTTATTTGTGGGAATCGCAAGGCATTGACATCACTTAGTGTCGGTTACAAGTTTACACAGCAGCGTTGAATCAAACACAGAAACAAACACCTCTCCTCTTGAGATGCACATATGCAATATGTAATAGCTTTTAAATTATGCAATAATCACTTAAACTGGAAATACAAGCCAAGGCATAAGACACTGATAAAGTCATATTCAAGCTCCTGTGCAAGTTTTTGGTTGTAGGCTACCTGAAAAGTCTGTATTTTGATTCACTTAACACTTTATTTAATTTGCAACTTTAACTTATTTGCTCGTGCATGGCATGTATCAAATATCTGTAAGTTTTCCTCAGTTTTAGAATGCATAATTCTATGTGCCAGTCATACTTGGTGGTTCAGTAATTAGAAACATGTGCAATGGATTATTTTAATATAATAGAGGACCTAGGGCTTCTCATTATTTAAGAAAATAAAAATTTAGCAATATCTTTATGCTTGAAAAATGTTGATCTCGAACTGGTTATTTCTTATAGTTATTACATATCTTGGGTTTAATTGGACAAAAGTAATTCCATTTACACTTTGCTTTGTCTTTGTTTTACAGAACCTTTTTAATGTCCCCCCTCTTTATCTGTTAATTATTGCTCTAGGCAGCTGTTAGATCCAACTGGATTGCATGGGACTTATCTTTTGGTAAGTCTGGATTTGATGAGCCAAATTGTTATTTAAGAATCAGTAGCTGTCGGAGATGATCACTTTGATATCGGTATTACTCAGGATGAAAAGATCTCTTTTTATAGCCCATCCCCAGCCCCAGCTGTTCTCCATCAATATCGATTTCTGTGCTGTAACTTTCAGATAGCTAAAAGATTCAAATCTATACCTTGAAGGTAAAACAATTACTGAAATATTCTGAGGTTAGAAATGAAGAAACTTCAATATTCCGAGTTATTCTTGCTTTGACTACTTACTATTCAGACCTGATTTGGAGAGGAAGCAATCACTGCGGTCCTTTTCTATGCCGCTGAGAGGCTTCTTAATCAAAAGAGATCACCTGAGGAAAAGATCATTCCATCTAAGGCTATGTTATAAAAAATGGTGTTAGCCGCTTTTTTTATATAAGGGAATGATATATAAGTTATGTCCTCGGATTTCCATGTAATTGGCATTTCTCCTCGTTAAATTAACCATTTTTAAGCTGGAAAATTTTAACATACAGAAGGCAAATGGAAAAGCTAAAAATCAAATGTTTAACCTGCAAAATGACTTTAAACTGGTTCCTACACTATATTACAAAAGGTGTTTGCCTACTTCCAAACCTATTATTTGGAAAGGCTGTGAATCTTCTCCTTGTTTGGTGCTGCTGGGTCAATGATACATAAATATTTTACAATTATTCTGTGCCAAAGAAAACTTCAATTGTTAACATTGAAAAGGATTCCTGTTCCAGTGAGTGGCTTCACTGCTGTCCAGTTCATTTTAAATTTACATTTCCTGTCTTCAGATGCCAACAAGCGAGTTTTACATCTGAGCTTTATTGATCTAAAAAGTTCAACAAGTCTGCCATTGTAATTTTTAAAATGTATAGCGGCTGGAAGGTGGGAGGGTCTGTTCTTATATTGAGCAGTTTTGTTAGTTACAATACTATGTTCCTGCTTAATGTCTCCTTTCAGAAATTCTGCACATGTGCTTATGAAAACTAAAGGATAGTTATAGTTTATGCCCATCTCTACTCCTGACTAGGTTGTGACCATCACCACAACAAAACAAGGTAGTGCCTATCTGGTAGGGTAGTTTTGAGGATTAAAATGACATGATGCACATAAAACATTTTCACAGATGGCATATAATAAGATGCTGGATATATGGTCTGTCATTATCATTATTATATTATTATCAATGTAAATAAATTTAAAATAATATTGCAAGGTGAAAATCACATTGGTATTTTTTCCAAGCAGGATTATCCACTCCTATGTGTTTCCAGAAGACCCTACACTGATCCCAGCACCTCCCTCTATACGGTAGAATGGCCTGAGTTACCTGTCTGGGCACACTCACATCCCTCCCACAGGATGATGGGTTTCATCAGGGCTGACACTATCTGGGAGACTGTGCATCCTCAGGCAATGTCACCATAAACAACCATTTTGAGTTGATTGAATAAATAAGTCAATGAATTTATTGTTAAATTATATTAATCCATTTCTCTTGAAGGCTATTTCCTTCTGATAGCACTTAATAAAGGGTCTAAGAAACAATAATCCTCAGTACTGGGGGCATCCGAAATTTTTCTAGATAGTAAGGTTTCATGGATTTAAAAACCTGTTTAAATTCTACTTTATCTCAGTTTTGTTTTTGTCAGTGGCACTCTGGTAATCTTCCTTTTTAACTATGTTAATTAGCCTTCAAAACTGCCAGGATTCTCCTGCAGTCCTTCAGGTAGGGCTCAAAACCATAGCCTCACGAGCCACCTGTCCTCTGGCTCCAAGCCATAAAAGAATCGCATTTGACAGTTGATCCAATTCAAACTTTGCTATTTCAGCCACATAAAAAAAATTATTCTCATGCTAACTTTCACTTTATCATTTTTTATGAGCCACATCATTCAAATATTAAGGATCTGATACAAAGCTTGCCCATATAATTCATCATTTCTTTTAAATTGTTCAAAACTAATCTACCTTCCCCTAAAATATTCTCATGTGATTTAAAGAGTTCAGTCTCACACTGGTATATAGATATATTACTCTACATTATTTTTTTTTTTCTAATATGTAACCTAAATTGGTTGATCTTTTCATCCATACTAGAGTGTAAGCACCTGGAGAGCAAAACCATAAAGTAATAGTTTTATACATTTTTTTAAATAAGTGGTAATATAGGGCCAGAGTGGATTTCAAATTACTGTTCTCATCTTATTAATTATCCTACAAATCAATGACAAGGAAAATAAAAGGTCTTAGTTCTTTGGATTTTTTTTTTAATATCTGAATGTGGCCACATTTAATTTACATGATTTTTTAAAATCTCAAAATCAGTTCATAACCAGCAATCAGAACAAAGCAGTTTCCTTGATGCTGTGTGCTTCAGAGCATGCTAGATTTATTGTGACTGTGGTTGGTTGCAATGTGTTCTGATATAATAAACAAATTGAAACTCAAGAAGGAATTTCTGTCTTAAATACTTCACACTGGTAAAACACTAAATAGAAATTTGTTCATTAATTAAACATTTATTGAGCACTTACTATAAATTAGACACTATGTTTACGGTAAATACCAAAGATAAAAAGATGAATAAAACAAGAGTATTAGGAATGCATAATCTAGGCCCTTAGATAATTATAAACATATTAGAACTAATTTGACTCAAAATTTACATGGAAAGTACATATAAATGTTTCTAATGGAAATATTGTATTTCTAAAATTACCAAATACTTGTCTGAAAACACGTGCTGAGTGAAATTAATTTTGAATTGTTGCATTTTACTGCATTTGTTTCTCCTTCAAAAAACTACTACATTCCTAACACTTCCATTATTATTGAGTCCAAGAAACTTTTAATTTCTGAAGGTTATGATATTGATGTTATCTTTGATGTCTCTTGCTGCTAGACTGCTGATTTTAAATGACACCTGAATCTTATAGCCACTATCACTGTGGCTATTGCTATGTCTCATGGGATGTTTTTATAGGCAAACCTATCAAAGCTGGGGATGGGCCAATTTTCAAAGGAGTGAATATTCCCTCTGCACCTCAATCCCTCAATGTGACACTATGTGATAATAAATTTGTATTATATGTTCTCTCAGTAGAATATGGTTATAATGGTATAAATTCAGATTAGGAATAATAAAACAGTCATATTCATTTTTGGTCTTTTAAAAATCAGATCATTTTCAGATCAGTTGAGTTATAATGAGTGCTTGTCCCTCCTCTCTTTGTCTTTAACTCCAGCTAAAACTTCTCCCTGAATGTCAATTTAAAAAGGTAAATACTAGTTGGAAGCTGACCTTACGAAATCTGCAGTAAGTGAGTCACTTGAAAAAATCTAATAGTTTGTTTTTGTCAAAAAGAAAAAAAAAGTTCATGAACAGTCATTCTGAATTTTCTCTGGAGAAATGGCAGAAAAAATAAAGGATATCCAAAAACAACTTGAAGAGTTTGCCAAGAGTTAAAGGCTAGAGAGATCTTTGGGTTCTATAGTCCTATTGGTATGCCACCCTCTGAAAATATATTTATACATCAAGAGAGATAGAAACAGCAAAACTATTAACTCTCTATCTCTGAACTTTCACACATTGAATCCAAACAAGGTTAAGTAACTATTACGTTAATATTACCACTTTTAATCTACACTTTTCTAATGCTAATAGTTGACCCTGGCCATGCAAAAGTATATAGAGGGGGAAATATTCACCTGTGTACTATAAGAAATGAAAACAAGAAAATGAATGAGGTCTAATGGTACATAATCTTTCTAATAAAATGAAAAAATCTCCTGAAAAGTTCAATCAGCTAGGGGCCAACTTAACAGTTAAGAAAATTCTCTAAGGAGGTAGATGGGTTGCTCTTCTGCATTTGAGAGGGCAAACGTTCCCCAGAATTGAGAGGAGAGAATTCAAAGTTACAGGTTGTTAGTATAAACTATATTTAGTTGAAAGTCCTGTCATTCCTATAATTGAAAAAAATCAGTATAACATATTTAAAGGAAATCAGAATCAGAAGCTGAGAGATTGTATGGCTATGTGTATACAGAAAAGGTTTGAAGTCATTTGAGCCAAAGTCTTTAAACTATTTTATGATAGTGCAATGCCTCCCTGTCCAAGCACTATAGAATTCATCTAGTCAAACTCTTTGTTTTATGGTTGAGCATATAGAGCAATGTCACACAGAGCAACACTAGAGTACAAGGTGCCTTTTAAAAATTCTGCCACCAGAACCACTACTAAAATGGATATAGCCTATAAGAGGCAGATAAAATTATACCATAATTCACATACACTAAAATGTGTTCAGTTAGGAGCATTTATTTATAATGAGTGATATTAAAAGATGATTCTGAAGTCAATAAATACTAACTAATAATTCTAGCTCTGCTTTTAGACTTCTACAAGAACACTCATTTCTCTGTACCATCAAAGTCTCCAAGCAAAAACAGAAAACTAACAGTTACTTGTATTGTTAGGGGAAAGAGGGATGGAGAAGTACACCTGAGGCATTTTTCCCTTAATTTGTATAAAAACAATCATCTGTAGACAATAAACTAAGGTACATATGTGAAGATGAAGGAGAGTAACTTACCTTCAAAAGAGAGAGAATTTGAATGTTACTCTCCAAAAATAACTTCCATATGGGCAGAAACTTACCTGTCTTGTTTACTGCCAAACCCCAGTGCCTAGAAAAGGCCTGGTATATAGTAGATGCTCAAACATTTGTTTAATAAATTAATGTTCTTAGAAATCTCCTGAATTTCTAATAATTGTGGGTTAGTTGAGTAAATCTTGATATATCCATATAACCGAATTTGGGGAGGTAGAAAATATATGTTTTAGAGATATAATTCATTGATATGGTAAGACACCCATGAGATAGGTTGCTCTCTTATGTTGAATGAATAAAGAGTCTATCAAACTATATAACTCAAGTATGATTGCATTTATTTCTGTACATAAGATAAATAATGGCTATACTTACATATAAATACATTGAGGAGTATATTCCAAAGTACAGCATTGTTTATTTCTGGGTAGTGAAGATATAGGAGATTTTTAAAGCTTTTTTTCTGGTTTTATGTTTTACAATCAGAATTTAGTGCTTGTGGAATTTTAGAATTATTTTTAAAGGGAGGCTTGGCCGAATGTGTACTTACATTGAAGGCTGATTTGGTCAAGAAAAGGTTGATACTGAAACTAGGAGCTCCAGAAAGTTAAGAAGTCCTTTATAAACTGGTGATAAAAAGAATTAAAAATCTTTTGAGATTAAAAAGAGAGAAAGAATGGAGAATAGAGTGGGAGGAGCAAGGATAAATGACCTTATATTGTTCTGTGTGCCAGAAAATAATGCAATTGAGTAGAAGCGAGTCTTCAAAAGAAACATACTCACTCTCATTAATTCATAGACTACATCAAAAAGAGTAAGAGATCAGTATTTTAACCATGAATTATCCATTATAACCATTTTCAAAAAATGCATTGAAAAAGAGTCCTAGCGTGCTGGCAGTGATCAGAGGTTGATGACAATTATTTGGAACTGTTCTGAAACATTTTCCTTCAAGTATCACAACATGTGATAAAGAAAATATGAATTTGAAATGATGAACCAAAGTTAAATGTTCTGAAGTCGGTCATCCAAAAGGCTTGAAGGTACAGAGGAATTCTATTTGACAACTTAAAATTATAATGTCACCAATTAAATCTCTTTTGGATAAGTCTTCAATGATATGTTTCCAACATTTTGTCCATGTAGTTTAATTTTGTTCTATTTCTTCCCAATTGAACTCTTATCAGTACAATGAATGTCTGATTAAGGCTAAATATTTGCTGCCTCAGTTCATATTAATGGCTTCCACCTTTGTGGCAATAGCATTGTCATTTCCCTTTTCTAATCATTGACTATGCACTAATGAATAATGACAGACATGTTGTCAAAACTAAAAAGAGAATATTGCCATGTGGCAACTAGAAGTATGTATTAAATGTCAAAGGGAGCATAGTGTATTGTAAAGTATAGACAGGAAAGTAGTTTGACAATTAAACTTAAAAAGAAGAGGGCTGTAAAAAAAAACCCCGCAATATTCTCACACCTCTTGGAGTTAGGTTAGACAGGCGTTGGTAGAAGACAAACCAGAAACAAAGAAACTAACCAAACTGCATCAAGGACCAAAACAATATTAAAACTCAGACTGCCACCCTGGACGATTTGGCTCAGTGGTTATAGGGGTTGGACCAAAGACCAAAGGGCATGTGGAAGGCAACCAATCTATGTTTATCCCCCCCCCCAACATCCCCCCACCTTCACTGTCTCTAAAACAATCAATGGAAAATATATCCTCGGGTGAGGGTTAAAAAAACAAAACCAAAAAACTCAGACTGCCTATCTTCCTGATTAGTGTTCACTCAAACAGACTGCGTCTTTAGATCACATTATTTTAAATTTTATAAAGAACACACGTGGTCGAGGCTTCCTTAACCGAATATATATTTTTTTTTATGTAGATGAAAATCACCTAGTAAACCTTGATATTTCTTTAAGCAATCTTCTAATTTGTCATATTTTTAGCTAATTCATTAGGAAGCCAAGATAAAAGCCAGCTTGGAAGTTTCCAATTAATTTTAATCTGAAATTAAAAACAAAAGACCCTGCATAAAAGTGTTCCTATATTACTCAATTACTGTATCTTATTCTTTCTTAAATCAAGAGAAGTTTAACTAAAAAATGCTCAGTGCCTACTACTTGTATAGTTGTTCAAAAATACCAGCAACACAGCTCCTGAGTGATAAAAATAGACCCCCCAGGTGGGTGGGTGTGTTTCACCAAGTATTATTGTCCAATGTCTGATACTTACCATGCGTCAGAGCTTCTCAGTTCCTCTTTACCTTAAGCCCTGTTTACCTGTCCAGGGAATAGCATGGAAAGGGGATGGAGACCAGAAAAGCACTTAGGGCTTCTGTTTCTGGCAAGATAGTGGATAAGGTATCCCCTGAACATTTCCACTACCAAACACCAAAAATGCTGGATTTAAAAAGTTGTTTTTAAAAATGTATAGCTGATTCTGCAAAAAAATAAGAAAAATCCTCATAATAATAAAGTAGAAGCAAAGTAGAAAATTGCAAGCAGTAAATTAAGCTTAGGCTTTTATAAGGGTGTCTGCTGAGTAGACTTGGAACCTAGACACATAAAGCTGGAAAAAACCCTTTTCTAAAGGGCTACCCAGTGAAAAAGCAAAGTTTTAAAATCTACCCTCTGAAGGAATAGGGTAAGTCAAATAGTTTTTCTGGTCTTGGTTGTGGAGAGGCATGGTGGGTTTTGTCCGTGTGAAATAGGTGGGTTAACTGTAAATTCTAAAATAAAGGGGAAAAATAGAATAAGAAAAAACATCGAATACTAAAAAAAAGTAAATAAGTAAAAAATAAAAAATGTTCTTTTTATAATGTAAAAGTCACATGACAAATAGAAAGCACAAAACAGTTAACAAAAATAAATTCAAATATATTGGTGATCACAATGAATGTAAACAGACTAAACTTTCCAGTTAAAAGACAAAGATAGGCAGACAAAATGTCAATGTTTTTAAAATCCAGCTTTGGGTTATTTTAAAGAGTTGTAAATAAAAGTTGAAAGGAAAACAGTAGAATATGTATCAACTAAGTACCATCAAAAGCAAAAGGGTATAAATATATCACACAACACAGATTTTAAGGCAAAAATAAATCATAGTGGTGAAAAGTTTCCTTATAATATTTTAGTCTAAAACAAGGACATACCAATTTGATGCCTGTATCTATTAACATACTTTCAATTATATATAAAACAAAAATTAATAGAAATATAAGAAATTGACAAATCCACTGTCAAAATATTGGCTTTACAAGTGGTGTTCTCTCTAAAAATTGACAGCTTAAGTAAACAAAAAAAAATAAATTAGGTTCACATGTTTCCAAGGCAATGAACACACTTGATCTAATAAGTATATAGAAAATTCTGCTTCCCCAAATATGAGAATAAACATTCTTCTGACGTGCATATGAGGAATTTATGTAAATTTGCAATGAAAAGGTATGGAGCAAATTTCAAGAGTTTCAAATAGGCCACGTACTTACTTTGACCAAAATGAAATTAAGATAGGATTTAGTAACAAGAAAATAACTACAAAAACCCACATTTAGAAATTTTAAACACAGTTGTAGGTAACTAATGGTGAAATGTCCAAATTACTTTTTAAAAAATGTAATTTACCAAAACTGATGTAAAAAGAAAATGAGACCTGAATAATTAAGGAAGTGTGATTGAGATGGTTAAAAATATTCACATAAGAAAGATCCCATGCCTGATGTAAATTTTACCAAAGTTGAAGAAACACATAATTATACACAATGTGACTAGAAAGTAAAAAATAAGGAACACTCACCAAATTATCTAGAGATAACAAAAACAGACAAAAGCATTTCAAATACAAAATTGAAAACAAACCAACTCAGAAATATAGACACAAAACCGAAACCAAAAACAACACACACACACACACACATACACACACAATCATAACCCAAATTTAGCTTATTCTGGATATGAATATTGAGTTACCAGTATAAAATTTATTAATATATTTTATTATATTAATACATCTAATAAGAAAAATCATATGATCACTTTAATAGATTAGGAAAAACATTAAAAAAAAATGAAATTGACATTTAAGAATAAAAAAACCCTCAGACACAAAATAGAAGAGTCTTCCTTGATTTTCATAAATTAAAGAATGCTATATTCAGTGGAACACCCCACTTCTGCAACAATGACAAATAAATTAGAACTGCATTTATCAACAGGGATGACTATCAATACAATTTGTAAAGCAAAAATTTTAAGCTGAGAAAGGTGACATTCCATTTCTGCAAAGTACAAAAGTGTGCAAAACTAGATATAGTGTTGAGATAAAAAACATAGAGCAAAATCATTACTAAAAGCAAGGAAATGATTTGCACAAAATTTAACAGAGAGGTTATCACTTGGAGAGAAGGGAAATGTATTGGGTAGTCAAACACGGTAAGATCCAAAGGTCATTATAATCTTCTAATCCTTAAACTGGGTGGCAATTATCATGTTAATTCCTATATTTAGATATTTTAGATAATTTATATTCAATTTTTAAAATCTTAATTTTTTTAAAGAATGTGACAAGATCAATTTAAGACAGCAGACTGAACACTAATGTTCTTATAAATCCCAATATAATAGAGAAAAAATAGATCCTAAGAAAATATTCAGCAGTGACTGTAGTCATCAAGAAGAGAGAATGCCACAAACAAACCAGAAATATAGAAGGATTTCTAGAAGAGAGAATAAAGATGGATCGAACTAACAGGAACTACAATGAGAAGATTTCAACCCAAATGACCTGAGAGAAGGCTATTGCCAAGGTGAGAATCTTCCTTCCCAAAGGAGCTCCAGAAAGACTCCCAGCTCAGAATCAGCAAATTCAAAGAACAGTACAATCGTTGGGACAATTAATTATTAGACCATCAGTGAAAGAGCAGCAACTGTGCCAATGTTGGCCCTCCTTCTCCAAGACAAAAAACAAAGAAGCAAAGAAACAATGACATTCGCTTCCCAGGATAAAACCTTAAAAATTACTTTCCAAACAAAGGAGAGTCTTCCCTGAGAGGGCTCTTAGCCTAGATATCCAGGCCAGAGAGATAAGCGAACCAAACTTCCACAAAGGACAAAGGACAGGAAGATTACTAAGTAGTAATCGAGGCCCAGAAGCCAAACACATCAAACTTTCTGACCCTAAGATCTTTGTTTCTCATGAACCCCACACTGTTACTCTTAAATAAAATGTAATATCTATATAACACCAAAAGCATTAAATGAAACAATCTATATTTATATTGATAAAAGGCATAATCCAAATAGAGCCTTACACTTTGTAGATCAAATAACATAGCATTCAAAGTTAACATTCTTAGATATATAAGAAGATATTGTCAAAAGTTATGACCACAATGGGGCATATTAATATACCACAATGCAAAAATAATAAAGTACCCAAAAGCAAAATTTTAGTCATTTTTATAATAATCAATAAGTTTATAATAAGTAGATATGTAGAGAAATTTTGTATATGACATAAATTACACATACTTTCAATTGTCCCTTGCAATAATTATAAAATACATTAGTCATGTAATAGGCTAATTTAAAAACCTCAATGCATTCATATGAATGGTATTTAAATAAACCAGCCAAATTCTCAAATTAACAACAGAATGCTAGCCTAAAATGTACACATTTTGGGGGCACACCCTATAAAAATTAATGCAAAAATAGGTTAGCAAAAATTTAAAACATTTTTCTGATGCTGGTCATATTAAGTGTCTAATGGAAGGCAACTTTCTTAACTTAAAGTGTATATGCCCCAGATATCCATAGTAAAATATCAGAACCATTCCCATTAAAGTCATAAAACAAAAAGGATGCCTACTACAGTTACTGTTCTCCATTGAAACAGCTAAATATCCTAGACAATAAAGCAAGACAAGGAAAAAAGGAAGAATAAATATGAAAACATACGAGGAAAAAAGTCATTATTTGTTGATGATAATATTTCTTACCTAAAATATCCAAGAAAATCAACAGAAAACTGTAGGATAAAAAAATTCTATTAAGTGGCCACCTAAAGTATAACATTAAAAAAACTTTCCTATGTATTATCAGTAACTAACCAATTTAAAAATATTAACAAATCCCAGAGGAACCAGTCATGCACTCATACTTTCAAAAAACCTACTAAACGAAGGGTAAACTGCAACCTAAGGTGCATCATTTTATTTAAGAAAACCCAGGATCAGAGGAGGGGAGAGGAGAGAGGGGGGAGGGAAGGGAAGGGGAAGGGGGAGAGGAAGGGGAGTGGGAGGGGGAGGGAAGGGGTAGAAGGGAGGGGGGGAGGGGAGGGGGAGAGGGAGAGACCTTAAAAGCTTCCAGGGAGAATGAACGGGGCCACCTACAAATGATGTGGAACGAGGCTGGCGTCAGATTTTCACAGCAATGTTGGAAGCTACAAGAATGTCAATGACTTTAAAGTTCTGAGAGAAAAACAATTTCCAAATTGAACACCATCCTCACTTCAACTACAAACCAAGTATGGATCAGAATCGAGATATGTTCAGTCATGCAAAGTTCCAGAAACAAAATGTGCCTCCTATTCACTTTTTAAAGGAAGCTAATTAGAGCGCTTCAAAATGAAGTAATAGGCCAGGAAGAAGCAATCCCAGCAGACAAGTGGGAGGAATTCCCAGAACAAGGGGGAAGGAAAGCCCGAGGATGGCAAATGCACTGCAGATCTAGAGAGCTAGACAGGAGATGGGGGCTCCAGAAGCGTGTCCCCAAAGGGGAAAACATAAAATTGATATTAACTGCTCAGTGTGCTGGACTTCACTGGGAGGAGCTTCACATATTAGGTTGTGAGGGTAGGAGGCTCACAGAACACCAGGTAGAGAAAAATCCGACAATTTGTTATTAACTCAAGTAAGGGTGAAAGGGTTGTGTAAGAATGGAGACAAAATTATAGTATATAATATAGCTTGTGTGAAAAACATTAGCACAGCTAAAATAATGTGCCTGAATAATGAATTAACTTAAAATGTGATGTAGCTATAATAGGGTGGGAAGGAGAGGAATGGTGCAAGAATGGGAAATTCTCATCACCCAGGGTCGCACGTAAATGCCATAAACAAAAAAACGCTTACCAGTAAAGCATGATATTTCGCAGCAATAGTCAAAAGAAATTACTAAAAATGTTGAAAATTGTTGTTTGTGAGGGTGTGCATTGGAGTGAAGTAGTGTTGACCCAGTGGTAGGCTAGCATATGTTTAAAATTTAGTCTCTGAAAAAATACAAAACCCTGATTTGTAGCTTATGTCAATTTGTGGTAGAAATACTCCCACTGTAGTCGATTTAAAGCTACCAATGTGTCATCCCTGAACACAGAGTTGGGAAGAGACCCACACAAATTGGCTCTATCTCAGCAGTCTCTAGATACAAGGATAGCTTTTCTATCATTGACGTTAAATTTCTGTTCATGCATTACTTTTAAAATAATAAACAAATACTTATATAGGTTAGTTGGTATGATCGCTTAAAATAAAAGAAACATAGTAAATGTGATTCTATAATTATAAATAATACCAATTATAAAATACCTAGGAATAAATGTAATTGGTGTTAAAGATACACATCAAGAAAATCAAAAGTCTTAACTAAAGATATTTAAAATCCAAAAAAATATGTTGTTTCTACATAAAAGACTTCATATAATTAAAATGCCAAAGCTTCACAAATTAATTTTTTAATTAACAGAAAGCTCAGTTTAATATAAGTAGGATTTTAAATAAAATTTTATAAGCAGATATTAAATTTAATCTAAAAGATTAAGAATTATATGGGATCATCATTTTTAAAATAGGACTTTTCATACTATTTTAAAATATATAATAAAGTCATATTTATTAAAAGATTATGTTATTGACATGGGGCACAGAAATATACAAATATACTAATATATGTAATACTCAATTCAGTGGGAGAAAATGGATTACTCAAAAATTACATGATGACCAGTGAATATTTTTATAGGGAAAATATTGTTGAATTATTAATTTAGATTTCTTTCATATAATATTAAAAATAAACTTCAGATAAAAATCTAAACATTTTTAAAAACTTTAAAAGCATTTAAATTAAAATTTTGCTTTATATTTAGAGTTGAATAGGTCTTTCTAAGTTAGGCATAAAATCTAGAGGCCTTAAAGGAAAGGAGTTACACTGACATCAACAGTAATAATTTCTATGGACTAAAATATAACATAATCAAAAGTTAAAAAGCAAGTAACATTCAAAATAAGGATTTGTTACATACATTATGAATCAATAGCTATATAAAAAGTTCCTATAAATCAGTGAGAAATATACAAATAAGTGAAAAAAGAGGTAAAAACATCAGATTAAATGATTCACAGAAGCAACATAAATAGCCAATAACACATAAGTAAGATGCTCAACCTCACTAATAATCAGGAAAATGTCCATGAAAACAATGACGAGGCATTTTTTTAGCGAACGAATTTTCAAAAAGTTAAAAAATAAAGTAGAAAAATAGTCTTTTTTTTCACTGCTGGTAGTAATGCAAACTGGTACAATCTTTTGGAGGACAATTTAGCCATGTCTAGCTAAAAAAAAAAAAAAAATGCTCATTCTTTGTCACGGTGTCTGTGGTCTAAGTGTGAAAGTCAATTTGACAGCACAGAGTCTAATTCATCAGATCATTCCTCATATCTCCATTTGCCCACGTAGATGCAGCTATCAAACTATGCCTTTTCCAAATTAAATGAGATCTAAAGTTTGATAGTTTGATATTAGGAAAGTCAGAATATTCATTATATCATTAATTAGTTGCTAGAGTTTCATTTATAGTTTATATAAAACATTTTAACAATTATGTGATTATCTTTATGTATATGCAGCAGTGACAGGAAAAAAAAGTGATAATAGCTATGTTATTGACTGCTTTGCTCGCACCAGAAACTCTACTATGCACTTTATACAACTTTCATTTCACACTTTTAGTATGTTCATGAGGTACTGTTATCTTCATATTATTTTCCAGTTTGGAGGGTAGGTTTAGAGAGACTAAGTATCTTGTCCAAAGTCACACAGCAGGATAGAGGGTAATTCATGCCCACATCTGACAGTCTCCAAATTATCCTAACCCCTATGTTATGACTGTAAAATCTGAGCAATAAGTCATTTGCAATGATAAAGAGTAATGCAGTCAAGACTGGTTATATCATGAGTTTGTATTGCATTGAATTAACTATAGACTCCATTGTTAAAATCATACTATTAAAACATTAAAGACAAATCATTCACCAAATTAATATGTGCAGCACTGTGCAGACAGAACCAGAAAGCTTTTAATATGCTCTTCTCTCTCCTCTAAAAAAAACCAAAAAAACCCTCATAATTTTTGTTATATATCCAAAAACATAACTATTTATGAAAAATATGAGACAATAGTCAACCCCTAAGTAAGCCATTCATAGACTGTCCCTTTTCTTCCTTAAAGGTTTCCACTGTAGATGACAACTTTTTAATATAATATTTTACATAATTCCTTGGTTTACTGATATATTTGAAATGAAAATAACACCAGCCATAGCTACCATGCACATCTGAAGAGTCTCCCTGGCACTGGGAGGCCCCTAATTCTTTTCAGCGCTTGCTAGTCCACAGTGAACGCGAGCACCTACAGATGGGTGGGCCTTCTGCTTTTTCCGATATGCACAAGACAATGAGCTTCATGGTGCCAGTTTGGGTTCCTAGCTGTCTGACATGGTTACCGAGGTGTTTGCTCGCTTTTATTAGCCCATTGTAGATGTTGGCTTTCCTCCCAGATTTTCTGCTTTGTTTTCCGAGCTAGTGTTTGTTTGGACCATCTGCTTCACTAGATCAGCATTCTCCTCTCCCAGGTTCTTCATCTTTGTCGCTACAAGTTGGAATATTCTCTTTTCAAAGTAATGGCCACCCGCACCTTATCCATTTTTATATTCAATTCACCAATTTTCTTCAGCAGACTTTTCATTCTTTGCAGAAGTTCGTCTTATATAATTTGATAGTTTAGAATGGAATTTCTATTTCAGGTAAGGGCTGACATTGTTCAATGCATTTTTTTAACCCAATACCACATCTAAAATAAATCCCTTTGATTTGCTTTATACCATGTTACTATGTTACTGGAGTCCCTCCGATTAATATATTCACCCAGTTGGATAATTTATTTTCTGACTTCAACCACATATCCAATAGAAATACCAATCTCAATGTTAGCAACAGATTTGATTAAGCTGAAAGAGCATTTGGAGTATCATGAGTTCATTCCACAAATTAATAAAAGCTAAAAGATGACATTCACAATATCTGAACAAAGAGGAGCTGTTAGAGTTGCAGGTCAGGGTGTGGTGCAAGCAGGCAGACCAGGGACAGTCCAGCCTCACTGGCGGGACCAGAAAATGAGTTAGTCCCAGCAGCAGGCAGGATGGGGGCCATGAGGTGTGAGGGGCATGGTTTTAAGCTGCACAAAAGGCCGAGGTTTTGGAAATCCCTTGGCTTGTGTATAAAATCTGACCACATGCCTGTGGTCTCTACTCCCTGGATAGAGAGGGAAGACCAAAGTAATACATGAAGCATTGCAATGCCATACACAGGGGTCCCAGGGAGAGGAAATCAGGCAATTCAATTACAACTGTACTTGATGGCCCAATCGCTAATTGATTGGAATTGGCATTCCAATGGAAGGAAAATCAATTTGCTATCCTTGATTTGCCCTTTTCTTTTTAATCCTTTGCTGTTAGGTTTTTATGGAAATTTTTAAAGAAACTGCATTATCTCCTGTAGGCAGATGTTGTTCCTTTACCTATTAATATGGGGAGAAGATGGCTTGAAAACATCAGAGGCACTATTGGAAATTCTGCTGACTGATGAACACCTTTGCAGACCAAAAAAGTATTTTTCGGATCTTATCTGGAAGACAGTTCTACAGATAAATTTCTTTAAATATTCCCATGGTGTCCTGAGTTAAACTTTTGTTTAAAGGGAACACAGAGACAAACACAGGGAGCTTTCACTTACATTTACTCAAATATCCCAAAGGGCTGTGGCTGGAGTTTAGCTATTGAGTAAAAGAGTCTCCTGAGTCTATAAGCTCAAACACACTCCTTTTCATGGTGTAAATGAAGCTGGGCACAATTAGGCAGAAAACGATATCTTTAAAGGAAAAAGAAAGTCTATGCAGGCTGCGGTCCAACTTCAATAAAAACTGAGAGAGAGGAAAGCTGTACCCTTGGATAAAGTGACCTTCAGTGGATAGAAGGAAGAAGCCTTACTTAATTCACTCTCTCTCTCAAAGAGTCACACTCTTTTATAAATAGGAGGTAATATTAATATACATTTTATAACTCTACCAATTACTTGAAACAACTGGGCAAACTGATCAATTGCAATGTATATATTCTAAATTCAGTTGGGCCTGGGTTTTTTTAAGTGTTAAAAAAAAACAACCTATCCTTCATCCTTATATTGTTAGACTCAAGCAAATGCTCCCAAAAAACAGTTCAGGAGAATGAAAGACGATTTCCACAGGGTGTTGATTTTTAAAAATATTTCCTTTTACTTAGCTGCCACTGTCACTCACCAACATTCTAGCAAATGATTAGGCAATGGTTCTTCATCCAAATTATCTATCTTGATAGGTCTTTATTTTCTTTTTCTATGACCATAGCACTGCCCTCAAGATTTAACCACGGTCTTGATCATGGGGGGAGGCCTGGAAACCAATGACTAGGATCTTACAGAATTTAATGGAATAATTCACACTGTACCCATGAGATTCGGTGTATTTACAACCTCGAAAGAGAAAGGTAGAAAAAGAAACTAGAAAGAAACAGTAAAGTTCTTTTGCATTCAATAGCTGTCTAACTAAATAGAACGTGATGTGAGATTTTGGGGCAAATGGCAAAAAAAAACCCACTAACTGCTGTGTATTGGTTCTTAAAGAATTGTGCCCTCAGCCTGCTAATATCTGTCGTTCCCATAACCTTTGAAGAAATCCAAGTGTACCTCTACCTCAGTGACGCAGCATTTTTTCCAATTTATGAGTCTTACTCCGCACTTTATTTTGCCTCTTGAAAAGCTGCCTGCTGGTTGAGTGCTTCAGACAGATAAGACCTCTAGACAGCTTCTGACAAAAATGACTGCAGATCACCATTTTCACATAGTCCCAATATTATAACTATATCCTCAAAATACTGTTTGTGCTCTCAGTTATATGTTGATGACAGGAATCACAATAGTTATTTCTATACATGGTAGAAGGTTATATGGAAATTACCAGGTGTCCAAGTGCTTGAAAAACGCCTGGTGAAGAAGTGGAAACTTCTAAATTCTGGAGTTCTCAATACTGATTCTTGGGAAAATTATCAGAGATTTGGGCCGGAGATGAACTTTTTATGTCTGCTTGCTTTCCTATTAGGTAAGCAAGTAAATATAAGCGCTATCATTTCCAGGGTCATTTCCATCACAAAACAAATCACATAGTAAAGGGGAGGCAGCTCTTTTTGGACAGAAATCTTCTGGACAATCTCTATAATGCAGATAACTGCAAAAGGAAGATCTGACTCCGAAGAATTCCATCCCTATTACTTTGTAAATTAATGCAGATATGGCTATAACAGGGGCCTGAAGTGCTCAGACAAGTGTGATAGCCAAACAAAACAAACTTTATCATTATCCAGGCAATGAAAAAGTGAATAGAAGTTACCATGAGACAGATGCCAGCCTAACATCAAACTCAACTTTCAAGCAATCAGAATTGCCCTATAATGGAATGAAATGGTTCCATTATGGGGAGAAATGCCCATTTACAGATGCTCTTAAGTGAAGGCTTTTTAATAAAATATAAAACCAGGCCCAGCATATAACCTAGAAGTTCACATTCTTAAGCAAATACTTCACACACACAAATACATATATACATATATATACACACACACACATATATATATATCTTTAGTACAACCTGACAAGCTACTTCCATCTGTAAACCTAATCTTTTCTTCTGCAAAAAGAGGGTTCAACCGAAACAGTAATTGTCAAGTATGTGCATTGTTGTTAGCTTACACAAGACCAGCTTGATGAGCCATGGCCTGTATAAAAATTCCAAGTTTTTACTCAGTCATTATGAATAATTGGCTGGAAATTTCTTTCTACAAATTATTGAAGGCAACTAGTATCATTTGGGTTTATTAAATGTTTCTGTAACTTGGGGTTCATAAATAAATGTTGGTGCATTACTAGAGCTTACTGAGGTGGAAATTAAGAATTCTATTAAGAAATTTAGGTGTCACACAACACTGGCGTACAATGTGTATGTGTTTTCATGTTCCTACAATTTTAGGGAAGGAAACAAGAATGTCTTAAGTTGACTGCAGCGTTCACTTGCTGTTATTCTTATTTTAAAAATATATTATGGTTATAGTAACATCATCATTATTAGAGTTCATGTGAGTTCTTTGGTTACATGTGGATATGCATAGATTCCTTATTGATGATGTCTGTAAAAGTCCATGAATTAGTCATCCACATACTAGACACATGAATCCCTGGCAATCTGAAAAAGAATTGTCCATACTTCTGCAGCCAAAGTGATGTCATATTGCACAGAACAGTAAAGAATCTTCCCCAAAATATATCCACCATGCTTCCTTTTCATCACTAGATACTCGATCTACTGGGATGTTCATCCAAATAATATGTGCCTCAAAAAATTCCAGAAATCTATACTAAAAGTCTTTTAACAAGTTAGATTTCGAGGAGACTTCAGAGCCCTACTTCATACTTCCATCTCTACACCACGAAATTCCTTCTCCTAATGTTACTATAACCATAATGTATTATTAAAATAAGAATAGCAGCAAGTGAATGCTGCAGTCAACTTAAGACTCTTGATGATCTGACAACAAAATTTCCTTCGCTAAAATTGTGGAACATGAAAACACATACACATTGTACTCCAGTGTTGTGTGACAATCAACCCACGGCCTATGGATGTTGACCACAGTACTTGTGAATAACTTAGCATTGCGGTGACTCAATATTGTTAGTGTTTAGGAATGGTAATTTCATGGACACTACTAACAAAACAACACATCAAAGTGATGAAAGTAAAAATGTTTGAAATAGTGTTAATTCTATTCATAATGGCATGCTGGCAAAAATTCCTGAATTTGTACTTTCAAACAACTAAATGAAGTCAGATTATGCATAATCTTCAATAGTTCCACTTACTTTGGCTCATTAACATCACAGGCAAAAAAAGAACTGGAAAATTTAAGACATAAAAATTAACTCAATATTTTTAATTAGCTGGGCATATAACTTACTGAGAACGTTAACACATTTTATTGCCTATGCTTGTAAAATATTTTTATAAATGTCATGCTAAAATGTCTGGTTCTGTTTGCATTATTTTCTCAAAATATTTATTTGTTGTTGTGCTTTTATTTGGTCAAATCTTGGAGCACACATGGGGATGCATTGTATTTGGAACATCATTTAGTACTAGGCCTGAATGTAGCATTAAATGTCTTGAGAATAGTAATTACAAAACACTGTACAATTTTAATCCTTCAATTTGCTTTTTACTCAGGATTGGACTGAATTTAACTCAACTCTTATAATTTTAGAAAATTTCTTAGTAGGAATGACTTTCTATGTGAAATCTCTTAATGAGCACAGGACTCAGCACTATAATGTCACACTCTAATTGAATCTATTATAATAATATTATGTCAATGGGATGCTACTGAACTGCCATTAGAAGGCCTTATAACATGAGTTGCTCTGGCAAAGTTAATAACATATTTTTTCTAAGACCTAAGCGTGGAATGTGGGGGAGGGAAATATTCATCAACACATCCATCTTGGCTACTTCAGCACAGTATATCTAAATCAGGTAAAGAGGAAAATTTAAAGCCCTTACAGAGGATATCCAGGCCAAGAATACCTAATTCTCAGAGAGGGGAAGAGTTGTAGAATTTAAATTATCCACAGTGACTGCCTAAGCTGATAAATGGAACTAGATAATTTCTAAACTCTCCACTTCACGTTGTCTGTGTAGCTACAACTGTGTTTAGAGAATCCCATACGCGGCTTTAAATTGACTCATTTGTAATATATTGCAGATGGTACTTCCATTTATTACTGGGGGCTGCTCTACACTGTATCATAACTTTAGCCTTTGGACAGCAATCTGAACATTTTTTACCAGTGGTCTCTACTTGATAGACAATACCATGTATTTATTACCTACCAATATAAAGAACAATTTCAGTAATTTTAATGAATTATCCACATAACAGATTGTAATGCTATTTTAACACATCAAAGTTAAAATAACTTTGCATTATTTTTAACTAGCTATGAAAACCTATTCAAAGATTTTAAATAAAATGATATCTCCCCCAACTGCATATAAGTCATTGCAAGCCTTATATCAACAAGCATTTATTATGGCTCCTACCAATTCAACTTCTTCAGCAATTACAAATTGGCTATAAATTCTAAAAGTTGGTCTCAGTTCAAGAATAAACTTTCCAGAAACAAGCTAGTTTATTTTCAATATCCATGTACCATAATTTTCAAAACCCTTAACTTTAAAAGCTGAAAATTTTTGTGGATATCATGAATGCTTAAAAAACAAACGCTGTATAATGTTTTTTGTTCCCATATTGGATTTTCATAAATATCTGATTAAATTTTTTCTGTGACCATAAAACTCTTCAATAATGTGGATAAATAATAATAGCCTTTCTTGGAATGATTTTGATAATGCAACAGTATTTCTGAAATAGAATCTCGGGTACTTGAAAATTGGTGGTTTTTTTTTCATTTCTTAGTTATTTTACTCCTTCTTTCCAAAAACAGCACAAAGCCATTAGAACAGTTTACTAGATTTATCTTAAATTTTGCCAAGAATTAGAATGCATGTGGCCTTGACCAATCTCATTAGCCTAATGATAGTGAGATATATGAGGCTTTCGTCATTCCACCCCATATGGGGTCTGGCTTCAAGGGAAAACGCAGCCCTCATAAAATAACCTCAGCAGATAACAACTGCACCACAGGCTGTTCAAGCCAATGCATCAAATCTCTGCTAAATTTTCACATTCTAGTTCCAAATTTAGATTCTTTGTTTATCCAGAAACGACTGATCTGCATTTCTCTTCTTTCAAATACATCAGTCTTTTTGTATACCACTCAAGAACATACTCGAATCTTTCTGAAGATAATCTATGCCTTGTTTTGGCATTTGAATAGAATCATTTTTTTTCATAGCCCCATAGCTCTCTTTTGTTACACATACACAAAAAGGCCTCATTTAATCCAGAGAAATGAAACTTCCAGTTCAGTAAATGTTTTTCAATCATATCTCCAGAAATTATATTCTTGTCATTGACTTTCTCTTTTTCAAAAAATGTTTCTTTGTTGTTGGGTCTGTGTTTCTTTCCTTTTTTTGTTTTGTTTATAATGACTCTTCTGATCTTAAATTGACAAAGAAATAAGTGTCCCAATGTTCCCTACCGAGCTAAATCACTAAGGCCCAAGTCCTTGTGTCGAATTTCATTGAAGCTTTGTCTGAAGACAGACGACATCTAACACTGTAACACGTTAGCGATGTTTTCCTTGGCACCTCTTCATTTCTGTTCATTGTGAAAACCTTCCCAGGAAATATTCTTAAGTTAGCAAGTCACCCACATATTCTCTCCCTACATTTCTTTTACCTTGATTCAGGAAAAAACATGGTATCCATTATGATAAAAAATAATAATAACTTCTGAACACTCTAATGACTCTAGGTGACAGGATATTCTCTCATTTTCACTTTGGCGATTGCTCTCATATATACCGAGATAATCGATTCAGTCTAGACATCACTTCTTCCTTGCCCCTCTCTTTTTATAAAAATACTTTATACCCATGCCATGCCTTTCATCTAAAAATCTCAAAGTGGTTCTTTTTCTCTAATATGCCTTTATATTCTCTAGAGAACCAAAGAGGCCTTTTTCCCCTCCAGCTTTCTTTTATGGGTAAAATCTGGTCTGGTTGCTAAGAGGCATAGATTTGAATACACTGTCTGGCAGCTTTTACCCTTCTGCTTTTAAAATGGGTGTTCTTTTTAATCCATTGAAGTGCATTTGCCTATCATTTTTTAAAATCTCCTTTTAAAAGTCAAAATGCAACTCTCTGGAAACCAATGAATCTCATTGCCACGGTATGGTAGGTTCTCCTGCTTCAAGATCTATAATCATTTCTTCAGTGTCAGTAATAAAATGCTTCAGTAACTTCTCCCGGCCCCTTGGCAATCTGCCTATTAGTGTCAGACCATTCTCCCTGCAATCCTACTACTCAAGGAGCCAGGAATGATGGTGCTGCCGTGGCAATTTGGAGCATTGAAGGTCTGGAAGTCTTTTCTTTGTTTTATATGAGATATTAGATAAAGCAAGTATACTGCATAATTAAAAAGCTTATTTCATTTCCAACTTTCCCTGAGTCTATTTTCCTCTCCCATGTAGACTTGACTATGTATATATGGCCTTTGTTTCTAAACTAATGAGTAGTTCTTTTACCTTAGTTTATTTATCCAATGAACATTCCCTTGTTACAAGGTCACACATGAGTACTCAGCTACCCAAATAATAGTTGCTGGGATATCAAGTGTACATGAAAATTTGCATGAATCTGCAATTTTATTCTTCTTCCCAAGTAGGCCAATTCATATAAACATGTATTAATTGACTGTGTGCCAAGCACTGGGCTAGGTATTGGAATACAATGATTACGAAAATCCTACTCTTGTTTTCAAGGAGATTGTCTAAGAAGATAACATACATAAACAGAAATTTAAACATGATGGGAGGTTTGCAGTCAGAGGTATTGCAGAATATTTAGAGAATGTGCAGAGAGGCCTTTAGCCCAATTGAGAAAGAGCGTGAAGAGGTCAGGAAAGATAAATTTGGAAAGAGAAAGTCTGAGCAGAGGTATATTGAATGAGTAGGAGTTAAGTAGGCAGAATGTGGGAAAAAGCATCCCAAGAACAAGGGAAGCATGAATAATGGCTTGGAGATGATAAACACCACATTGCATCTGGGGAATTACTAGTTTGCTGTTATTCAAGCATAAAATCTGAGTGGTTATGCCAGGATGAAGAATGGAAGGCATTATCATGAACCAGATCATGAAGTGCCATATTGCAGCATTTTGAACTTGCAAAATGGGAAATTAAAGAACGCTTTAGTTTTGAATGACCTGAAGCCACAAACTGGTGTGTAATATTAGCACAAAGTACTGGCAAAGTGTGCTAATGAAGCCTATCTTTATCAGTCACTGTAAAGAGCCATTTAAATAAAAAAGATTTAAACTCAAGTGCTTGGTCAGGCATCCTCTAGGGCAGTGAAAAAGTCACAGTCATGGGGGTCTAAGCCGGGTGGCAAGTTACTCTCAGCAGAAAGAAGGGCCTGGAGTAGTGAGAGTATTACAAGTGGCCAAAAAGAAAGTCAAGTGCATGGGAAGGATTATAGTCTTTTGAAATGTCAGACTTATGGAACATGAAATTCAACAAAACTGTAGGTTGCACCAGAGACTAAGACCCAAAGATGCATAACCCATTACGCATATCCAACCATGCTGCATCACACCCAATATGATGTGAATGCCAGCACTCTCTTTACCAAAAGTTTCTCCCTCCTTCCAAAATTGACCTTCCTCATCAGGTCAATGCATCCTTTGTTTGCTAGTGAAGTCTACTGTGCTTAAAAAGAAATAAGTCCCTTAGCACAAAGGTAAAGAATGGATCTCCCCAAAACAAAAGAAATAACAGCACTGTATCTCCTATACTCCTAAAGCAACAAAAAGGAAAACAGTGTCCATATATCACAGATAAGATAACTGATTCACAAACTGAATGAAAATTATGCAACCATATAATTGAAGGTCATAGAGAAAAATCAGTCATCTCAAGATTAGAGCCCAGGCCTCTGACTCATTGTTTAAAATCCCTCCTTACGCCACTTATCTAATGGAATGTTGTGGGTTAATCTACAATTGCACTTTGCCAAAATCCTTCTCAAAAATCTTTAGCTTGACATTGATTTAGGATAACACATGATGCCTGAATCATAAGGAGGATTTCAGACTTTTTATCTCTTTTTGTGAAAACAAAGATCTGAAAGCTTTGTTAAGAAGACTGGTTACAAGCCAGTTTCTGCTCAGTCCTTTGGTAAATGTTCTGAGAAATTGAGGCTGTAGAGTTAAAAAGGAGTTGGTAGATTTCTAACGCAACACTATCCTCTTCGAAAGATCTGTAATTCATATATTTTATAGCCTGCCCTACACCGTGTTCCACAGCACTCCTTTTAGTCACTGAGAGCTCTGGCAGAGGTTAATTGTCCAGCGAAGGCATTTATCATTCCAGATTTGTCATCTGAGCAGAATGGTACTGTCTGCATAATTCTTTTCTGTACATTTGGACCTAATAGGATTTAGAAATGTTTACAATGGGATAAGGAATGGCACAAAGTTTTGAGTAGGTTTTCCTCCTAACTTCCTACTAGAAGTAGCTACTTATTCATAGCAACTTACTATGATATTTCCTTAGCTCTTTAAAAACATCTGACATTGGAAGTAAAAAAATTAAAACAGTTTTGCTGTTCAACCAAGTCATATTTTATTTCAAAATGTTGTATGGGTATATTATTAACCATTTTAGTTACTGATTATAAATCAGTGAGGTTGCAAAAAAGAGAGTAAAATGTTTCTAATTCTACATATGGTCTCAATGGTCAAAGCAACTGTGACCCAAAGGATACTCAAAATGACACCATAATACGGAACTAAGAACAGTTCTGTCTAAATATGTTGTTTTTTTAATAGAAGGGCCAAAGAACATGAGTGTTGGGAGAAATATTGGACATCACTTAGTCTAAATGCTTTTTTAGGAAAATAAAAATCGAAGGCCGGGGAAGTCTTTGATGAGCCATGACTTCAGTGCAGGTTTTCCTGTCTCCATGTTCCACTGAGGAGTCTTCCTCAGCCCAGCTTCCCCCCTTCCTGGTGCTGACTGTGCATCCCCAGTGAACCACTGCACCATCCTCTCATAAACCTCCAGTCAGAGCTTAAAATAACCTCTTCAACCTCCTAACTACTAATCCCAGATGCTTTTCTTCACTTCCTCATTCTCTTGATGGCTTTGTATCTTTTTATTTTGATGACCTTCATTCCTTTGTAAAACGCCCTTCATCCATGTGTTCAAAGATTTATGGAGTGCCTACTGTGTGCCGTGCCCTCCCTTAATTTCTCTACAGCTACTATCCTATTCCTTGTGAGTGGGCCTGCTCTGTCTGCTTTTCCTTCCCACCACCTAAAAGTGGGCATTTCTCTTGGCTTTGCTCAGTTTTCCTTTTATATATTTCTTCACTCATAACTTTCACTCCCGTCCACGATTTCAGCCACCATCCTCTGTGACTGAGTGACTAAGTGGAGCCTCTAGCCCGGATCTCCTCAGAGCCTGGACCATCTCCCTCCAGTAAGTGTATGACTGGGGGGAGCTTAGATTCACTTGACACTAACCCTTGTGAAACTGAGTATGTACCCTTCCCCAAACTACTTCCTCTGAAGACTTTCCTATTTGGATATGAAATGTGACCACATGCAATCAGCAAAGCCTTAAATCCAAGACTCATGCTTAAGCACGTTTTCTGATGCTTTGGGTTAAACTAATAACCCAGTGTTAGCAATCATCCCTGGACCTCTGTGCCTTCTTTTCCACTCCCAATGCTTCTGCTTTAGACTCCAAGACCTGACCTATTTCTTCTTCCCTCTGGCTCAATTATCAGTATAAAAATCTTCAACATACAGAAAAATTGAAAAAAATAACACAATGTTTATACCCACAAACTAGACTTAACAATCTATAACATATCATATTATATATATAACTGGATCTAGGTGTAGGGATATAGACAGTGATGAGTAGGGGGACAGGTATACATGTGAATAGAAATAGAAATATAGACATAGAGAAGATGTAGATATAGATACAAATGCAACACAGATATTCATATACATATATTTTCCAAGTAATTATAAAATAAGGGGCAGATATCATGAAACTTCTCAGGATACATCACACATCTTTTAAGAATAAGAAATTTCTGGGCAGAAGACCTGAATAGACACCTCTCCAAAGAGGACATACCCATGGCCAACAGACCTAGGAAAATGTGCTCAACATTACTAATCACCAGAGAAATGCAAATTAAGACCATAATGAGGTATCACCTCACACCTGTCAGAATGGCTCCATCAACAAATCAACAAACAAGTGCTGGCGAGGGTGTGGAGAGAAGGGAACCTTCGTGCACTATTGGTGGGAATGCAGATTGCTGCAGCCACCATGGAAAACAATATAGAGGTTCCTCAAAAAATTAAAAATGAAACTGCTTCCTAACTCAGTGATTCCACTTCTAGGTATATCCAAAGAAACCCAAAACTCTAATTTGAAAGAATATATGCAGCCCTATGTTCTCTGCAGTGTTATTTACAATAACCAAGATATGGAAGCGGCCCAAGTGCACACCAATAGATGAGTGGATAGGAAAACAGTGGTAAATATATACCATGGAAACCCATCCATAAAAAAGAATATTATCTTACCATTTGCGACAGTATGGATGGACCTAGAGGGTATTATGCTAAGTGAAATAAGTCAGACAGATAAAGACAAATAGCACATGATTTCACTTAGATATAGAACCTGAAGAACAAAGCAAACAAAATAGAAACAGACTCATAGATTCAGAGAACAGACTGATGGCTGCCAGAGGGGCAGGGGGTTGGGGGCTGGGTGAAAAAGGTGAAGGGATTAAGATGCACAAATTGGTAGTAACAAAACAGTCATGGGGATGTAAAGTAATACATAGAGAATATTGCAATAACTATGTACAGTGCCAGGTGGGTACTTGAAATATCAGGGAGATCGCTTTCTAAAGTATATGATTGTCTAACCACTATGCTGTATACCCGGAACTAATATAAAATAATATTGAATGTAAACTGCAATTGAAAAAAGTTTTTAAATAAAACTTAAAACTATGGTGAAAAAAAGAATAGAAACTTTTTCTTACATTACCACAATACTATTACCACAACTAAAATTAACAATAATCCATTAATATTATCTAAATCCAGTCCATATTCAAATATCCCCACTTATCACCCCCAAATGGCTTTTATAGCTGATCAAAAAACAAAAAATTTTCAGTTTACAAGCTGCAGTTGTATTTAATTATTCTATTTCTTTGATCTCCTTTTTATTTTACTCCTTTCTGTTTATCTTTCATGACAGTTTCCTTTGTCTAAGAGAATGCCAGATAACTTGAATTTATCTGATTATTTCCTTGAAATGCCATTTATCTTCTACCTCTTTCCCCCATAACTGTAGAGGCTTGATCTGTTCCAATCACTTTCTAATTGGTCCTCTTTATTTCATCTGATTTTCCCAATCTTTTATAGACCAAAGGAATCTTTATCTCTACTCTTCTCAGTTTTAATTCCTCTGATAAAATTCTCCATTCCCACCCCTCTATACAAACCCCTCCTCAAACCACCATTCCTCCTACACCATAAAATCCAGGTGGCTTAGTTTCCTTTAAGACCTCCTCAAGCTGCTCCTGATCCACTTCTGCGGTTCTCCCTAACTATTCACCTATTTAAATCCTGGTTTCAGACGAACTGCTCCCTGAAGCAATCACAGACTCCCTATCTCTCTGCCTTTACTCTTTCTGATGTTTTCTCATGGATTACTCATCACTTGTACTATATAACTTCTCATGTACTGTTGCATAACTTTGCCTGTCAACCATATTTTAAATTTCATTAGTGTAGGCTTTACACAAAGTTCTTTTTAAGTTGATACATAATTTTACCCAATAATAGGTACTCAGTAAATATCTGTTATCTGACTCATTGATAGATCCTGGAAAAACATAACCAGACAAATGAGAAATCCAAACTTACAGTGTAAAAGAAGCTTCACCTCTGTCAAATCACTTTTAATATTTAATACTTTATGTTGTATTTTTTACTAGCCAGGAATAAACCCAAACGCCAAATTTCAGAAATGTACACTTCAGCCACTGATGGCCTAATGTAGGAAAAAACTGGACTTTAAAAGGTCTCAGTTCAAGTCAAAGCTCTGTTCACACTAACTATCCCTTTCAGCAAGCTACTTAAATACTTTTGATCTCAGTTTTATTGTCTATATAATGGGAATAATGACAAAGATCTTCACTGTTTGTTCAGGAAAAAGGAAATAATAGTGAGAGAAGTACATTAACTCAATATCTAGCTTTAATGAAGTTCTCAATATTGCTCTGTTTATCTTAAAAAGAGGACAGGAAATTTCATGACAAGAGCAACCACTCGAGTTTCAGAGGCACAGTGACCTTGGGTGGTTCTGCCCCAACCATTTACAGGCTTGGTAGACACGTGCAGCGCTGAATAAGATGTAGGCGACAATAATATCTACCGTAAAGGTGTGCTAAGTGGGATAATCCTTGCGAAGTGTTAACCTAACTCCACGTATTCTAGTAAGTGCTCAATAAAGGGTTTCCACCTTGTTGTTTCTCAACACAAACCCCAGGAAAGGGGTTTGTTCCAAAGTTGTTCTCAAAAGTAATAGAAACTTCCAAGCTATTTTTTCCCTCACCCTGCTCCTCTGCTGCAACCCAGCCTGTTGAGTCGCCGCCTTCCTCAGTCACAGTTCTGCCCTGGGCCTGTGTCCTTGTGCTACGCTTCAGCTCCTGGAGAACGTCTTCCTCTCCACCTGCCCAAATCCTAGAGATCTTCCCCCATCCCTGTCTCCTTCATGGAGATTGTCAGTTTTCAATCTTTGATAGCCTTGCCTTCCCTTGATCTCCGCAATGACACTCATATCATATTTAGTTATATATTGACTTGTACTCCCCCCCCCACAATAATATGACTTTTTTACCAATGAAATTAAACATTTTTGGAGGGCAAGAATACTGTCTTATACCCTTGCCTATTTCAGTGCCATAATAATAACTATTTGTTGGATTAATATAGATAACTGACCGTGAAGAAAGCAGCTTCTGGAAACTGGTAGATTATGTGAAACTTTATACAGTGACAGCTTTTATTCATAGGTTATGAATCATCTCTTCAAAGATAGAAGAAAAACATACCTCAGCTAGAAGAGATCAGATCAAATTGGAACATTCATTTCTAAATCTCTCCTGACTCCACAAGGCCTTTAATGTGGCAAATCAGGATGTTAAACTATTTGTGAAAGTATACAGATGATTTTTGTTTGTTTGACCGGAAATATATTAGGATTCTTCAGGCTTCCCCTGACAACAAGCTAATCTAATTATTTTAAGGAAAGGGGGTAATTTATTGGTTCATATAACTCTGAAGTGCAGAATTGGTTTCAGTTGTTTTGTTCAGATCCATATCACATAATATTAGCAGTGTTCAGTGTACCTCTCAGCTCTCCTCGGTTCTAGTATTAGCATCAGGAGAAGTCACCATAGTGGCAGAAGCTCCAGACTACAAACTTCCTCATTCAGGTCCAGAAGGGTAGCAATATCTCTTTCCCAAAAGTCACAGAGAAAGTCTATACAATGCAGTAACTTCAGCTGATGCTCCCATGACTAACCTTGAGCCAATCCCCATGACAAGAGGAGCTACTACACAGACCTACTGAGGCCCACGCCTCCAACCGGGGTCAGAGGTGTGGTTAGTTGGCTTCCTGGAACCACAGAGACTGAGAGTGGGGAGGGGACACTCCTTAGAAGGAAATGGATACGGGTATCAGTGGGTAGGTGAATGCACACTGAGGAAACATTTCCAAGACTCACAGACTATTATGCACAGAGTAACCTTTCAATAAACTTATTTAGTGACTTAAGTAGGTCTCTCTTCTTCTATTATAAGCAATGACTGTGCTTCCAAGCTTTCTTAATGTCATAGTATATAGAAAATAATAGCAGTCCTATGTCACACTAAGTGTTGAGGGAGTTAGTTTTTCAGAACAGCAGCATGTGGGTGGAGAAGTTCCATCCAGGAAGCAGCATGATACTGTGGAAACACCACCTAATCAAGTGAAGCTTCAAGTCTGGCTTGTAGGCCTAAATTCACCAAATACTTGAGGCAAGTCTCAATTTCTCTGTATTTTAGTTTCCTCACTGGTAAAACGGGGACAATAATACTTGTCCAACCTACCTCACAGAATTGCTGAAAACATGTAAAATAAGGCCTACTGGTATATTTTGTAAACGATAGAATGTTATACAAATGTGAGGCATTATTCCTATTTTTCTGGGGCACAGTTTCCCATTTGAAATATAAGTTGGGAGACAGGCGATCCCTAAATACTTTCTTACACTGAATTAATATTATCTGATTCTGTCTTATAGCTGAATGAATCCACAGTGGTCAATGAGGTTGCTCAACATAGATACAACCAATACTACAGACACACATTGGTAGAGTCGGCCAAGATATGCAAACATATTGGAGCTTAAATTATTGATTCCATTACTTTAAAGAGCACTGAGTGTCATTTGCCTAAGCAAACATAAACAAAATAAAACCAGGATTAACCAAAACCATAGTAAAAGGTTCACAATGGAAAGACAATTATAAGCTTCATTCCCTAAATAGGGACAAATGTTAATGAGAGCATAGAGGCAAATTACAGAAGATAAGTGAGGGAAATAAAAGATTGAGAGGGTAATCTGAACAAAAAGATCAGACATGGACTGCTGACTAGACAGAGAGCCTAATTTCTCCCACACAGAAATTAATACTCCTCCAAAATGCAGATCACCTCAGAGCTACACCAGGAACACATGGCATGTGTAGAATGTTCACCAGGCCAGCCACCACGATCCTAAAATCAAGCTCAATGAGTTCTCAACTTTCTTTTCAAAAAAAAGAAAATAACCGACTGATGCCACACAAATTCATTGACAACCCCCCTTTTGTTCATACTCAACTTTTTCTGCTTAAAAATAGTAAAACATAAAATAAAAAGATGTTAATTTTACAGTTTTATTCCTTCTGTGAAATATGCAATGGGAGAAGAGAAAGAACTGGGGTCCCCATAACTTCAACTGAGACACACATAATTAGATATCCCTGGAATTTTGGATAGTGTGTTTAGCATAAACAAAAACATAGAAAAATATAGAAAAAACATAATAAGCTATTCTTATGCAAATTAAACATACAGAGATACTGGATTAAACATATTGTAGGCCCTAGCTGGTTTGGCTCAGTGATTAGAGCGTCAGCCCTCAGACTGAAGTATCCTGGGTTCTATTCCAGCCAAGGGCACGTACCTCGGTTGTGGCCTGATCCCTGCCCGGTCAGGGTGCATGGGGGAGGCAACCAATTGATGTGTCTTTCTCACATCGATGTTTCTCTCTCTCTCTCTCTCTCTTCCACTCTCTCTAAAAAGCAATGGAAAAAATATCCTCAGGTGGGATTAAAAAAAAAAAAAAAATCTTGTAGAATCTTGGGAGGTCCTCAAAATGAAAGAATGATTCAGTGGTTACACTTCTGGTAATATTAATATGTTAGTAAAAAATCTAAATCTTAACTCCTTGCTTCCAGTTTCTCTCCTGGTTTTGCAAGTGAAATGTGAGTCTCACAAATATCTCAGTATCTCAAAGTTTGCTCCTTAATATAATTCAACTAATTTGGCTGCTTCTTGTCACTACAAGGGCATAAAGAATATGAAGGAAAAATGTATGTAAAATTACTTTTTTATAGAAAGTTAATAAAATGTTTAATTATCTTTACATAGCCACTCATTCACTGGATATCCACATTGTTAATAGTGTGTTCATGTTCTCAAGGATGAATCAAGTCAGCTCTGAGAATCAGTGCCACACATATCAGCTCTATGAACACAGTCAGGGACTCAGTAATATCAGTTAGTCGAGTAAGATATCAAACCAAATGTTATCTTTCCTACCCTCCATGAAAGTCATAAAATATACCCCAAATGCCACATCCCAATCATAAAGCGCAAACGTGACTAAACATTTTACCTTTTCAGTTGGTGGTATTAGTACCAAAGAAAAGACAAGATATAGAATGCTCAGTGATTTCATATGGGCAGAAAAACCTAGAACTATTATAATTCTTCAGTGAATGACACTTTTATCCATTGATTTATGCAAGCTCCAAATATAGGTTTTACCCATAACACCTCCCTTCCTTAACCCCCATATCTACTCCACCACCAAGTTCTGAGTTTTTACCTCACGTGCCTGTAAAAAAATTTCTCAATCTCAGAACTAGTGACATTGGGGGTAGATCATTAATTCTTTGTTGTGGAGACTGTCCTGTGTGGTGTTGGTTGCTTTGCAGCATATTGGTCTCTACTCTCTAGATGCCTTTAGCAGCCTCCTGCCCCTGACCTCCACCAAATTGAGATGACAAAATAAATGTCTCCAGATATTGTCAAATATTCCCAGGGAGGCAAAATTGCCCCTGTTGAGAAACACTGGCCTCAAACCGTCCATTCCTCTCCTGATCCACTGAAGTCCCTGGCTTACCTTGGCACCATCTCTCAGCACACACCACTACAATAACAGACTCGGGATTGATCTACCCACATCTGCTCTGCCCTCTCCAATCTTATATTCACACTGTAGTCAGAGTAGGGCTTTTTGTAACGTAAACTTGATCAGATCACCCCACTCCCTGCTTAAAACACTTTAGTAGCTTCCATTTGGTTTTAGGGAAAAATTCTTAACAACTACATACTCTAGTCCTTTCCTACCTTTTTAGACTCTATGACTCCACACCCTTTTTTGTTCACTGTGTTCAACAGCATCTCTGTCTTTCCCTCAGCTCCTCTTAGCTGGCATGCTTCCACCTGCCTCAGGGCCTTTGTACATGCTTCTCCCTCAGCCCCAAATGCTCTTGCCTCCATGTCTCTTCATCTTTCATTATTCCTAAAATATTGAATGAGGCATTTTTCTGGCAGCTGGGACTTCAGTAGTAAACAAAGACCCCTGACCTCATGGAGTTTTCAACAAATTGAGTAGAATAAGAAAAAATAAACAAGTAAATATATAAAATGTGAAGTGGTGGTAAAGGCAGGGTAAGGGTGATGCGGAATGCTGATGAAGAGAGAGTTGCCATTTTACGTAGGGTCATCGGGGAAGATTGCCTGGATAGGGAGGGAACATCTGAGGAAGCGTTTTGGGCAGAAAGAGTAGCAAGATCAAAGACTCTGAGGTAGAGTTCACCTGAGTGTTCAGGGAACAACAAGGGGGCCAGTGCGGCTGGAAAAGAGTATGTAGAAAGAATAGAAGAAAACCAATCGCATAGGGCTGTATAAACTGCGGTAAGGATATGAGTGAGATGGGAAGTCATGACCAGAGACATCTGAACAGAGGTCTGATGTAATCTGACTTTTATTTTCATGGGGTCACTCTGGCTTCCATGTAGAGAATGAACAATCAGAGGGCAACGGCAGACATTTGGAGACCAGTTAGAAGTCTACTGCATCACCTATTTAGCTCCTATGCCTTCTTTATATCCCTGCTTTATTTCTTCAGGTAAGTCTTCCCAACCTCCTATATGCTCTTAGAACCCATGTCACTGTCATTTACGATGTAGCATCTGGCATCCGTGAAGTTTTATACTTATTTGCATTACTATCTGATTAACATTTGTCTTCCTCACTGGTCTGTAAGTTCCTTCAGGAAAGGGATCTAATCGATTTTTCCTTCTCCCGGGCCTACCAAAGAAGCATAGGACACTGTCACTGCACAGAAAATACTAGGGGAGGGAAGGGAGGGAGGGAGGGAGGGAGGGAGGGAGGGAGGGAGGGAGGGAGGGAGGAAGGAAGGAAGGAAGGAAGGAAGGAAGGAAGGAAGGAAGGAAGGAAGGAAGGAAGGAAGGAAGGGAGGGGGAAATATTGGTACAAGTGTTATTTTAACAATTCTAGTATAATTGCTGCAAAATGATGCAAGTCTGGGGGCAAGCAGAGTAGGAATTTTTGCAAACATAGGAAATGTTAGGCCCTACCATCCAAAGGATATGTGAATCACCATGAGATAACAGTAAAAGCTAACATTTATTGAGAGATTACTAGGTCCCAGGCTCTTTGGTTAAATTATCGTGTTGAATCCTCTCAATAGCCTGAAGGGGTTTGTATTATTACATTTTTCAGGTCAGTATATGTACTTAGAGAGGTTAGTTACATAGCCAATAAACTGCAGAGCTGAGGGTTCTCACCTTCCTGTTGAGCACCATGTGCATTGCTTCCTGCAGGGATAGTCAATAGCAATTTTATTAAAGATTTAGCTCCTGCAATCCCATTCCTGAAAATCCATTGTGTCAAACAAATAGCAGGATTCAAATGCAGTTGAATTTCTGCTGCACATCTAGTGTGTACATTTCTCCCCAACAGAAACAATTCCAATCAGTGTCATACAGTTTCATTTGAAATTTTAATGAGGCACAGCAAGTACAAAGGAGGAAGGAAAGAAAATGGGAAATTGGAGCCACCTAACAGCAGAATCTAAGAAACTGTATTTGCTGCAGTATTAAAGCACAAAACAGAATCTTTAATCTCATTTAAAAGACCTCAGTTTGTTTAATATATTAACAAAGAAAACAGTCTGATGTCACTTTGAGGCATAGAATAATTCTTATTTCAGGATGTTCAATAAGAACAAGAACTGCCACAGAAACGAATCTCTCCTTTTGATAAATCTTTAGAGAGAAATAGGAGAAAGGTCCATTGATGGCTATAATTTTGGAATTCTCTCATCACAGCTCTATAATGAAATACGGAGTTTCTAAAATATTTATGGAAATATTCATCATTTAAATACTTCCAATGAATTTTATTTTTCCAAGGAGGGACTTTTCTCTTAAAAGAGAGGGAGGGAGAGAGGGAGAGAGAGAAACATCTATATACATTTATAGATACTATACATACATATACAGCCCATCCAGAAAAAACGTATACACACTTTAAAAGCTGATAACTCAATTTTGACAATGAAATGTATTTTATTAAACACTGTCTTTATAATTATTCAAAGTGTGGGCATACATATTTTGGGACACCCCATGTACATATATATATGTACATACATAAATAGAATATAAACTGGTTCTACCTTCGGAAGGCAATTAGGGAGCATATATCAAATTCTTATAATGCCGTATTTTGACTCAATAATACAATGTCTAGGCATTTATCTTATGACAATACAGAAAAACTTAACTACAAGTATAGTTATCCTGGTATGGTTTATAGCAACAACAACAACAAGGACGTAATCTATCTAACAAGAGATATCAGTCAACAAATGAGGGGAATCCAGGCAGTGGGACGATACACAGCCCTTAGAAACGATGCTGTAGCAGCACACTTGACTCGGGTCAATGTTTAACAGCATATTATTAAGTGAAAACGAATCAGTTTTAAAATTGTAAGCACGGTATATTTCCACTTTTGTAAAAACAGAGATATTATGAACAAAAAGAAGTTTAGAAGAACAACTATCAAAAAAATACATACCCCACAGTCTCTCCTAATTATACATTAAACCATAGATAAATAATGGCCGCTTACTCCTTTTTACAAAGATATACTACATTAGCCAGTCATTTTACTTAAATCTGCATTTTCCCGAGGCCCTTCAAGAATACTTGGAAGCTACATCAAGTGCTTCCCTGTAACAAAAATACCCACTGTGTTCCCACTCAGCTTGTTAAGAAATCAAAGAAAGAAATTAAGTTAGTTTGGCATGATTTGTTTTTGATGAACCCATGTTGCCTCCTAATTATCACATTATTTTCCTCCAGATGTTTGCAAATTGAGTGAGCACAGAGATTCTCTTTGTTGAAATGCACCATAAAAGCCCTGGACAATAGACTGCATTTGAAAGCTTTTGAGTTACTGGGTTTGCTAGCATTTAAAATGAAGCTTATCTGGCTAGGGGTGAGGGTGCAGGGGGAGGGAATGTGCACATACTTTAAAAAGCAACTATAATTCTTAAAATTAACTATGTAAGAGTAATGGAGCCAATGATGGAAAAAACCCCTCTGAATCCTATACACTAAGGAAGACCCAGGATCACCTGCTCTTAATCATCAGAACAAATACAAGGTGATAGTGGCATGAAAACTCAAACACAATGGTTATATAAATGGAGATACATATGTATATAGCTGTAGGTAAAAACACACATATCTGTAATTTGGCAACACACTGATCATCTTTATTATGATTTATTCAGTTTATAAATATATAATCCCCTGGTAAATAATTGAGACCTAACTTCATGCAAGATAAACAAGGAAATAAAGCTACACTTTTTCCAACACTTTTATCTCATATCAGCAAGAGCAGTGAGTGGACAAAACACTTGCCAAGACTGTTGACCTCTGTGTCTCTTTATCTACAAAGCAAGGTTAATGATACCAGGCTGGGAAAAGGGATTGATGAATGAATGAGACATACTGTGAAGGCAGAATGCTAGCAAAATAAGTAATAATCTAATGTCAAAAAATTAGAACAGAAACATAGAATATATTAAATATTCATTTTGATCTGTAACAAGAGGTACTATCATTCTGCAGACTGATTAGTTTCTCTTGTAACCTAAGAGATCTAAATGCTTTTTTTTTTTTTAAACCCTCACCCAAGGATATGTTTTTATTGATTTTTAGAAAGAGAAGTATCGATGTGAGAGAGAGACACGGATCGGTTGCCTCCCGTATGTACCCCTGCTGGGGATCAAACCCACAACCCAGGTATGCGCCCTGACTGGGACCAAACCCTCTCCCCTTTGGTGTATGGGACAGTGCTCAACCAGCTGTGCCACCAGCCAGGGCTAAATGCCCATTAATTTACTCTTGGCAAATCTGGCCAAGTCAGTACTTTTATAGGTCTAATGTGATAGCATGAGAATGCTTATACGATTACAAGGTAAGTCAAGTTTCTGTTTAGCATTCCGACCAGCCCTTAATCAACTCTCCTTACAAATATTTTTGAGAAAATGAAAAGAGAGGCAAAGATGCACCAAAAACAATGCCTTTATTGCAGTCAAGTTCCCTGAACTGGTAGTTTAGATTACCATAAATATTCAAAAGGAAAAAGAAAATAAAGGAAGAAAGGAAGGGGAGAGGAAAGGGAAGAGAAGGGGAGGGAAGGAAGGAAGAGAGGGAGGAAGGAGGGAGGGAGGAGGGAGGGAGGAGGGAGGGAGGGAGGGAGGGAGGGAGGGAGGGAGGGAGGGAGGGAGGGAGGGAGGGAGGAAGGGAGAAGAAAAAAAAGGAAAGAGATGGAAAAAAGAAATAGAGAAAGCAAACTCGAATATTGAACATGCCTATAAAATCAACCTCACATACTCACTTGTAGTATTCTTAGTATTCTTATTAACATGACACCTTCAAGAAATTCACCATCTTGAAAGGTTTATAAGTGCATTTGGCTTATTCTAAAAGCACATTTCCTTCCAGAGTTACATGTGTGCTGGGATCTTCCTGACAGGACAGATTAACTGCCTAAGGTCTCACTGATGAAACTACTTCAGATGACTCTCGGTGGCATTATTGTTACTGTAGATTTCAGGGCCCAGCGCAAACAAAGCCCTGTGAGAAGCAGCTGCTGAATGTCGGGTAGCTGGCCAAGGCTCTCACCACCACTTCGCCACAGACCTGACTTAGATTCAGCAAAACTATACACCCCGCCATACCAAGAGATCGCTGGGAATTATTGGAAAGGTTTGCCAAATGCGCCACAAGGAGTTACCGCACAGAACAGCCTCTTAATTTTACTTTTGCTTTTTTAGTGCCTTCCTTCAGGGTTCTCATAGTGTATCCTGGTGGTTCAGAATCCTCCATGGCGATTCCTTCTCCTAACAGTGATCTACAGTTCAAAACCTGCTGTCCCCTTTCCTCTGTCAAGGTTCTGGTTTTCTGCCCATGTTTTCAGAGTTTGATCTCTGTCAGGCAATCTGTGTGGAATGACTGTCCCTCCCATGTAACACATTTATTTTCTGAAGGCACAGTGGTTTCACCAACAGGCATGGGAAGATACCTACAAGCCCTCGGGCTGTCTGGGAGAGAAAGATTTGGGATAAGAGGGACTTCGCAGAACTCATCAAATCCTATCATGTAGACAGCTGCCTGGCCTTCAATAAAAAAGTCACCAACTAGAATGCCTATACTTCTTGGAACACATCAAGTGTGACATGATCATGGGAATGAAGATCTGAAAGCAGACAGTAATAAAATGAAAACAGAAGGGAGACTATTGATATGTGTACAAAATGGCATTGGAATGGAAATTCCTGGCTAATTCAGCTTTCTTGTGCTACGGAGAGTTCTTGGATTACATATAGCTACGTCTGATATGTCAAGCTACCCTTTGGTTCATAGAAAGGCACTCTGCTCTTTCTAGAAAGTTCAAAGGGAAACAGTTGCCACTGCCTTTCGTTGGAATTCTCTCTCAATGCTGATAGCCAAATGTGAAATTGCAACCCAAACTGTCTTGGACTATGAAGTGCAGTTACTTCTTTTAGCCAATTTTCCAGTTAAAATAAAATGTTATGAATTCTTCAAAGCTATCACTCTAGCAGGCAGATAAACCAAGATTAAAGTTCAAAACTCTTATGATGTCCAACAGCAGTACCTCTAAATTAAACAAGTAAATTTTAATAATGCAATACCTTCTTCTTTTTTAAAAAGTTATCTTTATTGTCTAAAGTATTACAGCTGTCCTCTTTTTCCCCTGTTGACCACCTCTTGCCCACACCTGCTGCAATACCCTCTCTGCCAAGGGATTTGAAAGTCTGAATGGCAAAAATAATCATCCTTACTTATTTTAACTGCACAAACGTTTTTCCTTTCCGTAGCAGAAAGTAAAAGACAAAGGCAGTTCTTCCTTAGAACTGCAAAATAAGAAAACTACAGTCTCTGTTACATTGAAATTAACAGAAAAATTTGTTCTAAGAGCTTGGCAAAAACTATTAAAACTGTATCACGTTGAGATCATTCTTTGCTCACATAAAATCATGAGACCAATAAAATCCAGGTAGGTACACAGTGGAGGGTTACACAGGTGATAGGATGTTTTCTTTGTAATATCAGTTCAAGATAACTATTCAAAAACAGTCATCAGTAACTTATACCAAGAAATCTCTTTGTCCTTCAGCCCTGATGAGAGAATCTCAGAATACTTCACAGTCTCAATCCCAATCTCTTTCTCCTCATAAAATCTGTTTGTGTAACACCAGTTTCTTGTTATTTGAAACAAGAATGAGCTAAGGCTTGTGTAACTCTCCCATCTTCCTTCCTTAGCCAATCTTTTTGACTGTTTTCTGATTCTTATATTCTCCACCTATGAAGAGAAGGATTGTAAAGATCTTTTTTGTAATGCTGCTATCATTCTGAAGTAAAAGGTTGAAGAATCATCAAAAATGATTTTTGTTTTTCAGTTGCTTACCTAATATTGAATTTCATAGCTTTTCCTGGCTTAGCTAACATAGATGATATCTCTTTGGACCTAATATATAGTTAAATTTTACATGGTCACAGTCAATCCTTGGCACTCCTTGGCTCTCAGCTGGCAGCATGACTCCAATCTCTGCTTCTGTCATCACATGGCATTCCCCCTGTGTATCTTCTCCTCTTATAAGGACACAAGTCATTTTGGATTAAAGGTCCACCCTACTACTCTAGTGTGGCTTCATCTTAATTTACATCTGCGAAGACCCTATTTTCAGATAAGGTCAGATTTATGGGTACCAGGGGTTAGCCCTTCAACATATCTTTTGGGGAACACAATTCAACCCACAACACTATCCCATAAAAGCATAGTTGACTATAACAAAAAAAAAGATCTTGGGCAAAATAGTCCCAAAGAGCAATGTCTAAACCATTGCAACTAGGCCTTAGGCCCTAGCAGGTTTTGCTCAGTGGTTAGAGCATTAGCCATGGATGAATGGTCCTGGGTTCAATTCCAGCCAAAGGCTTGTACCTCTTTTGCAGGCTCGATCCTTGCGTTCAGGAGGCAACCAATCGATATGTCTCTCTCACATCGATGTTTCTCTCTCTCTCTCTCTCTCTCTCTCTCTCTCTCTTTCTCTCTCTCTCTTCCACTCTCTCTGAAAAGCAATGGAAAAAATATCCTCAGGTGAGGATTTAAAAAAAATGAAATAAAAAAAATAAACCATTGCAACTTGGTACTATATGGAATATTCTAAGTATTTCCAGGAGGACTTAATGATGAGTTTAGGGGAAAAAAGAAAAAAAACAAAGAGAGAAAAAAAGGTTATTTCCAGAGCTAAACTGATTTCTTGTCTTCCTCGGCAATTCTCCTAAGAATAAGTTGCAGAAGTCTGTTGCATTAATAACCAAGGGCAAAATGTAGTCTGTAGCAATTATACTGATAACATGATCAACTAATGAAGTTCATTAGTCTAGTTGATGGAAACAGGGATTTATTGACTTTTTTATTTGCCACTGGTAAATGAGTACTGTATAGAGAGACACTATCCAGGCAAAGTATGAAGCAAAATGCATTCTTTCAGCACTTCAATGGTCTTAATTAAATTGTGCTTTTAACTCATTTAAGCTAAAATTATCCAGAGCATGTAAAATTTAAATACCTATTTAAGCAATAATACATATAAGCCCTATATTAATTATGAACAGGCCAAATATTGTCACTAAATGTAAAACAATCTAATGTGATTTCACACTGCTCAGGTTCAAACTTCTTGAATTAATTTTATTAATATTTACTATATCTATACTTCTTGGCCCCAGAATAAACCAGAACCAAAGCCCCAAGTAAAATTGCTCAATAAAATATGCCCTTACAAGGATTATCAAATTTACTAAGAATATATTATCTCCAAAAAGCACCAGAAAATACACAATCATTAAGCTTAATGTTCTACTTCCCAAGATAGAAAAATATCTAGAAAAAAGAAAAGAGAGCTTTTTCAGTATCCAACGACCTACCTGTTCTCATTTAGTCACAGCTTCCTACCAACTTATGCCCTTTTAGGTTCTTCAAATATTGTCATCAGTATCACTCCCTGATTGACATATATTATTCCATCCATATTTACTGATATAGATAACAGGATATACACTTAGATTTGAACGGGACCCTGTTTAAATATTTCAGATTTACAATATTACAGAGCCGATTCATTTCACAAGCTTTTGAAAAGGCAGAGTGTGAGAGGGCAACAGTCTTGTATCTTTGGCCATTACAAAAGAGGGTCAAAAACCATGCCTCAACTTCCAATGCCTGGCAGGGGTTGTGTGCTGTGCTTGTTCCAGACTGTTTCCTTCATCCCCATTATGTTGTTAGCTCAGCAGAGGAAAGAGACAGTTTTAAAAATGTCACAGTGGGAAGTGTTTTAACATTGAGTGATAAATCCCCAGAGGCAAATGCAAAATATATCCACATTGTTAACAGTGCCTTTGAGCAGGCACAAGATTGTTAAAATATGTGACTGGGTTTTTTTTCCCCTTTCCTTGAAGTTGTTTGTGGTTTCGGGTTGCTTGAGAGTGGGGAAAGGGAGTGTTTTCCATAAAACATCATTGTTTTGTATTCATAGGTATTTTATAGTGTACCACAAAACATGGAAAGCATCCCTCTCATCTTCTATCCATATCTCCTAAAATTAACGAAGTAAAATATACGTAGAACAGTAATGTTAAATTGAGTATTAAATACATCAAAAGATAAGCTTGTCCATTGTATAGTGTTTAATAGTGTCACTGTAGGTCATTGTTACCCTGCCCCACCTCAAGCAATCACCAAGAACTATTTTTATATATTAGACACTGGGAGAATTATGACTATTCAGATATGATCTAATTATTGTTCTAGAATGACGGATTCTGTCCTTCAGTGAAAAAAATATGGTGTCATTTTAGTCACTGTATTGGAAAAAATAACAAAGATATCTCAAGCTACAGTCTTTGGAGATTAAAATCAAGAATGAGTGCTTATAAAAATATTAATGTCTCCTGAAACTTCCACACATCCCACCTCTGATGCCTTTTGAAGCTCTTTGGTCCTAACATCATTTGACTTTTATTGACCCTACTCTAAAAGATTTAACTTATCTGTTTTCCCAAAGTGCTTAGGTTTTCAGTATCCATTGCAACTCCTTTGTAGGCAAAATTGATATTTTGATCTCCGGCGTTGAACATCTGCAAACTAAATTTATATGCATGATAAGGACACACACTCATAAAGAATGTGAAATAATCTGTCTGTGTTACAACAGATGTCAATTTTTGTTGCTTATTAACACTAAAAGGGGAAATGGAGCTCCTCTCTGTGACAAGTAATGTTGCTTCTAATTCCTAGCAATAAATGCACCTAGGATATGAGCAAAAGTGGCACTCAGCCTGAATATCCATCACCATTTTGATTGTTTGAAATGCATCTGGTCCCTTTGAGTATATTTACTGTGATTACCCAGTTCAAGCCTTTTCACACTATTGTATGTGTCATCAAATGGCAGTAATGAAAATAACTGCAACCATTATTATGGGTTTTAGGACTTTGCCATCTGTTGAGTATTAGCCTTTGCCATTCCCCAACTGGCATTCCAATAAGCCAAAATTACACAGTAGCTAGCCCACAATACTGCATTTTTATATCACCTTTCATTTCCCACACACAAGAGATAAAGTCTTCCTACAATCTAGCAATTAAGAATCAATCTAAATGAACCTACTTGATGTTATTTCAAAGCTTAAGGTATATGTATAAAGCCTTCGGCATAAAGATGGCATATGCTACAGTTGTAATAATTAGCAGTAATATATAACATGACATTTCAGCATCAACCTAAAATGGGGAAAAATGACATTATTTCCATGCAATGTAAATTATTTGGAAGTACCCTATCCATCTCTTATGTGAAATGAGTAAGTAGGGTCAGGCTTTTTTAGGCCATAGACTTTCAATTTATTACAATGTTAGCATTTTGAGCAGCCACAGATTTGTAAGTAATTTGTATAAACAAAGTCAAAGACATTTGATTATGCTATTGTTAGCAGTAGTCTATTACCACACTGGAACCTGACCATAACACCATGTTTTACAAAAGGATTCAATATAAATTCTAATCACAAATAAGATAAAGATAGATAGATGATAGATTAGATAGATGATAGATGATGACAGATAGGTAGATATAAAATACTAGATTCCAAAATGCAAAGAAAACAATTGTAAACAGGAAGCTCAAGTTTTGACTGAAAACAATATTTCCAATATTGTTTGTTTCAAAACCCCTTTGAACTGCAGAAGTCAATTTTAATAAAACATCTGTGAAAGAAAAGCATTCTGCTATGGGAAGGAAAATGGTGTTCATACAGCAAGAAAGCAGGAAAAGTGCAACTAAGTAGAAAATTCAGATGAAAATTTAATGTTTTCTCTAATTGCAACATCTTATACTCCATTTGTACCCCTCAGAGAACCTACTTCAGTTTGGGTATATTGTGAGGATTCAAGAAATATTTGTAGAAGAAAACTGCAAATTAAAGGATCAGGCTACATTAGAAATGGTTGTAGAGAATGTTGAATCAATGGACGTTAAAAAAAACACACAAAAACCCTGGTGTTTTTTAACAGCTGAATCTAAATCACTTCTTATATAAAATTCTGAATTTATTAAGTAGCACATGATCCCAACCAAGACAATGCAACCAACATTGAAGGCAGCTGCCAGTTCAGTCTTTAAAAGAAGGGACAGAGTCCCTCACTTTTTTTTTTTTTTCATTTTTTTCTCAATTACATGCACTGTTGCTCATACAATGTAGCTAACACTCTATCATCACTACATCTGTCCCATGAGAGAACAGTGATTTGGGACATTCATTTTAATGCAAAAGAAGAGATTTCAATAAAGATTGTTACATTTTTTTCAGACAGAATTGAAAACTAACTTTTCTTAATTAGTTTGCCAGAAAGTAAATGAAGAAACAATGATGAGAAAGGCAAAAATATAACCAGGTGCGATTTTTTTTTTAATTGAAAGAAAACCTCAACAAATAAAGGAACAGGGGCAGAGGAGACTGTACAGTGTGATAAGAAATATATGTACTGCTTCTTATTAGGATCCTAGAAAGAGTGAGAAAAGTGTATACCTTTCAATGTCACTTAGAGAGCAACCAAAACAAAGTAAAATCATTTTCTATTTAAAAGTAGACTTGGAAAAATAGTTCTAAACATAGTAGCTAAAACCTGAAAAAGTGCCATGAATTGTGGAAGAGCTAAGCAAATGACAATGATGACTAATAAAACCCAAAATAATGAAGGCAGACTTGCTTGGTCTTCTTAAGTAAATGGATAGTACTCCGCCTGGAACGCAGTTGAGGACACAATTATTGATCCTCTCTTAATGATGATGTGGCCAGCTGAACAGAATACAAAAATAGTAGATGTTTCAAAAGGCTACAGTGGCTATCGAGGTCACTAAGAACACCCTGTAATACTCACTGCTGCCTGGAATAGTACTTACTTACTGTACCTCTATTTGAAATGCTTTATACTCTGAATAAATTTCTAAGTAATGAGCTTTTTTCCTTTGAAAATGTTTCAAAGAATCTGGACAAGTCATAGCACTTTGGTGTTTTTCGCATGCATGTCCTTTACTTGTGGTCAATAACAAATAATTCAACTCAACCAATATCTCTTAGGTGTTACCATGTCCTAGGCACTATGCTAGGAGCTACAAACCACAGAAGGGCAAATGGGACTCAAATATTGTTGAGTCTGTACTAATACAACCTCAACCAACAGGAACATGATGTTGGAGCTATGAGGGGGGCCCCTGTCTTTATTTGGTTTATAGGAGAGAAATTGACATTAAACAGGTCATCACAACAAATTATGATAATGATAAACCCTTCCCTCCAGACTTAAAAATCTAATGGAGAAAGAAGGCGTGCAAACGTAGAGCAAAGATAAGGCTGACAGAGAGATGTGCTTAAGAGAGGAATGAGCTGTGCAACAGAGGGAAGCAAGGCATTAACTCTAACTGAGGACATTCTGAGGATTTGAACGGGTTTTGCAAGATGGATAATGATGGGGGAAGGGCATTTGAAACTAGGGACCAAGTACCCAAAGCAGCATCTACTCAAATGACAGAGATGAGAGCGAGGATTGAAAAGTTTAAGGGAGACAGAAAGCTATAAAGAGTCTTAAAAGCCAGGCCAAGGAGCTGGAGTCTATTCTATAGGCAAGCGATGGCAAGTGAAGACTTGTAAGTTGAGCAGGAGTGTGACCAGGCCTCTGGTTCAGAGGGAAAATTTTGGGAAGTATTTGTGAACAATTTGCAAAGCTATTTGAAGCAGAAAAAAATAACTTTAAAAACCTATACCAAAATATTCACAGAAGTGGTATTTTTGAATGATAATAGGTAATTAGTTCTTGGCTTACTGATATTTTCCAAATGTTTTACAGTGAACATGAATGATGTTTGTATTTTTAAAGCAAGATGTATACTTTCCTGATATACTATATCCATGAATATTAATATATTATTTATTATGACTATTACATAAATACCAGAGGTTGGAAGCCATAAAAGTATTTAAGTTTCAGAATTGATTAAGCCAAAATTCAACCAGTGGCCTTTGGGCAAGACTTTTACTGAAATTTATTGAAAGTCAAATATTCTAGCAGCCAGCAAATGATGGCATTTTCCTGAATACCCTGCAGTCTGGTCCAAGAATAGCACCACTGTTCCTTGAGTTCCAGGGAGAAGAGGCAGTTGGATCACGGATCTGGGAGTTTCTCATCATAAAGCAGGAAGGCAGCAGATCAGCACAAGGGCATGCTGACTTCCTGCGTTTTACGGAATCAAGTCCTTATGTGATATATGCAGGGCGACTAGATGTCCCTTTTCCTGTTTTAATAATAGGCCATGTGGATATAACATTGATGACAAGAATCAGCATCATTTACCCTTCCCGGTACAATATTATTTGCTCTCCTCACGAGAGAGGAAAGGAAAATAGTGAAGGGCCTTCTGCGAGACGGCATCTTAAAGAATGGGCATAGCACCCAGAGAATTTTGATAACTGCAGGGTCACTGCATCCACCACTTTATTGGCATTATTTACGTTCTTATCAATTAATACATCAAGAAGTAATTGGGGGGGGGAAATTCTTCTTTTTCACTTTCTCTTAGTTGGATTCCCCTATGACCTAACACTATAGCAGTTTAAAATTTATATACTAAGAAAGCAATTTGATTACTTTAATGTGAGTTTTTTTATAAAAAAACAAAACACCCAAAGAGGAGTAATGATAGTAACATTATATAAGTTTCAGAAAAGTTTATGATCACTATATCAGATATACATATATATATTTTTTTTTTTCATGTAACAAATGAAATTTTTGCATTTGTATGAAGTCTCCTAAAGAGAACAAAGCCATCCATTTATATTATGGAACAAAATTTAAATATGCTTCTCAAACCAAGGGTCAAACATAAATCCTTAGTAGGGTAGATAGAAGGTTTAATGAAGAAAAATGGTGTAGAGTTCCAGGTTTAGGGCTGTTTGGTCATACCAAACAATTCACAAATCTGCTCTGAACATCGGTGTCTGGTTTTCCCCACCCTACCCTAAGAATGCATAGCCTAAAAGCTGCTACATGTACAGAAATCAGGGTCTGCAAACCACACTAGGTCAGAAGACTGATCCTCCCACCTATCAAATAAATGGCACGGGAATGCAAATGTGCAGCCCAGTAACCAAGTTTAAATACATCAGAAAGGAGAGCCAACACAAGAAGCCAAGTGGGTCAAGCACTGAGTGAGCTGGAGCATAAAGAGGAAATCAACTGAGCCTTGCAAAATTCCTTGAGCTGGATTCCAAGTTTTCAAATTAGCTTTAACTGGTTCATCTCAACCACTGGCATGGATTGACCAGGACCCATTGGAAGAGTCAACCTTGGGTGGGGGCAGGGTTGAGGGGCTAGGCAGAGGTCCCAGAGCAAGCATGTGTCTTGCAATTGGCTTTGTTTTTCAGTAATTATTTACTGAATGAATGAATCCCTTTTTTCCATTTAAAGATCAGATCATATACATACACATTTTGTTAGCAGGGATTTGTGGATGTTGGAAAACACCCTCCACCATGCCAGCTTCTCTTGTTCAGCTACTAATATTACCCTCCGATGCTTCTTGTTCCCCACTCCTTTGTTCTTTCATTTCTTAAGCTCTTTCTTCAAAATTAACCTATTCTAGTATCTGCTTAATTATCACAATGTGACTGAAACATATATAAATAATCACTAAAGCTGAAAATTCTATTTACTCACATCAACAACACTCCCCCACCCCCTACACACACACAAAAAATCCTACCATATGAGAGTAACATGGGCACAACTAGATGTGAATAAGTCTGGTTAAACAGCGCTCTGTAATGGTGCTACTTACCTGCTCCACACATGCTAGCCTGCAGCACTAGTGGAGTAAACCAGGTCTTTATTGCTAACTATAGTAGAGATGGGAGTGATTGTACTTAGTATTTGACAGGCAGATGAAAGGAAAGACATTAAAGACAAAAAGACAAAAAAGTAGGAATGTATGTTTGCCAAGCGGGTAACTCTGAGTTAGAGAGCAGAAAGATAAGAAATGGCAGGCACAGGTACCTCGCAGATCCTGGCAGGCTTCATATACTAAGACAGGAATCTTGGTCTCTGGGGGCTGTGGAATATGATTGTACTTACCAAGCGGGATGAGACTTGTGAGTTATAAAGCTTACTCTAGTAGCAACATGGAGAGTGAGATTTTAAAAAAATGAATGAGACTGGAAGGGTGGTACAACTATAGGAAAGAGAAGGATCCTGAGACCAGGACAAAAGTAGTGGCAGGGAACTGTTAAGAAGATGAAACCGTAGAGTGTAATGACATTAATGACATTTGTGACTGTGATGGCATTCCCTCAGCCCGAATGCCAAACCCCATGCATGCTGCCTATAAGAATTCTTCTCACTCTCAAGGTTCAGTTTAAATGTTTCTCCTGCCATGAAGTTATCTCTTTGAGAACTGTCCCTTCATCTGTTTCCCCACAGCCTTCTGTTTGCACCTCTTATAACACCGAGTTCTTTCTACCTTGTATTAGAGCCAGTTGTTTACATGTACAGCCTCCACTATACCACAGACTCCTTGAGAGAGGGCCTTAGCTGACCCATCCAGTCATTCCCCTTCACCCACGGACATCTAGCACAGTACCTTGCACATAATAGTTTGGATGAATTAATGAAGGAATTGAAATGCCTCAAAGAAACACTTTGCTGGTTTTGCACTGTTATAAAGATAACCAAATTGCAGAGCCAAGAGCATGCATAAAATCATGAGGAGCAACCGGGTCGACTTCAGAAGACCCAAACCAGGCTACGAAGGAAAAAGGAGTTGCTGGAACATGAGGTATTCCTAGATAAGCACTTATATGGGTTCCTTTATAGAAATATTTCTCTGTGTGTCTCCCTGAAAATCATGACAATAGTAATAGATCCAAGGGCATTTTATTTGTAAACTGCAAACAGATAAATACTGGCATTATACAAAGATACTTAATATTCACTGCAAAAATAAAACTGTTTTTACCTCTCCTCCCCCTCCATTCCAACATTAAAATGGAAAAAGAAAACATACCTCAAAGGTTCCCGAGTCAGAAATAAACACAAGCCCTTTGGGCCCCAGAAGAGTCTAGTTATGGGGGGTGGGGGGAGTTTAAGAGCAGAGATAACAGCGTCTATCCTTTAATCATGACTTCAGTACCAAGAAAAGGAACTATGTCTATTTTCTCCAATGTTAACCAAAGAGGAGATTGGATACTAAGTTATTCATTAACAACTTATCAGGCATTTTGGATGTAATTGAGAAGGGGTGAAACACAAAAGGAGAGCCATCTAGGGCTCCCAGCTTCCTAAGGATTCCTCAGTATTAATACCACTTCCCCTAAATCCCTTTGAGGAGAGCTGCTTAGATGCTGAGAGGAAATAATTGAACAATTTCATGGTAACATTAAATAGCAGCTTATAATTGACCTCAATATGAACAGCAATAAAGATGGAGAGAGTGACATATGTTCTATATCGTGAGCACAGACAGGATTCAAATCCTAATGCCTTTAACTCCATCAAGGAAGGAACATGTGAGAAAAGTGCTTAATAATCTTCCAAAGCCTATTTGTTTCCTGTAGCAGAGAGAGACATTTTCATGTCGGCTCTGCTAATTGACTACGCTGAAATGATAGGACCACTGTCTGCAGCAAAAGAACTCTTGGAGATGCATCGATCCAGGGATGGACCAATTTGGGAATGCCACTTGCTTTCTAAAAGGGCATTTCAATTGGTCAAATCAAAGTGAAGTGTTGTGCAATTTTCTCTATAATCAGTATTAACAGCAGCTAAAGAATGACCGGTCTTCAGAGTAGGAAGGCATGTTGCCAAATATAAATGTTATAGCTGCTGCTCGCCCCTCCCTGCTCCCTCCTTTTATGTCTTGGATATGACTGTATGAGCAGAGCTGGAGGCATTTATTCCTCGTGTTCTGATTCTTCTTTAGACAACTCTGAAGTCTGGATGAACAAACCGAGAAAGAGAGGCTGTTTGTTTTTCAACGCTGGCTCCCCTGAGTATCTGTTTTCACAAAATAAATCATTCAGAGTCAATATTTAGAACACCTGCATATGCGAACTTGCATTAAAGAAAATTCTAGACAAAAAGGAAAATACAAAATATTACCAAGTGACTCATCCAGTAATGATATAACCCTGATTCAAACTCACTTTCCCCAAGGCTGCCCTAGCTCTTGTATTCTCGAACACAGATGCTCCACCATCCACCTACTTGCCACCCCCAGACCTGGTATTGCCCTTGGTTAATTCCTGCGCTGGCCCCCTAATTGATCTCCCACCCATCCTATCTGTCCACCACAAATTTGCCCACCTAAGCAATCCAGCTAATTAACGGATCTACCTTTTTATGGCTGAAGCTCCTTAGTCTGCCCGAAAAGACCCACCTCTCCCAGTTGTTGTCACTCTCTCTATTCTAACCTCTTTACACTCCACCCCTTCTCACCCCATTCAACAGTTATCTTACTGAACTACCTGCAGTTACACAGGCTCACGTTGCAGTGCCAGGCCTCCTGCGTTGGCCTATCCCCTTCCTCAGCCCTGAGTGGCCAACCCCACCTTGCGCACTTGGAAAGCTTCTCTTTATCCCCAGTATTTGCCTGGGGATCACTGGCTCTAAAACCCGTTCTTTAAGACAACCCCCGTAAACAACATTAACAGTCCCTTTCTTGTAGTATTCCTGCATCTTGTACATAGTTCTTTGATTGCATGTGTCCTGTCATATCAAAATGATGTGTTTCCTGCCCAGCCGGTGTGGCTCAGCGGTTGAGCATAGATCTATGATCCAGGAGATCGAGGTTCGATTCTGGGTCAGGGCACAGGCCCAGGCTGTGGGCTCGATGCCCGGTCGGGGGTGTGCAGGAGGCAGCCGATCAATGACTCTCCTATCACTGATGTTTCCTTCTCTTTCTCCTTCTCTCTGAAATCAATTTAAAAATATATTTAAAATCACATGTTTCCTGTACTCTACTAGAGTGTGTCCCTAAAGTAAAGCACTGAGGAGGAGCATGAGCTTTGGAGCTCCCTGAGTTCAAATCCTGGCACCACTCCTTTCTTTGTGATCTTGGGCAAGTTACCTAACCTCTCTGTGACTCTGTCCTCAACTATAAAATGAAGACTCTGTCCTCAACTATAATACTTTAGAGAGCTATTGGGAGGATTATAAAATCTAATTTTCTGTAAATGTCTAATGAATGTTATTTATCAGATTGAAAAGTCAGTGGCATTCATAATGTCCATGGACACATGGTAAAGACCTAGACATAATAATTGAATGACCGTGTAAACTGACTCAAAGAAAGGAGTAATAATAAAGTCCGCTCCAATAAAAAACGCTCTGGCAGGGTCTGATGCTAGATTTTGTGGGCCATTTTAGCAGGAAACATTCTTCTAAGAGACCCAGTACCTAAATGACTTCATTAGCTCCTTCCAGTAATGCTATTCCATGTCTTTTCAAACTTGGATTCTCAAGCGCACTCATCCTTTCCAGGGTTTATTTCTGTACCACTGCTATCCTTCTTGTCCTGAGCACAACCTCCCCAGGTAAGTCAGAAAGAGCTCATGAGCTTACTTACTTAGTCAGCAGGAAATAACTTCCCAATCTCAGCTTTCCTGCTCACCTTGGAGAATCACATTTTCACTGGTCCTTAACTTTACCTAATTTTACATCATTTTTACAAAGGAATAATGCAAGATTCCCAGGGGGGAAAAAATGTATAAGTGAATACATATGCCATTTGTCTTTTTTGTGATATACACATCAGAGACATATCAAACTTATATAGTGAGATTAAAATAGTTTGTGTTAATAAAATAAATATTAATTTATAAATTAATTCACCTGAGTACCTAAAAATCATTAAACAGGTTATTTATCTGCCTTTATAACCTTTGAAGAATAAATAACATGTTATAAATTGAGCCACAAATAGGTATATGACCCATTAAAAGTGATGGTCTTTGTACTATGCTCTTTTTATTAGAACATGAGCTTTAAAATTCAAAAGAAAAACAGCCCCCTCAAAGTAACACAAAAAATAAAAAAAAACTACGCTCAACTAAAATGTACTCAGAACACTCTGGAATGTGTGGAAGTGAGTTACACTTCACAAACTGTGGGAAGTTACAGTATTAGAAATTGAATTTTATTAAAAATGCCTATTAAATCAATATTATATCCTCAACTTCCAATTTATATTTACAGTGTTTAATGGATCTCCACAGTGTAGATCAAAGTATGAAATCCCTATGTATATATATTTTTAGTTTTAGACAATTTCACCAAATTATTTCTAAATGTTTGTCAGCTTTTCAACTTGTGGTAAACATGACTTTAAATTCATTTTTCTTTAGTCAGAAATAAATTATTATTTGTGCATCTAATTACATTTTATTTGTTTATTTATTTTAATTATTATTATTTTAATCTTCACTGGAGGATATTTTTTCCATTGCTTTTCAGAGAGAGTGGAAAAGAGAGAGAGAGAGAGACATTGATGTGAGAGAAACACATCTACTGGTTGCCTCCTGCACTTGCCCCGTCTGGGGACTGAGGCACGTGCCCCTTGCTGGAACCGAACCTGGGACCCCTCAGTCTGCAGGTGGATGCTCTAACCACTGAGCAAACCCAGCTAGGGCCAATTACGTTTTAAATATTTTAAAATTCAGGCCTTGTTTAAATCCGTATTTGTTGTCTCTATTCCATATTTTCTTATATTAGTGTTCCTCAAAATGAGATAAGCCTAAATACTAAAACTCAAATACTTAGTTACATTCCTTCTTTATACCACAGCAAACTTACTATCACCCTTTGCCCCCTGTTTTCTAGAGATAGAGGAAGGGAGAGGGAGAGAGAGAAAAACTTCAATAGGCTGCCTCCATCCCCTACTGGGTATCGAGCTCGGATGTGGGGCATGTGCCCTGACCAGGAATGGGACTGGTGACTCTCTCAGCGCAGGGGACAACACCCCACCAACTGACCACACCAGCCAGGGCAACTTACTGTCACTTCTTAAACTACAGATAAAAGTATGTTTCCGAAGGAGACTGCGATGATGCTGCAATTTAAAAACTGAAGCCAAATAATTCATCAGGATGACCTTGAGATTCTACCTAACGGTACAGACCTTGCTACTTCATTTTGTCAACGTAAGTAGCTTTCAGGCAGGTACAAGAAGGCTTGGGTCTTACCTAGGCGGGCTCATCTCTTGGCTTCTTTGCTTCCCGCCTTGCTGATGAATGGAAATGCATAACCAGCCTGCAGCAAACGCAGGAAGTTTATTCCCCATGAAAATCTAATGAAAAGGCTGGGCCTCCACAAGACAATAATTTGTTTAACTTTGCACATGCCAGTTGGATGCAGCGCTGATTCTTTGGGGACACCAGGGCTCTATTAAGCACCATCTCCCTTCGCTGAACCTCAGTCAGGTTAAGTAGACTTCCAAAGAGATACAACGGGCCGCCACCTCTCCCTTGAGAAGACCCCACGGGGGCCAAACTTCTTTTCTCTTCCCCGCAGCCCTTGCCATCATTTTATGGAATTCAGCTACTAAGATCAGAACCTATTCACTGAATTTCTTTTGTTTCACAGCCTTGCCCCTCAAACAAGCACAGAGGAACACATTTTCCAAGCTTGGGTGGCTGTTTGCCGGGCACACAGGCCCCGCGTGTCTGGGCTGATGCACTTTGTAGGTAAGAAAACATGTGCCTGCAAAGGCAGATGATCACGAGGGATCCTGGAGAAGTCCAGCTTTCAGGGAAGCCACTTTAAAAGAATTTCCAGCCCTGTCCGGTGTGGCTCAGCTGGTTGGAGCACCACCCCGTACACCAAAAGGTTGTGGGTTCGATTCCAGCCAAGGCACATACCCAGGTTGGGGATTCAATCCCCAGTCCAGGCGCATGCTGGAGGCAATGGGTAGATGTTTCTCTCTCTCTTCCTCTCCCTCCCCCTCTCTCTAAAATCAAAAAGCATGTCTTCAGGTGAAGATTTTAAAAAATAAAAGAAATTCCCTAAATCACTGGTCTTGAAAATTTGTGGCTATCATACCCTCCAGAAGAATTTTTAACACTGTATCACACATTTTTAAGTCGACATCTTAAAATTTTAACACAAGCTAAAGTATTTGTAAAAGATATGTATTCTGGCATGTGACATATTGTATATCTGTTTTGAATATACTTTTTACCAAAACCTCAATACTATATATTTTAGGTTTTTCAATTTATAGAAAATATCTGCATAACCAGTACCTTAAATGACAAAGCCAGCATCTCAACTTGGAACTCAATAAAAATAAATGACAAGAAATAATAACAAAACTAACAAAACTAGTTCTCATTGCCAAAACTATCAGCCATTTTTTAGATGTTAATAAATCCCTGGGACAACTTTGTCACCTCTGAATTTTAATTTTAAGGTAACTAGGGAGGGAGATGAAGACACAGAGAGACAGCAAGACAGCCAGACAGTCTGCCCACGTATTATTTAATGATTATGAAACTTTTCAAGCATTTTCAGTGTATTTACTCATTTTTTAGGTTTTAAAAGCTCTTCACCTTTAATTAACTCCACAGGCACAATTTCAAAACAAGAAATTAAGGACTCCCCCCTGGTTTAAGGGACTAGAAGGCAATTTATTCCACAAAGGAACTGAAATAAAGGTTTTTTTGTGTTCTACAAGATTTGCATGTGAAAACGGGTAATAGGACACTAATTCTACAAATGTGACATGAGAGTTACACCTAGAATTTTAATCATATTTTTAATCAGTCTTCAGGGCCCCGTTTTAGGAAACTAAATTACGTTGGCAATAGAAATATGACTGCTATATATTCCCCCAAATCCCACAGTTCGAGTCACTTTCAGAGAAACTGAAGGACAGTCAAGCCTCTTTTGAATGCCCCTACAAATCCATCATTGCTATGGAGGGAACTAAGAAAAACAGAAGAGCCTCTTCCTCTGAGAAACATACAGTTCTGGTTGGGGAGTAGGATTTACACACCAGAAACAATTAGGAAATCATTCCATGAGTCCAACAGAACAGTTAATGCTGTGAGGCACTGGAGTTAAAGACATGGGCCTTAGAATGTACCAGACCTGGATTTCCATTCTGGTTATAAGTTACTTCTCAGTGACCTCAGCTTCCTTGTCAGTTAAATGGGGATGGTGAGGACAGGGACAGGCAAGCTACAGCCCTTAGGCCAAATCCTGCCCAACACCTGGTTTTATACGACCAATGAGCTAAGAATGGTTTTTACATTTTCAAGTGGTTGAATCCGTTTTTTAATATATATATATTCTAATATTTAAATGTTATATAGAATTCAAATTTCAGTGTCCAGAAATAAAGTTTTATCAGAACACAGCCTCACCCATTTATTTACGTATCTTGTATAGCTGCTTTTGTGCTAAAATAGCCAAGTTTTGTAGTTGCAACAGAGGCCATGTGACCTACAAAGCCTAAAATACTTACTACCTGGCCCTTTACAGAATAACTTGCCAAGAACGCTGCTGTAGAGAATTAAAAGAAATACATAACATGAATAAAATGGTTAGCACAGAACCTGGCACATAAGCACTAAACAAATGACAAATAATAATATTTTTGTAAGATACTATAATTTGAATCAAATGTACAGTTTTAAAGGTAAACAAGGTTACAATAGGCATGACTTACCCATTAGGTAATTCTCCAATTAAGGCTCTTAAAAAAATTGAAAAGGGTCATGGTGGACCTATAACCACAGAGCCTGTCATGCATGCATGATAGAGAACTGACCACCAGGAGGTGATTTTTGCTGTGTTCCATGACATTCAGGTGGATGGTGCCTCAATTCTTCAAGCTCTTTTCCACCTCAGGACCCGCCCACATGATGCCCCATCGGCTAAGACAATTCTTTCTTTTTGTCCCTGGGCTCTCTCCTTTTCCATCCATTAAGTCTTTGCCTAACTATCATTTCCTCAATTACCCCATCCTAGCATCTTCTGTTTCTCCAATGGCACGTCTATAATTATATATTTAGATGGCAACTTGCTTATGATTATCTGTCTTTCCCCTTAGGTTCTAAATCCTAAGAGAAGAGGGATGCAGTCTGTCTCTGTCAGCATTATAGGCCCGGCTCCTAGAAGACTCAAAGTCAACAGTTAGTATCTGGTAAATAAATGCTTGTAACCCTGAAGGCCACCTTTAAAGGGCTTGTACTCAAACATAATGAAGTAAATTGAAAAGACTGTCAAAAGGAAAACTGAGCCTTTCCCCCTTCTTTCAATCCAGAATTAGAAAAATACAATGTTCATTAAGTTAGTGAATTTTCAAAATCATTTACAACAAAAGTATTTTCAGCACTTACTATACTCAAGACACTATTCTAGGTACCAGGGGAAAATAACTCGCATAAGTCAAAGTGCTGACTCTCCAGACGTTCACAGGACAGACGCAAATTTTAATATGAGGCGGACTTAGAAAATTATGATAATAAAAACAGAAAGTGTTATACGATGAAAAGAGGAGAAGAATGTTGATTTGGGCTGGAAAGATATGGAAAGTCTTCTTGAGAAGATGAGATTTAATCTGGCTTTTCAAGGAAGGTGTAACTTCAAAAGCTTGAGAAGAGACACATTTGGGAAGTACCATCTTCAACATCTTAGTCAACCAAGGTGATTAAGTGGTTAAAATTGTGGTTTCTAGAATCAAATCAGTTTGAATACAAACCCTAAACCCACCACTTACTAGCTTTGTGTTGTTGGGTAAACTATCTCTCCATGCCTCAGTTTCCTCATCAGCAAAATGGGAATAATAATATTACCCACTTCAAATCATTACTGTGAATATCGAAAAAGATAAAACACATGAAGGTAAAACAAAATACTTATCTCATGGTAGCAGCTCAATAAATGAGCTTTCATCTTTCTTATTACCTTTCCTTAGTCCCCATAAATGTGGGAAATAGTGCCCTGTTTTCTCTCTGCTTGCCTCACGCTATTCTGAACTGAGCTATTCCCTGGTAGCAAATTAAACATTTCTGAAACTGCATGAGCACTTTAGAGCTCTTGGGGTGCCATTGTGTATACAAAAGCAATACCTAATTGAATAGTAGCCTAATAGCCTCGGAAAGCTGCTGCAATTTAAACCCAAAAAAATTTAAAAATGTAGAGTTAAAAATAGAAACAGTTCAGCAGGTGGGAGAATGAGTTTCTATGAGTTGCCTTGACATTCTTCCTCAACACCCTATAAAAAGCAAAATCTAGCAAAAAAATACATAGATGTACAACCCAAATTGCTAACCAATTTAACAAAATTGGAGTCAATTACTGTGAAAAGAGGTTTATATCCCTAAGAAAAATCATTGATTAGGGAAAGGAAAATCTTAACTAAAATAAGCACATCAAGTCAAAGAGTTAATGTTTCCAAATGGCAAAGCATGGATTCCATTCCCCGCCCCTCCCCCATGAACAGATTAAGTTTTTGCAAGAAAACATAGGCTTTAGTTTCAGCATCTTAAACTGCTGCATTCTTGGAATATGGCAGGGGCTGTCTGTATATGAAAAGGCCTTTGTAAAAGTATCTACCTGACAGGTGAAGGTATGGGTCTCACCACTAAATTCCAGACATAAGAAGACTTCCATTGGGAAGTGAGGCAACAACTAAAAATATCTTGGTCAGTCAACTGTCTTCTATGGCTTAGATGCAGCCTTGACCAGAAGCAGAGGGATTTCTTGCTCTATGGTTTGGCTAACCACACTAATACAATTCTTTGCCTGGTGGCCTTCAGAGGAGCATAGATTCTTTTGGAAGGAAGGAGTGGAGGACTCTGGACACAGAGGTACATATCTGAACCCACCGCAGTATTTGTCTCTCTAGTGATGTGAGATAGCAAGTCTCAGTTGCCCCAAAATGTCATTTCAGTGTTAGGATCCAAGTGGATTCCCAACAATGGTCAATCTCCAAAAACTATGAAAATAAAAGAAAAATGAAGCCATTATGTTGGTCAAATCTTCAGGTTCACTGGCACTTCAGGCTCACTGTCAGAGCCTCTCAGTGCTATCCAGTAACACTTTCTGCTGTGATGGAAATGTTCTGTATCTACACCGTCCAATGTAGTAGCCTCTGGTTACTGAGCACGAGTGAAACAAGAACTGAATTTTTATTTTTCTTAATCTTAATGAAGTTCAATAGACACGCATGGCCAATGGCTACTTATTGGACAGTGCCACTGGAACACTAGCCCTGCCATCTGATTTATTTATCCTTTCCATGAACATATTCTTTAACAGCCACCAGCTAGCCTCAGTTTCATATTTGTTTCAAAATTGGAAACTTACTCACCAACTTCTTTTCAGTTATCTTTCTCGTTTGCTTGTTTTACTGACTTACTCGCCTGCCCTGTTTGTGGTCTGTGTGGTCCACAGTGCCATTTCCTGGCCCTGGAGTCCAGTGTCTGAGCTGATCTCATCACCCTCACCTTTGCCGGGTATGGACTGATCCTTACACTCTGTCTGGTGCATACTTCCTCAGAAACCACTCTTCCACCAGCTTCTGTCTTTAGCAAGATTACATCCACACAGTCCTCAGTTGTCTTCTCCTGGCTACTGGTGAACATAGCTACTTTCTCCTTCTGGATAGCAACACTTCAGAAACTATTATTACACCCATAAAGAATTATAATTTCCAGAAGCTCTTAAACCTTACACCCTGTGGCTTAACATAATAGAAGTGGCCAGGCCTGCCAAACAAAGATAGTTCAGCTCCACCTCAAATTCTCTGATTCCCAGATTCCTATTTTAGGTGTCTATTTTCATCTTATACTTTAAGATTAGTCTCCCTTTTCGATTATTCATCTATAGTTGGCTTCCACAGCCCAGAACAGAGGAAAAAGATTTCAGAAGTTAAATTTTCCCCTTCTAAAGGTCAGTTATCCAGGTGTGAAAGCAGACAAACTTTATTCCACGAGAAATTTGTTTTGAATCTGATAACAACATACTGCTTTATTCTTAAGTTATAACCTTTCACAGACTAGATATTTTCCCCATGAATTTCTATATAATGCTAATAGGTAAAAGGGCAAAAAAGAAAGGTGATAGCATGCATATAAATAAATTGTACATTGATCAAACATTATTTCTATAATTGTAAACAATGAAGTGCTAGAGTGCCCTGAATGTTTTAACTGTCCCTCCCCCATTTCTCTAAATTTTAAGTCATGTGCAGTTTTGTAAACATATTTGACACCCATTAGGAGAAGGCAGATGTGCAGCTTCTTGGTCTTGGAACATACCAGATGTACAGGAATGGGCTCTCTCTCAAGTGCCATGCATTCAAAATTGGTTGGGCACCTGACCCAAGCCAAACAAATCAGACTTTCCTCCAAATCTTTTAAGCTATAACTAAGGGAAGAGAGTCAGTCCTTCTCCGGAGGGCTGTGGGGTATTAGGCCTGGTGGCCTTGAGCAACCACGCTCCTCACCATATTTGTGGTTGTGTGGTTGGCTGTGCAAAGGGAGGCCAACATGCAGAGAGAGGCAGAGAGCCAATTCCTTATATCTCCCAGTCCTGGGGCCTAACTTCCTTTTCCTATCCCTCTTGCTCTACATTAGATGACCCAGTACAGTTCCAGTAAATTTCCACTTTTCCAAACTATTTCAAGTTATGTTTCTGCTGTTTGAATCCAAGAGTATCAACCAATACACTATTTTTAACATTAAAAAAATCTACCCCTGAATAAATGCAGCATTGTGGATAAGAATTGGGATTACATACACAAACCCAGAAAATTAAAAATGCAAAATCCCACACCAACTATCTTCAAGTAAATATCACATATGTTGAAGTTTATTAGAAACATGGTGCTAGAGATATGACTAGTCAATGAAAAGAAACGTCACTTTGAATTCTCTGAAATGTAAATATTTAATTGTAGTTGGGAATTCTTCATCACTAAAAATAATAAATAGAAGTTTTAAAGCATGTACAGCATGATCCCATTTTTATAAAGTGAGTTCTGATTATCTATCATTTATCTAGTCCCCCATCTTTATATACTCAATAGAGAATTGCCTGAACATTTACCTAATGGCAACAATATTTTTTCCAAGGGCCATATTATTGCATGATTTTTTTTTCCTTCATCATCTTATGAATTAAAATTATCAGTTTGAATCCATTGAAATACCTTACCCCAGACATATCAATATGGCTTTTATGTGAATACATAAAAACAAGGAAGAAAAGCCCAAAGAAAGACCTTGGTGCTGCTCCAACAGGAATACAGGAGGTTTAAAAAAAAGTTTGCAAATTGCTGCTTTCATTCTAAGACAAATCTTCAACTTATTTTATAGTATGAAAAGCTTTTGCTAGTAAATACCTATTCATTATTCTCCAAATATGCCTTTCCTACCCCTGGAATTTTTGGTCATGCTCTTCCTTGGTTCACTTTCTGCCTTTCTGACTTGCTTCTACCCTTTAAAAATAAACAACACTTACATCTCAGTACTCAGGGCCCTCATTTCCTCTCATATCTCATGGTCCTTACTAGTGTTCCAGCAATACAACTGGCCCTTGAGCATAGGACATGGGATCTTACTAAGCTCCTATGAATCAGTCCTGAATTCCAAACTAAACTATCTACTCTTAGAGGTCAGAAATCACTTATTACATGTGTTTGCACCACAGCCTCCCTCCATAATTTTCTCCCCTCCCACTCTCACCCTCTGGGGTTGTAGTACAGTTTCCCAGAGCACTGTTGGATTTGAATTTTCAGTGTTTCAGTTTCCTCAGTGTTTTGGGATGGAAAACTGTTTCATTTTGGTCAACCAGTTCCATTCTTACCCAATCAACTAAGGCAGAATGTGTTCATTCAGACTCTCTAGGTTACTATTTCACAATCCCTTTAGTAAACTTTTGTCCATGTAACTGGTAATGGGACAATATCTATTGCACACTGAGCTTCTTGAATTACCTATATCCCAAGTATGTACATGGAAAAACATTTTGAAGTAGAATCAGTTTTATGACTCTAGCCAAGTATCTACCTAGTCAGATCAAGAAGTAGTTATTTCCAAAGCTCAATAAAACCCTCCTGATAAAAACTGGGCACTGTCACAAATTGCAAATTAGCATGAAAAAGAATTTGAAAAGATTGCCAAGCCTGGCAGCCTGCCTCCCCTGCCCGATCACTTAGAGTAACACCAACGAACAGCAAGTGTTCCAACATATGTGGTGCATATTCATCCTTTTATTTTTAAAACACAAAAGAAGCTTCTTGAAATAAAACAATCCAGCCAAAGCATATCACATTGCCAAATTGAGGGCAAGAATGAAAATAGATTCACAAAACTGATGTAAGATTTAAGGCTTCCTAGATAGGAGCCACTTAGAGGTAAGAGTGGCAAAACTGAAGCATGCTCTCCTGGGTCCTAAGATCTACGAAACCTGACTGTGTCATCAGTCACCCTGGTTACGATTTTCCCATGAATGAGCATATCAAGTTTGACTGAAATAGCTGAGTTACTCTGTAAGAAGTTCTGGGTTATATGAAAGCCCCAGTCAAGATCCCTGATGAAAGATGGCTTGTAGCAGAAAGAGAAAAACCACTGAACTCCCCGCTCCCAGGCAGAATCAGCATGTCTCATTGGACACTACAAGTAGAGCTGGGCACCTCTCAGCAGTTCCATTCATTACAGAAAGGCACCGATAAATTGAAGAGGCACGCATCTTTTATTTTTATAAACACTAAAGGGGCTTATGGAAGTATAAACAGTCTAGATGAAGTATGTGATATTACCAGATTCTGCAGAAATAGAATGAATGATTTTAGAGAATTATTGAAATTTCCCAACAGAAGGGATCTATGAAAACACTTTGTAGATCTATTCTCCAAACTTTAACACTACTGACATCTCTGGTATAGAAAAGCAATCAAAATGCCAAAAAGCATTTCTTATGTATATATCTATATAGCCTTTAAGTCAAAAAAATTTTAACATAGAAAATGATATAGAGTGTACTGGTTACCTAAGCAATTCCTGCATGGTCAGTCTAAAGAGGCTAAAATGAACCAAAGAACTACTTCAAGATCCTCGACGTGAAGAAATATAAAAGACTGTGAACAATGAGAAAAGGTCACTGAGATAGACAATAATTTGAGTAGGCTACCTTGATCACAATAGGATTGTAAAATAAACTAGATGTTAAAAAGGCGGACAGCAGCTTCAAACCTAAGGACAGTCTCCAATCTGATCACACAGATTCCACTTGGAATCAGTGGTTATGGACCTAACAAGTCACCTATGCCTTTTGAACTAGTCCTTAGAACCCATAATACTGGTTATAATTCCATGTCACTTTATCCCCCTATGACAGTAATTAATAATACTTTGTCTTGAGTAAGACCTATAGGTGTGTGTCTGTCCCTCTGTATGAAAGTTTGGCCCCTGGAATTGACCTCTTTCAAGACATCCCATACAGCTTGAACCCCCCAATGAAACCTAAAGCAATAAGTTACACATAACAAAAATATGAATGCATATTTGTCAGGAAGAAAGTCTATAGGGAAAGAAAGAAACTTAACCTATTCTGAACTCCAACAGTGATCAGAGCACAAGTTTATTGATGCGTCAATAGTATCGTCTAATTTTCACAACCAGAAAGGTCCTAAGCGTGCAGGCTCTGGAGTCCGACCACCCAGGGCCAAATCCTGGCCCCACTTCCTAGCTGTATGAGCTTCAAGTTGTTTAACGTGTCTGTGCCTCAGTTTAGTCATACATAAAATGGGGGTAATAATAGTAACTACCTCACAGACTTGTGAATATTCACTGCATTTATATATGTAAAGTACGTGAAACGGCATCTGATATAGAGTAACATCTGAAGAAAAGCTAGTTTATTGGCTTATTAACAGTTTGGGGGAACTGAGAACCTCAGATGTGTCAACTTCACCATCCAAGACTACAAGAAAACTGCATTCTGACTGCATGCCACTATCAACCGGCAGCTTGAACATTTTACATTTTCCCTTCTCTGCACACAAGCTCCATGACCAGGCTCCGCAGTTTAAAAGAGTAACTTCCTCTCCTTCCCCCTCCACCCCTTAGAGGAGTTCCAACAGGAGATCAGAAGGTAATTGAATGGAGCTACCCCTCAGCTTCCCTCAGGTCCGAAGTCCTGGCCATCTGGTACATGCGTGTGAAGCACAGCCACGGCATTTGCAGCTCTGGGTCCCCCTGGGACTCTCACTCCTACTCCTTGGTTCAGTGTCTGCTCCTTCTATCAGAAAAAGCAAGTGCAGCGTCCCTCACTGGAGTAATGCAAACCCCAATTCTGTCACTAAGTGTTGTGTGACACACTGCTGAAACTCTTTGCGGCCCAGTTTCTCCACCAGGAAAATGGAAATAATAACAAAAAGGATGGCAAACGTGCTGAATGCTTAGAACCTATTGGGCACTAACCTTATATCATTTAAAATTCACACCATCTTATGGTATGGGTCCTATTGGTATGTAAGCTTTACATGTAGATAAGAAAACCAAGGCACAGACAGGTCATGCAACTTGCCCAAGGCCATGTGGCTAATAAATGGCAGCACCAGGATTCAAAGTCAAACATTCTGATTCCAAACCCGATAAACCACTGCACAATGCCTGGCAGTCCAGTGGGTGCTCTGTGAATGCCAGGCCTCTGTACCCACTCTGTGAAGTCGTAATGACTCTGGGTTCTGACAGATGATGTATTCTGTTAAGCCGGGGTGAATCTGAGTTGACAGATAGCCAGCGCAGGAGTCACTGTACCCTGTGGAGAGCAGAGCCTCAAGCCCATACTTAAAAAGATCCCGAAACATGACCTTCACGCTCTCCATGGACTGGCCCTACGTGTCTCTCCAGTGTTATTTCTCATCGTGTCCATCTCCACCTTTGTAACATCCCCTCCCAGCATCATGACCCCCAAACTTCACCCCACCCCCATCAATTTCTCCCAAAGTCTCAGCTATATCACAATCCCATCATCTCTCCATTCTGGATCTTTTCACTTTGCTGGTCTCTGTGCTGAAAACACTCCATTTAGCTCCATTTCACCTTCCTCGGTATTACGTAGATGAAAAGGCATTTCTCTGGAGAGTCTTTTTAGATCCCCTCCCAATCTTCCACATATGTTGAGTGTCACTGCTCGGTCATCTAGCTCCCTACAATTTCCTGTTATGGCGCCTGACACACGGGGCTGTCATGGTATGTGTCATAGCCGTGTTTCCTTCTGGACCCTAAACCCTGTGAGCACCTGAAATATGTTATGTTTATTACTGTTTCCCCCAATGCTTGATACATATATGCCTTTAATAAATGTCTATTAAAAGGAAGAAAGGAAGGATGTGAGAAAGAAAAGGCGTAAACCAGCTGCCTGTTCTTCATCACTCTAATCCCCCTGTAGAGAAGCCTTCAGTAAACTTCAAGCATTGTAGGATTTTCAGACCAACAATTGTGATTGCAGAGGGGACAGGTGAATGTCAGGGCCTCCCATCCGGTCCTTGAGCACAACTGCTTTTCCTGCTCAGGGGTTTAGCATTTCTCGGAGGTGGAGACATATTCAGAAACCCCAGAGAACTGGATGGATTGATAACCTCCCGATGTAAATGAAAATGTTAAGAAAGTAAGGCTCATTCCATTTGCCAAGTGCCAGAATATAAAATATTTCACTGATAGAAGGTCTGAAGCTTGAAGGAAGGAGGTTCCCTAAGCGGCCTGGAAGGAATTTAATTTGTCGAGAAGCCTAAGAGGGCCCAGGATCTTGCGCAGCTACTTTTCTTCCTCCTCAGAAGGGGGGGAAATGACCACACAGGGCAGCCTGCATGAATAGAGCAGATTCAGCTTGCATGTCAGAGAACTTTACTCAAATGCCAATCACTGAAATTCTCAGCTACCCAGAGGTTTGGCTGGATCGCTGCCAGTCAGTACTATGACTGATATCTTTTTTTTTTCCAGACATTGCAACATTCAAAAATAAAAGAAAACTATGTTCAGCTGCTACCTCTTTAGCAGCTTTGCAATTTCCCAAGGATCAGCCCTTCTCCTATTCTCAGTCCCCTAATCTCAAAGCGAAGTAATAGCTTCTCCTTGCCTAGGGAAGCAGTCTCTGGTTAGTAATTCAAGAATCCTTGGCTTCCTAATCTTTTTCTGCCAGGAGTAAAGCTATGGGTGTTAGTTAAATGCAAGACCTCGTGTGAAACCCTCTTTTTCCCCTCTGTCTCGTCAATCTTTCCAGGTATCATAGACAGTACAAGTATAAACTCTTAATAATAGCAGACTGCGACTATCTCCCCCAAAACCTCCTATTCAATCCCCACTGACCTGCACCCATCTCCACGCTCTAGCAGCGTAGGGGAACCCGCATGCACCTTCCTGTTCCCTCACCTGGAAGGTCATATGCTTACGTCCCCTTTCCCACTGAAGCAGGTCATGAGAACCAGCCTGCTTTGTACCCCTCACCCAGCAGCCACCACCCACGTTACACTTTTCAGTTCCTGGCCAAACCAGTTGTGAAATAGCCCAGACTCCTCCCAGCTGTCTCTGTTATAAAGACTTTGCTTCCAGTCTCTCTGTAGGTACTGAAGCCAAGGACATTCAAAGCTGACAAAGGCCTGACTCCTTTCTAGATGGCCCCTTAAAGCCCGCAAGTGCTTTGACAGGGCTGGCTAGAGCCAGACGAGTCTTGGGGCTTTCTACTAGCCACCCAGTTTATCTATCCTCTGCAATACATGCTTGCAGAAGCAAAACACTTCTAGCAATCAGGTGGAACAATCATGTGGATCAAATGAAATCAAGTAGATAAAATGATGAATTTTGAGTCATCAAAACCTGAGTTCGTCTATGAGCATTAACCCAACCTATCCAAGTTCCTAACTCTACCACAGATGAGCTTTTATTTTTATTTTTTTAATTGAATTTATTGGGGTAACACTGGTTAATAAAATTATACAGGTTTCAGGTGTACAGTTCTATAATACATCACCTGTTTATTGTATTGTGTGTTCACCACCCCAAGTCAAGTCTCCTTCCATCACCATTTATCGCCCCTTTACCCTCTTGTCCCCTCACCCCCATTCCCTCTGGCAATCACCTTACAGCTGTCTGAGTCCATGAGTCTTTCATTGTTTTCTTTGCTTAATCCCTTCACCCTCTCACCCAGCCCCCACCCCTCCCCTCTGACAGCTGTCAGTCTGTTCTCTGTATCCACAAGTCCCAATCTTTGAGAAAGGCAAGTACCTTAAGATTTTTGGAATTCAAAACATATATAGATAATAGTAGCAACTTAGAATGGTAGCAACAGATGAGTTTTTCAGGGTCTTTCCTTGCCTTCACTGACTCTTAGTTTCCTTCCTCTCTTTTAAAGCAGGTATTTGGTTGCTTGCTGCCCATCCGTCAAGGAAACTGTAACGTAGAAGTAGCAAACGCTATAGAAGGAAGGGGGTGGAAAGGAAGCCTGAGCTCAAGTTCTAGTTCAGCCACATACAACCTTGAACTTCATTTCAAGTTGTGGCTCTTGGTTGTAACAAAGGTTGTAACTACCGGTTTCCCCTGAACTCTTGCAAGTGTGGAGTGCTCCGTGGTCTAAGGTAATGAATGCCCGGCTCCTGCCCACTTCTCCAGCATCATCTAGCGCCCTTCGTCTCTCTCCTGTCCTACTCCATCCATACAGGACTCCTTTCAGTTTTCCAAACAGAGCACATGCTACCTTGACCCAGGACTTTATGTACCTAGAATACTTGGCCTCACCTTTGCCTACTGCATTTTTTCTCTTAAATAACTTCCTCAATCTTGTAAGTCACATCTGAACTGCAGCATTTTCAGAGAAGCCCTCTCCTGACCCTCTTTGACTGTGGCTTTTCTCTATTTTATCTTTACACAGTGACTGGTTCTTGAATCCTGGCAGAAAGCATGACTCTTGTAATCATTTAAGTATTCCTGTCCTCTTTGGTGAAAACAGAGATTTTTGGCCCCATCTGGATGGCTCAGTTGGTTTGAGCACTGGCCATCCCATGCACCAAAAAAGATTGTGGGTTCGATTTCAAGTAAGGTCATAGCACATACCTAGGCTACAGGTTCAATCCCAGTTTGGGCATGTATGGGAAGCAACCGACGGATGTTTCTCTGTCACATCTCTCTCCCTCTTTCTCTCTGTCTCAAATCAACAAACATATCCTTAAGTGAAGATTAAAACCAACAAACACAAACGAAAAAAATCCCACAGATTTTCATCTGGCCTTGATCTCTGCTATTACTCTAATTCCTAGCTCACTGACTGACATATAGTAGATACTCAATACAGACTTAGTAACTAGCTCCTCTTCTTAACCCTCACTAGTTTCAGGGGGCTATAGTTGTAATATATTGTGTGAAAGCACTTTGTAAAAGAAATTTGCAAATAGCTATTTTCTGTAAAAGAAAATTGCAAAGCTATAAAATGCTAAGTTGCTACTATTATCTATGTATGTTTTGAATTCCAAAAATCTTAAATTCTAACTAAATCTCTATGCGCTGCTGCTGGCTAAGCTTCCTTTATGACTGGTTGGGGCACGTCTGAGATGTGAACTCTACCCTCCTCTGCTCTAGAAGGAACTGCAACATGAAGGGCGGGATCCGTATTAGGATTTTTTGCAGTTTGACAAATTGCCCCAAAACTTAGTGCTTAAAACAACAAGAAACACTTATCTTCCACAGTTTTTGTGGGGAGAAAAAATTGAGTGTGAGTTGGCTGGATGTTACTGTCTCTCATGAGGTTGTAGGAAGATGTCCCCTGGGACTGGAGTGATCTGAAGGTTTGAGTAGGACCGGGAGACCCACTTCCAAGGTTGCTGACATGGCTGACAAATCGTCACTGAACGGAGCCTTGGAAATCAACATCACCTCTGTCATCCTCCATCAGTCACACAGGCAAGCCATGATTCACTGTGGGGGGACACCACTCAAGGGAATAAATACCAGGAGGCAAGGAACATTAAGAGCCATCAGGATTGGCCTCCACAGACTTTTTCTCCACCCCAAATCACTTATATAGTGTTTTATGCACAGTACAGACTAAAATAAATGTTTAATGGGACCTATGGCTGGAACCACAGATGGATAGATGGAAGGGTGGGCCAAAGGGTGGGTGTTACATTGTTTCTGACCCTAGCAAAGGAAAAATCAGAAATACTAAAGCAGTTAATGAGACTACACACACATATTTCTCAATCACCACAGCAAAGGTTGTAACTACTGGTTTTGGGGAGAAGTGCAAAAGAGAGCCTGAGATATTAATAGTGAGAGGAGACATGTGTCCCTGGAGTAATTCTCAGGTTTCTGAACTCTAAGTTCAGTCTTACTTCCTCTAAGCCCTCTAGCATAGCTGAGAACAAAATGTATAAATAAATGGACTTTACTTAAAAAAATGTAATGATGCAAGGCTTAGAAACTACCAAAGTTGATTTATTTTATTTTATTTTTTTTGCATTATCCTTATTATGGAAATCCATAATTTAGCTGCCCTCATGAATATTATGCAAATATATTAAATAATACAGGGGGATTTGAGCTTTTAGAATTCTTGACAAATACAAGCATTACTATAATTATCATTTCAAAGTTCTAATAATAACATTTTCTTTGACACTGTTTTTTTGAAAGAAGTTTTAAATGCTTGAGTAAATATTTCTAAACTATGACCACGAAACAGTAAAGGCCATTCACAGGAAGAAGGGAACGTTGCAGGCCAGAATTGATTACTTTAATATTCAAGCTTATTAGTTCACTCCAGAAACATTGCTCTGACTCTATAGGGGTGTGTAATCTAATGAACCCAAGAGTAGGACAGTATTTCAATAAAGAGCAACTGCCATCCACATAGGACCTGGTAGTTATCCTGAACATCTCCCTTTCCTCTACCTCCCTTATCTAATCCATATCTCCCAGATCCATTCTCTACTTTCTACTACCACCACCCTGGGCTATCACAATAGCTCCACACAGGTTTCAACACACATTCTCTAATTTCAAATCGATATACCCCTTAACAACCAGATTGACCTTCTGAAAAACAAAGATCTATCAATGTCTCCCTCCTCTTCAAAAGTCTTCTATGGCTTTTGACATCTTGACTGTGGACTAAAGATGAACATTTCTAACATGGCCAACAGAGTCATGTGTGACCTGGTCCAGATAAAACTCTCCTATTTCACCTGACACGACCCCTCCTCACTCTCTGCTCCAGCCTTCTTTCAGTTCTAGAATATACATTCTCTTACCACTTGCTTCTGTGGGCTACTTTGTCTAGAAGATATGTCATTACTTTCTTTCTTAAAAGTAACTTCTCCAGGGAAGCCTTCCTTCTGTGGAAGGACCTAGTGGAAATTAGTTCTTCCTACTACCTGGTTTATACACTATGTATCACCCTGGTAGCTCTGATGACAGCTGCAATTCTTACACCCTGTGGGACAAATTGAGCACCATTGATCTCCCCTTCTCCCCACTCCTACCTACCCCAAGGACACAGACAGTGACTATTGTGCTGATTATTGCATTTCACTGCCCACCATTGTGCTCTACACATAGCTGTTGTTCACTCTGTGTAGAGGATTGAATAAATGAAGATTTTAAATGCATACCTAGGCTGTAAGCTTAGACTGTGGAAGACTCTGGTGCACTTATTTAAGAAAAAGAAAGTAAGCAGAAGCATAATGTCTCTCTTGATGAATTCTTTTATTACTATCAGTGGCTATAATAAGAAGAGAAGCTATTTTGGACAACCAGGGAAGGGAATATCCCAACCCACAATTTAGTTGGGAGTCTTTTACAGATAATAAAATCTTCCTAGACAGGCTTGAAATGTAAGTTTGTGGGTGGCAGTCTTTTTCCATTTAGAAGCCCTTCAAACATTCAACAGAAGAGCAAGGGAAAGGGAACTATGATGTGGTAACATAATGCAGAATAGCTTCACCAGTATCAATAAAACATTCTCCACTGCCTCTGGAGCAAACCTTCACCAAATAAGAGCCTATTTCCTTAAAAAGAAAAGCAGGATGATTGCCTAATCTCTCACCTTTTGGTAGGATTAAAGAAAAAAAAATCCAATGCTTCTCAGAAATACAGAAAAGCATTATAGAAAATTGCATTAAGTGCATAAGACCCACTCACACAATACAAATGGAATAAATATATTCACATTGAAAATACGGAACCTACGATACTTGTGTTCTTTCTGTAAAAAAGTTAGCAGCGGACATTCAAGAAGAAAACAAAAGCGTAGACTATGGGTAGAAGAAATTTTGTGTACTTCAACTCTTTAACAAAAGGATTTTTGTGCTTCCTCTCCATTTTAAAAAATTCTAAACATGAACTCCAAATTTCTATTAGGACAGTTACATATAAAACAAAAGAATTTTAATGAGTTTTCTCCCCAAAATACCCAGAGGTACAAATCTACATTAAGGATGAATGACCTGTCAGCTTGTACTGAAGAAAAGAGACATTTCAGTTGTAGAAATTTAAAAATAAAAAAGTCTGAAGTATGAAAACTTATCATTTTTCCCTTTTGTGTCATAAAAAGGACTGACTTATTTGCTTTAAATTGGCCAAAAGAAAAGTGTATTAAATGGTTGGCCTTTTAAGTGAAAATTCATTCTGGGCAAAGTTTTATGACAAAATTAGAAAGCCGGATCAGAAATACTCTTTTAGCCACTTAAATAATGCAGCATTAATGTCAGAGTCAAGCCTAGTATGAGAGGGAGAGGCTATTTACATTTTAGATTTAACAGAATGTCTCCAACGGCTGCGGTAACTCAGGAGTGCCTCACACTCTCAACCAAGCATGTCCGGTGGTAGGTGCCATAAAATACTCCAATAGCTATTTCAAACCATTGATGCAATTTTATCCCTATTTTTTAAAGTCACATCTATTTCAAGTAAAAGTTAATTGCTCGGTTTTCTGATTCATTTACGCTTGACGCATGGCCAGGCCAGGGAAGTTCTATTTGAGCTGCTATGAATGTCTTTTTTCCCCTTTGAATTGAGAAGTGATGTTATGACAGCAGGAGACAGAATCCAAAGGCTGAAAAGATCAAGTTGAATTTGAAACTCAGAACCTACAGTGTTTAAATAGATTCCAAATTTGGAAGCTTGCATTCTCCCAGCCCTCCGTGTACATGACAACGACACCAGGAAAACAACCCATGGTAAGAGTCGGGTGATTGTCAGAGTCGGTGTCTGACCTTCCCCCTTGTGGGCATGTGCTCAGATACGTGAAGTTAACAGATTCCACCTTCTTCCTCCAGAAAGTGACAATCCCCATTGACCATACTGAGCAACGTTCATCTGAGTCTATACTTGCTTCACAAAAGCACCTGTGTCATAGGGGAAAATAAGATCACCCAGTTTTGCCTATGAGATATTAGTCGTTTCTTTAACTTTTCATATAAATATCTAGTGTTATAGAAAAACAGAATAACTTGAGGGGTGGGGGAGTGCGCTGCTTCCTGATTTTAAATCAGATGTAACTGAATGGGCTTCTTTATAGCATTTTTGCTCTTCTGGTCCTACTCTGAGCCAGGAATGGTTGCAGGGCACATCATTAAACAAGAAGGTCCTAGAAACACCTTAAATCTCAATAAATCTTTATAACATTCACAGGTCCATATACCACTGGAGTACACATTAAAAGGCTTCCATGACATGGAGTTGACCCAGCACTTTCTGCCTTCCAGGTGCTTTATGCAGTCACTGACAGAAGTGTGTAAAAAATCAATTTATGTTCAATAAGGTAAATGTCAATGATATCTTTAAACATGATGAGCCAGGGGCATAGTTTATTTCCAGACATTCAAATTTTGATAGCTGATGACCTTAAATAGTACTTGGGCATGATCCAACAGTTCAGAGGCATTTAATAACCTATAATTAACTGGAAGAAAGTTCTAAAATCATGGCATTGTCTTACCCAAAAGCCTTCCATGGCTCCCAACTCCTGCAGAAGGAAGGCTTATTGCAATAGTTTAGCAATTAAGATCTTCCATAGCCTGGCTCTAATCTACCCTGTTAGCCTGATTTCGCCCAGCCATCATCCCTCATGCCTTTACACCCCAAACAAATCTGACTATTCTTTGTTGCTGACTACATAGCACACTTTCCCACCGCTGTCCTCCAATGCTCTCCTTTCATCTTTTCTGTTGATTCTTCAAGTCTAAATTGGGACAATTGATTCAGAAGACAGTTGAGTAACATGTGTCAAGATCACTATTGTTATTTCATATCTTTAATCCAATAATTCTACTTATAAGTCTTAGAAGTAATCAGAGCTATAAAATTTTAAAAACGTACAACAAAAGAAAATAAAAACCCTGGAGGTAACTAAGAACCCAAACTTAGAGGATTATATTAAAAATCATTATTCATCCACATAATGGATTATTGGTTAGCTGTTTAAATAAGTTTTTAATGACAAGAAGAAATGTTTGTATGTTAAATGAAATGGCAGGATAGAAAATTACAAGTACATAATATGATCTTAATTATGTAAAAAAATCAGAAAAAAACACGAAAGAAAAGATATCAAAATAATATTGGTATTTCTAGGTCTAGAAATTGGGCATAATTGTTTTCTGCTACTTTTATAAGGTCTCCTCTGCTTTACAAAATTTCTGCATATACTACCCTAATAATAAGAAAAATATAACACACTGAAAAGGTTTTTAAAAATCCTATGTTTTAGGAAGATGCTCACATGCCACCCTCTGTGAAACCTTCTCACATGAACCTTGAGGAATTAATTCCTTTTTCTCTGTGGTCCCACAATACTTTGTACTTCCAGCTATTTTTTAATCACATTTTCTGCTTGACATATTTGAAGGATGAATTGAAAAAAGACCTAAATAGATCTATGTCTTAAAATTCCTAAAAATAGACCCAATTAAAGAGGAAGTTTATATATATATATATTAGATGCCACCTGTAATACAGTTTTCTTTTCAACTCTGTCTTGCTCAGTAGAAGCACATCTGTTTGAGAGTCTTCTTTATAAACCAAACATCAAGCCTACTCTCATAGCTCTACATCTGCAGTTTGTTGGAAAATTTAGGCCTTAATTATAGACTTTCTTCCAAGTAAATGCTGTATTAATATTATGAAACAAGGTGCTAAAATGTATTCAGGGGTTAAAAAAAATAAACCAGTAATTTTACCATAAGCGTAGGAAGAAAAATCATGGCATGATTCTCCCAGCAAGCCTGTTCTGCTTTTTTCCTCCAAATTGTATGTAGTAATGTTATAAATGTTCCATGCCATCTTGCAAACTTCTCAGAGTCCCCTTTAAACATTAATATTGCTATAATTATGTATATGCATATATAAACCACATATATATAAATCTATATATAATTAAGGCATTGGAGCTATAGATAAAGTACATGACATCAAGTTAAGTTTCAGTTTCAGATAGTGATTCTTTTTTTAGTATATGTATACCCCATGCAGTATTTGTTACAATATTTTTATCTGAAAAATTATTTGTGTTTATCTGAGATTCAGATTTAACTGGGGGTCCTGTATGTTCATTTGTTAAATCTGCAGCTCTGGGTGGGACAGTGATTGCCTACTTAGAGATCCCACAATCTGGCTAAAGAACTTCTCAAACCTACCCCTGGGTAGCATTTTGTTTAAACTCAGCAGATAGGGAACTCAGATATCTGGTTTTTCCACATCCTCCCAAACCAAGTATAAAAAAGAAAATCTAACACTGATGCCACAGAATCACCAGGACTCCCTAACCTCTCCAAATTCCAGAGCCTGAATCCTGGCCAAGCCTACATGGGAGAACTGAATACAAACTGCCAACCACTGTTGTGCCGTAAGGTTTTATTTTTATGTATTTATACTGAACAGAGGAGCCAGAAATGTTTGACTTTACAATCTCGGAATTTTTTCAGTGCATTAGCACAGGTGAGAACCAATTCTGATGTGTCCTTGCTCTTGCGCTTCTGTAGAAGAGGAGAGAGGGCATGTCCAGCGCTTGTTACTGTTGGGTTCGTCCTTGACGGTAAGGTAACTACTTGCTTCAGATTTTCTTTCTTTCTTTTTTCAAATCCTCACTCAAGGATATTTTTCCATTGCTTTTCAGAGAGAGAGAGAGAAAGAGAAAGAGAGAGAGAGAGACACCGATGTGACAGAGACACATCGATTGGTGCCTCCTGCACATGCCCCCGCTGGGGCAGGGGACTGAGCCTGCAACCGAGGCACATGCCCTTGGCCGGAATCAAACCCAGGACCCTTCAGTCTGCGGGTTGACACTCTAACCACTGAGCCAAACCGGCTAGGTCCAGATTTTCTTTTTAATGATGTGATTCCATCTTCCTAGGTCCTTTTTTGTGGATCTTTTTCCATGTTCCATAGGCTGCTTAAAACCAACTTGCCATAAAATGCATTCTTTTCTCACCTTTATTCCCCCAAACTTCCCCTTTCTTGTATTTCCCATCGTCAGTCCAGAAATCCTAGTAAGGAATCAAGGTTTATTTACAGTGCATCTTCTAAAGCCACGTCCTCGGTCCCCATGCTGTATCCGCACAGCCTTTTCAGCTTCACCTCTTGAATACCTACCAGCGGCCCTCACTCTCTCCTTCCCCTCCACCGTCTCCGCCTTAGCCCAGGCTTTCCTGGGCTGTCTCCAGACCACTGATTCTCAGATTTCAATGTGCTCCTGAATCACCTGCGGATTTTGTTAAACTGCAGGTGCTGATTCCATAGGTGTGGTGGGGCCCAAGAATTCCCATTCCTAACAGATCCTTGGTGACACTGCTGTTGCTGGTCCAGGAACCACCCTTTGAATAATAAGGCTTTAGGTTATTTTTATGCACTACCAGCAAGTCTTCTTTTCATACCAACCAGTCACCACATTGCGGTCACTTTTCTGGGTAAAAATTTTGTACAATTCTCTTTGCCTACTGAATTACCAAGAAGATATAAACCACCCAGCTCCCGTGACAGCTTCATGTTCAGTTCCTCTCCATTCCTCAGAGACCCACCTTCAAGTTCTGACCCTGCTCCTCTGCTTTCTGCTCCTGAAACTCTCCTTTCCTTCTTCCAGGTTTTGGTACATCTCAGCCCTTTGCTTAAAATATCCTTAATCTTGTTTACTTGTATTAACATTATGGAACAAGATGCTAAAATATATACAGAGGTTAAAAAAATAAACCAGGAATTTTACCATAAGCACAGGGAGAAAAATCATGGCATGATTCTCCCAGCAAGCCTGTTCTGCTTCTTTCCTCCAAGATGGATGTATAAATGTTTATATGAGTTAACTTTCTATCATCGCATCAGCACAACCCCCAGCACCTAATAAAATTATCTGCAGCTCACACAGTAAGATGTCTTCATGAATCACTTTGTACATGCAGTGATGGCAATGATATACAGGGTTTACTGTGTACTAATGACTGGGGGTCTTGTATTTTATGTGTAATCCTTATAACAATCCTATAAGGCAAGTACTATAAGTCATATACCCATTTTACATACCACGAACAAAGGCACTAAACATGATTTTGCACAGCTTGTTCATGCCAGAGCCAAGTTTCAAGCCCGGACAGTCCGATACCAGCATCTGCCATCATAACACACTGCCTCTATGATTAAATGGCACTTCAATTATCAGGTTAAACCATATGAAATTGCTGATATCTGACTCACAGCTAGAAAACCGCAGTCTCCTAAGATTCAACTTTTCCAATAAATTAAGAGCCATTGATGGGTCTTCATCATTTTCAACACAGAAATTTCCTGAATTTAGCACAGGTCCGGAACATACCTGACACTCAATTGGTCTTTGTTAAATGAAGCAAAGACAGCAACAGCTCCATTTATTGAGTGAACACATGTTGGACGCCATACCAGGTGTCTCACATATAATGTCATACATAAACCTCATTATAAACATGTAATGTGGATCCTATTATTTTTATAATACAAATGCTAACTCTATGGCTCGTGGGGCTAACGCCCATGGACATGCAATCAATAATGTAGCAAAGTAATACCTAATGCAGGCCTATCCTAAGAAACAAGTTGTCAGCCTTCAGTGTGGAGTGGTGTAGGACCTTAAAGAATATCTGTTTTTTCTCACCAAGTCTAACCTGCCTTCTGGTTTTAAAAATCTTGCACATTCTTGGAAAAAGACAAAGCTCTCTTTGTTAGCTTATTTTGTAATTTTTTGTTTTTAAACATTTGAAACATACACAAAAATAAAGACAAGAGCATAATAATCTCCCATGAACCCATTGCTAAGCTTCAAGAGTTATAAAAAATACACTATTCTTGATTTCATCTACCCTCTCACACTTTGTTTATCACTGAACTATTTTAAAGTAAGTCCTAAATATCATATTATTTCACCTGTATGTTCATCACCATATATCTTTAAATAGCCACAGGACCATTATCACACTTAACAAAATTAATAAATGTCCAATCATATAGTCTAATATCCAGTCTATGCTCAAATTTCCTTGATCTCAAAGAATATCTTCTTAGAATGACGTGTCTGAATTAGGATCCTAGCAATGTTTATCCATAGGATTTGGTTGTTATATATGTTGTTAAATTTATTTTAATCTATAATGGTTTACCCTCCCTTTTTCTCTCCATGCCATTTATTTGTTGAAGAACTGGTAGCTATGCCTAGGGGCCTAACTGAATTCAGGTTCAGTTATTTTTGACAGAAGCCTTCAGAGGTAGTGCTGTGTATGTCCTATGGCACCAATGAGGATGCACAGAATGTCCGGTGGTCCTAAATTTTGTGTGATTAAGATTAATCAGTGGGTTTAGGAACTGTTAGCCTGCTCCATTAATACTCTGTGTTCCAATAAATTTTATCAAAATAATTTTAGAAGTCATTAACTTCCAGTTTCAAGGGCCAATATTTTAAGAGTTTTTAAAATGATCATTTTTTCTAATTCTATAATTCTTTTTGCATTTGCAAACTGGAATTTTTATTGATTTTCAGCCCCTTGTTGGGTTGCTCAGTAAATAGTTCAGGATACAAATGCAAAAATGTCAAACACTGCATTCAGTTTTGGCATGGAGCCAGATAAAGGTCTCTAGTCTTAAAAATTATAATTCATATCAGGACAAATGAAAAAGTCCTCCATCAAATTATGGTTGACATAGACCTCCAGTACCAGCAGGGTACTTGGTTCTTTACAGAATATTTTGGCACTGATTCAATAAACATTTATCCTGTTAAAACTATTATTCTGTGAACTTTCTTTATGTATTATGGAAGAGATATTTGATAACCTGTTGCTTGTTCAAAGCATTAAATAAATAAAGCCATAGTCAACAGGTCATAATACCGTGAAGAAAAACTTAAATTAAAAAATATTCTCCCCATTGCATTAACACAGCCTACTCTACAAAAGATAGCCTTTTTTAATGGATGTACATGATAAGCTGCTGTGTTGGGCATTATGTAAAATCATCACCTAAATATTTGCACAGAGCATCAGATAAAATAATTCATAGTATCGGGAAGGAGAAAAGTAGCTAATGAAAGTACATTATTAGTTCTTCCTTGCCTATTCATTGGCAAAGGAAATTGGGTCCCCAAAAAAGAAATGTACAAGGGAAATTTTAAGTGCTGAAAGTATTTGAGGAAATTAAAGCCTGGCATCTTGGTTCAGGACCAGTTACAGGGGACAGTGGTCTCTACCATCCTCGGGGTGTTTGGGGGATGTATCTACATAACCTGCTCTACTCTTTTCATGTGTATTTAAAGCCCTCATGATGAGTATCATTTTTAAAGCCATAAGTTTTATTCATTCTCGGCGTGGGTCATTGGAAAAAGCCTTGCCCTACAATTCAGCAGAATTAACTTGTAATTTCTGCACCAACACTAATTACTGGTTTTGGAAAAATCCTTTCCTATAAATATAAAGAGACTGGACTAGGTACTATAAGGCCACTCCTGGCTCAGAACAGCTATGATTTTATTAAATGCTACACACAAAAAAAAAAACACACACACAAAACTACACAATTGAAATTAGTCCAATGAAATAATGCCCAGGATAACACCAAAGACCATATGTTCTCCTTGGACTAAACTGTTTAATTTAGTATAAACATCACACTCTGTCCACACAGCCCCACTAGCAGAAAACTAGCCTCAGAGAACAGCAAATATAGTCAACCTCAGAGAAACATCTAGGCTTCGATCTAGAGGCACTGAATACCCAAGAGAAAGAGACTATAACAGAATTTTAAAAGATTCGGTGCAATTCACAGTATTTCAATATTTTGTCTCATAATTCCACATTGTTTCCTTTAAGAGTTATTCAAAACATAACAGATTAAAATGTTCCAGTTCAGAATAAAATAAAATTTCTCCCTGCTTTATCTTTAAATGTATGTCCGACTCATAGTAATCCCATAGTTAGAGATCCATTCTAAGGCTAGTGTATTAGTTACACAGGTGTCAGTCATTGCAGGTTCTGCCCACAACTTCTTGCACAGTGAAGTGTCCCACTCACAAGTCCCAGGCACAGTATTTACTCTAAGACCCCTGTCAGAGATGATCTAACCAGAGGTAGAAGCAAACACCAAAGGCAAAAATTCAAACTTAGCAATGACCTATGAAAGGACCAGGTACTTAAAATAAAAATGGAATATGACATCTCAGGAAATAGCTTCTGGAAAACCCAGAAGACTTTTAAGTTATTTGGGAGATTTAAAATCATAGTTGAAGTTGGAACTGTAAGAAGTAAGCTAAGGATATCAGCGAACAGAGACAATCGGTAAAGAAACCAGTTAGGAGAGAAGGAATAATGAAGGTAAGAGGAAAGCAAAACTTCCATCAGAGAAGTCTATGTAAGGAGAGGAAAGAAGCCAGGTAGCCAGGTAGTCGACAGAGAGGCCTAGATTTCTCACGCTGTTCCCACTGAAATTCCAGGCCATGTGAATCCTTACTCTAAATACCCCTTTGCTTAAAATAATTTGAGTAAGTGATGGGTCTCTAAGTGTTCAACTGACATTAAACAACAGGTTCAGTTGGGAACAACTTCATGGTCATACAAAAAAGGGCATCAGAGTGCAGTCACATAGAGAAGTTTCCAATGATTTCATTGGGTCAAGTGCCTGAGTCACTGGGAGAAGAGATGGTACCAAAGAACTAAAGAAAGCAAAGCTCCTTGGTTGGTGTCTATGGGAGACTCAGACACCACATGTTGTGCTTCCTTGGAAATCAAAATGAACAAAGAGGACTTAAGAAAGACTGGATTCTCTTGACAGTGGAAGCCTTATCCGGCGTCATCCCACATGGGTAGGAATGGTCAAAGCCAATAGAGATTTCAAGAGAAATGTCAGTATTTTAAGGCACACAAGGGATGTTTCACCCCTAATCCAAAGCAAGAAGTTTGGCTACAGTGAGATTTCTGGGAGAAGACTGAACCAAAAGAACTTTTTTTCATTTATTTTGTGACCCTACAGTTCACCAGGCTATGGCCTTAGAAATGTAAACCCATTGTATAGCTGTTTTCCCCAAAACACTGGTAAAATGAACAATGGGCCAATAGACAGTGCCAGCTTATTCCACAAAATGCGATGGAAGTGCCTAAAGACATCGGTGGACCAAAGCTCTTTACTCAGATTTAAGCAGCAAATCTGGATTCTGCCCTTCAATTTTCCTGTTGGCTCCTGCTCTCCATGGTGCTTTTGGCTGTAAAAATGCCAAGATCCTATATTATATGCATGTGTAAAAGCTGGGTGCGAGACAAAGTTTCTGGCCATCTTCCTGGGACATACTCTTGAGAGAGAGAAATGAATACTCTAATGACAGCAGAGGTCCGTTTTGCTTGTTTTGAAAGGAACTGCCCAGGGTGACAATGGGCTGGAATCTATCCATCTTCACTCCCCAGGTTTCTGGGAATTAACCTGAAAACAGTGAGAATCGTCATGAGGAAAAATACACCAGGTCACATCTGCTTTGAGGTACTCTTTTATAAACCAGAGGCGATAGGCTGGGAAGAGTTCTCAACCAAAGTTTCCTATTTTATCTCTACTACCTGCTAAGTTTAAGGGGACTCTTGAATTCCACTTTTTGAAAGGACACAGTTCAACAAATAATAGAAGATGCAATAGAATGACTGCCCGGGCCTTCCAGAACTGGCCACTATAGTGCTCAGTAAACAAGGAACAAAATATCCTCTGCCTCCTGCTCCTTCATTTATTTCTAGCAAAGACTGATTCAAACTCTGTCTTCTGAAGAGCATGCAGCAGCTGACTGGTTCTATCTGATGAGATTAAGAATGAAAATGGGCCACACTTCACAGGGTTTGGGCTCTGGACTAAAAGAAAATCATCCCGCCTTAATGAATTTCCAGGTAGCAAAGCATTCAAGTGATGTTTGTCCTGTTCCCTCCTGGATTTTCTCTTCCCATCAGGAATTTGGAGTTGACGTTCCATCCAGCAGGGAAGCCACAGTGTTTACTAACTGCGATGGCAGCCACTATCCCTGGATTTGAGATCTGCCTTCAACTTGGCGTTGCCAAATCTCATTCCAGATGGCTGCTAAGCACCCACAACCAGCGACCCACACAGCCTCTGGCAGCAGTTGGGAAGAGCTGTGAGCAATGCCGCATCCCAAGGAGAGGGCCAGCGAAGTCACATCTCTGTGCAGTCATTCTCCAGCACCAGAGCAGTTCTATTTTTATTAACAGGGCCATTTAGAATAGGCGTGAAATTAATTTATTGCTACACTGGTTTGAAATATTTACTTTTTTATTATTTTTGCAGTTGGCATGAATCTGTTTTGCTAGAAAAGATTATGATGGGGAGCAGGCAAGGAACAAGGGAAGACTACACAGCCTCATCAGAGCAAGCGTTTGGCAAGATTATTGGTATTCCTGCCCAAGGAGCAAACAGTGAGGCACAGAGCATGGGCCAAATCTGTGATTTTTGTGTGCGTTCTGCATGAATTAGAATAGAGGGGCTCTTATTTCCATGCAGTGGAACTGGGGTGGACATTTCCCCTCTCCTTTGCACAAGTTCTGACTGTCAGTGAGCAATTCTGGCATTAGCTAACTGAAGAAGTATCACTTATTCATTGGTTTTATGGCTATTTGTTTTGCTCTTTTAATTTCAATGGCCCATCAATTTTTAGCTAAGCTCTCTCTAGGGTTTATAGTTTGGACAGGCCAGTTAAGCACGCTAAGCGGCATTCCTACAGAATTTCTGTGTGCATTACTAAGAGAGCACAGTGGCCTTGAACTCCAGGTGAAGAGCTAAAGCATTTGCTGGTGAAGTTTGTTTCAACCCATCAGAAAGAGGAACTTCCAAGAGGGTAACTCCTTCCCCCAACCAGAACTGTTCCAAGGTAGTTTTCCTTCTTCTGAAATCCTTTGCCTTTAGCAGCCCTCATATTACATCTCCATGTTTTTCCTGCCCCTTATTGACCATAGTCAGAAAGTGCTTCTTAAAGTCTCATCTCAATCCCTTTTGTGTCCCCGCTTCTTATGCTATTTATGAAAATGGTAACATTGACATATAATACTTTCATAAGTTTAGCTTTCTGGCCTCCAGATACTATATACTGATTCCATTGTCCATTCTAGTGCTAACTAGGATCAGATATATCCAAATTCCTAATGAATGGAGCACTCTCAAAGAGCTCCATGAATTCTTACCCAATAGCTAAATATAACTTACATAAAACAAGGCTGGTTTTTGCCTTGAGATATAGTTGCTTTTTTTTATTTTTACATACAATGTTGTTTTTCTTCCCCTAACTAAACAGTACTGGACACTGAGAAAGCAGCAAAAGGTTCCAAGGACCTAAAGTTTAGGATGAGAGCTGAGAGTTTTCTCTGCAGTGTGTGATAGAGAATTGGTTCCATTTTGACCTTCTGAAGCTTGACTAATCCTATTTTAGATTCCAAAGTCAGTGTTCTATCTGCCTTATAAAGTCAGAAGATTTAATCCAAATAAAAAACAGAGATAGCCGTATGGTGGTTGGTTAGGATTCATAACTTGATTAAGTACCTACTGGAGCCATTTCTAAAACATGATGCTGGAACAGTATTTATTTTCACTTTTAATAGCATTTTTTCTGCTTGTACAGGTAATATATGTCATTTTTTTAAAACTGGGAAATTCAGAAGAGCAAAAAGAAAAACATATAAATCCTTTATGTTCTCAGATATAACTGGAGATATATCTTTCCAGTCTTTTAGAATATGTGCACACATATATATATATATATATGCTTTTAAACAAAATTGGGCTCATTCTAAAAGTACTATTTGTGTACCATGAGCTTTCCCAATTATGTTACATATTACCCTAATATTACTCTATCAACTGTATTTATTTTTTTTAATTAGTTTTAAAGTTTCCAGTTAACATTCCTCAAAAGCCCAAAATGTTAGTCATTAAAGAGCATCTGTAAAAAACACATTCAAGAAACTGAAAGTTTAAGGAAAAGAAAAGAAAAATTCTCATTTCACTGTCCCCAGAGCTGAATACAAAGTTATAGAAGCAAAAGAAAGTCATTTCATTGATAACTTTAAGAAAATTAACCAGCCTTTAAAAACTGTGTCCCCTTTTGAGGAGACATTCTTTGTTAACATTATTCATCTGCCTGGCTCAATTCTACCAATTTCTGAGGACCAATCTTCTCCGTTTAGCCAGCTGCTGTGATCTTTTCTATAAAAAGCCCTTTTATTTCTTGGGAGGAAGGTAAAGTATAATAGTTAAAAATAAAATGTTAATCTTGAGCAAGTTATTTAAACTTTGTGTGCTTCCAGTTCTTCATCTGTAAAATGGGGGTAAAAATATTCCCTTCCTGATAAGATTGTTAATAAGTCAATAAGACTGATCTTAAGTCAATATATATCAAGCATCTAGAATGGCTCTTGAAACACCATAGGAATTCAATAAATACTAAATGTCATTATCTCTAACTCTCATTTGGTCACTTAATCACATACTGTTTTCTTTTCTTTTCTTTTCTTTTCTTTTCTTTTCTTTTCTTTTCTTTTCTTTTCTTTTCTTTTCTGCTTCTTGGCATTTTTTGTTTGGTTGTTTTCCCATTTGTTGGAGTTTTCCTATTTTGGCACAACCCTCTCTTGCCGTAAATACCTCCATTTTTCCTTGCCTGGTGCTCTGCTCTCAATTTTCTTTCTCCTTTCTTTCTGTTGAGAACTCACGGACCTTTACAGACTCTGATTACGCCCTCTAATAGTCTAAGGCTTTTGACTGTCAGCCTGGAGTTGGGGAGCGGTCTAGCAGAAAAGTCAGCCTCAAAAGATTCCGTCCGAGGATCTGTTCCTGACAACAGGCTCCCTACACCATGGCACGCGGCCCATTTTATAATCTTTGCTCATTTGTTTTCACCCTTGGGCTGAATGGCCTCGGGTGCTGAGGGCCCGTCTCTCAGGTGGTAGTTGAGCTGAAAATAAAATCGACTACTACATTTCCTGGTACACTATTCTCATTACTGAAAACAGCCCAGAAGAGTGAGAGAGGGAGAGAGAGAGCAACTGTGTTAGAGGAAGAGGTGAGGAGCCCACCGTGCACCGGAGGGCAATTTCCTACACAGCTGGCACAGCAGTCGGGAGGGGTTCGCCCTCACCAACCAAGTCTCCTTGCTGGGATCATTTTTGTTTTAGGGCCTCGGCACACCAAAGCCCAAGGAAGCACCGAGTTACAAGTATCAGAGGCCAGCTGAGTCCTCGTGTGTGCATCTGTGCGTCCTACTGGGAGAGTATATAAGATTCCCGTCGTTATAATTGGAGCTGCTGCCCTTCGGCTCAGAACCGCATGACTGGAAAAGCAGAGGGGGGGCCGTTGTACTTATGATCATTAATATTTCAATCCAGAGGGGACTGTTTCCTAAACCCTGGGAGAGGTAACAGAGGTTAGCCTGTGGAACGCAGCCCTAATGCCATAACCTGCAGCCAGATGTGGTACAAATAACAATGTGTGCAAGAAGTAATAAAAACAGATAAGGGGAACAGGCTGCTAGTGTTAAACATCTTAGCAAATTGAGGTCTTGTTTAAGTACGTGGGAGCCAAATGCCAAAGAAAAAGCCCCCTGACCTAAGCAGCTTGCTGGAAGCGGCTGCCCATAATTCAACAACCTTGCCTGGAAAGTTACACACAAAAGGTTGAGAAAAGCTGATCTAATAGATCAACTAATGGTCTGGAAGGAAGTTATAGAACCAGACATCTCATCCCAAACTCCTCTCCCTCTCCCTCTTTTCGTTCCCTCGGGGCTCCATTGCCTAGGAGAAGGAATTTAACTTAACACACTGCAGAAAGGCTAATAAATACTTGTCAACAACCTACCATTAGAGGGCGCAACAGAAATATAAGGGTTCAAATAAGGGGCGCTTCCAAAATGAGAGCACCTCTGTGACCCAGCAAATACAGTCATACATATCAGATCACCTCTTCTTCTAGAATTAGAGTGTGTTCTTTAGAGAGCCGGCGTTCAGCTTCTCTGGTTTTCAAATGTCAGCAGTCTTTGAAGTATCTACAGCCAGGAAGTAAAGCAGGTCTGTGGCAATCTCTAGTTTCATCAAATAAGAAGATTGGGTCTGAGAGATCAAACTTTACAACTTGTAATCTTTTGATAATGATAAACTTCTACAGATGCTGTTATTTTTTTTATATGGCCCGACTATATATATATTGAAGTTAAGTGAGTGTTAACATGACCAGAAATGAGTTATGTTAACCTTTCAAGTCAGATCTTGTTTGATAGCCGAGGCATCTAAACAAAATGAAAATGAGCCCTTCTCTGCTTTCTTAATAAATAATGGATGTGTAAAATAAAGATGGCAAATATGTGGCTCTTCATTACCAGTTTTTATTTCATGAAAGACACGGAGGGAATCATCAATCCTGGCAATCTTTCATGTCAGCCCAGTTGTGATTTCAGAAAACCAATGCTTCCAGCAACCACTACAAATGGATCAGAGTCAGCAAGCAAGTTGAGAACTGGCCCAGGATGTCATGCCCACGTCAACTTGGTGACATCATGTATTCATTGAAATATTTGAGTTTCTATGACTGAAGCCTGTGTCTCTAGAGAGTTATCTTGGAGGAAAAATATGAAATAAAATTTACAGGGGCTACATTGATAGGGGCTACACTTATCTCTGCTTAGGCACTAGATCCTGCCCAAGCTCTCTGTCAACACTGAATGGATTAATTACATCTAAATGAGGAAAAGAACTCATGCATCTATGGATCTAACAGTTGAAAGTTTTAGGGAGCTCGGCTAAGAGATGAAAATGAGTACTCTCAGCATAAGTCAATCACTATGTCTTGAAGAATTAGGAAGAAAATAGGAATCATAAGCATTTAGAGTTTTATTAAATTTGGGACCCAAATAATGAGTTTGTTTGGTTGTGAATTTTAATGAAAACACATAAGACAAAAGCAAGGCTTGAGCATCTAAGGGAAATTGTAAATACAGATCTCCTAAATCATAAACGAGGTGACAGGAGAAAGAAAAGACATGGTGCTTAATTAAATGAAAAAAATTTTTTAATGTTTGTATTGAACTAAAATGATTAGGATGTGATCAATTTTCCAATGTGTTTTTTTTTTTTCTATCTCCTGTAATTCATCATACCTCTAAAAACCAACCAAGCAACAACAAAAACTACAACAAAACAGATAATCACACGAAGGATGGCAGCCATTACTGAAACAATTCAAAGAACGAGTAATCAAGAGAGCTAGGCAGTTCAAACAATCAACTCTAACTATAAAATAACTTGAATTCTGCTGTAGGCTGATGAAACTTAATTTTAAAAAATAACAAAGAGAAATGAAAAAGGTTTTACATATCAGTAACAGTCACATAAAAGGAAAGGGTTAGGTTCCTAGGTGACTTGGGTCTAAGTCATGTAACATGTAAGAATCCAGCTTAGCCACCTTCAAAGTTTTGAAGAAGTAAACCTACCGCTAAGAAAAGTTCCCAAGAGCAAAGAACGAGACCAACGTGGAAGCATTACTAATACATGTGATTCCAAATACAGCAGTAACTAAGTTTTATTGGCTCCCCTGTCTCCCAGACATTAAAAAATCAAAAGCCCATTTCACACTTAACCTTAGACCTCAGCTGCTCTAACTCTTCAAATCTAGAAGGACGGCATGGTGGTCCCCCAAGAAAAGCACCCTGGAACAATGACCAAGTCCACCTCTGCAACATACAGAAGCTCCCCAAAATACATGTTCCTGTTTGTTCTCAAAAAGCACATAAAATTCTGCCTCATGAAAACTGACCATAAAGAAACCCATCAAAAGCCTAAGTCATTATAAGAATCTAAAATTAAAGTGTTGCTCAGATGTAAATTTCAAATAAAAATCTCTCTCAGATTTTATTAAGAAAATAGCCAATTAGGGAAGGCAGGAGAAAAATTTTTATAACAAGCACTTTTGGAAGCACTTTGAGCCTTTTTTTTTTCTATGATAGGACTGAGTGGGGTAGGGGTGGGGTGGTTACTGGTCTACACAGAAGAGAGTAAGTGCATTAGAAGCTGGGAATAAACTGGGAAGAACTGATCACAAAGTAAAGAAACAATTGCCTGGATTAATTTTCTGTATCCCTTCATTTGGTACGTAATCTGCAGGATGCTTTCACACAAAGAAGGGAAATACGGAGCCTAGCGTGCTATCGAATACTGAAATATAAGCTGGGCCATTTATGTAACCACATGTAAGTGATTTGGTATATGACCACTGGTACTTCTTGTGTCCTTATGCCACATTACAATGTCTCACTCTATAATAATTGAACAGGACACAGAAGAGTATGATTTCTAAGTTTAGACCACTAGGATTAATATCCTTCCTTTGCTATTTACTAGTTGTGACTTTGAGCAAATGACATCACGTCCTTGTATCTCAATTTCTTCATCTGTGAAATGGAAATGATAAGAAATGTCCAACTCATAATTTGTGAGAATCAAATGAGCAATCGTGTATAAACCTTTTAGACTACTGCCTGACACAGAGTAACAAATAAATAAATGTTAGCTATCATCATTAATATTGAGAAGAGTTCACTATCAAAGAGGTCCCTCTGCCTGACTGTGCAGTTTCATTAGGAAAGCATTAGCTGGCAGATGCTACTTGCCAAATATGGTCAAAATAACACCTCCCATCACATGTGGTCTTCTACAATATGACCATGCGACTGCCCCACAAAAAGGTAGAATTTGATTCTAATGAAGTAAGGCCACACCAGTTCTAAACATAGCCCTTAACTGGCCATTAGCTTTACTTCCTGCCTTTTGGAACACTCTCTCTTAGAATTCACCCACCATGCTGTAAGGAAGCACAAGTAACCTCATGGAGGTACTCACATGAAGAGAAGCCAAGGCCCCCAGCCAACACTTGCAGCTGAACTCTCAGTCAAGAACCACACCCAACTTGCCTACCAGATAGGTGAGCAATCCAAGAAGTAGATCTTCCAGGCCCAGTCAAGAGAGTCCATCTAATTCCATTTGGAACAGAGTTAAGCAGTTCCTTTGAAACCTTGCCTAAATGGCAGATTACCATTGGGTCAAGTCACAACATTCCGGCATCATTTTGGCAAAAGATCCCCAGAACACAGCATTTTATGTACTCACTCTTTTCCCCCCCACTTTCCTGGTACTTACCTTCTCTAAGTGGGTCCATGCTACAGATATCTTTTATCTTAAGATTTATAACCATAACATGTGCTTAGGGCCTGCTGTTTGCCAATCATTGGTCTGTCCTGGATGGAGGGAGGAAAGAATACATTGCATAAGCAAACACGTTCCTGCCCTCAGACAGCAACAGTATAGCTGGCGAGAATGACTGTCCATATGTAGAAGTAACCAAACTACATAGCTGCCAAATATCTAACCCCCAAGTAGGGTTTCAAATTATAGCAGCCTAATCCAGGTCCATTCGTTCCAAATACAAATAAATGAAAGGTTAAGCAGGGAGTACATAGCCAGGACCAGTTATGCTCAGTCAAGAAATGCTTTCCCAAGAGTTAGATTTATAGCAGATTTTTTAACAAAACAAAGTAAATATACAAATGGCAGGCAGAGGCTACATTCTGTAAGTGGGAAATGGTGTATGCAAAAGTTCAAAACTAGTAATGAGCAAGTCACAGACAAGACCTGGGAAGGAGACTGCCTAAATTTTAGCAGAGGGTCCTCGCCAAGAAGAACAAAGAAATGAGGATGGGGTGATCCGGACCAGGGGTCAACAAATTTCTACTCAAAGCTTTTACAACCTGGAGCGCATTGGCCTTGGGAAAGTTTTTCTTTTCTCCTTTCAGACAAAAGGCTTCTCTCCAGCCCTCAAAGACAAGCAGGCTGAACAGTGACTTAGGTGCTACGGTCACATAATGCTTGGTCTCTTTACAAACTGGCTTGCTGCGTTTTACTCAGCAGTCCGTGTCCTCTCTTTTGTGGAATCAGGATTTCTCAAAATCTGGCTGTGTCTTCTGCCTGGTGTCTTCTGTCAGAGGTGTCTAAGCGGATTCCTTACACATCCATCAAAGAGACAGACTTCAAAATGGGAACTAAAAGCAAAGTGACCATATCAATAAGAGCTGCTCTTAGTTGATTCACAAATGCAGCCGCCAATGGAGTGCTGAGCAGAAAATAACTCCCACTGGACTTCAGTCTATCAGTGTGTGGCGGTTTTCCCCAGCCCGTGGACTGTGTTCGCTCCTGACCATTCAAACCACAGGTTCTTAACACCAGCATATGTGGGTCGCACGCTATCTTTTCATTCAATGCCTTTTATTGAGGCTCTACCCTTTATGAGAAACAAAGCCAAACTGTAGGGCCCTACTACACAGCCATCCAAGAGGGATCCTTCCCTACTCTATCACTTGGCAGAAAGTGGTATCTAGATATGTCCTGGTCCAAAAGGGACTGAAAGCCTGTGTAAATCAGAAAATCATGTCACTGTCCCACCAGTTTTGGATTCCCCTCTAGAATTCTGATGGAATCAAGTAAAATTTTAAACTGTAATTAGAAAAGCTAAGGTTTTACTTATTTCTCTCTTTTTAAAAAATCCTTAAAGTCCTCCTGCACATACTGTTACAAACCCTATTGTTCTGGTGACCAGACTATTATCATTTTAAGCGCATCACCTTTCTAGGCAATAGGAAGACTTCAAACTGATAAAGCTAAAGAATCCAGAACATAGGTCAGCCATGTTCTGTGTATTTTTAATAACAAAACAGATATCTCTAGAGCTTCTTTTTTTCTCAAATACCACTTGGCTTTTCCTGAATTCTGAAAATGAGAAAGGATGTGGAAGTATAAAGAAAATGTTAATACCATATACTAATAGAATAAGAACCCTTCTATTTTAAGTGTATTTATGTGTCACAATTCAGGGTGCTGAAGACTGCTGCTCACTTACCTACTCATGGACACCCCATAAGCACAACACCCTCAGCTTCCAATCCAAAGAGCACCAACGGGCTCACCCTGACGGATGTGAGCGGATCTCACACTCTATGGTCCACCTCTCTCCTCCTGTGATGAGTACATCATCTCCAGGTTTGGATCACATCTATCTCATTAAACTGAAAGACTGCCCCTGGCTATTGCATTTTGTATTGCATTGTATTTATTGTATTTTTAGACAACTTCATCCTAAATGCCAGAAGGCTAACACCCAAACAATGACAGTGTGCAAGCATTTACATATCTTTTGTTCTTTCTTTAATTTCCTTCTTTCATATTATAAACTCCCAGCGTCCTACATCCTGTTAGGACCCAGATTTTAGCTCTTAACAAGCTTAGCTCCCACCCTGACCACCTTGTGTATCTCTTAAAGCTTTATGCATTAAAATCACACTCTGGCTACTACTATGATCTTTTCAATACTCTAGAGATTTAATACTAAATTCCACACTTAAAGAATTTCTTCTAAAAAGTGTGCTGGGAAATAGAGATGAAAAGTTTGTCCACTGCCTCAGGAAATCCCCACATTAACTGTGATGATATGGAATTAGTAACACATCCCAACTGGGGATGGCCCACATGCTTCACAGTCTTGATCAAACAAACGAATGATTAGGATGATAATTACTCAAGAGAACTGATTCTTTCTTTGAACACTTTAGCCTGGTGGTTACTGGCCATTCATTAAATCCACAGAGACTGGTTGAAAGACTGAAGGACAAAGAATACTGGATGGGTGGGTCAGCCTTCAGCTGGACTGCTGTCTAAAGTCGTCCCTCAGTATCTGAGTATCCAGAACCGCTTGGATACCCAAACCCTTGGATGCTCAAGTCCCTTACATAAGATGGCATAGTATTTGCATGGAGCATACACACATCCTCCCATATACTTTAAACCATCCCTAGGTCACTTGTAATACCTAATATAATGGAAATGCTATGTAAATAGTGGCATGTTGTATTGTTTAAGGAATAAAGACAAGAAAATAAACTGTACACTTGCAGCACAGACACACCCATCACAGGCCTGACTACATCAGCAACAACGTAACATTCTTTCTCGAATACTTTTTATCCGCAGTTAATTGAATCTGCAGATGTGTAACCCGTGGATACAGAGGGCTAACTGTATATGCTAAATTAGCACCCTGAGAAACTTTGCTGAGCAGCCCCTCCATCCTTTGACGATGCATCCTGGATTAGGGCTAAAACCTGGGCCGAGTCAAGATGAGCCAAATAATCATGAAACTGTCCCAGGCTCAAGCCAAGACTATGCCAAATAATCTTTAATCTAACAAGCACTTATTTAAGCATAACCATGTCTCAGGCTATTTCAGCCTCAGCATTTAAATACAGAAAATTATTAGATTGTTTCTGTTTCTCGAATAGACATAATAAACAAAAAATGCCCAACATCTCCCTCAGGGGGAAAAAAAAGAATCATTGTATAAAACACTACCAAATTTCCAATCCTTTGGGGTGTTATCTTTTTAAATTCTGATAAGGAGGTCATTTATTTGTCTACTGGAATCCACTCTCCATTCAGTGCATTAAGAGTAGACAAATAGCCCTGGCCGGTGTGGCTCAGTGGTTAGAGAGTTGGCCCATGCACCAAAGGGTCACAGGTTCAATTCCCAGTCAACGGCATGTACTGGGTGGCAGGCTGGACCCCGGCCCCGGACAGAGCAGTTGGGGGAGGCAAACAATCGATGTGTCTCTCTCACATGGATGTTTCTCTCTCTCTCCCTCCCTCCTTTCCTCCCTCCCTTCCACTCTCTCTAAAAATCAATGGAAAAAATATCCTCGGATGCGTATTAACAACAACAAAAAGAGTAGAGAAATATATTTGCTTGTCCACTTCTGTCTTTTTCTTTTTCAGCCAGGTCTGCACAGTTTACACAAGCAGCTTCACTAAAACTGTCTTTCAGGCTCCAGTCATTTCCGATTGAAGAGTTCCTTTGAGGGGGATTTTGTGTCTGTGTGCTCCGCCCCCCCCATTCTGCAGTTGCATTTAGTTTTTGTTACAATAGCTGCCAGAGTTCTTAAATGGACCTGGAGGTTATTACTTTTCAACACACTTCACACATGACCATTAATACCTGCATCTTTAAAAAAGAAAAAAGTAAATATTTTTTTTCTCCTATCTCATTTGCTTAAAATGTATTGCATATGCCCTGAAATGTAATATCCCAGGCAAAGAGTAAACACAAGCAGTTTTCAATTAAGGGTAGGTGAGTGGTGACATTGAAGTAATTGTGGAAATAAATACAATGCAGTAATCATGCAAAACAAACTGAATTTTTTTCTACGCACTTACATCCAATCGGAAAACTTGGCAGTACACAGTATATTTTTAAATCACTGAACTGATTGCCCATTGTAGAAGGAGCACAGTTTAAGAAAACATAACTCTCTACTGTACAAGGTTAATGTTACTCAAAACGCAAAAGCTAGGAAGATGGGACCCATATTACCTGATATTTTCACCATTTATGCACCTAGGAGCAGACATGTCTATCATTCACCTTGACGTCTGATTGCTGTGCTAATGCCATTTAAAACTAAATGGAAGAAAATTATACTCTCCTAAGGAGTAGACTGATTCTTTTCTTTAAAGAACAGAAAAATTATAAAGATAGCCATTTAGATTCAAACAAAGTGCCACATAGAAACCTCTGGGCATGAATCGCATCAGGCCTCTGTAATTTTTGCTTGCTGTCGGTTATTGCTGGGATAATTGCACAGGAACACTATTTGTGTAATTGTCAGCAGTAATACTCCTGGACCAAGGACCAAGGCCTCCTGCAGATTTCTACAAATCATTACTCTCCTTACAGTTTGTGCTTTTTTTTTCTTTCCTTTCTGAAGACCACTGGAGTTAAGTCAAATGGAATTATTGTTCTCAGACTTGGGAAGAATCACATTAATCTCTGGAAAGTACAGACAAATTTTGCAGCTAAGCAAACTGTGCCCTTTTTTAAGAAAAAGAAACACCGGAGGGTGAAAGGGGAAATGTGCAAACAAAATGCACATCTTCAAAGCTGTAGATCTACTTGAGCAAATTGAAAGCTAATTTGGTGAACAGGGTCAAAGAAGCCATTAGACTGTTTAACTGATAAGGGCTGGACGTGGGGAAAGAGGCCTGACAATGCTGTACGACTCTGTTTTCTCGCTCATTTGCTTTCTCTTCCGAGTTGTTACAATGCCTCATAGGAATGCAGAAGCAATGGATCATACACTTTGAGTAGTAAATAAGGCTCAGGAATATATGTGTATACACAGAATGGTTTTCCCTTCTTCCAAAATCCTAAGCTATCATTCTGCCCTCTATAACATATTATAAATATGTTATTTGTGCTGACTAAATCTTTCCACATATTTCTTAAAACAGTCTTGATGAACATTGATAAAGAAAAAATGTTAAACTCCTGTGTAGTTGTTTGACACTATGTTTTGCTTTCAACGAGTTTGTTCAGATTTTTCCAACATTTTGATCATAACATACAATGGCAAACACTTCTTTAATATTTTAGATCTTAGACAAAGGATGCAAAGAGACATTCCATTTGCAAAGAAGAAACCCAGAAGAAAAACATTGAAGAAATGGGAATTGAATTGGATTTGATGGTCTGCCTATCAAAGTAATTAAACACTTTTAATGATAATGCCCTGCAATTTAAATATAGAAATTATTTATGAGATTGAGGATTTGGTGAAACAAACATCCTTTATACAGCTGATAGAACCAAAAAGAATCAGTAAGAGATTTCTGTAAAAAAAAAAAAAATACTATATTAAATATTTTATTTTAGACTGTACAGTCTTTGAAAATGAATGCCTATCCTAAAGATGGCTATCCCAAAAATAATTTTAAAAATTCAGACAATTCATGCATAAAAGAACTTGTTATTCAAAATAATAAACATCAATAAGCAATTTAATCATCCAACAAAAGGAGCATGTCGAATACATTATGGTACAATGTGCAATGAGTTGTTCTTTACTCAGTCAATGGTGTTTTCAAACCCAAATTTTAAAAATATGTAATGATCTGGAGAAATATTCATTTAAAGTAAAATACAATATCTGAAATTGTAGATGCATGTGATCCCAAAGTTGTTATAACTATAAATATGCATAGGAGCAGTGTGAAATGATAGTTTCCGAATAGTGGGATTATAAATGATTTTTATTATTCAGTCTGTGTTGGTATTTTAGTTTGTTTGCATACAGTATGTCTATTTAAGAGCCATTGTTTCTGATATAAATTAATACTATAGTTTCAAAATCAAGGAAATGCAGAAGCACAGTGCTTCCCAATAAGACTAGGAAAGTATATGTGGGACTGCCCATGTGTCTCTGACCCTGAAAAAATATTTCAGGGATTAAAAATGTGGACTAACTCTATAATATGGATGCTTAGAAGCATCGGAACAGTAAGATCCTTTTGGAATGCCATTTCAAAATATATCATTAATCTTGTTTTAAGTCGAGGTTGGCAATAAAGTTATTACCTACCATCAGCCAGGTCTCTGCAACCCTCCTTTTGCCCCCAAGCATTTCATGTCCTGTCACTTCCCTCTGGAATCACTAATTGTCTCCTAGTTGTTTCTATCCCCTACAGCCACTGATGACTGTCACTGGAAGACACATTCTCTAGTGACTTTAGCTAAGAAACAGAGTCAGTCAGGGGCTTATACCTATTCCTGCTTTCACTAGTATTTCCAGATCACCTCAGGCAAGTTTTATAATCACCTCTAAGTTGGTTCTCCCATTTCAAAACTGGGTTGCATTTCATATCATGCTCTTCCTCCCTGAGAAACAAAGTAAGACATAAATATCACCATATCCAAATTTGTATTCTATGGTTTCAGTCTCTCTATTCAGTGCTTAGCGTGCCCCTCTGCTTTAAGGAAACTGATATAATTAAGGAGAAATGTGAGACATAACCGCAGGTTAGTGGTTACAACCACAGACCCAAACTGGACTTCCTGAACGGGAATCAGCTCTATCACTCACTAGCTATAGGAATCGGGGTAAATGGCACAGTCTCGCTGTGCTTCCATTTCCTCTGCTATAAATAGATCTAAATGAGTTAGTTAACACACACACAGCACTTAAAACCATTTCTAGTATGGATCAAGTGCTAGCAATTATTATTAGAAAGCAACGTGACTTTCTTCTTTCCAAGGCTATGTTTACAAAAATTCTTGGCTACCAAAAAGTGTAGATTCCACTGTAGTCTGTTTATAAAGAGTTATCATCAACAGAGAGGTAAAAACAATCTATGGAGTTAGAGTCTTTGAGATAACTTAATCAAAACAGGTAAACACACTGAAGTTGTTTTCTATTTAGTCTTTACAATTGACAGAGCCTCATTAAATAGGTTTGATATTCAGAATACTTGCTCAGAATAGAGCCTGGATAAGGGAGGCTTCCCAAGTTGTTTTGCATGTGTTTATATCTGTCTGTGATGTGCAATTACAGGAATGGCTTTTAAATAATTACATTTCATTTTGTCTCATGTCAGCCACAAGTTAGCTCAGCACAACTCAATGAAGAAGTGCATGGTCTTTTGCACTTACCGAGGCCACATTTGATAAGAGACTCTGATGGGATCTGGGATCATAATAGTAATGAAATCCAAGGTTTTGGTTCTTGGTTCATTAGGCAAGAAGGATGGCTCTTCAATATTCTTGTTTCCAAAGAGAAAGAGGCCAACTTGTTGATTTTTTTCATTTATATTTTAATACGCTAGAAAATAAATGGGTTTTTATTTTTCAGTTATTAAACAAAAGAGTTTCATAACTTCATCTTCAAAATAATTTTTACAAGTGTGATATATAGTGATGCCAGGCTAATCCTAAACATAATTCAACTACAGAGAGTCACAAATATAAGTGTTTGCCAATGTTAAGAAGCAGTTAGTGTCAAAGACAAGATCAAGTATAAAGACAGCAATTGTTAGTATCCTTTGAGCATTTGTGAATCACAATATTAATTCATTCAGTCCTCCACGCCGTCCCATTTAACAGATTATGAAAATGTGATGGCACACTAGGATTAAATGACTGGCCAAAGGTCACACAGTCAGCAGAGAGCCCAGGAACTCCAACTCCAGAAACCACACTCTCAGCTCCAGTACAATACTGACCCTAGTGAACTGACAATGGGAAGTCCTCATGTCAAAGGCAGCATCAAAGACATAGTAGGCAGTGTGACTGGAAAACCATCAGAAAATATAAATATCCCTCTTTCTATCTCCCAGCATTTATACAACCACGCAATAGCCTCCTTAAGAACTCACAAGTTAACTACGTCAGAGAGTTCTGATATCTGGAAAAAAAATAAACTGATAGCCATCACATTCTTCTGAAAGCTGTGGGACATTTACACCGTGGAATACTACGCAGCTGTAAAGAAGAAGAAGCTCGTACCCTTTGGGACAGTATGGATGGTCCTGGAGAATATTATGCTAAGGGAAATAAGCCAGGCAGCGAAAGAAAAATATCACATGATCTCGCTTATACGTGGAATCTAAAGAACTTAATAAATTGACGAGCAGAATAGATTCAATGACATGGAAGCACAGATGAGACTGACCAAAGGTCAGAGGGATGGAGGGGAGCGGGGGGATGGAGGGGGAGAGAGTAGCCAAAGAATTTATGTGCACATATACAAAACCCAAGGACACGGACAATGGTGGGGAGAGTGACTGGGGAGGGGGAAGGAACAGGGGGGAATGGGTCATTGGGGAGAAAAAGGGACATTTGTAATACTTTAAACAAAAATAAAAATTAAAAAAAAAAAAAAGAGAGAGAAAAATGGGCCTTATGCACATGGAAATTTTCTTGGAATGAGACTATTACTGCACAGCTTGCTCCCTGAATCCAGGGCAATGCTAAGCATGGTACCTAAGCAACAATGGACTATAAAAGAAGTATTGATCACTAAGGCATATAGCAAAGACCATGAACGGGAAACTTGCTTATTAAGTTATGTGACTTCAAAAGTGCTGCTAAATTCCCCATCTAAAATGCTGGGAGACTAAAATTCATACCTTTTCTATTCATTCATCCATTCATTGTGAATCTATTTTGTACAGTGCTGGGTGTCTAACACTGAGCTTGAAGTGAGTTTATTGAGAAGCTAATAAGGCTTGAGCTTCAGGGCCCCTCACTCAGTTGGGCCCCTTCAAAGGAAGGGCTGAGGAGGACTACAGTGTGTTTTCATAATCATATATTTTTCCAAAATTTGCAAGAGAAGCTACTTTATAATCAATTAAGGCCACTTCTCTTGCTCTCAGATTTCCCCTCACACGCACACTCCCTCCCCTTATGTACTGTGGCTTTGGAGTGACTGAAGGGGTTTGGGCACCCACCTAAGGGGAAATTGAGTTGTAAGCAGCTACATGTAGTTGGAGCATCACGGGATATATTTATGTGGCTCAGTCCCTTCCATGTGCGCCTAAGTGATTGCTACCCATCTCAGTTTAGGAGGGTGTCCAGGAGTACGCCTACCTCCCCTGTGCTGTCATCTACAGTGGTCACACGAAGTCCAGGGCCAAGGTCATTTTGCAGCGTGAAAATGCCCTGCAGCCTCTGGCACCAGAAGTATGCGGGGAAAGGGGAAAGAGACATGAGGTTTGAAATGCATAGAGCCATATATTATAATAATTATTATTATTATTAATTGAAATAGAAATGTCCGCCAGATGGTCTAATCCATCAAGCTCTCATTAGCAGGAATCAGTTTACAACGCACTGAAACCTAGATAAGTCGATGGTGGGGAATGAAAGAGGGATGAGGGGTCACTGGGAAATGTCTGAGCAGAAAAGCAAGTGAGCAAAAGACAAAATATTTGCCCTGAGTCCTGGCTACTGCTACCTAAGTTAGAGGTTAGAGAATTTTCAATGAGTATCGGAATCATCTGGAAATTTTGTTTGGAAATTTTAATCATGAGCTCTACCCCAGACCTAAAGAAACCATATCTGGTTGTGAAGCAAGGATGTACGCAGTTTTTAAAATGTAGCTGATTCTAAGGTAAGTCGTCCACAGATCCCACCTTGCTCTAAGTAGACAAATTTCTAAGAAAGCTAATCCAGTTAATTCAGCTGGGATATTTACAGATACATGACCAGAGGCCTGACGACCACCAGTGAAGAATCCCTGTCTGGTTTCAGTAACGATCTGATGGAACCTACTTTTGTCCATGTCTGCAATTTCCTTTCTCAAACTCTACTGCCCTTTGGCGTGAGTAGGAGGAACATACACGAACGTACTCAATTTTATAAAGGAAGGAACAACTCCAGGAATGTTTGTCTGACGAGTCTTTCAAAGGATAACAGTGTAGGTTTTCTTGGCACTTACACATCTAAATCATTACCCCAAAGCACACAGTCATAATATATACAAAAAAGAAATTTCTGCTTTACACACTGATCCAAGGACAAGCTTACAAGGTATGGAGATCATTCATATTTTAATTAGCTTCCATCAAAAGATCCCCGACCTTTTGTTGTGATCTTTAGGGTGAAATCAGAAGTGCAACAGCTGGGCTCCCTACACACACTGAGCATCTAGCCTACATACAAAAAGATGACTTTTTTTGCTCATCAACATAATTAAAACCAGATATTGACTGCCCGTGTCTGACTTTGGCCAGGAGCTAACTTGTATGAGAGATTGACATGATCATACTGAGGGCTGACAGTGCTGAGTTGCCATGGATTGAATAAGAAAAATGATATCAATAATGCAAGTGTGTATCTTCTACTGCATGTTAATAAGCTAACTGGAGTCTCAGCAGTTGGTATTTATAATTTCTATATTTTAATTATGAAAATCATCAATATTATAAACACTGAGTATTATTTTCTTTAAGTGTTAAACCACCAATGGACCTAATTGAGCAGAATATTGCTAAGAGCAAATATAGTGTTTTGTTTTAGCCATAGAAGGAGAAAATCATTTGGAGGTTAGTATTTTATTTTAATTAGAACCATTGTGTATGAGGCCTCTATGTGCTTATGTCCTCTCAGTAAAATCCCATGTTCAATTCTGGCAGAGGACAATTTTTCCTGATGAAGGTCACATTATTACAAAGGACATTTCTCTAGCACTCTTTTTCTTCTTTCTGCTGAAAAATATTTTATTCTGAGCAATATAAATAATGGGACTTTGTACTGTAAATGTGTAATACAGGCATGAGCAAGATCACCTAGCCCAACTCCATCATCAACTGTGAAATAAAAATGTGCCCAAGATCAGGGAGTGGCCTTGTGACAGAGCCAGGACTGAAACTCAACCTTCTGCTCCCCCCAACACTGCTTCTATTTCACAAAATACTCCTGGGGATAAAATTTTTCTTAAGTAATATTCCTGTTCCTTTAGTTTGGATCCGTATGTACACTAAAGAGATTGTCTCTTGCAGCTGTTTGATGATACATTGTTTATCTGTTAAAGTTCAGTTTGAATTTCCTATCCTGTGAGAGCAAAAAGATGCTATTTTCCTTCAGCACAGGAGCAAAGATGGGCAGATACCCATTAAGAAGTTATTCCGTTAAGGTCAAGCTTGACGAAAGTGGTCAGATTGGTTTCCCTAAGCTTCGACATTCAAGGAAAGGGGGCTGGAGAGGGTAAGACACGTTGCATATGACAACGTATTATATGTATTTACATTTTCCAAAGGGTATATCTACATAATTTTTCTTGACTTTTGAAAAATTCATAAGATAAATGTTTCATGTCTGGAATATACATACATTGGTTTATAGATGAAAACCACTCTTCATACCATAACATAATGTTCCACTTAAAGAAATAATAAGCACTGTAGCTCTGAGAAATAAAAAGGAGCAAAATAAAAATTCATATAAATAAAGAAGCCATAAAAATCCATCTAAATCACACCATCGCATGCCTTAGTTCATTCTACTTTATGACACCGCACTCTTAATGTGGCTATCCTTTTGTTTACAGCATATGCATATGGGGTCTTTGGACAGTGATTGCTTCAAATGCAAAAAATCCTCCCCTGCACAAATCTCTGTCTTGAAAAGGTCTTGAAAGACCCTTTATGAGTCTTTCCAAGATCTCAGAATCCAAGAGCACAAGAATCCACGTCTTTGTATAAAGCAGAGGTTCTCAACTGGGAGTGATTTTGTTTCCCAGGGAACATTTGACAATCTCTAGAGACATATTATTGTTGGCCAAATTGGGTTGCTACTGGCAACCAGTGATTAGAGGCTAGGGATCCTACTAAAATTTCTACAGTGCATATGACAGGCCCATGACAAGGAATTATCTGACCCAAAATTATCCAGACCAAATAAACTAAAGCCAACAGCTGCTGTGAGCTCTTTAGAAAGACATGAAGTTTTTAGTCACTTAACTTATTGAGAATTGCATGTTTAAATCTTATAATTTGCCTCACTACCCAAAGTTACCAGGCAAATTTCTTAGTAAGAGACAACATGTACAGCAGCAAGAACACTAGGTTTGGGGGCCTGGAGACTTGGTTTCTACAGACGTAACTCTCTCAGTAGTTAGTTGCAGGAACTTGGGTAAATCACTTAACCTCTCATTCCCTCAGTTGCATCATCAAAAAATGAAAGAAACAAGCTAATTCCAGAAATCCATTTAAATTCTAAAATTCTGTTATTCAAATGAGAAGTCAAATTACAAGTTTAGAAAATATTTTTTAAATTAAGATACCTGCCTATGCAATTATTAAGAACAAAAATAACTGAAGAGTACATACATTACATGTGTAACTGCACTGCTTCAATAAATTCATGAGCATTTATTGAGCATCCATTGCATGCTTATCACTTTACTTGGTAATATAAGATATAAAAGAAGAATTAGACACTGTGCATCTCTCTGAGTGAACCAGATTAAATTATTGAAGTCTATTAAAGAATTGAGGGTTTTTTCCAAAGGGTAATGTGCAGGCCATCACATCAGGATATCCTGGGATCTTTGGTAAATGTAAATTCCTGATCCCCTACTGTTATTGGATTGGGATTTCTGAGAGTTTGGCTCAAAACCTGCATTACTGTCATCACTCTCAAGTGATTATTATATATACTACAGTTTAAAACCCACTGGATTAAAAATTAATAAATAAGGGAGTCTGTATTATACTTCTTAGTGTTGAGTATATATGAAATTCTATAATATTTCAGAGAAAGGAACATTACTGACAAGTTGAAGGAAAGCCCATAGCTGGTAACATGGAAGCTTAAATAGACTGGGTTTGGAAAGCCAGGAAAGGAACTCATATGGAGTTTCAACATGAGCAAAGGCACAGATGTAGGAGTGGAGAGAGGTAACTGGAAAGCAATGAAGAGTCCCACAGTAACAGTACTATTCCTGTTGCGCAGAAATAATTGGTGAAGCGAGTTAGCTGTATACACGTATGGTAGAACCAATTTGAAAATGTCTATCCCCCTCAAAGGACAACCATGGTGAAAAAAAATTAGTTCAAATTTTTAAGTCCTATTTAAATGTTGTCTGACTAAAATGTGTTTCACTGATTTTTAGGCTATACATGCAATTCAAGAAGAAAATAAAATTATTCCCTGCATTAAACCTCCCAGATCTCAAAGTTTCATGATTCATTTCTCAAGAGCACATGTTTATTTGCTGAATAAGTCTTATTTCCCTCTCGTACCCACACTATTTTGCCAGTGTTAACTTATAAATTAAAAAAATGATATTCCTACATTGGCCATTTTTATACACTGTAACATGATTTCGTTTCCTCTGGAGGTGTGAAAACTGAGAGGTATTTCCCTCTCCTAAAACCTAAAAATATTTTCACTCGAATTTTTGTATAGTATAAATAATTCCAGTTGTTAATTTTTTAAATGGACTACAACTTTACTGATTTCTAATTTATTTCCACTGTCGCTGGAGAATATGCTTTGTGTGACTTGGATCCTTTTAAGTTTCTTGAGACGTTTTATTGCCTAGAATATGACGTGCAATCTCTTCAAACTTATTTCACACATTCCACCCGCTGTTTCAGGTGGAAGCGCAAATGTGGCCCCTGCTACTTTGTCTTTACTGTGAGCAGAAATCCCAGTTCAAATGACTTATTTTAATTATATTGCTATGCCTAAAAATTATGTGACTCAATCTCATTAACAGTACTTTTAAGCCTAATATGGGAATATCAGCTTTTACTATAAAAGCTGTTAGAAATAATAGATTGAGTTTACAATGTAGTCTTCAGTAATGTCTTCATAGACTCAACCTAAGGAATATTTTCAAATACCACTTTTCTCAGATTCTGATGAGAACCACCATTCAAGTCCCCCATGGTATTGGAGACATATTTTGAATATCCAAGGTGGAAAGTGAGTTAATTTCTCAAATTGCTTCCCAAGTGATTAGACGACTGCACTGTGACATCACTCACCTCCTTCCCCAAGTAAGAATTAACTGGTGTATTGTTTTTAATATTATAGAATTTGCTAATAAATATTAAGTTAATGTGAAATAGGATGTTATAGTTTCCTGAAAAGTATAAAACAAACCATAAAATAAGCCTATCAAAGTCATCTTTTTGGCTAAATAAACCATTATAAAGGTTGACTGTTTTGCATAAATTCATAAGAAGAAATGCCATGTGATTAAAGTCACTAATGAAACATTTGTCATTCATATAGTCAATGTCAGGCTCTAAGAGTTATCAGAGATAAGAAAGATTCAGTTCCTGCTCTTCAAGAGCTACATGTATGGTAAAAGAATAAGCAGTGTGCCCAGCAGGTGTGGCTCAGCAGTTGAGCATCAACCTATGATCTAGGAGATCCGGATTCGATTACCGGTCAGGGCACATGCCCGGGTTTCGGGCTCGATCCCCTGTAGGGGGCCTGTAGGAGGCAGCCGATCAATGACTCATTATTGATGTTTCTATCTCTCTCTCCCTCTCCCTTCCTCTCTCTGAAATCAATGAAGATATATTTTTTTTAAAAAATAATAAGTGTTATCATGTATTATCATGACATCTACTTATAAAAATATTTGCCAACTACATTTTGTTTGAAAACATGTATTTGATAATCTATTAATATAAGCTTATGAGTAATATAACCAATGAAGCTTTGTTTCCAACACTAATAATGCTTTAAGTGTGAATCTCAAAAAATACTGTCTCCCTATTTATGAAGTTTAGATATTATTCTTTGACTTTGTGTGATTTTAGATGAGAAACTAGCTCTTCTTCATCACCACCCTCAATTCCTTCCCTCCTATTCACCCATTTTCCCACTAGAACATATTACTATTTGTTTAAATAATTTTGACCATGTAATATTGTTCATCATGCCAGTGATACACAATAATAACTGGCTTTGTTATGCATATTTTCTTAAAGTTATTTATCTCGTTTACCTAGATTTACAGGAACTTTCCCTAATACTTTCTAAATGTTTCCCCATATCTGTCAAACAGCAATAATATTTTTCATATTCAAAAACACACTGGATAATCTCACAGTCTCATTTCTTTCCTGGACACCTTTGTCCAATGGCCCTCCACCCTCCGGTTCAATCCATACCAGTTGCTGGCTAGGCCTTTAGCACTGTCATCTCCTCACATCCAAACTGAGCTGCTCTGACAATATTTCCAGGCCAGTGTTTGAATTGATATCTTTGTCTGCCATGACTGACATGTCCAAACCTTGCTTCTAGAATACATGTAATAATTTCTAGGCAGGCAGTGTGGAGAGCTTCTGCCTCTGAGCAAGTGTTGGGAGCTGGGGGCAGATAATTAGGATAGGACAATTTCTTGACTTTATCCATTTCGTGAACATCGCCAAGTACTTGACATACAACACATCACTTACTGGGACCCATTACTATGATCCTTATTTCACAAATGAGGAGAGAGACTCAGAAACATTTGGCAATACCACGCAGATAAAGGGTACCAGAACCTCTTTTCAAACTTAAGTTTTATCGTATCCCTAACATAAGCCCATAACGCCCTGAGTGCTCTATCTTCACAGTGGATAAACCATATTTAGCTCTAATTGCTGGAAGAGAAAACAGGAAGGACCTGGAATAGAAACAGAAGGCTCGGGCCTCTTCAGGAAATAATTTAGTCCCAGCTGTGCCACTCGAGGGTCTGATATTCTCGTGGGCAAGTCACATGACATCTAACAATAATCATCATCATAAGAATCAACATTTATGGAACATTTATTTGTAGATAGGCATTTTGTGTGTTTTATCTAATTTTAGTCCCACAAGAATCTGTTGGTGTAGGTGTAGTTATCATTATTATTACTATTATTATTCTTAATCTCATTTTATCAGTGGAGAGGCATATCTCAGGGTTCCACATCCCTCACCTTTCATGTGAATGAATTGAATTAATCATCTCTAAATTGTGTGTTTCTAAAAATACAGTTATTTTTTAAAGTTATAAAAACCTGAAAGTGCTTATTAGATTTGTACATCTCCAAGAGAAAAATGCCACTTACAGAATTTTCAGACGAAGGCTCAGAAAAATATTCATTGGAGCTTTCAGAGTCACACAGCTAGTGGAGACTGGTACCCAACAATGAGGATTAATGTTTACTAATCCCAGATTAATGCTATACCTTAAGTGGAAGAATGCAGGGATATGGTACAGAGTTAATGAGGGCTGGATTGGGAGAAAAAGAGGCAAGGCCCAGAGGTACAGAATACACAGCATGAAAGTCTCTACCACCATCTCCTCATTCATTCAGCTAAGGGAGAGGCCACAGAAATACTAGGAGTATAAAAGTGAGATTAAAGGACTTTTATCCTTAGAAGGAGTTCACAATCAAAAAATAAATTTTAAAAAGAAAAACAGGTTAGGAATTATTTTGAAATATTATAATAAATTTAATTATTTGCATATTTAGTCCAAAAAAGATAATTGTATGTATAATTTGGCATCTGGAATTTAAAGCATTCATAATGGAACTCTCAATTTCACTCACCATCAAAGCTTTACCATCTCAGTAAGTGGCACCATCCTTCTGCCAGCCAGTCACTCTTGGCAAAAATCAGCAGGCACCTTTGGCAACCTCACATTCTGTATCCAAGTCATAAAATAAACCCTCTTGATTCTATTTCCAAGACACATCTCAAATATGAACACATCTCTGCTTTCCACAACTCTAGTCTAAGCCACCCTATTCTCTTGTCTGAGCTATTAAATATAGCTTTCTAAACAGTCCCTCTTCTTCCACTTTGGTGCCATGCAATCCATTTTTTTACCCAGCAAGCAGAATGTGTTTAAAAACAGGTGAACCAGATGTCACTCCCTTTGTTAAGCCCACCAATGATCATAATAGCTTATTTTTCTATATTATAACTGAGCTTATTAGCGCTTTTTCAGATAAACCCAAGAAGGAAAAACCAGCAGCCCTAGTCAGCTGCAACCTACTAGCAAAAAGAGCCATTCAAGACTTCAGTTACTGGAATATATTACAGGATATGGCTCTTTACAGAGCAGAAAACAACAGCAGAAAAGTTCATTGCTAGTTAGATCGTCACAGTGCAGAAATGTTCTAAAATCATTTCCTTATCACCCCAGAATCCACTTACTGTCCCTTTCTTTGCTCCCCTCAATATGTGATAAGATTGAACTTCAAGCACTCTGCATTATAATATGTATTGATACATGGAAGTCCAACGCCCTGAAATACAAGATAAATTCTTATTTTATTACCCTAAATCACATTTATAGGGATAAAAAGAAGAAAATGCAAAGGCAAACAGAGAAGCATGACCTTAACACTCTGATAACTCAATCAAGCAGGATAGACAGGCATTAAATGCATAATTACAAGTGTGGTTACTATTACAAAAGTGAAAATATGGGGTGTTTAGGGAGAATTGAAAAGGCAATGCCTGCCTGAGCAAGAGACCATCTAAGTTGAGACCTGAAGAATAGGTAGAAGTCACCAGAATCTCCTGGGTAAAGGAGAGCTGGGTGGGATGCAGGAGTAAAAGAGAAGCTTCCAGTCGAAGCAGCAGGATGTGACTCTGCCATCACATATGGCCCTAATATTTTCATGTCCAGCACCTTTGAAAACTCAGCCTTTTTACATAACTACAAATTGATTAAAATGTATTATTAAAAATTTACCTTGTCAAAAATAAAGGCCTTGCCTAACCAACCACCCTATCTGAAAGAGTGCCCAGCCACTCTCTTATCTCTTTCTTCTTACCTTTGTTTATTTTCTATCCTAGTAACACCACCTGAAATGGCATATATATATTTTTTTCTTTCTTCACCCACTAGGCTCTAAGCACCACGCAAGCCCAGTCTTGGTTTGTTCTTATTTTTGTTTTTCCTGTGCTGTATCCCAGTCAATCCCAGTTACCAAGACAGTGTCAGCACAGATTCACATCACGTCCATGTGCTAGGAATCCTAGGAACCTCATTCCAATTTCTTTTTCATTTAATAGCCAAGGGTAAACAGAACATTATCAAGGACTTAAATTGGAAAATCCTTTTTAAAAAATATTCCAAAAATCCCAAGCATGAGATTCCATTATGTGTCTCTAAATCTGCCTTCATCATTTCCACTGATTGCTGTTTTGGTATACAAACCCGAAGGTGACAATCACCTAGCTGTGTTCAAACCTAAATCACAACTACTATCCAATGCACAATTTGATCGAGATAACCTTTGCTTCACATCCAAACTTCTACTCATATCTTTACTTCAACTGAGCATAAAGGGTGTCGAAGCATCTGGGTAAGAAAAAAATAATAGTCGATTACCCACACTTTTTAAAACACTGCACTTCACATTGATTGATTTGGGTGTGTCTAGATATTAAATGTTATTGAGACAAAACAAACTGGGGGCTGGGTTTTTTTCTTTTTGTTTGTTTGCTTATTTGCTTTTACTTTTCACACAGATATTTTTGTGCCATAACAACAAATTCTCAAGAGAGACAAATATAGCGTACAAGTAAGCCCCAATTTAGTAGGTATAATAGCCTGTGTTATAAGTTTTACCGTAACAGTAACTTGGAGCAAATGATTTAACCAGACTTTAGACTCTTCATCTCTCTGCAGTGAAAATGCCTACCTGATTCAGAGTTGTGACAGGAATAGAGTGATAAAACAGATCTGAAAACACATCAAATAGCTGAGAGTATTATAATTTCTAAATGTAAGCTCCCATTATTATACGGTGTCTCCTCTTTGGTGTGCACAAATAATAGGCTTTTCCTTTCTACATTCTCAAGAACTCACAATAACATCTCTCCCCACTTTAGAAACCCTGCTTTTATAGAAAAGATTATGAAATGCCTTAGTTCCAGAGCTTCCTTTCCCACCAGCTACCAAGCAACCCTTATTATAAGTAGCTTTAATGGATCAATGTAGCTGGGAGATTATTACTGGTGTGGAGGATTGTACCATACAGTCTACAATTTCTTTATACCCAAAGGTTTCCTGCCTAGTAGTAAATGGGTTGCACTGTGATATCAAAAAAAATGAAAAATTAGCAATCACTTTATTAGAAAACAGAATGTTTCAATGGTTCTTTTGTGGCCCTGAAAGGGACTAGAGCTTTTTTCATCACACTTCCTTTTGCAACGTGGCATTTTCATAACTACCCCCTTTCAGACACCAAGATCTGTCCAGAACCCAGTGTGACCTCTATGTCAGGTGGTAGCTGAACAAATACATGAACAGAAGACAAATTCTATCTATAAAGTGATAGCTTGATCTATAAAATGCAGCCCATATTGATTTTTGTGTTTCCAATGGCTTGACTGATGCTGTTTTTCATTAGATTAGTAAGTTTGGGCATCATGGAAACACAACACGTTGTGAACATTTGGTCAAAATTGGAGATGAATTTTCTTGCTTGTTTGTTTGTTCTGGGGCTTAGTCCTTTGGTTACCCTAGGTTAATTTTCAAGGTCAGTGAACTGAGGCATGCTGCTAACAGAGCTCACAGAGTTTTAAAACATTCCCTCTTTCACCAGCCCCTCTTCCTCCCCTTGGCACCAAAATATTGATCGGTTTCCTATGGAGGAGACCAAGTTGCCTGCCCAGGAGTGAGCAGCTGCCTAAAGAAATATGAGATGAATGCTGTGAGCTTCTATTTGCAATTAATTTGCCTTTTATTTAAAGAAAGCAATCTTTTATGATTACAAAAGTAATGTAAGCTCATTGTGGCACAAAATTCAGAAAAGGAAAAAATTCTAAAGAAGTACCCAAAATCCAATAGCTAGCCATGAACAATACTAAATTTTCAATTTGCTTTTTAAGTCTTTTCTTACTGATGCTTCCTAAGGACTTATATGACCCTGCACCAAATACACCTATGCTAATTATTCTTATTTGTCATCTAATGTTGGTTTTATGCATATGTATATATAATTGGAATAGCAGATTTTTGCAAGTCTTAAATCCTATGAAGTACGTTTTTATTTTACAATGTATATATTAAAAGTCCCCTTTCGCCGATAAATGTATTGGTGCTAGAACATTCAGGGGGACAATAGGATGAACTAAGAAGACAAAACCAAAGTGGGGCTGATAATGGCAAGATGTAAAGCTAGAAAGAAAAAAAAAAGATAGGTGGGCTCCAGCTGAAAATAAGTAATAATAGCAGATAAATTATGTGGAGTCTGACATCACACTAACCTGGATTCTTGTCTTTGCTCTACCGCCTACATTACTGCTGTGTGAGCTAAAACAGGTTACTTAATTTCTCTGTGCCTGTTTTCTCAACTGTATAAAATGGGCATAATAGCAGTAACTACCTGAGATTTAAAAGTGAATACATGTAATCCTGGCTGGTGTGGCTCAGTTGGTTGGAGCATTGTCCCATACACCAAAAGGTAGCATGTTCCATTCCAGGTCAGGGCACATGCCCAGGTGGCAGGTTAGATCCCTGCCCAGGGTGTGTGTGGGAGGCTACTGATCTCTCTCTCTCCTCCCCGCTCCATCCCTCCCTCCTTCTCTCTAAGATTAAAAAAAAATTTTCTAAGTGAATACATGTAAAGCGCTTATAACAGGCCCCTCAGACAGTAAGCAGTACAGCTGGGCTGCTGGCAGTAGCAATAGCACAGTATTTATTAGGCTCCGAGTTAAATGTTTTACATACATTGCCTCATTTACTCCTACACCATCCTATAAAGTAGGATTAAATGAGAATGTATCCAGAACACTTTATCATCCATAAGCCTGAACTACAAGTGAAAAAATTGAGGTTGAGAAAGCTTCATTATCTTGCCCAAGGCCACAGATTTATGAATGATGGAGCCTGGATTCTCACCCAGGTTTTGTGGCTGCAAATGATACTATTTTTTGAAGTATGGTGTTGGGACCGCCATCAACATAATCAGAATCTCTGTAACGGGGCCAAAAATCTACAACTTTACCAACTTCCCCAGGTGGATTTTAGGCCCCAGATCATGGCTCTCTGCTGTCCAGCAATCTACATGGGAAAGTCACTTTATTATTTTTCCAGAGATGGTTAACTTTAAAGCCTCCATGTAAGCTCAAAAACTCTTCAGTTTTATTCTGAGCCCTGCACAAAGCAAGCTTTCAGAAAATACCAAAAAATAATCTTGCAACTGGTGAGAATAACCTCCTGAAAAGACCAACAGGGCACAACATAGGGACAGGGTGGTAGCGAATGCTGCCTTTTTCCCCGCCTGAAGGTATCTATTTGCATGTGAGTGATTTTTATCTTACACTTGATGGATTGATACATAGATTTAATTATATCACATGTTGTCCCGTCAATACTGCTATGCAGCTATTTTACATTCAGCTTGGGTGCCAGATTGAATTAAATGGTTTTTTTTAAAGCCTATAAAGCAGGAAAATATCTTTCCCTGGTTGGTATTTTTTACATATTGGTTACTAAGAGTCTGTAAGCTAAAGCGAGTAGTAAAGTTCATTTGCTAGTGAGGAAGCCAATTTGACTTTTATGGCCATTAGTTTTTTATGGGGCACAGAGCAGAATTCTTGGTGTTGCGCCTAACTTACACACTTCTGTGCCTGTCAGGACTGAGGACACCTCTATTTTGGGAGCAATTACCCTGACCATCTCTAAGGAGATAAATGATCATATACAAACAAGTTCTAGGTTCGGATGATATGATTCATCCATATGCGACGATTCTTACTATAGCCACCCAAAAGGATAATGCTTTTCTTGCCGTAAAACTAGATGAATATATTACAGACTTCAAGTAATGGCATGTAGATGAAAAGGGCTTGCTCATTTAAGAAAAGTTATTGTCATTGCTGAAGAATCCTCAGAATATTTTATCAACCCATCATCTTTCTCGTGTGCCTACTATGTGCCATGTATTGATCTACAAATGAAGTTTGCACTAGGGAGAGAAAACAAAAACGGGCAAAGGATCTACCTTCATGGATCTCACATTTCAATGAGGGAAGTCAGATAATAAACAAAAATAGACTTGTCAGGTGATAGTATGAGCTGAGGAAGGCAAGATAAAGGGTAGAGAGTAACTGGAGGGAGTTCTATTTTAGATGGATGTTCAAAGAAGGTAACCCTGATATAAGGTGACACACTAGCAATATACCACCTACCTCGCTTGGGTAGGAAGAGATGTTTAAGATTTCAAGATTTTTCTACAGTGTAGCTGTATGTGTGCAAACTGTTGCTTCATTCAACAAGTAGAGAAAACTTATTCTTACTGGGCACTTATCTTGAACTTATTTAGACTTATTTTGAACTTCATACATCATTTTTCCTTTTTGCCACACACCTTTTTTTCATTCATTCATTCAACAACTGTTTTTGACTGTTTCCAATTTTCCAGGTACTGTGCCAGGACTGGAAATAAAATAGCTCATAGTTATGGAGCATTTACTAAGTGCAAAGCACTATGCAGAGTAGCTCACATAGTCTTATCAATTGGTAACACCGATATTATTATTTCTACATTGCTAATAAGATGAGACTCGGGTGAGTTATGTTCTTATCTCTGTTTAGTGCCAGAGCTCAAACTAAAATCAGGTTCTCTGATCTCTAGTCTAGTTGTCCCTAAATTCTGATATATATATATATATATATATATATATATATATATATATATATATATATATATATAAAATGTTAAATTCTTTGTCTCCTTTTGAGGCAAATGAGATCATGTACATCCTAAAATAAATATACCTCATAGATCAATAAACTTCAAAAGGCTACATACCTTGACCCCCCTGTCTTCAAATAAATAATTTAGTATTCACCAATAGAATTCCATAAGCTCGGGACACAGGTTAGTAAGTTTGTATCTAAATAAATGATCCCTCCAGTCAGAGATGGTCAGCAAGGCTGGAAAAGTGGACAAGGTCCTGCACAGCATCCTTTCCTCTCCCATCACCATGAGGCCATCTCTTCCGCTGACTCACCTCTTCCTTCACGCCCCTTCAAGCACAACTCAGACCCCACCCAGGCCAGTCCTCATTGTTGCCTGCAGAACCCCTACAACAACTTTCTCTTCTGCCTGCCCCCTCAGAGCAGTCATTCTGGAGCATCTGCTGCTAACCAGAAAGGCAGTACAACTTTACACGCTAAGATCAAACATTTTATGAATCCACCTTTAAGAAAAAAGGACCTCAGAGACCATCCTAGACCAGCCTCCATCATTCACAAATGGGACTCAGAAAGGAGACATGATTTATGGCTAATTAGTCTTAGAACCAAGCTAGAATGCAGATTTCCTGCTCTCAGTCCGAAAAATAAAATAAAAAATCTCCAAAATTAGTATTTGGGACCTCTGGTAGAAGATTGATAGAAGAGATTCCAGAAGGGGAGTTTGTCTTTCTGACACCTCTCAACTCACATCCCTTAGCCGGCCAGTGACTGTCCACCCATGGGGTAAGTCATTTCCAACATGCCCTTCAGATCATTGGTTTTCTCTACATCTGATTGAATGATGGGCCCACAAGAAAATTTCTGGACTTGTCCCACTCATTGAAGGGTGACTGATAAAAAATGAGCTAAAAGAAATCAGGATTGTTTTCCTCTAGATAATCATATACATTTCATAAAAAAACCAGTGATTATTTCAAAGTACTCTAATATCACCAAGTTATGTTAGATATGATTAGCTTAATGAACATCACCTTCATTTTAACTGTAACACAGAAGGGAAGCTTACACAGCTAGCTGGTGGAAGAGAGAGAACAGAAAAAGTAAGTTCAAACCATTCCCAGCTTTTCATGAATTACTCTGAGCTATTGTTTCTGATACAGGAAAAGAAGGCAATAATAAAAACTGCAAACATGTATTGACCACTGATTCTATGCCAGGACATTCCCTAGCTCATTTATCCTCACAACATCCCTATAAGCTAGGTTTTATTATCTTCATTATACATATGAGAAAATTCAAGCTCAGAAGAATTAAATAATTTGACCAAGGTAGTGAATTTAATAAATGGCAAAGCCAAGACTTGAACACTGGCCACCTGATCTTCCAGTTCACACTTAACCATCACACTGCATGGAAGCCTTTCCTTGCCAACATGAATAAAGGGTCTGGCCAGTTGTATATCCACATTGTAACTCTTAACTAGTCTTCTTATCTCCAGTGTTCTTTCTAAAATGCAATCATAGCAACGATCATAAAGACACTAAAAATACTAATAATGTCTTCCTTTGCCTTCCCATATACACCACGCCCATACCTTTGCTCATGCTGTGCCTCCTGCCTTGAATCTGCTCCTCCCTCCCTGTGGCAGGCAGAATTTTGCCCCACTCCCCAACCCCAGTGCCACAACCACGAATACGTTACCTTCCATGGCCAACAGATTTTTCATATAGTAGAAGGACAGAAGAGGAAGTCAGAGAGATGCCGCAGGGAGGAAAGTCAGAGAGATTCAGAGCATGAGAAGGTTTCAATGTACCACTGTTGACTTCATGATGAAGGGAGCTATGTGTCAAGGAAATCGGAACCAGTCTTATAGCTGCAAGGAGCTGAATTCTGCCAATAACCAGTGAACTTGGAACAGAACCCTGCACCTCAAATGAGAACCACAGCCCCAGCTGATAGCTTGACTTTAGGGTTGTAAGATCTTAACGAAGTACCCAGCTATGTCCTGCTGAGCTTTTGACCTAGAGAAACTATGAGATAATAAATGGCTTTGTGTTGAACTACAAAAATTTATAGTAATTAGTAAAGCAGCAATAAAAATAATAAATAAATAAATAAATAAATAAATAAATAAATAAATATACTCCCTTCTGTCTTGTAAGCTTCTACCCTTCTTTCAAGGTCCTCCTGAAATAGGAAAGCAACTTCATTTTGTGTAATTTTATTAAATTTATTGGGGTGACATTGGCTAATAAAATAATATAGGTTTTAAGTGTCCAATTCTATGACACATCATCTGTACATTGCATTGTGTGTTCACCACCCAAAGTCAAGCCTCCTTCCATCACCGTATATCTGACCCTCTTTACCCTGGGAACAGGAATGTGATATTTTCTTGATGTCTCTCCTTTCAGCTGCTACCTCTACTCTACTCTTCCACACAGTGAACACTTTAAGCTTCTCAGGGGTAAACTGGATCTGTTCCTTGAAAGAAAAATGAGAGGGAAGAGACTACTGCAAAAAAGAACATATTTTTCATATGCAAATAAGACATCATTCCAGCCAAAGTGTCTTAAAACAAAGACAATTCAATATGGTCCACGCCTTGCACTTCATCTGTGCAGATTTCATGTTAAAACAACTCTCGTGTTTGTGCATGTTGTTTACTTGTGGGATGCAATCTGTTGGGGAAACAAGAGCATCGCTGTAATCCAAAGTCATGCCTAAATCCCACCCCGTCCTCCTGAAACGAGTCCAGCCTGTAGCCCGGGGCTGAGTGCGACCTCCCGCCCACTCCGGCTCCCCACCAAGCTGTCACCACAGCAGGCAGCACAGGCACTGTGGAGAGGGGCACAACCTGTGCTGCTGGTGGTGGGCACCCCCACGGGCCTCCAAGCTAACCCTTCAGGGGAGGAAGGGCCCTTTGCAAGAGAAGCATTTGTTTCTTTCCCTCCTCTGGCCTCGGTTTTCTATAAATGAAACTGCTCCTTTGCACCACAGCTCCTCTCTCATTCAAAGCATCAGTTACTGTGCTCTTGGAGCTGGATCAAAAAGCCACCCTTGTGAGTTCTGTCAGCTACAAAGTGAAGATTAAGCAAAGAAAATAGTCTACAGAGGGGAGCCTCTTCCCCGGGAAACTCTTTGCCCTAAACAATCAGTTAGAAATAGATAGTTAGCATGTCATGGGCCATTAATAGTAGGTCAAAATCCATTCAGTCAATTCCCACATCCAGTGCTCCTTCTTTCCCCTAACTGAAAAGCACATCCCATTCTGTGCATCTTTTTGCCATGTTAAGTCCCTGCAGATAAGCCTCTTAAGGAGGAAGAAATACCTGTTGAAAAATTGGGGGTTGAATCCTGGATGAATGAGCTGTTTGGAAGACAGGTCAAAGATTCAGCTAATGCAACACATCCCTTTCTCTTCCTGCCAGAGTCTGTATCCATGAAAGGATGTCCATTTGGGGGTTTGTAGAGAAGAAACCTTATTCAAAAATATGGACACCCCCCCCCCCTTGTATTAATTCATGACAAACTTATCATGATGAAGTCCTGGTCTAGATTAATGTCCTCCCCTTCTCGTTGTGTGGACCTGACTTGTCTTCCCTATTGGTTTGTCAAACCCATACTTGTCATTTTTCTGAGAGACTTGTTGCTTTTATCTAAAAGGTCAAGATGCTGAAGCAGGAATCCCAGTTGAATGGACTGAAGGTGAGACCCGGGAGTCAATTCAGAGGCCATCTGATCTTCCCCCTCGGGAGCCCCCTCCTGCGTATGACCTAGTCGTCTTGTATGGATTGACCTTCTGATCCCTGGTGCTCTGCACTCGAGGCCACAGGTCAATATACAGGCCCTGGCAACAATAACTGCAACCAGAATCTGCAAAATAGGAGCTGCCACTAAAAATGGCTTCGCCTTCTCCTACCCAATGGCTGTTATATCCCCAGCTAATGATGAGAGAGGAGAGGGTTGTTAGGTCTGGTTTAGTTGAATGTCAGGTAGCAGGAAAATTCTTTGCATTTTCTTTTGGAAGTTCTATTGGGAAATGACTGTAGAGAAATTCCTGGGGAGATATTGTCATCATAGCACTCCTGGCTGGTATTAGAAGAACAGGAATAAAAAGCTGTGATAGCCCATGTGACCCAAGCAGAACAATACATTGACCTGTGCTGAGAGACCTCTGCATTATCTCTCTAAAGCAAAGGCAGTGCTCAGTTTCTCAGCACAAACAGGGTCCCTTGTTTGGGCAAAGAGTAGGGAACAAGTCAACAAGTCACCCTGTGATTTCCAAAGGGCAGTTGCTAAGTCAGTGCAAGTAAGGGGCAGACGGTCAGGGCAGATGAGCCTCTGAAGCAGCCTTGCTGGCTGACCATTCCACTCAACTCCTGCCTGGGGTGCTCCTTTTCAGAGCTTAGCATCCCAGGGGGAAAAGAGCCAGGCCTCAAGACAGTATTGACTGAGAACTAGTGAGATCACTACATCCAATGGAAGGACTCAAGGGCATGGAAATAGCTTTCCTGAATCCTTAACATACCAAAAGCACTGGTGTTTTCTCTCACAGCCTGAGAATAGGACAGGGACAAACTGTTCTGCAAAAATATCTGGCTAGTGAGGGAGGGGAGTAAATCAGGTCCAGGCCCATGCAAGGAAGGGATGAGAGGTGAGGGGTGAAGGGAAGATGACGAGGTGCCACAGTGGATCCAGAAAGAGCAATCTAGGTTTAACTCGGCCATTTATTTATTTATTTATTTATTTATTCGTTTCTTTAACTCGGCCACTCGTGGCACAGATATTTATTGCTTGCCTGCTCTACACCAGGTCTCTTAGAGGCCCACAGTACAAATTGGAATATAGAAGCTCTGAGAAATACTGAACCAAAAGAAAAAAATCTGTTTAACCCAAGGTGCCCCAAATGTATTTAATCCTTAGAATCTTATTTTTTTTCCTTCTAAGGATATTAGACCATCTCAGAACATTAGTATTCCCTGAAACACAGTTTTAGAAATGCTAGGATAGAGAAAATTGTACTTAAATCTCATTAAGAGGCAAGTGTATCATCATATCTATCAAATTCTTCAGTCATTTTCATACAATCCTGAGATGAAAAGAAAAAAAAAACCCTAAGAATTTTCATATAGAGCTACCTTGGTGGAAGGACCCTGGCTTCAACACGCAGATAGATACAACAGAGGTCAAATTAGCAACATCTCCCAATATTAGGGAACTCTGAGTTATAAGGAACCATGTGTGAGGGGCAGCAATAGGCTCCTGCCCTAACTCTAGACGATGCAGGCTCAAAGTGGACATTGAGTCAGGCCCAGTGTAGCCACAGGAAAGTCCTGGATAGCAACTCGACAGCATTGCGACTTAGGTTCCTTCATGCAATGATTATATCATGTGCCTGTTATCTTCAAACATAAAACACATCATCTCTTATTATAATTTTCATCTCTGCATAATTTCCACTTTACAGATGAGGAAACTCAAGGAAGTAGAGGTAACTAGGTTTGCCCAAAGTCACACAGCTCACATGACAGAGCTGAGATTGAAATCCGGGCCCGTCTGCCTCCAAAGGCAACAAATGCTTTGTGTCACATCATAACTCTCTCCAAGGGGAAGTCCCCCGGGTGCCCAGCAGCCTCTGCAGAGCCTGCAGGCCCTGAGCTCAGAGCCCGGAATAACCACTCTCACTGTCAGAGAAACAGGATGCACATAGGCCCAGGTGGAAAGCAGCGAAGAATCCAGCACTGGCCATTTAGGGACAATACAGGCAGAGAAAAAACAGTCTTGAGCTGGCAGTTCAGCCTTTGAGGGAAAATTCCTTTTCTGTAACCTGAGAGAAAATTAATTTAGATGACAATGGAGTAAAATTAACAATCACAACATGCAGGCTTGAATTTGAAGTCCGTCACGAGCATCTTCTGTGCTTTAAAAAGGATGAGAGTGAAGTTGATACAAATTCATGAACGGGTCTCTCAGAGAATTGTCTGCTCTATAAAATCAATAATGCATACTCAATAAAATAATATTAACTGCATAAAACAAATTAGATCCATTTTCTATGGGACTTCTGGTAATGCTGTTGCATAATTAGTCATCACATTCAATGTTGTGAACCAACTGACTTAGAGGCCCAAACACTGTCATAAACGTATGCTGGTGCTGTGAACACCACACACCGCTGGAAAACTAGCCCAGCAGAGAGTGAGACCAAGAGATGGAGCTAGGCTCCAGCCGGTCTCATCGATGTCACAAGAGTGGCCTCCTGCTGCCCAGAGGTCTTTACTGTCTTTGTTCAATTACAGCTTGTCTTGTTTTCTTCCACATAATAAATTCTGATATTTTCCCCCTTGAATATTAGCAATGCGCTGCAGCCCCAAATGTTTAAACATTGCCTCTTAATTAAAAACAATAACTGCCTACCTGAGTACAGGTTGATGGCTATTGATAGTTAACGATAAGACCTCTTTTCTTCTCCAAGGCAGCAGTGCCCGGGCCCCACGCCGAGGCTGCCCTGCGCACAGCCATGGGCGTCCTGGCTCACAGTGTCCTCCTACCAGCGCTGCTTCTTACAACGTGGCTTTGCTGTCCTGGTCCCCCGCCCATTCGGATCTTCCATATCTTTCAAACCACTTCCACAAACACTGATCTCACCCCTCCTTGTGCTAAGCAAGCTCGTTGACCTCACTTCCCATTTGGTGTTCACTCTTACCCTTCCTGGTGACAATTTTGTCATTGTCTTATATTGACGTTTAATTCTTACGGTTTTGTTTGACATAACATTGGGCAGGAGAGGCGAGACTATGCTGTGGTGTCTGAAAAAGAAACCTTATATCTTAATTTGGTCATCATTGAAATGTGTGTGTTTTTTCACTCACATAAAGTCCAACCAAGATGATCAGGGTCTCTCCACTATTCAGAGACCCCCGAGGACCCAACTTCCTTCCATCTTGGGATGTCATATCAATACTTGACCCTCAAAGGTACCATAATGGGGAAGAGAAAGCATGAAGATAATTACCTCAGTCCTTCGATGCCCCAGCCTGGAAGTGACACACATCATAGTCATGAACATGTAACTGACTAGTCACACAGCTCAGCTATCAGCAAGGAGGCTGGGAAGCACATCATTCCCAAGTGCTCCAAAAGAACAGGAAGACCGAATGATACTGAGTTAAACTGCGCTCTGGTCGTTGGTACTGGGTTGGCTTGCCTGAGCTCTCTAGGGCCCTTCAGTTCAAGGTGCTCATCAGAGCTCCTAGAACTGTACACTTGGTCATATACACTAGAACCACCTTAGAAAGTATTTATTGATGGACTTAATCTGAACACTGACCGGGAAAACATCATATCTGATCAAGCTATGTCTCTTCCATAGTTCTTTGCCTCATTTCCTAGCTGCAGAAAAGTGCAGCTTACGAGACAGATGATTTAGCAAGGATGTCAGAGTCTCCTGTTGCTATCGACACAATCGACACATGCGAATGCCACAACTTTGAAATTCCCCCCTTCGCTGGTTTGTATTCTAGGAGAGAATAGAAGCAACAACGATGGACAAGGCCCTGAGAGGGAAAAAATGAAGTGACGAAACCTGGCAAGAAATATGTTTATGATACAATACAGCCCAACAGCACATTTCCCCCAAGCAGCCTTAGACAGAAAGGCTCAGAGCTGAAACAGGGTTATGCCCATTAACAGACGGGAAAAATGATACCTGAAAAGGTTAAGCTTCTTGGTCATAGTCCAACAGCCACCCAAGAAAAGCCAGGGAGAGTACCTGCAAGGTTGCTGGCTTGGAGCTGTTCCTATTAAATTAGATGATGTTCATTCGTCACTGACAGCTTTGGGGGAAAGTGGATCAATAAGCACTTCCCTTTGGGTCACTTTCCTACTGTGTCGGATTTATATCTGCAAATGTTTAAAGAGTTCCCATTTACCTGGGGTTTTATGACTTTGTTATAATTGCCAGCACTGAGAGAAAGCTGCCTCTGTCTGGCTTCTCCTCCTGCAGGGAGCAGTCCAAAACCCATGTCATCTCATTCGTAGAACAAAAATGCTTTGAAGGAAAACAAATGCTGCTTTTTCTTTTTTCTTTAAAAAAAAAAAAATAGTTGAATTGCCTGGAAAAGTCAGATAGTGACTTGCAAAAAAAGCCTTCCTCTGAGGTTGTCTAGCTACTGGCAGGAGAAGATGGATCACTGCGATGGATTTTCTGAGTGCCCCGTTCGGGTCACCGGGAGAGGCTGGAAGGTTGTTCTCATGACACCATGGTCAAGCGGCTTGCCAGTCCAAGCTCCTCTCTTTAAATCTGGTGTCTATACTCCCATCTTTTTATAAAATAAAAATAGATATTGTGCATACCTTTATATAAATAATTATTAATAAGCATTATCTCATGAAGATAGCCGGGGAGTAACATTACCACATGTATCTGTATCTACTTCATAATTTGGCATTGAGCTTTTAACATCCTTTCTCATAAATTTTCCATATGTTAACTCATATGCAAGCACATGCCTACCAATATATATTCTTTCATGTTAACAAAACAGTGAAAATCAATAAACTTTTGTTTGCCAATTTCTTGTTTTTTTCTACTACAACATCCTTCAGCCCACACCCAGCTTTCAAGTAACACACACAAATATAAAAATGCAAAAGATGGGGGCAGGTAGAAGGAAGCCGAAGAAAAGAAATGGTGTTTTGTAATTTATCAAGATAAGAGTATTGACAATTCAATTTCATAGGGGGGGAAAAAGTGGTGACTGTGCTTGTTCCGTATTGTAACTCTTTCTTTTTATAGTCTACTCCTTTCCTCTCCTTGGGATCCCCTGGCTCAGATGTGTTTTCAGTTTAAATGTGTTCATTGCTAAAAACAAAATAGCATTTGTAACGTTGGGGAAGGTTGCTACTAAACTGAATATGGTGAAGCCATTCTGAATTTAAAGAAGTGAATTACAGAATATATAATATTTAACTCTTTTTGGAACTCTCTATATACAAAGGGGCAGCTTTAATTAACGTCTGTGTCATTTGCTTGGCCATTTAAAAAAGCATTTTAGTGTATTTAACACATTTCCTATAATTTTATTGATGCTATTTAAGAAAACTTGCCTTTATAAGAGTACATAAAGTAAGTCTCTGTCTATCCCTGGCAAAATAATCAGTAGCTCAGAATAAAGAGATAATACTAATGAGGCTGAGCCATGTAGCTGAGAGCTTGGGCCTTCAGTGCAAAGGAGAAGGCAATGGAAAGAAAAGACAAATAACAATTCAATACCTCCTTTGAGCAGACCCTCTGCTACAGGCTTTACATAAAGATTCATATCTCATTGCACTGTCACAAAATCCTATGAAATTGATATCATCTGCATTTTGAAGAGAGAGAAAAAAATGGTCAGCGAGTGGAAGGACCTAGGGAAGGAGACAGAATTGAAGAACTTTCCCCATACTCCTCCCAGTGGAAAACAGCTTTGAGCACAAACTTGTATGGCTCCCAAATCCATAGATTAAAAAGAGTTACTTATAGCTAAAAAAAAAAATGTATAGTTTACAAAATCTTTTCTGTTTTTACTATCAATATTCTTTCCTACTTTTTATACTTGTCATGAGTTAGGACAAGTACATATGAAAACACCTTGGAAAAAGTGAGACATCATAATAACTGCGTTGACAATGAAAACATTTCTTATGCTACTCTTATTAAGACTACACTTCTTCAATATGTCAACAAATATTACACATCCAGTGCCCAACTCAGGAGTAGGGATAGTGCAAAAGTAGTAAATAAATTGTTCTTAATGTGGAAAAAAATAAATTTGGGGTTTGCCTTGAATTTCATATTGATCTATGTAGTCTTTCTACTTCAAGAATATCTTTGCACACCCACTATGCAAATGTACGGTGTCATGCCCTGGCTGGTGTGGCTCAGTTGGTTGGAGCATCATCCTGTGCACAAAAGGGTCACAGGTTCGAAGTACTGAGTCATAATCTAGATGAGGGCATATCTGAGGCTTGCAAAGTACCACAAATAACTACTAAAGTTCAGCACCCAAGCATTGCTATTTCTACCTAACCTTTCACTGCATGTTTGACAAACATTGCAATGGTGGAAAGATGCTGCTTCAGGTCATTAAACATATATGACACTTTCCATTTCTAATACAATTTTGTTTACCAAAACACAGTCCCAGGTAGCTCTGTTCACTTCTAACAGTTCTTTAAAGATGTCAGGATCATCTCTGTAGCCCTCTCCCCAGCTCATGTTTTACATTATCTCAAAGTATTGCTAGAATTTGCCTCTATGTAAACATCCTTAGTAGAATATTAAACCGTTAATGTTATTCCTGTCCCCCCTCCCTGAGCTCTGCTGTACTATTCTTATAAGCAGAAGCCCAGGCACAAATATGGGTTGAGAGCTCTTTGGGGAAGGCCTAGTATTCCAGAGCCATATATTCTCTTTAAAGAGAAATGATCAGAGCAACTCTTAGTATCTGTGTATCTGTCTGCTTCAAACTCAGAGTCAGATCTCAAGCAACTTACGTAAAAGCCACTGTGCAATAACAGCTTCAGACTCCACTTCTCTCCCCCAGTCCAGGAGATGGGCTCCCCCAGAAACCAACCTCACATCTGGGCAGCATCTGGCCTCTGTGCTGCAGCCTCATTGACCTTCACAGATGCCCCATTCCTTCATCCCAGACCTTCACACATGTCCTTCCCTCTGCTCACAACCCTCTTCTCGTTCTGACCAGTTAACTCCCACATAGTCTTCAGTTCCCATTGTAGAGAGGATCTTCCTCTGAGCCCCCATATCTGGGTGAGTAGCTCTCCAGGCCCCTGGAAGAGCCTGGTCACACTCCACTGTTGCTCACAGCTGAGTTGCTGTGGCACACACTAGTCTACAAGCTCAGCTTGGGCAAGTGCTGCCTCTGTCTTTTCCACTGTTGTACTCTTGGTGCCTCACATGATGCCTGCACAAAGTAGGTGGTCAGTAAATATTTGTGGATTGGATTTATCCATCAATAAATTAATATTTGTTTATAATTTATTGATTTATGCATGCATTCTTAAATATTAAATGATAAATCCCATCAGATTTAACTTTAAAGAGAAAAAAATACCCTAAGGTGGCCAAACATGGGGTTGTGATGGAAAAATACCTGCCTTCTTTCCTTTCTGTCTATCTTTTATACCTTGGGTCTTGGACCTCTCTGCAGTTTTTCATGGTTTTGTTAGATAAAGAGCTTTATAAATCCATCTGAGTAGGAATAAATGACAAGACATTCATTCTCTTTCTCTCCTTACTTCTCACTAAGTTCTAAATTCAAATGATTCAAGAGTTCTACTGCCTCTTGGAAACTAGGCATAAGGACAAGAATAATTTAGGCAAAGCAATTCCTCACTCTAGTGTTGATCTTGAGAAAATACTTTCCTGGGAGAGAGGGGGAGGAACATTATTACCTTTACTGGTCAACTTAATGAAAATCTCAACAGAATCAAGATATTTCTGAGTTCCAAGCAATATCTGAAGAGTTTCAAATGATACTTCATACAAAACAACTTAATTCCTAATCAGGAAAAATACTGAGTTAAATAGACCGTTTGAGACTCACTATAATGCTCTTTGATCTGTGTTTATTTTGTTACTTCACAGTGGACAACTGAGCAAATTTTCTTGATTGACTGATTGACTAATTGGCTTATTGACTGATGATTGTAATGCCTTAGGGTCCAAGAAAGCACTCACAGCCAATGACATGAAATATTCAGGAACTAATAAGTAAATCTCAGCTGGATAGAGCATGAAACATGAGGGTAGGGGGAGAAAAAGAGTTATAATACACGGTCCAAAAGATGTGTGATGGTAGAAAAGGGGGGGAAAGGAGATCTCACTAATGGATGGGAAGGAAGTGGAATCTAAAAAGGCCTTGAAAACCAGTGGAATTGGAGCAGCTCCTTAAAGATGCCCAAGATTTAAGCAAGCAGAACTTGGATAATAACATATGGTGTTACACATGATAAAACAGTAAAAGCAAAGGTTTGGTGGCAGCAAAATATATGACTAAATCAGAAGATTGTGAATAATCTAGCTGGGCAAGAGTACCAGGTGTGTGTGCATGAGAGTGTGAGTGGCTGAGTGGGGTGTGGGGTGTGGGGTGTGGGGTGTGGTGGGGGGAGTAAGAAAGGAAGGGGGAAGATTTAGAGGGAGATAAGACTATAGCATAACAAGTAACTCGTGGGCCACAGGGAATAAAAATTTCTATTTTATTCAACTTGCCCTGGCTTGGAGGGCTTATGTGATCAGATCCATGTTTCATATGCGTGTTTAATGATGTCATTAAAATGCTCAATGTCTCTAACACCTGCAATGAGCACATTTCCCAGCAATGACTCTAAACATATATTAGGTCTTATCTAAAGCACTAATATGTGTTGGTGAAAAGTTATATGGAGTTTATGGGTTGCGTTATTTCCATACTCTTAGCAGGAAAATAAAAAGCTAGTTTTTACTGTGACATATACATTCCTCTTCCTCTCTGTGATAATCAGCTAAAAATGATACATACTTGTAAAAGTTTTCTCTTGATTCCAAAGACCATAAAGTAATTTTATAAACAATATATGAATGAGTCCCTTTAACCAACTGTTCAAATCTATGCCACTTACCTGTGAAATGTGGCAACTCTCCGGGATCCCATGGCAGGAAATAAAATATTACCCCTCGGAACAGCATACAGTGCCACGTGCCCCATGATCTATCACTCAGTAAATATTAATTGATGATGATGAAGCAGAATCACACAGACTAGTGGGAGTTCTGCAGGACTGTTCTCTTATTTCTCCCACCTCCCATCTAGACACACATCTGGCCAGAAATGCAGGCTTTTTGCCTCACTCAAAATCAATCCCCATGGGAAACATTTTCAGCCCAGCAATAGAAAAGAAAAAAAAAAAAAAGGTCATTTGAGCTGCAAGTGCTTTGTAAACTGCAAACCATCTCTTTCTTCCTCACTGTTGCCCTCGCCACCCCTGCGCGAGCCCGTGTGCCCGTGCCCGTCGCTTTGCGCGATGCTCTCTTTATTCTGAGGCTCTTTGGAAAGGGAAAGGGACGAAGCATGCAGCTGCCTCGTGTGGGACAGGCGACATATGGGCCACATGAGTTAAACCGACCGTAAAACATTGGCAAATGAGACAACAAAGTAAATTCCCTTTAGAATGTGGAATCTGCGTGATGTCATTTTATTTGAGACACGGACTTGTAGCAAGGGGACGTGAGAGGAGAAGCAGGAGTGAGGTGAACATTCACCTGGGGAAACGGAACAGTGTGGACATGGAAACCTTGATATGTCACCTTGCAGAGTGCCCGTCCCATTTGGATCAAGCTGACAGCGGAAAACACCAAAAGAAATGGCGGGTCCTAGTCATCTGACACACACACCCCATAACATTCAAGAATCCACAGCCATGGTGTGAGCAGCAAAAGGGGTAAGTGAGGTTTTCTAGACCATCCTGAGGAAGAATCTGGGGGTGGATTCTTCTTCTTTTTGGATTAACCATTTTCCAATACATTAGGCAAAAACCCTACGCTTGTCTATAGAGGCAGAAAAGCCAAAGACTGAATCCCAAGTTCACTATTTACTGTGTAACCATAGGGGTGTTACTGGACCTCTCTGAGTATTCCTTAGAAATGAGGTTAATAATAATTAATTTACAGGTTTTGTAAATATGAAAGGCTTAAAAAATGCTTGAAGAGGAAGCATGACTATGAGGGAGAAGCAACACATCTTCAGTCCAGCAATACAAGAAACAGAAGGAACTGAGAACAGGCAAGATGTGGGGGGTTGCGGGTTGAATGGTATATCCCCAAAATTCATGTATTGAAGTTCTAACCCCAGGACCTCAGAATGTGACTGCATTTAGAGAAAGGGTCATACAGATGTAATTTGTTAAGATGAAGTCATTAGGGTGGGTCCTAACCTGACTGGCGCCCTTACCAAAAGGGGAAGCTTGAACACAGAGCTGTGCACAGAAGAAAGACAATGTGAAGAGACACGGGAGAAGACAGCCATCCAAATCCAAAGACAGGGGTGTGCAACATGGTCCCCCTCACAGCCCTTAGAAGGGACCGACTCTGCAGGCACCTTGACTCCAGGCCTCTAGCTCCAGAACAGTGAGACAAGGAGTTTCTGTTTAAGCCACCCAGTAGGCAGGGCCCCGTTAAGGCAGCGTCAGGAAACAAATACATGGAGCAAAACACAGGCAAGCTGTACAAACCATATGACACATGCAGCTCTCTGAGAAACCCTCGGTGGTGAGCTCAAGGTGAGTTCAAGGAGCTCGAATGGCTCTTTCCTGCCTTTTGCGTCCTATCTCCTACTACACCTCGAAATGTTCCTTGCTCTCTAAACCATAATGAGACGCCTGCAGCAGCCCAAAGGTATGCAGTCCCTTACCTGAAACCCTCAGGGCCAGATGTAATTTGGAATTCAGAAATTTTCAGATTTTATAGAAATGTTACGGTGCACACAGCATACCTTACGGAAGTATACCTTATAACCAACGCATTCATATTTCTGCAACTAAATATGTGACTGTTAACATTGATGAGGGTAGATTCAAACTCCATGTACCCTTACATCACTTCAGGTCAGTTTGTTGCCAAACAAGTTAAGAAAAACCTTCAGGTCTTAAAGCTACGGGGGCCTGAGGACCTATAGATCATTCTATTCTTCCATATCCCTGTTTCCTTCACCCAGAATGCCCTTCAGTACCCTCATCCACCTGGAAAATTCCTATGCCATGTTTATAACCCCGTTCAAAGAGCACCACGCCCAAGAAAACTTCCTTCATTCCTTAGGCAGTTGGGCGCTTTCCCTTCCTTCTTCCGTGATACCTTCTACATGCACATCTCTGTTTCAGCAATTCTCACACTGTTCCCACATGCGAAAGAGCACCTTTCTCCTGGCCCTTAGGGATAGTGAAGGTCAATACTATACACCTTCATCTTAATGTAGCACTAAGGGATACCCGCTGGTAAAGCACCAAGCATGCCAGAAGAGTCTAACACTTAGTATTTGCAAATGAGAATTAGTGTTTCTGAGGGTAGACTTAGAGTTCAAATTCAATTTTCTACTAAGAATTCTGGCTGCCATGCAATGCTGGTCAACACTGTAAGAGCTCCCTGTCTACACACACAATAGATGGAATGTCGCTTTTGGAGCAAAAATACCTTATTACCAGCAGCACATTATCAGTACCATAAATTGGATGTAATTTGCATTTGTTACAAAGAGTAAGAAATTATTATTAATTTAACATCATCATTATGAATTTACTTTGGGTTACTTGATTCATCCTGTCATGTGAAGAAATGTGTATTTGCATCAATATTATTTTAGTCTATAGTGTTTACATTACTAGACCATGCATTATGATTGAAATATGAACCATATATATCAATAATCCTAAAGTAACTTCATCAAAATCCCCCTCTCAAATTTTCCACCACTGGCAGGGGGAATGGGTGGGATTGGTGAGCCACAGAGTCTTCAGCCATCTTAAGTGGGCTGTGTTCAAAAAGTTTGAGAAACACTATCTTAAAGTAAGTTACTATGTGTTTATTGAACTTCTATTTTCTCCCTTCTTGCCATGTAGAGGGTATTTAATAAATGTTTGTCAACGGATTGCATAAATGAATGCTTTAAGAACCAAAAAGGATCACAAAAAGATACAGGATTTAGCTCACCTCCTCCAGGCACTGCAACGATACACTGGGTTCAGATTATTGTGCGATTCCTTGTGCTTCTTAAAATACAGAGGAAACTGTCATGTTCTCTTGACCTCACTTTAATGCTGTATTTGGAGAGGAGCCACAGCAATCCCTCTGGTTCCTTTCTGCCATCTCCTTCAGAAGAGCCAACTCATTTGGGCACTCGGGGGGCTAGTTTGGCAGCTGTCAAGCTCTGGATTATGCTTCTTCAGCCCTGGCATCTGCAGCTGTGGTGAGATTCATCTCTGGCATCTGGCCTGGCTGGGCTCCAAGGGCCATAGCAACTTGGGCAAGGCTGCCCATTCCTGGGCCGTTAGGACCTCCTGGTGGCTACTTTCTTTCAGTCAACCTTGATAAAAGGAGATTATGCCTTCAATTCAGTCCCCCAGCCCATGTTTACTGAAACTGTCCACACTAGTACTGAAATTGTGCCAGAATCTTCAGCAGGGTCTACGAACCTGCTGTGTGAGGATCTGAAGCTAAGAATCTAGTGCAGCACCAGAACAGAAATAACAGTTATTAGCTACATTGTGTTGCTGCCAGTGGCACAAAACTCACCATTTCTCTGGGGCACAGGGTTTGGTGGAGATGGGAATGTCTTCCTCAAATCCTTTGGGTACAGTGCAGCCTCTCCTACAGTTCTATGAAAGGCTGTTCATCTCCAGGCTTTATAAATGAAGGAGACACTTCAAGGTCTCTAGCTGAATGAGTGATCAGTCTACACTGCGCACAATGCCTCACACCTGAGAGAAGGGGCAGGGTGCCAGGTATCACTGTACCCAAGACCGGTTGCAGCAGAAATCTGAAATCCAGGGCCAGGACAATATTCATAGGCAGGACAGTTTCCACAGTTGGGAAGGAAATGAAAAATGTTGGTTGGCAGCCTCCAGCATAAGAGTTGTGGCCTCCATAGGAAAGGAGAAAAACTCTTCAGGCATTAATTCAGAAAGTCACCAACACGAAGCCTGGTAATACACAAGGATGTATAAGAGGTATTCTTGATGCCCCATTTTGCCTATTGCCATTGAGGGTTAGACTGATTGTTTTATGCTACACACAATGCATTGTTTCTTCAGAAGACTTCTCTTTAATAATTGTAATTCAAGTCTGATTCTTTTCAGATTCCAGTTAAAACCAAGCTCCATTGTTCTACTGAAAATAAGATTTGCTTGCAAAGTTGAGAACTACTACTACAGACTAACCTTTATTGATCCAAGGTCAAGGAAGCAAAGACCAGACCAGTACCAGAGACTACAGGTATTTATTTCCCCAGATCTCATGACAAAATAAATGGAACCTTCCAGTAAAGGGTACATGAGTTCAAACTTAAATAAATTGGAGCCAAAAGGCAAGTGTTTATTGAGAGAGACTATAGCTCCAGCTAGGAGTAACAAGTACTTCTTTAAATCTGTACTATTCCCTCACTTTGACCCTATAACAGAATATTTAAAATAAATATTAATGGTGGGTATATTTAAATACATACACATATGAACATAAGCATATATATATATATATATATATATATGTATTCATATATAAGTACTTTTAAAGTTATATATTCCTATATTTTATCTGAATATATATTTATATGATTCCCTACAAAGGAGCAGGATTTCCATGCTTTTGTTCCTGAATTTCTCATCCTACCTAAGACCAAAATGTAATATTTCTTTAATCATCAAACATAAAACACTCAAAATTTACACCTTTCCCTGTGACCCTATGTTTTTAACGGGGCTAATGCCAGAATTGTATGTGCAGAGTATATGAAAACCAACAAACTACAACAAAAACCTTCTAGATTTAGGTCCCAAATCTACTACAGACAAATGTCACAAATTCTCTGAGCCTCACTTTTGTCATCTGTGAGATAAGAATAATAATTGCTTCCCGAGCAGTTGTGAGAATTATATGAATGTTTGTGACAGTATTTCACTTGATACTTGTGTATAGTGAGGACCATTAAGAATTACTAATAAGACTATGATGACATACATCATTGACTTACGGTCATTTTAGGGACGGGAATAGGCTAAATGTCAAGTTTATGTTTCTTGCCTTCTGACACAACTGGATTTTCAATCCCACTTGGCCCTCAGCTGGGCTCCCTCGGACATAGACGACTTTCCCAGCTATACTCGGGAGCTCTCCTTAGAGTAGTGCCCAGCACGTAGGGTGTCAGGGTCTGTAGTCAACATTCTAAAGTTTGGCATTAGCTCCAAGCTAGTGATTCTGAAACAGTAAACATCTAAATATAACCCTTCAATGCAAGACTTATAATGAAGGATTTTTCACTCACTCTTTCTTGATGAAGTTTAAAAGGGCTGTCATTAAGCAGATGCTTTCGGAAGAAATAAACATTGCTAATTCTCGGCCACATGATAAAATGTCATCCCCCATACTTCCTGCTCTTCCCCACACAAAGGCATTGATGAGACATCCCTACATTGGTTTTGCTTTTGTTGGAACATGTGTTAACTATTTCACCAGTGTTAGTGAAGCTCGTGGTTACAAACATCGCAAGAAACTCAGGTCGCATTGAGTTTTCCAGTCACACTCAACTTTCCCAGTTCCCTTTCACTCCTCTGCTCTTCCTCATATAAAACACAAGCTCTGCCCACAGACCCTTGTAAGCTCCCTTACAAGCCCCACTCCACACAGGGAAAAGTGGGAGAATATAATAGAGAGGGAGACCCAGGCTCACCACCAGTTTCCTTGGGTTGACTCTGATTACCGCAGACCCTAGGCAAACGAAGATGTTTGTCCTCAGAGACAGAAAAGAGAAAAAGAGAAAGGAAGGAAGAAAATGACACTCTACATACGATGGTATTACTCTCGATGACAAGGCACAAGTTGACACTGTCTGGAAAATAAGTGTACTCCTCCAAAGCATGGTGCTTATCCTAGACACCACAACATATTTATTAATGTGGAATTAAGTGACTCAAATTAGACAAAATGCCTTCCAAAATTAATTCCATCTTGCAATATTAAATCAGCACAACTTGGATTTTTCAATAACCCTGTGGAATCAACATTTTAATTTTTAAATAATACATGTGAATAAGTTTTGCAGCTCATCTCAGGCTGGTAAACAGTGGACTCAGCAGTCAGGCACTAATGGATAATACCATTTAATAAAGATGTCAGAATTATGCAAAGTGTTGGAGTTTTTGTCTCATGGTGCTTCATGCATATGTCAGACAAATCTGGTAATCTAAAATGAGGAAATACTCACAAATATGAAGTTGTTTTTACAAATATCACTTGTTGGGATTGTGTTATAAGAAATTGTGTTGGGTCCTGGCTGGTGTGGATCAGCTGGTTGGAGCATCATCACATACACCAAAAGGTGGCAGGTTTGATTCCTGGGAAGAACACACACCCAGTTTGGGGGTTGGATCCCTGATCAGGGGTGTGTATGGGAGGCAACTGATCTATGTTTCTCTCTCTCTCTCCCTCTCTCTCTCAGATCAACTTTAAAATTTTTAAAAACAAGAAAAGAAATTGCATTACAAGAATCAGCTTTCTATTTTGCCATGAATCCAGTCCCCTTTTCTATATTGTCCCCCACCTCCCCAAATAGCCGTGGGAATGTCCACAACAGCCTCAGATGGATTCTTCTCCTTTTAGTGACCCTGACTTCTCCCTTCCACAGAAACTTGAGGACCAAAGAAAAGCCTACAATCACTGTACAATAAATTCATTTATGCAACATACACTGATTCGCCCTATACAGTACACAGGGCCAGACACTGCGGCTACAAGAAAAACAGGTGGAACTTCTGGAGCCCGGGATTCACATTCTAAACAGAAGATGCTGAGCAAATATGAGATTCCATAAATGAAGGGCAATTCCTTTTGGTCTGGCTCATACTCTATCCACAATGCTCAACCAACAATAAAGAAATTCCTACATTCTCTCGCTCCATGTTGAGCTAGGAAGAGACCTCAATGATAATGAATGAATTATTCATTCATTGAATGAATACATATTGCAATCAGCTGAATGGTTATGTCCCTTTATAAATCATAGGTTGAAACCTAATCTCCAATGTGACAGTCTTTGAGAGGTGATTAGGTCATGAAGGTGGAGTCCTCATGAATGGGATTAGTGTCCTTATAAAAGAGACCCCAGAGAGCTCCCTCCCCCCTCCCACAATGTGTGGATACAGCAAGAAGACAGCCATCCATGACCCAGCAAGTGGGTCCTCATCAGAGCTTGAATCTGACAGTGCCTTGATCTTGGACTTCTCAGACTTCGGAACTGTGAGAAATAAATTTCTATTATTTATAAGCCACCCAGTCTACAGTGGTCTGTTAGAGCAGCCTGGATGGACTAAAACACTGATCATGCGGCAGGCAGTGTTGAAAGCATTTTGCAGATATTTACAACAGATATTTGCTTCATATAATCCTGGCAATTACCCTATTTTGGGGGGTAAATATTACTATCATTTCTATTTTACAGATAAGAATAGCAAAGTTTAGGGAGATAGCTCAACATAGAAAATGCCACACAATTAATTAAGCAAAAAAAAATACTAACCTAAATCAGACAGACACCAAAGAACCACTAACCCCATGTGCCCTTAGCAACCTCGCTAAGTTGATCAGCCAAAAACATCTAGATATTCCATTGGGTTGAAATACATCTGTAAATATGCAAACATTCATCTAACGATGATTTTGTTTCACAGGTAGAGAGACAACTAAAATTATAATAGAACAATAGAAGCTAAGTCACAATGATCTGAATATTGTTTCCGCCATGATTTAATAAAAATTAAACTGGGAACTGTCTAAAGTCAAAATCAGAAACACTAGATGGGCACCAGGTGTCCAGTAATAGGAGCTCTACTTTTATCAGCTTGGCAGAGCATCAGGATCCTTTTTAAAGTGCGTTCCTGATTTCATCATTAATCAGCTTATTCCCCCATTCCCCCCTACTGACTGGCTATCTGCTTCAATAGAACACTTCTGGCTGGTCTCAGAGCTTTCTCATTCAGCCTTTAAATGAGCTAACTGCCCAGCCACAAGGCAGGTGGCAATTTATGCCAAACAAATCATGAGGCAGGAGGCACTGGGGAAGGACTGCTTATGTTCCTTCTGCTCTCTAGTGAGGAGGGGGGAGTGTGACAAATGTTTGTGGGTTGGTAAACTGTACTAATTTATAAGGCTGCTGTTATCTTTCTAATGTAACACTCCCTAGAGGAGCTCTGAGGAATGATCTAGTTGAAGCTCTCAGCTTCAATCAATAAACTCGGAAGAGTATGAAACATGCGCTCCTACTTAATACAGTAAAATCCTACTTTTATACCTTTGGGGAAGGGATTAATGCTATGAGTGATTTTGAAGTATAAGTTAAAGAAATTAAAACGTGAATTAAGATATTGCTTGCCACATTTTATGACTAAAATAATAGTAATAACCAATGTTTGTATAGCTCATTACAGCTCAAGATAGCCGCTAGGATGCCTTGAAGTCATCTTGAAACCATCGCCACCATCATGGTGGCATCCATTCATTGATCAGCCAGGCACAGTCCCAAGTGCTCTACATGTGCTTGATCTCCCTCTTCTCCTCAAACTCTTTTGTCCTTGTAATGTTCCATATCCTAGTGGAACTATTTGATTACAAAAGTCAGAAATCAGTTATCCATACACCACCCTCTCCACACCCTCCAAATATAACCTGTAGCCAAATCCCAATCAACTTCATCCCCTAAATCTAGTTCAAATGCACCAGCGTCACCCTAGGGCTACCACAACTGACTACCTTAGCCATCACCTGTCACCTGAGCTGTTGCAATAGTTTCCCAATTGGCCTTCTGGTATCCTCTGCCCTCCCACCACTCCCCATTCGTCTTCCCAGAGTGAACACTGGAAATGCAAATCTAGTCATGTCACACACCTGTCCATACACTGGACACCCTTCAAAGTCCAGGCCCTGAACCTTCATGTGGGCTACAGAGTACGCAGGCTCTGACACCTGCTCTAGTACGCTCTTCTCCCTTGAACTTTGCCCCCAGCTACTGCAGCATTTGTTCACATCCTTTAAATGTACCATGTACCCTCTGCAACACTGTCCCCCACTCCTTCCACCTGGAATGCCGGCACCACCATCCCCTTGCCTAGTTAATGCCAGTTTATCTCAAACATTGGGTAAAACGTTCCTGACTTTTCTACACAGACTCCCTTCTCCCCACTCAAGCGAAATTTCTTTTATATGCTCCCCGTAGAACCTTGCTAATTTTCCCTATTATTAGTTCCAGATAAGCAGGGATAGGTCTCTATTACTCATTAGTACATCTCCACTTCCTGGACAAGTAATTGAGCGACCAAAGGTAGGTAAACATTAATTAAATAGTACACTTAATAATAATAATAAATTTAATAATAATAATAAGTTTCACTCCAAATAGCTTTTCCCATTTAATTTCATAAGAACCCTGTGGAAGAAATATTACTTAATATTATCCCCATTTTATAAATGAGGTGGTTAATACTCAGAAAGGCCATGTGCTTTGCCAAAGCTCAAACTTGGGTCTTTTGACTCTCTGGTCCTCCCAAAACACTTTGCTGCCTTCCAAATAAGGAACCATATTGCATGTTGTCACCCATTGGCATAATGGGCTGGATTGAATATGAACCCAGGCAAAGGAAGGAAGGTAACAATCATCGCAGTAATAATTGCACAACTTCGCAAATGTGCTAAAAATATTGGACTGTCCACTAAAGTAAGTGAAGTGTACGGTGTGTAAATTATACTTCAATAAAATTACTTGTGAAAATCATCACGACTTCCTCAGTGACATTTTGGAGTTCAGCCCAGAAAGCACCTCTAAAAATGTGAAACACTTGAATACCTTCTGCAGAGACAAATTTTGCGCCTCTGAAAGTGTGGTCATCACACTACATGAATCAGAACCACACTGGATGCTGTGAAAATGCAGGTACCTGGGCCCATTTACAGACCTACTGAATCAAAATAGTTGGGGATGAGGTCCCAGAAATCTACACTTTTAATTTGCATGTGACGTGGTTCTTATGCGCATCAAAGTTTGGAAACAGTGATCTATGTGCAGCAAGTGCTTTAAAAAGGCAAGTGCCCTCAACAAGGCCAATCACCCGGGAAGACCTTGTACAGAGACACCTGCCTGCTCTTCGAAGTTAATTTTCTAGCAAACAATGAGATTTCTGATGACTGAGAACAAAAACACTGTGTGTCTCACACAGTTAATCAACTAACAGCGATTAAATGTTCAGTGTATGCAAACGTCAGTGCAAACTTAAATCTTCATCACATGGGAAACCTAATGGGCACAAAAAGTGCAAGTTTTACAAAAAGTTTTATGAAAAGTAGTAAGTACACATGGTTATGTATCTCTAGAGTTTGCTAATATAAAACTATGATTTTTAAAGCTATTTTTCCCACACTGCTTCCACCAGGAACTTCTGCTGAGTGGCTCGGGAATCAATCTGCAATGTGGAGCTCTGCTGTTTCCTCCTAGACACAGGTATTCTAGGGGTGCGTGGCTCAGAAATGACTGCTTTGTTCGCTCAAGCTACTCTGGGGCAAATTATAGACAAACAATAAAGACCTAGAGCAGGAAAGGAAGATGGGGCAAGCCTTCAAGAATCAAGCAGGTTGTCAGCGTTGAAAATGAGCCCAGGTCACCAGAAAAGATTTAGGGAGGTTAGGGATTAGAAACAGGTAGGTTAGGGCATGTAATAGACAGAAGCAGAGCCAGCAGAGGGTCAGAGGCTCAGCACTCGGCTGAGAGGCAGCAAAATGTTGATTTTTCAGTGCAGAGCAAAACCAGATACTTAATCCAAAATGACCGAAAATCAAATTTTAAAAAAGTTTTAAATCTCCTACTATGTGTAGGGCACCATGCTATGGAAAGTCCTTTATCATTTCAGGGCTATGTAGCTAGCAGGGTATTTATTTAAGCTAATGGACTCCAGAACCAGTGATTTCTCTGATACAACTTGCTGTCCATTCATTTAATATTAATCTTGAGACAGAAGCATGCCTCAGCAATAACTGGGAGACTGAACTCATCTGAACGGCTGCAGCCTCTGGGACGCTGACGCTGTACACACTTGTGTTTTACATTCTCTCAAAGCAAACTCTATGCTAAGTAAGTCTAATTGAGTCCTGTGAGCCTGATGGATATTCCAGACTTTGAAACCTGTGTTAGTGGTCTTTTGGATTTTAGAAAATATAATCAACCAATTGGGGGGGGGGGGCGGTACAAAGATAGATGGATGGATGGGTAGGTGAATGGAGGATGATGGATGAATGGAAGGGAGGGAGGGAGGGAGGGAGGGAGGGAGGGAGGGAGGGAGGGAGGGAAGGAGGGACTCACCTTCAAGGAATTTGTGATCCAATAATAGTCAAGAATAATATTGCTTCTAAAAAGCTATAATATGAGAAAGTATAGCACTGTAGAGCTTCAAAAGAGAAAAAGATTATTTGAAAACAGAAAAGGCTTTGTGAAAGGAAGGGATTCGGAGATAAGGTGAGACTGGACCCATGCAGCTGGGCAGAAAAGCTTCCAGCAAAATGCGTACCTAAATCAAAGGACAGGGGCAGGAAACGGTGTTGGAGGAACACTGAATAGTCACTTTATTTATTTATTATTATCTTTTAATTATATCTTTATTGATTTCAGAGAGAGGAAGGGAGAGGGAGAGAGATTGATGGAAACATCAATGATGAGAGAGTCATTGATCGCCTGTCTCCTGCACACCCCCTACTGGGGATCAAGCCCACAACCCTGCATGTGCCCTGACTGGGAATCGAACCTTGATCTCCAGGTCGATGCTCAACTACTGAGCCACGCTCGGCCAGGATGAATAATCACTTTAGCTAGGGCTTTGAAGGCTGAACTGAAGGAATGTGCTTTAATAGGGTAATGCATGAGGAGCCACTGGAGGTTACGGAGGAGGGTGGTGATAGAAGCAGGGCTGCTCTTCATGAGGCTAATGTGGTGATGGTGTTCGAGATGAACCAGGCCCCTGACTGGTGGCAGACAGACTGGTAGGAAGGCTGTGTTCAGTCAATGAAGAGGCACTATGGGTCTGTGGGTCCACACTAGTGAAGTGAGATGGAAAGCAGAAAACAGATATAGAAATGTACAGATACAGAATGCATGGATATAAGAATGTTACATGGAGAATCCACAGACTGCTCCTTCACGGTTTCTGCCTCACACATAGCAGGAAATGTTAAAAGAGAGTAGATTTGAGATTTGGTTTGTATATATGATGTTAGAAAAATTAAAGAACTATGGAAAACAAACAGGAGAACAGCTAAAAAGAAAAAGCAACAAGAAAGCTTTGTACTAAAGTTTAAGGATTGTATGTAGCGTCTGCAAACATAGGAACGCATCGCCAAGGTGGACAGTAGTGACACTTGCACATGAAGCCATGAGAGAACATAGAATATCTGTCACAGGTAAGAAAATAGACACAGAGGCTGCACAGGGGAGTCATTCAGAGTAGATGCCGGAGCCAGAATACCAGGGTTTGAGTCCTGGCCCTGCCACTTACTACCCTGTGACCTTCCCCGGGCAGGTTGTTTTACTGTTCTGTCTCTGTTTCCCTGCCTATAAAATGGAGATGAGAGTAAGACCTATTTCACAGAACTGTTGAAAAATACTCAAGTCACCCTCATTTATGATCTCAAAGCTCTAAATTCAACCTCACTTGCCTGCTCTGTACAATTATAGATGGGACCTTTAAGTATTTCTCCTTTGCCAAGTGGCAAGATGCTAAGCATCGTCATTAGAGGGCACTGCAGAGACACTGGAGAAGGAAAGGGTTTGCCTCCCAGCTCCAGCTTGTCTCATTCAGCAGGCTCCTGGAGCTCGAGATGTTTCCAGGATCAGGCTCTTGCAGAGAATGGGTTTGCCAGCACCCACCTACTGCAATGTGCAGCAGACAAGCAGCACCCAGCAGCCTCCCCCGACCACAGCACTTCCTTGAGCATTACTGCAGCAAGTTCTGAGGCCCCACACATCCCTGTGAACAGCTTTCTGCCCCAGGATGAATATCCACAGGTTCCGCCAGGGAGGGACCTCAGCATCTCCTCTGCAGTCCAGTTGGCCATGGCCACACCCTCTCCACTGAGGTCTGGATCTTAATCCTGGGTAGGGGGCACCACTGTTATTTCCTTCTTAGGAGCTCTTTCTCAGCCTGGAGTAGTGGCTGTTTCTGTATTTGCTAATCCTGTATTATTTAGAGTACTTCTTACCAGCCAATCTTTCATTATTCTGATCCCACATTATGGTTATTAATGCTTTATGTTTTACTCTCACTATTTAAATTACTGTGTTTTCTCTCTTGGTTGGGACTTGTCTGATGTAGGGTGATTAATAAAATCCTATTTGTTAAGTATAAAACAATACCTTATACATGATCAGCACTCTGAAAGTGTTTATTATGTTAATCTTTTAATACGAGGGCCAGGAAAGAAAGGATTAAGTATAGTTTCAGATATAGAAATGTCCCTATGACTTGGTTTCATTGGGAAAAGATAAACTATTTGTTTTCTTTCTGGTTTATTACAGTTTTTGCCATTAAACATAGTATTTAGTACAGTAAAACCTATTGCCTGTCATACTAGGTAAAAATGAGGAATTTACATTAAATAATTAATATTAAAACAAATATATAGTGAAAGCATATATATCTTAGTGTTTTAATTGGTAAGAAATATTAGCACTGGCTGGATGATAAATTAAACTTGTTTACTAATATAGCTTTATTTCATAAAAAGATATTTCTATTTGAATAGTTTCCTATATAACAAGGTTAAAATGTATAAAATATTACACTTTTCAATGTACTTTCCTGTACATTTTTAAAATTTTATAATCATAATGATCCTGTAAAGTACTTAGGGAAGATATTACTCCTGTGGTTTCTGAGATAGGGAAACTGAAGCTAGAGCAGGTCAAATGACTTACCTAATATCCCACAGTGCTAATTAGTGATAGAGATGGGGACAGATCTCAGCTCTCCCAGTTCTCAGCCAAATACGTTTTTCTTCCACTGTATTACCACCCCCAAAACAATGACCAAGATTGATCCAACCTCAAATGACACCTTAAATGAATTCTTTCTTTAAATGTGAAATATTGAAAAAAAAGTTTAGAAGATTTATGTAGGCCAACTTGATGCGTATATAGGCCTTGGACCTTGCCCTCTGATTCCTGCCTGTGTGTCCCCAACTTGAAAGAACCTTGACTATGGCCCATTGTAGCTCCCTTATCTCTGTGACAGGGGCTCTGATAGATCTCAGCTGGCTGTTCTTACTGTGACCTGGGGCCAGTCTCAGCCCTTCTGGCTCTGTTTCTTCATCTCTAAAATGTTAATGACATATCAGATCATTTATGAGCTTTCTTCCTCCTCTAACCCTCCATGATCCTAAAACTGATAAGCCATTCTCAATCTAAAATGTAGAATTAGACTAGATGTTACGTTAAGTTCTTACCAGTCCCCAAGTGCTTTGATTCTAATATTTGAAGCTTGAGTCCAAAGTTTTAAGACTGTTTTAATGTGTCATTTGGGAAAGTAGTTCATCAGAATCACTATGGAATTTTTTTTTTTAATAATTCCACCTTTTAGATATACTAATTCCAAGGGCTTGAATGATCCCAGGAATCTGGATTTTAAATGGTTTGGGGAGCCACGAATTGTGTGGCTGAGCGCGAGAATCACTGTTTCCAGGCACTCAGGCTCATTGCTTTACAGTCATATCTTGTATCACACAACTCCTGAAAGCTTCCGAGAACTGATTATTTGCCATTTCATTATTTGATAACAAATTACAGGTTCTCATTTTTGGATCGTGTACATGAAAAATCCAACTTCAGTTCAGGAATGAGAACTGATAGTCACATTATATTATGAAATTTAGACATGACAGATCCTTAGTGCTTAAAAGAGCCAGATGACAGAAATCATATCTATGACAGCTGACACATTTTTTTTCAAAGCTCTAAAAGCAAAGACCAAAAACATATGCTACAGATCCCAACTCAAAAGCAAGTATCATTAAAGGATTTAAAAAGACACCTTCCATGACCACAGACTGAAGTAGAGTTACAGAGACCTCATCCATGGTGTTTGCCTTTGAACATTGTTTTACTGGACACTTCTTAGAGCTAAGAGTAGAGGCTAGTATTCAAATTCTGACTCTGTAACTACGAGGTAGGGGACCGCTACCTACTTTCTTAACCTTTAATTATCTGTTGGAAAATGAAGAGGCCCAACTGGAGAAGGTCTGCATTTAAATTTTATGATTCTGTGAAAGGTGAGGTTAAAAAAGTAAAATACGTTAAATTTTTATTTTGCTTTCAGGATTATGGATAATACATCACCTGGTTCTGATGGTTACAGACAGTTATTTTTCTAGGTAAGAAACAAAAATTTTCAAAAATTCCTTATTATAGCAGCAGGCAAAACCCTGAGCAGTCTAGACAATATGGTGCCCTTCACAAAAGAGGCTTGTATTTGGAAATAGTAATAACAGACCCATGTTAATCACTGATATAAATGTTCAAATCATAGAAACTCACTTAATCCTCACAACAGCCATTTCTTTTTCTTTTTTTAATATATCCTTATTGATTTCAGGGAGAGAGAGAGAGATAGAAACATCAATGATGAGAGAGTCGCTGATCGGCTGCCTCCTACACGCCCCCGACTGGGGATCGAGCCTGCAACCCGGGCATATGCCCTGACCGGGAATCAAACCTCAACCTCCTGGATCCTAGGTCGATGCTCAACTGCTGAGCCACGCCTGGCCGGGCAGGAGGTACCATTTCTGAATCACAGAATGGTTAGCAGCCTGCTCAAGGTCACACAGTTAGGAAATGCCAGGCTGGGATTCAAACTCAAGCAGTCTGATCCTAAAGTCTATAATCTTTTTTTTTAATATGTTTTTATTGATTTGAAAGAGAAAGGGAGAGGGAGAGAGAGAAAAACATTGATATGAGAGAGAAACAAAAATCAGCTGCTCCCACACACACCCCAACAGGAGATCGAACCAGCAACCTGGGTATGTGCCCTGAGACCAGCGACCTCTCGGTATGTGGAACGACACCCAACCAACTGAGCCACACCGACCAGGGCAAAGTCTGTCCTCCTAATCATCATGATATACGGCCTCTCCCCAGCTCAGCAAATTTCAAAAATCTCCCAATCAGAAATTGCTTCCACAAATCAATGAGTCATAGGTTTTACATAGTAACTATAAAAAATTCAAATAACTGATCCGATGCTGTTACTATCAGGGACTATTTGACAGATGGAAATTGATGCTGTCAAACAGAAACTGAGATTTAAAATACAAAATGACCATTACTTAAGTCCACACTTCCAGGACACTGAGCCTTTTGCCATCTTTTTAAGGTCACACACACCCAGACATTAAAAAAGTGCTGCCTTGTTTTGCCCAAGGTTCCAGAATCTTGACCTTAATGGTCAGGAAACTTCTGCCGGTGCAAGTCCACACATAATGATAACTGGATGCAGTATTTTAACTCACAAGTGTATGCAAATGACAGAAAATTTTGTTCAGAATGTTGGAACCCACACTCTATTACAAAAACATTATTCACTTTATTTTGTAGTTCACTGACTTCATCCAAAACAAAGTGTAAAGGATACGGCTAGTTTTCTGTTTATGGCTCTTCCTCAGGAGGGAAGTGGCATCGCCTGTCACTAAGGTGACTGCAGAAGGAGTCCCTTTGCTGGTCCAGTCCTTCCCTCTCTGGTGAAGTCTGGGGTGGTGGGGGAAGCCACGGTCAGACCAGCTGCACAGGCCCACACTCGAAAGTCAGCAACTATGGTATGGAGAGTAAAGACCCCCAAACAGACCTGTGAGGGCTGGTATAGGGAGCCCAGCTTTTGCTGTTCTGATCCAGTTTTCCAACAGGCGTCAGCATCAGTCATCAAAGTTGGGGACAGCTCTCTCTGTGCGGAACCTGAGAGGCACTGGGGAGGTGCTGCACCCACTCGCTCGTTGTACCCTTATCTCCACTGTCTTAGTAGCTCAACAGTTAGCCAAACTGCAAGCAACTGACTCTGAATCCAAATTCATTCCTGCTAATCCTCAAAGCCAGGCTGGCCTTTGTGGGCTGGCGTAGCTCAGCTGGGATCTCTGCTGTTTCTGTCAGGGCCCTTATTACCAAGCCTTGGTCTCTGCCTGGGCAGTCGATGAAAGCACAGTCTTGGAGTACCGGCTGTTTGCTGCGAAGCCTGGGACTGGCTTTGTAAGGCAGCCCTGGCTGGGGGTCTCCTGAGCATCCCATCTGGACTGTCTCAGCTGGAAGAAGCATTCTTAAGCCCAACTTCTTCCCTTTGTAGTGGTGATGGCAAGGGCTTAAAGCCCCTTCCTTAAGAATGGTCTCTTCCTGCTTGATGTAGGAACTGAAAGAGAAGTCTCCACTGGCACAGCTCAAAGCCGCTTCCTGTCCCACACCACCAAACCACGCACCCATATGGGGGCTCCCACCAGCATTACTGCTTCATCTCACCTTGCCTGATATGAGGCCTACACCATGTAGAATCTGTGCACTTTGTGCTAAATAGTCACATGTCCAAGCTGCTGGAATGCCAACTGCCATGTTAAACATAATACGTACCATCTAATCAGAGCTAATATCCCAAATTCTCAGGGAAGCCACCTATGCCAGTGCATTGTTTTCCCAATCCTAACCTAGTCTCTGTTTGTTCCTACCACTCTTTTGACTGACATCACATGTTTCCTTTCCTGGGGCCTAAATCTAACTAAGCTCTAAGAACAACCTGAAGCAAATATCACATTTGGTATCTCCTCTAATGTTACAGTAGGAAGGGAGAGAGTTATGAAAAAAGGAAGGGAGCAAATGGAATCAGACATTAAGACTGATTCACTAGAAAGGGGCAGCTGCAGACACTCCAGGGCACAGCTGCATCCTACATCGTCCCCCAAAGGGTCCTTAACCCCTGAGTAGGCAGGAAAGACCTGCTTTCCAGGCTCCCCAGGGAACAACCAGCCAGCTCCCCCAGATAAACGGAGGAGGCAGGAATTCCTCTGCCAAGGTATGCGCAGTAGAAGCCAGATGGCAAGCAAAACTATGAGGACCTGCAGCAGAAGCCAAAACGGTGACCATAAAGGGGGGGGGGGGGGGGGAGTCTAGCCTGGGAAACCTGGGGAAAAGACCAGATAGGGTAAGGCATGAAACCTGGGAAGATCCAGAAAAGGGACTGGATGGTTTGAAAGAAAGCCTACTCTCGCCCAAGCCCAAGAAAATATAATTCAAGTTTAACAAAGGCCCGAGGCCGTTCACTTTCTCTCTCTCTTCAGCAGCCCCATGGGCTGAACCCCAGCACCTAGATAGGAACAGAGATTGTGATGGACTAACTGGAGCCTTGGATGCCAGGCTAATGGAACAGCAGCTCTGGGGCCTGGCCCTCCTCCTGGACATGGGGGAGAAGAGCTGGCCTGCAGCCCCAGAAGCTAGACTTCCTCAGCGGGACAAAGCTGAGCCACTTGATCACCGACGAGACATCGGGCATGGTGTACCTGGGGGCTGTCTTTTGTTTTTGCTCCAATAAATCTTGCCACTATACCTCAAATCCTCCTATGAGCGTATCCCTGAAATGCAATTCCCATGATACTGTATAAGAATCATATATCCTCTGGCAACACTAGGACTTGACACAAAATAGTTTCTCAAAATACTGTGATCATTGATTGCCAGCAATACTGAAGCTCATGTGGGTGGTCATGGGTATGCTGCTCCCACAGTAGGAGGACACTACTTTCTTCTTGTGCTAATGACACACAATTATCAGTGTGTATAAAAGCAAAATCCTGTTGTGCTCTAATTCCCCAACAGACCTTGAAGAAAAAAGTTCCAATAAGAATAAACAAAATAAGAGACTATTTTCAATATGGAAAAAAACTCCACAAATGGAACTTCAAAAAACAGTCAGTCTCATCCTTAAATTCCTTTTTTGTTCCAAATGTCATTAACCTCACCCAAGACTGTGTCTGTATGATTGGGAAGAAATGTTTTGAAAGTAGGGGGAGGGGGTGGAAACAGGGGGATTAAGAAACCAATAGTCATTAAGTTATTCTAAATATCCAATTTTAACCTTGACAAAATTCATCAACTCTATTTTTTTCTCCCTCAAATTAGAGCATTCAGCCATGGTTTGACAAATTTCCCCCTCTGATTTGGTTCTTCTGCTTGATATCTTATTGGTACTGGTAGGCACTGGTTGACAGGTGTGATAATGAAAGCTAAATGACCAGTAAACCCCAGGGATATCACTTTCAAAATGAAGTTGAAGTCCATGTAAATAAGGTACTTGTAATAATAATAACTTGCATATGTATAGTGCTTCATGGTTTAAAAAGTATTTTCAAATACATTAGCTTACTTGATACAATATTCTCACCAAGTAAGAAGAGCAAAGATGATTATCTCATACAGAAGAGGAAAGATCAGTTGTAATATTACTGCTGTAAGGAAACAGGTTAAATCTTCTGTTATTTACATATCTCCTTGATATTTATTGTGAAAGGCATTGGTCATTAAATAGATTTATCTGAACACGGCGGGAGGACACTACTTTCTTCTTGTGCTAATGTCAGACATTTGTTCTAGGACAAAACTGATCTAAAGTCAATGTTTGGCATGCATCATAATCACTTGAAGGGCTTAAGACTGTTGATCACCGCTGCCCAGAGTTTCTGAGTCAGTAGGTTGGGTGTGGAGGTGGGGGCTGGCGGGAGCTGTGACGCATTTCTAACACTTCCCAGTCAACACCAAAGTGAAGGGTCTGGGGTCCAAACGCTGAGAACCATTTGTCAGGGACTCAAGACACAATTCTTTTTTGACTCCCACTGATCCCAAATGAAAACTCGAGCAGTCCCCAAGGCTTTTCTACTCACTGTTGGGTTCTTCTAAACTGCAGATACAATTGCTCTAAATTACAAACATAATCGCAGTTTAGAAAGTAAAATGTACAGGTTATGAGATTAATCAAAACTTTGAACTTAATGTCAAAGCTTCTCCTCCCTTTCTCTGGAGGCTTTCCCGGGCTGGAAGACAGCAGAATGGGAAAGAGGGGCATGGCCAGCTTCTCATTTCTCTGCCCTGTGCCCCCACGTCCCCCACACATACCAGCGCCTCTGTGGTTGGCGGAGGGGATCTTGTGGGGGTGGAGAAAAGAAAGATAAAGGATGAAGAAAGACCTTACATGGACTGGCATTGTGTGTAACAACTTTCGCGCACTCTCAGGCAGGCGGAGTCTGAAACTGACTCTCCCGTGGGTGCTTTAGTGGGTCATTTGGAGAATCTCAATACTCAAAGTCATCTGATATATACCTGTTCTGACTAGCTGCCAACTACTCCTTCCTCAGCCCCCAGAAATCTAGTGATCACCCTCGAGGTTCTTGCCCTGGGGTTTCCTTCTTTGGGAAGTCCTATTGGAGAGACCATGACCACCCACATAAAGCTCTCTCTTCTGTGGTTCACCAGAAACACCACCGTATAACTTCTCCCACAAATTCCAGGAATCCACTCCAATCCCATGCAGCCACTTCTATGCTGCTGCCACAGGCCACTGTATAGTCTCACCCACGTGTAAGTCCTGGTCCTCTGGGTCTTCTCCCAACTGCAAGCAATACATTTCAGGTTCTCCAAGTAGACCTGTGGAAACCTCCCTCACAAAGCTGGAAGCAAAGAAGGTGCTGCCCAGCCCCTTCCCTGGGGTAAGGGGGGTGCGGATCCACAGCACACGGTGCCTCTACAGCTACATCTCTTCACAAACCTTGACCCCTCGTCCTGCTCCCTGGGCCCTTTCATGCTTTTAGAGTGAAAAGGGCTGCAAAAGTGTGAAGCCGGCTCTAGATTATTTACTCTGTGAATTCAACCTAGCTTTGGGATTTCTCAAGTATTGAATCATAGTGTATAATAGTTAAGTTTATGTGTCAGCTTGTCTGGGTTATGATGTCTAGTTGTTTGATCAAACACCAGTCTTGCTGCTGCTGTAGAGGTATTTTTTTACATATTACTGACAGTTAAGTCAGCAGGCTTTAAGTAAAGCAGTTCACCCTCAGAATGTGCGTAGGTCTCATCCAATCAGTTAAGGCCTTAGGGAAAGACTAAGCTTTCCCAAGGAGGAAGGAGTTTGCCCAGGGAGGAGTTTGCCTCTGGGCTCAAGACTGCAACGTCAACTCAGGGTGCTGGCCTACCCCAAAAACTCCAGACTTGCCAGTCCCCACAGTCTTGTAGGCCAATTTCTTAAAATGAATCAATCTCTCTCTCTCTCTCCTCTCTCTCTCTCTCTCTTTCTCTCTCTCTAGATATATAGATATATAGATAGATGATATATAGATAGATATATAGATAGATATATAGATATACAGATATACAGATATATAGATATACAGATATACAGATATATAGATATATAGATATATGGATATATGGATATATAGATATATGGATATATAGATATATGGATATATAGATATATAGATATATATCTCCCCATCCTATTGGGTCTGTTTCTCTGAAAAACAGTTGGTTGAAACTTCTATTTTAACATCACCACTTAGAGGTGAGGAAATAAAAGTATAAATTTCACCAGGGAGACAGCTTTCAGTGAAGGTATGGACAGGATGTAGCCCTGGGATTTGAACAGGTCTCTCTGATTCCAAGGACCATGTTCTCACCACTACAAAGTATTACCATGTGCCCACAAAAGCTGTCCCACTAAATCAGTTGTATCTCATATGTGGATTCATCCATGAAATTACATATGCCGAAAACAAGAACAGTTAATTCAGTGATTTAAACTCAAGATAATTCTGTCTACTTGATTGAACCAATTGTTTGGCACTTCACAAAGACAAACCATTCAGATTATTAACGGCATTTTGTCTGCACACTGTCAAAGCAACTGGGGAGGAAATATATTTGTAAAAATAGTAAAAAAAATTAAAGTAATTATTTTCTGAAACCTTTGCTATATGTGATCTTCATTCTATATACATTATAATGTTAAACATCTAGGAGGAAGGTATTATTAGCTTCATTTAACAAATAAGAAACTGAGGCTCCAGATGTCAAGTAAGGTTTCACAATAAATAAGTTTAAATCTTAGTTGTCTCATCAGTAAAAATAATAATACCTACCTCAAAATTCGATACAGAGAGAAAAATTGAATAATATATGTAAAAGTGCTTATCACAGTTTTAACACAATATATTCAAGAAATAGTAGTTCCTTTTCCTCTTTATAGAAGTAAATACCTGCCTAGAGAAATTATACTTTTCTGCCTAAAATTTTATTCTGCTATGAAAATTCACACAGGAAACAGAAAGCAAAGTGTGCCATTACATGCCTCCTGTGAGCCTGCTGACTTCCTGAGTCTCGGTAAGGGCCCCTATTCTGGAGGAAGTAAAAAACCTAGGATACTAGATATGACCCTTCCTGATAGGAAAATTATTTTAAAAATCAGTTATGCTCTCTATGCTTTCCTTCATTTTACTTTTTCATTCTCATTCTTATTTAAGCAAACAATGAGACTAATGTGTCCCTTCTATGGATCTTACCCAGCAGTACCCCCATGTTATCCCTGGCACCTCAAACTTGCCAAAAATTCTCTCAACTTAAACAAGAGAGTGAGCTCATTTTCTTGTACATATAAGGATCTCATCTGACTAGAAGTGGCTCCTTCCAGACTTTTGTTCTTAAGCCAAAAAGCGGACCTTGACCTCACTAGAAAGTTTCCTTGAACATATAATTTTTGTGATTGCATAGATATGAGCATTTTATTATATTGCTGACCTCAGGGAACTGAAAATAGGCAATTAATTTTCCTCTAATCCCAAAAGTGGACACTTACTCCAGGTCAAGGTGAGGAAATATATTGTAGTCATATAACAGTGAAGTTTATACTACTCTCCAGGTTCCTTCAAGGTAAATTGGCCTGAACCACTCCCTCATTCTCAGAACAAAATGTTCTTTCTTCACATGCTACAGACAAATATTCCCAGAGAAGATGAGGTTCTGGGAACAGCAGTAAGCAAAGCCAAAACACAAGGTGGTCTGACCATTTATCATTTACTTACATGCTGCCATTTTTTACATCAGCCAAGTACTAGGGTTGAACCCCACCTTTCTTTCACTCTGCAGTGTTGAAACAGCCAGAGCTATGAGGTTAAACTTACAAGTAACTGAAAGCACATTTTCTTCCATGACTGGTACTGAAGGCTCAGAAGGAGACATCCCTCCAAGTAAGCTAACCATCACCTCACCTTTTTAGGGAGATAAGAAATTCCATCATATAACTCTGACGATGACAAAAACCTTCTAGTTCAAAGGGCCACAACCCCTTAACCACAAATTTGTCCTGCCTCACAAAGACAGTTGAGATGACAGTGGATTATCTATCACTTGGTGACCCCAGATAAGATCCTGAGGGATTGTGGATGAAACAGGAAGGTTTATTCTTTGAAAATGAACTTCCCATGCTCATTGACTCTGACAGATTACACTTCAGAAGAGTATACAGGAAAGGGCTTTTCTTCTTCTTTCTGTCCCTTTCACTTACAGCACTCCGACGACAAGGGAAATAATAAATACAGCTTCCAGCCAAACGTAAGGGGATAAACTAGTAAATGGCTAAGCTTTGGAGCATTGAGAAGGCTCACTGTGCAGTTTTAGAACAATTTCCATGTCATTAGCTCTAACTGCTCCTTCCACCAATGGGACCAACTGTCAGGAACAGCATCAGCATTATTTTGCTTTTCACCCTCAGGCATGACAACAACAACAATATAACAGTAATGATGATGCCACCTTCCATACGTGTAATCTAATCAAGTATATGGAGTTTATTTACATACCAATCGATTATGTAAGCTCCATGAAGGCAGGAAACGGGTTCCTTTCATTCATCATCGTGTCCCCCAAAGCCTGCCAAAATGCCTGATTGGTAAATGTTTGTTGAATAAATGAGTTAAATATCTCATTTAATCCTCAGCACACAATGTCCCCTGAGGTGCATTCTTGGTTCCATTTTACAGAGGATAAAAGTGAGACTCAGGAAAGTAAGCAGTGTGCCCAAGGTACAAACTATTAATGGGCTGAGTCAGAAAACAAACTAAGGTCTTCCGGCACCAAATTTAGTATTCATCCCCCTATAGTGCTGCCAAACCTGATGAGAGCCGTATCATGGATAAGGCCAGTAACAATATTAGCATGTCAAAACATAGGAATAACTATGCCTCTGAAAAGAACTGCAAAAGAACAAAACTCTAAGGTCAGATCACAATAAAAGTGCAGTGAGGAGTCAAGTTCAAGAAATTGGTCATTATTAATCAAATTATAGATCAGCCCCAGTAGCCACATATTTCCTTGCACTTACACTCAAGAGACCCTTTTGTAAAACATTCACAGAGAAAGATCGATACCTCTCTGGAGGTAAGTGGCATAAATTATGTCTCAACATACACACCACAGGAGTTTTACTGTGTGTTGTATAGAGTAATTGCATTTTATAGATGGCTGTGGAAAGCTTCAGTCCTCATTGATTTTGATCATAAACTAAAAGGCGACAAAAAGGAAGGAACAGCACTTGAGATGAAGAAGTCAGTCAGCTAAAGCTGCAAAGAAAATGAAAATTGGGCATGCTGAATGTAATCAATTCATGTTTCTTGGAAAATGAATGTAGATATTTGAGTGCTTTCATTATGAGCCGGTAGCGAGACTTGAACGGCACTATGAAAATCTCTGTTCATCTAATAGTCGTTGGGGGTACCTATCAGCAGGATTTAAGATGACAGGAAGCCAGCCTTAACTAGAGTCCTTTCCAACTTTTCACATTATGGATGCCATCAGACTGCCTTATGAGCCACATTAACTGAATATTTGTGTTTTATTATTGCATTTAACGTGTCTTTGAGATTTACAATCAAAATTAAATGGAGATTGTGATGTAAACTGGGACCATCAATATGTCGCTAACATTTCTAACTTCCAGGAGCATATTTTCCAAGCATTATTCTCTTGATTTCCTTCATTTCTTCATGCCCTTCACAGCAAGCAATTCTGAAGGGATGTTAATGCAGCATAACAACTCTTTACCCTTTTTCAAGGCCAATTTTGCAATATGGGCAAAATGATTGGAAATGGAGTCCTGAAAATGCTGAAACCATCTGTCAGGGACTCAGCTGAGAAGATCCACACTGTTTCACAGCCAAGGATGGGGCTAAATTATGCCTGGCTAGAAATGTCCAAAGCAAGTGGATTCCCATTCAAGCTTATTAGGATAAATTACAAAAATTTTTTATTATTCATTGCCCTGGTAAAAATCACACATTCAGATGATGATAAATTTATAGACACAATCCTGTAAAATGTTCCTGGGCACTTTGTAAAGATAACCCTGTTAATATTTAATCACAAACTCCAGAGGTACTTGGCTAATATTTATTCATAAAATGTATTTGGTAAAATATTAAAGAACTGGAGGGTGGGGCTGTTGTGATTAAATTATATAGCTTGGGATGTCAAGCTTTCAAATAAGGTAAGCACTGTGCCTCCTTCCTCCCTTAAATATTTATTGCCACTATAAAACTATTGACATCTTACATAGAAGACAATGATTCTCACATTTTTAATGCAGATTTTTATACTAGTGAACAGTGGTAGTCGAGATTTTCTCACCAATTGGAAATTGATCTATCTGCCTCACAGGAAGCAAAGCCCTCCCCAGTTGTAAGTGTAACACCATGAATCATGGTGTCCATATTCCCTCACTCACACAAAGTTGAGTGAAAATGAAAAATTGGGCCCTTTCTTTGAAGAACCAAGTAAAAAGTTTGGTTACAAAGTTGCAAATGTTCTGGGAAAACAACCTGAGCATATGCGACGACAAACACCATTACTTCCCCTCCCCTGACCTGCTAAAACACGGAAAAAGTGCATTGAAGTTAGTCCAGTATTTACCATACTAATTAGAATACCATGGAATCTTGTAGCTTCTCTTGATTTATTTTTGTGGTTTAGTCTTAATCTGAAAACCTGCCGAGATCTGGTTAATTTCTCTGAAAGTAATATTCATGAAAGCCCTTTTCATTAGCAGAAAAGAATATTAATATTAAGAATATTAATGATCAGAGAATTATGAAATTTGAATGAGTTTACCTTGAGAAAAATGGCCCAAAGAGCAGGATTAAGTCAGTAGGTAACTCAGAAGGAACACCTCCCAAGACTGGGTCTCAGGGTTGTGAGTTCCTGGCTTCACCAATGAAGATGCAACAGGAGTTGAGGGCTGGAGGAACCAAGATACAGGGTCAGAGAATGAGGTGGAATTTTGCTTAATAAAATCAAGGAACCAGACATCAATTCAAAATAGGATCCAGCCAAGCTAGTGAGATGCAGAGAAATCCTCCTGATCTAACCATTAAACTGGTCCCTGAACCTGGAGCAAAGCTGAATTGAGATTGAGCGTCCAGCTAGGGAATTGAGGGGATACTGTGGCAGTCCCTTTCGACAAGCCACTCTTAACACTAAGCAGCCACCAGTCTAAATGGCTTTGTAGACCAGAATCCCAAGGCAGAAATTTTCAGCTTTTCTTCCTAAATTGGGAACTCCCAATATTTGACAGAACTATTTCTGGAGGGGCCACTGCTAGCTAAGAGAATGTTTCCTCTGCAGAGCCCAGGGACACATGAATGAATTGATCATTCAAATACAGGAGTAGTGCCACCCACTCAACCACTGGCCCCAGCTAGACTTCTAGGGGTGTTGCAGGCGCTGAGTGTAAGAATGGCTCTAAATCACCCAAGCACATCATGCACACTCAGTACATTTTAATCCCTCTCTCCTTCATTTTGGTGGTTAGCGGTTCAGCGCCCTAGACTATGGCACCAGAATTTTCTGGAACTGGAACAGATGACTACTGACATCATGAAAACTCACCCTTGAATGCAGAAGAGCTATCTTCCATCTGGAAAGGTCACTCACCTTCCAGAGGCCCCATATGGAGTTCTGAGGGAAGAAGAAAACATCCCACAAGCAAACAGACCAAATCCACCCTAGCACATGGGGAGGCAGATGTCACTGTGATGTTACCCTCACATTTCAGCCTCTGATAATGAGGCTGCCAATCACTTGAAATCCCCTTAAGCGGGAATTCTATATCCAGGCCCTATCCTTCAGAGCTCCATATGTTATGATTTGCAAAGTCAAGGAACTCAATAAAATGCATCTGAAAGGTTTGAGGTTGAAGCCCTTCATCAGAACCAATATTGAGTTGAGGAAGACTTACTAAAGAATTCAGAACAGTTATTGAGGTTCTGTAGGATATTAAAAGATAGATTTGATGGACAATTGCATAACAATCAAAAGCTGTCATTTATTGAGCTCTTACTATCTACCAGAAACCATACAATGTGGCATGCACAGCTTATCTCATTTAACTTTCATCACCCTTGGTATTAGTCCTACCATCTGCCCATTTTACAAATGAGAAAACTCAGCTTGGAGAAGGTTAAGTCACTTATGCCAGGTCCCACAGCTAGTAGGTAACTGGCCTGGTCAGAGATGCTGACATGAAAGGATATGTGAAAGATAAACCCTCCTTTGACTCTCAGAAGATCAAAATAATCTACATTAGAATAAAACACTCCACACGGGATTATAAATGAAAGATACATCATGTAGCTTCGGGGAGCATCATAAGTGGCCACAGTTAGAAAAAAGAAAACAAAACCAAGAGATGTGAGGCCTGGGTTTCAGTCATTTGGATTTCTATGAGAAAATTAGCTTCATGCTTTTGGGAAAATCACTTAATCAGTTTAACCTCTAGAGTTAACCAGTCATAAAGTATAAAGAATGTAGTAAGTATTAAAAGGGGAAGTCATTACTATTTTTGAAGCTTGATATTAAAACTAATGTATGATTTATAAACTGACAGGTCACCTAAAGATAGTACATAGATGTTTAGTATAAAATTATATTTAAAAGGTAGCATAGCATAGTATGGTGGCAAAAAAGAAAGAACAGCAGAAGTACCTAAAATGGGCTGATGCAGTATCTTCATGAGTCTTATAAGTTAGATATTGTTATTAATATTAAACAAATTAAGAGCAGGAACTGTGAGAGATAAAATGCCAAAGGTGTTAGTAGCCCAATGGCAGGACCTGATAAATACCTAATCCCACCTAGCTATAACTGGCGACTCCTATAAGCCTTGTAATAGCCCCTTATAGTTTTTTTAACATATGTTATTTTGTGTGACCCTTGATATTCTACAGATGAGAAAATTAAGATGTGTCAAGCTTAAATGACTTTGTCATATGAGTAAGTGTTGAATGAGGGACTCAGAATCACATTTCACACTAAATTCTGAGCTCTCTCCACTGCCACACACTGTCTCGAATTCCCATGTCTCACCCCAGACTGGGAAGCTTTCCTTGTTAAAACACCTTGCTGACCGGTCACACGTGTTTCCGAGTCCGAACGTTGCTGACCAGTCTCGAGATAACTCGTGTCTGCACTTACATTAATTTAAATAATTTTAAAAACCTTGCTGACCAAAGGAGCCAGCTGCACGGGCGAGTTCTGGCTCAAAATAGCCGGTCAGCAAGGTTTAAGTGAATTCCAAAATTTTACTAAGACTTCATATTTTTGATAGAGTTACTTATTTTAGGGCAAGCTGGAGAGTAAAGTTAAATAAAAATATTTATATTTCAAGAAACTTAAATTCTTCCTCAGTGATTAAAGAGATACATACAGTACTGTCCTGGCTGGTGTGGCTCAGTTGGTTGGGCATTGTCCCATGCACTGAGTGAGAGGTTGTGGTTCAATTCCTGGACATGGCACATGTCTTATATCAGGAGTCACATGATGCCATTTTGCCACCTTGGGCTGAGGGGAATTCTGCCTAATTCTGCCTTCAAAATGAGAAAATCCTCTTGCAAGCAGGTAAAAGTCACAGTCTACAAAAATCAGTTTTATCAGAAATAAAGATGAATTTTGGGCTTATCTTCCTGACACTTCTCAACCGGTCCAAACCCAGATAGGGAAAGAAGTGATATTTAGGGGACCATTTCAAATTCCATAATATATTTTTTAAACCTAAGGAGTAACTTTTTCTAAGCATTTCATCCCAGCTCGTAGAGCTGGAAAGGAGAAACCAGGCAGGTTGACACGGATCGTTATAACCAGAGTCAATGTCAGATAAACACCAATGATGTTTAACCCACAAATGGTTCTGGCAGCTACCGTTCTTGTTTTTATGACATTGATTTGAGCTTATCAACCCGAGCTTCCTCTCATTTTCACAGAGGGTACTAATCAATACCTGAATCCAAAAAGCTCTCCTCAGAAAAATAATTTGTAGTTATTGCCTCTCGCACTCTCTCTCTGGTATATCCCTTGACGTTGAAAAATATTAGCCTCACGTTGAAAAATAGGTTTCCATTTTGCAGTACTATATTTAAACCACAAGAAAAAGTTTGCCAAATGGGAAGTTAGGTCTTTTGAGCCCCTCCCCCACTTGACCAAAATCCTAGACCTCTAAGATTTCAAAAGAAATCCTAGAAAGAAAACAGAATCTCATGGGACCTGGAGGATAGGGGAGTTCTTGGTGTCATCCTTTTGTGGAACAAGCAGAGGTAATGAGAAATCACAGTTCCTCTCACAGGGACGTCTAAGATGTCCATGAGCAGGACACTCTGGAGGATGAGTTGACAGGATGTCATTTAGTTTGATTTCAGTTTTGGGGTTGGTGTCCTAACAAGTGCACTTCATGCTCACAATCACCTCACCTTCAATGAGAAGCTTACACATCTGTACGTTGCTTAGGTGATGGTCTCTATAGCTAAGCATAGCAGGGAATGACAGAAGTTAAATGTTGTTATTGGAATTTGATCACATTTGGAATGTCACCTGAAAGGCGAAAAAGTTCATTGCTAAACGGGCATTACAATGTTTTTCCTAGATGAAAATGGAGACCATTATTTGTATTGAAGGAAAAGAGAAAATTAAACATACCTACATACGTCCATTTCTCTATCACTACACCCAAAAAGTGACAGCTTCTTGAAGAATTTTTTCATTATTTTTAAAGAAATCCAGTTATATGACACTTACTCAACCAAGTTCAGAATAAATACCCTAAAGCAATTTATGAAGTGGTTATGTTGTATATATCTTTTTAAAGGGAGGACTCATTTCATCTCATTATTGCTGTAATTTCTAGAATTTTTAAAAAATGTATCTTTAAAAATCTAACTTTTTTTCTTATTTTTGTTAAAAAGAAGGTCCAAACAGTTTGTAGAAATCACACATGAGGCCAAAACCTATCCCTTGGCAACTGCCATCACGGGACCCTCAGTCCCAGACATTAATCATCCTGCTTCACGGTGCAGATGCAGACAAGCTACAGCAAATAAAGCAGACCGAACAGTCCGAGTACAAGAATCAAACTATTTTGTTGCACCAACCCTTCAAAACTAAATCAAATCTTGATGTGTAAGGCCCAAGACAGAAAGTTTCAGTTATAATTTCCTGAGCACAGTTTTAAAACTACTGAGATTGTGTGAGATCCCTGAGGTAGGGCTGCGTCTTAGTGACCTTTGATCATTGCCTGGCACAAGGATGGCACTAACCAAATTCCTGTCGACCTGAATTTGCTGGAGGAGAGAGTATGAAGCATTCAAGGCTTAATGGAACAGCTCCACAGATGCTAAGAGACAGTTCCGACGTCCTCTATTTAAAAGAAAAGAAAAGAATGCCTGGATCATTTAATCTTGCTGCTGGCTGGGCTTCGTAGGCATGGCTATAAATTTCCAGTTGTTTCTACAGTATAATATGAAAGTTGATCAAGGCTCTGGGAGATTAGTCTTCTTTGCTCAGTTGAAATCACAGATTGTTAAAGATTAGAATGGACCTTGTAGAACATCTGGTCTACTAGTTCTCAAATTATGTTCCAGAGGACCCCAGGGTGCCACAAGTGTGCCTCTGGGACACTGGCGGAGGTGAAATAGGCAGGCATCTGGACACCCTGCTTCCTTGTGATTTAGCACAGCTCCTTTTATATATCTCATTTATATATTAGGGTTTCAGGAGATTTCATTACAAATGTGGTTTCAAGGGCTGAAATCAATGCTTTACACCCACTTATCTAATTTAACCTTCTAATTTTACAAATCTAGACGGAGAGCCCAAACACCCAAGATTGTGTAACCAATTAGCTATAGAATATAAACAAAACCCCAGATATGCTAAGTCCCAGTGTACTGCCTCTTCCACAGCACTATTAATACTGGGAATTTTAGGTACTTACCTAAAGAAGCTAGCACCTAATAGCCACTGTAAGTCTAGGAAATAGGGAAGCATAAATTTTCAATATATTATGTTACTAACAGGTTTTACATGTGTCACACTAGGCTGTCTGCAAAAGATAACCACATCCATTTGTTTATTCCTATAGGTTTACAACAAACTACAAAGTATTTACAGCAGGAATTTCATTTATTCCAATGAGGAAAACTAAGTTTCAAAGAGATCAAATATAGTTGTAGTTAACTGGCAAATGGCAGAGCTCAGACAAGAACAGGGTTCTAACTATTCTATCCAAGACACTGTTCATTCCAACACCAGGGCAAGGACAGCCACCATTCTCTTGGGTCACTCCACTCCACTGTCACTCAAGCACCACTTACCAAGGTTAGCAAACAGGATTCAACATATAGACTAACTCATTGATTGGCCATCTTAATAAGCATTCTGAGATTGAGTACAGATTTAGCAGAAAGGAGTCAGTGATCACGAGCAATGTCAACCTTTGGTACAGGAAAGAAGAAACGGAGGCACCGATGTCAAATCATCACCATCTTGATTTAAAATGCCTACAGTTCAGTAGAGAGAAAAAGCTTGGGACACTAAGATTTAAACACTGAGCTATGGTGAGCTAACTTTCCCTCTAAGTCACATTACCTGCCAGTTGAGGCTTTGGGAAGCCCAGAAGGGGACCTAAAGAACACCCCCCAAAGTCATATGAGCAATAAGTGCTTCCAGATAGTTCCCTGGCATAAACAGCTTCCTGCTAAAAACAGAAGTAAGTGGGCCTGACTAGAGGAGGTTTGATTGTGTGGGAAATGGACTTTAAACAGGGAAATGAAACTACCCTCATTTCACCAAGGCACAGTTAGATGGTTGTGTTGGGCACTGCTGACAGTGGCCAGATTCCACACACTTATCTGGGAAAGCCAGCGAAGCTCACGGAAACACTCTCCCCTGCAATTTAGCCCCAGCTGTTCAAGCTGAGGCTGCTCTTTAAAGTGAAGCAAACTGGTAAAAAAGCTGAAGTTCAGCAGTTTCACTCTGTTGGGCCAAATCTTCTCCACAGTCCCAGCCCACAGATTCCGCTACATTGGCCAGATGCTCAGGGCCTCCCCAGCCAGTCTTAGAGGGAGCTCCACAAAAAGTCAACAGGACTCCATGCGCCAGAGTGAGGCAGGCCAAAGGGGACCTTGGGTCCCGGTCAGCCTGTTCTGCAGCACTGAGTCTGGTCTCTGCAGAAACTCCAGAGGGCTCCTGAAGCTAACGTCCTGAGAATTCATTTTAAAACTAGTTATTAGAGCAAGATAAAGCACTTTTACAGTGGTGGAGGCTTTGTTTGTTTTTTCAGCTTTATAAATTGCATTACTTACTCTGAATGTTGGCTTCCTCCCAGTAAACTCTCTTAAGTTACAAAGAAATCCAAAGTCAATGCAAATGACTACTTGACCTCTGACCTTTGTGTTTAATTTCATAGTATTTATTTCATTCCCTAATACTCTGAAACCCTCAAATCAAAAAACAAAAACAGTATGGTCATTACCAGAGGGAAAGGGTGTGGGGGAGGTATTAGAGGGTGAAGGGGGGATAAATGGTGAAGGAAGGAGATTTGACTTTGGGTGGTGAACACATAATACAATACATAGGTGATGTATTATAGAATTGTACACTTGAAACCTAAATAATTTCATTAACCAATGTCACCTTAATAAATTCAATAAAGTTTTAAAAAATATATCTTTCCCAACCACCAACAAATGTTTCTATTGAAGTTTCTTTTCTCTCCCAACATGTTTCTCTACCCATCCAATTACCATTGCAACTGGATACATTGCACTGTTGCAAATGCCAGTGATATATGCTGTAAGGCCTAATGCAAATAATTTGCCTTCAGCCCTCTCCAGTCACCCTGGCACTATTTACAAAGCAGTTTCTTCTACATGATGTATGTAAAGAAGAAAAAAGAGTTGACTGGAGTAATTGTCGCTGAGTATTTCTTCTATTTTTTAGCATACTGACTGAAAAGGTAAACCCTGAATGGAGTTTCAGAAATCTCCATCAATGTCCACGAAAGAGGCTGCCGTGGCTCATCAGACATTGGGGATCACACGGCACATGTGTGACCCTCATCTCTGAGCACTGACATACAAATGAAACCTCATGACTCGAGCCTCTCGTGTCCAGTTTCTGCCAGTAATTGAAGTGTCTGGAAGATAAAAGGAATCTCACCATGAAATGAAAAAATAATTCCTTTAGAAACATCCATCTTGACAACTACTAAATGTATGGACCGTGATTGCAAACACTTAGGGAATCACTAAGGGAAAAAAGATTTAAGTTCTAGGGCTGCTTGGGGGAAGGGAGCGTTTGCCTTGCAGGATGTACAAATCTTGGTGACTCATTTTTCTTCCTCCAGTTCCCAGGTGGCCACGATCACACAATGGATGGATAGATTAAATAAAGATCAGCTCTAGCTTCTGGAAAGTACAGCTGGCAGTCATTGTTAGCAGCCATTCAGGGAGTGCTAAGACACTTAGGGCAGTGGTTTAGTCCACTGAGATTTATTGCCCAGCTCCCTGACACCCTAGTGTTAGAAATTCTCACTGATGACAACAAGCCTTTTAAGTCACGTTGTTTTCCCTGGAGGCAAATAAAACAGAGAAAAATGCTGGATTCCAAAAGGAAAGTGCGCCTGTTTTGAACTATGTCAATTCTCTGGATGGTTGGACATGCTCTCACATAAAGATGGATTTGCCCTCATTTTAAAGAGTCTATGGACTTTGAGCTTTAATAAGATCTCAGAACACATTATATGAGCAGAGAAATGAACATAGAATTTACTTGGGAGAGGAAAGAAAAATCCCATCCAATCTTATTTTCTTTTGTTTTTAACTTTTTAATTATAAAATAAAACACCAAAACTTATGTGTCATTTAATGAGTTATTATAAGGCACAGTTCCTGCAGCTACTACCTAGGTTATGATATAGATCTTTGAGAGCCACCTAAGATACTTCACTTGTGTGTACCATTCATACCTCAAACCCCAAGCTCCTCCTCCCAAAATTAACCACTATCCTAACTTTTATTCATTTCTTTATGGTTTTATCACATAACTGCAAGTTCCTAGACATCATATATTAGTCTTGCCATTTTATTAAATGTGATACATTTTTTAAGTCTTCTTGAATCCACAGGTTTCCCCTCTTTTTTTTTTTTTTTTGCTTTACAATTTATTGGTTCAAGGATCTGGGGCATTTGCCCTGCAGAGTTTCTCACAGTCCAGATGTTGCTGACTGACATCGTATAGTTCATTTCTTGTGCCCTGTGTGTTTCCTGCAAATTGGCAGCTGGATCCAGTACCTTGACTTGTTTTGGGTTCCATCCCTTTGCAAAGATTTTAATAAGTGTAGTCTTTCGTCAAAAAGCCCTTAATTCTGGTTATCTGTCTTTTTCTGTTGAGGCTTAATGCCTAACTCTAGCAATTCATTTAGGGTTTGTAAAACAGTGATAGTTAAATTTTATCCATTCTTTTTCATTTATTTGTTAAAATATTTTCGTAAATAAATGTTTTCCGTCATCTACTATTTGGTTTCCCAAAGGTTCATATTGGAAAGACAGGATAAGAATTTGATTCTTTTGTTTTATTTACCCATTTCCAAGAAAATGAATTGGTTCTCTAGAATCTTTTGAAGTTGCTACAGTTTTAAAACATAGTTATGGACCCATAAATTTAAGCATAACTTACAGGTTTTATTCAATTACAATTATTATCTCTTTGGAAGCTTAAATTTTCCCAATGGGAAACTCTTGAAGTTGGTTCCTGAGTTCTCTTGACATACTCCAGTAGATTTTGAAAACTTCCTAGCTATATAGCGTGACAAGATCTGCCAGAACAATCTTATCCATTTCCAACCTCAGACATAGTATTAGCCAAGTCTCCAAGTTCTCATTTATTTTTATGGAAAATATTATTTCAAAGCCACCTCAATCTGGATGTTAGCTGTGCTCTTTGCTACTGGGTTGCTCACTGTTTCTAAACTCTCCAGTAGGCACAGATAGGACATAGATATACATTCATACACTAACACATCCAATACTTCATAAGTTCATACTGATATTTCTAATTCAAGGATATGGGGCTTTTCAGTCAATCATTTTAAGATTACATCTATAGCTCCTTTCTTCCACACCAAAAATTATAACTCACATAGAAAGAATAAGAAAATCACGTACTTGCTCACTCACTTTTTCTTATATTACATGGATAAGTCTCCAAATAGCAATGCTAATTAATGCTACCACCAGCAACATAACTAATGAGAACAATTTTTAAACATTTGCAAACACATATGATTTCTCCATTTGTATCCCCATTTTTATAGTTATACATTTTACAGCATACTGTTTTATAAATACTTGCTCCATTAGCCCTCAGTTATTTTTAGTTCTATAGGTAACTATACATTCAATATTCATCACCACTCCTAATGGCAATGTCTCCCTAGTTATTTTCATTACCTGAGGTTCATTCTCTAGTAGATTCCTCAAAAAAATATCATGGGAACCACACTCTTTGGGTCATTATATGTTAAAAAGACTGTGCTCTTTACCACTGAAGGTCAGTTTTTCTAGCTATAAAAATCTTTAGCTTTTATTTTCTTTCTTTGCATCTCTTAAACATTTTACTTCATTTTCTTCTCACATAAAGCATTGCTGTTGAAAATAAAGAAAAAGTCTGATGATAATCTAATTTTCTTTCCTTTATAAGTCACTTTCTGTTTTGTCAAGAAGCTCAAATGATTTTTTTCAGCAAATTTTACCTCAGTAAGTCTTGGCATTTGTTGTTCTGGAGTGATATTCTCAGCTACATCTTTTTTGTATAGTTCTAAATCTTTTTATTAATGTCAGGAAAATTGTTCTGAATTACAGTTTTTAGAATTTGTTCTATTCTGTTCACTTGGTTTACTTCTTCAGGGGTTCCTCATATACTTGTTGGATCTTTTTTTCAAAACTTTTTTCTTCTTTCTTCATTTATTTTGATCTTTAAAATTTTTCTCATTTTCAACCTTACATTTCTTCTGAAGCAGTACCTGTTATTAATTCCTTTTTGTGTTTATTATAGTTTACTCTTTATTTCTCAGCTGATTTTTTTTTAATTTCTGATTCTTTCCTGAGTTACAACACCTCATTTCCAAGTATGTTTCATTTTTATTTGATTGACCCATGCATCAAGCCATTTTCTTAATGTCTTAACTTATTTTTAACTATATTTTTTTCTTGTGGCTTTTTGGAGGGGTAGGGAGAAGTGGTAAATTTTTGCAAGTGCCCATGCAACCTAACTTCTAATCGACAATCCAACCTAAACCTCAGAGAAATCTCTGTTTGCAATGTCTTCCCAGTTATCATGCATTCACTCTTTTATTCTTTCAACAAATGTTTAATGAGCACCTACTATATGTAGAACAATGATGATAAAATTAAATAAGATTATTAATTATTAATAAGATGATTAATGAGACAGACATGGTTCAGGCCATTACAGGCCTATGTCATTTTACTGTGCTTCACTTTATTGTGCTTCACAGATTTTACATTTTATACATATTGAAGGTGAGACCCTCCACCAAAAAGACTATGACTCACTTTACTGCAATACTCGCTTTGGTGGTCTGGAACTGAATAGCAATATCTCCAGGTGTGCCTATACAGATTTACAACCTATTAGGGGAATCAGAAAATCAAACAAGTAAATATAATGAAGTTCTTCAAGATAGTCTACCTCTTTGGGCCTCAATCTTTTTCTACCATAACATACATAAGAGATAGAACGGCAATAGGTTTAAAGAGGCAGTGATGACTTTTCAGCTCAGAAAACGTTCCCTTAAAACAGCACATTAAACAGTTCTCTCCATGACACTACAATCCTGCCAACCACACCCCCTACAGCAGGAAATGATTCCTATTAAGAATCACTGATCTAACTCAAACACTAAAATTCCATTAAAACTACAATTATATTAAGAAGCCCATTAAAGACTTGTGATAAAATTAAGCATATTTACATATTCCTTTTTTTAATGGTACAGTTCACGCTGTCCTATGGTACATTAATATGTGCTTCTAGGTGAAAAGCTAGGAAGGAAAGAGAATTACTGCCTTTTCCCCAGTCATCTTCACCTCAAGGTGATACGTATTTATTGTATCTGATATGATGCAATATGATATGATAACCTATAGTCATCAGTCCCCTGCACTTTAACATAATTATAAAGAAACAAGAAAGGTTAAATAATCACAAAGTGGAGAAATCTTTGGGCAGACTAGATTTTTATTTTTTGTTGCTTTTGGGAACTATGGAAGTTTGCTGTCCCAGGTCATCTACCAAGGAAGCGCCTTTTTAGAGTTGTGCTTCAAACTGTTGTCTCCATTCTAGAACCAAAAAGGAGAGGAGGAATTTTTCTTCTGCTCACTTTCCCAACTATGCAGACACAATGCATTTGGGAGTAAGATTTAAGATAGCTAATCCCCAACTCCCACAAAACTACGACCGCATTTGAACTTAGATACCTTCCTTTAGCTAAAATTCCAGCCAATCTTCAGTTTGAAATAAATGTGGGGGGAGGGGGGAGTAAGGAGGGAGGAACATTTGTAATCTGCTTTAGAAATCAGCTCTCAGAACAGTTTTACAGCTCTGTTAGATTTTCAATGCAATAATAGATCTCTTAGCTTTTAATATGAAGCATGTTAATATATTTGTTAAAAGAAAGCATGCCTTTTGCTGACACGCTTCATAGCTAAGGTAGAAAAAAACAACTAATGCACAGAGTTGCATTCGAGGATGTCAGAGCAGAGGAAGTCTTAGTGTAAAATATCATTAAAAACTAAAATAACACTATATGTGTCAAATAACATCAAATATGAATCTAGGAGTCTTAAAGCAAAGAAAACAAGCTAAGATTTGAATGATGTTGAAAAGGAACACAATGAATTTAGTTTGACCTCAGATAAGAGATGATTTGAGGAAAAAGGATTCAGTAGGGAGAGAGCCAAAGGGCACATCTGTGCTGGGGTCCTGAAGCCACAAACCCAGGCCTAAAAGAACAGAAAACGATTAGATTAGGTAGGTCAGGTGTTTCAGGAAAGGTGATTGGCTGATAGAGAAAGAACCATGGGCTTTCTCACAGGCACTGACACCACTCAAAGTGATGTTAAAAATAGGTGCCATAAACAAAGGTTCATGAACTTCCTTTAAATGCATACATAATGGGAGAAAAGTATACAAATTCTTTAAAATGGGGAATCCATAAATATTTTCATATTCAGAAAAGGGGCCAAAATGTTAAGAAACCTGCCACTGAAAAACTTAAATTACTTTTAAGGTCAACAGTCAGTATCATTTCCAACTCACCCCCACTCCCACTGCTCTAAAAACAAATAAACTACAATATCCCTTTTGGTAAGGTGAGTGGAAATTGGAGAGGTTGGACAGGGGTGGACAGCATGGCTATTATCTAGAACAAAAATTAGAAATAAAGATCAGAGATCTAAAAATGCCTGTTTGAGATAACATTTTACTATGATTGTTTTACTTCAAATTGTTTACTAGTTCCTAATCTACAATTGTATGTGTGATATCAGATCCTCTTTATTTTAATGGGGGGGGGGGGGGGAAGAAGTAAAGAAAGAGGGTTGAGAAAGTAAAGAATAAAAATATTGGAAAACACGAGCACTAAGGCCCTGAAAGAACTTCCCACCAAAAAAGGAAACACTTTGAACACTGAAATTTCTCCTGTAATCAGTCCTGATTACCATGCTCTAAGGAGCAGAGCAGGACGGCATATGAAGGCATCAACTCCATGTAATTCATAGAGGGTTATTTTCTGGTCTAGTTGGTTTTTCTTTAAAGTTATTGCTATTTCTTATAAAGCATCTCTATTCCATTGTTTTCTTAATCATGATATAACTGTAAATCACATCCAGATTTGCCTCACATACCTAATCCTAAATCTTCCCAAATGATCCATTACTTTTAGACCAAAGATAAATGACATAACTTTTTAGCTTGGTTATTGAACAGAAAGGCTTATTCTAAAGGGAAACATCAAAAGAAGTATAAAGCCTGGCCGGTGTGGCCCAGTGATTGAGCATCAACCCAGGCACCAAGAGGTCAGTGGTTTGATTCTCCGTCAGGGCACATGCCTGGTTGTAGGCTTCTCCCCCAATGGGGAGGGTGCAGGAGGCAGCCGATCAATGTTTCTCTCCACCAATGTTTCTATCTTTCTATTCCTCTCCCTTCCTCCCTCTCTAAAATCAATAAAAACATATTTTAAAACACAAACAAAAAACAAAATTGTTTGCACCAACAATTTTGAAGAGAAAGAACAAAATAACACAAAGCATGCATAACAATCATCACAATCTGAAAATTGTCTTTACACACCTGATTCTTAATTCCAACCAAGTCCTCCCATGTTCTCAATTTCAATAAGAAAAAATAAGCATCATGAAAGAGAACATCAAACTCAGACTTCTGACAAGGCAACAGTTAAAATTCATGAGGGTACACTTTGCTGTTAATTGGCTATCCACCATTAGAAACTTGGCTTTTTTATTCAGAATAGTCACAGCAGGCCCTCGCAGATTGGCTAATGAGCTGTCCACTCACTGGTGAATCCAGCTATTCATCAAGCCCCTGGGTAATTTGAAGGGAGCTCAAGATACCTGCAGCAGTTCAAGTGGAAAATGAAATCTGAGTAGCCTATAAAGGGGAAATGACATCCTGCCCAAGCTGAAAACGTCTGTTCTTTGGGGGTAGATTCATCTCGACTAGTCAAATTGGACTGAGAAGTTCACTAAATGGAAGGTCTATCATTGTACGTTTGGCATCTTGCCTTCTCTCCTAGAAGACCATGGCACTTTAATATCTACCTCAAGTCACTGTCGACTGCCTCAGAATGGCTTTAGAATCTAGTAAATGGCACTATGAGTTTATATAGAGAACATAGCTTAAGGAAAAGGCCTACTGAAAAAATAGAACTGAAGTTTGGCGGAAGGAGACAAGATGTTGGAACTGAGAGTACAGGACAATAATAAATGCTATGGGGGGTCCAATAAGAGAGCAATTATTCAGGTGGGTTTTAATCTGAACCTTCACACCCACATGCCAGTTTTAGCAGGAGGTATAAGAGGACACTAGAGCTTAGCAGTGCCAGCCAACTGTCATCCTGTCAAGAGTGCAGACAAATAGTCGCCATGAGAAATCAATAGCAGTGGGGAAAAGGCTTTCGTGTGCATTTATGATGGATAACGCAGCCTGGGTGTAATGCATTGAAACAGCTAACTTAGATGACGCAGCCTGCTTCAGTCAAAGATTTTCAAGCGTTGGGCAGGAACAGCCGCACAGCTAACGCATTTCCAGGCCTAGGCACTTGACAGCAGCCTTGTCCCTGCGTTGAAGAATTAATCCAAAGGTGTTCCCTGAAAACCCCAAGTATGATAGTAGTAAGAACCGTCATGAAGCCATGTCTAAACACCCTAACTAGAAAAGCAGCTCTTACCCATGGATCATTCTCTGCTTCTAGAATTGGAGGACAACACATAAAACTAATAGCAATCTATGCCTTTTATGAAAGTTCCACAGGATGACGTTTCAGTGAGGAGGCAGGCTGGCTCTTTTGTTGAACTATGGGAGAAATTGGAACACCAGAACAGTAATGGTTTTTCAAACATCTAGAAACCTGTGGGAAAGCCTGGACTAGGTGCTAAAACCACGTGAGTTTCCCCCTTTTAATGCAAGCCTTCTGCCTCCATCAGGCAAACGGAATCTATTGTGGCTAATGAGCTGTTTCCATACTCCGCCTAGTTTCACACTTTATTAGGCAGAGAAGGATGATTTGTAATCAACGGCTCCTCTGCCTTGGCCTGGTGATTTCGTTTATCTCCTCTCCTGGCATGGAGGGACTCTTGGGATGTGGTGTCCCAGTCAGAGTCTCCTACCAGGCAGTTGGTCCCACCCAAGCGGATGGCATCCACAGCATCTCCAGAGGCCAGAGCCTCGGAGAGCACTGGAGGCAACGAGGCAGGCAGCCCAGTGACAGAAACGGGCCCCAGAGAAGGACAGCCACAGCCTCACGCAGACTCTGATACTGATTCAAGGTGACTTTGGACAAACCAGCCAACCCCTCTGAGGCTCAGCCCCTCACCTGTAAAATAACGATGATCTTATCAAGATCCTATCTCCCTCACTGGGACGTCAGGGAATCAAATGAAAACAAGGATATGAAAGTAACTGAAAAATGGTCCCTCATAAATTATGGAATTCTAAAGGACCTTAGAGATCATTTAGTGCAGCCCCTTATTATACAGATGAGGAAACAGTCCCCAAGCAATTAAATAACTTGAACAAAGTCAAACAGAAGCAGAGCTTCTATACAAGTTGAAGCACAATTATTAAAAATTAGTACAATTCCACCAATGTGACTGAAAATATATTAGTAACTTGTTTTTTTTTTTACTTCTTAGCACAAAAAGAAGACATATCACCTATAGAAATAAAAGAAAATAATCAGAGAGGTCACCAAGTTTGGAATACATAATAAATGGTTTATTGCTATTACACTGTAAACATGGTAAAATAATATTTTACATGTTCAGCTTTTATAGTCATATTGTGGGACAGCAAAAAATAAATAAATGAGACTTACCCATAATCTTTCTCAAGAAAAATATCAGTGTTAACATTATGGTAAACACCATTCACCATGAGATTATACTCTACATGCTGTTTTGTAATCTGCTATTTTGAATGAGAAGAATTAAAATTCTATTTTACATCTTCCAATAAAGTAACGTCCATGAAGCATGTTAATGAGAAATATAAGAGTAATAAGGTCCTTGGTTTCACAGAAAAAGAAACCTCCATAAAATTACTGATCTATTCTCCAAGGAACAAAAGAATAAATACAGATAGCTCAGGAATAAGAAACTTAGAAGCGGTGCCCTGGCTTATGTGGCTCAGTTGGTCGGGCACCGTCCCGTGCACTGAAAGGTTGCCTGTTGGATTCCTGGTCAAGGCACAAGCCCAGGTTTCGGGCTTGATCCCCAGCAGGGGGAGTGCAGGAGGCAACTGATTGATGTTTCTCTCTCACATCGATGTTTCTCTCTTTCTAAAAATCAATTTAAAAATCTTCAAAACAACCCCAAAAATTTAAAAGTGGTTTCTCCAGTTAGTTGAAGGCCATGGAAGATCCACCCTGCTAATGGTCCATGCTAAGTCAAGATCTGCTCTGTAGTAAGCAGCAAAATGAGTTCCTAAGTGACTTCTGTCCTATTTACAATCTATTTCCAAAGCAGTCACTGACTTAGCATCTCCCACCCTGAGTTGCAAAACTGAGATACTGTGACTTTTAAGATTCATCTTTCTCAACCCTTTGTTCTTTTGAACCAAAGGTCAGTCTTATGATAATATATGTTTTATGTTAATGATACTCCTTTGACCCAGAGTTTTTACTCCTTGCATATCCTTCCTCTCAGTGTGAGGGCTCATTGTATTTAAATTTCCTTAAATGCAATCTTTATTATAGCGCGCTGCTTTAGCTGCCTGAAATTCACCTTAAAGAGTGAAATTCAAAGTTGATCATGTTTCATTGCTTGCTCTCTTTAATTCTGAGATGTTAAAGTTGGCAGTTGCACATAGATCATTCAGATTCAATTTGGATAAAACCAAGCCTGCTGAAGTAGCTCTGATTTTCAGATACAAACCCACTGGAAACCCAAATGCCATCAATTTGCATCCCCCCGACTGCCTAAATGCCCAAAAAGGAAACCCAAGAAGTTCCAAGTAGTTAAATACCTTTCCTGCCCTTGCCCTAACCTCCAGTTATCTTTCTGAACCACAGGATTTTGTAAGACGCCATCACCATGACCAGGCCATCTTGCTATATACTTTACTTTATTTAAAAGATTTTTTTTTTGTCATCCCAAAGGCATAACTGTTGAGGAGAAGCAGAGCTCACAATCATTGGCCCCGAAAACATTGTACAAATGCAGCACCTTGCAACAAAGTTTTTATGGTTATTAAAGGATATTTGAAAGAACTTGATAAAGAGCCATTATAAAAATCCATACGATGCCCAGCACGAGTAGCTCAGTGGTTGAGCACCGACCTATGAACCAGGAGGTCAGGCCTGGGTTGTGGGCTGGATCCCCAGTAGTGGGCGTGCAGGAGGCAACCGATCAATGACTCTAACTCATCATTGAAGTTTCTCTCTCTCTCTCCCTTCCTCTCTCTAAAATCATTAAAAATATATATTTAAAAAACCCATACGAAAACAAGACTGTGAAATGCATAAACAAGGATCTTAAAGGTGGGTGCTTGTTTTATATGCATTCCCTCACCAATCTTCAGTACAGGTTTACCCCATCCCCACTGGCCCAGCCAGGCACCAGGTCTCTCTCCCTGAGACCTATCTCTATTCCTACACTGCATTTTCCCCTGCAAAGCTGAAGTTGGCCTTAAATGGTCTAAAATTCAAACGTGGTTCAGCTTTAAAGAAAGTATCAATTTTCTGAGAATTTAAAAAACAACACACCTTGAATAAAGTGAAATGTTTCCCTTTCTAGGAAAATTATTTCCAGATTAAGGATTTGTTAGGTATGTTAGTCTATAACTTTGACCACATATCAAAAACTTCCACTCCTTAAATCCCTCTCATTCTTAGATATTACATATTGATACCACTTATGCATGCACCAAACAACTGAAATCTACATTTAACCATTTCAGTGGTCAATGCAGATCTCCGCGTGATCCATCTGACAATGCAAGTGCAGCATGAATGGCAAATAGAGTCTTTTCGGTAACTCTGGCATGTTGAGCCACGGCTAACTCTAGACTCTTAAACTAAACTCAGCCCAAAAGTATTTTAATCAATTTGACTGCACCTGAGCTGGATTTCTATAACACATGCACTTTAACTATAGACAAGACATACAATCCACATTGTGTAATATTTTTAACATAGTAAAGTGAGAGGAGCATGGGCTTCGGAAGCACTTCAGAACTTGGATGGAATCAGAGTTCTCTCATCATGGACCACATGGACTTGAGCAAGCCCAGTCTCACTAAAGTTCAGCTTCCTCATATAAAATCAGAGTAAGGATTATTAGATTTCACAAAATATTTGCATGGATTAGATATAATGTATATTAAATGCTCACCATAATGTCTAGCCTATGGTAGAAGCTGTACATACATATATAGTAGACTTCTATACTTAGCAATAATAGTTATGGTGTATAGTTTACCCTCAACATAGTGTGCATCTCAATCCACAATTAGATAGAAGTAAAGTGTAAAGATCTCTGGGAGCCTTCATAGTGCACTTATTTTATTTATTCATAGTTAACTTATTCAAGATTAGATGTAATTATCTAATTACCTGACTGATTACTTCCTGAGATCGTACTTTGAAAAACAAAGAATAAAGACCATAGTTTCGTGAAAGGGTAAGGGGAGAGAAACAGAAAGAACCATTACTGGGGGAAACAGGACTCAGAAAAGAAATAGCTGAGAACACAAATACCTATTTGCCCCTCTGTATCATTATGTCCCAGATGACTGTTCTCACAAACCCAGAGCTCCCGGGCTAAAGCTAAACCACCCAGCACAGTGTGCAGCACCTGATAAGTACTCAATAAAAATGTGTTGAGAAGTGAAGATTATATTTATGTTCATGTGACCATTATCACAGAGAGTACATTAGTCACTGTAAGAGAAGTCACTTTCAAAAGTCTACGTAAATTCATTGTGCAAGTCTAGAAAAGCCCAAGTTTTAACATTTCAGAGATTGTAGATGTCAAAAAATTTACACTATTGCTTTAAAAAAATGTTTAAGGTGTTCTCCTTTTCCTTTGTGTGATATGGAACTCTAAAAAAAACTGACATGGTCTTTCTACATTGTAATATTTCCTATTTCAATATCATAAAGATACTTGAGGCTTAAAAATTGACTTTCAGGTGAAGTTTCAATTTGTGAATTTTAAAAAATAAACATTTCAACTTAAGCATTTAGTTAAAAACAAGATTATTATATCAATATCAGGGAAGAGAAATCATCTTAAAACCAATGATAAAATATAACAATCTTTAAAAATTGATTAATTGCCTTATATGTTTTTCCAGAAACAGATAAATTCTTCCAGATAAAACCACCTCTGCAGAATTTTATCTCAGGTAATTTTTTTACACTAACACAATTAAAATTATAGCTCAAATCTAAGAATTGAAATTATTATGATGACATAATTACTTAGGGAAAAGTTAACAAAGAAAGAAAGAAAAAGTATCTTCAACAGATCAACTGCAAGCAACAAGGAAACTTAACCCAAAGCTTTGAACCTTCTATCTAAGGCCAATGTTATCTCAGAGGCTTCCAGGGAAATTGCCGGACCTTAGATGTGGAGAAGCATCCCAGGCCATCGAGCCCTGATCAATGGTGAGTAACGATGAATAGCAGGACATGGGACATATCTTAGGTTACACAACACAAGTTCAAAATCAAAAACCAAGCAAAAGATTTTCTTTTCATCTCACAGACAGAATGAGACACATGAAAAAAAATGCAGATTGTAAGCAAGCATGGCTTTCATCTAATGGTCAGCATTTTCAAAGAGGCTTTCAAAAATAAAATGCAAATAAGCTTTAAATTTTTGAACTGATTTTAAATCCTCTCCAACTTCTCTAAACTTATCTGCATAACCACTTTAGAAGAAACTCTAAGGTAATATTATTCTTTCTTGGCCATTTGCTAAGACATTTGTCTGACTTTAATGCGCTGGCCAACTTCAAGATTTGATTTCATACAGCATCCTATATACTATATTCTGGAAGGGTTTACGTTTATCATTTATCTGATAACCTGTATGTTCATTTTAGAAATTTTAGGGAAAGCATAGTAAAACATGGTACGAAAGACTATTCTTATTTTTTCTGCTGCATTTAAATAGGGTAGAAACAAATCACAGTTTCTTTTCTTATTTTTGTGCAATTTATTTCACAACTAAATGCTTAATAAACTTTATTAATTAACTGCATACAAATTACAGACATCCCTACATAGTGCAATCAATAACACTGATAACATGAGATGCCCTAGAAACTTGGAATTGGCCTCAAAATAAATCGCAGTGCTTGGTAATAAATTTCTAGAAGAAAACAGGCAGAATATCCTGCCTGTTTAATTCCTTATTCCAGTAACTCCTTTCTTCTAAGAAAATGTCTATTTATGATTAATCACTTTAAATTTAAAAGTTCTAAATTGAGAATGGTTGTTATCGTGTTACTGATCACCATCTTAACCAACTGGTCCTGATTACAACCTGATATCGGTGAACTTCCAAGATGCTCTAACAAGACTAAAGACGCTAGATTGAAAACTCACATTTTCATACATAGGTGAAAATGCCCTGGAGGAGGTTCATGCCAGCCCCCTCAGACTCATGCTTTTAGAAAATTAACAACATAAAGATAGCAGAAGATAAAAGAAAGTCTGCAAGACAATTAAGGAAACTTGGGAAATTAGTGTCCTAAGGGGAGCTATAATAAAAGCCTAAGTTGAAAATATCTCAGAACAGATAGGAAGCATCAGTAAATCATATGCCAATTATATGCAAATGTACGTGATATGGCCTTAGGGAGATTCTGGAAGAGGCCTCATCACTTGATGCTTCTATAGGTCCTCATTTAGCAGTTTTTAACCACTAACACCCTTTCACAGACCTATAAAATACACTGACCTTTTAAACCAGATTTGAGTTAAACTTGGCCATACTAGAAGGGACCCAACCTAGTCACAGACTTTCATGTTAAAAAAAAAAAAAAAAAAAAATGTACTTTACAATAGGAAGATTTTGCAGGACTCATACCCAAATAATAAAAAACATTCACTCAACACTAAGTATCAGGCAGTGTGCTGAGCGTTTTATATTTCTCTCATTTACATTTTTCATCGTCAAAACAGCCCTAGGGGAGCTATTATATCCATTTTAAAATGTAGAATCTACTATAGTTTAGAAAGATTAAGGAAAGGGTCCCAGGTTCATAGTGGGAAAGGCCATATTTGCATCAGCCCTAATGACTCCAGATCCTGGGCTCATTACCACTACTCTGCACCACCTCCCACACACATAACTGGGGGAAACAAATGGACTCGGAAACAAAGCACTAGGACTCAGCAACTTCTAAGTTCTTTCCAGGTCTAAAAAAATTTTTTTATTGGGTAATATGAGTAGTATCACAGGAAATCAGATAAAAGGATTTTCACACCTCATCTTCCTTAATAATATATTAAAAACTAAGAATATGTGAATTCATAATGTCCCTTCGAATTTCTATCTAGAGATGTGAGGCTAGAGAAAAATGAAACATAAAGCGATCAGAACTCCAGCAAACCCTGCAGACTCTTTTATTCCCCTAGTCTACATTTTATTTTTCTATTCATAAAAATTCATAATTAAAACTGCAAAGAGCAGCCTAATCTGTTCCTGCGTTTAGTGGCTCCATACATCGCTGGTTCTGCTGACCTATAAAAAAAAAGAGCTCATCTTTCTCATATCAATTAATGAACCAAATCACTGATTTAGCTGGTGTCCATTTGTATATGGGAGAGGGCTGTATTTAATATATCAACCCCATTAGCTGCTTAATGCCATTTTCAAGAGTTAACAAAGCAAGCTCAAAAAAAACCATTCAACCAACTCCTGACAATGTGATGGTCTTGGTTTTGATTTCCTTTAACTCATTAATTCTTTTGTATTTTGTTTCCACTTTTCAAGATGTTCACAGAAATCAGGGAAGGTCAAGAGAGGCCAACAGTACCAAATCCCCTTTCACTGTTTCCCAATTTTCACAGATCATTTCATTAGGAATGACCTGAGTGAATTGGAGCAAGTCAAGGAACAGCTTCAAGATTCCCCCAAACACCTAAGAACAACCCATTGAGGCTGCCCTGTCCACTCCATAGGAGACTTTGGAACGGATGGCTGAGGGAGTGGGGCTTCTCGCCTTTCTTCAAGGCTAAAAGCAGAGCGGTCTCCAGTTTTGTTAGTATGCCAACACCATCACTTCTGCTCTGGGGGCTGCTGAAATCCCCGAGAGTCACAGTGTGTGACATGAAGCCAGCTATTGCTAAGTGAGGTCTTGGGAATAATTAGAAAGCAGGCATTTTGACTTTTAAATATTCTACTGTCTTCAAGTAGCTTAAATAATTCCTAAGCATAAGTGCCGCTGGGGAGAGCAGGGTGTCAGCAGCAGAATGGATGTTGTTGCTAACAGCCAACAGCTGGAAAGGGACTGTGACAATGCCCCCTGCTTTGCAATACTTTCCTGGTATCCTGCACTACACTGGCTCAGGAGTCTAATAGCACAATACAGGAAATGAGAGCTCATCTATCTACTTGTCAAGGCCACTGCAGGCATCCCACATACAAGCCTGCCCAGCTCAACCCGGGCTGAGCTGGACCATGACCTAAAAAGAAGCCTTTCAGGAGTGAGAGGCCTTTTATGGTAATTAATCCTCCAGGAGACACAATCCCCAATGTCACCTGAGCATACAGGAGTAAGTAGGAAATTCCACTATTCTAAATTCCTTATATAGATCACACTGAAGTGGGGCTGTATCAGAAATTCTAAAGGAAAATCTTTAACTATTTCTGTAAGGATGCCTTAATAATCCTCTGGATGTGTTAACTGGATTTCACTCATGTTTTTCCATCAAACAAAAACCTCCTTGGGCAGTGTAAAACTTCCTTTAGATTTTGGGAAGACCTCCTGTGCTACATATTTTTTTGTTATAAGTGCCAGCATTCCTAGTGAGGGCTTCTTCCCCTGCCCCTGCCCCACCCCTCATTCCAGCATCTGCATCCACCTCTTAATTGGCCTCCCTGTCTCCTCTCCCATCTGGCCCATATCACACTGCCAGATTAATATCCCAAAGTGCACTTTGATCATATCCCTCCCGTACTCAAAAAACATCAACAGTCCAAAGTCTACACTACTTGGGCTAACTTTAGGGCCCTCCAGAGCATGTGTATATGAATCCTTGGCAATAAATGGTGCCAGCCTAATGAGCAGCTCACTCACTATATGAATTCTCAGGAGACTTCCAGATGAGCTGTCAAGGACAGTCTAAGCATAAGGAAACTGCATGCACTGCATATCCACTATGTGTCTTTCAGTCCACTAAGCTCTTGGACAATCATCATGCCATTTATTATTCTAGATTTTAATAAATGAGGAAATCCAGTTTCAATAACTTTCCCAGGTCATCTTAACAGAACTAGGGTTTAAATCTAGATCTGCTTGACTCCTATCATATAACAAGTCACACTATTTCAAAAGGCCTCATAAGTACAAAGTACTGTTTTCATTTAAAGACCATTAGTTGTGGCAACAAATATGCAAGAATACCATGTAAAGGACTGGCATTTGAATTGTCCCTAAGGGTAAGGGGTGGGTAAGGCTTCCACAGGCAAATGATAAGTTTGGAGGGAAACAGCTTGAGTGTGTTTAGGGATTAGAGAATAGGGCAATTAGTATGGTTAAATAACAGGAGGATGCTTTGGGGTCATGGAGAGGGCTAGGATTGTGGGTTAAAATAGACTGGAAGACTGAAATTGGGAAGTGCTGTGAAGGCCTGGCAGAGAAGTCTGGACTTTCTGTAGACAAGAGGCAGTTATCAAATAATTTTTAAAAGATGCATAATAACTCATTTGTTTTATAGAAAGAAAAATTGCCAGAACAGTGAGGAAGATGGATTGAAGAGGCAAGAGGTCACAGTTAAGGAAGGTAGGAAAGGCTCTACCAATGGGTATAAAGAAAATGTCTAGGGAAGGCTAAGAAAGAAGGAGAATAAATGGAATGATTATTGAGATGGAATTGATAAGATATGGCACCTGATTCGATAGGGAGTAGGAGGAAAAAAGGAAGAGTAAAGAGCTCAGAATTGTCAAACCTGATTATGCAGGAGCCTGAACAGTCACTACGGTAGAGAAGAAAGATGAGAAAAGTTTCTGGGAACATGCTGTTTTCAGCAAAAATGAAGGATAGAAATATGAATCTGGGAACTCCAGAGAAGTCCAAAGGACAGAGGAAAAAGGTGCTGATATGGGGCAGTAGAAAAATAAAACAATAAATAACAGGCAAGCTTTATTAATTGCCTATTTTCTGCCAGGTACTGTGCAAAACCCCCTTACATCCTCATTTAGTCCAGATGAGGAAACTGAAGTTTAGAAAGCTTAAGTGACTGACCCAAAAAAATGACATTAACAGTCCACAGAAAAAGAAATTCAATTGGCTCTAAGCACATTAAAAGGTAGTCAAACTAAGTCAAAATTAAATAAATGCAAATAATAAAAAGTTATTATTTTTCATCTATGAAAATGCTAATGATCAAAACCTTGGTGAAGGTGTGAGAACTAGCTCTCTCATACTTTGTGGAGATATAATATGGAACAAAACTTTCGGAGGGCAATTTGGAATTATCTATCATAATTTTAAATTTACATGCTTTTTGGCCTGTTCCACATCTAAGAATTGTCGGTATTGTTATATTTGCACATGAAAGCATGGGGGGGAGGGAGAACTGGAGAGAGAGAAAGGGATTTGTGCCAGTTGGCACCTCTTCCTGATCATGTAATGTGAGAGAGGGAGGGTGAAAAACTGGAAACTGAACATTTACACAGTAAATGCTGGGGGACAGGTCCACTCTCCAAATGATCTTCCCTTCTGCAACCCAATGTTGAGACCATCTCTAGGCAGCTCTTGGATTCTTGTGTTTCCCCAGCCCTCTAAATAGACAATAGCCACATTTTTAGTAATTCCAGTATTCTGTCAGCAGTGTAAGCCAGTCAGTTTTAATACCTACTATTGAAACGTTCCAGACACAGAGCAAAAAAAAGTGCTGAGACTCAAACTCAAGAAGGTCTGGTTCAAGGCTCATGCAGTTCGAGGTTCATGCTGTTTTGCTTTCCGCTCCCCCTTATGCCAGGAGAAAGAACAAACAAACAAAAAAAACCCTTGAGTGCAAGAAGTAAAATCCATTCAAAACTTTCATCTGGAAAGATCAGTGCTAGGCATGTCCAGTGTTCAGTGCAAGGTGTGAAAGTTAGCCTTCCCACGGGACACCTTCCTGTTGATCCCTTTCTGTTGCTGACGAAACAGATCTGCTTTAGGAAACTCCAGAGCAAACTATCATGCAAAGAGGAATTGATTTTGCTCTCAAGGCCCAAACACCTAGATATGCACACTGCTGCTTGACTTTTTAAAAAATGATTAATAGAACTAGATCAAAACAACAAGTAGATGGACAAGAAAAGATATAAAGAGAGTCTCCCTTTACCTTCATCTTCCTTGGGAATGGGAAGTCTGTGGCCATCAGGGAGAATAAATAAAAAAACACAAAGAAGCAAAATTGATAAGTGATAAATAAAATTAATTCCATTTTAACTTCAAAAATTTAGGCTGAGTAAAAAATGATACATTATATCATTCTTATATTTGTAAATAAGATATTTGTTAAGTTCCTTTTGTATGCAAAGAAGCTTTGGATCTACAAATCTGAAAAAGGCTAACAGAGGACCTAATGTGAAAATAAGAAATGTTACACACTGAACTATAATCCTAAGGAAAGCCACTCATTTTATTAAACTTTGTGGGTCATCAAGGCATAGCTCAGTCTGGCTAACCTTCCATATTTTATAGACCTCATGGTTGCTATCATTTTCAATAGGTCTTTGCCCTGTATCATTCGTTCATGAATTCATTCATGCAACAAATATTTATGGCCTATCTAGCTCTATATTGCTTTCTGTCATTCTCTCCACAGACACGGGACTTTCATCTACTGCCCATTCTTGCTCCTTCCCTTTAAATTTCCCTTACCTTTCCCACTCTCTTTGGATGTTTTTGACTCCCTAACCTCACAGTTTCTTTAGAACCCCCAGTGGACAGGTTTAATAAACTGGAATCAAAGCTGAAGGCATTAGTATGGGAAGTACGGCCCGTATTTGCATCAATATTCCCAGAAGGAAGAAGATGGCAGAGCAGCGACCAATTGCACAGTTTCCCAAATTAATCTGAAAATGCAGTTTAACATTTCAAAACTCTGGCACTCAAAGTTGTTTTCACTGTTGATGAAACTGTAATTAAACTATTGGGCAATTTGATTAATTTTGTGTTTTATTACAAAAGTCCATGATTCTGCCTAAATAGAGTTAAATTAATGGAATACAAATCGGTTTGTCTCATCTCCAAGAATTTTTGTGAAGGGTATTTGGCTATAATTTGTAAAATCCAGTGAAGTCTCTGCATGATAAAATTTATCATCCTTCCCTCATATCATTTCACCTAGGATTCAGGTAAAAAATGAATAATTTTAGGTTCTCATTAAGCACTTTGCCTAAAAAATACTAAAATTCTTAGATAAGCATAAAATTATTAGACCACAGAGACAATTCAAGATGTTCATTACATTAAGTCCTTCTGCTCGGAAAAAAAAATTTTTTTTCAAGTCATTAATAGATCAGCATCAAAAAGCCACTATATGGTAAGGAGGCTATTTTATGTAATTATCGGTTTATGGATAAAAAGGTCCCCAAGACAATAATTAATTTATAAATTTAGTTTAAGAAAAGAGGGTACTCATTTTCTCCTTCTCAAACTTGCCCCCAAGTTCCATCCCCCGGGCAAAAAGCATCTTTTCAAAAAGTCATATAAAGTGGTCCTGTCCATCAAGATTATTTCAACCTGCTAAATTTGCAATGATTCACTCATAATTCCTGCTCCACTAAATTATTGAAATTGTTGTAACAACAGCTTCTTTCTCTCTCCCTCTCCCTCTTTCTCTCTTTCTCTCTCATTTATTGCATCTCACTCTTTTCACCAACCTTATTTACTAGTTAAGCAAATAACTGCATAGTCATCGCGTCACAGATGAGAGAACTGAGACTTGGAGAAGCTAAGTAACTTTGAGAACAGTTTCGTGTGGGAGAAATACTGAAGGATCTGAAGTCAGGAGTCCAGGGTTCTGTTCCTTACTCCTCCTGTAACTAGCTATGTGTTCCTGAACTAGTCAATTCATTCTTCAGCTCATTTTCCTTAGCATTAAGATGAGGGGCTAGACGTATAAATTAGTACATTTCAAGCTCTAAATTCTAAGCCTTGCCCGAGACTGAATCAGAATTAAGGTCTTTAGTTACTCATCTGGTCCTCTCTCCACTGCTCAGCTCAATACACCTAAAAATAAAAGACCCTCCATTCCTCCTGGGACACCTTTATCTTTTCACATCAGCACCATCCTACAGACCATGAAGGGAAAAAAGCAATCTCATTAGACGTCAATTCATTAGGACCGCTATATGATTTTGGTGGGCCAGCACACTTATTTTTATATTTTTTAAAAAGATATCAATTCAATTAAAACAGGTCTCAAAGAATTAAATAAAAACGTTTAGCATAACATCATTAAAAACTGCACTGGAACCTGGCTCAGACCTTGGACTAGCTGTCTGAATTTAAGCAAGTAAATTGAACTGGAATTGGTCTGAATAATTTCTGAATTTTTATAGCTTTAAAATTTCTTAAAATTATTTTAATCAGTGGCAACAAAGATAATAGAAATGCCTGTCTTCAAAGACAGACAGACAGACACACACTCACACACACACACAAGGCAGGGGGTGTTGGAAACAGCCTGCGCCTAGTGTTTGCCGGAAGGCTGCGAGGTGTGGTATAGATGAGGGAGTACTTCATGTGGCCCCTCACTGTGAGAGCAATCCGAAGAGATGCTGAGGAATCCTAAGTATGAACAATGGGGGAGAGTGCCAGTAGCTATGAGACCTAATGGGCCAATGAAATTGGTTTACCTGCCTACTGAGCCGCCTTACAACTGTTTTGTGTGGTTTTTATAAAGAAAAACTTGGTGAAAATGAAGGCAATGAAAAGCATCCTACCAATAAAAAATATGGGGTGTGACTAGACCCTCCATTTCTCAACTATGCTAAGACTGTGGGCCTCTAGGCCAAGCCGTCACAGGCTCCACAATTCTAAGCTGCGTAGCTTGACAAACGTTTTCTCCATCCGTGTACCAGTTCTGACTCAGCATATACCAGTCATAGATTGCATCTGTGGGTTGTTTTTTTCCCCCATTTAAGGAGAGGCTCTAGAACTGCCTGAGAAAATTAAACTCCTTAGACCAGAGAAGTAGAGATTTGCTTCATTTGCATCAGCTGTAAAATGGTTGCACAGGAAAGAATATTTCTTTAATCCCACTAGAAATTAAGGGGAAATGCCAAAAAGTAATGCCTATTCCATAACTAAAGAATTTGAAAATATCTCTGAAAAGCCATTTAAAATGTAAATAACCCATAGCTCCACAAAGTGTTTTTTCAATGTCAAACTACTTTATTCTGTCGTAGTGGAACTTAAAAACTCTGATGGTTATAAGCAAACAAAGTTATTCTAAATTCTCAAGTATAAAAAAACAAGATTACTAACTAAAGAAAGACCAAATTATCTTTATATTGACCCTATAGAAAATGATGTTTCAAATTTGTGGTTATATGAAGAGATAATAAAGGACTATGCTGGGGGGAAAAAATTTTAAGTATATACAGATGAGCATTCCATAATATTGTGCAATAATATACAATATTAACAAAAATATTGCCATTATTTTTCTATTTAAATATTTGTAATTTTACATTAATCTAGTTCCCTGAGAATATAATAATTATTATTCATGACATTTATATTCCTAGTTTAAACAACAAAGGCAAAGTAAATGATTTATTTATTATGTCACTGGTGAAATTGGAAGAATTTAGTGGCATAACTATCATATCCTTTACCCATATCGTATTAGTTTTTCTTCGTCAGTCATATGCTCCACAGATTCTGAGTAATACTGTCTAACAGGTGTAGTTTAGTAATTCCAGTACAGTTTTCAGAAATGATTTGCTTGATTCTTGCACTACAATGATATATCTTTATAGTGGCTGAATGATGGCCTCCCAATTCCTGCCTTCCTACTGCTTAACTCCAAATTCTTAGCAAAATTCTTTTCCTGTCTCTTCCTCTAGTTCCTTCCTCTGGCCCACCAGCAAATCCCTCAAAATATATTCAGAATCCAATCCACTGTTATTTTCCTGGTCTAATACACCATCATCCCTCACCTGTATTATTCCACAAAGTATTTTTTCAAGTCCACCTGCTGAGTATCAACATGTAATTGAGCTTTGTAGAAATAAGAGGTTCTCTCTTGTAGATGTGAGGTGCAGTGCTTGAAAGTATACCTGGGATAATGGGCCACCACTTTGACAATTTAATATAGTTTGGAATTAGAGTTCATTTAGACAGTGATGGGGAGAGTGGTGTGAATAGAGTTAGAAATCATTGGCAAAGTAATAAATTGAGTATACAAATCGAAAGGAAAATGTGGCTTTTACCAAGCTGGATCTTAATAAGTGAATAGATATAAAAGGGCAACCAACCATGGCTTAAATTGTAAGTCTCATAAAGCCAAAAATTGGTTTCCTTTTGCAGCTAATTTAATACAGTGGTCCCTCGGTTTTCGAATGTAATCTGTCCCGGAAGCCTGTTCAAGTTCTGAAAGGTTCGGAAACCGAGGGATCCACAGCCGACAGCTCGGCCTCAGGATCTTGCGCTCAGCGGAAGCCGTGTGGCATGTTCGACTTCCGAGGCGTGTTCGAAAACTGAGGCATTTCCTTCCAGGTTTACAGTGTTCGTCAACCAAAACATTCGTCAACAGAGACGTTCAAAAAGTGAGGCACCACTGTATAGCCTTACGGATGTGGGTGTACAAAGTATGGAAAAATCAACTACTTTTGTTTTTGTTGGTTTTTCTGCTCAAAATCAAATAGACCAGAACAAAAGTGATGCTTTCCAGTCTGTCGAATTCCTGTTCCACCATGACTCACTGGTCCCTGGTATGCCATGTCTGGCCTGGAAGAGAAGCAGATGTCATTCCAATAAGACCTTTGTTTCCTTGAACCTGCATCTCCATTCATCATCTTTGTCACATGCTGAGCACACAGAGCCACTTGGACCAGACTCAAGGTCCCACAGGCTCTGTGAATTCTAAAGAGATGGGCAGATGATTTCGTGAAATTGCTCAAACTACAGCGGCCTTGGCATTAAGAAATAATGATAAACAATCACAATTACTTATTATTTGTTATTCCCAAGTCAGAGATCAATGAGTTAATTAGCTACCATCAGGATGAACAGAATTTTTAACTCCCTTACACACATATGTTTAGGTAAGATCCTCCTAAGTCAATATATTAGATTTTCTCCCTTATGTATAGAGGAAGTGGTAAAAATAATATGAAATCCTGTGGCTCTTAATTCCTCTTGCTGGCAAGATAAAAATCAGTAGCATCCTAACTCCAACATGTGTAACCCAGGTAAGACATTTAACTATCCTGTGCCTGAGCTTCACTGCTTATAACTCATCAACACCTAACTTCCCTCCCTTCCCAGTTCAGAGTAGAAGTTACATCCAGAAAAGTGCCTGATGCCTTCACAAGAGTGGTGTGTACCATTTCAAAGAATTCTCCTGTCCTGTAGGGGTCAGCAAATAAATCATGAGCAAAGAAATAGCCCTTAGGATACATGGAAAGAAAACCCTGCATCTCATATTTGGTTTAAACAAATAAAAGTCACACCAATATGCATTGTAACAAAGCACTTAATATTTTATAGGTTAGTGGCTTCCAACACCATCTGATATTGAATATTGGCCCAAATACTTTTGGGAGAAGTGACAAAAAGTGGACGCTGATAAGCATCAGGCAATTTCCTCCCAACTTATACTCACAGACGGCTCCTGAATGTTAAAATCGCAGGCTGGAACATTGCTCAAATCCTGATCCTTTCTGGGAAGTGCCATTCTCTCTGGACAGTAAATGGCAACCCATGCCACAAGGCTGTGCAGATGGTGTACAGAAAAAGGGAAGTCTGTTCTCATTGTGAGCACAAATGCCCTGGCTTGGAAATAAAGCTTTACCTTTCACCCTTCTGCTAAAGCTGTAACAGCCCTGATTTCCATTACAAGATCCACTCATTTCCTTTTTCAATGGCACCACAAAGAAAAATAGGACCAGAGATTACTCACTAAGACACCATATACAGTACATCAATTTTCTTCATGCATGGAATATTACACCAGCTGATTAAAGTCTTGGGATTAGTCTTTTAAAGTGGCTACAAGTTGATCTTTAATTTAAGCCAATTCATTTCCTTTTCAGCCTTACACTACTGTCCTGCAAACACAGCTTTAGTCCCCTTTTGTTAAATTTACATATAGGAAAACTAGCAATATAGTTCATGGAATAATTCATTGATTCATTTGGAGTCTTATGGAAAGTAATGGCATGGCATACCATTGCAAGGTTACCTCTGATAGTTTGAGACACAAATGCCCAGACTTTGTGGCCCATGATTCACTCACTCCATAGTGCATGGCAACTCAAGTGATAAAATTAGTAGCCTAAGTGAGACTTCTAGACTCTATTTTTTTAAATGTCCTGTCTTTTGCATTTATCAAAGGGAAAAAAAGTTATATACAAGCTCTTCATATCTCCACTTTCTGTCTCTGAAACACAACTTACCATGAGCACATAAATAAAATGCAATGGCTCCTAGAAAAGATGAATGTCTAGCTGTGATAACCTCCAAGAACAGAGAAATTCATGATTGACAAAAACTATTATATCGCTCAATAGGAATGTGAACTCTGGTTTCCATATCGGGTTCCATTGAACACTGATTGTTAGAAAAATTGGCTCATCCTTTCTACCTTTACCATGAACCAGACATGTTTCTCCAGAATCACATTTTTCTTTTTAAATGAAACCTTGTATTCATTCTTAATTTTTAATATATCCTAGGACCTAGATAGAGTGAGGAGAGATAAAGTAGTGGTCAGAAAGAGGAGCGAGTAGCCAAAGCACATCATAAAGGATCTTCTACATTCTTCATGAATGGTCCTAATTCTACCACTTCCCCAGTCAATAGGAGCCAAATATGTAATAGGAGTAAGGGTTGGGCGAAGATGAAGAATTGTGTTATGAGGGAAGTGTGATGCACAATGCAGAGGAGAAATGCTTTGTCCCAGGCCTTGTAGTGGTTAAAACTGATCATCTTCTCTAAAGTCTAAACTCCTGAGACCTAGAAAATCATCTGTTATTTCAGCCATATCTCACTGTTCACTGGCAATCTGCCAGGTCCGAAAGGCAGTCCTCTAACTTTTTCTTTCAAAATTATGTATAAGGCATACGTTAGAAAAGTCATTCACTTTTGGAACTCCCTAGTACTGGTATCATGATAGTCTTCACAACAATTATACACAACTCAGAAGTTCCTCACCTAAGAAAGTTTAATCAATAAAACACTGACTTTTCTTAAAGCAAATCGTTTTTTATGGCTCTTGATTAAGAGCATTTATATATTTAGAAAAACAACCTGCAGAATGCCTCATTTGGGACATGCAGCCATCTTCAAAACCAGTGAGACACTTCCATAAAATTTTTGGTGGCTGTGCATGGTTTTTGTTTTTGTTCTTTGGGGATTTTTTTCCCTTGGTCTCTTTCTTGCTGATTAAAATATTTAGAATCATTTTCAGATGCTGGGTGACTAAGAAGGCAGGAGCTCATGTCAACTGCTCAGCTCACTGGAAAGGGTAATATTTTATGATGATAGTGTCTAAATACAGAATAGATGCAAATGCTGAATGCTTTTCTCTCCCTCCCTTTCTTGTCTCTGGGTCTCTGCCTCTGTTTCTGCCTCTGCCTCTGTCTCTCACTCTCTCACTCTCAGTTCTATAAGAAGAAAAATATATCTTGGAAAATAAATCTGATGATTTCTTTTAGTCCATTTTAGATTCCATGGTGGAGTAAAATTCCTGGCATGGTATAACAACTTTTTTCTTCTTCCCTGGCATTGGTCTTAGCAATGATGTTTTGTATATGACACCAAAGCACAAGGAACTAAAGTAAAAATCAACAAGTGGGATTATACTGAATTGAAAAGCTTCTGCACAGCAAAAGAAACTCTCCATAAAATGAAAGGCAATCTACAAAATGGAAGAGAATATATTTACAAACCATGTATCAGATAAGAAGTTAATATTCAAAATATACAAGGAACTCATACAAAAAAAATATAAAAATCTGATTTTAAAATGAGCAGAGGATTGGATAGATATTTTCCTAAAGAAGGTATACAAATGGCCAACAGGTACATGAAAAGGTGCTCAATATCACTAATCATCAAGGAAATGTAAATCAAAATCACAGCGAGATATCACCTCACACGTGTTGGAATGGCTTTTACCAAAAAGAAGAGAGAGAAATGCTGGTGGGAATGTGGAAACAGGGGAACTGTGGTACACTGTTGGTGGGAATGCAAATTGGTATGACCACTATAAAAAATAGTATGGAGGTTCCTCAAAAAATTAAAAATAGAATTATTACATGATCCAGCAACCCCACTTCTGGGTATATATCTGAAAGACATGAAACACTAACTTGAAAAGATATATGCACCCCCATGTTTATTGTCGCATTATTTACAATAGCCAAGATATGGAAACCACCTAAGTGTCCATCAATGGACAAATGGATAATAAGAATGAAATCCATATGCAATAAGAGTATTACTCAGCCATAAAAAAGAAGAAATTGCAACAACATGGATGGACTTTGAGGGCTTTGTGCTACGTAAAATAATTCAGACAGAGAAAAAGATAAATACTGTGTGAACTCACGGACCTGTAGAAACTAAAAACATGAAACTCAAGAAACAGAGAGTAGAAGCTTGTTGCCAAGGGCTGAGGGGTGGGGGAAATGGGGAAATGTCGGTTGCAGGGTACAAACTTTAAGTAATAAAATTAATAAGTTCTGGGGATCTAATGTAAAACATGGTGACAAATTTCATAGACATAAAGGAGAATGGTGGTTGCCAGGGGTTGAAGGGAGGAGGAGATGGGTATTGTTTAATGGGTATAGAGTTTCAGTTTTACAAGATGAAAAGAGCTCTAGAAATTAGTTGCACAGCAATGTGAATGTATTGAACACCACTGAACTGTACACTTAATATTTGGTTAAGATGGTAAGTTCTATGTTATGTATATTTTACCAAAATTAAAAATAAAATTTTAAAAATTCTATCCTTGCCAAAGACCTGCACCAATTAGATTCCTAGGGAACAATTCCTCATGAGATTTCCCACAAAAGCAAACCAGGCTGCACATTCATCTCCTGAGCTTGCTCTCTACCAAGGAGAATCCAGTTCATTTTTGCCAGAGCATCTGCAACACAGAAGAGAATTTATGAAATGGCTCTAGTGCTAATCATACAACAACTCACCCTACCCCCTACTCTTTTTAAATTTTAAATTTTTTAAAATATATCTTTACTGATTTCAGAGAGATGAAGGGAAAGGAAGAGAGACAGAAACATCAATGATGAGAGAGTCGTCATTGATCGGCTGCCTCCTGCACGCCCCCAACTGGGGATCAAGCCCGCAACCCAGGCATGTGCCCTGACCGGGAACCAAACCATGATCTCCTGGATCCTAGGTCAATGCTCAACCGCTGAGCCACATCTGGCCAGGCCCCCCCCTACTCTTTTTAATGTCTAACCAGGCACCAACTTCTGTAACCTCAAGAAATTTAGAGAAACTAAGACGTCATCTACTATAAAATATATATAATAATAATAATAATAATAATAATAAAATTAAAAATAATTTTTAGAAGGTCAAGCATTTGAACAGAGGCATGGAAAATGCTTTCTTCTTCCCTCTTGCCACCACACACAAAATGGCTTTGCCTAGGAGCCTATATAACTGCTTGAATCACACATCATGAAAAACTCCTAAGTTGAGATATGAAAGAGAAACCTATTAAATCAACAGCATATGTTCATTTTTCTAGTCTCAAGGCCTTACAGAACCCTTAAAAAATAGATGTAAAGCATGGTAGAGTTAAAGGTGTCAATGAGGTACCAGCCTAACAAGAACCAAGATAGTATAAGCCCAAAAACAACCTCGAGGGGATCTAATAAAATCAACAAAAAATACGTCCACATGAAAAGCTGTTTGAAGTTTCATCCATGATAGTAACACATTTAAAGAAAGAATATTAAAAAAAAGAATGGGTTTGTCAGCATAGAAATTCACAGAAGTAAGCAAGGGGATACATGCTCTCAAGGATGGGAAGATACAAGACAACTCCACTCTGGGCTCTGACATGGCCTCTTATAAAATAAACTTAAAGATATATATATATATCTTGATTACCAATTGGACTCTCCAGAAAGGAATGTGCTCCAAATAGTGTTTCAGATATTTTTCTCATAAGAAAAGGGTATTTTCAAAATGCTATTCTGATTAGAATGAATCTATTTCTCAGTGTTAACTCTAGAAGCACTGGCAAAGTTCAGTTTCTGGGCCCTGGACCAAAACAGTTTCACCAAACTGATGCCACCTGTGAGTGGCTAATCAGTCATTTTTCTCCTACCAGCTTTTCCCATGACTGTGTAATGCATGATATTTAATAAAATATTTTACCAGATTTGCAAACAAAAGAGTATGGAATACATTCCGTGAAGCACATCATGATAGTAGACCCCAGTTATCCAAGTGTATGAGTACCCTGAATGCCTGATAGAAAAGGAACATAAAATAGAGATGGGAATGCTCTTCTGGCCTATTCAACAATCATTCATAATCATAAGCCTTTCATAAAGGCTTATAATCAACCTTTCTCATTAGCCATTTGAACACTGAGTCATATGTAAGTTGAGTATATGACTTATTTGAGAATAGGGGAAGGTCTTTTTGATACAGACAATAGGCATAAAACAGGACCACCCATGCACACAGGATATATCATCATCTTAGTCTTATGGCCTTGGTCACTGAATATTCATTACATATCTCCTCAGAGAGAGGGCTAATACTCTTTACAATAAAAACAAAACTAGAAACTTTTGAAACAGAGTGATCTCAACTCATTATTCAACAAACCAAATAATCTCCCAAAGACAGAAAAACTTGGGATGACATTGGTCTACTCATCTTCCCCACAATAATTGGTTCAGCTCAAGGTTAATAAGAAAAAGAAACTCTTACTGTGGCTGATAAAGCCACCTGTGCCTTGGAAACTTCTGACCGGTGCCTCCAGAAGAAGCCATCAAAAGTCATTAGCCATCAAAATTGTGACAGTTAAATACAAGAATCTGTCAGGATCTTATTATCCAAATTCCAATTAAAAGAATTCAATATCTCTTTCTCCCTTTCTCTCTCTCTCCCCTGCTCTCTCTCTCTCCTCTCTTTCTCTATCTCTATCTCTATCTCTCTATCTCTATCCCGATCTCAATCTCAATCTCAATTTCAGTCTCAATCTCTAGCTCTGTCTCTCTCAGAGGAGAGCAGTTATTTTACTTTCTGCACCCATTGATTGCCCTCTGCTATCAAGGTCCCCAAACCCTCCCTGTTTTCTGACTGATTTATATGGAAAATAATAAGCAAAATGAAAACAGATGATAACTGAAATAAGCTTGAGCCCTCAACATTTTTCAGAAGCACATTCTTCTCTCATTGCAGATAGTCAGCCAAATCAGTTTTATTACAAAGGAAATGTATTCTGGGAAGATTTGGCATTTTTAAAAGTTCAAAGTTGGAAGCACATATTCTATAAATAAATCTACAATGAAGTGCTAAAAGGTTTATTTCTGATTTCCTATTTCACAAACTAGGAACTAGGCATAAAAATATTGAGTCATAAAATGCTTAAAAAGTAGATTACTAGAAACTAATAGAAAACATTATTATCTATTGAGCCAATGATGGGTCAAATGGCATTTTGAATTCTTGCAAAGACTATGAATATGACCTTCATGTATACCATTTACAGAAAGCAATTTTATTTACATTTTTAAATCCACATAAAGGTGAAAGATGATACTGCTGCAAAATGGAACATTTAATTTTTTGCCCCAAGGCATAACTAAGCTCTTCCAAGGTCAAATGTAGTACATGACTGAAATAGAGCCAGGCCAAAGGGCTTCCACTTTGGGCAGGAGATCTTGGGTTTACTTTTATTCTTCAGAAATAGGAAGTTTTTAAATCCAACATAGACTAATTCCATAAAATAATTTGTGAGCATTTTTGTATTTTATTTTTAAATCACATATCCATACTATGGTGAAAATGCTTATGCTACACTAGTTGAGTGTTTGGGACCATTTTGACTGGAAGGTATTAAGCTAAACAGACTTTTTTTTAAAACATTTCTTAGTTTGTATCATTGTGCAAAGATTTTACTTTTAAAAGAATGTGGATTTGCATCTCTCTTTTATATCTGGTAAGCTGTCAGAAACACTGGACTCATGAGAATAAATGCCATGAAAGACACTAGAGTTTATGCCTCTTACACATATTTACACCCTTATAAACAAACTCCTCTCCCCACCTCCTCCTGACCAGACATGACAAGTAATTCACAAAGCAGCTATGTGATTTGTTAGGAGAGATACAGATGTTATGGATCATTTTAAACTCCATCACAGATGACTGTGAGGGCTGTGCTTTATGCCCCGGTCTCACTTATTACCTTACCCCAAGGCCCAGGGATCATTTTTCATAGCAGTCAGGTCAATAGATGCAGACTTCCTAAGGAGATCGTGTCCCACACACCATCAGCATAGGCTGGAGTCACAACCATCAGTAACAAACCTACATTTGTTACCTTGTCTCCTCCATTTATGGGAAGCCCCTCAAGAATAAGAACTACAGCTAATAAAATTACTAAATTATAGCGGGACCAACAGCACACTCCAGTTTCCCAAAGAAGTGCTACCCAGAAGAGCTGGAAAGAAGGACAATCCATTAAAGTAGAAAGCAACATAGTTACTTCTTTCAAAAATATTTTAAATGAGACCCATTCTCATTCCCACCATTATATGCACCCATGCATGCATGTGTGCATGTGTGAGTACACTCTCTCTCTCTCTCTCTCACACACACACACACACACATGTAATATGGTGTAGTAATTAAAAGCACTGGCTCAAGAATTAGACTGCCTGGGATAGACTCTTTCCACCTTACACCAGACACTCATACTCTCAATTTCCTCATCTATAAAATGGAATGTTATTAATGATATGACTAGGATGGGCATAGTAATATATTAATATTAGTAATATTAACAGTACCTTACTGATATCAGTAGCACCTATCATTTCATTATTAGGGTTATTAAGAGAGCTAAATGGAAAAAAAAAAAAATCATGCTAAAGTCCTGACACAGTGCATGGCTTAGGGTGTAAACAAAAAAGAGAACATTTTATACTTTGCCATCAGCCCCACGGCATCCCCATTCTCATGTCAAATCCAAGACACAAAATAGTATTTCTGCATAGGAACTTTTCTTGGGTACCCAGCGTAATACCTTGGAAGGAGGCATACGGTGGCATACTGGAGATATTTTGAGCAGAATATGAGAGGGATACTGTGGCTCTCATCCCATCAAAGTATTTCATCTAGTACTCCAGGGAGCTAAGGTGCAATTACATCCAGACATTCAGCTATGATAAACTTCAATGGAATAAAGTAGCCTGTGTCCCCTGGCCAAAGGTTCCTCCACTTTAAAACACAGTAGGTTATGTTTAGATTACTTTGTGTGCAAATTTTAAGTGAATTCCAAGTGTTAAAAGTAATTAAAAATAAATATCCCTCACAAATAAATCAATGTTTTAAATGAGGTCTTAATAAACATCCAAAGTGTTTGCCGCATGAAATTAAAACATCACAAGAATTCTCATCTCAACTAGGCAACCTGTTCATTGGACCTGTCAATGACTTGTCTCATCATTTCTATAAACACTTGACTACTTGCTGTGGAAATGGTCGTTTTCTTCTGGTATTAGTCACAGTGATTATGATTCACATTAAATACATATGGATTTCTGGGCAGGACTGGGCAACTATACCGCAATCAACCAGCTGCAAGAGGGAAACAAAAGATAGGATGACCCTAGGGTAGAATTAGGCCTTGCATTTCATCTCTATAAGGGCTGTAGAAAGACGTTTTTCTTGCTAAATTCACCACTGCTAAGTGCCAGGCACCTTTTTATGCTCTTATTACGTATTAGTGCAGTTAATCCTCAATAACTCTGTAAGGTAAGAAGTGTTGCTAGCCCCATTTAAAAAATAAGGCAATTGAGGTCTAAGAGGTTTAAAAGCTTGCCCAAGATTACAAAATTAAGAAAATACGTCGCCATTCTTTTACTTTCCTTTCTTCTAATGTCTTAAAATGCTGCTTCCCTTAAGAATTGAAGTGAGGGAGGGACTTGGGGTGAATGAAAAGGGGCCTGTTTTCTCCCTCCTGTGTCCAGGTCCTCACTGAAGCCAAGAAGTCACCCACCTTGTCATCATAACTCATCTATTTTTACCATGAATTCAGTATTGACGCTTGCACAAGAGCCATGACACTATCCATCTAGCTGCAAGTAGTGGTCTTTGGTAGGATATCAACCATATTTTGGTATGTGAATTTGCATTTTAAGCTTCTCATTTTTTTTCACCACTTTTTCTAGGGGAGTGGGGGGATCCATCAATTTGAGAGATAGGCAATGTGTTTAGCCACACATTAATTAGAGCCATTCTAATTGCAAAAGATTTCAGTCAAGAATGCAAGGAAGGATTAAACATACTGAGCCAAATCATTCACTTTTCATGCCTCCACATTCCACAACATTTAAGCCTGAGAGCAGAGCTGCAGATCCAAGAGTGGTAGCTCAGCTCCTATGTGCGAGGGCCTGATCTGCATTAGCTTGATCATGGCTAGAGGTTGTGGCTGTCTCTTGGTGCAGCTGTTCATAACTCTGCCTTGTTAAACCAAAAGAAATAAAGTTGAAAATTTAACGTGAGGTACTCATCATTCAATTACATATTTCTTGTGAAAGGCAAAAACTCTGCCATGTTCTGCAAAATCTCCACATCAATAGCAATTAAGTTTCACATCAAGACCAGAGAAATACTACACTGAATACACATGAATAACTTCCTTTCATATGCAGTGGTTTGCATCTTTCTCTGCATTTAATTCTGTGAAACAATAAATGATGGTACCCTGGTGCAAGAAACTATTCACAAATAATGAAAAAAGATATGTGAATAAAGGTATTTTATATTTTCAATTTCAGAGATCATGTAATTAGCCCCATTACCAACACCACAGCTGCTCCACAACAAATCACAATTCATCATTTTCCAAATAGGTTTTTGAATCAAACCTGGGATTAATTATGGCATTTTCACTGAAAACTTCTCAGACAGAAAGGATAATGAATCCCATGTAATCCAGTCCATGTTTTTAAGAGTTTTCCATCAAGTGTTAAGCAGCAGAAGCAATGCATGTAGCTGGTTGGTAAGTTACACAATTATTTCTTATGTAGAGGAGGTGTTAACACAATAGTCCAGTGGCCATTTTTACAAAGAAAAAAAAGAGTATATGTACACTAAGTAAGCTTCAAGTGAAATAGGGGAAAGAAGGACAGAGGTTTTGAAAATGTCACCATGTTGCCCCAGCCAGGTAGCTCAGTAGGTTGGAGTGGGGACCCATACACCAAAAAGTGGTGAGTCCCATCCCCAGCCAGGGCACATACCTAGGTTGTGGGTTCTATCCCTGGTCAGGGTGAGTACAGAAGGCAACCGACTGATGTTTCCCTCTCACACTGATGTTCCACTCTCTCTCTCTCCCTCTCTCCCTCTCTCTCTCTCTCTCTCAAATCAATAAAAATATATCCTCAGGTGAAGATTAAAAAAAGAAAGAAAATGTCACTATGCTTTTGGGCTACATATAATTCTCAGTGCAATAAGGCAAGACAAAAACAATGTATTCGTTCCCTAAATGAAAATGCACAGTAAGGAAAAAGAAATATTGCATGTCTTAGAGATCCATAAGCCAAATGACAAAATATAAAGAAATATGGTCTTTAATATATGTTTTGAGGAAAAAAAGAATAAAGACCTCCAACTTTTCCAAATTTTGCCCACACTTAAGGAAAGCAAGAAGAGATTTATTTTAATAATTTCATTGTATTCAGAAAATCTCCTATTATGAAGTTTGATGCTAAATTAAAACCTTTATTTTCTTTTTCAAAAATGCATATAAATATTCTGAGTATACAACTCCAATAAATCTATTGTTAAACATTTTAAGAAAATAATAAAACAAGGTTGGAGGGTTTTTGTAATTTCTCCCTCATTTATGACTTCATAGTGACCCATGGATCTCTCTGTAATCTGGTAAGTCAATAAATGCATCTTTCTCGAAATTTTGACTACATATTTGGATGTTGCCTTGGAATCTTACAATCTGTTTCAAAACTGGTCAAGTACATAAAAGAAGAGGCAGCCTTATGATTAGCACATCAGTGCACAAAGACAGACAATGAATTTTCATCACATTGTCAAACTCGCTCAAAACAATCAAATCTTTCGCCAAACCATTTACCACTATCGATTGCACGCAAAACCTGACTTTATATTCTTCCGACTTTAAATAGATGTGGTATTTTACAAGGGCTTCACAAGTAAGAGATTGTGAATGTAAAGCAGTCCATTAATTTTATATAAGCTGTTTTATATACCTATGGGCCTCTCATAACATTCAGCTACAAGGTTACAAGGAGAAAAATCATTTTCTAAAGTTCAGTTGGAGAGGCTGGCATATATATATATATATATATATATATATATATATATATATATATATATAAAATTCTAGCTATCTTGCCAGTAGTTCCTCTTTACCAAAACTGCTTTCATTCTACAGCTGCAAGTGCTGACACAAATAGGACAATAGTGTAGTGTCAGGTACCAGATTCCTATCAAGGAAATGGTACTGTCAGGCCCAAGTTGGAATTTCAAGGCCAACAATTTATGAAAACAAAAGATTTCTCCACTACAATTTTCATAGAATCCTTCAAACAGTAGATATACAAATGTACATGATTATATACAGCATTGGTCTCTTGTGTGTCTGTGTGTTTAACCTGTAAATGAAAAAGGCTCTACTAAGCCAGGAAATTTTCTCCAAGTCTTTCTATCATAATTTTTCTGTCAATAACTGATTGTAAAGAAGGAAACCTGTGCCTCCTTCCTTTTAGTCTGTGAATTTCAATTTTATTAAAATTACTGCCGGTTTGCAGTAATGATGCCTTTGTGTTGGCTCTGGAAGACCCTGTTACGCTGTGTGTAAATGTGTGCATTGTGACGTGGTTAGGGGCAGGAAGAGGTAGAAAAATGGAGGCCTTACAGCCATTTAGAGCTAGCTCTTTCTGCTCAGCTTCCTGCATCACAGGGCAGCTTTGCATGCTAAGCTCAGTGTACATATCCAATGAGCAGCTAGCCTTTTGTTCCACTAAGTTGATACAAGTTAATATTGTTGTTTTCACTTTATTGGGATCTCTCCTTAAGAAGGCATGACTCAAAAAAAAAGGGGGGGGGGGCATGACTCTGGGATATGGTCTCACAGAAAGAGTCTTTTAGACTTAAAAAAAAAGGTAAATTAAAAGGGCATTTCTGTTAATATCAAACCAAGCTTATTCCTTCAACATAAGCACTTCCTTAATTGTCCTTTCTCAGCATGCTACATAAATAAAAATAAAAAGACTCTCCACTGGATGTATACTACATATATCTCACCTAGTTTAATTATAAAGCCTCTAAAAATGAAGATGGTGGGAGGAAATGATTCCAGTAGATCATACAGTCTCAGTATTGCGTTGGCTGACTGTCTCTGGAGGCAAGGCAACAAAGACACTCAGGTAACCACAATACACCAGGAAAGGCTGGGCTCTGAGGAAAAGAAAACAAGGGGAGAAGTTCACTACTACTGCTTTAGTGCCTGGAAGTCCACAGTTTTAAATTTTGCTCTCGTTAATATTATTATAATTATGATTAATTTTACTGCAATTATGGACTTCATTTTTGAAGCGCCCCACCCTATCTTCTCTGCAGTAACTGCTCTTCTGTAACAAGGAAGAAACCTGCCAGATGAAGGCCAAGCACTCCAAAATGCACACACACACACACAGACACACACACGTGCGCACACACGGGAATGCACACTTCCGCTGCCCACGAGAACTATGGCATTACAGGGAGCAGTGAAGAGACCTGCGCAAGAGCACAAATTTCATCCCAGCAGCTGCCCATCAGGGGCATCAGACAGCTTCTCAGGGTGAGAAAGGCTGTGCCAGGGAGTGCGGGGTGCGAAAGACGGAGAAATGGGGGGGGGGGGGCACTGGGTAGCACAGTGGGCAGACCCTTAACAGTGCGGCAACTTCAGTGGGGGGACGCGGGGCGCATTCACAGCGCTGTGGAGCAGGGGCTGCGCCTGGGGAAGAAGGCCGGTCTCCCCAGGGCCTTCGAGAATAGCCCTGGCGCGCGGCACCGACACCTTCCCTTCCCTTGCTGCTCAGTGCCCGACCCCGCCTGACGTGTGCTGGTGGAGCACTACCCCCCAGACCTCTGCTCCTTCAGTACCTCGGGGGTGCGCAGAACCCCTGGTCCTGAGCGGACTGACTCTTACACGAAGGCGAGAGAAACGGACAAAACTTCCCAGCCGGTCTCCCCTGTGACGCAGGATCCTCTAGCGTCGGCGCCCGGTACTCCCCGGCTGGTTTCTGCACCAAATCAAACGCGCGCCGGCGCCAACCAGGACCTGCGCAGGCTCTGCGTGACCGCGGCGCGCGCTCCGGGGGTCCCGAGACGCCCCCGGAGCGTGCGGGGCTGCGCTGGGAGCCAGGGGCGGGGGGGGGGGGGGGGAGGCGGGGCAATGGTTGTGCATAAGTGTTTATTTAGGGGGTTATTTAGGGGCTTGAGGGGAGGGGTTGGTTTGTTTTGCTAAGTAAATAAATAGGAACTTTCCCCACCCCATCTCGGGTCTAATGATGATAGATTCCACGGTGCATCAGACCCCACGCCGGAGAGCCTCCCCGCGAAAAATAATGAGGCTCCATCCCTAATTCGTCTGCATTAAAGGCGAGCCAGGCACTTTCGATAGCAAATATATCGATTTCCCAGGCCCGGGCAGTGATCTGTCCTGCTCCCCGTGAATAATTACTGCTCCTATAGAAATTCATAATAATTAGGACTGCTCGCCAGCCCCTCCCCCGCTTCCGCGCGCTGCTTATTAAAGGCGCTTGATCCTGGTGGGCGTCTTGGTGGTTCCTGTCATGTTCCCCGCAGGTGGCAGGTAGGGCAGCAATCACTCCCCCCCACTTGGTTTTACTCTTGTGAGAAAGTTGATTCCCCTCTCCCTACCTCAGTTTCCTTATCTGCCAGACGAGGTTTTTACGTTGTTGTGGACACTTACAGCTCGACACTGCAAGATCCGTGTTTCTGTCTGGGCACTGTGCGAGGGAAGGGGGGCAGGGAGGAGGAGGTGGGGGGAAGAAGAGCGCACCTCCACTGGGGAGGGACTCGGTGGTGATCACGTGAAGCCACAACCGCGCAGGGGTGGGGGGAGGTGTGCAAACGAGAGGCTCTGACCACAGCAAACACTGGGGACCTAGCGGTCGGAGCTTAGGCTCCCAAATGACTGGGTGGAGAAGCTGAGTCTCCACGGTCAAGACGGGACCGGAGGGAGGCGTCTGCGGAAAACGCCCACTCTCCTTGCAGAGGAGCCGAGCAGGCGCGGGAGCGAGGCGGAGCCTTGGCGCTGTCCGTGGTCCTGGAGAGCCTCTGGGCGGCCCGGGCGGCCCAGCCGCGCGCCACCACCCGATTCAACCTCGGTGCGGGCGGCCTCCCGCCAGCAACTGCTGCAGTTCCACCTGCTGCCCCCGGAGCACCGAGCCTTGGCGGCGGCCACGAAAAGTTCCCCAGAGGCAAGGCTCTGGTGTGAGGCCTTGGGGTCCAGAAACGAGAGGGCCGCACCCGTGTTTCCAGGAATCGGTTGGGACTGCTCGAAGTGACCTGAGGCTGAAAGCAGACGACACAGCGCGCAGCTGGGGCGGCAGCGACTCCTGCTGGGAAACTTCCCGGGCCCGGGCGCTCCGACGCTGCAGCTTCGGTCGCAGGGCTGAGAGTTTCGGAGTCGAGGGTAGGAAGCCTACGTCGAAGAAAGTGTATCGCTCCTAACTGTGGAGGATGGCTTGCAATGGCCCTAAAATCAGTGGTGAGGACGGGGTCTGAGACCTAGGGCGAGATGCGTCAGGAGGACACCCCCTCCCTCCGCTGGGGCGAGGGTGCCCAACCACCCTTTGCACCCTTGGGCGCCGCTGCCTCGGATCCTCCCCGTCATAATCCATTAGTGTAGCGGGGTGATGGGCGAGGGCTGGCCCGAGTCCGGTTCAGCAGAGCCCCCAGGAGCCAGTTCTTAAGGAAATATTGGGTTTTTCTAAGCAGCAATGTGCCTTATTGTGGGAGAAAGAAACGGGACAAGAAAAGCCTCCAGGTTCTCCATTCTCATGCAGATGAGGCGATGCTCTCGGACTGGGGCCTAGGTATCCCCCTCCCCGTCGTATTTCCGGCTAGAACAAGTAAAATACCCTCGTTACTTTAAATGAAATAGGAGCGGAAGGAGGCTTTTCTGTAGCTGCAGCCAGAGAGGCACGTGCTGCACCCTCGTAGCTCCTTGGCATCCCACCTTGCGCACTATCCCGACGCCCCAGCTCCAGGCACCACCGGCTTTCCACCCTCTGGAACCCTTCACCAGAAGCTGAATGAACTTCCTATGACAAAGGCAACCAGAGCGAGGGAATTCTTTCCGCCCCACCCCCAGCTACCCCCCCCCCCCAGCCAGTCCCCACCTCCATAGTAAACAAAATATACTAAGATAAGCTGTTTACAGAGGAGGTGATTAGGTTCTCAGGCCGCAGCAGAAACGCGCTGCGCCCCTCGGAAGTTTAAACAACAGCCAGCAGCCCGCGAGGGCAGACCTCAAACTCGGGAGATGCGCAAAGGCGCTTCTGGGCGCGCGGAGGCGGCACGGAGAAGCCGCCAATATATATCATCTCAATAAAAAAGCCGCTCTTGGAAAGCCTGCATAGTAATTGAGATGGGCGCTCTTTTCTGATCTGGGTTGGCATTTCCTCATATCGAGCTGACAGAGCCAACTCAGGAAATTGCTGGTAATATTCATCTGGGGAGCACTTTCATTAAACGTAATTCATTCGACTTTCACAATAAATTGAGTGACATCCTTACAGCAGAACCTTTTTATCCCTGATTAAGTGCTCGCCAAGCTTTGGTTTCCCACTTTATCGTCACATTCCTTCAAGCGCAGTCGTCAACATGCCAATCGGCGGCAGAAAAATGCGCGCGCCGTGTTTACCAAGCTCCGGTAGGAATTAGTGCTGACACCGAGAAAAAGCGCTGGTCGCGAGCTTAAGTGGCAGATAAATCAAGACCGCAAATTCCTGCGAACGTGCGGCGGGGCTGGACGAGTCGCGCCTGGGAGAACGCGGGGGAAGGCGAGAGCGCAGCGCGCTGAGCCACCCGCGCCTGCGGGGAGCCGCCGACCCGACGGCGCCGGCCGCGCCTCCCTCCATCAATGAGAAGGGCGAGGGCCGTTAGGGACTTGGAAATGACACCAGAAGCGCCTAAGCATGTGGTTGCTTTACGAGAACTTTCCTGAATTGAATCACAGCTGGGCACTTTCTTTAAAAAAAAAAATTTTTTTAAAAATCAGAAAGCATGCACACTTCCTAACTTGCCACTGGAGAGCAGGCAAACTTTCAGAGCTTACACTGGCTTTCTTTGTGGGCGGAGAGTGCAAGGAGAATGCTCTTCCTTAGGCTCGGGATTCCCTTTTGACCCTTAACATCTAACGCGCGGCAGCCAAACTCGCTAAGGGCTCTTCAGACCTCAGAATTTCAAGCGAAGCTGACAAGCACTTGTATTTAAGGTCTGGGCAAGATGGGGAAGCCATCTCCTTGCCAATGTGTGGCCCCTTCTCCCCACCCCCTATAAAATCAAAGAACCCCAAGACAGAAAATTGCTTATTTGAAAAGGCAATATCCAAATGCTTTCATCAGTCAAACGTCCTTTTGAAAATATTGTGGGCGACGGTTATTACCTGGACAATGCTGTCAATTTCTGTAGTCTGCAGAAAATCTTCCTGCAGATAGAAAAGTAGGACATTGGGCACCTACCTCAAAAAAAAAAGAAACCAATTTCCCTGCCACCTGATATATTTTGCACCCAGACAACACTTTCATTAAAGAGGAAATAGCCGTTGACAATTCAAAGCCAAATAGAAATCAACTTCGCACAAAGAAGAGCCACGAACTTAATGGCTTTCCCGGAAAATATGGGCTGAGGGAGTTGCAGCAATTCTGGTTCGACCCTTCTGATACTGAAGGCAGTTTCCCCGAAGCTATCACTAGAAGGCCCCAGACCATGATAATCCTCCTGGAAGTGAGGAAGAAGGATACCGCCCCCCCCCCCCCAAGGGTTTCCCACACACCCAGAGAGCTGCTTTCCTGGTCAGTGGAGAGTTGAGCATTTCAGGAAAATGCAACTTCTCCCACAGAACCCTCAACTGGTGAATTCTCATGCTGTGCTGCTGGGGGCAGAGGCTCCTTCCAAAATCTAGGTTTAATCCTATAGCAGCAAGGCTGATACCAGGTGGAAGAGTCAGGAAATGCAATGGAGTAGGGAATTTTAGTACTGTTCCCAAGAACTGGCCTTAATAGAGAACACTAAATAGCCATAGTTAGTTAACATGTTGTTGTTGTTTTCAGGTATAAGCTCAAATTGATTAAAGTTTTAAGTGGGCAGCTGGCTTGATTTTCAAAGGATGGGAAATACATATACCTAGTCCAAAGGATAAACATTAATGGTCTCTCTCCTGCTGCTTTCCCCTTGGCTTCCACATTTCTTAACAGCCACCTTCCTAACGAGTGAATTCACCCAAAGGGTCTGGCTTCAACCTGTGCAGAGGTAGGATTCCACAAATATACCAGTCACTCTTTAATCTCTATTAAACAATTGGTGTGGAATTCATATCTTAAGGACACCCTAATGGGAGGGAATAGATGATTCAAAATGTTTTTTAAGCATTAGAAAGAAGATCCATTTTTAGAAAGAAGTTCCATTTCTTTGTCCATATTGGTTAAAAACAACAACAATCAGATTATTATCCATTTTAATTCCTATCAGAACTAGTTAGTGGCACCTAAATTGGAGGGTGAGCGTCTCTTCTCATTAGAATAGTACTGTGGATATGACTGATCACAATAACATAGTTCAACCCCTTGTCAGTTTCTCTGGACTCAATCTCTGAGCAACTTTGTTGTTGAAGGGCCCAGAGAGCACTCATTAGAATCAATGCTTGACTCTGCAAATTGTCACAGGTGAGCCTCCGAACAGGACTCCTCTGCTATCTGCTAGGAGATGCCCTCCCTGTGTGCCCTGGCCTGTCCTTCAGCTTGACCCACTGAAAATAACTCAATTTAGGATGCCCAGTCCTCAGAGCCAGAAGCCACATTTCCCTACTTCACCCAGTGTTTGTTTCAATTCAGTTAAAATGCTACAGTCCTGTTACCCCCATTAACTCATACAGAAAATATTCTGGAATTAGTCCAGAACTGACAGGAGAATAAAAATTGCAGGACTTTTTATTTTTAACAAGTATTTTTATGCCATAGGTGTCTCTCCTGCTGAATCCAGACTCTAAAATCTGCAATACACAGCATTCAATAAACAGAAGATTTCCTTCCCTTTTTTAAAAAAAATCACTTCCCTACATTTATGACTGGAGTTAGCCTTGTGGTAATTTTTTAGTATTTTAATATGCTTTAGAGGGTAACTCTGCAGACCCATTTCTAATTGACTTCCCACTGCAGTACTAAAATAAGCTGCTAGTTTGAAATAGGACAGACCCATCTCTCAATAAGCACAAAAAGACTCACAATTTTCAACTTAGAACAGACATTCAAAAAACCCTGGGCCGAGAAACATACCTTGAAAACATTTACCCAAACACAGGCAGACAATTGTGGCTTAAATATGGAGCCCTGATCTGCTGGATAGAGAGTTGTTTTTCATAATAAGTTCCTCCCAAATTTGGGAGTATTTACTATATTTCTCCATAGGCAGAAGCCTAAATATTTTTATATAGGGGATACCTAAACAAACATTGCTCCCTGGGCATCATGTGGTGATTACTCCCTGGGAAACATAACAGGGATTGCAGGAGCTTAAAGGAAACGGTACTGTGCTATCAGTCAGGAAGCAATGCATACAGTGTCCCTATCACCAAACTTGTGGGGTGAACTCATAAAAACAAAAATTTACTCCTTAAGCTCCTCCCTGGCTTATGTCAATATAAGGGGGAAAACAAAATAAAATAATGATTTGCCACTCCTGCCTTCTTGGCGCGTAACTTGAATCAGCACCTGACAACCTGCATGTATCTATCGCAGTTGCTTGCAAAGGTCTGGATGTTCCAGGGTGAGGCTACCAATAAATGCTAAATTCAGTTACAGTTTCTGGTGTTTAGTAAAATAGATGGAGAAAGAAGCTCTGGGCACTTCTTGGTCTGTCTCATGGCCCTCAAGCTTTAATCAAGGCTCACTTATTTAGTTGCCTTAAACAAACTATCCTGAACTGCCCAATTCCCCTTTTAAAATCCATTTCCATGGTAAAAGTCAGTTTCCTGCTCCTCCAAGAAAACAGCTCGGTATTCTCCTGGTAAATAACCCTGGGATGACAATCCCGGGAAATACTGCCCTGGGTCACAGCCACCGGCCTTTTGTTTTTCTGGTGCATGTGGATTCTGATCCCCAACACACAAAACAACTTTAGGTCAGAGAGAAAAGAATGGGCTTGTAAATCGCCTTCTCTGTTTTATTGTTCACATTTGGTATTGTTTGGAGTGAAACTGGAAAAATTGTCTCCTTTCTCTGTATTGCCAAAAGGCATTCAGGTAATGAAGTCTGTAACTAAACGGTAATTGAATCAGCATAATTTGCACACTGAACGGTTTTCAAATGCTCCCAGTTTACAATTAAAGGAGAATTAATGCGCTTGTTGTTGAGAAGGCAGCGCATTAGAATAAATCCAGCACTGTTGTTGTAATGAGCGGAAAACGGTTTAACTGCCAACAAACACATTTAAAATTTAACACAACGTATTGATTTCACTTCTGCTTTTGATAGATTATTTTCCAGAATATCGAAATTCTTGCTCGGAGCAATATACTGAACTACAGCCGCCAGCCTTTGCCCTGTGTGTATATAAGCACAGCCCAAGGGTGTAAGAACTGAGCTGAGGTTCAGGTAATGCTAAAGGTATGCAGAGGAGAGGGGCCAGAGGGTTTCCGGGATCGAGGGAATGGTGAATATTTCCCTTCTGTAGCTTTCCCTTTGCAGCCCCTCCCCTTCCTTTCCATGAATAATTTCTGTATTTCCTCTGGCCAAACTTTCTGCCCTCTGTCTCTGGGCTCTCAAAGTCAGCGGGTTTACTGGACTTGTGGGTTGGGGCACGAGATGGGAAATGGAAAGGACACTTTTTGCATTCCGTCTGCGTTCCAGCCAGGGAAGGCACAGACTCCGGTGACACTCAGGAAGGCTGTTCTTTTGGATTGGCTGCCCCGGCTTTCACCTGTTTACCCCAAGGTGTCCTGTAGGCGAGGACGCTGGCGCGCAGCGCCCCCTGGCGTCCGCGGCCGGCACGGCCAGGAGATAAAAGTGCAAAGACGCAACATCGAGGGCTCTCGGATTGAAGCTGACACCCGTTAAATACGCACCCCCCACATACATAGTCACACACACGTTCACTTACACACTCACACAGTTCACGCAACTAGCAGCCCTGCTGTCACAGGCACCAGGGCAACAGCTGGAAAACGTTCTCAGTTGCAAGGATGGCAACACTTTGGCTCCCAGACTTGTGGGTTCTGGAGCTCTTGGGATTATGGAACAGCATCCCCCCATCCCATTTATCCAGCTCCATCAGAGATCCCACACCGCCCCTTACCCCTAATCAGAGCACACTGAGCCCTCAGCACGCTCTGGAGGGGCGCACACGGGCAAGTGGGGGTCGGTGCACTGAGCACAACTTCAGCAGGGTGTGAGTGCGCCCGGCCCTCCCTGAAGCGAGGCCGGGGAAATTGCACTCCGCGCCTCAGTTCCGCGCGGTGCCCACGGCTACCCATCCACTGCCACCACAGTAAAGCCTTCTCACCTCTCCTCCCTCCCCCAGGGACAACAGTGTGCCAAGTCCAGGCCCCCAAACGGCTCTGGGAGCACTGGGATGAGGGCTTTGCCTAGAATTCTGCCCATGACAACGTCTGCAGTTCCCTAATAAAGGTCTCGGCGGTGGAACTGGGGTTCGGGTTTGGTCATTTGGGGAAAAGGAGAGATAGGAAAAAGAGGGAGAGGGAGCCGCTTATGTTTGCCCGAGCATCTCTCACCCAACTCTATCTGATCGCTTGTGATGCTCCTGATAGTTCAGCGTGTCCCGTCTCAACCCTACAAGTCGAGCAAAGTTACCCGCACTTCATGTGCACGTCTCCAAACTGGAGGGGGGCAAGGGGGCAGATTCACTTTCAAAGTCACAGAGCAGATTCGTGCTCCCCACTCTCCGCCTCTGTTTCCCTTCGTTTAAACTCTGGGGATGAATTCCTAAGAGTTCATGTCTCCCGCCCCTCCTCCTTGCCCTCTCCGGTCACAAAGCACCCCGTCCTCCTGCCTCCTCGATCTCTGGGTGTCTCGCGTGCCCTAGGCGCAGTTCAGAATCACACGCAGGAGAGGGGGCCCTGGGGCAGGAAATGGGGATGGGATCCCCGGAAAATCCCGCGGGGATCCAGAGACCAGCTTGCCAAAGTTGCTCCAACACAGTCGCCGGCCTCGCGCCGCGCGCGCTGCCCGCGGCCTCGCCCTCCGCGCGCGCAGGGTCCTGGCCTCGCCGCCGGGGTGGGGCTGCGGGCGCGGGATCCGCGGGACTTACCGAGTAGACGGCGGGCTGCAGGAGGAGAAGCACGTACCAGCACGCAGCCCGCATCCTCCCGCGTCTCAAACTTCCTCGGCGTTGCCTTCGCTGAGTCTTTGTTCCTTCAAAAACATAGATCCACCTGACATCCACTTTACAGAGCAAGGAGCGCTCTCAGCAGTCTAGATACAAATGAAATCAGACAGCCCATGACCACGCGGGCAAGGTCAGGCTTGGCGACCACGAGGGGAAAGAGGGTCGTGGTGGGGAGGGTGAACCCCCCCCTCCAAAAAAACACACCCAGGGGCGGGGGTGGGAAAATTGTAAAGCGAGTCAATCCAGCGCCGGAAAGCAGCGAGCGCTAGGTCCGCGGGCAGGCGGGCGGCAGGTCGGGGAGACGGGGGCTCCTCGCGCCCCGCGCCTCGGGCGCGAGTCCCGGCGGAGGCTGGGGTGGCGGGGCCCGAGCCGCGCGCAGGCGGGTTCGCAGCCCAGCCGTCTCTGGCAGCGAGAACTGCCCTAGTGTTTGATGGCGGGGCGGCTGGGACTAAACGCGGCGGCTGGTTCTTTGCCAGCCCTGGCAGAGCTCTCACACATACGCACCAGGAGAGGGATGGAGAGAGAAAGAGAGCGAGGGCGAGCGAGCGAGGCTGACCGAGGGGGGCGCGGGGAGAGGAAGGGGTAGGTAGCGCTGACCGAGATTAGGTGCTGGGCATCTCCACACCGTCGGTGGGGTGGGGGTGGGGAAAGGGGGTGTGAAATTTGCAAACAGAAAAGCCAGGCTCAGTTTACCCATTCGTGGGCTCTGCGCACACGCGCGCGCACACACACACAGCGCTGGCACTACTTTCATTCGGGCCAAGGGGCACAGGCTGTGCGAACTTCTAGAGCGCACGTCTACCCGGGTCTGAGGGTCACCCACCCAGCGCGCTGTCCCCCGACCAGTGACCGTCCCCGCCGCCCCTTCCCAGCGCCCTGTCCCCCACCCCCACCCTACTGTGTCCCCTCCGGGGCTGTGCGGGCGGAGAGTACTTACCGCGCAGGACTGGGGGCGAATCCGGTGAGCAGGGACGGCTCTGGGCAGGCTCCATGGAGGCGCTACTCGGGCCTGGCGTCTCCGGCGCCCCGGACGTGCCCTCGCTGGCGCTTCGCCTCCATGCTCGGGCGCCGACCGGTCCCGCTGCCGCGTCCAGCCTCGGCGGCGATGGCGTCCCAGCGCCCGGGGCGCGCTCCGGATTCGTTCCACGGGAGCCTCGGCTTGGCACAGTTGGATTTACGGTGCAGGACACTTAAGAGGCAGGACAGGAAGGGTGAAGGAAAGGAGGAAAGCGGGGGAGGGAGGGAGGAGGGAGAAGAGGAAGGGAGAGAGGCGAAAGCCCCGGGATGCTGCGCCGGACGGACTGGGGCTGCCCGCGCCCGCGCTGGGACGCGCGGTCCAAGGCTCCCCGCCTCCCGAGGCTGTGGAAGGGCGGTAAAAATGCCTTCACAGGGAGGAGACTGGGCAAGTCCTTGGCACTTGAACTTGAGAGATAAGACACTGGCCTTTTGCAAGAAAAAAAAGCCACGGGGCAGTTGCAAGCAGTCCGATTTTCTGAAAGAGGGGTGAGGTGGCGAGAACCCGAAAGCTCCTGGCGCACGGAGCAGCTGCCCGGGTGCCCGCGACCCTGGGGAGCCCGGGAGCTGCTCCGCAGCAGAGCCGCGGGCGCTGTCGGCGGTGACGGTCCGGCCCAGCCCGAGGGACAGTCTGGAGGGCGCGGCGGTCCGGGGCGCAGACCCGGGAGCTCTCTTCGCAGGTCCGCGGTCCCGCGCGCCTCCTCCCCGGGACGCGCGATCACACTGGCACGTGGGTAAACGACGCCTCCGAGACTAATCGGCACCTCGTGTAAATAGCCCCCGCTCCCCGGTTCTCAGCGGGCCGGGCCCGCGGAGAGAAGCGGCTCCGCGAGGTCTCCGGAGGCCACAGCGCCCCCTCCCCGGGGGCGTGAGGAGGGCTGCGGCCGCCGGGGGAGAGGCGGGAGCGTGTCGGGGCTGCGGGGCTGGCGGGAACGGGCGCGGGACCGCGCAGGGCTCCCCCGCCGGCCTCCAGCGCCGACGCTGGGCGCCGCGCGCGGACCTGTGGCTGCGGGGCCCGGGCGGAGCTGCGGCCGGACCGCCAGCCATTCAGCGCGCGCGGCGACTGGGCGACCTTGCGCGTCCACTCGCGTCCACCCCTCGGGCGGGCTGGGCCGGCTCGGGAGGGGCGCGCGGGTGGGGCCCGGGGGCGGAGCGGGGCCGCGGGGGGCACTGCGCCTCCCCCTCTCCTGACACCTCCCACTCGGCCAGCGTCTCCCCGTCTCGGTCCCTTCGCTGACTCCCGCTGTCCGTCTCTCTGTCTATTTTCTGTCTCCCTTTTCCGTCTTTCTGGGGTTCCGAGACCGTCCTCGGCGTCTTTCTATCCGTGCCTGTCCCTCCCGGGGTTTCTAAACCCCATGTCCGTATGTCTGTCCCCTCTTCACCCCGGCCATCCCCGCGCAAACCTAGTCCCTTCCTCCCCGCCCCCTTGCCCTCTCCAGCGCACAACTTCGCGGGTATCTGGTGAGAGGCCCGGAGCCAGGTCCTCCTGGGCGAGCTCGGATCGGTCCTCAAGTCCCTTCCTCCCCCTGCCCCGCCTGTTACTTCCCTAAGACTCCTCTCACCAGGGCCTGGCCTGGAAGGTGACAGTTTGCAAGGTGACATCGTGATGTTAATCTGTACGCGATGGGTTAAAGCGAATCTCAGGAGCCCAAGTTGGCGGCATCCAAATAGAATGGCGCTTTTCAATGAGTTTTGGGAAGTCCTTCCTTCCAGTGTGACACTTGGACACACCTCGGGCTCTATGGTTTCATCAGTTGGGTGTGGGGGAGCCCAGATACCAATGTGTGCTCTCCACAAGAGGTCCTGGGGGACCACAGGTAACCTCCCATCCCCCAACACAGCCGTAACAATCAGCTGAACCACCCTTTTTCTGGAGCAAACAGAGAAGCCCCACGGAGACCGTCCCCTGTAATCACACCTCCAATTAAGATTCCCTCTACCGGACGGACCGGCCAGGCCTACACTCTCCCAGCTAAAAATAGCTCTTTACAATAAAAGCAAGCTCTGCTAATCTCCAAGTGGTGCTCTGCCGCCATGACCTCTTGGGATTCACGGGGGCATATGCAGAGGAAGGCAGCGAAGCACACTTTCTAATTGGGACTCTGAAAAATTGCACTTTAGAAAAAAATACACATTTATATATAGCATACTTGGAATGCTCTCTTGGTTGTCTTCGCTTACCAGGTTTTTCACGCTCTTAAAAAGTTTAAAGAAGAAAACTAAATGTCTCAGGGTGCTCATATCAAGGCAAGCCTTGTCTGAGTCCACCCTCCAGGATTTAGAAGGCGGTCCTGCAATCGATCCTTATTGGTATGAGCTCCCAGGCCCTCCCAGGCTGCAGGGTGGAGCTGGCACACGAGTGCAACGCTCTCAGAGCTGAACTTGCATCTGACCTTTGGGGAAATGAGCAAGAATCAGGCCAGCTTTGGGATATACCAAGTTCTTTTCTAAACCTGACTTCAAAACCATTCTGCCTGTAGTGCCATTTAGCCTTAAAAAATTACTGCTTGTGAAATAGAAAGACGATGAAGGACTTTAAAATCTCTGCCTGAATGGGACTGATTATTTAAGAAAAGCACCACAGGTTCCTCGTAATGGGAACTGGTCTGACACTTTGCTCTATGACACAGGCAGCCAAAGAGCTTTTTATGGTAATGACCTGAGGCCTTCTGCCCAGACTTTCAGCTCTTACCAGATCCTATGAGACACTTGACCTAGGATATAAAACAGCAGTGGAATGTCTTTTTTTTTTTTTTTTTTTTTGTATTTTTGCAGTATTTATTTCCTTAGCAGTCAATCAGAAAAGGACACTAAGATAAGTAACAGTGAAAAACTTAATCACTGTTTCTGCTAAATCTCTCTAATTTTAATGACATAATATTGGGGGATGGGGAGACAAGATGGCTCACTCACCCTCCTTCTTTCGTAACATTTGCTTTAAAAAGAGCTAAAACCAATAAGGGCATGATTCTCATACATGCTTCTGCTCCTCTAAAATGCACTTTTAGAACACATCCGGGTAGAATAAAAGTGTAATTATCCTTAAGAATAGTATTCACATCAATTTTTTTACACTTTACTCATGTTGAGAATCCTTCCAGGAATCGCTCTTCTTCTAAATTTTGTGTGGTGCAACTTAATATACATATAAACTTAACACAAATGATCACTACAGTCCTCTGCCCTCTGCTTTTCCCCAAGTCTACTTGATCTGCTCTGAAATAAATAGTGTAAAGAATTTAAAGGGGCTGACCTGAAATAAAAACATTGATTTTTTTTAAAATCTCCACTTAAGGATACGTTTGTATTGATTTTGAGAGAGAGGGCAAGAGAAAGAGAGAGAGAGAAGCATCGATGTGAGAGAGAAACATAGATCGGTTGCCTCCCATACACCCCCTAACCTGAAATCGAACCACAACCTAGGTACGTGCCCTGGCCTGGAATCAAAACAGCAACTTTTTGGTTTATGGGACAACACTCCAACCAACTGAGCCACCTGGCCAGGGCAGAAAGCACTGGTATTAAATAATTAACCTGAACACAAGAAGAAAACAAAATTAGAATTCACCTGAAATATACTAATAATTCTGTTAACTATAATTAGCTGTTTTGGTTGATTTGATTTGGTTCATTTATATGATTCTCTATTTCCAAAGGGTTTGAGAGGGAGGGCAGGAGTCAAAAGTATGAATTACCTTGGCGCTGAGGAGAAGGGAAAAAGAAAGAGCTTCACTTTGAGTTCTACAAAACTCAGTCTTGAAATGAAGCTGTCTTAAAATGCATAAATATCATCTTTTACCCAAAATCCAAGTAAAAACGGAAAACTGTTGTTATGAAGCACCCAGCGGTGGTCCTGCCCAAGCTTCAGGCCAAACTATATCACGTTGTTCATAGAGCACTGCATTGTACCTCTTTTTTCCCTAATAGTGACAAAACAATAACAAAAAACCTTACAAAGCATGTATTATCCGTCTACCCTGACCTTAGTATAACCTGGTATTTGCACATTTTATGACCTTGGGCAAGTGCCTGAAGACACCCCTGGCCTCAGAACCCTCATAAATACAATGAGGAAGTAGAGTTAGAGGATATCTAAAGTATCTTCCAGTTGTAAAATTCCTTTTATTCTATTTTTGTATGATTAAATGTGAAGTTATCTCCAGTTTCAAGAACTTATTTCACAAATAACAATTGTACACTGCATTATCATTTTCAAAGATATTAAAATTAAAGGAAGATATTTTGTACAGTGTATTTCAAAGATTTAAGTCGCCTGTGTTTGTGAGTTTGCACCAAGGCCTTTTTTGTGCATTTCCTTTCTGCTCCACCCTCATAACCTTTCTTCTAGGTCAAGGGTTGACTCAATTGTATTAATTATATCATTTTTTACATGAATTGTTCTGCAAATGTTTTTTAATGTCATTGATTTATGAGAATCTACACTCGGAGTGGCATCCTTATGATATTTATGGATACTTGTTTTAAAAGATCCAAAGCAATTTTCACTACTTCTGCAGAATTCTTAAATGTCACTCAGGACAACTAAGAAGCCCCCTGGCCCCTCCGCACCGCAAGCTATTTTGCTAGTGGAAAGAAGGAAGTATCACTTGCAAAATGATTTGGTATTTGAATGTAGTAGAACTTGGTTAATAACTATAAGGCATGTGTGCTAAATTACCTTTACAAGAATGCTTTAATAACAAGATCACTGGACTGGAGAGAAGAAATAGCCGTCAAGCTCAGGAATAAAAAAAGGGGGGGGGGGAATCAAAAGCTTTATGTAGAAGGCATTTTCTTTTTTAGAGGTAATTTATATGCTCAGTCTTTGTATCCATATTTCATTTATTCTGCTAGGTGAGGACAGAAGGTTCTCAAAGGTAGGGTAGTTTCAATTATACTCACAAACTTTAAAAAGAGAATGAACACAATAAGAAATATTGAAGAAAGTCAGCGTTAAAAAGGCAGTTGACTGTAAAAAATGGGAAAATCAGGGCCATTGCCCAGAAATCATAATTAAAATTTTTTTAAATATTGTGAATAAGCAAACCTTTGCATTAAAATCTAATTATTGAAATTATTCATGGTGGTCCCTCCAGGGATTATTAAATGACAATTCCCTAAAGCAGAATCATTAAAGACAAAGAACTTGATAACCACTGCTCTGTTAATAAAGCGAAATACAGTATTTGCTTTCAGCCAGAAAGAACACTGGGACTCTGACCACATAAGGATGGAAGAAATTATAAGGACAAAGGCTGACAAGCTCCCTGGTTATCTGAGAACTGGAAATGAGTCTGCAAATGCATATTTCATCTCCATAACATAAAGTGCCTGGATATTTTGAAAAACAGACATGCTTTCTCTTTTTAACATCAACTTAATGAAAACAACTAAACCAGAATTTAACCATAATTAATTTCAAGGGTTATGCCGTAAAAATCACATATTCCACTTTTCTGCCTTTCCTGGCTCTAATAATAAAATGCTTTTGATGAAATTCAAAGCAAAAAATGGTACAACATCAAATTTTGTATTGAATTGGTGGTAATTTCTCAATGTTCCACAGTTTTCAATAGGATAATAATAACTACCATTTACCGAGTGCCAGGCCCACGTTAGGAACCCTACCCTGGGCTTCATTTACATAATCCCACTGTCTCCAGAGTGATTCTATGAGCAGCAATCTGCAATTTTGTTTTGAGGGGAAATCTCTCAGATTAGATAAAATCACTTTCACACTAGCTCTCTATCAAAGCCAACTTAAACCTGAGAGCCTCTGGACCCATTCATTTCTGCTTCCTCTTTCTTGTAACTCTCTTCTCGATTTTATTTTCAATACCACCATTCCCTCCCCAAGTTTTTCAACTAACCCTCTAAAGGTTCCTTCTCAGATTATCTGTGGGTTCATCTTCATACAATAAACATCGGTGCTTCTCAGGGCTCCATCGGCAACTCTTTTTACTCTAAGAAATCATATTTCTTCCAGGGTTTTATTTATTACTTACACCCAATGACCAACACGTTCTTAGGTCCAGCTCTGATATTTCTCCTGGCTCAACTATTCAGTTATCTGTATATCCACTTAGATCTCCTAGAGATACCTAGATGTAATATGCCTAAAACTGAACACATTATATCTTTATATTACATGCATATCCTGTTAATTGGTGTGATAGATTCTAGAGTTCTCTACTCGTAACAGGGTTAAGCCCATGCCCTTTGCCAAGTGACCTCACAGTGGGGAAGTATACCTCCCCATATATGCAAAATTATTTAATTTCTTTCTTTGTTACTTACGTCCTAGGAAACATTTCTTTAGGCTTCCTCTCAGTCCTAATCAGAGCCTTGAAGAGGTAGAACATGCTTCCACTTGTTCCTCTAGCCACCAGGAGAACCACACACAGCAGGTACAAGCTGAATCCTTAAGCATGGGACCCTGAAAAGAAAAAACACATGAAGCAGCCCAGAACCTGCCCTATGGTCTGGAGCACAGCCACCAATGCTGACTTGTAGTCCTACAGATCCAAAAGTGAGAAATAAATGTTTTTTGTTCAACCATCAAAATTTGGGAGTTATTTGTTTTGCAGCCAAAGCTGACTAATTAGTGACACCACTACCACACTGAAAAACCTACATGTTAGATTCCCTCATTCCTTCTTCCCCACCCCCACCCTCAGCCCACATCAAAATATAAAATTACATATCAAAAATAAAATTACTAATATCTCTCAATTTTTCACCTACTGACTCAGGCTCACGTCATCAGCCATCTGGTCAATGGCAATGGCCTTCTAATTGGTCTCCCCACTTTCAGCTTCTACCTCCACATATATGCTCTCCTCAGTGCCAGCTGAATGATAGACTAAAACAAAAATATGTCCGCATCACACACTTGGTTACATCTCTTCACAACTGCCCATTGCTTACAGAATTAAGTCAAACTCCTCAGCTCAGTACAGAAGACTGCTTTTGAGCTGACTTCTGTCCACTTCTCCATTTCATTTCCTGCCTCCTAGCCCCTGCTTGATGGCACATTTCACATTTATTGAGTACAAGATTCGTAGAGCTTCCAACACACAACTGTATATCTCAACTTGGGGTCTCTATACCTTCTTTCCTTTCCTTTGAATCCTCTCAACTCAACCTCTCGGTGAACTACTAATCTCCCACAAACCTCTGCTCAGAGATCACCTCTCCTCCTCTCCACTTTTCTCAGAGATTTGTGCAGTAAAACACAACACTAAATTATTTACACCATGCTCTTTACACATTTGTCTCCTCTACTGGATTGTCTAAAGTTAGTGGTCATTTCCAATCTTACTTATTAAAACATTTGATAGTGTTGCCTACTCGTTCTAGGCTCTCTACTACATCAGTGAGGGCTTCCTCTCAGTCTCTTGTGCTCGCCCACCCACACCTGACCTCTTTACAATGAACTGTTCAAGGTCTCTTCTTTATCTATACTGATTCCCTTGATGATCTCGTATCTTTAAACACCATCTACATACTAGTAATATCTAAATATTACCTAAATTTATATTTTCACTTTTGTTCCCTTTGCCCTCCCTTGAACTAGATTGAGCTGAACACTCAGCTGCACTTGGAAAGCACAGTGCCCAGAAAATAGCCTAGTGCACCTCTTGCAAGGAAGCACATCAGACATTATGGAATAGCAAGTCTTCACCTATGAAGTGCTTAAATAGTGGTAATTATAAAAAGTTTTCAGGCAAACCTCAGCCGGGTGAAAGAAGCAAACGGAACCAGACCAGAGTGGGATGCTTAGGCCAGAAGGCGTAAACTCCCTCATCCCAAACACCCTCAAAGACTCTTCTCAGAATCAGGCACTGAAAGAGAAATTTGGTCTGAATGGGTTACTCAGTCAGTCACTGAGTCATTAACCTTCCTCATTTCTAGGGCCGAGTGTGTATTGGTACCCAAAAAAGTCCCCAGATGTCCCCACATTCTAGCTTTATTCTGTATCAGAATACTAAAAAAACCTGTCTCAGATTTCAGTTGTTTCACCTCTTGTTAGTATCTCACCAAAGATTTACTGCAATCAGACCCTGCCTTATCCCATCTGCTTTCAGGATCAGGCAAAAGACAGGAGGGGATGAACAGAGGAGAGTTCAAGAAAGGAATATAAACACCGCTATCATAACTACCACCAACTCTGGACCTGGTAAGTGGGGTTAACCAAACCTGTAGAAAAACAGGACACTAGGCTTTATGACTCTGGGCTTCTGAATAAATCTTTTTGGCAGAAAGGATAACCGTGAGGCCAAAGGAAAAACACTAGCACTTTTTCCTATCATAGGTAAGCTCCTGTGACAATAGACATTAGTGGCTCCTGCTTCATGATCTCCAAGGTATCACTAACCAGCCCTGAACTGTATTTCCATCCTTCCATTGACAGGACTCCAAACCTTATTTTGCTGAATTTTTACCTGGAGAATTTATTAAAATGTACATTACGAGGCTCCATTTTCAATTATGATTTATCTGTCTGGGCTTTGACCCTGGAAAGGATGCATTTTAACAAGCATTCACGTGATCCCCGTGAACACTATCAGAAGAATACACTTTGGGAAACCTTACCCCAGAAGGTGGTGGGTTGCAATTTAAAAACCCTGTCTCACAGGATGTCGTCTGAACCTAGAATGGTAGCGATTAAGACCTATCACAGCCCGGCTGGGAGTGGCTCAGCGATTGAGCGTCGACCTAGGATCCAGGCAATCGGGGTTCGATTCCCGGTCAGGGCACATGTCCGGGTTGCGGACTCTATCAATGACTCTCTCATCATTAATGTTTCTGTCTCTCTCTCCCTCTCCTTTCCTCTCTCTGAAATCAATAAAGATATATTTAAGAAAAAAAAGGAAAAAAAAAGACCTATCACAGTATAGTATTCACCTCACTCATCAAGATTTAATATCACAGTGTTCCCAAGAACATTTGCTTCAGGTTATTGCCCTACTATTCCCCAGTCATACTAGACATAATTTCAGCCTTAAGTTCTTTCTTGTGCTGTTCCCCCTAACTGGAATAGCCTTCTCTATTCACTTTCTCTTCCTCTGAATCTCTCCAAATCCAATCATTATCCATTATCTAGACCAAGGTCTTCCTTACTGATGCTTCCCCATCCATCTAGCCACCCATCCTTCTAACTATCCATCCATCCATCCATCCATCCATCCATCCATCCATCCATCCTCTCTCCATCCATCCACTCATTCAATAAAAATGTATTGAATGAGTCATGTACTCCTAGGTTCTACGAGTACAGCAGTGAACAAATAAATACAAATACTTATCCTCAGGGAGTTTATATTCTAGTGAAGGGCGATTGACAATAAATAAATTATAAGTCAAATCTAGTTAAATGGTGATAAATTGTTCTATGGAGAAAATAAAGATGAGATGAGAGATAGAGAATGACAAGAGTGAAAATGCAGAAACAATTTTAAATGTCATGGTGGGGAAGGCCTCATGAGGAGAAGACAGTTGAGTGAAAATTGAAAGACGGAGTAAGCCATGTGGATATTTGGGGTAAGTGCTTTCCAGGTAGAAGGAATGGCAAGTGAAGAAAGCAGAGACAGGAGTACTCCTCATGGATTAGAGGAGCAGCATGGATGTCAATGTGTCTGGAGAAGAGTGAGCCAGGAAGGGGTGGCAAAGAGATGAGGTCAGAGGTGACAGATTGAATAGCGTCTGAAAGGCGGTAGAAGGACTTGACTTCGTAAGTCCTTACATTGAGCAAAGGAGTGACATGTCTGACTCACATGTTAACAGAATTATTCTGGAGGAAAGAACAGAAGCAGGAAGCACAGTTAAAATATTGTTGCAATAATCCAGGCAAGACATGATAGTGACTTGGTGACATGGACTGAGGAGGAAGTGGTGAGAAGTGAACCAATTCTGGATATATTTTGAAGAAAGATGACACAAGTTGCTGATGAATTGAATGAAGAATGTGACAGACGCTGTTGTCTCCAAGGTGTTTGCCCTGAGGACCCTGATTAATATGAGGAAGAGTGCTAGAGGAGAAGGCAAGCAGAGGGAGAGTAAAAACCAGGTGAGTTGGAGTAATGGTAACATGTTAAGTTTGAGATGTATATTAGACATCCACATGAATATATTGAGTATCTGAGTCAAAAAATTCAGGGGAAATGTTAGTGCTGAAAATATAAATTTAGATACCATTTCCATATTATCAGTATATAGATGGTATTTAAAGATATGAGATCATCAAGGGAATCAGTATAGATAAAGAAGGGACCTTGAGCACTTCATTCTTAAGAGGTGAGGGCCCAGTAAAGGAGACTGAGGAGAAGCACTCACGGATGTAGGAGAAAGCCAAGAAAGGAGTAGGCAACACAACCAAATGTTTTGATGAGTCAAGTAGGATTAGGAATGGCCACTAAATTTGAAATACAGAAGTCTTTGGTGACATTGACAAGAGCAGTTTTAATGGATGGATGAGAGGGAAGCTGAATGGAGTAGAATCAAGAGCACAGACCACTCTTTCAAGATGTTCTTTTGCCCACTTAATTTCCTTCTTGAGTCCCTGTACCACCTAGTACCAGTCTGCCATTTCAGCATTTAATTGTAGTTTACTCTCGATGAGACTTAACTCATCATCATGTTTATAGCTTCTTTAAAACTAATTTGGCCTGGCCGGACATGGCTCAGCGGCTGAGCATCAGCGTAGGATCCAGGAGGTAGAGGTTCTATTCCCAGTCAGGGCACACGCCCAGGTTGGGGGCTTCCAGCTGATCAATGACGACTCTCTCTCTGCCTCTCCCTTCCTCTCTTTGAAATCAATAAAGATACATTAAAAAACAACACTAATTTGAATGCTCTTAGTAAAGAGAATCAATATCTCCTTTTACACTGCAACACCCACCCACCCCCTCAGTGCTTTGCACAATTCTGTGCCTATAGTGAGTATTCAAAAATACGTGTTAAACTAAATATGTGATGAACTAAATACATATTTGTGATGTAATACAATATGTGATGAGCTATATGTAATACAAAATATGTGATGAACTAAATACATATTTTTCTAATGACAGTCTCTGCCCCTTTTTCTAGCTCTTCTGCCTGATTATAACTTTAAGCAACCCATAGGTCAAATTGAGAAATTTCTGCTCCTCAATTTGACCTTTAAGGCCCTTCTTAAAAAATGATCCTATACAAAATGTATCTTTTTGTATTTTCTTATATTGCCCTCAACTTTAATTAGGATATCTTATTGACCATTTCCTGAAAAGAGGCTGCTTCTTTTACCTGTCATTTTAATTATGATATTTTCTCTTTCTGGAAATTTCTCCTCTAACTCAAGAGCTTTTCTCCTTTCAAAAACTAACCAAGGAAAAACTGTAATCTCATCTTTTGGTGCTCTTAGCTGTAATATATACTTCTCTAGATTGTAGATTTACCATCTGCACCTCAATAACGTGGTCTTTCTCATACTATCTATAGGATTCAAAAACTCTTTTATATACCTTTTACTTTAAAAAGTATCTTAGACCAAGCTTAGCACTTTTAGTTTTCTATTTATTCTATCTATCAAATAACACTTTCAGGATCAATAAAAAAAATCAAATGAGAAACAAAATATTACCACACATGAAGACATTTAATAAAAGATTAATGCATGATAAGATGAATATATTATGAATGGGTGGATGGCTATATAAATGGATGGATGGATTCATGGATAGATAGATTAAAAGGGCCTCCTACTGCATAGTTATTTCATACAGCATAAACAATCTTCTTCAGTCCTTCAGGGCCCATCAGATGTGGGTAGTAAACATTTCATAAGACTATAATGAAAATAGTCTTAAAGAGGTTGACCTGCTCAAGGTTATTCAGGACACTGGAACCTCAGTCGCTGACTCTATCCAGTCCTTTCCTCTTTCCAGTTGCATCCTGGATAAAAATATAAAACCATTTGAAACCTAATTCAAAGCTATTTCCAAGCCTTTTCACTTAGGATTGATGAGGTCTTGCTAAATTTGTTTTTCAATGAAATTATAGTTCTTTAATTCTGTCTCTTTCCTCTTTAATAACATATGAACTATTAGCCTTACAATTGGTTTGATCATTTAACCTAAAATGTCAACAAAACAAAGTGCAAGTTTCCTTAATAACTCTCTTTGCTTTTATCCTTTATGTCTAGAAAGTCCTTTCAAACTACCACGGACTCCAACAGTAATGGTTTACAAGTTTGAGTTTCCAAAAATCAGATAAAAATGCTCTCTGGGAATAAATTTCCTCTTTGGAGTAGATGCCTTTCTGCCACAAGACATTCCTCTCAGATTTCTGATCTTAAGAGAACAAAACATAGTTTATTGAGCCTATGTGAACTCCACACCTCAGACACATTTTAAAAAGGTGTTCTGTTTACTTCCTCAGTATGGGAACATTTGTGAATTTCAAAAGCTTTCTTAACCCCTTTAGGTAACTGGGGCATCATTAGAGAGAGAGCAGAGTGAATAATTTACCAACAGGTATCCCAATATGATTGAATCCTTCAAGGTTAACAACAAAATTCTGGCAATCTTATTTCCTTTACTTTTGGTCATGGGTGCTAAGAAAGGTAAGCTATATGGCAACATATGATACTATAGGACATATAATCTCTAGTTAAGGCAGCCAGGGAGTTCACTCAGCATCCCATGCGCCTATTCAGGGTGCCCTCAGTCCGTAACTTATACCCTAAAATTATCTGTCCCAAAACTGGAGGTTACATTACATCGGGACTTTCAGAGGAGTTGTATATGAAACCAAGGTGCTATTTTTAAATCTTTTTAATTACCTTTGATAAATACATATAAAATGAAAATAATTTCATAGATTCTACTTATATTAGTAATTACTTTTCTCATTTTATATAACACTAAATGCGTTTTGGTTGTTTTCATGGAAAATTGTGAATCTGCCATGTGGACCCTTTGAATTTTAGCTTCTAGAATTCAGAATTAATTAATGAGAGTGGAACCTTTCCATATAATGCAGAGGAATCCGACAAGCTGATTGAAAAACTAGGTATATGTTTTCTTTACTATTTTCAAAAAGAGAATGCTTGTGTACTATTTTCTCTTTTGTCAAATCCTAACTGACTTCCAGAAAGTGGATGCCTTTCAATTAAAATGAACCGAAAATAAAATTTAAAAAACCCTCAATGAAATGATTGATTATGAAATGGATCTCTGAAATGGACTTTCAGCTGCAGAGTGAAGATGAAACATGAGAAAGATCAGCTCATGCAGTAGACATCTTTCACTCTTTTTTACAGCATGAGTAAATGGGGAATGAAGAATCAGCCTTCACCTTTTATCATATGCTCTGCTATATATGCTCCAAGATTTACAGTGACCCTTTAAATTAAAAAAAAGGAAACTGTCAATCACTAGAGAGGTGACTATCGAGCATATTTTCATGTAGATGGTTTACAATCAGTTGATCACTGTTACCCAAACTAAGACCATGACTTTGAGGATCAACAAAATTTGGAAACGGGAGCATGCAAACAAAGGGATATTGTTTCTCCAGTATAATTTGTTTTGTAAAGTTATTGCCTGGTGAGCATTGCATAAATTCTTATTTCACTCATGACAAAACTGCACTTGGATTTTTAGTGAGTGAAGCCATAGTAAGAAGAGAAAGAAATCTGATCACTTGCATCATTTTTAACACAAAATTTCATATACATTGATTCTGACATTGGTGTGATTTGTAAGGGGCTCTAATTGTGGTCAATTATTACAGTCCTCCACCGCCACCTAGTGTCCCACATGCTGCTGTAGCCCAGCTCACCTATTAAACCAAACTAACAATTTCTTACAAAGGTATACATCCTAAATAAAAGGAAAAAGGAAGACTTCATAGCTTGATTTTGAAATCTTATGGTCAAGCTATTGTCTATTAATAGTTTTAAATTTCTGAAGAGCTCTTGTCATTTTTTTTGAACTGAAAGTCTTTTACATCTTTGGGGTTCATTCCCATTAATAAATGCCTAATTATAATTGCTTCCTGGCAAACTGATGCAGTTATAAGGTTGATCCTGTTTTTGATAGAAGGTAAGTCACTTTATAATTGATTCATTTGAGCATTTCAGAGTGGAAGATCTACACACATAAGTGCCGAGTTTACAGAAATAGCCAAGGAAACATGGAAACAAAGTGTGACCACTGATTGATTACTAAATTTTTGTGAACTGACTTAAAATTGGTTGAAGACACTCTCAGGTTCTTGTTATGAGAAACAGTGGTCACCAAAGAAGGCAAAGGTGGGTGACAGCTACTCCCCCACATACTAATTACCAAGAATTATAATGAAAGCATGTCACAGATCAAATTATGCCACACATACAGGCGTTAATAAATATTCAATAGAAAGCAAGTACACAACTATTCCTATAATATATTCTGTAAGTTTAAGAATCTCCCAGCTCTCTTCAGTGTTCAAAAAACTACTTTGCATGAAAGATTCGCTAGAGGCAGGTGTGGGAATATCCTTGAGTCAGAACTTTTAAAATTATTATTAGCATCAGGCAACCAAAAATCATCCCAAACCAATGACTGGACAAAGGGTCACTTACAGGTAAAGCTTTAGGCACTATTCTTATGGATAAAAGCTACAGAGCTCTATTTTTTTATGACAATTACTGAAAATAATTTTGTTATGTAGAGGAAAGGTGATGTTAACAAGTGACCCACTCCAAGTGTCACATATGTTAGGTGTGTCATAGCATAACACCACTAAGAAAAAAATTGTTCTTCTTGAACACACATGGGAATGAGATGGTCTCTATATGGGCTTTGAAAAAATAACCTATTATTCTTGTTCCGGTTTTCTCTTCCTCAAATCTCTTTATCAAGTAATCCAACAACCAGAAAAATGTCTTTGCTTCTAGATAAGTGCTAGGATTGGGTCAGATAAAAGCATTGTGCAAGGAAATAGAATTGCAGTCTGGATCTCTCAAACCCTGATTCACAGCAGGGTAATAAACTAGCCTAGTCTGCTCATGAAAAAGCCATCACTGCTGTGCAACTCCAGTCAGGTAACAAAGGAGGAAGGGGAAAGCTCATCACATAGACCTGAATGGCCTTTTCCCCCATTTCCAGTCAAGTCAATGAAGGGAGAAGAATCTAGGATTCTTGTAAAACTGCTTCAGTTTCTTCATTTACAAAACACGAATGGGAAAGGAAATACTGTAATAAAGGCCATTTGATGCTCAAGGGAGTGATGAAATCACCTTGTACTCAATTTCTAAATAAATATTTCAAATTTGACTTTTGTTCCAAAGAAAATTTACAATATTCTATACCATCAACGAATGTATGTTTTAAGAAATGATTAGTAAATACACCATTTTATTTCAATACAAAAGGACATACACCTAAGCTAAAACAGCTCTTGCCTACAGATGACTTGCTCTATGTGACTTGAAGGATGCGGTAAAGTTCACATGTGCCTAAGCATCCCCCCGCTCACTCAGTGAAGTGCCATCTTCCCTTTTGCTGAACCTCACATCTCAACCTTCAGGTCAGTGCTCTGATTTAGATAACCCCAAAGCAATTGGTTCTCAGTGTTAAATCCCAGAGGCAGAGGTTGTAAAACCCTAAAAATGCATGCAGAATATTGTGAATTTGTATATATGTAACTCCCCTCCCCTTCTGGAAAGTGTGTTTCACAGCTTTAATTAAATGCTCAAGAGTGTCCCTGCTCTGAGTCAAAGGAGCTAATGAGCACTGCCCACAGGATTTAACTAGCCCCTCCAATTATCTTATTATTACGGATTTACTTATCAGGGTTGCCAGTTCTCCGGACAGGACACATGAGAGGGTTAGATCTTTTGCAGGTTATGACCCAGGCCGAAAGTATCAGTTGGTGATGAGAATCCATGTTTGACAGAGCATGGGCCCCGGGGTGAGGCAGATCTGGGGTGGCAGGGCTGCTTTGTCCCCAATCCTGCCTGTGACTGTGGTCTCAGCCACCATTACCCACTGCCTGCATCCCTGCCGTAGCCCACAGATTGCTTCTGCTCTGCCCTTCAGTCTGTCCTCAGTGCAGCATCCAGAGCATCCTTTACATCATGGTCTCATTACCTCACTCCTCTGCCCCATCTTCTCACAGCTTCCCAAGTCAGCCAGCTGGAAGCCAGAGAAGTAAAATGCCCCGAGGGCTTGCAGGCCTTGCCCCACCTCCCTGTGCCCTCCACTCTGACTCATCTCCTCCTACTCTCCTCCTCCCTCAGGTTCTTTTCTCAAGCCCAGTTCTCCAACCTAGGAACTCTCCACCTGAGCCTCAGGATCTACCCAGTTCCTGCTGACTGGCCTGTGCTTCTCCTAAATACCCTTGCAGTCTACTCCCTCAGTGACTTCAGGCCTCTACTCCCAGGTCACCGTTCCCAAAAGGGCCTCCCTAACCCTAATTACATGACACACGCACACTGACCGGCTGCTGCACTACCTCCCTGTCTTCCTTTGCACCCATCACCAACTGACACAGTAGCTCTTTAGTTTATTCCTATCTCCCTCCATGCCTAACCACCCCACTTCCTCAAACCCTCTAGAGCATGGGTGAACAAACTTTTCCTATAAAGGGCCAGATAGTAAATATTTTCAGCTTTGTGGGACATAACTTTTCAACTGTCACAACTTTTCAACTCTGCTATTATTATAAGGGGGAAAAAAAGAATGTCATTGACAATATGTAAAGAGGGGAGTGGCTATTCCAAGTCTGCTCGTTTCGGAAGCCAGTGATCTAGCTACGTTACATATTGCTTTCCAATATTTTATAAAAAAGGAAAACTAGTCTGAAATACACAGTTTGAAAATAAACAAATGTATTGAGTTTTCATTATAAAAGATAAGCAGGTTTACTATAAAAATCTGGGAAATTTTATTTATGCAGTCATTTTATACTATATGGTACAGAGGTTTTGGTACACTATTTTTTTTCTTAAATAACATCTGTGCATTTCTATGCCTAATAATACTGGGCAAATATCATTTTAATGACTGCTTAATGTTCCATCTAGTCAGTAGACCATAATCAGTTTAACCATGTCTGTACTGTTGAAATGTAAATAGTTTTACATTCTTTACCAACATAAAAAAAATGCTGAAATTTATATCTCCAGGAGGTAGAATTACTGGGCCAAGGTGTTTCAAGTTTTCACAGCATTTTGCCAAATTGCTTTCACAGGAAATTGCACTAATTTAATTCTCTCCAATATTATCAGAGTGGTTATTTCACTGCCACGTTTTAATATGGCTGTTTAAGAGCAATCTCAACTCTACAAATAGCAATTAGAACCAAGTCTTGTTCTTACCATGACCAACTACGATTTCATTTACTCAACCCCCTACTTCCCAGTATTAAGTGACTTCAAAAAGAGTTAAACTCTCTGTTTAGGATTCTGATTAAACAATGAAAAAGTGTGTGTGTCACTTGATATTGTAAAGTATTGTTCTTATTAATAAGTCTCCTGAGGGGCTATGCCTCTGCTCCTAAGACTTAATCTTGGTTTGCTCCTCAGCCCTTAATTAAGTAAGAACTCCTGGTAATATCAGTTAAATAAATCAGCTACTGCTTACAATTGCTGGACTATCATGCTCTGATCCCAGCTCCAAGCTTACTGTGACAAGTCCCAGAATCAATATGTGAGCCAAGAGTTATTTATAGATTAAATAAATATTATGCATCCTATTTTTTCAATGTGTGTACATATTGTAAAAAATACACATTTATTTCAAAGTGTTGCTGAATTCATAATAGCTTTCATCATCAGTTTTCTCGGAAGATCCTAAAAGTACAACTGCTATTTTGGGGATTTTTAGACATTGGGGGGGGGCATTAAAAATGTTTCTTCATCTTCAAAAATGTTGGAAACAACTCCAATAGGTCTCAATTTGGTGGTGTTAGGCAAGGTATGCAGCTACTGAACACATTAAATCAAATGTCATTCAAATGATCCTTGTTTAGCTTGTGTTCTAAACTGGGAAAGGGGGAAAAACAAGACAGAGGTGCAGGTAACAGCTGCACCCGCCGCCTCCCGCAACCACATCAAAATCACAACTAAAGCACAGAACCACCATCACTCAGAGTCTCCTGAAACCGGGCTGAACAGAAGCCCCACAACCAAGGACCTGAAGGAGCACCGAGACCATTAGGAGGGGGGGAGACGCAGCCGGATCGGGGCTGAATCCCAGAGACACAGCCGCGGGCCCACACTCGGTGCTGCTGTTTAAACCCTGGAGGACTCCTTGGTGGCGGAGGTTTCCCAGAGGAGGGAGGGGTCCCAGCCCCACCTCGGGCCCCAAGCCCAGAGCTGGGAAGAGAAGTCCCCACAACCTCGGGCTGTGAAACCAGCGGGGACTGTCCCTGAGGGTCGCGGAGGCTGCGGGAGCCCCAGCAGCTCCTCTAAAGGGCCCGGCACGGACTCACTCGGACGCTCCCTCTGAGCCCAGCGCCGGCAGCAGCCTGAAAGGACCTGGGACACTCGGGGGGGAACTAACCTGCCTGAGATCCGGGCGAGAGGCGGAGGGCGGCTTCCTCCCAGGCAGAAGGGCTGGCGGAGGCCATGGCTCCTGTGGCGAGTCCTCCCCGCACACAGCTGGCAGGCAGGCGCCATGTTTGAATCGCCAGCACCTGACTCTCACCTTTGGCCCCGCCCCGTGATTCCCGGAGGCCCCGCCCCTCCCACCTGCAGCTCATCCAGGCCATTCCCAGGGGCTTTTCTGTGCAAGTGGCCTCTCGAGCCTCATGCTTAGGACTTTCCTAAAATCTCTCAAACAAGCAGCAGCTGCCCCATACGGCTTGATAAGCGGCCCCAGGCCTGGCACTAGCGGCAGCTGCACTGGCTCATAGCTCGGCCTCTCCTGGGCACCTCCAAGCCCAGCACAAGGAGCAGCCAACTACGGTTTGCTGTGTAGCTCATGCTGGGTGGCCCTGGGCAAGGCACTGGCACAGGCTGACTTTGCACCTCCCGGGAGGCCCCAGAGACAGTGCACCTGGTGGTCAGACTCGACCACCCTGGATTACAACCCGACCACATCCACGAGTGACACACTCAAGGGGCACACTTGGTGAAGACCAAAGCTCCACTGAAGTAAATCCTGCTCCATAGGGGTGTCTCCAGCACAGCAGCTCTCTGGCTGTAGTTGCAGCTGGTCCTCACAGCTGATTGTCTGGGGGGTCAGTTCCTCCCAGTGACTCCAACAGCAACCAAGGCTCAACTACAACAGGACAGTGCACACAGCCCACACAGGGGAGCCCCTAGAAGGCCCAGCTCAGGGGACTGGGGAGGCTGAGCCACTGGACCCTACAGGACACCTACTACACAAAGCCACTCTACAAATTCCAGGAGACATAGCAGCTCTACCTAATACATAGAAACAAACACCAGGAAGCAGCCAAAATGGGGAGGCAAAGAAACATGTCACAAAGGAAAGAACCGAAGAAATCTCTAGAAGAGGAACTAAATGAAATAGATCCAAGCAAGCTAACAGATACAGAGTTCAGAACTTTGGTTATAAGGATGCTTAAGGATATTAGTAAGACTACTATGAAAACAAGTGAGACCATCGATGACCTAATAAAGTACCTATCAGAAATGAAGGCTACAAACTGAAATGAAGAATAATTTACAGCCCGGCCAGGCGTGGCTCAGCGACTGAGCGTCGACCTAGGACCCAGGCGATCGGGGTTCGATTCCCGGTCAGGGCACATGACCGGGTTGTGAGCTTGATCAGTGGCTCTCTCATCATTGATGTTTCTATCTCTCTCTCTCTCTCCCTCTCCTTTCCTCTCTCTGAAATCAATAAAAATATATTTTAAAAAAAAAAAGAAGAATTTACAGGGAATCAACAGTAGAGTAGAGGACATGAGAATCAAATCAGCAATTTGGAACATGAGGAAACAAAAAGCACCCAACCAGAAGAGAAAAAAGAAAAAACATTCCAGAAATCTGAAGATAGTATAAGGAGCCTCTGGGACAACTTCAAGAGGCCCAACATTCATATTATTGAGGTGCCAGAGGAGAGGAAAGAGGGCAAGATATTGAAAAAATAATGACAGAAAACTTCCCCTACCTGGGGAAAGAAATGGACTTACAAGTCCAGGCAGCGCAGAGGGTCCCAAACTAGAGGAACCCAAAGAGGCCCACAGCAAGACACATCACAATTAAAATCCAAAGGTTAAAGACAAAGAGAGAATCTTAAAAGCAGCAAGAGAAAAGCAATTAGTTACCTACAAGGGAGCACCCATACAACTGTCAGCTGATTTCTCAACAGAAACTTTGCAGGCCAGAGGGAGTGTCAAGAAATATTCAAGGTGATGAAAAGCAAGAACCTACAACCAAGATTGCTCTGCCCAGCAAAGCTATCATTTAGAACTGAAGATCAGATAAAGAGCTTCTCAGTTAAGAAAAAGCTAAAGGAGTTTATCACCACCAGACCAGCACTACAGGAAATGTTGAAGGGTCTTCTTTAAGAAGAAGCTAATGAACAAAAGAATCTAACAAACTAAATGGATCCAGAGACATTGACACATGCAACAGACGATCATATTTCAGAGGGAAGAGGGAAGGGGACTGGAGGGTGGGAAGAGATTAACCAAAGAAGTTATATGCACGTATGTATAACCCATGAACATGGATAATTATGGAGTGAAGGCCTAGGGAGGGGGTGGGAGTGAGGTGGAGGGGGTCAGTTGGGGGGAAAAATGGGACACCTGTAGTGCTTTCAACAATAAAGAGAAATTTTAAAAATAAATAAATAAATTGGGTAAAAATTTTAATTATCTTATCCCTGTCTGAGTAGTTCAAGTACTGCCTTTTTTCAATGAGGGATACTGCAACAATTGGAAAAGAAGAAAAAAATGACAAATGCACCCATCTTCAGCGCCCAGTTTTTCCTTAAGCCCACAGTATCAGGGGTGAATGCAAGCATAGCCTAATTACTCATGGTTACTATATGTGTGTATCCAGCCTGGGCCACTGATCTCGGACATTTCCCACAATGTAGACCTGGGGCATGTGTAGTCAGGGCAGGGTCAAGGGGAAGTACAGGGAAGTTGAGCTAACATCAGCTAATGGGTGGTTTTCTTGGATTCCTTTGCTACCATTTATATATCCTCAAAGCCTGAGTGACCATGCTAAGGCAGACACCAGGCAAGAAAGAGAAGGCTGATTTTTATAAAGAGAAATGAAAGTGCTGTTACTCAACTCTGCAGTAAGACTAGGAAACCTTACAGCTTGTTTTATAGGGAGGAGCAGTGAAGCAGGAAATTGCTAATGCAATGTATTTGGAAGAAGAGAGGAAACGTAAGGATACCGGGCAAAGATGCAGAGATTTTAATACCTACCTAAAGCCCCCGCAGCAGAGACTAATAGGTTCAGAGTGAGCATTTAAGATGTGAAATGCTATTCAATTAATTATAGATTTGAGCTTGATTAGCTTTAAGGAATCTTATGAACAAAGAAATGGGGTTAATCCATGGCATTTGTTAGCGGGCTTCATTTTTCCGCGCCAGCTCTGATCTGCCATTGCTCTTATCTCTAATAAAGCATGGTAGTTATCACATATAGCATATGTTATAAACACATATTTGCTGCTAACATTTTATAAAACTTATTTCTCAGATATTCAGACTGTACTATACATACTATATCTTTAAGTCTTCTACACACCTAATGCTCAACACATGTGAATATCTAGAGGATATATGGATATAATAGCTTTAAAGGAATCCATTTCTGGATCCTCAACTTCCACATATGCTCTTAAAACCTATTCACCTAGTTAGCACCCAGATCTTGGTTTCTAAACACGATTTTCTAGCAAAAGGAACCAAAGCTCCTTTAAGAAATGAATTCTTCTAGGGATGGGGCAGAGAAAATACCAGATGAGCCTGGAATGATTTATAATGCCAGAAAATAAGGAAGTGAAAAGAGGGGTGGAGTGGGGAAGAGTAGGGAGGGAGAGAAACTAACTCTTTTGTGTAAGGTTGCCACACCCTAGCCAGTTTGCTCAATGGTTAGAGCATCAGCCCTCAGTCTGAAGGGTCCCAGGTTTAATTCCAGGAAAGGGCATGAACTTCAGTTCAATCCCCTCAGTAGGCAACCATTGATGTGTCTCTCTCACATCAATGTTTCTCTCTCTCCCCTCCCTCTGAAAAGCAAAGGTTGCCCCTTCCTCTGAATAGATGAAGCCCTGCAACAAGATACAAGTTTTGTTGCATAGTGTGGGCTGGGTTTCAGACCTTGGGCAGTACACAAACTGCACAACCCTAAATGTGCACCCCGTTTATCACATTGTAAACACTGGTCACTGCACAGCCATGCTGACGTGGTGAACGTGCCAATTGTTCTGTTTCTAGAATGTAGAATCCGTACCGCCAACAAGAACCCAGCCTGTGTTAGTGGGATCTTTACATCTCCCAATTTGGGGAGAATCTGGCCCCAGAGTTTCTCCTGAGACTTCCTTGGAGTCCATTTCCACTATGAAGGGATTCAGGACAAGGGCGGCTTAGCCTATGAATTCCTCCCTAGATCTAAGCGACTGGCCTGAAAGGGACCCTAAGACTCAAGCAGACCACCTGAGCCTTGGGTTACTCTCCCCTCTTCTCCTCTTTTACACTCACTGGCATAGCTCCAGGATGGCCAGACAGACCCTCAAAACAGTCTAGATTCTGGGTTAACAAGTTGATGACGGGGTCATGGGTATGGATAATTCCTCTGTCTTGTTGATTCTCAAAGTGCCATCCATAAACTGGTGATACTAGGTGTATTTACATTGTGGTAAATATACATAATATGAAATTTACCATCTTAACCATTTTTAAGTATAGAGTTCCACAGTTATATACACTCACATGGTTGTGCGACCAATTTCCATAACTCTTTTCAGCTTGCAAATTTGAAACTCTATACCCACTAAACAATTCTTCATTCTTCTCTGCCCCCAGTCCCTGCCAACCACCCTTCTACTTTCAGCCTGTATAAATTTGACTAGGTACCTCCTGTAAGTGGAATCATATGTTTGTCTTTTTGTGACTAGCTTATTTCACTTGTCCTTTCCACAGCAATTGTCTCTGATGGAAAGCTCTTCCTCTCATCTGTGTGAGAAACTTGCTCCTTTCCCTTAAGCCTTTAAGCAAAGGTTGTCTTCTCAATAAGCCTACCCTGACTGTCCTATTTAAATTTGCAACTTCCATCCAACACTTAGAACGCTTGATTCCCCCACAACCTCTGTCAATTTGTATTTTTCTCTTCGCTTTACCACCTTCTAACAGGCTATGTGGTTTACTCATCACGTGGCGATTTGCTGTTTGTCTTCCTCACTCAAATGTAAGCTTTACAAGGGCAGGAACATTTGTCAGTTTTATTCATTGATGTATTGTAGCATAATGCTGAGGACATGTAATTGCTCAAGAAGTATTTGTTGAAATTCAAAAATGAAGGAAGAATATGTGAGAAGGGAGGAAAATAAAATATATATGTATATATATTCCTGGTGTTTTAATAATGGCCCCCAGCCTGGCTGGGCGTGGCTCAGCGGTTGAGCATCGACCTAGGATCCAGGAGATCGCGGTTTGATTCCCGGTCAGGGCACATGCCCGGGTTGCGGGCTCGATCCCCAGTCAGGGGCGTGCAGGAGGCAGCCAATCAATGACTCTCTCATCACTGATGTTTCTATCTCTCTCTCTCCCTCCCTTTCCCTTCCTCTCTCTGAAATTAATAAAGATATATTTTAAAAATAAAAGAAATAACGGCCCCCAAATTCCTGAAATATGACCCAGGGGGCAGCAGTGGTCAAGGATGACTCCGCGGATGCACATGTGTGGAGACCAGGACCTTACCACCAGAAAAGCTCAGGGGCAGGGAGAAGGACAGAGGCAGCCCCTGAGGTGAGGCGCTGCCAGAGGACACCTGAGAGAAGCCACCTAAATGACGCCCAGAACTAGTCACTGAAGGGTGACTCAGGTGCAGAATGTTTTGGAAGAGGTGTCCTATAAATGTCCCTGGCACCCTCTTGAAGCCCCCCCTCCTGACCATATTTTGACTCTTTCCTTAGCTCAAATCCTTCCAAATATTTCATGTTTCAATATCATACATTTTCCCTACCCTGAAGCCTGCCTTGAAGCTTCCTGGGCTGTAAAGGTCAAAACCCCCACCCCAGCCAGGGCCTCGCATAGGAGTTGTTTGTAATTCCATCCGTGAGGCCTCATGAGGTCGGAGCAAGACATGCACCGACCACCGCAGGGGTTTGGAAAGAAAAGAGCTCTCCCAGGAAGCTCTTGCCATCAAACATTTTCTTCAAATTCTGAGTAAACATTATTTTCAGTTTTCAATTATACATTCAAAAAGCTTTCAATCAAGAAGGCCAGAAGACTGAAGACGGTTCAGACATGCAAATATGTCCTGCTGACTCCGGTGATTCTGGCTCAGTCGTGGGTTTGACAGGAGCCAAGCGAATGGACACTTCACAGGCACCCTTAGAACTGTTGACCCAGGCGAGCCACGGGCCACGCTTTGTGGAGCAGCTGCTGTACATTTATTGAGCTGCAGACAGCGAAGCTTATCCTGCCCAACGATCTCACAGCGATAATGATGTCCACGGGCGTACAAGTACCATCAAGAGTTTCATCAGGGAGCATGTTCCCCGGAGGCAGGAGGGGCCCGTGAGCGCTGTGATCGCACACAGGGCTCTCTGCGTCCATGTCGGGGGGCAGAGAGGGAACATAGGGGCGACCCAGAGGCACTGCTCAAACAAACAAACTTGGGACTTGAGAAACCCCGCAACAGGAACGGGTTTCATTTCTTCGGAGAGAAAGGGTTAGTAGCCAGCAAGGAAAATAATGCTTCAGGGGAACTTGCATTCATTTTCTTGGAAACACGGAGGGGCTGTGCCACGGTGGGTGGGTCTGGGTAGGAAGGTGCGCTGGAGGAAGGAAGGACATAAGGAACAAACAGAAGCATAGCAGAGAAAGGCTCCTGAGGGGAGGGCTTCGCTGAATGTCATAAAGGTCCCTAACTGTTTAAATAAGCCTTGGACGCAGGTTTAAGAAAGCTGGCCAAGTCCACCCCACAAAGATGAAGAATGATTTTGTGTAAAACAGGGTTATAAAAAATTCTGGAAATGAAAACACTTCCTGGACTGAATCCAGTCATTGCTTTGTCTCCCACGATATTGTTCATGGAGCAGACGCCCCCCTGTTGTCTAATGGAGGTATCTCTTCAGAGACCCAAACTGCAGTCCCAAAGAAAGCTCACCTCAGAATGTTTAACGTAAGAAAAGTAATGGTGCCAAGTAACACATAAAGAGATGGGGGGCGGGGTGCACATTGGGTTCAATATGGAAAATCTAGAAATAGTTAAATTAGTCTGATGCTAAAACAACACCAATTTATTATCACGCAGTTCTGAAGGTCAGAAAGCGAAAACTAGTGTTGGCGGGTGTGTGCGCTCTTTCCAAAGAGCCTAGGGGAACGTCCCTTTCCCTGCTTTTTCCAGCTCCTGGAGGCACCTTCATTCTTTGTTTCATAGCCCCTTCCTCATAGCACTCAGACCTTTGCTTCCATCACACACCTTCTCTGACTTTAACCCTCCAGACTCTCTCTTCTGAGGACCTTTGTGATGACATGGGGCCAACCCAGGTGACCCAGGGTGACCTCCCCATCCCAAGAGCCTTAACTTAATCTTACCTGCAAAGTCCCTTTTGCTACATAAAATAACATATTCACAGGTTTCAGAAATCAGGACATGGACATCTTTTGGGGGTGGGGGAGGCATTATTCTATCTACCATACTTGAGCTTTCAAAACTTCAGCTATCAAATTTCTAAGACAGGACTTACTACCTTTCTGGGATGAGAGAAGGAACGCAAATCCATCCTTTCAGGGTAGTTTTTGTGAATTCATTCCCCAGGGGCTGCTAAAGGAACAGAAGTGACCCTTCCAGGCCTCAAACAGGGCTTCATGACATTGCATCTCAACAAGAGAACTGTTGCTGAATTTTAAACTTTGAAGACCACTGAATGCTCAGGCAAACTGGAAATTCTATTTTTGTTATTGTTGGGACTTTTTTTTCTATCAGATTAGCCTATTTTCCTGACAACATCCAACAGAAAAGAGAGTATTACAAAATTATGTGGTGACTTCTCTCAATAAAATATTTTATATCTGCCTATGAGAGAAGCAAAGTATAAGGCATGAGTGATGGCTCTCGGCTGCCCTGGGCGGGGCAGTGGGCCTGTGGGCAGGGGTGAGGCAGCTCCGGGGCTTCTGCCACCACCAAGGGCAGTTTCCAGGAACAGGCCAGCCTGGACCCCCAGAGCCCAGCGTCCCGGGGGGAGCGCATCCCACCGCAGGCTTGTCCCCCTGGCTCCCTGGTGCTCGCCAGGGCAGCGAGGGAGCTGGAACGTTTCTCAAATGTGGAGCCAGAGCCCCAGAGCCTCTCCAGGCCGGGCGTGTGGGCTTGGACAGCCGCCCCTACCAGCTGGTCAGCAAGTCGGTCACCCAGGGCTTCGGCCTCAGCATCCTCTGTGTGGCGCAGACTGCCACTGGCAAGTCCACACTGGTGAACACGCTTTTCAACATGACCTTCGAGACCGAGGAGACCAGCCACCATGTGGAGTGTGTGCGCCTGTGGCCCCAGACCTCCGACCTCCGATGGGCAGCTCAAGCTGCACGTTGTCTGCTTCATAGACTGACATAGGCTATTGTTTCAAGAATTACATTTGTATGCACTTCTGATTACAAAACGTTTTCACATTGTTTAATGTCCTTCATAGAATAAGTGTTCACTTTTAATGGTATCTCTGTCTCTGTTGATGTTTTAGCTCAGCATCAGAGTGGTATGATGGTAATTGTTTAACAACCGGCTCCCCTCCCTGCTAACACCCTCCCCGCATCCAAAACAGGCCTGATGAGCAGCACTTTCGGATTTCCACGTGGGAATTCTCCCACCAGAGTTGATTCCAAGTTACCACTGCACCCCAGGGAGCTAGCAAGAGAGGTGCACAATCTGCTCTTACAAGTAGGTAAGAGTGGGCTCCAGAATATCACTCCAGCTCAGGGTTCCAGCTTCCTGTTAATGCACAAGGAGCCTAGCAGGCCTAACCAGAGGAGAGTTAGCCTTCCAGGAGACACGGAGGTGGTGCTGTGACGCCAAAACCAGCTTTCGCAGGAGTCGCAGCCTGCGGTGCTGTCCTGCTCCGCCCAGTTGCCCGAGAGCTGGCCTGCGGCCTCTTGGGACTGCAGTGGGCACTGACTGCGATGGGCCACGCTTGCTACCCTTCAGTGAAAGATGGCCTCAGGCTACTGGGTCAGCTTGCTTTGCCCTCACAGGCTGCCTAGCCAGTGACTCACGGAGCGCAGGATGGAGAAAGCCCAGCGCCCCTGCCTCAGTGTTTCCCGGTGGCATAGACCAAAGCCACTCGCCCGTGGGGCTTCGCCTGCAAACACACCCTTGGCTCCCTCACTGCTTTGGGCTTGTCCAGGGAGCATTTCTTTAGCAAATCACTCACACCTTAATCCTCACTGCAGGGTCTGCTTCTGGGGCACCCAGCCCAAGACGGGTATGGGGATGACCACATCAGGTCCTGGCCTTTAATTTGTCCTTGGTTCCACCTCACCCTCTGGATACTTTAACAAAACAATTTTTCTAGCAATCTATGTATGTTTATTAAGAATGTCTGATAAATTATGAGAATTTAATGTATTTGTAACCTAATATTTAGTGGACATTTAGGGGGTGGGTGGGGTACCAGATTCTAGAAAATGTGGGTGTTAAACTGTTCAATGAAAATAACAGAAATGTGAGGCATTTTGCACATATTTTCTGAAGAGTCTGGCTCCAGGCTGCCCCAACATAGTATAAAGCTATTTAATCATACACCAGCTTCCTGATTACACCCAGTACCCAACCATGTGAGCAGCATTTCAGGAGATGCCCAGTGAGAAAGTTATGTGATAATATGGGGATTCTGTTAATAACAGAAGCTAACTAAATCTTTTCTGGCTGGGGAAAAAATTCTCTCTGCTCTCAGCGGAAAAGGTTTAATTTGTCTTCAGAAATACACCCTGTAACTAAGCAGAAAGGGCTGTCACACGTGTAAAGATGATGCCAAGTGCACAATCTGTAACAAGAGACCTCTACAACTTACCCACAACAAAGGGGAGACACGGCTTCTGACTTCTGCGGACTGTCTTTGGCTCCACGAATACAAAATAAGAAGATCCCAGAGGAATGCTTGTGTTTCCAGACCAAAATATAATAAAAATCTTACTACCAGGAAATTTTAAAAAGAAGTTCTCTGCCATCAGCAGTGAGAATTCCTCTCAGTGGATAAAGTACATACATACCTCACTGAGCAAAATTGGGTAAAATTGTGTCATTTCTCTGTGTGACTCTTAAAATTAAATAGGGTAAAATGCACAGCTTGATTGGAGAAATGGGAAGATACAAAAAGACCCCTTTAGAGCCTTCTCTGTCAGTTTTTCCTTGTCTTCTAGAAGAGACAGTTAAATTCACATACAGCTTCTAAAGAATACTTACAAATGCAGTCAGAGGATAGAGCAGAGGCTGGCGACAAAGATACAAATTTGAACAAACTGGAACTATTACAGAACTCTATATAATGTGTGCACACATGAACTATTACTTCAATTATTGAAAAAAGTGCAGTCCACACGTAAGTGCCCAGGCCATGCATTCTCCAGCACCTGGCAAGTTGCTATCTAAAGGCCGCACATATGGGTTAAATCTTGAGAAATTCTTTTTTTATTTTACTGATGTTATCATACCACCTAATTATACAACTTTTCAGCTTAAGGGAAAGAAAAGATTTCAAAAGAAAAAGGAAAGATTTTTTTTTTAAGTGCCACAGACTGGAAATAGGTTAGCAGATTGAGGAATAAAAATTGTTAGAAACGTTTTAATATTTTGCTAACTCTGGACACAATGGTGCTGAGAAGAAAGAACTGCAGAAGGCTGCCAAGGTCCTAAAATTAATTACAGGCTTTATGTACATAAGACATTACCTACCCAGGCAAAGACTTGACAGAGATTATTAAGGAGTAGTGTGGATGTGTGTTCAGACTCACTGCTCACAGAGAGACAAGTCCAGGGGTGAAATACACATATGTCACACACATATTGTGGTTGTGTGGCTTTTTGTCACTGTCGAAGAAATTCAGCTTGAGTGAATTTAGTGCCACTAAGGCGGGAAGTATGTTTCTAGATCTAGTAAGAAAAAAAGAGAGAGAGGAAATATTTGGAGAGAAGATAGGGTAGTCCTATGACAAGGCCATTCAGAGGCAATACACCTATATCTAAACAAAATAGATTATTTCTTCTCTTGTGCAAAACCTTAAAAGACTCTATGGATGCTTCTTCCAAGCTCATTGTTTCTTTAGCACCTTCCCCACAGAGGTGACGGGTGACATTTAATTGCAACCTCTTTTAGTTCCCATTTGTCCCATTGGTTTGCCGTTGGCCTTCATCTTTCAAGTCCCAAAATTGTTTACAAACGTACTTCATAGTTACCAAAGTTCTCACTTGTGGGCAAGTGGATAAGTGATAAGTAGGATGGGTGGTGTGTAGGGAAAAGTAACAAGTAACAGAGCCTCGTTGAAGTTGCCTCATTGAGACATAGTCTTGGACAGGTGGCTGAGTTCAGAGCTTCCCCTAACCCTGTCTTCTTTTGTGCCTCACAGTGGCACCTCGAGCCGGGCGCTGCGCCTCGGTCCCGTGCCACAGAAATGAGCGCTGGCAGCAACGAGCAGGAGCGTTGGTTTTGAACTGTGGGTGACGGGTTGCTGCCAAGCTGTGCTTGACACAAGGCTGGCAAAAGACAAAGAGAGGGACCTGACATTGTTTACACCTGTAAATGGGCACCCAGTAAAGAGACATGAAGGAAAGGTCACTGGGCTGGATGCATGACTGACAGAGCCCAAGAAGGTAAAAGTCGCCCGCCCCGAGAGGTGCATATATGACCATGGCCAGCAGCGGCCGGGGAAGGGGAGGCACCCTGCACAGCCCAGGAAAGTGGAGGTGCCCCGCCCAGCCTGGATCCCCCAAAGAGCTAGGGCAGAGGGGGGGCTCGGGACTCCCAGTCACCATGGGCCAGTCGCTCCCAGAAGACACCACCCTGGCCTCTCAGGTCCTGGATCCTGTGTAAGGACTCATCGCCGCCCCGGGTGTTATTTAACTTCACTGAGGGGAAGTGGGTGGGGATTAGCATCTGATAATTGTCCCTGTGAAGGATGACACTGCGCTGATGCCTCCTGACAGGATGGCCAGGACCTGAGGGGCGACTCCCAGGGACGTTCAGTAGGTCGCACAGCTTCAAGGCTCTGGAAGAGCTGGAGGACACTCACTTATGAGGAAAACCGAAATGCCTCGCAGGTCTGTCTGAGGTTATTTTAATTCAGATTATGAAAGGAAGGGCACCGGACATCTGAGGCCCCCCTTGAAGGCAAATATCTGAGAAACAATCCGATGGAAGCGCTCGCAACCCAGGGCTCCAGCATCAGCAGGCCTTCAGAACAGAAGACAGCGTGTCCCCCGCCCACGTCACGGTGCCGTACACTCTTCCACTCGGCTGCGTCAGTCACTTCGCATCCGTGGGGAGTGTCACGTCAAACACGTCTCCCAACCTCCTCTTTGTGCGTCTACTCTTGGTGGACATCAAAGCCAACGGGATTTTCAACAGCCTGACAGCTCTATTACAACAAAGGAACCAATTCCTAGCTGCTGCAAAGCATTCAAAACAACTCCGTTTGTAAAATATATATTTCAAACGACATTCCGGGGGGAAAAATATTTTTAAAACACATTATGAGACTAGTAGTAGGAGTGGATGCAAAATGAAGGCTGTGTTTTGAAAAGTCCTTTACAAATTCTCTTCCTCTAATACACTGAGTCAATTCCATAAAGTTGGCCTTAATTCTTTCAAATACCAGTCCTCTAATAAAGGCTCCTATTGAAGACCTGCACGGCTTGTTAAGAACTGTCACCAAAAATATCATCTCGTGATCTTTGATATTTTCTAAAGTAAAAGAGCAATTAGAATGTGACTCTGGTTTGAGCCTAGCTGGATCTGATCCAATTAGTTTATAAATTAATAGTCCATTGTGTTTTAACAGTAGATGATGTTTAATTAGTTTATTGTTTCCAATCTTAGTTCAGAATTTCACATTCTGATGAGTTAGAATTTCAAATGAGTGGATGAACATTCATCTAGGAAAGTGTCTGTGCTCAGACTTCTGTCAGGACACCAGAGTTACATTAAGACTCCCAGATGTAACAAAATTACAGTTCTCCGTCTCCGGAATTTATAGCATTTCTGGTAGGAGTTGCAAACAAGCTGCCTGTAGAACTCCAGGCCTACAGAGAGTGTTTTCTTTCTCTTCTCTTCTTTTATCTCCTTTACTTTTCTTTTTCTTCCTTTTCACTTCATTTCCTTCCTTCGTTCCTTCCTTCCTTCGTTCCTTCCTTCCTTCCTTCCTTCCTTCCTTCCTTCCTCCCTTCCTCCCTCCCTTCCTCCCTCCCTTCCTCCCTCCTTCCCTCTCTCCCTCCCCCTCTCCCTTCCTTCCTTCCCCAGGACAATGTATACTTTTTTGATTAGTTAGCATCAAACCAGGTAAATTCACTTAGATCTCACATTCCAAAGGGCAGGAGCAGTGGAGCGGCAGCTGCCCCTCCGAGTGGACGAGCAGGCCTCCCACCCCTCTCCATCCGCCCGAGGCCTGTGCCATTCATTTTCTCCCTTTAGCTGCCTGGCCCTGTGAGCAGGCGCACACATTTGCCACTATGTATCCTACACAGCCCCACGCAGTGTTTGTCTGCCCTTGAGGCTGTATCTTTGTAATGACCTTCTGTAATGACCTTCTCCCCTTTGATCACCAAGCACAATGGGAATAGTACCACTTCGCCAAATATTAGGATATAAAGGGAATTGAGACCAAGTCTACCAAATATTTGGATATGAAAGAAATTAAGACCAACATCAGCCCTGCTGCCAACAGGCATCAAAATGTCTAAGCACTGCCTATGATTCAAAATAAAGATGTAAGGGTAGAAGGTGTTATTGAAAGAAAAATGGGGCAAGGTGGCATCCAGGGAAGACAGGGGAAAACAAGTAAGTGAGAAGGAGAAGGAGAGGAGACACGAGGAAGGAAAGACACTGTCCTTCCTGTAGAGAGACATCCGCAGTGCCACACACAGCTCTCTCAGGGGCAGCTCCGTGACACCAGCTATCTAGCAGGGATTAAAGCAACGTATTAGAATAAAAATGGACAGGGGGTAGGCGGAGAGAGTCAGGATTTTACCTACCAGGTAGCAATGTTATGGAATCACTTGGAAGTGAGTAACATATCCCATTTGTCCCACACAATTCCACTAAAGAAAAGCCGTTCTCCAGAAACGTGTTTATTTCTCTCAAGGTTTTGCTGGCTTGAGTGCTTCCACCCCACGAAGAGTCAGTAACAGACCCTAATCACATCATCTTCTAAACCAATCACTCTGCTGAAGGAAAAAGGGCAGTTTCATTGTTTCAGCTTATTCCCAATATTTAATAATAGGAGACATTTTGAGGGCACTAAGAGTACTTGTCAGGAACTCCTTTAACATAAGGCGAAAAACACACCGGGAGTGACACTTGAAATTGATCATCCCTTCAGCCACTCTGTCAGGCTGCCGAAAATTAATGAGTGGGCCGCGGAAGGGAAGTGGCTTACCAGGACGTCGCACGAATTTGCTGATCCTGACTTGCTGAAGTTCTGCTTACCTAATGCAAAGCTAAACATTTCCTTTCTCCACAGTGTTTACACTCTACCCGAACCATCTCTTGGGTTCCCTTCATTCTATGTTGCTCCCTCCTCAGGGAAGTAACAGTGAAATACCAAAAAAAGTAGCAAAAGCCACTGTTTCCAGCTGATGGAACAACACAACGAGCTCTTTTCAGGCTTAAACTACAGAATGTCTTATGTAAAAATCAAGATTCTGAATGCTGGATCGCATTTACTGCACAATATTAATTGGGTGAACATGATGTTCAGATCACTACCAGATAAGAAACTTACCTGGGTGAAGAAATACCTTGATCAGGAAGGTGATTCTCCCACGGCCAGGTTTAGCTTTTGCACTCTGCAGAAATTACCTTTGCCATTTCTCCAAATATAAGAAATGCAATTGCAGGAGCTGTGGAAAGATATAATAATCTCTGTCCCTAGAATACTATACTTTACTGAGTTAAAGGAAAACATAAAGAAACTCAAAAAGTTTAAACATAACAACAAGTAACTGTCATTAACAAGGCCCTCTCCAAGTTGTAACCGTTGAATAATAAACAGCCCCTACTTATTTGTCCCTTCACTTCCCCTGTAAACCCTAGGCCTGGCTAAGCTGCAGTAATCACAAAGCTGTCTCAGACAACACTGCCCCCCTGTGGGTCTTTGAGGACACGATCAGATCCCACATCATGAAGTCTTTTTTCCCTTCTTTCTTGGATCAATTGTAAGAGAATTGGGGGGCATATGTTACAATTCCATATTTTCCCTTTTGATGCTCATTGTTGAGGTCTTAAAAGTCTGTTTCTCATAAATTCTCTTTAATCGTCTTCCTCTTTGCTGTCTGTTTTGAATTCTTACCAAATTCATAGAGAAAAAGTTTCCCTTGCTTTCCCCTTCTGTCTTTACACCCTTTCCTCTCTATGGCTTTTGTAAGCCAAAAACCTGATAAGAAGACAGCACCTGGCTAGACTTCAATAGAATCATTTTGTCAACGTCTAAAGCATCTTAGCAGTGTCCCAAAGTTATCTTCTGAATATATTTCCTAAGGTTGTCTTCTAAGCTTTCTTTCTTCTATACCTCAAGTACTAAAGTAAAAAAACAACTTAAATAAAACTAACATTGCAGTTGAGACCATAAGATTTTTGTTGTTGTTTAACTCCTTGGACTCTAATGTCAGCTCTGCCACATATTAGCTAAGCAAACTTGAGAAATCACTTAAACCACCTTGTGCCTCAGTTTCCTCCTCTGTAAAATCAGCAGAATCATAGTATGTACCTTACAGAAATACTGTGAAAAGTAAATTAAACTCATACTTGTCAAAGATTTAAAACAGTGCTGGCATACATAAAGCTCTAATATTTTATTTTACTTTATTTTATTGTTAATATTGCAATATTATTTTCTGATGCTACTTTTTAAATTTAAATATTTGTACTTAACCCATACTATGGGTTAAATAAATGTGTGGCTTAGCCTGGAGGCATAACTACCAGATGTAACATTGTTCAAATTAGAAAATATGTCTAGATTTTAAAAAATAATCGTAAAGTTTTAGAAAACATCTTAGTTATAAATTAATAACTATGTGTTTACATTAACTTCACAGAGGTGAAGAAACCATTGAGTAGGGGAGTGAGCAGGATCTAGCTGCAGATAAGATTAGAAAAGAATAATTTCCTGAAGTTTTTTGTTTGGGTTTTTGTTAGAATTAAAAATATTGGGAAACAGAGAATAGGAAGAAAGAAAAAAAAAAGGAACACATTCCAAGTGATAAAAATAGTATGTGCAAATTCTTAGAGGAATGAGCAAGTTGAAAGCCTACAATTTTTATAAGGCTCTGCATAAAAAAAAATAAAAAAAAAAGACACCTTGGCAATTCAGCTTATTTTAATGGCTTGGTATAAACTCTTTTTCTTACATTCTAGAACATAAAATTTCCTTCTTCAAACCCAAACTGTGGTGAAGATCCAAAAGCGAAAGTGAAACGCATTGACAATATTTTTTCCCATGTACTTAAAGTGGGTGGAAACTGAATATTAAAGGAGACTTTCCTTCCATTTTTCATAATGCTCTAAAGTGAGCATGAGCTGATGCAGGAGATCTGAGCGGGGGGGGGGCGGGTAGCAATAGGCATATGCATTCATGACAGCAATCAGAATCAGATGCTTAATTTATGCACTCATGGCACAGAAAAGAAAAAATGTGAGCACTTACTGTAGCTGCTGCTGATTACTGACTGTTCATTAAAAAGGTATTTGGCTTGTGCCAACGCAGCCCCAATGTTCTTTGTGAAGAAAAAGTCCATCGTGCAGTTTTCCTATAAATTATGCAGCCTTCTGTTTATTCCCCTTCAAAAACCCATGCCCTGCTTCATAATAATGAGCTGCTTAAAGGTTCTTACAGCCCAGGGATTGTAGCTAAAATACTGGAATCACACAATTAAAGGGAAGAAGAAACTAAATTAAGCCTCCAAAGAGGGACACTGCCCAAGTTAATGCTTCCCTTGTGCCCCAGGGAAACTCACTCTGACAAGCAGGGCTAAACCGTGTTCTGGTAATTGCTTCTTTCCCCAGCCCTGCTGAGTAATTGCTTTGCAACTTTGCCCTCCCGGCACACACACATAGAGTTATCATGGTGTGATCTCAAAACGATACGTAGACCCAAAGAGAAATGTTTTATAAATCCTGCAGTCAAGAAGAATGGGAAAGATTACCAAGAGAACTAATTCAGTTTTCAGTCTAGCAGCATCTTAGGCATTCATCCAGAAAGGAAAGAAATGCATCCAGAATACCATCAGAGCTTACACCTTAGCTTCTCTCTCTAGACACCAGACGCCACAGCCAAACACAGCACATCCAGAGGCTTTGGCCCCTCGGTGTCTACTCCTCTCACAAGAACTAGAAGACATAAGAAATGTCTTGCTGGATCAGACGAATGGCTTATGCCATCCTGGAAAGACATGTTCACCCTCTCTGACATCAAAAAAGGGAAGGTTGGCTTTGAAACACCTCTAGATTTCCTTTCCTTAATAAAGCTAGCGTGCATATAATATTGCTCTTTTCCCCCCTAAATCCCTCCTCACCCTATGAGCGTTTTCAGCTTATACCCACCTCTTGAAATTCCTAAAGTTTATGAAGACTGCCATGATAAATAACATCTCCTTGGTTTGCCTTAAAACAAGCTCTTCACATATGGCTGGCACTGTGGTAAGCACACAGAAGGTATTTGGGGGGAAATATCTACCCAATTGAATTGGTTGGATTGGAAATATGCAGGGTCTGACCCCTAAATGTAAATGCATCCCCGGATTGGCCCATCTTGACTGGATGCCTTAGGGTTCCAGCTCTCCGGTGTTTTGGCTCGGAAGGGGATACAAGCACGTGATATCTGGGTCTCTTGCTTCTTAAATATTGATTCCGAAAGAGATGAGATGGGATTTTCAGTGATGCCACTGGCTTAAGGGTATGGTTGGGACTACTAACTCTCTTCATTAATAAAGCTGCCATATTCCTTACCATTTGGCATAAACCATCTGGAAAAGAAGTGGGCAGATCTTGCTTCAATCTGTTCTAACCTCATTTTCTTATGAAAAGCAAGTTGGTCATTATATTTTCTCTGTTCCCCTGATCCCCCATAGCCACCCAGCCCTCAATACGTCCCACTGCATATTATTGAGATATCTTATTGAGAATTTCTCCTTATTTGTTATGACCAACCAAGTAATATTTAAACTCAGCAAAGGGACTTGGGATAAGTCATTTGTAACTGTGAAGCTTTGGGAGATAGCTTGAGAGACAAGTTCTAGGATCCACATGGGAAAAGCACCAGGAATCCCAGACTAAATTATTTCTATTCCCAAACCAAGCCATCTGTCACCAACTGAATGTTAAAGCGTATGTATATGAGCCCATGAGTTGCAAGTGGAGTTGAAACATTAGCTTGTATGGGATTTGCTCACTGGTTAGATTAATTTTTTTCAGTTTTAAAGAAATCTATGCTGTATGTTTTCACCCTATGAGAGTGTCTACTCTACGGACTCACTACCCTCGAAGTTACACCGTAGTTAAGAGAGAAAAACTCATCCTGCTCCAGTCATGCAACGATGACATTTCTTTTTCCCTTCCTGAAAAATCCTCTCTCAATCAAAGGTTGAACAGTAAGATACCTGCTCTTCCTGGCTCAGAGACATAAACAACACTTGACACTAATGTTCATTTTCCCTCTGCTCCTGTCACAGCTTATCGCTCCTCTTTGATGGTGGGTAGGACCACTGCTTTGACTCACTCTGTTACTTATGTGACAAAGGCTAACCCACCAAGGTCAGCGGTTGGGTGTCATCCATCACGTTGCCAATACGTCTGCCATGATTGATGGGGATCTTGTGCTGCAGGGTCTCTGACTTCTGTTACTGTCACATTTTTGCCTCTCAGCCACCCCAGGACCGGAGCTCCCAGGTACAGTGCCATCTCATCTCACAGTGGTCCTCTAACTGCAGTCCCCCGAGCGCTGGCTGGCAGTCACAGAGCAGCGGAAGGCCAGGGGGTGCTAGTCCAGCATTCTTGCTGAATCAGAAAGTGTGGGATCTGACAAGGACTCAAACTGAGTTGTAATCCTTTGCTTGAGTGTAAATATGGATGATTTTTTTTACCCAAATCCATAGCCCTAATAAATAAACACATCCCCCACATTAAAACATAAGCCCATTCAAATAACCTTGAATTTCTGGCTAAGTTAGCCATACAACAGTGAATTTTATAGCTAAAAAAAAAAAAAAGGAATCTCTTTCTTGTTTTTATAGATAGCATGCAATCTCAGAGACATAATTAAAATCCTAATCCTAGGTCAATAACACAATCCTCTTGATTTTCAAGCTTTTCCTCCTGGCAAACCTGACAACTCCAACTCAGGCAGGAGCACAGAAGTCGATCGTGGGGAAAAGGCAACTGGGCCGTGCCTACACTTCCCCTTCGCCGTCTTCTCCCTCAATCAATAGCACACTGAGTTTCCAGCTCCCATTGAATTAGGTTTACAAAGCTTTTTTGTTCTCACCTGTCACTAAGAAAAATCATTCATGGCATCCTGGATCTGAACTAGCAGAGACCGCATGAATCAAAAAGGTAAAAAATGTTCCCTCCCGGGGGAGGCCGCCAGCTGTCTCATTGATTCAGTGCTGCTCTTGGCTGGCGCGGAGGCTACCCTGGCACCGGTTCCAGGGAGCGCCACATAATAAGGTGCCACAATGCAGACCGTTCCCGGGGAGAAGCAGAACATCTGGTCTGCAACAATGGCAAAGTCCACCGCCGAGCAGCAGCCGGGCCATCCGCGTCCAAGCGCGAACATGCCGGGGCCTGTCACCTGAAAGGGGGTCCCTGAGGCCAAAGAAGCGAAGAGAACAGAGGAGCCATATGGAAGAAGAAACCCTGAGAGAGAAATAACACATAACGTTCCCATCATTTTTGTCTAAGTGCGAAAGGACACTACCAACTAGGATACTGTTTCTATTTTTTTTTTGGGGGGGGGGGGAGTAGGAGCTCTATTTTTTAATGCAGCCGACAATGATAAAAATGGAAAATTTCAAAAGCAGAGATCGGCCTGTGTGTGCCTTTATTGGGGGTGTGCAGGCGCAAGCGTGTGCGGTTAACGGCTGCAAGCTTCCCTTGTCACCCTGCTGTTATAAGCAGAGCTAACAACTGGCCTGTGCTCTGTAGAAATATTTTCACTGCCAAGGAGCCACTGAAGTGGGCAGTGGGCCCGAGGACAGTGAGGAGGAGCAGCATGCTCGATGCCTACCATCCCCTGCCGCCAAGCTGGGCACCTACCCTGGGCACTTTACCGTCTTAGGCTGTCCAGGTGGCTTTAGATGCTATTGTTGTGTTTGTTGCTTTAAGTACTGAACGACGCCTTCAGAAAAGAAGAATTTAATTTCCAACTGCTTTAAAATCCAGATTTTTTTTTTTTTTTAAAGGCTTACCCTGTTGACAAAGCCCCTGTCAGAATGAGTTGAGAGTCATTATATTCTACATAAGGTTTGTGTACTTCATTCCCTTCCGAAGCCATCTGTCTGAATTTAATTCACTGATAATTTTATCAGTCTCCCCATGCTTTGCCTGAAACCTCTCCATTGCATTTTTTATTCTTCACAGATGTTAACTCTTTGAGTGACAGTTTGAATGCGTTTAGAATTTTGATGAAGATGCACATCCTCTCAAAAGGCTCTGTCTTCTGCAGCAGCCCTTTCCAGTGGCCCCACCGCACCAGTACTTGTGCTTTCCAACAAATGTTGTGCTTCTTGTGGCAAAGCCAGTCTAGGTGCAAAATTGAATCCAGGACATTGCTAAAGAAGCCGTCTGCAGTGGTCCACCCTGGGCACACTCAGGACCTAGCATTTAAGATGCCTTTTGGAAACTGGAAACCAGAATACATTTTATAGCGATAGTTCCAACCTTCCTTCCTACCTAATTGGCACATATCATATTCTTTTAGGAAAATGCAGACTGTCAAAAGATACCACAGATATATATTTAAATGAACTATTTGAAGGAATTGTATCTTTTTTTTTAAAGGCCACTTGAGTGCACTTCTAAATTGTAGGTTATCTCAGTCATATTATCAAATCATTTTGAGAATAGTCTATTATTAGTTCCAGATTCATTCAAGGTAAATTTTTTTTTTTTTAATTACCATTGTCAATTCACTGTAGCCTTTATTTTATTTGATTTTTTTAAGATTTTTTAATTGATTTTTAGGGAGAGAGAAAGGGAGAGGGAGAGAGAAAAAAACATTAATGTGAGAGCAAAAATCAATCGGCCGCCTCCTGCACACCCCCCACTGGGGATCAAGCCCGAAACCCGGGCAGGTGCCCTGACCGGGTATCAAACTGGCAACCTTTCAGTGCATGGAAAAACACCCAACCAACTGAGCTACACTATTTAATTTAGCACTGATATTGTCTTCAGGGCAGTTAAAATGTCCCTGACACTCCTTCGTGTTTACAAACTCAGAGCTTTCACCAGAAAACACTATTCTGAAAGCCTACAGCATGGACAGGATAAAGGCCAAGAAAACAGGTATTGATGCCATGGTGGCCCAGGTCTGGGGCATGATAGGAAGAAAGAATGTGAGGACAAGTGTAGTGCCTTAATGAAAATAATGTAGATACCACCCGTAGATTAAAATGTCAAAAATTAAGAATAAAAATGTATTGCTTAAAATTGGGGATGATGATAATTATTATTGACCCTGCGAAGAACAATGCAACACATGAACTAAAGACGTAAATCTTCTCAGGACATGATTTGTGTTAACTTTCACTAACGTAGAGAATTATCTGTGACACTAAACCAGGTCCCCAGCCTAGAAAAACTGCATTTAGAAAGTGTGTAAATATTTTCCAACAAGAAACTTAGGGGAGAATTTGGCTTAATGTGGTGTGGTTGGAACTAGCTTATTGTTCATTAAACCCATTCCCTTTTTTCCTGAGTACATAGCCAAACTCTATTTCCCAGTCTGTAGCTGGAGTTCTGTGACTCACTTCTGCCCAACTGAATGTGGTCACCAATGATGTTCTCCACTTACCACCCTGAAAAGCTTCCAGCTTGATTCTCAACACTCTCTTTTTTGTCTTCTGATGAAGTAAAGGCGCAGAGGATCCCAAGTCCCCAGGGGAAAATGGAGCCAGTAGAAGGAAGGACTGTGCGGGGCAGGCATTTCTGTCAACCCATGCTGGAAAGTGATGTGAGTGAGAACACTTTCATAAACTGTTATTGTGTTCAGCCACTGAGATTCGGGGATTGTTTGTTACAGCAATTAGCCTACTCTGACTGATACACATTTGAGGTTTTAAAATCAGACAGACTTAAATCTTTGTTTCAGCTCTGTCATTTTATTAGTAAAGACTTTAGCAAGTGGTTTAATCTCTTGGAGCCTCAATTTCCTTGTAAGTAAAACAGGGGAAATCAGGCTGCTGAGAGCATTAAATAAAATAAAATGTATGTAAGTCTATTTGCACAGTGCCTGGCAATAGGAAGCATATGCTAGAAAATAGCTATTATTATCACTGGTAGAGAGAAGGCATTGTTTGTATGGTCATGTTAGCTAGCATTAAAATGGCCTTGGAGAATGGAATGGAAGAAGGTAGATCTAGCAGAAATGTTCCTCTCTAGTATTTTCTAGAGAAAAAAAGCTGCATTTTTATCTTTATATATTATCAAAGAATCACTTCTGATTAAAAAAAAATATCTTGTTTCTCTCAAAGAACGCTGGAGAAACCTGAAATTTAGAGTTGAGATTCAAGTTCCAGCTGGCCATGATGGAATGACTGCTATAGGAATTACACTCCTACTGTAAGCTATAAAACTGTACAAAATATATGAGGCAATTGTTGTCAAGCATTGGACAACAAACTGTACAGGGCTATGATCCTTGACAGAAGGAAACATGTGAGTGAGCTTCATGTTGACCCCACATTTCTATCCAGGGCACTTTCTGAAGTGAAGTACAGTAAGTGGCAGTCTCATCAGGCAGAGGAGACAGAGTGTGGAATTGGGGGTTACTTAGTAGGCTACAGTTTGTAGGGAAAACGGCTTGAGATAAAAAGTAGAGTTTCCCAAAAATCAGCATAAAGGTACCCCCCTCAGAACCTTGGCCAAGCATTTGACTGCACTTGTTCAGGGTGAGACTCAATGAAGACAAGCAGAGAATAGCTGCTGGGAAGTGATTTCTGAATGAAGATACCAAGTGCTAGGAGACTCTGGAGCTCTAGGCAGTCAGAGTGGAATAAAAGTACTACAGTTTGTACTTTAGGCATTTAGTTAAGACCCCAGGAAGGCTACACATTGAAATAAGGACTATGCCCTAAAATAGGGGACATGCTCTAGGACTAGGAGGAAAAAACTGAAATAGATCCTTTCTAACAACATCTACAGTAGGGTTTGTCAACTTCAGCACATTGAAATAGTTGTGAGGTGCTTTTCTTGTAAACTATAATACCTTTAACAGCATTCCTGTCCTCTACCCACTGTATGTCATCACCGCTCCCAAGTTATGAAAACCGAAAGTGTCTCCATGCATTGCCAAATGTCTCCTGGGTGTGGGGGGCAAAATTCTGCCCAGTGAAACCACCACTCTACAAGAGCTGAAAGATCACCGTGAATGAACTGTCACTAAAAAAATCTCATCATCCTTTAAAGAAAATATCATAATCCGTAAATCATGTCTTATCCATAATATCCAGTATATATTGCCAAAAAAGTACGACAAAGTCAAAAGGAAAAATAGTTGATCAAATAGTGCCCCAGGATGATGCAGGTACGGAAATTATCAGAGACATGCTCTTAAAAACTATGATGAACCTAAAAAACAAACCAAAAAAAACATTATAAACCTGATCAAAGATTTAAAGGAAATGATGGATAGAAGAAGTCAATATATAGAGAATATCTGTTGAGGCATGAAAGCTACAGAGAAAGGACCAAAGGGAAATTCAAAAACTGAAAAATAAAATAGATAAAATAAAAAAACTCACTGGATAGGCTTAGGACAAAACTGGAAAATGGAAACAAAGAAACTGTTGCTCTTAAAAATGAGTCAAGAGAAATTGCCCAAACTGAAAAACAAAGATAAATATGATTTTAAAAAATGAACAGCACTTTGGTGTCCTGTGGGACAGTAGGAAGATGTTTCACAGACATACAATTAGAGTCTCACAAGAACAGGAGAGAGATTGCGGAACAAAAATACTTGAAGAAATAATGGTCTACATTTCCCCAAATTTGGTGTTAAACATCAACCCACAGATCAAAGAAGCTGAGCAAACCAAAAACAGTACAAATAAAGAGAGACTACCTGGGCACATGATAGTAAAACAGTTGAACACTAAAAATAAAGAAATATTTTAATAGCTGCCAAAGGAGAAAAACTGTCACACATAGAGGAAGAATAAAAGGGGTGACTCTGACTTCTCATCAAAAACCACAGTGACCAGGAGGCAATGAGACAGATCTTCAAAGCGTTAAAGAAGGGACTTCTGCTTCTAGCCAAGAGAGAGTAACAATCTAAAATAACAAAAAGGAAAAAACAAAATATACAAAACAATGGTTTTCAAGACATTGGCTATCGGTCAACAAAAGACAATGATCCCAGAGAGAGTAAAAACATAAGGTGAGCCTCATGATTGCCCCGGCTTCCTGGCTTGAGAGTTTCCAGGCCACTACCAGCGAGGCAGAAACAGGGCAGAGCCCATCAGACTGTCGGGCGTGAGCATCTGAAGCTTAAGTGTTCAGGGAAAACAAGGCAGATGGTGTGTGCAGGACCCAGTACCAGAAAGGAGAGTCTGCACAAGGGAAGCCTGGAAATCCCCAGAGAGTATCCCTCAAGTATTCAGCACATTCATTTGAGGAAACTACCAGAGGCCAGGGAATTAGAGGGAAGAGTGCCCAGTGGTCACACAGGACAAGAATCGGTGCCCATTATCACCAGCCTGATTGAAAAGCCACATTTTTCATGGAGCATTGGGTAGAGTATTTAGAAGAGTATTACATTAGACATGAGGAATAATTGTCCCTAGACTAAATGAGGCTCTGGTCACATCTACCAAATTGTAAACAAGACCCAAAAAGTCCCAAAATGTTTATAAGTAACTTTACCCCATCGCAGAAACAACTACAAAAATATTTATAGGAATATAAAAATATTCAGCACCCAACAAGATAAACTCACAGTGCCTGGCATCTGATCCAAATTTACCAGGAATACTAAGAAGTCAGAATATACAACCCATAAATAGGAGGAAAATCAATCCATTGGAACTGACCCCAAACTGAGACAAGAACACCAAAATAATTATTATAACTGTATTCCATGTGTTCAAAATATTAAGTAAGGACAAGAAATATTTTTTTTAAAGGGAGCTTCTCTGAAGCCAAAAATCTGGGGCAATCAAACTTTAAGATATGAAAACTACCATGGCTGGGATAAAAACTACACTGGATAGGAATAACAAGAGATTAGGTATTTCTGAAGAAAAGAACAGTAAACTTGAAGAAGTAACAATAGCAATTATAAAAAATGAAACACCAAAAGAGAAAAGCATTAACAAATATGAACAGAGCATCAGTGAGCAGTGGGCCAACCACAAGTGGCCTAATATTTACATAAAGTCCTTGAAGCAGGGGGCTGGGGAGGAAAGGAGAGACCCCAAAAATGCTTGAAGAAAAGATCGCCACAATTTTTTTTTTAACTGATGAACACCATAAACTCACAGATCCAAGAAGCTCAGCAAACCCCAAGAACAAGACGTATGACTTGAACTGCCAAAATACATCATAATCAAATCGGTCAAAACCAGCAAGAAAGAGAAAATCTTAAGAGCAGCCAGGGGAAAGTGCGTGGGATGGGGGAGGAGAAGATGTTACATTAAAATAAATAAATAAGAATGAGAGCAAGTTTCTGAACCAAAACAAAGCAAGCAAGAAGACAATGGAGCAACATCTTTAAAATACAATAATCTGTTGACCCAGAGTTCTATACCTAGAAAAAATATTTTGTAAAAACTGAAGGCAAAATAATGTGGGTTTTTGCTGTTGTTTTTTTAAATTCTCAACCAAGGATATGTTTTCATTGATTTTTAGAGAGAGGGTAAGGGAAAGAGAGAGAAACATCAATGTGAGAGAGAAACATCGGTTGGTAGCCTCCGGTGCATGTCCCAAGCAGGGATCGAACCTACAACCCTTCAGTGTACGGGACAACACTCCAACCAACCGAGCCCCTGGCCAGGGCAAAACAGCATGGGGTTTTTTGAGATATGTGAGACATACAAAAGCTGAAAGAGTCTGCCACCAGAAGAAGGGCACTACAGAAAAAAATGTTAAAGAAAGTCCCTCAGGCAGAACAAAACAATATGAGATGAAAATGTGGGCCCATACAAAGAAATGTAGAGTTCTAGGAAAGGTAGCTATATGGATAAAGATATAAGATTTTATTCTTATTTTTTAGATCATTTTAAAATAAAATTTTCTATTTAAACAAAACTACTGGCAATATACTGTGGGGTTTATAACATGTGTATAAATAAAATGTAGGATAAATATAGTTCAAAGGCTAAAAGGGGGAAATGGAAGTATAATTATGCCACTATATGGGAAATTATATAATATTGATTCTAAGGAAACTATAATAAGTTAAAAATGCATGTTTTTTCCAGATCAATGTCTTTAAAAAATGAGATATGGTTTTCAAGCCAATAGAGGAAATAAAAGAGTACCATAAAAATATTTCACTCAAATTGTAATTATATCACTTACTCTCTGTGACCTTATGCAAGTTATTCCAACTTACTTTAACTTCAGTTTCATCATCTCCCATTAATGTAATTTAAATACTAATCTCATGAAATTGTAAATAATACTCTGTTTCTCTCTCTCTCTCTCTCTCTCTCTCTCTCTCTCTCTCTCTCTCACACACACACACACACACACACACACAGAGATGAACACACTAACACAGGCTTGAAAGTTAGTTAAACTCGGTTCGGATTTGGCTCCACCACTTACAAGCTGTATGACCTTGACCAAGTATTTAATTCTCTTTTTTCTAATCTGTAAAATGAGGATAATAGTGTCTACCTTGTAGGTCTTCTTGAGGTTTGGTTTAGCACAGGTCCTGCCTTAGTCTCCAAATATGTACCTCAGGGCTGTTTTCGCCTAGCCTCTTCTCGTTGGCTCAGCAAGCTACCACCAGCTGGCAGAGGATGTGTGATGATTCAGATGCCCAAGGGCATCGTGATCGGGAGGCCAGGCATTCCAGAGAAAGTAAATATGTAGCATGGACACTTCCCACAGATGGACATAAGACATCACACAGAAGATTCCTACTGTCCGTGAGACGGTTATGCTTATGATCTCTTCCAACTCTTAAGAGCCATAGTCTTACATTTCCCAGGAGAGCTCTGGTCCAGGTTAGACTGACAGACAAACAGATCTCAGCAGCAGGACTAAAAGCTATGAAGTTCATAACAGTAAAAAACAAATCAACAAAAACACAATCTGCACGATGCCTATTAGACGAACAGTCTTCTTGCTATAAACATGCAAAGTGTTTTCATAGGCTCATGTGACAGATAATAAATACCAGAAGTTAGTTAAACCAGGTGATCAGGAAAAAAAAGCCTCTTAGAGGAGGTAATACCGAAGTAGAGATTTACTTTACAAGAGGAAACTTGTTGCATCAAGAGCAAAGAGCAGTGGGAAGTACACGCCAGGCAGAGGAAACAGCTAGTGCAAAGGCCTGCAGTAAGTAGGAGCTGGTCTATCTGAGAGACAGAAAGAATTTCCATATGGCAGAGCACAGTGAGTGAAAGTGAGGTGGGTCGAATTCACATGGGTAGGCACGAGTTCGTGAGCCAGGGTGAGAAGCATGCATTTCATGCTAAGCGTGATGAGGCAAGAACATAAGGAGGGAAACCAGTGAAGAAGTGTTAATCATAGTAGCCCTGGCGAGGGGTGGTGGGGGTTCTGGCCAGGGTAGTAACAATGGAGCTGGGGAGGAACGGAGGTGAAGGTCCATCGGCTTTGAAGATAAAAGCCACAGTAGACCTGCCAAAGGGTTAGAAGTGGGAGGCAAGGCACTGAGGAGTCAAGGGTGACTCCTCAAATTTTGATTTTAGCACCTGGATGAATAAGTTGCTAGCTGCTGAGAAAGCAAAACTAAGGGGGAGCAGGTTTTTCAGATGGGGATAGAGCATATGGGTCATATTATGTGTGAGATGCTATATCCGTTCCCTGTTCCTGTTGTAACAAATGATCACAAACTGGGTGGCTTAAACAACAGAAATTTATTCTCTCACCATTCTGGATGCCAGAAGTTCAAAATCAAAGCGTGGGCAGAGTAATAAACTCTGATTAATCCATTCCAATCCTACATCTATTGAAAACTGAAAAGAGTTCTTCAATTAAGAGAGACAATAGCATCATGATTAAGAGCAGACTTTTTTTTTTTGCAGGTAGATAATGTGGATTGAATTCCTGGCACTGCCAATTATTATCTGTTGGGTTTTGGACAAATTATTTGACGTCTCTATTTCTCTATCTGTAAAGTGGGGCTACAATGCAATGTGACACCACCTACTTGGAGTTAGGTGAAACTTCGCAGGTTAGGGGCTCAGGCCTCCACAGGAGTGTCCTTACTTCAAACACTAGCTATAAGCTCAGGGATTCCCAGGTCACCTGCACTTCTGACCAACTGGCTACATATTTGGGTTCCCATTACCAGGTTTCTTAATTTTCTAACACGGCATACAGAACTCAAGAAAGTGCTATACTATTACAGTTGTATGAGAGCAAAAGAATATACGTCACAACCAGTGAAAAGAGACATATAGGGTATGGTCTTGGAGGGTCCCCAATGCAAAGCTTCATGTCTTCTCCCTGTGGAGTCAGGACACATCGCCCAATGCACCCAAGGTTCAGCGTCCAGGGTTTTCAGTAGGGTTTCATTACGTAGGTATGATTGGCTAAATCATTGGCCGTCTGATTGAACTCAGTCTCCAGCCCTTCTCCCCTCTGGGGAGGGGGAGGTGATATTGTGTGACTCAAAGACCCAACCCTCTAATCGCTTTCTGGCATAGGGGGGCCCCTATTGTAAGGCTACCTAGGGCCCTTGCAGGAGTCATCTCATTGGCATGAACAACCAAGTCCCACGGTAAATAGCAAAGGCATTCCTGTAGCTGAGGAAATTCCAAGGATTTAGAGGTTACTCCCAAGAACCAGGAAGAAAGGCCAGTGCAGTCTTCATTGTACAAGTGGGCCTAATGACAAAACCTACCTCAAAGGGCTGTTTTTAAAGATTAAAAGAGCTCATAAATGTAAAGTGCTTAAAACATTGCCTGGCACTCTAGAAATGTTAGCTATTATTATTCATTAAATATTAGCTATTTCTACACATATTCAATAATACTTTCCTCCCTGAGATAATCCACCTTGACTTCTCCAAATGGAACAGACTTGATAGGAAATTCTTGCAAAGGCTGAATTATATGTATTTTCCATCTATTGTTTCAAGATCTGTGACAAGTTTCTAATATCGCACCATTGTGTTAAAGCTGCCTAAAACACGTTGAGTGACTGAATTACCAGCAATCAATGCTCCTAATTAAACCTTCCAGCTACAATGTAATGTAGCCAATTTATATTTGCCATTTTTTATTTTTTGTTTCAACAAGTATTTATTTAGTGAGAGGAACTATTCTAGGTTCTGAGTCTACAGCGGTAAACCAAAGTTATTGCTTCCACTGAGTTTAAATGAGTCAAAAGTCATATAAAATCACATTTTTAAGTACATATATTTTTAATATACATTTTATATATAATAACGTAATGAAAAATAAAGTAAATGAGGGATGAAGAGTGATACACTTAGTTGTGTTCTATATTTAATTGGGTGGTCAGAGACGTCTTCTCCAAAGAGGTAATATTTAAGAATCTGGAATTGGTGCATTTGTAATAACCTGGTTATTATTTTAACAGAAAAAGAGTGAAAGAGGGGAGACCAAGTAATATAGACATGCCATTGGTACACCTTTGCAAAAAAGCTGCATTTAACATTCTCCAAGTCTATTTGCCACTAATTGATAGCGGAAGGGACTAGACACATGCAGATTAGACACATGTCCTACTGGTAAGGTCTGAGTGACATGGAAGGTGCCTACCTGCTTGCCTGTCAATCACACCTGAATGCGAGTCAGTAGCCAGGATGGGTATGGCCACTGCATAGCCTCGAAATCTAAATATATAAACTTCCAAACAAAGTAGCCACCCTCCCTTGGCTCCAGGGCACCCGGCTCTCGTGACCCATTGCAGGGGGCTGCTCTCCCCTATGCCCACATGTGGCACACAGCCACATGGGGCTCCACACATGGACTAATAGGCTTTAGTTAGCTTGGGTGCTGAGCTACACCTGGCTGCAACATGGAATGAAAACTCTGGACACTGGCGCTGCTTCTGACTCTGCTGAACTCCCAGCTGCCCCCTTTCAGGACTGGCTTGGGGGAAATGGGACATTGGAACCAGAGAAATGTAACTGCATGCCAATAAAATCTTCCACATACCAACCTCCAGGGGGGGCTTCTGAAAATGCTTCTTTAAGCAACACCCCAAGAACTTCCCCTAATTCTCCAGTAACAAAACGAAGTGGCTCGCATGTCTCCTGCCCTGCCTTCTGCTCCGTGCACCTGCGGTTCTGCACCTCTGGCTTCTGCACAGTCTTTCTTCCCCCTCTTGTGTCTAGACTAGACCAGTTCAACCTGTTTATAGCTGCCCGTTTTCTTCCACATGTCAAGGTCAGTTTGAAATTCAGTGATGTCCTACATCTAGTCATTTGAGTCAGCAGTATATTTAATAAAATTGTAATACCTATATTGATGTTTTAAGGATTTGAGTCAGAGAGAGTGGTTAAGAGGGTGATTTTGTGGAAAGGACACAGGAGCCAACTTTAGCAAGACAGCTTAGTAACCTTTCCCTTGAGAAAGCAGCCGTTATTTTTTATTTCTTTTTTTTTATATTCTGCAACTGCAGATTTCAGTTAATATTAAATTACTTATCAGAGAGAGTTTGGAATATGGTTTTCTTTATATCCCATTTGACTTATCATTTCTCTGTGGTAAAGTCTCTCTGCTATAAAAGCTCTTTTTATAGATAATTGGGCCTGAGAGTGAAATCGAGGCATTTGAAGGAAATATAGCTGATTCTCTTTCCAGGGGAAAATATCCTGGCCTCCTTCCTAGAGCCAGTGAAGTTTGAGGCAAATGACAGTCCGCGATTTCAATCAAAGATCCAAGACTAGTCGGTGACGGCTGAGGGGCAGATCACTAAGGGAAAGTCCGCCTCGTCTACCCCACGGCCTATTCAAGGCGCACAGAGCCCAGGTAACAAATGATAGGCTACTGAAGCCATTACCCGGGAGAAAATGCATTGATAACCTATCTTCTCTTCGCAAAAATTCAGCAGAAATATTCATCAAACCTTAACTGTAAAAGAAAAATACATACTATATCAAAGAAAGAAAGGGAGGGAGGGAAGGGAAAGGAAAAAGGAGAGAGAGAGAAGACAGGAAAAGAAAGAAAAAGAGTCATCAGAAAATAGCACTAGAAACAGGCAAACCCCTTAGTTAAAACCGTGGAAGGGGTTATGTCGGGCTTTATTACAAAGAGCAGGGTTGTACATTACAGACTATGGCAAACACAATCATACGAACAAAGCAACAGATACGTACAATCAAACTGTCTATTGAGGCATGGAACTACAGCGCAGGGGCAATCGCCACGGAAAGCGGTGCGGTGACAATGCAATTTTAAATCCATTTGATAGGCAAACTATATCAGTTGAAATGTCTCAGGATGAATGGGCTTAAAACTCGTTATCTGTAGAGCAGCCTGTCCCACGATAGCACTTTATTTATTCAGATGGAGCCTGGAGAATACGGGTAAACATTACAGCTCCAGCCTCTGCGTGGTTTGCAGATAAATCCTGCCCGGTGTTTGTTCCCTGTGCCTTCGCACAAGGCTCTCTTCCAGGGCCGGGGAGAAGGGTGGGGGGTGCGGCCGGCAGTGAGAGGGGTTCTTTAAACGACACCACGCGTGGACCTGCGAGAGGGCGACGTGTGTTTCCTCTGCGAGCTGGAGCAACACTGGAAGGCGTTCTGTCATTGAATGTTCCCACTTAAGTGTTTTAAAGAGCTAGGAAGTGCTCTGACCTCTTCAAGCAGTCTATCAGGCTGGAAGATTCATTCCGTCTGAAGGCACCATTTAGCCAGAACACACAGCCAGAAAGGTAACTTCACAAAATGCAGGTCATAAAATACATATTTGTTTTATGGTTACATTTTCACATTTTCCCTTATCTCCGCTGGGAACCCTAGTTAAATTCAACTGAATGAAGTGTCTGAAATGGAAGCAAAGGACAAATGTTTCTGTGAAAGTACTATAAAAATAATCCTTGAAGGAATTGTGGTATGAAAGGGTTGGAAACATCTTCGATGGAGAGGATAAGAGCTGGAATATAAATTTTAAACATTCAATGTAAAATTTCATCACAACTCTTATGAGTGGTCTGCAGATTTATTTTTTTCTTCATTTACTGAAAGGCACAGATGGATTCTCACTGGACAAAGGACTCTGTCTTGATAAACGTCTTAACTCTTCTGCTGAAGGTTGAACCCTCTATCTTATCTGTCCATTTCTTTGAAAATGTGCTATTTTAGGTAGAAAAGAGAATACAGGAATCATAAAGATCTCTTTTGGTGAGTTCACTGATTTGGGGGTAAAATGTTTGGAATTTCTTGCAGTAAATAGCATATATATTTGTTGGATGTGCCACACGCACTTACTGTTAAGGACTTGGAGTCAGGTTTGGGATATTGGTGTGGGATTTGGAGCATGTCACTTAACTTCCACTTGAGTTTTGTTCAATTTTTTTTCCACCTATACAATCAGGAACTTAGATTAGATCATCGGAGTCCCATTCCAATGTTCTATGATTTCAGTCACTATTAATGACCTTGCAATGGTACAGAATTTTTTTTGTTTTGTACAAATTTTTTTTAGAGTAAGAGTTCTCGGCGAATATGAACTACTCTTTATGAAGCACATGCATTATCACTTTAAATCCTCACAACAACCCAAGGTAATTATTATTGTTTTAACCTTTAAATTATTTTTCAAGTAAGGAAATAAGGAAGTCTAGGACGATTACATAAAATTCTCAAGGTTTCAGTTATAAAGTGGAAGAGGTTTTGTTGAATCAAGGTTTATCTGATGGCAAAGATAGGTTCTTAACCACTAGGCAATATTACCATCCTTAGGAAATGTGATCAATCCCAAGGCCTCATTTTATGTTTGCAACTGACACCTAAACAAGGTCGAGTAACTTTCCCATGGCCACAGAGCCAAAGGTATCAGAGTCAGAACCTGAACCCAGGTTCATTTTCCTCCAAATCGGTGTATGTCACCTTATGCCACACTGTCTATTCCCTGAAGCTTCAAAAAAGCACATAAATAAGCAGGAGACTAGTATTCCCTATGACCTTAGTTATCAGATTTAATAAACATAAACTCAAATAACTAAAGATCCTAACTGAGGTCTAGGGTGGGTAAATTCTCCAGAAGAACAAGAGAAAATAAAACAGACTTGATGAGACTGAAGATTAAATTAAAAGGGCTTTAGTGCCATCTGCTTCTCTTTCCATCAATTTGCAACCAAAATGGTATCTAAATTCCCATTATTCCCCGCTCCTGGGATGCTCTAGATCTAAAAATATCTTGAGTCCGAGATCCTTGACGAGCCTTCCTAGTTTGCACTGACCTTACTGATAAGCATGAGCCATGAAGAAGCGAGTTAAATGAACCCCCTCAATTTCCTGCACAAGTCTCATCATTCTTAGCCAAGATGAGCATCTTTTGTAATGTTGAACAGCTTGATGCATGAAACTTTAGTCAATTTTGAGCTGTCATAAAAAAAAAAACCAAAAAAACCAGCAGCTCCTTTACACAGAGGGAATATATACATATATTTTGTCCCATCAAAGGTGACTTGAAAAGTCCTACTCCAATGTGCTTTGAGAAAAAATAGCTGTTAAGTTGAGATTGAGCAGGGAAAACTTCCAATAAAAGGGAATATTTTTCAAAAACCTGCAAGTGACTGCAAAGCCAGTTAACACAGAAAACCTTGTCACCTTAAGTATGCCATTTGTTATCACACATGCCGGAATACATCTATTCATCTTCTTTTAATTGCTTAGCTGCACTAGGAACACAAAGCAGCTCACTGATGCAGAGACTGTGAAAGAATATTCTGTCATGGAAACTTTGAAAACATTTCAAAGCAAGAGCTCTTCTCTGGTGAAACGAAACCTTCTAGCTGTTTGTTGGGCATTGTACTCAGCTGATAAGTGTCTAGAATAAGGGGCCTTCTCTCTGATAGCCAGCGGATTTTGCATACGTTGTCTTGTGCTTGCAGATGCCTGAGAAAATTCCAAAATTTTTCCAAGCAGAGTTTACAAGAGCAGAGGGTGGTTGTTTCTTTCTCTTTCCTGGAAAAATGACAAGTGAGATTATTCCCAAGTCAACAGGTAAATACCTGGGTAAAACTGCAAGTGTTGTTTATTGAGCACCTACGATACATTTTTATGATCCAGGTGCTTTAGCCATGCTATTTTATTGAATTGTTACAGCAACTCTATAACATCTGTTTATAGATTATCCCAATTCACTAATGACAAAACTGGCAGTTTAATTGTTAACGAGCAAAAAAATCAAAAGGAATCAAAGTCAACCCCCCAAACCCAGGGTCTTGCCACTGTACCACTCAGAGGGAGTTGCTCTTTGTCAAACACTGTCTGCATTTAAAATATGATGGGGAGCTCGAAAGAGGTTTACTTTTCAAACCCTTTCCATTCATCAAGGTTCTACTAAGAACTGTAGGAAAGTTATAACCCAAGTCTTCCAAACGGGATTGCTGACCCCTGGGGATTCAAGCAGATTATTCCAAAGAAGTGTATGGACACAGAAATTTTAAGAAACTCAATTTCTTCATCTGGTCCTCAGCTACCACATACAGTATATTCTTTCCTAAAATTGATCTGCAGGAAAATACACCTGCAGTTATATCTACTGGGTTTTCCTTTCCCCACCACACTCCCCTTTCAGTTATTTTTTTTTCTTCCATTTTACAAAAGAAAAGCACACCTCCCACTCAGACCTCACCTCCTTATGGTGTATTGTCTCAGGAGATAATCTGAGATGTTGCTCTTCAAGAAGCATTCTCTCATTGAGAAACCCTAAGTTCCCCTCCCCATCAGACACACAGAGAGAAACAATTCTGCTCATTGAGAAATAAGCTTTTAATCATTTTTTAATGGTTTGCAGTAATAATATACCAAGAACTTAATATGTTTACTTTGGTTTTATAAATTAGTAATTAATAAAAATGTTATAACTCAATAGAGAAAAACATTTTAATTCACAGAGCTAACTTACAAAATTAGGAAAAATAATTCCAATTTATAAACATTTTGGTAGCAGTGAAATATGACAGGATGATTAATAAAAAAACTCAAAAATATATCTACTTCATTGGGATAAAATTCAGGGGGGGGAGTGAGAAAATAGAACAAGGTAAAACGACTGACCTTTTTATGCTTCTTTTTTTGTTTTTACTTTATTTTTACTTTTAAAGAGGAGTTTGTTCTAGTAATTTTAAATGGATGGTTGTGGATATCAAATCACTTTGGTATCAGCTTCTTCTAGATACATTAAAAATGATGAATGTAACGGCTTTATTTTTAAAAGAATATAGTTTTTTTAAGGCCAGTTCAGGTCCTCACAAAAATGCCATACTGATTTGTTATTCTTGACAGAGAATGAGAGCAGGATCTAGAACACATGAAATGAGTAAGAAAGGCCAATATTCAGACTATAATGAGTGCAAGTAGGTTGGTATAATTTCCTCTCTCCAATCCCATTATATTCATTTCATGAAAAATGCTTTCGTATTATACTATTTCCTCTTCTTGTTAATATCTTTGTCATGTGGAAAGATATCAGCATTTTAATGATTTAGTTATTTAAACTTTCTTGATAATCTCTGTCCTTTGATCGACCCTTCCACTTCACCTCTCCCTCTGTAGTAGCAAGAACTGAGGATAGAAATTGTCAGCAAATCAACTTACAGAGTGTTGGAAAGGTTATTCTGCCAGGAACTGCTATTATCTTTCTGACAAAAATTATAACAAGCACGGAAAAAGGTGCAACCAGAATTCATTAATAACTACCACTCAGAGAAAGAGGTTACATACCATGGTGCAGATTTTAGAAACACAGAAATGGTTGATATTCAAAGAAATGCCATAATTCATGTTAAGAATTGATTTTCATAGCCTTTTTGCTGAGACTGTGAATAAATAAAAATGGCTATTTAATTCGGCAATAGTTGGGGTAATATGATGCCACTCCACTAAGAAATTAAAAGGTGCTTCATCATTGACCAACATTAGAAATAGTGCCTGAGCTCTCAGCATAAGGCAACCCATTAAACCTTGGAATTCAGTACAGTAAAGGTACATCTCACCCCTGGAAGATTCTTGTAATAGAATCTTCTCACCTTTGTACTTTTCCCAAACTGAGAAATACACACACACACATTGCAATGAGATGACATGATCTTTCTTTTTTTAATCCTTAACAAGAGGAAGGGAGAGAGAGAGAGAAGCATTGATGTGAGAGAGAAACATTGATTGGTTGCCTTCTGTATACCCTCTCTGACTAGGGAATCAAACCCAGAACCCAGTCATGCGCCCTGACCAGAATTTGAACTGGCAGCCTTCTGGTGTGTGGAATGATGCTCAGCCAACTGAGCCACTCCGGCCAGGCCATAATCTTTGATGGTAACACATTTCGGTTTCTGGCATGTGCCTATACGTTTAGACTTTATGGAAAGATATTACTAGTTGAGAAAATGGTTTCAAATATACAAATTAGCATTTATTATAAAATAAAAATTCACATTCTATGACTACAAAAATAGGTTTTATCAAATTTGTTGAGTGCTACCCATCATGCAGTGTATATGTTCTATATATTGTATCAATTACGCATCATGACAACCCTTTGATATAGATACTTTGAAAAGTTCCACTTTAAACACAAGGGACGCAGGACTTAAAGGGTTAATCAAATTGCTTAAGGCCATTTTGCAAATGAGGCAGAGTCCCAGCTCAAACCCAGTCCCAACTCAAAACCTGCTCTGCCCAATATGGTGGCCACAGCACTTGAAATGCTGCCAGTAGAAAGTGAACCACACTGTATGTGCAAGATATTCAACAGATTTCAAAGACTTAGAATGCAAAAAGTAGAGATCTCAAGAGTAATTTAAATTGATTACATGGTGAAATGACAATATTCTGTATATATTGAGTGAACTAAAAAAATTATTAATTTTCACCTTTTAAAAAAATTTTCCACATGGCCAATAAAATTTTTAAATTATGTTTGTGATTTGCAATATATTTCTGTTGGACGGTATTCAACTAAACCATTGGCTTTAGTGCCATATATGTATATATGTATGTATGTGTGTGTATTTTTTATTCTAGATGTATAAAAGTATATAAAATATTAGTCTGAATCAGTATGTTTGAGCTGTCATAACAATACCATATAATATATGACTTAAATAACAGAAATTTATTTTCTCACACTTCTGGAGGCTAGACATCCAAGAAGATGCCAACATAGTTATCGGTGAGCTTTCTTCCTGGCTGGTGAATGGCCTCCTTCTTGCTGTGTCCTCACATGGCAGAAAGACACAGAGAGAGAGAGAGCTCTGGTGTCTTTTCCTTTTTTTTATAAGGGTACCAGCCCTATTGAATTGGAGCTACATCGCCTTTATTTCCTCCCAAAGGCCCCCCCCCTTCAAAATCACATTGGGGCTAGGGCTTCAATCTATTATATTTTGGGAGGGTCTGAACATTTAGTCCATAAAAAGAGGTTATCTTTGGAGACTTGAATTCCAATTGATTTTTATTTTCTCCTTTATATTTTCCTGGTAATTTTATACAATATACTTCCTTTTTCAATCAGAAAGCACATGCAAAATTTTACACTATCACTGTGACTGGAAGCAGTAGAATCATTCCTTTGGGCCCTTCTTCGTGTTATAATTTTATGATAAAGATAAAAATATCTGTCCATATTAAGCATTTGTTTCTTATGTAGTATTCTATTGCTTCAATGAACGTGTGTGTGTTCATGATTTGTAACTTCTGAGTGGCAAGTTGTCCCTGATATACAGGATACCGTAGCAGGATCTCAAGGCAGTAGCTAGGTGCTCAGAAGTTCTCCCTCTGTCCCCTGGGAGACCCTGGGTCTCCTGACCATGATTTCGAGTGGCTCTGGAAGCATAAAGAAACAGGAAAGAGAGTTAAAGGTGGAGCATGCTGAGGATTCCTAGTAGGAAGCTCAATGCCAATGCATGGGCAGACATAGAAATACCCTTGTTTATCCTTCATGTATTTGAAACACTTATCTCTTTGTATATAAATAAAGGGTATTAAAAACACACAAAGGGATACATTCGTGTGTATAACATAATAATATATTCCTGTTTATATGAAACCTGGTCCTGATGAAATTTTCAGGCTCATTTAACCAGTTGTCAAATGACCAGGAAAGCAGCCGGGAGCTACAGACCAAGGTATTTTAGGGTAATGGGGTACTAAATGGGAGAGACAGATTAGTTACAAGCGTTTGATCCTCAATAGATTTCACACCTCCCTCTCCACCCCTATTCCAACAGCCGTATCTGCTAACTATTGAGTAATGGAGTTTAAATTCTCCTGGACTATTTTCATGGCTGCGGTAGCAATCCTTTAACAGAGTGCTTGCTCATTCAACTCCTATTATAATTTCCAGTGAAATAAAATATCACAAAGTCATTCAAATTCATAGACTAAAGATATATCTGTAGTGACAACATAAAGTATAGGATAAAATTCATTATCCTGATAAATGGATGAGCATGGGCGGGCAGCCTCTCTGAATAATTCGAGATAAAGAAAATTTTTCTCTGAATGGTTGAATATTTGGGGCCTGACTTACCCACCTAATTGCCTCGGCTCTCCATTTCATTTTGCCCATGTCAACTCAACGAAGTCTCCGCACTTGATTTTGAAAGCTTCACTATTTCATGTCACGTTAGCAAGAGAGACGCACATAGCAAATTCTGGATGGGTTCTTGTGACAAACGACTTCTAAGGTTTGCACGTGTCTCTTCAATGACAGCTGCTGGGAAGAAGCATCACCTCCCAGCTGCACAACTCGGTCCTTCTCTCCCTTGTGAATTAGGAGGAACTGAATGTTTGGCTTTAAAGTGGCACTCCGCACTCCTCTCGCTGAATATCACAGTTGTGCCCGGATGAAAGGAAACAAAAAACCCCATCATTGGCACTGATGGGAGAAAAAATAGTCCTCTCATCACGGAAATAATAAGCAGGATGTTCCCCTGCAGCCTTTTCCTTAATTCTCCTTATTGTATTTTATTAAATGATGCTTGAAATTAAGGCTCTGGCAACCTTCATGCACACTCTGCATAAACAAGCCAAACAGAAACACAGTTCAAAGAGCAAGAACAAGCCCCTACCAAAAGCCATCTGCTTTCTTTGTGTTATGAAACTTAAATTCATCAGCAGAACTCTAAAGAAAATATTTATAGCAGAAGTATAAGCCTACATTCGGAAGCTGCTTTGAGGCAGGGCTAACGGAACATTAGAGAACTTGGTTAGATTGTGTCACTTCCTAACCAATGTAGAACTAGCCATTTAATCTGCCTCATTTATTCATTCAAGCTTTTTTAAAAAGAATTCTCACCCAAGGATATGTTTACTGATTTGGGGGAGAGAGAGAGAGAGAGAAAGAGAGAGAGAGAGAGGGAGATATCAATCAGTTGCCTCCCATATGCACCCAACCAAGGATCGAACCTGCAACCTAGGTATGTGTCCTGACCAGGAATTGAACTCACAACCTTTTGGGCGATGCTCCAAACAACTGAGGCACCTAGTCAGGGCTACTCATTCAATCTTTTATTCATTTGTGCATTCACTCAACACCATTTATTTAAGATCCCCAATGTGCCAGGAACTGTGGCAGGTGCCTCTGTTTCCATCTCATTAAATGAAGATAATTATACCAACTATGCCTACCCCTCAAGGTTGCTGAAAGCACTGCTATAAACCATAAAACAAATAAAAGCATCTGTGTTTGTTTTCTAGCAATAAACCACCAGAAGAAAGTGCAACAGCCATTTAGTTTTCTCTGCACAAAAAAATTAAATATAACTTAGAGGAGATTTTATTTTTATATGTCCACTAGCACAGTCTTTCTGCTAATTTTCATTCTGGTAAATCTTATAAAATACCTTCCTCTCCCTGTTCTTATGAATTGCTCTTCTCAATGGAGGGAAACCAATGGCTCAGGGACTATAAACTTTCTTAATCACATTGAATAAACATATAATAAATATGCCTAAACAATAATACTGACATGTAATCCCAGTTTGCTAAGCAAAATGTCACCTTGAACTTCCTTTTCCACTTTCCTCACAATTTATACCCCTCTGGTGGTAGCTTATAACCGTGGCCTATCATGGAATAAGACAGGACCCTGGAGATTTTGCATGAAAAAAAAATAAAACCTCATTGTATTCAACAACTAGGTTTGGATGGAAATACTTGTTTCTGCAGCATATTTTAGTTTATCCTAACAATTTAAAAAACTGTACCAGTGATAAGAGGCCATATAAAGAAGCCTAAAATGTATAGCAATGGCTTAGCATTTAGAGGGCATTGAGGAATCTAATTTGGAGGCCCAGAAAATGGAAATCTATCATAAGCTGTGGGAAAGCATTTGGTAAATTTATTTCCTGTGGTAATCTGGGAGGTGACCATGTGCTTCTGAGCCCACTAATTTCAGGGAAGAATGTTGACTGTGTTTGACAAAAGATTACATGAAATAAGCTCAGGAAAACCCTGGCTGATTCATAAACATAAATGAAAGGGCTAGCATATGGATCTTATTAAAAGAAAATACATAGGAAGCCTACTGTATTTGTGAGGGAACTGCATTGCCCAAAGAGTCTGCACTAAAAAAAAAATTGAGATTTGAGACTTGCAATTCTTAAGTCACTGAGAAAACTGTGCAGCCCCCAAAGAAGCCATGTTCCCCACCACCCACTTCAGAAGTGGTTGAAGAGAATAATGAAAAAGAAAGAACATCTGAGTGGGCGCAGCTGACAGCCAAGGACTACAATGGATGAAAGAACTTTAAGGCTTTCTGAGTCATAATCCAGGAACACTCACCAGTCCCAGGGTAGTAGAGCCTTCACTGTGTCTTTACATTGGGATTTCATCATTGATGTGTATCCCCAACCTTCCCTTTTTCAAGTGGGAATGTGTACCAAGGTTATCCTTCCCACCAATGTATATCCAGTGGAGGGAAGTTCATATAACTTTGCTTTCAGTTTACAGATCACCTAAATAAGAAGAGCTTCAAATGGACCAGGCCCATGAATTCTGTAGAGCTTTATGTAGTGAATGGATTGATTTGGGATGTCTCCCCTGAGGCTGGGTTGAGATGTCCCATGTGTGTGAAGAATGGGGTAATTGGAAATTTGATGACTAGAAGGGCAGAGAGTGGAAAGAGACTGTAAGTACTTACCTAATATTTATGTTTTTCTACATTTCCAAGCCCCCATGCACCTGTCTAAATGGAACTGTCTAACCAGATCATGCCAGTAGAAGGTGAGCAAAAGGAATATGTAACTTCCCACCTAAATTTCCTCCTGTTGTTTCCTTTTGCCTGACCTGGTGTAGCTACAAGATGGCTCCTAATGCTCCTCTCTCTGGGCAGAGGAAGTAGATTTCAAAACATTTGCAATGGGATGTCTCAGATTCATCCCAGGCCACAATTTCAACACTACTGGATATAGTTCATATAATGGTGCAGCAAACTTACATAAGTGTATTTACTGGGAGTACAAAGGAGCCTCCTAGGGGAAAAAAAATCATCATCCTTAGTAAGGAAAGAGTTGGGTATGACAAAGTTCACCCAACAGCAAAACCTTAATCACTGGAGAGAAGTAGTCTCGCACGACGTGACATCTTCACTCATTTCTTTCCCTGGCCCAGTCTCTAAGTCCCAGGAAGACAGAGAAAACCTAAATTTTATCTAAATAATACCTAAATTTTATTTAATTTAAACTTCTTCAAGACATAGGTGTACTGACGTAGCTTTGATAACCATGTAACAGAATAACACAAAATGAGGAAAAAGGCATTTTTATAACTTTGTCACTCTCCCCACAACAAAGCTTTGGCACCTTGAAGCACTTGTGGAAGCCAGAGTATCAGCTAGTAGAAGTTAGAAGCAATGGCTGCCATCAGTGGAGTATCAGCATCCCAGCTGGAACAGCAATATCCTGCAGAAAGGGTGGTGGGATCTAATGGATGCTATTTAGCTGATCACCAGTCTTTACATGAATACTTATGAAACACTGCCAAGGGACTCCAAGAAATAGAGATGGAGAGAAAGAACTTTACCAAGAACTTAATTCTTGGGTAAATGAGTGGAGAATAGAGCCAGGGATGTATCCATTAGCTTTTATTATATAAAAACACCCCAAAGTTATTGGTATAATACAAGAATCATTTACTATTTCTCACATGTCTAGGTGGATTAGGCAGCTCTGATGGCCTGGGCTGGGCTTGGTTTATCTCATCTGGGATCACTCATGTATCTGTGGTCAGCTAACAGGTCAACTGGGGACTTGCTGAACTAGGTGGCCTTAGCTGAAATGACTCAGCTTTCCTCCACATGTTTTTCACATCCCTCCAGCGAGTTAACCTAGGCTTGTTCTCATAGTGGAGGCAAAGATCTGAGAGAGAGAGAGAGAGAGAGAGAGAGAGAGAGAGAGAGAGAGAGAGAAGGCTAGATTTAGATCTGGAACACCATCGATTCTACCGCATTAGGTCAGAGCAAATCACTGGCCAGGTCATATTCAAGGAGTACAGATATAGACTCTACCTCTTGATAGAATACTCTACAAAGTCAATTGAGAAGGAATCAGACACTGAGAGGGAAATGACTAGAGCCATTTTTGCAATCAATCCATCACATCTGCGTTATTGATTTTACCATGTTACGTTTGTATGGGAGAAACTTGGTTATACTCTCCATAAGATTTCCAGAACTCTAAAGTTGGAGGGATCTTAATGATCATTGTCTACTCCAACCCTCTAATATCAGAGAGAAGGAATCTGAGTCCCAGAGAGGTTATGTATTTTGATTAATTTCTCATAGGCAAAGGAGGGCTACAAATTACTTCTGATTCAGCTCTGAGCTCTTTCTACCACATTGTACTAACCTCTCTTCCAAGGACACATTTAGGATACAATAAAATTTGGTTTTGTTCTCCATTCATTTCACCCACCGCATTTGCCATGAAACAATTATCTAGAAACTCACCAACAATGTCAATGAAGACTACTAGTCTCGTCTCTCAACTGGTACCCTTGCTGAGGCCCTGTCCTGCTCTACTGGGACTTCCCTTTCGAGCATGAATACACTGCTCAACCCACAGTGAACTTCCATAACCCTAATTATCTGTCCTGTCATATGACTGTCCATCCCTACAGAACCAGCCTGCCCCAGAGGGTCCCAGCATTTGCCCAACAAGTTCCATATTTGTCTCAATATTTTATGTTCTTGAGAGAACTGCCTTCACAAACAGTTGCTAGTAACCTTAATTTTGAAATTTTCCCTTCCTGTTTTGCATAAGTAGCTACAATTCTGCCTTCCTCAACTGTAGGGTTTTCTCCAGAATCTATATTACAATCCAGAAAGTTGAAAGTGCAGTACTTATTCCCATCTCAAAACACATTTTAACTGATACACTGTTAGAAACACAACTATTCTTTGTTTTTAACTTGAATGAGAGGGATACAGAGAGAGAAGGTATAGCTTTCTAGCAACACGATCTTGACCCCTTTTAAGGGGTTGGAACTTGAGGGCAGTGTGGTGGGTCAAGAACATCAGGGGCCATCACACACTTGGGGGCAAGTATAAGCTGAAGGTGATAAGTTACTGAAGAGGCCTGCTGCCTGTATACAGAGCATGAAAATAGGAAGAAAAGCCTCAGATTTTTAGTCATTTTTATGGTTCACCTCTGTTTTTATGGGCATCCCAGCACAGTTCACCTCATTAGCCATTATAGAGATTTTAATTCTTGAGTTAATGCCGTGTTCATTCATCAGAATGAATATTAATATCTTTCTAATGTAATTTTTAATTAAATATAACATCACCATTATAACACCCCAAAGATCTAAACAGAGTTTGAAAGGGAAGACAGACACTATCACAATACAAATCAGAAAATCCTGCTCACATTCTTTTTGAAAGGCTGATCACCTGTGAAGTAATGAGAATAAGTCGTGAGATAATGTAGGACAGATCTAATTAAGATAATGAGCTACGATTATGGACATGATTTGCCAGGGTTAAAGATCTTAACAAAAGGCAATATATGGATATATTTTAAATATCCTCTTTGGTCTATTTATATTAGCTATGTTTCTAAAAAGGAAAACATTCATCAAAAGTAATGACCCTGAGTCTGCCGCAAGTGCAGAGTTTTAACTGCTTTGCTATTACTTATGCCTTTAATAGTTTGACAAACTGTTTCTAAAATTTATTTTCTATACTTGACTGAAACAGCTTTAGAATAAAAAATCCAAGGGGAAAGAGACATTAAGATCAATGTCCTCTCCGCACCTTGAAAGTTGTATTATGAAGATGTTTTGATTTGGCTGGTATCGATTTAGATGGATATTTCTGGAAGGAACTAACTAACTAGCCTACCTTTAACAGCCATAGTAGGCAAGACGACCAGGGGAAAGTTGTCATTGAGCTTTGTAGCGATGCCTGGCTGCCATCTTTATCCCTCTGCAAAGACAGAACAATAAAACCACTTAATCCTTGGTTAACAATAGTCAACCAGCAGAAATAAGTATTTTCTGAAAAGCACAGAAGTGCTGTAGAAGAGCCCTACCCAGAAGGGTCTGATGTTTGCAATACTTGGCAAAAAATTCAGCATCACACTTTGAAAATTCAGGCATTTCGACTGGCCCCCTCTAAGCCTGATGGTGGAAGAAACTGTAATCCAAGGGGTGCTAAGAGTTCTGCTCAAGTCCTGTAACCTATCAACAGTGGTTCTCAAAGGGAAAACTCAAACTCTAATCAACGATGCTTATGCCACAGCAGATTCCTAGCCCAGAGTCAGCCTCGCATTTATGCCACTCAGGGTTGCTGTCATTTGCATCAATTAGCATTGCACCATGGGTCTGCTTTAGGCCATTAAGCAAGTTCAGCTCATTACCAGCAAGGAAATTGTAACTCTGGCTCTGTGCTTGACCACAGTCCCATAGATTCCTGGGCTCCATGACCTCCCCAGCCTCCAAGACCCTTTAGTGGTAACCTGTGTGGATGCCTCAGTGACATTTTGAAAAGCCTAAGGATCTTTGAAAAAAGATGGACAAAACAAAAGAATGAATGTCTGAAAGACAAATGATACATTGGAAAGCAAAGAAATTGTCAGTTCCCAGTTCCCTGAATTTTTATTGAATTTTGCTTTCCATTCCTCTTCTCTACCTTCCTCTCCCTCCTCTCCTTCTCTCTCTCTCTAAATCTACACTCACACCCATGCCCATGTCTGTGTGGTATTGTAGAAAGGGTATTGCTAATAAGTCAAAAGGTTTGCATTTTCTACCACCGACACCAACTCTTACGACCTGTGCAGGTCTGAGTAAGTCACTCCGCCTCTCTGATCTTCCATTTCCTCAACTCTGAAATTGGAAAAACATTGCCACCTTGCAGGACTGATGTGTAGGCTAAATGAGATTATGAGATGAAAACACATATAATCTTCTAGTCTACATAGTGCTGTCATATGTTCCCACCATGATAGATAATTTGGGAAACAAAGCCACTGGATGGAAAGCTTACAATCAGCGATTAATTGATACCTTGAGAAAGTAAAATTATGATTTTTGAATCCTCAGGGCCCTGATTAGAGATGAGAGGATCTGGGAAGAGGCTTGAATACAAGCACAGCAACAAGAACCAGGAACATCTTTTCCAAGACCTATATCCATTAAACACATTTAAATAATGTTACCCAGGCTTTCCCTTTAACACCCATGCTCATCCTGTTCATTTTCTTTCCTCTCTCCTTGCAGGATCCAATATGACAGAGTAGAAAGAATATTATGGATTTTTGTAGGCAGAGAGATCTGGCTCCACCACATGGCAAGTTATTCAACTCTCTTAAGCCCCAGGTTTTTCATCTGTAAAATGGACCTATGCCAAATAGGATCGTACCTATTTTAAATTAAAAGCACTTCAAAGGTAAATGTTAGGCTTCTTCCACCGTGTTCCAATTGTCGGCGATTGTTATCAGTAGAGCAAATAGGACACTCTAGGGAAAAAAATTGCAATGTGTTATAATTGGGCTCTCCACCTTCCTATCTGGACTTGTTTCTTCTAGAAGTTGGCAGTTCTTCACCCTCACCTCCTAGTTTGGGTAGCGTTATACGCCCCCAGCTGCCCAGCTGCCACCACACAGTAAGTGCAGTTTTACCCTTAACCCTAAAGTAGTTCTTCCCATTTTCTTCAAATGTAAGATCAGCTCAGCTAATTATTAATCACCTGCTTCAACATAAGATTGAGAGTGACAGGCATCCCGTTAACTTGAAAGGGATAGTTTTCTTTTAAAATCCACATTCATTGTGGTGCTAGTAGAAGAGGTTGGCACTGGTCACAGAGTGGGAAGGGGGGAAGCTGTTCATGCTCCTAAACTTCAGATACAGGAGAGGAGTACCTTCCACAAAGGTACTTTGCCAGCTGACCTCAATGAATATCCCTATGCCTGTAAGGTCAATGCCAAGCCATGCCTCCCTCCTTCTACCTGTCCTCTACACTGCCATTTATCAACCGAGATATCACCTAAGGTCACAAACACAGCAAGTTCAAAACTTGCCTAATTACCTTCCTTCCCAAACCTGTACTTTCTACCCTAGTGCATTAAGCCACTCCAGTGTGAAATCTGGTAGTTTCCTTTCTGTACCTCAGCTCAGTCCTGGTTCAGATCCTGGCTTCTGGCAATCAACCTGCCTTCCTCCTAATCTTCCTTCCTCTTGTCAGCTCTCAACAGGGCAGAGAGAATGGTCTTTCTAAAGAGTAAATCCCAGAGAAAGACAAGTATCACACGATCTCACTCATATGTGGAATCTAATGAACAAAGTAAAAATGATGAACAAAATAGACTCAGAGACGTTGAAGCATGAAACAGACTGACAAATGTCAGAGGAAGGGGTTGGGGGGAAGAGATTAACCAAAGAATTTATATGCATATATGCATAGCCCATAGGGTGAAGGCCTGGGGAGGGAGTGGGAGAGGGCTGGAGGGGGTCAATGGGGGGAAAACAGGGACATCTGGAAAAAATAAGCAAATGCAATTATTTTATGTTCATATTCAGAACCCTCACATGAGTCCCCCTGGCCTATAGGACAACATCGGAATCCTGAGCCTGTCATCCGCAGTCAGCGTCTTCTCCTGCCCTCCCACCAGCCATTCCCAGGATCACACGCTGTGCTCTGTGTGTGGCTCTGATCTGTTGCACACCTCCAGGTCTGAGCGCATACTACTTGCTTCTCAGAACACCTTCTCTTCCCTCCCTGCCTCGTGAACTCCTGGCTGTCCTTAGCTATTCAGTACAAGGACACCTCTTTCTGGGTTCTCCCTATGCCTTCCCTACCCCTCCTCCCTACTCCCTCCCTATCCCACATGTCTCTGTTTTGTGAAAGTCTCCCTTGTAGTGAGTGCCCAGTATAATGTTTACAATTATTTGCTCACATATTTGGCTTCCCAACTAATCGTGGAATCTTTAAAGACAAGAACTACACCTTGGTCATCTCTATATCCCCAATGACTGTCGTATGGCAGTCCCTCCAGCCTCTTTCTCCCCTTTTCTAGTTATACCTATGAAGACATCCTCCAGGTAATTTTGTGGGGATTTTGTCATGTTGGAAGAGAGCCTGTTTAGGTGTCCAAATTTTACTTTGCCCAGCACTAGCCAAGAAACAGTTGAAAGTCAGTGTGAAGTAATGAAAATACTAGTTAGTTGTCTGAGTGTCTGAAGTAATGGCTTATAATTCTAAAAAGCATTGGTATTCATATAGGCCTTGGGTTGCTGTTTGTTTTACTGTTTTCCTTACTCAGTGCCTGAGTGTCCAATTCTCGTCTTCCTCCCTTTCTTCTCCCTCCAAATGGAGCTGATTTAATCATATGTTAAAGAAGTATGTCTCTCTCTTTTTTTAAATTGTTGATACTCTTACAAATATCCCCCTCTCCCTCACCCTTGGGGGGAAAAAAAAAAAAAAAAGCATGTCTCTATACATTTACAGGCGCTGTAAACTTCAAAAATCTGGCTTAAACTAAAAAGAATGCTACCCAACATATTTCCTCGAGGTATCTCAATATAGCGAAACAGTAATACCTATCATATTTTGACACTGCACATAGTATTATTACAAAAAAATTATAATTTGGGATTTTTTTACCACCCCTTTGTGCCTTATCCACATCGCTCTAACGTTTGATTCTCAAGGTGCTATAGCAACGCTTTTAATTGCCATTTAAGGCCCTTTAATCTGAGAGGCATGTCTCTCTTCCTTCTGATGACATCAGTTCAGTCTTCCCTGCTGAAACCCCTTAGTCTTCCCTGTTGAAACCCCTTATTTGGGAACAAATAGCAAACAAAAAGTACATCCAGGATTTTTCATTGACATTAAAATATCAAGCCAACAGCATAAAATGCAACTGTGGGATATTTGCTGTTTTTCAAGCCTACAAAATGTTGCCCCTTTTGAGCCAACTAGAACTATAAATGCACCCTGTTCTGCTCTGGCCTACCTTATTATTTATGCGTGTTCACCACCACATAAAACAGAGGGGGTTTTCTTAGGGGAATAGTGTGTGAGATAAATTTCACTCAAGGTTTTGCCTGTTTCGTTAAGTTAATAATGTCCTGGGGGAAGGGAAAGAGGTACTTCCACAAGCGTGTACACGGGTGATGTCTGTCTGAGGCTTTTGTGGTTGCTGCTGTTATTGTTGAAACTCATTCCTTCTCATACCTGATAGTTTGCTTTTATTAAAATTGCTCTTGTGGCCTGAAAGGACTTTTCTGCATTCAGGATGTACTACTTTATGTTGTATTGATAACTATCAATTAAAGGTTCATTTTCAATATTTGGGTACAAAGTGTAGGTTCTAGTCAAAAGGGTCCTAATAGGATAGACAGTCTTTAGCTTGGGTCTCACTTGGAAAATATTAGCTATGGCAGTTCACACAGATATTTTTGTCATGTGGGATTAGTAATAGCCTAAGTCAGACAGGTTCTCACTTTACAGCAGGTAAGGTTTATTGAAAACATTCGTTTTCCTTAACATGCTGCCTCAAATAACACTGCAAAAACACCACTCATGGGAAATGCTTATGTAGTTAAAATCTATGTTTCCATAACAGCAAATTAAGAATGTACAAAGTCCCGAGCTCTTAAAGAGCAAAGAAAGAGAAAAGCTGACTCTCCAGTGCTCAAGTGTCCCTGAATCAACTGAAGCTGAATGGATGCTGGAATCAGAGGCTCTCAGAGGCCTCTAGCCATTTTCATGTGAAAATTTAAATTGATTGCTGATCCTTCAGCTCTGTAAGCAGTGAAGGATTTTTTTTTTTTTGGCAGAAGAAATTTTTAAAGAGGTAATGCTTCCTAACGAAATAGAGCATTTTTCAAACCAGTTAAAAGTGCAGGGCAAGGGGAGGAACAACATTTCTAGAAGGTCCAGTAGCAGTGCACATCCAGGTTCAGCCCTCTGCTACGGCAGGCTACTTAGCTCAAGGTTTTCTGTTTTTGTTTTTTAATTTTTTTCTTTCTTTTTAAAAATGTATGCATTTATTGGTTTCAGAGAGAGGAAGGGAGAGATAGAAACATCAATGATGAGAGAGAGTCATTGATTCACTGCCTCCTGCACACCCCCTACTGGGGATCGATCCTGCAACCCGGGCATGTGCCCTAACCCGGAATCAAACCATGACCTCCTGGTTCATGGATCAACGTTCAACCACTGAGCCATGCAGGCTAGGCTAGCTCAAGGTTTTATATAAGTCTTTAGCTGGAGTCTCATTAAATGCAAATCATACAGGGAAAACCCAGCCCAGAATTACTATAGTTAAAATCCACCTATAATAAATACCATTTCAAGTAAGGTCTCTATAGAACAGAGCCATTTTTATAAACCAACTATTTGTAGATATGACTTAGCTAATACTCTAAAACAAAGAGATGGCATCCCTGGTCCCTGAACATGAAAAAGACCTTCTCTATCATGACCATACCCACTTGTCTGAACTATTCAATTTAGAACTCAATTTTGCCTCCTTGAACAGATTCAATGCGCTATGATAGTCCCAGGAATTAAAAATAAAAATGGATGCTTGAGGGAGAAGAAGCTTTGGGTAAACTCTGATCACTGTGTTTAGCAATGGATAGGAAAGAAGTTTTTGTTTGCACCCAGGAGCATTCCTGACACCTGTCCTGAGTGCACAGAGCTCCACAGTTTGGGTTTTATCCATGATCACTGCAATCCCAGAGCACAGCCAAAGCCAGCAGGTTATTCTGACCTGGCCCTGTTGGTCTGCTTCATCCATGACTCATCCCTCTGCTCCCAAATAGACATCAGAATCTAGTCCTCAGCCTCAGCACCCTCATTCTTCTACGGAAAAACATCAAATGAACCTCTGATTTTATTAATAGCAAACTTGGCCCTAGCCAGTTTGGCTCAGCGCTTGGAGCGCTGGCCCAACTAAAGGGCAAAAGACTTGAATGGACACTTCACAGAAGAGAACATCCAGATGGCCAATAGACGTGTGAAATGATGCTCAACTTTTTGATGCAAGTTAAAACCACAATGGGCTATCACTACACATCTGCCAGAATGGTTAGAATTTAAGACTGACAATACCAAGCGTTTGCAAAGATTAGGGCAACCATAACTCTCAGACATTGTTTGTGGGTAATGTAATATGGTACAAGCTGTTTTGCAAACTCGTTGGCATTATCTATTAAAGTTAATAAATATATACATGTGACCCATAAAAACTACCTCCAAGTTTATACCCAAGAGAAATGTGAGTATATACATGCCAAGAAACTTGTATAGGATATATTATAAAAACATTGTTCTTTTTCCCATTATTTGTAATCACCAGAAATCAGAAAACAGCCAGAAGATCCATCAGTAATACAATGAATAAGTAAGTGTTGTATAGTCATAAAATGGAATATGCCTATCCTTTGCTCGGTGACTTTAATTCCTGAAAATATGGTGGGGTCAACCCCCAGTTTGTAAGCTTCATGCCTTCCTCATGGCACAGGTTGCTAGCCTTGGTAGGTGGACTAATGGTATAGGTGAAAGAAAAGCATCTTGAATTCAGCCAAGATGAAATTAAGGAAGTGTCAAGTAAAGGCACTAAAAATTCACTATCGAAACCCTAAAAACACAAAAAAGGAGGAAACTTACTTTACAGGAATAACATGATTATTGATGCATACAGTTTTCTGTATGTAAAGACTCATTTGAAAGTCACACCCTTGAAATACATCACAATTCTTTTCATATCCCCAAGCGTGGTGGTATTGAAAATTTATAATTTTATTTTAGTTGTCAGTTAATAAACTACTCAGTCTCAGGAAGATGTTTGAATCAATTAAATTCCTGTAACCTTATTAATTTATGTAAATACAACAAGCTCATTATTTCAAGATCCTAAGTCAGCATCTTCTTAAAATTCAGCAGTTAGAAAAACTGACAAAAATTACTGGATTCACCTGGTTACATGTAAATATTCTATAGTTAATCAAGAAAGGTAACACTAGTTATTGTTTTTATCTCTATCATGGTGTTCCTTCCAGATTTATCAGGGCAACAAATGAAAAAGTAAACCTTTCCCTGGCGATTTACATATTTTCCTGAACCAGATTTGAGATCTTCTAACTCTCAGCCTGGTTCCACCCTTGCTTACTGGGTAATATTTCTTCTGGCTGGTGCCACTGGAGCCCAGATATCACTCTTTTGTTTATGTGGTTTGTAACATAAAATGCTCTCTTTTCTTCCTCACCCACCTTCAAAGTGCAGCTCGCCTGCACTCTTCCCTCCATGAACCCTCCCTCTGCACCAGGTCCTCAATGATAACACTCTGAAACTCCTACCACATGTACAATTAATTATACAACATCTTGAATTGCTCCCTGTCATGGATTTGTTCTAGCTTCCTAACTACATTATAAATTCTTGCAAGATAAGGATCAGGTTCCCCCTTAGCCTGTTTTTCCCACAACTTCTAACATAGTTCTTGGCACCTAACAGGCCCGTTGAGTGAGGGTGGCAGTGTAGGCACAGGAAGAATGGCTGCTTTAAATAGCCTGCTTCACAAACAAGTGCCAGCAAGGGTGTGGAGAAAAGGGCACCCTAGTACACTCCTGGTGGGAAGGCAGACTGGGGCAGCGACTGTGGAAAACAGTGTGGAGTTTCCTCAAAAGATTAAAAATGGAGCTGCCATTTGACCCAGTGATCCCATTTCTAGGAATATATCCTAAGAATCCCAAAACACCAATAAGAAAGAATCTATGCACCTTATGTTCATAGCAGCACAATTTACAATAGCTAAGATCTGGAAACAGCCCAAGTGCCCGTCAGATGAGTGGATAAAAAATCTGTGGCACATTTACACCATGGATACTACGCAGCTGTAAAGAAGAAGAATCTTGTACCCTTTGGGACAGTATGGCGGGACCTGGAGAGTATTATGCTAAGTGAAATAAGCCAGGCAGAGAAAGACAAGTATCACATGATCTCACTCATATGAGGAATCTAATGAACAAAATAAATTGATGAATAAAATAGACATGGAAGCACGGAACAGACTGATGAATCTCAGAGGGAGTGAGGGGTGGGGGGGTGGGAAGAGATTAACCAAAGAACTTATATGCATGCATGCATAACCCATGGACACATAATAGTGCAGTAGGCCTTCACACTGTTGATCTTTTCATCTTTCCTTGTCTGGGAGTTAAAAAAGAATATTGTTGTTCACTCTGTTAGCCCCAGAAAACTAGCTTGCATGGACCTCATCAGCTGGTCAGCTTGCCCACTGGCTTTCAGAAGGTTCCAATGGGGAGTACCATCAGCTTAGAGAGAGGTCAGTCCTCCATCTCCCTCCTTGAGGGAGCCCCACAGGCTGGCAGCATCCTTTCACTGAAGGTCTCAGCAGCCCCTTCACATAGCCTCACTGTGTCTAAGTCCTGGTAACCCCGTGCCCTCACCCTTAGACCTAGCGGTGAGAATACCTTCCCACTCTGTTCTCACCTGCATTATACCCACTGGTTTCCCTGCACCTGCCACATATCTGCGAAATTCTCTTCAAATGATCCAATTTGAATGGACTGTTTCTTGTCAGGACCTTGTCTGATACAGATGTTTTACCTTATAATCCTTATAATATTTATGGCACATTTCCTAATTTCTTCAAGTAAACGAGATAACGTATGATGCTGTGCCCTTCTCTTATAATTCAGGGTCATCAGTGGGACTCTCAGAGATGGTCTGATTGTTTATCAGCTTTTATCATCGCTTTACAGACATTACCTCATTTAATCTCCCCTCTCATCCAAAAAAAAAAAAGAGCCTAGAGATGAATCCAATAAGTAAAATTTATGGTACCAAGGGAGTACAGCTGTTAAGTAATAGTACTAGGAATGTGAACCCGCGTGTCTCCCTACAAAACCTGTGTCCTTACCTAGTACATAAAATCGATCCCCTAATGAGTTGTGTTGCTCTAGTGATTCTTACAGTCAATAGTTCACACTGCTGTTCTTTCTGAGTTGCAGTGATGATTTATATACTTCCTCTAAATGATTTAAAAATAAATCTGCAGCCCCAGTACAAATCTGACAGTTTCTGCCCTGTCAGTTCACCTGCCTGTAACCGTCAGCCTTGAATGTCTAATTGGATGCTTATAATCTGCTATACACCAAGTAGAATCATTGACATCTGCTTCTAAGGTATGCAAATGTGGCAAACATGCAAGTCCTTAAAGGTTGGAACTTAACCTCAGCCCATCCCTCAATGTATTCTTGCCCCCACCTCATCTTCAACCTCAGACCCTTGAATCTCAGAGATGGAATGAAGCTCATCACTGGGTTGAAAAAGGTAGAAAGCTGAAGGTTTGTTTTAGGTAGTGTTACAATGTTCCTGCTTCAAAGTGGGACCCTCAGATTGGTCTCCTCATACTATCGTGGCATCGGAATGGCTGCATCAAAGCAGCTTCATCAATAGATAATACACTCAAAATAGAAAACAGGCACATTACCTCAGCACAAGAGTCATTGTTGCACCATCTGCCCTTGCAAATGCCTCACTGACAGCCACAGTAATTAAATCAAGCCGATTAGAACTTAGCAATGACCTAATTCCATGTCCAGCACATACCAGCTGTTTGTTTACATCAGGTATCAGAACAGGGCCACGGAGCTGTAGAAGTAATTTAGGCGGCGCTTTATAAACCATGTAGATCAATTTAAAGTGGATTTACTGGGGTAAGTGACTCCTGGTGGAATAACAAAATCAGGAAAAGGGAAGACCTGATTTTACTCCAGTCCTCGCAAGGACAGCGCTTCTTTCACCAACCCATCTTCTGCTTACTTCCTGCTTCTATCTCCCCTTAACTCTTCCCCTTCTAGTATTTTTGCCACCCCCCAATTTGTTCTCTCCCAAGTCCCATGTTTTTAACCACCACCCCTATTGAAATTATTGGGTCCCCATCCATTCCTTTTAGCAATTCCCAGCCTGGAGAACAGAATGCAAATGGCTTTTCTCCCCTGCACTTAGTGATGCTCAAAAAAAGGGAGAAGTGGGCTCTCCTCTGCATCCGGTTGGTGCAGCCTCTCCTCCCTCCCCTTCTCTTCTTCACTCCCAGGGGGAGTGTGAAACGTTTGGGAGTGGTAGAAAATTCTCCCTTCAATATGCAAAAGCAACACAGCTAACATCCAATAGCATTACTTTTTTGCCCAAAGTTCTTTATTCTATGAGAGAAATTTATATCTCCCCAATTAATTGTCTATGACTTTATTTTGCACAGATACTTTTCCCACACTTGCCCCATATCATATCACAATGTTTCCTACATTGATTTTAGGATACTTCTTACATAATAAATCTCACTTATAAGGTAGTTACATTATATTTGACATCACATACTCATTTATAATGAAGTTTTGTGTGTGCATGTGAACAAAATTGGTACTTGTTTTTAGGAGTCTGAGCACAGCTTAGTTGGATCCTCTCTACAAAGCTGCAATGAAGGTGTTAGCTGGGCTATGTCCCTTTCTGAAGCTCAGGGTCCTCTGCCAAGCACACTAGGTTATTGGTTCCTTGTGGTTGTAGGACTGTGTGTTCCCTGCCAGGTGTCTCTCTCCAAAAAGCAGGTCACATCATAGAAGCTTGCTTCCTCAAGTCCAGCAAAACAGTCTCTCACCTTCAAAGACCCTCTTTGAAAGTCTTTCATTTGACTAAATCTGACCCATACAGAATAATCTCTTTTGCCATATAATATAATCATGGGAGTGACAGTCCATCACCTCTGGAATATTCTATTTGTCAGAAACAAGTCACAGGTAACACCCATACTCAAAGGGAAGGTATTACACAAAAACATGGACACCAGGAAGTTGAAAACCTTTGGGGTGACCTTGGGCTCTGTCCACCACATCACTTAAGATTTGATTAATTTGCCCAGCCTGGCGTGGCTCAGCGGTTGAGCATCAACCTAGGATCCAGGCGATCGGGGTTGGATTCCCAGTCAGGGCACATGCCAGGGTTGCGAGCTCAATCAATGACTCTCTCATCATTGATGTTTCTGTCTCTCTCTCTCCCTCTCCTTTCCTCTCTCTGAAATCAATAAAGATATATTAAAAAAAAAAAAAAAGATTTGATTAATTTAACTACATACTTTGTTGTGAATATAAATGTAATCTGTTGTTATTAAAAATCCAACCATTACAGCAATAAATAAACTAGAAACTCAAAGTTTCTAGTGACTGGTTAGAAGTCAGAGAGAGAACACAAAGAGTTTACATTCTGGAGTGTTTGTCAGAATATTCTATATTCTATTTTACATTGCACATTGTTCTAGGTAAATAGCTAGCAATGACCAGTTCAATGGATTCAGTAAAGGAAATGTTCCCAACACAATATGCCACCCTTAAAAAAAAAAAAAAAAATGCTGGAAACTATGTACAAATCAGACTTGGAAGAATTAAGAAGTAATTTATATGCAACCAGGAAGCATTCTTATTATGGGCTAGAACTGAGGAGAGGAGGGTATGTTTATATGACCTCCTTAATGTCCTGATGAAGTGAAGCCTTTGGGAATGCTCAGGGCAACTCTTGGTTCACATTGCTTTAGAACTACTTCTGACAGATGTCTGGCCCATAGGGGCCAACAGAGTATATCCATAGAACCAAGGTATTAGAACCAAAGCAAAACTCTAGAAGATTATGAGTATTTATAGGCACTAAATTTCCTCCCCAGAAATATAGAGTTCACTGTAGTCAGCCCTTTGAGTATGAAGATAATGCTGATATTATTGTCCTGGCACTGCCCTATAGATTTTGATGTGGAGAAATTATGGTTATCTCATTTATTCTAATTAATCCCACCACTCTTATGTCCAAGGCCCTGTCCTGTCAGGGTGAAAGGCTCCCTCTTCCATATTCCTTCACATCTTGTGTGTTACACTGCAGCAGGTCATCACTATATTCCATTCTTACCAACCTGATAAAATGTGCCATGAATCAGAAATATATATTCCTCAAAGCACTAGGCTATAAGTCTTAAGATAATACCCCAGCCTTATTTTTTTTTCTTTATCTTCTTCAACTATTCCAAAGAATTTAAATTGCATCTGTCAGCGAAGACCAGAGATAGCATTTTTACATAATACTTTAATAAAAATGGTATTGACTGAAAAAAATTACACTGCAGACCTATTTAAATAACTCAGGGCACCAAAAATACACTTTAAAAACCTTGAAACATGCAACTATGAGAGGTCAAAACAATTCCTTGTACTATAATTATACAAGTTTTGAATTTGCTTAATCCCAGCTAAATGCTTATAGTTAATTCAAGAAAATTAAATTACACCATGGATTTTGTGCATTAGACAAGAATAATGAAATGGCAAAATTCGACCATATGATGAAGTGCACTTGTAAGACTGCTTGCAATTTATTCAACAAATATTTGTGGAGCATCTACTATACAGGTACTGTTCAATATCCTCAGGATACAAAGGTAAACCAAAGGGACAGAGAACTTGATATCATGGAGATATTTTGGAAGTATGGGAGACAGGAAATAATAAATAACTCAATATATAAGGTAATTGTGGGTTATGTGCTTTATAGATATGAGCTTACTTAAGCATTGAACAAACCTATGAGATAGGTGCTATTACTATCCCTATTTTACAGACAAGAAAACTGAGGCCCAGACAGATTTCATAACATAATCCCAGATGCTTGGAGATAGCAGAGCCAGGACAAACTAACTGATTTATTTTTAAAATTCACTCTGGTTGCAATGTGGAGGGCAAAACATGGAAAATCAGGAATAGTCTGAGCCAGTGGTGATGGAGGCTTAGACTCGGAGAGGACAGTGGAAGAGATGAGAATGGTTGGTGTCTTACTCCATTTGGATTGCTTTAGCAAAGTACCAGTACTTTTCCTTCTACAAAATGAAGTTTCTACTAGTGGAGAGATTATCTACAAAATAGGAAACCAGAGTTATGTGACCCATAGACTAAGAAGAAATTTTATTAACCCTTTAGAAGATTAGAGAAACCTTAACTCCAGAAGATTAGAGAAAATCAGAGGTCTAAATGGAGAGAAAAGAAATTGTTTTACCTACATATTCTCTCCAGATGTTTGAAAAAGACATACAGTAATCTCACTTAAGGGTTACTTATTTGCTGCCCTATCTCTCTGTATTGCTATCCCAGTAGTATCTAGCACAGGCAAGTCCTGAGCCTGCTGTCCGGGGAACAAAGGCAAATAGGAATTTTAAATAAATAAACACACACACACACACACACACACACACACAGGACAGATCTCAGAGGGGAGGTGGGTGGTGGACCAGAAAGAGATTAACCAAAGAACGTATATGCATATATGCATAGCTCCTGGACGCAGACAATAGTGTGGTGAAGGCCTGGGATGGGGCAGGGGCTGGTGGAGTGGGGAAAGGGGGGGAGGATGGGAGACATCTGTAATACTGTCAACAACAAAAGTAAATAAATGTATATATAATAAAAAATTGAGGTAAATGCTACAAAGGCAACAAACAAGATGCTGAAATGGAGACTAGCAGGGGAACCTACTTAAATAGGGAGGTCAGGGGAGGCCTTTCTGAGAACAGGACGTGTTAAGGGGGATCTGAAGGGCAGAGAAAATAGCATTTCAGGCAGAGTGGAAAACATATGTAAAAGTCCTTGGATAGGAGACTTTAAAAAGGCCAGTGCAGGTGGGGCTGCATGAGTGAGATGAGAAAGGTAAGCAGAGCTTGAAGGTCAGAGTCAAAGATGGGACTTTATTGTATGTACAATAGGAGGTCCTTAGAGGATTTTAGCAGACGATGGCATCATCGTATAAATCTAGGCAGTCAGTTAACAATTATATATAGAACATGTACCATGTGACAAGCACAAATGCATACTTTAGAATTTGGGGAGAGATAGCAGGCCATCCTCTATGTCACTGTTGTGTGCTCCAGAAGTCACACCCCCCCCCCCCCAGACTACATAGGAAAACATGAATGAAGGAGCAATGTTTTAAAAAATACAACTGTAAATCTACCAAATTTCCTTTTGACTCCTAAATGCTTAAGAAAATAACCCAGCCTGGTTCATCGCCATAGTAGCTGCTGAATTAAGGCTCACCGACTCAATGTACAAATGAATAAGTGATAAGGCCAACTGCAACTCTAAATAACAGAGACGATAAATGATTTCAGCACAAAACGGTAAGAGTTCCTAGAGTAAATATTTGCCCACAGTCACTTATAAATAATTCAGATTGCTGTTTGAACCACCTGTCAGTGTTCCATGGAAAACAAAGCTGAATATATACCTGCTCATGACTCCACTTGCTGTTTCATAAGCCACAGTGAGCAAGGATACAGAGAATCCACTTTCTTGTCTACAAACATCCTAGAAACTATACACAGTGAAGGAAAAGCTGGAGAGGAGGAATTGAATAGGGGGGTCTCATCCTTCCATGAGTTACGGCAGTTTGGGTGGATTGTAAAGACTCCAGACTAGGAAGTGTAAAGAACTTCGGTTAGGTTCCCTCACTTTGCCCCTTACTCAAGTCTCAGGGAAATTGTTTCAAATGCCCTGAGACTCAGGTTTCTCATCTTACATTGTAGGGGGAGAAAAAACAACAATGGACAAATTAATAAAGATGATCGTTGCAAATAATGTTAAATGCGAACGAGTAAACTAGAGCACTATGGCAGAAGACTGGGAAAGGTGGAATTCTGAGTCAGCAGCCTAGTTTGGAGACTGACGAAGCTGGAAGTGCTGGTCACTCTGTGCCACGGGGACTCTCAAGATTCTACACATCACAAGTTGTAAATATTACGTGGGGGGGAAATAGTAAGCGTTCATAAAAGCGTGCATGCTCATCTGTGTATAGAAGCAAAGAGCTGTCTGAAAGAAGGAGAGATGGATTAGAAGGCAGGGGTGAGGACCTCACAACCATGAAAGACAAACCAGGAAACAATGACAAAATTGAAACTGGAGCTTACCCTTCCACCGTCTAGATTTACAAAAAGGAGCCCAAACCCAGGCCAGTGTGTTGTCAGTTCCACAGGCTCTGAACCGGAGGCTTCAGTCGTTGAGGATTATGCTTTTGTTTCCTGCCCAGCACAGAGGTTGACACAAGAATAGAAGTTAAATAAGTGAGAGAATAAATAAGTTATTTTTAAGTTTAAGCCTTATTTAAAATATATATAGAGAGAGAGAAACAACAGGCTCAAAATGGAGTTGCTTATGCTAAGCCCCACGTAACCAAACCAAGACTTAATTACAGCTTTGGCTCTCCCAGAAATGGACACAAACCAGTTAATCCGGAATTGCCTGGTCAGCACTAGTTAGGTCATCTGCCTGATAGGCCGCTGCTATCCCCTAAAAGAAGAGACCTTGCAATAACCAACCCACTTTTTCCCTGGTATAAAAAGTTCTTGTTCCCTCTCCTTTCTGCCTTTAAGTCTTTCATTTTGTATGGCTCCTTGGAGCTTCTTTCTACCTACTAGTTTGGATGCTGCCCAATTCAAATCAATTTTTGCTCACATAAACTCTTAGAATTTTTAGTATGTCTCAGTTTATCTTTTAACAGCTCTGGGGTCTGAAGAATAAACCGAAGGAGACCCTCACAGCTCTCAGGAGCCACGAGCAACCAGGCGTGGGTAGCTGCTGAGCTCCTTCAGCTCCCTGCTTTCTCCCTCCTTGGGAGGCGGTAGGTGGGTCCCTCTCATATCTGAGCTCCACAGCTTTGCATCCTGAGCTTTCAGACTTTATTGAGCATTTGTTTTTCTGGACAGGGTCCTGAAACTAGCCAGAGTCTGACTGGGTCTGACTTGGAAACCAGACTGGAACCAAGTTGGAAACCGGGCTGGGTCCAGGCCGAACTCTTTCTGACTGAGAAACCAGACCGGGTTGGGGATCAACCTGGGTCCAACTTAAGCTGGATTGAGGCCTCAGGTCAATAAAATTGTGCTTTAAGGCTGAACAAGCAGATTAACCTCACCAAAGATAACCTTGGGTTACAGTAGCCACAGTGGAGCACTTGTAACCCGGATAAGCTTTTCATTTACGAGGTGCCCTAGAGAAAAAGGGTCTGGGCCAAGCACTCACTGTAGACGGTAGAGGGAAAATTATTTTCCCCTTACTACAGTTCCTGGTGACCAAGTGAGATCCACTGGGACGCCCCACTCACTCCAGAGCCTACAGATGGGGATCCTGGGAAAACAGGCAGAAGCCCGCAAAGGGGGAGAATTCTTACCAATATCAGCTTTCTCAGATCTGTATGGTCAAAAGAGGAAAATAAAATGTCATGTTGTCCCTTCTTTCCCAAATTCTGATTGGCAGGCAAAACAAACAAACAAACAAAAGTTGTAAGAATGAGATCTTTGAATTGTGCTCCTGAATTTGCTTCTGAGTGCCCACTGGTTGTTGACCCTTTCTCTCCCAGGGGCCGCTATCACCTTCTTGTTTATCTCGTTTTGTGTCCTGAGAATGTGGCTTGGTGACCATCAGTCAGGCTGGGCGCCCCCAGTTATGGCCAGACAGAAATGTGGATTGCACTCCATTGGCAGCTAGGGTCCTACTGACTGTGCCCACCCTCGGGGGGATTGTTTCTTTCTTCTGCTTATCTTTGGAGTAGTACCTTTTGCATCTTCTTTATGGACACCTTTTGCATCCAAAGGGTCGTTTATTTACTGTGTATTTACTGTTGTTCTGGCCAAAATCTGGCAATCTATTCAAATTGATTTTTGCTCAAATAAACTCTTAAAAGTTCTAATGTGCCTCAGTTTATCTTTTAACAGTCTGCACTAACCCAAGCAACTGCACGGCGGGGCATCTCCTGCTTCAGAGAGGTAGCTCCCAGAGCCAGAGGAAGTCAGAGCTTTGTTTATAGTGTTGCATTGAAAAGAAACGATTATCAAATTATTATTCACTAAAAAACATGCTGTTCATTCACCTACTTAATCATAATTTTTTATAAATTCATAAACAATAAATTACAGAGACTAAATCTGAATAAAACTTCCAACTGGCCCTTCCTTGGAACATTTTCACATGGAAAGAGCATCCATTTTAAAAAGCAAGCTTTACCCAGCCCTGGGAAAGCTCGGAGGAACCTAAAGCCGTCATTAGCATATCCAGCCACCAGATGTCACCATTGTTTTAAGCAAATAAATGCTCTTGGCTAATTCTTAGGACTTCAGGTCTCACACGCATTTGGTGGCGCTTCTCCTGGACAGTTCTGGAAACCACACCTCCAGTTAGCTCCTACTATTGACAGAGGAATTAGGACTCAGTCTCGCATCTTCGAACTCCCTTTCTAGTGCTTTCTCTGTTTCGTGTATTTTTATTTTTGAAGGAAGGAAGGGAGGGAGCTCAATGAAGCCCTTTAGGTTAGTAAACTACAACTAGGAAGAATTGTATCAAAACAGTTGTCTGTATCATAGGGCTCAGATCCAAGCAACAGTGTTAGCTCATTTTTTCTCTTCTTAAAATGCCACCCTCTTGGGTATTGCCAGTTAAAACAGATCTTCATGAGGGGAAAGGAAGTAGTGAAGAACTTGCCAATCAAAGTCCAATGACATGTATTCTCTTTAGGTAGATAATATTTAAACAGTAGCCCCTAGCAGGCAGTTCCTATCCAAAACTTACAAATGACTTTTTCACTATATGGCTGTACCCAGGATTACTTTATTCCTTAGTTTCTCTATTTTTTGATAAGTATAAGGAAGAGTAAATGTATTAATATCTTTTGTTGTTAGTCATTTGGCTTTCCTTTACAGATAAGCAAGCAGTCTTCCATTTACATAAGTCCATTTTCTCTCCAAAGAGATTCCCTATGCTTCCCTACCTTCATTTAAATATTTCAACAAACCATTCTTTTATATTCCTGTCTCCCCAGTCTCACAACTTCTGCCTTCTCAGGGAGGAAACATCATCTAATAGATTCCTGTTTCCCAAAGATATTGCAAAGATATCTTGAAAGTTCCCCGCTTCATAGAGGTATTCTTTTTCCCACAACAAATGGAAACCTCGAACGGAGAAACAATACGCGACAAGAGCAAGGACCAAAAGGAAAGGAAAGAAGTGTGTGCTACAGAGATTTGAAGAAAGAAAATTCCAGGTAGAAATGTACTCCTGGTTTGTTCTTATTAAATCACATAATCTTGGCATTGTGTTTTTCATAGCTCCGTGATTTTGCTTTTCTATTTGGCAAACAGAATTAATTATGCTCATTATTCAAACAGGATGACAAAGAATCGTGTGAGCTAAGATGAACAAAAATGCATAGCTGATTTATTGAAGTCCTAAGAATAATAGTTGATGAGTTTGAACAAAATTTACCGCTAAAAACAGGACATTAAAGATCATTTAAGTATATTCAGTGCAGTCATTCATTCCAGTTCCATGCGCATTAAGTAGCTTTTTATCTCTAAGGTGCCATCAACAGAACTCTCAGACATTGAAAATACCAGCATTATATCATTAACACATTTCTGGTCAATGAGTTGAGTAATGTAGAATTTATGAAAATATGTATCGCCATTCTCTTCCAAATGAGCTGCGTATTACATCCATTACCATAACTATATTGATCTAATTGCCTTATTTTCAGTAGAGCGCGGTTTGGAAATATAAAATTGACAAATGTGAGCCAAAAGAGAAAGGGGGCCTTACACAGAAGGTCATAAATTATAAAACCCCACTAAGGAACATCCTAAATAATTGCTGTAATGTAGAAATGTTAAGTAGTTTGCATTTTTTTAAGAAAGAAAATTTTAAACGTTTTAACCATTTTATTTCAACCAAACTAAATCTGTTGCTGTTAGGCCATTTGATCTCCTTTGCAGAGGGAGAGCCTGGATCTAGATACTTGAATTCTACCCAGAGAGATTCTGTTTTAATTGACCTGGGCCGCAGCCTGAGCCTAAGATATTTAAAAGCTTCCTAGGTGATGCTAATGTGCAGACAAGGTTGTCAATCACTGCACCAAACCTCACACCTTACACAAATAAATATTAGCACATCATTGTTTTGTTATTTTCAGTGTTGCTTATAAAGGGGTTGAGTTCTGAGTTAAATTTAAAATGTGCTTGGCAAAATCTAAGTCACTGCAAAAGGTGATTGCAAACTAAGCAGTCTTATAGCCAAAGAGAGAAAAAAATGTACTTAGTAGACGCACCTTCACTCATCTCTACATTCATCAATGGATCCATTACAAAATTCCCAAAAGCCAATTCTTCAGAACTTCCACAGAACGTTATTAGCGTTAACAAAAAATGTCAAACAAACACAAACTCCAATATCAAATAATTTGGAGTTAAGTACACTTTTCTTTTTTACAGGATTTCTCAGAATCTATAACATGGTAATAGACTGCAGGTCTTCAAGAGGGACAGAATTCCCTGTGTAGCGTGCAGTAAATGTGCTGAATGATTGAAGAACCTGGTGTTGCCATAATGTAGAAATGTTAAGTAGTTTGCATGGGCCTAGTGTTTCATGGAACACACTTTAGAAAATGCAATCCAAGGATGTATCTTTTAAGACAACAATAATTAAGACCTAGAACCAAAAAAAAAAAAAGTTATTCAAAGATTATACTCTGCAGGTCCAACATACCACTTGCTTTTTAATATTCTCTTTCAGATATATCATTATATTGGCTTCAAATATTTTGGAAGTTTTGTACCAGAGGCCTAACATAGTGGTTAAGATTACAAACTCAGGAGCAAACCTTTTTAGGTTCACATCCAGCATTTTTTACTTAATCTCTCTTTACTTCAGTTTTGTCACTTGTAAAATAGGGAAATTTACCCCACCCCCACGCACCTATGTTATTCTTGCTAAACTTAGGTTGCTGATTTTCTGTTACAATGGTAATAACAAGAGTGATATTTGAAGGTGAGGTACCAAACTCTTATATAAAGAATGTTGGGCAGAACAGGTCCTTTCAACAATTTTTGCAATGCACGTCTCATGGTGATAACGTCCCTTGGCTTTTGTTTGTGTAAGAAAGCCTTTTTATTTCTCCTTACATCTAAAGGATAACTTTGCTGGATATATTATACTTGGCTGGTGTTTTCTCTTTTTCAGTATTTTTAATATATCAGTCCACTCTCTCCTGATCTGTAAGGTTTTTATTGATAAATCTAATGATAATCTGATGGGGTTTACTTTGTACATTACTGTCTTTTTTCCCTGGCTGCCTTGAGAATTCTTTATTTATCACTAACTTTTGACAGTTTTAATATGATGCATCTGAAAATAAATAAGTCACAGGATATAATGTACAGGATAGGGGATATAGTCACTAATATCATAATAACTATGTATGGTGATTTTTTGTGGTGATCACTTTGTTGGGTACATAAATGTTGAATAATTATGTTCTATACCTTAAATTAATACAATATTGTATGTTAACCATACATTAACAATAAAACAAAACTCTTTCCTTGTAAAAAACAATTTCAAAGGAAATTTCTGAAAATCTATCCCATGACTTCTAAACCTTCTGACCCACTTTGAGAATATGAAAGGACTGAGAGAGGGAGAAGAAATATTTGTGAAAAGAACCCCCAGGAAAGATCTGTAGCCTTGTTAATAGTCTCCACTCCACCCCCCACTTTATTGAGAGGGACTTGGATGGGTCCATTTGGCCATCCTGAGCAGTACATTCCTGAACTTTGGAGACTTCAAGGCTGCCATCTGCCTTCTGCCCAGAAAATCTAGAGGGCCAGAGATGGCTGACCATCTGCTCTAGGGGCAGATACATGAGCATTCCCCAAGTTTTTCATGGCACAGGACACTAGACTGCTTCTTGTGGACCAAAGGTAGGCAGCAGATGAGAGAGGCCCTCATGGGTCTGGCCCAGTGGAGGGTCCTAGGGAGGAGCAGCAAGAAGCTGAAGGTGAGGCCAGATTCCTAGGATCCAAAGCAGGAGGCGCAAGTGGCCACCTGGAATCCAAATGGCTCTGCCAGACAAGGGAACTGCAGGAGGGAGGTCTCCAGCACTTGGAATCACAGACTCCACAAAAGTGCCCCGTGAGGAAAAAATCAGCTTTACACCAAAAGGCCCAAGATGAGTAAACAGAGAAAAGCTAATGGGGGCCTCTTTCCAGGGCAGATTTGTAGTAAAAGCAGGCTCATGCTGGGCCAAGGGAAATTTGTCTGTTAAATCAAGGTTAGGGCTTAGTTTGTATCTTGGGTCCCAAAATTTAACCACTGAATTAAGTCTAGTTTGTGATCTTAATTGACAGTTGAATGATCTATTTCTTAAGTATAAGCAGAAAAATCATAGGTTCTAGGGAAACTTTTATCCAGGGGTACAAATGATTATTGAATAAATGTTAAAGGGGCAGAACCAAAGAAAGATTAAATGGCTCAGCATCATCAGCTTATCTTTGCAATATGGCCAGAGCATCTAGATTCTGTGGATAACAAATGAGACACAGCCTTCCAGGTTATCAGGGCCTCGGGAAAACTTGTGTGGGTGGCCTTATCAGCAGAAATGGATCTTTTAGATTTCCATTCTCCATTATATTAGCCTCTCTCACTAGCTGAGGAGTCCCTGGCTGCAAATCAAGAGGCAAATCAACATGTGAGCTTCAGTGGGTGAACTCCAGGATAGAATCTGCAAACATAGACTTTACTTTGGAGAGTCAAATACAATGCAACACGGTACCAGAGAGGCACCCAAAACCCACGCTAGGTGTGAGCAGCGTGGGCTCATAAAGGTACCAAAACAATATTTATTGAACGAAGAAATAAATCATAAACAAATAGATGAAATAAATTGCTCTGAAATTTGTATCTTTTAGGCTACTTTGTATTCCTAAGTCCCTATGAATGAAATCTTTATGCAGTTTTTTTCTCATTTCTTCTCATGTTTAAACTCACCTTATAACTGGAGATTCCACTATGTTTCAGCAGAATATTGAAATCCAGACAAGGCCATTGTCATAAGATCACTAGTTATGGCGTTGGGAGTTTAAATCTGGGTTCTGCCACTTCTAGGTTGTGTAATCTTAGGTAGTTATCTAACTTTTGGAGCCCATCTATACTCCCTTGCAAAATAAGACTAGTAAGGCCGTCTCTATAGGTTATTATGGAATTTCAAGAAGGTAACATCTGTGGAAGTTTGTAGCATAATGTAGGTATATTGTAAGTCCTCAATAAATCACTGTATGTTTTTCATTACCTCACCCCCACCCTAGATGCATTGTTCTGGCTTTGCTTAAACCTTGTCTCGGTCTTTACCAGATTCAACCTCTGAGGGTAATTTAAATTGACTGTTTCTATAAATTATTCTTAGAGGCAGAGCACAGAATTAGCTTTATTTTTCTACTCTCAAGTTTCATTTGCTCATTCACTCATTCTAATAATCATTTATTGAGCAGTTACCAAACATCAGACTTAATCCAAATGTATCCAACTGGAAATAGGCCTCATTAAGAAAAAATTCTATAGTCCGGCCAGGCGTGGCTCAGCAGTTGAGCATCGACCTAGGATCCAGTAGATCGCGGTTCGATTCCCGGTCAGGGCACATGTACAGGTTGTGGGCTCGATCCCCAGTCAGGGGCGTGCAGGAGGCAGCCGATCAATGACTCTCTCATCACTGATGTTTCTATCTCTCTCTCTCCCTCTCCCTTCCTCTCTCTGAAATCAATAAAGATATATTAAAAAAGAAAATATTCTATAATGGGTGCTACAGTCAAAATGCTTGTTGTTTGTTCTGCTCTGCCTGAAAGTCCACCTACATAGATCATCCATTCACAACGCCAAGGGAAACGGATCAATATCAAATATCCCAGGAAGGACATATAAAAATTCTCATATATGGGTCTCCTCATAATAAAACATATTTGAGTAAGAAATGACATATATATATCAGATAATATTTACATCCAATATATTCTCATTTTTTATTTCCTAGAAAGAAAAAAAAAGCTCAAATATTAGAGTATCTGCCTCAAAATAGGACACCTATCAAAGTTGCTAAACTCCATTTAGTGAGAAGTGGCTTTTCCTAATTACAGTCTGAATTCTTCAAGATGATGAGTTCTAAATGCCACAATTCTTCTTGAGCAAGTCCATTAAGCACCACACTGATAACCACACACAGGTCATTTATTTTATTTATTCCTGCTCAGTGATGAGTTGCTTGTGTTATATTCACAGGCCCTTCACATTCTACCAAACCAAAGCCATGTGGATCAAACTAAGAAAACTAATACCAGCCATCTGGAGAGAGCTGGAACACTATTTTAGGTATTGGATTAGAAACAAAAATGATTTAGCCTCAGTTGTAAGTGACTTTATAACCTGTATCTTCTGGGAAGGCAAAAACTAACTTAAGGGGGGGGGGGGATAGAACCTATAAATTTTACAGATGCTTTCAACAATAAAGGTAGGAAATGCAGGTGAAAAAGAAATCTCAGAAAGAAGGTAGACTTTCAAAGATAAAATATTAAGTCCTGGGAACATCAGCGACCACAAAGATATATAAACCTAGTTTAGACAAGAGCTGTAGACTGCAAGGAGAAGATGGAATTTCCTATTAGAAGAGTGATTGGCAAGAGATCCAACTGAGCAGAAAAGTGATGAGACCCTTAGGCAGGATATAGGAGCAGAGCCCGGGGCTTCTTTTGGGTTGTGTGACATCTCCCGGTTTTAGGAAATAAGCCTTGGAAAACACAGACTATGAAATGTTTAAATAATGCTCAGAATTGTATTTCCTTCTATTGAGCTGCTAACAGTTTCCAAGTGTTTCCCAGAGCACTGCAAACCTTAAATCTAGTGTAAATAAGGCTATGTCCTTGCTTATGATTCAGGTGAATCATCTCATGTCTCCAGCATTCTGCCAGGCTCAGAGCAAGTGTTCTGTACGCATCTGTTCAATGGAGGAGGCTGAGCTGAACTAGAGTTTTGTTTAGATGTTCCTGTATCTCAGGGTTCTGGAATCAAATGTGACCTTTTAGTGTGTGTGTGTGTGTGTGTGTGTGTGTGTGTGTGTGTTTGTTTCTCTAATAAAATTTAAACTAATAAAATAGACTATAAAAGGGGTTCAATAAAAGTTAACGATAATTTTTCACATTATTAAAACAGAAGATCCAACATATAAATGACCAAAATAACTTTTAAATATCATTTAAATTTAAATTCTATTTGAAATAATGAAATAAAAGCTAACTGTGAGGCCCTGGTGCCACCCATCTCTGCCTTCCTCCATTATTTCCTACTCAAAGAGTAAATATACCAGTGCAGACAGGAAATCAGGTACAGCTTGATAATACTTTTTTTTAATTCGATAACGTTTTATTTTTCAAAATGTACAGCTGGTGGGACCTGTTGTTCATGTATCTTCACCAGTAGCTGGGACATCCCCACCTTTGGTGTATCTGATGTAAATTACTTGAGCTCTGTGCTTTGAAACTGTAGCAGGATAGTAAGAAGCTAGGAAAATTCCTGGGCAAGTGGAATGGGGAAACTGAGACAAGAAAGTTAAACAAGGTCAAACAGTTGGACAGCTTGCAGCCAGCTTGTGAATAGCAAGACCTTATCTTCCCCAACCAAGGACACTTAAAAGCAAATAGTTTATACCTCTCCTCCCTAACCAGAGAATACATAGCTTAAATCACCCTGGCCTGGGAAAGTAGAGAACAAAGACCCAATTAATGCCATTTGTGCCAACTAAACCCAAGGATAAATATCACTTGGGGATGTTAAGGCAGGAAAGAGGGGGAAAGAAGAGGGAGTTTATCTTACCCACTGAGCAAAGTCGTCAGCGTCCTTACGACTTGCCAAACAAGATGACCAGATGTACATACAAACATTCCAAGATACGCCACAACAATGCAGAAGGGGACTTTGAAAACTAGTCTGCTATGCAGGATTATCAGGCAGGGAAGCTTTGAAACCTACAGGGAGGAGGGTATAAAACCCTTGAACCCCCACCCCCAGGCACACACTCAGACTAGCTGGGTTGCCCACTTGTGCTCTATGCGAAGTGTATTTTTAATAAATTCGCTTGCCTCGCTTCCTTAACAAACTCACTTGCTTTGTGTCAGCACCGCTGTCACTCATCTGAAATCTTTCTTACAAGATTGACAAGAGCCAAGGAGGGGATAGCCCCCTGCTTCCGACCAGGGCAGCCTAGTAACAAAACTAGTTTAATAAGTCCTTTACTAAGGAGCTCCTGAAGGACTGCCCTGGTCAAGGAATTGGGGGTCTTCAGTCTCTCAGAAACAATAGCTGCAGTTATAAGCTTATAGTTGAAAATTTCCTTATATCATGTGTTGCTTTGTCAAACAAGACTATGGCCAGCTTTCCTGCATCTTTCTTCGCCTTGTCCTCCTTGGGCAGAATAGTGAAGCTTGAAAAGCAGCTGCTACTACTGTTGCCTCAATAAGATGTCAGACAAAAAGTAGCCAATACTCTTTTATTATTATTATTATTGATTTTGAGGGAGAAGGAGAGCAAGAGAGAGAAACATTAATTTGTTTTTCCATTTATTTATGCATTTATTGGTTGATTCTTGTATGTGCCTTGATGGGGGACTGAACCCACAACCCTGGCGTATCCAGACAATGCTCTAACCAGCTGAGCTACCTGGCCAGGGCTGCCAATACTCTTGTTGGCTTGTGTGCCTGCAGCTTAAGTTAGGTCGCCATCTGAGTAAAGTGAATGCAGAAAGAACATGGCTGGGCTACTTCCCACACAGGGAAAAAGGGCTCTGGCTCTCTTTCCATTCCACAGCATGGATTAAGAAATTAGAAGAGGGAGAAACAAGATGGCGGCATAGGTAGCAACTGTCCCCACCACCTCCCACAACCACACCACAATCACAACTAAAACACAGAACCACCGTCACTCAGAGCCTCCTGAGATCCGGCTGCACAGAAGCCCCACAACCAGGAAGCTGAGGAAGCACCGAGACCGGCAGGAGGGGCGGAGACGCGGGCGGGTCGGGGCTGAATCCTGGAGACTAGGCCGCGGGCCCACACCCGGTGCCGCGGGGTAAACCCGGGAGGGAATCTCAGCAGCAGGGGTTTCCCAGAGGAGTGAGGGGTCCCAGCCCCACAGCAGGCCCCCAGCCCAGGCCTCCACAGCTCCGGGCTGTGAAACCAGCGGGGACTGTCCCTGAGGGTCTCGGAGGCTGCGGGAGCCCCAGCAGCTCCTCTAAAGGGCCCGGCACGGACTCACTCGGACGCTCCCTCTGAGCCCAGCGCCGGGCAGCAGCCTGAAAGGACCCGGGACACTCGGGGAGGAACTAACCTGCCTGAGATCCGGGCGAGAGGCGGAGGGCGGCTTCCTCCCAGGCAGAAGGGCTGGCGGAGGCCATGGCTCCTGTGGCGAGTCCTCCCCGCACACAGCCCGCAGGCAGGCGCCATGTTTGAATCCCCAGCACCTGACGCACACCATCGGCCCCGCCCCGTGATTCCCGGAGGCCCCGCCCTCCCCACCTGCAGCTCATCCAGGCCATTTCCAGGGGCTTTTCTGTGCAAGTGGCCTCTCGAGCCCCATGCTTAGGACTTTCCTAAAATCTCTCAAACAAGCAGCAGCGGGCCCCATGGAACTTGATAAGCGGCCCCAGGCCTGGCACTAGTGGCAGCTGCATTGGCTCATAGCTCGGCCTCTCCTGGGCACCTCCAAGCCCAGCACAAGTAGCAGCCAACTACGGTTTGCTGAGTAGCTCATGCTGGGTGGCCCTGGGCAAGGCACTGGCACAGGCTGACTTTGCACCTCCTGGGAGGCCCCAGAGACAGTGCACCCGGTGGTCAGACTCGACCACACTGGGTTACAACCCGACCACATCCACGAGTGACACACTCAAGGGGCGCACTTGGTGAACACCAAAACCCCACTGAAGTAAATCCTGCTCCATAGGGGTGTCTCCAGCACAGCAGCTCTCTGGCTGTAGTTGCAGCCGGTCCTCACAGCCGATTGGCCTGGGGGGTCAGTTCCTCCCAGTGACGCCAACAGCAACCAAGGCTCAACTACAACAGGACAGTGCACACAGCCCACACAGGGGAGCCCCTAGAAGGTCCAGCTCAGGTGACAGGGGAGGCTGAGCCACTGAACCCTACAGGACACTTACTACACAAAACCACTCTACAAGTTCCAGGAGACATAGCAGCTCTGCCTAATACATAGAAACGAACACCAGGAAGCAGCCAAAATGCGGAGGCAAAGAAACATGTCACAAAGGAAAGAACAAAAGAAATCTTTAGAAGAGGAACTAAATAAAATAGATCCAAGCAAGCTAACAGATGCAGAGTTCAGAATTTTGTTTATAGGGATGTTTAAGTTGACTATTAGGGAAATAACTGAGAAAATTGATAACATAATAAAGTACCAATTTGAAATGAAGGCTACAGGAACTGAAATGAAGAATAATTTACAGGGAATCAACAGTAGAGTAGAGGACACTGAGAATCAAATCAGCAATTTGGAACATGAGGAAACAAAAAACACCCAACCAGAAGAGCAAAAAGAAAAAAGAATCCACAAATATGAAGATAGCATAAGGAGCCTCTGGGACAACTTCAAGAGGCCCAACATGCATATTACTGGGGTGCCAGAAGGACAGGAAAGAGAGCAAGAAATTGAAAACCTATTTGAAGAAATAATTACAGAAAACTTCCCCTACGTGGGGAAAGAAATGGACTTACAAGTCTAGGAAGCACAGAGGGTCCCAAACAAGAGGAACTCAAATAGGCCCACAGCAAGACACATCATAATTAAAATGCCAAAGGTTAAAGACAAAGAGAGAATCTTAAAAGCAGCAAGAGAAAAGCAATCAGTTACCTACAAGGGAGCACCCATAGGACTGTCAGCTGATTTCTCCACAGAAACCTTGCAGGCCAGAAGGGAGTAGCAAGAAATATCCAAAGTGATGAAAAACATGGAACTACAACCAAGATTACTTTACCCAGCAAAGCTATCATTTAGAATTGAAGGTCAGATAAAAAACTTCACAGATAAGAAAAAGCTAAAGGAGTTCATCACCACCAGGCCAGCACTACATGAAATGTTGAAGGGTCTTTTTTAAGAAGAAGCTAATGAACAAAAGAATCTGACGAACTAAATAGATCCAGAGACATTGACGCAGACAACAGACGATCATATTTCAGAGGAAAGAGGGAAGGGGGGTGAAGTGTGGGAAGAGATTAACCAAAGAAGTTATATGCATATATGCATAACCCATGGACACAGTCAATAATGGGGTGAAGGCCTGGGGAAGGGGTGGGGGCGAAGTAGAAAGGGTCAGTTGGGGGGGTGGAATGGAACATCTGTAATACTCTCAATAATAAAGATAAATTAAAAAAAAAAAAAAGAAATTAGAAGAGAGAGCAAAAACGGAACCCCAAATATGAACTATGGCCTATCATAGAGACCCTGCCAGTAGTAAAACTGTGGCTCAATTAACATGAGAATCTAATCAATCAGATAAGACTGGAATCCTTGCTCTATTGGTTGAGGTTGCCATGTGAGATGCACAGACATTAAATGTCCCTTCGTGTAGTGTCAGAAGTAATGAGCAAGGTTCTATCTAGAAGTTCTACTTTGGGTCTCCTGGATTCCTGGAATGGAGTCTTAAACTTAAAGCAGGGGAAAGGGGAGAAAAGCTATAAAACAAGCCCTCAGGAAGGGCCAAAATCAAGCTAGCTGTGATAAGATAAATAGCCTCTCCCCCCCTTCGTTTCTTGCTTATCAGCCTCATTCTTCTTTTACCCAGCCCCCCACTCCCTAACACCCCACCACCCACCACACCTCAGTTGGCTTCCTCTGCTGGGTAGCAGATACTTCTTGTAATACCAACTTGCAACAGTTTAAATGGAGTAGTCAATTCTCAAGTCCATCTGACCTTTCAGGTCCAGCCTCCACCATTAATTGACAACCTTTCTCTGTGACATTTAGATCAGATCTCATCAGATCAGTTCATCTTTAGGCCACTAGGGAGGATATTTTGCTCCTGCATATACTAACCTCTCAGGAGTACCTATCATGGGGCTTTAAAACATGAGAGCCTAAAATGGTTCTGAGCCCTGTGGACAAAAAGGGAGCCACATACAAAGCCTGACAAGCTCAGGGGAGGCCTGCATGGCAGCCTTACAAACTCAGAGACCTCAAGTAACCACATAGGATGGTCTGAAATTAAAACTTTCTAACTAAAAATGAGTCATGGCTGGTAGTCATGTCCTAGGTAGGTATCTTCCTTGACAAGGGTCAGTCTTTACCTTGAGGGAGGCTGTCTGTTGTCTTTTTGCATCTATGATAACATACCTTTGGAATGTCAGGATAATTTCCTTTTTCCAGACCCCTCAGGACCCAATCACTGCACCAGAGCACAAGACCACAGACCCCTCATTGTTATTGTTATTGTGTTATCTTGTACCCACCCATGGAAAAGAAGTATTTGTCTCTTCATTTTATGCTTTATCCATTCTCAGAGATTTTCCAGCTTTGCTTCTCCCACCTCCCTACTCCACTGCCGATGAATTTTATGTAACCCTCCTTACGCCTCCTCCTGTGAGTTTGATATATAAAATAAATGGTAAAACTGCCATTTCCCGGAGCATTTTCTCAATCCGCTGAGATCTTGCTTCCTGGCAGTTGTCGTCACTTTGGCTCAAATAAACTCATAAAAATTCTCTACAGGTTTAGACTTTTCTTACATCAATAGCTCAGTTCCAATGTATACTCAGGACACCAGCTGGGTGTCCTACAATTTGACTCAATTCTGACACTATCTACCCAAAGATAGCATCAAATTCCACAGTTGAAGGAGCTCAGTCCTTTAATTCAGACACAAGTTGCAAGTTCATGTGCTTCTGAGGTTCCTATAAACCTCTACTTGGGCTTGATTAATTTGCTAGAGCAGCTCACAGAACTCAGAGAAACATTTTACTTTTTAGATTACTAGTTTATTATAAAAGGATATAACTCAGGAATAGCCACGTGGAAGAGACGCTTAGGGCCCATTCCAGTTGCGCTACTCTCCCCAACTCTCCACATGGTCACCAGACCAGAAGCTCTTTGAAACCTGTCATTTTGGTTTTTATAGAGGCTTCTTTACTATATGGGCATCATTGGTAGATCTAACCTCTAAACCCTCTCCCAGTCCAGGACATTGGAGGTGGGACTGAGAGTTGCTCATTAACATAACAAAAAACACCTTTAAGGCTCTCTCCACTTAGGAAATCCCAAGGGTTTTAGGAGCTCTGTTCAGAAAAGGCACAAAGACCAAATGTATATTTCTTATAAATCACAGTATCACAAGTCATAAAATATTGACCAGACCGGGGTCCAATCAGGCAAAGTGTGAGCACTGAGGGCAGCAGAGGCTAAAGTCAAGAATTCCTGGCACAGAGAGCTGTTCCCGGGTCCCCACCGTGCTTAGTTGCTCTGTATCATAGCTTCTGTTCTGCCAAACCCGACTGAACAGAGCTGGCCCATTGCAGCAGCTTCCAATTAATTGATTCATCTGAGCAAAGTGTCCATTTTCAATTTACTGCCTCTTTCTCCTGATTCCTTTCTCAGAGAATCTATAAAAATCTAAAAACAAAACTTTATTTGCAAAAGGTCAATATGTAGTCAAAAGAATAATTTTAACATGACTGCCAAGAATTTTTCATGTGTTTAGTAGGTTTTTTTATGCTAGAGGAAATTATTGATTTGACCAAGTTGGCACATAATAAATGATATTGTTATAACTTATATTCACTTGTGTTTAACTTGCCATTTTAAATGAAATTATTGCCAGTGAAGGTCATCAAGTTTTCTGTCATTTTTTACAAATCTCTGAAATTTCATACATGCACAAAAAACATATGAATAGAAGGTTTCACTGGGTAGTTTAAGAGTTAAGAGAACTACCAGTGTATTCAGTAGTCATATCTCTCAAATCTATAAACATACTACAGTTCAATTAACTATGCAAGAAAAAGGGTTCAAATCATAACAAGAGTTTGTTTAAAGCATACTTTTTGTGACCAGCTTTAAAATATAATAAAAAAATTTGCAGTTGGAAAGAAACAATAACAAATAAACATAACCTAATACAGTGTCTACCCATGAAAGGTGATCAATAAATGTCTGGCTAAAGGCCCGGCCAGCGTGGCTCAGCAGTTGAGCATCAACCCAGGATCCAGGAGATGGCGGTTCGATTCCCGGTCAGGGCACATGCCCTAGTTTTGGGCTTGTTCCCCAGCACGGGGCGTGCAGGAGGCAGACAATCAAAGACTCATCATTGATGTTTCTATCTTTCTCTCCCTCTCTCTTCCTCTCTCTGAAATCAATAAAAACATATATATTTTTTAAATGTCTGGCTAAATGAATGATCTCAGAGGACAGAAATAACACAATGTGAATATATACATATATATATGAAGAACTATAGAATAAGTTTACATAGAAGAGATAGAAGAACATGTTTTTACATTCAAGGGGTCCAAAAGATGATGAAATAAATGTTCAAGTAGTTGCTGGAAAGGTGGGAAAGCAGAGGAAAACCATTTAGATCAATGTTTTATTCTCCATTGTTGATTTGAACTAATAGGAAAGTTAAAATTCAAGAATAATTACAATTTAATGTATTGAGGAAGGACGAAATTTTAATTAAATTTTGCAAACAATAAATCTCATTTAAGTATGAGTTAATAATAAAAATGCTGGTGTAAGTTGAAAAACATCAAGAGCATTGAAAAAATTAAAAATAAAAAGACAAAATTAATTTATAAAGACAGAGCATTCCAACACAATAAATACCAATAATGCAACAGCAGAGAAACATAACAGGAAGTCAGGAAGGAATTAGTTTCACAGTAATAGATTTACAGAAAGAGAAAATGTCTAAAACAACCATTAGGAAATTTCCTGGAGTAATGTGGGTTAACAGCTGAAAGTGACATTTATTTTATACAAAATACACACACCATCATATGGCCTATGCATAAGAAAGGTTTATTTAGAATCCACATTTGCTTTTTGAATTTTGTAAGGAGAGCTAAATCTAAATAAAGAATTTCAACTTATGATTTTTAAATTGTGTTTACGGTAATTATATGTGAAAGATGAAAGGTCAAAGAAAAATATAACATTTTAAAAATACGTATCTCTCCATCAAAGTGCTTCATGTTGTTCCAAGTCTTTTCAAACAGTCTATAAGATAACACAGCATCAACAAAGATCAAAGAATGATATTATCTTCCTAAGTAAATCCCTTTTCTTTTTGATAATGGAGAGAAAAAGTAAACATCGTAAAGCTCTTCCAAGCTCACCAGAACTCTTAACTTTCAAAATTGGGGAGGGGGCGGGGCTGGTGTGGCTCAGTTGGTTGTCCTCCTATGCACCAAGGGATCCCCAGTTGGATTCCTATTGGGGCACTTGCCCGGGTTCTGGCTCGATCCCCAGTAAGGGGCTTGCAGGAGGCAGCTGATCATCCATGTTTCTATCTCTCCCTCTCCCTTCCTCTCTTTCTCTAAAAAATCAATACAAATAAAAAATAAAAACATTTTTTAAATTGGGAAAGGGGATCATTTTTTATGAGTCAAATAATTCAAACTCTTTAAAGGAATATTAATTTGCCCATGTCACAATGAGTGTAATTTGCTAATTTATTTCTGCTGCAAATGCCATATTTTATTAGTGGCTTGAAATAGTTAATGCTTTCCACGTCCCTGGCAGGTGCCCACTTTTCTGACATACTTGATCTGGTCTCTACAATGCAAACTCAAAATTGCCTGGAAAAGCCCGGCTGGGTGTGGCTCAGTGGTTGAGCATCGACCTAGGATCCAGGAGATCTCGGTTCGATTCCCAGTCAGGGCACATGCCCAGGTTGTGGGCTCAATCCCCACTTGGGGGCTTGCAGGAGGCAGCTGATCAATGGCTCTCATCAATGATGCTTCTATGCCTCTCTCTGTCTCCCTTCCTCTCTCTGAAATCAATAAAGATATATTTTTTAAAAAATTGCCTGGAAAGGAACAAAGCGAAACCTTATCTTCACCCACAAGTGTGACTCTAAACACCGTGACAATCGTGCCAGACAACAGAGACATAATTTCATATTTATAGTCTAACATTGCTTACAAATGCTTTGAAGAAACCAGTCCTTTAAACATTCAAGCTTAAAGCGTTTCCGGTTAACTGCAAAACTAGCATTAAAATAAAAGGCATGGTTGCTTTTTGTTTCTGTTTTATTTTTGATAATGTTGGGCTAAACATATGACAAGAACCATACCAAATCACACCATTTGCAGAGCTGGGCTCTCTCTCTGCATTTTTTGGATAATAAGAGGAATGAGGGTCTGTGGTTGGGTTCTCCCAGCCTCTGACTGAGATTTCTCAGTCTTCTGGATTACCAATGAATATTTAATAAATAAATGGCTGAGGGGAGGGAGGGACAGAAGGATGAATGGAAGAAGGGAAGGAAGAAAATAATTTCTGTGATTTAAAACTACTTGCACTATCTCCAAAATTACTGAGCAAAACAACCCAACCAAAATTTACATAAATTGTCTGGGGCACAGTAGGGCAGCAGTTCCCACATGAAAAATAAGTGGACTTTCATCTACATTTTCTTGAGGCCTAAAATTTCTCATATATGATGAAGACTTTTGTACCACAATCAGTTTCAATGTGAATTGTCTGAGTCGCTATGACTGAGGTTTAATTTCACTCAGCAGTGTTTCTCAGATGTACTCAATGACTGGCCGTGTCATGGTTTGCCTGGGACAGTGCTGCCTTGCACCTCTCATTCCAGAGTATTTATTAGTAGCGACATATTTCACTTTTAAAAGTGTCCTGGTTTAAAAAAAATAATTGATGTGGTCACTCAACCAATGAGTAAATGCATTTGAAAATCCTGGTTCTTTTTATCTCTCCCCATGCCATCTCCTCTGTAAATGAAAATTTTAACTTCAGAAAAATAAAGATCATTATTTCAGATATTCATGCTGAGTTTTTCGAAGAAAAATTAAGGGTCGAGGGAGAACAGTTTAACCCCATGAAGGAAGAGGGCAGCTTGGAAGTCTTCTTTTCTTCCTGTAGCTTTCTTCTTCACAAATAATTGATGATTTTTAGTTAAAATTGAGCAACTCCATCCAGGATTACTGTATACAGGTATGCCCTGCTTTTCGAACATTTGCATTAATGTACTGTGCTTTTACGAAAGACTTGTTTTCACTAACTGAAAGAAAGCATAAGAGGATTTTCGCTTTTTTGGAAAAAGGTGAAAATAGCCTTTAGTGTTTTGCAGAACTGTAATAGAGGCAGCGTGCACCCAGGGAAACTAGAGCGGCACCACCAAGCTTCTTCCAAGAGAACTGTACTGAGCACCTCAGCACTGAGCCACTGTGGCTTTGAACTGTGTTTCTCAGCATCTGTGCTTTTTTATTTATTTTGTGCATCCAAAAGCAAAATGTGTCCTAAGCTATCCTAGGAGAGTTCCTAAATGTGTTACCATTAGCATAAAACTGGATGCAATTAAGCATTTCAATTGTGGTTAACAAAATAAAGACCTTGTGCATGTTTTTTTGTTCTGTTTTATTTTTTTTTAAATACGTTTTTATTGATTTTTTTAAAGAGAGAGAAACATCAATGATAGAGAAACACCTACCCACTGCCTCCTGCAGGCCCCCTACTGAGGATCGAGCCTGCAACCCTGGGCATATGCCCTGACCAGGAATCGAACCAGAGACATCTTGGTGCATGGGCTGGTGCTCATTCCACTGAGCCACACCAGCTGGGCAACATTGTGCCTGTTTTGAATCTTGGGTCTAGGAATGCTCAAAAATTATCTATGTAAATTAATGGTAATTGCTTCTTTGCTTTATGCCATATTTAGGAAAGGTTTCATGGGAATGCTCTAATTTCAGATGGCAGAGAAAACCTGTACATAAGAAGTCTTTAATTTCTATATTTGTTAACTAATGTTCTTTGGTTGCAAGGAACAAGAAACAACTCTGGCTAACTTAGTCAAAAATGAAAGATTATGGGTAAGATTCTAGAACATTTCGTGAATTCTAAGGAAGGAGAGAAGGGCAAAGGCTCAAAATGACAAGTGGGGAGGCTCGAGGGCCTCAAGGAGTTTATTGATTCCTCTCTAGAATTTGCCATAAATGTGACTTAGATCGAATGATTTCCCAGCTGTCTGTCTCACATTCCAAATGTTAATCATAGGGATGCATAACATGGTCAGGTGGCAACTCCCAGAGAAGTATCTATGGCCACACAGAGTCACATAGCATCACATAGCACAGATGTGATCTCCGGGGCCTATGTCTCTGTACAAAGGAATAATCTCTCTAAGAATATTGAAATCACAGTTGGCCATACAGCTACCACAATGCCATCTGCTAAAATGCACCTCTGGCTGCCCAAAACACACACACACACACACACACACACACACACACACACACACACTACAAACCTCCCCCCAAAAGAAATACTCATAACACATGATTCAACCAATCCTCACACAACTGCAATGGGAGACAACCAAAGTCATTTCTAGCCACTGCACACAGAGGTGAGATATTGGCCTTCAAATCCAGGAGCCCTGGGTTCATATTCATTCTTCTTCGGTTCTGTCACAATCCCATCTCAATATTCTGCAGCCTATGGACTACATGATGAGTCCAAGCATTACTTAGACAACATTCTATGCCCTTGGAAGAAAGAGGAAAAAAAAATTAATATTATAATTCTCATTTTAAAAGGAAACATGAGAATAGTATACTTTGCAAGGAAGTATTGGTGCAAACTACAGCCCTCTGTTCTGCAGGCATTCACAAGACTGCTGCTGACATATAAGATATATTCCTTCTCTATTTCAAGTTCTCCTGGCTTTCAGCCAACACCACAGCTCGCCAAGGATCTTTGCCCTGATTGCATAAAGAATCCAACAAGTCCAGGTGGCAGTCCCCACTACCAATTCAATAAAGCTTACATTTTTTTAACCCTTGGATGAAACATTTCTCTACTGAGAGCTGAATTCTTTAGGCTAAACAAGTTAAATAATTTTAAAGAGTTAAAGCAAAATTCCTGAAAGTAAGAGAATAGGCATATTTGTAAGAGGTGCCTTCACCCCTTGGTTCTAGGTTGCATTCCATTCCGGCTGTGAAAACAATATGAAATATATTGGTCACTGGTTCTGCTCATGATCTACACTCTACAACATAGTACACCGATATCACAAGGTGCTACATCTTAGTGTTGTGGCTGTTTCTAGTTGGTTATTCCAATAGAACCTAGCTTCATCAGGATGATTGGATATTTTGAACAGTAAGTCCAGGCAGTCAGTCACCTGTTGCTTTGCTTGAGTTGCAATGCAGCGAGTTCATCGATCAGAAGACATGCATGGAATCCAGCGACTCTTTAGAGGCATGTAAGCAGAGAAAGCAAATCCAAATCTACAAAAACTGTTCCAGTGATGCTAAACTGCTGCTCCTCCATGATGAAAGGGCATTCCCAACTCAAAATAACTGATCTGACACAGAGTAATAGACCAGGTCCCTTGGAAGTACATTGCTAGTCACTGCTGCTATCCGTTTAGATGAAAGAAAACTTATGTTGCTGGGTCCAAGCATCACCACCGTTCTGCTCATCATAGATGTTACATCCATGGACCAACAGACTAGCTGGAGAAGAATGACTGACTCCCATAAAAGGAATCATTTGTTCCCCTAGTTATTAAAACCTCTTGTGCAATGATGGCCTCTTAATGTGCATTCACATAAACACAGCTATTCTCACAGTCTGGGCCCATTCAGAATGGGCCCATTCCCTAAAACCTCCTTGTCATCAATTCTCCAGTCTTGATCCTTCCAGGTCTCTGACCATCTAGCCAGGCCAGGACTAAAAATTATCTAGTGTGTACTCATTCAGCCTTAACCATCTCTAAAATATTGTCACTGTCCCAACCAAGTTCCTTTGCTCTGGGATATATACCATTGCTCAAATCTCTCTGACGCTTCCCTCGGAGACATCTCTGACCTCCCCCAGTCCAGCCACGAAAGGGGTAAAGTATGGCACAACAGGGGGTCTTCAGCCATTTCAGTGCTAGACTCCAATTGCCTTAATTTGTTACATATTTGAATAGCACCTCTGTGCCAAATAATTAGCTCAACAATTGCTGTAGATCCTGACCTCAAGTAAAGTAGACAATAAAATGTTTCCTTCCAAAGTGGACAAATTTCTGTTCACCATTTAACATTGTAAGCATTTTCCTTCTCAGTTGTAGTTCAAGGCCACCCTGAAAAACAGCAGTACTTCCCCTTATCTGCCTGGTGCCAGTAAACATGCGAAGCCATCTGGACACCAGGTTGAAGTTACTCTATCCCTGATCACTCGTCATATGAAGCTCCCTGTGAGGCATAAGGAAGTAATACAGGAGTGCAACCACCTGCTCATTCAATGTGCCTGGTCTTCAGGCTTCGCATAGGTTCAGCCTGCAAAGGTTCCTCTTCGTCTCAATCCACTTGATGGGGATCACAGCTGGGAATGCCTGGCTTTATGGCTCAGTGTCTGAGTCAACACCCCTTCACGTTAGGCATCGAGGTAACCTGGCCATCGTATGCCAGATGGTTGATGATTCAGCCTCTATGTGAGCCTAGCCACAAGCCAGAAGTCATTTCTCAAAACGCAGGGTCATCTGCTAAAGGGGCCTTTGCATTTTCCCAAACACAGAGGGTCTCCTCTCTGATGGTCTTGTTGGGGCTTGACACGGGCTCCATATAACTCTCAGATGGGCAACGGACGATCCCAGCAGCACTGGATCCACAAACTCACAAGGGCCAGGGCAGAGCTGCTTGCCTTGCAGCCAGGCCAGCTGCAGGGCCACCTCTCACTCTGGGCCCCACTCCAAAATGGCAGCTTTTGGGGGACCCAGGCATTGAGAATTATTGTTTTAGAATATAAACATAAGAAATGAAGATCTAATCCAATATCATGGGGCATATGGATTAATTAGGGTAAAAGCTGAGACATAATAATACCCAAAGATATAGTGGCTTAAACAATATTGAACTTTATTTCCTTTTATAAAACAATCCATGCAGGAGAACCAGGGCAGCCTGGCAGATCAGGTGGCCAGGGATCAAGGCTCCTTGCTATCCCCTATGTATTGTCCTTACCTGCATGCTCAAAGGTGATCCAACCAGTGGAAAAGGGGAAGGCAAAAGGTGAAGGTGTGTTTCTTTCAAGGGCATGACCCAAAAGTTATACTCATGTCTTCCGGTCACATACTATTGGCCAGAAACTGGTCACATGGCCACACCTTGCAGCAAAGGAAGAAAATACAGGCATTTCCTGTGTAACAGGAAGCAAGTTAGTAAGGAAGTTTAAAAGTAGAAAAAGAAAAGTGCATTTGCTTGGGAGTTAGGATGTGTGAGTTATAGCCCTAATTCAGCCTCTTAAACCAAAAGTTTCACCCATGCTTCACCTGAATTACCTTTACTATCTGCACCTGAGTTCTGAGGGAGGGAAGGAGGGAGGAGGAGAGAGAGACAGAGAGAGACAGAAAGAGAGAGACAGAGAGACAGAGAGACAGAGAAGCAAAGACCTGGAGAGTTCCATCCTAATCTTTCAGTTAAGTCCTGTTCTTTACTGGACAGTCGCTCTTTGAAGGGCCCTATGTCTGCCATGACATGAGCTCTATGTCTGCCAAGACCAGGGCACAGCTATAAACTCTAGGCTAAGGTTTGCCCACACCCCAGCACAGTTCCCAGTCAGAAGTCGGATCATACTAGATGGCACATGACTTTCTTGCAGGAGTTGCAATGGATGTGATACCAAAATCTAAGCTGCTTTGGCAATAAAAATAATTACCTTCCTCCTCAGCATAAAATAAGCCTTCTCCGTCACTGTAGCCTTAATTTTGAAGGAAAAGGAAGTTAATTTTAATTAACAAAAGTTAATGCTATTAATTAAGCATTTGTTCTATTTTCACCTGTGCACACAAATTTGCTTACAGTTATAACTAATTCTGCTGATGGTATAACAGAAAGTTTTGTTTTGCTATGTAGAGAGCACAACTCATCACAAGAATTAAACCAGACTTGGTCAAGATACTTAGTCCATGTTCTTGAGTACATTTAACTTCTCTTTAAGTATTACACAGTACAGAGAATCAATGATTTTATTTTACCAATAACATTTAGCTTAACCTTTCATTAAGTTTCTATCACCAATAACAATCATACAATAATTTTAATATTTTTAAAACAAATTTTCCAAGTTTATTTTTATAGAGTATCTAATTTTAATCTCCCAGCAACTCTGAAGGAAACGTGATTTTTTTTATTAATGAGCTGAGCCTTGAAAAGATTTACATGTATAGTTCTTATTAAACACATTGATAATAATAGCTTAAGCTCTACCTTAGCATCATACTCTAGAAAAAGGTACCATGAGTACTGTCAAAGATGAGTCAGAAAATAAAAGGATTTCAGAGCTGTGGGGTACTATAAATACATCTGGATAGACGGCAGAGCACTCATTTGCAGCATGGTGCCCATCCACCAAGAGGAAGAAGGGTATTCTGCCTTACTTCATGTTAGGTGAGAGCAAAAGCAGCATTCAGACCATAAAATATATATAACAGTCCACTAACTGTATTATATTAATGTAGATAAAAAGTTTGTATATGTTAATATATACATTTACATGTATGTATTTATATGTATATATGCACACACACATATATATATTTTTCCTCCCCAGCCCTAAACAATTACTAATCTACTTTCTGTCTCTATAGAATTCCCCTATCCCAGACTTTCATGTGAATGAAATCATATAATATATAGACTTTTGTTGCTGGTTTCTTTCACTTAATATGATGTTTTCAAGGTTCACCCAAGTTACAGCATGTATCAGTATTTCATTCCTTTTCATGGACCAATAATATTCTCTTATATAGACACACTGTTTTGTTTATTTATTCATCCACTGATGGATAATTGTGCCATCATAGTTGGATTATTTCTACCTTCTGACTATTCCGAATAATGTTGCTATAGACGTCTGTGTGTAAGTTTTTGTGTGGATGCAGGTCTTCATTTCTCTTGGGTACATACATACCTAGGAGTGGAATTTCTGAGTCAAATGGTAACTCTGTTTAATCATTTGAGGAACTTTCAGACCATTTTCCAAAGTGGCTGCATCTTTTACATTCCCATCAGCAATGTATGAAGGTTCCTACTTCTCCACACCCTCTCCTGGACTTATTCTTAGGCATATTACTTTCCTAAGGATGTAGGAATGGAAGAAGAGGGAGACACCCTGATGACTTAGTGGAGGCCATACAAGCTCTGGCCTGACTTCTTCCCAATTTCTTTAATGTGCGATAAAATAAACCTTTATCTCATATAACCCACTGCTATTCTGGGTCTCTGTTAGTGGCAGCCTAACAGAATTCCTAATTCATGTGGTCCCCTTAGCACATCTTGAACCTGGGGGAAAAAAAATCATTGAATTGAATATGCAAGGATTTTTTCTGCGGAGAAGTTTGTCATCTGCTCCACTCTGGAAAATGCACATTGTTTTTTTCTCAATTTCACATCTTATCATTCAATAGCCATTCTCTTCTTAGAAATTGTTTCAGTTCTCACTAGCACCTTGAGGGTGCTCTGCAAGAATGAAATTTGATCCCCAGAAACAGATGGAAGTGTTATAGGTGGAGCCATTTTTTAAATGGGAAGGAAAACACTGATTGCGGCTTATATAGAATGAGCACGAATTTATTATTTTCTTCCTCAAATATTATCCTATATTTTAGGGCAGCATTAATAATGATGAAAAGTCATTTAAAGCTTGATCTTAAACCCTCTGGGAGCCTAAGGAATTTCAGTGCCATATTGACCAAATAGTGCTGTGTCACATATCTGTTCACTGTTAGACATGGATTTGGAAGCCACTTTCAGCCTCCATGGCAGGTTGTTAGACTCATAGCTCAGGTTTTCACCTTGATCTTTGGAAAAGTAAAAGGGAATCTGAGTCATTTGTTATATAAATTAGCTTTTTTGCCCAGTTCCCCTAATGCTTGTGTTCCAATTATCTGTATTTTGAGGAAATACTGTGAACACACATGCAACCTGCCATTCTGCTGGCTCTCTTATAACAAATGTAAATATCTACCACAAAGCTAGTCGTTGATAAAAAGGGTTTCTGATACTTTTTCCTGTATCTAGTAAATCACCACTGGTGGAAAGGAGAACGTTATAGAGCCAGGAAAGTTTGTGAACTTTTTCTCTCTCAATGCTTTAATTAACTGATGGATACATTCAGCCAACATTTGTTGAGCACATACTATGTTAAAAAACAAAAGCACTTCATTCTGTTAAAAAAAATTATAATCTCTTCTTTTCAAACTCCTAATAGGTTTTACTTGTAAGTTAATGGTTCTTGGAATCAAATATTTTATTTTTAAAAAATATATCTTTATTGATTTCAGAAAGAGGAAAGGAAATGGGGAGAGAGAGAGAGGGGGGAAAAAAATCAATGATGAGTCATTGATCGGCTGCCACCTGCATGCCCCGGACTGGGGATTGAGCCCGAAACCCCGGCATGTGCCCTGACCGGGAATCCAACCCCGATCGCCTGGATCCCAGGTCAACCGCTGAGCCACGTCCGGCCAGGTGGAATCAAATATTTTAAAACTAAATATCTTAATCGTCTTTCTTTTGCAAGGAAGCCTTTTATTTTTCTCATTTTAAGGGTTTAGCCCTCCCCCCCCCCCCCCCCCCCCCCCCCCCCCCCCCCCCCCCCGCTTTCCTTCTTACAAACAGGAAAATCATTTAGCTTGTGTTGTTAACAGTTTGAATGCTCCTTATAAAAGCCAAATACAGGAGCAATGTTTTTCTCTCCCAAAACTTCTCCTGAATCTCAGATTTTCAACAATTTGCTATTTTGTAGTCCATATTGTTTATTCGTAAACATTTATTAAAGACTTGATGTTTGCTCAGCTCTATATTTTGTGCCATACTGAGACACGCTCAGCCTATCTATGACAAACAGAATCCCCAAGGAATATATCCAAAGAATGTCAACTTTAAAAGTTATACACCTTTCAGGAGCTGTACTATCTTATTACCTGTACATTACAATGCAGCATCTTCTCCTATGCCTTTGCCTGTCCACTTTGGCCAACCACCCTTCTATCTTGAGATTAAGCTAAACCTCTTGGTTCAGACAACTCCGGACTCAAACTCAATATCCCATTAGCTGAATGCCTCTATGGCACTCGGGCAGCGTTTTCCTTTGTAAAACAGGAATAATAATTTTAGCTACAGCACTGGGTTGCCCTAAGGATTAAATGTAAAGTATAAAGCATATGCCTGGCACATAACGAGCGGCCCATTCATGTTAGTTGTGGATTTTGGATCTGTTTGCATCTTTAATAATCGTCTTTCATTCCATCTTGTTAAATTGTTTCCATCGGTGACTATTCAATGAACTTTTAGACGAATATATAACATAACCAGGGGTTGAGTCAAAGCACATCCGGACTGCTTTTCAGCGTAGGTAATTTTGGGAAGTATCTATTCCAGCCCTTTTTCTTCACGAGATCACTGTAGGGTACTCTAAAAACAGAGTTTGGTTCTTGCTGACAAAGGATAAGAGAAGATGAAACTACTTATGAGCGTCTATAACAACTATAAAAAGTATGTGATTATATGGGAATGAAAAAATTATATACATACACCTACAGTTTTTTTCACACAGTCTTTTCCCTTGGAGCCGAAACTTTTCTAGGCGGTGAAGCCTCGAAGCGCCCTGTCCCCTGGAGCCACAGCACCCTGCGGTGGGAGCAGGGAGCACGCCCCGCACCGGGCACGGTCCGAGCCCTGCGCCCAGGCTCCCACCTGTAGGCCAGGTCATTGTGACGCAAATGGCATGGACACGTGGAACACCTGCCCGAGGGCAGGGGCGGGGTCACCCTGGGCAGCAGATCCGAGCCGGGGATACCCCTGGAGACGGTGGTCCAGGGCAGACCCCCGGGAGTCGACAGAGGGAGCCTCACTCCCCCAACCCCAGATCCGCCCCAACAAGGTGAGGCCCCAGCGCCCTCCCTCATCAGATCCCGGGGTCCCGCCGGCGGGCTGGCCGGCCGGCCGGCCGGGAGTCTGGCAGGGGGGCGACAGGGCGAGGGGGCGGCGGCGGGGCCCGGCCCGACCGCCCGCGCGCCGCCCCCCCGCCCGCGGCGCTGCTCCGCTCCGCTCGGCTCTGCGGCGCGCTCGGGCTCCGCGGCTGCGATTCCGGCTGGGGCCGCGCAGGAAGGGCCGGTTCCTGCGCTCCCCCGCCCCCCTCGCCTTCTGCTGACGCTGACGTCGGACGCGGGAGCCGGAGGGACGCTCGCACCGCGGCCGGGAGGCTCCCGGGGGCCGGGGCGCCGAGGTACCTGCCCTCCGGGGCCGGGGCGGGGGCGCGCCGGGCGGGCTGCGGGCTGCAGCGGGAGGCGTCCGGCAGCCGGGGCGAGCGGGGGCGCCGGCCTGGGACGGCCAGTGCTGCCCTGCGTGGGCGGCGGGGGACAGGCGGGTCGCCTCCTCCTGCCTCTGATCCCCGTGCGGGAGCCGCCGAAGCCCCTTCCCCTCCCCCGCCGCTCCCTCGGGCCCGGGGAGCTGTGGCGGGTGCGCGCGCCGGGAGAGCGCGCGTCAGCCCCGGGGAGCGGGCGGGGAGCGTTGCGGGCTCCGGCCCCAGCGCCCGCAGCGCCCCACCCGCTCAGTGCCTCGCCTCCCAGCCGCTCCGGCCCCGGCACCTCGGGGTCCTTGCATCCGGGGCTGACTTGTTGACAAGTTCACCTGCGGCGGCGCCTGGTGTTTGCCTTTTCTCTTCACACCATTTCCCATCTTTGGCGGAGGTGGCGGGGAGCAGATGGGCACCTCTTTATAACCCCTAGTGCCGGGGAGGCCTGAGCTTGGTACCCTGCGAACGCGGTGGTCACCACCCTGGGACCCGCCTGGAACCAGAGACCCTCAGCAGGCCACGTCCCTGCAAACCCTGGCGCGCGCGTTTCCTTTGGGTCCTGCTGACTCCACCTTTCCTGACCCACGGCTATTGCATCTCCTGCTTCCTCTAGAAACGGGCACATCCTGTTGTTACGCCTGCCCTGGCCCAGAACGGCTCTCCCTGAACCTTTCGCACTTTTCACTGGGAGTGCCCCCTAGGCCCCTCAGCTTTTCTTTGGGGGTCTTGAAAGTACTGCGCCCTTTCGCTGGTGAAAGGTATTAAACTGCCTGGTTGGGGAGAGTCCTAGTTTGCTAAACGAAATCAGGTTTTCCTCTGTTTACATAGCATAAAAAGTCAGCTTGAGAAATGGTGCTGGGTGGCAGCCTTAGTAACTGAGATGGAACTTTATAGAAACGAGCAGGGCCTGGAAAATCTAGCACCAGCTGGTTTGGAGAGTGGTATTGAACGTAGGAAGAAAGGCCCATAAGGCTTTAGCCATTAAGGCCCTATACCTTATGACTCAACTGCAAACATGTTCGTATCCAAACATTTCAGTAAAGCCTGTCCAGAAAAACCTCAAATTGGTTTGGGTTGACTTTTAGTTTAGATTTTCAGAGATCTGAGCTGTTCCCAGGGGCTGGGAAGTGAAATAGGAAATGCTTATTGGTTTGACATTAATGCTCCAGACTCAGTTTCTTTCCTTCTATTGAAAATACACACACATTCTAAAAATACTTTTAAGTGGGGTTTCAAACCAGTTTCTCTTTAAGGTTCAGTTTTTACTTTTGAAACATTATATGTAGAGTATACCATAAGGGCAAATGTCACTGGTTTTAGACTATCATGTACATACACATTTAATTGCAGGAGATATGGCTTTCTTTTTTGCATTATGTAGGTAAATAGTTGTACTGTTTATATTAAAGATAATAGATCTTTAGAAAATAACAGTTAAGCTGTTGAGTACAAATGACAATAGTGAGGAAACCTGAGGTTTAAAAAACTGACTGTGGATACTTCACCCATGGGTCATTAACTGCTAAAGACACTGGATGGTAAATACCTGGGCAATTTATTTCATAGCCATCTTCCCCCCATTTGCTACACTTGAGTATCTAGCTGACTGCTTTCTCTGAACATCTTTCTCTTTCTCTGAGCTTTTCTCTCTCCACGTCAACCGTGTGAAAAATACAGAAAATTTTGTTACCCAAAAGAAAACGTTAAATATTGCTGCATTTTCAAGACATTTGACTAAACAGTACATTTTTTCAAGTGCAGGCAGTTTTTTCAGAGGCAGGGAGGTGTGGTCACTGTGAAATGACATGGCAGTGACAACCTGTGTTGGTATGAACTTTAAGGTTACAGAAACCTCATACAGGAGAAGGCGGGGAAGTTAATAGGCCAGGTGGACCAGGAAGAAGTTTTCCTCTTTACTGGTTGAACGTCACAGCTGGAAGCCTGAGGGGAGGTGGCAACATTTAGGATCAGTGCACTGGTCACTAGTGCACTTTGTACTCTATCTGCATTATCAGATTTATGGGAACCATGGACAAGTTTGCTATCTGCATGTTTTTGTTCATTTGATTGCATAGGTCACTAATTAATTAACCTTATTCTTATCCACACTCCCATCTAGAATCTGCCTCAACAGAGCTTGACACTCAGACAGGGGGTAAACGTTTTTCCCCAACCCCTCCCACCCCCACGTTGTCACATTTTATACCACAGTCATATCTAGCATCATGTAGGGTGTTCAGAGGATACACAGGCTTTGGATCCCATCGGAGCAGGATTGGAACCCCAACTGCAACAACTAACTAGCCAGGCGACCTTGAGCAAGTTACGCTCTCTACGTCATCATTTCCACATCTATAGAGCGAGAATATCCACCTTGTGGGGTTGTGGTGGGGAGTAGAGATAATATATGTTTACCTTTAACAGATGGCCAGATATTTCTCCAGAAAAATGGGTTGATTCAGGAACAACAAAGGATTGCATTTCAGGACCATGTGTCTAATGGTGAACCACTCCTAAGTCCAGAGAAACAAAGGGGGGAACACTTTTATAGACTCAGGAGGAACTGTTGTAAATGAAGGGTCGGTTGGAGGAAATTGGAAGCTCGGACTGTAGGACTGTTCATGGGCTGAATTATGGCAGTCTCCCCTTGGCTGAGCTGTTATTGGGCGAGGTTGTAAAGTATCCCTTCTGTCAGAGATGCAAGGTGTGTGGTCTCCTGTTGGGGTCAGTAGTGTTGTTGAATGACATCTGTGAGTTCTCTAAATGAGGTTTCTGTTGATTAATTTTCACATATATAGAAAATGCTTTGCACGGTAAATAGGACTGGTAGTAGTAGTAAATTATTCTTTCACATGCTAACCATATGTGCCATCTGTATCTGGAAGGGATGCTGCTGCTTTTCCCCTGGCGAGAGGGAAGATGTTCTAATTTGGTTTTCAGTAGTTTGTGTGATTTTGTACCAATATTGAGAGTTTGGGGCTTTCTGGACTACTTCTGAAGTTGGGGAGTGCAGTCTGTTGTCCCGAAACAAAGCAGAGCTAATTTGTTCCGGTGGGGACAGATCTTCCAAATCCCTGCCGCTCAGATATCATTCATAGACCAGCAACATTGGAGTCCCCTTGCAGCTTGCTGGACATGCAGGAATCTCAACCTGCCCACCAGGCTCACTGAATTCGAATCTGCATTTTAACAAGATCCCTGAGTGACTCATGTGTACATTAAAGTTTGAAAACCATTGCTGTGACCTGGCATTTATAAAACTTTTCTGCACAATAGAATCATTTGGGGGCTTGTTAAATGTAGATTCCCAGCCTGGCTTCTCCCATCTCTTATTGACGCCGTAGGTGGCTCTGATGTCCAGGGCCCTTCCATGCTCTTGAGAAACACTGTACCAAGCGCTTTATCTAACACGGTGCTCTAAAATGGGCCAATGCCCTCTTTTGACAGAGCTGCATGTTCAGCCCTCCTTGAGGTAAGTAGGTATTATAATCTCTATCTACCTGATAAAAAAAATTAAGAGGACCGGTGTGAGATGCCCAGGATAATATGTATGGTAGAAGTACCTTGAACCTCTATAAATCCTAGCTGACCATGCTTTCACTACTCCAGTATCCAAATATATGCACTCTGTGTATATATGTGTGTGTGTGTGTGTGTGTGTGTATAAGTAATCTTAAATATTAATGCATCTCTCCAGGACAGGGATGACTGTGCATAACAGGCATTTAATACATGCTCTTAATACCCAGCCTGCCTTCTATGTGACCAAAAACCAGTTACTTAGGATAACTGATTTTGAGCTTCACTCATAAAATGAGGGTGATGCCTCCTTGGCAGTGTCGTCAGAATAAGCATATTGTGCCCGAAGCATACATCTCAATGTCTGAGAAGTGTTGGTTTCTCAATTAATAGTAACTACTTGTTCCAGTGTAAACCTAGGGAGAGAGAATGAGTTTATGGAATGCTGAGAAATGGCATTGCTCATAACGAGCAATCTCTCCTGTTAAGCGAGATCACATCATTTCACCAGGCCTTTGGCCAAATCAGAGAAGTGGGGTCACTCTCAGTTTTCAGCAGGTATTTGTTGTGTCTATGCCATGTGCCATGCACTGGGCTGATACTGGGAAATCCATGACAAGACCCAGACCCTATGCTACTCTGGAGGAGCCTAGAGCATAGTAAGGGAGAAATAGAGAAGTCAGCTGACAGTTATGTTTCAGCAAAAACAGAGGGATGAAGCCTAGGCCAGAGGCACCCTGCTTAGGTGAGAGGGCAGAGAAAACCTGAGAAGGTTCCTGGAAGAGGGGACATTTGTGCTGAGCCTTAAAGGACCAGTAGGAATTTGGCAGGTGAAAAGGGCTGGAAATGGAGAGAAAGAGTTCTCAACACAGTATCCAGGAGCAAGGGAGAGGATGCTGCCAAATAGTCCTCATGTCTGGAGCCCAATGTGCATGTGTATCCCTTATCAGCCGAGTGACCTTTGGCAAGTTCAAATCATCTGTGATTTGAGAGGATTAAGTGTATTGATCAGGGTAAGCACAGGATTAATTTCATTTACCTGCTGAATAGTCCTGGTTGTGGTAGAGGCCTTAGTGGAAAATAGAGGACCAGTATTGTCATTAGGATTAGGGAAACTGAAGAGGTCAATTTTAGAATACATTTAACAGAAAATACGTAAAATTAAAAGGGGATGACTGAAAAAGACAACTGAATGTAATGCAATACTGTGGGGCGGGAAACACGAGGTATGTGTGCTCAGTGATGGACCACTGATTTTATAGATAATGGTATATTGTTAACCCTGAGAGCCCAGATTGAGTGTGGAAAGGTCCTCTCATTCTAGGGGGTGAGAGTATTTGTACAAGGAGTGACTGTAAAGTATTGTGGCCGCTTTCCCAGAACACGAATTAAAATCTCTTCCATTACTTACCATCATCACTCACACCCACTTCTCCTTTCCCAGAATAGGGCATGGACACCAGTGTATAAAGCCTAAAGGTACTTAGGGGAAATCCAGCCTTCTGTGCACGTTTCTGGGTGAGTGCATCCTTCGCCAGAGACCAGGGAGCTCACTGAGGAAATGCCGTCCCCTCTCCGTATTGGTAGGAGCCTTGATAGCCACCAGGAGTCCATCAGCAAGGTTTTGTTGTGCGCGAGCACCGTGGTGGTAATGGATCTGGGACTAGCACAGGGCCTGAGCCTGTCATTAGAAGAGATTGTTTTTATAGAAACAGAGCCCATTACCCGTCTCTTTCATCGAGGAGTAGGAAGGAGTGGTTACAAACAGGAGCTCAGGAGTCAAGAGCAGATCTGAATTTGCTAGTTGTTGACTTTGGGCAAACGATTTCACCTTTCTAAGCTTTTCTTTTCCTGTTTTAAAATTTTATTTTCAATTACAGTTTACATCCAATATTATTTTGTATTAATTTCAGGTGTACTCATAGCGGTTAGACTATCATATACTTTACAAAGTGGTGCCCCCCAATATTTCAAGTACCCACTGGGCACCGTACATAGTTATTACGATATTATTGACTACATTCCCTATGCTGTACTTTACATCCCCATGACTGTTGTATGACTACCAGTTTGTAGTTCTTAATCCCTTCACCTTGTCGCCCTTTTCTTCAACAAAGGGGGTGGTATCCCCTTTGTTGTGGTGTTGTGGGGATGAGATAATGGGGTTAAGTGCTTCACACGTGAGAAGCGCTCTGGAAATGGTAGCACATGATTATTGCCCTTTGTCCATCACATGTTTACTAAGGCCTTCTGTTTCAGGTACTTGGCTTGGTGTCAGGAGGCAAAGATAAATCAGTTGGGGTCCCTGCCTTCAAGGGACTGAGAGTCTAGAGCAGGAGATGCAGATGTAATTAGCTCATTCCTGGAGAGTAATGGAAGTGCAGGGTACCGCCAGCATGGGGCAGTTAATTCTCAGTGATGATGACAGGAGTGGAAGGCCCCTGAGGGGGGGCCGGGTGGGCGTTGGGTTGGGGAAAGCTTCATGGAGGAGGTGACATTTGAGGAGAGTCCTGCAGTAAGGCATAAGTTGGCCATAAGTTGGCCAACTGGATAAATGAGGGGGAGGGCATTTGAAGTGGAAAGAAACTGCAAGTGGCATAGCATATTCGGGAAAGCTCTAGCATTCCGTAATGACCAGAAGGAATAGTTCTGTGTAAGGGATATAGTAAAATTTTTTGGAAAGGGGGCCAGAATGGGAACGGGCTTGGGTTTTTTTGCTAAGAAATTTGGAATTTTCTCTGGTAGGAGGGTGGTATAATTAGACTTACTGTTATAGTAATAGTTCAGGCTGTGGTGTAAAAGATTGGAGTGGGCAGATACAGGGGTAGTGTTGCCTCTGAAGGCCAAGACTAAGTCCTCGGTGTGAATATAGAGAGGAGATGTAGTTAATAGCTTTTTAGGAGGTAGAGTGGAGAGAACTTGGAGACTGACTATAGAAATGAGAGAGAAGTTACGATTTCAACTTGGGCCACTCAGTGCATGAGGAGGGAGACTGGTCATCATCGCCGTGGGGAGTTCTCTTCCACCTGCTGCGCCCTGAAGGCCAGGGCTGAGTGTCCTTGCAGTTAATGCTCATTCCCCGGTGTTGCCGCGGGCAGTGTGACTGTCACCGGGAAGCCGGCAAGCTTTGCGTGGGTGCTGAGCCGCTCCCGCCAGGCATATGCCTGCTCGCCCTGTCTTTCCTGATGCCCATCACCATAACCAGCCTTCTGCCTTACTCACCCGGGCACCGCTGCCATTTAACCCCGCAAGGTTCTTCTCCAGGACAGTAGAGAGAACCTGGAAAAGGTATCTTTTGTGAGTTCTCACATAACACCAACTGATGACCCGTGTAGATAGGCAAGGTGGCTCTGTCCGTCGGGCACGTGGAAACACGGTGCTTTCTCTTGCCGTCTGCTTCCCGTCGCTGCCGACTTATTCTAAGGCCCTTTGTTCACTTCTCCCTCCCCTGCCTGGGCTGCCCTCACCCCTCGCTCTTAGGCCAGCTCAGACTCAAACATGATTTACCGAGGAAAGTGCTTGAATCCCTGCCCTTTCCAGCGCAAGGAGCTGCGGTGGTTTGTTTGCAGGACCTGTGTACAGCATAGACGTTTGATAAACCACATATTGCTGTCTGTGTTCTTCAGTAATTTAATGCTAATGAGAAAGGCTTACTGTGTGCCTTGGGAAATTTTCTTTAGTCCTGGGTCTCAGTTCCCTCTGTGAAAACAAGAGATTAGACTAAATGAGCTATAAATTCTCTCTAAGCTCTGAGTGATCCTGTGGAGACATAAGAAATTACTTGATTATCTCTTTAAGATGCTTTATTATGAATTTGAAGAAAAAGAACCTTGTGAAAAAATTAAAAGAAAAAGAACCTTGTAAACAATAGTATCTCTCTAATTATTCTGATTGCTGGCATTATGCTAATGTGTAATTTCATGGAGTTGTGGTCACTATATTCACACAGTTATTTTTCCATCAAGTCTGTAATGTTGTTAACCATTTATTTCTACATATTTGCATATAAATTATATATAACATAATTTATGTATTTGTAGGTATATGTATATATATTTTTTAATTGAATTTATTGAGGTGACTGGTGAATAAAATTAGATTGGTTTCAGGTATACAGTTCTACAGTACATCGTCTGTATATTGTGTTGTGTGTTTACCATCCCAAGTCAAGTCTTCTTCCACCACCATTTATTCCCCCTTTACCCTCTCCTACCTCCCCCCACCCCTGTTCCCTCTGGGAATCATCTTGCTGTTGTCTGTGTCTGAGTTTTTTGTTTTTGTTTTTTTTTTGCTTAATCCCTTCACCTTTTTTACCAACCCCCCCAGCCCCCACCTCTCTAACAGCTGTCAGCCTGTTCTCTGTATCTATGAGTCTGTTTCTATTTTGTTTGTTAATTTATTTTAGATTCCACATATAAGTGAAATCATATGGTATTTGTCTTTCTCTGACTGGCTTATTTCACTTAGCTTAATGCTCTCGAGGTCCATCCATGCTGTCCCAAATGGTAAGATTTCCTTTTTTACAGCCAAGTAGTATTCCATTGTATAAATGCCCCACAGCTTTTTTATACACTTGTCTACTGATGGACACTTGGGGCTGCTTCCAAATCTTGGCTATTGTAAATAATGCAGTGAACCTAGGGGTGCATATATTCTTTTGAATTAGTGTTTTGGGTTTCTTCAGATATATTCGCAGAAGTGGAATCGCTGGGTCATAAAGCAGTTCCATTTTTAAATTTTTGAAGTAACTCCATACTGTTTTCCACAGTGGCTACACCAGTCTGCATTCCCATCAACAGTGCATGAGGGTTCCCTTTTCTCCACACCCTCGCCAATGCTTGCTGTTTGTTGATTTTATTGATGGTAGCCATTCTGACAGGTGTGAGGTGATATTGTGATTTTAATTTGCATCTCTGATGATTAGTGATATTGAGCATCTTTTCATATATCAGCCTCAGCCATCGGTATGTTCTCTTTGGAGAAGTGTCTATTCAGATCCATTGCCCATTTTTTAATTGGATTGTTTGGGGGTCTTTTGGTGTTGAGTTTCATCGTTATTTTGAAATAAATTTTGGATATTAACCCTTTATCGGATGTATCATTAACAAATATGTTCTTCCATTCAGTGGGTTGTTCTTTCATTTTGTTGATGGTTTCCTTTGCTGTGCAAAAACTTTTTAGTTTGATTTAGTCCTATTGTTTATTTTTTCTTTTGTTTCCCTTGCCTGAGGAGATATATCAGAAAAAACATTTCTATGAGATATGTCCAAGATTTTACTGCCTGTGTTTTCTTCTAGGATTTTCATGGTTTCGAGTCTAATATTTAAGTCTTTAATTCATTTTGAGTTTATTCTTGTGTGTAGTATAAGAAGGTGGTTTAGTTACTTTTCTTTTTTTTTTTGCATGTATTTGTCCAAGTTTTCCAGCACCATTTATTGAGTAGACTATCTTTACCCCATTGTATGTTCTTGAAGTTGATTGAGTAGGATGTTCCTTCATTGTCACCTTTTGAAGTTATGCTTTTATAGAAAAAACCCACCATAAGTACTAGAGATTAAAATCCATATGCTAAATCCTGATGGACATTTGAAAGTTATATAAACCAACCTAAATAAAATGAAAGGTGAATATAATTCATACAGCAAGTTTTTAAATTAATCTTTTCTCTAGCAAAAATAACCTATTTGTTCTTTTTGTGTTTCCAGTCTTCTAAGCCATTTAATGTTATTTGCTTTTAAAGGTCTTTGAGGTTTCTTGTTTTCACACGCCAGTCTCTTTGTTGTTGTTGCCATGATTTTTGTTGTAGCACAAAATTCACCCTCAAACATCCTTTGCAAACAGAGCTTTAAATATGAGAAAATAGGGCAAGCAAGACATAGACTATGCCCCTGTGAGCCATCTGAGTTTTGTGTGGTTTATTTTGTTTTTAGTTTGTTTTGTGGGGACATAATATTTTTTTTCCGTGGGAACAGAGCTTTTATTGAAATTATTGAAAGATACAAGAATTGAAATGGGGGTAACAACAGTGCCTGACTCATAGAATTGATGTAAGAATTTCAAAATTGATAGAATTAAAACAGCGTCTAACTGACGTAATATTTTTAACTAATATTAATGTTGAGGAAAACCTTTTAGAGAATATCTTGGCTATTTTTTTTTTTTTTTAGTTTCTTAAAATATGAGATGCTATGTTTGATATTTTCCTTTGATAAACATCTCTTAGAGGAAGAGACTCTTTATGAACATGATCTTTAACCTGATCTTGGACACATTTTCTCCATTTTTGGAATCCCAATTTCCTTATATTTAAAAAAGATGTGTTCATCATCTCTAAGCTTTCTCTTATATATAAATGTCTCCAAGAGTAATTAAAATTAGCTTTGTAGTGTTTATGACTGAGGGAATTCGAGATGTCTGCTAGCCTACTTTACTGTTACAGATAAGCAAAGGAAGGCCAGATGGGTGGAGTGACTTGGAGGAGGCAGAAGTTTGTGGCATGGGCATGGGGTTACCAGTTTTTATTTTACATTGAGCAGCATATTGGGAGACAAGTTGTATTGGCATTAAAAACATTTACTTTAGGGATGTGATTTTAATAGGTTTAGGGCATCATTAAGCTTAATTAATGCCTATATAATACCTGAGCTGTTTCAAAATGTAAATAAAATGATCATTTAAAATTCAAATTTTAACAGCGACTTACATGTGTAGGGTTTAAATACAAACTCCTCCATCTTTTAGCTGCCTTAAATAAGGTTAGAATTCTGTTTTCTTCTTGTAAGATTTGCTGACTCACAGAATTGAAGCATGACTCACAAAATTAAAGCATGATCACGTTTCACTCCTACTTGTGAATTTATGAAATGTCAGAAATCATTTGTAGAAGACACAAAACTCAACGAGAAACAGAATCCATTTAAAGTTATATGAAATACTCAATTATAGCCTTAATAAAATCTGAGAGGAAAAGCCGTGTGATATCTGAGAGATGGGAAAAACATAAAAGCTAGTTAAAATTACATTAATGCTTAGCTTTTGAAAGGATGGGAGATAATTTAACACCCCCTCCCCCCTCAGGGATCTCTCTTTCTCAACTGTGTGAACACGGTTTGATGTATCAATATTTTAAAAATAATAAGTATCATTAATTATGCCTGGAGGATTGTTTCAGTTTTTTCTCTGTTTCTACTGAAACTTTTAATATTTATACTTCAAACACACTTATGGGAAATTATAAAAATCATTGTTCTGTTCTCTTAAAAAGTGTTTCTTATGGGTGAAAAATAGCCCGCTTCCCAAAGAAAGCTAGAGGCTCGTGTGCACACAGAGCTGAAGAGCTCTAAGTGAGTGACAATTTTTAGTTAGAAAATAGAAATTTTGAATAAATTAGAGAGGAAAATGACAAATTTGGCAGTGGCTCAGATCTACAACTCAAGAGAATCCACCTTATGTTCAGTACAGAATCAAGAAAAAGGGATTCTGGACTCAGTTTCAGCAAGTAGTCCAACTAACAGAAAAACTGCTCACTGATGGAGGAGAAAAGTCTGCTAATGTTGGAAAGGTAATTAATTTAAACATGAAACCACACAAGAAACAGGACACAGGAAGTGTGTTCAGGAGGAAGCTTATTGAAATATCTTTGTGGGCTGAGAATCGTGATCTGGTGAAATACAGCTACTGATCTTACCTTTACTCTGAGTAAGAGTTGGCTCAAGAATTTTGGATTCTTTGCTTAATCCAAATATAATCAGAGGTGCCATTACCTCACTCCATAAGCTCATAGAAAGGGGTACTGGGCCAGAACAAATGTTCAGCACTGCTGAACGTAGCCTATATGGAATGAAAATACTTTCCCATGTTCTGTTTCCAAGGAAGAAAATTCAGTATGAGGATTTAAGGCAGCCAAGGACAGACTGACTGACTTCTCTTCTTTGTAGCAATGCATCAAACTTTTTTAAAAGTGGGCTTGCTTTACCATTCTGTGAACCTAGCAGAATTGGAAAACTATTTTGGGAGTATTTAGAAGAAACTTTTGCTTATGTATTGGCTGTCCAGTGTGTTCAAAATGACTTTTCAATGGCTATAGTAAAAACAAGTGGAACAGTTGTAGTCTGTCCACACAGGTGGGTAAAATATTCATCAATAAATCAATAAACAACAAATGTTGGCAAGGATGTGGAGAAAAGAGAACCCTCATGCACTGTTGGTAGGATTGCAAATTGGTGCAGCCCCTGTGAGACACAGTATGGAAGTACCTCAAAAAATTAAAAATAAATCTACCATATGACTCAACAATCCCACTTGTGGGTATTTATTTATTTTTTAAATCCAAAACACTAATAATTCAAAAAGATAAATGCATCCCTATGTTCATTGCAGTATTATTTACAATAGCCAAAATATGGAAGCAACCTAGGTGTCCATCGATGGACAACTGGATAAGGAAAAGGTGGTATGTATCTATAATGGAATATTACTCAGCCATAAAAAGAATGAAATCTTACCATTTGGACAAAATGGATGGACCTAGAGGTTATTATGCTAAGTGAAATAAGTCACACAGAGAAAGACAAATACCATAAGATTTCACTTTGTATGTGGAATCTAAAAAACAAAACAGAACAAGCTAATAGATAACAGAGAAGAGACTGGTGGTTTTGAGGTGGGTGGGGATGGTTGGTGGGCTGGGTGAAAAAGGTGAAGGTAAGATGTGCGAATGAGCAATTATAAAATAGTCACATAGAGAGTATAATCAATAATGATGTAAGAACTACTTATGATGTCAGGTGGTACTGGACTTATCAGGGGACCACTTTGTAATTACATAAATGTCTAACTTCTGTGCTGTAAGGAAAAAAAGACTTAGCACAGCAAACATGTAAGAAAAGCACAGAGGCAAAATGAACATAATTATTGCACAGAAACCCATACAAAATCTGAACAGAATATTCTTCCTCCCTGTTCTTCTGGTTCTCCCCACAGGGCAAGAATGTCTCTCAGCCACATGGGTGTGGTCAAGAACAGCTGTGGTTTTAATGCCTGACCTTGTAGCATGTGGTGAAAGGTGCAGCCTGGAAAAGTGTAAGAGAATTGGGTCAGTGGTCATGGTGTCACCTAAGGTGGAGGTGTTGACCTCTGTAGCACGCCACTTCTGAGCAGGGAGACATCTTTCCTCTTTGCTTCTTGTCTTAGCCTGTTCCTCACTAACTCATCCATCCTCAAAGTTGTTACATCAAAATTTGGAACTTGATTTTCATTGATCCGGTAACTCTTGCACCCCTGCTTCTTTGAGTAGTTCTTACTGGCTCATCTGTCACTCATGTGGGCAAGTGGTGCTGAATTTAACAATGTTCATGTTTTTGTTTTTTCTTACCTTGGGACTCACTGTCCATAAGCGACTTAATCCTTGCTCTTCTTTGCTTGTCTTCCAAGGTAAGGCAGCCATAAGCAGAACTTTAGGAAGTCTTCTCTGTGCCATTAAAAAGTTGGAGACATGATACGGTTCATTTTGGGCTGCTTTCATAAGTGCCTTGTGACAGAAGTGGAGCAATAGCTCCCTTTGCAGAATCGTGAATTGAAGTATTAGCTAATCATAGACTTTATTCTTTTTGACAGTGGAAATGAAATTTTTACAGCAGAATTTACAAATTTGGGAATTCATGAAGATCTTTTTATAGGTCCCTTGCAGATGTCAAAGAGTCTTGTGAGTCTGGAAATTATGTTTTTATGTCTGTCTTTCCTGTTCAAACTGCACTGTCCAATACCGTAGTCACTAAGTACATGTGGCCATTGAGCTCTTCATGGGGCTGGGCTCAGCAGCTATGTATCATAACTGTAAAATACACACCTGATTTCAGACTTGTTATAAAAACTCAAATGCAAAACACATCATTAGTAATCTTTTTTATCGATTACATGATGAAATAACATTTTAGATATATTGGGTTAAATAAAGTGTATTATTTTTTATAATTTTACTCTTTTACTTCTTTAGCATGCCTATTAGACCATTTAAAATTACATATGTATCTCATAGTATATTTCTATTGCACAGAGCTGATCTACATTGTAAGTTCCTTGAGGCCAGGGGCAGGGCCTGGCACATATTAATTAGATTCTTAATGTATGTTTGTTAAACCAAACTGCTGAACTGAAATGAATGAATGGATGACAATTGTAATGATTTTTTTAAAGTATTGATTTTGACACTGGGTTTAGGAAGTGCTAGAGCAAGATGAGATGGTTTTGTCAGGAAATATTAAAGTTGTTTACTAATTGTCCCTGGTCTGTGGGGCTGGACATACATTAAAGGAGATGCAAGTCCTGGCTGTGGCTGCCCTGTCCTGAGACATTCAGATGTGTCCTATGGAATGGACTTGATTTCGCCACCCATGATTCCTTTGCTCAGGTTGCATATAATCCAGCAGTTTATTCAAGAAAAATCCATTTCCAGAAATAATTTTTTCTGTGGGCCATTTAGTTGTGGTACTCAGACTTTAATGTGCTGAAGAATCACCTGCCAAGCCGATTTCACTTGCAGTTTCCCCGGCCCATTCCCAGAGATTTTAGTTCAGCAGGTAAGGGATGGGGCCCAGGAATCTGCATGTTAACACTCCAGAAGATTCCAATGCAAGTGGCCTGTAAACAATACCATGAGGAACACTGCCATATGGCATCATAATCTGGAAGTAGCTTGAAAGTCCAGGTAGAAGGAGCAGTTTGCTCAGTGATTTTATTATCTGCCTTACCACAAATAACTTAAATTGTTAAATATTTTAATGACCAAAAGTTTATCAAAAAGTTGCAGCAAGTGAAATAGTCAACAGTGAAAAGGCAAATTACTGAATAAGAGAAAATATTTGCAAACCATATATCTAATAAAGGGTTAATATCCAGAATATCCTATAATGCAATAACACAAAAATTTACCCAATTAGAAAACAGGTAAAGGACTTGAACACACATTTCTCCAAAGAAGACGCACAAATGGCCAATAAGTACATGAAAAGATGCTCACCTTCACTAATGACTGGGGAAATGCCAATCAAAACTGCAATGATCTATCACCTCACACCTATTAGGATGACTGCTATAAAAAAAAAAAAAATCCAGAAATAACAAGTGCTGGCGAAGATGTGGATAAGTTGGACCCCTTGAAGCTCTGTTGGTGGGATTGTAAAATGGTGCAGTCACTGTGGGGAAAAGTATGAGGGTTCCTCACAAAAAATTGAACTACCATATGATTTTAGCAATCCCACTTCTGGGTACATATGAGCTTAAAAAAAAATAAAAAACAGGATCTTGAAGAGATATTTTCATACCCATGTTTATTACAGCACTGTTCACAATAGCCAAGATGGGGAAGCCACCGAAATGTCCATCATTGGATGAAGGGATAAAGGAAATGTGCTACATACGTACAATGGAATATTATTCAGTCTTTAAAAAGAAGGAAAACCTGTCATATGTTACAACATGGATGAACCTTGAGGACATCGTTCTAAGGGAAATAAGCCAATCACAAGACAAAGGCTGTGCGATTCCACTCACATGAAGTGTCTAACACAGTCAGACTCAGAAACAGAAAGTCGAATGGTGGTTGGGGGGAAAGGCAACGGGGAGGAGTTCAGTGGGCGTAAGGTTTCAGTCATGCAAGATGAAAAAGCTCTGGAGATCGTTAACCATACCGTACTATACACTTAAAAATTGTTGAGAATTAATTTTTGTTACTTTTTTTTACTGCAATAAAAATACCAGTCAGAAAGTACTAACTATCCTAATAGTTCCTGGCAGAATTGAACTCAAGGAAAGAGTATAGTCATTTCATTTCCTTGAACAGTGTCTTTTTCTGAGGAATTTTGTTGGGGGCTTGGAGCTAAATAAAGTAAATGTGTCCTTGCTGTGAAGCTGTGTGGGCGGTTCATGGCCTCTCCAGGATTTACCGGGCGGAGGGCAAGGCTTACTCATCACGAATGTCGTTTCCAACGCAGCTCGTCCGAAAGCCTGGATGCCCTCCAGGGGGAGAGACGCTGACTGCGGGATGCTGTCATTCCAGGGGCGTCCGGACTCTAAGGACATGTCCTCCTTCCTCGCACCTGAAGCCTGGACTTTCAACACTCAATTGAGATCCCTTAACACGTTTTTTAAAAGCCTGGGAAACTTGAATCATTTTAGGGATACTAGTTGTCGGTACCCTTGCTAAGGCCAAGGGAGAACGAGTGCATTGATTGTGCTGGAGCTGCCAGGAGCGTCCACCCTGGCGGCCGGCAGCCTGTGCCTGGCCAGAGGCCATCCCTTTAGGTAGTGAGCTCACCGCTCTTTCCAGTAACTGGCAGGTGAGCGTGGCTGGTTCGTTGGCTCTGCCTCTCCCTGTTGCTTCACTGGCTTCCACGAGTGGGGCAGATGCAGTGAGGGACAGAGGCATCGAGTGACTCCCATATTTACGAATGAGATGAAAATACAATATTAGGTTGGTAAAAACAGAAATAAACACATTTTCCTCCTTTTTACCCTTCTTGGTGTCTCATTCTAGTCAATCAACTCTTTTTTTGTTTGCTTTTTGTTTTTCCAATGGGCTGGTTCGTTTTTTAGAAATACGGATTATGAGATATTTCAAATCTGTAAAGAGGCCTATGGACGCAATATACGGATGCAAAGAGGCCACCTAGCTTGTCAAAGAGAACCCCACGGGTACAGTCGAAGTCCCCGCATGCACCTCTCGAATAATACGCCCCGCTCCCCACGGCGGTGGCAATTGTTATCTGGAATTTAGTGTCCATCATTCCTAAGCAATTCTTTATACCTTTGCTCTAATATCTCTACACTTTAATAGTATATGGTATTGCATTGCATGCTGTGGTCTCATTTTATGTAGTCTTCTACAGTCTTCCTTTGTCATTGAACCTGCTCGTTCACTTAAACTTCACCTGGGATATTGCTTCCAGCGTGACTTAGCTACACTACTATCGACACCAGCGTCCACTGTTACTGTATAATAGTGTTGGGCCCCTAAAATATAGCTGGAAATGGCTTAGGTTGGAATTTTTATGTATCAAATTAACATATAATTGTAATATAGTGTGTAACTGTTAAATGTATTTGTTTTATTTCAGGTTATAATATAACTTATCCTCTCATGCTTTTCCCCTGCCCCTTTCTCCCAATTCATCAACAGTAGAAAAAGTAAAAGAAGAAAACATGTCAGGACACAAATGGTAAGTAATTTGTTGTCTTTTCTGAATTGGGAGGGGCTGATGAGAGAGGAAAGCACATAGTACATGCTCAATAAGTGACAATAGAATAGAAAAATGAAGAGTCACATTAGCAATTAATAACCTGTTGGTCCCTATCTGATATTGAATATAGTCAAGCTTAAGATCCCTATTAAATGCAGTATGGAAACCAAGTAACCGAAAATATAAGCTCTTATCTAATGAGTTTTCTTTAAGAAATTTATTTATATATAACTTTTTTCTTGAGAATCTAATGTTGGTTTTTCTTACTACCATTTCTTCAAATGCAATGAGTTGATACATTTTTTTTTAATCACTATCTTATTTATAATTTCTATTATTAGGGTTGTAAGGGAATTTATGTAGGGAAACTATAAAATAATGAATGAACATAAACCCAGACTCATTAATTTATAGTCATGGCTTCAACCTTCATGAACATTCAGGAGCCAATCAATCACTATTTTAATGATGACGAATAAAGTAGATGTGGTCATCATATGGCAGTGTCAGCACTGACATTTATGTGCCTATAACACATCTAAGCAGCATGGTTAACCTCTTATAAATTCCAGATCTGTTTCAAGCAGTGCCTCTGACCCCTTTTGAATGCTGGCCCTGCCAGGCTAGCAGATCCTTGTCATGTTTTACCACCTCTAATTTGTATCATGAAGAATGGGGTGCATATTTTTTGTTTATCAAATGCACAATTAATTAAAACAAAGAATACACTTTCTAATCCCTCCTCTCTCAGTAGAGAAGCAATCAGGTCCAAGGCCTCTTTAATATCAGATGTCACACTTCAAAAGAATTTTTGCATCTCTTAAAATGTAATGAGTTTTAAAGGTAATTAATAAATGGCTGAGGGATTTAGTTTCCCTGAGTATCCCCATTTGACTGCTTTCTAACTAAGAGTTGTCAGATTTTTTTTTTAATTGTTCCATCTTGACTCGTTAAGACAAGGGGATGGTTCCATCCTGTGACCCTCTTAATGGCTGTCACATCCTGGCAGCAGGCTGGGGGAAGTGGGTAGTCACTTGTATGAGAGAGATAGCAGAGCCCCAAGAAGTGGACCCTTCCCCAAAGTCTTTCTCCCACTTACTCTGCTACTTCGTTGCTTGCTGCTGAAACACAAGGGCTGCAGAGACCATTGAAATGAGCACTGGACTGGGATTCAGGGGCCTGGATTTTAATCCTGTATGACTTTACATAAGATCCTTAACCTTTTAAAACCTAAGATTCCTCATTTGTTAAATGACTGGGGCTGGGGTGAGACATTTTCACTAGATCTCTATAAAGTCCCTTTTGTTTTTTTCAAAATGGAAATTTTTACTGTTAATTCATGACCTTTGGAGAGAGTGGGGGAAGATACAGTATAAAGAAGTCCACCCAATTCCCCATTCTTGAAAATTCCATTCCCCTGAAATAACCCGTTTTTGGAGGTGGGGGTGTATATCCTTCCAGTCTATTAACGCACATACTCTATACAGAGGTCGTCTTTTACATAAAAGTTATAGATATTTTTTATTATGTAAGCTTATAATAAAACTTCTAAATAATGCAGAAACCATGAAAGTTCCTCCAATCCTACTTCTCTCTCTAAAGATAACCATTGCTAAGAAAGTCATCTGAAATCCCTTATGGCTTTTAAAGAATACATCTGTGGGTTGAAAATTTTAAATGCTAACTGGAAGGAGATTATAAAGAATCATGTTTAGAGATACAGGTATTTTGATAGGGTAGTATAGAACAATTCATGTTTTGGGACACAGGACTCACCTTTTGAGGGGCAGTACCATGGGGTGGGATGTGAGGCATGCCTGTGGAGGAGAGACGCTGGGGTCCCGCGCAGGCCTTTGGAGCAGGAGGAGCTCATAGACAACACGGCACAGGATGGAACGCCAACAGCAAACTTGCTGTCAATATTTGAGGTTCACTGTTACGGAATTCCAATTTATTCTCAATTTTTCTTCTCACCGTGTTCTTCCTGAAGAATGTAATGTATTTTAAACATTTATAGTTAAGGAATTAAAGTTCTAATATCAGAAATCTGTAATAGATTTTCTTAAATTTTTTTTAATTTTACTTGACTTTGGTAAGACATCTACCCTCTTCACAGTTTTTAAAGTGTGCAATATAATGTTGTTAACTCTAGGGGCAATGTGGCATCTCTAGAATTCATTTATCTGACATCGTTGAAACTTTATGACCGCTGATTAGAAATTTTCCCATTTCCCCCTCACCCTGTCCAGCCCTCGGTAGCCACCGTTCTGCTCTGATTCTCTGAGTTTGACTATTTTAGGCACCTCTGTGACATTGTAAGCGTGTTATTTTTCAGCCCCTTATCTCTGCCTTTCTGCCATCACTTCAGTGTTGGCCTTAAGGCTGGAGTGGAGAGGATTTTGCTGTCCGGCTTTATCTCTGACTCGTGGCTTGGAGCCAGTCCCCCTGCCTGGCTCGGCCTCACTTTCTCCATCCTACAAGGGGTGTGTCCTACTTGCTGATATCTACACTCCTTTCAAGGTTGAGTTTCTAAAATTTCCTGCAAAAGTTGTTCTATTTCTTCACTAACTTTTAAGGCTTTTGAGTCAGAGTTGATTGACTTTTTTGGTGTAATAAACATAAAAGAAAGAACTTACATGTTTATTAATGTTGTAAGTGTATAACAATGTTGTGATAAGTTTGTCCACTCTGAAATATCTCAGTCGTTATGAACGTCATGAATAACATTGTTCTTTCAATGTTGTTAGCAGTTACCCCTGGGACTTACAGGACCGGTATGCTCAGGATAAGTCCGTTGTAAATAAGATGCAGCAGAAGTACTGGGAAACGAAGCAGGCCTTTATTAAAGCCACGGGGAAGAAGGAAGATGAACACGTTGTGGCCTCTGACGCAGACCTGGATGCCAAGCTGGAGGTGAGCTCTGTTTCTTTCCATCCCCGCACAGCCACCCTGCCACGGTCACGGTCCTAGGGTGACTCACCTGGGCAAGCATAGGTGTGCTTCAGATTTGAAGATCTATTGCAAACAGCTAGTTTATGAGGAAAATCTGGTATCAGATAAATTCAGTCCCAGCCTATTCTTTAAAAAAACACACAAAAAACCTACAAATTCTCATGTACCCATATGCCTCAGTTAATTTGCTTTTTCGCACTTAGTTGGAATGCATAGCATGTGGTAAATTCTCAGTAAATGTTTGTTGAAAAATGTTAATGCAATTAAAGAACCACCGCTAGTGATATCAACACTGAGCTCTGGCAAATGTTTTCATTTAGAAAAAGAAAAAAGGGCCCTGGCCTGTGTGGCTCAGTTGGTTAGAATTTTGTCCGGTGCACCAAACGGTCATGGGTTTGATTCCCTGTCAGGGCACACACCTGGGTTGTAGGTTCGATCCCTGGTTGGGGCACATATGGAAGGCAATGTTTCTCTCTCTCTCTCTCTCCCCCCCCCTCCCTTCCTCTCTCTCCAAAATCAGTAATTTAAAAAAAAAAGAAAGGGAGTAGCAACACAAGATCCTGGAAAGTAGAGTCTAGTAAGCTTGGTGTTCTACCCTGGAAAATTCTAGAATGAATTCACCAAGCAGCTATTTAGTTAGACTAGTTAATAATACAGTAAGTTGAATTCATATCTGGTTGGTCCTGGAATACCAGTATAACTGGTCGAAGGCACACTAACTCCCTATCTTCCTGGACATTCTGCCAGTACTTTAGATTAAAATTTAAAAACATACTTCCATGAATGGCAGGGCCCTGAGAGGAAAAATATGTTACATGACCTGAAAAGAATTCAAAGTGATCTCCAGATTTAATATATAAGCTAAAATCAATGCGCTGAACATTTAATGGGACTAAAACAGAAAGCTCAAGATTTCGAGAAGCTTTCCGAGAAGGGAGGCCGGGATGGTGGAAACCGTGGTCATTTGGAACAGAGGGAGAGGGTCAAGGGGAGCTAGGTTAGCTGTCAATGGTATAGGAAGATCTGTACGTGGAAGAGGGATAATCCATTCTGTGCATCTGAGGGTAGAACCAGTCCCAGGGCGCTCTTCATAGCACTCATTGCTCATGAAATTATCTTGTGTTGGTTGGTTTGCCTACCCTTCTCCACTAGGAGATCAAGTTCCACGTCTGCCCTGTTCACCACTGCACCTCAGCCAGTCACACAGGCCACACTGGGGAACTATTAATCGGATAAGTGTCCATGTCAGTGCAGCTATTATTGGTTCCCAGTCCTCCCCCGTCATTGGAATTATTGGAATAGAAGCTGGGTTTGACAGGAATGTTCTAGTGGAGATTCCTCCCAGGGAGAAGTACCACCAGAAGGTGTCTGTTCTGATGTTAGCATTCTAAATACAGTTGAAATGGTTTTAAGTTGCTTATGCTTTTCACATCTTACAGCTTTATGTTTTCTCAACATTCTAGTAAATATAAGCCTCACTCAAGGAGAAATTTAATGTGTTAACTATTAGTACATTAGGCACAGTACAGCAATATTTAGACTCTTGCAGCAGCATTTTTTACCGAATCAATTATATTTTAATCCAAATAGCTGCTGTCCTAGGCACAGAGTGTCCAAAGTACTTCACTGTGACTAATAATTTTACACATCAAAGACGTTCCTGTTGCAGAAATGTTAATACTGATGTTGACATTTATAGAGAGACTGGATTCCATCAATAAAATGTAATTAAACAAAGTGCAAACCATTTTTATGTGGTCTTACTGTTACCATACAGGGCAAGCCTAGAAAACAAGAAATTTTATTCTGCTGGCTCAAAGAGCTGTGTGCCCAACTAAAATAATGGTCAGATTTCATTACAATCTGTTGGGAAGTTAATATAGAAATGTTGCACTAAGTTTAAATATTTATCCAAACTGCTTGTTAATAAAATCACTTTCTCAAAAATAGCTCCTAAGTACAAAATTAACCTGACAGAAGTGTTTCAGTGGGTGGCACCACAGAGGAGCCCGACCAGATGGTGGAAAGGTTTCTTATCTTATTTTGGGTGTGGTTACAAGAGTGTACAATGGTCAGACTCACAGAACTAACACTGCAGAGCTGTGTGTTTTATTGCATTTAATTTCTACCTCAGTGTTTAAAAAGTGAACAGTAACAACAGATCAGATCCTGAACCTGCTTTTTGAATTTCCTTGCTTGTATATTTGAGAATTACTGTATGTTGGTGGTTTGTGACCCCAAATCTTGATAGCAAGCATATGTTAAGGAACAGATTCAGACTGCTGATTTTCTCATTTGTTTTTATGGTAAAGGTTTGTTGTTTTGGTGTGTGTTTTTTTTTTTCTTTTCTAAACAGGTCAGATAGAGAGGATGCATTATAATGAAATGAGATTTAGGAAAGTTTATACTCTTTGTCCAAGTTTTATTGTAGTGAGCATTCCTGGGAATAGTTTTAATCTTTTAAGTATATATCTTTGCCTTCATTTTTATTAATTTGGTCATATATATTGTGAAGCAGATCATCTGTTTTGACTAAAATAGTGAAGCGCTTTCTAATACCAGGACATAATTGCTACATCGCCAGGGCCAGTAAGCTTGGAGGAAGAGAGGGAAAGCCTTGCCTGTTTGTCTGCCAGGTTTTCTAATTGATACCAGCCCTGGCTGTGGGCTGGTGGAGAAAGTGTGAAGTATCTGTTCCATCTCCTCTTGAGCTGTCTCAGTTTCTGAAGCGAAGACCAGGTTCACCATGAGTTAAAAATACAGCCCACCTGCTTCTCCCTTCATTTCCTCTGTGATGGCTATAGCGTGACATTTGGTTTCTTCTCTGTATATTTTATGAAATCATTGGCAAACTAAGGAGTGATGGGGCTGCTAGATAAGCTCCATTTTACCAGATGTCTTCTAAACAGACAGAACACTCAGCTGATTGATTTTTGTTTGCTTTTTATAGAGTTGTTTACGCACGCCACAGAGGACATTAGGATCACAGACTAAGCTAATTTCGTGTTTTAAATACGATGCTTAATTGACATATTCTCCATTTTAAAAAAAGACAGCAAGTGGTAAAAGAAATAAATTAGATTATGAATGAATATTGGGTCTCTGGTTTACCAAGTCCTCTAATTGGGCCCTTCACTTAGGATTTCTGTTTTTCAGCTATTATTTCAATTGTCTGGAGGAAATCATTGTCCTGCAGATCTTAATTTAGATTGTGGAGATGATGAATCCCAATAAATACAGAACAATAGCAGCTTATTTGAAGGCTTCGGTTGCAGTTTTGTGTAGTACATCACATAACACCAAGCACACTTAGGCATGTGATCTTGTTTTTAGTCAGCAAATCAAACACTATAATTATGTTCAGTGTGATTATTTTTTATTTTACTGCTGTCTGTTTTATGTATCATTTTTTGTATTTTTATTACAGCTGTTTCACTCAATTCAGAGAACCTGTTTGGACTTGTCTAAAGCAATTGTACTCTATCAAAAGAGAATATGTTGTAAGTATACCATAAGTATGAATATTAATCTGTTAGACAGTACAGAATAGGATATTTTGCCTTACTGTATCATCACATGTGTTTAGGAAGCAAAGGAGATAAACTACTAGTGAGGAGGGTCTGTCTTTGCTCTGTAAGTGGTGGGGAGGAGGGTCTTTAATAATTTTATCAGAAATCCTTTACATAGGCTGTTTACCTTTCAATATAAGTACCATAATAGAAAAATTGTGTATTGGGTCTCCCATGATTTAAGTACATGCCATTTATTTTTCTAATTATAAAAAAGGTTTCTCAGTATTTTATACTTTGAGGGTTTCTTTAATTTGGGGATTTTAAAAATTGCCCTGGCTTTCTTATTTCTAATTTTGTTCTTTTTAAAATAACCGAATGGAGAGAGAAGGCACATACTGTTAATTCATTGACAGTGTTTCATTGGCAGCGCTTCCTCATCAACATTTTTATGTTGGATGTTGGGTTATTAGGGAACAAGACTTTTCCTCTGGTGATCCCATCTTAACATCATTACCAACAAAGTCATCTCTGAAATGCTAAATATCAAGTTGTACTTTAGTATGTTTTCATATTTCCATTTGTAGGTGATTTGATATACAATTTCTGTGTTTCTGAGACTAAATGGGAAGTTTTTCTGTTTTTAACTGCTGCCAAACCCCTTTCCAATAATCTCAAATTAACAGCTGGTCATTGTCCTTCATTAGTAAACTTTTATCAAGGCTATTTGGGGATAAGTACAAAGTCCCGGGACTTAGAGGCAGAATTCCGTAAATGATCCGTTTTAGTAAGTGCTGGAGTGAAGACTTCTCCTGGGCTGTAATTCCAGTCTTGAACAGTGAAGAAATCAAGACAGATGACACCCCCACTGCCACCATTTCTCTATCCCACATTCAGTCAGTCTCAATTACAGGTCCATTTTGTCACCTAAGTAGCTTTCGGGTTCTCCTTCCTCTCTCCACCTTCAGTGCCACCGTCTTAGTTCAAGCCACCATCACTCTCTCAAGTTTGCTGCGTCTGCCTCCTAACTGATTTCCCTGCCTCCAGTTGTGCTTCCTCCAGTCCCTTATCTCCACTGCAGTCACAGAGCAATGAGGTCACCCTCCCAGAGTTCCCAGTCTGAGCAACAAAATAAATAATGACTGTGTTGGATTATAACCCATAAAGTAAAATAAATATCCATAAAGTCTATATGGACATAAACAAACAAGGAGGAGAGACAGCTCCTCCTTATAAAATAACTCCAGTTAATAAATATAGAAAGAATGAGGGAGCCACAAAATCATCACGAGGCAAACACGACAGTGAGAATTGTGGTAGTTAGGATGCAATGGAAGATACTATAATTCCTGAATGGAAGTTTGAGAAGAAATTGGATATTTGCATAGTCTCAGGTATTCCCCACCCCCACCCCCAAGACTTTTAATAATTACAAAAGGGAAAAAATCATAATTTTACAGTAGAGAAACCCAGTAGACAGCACCTGAAGAAGGGATCGAGGTGAGCGTCACCAGTGAAATGTGTGTTGATATCATACAACCCAGATACCATATACTGCACCTGTGTGGCTGCTTTCCCTAAAATCGGTAACCCCAGTCTAATAGTGAAAAGTCAGACAAACCCATATTGAGGGAAATTCTACAGAATACCAGACAGGTACTCTTAAGGGCATCAAGGTCATGAAAGATAAGAAAGGCAGAGAACTGTCCCAGATTGAAGGAGACTGAGGAGATGACAGCTCAGTGCACTGTGGGATCCTGGATAGGATCCTGGAACAGAAAAACAACATTAACATTAGTAAAATTCCAGTGCGGTCGTGGTTTAGCCTGTAGTGTTGTAGCAGCGTTCATTTCCTAGTCGTGATCAGCGTGCCATGGTGTTGTGTCAGATGCTAACATTGGAGGAAGCTGACGAAGGATATGCAAGAACTCTGAATTCCAGTTACAGTTTTTCTATAAGCCTAAATTATTTCAAAATTAAAAGTCTTTTAAAAAATGCACATTGGAACCTATTGCTTCTCTGCCAAAAAACCTCCAGTTTCACTTATAATAAGATCCAAACTTCCACACCCTGGCTTATAAATTCCTACATGATCAGGCCCAGCTCACCCCTCCAGCCCCTTTGACCTTACCCATCATGTGACCTGAGGCCTTTTGTACTCACTGGTTCCTGCCCTAATTGCCTCAAGAGTGGCCCCTCCTTGTCATTCAGAGCTCAACTTCATGGTCCCCTACTCAGAGATACCTTCCTTGACCACCAGTACAAAGCAGCTACTAATCTCTCTGGTACTGAGTTTGTGATTCCGTATTTTCCAATTTTCTATCTCCTGCTGCTTGAATGTAAATTTCACCAGAGCAGGCACCTTGTATGTGTTGTTCATTTCTCTAAGATCATCCATAAATTAATTCACTCTGTGCTGAGTGAATTCATGCTGCCAAGCTAATTGCTTTTATAGTTCTTCAGTTGCCTTTTTAGAGCACATCTGAAAATCTAATCAGCAATTAAATATAAATAGGTTTTTATTTGTCTCTGAATTTTTTTAACCCCAGTAGAGTGAAAAATTATAAGCTTTTGAGTCATGTATTACCTTAGAAGAATTTTAAATGCCTGTACATTAATTTTAGTATTTGAATTTTTAAAGTTAGCATTAAGGAATGAACATCTCAGAAAATGATGGCCATTACTAAGTAATCCAACCTGGAGCCTGATGCAGCTCAAACTTTTTTCCATTGCCCTCTGAGCAGCTCTGCCAATTAGAATCTAGCTCTCAAAATGAAACCTGTCTAGCACCCCAAGATCAATCCCCCAGTGCACAAAGTAACCAAAAATGATTTTTCAAATACTTCTACCTACTTAGGTTTATTTAGGGAAGTGTACATTTCACCAATCATGTAATCATCCAGGTTCCATGAATTGGTTCCTTCCTAGCCTTAAGCTAAATATGTTCATTTGTATGTGACTTGAGCCTTCAAGGTAAAAAAAAAAAAAAAAAAAAAAGTTACAGTAACCTCATGCTATTATGAACAAAAATGTGAAACTGCTCTCCATGTGGAAAGAGTCATTGTGAAATTATGAGTCTCACACTGGAAAGTGAAGAGAAGAAGGAATAAAACGTATTTAAAAAATTTTTTTATCATCATTGGAATTTTTTTAAAGCTACATAGAACCATGGCAAAAATATCAAATAAACGTTTAAACAAAATGTAAAGGGATAACAAGGGGGAAATTATAGTTAATTCAATGTCACAAGCATTTACCTGGGAAATCCATAGTTTGCATGAGGTCCCTGTCCTGAGAAAGCTTGGAGTCTCATGGGAAATAGACATACACCCACCTACCAACACTCGAACACCAGGTGCCAAGGGGGCATCGCTCTCCTGGAGAAACAGGGACCAACTGCTTCCCAGAGGCAGTAGCCGTTGAACTGGACTTTGACCAGTGAACTTGATTTGGGGAGAGAAGAGGAAGGAAGGAGGTAGTCAATCATCTCTCAGGAAGAATGGGCCCTAAAAGCCTCTCCTCTGGAGTGTGTAGAGGGAACCACAGTCACAAACTAATGAGGGAGCCGTGGAGAGTTTAACCTTCGCCTTTGGATTTGCGGGTCCTGGCTGACATTCCACAGCCATCGTTGGGGAGGTTGTGCTGGGAACGGGGTGCGTTCTTAAAGAAATCTGGATGGTTCGTGCAAATGGGCAAGGATCCTAGTAGCATTTAAAAAGCAGTTTTAAGGACATATGATGTGTAAAAGCATCGGTACAGAAATGTGAAATAAGAGTAGCGGTGTTCAGAGTATGTCCGTGGCAAATGCTGTTTAAACGCAATATACTCAGGAAGCGCAGTGTTACTCCTACCTCGGCTGGGACCAGTGGCTGCGTAACAGCTCACTGCTCGTTACGTGGCGCATCGTGTTTGATTAAACCACCTCTACTATGGGGACAAAGAGTGTTTTGCTGTTATAAATAATGCTATTGTGCCTATCTTTGTCTATGTATCTTTGTGTCCATTTTACTACTTCCTTAAGGCTGTATGCCTAACAGAAGTGCGATGTCAAAAGAGACACTTATATTTACTGCCCAATCAATCTGTAGGAAGCTTGTACCAGTCACTAGCTCACCAATAGTGTCATCTGAGGTTGTCTTTAAATATAAGGACCAATAGAAATAGTGAGTCATTATGTTGTATACCTGAAACTAATAGAATGTTGTATGTGAATTATACATCAACTAAAAATAAAATAAGACCAAGATTAGGCATAACCAATTCAGATTTGGTTCCAGCTCTGCATTTAAAAAATCCACCAAGTCATCAACCTACCCACCCTCGCTCTTCATCCCCACCACCAACCAAAAACTTGGGTCATGGATAAGGTGTTTGAATTGCTTTACAATCCAGTAGAATGTAACTCAGAAAGTAGAGATCAAAAAGTCAGCAAGAGAGAAAAACAGAAGGGAACCGACTCTCCATTGTAGGCCGCCACCAAAGATTCCCACAGTCATACTTGACAAACTCAACTTTTTCATTTCAGCTCGAAGCAGCACATTATCGGCTCGCTTTTCAGTACAAGAGGTCATTTTCTGGTTCCGATTACAGGGCACCAAACGCACTGACAGATGTATTCAAGTGAATTTGATCTCTTGGTTTTTGTAAATGGAAGAACAGCATGAAAGTCGAATGGACGGGGTGGGGAGTTTACCTTGTAGCCTGTGCTTGGGATTTAATTTCATCTCATCTTTGACTCTAGAGGAGAGAAGACCTTGGGATTTGTCTCTCTCCTCCTCTCTGTAATAAAAATGCTCATTGTTCATGGCTCCTTTTGGTCTTTTCTTCACCAGTCTTGTCTCAAGAAGAAAATGAACTGGGGAAATTTCTCCGATCCCAAGGCTTCCAAGATAAAACCAGAGCAGGAAAGATGATGCAAGCGACAGGAAAGGCCCTCTGCTTTTCTTCCCAGCAAAGGTGTGTGGGCTTCCTTGGGGCTGTATTTGGGGGACCTGCTGAGAACGTGGGACCCAGTTACAAAGGGGAATTGCCCAGCGTTTTTCAGAAGGCTCTTGCCTGAGACCGACAAGTTATTCTGTTCTCAGTTGTTAGTCTGTTTTTGTTCTCTGATTAAGATAACAGGTATAATTTTTTCCCCCCTCCCCTTTCAAATTTTTTTTTTTTTAAATCCTCCCTCGTATTTCTTCTGGTCTATAAGGGGGCATTTTATATCCCAATTGCTGAGTGCTGTCCTAGGCTTATATCTGACCTTGAGCATATTGCTCCTAGCAGTCAGTCTGGTCCCCTTCCAGCAGCTGATCAAAGCAGGAGCCTAATGAGACCAGGTAGAAGGGTTCCTTCTCTGCTCTCGGTGGACCAATTAACTTTAGAGCAGTGTTGTTCAAGAGGCCCTGAACCGGTCTGCTCAGACCCTGGACAGCACTATCAGCAGTCCCACCTGGGAGCCTGTTAGACACGCAAACTCTAGGCCCCAATGCAGAACTGCTGAGTCCCAATCTGCATTTCAACGAGATGCACATTCAGGTTTGAGAAGCTCTGGTGCAGAGGAAATTGTGCTAGGTCAGTGACTTCTTTTTTTAACACCACCATGACTCATTTTTATGGTCTGTGTAGAACAAGCAGGAGCCCCTGCATAAGTTGCCCTTTGTGTTTGAGAAATCGACACCCTCTCCTCCTCCTTCCCCAGTAACTAACTGACAGGCCTCCAAAAATGTCACTCTCTCTCATTAGGCAGGATTATAACTACATAAGGCTTAGAGGTAGTTTCCAAAAATATTCAGGCTACAAAAATTTCACTTACTCAGATCGTCCAACATTTTCTTCTGTGAATTTCTCCTTACTGCTTTCTCTCTCTCCCTGTGGGCCAAGAGCAGATCTATCACAAATGTCCCTCTGAAAACCAAGGAAGGTGTCATCAAAAAGAGACCAACCGTGGCCGTTTTTCAGTGGTCCAGCTCCTGGGCACTTTGATTCTTCCTAATGACATTTGGACCCTGACCTTGTGGGCAACGCCAACTTTCCTAGTTGAATGAAACCATTTCTAATAGTGCTCTACCCCAGTTTTCCAAGAAAAGTGTTTCCTTATAATCTTGAATTGCACCTTTTAATCTTATTATAACTGTTTTTCCTTATAAAAATAATACTTATTCATTCTAGAAAAATTTAAAAAGAGAAGGACCAAAAGGGCAAAATTTAGAAAACAACTAAAATTTTAATAGAGATGACCCACTTTTAACCCCTTGATACTTTGTCATACACGCTTTCCTCAGCCTTACAAGGATAATTGATTCTGGAAAATTTTTTCATAAATTCTCATATGTTAACCATACAATTATTAATAATCTCAGGGAGAAAATTCTTATGTAGACCTGCATGCCAAAATTAACATCCATTTATGGGAAACAAAACTAAATCCTTGGACTTGTCACTACAAAAGCTGCTGTTACTGATCGCATGGTTATTTTATAATATGGCTATCCAGTGACACCCTTTAATACTTGTATACCAAATTATCTCACACAGCACACATTTGTTACCTTAAGTTTACATAATCCAACTTTGAGATACAGATAAAAACAGCCAAAGAAATCAACCAAAACTATGCAAATGATACGTGGAAGTATCACTATTACAAACTAGCAATCTGCCCCATATCCATAATTTAATGCAGCTTGGACAACTTTGCGATTTGAAGGTGGTGTCCTGCAGGATGGCTCTGGTTTCATGGAACTCAGCTGCTTACCAGGCACATGACATCCAAACCAGTCCTCCTAAACTTGAAGAAGTCGGAGGATTACTTGAGACTCTGAGGTAGTTGAATTCTCAGACCTTGAATGGACAATAATTTGGGATGTGCCAGAATTTGTTTTTAACATAAACAACATCGTACCATACAATTTTTGTGTAGTATTGCATACTGATTATTTAGCAAATTGACTTTTCTGATCAAATAACACTAACCACCTTTTTATGTCCATATATACTTTTTTTTTAGAAAAAATATCCATAGCGTAGTATTCCATTGTCTATCTAATCATTCCATAATACACTTCACCTGGGCCCTTCTGTGCATACCTGGGTCACTTCCACCTTTGCCTGCTGAAGGATAAATGTCTTTGGAGTTGACCTTTTGGTTCTTTGTTAATTATTCCCATTGGGTAGATTTTCATGAATGAAAACGTGGGCCAGTTTTTCACTAGAGCTTGATGGTTCCAGTTGTTGAGTTCTCCCTTGGCCTGGACTCAGTCCCCGGTACCACCAGTGAAGGGGTTTTCACCTTTCTGATTTTATATGAAGCAAGTCACAGGGGGGGAAATGAGGTGCTTTTATGTGCCTTTTTCTTCAAGACCTTAATCTCTATCATCATGTTGTTACATCTTCAAAAGTTTGGGTCCAACTTTACAACGGTCAGAGAAATCAAGAATATTTTATTCACAAGACTCTTTTTCAGCCAGTTTAGGGAAAGTGACAGAATCCAAGGCAAGAGAAAAAGAGTCCAGGAATAAGTGGGATCCTTAGGGGGAACAGCTGAGGACTCTTTCTCCCTTTCAGGAGAAGGCTTCCATTTTATAAACCTTCACACAAGCATTTGTTTTACTGACTTATTGGGTAGTCATTGCTACAACTGCTCTTTCAGTGTGAGGAATGGTGAGTATTAAATTTAACCCAGTGCTGATAAAGCACAGGCTTACTTCATGGCACAACAATATGTCTTTGAAAACAACTTGCAACACCTAGGTAGGACGTGTGAGCAAGCTGTTTTTAAAGAAGTGCTGAATATTTAAATGCAGTGCTTTATAGGCAAAAGGAAAACGAAAGAAAATAGGATTTTTTTCTTAAACAGTTTATTGCTATATCCATAATCCGATAATGCTATTACATATGTAAGGCACTGTGGACACAGAACAAACTGCCAGGAGCGGACTTTGGTTCACTAACACCATTGTCCCCTCCACCTGGATAAGTTTTCATTTAAATTAAAATGTAAATATTCATCTTATTTTTATTTGTTGCATCTTTGCCCTGCAGCTTCATGCGGATGGCTGTTAATTCATCTGACATTACTCTTTGGGGTAGGAAGATGAAAGAAGCAGTATTCCCCACCCCCACCCCCCCACCCCAAATAAATATTTTATCCAAAGTTTGATATACATCAAGCATTATATTTTTGCTGAATAAATGATGGTATGTTATGACCAATGTTATAATTATTTTGCACCCACTTCATTGTATAACATACATTCATTCCTGGTGTAGTCGTATCCTTAAGTTTTGTTTTCTAGTAAGGATCAAATCGCAGAACCTACTAAAAGTGCCTAACACAGTAAACCCTCAGTGCATGCACTGCTCCACCTTCCTAGATCATTTAAAAATGCTTCTGTTTGCGCTTCATTCGCTGTTGGAACAAGCAGCAGATGCCCAGCCTTTGGAGAGTAATCCAAGATGGCCTAGCCAGGGAGACACTAATCACATAGGAGGTCCATCCCTCCTCAGAGGGTCAGGCTTCAGAGGAGCAGCAGGCAGGGAGTGGCCAAGAGTAGACATGGGAAATGGTTATTCTGAGACCTTTCTCCGTTAACACAGGATTGGTTCCAGCTTCCAACAAGTACCCTCTGCCCAGGCATGAGGCCACCCCCAACAATACTGATGGAAATACTTCCCAACAGTACCGTTAAGTAACAGTAATCTAAGAGATCAGTACATGGCTAATCATCTCTGGTTGACTCATCCTTTCACGTACATTTCAGTTATAATTCATCAAGAATTTCCACAGCATTGGCTATGTTCAAGGCACTGCCTAGGCTCGTGAATTTAAGATTGGTAAATTGTCGAGGACTCAGATGTCTAGCCCGTTTGGTTTTAAGACTGTGGCTTTATCCTCGGTGTAGGTTGGCCTTGCGGAATCCTTTGTGTCGATTTCACCAAGAAGTGGAGACTTTTCGGCATCGGGCCATCTCGGACACGTGGCTGACGGTGAACCGAATGGAGCAGTGCCGGACTGAATACAGAGGGGCATTATTATGGATGAAGGACGTGTCACAGGAGCTTGATCCAGACCTCTACAAGCAGATGGAGAAGTTCAGGAAGGTAGGAGGTTTTATGAGGGTTACCAAAAGGGGGTACCTGCTGGAAGGTAATGAGGTGTGATTTGAATCCTTTGAGTGACGAAGACAGAACTCAAAAGCACCAAGGATGCAATTAATCATCGCTGGTGTCTTTTTATGTGACAGAATACCAATTAATGTGATATATAATTCTCTAAGGATACGAGTGAAGAGACAGCTGGAAACTGCTGGGACTGACTTACTGGTTCTAATTGAAGTCAGGTTTTCATATAATGTGCACTTTTTGGAAGGTTGTCACTTTTAAAGGCTTTTTCATGCATAACTAAAAATTAGATCAAATGAAACTGGAAGGTGAGAACAGACTATTGTGGAAATCCTTTTTAATTACTAATGAATATTAAATTAACAGATTAATAATGCTCCCTTTGTTTTGTGAATTGGTTCAGAAGCATTAGGGTTTAGTTGTAGGATTAAATAATATGGCATTGACTCCATCTGTAATAGACCCCTTCAGAAATTTGTCTGAGGAAAATATATAGCTGAGGAGATGGGTATGTCCCTAAACTTCCCTGAGATAACTAGTGAGCAGCAGAGAACACTGTCCCTTGGTTTTTTAATTATCTTGTGTCCCTTTAGCGGTTTGGAGATCTGTTCAAACAAGGATACATCCCACCAGTAGGTGGCAGTCATGCACTGAGTATTTGTGAAAATGCAGAGAGATTTTTTTTGTTGCGTACATAGTCGGGTTCTTTGTTTGGTTGTCTTAGATATATTTCTGGGTGTGAAAAAAAAAAAAGCAAATGTTAGATTCGACATAATATTGTATCGACTGTCTTCTTACTCATTTCAAATGATTCAATGATATTGCTTAAAATCCCTAGGTTTCCTTTTCTGCACATCATTGCAGAGCTGTGAATGGGAAGCCCCACTGGTCCTCAGGAGGTTAGATGTATGGGGTGTGTTGGATGTGTTAGGTGGGGGATGTGTGGAGGGAGGGGACAGAGGGACCTTCTGTTGCTTAAGAATAAGGTCACCAATTCTTGACCTAGGTATTAAAATTCTTTTAAAAGTGAACTCTTATTCTGGTTTGTAATTGAGAATCTCTCTCTGAAGGAAATCAGAGTCATTTTATATCTGATCACAGATGACCTTAGTGTGTTAACAGCGTCTAACTTCTTGGCAAGGCAGGCTTTTGAGCTCATGGAAAATCAGAACTGAAAAGCCCTTTAAAAATGAGCTAGAGAAACTCACTCATTCTATGAGAGAGAAAAGCAAGGACCCAGAGTAGTAAATAAAACTTTCCAAGAGTTGATAGCTGGGTATTGGCAAGCCCAGGCTACTTTTGAGATTTCCTGACTTTCGTATCAGGCTAGTGGTTGGGTTTGTCTTTGACACTTTATTTGGGGGTTAAAGGAGGGTGGGAGATGGAGTGGAGAGGTTGAAAAAAGAAAAAAGGGGGAAACCTCAACATTACTTGCAGGGCGTAGTGCCGGTCACTTTAGATCTACTCCATCCTTTAAATTTCGTAGTAACCAAGACCCAGGTTTCATTTTATATGTGAAGAAAATGGTATCTATTTTAAGGGTCCTACAAGGAAGTGAAAGTCAGAATCCTAGAAAATTATGCATAATATTTTCCCTAAGAGGAAAAACGGGGATGTTGAAGAACATACATAAAATTTAAAAGGGCATTTTCATTATAATACCTCTCCTGTGATTTATTCATTCAACAAACATTTATTGAGCACCTGCTATGTGCCAGATAATAAAAGTAAACGTATGATTATTCTGGAAGGCCGGAGAATTTCATGTGGAATGGTGTTTATTTGGTTTTGTTTTGGAAGGTGGTTACTAGCTGTGTAAGGGTGAAATGAAAACCAAGCCCTTCGTCATTTGGTTTGAATGTTGAAACATTAACCACTCTTTAGTGTGATCAGTCTGTTGATTTTGGAAAATATGGTTGAAAAAAATTCTTTGCCTTAAAGAAGTAGCTGAAGCGATGCCTTACCCCAGTCCCATGTGTACTGGATTTAATTTAATAGCAGAACATGGTGTACTTAGAATTTAGGGAAAGAATTTTTTAAGAAGTCAAATGCGGGTATGTACTTGACAAGGCTGGACTTTCCACGGGGACAGGGACTGGAATGGTTCTCTTTACTGCCATAACCCCAGGGCCAGCCCTGCACCAGTTTCCAAGTTAGTATCCATATTGATGGCCAGATTCCAGCCATTGAGTTCGAAATGCCAGAAGCATGTTTTCACCAACCTCTAGAGCATTCCCACCACATGCAACTGACCTTAAGATGTTTTGGAAATGGACATGTGTGGTTTTGCAGGTAAGAAGTAGCATTCTTAATGTGTGGCCTGCCGCCCTCTTCGGAATGAATTTAAACTGTGGCGTTTGCTCTTCGTTTGGAGTTCATAACATGAAATTTAACTTTGAGCAAGCTTTCGTGTTTTGTCCCAGTTAGGATTCCTTGTTAAACAGCTCTCCTTTGACCTTTTGGGAAAGTATTCATTCTGAGCCCTCTGGGTGAGAGGTCAAGCTGCGGGTGGCTCCATAGGTGACACTGTGGGGTGGAGAATTTCAGCTTCCCCAGAGTTTCCTCCTGCCACTGTCCCATTTCAACTGGTGAATCTTGAACTGAAGTAGTATTTTGCTATAAATTCTGTTCTTTGAATTCTGAGGAGACAGAAGTCTAATTCATACCTCACAAATGGGACCCCCTGATTATAGTCTTAGTATACATTCATTCGTTTATTCATTCATTCATCCAACCAATGATATTGAAGCCCCACTGTGCGCTAGGCCACACATAGGATATAATAGTGAATAGACGGGCATGATCACTGCTCTCCCATCATGTGCAGTCACTTAGGGGTAGAGCAGGTAAGCACGGTGCAGTCCCAGGTAGCAAACCAGGGGCTGCCTGCAGGAAGCGGCATCTGCCCAAGATGTGAAGGGTGAGTGGGAAGGAGCTAGGTGGAGGGAGTAGGGAGAGCAGAACAGAGTTCCAGGCTGAGGAAGCTACTTAAATAAAAGCCTTTAGGTGAAAGCACTTCTAAGGACCAGAGCCCAGAAGGCACAGTGGGTGCAGGAACGGTGGTGCCCAGACTGAGGGACTGAAAAAGTCAGCACAGCCAAACCAGAAGGGACTCCTCCCAGAGGGCTGAGAAGGAATGGCAAGGTTTGAGAAGGGGAGGGGCATGATTAAACCAGTATTCTCAATAGCTCACTCAGATTTTTAAAAAAAGTAATCTTAGAGCCCGGCCGGGCGTGGCTCAGCAGTTGAGCATCAACCTAGGATCCAGGCGATCAGGGTTCGATTCCCCGTCAGGGCACATGCCCGGGTTGCGGGGCTGCAGCCGATCAATGACTGACTCATCGTTGATGTTTCTATCCCTCTCTCTCCCTCTCCTTTCCTCTCTCTGAAATCAATAAAAGATATATTTTAAAAAAAAATTAATCTTAGAGAGTGGAAGGAAGGAGAGAGAGAGAGAAACATCGATTGGCTGCCTCCCACAAGCACCCAGACTGGGAATCAAACTCACAACCTGGGTATGTGCCCTCACCAGGAATCAAACCCGCCACCCTTTGGTGTATAAGACGATGCACCAACCAACTGAGCCACTCCAGCCAGGGGTTTCTCACTTAGATTTTAATGTGGAGAAGGATTGGAAGGACCAAGCCTTGAGTCTGGGAGCGCTGCTAGGAGGTTTGTGTATGAACCCAGATAAGACATGGGGTGCCCGTGGAATGAAGAGGGCAGTAGCCCAAGAAATACCCTTTTCTGACCTTTCCCAGACTCCGTCATGGCACCACTTTAATTACAGAGCTCTTCATTCTTTTTAGATACGAGCAAAATAAGTGTAAATAAATAAATAGCCAGATCAAGTGTACTTTCATGTCTAACCAAGGCTGTTTCCATAGTGTTTTCCAAATGCTGAGAAACTGTTTTAATAACACAGTAAGCATGACGGAAATGATGAATGAAAACCTTAAAATCAAACGAAGTAAATAATCTGTCTCCATCCTGGCCCCCTTTGAAGCACACAGGCCAGATGACAGAGCTCTCAGCAGCAACTTTAGTAAGCATTTACTGAGTGCCTATATTTGGGGATGGAAATACAAAGAGGTGGGAGAGCTTGATCCCAGCGCTCAAGAAGGACCCTGCTAGTCATCTGTTCCTTGTCAAAATTGCTGTGATAAACAAGACACCTGGAGAGTGGCCATATGCAACTCTTCTCCTAAAGACCAGATAGTAGGAAATAGTAGATGAATTTGAGTGGGTGGGGCTGGGCGGCTGGGTGCCTTCGGAAGCCCCTCCTGACAGCGTGACTCACCCCGGGGGCGGGGGGGGGGGGGACGGACAGGAGGCTACACCATGGAGTATTTTATGAGCAGTTACAATGTGTGATATATGTGCCCTTTGAAGGCAGAGTAAAAGGGTATAATTTAAAAATAGAAGCCAGCTTCTTGTAGCAGATTACATCAGCTTAAGTTGTGAGCTCACAGAAGAGCTTTTGCAGCCCGATGCCCTTGAGAGAGTCCTCCTGTGGTCAATTAAGTGTCTTGTTTTTCTTGAAAGTCAGAAATGGGATGGAGGGTAATTATTCTAAATGGAATAAAAGCTGTGTTAGGTGTAAGAAAATAGTTCTCAATCCTCGGAAGAGATAATATGGAAATGTATACGTGGGCATTTGTATGAGCCGGAGCCCTTATAGACAAGGACAAGGGGACTGGCGTTTTAATGAGGGCCATTTATTAAGTGGCTAAATGAAACCCTGCAGCATTTGTCTAGTGTTTCATCACCATAATTCAGAAGAGGATCTAAGCGGTAGGAAATGCTCTTGCTGCCCTGGTGTTCTCAGGCTTGTGTCTATTTAAAACAGTGTTCGATTTTTGAGAGCTGTTAATTCACCAAAGTCATATTATCAAAGGATAGGCCACTGTGAGACGGTTTATTAACAAATGGCAGTGGCTTAATAGGGGGGCCTTATTAGGGTCATCAGTCAGTGGTGTTCTGACTGGAGATTCGGGTCTATAGAGCTTGGTCAAGGACTAGTAAACAGCAGTATTGACATTAGAGGGTTTTTTCCTGTGGACAGAGATGGGTTAATTAATTTGACAGTATCATTAATTACGGCTGAAATCATTGGTCTCTGTCAGAGGTCGGGCTCTTTTAGCAATTGAGGGCAGATCCCACGAGAGGTGGAGACGCCAAGTAATAATGCAGGAGTATCCCCACTCAGCCGTCTCCCTGTCCTGTGATAAAGGCCTTGCGTTTTCCCTGGGCCTTCCAGCTTTCTTGCTTAAACCAGTGTTCTGCTTTGGTTCAGGGCCAAGGGCAGGGCTGAGATACCCCCCACTCCACCCCAACAAATTGTGTTAAGTGAATGGGGAGAACTTCAGCTTTGGGCCCATGCAAGGAACCAACACTACCTATTTAAACAGCACCTTGACTCACAGGGTTTTGCTTAATTCGTACATAAAAGGGGTGAGAGGCTTGACCCATGATCTCTTCTGTCTCCTCTAGTTCTAAATTCTGTGCACTGGATTGAGTTCTTTGATGAGCTGAAAGCCCCTTTGGTAAAGCAAACCCTCTTGATGATATCTGTTTCATAACCCTCCATTTTCATTTGTTGGGTTTTGGTGTGTGCTTCTTGTTTTATTTTGGTTGTTTAACTAGGGTCCCTGTCTTTTGTGGTACCCAAGAAGATTGAATCTAGCTGCTAAACCTCACCCTCTGGCTGCTGTGTCTTTATACTACCCAAGTGCCATAAGAAAAACATGCCATTTTCACATGTCACAATTGGGAAGGGAACAAATAATGACACCCTTGCTTTCATTTCTGAATTTCATGAGATGAGGCCTTTGGGGCCTTGTGTGTCTTTATCGATTTCCCCTGCTGAACTTGGTGAATAGCAAACATTTGTTTCAGAGTTAAGCCAAGACCATTTGGAATAGTATGCATGAAACAGGTAACTCTCCCAGAGCTGATGGCCGGCTGGGCTGGCCGCGGCTCCCGGTGGGAAATACGGAGCAGGAAGGCGCCTGAGCTCGGAGCTGGGATGGCTCTGTGCTCCGTTCGCAGCCCTGCCTACAGCAGCTGCGACAGCCTGGATAGGCCTGTAAGTCTACTGCAGTGTTCTCATCCGCTAAAGGAGACAGGTACCAGATGATCACCAAGCTCCCCTCCAGCTGTGGCATTTTTATTCTTCTTTCTCTAAATCATTAAGCTCTAAAATTGGTAAGCTCATCTGCAGAGAAGTGGAGGCTGGAGCAGGGCTCACATGCCTTTTGTCAGCATAGTGTTGTCCTCCCACTTCAAGTAAGTTCTGGCCTTGCTGGGTCAGCCTGGTCTTGTTGCTCTTGTGCTAATATTAGACTCTGGAAAAAAAAGAATGTTTCACTCATAATTCTCGGGTAGACGAGCCTTCAGTGCTTACAAACTGATCGTGTGTATCTCTTATTTAGATATTAATACTTTTGCAAGGGTTAGAAACCTATGACCTACAGGCCAGCTGCCTGTTTTTGCAAATTAAGTTTTTTATTGGAACACAACCATACCCATTCATATACTTACGTCTGTGGCTGCTTTCATAACACCCTGGCACAGGGAGTAGTTGTGTCAGAGACTGCTGTGGCCCACAGAGCCAGAAAACTCGCTTTCTGCCCCTTTACAGAAAAGAGTTTGCTGGCCCCTGATTTATAGTCACCTCTAGGACATGTTGAGGTCAAGAAGTTTGGGAATTAAAAACAGTTTTTAATTATGATAGAATACACAAAATAAATTTACCATTATAACCATTTTTAAGCATCCATTTCAGTAGTAGGTCTATTCACATTGTTTTAAAACAAATCTCTAGAACTTTTGCATCTTGCAAAACTGAAACTAATACCTGTTAAACAACCAATCCCCGTTTCTCCTCCCCAGCCCCTGGTAACCACCATTTGACTTATGGTTTTTATGAATTTGACTGCTTTAGATACCTCATATAAGTGTAATCATGCGGTATTTGTCTTTTTGTGACCAGATTACTTCATTTTTGCATAATATCTTCAAGGTTCATGTTGTAGCATGTGGCAGGATTTCCTACCTTTTTAAGGCTAAGCAGTATTCCATTGTATGCATGCACCACATTTTATGTACTCGTTTGTTTAGCAGTGGGCACATTTGGGTTGCTTCTACCTTTTGGCTCTTATCAATAGTACTGCTATGAGCATGGTCTGCAAATAACTCTTCCAGACCCTGCTTTGAACCCCAAATGCATAATAAACATAATATGCATCTTATAAGTGTTTATATTACTGAATGAAATTTAACCCTGCCATTGACTAAAAAATGAGACTCAGGCTCTGCAAGCAAGGAGTCATTTGATTTTTGTCATCTGAGAATATATTGTCTGTATATACTAATTCTGTTTACATTATCTAATTTTTATAAGAATAGTAAACATTGGTATAGTTTTTTAAAATAAACAACATGTAATACTATAAAAGCTAATGTGTTGGCTTAGAATAGATTGTTTTTCATGTGAGGGTTAGAGGGGACTGCTTCTCTCTTGAGAGAAATAGTGAGAAATAGCATGTAGCACTTCTCTGATCATTTGAGGGGAAAGCTTGCTCAACTCTCAATTTTCAGGGTGGACTCTGGGCGAAAGTGAACTGATCTGGCCCAAGAGAGTTTTCCTTTTGCCAGATTGTCTGGGTTTTCTCCCGAAGAGTTATGTGCACTGGATGTCATATGCAAGCCTGGTTGCTAGAATTTCTTGGATGATAATCTACAAAACATACGGATTTTACTGAGGAGAACCATCAGGTTCCAGATCAAAATGCTGCCATACAGTGAGCCCATCTCAGAACATGGGCTCTCGGTGCCTCCGCAGCTAGAGTCTGTTGGATGGATTCATTATTTCCATGTTTCATCGTGTTGAGCTTTTGGCTGCAGGGTCAGAGGGATGGCTGGTGCCCAGGGCACCATTCCCCCCCCCCCCCACAACCACAGACTGTTCCATCTGTCTCCGTCTGCTTTTGGTAGCTATTGAAGAAGGTGTCATCTTAGATTATGGTTATATGGAAAATCACTGTGTCCAAGTCGTGTGATTTACTAGTTACTATCTTTCCAGTTCGTCTCCAAGTCTGTCATGTCTATATTACCCTCTTCCTTTTGCTTAACAGCTCAAATATCTTCTTTCCTAGCTAGTCCTCTTATTCTCTCATGACAAATTAGTTGCAGTTTTTACCACCTTCTAGAACGTAGTATAGAAGAAGAAAGTTGTTGCACCCTGGTGGGTTCGCCCAGCACTCTCATTTAAAAATGTTTATGCTTTAGGGAATCCATCTCACTATGCTATTATTCTTATTTTTAAAAATGGTTTTTACCAATTTAAATGGCAAAGCCATTTTATAAAATGGTTTTCTTAGATACACAAAATAGAATGTGAATTTTATTTAATTTCTAACAGGAGTAATATATCTACCATTCCCTGAATGCCAGTAGCTTTATAGTGCTCTAAGTTACTTTTATTAGAGTCAGAAAGAATTTTCTTCAGATACATTCTTTGCAACCAGACTTTTCAGGGACAGAAGAAAAAAAATAACAATGATTTGATAGTTGTCTAAATTGGCATTTTTACATCAGACTGGATTTATGAATTGGCTATGGAGTGTTAATACTTCAGAAAGGAAGCTCTAAATCACAACTGCTTTAGGAAAAACCTACATTCTGTGTTCACTTCTCATTAAGAAATGTTGAAAAGTTTTAAATAGCATCTAAAAAAATGGTTGCATCATTTTTGTGAGCCCCCAGCAGAGCATCCCTGACACGATTTATTCAAGCAGTACTGGCCCTACGGTGGAGTCATAGGCTGTTGCTGGGTTCAGAGGGTTCCTGTCTCAGTGAAACTCAGAATCCCCTGGTATCCCAAGTCCTAAGTCTACCCATACTTTAGTGTTTGAACTATCATCAAAAGGATGACTAAATAGAACACTGGTATTTTCCATTCATAGTTCTGAAATTAAAAAAATATATATTTGTTGATTCGTTGGTCTCCAGTGAACTGATGCGGCCCTTATCTAAGGGAAATTAGTGAGGGGAGGTCCTCGCGTCACCCAGGTTATGACCCGGTCGGTGGTAGCATGCTCTGTTCCCTGGAGCATGCACAGTTCCCCACCACTTTCAACTCTCTTCTCTCAAAGAGTGGCTTCACTTTGCCTCCTTTAATGAGTTTTTTGGTAAAACCTTAAACAGAAAGCAGTTTTAAGTATGTGTGCTATCCTCCTAGCATAAAACTTTCAGGACAGTTCCAGGTAGAATAAAATTGTCCCTAGTGAAAGAAAAAAAAGTTTCGTAATGTAGCAATTATCCCAAACTAAATCATTATTCCACACGAGAAATGAAACACATACATAGGAGCCCTAAAATATTAAACCGGCCAATCTGACATGAACTCAGGGAGCCCTAAGAAAAAGCAAGTCCTTGAAAGGCCATTGGTATAACTTTGGAATGAAATTCCCACATGCATTAATCAGGCTTCTCTTGTTCCCATCAAATGAAATATGATTTTAGGGCTTGGTAACACTTCACAGTTGATTGGCTCTTTCTATCCAACTACCCATCTATCTGTCCATCCATCTATTTAAATTCACTCCCCAGCTGTGATTCTGAGACAACCATTGTCATTGAGATGCCGATTCCTTACTGGGGTGCTTCTGGTGACTGCTGACATTGGAATAAGGGATACTTCTCAAGATAGATTAATTATATAAACAAATTGAGGGATGGAGGTTTTTTCCCTGCTTTGTTCCTTTAAATAGGTTTTTTTTTTTCTTTTCTTCCTGGGCTTTTAGAGGTGGGACTCTGCATTCTTACAAGCAAAAACCATCCATGTGTATTAGGTCATTTTCTGAGAGAGGTCCAGGCAAAGAGGCTTGGAAAATGCCTGCATCCAGGGAAGAAGAGCCGTATGAAAAGCCCACAGATTAATGCATGGGAAATAAATGGAGAAATTGCTCAGATAAACAGGGAAGCTGAAAAGGAGCTAGTAGAGTAAAATATATTTAGGATCTTGTTCTCTCTCAATTGTTTTTCTTCTTCAGTTGCGGGGGGGGGGGGGGCAGGGAAATGCAGGGGAACCTGGCAATCGTAATTGTTTTCTGGGGCAGGAGACAAGACTGGGGGATGGATGCCCTGAGAGGAGAGGAGATAAAAAGAGATAGGAATGGGGTTGGAGTTTTACTGCACGCCTCCCTGTGTGCCTTTTTAATTTTGTGCCATGTACGTGTATTTTCCTTAAAATAACGTCTAAAAATAATGAGGATTCATGAGACTGGAATGAGAACAGGTAAGATTTGGTGGAAGGAGAGAGAGACAAGGACAGAAAACTCTTAAGCGGACAAAAAACGGGGAAGATATTTTTGTTCTGTTTTTTAATAAAAAGGGGAGAGAGAAGATAGGCTTTAGAGGCAAAAGTGGGAGCCAAGTTCCAAAGGCGATGTCATAGGGCAGCCGGATGGAGGAGACGGTAGGATGAAGTCATGCTCGAAAGCCATCAGCAGGGAGAGAGCCATGTGAGGTGGTGAGGTCACTGAGCATAAAGGGACCCAAAATAGCGCCTGAGGGGAACCCACTAGAATCAGGAAAGACGATGAGAAGTTTACTTTTTAAAAGCCTTCCCTATTCTGAGAAAACTGGAATAAGCAGAGTCATGCTGATCCTGTAGGGGGGAAAGGTGAGAAAGTAAGTAGATAACTTTTCCCATTAGCCTCGATTGCGTCCTAGAAGAAGCATGGTCTGTGTTTTGCACCAGTGAGAACGTAGGAAAGTCCTTTCCCAGAAAGGACTCCGAGGGGGAGAGGGCAGCGTTGTCGCCCCACACTGGGGCCTCTGAGTTGAGTCGCCGTGTCCTGTGGGCCGACATTTGATCCCTCGGCATGGAGGTTTTCTGGCTCTTTAATGACGCTCTGTGCTCACTGTCCACTTGCAATTCTCATTCATGCTATTCAGCACGCCCAGTCAAAATCTTTCCCTGCAGTGTCTCTCTCAACCCCTTTCTCTAAATCTGTTTTCTGCTAAATTTCCGAAATCTAGCCGTTTCATCAGTTCCTTTTTGTTGGTAGCCTTCCAGGTTTTGCAAACGAAATCAGGAGTATTTATGCTCCTGTGAGCCCTAATTTTGTCCTTAAAATTTCCCGAGAAGTAGTATCAGTTGTCATAAATCAAAACTGTATCCCTTTGGCTTCCTAGTATTTATTTATTTATTACGAATTTATTTTTAATATGCTCACAAGGGCCTCCGAATGCTCAAGGTTAAAAAGAAATGGGCATGCACGCAGAGCCTGAACCACATCTTTCTGTGCACACGTGATGGACTGGGCTCCCACTAACGAAGGATTCATGTCAAAATCAGATACGACTGAGAGGCATAAGGACATAGGGTTTCCAGAGACTGCAGAGCATACTCAGGTTTCCCTGGAATTTTATCATGGTCACTGCAAATCAAGTGTTTTAGAGTAAAAGGTCAAAAGCACCTCTAATTCTAAAGCTTTCCGTATCTGCCTCATCCAGGCTGCGTAGGCGATGCTTCCTCCCCCTCCGTCCCCAAGCCCTGCCAGGAAAAGCCAGTGATTTGTAAATTAAAGCTATGTCAGCTAAAGCTTTTATTGGTACTTATTACCCGGGCCTCCGTCTGCTTTTAATTTTAATTTTCTGCTGAAAAGAACGAGCTTTGCCTTTAAAAAATTTTTTTTTGCACGGCTTCCACTTTAAAATAAAAAGTAGCAGCTAAAAGTAGTGATGTGGAGGCAGACAATGGTTAGGTTTCCTAAGTTAGACACCCCCTTCTTTACCCTCAATGTATTTTAGGTTTGGGGCAAAGCCTCTTGTGTTCTGTACTGACCTACTTGCTCCTTGCCTGTCCCTGGCATGTCCCCACCTTCCCCACTGTTCTTCAGTTTCAACTAATAAATTGTGTAAGTAAAGTAGACATTAAGAAGCTGATGTTAGGAAAGAGGATTTTGAAAATAAAATGAAGATTTGATCAACTTTCGCTTATGCTTCGATCTAGAAAATAAGAACAACGTATTTTAAGAGAATGTTAAGTGTGAGTTCTACAGAAGTCAAAATACTGCTCTTTTTTTAAGTATCATTTTTTTCATGGTACAAAAACCGCAGCTAGTTAAGTTCCACAGTGAACTATATGATAGGTTCATTTATGCAAGATATTTAACATATTTGAATTTTTTCCCAGCCTAGGGATTTTTCTTAGCATTCTGTCTTATAGGTAAATGTAGCAGCTACTTAAATATGTACATAATGCAGACAATTTCCGATTCAGTATTTGTAAAATGCTCTTCAGTTCGCAGTGCTGTTTCATAGTCAGTGAGGGCATGGGTGCTTGTCCCATTTCACGGTGATGACCACTGAGGCGCCATGAGTCCGACTGGCTGACCCACAGCCACGCGTATGAACCAAAGTCCTCCGGTGCCTAGGTCAATGCTCTTCTCACCACTTCTGCCCCGAGTGCCCCCTCATCTAATAAGTGGACCTTGGTGTCGTGCTAAGCGGCTGTAGAAGAAGGTGTTTCTGTGGTGGAGACCCAGCTACGAAGTAAAGCAGCAGCCACATCTTCCAGCATGTTCTGTATCCTCTGGACTCATTTTCTCTGACCCCAGAGGCACCTTTTACCATTACTCATAAAAAAGTATGTGGAGGTGTTTTTTTCCCTTCTCATCAAGCCAGCCCGTCAGTGTGTCTGTCCTCTGAACATCTGGTCGCGTTTCTGTATTCCGCATCGAGCACTTCTTGGTTCCACCTAGTTCTGAGGGCCCTTGTGAGGTGAAACGGGGTTCCTCGGGCCAGCGCCCGAATCCTGCAGCAGTATATTTCAAGCTCAGGGTCCTGAGTCAGAATGGATGGTAAAAGGCTCATGAATGGAAAGTAGACATCACAGAGGCCAGCATCCCAGCTGAAGATGCTGGGCATGTTGGCTGGTAGGTTGAAAGCCAGTGCACGATCGAAAGGTTTTTACTTGTAACAGGAAGGTCACAGAGGCCCTAGAGCAAATATCCACAGGAAGTGAGCAGGTCACCTGCAACATTTCCAGTAATAAAGGACATCTTCCTATACATCCAACTGACCCTGAGGTAGGGTCTTTCTGGCCTGAGTTGAGTATAAGAATCCTCTGAGAAGCCAGTTGGACATGGAGAATCCTGTGTCCCACCTAAGGATGCTGATTTATGAGGTCTGGGGTGGGGACCAGGAGTCTGGTTTTTAAAGAACTCCCACCTGAATCCCTTGCTGGGGTCCACGGATCACACCTGGAGAATATTTTCTCCACATACCACCACAGCATAGCTTGTGCTCATAGTGATGACTGAGCCATCAGAAAAGGTGATTTACCATATTTAACAAGACAGAAATTCAAGAAGACAGGTGTCTATTAAATGAAGATTTATATTTTAAAGTTTTTTTTTTAATAGAGAGAACTTGAATTGTATGGAAAAGTTACTTAAATAAAACCACTTGATTCCCAGGAATCCTACCAAATGAGTCAGTGCTCTGCTTCTTGGTACTTATCACATGTTTGCTTAAGCCCTAAGAGCCTAGAGATTTGTATGCCGCAGACACTCAGATATACTTACTTTGCTCATCTACAATCAATATTAACCTTGCTAATTAAATCTTTTCTCCAATTTCAACTAACCCCTCCTCCGTGTTCTCCCAAAGAGCTCAAAGGAGCCTCAGGTTAGTTGATATCTCGAATTGATTACTCAGGATCATGCTGCTTTGTGGGCACACAGCAAACAATTCTGAGAATTAATTTATGCATGTTAAATGCAGGGAATTTTCCAAGAGCAATCTGGCGCTGTTTGTGTCCCAATATGCTTGTGAAAAAAGAAAAAGAAAAAGTGCTTACAGCATCAGGAATAAATCCTTCCTCTGCCTCTTTCCCCTGTCATGTGGTTTGTCTGCCGCCTGAAGCTGGTTCACCCTCTCAGGACTAGAGCAGCTTAAACAGAGAAGCCTTCACCCCCAGGCCCTGCAGCAGCGCCGTCACGTTACTCTGTGGTCTGTTACAGCTAACGTGATTCATAAGCAGTGATGTCCTGGCTTTGAGCTCCTTTCTGTAGGAAGCACCAAGATGTTGAGAAAAAGTCAGGGATGGTATGAAAATAGTAATTCTCAAATGTCATTTCTCCCAGAATGACATTTCTGTGCTTGTGGGATACATGAAGAGGGTATGGAATTATAAATAAAGAATGTCAGGAATATAGTATGTTGTCATTTCTTGACCAATTTCCAGCCATTCTCGAATGGGACAAAAGAAACTTTGAAGTTGAATGCATTAGGAGAAATAATAACAAAATTAACAAGTATCTTATTAGAAGTTTTCCATGTGCCAGCTACTATTCTGAGCATCTGATACAAATAGGCACAATAAAATTCTCCAAAGGGTAGACGCTGTGATCCCCTCTTCACAGTTGAGGATTTTGAAGCTTGGAGAGGTTAAGGAACTTTCCCAATGTCCCACAGGGTGGCAGGGCCAAGTGGGAGGGGTTGCCAATTGACTCAGGTCACCTCAACACACACATCTTAGTTTCTGGACCTGAAGTGGTTTCTTTTTGAGCGTGGGTGGTGGGGACGTGTTGACTTGTCAGTTAAATGAGGTTAAAGAGCCTCCCTCGTTTCAGTGTAAATGTCGAGTCTACTCAAAATTCTACTTCTTATTAGCCCCAGTTCAGATCGTCTCCTTGGGGATTCTCTTTCAGAATTCCACTCCACTCTTCCTCCCCAGGAGGGCACTGGGCCCACTGTGTCCTGGAGGTGGGCAGGGGGCATGGCATCCTTAAAGCCACCCTCTGTCCCAGACTCCTTGCATGTCTTTGCTGCAGAATGGCCAGCCTGGGCTTGCACAGTATGTCCCTGAAGCCCGTGGCTGCGGTAACACTTGGTCTAGCAATATTCCAGGAGCTTCAGCCATCTTCCCTGAATGAATCACCCTAATGGTAACTCAGACCTTGGACGCCAATTTAGCCCCCAACCCAGGGCTGCTCCTGGCAAGCTCACTAGCAAACACCCTTAGCCACTTTCCTCTTCCTCCCATAGGTCATGTGAGCTCCTCTGGATCCCCAAGAGCCCAGGGAGACACTGGGGAGGTAAATTGAGGCTTCCTTCGTCTACTGTGCTGCGTTACTTTGATGCAGCTGATCGATCCTGTTTGGAGCTGACACAGGGCTGAGAGGCAAACTTCCCCCCCCCCCCCCAAAGCCCTGCAAACTCCCAAGCAGGCAGTGGGGCACACCACGTTCTGCCTGTAATTTTTGTCTTAGTGCTTTCTCTCCCTGGGACAAAGTTGGGCCCATGTGTCAGGGCCCCCTTCCCCAACTGACTGCCCAGGCCCAGGAAGGGATGGACAATCTTTCTTCCTTCCTCCCTCTCATCATTAAACTCCCATTCCTACCACCACCATAAGAAAAATATGATCAAGTCCACCTACTAAAGTGGGAGATAACAGTGTGTAGTCCTCTATTGTCTGGCAAAGCCTGAGTCAGGCTTTTTCTATTGCTGCTGACTTGAAAATCCCACCTGGGTCAGAAGCTGAGGGTACCGCTTCTCTTTGTATTTCTCCTGTGATCATCCAAATGAACAGCCTCCAGCATAGGCCAGGCAGTTGTATGCCCCCGAGACTGACTATGGAGAAGGTCAGGTGCATGGACATGCGAACAGAAAAGCACACTGACCCCTCCCCTCCCCTCCCCTCCCCTCCCCTCCCCTCCCCTCCCCTCCCCTCCCCTCCCCTCCCCTCCCCTCCCCTCCCCTCCCCTCCCCTCCCCTCCCCACATTAAACCTAAATCCTACCTTCTCCAAGATTTTCAAGCAGTAAGAGGTAGACCTGTTTGGATGTTTTAGGTGCAGGAGCCCATGGGCAATCCTGTTGTGTCCCCTTTAGATCTAAGTGTGTATGTGTGCACACGATAGCTGCATTTCCTTGTGCAGAGGCCTGGAAAGCCTTTAGCATTTCAGCCAAACAGGTAAGTCCTCTCTCAACCTCACCTGGCTGCATTATTTCCACCTGGTGCATGCTTCCTCCAGATCGGGCCCAGACCCCATGCAGAACCTGGACTAAATGAGACTATGCTTTGTGACTCAGATTGGGACCCATTATTGTTTTATTTTTTCCTCCGTTGGCTTCAATCAGAAATCTTGTTCCTTTTTTATTTATTCTGGCAAGTCCTGTTTGTGCATTAGTTGAGAACCCCTTGTTATCCAAAGTATGATTCTTGTTTCCAAAAGCAGTTTACAACCTTGCTGTTCCTTCTCACCTCCTGTGCTGACGGCCAGCAAGGTCTGCCTTGTTTTTTTCTTTTTTTAATATATCTTTATTGATTTCAGAGAGAGGAAGGTAGAGGGAGAGAGAGAGATAGAAACATCAATGATGAAAGGGTCATTGATCGAGCCCGCAACCGGGCATGTGCCCTGACCGGGAATCGAACCCCCATTGCCTGGATCCTAGGTCGACGCTCAGCCGCTGAGCCACGCCCGGCCGGGCTGCCTTGTTTTTTTCACATCTTATGTTGTTCCCTCGAAACACTGATCAGAATTCTGGGTCCTGCCCCCACCCCCGAGCCTCTTAGACAGAGGCTCCCAGAGGGACAGACTGACCCTTCTATGAAGAGCAGTAGCTAGAAAATTAAAGGGAATGCTGATTAAGGAAGGACTCGGGTTTTTTAAAGGAAATGTTTTGAGATTCATCCCAGCATGAGTGCCTAGATGTTTCCCTTCTCTGTGGCAATATTTGTGTTTTTTTACCACTTTGCTTTGATTCTGGAGCTAAAAGTTACATTTGTAAAGAGAGCATTCACTTCAAAGATAAGTTGATTGACCATATGTCAGCAGAAACTCTAGGCTTACTTTCCATTCTTTGATCTTCCTTTAGTGGCCAATTATTGAATGTGCCTGTTGTGTTGGATTCTATGGAAAATGGAACACAGACCAAAAATGGCCCCCTCCTCAGTTTTACAGTTTAATTGGGGAGATAAAACATATAAGAGAGAGCAAATATGCTTGGTTGCTTGGTGTTCAGATGAGCAGAACAGTCCATGTATGGCACTTCCCTAGATCCCTGTCCCCCCAGAACCTCACGGCGGGCATGGAGTTCCATCTAATTTGGGATAACTTGCCACTTTATTCTAAACTAAATGCATTTCTATTAACACTTATAAGCCAGGTGAGAAAAAGTTCTCTAACAGAGAATTCCAATTTTTTTAATTTTCCATTTTTTAAGTCATAGTTCATGTGCCATGAGGGAGACCATGCCAGGAGGATGCCAGACACTCCCAGAACTTGATTTACACGTGGTCACCTTGGAGAGCCTGATAGAACTGGGCAGAGATCCACTTTCCTGGCTGATTCCAGATCTAGTGTCCCTTTCAGCCTGAGCGTGACTTGATAGAGAGCTGGTGGCCAGACTGGTTATACCAACCACGCTTTCCGGTTGGGTGATAGCAGGAAATAAGCTTGAAAGTACTGCTGGATACTAAGCTCTGCCTATTTTTAGGGAAGGTAACAAGAAAGAAAAAAAAAAAGCATTATAGTGAGCACCCTCATAGGGGAAACCTAGAGGCACTGCCAGGTTTTGGAGAGATGGAGTGTGTGTGTATGTGTAACAAAGAAAGAGCATGCACAACACATGTGTGTTCAGAACCAGCTGTGCCTCTGCTTCTAGCATTTTTTTTCTGCCTGTCTTTACACAATTACGTCTGGGGCATAAGAACAATGATTCTTTCTTCCTGTTACATAAGAGAAGAATGTGAGATAGATCCAAGTGGAATTGTATATTTTGGCTTGGAGCTCTAAGAAACAGATCAGGTGAGATACTCACATTTAGGAATTGTTGGTATCTGCTATTGAGGTACATGAGAAAAGGTGAGATCCCTTAAGAGGGCATTTGGAATACAAAGGGAAAGGGGGACTGGAATTTCAGCATTTAGGGGTCAAGTAGATGAGAAGCCAAAGATATAAAGAAAAAGCAAGGTTATTTGGTGCATCCAAAAAATGCACATATTTCAAAGGAAGAATCCTTCAACCCCGAATGTCCCCACTGTTATGTCAAAGACAATGAAGAATAAAAGTGCTCCTGCACTTAGCATCAGGCAAGTGTGTTTTATAGAATTATTGAGTGAGGCGCAGGTGGGGTAGGAGGGGTGAGAAGAGATGAGGAAATGGAGATACGGGTATGGGGGCAACTCTCATTGAGAAGCCCAGCTGGGAATAGAGTGCAGAGCAAGGGCAGGAGCCAGAGTGTGATTTTTCCCCAGAGGAGACATTAAAGTGTGCTTGACTGCAGGTGGGAAATGGCTAGGAGGTAGAGCACAAAGTCAGAGAGAAAGGAGTATCTTGGTGCCGGTGGGTCCTCACCTCGAAGACAGGGAGGATTGGAACACAGAGCCTACAGAGTCGGGGTGGTCTTCAGAAGGAAGAAAAAAGGCTGGAGCTGAGGGAAGGAGGGAGGGAAAGGGGGAGGGAAGAAAGTTTGTACATCTGATAGTAGGACAATTAAGGAGTTCCCCTAAGACGGCTCCAGCTTTCTCCTTGAAGGATCAGGAATAGACATCCCCTGAGAATAAAGGGGAAAAATGAAGAGTTGGGTGTAAGGTGATAGGAGAAGGTATGACGTACTTAACTAAAGGAACATTTAGTGACTCAAGTGCCTGGTAGAGGGTAGTCATCAGGGCCACCAGGTATAGCTGTGCAGGTTGTGTATTGCCCAAGGTTGCCATACCTAAGGGAGCACTGCTTACATCATAAACATTGTTTATTTGTTATGACAAGTTTCTGGCAGATGGTAGTAAAGTATCTCGTCCTTGCAAGATCAAGATGATCAGGACAGCTTCCTCACAGAGAAGTGAAGTGTGTTGAGGAGGTAACATCTTGTTCTAATTCACATGCAAGCTCCATATAGATACTTGTATGGGTCCTCATGCAGTTATAGGGTAATACCACTCTGCCCAGTGGGTGACTTTTCTTCAACAGCACACAAGTTGCTGCAGGCACAGACATGAGAAAGTAGGCACTCGGGTCCATCCACAGTTGGAGTTTTTCAGGTAGTTGTGACATGAGTAAGAACTGTTGATGATAGTAGCCAAAGAGTGATTGAGGTGATGGCCATACAATACAAGCCAGATAAGAAGGGAAGTGAGGAAGGAGCTCAGTGGATCTGAAGCGTCAGTGAGAATGAAGCCCCCGCTGTTATACTGGGGAGTCCTGCAAAGTGAGTCCCAAGGATAGAGAGCTTTGATCAGAGAGTGTGGTGTTTAATTGGTGATTTTGGAGGTAGGGAGTTTCTGGCAGAGTCAAGGTTGTTGGGGAGGGGAAAGTGTGCTGATATACTTAGTATTTACTCACTAGTATAAAAAAGACCTTACCTTTTTTTCCTTTAACTGCCAATGTGCTCAAAGTCTAAACTAGAAGAGAAATAATGTTGCTAAAACTAAAGAATATGATTATCTCAGTTTTCTGCATTTGAGCTCCAGAATATGAAAATAGAAATTAAGTAGAAACCATGATCCATGCTTTAAAATACAGTTTTATGGACATGTGCTTTCTGAGATGTTGCTTAGCTCTGTCTTAGAAATTAGTAAGAGGATTTTAAGTATTTTACTCCTTAATGATCTGAGAAATATTTCAGCTCATGTTGTGTTGACCTGTCGGTAAGGCTTATTTAAGATAATCAGGTGTGTGTGTGTGTGACAGAGAGAGAGGGAGAAAGTGTGTGTTAATGCTCAGAGATAGTAGGAGGTAGTATTGAGACTCAGTTATTTTTTAAAATAGGCTGATACACTGGGAAACCAGGTGTGATAAAATATTAATTATTATATATACAGAAATAGTAAAAAAAAAACAAACCTCAGGGTTAGTATAAGTATTTGAATAAAGGCCACTTTAGGTATAAAGTTATAGCTTAGACATAGATATTCAGGGTACATTTAAACCGAAGTCTGGGAAATGAATGAAAACATTATCTTGTAATCAAGAGGGATCAGAACAATAACCCTCAACATGTCTTATGACTCTGTGTGGGATACATGAACATCTCCCTAATACCCATGTTCGCTTGAGTGGATATTTGGATGCTGTTTCAGTTACTATGGCTGAGTAAATTACTCCCAAACTTAGTAGAATAAAACAGCCATTTATCATGCTCACAGATTCTGTGGGTCAGGAATTCAGACAGGGCCCAGAAATGACCCTTGTGGCTTCCAAGGCAAAGGACAATACAACTTTGGACTGGCTCTTTTTCTCAGGATGCTTGCCCTTAGAACCCAGCCAGCAACCAGCACCAACCATTAGACATGTGGGCAGGTTGGGCTCCCTCAATGAAATGTGAGGCTGGAAGTGGTGTGGGGTAAAACTTCAGTTTAAATGTACCCTGAATATCTGTGTCTAAGCTATAACTCTATACCTAAAGTAGCCTTTATTCAAATAGTTATACTAAGTCTGAGGGTGTTGTGTTTTTTTACTGTTTCTGTATTTATAATAATTAATATTTTATCACACCTAGTTTCCCGTGTATCAGTCTATTTTAAAAAATAGCTGAGTCTCAGTACTACCCAGACAGCAACCAGCACCAACCATTAGACATGTGGGCAGGTGATAGCCTCCTCAGATGAAGAGCAGGTCCCAAACTGCGTTGCCTTTTGCCTTGGAAGTCACACAGTGTCATTTCTGCATGCTACTCATTAAGGCAGTTAGTTAGGAAATCTCTGCCATGTGGAGCTGGAAATATTGCTGTGGTCACTTTTGCGAAATGCACTCCGCCACATAACCTATCAGTTTCATTAAGCATTATTCAAAGCAGCTTCTGAGATCCAGCGGCCCGCCCATGTAAAATATATGTCATTTCCTGGATTCATGATTGCGAATGCTCTGGGAAATGAAGGAGCCCTGGAAACAAGCAGCGTTAACCCTCTCGGAGCACCTGAAGAGCAGTTTCCCTCTCCTGGCTCCCCTAAACCTTCATAACCTTCCTCAGCTTAATTCTCCATCTTCACTCTCAGTTCATGGCTGTGTCTCCTACCCCAGTGAGAAATTTGCAGTCATCAGTTGGCATCTTTGTAGGTATCCACTGCTTTCTTTCCATGCCCTTCTCATGAAAACTCTCAAAAAATTTGTCTCCATTTACTCGCCTCATAATTTACCCCTGCTTCTCTCCTGAAATGTCTATGACTTCCCAAAGTCCAAACTCTAGCACATCTTTTCAGGCCTTATCTTAAGGGATCTCCTATCTGCAGTATTTTACAATGTGACCACTCCCTCCTGCTTCATACTCTATGGCCTTGACCCTCTGAAATCCTGTACCCTAGTCTTTCATTGCTGCCCGATCATTTGTCTACCATATTAATGTCGGTGTTTCCCAGGGTCCCGTCCTTGGCTAAATATTCTTCTTAAACATCATGCTTTTCCTGAATGATCTGTTCATGCTGCTGATTTAATTAGTTGACTCCAAAATCTCTAGTCCAGTGCCTTCCCTCAAGCCCATCCTACTAGACCCAACTACCCCTTGAGTGTCTCACCTCTCATGTAGAGATGTGCCGGAACTGTAACCACAGGGCATCTAAAACTGACTTCATCTCCCTGTCTCCCTGTGTTGCCACCCCATCACCAGCTCACTTTATTCTCACTGAGGCTAAAAACCATGAAATATCTGATGTCTTTCTTTCTTGTACCTTCTACATCGAACAGATCACTAGATTTGTAAATCTTTGCATTCTAAATATTACCCAAATCTGTGCCTACCATGTTAGCTCTCCTTTCTACCTGGACTACAAGCCCCTACCATGCCTCCCTACTTCAAGTCTGCCTGCACACAACCGGGCGTGATCAAAATGAAAACCAAATCCAACTACATCGCTTCTCTGCTCTGTGGCTGCTGAGGCCACAGGATCGAGTTCAAGCTCCTCAACACCCCACAAAGCCCTCTGTGGTTTTGCTCTTGTCTAAATCTAGGGCCTTACCTCACACCACTTCCAGCCTCATATTTCATGCTGCAAAAACTTCAAGCTGCTTAGCTTCCTCCAAACAATGAACTGTTTCTTACACTCATTCCTTTGCTCATATTGTCTCCTCTGCCAAGGGACAGGTTCAGGTCAATACCACTTCAGCAGGTAGGCAGTTGGTAGTGCCTCAGCTTTGAAAAGGAAAATAGAAGTGTGCAAGGGGAGGGGTGTGGGTTAGTTAGCACAGGGTGCAGGGCAGGATGGGTGGATGTTTGACAATGGGTGACATTTACTCAAACCACATGTTCTGCCATAGGCCCTTAGCTTGCATTCTACTTCCAGATTTTGGCTTCTACCACAATCAGTATTGTTTGTCACATGCACAACTTATGGAAACTTTAATTTTCAAAAGAAAACTCATAGAAATATGTCATTCCAGAATATATATAATGTTCTTCTTATAAATTTATCTCTTATAGGAAACATTTTTGGTGTACTCCCAACATCCATTCCACCCCCCAGATGGCTAGTCTAAGACAGTAGTTCTCCAAGTGTGGTCCCCAAACAGCTGTATCAACATTACCTAGGAACTTGTTAGAAATGCAGAGTCTTGAGCCCAGACCTACTGAATCAGAAATTCTGAGGGTGGAGCCCAGCAAGCTGTGTTTTAATAAGGTCCTCTAATAAGGTGATTCTGATGTATGTACACGCTTGAGAACCACTGGTCTAAGATAGTCTGGATAATTTTATTTTCTTTGCCACACTAACTGGTTTTAGAATATATGGGTAACCCAATTCTGGCTTGTCAGAGGTGAGAGGAAGTCAGTTAGGTTAGTAGTGAGCCTCTGGGAAGTGTTCTTGTTTTTAAGAAGGATATTCAGAAAAAGATCACTCTTGTACTTACGTGGATGTTATCATGCCTGGACATGGCCCCTGGAACTGCCTCGGCCTTCCTGGGACCAGGAAGGGTGCCAGCTGATGGCAAAGGCAGCTTGCTGTGAATGGTAAAACAGGAAATTGGGGAGGACTTCCGACCTCTAGGACTTCACAGAGCCATTGAATTTTCAAGCCAACTTTGGAGACTGTCTTACCTCTAGATCAGCGTGAGTTAGTTTCCTAATTGCTCAGTTCTGTTTGAGTCAGTTCTCTGATTCTTGTTTAAAAAATAATAATTGATGAATATACTTATTCTTTATATATACATACATTTTATTCACACTGAAAAATTCTTCCTTGTTTTTCTAGGGGATACTAGACATGAGTGAGGGTCTTTGAAACCAAGCAAAACCCACATCTCCCATTCACTGCTAGAGTATAGTGGTCACGCTTTACTTTAATGGTCAAATAATGATGCTCCAGGCCCTTTTCCCGATCTCTCCTGGAGGTGCAGGACTTTCCCAGGAGCCCCTGTCCCACATTCTTGTGAGTCCCACAGGAATGCTGTGTTCCTCAGCTCAACTGTGACTGTCACATGTGTCTCAGTCAGCTGTCAGCCTTCCCCCCACCAGGTCACTCTCTGCATGTCATCCCATGTCATCCTGTAACTGGGGACAATTATAATGCAGATGTGTGACTCCTCGATGAATTCATCAGCCAAGTACTTTCAGAGTCCACTTCTGGAGAATGCCCCTCCCCTCTGTCCCCAGCACGTCCCCGTGCCACAGGAGACAGCTTCACTTTCCCACCTGGGAGTGCCATGGGCCCTGTCTTGCCTCCCACTGAGGTTTTCAGAGGCATTGCAGCCTCACTTGTCTAAAGGGAAACAGTGTGAGAGGAGAGAAGCAGTCCACCCACTAGGAAGATTAGCATTTACCCAGCTCTGTAGCTGCTCCTTCAAGCCTCTCACTTCTGCCCCCTTTCCAGAATATGTTCTTGGCCCTGCCTCTGTATAATCAAAGACCTATTAAAGCGCACTTCCCCAAAACAAAGGAGCAATTCCCCCTCGAACATGAATTCAGACCTCACTTTGAGGGCTGTTTTTCTGCTTTTTGTTATCAAGGTTTGCAAAGACATGAAGTTGTGTGTTTGCGGGTGTATCGCGTTGCACGAGGCTCAGGTGCTCTCCAAGACGGAGCAGCGAGTGGAGCCACCGTGCCAGGCCTTGTTCTGGAAGAACAGGGCAGCTAGACCTCAAAGGACTAGAACCAAAGTGTCCCTCAGCTTTGCAAACTGGCTTAAGTCAACGGAGACAGCTCGCTGGTTCCTACTTGAGGGCACAGCCGTCTGGGTTCATGTCTTGCTTCGTTCCCGGCATCTAATGAGCTGCCCCTCCCCAGCTTAAATTTCCAGGAGAGAGAATTTGATTGGGCTAGTTCATCAATGTCTTTTGTGTGTGAGCAGAGCTTTTTATACCCGATGACCTCACAGGTCACTGACCCAGATGGAATGAGTCCCTTGGGTCAGGTGACAACCCCAGGTCTAATCAGCTGTGTTGATGGAATGGAGGTGGGGGTGAGGGACAGGGTCACAGGGTAAACCACAAAGCCACTGCTCCCCGGGGAATAGGCTAAGGTCGATCCTTCAGCTATGGGTGGGGCAGTTTCCCTGACCAAGGAGCCTGTGGGCCCTGCCAGGGCAATTATTGCAGCGTAACCAAGCAGTACAATACAGTCCTTTCTACTGGGACAGCTGACTTTTAATTAATGATTCACATCCACATTTCGACCTCATTGAGTTGTTCTTTCTGGGCCTCAGTTTCTTCATCTATAAAATCAAATAGTTCATCTTAGTGATTTTTAAGGACCTTCTATTCAGGGCAGATCCAGGTTTTATAGGCCTGGTTTATGCAATATTTGGAACTCTCTCTATAGGAAAAAAAGTACAACATTAAGTGCAAGATCTTAGAAGGGGCCCTGAAACTCAAGCTTCCTGAGTTCATGTAAATCCGTTGCTTCTATCCTGAAATTTTGTGGTTTCTTTTTGGTCTTTGTTCTGAATCCTGCCTACCTCTTGTGCTCACAGTGTGAGACTTTTCTGATGAACCACACACAGGCTGGTCTTCCGCCTCATTCCCAGAGAACAGTGTGTTCCCCAGCAGTCCCTTAAATAGACTATAGGCAGTTTGGTACTTAAAAGAAGTAAAAAATTTGGTTCACAGACATTGCACAAACTTGATGCGTATTGTTTTGATATTGGAATTAATTTGCATGGTTTTTACGGAGATCCCTTCACTTTCTGACTGCAAAGGTGGTGGCACTTTATCTCATCTAATGTATCTGCAGGCTTATATTTAATTTGTATTTATTGTTATCATTGGATTGCACTGTACCTGCCCGTTCACACACATGGATCAGTAGCTTGAAAGAGATTCACAGTAATGTAAAATTTGCATTTCTTTTAGCATGAGTGAGGTGGAAGAATTTTTCATATGATAAAGGCCACCTTTTACCTTTTTGTAAATTATCTGTGCATGCCTTTTTCCATTTTTCTGTGAGATTTTTTTACCTTACTCTCTCAATTTAAAAATGTTTTTCATATATTAGGGATATTACCCCTTTATCTGCAATATATATTGCAAATATTTTCTCTCAGTGTGTCAGTTATCATTGGATTTTGTTTATGTTGTTTTACTATAGAGAAGTTTTTATTTTTATTTTAATCAAATTTAGCATTTGATCATTTCTTTCGTTGTATTTGGGTTTTGAGACATGATTAGAAATTATTTATGTATGCTCCAGTTAAAGACGAATTCACCCATAATTTCTTTCAGTACTTGTATAGTTTTATTTTTTTTTTACATTTAGATCCCCAATTTTTTTGGATTTTATTCTTGTGCATGGTGTGTGATATGGATCTAATTTTATCTTTGCCAAATGCCTAGTTGTCCCAGTATTACTTGCTAAGTTCATTTTTTGACTGGTGATTTGAGATACTGTATTTATCATAATGCTAAGGTCCTGTATGTACTTGGGTTTATTTTTCTATTTCCTATTTTATACCACTGGTCTCTGCTCATTCATATGCCAGTACCACACTGCTTTAAAAGAAACTTTAGTAAACATGTCTGCTAGGCTAGTTTCCCCCTTGTAACATTTCTTTTTTGGTGTTTTCCTGGCCATTATTACATGTTTATTTTTCCCATAGGAAATTTACCATCACCTTGGCATTTCTCTTGGGTTGCTTTAAATTATAAATTAACTTGGGGGATAGCTAACATTTTTATGATATGAGCATTTCTATCCAAAACCAAACAGAAAATATGGTCAAGTCTACTTTTGTTTTCTTAAGGATGTTTTACCATCCTCCTTATAAGAATTTTATATATTTCATGCTAAGCTTAATTCTTAAGCATTTTATCTTATTTTTTGCTGTTATAAACGGAGTCTTCTCTACCTTTGCATATTCTTCTATAGCCTGCAACTTTACTGAAATGTATTATTTTGATTTGGTTTCACCAATGACTCTTAAGGTCTTTCTAGGTCCGTGATTATATCATCTACAAACAGAGACAGTTTTACTTCTTTCCCAGTTCATACATCTCTAATTGGTTTCTCTTGTCTATTTGCATTGGCTAATACCTCTAGTACAGTGATGAATGGTAGTACAGCAGGAGGTAATCTTACTTGGCTCTAACCTTCGCGGAAATATTGACTTTAAGACTAGGGCATGTTAGGATTAGTTACCTATAGGATATGGGTGGCAGTGGGGTGAAAAGGAGGTGAAATGAGGGAGGGGTAACATTTTTTTCATTATACTAGTTTGCACATACCTGCCTTGTAGAATTATATTAATGGTTTACATATCAAGAAAATGAATGAAATAAATAGAAATGTAAATTAATAAGACCAACCAGATGTTTAGGGACTCTCCAATTAAATACAAACAAACAAATGAAACAAATTATATTTCAAATTAATAATGTAACCACACTGAAGAAGGAAGGGGGAAAAGTGAACCCAAGTAGCTTTTGAACCCGGTATTATAACAATATGCTCTCAGGCTAGAAACAAAAACAACTGTAAAAAAAAAAATGAACTTACTAGTAGACCTTTCTTTTTGCGGAAGCATAGATTAGCAATTCTGAAACCATTTTTTATACCTTCTAGGATTGAGCAAGTAAATTGTGAATGCTGGTTGTCAGGTTTTGCACTTTGGGAGAAGGAAGCTGCAATTATGGTAGGAGAGAAAAAAAAAAAAGTGAAGTCTGCAGTATTGGATTAAAACTGGAGCCATAGGTATGAACTTGTGGGCTCTATTACATCCACATGCATATATATGTAAATTGATATAGATATGCATGGATAAAATGTGAGTATATGTATTGTATGTATTGCTTGCATGTGTCCATAGACACACATTTGTTTATGTGTATGTAAAAACATTTCCCAGCTCTGCCCCCTGAGACGGCCTTGTAGCAGTTTCACCCTGGTAGCCGTGAGCAGCCCTACAGCCAAGATCTTTGTCTCTATACACCCATCCTCCACTGAAAGGAGCCAGGGCTCCATGGGGAAATGGCTGATTTCAAGATCAAGGTAGGGAAAGAACTGCAACACCTTGTCATGCCAAAAAGTGAGAAGGCACTTAAAGAATATTAGGGACGTGTCGAATGACACAGGAACCAGCTTGAAGGGGCTCCCATTGGCCAAACCTGGGGTAATGTAATAAAATAAGTTACTGATTTAAATAAATAATGATAGTAAATATAACACTACTGAGTAAAGTAAGTATCCATGAGCTACACTGATATAAACAAGTAAACCAATAAATAAGGAACAGGGAAAGCTTTAGTGGAAAGCTCACTAAAGTGCAGAAGGAACAATGGAATTAGAAAAGCAGCTTTGTAAGCCACCATAAAAATGACCGATACAGGTAAGAATCGTGCATGAATGCTAAAACTAATAAAGTCTGAGACTAGGGTGTTTACATTGTCTCAAAGTATATCCCTGCAAGCTACTTTTTATTAACAAAAGGTAAAATAGTTACTCTAAGTGGAGAAACCTGGCAAACACCATCTTAACCAAAAGATGAGTTAACATTGCTATTAATGGGATTAATCAGCAGTATGTGTTTCTTCATATGTTACTCAGAGAAAAAGCCAGAATCACTTTTGAGGTATGCTGCCAGAGGTGTTTAACCTAGTCATGAGGACACATAGGATAATCCAAAAATGTAGGACATCCTGTAAAATACCTGGCCTGTACAAAGACAGATCCAGGAACTGACCCAGATTAGAGAATGGTGAAAAGTCATGACAGTTAAATGCATGATTTTAGATTTTCTTTTACTATAAAAGGTATTATTGGGAAATTGATAAAATCTCAGTAGGGTTTTATAAATAAGATATTTCAATGTTAATTTCTGATTTCCATAATTATAGTGTTTATGTAAGAGTATTCCTTATTTTTAGGAAATACCCATTGAAATATTTAGGAATAAAAGAACATAATATCCACAACTTATTCTTAAATAGTTCATTAAAAAAATAATGTGTGCTCATGTGTATTTAGAAAAAGACAAATGTAATAAATGTCATTTTGGGAATCTGGGTGTCCAAAAATATGAAGGACTCTTGCGGATTTTCTAAGAGTCTGAAATTATGTTTGATGACTTCACTGTTTGAATTTTAGTACTTCCCTTTATAAACATATTCAAACTAAGAAACTAAACATTCAGTATATGATAGAATAGTACTGAAACAAGGGGACAGCAGGAAACTATTATTTTACGTACCATACTGTATTTCTATTGTAACTGTTGTGATAATAGTTACAATAGTGTATCAGCGTCAGTCTTGGCACGTGCAGTGAAACCTGGTCTGCATCTTTCAGATGTAGTGATCTAAGGCCTATGGTATTGGCTACATTATGCACCAAGTTAATGACTTTTGTCACTGGTATAAATTGGAGGGTGGGGTAGGGCAGATGGGCAGCTATGATCCTGTTAGATTATTGGAGCTTATTACTGGAGCTTACTGGAGTCAGACAATGGTTCCTGGCATCTGCTGACTGCTCTGTGTCTCTGGAATAAACTCTGATGTCCGTTTCGGCAGCATCATACGGGAGCTGTGTCCCTGAGGAACGCCGGCACAGTAAGATTTTAGGATCTAAATGTTTAACTTTCCAGAGTGTCTGTGTAGGACAAAGCAAAGGTCACAGAAGCAAACTTCCTCGTTCCCTAAACACTGAGCCCAGAAGAACCGAGAGATTGCACGTGTAGCTGTGAACTTTGACTCTTGGATACGTAAACCGCACAAACCCGAAATAGATTCTGTCGTTGATCCAAAAACCTGCATTCTAATGATAAACTTATGGTGGGTGAAACCTTTTCAATTGTAGATTTAGTTTCCACTCTGTCCCTCTGCGTGTGATCGAGTCGGGTTGAGTTGATCTGAGCCTGGGAGAAGAAACGCATTGCCTTTGAGGGATTTTCTATGACATCTGCAGAAAAGTACTCAATACCAGTTCTGTTCGGTTTTAGACACCTCCAGGGGGCACCAGAACATTCCAGTGCAGTTGGCCACATTTCATTAAGTCCAGAAAGCCTAACTCTATTACCTTGTTATAATTGATTCCCCTACTGAAACTTGTTTAGTTCCATTAGCAGTATTTTTTCCGTACATTTGCTTTTACGACATTTGTGAGCTGATGGAATGTTTGCCTCTTCAGAGGCAGTGGAAGCAAAGAGATCACCTCTTGATGAGCCCTTAGAAATGGGAGCCGTGTCTCCTCGGGGCGAAGATGGAAGCTCTCGGCCCACTCTGATAGCGAGGGTTTTCCAAATGTTCCTAATCTGGCGGGGGGGAGGAGGGAAGAAGAACTTGAGGAAGCTGAGAATTCATTCACTTTCTTAGCTTAATGCTGTGTCTAAGCCACCCTATTATTATCATTATTAATAATAAACACAGTGACTGTCAGACAGGCACTTCGTGGTGGAGTTTTATATGAATTTTATGCAGAAGTAAGGTGTTGCCAAGCTACTGCATAATATTACTACTCAGTTCAGGTCTAGGAGTACAAAATTCCAGCAGGCCTCCCGAGCCTGTCCCTCCAATTAGTGGCTACTTCGTTATGAATAAAGAACCCTCATTACTGTGGGCCTTCAAGTGAAATAGGATCCCGACTACCTCTTGAAATCCGCCTTTCTAAGTACAGACAGTTCCCAACTTACAAACAATCCACTTAAGAACCACCAAGGCATTCAGAGGCGGCCTAGCCTCCTGCAGCTGCTCCCCGGGCCCCCTGCCCAGCCCCCCTGCCCAGCCCCCACCCACACTCCTGGTCTGCTCCAGGGAGTTCTGCCCTCCCTCCTGCAGAGCCAGCTGCCCACCTGCCCCCCAGACTGCAGGCTCCGAGCTAGGGGTTCAGTGAGGCCTCAGAGCTACCGCTGGTTTTGTAGTTGAGCTCAGCTTTGAGGTAAATAGGCTTTTGTGGCCTGGCCTGGGAACCGAACCACCATTTAAAAAAAATAGAAGAAAAAACCTGTCTCCATGGGAAAATGTATTCTGCATTCCCAACAACCGGCCAATAAACATTAGAATGACTGTGGAAGCTGTCTCCATGCTCCAAGCAGGGCTAGAGGAAGAAGGATGGCCCCAGTGTTCTGGGTTCCAGTCCTACTCTACCACTAAGCCCCCACCCCTACCCGCCCTGGGGCCTTAGCAAGCCCTTTAGCCTCCTTGGGTCTCACATTATCTGTAAAACAACAGGATTGACCTAAGTGGATTATAAGCCTCCTTGTAACATAATGACTCCATTTGATCAAGGCTCTGCCCTCATTTCATTCATTCATTCATTCATTCACTCATTCATTCATTCCCAGGCGTTTACTCAGGGCACCTGCTTGGTGCCCGGCTCTAGGCTCAGGGTTGGGGATATAGTCATATACTGAGGCCCCAGCTCTGGAGGGACTAAGTGTTTAGTGGGGCGACAAATACCTAAGCAAATGCTTGTAACCTAAGTACTGTGATTGAGATGAGCTCTGGGTGTTGTAAAGCTCAGGAGGGTGGCATCTAAGGCAGATGAAGACTTCCTGTCCTGGTTTCTGTTTTAATTCTCTCCTCTCCCTGGTTCTCAGGGCTGGTTCCCTGGGAAGCATGGCCTCTGCATCTGCTGCTCTAAGAGTCCGGCCTAGTCCCTTGGCCTCTCTAGGGGAGCCTTGCCCTCTCCCTTGCATCACTGAGAGATGGAATGCAGGGGACGCTCCTGCCAAAACCATAGTCGGATTCCCTTGAGTGCTGCCCTGAATGCTGCCTTTTTCCCTGCCCTGGTGAGCCACAGCCCGAAGCTCTCTCCCCCTCTCTCCAAGCCTTCCCTGCCCCAGCACCTCGTGGATTGCCAGCAACTGTGGTATTCCCAAATTTAAAAAAAACTTTCTCACCCCCAAAATGGTTCTAAAGGCCCAGCCACTCCTGCTCTCCTGTATTTGTGATCCCTGAACTTCTACCAAAAATCCCTACCAGGTCCTCACCCTTACCCCACACTCACTATTGAAAATAGTAACAATAAAGGTGATTGAAAAGTTCCTCTGAACTTGGAAGGTGATACAGTAGCTCAGGTCTGAGTCTTAATTCTGTGACTTGGTGTCTGACATTCATAATTATGTCATCATGAAGGTTCCTGGGCAAGGAGGTGACTGCGGTAGAGTAGTTTGGGGGGGAGATCACTTTGGTAGCTCTGTGCAGACTGCTGCAGCAGGGAGAGGAGGGAACGGGGGAGAGATCTCCGGAGTCAAATGATGAGACTTAGAAGCCAAATAGATGTGCCATTACGTGTTAGGAAACTGACAGTGTTTTTGTACTTCTGGGTGTGAATACCTATTCCTCAAAGTAGTATCAGAATTAAGTATTCCATTTATTTTGCATCTCTGAAAGCAGTTTTGACAATTATAACTGGAAATAATGCCCCAAAATTTGTGTTTGTTTTTTAAATAACGAAACACCCCAGGTCAGCTTTAGGTTAATAAAACTTTTGTTTTCCAACCCCAGTTCCATCAAGTTCCGTCAGATGTCTTGAGTATCTCAAACCACCTGACAACATGGTGAATCCAGCCTCTGCAGCCGGACTCCCCCAGGTTCGGCGTGGGGTTCCGCGCTTTGTAGCAGTAGAATCTTGGGCAGGTCTCTAAACTTCTCTGAGCCTCAGCGTCTTCATCAGAAAGATGGGCATCGAAGTATGAACTTCATAAGATTCTTATGAGGATTAAATCTGTAATACATGTAAAGTACTTAAAAATAGAGTCTGCTCCATATTAAGCATAACACAAGAAAGCATTATTGTTGCCCACTTTTAAGTGTTCATTAAATTAAATAAATACAAATAAAACAGCCTATAATGTTAAATCAAGATATTGAATGGCTTGTCTTCTCAGTATGGATAGAGCCTTACTGAAATAAGAGCTCAGTTGTAACTAGCTGTGGTAGTTTCCCATATCAGGGGCTCAATGGGACCCAGTCGCATGCTGTTTGTAACAGAGCCCATCAAACTGAACACCTATGTCTGAAAGTGAATTCATGATACTTCCACCCAGACCTGCCCTTTCTCTGACCTCCTTTTGTATGTTGATGTAAGCTTGAAATATTAGCTTCTGGCTCAACTTTTCCCTCCCCTTATCTGACATATTTAATTGGTTATCATTTCTGGAAATATCTCTCTCTTCCATATCTCCCTCTCCATTCTTGTAGCAGCCTACCCAGTGCTGCCATAGGAATCTTCCCAAGTACCTACACACTGTGGTCACGGCCCTGGTCAGGATCTTTAGCAGCTCCCCATGACTTAAAACACAGAGCCCTCCGCCTGTCCTTGGAGACCCTTCAATGCACAAATCCAGCCCACTCGCCATCCCTCTTTCCGATGCTCAAATTCCCAACAGCCTGTTCTGCAGGGTCACCACATGCGTAGTCTCCTCTAAATCTGTTGTCCCGACTTAGCTACTCATGAATGATGCCCCTTTCACTTGCAAAGTGCTCACCCTTCTCTTATCCCATTAGCCAAACTCTGTATCCCATGTTCCTTTCACCTGGAATGTGCTTCCCTTGATCTGTGCTTATCCAAAAGCTGCTTCTTTTTTAAAACCAATTCATATGTTGCTTCCTCCACTCTTTCAGCCTCCCAGAGCACTTTAGACACCACTCTTTGCCACCTAATACTTTCTGCTTTGTAGCATGATTATTTGCCTGCTAGTGTAGCTGGTCTTCCAGAGTGAAGTCAGTGAAGAAAGAAGCCAGGTCTGATTAACACACTGTTTCCTACAACATCTCCTATCACGGGGTCTTCCGTGCCTGGGAACCACAGGGGTCAGTTACTGAGTGCTCACAGGGCACCTTGTGTGCAGGATGTATGTACACCATAGACCTCACCTGTATGTGTTTCCTTCTGTAATCCTAACAATAGTCCTGAAAGGTACAGTGTTTCTGTTTACTAATTTGGAAATTGAGACTTGGATTAAAGGATTTGTTCCAGGTCACAGAGACAATAAATCTAAGTGCAGATATTTGAACCCAGATTTCTCTGACTCAAAGAGCATGTCCTTTACCTTTTCACTCTAGGAGGCTGGTTTCAAACTTAGCATGTAATAGAATCACTTGGAGGGCTTGTTAAAACATATTGCTGAGCCCCATCCTACTTTCTGATTCAGCAGATCTGGGGTGGGGCCCGGGAATCACATTCCTGACAAGTTCCCAGGTGATGGCTGATGTTGCTGGGAACACATCAAAATGTGCTTCTCCCGGGAAGCACATTTTGAGAACCACTGCATAGCATAGTCATTGATCAATGAATAAATGGATGGATGATGGATCATTTGATTTGTTTCATAAGTCTACTCTTCACTTTGTACATTAGGTACATTCATGTATTCAGTTACCATTCTTAAAAGATCAGGTTTAAATTTGACTTTTATTCTAAATATCAGTTTTAACTGTCCCGTAGGATTGCTTAAGTTTGAATTTGAGCTGACTTTTTCTTTTTTTTTTTTTACCAAAGAAAGAACTATTTTAACTTATCTGTTTTCATTTTCTTTCACTTCTTAAAAATGTTTAGTTCAAAATAATGTTAAACATAGTTTATAGATCTCCCCCCTCTCCGAGGTAACTTTAACTGTTTGATACTCCTGGGTATATATTTAACACACGATAGGTATTTAATCCACAGTAGGTCGCTAGGTTTTATTTTAAGTAAGAATTCTTTCTCCAAACCAAAATGTACTCTAAAGGGATTATTTGTAAGCAACCTGGGAGGAGAGAAAGCTGCCTTGTGATTTTTATGTTGTGATGCATTCCCTAAGGAGCATGATTAAAGCAAATTTCCTTCTTTCTGCTCTATTTCACCTCTGAACAAAACAAGCCATGATATGAATCCAGCTCTTATTTCAGAGTAAAGAGCGGAACCCTTTCGCTGTGGAGCACGTTTCCTCTGATAGATCACAAGCACAGGCACAAGCCAGCTGCGGCAGAAGGCAGTGTGCTCGCCGGCCCTCGTGCTCCGGGGGCCTCTGAAGGGCACCAGGCCTTGGTGTCTGCCCATGACTTAGAGCCCCACGTTATTCTCCACCCACGTTATTCCCCACCGAGGGGCCAGGCGAGTGTTATCCTAGGAAAGCGAGCACTGCAGGGCGCTCCTGAGCACTGTCGCCCTGCCCTGTGTGACTGGACACACCTTCACCAATTCAGAAAGCACGAGGATTGTGATCTTGCTCTGGACCTTAAAAGCCCATCGATTCTGCATGTAGACAGCGCTAGTGAATTAACTCCCTCGTTTTATTTCATCAGTGAGATAAACATCTTAGTGGAACCTAAGAAGTACCTTTCTGTGTTAGTGACAATATACAGAAAAATAAATTTCTCTAAACCCTATCTCGTTTTGTTCCATTCTTAGGGTACTTTTCAAATACTACTTTATTTTCTATGATCTGTGCCTGTGTCTCGTCTTCCCGGCACTCCGACATTCCTCTGAGAGTGGGAATCATGCCTTATTCATCGTGTTTAAATGTTTCTGTCTCAATTTGCCCTCCCAACCACCCTGCAGAGAGGCGTAATTGACTTGCATTGGGCTGAATACAGGACCTTGCACAGAACTCCTGAGGATAGCACTACACATTCCAGTTTTAGAGAAAGCTTCTGAAATACGTTCTCTTTCTTATTTATCTCATGCTTATTTTCCAGATCTATTGGCAGAAACTCAGAAATGTTAAATTACAAAGCTAGGAAGTTTCTGATCCATGCATGGAATTCAGGCTTTCTGGCCCCAGATGGGATTTCCACCACTGTACCACCCTGCCAGAGGTTTTCGTAATTATTTGTTGACTGAATACATGAAATTGTACCAAATCTACCCCCCTCTGCAAACCTGTCCTCCCAAAACACACACACCTCACATGTGCCTAGCTCTTCCTGGATTGTATTCTGGTATGGCTGTGCTGCTCACACTGGGGTTAGGGCAACAGATGTAGATGGGAGTTAGAATTGCCTTTAAGAGAACAAAGATTTGGGGAAGAAGTGTTCAAAGTGATCTTTAAAAGTCAACTATAACCTTCACTTTCTTTTTTAAAATATATATTGATTTCAGAGAGAGGATGGGAGAGGGAGAGAGAGGTAGAATCATCAATGATGAGAGAGTCATTGATTGGTTGCCTCCTGCACGCCTCCAACTGGGAATCGATCCCACAACCTGGGCATGTGTGGGAATCGAACCTCAGTCTTCTGGATCCTAGGTCGATGCTCAACCACTGAGCCTTGCCAGGCCGGGCATAACCTTTACTTTCTTGTTCAAAGACTTTTAGGAGGGCAGGGAAATTTAGGTGTCAGTCTCTGCATGATGGTTGCTAAGCTGATCCCCTCCCACCCCCAGAGGAGACCAAGAGCTGAAAAGGCCATCTGAATCTTGTAAACTAGTCTGTTTCGTTGTAGTTCCCTTTTCTTATTGCTCTTTCCCCTTTGATTTTCTCAAGTCTTTTGTAAAGTTGTGGTTAGAGGGTCTAGCCTGATCTCCACTGTGCCGTGGAAAAGTAGGGGAATGTCATTGAAGTCCCTGAATATCCAATGTTGTTACTGGGGAGCTATGCCCCAAAGATACTAGTGATGGGGCAGCAAGTTCAGGGATGTACTGTGCAGGGATATGGGCTCCCTTTGTGAAGATTCTCATTTATATTGCCAACCTTGGCCTGACAGTGGCTTTCCTTTCAAAAAGAATTTATAGGACACAAAAATGAACAAACAGAAAGCTATCACCTACTGTACAAAAACAAAATTTTAAAAAGACAAAGCATTTTTCAAAATAGGTTAAATCCTGAATGTTAGATCCACTGGCTATTCCAGAAGAATGATCTTCTTTCAAGATAGTTCTTTAATTCATTTCAATTACTTTTATGTTTTATCAGCAATAAAAATTAGGAAAAAATATAGCACCCGTAAGATAACTTAGCAGGATTCAGGATTAATGGGCCTCTCTTTAGCTGATTCCACTGTGAGACAGCCCGTGGTTGGTCTCTCCTGACTGAAGTATTCAAGGAAAGAAAGCAAAGAGTCCCATTCTTCTGCTCTGCCCAGGTTTCATAGTAAATCCTCCAAGTATTTATTGAGCAATTAATACATGCCAGGCATTGTGCAAGGCTCTGGAAATAAAATTGTTAATTAGGCCATCACTGACCCTCCCTTTGCAGAATTCATGATGTAGTAGGGGAGACAGACATTACTCAAGCAATCAAACTGCAGTGTTTAGAGCAAGAGAGAGGATCTGGAGGGTTTTGTTGGGGCACATGGCAGGAATGCCTAATTGTGCCCAGTGGGCTTCTCAGAAATACTGCTATTTAAGCTGAAGACTGAGTGCATAAATAGTAGCCAGGTGAGAAGGGGAAGGAGAAGACAAGTTTTCGTAGTAGTGTTGTGGGATGTGTGAAAGCCCAGAAGAGGGTGAGGGAGGGTGCAAAGAAAGGAAAGGAATTTGAGTGGAGCATTGAGTTTTTCTGCCATAAGCTGTGTAAATGGAACATTGCTCCAGTAATAGTATATGCTCAGATATGTACAACTCTTAGAAAGCAAGAAGACTTGAACATTCAGATAATCTTGTAGATAGTTTTCACTAGTTTATATTGTATATTTAGTTTGCATTTGGGTTGTGTTCTTTTTACCTCTTACACAAGGTAATGGGAATGCTAGTAATGCCTAATATTTCTTTTCTTTTTAAAATTTTTATTGAATTTATTGGGGTTACATTTCTTAATTAAACACTGGCTTATTTTCTTAACCACATTTAAAACTGAAAATGAAAAATACCTAAGAATACATCTAACCAAAGGCATGTAAGACTTCTATACTACAAATTCTAAAGCTGCAAAACATTACTTAGAAAAATTAAAGCAGACTTAAGTAAAGGGAGGGATATACCATGTTTATGGATTAGAAGGCTCCATTTTATTAAGATGTCAGTACCCTCCAAATTGATCTATAGAGTAAATGCAACACCAATCCTAATCCCAATAGGAAATTCACAAGATAATAGTAAACTTATATAAAAATACAAATGACCTAGACTAGATTAGCCAAGGTGATCTTAAAAAACAAGAAAAAAGCAGAGTACTTACATTTCTAGATATTGAGACTTATTATAAAGCTATAGTAATTAAGACAGTGTGGTGTTAACCAACAGATAATCAACCAATAGAACAGACTAGATAGTTCATAAAAACACACACACATATAGATAAGATCACCCAAATTATGTCCAAAGCATTACTGCAGTTCACTGGAGGAAATAATGACCTTTTCAATAAATGATGCTGGGTCAGTTGGATATCCATATGGGAAACAATGAATCTGACCCCTGCTTCATATAATACAAAAAATTAATGAGAGATGGGTCATAGACTTATAATCCAAAGGTAAAACAATAAATCTTTCAGAACAAAACATAGGCAATATCTGAATGACCTTGGGACAGGAAAAGAGTTCTTAAAACAGAAAAAGCACTAACCATAAAAGAAAATAATAAATTGCACCTTATCAAAATTGAGAAGGTCTTTTCATTAAAAGACACCATTGGGAAAAGATAAACTACAGACTGGGAGAAGATACTTGCAGTACATACATCCAACAAGTAATTTATTTCCAAAACATCTAAAGAAGTTTCACAAATCAATAAGAAAAATATTGACCACCTAGTTTTAAAATGAGCAAAACATCTGAACAGGAACTTGACAAAAGAGATATCAAAATTGTCACATGATTATGCAAAGGTCCTGACATTATTACTCATCAGGGAAATGAAATTTAACACCCACCAAATGGCTAAAATTAAACAAATTGACAATCACAAATGTTAGTGAAGATATGGAGCAATTGAAATTGCATTGCTAGTGGGAGCATAAACTGATGGAGCTTCTTTGGAAAACTGGCATTATCTTCTAAAAATAATGTACTTTTGGACCTATACCCAAAGAAAATGAATATTCTTGTGTACAAGAATGTTCATAGCAGTGTTATTCGTAAATAGCCCCAAAGTGGAAACAAACCCAATGTCTATCAACAATTGTATGGATAAATTATTTGTGGTAGTGTTCATTCAATGGGATACTATACAGCAATGAAAAAGAATGAACTATTACTACATTGCAATAATATGAGTGAATCTCATGAGCATGATGCTGAAAGAAACCAGCCATCACAGAGTATGTAGTATATGATTTTCTTTATATGAAGTTCAAAATCAGGCACGTGTAATCTGTGGTGATAGATAGCGGTCAGAATACTCAGAGCCTAGGTTCTGCTTTTGAGGAGATATGGACTGGAGTAGGACACAAAGGAGTCTATTGGAGTATTGAAAATGTCCTATTATTGATCTGGGTGGATTGTTATGTGGATACAGACATACTTTAATATTTATGGAACTAATTTTAATGTACTTTATTGTAAGCTATACGTCAATTAAACAGTTAAAAAAGAACTGAAAATAAGTAGTTTGAGGAGACAAAGAGAGGAATAGAGGCATAGAACATATATGAAAGAAAGCACAGACTAAAATGATTCTTAGTGGCACAATTATTTAGAAGCACTTTAAAAAGAAAAGGGCCATTGTAATGAGAGGCACTTTTTCTGTTTGTTTACATATCCAACTTTCTACTTTCTTCACCATTTCAGTCATACATCTTCTAGCCCTAAATATCAAGAAATCTCTTCTATGTAAAAATATAAAAAAATGACTTTCTCCTTTTTCAAGGAAAGTATTATTAGCATTTGGAAGCTAGTTTGGGAAACTTGGGCTGGGAGCATTAGAAGTTCCCCAGAGTCAGCAGGACTTCTGAGTTCTAATGATAAAACACCAAAGAATTTTCCAGCAGTTTCACTGGGTTGAGATTCACCCCACCACACTTAGCCCAAACCCCCTTGTTTCTGTACAGCAATTCCTTAAAAAGTCAGTTGCATTAAAATGAGTTTTTGAACACTTTTTAGTAATCATCTGATATTATTCACGACATTCTTGTTTTGATCAAAGTAGTAATAGAAGTAAATCTTTGGATAGCTGACAACTGTCTATTGCATTGTTGTTAGACTTTAACCCACTTCCAGCGTTATATGTAGGATCTTGGCATTTAACTAGCCTCTTCTTTAAACCATCCCTATATTAGGTAGAATAGTTTGGGCTAGGCTATGGTACAGAGAGACACTGAAAATTCTATAATTCCATGGCTTAAACAATAGTTTTGTTTTATTTTGTTTCTTTGTTTTTGCTCATGAAATAGTCCTGGGCTCATGTTCAGGTTGGTGGAATGGCTCTCCTCCAAGAGCTCTTCTAGAGACCCCAGCTGACAACAGCTTTCCAATCCTTAAATGTGCCTCCCAATGTTCCCTCACTGTGGACATCCCAGTCATCCCCAAAGGCAGCAGAGCATGCTGGAACGTGCGCAAGAAGGCTTGATGGGCCAAGCCTGGAAGTGCTGCGTCTTCCTTGTGCTCACATTACACTGGAGACAACTTTGTCCAGTGGCCACACCTATTTTCAGGGGAGTCTGGAAACTGTGGGAAGTCCAATGGATTTTTATGGACAGCCAGCAGCCTCCGCCACAAGAACACTTGCTCATGCTGCTGAACATCTGAAATGTTCTCAGGCCTCTAATGACAGAGGGAATTATCACCGGCACAATACTTTAATGGGTTGGGTGTGTACAAAGAACACAAATGCACAATTTCCAGAACAGCCCATTAGAGCAAATTGAAACGAAGTGCTTTCCAGCAGGAAGGAGCAAAGAAATGCTATAGAAGTGTATGGAATCTCAACACAAACCATGGTTTAAAGACGTAGACTAATGGGAAATTGAAGGAGCTGGAACAGCTTCTTTCTTGGCATACAACTCCTGTGGCAGTGTCTTCTAAAAAAAAAAAATTTAAAAAGACCCCACCAAGCAACGGAATGTCAGTCACCAGACTGTAAAAGTCGAGGCTGCAGACCCAAAGCGCGTGATGGTGTACATTACTGTGTACCAGATTAGAAACTGTTTATTTGGCTAGCATTTTTATTTCCTACTATCAGTACTTGGGTAACAAAATCAAGGTGTGGTTCCTGCCACAAGCTCCCTGGAGAATATAGAAGTCAAGTAAAGTGACAGTGAGCATGCAATGTGACAAGTGTCATGTGAGGTAATAGAGGTATATGGTAAAGTGCTATAGGGGTCAAATGAGGAGCATCTACAGTCAGACTTGGGGATTGAAATGTGCTTCTTTTATTTATTTTAGAGCGAGAGAGGAAGGGAGAGTGAGAGATTTTGTTGTTCCACTTACTTATGCACTCACTGGTTGTTTCTTGTATATGCCCTGACCGGGGATTGAACCCCCAACCTTGGTGTATCAGGATGACACTCGAACCAACGGAGCTACCTGTCCAGGGCTGAAATGTGCTTTCTAGAAGAGAACGCATAAGCTGAATTTTGAATGGCCAATGAAGGAAAAAAATAGGACACCAGTGGTTACAACATATGGGAGGAAGGAAGATTGCACTGGGAGAAAAGAGTGAGTTGGAAGATTTGCTGGAGAAAAGAATGAGAGAGAGAAAGGAGCCAAAGATGACGGTAGAGAAGTGGGCCAGGGCCAGATCCTGAAGGGTGTGCGCAGGTTACAGAGTCTGGATTTACCCTCAGTCTTCTGGGGCACCAGTGAAGGTGTTGTTCTTGCATCAGTCTTTTCAGATAACTTCCTAACTCCAAGATCTACCACACTTTAGAATTCAGAGTGGGTCCATTAAAAGATCCGTGATCTTTTCCCCCACTCACTCTATTCAGGACCCACTACAGAGTGAACAAATACAACGCCTCAAACAAGATCATTTTTCAGCAAATCCGGTCACCTGTTAATGTATGAGCTGATTGGTGTTTGTGAGTTAGATGACTTACACTGAATGGCCGTCGGTAAGCATAATAAAAATATACTCTATTATAAAATATAAGCAGATTCAGTTTGGTCAGCCAAAAGACAAAGGCGAATTCGCCGGCTGTTCACGTGGTACCTAAACATGAATAAATGATCAAGAAGAGTAATAAAAAAAGGAACGACACATTTTTAAAACCACAATGAAGTACAACAAATACCAATGGGATAAAAATGACAGTATTGTAGCCTTGGACAGTCTCCTGAAATGTGTGCTTCTCAGATTAGAGAGAAATTGATAAAGCTGGTGCCCTGGGCTCAGTCTTGTGACCCTGGTTAATATTTCCACTAATGACCTAAAAGAGGAAGTAAACCCAGTGGGTCAAATTTTCTGATGACAGAATTGCTTTATGTTAAAAACAGAAAACAGAAAGAATAATTTACCAGCTGAGCAAACATTAAGAATGCTGGGGAAGTGCGATAGCTAGCTAAATTAATCTGGAATGTATCTGCAAATCATAAACTACATGGGTGTGAATAATTTTAACTGCATTTATTTCAGCTTGCCAAGGGCTTGAAAATAGAAGACCTTGAACTCAGATTTTTACATGAATGGATGTATTATTGCATAGTGAGTAATGGTTTGTATTTTAAAATGAGAAGCCAGAATCACGAAATTAACATATTAGAATATTTTTATGTAATTAGTTGACAAGGCGACAAGGGAAAAGAGTAGTAGACAAACTGCGGACACCCCGTTTTGGGTTAATATACAGTTAATCTTTCTAGTTTGAGATTTGCTATAATTGGGAAAGCAAAGTGATTCAGTGAAATGAGCGTCGACTTTCACATCCTGCCCCTCCCCTGCCAGATTAGTTTGGGCAAGTTAACTAATGGTTCTGAAACCCAGTTTCCTTCTCTGCGAAATAGAAACAAAAGTACAGTGTAGGAGTGTTGTGAGAATCAAGTGAGTATATGTACATGTAGGTGTAACCCCTAATCAGTAAATGGTGGTGGTGACGGTGAGGAAGAGGCACAGTGTCTGGGAGATTCTAACAACGGCTGGGCACAGAGCGTGTTGTGCGCTGTCAAAGAGCAGTGTTGCCCAGGGGTTGAGCCTCAGCCTATGAACCAGGAGGTCACGGTTCGATTCCCCGCTGGGCACGTGCCTGGGTTGCAGACCCGATCCTCAGTGGGGGGCATGCAGGAGGCAGCTGATCAATGTTTCTCTCTCATTGATGTTTCTATCTCCCTAGCCCTCTTCTCTCCCTCTAAAATCGATAAAAACGCATTAAAAAAAAAAAAAAAAGGCTGTGTTACCTGGTGGGAAAGCAAGGCCTGAGTGTTCGCTCTTCTGGTATCCTCTATTCATTCAATGTTTTGCATACCTGCTTCTTGGAGGCATGCAGCCTTAGCCTTGCAAAACTGTAGTCAGCTTCCACCCTCATGCAGCTTATAAGTCGAGGGTAGCTGGGCAGACGTGGGGGCAGGTAGCACTTACCATAGTTTTGGGTCAGAAGGGTGTGGGCCAAGTGCATTGACTGCAGAGAGGAAGAGTTGCTAACTCAGAGGAGGCTCATTACAGAAGAAGGTTCTCAGAAGAGAAAACCTTTGAGTGGAAACCTAGAAGGTGAGTAAGAGTTACCCTGTGGACAACAAGGGGAGGGCTTCCAGGCAGAGGAAATGTGCGAAGACGTGGAGGTGGGTTTGGTCTGCCGTAGCTGTCGAAGGGCAGCTCCGTGTGCCCAGAGGGGTCGCTGCCCGGGAGGGGATGTGGGACAGGAGGCGGACGGGCCCCGGCAGGCCGGGGTTGGGTGTGGAGTTGATATTTCAGACGAGAGGGGACCACATCCAACGCGGGCCAGATCCTGGCCTTTCTGCATGACTGCTGTTTGGTTTTAGGCAAATCATTTCGTACCTGAGCTTTCTCTTCTATAAAAACGGAACCGTGGTGAAACATTGCCCTCTTTCAACGCTCTCCCCTTCTCTCCTCACCCAGCTTGGAACACGATTAGGTGAAATAAAGGAGAGTGAAAACTCTTCTCTGGAAGCAAGAGAGTGGTCTGTGGTGTGGGCCCCCACTTCTCCTGAATCATCGTTGAGATAATTTTTTGATTAAAGTATCCATCCAGTACGATACTTTATACATTCCCAGAAAATCACCCTGAGGCGTTGGTGTGCTCCACTCTCCAAGGTCACTTTTGTGCTCAGGATCAGAAAGCATGTTAGAGACCTGAGGTCCTGAAGAGCACAGGAGGGAAGACACTTGGACTGTTTTCATTTGTATCTGAAAAAGAGCATCTGAGTGAAGGTTGCGTGACATGTTCGTGGGAATGGGCTGAGGTGATGTCAGCGACGTGGGTGCCTTCTCTTGAGTACACAGGCAGATCCAGCACCCTTGTCTTGAATCCACAGTTTTCATTCATGTAAAGGGAATGCTAGCTGAACAATTTGACTTTATCTATAAATTCGGCAGTAACAGCTGAAAAACCTTAACATCACTGCTGATTTATTATCGCTGAGTTGTTCAACTTCAAAATGCATGTTTAGGAGGAAAAGAAGTAAAATGACAACTGCATCTTTTGTGTTTGGGCAAAATATTAAGCATCATAGCTGCGGTGTTAAACATACAGCTTCCCTCCCTGTTTTCCCTCCCTTTTTGCTTCGTTTCTTTGTTTGACTTCAGCTTCCCTCTCCCTCAAATCAACGTACCCCTGCTTCAGGTAGGGTGAATTCAACCTGGCCCACTCTTGCTGTCCCCCTCGTCAGTGTCCCCACCGCGCCCCGCCCAGTTCCTAGGAGCAAGCCCAGGACTTGAGCCCTCCCTTTGGTTGCCAACTGTAGAAGTGTTTTCTCCACTTTAACCGCCTGGTCCCTCCACTTCCTTGCATCAGTGGCACCAGCATCTGTCCCTTGCCTGGTGCTAAGAATGTCACCATCATGAAAGCAGGGTTGGCTTTGTTCCCTGCTACCCTCGGCACCTAAAACCGTAGGTGCTCAACAGTTTTTCTTGGGAGGAAAGAAGGAATTTAAGAAGTAAGACTGGGGCCAGGATAGCAAAAACTTGGAATGATTTGAGATTTACATAACGTTCTAACAACAAAACTGTTGTGAGTGTGAAGGCACATGGAAATAGATGGTTTTGGGGGGGGTTGTTTTGTTTTGTTTGCTAATCTTCACCCAAGGATATTTTTTCCATTGATTTTTAAAGAGAGCAGAAGGGAAGGGGGGGAGAGAGAAAGGGAGAGAGAGGGAGAGAAACATCAACGCAGGAGGGATTCGATTGGTTGCCTCCAGCACATGCCCCTGCCTCGGTAGGGATAGAACCTGTGACCCTTTGGTGCACAGGCCAGTGCTCTAACCACTGATCTACAGTGACCAGGGCTATTATGTATTTCTTAAGAACATGTATGTATAACCCATGGACACAGACAACAGTGTGGTGATGGCCAGGGGGAAGGGGGTTCAAGGGCTGGGTGGAGGGGGGCAGAAGGGGGAAAATGGGGCCATCTATAATAGTGTCAACAACAAAAAACTTTCCAAAAAGCACTATTAAGAAAATGAAAGGCAAGCTTCAGACTTGAAGAAAATGTTTTTAAACTTATGTCTGATAATGAATTTATATTAAGAACATATAAAGAATTCTTATAACTCAGTAATAAAGAGACGAACCTAATTTTAAAAAATAGGCAAAAGATTTGAATAAGCACATTACTAAAGATCTATGTAGCAAATTAGACATGAAAACAACTTGAACATCTTTAGTCATTAGAGAAATGCTAATTAAAATGATAATAACTTTGACTACACATCCACTAGAACAGCTAGAACTTAAAAGATTGAAATTACCAAGTGTTAATGAGGATATGGGAAAAAATGAAACTTGGATTCATTGTTGGTGGGAATGCAAATGATATAGTTACTTTGGAAAACAGTTTGGCAGTTTCTTATAAAATTAAACACGTAGTTACTATATGATCCAGCAATCCTACTCGTAGATATTTGCCCAAAAGAAATGAAAAACATGTCCACATGAAGATTTGTGCCCAAATGTTTACAGTAGCTTTATTCATAATAGCCAAAAATTGGAAAAATCCCAAATATACAAATTGCATTGTACCCATACCATTAAATGCTACTCAGAAGTAAGAAAGAGCACAATGCTGATGTGTGCAACGACATTGGTCTCAAAGGGATTATGCTGAGTGAAGGAATCCAGCTACAAAGACTGAACGAGACTACCTTGTATTTATTCTGTTGATATGAAACCGTAGAAAATACAAACCCAGTCTATGGTGACAGAAAGCAGATTAGTAGTTGGCAGGGCAGAGGATTCGAGGGAAGGAATCGACTGCAATGGGCACTTTTGGGAGTGTTAGAAGTGTTTAGTATCGTGATTCTGGTGGTAGTTGCATGATTGTATACACTTGTCCAAGAGCTCATAGAGTTGTATACCTAAAATTAACCTGTATCTCGTAAATAAGGCTGATTAAAAGTGATCGGTGATAAAAATGGTGGTGGTGATGGTGGCTGGCAGTGGTGGCATCAGCTTCAGCACAGAATGAAACAGGTACCACAACTGCATATATTTCCTGTAGGCAACAGGGAATCCACTGACCCAGTGCATCTAGGGGAATCTGATGGGCTGATTTCTTTCCACTTTGTTGTGGAGCCTGAGCTAAAGAGCCTTAGCAAGATTTCTTGTAGTAGGAGCTCTGTTCAGCCTACGTGGCTTGGGGCTTCCCTGTGTCTGCATCTAAACTGATAAGGCCAACGTGGTTGACCAGAATTTACCAAGATGGTAGCTGCACCTTTTGTGCATGCCTTAAACTTAGAACACTGCGAGTTACATGGTCAGTGGTAGGTCAATGACCCTGTGTCCCAAGGTTTAGTGTAAAGAGCATGAAGTATAGAACTAAATTCACTTGAGTTTGAATCTAAGTCTTACATATCAGATAAATATCTAGGTCTTGGTTTCCTCTATAAAATAAAGATTTCTCCCTGAAACGTTATATGGCATATAATAGGTGGTACATGATACATGGGAAGGGTTTTCTGCTCAAATAAATATGAGAAAAACTGGAATCATCAAAATTTAAAAGGGATCTTTATCATAGAACTTCTTAGAGCCTTTCATATGAATTTCCAAGAAGACAGAAGTAAGCAGCCTGTATTAGCGCTCTCTTGCTTCCACATAACAGCAAGTCATCTTGAATTCATTAAGGCAAAGGAAGGAGTTAAGTAGAAGTCCCATGTAACCATAGGGAGGGCAACAGGATCTGGGAATTTGAGTGCTACCAAGGCACTCTCTCCACACCACAGGAAACTCAAATACCAGGACTTCCTGTCTCTAGTGCTTTAGCCACTAGGAAAGGACTGAGAGTTATTTTTTTCTAATTCTAAGTTCAAAAATCCTTAGGAAGGGCTCCAATTTACCCAGCTTGAACCGAGTGCCTTTCCCTGAACCCATCAACTATGGTGCCTATGAGCACTCAACTTGAGTTACGATGCCCATCCCTGCGCCAGTCAGTGGGAGTGGAAAGGCGGCCTATAAAAGAGAGTACTAACCCTCATTTAAACCACATTATTAGAAGAAAGAGAAGGAACATTTTCAAAATGGGGTGAGGATTTTGTTGAGGGAAGATCAAAAAGTAGATAGTGCCTAAGTCTACACCTTATTGCCCACTCACATGCATGGTTCACATGCAGTCATTTACATGTATATATGTGCAAATGCAATGTCAAAATTGTTCTTGCCATCAGTGGGTAAATATTATAGATCAAGTGCAGTAAAGTGACTCAGCAAGGTGTTTGATTATCTGACCCTCGAGAGGTCTTGCGTGGTTCATTGGCCTACAAAAAAGATCTTCTTTTAATGAAGCCAAATATCTGACCTTCTGTTTTCCAGGTGACTTCAGATAGGCTGGACTTTGTCTTTTGCACCTTACTAAACCAAAAGAAGTAATTGGCATATGCTGTGATCTTAAATTTATTCCCTGGATGCAGGATGTTGCCTCAGAGGAAGACAGGAGTGAACAAATTAAGTTAATGAGGAAAGAGTATTGAGAGCTGGTTGGGAAAGAAATTAAGAATTCTGATGTGGTCTTGGGTGTTCACAAGAAACTGATAGGTGTCCATGAGAAGCAGTTGGTGGAAAAGGCAAGTTAGACAATGATACTGGGTTTGGGGTGGTTAGATACATAGGAGCTAGAGCACTTTTTTCATATCCGTAACCACTACCCAAGTCTAAAGCTACCAACATCTCTCCCCTTAACTCTAAGGGGAGTTAGAGTTAACTGTTCCCACCTACTCTCATTTCCTCCAAACCATCCCCATATCACAATGAGTGACCATTTCAAACTGAAAATAAGATCCTATGTCTTCATGCTTAAAGGCTTCCAATGTTTTTCTACTGCTTCTAGGATAACACCTAAAATCCTGAGCATGCCTACAAGGCCCCTGCTCCAGGACGTGCCCCAACCCACCTCTCTTGCCTCATTTCATTCCACCCGTCTGCTTTCTCTTAGCAACCCAGCTACACTGGCCTTCTGGGACCTGCCTTCTTGCCCTCCACCCCAGGGCCTTTGTACGTGCTTCCCTCTCTGCTAGGATACTCTCTCTCCTCGCACAGTTAATCATGCTCAGCTCTTCAGGATAGAGCTTATGCACTGCTTCTTTGGAGAATGTCTTCTCAGTCAGATTTCTTGTTAAATCGCTCTTGTGTGGGGCTACGTGGCTTTCCTCCTGAGCACCTTACTCAGTTTGTGATTATGCCCTCGCTGATGTGAAAATGCCCACTGAACCTTCAGTTCTGTGAGGATAGAAACCACCTCCATTGTACTCACTGCCACCAGCATGTAGAAGATACTCAGTAAATATCTGCCAAATGAATGGTTGGAGGGAAGGAGGGAGGCAGAGCCTTTTCCTGAAAGAAAATGTAATAAAGGTAGAATTGCAGTGTTTATTTTGTCTTTAAAGGAAAGAAAACACTTATAAAAAACACAAAACTACTCTCCGATTATTTGGTTGTGAGGGTCCTGTAAAGACCTTCCCCACTGGATGGGGAAGCCAGGTTGAGCTAAGAGGATGCACAGCTTTGGCTTCACCATGTGTAGTTCAAGTTGGGGCTGAGAGGTAGAATTTCAGGTTAGGAGGAATAAGCCCAGGGAAGTGCCCTGTAGTTTTGGCAGTTTGAGACATTGCTCCTTTATCTGGTAAATTGCATACCTGCAGCCTGGGGAAAGCAGGGCCATAAAGAGGGTCTAATATGTGTGATCATTTCCTGGAACTTGGAGAATTAGCCGGAGAAAGGTGGAGCAACAGAAATAAAATTAAGAAATAAACAAAGGGTGCATTTATTTGACTGAAGACTTTCTAAAAGACCTTGAGAAACAGAGGAGCTCCGCAAGATGTTTATGTAATCGAATGTAATTTATCTGGGACTGAAAGGAATAATAACCGAAACATATTTCACTTAAGTGCATCTGGAGGCGCGTGAAATGAGACTCTCGGTGGTGGCCTGTGCCTGCCCGTGTCCTTGGTGTTTTGTCCTCAGGCTGCAGACTGGAAACGTGTTGCGTGGAGCAGACATGGAGCACAAAACAGTAAATGACCATACTCAAAATGCCCCACAGTGTAACATCCTCCTTGCTTGGCAGGGAAAGGGCTCACCATTTGGAAACTCAGCAGTGCATTAAGTATTTTAATAATCATTGTTGACACACAAAGCATATGGCCCTTCAGAACTCACTGGATCAAGTGTTGAAGTCTTCTTCTAGGTTTCTAAAATTCCCTTACAGAAATTCAAACAAAATTCAATTAGGGCACATTTCAAAGCATAGTAATTCATGAGCTTTGTGCTATAAGCGAATGAAATAAGTTTTCGCCTAGGATAAGAGGATATCTATGAGTAACCGATTATGTTAATGTAAAGGAAAAAGCATAATTCACATCCCCACAAAAATGTTAATTTGCATTTAATTAGAAAAATCTAGAGCCTCCCCATAAGCAGGCTGGCCTTGCGGATACCTTGCATTTTCTGTGTCAAGCTTTAAGACCCATCTGAGATATCCCCCATCAGAAGCCTTTACTGTCCACCTACCTACCATTTATACCTGTTGTCTATGGCCACAATAATGCTGTGAAATAAGCAACTGTAACACTCAGTGGCTTAAAATAATACAAATTCCTTATTGCTCCCAAGTCTATGGGTTAGCAGGACAGCTCTGATCTCTGCTGAGCTCCCTCCTGAGTCTGTGGCCAGCTGTGGGGTGGGGAGGGGCTCTGCTGATCATGGCTGGCCTCCCACACATGTTTGGGGGTCAGCTGGCCAAAGGCTGATCTGTTGGGACAACTGAGCTCTCCTCTTGTTTCTTGCATGCACAGCCCTTTCACACTGCTCCGGCTGGCCAGGCCAGGCATGTTCTCAGGTTGGCCTGGCACATTCTCATGGCCATCTCAGAGAAGCCAGGGAGAAAGTGGCAGCATGCTAACATTTATTCTTTTCCTCCAGTTTCATCACATTCATTAGCATCCATTGGCCAAGGCAAGTCACATGCCAAGCGCAGCGTCAGAGTGAGAAGAGATTGCAATGTTACAGGGCAGAAGGTGGGATACTGGGAGGCCAGTCTTCAAGACTTTAAAGCCATCAACCTACACCCCAGCCCACCCACTCCAGCATTAATCATTCCCTTGTCTGTGCTACCTACACTCTTCAACCTTAGTCCTATTGTACTTTTCCTATTGTATTATAGTACAGTTGCTAATGTGTCTGTCTTCTCTAAAAGAGTAGGGGGACCTTATGCCTGTGTGGATTCATTCATAAGTATTTATTGACCACCTGCTATGCATCTTATTTCTTTACAGACACCCCGGTGCCTAACAGGTGCTCACTAAGTATGTGTTGAATGAATGTATACATGAAAGCTCACATTCATATTCATCTCCTTTCCCTCCAGAAGAAAAGGGTGAGGAAAGATGACTCTCGGGGCACCAGTTGAGGAGGAGGTGTTTCTGGCCCATGCAACTGGTGAACCAGTGAGGACACCTGCACTGAGTATCTCAGCTGCTTGAACATATTTCCCTCCACACTCTCCCACTGCTTCCCTCTGGAACTCTGGTTTTCTTTTCTCTGTCTCCTTATTTCTCTCAAAGGAAGACAGAAAAATCACTGATAGTTAACTTATTCTAGATTCTTGTGACAGTCAGGGCTCCCAAGTTCTCTACCTGGAGTCTCTCCACTCTACAGTGGGGAATGATTTCAGCTCTGGGACTCATTTCAGCTCATCGTCATTTTGAGAGGAGCCGGATGGCTTCTATTCTCTGGTTTTCCCAGCTCTATAGACCAAGAATACAGAGAAATTCTTAGGAAATGTTTTATGCAGATATAGACACAGACCCTGTTCACACAGGGTATAATTCTGTCAATACGGTGTTAAATGTACTACTTCCATTATTTTTCAATTCCATAGGATATACAGGGAAAACTTGTGTTTCTGGGTAGAATCATCATTTTGAGCCTCTTGATTTTTCAGCAAATAATGTAAGTTGCTTAGGAGGCAGAATAGCATGACTTTGGAGTCAAGCAGGCTAGTCTGCAATGCCAGCCCTGCCTGTTACTTTCCCAAACGAAGCCTCTTACCCTCAGCAGTCAAAAAGGGTAACAGCAGAGGCTAAGGAAAAATAAAGCTGGCTGGTGGTGAGTGAATTGTAATAATTGTTCATTTGAATCAATTGTGAGTTATATCTATTGTTAAATTGTTACAGTTGTTAAATTGTTACAAATGGTAACATTTGTATCGATTGTTACTGTTATTCTCTTAGGCCCTATAATTTTATAAACTGTGAATACAAATTAGCATTATTAGTGGTAAAAGTTAATGTATTTTATATTAAATCATCTTCATTAGAAGTGATAAAATCATCACTTCTAAAACTATTTTAAAGGTGATGCTTTAAAATGGTACTCAGGTAACTTATCTTATGAAATGACCTGGAAAATTTCTGCCTTCAGTCACCAAGGTGTATTCAGCACCTGCTTTGTACCAGGTCGCCAGGTGCTGATCATATAATGGCCATCAAGGTAGACATTGTCCTTGTTCCTGGTATTTATCCTGTAATGAAAGAGCTCTTATTACTACTAACTCACAGTTACCTACCCGGTAACCACCATTGCATGAATTAGCTGAGATAAATTAATGTCTGGCTGGCTTTCCCTGGTTAAAATATGATGTGGTGCTGCCTCAGATTGGAGGGAAGGGGAATTTTAGTGTAACCATTTTTAATGTAGCTGTATGACATTTTAAAACCTTCTATTTCATTATCAGATAATATATAGAATAGATATTCCTGAATCTTTTCCTCACCTTCACTCTGTCCCTGAATTATTCTATGGCTCAGAGATGGATGGAGGATTGCTTGTGCACATACTCAATTAAAGAAATTTGAAAGTTTATTAGTGGAGGTCGTTTTTTAGGCTGTATCACAGTTCCCCTTTGTGGTATCCTAGACTGGATCTTGGAACAAAGAAGGACATAAATTGGTAAAAAAAAACAACAACAAAAAAACACAAATAACATGTGTTGTTAATAGGATTGTATCCGTTTTAATTTCTTATTTTCAACAAATGTGGCACGTTACCTAAGATGTTAACATTTGGGGAAGCCAGCTTCAAAGATGCCACCCTGCGTGTTTCCACACTTCTCCCCACTCTGGTCAGTTTGCAAATGGCTTGAGAGGAGAGGAATTTTAATATTTCACTGAAAAATGTAATTAGGATGGTAAGTTTGCTATATAATCATATGCAGTACTGTCACTTAGGTCCCTTGGAGACACAGAATGGATGTCATAGGATCTTGCTTACCTAGAATTTTCAAAGGTGTTTTCTTATATGAAAAAGATAGCCCACTATTGGTCTTTGCCAACCGGCAAGTTTTAACTAGTTAAGAGTTTGTTCGGTTCAACATGACTCCTTTTGCTTTCATAGGTCCAAGCACAAGTACGCCTTGCCAAAAAAAGCTTTGACAAATTGAAGATGGACGTGTGTCAAAAAGTGGATCTTCTCGGAGCGAGCCGATGCAATCTCTTGTCTCATATGCTAGCAACCTACCAGGTAACAGGGATGTTTGTCACGATGAACCAAGAATGTTATGGGGTTTAGAGAACAGGGAGAGATGGTGTTTGAGCTAAAAGTATGGCTTGGGCGTTATGAAGTTCTGAGTGCCTTTCTCATAACTTACCTCCTACATCTCTCCCTTCTAGTAGACTGCAGTTTAATCAAACCAAGTATTGGCGACAGACACTGTCAGTTCCCACTCCCTGGCACTGGCTTAGGCGGTGCCTTCTGCCTGACTGCCCTGCCCCCTCCGTTTGTGCCTGTCCAAATCCCGCTGTTTGATGTACCTCACACTGTGTCATGTCCTTCAGAAAGCCTCCTGTGAACTTAGCATCGATGCCTGTGCTTCTCCCAGTACAGTCACCCACTCGCCAGGCTCTCATAATGTCATGAACGTGGTTTTGTCTCCTGCTAACCTTGGGTTAGCACTGTGTATCCATCCACAGTACCGTGAGCACCAACTGAGTGTGGGAGGCCGAACTCTAGTGTTGTAGGGAATATAAAAGTTAATAAGTCATCAGTCTCATCTATGCTTCCATGTCATTGAATCTATTCTGTTCATCAGTTTATTAAGTTCTTTAGATTCCACATATAAGCGAGATCATGTGATGTTTGTCCTTCGCTGCCTGGCTTATTTCACTTAGCATAATATTCTCCAGGTCCATCCATACTGTCCCAAAGGGTACGAGATTCTTCTTCTTTATAGCTGCGTAGTATTCCATGGTGTGATTGTCCCACAGCTTTTTTATCCACTCATCTACTGATGGGCACTTGAGCTGTTTCCAGATCTTAGCTATTGTAAACTGTGCTGCTATGAACATAGGGGTACATATATCCTTTCTGATGAATGTCAGAGGGATGGAGGGGGGCGGGTGGGTGGAGGGGGAGAGAGTAACCAAAGAATTTATGTGCATATATACACAACCCAAGGACATGGACAATGGTGGGGAGAGGGACTGGGGAGGGGGAAGGAACGGGGTGGAACGGGTCATTGGGGAGAAAAAGGGACATCTGTAATATTTTAAACAATAATAAAACTTAAAAAAAAAAAAGTTAATAAGTCAGATTCCCTGTTCCCGAAGAGCTTAAGGTTTAAGAGGGAAGTCAGAGACAGTAAAGTTTGGCTGTATTTTCCATACCTCCAGAGCAGCACAGGACGTGCTAAGTAAAATAAGTTCTACAAAATCCAACCAGGATTTGAAGAGGGAGAAGTTGAGTCAGTTGAGGGAATCACAGAAGTGTTAATGATTAGCCCTGGGTTTTGGAGGATGGACCTGGAGTAAGTACAAAGAGAGTGGACAGGAGAGCGTCCCAGGTCTTAGAGCACATAAGCCATGGGCATCAGCGTGTTTGGGGGAACAGGCAGGCGTTGAAGTTTGGCTGAAATGCAGGGTATAAGTAGGGGCATAGTGGGAAATGGGTCTGCAGAGGGGGGCTGGAATCATGGTTTGGAGGACCTTGACAGCCCCAGGTAGGCACACTTCTCTGGGCCCATGACTAGAACAGGGCATTCAAAACATTAATAGCTTTACTGTCTTTCTTTACAGACCACTCTGCTTCATTTTTGGGAGAAAACTTCTCACACCATGGCAGCCATCCATGAGAGCTTCAGAGGTTATCAACCATATGAATTCACTACATTGAAGGTATGAAAGCTAGAGAGACCATTAGAAAACCTTACGAAAAGTAGTTTTGTTTCTATCACAGTGTCCATTCCAGCAAGCATTGCTATTCTAACAGACCCCAATCAGCAAAGTGAGAACTGTGCCCCCCAGTAGAGCCTTTTTTTAATACTCATCTGAGGATATGTTTGTTGATTTTAGAGAAAGGAAGGGAGAGAAAGAGAGAGAAAGAGAAACATCAATGTGTGAGAGAAACATTGATCAGTTGCCTCCTTTATGTGCCCTGACTGGGAATCGAACCCACAACCTTTTGGCGTACAGAACCGTGCTCCAGCTATCTGCCACCTGGCCAGGGCCCCCAGTGGAGTCTTTTTTACTGCATCAATATTCAAAGCCACAACAATGCAAATACACAGGTTGAACCTTGGGGTACATGCCACTAGGAGCTGAATTGTGGTGAACTCCAGCCTGAGGATGGGTCCTGTTCCTTTGAAACGCTGGTTTGACATTACTGAAGAGAGGATTGTACAAGTCTAGTACACTCCGTTACTCTAATTATTAAATTCAAATATGCTCACTTGAGAAGGTACTTTTCTCCCTTCTAACAAATCGCCTTTTATTCTGTACCATCTAATATAGAAATGGATTTTTCCAAAAGACTACAGTAATATTCCCTAATTGACAAAGCAACATCAAGCTCAGTGATTTCTCAACTCAAAAGGGATACGTATGAAACGCCTGATTCTCAGTATCGCAACTGAATGGGGAATTATTTTGCTCTCTAATGGTTGCTGAGGATGATTTGGGTTCCAAAAGGATTTTAAGAAAAGTGAGTGAACACTGGGTTGCCAGGCCATATCCTGAAAAGGAAAAGACTGGGAAAGAACGAGTTAAAGTTCACCTTGAAATTACCTTGTTTCTAATTTTTCAGGCAGTTTGTGTCTCATCATCTTACTTAATAAACATTAAAAAGCTATTTTTTTTGCCATTAAACATGATTTTGAGATGTTTGTAATGTCACTGCATCTACAAAAATACTAAGACAGAAACCCTTTAAGACCCTGGCCCTTTAAAGGAAGGCCCAAGAGGAATCCAAGACAGTCCTCTCACCTTGAGATGTACCTGACCTGGCATCAGGTGGGACACCTGGCCCTGGGGTTTGCTCCTCACAGTCCTCTGTCAGCTGGTCACTTACTTGCTAACAGGCTGCATGAACGGATTCAGAATGTGCATTTTCTTGTTCTGTCAGCCTGACTATAAGCACTTGAGGGGAGGGGGCTTTTGTTTCTCACGTGCCAACTGTCCTGCACACAGAGACCCCACAGCCTTCCTCAGCACATCGCAGTGCTGCTGCTGTGGGTGAGGACTGTGTTCCTTCCCTGCGATTCACTGCTGCTTTCAGCACCTTAGAAAGCTGCTGTCCCAACCAAGGCTGATTGATTAAAATTAGAAGAAAGAAAAAAGAAGAGCACAGTTATAAAGAGTAAAACGGCAATAAATATGTACCTATCAGTAATCACCTTACATGTAAATGGCTTAAATACTCCAATCAAAAGGCATGGGGTACTTTTCTAAGAGACAGGTTTCCTCATTGCCTCTGATTTCAGCAGAATGATGCTTAAATGTTAAACAGTGATTTTTTGCCGGGATAAATCGAAGATATAAAGTATAGTTACATGGTGAGATGCCTCTTTCATTATCTAAACTTTTTTGTAGTTTCTACGTAACTGTAAAACTGACATGAATAGTTTTGGTTTGATTTTTGTTTAAGACTGAAGAGTACATCTTATTCTCAATGTTCTAGATAAATGAGTGAAATGTAGTTCTGGCGGGGTCCAAAGTAGACCTTAGTTGGGCAAAGATACTATGAATGAAAAAGTATTTTAAGAGTAAAATATTCTGCATTGTGAATATGTTAGTATAAAGATTTCTTTCATCCCACTTATCCCCCTCCTTTAGAATAAGCCATAGTTTACAATTGATAGATTTGTCTATATAAAAATATATATTAAAGAGAAGATATATATATATATATATATATATGAAAGTCATTAATTCTGCTTTGTTAGAGTGCAGGTCACTTATTGCATAGAAACTGGCCTGGGCTTTATACTCTAACATACTTTACTTTTCCCAAGATATGAACTTGCTTTCTTTAAGCTGAATTTTCTTTTACTGCTTAAATCACTTATGTATATCTGGTAAATTATGACCAAATTTTTGTTAGATTGCATACAGTGAATTGAAATACATGTGGTACACTACAGGATTGTTGTGCTTTTGTTTTGGTTTTCGTTGGAAACAAGGTCTGTGTAGATGGCTTGTTACTGTTAATTTAAAATGTTCTATAATGGTCCATTACCTTTTATGTTGTGTTGTGACAGATTGGGCTATATATTTAGTAAACTGAAATATGATACTTTACAATTTTGTTTTTAGAAAGGTAATCCAAAGGTAAAATGTTTATACTCTTGAATATATTAGCCTCAGCCTGTATAAAAGTTTCTTCTTTAAAGTAAACGTTTTACCAGAAACAAACAAACAAAAAGGCATGGGGTAGCTGAATGCGTAAGAAAACAAGAACCTTATACATGCTGTCTACAAGAGACCTACTTACAACAAAAGACACACGCGGACTAAAAGTAAACGGATGGAAAAAGATATTTTATGCAAATGGAAATTTTTTTAAAAAGCTGGGTAGCAATTCCTATAGTCAACAAAACAGACTTTAAAACAAAGACCATAAAAGAGACAAAGAAGGACACTACATAATGATAAAGAGAGCAATCCAACAAGATTATAAAACCCTTGTAAACATGCATCCAACATAGGAGCACCTGAATATATAAAGCAAATTTTGATGGACATAAAGGGAGAGATCAACACTAATACAGTCATAGTAGGGGATTTTAACACCCCCTACTGACATCAGTGGATAGATCTTTAGACAGAATATCAGTAAGGAAACGGTGGCCTTAAATGACACACTAGATGGGATGGATTTAATTAATATCTTCAGATTGATTAAACTTATTACAACTCACACTCTTTCTTACACAGGCCTGAGCAGAATCCCATGCTTTATTTTTTGATAAGGCAGAGAGGGGCTTTGGGTTTTTTAAATTTATTTGTTATTTTGTTACTTCTCACCTGAGGATATTTTTTTCCATTGATTTTTAGAGAGAGTGGAAGAGAGGGAATGAGGGGAGGGGAGAGAGAAAAACATAGACGTGAGAGAGACACATTGATTGGTTGCCTCCCACACTTGCCCCTATGGGGACCTGGGATCAAACTTGCAACCCAGGTATGTGCCCTCGAACGGCAATCAAACCCAAGACCCTTTGGCACGTGGGCTGACGCTCTAACCACGAAGCAACACCAGCCAGGGTGAGAAAGTTTGTTTTACGGCATGAATGCATGAATGTGCATCAGATTTTATTTTATAATACATACAACTTCAGAGGTTGACTTATGAAAGACAACTGTACATGACACAAATCAGCCAGGTAGAAGAGGAAATGATACCTACCCCCAAATACAACTTAAATGAAGCTCAGGTGTGAGGTAATTGCATATAAAGTACAATATGAAATTGAATTTGCGCCACAAGCATGGAAGAATCCTTGTGCGTATCCCTGGCCTCCTGTGCTGAGGAGAGTATGGCCCCTTCGTTTTTGCCATGACATTTAATCCTGCAGAGAGAATCCAGCTGATTACGTTAGAGGACTTCTGGGCAGAGAATTTAGGTAAAGTTTAATGGTGGTGGTTCAGGACATAATTGCAAATATTTGGGGCAGATGACTCTCCACTGCCTTTTACATCCCCAGAGCCTTCCTCAAATTATGGTTTAAGTAGCAGTTTATGGTTTAATTGTAATACAAACTCAGGAGGAGTAATACGTCTGTTAAGGTGTAATATGATTATGGTTATATCAAGAATGTTAAGTGTCCAGAAGTCAACCAAATAAACTCTGCTTTTATTACCTCTCTTGAGTGCTGTTCATCTAGAATCTCAAGCTAATAGCTAATTATTTTTACATGGATTCAAACCTGTATAGTAGAATGCTGTTATTACACAGCCCATCATTGCGTAGGTAGAGGCCCTGTGCATTTCCTGTTGCATTCAGCACCCCCCCCCCCCCCCCCCCCCCCCCCCCCCCCCCGTATCACCACGCAGCCTGAGGATATTACCTGACTTACAGCCCCCTTGCACTAATACATTTTTTAAGTACATGCCTTACATTTAGATTTTCGTTGGACCAAGTCATCTTTTAATGTATATAATTTTCCTCTGACTGGCACTGAATATTGATAATGGATACTTTGAAATTTAAGTAGATATTTTCACGATTTATTTGTTCCCTGGATTTACCTAAGTAAATAGCCCCTTAAATGCCTTTTGGGTCTCTGGTGGGAAAGAAAACATTGTCTTTGGAGAGGTTCGCCAGGCTCTGTTAATGAAAAGCAACCCATTTGTTTTCTTTGCTGCGGGGTGTATTCTGAGTGTGTTGATAATGGTGCCATCCCAGCTGTATTTCCTGACTGTTAGTTTTATGCTTGATGAAGGGTGATAATTAATGTGTTAAACACTCAGTGCATCCTGTTTGGGGGAAGAGTCTTTTGCTGCAGCATTGCAGGGATATAACTCATGCCCCAGAAGTTCAGGTTTTGTTTCTAATGAGCCTTTCTCCAGAAAATAGGTATAGTTCTTTTACAAAGTAATTTTATTATACAAGTGCATTGAAAAATATCCAAGTCACCATTTTGACATTCTATAAATAACTTGTGGTAATCTGTGTGTGTGTGGCAATAGCTTTAGTCAGGCCTGATGCGATTCTGTTGATTCTACTTTTAGTAGCACAGTCTTTTCATTTTAATTTGTGATAGATTTTTGTGGAAAACCTTAGCATTGAACTCTATGGAAAATTTAGCATTGAAATTTAGTATTAAAATTTTTCTAATCTAGTAATTTTAACAGCTCAAATTTAAAGTAGAGAGACTGTTTCTTAAGTGGTTTCCGATAAAAGAAGCAGTGCCGTAATCTCGTATTTTCAAACAATAAATATTTATTGATTCATTAAAATGCTACTAAGCATATGCATTTTGCATAACTTATCATTAATGTGTTAATTTTATACCGATTCTAAATCATCTGGAAATGTCTCTCTCATGGTAGAAATGATCAAGTCATGGGGACAGAGATGGAATGTTACTAGCCTATTTGAAAGCACTGGCACTTTCTTAGAGAAAGTAATTTAGACTTAGAGTTTAAAGCATTGTTAAAAAACTAAATGAAATGCTGTATGTAGGAAAGCAGTATCATCTTAAATTACCAACCCTCAGATGTGGTCATGTTTGCTTCATCCTTTCGGGATGTCATTTACTTACACGTGTCCCCGCAGATCCAGAACAGGCACGGGTTGGGGGCAGCGGGGCTCAGGAGTCAAGAGGCTTTTCTCTGGAAAATCTGAAATCTCGTTTTCATCCTTACCTGGCACCCTGGCATGGCATGAGGGTTGAGTCAGATATCTGAATAGAGAAGTGAGCACAGGGCCCTTCGAAGAAGTGGACACGCTCATTCAGAGCTGGCAGAAGAGAAGGCATGTCCCTCTGCACTTGTGTTTTTAAAGAGACCAGAGTGGCTGTATTTAAGGAAAATGCCCGATAGCAAAGTGTCTTCCTGTGATGTGCCCCTTCCAGTGTTTTAGAAGGAAAACTAGACTTTTGACTCTGGATACAGAATAGAGCTCGGGAGCCAATCCAGCCTGTCACTTCCCCACTGTATGGTGGTGGTGGTGGCAGTAATGGTGGCAGCCCCGGTGATGGCACCATTGGCCCCAGGTGGGGGTAATAGGGATGGACTTCGCAGGAATACTGTAGTGGATCCGGGAGGCGGCCATTGGCTGTGGATACAGAAGTGCTGGTTGAGGTTGCCAGGCTCCGAAGGCTGGCGTGAGTTACTTTCATACCCACCGTCTTCACCCCGGATGACTGGCATCGCAGGGAGTTTCACAGGCAAGGCTGCGAATGGCAGTGGGATGGGAGGCATCTGAGACCTCGCCCAGGTAACCCAGCTCTCTCCCTCCCCGACTCCCACAGATGTTCTTGCAGCTCCCTCCCAGCCCTGCAGGCCAGCCTGGGCTCATCTCATACCCTCGGGATATGAGAGGGTGGGGCAGGTCTGCAAACAAGAAAGGAAAGAGAGCCTCCCAGCCCTGCAACAGGGCTCATTCTGAAAAGGCATTTGGGCTTTGCAGCTAGCTCTTAGTCTGTGCCAGATTTCTAACTCTAAGGAAACCTGAATTTGGAAACCTGAATTTGAAAACCTAACTCTGAGCATGTTTAAAAATAACCATTGAAACAGATGTGCCACGGTTCCCTCCTTTCTCTCCCGGGGTCTAAGATGTAGCACTGTTATGTGGAACATCATTCCGGAGACCAGAGTGTTTTTAGCTTTCACAATTCAAAAAACATCTTTTTCGAAATTTTGTTTTTCTCAGATCCGTATGCCTAACAGCCTTCTTCCACCCACCTCCACATTTCTCAGTTAATCACTTGAGCATTTACCGACAAGCCACATGGCTCTGTAGTTACTTGCTTTGAAAATAAAGCCATAATAGTTTTTATGAAAATTGGGTAAATATCTCTGCAATGCTATTTTCGTTGCCAGTCCCAACATGGCAATTACTCATGGCGAGCCTCCAGGAGATCCTTTTAGACTTTCAAGTTTTCACTCAGTGTCATTACTTTACACAGCATTTAGCAGAATGATTTTTTTTTTTTTTTTTTTTACCCAAGCTGCTCCAGGCCAGATCATTGCAAACAGCAATTTGGGACCCATCCAGGTCACTGGGAGAGAAGTGGTTAGAGGGGTTGACCACGACCACCACTGACATCTGAGGTGGGCAGGCCAGCATGTGGCTGGTCATCAGCTCACCCATTCCTTAGGATGACTGATACTTGTTCTTCTGGGCAGCTGGTCGCTCAGGCACTCCTCCCAGAAATGAGTTCTTCTCCAACCCCCACCTCCTCTCATTCCCTAATTCTTCATTGAGAGGAAAGGAAAAAATTATCATTGTGTGGGTGGCTACTTGATGCCAAGCCCTCTGCTCAGGGTGAGGTGTAGTAATGTCTAGGAGAGTTTGTCATGCTACGGGAGACTCTAATGTAGCAAGGTTGGGTATCCTAATTAGGTTCAGCATTGGCATATAGAAAGTGAAGTGCCTATATTATAGTTAACCCTCAAAATAACCTTGGGAAGGTGGGTATACTTGTTCTGGTTTGCATGTTTCCCAGACGAAACCGAAGCTCAGAAAGGTCTAGTAATTTGCCTGAGGCCACACGCCCAGTATGTGGTAGGTCTGGGAAAGGGGGATGCTCATGCTTTTTTCACTCTGCCCTGTGGCATTTCTTCCAGGTGGCACTTCTGGCCATGAGGCAGGAGAGCAGGAGAAAACAGAAGTGCCACCTTTGAAAGGTACAGCTGTAAGGCCCTGGTCAGGTAGCTCAATTGGTTAGAGGGTCGTCCCGGAAAGTCAAGGTGTCAGGTTCTTTCCCTGGTCAGGGCACATACAAGAAGCAAGCAATGAGTGCATAAATAAGTGGAGCAACAAATTGCTATTTCTCTCTCTCTCTTCCTTCTTCTCTCTCTCTAAAGTCAATAAAAAAATTTAAAAGGTACAGCTGTAAACTTTCAATTAAAATAACACTTTGATGTGTTTGTTTGTAGGTAAAATCATCCTTTATGTGTCAATCCCTCACATACCTGGGAACCTATGGTCTTTCCTTTAGAATTTGGAACGAAGTCCTCTCGATCTCCTTGGCACTTCATATGAAAGGGGAGTTCAGTAAATGTTCTTGGCTTGGCTATTGAATACTGTTCCTTAACCCATTTGTAGAATTTTTAAAGACCTGGGTTCAAATATTGATATTGCTTCTACGTATTAGTGGTTGAATGGCCTTAAGCAAGTTACTTCACCTCTCTGAGTCTTCATTTTCAAGTCAGGAAATCAGGAGGACACTGTTTATCTGGGCTCTGTGAGATACGTAAAACAGGCCATGCAGTGCCTAACACAGGATGAACCCTTACAACATCTAATTCCTTTTAGATTTTTAAAAGTCGTTGATAAGCACATTTTGAGTGCTTACCTAGAGCATTATCTAGAGAGTTAATCCTCACAACGTTCCAGGAAAGGTAGACTCGATGTTAGTTCCATTGTCTTGATGGGTAAACAAAGGCCCCAAAGTGGGGAAAGACCCTTTTCCATGTCCCAGCATGACACAATCTGTTTCCAAAGTCCACCTCTTCCCGGGACACTGTGATACCTTCCCAGTACCCATTTCCCTTCTTATTTTAAAGAATAAGGTTATATAATTTACAACTGTGTTTATTTTTTCTCTAATTTTACTCTTTAACATTTTGTTCTATAGTACAACTCGAGAGTGCCTTCTGGTCCCAGATGAAGAGTGTTCCTCATACAGTGTCTTCATAAATTTATAACTGTATGACTGTGTGGGTGGGGAGCACACGTGCTTCATGTTCATGAATTGTGTGGCGCATACACATCACGTCCTCTGCTTTTTGTTTCTCATGTGCTGCCAATTATATAAACACAAACACACACACCCAACCGAGCCCAGCATCTTTCCACCATGCCTCACTATTTTGAGCACTTTCATTTCCTTTTATGGACAAAATCTGGCACCTTCATATGCATACCAGTGTAATTAATGGGAAGCAGCGTAAGAAAATTAAATGCCGTAATTAAAGATTAGAGAAAATGTTATCCAATTGTCAAAGTCAAACATTACATTTAGGTCAGATATTAGGGCTGGCTGCTGGCCTTTTGTCTGTGAAATTTGTTTGTGGAGTAGTTTTGCTTTCATTCAGATGATTGTTGCTCTGGCTTTTTATTTTCCTAATATAGGAAGTAGTAACTCCCATTATTATATGAAGCTGTTTCCTTTCTAAGACACTTCTGTGAGCTCGGTCTGTGCGTTTCCTCTGTCACGCTGATCTTATATATCATGTGTGTGCTTCCTGAAACCGTTTAAGCATTGATGGAAACTATTAGCATGTCAGTGCAGCCTTAACAGAGAAAGGTTACTTAGTCCAAAAACATTCTTTCCTCCGCAGAGAACTTTTCAGTTTCATATGATGCTGTATGGCTGCTGGTAGTAGTGATTTTCACAAGCCGTTTTAGTGGAGGACCTAGTGGGTTTGGGGGTTAGAAGCAGAATGCTTTGCCATTTCATCTCTGGACATGGGTTTGAGTGTGGCTTCCATCAGCCAGTGATACAAAATAGTTCCATCTGAGGGCTGCCTCATCTGTACCGCCAGCCAGGCCTCAGATTCATTTCGCCCGAGCAGGTGTTCATGTCACAAAGAAAATGCTGTCACCTCTGACTTTCACGGATGCTACAGGGTTAAGTGTTTTCAGCTGAGTTGTGGACTTTAATGTAAAGAATTCACCTCCACCCCACCCAGTTGGGCCTTTTAATCAAACCTTGGAGAGAGCAGTGGTCCACTGTGTAGAATATCCTGTATCTATCTGACAGTCACATGCAGGGGCTAATTTTGAGAGACAAAAGGGGACATGATTTGTCCTCTGTGATGTTTCAGAGTTCCTCGAAGCCTCTTTATCTCTTGAATGTATACCATCTTTGTCAGAAACGAGTTCCATGTGTGTTGTTGTGGGGTTTTTCCTGCTATATGGAGGAATATTTAGCTTAGTTGATCTAAAACTCTTACTTTAAGAGATGCCCCTTGAAAGTGTTGTAAAATTGATTGTGCTGATAGTTGCACTACTCGGTGACTATACTAAAAATCATTGAATTGTATACTTTAAATGGGTGGATTCTATGGGTGAATGATATCTCAGTGAAGCTGACATGTGAGTGCAGACACACACAATTCCCCTTGCTTGGTTCAAAATGCTAATATTTAATAAACAAGCCCATGTGCCCAGTGTTATTTTTTGCTTATGGTTTTAAAAACCCTTTTATATTACTCTCCTGAGCCTTTGAATTTCCTAGCTAAAGAGTTCTAATTTTTGCAGTTTAACTTATGTACATTAATTTATCAGTTAACAAGTATATATTTAGCATCTCTTTTAAGTGGCAACAGCCAGATTATTAAAGGGACAATGGTAATAGTAGGACGTAGGATGACAGGAGCATTTGTCACAGGAATTATTAATAATAAATTAAAGTAGCAATTGGAACGGCGGCCATTCTGTTGGTGAAGCACAATAGTGATTGAACTGTGATTGTGGTGACAGGGAGCCGACAATGGAGTCCCTGCTAATGGCCCAACAGGGGAAGGGGTTGAAAAGAAGGAAGGAGTGGTTTACATTACAAAGGAATTGTCTGAGAGCTGTTCAAGTGTGGTTCTGAGGGGAGGTCAGGCCCGAGACAGAGGGGATGATGACCTGTCAAGGGCATCTCAGGGGCTTAGGCGAGCGCCCCGGCAGCTGGACACAGCCCAGCGGAGAGCAGACGTGTCCTGGCCCTGCCTAGCTCTGACTGATAAAAAGGAAATGCGATGAGAGGGTAACCGAGCAAACCAGGAGGCCTGGACGAGTGTCACAGAATCTAAAAGGGAGTCTTGGAGCCATTGGAACCTTGGCTGACAAAACTCCTGGCTTCACTTTGACCAGGCTTGGACCACTCTTTAAGAAAGTAAAGCTGCATCTGGGGTGGGGTGGGTGGGGGGGGGTGAATAAAATGCTATGATTGGCAGATCTATTGAAAAGAGTAAGTCCTTGACATCTGTTGAACTCCTCCTTAAGTTTGCACATTTCCAAAATACACACACACACACACATATACACGTGCCCTGCTTTAACTAGATGCTTTGAGGTATATAAAAAAAAAAAAAAAAAATCAGACTACAGTCCATATTCCAGTTGCCACATTTGTTCCAGTCCTGTTCTTTATAGCATCTCCCCCTCCAGCCAAGGCTCATGGATTCCATTTAGTTCGCATGCATTAGAGAGACAGAAAGAGCACAAGAATATGATGAAACTAATGAGGCAAAATGTTAAATATTGATGAATGTGGGTAAAGGAATGTTCTCCCCGTGTGACCCCTGCCGACCTCTTTATCCCGGTCTCATAAGTCTTGTACTCTCGAGCACTAGACTACAGCCCCAGTGGCGTTCTCTTTGTTCCTCAAACAAGCCAAGCTACTCCCACCTTTCGGCCTCTGCACTCGGGGCCCCTCTTCTCCCGAGCTGCACTTGGCCGGCTTCTACGTGTCATTTAGCTCTCAGTTGAAGTGTCACTTCCAAGAGGGGACATTCCTGTTAACTGAAATAATGATCCAATCACTTTCTATCCCCCTATTTTAATCCTCTGCATAGGCCCATCACCAGCTGATAATTTTGTCTGTCTTATTTACCAGTGTATCCCTAGCATCCAAAACAGCACCGAGGTGCTTAAAAACTATTTTTCGACTGACTGTACTAATCTAAATGCCAGAAATAGGGAGTCATTGCAAATGATGGCAATGCCTTATGGATGTGGTTTGTGCAAGAAAGTGCTTCAGATCTTTAATCAGGGACATATATTAAATGAGAAAGCCTTGGCTCTACATTAGAATGATGATGAATAAATGTGCATTTGTATATTTTAATTAAATATTAAACATTTAGATACATAAAATGTTCTCCACTATAATGAAGTGGTTTTGATTATGAAATACCAACACATTATATTGGTTAAGAGGACATCTACTCTGTATAAAATATATATTTATATACACGCACAGAGATTCCAAGTATATAAGTAGTATGAGTATGAAAAAAAGAAAGGAAATACATGAAAATACTCATTATTTGAAGGAAATGAAATTATGAGTAATTTTTCCTCTTTAAATTTTCTTAGCATTCTGCATATGGTATTATTATTTAGATACAAAACAATACAGAATAGATACAATCACACATTAATAAAATTGTAAATGTAGTTTGGAGATGGAAGGACTTTCTTGAATTTGGTTTGGAGATGGAAGGACTTTCTTGAATTTGGTTTGCTCATTGTATGAAGCTTTACGGAAAAGTGGTAACCCATCTGGGCTTTGCAAAGACTGATATACTTTTTAGAGTGGACAGATCAGGAGAGAGAGCTTTTTGGTTCAGAAGCAGAATGAACCTAGATAGGAGGGGACAGGAGACAAGCTTAATTGAATGGAAAGCTCACATTTGGGGGCTAGAGGGATGTGACTTGGGAGAGTAAGGCCGGATCACATTTTAGAAGATCTTTTAAACTAGGCAGAGAGGTTTAAACCAGAAGTGGGACGGAATAAGGAACTACTATAGGTAACACCAGTGTCCCTCTGGCATTCATGGCAGACTCCAAAATCAATCACAGCTCTGCTCTGCGGAAACTCGGCCTCCAGACCACCTTCATCCAGCCCTCAGCCAGTGGCCACTAACCGGTCAGGGCTGGCATATGACACTTAGTTGCCTCTTCCATGTATGTTGTCAGACTAGAGAAGTGAAAACTGGGGCAATAGAAGGCAGGAGAAGCAACATGAAGGCCCAAAGGATGGACTTTCACAGCTCTGAGGATATAAGCAGGATAAGTGTCTTGAGAAGTTTCTTTTGTGTTTCTAGGTTTGTATTTTAATTAGGGCCAGAAATAGAGATCTTTTTGTATAACTCATTACTCATTGTGAGAGAAATGTTCTGCCTTTTCAGGCTTTGTCACTGGTGGACAGTTTTTAGGCAGTTGCTTTGTAAAAAATCTTTCCTTAAATGTTTAATAAACCTTGAGGACATTCACTCCAAGAAATATGAGTCATAAAAAGACTCCCCCCCGTTTTTTATCTACAGGGATTTAGATACACCTGCTCTGTCCACTCGTGGGAGTTAGCTTGTCAGAATATGTTCAGCCACTATTTCTGTGTTTTGTGGGGTTTTTTTTAAAGGTTTTGTTTTCTCTTATTTTTTAAGAACTGTTTTTAGGTTGCAAACTAGCAAACAATTAAAATGAAATCATCTCATCTTTGGGGGAGAAAAAGCTTCTATGCTGTCAGGGTGTGGGCTGCAAGCAGGACAGAATGTTTATCTTAGCTGCATGTTAAAGATGGCAAATAAAGTTAGCAATAGCCAAAAGGCCTTCTTTTGAATAACTTATCACACAAGGGAAAATATAAACCTAGTAGCAAAACAACTTTCCTTTATGGGCTGGTATTTCTTGGATGGGTCTGAGAACATATAAAATTTCATTTCTGCCCACTTGATTGATTCAGAGTAACCTCCCTAAATCTCTCAGTCAAGGTTTGGTTGCTGGGACCAGTGGCAGCTGAATTTTTTTATGGATGATCTTTGTTTCTTTTGTTGTTTTCTCTTTATTATCTATGGCTCATGATCAAGAGTTTACAAGACCCTGTGAAAAAACTGGCTGAGAAGGAAGAAAGGAAGAAAATCGCCCGGCAGGAGCGCACCCAGGCCACAGCAGAGGAGCCGAGTCAGTAAGTCACGGGCCACTTGTCTGGACAAAATCTTTGTTCCCACAGGCAAGAGCAGCGCAGTCCTGACTGACCGCGTCTGGTGGGGCCTTGGGCCCAGGGTAATTGCTTTACTCCCTCACTTCTCAGAGTAGATGTGTTAAAATTGAGACCAACCCTCACCCCCTAACACGTATTTCTACCAGACCAGGACTCACCCCAAGAAGAGACCTATTTCTGGGGTCCTTAGAAGGGACACACTGATGAGTTCGGTGGGGCAGGAAGGGTGGTGTCCCTTCTGCTGCTGGCTCTGTGTCTTGTGGCCTCAGCCCATCTTTCTGCTGGCTTTCTGGACCCCATCTGGTCCTTTTGTCATCATCACTTACAAGATCCTGTCCTAGATAGGAAATCCCCTGGCTTTGGTCTCAAGGAAGGAAGTAACCTATGAAATTGCCTCGTAACTCATCTCATACTTAGGTATTATCATCCGAAAGTGTTGAGTTGTGACATTTTGGTTGCTGCTCTTCAGACCTGCTGTTTTGTTCTGCGAGGCCAGGAGCAGCTCTGAGCACAGGAAGTGACTGATCATCTTCGCTTGTCTCCCCTTTGCAGACACGGCGCCTCCAGTCACTTTAAACACAGAGACACGGTCGGCACGCGTGGTGCGGACCTTCTCGCTCGGACGGAGGTCTGACCGGGACCCTGTGTCTCTCCCTGTTGGCGTGTCGCCTGCAGGGGCCGCATTACCCTTGAACGGGGCTGGCCTAGGAAACCAAAGCAGATAATCCTCCCATTTGCTCTTCCGTTGCCCCACAGAAAATGTAGATGACAGTCTTATGGCAAAGCAGCCTTATATTTCTACTGTGCTTCTAAATAAGGATTCAAATATATATATATATTTTGTCCCACTCAAATATTTGCTGCCCACTTTAGCCCCCCACCCTTTTTTTAAAGCAAATGCCAGAAGATTTTTTGAGTGCAGAACAAAAACAGGTTTTCACTGTAGGAAGGCTATAAAATGTGATCTCAGTGTAGTATAGTTGGTTATATTGGGGGAAGCAGTTTAACCTACTCCTAGTAATGAAAATAATGCTAGCTGCCAGTTAGTGAGCACCTACTGTGTGCTAAGCACAATGCCAGGTGCTTTATTTACATTACCTCCACTCATTCTCACGGTAACCCTGCATGTAATCAGTGTAGGCACTTCCCCAGCGTGTGAGTGATGGAGGTGAGGCTCAGAGAGGTTAAGGGAGTGCCCACCGCCCCTGGTGCAGTAGGAGGCAGAGCCTGGCATGCGTCCTGGCAGCTTCTTTTCACCATATATTTTACTACAGTCCACATAAAGCATCAGCCTTTACTCAGAAGGGAACTACCCAACATCATCTTGGTTAGTTTTAAGTAATTTCAGAGTTCTGCTTTATTTTAGTACTTTGTTTTTAAAAGCTCAAAAGTGTAACCCAGAAACTATTTAAAATGACAATGAAAACTTAACAAGAATTTTTTTCAGAAAGAGCAGGTAAAGGTGAACCAATGTGGTATGAGGGAGGTTTGGAGGCACCAGCGGGGTCTTAGGGTAGGGATATGTCTGCCATGATCTTACCCATGTATGGTGAGAGTTGAGTTAGGCGACAGTCATCTGCCTCTGAGAGTGATCCTGCTCTCAGCCTCATGCAATCTAACTAACCTCCTGAGGTGTCCTGTCCTGTGACACCAGGAATCCGAACAAGCACCTGCTTGCCCATTTGTTTTTTAACTATGTTTTTAAAAGTGATCACTTAAGTATTTGTCTTACTTGTACCTAACTAACCACCTAGATATTTACGGAATATGTGCCTTACGATGAAACCAGATTTAGATGTTAAGATGCTATTAACCAGCCTTGGGACAGGAGAAAACCAGCAAATGTATTCCTCCTTCAAAAAATGTATAGCCTGCAACTGACTATACATCACCTTTGTGTGTGTGTGTGTGTGTGTGTGTGTGTGTGTGTGTGTGTGTGTGCGCGCGTGTACAAGTGCAATAATAGATATTGTACAGAAAATCTGGCTGTATCATAAATATAACATTTTCAGAACTAGATTACTAAACTTTTTTATTTTATTTTAAGGTTAATTTCATTAGAGGAAGAAAACCAGCACAAGGAATCCTCTAGTTTTAAGAGTAAGTTTTGATTTTTATTTAGAATTGATTCTGAAATACTACTTGCTCAACAGCAAACTCCTCCTAGGCCTTTGTTCTTTTCCAGTTGAGAAAACTGTATATGAACATGCTTTCAGTCTTAAATTTTCATAGCTCAATGGTGTCGACCCTATAGTGTTATTGAGATAGATTGTGTATTTTGAACCAGGAAATGGCATCATTAGTCACGTCAACAGCAGCTCGTCAGAAGAGCATCCACAATTCAGACGTGGCAGACAGCAGTTTCTTTTACAACAGATGATATCATTTCTGCTATTACCTTTGCTAATAATGGTAGTTCTAACTACCATTTGGGTTGTAGGGATAGTTTTAGTAAGATCACATGATCACATCTGGTGAGTATGGTTTTCATTGTGTTGTGGGGTGGGTGTCAGTCGGTTTGGGGAGCAGGGGGAGAGCTTGGCACCGCCTTCCAGCAGAATTGGGCAGAAGGTACAGAGATTTCCCACATACTCCCAGTGTCCACACGTGCACAGCCTCCCCATTATCAACATCCCCCACCAGAGTGGTGCATTTGCTGTAATTGATGGACCACTGTTGACACATCTTATCACCCAAATTCCATGGTTTACATTAGGGCCCATTCTTGGTGTTATACAGTCTATGAGTTTTGACATGTATAATGACATATATTCACCATTACAGTATCACACAGACTAGTTTCCCTGTCCTAAAAATCCCCTGAGGCTTCACCTAGTCATCTCTCCCTCCCTCAAACTCCCAGCTACCACTGATCTTTCTACTGTGTTCATAGTCTTGCCTTTTCCAGAAGGGTGTACAATTAGAATTGTGCCGTATGTAGCCTTTACAGATTAGCTTCTGTCACTTAGTAATTTTAGCCAGGCCCATATATATGGCTGACGTTCATTAGCACCATCAAGTAATAGTCAATCACTTAAGTTGCACATTGGTCCACGGAAGGAGAATCAGTAGATCAGTTTTTTTACTAAACAATGTACAGGTTCAGGGCTGTTAGCTCAGCGTTCATTGAGAGCCAACAGCGCAAGGGGAGCCCTGCTTCTGAATGGGTTTGTGGATGCCATTTCTCCCCGAAGCTGTGTGGACGGTACACCGCAGTAGCCTGTGGGCACGCACACCATCCTGAATCCCCAATAACCAGCTGCTCGTTGTGTTTACAGCTGAAGAAAGACAGAGTGTTTTCTCTGCCTTAGACAAGAGCTCTACAAATAACACATGCTCAGGTAATCCGGATGAAAGAAAATGACTTCATTTTAATCATGTTTCAAACTCCTTACAAAATAAAACTAACTCAGGATTTTGTTTTCTTTCCCCTCCTCTACTGGACTGATAGATGAACTGTTAAACATGCAACCTGAGGAAGGTGGTAAGATATATGCATTTCTTTGGATTTATCATTTGTTTCATTTTTTTTAATACCAGTTTTACATGCAGGAAAAAAGTGATGTTTGTCTTTTGAATAGATGACTGTCATTTGCCTTTACAAATGAATTTAAATATGCTCAAGCACATGTTATAGTATGTGTGGCTGTATCATCCTTAGTATTATTAATTTCACGATGTCAAAGTACTAAAGCTAAAAGTCATGATGTCAGAGGTGGTGTGTTGTAGTAGAGAAAATGTGGCTTTCAGATTCAGTCAGGCCTGGATTTGAATACTGGTTCTGCCATAAGTTACCTGCGTGGCCTTAAGTAATTTGCTTCATAAACTCTCTCAACCTCGGTTGTTCTCATTTGTAAAACGGAACCAATAGGAAGAGTCCTGCTGGGTTATTGTCAGGACTGGAGATCATGTAGTAAAGGGTCTTTCATGGGCTCAGACATAGGGACACTCTTCAAATGGTAAGCAGTTGAGACAGTAGGACTGGAAATGTTGTTCTGATGGTACACGGTTGCATCTCCATTGAACCTTAGCTAAATTCAGAGAGTTTGCTGGCTAAGTCCCACCCATTTTTGAATAGGTGGTATATTCACATTGGTACAAAAACCAAAATGATAATACACTGTATACAGTAAAAATCTCTCACTCCCATTCCTGCTCCCCACTCTCCTCTCTATTCCAGTATTCCCATCTCCCAGTATATCCTTCCAGCTTTTTTTTTTTTTAACATAGACACAAGCAAATATGAGTCTATATTCTCATGTTTCTCCCTTCCTACAAAAAAAGGTTTTTGGTTTTGGATTTGGACTTTTTTAACTTAGTAATGGTAGCACATTAACCCAGTAACCATGCATTTTTTCACAAAATTCAATCAGAAATGCTACTGCCTGAGACACGTGCTGACTTTCATAAGCATTTGCCAAAGCATGTGCCAGGATACATTGATATAAGGATGATATATTTCAACTTTTTTAAAACAACTTTGATCTCATTGGTTTATAGTTACAATCTTTGTTGCACAGAATAGCAGCTCATATTCCCCCCCCCCTTTTTTTAGCTCTCAATTTAACTCTAAAGATAGATGAATGTTCTCTATTCCTCAAATGTGTATTTTTTTCCTCAGGCAGCAAAATCGATTTACAAATTTTCTCATTTACATGCAGTGTCACATAATTTCTCCTTTCCCTTTACCTCTGCCAACCCACAAAGCCCTTCTTTAGGGACAAGCCATGTTTTTCCACTATCCACCTCTTCTGCCTTGGCAACCCCTAGGGGAGCATCAGCTTAAAAATTAACATGGCCATGAGTATGAAAATATTCTCTCGGTGCACAGAGAATTTGGGATGACTGAAGGAAAGAACACTGAGTTAATTACTTGACTTCAAAATGTGTGCCCTTCAGAAAACTGCCAGAAGGCTCCAATCTTGAATTAAAACACTGATTATAATATGCAGGACATTAAACCATCAAGAAATTAAAAGAGCTTAATCCAGGGATGGCTGACTTTATAGGACTTGGGGGCTATAAGCTATAGCACCCTGCTGCCCGGGGCCAGTTCACTCCCAGGGTAATTCTGTTAGGCCAGTCATGGCTAAGCTGTGGAATAATGTCATCAAAAAACACACTGCTTATGACAACAGCAAGGAGACCATCCTCCAGGAGCCACCGCCCAGGAAATCATGCTGATTCAGTGTCATAGTGAATTGTGTTTTCTTCTACTAAATAGATCACATTATGGAAAGCCAGTCTTTGGCCAGTTTATAAAAATGTTTTAAGTTCAAAGAAGAAACTAAGTGACATTTTGAGATACTTGAAAGTGGCTCTGACATCACCTTGTGACCACATGCAACAATCCCAACCTCAGTTCACAAGCTGAAACATGTAGAAGTCTTTGTGTTCCTCTGAGCCGGGCCAAGAAAAATAACCATCAGATAACTGAACAGAAAGTGGTGGCTTAATGAAAGAGAGTTAGATAAATTCAGCTCGCCTAAATCTCATCGCGCGGCCTCACCCAAAAGATCCCCCTCCAGGACAAGACTCAAAGAACTGATTTTTTTAAATGTTCATTGTCCATGTTACAGTTTAAATGTTTGTCTTCTGCGACTTCCTTGGTTACCACTTCCAGACTTAACGATTCTAAATTCTGGGCAAACACCAGAATGACTGAGCAGCTCGTCCAGTACCTCCCATAGGTCTGGGTGAGCCCCTTCAGTCCACAGCAATAACACATGTTTCTGGCTGTGGGCCCAGGTCCTCCTGAGTCATTCAGAACCTTCTAGCTGACCAGGATTCCCATTGCTTCCTCACGCACAATGTGTCAAATGCTAAGCTCGTTATCTTTTCTCATAAATCCCTTCTCCCCGTCTCCCTCAGCGTCCTCGGGTGAACTGCTGTAAAATCATGGTGCACTTTTAAAACCAATACTGTTCTTACTTGATCGCTGTGTAGTCCATTGTCCTGTGGTTTATCCGCCCCAGTGTTGAGTTTGTCAGTAAGCTGGCTTGCTTGTTAAGATCTGATGCTGAAATGAAGAGCAGGCTGGGGTCATCCAGAAGTCCTTTCCGAGTACCTACCAAGCGTCTAGCCTTGTCAGGGTTTTTTAGGGAGGGGGTTGGTTTTTGTTTGTTTGTTGTACATCTGTGTTTCCAAGATAGTGGTTTTATCCCCAAATGGTCTTATTCTTATCTATGACTTTTTCACCACAAGGGAGTTTTTAGAAGCTGTATTCTTGAATTCCAAATAAGTACAGTTTGTGACCAGAGCTTTTTAAGAAGGATATTTTTCTTTTAGACATTTCTGTGAGGTAGTTTCCTACCCATCTTTCCCCCGTCCTCTCACTTGGGCGATGTGAGGATAGTGTTGGTGTTTGGGGGTTTTTCGTTTGTGTTGCAAGTGTGCGGCCTTGACAGTTAGTCATAGCATTGAGAGCGGGGACCAGGGAGAAAACCAGAGAAACAGTCTTCCTGTTTCACACAGAGGAAGGTGGCTCGGGTGACATTTATCTGTTTTCTTCTGCTCTCATTTCCGGTCTGTGGAGTTATGTTTCCATCTTCTGTGTTTCTAGTTTATGCTGAGGTCATGAAACTCGGTATGATTTCAAGAATATTGCCCGAGGGGGCTGCCACCTCTTTCCCACATTAGCTCTCTGTTGCCCACACTCCGCCTGAACCTGAGAGAGCTTCCTCTGAATGTCAGTTTTCACTCTTTGAAAACTCCTTGGGTCAGAGTCAGTCAGAGCTCAGTGGTTCAGGATCAGTTTTCCTACAGAATATTTTCCCAGGGGCATAGGGCTTTTACTTTTGAACACTTGGGAAGTGCAGGGCAAACATGCTGAGCAGTTCTGCCATCCCAGCCATTCTGCCCTGGCGCCTGAGGCCAACAGCTTTGCAGGGCGGCCAGTGGAGTCATCTGACCTTAGAAACCCTTAAAACGACCAAAGCTTGGATACGAGTTTAGGTATGAGGTCCTTCACAGGCTCTGAAGTGAAAGCCGTAACATTGAGAAAGCATCCTAGCCTGGGAGCCAGGGGTCTCCAGACAGATAATCTGTAAGTAAGAAACTACATGACCTTGGGCAGGTGTCTCTTGCCTCGTTGGTAAAATGAGTTAGAGGAGACGATCTCTAAGATCCCTTTCGGTTGAGTATGATTCTCCTCTTGGGAATCTCTCTGGGAGAAAACATCACGTTCCCAGGAAGGCAAGAAGGCACGGTTGAGAAACGGCAGACGGGGGAGTGTCGCCGAGTCATAGGCTTCCCTGAAGGAACACAATGAGTGCTCCTTTCCTCAGTAGTCAGAGGGAGCCACTGAAGGTTTTGAGTAAGGGAGTCAGAATCTCGCAGCTGAACTGGGCAGAGTATACAGGGAGGATATACTTGTATGGAGCACAGCAGGCTCACCAGTGGGCGAACCCCAAAGCGTCCCCAAGTCAGGAATTTGTCATCAGAGTAAAAAAAAAACAAACACAACAACTCGGAATTGTAGATGGAGATTTGAGAATCTTCCAAGGTGGGATTGGAACCATGATATCTTCTATAGAGAACGAGGGAAGGGAGATATGATGATGGCTTAGGAGGAAGCTTTAAGGACAACCAAAGTAGGAAGATGCAGCAGGGAAAGTGTTGTCAGGAAGCCAGGAGGACATCTAAGGGAGCCACCCCATGAGGACTCCAGGACATGGCAGCATTTCTAGAGAGGGCAACAGGGCAAAGTGCTGCAGAGGTGGAGGCCTGAGGAAAGGAGGTTGGAATGGGCCCTGCGGGTCTCACTGGTGACCTTCAAGAGGCCACTTCGGTGTATGGTGGGGATAGGAACTTGATTACAGGAAGCCAAAAAAAGAGTAGTGGCAAAGTAGAGTGTGTGACTGTAGAAGGAGAGAGGAACCCGAGCGGTAACATGAAGGGGGAGGGTGCGGGGGGGGGGGGGCTGGGAGACAACAATGTCAAGTGAAGATTGACTATTGGAATGTGCACACGTCTTCTGGAGTCAGGGAGAAGAGCCTTAGAGAATGAAAGACCACAGGGACTCTAACAGTGGGGGCCGAGCAGGCTCCCAAAAGGGGGGCGGGGGAGAGTATAGACAGGGATCACCTTGGAGAAGAAGCGGGAATGCATGAGGGTCATAGAGTGGAGGCCTAGAAGTGGGATTTGAGTACGTCATCCGTTGGCCTTTACTTTCATAGTAATGTCTGTGGTTGGGTTACTGATATAAAAATAAACATGGAGATTTGAGAGCTTTCAAGAGCATAAAGGGGGCTTGGAGTAGCATCTGTGGGTTTGACACCTGAGAGCTCGGCAATCTTTGTTCACCCTTTAAGACAAGAGCAGGACAGGGTGCCATAACTCAGGAGCAATCATTTCTCGTCTGCTGGTAGCAGCTGTGACTTCAGTTGTAAAGCTCTTACCAGGGCTTCTCTCTACGAGCTTATCGTATCTCTGTGTGTGTTCATGTTTTCTCACAGTTGAGTTGAATTACTTCCAACGAAAAGGATAGCATGATTCTTAAGAGCCAACTGACTAGTGTTATTTTTCAAGTCTCGACTTGTCTGGTTACAGACCCAAACCTGTCCTTTTCTGCTTGTAATTAAGTTTTTCTTACAAGTTATGCATAGTAATCTCAAGCATCTTAATTATCAGGGCAATAATTGGGAGGCTTCCCTGTTTTCTGGTTCAAGTCAGTGCCAGTTTCATTGCTCTTAGCTAAGTAGTAAGTTCTCTTAAAAGAGAAAATATCCATTGTGCAGCCTGTTTCAGCTGTGAAAAAAACAGGACATCAAGTAATAGGCCAAACTCAATGGTAGAGCTCATACTCTTATTTTGAACTAGCTCTAGACATCATCATCTTCACCAAGGGTCCTTTTCTCATTTCACTCACTAAGTGTGAGTTTGATAGGATAGGAATCTTTTGGTTGGACATAATAGAACTCTTCTCTAAATAGTTTAACTTTAAAATTAAAAGAAAAGAAATGAGTGTATTGAGTATTGGTCCATGTAACTGGGGACACACTGTGGTGGGTTTGCTTCAAGCAAGGCTGGATCCAGGGGCTTAGACAGTGTTGTCAGGTATTTTCTCTCCAACTTTAGATGCTATTTCTCTCTATGCTTGGCTCTCAGGGCCTCAAAACTGCATCCTTAGAACTTGGAATCCCAAAGAAAGAGAGAACCTCTTCCTCCCAACTTCCATATACCAAACTCAGGGAAGCCGCTGGCATGTGCCTACCCCTGAGCTGGTCGCCATGCCTGAAAAATGAAGGACTCTGGCCCTCCTATGTCACATGTCCAGTTGGGATGACGTGAGATGAGACTTCTTAAGTGGTGTCTCACTAGAACCACATAGAAGGTGTTTCCCCAAAGGAAACAAGAAAAGAAGGCAAGGAATGCCGAGTTGACCAAGCTCACAGAAGTCCATCCTACATACCATCCATTGCACAAAGCCTGAACAGTAAAAACAGAGAGAGCTTTTCCAGCCTGTGGTTATTTTTGGAAGGTTCAGAGTTTGTTATTTGTTGTTGCTAGTGTTTGTTGTGATCTGCCCTGGACTGACATCTAGATGAAAGCAGGGATGCCTCCCCCAGGGTGTGACTTAGGGGAGAAACACCCATCATTCCCAATGTTCATTTGAAGTCATCCTTTCCTCTAGGGTCTACTCATCGATTTGAATGGGTTCCATTAAAACGAGCTTGGTTCAGCAATCATCTAGTTCCAGTCAGGCCAGAAGGTAAACCATGTGAAAAGGTTTGGACATTTCAGTCCCAACTGAAAGTAGGAAGTACAGATGTTTGTGAAGTTATATGTAAAAAGGGCAATGCCAAGAGAGGCTGAGAGAGGCAGGGAGGGCAGACGCATAGATGTTTGTTAACGGACATACCCTGTCACCCCAGGTTCTTTCCTTTCCTCGCAGAGATGAGCTGTCTCACCTCACCTGCCCTGCCTTTCCCACTGCTCATGGGCCTAGGCTCTTGCATTACCCTGTTACTATACAACTGTCTCAGAAGCCTTTTTAATAAAATGCCATTTCCCCGTCTTCTCACCACCACACCCACAGGCTGCATCTCGGTGCAGATTTCTGTGATAACACAAACAGTAAGAATGCTTAAACTAGCCAGTTGTCCAACTAAAGTGATATTTAGCCACTATTTATAAACCACAGTGATACGAGAGTGACTAGACTCCTCCCCTCGCTGATTTATAGCCAGTCTGCTCAGGACATCAAAAATCCCCTCAATCTGTAGATCTTTATAGAAACTGTGGTTGAAAATAGATCCAGTAAAGCCGACAGAGATAAGCTTTATTATTTTATTTAAAAGCCTTCTCTTAGTAATTATCTCATGTATTTGTGGAAAACCTGTGAAACTCACTTGATATGACGGTATCAGAATTGCAGTGTAGCTCAGAGAAAATATACACTGTGATTGTTCCTTCCCTTCATGACTCACAACAAAAATGTTTGCAGTTTCCAGGTGGCAATTAGCTACCACAACAAAGCCACAGTTGATAAAACCATCAGCCCTTGGTTTTCAAAATCTGTAGAAAACTCAATGGAAGGTCTGTTGCAGGATTTCTGGTAGTAGTGCCCCTGTTCTCCTCCTGGTCCCTACCCAGTATTTTGTCAGTGTTGATGCATATTGTAAGAGTGGCTCTCTTCCTTAAAGTCCTCCTACTTGACTGGCAGTGAAGTTTAAGGGGTATTTCTTTTTGGTCTTCTTGATAATATTCCGAGGCAGGCATTATTAATATTATAATTTTAGAGATGAAAAAACAGGCCCAGAGGGGTTATAAGGGTCTGCTGCAGTCACACAGCAGGTAAAAGGTGGTCCAGAGGCTCCCTGTCAGGCCCCGTGCTCATTCCAACACTCCAGGGCTGTATCTCTGGCCTACAAGCTCATCTTCCAGGTGGTTCCATGATTTGCTCTGTTTTCCTGTCAACCTTTTACCAAGGCCCTTACGTAACCCAGACCCACCTTTTCTTTTTTCTTTTTAAGATTTCTTTAATTGATTTTTTTTTTAGAGATAAGGGAAGGGAGAGAGAGAAAAAAAAACATCTATTTGAGAACGAGACATTGATCTGCTGCCTCCTGAACACCCACCGCAGGGTATGGAGCCCGAAACCCAGGCATGGGCCCTGACTGGGAATCAAACAGGCAGCCTTTCAGTGCACTGGACGCCCAACCAACTGAGCCACACTGGCCAGGGCCAGACCCTCCTTTTCTTTGCTGTAGGCAGTTGCGTTGCAGCAAAGGAGAAAGGAAGCAAGGATGCCTTTCTTGGTCATCACTGGACATTCTGGCATCCATCTCTCTCCTCTCCTTCCCTGAGCCACTCAGCGCGTGGGGAGGGTCCTCTCCCGTCCTGGATGGCAGGGCAGGCTGCCACATGTCATGCTGGCTGGGGATTTAGGGCTTGTGGGGGAAGATTCAGGAAGCTGTACAAACAAGGAATTAAGATGTACAACATGCCTTCTATCCTGGCTTTGTTTCATGTCTGAGAAATGTTTTGCTGGTAAATTTTCTTTTATATTAAGGTAAAACCAAAAATCCTAGAATTTTTGTGGAAACAATTTCAATGCAATTCTAATGGTGCTCAGAAACTGGACTTGCTTTGAAGGAAAGGGGATGAGGGAGAATGGGTCTAGAAATTAAATTCTGAAAGTTCTTAAGAGAAGCTATAATGGGATTAATTTATATTTTAATTAACATTTTCTTAAATCTAGCTATCGCCCAATGCGTCCCATGCCAGCTTCCACTGCATTTATTCCCAAGGACTCAGGCCCTTGGTGGTGATGTGTTTTATGCTCTGTTACTTCGATCAGCTTGCCTGGGCCCAATGGCTGGGAACGTGGAACCTGAGGGTGCTGACAAAGATGACCTGCTGCTGCTGAGTGAGATCTTCAACGTGTCCTCCCTGGAAGAGGGCGAGTTCAGCAAAGAGTGGGCTGCTGTGTTTGGAGACAGTCAGCTGAGGGAGCCAGCTCCCACTGTGGCCACAGGAGAGCCAGACCTCAAGCCCCAGACAGGCTCAGGATTCCTTCCTTCGCAGCTTTTAGACCAAAATATGAAAGACTTAAAGGCCTCGCTACAAGGTATGTACTACAGGGATTGATTGAATTGGGGTGTTTTTGTTTGTTCATTTTTTGTTTTGTTTTTAAGCTAAAGGCCTGTTTCTTTTTCCTTGGTCTTTTTGTTTTGTTTTGTTTTCTGATTTTTGTTTCCTATCTAGTGTATTTTTTTTCATATTTGTAATTTTTTTTATATCCAGTGACTTTTCAGCTGAAATCTTAGAATCACATTCCAATTTTAAGAGATGTTGCAGGGTTTTAAATCTATTCCTTCTCATAATTTTCTCCCAGTGTTAATATTTTCTATTCATAAAACGTGAGAGGGGTGGCTCTCAATCTCATTGTCTTTTTGGTTTTAGATATTTTCATGCATACTGGAGAGATGTGATTGCCTTCACAGTCATGGCCCTGTTGGCTTGGCCATCCCTGCCCGGCCATCACCCTACTGAACTCCCTTGTATACTCTCATGAGACAAAGTTCCCGTGTCCTGTAGACATGTCCTCCTGACATGTCCTCTCTCTGAGTGCCAACTGACGTGACACTGGGCTTCTTAACTATTTTCACGCTAAGTTTTATCTTGCTCTTGCTCTCTCCCCACCCCGGCCCACCCTGAGTGTGCCCTCAGCCCAGCTGTTTCACTCTTGCCTGAAGCACATGGCCAACAGTCCCATGCATCCTTGGCAACAGCAGGAATAGTTTCCACACTCATCAGAGTGGTCAGAAGCATTGCTGAGGGTTTAAGGCTCGCTAGCAGCTCACATGCTGGTTAAGAATGCTGGCCTGGGAACCACACTGATTGAGAGTGCAAAAACTAAGACTCAGGTTGAAATTTCAATTTAAAAAATGTTTTACTGATTTTCAGAGAGAGGAAGGGGGAAGGAGAGAGAGAAACATTGATGTGAGAGAAAAACTTCGATTGGCTGCCTCTTGAACACACCCCTACCTGGGATTGAACCCGCATCCCTGGGCATGTGCCCGGACTGGGAATCAAACCTGTTACCTTTCAGTGCACGGGACACGCTCAACCAACTAAGCCACACAGGCCAGGGTGAAATTTCAATTTTTAAGTTTCAGTTTCTAATCAAATAGACCTTGAGAGGGACACCATTTTCTAGTATTTCAACACTTTTTTCCTCCTTTCATACTGTTTTAACTGTAAGACAGTCTTAAGAAATTCTCAAATTGTTTTGGTTTTGCTGTGAATTTAGTCTAGCTCCTTAATAAACAACTTGTTTATCTGGCACTTAAAGCTGAGAACAAACGGCAGAGCCGGAATGATTAAGTAATTATGGGCTATTACAGAAACCTTATGTCGTTGGAGATGAGATCATGGACCCAACCAGAGTTGGTGGGCAAGACAAAGAAGTCTCCCCTCTTTATGAAACCCATCACCCCTTTTATCTCCTTTGTGAGTCCTATTTTATAGCCTTCTCATTTCTTTTCTAAAATTGGGTTAGATTGAGGAGGGATACATGAAATCCAGAGATACATTTCTGACCTGGGTTTCACCTCTGGGCCTCACTGTCTCTCACTGAGCTCCAGATAAGCAATGCGAGTGATGACTTGAGTCTCACCTCAACCCACCTGTGGTGGAGGTGCTGACAAGCTGCAGGAGAGTCGGAAGGCCGGAGCCCGCATCTACAGCTCAGTCTCTCCAGCCAGCTACGCTGCAGAGTGAACCCCACTCAGCCCTCCCGCTTTGGAGACACCAGGGCCCCTGCCGCCAGCAGAGCCCCGTGGTGGAGGTGCTCCACGCAGCCAGGGGCCCGGGCTCCACGCCCTCTTCCTGAGCAGGCAGATCTAAGTTCACGGGGCCCCCGGAACTATGCCCGAGAGCTATGACAAGAACAGTAGCCCAGGGCTTTACACTTAGCCTGGTCCCAAACCCAAGGGAAAGGCACAAAACCACACTTGGGTCTAAGGACGGAGGTGTTCTGATAGCAAGAGAGAAATGCAAGCTCTACTATGGAAAGTAAAAGAGGTCTTCCAAAGGGAGGTCATTTATTTCTCAGGCAAAGTCTCCCTTGGGGCTGCCACCCTACTAGCCCTCTGGCTAGTTTCTCATTCATTCAACAAACACATCTTGAGTCCTGAGTGCCAGGCACTGGGGAGTCATCTGAGAAACAAATAGACAGATCCTGCCTCCCTGAAACTCGCAATGGAGAGAAGGCGATGAACACAATAAAGAAGTAAATAACACTGTAGGTTAGAAACTGATTGATATATGGAGAAAAGAAAAAGTATACTTTTGGCAGTCCTTAAAGAAAAAAAAAGTGGAGCCTGGGAATAGGGAGTATTGTGGGGCTGCAGGGCAGGGCAGGCTGCATCGCTAAAGGATTTTTATTGAGAAGATGAGATCTGAGCCAAGATGTGCGGGTGAAAGAATTAGCCATGCGGAGATCTGGGCAGAGGGAACCCCTGTGCCAGTGCCAAAGGGAAGGACGAGCCTGGTGTGGGCCAGGGTCTGCAGGAAGAGCACTGTGATTGGAGCCCACAGAGCAAGGCCTAGGGACTCTTAGAGAAGAGAGAGGCTGAGCCACTCAGGGCCTCATACGTAGCCTTTGGATAAACTTGGGAACCATCATGGCATCTTGGGCCAAGCATGAATAGGACCTGATTTATCATTTAAAAGGATCATCTGGCTGCTCAAAGTTTCCTTTCTTCTGCTAGAGCTCTATCAAGATCCACATTAAAGGAGTTACTTTGTAACCTCTGAGTTATCCTGTTTGCTTTGCATGCCAACAACTACAAATTGAATGACTGTGGAACTCAAAATGACAGGAAAAAGAAGTGTACCCTAAGTGTTTGGAAGAGGAATTCCATTCAGCTTCCACCACACCTAGGAACTCCCAGCAGGGGCCCCCTCAGTTCCACCCTGGTGCTGCCCCTGATTCAGGGACCCTTCAGAACACGTGGTGCAAATAAGAACCACGCCCCATGCTTCGTCAGGACTCTCCCCTTTACCTCCCCCGCCCCAAACGAAAAGGAGGAGTAGACAAACGCTGGTTCTAGATTGTTTTCACTTCATCCATAGTCTGAAACTGTCCATCTATATACATGAATTGCAAAAGCGTCTAAGTAACTATTAAACTTGTGATGCCTCGTGTTGAAACTGCTTCCCCTGATTATCCAGATCATCTCAAAAACCAAATCAAGGAAACCACTGAAATAATTAAGTAGTCCACCTAAACGTGAGTAGAAAGGCTCATTGGCATGCTGGCTCAGTGACACAAACCAAAACAAGCAGTCGGGAATGCAGAGCTGGGTTTTACTGTGCAAGCCCCCCTTCCCCTCACAGTTTGCCTTCTCATCTGTAAAATGGGGTGTTAATATGCCTCACTGAATTATGTGTGAGGAGAGACCCAAGTCATCCAAGGGTGCGCCTTCCACCTTTCCACAAGCCCTGGGTTCACCCCCACTTCAGAGATGCTGAGGACGAAAATTGTGTGATCCTCCGGATCCACCCTCCGTAGCTGGTGAACCAGCAATTTCCAGCACTCCATGTGGCCCATGCCGTGAGCCAAGCACTGTCCCGTGTGCTTGTGTGTTGTGTTAACCCTCACAGCACCTTCCCAGGCAGGTACTGCTATCATCATTCCCATTTTCCTGTCCAGGAAACCGAGGTATAGAGTGGTTCAGTGATTTGCCCGAGATCATACGGCTGGTAGGAGACAGGCGGGATTTTGAACCTGTGCGTCGCTCGAACCCTGATCCGTTGCCTCTCAGTACCGTGTCTCTGGTGGCGAAGATTCCCCCACAGGGCCTCCAGGCCTCTCCCTGGATGCTTCCAGAGGAGTGGGACTCATAACAATCAGCCCGGTTATTACGGAGGAGGAATGTGGGTGTGGGGAGACAGGTCCCTGTCAGCCACAAGAACCGGGGGATGTCCAGAGCAGGCTGTTGGAAGTTGAGATTGCCTGCAGAATCTTCCCCTGTGCTCGCAGCCGCCCACACATTCACTTGCTCTCACTCAGGCTCAGTGCCCCTGTTGTTCCAGCTGTCCATGAGTTGTCCTTGAGTCCAGGTGGAGTTGTGTCCTCAGGGCCAGAGCATCGGGAAGACCGAGTGGAATGCCCCAGGCTGCCTCCACAGCACTCAGCGCTCCCACACTCTGTACCCCCCTCTCCCCTCGCCCCCCCCCTCCACCTCTTCAGCATTCCCCCGCCTCATCTCCCATCCTCTGCTGCCTCCCTCCTCTCTTTGGCCTCTGGGGAAATAGAAAGGAAAGGGAATTTAGTGAGAGAACCATTATATTCCCCCCCCCACCCCCCATTTCAAGCTCTAGGAGAGGAAAACAAAGAAACTTACATTTAGGATCAAATTGTGCTGAAAATTTGAAGGAGTTAATTTTAGCCAGGATTTCTAAGTTTCTGAAGTCCCAGCATGATGGGGGCTGGGGTTTTCTGTGTCATATAGTGATGAGACAATTGTACCTTCCTGGGGCTTCGTAAAGTGAGTGGGAAGAGAGCCAGGCAGAGAGGCTGCCCGAGGTGGAGACGGGCCCGGCTGATATGCCTCATTCGACATCCCCTCTGTTCTCCACCAACATCCAAAATGCAATTTAGAAACAGACACTGATGCTTGCCATAAATGCGCCAGGACATCTTTTAACTTAGAACTCTGCAAACAGGAGTCGGGAGTCTTGTTCCAGATCCTCACAAACAGACAACCCTGCACTCCTTCCAGATATTCTTTTGTTTTACCCAGTTCTGAGGTGCTATTGCCATCTGGGTGGGTTTCCTTTTAAGACTAATGGCATGTCAAGCTCTAGTTGATCTCAGACTCACCTTTCCTTGACCAGAGCTCACCTCTTGCGGTTCCTGGCTTAGCCTGACTCCAGGTAACTGGTAATTCTGGGACTCAGATGGAGTAATGTGAAGGAAGAGACTGTGGGAAGTACTTAAAGATAGAAGTTGGAGCAGACGCTCTCAGCATGAGCAAATGGGATTGTTTGTCCCATGAAAGCAGTGGCACCTCCCAGGCATGCTCAGGAGCAGCGGAAGGTCTAGGGTATCTGCAGGATGTAAGTGACTCCATCAGTCCATACAGGGATCTGATGGCCATCTACTGGACCTCCATTTTACAGATGTGGAAATCGAGGAATCCCAAGTTGTTGCAGTTTACCACGTAAGGCCTGAACTCCTCAGCTTGGCTCACAAGTTCCGTTGGGATCTGGCCCCAGTCTCGTTGCTGCCCACACCTCCCACACCATTACTTGACATAATGACACCGTTCTGCCAGAGAACCCTGTATTATGTAAGCTGGACTCCTGCCGGATGGAATTGCAGTGAACCCAGCTCTCCCCACCCCTGGGCCTTGGCACATGCTCTCCCCTCCCTTGAGAACATGCCGCCCACCTGCACGCCCACGATGCCTGCTTGACGGAAGGCCAACCTCTCATCCTTCGGTTTCTCAGCTTCAATGTTGTTTCATCCGAGGAGCCGCCTTTGACTCCCCTTTGGCCCAGCAGTCAGTGGTAGATGTTTCTGCTCTCCATTCCCTCCCTTCACACGCTGTCCTTAATCATTCCCCTCTCCTCACCTCATTGTAAAGTTGATGTAATTTTCTGTCTCTTGCTTTAGGTTGCCATGGGCAGGGCTCATGTTTGTGTTGCTCACCATAATATTTCCAGAACATAGCTCAGTGCCTAGAGTACAATAGATGCTTAAAAATGACTGGATGGATGGATGGATGGCAAGAAGGGAGAGAGCAACTGACATTGAATCACTAGATTAAAACTATCCTAAGATGTGAACCTGAAGGCGGCGCTCTCGAGGGTTGGTCCTGATGACTGCTGAGCTGTACAGACGGGTTTATTAAGGGCCTGCTCCTTGCTTCTCCTCCCTGGTTTCACCTACTACAGGATCCCATTTTATCCATACAACAACCTAACAAGGCAGGAATTTTTATCCATCTTTGCAGGCATGAATGCGGGGGTCAGAGCCGAGAATTGTGGACTGCAGCCCTGATGGCTGTGGTGTTGCCTCTCTCCCCTGCACCCCCACCCCACGCCAGCGCTCCCCGGGCTGTGATCACCGACCCAGCCCGGGCTTCTGCTCTCCCGGCCAGTGCAATTACACTCATGGTAAAGAGCTACTCCGCATGGTGTTATTTTGGCTTCACTTGCCGCTCTAGCTGGCCAGTGTTATTTCTGGCTGATTTATATTTTCCCTTATGTAAGTAGAGGAGGCAGGATTGCTCCAATAAAATTTTATGTGTGTTTCCTGCAAATGGGTAGCACAGTTGACATATCAAAGGAATGGAGAGCTTTAGGATAGTCGTTTTGTTCACAGAGCTGAGGCTCAGCCCTCTCTGCCCCCACCCCTCCCCACACAGTTACTCTGAGATGGGGAGCCAGCTCTCAGAGCCACACCTTTGTGCTAAAAACGCCTCAGCCAACTACCACCACGCAGAGAACAGTTGATGGCAATTACAGGAATATTAGCAACATGAAGTTCTCTTTCAATAGAAGCTTTTCCTTACAGAAGCGGAGACGTTTGAAAACTGGCTTGGCATTCCATCCATCATTACCCGCGTTGCACCCTCCCTTAAATAATTCCCAGAGTGGCATGAGTGGGGGTGAAATTGCAGCTGAGCTAAGTATTTGCTGTCTAAAGTTTTAAAAAATATATGTAGCTGGTGCCACAGCCACACCATTCTCTTCCTTCGTGCACATAGAGTCGGATCGTTGGGCTGATGCATAGTAGCTGCTGTGAGGAGAGAACGGGACTGGCAAACTGGCTGCAGTCCCCTGCTTCACCCCACGGGACACGGGACACTGATCCCCTGTGTCTTTGAGAAACTTCTGAGGTCGACTTTCCCCATCATCTTAGTCCCCAGAGAGGGGGTATCTTTAGGCTCTTTCTCCTCCATGTCCTCTGCAGCAGGGAAGCCCCCAAAACCATAGATCCTAGATGTGGCTTGTGTGGGTCATGGGGTGAGCAAAACTCACAAACGCATAGTTTTACAAAGGAATCCAGTTAGAAGACACGTATGGTCTTATGAAGGAATCTGCCATTACAATCTTTTATGTCACAGGTGGGGAACCTTTATTCTTGCCAAGGGCCATTTGGATATTTATAAGATCATTTTTGAGCCATGCAGAACTGTTGCTATGAAAAACTCCTAGGTTTATTGAATTTTGAGTCCCACCTGGAGTTGCCTTGACAGGGCCAGACCAAATGATTTTGCAGCCTTATACGGCCCAGAGGCCGGATGTTCCCCACCCCTGCTTTATATGATAGGCTTTAAAATAGGAGTTGTCTTTCTGGTTGTTTTAAAATATGACTTGATATACAGACATTTTATTTATGTCAGTAAGCTGGACTTTTCAGGAAGATGTCCATTATATAGAGAAAGGGGAGCTCCGTCTTGACCTGCCTCTTTTAAGAATGTGGTCCACTTCATACTCTGGAAAATACAGTGCTTGGAACCTGCCCCTTTCTTCTAGTCCCTTCTGTAGCCATTTTAAAAACTGGATGTCGTGCGTGGTTTTGAAATGGGAAGGAGGATCTCGTTGCGTTCCCACTGTGTCCGCAGCAGACAGAAATCAGGAGGGGCCGGCTGCCCTGCCTCTCTCCTGGCTTTTCTCCGAGTCAGTTCAGGTTCTCTCTGGAAGCGGGGGCCTCTCTGAACCCAGAGAGCTTGACAGGATCGAAGAGCTTAAAGCTGCAAGGCCTGGGGGGAAGGTGGGGTCCTGAAGCGGACCCCTCTGTTTCCTAGGAGGGCCTGTCTCCTTTTCCCAGCCGATTCTGATGGAGATGGTGACCCCTGGCAGCCTCCTTGGAGACCCATCTGCGATGGCGCTTCCCATACTTACACTTGCTTCACAGTCACTGAGGCTTCATAAAAACTCTTTCCTGGGCTCCACCCCCAGGGATTGTGATCCGGGAGGTCAGGTTGGCCCCGTGAACTTGCACTTCTGACCTGCTCACAGGTGCTGCTCATCTGCTGGTGTGGGCTCCACACATTGAGAAGCTGCTTTGGGAGACCAAGGCCAGGCCACGGGGGTGGTGGAGAGGGTCCACGGCCCTGCCGAGCACAGACGGGTCCTGAGGACACTTGGTGTCCAGCAGAAGATGGTAGGGAAAGGGGTAAAATGACCCAGTTAGCTTCTACCTTGTTCAGCTTTATTTGGCACACAGTGGAACCACAGTTTTAACTTTCCACATTTCCCAGTTTGATGTGATTCCTGTTTAGAAGCAAAATTCTCACGGGCCAATTTTCTAGGAACCAGGGAGGTTATGTTACTCCTGGATGGCGCCAAATAGTGTTCATTTTTAAAAGCTGCTTTAGTGAACTATAATTTACATACCATGAAATTCACCCATTGTAAGGGGACAGTTCATGGATTTCTGGTCAATTTATATTATACAGTCACCAGAGTCCAGAAAGTTCCCTCAAAATCTGGTGCTTTGATTGTTTATGATGTAAACTACATGTTCAAGTACCTTTGCAATGAATGGCAGTACTTTTAAAAAAAAAACCCTATATGTTTTCATTGTCTTAGAGCCAATAAATAGGTCATAGACCTATGCTGGGATATAAAGCTAAATGCCATTGTGAGGAAACGGCACCAAGGTAAGGGGGCTTTCTTTCCCCTCATATGTTTGGACTGGACAGCCATTCATTTATCTGCATTAACCAGCCTTCCCACTTTACAATATCTGTATAGAAAATAAATTATTTAGATCATATCAGAAGTAGAGAAGACCTGCAGTTTGCTAGTTTTAGGACTACATTTCGTGGTATTCACTTCTTTCAGCTTTTCCTGTTTGTGGCAGAAAAACAAGGTACTTGATTTCCTTGGAAACTGTTGATAATCTTTGGCGTGACCATGAAATGATGTTACTTGAGAAGAAAAATGGGCATAAAGCTAAAAGGAAAAATGCTTCAGCCTCAGCAATTTCTCCTTTGTTTTTCAAAATCTAGTCTTTTCACTGTTGTTGTTGTTTTTATGCTTTTGGGTTGAGCATGATTATAATCCCCTCTCCCTGAAAGCGTATTCCATTCCAGGTATGAGGAACCTGGAGAAGAAAGGTCTTGTCACACCACCCTCTCCCCTATCTTTGGAGGCCACCAGGGTTGAGAACCACGTCTGTGCCCAGGGACTGGTGGGGCGGTGGGTGTGTGCTTCCTGGATCTAACTACCTCTGGTTTTGAACATTAGGCTGGTCAGAGAGCAATGCCAATCCTCCGCCTCCATGGTCTACACCAAAGGCAAGCAGTCAAAATGGCCACAGCCCTGTAGTGAAAGGTAATGCAGTGTTTCACTCCCCTGAAATGACAGCCGCCTTCCTTTCCACTGGCCTGACATAGTTTTCTGTCTGTCTTTACTAATTTCCATTTGAGCATCTGCTACCAGGGTGGAGCGTTTTGCATGAGCCTAGATATTACATTCTGACTTTCTTTTTCTTGCTTAATGTCCTAATTTATAATCCCCTTTGTCACATCTACTGAGGAGGAATCAAACGTGTGTGTCCGTGTGACTGGCTGCTCCCCAAGATTGGGTGGAAACAGCAAGATAGGAAAGGCTACGAAGGTTTGCTATCTTTAGCTGAAAATACCATTGCCACCACCAAACAAGGCACTTAATTAGTGCTCCCCAGAAAGAGCCAGGTTTCTTTGTTGTCAAAAGAGGGCCTTTCAAGCTCTTGAGATCTGTTCTCTTCTGAGACAAGCCCCTGAGAACATCTGCTCGACTGAAGATCTCGTCTGCATTGGCAGCTCTCTCTCTTCCCTTGGTCGGCACCCACTTTCCCTGGGTTGACCTCAGGAAGTTAAAGGAAGTGTCTGTTATCATCAGAAAGCATCCCCATGATGTTCTTTTAGGTGCTGTGCAAATAGTTGCACCTGGTTTTCCCTCCACAGCTGGAGGCCTGGGGAATGTGAGGGTTGCCCCAAATTACAGGCACCTGGCGGCTCCTGCAGGGCCACACCCACTCCCTGGGGTCCTTCTAAGACCTTTGCAGAGGTTAGGAGGAAGGGGAAGCGAGTGTGTAGTGTATTTTACTGGAGCTCACTTTAAGATATCTTGATATTCTCTGTCAAGCATCAATTAATCCTAAATCAGTCTTGCTCCATACAGTTTCCTCGTGTGACCTCCTACATACAAAAGTTACTCCCTTTTTTTCAGTTGTTCCCTACCCCCAACCAAACTATATTGAGATGTCTAAAGTCTCAGTTTGTCACATCAAAATAAACCAAATGTCTTGAGGGCTAACTGCGCATGGAATTCAGTTAACGCTACACAGTAATAACCTGCATATTACCCGCTTGCTTTGCTTACAGTAGTTTTATCTCTGTAGTCGATGCATTGATTATCTCCTGTTATGGTGGCATAATCCCATCAGTTCTCCCCCATCACGCTGATAGAACCACTTTTAGCTACTTGTCCTGCCCATGTTTTTTGAGACTCCTTGTAGCCAGATGGCAAGCACATTCCTAGCTGCTCGCAGCTAGAAGGATCACCTGTCAAAGAGACATTTTCTTTGTGCTTTTGATACTCCCACCTGTTGAGGAAGGAAAAAAAGCATGGGTCACCCAAGCCAGTGAACTTGGATTCTCATGTGGAATGATTTAGATAAAGAAGAGCCCCAACTTCTTCAGAAATCGCTTGCATCAGGCACTCTTTTGAAAATGTTCTCCTCATCTGGGAAATAATTTGGCTCTGTAATTGTGGTATTCAGGAAGTGAGGGCAGGTGGTTCCGTAAAAGAGCAGCTGAAGGGAATACGCCAGTGAGGCCGAAGGGGGTGGGGACGATTTAGAGCCCAGTGGGAGATGGGCAGGCATGTCAAAGGCCTCCTTCCCCTGCCTGATGGGAGAGGATTGAAGAAGGCAGTGACCCTGAGCATCCCGCCCTGGGCTCCAACCCCCTCTGGGCCGGTAGCTTTGAAGTCTGAAAAGAGTGGCCCCCTATATTTCTCTTGACCCAGCAGATTGGGAGAGATTCCTCCAGGGGACACTGGACAGCAAGCACCTCGCTTCCTCAGCCGTGCAGTCTGATTTTTGAAATAACTACGTCTCCTGCTAGTGGTGAAGGGGCAGGGTTTGAGGTTTCAGGCGACTCTGTGGGCTGTAGACACCCACTGAGGTGGGGGTGCAGGTGGGGTTTAACCAAGAGCTCGGTGATTTCCTGAGTTTCGGGCCATGGTTGAGAAATATGACTCGGCCGATGAGCAGAGGGACCTGGAATTCCCTAACTGGTTTCAGGGGTGAAGTACAGTGGCCTGATTGAGCATCCACTCTTTCCAAGATGAGCCTGGACCCCCGCAGGCAGCATGGGGAGGTGGGCGTGTGGAAGGTGGGTGTGCTGATGTCTCCTCTTCTCTCCCCAGAGCCTGCCAAGGCTGCCTCAGACCTGACTGCCTGGTTCAGCCTCTTCGCTGACCTCGACCCACTATCAAATCCTGACGCCATTGGGAAAACCGATAAAGAACATGAGTTGCTCAATGCATGAGTCTGCAGCCTCAGGAAGGGAGCCCACGTGCTGCTCCGCAGCAGCACACCTGGGGGCTTGCAGGCGGGTCACGTGATCAGTATGCTGTTTTACTATTTACGTGCCATTTTAATAAAACGAAGGGGTCAGAGGCCCTGTTTATATTGGTATTATTTACTCTTATTTGGTATAAAGGGATTTAGTGTATCCTCTGTGTGGACCTAACAATACAGGATTGCCTAGGAGCACTTTCCAGGCTGCCCGCTCTCCTGCCAAAATCTGCATCGTGGCTGCTGATGTGTCACTGGGCTACTGTGAGATCCAAGTTCAAATCGTAAACCTCCTTTGTGTCAGGTTTATGTAACGTGTCTGCAGCCTCAGAGGCAGCAGGAGGTGGCGAAGCTGAAATGCCTCCTCTTGTACCCCCGCCTCTGTCCCCGTTGGAGGGAGGCTGCAGGGAGACTCCCTCTGCCTGCCCAGCCGCCTTCCAGCGAGCTCTGGACGAAGCTCTGGCCGACCAAAGACACTGCCCTCAGCCCTTCCCGACGGCCGCGTGTTGTCTCCCGGGCGGAGGAGTGGGCTGGTCTCCGCTGCATGACCCGTCCATGGAAGCAGCCGTGTCTGCAGATACCAGTGTCTCCTTTTGCCCTCTCCATGGCTGCAACTCAAAAGCATGTATTTCTGGAGTCCCTCGTGACATTAACTGTTGTTTTTTAATTAAATGGCAAAGATATTTGACACACAGAGTCAAGTTAATAAATGAATCTGTTGTGGGGACACAGTGGGGAGGTGCCGGGGGGGTAGCGACTATAGAAGGACAGAGTAGGAGGACGGGTCACACCTGCATGAAGCTGCTGACTGGACCCCGTGCGTCCCCAGGTACAGCGGCCGGGAGGAGGACCTGGCCTTGCGTTGGCTCAGGCGGGGGTGGGAGTAACGGTTTTGCACATGGGATCATAAGCGACTGAGCCACCCCACGGTGTTAAAGATCCCAGAGCTGGTGCCTCTCCCCTCCCTTGTCACCGGTGGCATTGCTAAGTGGGAGGCCACACGTGTCCATGGATGCCCATATATACAGCCCTTTCAATGAGGCAGTGGCCCTGAGTGGGGTAGAATTGATGATCGGCCAGGAAATGTTTCTATGTGCTCAGCTGGGTCAGGGAGGCCCCAGTCCCCAGCTCTGAAAGGGTCTCCCCCAAACCCAGAGGAACATTGGGCTTCTGAGGCTGCCTGTGTGATGCCCTCACGGAAGGGCCCAGCCACTGTCCTCTGTAAGACAGCCTGGGGGACAGGAGACAGGGACAGCAGGAGGTGGTCTCCTTTTCTGCGTGGGAAGGAAGCCTGCGGGGAGGTTGGGGCTGGGGACTCGGTGTGTTGTGTGGGTTATTATCTGCTCACTTTGCAGCCGGCTCAGGCTGTCCTGGGAGTCTCATTTGCTAGAACCTCACTTAGCAGTTCCTTGGCCTGGCGTTCTTGGTCTTGGGGAGATCAGGGTACGACGACAGGACCCCCTAGCCACCCTCTCTCACAGGAGGGTTCGCTATACCCTTAGCCCGCTCTGGTCTCTGGGCCTGTGCATTTGCTGCCCACCTCACCCAGGATGCCCTTCTCTCTACCCTCAGCCGCTCTCACAGCCCTACCCACCCCCAGGAGCCCCCTCAGATCCCGCCTCCTCCACACGACCTTCTCCAAGTGTAGCTCATGGTTTTCCTTGAAGGAACCACCCTCATCTCTCTCTGACAATCCCCCCCCTGCCCTTCTCCTGGCTCCTGATTCAGCGCAAGCATGGCGCTGTGTGGCCCCCTGAGGCCCGTGCTGTATGCACCAGTGTTGCAGCCTCAGGAAACAGGGCCCCTGTTTGCCCCGGTCCTCTCTGTCCCCTTGGTCCTCAGCACTCTGGAGTCACCCTGTAAGCACCGGATTAATGATTGCTGAAGGGAGCTGCCCTGTGTGGAATGCGGATTAAGGACTTCTAGTTCCATCCTGGGTCACAATTGTTTGCAGCCGCAGTGAGGAGATGGATCAGGAGGGGCTGACTCCAGGCTGCAGGCCCAGGGAGCTCGGGGGGGGGGGGGGGGGGGGGGGGGAGGGGAGGGCAAAGGTGTGTGAGGTTCTCCCATGTTGAATGGATCACTTTAAATACTAACAGGCTGCATGTTAAAATTGATCTGTGAGTGAAGGGGAGAGGAGAATGGTGGTAGTTGGACAGGCTTTGCAACAAGTAAAAAGAAAGAATTGCACATGGAGGCATTTTCTCCTTAAATTTTCTTCACATTTTTGTTAAAAAAAAAAAAAAAAGATTCAATCGCCTTTTCCATCTGCAATCCACTGGGCCAGGCTCTTGATCCCTCTTATAGGCGTGTTTTCATCCAGGCTCACACAAAGCCCCCTCGGCCACCTCTCCACTTTAAGCAGAAGCAGCTGCTTCGTGATTCTCTTTTAAGCAGGCTGTGTGCCGGCCTGGACAGGGGGCTTCTTCGGGGGGCCCAGCCTTGAAGAACACCCAGTCTCTGGCATGAAGAAAAGGTGCCCACCCTCATCACACCCAGTCTCACTTCATTTTCCTTCCACGTCCTGAGGCCTGTCTGACCCATGATTACACTGGAAGCCTCAGGGAAACTCAGACAGCACCTGCTCCTTGAAAACTTGACTGCCATTTTAGGTGGTCTGCAAGCCCCCCACCCCTTCTCCCCCTGCCCTCCCTATATGTAAAGAATATTCTAATTGAAGGGAGGGAGCCAGAAATGTTTCTACTTCCTCCTTTCTTACTGTTTTCCCCCAGCTGGCATGGCATTATAGATTCATTGCCTTCAAAATGTAATTTTAGAAATGTCAACTTGATTTTGAGTTCTGGGAGAGTGAGAAAAGCTCCCGTCAGCTTCAGAATTAGAAATTCACCAACGAAGAAAGAACCAGCGCTTTTTGACAGAGGTTTATGCCCAAGAAAATGTGATCTGCTCAGAGTTGGCAGCCCTGGGAACCCGGAGTTGCCAGTGGGCTTATAGATGGGGCTCACCCATCATGCTGTGGCCAGTCTTTCCATTGGGTGTGGGGCCAGGCCTGAGACCCCTGAGGTGTCATGAAAGGCTGCCTGGCCATCTGGGTCCATGGCACCTGCCAGACCTCTCCTGCCTTCTGCTCGCGCTTTAGCTCCGAGAGCCAACTAGTTGAACTCCTTGCTTCCCTTTCTCAGAGACGAGTGTGGAGACCTCTCCCCAGGGGCCTACCCTGGCAAAGGCTCAGGGCTGACTATTAGCACAACTGACTTTGCAGTGTGTCAAAGTCGCATCTGTCTTTGTGATCAACTGGTGTCCTCCAGACAGGCCATGGCAGTTAATCCTCGGCTTTGGTTTAAACCAGCTCCCCAGTCCACTGACTGGCACCACTCACAGGGCAGTGAGGTAGGTCCCTTCAGCTTTGTGGGAAGATAGATTTCAGCTTGGCGCCAAGCTGAAATGATTGGCAATGGCGACCAAGAATTCTGCACTGAGAAGGATTCTGAAAAATGAATGATGTTTGTGATAGGTATGGGCACGGAGTGGTGGCAATAATACTATATCTTTCCTAACACTGCATTAGACCCTGACCTTCATGGGGCTTATAGAGTCTTCCCCCTCCTTCTCATTATTATTATTATTGTTGTTATTATTTTTCTCCTCCCCCTCCCCCTCTTCTTCATCAAAAGTAACTAGGATTCTGTCTAATGAACAAAATAAAGTGACAAACAAAAAAGATCCAGAGACATTGAAACATGCAACAGACTGATGTATTTCAGAGGGAAGGGTTGGGGGGGTGGGAAGAGATAAACCAATGAACTTATATTCATATATGCATAGCCCATGGGCAGACAATAGTGCTCGAAAGGCCTGGGGAGGGGGCTGGTGCGGGGTGGAGGGGGTCAATGAGGGGGTAGACATCTGTAATACTTTCAACAATAAAGATAAATTTAAAAAGAAAATTAAAAAATAGTAACTAGGATTCTGGAACCCTGAAAGAGGGGCAAGTATAGATGAGAAAAGCAGGAAGTTCAAAGAACATATCATTACTGAAATCTAATTCAATTCAAAATCATTTAAACATCAACAAAAAAAGGGGGGTATATTTATTTGCCCAGGTAACTCAAGAGTGTATGCTTCAGGCATAGCTGAATCTAGGGGCTCGGGAGATACTCTCATCATTGTCCCCTCTTCAGCTCCCAGGGCTAAGTCCCTCCATAATGCTTCATTCCTAGAGACTTCTCATAAGGAAGCAAAGAGGACCAGCATCTCCAGACAAAGCTCTGGAATTAAGCCTGCCTTGGATCCTGTGTCCAACCTTCAGTCAACTCCTGGGATCAAGGTGGGTGGGGGAATCAAGCTTTTCATGTGCTTATCCCTGAAGCCTGACCCTCAAGGACTGAGAATGGAGAAATGATAGCTACTCAAGGGAAAACTGAGATGCTGTTACTAGGAAGAGGGATGGTTCCTGGGCAGGAAAATGCAATCGCAATCCGCTCTAGTCCTCACTGGAATCACTTTGAGGAGACACGTGTGCAGTCTTTCCAGAGGGGTATGGAGTGATGTGGGTTAAAGAACTGGAATGTTCTCCAGAAACCCCACTACAGAGAGTCACTGACTGGCTGCCTCATGCACGCCCCCTACTGGGGGTTGAGGCTGCAACCCGGGGATGTGCCCTGACTGGGAATCGAACTGTGACCTCCTGGGTCATAGGTAAGACGCTCGACCACTGAGCCACATGGGCTGGCAAGGACTCCCTTTTGAGGCCACCTCCAGACACTAGGGCTGGAAGGCCCGGCACTCTCAGGGGTCCATTGAGAACACTTATATTGCAGCTCTCTTACAACTGGCTTCAAGGAATTAAAAAAGGATCATAGAGCTCTTGGCATCCAATCTGCTCATATCCAGATGAAACCAAAGGACCCAAGGGACATAAAAAATAAAAAAATAAAAATATACCCTCTCCCCCCAAAAACCTACAAAGCTATAAGTTAGTGGAAAACCAGGACTTGAACCCATGTTTTCCGACTCCAGGCCAAGGCTTCTTTTACTCCAACGTGTTTGCTAGAAACTGAAAGCCAAAGAAGCAAAGACTTCAAAGACACACAAAACTCCTTTAAAAACCAGTCTCTGCTTTCTCTCCTCCCACCCCCTTCTCTCTCTCTCTTTTTAGGCCAATTATTAAATGCACCCTTTGGGGATGGAGTTTAGAGCAGTAGTACAGGGCCATAGTTAAGAGTTTAGGTCCTGAAGCTGGACAAATCTGTGGTGGAGCCGAGGCTCCCCCAGCCGTAAGACGCCCTCTCTGAGCTTCCGTTTTGTCACCCATCTAGCAGGGATGGCAGCAGTCCCTGCTCATGGAGTGACGACAAGGACTAAGTGGTTAATATTGTGCTCGCACACCACAGCACACAAGTACGGCCGCTAGCGTCCCAGATGGTCGCTCACTTGGTTAATGCCATTGAAGTGGGAGCGGGAGGCTTCTCCCTCCCCACGGCCTTCCATAAGACTCTCCAGCCCCAACTCTGTCCCTGGCATTTATTAACTCATTCCTAAACGTCACGGGAATGGAGGACCGTAGGATGAATAGGTGGCTCCTGATTTTTCCATAAAGTTGGACAACATTTCGTGCCGAGAGCAGAAGCGAGGTAGGTGGGTTCTCTGCCACACGAAGGGACGTGCTCAGAACTCGCTCGTCTGAAAGGCATTTTGAAAATGAACCACTCGCCACAACACTGATCAAAAGGAGCTGGGCTGCAGAGCGATTGGAACTCGCGCACATTGTTGGTGGGAAAGCAGAGTGGAGCAGTCATTTCGGAAACAGTCTGGCAGTTTCACAGGAAGTTACACACACACACCATACAACCCAGCAATCCCACGCCTAGGAATTCACCCTAGAGGGGAGAACATTTACATTCCCTCAAAAGCTTGTATGTAGATGTTCGTAGCAGCTGTATTCATAATCTCCCTCAACTGGAAACAACCTACCATCCTTCACCTAGTGAGAGGATAAACGAGCTGTGGTACCTGCAGGCCATGGATCTGATTTAGCAGCAAACAGGAGCAAACTATTGATTCCCATGGTCATTCATGTGGGTTTCGTGTATTTCCCCATACGATGTAATTAGAAGGGAACTTCACCTTGGTAGAATTTGTTCCCAAAATTAAGTCACCAGTCTAGCCATAAGAAAAATATCAAACAAACTCACATTGAGGGGCATTCTACAATATACCCGACCAGTACCCTTCAAAAATGTCAAGGTCATGAAAACAAGAAAAGACGGAAACCACCACCAGCATGGGGAAATGAAGGCGACAGGGCAACTGAATGCCGTATGGGATCCAGGACTGGATCTTGGAACAAAAAAAGAACATTAGTGGAAAAATGAATGAAACCCAAATAAAGTCTATAGTTTAGTTAATTGTATCCTACCAACGTCAACTTCCTCATTTTGACACTGTCCTGTAGTGACACCTTCCTATGTAAGATGTTAACAATGGGGAAGCTGGGGAAGGAATTTTGTGCTATCTTTGCAACTTTTCTGTCCATCAAAGCAGTCCAAAGTAAAGAGGATGTTTGTTTTACAGGCTACATACTGTGTGAGTCCACTTGTATGCCATTTTGAAAACGACAAATGCATAAAGACAGGTTATCAGATTAGTGGTTTCCAGGGGCTGAGATTGGGGGAGGGGTCGACTCAAAGAGGCACAAGAAAACTTGGGGGTCATTGGAATTCTTCCATAAACTGATCGTGTTGGTGGTTACATGTCTGTTGCATTTATCAAAATCTATAGAACTATGCACTAAAAAAGATTAATTTCACTATATGCCTCAATAAGTACCGCTTTAATGAAAATAATTGGATTCTGGATGCTCTTCAGGGGCGGAGAGCCCCTGAGGCATCAGCAGAGGCAGAAAACCTGGGTTGCAGACTCAAGAGTCTGATAGGCATGAAACTCAAAAGAAGACGACTGTCCACGGTGGTGTTCTCACAGCGGTGTTCCAGCATCCGTCTGTGGGTAAGTCAGGATAGGCCAGGCTATGCTTCAGCAACAATCACCACACGTCTCAGTGGCTTATAACAAGGGAATTTCCTTCCTTTCTCACTAACGCTCTATTTCCAGCGTGGGTCAGTGAGGCTCGACCCCACAAACCCTCAGGGACTCAAGCTGACGAAGCGTCACCAGCTTACGGCTGATCTCATGAAACACGTGAGCTTCTGTCACCCCAGGGAGGAAAGGTAGAACTGGAGTGTCGCGCATTGGCTGTGCTGTGCTTCATCCAGGGAATGGCACACAGCCCATAGGCCAGACATGGTCACATGCCCAACCACAAGGGACTGGGAAGTGGGCACGGTAGATAGAATATTTCATGAGTGCTGCTATGTCTGCCTTAAAAAGGCTTAGGTCTTGCCATGGCCGGGTGGCTCAGTTGGATGGAGCATCAACCTGTACACCCAAAGGCTGCAAGTCTGATTCCAGGTTAGGGCACATACCTAGGTTGCAGGTTCGATCCTCATACGGGAGGCAACAGTTCGATGTTTCTCTCTCACATCAATGTTTCTCTCTCCTCTCTCTCTCTAAAATCAATAAAAACATATCCTCAAGTGAGTATTTTTTAAAAAGGCTCTTGGCCTTTAAAGTTGACTTTGAAAACTTTATATTAAAATCTAGCAGACACAGACTGATGGTTGCCAGAGGGGAGGGGGGTTGGGAGGTTGAGTGAAAAAAATGAAGAGATTGAGAAGTACAGATTGGTGGTTACAAAATAGTCATGGGGGTGTAAAATACAGCATAGCAAATATAGTCGATAATGTTGTAATAATTATGTATGGTGCCAGGTGTGTACTGGAAATATCAGGGGGAACACTTTGTAAAGTATATGATTGTCTAACCACTATGCTGTACACCTGAAACTAATACAAAATAATACTGAATGTATACTGTAAATAAATAAAGTGAAATCTAGTTTCTTCAAAGGAAAGAAGAAAATATATGTGGATTGAAAAAGGGAGTTGTGTGGGCTGTTTTGTTTTATTTTTAGTAGAATATGGTCTTATAATCCTGGGAGTTCTGTTTTCTAGCAGGAGATTGTAAAAAGTGCCATGTGAAGGTAATGACATAGATTAACATTCAAATTGCCTGTCACTCCTGTGTCCCCTTCTAAGCAGTCCTGGCTCTCATTCTGCTAGGAGAGACATGGTCTTAGCCTAGTGAGTCACACTCTGGGCCACAGGACCTGCTGGTCTCAGCTGACCAGCTCTGGAAGCCAATGTCATAGTCCTGGTAGAATTAACTTTCCACCCAGAGAAGAGTCCAGAGTTTATCAGCTTCTCCCTCCTTTCATTCTGAACTGGTAATGATATGAAACAATGCATCAGTTACAAAAGAGCAGAAATCAAAATGCAAAAGAGCAATGCACAGTTACTATAAAGTCATGGGAGCCTTGAGTAATGAGAGTCTGAGCAAGCAGAAGCAGAGAGGTGCTGAGGAGGCGTGCGGCGGAGGAGGTGAGACGGCTGGTCAGGGCCAGATCGTGGAGATACCAAGTAGCTAGGTCAGCATGAGTATCATTGCTCTCCTGCTGCTAATCTAAACTTTTATCCCTTGCACCTCTTTGCTCTTTCCTCTGAAAATAGGATCTATAGCCTTACTACAAAATATATACCTATGTCCTGCCTTTTGATAATTAATTGGTAGGAAACTGACTTGAGGGGCCTACTGTCCTCAACATGCCCGAACGCTTACTCTAGAGCGCTCTAGCATTTGGCCACATTCATTGACCCAATGTTGCCCTGAAGAATATGAGGAACCTCAGTTGAATTCTGGGGCCGTGTAGGCTCTCTATCAAATCTCTTCCTGCATTCTCCCTCCTCCCTTCACCCCAGCCCCAGCTCTTATCTCCTGACACTCTACTGCTGGGCTATGGCACCCAAGACCCATGTCATGTTGGATACGTGCTGGCTTTGGCATTAGGATGGGCAACTTCATGACTTGCTCGAGCAAAGAGTGGATTGGAAGTGCTCAGGAAACCTCTGAAATCTGACAGAGGCCTGCACCCAGGCCCCCTCTGCCAGCCAGAGAAGAGCAATTGATTTTAGAAATAAATGCCTCTTCGGTGGAGTCTGGATGATACATCAGCTCTGGGCTTCCTTCTGCAGCCGCTTCCTGGGGAACTCTTTTATTGATTTTGGTCTGAGGTGTCTCCTTGCTGGTATTTGTCTATTCCATATTTTAGAGCATTCTCCACTGTGCCCCTATCTCCAGCACAAACAGAAGGCATCCTCAGGACTGACACAGCACTTGACACATCAACACCCTCACTTCTATTCTCTTCTAGAAGTTCATTGCTATTTCTGGCGGCTGGACTATAAAATCTATTCTGGCCCAGGGATTTATGGACCTCTTAGCTTCAATAGTTCTATGCATCTTCTGAGATCATACGTAATTTTTTGTGTGCGAAGATGTACCTCTGAATTTTTTCCCCAAGGAAATGATCTAGAGGTTCCATAAATTCTCAAAGGAGTCTATAAACAATAAAAATCAAAAACATTCATGCTGATCGTGGGTTTCACACTGACACAGAGGCTCCAATGTCACCACAACTTCCTATAAGCACTAGAAGCCTGAACTGTCGACGCGTAAGCAAGCGGGAGCTTCCTTCAGCCACCTTTCCCTGCAGGGAGGTCACAGCCATTCTGTACTGTTTCCTCTGTCCTTGCCCTTAATGGCTCAGTTGGCCATGCGTGGGCCCCAGCAGTCAAACTGAGGGGTATTTTTATCCTGCCAATGGGAGCTGCCATCCTGGGTGAGCTGTGACTTCGGCTCCAGCTGGAAAGGAAGAAGCTAGCAGGGAGAGAACTAATCCTGACCACACACGAGCCTGAGCTCTTGCTACCTGCAGTCTGCCACCCATCTGTCACCTGCCCTCAGCCCCAGCCCCACGGGAGCCCTTGCTTCTGTGTCTTGGGCCTCAATGGTGAGCCTGCAGGGAGACAAGCCCAGGGCCAAGCAGCCTGTTTTTTCTGACCTGTAAACCAAGTTCACAGTTAAAGACAAAGCACCTGGAAAAGACAGAGAATTGGGCCCAGCCTGAAGCCTGAAGTGTCCCGGTTTTCTAGCCTCCCTTTCTGGTTGTGGGCAGGGCTGGGGGAGCCAGGGGACAGGAATGACATGGAGGTCTTGGGGAGGACCTGGCCTTTTGCATGGGCAGCCAGGCGATGGCCCCTGACTGACCTACCTACAGAAGGCCCAGAAAGGTACAAATGGCAGACAGTGGACAACGGGGAGGAAGTTAGGGCCACACAGCGACTGTCCTTGAGAACCTTAGAGGAAGAGATTCTAGGCTCATGTAATCATATTTTATAGATATGATCACTATTCAGGTTTTTTTTTGTTGTTGTTAATCAGTATTTTTTCCACTGATTTTCAGAGAGAACAGAAAAGGGCGGTGACAGGGGTGGTGGTGGAGAGAAACATCGATGTGAGAGAGACACATTGATTGGTTGCCTCTTGCACTCACCCCAACCAGGGCCAGGGATCCACCCCGCATCCCAGGTATGTGCCCTTGATCAGAAATCGAACCTGTGACCTTTCATTGCAGGGGCCGATGCTCTGATCACTGAGGGACACTGGCCAGGGCCACTATTTGTTTTTGTACATTCTTCGTGTCTCTCTTTTTTAAAAAAACTCACATATATATGTAATTTTACAAAACCAAGGGATCACACAGGTTTGTGACCTGCTTTTTGCTACTCAGTGAAAGTGATCCACGTTCTTGTCCAGGCTTCACCAATTTATTGTTCAGATGACAGACAGGGGGTGACTATGCCCTGGCCACCCTCTTAGCACTGAGCATTATCCATCTTTTTCATCTTTGCCATTTTTACGGCCACAAGTTATTTCAATTCGCATTGTTTTGGTGGCTAAGTGAAGCTAAACGTGCATGTCCCTGTTGGTCACCTCCCTTGAGTTTCACTTGCCTCTCCATTAGGAGCACGTAAAGCAGCCAGTTGTCACATCCACCTTCTGCTGCAAACTGGATGGCGCATGGATGGGTGCGGAGCAGGTGGTGCCGGCAGGGCCAGGGGACTGCCGACCACTGCAGAATGCAGGGCATGTTGTTGCCCTGTCTTCTTTTACAAAACATCACAAAAAGGATGCATGCTCATTATAAGAAAAATGCAAATATTTCAAAATACTCTGAAAGCTTGTCTCAGCACTTTCTCCCCCCCCCCCAGGCCCTGCTCCCCAGGGGCAACCACCCTGCGCCCCTTCCTGCTACTTCATCACCGGCTCGCAGGTCCTGCCGAATGGTCACGGATGGAGGGGAGCGATCAGGAGAAGGGGGTCAGGGATTCAAACAGGAGTAGGTTCTTCACAGGAAGCTCCCAGGGTGGCCACCGGGAAGGGAAGCGGGGAGACCACACCAGGTGTTTGTCTGCAACCAAACGGGCAGGTGGATGAATGGAGAGTGGGTTGAGATGACCCTGTTTGCCTTGATTTCGGCCCATGTGAAAAATGGAGGGCTGTTGATCGCAGCCCATGAGCAGCGTCCTTTGTTAACTCCTGTCCCTTGAGGATAACCCTTTTCCTTTACAAAGTGGAATCGAAAACCAGAGAGGAGGTTTGCCTTTCCAGCGTGAACCCTTCTCCCGTTTGGCAGGTCCCGGCCGAGCCCTCAGCCACCTCTTATCCAGCCCGCTTCCAGAAAGGGGTTTGAAATAACATCCATTGCCGCCAGGGCCATGGCCAATTCTGGCTGAAGGAATGTCATCGAAGTCACACTTCAGACCGATGCCAAGACTTGAGTCGAATTTGTCCTGTGAAAGGGAACCCATTCCTTGTTATCAGGAAATCTTTGGGAGGAAAACTGATCTAATTGTTCAAATTCTTAGTGTTAAGAAAATGGCTGTTTTGAATGAGAGGGGCCATCCCTAAACTGATCTGGAACCTTTGAAAATTGTATTTTTTATCTCCTCTTTGAGAGATGCAGATGCCTATTGAATGGCCAAATGAGAACCAGTGGGCCACCAGCCTCTGAACTACAGGAAAAAAAGACATCGGAGGTGGAAATATTTCTCTCTCTCTTTTTTTCTTTTTTTTCCTTTTTCTTCTTTCCCAGCTTGAAAAACTGATCACTTATCCCACCCCTTCCTGCATCATTTCCCATAGGGAATCCTTTCCTGCAAGGGTTTAATTCCCTCCCACCTTTCACCACCGTTGGTTTAGCGTTAGACAACTTTTAGGCTCATACAGTAGACTTAATACCACGTGGATTGTTCAAATAATAAAATTTTGCATAAGAAAACTTTGTCGTGGACTGAGTCCAAAGGGCCTCTTTCAAGAAGTGTCCATTCTACAAAAGGAAAGCCTTATTTTACAGACCGAGGGTAGAATGCTCTAGCAAGACTCCGGGTGCTGTTGGGGGCCGTAGTGGGTGTACGTATGTGCATGGTGGGGGTGGCGTGGAGAGCAGCTGCTCTGTTGTATTAGTTCTCTAGCCCGATGTAACAAAGTACCCCAACACTTAACACCTTAACACAGCTAACATTGGTTATCTCACAGTTTCTGAGGGGCAGGGACCCAGGAGTGGTTTAGCTGGGTCTGACTCAAGGGCTCTCAGGAGGTTCCAGTCATCTCAAGGCTCAGCTGGGGCCTCAGTTCCTTGCAAGCTGGGGGCCAGAGGACCCCACTACTTGTGGGTCTCTCCAGAGACTTCCTGAGTCTGCTCATAACATAGCTTCCCCCAAAGCAAGTGATCCCAGAAAGTGCACACCCCAAGACAGAAGCCTTTCTATAACCTAATCTGGGCAGTGCCAGCCCAGCACTTGGTGGTTTTCTATTCACAAGCAGGTCCAGCCCACACGCAAGGGGAGACAGCTGAAGCTCGACCTCTGGAAGGAGGCGCATCGAAGGATTTGTGAATGTATTTCACAGCCAACCACATGAATGATACAAGTTACCTACTCTAGCTTGCCCTCTGGTCTACAGCATTAGTTAGTCATTTGTTTTCTGTAAAGGACCAGACTGTAAATATTTTAGGCTTGTGGGCCAGACTGTCTCTGTTGGAACTACGGAACTCTGCCACTGTGCTGCGGGCAATCTAGTTGATCCTTGAATAACGTGGAGGTTAGGGGTGCAAACCCTGTGCACAAAAATCCACATACAACGTTTGACTCCCCCGAAACTTTACTACTTACTACATAAGCAAATGAGGGTGGCTTTGTTCCAGTAAAACTTTATTTGCAAAACTAGGCAGGGGGTGGATTTGGCCCACAGGCAGTAGTTGGTTGACCCCCGTCGATGACTTGGAGAGGTCTGGAAGTCTAGCACTTAGTTTTGTTTCCTTGCCGTCAGAATCCTATTTCAAAAGCTCATCCACCTGGCATGGCTGTCTGACCTGACAACATTGTGCCTCTGCTGCTCGAAATTCAGTGGAGAGATAAGAGGAAGACAGGCTCATGTGATTTAGGGGAGAAAACCTCAGGGCTTGGAATTCCCGTCTGTCTTCTGGGAAACAGGCCTAGGAGTGTAAAAAGGAGGTAAGCCGATTTGGTACAACAGGGGACAAGATAGTGTGTTCGATTCCACTGAATCACTGAGTTGAGACGAGGCAACAAGTCTGAGAGGAGACGCTCCTCAGACAACTGGAACTGTGGGGCCAGAGTATATAGATAGCTTTCAGATTTTTGACTCAGGATGCGAATTAAGGGGTCCAGCTTCACAAAGCTCCTGCAGCTCCAAAGAATCCTGAGCTCGCCAGGGAGTGAGTGTCCTGGGGAAAAAGACTGGAGTACCAAAGATGAGGGAGAAGGGAGCAACTGCTCGCAGAGAGCAGCAGGGAACATGCAGAGATAATGGAACTTCAGGCCGAGGGGCCTCACATGGGGTGGGGCATGGGGATAGCACGTATTTTCAATATTCATAAATAAACTTTCAGTGGCTATTTCTAGCTAGCATAAGGCTAAACCGATATAAGTGCTTAGGCCCAATTTCCCCCTCGTTTCTTAAGACTTGATCTTGCAAATACTGATATACTGCTTGTTTCTCAGGGCTGTTTATATTAAGCTTATTATTTGAGTCAAGCAGAGATAGGGCTGAGATTTCTACTTTTCCTTCGAATTCACTTGCAGTGGAATTTTTAAGTTGTACAAGGTACATCATTTTCTGCCTGAATTATGTATAATCCTTGAGAAGATAGTTGACAAACTTCACCATTAAAATGTTATGTTTTTTTTCCCCCCAGCCAAAAACACAGACACTAGTCATTTTAAAGTTCATTTTAAAGGTGAAATCTTATCTCTTGCGTGAGATGTGCTTTGGAAATGAATACTCCACTGGTAAACTATTTCTCATAGTGGTTTGTTTTTGCTTTCAGGACACACGATCTATCACGAGCCCATTTGGATAGCTGGACATAACATCAACACTCCACTGCTCCGTAAAGCTTTTCGCCCCCTTATCCTGAATCTAAACATATATAAAAAGAGTAAAAAATAAACTTTTTTTTTTTTTTTTTTGGCTATAGCTTTCATTGCAAGAAATAGGCAACTTTCTTTGAGGGCATTTCACCAAACTTAAAAATAACTTGTTCCCACAAGTAGTTCTTAGGTGTAAAATAATCACGTGGGAATGATGTTTTCTCTATTTAAGGTGCTCGGAGCTGGGAGCATTACAAAGACTTGGAACTTAAGACATCTAGCTTCTTACCTTGTGCTGGAAAGTGTGTAAATTAAATGTCGGGAGGAAAGCAGGCTGTGGAAATCTGATCCAGTTAGCCTCCCAACAGCCCCCGAGATACAGGCTGGGAACTCGGGGAGCACCAAAGGCTGCCTTCACCCTGCCCGGAACTCATCTCTGTCGGGTAAGATGCCAGCCACCCAGTCTTTCCAAAAACATATGTGAACTGTTCCACTTTTACTAATAACTTTATTTAAATAAGACACAGGAACTTCTATACTGAAAAAATACAAAACAAAAGCCACATTTCCTTGTGTAAAGCCGTATCGATGGTAACTCCAATACTGTTCAGCGCAGTGGCTAGAATCAAACAGTACAACTATATACAAAATTTAAACAATTTCTGACAAATTTCTACAGCTGGATGTAGGATACATTTGAGCTCAACAACTTCTGGGAAATTTACATGGCAAAGCATAAGCTTCAACACATTTGGTTCAGAACTTTAATATATGCTAAGAACAAATGTACAACACAATTAATATTCAGTTTCTCATGAGAAAATAAAAGCACATGTCACTATAAATATCGTACATCAGATTTCATCACCAGAAAAAGCATATTCAGTCCATCTTTCAGAAATTGATATTGATACTATTGCATCTTATTTGGACAAAAGCAGAGCATAAGATCAACACATATGTAATGCTAAACCAGAGAGCAGAAGTTAATGGAGCTCATATTTATCTTACGGAGCTAATAATTTTCTCCCTTTAACCATAATCTACAAAATATAGTATTTTCATCAAGGCCTGAGATTATTAGGGTTAAAGGTGTCTGCTGCTGAAGAGATTGTTTTAAAAGGTTCCCCTGTGAAAATGGCAAAAGTAAACGGAGTCCTTTTCCATGACAGCCTCCTACAACGTAACACTGACTAACTTAAAGGGGCCAGGGCGCCCCTTCAGGAGAGAATATTACTGTGAACTTTGGTGGAAAGATAACTGGGATCATGACAGATACACAGAATACATACACACACAAACATATACACACAGATGCCATTTCTTTAAAAAAATTTAAAAAATCAATGGTGTTGCTTTCGTCTTAATCGTCTCCTCCTTCTTCAACCTCCCTAAAAAATAACACCCCAGGAATGACTGAAGGGAACTGAAAGGTTCCTGTAGCTGTAGGCATCTTGTTCCCCTAATTCTTGAGAAAACTGTGCATTACACGTTAGGTGCAGATGGAAGCTACTCTATGTTTGATTGAACTGAAAGCAATGAAATAAAAATACAAAAACTTCCCTTTGCTTTTGGATGCTCTCTTTGTGCAGCAGGAAACGTCGCCTGAAAGTTGGGCTCTTCCACCGACCAATCGGGAGCCTCTAGGGCTCTCTCCACGCTTCCTTGAGAAGTTAGGCCCTAAGTCTGCAAGGTCAAGGCTACTTACCGGGGCTTTTACTGTACTCTGCATGACCAAAATATTAACAGCAGTATTCACGATGTTAATGTGAGAGGCTTCAATGAGACAGCTTCCAACTACTGCTTCTGTAAGTCACCAGCTAACCTGCCCACTTCTGCTGCATTAATTCTGAGACCTACCCATTCCCTCTCTAGGTGAATGTAACGTGTGCACCTCAACTGCTTGAGAAAGACAACAAGCGAAGGTGTGTCCCTTTTAAACCTGTGGAATAAAGACTTTCCAAAGGGGAAATGAGACATTGATATGCCTCTAGATAAAACAGTAGCATTTCCTGACCTCGATGGCCAACATAAACAAAAAAATCTCAACTATCCTCTCTGAAGCTTCACTCATTCTGCATTTAAACCTAGACATTCTTGTCTCTCAATCCCATCACACGCACTGTGGAATGTCTGTGCACAGCCTGGTACTGGACACTTTATATGCGACACTGAGCAGTCACTAACTGAGCAACACCTGAACTTGTAAAAAAAAAAAAAAAAAAAAAGCCACGTTTACACATGTTGAGACAATGAAGCAACAGCTGTTTTACTGGTAACCATGTGACAAGAGTGACGTCAGACACCCCGGATTTGCTGGTTCTTCTCATGCTCCCCCATGTCCAGGATTACCGTCCTCCTAGGGTTGAATGCACTTCTTATTCGAATGTGGAATGTAATGAGGAAAGGGAAATGCATAAAACAAGGAAAGGCAAAGAGTGATGTTCCCTCTTTAGCTTTTTAGCTGTGAAATACTTAATATCCCAATATGACATACATTCCAAGTTACCTGAGTTTAGACTTCAACTGAAGTACCTGAAGCTAGGCCATAGGGTGGGCACTGTGCAACTGTTGTGGCCATTTATTTTGTTTTCTTTTTTGCATTGTATGTATTACAGAAGTTAGAAACAAACACCTGGATCAATTGTAAACATAATCCTGAAGTACAGTATTTTCCATAGGACAAAACACAGCAAGACATTTTCTATTTAGACAGGCAACTTTTTGATAATAGAGCTTATTTATACTGAAGAATTTGGAACAAAACACAGGACACAGTACTAATCTGTCAAACAAACTATGAAATGCATAGTCTCCACTTAAAATGCTCAATGACACACACATTTTGCAAGCATTACTGCTTTCCACAAAACTGCTGAATAGGAGTTCCGTCCCTGCCAAGATCAGTGTTAAGAGATACTTTACGATGCTGATAAGTAGCTTGGTGGTGGTGGTGGTGGTCGGAAAGTTTTGTCACTCCATGCAGGTAGACGTCTGAGATCTAGTTCCTAATCCATGGAAGGTCAGGCGGAGGCCAGCTCCCCTTTGCGTTAGATGACCACATAGTTCTGAGCAGAGATGTGCTCCTCACCCTGCAGGTCCTGCAGGAGCTGCTGTGGCTGCTGGGATGGCTGCTGGACAGAGGCCTCCGTGGAGCCTGCCATGCTGGTGTCATCAGAGAGAGACGCAAAGGAAACCCGGGAGGAGAGCTGCTCCACGGTCAGGGTTGCCAGGGCTGAGCTCTGGCCAGAGTTGGGAGAGTTCTTGAGCATCAGGTCGGAGGCAGGTAAGAGAGGGCCTAGGAGTTTTACAGGACAGAAAGCTGATCCGGTAGGGATAAAATTAACCTTGTTTTTGTCAGGACATGAAAAGAGAGGGGCTGAGAGAGGCTGACGAGACCTAGAACCATAAAACAAAAGGAGGTTTATTTACAATCACGAAAAAGGTAAGCACTTTCTGACTTAATTGGAGTTCTCTAAAACGGCTAAAATGTGAATGGCAGGGAGTGAGTTAAGTGTACACAGAGGGGTAAACATCTTCCATAGCACACGTCAGCTGGCAGATACTGATGTACACAGCACTGAAGTGACATTTAGACGGAAGGACTGGGCAGACAAATCTTTCCAGAGATCCTTTGTTTGCTACCAAGTATTTAGAAACGTGGAAACACCTCTCACATTAGAGCTGAAGATCAGACTAAGTTAGAATGACCCTTTTTGTTAAGAAAAAGTACACAGGGAGAGGGATTACCCCATTGTATATTTGGTTTTAAGCATTTCCTTTTTCTGCATCTTTATACATACTTCTACTAACAAAGATCAAAGGGGAAAAAAGTCTCAGCAGCTTCTTGAAGAGCCAGTCAGCCCAACAGAGCAGGGTCCACGAGCCCTTCCTCTCCTCCCACACCCAGTAACTAGCCATCCTCTCCTACAAGGCCCGTCTGCACCCTTCTGTGTGCAAGAGCACAGCAGCCGCCACCGGGCACCTGCACTGGGGCAAGGGGATGAGTGAGCCCAAGAGCCACAGTTTGTTTTTCAACTATTCTGCCAAGTATTTACAGCATGAACCCTCTTTCCTTTAATTTCTAATTTATACATATTGAAGTTTCAAAAAGAAAAAAATCTGGAAACACAAAGTCCAGTGCCTGTCCACATGCTAGACGTGTCCAGAGGGAAGCAGGCTGGCCTCCTCCTGGCTGGCGGGGTCACTGTCGGGCTAGCTACACGTGGGTATGCACTCTGCTGCGAAGTGTCTTTGTGTCTAAATCAATACAGCCTCTGAAGGGAAAGTTCTCAATGATTAAAAATAGACCTTTTAGCCGGTGAGGATGCATTTCCCAGTTTCTCTGTATTAGCTTCCCCTATTCCCAGCAAACAGGCTCCGACTCTCCTTTAATAAGATCTCTTCTGCCGACTCAATTCTCTTTTCATAATTGTGAAACACATTATCAGCTGGATGGAGTAGTTGATTCATCCGTAATCAACTGGTCTCAGTAAGAAGCTTTACAGCTTTGTAGATCCCAGCTGACAGAAAAGACATTACTTACGCCATTTCCTCAAAGACCTTCACTCGCTCACATCCCTCTGGGGGCTCCCGTTTGAACATGTAGCTGTTGTTTGGTTTGGGAGATGAAGCATACTTGGGTAACGGTGAGCTACTCCCACTGTCTGTAAATTTAAAGCAGTTATATTAACTAGTGATTGAAAGCTCTTTTCAATTAAATTTGATTTCCAAACAAGCAGCCTTTTGCACAATGTATCCACTACGGCCCCTCTGCTTCCACCACAGAGCTTCCTTTATTGCAAAGCTATTTCTAACACCCTTGTGTAGTGCACTTCTTATAAAGAAAAGCTTCCATGCAACAGTAATCTGTCACACCACCGAACAGAAAAGGATGCTATTTGGGTCCAGAAGACTGCATTCTGAATAAAGTAGAGCTATAGTCCTGAAAACAAATACATTATTATGTATTTCAAAATGTAAATGAATGGCGTAATATGTGTAAGTCATACAGAAGAATTACAAGAGATTGTAATACAGGGCTCTCTATGTTTTCTCACTCTTCAACCAATGTAATTGGAAATTTTAGTATGTGGAGTAATCTTCACTAGCTCTTTGCAGAAATGTTACTTTTACTAAACATCATGAAAAATATGTAATGTGGAGGGGAAAAAACAGGTTTATAACACAATGTCTTTTTCCCTCAACCCACCATGAAACAGTGATTTGCTCAGGATTTTGCATTGAAAATGTCTGTATTAAAAGTACTTGCTTAGCACAATTTGTATTTTCGCTACTGGAAGCATGAGAAATCTAAAAGCATCTCTACCTAACATGTTTTCTTCATATTTTTGACCCAAAAGAAAATGGTCTTATTCATGAAAAGCCATAAAACCTATATGTAATTTCTCCCTTTCCTACCTGGCAAAGAATTTTGGAAATTCAAACCCTCAGAAATGTGTCATTATCTCCACGAGATGCCAAGCTGTAAAGTCAGTAACATGCTTGTATAAATACAACAGTCCTATTTAAACAAATTCTGACTTAATGCAAACCAATCCCTACTGCTAAACTACTAAGCACAGGACCTACTGAAATGTATTATTTTCATACATATTTTGAAAGACAGCATTTGCACCATAATTACATTTGTCACAATTTTGATAGGTTGCTTTAGTTTAGGATACAGAACACAGTGTAACATTCAGAATCTGAGTAAGAGGGATGTTTTTATCATTATTAATGAAGTATAGCACATGCTCAGAAACTAGACCCTTCAGGCACACTTATAGTGTATTTAGTGGATGAGTCAAAGAGCTTCTATGTTAGTCCTGGGAACAAAGATGTGTGCTTATATTTGGATAGGCTATATCTTTGGCTGGGAAATCATTGCCTGAAAAATACCAAGGCCACACTACTGAGAAACCTAGAAAAGCACAGTTTCTCCATCACTATTGTTATGTATGTCCCTACAGATTATGCGTAGTCTCGGAAATAATGAAGGCTTAGCATTAAGTTGGGTTTCTTCACATACATGAAAATTCCAGGATTATCTTAGATTCAACACTTACACTATATTGTATAAATAAATCTCCCAGGGAGGGAGGAGGGGAAATATGAATTTCTCTCTCAGGTAGATGAAAAGCATTATTAACCAGACTAGAGCCTGAGTTTGCTGCTCTCTGTTTGAGCTAGGCTAGGCCAAAAGACCAGCCCACATTCAGAAAGTGGTGAGAATGAGGCCTGGAACTCAGTGTAGCACCAAAAATACAGCTTGACCTTGCTTTGCTATCCAAACAGCAGCAAGCCAAGCAGAGGAAATACATAAAAAAGTAGCTAGGGCATGGGATGCCTCCGTGAAGATTACTGCTGGTAACAACAGGCCCTCCTGGTATACAGAGGCCGCCTAAGACCATGGGCCCCATGCCTTTAACAGCCTTTCTGCCATCAGCAGGGGTGTGACCGGGTTAGCAGCAATTAAGGATCACCTGATTATCATGTAAGAAAAGTCATCTTGGCCATGGCTGCAACCTTCTGCGTTCTATTATTATATCAGTAGGCCCACCCACATGATTTCTCCCATAACTTTGTTGATGATTTCAAGGGACTTTCCCAGACTCGAAAGTTAGATGTGAGTTGAATGATTTACAAAACTGATTATTCTTCCTATTAAACAACCATCTACAATGAACCAAATGATTTTTCTTCTTGAAACTTTTCTAATTTCCATTTTCTAAATATTTTCTAAAACACAAACACACACACACATACTTATTTATTTGCATTTAATGTTTGGTAGTCTGGAAAAGCAAAGAACAAAATTTGGAACCATAAACAGATTTGTTAGCTCTGAAGTTTTTGCCTCAGGTAAGTATGTAATCTGATACAGTGCATAGAGAAACAGGGAACGGAGGCACTAGTTGCACAGCTGTATAACCTTAAATGCAACTGCCGCTCTCAGTTTCTACATAACTTTAAGAATTGCCACCTCTAACTCTAAAATTCTGCTATTTTTTAAATGGTTCTAACATACAAAGAAGGAGCACTGTACCAACTATTTTTGCTTTACAAAATGGCATGCTTCACAACCCACATGAACATCCAATTCTGCCCATTACAGACGTGGATGTCTAGCTTACTCATTCAGAACTCTTGGTCGAGTTTGATAACCACATTGCAGTAGGAGAACGTTATAAACATGAGGTGAGCATGCCTGTTCAGAAGATTCAAGATGAGAAGTCTCACGGTAATCTTAATTTAATCCCTTTTGTTCACAAGCATGATGAATTTTCTCATTCATTCTGTTATCCCACAGTAGGAAATTACTAGACATGTAGATGAGATTAAGGTAAATGTTATTTATGTTCTTATAACATCATAGTCAATGTCAATTAATAAAATTAAATGCAATAAATATGATTATTTATATAGTTGTCTATATTTATAGCATTCTCATCTATATTTATGAAAGTATAACCCAACTCTGAAAATCAAGTATGAAAACATTTTATTGGTCATTTTACTATAATAGATCAGACTTATGTGTACCATATTTACCAAATAAAATCTAAGTAACTTGTCAAATATTTTTAAACACATGATCATGAATTAAAGCTTGGAAAAATCAAAGACGCTATTAAAGTTTGGAATTCCACATAGAAACAATATTCATTAAACTACGTGTACCTTAACAGTTTAAGATTTTCTGAATTTCTCCTTATAAATGGCTTTCATTATTTCTGATGTGTTAAGTTGTATGGCTCACAAGTCCAGTATAAAAATCATATATATGAAGTTGGTTCACTTATGTGGACAGGTGCTGTAAAATCTTTGCCATGGTTCTATTCCAGCCCTAAGTCTTTAGATGTGCTTTATCTCCTACTATCTGATTTACTTTATCACATTAAGTGAGATCAATCCTAAAGCTAGCAATATAATAACAGAACAGTGATTCTTAACTCGGGTTTCACATTATACTCATCAGAAGATGTTTTAAAAATACCAATGAATACCAATGTCCAGACCTCATTCCTAAGAGATTCTGGTTTCAGTCTGGGGCTCCTCCCAGTTGTGTGCTTTTTTTTTTTTTTTTTTTTTGTAAAGCTCCCAAATGCTTTTGAAATGTAGCCAGGTTTGAGAACCAATCATAAAAACGTTAAAACACTGGTTTGGAGTTAGGCCACCTGACTTCTACCCAGGCCTAACGACATGACCTAGGAAAGTCTGATCCCTTTGTTTCCGGACCAGTAACATGGGAATAACTACTGACATCAGCTATGAAAAATGTGTGTAGAAGGATTAGGATAGTGCCCGAAACACAATAAGGTCTCAAAAAATATTGCTATAATAGTAGACACACCATTCGTAATTTGAAAATTAAAGAAGGTGAACCAACCGTTCAGAAACTAAGTGCCTACTCCACTCTCTCTCGGCAGAAGAGAATAATAGAAAAGTCGTTTTTAATAGATCTGCACACTCTAAGTTTATTCAGGTATGGAGATAAGGTTTTGTGTCTGGTGGGCAAGCAGAGTCATATCTGGGGTGCCAGATTCTCCAGTGTATGTCTGCCTAGCATGACCTACGCCAGTTCACAACGGCATCCCTCAGCACATAGATGCTGATCATCCTGAAATGAAAACCAACGCCCAAATCACACAGATTCTACAGATTCCTCTACAAAGAAAATATTTTTATAATAAGTGCACCAATAACCACTGGAATGCAATTCTTACTCCACCTTTAGCTGCTAGAATAACAGGCTGGGAAAGTGAGCAGAGACTTAACCAACACTGTACTCAATGACACACGAAGAGCGTAATTAAAAGTTAGCCAACAGAGTCAGATTAGAAATATGGGTGACTAAAAGGGATCTAAACAGAATTAGTACTCTACTATTAAAATTACTTCTTTTGCTTCAGGAAATAAAATTATCAGCTGTAATGTGGTTTGACGGACTAATGAAATCAAGAGAATCACACAACTGTACAGCATTCCTTGGCAACACACTTTTGGAACCATTTGGCACTAACAATCTATTAAAAAGCCTACATTTTTAGTTAACTCCAAGACCAAATTGTGAGCAGGTAAGGAGAACATTTGGCTTTTACAAGCAGTCTCTAAGGTTTCTATAAAATTTCAAGGTCAACCCTTTATGAGAAGGTTAGAGAATTTTAATAGAATAAGCCATCAGCTATAGCTAAGATCTTCACTAAACCAACATTCAACAAAGGGTAAGAAGGAAAAAATAACATCATAACCTTTGCTACTTATGTTTTGCTTCTTCCACAAACATAATCCTGATATGCAGAATAACACTGCTTACTACTGTCTGCAGATGTGACTTGGAGCTGATGTGCTAACTACTCACTGGGAATATATCCGGCAGGGCAGTTAAAAATGAGAGCTGGCAACGGGGGAAAATACGGGGACATCTGTAACACTTCCAACAATGAAGATAAATTTTAAAAAATGAAAGCAAATCACTTTTTTGAAGACAGTCCTCACCTCAATTTATAGACTAAAATCATGACTTTTATAAATTTAAATCACAATGGTAAAACTAAACTGGAAATAAATTTCAGATCACACAGAATATTTTACATCTTGAAAGCAACTGAAGCAAGGATCTCAGGCAAATCATTCAGATGCAATATTATTTTTTATAGTCTTGAACTTTTAAAATGAAAAAATTTCCAGGGACATTAGTTTTCAAAAACTGAAACACACTGTTCATATTAGATTGTTCCTAAAGTGTCCTACAGAGGGAAGAAACCCAATACTTCTAATAGAAGTGTCATTATAATTTTAAATGCTCACTTAAATATTTACTGAGCACTTAACTATATGCAAAATAGAAGGCAAAGCAAAATGCTAAAAATGTCTTATATTAGGTAAAACTCAGTATTTCCTATTTTTAGTTCTTGCTACATGAAAATGGTGTTATAACATCTTCAGGCAGAAAGCCACATGGAACTTTAGGTTTATCATTATATTCACCTACAAGCCTGCTCCTTCTGATAGTCGCTGCCTTATTAATGGTGGTAATAATATTCCACAACTTCCACGCTAGAACTTTTACCCTTACTCTCATCTCCCTTCCTGCACATCTCCCTCACCTCACACATGTCGTCAGCCACCAAGTGCTGCCAACTCTTCTTCCATGCCTCTCTTCCAAGCCCTCTGCCCTTGCCTCCCCTCCTAGACTTTGCCCTGCACCTGTGATTTCCCAACTGAGGTGCACAACGCAGTTTGTTGATAGGCAGGAAGAAAATATTAGAACATTTATATATATTTACTTTCTATATTTGAAAATAAGAAAGGAAGCTTTACCAGCACAGAACATTCAGCTCTGGGATTGAATTACACATATATAACTTAGAAATAGATGAATTTATATTAGGGGTACAGATTAAAAATGGCTGAAAAAGGTGTGTAATAAATAAATCACGTTTGGAGACCACAGGACTAGGCTACTACAACAGCAACTTAGTTTGTCTTCCTTCTGTCTCTGCAGTTCCACCTGAGTTATGGTCCTAAAAGATAAAGCTGGTCATGTCCTTTAGCTGACAAAAGATCTTTGCTTGGCTCCTCATTTCTCTTCAAAGGCCCCCCAGGCCCTTTATGAAGTAGTGGCCTCTCCACCTCTCCGCGCACACTGCTTTCTACTCCCCACCCTTCGCCCCTGTGCTCCAGCCACCCAGTTTCTCACTGTTCTCCACACACCGGGCCCTTTCACAGCTGAATGCCTGCCGAAAGGCTACTCCTCCTGCAAAGGCAGCAAGAAGCAGCATGTAGTAGCAGAAGATTTTCGTTGGCATCTGGACTACATAGGAATTTAAGAATGTCACTTCATTTCTCTAAGCCTCAGATTCCCCATTCTTAAAATACGGACAACATCCCTACTCGTAGGACTGCGGCAGTATTACAGGAGAGAACGAAGGCACCCGCACCTGAGCACACTTACTTAACAATGCTATGTGGCAGGTGCCATGTTACCCCTAATCTACAGGTGAGAAAACTGAGATACAGAGAGGCTGAGCAACTTGCCCAAGGACACACGGTTAGGAACTGGCAGAGCAGGGATTCAGCCCAGCTGCACCAGAGTCAGAGGTCACTGCTGGCAGACTATCTGCCAAAGTTTTGATCTATCTCAACTCCACTGTCCTCATTAGACAGGAGGTGACTGAAAGATGAAGGTCCTTCCAATCTAACATTCTGTGCTTCTAATGAAACTCTTACAGCTCAGGTAACAGCTTTATTGGGTCTGCCTTCTGCTAGACTCCCAAAGAGATACAGTAGAAGGAGCGGCTCTGTGTGTTGATATTTATTCTTAGAGGAAAACCAAAGATAATGGGGTCAAAAATTTCAACAGGTCCCCTTTTCCCACAGCCTGGTTGACACCCTATTTTCTCTCCAGCCACAAACAGAGTAGACAATGCGTTGGGTTTTAGCAAAGTTACTTCCTTTCCCCTAATCTCAACAGGAAACTTGAAACTTCATGTCTTCTTCCCACCAAAGGCCTATCACTAAGCATAATCTTAGTGGGGTTTTTTTGGTGGGGAGTTGGGGAGAGAGATTATCACACTCTTCCTGAACGTTCAAAAGCCAAACACATAAAATTTAACAACTTAAAATAAAAGACACTAATATTTTCAACACAGCTATAAAAAATATATCCTTAAAAATGGACATACCATGAAGAAAGGTCTTAAAGGATTACTCCAAAAATCTCCACTAAGAACCACTCCATGCCAGGCACTACTCTATTTGCAAAGGATAAAGTGACAGGTAAAACGCAGTTACCTGCTCCTGCTGCAGCTTATTTTCTGCTAAATATATAACAGCAGATTAGGTGAAAGATATATGCAGGCATGATAATAAACTTTGGGTTGCTTCCTATTGTAGACTCTGAGTTGTAACTGCTAGATCTGAGCTGTATACTTATTAATTAGTTTTAAATTATGAATAGTAATTCACCCGGAGAACTAGCACAGCATCTGCCACTGGTACAACTGTGAACATTTTCCAAAGGTGGGGGAAAAGGGCATTTACTGGATGTTCCTTATGTGTTGTCAGAATAGGAATATAAGTAATTTTAGATGTTACCTTGAAAAAGAAATAGGAAAGATGACCTCAGAGACATAATTATAAAACTGATCAGTGTTTTAAAACAGCAGCTAATAGTTATTATTTATTTAAATTAAATTTATTGGGTGACATTGGTTAATAACATTGTATGTTTCAAGTGCACAATTCTACGATACATTATCTGTATATTGCATCGTGTCTCACCGCCCAAAGTGTAGTCTCCTTCATCACCACATATTTGATCCCTTTGCCCTCTTCCTCACCCCCTCCAACTCCCTTCCCCTCTGATAACCACCATTCTGTTGCCTGTGTCTATGAGTTTGTTTGTTTTGTTTTTCTTTTGTTGCTTTAGAACACATCTGTTTTAACCTGCGGGGTAATTCCTTCATTGGAACTACATCTCTACACTTTTTTGTAATTTCACCACCAACAGGTTCTTCTAGGATAATAAGCATCCTGGAACCACATGGGAAGAATCATTTCATAGAGAAACAGATTCAGGTTCAAAAGCAGTGATTTGCAAGATATGGTGGCTAAAGGGAATATATCCAACATATCTATCTTCCCCATATAAAGCACAAAAAGAAGAGTGCCACAAAAACTTGGCTGCTTAGGCTATCTAGAAAATAGAGGGTTAAAGTATGGTAAGGGCAAAGGTCAAAAAAGGTTAAGAAACAGAGCCCTAGAGATAAATCAAATAGAGTTAAAATGTATGTAGAAAGGAATTAGAAGATATCAAAAATTCAAAGTCTGCCTACGGTCAGCCCAAGACCCTGAAAAGACTAAGATAATACTTTTATTCTCTCCTGCGACTAAAGGCCGCTCAGTCCTAGCACCCGAAAGTTTAGCATTATGAATATTTATGAGTTAAATCACGGTATGAGTTAAACAGGCTTTAATGCATTGGTCTTGGGAAACTCCATCCACATAACATAGGTTGTTCCTCTGGGAAAATAGAGTTTAAGTTCCAAGTAACCAATTTATGGACTCTAGGAATACAAGTCTCCGTAGCTGGACTGAGGAGAATGGTTGAGTTGACTTCATGATTACAATAATCAATGTTTCCACTATACTTGCAAAATTGCAGAATGTTATAACAACTGCCTACGTGAATTGTGCCAAAGATCAAGTATAAGTGGCAGACTGAAGTCTAGATTTTGTGGCCTGCCCAGTACCAGTTTGGCTACCATCACGGAACACTGACAGAGCTGCTAAGAGAACTAATATTTCGACGCTACCATCTGTGCTATATAAATGACTCTTTTTCTCTCTTGCATTTTGGGCATGATAATGTGGAAGAATTTAGCCAACTCTTAGGATATATTTTGAGGCTGTGAAGATGAGAGCTCTTATCTGGACCCCTGCATTCTCCACACAGGCCATAATGTAGGGCTGTGGCTGCTACTAGGTTAGCCTGGCAACTTTACACATGTGACCAGGATGGATGCCTCCATCTTTTAGTCACTGGAAAAGCCTGGCAGAAAAACACACATAAAAAACCCAAACCTGAAAGCAGTCTCTTAATGGCTGGACCTTTCTCAATAGTCAGAGTGTTTCTGCCCTGGCGCTGCAACTGCAATAGCCAAAGAAAAAACCAATAGGCTAATCAAGTAAAATTATTTTAGAGGTCTCAAATTATACGTGATTCAGGGGGAATAGATGTTAGCAATAGGCAGAAATAATGTGAGCAAAGTCAGGGAAAAGATAAATTTAACAGACAAGTACTAGAGGAAGAATCAGCTCCCAGCACATCTCTCATTAGAGCATCTATTCACAGTGGCCACCCCTCCCTCCTGTGTATGCTTACCCAGGAGCCCACAGATGTCTGAACTGGCTAGTCTACCACAGGACAAATGTCTCTACAGCAACTGAAGAACATGTAGGTACTCCAAATCAATCCTAGTTGACTACAACATTATAGCATCGATTCTGTTTTCATAGTTAATTATGCAAACCTGTTAGAAATCTGTAACTTTCACCTTTTTCTTCAATGGAAATATATGGAAACAAAAAACCAATTTATGCTTTATTGTGAAAAAATGCCAATTATAAGCTAAAATTAGTATCTTTAAAAACTCCCCAGAATTTAGACTGTACATAGATAGAGAAGTAATGAGTCAGAGACGATATTCTATAGTTTGAATGACATAAATATGCAAGTTTCAGAAACTGTAAAACTGATAAGTTCTTTTGTGCTTTAGTAGCAGAACATACCTGTGTAACAGTGTATTATTTATTTACATTACTACCTATTAGACCAGAAATTCCTTATAAACAGGTATCATATTATCCAATTCTAACTCTCCACCTAATAGAGTACCTGACATACAGTAGATGCTCAACAAATGTTTCCTAAATAAACCAGAAATATTAATTCAGCTGAAATACATAAACCACCACTCCTGATCCTAAAGTACATATATATGTGTATTTATATTCACATATAAAATAGACAGATATTATTTGAATTTTCTCTTCACAAAGATGGTAGTTAATTTTTTCTGAGAACTAGAAACTTCACATTTTAATAGATGGTGACACATTTTTCCAGGGAAGGGTAACATCAACTTGACCCTAAAAACAAAGTAATGCTTCAAAGCTACAAAGGGCAGATATGTTAAGAAACTCATATCTTGAGGTCTTAAATCCCAAACTGAGTTAATCTTGTAGAAAGCAGAACAATGTCTAAGTGATTGAGATTTTCATAATTTCCAAAGAGATTAAAAAAAAACCAACCCACTATAGCTACAACCAACATCATATATGAAGTGTTTACTAAGTACCAAGGGTTATGCTAAGCATTTTGCTACAATATCTCATTTAACCCCCAAATTTTATGAGGCTGGTATTATCACCCAATTTTAGTAAGAAATATATTTTTAACTATCAGGAAAAAAACTACTGGCCTTAGAGATTATCTGAATCAATGTTCTCATTTTATATTTTAAAAAAGTAATGATGATTATTTTTACAGCAGCAGCTACCATTTACCGAATCCTTGAGAATTAATGCAAGTTTTATGCCCCAAACTTCACAGGACTCAAATCCATGCCTGTGTATCAAGGCCAGCGAGGCTCTTAACTCCAGTGTTACAGTGTTCCCTGAAAAAGACCTTGAATATACCTTCTCATAATAATACAGACTATAAATCTTCAAGAAAAAAGATATTAAAGAACATATATGGTTTTAAACTTAGGCTCTAAGTGACTACCTCTCTGAATTGCAAAAGCAAAGATTTATCTGCCTCATGGAAAGTAGTCACTTCGAGGCCATGAAGACAACCTCACAACCAGTAAACCAAAATGGAACGAAACTATCAACTCCTTAATACATTTCCTTTGTGGGTCAGCGTCTCTCAATTACTCACAGTATTCAACTTAAAAAGAAAACAAAACTCCAAAATTAACTGCCTCGCCCTACTATCACTTGTTATTTTTACTTTTCATTTTAACCCAGCTACAAGTCCTAATAAGCAGCAAAAGTGGTCCACCTGAAACGTACTTAACTTTCTACTGGTGTAACAAAGAATATGGGTTTTGGAATCAATCAGACAGGCTTGTTTTGCCAAATCACCTGTGTAGCCTAAAACATGTTAACATTATTTAACATTTCCATTTACCTTCAAAGCAAATACTCCTACTAGAAGCAAGGTGTTTCCCTGTTTGTTTTATTGCAAAGCAGCCACAGTGAAAATGTTGTGGGGGACTTGCTCTGGTGGGATGCCTTAGTGAAATGAGTTTCCTAGTCTGACATTCTACCAGAAGGAGACTTTACATTCAAAGGAAAGAGATACCTCAGGTACTATCCCCCTTCAGTACAACCATAATGGAGTAAGGGAGTTCATAAGGCTTTCAACAAGGGAAGGGTGAAAAAGAAAGGGGAGAACCACTGAGATCCACCTCCAGAAATGAAAGCAAAGGGCGAAGTCCAAAAGAGGGTCCATTAAATCTCAGCAGAGAGTCCAATGATGGGTGGAAGAAGCCAGACACAAAAGAATCCACATTCCACTTACGCCATTGCATTTCTATGAAGTCCAGTAACACAAAAACTCAGCTACGGTGAGGGAAGTCAGAACAGTGGTTCCTTCTAGGTAGAGAGGAGAAGGGTACCATCTGGAAGGCAGGCCGAGGGAGTGGCCTGGGGTGCTAAAAGTGCTCTAAATCTTGATCTAGGTAGTGGCTTCCTGAGCACATACATGTGAAAAATTAATCGGGCTGAGTACATAAGATCTGGGCACATCACACGTAAGAATACCTCGAAAGGAAACAAATTAAGGGGAGTGGGAGTCAGGTCACGGACCATGAAAATCCTCTAAGAGTCTGTAAATTTTAACTTTACTGTTTTTAAATTTTTGTTGCCTACGATCTATTTCTCTATGGTGAGCAGCAGTAAATGTGTTAAAAAAATAAGTTCAGTGTCTCCTGGAAAGTAGCTAGGAAGGTGGGAGCTGGGCGGTCTTTGTTGCCGTTTGTGTTTAGGTCTGAGGGGGCCAGAAACTGAAAGAAGAGAGCAAGCAGTAGTAGCCAAGTGCCCACCACCAGGACAGAAGAATGCAGAGAAACAGTTTGGGCCTGACCCGCAACAAAAAAATTCCAGAGGTTCTGCCCTCTTATTAAGGTATTATCAATAATTCATGCACACACCATAATATAATCCCTGATATCCTGTAGGTAACTTATTAAACTTTATCTACTTGCTTAGAAATACACTCATTCGTCCAGCAGTATTTTTAGAAATTATTTCCTCCCAAAGCAATCTGATTATGAAGTCTAACTAGAGGCAAGAGAAATATAGACCCTACCATAACCATCATTAACTCTGGGCAACACCAAGGAAAAACCTGTGTTATATGACATGAAGCTGTGCACACTCCATTTTACAGCTTCCATCAGCTCTCCGAATCATGTGCTGTGCTTCTCTGACACATTTATGGAAGATGTTTGTAAGAGTCACAAAGAAGGGGGTATGTGAAACCAATGAACAAACAAACCTAGGTTAAGCAATCCTTTACAATCCCACCACTCAACAAAAGAAAAAAAGATGCAATGGTCTAAGATAAAGAAATATAATGACCAAGGCCCTAGAACAAAGCCCTTCATTCAGGCGGATGACGCCATTCTTACCTTTATCACGATCATAGAGTAAGTCTTCCGTTGAGCAGGGACTACCGTCCTGGGATTCCGGGGGACAGAAGGGGGAGACGCAGGGCGAGTGGCTGCTGCAGCTGCTGCTGCGCTCCTGGACAGAGGGGGTCTGAGTGTCGATGCTGCGCGTGCTGCTGCTCCGGTAGTGGGCGGGGAGTGGGGCTCTCCGGCCATCCGGGATGTCCAAGGGCTGCAGGAGGAGCGACCATGCGACACGTGAATGACAGTGCATCCCCTCGGCTCACACAGGAAACGCGTGGCGTTTCCTTCCATGTCATATGCCATCACCACCATCAGCGTAATCGAGTCTTCCGAGAATGAAGATACCCATCTTGTGTGTTAATTTCTGCATGTTACCTTTACTGAACAAAAACTTTCTTTCGAATCCCAAAGTCTTTAGGTTTGAAAGTACTGAGGATAAACTGTCTTTAAAATTCCACAGCTCTCTGTATGTATTGGGGGTCAGCACTTCCCGTAATATTCCTCAAGGGCAGAGGCTTCTTTTAACACTGTATCCCAAATGCCAAGTGCTGTGTCTGGCACATAGCGGACATTCAGTAAATATATGCTGAATGAATTCATGGAGCTGCTCAAGAAATCACCTTCACTTGCTAGTAGGAAAAGAAAATCTAATATTCACAGGTACACTCTTTCTTATTTTTAATTTTGGAGGCCAGGAACAAAGCTATATTCTCTATTTCCTTTGCAAATTACCCAACATTTCTAATAGTGAGGTTTTTTCCTATCAGTACTTAATGAAGGACGTTAACATAACTCAGAATAATTCTATTAATTTGGCATCCAACTGAGCAGGACTAATAATTTTGCTTAGTTCCAATGCATTATTCTGAGTGGCAAAAATAAAAAATAGAAATGAAACTATAATCACAGAATCATATATTTTCAACCCAATAAGACCTTAAAACTCTAAGGTCTTCACAAATAAAGAACTTATAATTCCAAGCTCCTGGTGACATGGTTAATTAAATGGCATCAGAGCTTCTGCCTTTGTAAACTGTCTACTCTCCTCCTGTGAAAAGATAGGTCTGGCTCCATTTTCCTCATCTCTGTCAACAAGTAAAATTCTCTGTATTAATCATTTAAACTGTTTTTGTTATTATTCAGACAAGATTGTAATGCTAAGAAAAAGAACCAATGTACTCAATTCACTTACAACTAATTTTCAGTATTTATTGCGGATACTGTAAGCTTTGTCATTTCAGAGTTTTTATAAATACTGTCAGAGACAAAATGGAGTAAGATAAAATTAGGCAAGATTCAAAATCTATCTGTTTTTCTATAACAAACAACTTAAGTGACTTTACTGAATTAAAAACTTCATTTATCTATGCAATGTTGCTAAACTGAAGCTACACCATCCTCACCACCTGACTATGACTCTACTATAAAAGATTAAATAAACATCAGTCCATTTGGTAAGTAAATTAACAAAGGAAAGACTTCCAATTTAGGAAAAAAATATTCCTAAACATTAAGTTGGTCGAATGTTAAGAAAATGTTTCTTTATTTTTATTCTTTACAATTTTTTCTTTTATTTAACTAAATTTAGATTTTAATTACGACTCAGTCCTAAATCTTAGACTGAACAGAGAATAAATCATTGGTGCAGGGTTTTTTTTTTTGTGAGGGGTGGGGGAACGACAAGATTGTGTGATGCTTAGTATAAGATGTGTGAGGTTCTCAGGGCAACCCATAAAGAAAGATCATTTTGGAAAATATATTTGAGGGCCTCATGATAGTTATTTCTTAAAACAGATATTTAAGTCAATAAAGACATTACTTTAATAAAAACTTCAATATTAGTAATCAGGAAAAGAATAACTAATCAATTTATAGCTATAAAAATTGATAAGAATTAGAGTTATCTTTCCTTCATGTACTGTTTAATAAACACAATCTTTCCATATTCATATTTCTGTCTGTAACTGATAAGATATGTCAATATCTTTAACTAATTTTAGTTCTGTTGGGGACGAAAATTAGAAGAATTAGAATAACAAAACTGATTTTAGAAATCTACATATTAACATTAAGTAACAATGGGAAACATAAAGGCTTAGAACATTGATATACTTAACAGTACAATTTTATTTTTTTAGCTATTTGTAGATTCCTTAATGGTCACATTTTAATTTATTAAAACTTTGAGATATATAATCATAAATCTAAAAACTTTTTAATTAGTATGTTAGTTTAAGTGTGTAGGTTACCCCAGAATAATTTTCACATGGCTACTATGAAATTAGGATATGACTTATTTAAAAGAAGAACTGTTAGTAAGTTTTATATCCTAGCATAGTTTTGCTTTAAAGTTCTTAAGGAGTCAGTAAATATGTGACTGACTTTCTCATCCTCAAAAAATTTGACCTGAAACTTTCTTACATTACTGTTCTAATATATTATTTAATGGAAATAAGGAAACATCTTAATGGTTAATAGCTAAGATATGGCATAATTTCCAAAGGGTTCTATTATGGCATAATAAATATAAAATAAAAATTTAAATATGAAATGTCTACGGAGACTATAATGGCATAACCTTTGGGAGAGTAATTTTTGTAGTATTTATCAAAATTTAAAATGTACAAATGCTTTGATTCAGCAATTTCACTGCCAGGAAATTGTTTGCAAGAGTACACAATGTTTTCTAAAGCACTTCTTGTAATGACAAAAACTAAGAGCAATTGAAATGCCCATCAATAGGGGACTTCGAAATATGGTTTGTTCTTATAATGATTCACTATATATCAGCAAGCACGTGCACACACACACACAGATTGAGTAGGATATACAAGAAACTATGAATATTGCTCAGATCTGCTAAGCAATACTGAGAGTAGGGAAAAGTTTTATTTTTTTATGTTATAAATATTATGTTATAAAATTAAACTTTGGATTTTGAGATTAACTCTAAGTCAGTTTTAAACCTATATGTTATTTGAAGGAATTAGATACACATTTGACATAAATAATATTTTAGTTTCCAAAAAAAATCAACTATAATAAAGCCAAAGGCTATTGGATGGTTTCTTTTGTTGAATATACCTTTAAAATGTGATCAAATATAGGTTCACATGTAGTAGTGCCCAGATGTCTTTTCTGGGACACAGGTATTTATAAAGTATTTTGATTAATTCAAAAATGGATCAAAGACCTACATATAAGATAAAGCTCTTAGAAGAAAACAAAAGAATAAATCACTGTGACCTTAGATGAGCCAATGGTTTCCTAACTATGACACCAAAAGTACAAACAACAAAAGAAATCAGACTTTATAAAAATTAAAAATGTTGTGCCTCAATGGACATCATCAAGAAAGTGAAAAGTGAAAAGACAACCCAAAGAACGTGAGATATTTCCAAGTAATACATCTAATAAGGGTCTTTTTATCTAGAAAATGATTTTACAAAGAACTTCTACAATTCAATAATAAAAAGACAACTAACCTAATTTTAAAATGGGGCAAAGGATCTAAATAGACAATTTTCCAAAGAAGATACATGAATGTCCAACACATGAAAAGATGCTTAACAGGCTTAGCCATCAGGAAATGCATATTGGTACCAGTGATGAGATACCACTTCACATCCACTAGGATGGCTACAATAAAAGATAATTTCAAGTGTTGGTGAAGATGCAGAAATTAGAACCTCCATATACTACTGGTGGGAATGTAAAATGGTACAGTGCAGCCACTTTGGAAAACAGTCTGGCAGTTTCTCAAAAGGTTAAACAGAAGGTGACCATACCAATAATACCACTCCTAGGTACACACCCAAGAGAGATGAAAACATTATGTTCACATGACAACTTGTATATAAATTTCATAGCAGCATTATTCATAATAGCCAAAAAGTAGAAACAATGCAAATGTTCATCAACTGATGATGGGATAAGTAAAATCCACACACAACTGAGTATTACTTGGCAATAAAAAGAAATGAAGTGCTTATACATATTAAAACATAGATGAAACTTAAAAACATGCTAAGTGAAAAAAAACCGTTAAAGAGGCCAAATATTACATGACTGCATTTATATGAAGTGTCTAGAATAGCAAATCCATACACAGAGAAGGTCGATTTGTGGTTGCCTAGGGCTAGGGCCATTGGAGGGAAATGAGGGATGACTGCTAAAGGGTGTGGAGTTTCTGTTTGGGGTGATGAAAATGCTGCAAAATCAACTGTGCAGATGGTTGCACAATTCTGTGAATATGCTAAAAACCACTGAGTTGTACACTTTAAATGTGTAAATTGTATGGTATGTGAATTGCATCTAATAAAGCTGTTACCAAAAAGTCCTTTTGAAACAGTTAACAATATTAAAGAGAAAAAAAAAAAGGATTTGAACATGCGATGTAATCTTACCTTGGACACTTCCTCCTTCCCATTATTTTCTTTAATGAATACCTTTTCTAACTCAGGACTTATTCCTTCTACATTGCAGGGCACACGTGAAACAGATGATTTTGGCACTGATATATTTGACAGTGGCATAGGGACTGATCTTGATCCAGTAGCCTACAAATGAGAAGGTAAGTTGGTACCAAATTATTTGTGGTCAAATAATCAAAACTAAAGAGTACGGAAGACCTGAAAATAGAAACTCAATGAGCAGAGTTATTTCGACCTTTCAAATACAATATACATATTTAAGCTCTAAAATAAGGAAGGTAAAACTCACAGAGTATAGGCATAATTGTATAATAGGTAAATTTTTAAAGTAGAATGGCAGACAGAATCCTCGGCACTGTTTAACTTTTTCCCCTGTTCTGTTTTTACTAAAACAGCATAATTGAAATCATGTAAGTGTATCATGTGACTCTACGTGTGTGTGTGCATGCTCGTGTTTCCTGCACTGAGACAATTACCTGCAAGCATTTTTCATTTCCATTTAGTCCCAGTCATTTAAGAAAACCTTTGGACTACTAAGTAATGTGGCAATGCTACCACATTAAGTTCAACAACACTCACTAACTTTTTGGTTGTTTTCAAAAATCCTTTGGAGGAATTCTCAAAAATTAACTACCTCACATAGATGTTGTAAGGGTGCCAAAGAGTGTAAGACAAGCCTTTTGGTGCACAAGGAACTTATATAACAGAAAGAAAACAAAAAAAATAAGGATGAACAAGGTAAAAATTAAAATATATGATCTCTATCTTATTCTGAGTGATTAAAGTTGACATATATGACTCATAATGAGGTGGACTGCTAATGACTGATTGACACATGATATTTCCCATCATGCTGTGCTCTGCCATCTGTGACCTGCTGCCCACTAATGTCCTCTGTCTCTTACTGATAACATGAGCTTTTTTCACACTGAATTTGTAACTTTGTCATACATTTGTTGTTTACTTCACTCTCACATGTTTCTTCTAGTACTTTGGTAGTTTTCATATTTAAATACTTACCCTATTACAATTTATTTTTGTGTATGGTGTAATCATAGTAATACACAGTAATCAAACTGCCCCAACATTTTTAATGGATTCTATATTTTATTTCCTTGAGCTGTTAGCTGATAAGACCTCTACTTTAACTGCTGTAATTTTATAGTACATTTTGGTATCTTGTAGGGAAAGCCTTTTCAAATATTCTTTTCTATTATTTGGCATTACTTTTCCATCTGACCCTTGAAAACAACTTTTCAAGTAATAAAACAATTCCTTTTAAATTTCTATTGGAAGTCATTTTGTACATTAATTTTGGGCAAATTACTATTTAAAAAATACTGAGTTTCCCCATGCAAGAATGTGTTAAGACTTCCCATTTATATCTCTATCTTACATTTCATACCCTCAAATTTTATAGTTTGCATATTTCTTTTAGGTCTTATTCTAGGCATTTATATATTTTGTTATTTAGTACATAAATTTTATACTAACATTATCACCAGTTGTGACATAAGAAGAAATATATATTTGGTTTCTGCCCCTGGTTTCCTAACACAAAGTTCCTAAAACTCTTGTAATTTCCTGAGTGATAGGGGTGTCAGTAGTATCTTTTGTTCCACTATTTGTTTTTTGACCCCAGATCCTGACACAGAGCTCCTAAATCCCTTGGAATTTCCCAGGTGACAGGAGCAAAAGTCTTTTGTTCTAATGAAGCAACTCTTAGTAGGCTTCTAAATACCTTCAGAATGGAAGCTAGTCACCATAAAGACCAATCTATAATTAGAAGCTTGAAACTTTCAGCTCCACCCCACCCCCATCCTCCTGGGAGGATAGAGGGTGTAAAGATTGACACCTCCATAAAAATATCCCTAAACTACGGATCCAGAGACTTTCTGGGTTGGTGAACACATATCCATACCCATGTGCCAAAGGGTGGCATGCCCCAACTCCATGGGACATAAGTGCCTGAACTTGGGACCCTTCCAGACCTTGTCCTACGTTCCTCTTCATATGTACCCTTTATTATATCTTTAAAAAAACACACCAATAAATCTGTTTCCTTGAGCTCTGTAAGCCATTATAGCAAATTACTCAACTGAAGAAGGGGTTGTGGTAATCCCTTCTTTACAGCCAGTTGGTGAGAAGGACAGACAACCTGGGACTTGCAATTGGCATCTGCAGGCAGGGGCAGCCTGGCGGGGCTGAGCCCTTCACCGGTGGGGTCTGTGCTAACTCCAGGTAGTTAGTGTCAGAACTGAACTGTAAAACACTCAGTTTATATGTGAAGAGTTGGAGAATTGGCTGGTGTGGAAAAACCCGACACTTGGTGTCAGAAATACTGTAAGTAGAGGGTACAACAGTTTACATTAACTAGTATAAGAGAAAACTACTGATCTTTACGTTTATATTTTATCCAATCACCTCATTAAGTTCTCATTTTTTTCTTTTTATTATGAAAAATTATAATCATAAACATCATTAAACAGAAGAACATAATGAATCCTCAGGTGCACATCATCCAGCCTCAAAAATTGTAACATCTGCCAATCTTGTTTTATCTAAACATACTTCTATTTCTGTCTTAAGAGTATTTTGAAGAGCATTCTAGACTTCATATGTCACCTACAAACAGTTAAGTATATATAGCAGAAGATAATTATTTTTACACATAACCAAATGCCAAAAAATTCTGTGTAAATTGGGAACAAGCACATAAGTCTTTATGTTAAGTCAACAGATCTGCTAGAAATGCATTGGGGTCTTACAGAAAAGATGCTTGAAATAAGCAAAGTAAGAATCATATTAATTCTATCAGATTAAGGGGAAAAAGGAAGTCATGTGAAAGTTCACTTGAAATGTCTGAGGCATGCTTGCCAACTGTATGTTTGTTTTACAGTGCTGATGAAGTATAAAAGGCATACAATAAAATCCTCCCATTTTAAGTAAGCAGTTCATTAAGCTTTGTAAATATACACAGTCATCCAATTATGAGTATAATCACATTTTAGAACCTCCCATCATTCCAAAAAATTCCCTGGGGCCTCTCTGTAGTCAATTCCTATCCCTAATACTTTCTGTCTCTATAATTCTGCCTTTTTGAGAATTTAACATAACAAATTATATAGTATGCAGTCTTTTGTTCCTTACTCCACTTAGCATGTTTTTTAAATTCAACCATGTAAGTATCAGTAGCTTCTTCCTTTTTACTGCTAACTAGTATTATATTGCACAGATACATGAGACGTTGTTTATCCGTTCACTAGTTGATGGATATTGGTTCATTTCCATTTTCCCACTCTTATGAATAATGCCTCCATGCACATCAATGCACAAGTCTTTGTGTGGACATATGCATTTATTTCTCGTGAACAGATACCAAAGAGTGGAACTGCTGGGCTGTATGGTCAGTGTGTGCTGAACTTCAGAATAAAATGCCACATTGTGTTACAAAGTGGCTGTACTGTTTTGTGTTTTCACCAGCAAAGTGTGGCTCTTCTAGTTGTTCCACATCCTCAACACCTGGTATTGTATCTTCCAATTTAGCTATCCTATCATTAGTTTTAATTGGTTAATTCATTCACTTTGATTTTCTAAATATACAACAATATCATATGCAAATAATAACAATTATTTCTATTTCTCACTGCTCTGTCTACAGCGTCTATATTACTAGAAAATAGTATCAGTAATTATAGACATCCAAGACTTGATTTTTATTATAACTGAAATACTTCCAATATTTTATTAGTAAAATCTCACTACATGTGCAGTTATTTACATTAGTATTGCCCTATTTTTAAATAACTTTTATCACATGAGTACTGAGGGTTTTTTTTGAGCTTTTTAGCATCTAGTTTGACCTTCTGATGTAATGAATTAACCTAATATTGAATCATCCTTACATTGGTGAAACAATCCCTAATTGGACTTGTTTTGATATACTACTTGGGTTTCTTCTGCCATATTACTATATTTTATTTACTAAAATTTATATAAATATTTGTAAGTTAATTTGATCTACACCAGCCTTTCCCAAATTCTGTTCCACGGGCTATGTTAGTGTATGTTCCTAGGGGGAAAAATCCCCAACAAAACTGTAATCCTCAATTTCTTCATATGTAAAATAGGTACAACATAGAAAGAGATACAGAGATAGATGGATTAAGGTACTATTAGAAAGATTAAATGAGATAATGCCCTTGAGACCACCACACTCCACTATATAAAAAACTTCTTACACAATTTAGCAAACAGTAGTACTTTAGCAGAACTAGGGATTTATATTATTAATTTTTTAAATCCTAAAATGATAGGTTCTCCCTTTATCATGAACCCTTTAAAAGGAATTATTCAAATCTGGACCAGAAGTTAGCCTACCTGAGAGTGATTGATGGCTATGTGGTTACCATGGAGAGGTGACTGGCGATCTTTCTCCTTACTGTGCCGACTACTCTGTTTACTACGTTGTAGTTGCTGACGCAGTTTGGCAATCTGCTTTGGAGAGAGGGGAAGAGAAGCAAAAAGAGAACAAAAGTGAGTACCAATTTTTAAGTACTTATTTCTTTAATTTTTGGATAGTAATTCATGCATTTCTTCTCAAAGGTTTTAAAGCAGAGATAATACTTTGCTACGATGATTTATTCTTCCTAGTTGTTATGATTAAGACTTTTAAAAATAAGAAATGAATGTGCTACAAATGCTTCACTTGTACAATTTAAATAATGTTGCTGGTAAGTATGTAAATTTCCCTAGATTATTTCAGATTTTACCTTTGTAACACCAGAAATATCTTCCTCTTCAAAAACTTTTCGTGAGGTGAAAAACTAGTACTTCACATACTTATTGGTTAAAGTCAAACCCAATCTCTCAATATAGGGACAACATTAGTTTCTAAGTTCTGGTCTTATATAAACAAAATCTATCTGGTTTATCAATTACTAAATACCTTAAAATTATAAATCCCACAGTATTGAGAAGAATCAAAGCATTTAGTATTAACAAATAATTAGTACTTAATATTTTACTATATATTACTCTTTAGTCACACAACTGGTATTTTATTTTCCGGCTTTACTGAGATTTCACTGACATGGACATTCTGTAAGTTTAAGGTGTAGAACAAGTTGATTTGGTACATTTATATATTGCAAAATGATAGCATTAGGTAACACCTCCATCCCATCACATAACTACCATTTCTTTTTTGTAGTTAAGAACACTGAGATTACTCTCTTAGCAACTCCCAAGTATGTAATACGGTATTATTAACTATAATGAACACGCTGTACATTAGATCCCCAGAACTTACTCATCTTATAACTGGAAGTGTTGACCCTTTGACCAACCCCCATCTCCTCCACCCTCCAGCCTCTGGTAATCACCACTCTACTCTGTTTCTAAGAGTTTGGCTTTTTTAGGTCCCACATACAATTGACACAACATAGTATTTGTCTTTCTCTGTAAGACCTATTTCACTTAGCATAATGCCCTCAAGGTTCATCTGCCTTGCTGCAAATGGCAGAGTTTCCTTCTTTCTTGTGGCTGAATAATATTCCATTGTGTAGATACGACATCTTCTTTATCCACTCGTTCACTGACAGACACCTGGCTCTAATCACACTTTTAAAAAACAGACATAACTTAGGGTTTATTCTCCTAAAGGGAATGGTAACACTCCCAGGCTAAGAAAAGTTATTTATTGCAATATGGTTTGGAATTCATTAAACTACTGATGTATTTTAGGTGAAATATAATCTACTCAAAACGTGCTAGATCAGGAATAAAATATTCCTGAGCATTTTAAAGGATATCATTAGCAATTTGAGGGAAGTTATTAATATGGGTATTACTCGTAGAAAAGATTACATCAATTAACAGTTATATCTGGAAAAGCCACTTTTATGTTACCTACTTGGCAAGGTGTAAATACAAAGTGAAGTCTGTAAAATATATTGATTTCCTCGAAGAGATAAAGCAAAAATAAAATGTATTTTAATATTAGCTAAATACTTACTGTGAATGGCCATGCCAATGAAAAGCAAAATAGTTGTTATTAAAGATCAACAGAAAAAGTATATAGGTTGCTGGGAATATTAATTTTTACCTGTGGCAAACAGAAGAGAAACAACAGCATGGAAGGAAATAAAGCACCTAAACAAAGGAATAATGTGTATCCTTTCTTTTATATTAAGGTATGTTTATTCCTTTAGTTTTTTTTAAAGCTCTTTGTAGCTTATGGACCTCTTAAGCAACATCCTTGCAAAGATATCCAAATAAGGTTATCTATGTTATTAGTGTTCCCTGTGCTGTTGTAATGAGATAACTTTCTTCTAAGGAACTAATTTTCATGAGAAAAGGAATTAAAATTAGTATGTAATTACTATAAATCAAGACAGAGTATTCTCTATGATAAAAATATATAATTTTAAATTGTACAAGTCATTTAATTAGGATAGAGGTATAAATTTAAGTGTTTTCTGAGTATTAATGATGTTTACTGGTATTTTGAAACCATAAGAGCTTGTAGAGAAGAGGCCATATTGCTTAGAGATTAATCGAGGCAATTTGGATTTTTAAAAAATATCTTTAAAAGTAAACCAAAAAAAAAGGCCTTTGAAACATCAAAATAAGGCAGAAAACTCTTTGTTATAAACAGCTTTAACAAACCTCTGAAAACAAAAAGTATGCATCATGGTACACACCATACTTTGCAGGAATAGCAATTTAAACTGTTCAACCTTGCAGTGTTCACACAATACTGTTCATCTTTGGAATATAACAGCTATGCGCTTGTTTACAATTCAATAGAGATTAGGGTGAAAGTGAAGCACATCTTCCTAAATATATATATATATATATATGTACATATATATAACAAATTTTTTATCAAGAACTACATTAAATGGAAGCAAGACGCCATAAATCCTCCTCTGCTTCAGAGCACAGGTGGTTCCCGAGTTACTGACACCATACTGAGAGGAGGCGCAGACCTACCTAACAGAACTGCGAATGCTCTCGCCCCCGCTGCCACCAACGCCACCTCTTCTCCCTGACCTTAGCACCGGTGGAGAGCAGACACAAAGGTATCCTCCGGGAGGAAGGGGCAGAAGGCAGCTGTAACCCCCCCCATCCACACCTACCCCTGCCCCCTGCCCCCTGCCCCCTGCCGCACAGCTCTGACCCTCTGCCTGGGCGCCTCTCCAAGGCCCGCATCCCGTCGCGTCACACAGAAGCTCTCGGTGCTCACTTCCGTGGGCCTACCCACCCTGGATACTATGAAGAAACAGCCACACAATTTTCCTTTACAAAGAGAACAATGAGTTATATTGATGGGATTTTTAAAACTAAACGATAGATGAATCTTACTTTGTGTTTCTAAATATTCATTAGCTACTGTGTGACCTTAAGAAAAAAATTATGAATGGACCTTGAGGGTATTATGCTAAGTAAAATAAGGCAAAGAAAGACAAATACTGTACGATCTCACGTGTGAAATCTAAGATAAAACAAAAACACAAAAAACTTAAGAAACAGAGAGCAGATTGGTGGTTGCCAGAGCCGTAGAGTCGGGGGTAGGAAATGGGTGAAGGTGCTCAAAGGGTACAAACTCCCAGCTGTAAGATGAGCAACTTCTGGGGATGTAATGTAGAGCATAGTGACCACAGTTAACGATGCTCTACTGTATATTTCAAAGTTGCTAAGAGAGCAGATCTTAAAAGTTCCCACTATACAGCCCTAGCTGGGTGGCTCAGTTTGGTTAGAGTGTTGTCCTGTACATCAAAAAGGTTGACGGTTTGTTCCCTAGTCAGGGCACATACCTAGGTTGTGGGTTCGATCCCAGGTCGGTCAGGGCACATGTGAGAGGCAACCAACCAATGTGTGCGTGTCTCTCTCTTTCCCTTCCTCTCTTTCTCTAAAAAAATCAATAAACATATCCTTGGGTGAGCATAATTTTTTTTTTTTTTAAAGTTCTCACCACTATACATAAAAAACCGTAACTATGTGAGGTGATGGATGTGTTCTAACCTTATTGTGGTAATGATTTTGCAATTTATACATATATCAAATAATCACATTGTATATCTTAAACTTCTACAATGTTATGTGTCAATTATATCTTAATAAAGCTTAAGGAAAAAATTAAGAGAGGAGAGAGGAGCTCTCTTTAAACACAAAAGGGGTCCCAAGCACATGAGCTGCAAAGTTTTAAAAAGTTAGGGAACAAATGATCCTGGGCTACAAAGAAGAAATAATCATTGTAGACAGAAGAATCAGCATAAATAATCACAAGAAAATAGCTAAATCATTTGTGGAATCAGAAAAATTGGGGACTGGCCCCACTTAAGATCTGAGAACTAGGAATACGTGTTATTGTAAATTTTTGAAAACCTGATAATATCACTATTGTTTATTTGCTATTTTTGTCTTGTACGTTTTCCCACTATTGTTAATGTTTAAAAACAAACTAAAACTAAACTAAACTCAGTCTCAAATAACTTTTGCCTCAGGTGCTGAAAAGGAGGGAAATATTTCTCAGAATGAGTCCTATTCCACAGTAGGCCGGGGAAAATGAGAAATCTTAACTTAAGAGGTAGCAGTAGGGAAAAAAGCAGGATCCTGGGGCTTTGGGGGAAAAAAAGAAGAAAAAAAAAGAAAGAAAAGAGAGCTATCTCAAAACCAGGAAAAAGGCACTTTGCCATTTGCTTTTATGTGAGTCATCCATTTTTCAATAAAAGCATATGAGATAGGTACCATTATTATCCTGACATCTTACAGGGGAGGAAACCGAGAGGCAGAAAGATTAAAGAGCTTGCTAAAAGTCACACAGTTAAGTGGTGAAACAAATATTTAAATTCAGGAAGTGTAGTTCCAGAGTTTGCTATCTTAACCACTATTCTATACTGTTTAAAGAATCAAGTTAATAACTCACAAGGGAAATAAATCTTATAAAAAGTGAAGACAAACATACAAATGGGAAGGAAAATTTTGACACCTGAACTAAGAAAAGAGCCCCAAAGCAATAAAACAATTTACCCAAGAAATTCTTCTGAAAATGTAATATGAGAGGTCATGAACCACAAGCTGCTATTCACTTTTACATGACAAAAGGGCATAACGTGACAAACTTTAGTGCTTATAAGATCAACTGTATCAAAAGAAAGGTCCCGTAGCTGAAAAACAAATTTAAAATATTATATCCCTTGACAGTGTTCAAAGGAATTTAAAATGTAACACTACCTAATGTAATACAAAAAATAAAAATTTTGAACTTCTTTTTGTCTTTCCATAAATATAAATAATCAGTGCTGTCTTCCTATTTTTCTTTAAAGTGCCAACAGGCAAACCTGAATGAACTAACTGCTATTCATTCAGCCCATGATAATCAAATGAACACGCACATGCATGCACAGATGTGCATGTATAAGGAGCACACACATGTGCAAGCACATGCACACACATAGGGAGAGGTTACCTGCATGGACATCAACCCTTGCACACTCACAGATATGCCTGCCCACAGGCAGACTCACACGAACCTACTATCCCAGGAACAGACAGATATTCCCACACACATTCATCCCCACAGACAAAGCCAGCTCAGGGACAATTTTTACACACATAAAATAAGTGTAATACAGAAGTGTATTTACAATTACCAATAAGGCATTTTTTCAACAAAAAAATGTTAACAGTACCAGACTATCATTTAAAATACACACAGTTCACAAACCCACTTGATCCAGCAGATTTATTGTATCTCTTATACAGACTGGGAAACACTCTAAAAAATTAAGTACCTTTCCCAATGTAACACAGCCAATAAATGGCAAGCCTACGTCTTTAGTCTTTAATTCATAACCTCTTTCTATTACCTACTAACAGTGCTGAAAGTAACACTAAGTTAATGTTCAACTGCAATAACTACTAGTCACTATGTATTGGCTCATAATCTCAACCACTTTGCAAAGTAACTTCCTTTGTTAATGTTGGAGATATTGCAATTTGTGAAACTTCAATAGAGATGAACAAAAATTTGATGAAGCAATTAACTGACTACATACTAACCTACTGATAAGTGTCTATTTTTTCAATAAGCAGTTTGTACAACCTTAAAAGCTGTGCCTATTGGATATTGTTTTAAAGAATGAAAAATTATAAACCATCTTTATAACTCAATATGGATTGAGACAGAGACTTCTTTAAATATATGTATTTTTAAAAGGTTTACCACATAATTCCTTTGCTCTCAAAGGGATAATCAAAATTTTCCAGACTGTTGTCTTTTAGGTCCAGAGAAAATATTATTTTCCCCCACTATAGTATGATTAAAAAAAAAAAGTTTAAATACCAAATATTAAAATAATGTTAGGGTGAAAGGTATAGTCTCAGTAAAACTATAAGAAAACTTTTATTTTTCTTACTTAAAAAGGGAAGTCCACATCAATAATATTTAGTAATTGGCCCTGGCCAAGTAACCCAGTTGGTTAGAGTATTGTCCCAACATGCCATGGTTTTGGGATTTGATCCCTGGTCAGGGCACGTACAAGAATCAACCAATGAATGCATAAATAAGTGGAACAACAAATCGATATTTCTCTCTCGCTCTCTCTAAAAATCAATAAATAAAAATTTTAAAAATAAAAAAGTAATACCTAATAATTATTATTCGATTAGAAGTGAGAAACACCCCTAATAACTTCACTTACTTCTACAGATGGTTCCCTCTAAGAAAAACTATCTTACTAATGAGAGCAGGGCTGAGATAAAGAAGCAACCTATGATTTTTCCTTATTTTCACTGGAGGACTTAAGAATAGTATACCCACCTTTTTCAATTTATCTTTATCAAAATCAGGAATAGTAAAAATAAAATCAAAACAACAATACAACATGTATTATTTTTGTTCTCTCTTGAATGTCACCCTCTGGGATAAAAAGGTTTGCTTACTGCCTACTATAAAAATAGTGGATCCCCCCAGCTCTGTGTTTCTCTCCTGAAATGTCATCTACTGCATGTGCAGGCAGGAATTTGGGCCCTCCCCATCACCACCATGTGATTTGAGGTTCAGGGCAACAAATGCAAACTTGATACTTTCTGTGCTAAAGTCCACTGCCTCTAAACCAGGAGTCTCATGCCTCTGCCAGCATCCAGGAAACAGTAAAAGACAAGCTTTTTAGGCTGTAAGTAGGAAAAAAACAAAATCTAAGACCTGAGAGGGTGTACTTCCTCTTTCGCCTCAAACGGAGAAGAGTTTTAATTGAATAATTGATGTATGTTCCCCACAAATAAGGTGTCATGATGAATTGGTATCTGACACCCACTCCAGATACTGAAAATTTAGAGCTAGGATAACAGATATACTGTTGAAGCTCCTAGACATTAACTAGACAAAAAAATACGTGAGAGTTTTCAAGTACCACTTGGGAAATTTGAGCATGAGAGTCTTCATGTGGGTTGTCTTAGGTCCCATGTAAGAGGACCACCTAGAAGGGTGAACAGATCTTAGCAGCTGAGAAAGTGAATTCTAGGTCTACAATTCTAGAGGCGAAGGAGAGAGTAAGAAACTCACTAACCCATACAGACAGAACTAAAGTTAGAGATACGCAGCAACAGGGATCTCCCAAAGAACCCATGAAGTCACAAAAGAAAGTTTTAAGAATCTGTCGAGCCCAGAGAATGTAAAGGTATCTGACAATAGTACCAGTTAAGTAGGAACATTTCTATTCCCCTTACCTTTCCCTCTCTCCCCGACACTCCAACTCCAGAGGGGTCGGAAACAGGGGCTATGGAGTTAGGAAGGAGGTGAGCAAGAAACAGAAAAGGAGCCTCCAAGATTCCTTCACCCATGAAGTCACCCAGCTGCAGGAGGCCCTGGTTGGGAGAAGAGGAGGAGCTATAACCATGGAAAAAGTTAGAAGCCTTGACTAGAATAAGGTTGGAAAGCACGCTCACCTGAAGGGACCGCAGGAGTGTAAGAGTGATTCGATTCTAGTTTCGTACCAAGGGCAGGAAACAAACTTCTCTCATTGAACAAGGACAATAGGAGGTAATATAGAGTCCTTTGGTGATTACTCCTTAAAGTCATAGCTGCTTTTCCTAGTATGTAATTAAGCTCTTTAAGAAGTAGACTGTTGTTATCTGCGTTTCTTTTGAAATTCTAGATGTTTTACACAATATTGAGCATACAGCCTTACTCATCTGACACTATTCCATGAATAAATGCAGTGCCACTAAAGGCTCAAGTGGTGTGCTAAAAAATCTTAAAATTTTACCTATTCTCTTTACCTCTACTAAATGTGTAGAAATCAAGTACCATAAAAAGTGACAAGTATTGATTAAGTCTTTATCATTTACTTAGCAGGCTTCTTAAACTCTATTTATGCTGTATACAGTGGTATCTCGGTTTTCAAATGTGATCCATTCCAGAAGCCTGTTCGAGTTCTGAAAGGTTCGAAAACCAAGGGATCCACTGCAGACAGCTAGGCCTCAGGATCTTGAGCTCAGCAGAAGCCATGTGGCACGTTCGACTTCCGAGGCGTGTTCGAAAACCGAAGCATTTATGTCCAGGTTTACGGTGTTTGTAAACCGAAATGTTCGTCAAAGGAGACGTCTGAAAACCGAGGTACCACTGTAAATTAATTTTGAATTGTTTTATATAAACAGGGAACCACACATCTAATAAATGGAAAAGTACCCTTGTAGATTTTTTTTAGTTTGTAAAATCTAAATAAAGGTTGGGTCAGCAACCCTTCAGTAAACATAACCTAAAGGAAGAACAGTAAATCTTTTCATGAAGGACAATGACACCTCACTGGAACTCATTTCCTTAACACAGACACAAACCACCATTTCACTGTATACTGTCGTCAATTACAGTTCACGATAAATGTATTGATACTCTGCCATTTCTTTGTAGGCAATCTGCCTTTTTTTCCAAACTGCAAAAAAGTGTGTGTGTGTGTGTATGTGTGTGTGTGCTTGTCCTTGATCTACATACAGTTCCACCACACTACACCTAAAGGTGGGAATTTTTTCATTGTCCTGTTCTTCCTCCTTGGAACTGGTGGGCTTTTCCAATATAAAGACACTCATGGCTCTTCAAATCTAGAAAATTTTTATCCTTAAAAAAATGTCTCTTCCCTGGTACTTGCTATCCTTCCTTTCTGGAACTCCCAACTTGGTCTATTTTCCATGCTCCTTAACTTCTCTTTCATGTTCAGGCCTCTTTATCATTTTGTTCTATATTCTAGATGATTTGCTCATCCTGACTTTCAATTCTCACTTGAGTCTTTCGACTCATTAATTCTCTTTTCTACTGTCATTTTAATCCAACAAAGAGTTTTTTTAATTTCACCAACTTTTGTTACTTATGAGATGTGCAAATGGATCTTTATCATTCTGCCTGTTCTTATTTATTCCTATTTTCACTGCAAGTTACTATTTCATTTGAAATTCTAAACATTCTTATTTTTAAGTTCTTTTTGAGACTGTGTTATTATCCTTATTTCCTCAGATGTAAATGATTCTATTTAACGTATCTTCTGTTTCTTAGGGCAATAGATTTCCTTACGTTCACTAAAATACTTGTTTGTAAGCTTACCTCATGTGGGAGCTTTACCCTCGGTGAGCTCTTTCCTGCCTTGTTAAACTGGTTGCTCAGACTAGCCCCCTGGAGTTTCATAGATCCAGAGCAGGTTCTAAATTAGGGGGACTGGGGTTTTGGTCCCACATGGGTAGAGCTCTATTCCAGATGCCCCCACCCCCCCACACAACATATGGTTACTATTTCCATTTTTGCATAACTGCCTCTCTGGCCCACAGGAAAACACCAACAGTGTCACATGGTGTTATTTCAGGTCCAGTTTTACTCCCTACAAACATAGTCCCAGTTCCCTATTTATGTAGATAGCCCCATTCCAAGCTCCTGCCATTTGCAAGATGCATAGATGTGTAGAAATCTACACTCTCTCTTAAATTTGGCTTTAAAATCCTCCTTTAATAGCCAGCCAACATGATCCAGGTTTCTCTCTCTGTTAACTGATTTGAGAGAGACAGAAAGGGGGGGGGGTGAAAAGAGAGGAACATCGACGTGAGAGAGAAACAACCATCCCTTGCCTCCCGCACTTGCCCGAACACGGGACTGAACCCAAAACCCAGGCATGTGCCCTGACCAGGAAGCAAACCTGCAACCTTACTGATGTACAGGACAATGCTCCAACCAACTGAGCCACCCGGCCGGGGCTCAAGTCATTTTTTAAAAAAAATATGTTTTTATTTATTTTAGAGAGAGAGGAAGGGAGAGGGATAGAAACATCAATGAGAGAGAGACGTTGATCGGCTGCCTCCTGCATGGCCCCGACTGGGGATGAGCCTGAAGCCTGGGCGTGTGCTCCGACTGGCAACTGAACCAGGGAAGTCTTGGCTCATGGGTCAGCAGCGAACCACTGAACCACACCGGCTGGGCTCAAGTCATTTTATAAAAACACTAAAGTAGCATAGAACTTTTAAAAACATTACTATTTCAATAATAGTTTTCACTTTTCATTATTTTCTCAAATGCCAATTCTTTTACCTTTAGTCATCACCCATGTACTCCTGTCCAGTTATAAATATCACATAGAATTTAATACCTTCATGACATAGCACAGAAAACCCATCAGGCTTTTATATTAATTCCTTCTCTTTTCTCATCTTTTCTAAGGTAAACTTCGTCCATTGTAAGGGTAAAATTCAGTAAGTTTTAATCACTGTTCAGAGCTGTACAATAATCACAAAGCAGTTTTAGAACTATTTCACCAACCCCAAATTTGCTTTGTGTCTACTTGTAGCCAATCACCATTACCCCGGCCCCACTCCTGGCCACATGCAACCACTACCGGGCTTCTTGTTTTCCTGTATAAATTTGACTTTTCTAGCATTCCAGTATAAATGGAGCCATATCATATGCAGACTTGTTCATCTGGCCTCCTCCAGTTAGCAGAAGTTAGCAAACTACAATCTACAGGCTGAATCTAGCCTGTCACGTGTTTTTGTAAATAAAATTTGTTGGAGCGCAATTACTCCCACTTCATACTGTCTATGGCTGCTTTCACACTACAACAGCAGAGGTGAGTAGTTGCAACAAAGATAGTATGGCCCACAAACCCTAAAATATTTACTATCTGGCCTTTCATAGGAAAAAATTGCTGACCCTTAACTTAGTAAAATCTTTTTGAGCTTCATTCACACTGTAGCATGTATTAGTGTGCAGTGTACTGTTTCTTTTTATTGCTGAATAGTATGCTATTGCATGAATACACCACATTTTGTTTATCCATTTACCAACTGACTGATATTTTCCAGTTTTTAGTTGTTCTGAATAACCCTGCTATAAATAATAGTGTACATGTCTCAATGTAGACAGGTGTTTTCATATTCCTAGAAATGGAATTGCTGGGTTACATGCTAAGTTAATGATTTAACTTCCAAAGAAACTGGCTGTTTTCCAAAGTCACTGCACGACTCTATATTCCCAACAGTGTTTGAGGGGTCCAGCTTCTCTCCATCCTTGTCAACACTCAACATTGTCTTTTAAATTAAAGTCATTGTAGTTGGTGTGTAGTTGTATTTCATGGTTTAAATTTGCATTTGTCTAATGACTAATGATGCTAAACACCTTTTGGCACCCATAAATCTTTCGTGAAAGATTCTTTCTATTCAAGTGTCTTATCCATTTTTTAGTGGGCTGTCTTATTATTGATTTGTATGAGTTCCTTACATAGTCTGTAGATAAGCCCTATATCAGATACATGATCTGCTAATATTTTTTCCAGTCGGGGGCTTGTCTGTGCATGCTCTTAACCATGTCATTTCAGGTGGAAATGTTAATTTTAATAAAGTTAAATTAATATTTTCTTTTGTGGCCTTGGTCTTGGTGTTGAATCTAAGAATGCCCTGCCTAATTAAAAGTCTTCTAGAAGTTTTATAATTTTAGAGCTTATCTTTAGGACTATGATCCATTTTGAGTTAATTTTTCTCTGTGGTGGGAGTCAAGGACTTAAGTTTTTCCCTTATATATAGATATACAACTATCCCAGCACCACTGTTGGAAACACTGTCCTTTTCAAGTGAATTGTGTTAGCAACTTTGTTAAAAATCAACTGACCATAAATATAAGGGTTTAATCCTGGATTCACAATTTTGATCCGTTTACCTACATGTCTTCCTCTATGCTAATACTTTGTCAAATTCATTAATGTACATTTATAAGAAGTATGGAAAGTATACAATGTAAGTCCTCCAAATTTTTTCCTTGCTTTCAAAATTATTGTGGCCATTCTAGGTCCTTTGCATGTCCACATAAATCTTAGGACTATTACCTTATTAATTTCTGCCAAAACAAAAGGTCTGAAATTTCAATAGCTATTACAGTGAATCAATTTTGGGAGAACTACCATCTTAATGATAATACTGAGTGTTACAGTTCATGAACAAATAAGTCTTTCCATTTACTTAAAATCTTAATTTGCCCAGCAATGCTTCTAGTGTACAAGTCTTGCACTGTTTTGTTAAATTTATTCCTAAATCTTTTAATCATTTTTGATGCTACTGTAATAATCTATTCCTTATATTTTTGGACTGTTCATATCTAGTATCTAGACATATAATTGATTTCTGTATGTTGATCTTGTATCCTGCAACCTCACTGAACTTGTCTATTAGTTCTTGTAATATATCTGTATACTCCCTAGGAGCTTCTACATATACCATCATGTTACCTGTGAATAAAGGCAGGTTTACCACTTCCTTTAGAATCTGGGTATTTTGTTTATTTTTCTTGCCCTATTCCATTGACTAGAACCTAAGGTTGACAGTGGATATCACTGCCTTGTTTCTGATCTCTGCAGAAGGAAAGCATTCTGGCTTTCACTATTAAATATGCTATCTGTAGGCTCTTCAGAAACGCCCTTTTTCAGGCACAAAAACTTCACTTTTATTCCTGGTTTGATGATTTTTTTTTTTCCTCTCCATAAATGGGTGTTAGAAAATGCTTTCTCTGGCCCTGACTGGTGTGGCTCAGTTAACTGGAGCACTGACCCATATACCAAAAGGTGGCGGGTTTGATTCCCAGTCAGGGCACATGCCCAGGTTGTGAGTTCGATCCCTGGTCAGGGCTCATGAGGCAGCCTATCAATGTTTCTCTTTCCCCCTTTCTCTAAAATCAATTTTTAAAAACTGATTTCTCTGACTCCACTGAGTTGGATATGTGGTTTTTAAAAATTTATATAGCATATTACATTAACTGAATTTCAGATCTTAAACCAACTTTGAGTACCTGGGACAAATCCCACTTGCTCACGGTGTATAATCCTTTTTATATGTTGCTAGATTTGGTTTGCTAATACTTTGTTAATGGATTTTGCATCTATACTCAAGAAAGATATTGTTCTGTCATTTTATTTTCTTGAGATGCCTTTGCTTGGCTTTGAAATCAGCTAACTATGGCCTAATGAAATAAACTGGGAAGTGTTCCCATCTCTTCTATTTTCTGAAAAAATTTGTGAAGGACTAACATTATTTCTTCTTTGAATAACTGATTAAAATTCACCAAATCTGATACTGGCATTTTCCTTGTGGAAAGATATTTAATTCCTCATTCAATTTGTTTACTTGTTACAAGTCCATTCATATTTTCTAGTTGTTCTTAAATCAGTTTAGGTAATTTGTCTCTTTCTAGTAATTTGTGTCTAAGAATTCATCACCTATTTCATCTTAGTTTCTAAACCAATGACATAAAGTTGATCATAATATTCCTTTATAACACTTTTAAGTTCCACAGGTTGATAGTAATGTCATCCCTTTCACTACTGATTTTGGTAATCGGTGTCTTCTTTTTCTTGGTCAGTCTATAGCTAAAGGTTGTCAACTATGTTGACCTTTTCAAAGAACCAACTTTTAGGCTCCACTGACCAGTGATGCACGGGTGGCTTGGGCCCACTTAATTTTCTGCTGTGCATATCCAGTCAAGCTGGGATATGTGGTGACCTTATCAAGCCCCTGTGGCTGTCTTGTTTCCTAGAACTCTATACAATTCTGCTATTCCATGAGCCTGTTGCTTGCCAGAAATGGGACTACAACCTCAGACTGGTGGAGCCACTGCCCCTCCCTGTTCATCTGCAACTAAGTGCACTATTTTAATCTTCAACAGTCTCCATCAACGTGAGCCATTCCTTTTTCAATCATGCATATCCTGTGTTGCTATAGTCAAAATTCAACCATACCAAATCTTGGTTATTTGGGATTGTACTGACCTCTGAGATAAAACTGCAAGTTCACTATTTGTTATTTATATTTTATGCATAGATATGTTGCTACTTTAGATATATTAAACCACTTTCTGTCTTTTTTTCTTTTTTGCTGCTGGAAAACTGATTTTGTGCACATGCATTTGTGTGTAGGATAGATAGAAGTTGAGGATTTCTCTACATTAACATTATAAAGAAGCCACTAAAAATGTAACACAGTTATAGGCATAATTGTGCTAATAGACTGTATCTATTCAGTCTAGATATTAAAGTATATGCAAGATACTGGATAGCCCATAGTATATGAAAATGATACTAAAGGATATGGAAACTATGGCATATATAAAAAATATCTGAGAGAAATGTCAATGTTTACCCTGGAGAAAACTGACATATTGCTAGCCTTTCAAATATTTAAAGTAGACTTACACAATGATATAGAGGCCAGAATCAAAACTAAGGGGCATAATTCTGAGTTCAATACACAAAATGAACTATTTAACAACTTAAGCTGAAACAACTGAACTAGTTTGGTTCTCTTGCAAAATGATGAGCTTCTCTTACCAAGAACGATCAAAATATACTAGATGACCTTTTTTAAAAAAATATATGTTTTTACTGATTTGAGAGAGAGAGGAAGAGAGAAAGACAGAAACTTCAGTTTGAGAGAAACATTGATCAGCTGCCTCCTGCATGCCTCCTACTGGGGACTGAGTCAGCAATCCTGGCATGTGCCCTGACTGGGAATTGAATCAGTGACCTCTTGGTGCATGGGACAATGGTCAACCACTGAGCAACACCAGCTAGTCAAGATGACCATTTTTTTAAGAAGTGTTAACATAGGAGATAGACTACATGACCTTCCAACTCTAAACTTCTATAAAAAAAGTAGTTATCAATTTAGATAGATAAAAGATAACACTATCAGGAAAAATAATCCAAAATGTACATAAAGATTATGGCAATTTAGGTTATTCATAATGAATAAGGGAATGGGACATAAAACTATTCATAAAAGATATTAATTCCACTGTACTACTGGATCTCAAAGGGCAATAATATGCTGGCTATCAAGAAAAAGCTATTAGAAGCAGAAAACACTTTTCTACCATTATACAAAGCTATGATCTATAGTTCTTGTTGCTATAACTCAAAAACAAGAAAGCTGCAGTGGGAACAACAGATAACCAAAATGAGGAAGATACAGCAATTATTAATAAAACCAGAATTCATTCTGGAAAAGGCATAAGCTGAGAGTTTGCATAACAAATATTTATAAAGAACATGAAGAGCCCACATAAGGTAAACTTAGACTTGTTCACCACAATGTGGAAGGCAACCTTTAAAACTCTGAAAGAGGTAAGGTTAATACAAATAAAGAAAGTATCATTACATTCAGGAAATAGTAAGATAATTTGCTAGGAACAAAATAGGTTATAGACCAAAAGCAGAAATAACTTACCTCTTTCAGTTGATCAGCACTCCCCCATGATGCAGAACGCTGATGAGACCTCTTTTCTGCTCCCTCTTCTGCCCAACAGCTAGGTGTCTTTAAAAAAACAAAATAAAATAAAATAAAATAAAAAATAAGGAATTTTGTCTTTACTCCTTATACTCACAGCAACTCAAACATATTTCAAAATTTTTGTGCAAGCCCATTAAGGAGCTATACTAAACATTAAAACTCCTTAAACTCTTAAGATTTTCATGACCCTGTGTAATGTTTAAACCATTCTATCATTCTCTGAATCAGACATGATCAATTAAAGATGCCTCTAAGTTACTCAAAACATCTTGTTTTTCACATCAACAACATTAATGAAACATCCAAATGTAAAGTCCCAAATGGTAAGACCATTTAGTAGCTATATTTATAAAAGCAAATATTAATGTATCATTCTTAGTACACAAGAGGACTCTTGGTGTAATGTAAATTAGGGAAAGTAAAACCCAAATTTAACGACAAATAGTAATGATTATCACAGTAAATATATATGGCTTTAAAAATTATTTTTATTACACACCGGTTAATAAAATTATAGGTTTTGGGTATACAATTCTACAATACATCATCTGTATATTATATTGTGTGTTTACTACACCAAGTCAACTCTCCTTCCATTACCATTTATTGCCTCTTTACCTTCTACCTTCCCCCACCTCCCTTCCCTCCGGCAATCACCATTCTGTTGTCTGTGTCCAGAGACTTTCTTTTTTTTCTTAATCTCTTCACCCTTCTCACCCAGCCCCCAACACCCTCCCCTCTGACAGTTGTTATCTGTATCCATGAGTCTGTCTCCACTTTGTTAGTTTATTTTGTTCATTAGATTCCACATATAAATGAAATCGCATGGTACCTGTCTTCCGTTGACTGGCTTATTTCACTTAGTATAATACTATCCAGGTCCATCCATACTGTTACAATCTGGGTATATATCCAAAGAAACCCGAACACTAATTCGAAAGAATATATGCACCCCTACGTTCATTGCAGCCTTATTTACAATAGCCAAGATCTGAAAGTAGCCCAAGTGCCGTCAGATGAATGGATGAAAAAGCTGTGGCACATTCACACAGTGGAATACTACTCGGCCAGAGGCAAAATGATTTATTTGTGCATTTTGAACAGTCCTTTATCAGATATGAATCCTCAGTATTTTTGTTATTTATATCTTTATTCATAAACTAGCAAAGGCAACTAATGCTTTCCTATGTTACCAATTTCAAAACAGGTAAAACTAATTCATAGCAAGAAAATACTGTTTTTCAATATCACTGTCAATATGTAAGAACCTAAAGCCACTTCCAAAAAAACTTACAAAAACAAAAGAACTAATAACTTCACAAAATTCTCTTAATCTTATTTAAAACTTAAAAAAAATCTTATATAAAGCTTTAAAATCTATTTTTTTGGTATAGTTCATCCTTGTCCTTGAAATTTACTGTACATAGTTTATAATTATTGTGGAAATGTGATTATTGACTGCTAATTATTTTACCACACTTTAATATATGACCCTTAGTAGCAAAGTGCTGATAAACCTGGCAAGGAATGAAGTAGAATTAATTGAAAATCAATGATATTTCAACTAATAATTAATTATGATTATAGACTAATTTTCACTTATAAAAAAGTTTTAAAATAAATAAGGACAAACCCTTCATTATTTATAAATATATTGTTTGACTAATAAACAATTTTAAACTTTTAATTTAAAAGATAATTTTGAAAAGTCTGTCCTGATGAAGCTTTAAAAAGGAGCACAAAAACCTTATGATTGTAATATTATTGTCCTTTGTTTTTCTAGTAACTGTATGTAAATACAAATAGTCTTATAAACAAATATAAACAGCCTCTTCACTTGAAAACAAAGAGTGTAGAAAGAAAACAGTTCAGCTGAAAAAGGCAAGAGGAATTCAGCGATAGCAGCAGTTACACACTCAAATTTTTTATCAGGCTCCAACTACATACCAAGTTATATGCTCATTATATTAGACTAGTTTCATCTGGTGGTCCCTGGGTGAGCATAATTGGCCTCATCTGGGAACATGTTAGAAATGCAAATTCTCAGGTTCAATCCCAGAATTATTAAATTGGGAATTCTTAGATCAAGTCCAGCAATCTGTGTTTTAACAAGCTCTCCAGATGATTTGGATGCAAGCTAAGGTTTGGAAAGCAATGTTAGATTAAGAAAATAAAAATGAATAAGAAATAGATCCTGCACTCAAGGTGACATGCTGACCATATACATAACCACTCATTTTTCTTGATATTGTAGGCTAATATCATTAATAAGTATAATATCAATTTGCATATAATTACATGTTTAGAAATTAACATAAGCTAACATAAATATTGTTTGGAGACATGTAGAAAGTTATATTGGTAGGGACAGATTTTGCTTTAGTGGGGAACATTAAACAGCAGTCTCTAGGAGGGACTAACATGCCTCAGTATTTAAGTAAAATGTATAAAATCCATGTCTATTTAGTCCTCAATGTGTTCCACACAACTGAATGAAGGTCTGTGAAGTAAAAATGATTTGTGATTTTCTAGGTTATTAAGCAGGGAACTTATACAGAAGCTAAATTTCTATTTCCAGATCTCAAGGGGAGGGGGAGGGAGGGTGTTGGTGGTAAATCTCTGGATTGCAATTTTTTGCAAACAGGAAATATCACAGAAATCAAGTACTGCATCTGTGTTAGACATGATAAAATGAAATAATCTGCCTTACTTGTAAGAAATGCTAATTTGAGAAAAAGCAATCATAAATGTGCCAACAACCTTAAACATATTCACAGTGATTCTATTTTCAAGAATTAACCTGAGAGGTACACCAAAAGAAGCACTGAAAATAAATTAAATGTCTGTCAATAGGGAAATTAAAATTATGGCACATTCTTATAACAATATAAAAAAACACAGCACATGAACTACAATCCCACTTTAGTAAGCAAATACATACAAAGAGAAAAAGACTAGAAAGAGATATTTCAAAATATAAGTAGTGGTAGGAATTGTAAGTAATTCTCTAGTAAATCCATAATTTTTTTTTCAATTGAATGAGGAAAAAAAAATCAGGAAAAAAAAGATTTAATATCACGTTTAGTAATATTTAATGGCATGGGAAAATACTATAGCTTATTAAGTTAAGAAAGTTATTAAAAACTACCTATAGTACCATCTGAATTGTTTTTAAAATGGTTTTTAATTTCTTTAAATGTAAATAATCAAAATATAAAAGTATATACATCAAAATGTTAAAAATGGCTGTCTGGACATTGGAAATATAAGCAACTAAGCTTTTTATTTCATGAAAAGGTTATATTCAGGGAAAAATATTAATCAAGACAAGGAGTATTCTATGACAATAAACAATGACAACCATAGGAACATATAATGCACATAGATCTTTAAACATCTATAATATTATCAAGATATGTAAGGCAATGACCACTGAAAACAGAGAACAGAAATTTTAACTCAGCCACAGCCAGCTCATGACAGAACAAACAGACATTTAAAAAGGGGGCTACATAGAAACTAAATAATATAATTAATAAGATCAAGTTAATATGTAATGAATTCTATATCTAAAGTAAAAGATGTACTTCATTTTCAAATACAGAACATTAAGAAAAAAAATGAATCATATACTAGGCCACAAAAAAATTTCAATGAAATTTCCAAAGATCTGATTTCCATACTCTAATTATAATAAAATAGAAGTAGAAATTAAATTGTTACTAGGAAAAGAAACTAACCACTTAGAAATTAAAAACAAAACAAACAAAAAGCTCTCATATGCTAAACAGGATTAAAAACTAAAATTGCATAATATCTTAAAATATAAATAATGGAAACATTATACACTAGCCAAAGCTGAGCTCAGAGGGTAAGTCTTGGCATAAAACACATGTGTTACTAAACAAGAAATATCACAAATGCAAAAACTGAGCATTCATCTCCAGAATCTAGAAAAAGAACAATACAGACTCTAGGAAGGCAGAAGAGACAATGATTGAACAAAGTCAGAGGGCAATGAAGTAGAAAACCAAAAAACCAGGAAAAATCAATTCAACATCTTAAGAAAATTAAAAACTATATAATCTAATAATTTAAATCACTCAAGACACAAATGTTCAATATTAAAAATGAGGAAAAAACTACAGATATGCAAGAAATGTAAAAAATTATACAAGAGTACTTTGTGAAACTCTATGCAAATATATTTGAAGAACTGGATGAGATGGATTATATTCTAGCAAAATAAAAATAAAAACTGAACTAAATAAATAGAAACTGAAAGAGACCAAGAGCCATGGAAGAAATGGAGATTTACTAGAGAGCTACAATCCCCAAACATACAAGTCTAGTCAGCTTCATAGGTAAAATTCTCGCAGACCCAAATGAAAGATAACTGAGATAACATTTACATCATGACAGTGCACAGAGGAAGGAAATGTTGCAAAATCACTTTATGAAGCAAGTGTATCACCAACCTAAGGATTACATTAGAAAAAAGAAAAAAAACTGTAGACCTCATTTCTGAATATTGAAACAAATATAATAAATAAATGTTAACACTTTATTTTACTAATTTTTAAATTTCATATTAAAAAAGAACTCCATAAACCAACAGCATGTATTCCATAAATGTAATCATAACCAATTATTAAGTAATCTATCAAAAAAATTCACCATGTAATAGGTTATGAGTCCAAACAACATACTCACTTCAATGAGGTTTGGCTATAAAGAACCACTCCTGATTTTTAAAATCAAGCAAAATGATTACTAAAATAAGCATGCATGTTTGTCAGAGTGAATACACTGGCTTTCTTTTTTAATTGCAGTATAACTGAAATACATTATATCAATTACAGGTGTATAAGATTATGATTTGATATTATATATACTATGAAATGATCAGCACAATAAGTCTAGTTAACATCTGTCACCATACATAGTCAGAATTTTTTTTCTCGAGATGAAAACTTAAGATGTACCCTTAATGACTTTCAAATATGCAGTATAGTATTATTAACTATAGTTGCCATGCTGTACTTATACATCCCTTAGACTCACATATGTCATAAGTGAAAGTTTGCACCTTTTGACACCTTTCACCCATTTCACCCACCCCTTCCCCCCCATCTCTGGCAACCACCATTCTGTTCTGTGTGTATGAGCTTGGTGTGTTTGCTCTGTTTTGTTTTAGATTAAACATATAAGTGAGATCATATGGTATTTGTCTTTGTCTGAATTATTCCACTCTGCATCATGTTGTTGCAAATAGCAGGATTTTATTCTTTTTATGAATGAACAATATTCCATTGTTTGATATATATATGTGTGTCATACATATATATGTGTGTGTGTGTGTGTGTGTGTGTGTGTGCGTGTGTGTATATATATATATGAGAGACATTTTCTTTATTCATCTGTCAATGGACACTTAGGTTATTTCCATATCTTAGCTATTATAAATAATGCTGCAATGAACACTGGGGTGCATATATCTTTGTTAGTGTTTTCATTTTCTTCAGATAAATACCCAGAAGTGGAATTGCTAGATCATATTGTAGAGTTCTTTTTAAAATTTCTGAGGAACCTCCATACTGTTTTCCATAGTAGCTGTAGCAATTTACATTCCCAACAGTGCACTAGGGTTCCTTTTTCTCAACATCCTCACAAAACTTACTTCTTGTCCTTGATAATAGCCATTCTATTTATTAGGTGTGAGGTAGTATCTCATATCCATCTGAATGCCTTTATTTCTTTTTCTTGTCTAATTGCTCTGGTTGAGACTTCCAGTACTATGTTGAATAAAGTGGCAAGAGTAGCCATCCTTGTGTTGTTCCTGATCTTAAAGAAAAACCTTTCAGCTTTTCACCACTGAGTATAATGTTAGCTGTAAATCTGTAATATACGGCCTTTATTATATTGAGGTATGTTCCTTCTATACTTTCTTTACTGAGAGCTTTTATCATAAATGGAGTTGAATTTAGTCAAATGTTTTTTTGGGCATATATGGAAATGATCATATAATTTTTACCCTTCATTTTGTTAATGTGGTGTACCAAGTTGATTTATTTGTGGATGTTAAACCAATCTTGCATCTCTGGAATAAATTCCATTTGATCATGGTGTATAATCTTTTCAATATATTGTTGAATTTGGTTTGCTAATATTTTGTTGAGATTTTTGCATCTATGTGCATGAGAAATATTGGCCTGTAATTTTCTTTTGCTATGATGTCCTGGTCTGGTTTTGGTGCACCGGCTCTTTAAAACTGCATCCCAAAGCAAGTCTCACTTAACTTCAAATAAGCAGAGAAATATAATCCTACCATGTAGCAAGGAGAGAATGCAAATATTTAACTGCCCTCATCACTACTATACCTGGGAAATCAGAGGACATAACTTTAATTACTGCTCTGTACTATTTTTATTGTCTGACCACTTTACAAAGAGTATATGTTACCTTCTCATTTAACTTCAATTTATAGAAAAGGAAACTGATGTTTGGGCCACACAGCAGTTGATTCAGTGGGCCATGACTTCCCCCCCCAACGCTTTATTTTTAAAAAGTCAAACACATACAACAGCTGAAAAAACTGCTCTGTGAGTACTCATAAAGCCAAAAACTTATATTCTATAGTCAACTCCTTGCTATATTTCCTTTATCACATACCTATCCATCAAATGAAGTTATTTTTTATTCATTTCAAAGTTAGTTGCAGACAGCAATATACTTCACCCCTAAACATCTTATGAGAGTTCAACATTCATGTTCTATATTCTTAAAGTTAATTTATATAATAAAATGCACAAGTATATACTTAGGTCTAAGTTCTGATAAATGCATTCATCCATGTAACCAAAGACTCTATCAAGATATACACTTCCATCATCCCAGAAAGTTCCCTCACATTGGGCCTTGGTTTGAACACAGGATCTGCCTCCAAAGTCCAGTCTTTTTCACAACACTATGCTACTTCTTTATAAAAGGTCCAAAGTGTAAATATATTAAACATAAAGAATTTTCTTTCTAACCTTTAATAATTAAGGTAGTTGAAGTATGGAAATGCGACAGGAAGAAAATACGAAGAGAGCCCAGTATTTAATAATATCTGAGGCGAGTGGACTGTACCACCTGCCCTCTAATTCCCACTAAATAAACAAAACCTTCTACTTCCCTCCCCAAGAGTTCAAGAGTGAATCCAGGAGAAATGAATGTAATAAAAAACATCTCATGTTCATCTCTTGTCTCTTCAATTAAACTAATAAATACTTGGGGCCAAAACCATTTCTTATGCTTGGTAGGCAAGCGTGAGGTTAAGTGCTTTATACTTCAGTGGTTAATGTGAGAGGCAGTGGGGAACTGGAGAAAAAGAAAAAGCTTTGCAATCAGCCAAATTTGCATTCAAATCTCTTCCTATTTATTAGCTATATAAACATGTACAAATTACTTAACTTCTCTAAGCTTCATTATCTCACCTGTAAAATGAGGTCTATAGTTTATCTTCCTTTCAATGTCAGATTTCTCAAATGGCTTATATGCAAAACCAGGCAAGATAACACCTACCTGGACCTCAAGCTTCAGGGGGAACAGCACTGGCCCTCCAAGCTACCCACCTCCCCACAGGGTGAAGAGGCCTTGGGACAAAGGAAATATGTGCACCATGAACACACACCTCTGACACAGCCTATGCTCTGGGAAATCCAGACCCAGGAATTCCTTGTCCAAATAGCAGCAAGCCTGGCTTCCAAGGTCTGCAAGGACCTATTCCCTGACCTCACTTCCTGAGAGAGTGTGGATAAAAATGAATGTGAGGACGGGGTGGAGGGGTTCAAACATGCATGTAAAGCCACCCCTCAGGGTACAGAATGGTGTGAGGGGTAAAATGAGATATGGGTTTTAGGCTCAGAAGGTGGAGTGGGGCTCGGCCCATGTACACACATTCTGGCATGTAACTCTAAGGAATCTAGGAATTCTTAGCTCAAACCTGAATTTCAAGATCCATATGAAATTTCATTTGTCAGATTAGAAGGATAAATATATTTTATGTAACGGTTAGTTTAATTTATACATATATGGTATGTGGGTACTCATTTGTATTTGCTCCAGACTCTGCAAATGTTACAAATGGGCCTGTCCACATCTAACTTCAATTTATAGAAACCTCACATGTGAATTGCCATATTCACTTTCAAATACATTTAGCCATATAATATCACCATGAGTTCTGTTACATTAACCCCATCACACAGAGAAACCCACGTTTAAACATACCCAGCGCCCTTTCATTCTATCTCTGTGCCACTCTCTTAACTCCCAAATGTCCAAGTGTCCCCCTCTGCCACTATACTCTCCAAGACAATGTGCCCCTAATCCCAAAGTCCAGTCCTTCTTCTCCATGACCTCTCTTTAGAAAAGCACTTGATACTGTTAAAAATGTTTCCTTTCTTAGAACAGCTTCCTTCGGCCTCTAAGGCTAGACTATTTCCTTTCTTCTCTTAGCTTTTGCTCTTTCTCTGGCTTCTCTTCTTTCTCAGATGTTTTGTGAAAAATTAGTAAGATAATGTTTCTGGACAGTGTCAGCATAAGCATATTCAATAAAAGGTAGGTTTTTAAAACATCTAAAACGAGTAACTACTATTTTTAAGTACATGCCAGTTACTCTACTAGGTGATATGCACACGTACGCACATTATTCCACTTATCCTAAGAGCAGCATAAAATTGGAGCTCACATTGGTTGACAAATTAACCTTCTACAGAAACCTGGTTCCAGCACGTTCTAGCTTTATGATTCTGAGTAAGTCACTTGACTCCCCCGAGTTTCTGCTTCTCCATTTGTGTAGTCTTACAATGTTCTTGTGAGAATTAAATGAAACACAGGATATAAAACACACAGCACATGGTATGTAGTCAGTAAATGTTAACTCCCTCCTCTTCTTATTGCTTCCAGGTGAGTACATTAGTTTTCTCTCTTTCCCTTGTGTACATTTCCAAAATCTAAGTCCTCGGTCTTTGAACTGGTTTCTTTACACTCTACACCTACACATCATGACACTTTTGAATCCAACTCCTTCAAAAAAACGGGTTTGAATTATCTCCATCTCTAAGGGTTCAGGCCCACATCTCTAAATTCTGCTAGTTATTTCTGCTTGAGAATCCCACTGCCTACCATATCAAACTGATCCTTTTACTCACAAAACTAAGAATGAAAAGCAAAAGACTGGGGTGGCATGAAATATCACAAAGGCAGAATTGATAGGATGGATGATAAAGAAGCTAATTTCATGGTTTCAAGCTTGTCTGGGAAAATTAGAAAAATTGAGAAGATTCTCATAGATCATGTCCAACCCCCCCCCTTCTCTTCCCTCATTCTTCAGACATGAAACTCTAATCCTTCTATTCTCCTAACCTACAAAGCCCAAAATGTTCTCATTCCTTTGAATTCTCTCAAATTTAAACGTGTCATTCTTCAATCAGAAAAACACACCCCAAACACCTTTAACATAAATTTCCTTAGCCACTTGTTAATACTTTATAAATAATTTCCAAGACTGTGCAAAGTTTTGTTCAAAAATTACTTATATTTTATAATATAGTTACTAATCATTATATTAATTTCTCTTGGAATACAATTCTTAAAACTGTAGGTCTAAAAAAACCTGTGTAATATATTTAAAATATTACATAATGTTAAAACTTTAAAAACCCAGATGACAAAAAACAATTAGTCTAAAGTTTATTAAATGAAATGGCTTTCTTCTTTGGTTGAATATATTATATTTCAAATTTGGAAATATTTGATTAAATTACATTTTCTTTACTGTGATCAAAACAATAACTGCAGGGTAGTAAAACAGATTTTGATTTGCTTATTTTACCTGAGTAGCTTTATCTTTCATACATGAAGGGTAATGAACATGAGGATCCCTTGGCCACTGTCCTGTGAGATAAGGTCCTGTTATCGTATCCAAAGAAGAGGTTCGCCTTATTGTACTAGAGGTTCGAACTTGCTGAGATTTTGGCCTGTCCACTATAAAAAGTGAAAAAGAAAATAGATTAGTCACTAATGAATAAAGTAAAATTTAAAATTATTTAAACTGCATAGTTTGTGGAATGTCATCCTATCAGTTTTCCTTATATGTTTATCCTAATAGCCCCTTTATATGATCTGATGAAATTTACAGACCCTCTCCAAAGACAAATACAGTCACATATTAAATCTTACATCCACTTGCAGGGCTGTCACAGACCCTACAAAGCCCATCCATTTTAGAACCTATTTTACAATCTCCACATCATCTCCACTGCCATTACTTTGTAAGATTCCATCATGTCTCACCTGGATTGCCACTTTCCTAACTGCTATCTTGCATCCATCTCAACTCAACCTTATATAGTGCTACTTTCTTCCAGTGCTAAAAACCAATTCCATGGTTATTCATTCTTTAACTTAAAGCCTGTATTTTTCACAAATTGGCTTCCATGTATCTCAATATTTAATGTCCTGCTACTCCTCCACACACTCATGCTAACTACTAAGTGCCACACAATCTAACTGCAGTTTCCCAAATGTAAAACACTCCCTTCTCTGTCTATACATTCTATTATTTCCTGAGCCTAGAACTCTCTCCTTCCCTGTTCACTTGCCAAACTCTTATTTAAGATATATGCACCCTCCTCTGCTTGAACAGAACCGTAAGTTTATCTTTCTCCCTCACAAGAGCATAAATTTACCCTTATGAACTAAAAAGTAGTCGATGCTTAATACTTATTTAATACATTTATTCACAGCTACAAAAAAATAAACAAACATGTATAATAAAACTACACTTTAGTTCATCTTCCTCATTTATGAATGAATAATTTGAAGCCCAGAGGGATAAAACTGAATTATCCAATGAAATACAACTGCTAACAGCTGAGAGAGGTAAAAAGGAATCAAGATGTCCAGACATTCTACACAGTTCAGTCCAAACACTGTAACAATCTACTTTTCCTCTCCATATGGGTACCATAGGTATGTCTGTTGAAAATTAAAATGATCATACTGAACTAAACTATAGAGGATTTTTCATATATACATCCCACACAACTTACTCTAATGTACATTCTATAATAAAATCCAGTGGATTACAAACTCCAAGGCTCGCAGTCTTATTCAGTTATATCTCACATCAAACAAAATGTCTTGCACATTACAGAGGGTCAAGAAACATTTGTTACTGAATGCTGTCCTTTATCTTCCTAAAACCAGAAGACAAAAGAAAATGCAGTGTACTCTGATGTTATCACCTTTTTATATGTCTTACAACTGCAGTTTTGACTTCTTTGACCCAAGAGTGGTAGAAAGGATCTGAAAATTACCAAGTTTCCTCCCTATCTTTATTAATTAGCTCCAATTTTATTTCACCACAGGCAGAGAATCTAGGATGACCTATTTCTACACTTTGGAATTACCTGCAATTTTCTTTGTAAACATGGTAAACTTTTATAAACATTTCATGAGTCATAGAGAAGATATGCTTTCTGTTTTCAGAACATACAGTTCTTTGTCTTGTACATCAACTAAAATAAAAATACAGAATTTAGGAATAATATCATTATCAGCTTAATCTGAAACACAGATTTAGAGAAGTACTCTAAATTTCTAAACTATAATTGAGGTCTAACAATTTCCTTTATTTCTTGCAAACTTTATCATTTATATTTTAGTTCTGTGTAATTTGGTTCATATTAATTTATGACATCATCGTTATGGCTTATGTGTCACCATTTTAATCTGTCCCATTCATTACTTTTTACTTTTAAACTCTGTCGAGTTAAACATTAATGACCTCTTTGCTTTATTTCTATTATAATTTTCCGGGCATGCCTATTCTCTCATTTTTGATTCTGTGTCAACAAGATAACTATTGTGGCAATGAGTTAGTTTTAAACTGCCTCAACACCAAAGCCTCGATTCTCCCAAGTTTTTGTTTATATAATTTGTGATATTATCACCTACCAATTCAGGTTTTACAATTTAGTGCAATAAGGAAAATCAACCAAATTTACATTATTTATACATTCAACACATTTTTAATTTCATAATTACAGTGATCAGAATATGTAGTTTTGAATTGAGTGATCACAGTATTTTTCTACTAATTATTATATAATAACCTCAATTCAAGTAGATCAAAAAAGAGGATACCTTATTAACTAGAAACATATATTAGTATAGCCAAGCAATCTTTGGATTAATTGATAAGTTTGAATAAATAAAATTGCTAAAATAAATATTTGATTATATATGGAAAGCATGAAAGAAAATCAATAAAATAAATACTTATTGTCATTACTCAAGCTAACCAGGCATCAGGAAAATAGTACCTTCACAAGTGGCGAAACCTAGTAAACATTACTACTAAATAAAACTTGCTGAATGTCTACTATGTGCAAAGCACTGTTCCATGTCCTAAAGGGAATTACAAAATAAGTCTTAGACTCCCCTCAAGGAGTTTACATTCTGGTTGGGGATGATATATGTATAATTAAACTATAATATAAGGCAGTATATATGGCACATGCACACCAATAAAGAACAGGAAAGCAAACGAGACAAATAAATTAGGCAGCAGATAACAAGAAGGATGGTCTCCACACCAAGGGAAACTTTTAAAGTGGAGTAAGAGTCTTATCATGCCACTTAGCAGTTCTGTTGCTAACATCTCTTAGCCAAATGAGAGTAAAATCCAGAATAGCTAAATTCAGCAATAAAAAATGACATTAAAAAAAAAAATCACATCTATTTCTAGTACTATCATCATTATTAGGACCAGAAAATGACTGTTCATAGCAGCAGTGTGTAAAAAGGCTTCCACATTACATTCATCTGCAGGTCGTGCTTTCCCTCCCCCTTCCCTTCCCTGAATAGAAAGCCACATGGCAGCAGCAGTTGGTAGGCCTGGGGCTCCTCTGGGGTACCTACTGGGGACTATACAAAATAATTCTTGCTCTCTAACAGCCAATTGGAAATGCAACTTTAAAGTAATAATAGTAAAATAGGTTTAAAAACAAGAAGCTGTATTAGTTAAGTCTGAATCTGAATGTCATACCAGGCCTCGTTTTAAACAGGCAGTGAATGCTTAATATCTAACTGCCAGAATCCTGTAAATATGATGTTAAATTAATTTGTTCCCAACAGCCATTTTACTTTAGTGGCAATGATTGAAGATGACTAGTTGGTAAGTTTGGAAATCTGATGTCTTTAAGAAGCCAATCTGTAGTGGAAAATAAACAAAGTTAAATAAAATTTCTGCAATAAAAAAACAGTTATTGAATGTTGAGAACTTTAACAAGTTTAGCTACAGAGCAATATGAAACAAGCCAACACACCTTCCAAACCAACCTTACCAACTGGTAAAGACAGACGCAGTATTTTTGAGTGCCACAATGTATCCATACAGAATGTAAACCAGCACACATAACTAAACAAATGATCACATTCTTTTCTTGGACTTTAACACACTCCAATTTTTTCATCCTACATTCGTAAGGATAAAACAGCTAATTTAGTCTGAAAAAACAAATAAAAATGGCCAGTTGTCTACGTTTAGTTCTCAATTAATGATTAGTAGCCAAATCTTTCCATTAACATTGATTACATAAGCAAGGCACATCTAAACTTAAAGAAAGCATTTAAATGACAATTTATTTAAACCTTTTGGAAAAAGAGCTATTACTCCTTCAACTATTATTTAAGGTAACTTCATGAAACTTAGCCGTCACAAGTAACACCACCAAGAATGAACTGCTTACTTTATTCAAAATCCACCACTGATTATGATTGTAAAGAATCCACAAGCTACACAATTCAGTAAAATGCTTAAGATAACTGTAATAATAATACTTTATTATTACACAGAACTCATATTAACTAACTAGTTTGAATATAAAAACATCGCATTAACAATGCTAGCCAACATATCAGAAAGCACACCGGTAACGATATTTTGTCTTGAATTTAAGTGTGTAAAATCTTCTTATCCTTTAACAGTTAACATGGCAAAATCATATTTATCAACCTAACTTTGTTAACCTCCAGAATGAAAACAGCCATTAAGATCCATAATGCAAACATACTTACATATGTGTGTGTGTGTGTCTTACTTAGTACTGATTTAGAAAAATGCTAAAAAAAAAAAAGTTGGCAATGCTTTTTAGGCACTACAATGCTAACATCTGGGCATTTCTGAGAAGTAATAGAAACAGCTTTCTAATATTTCAGCGAGAAATTAGATCTTAGGAGATCCTAGAACATAAGGGAACAAGGCCCTCAGGCAACTCATAGGTGGACTAAGCAATAGATCTCAAGGATGGGATCCTGAGATGTGCTTTTCTGTATAAGGATCACCAGGCACCTTGTTAAAAATGCAAGTTAATGGGCCACATTCCCAGAGAGTGTAATTAAGTAGTTATAGGGTGGAACCAGGTAGCAACAAATTTTTTAAACCTAACTAGATTAATTCAGATGCATCGCCAGGTTTGGGAACCACTGAGGTCTAAAAGCAATGTTTCTCAAAGCGTGAGACATTTGTTAACTCTCTGGTAGTGAGACCAAGAAAATGAAATTTTTAACAAGCATCTCAGGTGACTAATGCTACTACTAAAAGCTTAAGAACCTATGTCTGAAGGATTGGAATTAGATCCTCTAGAATTGTAGGTGCTCAAAAACAAAACCCTTTTTGAAAATAACCTACACTAGCGGCACTGAAAGTTTGACTATACACCCAAGAAAATCCTACTGCAAAAAAGTCAGCCAGTTCTTTGAAATCTGCACTAGTTGCTAAACTTCTAGGATCTCATAATAAATTTAAACATCCAGTCATCTCCTTCAAAAGGTCCAGTTCTAAACTCAATGCCAGCCAGGACAGTAAGAACCTTCACATATAAGTACAGAGCACTCTAGGCAGAATGCTTAGGGACACGGGAAAAACAAAGGCAAAGTTCAATACAGCTGCTTTTGGAAAGAGGCCCTCCCACCCAAACAGGGCATTTTGCATGCAAATAAAAGATAACTAAAATAAAATCTACTTCTTGAAAGATATGTCTTAAAAACATATTAAGTAGGTTCCTTTATAAAATGAAAAGTTCCAGAGCAAAATTAAACCAAATATAGGAACCAAGTAAAAATTTAGATTTCAATAATTAACTTCATTTAAAAATTTAAGCCTCAGTCTGAAAATATTATATGCTATAGCTAGTTTATTAACCTTATCTTTAACAGAAAACCAATGAGTTACTCATGGTATCTAACTCAACTCATTCACATTGTAATTTTAACCTTCATCATAAAAAAAAAAAAAAAAATGAATCATTGAGCAGAGACTGAGTAAATGTAAGACTTAAAGTTGCTTTTCTTCGACTTCAAAATATTCTGAAATGATACAGTTCCCAATCTACTACAGATCAAGAAGAGACATAAACAACTGGGAATTTTCCTGCTATGGATTCGCTGAGGTCAAATATAAACTTGCTAAAGTTCTATTTTCTTAATAATAGAGATTTGCCTCAATATTTCTGTAATGAGGGCTACTTCCTTGCAAGCTATGGTATCACTGACAAAGAGTCTCTCCTTGATCAAACTTTAGTTAGGTTCCCCTGAACTCAACTAGGCCCTAACTTTTAAGTGTCCCTGTTTGTCTCTGCGTTGTTCAATTTTAGCAAGAATCTTACTACATCTGTTTAACCAGAATCCCCCACCCTCAATATCTGATCATCCTTGATATCTGATCAGGTTCTTTACCCTCCATTATCCCCCATGTGATGTCTGATCACCCCGGCCTGCCTTCGGCAACAATCCTGTTAGGGATGTCTACCCCAAATCCCCCCTTATCCCAGTTTCTTTCCTCTTAGTAATTTTCCATCCACTGAACGCCCCCCACTCCCCTCTGCTCCTTGGCTATAACAGTAATTTCCCACCTTTCTATGTTGTATTTAGAGTTTGAGCCCAAACCCTCTTCCCGATGGCAAAACTCTACTGTAATGGTCCCTATCATGATAGTTCCCCTGCATAAAGTCTACTTTACCCCTTTTTAACAAATTTCATGAATAATTTTTGTTTTAACATCACTACCAAACTAAATTTCAAAAAAAATTTAAGAACTGTACAACTAAGAATAAAAAAATGTAGAAAGGAAACTGGTACACATCTTAACCAGTCTAATGTACATTAATATTGATCATCTAGTAGAATTATTACTAGATTCAGCTTTCCAAAATTAGCACAGTCAAGGCACTTCACCAACGGCCTTTATGGGCCTTTCTTCCTTGACATATAAGAAGATGAAAAGTTAGCCAAAATACATGGACCACATAAAATAAAACCATCAAAATCAAATGAACTTCAGATAAGAGACAGGAAGGACACTAGATGTGAATACGCTATCTAAAATAAAACTAAAGGGCAAAAACTAAAGCCATCTCAGTGTGAGTAAGATTGTGAAACACTAATCAACCAGACCTGGAATCTTGCCATAGGAGCAATCTAGAAAACATGCAGAAATGACCATATGGCTGCCCTACAGAAATCTGGAAAGGAACCAATCAAGAAGCTGACAAGAGAAACAAACATGCTTTTGACCAAATGAGGCCTGACACAGCCTGTAACTTGAGGTTTGTTAAGAAAAACAATTAAAAAAATGTAGTCAAGCAGGCATTTAGGAAAGATTCTTTAGGTTACAGCTCACTCAATTAAATCTGTGTCAAATGACACATAAGTTGAAATAAGACATTTGGAGGAAGGCCTTCAGCCTATTTTCAAAGAAAACCCAAGAGAGTATATTTTTGGATGAAGATTGTAAAGCAAACTTCACTAAAATGGCCATGAAGCCTGGTGACAAGCACTGTAATACACAGCAAATTAAAATGGTGCTCTGACATTTGAAATACATCTACATAAAAATTACATATATGGCAGATTTTTAAGTTCATTTTCTTCTGGCTGCAAAATAGTAGTCCTTTAAGGAACCCTAGCAAAGCTGTAATTAGTAGAAGGTTCCATAAGCTTTATGAACTTCCAATTAATTCAATTTATAGAGATTCCAAACATGTAAAATCCATTAGTACTAAAGGGCTCAATGTTCAAGAAGTAATCACAAAGTATTAGCAACTATAAAACAACCAAAACAAGAGGATCAAAAAAGGAAAGCAGTATTATAAGTGAAAAGAAAGGAAATATTCCTTAATCAGAAGACTGAATATTTCACAAAATTTTGTTTCATAGCTGGCAGAGCTTGGAAAATATTTTTACCCAAATGAGACTGATTCACTATTATATCCCAATTTAAAAAAGAAAAACAAACAGAAAAGGCTACAGAATAGGCAGTATCTTGACCACAGAACGACAATCAATATTATTGATGAAAGTCCTTGATTGTTTTTATTAATCCTCACCTGAGGACGTTTTCATTGCCTGTAGAGAGGAAGGGGAGGGGGAGGGAAGCATGGATGTGAGAAAGAAACACCCAGGTTGCCTCCCATATGCGCCCCACTGGAGATTGAACCTGCCACCTGGGTATGTGCCCTGACCAGACACCAACCCACGACCCTTTGGTGCATGGGAGGACACTCCAACCACCTGAGCCACACCAGCCAGGGCAAAATTCCTTGAGTTTTAAAGTAGGGAATAATTTTCCCAGAACTGTGATTATAACAAGGCATTTTCCCTCAAAGTTTACCTATTTTAAAAAAATATAGGAGGAAACAAGATGGTGGCGTAGGTAACAGCTGCACCCCCCGCCTCCCACAATCACATCAAAATTACAACTAAAATACAGAACCACCATCACTCAGAGCCTCCTGAGATCTGGCTGAACAGAAGCCCTACAACCAGGGACCTGAAGGAGCATCGAGATCGGAAAATCTCATTAAGAGCAGAGATGTTGAAGATATAGTGAGGAGGAGGGAGAAGCCAATTTGAAGGTTCTTGAAAGACAAGAGAAGGGTTCCTGAGCACAGGTGGAAAACTGGTCAAGACAAGATGACTCTCGGGTGCATCAGGCCTACTCTTCTGGTCACTTACACATAGCCCAGATGGTTACATGCAAGCTCAGGGTTTTAATTACAGTATATGCTGGTCACTTTCAAATCTTTACTTGGAACCTATATTCTCTCCATATCCACATATATAACTACCATACTGGCCTGTTGCCCTGTCTTTCATCATGGGCTAAAGAACAAATTCCTGAGGAAGATGAATGATGACAGCAGAGTTGATAGAGTAAACTGGAAGCTCATTCTTAGCGTCCAACAGACCTTCCATTTTAAGCAAGTGAACTACATCTTTTAGAAATTAAAATTTTAAATTAAAAAACAACAAAGATATATATATATATATATATCTTTATTGCTGAAAGTATTACAAATGTCCCTTTTGCCCCCGTTGACACCCTCTACCCTGCTTCCAGCCCCTCCCCAGGCCTTTACCCCACTATTGTCTGTGTCCATGGGTTATGCGTAGAAGTTCTTTGGTTAATTTCTTCCCCCCTTCCCTCTGAGATCTGTCAGTCTGTTCATGCTTCCATGTCTCTGGATCTATTTTGTCAGTTTATTTTGTTCATTAGATTCCACATATAAGTGAGATCATGTGATATTTGTCTTTCTCTGACTGGCTTATTTCGCTAAAGGAAGAAAGATATAGACAATAAGTCGTTCTTCTAGTAGAGGATACCACTAAAATTGTAAGCTGCTTTTATTTGGGATATATGTCCACATATACAGAAATTCACAAGCACACACACAAATAGCCCTCTATATCTGTCCCCAGTAACAGTTTCACTTCACAATACTAACTTATCTTAGTTTTTATTTTAGCATCATAGCAAGTTTCTAATATACGCAGTAGCACTCAGGATAGTTCTGTATATAAAAGTTTTGTTAAAATATTCTAAAAGTGGGAAAGATGGTAACAGAAAAGATTTTACATCTCCCCATAACAACAGACAGAGCAATGAGGATAGCCAACCCAAAGACTCAAGAACAGTATCTACAACAGAGCAATGTCACAAAGTAGCCCCACAAAAACTTCAAATAAAAGCAAGCAGGGACAAAGCATCAAAAATTAGTGAGCGGCAGCAGAAGGAAAGCCCTTGGGCTTCTGATGGTCCCAAGGAAAAAGAACACCAATCACTAAGGGGTAAATGTAAAGGGTGGTTCTAAGAACAGTAGCCACAACTGGTAGAGGGTTCAACAGGATCCAACTTTCAAGTGAGTGCAAGAGGCCACCAACTGAATAAAGTCTGAAGTACCAAAACAATATGGCTAGTCTCAAGTCTCACAAACAAAAGCTGCTTCCAGTACACAGTCCAACACTGAGAAGAAATTACTGGGAGTTGAATCCAAACTAAAGAGAATAACGACAATAAAAGCAAAGAAAAGAGATTGTTGAGATAAAGTTGGGGAAGAGTGTCAAGGAGGTTGATCACAGAAGCAAGAGTTATTTTTAAAAACGTCATTTTACAAAAACAACAGAAGTAGAAGGACTGGAGCTCTGAAGCTAGAAAAGGTATTCTGAATGCTCCCTCCCTCCTAAAAGTAAAATTCATTTCACTTAAAAAATAACAGGAAAGAATAGCAAATTAATCCCATATAATTATATCATAAAAGGGCAAAAGGAATAAATGATGTCCCTATGGATAACAAAAGCACACCAGAAAGCCATGTCTATATAATATGAAAAACTGTAACCTCACAATTCAAAACAAGCTAGGAATCTGTTTTAAATGACAGAAGTGATGAAAAGCCTCAGAATTAGAAAAACTCAGAAATGATGTGTTTGAGGGCAAGGTAGATATGAAAAGAGAGGTGTCAAAGCTCAGGAAACATACGGAAATAAAAGAAAAGTTTATTTCAGGAATGAAGACTAAAGTACAAGAAACACAACAGGTAATGCCTTAACAAAAATAAAAAATGGAACATAATACAAATTTTATAATTAAAAAAATAAAGAAATAAAAAGATTTCAGTGGGGTCAGTGGATGTGGAAGAAGGTATGAGGAGATAAAGGGCGATGGGGAAAAAAAGATTTCAAAATAAAATTATTAACATGTAACATAAGCAAGACACTCCAACATATGTTTAATAGGAATCCCTGAAGATCAAAGTAATAAAAAACAAAAATAGTAAAAACTATAATAAAAAGATAATCTGAAACTGCATATTCAAAAGAACATACATGTATCTGGGGAAAATGATCTAGCACAGCCTACATCACACACATCTGAATAAAGCTAAAGTGACCTTCAAGTATAAGAGCCATTGATAAAAACGATATTTGAGTTCTTGATGCATAAAGTATGCAGAACTCAAGGAATACTGCTCCTAAATCCTTCCTGAGAATAAGTCCTACCAGAGAATAAGCATCATACAACCAGCAGTTTGGAAAGGACTTCTGGGAGATGTGAGCCATGCAGGTAATAACTTTGAAAGGAGAAGACAGCAGCTCAGTATCTCCAAGTCTTCCATCGCTACTTGAAAAATGACCAGAGAAGAATAGGAAATTCATAGCTATTCTCTGAGCACGTGTGAATTTAAGACTGAATTTCCAGAATATCTGATAACTAAATGTGGATTATTAAATTCCTTCTAGACCCAGACATATATTTATTTTTTAAATTTTAATATCCTTCTGATACTTTGATTGTGTTGACTCAGAAAAATTAATCCTAGCCTTAGAGAGGTATACTTTCTTCCCAGATAACCAAGTAAAGAATCAGTTCCTGCCTAATTTAAAGGAGAAACTAACTGAAATGGAGCATCCATAATCACTCCATCAGTAGGATTTTTGCCCAACCCCTCCTGCTAGAGCCGGCACTCATGAAGCAAAGTTTCAAAGTGCATCCTGTGGAAGCTTGCAACAAGGACCAGGAAGGGATCAAGGAAGAATAATTCCTTTAATGAGGACAGGGGGATCTGACCATGGAAATGGTAGGACAATGGACTTGAGGGGCTTACAGAGAGAGTTATGTCGACAAGACTAGACGGAAAGAAGCCTTGAAGAGGACCTTCACCTTACAAGGGACCAAATTTAAAAGGGCCTCCCTTTTAAAGGGACAAAAATAACCAGGTTCTTTCAACATCATCCCATCATCTACTGGACATGTCAATAAAGAACAAAGAGTCCTAAAATAATTTTCAAGGCCAAGAAAGAAATGCTTATGACTATTAACATTATGGAATAAAGGTCTTATCACTACTCCAAAAAGACAATTAATTTATATTCTGTAAAATGAGAGCTTAAGAAGTCTGTATGACAACCAGTTTCCTGATGCTGAACAAGAATCTGAAAAAAATTATCAGCTTATCTCTATTTGAATAAAGAGTAATGACTTAATTTGACACAGAAAGCACAACAGTCTCCCAGTCAAGTACACATCTCTTCCCATCTATACTGAAAATTTGTAGAATTCTAAATCCAAATATTTAACAACATACAATTTATAAACAATAGTAAGACACAAACTTAAGTCAAAGCTATAAACATTTTGCTTAGGTAATAACTATAGATTAGCTCATAATAGCATAATAGCATAGGGTTAAGTAGTTAATTCCATGGTTAAATGTAGAGGAGATTAAGGGGAAAGGCCTAGGAAAAAAGTAACTGCTTAACCTCAGTAAGATATGACTGCCAGGCAAATGATAAACAGAAATCTGTACTGAAATATGTCTAGGTACCACTGACTTGCTTAATGTAAAAGAACCTAGTAAATGAAATCCAGCCTACGAGCTGTATTTTCCCTCACATTGTGCCCCTAAATCTAGCGATGGTGAGCATGTTGTTGACTGGGAAATACATAACTAACTACACTTCTCTATAATAAACCCAGAATCAAAAGGCTCAGCAGAATGAAGGCTTCAGAAATAAGTAAGCACAGATGTTTATTCTAGCATTTACTTCTATAAATATTGACACCAAAGAATCAAATATGTAGCTGTGAAGCAGTTTACCCAAAATTGAATGCTTCATTAAAGTCGGAAATGGCCAAAAGCTGCAGGAAACATCCTGAAGGAAAATGTCTTACACAAATGACACCTTTGTGGAGGCCATGGAGTAAAATGGAACATGGTAAAAACCAGTTCTGTGTTTGCATACACAGAACACCTTCCACCTCAACAATTCTACAAATATTGTGCATAAAAGGTTGCCAGGAAACATTGCCAACGACTTAAAAGCAACTTAACAAAAAATAAAATGACTAGTGGCATGACTAAATGTAGGGGAAAAGTGTCATAAAATATTTTAGAATAGCATCACACCTTATTCCTCTAGAACAGCCACAGAATTGGCTATTATAATCTTAGTAAAAAATAGTTTATTGATAGTATTGACTGAACTGTACTGCAGTCAAAATGTCATTGCCCAGAAGCTACAAATGGACTGAAGTCACAAAGTGCCAGAGTTTACTGTTATTGGCATCTAAGTTAATGTTTTTTCCTTATATGATAAAAGTGAACAAATATCAGACTATAGTTTTGGATACAGCTTGACTCATTAACAATATCTAGAATAGCTGGGGCTATTTGGAATAAAAACTGAACACCTCCAGATGTACTGGACTCAATGGAGAAGGAAAACAAAGCCATACTAAGTATACAAAAAGATAGGTAAATTGGATTTTCCTCTCTCCTCGCTCCCTTTTCACCTTTGATTAGAATTTTTTGAATGCTTTCTACGTAGGGTTGAGACAGACCAAGTACTGAACAATATATGTTCAAACATTATAAATAAAAGTTAGATTATTCTTCATGAAATGCCAGATCACTGACTTAACTGTCTCTCTCTCCACCTACAGTAGTCCCCCCTTATCCATGAGAGATACATTTCAAGATCCCCAATGAATGCCTGAAACCACAGATAGCACCGAACTCTATATATACTATTTTTTCCCTACACATACATATGATAAACTTTAATTTATAAATTAGGCACAGTAAGAGATTAATGATAACTAATAATAGAACAATTATAAAAATATACTGCAAGAAAAGTTACGTAAATGTGGTCTCTCAAAATCTTATTGTACTATACTCACCTTTTTTCTTCCTGTGATGACATGAAATAACATGCCAAACCTATTCCTAAATCTGTGTAACCATCCTTACTTGCTGGATGTCACTCGTTTCAGGGGATCCCTTGCTGAAGTCTTTGTATAGGCTCAATACTTTTTGGCACAACACATTGCTGTCCATGGGAACACACTCTCTGTTCATGTCTTCCACCCACATATTTAAAGCCTTTTCCATCTTAACTAAGAACTTATTAGCCACTGTGGCCATAACTTTTGCAGCTTGAGGTGTGACAGCAGAACTAGTACAAATTTCTTTTTCCTTCACAATTTCTGAGATAGACGATTCCTTCTTACTGTAGATCTTAGCAACCTCAGCAATTTTTTTTCTTTCCTTTTTAAGTCAGAATGTTCACTCTTTCTTTTAGAGAAAGCACTTTACAGCTTTTCTTTGGCATATCTGAGTTGCCAGCATAACTACTCTTATACTTTAGGGGTCACTGTTAAGTAAAATAAGGGTTACCTGAGCACAAGCAGTGAGATACCTAAACCAGCTGACCTGATGACCAAGACAGCCACTAAGTGACTAGCAGGCAGGGAGGTCTGCACTGAGTGGGTGCAATGGACAAAGCACGATTCACATCCCTGGTGGAGGGCAGATTTCATCATGCTACTCTGAATGGCATCAATTTAAAACTTATGAATTGTTTATTTCTGGAATTTTCCATTCAGTATTTTTGGACCACAGTTGACCATGGGTAACTGAAATGGTGGAGAGCAAAACTGTGGATAAGGGTGAATTACTGTATATTTTAGCTATTTCACTTTCACTTGAGAGCAAAATAGTAAAGAAAAACCTCCCACCATTCACGAATCTGTGTCATCTGTACATAAATGATTAATCTAAGACTTACCTACCAAGCGGGCTCACTCCTAAAAATCAGGCCTGTGTCTCTTTGCTTCTCCAACACTTAGCACAGCTACTCAGGGAACATTTTTCTCTTGTTTTTCACCCCTTTATGTCCTCTTGCACCTCCCAACCCTCCCCACAATCACCATGTTGTCCATGCCCGTGATTTTCAAGAAACATTCGTTAAGTGTATGGATATCACTTGTGTACCCTTTCCTTAGTCTTTCTGAAACAAATATTCAAAAATTAGAAATCACCTGGCAGTATTCTGACCTCTTTACCAAAGGACACTTTTTGAAAGAGCCTCAAATAGAATTCTTTTTAATATTCCGTATGTGAGGCCCATCTAAAAATCACTGTAAGGTCAAAATAGTAACAAAAATAACTTAAATTCAGGTCCTACTGCAATCCCATTTTCCACATTTATATAAAAGGCTATGATGACTATGCTCAGATATTTCATAAACAGGTAATTAAGATAGGTTCATATAACACAGAACTCTTCATTAAGTGCATATCCAAGGAATATAACTAGTTTCTATAAAATAATAAGACATTTTAACAAATACACTAAACTTCTTGTCGTGCCAATAATTCTGGAAGACGATGGACTTATTTCCACATGGCCACTTACTATTGCTTAAAACAGCTCTGAACTTTTTTGAAAATGGCCTTTTAAATTTTTAATCAAAGAGTAGTTATATAGCATCTTTAGCTAAGACTGAGTTGCAAATTACATAAAAATAAACACATTCTACCAGGTTCACACAATCATCTTGATGAAGTGTCTCTTGTGTACTGACAGAAGCACTGACAACAATGAACCCCACTTGCCAATGTGATGGATCAGATGAAGAAAGAGCGGGACTCCCAAGGTAAACTTCAAAGTGGCTCCCGTAGTAGCAGCTGGTAAACCACCTTTTTAAAATTCTGAGGTCTAGAAGAGTTACAATTTTTAAAAACCAGTGCCTTATCACACTAAAAGCCCAATGTGTATCTTCATGGCTGACAGATGGGCTTCCACATGATCATTCAGAGTTCAGACTTCCTTCATCTTACGGCTCCACCATTCCCCTAGGGCCTTCCCTGGAGTCCTCTGCTAGAATCTCCGCATACAGGTGGCAGATGAGGGAAGAGAAAATGAGGATCCAACTAGTGTTTTTGTACTGAACAAAGATGAAAGTGTTGTGTATCATTTAGCCTCACCTAACTGCAAGGGCAGGAAATACAGACTAGATGTGGGATCAAGAGGAAGAGAAAACAGGGTTTGGTGAATACACAGAAGTCTCTGCTACAGAAGGGCTTAACTTCATTTTCGTTTGTCTGAATTACCCTTGGAGATAGTTTCCAAATTTTAGAGCAAGTTTCACTGAATTATCATAAACTGTCACCACAGATAGAATAATCTAAATTAATGAAATTTAAGGTCATCGATCTTACTTTACCCTGACAAGGAACATGTATTCAAAGTATGGATCTATAAAAAGATAACAGCATTTTCAATTAAAAAATGAGTTTAGTTTGCAAAACACAAAGGAGGATGCTGAGATGAGTCCTTTACGTCAAGCTAAGGAGTTTGGATTTCAGAAATCTTTTTTTCTTTTTGAAAAGAAAGGCTGAGCTTATAGCAGTGCAATAGCTAAATTAAAGATGGGGGACTAATAGCAGGGGAAACCACTAAAGAGGTGTTAGTTTCAACAGTCCAAGGGACAATAATTAAGACATGAAGGAAATGGAAAAAAGCCACCAGATTCAGAAGATAATTTTGAAGAGATGGGACAAGATACAGTGTTAAGTAGGATAGGAGAAACGAGGGAGGAGGAAAAGTCAATGATTATACTGGCAGGAAATAAGAACCCAACCCAATGAGGCTCTGGGTCTGAAAGTATTAACCAAGGCTTTCATAGTGCCAATGAGCAAATAAAAGAAACCATTCAACTCCATTTCTGTACCAAGTCTCTGAGTTTAAACTTAAATCATTCGATACTCATCTTGATAACTGTACTCTAATTGTATCTTTTTACATATGAATAATTAAAACACATGACCCAAATTTTAAATTATATAGGGTAAAATTTATTAACAAATTATTGTTTTTTTATCCAAAGCACAAAAAAATATACTAAACCATTTTTTCAAAATATGTTAACTTATGGAGCATGATATATATGTTCTCTCTGTGAAACACAGGCTGAATACACTTTAAATTAAAACTTTTTATACAACAAAACCAACAAGAAGGTAAAGAGTATAAGCAAAACATCCAGACAGTTGTGATAATATTTTAAAATATTGAGATATTTAAACTTGCAGAATGTAAGGATCATGTCTGTTTTAATTTGCATACACAGGTACCACCTATAAAAATACCCACTCCAGTCAGTAGAAAAGCAATAACAACAATTTTCAATGCTTGTTTCAACTCTGAATTTAAATACTAACATAAACCCCTGCTCAAAAAGCACAAAGCTAACTCCAGCAGAGAAAATTATCACATTTGTTAAGAAAATTAAACAGCAGTTAACTGGACTATCATTACAAACTTTGTAAGATGATTCAGAAAAGGAAATTTATATTTAAACTGATTTGTTTGTCCAAACTTTTTTTTTTTTAACCAAATAAAAAACTGCTTGATCAAAGAATTCAACTAAAGACATGCCTCTTGGAAGGTAATATACTTGTAATATTACAAGTAGTAAATTTCCCCATAGTCACAAGCAAGATGTTCAGAATTGTATCTAGTTAGCTGTCAATTGGTTTTATCTTAGTGAGATAAGCAAAATCCCTAATTTACTACCACTTGGCGTATTAAAATTATTTAAAGTATTATCAAAGGATGACCATGAATGTCTACTCTGTATGGAGAAAGCATCAGGAGCCAGTGATAGCTGAGAAAGGAATGTAAACTTTAGGGCCTTCTCTCTTATATACACACATACACACCCATATTGCGCAGTCCCTGGGAATATAGATTACTTGGCCAATTAATTCTTGGTCATTAAGTTTATACAGGAACTTTCAGTTAAATCTAGATAGTATCAGTACACAACTATAAATAAAATAATAATCCATAGCACGCATCACCTTTCTAGTCTTATTTTGCTGGCTTATTGTTTTGCCCTCCTCATGTCGGGAGGTTTTGTGAAAGTTTTTCATGATGAAAGAAATACTTCTTCATGAAGCTGATTAGAAACAGTATGCTAGGAAATTATAACTGAAGTAATAACTTCTTTTTGTAAGGATAAAATATTCTGGAAAAAGCCTTGGAATATTTATCTAATTTAAAAGTATACCTTTCCACAAGACGGGGTTCTTTCAATACCAAATTTCTTAGAATCATTAAACTCAGACTAAGAAGGGAATGTAAAAGATGTATTCATGTTTATTTATAACAACTTATGATATTAGTTAATGCTACTAATTGTCACTAAAACATTTTATGCAGCAATTAGAAATTACACTATTCAGTAATGTGTTTTTACAGCCTCAGATAAATCTCAACCTTGTGTAACTGACTTCCTAAAAAGTAAGTAACACTTACTGTAAATAATACTTTGGTAAATTGAATAATTTTACTTGCACGTAAGTTAGACATTCTCTAAAGCAAATAACCACTCCAAAATCTGCTCTACAGTTTAAAATTTTTATATTATAATGAAACACAAATTAATATGTAATGTACTTTCTCCTTTCTTGGAGCCTAGTACAATCATGATCTTTCTGAAAGATTATTAAGACATTTATATTTTTAATTGAAAAATCCACCACCAAGCTTTGAGCATGATGGTTTAAAGTTTCTCTAAATATAACAGCTTCAGAAATTGATTCCATGGAGCCTCACTATACCAAATTCAATTTGAGCATAATTCTGAATGTAACTGAGAAACTCACTCTGCAGAACTGTATCTTCAAAATGTGGATTGTCCTGACATCACCCATCTTCTGCCAATAATGGGTGATGTAAGGACAGTCCACAATAATGTTGTGTGGTAATACCTGGACAGTGGTGCCCTGTATGGCTATTGAAATGAGTAGGACTTGGCTTTTACTAAATATCTACTATTACTTGATATCTTGGTTGAATGTACAATGACTTGTCTTTATTATACTCAGAATTTACTTGTTTTTAATTTTCTACCAAGAAAAGCACCCAGCTCATTTTGTGTATGAAGGTCTAAATCAGTGTTTTTCCAAGCTCACACATCACCAGGGAATGACAGGCCCTAACTGAGGACAAAAGTCATTAGTTATCTAAACCATTAGGCATTTTAGAAAACAAGCTACACAAGTTAATCTATTAACTTCCATCTTTGTCAGGTATTTATAGGACTGTTCAGTGATTTGAACCCAGCTACATATATAGCTAAAACAGAAATCTCTGTGTAAATTCTATGTAAGGATTTAATAAATATTTACTGTAGGGCCTTCTAAGCACCAGACACAATGCTGGATGCTGGAATGCTAACAATGACAAGGTGCTACTTGGTGAAGTACACACATCCACCAAAACTACCTTGAATACAGAGTTATGGAAACATTAAGATGAGCTGAGATGAAAAATTATAACTAAACTGTTGAAGTCTCTAAAACTGCTGTATTAACTATGGGAATAATACAGTGAGTCTAACCAAAGATTCAGCTACTATACTATATATTTACTTTCTTTTACATTATGAGGCACTTAATTCAAGAATGAAAAATATTTTTAAGTGATCAAAACAAATATTAACAATAATTTATTTCATTACTTTTCCTATGCCTTTCTATTTCCTAAAATTCCTGTATACAATTTTAGATGGCTTATTATATGGTTACATTCAGGGACTAAGCTTTTTTCAGCGTTCCATATGCAAGCTAAAAAAAAAAAAAAAAATCAACCCCCAAAATATGATGTACCTCACATGTTTTTACCATGAGATTCAGTGTAATGCTTATTCCATTACATAGGAATATCTGTATAAAGACATTATTTTTTGACTACATGGTTTAGTATAAAGCAGAACAGGGCAACTGTCTTAAGAGTTAACTAACACAAATGAATAATACTACTAAAGGCTATAATGCTAATAATTATTTAAGGTAAAAACTATGAACAGGTAAAAATTAAAAACAAGTAAATTCTGAGTTTATAATAAAGACAAGTCATTGTACATTCAACCAAGATATCAAGTAACAGAAGATATTTAGTAAAAGCCAAGTCCTTCTCATCTCAATAGCCATACAGGGCACCACTGTCCAGGTATTACCACACATTATTACTACATCGTACTACATTTCTACACAAGAAACCACACCCAACAATAAAATTTAGAATTCTGAAAGGGTGTGTGTGCATGTGTGTGCACAGAGAGAGTGTCAGTGACATCACTCTAAGCTAAACTATAGCAGAATATTATATGTCCAGGCAGTAATATAGCTTAGACTTAGATATAGGGGCCACAGGATGAAGCTCTCCTAAGCTACATCTAATGAAAGAAAAACACATATAAACAGAGTATTTGGTATTCAAAAAGAACACCAAAAAGCTCAATCTAACTTAGGAAGGTAAACAAAGGAAAATAATAATTCATATATGAAGTCCAAAGCTCAGAAGAAATAGTGGGTCAAATTCTTGGCAGACTAAATGAACTGACCTTGTTGAGAAATACAAATGTGAGTATACCAACTGCACCTGGAATATGTAGTCTGTGTGGGTCAGAGTTCCTCAGACATAGTAAGGATTCAATAAATATGTATTTTGTGAAAAGGGGGAAAAATCCATTTGTTTTACTCACTAACATACTGCCAACAACTAGTATATAACCTGAAACAAACATTTCTTTAATGAATGAACAGTTATCACTAGAATTACATTAAAGCTACGCTAATCTTTGGCCAAATATAAACCAAAAAGACAAAGGGAACAAATACAATGGACTGAACCAGATGATTTTTAAATAATGGGTCAATCTGGCATATAAAGAATAAATAGGACTTCAGTATAAGTTTTGTAAAGATATCTGATAAAAATACAACAGAATCTTGTAGCTTTTTAAAAAACCTTATTTCTGAGCACAGTCCAACTCCCCAATTTTACAATACTAATGAAACTGCATTTAGCAATGTTTGCTAAACCCTGTTTAGTAAGTACTAGGGACTTAAATAACCCTACTTTAAGCAGGAAAGGGACAGTTGATTCTTTTCAGGGTGATTCATCAGATTATCTCAAACATACTTTAGAAGAACTCTCAAAGACATTACAAGTGTATTTTGTTTAAAGACTACCAGCTAATACATAAATCCATATTCTACTATGACCTTTCTGTACCTTCATGGAAAGATCTCTTCACAGGTTTACATGAGAATAGTAGTTTTTTATGGGTAAGACCTAATGCAATCCTGAGCAACTAAAGCCCTACTAGTTTTTATTCTTCTAAGGTACAACTATTATTTCACTAATTCAACTTAAGAACTGATGTATTCAACTACAAAAGTAACTATAATTACAGCAGAAATGTCATGAGAAACTTCACCTATCACATAGACTCTATAGAGCACTTTCAATATCTTAATAAAAATACCATTTCTCATGTTAGTTATGGAAGGACTCACGCTCCACATTGACTATTAAAGAGCTTATGGCAAGTAAGAATGACACTGAAAAGGGGCCAAAACACCCTGGGAGAGATTATTAAAATGAAGATCAAAATATCTTTTCTACATCACATTGGCAGACCTAGAAAAAGTGAAAGGGCCCAAGCAGATATAAATTGAGAAGATAGTCAACCTTGTTGTTTTGCAATGAGAGTGATATATAAATATCAAAATAAAATAAAATGAAATAAAATAAAATATCAAAGGATGCTAAAAGTGAAAAATCAATGTTAGGGTTGAATGAAGCCTTATGATTCATTATTATAAGTGAAAGCTTGTCAAGTGTGAAAATACAAAAGACCTTACTCTATCTAGATTTTGAAATTTCATGGGAAAGGTAGTTTTTAAAAAATTAAATCTATGTTCTATCTTAACAAAGTGGTAGGTCCTTTGAAGACCAAGGGAAAGGCCTGCTAATGGTGCAATAAGGTTTTGAAGTGCTGTAACATTCTTATGTGCATACCTGAGGCCTGAATCACTGGGAATACTTGCAACTATTTTAAGTTCTGTGGACCCTGGAGTCTAGTCCCATTTAACTTTCTCTTTACCACCACCCCCAAGTTATTTTTGGTCTTTCCATGACTTAACTGTATAAGCAATGGGATAACCCATTGTGCATGCTTTCCTGCCTCATAATTAACTGAGTTCTAAAAGTAACTTTCAGCTCACTTGAAGTCAGGACTTAAGAGAGTTACATGGGCCCTCTGGGCCCTCTGTGCATTCTGCCTGACCTTGGGCAAATTACTTAACTTCTCAAGATGTCACTTCCTTACATGTAAAGAGGGGTCATAAAAGTACTCCATATTGGGTCCCAGTGAAGACAAGGGACTAATATATATGTTCAATAAGTTATAACTTTATAAAAAATCATCTAGTCTATACAATGCTATCGTAATCAACATGATATGGTACTGGCATAAAAAGACACATAGACCAGGGGTGGGGAACCTTTTTTCCGTCAAGGGCCATTTGGATGTTTATAACATCATTCTTGGGCCACAGAAAATTATCGACTTAAAAATTTGCTATGAAAAAAGCTCCTAGGCTTATTGAATTTCAAGTCCTGCTTGCAGGTGCCTTGGCAGGGCCAGACCAAATGACTTCGCAGGCCGCATAGGGCCCACGGGCCAGACGTTTCCCACTTCTGACATAGATCAGTGGAACAGAATAAAGAGCCTAGAAATAAACCCACACATATACATTCAACTAATTTTTGACAAAGGTGTCAAGAATATACAATGAGAAAAGGATAGTCTCTTCAATAAACAGTATTGGGAAAACTGGATATATAGATGCAAAAGAATGAAACTGGACCCTTACCTTAAAACCATATACAAAATTAACTTGAAATGGATTAAAGAATTAAATGTATGACCTGAAAAAATAAAATTCCTTGAACAAAATATAGGGAAAAAACTTCTTGGTAATGATCTTGGAGTGACATTTTGGATATGACACCAAAAGCACAAGCAACAAAAGCAAAAAGAAACAAGTGGATTATATCAAGCTAGAAAGTGCTACACAGCAGAAACAATCAATAAAAGGAAAAGGCAAGCTATGGAATGGGAGGAAATATATGCAAACCATACATCTAGTAAGGGATTAATATAAAAAAATATAAGAAGCACATACAACTCAAGAGCAATAAAACAACCCAAATGAAAGTGGGCAAAAGATCTGAATAAACACTTTCTCAAAGAAGACATATATATGGTCAACAGTACATGAAAGGTGCTCAGAATCACTAATCAATAGGGAAATGCAAGATAAAACCATAAAAAGATACCACCTTCTACACGTTAGAGTGGCTATTATTAAAAAGACAACAAAAGTGCTGGCAAGGATGTGGAGAAAAGGTAACCCTGTACACTGTTGTTGGAAATGTAAATTGGTGGGAGTGGAAAACAGTACGAAGGAGGTTCCTCAAAAACTTAAAAATAGAACTAAAATACGATCCAGCAATCCCACTTCTGGGTATATATCCAAAGGAAATGAAATGAGTATCTTGAAGAGATAAGTTAAGTTGTGGGGATCTAATGTACAGCATGGTGATTATAGATAATAATACTGTGTCATATACTTGAAATTTACTAAGAGTAGATTGTAAGGGTTCTCATCACACACCATGAAAAACAGTACTGTGTGAAGTGACTTGTGTGTTAATTAGCCTGATTATGGTAATCATTTCACAATTTATATGTATATCAAATCATCACATTATATACCTTAAATATACACTTCTGTCAATTATACCTCAGTAAAGCTGAGTGAGGAACGTCAAAAAAAATTACTTTTGTAAATCATACAAAATGATTGTAAAATAATATTAAATGCTTGTATAATTTTAGAAAATGTTTCATCAAATAGTTAATTTTTTAGTAATGTAAGTTAAAATTAGCTATACAGATTATTCAGAAAAGCTCTCCCTGTAGTCATACTGGCTAAACAAGGGGCTATTACTGTCAGTAGTTGATAGGCATTTATTTGATCTTTAGAAACATTAGGCAGCAAGTTGTAGCAGTTTTTACGTTCTTGTTATGTAACGCATTCAGATGTTTAATTCTAATAACTGGAAGACAATTTTGGACACTAGCCTTGCCATGCAATAATGGGTTTCATTAGTTTCTTTAATCCTTATTTATGGTGAACCATCCTTAAGGTACACCATGGTGGCACTTCATTAAGTCACAAACATACAGAGTTCAAACCCACAAATTCAGTGATAACTGTTAGCTCTTGGGAAGCCTGAATTAAATCAGCACCAGTTGCTGGGACACTCACTTGAGACCAGTTTCTGCTTGGTGAATGATTCTTGAATCGTTCATCAGTTTACCACCATGTATAACTATCTTTTAATATTCATGGAGAAAGGTACTTCTGCTCACCATAGCATGACCCAAGGACAGCACAGACTGTACATGTAAGGAAGGCCAAACACAATCAAGTTCATATTCTTGAGCCCTCAGAAACAAGGATTACTCTTTTGTTCTCTCTCTCTCTGTCTCTCTCTCACACACACACACACACACACACACACACACACACTTTTATGTAAGAAACAAATGGAGAAATACGACCAATCCATCCATTTTCTATTTCAGTTACATTCAACATTCTAGGTCTTACATTTTTAGACATTCTGAAAATGTCAATGCATATCCCAGCACAGTGTAATAGTGCTGTGGAAACAATAGAAAACGCTGTTCTTTAGCAATTTTTAGCTCAGAAATCATGACTGTTCACCAACAGGATAGTCTTGTAAACAGTGGATCTGAAATGAGAAGATTTGCGTTGCAAATCCACTTTCCTGATAAATGAAAGTATACACTGCCTTGTATATAGTAAGCATGCAAATGCTTTCTTTCCACCTACAACTAGAAGCACAGAGTAATACAGGGGAAGTTACTCAGGTATTCCTGAACTTGCCTCAGTATTTGCCTCAGTAATATTAACTTGAGGTAAACAACACTGCTTAACAGTATCTGCCGTATTTGTTTCTACTGAAATGAAATAGAAAAGTATTTTTCCACAATTTGTTTATGGCATAAGTAAAATCCTTATTTTCTTCATAACTACTACTAACCCATTATAGTTTGTTTTGCAGAATAAACATAAATCTTATCTTTCTAGAATCAGCTGGATAATGCGTGGAGTCATGGTCAGTTCAGGGGGTTCAGATGAGGGGTAGAGGGAAAGAGAGGTGGCTTCTGGCTCTTCCATCAGTTCCTCAGGCTTTCTATATCAATAGATGAGTAGTGTTCTCTCTTTCCTCCACTTACTTTTGGCAAACTCAGTTTGAGACTATCAGATACATAAGCTCAACCTCTTGTACAAATAAACGGCTTATCAGCCGGGGCCAAAATTATATATTGAAGACAAAAGACAACAGCACCAGACACAGACCTAGGACAGGTGCTGTGGAAAAGCCTATCATGGTGGTGTCTGGGAATTTTAAGCTCTGGAGAAAAGACTGAACTAAAATTAGGAATAACAAAGTCATTCCTATATACTCCTTAGCAGATGTGAAAGTTTTAGTTACATGGGAAAGTTCTGGTAAAATAGGTTTTTAAAATTTTTAAATTCAAGATTTAAGTAAAAACCTCTCCAGTTAGCCATGGGTGAACATTGCCATTTATTTCCATTGTTATTCACTGTCATGGAGACCAATTATTCCTTTGTTGTCTAATTCACATTTAGTCTGCATTATCACAAAACAAAAATCACAAGGATGCCATTACCGGAAACTTCAACATTTCCCCAATATATAAATCCTAATTTGCATTAAATCCTTGAAGAAATGTACACTGCAGTAAATGAGATGTCCTTCCATAAAAAGTACTTTAAATGATGAAATAATTTTTAGTTCAATATATGCACACAAAACTTTACATAGAGCTAAACTGACCTAGGTGCTTTAATACACCATAGGTACATGATATTCAATATATTTAGGGTAATAGTTATTTGAAAGGAATATAATCTTTGAACATAAGACAGTAGTTTAAGAATAAATAACTTCTATAAATTCACTATTTTGTTATTCACCCACTGATCTAGAAATTTTATGCACTATAATTGATGAGGAAAATTAGATACGTAAATAATGAATGTTGTTGATACTCAGTGTAGTTCTCAAAAGCTGAAAACCTTTCCTGAAAATGAGTATTTGAAACTATCACTTCAGGAAAAAACACAGCCAAAACTTTCCTATTTTCACTCTAATATCGGAAAGCTTTGAAACAAGTTCCTCTAAGTAATCTAAGAAAATTAATTTTAAAAGGAGAGGACAGGAGAAGAACCTTAATTTCCAAGAATATCCACCTGATAAGTAACTTTACAGGAAGAGAATATCTGAGTATCTTTTAAAAGTTAGAGAAAAAAGTAATTTAGAATGTTGGCATTCCACAAACTAAGCACAGCATAAAATGACTCATAAAAGGAAATTTAATGAAGACATAAAAAACTGAAAGCAAATTAATTGATTAAAACACACGGACACACACACATTGCATGCAGTCATTCAACATTATATGCTGGTTGGCTTTATACTTTCTTTTAAAATATAATCGTAACTTCTTAATGTGTAAGACAATAAGGCCCTCAAGATGCTCATGAAGTATTCTAATCAAATTTCACTCTAGAGTTAGTAATCTGCTAAGAGTACTAGGCCTAAATAAATCTGTTATGCTAAATCAGAAATCAACACATGCTATTTTCCATAGCAGCAGCTATATAAATTACAAGCTTTTCCATGTTTTTGTTAACTAGATTTGGTACACTTAAAAATAAGCAGTACTCTTCATCCAGAGTACTCCAATACAAATGTTTTTATACCTTTTAGAATTTATAATTCATTCTAATGCACAATCTTTACAAAAACTATCAGAGGATTTGCAATTGCTGCCTACTACCATGTATAGTAAAAATTTTATTTGTTCTGTTTTTAAATCCATAGGTTTTGCTGTATGAGGTTTCAGAAAGAAGCAACTTTTCTTTTGGTTGTCACTGATGAGGTTAGCTTAAAGATCAATAATTTTAACACTACATCCTGTTATATTCTCATTTGTTGTTCTATTTATCTCAAAGGTAGACTTTATGTATTACCATTACAAAAAATAACTATTTGCATAAGACTTTATGATTTTACATCTATTACAAACACATCACAGGGAGCCTGAGGATGCATTCAGTAGCTTGTCATTCACCACTTCAAGACCCTTCAGAACCAAACAAGGGGAGGGTGACATTTTGCTAATGGCAGAAGTAAAGAGATGAATATAAATAACAAACCTTGAAGGCTTAAAAATACAAAATAAATTTTAAAAATACAAGAATATGATCCACATGCATAAACAAGATAGTTTCAATTTGTAAAACTCCATGTCCTCTCTTTAGAAGCAAGGTATGTTTGGAGATTTATGTAACTATTATAACACCCATTTAAATTGCCTAAAACTGCTACAAAAATAAAGGAAATTACCATCTTCTTCGTCTTGCTGGATTTTATAAAATAGTATCATATTAAAATTGAATGCACTTATTTAAAGAATTCAGCTCTTCCTTAGCCTTGTAAAATAGTCTAAGTACCATTTTTTATTACTCTAGCCATAACCCTATAAATATGCATATTAAGAATGTTTAAGAGGGAGATAATAATGAGCTAACATGTTTAGAAATTATGTTGTTTCATATTTTTCCTGGTAAAGCAATTCCAAAGAAAATTATTTAAAGCTATATTTTCTTTCATAACCACCAGTCCAGATTAAAAATACTGAATGCTCAGTTATGTCACCTCTAGTTCAAATGCTCATAGCACTTAAAGCTTTTTGTAAACATTACGCCTCTATAGTAAATACATATTGGGCCACCATCTACTTAATTTAACATTTTTAAATGTAGTTTCATAACCAGCATAACACCATCTAAACACACACACACACACACACACACGCAGAGCAGTGTGCAGAAAAGGATGGAGGTGGAGAGCAAGAAATGGAGAACGTTGTTGTTTTTCATTCATGCAGTATAGTGATGTCAGTGTCTGCAGCAGCAGAGGCACCGGCAGGAGCCTTGACCTGTGGAGACTAAAATCCACTGAAGTCAGAACCTTGCAGAATTCAAAAGAAACTGAGTAGATAATCGTTTGAAAATTGTTCGACTGTTCATAGTAAGGATTTTAAATGGCTAAGTAAACAGAACAGTTGTACAGTTTTAATTTGGGTAGCTCTCTAGCCAGGCGAAATGTGGATAAGTAACATAAAGGTAAGATAATTAGGAGACTGGGGGCAGACTAGTCTGCATTCAAAATCACTTCAATGTAAGAAACTGACAAAACCACCTGGTGTTATAAACAGCACAAAAGTCTCTCCCATTCCCAGTACAAGCTCTCTGATGATGCAAATCTGTCTACCACACAACCAGACTCAGAAGTGTTTTCATCATGATTGCATTAAAATTGCATTAAACTGGGATGTGCCATACTACAACAAAGAGGATAGTTTAAACCTGATCACAAATTTCATTAAAACTGCTTGATGATGGGGCATGTAATTCCTAAGCAATTAAAGCTTTTGAAGGATGCAGAAAAACAAGTTGTACTATGATCTGTTGTAAGATGTTAGTGTTTATCAACAAAAGAGGAGGAGGTGCTAGATGGCCATTATATTGTTGTAGCAATTGCCGAAACTACTCTTACTCTGCCCACAAAACCCTCTGTACACAATTTGTCTGGAATGCTTATTTTATGGCTCTTGTATTAGTACCTAAAAGAAAATCCCAAAACTCAATCTATGTACTGTTGAAGCTAAATCACTCAAAATTTTATGTAACTGATGCCTTCTTTTCATTCTGTTACCTTTCATTTCATATAGCTCTAGAAAATGTGCAAGAGAGTTGCATATGGCATTAATCTGTTAGAAAATGGTGGCCTTTTCTATAAAATACAGCTAAAGATGTATGTTCAGTGGTGGTCATTATTAGGGAGATCACGTTGTTTTCATTCATTCATTCAGGATTTGCAGGAGGATGTCAGTTTCTGCAGCAGCTGGCTTGACCTGGGGGAGGAGTGGGGGGAGCAAATTCCTCCTGGTGCATACAGATTACAGGATGTATTTCTCCGTGCTCGTGTACACATACCGGTGCACTACATCCTACCTTGCCTCAAGTGGTCTGAACAAGTGCCTTAGCAACATGTTAATTACAGGTCAGAAATATTAAAACCAAAACAAAACTGTAATCTATCATAACACAATCACTTTCTCCAAATCTAAGACCTTCATCAAGAAAACTCCATTTAAAAAATTCCACATACCACATAAACACTGCACAGAGAGCTCCACAGTACTTCCCTTCCAAGCAGATTTTCCACTTAGTATGATCTATTCTCTCCACAATGCAGCAGCGGCGGCGGCGGCGGCGGCGGCGGCAGCATCTGTAGCTCTAGCCTGGTATCTAACAATATTAGCTGCTCTACTCTCCCTTATGAGCTTTAAGTCCCTGTTTTGGCTAATCTTCCTTTTCTCCCCGAGGACTCGACTAGATCATGCCCTGTGTCCCTAGACATACAACAAAACCAAACTAAAACAGAAACCCTTAAGGGGAGCCGACAGCGTCCACCAACTCACCATTACCTTTGACACCCAACAAAAAAGAAACTTGAGATCCTTTAACAGCTCAACTGGACTGTTAAGTGTACTTAAAAATGGAAGGAAAAAGTGAGCACACTTCACAAACAGGTCTTTAAAATTTTACCATGAAAATGCTGAATTGGGCATAAACTGTTCCCAGGGAAGTACTGCTCTGATGCATATGACTATATAGAGACGGGGCGAGGGGGGAGCGCGGGGGGGGGGGGGTGTAAAACAAAACACTATAGGCTTCAATTGCACACCCCAAACTGTCCCTTCGACACATCCTTACAACAAACATCCTTACATCACAACTAATGCCACCACTCCTTCAAAAAAAAAAAAAAAAGGAAAAAAAGAAGAAAGAATGATCCCGGTAGTCACAGACATTAGGAACTTTGAAGGAACGCACAAAGAGGCTGCTGGAGAGTTTGTGTGCGTGTGTAAGTGTTTCGCCCAACTCCTCCTTCCCCGCTACAAACAGCAAACACATGAGTAAGCTAATCAGCTCCTTGAACTGAAAAACCTTTCCACGCAGGTGAGTGATGGGTGATAAAATCTGAGGGGCGGCAGGAGGGTCAAATAAAAGTTGCTTCGCAGTTCGCTCCTCCAAGCCCTGCAGCGACCGCGGAGGGTGAGGTTCCCAAAGCCACTTTCACACCTTCGATAAGGCACTAGCATAGAGAAGCCCGGAGAGGCTGAAGTTTCCGCGGAGGGCACCGTCGGGGAGACGCAGCCCGGGAGGACGGAAGGGTTGGGCTCGCTACCTCTGCACACGGGCGAGCCGGGGCTCCTTCTCTCAGGTGAGTTGCTCCTCCGGTGGCTCTCGGGGGACCGTCTCGGGCGGCCCTTGGCTCGCGGCGCCTGCTCGGTCTGGGCCCCGGCCGGCGGCGGCGTCGGGCTGGACGGGCTGGGGCCGCGGGCCGCGCCGGGCCCCGGGAGGCTGCCCAGCGAGGCGGCGGCGGCGGCGGCGGCGGCGGCGGCGGGCGGGCGCGTGGGACTGTGCTGGCTGCCCCGCAGGAGCTGATAGGGAACCGTGGCGCGGATGGGCTGCAGCAGCCGGCCGGCTCCCGCAGCCGGGGCGCAGCCCACGCCGCCGCCCGCACCGTTCCCACTCCCGGCGGCGGGGGCGGCGGGCGGCGAGCCCGCGGTGCTGCGCCGCATCCTCTGCGGCGGGGGATGAGGGGTCTGGGAGGAACTGGAGGAGGAGGAGGAGGAGGCGGTGGACATGGTGGCTCCCGCGGGCCCTGGACGACGCCAGCCGACACGGAGGAGCGGAGCGGGAGGCGCACGAGCGTGTGGGAGCCGGCGCGATAGTGCGTGCGAGTGTGTGAGGAGGAGGGGCGGGGGTATCGGGGAGGGGGAGGAGTCTCCGGGCTCCCCCTTCCCTACGCGCACCCCCACCGCCTTGGCGAGGGGGAGGGGAAGGCTGAGAAAACAAACGTCCAACGGCCCCAACCGCCCGGTCAGGCTCGGTGTGGCGGTCACGGCCGGGGCCTCGAGGAGCCTGCAGCCGCCGCCGCCCGGGGCATCGCGCTGACAGGGGCGAGAGGCAACCGTCCGGATCGCGCAGCCCCGGGGGCCGCTCGCAGCTGCACGCTCCGGAGAGCCCCGCAGCTGCAGGGAGGGCCGGGACTTCTGCTTCTGGGGACCGGGTAAGGGGTAAGGGCCTTGAGGGATCTGCTTCTCCGGGGAGCCCGCGCCACCGCCAACGCCACCGCCGCTGCCTCTGCCCGCTCCTCACTCCAAATGGCAACTTATTCCCCCACCCGCACCCCGCCCCCGGCACCGCCTCCCGGTGCTTGGACCCGGCAGCTGCCCCAACGAACATTCCCATTGGCTCCGCCGCGCTCCAGCAGAATTCGAGTGATTGGTTTCAGAATAGGAGTGAGAGGAGCTTCTGCCAATGAAAGCGGTGAGTTCTACTTTGAAGGCGGGGCTTGGGGGGGTGGAAGCGTGAGGAGGGGGCTGAACGCGCACGGAGGGGCGTGAGAATTGACAGCCTTTGAGGTGAGAGAGAGACTTTGATTGGGCTGCCCTAGGAAAGCGGGTCCCCGCGTGTGCGCGCGCCCCGGCACCCACAGACACGCGCAAGCCTCGGAAGCAGGTTGCGAGGACTCCACCCTCCCGGGGCCGACTGTACAACTTGAGACAGAGGACACTTAAGGCAAACTTTACTATGCAAGTACACCTGTTCTGGTAGGATGTTTTGGAGTTGGAACCAGAAGAATCCATTTTTTCCCCTCCAATTAGTAATCTGAGCTTTCGTGGCGAGTTGACTAATTGATCAAAAAAAAAAAAAAAAAAACAGTTTCTGGATGCTGGGTTGAACAATGGGCTGATACTTCCACAGCCTATCCTAGCATTTGTAGTTATGCAGTGAAATGAGATAATCAAATCTTATGTTCCAAGACAATAACTCTGAATTGCAGGGGTTAACAAGGAATTGTACATCATTACATCATCAGTTAGATATATTAATGGAGGGCACCCTCTTGTCTTTCCCCAGAAGCAGATGGCCTCTTGGGAGAAATAAATACCAGACTTAATGTAACAATGCACTGTGGTAAATTTAGTTTTTATTCTGCGATGAAACTGAAGAGATACAAAGATTTTGGATGACCACAGAGATTTTGGATGACTATCAGAAACCTAAGTTTGCCCTACAATAAACTAAACCAAGGTTTTAAACCTTAAATAAGCAGGAACAATTAATTTAAGGGTCTACATTAGTACCCTTTATTAATCTCCTTGAGATAAAAAAGGAGAAGTGGGAAGTCACATTGGTCTACTCTTGTGTCTGCCCGCACTGACAAGCTTCCTCTGATTTCAGGGACTTTATGCAGGGGTCAGTTTCACTTAGAAGAGCCATCCCTCTCTGCTTCCTTGAGCCCTCAGACCAGAAAACATATTTGGTTCTATAAAAAGTGGATAAAACAAACCTAATATAAATAGTAGAATTGCATCCAATACTTCATCCTGTTAAGACTAGTGATAGCTCCTCACTTTATCACACACTAGAATAATTAACATCTATTGAACATTCACCATTTGTCAGTCACCGTTCTAAGAATGTTTTATGTGTTAACTCATTCAGTCCTCCTATAATCCACAGGTAGACACTGTTATTAGCCCCACTGTGTTCTCAGCTGAGGGACAAAAAAGCTAAATGTCTTGCCTGCTAGTAAGTGGGGAGCTAAGAATCTAACCCAAGTGGACTAACTTGAGTTTGTGAGTAAGCCCTCTGCTCTAGCACATTACAGCTTAAAGCTGTGGAGTACATGTTTGTAGAGTATTTTCAGTAGTCCACAAATTTCATCTATGAGATAAGTTCCCATTAATTCAAAAGAAATTTTACATGTAAAGACAGCCCACTACATATGTATATATATATATGTTTTTGCTTTCCAGAATATAATAGCATATTTTAATTATAAACAGAGGAAAGACTTTACTCTTTCAAATTCGGTATAATTGACCTATTGTGTTACTGTTTCCATCTAAAATTAAAGATGCCTCATTAATTAGGGAACTGCATTCTTTCTTGAGGAAGAAGAATGCTAAATGAATTGCTTCTTTCCAATGACGTTTTTAACATATCATGAACAAAAATTTTGACAGATTAAAATAAGTAAAGGTAAAAAAATGCTGATAAATTTCTAAGTTGTTGACCTGATTACAGCATGGTTTCATTATAGAAATCTCTGGCCATTCCTAAATATAAGTGTGGAACAACCTTAACACATTAGGTTACAATAATTCTAAATCTATACTAAGCCACAGTCATAATGATCAATACTTAATTTGGATTTAAAACAGCATACCTGGCCATATTTTAAAGGCTTTCTGTGTTTGTTCAAATATATCATAGTTACCTTAAATCAGATATTTAAAGTGAATCTAAATGACCCATGGAGAACTACAGGGGTGGGCAAAAGTAGGTTTACAGTTCATATGGAAAATAATACAATAATTTATATTGCAATAATTAATAAATAATACAAAAATAAACTCTGTTTCGTGTACTCATGGCTTAGAAGGAGATATAGATTGCTAGGCTAGAAGAGCATTGTAACTTAACTGTAAACCTACTTTTGCCAATGACTGTAGTATGATCACAAAATACTATTTTCAGTTACTGCTAAGTCATCATGACCTATTTGGGTGTTCAGCCACTTTCTCCTTGCTAAAGAAATCTTGGTTGTCTCTAATTCTCATGGAATAAGTATTGATTTTCATGTGTAAGGAATTCAGTCTCTAAACAAATCAAAGATGAGCTGAGGGAAACTAAACCCAGTGTCTGCTTTCAAGTGTCCATTTGTTGAGTTCTTACTATTTTATTCTTATTAAGGATCTCCACATGGGATAATAGAAGCTTTAGGAAAATGTTCTCAGTAAATTGGAAACCCCTTACCTTAGAAGGAGGTGTGGATTGCTGGGCTAGAAGAGCATTGTAATACTAGTATGCTAGCTGTGAGATAGATAGGCCCAGTGCAGATTATCTCTGTTGTAACAATCTCTGGGAAGTCTACATAAGGCTTAATATTAGTAAGACCTCTTTACTGTGTTGTCCTGACTAGAAGAAGACAACATTGAAAGCACAATTTGGTGGCATAGGAAATACCTTTGTTCTCAGTAGCCCATGCCTTGTCTGTGGGACAAGAATCCTACATTAGCTAATCTCAGGTAGAATTATATCATACATCTTAGTTCATAAATGGTAATGGACTATATTTTAGGTTTAAGTGAAAACTTGGAATCATTCACTGCATATGATTAATAGGCATCCCCCTATGAAGAGAGAATGAGATAAAGAACTCTCAGGCCTACAAAGCTTCTAAAATGTCTCTCTCCCAGTTTCAGGTTTGCCAGGCTGTTCATCCAACGCCCATCCAAATCTAAGAGGCAGGCAGGCTGTCAGTATTAGCAATGAGGTCATGGCTGAGGGAGAACACTAAACAGATCTGCACTGATGTTCATCTTAAGCTGATTAAGCTCTCGTGTAGGTGGATTCTTTATAGCAACAACAAAAAAAAGCCTTGCCTGAATTTTTGTCCCTGGCAGATGCTTACAGTAAAACTTCTTACTGCTTGTGACAGCCTACGTGCACCTTTGCACTAGGTGTTCCTTTTGCCTGAAAGGGTCTTGCCCCAGATATCCACGTGGCTCTCTTTCTCAGTTCTATCAAGTCTTTACTCAGATGTAACCAGCTTCACAATGACAGCTTTTCTGAAAACCCTTTTTAAAACTGCAAGCACCCTCTAGGCGTTCTCTACTCTCTATCCGCCTGTATTTTTCCAGAGCACCTATCACCATGCAACATATTATATATTATAATTATTTTTGTTCTGTTTGTCCAAAATATAAGGACCATGAAGGTAAGACTGACTTTTTACCTGTTTTATAATTGCTGAAGCCTCCACTACAGTGCTCAGTACATGGTAGTCAATCAATATTTGCTCAATGCTGCTGAAAGAGTAGCAAATTCTATCCAGTCCTTGTCTCATGAACTAAAACTGCCTTTTGTCAGAAAAAAAAAGAAAAAAAAGATAATAGGTATATTTCCACTGCAAAGGCATAGCCACACAGCAGAAAAAATGTTCCATGTGGCTACTGTAAACCATACAGATACCTGCACTGGGGCTGGCATTCAAAAAGAAAGCTTATCTTGTATTAATCGTCTTTATATCTGCAAAGCAAAAAATATTAGTCTTTGGAGGCTCATCAGAGGTTGAAAATGGAAAATAAAATTGGTAATGAAAAAAAAGGCAGTTGAAATTTTCAGAAAAAAAACAAAAAACAAAAAACCACCTGAAATTGACAGAGAAGGGCAGTTGAGAAGGATCAGTTGGGGAGTGACATCTGCTGATTTGTAGTTAGCTCCATCTCACTGGTATGAACAGCTATTCTCAAGAGGCCTGTATAAAGGAACTGAAAAAAATTATATTTAATTAAGTAGAAAGGGGACATTTCATGTAAATAATAAAAATTTTGCTTTCTTTCCCGCCAGATTTATTGAGGTGTAATTGAGATAAGATTGTGTAAGTTTAAGGTATATAATGTAATGGTTTGATATAGTGTATAGTGCAAAATGATTAACACAGTAAAGTTGGTTCACACATCTATCATCTCACATAGTTAAAAAAAATTTTGTGGTGAGAACTTTTAAAACTATTCTCTTTGCAACTTTCAAATATACAACACAGTATTGTTAGCTACAGTCACCATGATGTAGATTATATCTCCAGAATTTATTCAGCTTATAATTGGAAGTTTGTACCTTTTGACCACCCTCACACATTTACCCATTCCTACCTGCCTGCCCCACTTCAACCACCAATCATCTGTTTCTATGAGTTTGGGTTTTTTTTAGATTCCACATATAAGTGAGATCATATAGTATTTGTCTTTCTCCATCTGACTTATTTCACTTAGCATAATGTTCTCAAGATTCATCCGTGTTATCACAAATGGCAGGATTTCTTTTTCGTGGCTGAATAATATTCCATTGTATATATTTCCCATATTTTCTTTATCCATTTATCCATTGATGGTCATTTAGGTTGTTAACGTGTTTGGCTATTATAAATAATGCTGCAGTGAACACGGCTGTGCCGATATCTCTTCAAGGTATTGATCTCCTTTCCTTTGAATATATACCTCAAGTGGAATTGCTGGGCCATATAGTAGTTCTATTTTTAATTTCTTGAAGACCCTCCATATTTTTCTCCATAGTGGCTGCACCAATTTACATTCCCACCAACAGTGTGTTAAGGGTTGCTTTTTCTCCGTATTCTCACCAGCACATGTTATTTCTTGTCTTTTTGATAATAGCCATTCTAACAAGTGTGAGGTGGTATCTTATTGTGGTTTTGATTTGCATTTCCCTGATGATTAGTGATGCTGAGCACCTTTTCATGTACCTGCTGACTATTTGAATATCTTCTTTGGAAAAAATGTCTATTTGGATCCTTTACCAATTTTAAAATTGGATTGTTTGGGGGTTTTGCTATTGAGTTGTATGAGTTTCTTATATATTTAGGTTATTAACCCTTTATCAGATATGTGCTTTGCAAATATTTCTCCGATCTGTGGATTGCCTTTTGACTTTGTTGGTCATTTCTTTTGCTATGCAGAAGGTTTTTTAGTTTGATACAGTTCCACTGGTTTATTTTCGCTTTTGGTTTCTTGTGCTTTGAGCGTTATATCCACAGAATTTTTGTGAAGACCAATGTCAAGGAGCCTTTCCCATGATTTTTTCTCACAGAAGTTCAGAAGAAGCAATAGAAGTAGAGGGTGATTTCTTTTTAACTGGTAATATTAAAAGAGTAAATATGCAATTATTTCTACAAGGATAGAAAGCAGTGATGAGGACCACAAGTTTTTCAGCTTCCATCTCCATAGCAATTCCTGTTGCCAGCTGTGATGCCAGGGGCATATCCCCTAAGCTGACACATAAGTAGACTTTTATCATTTAACTGAAAGACTGTATTGTGCAAAGCCAACGCATTCAGAGGCAAAAGATGTGGGGACAAAAGCACTGCAAGTATTCTAACTCTTTCCATGCTGTGATATTCCACTTGTGTTAGTTCCAAACATGATGTCAACAGTACATGAGAGCAGTAGTAGTCCTATGAAGAGAGTATGCTTGATTATCATGGTGTTATTTTTTAAATGAGAGTTCAGAGTGATTAAATATGTCTTGTATTAATTTCCTCTTATGTGGTTGAATTTTACTTTTTGCTATGTGTGTTGAGGGACAGCTGTTAAAGGGCAGACAATTCATCACCAATGCTTGACTAGAGAAGTTTCTTTTTATTTTAAACTTTTTGTGGCACACAATTTTCAGTGTTCTACTCAGCATCTTATTGAAAAGGTCCATAGTAATACATCTAATAGGCCTATATGAGAGTTTAATAGCAACAGTACTACTAGTATCAGGCCTTAGTGAACTTCACATAAGTTACTTATTAAATGTCTTCATAGTGGCCCTAGCCAATTTTGCTCAGTGGTTACAGCAAATCGATGTGTCTCTCTCACATTGATGTTTTTCTCTCTCTCCCTCCCTTCCACTCTCTGAAAAGCAATGGAAAAAATATCCTCGGGTGAAGATTAAGAATTAATAATGATAATAAATGTCTTTATAGCATACACTGTTGTATACCTTGTAAGGCATACTTGTTCTCACACTTTTGTAAATTGTAGTTTATCAGATGCAACGAGATATGCCTACAAAAGTAAAAAACCGTGTCTAAACATATGTCATTCATAGGAGAGATGCAAACAAAGTAATGTGGAAGTGATGCGAGGGAAAGGTAGGTTTTGAGAAAGTGCTTCAAGAAGCGAATGAAGAAGTTTGTCATTAGGAATACAGGATATGTTAGGAGATGATCCAAGAGTCTGCCTTGACCTATGGTTAATGGGAGATAAGTCTTGGTCTGTTGATGACAGGTCGTGGAGAATGCTAGGCAAAATTTTCAGTTTGTTGAGTGTGCAGTGAGAAGCTGCTGAAGATTCTTGAGTGGGTGGAGAGAACATGAGTGCAGCTGTGCTTTATGAAGATTAATGCAAGAATAGTTTACAAGCCTGGCCGGGCGTGGCTCAGTGGTTGAGCATCAACCTAGGATCCAGGAGATCGCGGTCGGATTCCTGGTGAAGGCACAAGCCTGGGTTACAGGCTCGATCCTCAGGAGGGGATGTGCAGGAGGCAGCCGATCAATGACTCTTATCATTGATGTTTCTATCTCTCTTCCTCTTTCTTCCTCTCTCTGAAATCAATAAAATATATTAAAATAATAATAATAAAAGAATAGTTTACAACCTGTATTAGAGGCTGCAAACGGGAGGATGATTTATTGGGCTTTGAGAATAGTCCACATGAGTTTAGGTAACAAGAGTGAAGGGAATGACAGAGGACATGGAGAGGAGGAAAAGACATGAGTGACCCTCCTTCTCGGCTGATGAACCTGAAAGCAGGGGGTTGGGCAACTCTGAAGCTTCACTACCCTGAGAGGATAGTGGTGGCTTTAACAGGAACAGGGCAGCCAAGAGAAGGAGTGGGTTTGGGGAGAAGATAATAAATAAAATGACCAGAGGATATTTAAGTGGAGGCAGGATTTTTTCCTTTGTTTTATCCAGATATAATTGACATGTAGCACAGTATATGTTTAAGGTATACAGCATAAAGACTTGACTGACATTTAATGTGAAATGATTATTACCACAGTAAGTTTAGTTAACATCCCTAATCTCATATAGATACAAGAAAAAAAAGGAAAAAATGTTTTGGAGGCATTTTTAAAATGACAATGAAGTTGAGAAGAGCAGAGAGATGGATTTTGGGGCTATCCTTGTAAATATGGTAATTGAAGCCCTGGGCACAAATGAAGTTGACAAGGGAGAAAATTATAGAAATAAAGGAAAAAGGGATCAAAGGGGGAAAAATTGAGAAATTATACATTATTAGGGGAGGGAAGAGTTAAAATAAACTAGAAAAGAAGGCCAAAGGGAAGCACTCCTTAGTTAAATAGAGTTTGGCATCTCAGAAGATAAGCTTGGTAGATACCTTATGGGGTACCTGGCAGCTCATGCCCCCCTTCTCTAAGATCTTCCCCCAGCACACAGATGGCTTGGGCCTGACGGCAATGTTTGTACAAAATAATCTTGTTCCTCTGGCCACGTTGGTTTGACCTGAGTTCCGCAACTGACCAAAGGTGGACCAATCAAATTTCTCCTCTGGGAATTTGGAATTAAGAAATAAAATATATTTCTATTAAGGACATGACCTAGTGTACGGTGGGGTGGCCATCCTCTGTCACAGGCACAGAGAGGCACAGGAAGCCTGCCTTCTGAGAGAAAAGAATGACGTGACTTGCAGGAAATAGAAATGAGACCAGGTGACAGGGAGGTGGGGAGAGGGACTATTTTATGTCTTCTTTTCCTTCAGTCCTCTACAACCATCCCCATGCCTGCTACCCCTGATACAGCCTCAGTATATTTATTCCTACCAAGAAATTTACTAATATTCCTCTCTTACCTTCTCAGGGACTTCATTTCTTCAGTTATTCCTCCTTGTTCATCATCAAATTTATTATTCCCAAGAAGTACGAACATATCCTGTCCTAACACTGAAAAACAGCAAAGCCAAGATTCTCATGCCGTCCCTTTCCATCTGCAATTCTAAATCTCTGACCTCTTCACAGCAGCACTTCGTTTTAAATTTTCAGTTACATTTGACTTCAATATTATATTAGTTCACATGTACGGTATAGTGGTTTGACATTTACATAACTTACAAAGTGATCCCCCCAATAAGTCGAACACCCACCTAACACCATACGTAGTTATTACAATATTATTGACTCTATTTCCCTAGGGTGTACTTTACATCCTTGTGACTATTTTGCAGCTGCCAATTTATATCTCTTAATCCCTTCACCTCTTCCACCCATCCCCCCACCGCTCCTCCCACCTGCCAGCCATCAGTTTGTTCTCTGTGTCTTTGATAGAGTTGTCTACAAGTTAACTTGACTTCCTGTTCAATCTACTGCATTCTGGCTTGCACACCACCATGCCACTGAAAATTGCTAAGCAATGTTGTCAACACCCTCCACATCGCCAGACCCAGTGGATATCCTTTGGACCTCATCCTACCCCAGCTTTTAGTAGTTTTTAAGATAGTTGGTCAGGCTCAACTTCTTGATAAAAGTATTTTCTGTTGGAGTCTAGGACACTGCAATTCCTGGTCTGTCTCCTACTTCAGCCACTGCTGTTCAGTGTCCTTTGGTGGTTTTTCTCCTTTAACTCCCTCTAAAAATTGGGCTGTATTCTCTGCTTTCTTCATTATAAACTCACCTTCTTGGCAGTCTCAGCCATTCTCATGGCTTTCAATACATAAAATGCTGGCAACTCCTAAATTAATCTCTTCAGTCCAGGCATTTTCTCCAGTTCTGTATTCAGATATCCAGTTGCTTGTTTGACATGGCAAGTCTCCATGAATGTCTGAAAGAGTGCTAAATCCTTAATTTCTATACTCCTACATTTCCCTCTATCAAAAAGGAATTCTGTTTTTTCCTACTTCGGTAAATGGTATCACCATCTAAACAGTAGTTTCAAGCAAGACAACGTGCTCAATATTCTTGGTTTCTCACTCTCCTTCACTCCTCAACTCCAACCCATCATCTCGTCCTGTCATTTGTGCCTCATAAATAGATGTCTCATTCACCCACTTCTCTCCATCTCCTCTGCTAGCATTAATCCAAACCACCATCATCTTTTCCCTGAGCTATTGCTACAGCTGCCACTGGTCTTCCAGCTTCTGCTCTTGCCTTCCTTAGTCTTTTCTGCTTATCACTCAGGAAAAACCTGGAACTGTGTTGGACCATGTTGTTTCCTGCTTAAATCAATTCAGTGTCTTCTAATTACTTTGCAATAAAATCCAAACTCCTTAAAATAGCTTAACAGGCCTGGCCTGCTCTGGCTTCTGCCTCCTTCTCTACTGAATCTTGCTCTGTGACCCCCCCCCCAAACCCTTTAAGTTCAGCCACAGTGACCTCCTTTCACTTCCCCAGAGATACCACTGCAGGGCCTTCACACAGGTGTATCCTCAGCATAAACTCCTCTGTTTCTCTGAGTGGCTTCCCCACATTCTTCAGGTCTCAGTTTAAATGTCTTGTCTTTAGAGTATCCTTTGAGTCCTCACTCATCACTAGTAACCTACAATCTATAATTACGCCAGTTTGTTTCATCTGTGGTGCTCATTACCAGCTGTAAATACACATTTGTTTACGTGCCAGTGGTAAGCCTTCCCCGCTAGGTTGTAAAGTCTCCAAAAGCAGGACCTTGTTTCTTCTGTTCACTATTTGATCATGTAACACGTTGCCAGTGCCTAGAATAGAGCAGGTCCAATATAATTATTTGTTAAAACTTTATTGGTTGCTGATAGCTTCCTAGGTCCTGATTCCATTCCTTGCAAAGCCCTATTACACTTTCTGGGGAGGAGTTTCCTGTAGTCTGTCTTAAAACCCTCCTTGTTGTTTCAGTTTAATTTATAGGTTTCTGTTCTTAAAATTAAATGGTTGATTGCTGAGCACCCCATGCTTTTAAAAACTTTATCAGTGTCAAATGTTGTTGAATGGGCAGGAAGGTTAAGGGCTAAGCAAAAGTCATTAGATCTCATCACTGGTAATCTTCAAGCCAATAATGCCTGTAAAATGTAGCCCGTAGAAGCCAGATTATAGTTGGATTGATGAGAAGGGTGTGAAGGTAGATGCAACCGATGTAGAATATTCTTTTTAAAAAATCTGTTAGTAACAATCAGGCATGAAGTAAAATGGGACCTTGGGATTGAACAGAGCCCAAGAAAGTATATGTTGGTTTAGTTTTAAAACAATAGGGAAGCCCTGGCTGGTGTGGTCCAGTTGGTTGGAGCTTTGTCCCATACACCAAAAGGCTGTGGGTTCAATTCCTGGTCAGGGCATGTACCCAGGTTGCAGGTTCACTCCCCGGTTGTGGCATGTATCAGAGGCAACCAACTGATGTTTCTCTCTCTCTGACCCTCTCCCTCCCCCACCCTTTCCTTTCTCTGAGATAAAAAACAAAGAAGAATAGAGAAGAAAGGTCTATTGATAATGCCTATAAGCCAAGGGAGAAAAAATGAAGAGCAAGGTTTGAATGGGGAGAAAGATTAATGGAGTTAGCTTCTGTGAGGCAGCACAGGATTGATCAAGAGCACAAGTTTGGCAAAAAGGGACAGTGTTCCCCCTCCATTGCAGGAAGAAAGGAAGATAAGAGAGCGAAGGTCAAGGCCATTTTTATATTGAGCAAAGGGAGGTTGAGTGTGGCCACTGCAGGAAGTAGCAATGTCATCTACAACTGGTTGTCAAGGGGAGGGTTAGAATCTCTTGAGAGACTTTTCCAAACCACATCTCCATCCCTTGACGTCATTACCTCCCTGCCCAAGACTACAGATGCCGTCCTCTGCTACTGCCAGAGACTCATTCCTGCTAAAGGCCACAGTGGCTGATGGGAATGTTCCTTATTTCTTAGGTGGGGTGGAACAGATAAAAGCCTGCAATCACTGAGAAGTGTAGTCAGAAGGGAATATGGGAGTTTGAAGAGCTCTGACATCATGAGGAATCTGATAAGGATGCAGACTATGTTTTTGAAACATGTAGATCACCAGACATTCTTGGGGCCTTTGCTAAAAATACAGATTTCAGCCCTCTTCCCTGGAGAGTCTTAATCCAGCAGGTGTGAGAGTGGAAGGGGTAGGATTGCATAATTTTTAATAAGTTCCCCAGGTGATCTTTATGATTGGGCAAATTTGGGAAACAGTGGACTCAAAATGAATTAAAGTTCACTAAATTTAATTACAGGGCCCAAACTATTTTCTCAATACCTAGCCAAATACAAAGAAATGTTGATAACTGACATCAATTCATGGAAATTACCGAGAGAGAACAGTTTTCAAAGAATTGGTATCTAATTCTATGGTTCTAAGTTATCTACAATGATATGAAAAATATAAGACTAATTTATAGATACTTCTTATATAGAATTTCATTGAGGAAAGGTAAATGGAACCAACTGGCTAACAGTTATTATTTATAAGATAAGGAGTCAGATATTTTAAAGCATGTTCTGCTTCTAGTTTGCTTAGCTCCCAGATTAATAAACTAAACATTATAAAAATCTAAGAATGTAACTTGATCTTATCCATTCCTCACATTCTTAAAGGAGATCTTTAGCACACTAGCAGTAGAACCACTGAGAGTAGATTCCGTTTAAAATACTTTTTCCATTCCCTCCCAGAAGGGGTGATTTGTATTGATATACAAAAGTCGGGCCCCAGACCACTTTCTGGGACCTCAGGGCTCCACTAATTTGTACCAGTTTTCCTCTATTCTAGCTAGCCCTGGCCATCAGGTATAAATTAGTGCTAAATCAATATTAGCTGATACTTCCCCAGGTGTGGGAAGTGTGGAAACCTGATCACATGAGCAAACACAGCCCTTCCTGGCTACATTTAAAATAAGGTGGGTGTTACTATGCTATATGGGGGGAAAGGTTTTTAAACAAATCTCATGCCACCTTAATTTGCATTAACTTGATGTACTGATATCAATAGACTCCATTTTCAGTTATTACAGTTTCGCTACCACCCTCCACACTTTCTTCCTTCTTTCAGGGAGATTTCTCCCGCCCTTCCCATTTCTTCTCACCCCCAGCCATGCCACATGCCCCACACCCTTTTCCATTCCTGGTACTACTTGCTTACTTACTTACGGGGTTGAGTGGATGCGCCAAAGGAGACTTAGTTTACATATGTGCTTTCGTTGTTCACCTTGGGTGGAGCACTGTCCTAAATAAACTTCAGTTTTGCCTTAGCACCATTACTCAACAAGGTATTTATACAAGTGCCACTTAATAACACAAGAATAAACAAGGCATTTAAACTTGTTATTGAGGAAAGAAACTTTACCTGCCCATTTTCCTTACTCTGGGCCCAATCTCACTTCACTTGTTCTTTGAAAACTCTTAAGGAGTTTTCTTTAAAGAAAATCAGGCAGAGCACAAATACTGTAAGTCAAGTCTAAGTGACAATTACCTTTGAAAGGATTTGTTCCTTTGTTAATTATCAATGACAAGGAATCTTGTCATTTCTCTCAACACTTCCAAGTCATAGATACTCAAGGTGTAGCTATACATTTAACACTCTTATAAATATTGAAAACATATGTTAAGTATTTAGCCATAGATGAAAACAGAAACAAATGTTCAAAATTCCAACAAAATGCTGTGACTCTACATAATTTTTCTCTTTTTAAAATTTATCTTTATTGTTGAAAGTATTACAGATGTTCCCTTTTCTTCCCCATTGATCCCCTCCACCCTGCATGTACCCCACCCCCAGGCCTTCCCCCACACCAATGTTTGTGTCCATAGGTTATGCATATAAGCATATAAGTTCTTTGATTAATCTCTCCCCACCCCCACCTTCCTCCTTAGATTCCTCAGTCTGTTCCATGCTTCTATGTGATTTTTCTCCTCTATATCTGAGTTTTATAGAAATTTCATAATATGTTTAAAGTAGTGTCATACCTATGACCTTTCTGTATGCAATAATTCTGTAAAATAGTTAGAACACATGTACTATTTTCATTTTACAGGTGGGGGAACTGAAGCCTGCAGCATTGGCTGGCTTCACTGTTGTCACATGAGAGATTCAGAACTGGAAATCAGGTCTCTTGACTCCAGGCCCAGCGTTTTCCCCTCCCGAGAAAAATTGCCTTTATTGCAAGCAAGTCAGGGATATGATCACTTGATAATAGAGAGCATGGATCTTTTCCATCCTTAGCCTTTGAAGGACCTATGAGCTCATAGTGTATGCAAGAGAGGACACTTACTGCCTGAGAGATTGATTACCTACATTCAGGGAACCTGATGATGCACCCTGATAGGAGAAGGACCTGTCTAAAGGTCCTAATTTGCTTTAAACATCCAGAGTTCCTGATAGGAAGACAGGGTGTGGTAATTATATATCTTGCTTTTGGCTTATCTTCTCCATATCCTCACCCTCACAGATGTCTTTCAAACATTGGTAATTACAGCTTTCAGAGCCAAAGCCTACAAACCCATAAGCCACACAGATGACACACTAAAATCTACTCAAACATGTAAGGCTGAAGGAAATTTCAGTGCTACTGGACTCACATTAAAAAAAAACAACACCAAAAAAACTGCTTACGAAAGAGGTAGCCTTTATTCTTTGTCACTGCCATACTCTACTACATAGGTGTGCAGTTGCCGTGTTGACCTGTGGGGGTGCGTATCAACTCATTTGCCTCTAACTTTAATTAGTAGCGTAAAAACAGACTATAGTATGTGTGTAGATGACAAGACCATATGATTAAAACCACATGCAGTAGTCTGACGTTGGAAGACAGGTCCAAGTTAATGAAATCAACCTGAAACAATGAAGGAACCGCTTCTAAGCAAGAGGAAGCATCAGTGTCAAGAAATAAGTGCCACACAGAAAAGCGGTTGTCCTTGTCATATAGCCTATAAATGGAGCCTGAATTAATAACATCATAATTTCTTAAGAATTCAGTAAGTTCTTGCTATAGTGGCAGCACTATATATATGTAACAATTTCCAACCATATGTATCACTGGCCAGACCATTGGTAATATGTCTTCTCTAATTTGGGGTCTCACAGTTTAGAAAGGTATAAATGTTTAAAGAATTATGAAAGTAGACTCAAGAAAAAATCAAACGAATTGTACCATTTTATTTGACTTGGAGAAGCAGTTCAGTGGGCTTAGTGATGGCCTTTGGGTATATTTAGTGTCGTAAATATTGGCATGTGTGTATTTTTTCATTGTAGAAAGAATATAAGGAAATGTTATTGTTTTGAGAAAGGGTAATTAGAACTAACATATATGTTCAGCATCTACACTGTGCAGGGCACTCTATGTACGTTCTCTCATGGACTCTTCACAGAAATCCTGCAGTGGATCCTCATAGAAACTGAGATGAGAGAGAGTAATAAAGACAAAGGTCAGAGTACTTTATCTGGCATTTGTTCGTAGGGTCTATTTACCTCCAAGTCCTGTGCTCCTGCTACCATGTGCTGTAATACTACATTGGGTGGGGTTATGGAATTCTCTTCCCTCATTAAATTCATGAATAGTTTCTAGAGACTTATCTGGGATAGTGATATAGTATTCCTATCGAGAAATAGGAAAATGAACTACATTCCTCTGAGGTCACCTTCAGCAGTTATTTTAGATTAAAATTCAGATCAGTAGAGATTTAGTCCAAGGCTTTTACTGGGCACATTATTATTATTTTTTAATCATTAAAGATCTGAGGGCTGTGGCATGAGTAATACTTTAGGTGTTTATATTTAAAGTTTTCTCCACCTACTTAAATGTCCAACAATAAGGAATCGGTCCAATGGAATTCTATGTTATAGTTAGAATTATGTGTAAGGAAACATATCCAAAAAGATATTGCCAAAAGCGATGTCAAAGACTTAGTGGAAGAAATTTTAATGATGTAAGAAAATGTTTTGATATATTAGCAAATTAATTTTTAAAATCAGATAAAAACAAACCAAACTATAAGGTGTGTTTCCAATTGAATTTAAATATATATTTACATACGCATGAAAAACAACTGGGAGAGTATAAACCAAAGTATCAACAGTGGGAACTGGTTTAGTGGGTGACTTTTATTTTCATCTCTGGGCTTCTCTAAAACAAACAGTGCTCATATATATTACTCGAAAAACATGTTTTACACGCACACACTACACAATTTTCTGCAAAAGTTTTAAAATTTAGAAATAGAAGAACAGTGTATTATAATGCAGTTATGTATAGGATGAGGGAAATTTATTAAATAGCATCAAGCCGATTGGTGGCAGCAAACAGAGTACACATCAATGGAAATAAAATTGGCCCTCTGTGTAATTTCTTATGCTAAAATTATTATATATTAATACCAGAGTTCTTTTAGCCCCTGTCCTTAAACCCCTACTCAGAAGGCACACAGAAAGCACGCAGCTAGGCATATGGCACTGCATGTGTAAAATAGAGATAATAGTCACAGCTAGCTCACAGGATTCTCAAAAAGATTTAAATAAAATAATACTTCTGAAACTCCTAGCACAGTACCTGGCACATAGGTAACAATTATTTAGTGTTTACTATGTTGGTAGTTACGTTCTTACTTATAAGCTAAGAAACAGAGTAATTCTACAGAGGAAGATGGTTATTGATCTAAAAAGTTCATGTCAGCGACCTGGCACACACATTTCATTTTAACTAGCCTTACAATTAATGTAGGTGGTGTCCAAAGGAATCTCTGGCACATTATAATTATGTAGTATATTACATTCACTACACTTAGCAAGTTTTAATGAGTGAAGAAAACAGGAAATGAAGCCATGATATAATTGAATTTTTCTTTAATCATTTTGCTTAGTTTATATTACCAAAAATGATAGCAATATAAAAAGAATTAGCATGTTACAACTACATTTTTATTTTCCTGCATCTAAAAAATTTTATTTGTGATTAAAAACAGCTTTGAATTTAGATATGCCCTTTACTATGTAATACAAACAGAAAGCACACCTAAAATTCTTCTCTGAAAATACCATCATCCACTTGGAGACTGTCTCAGTCAATTCAGGCTGCTATAACAAAAACACCATAGACTGGATGGCTTCAACAACAAACAATTATCTCTCCCAGCTCTGGAGGTTAGGAAGTCTAAGATCAAGGTGCTGACAGGTTTAGTGTCTGGTGAAAATCTGCTTCCTGGTTCATAGACAGCTGTTTTCTCACTGTGTCTTCACATGGTTAAAGGAGAGAGAGAGCTCTCTAGGTCCCTTTATAAGGGCACCAAGCCCTTTCATGAGAGTTCCACCCCTAAGACCTAATCACCTCTGAAAGGCCCTGGGGGAGGGGGAGGATTTCAACATATGAGTTGTGGGAGCAGGGCTGAGTGGGCATAAGCATTCAATCTATAGCAGAGAAATTCACACACTTGTTTAAATGTAGCTTAACAATCTGTGTTAGGTAAAATTGGAATGGTTAAGTGTTCCACATTTTTTCAGGGAAATAATTTTAGTAGGGATCACATTTCTAGGTAAAGACACATTAACCCAATGGTTTCAAAGAATATGGCTTGGATCTATCATCACATTTCAAGATCAAGGATAAAAGCCTCAGTTACCTACTAAATGAAAGATACAACAATTATAACTTGTAAGAAAGTGGTTCAGAAGTATGAGTGGGATTTTAAACAATCAAACTTAGACTTGTTTGTTTCCTACTCTGATTGAGACCTTGCCCCTTTTTTATCTCAGCCTTCATTCTCTGTCCAGGAGCATGATTCCGTCCAGGAGCATTGCTAATTAGTGCCTTCCTCACAGCTATTGAGGCTTTTTTTTTTCGCTTTTTCAGGGAAAAGTTTTCCTATGTGATTTTTGCCAACCCTTGCCCAGCCTCATAACTTATTTTCCAGAAAACAGGTTTATTTTTGGCCCCAGAAGGCAGGATAATGGGAGAGAAGGGGCTAAAAATACCATCACCATTCAGTACATATCTAGATAAACTAATTCTGCCAAAGAAACAGGTTTCTGTATTTCTTTGTGTATGCTCAGTGGGATTTTCTAAACTTTTCAGTGTTTCTGTTTCCATCATGTGCTTTAAAGATAATAAATTTTAAAGCAAGAAAACTAGAATACAGGTAAAATTCAAAGGGGAAAGGATACAGGCTTATGAAAAGTTCCCGTACCCTCTCCCACTTAAAGCAAATTCATATTTGACTTGAGTAGTGGTTCTACCTTTATATCCCAGGTAGCAAATTAGTCTTGTGGGTAAATAAGGAATGTCTGTTTCTGTCCCCATGGGGAAAACTGCATAAGACTAGAGTTGGATACTAGACGGCAGTTGCCAAAATGGGGCAAAATGTTAAAGATGATGAAAGTATTTATTTTGGTATCAGTAGGTTTAGAAGAGAATAGATATCTCACGCAGCAGAAAGAACATATTTGGATCTGTAAAATTGAAAGAGCTTGAAAAATGCTGTATACTTTGTGTTGGACAGACTTCCCAAGATAGGAAAGAACCCACCTGAACGCTGAGGGGCAGATCAGTTAAGTGCCCTGAGTTTCACTTTCTTCAACTGTAAAATCTGGTGATTAAACTGGCCAAGCGGAAGATCTAATAAACATAGATTGGAATAAATCTGCATTTTTCAAGCCTGATGAATTTTAAAAACAGAATTAAGTGACTAACTAGAATCTTGAAAATGAAAGGAAAAGACCTAGTCATGCCTCCTGAAGTAAGAGGGATCTAACTAAAAATTCTGTTGTCTCTGAAGAAAAATTACAAAGAAATAAAAAGACTCAAAATCACCTGAATGGCCACTGTCCCCACTCTGAGGCTGTAAAGGAAGGACTGGAAAAGGAATATTCTCTATGGGAACATAAATGTTAAAATATAAATCTGCATTTTATTTTGATTCCAATCCAAAAATAAATGAATTAAATGTCAAAGTCGTCTATTCTAATTTGAACTTCTCTGTACAAAACCTAGTATATACTGAATGCTAAAAATCTGTTCATGGTACGTGACTAAATAATCACTATACAATGTGTAGGGGTTAAATAAATGTCATAGTTCATTTATTATGAGATATTTTTTCACATCCTAACATCTCTGAAATGTGAGTAAAATCTGAAATTAATGGCATGTCAAAGTTTAATTGGCAGCATCTTTTTTGTAGCATTACTTAATGTCACAACACACAGATGGTGTCTTAGATTTCATAAAGTACAGTATTCATTCAATACAGTTTAAAAACTAAAACTCTGTCTAGAGTCCTAAGGACCTCATGATGTTTAGTATTTGTGAGTTATCTTAACAGTAAGCTGGAAAATGCTAGATAAATGCCTCTGAGAAGGTCTGTTCTTAGAAGCAAAAACGACATGTATGGTTAGGAGGAGGTTGGTGGGCAAAGAAAATGAGCTTAATGGCAACATTGGTGATTTAGGTCTGGCACCAAACTCAGGTAGGTCTCTCTTGCCTTGTTCCCTAAGCTCCTAAAGCTGGGCCTAGTCGGTTTCAGTCCCCTCACGCTGTATTGGAGATCACTGACACATGTGATCACCAAGAAAGCTGGAACCCACGAAAAAGATTCATATACCCTAAGACTGGCAGCAGAGTAGACATAATGCATTTTCTATGTGATGTATTTATCCAAGGTTTGGCTGTAGAACGTGTTTTACACTTTTAAAAGATTTAGGTCTTCATAAGACTCATAAGTAAACATATTTTTTAAAACTTAATTGAAGCATTTTGTCACCCTGCTTAGATCAGCTCAAAACAGCATCAGTTCTTCCAGAAGGGCTTCAGAGACCTTAACTTAAAGGAATAAAGTAGCAAAGCATTCAGTATTATTGAAGATTAAAACCAACAACTTACTGTTTTAAAAAGATGAATATATACACATGTCATGTATAGATACGTAGGTAAGGCTGTTGTGGAAGGGTGTGTCAAAAGTGGTTACTTCTGAATGAAAACAGTTTTTTTCCCTTACCCATATTTTTAAACTTTGCCACAGCAAACATGTATTGTATTTGCAGTAATAAAAAAAGCAATAGGGGTTTTACTTTTTTTTTTTTTTTTTACAGTTAATGGGCATTATAAAGTACAGCTAGAATCTTCAAGGATGCATTTGCTTACCAATTCCTTCCCTAAAAGTCACCATCCAGTCCTACCACAAAGCTGAATTTAAAGTTCATTATAGCCCTAGCCAATTTGGCTCAGTGGTTAGAGTGTCAGCCCAAGGACTGAAGGATCCTGGGTTCGATTCCGGTCAAGGGCACGTGCCTCGGTTACAGGTTCGATCTCCAGCCTTGGTCAGGGTGCCTGTGGGAGGCAACCAATTTATGTGTCTCTCTCTCCCCACCCCCTTCCCTCCCTCCCTTCCACTCTTTCTGAAAAGCGATGGAAAAAATGTCCTTGGGTGAGTATTAAAAATAAATTAAATAAATAAAGTCCGTCATAGGTGAGACAGAGAGCCCACAGCTGACGTGGAAGGAACAGTTCTGCCTTCCGTGACAGACACGGAGACTTCTGCGTGTGTCCGTGTGCTGCCAGTGCAGTGTGCACTTGCAACCTGCCTTCTCTGGCCTGGCTACAGCAGGGAGCGATTCATGTAAAGGCATCAATCTCTTGATCTGGATTTTGTTCAAAATGCTGGAGCTGCACAGTCTTTTATTTGGATGTCACGTCAGTCCCTTCAAGTATAAAACCCCTTCAGGACAGGTTTTTCTCCTACTGTAACCACATTTGTGCCAAATTAAAAATACAGATAAGCACCACTTGAACAGAAGTGATGCACTACTAAACCAAACGTCCTCTTTTGCTTGGCCCTTAGCACAATTTTCAGATGTTGCGCCTTGTTTACCACGTAGTGGGTAGAAAATTATATTTCTGGTATTTATGTTGCTCAAAAAAAGGTCAGTATTATTCAGGTTCTTTGTTCCCTCAAGTCATGTTATTAACATTTATTGACATATAGCTCTTCTTTTATCTTAGGTGCATATAATTTTATCAGCTTTGCAGAAAAACAGATACCCTCAGCGTCTGAACTGGTATTTGAGGAGATAAGCTCACTTTTAGCTCACACCTAATAACATTACATTACTGTTTAGAAAAAGATAGCAGGCTGTGTCTTATACATTTAGAAAAAGATAGCAGGCTGTGTCTTATACATTTAGAAAAAGATAGCAGGCTGTGTCTTATACATTTCAATATATTCTTTCTGTCATCGAATAACAAGTGAATTGTCCTACTGATAAACCTTAGGACTCACATCAAACTGTTAATGATGTCTAGTTACTCTACTTTTGCCAACTAAGAGCAGAGAAAACCATTGTGATGTCAGCATTTCAGCGACTTTTGGAACCTGTATGTATTTAGCACCTCTTCTCATATTGCTCAGAGAACATCCTTTCCAGTGATCTCGGAGGGAGAACAAAAGGGAGTGGAAAGGAGAACTGACTGAATAGTTGCAAAATTGGGCAATGGAACCTCTCTAAGCCTCAGTTTCCTCCCTGGTAAAACAAAGAAGATAATTTCTTCCTCACAGAGTGGTTGCGACTAGTAAGAATGATGTAGTAATATGCAAACAATTTGTAAAGCACTATGTTGGTTACTATTATTGCATAAATATGAACATTGAGCACACTAGGAAAGACCTTATAAAATTCGGTGGTTTAGCACTGAGAGTAGCATTAACTGGAGAGGGAGAGAGGGGACGGGCTGAATGCTGTTGACCCTGACATTACAAACCCACTCCCAGAATGTCCTGGTTTGCAGTGCCGTTCATACTCCCTCAAGGTAAAGGGCCCATTCTGCCCCTCAGAGCAAAGGAACTTCTCAGGCAAAGGTGTCTGATTTGGCTGATGTCGTCCACTTTAATATCAGCAAATGTGGGAATATTGATGCAAAGGAGGGGGTTAGCATTCTCTTGAGGGACTTCAGGGAAGCTTTCCAACTGGGAATTGAGATGGGCAGGAACTATGATTTAAACAGCTAATTGTTGTTAACTAAATACGCCACAAAGAAAGCTGGCCCGGTGAAATAAGACCAAGCCTTTCTGTCTCTACATATACACCCAGGACCTGTGAACACAGTAGTTTCACACCCCAAGTAAGAGTTAAAGGTAACAGACTAGATGCTCAGGTGTCCTGGGCATAGAAAGATGCCTGGCTGAAGAGACCAGCTCTGTTTTCTGTAAGCAAAATTCTGCCTGCTACCATCATCATCTTATTTTTGTGGCAGCAGAGACAAACAAAGGGGATTTTCCTGAGCAGCATGAGTGACAAAGAAATGAGGCAAATTATTGAGAAACTGATGGGTGTTCATCGAAGAGCAACAAATATGATATGTAATCCTGGAGGGACTGCCTTCAGAGGGAAGATGAAAGAGACAAGTCTCCCAGCATGACCACCGGCTCTAACTAACAGGATTGGCTCAGCGGCCACAAGTACTTGAAGGGTGTAAATAGCAGGGACGGAGGGAAATTATTTAGTGTGGTCCAAGGGGACAGCAGGAGGAGTGATGGAAATGAAAGTCAGAACAAAGATGATTTAGGCGGTGGAGCAAGTCTCATGCCCTAATGGAGAGATCTATTATAGACTGTGTTGTCTGGTCCCCCGGGAGGGGTGGACGCCCCATCACTTGTGCCATTTACAATTGGAAAAGGCACTAAAAAGTAGATCAGCATATTGGAGAGGGAAAAAACCACCACATGCCCTTAGAGAATCAGTGGGATGACTTAATAGGTCTTTTCCATCTCAAATTACTGCGATGTGGCTTGTGCACAGGGGTACCTGAGATGCTGGAATAATTTCCCATCATCTGGGCTTCTTTTCTCTTGCTACAGGGCCTTGGTGAAGAAATGATAATAGGTAATGGAGAGCAGTTTCTGTGTTATAAATGGAAGTCTGCAGTGTCCTGATGCTTTGATGTGAAGGCAAAACTGGCTAGATTATGTTTTGTGTTGAGGTGTCAGTGTGAACAAAAACACACACATACTGATTGAGACCCAAAACAACATACACACATTAATTGAGACCCAAGACAAAGGGAAAGGAACTCCATCACAATTGAATGGTGGCTGCATAAATGAAAGTTCAAGTGGTTTCTTTTCTAATCTAGGAAAGTGTCCAAACACTTAAACACTATCTTTAAAAAAAAGAAAAAAAAATTATTTGCCCTTCAAAAACTGTTAAGGAACATTTACTGTGTGGGAACTTGAGGACCCATGTCTCGAATGTGTTTACACTCTATTTCTGTCCACAGCTGCAGTTGTTTTAGCAACTGACACATCCTGAAACTCTCCGTGGGCACAGAAGGGCACATGTGAGCACGAGGCAGTGCTAACCTGGGGTAGATCTACAAGGAATGGGCACAGCATGGTCAGATGGAAACTGGGGCAGGCAGAAAAGGGCCAGTGTTCCTGTGGCTGCTAGAAGGAACACAACTGTGACAATAACCACCCCTCTCAGCCAGAGGATGACACAGAAGCAGGGGGACAAAAATGGTCAGAGGGTGACAGGAGGGAGAGACAGTGAAAAGGCAAAAGAATGTAGTCTGGGGGTGGGGAGCGGGGGTGAAACCCATGGATGGTAAATTCTTTGCAGGTAGAGGATATCATGGTTCCTGATAAAAATATTGTATGTGGTTGGGTGTAAGTTAAAGTTGGCTTGGCTTTCTGGAACACTGACGTTTGCTACACACTCAGGGTTTGACTTACACCCGACAGATATAGGTCAACCCTCATCCTGCTGCTCTCAGCAGCTGTAACCAATGGGAGGCAGAGCTGCCCAGCACACCAGTTTAAGCTGCTGCTAATAGATGGAAATCAGCCTAACCCCATTTCCTGCCTCTCTGCTACCCTGACTTGTCTATTCACGGCCAATTTAGGCACAGGCTGAGCTGCTGGCTGCTGGCTGCCGGCACTGCTGGGAGACGGCGGGCAGAATCTGTCTCTGGCAAGTTCCCTTCTTATCTAGGTGAAAGATCTGTTTTTAAGTCTTTAAACGGAGGACTGTGCAAAATACAATACTCCCTCATTAGCTGAAAGGCTATCCTAAATTCATAGATTTTACTGACTTTCACTTCAGTGAAACTTCAGATGTCTAAAAAGAGGGAAATCTGTGACAGAGCCCTGTTTCAGAAAGGATACAGCAGAGGTTAAATGACTTTGTCCAAGGTTATTCAGAGAGATGGTAGTAGAGGCAGAAAGGGAATTAAGGGAGCGGTCTGAGAATAAATGAGGGAAATTTTCAAATTAAACCCAGAGAAAGAACATCACTGAATATAACTGATTTAATTAAGATCCTAACACTGGGCTACATCTGTTGGAAACCCCAGTTCAGTAACACACATTCCTTTGTCCTAGGTGTTGAGGCTCTTAACTGAAAAGTGAGTTCAGATGTTTTTTATGCTCATGTTTTTTTAACTGTCCAACCTATTCTCAATGAAAACGACATTAAATCAGGCTAATTCTGGTCGTGGGGCTGTTTACTCACTGGGATCCCAAGTTGAATTAGAAGAACAAGCTTTAGGCTAAATGGTCTGTTGTAACTGCATATCTTTCTGAGGATTTTATGCCTTGTCTCATTTTCTCCCCTGCATTCCAGACCAGTCGGGTTAAGCTAGAACTCCAGAAGCAGAGAATTCCATAACTCAGAATCTTTGCTTCAGATAGATTGCTGTTTTCTTTTTATCACTTTAAGACAGCAAATGAATCCCTGAACTACTTTTTCCCACTACTTAAGCTTCCTGAGGATATTCCGGACTGAAAGTTGTCCATACTCTAAAATAACAGATTACTTCGTGTTATTTGTGTTTAAACAAATGAAGTTAGGCTTGTTAAGTAATATTTAGAAAATATTTAAAGGAAAATAAAAATCACCCATAAACTTTCCAGCCAGTGACAACCCTGTGAACATTTTTGTGTGTTTCTTATTTCTACTCACACACATATACTTTCCAAACTTTATCATAAAAGTTTTTCTTATACTGCCAAACTGCCCTTCAAAAAGTTGTATCAATTTATAATCCATTTTCAATGAATAATGTAATTTTTTAAAAAGCGAAATTTTAAATGTGAGAGTTGAGCAGTGATGCCTCACTGCTCTCTTTTCTCTTGTATCTTCCTTACTCTTAAGGCTGACCATTTCTCCCCTATGGTTGTGGCCAGTATTAGTGGACGTTGTATTTACTCCTCAGCAACAGTGTTGTTTCTGGAACTGACCCCAGCATGAGGAACGGGCCATGATTAACATAAACCACGCATGGTAATCCAATCTCTCCTGCTAGTGAATGGCCCAGACTCAGAGCATGGCATTCCTCTGACCGCAGATTTGATCCCACTTGCTCCCAGATTGACTCAATGAGGCTGAAGAGAAGGGCTTGTATTTCATTGCTATGAAAGAGACCCCATTTCTCTCTTGATGGATGTGAACAGGAACATTTGTTGCCCCCAGTAATTTCTAGGTGCCACCTTATTCCCGAGAGGTCATCCTGTCCTTCTGGTTACATACATCTCCTTGTTGTTTTGGTCATTTTGATTTGGAGTTTCAATTTTTAGAGTGAAAAATTGTAATATTGCTTTCTGTTCTATGGGATGTTTTGTTTTGTCAATTCTTGCTGGGTATCATTAGTATTTTGTTGTGGTTTGCATGGCAAGAACTCCACTGAGGACATAATCTTACTTGTCTTTATATTATGAATGTGTGTTCAAGTTTATCACTTATTTGCTCTTTACTCTTGTTTAATATAAAGAAGATTATAATTTAAATCTATTAAATCTGTCAGTATTTTTCTTTATGAAATATACATATTCCATTGCTTTTACTTTTATTCATTCATTCATTAAAGAGAGAGAAAAAATGTGTGTGTGTGTGCGTGTGTGTGTGTGTGTGTGTGCGCACACGCCTGTGCGTGTGAACCACAAGGTTCCAGGCACTATGAGAGGCAGTAAGACTTTAGAATGAGCCAATCAAGATGCAGTTCCTGTCCTCTCAGAGTTTATATCCTAGTGAGGGGTTGAGAATGGGTTAGACATTACCTGAAAAGCCATTCAAATGAGTAAAAGCTGCTAATGGAATGGTCCTACAAAGGAAAGGACAGAATCTATGAGAGCTTTAAAAGGAGGGTTAGATCTAGTTAGGGAAGGCAGAGGAAGCATTCCTGGAGAAGTGGTGATTGAGCTAGGAATAATAAAGAGAAGTTGGGTAACTGGGTAAGAGCATTACAGCCGGTAGAAATAGCAGGGTCCTGCTCAGTGCAAAGGTCCTGCTCAGGGGCAAGCACAGGATATATGGAGGACTGAAAGAATGTAAATGTAGCCCACATCCTACGACAGGCCTGGTATTAGATGGAGGTGAATGGGGGGATGCCTGCCATGCGGAGCCAATAAGCCCATGTTAAGGAGTTGTGTGCCTCCTTGCTAAGATCTATGGGAAATCGTTAAAGGTGTCATCTTTGACAACCACATTACCTTTACCTCCAACATCCAGTCCAATACTAAGTCCTGTAGATTTTTGCTTTCTAAATATCTCTTCAATCCATCCACTTTCGTCCATCTTTACCAAGGCTTCCTTGGCCCATTCTGCTATGCTTTCTGCCTGAACTAATGGAATAGCCTCCTCAGTGATCTATTTGCCACAGCCTTTGCCCCACTCCAGTCCATTCCTACTTGGTTATGAGAATACAGACCTGACATTGATACCATTTGATGACATCGAAAACACTGGCATAGGGTCAGTTTGTTTTTTGTTAGGTTTTTGAGTGGAGAGGGTGTGAAGTGGTCAGTTGATGTGTTTAATTTTGGACTGATAGAGTTTGAAATACCCTTGGCATGTCCTAGAAAAGAAGCCAAGTAGGAGGTGAATATTAGGTAGATATTTCCTGTTTACCCATTTAAAATCATTCTCCACCCTTCTCTGTTCTGCACCATGTGTACAGACCTGTGTGGAATGCACCAAGATTCCATGCATCCCAACACCTGGCCCCCATGTCCTCTGGCTTCTAGTTGGGTTCAGCCAATGGGAGGTTCAGGCAGAAGACCGAAGGGAGGTAAGGCTGACTATTTATTACATATTATCTACATCCCACATTCTCTCTTCCCCTTCCTCTCCTGCCTCCCTTCTCCCCTTCCTCCTCTCTCCATCACATCTTCAAGTCCTCCTCCTGCCCTTCTTTCTCCCACCTCTTCCTCTTTTCTCTCTCAACCAGTAATCACTTCTACCTCCTTACTTCTCTAGGCCTAAGGCAGTAATAGCTCCCCTTGATACTGTATGAGCATCCTCTGTTGCTTTCTCCAAACCCTTTGTAAATGATCTCTTAACTAAAATCTCCTTAATTATCCATTTGGAGTGTGCCACCTGTTTTTCAGGGGCCTTGAGTAATATACTGATAAGTAAGAAATAACTGGGCTAGAGTTAAATTTAGTCGCCTGAGTAGAGGTGGTAATTGGAGCCATGGGTATGAATGTAAACACCTTGGGAGACAGTGTGGGGAAGGACTGGGCCCTGAGGAACTCAAACATGGACTAGCCCCCAGAGGAAGATAATTCTGCAAAGGAATTGGAGAAGTAGTGGCCAAAGTGGTAGGAGGACAAATTGGGGCTGTGTATGTCACAGGAAGCCAGAGGAGCAAGGGAAGAAAAGGGGTTGGTAGTCAAGACTATCGATTGGTCCTGCAGAGTCTTTGGATTTAATGACTCACACTGTCCTGTATTTGTTACATATTTTGTGTTCCCTTCTTTTTAATGCTTTGAGTTTTTTACATTAATCTATCTAGAATTTTTTTTTTTTAGATAAATTCAATTAAAATTTTTTTAGAATACAGTTTATTTTATTTTTTATTTTTTTAAATATATCTTTATTGATTTCAGAGAGAGGAAGGGAGAGGGAGAGAGAGAGAGAGAGAAACATCAATGATGAGAGAGTCATTGATCGAGCCCACAACCCGGGCATGTGCCCTGACTGGGGATCGAACCCTGATCACCTGGATCCCAGGTTGATGCTCACCACTGAGCCATGCCCGGCCGGGCTAGAATACAGTTTAAGGTGAAAAATTAACTACCCTTCCTTAGCCATTATTTTAACACAATTTAGTAAACAGTTTATCACTTTCTTCTATTACCATTATTTCCTTCATCATAAACTGTTTTTAAAAGTACTAAGAGATGTTTGAGCACTTTTTCTTAGATATTTAAGAGCTCCCTATTTGACTGTATCATAGTGTCTCGATGATTGTTGCTTTATCATACATGTTAGTATGTATTAGAGCAAGCTTAACCTCTTAATTCTTATTATTTAGAATTCTGTCAATGGCCCCATTTATTCTTCCAAATCAACTTTAAAACTGTTTTTCAGTGTCTAAAAACTTCCTCAAGATTTTGTTTGGGATTGTTTTAATCATGTAAATTAAATTGGGAAGAATTTAAATCTTTATTATATTTAGTCATTTAGCCAGAAACTTGATATAATACTTTTCTTTACTGTCTGTGCTTTTCTAACTTAAGAAATCCTTCCTTTCCTTTAAGTGAAAAGGATATTCTCCTAAAGCAGCTTCGAAGTTTTAAAGCTCTACCTACTATTCAGTCTTTTATCCACCTAGAATTGATTTTTGGCATGTAGTGTGAGGTAAGGGTTCAGGTTATTTTTTTCTATGTGAATAACCATTTATCTTCAGCATCATTTATTTAAAACCCATACTTTCTCAGCTGATTTTCAATGTCAGCTCAATACACTTGAGAATCAACTTTCCACATTCTTCAATGCCCACATGCCAAAATAAACATCTTGTTGGGATTTTAAATGTAATAAAATAAATCTATGGATCAATTTGAAAAGGAGTGACAACTTTATAATATTGAATCTTCCTACCCGTGAAGATAGTGTCTCTTTCCATTTGCTTAAGTATCCTTTCACTTCTCAATAATTTTATGATTTATGATTGTATACAGGTCTTACTCATATTTTGTTAAATTTAGTCATTGGGCCCTAGCCAGTTTGGCTCAGTGGATAGAGCGTCAGCCTGTGAACTGAAGGGTCCCGGATTCGATTCCAGCCAAGGGCACATACCCGGGTTGCGGGCTCAATCCTCTGCCCTGGCTGGAGCATGTGTGGATGTGGCTCTCTCACATTGATGTTTCTCTCTGTCTCTCTCTCTCTCCCTTCCACTCTCTCTGAAAAGCAATGGAAAAAAATATCCTCGGCTGAGAATTTTTTAAAAAATTTAGTCTTTGGTATTTGATATTTTTGATAGTTCTGTAAATAATACCTATTTTTTATTATATGCTCTCATTGTTGCTGGTACACAGAAATGGATTTTTAAAATATTGATCTTGTAAGTAGAAAACTTACTAAAACTTCTTAATTCTAATCTATATAGAGATTATTTTGTATTTTCTATGTAAAAATAACCTCCTGCAAATAATTTTTTAGTTTCTGCCTCTCTAATCATTATAAATTATATATAAATTTGTGACAACTGATATTTCCAATACTGACTAATGTTTTTGTGGGTGATAGTTGTTACTTTGTTGGATCTTAGTCATGGTGCTTTTTTTTTTTAAACTGGATTCATATTTCTATGGGAATTCTTTGAAGCCTGGATTGAAGGGAATTCATTCAAAAAGGATTTGTATTCGTTTCTGCTAGGTGCATATGGGCACTACTGAAGGAGGGCTATTTTAAACTAAATTCTCAGTTTGAAGCTTTTCCAGAGCACTCAGGTAGTGCAACTCAGGCAGCAAAATGGGCATCAGGGCTGGCTTATACATAGAAACTTTCAGGGAAGAGTTTTCTTCCCATTCAACCAGTGCCATATTTTAAGATAAGTAAATGTCCTTGCTGTCAGCTGTGGGGGCAATTTTACTTCAAATATACCCTTCCGAGCTTTATGTAAGATGTTGTCTTTGGGCTGGACCTGGGCTTTGTCACCTGTCATCCATATCTCACCAGGCTGTGAACACTGGAACTCAGTATCCCCTGATTTGTCAAAAGTCCTCAGCACCAAAGCCAGCATCAGCATCTAGGACATCTCACCAGGGCCTTGCTTTGAATCCATGTTGACCTTTCTTTATTACCAGCTTATCGATGCATTTAAAAATATATTTCTATTCATCGATTTTATTTATTGTCAGTGGGAAGGTTGTTCAGGGTACCTGGTTTGCCCAGGTCTCCCATCCACCCCGCTTTAGCTATGCCCTCTCATACCCTGGGTCTTTTCATTTCCAGTATCTGTTTCACCTCCTGAAGCTCAGTTTCAGATATCTTTGCCATGGCCATCATCTCCTGTCTTTGAGTGCCTCTAATGTTTATCAGTCCCACTTTCCCAGTTCCTCACCCCTGTTAGGATTTGCAATCCAGTCACCCCCAGATGTTCACTGTCCCTTCCTCAGGCTCCTCCCCATCCAGATCTGAGTCTATACAGCATCCTGTGCTACAAAATACAGTATAAAAAGCGCCTTTCTGCGCGCCATGCTCTGGTACTGACACTGTGTCCATCATCGTGACCGCTCTCTCACACTCTTCTTGTCCTTGCTTCTTTCCCCTTTGAACATCTGACCTGAGCTGACCACTGTTATTGCTTAAACCCACATCTGTCTGCCTCCTCTGTACCTGGCTCTGGAGGAAAACAAGCAACTATGCCAACTGGTTTCCTTCTAAATGTATGTGGTCAGCAGTCCTACTCTATATTTCTCTAGTCAGTTCACTCTGCCACCGTCTCTGCAAACCCTCAGCAGATCCTGACCTCGCCCCCCTTTCTAAGTTGATGGCTTCCCTTTGCATTTCATTGAGACAATGAAATCTAACACCAGAGAGCTTCACCATCTGCCCACCTACAAACCCACCAAACTCTTTGCATTTGTAGTATATTCTCAGCTTTCCCTCTTGTGACTTAGGACAAACTTTCCATGTTCATATTTAAGGCTACCCTGCCCACTTGTGCACAGGGTCCTGCCCGTTTTTCCCCCTTTCCCCATCCCTAGCCATGATGCTGTCATTTTGTTTCTCCTCCTGCTCTAAGAATGGGCACATGCTGTCAGAGTTCTTCTTTCTTAGAACAAAAAAGGAGACTTCTTCTGGGAAGACGAAGTCGAAATACTTTTCCATATTCCTCCAGCTATATAAAACTAAAACCCTTGGGCATTACATATAAAAGAAAACATAAGACTGAAAGGTGAAGAGAGGAAGGCAGACCGGCAAAGCTTTGTCTCTAGGACCCGAGGAAAGACACAGAGGCTAGTTTCCTGTGTTATTTGTTTCTTTGTTTGCCCCACATGTCCTGGACTCAGAGCTGAAGAAGCTGGCAACCCCCAAACACCAACGGGTACAGCCTGAAAGAGCCCCAACAAAGGCCTGCTGTTTAGCCAAAGAACCAGGAAAGGGTCGGCCTAGCAAAATAGAAAACTTTGAGAATTATCTAAACTGCTCTATACCAGCCAGAAACCACAGAAAAAACTGTGCCCCCCTCCCATCCATGCCACCAGAGTCAGAGTGGGAAGCCCGGACTTCACCCCTCTGCTAGGCTGTACCAAGGTGCCCAACACACCTGCCGAGGTGACCTCACAGAAGGATGAATAGATAAGCTGGGATTTTTATCCCCACCAGGCGGTAGTGACACACACTCCCTTCCATCTCCCCTCAACAGGCCTTGTGGGTACCACTTGGGGAGCCTGGACTTCCACCCTCAACTGGCAGTACCAGGGTCCCCTTCCCCTCCCAGATGGGGTGCTGTCAGAGAAGGCTGGTGGAGCCTCAGGGCTTTCATACCACCCAGCAGTAACGAGGCCATGTGTGGAGCAGGACAGCGAGGTATCCGTGGAGGCTGCATAGGGAGCCGGGACCACACTCCTGCCCAGTGTGACGAGCTGTAAGAGAGCGTGGACCTTGCCTATCTACGTCACTGTTGTAACCCCAGTGCCTGCCTAGAGCATTGCTTGGCATAGGATAGGGGCTAATTGCATGACCTTCCTCAAATCACTCATCCCTTCTTGTCTCAGTTTGCTTCTCTGTAAAATGAGAACGAAAATAATAGAATCTACCTGTATGTTGTCGTGAGGATTAAAGGAGTTGATATGTGTAAAGCTCCTAGAATAGTGTCCCACGCGTGGGGTGTCAGCCATTGCCGCTCCCGGTGTCATCCCTGTCTGAAGTGTACGCCTCTTAAATATTGTTTTAGCCACATCTCGTGAGTTTTGATTTGTAGTGTTTTCATTCCTCTTGTTTTCTAAATATTCTGTATTTGCAGCCTTATTTCCCCTTTTATGCCCTAGAGATACATAGAAGAGTATTTTTAAATTTCCAAGTGGGTGGGAAATTTTTGTTTAAATGTTTGTTCCTAATTTGTAGTTTTATTGTTCTGTGGTCAGAGACTATGTCTGTGCACTTTGTGCTTTAGGAGATTTATTGATGTTTTCTTCATAGTCTTGTACATGATCTATTTTTTAAAATAATTTCTTCAATTAAAATAACTTTCCCCCTTTTCTCATTGTGAAGGCTTTTATGCTAGGAACACATCCCATAAACATACTTTCCAACACACCAAACTAGACAGTTAAATGAAATAAAAGCTTCAGTCATGTTGAGTTAAAATGCTTTCTTCCTGTTCAATTTGCAGTAAGCACAGATTGCAAAGTTCCCCAGAGGGAGAGAAATGGGAGCGGGCACACGCAGCCTTCAGGTGTGATTTGTTAGTAGTCCTGCTGCCTTTTTTCTCCCTCTCTTTTTCTCCTTGTAAAGAATGTCTTTAATTCTAATTATAGCAGATTATAATTTCCAAAAGCTGCCACAGCAGTATTTCTGGCCCCCCGTGCTGTTCCCGAACCTTGCCACTTGCCATCAAGAGGTGAAATCTGTTCACTTCTGTTTGAACTAGAGAACTTCATGCCTGTCTCAACACAGCTAGGATGGGGTAGAAGGCGTGTTGCATGACTTCCAAGCTGGGTCATAAATGGCAATGTGGCCTCTGTCTGGCTCTCTCTCTCTTGTCATGCCCACCCTTGGAAGCCAGTCACCATGTTGTCAGGAAGTTCAAGCTATATGGAGAGGCTACTTGTTGGTGTTGTGGCCTACAGCCTCAGTTGAGGTCCCAGCAATAGCGACCATCAATCAGCAGACATGTGAGTAAGTGATTCTTCAGATAATCCCAGCTCCAAGCCACCCCTATAGTGCCCTGTCTGGATCCGTGACCCACAGACTCAATGCATCATAAATGGTTGTTTTACATCCTTGACTTATAGGGTAATTTCTTACCCAGCTATAGTAACCAGATCACTAAGGATGGAGTTCCCTAACTAATCAGATAATTTCATATACAAGGAGGGTATTATAATGAGAAAAACATTAGACTAGGGCCTGGGAGACTGGGTCGTAGGCTGGATTAGCTCATAATTGGCTTTGGGTCCTTGAACAAATCATGTAACCTTTCTGAGTTTTAATATTTGGACCTTTGGGGCCCTTTCAAGTTCTATATTAATTAATGGCTTGATATAGAAAATTTTGTATTGTAAAAGATTTCATAATGGAAATATTCTGTCTTTTCTTGAGATATTACATATCTATATTTGATCAATGATAATCTTGATTTTACAGTTAACTCTTAAAGGGCAATCTTATTTCCCTCATCCAAACTGTTGGAAATAATTTTCCCAAGTATTAACAGTAGAGAATAGGATCATTTTTTATCAAACCAATTGATAAAAATTTATTTAGCATAAAATAAATCAGAAAGCTGGCTGGGCGTTTGCTGCAGAACAGAGGGCTCCCCAGTCTCAGGTCAAAGTAATATGCTGCCTTGATTCCCAACCTTTATGTTGTTCAGTGATCTCTGCCTACTATTTGGGGTGTTCTTTGTTAGTTACTGGATGACATGCTGCCAGAATATGCTTACCGAGATTTTTACTGTCTCTGTATAGATCCAGCAGCTTGGAAATGTTAAATATGCTAAGTCTGCTATGGGCTATATGTCTGGTTTCTCACTGCTTGTAACTCTCTGAAAGTTGCATTGTTGAGAGGAGTCATCTATTATTCCACACAGTACATTCCAGAAAATGCTGAAGCAAGTGTATATTGTGTGTTTTCTAACATATAATACTCTACCATAGTCCCTAGAGTGTGATGACTTGGGACAGCTGCCCCTAGTCAATATTCAGGGGACCTGGCCATGCTGGCAGCTTATCAGTGACTCAAGGAGCACCAGCTGGGGCCCAGTAACATGCTTGTCCCACCCTCACAGAGAAACACTCTTTGCTTTCCTTCCTTTCCTGGACTCACCACAATCGCTGACTATTCCCTTTGTATCCTGATGCTCCCACACACAGAACCAAGTAGTAGGTTTCTCTCTCATGGGAATTGTATGCTCCCTGAGAATCAGTTGTTGTTTCCTAATCTGTTTATGACCATTGTATTTTGTTTTCATAAATGATGTGATTTTATTAAATATTAAATAAATAGATGAAATAGCGAGACAAAGAAAAGAGCTGTTTCTGTGAAAACAAGTTGGAAGTTTCATAAACTGTGAGTGATATAGGTGCAAAAGATTGTGGGGGAAAATCTAAAAAGATTCTCCACTCAGATCACTTTCCATTTATCTATAAGTTTTCACTCTCCTTTAAAGACAGCCATACTTTAAATCTCAGTTAATATGCTATAGGTGTGCTTTATTCAAGAGCGATGCCCTATGCTCAAAGGGAAGGCCTTGACCCTCTGACAAAAGATTGGCCAGTTGATACATACTTATTTGTTTTCAGTTAAGCAAAATGCTTGTGGAAAATATCATATTTTTATTTTGTTGCTTTAACCTACTTTTTAGCAGACCAACTCTTGGTCCTGCTCCTGAGGGATGAGTTGGCCCAGACCATACATAAATTCAGTTCATGTCAACTTTCTGTTTCATCACAACAAATAAAGAACTGTCGAGACTGCCCTTTCCTGCTGCCAAATGACAAACTGCCACTGTGTGACTTTGTTTTCACATCCAGCATATTCTTTAGCTTTAGCCAGATCTTCCCAGCCCATTCCCCCTCACTTCCCAGATTAATTCTAGAACAATGTGATTTAACTTCATTCTCCACAGACTTCACCGGGATGGTTGCATATACATTCATTGACTCAGGGAGCCCTCTGCTAATCTAAAAAAGATCCTCTACTCCTTGCACCTGTGATTCTCTAGTACAGCACCTGGTTCCTTTTTTTCCTCACTTCAGCCAATATTTATTGGGCACCGACCATGTGTCAGACTTAGCTCCAGGTACCAAGTATGTAGTAGTGAGTAAAATGTATTTATTTATATTGTAAACAACAGATATATACAGCAGGGCCTAGAATATCCTTGTTTCATTGTCGATACATTATAATGTTGATGAGATGCCTAGGAACTTAGCTCTTGTTTATATTAATTAGCCTATGGTAAAATTGGTTTTGTTATATATATGTCATTTAGCTTAAAGTAGCAGAACCTATCTGTGATATTAAGTGAGGACTTACTGTATTATCAACAGAAGAGCAATAGCTTAGCCTTTTTGTTTCGGTTGTTGTTGTTGATAAATTGGTAAACTGACTAGGGAGAATTTTCATAGCACCTTTGACTTGGTAAATTGTTAGTTATGTATTCATGTATGCATTTGTACATGTATGTATTTATTTGTGTTCCTGTGAAATTAAATGAGCTGAGCATGTAATACGTTAGTCTAATCCAGGGACTAGCAAGCTTTTTCTATAAGGGTGGGAGAGTAGATAGTCCTGGTTTTGTGGGCCATAGGGTCTCTGTTATAACTACTAAACTAAGTAGCTGTTGCAGCATAAGAGTCAGAGCTAACACATCAAGGAAAGGGAGTGGCTGTGTTCCAATACAATTTTATTTACAAAACCAGGCAGGAGCCCTAGTTTGCTGACCCCTGGAATCTATCAAAATACCTTACTGGCTTCCCCACTAGCAACTAAATTTGCTCAAGTCTCTTCCCTAAAAATATCAAAGAAGTCCCGTGTCACTGCAAAAGGTTGTCTTGTACTCCCCGTCTCTGCTTCTCCACCGCTCATTTACCTTTAGTGTAAACAGTCCCACCTCTGTGCTCGCCACCCACTGAAATTGCCCTATCAAGGTCACTGACAGTCTCCATGTTGCTAAATCCCTTTGAGTCTCTTTTTCTTACTCAATCTCTCCAGTTTTCAACACAGGACACCACTCCCTCCTCCTCCTGGAAACACTCTTAGCTTCTGACACCTGACACAGTTGGTTTTCCTCCTGCAGCAGGAGCCACTCCTCAGTCATCAAAGCCTCATCTCCTCTGCAGTTGTAAATGCTGGAGTTTCTCATGGCTCCATCCTGGGTCCTCCTGCTTCTCACCCTACTCTCTCCTTAGGGGACCTCAGCCATTCAGTAGCTTTACTAAAGGACATCTTTATACTGAAAGCTCCACAATTGATTCCTTCAGCCCAAAGCTTTTTCCCAGTTCCTTCCTCATGTACCCAATTGCCCACCCAACATTTCAGTTCTCTAAGGTGTCTTAAATGTAAAGCGCTAAATATAAATGAGTTTACTTGGTTGCCCAAACAAAGCCTAATCACTGACTCCTCCCCTTTGCTCACCTCATACGTTACCCAAATGTAAGCCTTCTCTTTCCTAATCATCACCTGAATCTTTCCCTGGCTCTGTATACTTAATTCCCAGGCTGGTACAGCTGCATCTGTTGCTAAAATATATAGAGTGTCCCCTCAAAATGTATACACACTGAATAATTATTAATTTCAATGGGTTAAATCTGAAAAGAAACATCAATTGAGCTATCAGAAAAAAGTGTGTATACATTTTTTAGGACACCCTGCATATTGAAATACTTTTATATAGATGGTAAAGAGGCTGCTGGCCCACACCCCTGTCATGCTGGCCCCACTCTGGGATCCACCTGTCCCATCTGGCCTGGCCCAGCAGAGGCCTGCTCAGTGCTGAGGCTACATCCATCCTGATGGATCAATGCTTATGCCAAACAGAATTTTAAGCATTTTAATTTCATCTCTGCCTAATACTACCATTACTAAGATATTCCAGCACTAGGAAGTTTTCTCCTGTCCAGATTACTGGAAAAGCAATCCAACTGATCTCTTTACCTCCTGCCTCATTCATCTCAATCCACATAGCAGAGTCTAAATGTCTAAAATGCATGCTGATCACATCTCTTCCCTGCTTAAAACCTTGAAACACAGATAACAGTCAAGATAAAACCCCAACTCTTTAACCTGGCTCTTCATGATCTGACAACTTCTCATTCTTTAAATCTCACCTCCTCAGGGATGTCACCCCTGATTCCATCTAAAGTAGGTTCTTATTGTTACTCTCTTAGTGCCTTGTTTCCTTCGTTGTACTGATCACAATTCGACATGATTATGTTGAGTATTTTTTTATGCTTCCCCTACTAAACTATAAACTCCCTGAGGGCAAATGTCATGTCTATCTAGTATACTGAGAGAGCACTTGGCCCTGAATATTTGATAAATGAAAACATCTGGCTCCCTGAATCCCTTCTAGCTTCATCTTTTGCCACTTTCTCCCTTGTAATCTACAGCTATATGAAGTCAACATGTATTTGATAACTTTCTGATAATGAACTACTCTGTTTTTGTTTGTTTTTTTAATTTTCTAAAATTTATCTTTATTGTTGAAAGTATTCCAGGTGCCCATTTTTCCCCCCCAATTGACCCCCTCCACCTCCCTCCCACCCCCTCCCCAGGCCTTCACCCCATCATTGTCTGTGTCCATGGGTTATGCATATATGCAAATAACTTCTTGGTTAATCTCTTCTCACTTTCTACCCCTCTTCCCCCTTCCTCTTCCCTCTTCCCTCTGAAATATGATCGTCTGTTGCATGCGTCAATGTCTCTGGATCTATTTAGTTCATCAGATTCTTTTGTTCATTAGCTTCTTGTTAAAGAAGACCCTTCAACATTTCCTGTAGTGCTGGTCTGGTGGTGTTGAACTCCTTTAGCTTTTCCTGGTCTGAGAAGCTCTTTATCTGACCTTCAATTCTAAATGATAGCTTTGCTGGGTAGAGCAATCTTGGTTGTAGTTCCATGTTTTTCATCACTTTGACTGTTTCTTGCCCCTCCCTTCTGGCCTGCAAAGTTTCTGTTGAGAAATCAGCTGACAGTCATCTGGGTGCTCATATTAACTGCTTTTAATTAACTGCTTTTCTCTTGCTGCTTTTAAAATTCTCTCTTTGTCTTTAACCTTTGGTGTTTTAATTATGATGTGTCTTGCTGTGATCCTCTTTGGGTTCCTCTTGTTTGGGACCCTCTGTGCTTCCTGGACTTGTAAGTCTGTTTCTTTCCCCAGGTAGGGGAAGTTTTCTGTAATTATTTTTTCAAATAGGTTTTCAATTTCTTGCTCTCTTTCCTCTCCTCTGGCACCCCAATAATAAGAATGTGTGCCTCTTGAAGTTGTCCCAGAGGCTCCTTATACTATCTTCATATTTCTGGATTCTTTTTTCTTTTTTCTCTTCTGGTTGGGTGTTTTTTGTTTCTTCATGTTCCAAATTGCTGATTTGATTCTCAGTGTCCTCTACTCTACTGTTGATTCCCTGTAAATTATTCTTCATTTCAGTTCCTGTAGCCTTCATTTCAAATTGGTCCTTTATGTCATCGATTTTCTGAATTATTTTCGTCATACTCTTACTAATTTCCTTGAGCATCCTTATAACCATTATTCTGAACTCTGTATCTATTGGCTTGCTTGGATCTATTTCATTTAGTTCCTCTTCTAGAGATTTCTTCTGTTCTTTCCTTTGTGACATGTTTCTTTGCCTCTGCATTTTGGCTGCTTCCTGGTGTTTGTTTCTATGTATTGGGTAGAGCTGCTATGTCTCCTGGAATTTGTAGAGTGGCTTTGAGTAGTAGGTGTCCTGTAGGGTCCAGTGGCTCAGCCTCCCCAGCCCCCTGTGCTGGGCCTTCTAGGGGCTCCCCTGTGTGGGCTGTGTGCACTGTCCTGTTGTAGTTGAGCCTTGGTTGCTGTTGGCGTCACTGGGAGGAACTGACCCCCAGACCAGTGGGCTGTGAGGACCAGCTGCAACTACAGCCAGAGAGCTGCTGTGCTGGAGACACCCCTATGGAGCAGGATTTACTTCAGTGGGGCTTTGGTGTTCACCAAGTGCACCCCTTGAGTGTGTCACTCGTGGATGTGGTCGGGTTGTAATCCAGCGTGGTCGAGTCTGACCACCAGGTGCACTGTCTCTGGGGCCTCCCTGGAGGTGCAAAGTCAGCCTGTGCCAGTGCCTTGCCCAGGGCCACCCAGCATGAGCCACACAGCAAACCGTAGTTGGCTGCTACCTGTGCTGGGCTTGGAGGTGCCCAGGAGAGGCCGAGCTATGAGCCAGTGCAGCTGCCGCTAGTGCCAGGCCTGGGGCCACTTATCAAGTCATATGGGGCAGCTGCTGCTTGTTTGAGATTTTAGGAAAGTCCTAAGCATGAGGCTCGAGAGGCCACTTGCACAGAAAAGCCCCTGGAAATGGCCTGGATGAGCTGCAGGTGGGGAGGGGCGGGGCCTCCGGGAATCACGGGGCGGGGCCAAAGGTGAGAGTCAGGTGCTGGCGATTCAAACATGGCGCCTGCCTGCGGGCTGTGTGCGGGGAGGACTCGCCAAAGGAGCCATGGCCTCCGCCAGCCCTTCTGCCTGGGAGGAAGCCGCCCCTCCGCCTCTCGCCCGGATTCCAGGCAGGTTAGTTCCCCCCGAGTGTCCCGGGTCCTTTCAGGCTGCTGCCCGGCGCTGGGCTCAGAGGGAGCGTCCGAGTGAGTCCGTGCCGGGCCCTTTAGAGGAGCTGCTGGGGCTCCCGCAGCCTCCGGGACCCTCAGGGACAGTCCCCGCTGGTTTCACAGCCCGAAGCTGTGGGGTCGTCTCTTCCCGGCCCTGGAGCCCTGGGCTGGGGGCCTGCTGTGGGGCTGGGACCCCTTGCTCCTCTGGGCAACCTCCACCGCCGAGATTCCCTCCCAGGTTTAACCCGTGGCACCGGGTGTGGGCCCGAGGCAGTGTCTCTGTGATTCAGCCCCATCCGCCGGCGTCTCTGCCCCTCCTGCAGGTCTCGATGTTTCTTCAGGTCCCTGGTTGTAGGGTTTCGGTTCAGCCAGATCTCAGGAGGCTCTGAGTGACGGTGGGTCTGTGTTTTAGCTGTAATTTTGATGTGGTTGCGGGAGGCGGCGGGCGCAGCTGCTGCCTATCTTGTTCTCCTCCTCTCAGTTCTTAAACATTCCCCAGAAAGTTCTGTCCTTTTCTGGTACTTTTGTCTGTACTCTCCTGTCACTTCACCTGGCCAACTCCCGCTCACCTTCCAAATATCAACGCTGTTACTACACCCTCCAGGACACCTTGCTTGGTGATTCCTCCACAACAGAATGCTTGATACTGTCATTTAAATGTGTTTCCTTTTCTGCTTCCTCACTGGATGGGAAGCCCTATGAGGGCAGGACTGTGTGTCATTTTTTCATAGTTGCATCTGAAGCACTTTGCTCAGTGCCTGGCTGTTGGTAGCTAATATTTAGACACCAAGTCAGTCCTAAAGCAGACACTCCAGAGTCCTAAGAGGGAGCCAGTGGTTTATATCCATTTGGGTGGCAAGATAGAAAAAGGTGATTTTTTTTTTCCCTTTTGTTTTGTTTTGTTTTCCCTCTTAATGTTGTGCTTCTATGATACACAGTGACTTCACCGGCAACTCACTGTTTGGGGAAAGTACAAAATGCGATTCCTAAAAAGATCTACAGTGAGACTGGGTTTTATAGTGTCAAGATAGCAGTTTCCTTTCCTTGTAATATATATATATACACACACACACACACACACACACACACTCATCCTGAATTCATGTAATTCACTTAAAAAAAGAACCTCTGTCCTCTACTTGTTAATGGTGGTTCTATAGTTTTATTCTCCTGGGCATATAAATAGATTATAATATAAACAAGCCAGTGGTGTAATGAATCACTGCAGTCTTGTGCATATGTGTTTACTACACATCTTGGGGAAGAAGCTATTCATGCTCTGCATTTTTAAATTATGCTAATGTGATTAGTCATTATGATCCTACTTACTCTTCATGATGGATCCAAGATGTTTAAGCCTCTGATAGTCCTTGTGAGGGGCCTGATTAGTGCTTGAGACCCAATCAAGAGGCTGTCGATGAAGTTCAAATAGCACATTAAAAAGTTGTGTATGGCAGAGGAGTTGATCGCTGCTTATATAAGATTGTATAAACTAATAAAATAGGATTAAATTGTATTAATGCCTACTTTCATCTTTCCATGAAAATTTTAGCAGCTGCCACAACCTTTGAATGTGTGTTTTGCCAGGCTGTGTCCAGGCCACTGTTTTTGCAATGAAAGTGTGAAAACAACAGAGTAAGCTGCAATTATTGTTACGTAGGGAATTTCACACATATCCCCATCTGTAAAAAGGTGTTTTTAAAGCACAGACTTCAGAATAGTTCAGCCATTCTTGTATTTTAATGTTGTAAGCAAGCAAAATGAAAACCAGAAGAGACACATTTTGGTTGATTACTAGTGCCTGCCAAATCAGATTGTTCCTGTTATTGTCTGACACAAATACCAAGCTCAGAGGGAGAAGTGAGGAGCAGGGAGGAAAACACAGATGTGTGTGAGGAGAGTGAAAGGGTGGTTTTATAATTTTAAATGCACCCAATAAATTGAAGACTTGCTTGACAATCTCAAAATAAGTCAATAGAAATAGATGTAGTATAATACACTTACATTCGTTTTTATTTTTAAAAAAAACTTTAGAATTAGATTCCCTTTTCAGAAGGAATCTTAAAAAAAATCACAATATATAAAACATAATATATAAAATAGGAAGAATATTTTTAGTAAATATTTCATTAGTTCAGATTTACCATATTTATTCAAATTCAATGAAAAAACAAGGCTGTTTTGATGAACACCAAAAATTAAAATTAGGGGGCTTACATGACACCTACCATCTTATATGAGGCTCAGCAGCCAGTTTATTCTTGTGATTTCTTATTGGTTGCATACTATCCAGATTTTCTTGATCACAAAGGTAGATAAGCTGTTGAAAATAGTAAAAAAAAAGACACCAACATACATAGTTTTTTAAAAAGCTGCTTTGCGATCTCAGGATAGGATTCCATTTTTAAGTAACAAGAGGAGGGAACTCCATGTGTTCTGAGGGCTGCACCTAGACAGTGAATCTCGTGAGACAAGCAAGCATTGACACTTGGTATGTAGCACACTTGAGTGCACTTGTTTCTTTAAAATATAGTTTTATAATAGTAAAAAATTAAGTAAAATGCCAATGGAATGTTTTCTGTCCCCGTGAGTCTCCTCAAGGACACAGTAGGGTGGTGCAGAGTGAGGGCACTTTTCTGGCTGATTCTGAGGTGCAGTCTCCTCCACATACAAGGATTTTAACAGATTTGCCAACCTCCACCCCCCCATGTTACCCTGCTGTAGGCATAAATGGTGCATTCTCTATCTCAGTTAATGTCATCACCATCATAGGGGCTGTGGTCCCCTTCAACTCTTCCCTCTTCCTCATGCCTAAAATCTCCTAGCTCATGAAGGTCTATTTTACCCTCTCCTAAACATCCATGGAATCCATCTTCTCATCTCCCCTCTGTTGCTGTTTAAGATGCCCTCCCGACTGCTACCTGCTGACTTGAGCCTTACCCCACCCCTTAGAGCCAGAGCTTGGGTTCTGAGACACATGTTCGATTAGGTCATTCTCCTGTTTGAAAGCTGGTAATGCTCTCTCTCACTTATTCGGTTAAGGCCCAATCCCTCAGCACAGTGCAGAGGCCCTTCCCATTCTGACCCCACCAAGTCCCTCTAGCTTCATCTACTGGCCCCCTCAGTTCATACACCCAGAACTCATTACACTGCATGCACCTTATTTTTTGCATCTATTTTCTTTTTGCCTGGAGGGCTCTTACTCATCCTTCAAGATCCAATTCAAATATTACCCCCCCTTTCCAAAGCATTTCTTTATTCCTCTAGGCAAAGCAAGTTGTAGCTCTTTAGCTTCCTTTGTACTACATATCCTTGTTGCATTTGTTCCTTTTTTTTTTTTGTAAACTGGGATCATCTGTTTGAGTGTCTCTCTTTTCTCCAAAATACTGTGGCCTCTTAATGAGCATGGATTATATCTCATCCAATTTTTTATCACAAGCATCTGCCATCATACTTGATATGTGCCTGAAACATGGGAAACCCTCAGTGCATATTTTTTAACTTTTTATTGCAGCATTTCATGTGGAGTTTGTTCTTGATTCTTACAGTGACACACTAGCAGAAACCACAATGACATCCTGTAGGCTCCCTGTTGTAATGACAGCACCCAGCTAAATTGTCAGTTTCCTTTCTCCTTCAGACTCTCTATGCTGTTGGGCACCTAAATCCTTTATCTTCCTCCACATGCAGTAGTAGCATGTTTTGGACTTGAATTTCAAAACATCTCTTCTCCATAGTGTTTTCTTCCCCAAATTTATTCCCCCACCAATGCCCACCATGTCATATGATACTTCCCTGGTGTTTGGGATCTCAAACAGAAGTGATTTCTCTTCTGGTTTTAGAAGGTCAGACTTTTGGGAGAGTGCTTGCTTATCCTGCTCCAAGTACCCTTGGTAGAGACTCCCTTTCATTTTATTTTCCCACTGCATTTTATGATCCTTCCCAAGAGAGCTCATATGCAATCTATCACTGATCTGCAAATCTTAAGTCCTCTGCCTCCATATCCCTTGAACCCTGAAGATGCTGAAGTGAGTTGGCATCTTAATAGTTTTTGTGTGTTCATATGTATATGCTTACATCTACCAGTCTTTTCCTTACTCATGTTTCTAATGCAATAAAAATACATCCCGTGAAATCGTTACTTCCAATGAACTCAGTTGTTTATGTATTATTCCTGATCATTTGGATACTTTATAGACATTATCGTTTTTTAGTTGCTCCATGATTTTACTTGAAGAGCATTTAATAACACTAGGATGGTTATTCTTCCTCAGCCACTCCACTGGCCCCGCCCCTTTTCAAGGCATAACATTTCCTATTTCCAATCCTCCCGGGTCTGAAAAAAAATAGCTTGGCCATGGTTCACTAAGAATTGTAATTTAATCCTTTGGAATAACAGGCTTTTCATCTGTGTTCCCTGCAATGATCTGAGATCTGCCACACAATCAGTGCCTTGGGAAAGAACAATACTACTCAAAAGAAAAGAAAGTACTGGCAGCATGGTAAAGAATATGAGGCCTTTTATGAAATTTCCAATTTACTTGAGAGTAAATGGCATCAAAATATGAATTATTGCTACTTTTCAAAGGAGGAATCAGGACATTTTTGGCAGCAAATGCAAATGAACCTGAGTTGAGTGTCTGTGCTTTTGATCTGGAATGTGTAAACACAGGCTCATAACTAGGTAGTTTTGTGTTTATATTGGTGGAGTCTCTCAAGTTATGCTTACAGATCCAGGAACAATGCACCATTCAAGAAAGAGCAAAAACAACCTTAATTCTCACCTCCCATGACCCTTGACCTGAGGCGTGTTTGTCCAAATTGTTTGGTGTCTCTGTTGTAGAGCAGGTTATTGTCAAAATTGTACAGATGCAGTCCTATATGTCTACAATGCCACACACATATTTGTTTAAATGGGATTGGCTTGTTATGAAATGTCCTCCTTTTGAGACAATTATAGGCCATCAGCAATCTGCATAGTAATTTATCACCCTGTTTTCAGTCATTATCACTGTTAGCCAACCGTGTGTTCCACAGCCTTGACATCACAGTTCACTGGGATTAGTTAGGTGTTTTAAAATTCATTATCATCACCATTATTGCATCATTTATTTAGCACCAACAATCTGCTGAAGAAAGCAAGTTGGCAGAATCTAAAATGGATAAGAAACCGGTCCCATGAATAAAAGGAGCATGGGACATGAGCTCCAGGCAAGGATGGATGAGGGAAGATGACTAGTGGCTCTTAGGAAAGGGGATGGGGTTTTTATTTATTTATTTTTTCAATATATCTTTATTGATTTCAGAGAGAGGAAGGGAGAGGGAGAGAGAGAGTTGAAACATAATAATGAGAGACTCGTCATCAATCAGTTGCCTCCTGCACACTCCTGACTGGGGATTGAGCCTGCAACCCAGGCATGTGCCCTGACCGGGAACTGAACTGTGATCTCCTGGTTCCTAGGTCGATGCTCAACCTCTGAGCCACACCCATCCAGGTGGGGATGGGGGTTTTATATTCTCATATCCTGAATGCAGTGTCCTTAAAGGACAAAACTGCAAAAATCCTCTTAATTTCTCCCAATGGCCTGATGAACATAAAGAGTGTTGACCAAAAGGTATATTTAAGATAAAAGAATTGGACAAATTGCTTGTGTTTATGGCACAGAATTATTTTTTCTGCATAGCCCACTGGTGCTAGAGTCTGTCTGACCCTGAAGTTGGTGCTTGAGTTCATTTGCGTCAGTGTCCCCCCTCTACCAGCTCAGGCTACTAATACAACATCAAGAGACGTGATCCACCCAGTTAGCTGAAGTGGGGTGATGTGAGGTTGGCAGTCTGAGTTTAGCCAACAGAATACTGTCTAATATAAAGGGTTGTATTTTCTTATGATTTGGAGTATAAATGATACCAATTATAATACTTTTTCTTTCATTCTATAAAATGTGTACATTAAAAGTCCAGTGACCCTAAATGTGATTATAAAATTTGACTTGGAAACAAAAAAAAAAAGGAGAGAAGGCTTTTTTAAAAAATTGTCTTTCATAGTATTTGTCCAAGTTTTGAACAAAGCTTAAGAATGAAAAGGAGTCATTTGGAGAAAATGTCTGCTTCTTCTTTATGTTTTTACTTAATGATTTTGAAACTTGGGAGTAAAGCAATAATTCATATCAATGAAAGTTTATTTTATATGGAGAAACAGTAAGTTCAAAATCATCTTAAATTTGATGGTGAGTGAAATCTGAATTATTAATGAAATTCTTAGTTTGAATGACAATCACATTTTTCTTTATAGATATGTGATAATTTTTGACATTTTAAAAGAGCTATAGGATAAACTATTATTACTGGGGTCTGATTTGCACATAGCCTAACTATTTAGTCTTTTATATATCCTCAGGACTTCTGGTTACAGTAATACTGAATTAAGGCACTCCATATTTTAATAAGCCCAAATTTTCTATAATGTCTATACATTCCTGGTCTCTTTTTTCTACTCCAGTTAGTCTGTGCACATACATATAACTAAGGAGGAAAGAAAGCTTTTTTCCACTTGGTGTTCTTGGTGTGAGACAAGTACATTTCAGAGAAAATGTCTACAGAAGAAAAGAATAATGCTTGAGAGGAATTCTTAAGTATCCGGGAAGATTTTTAAAGTAAATATTTTTAAAAAGGGGTTTGGTGGGATTTTTCAGAAAGCAAAGGGAGCCGATACATTTCATTTCATTACTTATTTATGGTTTTTTGGGGGGAAAAATTTCTACAAACCTACACCAGCTGAAAAAACCCTTCCCACGGCTGGTACCATTTGTGATGTTGCTACAAGCAGGAAGAAGACTTTTTTAGAAGACTGAAAAAAAAGTACAAATATTGCAGTTTTTCATTGTCTTTATGAAAAACCAGGTTTTTCAGACTTTGGACTTTGGGGGTAATTTATGAGAGCTCTCACAGAATGATTGTGCACCTGCATGTGGTGAAACAGAAAGAAAAGCCTCTCTTGTTGAGTAAGGTACCATATGCAAATGGGGGCTCAGGAGCGCAACAGCTGGCCTGCAGAGTAGTTACAGTTTCGGAGGGAGCACTGGTCTGGAGGCCCTGGGAACCTCCACCAGGCTGGCAAGAGTACACTGTGCAACTTGGGTAACCTCAACTCAAGTATGAAGGAAAATGGCTGTTGGAGAAACAGGTAGATGTTATGGCCTAAGGCTAAAACTCATTGGCATTGATAACTAGGCACCCAGCAAAGTGGGAAAAGCCATTAACAAATTCACTAATTAGAATTCTCTTTACATTCCTACCATCAACTGAAAACATGTTCAATCTGTACTCTCCTTAATTTATTTCAATCTTTATTTCTAGAAAAAGGTAGCCTACTTGGATTTCATTAAGACATGTCACTGGTACACTTAAGTTCTCAGGGCAGGGTGGGCACATCTTCAGTCAACATTTATATTAAGTCACAGTCGCTCTTGAAGGCTCAGCCTTTACTTGAGCAGATAAGTTACTATTCATCATAGAGGGGCTGCTAACAGGACCTTGGAGGCAGTGCTGTCTGTGGAAAGAGCCCTGGACCATATGCACCTTCAGTTTGCCCATCTGTTGAATGGGGACATTAACACTTGCCCTGTCCATGTTTCAACATCAAAGTCAAAACAGATGAAAGCATTTTGTAATGTGTAAGATGATATACAAAGTGCAAGGGATTATTACAATTAATTAATTTGCTAATAACAATTACTAATTTATAGATATTAGAGAAGTCCCAAATCCCCAAAGAGAGTAAATACCATTGTAATTATCTGAGCCTTATATTTATTTTAATAATCTCTTGCATCTCTTATTTGGGCAAGAAAGCAACATTTCCTTTTTGAGTCACCCTTCTGCCTCTACTCTAGTCTGCTTTTCCTGTGTTTGCAAAACTCATTGAACTCAGCCAAGACATCAACAGGGAAGTCCTTGTTATTTTGGCACTTAAATCCTAAATCTAATCACAAAAGACAAGACAAACAAAAGAAACAAAACTAATGTCCTATTCCATGCAACCTAAGAACCCTGACCTGCCCCCATCCTTGGTCCACTGACCAAAAAACTACCATTTTAGGTAAAAATTACAGACTATTGCTCTTCTCTGTAAACTTTGTAATAACACATTCAGGATATACTAGGAAACATCATAAAAATAACATTTAATTGTGCAGCTTTTATAGGATATTCACAATTGGGCATCTGGTCATGAAATTCCTAGAAGCCCCTGACCATGCAAGTAAGCTTTGAAATTAGAGGTGGATAAGTCCTATGATAGAACTTTCTTGTCTCAACTTTTACATACTTATCATTTAGTGACTAATTTTTCTTGCTTTCCCCCCCTACCTTGTCATTTCCTTTGAGTGGAGAGAAGACTTGATAGCTGAGTATATGTTTTGCAAAGATATGGTAACCTTTTTTACAATAAACCTGAGCTATAATAACAACCATGTACAACGCTATCTTTCTCCACCTCTCTGGAAGTGGCCTCTAGACTTGAAGTCCTAGGAGTCCCTGGCCCCTTTTCCTTGTTGTCTTCAGGTAACAGGGCTCTCTCATTTGTATGCTTAAGGGAGAAGGCCTGGCTGGGCTCCTCAAGCAACACCTTCAAAGATGATCTGATTTAGTCAATGCATGATCCTGATAAACACTCACTAAACTTGGGACCTACTTCCAAAATCTATTATGAAATAACTTCCTACCTCCTTTATTAACATGAGTTCTCATGTCTGTTTCTGCCAGTGACAACCATCTAACAACTACAAAAAGCCACAAGTAAAATAACATTTTTGCAGAACACCACTTCCATCTTATTGGAACCATTTGTCTACTCCTTGGGAAAAAATATGGAGTATTTCATACTGAACAATTACATTTTGAATGACAAACATTTACTGTGATGATCACTGGAAAGCAGTCCTAATTATTAGCTAACCACATTAGCTGGCTAATAGCTAATCTAAGCTGTGTCATTAACTGGCCAAGTGGCCTAGAATAAACTTCAGTTTCCTTATTTGTAAAGTGGAAATTGGGCACTGACTCAGCTCTTGGAAAGCATTTGTAATCACTCCGAGTCTCAGAAGGCAAATGACCGACTGGGACCATCTGTGACTTCGGGGGTTGCATTTACTCTTTGGGGCCATTATGGGAACCATTTAGAACTGTAGCAATGATTTGCTAATGTTGCCCTAGTGGCCCCAAAGAGTTAATACACTTTCCATATACCCCCTGCTTTCTCTATGTAATATCAACTAATCTTTCAGATGGTGCCTTTGACAAGTGAATTTGCTTGACACGGGGGCATTTTTACTCCTGGATAGTACTTGCTCCTTCTTTGCTCATAAAAGAACCAGAGCCAAACCCCAGCAGGCACCTACACCGCACTCTCCATCACCGAGGACTTTGGGATTATGTATGAAACACAGAGTTGTTACTGCTGTGACTTCCCAGTGCCCCTCTTGCTATTTCTGATCTTTAGATGAACAGGGCTGAATGTTGGTACTGGAGTTACTTGATAGTCTTGATTTTAACATTTTATTATTAATATTAGCTATTAATATCCACCCACTTGTCCTTCCATCTGGACTCAGACAAACAGTGACTTTCAAGAAGGTGAATCCTACTTATGTTCTGGATTCCTTACTATCTGCCATCTCCTCCAGTAGCATTTTGATCAAATATTCCTAGTCTCTCCTGGGTCATTAACCCTTTTTTTCCCCTTCCAAACTATGGGAAAGGTTCTAATTTTAAATAAATCACACCCTCCCTGGACTTTATGCCCTGTGTTGCTTCTCTCTTCGTACACTTGTGAAAGAAAAGTCCATACTTACTGTCTTTGCTTCATCACTTACTTATTCTAGCACCCACTGTAGTCCTCTCTGAATGTGGTCATCAGTGATTTAGACCCTAAGTCCTCTGGGTTTATAAGAACCTAAAAATGTTTGAAAGTTAGAGAAAGTAATTGGCTTAAATACAAAAAAAGGTAGAAAATTTAATTGCTACTAATTTCAAAGGGAAGGTTTTTCGAGATGAATCTAATGCGGAATTCATTACATTTTAAGGTTTGTCATACTACGAAATGAGGTCTCCAGAAATCAGTGTTTGGGGTCTAGGAGAGTCTTACAGGACCCTGTGAGAGAGATCATAATTGCCAAATCCAGTGAACCATTTTTGGTTCATATTAAAAATGAAACAGTATTTGATCATTTTGATAATATTCCCTTTACTCTTCCTTTCTCCTCTCTTAGTTTGTGTGATATCAACATCTAGTTTTTAACTGATCTCTTTGATGACTTCTGTTGAGTTGCTCAGTTGCCTCTGGATTCTTCCTCTCCTGGAGTTCCATCTTGGTTGTCTCGCTTTATATTCTTTTTTTAACAGTCTCATCCATGCCCGGGCTCCAGTGCTCACGTATACGCTAAACTCTGTCGCCATCCACACTGGCACCTTGGTTTCTTCTGCTGTCATCTTTTGACCTTGAAAATCTGCTCTTCCTCTCTGTTCCTGTGTGATTAGATGGGACACTATCCATTCAACAGCTCAGTCCAGAGATCTGGGAGACATCGTCCCTCCCTTTTTTTTTTTAATTTATCTTTATTGTTGAAAGCATTACAGGTGCCCATTTTCCCCCCAATTGACCCCCTCCACCTCGCTCCCACCCCCTCCCCAGGCCTTCACCCCATCATTGTCTGTGTCCATGGGTTATGCATATATGCAAATAACTTCTTTGGTTAATCTCTTCTCACTTCTACCCCCCCTTCCCTCTTCCCTCTGAGATATGATCGTCTGTTGCATGCGTCAATGTCTCTGGATCTATTTAGTTCATCAGATTCTTTTGTTCATTAGCTTTTTGTTAAAGAAGACCCTTCAACATTTCCTGTAGTGCTGGTCTGGTGGTGTTGAACTCCTTTAGCTTTTCCTGGTCTGAGAAGCTCTTTATCTGACTTTCAATTCTAAATGATAGCTTTGTGGGGTAGAGCAATCTTGGTTGTAGTTCCATGTTTTTCATCACTTTGACTATTTCTTGCCACTCCCTTCTGGCCTGCAAAATTTCTGTTGAGAAATCAGCTGACAGTCATCTGGGTGCTCATATTAACTGCTTCTTTTAAAAAAAAAAAAATTTTTTTTTTTAATATATCTTTATTGATTTCAGAGAGAGGAAAGGAGAGGGAGAGAGAGAGACAGAAACATCAATGATGAGAGAGTCACTGATCAAGCCCGAAACCCGGGCATGTGCCCTGACTGGGAATCGAACCCTGATGGCCTGGATCCCAGGTCGACACTCAACCACTGAGCCATGCCCGGCTGGGCTAACTGCTTTTAGTTAACTGCTTTTCTCTTGCTGCTTTCAAGATTCTCTCTTTGTCTTTAACCTTTGGTGTTTTAATTATGATGTGTCTTGCTGTGATCCTCTTTGGGTTCCTCTTGTTTGGGACCCTCTGTGCTTCCTGGACTTGTAAGTCTGTTTCTTTCCCCAGGTAGGGGAAGTTTTCTGTAATTATTTTTTCATATAGGTTTTCAATTTCTTGCTCTCTTTCCTCTCCTCTGGCACCCCAATAATAAGAATGTGTGCCTCTTGAAGTTGTCCCGGAGGCTCCTTATGCTGTCTTCATATTTCTGGATTCTTTTTTCTCTTCTGGTTGGGTGTGTTTTATTTCCTCATGTTCCAAATTGCTGATTTGATTCTCAGTGTCCTCTACTCTGCTGTTGATTCCCTGTAAATTATTCTTCATTTCAGTTCCTGTAGCCTTCATTTCATATTGGTACTTTATTATGTCATCAAGTTTCTCAATTATTTTCATCATACTCTTACTAATATGCTTGAGCATCCTTATAACCATTGTTCTGAACTCTGTATCTGTTAGTTTGCTTGGATCTATTTCATTTAGTTCCTCTTCTAGAGATTTCTTCTGTTCTTTCCTTTGTGGCATGTTTCTTTGCCTCTGCATTTTGGCTGCTTCCTGGTGTTTGTTTCTGTGTATTAGGTAGAGCTGCTGTGTCTCCTGGAATATATAGAGTGGCTTTGTGTAGTAAGTGTCCTGTAGGGCCCAGTGGCTCAGCCTCCCCAGTCCCCTGAGCTGGGCCTTCTAGGTGCTCCCCTGTGTGGGCTGTGTGCACTGTCCTGTTGTAGTTGAGCCTTGGTTGCTGTTGGCGTCACTGGGAGGAACTGACCCCCAGACCAGTCGGCTGTGAGGACCGGCTGCAACTACAGCCAAAGAACTGCTGTGCTGGAGACACCCCTATGGAGCAGGATTTACTTCAGTGGGGCTTTGGTGTTCACCAAGTGCGCCCCTTGAGTGTGTCACTTGTGGATGTGGTAGGGTTGTAATCCAGCGTGGTCGAGTCTGACCACCAGGTGCACTTTCTCTGGGGCCTCCCAGGAGGTGCAAAGTCAGCCTGTGCCAGTGCCTTGCCCAGGGCCACCCAGCATGAGCTACTCAGAAAACCATAGTTGGCTGCTACTTGTGCTGGGCTTGGAGGTGCCCAGGAGAGGCCCAGCTATGAGCCAGTGCAGGCTGCCGCTAGTGCCAGGCCTGGGGCCACTTATCAAGCCATATGGGGCAGCTGCTGCTTGTCTGAGAGATTTTAGGAAAGTCCTAAGCATGAGGCTTGAGAGGCCACTTGCACAGAAAAGCCCCTGGAAATGGCCTGGATGAGCTGCAGGTGGGGAGGGGCGGGGCCTCCGGGAATCACGGGGCGGGGCCAAAGGTGAGAGGCGCTGGCGATTCAAATATGGCGCCTGCCTGCCGGCTGTGTGCGGGGAGGACTCGCCACAGGAGCCACGGCCTCTGCCAGCCCTTCTGCCTGGGAGGAAGCCGCCCTCCGCCTCTCGCCCGGATCTCAGGCAGGTTAGTTCCCCCCCGAGTGTCCCAGGTCCTTTCAGGCTGCTGCCCGGCGCTGGGCTCAGAGGGAGCGTCCGAGTGAGTCCGTGCCGGGCCCTTTAGGAGGAGCTGCTGGGGCTCCCGCAGCCTCCGCGACCCTCAGGGACAGTCCCCGCTGGTTTCACAGCCCAAAGTTCTGGGGGTGTCTCTTCCCGGCCCTGGATCCCTGGGCTGGAATCATGTTGTGGGGCTGGAACCCGTCCCCCCTCCGGGCAACCTCCATCGCCGAGATTCCCTCCCGGGTTTCAACCTTGGCACTGGGTGTGGGCCTGCGTCTCCTGGATTCGACCCGGATCCGCCAGCGCCTCCACCCCTCCTACCGGTCTCAGTGCTCCTTCAGGTCCGTGGTTGTAGGGCTTCGTTTCAGCCAGATTTCAGGAGGCTCTCTATAATCTTACCCTGACATACCTCTCCAGCCTTTTCTCCCAGCAGGCTTGTCCCTTCTCCATGCCCTGTTTGTTAGCCCTGTATTTTAGTTGTGATTTTGATGTGGCTGCGGGAGGCGGTGGGCGCAGCTGTTACCTACGCCGCCGTCTTGTTTTCCCTCCCCTCCCTTTCTCTTTCATCCAGTCAATCACGAATTAATTCAATTCATATTCTCGAGTCTGTCCACTTCTCTCCATCTTTTAAAAACCCAGTTCTGGTTTTGTCACTCCCATGCTTAATCCCTTCAGTGGCTCCCACTACCCTGGGACAAAGACAGAAATATTACCATGGCTCATAACACCCCCCTTGAGCTGCCCTTTGCCTGCCTCTCCAGCCTCAATTCCAGCCACTCTGCCTACACATTTCTCTCAGTACATAAGCTGTAGCCAGATTGGTGTTTTTTGTGTATGGTGGTGTTTTGTTTTTTACTTCACTCTCACAATAGTCTCTTCCCTTTTCACAAGGTGTTCCTCACTGTAGACCATCTTTCCACCCACTGTTCCCCTAGACAGGCCTCCCTTGAATCTGCAGATGGCATTGGCAGCCCCCCCCCCCCCCCCACCAGCCACCACCGTTACACTCTCATTGCACTCTGGGCCTCACCTTCTGTAGCTCTCCAACACACTTCACATTATTTATTCAATGTCTGTTTTCCCCAATAAGAGTGTCTGGTATTCACTGAGTGTTTCTTATATGCAGGGCGGTTTTATATACATTATCTCCTTTTAATAATCACAACGACTATGAGGTACCATTGCTCTGGTTTTATAGATAAGAACACTGAAACACTGAGAAATTAAAGGCCACAGAGCTAGTAAAGGGTAAATTAAAACTGGAACCCAGGCAGTCTGCACAGGATTGGCACATAGTAGGGGCCAACAAGAAATTGCTGAAATAATAAGTCTAAATTCCTAGGATCCTATACAGGGGCCTCCATAATCTTACCCTGACATACCTCTCCAGCCTTTTCTCCCAGCAGGCTTGTCCCTTCTCCATGCCCTGTTTGTTAGCCACATAAACAGTTTTCTGAACAGGCTGTAGTTCACATCTGTGCCTTCTCTATGTTCGGTAATTCACTCACCCATTCATGACTCTCATCATTCATTTACAGGATACCTACTGAAGGCAAGGCAGAGAGAAAAGTCCTATGACAGATGTAGGCTAGAGGAACAGAAAAGGGGGATATCTAAATCAGACTGAGGAGTCAAGAAAGTCTCCCAAGAGAGGTAACACTACAATTGAGTTTCATTTCCCCAAAATGTGCAAAGTTCTATGGCAAGCCTCTATTTATCTTTCAGGGCTCAGCTCAAATGTCTCTTCCAGTGCTCTCTCCGCAGTAGAACTGGCAGACGTACTGCATGTCTTTAGATGATGACCCTCCTGTCAGCCAGTGAGATCCTCTTATTCTCTTGGTGTATCAGTCTCAGCACAGTGGGTTCTTGGCACAGAGGGGTTACCCAATAAAGTGCTAATAAATGAACAAATAAGATGGTGATTCCTTGTTGGCCCCTACATGCGCCAATCCTGTGTTAGGTTCTGGCCCCTGCCCTGTGGAACTTACTCATCCACTGAAGCAACATTAATCATGGGTACACAAGGGCTCTGGATGCAGGCTGCATGGGTTCCAGTTCTAATTTAACCTTTAAATCCTTTTCAATTCATTATACAACCCTGCGCACATACCTGAAACACAGAATTTGGGTTTATTTACAGAATAGACATATTTGTTCATTTATACAATATACGTATTTTCCTTAACATAAAGAGAGACGGAGAGAACAATGACAGCTAGCACCATCATATTTTATTTTAAACGCAGATGTATAAAGTATGTAATACACTTAGGTAAACACACACACACTCACCCATATGCTTTTGTCAATTTGGTGAATTGAATAACTTGAGAAAATAAGAATTCACACCATCGGGCACCATCTCCTGAAAGCTCTGGACAGTGGGGAGTGTATGACATGATAGAATATTAGTATGTTTTTTGAAAGACAAAATGATCCTTACAATTCTCTCATCAATGAAAAAGGACTTTTTCATTATTAGAAACAGGCCCTAAATGTTAGGCTGCTCATGTGTTTTGTACAAGTGTGAAAAAAATGATGCCATTTATTCATTTTGGACTCACATCAAAGCACACTTCTGTCACACTGTTCTTTTTGGGTTTGTCATATGGAGGGCTCTTTGAAAACTGTAATGAGATGCAAACTTACTGCAGCGTCCGCTTCTCTGCTAATACACAGAGGACGGCTTTGACGCTCAGGGAACCAAAGCTCTTATGGGAGCTGTTGAGGACAGTGCCTGGGGTTCTGCAGTCCTATGTCTGTCTGAGTGTAGACCCTGAGCTACCTCTTTCTACAGGATATGTTTTCTCACCTGCTGAGTTGAACTAGAGCAGGGCTCAGCAAACCTTTTTGGTAAAGGAGATCGTAAACATTTTAGGCTTTGGCCTACATCGTCTGTGTTGCAACTACTTAACTCTGTCATTGTGATGTGAAGAGCAGCCCTACGAATATGCTCATCGAGCATGCTTGTTTTCTAATAAAAGTTTATTTACAAAAAGCAGACAGGGGAGGGCAGATTTGGCCAGTGGGTCATCGTTGCAGAGGCCTGCACTAGATGAATTCTAGGATCCCTTTTAGTTTTTTTCTGCTATCATACTCAGTTTTGATCATCTCATCAGAGTTCAGAATTGGGAGATGGCTGGAAAAAAAGGGAACACACTTTAAAGAATCATTGGCTGGATGAGATGACTATATTCGACTTACCTTTTCACTTGGAATCTTTTAACTTTGTAGCATAATGTCCCTATTATATTTAGTAATTAGAGTGCCATCACAAAGTAAAATGTAAAACCATTATTCCCTGAAAAGAGAAAAGGCTTGCGCTATGAAATGATGCATGCAAGGAGTGTGGGTGATAATTTACTCATATTATCATTTCTATTTCAGTTCTATGGCAAGTATTTCTGGAGATGGCTCACATGGCAAAGAGATCTTCAAGGTCTGCACTCCATAATTAACCTTTTTATATACTTTGATAGAAATATCAATAGTCTTTTCTCTGTTAGCAGTTTTGACTTTACTTATGGTCTATGGAATGATTTGAATTAAAGAGTGACAGTTATAAGAAAAAATCCTTTGTACTTTGGGTTTAAAACAAAACATGCATAGTCTTCCTGTTATTTTTATTTCATGGCTAAGTTCCAGACAGTGAACACCTCTGTTCTTTTTTGTCCTTAGCAGAGGGGATTAGACATCTAATGGGCTAGTACTCCTGTGGTGTACAGATCAGTGATTCTCAAAGCATGGTCTCTGGACCAGCAGCATCCCTGTAGCATCGGCATCACATGGGGACTTGTTAGAGATGTAGATCATCCAGCCCTACCCAGACCAGCTGAATAGAAGCTCTGGGAGTGGGGCCCAGCAGCTCGTGTTTTTAACAGACCCTTTAGGTCATTCTGATGCCTGATAAAGTTTGAGAACCATGGTATACACAGCAGGTCCTTGAATAATGTCATTTTGTTCAACCTCATTTCATTATAACATTGATGAGATGCCCTGGGAATTTAACTCTTGTTTATATCGTTTGGCTTATGGTAAAATTGGTTTCATTGTAGTTTTGCTTAAAGTCACAGAACCTATTGATGATGTTAAGTGAGGACTTAGTGTAGATTATTACTTTCCATAAACACAGTTAAACGGAAGACCTGGCCTCACTCAAAGAGCAGAATGACCCCTAGAGTTTGTGCATTGGGAAGGTGCAGAATAAAGGAAGTAAGCCTGTAGCTATATATTACAAGAAGAAATAGGGCTGAGAAAGAAAAATGATGGGGAAAGAGAGAGACATAGAACTTTGGTGAGTAGGAGGAACTAGAAAACTGCAGAAACTCCATTTACAGCTGTGACTAAGTCCACAACCACCACCACCATCTCCAGTCTCCAAGTCATTCATTCAACAACCCTCCCCATGATTGATGGATGGGACTGTGCTAGGGGCTGGGGACATGGAAATGAAAAAGAGCTTCTCCCTGTCTGCAGAGAGTTCATGGTCTTGGAGTGAAAAAGAAAAGAAATAGCTTCCTTGAGAATTTATGAATCCTGAATACTCAAAGTCGAAGGGAGAAGTTGGTCAGCAGGAGAGAGAGTAGAGACAGGATGAAGAGAACAAAAGTGCAAAAGCAGAGATGAGAGGATGAAGACTGTGAGCATTAAGCAGTTTCATTTGTAGTATTTAGGATTCTGTTGTCTTAATCCCTCCAGTTGCTCAGTGGCAAGCTCTTCTTTGGATTTGGAGGTTTAGATCCCTGACAGGTCTTGATTCCCTCACTGCTCCACTGAGCAGAACTGCAGAACTACAGCCAAGAACCTCTCCTTCCCTTGTGATCCTTACAGTTGGCAATAAGCAATAGTAACACAGAGGTATAAACCATGAAGCTATGAGTGGGTCAGAAGAACATATTCTTACATGAACACGACTTGGTCTTTCCTAGTTCTACTATTCATCCTAGTGGCATACTATTCATCTTACAGCCTCATCTTAAAACCATCTCTGGGTCCAAAGGAGAGTGTTATAGATGCAACCATGTTACTAAAAACTAACACCAAATCAAACATCGTAATGCTTTTAGAGTTTGATGATTTCTAGACATCACCTCGTCAAACAGACTCAAATATTTTAAAGGATGTCTTTATTGTTTTAGTGAAATTATATGCATGTCTATTGTTTTGGGTTGTGTTTTTTTTTTTTTTTTTTTAATTCAAGCAATATAGAAAAGTACAAAGAAGTAATTTCCCAAAGTAACGATCACTAACATTTGGTGAACAGAATGCTTAAATACAAATAGAAGGACAGATAATTAGCAGTGGTTTCAGAAAGGCAGGTCATATGGTACATGCTGTTTTTTAAAACAAAGTTGTTTTGGAATAATTTTAGGTTTACAGAAGCATTGTAAAGAGTACAGAGTGTTCTCGTATACTCCTCACCCAGTTTCCTCTACTTGTTAACATCTTATATTACCATTGACCTTTAACACAACTAAGAAACCAGCATTGGTGCATGGCTATTAACTAAATTCAAGACTTTATTTGTATTACACCAGTTTTTCCACTAATGTTCTCTTTCCGTTTCAAGATTCACGCTGCATTTAGTTGTCAGGTATTGTATTAGTATTCTCCAGAGAAGCAGAACCAATAGGATGTATACACATAGAAAGAGATTTATTATAAGGGATTGGTTCACATGATTTTGGAAGCTAAGAAGTCCCAACATCTGCCGTCAGTGAGTTAGAGACCCAGATGTATGGTTCTACTCTGAAAGCCAGCAGGCTGGAGACCCAAGAATAATTGATGTTTCAGTTCAAGTCCAAAGACTGGAAAAAACTAATGTCTAGTTCAAAGCATTCAGGCTAGAGGAGTTCTCCCTTAGCCTTGTTTTATTCAGGTCTTCAGCTGACTGTATGAGGCCCACCCGCATTAGGGAGGGCAATCTGCTTTATGCAGTCTACCCATTCCAATGTTAATTTCATCCAGAAACACACTTCCAGGCGCACCCAGAAAATGTTTGACCAAAAGTCTGGGCACCCCTCAGCCTAGTCAGATTAACACACAAATGAACCATCACAGGCATATGTACTTTTAAAAATTTAATATAATATCCAACTTGCCAGATTATTTCATAAGTGACACCATTCACTTAACAGCTCACTAGATACACCTACACTTTTGTCCCCATCGATTCATCTGGATACTTTCCATGAGTCAACTTCATTTAAACCCAAACCTCTAAATCATAAGACTTAATAAGTTGTATGAAAATTGATAAATTACAAAAGAATGAATTGCTTCCATAAAAAATAAGTTGAGTGTGTTAGGAAAACTGGTAAATATAAGGTAATTCAAAATTTGTTTTTAAATTACTAGTAAGCTTGACAATGGTAAAATACTGAGAGGTGGGGGGAGGGTTCTAGGAAGATTCTGTGCTCAGATTCCCAAATGTCTTTCAGTTCTTGTTTCATTTTAAATAAATTGAAACCGGAAATCCTAGAGAGCTCATTATTGATGTAATTCATGCAAAAAAGATGGCCAGGAGGAATTCCAATCAGGGGACCACTCTCAAAGAAAAGATCTTGGCCCCAAATCAAAAGATTGTCAAATACTCTTTATATGGTTTATGTTAAAATACGCATCTGGGGAAGATGAAAAAGTTCTGGAGATGGAAAGTGGTGATAGTTGCACCGCAATATGCATATATTAATGTCACAGAACTGTATACTAGAAATGGTGAAAATGGTAAATTTTATGATCTCTATAATCACAGTAAAAATTAAATATGTATATTTCTTCAGATTCCTTGTTCAAACAAATACTTTTTGTTAACTTACAAATGGTTGCATTAAATAAGCTGGCTTATCCTGTATAAAACTTATTTATTTTTGAATTTAATAGAAGAAAGGAACCCAACCATGAAATTGAATGAATTTCAGGTAAATGATCCCTTTTGTGTGATTTTAAATCAAGAGATTTTAATTCTCTAACAGTGCTCTAAATTTACGAGGAAAAGTACTAGGAAAAACTTGAAGAGTTAGAGCAGTGTTTCTCAGTCCAAGGCAATGCCAACTCTTTAGCAAGCAGTAGAAATGCATGGACGTGTTTTTGGTGGTCACAATGACTGAGGTGATGCTGGTATTTAGTTCCTGGGCTCCAGACGTGCCAAGTATAACACACAGGACAGCCCAATATCAAAGACATAACCACCCCAAATGTTACTAGTTTCCTCAGTGACACACCTCAAGGTAAAGTCAATACAGTTCTTAAATTATGTTTCAGTTTTGCATAGTATCTATTGACTTCCTTATGAAATTTGAGAAAACATACCATTTCACTTTGTCCCACCTCTTTCCTTCTAACCCCATTTTTTGTTAGCTACGTTATTTTTTACAATGCTTGGGTTTGTAACATTTTATATTCCTTTCTGAAACCGTAATTCAAAGGGAGGCTTACCCTTTATTCTATTTTAAATGATTTGGTGCTCAGCACCAGACCTTTCAGTGCCCTGGCTTCTCTATTCTGCATCTCAGCTCTGATTATCTATTTAGTTGCCTAGATTTTGTCATACAGCAGTTTTTAGTTATTATTTTATTCCAAGAAAAGCTCATGGATTTTTATTTCTTTATGTTTTTTCATGCTTGCTACCTACCTGTTGCATTTATCCTAAGAGATAATTTGATTGGGCTTAAAATTTTCAAGTCATGCATTTCTTCCCTCAGAACTTTGTAGACACTGCTGCTCCGTTTGATTTTGAGGGTGGAGTGGGGAAGTCTGGGGTTGATAGGATTTCCTCCTTTGTAAGTGACTCACTTTTTGCTGGTATATTTATATTATTTTAATTTAAAGACTTTTTTTCCTTTGTCTTTTTAATATATTTGATACATTCAAAAGATTAAGTATAAAGTATGTAAATTACAAATAACCAAAATAAAACTTTTAAATAACCGCTCAACTCAAGAACTAAAAGAATTGCTGATACCACTGCTCCTACCTGTAAGTTCCTCCCTGTTCCATTTCCCTCTCGTCCCTGCGGGAGCAGCTCTCCTTATGCTTACCTTCCTTTGCAATATTCCAAATATTTTTATCACGTATGTATATATCCATAAACAATATATGATTTTGGGGGGGCTTTTGAATTCTGTAAAAATGATACTCTACTATACTATATCTAGGCATTGATTTTTTTAAAAAATTTATTCTGCTTAGGAATATTGTGCTTTCTGAAATTGTGGTTTAATAGCTTTCAGCATTTCTATAAATTTCTCAGCTATTACCACTCCTTGATGAGCTTGATTCTCTCCTTCTGTGGCTCCCATTTGACATTATTAGACCTTCTCATTTTACCCTCAACATTTTAAAATATTTTTATATTTTCCAGTTTTTCTTTCTGGATATAATTTTGATTAATATATTTGTTTCTACATTCATGAAATCTCTTTCACATGTGGCTAATGTGTTTCTTAACGTTTTGTTCTTTCCTCTCAACACATATTCTACATTTCGATACTCCACTTCGTTATTTTTCAGACCTGCCTGGTCACCCCTGGTGGTTTTCTGCCACCTGCTACACCTCACTTCTTTTTGTACATCAACAGCAGCTCTTCTGTTTCTGACCGTACTAATGTAGATGGCTTACCTTCTCGTGTGCTTGATGGTCTTTAATTTTGAACTGATATTTGCCTAATGACACATTGTGGGAATCTGATGGGATAGACGGTAGGATGCTTTCTTATGGAAGTTTGGTTTGTTTCTGAGAGGATCTGGGGAGACCACCGATCTGGCGTAATGCAGCATCTCAGGTTCAATTTCCCCTTCTCGCTGTTGACCCTAGCTTCAGTTTCTAAGTTGAATTTATAGTGTCCTACTGGCATTTTCCCTTAGTGTAACACTTTGTGTCCTTTGCTTCTTGCGCAGCATGTTCATCTGTTCAGTGCTCCATGTTCCAGTGTTGACTCAGCTTGTTCCTTTTTATTTGGGAGGTGAGAGAGGAGGATAGGGCTTAGAGATTATTTTGCCCACTTCCAGGGAGTCCAACAGCAAATCAAAATATTTTATATAGGATCTAATAGGTTCCCAGTAGAATGTCTTGTCTGGCATTGCTACTGGAAGTGGAAATCCTGTTCTTAATCTGTGAAGTTCAATAAAGGAAACACATGCTGAAAATTCTGTCTCAGTTTTCCAGCACAGGGTACCCTCTTATGATTTAAAGGGTCAAGTATTTATAATTTTTTTTGTATTTTAAATTTACAAATAAGGAAATGGCCCCAAAAGGCTAAGTGACTTACCCAATTCATGATAAAGTGGGGACTAGAAACCATGTTTTATATCCAATTCAGTAGTAGTCTTTCCAATAAATCCTACCACTCTTTAGGCTTGATTTGAAGAGACATGTTATATTAAATTCTACCTGTAATTGTTTGTATTACAACAAGGTTTATAGTTTTACTTTATGTCTATTCGTACCCAAGTCTAGAGATATATAATCCATGTATAATCACATATATACAGAAATAAATCCAAGCCTATATAGAAACTATTATAAGTACAATTTAATATATAGACAGACACGACTATAAGGGAGATACCTTGGGATCACTAAAGGGAACTACAGAATCCCAATTTTGTCTTTCTCTAATAAGTATGGCCTTTAAAATAAAAATAATTGCACACACAGGACATTTGTGTTTACTTATGCACAAAAGCAAGTAATTTCTGGTAAAAATTACAATGACGTGTATTAACTATGCTAATCCATATTATTCCACATCTCAAGTAGTCTTTTAAATAATGCCTCCATTGAGTAAACCCTTAAGTTTAAAATGATAAGTTACAAGAATACGCCAGTGAAGAGAAAAAGTGGGATTCCTTGTGGGCAGTGCACTTCAACAGTTCTCAGGAAATCTATCAACATAAACAGTCACTAGCATATCACAAAATTAATAATATAGTTCAGAGCGAGCAAGGGAGAAAACATACACAGTCACTAAGAGTCAATTCACGTTTGGGAAGCCTGCTATCAGAGAACCTGGGAGGGTGAATTAGAAGCACACCCGCTGATAACAGCATTCCAAGAAAGTTATGAATAGCTGCTAGAAGCAACCTTGGGGTTTCTTTCATCCTGTCTGATAGTTTCTATTGCATTCGTTTTGTTTATGAGAAGTATTTTTAAAGTTAAAATAATCGGGTTAATGTCCTAAACTTCACTTTAGATACTCTGAGTGTCAGGGTGGAGAGAGATGTTTCTTAAAGTTCTTTTTTAAAAAAAATATTCTTACTGATTTTTCAGAGAGAGAGGAAGGGAGAGGAATAGAGAGACAGAAACATCGATGAGAGAGAAACATCATTGATTGCCTGCCTCCTGCATGCCCCCTACTGGGGATCAAGCCCACAACCCGGGCATGTGCCCTGACTGGGAATTGAACTGGTAACCTCTTGGTTCCTGAGTAGACACGCAACCACTGAGCAACACCAGCCGGACTAAAGTTCTTTTTAGATGCCGTGGCCATATAAATCATTATGTATCCCTTTTTTAAAGTTTTCATATATTTTTCCCCCAGGGGCATTTTGGTGTCTTTAAATTTTTATTTCCATGTTAGCACTGCTAGGGAAGATAATGTACTTACAAGGTTGTTTGTTTTCTCCTTTGACTCTCTCTCCCATTCAGGTTTCGGTACTCTACCCCCCATCCACCAACCTCCAATGCCCCCTAACCTGTGGTATATAGCTCTACTTGTCAGATGTTTTATTTGGGGGGATTGCGAACTTTTGAAAACCCTTGCTGCTAAGATTGTTCTCAGCATGGACCACATCTGCAATTACTCTTGAAAAACAGTTACAGATGAAGATGTTTGTGAATTTTATGGGTGAGAGTCAAGGTGTGGAGCTTGGAGTGGCAGAGCCTCTATCACCTCTAAAAGAGTACGAGACAGCAGGGCACCTCCATTTGCGGGGAAGGGGACATGGGAGAAAGTGGTTTCAACAAGCCCAGTTTGTAATGGGCATCCCCAGAGTCAACTTCTGTCTTTTCTATAACAACATGGAATATTATAGTACATGAATTTAAGTTATTGATATTACACATACTTTCAAATCTGCTATAAAGTTTAAGAGTGAAATCACTGATATCTTTCATTGCCCTGAAATTTCCCACAAAGCCGTCCCCTCTGGGGCCGGCCTCTGTGTCCGGGTGTGAATGGGTCCATCATCACATTAGCTGCCCCGAGTAGGCTGTAAAATGAGCTACCATCAACTTAAACATCCTTTGCACTCTAAGTTGCCTTGTAGTATAATTTTTATTTTTCAATAGCAATGACAGTTTCACTTGATAAGGAAATCAGCCAATTCTGAGTGGCTTAGCAGGGGAGAAGTTGGTGTCTAATAGCACAGTAGGTTGCTTCTAACTGCTTGAGATGTCCTCCTTACGTCTCCTGACACAGTCAGAAGTCAGGGCAGCAAGAGAGGCTTGTGACACCCGGAGCCCAGAGGGAGGCAGCCGGGGACAGTTGGCACTGTCTCAGGAGAGCTAGTTCACTCATTATTTTAGTGTTTGTGATAGCAAACACTTTCAAAGCGAAAATTAATTTCCCTTTTGGATTACTTATGGCATTATTTTTAATGCTGAAGTTTTCCACATCCATCCTTGGCCACAATTATTTTTCCCAGAATGATTGAGAAAAAAAATTACACGGTTGTTTCTAACTGCACATTAAACGAGATTTTGTTATTTGCCCTGATTTCCTTGTAGACATTCTTAATAATGGTCTTTCTTTAAAGGAAAAATAAATAAATAAATAACAGTGTTTAGTGTTATGTGTTAAAATGAAAGTGTTTTATTGGGAGGAGTGGGTGAAGCTCTCCCCAAAACATCCATAGAATGAAAAATTCTGTCTAAAATATCCTGTCTATTTCTGTCTAAAAAATGCCAAATAAAACCCACTGCTTGCTAATCAAGAATAAGCTTCAGAATATTAAGATCATTCTGGACCTGCCTGAAGTCCTGCTTGTCTGTTTTACATCTGTCACCCAAATCTGGTCTGTCAGTGAATGGCAGGGACAAAAGGCTTTTCTTAATCTATCCAGCTGCTCCCAGTCCTGCCAGGACATCTCTGGGCTATGCCTCGAGTACAGGAGGCGAGCCAAAGGAGCATGAAATCAACCACAGTTTCCGCTTCCTCCTCTTACCACTCCCCCATCCCACCCGGACCTTCCATTCTGAGAGGCTGGAGGAGCTTCTGAGGCCTGTCCAGGTCCCCCCGTCAGCTCTGCACATGGGCAGCCTCTGGACAGGAGCACATTCCAAGCTGCCAAACACTCAGTGTCACTTCCTCAGCACTAAACTTTTAGCTGACTTTCCAAGCAGGAAACATTTGAGGGAAATTTTCTGTCACTTCCTTAGGGAACGGCTTGCTGGATAGGTTTTTCATGTCCTTACAAAGAGCTGTATTTAAGATAAGTTCCATAAGTTATGAAATAACTTTGGTAGATAAAATGCACTATAAACATGACAGTAAAGGGTGAAAAATCTCAGATTTCAACTTTAGTGCTATGAATGTTGCGTATGAGTTTTTATTTTAAAAGGGTTCCGAGGAAAGAGATTCATCTTAAAAATAAGTCAGACTGACCCTGGGCGGTGGCTCAGTTGCTTGGAGCATTGTCCTGTCCACCAAAAAGGGTTTGATTCAGGTCAGAGCACATACCTAAGATGCAGGTTCGATCTCCATTTGGGGCATGTGCAGGAGGCAGTGATTGATGTTTTTCTCTCACATCAATGTTTCTCTCTCTCTCTGGAATGAAAGTGGTAAGGCTAGAGCCCTTGTCCTCTGTGTTTTATATTTAATCAAGTGCAGGGTACACTTTTGGCGCTTTGTACATAACAAGCGGAATGAAGCAGGCCCAGGTTGAAGGATATCTGCTGTCCTCTAGCACAACCAAAGCAGCAGGCCCACTGATCTCCCACCTGGAGGGTGGTGATAGATTGTACTGGGAAATGAGGCTCTTAGCATAGTCTGCAGGTAAAGAGGAATCGTGCCTTGAGTATATCTCCAGGAACACTAGAGGAGCCTGAATGGAAATAACCTACACCAGGAGACAATTTTTTTGCTTAATGAGGGTTTGATTCCTACAGTCACTCTCTGATAGGTGTACAATGCCAAGTGTTGGAACTTATAGTCACTTAAAAATACGAGGGTGGTAAATCTAAGATGAGTGGAGATAGTTTCAGCAGATAGTCTTTCAATTAAGGGGGAAAAAAGAGAAAGGAATGATTGACCATTGGTACTCATTTAACACAATGTTTTAATCAAGAGTAGGAAGGAAGTAAAGCTTAAGAACTTCCTTCTGCGTTTAGTTCTGGAGACTCTTTGCTGAAAAGCTTGTCTAATGAAATATTTTATTACTGTTTCCAAGTTGTTATTCAGACAACAGAAACACAGAATTTTGTTAACCAATGAATCAGGGATTTTTTTCTTTTCTTTTACTTTTTATAGACTAAATGAATGTTTTAAGAGATTGGCTACTATTGTTTTCCCATTTTTTGAAAATATTGTATATCTGTATCTTTGCACCTAAGGGGAAGAGAGTACCCATGAAAATAGGGTACTTTAGAGGTTGCAATAATTAATGTGGTGACCACACTGGTTAGAAATTTGATTGACTGATTTTGTATAAAATCACAATCAATTAGAGAAATTAAAAAGCTGAATTCATGCAGTAAACTGGTTACCAAAGGAATGGACCAGTTAAGGAATATGTTAGAACCTACTTGGATTGCATGAAAAAATCAGCATGATAGTCAAGTAATTATTTGTTTACCCTCAAAAGTAAAATGATCCTGCCTGGCCAGCATGGCTCAGCGGTTGAGCATTGGCCTATCATCCAGGAGATCGCGGTTTGATTCCTGGTCAGGGCACTTGCCCAGGTTGGGGGCTCTGTCCCTGGTGGGGGATGTGCAGGAGGCAGCTGATCAATGACTCTCATCATTGATGCTTCTGTCTCTCTCTCCCTTCCTTTCTCTCTGAAATCAATTGAAAAAAATAAAAATAAAAAGTAAAATGATCCTTCAAATATGTGGACCACTATCAAAGGGTTAATATTTCTAAATCCTTCAGTAAGGTTACGTTACATAAAAACATGCCACACCCCATTAAAGTGTCAGGCATTCCATTTTTATGGTATATATTTTAAATCTATACAAATCCATGATTTAAAAAGAGCCATGTAATTTAATAAGCATTAATCAATGTTGATTTAATAGAAGGCAGAAGAAAGTTCCCTCTATGTGTACATTAAGGAAAACCAAAAAATAAAACTCAAGTCACAACTGATAGATTTTTAATTAGTTACACCCCCCCAAATTTAATCTAAAGACATAATCAACACTGCCTAAAAATATTTTGTATAATAATATTGTATTAGTATTGATACAGCTTAACCAAACCAAAGGTATGTTTTTCAATTTTTTAATTTTTTAAAATTCTATCACCATTTATCCCCTCTATGCCCTCTTCTACCTCCACCCACTCACCTCCTGCCATCACCACACTGTTGTCCATGTCCATGAGTTCTCTTTTTTCTTTTTTGCTCAATCCCTCCACACCCCAACATCCCACCACCACCACCACCACACACCAGTGCTGTCTGCTTGCTCTCTATGAGTTTGTTTCTATTTTGCTTAGTAGTTCAGTTTGTTCATTAGATTCCGCATATGAGTGAAATCATATGGTACTTGTCATTCTCTGACTGACTTATTTCACTTAACATAGTGTTTTCCAGGTCTATCCATGCTGTCTCCAAGGGTAAAATTTTATTCCTTTTTATGGCCGAGTAGCATTCCACTGTGTGAATGTCCCACAGCTTTTTTCATCCACTCATCTACTGATGGGCACTTGGGCTGCTTCCAAATCTTGGCTATTGTAAATAATGCTGCAGTGAACAGAGGGTGCATAAGTTCTTTCGAATTAGTGTTCGGGTTTCTTTAGAAAAATTCCCAGAAGTGGAATTGCTGGGTCATAAGCAGTTCCATTTTTAATTTACTGAGGTAACTACATACTGTTTTCCACAGTGGATGCACCAGTCTGCATTCCTACCAATAGTGCACTAGGTTCCCTTTTCTCCACATCCTGGCCAACACTTGTTATTTGTTGACTTATTGATGGCAGCCGTTCTGGCAGGTGTGAGGTGATATCTCATTGTGGTTTTAATTTGCATCTCTCTGATGATTAGTGACTTGGAGCATCTTTTCATATGTCTCTTGGTCATCTGTATGTCCTCTTTGGAGAAGTGTCTTTTCAGGTTTTTGCCCATTTTTAAATTGGATTGTTTGTGGGGTTTTTGTGTTGGGTTTTATAAAATCTTTATTAATTTTGGATATTAACCCCTTATCAGATGTATCATTGGCAAATATGTTCTCCCATTCAGTGGGCTGTCTTTTAATTTTGTTGATGGTTTCCTTTGCTGTGCAAAACATCTTCAGTTAGATGTAGTCCCATTTGTTTATTTTTTCTTTTGTTTCTGCTGCCCAAAGAAATATATCTGAAAAAATATTTCTACAAGAAATGTCCAAGATTTTATTGCTTATGTTTTCTTCTGGGATTTTTATGGTTTTGAGTCTAACATTTAAGTCTTTAATCCATTTTGAGTTTCTTATGTGTGGTTTAAGAAGGTGGTCTAGTTTCATTTTCATTTTTTTGCACAAATCTGTCCAGTTTTCCCAACACAATTTATTCAGTAGATTATCTTTAGTCCACTGTATGTATTTGCCTCCTTTGTCAAATATTAATTGACTGTAAAGGCATGGACTTATTTCTGGGCTCTCTATTCTGTTCCACTGATCTATATGTCTGCTTTTATGCCAGTACCATGCTGTTTGGGAAAAAAATTTTAAGAAGCTAAATTAGTTAGGATACAAGATAAGTTTGGGAGCATTTAGGAAGTATAGCATATTCTAGCGTGAACATCTAAAAGGTTGCTAAAAGGCTTCCAACACAGACTCAAGGTCAAATTCTAATGTAAATGGGACAAGAACCTTGTACAATTCTTTGAACCAGTGGTGATGCTGTCATTTGCCCCTTCAACACACTTTTACTGAGCCCATGCTGTGGCACCATGTTAAGCATGGAAGTGTAGGTATCCATCCAGAGTCCTGAGGCAGACAAGTAAGCAGTTACAATACTGCGGGTCAAGAGCCTTGAAAGAAGACGGCACAGGATACTAGAGGAACATGGAAGGACATCCAGTCCAGTTTAGGAGGAATAAGGAAAGGCTTCCCTGCCTGGCCGGGCATGGCTCAGCAGTTGAGCATCGACCTAGGATCCAGGAGATCTCATTTCGATTCCCGGTCAGGGCACATGCCCGGGTTGCAGGCTCAATCCCCAGTCGGTGGTGTGGGGGTGGGTGGGTGGTGTGTGTGTGTGTGCATGTGTGTGTGTGTGCAGGAGGCAGCCGATCAATGAATCTCCCATTCCTCCCTCCCTCCCTCCCTCTCTCTCTCTCTCTCTCTCCATTCCTCTCTGAAATCAATAAAGATCTATTAGAAACAGAAAAAGGAAAAAAAAAAAAGGAAAGGCTTACCAGAGGAGGTGACACCTGAATGAAACCTTGTAAAAGAATTTAGGCACAGGTTGGGTCACTTGAGGTGGATGGAACACAGCTTCTGTAGTGTACATAATAATAATAATAATGATAATAATAATAATAAAATGTCTCTTCTTCCATTACAGTGTGTGTTTTGCAAGGACAGATTCATTATTTAGCTGATTTTGTGAGCTCCACTCGGCTTTTTTCCCTGATGTTTTATGCAAGTTGACTGCTAATGACTAATAAGAACAATCTGAATGCATTGTTGCTGCATAACTGTAATGTGGTTTTGCACTTAAAAGAGGCATTCAGATGCTCTAGTTGTTAATGCTCATGCAGAGCTTCTAGCTGCTTTTAGTGAATCTCAGCAGTGGTTTTGCATCTGCAGAGCACTGAGGGCTGGGCTGACCCTGGAGAGGATTGAAATTGCTCCATATTGTGATCCTAAATTTTATATTCACTGAAGTATACCTTAATAAGTATTCTGTGACCACATAAATCAAACAAACAACAAAAAAAAAGAAAGTAAGAAAAAGAAGGGAAGGTCAGGGCATTCCAGGCAAAAAGAACAGATTTTAAGAATGGTGAGAGAAGATATGGCATGTTCAGTGGGGCAGGGCACTGCTCAATAGGGCAAGAACGCGGAGAACATGAGTAGGAATACCATGAGGTGAGGCTAGAGAGGAAGATGGGCACCCCTGTTTGCCTTAAGGTGCTTCGATTCTCCAGAAGGCACTAGAGAGTTATTGAAGATTTTAATCTGTTTTTTAACAAGTTCCTTCTGGCTTTAGCATAGAGAATGGGTGGGATGAGAGCTGAACTGGATGCAGGGTCATCAGGAGAATGGTAAAGGCCTGGATTGAAGTAGGGGTGTAGGTATGGAGAAGAGAGTATACATTTAAGAGACAAACCTTAAAAGATACGTAATTAATCAAAGTTGATCATCCATTGAGTACGGAGGTGAGTAAGAAGGAAGAATGGATAGACCCCTAGATTTCCTGCTTGGATAATCCAGGGCTTTAAATGATGTAATGAGGACTTGAAACATGGAGGGAAGGATGGCTGTTAGCGGTGCACCAGCAAAATAAGTCAGGTCAGGTTATGTGTCTGCCCCTTGGGATGCAGGAATGGTAACAATAGTATGCTGTTTCCCATCAGGACCATACAGAGTAAAAAGGAACTCCCCCCCAAAAAGTGGAGCAATGGAAGGGGGTGTGAAAAAGTGGGGAGCAAATAAAAACAACAGCCACCATGATTTGTGATAGAAACTAAGAGTCAAGTGAGATGTCTCACTATGTCTAACTATGGACATGGACGTGGAACTTGAGAGAGTTCTGAGCCAGAGATCGATCTGGATGTCAACAGTGGCAGATAGGCATGAATGTGACTGTGCAGGCAGAAGACAAAGGGAAAGAGCAAAAGATGGAATTCTGGGGCACACCAACATTTCAGGAATGGAGTAAGGAAAAGAAGTCCCCAGTAGTCTGAGATGGAATGAAGTTGAGAAAAGCAGTGTCACAGTTATCAAGGATGAAAACAATCTCAGCAGTAGAATGAGTTGGAGGTGGCTCCTGTATGAACCAGTTCGGTGGAGGTTCTAACCCGGGAGGGGAAGTCAGACTACAGTAGGTGGAGGAGTGAATGGAAAGTAAGGAAGTGGAGACGCAAATATAGGCCAGTTTCTCAAGAAGCTTGACTCTAAAGAGAGGAAAAAGTTTATAGCTGGAGTTGGAGGGGAGAGAGCTAAACATGTGTATATGACAAGGGAAGAGAATTGGCGGAGTAGGAAATGTAGGACAGATATAGAAGTGTACTAAAAGAAACATGCACTACTGCCTCTAGGGAAAAAAGTGTGTTTCTAAAACAAGGTAATTTAAAATACCCAGATGTGTTTGAAGGAAAGCATCTGAAAATGGAAAACATTTTTCAAGGACAGGTCAGATAGGATTAATAAATTCTGGGACAGGAATATATGCAAACATAACCAAGAACACAGAAGGGACACTTGGCAGCTAGATAAAGCCTCAAGTGAGTCCCTCCACAGGACCAAAATACACTGTATTGTCTAGAATCTGTTCTTACTCATCATGAGGACATACGTAGTCATTATGGGCAGAGGAAAACACAACCTGAAAAACACGGCTAAGACCCAAAACAGACCAAAGGCACAATTTGTAGAGGCTTGGTAAACTAAGCATTATTTTCAGCTGAGTAAACACAGCGCGGTAATTGGGGGAACTTACTGGGGCCTGAAAAACTACCCAAGTTTTGAAATTTGATTCCTTTGCTTTTGGAAAGTCTCATTTATAGATTATTTAATGATTTATTTCATTGGTTCACTTGTTCATTCAACAAATCTTGATTGAGGATTTGTTATGTGCTAAGCACAAGTCTGATAGAACATCAATAAGAGCATAGATTCTTCAGGGAAATGGGGTGGTGGCGGTACTTTGAAAAGGCATTTTTGTCTTTGTACAAAGTAAAACTGTCAACAATTTTCTTGGCTGGAGGAAAATAGAAAGCAGACAGTGAAAAAAACATTGCAGGGCACATAGGCTTTAAAAGGTAAAGAAACATTGGCCTAAGGATTCAAGCATTTCTCCTTAGAAGAGATTTGATAGGAAGAAGACATCTAAAGATTCCCTCCTCTGGCATTAAATTAAATTTCTAATTTCAGGCTGTGAAGCAGGCATAAGAAGGAGGGAGTATATATTTAATTATGGAAGTATAGACATATTTTTAAAATGCTTTTGACTTTGGCTCTTTATAGATCTTACCAGTGTCATTCCATCCTCTTAATCTTCTTCATATCTACTGCTGCCCATATCTTTAGGGTCAGGAACCGCCAATACCTATGTGAGGTAGAAACTTCTAGATTTGCCTCACTAACAGCAGCTAAGTCTCTTGCAAGGGGAAGAGGAAAGCCTAGTGTTACTGCTTTAAGCTGTGTTAGCTGATGGTTACAGCTTAGGTATAGCGGGAGATAGAAAACTAGATAGTCTGTCCCATGCTCAGAAATACATACTGGTAAACACAAAATCTCGTGACGATCCAAAACAAGGATTAGGCGGGAGATAATGTACAGAGAATGAGTAGTTAGGCTTTATCTTAGGCCAGCTGCCTGTCTGCTGTTCAGCATCCATTTCTTTCTTTTTGGTCCTGAGAAGGCCTATTCAAATGACTGAGCTAACAATGCCACACACAGAATGTTAGTGTACAGTGTACCCTGTAGGTGTAAAAACTTGGCTTTGTTTTGTCCTTGTTCATGAACAAAAGCTTCTTTTTTGTTAGCCTCCCAAATGTTCCTTGCCATTATGCAGTAATACATTAATTTTGAAACAAAATAAATTATGTACATTTTTGAAAAACAGAATTAAAAGAAAAACCTTTACACATAAATACACATATGCAGACTGAAACTGACATTACCCTGGTTCCTTCTTCTATGCATCTGAGTTATAGCCAACACCTGTGGCCACACAAGGGGTCGGCTTCACAGCTGCAAAACCCAGATGTCAGACACTGGATTGTACGTCCCTGGCAGCAGTCCCAAGTGGGAGGTCGTCTCCTTAACTGACCTCTGAAATGGTCTGACTCCCTCTCTGGCCTGGGTTGTAACTAACAAGCTGGTTTGGAGTTAGCCTACTGATGGGTTGTTCTGGATGCAATTATCCTTTGCCTTACCTTTGATTGTAAGGAATTTATTTCCTTTGTAGGGGTGAAAATTGGGACTGGGAAAACTCTTGACAAAGAACTATATTCAGTTCAGGTTTCTTCCAAGGACAAAAAATAAGACACTATTTACTTTGATTGCCCCCCCCCCCCAGTGGAAACTGGATGAGATCAACTTTGCTTTAGCACACAGTTGAGTTTTGGTTAATCAGAAGTATGACAAGTTCCTTGAAGGCATGTCTTCCCTCTGAAAGAAGACTGCATTAGGCTGCTCTTAAAATTACTTCTTAAAGGAGAAAATGAAACATTTCTTCTCTTAGAATCTTAAGGAGCTAAATTTTGTTTTTGCTATTGCTAAAAAAAGTCATCAGCTGTAGAGAAGAGCTCTTTGTATCATGAGTATCGTGGTTTTTTTAAAGAGGAAAATGATTATCCTGGAACCTGCTTCTTCAACACTTGGTGAAGAATAGCATTATGGGTAAGATACAATCTTTGTGGGAATGAGGTAGGGAAAGACCAAGCATCTAAGAGGGCACCATTTACAATGCAACACTTGTAGCCCCAAAGGGAAGCTCTATTTTGAATAGTTATAGTCATGGCAAGTTAAAGAGAAATACATCTGGTATTTATAGGAAGATTAATTCTGAGGAAATTATAGAATATGTTATATCCAACATGGTATTCATCTGCACCATGTAAAATGTTCCAAAACTTCTTTATTAGTTTTATAATAATGTAAACATATCTCTTGGCCACCACTGATTTAGAATTGGTGTCCCAATATAAGTAAATGATAAATAAATCAATAAATAAATCAATTGGAGAAAAGAGACGTGCCTCTCATACAGAAAAATTCCAAATAGTTTATATGGCTACTAACCCCTCAATTCCTTATCCCTTCAGTGTGGGCTATGCTTTTTGATTGAATTACAAAGAGTAGGGTATAAAAGGGGGGAGGGGAGGAGTTACTTTACAGTGGAGAGACCTGGTGCATTCTGCCTTGGCCACTTATACAGGTTAACATCAGCAGTGAGGTCATGTTGACAGCATGTACCCTTGACATGATACAGTCTCATTCAAGGGCATTTCACCTTTGCAATATCCCTGCAAAATCCCATAAGCACAGTCCAACCATGTGAAACCATTAGATAGTACTTATCTGACAAGTACTCCACAAAACTGTGATAGTCACTGAAAATCATAAATAAATAAATAAAATGTCTGAGAGACTGTCACAGCCAAAGGGAACCTAAAGAGGACTAAGTATAATGGATTCTTCCAGATGGGATGCTAGGGAGAAAAAGGACATTAGGGGAAACTATGAAATCTGAATGGTGTGGATTTCAGTTAATAGTAATGTCCCAATGTTGGTTTCTTAGTCGTAGCTATTATTAGGGGAAATTAGGTGAGAGGTATTCAAGAATGCTGCACTGCTTTTGTAACTTTTCTTTAAATCTAAAACTATTCTAAAATAGTTTATTTAAATTAAAAAATGATGATTAACCCATTGTGATACTGACTTTAACAGAGTTCCTACACTTCAATCAATACATCTCTCTCTCTCTTTCACCCACATCTATCCACCAAACCATAGGGCATAAAAAGTCATTTCCCTGGCACGTAAGAATACTTTATCTGTAAGGCCACTGCTGTATGAATGGAGTCAGACCAATTCTGAGAGTTTTAGATCTCCCAGTCAAATTTAGGTCATGGCCTTAGTAACATGACACAGTGCTCAAAGATAACGTCCACAAACCCATATTTCTCAATGGCTTTAAAAGATGCTACATCCTTCAGCCACCTATATAATACACTTAAATTTCATGTGAATGCTATTAACGACATGGTTAATAGGACAATGTATTAATCTCTGAAGGTAACACATTCTCTGCTAGATTACTGAGGACAGTGCTTGCTCATTTACTGATCAGTTGTTATCAGGAGAGGTAAGGGGTAAGGTCTGATGGACCACTGTTTTAGAACAAGGGTGAGATTATTTCTTTGCTACTCTCTATTTTTCCTTTAGAATTATGAGAAATCAGGTCTTTCAGAAGTTTAGAAGATATTTCTTTCATACTGTTTTCAATTTATCATTTTACTTTGAGAAAGGGTAGGAAAATGTTGGTGTCAATTAATGTTTACTTAAAAAAACAACCTAGCGTGGGGTTTCTAGAATCATTAACAAGAAACGTGCTTTTGTTAACATTTAATGATACAATTTTAAAAGTTCAGTTAATCACAGTTTAATTAAGTATAATAATAAATTGGTCAGAATTGCCCCTCCAATTCTGTTTTTAGGAAAGGATGCAAATGCCACTTTTAAAAAGCTGAAAAAAATTACATGCAACTCCCTGCATATATTTTAGGGATAAAAATAAGATTCATTAAAATCACTTGTACATTCCATACCTACAGGACTTTATAATGATAACTTGTTAAGGGGGATATAACCATGATGCTTGATAATAGGAGGAAAAAAGTGTTTCTATGGAATTCTTAACTAAGGACCTGCAGAAGAGTCAACTAATATATTTTAGGAATATTTTTCAAAGTGAGGTAGTACTTAATACGGAAAAAAATAATGGTTGGGAGGGATGTACAATCAATGTAGGTAGCTATTTTTTTTTTATATTACTCTTTAAGAAGTTCAGTTAATACATATTTTGCATTTCATTAGACTATCGTATGTGTGTGGTTAGTAATGAGAATTATAATAGTCCTGTTTCCCAGAACACTGATGATGTGTCAAGCTTTGCACTGCCAGGCATTTGACATGCACCATCCAAAACCTAACACAACCCTGCAAGGTGCACACAGTTACTACTTAACAAGTACAGGAACTAAGGGCACTGGAAGTTAGAGGACTGACTCAAAGTCCCACAGCCTGTAAGTGAGGGAGCCACTATGAGCTTTGCCTGCCTGCCTCAAATGCCTGAACTCTCCTTCCACAGCATACAGCTTTGTTGTAATTTACATTATCATTATTAACACTAGTCAAGTAAATGTTTATCACTAATGAGGTGACTTAAGTCATTTAACCTTTCTAGGCTTCAAGGTTCTCTTGAAGATGGAGTTAGTTGGCTGCTTGTCTTCCAATGTTTTCTTCCAATTTTAAAATAGGAACAGTGATTTATATACAGGATGAGAAAATTAAAATGGTCATTTCTACCATGTTTTTGATAATAATAGGTTATTAACACTGGTACTTAATATATTTTGTGTTGATGGGATCTATCTAGAGATGTTCATGTGATTTCTCTCAAATCTCTTCAGTCCTATTAAGCCAGAACTAGTGAGTGATGTTTCCATTTTCAATGTTATTCCTTAAAACTTACATATAAGAGAAAATGTCATACTTTTCTCTATACCACATAAACTATTTACTTAAATATTTGCCTCCCAAAGAATCAATAACTTGCATTCAGACAGGAATAATGAAAAGAAAATAATTTTTCTGGCCTGGCCAGTGTGGGTCAGTGGCTGAGCATCGACCTAGGATCCAGGAGACTAAGGTTCAATTCCTGGTCAGGGCACATGCCTGGGTTGCAGGCTCAGTCTCCAGTGGAGGGCATGCAGGAGGCAGCCAATAAATGACTTTATCATTCATTGATGTTTCTCTGTCTCTCCCTCTCTCTCCCTCCCTCCCCCTCCCTCTGAAATCAATACAGGCATATTAAAAAATCATTTTTCTATATCTGAAATTAAGCAAAATATCAGTTTATTTTTATTCATATTTATTTAAATATAACAATTTTTTAGACAAGTGAAAATATGTATAAGCATATTTATAGCATGGTAGACATAAATACAAGTGAAATGTATAAGTAAGTATTTAAGACAAAATTTAACACATATTGGATAAATTGACGACATACTTACATTGAGCTTTAAGGTACATTAACATGGATATTAAAAAGGATGAGCTTTCACAAAAACTGCTGTAAAATGTTCACATTTTTGTTAGTTATAACAAAACTAACTTAGTTTGTTAGAAATAAGTCATATTTCCTAGACTGATGTTTTACGAAAACTATGTACACATCTAATTTACCTCATGTGGTAATATAATTTGTAAATGACACATTTTTTTCAATAGAAATGTTCCTTTATCTTTTAAATAACTGTTTTTATCAAGAACATGCCACATTTATTAAACAAACATGCAGAACACATTAAAACTGAGTAATTCATGTACCTGTAATGCACAGTGTTCAGTTTTGCTATGGCACTCTGTCTTTGTGAAAAATATACTTAAAACCTGGCAAAGAATTAACAAATCCTATTGCTACCATTCAGAATAGGTGTGATTCAAATTTTACATGGCACAGAAAACACTCTATCACAATGTACCACTTCCCTTCGCAGTTTATTGATCAATGGCAGTTCTTTTCTGTTTTAGTTGGAATAAATAATGGACATTCAAGAACTAGAAGTCCCATCTAGTGTATTGCCTATACTCTAACTGGAAATGAGCTGATTTCAGTTTTTCTAGCAGTAAAACATTTCCATCTGTATTATGGCCAACAAATTTCTAAGTAAGGGTGTTACCAGCAAATAATATGTATCATCATGAGATGTTTGTTCTTTGGGAGGTTGAAAGGAAGCATGGATCTCTTCCTACACTGGGAACATACGTGGTCAGGAGAGCAGATGCCACTGAGGCAGAAGCAGGGAAGTCTTTGGAAAGCTGGCGTGGGAACACACTCCGAAGAGGCACAGAGGCAGACAGAATCAAAGGCCGGAGCGCAGGAATCACGGTGCAAAGGTCCGCCAGGGGCTTAAGGAAACTGAAATTTATCACTTAAAGAAACAGCAGCCAGAGCATTCTTCTATCAGCAAACTCCCTTGCTTTTTAGGAAAAGTTTTCAATTTCCACATCAGTGTCTATATCAAGACTGAAGACTTTTTTCTGAACTCATTCATAAACACTTTGGAAGAAAGACAATAGTATTAACTCAGGCTTCCTCCAAGTCAGAGAAGAGAATTCACACTCACTCTAGGGGCAGACGTCAGACTTGTGGTAACCAAGGAAAACGCCACAGTTCTTTTTCACAGTTCTAAGATAAATGTGAGGTGTTATATTTTGAAAGCTTGGTTGAAGGAATCTACTCCTTTCATAAAACTACGATTACCTAATTTTTATATTTATTATTTGGCAGAAAGGAAGTAGAACTTAGGTTCAATTTTTATACAAATATACTTCATTCTGAAAAACAGAGCAGTGAACATAATGTTATTTACTTTATGATCCTTGCTTCTCTGAGGGCCTTTAGACAGTGAAACAGCAAAAAACATCAAACAGGTTAAATACAATAAGCAAACTTCTGTTTTAAAGCTGTAAAGGTACAAACAAACATAAAAATTATGAATCACAGAGCACTGAATTTTCAAGAGTAAAATCATACCAAAACCGTGATAGGTTTTCACTGATGTCACAGGTGAGTAAGTGGTCTGGAAGGTCACTGATGGTGCCCTGCACTGCCAGCACATGCGGGGCCAAGGTGAAGGGTACGTCGCTCAGAAGCTCAGCCATTAACGAGCTGTTTTCCAGAGTCTGGCCTGTCTTAGTTTCCGCCTCGGGGCCTGCTACAGTCACACTGGGTGAGTTTTCTTTGCCAGTCTAAAAATACATATATATTCAAATCATTTAGACCTTATGGATTTGGAGGTTTAGTAATGTGGCATGAATATACTGAAATGATAGAGAAATGGGGGAATATATAAGTATTCCCAGGTCAGAACGTAGCTATTTGCTTTACTTGAGAAATATATCCATATAGAGCTCTACTAGGCTTTAAGATGAATCCTAGCCCCTACTCTTACTCAGATTGACCACCCATGACCCCCTCAAACTCAAACCGTCATTCTAACTATTTCTCTAGCCCAGATAATGTCTACAAAGTTGGCTGCTTTTCCAAAGCCTGTATGCTTTCAGGCTCTACAGAATTGCCAGATTCCCTGTGAAACCTTATATCAACACCGTCCAATGACCTTGCCCACTTCAGAATGATTACGGGGCAAATTGCCTAGGATATTACTTGGCATTTCCCACCCATGTCCTTGCCAGGTGCTGTTTCATGTGCATATGTCTTACCCCCAACTGGAGACAAGAGGGTCCTTGAGGGCAAGCAATCTAGTTGACATATCTTTGCATTCTCTGCCTTGTATACTTGACTGCCTTACCCTAATATATACCTGAGAGTTTACCTCTAATGTGTACCATAAGTATTGACTGTCTGACTTGCATAGGAACTAACATGTTACTTAAGTTATTCAAATACAAAGAATTGATATTTCTTGTTCAGTTTCTTTAAAATTGGTATATCTTGTATACAGTAGTTTACCAAAAGATGTGCGGTAGGGTGTTCATAGCAGCACTCTATGCAAGACTCAAAGTGGAAATACCTCAGTGTCCACCCATAGTAGAATGGATACACTGAAGTATATTTACAGTAATGAGAATCAACCACCTGCCACTGAAAGTGGCTGAAACCGAAATAAAACCAGTTTAGGCAAACATTTACTCTCCCACCCCCACCTCGTCTCATGCAGACTAAAACTCTGGAGTTTTTACGGAGGCCTACGAGGCCCTCAGTGACCTGCCCCAGGTACCTCTCTGACCTCATCCCCAGCTAGTCTGTCTGGCTCCCTCTGCAGTCTCACTGCCTCCTTGCTGTTGCTCGTGCACACCCAGCCTGCTTCTGCCTCAGGCCTGAGCTTTCCAATCCCGCTGCCCAGGAGGTTCTGTTCCCAGATATACACTGGGCTCCTTCCCTCACCTCATAAGTGTTGGCCCAAATGTCACCTTCTCAACGAGGCCTTTCCTGCCTGCCTTGTTTACACTGTATCCTGCCCCCTCCCCTCTAGCACTCCCTGTCCCCTCCCCTGCCCCTTTCCTCTCCATAGCCCTTAGCACGTCGATCTTTGTTATATAATTTATCCTGATTATAATCCCTCAGAAACTTAAGGAGTTTTTGTCTCTCATGTTCACTGCTGTATCCCAAAATGCCCAGCTCAGTACCTAGTGCTCAGTATTTATTGGTTGGATGAAATTAGACAAGATTTTTGCCTGCATGGGGTTTACATTATAATGGTTATAAATGCTGATAAATTCCTTATCTCTAAGTCTAGAGAAGAATGATTGTGTGTAAGAAATAATTTTTTAAAACTTTTTATGGAAATACATACAGAAAAGGGTACATAAAGTTTACAGTTTGCTAAATTTTAACCACATCAAACACCTGTGAGCACCCAGCACCCCAATCAAGGAACAGAAACGACAAGCTCCCCCAGAAGCCCTTAGGGTGCTCTCTTTCAGTCACAATCACCTCCCTGTCTCTGCCACCATCACCATCCTCTCTTCTAACAGCATAGATTGGTTTTACCTATTTTTGTATTTAAATGAAGGTCATCCTATAGTATGAACTCTTTTTGTTTCTGGCTTCTTTCACTCAACATTGTATGTAGGAGATTTTTCCATATTGTTGCACATGGTATAAAAAGAACATATGGTTGCGAAGGAGATACATTCAGACTGATGTCTTAAAAGGGTCATTTTGGTTGCTGTGTTGACAGTAGATAGTGGGGGGCGTGGTGGCCAGGAAAGGAAGCAGGAAGACTAGCTGGGTCTGAGAGAGGACTGTGCGTGGATTAGGGTTGGGATCATCAAAGTGAGATGAGCGGTTGGATTTTGGACAGACTTTCAGGATAAGTGGATGTGGGGCATGACAGCAGGGTGGAGTCGAGGATGAAGTTAAGAGTTTTGGCCTAAGCAGGAAGATCAAGAGCTCCGTTTTGGTCGTTCCAGGTGCCTCACAGCCAGCCAGGTGGAGTTGGGGCGTGGTGAGAATTGGAGCTGAGTGAGAGAGGCCTGGTGGAGAAAGTCCTCTTATGCGTGTTTAGAAGAGTATGGGAGCAAAGACAGTGAAGACACATACGCGAACAGACAGCTTTTTCAAGACATCATGCTGTAGATGGGAAAAGAAATATGGGCCAGGAGCTGGAAAGGAATGTGGGGTCAAGTGAGGCTTCTCTTCATCTTATTTTCTGGTTTCTAAATTGGGAGAAATACTGGCAGTTCATAGGCTCACAAGAAAGGAGAAATCTGTGGAGATTCTCTAGAGGAGGAACTGCTCTCTTCACCACCCTATCACATGGTCTGATAACTTGTGTGTGAAAATAAAACAGTGCTTTCTTAGGACTGCAAACAGAACAAAAGTAACCACATCCCATTATGGCAAAGCTTATTAGAAAGGTCCATTGTGCAGTGGACAGAGCCTGCCTGCTGAAACCTAACTGGGACTTAAGTAATAGTGTCCTCAGTCAGCTGACAGCACAGGTCTGACAGTTCCCCCCTCGGTAAGGGCTTCCCCATTCTCCAGCTTCTTCAAGGCCGAGTCCGCAGGGGCTTTGGTTCCCGTGGAGCAGCAGGGCAGTGTTTAAGAGCACACGCTCTGGAGCCGATCAGCTCGGGTGCAAATCCAAGGTCTCCTGCTTATTAATGTGCAAGTGGCCTTGGGCAAGGTATTTAACTTCTCTGTACCGCCGTGTCCTTAGCTGTATACTGAGATCAAAAGTAGTGCCTATTTCATAGGACTGCTATGAGGATTAAATAATGTCCGCAAGTGGAACAGTGTTTAGCACATTTTAAAGTGGATAAAACCATTCGGAACGTCAGCTCCTACTTAGCTGGGATCCATTCATCTTTTGTTCTTGGCAATTCACCGGGTGGTGCAAATAATCTTACCTTCCCTCTTATATCCCTCCCTCTCTCCAATGTCAGGTGCGAGTGTTCCCTAGGTCTGTTAGTCTTTCCTGTGCTTGAACTGTCTTTTCCTCCTTCCTTGTATACAAAATGGTCTTCCTGTCACCAGCCAAATCACCTCCCTTCTTACACGAAAGCATTCTTGGAATCTCACCCTCTCCACTAAAGCACCTGCTTTCTAAACACAACACCTCTAAGGTTTAACTCTCCAGCAGCAACATCTACTTTGTTTGTGCTTTTACCAGTCCTCTTCTGTTTCCTTTACAAATCATTCTTCCAGAAATAACTGAGGACAAGACTGTCAGACTGTATCTAGAACAATAAAGGAACTGAGATGTGGTTTCTTGTTCAAGTTCTCCTGATAAAAGAGCCATATGACCAGAAGGTCCTCAGTCCTTTGTTCTGTAAAATGAGTGGTGAGGGACAGAAAATGATGATGACAGCAACTAGCACATGTCGAACACTGACTTTGTGCAGGGGTCCATCTAGCTGTTTAAGTGTATTCACTCATTTGCGTCTTGTGGGGTGTGTACTATTATTAGTCCCATGTTACAAACAAAAGGACACTGAGGCACAGAAGGGTTAAGAAAGTTGTCCCAGCCCGGCCAGGTGTGGCTTAGTGGTTGAGCGTCGACCTAGGATCCAGGCGATTGGGGTTCGATTCCCGGTCAGGGCACATGCCCGGGTTGTGGGCTCGATCCCCAGTCGGGGGCATGCAGGAGGCAGCCGATCAATGACTCTCTCATCATTGATGTTTCTATCTCTCTCTCCCCCTCTCCTTTCCTCTCTCTGAAGTCAGTAAAGATATATTTAAAAATAATAATAATTAAAAAAAAAAAGTCTCAGGTTACAGAGCTAGTCTGTGGTAAAGCTGAGACCGAACCCAGTGATCTCTAGTGCTCTGATATATTTTAAGAGCCTGCACACTTCAGACATGCTCTGGACAGGCTTACTGAATGGACAGAGCCTTCAGAATTTAGGAAACTGTATTAGAAAATATGACTGTTCCTTACACAGCATATCTTGGCCTCAATTAGAAGGAAAAAAGACTAATATATTTTACCTTTAGGAAGAAAGGACAGAAGCTCAGTAAGGTGACAGATGTTAGACTGAAGGAGGGTAGAAAAGCAACTGAAATTTAACAGATTTAGCCCTTGGAAACGAATCTCCTAGCAGTCTGGTAGGGTGACACCGTGGACAGTAAAACAAGACCGTCTATGACTGATTGCTGTTGAATCTGAGAAAAGAAAGGTACATGGGAAGACGCTACAGTGTTCTTTGTACCTTTGTATATGTTTGAAAATTTTCCATAATCAAAACTTTCCCAAAATTAAATTGACTTAAAAAAAATGTAATGGACAGAGTGTTGCACCAAATGCCTCCTAGAGGATCTGGATTCAGCTGTGCTGCATGGCCTACTCCAGCATCTATCTCCTAACAGTTGGCTGGAGTGCCCTGTTACAGTCTCCATGGAGGCTGCCTGCCTGCCCTCTTGGCAGCAGGGTGAGCACCATGATGCAGCTGCTGTTGGCATGCTGAGAGCTGGAAAGGGAGAAATTATAAGGCAAAACAAGAGTAAGTCACAGAGAAAATGTGAGTCAAAATTCAAGGACCCCACACCCAGTAACCCTGATCACCAAACCTCTAGCTTGGCAGCCAGTGGACGCAGAGGTGGGGGCTGAGGGCTGGAACAGGTGCCTGGGCTCCCTGCAACAAGCAGCCCTCTCTCTCAGACAGAGTCTTTCCATTTTTCTCATCTGCATACTAAACTGGGCCTTTAAAAGGAAGAATGAGCATGCTAACCACAAAAGAGCAAGACGAAGAGAGTCCATTAACCTGATGGTTCATAGCCAGGTTTTTAAAAATGTCTTCAAATGTTATGTTCATAAAACATGCTCATTATCTTTGTGAGTAATCCTGTTCACAGAAATGCTGCTATGATAATGTATGTTCCTGAGATTAAGTTCCTTCATATAATCTTAACACTTCTTTTTCAAATGTTTGCCCTTACATGGTTTAAATATGAGTATACCATGTCAGAATGGCTCTTTCTTAACCATAGGGAGAAATAAATTTCCTTATCAATCTCATTACAACCAACAAAGTTTATAATTAATTAGCTGTTTTCATGTCTGTATAAAGATTATTTCTTGTTCATCAGTTAAACTGTTAAAAAAATGGACTGGCCAAGTTTATCTTGTATTCCTCACATTCCATTATCTGTGTCTCAAATAATTCCGAGAGGTTTATAGACGCTATTCCTGCCTTTCTTGCAGAGGGACTATAAAGATTCACGAGGTTCAATCTGTAAAATCTTCTCAGAGCTTAGGAGAAAACACACTCCAAGAATACAGGGCGCATAACACTTTCTAGTAAAGGCTTAGAAAACTGAAGTCACTTCCCTGGAGCAGCGGCAGGTTACTGGCATCCTTGTGAACCTCACTCTTGTTTGAAAGCAAGGAAATGCAGTTTTAAGGACAGACGACTTCATTTTTCCTGGCACAGAAGCCCCCATAACCACCATGAAATCCATGAGGGGCGCCAACTCTACAAACCCGCTAACAATTTGGAGACCTTATCTACTTGGCTGTACCCAACTAACGTATGAACATTTTATTAATACGAACATCACCTATATTTGGCATCTTTTACAACCTCCTGCTTTTTTTTTCTGTATCCCATGCCTCAAATAAATAGAATCCTATAAAAGCAAAATTTTGAAGCATTAAAATTTAGAAACCAGCCTTAACCAGAACAGTAATAGAACCTATTAAAAGAACAGGAAATCAAGTATAAAACACTCATCTAACACATTCAGTTTACATGCAAAGAAGGTAGCCATATCAAACATATTTCTAGGAGGGACTATCAAGCTCTGGCTGTCTATGCCTTTAAATTCTAATGTCTATAGATGAGAGGCATGTTCCTTTGAACAGCAGCCTGAACAGGCAACACTGTCACTTTATCTCCCCAGATAACTATCCATTCTATTCTGGCTTCAGCTGGTATCTGCTTGCATTACATCAGCTTCTTGATGGGGGAGGAGAGGGGTGCAAATCTAAGTCAGAAGCATCAGGGGACAAGAGGAAAAGGTGACATGAGCTATGGCACAATTAAGGCAGTCCTCAGGCTTCTTATTTTTTCTAAGAAGCTGGTTGGTAAGACATGTCTGGCTAGCTGAGAAGAGGACTGGTGCCTCACATCTACTGAAGCCCTAGGCAACATTCTCCTTTCACTTGTGAGAAATTATGTTGCAATGACAGGTACAGCCTTTCCGATTTTTCTGCAAATTCCCACTACCAAGAACAGTAGTGTCCATACATAGCAAGGGCTCATTAAATATTTTTGAAGGGCACTGAATCTGTTCCCCTTGTTTCTCAGATATTCTAGGCACCCCAGACTTGATTTTTATTTTTATTTTTTTAAAATATATCTTTACTGATTTCAGAGAGAGGAAAGGAGAGGGAGAGAGAGAGATAGAAACATCAGTGATGAGAGAGCCATTGATCGAGCCCGCAACCCGGGCATGTGCCCTGACCGGGAATCGAACCCCGATCGCCTGGATCCTAGGTCGACGCTCAGCTGCTGAGCCACGCCCGGCCGGGCAAGACTTGATTTTTAAATTGAGCGGTTAGGCCAAAGAAACCAAAAAAAGCCCAGAACACTTGACCACTGTTACAGATAAATTAGGTGGGAGAAAGCTGAATTCGCTGAAAACCTGAGTGTGCCACAGGACCTGGGCTCCCAGTCCAGGGTGCTGTGTATCCGAGTAGCAAACTGAGAGGCTAGGTTAGCAAGCAGAGATGTTCTTTATTCCCTTAACTTTCTGATCTCTGACACCATTTCGCTTTAAATGTTGGCTCATGATTTTGTTTTTCAATATTTGTTCCCTTTCCTCTCCTTTCCCCCTCAGTATTTCCACCTCCTTGTGCTGCCTGCTTCTCCCGTCCTTCTTTAAAAAGAAAAACACAGTTCTGACTTCCTCTTTTGAGAACTCCAGCTGAATGGATACAAGCGAAGGGGAAGTAGGCGGCTGGCACGGGCCTCTGTAATGCGTTCCATCTTTCTGGGAAGAGCGGCTTGACTGAGCCGGAAAATCTGTACCAGCCAACTGGAGGGGGGGCCGTGCAAAGAGGAAAGAGAAGCGTTTGAGGAAAGGAACCAGCAAGAAACTGTGTTCAATGTGGGATCCTGTTTATGCTGGTTTTGAAAATACAAAAGCCTATTCCAGTGATTTTCTTTAAAAAAAAAAATTTATAGAAAATCACGATCCCTATCCTTAGGCTGACCAGAAGTCTCATTTTCCCAGCAGGCCTTCCCCCATTTGTCACCCCTTCTCTTCTCCAGCCCTACATGACCACCTCCTTGCTAGTCAGCAGGTGGGCTAGCCTCCTACCTAACAGAGAAAAGAGGACCATCAGGTGAGGATCCCCGCAACCTGCCCCACCCAAAAAGCTGGCCTACATTTGCACCCACCTGTGCTTCCCTCGCCACACGGGCCAGGTGCCCTCCTACCCACAGCTAATCCCTCGCCCGGTGCTCCACATCCAGTGCCCACTCTTCAAGGGCATGGCTGCGTCAATTAGAAGGCATCTCCTAACTGCTAATCTTTCATGTAATCAATTCACCAGTTACGGAAAATTCTCCTCGCGTCTGTATCGCCACTGGCATTGCACCCACTGAACTCCCGCGCTTTGTGCTTTTGTTCACAGCCAGGCTGAGAACATGGCACGCTACCTGCTACACTCCGCACCCGCTGCCATCTGCCTCCACCTCTGCCCCTCTGCTGACTCTTCTCCAGCGTTACTAACAATCACCCCTTTGCTAAACTCAGAGGTTTAGGAGTGCTCATCTCATGGCTTCTGTGCCACTTCCTAGTTGTGCCTTCTCTCTCTCTCCTGTTTCTGAGGTGACGGTATTCTCTAGGGCCTCATTTCTCTTCCTTTATTCTTCTCAGTCTCAACTCACTTCCCCGGGTGAGCTTATCCATATCCATGGCACCTTCTCCCCCGCTCCCAAAAGGTAAATAAGTGTATGTGCACACACACACCCAGTTCAAACCCACATTTCTATCTAGAGCTCCTAACTCTATGTCCAACTCCTACCATACATTTTATTTTGTATATTCTGTAGGAATCTTTAACTCAGCACATTCTAAACCTGGTTCTCATCTCCTTCCCAACACTACCCCCAACTTAACGAATGGTCTTCTTATAGTTTCTGTACTGGAGAAGGGTACCAACACAGTTGCCCAACACACAAACCTGAATTATTTTTGACTTCTCCCTCCCTGGCATGTCACTTCCTCCATCCACTCCATCCACTAAATGAACTAGTCCTACTGATTTTGATGTTTTTAATATCTCCCCAAGTTTCACCTGTTTCTTTTCAGGTCCACTGTTATTCTCCTATTGCAGGCCACCATAGTCTTCTGCCTTGAATGTTGCACGAGTTTACTGCATATGGCCTTGCTTACCTCTCCGATTTCTTTTACTGTTATTCCCTAAAACTCTTTACTCCATCCACACTAAGCTATTTGCTTTTATCCAGATATGCTAGGCTCTCTCTTTAGCTCTGAGCCTGGGCTCATTCAATTTTGCCTAAATTAGAACATCTTTCTTCTGTTCCCTTCATCTTGCCCATTTCAACTTGCCCTTTAGGATGTACATCAAGACTCTTTTAGAAATACTTCCCAAGTAACTCCTCAAATCTAGACTGCGTGCCTGTCCATGTGTTCCCATAACAGCTTGTGCACACCTCTCTCACAGCATATATCACATAGGAAAAGAATTATCTGCCCTCTCATGGAACTATGGGCAGCTCAAGAGCTTTCCTCTCCATTTCCCTCACAATCAGAGCAATGCTTGGCTCATAACAGGTGATCAATAGCTGGTTATTGAATGACTAAATGCTTTAAATTTCTTCACAAACTTCATATTCAAGTTTATTCAGAATTACCTAGGAATCATTATACTGATCTTGGATTTCTGCATGTTTTTTTTTTTCTAACAAGATTTTACCAATAGTTTTTCACTAACATGGTAAACTGTGGATGGTATTAGACAGAACTTAAAACTAGTTTGAGACCCCAGCTATATCTATTTCCTAAACAATAAGATGGGTTGTTATTGACTTGCAAAATGAACAACTTCACAAATATGTCTCCCAAAGGAAGTTCAATGAAGCTACAATGTTGATGAAACTGTTTGGGAAATATTTTTACCAGAGGTCCACCTTTCACTGAAGGAGGGGAATAAGTTAACCTTATGTACTCCAAATTCCCCTTAATCACCTGCCTTAGTCCGTTAAGGCTACTATTAAAATTTTTAAAAAAAACACCCATAGACTGGGTGGCTTATACACAACTGAATTTTTTTTCTCAGTTCTGGAGCCTGGGAAGCTCAAAATCAAGGTTCTAGCAGATTCAGTGTCTGGTGAGGGCCTGGTCCTGGTTTATAGACTGCTCTCTCTTTGCTATAACGTCACATGGCAGAAGGAGCCAGGGATCTCTCAGGGGACTTTTTCATAAGGACACTAATATCATCTATGAGGACTCTACTCTCATGACCTAATCACTTTCCCAAAGGCCCACCTCCAAATGCCCTCACATTGGGGATTAATTTCAACACAGGAATTTGGGTGTGGGGGGCTCATTCACTCTATAGCATCAACTCGCCTTACACAGCTCTTCTCTCCCAGGGACCAGTATTTCTCCACAAGTATGCAATAGTCTGAGGGAGCTGAAGTGTAGCCTGTTTGGGGGCAGGAGTATGGGGACAGGACCAGCAACAGGGTGGCAGGACTAGGTAAGCACTGTAAAGAGATGAGAGCTGAAAAGAAGGTAGGAGAGGGGATGGTTTAATTTCTGTTCACCTCTGTTGAAGAGAAAAGCCTCTTTCTTTCTTTTCTGGTCTCCATAGGGGGGGTTGTTCTCTACACACATTGGCCTTCTGGCCCAGCCCCTTTCCTCCCCATGGAGATAGACTGAGTTAGCTGGTTGGTGGATGACAGCCATAGGTCCCCCGTTCTAGGTGGGGGAGCTAAACCATGAAGGACCTGAGGGCTAGAGAAAGTCTCTTTCTCTTTCTCTCTCTACTTGGACCAGGGAAGGCAAGTAAACAGTGTCTGCTGTGTTGATTTAGACCTTCCTCCCAGTCAAGACAGGTTACTGGAGCGGGGGAAGTCCATTTCAGCTACTACACTAACCTGCCTCCTCCAGCCTAGGTTGTCAGTCAGGAGGGAGCCATCCTGTTTCTCTGTTTGCTGGCCCTTTGGTCTTATTGCTCCACCAGCTGAGGATGCAGGTGAGAAAAAGGGATGCCTTTTATTAGGACATTAAGGCCCCACCAGTTTCTACTTCCCAAAGCAACTCCACTTATATTGAAAGAGATCACACCAAAACAACAACAAACAAACAAAAACAACAAAGTCATGCAAATATGAAATGACCTGGAAATTAAAACAATATAACAAAGTAATGGTTTTAAAACCTTACATGCCATATACTCTTATAAAACAACTTATTGGTATGATTTTACCTATTTCATAATGTCATTTGTTTAGTGCTTTACACAGCTTTCAAAGTAGCTTTGCATACATGATTTCATTTCAGCCCCACAACCCACTAAATTTGATAGGGAAGCTACTGTTTCTGTTCTCATCTTCGGAGGCTCAAAGTTTAGTGACTGTGTGAGGTCGCACCACTACTAATTGGCAGAGACTTGTACTCTGGGTCTCCTCATTTACAATCCAATGCTGTCCCTCAGATGTACAGGCCATCATCAAGGTAAATAGTTTTAAAGCTTACCTGTCTGGTTGTTGTTGTTTTCTTAAGGGCTTAAGTTTAACAATTTAGGGCTTAAGTTTAACAACTTCTCTATGGTCAAGTATCATCTGGGGTGGAAGATGAAGGTCCAAAAATACAGACTGTGCCACCATAGAAACTGAGTTTAAAATAACAGTTCAATTAAGCATCTCATTACTAGGTAAAATCTACCGAGCTGGATACAATATATAATAGCTTAGAAAACTGCAGCATCTGATCAGAGCCAAGGTTACACAAAGGCTTAATCTTCAGTGCGTGAATTCTTCAAGCTTGTTATGTATACCACAGGTCTGACAGATCTGATATCCCTTATTAGTCACACTGGATTCTACTTAACTTCCCATTTATGTAGCTTTATTTGTTCAAAATATCTATTTCACTCCTTCAGAATGCAATACAAGATCATACATTTTCCAGATAATTTCAAAGGAAAACAATGAAACATGATCTTGCACACCTCTCCTCAGCACACTGAATATTAATTTCACTCAAATGATTTTCATTTTGTAAAACAATAAAGTACTTCAACCAACTGTATATACAATAAGGAAATGAAATGCTTTCTATTTTTAAAACTGGTAAGAAAATATAAATATATTATACTCACTTGTTTTTATATAATTTGATAAATAGTTATCACTTTTATGATATTGAATGAATGGAAATAAATAGTATAGGATACTTGTCGGAAATAATAGAAAGTAAAAAAATATTAAGTGATAGCTACATGCTGGGTTTTTTGGCATGTGCTTTGATGGGATAACATTTGACAAATTCATAACCTAAATATAATATATATTGAAGAACAAACATGTTGATATTATAAGAAATAATAATAAATATTTCATATTAAGGTTGTTTGAAGACAGAAAGCTAATCTGTTTTGCTGCTCTTAGTTTATATTGAAAAGTTTATATCTTGTCACTGTTTCCATCATTATTCAAAAACATAAATGTATAATTGTTAGGATGTACTTAGAATTCCCGTGTCCATAGCCAGAAAGAAAAGACAATTATCAGTAGGATCTCACATTCACTCTATATATAAATATCTTTCTAATCTGAGGAAACAAATAATTCTTTAAGAAAAGCCTTATTGTCTTTGTAATTTGAAATTTTACGTGTGGAATAGTCCATACACTTGGAAATACTACAGTTACTGAATGCACAGCTGTACGTTTTCATGTACAAACGAAAGTGAAAGGAAATGCATCATACCCAATTATAAAGGGAGGCTAATTAAATTCCACTCCGAGGGCATGTAATAGTATTACCCATGCTTGCAGCACCTAACCCAGAACTCCACTAGAAAAACACTGCCTGGTGAACTGAAGAGGTGAGCAGAAAGCCGTATCGCTTAACCTTGGCTCTCATTTGCAAAAAGGTTGTATTTCAAAATAGGAGATGGGGTTGGAAAAGTAAATACAGCTGTGTTTTCTCCACCCCAGTGAGAATGAAGGGGACATTCGGAATGCAGGAGGCTGAGTCCCTTCTTGGTGCACACTCAGAACCCAAAGGAATGTCCGTCCTAGTATTTCATTTATGGCTAACTCAGGAAATTTTTTTTTGTATTCAAAATATTACAGATATCCCCTTTAGGAAAATGTTTTTATTGTGGTTAAATATAGACAACATATAATGTACCATCTTAACCATTTTAAGTATATAATTCAGTAGCATTGAATACATTCACTGTGTTATGCAGCTATCACCACTATCCAGCCCTAGAACTTTCTCATCCCAAACAGAAACTGTACTCACTGAACAACTCTCCATCTATGACACTTTTTATCAAATTGCCTGTTTTAGGTACCTCATAAATGGAATCATACAATGTTTGTCCTTTGTGTCTGGCTTATTTCACCTACTATAATGTTTTCAGGAACCATATATGGTGTATCATGTCTCAGAATTTCATTCTTTTTTAAGGCTGAATAATAGTCTATTGTATGTAAATACCATATTTTGTTTATCCATTCATTTGTTGATAGACATTTGGGTTGTTTCCACCCTTTGGCTATTGTAGGATATTTTTAAGCTCAAGTAAAATCAACTAAGTGGAAAACCTAGGAAAAAAATTCTTAAAGGACTGTCAGGATTCAATGAATATAGGAACATAGAATATTTAAGTATGTGGAGGAAAGTTAGCAATAGCCTAAAGTGAGGAAAATAAACTATGGTTACTACTTATTTTGAATTATAAATTTGTCTTTTACAATACATACTTTGGTTTAAAAATCATAATTAAAGTAAGCCTTGCTTACAATATTTTATGAAAACCTAATTGATAGTATTTCAATACTGTTTAAAACAGCTCCATAATCTCTAAAAATTTCTACCCACACTGGAACTGTGCTGTAATTCTTTTGTGGTAATAAAAGGGTAGAATATGTCATAACTTGCTTTCCTGCAAAGTCTACCCAACGATGAGTGAATAATGCTAAGAAATAATTAAAAATGAAAAGCCATGCCCTAGCCGGTTTGGCTCAGTGGTTAGAGTGTCCACCTGAGGACTGAAGGGTCTCTGGTTTGATTCTGGGTCAAGGGCACATACCTTGGTTGCAGGCTCAATTCGTGGCCCAGTTGGGGTGTGTGTGGGAGGCAACTAATAGATGTGTCTCTTTCACATGGATGTTTGTCTCTGTCTCTTCCACTCTTACTAAAAAAATCAATAGAAAGGATATCCTCAGGTGAGGATTAACAACAACAAAAAAGTAAGAAAGCCACAATCATTTCCAAAAAAACAGGAGGAAAATTTAAAATTCACATAGCTTAATGAATTTTAAAAATTTAATTAAAAAATTTTAAATGTCTCAACAGAGTAACAAACTTTATGTAAGTGAAACACATACATACACAGTGTGGTTAAAAAAATGCTTTCAGATCAACAATAGAAAAGTTGATTAATGTATAATCAATTTTTAGGGTCACCCTTTTTCGGGATTCCTAAGTTTTTAGTGAGAAAGGTAATTATCAGAATATATACTATTGCACATCAACTGAAAATTAATCTGTAAGACTTAGTATGAAGAGCACTAGAGCCAAGTCCCAATGACTGCTGCCTCTGCCTAAGCCATGTGACCTTTCTGTTTCATTAACTCCTCTGAAATATGGGATAACTGGACCAGATGATTCAGCTCTAAGTGCCACGATTCCAGGTAGGCCACTGCCAATCTTCAGCAGTAGTGAAAATTCTTAAGGAAATGGCACTGAAATCAATATAAACGATAACTGTAGAAAGAAAGTATCAACTGACGGGTATACATCTTGAGAAGATACTCAGAACTCAGAAAGATAGTCCCAAGGTTATGAAGGATTGCTGTCTTGGAAGCATACCTAACTTCACACTGCTCTTGATTATGATAAAACAGAGAAGCCAAATTAGAAAAATATAGGCAGGTGCCAATCTTCTAACAAGTTATGGCCTAAAAATCACTGTTTTAATTATTAAGATCTCAGAATGTATTTTCTCAGGCCAAAGAGTCCACAACAGAGATGAAATCCTATGTATTTGCATATACAGGAAAATTATTATAATTAATATTACCATTAGAATAACAACAAATTAGATTAAACATATTAAAATTATCTTGGATGTCAGTGCTTGAAAAAAGCAAATTTAGTTGTAGGAGCTGAACTTTGGTAGAGAAGATCAAAGGTACTTCATACTTCAGAGCACTTTAAAGATTGCTAGCCCAGGTCCGTAGTGGGTTATTTTCATTAGAAATATCTAGGAAATTTGGACAGTTGTGTTCAAGATTTTTTGTTTAATATCATGAACAGCAAGTGACAAAGTAGAATTTTCCTGAGATTAGTGGCAAAATCTGGTAAAGAGAAGGAAATTAAGAAGGACGTTTATGTGTATGAAAGATTCGCTGGAGGTGGCCATGACTGGTTATCAGAGAAAGTGTGAGCATAATCCATCTCCTACCTGAAGAATGGAATGGGATGTGATGGAAAGAGACTCACATAGCTCCTTTTTGGCTCCCAGGTGACTGAACCATGGGTCAATTTGGTTTTTACAATGGCCACACCAGGGAACAGAGAGGCCTCACAAAAGGTTGAGGCAGAAGTGTCATCATGTAACTCTGTAAGATCCAGCCATTTGCCTGGTGTTTCTTGGTAACATGAATGCTAGTTTTCAAAGGTCTGGCATTTATTTTTTTAAACTATTTTTTATATATCTTTATTGCTTTCCGAGAGAGGAAGGGAGAAGGAGAGGGAGAGAGAGAGAGATGGAAACATTAATGATGGAAGAGAGTCATTGATTGGCTGCCTCCTGCACACCCCATGCTGGGGATCAAGCCTGCAACCTGGGCATGTGCCCTGGCCGGGAATTGAACCTCGATCTCCTGGATCCTAGGTCTATGCTTAACCACTGAGCCATGCCAGGCCAGGCCAAAGGTCTGGCATTTAAACACAGTTTCTACGTACTAGATTTTCAGAATCTAGTACAATACAGATTTTCCTTTAGCCTTCTGGAAATAATTGCTGTGATTTCAAGTGGCCCCAAAATGAGCACCTATAATTTACAAAAGTGTCCTTAAATGTATAGAATCTATACTCAGTGTCCAGCAGAGCTTGTTTTCCCTTCCATGTCTTCTTTGCAGGTGAGTTGATATTAGGAATTCTCTGAAGAAACAAACAAGTTATGATAAGGGTGGGAATAAAGGTTTGGATTATGAGCCCTGATATATACTAATAAGTAAACTATATAATTATTACTGATTCTAATTTCATGAGCTTCATTTTGAGTCAGTCTTAAAGCTGTAATAGTGCACCTATTTCTACTACCACACATATCGGTTTCCATTTAATGATCACTTATTTGCCAGTCACTGTTCTAAGCTCTTTACCTATGTTATCTCATTTAATTTTTTCTGTATGATGTAGGAACTATGTTCCTCTCCATTTAATAGGTGGGAAATACTCAAACACAGAGAATTTTGTCTAACTCTGGAATTGGACTGTTACTATTCTGTGCTGCTCCCAAATCCAGCACAGTCTAAGGACACTTCACTTCATGCCTTTTTAAGTGCAATCCAACTGCTTCCAAAGACCAAAAAGTATCTTCTCCTTTAGAAAGGGTTGTAGAATACTTTCCTAATGATCATATCTTTTCCCTCAATACAAAACATATAGAATTTGGAAGATACCAATTTGGGGGGGGAGGAGTGGAAATAAACACTGGGTATTGTCATTTTTACATCCAGCTGGATATGCTAATTCTATGTGGATTTTAGAAACCCTGAAATTACAGACTGTTTAGACTATTTTAATCCCTAAAAGCACTGCTGGGATCCTGAATATTTTTAAAATAATTTTTTTACCTTAACCAATTATATTCTAGTTAAATGTAAGAACTTAAAGTAACCACATACTGTCCTCTGTTCAATAAAGGTGACTCTTTCTGAGACCAGCCCTGTGTTGCCAGTTGTCCAGCAACAGGGCCTGGCTGCCTTCAGCTGCCCACATTCTCTAGTCCACAGCACTTGGGGAGCAATGGAAGAGGTGCCAGGTGGCTGAGACCTGGGCTGCAATCTGTTCTTGGGAAACAGAAAAGGTACCTTTAACAAGCTCTAACACATGATCTGGGGCCACTGAACATGATTATTCTGGAACCAACTATGCTAAGAGATTATATCACAGGCAAGAAAAGAGAATGAGAACATTTCCGGGACTCAATATAGTTGCGAACTTCTGGGTGGACCCTTAAATGTGAAAAAAGGGGAAGTACATCATCACTATTTATACCCAAAGTAGCACAAATAAAAGTTATGCTTTCATGCTCAAAGTGTACAGTTGTTTTCAAAAGGCCCATGAGTGTATGTTACTTCCTATTTACTTAATTGCTTTGAACTAAAAACTAAACAAAAATTGGTGAAAGTGATGCATTTCAAAATAGAAATTCCATAAATGCTTGAAAAGATAAAAGAAAATTACAAATTTAAAAACAATTTAAAAATTCTGATAATCACAGAGGAATATTTTCACTTACACAGAAACTATATGTAAAGTATTTGCTTTTTCATATACATGAGGTTTGTAATGGTTTATATAAGTTTAGGAAAAATCATTTTTGTAATTACATAAAAATAAAAACTATCACATCAATAAAATAAAAAAAATAAACCACATGATCATCTCAATAGGCTCAGAAAAAAAAATTTGAAAAAATCCAATACCCTTTCATGATAAAAATAGTCAACAAATTAGGGAAGTTCCTCAACCTGATAAAGGACATCCACAGAAAACCTAAGCTAACATCCTACTTAATAGTGAAAAAATAGATGCTTTCCCCCTAAGATTAGGATCAAGATAAGCGTTCCCACTTTTGCCACTTGTGTTCTACATGTTACTAGTGGCTCTAGCCAGGGCAATTGGGCAACTAATCAATCTATCAATGATAGACAGATTGGAAAGGAAGAAATAAAACTATCTTTATGCACAGATGACATGATTTTGTATATAGAAAGCTCTAAGACAGCCACTAAAATAGTATTAGTACCAATAAGTTCAGCAAGGTTGCAGAATACAAGATCAATATACAAGAGCCAGTTGTATTTCTATACACTTGCAATAACCCAAAAATGAAATTAAGAAAACAATTCCATTTACAATAGCATCAAAAATAAAATATTTAGGAATAAATTTAATACAGGAAGTATAAAACTTACACTCTGAAAATTACAAAACACTGTTAATAAAAATCTAAATAAATGGAAAAACATCCCATGCTCATGAATCAGAAGACAGTATGAAGGTGGCATACTCTTATCTATAAAATCAGTGCAGTACATAGCAAAACCTTCAGCTATGTGATCTTAGAAAAATCACCTTCTATTTGGTTTCTACACCTTGGTTACTTAATCCTAATATGCCTCAGTTTCTTTATCTGTAATATGGGGATAACTGGGCCTACTTAGTAAGATGCTGTGATGAATGAATGAGATAATGCTGGTAAAGCTCCTTACTAGTTTCCTGAATGCAGTGAGGACTCAGTAAATGTCAGCCATTATTTCCTTGATGACTATAATGAAATTTGAAAATGTCAGTTAAGTCTACCACATCCAGTATTATCCTAAATTTCTGCATGAGGAATATACTTTATTCTTAAGAAATCCAAGTAATATACAATCAAATCATAACTTAAATAACAGGCAGGCTAATATCATTGTAGGAATTTGGCATACAAAGTTGTTCAAAGAAAAAGAAAAATTATTTTATTTCCTTGCAAATTGAGAAAGTACTTTAAATAAAGCTGGCAGTAAAATATGACAGAATTGCCAGAGTGTATATAGCTTTTTAAAAAAAATTTCCTTTAGAAATACTGATAATTGACTTAATAATTCTAAAAGTAGACTTGACTGTCTAGTTGTCTTTTCTATTAAGTTTGATGACTAAATAATACAAGAGCCAATTACAACTTTTATAATGATTTCCTGGCTTCCAAACCCAAGTGGTATGGATCAAGGCTGCATTCCAGTTAAGATTCCACAGATTTCTCCCTTTCCCTTCAGCAGTGCTCAGAGCAGTAACTTCTTCTAACCAGCATTTCAGTAACAGCAAGCTTCAGTCAAGAGATCCTCTATTGTTTCTGAGACCACTGGAAGTGTCGTCTGATTCTACATTCCTTGGTGGAAGCACATTTGTTACTGGCATAATTTTAACCAAACTGAATATTTTAGACACCAAACCAACTGTTGATGAGGGAACTGGAGACTTCCTGTACTGAAACCACCTATTTGTGTAACTTGGAGTCAATTACCAAATTCACTGGAATGCACTAAAAATTGCTAAAATGCAATCCCCTTTTGAAAACATTAATTGTATATAATTTTATTTTGAGATGGCAAACTGAAACAAACATGGGCCATGAAGTGTATTTTGATATATTTAGTAGCATAACAGATTCCGTTAAATTCAGTTAGTTTCTGTGGAAAAATAAATGGCACAGAGACTAGTCAAGTTGAAAGAGGCTTCAAATATTTAGTCAATTCATAATATTAAAATGTTAAAAATTATCAGTTTTTAAAATGATATGCCAGATAATATACCAGTTCAAGTTTCTAATGGTATCTGAAACTTTAAAGAATTCCTTTCCTCATTTAGTAATAAGTTTAAAAATTCCTCATTGGCTTGATTCATATTGGCTCACGTAAATAAAAAGATGATTCTCAACTGAAAATATTTTAAGAATTTTATAACTACATGTAAAGAAACCAAATGGCTTTTAAGAAATTTGGCCAAATGGGCATAAATAATGACCTTCATGTTTGCATCCTAATTATAAAAATGGCTAAGGGAGTATAATACAGAGGAAAGAAATGAAAGAAATGAATTAAGAATCAGAAGGTCAACTGCATTCATCTATTCACAAAGTATTTGAGTCCCTATAGTGTGTCTGGCACAATGCTTGGCACCAGTGTGTGGAAAAAGTCACAGTGCTGCTACAGAGGGGAGGTTGGGCAAAACACATGAAAACTAACTGTGGGAAGTGTTATAAGGAAGGAACAGCAAGTAATGAAAAAAAATGGGATGGGTGGTGGGCACGAAGGGGAATGAGATAAAGAATTTCAACTGCACATATGAAATAAATTATATATATATATAATGTCTTTATTGATTTCAGACAGAAGAAGGGAGAGGGAGAGAGAGAAACATCAATGATGAGAGAGTCATTGATCAGCTGCCTCCTGCATGTCCCCAATTGGGGATCGAGCCTGTAACTCGGGCATGTGCCCTGACCGGGAATTGAACCGTGATCTCCTGGATCCTAGGTCAATGCTCAGCTGCTGAGCCACACTGGCCAGGTGGCTAAAAATATTTTAAAGAACAACTCCTTGCTCTTTTATCTTTTCTTTTACCAAGATAAAATTGATAGTAGGAGATGTTATGGAGTATTATGCCATACATACATGCTTAACATATGTGTCATTCAGATCTGCACAACCACCTTACAGATAAGTAGCAGCATTATCTCTAACTTACAGACAAGTGAGGCACAGAGACATTAAGTTACTGGCCCAAGGTCACATTTAGTGAACCACAGACTAACTCAAGTTTTACTACAGAGATGCTCTGAGACTGAAAGCAAGTCACTTAATCTCTCTGAATTCTATTTGGTTTTCTTATCTCTAAAATGAAGGGACTGCATTAGAGGATCAATCCTGTTAAATAGAAATAAAAAAGAGCTACATATGTAATTATAATTTTTTCACTAGCCACAGTAAAAAGGCAAAGGAAACAGCAGGAATTGCTTTTTAACAATATATTTTATTTAACCATATATATATATATATATATATATATATATATGTTTATTTATTTAACCATATATATATGGTTAAATAAAATATATATATATAAAATGTCACTTCAGCAAATATAAATATTATTAATGAAATATTTAGGTCCCTTTTGCATACTTAGTCTTTGAAATCTATTGCACATTTCAGTTCATACTACCCATATTTCAAGCACTCAGTAGCCCGGCTACCATACTGGACAGTCTATTCTCCAATAATTATGTAAAATGTTTCTGGAGTATTTGCTATTAAAAGTAAGGCACAACATTAATATGCAAATAAAGAGTTTTAAAACTTGAAAGAAAGAAAAAAATAAGGCACACCAGCAGAAACTAGGCATAATGGAAAGGCACTGTCCACACAGTGTGGTTTGATAGCATTGTTTAGGTCCCCAGCTACAGAAGCCCGAAAATCCATCTTTGATGGCATTCCTTTGTAGAAAACAGAAATCACCCAAGTTTTCCAATGATGATGTAAATCACCCTGGCCAGGCAGCTCAGTTGGTTAGAGCATTGTCCCCATATGCCAAAGTTGCAGGTTCGGTCTCCGGTCAGGGCACATTCAAGAAGCAACCTATGTGGAACAACAAATCAGTGTCTCTCTCCCTCTCTCTCTCTCTCTCTCTCTCTCAAGTCAGTGTATATATATATGTTAGAAAGATAACAAATTGACAAATTAAGCTCTTAATGCAAACTGAAAACATTTTGAGAGGCATATGAGCTATAAATAGTAAATTTAAAGGGTCCCTAACACTTGATGTGAATGAGTCTGAGTTCATCCTGTTGGTTGGATCACTAGCATCTTACATGAGTTTGGGGAGTAGGGACCAGAAACCTGTGGAGGGTAGATTCCACAAGTTTATATTTACCTACTTATGATTCAGCCTTGCATTCTTCTAGTCTAACTTTAAAGGGAACTTATAGTCTGAACTAAAATGGAAAAGAGATTTTAAAAAGTCCAGATAATCATCATGCTAGGTGAAGTCACACCAACAGCAGGGCTGTCATTTTGACCTGAACATCCATTAAGGATAGCTCAGTGACAGAGTGACATCGGGGAGGGATTAACACGAACAGTCACTATTGGATAATGCGCCTGGGCTCCTCTTAGGAGAGGTGTTAACAAAACACATTAAAAGTTACTGACAGAGCATGTTAGGCAAGCCACTGTAAAACCACCAGGTCCTAAATGACAGGTGAAATGCCAATCTCGAGCTACGCCTTGAGAGGAGTAAGATTCTAGCATGGAGCTTGCCGAAGGCAAAAATCTGGACTCTGCATAATTTCAACCAGCTTCCACTTTGTAATCCTATCTGCAGGTGACCACGCGATGGCCGCCTGGGAAGGCTGTGCCAGCCTCTTACAGAAACAAAGAAGGAGAGGGAACCAGAGTGGTCACCAAAGCAACTTCAGCCACGTGTTTTCATTCAGCCAGGTGGATGGAAGCTATGTATTTAGGAGAAGTATTTCGTGAATTACGTCAAAGCATCCTCTCCTTCCCCCTGGCAAGCAGGAAAAGACCAATTTGTCCTAAACCAAGAATAAGTATCTCACTCAGTTTACTCTTGTAAGCAAACCTCAATTTTCAAGTTATAAACCTTTATGTGTGTGCGCGCTGAGGGAGAGACACCCTGCTGGTTTTGGAGGCTGAGGAGGAAGGGTTTGGGGGAATCTGAATTGCCATTACTGAGCCTGTGGCATATTCGATGTTGAAGTAATGTCAACTCAGGAAATCGTGGAAGTGGGACTGGAACCTAGGTCAGCCTGGTTCCAAAGCTAGGACTTTTTTCCTAGATGGAAAGGATCCTGAGAATCACGAGGTGGTGAGGAACCCCCACTGCAGAAAATACAGCAACCCTTTTGTTCAGTATTTTCCCATAGGCTCTTAAGGCTCTCCAGCCTACTAGTCCCGTATTCATGAACAGGTTTGAATTCAACTCAAATATACAGCACAATAAAATGTTAGATAATATTACATCCCACAACCATAGGCAGCTTAGTTGCTCTCCTTTTGTCTGTTTTCTATGTGTGAAAACAAGAATAGTATTCCTCATTGCCAATCCATGAAGAAACTGGTTAAAAGAAATTAGGGATGTACAGAAAGCTCTAGACACAGAAGCTCTGAGGCTCTTTCATTTTAAAATATGGTTTACCACCCCTCACAGAAAAACATGCCAGTCTTTAGCAACCATTTTAGTTCCAGAAGCACCCAATGAGCAATTGAGTGGGCCAGGAAAAGGTTCATCTTGGCAGTGAATCTCAAGAAGAGACAAGTGTGGGCCCTGACAGGGACACCCAGATGCCAAAACAAATGACCTTTCACAAACTTTGCAGTCTAGTGCTTGACTGTAAAAGCAGGGGGCTTAAAATGGCATCTTGTGTTTTTCCTTCTTAAAGTGGTGAGGCTTTAGTTTCTGCAAAACAGATTGACTATATAGATTTTTAAATTTGTGCATCCTGACTGCTGTTTGAAGGGCTGGCTATATTGGATGGGCCATCGTAAACAGAATCGTATTTAAGAAATGGCAAGATTCTCCACTTGCCAGATGATGGCCCCTGATATCCCCCTTCTCTGTCATAAGACAGACTGCAGAGGGTTTTTGTAACTACCTTTATCCCCGCCAAACTGAGAGCTCTGGGAGGCATGGACCATGTCTATCCTGTTAATAACTGTATTTTATCTCTATCCCTGAGAACCATGCCTAGCATAGAACAGTTGCTTAGGAAATATTTGTTGAATGGGGGAAAAATAGTATTTTCTCAGGAAAGGCTAAAAGAAACAACAATGGACCTCCAGAGACCAAGGTTTCTGAAGAAGATGCATTGAGTAAGAGATGTACTCTACTCATTCCCTAGGGTAATAATAGCTCTCTTCAGATAATGAACTTTCCTCTCTGTAAATGTCTGCCTTGCTATATTTCACTCAACACCATCGGGGAAATGCCCACAGGTTATCAGAAAATATACTACTATATCTTTTAGACCTTAATGAATCATTCTAAAATTTTGACGGGTCACAATAAAAAGTTAGAAGTGTCCTAAGTTCTTATGCTCATATTGGTAATGTCAGATCAGTTTTACACCTGTGTAGGTCTTGGTTATGCTTATCAAAATAAGTTAAGATCCACCTTTTACATTAGAAATGTAGCAATCACAACAACAAAAACTGAACAGTGACCACAATAATTATTGCATGCAGCAATTTCTAATTTACAAGGTATTTGCACATCCATAACATCATTTGCTTTTAATAATGCCCCTGTGAAGGGGGAGGGGAGAGAAAAAGAGAGAGACCAAGACCCTTATTTTACAGAGACAGGCCTAGAGCTCACACAACTGAGTCACTCAGCAGCATGCCGTTAGTAAATGAATAGCTGAGAATTTCAATGTGAAATGAGAACAAAAACACGGTATTTAGTCAACGGTATTTAGAAGATGACTGGTTTATAAAACATAAACTTAGTTCACTGTCTCTGCTTACCTAACATACCCAATAGAGACACTGTCCAGAAATTACATTCTTTACAGTCAAGGATCATTATCAAGCCCTGTCATCATTATTTCTGTTTCCTACAGGGCCATGGAGAAAAGTGTGTGCTCCTGAATTGGATGATAGGTTTTTAAATTAGTTCTTTTATTCCTTTAAAATACAAGTTGACAAGAACTATCATGGAGGACAGACAGGACTGGGAACAAAACACAGGGTAAGTTACGTCTCTTTATAGCAAACTAAAACCTGGTTGGGTATATTTTCTTCAAAATAGAATAGAACTAATACGGAATGTTCCAGATGGGAGCACTTCCCAATTCTTTCTTTGACATTATATTTTCTAAGATGTTTGCCTGCCAGCTTTCCCAGAGATCCAGTGAATCTACGTGAAAACGTGGTTTTGTATGCAGTAACACAAAAATAAGATTATTTATGTTATGCTGATAGTTTATACCTACTGGGAATCCTTGAATTCTTTGGTGACAATAAACTTGAGGATTCACTGAAGTACCTATAAGAACACATTGGCTTTAAATAGTACTATTACCCTGATTAATAACTGCTTCTTGGGGGACAGGGGTGTAAGAGTATAAAAGGTGCACACAAAATCTCTAGATCATCTTCAACTTCCCACCAACAAATCTACCAACCTATTTGCAACTGTACCATCTACTCCCCCCCCCATTAAATTGGATGAACTGTTCCAAAGGCCAAGCCATTCCTTTGTATACTGTATCACTTCTCAAGAACTTCATTCTTGAAACTACCCCTTCTATCTCATTATGACTTTTCACTTCTCTACTAGATCACTCCTATTAGCGTCCAACATGGTATAACATCTATTATTTTTTTAAATCTTTTTATCTATTATTGGCCTCCTCCTATTGATGTATTGCTCTGTTCTGTATAGTAAAATGCCTCAAAAAAGTGTCCATCCCTGATGTCTCCTTACCCCATCCCCACTGTGTACTTTATTTCATTGCTTAAACCATGAGGAGATAATATTAAAATATATATAAGGCCACTCAGTTTAAGGAACAGAACATTACTAGTAATTGTGAAGTTTACTCTGTAACCCTCTGTTCCTTTCCCTTACTCACTAGGAAGTTAATGCTACTGTTTTCCCCCCTAGCTTTACTAAATTATAATTAACATATAACATTGTGTATGTTTAAGGTGTACAACATGATGATTTGGTATATATATGTATTGTGAAATGATTACAATAAGGTTACTTATGTCTTAGTCACCATCTTAGTCACCTCACATAGTTACCTCTGTGTGTGTGTGTTGAGAAAATTTAAGATGCAGTCTCCTAGCAACCTTTAAGTATGCAATACAGTCTTGTTAGCTTCAGTCACCATACTATATGCTTGATCCCCAGAACTTATTCATCTTCTAACTAGAAGCTTGTACCTTTGGCTAGCATCTCCCCATTTCCCCAACCCCCTAGAAACCCCCATCTATTCTTGTTTCCATGAGTTTGGTTTTTATTTTGTTTTGTTTTTAGATTTCACATATAAGTGAGGTCATACAGTATTTGTCTTTGACTTATTTTACTTACTTAAGGTTCATCCATGTCAAAAACGGCAGGATTTCCTTCTTTTCTATGGCTGAGTAATATTCATATATATGTATACATACATATGTATATGTATGTGCGTGTGTATATATAAATGTATATAATTTCGTATGTGAAAGATAATAGAAAACCAGTTTTAAATATTCAAGAACTTAAAACTATATCCAAGCCATTTAAAAAATATTTATGCAAAGATATTTAACATGAAAATTAAGAAATTCAGGAAAATAAAATTACTATGTAAAGATTGATGGTAAGCATTAAAGGCAGTTAAACACAGAGATAAATCAGTGTAATTGCTGTGGACATGAAACCAGATTAAGAATAGTTATTTAATACACTTAATTAAATCTAACCCTTAATATTACATTAATAAAGACTGTAAGTAAGAAGGAGTGTGGAAGATTACATGTTACAAAGAGAAAAATGAAAGATAAAATTCTTGGATTTGACAGTTAAACAAAATTTAGATTAAGAATGTTAAAAATAACCACTTATGGAATTAAAACATCTTCCATATAACTGGATTAAAAAAAACCAGCAACAAGATATTATGCATAGGAATGAAAGAATACAAATTACTAAATGGTAGCGAACTCCCAGTAAATACAAAATAACTAATATAAGATCACACAGATGAGCGATTTCAATAAATGTATTTTAAATCCCTTTGTTGAAGGACAAATAATCTCCTTCATTACCTAAAAGATAAGAATTTTATCTTATCATGCTCCTGTCCTGCTAGCACAAAATTCTAATTTATTTTCTTCATAGCACTTATCGCTAGTGGAATTATTTTATTTGCTTACGCCCAGTTCTCTGTATTAGCATTAAGCTCCATAAGAAATGACCATGGCTGTCTTACTCACACCTATAATGTCAGAGCTCAGTAAATATGTCTTATCAAACAGTGAAACTTGAATGAATAAATGAATACTACAGATCTCAGACAGATTAAATATAAAAAGGCAAACAAGAAGCAGAGGTTACAATAAAAATGTCGTTTAAAAAGTAACAGCAAAATACTTTTAAAATATAGAGAAGATATTTTTGTTGTTAATAAAAGACAAAATCCATAATGAAATTTAAGAGTCAAAAAACATATTACACCACATACCAGGATCAACATATACAAAACAAAACAGGACAAAAACACAGACATATAGACAGAAATTACAGAATTACAATGAAGATGAGTGACTAATATATTTCTGATAGTCTTTGATAGAGTATTTGAGCAATTTACCCTCTTGAATATATATGTATGTATTTTATATGCATAAAATAACTTTGTATCCAACCAAGTATTTTCTAAGTAGACATATATTGTTTAGTCAGAAAGCAACCACTACTAGAAAGCACTTACTAGATGCCATTGGGAAAAAAGCCTTTGACAAGCTTTCTTCCTTAAAAGCTATTAGAAAAATAATTCGTGGAACTGAAATAAAAATTTGGAATAGATATAAATTTATCTAGATGGAAAAAATGTTAAGTTTAAGTGTCTGGAAACCATTACTAAGACTGGTCTAACATTTTGTAAATGTCAGATTTACCTAATACCTTCTACGTAATACAATCTCAAACAGACAAATTGCAGAATGATCTCCTAAGCCTGAATAAGTGGCCAGAAAAGTGGAAGAATGCTTTCTGAAGATACCAGCATTACAGTTCTACAGCCACATGTCAAGTAACCATAACTTTTCTGCACAAAAACTATGCTAAATTTGATTTCAGAATGCCCTGTGCAACTCTATATGCTATGCCTTGAGAAACAAAAGGGAAAGAATGAAGGTAATGTTTATTGAGCAAATATGTGTTGTTCCGATATGTAATTGCATTGAATAATCAGAAGTAGAAGTAGAGCTGTGTTCATTCATTCAACAAGTATGTCCTGAGCACTTCCACTACTGATGCAAGCACTGGGAAGGGCATTCAGTAAAGTTGGGTGAAACATATTGTATAGCAGTAGATGCTGATAGGCACTGTGAAGACAAAGCAGAAAGGAGGGCTGGAGAGTTACAATTTTAAATCAAGTCAATCAGGAGAGGCTTTTCTGAGAAGATGATAACTGAAGAAACACTTGTAGGAGATGAGGGAAGGGTGTCCCTGGCCAGCACAGCCAGGGCAAAGGCTCTGAGCAGAAGTATGAACAGCCAGGAAGCAGGGAGGGAGGAACAGTGAACAGAAATGGGAGTACAAGGGCTATTGGGAGACCAGGCTGTTCAGGGCCTTGAGGGTCTGACTGAACTTGAAGGTGATATACCTTGTGTTTGAAAAGAAATGACTGTGTCCTTTGCATAGCTGTGAATAAAAAAGCGGTTCTTTGGAAAGGAACCTCACAGGGTGGTCTGATCAAAACTTCCTGACTGGGCAGGTCATAGTGGGGTAGCCATGCCCCAGGCATCTACTTTTTCAGTAAAAAGGTTTATCTTTGCTTTAAGCAGGCCCTGCCCATTGTTTCTGTGCACCTCGTTTAACACACCTTTGGAATGCCTCTCTTCAGACCTCGAAAGCAAACCCCCCTCCAGAGAGCCCATAATCTTGTTAACTATCCTGTAATGCGGTCCCTGCCTTGGTTCCTTCCACCTTCACATAATCTTCCTACAGATGCCTCCTTGATTCCAAATGCATCATAGAAGCGGCAAATCGCTATTCTAGGGAGCATTCTTCTCAGGCTGCTGAGATCTTGCTTCCAGGCATACCCTGTTTGGCTCTAACACATTTTTATGAAAATTCTCTACAGGTTTGGACACTGTTACGTTGACACTGCTGAGCAGCGATGGTGGAAGGAAGTTAAGCTACTACAGTAATCCCGGTAGGAGTAGGAGAAGGTGGTTGCTCGGACCCAGGTGGCAGCGAAGGGGTCAAGTGCTGGATTCTGGATGTACCTGAAGGTACAGAATTTGCTGATGGATTGGATATAGAGATGAGAGGAGCCAGCATAACTCCAAAGATTCAGCCTGAACAAACTGAATAAACTTTCATTATTTGCATTTTACAGGAAAGATAACTAACTAGATATTATTCCAAAGCTTATGGTCTTCCCACAGTGCCTCACTGCTTGAGGGAAAAGGCAACTGAAATTATGTGCAGAGAGCATCTACCATATGGATTACAGACTTTTCATTTTACAAATGACGGTTGAGAAGTTTAATAATTGGTAATATCTCCCTGAATTATTAGATTTATTGATCAATTACATGATACAGCCTAAAAATGGAACAAGGCTGAAAAGAGGATGGGAAATTTACAGATGACAGAATCGTATTAGGTTATCTAGGGGTGCTAGGGATACTTGGGTAGAGCTCCACATTCTTGAGGTTGATGGCATGATAAGTTATCCACAGAATCTCCCTGGAAACCAGTGTTTGACAGAAGGAGATGGAGAACAGACTTTCCCATGAGTAGCTAGGCAAACCGTTTAGGTCTGGCTTCTTTATTTCAAGTGTTTCAGACAGAAACTTGAAAAAGTCACCACCAAAGATACTTTCAAGCACATACACAGAGCTGTCCTTTGGACATGTAGTATAATGTATAGCTTTCCAATGAGTTTTTCATACTATAAAGGTTAATAGGCTCCAAGAAATGTATTTAATTCCTTCAAGCTTTCTGTTTATATTCTCTCATTTGCCATGTTAATACGATGCCCCAGCAATGTAAATTCATTTTGTTGTTATTAGGAGAAGATGTAATTCTTATTGGAAATGTTACATTGAGTATGTAGAATTAATCTTCTATCTGGCTATCTTTGCCTATGTGTATAAACATGCCACAGTGTGGTAATTCCCAACAGTTAGTTCTCTTATGTCTGCCCCCTCCCCCAGACATCCCTATTTCAGTGAAAGGGACTTCCCTCTCCCTTCTCAGTCATCTTGACCCAGCTCCTTCCTGTCCTTCACCTCTATGTCAGGACAGCTGCCAGTATCAAGAAGTACTAACTCCGCAGAATGCCTCATGTGTATAATAACCCTCTTTCTCACTTCCAGTGCTAACAGTCCAGAAATGACTCTTTTTGGCATCTTCTCTCAAGGCATCTCTCCTCAAGTCTGTCCCCACTGCACTTCATCTGGCATGATGGGGCCTGCTGACTTTTAAAGACTGGCTCTGGCCATGTCACTCTATCAAAACCTTATAGTGGCTTCATGTTGGCAGCTGAAGTACACACTTTTCTACCTATGTTTCAGGGCCCTCCCCACTGTGGCTCCAAGCTGCCTTTCCAGTCTCATCTCCTGGCACTTCCTTTTCAATGTCACTACAACTCTAGCAAAACCAACCACTCTTCCCTGAACCCGCTTCTGTTTCAGCAGCTCGGGCCCTAACACACAAAAGCGTTCCCCCTTTGTCTATCAAAAGTTGACCTGTCCTTCTGGTGCTATCTGTGGTGCTGCTTATAAGAAGCTTCTGCTGTTACCCCTGATCCATGTGACCCCTCCCACCCCACCCCGAGCCCAGTCTGTACAGCACTTAATGCAGCCTGCAGGCCTGAGCCCCCTTATCTTCAACATTTGTCCCATGCTCCTTGGTGACCATGTGCTCTGCTCATCCCACAGTCTCCTGTGGTGGTGGGATGGTGCCTTACACAAGTCAAGGCCAGGGATTATCAGTGCCTGGGAGTGTTAAGGCGTAGAGACATCTTAAAAGAGGCTGTTTTTAACCTTTACCATTAAAAGCCATGAACATTTCCCTTTCAGTTAATAACAGGATATCAGTGGAGACAAACGGATATAACTCTATCTTCCTGGTCTCTTCAGTGTTCTTTCTACTCTTCTGTATAAATAGAATTTACATTACAGTGATTAAAAGTCCCCTGTAAAACAGTGTCACAAGGCCGTATCTGGGAAGAGAGGATCAGCACTAATCTGTTCCTTACTCGCTATTGAGTAAGGAGAATATGAGATGATATGTTTGGATCAGAGACAGAAAGGAAATGGAGTTTTCAAGGGAGAAGAAAAAAATTACAAAAGAAAAACCTGTTTCACAAAATGCAGTCTGTGGAAAATCTTTCAGCTGAATGTCAAGATTAAGAAAAATCAATAAAACCTTTGAAACCAGAACTATGTGAAAGGCCTTTTAGGCTTGATGACAAAATACAAAGCTACGGCTTCAAGAAAGTAAAATCCTCCAGTAACCGCAAAAGCAATTCTTCAATAATCAGGAGACTCCATGGCCCCCAAACATGCTCAGCACAAATTGCTTATTACAGAGATAGGGACAGTCTAGATTCAAAGGGCCAGCGTTTTCAAAGGGACTTTTACCAAGGCTGTAATTAGTTGTTCTGGCAAAAACTGCACACACGTCTAATTGCACACACAATTGGCTAATTGTATCTTCAAAATAAAGGGTAAAGGGTTAATTGTATCCACATCTGGCCACAAAGAAAGAGATTGTCCTTTGAAAATATGACACTCCACTTAGATGAAAATTTGCATTAAACAACCATCCCTATTACTACTAATAATTATAATAATACCACATGCTTACAAATTAATAAATACCTTTCATCGTGATCCTAAAAACACTTCACAAACATTAATTAATCTCACAATACTCCTACAAGGTATGAAAGGTGATTATCCATCCCAATGGCGCCAATGAGGAAATACAGGCAAGTTAGGTAATTGTCCAAAGCCACAGAGGGAACTGAAGTTCCCAGCCCCCAGCTCTGTACACTGGCCCAGGTCCCCAGGGAGGTTCAGTGGGGAGTCTGGTTCACATAATCAGCAAAAATGAGCCTAAAACCAATGTAAAACTAAGTAATCAAGTTTCAGAATAGTCAAAACTGGCCTGTGATTAGAGACTACATTGACTTCTCCTATTCAAAGGATCATGGAGCGCATCAAGAATGGAGCTAACAAGTAGAACTTTTTTTGCTCCTTGGTTTGATTTTATGATAAAATATTTCAGATAATTTATAAAAAAGTACAGAGAAGCAGACAGTGCATCCCCAATGATTGGTACTTTCAAAAACATATAAGAGATGGATACTTGGAATGTGTGACTATAGCAGCTGTGAGGCTAAGACATGCTGGACATAGGTCATGAAGTCAGGGACTAAAACAGAGTAAAAGCAATGTTATCTTAATTAAAATTGCCACTCAGGAGCATCCAATTTATACTAGCCCAGAATATCTAACTTAATACATTTCCTTATAAATGCATAAGTACTATATCATTAATATTTGTGTAACCTTAATACCTTCTTTAAGAATGAGAGAAATGTGCCCCGCAGGAGTGGCTCAGCAGTTGAGCCCTGACCTGTGATCCAGGAGATCGTGGTTCGATTCCCAATCAGGGCACATGCCTGAGTTTCGGGCTCGATCCCCAGTTGGGGGCGTGCAGGAGGCAGCCGATCAATGACTCTCTCATCATTGATATTTCCATCTCTCCCTCTCCCTTCCTCTCTCTGAAATCAATAAAAACATATTAAAAAAAAAAATGAGGGGTTCATTTCTAACAACAACAAAATATACATTTTAAGGTCTGATTTATTTTTTATAATTAAAGCAAATATTCTTGTATCCATACCAGAAAATGTTTGTGTGATTTTCTTACTCATCAAAACTGATGATAAATTCTCTCTGCAGATACTTAAAAAGACGTGGAGAGAGAACCACACTCCCTCAGCTCAGTTCAGTCCCCGTGGCCCATGAAGACACATGCTGGGATACAAAGGTGAGCAAGACCCTTCCTGCTTTGGTGACACAGGGTCTACGCATTTACTTACGGTCCCTCAAATCCTACCATCTCTCCTTCTACAAAGGTTTTGAGGCAACATCCAGTAGAAGAATAAAGAAAACACTGAAATAGAAAGTCAGGGACAAAGAAAATAGAAACCAAACACGCTAGAAACAAGAGTCAGTTTGACTGTGTTTCTACACTTCAAAGGGGGCTCCAAGTTACTGAGCACCCAGAGCAAAAAAGAAAGAGAAGTGGGGAAAAAGAAAGAGACATTGGGATATATAACTAAATTTTTAAGGATGGCTAGTAGAGGTAAAAATCCATATAACGTGGGAGTGCCAGAGATGGAGACCTGACTTCCCACAGGGGAAGGTGGGGACACAGTCACATTCTGGGCTGGGCTTGAAGGGCAGGGCTGAGCTCCCTGGAGGCTGCAGGAGAAAGGACATGCCCCACCCAGTCTGCGCCAACCCTGCAAGCAGGAGGCCCCTCAGGGAAGTGGAATATTCCAGCCCCGGGGCGAGGTGGGATGTAGTCCTAGACGGGCCTGGCGAGGACTCCAGGCCCGCAGGCAGATGCCATGCTAAGTACAGGTAACACTGGATTTTTGAGGGGGAAGGGGAAGACTGGAATACAACTTCTCTCTCTCTCTCTCTCTCTCTCTCTCTCTCTCTCTTTCTTTCTTTCTAGTATAAACTCCTGACACCAGGTAAAGAATGGACCAGAAAGGCAAAGGTCAGGAGGAAGAAAGATCTGTCAGGAGGCTCTGTAATAAATCAGATGAGGCATGATCAGGGTCTCGACTCTGGTCCTGGCATAGCAGAGGTAAAGGAAAGGACAAACAAGAGACTCTCTGACAGGACTCAGTGAATAATTAAATGGCAGGAAAAAGATGAGTCGCGCGTGACTAGAGCCCCTAAATCCTACCTGACCGATGATACCCCGAGGGCTGATAGTGCATGTTCTTTCTACTGTTTTATTAGGGCTGGTGTCAATAAAATTAACATCTAGCTTTGCGTCATACTATTTTTCATCAGTGAAAAGTATACAAAATTGTTTTTAAAATTATATCAGAACATGAAATGGATCTTTCTTTAAAATCAAAATGGAATGTACTGTCAGCCACACCCATGGTATGAGGTTGGTTCTATTTCTAGCTCAGGTTTCAGCACTTTTTTTCCTGTTTATTTACATTTATAAAAAAGAAAATGAGCTTTAATTCTGTTTCCAGACATTTATATGATCTGCACCCACTAAGTGTCTTCCTATCCCCCTCCCACCTGGCCAGGGATAATGCAAAACTATAATCAAAGTAGATGCTTAAAAATTACTTGCTGAATGAATTTAAAAGCTGAAGTCAGATAAAAATCACCTGTTCCCCAAACCTGTAGACAGTGATTGCTGTTAGTATCAGACTACCTGTTAAAGGCGGGTGTGTAAGGGATTGCTGCTGCTCATTAAATGACAATTTTAAAATTTCATCAGGAAAAACATTTCCTAAATAATTTACCCTTGTCACCAAATGTATTGCTATGAAAAACTGCTAGCAGCTCTACTAAGTCCTCATTAGTGCTAAGAATTGCTATAGATAGAACATGAAAATGTCTGGAAGATTTTGCAATGCACTTACATTTCCATGGAAAGTGACATTACTATATGGTCAATATAATACAATTAGAAATTTTACCCTTTATAATAGTGTTTCACCTTTGAGTTTTGAAGGGAAAACACTGATTTTTATCTACCCTAATTTAAAAAATCGTTATTGTCAGTGACCTCCTAATACATACAAAATAGAGGTCAAACTTAGATTTGATATTCAACTCCCTAGATGATCTGGGCCAATCGACTTCTAGTCATAATTTCCTCTAGTCTGGTCAGTGATTCCTGCAAAGTGAGGGTGTGAACCACTGATTGTGCAAGTGCTAGGAAGGAGGAGGAGGAGCCCTGGGAGGCTAGGGTTTAGGAAAGCTTCATGGGCAAGAAGGCAGGCAGGGTGGAGGGCAAGACAGGTCAGGGGCTATATCCTTCCGTTCCTAGATCAAAGCCTTCAGTGGCAAGCCCTCAGCCCTGCCCGTGCGAGCATGTGTGTGTACACACAGAGGTCAGCAGGGATGGTGTCTCTGGGAACTGACCTAGCTGCAGTGAGCTCAGAACTAGGGGCTTGAGAAGCCTAAGCAGAGCTGGAGCACCAATTCTGACTTGGTGACTTGGCGACTTGGCAGTTAAGTGTCTATACTGAGTCCAGTACATCTGAATTCAGGTTTGAGCCACATGTTAGCTAAGTGATCTGGGCAAGGCATTTCATGTTTCTGAGTGCCAGTATTTTAATTATAAAAAATGGGGAAAACTATATATTATATGTGCGTACACTGTACTCGGCACAGTACCTAAGCATAGGAGAGAAAAAAATAATAGTTTTTGTCATTAGTACTGAATGCCAGATCCAGAACACCAGAGCTCTGGGATCAGGCCTCTAACCTCATTCACCCATTTCACCAACCAGCAACTATCACAAATCCCTTTGGTTCCTAAAACACTGGGTTGTGAACTCAGATGAAGAATTCAGTGAAAATATTTTGACCTTGATAAAAGGTTTTTATAGATTTTCCCCCACCCAAGATGGCAGTGGTAAATGGCAAAGGAACTCTTTTGTTCTACCACTTTTTAAACATTACTCAATAACCTGACACATTCAAAATGGCATGCAAATGGCTTTCTAAAACAAACATTTGCCCCTCATAAGTCATGTACACTATTTTGGTTAAAAAATGATTCTACAAACAACCTATGAAAGACGGCATTAAATATACGTATGTATTTCCAACGTCATATAGATGTGAATTGGAATTCCTACTGCTGTTAACATTAACACTAGGAACAAGAATTGTCTTACTGGATGCAGAACTTCATCTTTGCCTTAAACATGCCATTGAGCCAGACATCCCTTTAACACTGACTGACCCTCTAAAAAACTTAATTCTATATAAGTTTATACTTCACTATGCATTTTCAAATTTTAATATCAACATTTTCATAAGTTACCTTTTAGTTGACAGGTGGTTTTACATTTATCATAGTGGACAGAAATTGTCTCTTTATATGTATTAAGTTAAAACAGGTCCATTTTTAAAGTATAAACAAGCACTATTTAAAATACTAAAATATTTAAATAAGTATATTAAATATATTAATATAAATATCCTCAAACAACAGGGGGGACAAGTCACAGGTGGGGGCTCCCTTTGCCATTCTTGTTTGTCCATATCTACTTATCTCCTACTTTCTGTGGAAGGTCTTTGGCCACTGCAGCTATAGTGACAACTCTAAATTCTGAATTTCTCCTACAGAATTTAGTCTATGCTATATGGTTTAATTTTTACTATATGATTAACACAATCATATGCTATAATATACCATTATTTAAATTTTCACATGTCTTTTTTGTTTTGGATTATTAGACTGATGAAACACTTGAGAGCCAAAAGAATTCATCCATCTCCTTGGCACTGAGTACGGCACTATGGAACACTGCAAATATTTTCTGAATAGTCTTATAAGACCCTATGTATCTTTAAAATAATTGCATCTTAAAGGAAATTCTATTATAATATTAACTAATATAAACTAACTTTTACTTCTAAATATTTATTTGAATGATTTTATAAAGGCAGAAGATACCAGATTATTTGCCCTAATTTGAATTGTTGTTAAGGTTACAAGTTGCACATCAGTGGGGTTTTCCCCCTTGTTCCTTTAGTAATAGCTATGCGTGTGGCAATGTGCCTCAGTAATAGCATTTCCCAGCCACCGTTGTTGGTAGAGGTGGCCAATGAGATGTAAGTGAAAGCTACCAGATAGGGCTTTTGGAAGAGCGATTTAAAGGGGGCCTGCTACCAGATAGGGCTTCTGGAAAGAGTGATTTAAAGGGGGCTTGCTTTTGCCTCAGTCTTCTATGGCTGGAGATGCAGCAGCCAGGTTGTAATCAGCACAATGGAATACTGCTTGGCTGTGCAGGGAGGGAGATCTGGCTTTTTGCAGCAGTGTGGATGGACCTGGAGAGGACTGTGCTGAGTGGGGTGGGCCAGTCAGGGGGGAGAGGTGCCATGTGATTTTGCTTATATGTGGAGTCTAATAAATGGAATAAACAAACAAACAAAACAGAAACAGACTCATCGCTGTCAGAGGGTAGGGAGTAGGGGGGCCAGGTGAAAAAGGTGAAGGAATTAAACAAAATTCAAAACAAAACAAAAAACAAAACAACCCCTCATAGACTGACAAGAGTATGGTGATTCCCAGAGGGAAAGGAGGGTGGGAGGAGGCAGGAGATGGTAAAGGGGAGACAAATGGTGACGGAAAGAGACATGACTTGGGGTGGTGAGCACACAATACAATATACAGATGATGTACTATAGAATTGTACACCTGAAACCTATATAATTTTATTAACCAATGTAACCCCAATAAATTCAATAAAAAACAACAACATTTAGAAGCCCCTAAATCCTGTGACATGCAACTACTGGGCCGGACAATACTGCGACAGGCAGGTACCTGGCCGAGAGAGGGAAGGGAAATTAAAATCTTTCACCTGGACAGCAGTGTTCATTTGGGAAGTCACTTTCAGCTACCTGCCCTCCACATTTACAGAGCTCACAGGAAATATATCTTCTCAAGACTTTTTAATCTGTAATTATTATGTTGTTTATTTGAAGTTCAATTTTAACTGGGCTAAATTTTTTATTTGCTAAATCTGGCAGTCCTAGTTATAGTGGTACCTTAAGGGGAAAAGTTGGCTCAATTAGTGACCTGTGTCTTATTTATGGAATTTTGATTTCTTGTATGCAGTAGGAAATGTTTTAACTACATATGAAGGAATTACACAGCACAACAATATAAAAAGGTGAGCAGAAATGACTAGTTAGTTATAAGAACTTTCCCAACAATATTGGGAATCTCATCTTTTAAAAACTGTGCCCCGTTGAATTAGGCATCACTCCTAATTAATAAAATGTTCATTGACACATTATAAGTACTATAAACTTAAAGACACGTATTTTTAAAAAGCAAGTAGCCCACAAGGATAAAGAGACAAAAAAACAACACCACCCTTTTTCTAAAGAGATAGCATTTAGAAAAAGAAGGTTAAAGCATACTTTCATGATAAGTGACAGATAAGACAACTTCCCCCTGCTCCCCCCCAAAAGTTTTTCATGTTCATGGAGATCTTCTAAAATGTACTCAATTTACTGCCAGAAACAGAGGCCATCTTTGGAATCCAGGGCAAGGTGAAAAAACCTGCAGCATTTACACACACTGCAGCATTGTAGCCATTCTTTATGCCCTTTCAGCTCACTTTTATTACTTCCAGACCCCTTTCCTCATTAACGCACAGATATAAACTGGGGGCTACTGCTAGGGCGGAGAGCAAATACCCCGGGTGCTGGTGAGATACAGACCTCCACCTCGCATGCATATCAGCTGGAGAAAGGCCAGCCCTTATTCATCAAATTTAAAAAGCGCTCTCTCATTTCATGCTAATTGTATGGTCCTTTGCATGATATACAAAAGACTGCCTAAGATGAAAGGCGTTAAAAAGAAAACTACCAGTCTCGGAGGTTTTTTTGGAACAAGATTAACTTATTACTTTTTTAGAGAAAGTAAATGACTAATTCAAGAATCACATTTATCTTCACAGAATGAACTTTACAGGGTTTATTATTATCCAAGTCTATTCAACTGCCTCCCTCTGCCTAACATAATGTGACTCCAAACAATGTGACTTCACCTATTTCAGTGCTTCAGGACCCTCTAGGTTGGTGTCGAACAGTTCATAAGTTAAAGAATTTAAAAGAAAGTGCATACATATTTTATATGATTTTTTTTCACAAGGAAATAGTTAAACCTCCCTGGAAGAGAGGCCAATTATTCATAAATGCTTGTTTCCTAGGTTCTGCTTGTAGGTTCTGCTTCGACTGGTTTCGTATAAAAGAACAAAATCACAAACTCATTTTCGGTTATGAATATTATCTGTAATATAGTTAAGTGACAAAATATTCCTCAAGGGCTGTACATAAGAGAAACCATGATAACTCACGACATACCATAATTTATGGTAGATGGAAACATGTGAATTGGGTCTTTGAAAACCTGCATTATATAGATTTATGTTCCTATAAGTAACCAACAGATTATTAACCACGGGAGAGCCGATGGGGAAGAGGTGGAAATGAGAGCAGCAGTAGGTGCGGTTCATTCTCAGGCCGCGCGGCCAAGCAGCGCTTTGCCTCCGTAACTGCCCACCGCTCCCGCCAGCCCGCTGAGTGGGGTCGGCGGTGCCAACGAGCGGCGCGGAGCTGCGGCCCCGGACGGAGCGGCGCAGCTGGGCTCCCCACGCCTCCAAATCACTAGCCGCTCCAGAGGTTAACAGCCGAATCAAACATGCTGTGAATAACCAATATTTCCTATACATACTGATGAGGGTTTTTTAAAGCCTGTTAGACTAGCATTGTTCAGTAAAACTATAAATGAACCACACATGTAATTTTAAATTTTCTGGTACAACAGTAAGAAAGTTAAAGGAAATAGGTAAATTGATTTTAATACTCTTTTTTTAACCCAGTATATCCAGATTGTTATCATGGCAACATGTAATCAACAAGAAAGACTGAGAATATTTTACAATTTTTTAATACCAAGTCTTTGAAATCCAGTATGTATATTTACAGCATGTCAGAATTCAGACTAGTGACATTTCAAGTGCTCAGTAAGTACATGGGGCAAGTAGCAACCATGTTAGACAGTCTAGTTAAAATTTCACAAACTTAAAAAAAAAACCCTTGTTCTTAATGACTACCTAATGTTTTCCTGTGAGACAAATCTTAAGCCACTATTGAGGTTACTGGTTCTTTGTGTTAATGAACACAGTAAAAACACAAGAAAAGCTAGGCCCCTAAAAACAGGGATTGAATCCTAAGGTCATGCTTAACTTTTATTAATAAATATTTACATATTAAACTACTTGTCTTCCCTGGCCACATGTCTGATCCTATCTCAAATTTCAGGAGTTTTAATTTTCCTCTGAGGATTTAATTATCAGCCACATCACCCAAGATTCAGTGAAATATTCACATTTTTACCACTTGCTATTTGAGTAACAGTGTTCCAAAGTAGTAAATTGTGTTAATTTTTAACTGGTTTATGAGTAATTGGTAAAAATCATAAGAGTTTCTTCAGGAAAAGAGTTCCAAAAAATCAAGAAAAGAATAACTAAAAAGAAATTAGTACCAAAATACACTAAATTCCAGGCTAACAAGCTCTTTGGCCCTTATGAAACTACAAAAGACAGCTTAAGGGCTTGCATGCTAAAGTGAAACCCAACAAACCATTTTAAAGAGCTGAAGCAGGAATGATCATTAGAAAAATAAGTGACAGAGAGGTGCCACTATTTAACCCTCAAATCAGAATAAACAAAATTTAAATGGTAAAATTTTTTAAAGAAAACGAATGCTAGTTCCTTTGTTTCTTCTCTCTCATTTATTGTTAGAAAAATTTAATGTCAAGTTTGGGTTTTGATTTGACTGCCAATTCCAGGCAATATATTAGAAACCAAAAAGTTAGTGGAATTGTAATCAACATCTAAAAAGATCTTGACACACAAACAGAATATTCATCTTAATCACTTATAATGAGATTATGTAATGTAAATATGTCAGAAAACCTTAATATACTCATGATATGCTTTTAGCCATAATTTATATATAACTTAACCTATAATTCTCATAATATATCATCCTCAGATCTCATAGTCTCCTTTAGCACCACCAATCTGCATCTGTAAAACTTCTTAACACTTAACTTGACTGAGGAAAGCAGAGGTGTGATTAACTGATTCATTTGGTTAGTTGGTGGCTAGCTTTGTGATGCCCTAAAATTTAAGTGATGAATACCTGTGAAAAACACAGTTATAGCTTCCAATCTTGTAGTTCAGTTATGGTCAACTGTCTTGCATGATCTTGCAATGATGAGTTTTTAGAAGTACAACGCAATATTTTTAACCATAATTTTTAGGCAGTGTTTAAAATGCAGTTACTCATGGATCTTCTGGCGACTCGGTAACCTTATACTAGCATTTGAATTCATTTTTCTTTCACAGAAAGGCTACAACTATTGAAGCTGAAAGCACAGAATACTGATTTTGGTTCTCAATGTCAATAGGCATGAAGTGGAGGTTTAGAAAAATAAACAGCTCACACCCATGAAGATCTGTCCAGCTAAAACTGGCGCACCTCTCCTGATCTGGTTCAGCGGACCTTTTGCAGAAGTATGAGTTCTGCAGGGTCTTTGGAGGTATGGTGTACAGGGGCTGAAATTCTCTTCCACTGACTTGCAACTTGCAAGTTCACTGTGGTACTGGCCGGCCAGGCACCAGTTAACTGAAATGTTACTGCCATTGCTTCCTTCCTTCCATCTTTTGACTATTTATTTGATACTCACTACAAGTATATTTTTAGGCATTGGAATTTCAGCAGTCAGTAAGATGGAGAAGACTCCAGCTTTTGAGAATCTTACATTCTTCCAGTAATTACCTGTAACTTGTCATATAGAGCACGCTATAAGCAACTGTTGAATGTAAACATTATTTGATATATTAAAAATTGGGAGTTAAAATGAAGAAGTAACAATAATATCCATAGTTTGAAGAATATCTTCAGATGCTTATCATTTACTTGTCAGCTTCTTTATTTTTTGCAAGAATATCTTTTACTAAATAGCTAAAGGGGGCAAAATGCACCAAAAGATACTTAGGAATCACCACTTAAAAATAAGAGAAAAAACACCTTGAATCATTTTAAAAATAACATTTAAAATGTGTCTTCAGTCAGGAACAGACGCCAAATAGTCAAAAGAAAGAAAAACATCTAAAACACAACTGAGTTTTGAGGACAGACGTAGCGTTCAATAGAGCTACAGCCTCCGTAGGTCCCGGGGGTCAGATCATCACTGAGCTGGCCTAACTGAACGAGGAAAGATAACCTGCAAAACAACAATTGGGAAGAATCTGGAAGAATAATTCAATATGGAGAGATGAGGTAACTTTACAAAGACACTCCCGTGAAGCCAGCACTGAAAAAACAAGGAACTGATTTTTCCCTTAGTGACAGTGTTTCGGTGCTAAAGAGCTGGACAGCTAGTTACTCTGTCCTTGGGCCATCGTGATTGTTTGTTCCTGCACACCACAGACGTGAAACACCTGCTGAGGGCTGGCACGTGCCGTGCACAGTGCCGGACACGGGACACAGGGCCGAATCAGCCACGACCCCACTTCACGGAGCGCTCGGTCATCACACAGGCAGCTAGGACGTGGGCCGGGAAAGGGCGGAGGCAGCAGGGGGGAGGCCTCGCTCGTCCCTTTGTCTGCCTGAGGGAGACAGAGACCGTGTCCGAGATGAGAGGCGTCTGAGCAGAGGTCTGAAGCATGAGTGGAATTTTCCAAGTGAACATGAAGGGTAAGGGATAAAGGAAGCTCTACAGGAAAAGGAGAGAACTGCGCGTATGTTCTCCAGGAGAAAGGGATACGCTCACAGCATGGAAAGAACAGACCTGACCATTCAGGGGTCAGGGCAGATCACGGAGGGACGGGCCTGTCAGACAGGAGTGACGGAATCTGATCCTGTAAGCAGCTGCAGAGCCCACAATGGCATCGAGTAAGGCAACTATGTGGCCCGATCTGTGGTCAGAAGGACCAAATGAAAGTAAGACTGGGGTCAGTAGGCCATTTCAGAAACTCTTCAATAAACCGTGTGAGAGATGATGAGGTCTGAACTACTACAGCTGAGTGGGGAAGGAAAGGAAAGGACAGATTAAGTGAGGTAGAAATGGAGTGACTTGGTGATCAACTGGGTTAGAGCGAAGGGAGAAGTAGTGGGTAATTCCCTGGCTTCTGACTTGACCTGTTTCCATGCCAAGTCATTGTATCAGCTTTCAGTTCTGGGTTCTGACTCCCTGAGATTGGTCACTGCTGCTTTCCATAGTCCCTTTGTTCTAAAGAATGTTCCCAGGTACTAATGACTCTAGAAGCAGAAATACGGGGACACGGCCACCAACACCTCTGAGTGGTGGTGATGAGAGGGAAGCACCCCTGTGACTCTCCCAGTGTCTCTCTACTTCTCCCCCCACATCCCCATATTTACTGTTGGAAAAATGAAGCTTCTAAAAGCAAAACAGGATACCTATATCAGAGACTACTTGCAGTCTATCCAATATTTACCTTTCCTTTCCCCCTTATTACTGGACCCTGATTTTGCTGGGGGTAGCAAAGTACAAAGCTAAAAACATTTCCCAGCCTTCCTTGCCGCTATGGGTGGCCATATCACACAAAAGGCCCAGTAAAACTCAGAGATTTTTTGGAAAATTTCTGAAAACAGGTACTTCTATTCTCCCTTTAGTGTCTTCCAACTTCCTAGAAAGTGGATGTGATGGCTGGAGCTGCAATAGCTATCTTGCGACTATGAGGAAAAATCAAGACTCATAGGACAATGGCCTTGACATACTTGAGCTCGTGAAACAATGCTTCCACCGCCTTCTACCAGACTTTCCCATCACTTGGGAAAAATAAAGCCCTAAACTGAATACTCTGCCTTGCAGGTCTCTGCAACTCTTATCTGAACATAATTCCTAACTAATTTAATCCACTCAATTATACTTTGGCACAATTTTCAAGGCATCAACCATAATTTCCTTCCAGTTTAAAAAGAAACTAACACTTATAGAGTGTCCAATATATGTCAGACACTATGTATATAGACACATAAATATTACATACTGACTCATTTATTATAGTAACCCTGCAAGGGAAGTAGTACCATTCCCATTTTATTGCAAAAAGACAAGAAGAGGCCAAGTGCTTTATCAGAGTATGATTCTGGGACGTGGCCAAGCCAAGATCTGAGCTCCAAGTCTGTCTGCTGATAAAGTTCATGATCTGCCCACTATCCCTGCTACGGCAGGGTTCTGTGGATTCACTAGGACAACATCGCTCTAAATTAGGTAGTCACTTTTCCTACGCCCTCCATACCGATATCTAAAATCTAACAGTGCATCTAGAGCATGAAAATAAAAAGCGGCGTAGCAGGAGGCCGTGAGCTGGTTGATGTGGCTGGTGGTGCGAGTTAGACGCCCGAGGTACAAGCTGCCTGGAAGCCGCTGCCCAGTGGAGGATCCGGCAAGGAGGCTCCTTCACCCGCGTCCTCCAGCCAACAGGGCCCTGAAGAAATCACATTGGGCTGGGGATCAGCGAGTGAGCCCAAGGCACGGAGAAAGAGGGCAGCTAAGGTGCCCAATGTCGCGCATTCTCACAACTAAAAACTCCTGAATTATTTTATCAAATATGATTTTTTAAAAGAAAGAAAATTAAAATTGCGAGTTTTATGTACCTCTTATATAACCAATTAAAAAGCACACTTTAAATATAGGCTTATATAAGTATTACATAAATACACTTATATATGTACATATTTTAACTCTTCCCTCTACATGGTGAATCTGAAGCAGCTAACAAAACAATTCACAATACATTTAAAAATCATGTCCAGGAAACAAAATAGGAGTGTGATGAGATAAGAGAGGAATCAAGTCTGCAGATACATAGCCTGTAGGGTCCTAAATAATTACTAGAATTCAGCTGTAAATTTAGGTCTGAGTGTCATCCTGCCAAAGGAAAATGGAAAAAATGATTTGATGCAAAATTCACCATGGCCACGAGAGAAAGACTATCACCACCTCAGTAGATACAAAACATTTTCTGTGAGTATAAAAGCAACATGCAATCAGAAGACCTAACTGGGACTTCACTCAGGAGAAACTATGTAATGTCTTGGTAAAAATTCGTCCATAATAAATGTCACAGTGTATTCCACGCAACAGTTTCTCACAGTTACTCAATCAAGCTGAAAAACAGTCCAGGGAAGGCGATCTGTGCAGGACAAAGACGACGGGACAGATACAGCTCTCTGCTGGGCTGGCTTGATCCAGTAATAAATCCCAGAATATTGAGGTGAACAAGCAGAATGTTCTTTTAATTATTCTCCAACTGAAACCAACTAAAGTAGGATTATGTATCACTTTACTGACTCTTTGCAGTTCAGAGTTTCTGAGAAAGTTTTCTGGGCTTTTGACTATGTAAATGGTACTTCAGTCCACTGTCACTGTGCTCTTCGGTATAATATATGCCAGTCTTTTATCTTTCTCCAAGTGGCAGAAAAAGTCCAAGGAAACGTGGGTTGCTATTACTTAAAAAAGAGAGCATGGCTTTTAGCTTTTACATTAGGAGGCTCTAGTATGTACATTTTCTATTATATAACTAGTGTTAGAGGATATTTATGAATTCACACCCATAATGATTTCTTAACTAATTTAAAAGGCAGTATGCGAAAGGCATGTTTCTAAGAATATGACATCCCAAAAGTAGACATTAAACAGTCCTTGAGCTGGTGGAAATTAATGTCAATTATTGAACAGGTTAAGAATACAGCAGTTCATAAAAAGAAAAACAAAAAGCTGACACTCAGTGAGGAACGGGGCCTGCTAGATCTGGAAGGAAATGTAAAATCTATGTAAATTCAACTGAGCTTAACTAAAATGTATTTTTTTTCTGTGTATCCACATTGGAGCAGTCCCATGAGCATATTCACAAAAAGAAGCCTCAGTAAGGTACAGAATGGAGTATTCAGAAAATGCCTCAGTCCAAGCACACCCCTGCACGCTGCTTGCCCACTGCGTGGAGTCACATGAAATTTCCCCTGCGAACCAGAGCCTCGGGTGGTGTGAAGACAACATATATATGGTTGTGCTTTAATTTAAACCTCTGTGTAGTCGCAAGTCAGGACTGTAACACGATCCCAAGGAGGAAAAAATAAGGACCATTTGCTACTAATTAAAAAATAGGGGGTTAGAAAAAGGTGGCTGTGGGAAATAGGGAGCAGTGGTTCTCCCAGCATGGACCTCTCGCCCCGCCGGTTTTGTGGTTTTTAAAACTACAAAAGTGAAAGCTGGAAATATGACAAGAAAATGACTACCAAAACATAAACAGAACATTCCATATGGTTTTTAAAGTAATAATTTCTAAATTGGAGATAGAAAACTCGATTTGTTCAGCAAAAAGCTACTATTTCCACATTATGGTTCCTCCTCAACACGTAGCATAAACGCGCATATTAGATCTAACGTAGCTCCATGAATATGACAAGGTTCCCAGTCCCGAGTCTAACTGCAATCAACTGCAGTGAGTCAACAGATGAGGAAGGTGGCTAAAGAGAGAGAACTTCAACAAACTGAGGTTGCTGAAGTTAAATAAGTATCATCCTGGTCACTTTAAGCTACCTAGCTTCATCAAGTGGAGCTACAAAGCAGCAGGTTAGCAGGTTTCTTTCTGGCAAGGAATAATTGGTACCGAGCAACAGACTGTGTGCATGAGCAAGAAACACTGCATAAAATTCACGTTACTGGCTTGCCCACACCATATGTGCATTTTGGATGGAAACAGGGGCTGCTCTCATACACCTCACATATTTTGGCCTTACAGGCTGGAATGAATGAACATTACGTTTCACTGTGCTAGTTAACCCCAATGGAAGCCAGAAAAATACCAGAATTATGACCTTTCAATTACAATTTTTTTCCCAGCAAAACTAAAATTAGGACAAAGATGAAGTGGTAACAAAAATATACAAATTGGAAATTACAGAAAAGATCTTTACAAACTCCGATAAGTTTGCCTCAAGTTAATTCATCTTGCCAGTGTTTTGAGCAATCAACCACCTATGCTAATCTGATCGTCAAATATAGAAGTCAAGAATTTATAGATTTAAAGTGGCCAAACTTATCAATTCCCAAGACAGACTTTGTAAGCAAGAGCAAAGATCTTGGAAGTGGTCTTTGCAGTCTGACACCTCACCAGTAAGGACTGCTGGACTAGGCCTTCCTAACAGGCCTAAGGGCTTGACTAATCAATGCCTAAGGTCTTCATTATGCAGCAGGTCCACTCCCTGCCTCCCACCAAAGTCATAGTATGAAGGTTGGCATTTGGTGGTAAAATCCCAATTCACTGTTCAAAGAGGTAACGAGCCAAGACTTCTGGGAGGAAAAGATCTCAGACACTGCATCTAACCAACCTGCTGCACTGACTAAGAACTGAAGTTGAAGAGAAGCTTAGCAACTTGTTCTAGATCAGACACTTGGTGAGCAGAGGAATCCAGAAAAAGTATTACATCATATGGCCCAGTAATTCAAATGAAAATAAAGTTTGGAGAAATGCATTTTATAAAATCTTCCCTAAAGGTATCTTGCACAGGAGGAGAAACAGATCTAAAAAATTAAATTTACCATTTAAATGACGTAAACAGCGCAATAATCCAACTATGCTTCACCTCCCAGTAAATCAGCAATTCGAAAGGGTTTTGTATTAAGAAAAACAAAACAAAGAACCTCGCACTCATCTGACAGTTATATTCTTATAAACTAATTATTACAATGAGAGAAATTACTATCTTCAAAATAAGAGTCTCAGCATCATAGATATAAAGGGAAAAGCAAGATTTTTAGACACATATATATTCAAACTAGTAGCTACAACTTTGGGGGGGCGGGGATATGACTTTATAACTGATATCATGACATTGACAGTCAGGTTGATCAATGAGAAAAGTTTGGGCCGTATGCCTTCCAATGAGATGTAAAAAATAATCTCCAGGTGACCTTGCTCTTCTAGCTGTGACGTCCCCTGGGTGAGAGGAGAGATATTTTGACAAGTCGAGATCAGATACGGTGCTCTGTGATCAACTCATTAAGGGATCTAAACCTAAGTGAACCAAGGCAGGAAGGTACCAACATGTCTCCTAAGGATCATCTTCAATAGGTCACTCCATTGGTGGTGTTGCTGTACAAGAGTTCTTCCATTAAACAAAAACTGCCCTTGAGTGAATACATTGTTTCCTCACCACCAGCCTCATTATCATTTAGAATATAAGGTACACTCATTATAGACAAGTTGGAAAATCAAAACACTGGAAAGAATGATTTAACTCATCTATCACCCCAAAGGCAACTACGCTTAATGTTTTCATGTATGACATCATCTTTTTCTGCACAGTTTATACATAGCAGCAATTATACTATATATATAATTTTGTGCCTCATATTTTTAACTGAAATTATGAAACCAAGAGTCTTCATATTTTATTGTAAAACAAATCATAAATTTCATTTATGAAAAGTGAAAAATATTCCACTGAGTGGATTGCCATTTTTTGCACATATAACTTCTTGTGGATTTAAAAGATTATTTTCTTAGAACAGTATCCTAAAAGTGGAATTACTGTCAAGGTATATTAATGTCTTTGTGGTTCTTGATACTTATTGCCAAAATGCTTTCCAAAATTGGTTGTACCATTTTAAACTGCCTTCAATATCAATACCCATTATACCTGTATTTGGACTATGAATATACTGGGAGAATAAACAGTTTCATAATCATCTTTATAACCCCAAACTTTAAATTTATAAACTTATATACATGTTATACTAAAAAATTCTTAGCATCCAGTAGATGAATGTTTGCTATTAACACTATGCTTGAAGATCACTCCCTCCGTTTTTTTTTTCCTATACCACTCAACCCCAATTCTTTTCTACACAGAACTCAGTTTTAAATGAGATAATCTTACTCCCCTTTTTAAAGGAGTGGTAACCAAAGTCTACATCATATGGCATTCACAAAGCTCTAGGATATTTTCATGCATTTTAATTACTATCTGAAATAAAAGCAACAAGGAAATTAGTCCCTATAAAGTCTGAAAGCTCTGTTAGAAGACTTAAGTATAAAAAAACATTAAAAGAAAAATGGATGTTTCATGTATCAAAAGGTATATTCCATACCTTTTTCAAAAAATCAACTTTTCCCTAAATTACTGATCTATAACTATTCACAAATACACAAATAAAACATTACAAATACTATGTACTAGATTGAAAAATGTGCTTGAAATGACCTGAATAAACAAGTCCCCCAAATCCTTACTTTATTTCCCAGGGATTCTAATATTATGCACTTAATTTTAGCAAACATTCTGCTGTTGTTGCTACTACCTAAATTACTGTTTTTGCAATTGCTGCCTATTAAATTTCCTAGTACAAGTTGGCTGTAAGATTGTTTTAGGTCTCCATTAAGAAATTATATTAAATATGCAATAAGCCACTTTGGTTAACAGAAGTTGGGGGGATATTAGTGTCACAGTTTATTATTATACATAATTTTTGTGTCTTCTGTAAGTATAACCACAAGAGTATCTCAGTACCACCAGCTGATAATAATCTTTATAAATCCTACTTTGCAGCTATACCATCTGTTAGTTATTATTTTATACGTGGCTCCATATGCATATGTGAATTAGTTGTCACTCAAGACAAATATACAAATGGAACTGTGGTTTTGTGGGGAGTTTTTTATTGGCTTGTTTTTGTATTTTGCTATCTTAAGCCAGAGAATTAAATAAATAAATATATTCCTGTCTTGGAGACTAAAAATAAGTGCAAATTAAAAAATAATTTTAGGAGTGCAAATAAAAGAAATTGAAGTTCAACAATCCAAATGTGTGTGTTAAGATGTGTTGTGGAATTGTGTACCTGAAACCTGTATAATTTTGTTAACCAGTGTCACCCCAATAAATCAATAAAAAGGAAAAATAATAATAAAAAACTAAAAGGATGTGTTAAAATGAGTCATCAAAATTGGACCTAATTATATTATAAAGCTAAAATTTACATATTCGTAGCTCTCAAAATACACCTACAAAACCAAACATGAATAGGTCCTCCAGTAAATTAGTAGCTAATATGGTTCCAGTGTTCACAATATAAAACACTGGCCATGACTTCAGATTAGAAAATCATGACTAATTGCTGGCTTGCTGGTAATGTTTATTCCCTGAGGAGATGAGTCATAATGGCACAGGCCGAGAGCGGACCTCCCGTGAATCTGGGGCTTGTCCCCCTGAGCGGCACGTGACAGGCGCCGAGACTGGCAGAGGGCACTGAGCGCCTGCAGTGTCCTCGCAGCTCACTACCAGCACTGGCCCTGAAAGGCAACAAGACCAGAGGGGAAAACAGAGCGGGGCGGCTCGTCCTCCGAGTGGATCATTAGCCCCAAATCATAACCTTTTCCCCAAGTACTAGAGCCCAATGACTTTAATTTTAATAAGCCCAAACATGGGTTTAAAGGAGCCACACACCAAAAACACGAATTCTGTTAAAAGTTATCAATGGCTCTTAAAATGCAGACTAAAGCACAATTTGAGAGAAACTATATCTGATGACTGCATTAGTTCAGTGTTTCCTTAAGTTCGCCTACTTTAGGAGGTAACACTTTGGGATCATATACAAGGAGCACCGGGGTAAAATCAGTGGTAACTAATTTAAGTCATTGAGAGAAACTGGGGAGGGGGAGTGAAGGAGTCACAAACAAACTGAGAAATCATGGTTTTCTGGAATGAATGCTGTACTTTAGTTTCACAAAGTAAAAAGTTCCACTAAGTACTTAATGCAAATAAATATGCTGCTTTTCATAGTTTATTATGTAAATAAATGTATTAAATATTTCATAATTCAACTCTGTAAAAGTTAACTTATTTGATGCCCAAACGAAGTCTCCGTTTTTCAAATTATATTCCACCTAGATGTTAGAATTTCCATGATGTTGGTGAGAGAGCTCTACTGGAGAGGGAGCACAGTTTTGAAGTATACTTGGGCTGCAAAGTGTAAGGGAAAATATCACAGACTACTTAACAAAATATTTTAACTGCCAGTAAAAAAACTACAGTGCAGCACAGACACGACATTTATTTTTTTAACCCTTTATTATCCGTCATTGAGATTCACACGTGGAAGGAAGTTACATACCATGCTTGGCCTCTGTATTCTAAAGTGCTCTTAATGAAGAACTTCATTCCACAAAAGTTTATCTTAGCAATTTTGATTCCATGAATAAATTTTCAGAGGTCAAAATACATCATACATGCAGCCTTCCATGACTCTCACTAATGATATTTCTCCCTCCATTGAAATCTCAGTTATTTTTGGAGTTGTGGAGTTTAAGGAACTTATTTATTCCACTTTGTATTATAGCGACTGGTAGAGTTTTCTAGTTACCCATGAATAGGTTGAAAATTTCTGCTTCTATAAGTGGGAGTCACAGAGCCTTACATCTCCTATATCCAACAATTCCCTGAAAACAGTAGGCAATCTACATGTTTATCTGAATTCTCCAAAAAACTTATTTCATTATGCTAAAAGCCACCTCCAAAGGGTCCTTAGAAAAAATGTGTTGTCATATTTTGACAACGAAGAGGGTGACTTTTAAGCCTTACAGAATCCATACTAATTTACCATATATATTCTCATTAAAAGTAATATTTCAACATTTCTTGTAGAGCCATTAAAAATTAAAATAATGAGAATCTTTCCTGCTAGGTACAACAATTACTTCTTAATCAGATGTATATCTTTTTGAAAACTAACTGAAATCATTCCACTTTTCCTTGCTGATGTTGTAAGACAGCCAAAAAATAATGTAAACCAACAGATTTTTTTAATGGGTAACTCCTAAGAAATATAATTATATTTTACAGAGAGGAAAAAATAATTGTGTGTTTAAAATAGAAGGTGGAAAACAGAATTTAATGAAGAGAAGTGCTCATAAAACAGCACTTGCAGAGGACCGGTTATTCATGTATCCATCCACAAGTCATGGACAGGGCATCTGTGTCACACCACAGTGTGCCAGTTCCTTAGTGGCTGAGGCTCTAAAGCGAACTGACAGTGGTCGCAGGCCTCTGTGGTGGTCTCTGGCTGGGGGAGCAGGGAAAAGAGCTCACAAAGGAGGTCACATCTGAACGGGGCTTGGGGTCTCAGCTTTATTCTGCAGATTTCAAGACATTGCGGGGGTGGGGGCGGGGGGCTGAAGTACCAAAACTTGCTATTCTTTTTTGGAAAGAGATCTGGGAACAAAATTGCTCGTCTAGTAAGAGTCTGGTGAACGGCTGAGCACCTAGTTGGAGTCTGAGGAACCAGATTTGGAAGATATTTGAAACGTAGCATCAGTAGGACTTGATGACAGATCTGATGAGGAGGTTAGAAGAATGAGCCAAAATGATGATTTTAGGCCTTGAATTTGGCAGTCAGATGAAACCTAGATGATCAGATAATGTGAATTTATCCAGAGCCTTCTATGTACCAGACACTATTCGAGGCATGTGAGGTCTGTTTTCCGTTCCAGGCAGGGGAGGCGGGCAGTAAACAAACGAAAACTCTGAGGTGGCGATCAACAGGATTCGGCAACCAGGGTTATGTGCTAGTGACCGGGGGGAGGGGCTCTTTAGCTGGGACAGTCATGGGAAGTGTCCCCTGAGCTAAGACCTGGGTGATGAGGGGGCAGACGAGAAGCTGTGCTAAGGAAGGGACAGCAAGTGCAGAGGCTGGGGTGGGAAGGAGCTTAAGGTGACCGCGGGGCAGAAAGGCAGAGGGGGGGAGGGGAGGGAAGAGGGAGGGGAGGGGAGGGAAGAGGGAGGGGAGGGGAGGGGGAGGGGAGGGGAAGAGGGAGGGGAGGGGAGGGAAGAGGGAGGGGAGGGGAGGGGGAGGGGAGGGGGAGGGGAGGGGAAGAGGGAGGGGAGGGGAGGGGAAGAGGGAGAGGAGGGGAGGGGAGGGGAGGGGAGGGGGAGGGGAGGGGAGGGGAGGGGAAGAGGGAGGGGAGGGGAGGGAAGAGGGAGGGGAGGGGAGGGGGAGGGGAAGAGGGAGGGGAGGGGAGGGGAGGGGAGGGGAAGAGGGAGGGGAGGGGAGGGAAGAGGGAGGGGAGGGGAGGGGGAGGGGAAGAGGGAGGGGAGGGGAGGGGAGGGGAGGGGAGGGGAGGGGAGGGGAGGGGAGGGGAGGGGAAGAGGGGGAAGAGGGAGGGGAGGGGAGGGGAGGGGAAGAGGGAGGGGAGGGGAGGGGAGGGGAGGGGGGAGGGGAGGGGAGGGGAAGAGGGAGGGGAGGGGAGGGGAGGGGAGGGGGGAGGGGAGGGGAGGGGAGGGGAGGGGAGGGGAGGAGGGAGGGGAGGGGAGGGGAGGGGAGGAGGGAGGGGAGGGGAGGAGGGAGGGGAGGGGAGGGGAGGGGAGGGGAGGGGAGGGGAAGAGGGAGGGGAGGAGGGAGGGGAGGGGAGGGGAGGGGAGGGGAGGGGAGGGGAGGGGAGGGGAGGGGAAGAGGGAGGGGAGGGGAGGGTGCAGAGCTCGCGTGGCGCTGCCTGTAGCCCACGGCCGGGGCGGAGACGGCAGGAGGCCGCGGCCCCGTGCGCGCGTCTGCCCGCCGTGCCAAGGGGCTTGCGGGGGAAGAATGAAGGCCGAGCGTCCTGGAGAAAGTGGGGCCTAGACTCGGGTTCTAAGTGTCAGTGTTGAGGCCACGTCACATTCTGGGCGTAGCGGGGAGGTGACAGGACTCCTGAGGGACTGGACAGGAGCCTCCCCTACCGGTGATGGTGATACTCGACAGAGACAGGAGAAAGGCGACAGCAGCTCGGGGCCCGCGGTCGCCGGTGGGGAAAGGCCGCGCTGCCTGGGCCCGGGCCCGGGTCTGTGGGCGCCCGGGCGCAGCGCAGAGCTCAGGGGGTGCCCTGGGGGTGCACCGTGGAGGTCAGCAGCCTCTACACGGGATTTCAGGCATGAGCCTGCGTCAGATTCATCTCGGCTGATGAAGGGAGGCTGTGGGCTGGGGCAGGTGGAGAACACGCAGCCATGCTGTTGTTCGGGATCGTTAAAGGAGAGCAATGATGAACTCATTTTAGACTCTTACGGTCGACGTCAATGATTATTTGGCTTTTCTGTGGCAGATCATACGTAGCCTCTAAGGTGTTTTATTATCATCCTCTCGCACTGTGACTTAACCCTGGCTTCTCATCTGCAGGCTCCCTATTGCTTTCCGCCACCCGAGTAAGCGCTCTGACAGCAGACACCGCCCTCTGCACGTCCGGCTGCTCTTCCAGCGGAGGGCACTTCTGAGCATCTGCTGTAGCGAGAGTATATAAATCCACTCTAAGAATTGGTTGTGTAACAGAGAGACTAGGAAACAGCACAATAGTGCGCTAGTTTGAAATATGGGAGGATCAGAATCTCAAAAGCTGCTTTCCTTAAGAATTATTTCCATCAATGCATCAGCTTTGAAAAATAATCGAGTACCACAGACATTTCCAGTGAATCCCATAACTAAGCAATTAAACTCAATAATCGTGGACGATTTCTAAACCATTCTGAGGGGTCTTTCCCAAACTCCAAATACATCAACCTTTATTTCCCATCAAAGATGCTACTTATATATAAGGTCAGCACTCACTAAATGTTTGAATAAATGAAAGAGATCAAGTTGCTTCAATGTATAGAAAGAACATAGTTCTTTGTTCTTGTATCTGTGTTTTCACCACTGTATACTCAGTTCCTTACACAGCACCTTGAATACAGTCAGCGCTTAATAAACATTTGTCGCGTGCATGAACAAAAACAAATGCGCAGTTTTATGCGAAAGATGACTCTTTTCTTCCTCTACATCAATTTCCTTCCTATATCACTTCTTTAAATAAGCTTTTTTCTTGATTATAAAATATTCCTTCATTATGGAAAATCTAAATATAAAAAAATAAAAATCTCTGTTCTTAAAACGCATATTGCTGGCTACTTACAATTCATGATTGTATTCAGTCATTTAACAAATCTCTTTGCCTACTCTATGCTAGGCTTTGGGGATAGAAAGATGAACCAAATAGGCCAGGACCCGGACCCCACTCCATTTGTATACATCAATACCCTCCTGTGCCACCGTAGAATATACGTAGAGGAGTGTTACCACGTAGAAAGTTTCAAAATTCATGGATACCCCTTCCACCCTAAGAATTAACATTCCCCCTAAGTCTTAAAAATTATTTCAGTGGTAAAATAACATTAGTACATTTCTACATAGTGTACAAAGGAGCACCCTCAAGGAGCGAATCAATTTTTTCATGTGGCAGAGAACAAATACGCTACCCGAGTCTTTCTTTCGTTGTTGTTGTTGTTTAAAATATTACAGATGTCCCTTTCTCTCCCCAACGGACCCTAGTCTTTCTACTGACTAATGTCAAGGACTGCATTTTGATGCTGGAGCTGGTAATGTAATATAGTTCTGAAGAGATTATTTTCAAACCTTCCCTTATATGTTCACATATTATCTATTTATTCAAATGTATTAGAAAATAACCACTCAATTAAAAATAGTTCGAAAGTTTTAACTTGAATGCTCTATTTCTCTTTTTTTGGCAGAAAGTTTCCATTACCAGCACAAGGAGAAGCGTAGCACTTGGGAAGCCATGCTGTACTGTCACCCCAATTTTGAGCAGGTCACCTGTTTCCTGGTATCTAGACACCCGTCTGCATAGCAAGAGAAGTTATTGTTCAGCCTCAGAGAAACACATAACCATCGAGACTGGTTCGGTTTCACCCCAAAAGGACTCAGGGAATTTCACCTACCGGTTGATCGCCTTCTACTTCTGAAGTTGTACCTCTTGCTGCCATTCTTTGCTCATCTGCTGTATCTCCTAAGAAGCAAAGAACAAAAAACTTTACCATACCATTGAGGCCAAATTGTCTTCTATTTCTTTGAAACATCTTTTGATATTATATGTTCCACATTATGGAATCAACTACTATTTCCTTTGTTACAAAGTAAATAAGTGAATTTTAAGAATTGTGATTTTATTGAGGTCTCAGATATCATCCGTAAATATATATATACACATTCAACCTAAACCAGAACTGTATCCTGTTTTATAAAAGTTTACACTGGAAAAAGGAAGTGAATTCACATTTTTGTAAGTCAAGCCATATTTCAAATAAACTAGGAAAGCTTACAACTTAAAGAAGATAAGGCAAATTATTTTCAAATTATAAGTCTTTATAATATGAATAACTGTCCTCCAAATTAGTTTGTTGGTTTTTTTTTAGCTTTATTCTTTATAAGGTTTATATATCTGTGGATCTGCCTCGAATTCAATATATATGTTTGTGTGCAATAATTAACCAAATGGTGAACAATCTTTATAGCAGGGGAAAAAATGAACAAATTCGCAGCCAGCATTCAGTTCTTCTTTGACCCCTAAGGCTGCTCCCCGGGTGAGGACATTACTAAATGAAGCTGGCCACTAGGTTGGCTCCAACAACACAAACATAGGCAAGCATAAGCATAATTTGATTTATCGATGGCCTATTTTTATTTTTTTATTATCACTAACGATCTGTGATTAACACAGGTTACGTAAATAAACAATTAGCCTATTCCTTTAAAGCATAATGAGAGGTTAATTTAGTAATTTGTAAACTGCTCATCCCATAAAATTAAGCCAGCTCAGGAATGTCCATAACAGGTTAGTTAAGAAATTCATAGGCAATGACCTGGCTGACACTAAAGGTTAGGAATTTGTTAATAGAAGGAAGATCACAAGTCTTGATTGGGGAGTATGAAAAGTATGAAAGTAAGAAAGGCTGAGGTTAACTTTTCCATATGAAACACAAAAGTTTAGTTTACCAAGGAAGAAAGAACTTCGTGGAAATTTTAAAGGATTAAATAAAATTCTGTTAAATTCTAAAATCATGAAGCAAGAATTAAATTGGTAGTTTGTTTACTTAAGACAGTTATTTTACTTAGGAACTCTCCAAAATGTTTAAAATCCAAGCATATTAATACATATTCCAGCCTATAAGCTTTGCTCTCAGCTATGGGTAACATAATAGCTGGGCAGGACCCAGCACATAATAGGTGTTTAATAAAAACTAGCTGAATTAGTTAGTGAACTTCTCTTTATGGCTTCCAGTCTATAAAACTGTGAAAAAGTAATACTAAATGGTATGTAATAAAAACTGTATTTAAGCATACAGTTGGTCTCTTTCTTCTAAAACATATTTGTGAAACTTAAAAGGCAAATTTATGAAATACCGCTATAATGTATTGTTACTAGTGATCCATAATTGTGGTATAACTTATTAGATTTTTAAAAGAGTTAATTTTAAAAAATCATATTAAGCCTAGCCAGGCATGGCTCAGTGGTTGAGCATCGACCTAAGATCCAGGAGTTCGTGGTTCGATTCCTGGTCAGGGTACATGCCCAGGGTGTGGGCTTGATCCCCAGTCGGGGGCGTGCAGGAGGCAGCCGATCAATGACTCTCTCATCATTGATGTTTCTCTCTCTCTGTCTCCCTCTCCCTTCCTCTGTCTGAAATCAATAAAGATATATATATATATATATATATACACACACACACACACACACACACACACATACACACATACATATAAATCATATTAAAAGAAAAGCATTAGGAACTTTTGAGTTACATCTATAAGAAAATAAAGTTAATAATTTTAACTGAAAAATTAAATCAACCTACTTTAGTGACCTAGGATATCACTAAACTCTTTTGATTGATTTTAAGTGATTGTTTAAATGGACCATTTATTTGCATATCAGGAAGAATCTTAGTTTTAGAAATCCGCTTCTCTCTGGAAGTTAGGGATAAGATAATCACAGGTGGCAAAACCAATGATCCAGGAGTTTAGTTCGCTCGGTTATAGGCCGAGAGCAAGGCAGCCTGAACAGCCAAGGTAGCGAACCTCTCTACAATGAGGTCGAGGTGTGTTTAGTAACTCCCATGCATGAAGCTTATAGAAAATACGTATCGCCCGAGATTTGTTGCCTTTTAGGTTAAAAAAAACTCAAGAAATTTTTTTTACATTTAAAATGATTATTGCTTCATCCCATAGCCACACAAACACTGTATTTGGCTAAAATCATTTGGCTGAAAGCGTTCAGTGTGTTTCCTTTGCCACTTGCTGATGTCAAGGTGTGTATCTACACAAGACGTTCCCTGTTTCTCCCTACTGCCTGAGTAACCAGAAGGATTATCAGCCAGTGTTCCTGACATCACACAACACGTTTGCCTGGAAGCAGTTATAGAATCACTATTTACTGAAATGCCAGGTCTGGCGATGACTCAGATAAGACAATAACCGATTACAGGGAAAAATGCCATCTGCAGGAGTATTCTCTATAAACAAAGGCACAAAATGAAAACTACACAAACAGCAGGGGGAAAAAGTCACAATGAAATGTGACTTTTGGTATTTTCTTCCTCCCACTGATGAATTATTCTGTCATGGTAAAAATTCAGTTATTTTATCCATTTTTTATAACCCACACAAACTGAGTTTTAACAATTAATAAAGACGCATGTGACAAACGTGAAATAAGGTACTTTAGTTTTCAAACCTCAGTTAACTCTAATTTTTATGCTGTATAGATTCAAAAATTTCATTTGCAAACCAGTTGTTTCAAGAGAAAACAACCAACACTTTTCACAGTACTTTACATTTCATAAAGCCTTTTTTTACACTGGCACATTGAATTTTCACTATGGTGCAGTAAACCCCCCCCTGCCCCCCAAGCTCCCAGTTTACAGCTGGTAAGTGAACCCTAAAGGCCAGGGCGCGCAGTGACATGCCCCAGGCCTCCCAGGAAGAAGGCAGTCTCAGGAGGGGCAGAACCCAGTCTCCTGACACCTCTAGGGATCCCGTGGAAGGTTCTGAGGGCTGGGGGCTGAGGGGGAGGAATGGCACCTCTGAGTTAGGGAACTGGAAGTGAAGAGAAGGGCCCAGGGCTCCTGCTCTCTGCAACAGGATCTTGTGCTGGTCCAATGCCTGGGCCCCTAGACACTTCTCTTGACTCCTTTTTTCTGCCTTAGGCCCCATGGATTATCTGCCCTTTCCACTGATGACCACAAATGCTTCTGACCACGGCAAGTCCTTCTTCGGGTCCTTCAAAGCACACACACAGTCCCCTGGATACTTTTCTAGAGGTTTGGTAGGCAAGAAACACTTTCCTAAGAGCCAAAATCCCTCTTATACTACAACATGCCATCTTCTTGGTTTAAAATACAGTTTTTATTTTGAGTGAGTAAATGATAAAGGCTACATATGCATACGAATGAAGCTCTTTTGGGATTTAAAGAACCAAAGTGAAATTCATCTATAGTTTAGAGTAGGGATTGGCAACATTTTTTCTGTAAAGGGCTTGACAGTAAACATTTTAGGTTTTGTGGGCCACACTGTCTTGGTTGCAACTTCTTGAATGTACCAGTGAGTGCGGCTATACCCCAATAAAATTTTCTTTACAAAGACCACTGTCAGGCTGTAATTTCCTGATCCCTGTTTTAGAGAATATATGTACTCCACCTTTTCAGATAAAAGGCTGAAATATGTTTGAATTCTGTAAGGAGATGAGGAAGGGACAGTCATTAGACTGTGATCACGATTCCCTTCTGCTGGGTGAATTGGGTTGAGGGAGAGAAGAAATGTTGGTCAGGAGTGAGCACTAGGGATACGGAAGACGGTGAGGAGAGAAAACCCCGATGATGAGAAGGGAACCCAAATGCCTTGCTTGGGAGACTTGCTTGGGTGGGGGGCTTGGTAGTGGGTGGGGGAGAGAGCACCCAACTCATCAAGAGGAAGCTCTAGTAGCAGTCACCCCAGGCGTCCCTCTAATCCAGCCCAGTGACTTCGGAGGGCCTGGCTGCTGTGGTTCTGTGGTCCTGTCCCTTCCTTTCCCCTGTCTTGGGGATGGGAGGATCACAGAGAACGTGGCTCTCTCTGCTCTGACCCTCCACAGGGACCTCCTCCGTTGTGGGGAAGCCTGCTCCAGGCCAGCATATCCTGTAACCGGATGGAGCTCAATCTAATTCCAGGGTTCAGATTAGGAAACCTATTTGCTCCTTGATAGAAGCCACATTCTTCAACACCAGCTTTACAGGCAATAAAGATGAGACTTTGGTCTTCATCTGTTTTACTTTTTCCCCCCTAAAACTGGCCATATCTTATCTGGGAAGAGGGATGGTAATTTTGGAGTGCCCTAAAGCCCAACAGGACTAGGAGTGGGCTGGTGTGGCCAGGGTTGGGCCTGCCAGCAACGAAAAGTTGCGAATACAGAAAACTGTTTTCTTTCTTTTCTTTGATTAGAGAGGAATGATCTAGAACTCAGTATCTGAGAATGCAATCTACAAAACACAAGTTTCAAGGAGTTCATCTGGAAAAAATATTTCTGTGGTCGAAAGTATGAGGAAAACCTGCAGAGGGTGTTCCCTGTTAGGTGATTTCAATATACTTTAACATATTTAAAGGCTCTGAGAAATCCTTTAGTAAAGAAAGTTTAGACTTTTTTCACAATGCATTTGACTATGGAGCTACTTTATCTACCTAATGCCTATTAAACATCTTGCAGAGATCTATGAACACACTGTGGAAAACGCTGATACAACATTTCTGAAGTGAAAACTGATGATGAAATGTATTTTTACCCAACCCTTCAGAAGACCCTCGGCATTGCCAAATTTGTTACTTAGCTTTTGAACATTCATTTTACACAACACTAACCCACACTTACTTTCTGTCAGATGACTGTCTTCACAACGCCCTGTTCACCCACTCGCTTGCCCTTGGGAAAGACTAGCATCTGCGACTGCATCTCCTGCACACTTCTGATGCCAGAGCAGCTGATACTCTACAGGGGGAAAGGGGTGGCCAAGCACCTTGAAGACAGGAGAAACCCTGTGCTCACAAATATCTCCTCCACAAATTCCACCAATTAGAGATTCATTAGGGTTAATGAGCTCCTCTTTTAAAATGCAAATGCCCTCTGGGAGTGTTTGCTTATTAGTCATTCACCCAGTGAAGCAGTAGAAAGAACAGTGGGACTGGCCACCCCATTATCTCCTTTTTGCTCTCGGGTGACACACGTGACACCAGGCAGCCTGGCCCTGTGGCAAGAGAATGGCTTGGAATCTGTCAGACCTCCACCCAAATCCATGACCTTGTGCAAGCTGCTTAACTTCTCAGAGCCTCAATGTCCTCATCTGAAAAATGGGAATAATCATACATGATGAGGTGGTTACAAAGATTAAATGAGAAACCATGTTAAACCCTGACTGCAGAGGAGGGAGAGGAGTTGGGGCGAGATAAAGATTTGTCTTGGTGTCAACTGCTGTTGGGCCTTTGTCATGTAGCTGTGGCCATTAGCTTTCGCACAGGAGAGTTGCTGGGAGAGTCCCTCACAGGTAACCTCACTCAGTCCTCGTGGCAGTGCCGTGAGCTGGCTTTACTGCATCTACTTAAGAATAGCACACCTGGTATTAGAACCCCAGTCCCCTGACAATGCTAAATCATCACATAACATGCAGCCCCCATTACTGACCTAAACTGGAGTTACCCAACTCACCTTAATACACTTTACATTTAAGTCCCCCACAGTTCAGTGTAGTTTTTCCTTCTATTTTTCCTAATACCATCCACTTACTCCCCATTTTCCACTATAGTAAAAAACAGGAGTAATAAAGAAAAGTACTAACTGCTGAAGACATGCCCTTCCCAGGGGCCTGCTGCTGTCAGGCAGGATTCGGGTAACAGTTATAACTCCTCAAGAAAATGAGCCAAGAATAGGAACAGCTAAGCCACAGAGGGAGGAATACAGTTAGCAAAGAAACATAGGAAAGGGCTGGCTAGGAATTAACGAAAAGAAAATTAAAATGGCACCAAGAACATATTAACATACCAAAATTATTACACCTGGAATTAGCCAAGGATGGACTACAACTAACGTACTGGCATCATTGTGATAATGAAGTAAATCTGTTGATTTGACTATGTGGGGGGCTGGGCAAGATGAAAGATAATTCTACATACACACTCACTAAGGGCTTATAAAAATAATTATAAATGGTTGTTAAAATACATAGAAAACCTGAAGGTTTCAATGGAACAGGCAATCTACTTTATGAGATATTAGTGAGTCTTAACTTTAATACATATTTATATACAACTTTTATGCATCATGTTAGATTTTAACCTTATGGATGCTATTGAAATCACAGAGCTAAAAACCTTGCTTGCTACCTTAAAATCTCAGGGTCACACAGAATTCTTAAGGCATTTTACTCAGGGAAGTAAGGATACCAGCAAATCCAACTGAGGTCAGACCCACTTATAGTCCTGCCTGCTCTTAATTAACTTGTCCTGGGATTCCACAGATGTCTTTAGGTCTGAGTCTTGTTGCTTTGTAGTTATGAGTAATAATTTTCCTGGAAGATCTTAAAGCCATCCAAAAACATCATTTAAGCATTTAACACTATGTTAAACAGTTAAGCCTAGACATCCTTACTTTTGGGCTGGAAGACTAGAAACATAAAAGGCCAAATTCATTTTGCACACGTACATTTGTACAATATTGTATTGTGCTGTACAAATCTGCCTTCAAAGGTCTTTTGTTAATCTTTCCTAAATCAGAGTAAATTTATATACTGTGAGAGTAAGTTGGGCTGACCATTCCTGACCCTGGATCCCAAAATGCTGCTGAAAAAAATCTCTGCAAAGGGCCCTTCTGAGTAGTCCGCTGACATGTTTCATAGACTCTGCTGGAAACAAACAGGACTGACACAGAAAGGATTTTCAGGGCACACAGCTTGAAGCCTACATTTGTAAAGAGGGGGGAAAAACAGGCTCACTCTACCGGGTTATCTGGTATTCTGAAACAAAGACTCAAATGTTATGCTGCCAGTTGTGGGCGAAGATGGCACTGATCCATCACCAGTAATGCAAACCTGCGTTAGAGATACATGGGATCCAGTCAGTCACACTCGGAGTGTTCAGTCTCCTTTCCAGCCAATAGAATAAACTTGTGAAATTACTGTTTGGTGTCAGGAGTTCTGCTCAGTCAGTTTTCAACGTAGAAAAATAAGTGACCCCATGAAATTAAGTGTGTGTTTCAACCTGTAGCATCAATTGGTCCAACCAGAAATATCAGATAGGTAAGTTTTTCAATCTCTTGAAATTTAGTTTGTAGATTGATAAGAGCTGTGTTGTAACAGAAAACTGCAGAGAAAATGTCTAGTAGAAACAATAAAAACAGTAATGAAATACATTACCTTCAGCTTCAAGTTAAATTTCATTCATTCAATATAAATTAGATAAACACCCACTATGTGCCCTACATCACATTGGGCATAAACTAGAGTGATGCCATCTCTGTCCTCACGGCATATACATTCCAGAAGGGATTTCAAACAAGCAGATGGAAATCACAAGAACTGGATGTAAAAATGAGCCCAAAACTAAAAATTATGGGAGTACCAAATCAGTGAAGGCATAGAAAGTTGTATGGGGCACACTGTGAAAAAGGTGACCAACTATAACAAATACAAGTTTCCTTATTAGGGCTCCCCCCCCCCCAGCTCCTTTCATTAAAAAATAAAGAAGTATATCATTAGCCAGTATCATTACTTTTAATGGAAGTCAAATGTTAAACATGCTCTTATATCACTTACACAAAAGTTTGAAAAGAGTATTTCTGAAAATACATCAACACTATTTGAAGAAAAGTTTATACTAAAAAAGTGAGAGCCCGGCCGCGCGTGGCTCAGCGGTTGACCATCGGCCTAGGATCCAGGCGATCCGGGTTCGATTCCCGGTCAGGGCACATGCCTGGGGTGCGGGATCGATCCCCAGTCGGGGGCGTGCAGGAGGCAGCCGATCAATGACTCTCTCATCACTGATGTTTCTCTCTCTCTCTCCCTCTCCTTTCATCTCTCTGAAATCAATAAAGATGTATTTAAAAAAAAAAAAAAGTGAGTCCCTTGCAAGTCACAGATCACAATTAGAAGCAAAGCCCCATGTGGCGAGTATGAGGTGGCATGATGTGACAACTAGATGAAGACAGTTTGATTTCAAACTGCAAAAGAATCTGGTTGGTTTTACTGAAGATGTTACACCTGTCCTTGGGTTATACAATATAAAAGTGTGAAATTACTTTCCTGAGGGTCACAGTATACCATGTCATATTTAAAATGTTCATATAAGAAGAGGCCTGGCCCCTTTAAAAACTCAGGAACGCCTAACACAAGGCCTGAGGGAGGGAGTCCTAACTCTTCACCAGCAAGAGAATCGCCTATTAACATCCTGCGAAGGACCCTGAAAGGGCCTGGATCAGAGTTTAGGACTGCAAACTCAGGCCTGCCCATCTTTTGCTGAATTTATGGAGCTTTTAGTTGGGCTACAATATATAAAGTAAAACAGAGAGTGAATCATGGGCTAGCCTGGGATGAATGTGCCCCAAAGGAGAGCAGGGGCTGAAAGCGGCAGAGAGCGGGGCCTTTCTGTGCACAGCCTGGAACGTTCTGAGATCCCCTTGCCAGTGGGGCCCTGCACCTCGCATTTCAGTGCGTGTCAGTCACCTGGGGTGCAAGTTCCTGAGTCTCACAAGAGATGCAAACTTGCGATGTCTGGTGAAGGGCCTAAGAATCTAAAATTTTAGGAGGCATTCCAGGAGGTCCTAATGCAGGGGGTTCATGGACAACAGGTACTTTGAAAAACACTGAAATCGACTCACTGAGATAACCTTAACCTTACAAGGATGACAGATTATCATCTGCCTAATTTTTGAAATGATTGTCCCCTCTCTCGCTCTCTCCTCCCCTCCCTCTTGTTTACATATTTAGAGAGTACATATTTCTGTGCTAAGGTTGAGGCTCAATAAGATAAGTTCCCAAGAATTGAAAACAGGGTCTTGAAGAAATATTTGTGCACCCATGTTCATAGCAGCTCTATTCACAAGAGCCAAAAGGTGGAAGCAACCCAGTATCCATCAACAGATGAATGGATATACAAAATGTGGTATATACACACAATGGAATATTACTCAGCTACAGAAGGAAAGAAACTGTGGCATATGCTACAATATGGATGGACCTTGAGGGCATTGTACCAAGTAAAACAAGTCAGTCACAAGAAGACAAAAACTGTATGATTCTATTATATGAAGTTCCTAGAACAGTCAAACTCATATAGGGACATGTTAGAATTAGAATTATTAGAATTAGAATTAGAATTTAGAATTTTAAATTTAGAATTTAGAATTAGAAATTAGAATACATCTGGACATGTGCCTAATGGCAACACCAAAAAAAGTTCCAGTCTCCAATAATGTTGTTTTTGTTTGTTTGTTTTAAACTTAAAGGGCTAAGAGGGAAAAGACAAACATATTAGCCGACCAGCTGTTACGCAAAGTTGTCTAAGGGTAGATGCTTCACTCGAATCCACCCGCCTCAATCAAATTCCTTCTCTTCTCCCAGTTGCCCCACTTTAACCATCTCCAAACTTAATAAAGCAAACCTCCCTCCTATGGCTATCAAATGCTCTCTCTTCACCCTAGGAGAAAGCACACCAAGCATAGTGGCAACTGAGAGAGCCTCTCAATCTAAGGAAAGAGCAAAAAGCAACTCTCCCAACAGGCTTCCTGAGGAGGAAAAGGCCGAATACTTACTGCTCTGTACAGCGCCAACTGACCTGTAGACCATGCACCTACCTACCTGCCCGTCTCACCGCAAAGCACGTCAGGAAGAGAAGCACAGAGAATATGTAAGGCTCCTTCTTAAGCCTGATTCTAAGATGACAGCAAATAGTGTTCTTAATAAGAAGTTTCTCAGATTGTGAAATAACATACAGACGTAGTAAGATAAAAAGGAGAACTCAGGTTGGTTCAGGCCCTGAGTTCTCAAAAAAAGCAAATGGACGCATATTGAAATATCAGTGGAAAACAAAAACATTCAACTATGGTTGAATGTATCCCCTCGGAATTCCCATGTTGAAATCCTGACCCCCTAAAATGATGGCATTAGGAGGCAGAGCCTTGGGGAGGTGGTGAGGGCTTGAGGGTGGAGCCCGCATGGATGGGCTTAGTGCCCTTATAAAGAGACACCATACAGATCCGTAGCCCCTTCCATGATTCGGGACATGGCGAGAAGGAGTGACCCAGGAAGAGGGCTCTCACCAGAGGATCTGGCCAGATCACCTGGGCCTTGATCTTAGGCTTCCCAGCCTCCAGAACTGTGATAAGTAGATGTCTGTTGTGTTTATAAGCTGCCCATTCTCTGGCATTTTATTATAACAGCCACGACTGGACTAAGAAAATTCCAAAATTCAAATAAATTATCTGGGGCTTATCCGTCATTTCTGATTATCTGTTTCCCTTTAAAATTAGTGAGCTAGTCTTTTTATTTCCAAAACTCTATGGGCAGATTTTTTTTTAAGTCAGTCTATCATCTATCTATCTATCTATCTATCTATCTATCTATCTATCTATCTATCATCTATCTATCATCTATCTATCCACCATCTATCCATCATCTATCATCATCTATCATCTATCTTTCCACTATCTATCATCTATCCACCATCTATCTATCTATCTATCTATCTATCTATCTATCTATCTATCTATCTATCTATCTATCTATCATCTATCATCATCATCTATCTATCATCATCTATCTATCTATCTATCATCTATCTATCTATCTATCTATCTATCTATCTATCTATCTATCTATCTATCTATCATCTATCATCTATCTATATCATCTATCATCTATCATCATCTATCTATCTGGTCTTCCTTCCTGCTTGTCTCTCTTCCTGAATAACTGAGTTCCAGCAAGTAAGCAGTGGCAGCATTTTGGAGCCTGGGTAAGGAGGGGAGGGTGTGGGGGAGGCTGTGGAAGCAGTTCAGGCTGCTGAAACACAGGCAGAGGAAAGATGGACCTGGAACATCTCACTGTGCCAGAAAGTACTCAAAGAATGAGTAGGACAATCTGAAGGGGCTCCCACTGGCCAAACATGGACATTTGAAGCATCAAAGTAATTATAGTAACGGATTATAATGCTTACAAGTATTCATGAATAATAAAGTAATTTTTAAAATCCATGCACCCATACTGATATAAATAAAATAATACATAAATACATAAGTAAATAAATGAATAAGAAGAGGAACCTTTTCCTCACAGTGGAAAGCCAACTGATGAATGGAGGAGGAATGGAGGAATTAGAAAATCACAATTTGGCAACTATCATAATTCAGCCAAGACGCATAGATGCTAAAACCAGTGACTGAGAGGGTGATAAGAAACAGGACGTCGCATAGTTTCAAAGCACCCCCCATACTGGTTATAAAGAGAATGAATAATTTTATAGTAGTGAAATCTGAGAGATAGGACCTTAAGTGATCATGTTTACCATCTCCAGTAATATAACAAACAGGAATTTGCCCTATCCAATAACTGGATGCAAGGAGAACACATCACTCCTGTGATATTCCTAACAAAAATGCATAAACAAAATCTAATTTCAAGGACATGTTAGACAAACCCAAACTGAGGGATATTTTACAAAATAACTGGCCTGTAATCTTCAAAAGTATCCAGATACTGAAAGTTAAGGGAAGACTGAGGAACTATTCCAAACTGAAGGAGGTGAAAGAGACATGACACCTAAATGCAACATGTTATTCTGAACTGGATCTTTTTGATAGAAAACACATCATTTGGAAAAAAATTAATGAGGGTCTATGGCATTGATGGTTCATGTCCTGATTTTGATGATTGATATAGGAGATATCTCTGTTTAGGAAATACATACTAAAGTATTTAGAAGTAATGACAAATCATATTGCTAATTTACTCCCAAATGGTAAAACAAAAAGCTCTTTATATTATTTTTGCAACTTTTCTGTAAATTCAAAATTATTTCAAAGTAAACAGAAAATAAGAGAAATAGGGTGACTGGAACCCATAATATGATATAAAGACAGAGACAGAGGTAGGGGTGGAGATAGAGATCTCAATGGATCCTTTAACCCCCCTACCAAACACAACTAATAATCCTTTGCCTTTCACCTTTTCGCCATTTTCACCTATAAATGACTATACAGGAAAGTAGTACACAGTTATCCAGGGATGTTTCACGTGCAACAAAAACTCTAACAGTTCAGGTAATTAGGGAACCTTTCAAGAAGGAGAGGCAGAAACTAATTTAAAAATACATTCAGAAGGATACAATAATGTGTTACCAGGCTGGTCTGTTTATTTCCTTACATAGCACTTTTTCTTCTGAAGATTTTAAGCAACTTTTCAAGGAAATTGTGACAGCTTCATGAAAAGAGACAATTTCTTTACAACAACTCCATGAAGAAATAATTTTGCTTATTTAACCGGTGAAGAAAATAATGAAAAAAGATTTTAAAGTTTCCAGCATCACAAAATGTTTGAGTGGTAGAGCCAGTATTCAAGCTAAACTGTTTGGGTTCAAGACCCACGTTCTTTCTAAAATAATTATAAAAGGAAACAGTTCACTCTACATCTCTCCATGAACAATATCCACCTTTAGAACAGCATACCGTCACAGGCAAGCTGGATCCATTTATCATCTTAAATTTCTTCTTAATTTGCCTCCTTTTTGTGAATGTACTGAATTTGAGTAGACAGAGTACAATGTCTGCTTCTGGTTTTGTTTCACTTAACCAGAAATACACTAACCATCTTACAACATTGGGCAAAACAAACCGAACACCACATGTAGCAGGGTGCCTGGTGGCGCAGTTTTGTTTTTGGTTTTTAGGTATGCCTTTGGTGTAATTATTGCTGGCTCTGATGTTTCATTTCTATTTTCTCTTAAGGAACTGGAACCAGTTTTACATCTTTCTAATGAAAACACATCTCTACCTCTACAATTTTCAACAGTTTATTTTTTAAAAGAAAACTCTTGGTAGTTAAAACACAGAAGCAAATTTTGAGCTTATCTGGCCTGCTGACCTCCATCCCTGCTTGCAAACCCATTTTATGAGTGAGATCTGGAACACGGTGTCCTCATTGCTCACTCTCACTCTCACCTCCCAGCCCCACAGCTTAACAAACACCCATAGACACACCCTATAGCATCCACCTTTTAAAAATTATAATTTTTAGTCTACAAAAGATAAGATTCTTAACTTGTCATGCTCCAACTCTACTGTCATTATAGAGGTAGTGATTTTTTTTTTGGACAGAGGTAATATTTTAATAACACCAGCCTTGGTTTACAGACCACTTAGAGCAAGTCACAACTATCTGTAATTGATCTGACCTAGTTTCACGTTACAAATTAGACAAGACAGTGCAACCAGCCTGTCTCTTATAAGGATTAAACAAGACCTTAGACAGTCTCTCCGGCCAAGCTACCACCTCAAAACAGAAGAGTTCATTTCCAGCTCAGACTTGGCCAGTGACTATGTGTATCCACACAAGAGATTATGTACCAGACATTCTGCTATTGTGTGTTGCTGATGTAGGCACAGAAGGTCAATAATGTGGATTAACTAGGATTAAAGTATTACTCTGATTATATTTGTAGCTCAAGTTTCTAGGCACTTAAAACTATTCTTAAGATTAAACAAAAAATTTACAATTTAAAATGAATACAAAATTAAAACAAATTTAGAAGTTTAAAAAATTAAAAGTAAACTAATTGAGAAAAAGTTTATTTTTATTATCTGCAATAGTATATATATATAATATGACCTAGACATATTTTCTTACCTCTGGTGATACATAAGACAATACATGACACAAACTTGTGTATCACGCATGTACATATATTAAGGTTTTATATAAATAAGTGGTATAAGGAGATAATCATGAAAAATATCCAGAAGAAATGAGAATACGGGGGGTTGGGGGGAGTCTGAAAACAAAATGGAAAGATTTTCATTTTTCCTTTATTTACACTGAAGTTTATTTTCTATTAGTATTGAAAAAATTTCTTCTAAAACTACTGAATTCCTAAAAAGAAATAGAGAAGCAAAATAGAGAACAGATAAGAAAAGGGAAGTTTAAAAAAATGAGAGAATGGAAAAAAATAAATTTAGAGTGACACAAATGGTACATAATGTGGTTTTGTACTGCATGAGTAATTTGCCTAATGCAATAATAGGTTATTTTCACATTTTAAAATTTCTTCATTTTATGTTGACTCTGTGACTTTCTTCTTCACTCAAAATATAAGGTTAAAGAAAATAATTTGGATTTGGCAAAGATAGTACTTCAATGCATGAAAAAAAAAGTTCTGCAAATTATTGGAATTCTACATTTTTAAAATAGATTTCTAGGTTACTGTTTTTCTATGTCTTTATTTCAGATAACAGTTTCTCCCCTTGTGAATCTAGAAATTAAATGATCCCAAACCCCAAAGCATTAATGGTCCCCAACTCAAACAAAAACCTGTTAGCATTAGTAAGAGTTCAGTAAGGAGGATGAGTACAAAATTAATAATAAAATTCAGTAACTTTCAGCTAACTCATTATAAAATATAATGGAAGAAAATTATCTAATTCCCAATAGCCACAAAATATAAAATATTTGGAAATACATATATATTTTAAAAATAGGTCCTATATGAATAAACCTATAAAACTTTACTGAGGGGCATTTAATAAAAATATTTGAATAAATGGAGAATTATTCCTGGATAGGATTATATACATATAAATATGTCAATTCTTCCCACATAAATGTATAGAAATACTAGTAAGGTAATTCCAATAAAGTCCCTACTTTTTCCCCCCTGAATTCAGCAACGTATTTTAAAGTTCTACTGGTATAAATTAAAAAGCAAGAACAATCAGATAATTTTTTAAAAAAGAATAAGGGGAGAAATTTGAGCCCTATACACTAGTAAATTTTCAAAAATCTAATTAAAACAATAACCAACTAGAAAAAAGACAGATCAATGGCATGAAAAACTCAGAAATGGATCCTAGGACATAATTTAGTACATTCAATGCAAGTCAAAAAATGTTATTAAATACCTATGTGTCAGGTACTGTTAATAGGAAAGTAAACTGGTATAATCTTTCTAGAAAGCAAGTTGCAATATGTACCAAGAAGTTCTAAAGAGTTTATGTCTCTTTAGCCAGCAAATGCACTTCTAGAATTTATTCTAAGGAGTAGTCAGAAATCATTTTAAGTATTTATACAAAGATGTTCATTATACGGTTATTTCTAACAGTGTAAACCTGACAACTCGGAAAATGGGCCGGAAGGTTCTGAATACAATATGTACACAAAGAGCTTTTCGCATAGAGCTTTTTGCAAATTAATGTGTCAAGGAACTTGTCCGTTTTCTTTTCTGTGTATATCCATTTGTACTCTTTCATGAGACCTTCAGATTATTATACTTCCTGGACCAGGAAATCGCTATAAGAATTTTATCCAGAGGATAACCTCTCACTTTGAAACACTTCAGGGCAAAATAAAGCCCAGGTCAAGTACAACGACAGCAGGTCTGGTGGCAAATAGCATTCCTACCACACGCTGGCTGGGTCACTTGTGGCAAGTAATTTAACCTCACTGTCTGTGCCTGAGTGGCCTCATCTAAAATATGACGAAGATAATAAAAGGCTGATAAGAGGCTTAAATGAGATTGTCCACATAAAATGCTTAGCCCAACATGTGGCACAGAGGAAACCCTCAATAATTATAAACTGCTATCAGCACTTTAAAAAAAAATCTGGGGTAGAGTTTCTGAGATCTTCGGATGTAGAAATAGCAACACAAACACCAAGAACACAATAGATACTGAAACAGCAGCCTTTAATTCACAGCAAATAATCTTGGCAAAGAATAACCTTTCTCTCAACTTGTTATTGTCAAAAATGTTAAACCTATAGAAAATTTGAAAGAATAACCCAATTAACACCCTAGATTACTCACTTTCACCAACTGTTAAATTTTGCGCGCGCGCGCGCGCACACACACACACACACACACACACACACACACACACACGACCAATCCTAAAGCCTGGACTCCAATTGGCTCTGTGTAGAAGAACATACTCCATCTATTTGCCATGTGTACAAAAAGTCAGCCTTTTTCAGATAACCTAATGCATTGCATAAGACATGTAATGTAGTAATAGTCAAGCTGCAATAATTATGAGGACCAATGGAGAATAAGATTAATAGCAGATAAGAAATATATGCTTTTTTGCAATGTGCCCTTGGGAAAGATAAAGGTCTTCGGAGCTCTATTCCTAGGTCAGTTAATAAGGGGAAAGCAATGGCTTTCATTTACCAGGCAAGGAAGTCTGACAGAGCTGGATGAGGGTTGGAGTTACACACGTTACTGAATGAAGTTACTAGCAAAGGACTTTGAGAAACCTGTGTGTGCATTTAAATAAAGGTTCTCCACTCCCTTTTTTAAGCATCCACATTATCATATGTATCTGGTGGTGGATCAGAAAATCAAAAGGACACAAAACACTCTGCCTCAAATAATTACACATCTGAAAATGTATTCTACGGATTTTAGGTTGAAGCACATAAAAGTTTTTCTAGGTTAAAAAGTCAATATAGGCAATAAAAGAATTAAAAAGCTCTCTACCACCTGGGCAATTTCTTAAGATACACTATTAAGTGAAAATATATGGTGCAAGATATTCAGTATAGTAAACTACCTTTTGTGTAAAAGCAAGGAGAACAGTAAAAAGATGTATTTGCATTTGCTTATACACACAAATTCTAGAAGAATACATAAAAAATTAACATTAGCTGTTTAATTTGGTGGGAGTATGAACTGTGTGGATGGAAGACAGATGTTGCAGGAAGGCTTTTCTGTGTGTCCCTTTATACACGTGTGAACCAATTGTATATATTATCTAGTCAGAAATTTTTAGGTAAAAATCTCTGTGAAGAAAAACTACAGTATTAAATGTTTGATGTGGAACCAGAAATCAGAAAATGATTCTTGCTATGTCTTCTCTCTGCAACAATGCGATGGTAAGTTGTGATCATCTCCATGACAGCATGCTCTCTAGTGTCTGCATGGTAACCACGATTAGTGACTTGAGATATAAAAAAATGATTTTTTGGCATGCTAATTTTATTTCACATTAGAGAATATAATATCTAAAAGCCATTTTAAAAAAGAGACTTTTGGTTTTGAGATACAGATTCACTAGTTATGTATCCTAGTTGCAAAGCACTACTAAAAATTCCTGTACATCCTTCACCTAGTTTTCCCCATGGTTACCATCCCCAGCCCTAGGCAACCACTAATCTGTTCTCCATCTCTATAACTTTGTTATCTGAAAGTATTATATTAATGGAATATTATAAGTGGACACATACTGTATGTAATCTTTTGGGACTGGCTATCAATAATGTTATGCAACCTCAATCCCGTATTTCATTTTCCCATATGCTCTTTTTAAGTCAGGGTTCGTGAGGGATAATTTACATGTTGAAATATTTATCCTTTCAGTGTGCAGCTGGGTGAGTTTTTAATAGTTTCATTGCAGTATAATTAATGTATAACAAACTGCACATTTTCAAGCGTCCGAACAGTTAGGACATATGTGAAAGCATCATCACAATCAACATAATGAATATATCCATCGCCCCAAAAAGTTTCCTCGTGCTCCTTTGTAATCCACTCTTCCTACACCACACTCCCATCCCATCCCCAGGCAACCACTCTGCTCTCCATTCCCACAGGTTTGCATTTTCTAGATTTTTATATAAAAGGAATCACCCAGCATGCTCTTTCATTTCTCTTAGAATGGAGTGGAATGGTTGGGTTACACAGCAGGGATCTGTTTAACTATTTTTTTATTTTTTTTAAAAAACTGCCAAACGTCCAAAACGGCTACAGTATTTTACATTCCCACAAACAATATATGCAAGTCCCAAGTCCTCCACATCCTAGCCAACACTTGGTATGACCAGTTGTGATTTTAGCCATTCTAGTGGGTGTAGTAGTATCTCATTGTGGTTTTAATTTACATTTTCCTAATAACTGTGATGTTGGGCATCTCATCGTGTGCTTATTTGCCATCCTCTTTGATGAAGTTCTATTTAAATCTTTTGCCTATTTTTAAAAATTAGGCTGTTTCTTATTGAGATTTGAGAGTTTTTTATATTCTGGATAAAAGTTCTTTATCAGATATGTGTTTTATAAATATTTTCTCCCAATCTGAGGCATTTTCCATCTTCTTAACAGTGCCTTTCTAGAAGCAGAAAATTTAATTTTGATGAAGTCCAATTTATCAACTTTTCCTTTTTATGGATCATGCTTTTTATGTTAGAACTAAGAAATCTTTGTGTAAGGTCACAAAGGCTTCCCCTATGTTTTCATTTACCAGTTTTATAGATTTAGTCTTCATATATACATCTATTACCCAATTTGAATTAATTTCTGTATACTGTGTGAGTCTTGCACAGAATCCTAGGGAACATCTGCTCTTAGGGGCCGAAGCAGAGAGAAAAGCAGACATGTGAGAGTTGGGAGAGAAGCAGGATGTTCTGACACACAGAAGCCAAAAAGGGAGACGGCTGCAGATAAAGGAGACTTGAAGCTGTCGAGGTCCGCATGGGACACTCCATGGGGGACACCAACGGAAGCAAGCAGGGCAGCGGCCACTGGACTTAACAGTGAGCTCGGTTTCAATACGGCGACACGGGCGGAAGCCAGGCTGAGATGAGTCAAAAGAAAGCTTGGAAGGCGAACAAGGGAAGAGTTGAAATCACTCTTTTTAAAATTTCAGCAAATGAAAGAAACACACAGGACACTGAACCCAAAGAGAGTTTCTTGACTGTGAAGGCCCAGGTAGAGAAAGATTAAAAGAACGAGAGGAAGATGTGAGATAATTAATGAACAAGGTCTGAGCTGAGACAGGGTGAGAATCTATCAAGGCCGCAGTTCACCTCTCCAAGAAGGAGACAGAAAGTGAGAAGGAAACTGGGTAAAAATGGAGACATGTAGAGATGGTGGCCAGGGAAGCTCAAGGACGTTGCTCAGCCTTCCAGGCAAAGGAGGGGAGGGGCTGATCTACTGAGGTTTAGGCAGGAGGACCTGGGGCTGGGGCTGGGGCTGGGGTGGGGCGTGAGAAGGGGGAAAGGGTTTGGAGTTGGTGTGCTGGAGGAAGTGGTGGGCTGGGGATCAAGATTAAAGACTGGGATTATCAAGGAGCTCTGAGAACATTCATAGAGAAGGAACCTATGTTTGTAAAATTTAGTATTTGCTTCATTCACTTTCCTTGGTGGCCAAGAGCTCCAAAAAGAAAGACACACAGTAGGACTTCACTACCTCCTCTTCCTCCTCTTCACTACCACTCTCTCCCTCTCTCGACTCGCAACCTGTTTGGTGTGTAGAACAGGTATTGCAGTTCCACTTTGTACATGAAGAAACAGAAGCCGAGAACACTGCTTTCTCAAAATGCTTGGCTAGCTGGGACTTGAATCCAGATCTTTTCATTCTAATTCCAGTAATTAGAATTTCCAGTAACTTCCTCCCTGCATCATGCTGTTCTCTATCTTCAGTGCTCGTCATCTCCATTCTTAGCTTAAAACCTTACCTCTGACAGTTCCTTAATTGCTATGCTACCTTTCCTATCCACCACACGCTCCTAAACTGAACTTTGCTCATGCTCTGTGGAGGCAGCAATCTCCACAAGAGTTTGGTGGACACGAGGGCTCAGTTCACAAACAGAAAAAACAACTCTCCAGCTGCAGGCACGGTTTGCCATTTAGAACGAACTCAGGCCTGATGCTCAGTCTTTTCTTAGAGTCTCTGGTGAGGAAAGACCCAAGGGATCAGGAGAGAGCAGCCACCGGAGAGTGAGGGAAATGACAGTTGGGGTTCTGGAAAACACCCAAGGTAGAGTAACCCTTCTGTAATTCCCTGGGGAAGGGAGGCAAGACAGCTAGAGCTCTGTGGCTGTATCCCTGCCCGCCCCCTCCCTACATCCAGATTTCCAAATTCTCCTAACTGAAATCAAGCCTAAGAGTCTCCCCGAGAAAATCATCAATATGTGATAAACTCTTAGAGCAAACCTGAACATGGCATCTTTATTTTGCCAAGGGTGAAAATTTGTTTTGTCGTGTTCTGGACAATCAGTATAAAAACTTATGATGGGTGAGTGTCTGGTATGAACCTTGGTTACTTGGGAACACAGTTTTTTTAAAACCTCAGCTCCCTCTGACCTTGTAGCAGTTATTTTGCTACTGTAGACTGTGATGCAAATTAAGGCATTTCTATTCTTATTTCAAAGTAAGCTGTATAAAATAAGTGTATGCTTTGCAAAGCCAATTGATAGCCTAATGTTCCACATTGAATATATAACAAATCAACACTTTGCCAGGTTATTTCATTATTATTTGACTAATTCATTTAAAACTTTATCAAGAAAAAAAAATCTAATTTTCGCTTCTCATAGTTTCTGGTCTTAAAAAACAGATAATCCTCCTAATACTACAAATTATATACATAGTGAGTCTAAAAAGCAGCCTCAAAAGTTTTTTTTCTACCAAAGCAGATCACCAATTTCTTAAATGTATTGACGTTAACATAAATATAACCGTGCAACTCCTTATTTTGAAAGCAGATCTCTCACAAGCTAAGTCACCCTCAAACCTGTACTTCTTAGTTTGCATTTGTTACAAAAGCCATTATTCTGCAGTAGAGCGTCTTCTATTTCCTGGAGCTAAATGATATTGTGAAATAGCACTATCTTGTAGACGAGAATTACAGTGATGTGTCTGCTTTTAAGCATTAAAGAAAAGAGACTAAATTTAAGGTAAACCCCATCCCCCCCCTTTTGAAGGGCTGCTTCTGTTATATTTAATCCACTTTCACACAGTTTTTCTTAATTACACTACAGCTGTCTGGTAAGGCACAACTGACCACTTCCATCATGAAAACAAACTGTACCCCACCACCCAAAGTTCTGGATGAAAAAGCGGCCGTTTTTGTGAGCCCGGAGAAAACGGGCGCAGCTGCTCCGTTTCACGAGGCCGGCACCTCCACTCCATTCAGCTGTGAAGAATGGCACTGACTGTAAATTGTTCCTCCTGATCGGCTCCACAATAAAAACAAACCACACTACTTTCAATTTTTGAAAGCCAATTTTTTTTTTAAGCCTCCAGTGCACTAGAAACAAGAGTTGTGTTCTTCTGATTCATGGCCTTTGATTTCTCCATAAACGTCCCCGTATGCATGTAAAAACAGGTCCCTGCAGGATACCCGCGCAGGCTGTATATATTAGCTTACCAGATGTACCCAGAGATAGAAACGCCATCAGCCTACCTTTTGGAGCGAGATACTATTTAACAGCTTAAACGGCCTGTGACTAAAGGATGGCTGTAAAGAGCATACCGTGCGTGGAGAGGCGGGCACGGGCGGTTCATGAGAAAGCCGCGGTGTTTGCAAAAGCGGCAACAAATGGTTCTGAACTCGAGTTTTAATGCCCAGTTAAAATCCACACAGTAGAATTAGGGTCTAGTCACACATCTGCATCTGCGACTCAGACACTTGGAGTCTGAAAATAGCTAAAATTACTGACAGAAATTTGTTAAGGAACTTCTAAATGTTCCCAGCGGACTCGCTCGCTCGAACAATACCCATGGATTAAACTTGAGGTCTCCGAAGTATATTCTCAAACAGACACTTATCAATTACAAAATGTTTCCCACACCTCCCCTCTGTTTATATAAATGTATAATTTACTTATTTACAAGCACAGAGGACTGTACTAATATCTAATGCACGTTGGAAACATGCAAAACTAGGCAGTTGTTTGTTAAAAGTGGGATAAAAAGAATTTATAAATATTTTAAGAGTTTTAAGACTTTCTTTGCACACCTCCGTGGGCCTTCTTTCACAGCTCCTAAGACACTGACTACCTCCTCGCCACCCTCACGGAGACCGTAAGTGGACCACGGCTAATGGGAGGCCACGCTAAATCGCTACTGGCTTTGCATGAACTGACTGCTGTAAATTTCTACCCCTGCCTCCAAGAAGGTTTTTTTGTGGAAACATAAGAATATAATCTAGTTGAGAACAGCTTTTAATTCTGACTCATGCCTAGACAGTTACAATGGAACTTAAATGCGATCAAACATTCTGGAAATAAAAACATGTTCAGATAAGTGAACCTCCACGGTGGTGTCAAAGCTGTTGGCATGAAGCTACTGATGATTCTTCCCTAACATATGACAACAATCGATGTCACCTACGTCGACAAACAGGTTTCTATTGAAAATAACATCGTGCGGCCGCCCCAGTGATTGCACCCCCAACCGCGCTGGTTACCAGCCTTTCCAAATGTCTCCTATTGACGCTATACCTTTGCAAACTATCTGGTTTACAAACCCATTCTGCCCGGAGACCTTAACAATATATGACTTCAGGCAAAGGAAGTTCTCACCAAGTGATGACACTGTTTTCACTGAGCCCCATCAATAACGGCATGCATTAGATATTTACTGAGTTTACACAGTTTGGCCAGGTTCTGCTAGAGCTGGCCATACAATTATTCATGTCTTCAAGGAGCTAAAAAAAATAATAACCTGACAAAAATCACACACACGCACAAACGTACCTCCTACTTGCCTCTCTCTCCGGCCATTTGTCCTCAGTCTCCTTTACAGGTTTCCCTTATTCTGTCTCCTCTCTTTCACCCAGGTTACAAGGCAAACCTCTCTTTATTGCCTTCGCTTTATTGGGTTTCACAGGTGTTGCCTTTTTTGAAAAAAAACAAAAAAAAAAACAACTGAAGGCAACACACCCTCCCCCACCAAAAAGATGACTTGCTTTATGGAGATACTCATTTAATGATGGTGATCTGGAACCGATCTTGCCCTATATCCGAGGTGTGCCCATGTTCTCTTCTCACTCCATCTCCAGGGAACCTTATCCACAACTACGACTCAAGGTAGACCAACATGTCTTTGAAGACCAAAGTTATTTCTAAAGAACATTTTCTTGAGCTACAGATACAGACCACACTTCCCATATTTCAACTGCTTACTTGATTTCTCCAACCGATGCCCCCAGAGCAGTTCACCTCGAAACCTCCAAAAGGGGTCTCACTGACTTCCCATAAATATTGCTCCTCCTTCTGTCTGTAGTTATACTCTCCATTCATGGAAGCCATCGGGGATTTCTCCCTCTCTCTCAAGTTGAAAATCCATTCATTTCAAAGTCTGATCAGTTCTCCCCCTCCATGCCACTCAAACTTGGCTGCTCCTCTCCATGGCCACCACCTTCATCCAACACCCTCCTAATGTAGCTTTCCCTCCAAATGTCTGCCCTCCGTGGCTTCCTCCTCACTGCCAGAGTCACCGTTCTAAATACTCAGGCATTTCCCTTGCTCCAGTGAGAAATAGAGGACATCTTGAGGGAAAATTAAAGTCTAAGAATGGAGTTTTAAGGCCAGGAGAGGTTTGAGAATTTTTATAAGCTGAAAGGAAATAACAAGTAAGAAAGACAATGATAAAGAGAGCACAGGGGAAGCTCAAGAGCCTTGGAGGAAGGTCAGCGCTGAAAAAGGTGAAGGTACTTCTCTCAGAGGCAGAATGGCTGGAGGTGGAGGGAGGCAGCTGAGGGAGCATGTGCCAGATAATACCTATTTCTTTGGGAAAATGACAAGGGAGATAGCTCACTACTTTTAAAGGAGGGGGTCATGAGAGCTGAGTTCCTAAAAAAGGTGACCCAGTTTAGATTACTCACTATGGATAATGAAAAAGCTGGTTAGGAATAGGTTTGAAAAAAATTAAAAAAGAGAGGCATGTGATCCTGGGTGCTGAGCTAAGGCTGTAAATCATAAACTTGTACCTGAGTCAATCAGGACAGTAAGAGGAAAGCTGGTTGCAAGGATGGTGGGCAGCAGAGGGGGGAAGAGTGTGATTATGGTGCTAATTGGTTGTAAATCACCTACAGCTCTCTACACCCACCTTCATGCACTGAGCTCAGTTTCTCCCAGGCCAGTGCCCTTTCTTCCTCTCCCTCTCTTGGAATCAATGTTCCAACCATAATGAACATGCTATACCATTTCTAGAACATGCCATTCTGTCAGGACTCTGTCTGAGGACACGCTGCTTCCTCTCTATTAATGTGCTTCCCTCTCCCGTCTCTACTTCCCTCCACTATTTATGGAAATAAAAAGGAACACTCCAAAATAAATTTGATTGGCCAAGGTCAGCGGGCCACCAAGGCAATTAGCTGGGTAAACAGTGAGCAGATGACAAGCATTTGAGTGGGGAAGAGATCACAGGATATGTAGGAAAAAGCCATCCCATGAGTGAGGCAGATTCTCTAAGGCATGTTAAGAGAAGGGAATGATGGCTATCTTCACATTATCTCCCTCCCCACCATGTATAATGAACTTATGTATCATTTCCGGGGGCCCTGGTTCCATAACTGATTCACTCTAAAACTTAAAATTCAATGAAGTTCTCTACATCTTCCAAAAAAACAGACATTGGAGGGCACTCGTTTTTTTGAGATTTCAGTGGATGTTAATACCACTTAAGTCTCTCTGATTTTCAGAAGCAAATTTATGCAGTTTTCACCGAGGGCCTCTATCTCTAGAACTATCTCCCTTACAATGTAACCCAGAAAGACAAAGGAGGACAGTGTCTGGGACTCATTCTGACTGGTGTGCCCGAACATGCAAATTACAAACAGGCCAAAGCTAAACTTCTGGACAGAGGAATGAAAGGGGACACGTGGTCTTGGTGTTTCTGCTCCTTTCTTGATTCGGAGTTCAGAAATTCACAACGCAGTGGCCCTTTTAGTCACTACCCTTGCAATCACCTCCGGCCAGGACCACAGAAATGTAAAGGTACTAATCAGTCACTCTTTCATTAATTCAACAAATGCTATGTACATTGGGGAAAATATAAAGATGAATAAAATGAGAGGCTTACAGTCTGGGCAAGAAGAAAACCACGTATGACAGTATTAAATACAATATACTTATGGGCTAGAATGCAGGTGCGCATTCATTCAACAAATATCAAACACCTAGTGTGCACCTGGCACTGTTTTAGGTGCTGAGGACTTAGCAGTGAAAGAAACAAGAGAAAACAGAGACAACAAAGAAACAAAATTGTCCCCAAGGAGTTTCATAAACAGACCTAGGGGAGAGCACAGGCCTTGTCGGAGACGCTGCCATCAGCTGACCTTGGAGGGTGAGCGGAAAGGCAAGGGCAGGAGAGGAGGGTGGACGGGGAGCAAGCACACCCCGGGAGGGACCCAGGTGTGGGGTCCGAGCGGCAGGAAGACTTGCTCCGGCAAGAAAGCCCAGGGGGAGAAGCAGCTCCCACTGCGGGGAGCAACGAGCCGCCCGCTCCCCACCGCGGCTGGCACAGGGCGCGCTTTCTCTTCACGGGAAAGCCAAAGCTGCTCTTCTCTTTCCACTGTTTCCTGGAGGGTCAGCAAAACAAAATTTTGTCCTCAATGAATTTGACTGAATTTCCATTTTTTAATATTTGATACATGTGCCAGGGTAGTAGGTATAGAGAAACAAACAAAAATATTAATTAATCAACAAGCAAGCAGGCAAAACGCAGCTAAGGACCAAAACGAATTAGCTTCCAGGTTACCACCTGCTAGACTTACAAGGACAAACACAAGTTTTAGTAAGACGGGATAGTTACGAATACGGGGGAACATCGTAATACAAAAGCCAGTGTGTTCACTTGCGTTTTCTGAGTGCAGTATGTGCGTTAAACAAATTAGTATTTACAAATCTGAGAGAAGGCAAATGAGACTGAGAGCGTATGTTTAGAGAGAGAGGAGGTAGAGCCCAGAGGCCGAGAGCCAGCCTGCCTTACTTTCTCCTTTCTGTAACCTTGGGCAATTTACTTAGTCTGAGCTTCTTCCTATGTAAAACAGAGAGGATCATAACAGTATCTACCTCAAAGAATTATTTTGAGGATTGGACTAGTGAATACATGTAAAGCTCTTAAAATGGATCTTGGCACCTAAGGATAAACTATTACTGCTGTGTGGGTGTGGGCAGGGTGGTTATTGTTTTATGATCTGGAGCTGAGTGCTTTACTACAGGGTCCATGTTAGCTGCTGCCGATTCCTGGAAAATTGTGTATCCTCTTATTAAACTGTATGAAAATTCTGCGTTAGTAATGAAATAATGTCAGCCACAAATGCTCCAGAGCTGAAACCTAAAATAAGCGTGCTTAGCAATGCAAACTATTTAATCCTACTTTTGGGTAAGAGCTTAATTTCTTGGAATGTTCTCTGTTCACAATAAACAGTAACAGCCATCTCTGAAGCAAACACTCATGCTATCTTTTAAAGGCAAAATAACTTTAAAAGACAGAACCTGGCCCGGCCAGGCGTGGCTCAGCGGTTGAGCATCAACCTAGGATCCAGGAGATGGTGGTTCGATTCCTGGTCAGGGCACATGCCCGGGTTGTGGGCTTAATTCCCAGTAGAGGGCGTGCAGGAGGCAGCCGATCAATGACTCTCCCATCATTGATGTTTCTATCTCTCCCTCTCCCTCTCCCTTCCTCTCTCTGAAGTCAACAGACATTAAAAAAAAGAAAAGAACCTGAAACAGTTGCCTAGATGTCACGAGACCAGATGTTCTGGAAAGCAGAATAGTCAAGAATGCTTATAGAATCCACCAGAATATAAATGCCACTGGACTTTAGTGGAGGGCAGGGACTTTAGTCATATCACCAACGCATCACCGACATCTAGACCTACCTGTACTAAAACATGGCAGGAGCAGAATATTTCTGAATAAATGAGTAATATGACAGAACAATAAATGAACTGTCGAAATCTTAAATAAATGATCAATTACACACCTGTAGGAAATTATGTCTATATTTAAATGATGAAAAAAAGGAATATTAGGTAAGTTTTCAAACAATCACACCTTTGAGGTTCAAATGAAGTGCTGAGTTTATCCTCAACACTAACCAGCTCACAATATAAGGGGAAAAAATTAAGCACCTCCAAGCTCTTGCAGATTGCCTAGAGACAGGTGTATGTTTTAAACCAAAGCAGCACCTGCACCATTTAGAAGAATAAATTCAACAAGAAGTGGTTATGAATCTATAAATTATAATGCTTTGGGGCTTCGTTTATTATGTCAGTAACAGCAAGTGTTTTCTGGACTTGCAGCTGGTGAGCTATTTCTAAACTGCACGAGGACCTATTTTATCCCCGACAAGGTTGGAAACCTGAGGCAATATCAATTTATTCATCAGATGAACTTTAATGTTAAACAGTAAAAGTTTTACTTCCTAATGTAAATTGTTGGCCTGCAGATATAAGTAACAAATAGTATGTCATTGGGTTTGCCTGTGATGAGCAATAACTTGTAGTCAAAAGTATTTTTAAAATTTGATTGAACTGAACTACATATGTACCCTGGAAGAAAAAAACCACACCAGTAAGTTTTGCTGCTCATCGCAAGGTTGGTCTATTAAAATCTGATGTCCTGGCACAATCACAATTGTATTAAAATGAGAAAAGTGCTACTTTGGGGTTCTAACTGCAAATATTCTAACATGAATCTCTCTCCCCCCAAAAAGTGACCAGAAGGTTAATTCTGATTAAAATTATTATTGCTATTAAAATAACTTGTAACTGAGAATTGCTCTACATATTTTACACATATGCAATATACGTGTAACATATATAAAATACACATGTATTATACATACACTACTTTCTTAGTTAAGAGTTTAATAAGTATTCCAAAAAATAGCGCAAAGATACTAAATAAGGGGGAGATAATTATTTCTAAAATTTGGGGTAGGACATTTTCTTTCTAAATCTTTGGATAGGTGTGTGTGTTTACTAAATGGGCCTGTAAGAATCCCAGGTTCCCCTCTACCTACCAGCACTTTCCCTCTTTAACAGTCACACTCACGCTTCCCCAACTGAGTCTACAGTAAATTCACATCAGCCCCCTTTTGGTTCTACAAGTACCCTGTGCTCTGCAGTATTCTTTCCCAACGTCAATCCAACTTCCATGCTCCAACAGGTCCCACTCACTCATCTATTAGGTTAAGTGCCCTGACTACATAGCACCTCTTGACTTCCAACTTTATTTATTGTTTAATGGTCTGTCTCCCCAGCTGACTGAAAGCCATGTGGGCAGTGATTGTATGTGTCTTGCTTAGCACTGTATCCCCAGACCCTGCCACAGTACCTAGCATAGGGTCTAGATTTCAATAAATACTTATTGAACATATGAATGATTTCTCAGTCACTCGGCCACAATCATCGCCCTTAACAAGAATGTGAACTTCTTAAGGCCAACGACCATGATGCCTTAATCAGTCATAATCCTCAATGCAGGCCTAGCTCAATCCCTGACACAGATGGAACTCAAGAAATGACTGACATTCAATAAAAGATAATTCAACAACCTAACTGATTTTCAATTTTAAAAGGCAACTTTTAGGACTTAATATTAAGCTACAAATATATTAAATTTGCTTAATATAACTAATTTATTTATTGTATGATTTTAAATAAGAAAAGTATCAAAAGTAGAAATTTAATCTAAATTAGAAGTTTTTGCGAGTCACTGATAGTTTCTGAGACAATGGTATGATTTAGTAAATGATATTATTATTCAGCACTAGAGTATTGTGCAAGAAATAAAAGGAATATTTTGAGAGAAAGATCTCAAGACTAGAGTAAGAATTTGGCTACTGGAAGAAAAGGGACAGATAGATAAAGAGAAAAGTGGTTAGAGACAAGATATGAGTGAGGGGTGGAAGGAGTTCAGGCTTTTTGATCACTGAGAGGCTGTCCTCACTGTCCTCTAAGTGGAAAGCTGTGAATTTGTTGGATTTGGGAAGGGAAGACTAGGAACAGCGCCTCAATAATTTAAGTATCAGAAGCCAAGAAAACATCTGATTCAATGTGTCCTTTAAAAAAATTAATGATAGTAAGAGAGCAAAGAGGTGTCATCTGTAGTGGGCAGTGACAGCTCAAGTACAAATATGATCACTGCTAAGACAGGATAACAGGTATATACGGGGAAGGAAGTCTTTTCAAAGGAGACAGAAGGCTAGCTGCAGAGATAAGATGTAAACCAGTCAAAGAAATTCTAGAAGCCAAGATCAAAAAAAGGTGCAAAGAAAAAGGGCAGGGTATCCTGGCAAAGACATCTGAATGGTCCTAGAGTATATAAACTCAGAGCCACAGATTGTAAACAATGAGGCAGAGTAATCTGACCAATGTAGACAACGTCAGAAATACGACCCCATTGTTAAAACAAGCTGTTTCCAATCAATTCTGGCACTGCCACCTAACAGGGTCCTTCATGAACTCCACACTCACCTCAAGTGATCCAGCTCCCATCACTGTTTTTTTTGCAGATGCTCTTTGCAATCTGCTCAACTGGCCTAGCTGCTGAGAACTGCCTCTGAACGTACTCACATTACTCCGAGCTTCATGGTCTCAGTTTAAGAGAAACAAATCTGTCTTCCAACAAGTAGCTTATATCCATCATATAACTTCATACTGTTTTATTACTTAACCAAAAAGGAGACATTTTATTTTTTTAATCTTTATGATTTAGGTCAATTCTTCCCTATTCTAAAAGCATTGAAATTTCTATGTTCCAAATACTCAAAATATTGATGGCTACTGGTCTGGAAGTAGCTGGGTTGGTATAAGACAAACGCATTCTTAATGCTGTCCATTTGTAAGTGGTTGCTGCTTCCTCTCTTTATTGTAATGAGTTTGCAAGATGACTCCCCAAATGGCAATGGCCCTTTGTCCCTGCCATATCCCGTTGCAACCCCATCCCAGCTTTGCTGTCTGATATCACCTTGGCTCCCTTTCAGCATTACTAAGCATTTTCTCCCACTGAATATCTATTTCAGGTTATTTGCTCTTAGACGTATTCACTTGCATTTTCTTAGGCTGAATCTCACTTACTATTTCCTGTGACACTTTGAAACCCTTTTAGGTATCTCGTGATACTTCTCTTATTTCGCTATTTGAGATGCTTTCCAATTTACTATCATCTGTAAAACTGGTTGACACACTGTTCATTTCTGATCTTAGAATTTTAAGAAAAATGCAAAGGAAAGCCAGGCAATATGCCTTCATGAAGAAGCATTTCCTATGAGTAAGAATACATTCCGTTAGTAAGAGCTGCAAATCATCATGTTATTAAGTCAGTAAACCTGAAAAGTCTACTCACTGGACAAACCATATACTCTGAATTGTTTTACTTGCTTTATACAGAGGTTAAAATAATTTTTCAATAACATTTAGTTTTGTATAATGTGCATACTTGGTTCAATTACATTCATTCTTTTTTTTTTAGGTTGAATTACTGTCAAATTAATGATTTTAAAAAAAGAAAAAGTGACATTTTAAAATTTCAAATAAATATACAGGATGGGGCAAAAGTAGTGAGTTCAGAATTTATTCTTCTGTTATTATCAATTATTGTATTATTTTCTATACAAACAACTATAAACGTACTTTTGCCCACCCTGTATTTAAATTTAAAAATCCAAATGTCTTTGGTTCTCCCATAACTGTAAAAATGTCACTGGTTTTAATTAAATAAAAGACACCTTAACTAAACAGCAATGATTCATTCACTATTTTAAATAATACTTCATTGTATTTATGAGAGTTATATTTATTTTTCCTACTGTGCTGTTTATAACATTTTTTCCTGTGCTCAAAATATATTTTAAAATATAACTTGGCTAGGGAATTTCAGGATTCTTATTTCCTAAATACTGGGATTACATAAACAAACTCTTGTTTTATGTCCCTGTTTATTTAATATTTCTCTAGTTTCTTTTGATAGTGCCAATTTAAAAGCCTTTTAAAAATCAAGTCTGCTAAAATTAATGTTATTCAATGCTTTTTCAGTTAAACTCTGTTAAATCTTATTTATCATGGTATGTTTTTGACTCAAGAATCTTTGAAGAAAAGATATTTCTACTCCAACTCAGGTGAGTTAAGAGTTAAAATGTGCAGTTTAGAAAAAAAAATATGGCAAGTCCGTGTATGTGACTCAGTTTTAGAGTGATGTTTACGCAGGGAATCCTGGCTCTGCCTGCACTATATTATGACCCTTGTCATCGCCTGCCCTGGAGCAGTTACATGTGTGTCTACTTCTCCCATTAAGCCAATCTCTCCTGAAGGGCAGAAGCAATCTGAAACTTTCTATCTTCTAGGAGGCCTCCTATAGCTCATTGCACGGAGAAGCCACACAAAAGAAGTCAGGAGTTGTATGAGAAGAGCAAAATTCTTGGGTTTGTCTTGATACACAACACAAGCCCCATGTAAAATGAAAGCAAAAGTACCCAGGTGAACTAGGTGAGTGGGGAGGTGGGGTGTGTGGTGATGGTAAGAATGTTAGCAAGTGACCTCCAATGAAAATATTTAAATGTGATCTTACTTAATCCCTCACTAATGTACTTGAATAAGAGTTGAGATTTTAAAAATAAAAAAAGAAACTTTTCATTCTTCCCAAGTTAGAAGCTGGGGAAGCTTGGTTATTTTGTTTGAAAGTATTTTCTGAGTCAGACACACCCATAGGACAGAGCCAATGTAAATAGTTTGTTCTCCTGGTGTTACCACTGCTGAACAATGATGAACAGATCAACAGTACAGGAATTCCCCAATAAAGAGTGGCCCATTGTGGGGAAAATAAACCCTAAAACAAGGAACTTCATTAAGGATAGGTTTTTACTTTCTGAATTCTGGCACGCCCTTAGTCTCTAATGCCTATGAGTCAGTCTCCTGGTAAACCTGCAACTGATCTCTCAAAGGCAAAGTAATTTAATTGAACAAATATTTGTTGTGCATCCACTGAATGCAAAGGCACAAGAATGAAAACCCAAGAAAAAAGGGTTTGCAGTGGAGCTTGAAAAGAAGCAATGACCAGGGAAGAAGGGAACAGATACAGGAGAGAGGGGTGTATGGAACCCAAAAAAGAACAGGGATTGGTCACCATTCTTAGATGTCACAAAGGGTGGAAAGCTGAGACTCTAGAAGAAAAGATAACAAAATTCTTACTGAGTAAATGCAAAGTACTGGGATAAACGAACAAAATGATGAACTTCTTGAATTTCCCATATTTAGAATAATTCTGTTTTGTGAACCTATTCCCTAAGAATAGGTTCCAACCCTTTAAATGTTTTTACCAACTTTCCTACCATCCAGACTTGAAATGTCTTCCTTTCCCCCCTGCTCACTAATGCAGTCAGTTGCCAAGTCCTGTCACTCACACCCACAGGCTCACAGTCACAGGCGTGGTAACACAGGCTGTGTACAGCACACGAGGGCCACATCTACAGGGAGGAGCCTTCCCATCAGAGATGTGTTTGTTTATTTTAACAGTTTTCCAGCAGATGGCAGTCAAGTGTCTTATTCTAATTAAATATATTACAACAATTTAACAAATAAAAGTAAAATGTCTTGAAGAAGGGGCACATTTTTAATTCCCAGGATGCACTGAGTGGGTTAGTGGTGGTCTTGCCCCAAATGTTTCCAATCTATTTCCTAGTTTTCATTCTGGCTGCAGCCACTATAAGTCAGACTCACATAATATCTTGCAATAGCTTCCATACTGATCCCCTAATTTCTCTACACTCGAGTCCATCCCACAAATATCTGAAAAAAATGTCCTAAAGAAGAGTTCCACCAGTATAACTTTTTCCAGTAAGTCTTCCGTTACTCTGTCATAGTTTCTTCAATGTCACATTCAAGGCCCTTTATACCATGTCCCTAACCGTCCTTTCTAGTCCAGTCTTTCACTATTCCCCAAGAAGTGCCCTACTCCCAGTTACATCTAATTACTGTCCGCCTCACATATCCTGTCCTTCCCTACCTTGCTATCTTTGTTCATGTCATTTCCTCTGCCCGGAATTCTCTCAAAACTCAGTCTTCCTGCTACAAGTTCCAAATTACATTCAGTAGTATATTTTGGGGAGAGGTTTTGGATGACTGAATACTGTCTTCAGCAAGCATCCAAAATTTTAAAAACCAGTATTTTCCTTCTTGGCTTTGGTTGGCATTCCTGTTATCTATTGGTGCATAACAAAGTACTCCAAATTTATGACTTAAAACAATGACTATTCTGTTATACCTCACAAATCTGTGGGCCAGAAATGTGGACAGTGCTGAGCACTTCTATTCTGTGTAGTGATGTTAGAGGTGGCTCTGGTGTTGGACGGGCTAGTCTGCAGGGTCCCCATTCCCTCCCTCTACCACAGATCTTTATGGTCTTCAATCTTTAAGGCCCAGCTTAAATTTCTCTTCTTCCAAGAATCCTTTCCAGGTCCTTAAGTCTGGTTTAATCTCTCATTGCTTCAGATTCTCTAGTACTTTTTTCTTCATTAGAGTACTTTTCTGACTCATAATCTTACACTAGGTTTTCATTTATGTAAGAAGCAAAAGAGAGAGAAAGGCAAAGGGAACAGTAGGATGCTGTGACCCTTTAAACTTTCTCCAAGTGTAAAGAGGACACAAATGCTCCGTGTGACTGGAACTCTCGTGGAATCAAGGAGGGGGCTGAATTCTACGTCTGGACTGATGCCACATGAGGCTGATCCAACACATGGAAACAACATACTTTATTTGCATGCATATATAATTACCTTATTCTAAATTACTGGCATTTGTAATTACTATAGATTAAAGGAAAGATAAAATTGCGGAGGGGGAAGTTTTTGTGTCTTGTGTCATTACCCTTAATGACCATTTCTAATATTGCATCTATTTCTGTCCTCGAAAATGTTCAAAATGGAACTTTCCCTTGAAAAAGTAAAATCCATATCCTACAGAATGTACTGAAGAGATACCCTAATGGGAATGTGAAATTATACTAATAACAAAATCCAAGAATTCAAACTATCCAGTTTAAATAACCTATATAAAAAGTGTAACTGAGCTACAACAGTTATAAAAGATGTAGTTCAATCTTATGATGACAATGAAAAAAACTGAAGCCCACTAAATGTGAACGGACTAAAAAGAATTCATTTCCTGTATAAAAACAAAAACAAAAACAATGCTAGAAGGATCTGTGAAGCAAAATGTGTATACAAATGTTGGTGGTAGCAGTATCTATGAGAGACAGACTGTAAATGCCTATTGTTAGGATAGGGGATAAATAAATTACGGTGTCTTCATGCAAAGAAATACTATACAGCAGTTCAAATGAATGAACTAGAGTTACAAATATCGACAGAGACGAATCTGACAAACACAACACTGAATAAAGAAGACTGCAGCAGAAAACAAAGAAAATGACAGCACTTACGTAAATTTCAAAACAATACTATATATAGTTTGGAATGACACCGTAAGTGGTACAAGAATAAAAAAATGGTTACTTCTATGGGGGGTCAAGGGGTACATGGGTAGCTTTCACAGAATCCATCCATAATGTTTGATTTCTAAAGCTAGTGGTAGGCATGTAGGTGCTGGTTATACTATACTTTATAACTTTTGTAAAGCTTAGTTATCATATAATAAAATTTCAAGATAAAAAAATCCATAAAAATATCCCTTATGCTTTTCTCTTTGAGATATTTACTATAAAAATTCAGCACAGAGAAATAAAGATTAGGTAGTGTACATGTTGAAGGGCTCAGGACCACTGGGATAGACTATGTGAAAGTAAGCATGCAAAGCAGTCTCTGCTTCTCAAAACAAGATAACAAACCAAAAAAGACAACTAAGCAAACACATTTTTTAAATTTTTACATAAATCGCACTCCAGATCCTTCTCAACTTACACGTTGATTTTAAGAGGGCCCCCACCCCTACCCCAAAGCCCCCACTCTGGGTGGACCATAAGGAGATAGGATCAACCACAACACAGACCCTGCTACGGCCTCTGGAACAGTGGTAGAAGCAGAACCAACAGCATAACTGAGATTTAGTGAGCACATACTATGTACCAGGCATGGATAGATTCGAGCTTTATCTGCATTCTCTGCATTCTCTATTTAATCCACACAACTCCAGAACGAGATGGGAGTTACTATCGTGTTCATTTCAGAGAGGCTAAAGTGTTTGCCAAGGCCACACAGCTAGCAAGTGGTGGAATCAGGACTCTAGCCAGAGGCTGGCCTATAATCAGTGTTATTCTGTCTACCCAAAATTATAATTAACAAATATCTGTAAATCAACACATCTTCAAAAAGAGTACCTCATTTATATCTGGCTCCAAAACATGTTTAATTACTTTAAAGCAGCTTTGCTTTGGTAATTTAAGTATTTTCCCTTCTGCACCACTGCACAAAGAACTTTATAGATCACTCTCTTATAAAACCACCTGTACTATGTCTACGTGGTTGTCAAGGTTTAAAAAGGAATACAAATAATAGCAGCAGCAATTCCGAGGGAATTTTTTCTTTTGTAAGAGAGGATTAGGTGAAGTCACTGTAAAAAATGAAAAAGGAGCACCATCTGGAATAATTTTCTTTTCTCACATCTTGGATATACCTCATTGTGGACAATAATGTCAAAAATAAAGTGTCAAGGAGTTTTGAAGTTGAAGGATCTGAAGATCTCAGAATCCAAGATGACACCCTGAGTATATAATATACTGGATCATTGCTTAGGAATATATATTCTTTCTGGATTTTTCTCATTGTACTAACACTAACACGCTCACATCATTCATCTTAATAAAAGTACTAACTAGAGGGAGACCCAAGATGGTGGTGGAGTAGGTGGAAGCTACACTCATCTCTTCCCAGGACCAAACTGGAATTACAACTAAAAAGAGGCATATAGATCAATGGAACAGAAGAGAGCGCCTAGAAATAAACCCACAGCTTTATGTCAATTAATATGTGACAAAGGGGGCAAGAACATACAATGGGGTAAAGATAGTCTATTCAATAAATGCCTTTGGGAAACCACAATCAGATGGCATCTCACACCTGTCAGAACAGCTACTATCAATAAATCAATAAACAACCAGTTGGCAAGGATGTGGAGAGAAGGAAACTCTAATACTGTTGGTGGGAATGCAGTTTGGTGCAGCCACTATGGAAAGCATTATGGAATTACCTCAAAAAATTAAAAATGGAACTGCCCTTATGACCAAGTGATTCCATTTCTGGGAATATATCTGAAGAAACCCGAAACACTAATTTGAAAGAATATATGCACCCCTATGTTCATTGCAGCATTACTTATAATAGCCAAGATTTGGGAGCAGCCCAAGTGCCCATCAGTAGATGAGTGGACAAAAAAGCTGTGGCACATTCACACCATGGAATACTACTTGGCTGTAAAAAGAAGGAAATCTTACTTTTTGCAACAGCATGGATGGACCTGGAGAGTATAATGCTAAGTGAAATAAGCCAGTCAGAGAAAGACTGGCATCATATGATTTCACTTATATGTGGAATCTAAAGAACAAAATAAACGAACAGACAAAATAGAAAGACTCATAGATACGGAGAACAGACTGGCAGCTGTTACAGGGTAGGTGGGCTGAGGGGCTGGGTGAAAAAGGTGAAGGGATTAAGAAAAACCAAAAACAAAATTCAGAGACACAGAAAACAGTAAGGTGATTACCAGAGGGAAAGGGTGGTGGGGGGAGGTAGAAGAGGGAAAAGGGAGGATAAACGATGATGGAAGGAGACTTGACTTGGGGTGGTGAACACACAATACAAATACAGATGATGTATTATATATAGAACTGTATACTTGAAACCTATATGATTTTATTAACCAATATCACCCCAATAAATTCAATAAAAAAGTAGTAACTCATCCCTCAAAGAAAGGCAAAATCCTATTCATTTAAAACAAAAAATGTTAATGCATATTAGTTTGCCACAACACAGATCAACAAGCAGGTGTTCTATCAAACTGGGCATTTCTTCCGGGGGGAGCAGACACCCTGTGCTACAGCAGTATCCACGAATCTTGGGACGACTCTCAGTACCACTGAGGCCAGCGGTCCTCAGCCCCCTGTCAAGTCTCCTAGAAATGTTAAAGTAATGCTAAGCTGACTCTAACTCTAAATGTGACTGGTAAAACAGTAGGGTCTAGAAGATAACATAAGGGAATATTTTCTTGATCTTTGGAGTAGGCAAAGATTACTTGCACAGGACCCAGAAAGTGCTAACCAAAACGGGAAAGGACTGATCAATTCAACATTAATGTGAAAACTTGTTTATTAAAAAAAATTTGTTTATTAGAAGACACCCTAGTAGAGTGGGGAGGCAACCCACAGTGTGGGGGGTAATAGTGACCAACATATACATCAAAGACCAGTGTAACAGGCTTGGGCTGCTATAGCCCTCCTGTCACGGGAAGGGAGCAGGTCTGAAGACCAGGCTCCACAAGGGGAAAGTGCAAAGATCCCAGGGCGCCTTTAGAACCTTCAATCAGGGCACACCTAATGTCAGCCCAAAGCATAGGCTGGTTATATGAGCCAATAAATGCCCCTTTTCATTTAAGCCAGGATAAGAGAAGTTGGATTTTCTGTCACTTCCTTCATAAATAGTCTCAAATAACACTCATTTCAGACCCACTTACACTTCAATTCCCAACTTCTCCGAACACACTGACAAGCTCACTTTTGGTAATTCACTAGGCGTAAATCCACCACACTCCTCATTCCTGATTTCATTAAAACCTTAGTCTTAAAGTCCTGATAACTCCAGACTGGGGTTGTCACTTGCCTAGTCTCACACATCTTTTCATTTCTCAATGATCGCCCACCCTTTGGAGTCCAACTACATCCTATCTTCGTTTTTTAGGGTTTACTGTCATCACTTCATACTCCTTTCTCTGTGCCTAATTCCTCCCTGATTTCTTTAGTCCCCAGCTCTAACAGACACTACTCACTGAAAGCAGCCTGGCTTCCTGTTAATTCATTTGTTCATCCAACACATTCCTTCAATGGTAAACACGGGCCTGACCACATACTGATAACTATCACCACACTTGGCATCCTAATCCCTTTAGCTGTCAATAATCACAAATCCTCCAACATTCTACCTTCTTACATTTTAAGTGTCAACAGATCACAAGAGTCCGCCTTTCACTGGTGGCACTGAGCCAACACCTCTTTACTTTTCATTGCTTAATTTTAAAACTTGTTTCTGTCTTTGCACCACTCCAATTAAAAAAGAATTCTTAAATTTTCCTGCGAAGCTCTTCCTTTGCTTTTAATATGCTTGGAAACCATTTTGGAGTTTCCCTGCCAACACAAAAGGCTTTTCCTTAAGCCTGGCGTAGGCTGGACTGTAGTGAGAGGCATGGAGAGGAAGAAGACAGATTTTTCTCCTTTTTTGCACAACTGATTAAAAAAACAACACACAAAACACCAGATGTGAAAGGGAAAATTTAGACTCTAAATTCTGAAATGTAATCTAGCAATAAGGAATTCTGAAGACTCTGCACTTCAGCTAGCTGCCGTCACACTATTTCCTCCTTTAACTGCGCTCTTGATTAGAAAGGGCCTGCAATTTCTTTTTTCTTTTTTTTTTTTTGCTTTGGTGAACAAGGGTTATTTTACTCCAGTGAGCACTACTGATATGGAAAAATAGGATTTCTGTGCTTTAAAAGGAGCTGGCAGTAGTCAGATACGTGAGAAACTAAGACCTTACATTTTATAAATCAAGAGGCTCTGCTTTACTGGTAATATTTCTGATGGAATTCTTAAAAAGAATGAAGGACCCGTTTTTAAGCCCCACATTACAGATGAATAGATGTGCACACGACCCTGAGCTGAGCAGGGCAGTGAGGGAACAGATTGCATCAGGCCTCAGAGGCCAACTGAAGACTTGGGATTTTATTTCAAGGTAGATCTGAAGCCACAGGAGGGTTTTGAACCGAGGAGTGAGTGACATGATCTCACACATACTTAAAAAATACACTCCAGCATCTGTGAGAGAAAAAAAAAGACTACAAATAGAACAGAGTATTATGCAGCTAGTAAATGAATGACATAAACCTATAAGTTTCTGTGGAAAGATATACAAAACATGTACTTAAATTAAAAGGCTAAGATGCAAAACAGTATATGCAGAGTGTGATCCTCTTTGTGGAAAAAACTGTGTACACGCACATACACACATGCATGTACACACCAGTGCCATATTTTAGATTTCACAAAATTTACAGCTGAAGAAGTATATTCACGCACCCAAGCTGTTCTAAACATACTTGAAAAAATCTTCCAATTAATGAATCAAGTGTTAATTTTAAATTTAACTTCATTAAAATTAAGTTTTAATGAAATTTAGAGGAAGTTAAAAATTCAGGACCTTAGTCACATTTCAAATGCTCCATAGTTGTATGTGGCCAGCGTCTACTTTATGGGACAAACTAGATCTAAACAACTGTAGGAAATAAGCAGGAAAGGTGAAACCTGTCCTCTTCTGGGGCGCAGGAACCAGGGTGGGGGAGGGATCCTCTACTTCTTACATTATGCCTTCTGGAATATGTTTGCGGTATCATAAACACATTTTTTCACATTAAAAACTATTAACTACAGACAGGTTGTGTGGTCTGAAGCCTTTACAACTTTTACAGCCCTTTCAAAGAAGAAGAATACAAAATTATGAATATAAAATTAACTAGATTTTCAAACCATCGAGCCTATTTATTGCTTCTATTAGAAATTTATCTTTTTCACAAATGAATTACTGCTTTGGGGATAATCTGAAATTTTTTTTACAATATACTTTTTGTCATCAGAATAATTTTTATTTATTTCATCATTCATCTTTATTGCTTTAGTTTTATGTTCTATTATCTGAAACTTCTTAGTTCTTTAATAAAGGTAAAGGTAAAGAAAAGAAAGTAACCCTTCAGAAATGTCTAAATTAGGAATCTGTAATTTCTCAGCTGTCTTATTGAAATGTTCCCAAAACATCTTTCAAACTGCAGTTAAAGTTGTATATTCCCAGCTCAATCTCCCTCTAGCCAGATCTGAAAAACGCCTGTGATCACTCTGAAGCAACCCACCCTATGTGGACATGTGATAGAAGGAGGGTCGGGGTAGAAGAGAGACAGCAGTCTCAACCAATTGTAATCGAAATACCTTAAAAGTCTTCAATTTTGCAAAACCATATGGCCATCTGAACACATACCTGGAGATCTTTCTAGGGCCTTGGAGGGGGCCTATGTAAGGAAGGGGCCTTGAAACCTAAATCCCAGCAAATTAGCTCCTGGTAAACTTGCCTCTGATTACAGGTAAACAGAGTGGTTAGAGGATCCAAAATGGATGGACTCTAGCTGGGCAGCTTTAGGCACATACTTAATTTCTTTTAACCTCAGTTTCCACATTTGGGCAAATGAGTATAATACTATCTGAACTTCTTAAGATATTTGCTAGAATAACATTATATAAAACATACATAAAGAGGTATTGTGTGGCCTGGCAAGTAGCAGATGCTCAATAAATAGTCATTATTATAGTTGCAATTGACCAGTATCCTTCTATTCTGTTAATATTCCTCTCTAGATGTTACACTATGTATTAAGGATCATTGCCCCTCACCATTCTAGCAGTGTAATTAAGAAAATCTATCTTCCCTATTCACTGTTGTTAAGACTGTCAAACATAATCAATGTCTGACCTTGTCCTGGACTAAGATTGAATAACATTGGTGAAAGAGATCCTTCATGGATATTTATGAATGCAAATGTGACACACAAGGTCCTTTCAGTACTACTTTACGTTATGGAAGTTTTTACAGAATTTAGATAAACTATCATAGAAAAGAATTATTATATCGTGGATGTTTTCTGCATAATAGTTTCAGTTTATACCCCCTTTTGTGAGAACTTCCAAAAATCTTAATATTTACTACTTTATGGTTCTTTTCATCATATCTGCATATTAGATCATAGCAAATATCAAGGCCTAGTTTTCTTTTAGAAATATATGAGACTAAAGATTTATGACTTGCCCTCCTAAACATACCAACGAGGGAATTCACATAATTTCTCACTATTTCTGGAGGAAGCCCTTGCCACCAGTACTGTGAATGCTATAAAATTAAATATTAGAGGCTCAGATTGCTAAATATTCTATAAGCAAGGAAAAATATGCTTATCCACTCCCATTCCTGGAAAATGCATTAACTGGTGTCCCTCAAATATTTTTCCTTGGATTCGGTAGAAACAGTTCAAACCTCTAGAAGACACATAGCTTTAACTCGGAATGTTGGCTGTTAGAGTGGGCTCTGTGCTGCTGGAAAGTAATTAAATCATCTCGTATCCCCCCTTAAGTGAGATTATAAAAGCCCAGAAAAGAGTCCTTCAAGGAAAGAATGTCCAAACTCTTTAAATTAATTAGCACATTGAATTTCACTGAATTTATTGTGGAATTGTTAGGCATTCATTTGTTGTTGTTGATGTTGTTAATCCTCACTGAGGATATTTTTTTCCATTGATTTTTTTTTTTAGAGACAGTGGAAGGGAGGGGGAGAGAGAGAGAAACATGGATGTGAGAGAGACACATGGGTTGGTCGCCTCCCACATGCGCCCTGACCAACCAGGGCTGGGGATTGAGCCTGCAACCCAGGTATGTGCCCTTGACCGGAATGGAACCCACAACCCTTCAGTCTGTGGGCCGACCTTCTAACCACTGAGCCAAACTGGCTAGGGCTAGGCATTCATTTTAACTTCAAAAAAACAGTAACTGATAACTTGAATTTGCCTTGGAATCCCACACAATTTTTCTTCAAATTTACTGTGAAATACCAATACCCAGTATGGAATGGCTATAGGCTAGAACTTTTAAAAGCACTAGCAAGGAAAATTTTTGAAAAACAAAAAATAGCAAATATAGATATCAATAAAATCACAGTGATGCAGGTGAGAAGGAGCCCAGAGTAAAGGAAAATCCTGTGTGATGGGATGTCTCTAGTACAGTGATATAAAGAAAGGTCTTAGGAGTGTGGGAAGTTTGGTGGTTCCTAGACCTTCTGATGATCATACCTGGTTTCAGGCTGATAGAGCTAAATCCCAAAGTATTATTGTGAAAGATAAATTCTTTTCCCAAAGCTTTTGGTTCTAAAAATAACAAAAGACATTTCCATTTATAAATTAAAATGTACTACTACTAGTCTCAAAAGAGAAGCATGATATATAGTATTTAAACAGGTATGAAAAGGAAATAGATATTTCACAAAATTTGGTAAATGGGTAAATCAGCATTATGAGTCTATATTAATGTATCACCACAGCACAATGTTGATTACTTTGTTCTACCTGTAAATCTGAGGCAAAGATAAGTCCTATCTCACCCTGCTTCCCTCAAAAAATATAGCAGCTCTCATAATCCGAATGATTTAATTCGTATTTCAATTCTAGGATTGGTCATCTGGTTCTATAGGAACAACTATTTCAAAATTTCATCGTTAGTTTCATAATATTTCTATGAATTTTTATTCTATAAATAGGTATTGGAATTATAATATGTTCTATGCCACAGAATAGAATTTGGTTTAAGGAATTTTTGCATCATTTAACTTTATGACCTAAATAAATACATAATAAAATATAAATTAAAATTTTTATTTCATATATAAAATAAAACAATGCATACAATAAAACATATAATGCTTTATTAGATGATTATACCTTGTTTTCCTATTTTTTTTTGGCCCAGAAACAGCATATTCACTAATAATTTAACGATTGAGATTTCATTTCTATACTTTCCTCCAAATATACCGGCAAACCTTCCTGTTCCTTTAAGGAGAAGTATATGTTAAATTGAAAATAATGAAGGCCGAGTTTGCCATTATATAGAGAAACAGGGCAACTCAGCAAGCAACAATGACGATTTCCCATTTCCCGAAACCCTGACCTAGGGGGCTCCGCACTAGAGATGAAAGGGCCAAAAACCTCCATCTCTGCCGTTTTGAGTCGCTACCCTGGCAGCCTTTCTGGCAGTTTCAATTGGTTAAAAGGCCTATTATTTCTTGGCAAAAACATACTGCATAATTGCGAAGAATCACAATAACCTAAGATCTGAAGCTTTCTGAGTGTCACTGTAGAGCAGTGGAAAGAAAATCTTCCTCCACTTTCCTGCCCGTGACCTTTACCAAGTCCCGGGGAATCTCGGCGCCTCATGTTCCCGATCCCAAACCAGGAGAAAAGCATGTGCCCTGCCCTGTCCTCGGGACCCCAGCAAGGGTCAAATAAAGCAGCAAGCAGGAAATGCTCTTTGAGACAGTGCTCGACAGAGCAGCGTTGATGTTAGCAGCAAAACTTAATAGTGATTATTAATGAAATAAAATGCATTTAACTATAATTGGACCTCCCAAGTTTTAAGAATTTTAAGAATTATAAGGGAAAAAGGGTGAGTGATCTTTCCAGAAGGCAACTTAACTTTAACTCCAAAAAAATACCACTACTTCTGAGCAAAACAAGGTTAGAGTTTGTCCCCTGCCCTAGGACAGACATCAACAAACCACTACAAAATAGGGTCTTTTCTCATCATGGTAACTCCAAAACAGTGCTGGGACTTATTGACCCCTTCCAACTGTATTATATATTTAGGAAGAAAGTCTTCATGGCCTAATGGCTAATGAAGGTATCTCATTACTATTTCCCACCTTACCCTTGAAGCCCACTTGGCCTACTTATCAACATCATTTCTAGTTAGATATATGAAGTATCTAAAATAAACAAGGCAATAATGTTCAGTAACAATTAACAGACGCCCACAAGCAAACACACACACAAACTACTTTGTAAAAGGAATATAAATATGTGTTTTAATTCTTTTAAATCTACAGGGCCTTAATACCAGAAGATAGCAATAAAAAGGAGGGATTCTTTGTGTAAATTGAACTAAAATACTGAGACATTTCCAAGTGTGTGTCTGAAGTTCTTTAAACAAGGTGGCCTTTTTAGTGAGTTGAGATAAAGGTTTAAAACATTTTAGGGACCCAGCATTTGGTTGGCATTCTGCCACTTTCTACACCAGATAATTTCGGCTGCTGCTGTTTGTCTCATATGTTTTTTATTCTCCCTCTAGGGAAGTCAAAGCCTTTTCACTTGCAGGCAAATTTTACTGCAGCTCTGGTAACTACTTTACAAGGTGATAAGCATTCACAAGAGGCTTTCATTAGGTCGGTAGCTAACGCAAAAACTACATGCACATATTTAGACAACATGTGTGAAATGGAAAACTTTAAACATATGAGAGTTCCAAGTTAGCCTACTAAAACTCCATATCCCCTGAAAAACCTGGAGCTAGAAGGAAGGAGCATGCTAAATAGCCTAAAACACAACTATTGTATATTTTTCTTTGCCTTCAATTCAACGTAACAGCTTGTTTAATTGCCTATGTCAACTCCTGCATCTGCTAACCCACTGCTATCTGATTTTGCCCAGAGTATGATTCCCTCCATCACTTTTCCAAAAGATTTTGTGAAGTTGGAACAGAAACCCTTGTTTTTCCCTTTTTCTTCCACAAGTAGTGTCCCAAAGTAAATGGTCTGAACTCTATGGTACATGGAAGCTATGAGGGGAACTAAGCCTTCAAATATGGGACTATGAGTTAAGACACAATTAAGGTGTCTTAACTAATTCGAGTAAGAAAAGACCAAGAGTTATCAGAAAGGCACCTGTCATGAGGTGCCTTAAGGTAGGCCTTAAATGCCAGACAAGACTTGGGTAAATGGAGAGAAACCACCTGGGAAATGACAAAAATAATGACCCAACATGAGAAGCCTCCAGGGCTCAGAAAGGTAGAACAAAGAGCTCTGGTGACGGACAGTAGAAATCATTTGTTGGAAATCACTACACTAGACTAGATTTTACACACCATGAGGTGAAATGTACTCAGTGATATTCCAGTCTCCTTCAACTACTTGCAAGTTTACAGCATAAATCTAAGAAAATGAAATCTCCTTGTTACTCCTAACAATACAGCTTTTTCTGACCTGTCCACCAGATTGTTAGCTTACTGAGAATGAGTTCCATCTTATACCCCCAGAAGTTGGTCCCAGTGTCCAATACATTAGCAGGCACCAAAATAAATGCTTCCCGAACGCTATAGCACAGAGTGCAGGTTTAGGAAATGGACTTTCTTTGTAGGCACAGAGAAGTGGAAGTATAACCTTCCTTAGTTTGTCACTGATATTCATATCCCATAAGGAGTTCCCAAATGAAGTCTCTATGCAATTAGAAATCGGAGAGAAGAAATAATAGAATCTCAAAAAGAAAGTTTTATGAAAAAACAACATACAGAATTCAAAAACATATTTGCAAATCCTATTTGGTAAGAGACTTGTATCCATAATATATAAAGAGCTCTTACAACTCAAGAATAAAAAGGCAAATACCCAATTTAAGAATGAGCAAAGATGCTGAATAGACATTTATCCACTGAAAAGATACAATTGGCCAATAAACACATGAAAAGATGCTCAACATCATTAGCCACCAGGTAAATACAAATCAAAACCACCATAGATACCACTTCACACCCACTAGGATGACTACCATGTGGAGAAACTGGAACCTTCATGCACTGCTAGTAGGGTTGTAAAATGGGCCAGCCCCTTTGCACAGCAGTCTGACAATTCCTCAGATGGTAAACACAAAGTTACCATAAGAACAAGCCATTCCATTCCTAGGTATATACCCAAGAGAAATGAAAAGATGTCTACATAACAACCTGTATGCAAACGTCCATAGCATCATTATTCATAAAATGTGGAAACAACTCAGATGTCCGTCAACTGACGAACAGATAAATAAAACAATAGAGCCGCATAGTATTCCATGGTGTGAGTGTGCCACAGCTTTTTACCCACTCATCTACTGATGGATGGTTAGGCTGTTTCCAGATCTTAGCTATTGTAAACTGGGCTGCCATTCAGGGGGAAGGCGGGGGGGGGGGGGGGGGATTAATCAAAGAACTTATATGCATATATGCATGACCTATGGACACAGGCAATAGTGTGGAGAAGGTGTGGGGGGGATGCCGGGTGGAGAGGATCAATGGGGGGGGAAGGGGGACATTTGTAATACTTTCAACAATAAAGATTTAAAAAATTGAATATTATTCAGCAATAAAAAGGAATGGAATAATGATACATGTTCCAACATGGATGGACCTTGAAAACATAAAAGAAGTCAGTTATAAAAGAACACATATGATTTAATTTATATGAAATGTTCAGAGCACGCAAATCCACAGAGACAGAGAGTTGGGGAAAATGGAAAGTGACTGCTAAAGGTACAGTTTCTTTTTAAGGTGATGAAAATGTTCTAGAATTGACTGAGGTAATGGTTGCACTGGTATGGTATGTGAATTATATCTCAATAAAATTTTTATTTTAAAAATATAGTTTCTGTTTGAGGTGATGGAAAAGTTTTAGAAATAGAGAGTGGTGATGATTTCACATTGTTGTCAATGTAATTAGTACCACTAAATTGTACACTAAAATGCTTAAAATGAAAATTTTATGTTATATATATGTTTTTACAATAAAAAATTTAAAAACCAATGCAGAATGGAAAAAATATTAAGTTACTTTCCCCAGCTTTAATTATTAGTAAATTCTTTCTACAATACACTAACTTTATCCAAAATAGGAAAATCCCACATCTAAAAGATTTTAAAAGCCTATACATACATAGGGAAAAAGTATTAACATGATTTTGGAAAGTTTATTAAAATAAATCAACCAGAAAAACATAAAAAAAAAAAACTATAAAGAATATTAAAATCAAATGCTATTGAACATTCTGTTTTCAATTTTATAAATTACAAACTTCATATCTGTGGTTCTTTAACTTGCCTTAACACTGTTTTTGACAGATGATGTTTGTTAACTCCTTTGCTATTTCCTGTTGTGAGGAAATTAATTGACTGTTACAATTCAGGTTTTAACAAATAGCATTTCTACTCTCCTTTGCTAATTATGCTGGGCCTGGATTTTGTGTAACATTTCACACTACATTTATTCTCCTACTTCGATTTTAGAGCAACTTATTTGTAAGAATGTGTATTTGTGTACATTTCATTTTGAGTCACTAGACCAAATCTGATTGCGTTACTTCTAAACCAATTATGGACAAATACTTAGACTGAAATGCACATTGATGTGAATAAACTAAAAATACGACAGTATTTAAATATACAGCATCTCTTTCAGGTTTCAACATGAATGTAAACACACGGATATACATACAGACGAAGCAAAAATGCCCTAGTGTATGTAATGTAAAACCCATGTGCTTTATAATAAGTACTTTTCTACAAGTCTTTGCTAATACACCGAGAATTATTACTTTAACATGATTACATTTGAATGTACAGCACTTTGATGGGTGTAAAGCAAGTCTATTACAGCTGAAAGAGGGGTATATATTCCACCATAGTGCTATTTTATATAAAATAGAGCATTATTAACAGAAGCCACAAAAATTTACATGTCAAATAGTAACTTTCTCATCGATCAAGAGTCTTTTAGATAAATGAATACAGAATTTTAAATCTGTGATTATTCATATTTATTTTCTTTTCAACTGACAATCTTGGAAATCATTTTACATGAAAACTTTGTTTCTAAGTGTTAGGCTCATTAATTAATAGAATTAACCCTTCTAAGAAGTTGTGACTTGGAAAAGGCACCTTGGGAAACTGAGGAGCAAATACTCACATAAAGTATGCCTTCATGAAATATAAACAATATCATGTATGATGAAATCTCAGTTTCTGTGATGAAAAGGAAACGTAATCTTTCACAATAAGCAGCATAATTACTGATGAACACTAGGTGCAAGTACTAGGAGACACCAGAAACTACATTTTTTGTAAAATTTTTTAAAACAATACATTCAAAAGATATTTTCTTAAGCATTTTATTTACTTAATTTCATTTAATCTTCACAAAAAACTCGTAAGGTAGGTATTCATTATGTATATGCATTTCATGCATGAGAAAATTTGAGGATGAAGAGATTCTGCAGGCTGTGCAAATTTGCTGAAGTATTAGAGCTGGGAATGAATCCAAATCCATGCTCTTTCCATTATACTATTCTTCCAATCGCAAACATTCTATCATTTAGCAAGATAATTCAGCAAGCTACTGCAACTGTAAAAGGACTCAGAAATACAGACATGTTCCTGAGGTCTGACTGGTTCAGTTATGCCAGGAAGGAGAGATAAAACACTTACGCATAGCAATTCCTACCTTCCCAAGTTATAAGATATCAGAACAAATACACAATCAAAACGAAATGAAATGCAACCTTGATATTTATATTTCTTAAAGTTCCATGAATCCAACCAACAGAAGCAACTTGTAAAAATCAGGTCTTATAAAAATCATGTCTACTTGGATTCTGCATGTTGGATACGATCCACTCTGTATACATTTTGTATGTGTGTTTGAACATGTCTTTTGTAGTTGTACAGTAAGAAAAATTAGTCTAAAAAAGAGTTCACCCAAGGTCATATCACTGGTTAAGTTCATTGCTAGTTACAATGTAGTTTGTTTTTTGGATAGCAATACATAAAAAGGCATTTTCTAGGGGTGGGGGTGGGGTGTATATATGTATTATACATATATAATCATAAAAGTAATGCAAGTTTATATTACACGAGAATGGGTCTAATTCTTACTGAAACATTTATTTGAGCTTCCATAGCACCCATTCTCTTCAATCTTTTCCTCTTGACTCTCTAGCTGTTCTTTTTCAGTCTCTTTTGTGAGCTTCTCCTGCTCTACTCAAGCTCTAAATTTTAGAGTTCCCCAGGGTTAGGTCCTGGATTCTCTTTCCCAGCATTCTCTCCCTAGGTGATCACATCCAATCACAGAGATGTAAATATCCCCAAATTTATACAATAAACCCAAACATCTTCTAGAAACCTCCACTACTACACAAAAGTTAACTTCATTCAAAAACTGAACCTTTGATCTTCCCCCCAAACCTGCTCCTTCTCTAGACTTTTGTACCCTCCACCCTGTGGCTTATGCCACCAGACACAGATTAATTCTAGAGTACATCCCTGCCCCCACGGTTGATCCACCACACAACCCCAAATATATACTAAATGCGTCCACTTCTCTGTGTTTCTACTGTCACTACTCTAGTCCGAGTCAGCACCATCTCTCACCTGGACTATCTATTATTGCCTTAGGTCACTTCCTACCCATTCTCCTCTCCAACAACCAGTGAGGTCTCTAAATGAAATCAAACAAACAAAAACAGATACTGTAAATCCTCTGTTTAAAAATCCTTCAATAATTTCCCCTTGTACTTTAGAGCAAAATTCAAACCAGCCAGTCTTGTACGTTCTGACCTGCCAGCTCTTCTACATCTTCGCCCCACGTTCTCTGCTCCCCTTCTCTGTACTTGTGGAGCAGCACTGGCCTTCTTGCACTGCTTCCTATAAGCCAAAAGCCTTACTGCCTCAGGGCTTTTGCACATGCTGGCTCTTCTACCTGGGACATTTTCCTCCACTTTATGCGTAGCTAACCCTGATTCTCCTTCGAGTTTCAGTTCAAATACTATTTCCTTGAAGAGATCTCCCCAAGCTGTCCCCCCCCCCAGTTAAATTGGGTCCCTCTTGTACATTCTCTCATAGCATCCTTTTCTTTCATATCACTCATTACAATTTGTAGGTAAATAAATATGTATGTATGTATATGTATGTATGTGTGTGTGTGTGTGTGTGTGTGTGTGTGTGTGTGTGTTAAATGCCTGGCCCTTCCACTAGATTGTAGAATTCACTGGGATCATGTCCTGCACAGTCAACACTTTGCATAGCATGGGTACTTTGTAAATATTTGCCGAATTAATTATTTAGAGAAAAGTCCCCTTCTCCAGCAACATCCCATTCCTAGGCCCTGAAAAAAAAAACCGACTAAACTTTTTCTTTTTTTTTTTAACATTTCCAGATATGAAAACATATGTTCAAAAGGGAAAGAGTTCACACATGAACATATTTTAGTATGTCTTCCTAGTACAAGTCTTTGCATTTGAATTAAATCTAATAAAAATATAGAAAGATAATTTAGAAAGATAATTAAATAGAAGTACAGCACAGATGATTAAAGTATAGTACAAACTGTTGAAAACTTGACTACAAAATGTAAATGTTACACAGAAAGCGGCCACTACCATGTAAACCTTCAACACAGCAATGACTGTTTGCTGAGTATCTATCATGTACCAGTTCCTATGCTACACAGTGGAGCTGGCTCACGGCAGTAATGCTTTAACAATAGCATTTTATCCCGGGGATACGTTTGCAGAGGCAGCTGGTAAGAAAGTTTTCTTCAATAAAACCATAATTATAAAATGGTTAATTTTATTACATCAAAATTAAAACATTTTATTTAGTAGAAAAATAACTTTATTTCCTTATTTCACAAAGGTGTTAAATTTTTAATAAGTTGATTTAAAGCCTTAGACGTAATAGTCTCATTTTCAGAGGAAAGAGAAATGGGGTTTTGCTCAGTCCTTATCATATTAGTTGTACTTAACCGAAAAGTCCACAACTGTTTTTCAACAAGCCAACGATTTCATGATTATTCAAGTTAATATTGGCCCAATAAGCACCTTAACTATCATTCTAACTGTGTTTTAATTCATAGCATTAAAAATGTTGTGTGTGTGTTTAAACAAAACACTGCTTTATTTTTTCCTTGCACTTAAAAGGAACTCAAAGTTCTCCTAGTAAGTTCAACACCTGGGGGAACTTCATTAAGTGCTATTATTCCCTGAAATTACTGCTTCCTCGTGCAAAATAGGGGCTTTAGAACCTAAAGTTAATGTAATGTGTGCTATTGCTCAGGGACTCAAAGTGGCACTGGGAGACACTGCCATGCTATTAGCTTAATTAATGTTTCCATCAAGTGAATGGAGTGCAAAAAAAAAATTAGTCTTAAAAGTTAGGCTTTGATGGGGATTTACAGAAACAACGAATTCCTGATTTCAATATTAGGTGAGGAAAACTTTAAGCATATTTCTGCTCTCAAATTGTCTTTAATTCCTGGTAGTTACATGTTAAGACATAAGTGGATGCTGGATAAAGTCCAAAGAAAATAAAATGATTCCGGAATCTATTGATTGCTGTAGGTGGTAAACTATAAAAAGGGTTATGACTCTTCAGGATGGAAAGGGTAATGTGAAAGGCAGATTTCAAGAGTATATACTGTTATAAACTATTATGCAAGGTATGACCTACTTGAACTTGTTCACCAAATTTCAAAAATCTAGAATTTCAGATTTCTACAACAAAGGCAATACCAACTTAAAATTTGGAATAATTTAGGACAAATATTTTAAGCTGTGGATAGAAAACATCCATCTTATAAGAAGTAGTTTAAAGCTCAATTTATAATACTTTAAAGGAAAATTTAGGTAATTTGTGTGGATTTGGGGGACTTAAAAGCAATCTTGCAAATATTTTTGGGTGGGGATAGAGAATAACTACCCTTTTAAGGTTGTTATCACAAAGGATAGTCACGAATCCACTAAGGTAGATGCAAAACAAAATACAGGTCTGAACCAAATAATGGAATTTCTCTGTTGTTTCATATTAAAATTTGCTACTGATCAGTTTTCAAATGGAAGTTTTAGCCTGCTGCTCAGAATTTCAAATCTGCCTCATGCCTTGAAAGTAGGTGCAATTCCAGGGTTTCAAGAACTTTTAATAATTATGCTCCTATTTAAGGTAAAAACAGGGGTTCACCATATGGTAATTAGATGCTTAACAGTCTCAACTTATTTAAGCTGCCTTCCTATTTTCCCCATTGACATAGGACCTACGAAGCTTACTTATTTCTCTCCAGGCTGGTCCTGCGTAACCTTCCTGTGACCTCCTGTGTAGACACAAATAGGATCTGAACATCTTTCTAAGTTTCTCTAACTAGTCAATGGCAAGCTGGGTCATTTCTTCCACTCTCCATGAATTCATCATCATTCCAAATATTTACAAATCCTATCATTTCTCTGAAGATCATGAATTACCTTGGTTTGTATAAATTCAGTTTCCATTTTTTACATACATATTTCAAGAAAAACTAAGTGCTTTTAATCCTAATATACATTTCCAGATTTTCTAAATTTATTCCTTGATTTGCTATCTCATTAGGAACACTAATCAGCTTTCTTGAGAAAAACAGATCTTGAAGAATTTAAGTTTTGAAAATCTTTCTGACCATTTTTAGACAGCAAAGGTAAAGAGGTTAAAACCCTCTGCATAAAAGTAAATAATCAATTATTCCAAAGAAATGCTTGTTGAGCTACTGTTGCTCATTACAAAGGACTGTTTCACAGTTGACCCCTGAACAACACCAGGGTTAGGTTAGGGGCGCCTACCCCGTGTAGTTGAAAATCTGTGTACAACTTTTGACTCCCCCAAAACTTAACTATAGTCATCCCTGGTATCCCTGGAGGATGGCTTCCAGGCCCCTCATGGATGCTCGAATCTCTTATGCAAAATGACATAGGACAATGCCTACAGTAAGCCCTCTGCATCCATGGATTCCCAGCCTCAAGTCTAAAATACTGTTTACCATCAGAGGTTGGCTGAATCCACAGATGTGAAACCCACAGAGGGCTGACTATATATTTATTGAAAAAAAATCTGCACACAGGTGGACCCACACAGTTCAAAGCTGTGCTGTTCAAGAGTCAATTGTATTTTGTTGAGCACTACATGAAAAGGGTGGTTGTTAGGAACAAGAAAAAATGCCAAATCTCACCTGAGGTTACAGGAAGTTACAGACAATATGGTGTATTTCACAGGGACCAGGCAAGGTAAAGACAGTGAGACATAAACTGACCGTGTGATTAAACCTCAAATGCCTGCTGATGGCCATGTTCATTACTAAGTATTTACACGGTCCAGTCTGTGATCTAGCAAATTAAAAGTTTGATATTTTAACCAACTATGCTAATTGCCTCCTTTAAAAATACATTAACCTAGGCTTCTTAAGGCATATTTATGTAACAATTAAGCAACATCTAAACTATTTTATGTATTTTAAAAGTTTGTAACTTGTTCGGATATTGTGCCTGGGTAATGGTGCTAAAAAGTAAAAATGATTTCTTACCGTTTTTCCTAAAGTTTCTGCCAGTTCTTTCAGGAAGCCAAACTACAGGATCTCAGCCCCTTTACCCTCTCTTTTTTATTTGCTTCTCCCATTATCTATCTCACCTGGGAACATCGACCCAGACACCAAAGGCTCAACCTTCTCCAACTACAATCTAATTCCAAATGCGGCCACGTCAAGGTAAGTGCACGTGAAAGATGTAAAAGCGGCGCTGGCACTCCAGTGTCCAGGGTAAAGGCAGTGCCCTTTTTGAGCATCAGCACCATCCCAGACAGGAGAAAGGCTGGGGGCTCTGAGCGGCAGAAAAGATGAAAGCAGGAAAAGCACATAAAGAAATGCTTACATGTGCTATCATTAGGTAGTCGCAGCCCTAAGTTCAGAAAAAGGGCAAATTAGCAGTAAAGCTAGTGCAAGAAAATATTCTGATGCACACTATTTGGTTACGTAACCATAAACCATAGCATGCTTGCTTACAAGGACAAATAAAGTTCATTTATGTTCATTGCTTAGTGGAAGTTTTTACACATCCATATTATTGTGCAATACTTTAATATTGATGCAAAAACCTAGTGTCAACTGACCTTGAACAATAGTCCATTAAATATCACCAGGTCCTGCTTGAACCAGTGTTTAGTGATCAAATACCACCCAAGGTCCAACTCAAATAGAGATGATTTAAATTTTATGACTTGATGATTTCAGCAATGATTTAGTTTTTGGCACTATGAGCACAGGGAAAACAAGCTTCTGTTTTGTTTGTTTCGTTTTCAAGTTCAGCAAGTCAGATCCCATACTGGAAAATTTTCATAAAGCACAGTAAATTTTTCCAATGCCTATACTAGGTCTTGGTCATATGTTAAACATCTTTAAGAAACTGGATTAAGTCCTTCAATAGCTAACTATTGTTTAATATTCTATAGGCCCTTTTATCAATTCAAAATAATTACAATCCTCTATGTATCAAAATGACCATTCAGGGAAGCACAGTTCAGGAAGGAAAATCTAGATTAAACCCCAAGGTGAGTTCTGTAAGTCAAATCCATAGATATTTATTTGGAGCATGCAAAAGAGATGGGAGGCAAAGTCAAGGAAACAGACTTCATTTCAAGAAAAATATTCAGGATTACTTAAAAAGAAGCAAATGTACCAGCCTTATATTATGTTGTCTCTACATTTTATCTTAAAATTTGGCTAATAAAAGCTATTTATTATGCTATTTGCCCACATTCCACACTCTCTTAAATTACTCTCCATATAAAGACAATACACCAAGCTTCAAGGAGAAAAATGCGGCAAACACAGCTAAACAAAGCAAAAACAACCATTTTTTGATAGATGAAAATATAGGTGCAATTAACACTTTATAAATCTCAGTGTACACATTAGAAGAATAGTACAGCCACTGGTGTGTCACCAAAATAAATAAATCAAACTGCCACAGGTGCAATGAATCAAATAATACTGCTATTTCCTATTGATTTTGTGTTTCCCCTATATCATGATGGTAGTTGGTTTTCTCCAGGCTTTTGATCCCACAATGTGACTAAACTTTATTTGCTCTGGAGGTTAAATAATGAACAGAACAAAACAAAACCCCAGTTTAAGAACTGGGTGGGGTTGGGTGGAGAGAAGCCTCAGCTTTCTGCTGGAGAGGAGGAGAAGCTGCTGGTGAGTGAGCACCCATCGCATGCCCAGCCCTGGGCAGCAAATTTCACATGTTATGAGGTCAGCAGCCCTACTGAGACTGTCATTCATCCTCTCCTTTCACAGCTGAGGACACTGAAGCCCAGAGAGGTTAATTAAGTCACCAAAACCCCAGCTGGTGAGCAGCAGAACTGAGACTCAGATCCAGATGTCTGACTCACTCAGACAATGGGGTTTTCCCTAAAATTAACATGCAATAAGTATATATATTTTTGTAAGCTTAGCTCCTTTCTCTCCAAAAGGCTACAGGATTCTCAAAATGTAACGAAAAGAGCCAGGTGGGCAGGGGCATGGCCCAACCCAAGGAAAGAAACGCGCTAAGGGAGAGAGCAGCTGCTGTGGCTGGAGAAGCAGCGGGATCCGTGGGGAAGCCCGAGGCCTGGTTACCTCTGACCACCCCAGTCTGCTTCCGACACGGGGGACTGGAAAGTGGCCGGCCGCTGGCAGCCTGGCTCCAGCCATCCTGGATGCACTGGTAGAGAATGACATCTGCCTTCTGAATTATGGGAACGCTCTGTAGACACAGTGACTCCCATCTCAACACATTGAGAAATGAGGCTGTTGCTTCGTATTTGGCCCTGTTACTCTATATGAAGACATTAACGAAGGATCTTAGGATTCGATGAAACAGCTCTTACAGATGATGTATTATAGAACTGTACACTGGAAACCTATATAATTTTATTAACCAGTGTCACCCCAATAAATTCAACAGAAATTTTTTTCAAAAAGAAAGACTAAAGTATTTGGAAGAAACATTTATAGGAACTCCATTAGACATACATGTTCTGTGACATGAAAACAATAAGGGCTACCATGGAATCAGAAGGCCTGCATCAATAAGATGATTCGGAGAGTACCATGTAATAATGAATAAAAACAACTGAGTCTTTGAAAGGACTGCATGAACAGATGCAATCTGTATACGTAGAACTCCTCTATCTAAGAGCAGAGGCAGAAACTCAACAGGTGAAGAAGGGTTTAAATCCACCTTCATCACACTAGGAGGTGGAAAAATGGAGCTGGGACCTACAGATCCATGGTTTAGCACAAGAGGTGGAACTTAACCAGAAGAAATATAGTGACCTCAAAACTGAGCTGCAAAAACCCAAAGGGTTCAGTCTCAGGAAGAGGGTCTGAACAGCAGACAGCTCCAAAGACCAAGCTTTTCAAGTCTTAACATGTAACATTCATACTGGGAACTGAGTAGAGAAATGACTAATTTATATTGGGACTTAATTTATATCTGGAACTGAGTACTAAGCACACGGAAAACTCCAACTGCAATCAGGGAAGCTTTTGTCCCAAGAGAATGTGTTGAAGTCACTGGGAAAGACAAAACAAAAATCCATCTGATGCATTTTACTGCAACGTTCAAAAGATAACTCTCTCTCTCACCAAATACCAAAGTTCTTTGTAATAAGTACCACAGCTCCCCTGATAAAGATTTAATCAGAGAAAGCAGTTCTCCAGTCATGGACAGATAATGGGAGATCCATCCCTAATGATGGCATAATCTTCCAGGACTACAACTACTATTGCAAAATTTCTATGGTAGATAATTCGTGGGTGTTCCAAAGTCCTCCTAAATTGAGTAAGGCGGCCTTTGGGGAAACTAGGGGTAAAACTTTTCAATTAACATAGTCAAGACTATCCACATAGGAGTTAATATCTGGAGATGAGACAAGCACATTGGATCCTCAGTGGTTCTGCAAGAAATGTATATAACAAACTAAAAGTAGATGTGGAATAAAAGTTTGCAGAAGTCTTCAGTATATATATATATATATATATATATATATATATACACACACACACACACACACATACACACACACACACATACACACACATATATGTATACACATATACACATGTGTATACATATATATAATTTCAAGGTACAATATATTTGCATATTTAAAAATTACCTTTAGATTATACTCTTTCCTTCAAATCTGGTACCTTGATGGGTTATTTCTAGCTACAATATCTGCCCTGGAGAGCAATATGCTATCAATCACCCAATGTCAACTTTTCTCTTTGACCTTGCAACAATATTCATTTAAGGCATAATCACTCTTCACGGACAAATCATTGTCTATTAAATAGTAATTTATCTGATGTGTTCGGGAAAATTTTTTACACCACAGGTTCTATGAAACCCAAGTGTTCCATGATAGAAAATACTAAAATAACACCACCCTGTTCACATATATTTATTAAGCACACTTTCAGGGGTATAAGTAAAACACTGAATAATATTATATTTACTACACAATACAATTCAAATGGAATGAAAATGCTTTTCAATATCAGCCTTAGGCCTTAGATATTTCCTGAACACTGGGGGAGATTGCAAAGCATTTTTAGTTAATGCATTTGGGATTCAAAACATTGCTTTTGAAATGGAAAAATTAAGTTAGTTGGCATTTCATTTGGCTTCAAAGATCAAATATATCATAAGGTGGTAATATAAAGTAATGGAAATAATAGATAACTGTTTCATTTTCAGGGGGAGAATGGAAAATGGGCAAGATCATAAAAACCTTTTAGACTAGACATTTGGTTTCAGCATGGAGGGTAAAGGGCTTCATTTTAACCATTCCTCACAATCTTGAGTATTTATGATGAAACCGCAAATGTACAGTAACAATTCTCTGCTTTTCCATAAAGTAAGAGTAAATCTAATTTATTTAGGTGAAAGATGAGTAAGGAGGGAGATTTAACTCTGGTAAGTAAAAGCACCAAAATATAGCTTAATTAAGTAGAGAAGATAATTTCAAAAGCATAAGCTTTCTATAGTCATGAACTTCTTAAGGGTTATTTCATTCAAATTAAAAATCTTAACAATAATAGACAAAGGTTAGCTATGACCCCAAGACACAGGAAGCAGAGAATTTCTGGGAACTGAGAAAAGATTTGCATCCACACAAGGAGGAACCTAGCAGTTTAATCTGACCTCGCGTTCCTGAAATCACACTCCAGTGGACTCAGCTCTGAGACTCTGAGCTAACAGCTCGCAGAAATAGGCCAAGTGCAGAACTAGGGGCGAGATCTCAAAAGAAATGTTCTAATTTAAGCTTACAGCCCTACAGGAACTTCAGAATAACTGTGATAATAATAACGTGGATCCAAAAAAAATGCTTTTAAAGGTGGGAAAGAATTACTCTACACTTGAGAATTAAAGCATACACTGCTAATTCTTAATTATAACAAAAAACGAAAGTGGTGATTATAATCCTTTGAGAAAGGCAAGGAAATTAAAAGTCCAGGATTACCTAAGAGAACAAAAAATCATACTCATATATTCTTCTCTAATGAGAAATACTCTTATTATGTGTGAAAGAAATCTATAATTTTACCAATAAGTGGGAAATCTGTCTTGGTGTGTGGTATCTAGAGTCAAGATAGTTCCAAGCTACTAATACAAATGGAGCATGTTTAGCATATGAAACACATAAGTATAAACAACTCGTGTGTTAATAAAAGATTTAAAGAAAGGTTCAGTGACAGAGTTGAACACTACTGAGGTATTTTAGCAGAGTATCTAACTTCAATTGACATGACCGGCTAGTAGTAAAAAATGCCTGTGATTCATTCTGCACAATGTCTGGCAACAGACCAGCCTGTGTAAGCATAATTACCACACATTGCTAATGTCTTCTGCCTACCATCCATTTCATGTGACCGTATTAATTTCAAAACATAAGCAATGTCATTTCTAACAAGGGGACCGCAATTTCAATTTAGGGATATGAAGTTTAGATTGGTTGGCTTCGTTTCCTAGGATGCCAACTAACATGGCTGGGCGAAAGACATTCCCACTAAACCAAAATAAAAATTGACAAAGGAAATGCATCCATGAAGCACCAAAGTGTTGGTCTTCAGTGCACACTTATAGCCTAGTGGCATCTTCAGAACTATACACCAAGATCACTGATGTCTTTCTGAGGTTTAAAGTGGCATTCAGCTGACTACTCAGAGATTCTGGGCTTCCTGCCAGACGCAAGACAAACACACCAACTGGGTATGGCGTGTTACTTGCTGCTGTTTTTAAAAAACAATGCCAGATTATAACACTCTTTGTCCACAAAAATGCCTGACATTTCTGGCTTAAGACCTTTTGGGTCTAATAAATAACTCCATTTCTTATGACAGAAGTTTCTTTCATTGATGGATTTATTAAATAAATAAGCAGTTCATCAGTTTACAGAATGTGTTATTTCACACAATTTAATATGAAAGAGCTAGCAGGTGGTACTATTAAGAACCATCAGTAGTAGGAATTGTTTCATAGATGACCAACTTAATCTACGCTTGGAACACTGCCATCCTTTATAAGGTTTTTCCATATAACACATTCAAAGTTTTAGTGCCCATCTACTCAGGGTGTTTATGAAATCCTTGTGCAACTTTAAACTTGACCTATCCCACTGAACTATATTTTATGGGTCTCTGTTAAAACTGCTGTGTATTCATCCAGACCACATTCTTTAAAGGAACCCCGAGCCAGGATCATGAATGCAATTTATGAAATCACTCGGCAGCAGCTGGAGAATGTTTTCAATGAGGTGGAAAATCAGACTGAAAGTTGGATCACCAAAAAATGGTGATTATGTTGAAGTCTATAAATTTAAACGGCAATGTTAAAGTCTTATTCACATTGATTTAAGTCATTTTAATTTTTTTTCTGTCACGAATACAACAAAGATTAAGGCTTAAAGTTAACATGGAAATTTTAAAAGCACCCAAAATGGCTATGCTGTTACATATTTCTATTAGAAATTGTATTCTTTTTCCCATGTTAGGAGACTAATAACAACTCATTTGAAAACATCCCACAGCATCCTAAAAAGACTAACATATATTTTAGAAGTCACTAATTCTCCAAGTGACAAAGTCCATATTTTTAAAAATATTACTATTTATAAAGATGCATATTCAAAAGTAAAACATTTCCTAATAGGTTATGAAAAGAGAAAAATCAGTATGAGAGAAATTGGTTAACGTGTTAAAATAGAAGGTGGCTAGAGACAATGCAATATCCTGGATTCAATCCTGGTATACAAAAAAGGACGTTAGTGGAAAAACTGGAAAAATACAGATAAAGTCTGTGGTTTAGTTAATAGAATTATACCAATGGTAATTTCTTATTTCTAACAAATCTACCATGCTATGTAAAATGTGAATGAAAGATATAAAAAAAAAAACCAAAAAAAACTGTGCAATTTTTCTATAAATCTAAAATTATTCCAAAATAAAAAGTTTATTAATATTTTAATGTGATAAGAATATTGGTAGCTTCTGTACTTTCTTCTCTACCTTTCCCCTTCTCACCGATTGTGACAAACTTTATTTTCTAAAGCTGGCCACAGTATCTCCCATCACATGTGTTCCTTAGCATCATTTCCCCAGTCAGAGCTGGTGTTGCCTTCCCGACACCCTTGAATCTGGGAACACCCTGGTGCTACTTTGATCAATGGAAAAGGGGGGAGTGAGGATTGTACCAGTTCTGGGTGTAGCTCTGAAATGACCTGGCAGCTTCTACTTTCTGCACCCCTGATTGCTGACCCTTAGAACCCACCCACGACTTTATGAGAGGGGCTATAAGAAGTATTCTTTTTCACAGCCTTAGCCTGAACCAGCATCAACTGACAGCCATGTGAGTCGTCTACTCTGGACATCAAGCCCAGCCGAGCTTTGTAATGACAGCGACTCCAGCCAACACCTGATTATAACCACATGAAAGAGCTCAACCAAGAACTGCCCAGCTAAGAACAGTTAACCCACAGAAATATGAGAGATAATAACATTATTATTGTTTTATGCAGTTAAGTTTGTGTAGTTTATTACACAGCAAAAAATAACTAGGACATCGGTAATCAACAAAAAAGAAGCTACTCATGGAAGTATTGGAAATAGGAAGTCTGGAAAATAGAAGATCTGGGGGAAAAATAATTGTTTCCCTTTTCACTTTACTATTCTGCCTACTTTTTTTCTCTTTGCAGAATTTATTGACTAAAGCAGTTAAGGACAATACATAAATTTCGGTGGGGGAGGGATGCTCAACTGGAACTTCATGGGACAATCAACTTTTTTATGTTTTCAAGAGTCAAACATATCAGGTCACAAATGCTCAGTCAATAAATATTTTCTTAAAAGGGACATGAATTACTCATTGCATTTGTTTACTAAACAATATAGTAGTGAATCTCAATGGCTATAGCAAGTAAGCCAAGCAGAGGCTATAAGAATATTTCTCTAAAATTGACTATATAACACAAAATAATAATAGCTAATATTTATCTCAGATATTCCTCTCAATCCTATGAGATGGATCCTCTTTCTCCATTTTACAGATATGGAAAATGAAGCTTAGCAACACTAAGCAACTTGCCCAAGATCACCAGGTCAGTTAGGGTACAGGACAAATTGCAAATCCAATTTCTGCCCATAGTCCAAACTCTCCCACTACATTTCTGATTATGATATTTTTATACTAAAGGCTTCTTTCATACATTTTAATAGACCATAAAAACATTCTTCAACAGTAATCAAATTAGCATATTTCAAATTTGGTCAAACATTACATTCCAGAGAAGATATTTTTATTCTTTAAAGTTTGTGGGGGTTTTTTCAATAAAGTCTCTTTTATTGGGCAGTGCTATAAACTAAATGTTTGTGTCCCCCCAAAATTCTTATGTTAAAACCCTAACCCCTAAGGTGATGGTATTTAGATGCGGGACCTTTGGAAGGTGATTGGGTCATAATAGTAGAGCTTTCATATATGGAATTAGTGTCTTTGTAACAGAGATCCCAGAGAGATTCCTCATCTCTTCCTCCAGTGAGGACACATCTAGAAGACACCCTTCTGTAAATCAGAAGTGGGCTCTCACCAGACACCAAATCTGACAGGACCTTGCTCATGGACTTCCTAGCTCCCAGAACAGAGATAAATATATTTCTGTTGTTTATAAGCCACCTGGTTTATGGGTATAGCACCCAAATGGACTAAAACAGGTAGCTTATAAATAAATAGGCAATTTAGCAAAGACTCTTTTGGGTTAATTACTATGAGCACATTATATATCTATGAGTCTTTGACCTAATTAATACTCTGAAATGTAAAATGACCCAATCTTCTTGATTCTATCCCTAAAAATATCTCTAGAAGCTGTTTTCCCCCTTTCATCTCCCCTGCAACACTAGCCCAGGATGTCATCATTTTTTGCATTTTTTGCATCAACCATTGCAGATGACTCCCGAATGTCTTTGTGTCCCAAACTCGTTTCTCCACAGACCATGCTCCATACATACTGCTACCATAGTTCTATCCTTAAAACATATATTCGATCATTTTCTTCTACTCAGAAGAAAAACACTTTCAAAGCATTTGAAAGTCAAAGTTGAGCAATTTTAGTGTAACATGCAAAGCCCCACTCCCACTGCTGCCCCTCTCCCAACCACCTTTCAGATATCGCTTCTCAATATATTTCATCAAATATTATTTGCTTTAAAATCATCTTTCAATATTGTACTTAATATTGCTAAACTTGAGTTTGTTTCATTTCCCCAAATTTTGTTTTTAAGAGAAAAACATATGCCTATCAGTACATGCCTGCTTTTAAAGCTAACCATTCGGGTCACCTAGCTCAGATCAGGGGTGGAGTAGCAGAAAAAGACTAACGCCCAGTGTGCCCTTTGAAGGGATCAAATATTAGGATGTAAGCAATTTATTTTTATTCTAAAAAAGGAATGAACTAGGCAAGTTGGGATACTATTAAAAGTAAGTAAAAGTAGAAAAAGGAAGAATTATTCGATAGGACAAAATCATCTGCTTCAAGTGAGGGCTGGCAGAAAGCTCAAGAAGGGGACATGTCCATCAGCCTCTGGGCATGGAGACGCAGTGGTTCTCAACCTCAGCTGTACATTAGAACCCCCTGGGGAGTATTTGAAAGTCATTTACATCAGAATCCCTAGGGGTGGAACCAAGGCACTGGTATTTTTTAGAACACCCCCAAGTGATCCCAGTGTGCAAAGCTGGTATCCACGCTGTTAAGACAAAGCTGATGAAAAAGGAAAGGAGAGCTGACAGCTCAGGTAACAAGAAAGCAACAATGCATTATAGTGCCCATAAACATAATTATGATTTTCTCCACGAACACTTAGTAGCACGGGAGCAGAGGCATAAAAGGGAAAGGTTGGGTTTTTCCAGAATTGAAAACTGGCAGGGACCAAAATAATTGAGAGACCTGATCTCACAGCACTGCCCTGATTGACCACAGGCTCCAGGCTGGATAGGAACAGAAGTCAGGGAGCAATGAGAGACTGAGCACATAAAAGCTGTCCATGAGTTAGATGAACACGCGGGAGGAGTGGCATGAAAGAGAGAAGATCTGACTCTGAGAACAGGATTTCTGGGCTAAAGATTTAACATTTCAGAGGAAGCATGATTCTGAGTGGTTATATAACCTAGAGCAAGGCCACAGCAGAGAATCGCTAGAGTGGAAAAGGTAAAAAATCGTTAGCAAAGGAAGTCTTTGGAGAGCGAGAGATTGAGGTTAGAGCGTTGGCTAGAGCACATCACGGGTGTTAGAGTCGCCCGGTCTGACCACAGGAACTGCGAACGGGAAAGAGCGAAGGCAAAGGGCCCTAAGAAGTCTGGGGCTCACTCTAGAGCGAGTGGAGGATGGCGGGTGCTATGAAGCTCCGAAGACGGTGTGCTTATTACTATTAATGAGGTGGGAAAGAAAGAGACTGAAGTGGCAGGGTGGCAGCAGGGTGACAACCCTGATCAGAGAAGTCCCAAGCGTGTGAGGATGAGTAGCAGCAGCTGAGAGGCATAATCCTCTCAATTAAAGGGAGAAAACGGAAGAGCATATTTTCAAACCTCTCCTTGTTCCTGCCACTCTCACCCACAGCTTAATGTTCATCAACGGCTTCCACTTCCCTTGAGATAAAGACATTGTCAGGGCTGCAAAGTCTAACGTGACCTGGGGCTGCCCAACTCCACGGCCTCATCAAGTTCCCCACTCCCTCCTGCTCTCTGCCCATCAGACCAAGAGCCTTTTTCTAATTCACCAAAGGTACTGTGTGCCCTCCACCAAAGGGACATTATGATCTGCTGTTGCCCTCAGCCTGGAACCCTCTCACCTCCCTCCCCTCTCCAGTTAACTCTTATACATGTTTCCACTATCAGTTCAAATGTTACTTACTTAGGGAAGGCTTCCTCAAACTTCCACATTCGGTCATCTGCTCTCATGACACATATCAATGCTATAGTTTTACACTTATTTGGGTGACTGTATAATTAATGTCTGTCTCTCCAACTGGACCATCACTTCCATGAAGGCAGACAGTATCTACCTTAATCACCACTGATTCCCAGTGCCTAGCAAAGTCACTGGCATAAGGTAGGCCCACTATAAATGCTGTTGAATGAATGAATGAATGAATGAATGCATATTTGGACATAGTGAAAAGGCTGATGAAATCTTGGTACTATTCTTATAGAAGCCAGATATACCATTTCTTGAGTGCTTCCTTTATGTCAGATATGGACATAACCCATTAACCCATGGGACATAACCCATAACTCATTTAACCCATGCATCAAACTCTAAGATAGGTTTTATAATCCCAATTTTATAAAAGAGAAAATTGACACTCAAAGAGATTAAATGACTTGCCTGTTGTCCTCTAAGAGAAGTACCAGAGCCAAGATTTTTCCAGGTAGAGGTGCTCTATCTCTATGCAGAGGTGGCTGAAGGGATAGTTAAGGCCAAATTATTCCTCAAAAAAAGCAACTCTGGATGTGCATACATATCTGAACACATATCAGTGCAATTGGCTTTAAGCTGGTGCTCTTCGCCATGACATTTTACAACAGAATAGAGGTGCCAAGAGTTGGAAACTGGATCAATGGAGGAGAACAGGTTTGGACGGGGAGCTCCAAGGAAAAAACAGTAGCCAAATTCCTCATGGGCATTCACAAAAGAGCAGAGAGAGGAGGAGACTGATTCATGGACACTGCAGAGATCTTCTCTGAGACAGAAGGGAATTTTCATTCTAGTGGGGGACCATGAAGGTGAGCAGCTCGTACTGATGACAAGTCTCTTCCACACCACACAGGTGAAATCTTGGACACCATCATTTAGTACTCAAATACATGAGCTTCTTTTTATGGAAAAACTGGGTTTTAATGGCAGAAACCCCTGTGGCTTGTACACATATAGAGGTAGAAGGGTTTCATTTGATAAGAGTACCAGACAAGCTCCTTGACATTACAAACAGAATTCCAACTTGCCCACAATGGCAGGTCCAAAGCACATAAACCTCTATACATACAGAATATGTGAGAAAAGAAACTTTAACATTTTTCTTCTATCTAGTCTTGGTCAACAATCAAAATAAGAGATACTCACATGCTGTATTAGTTTCCTAGGACTGCCATTAAAAAGTACCACAAATTTTGCCCTGTCCAATGTGTCTCAGTGGCTGGGTGCTGTCCTGTGCCCCGAATGGTTGCCGGTTAAATACCTGGTCAGGGCATGTGCCAGGGTTGCAGGCTCGATCCCCAGTAGGGGCTTGTAGGAGGCAGCCGATCGATCTTCCGCTGTCACATCAATGTCTCTCTCTCTCTCCCCCCCTCTCGCTTCCTCTCTCTTTAAAAATAATAAAACAATATATATTTTAAAAAGTACCACAAACTTAGTAGATTAAAATAATAGAAATTTATTCTCTCACAAATCTGGAAGCTAGAAGCCTTAAATCAGGTGTCAGCAGGGCCAAGGTGTCTCTGAAGTCTCTAGCTCTTCCTTGCCCCTTCCTAGTTTCTGGTGGGTGCTGGCAATACTTGGTGCTCTCTGGTTTGTAGCAGCATCACTCCAACCTCCGCCTCTCATCAAATGTCCTTCTCTCCTATGTTTGTATATCTGCATCCAAGTTTCCCTCTTCTTATAAGGACACCAGTCACTGTAATGAGTATGACCTCATTAACTCGCTTACATCTGCAAAGACTCTATATTTCCAAATAAGGTTACATTCACAGGTACTGAAAGCTAGTTTCATGTTTTTTTAAAATATATTTCTATTGATTTCAGAGAGAGGAAGGAAAAGGGAGAGAAAGATAGAAACATCAATGATGAGAGAGGGTCATTGATCGGCTGTCTCCTGCACGCCCCTTACTAGGGATCGAGCCCAAAACCTGGGCATATGCCCTGACCGGGAATCAAACCTCCTAGTTCATAGGTAGATGCTCAATCACTAAGCCTCGCCAGCTGGGCTGGAGGTTAGTTTTAAACATACGTTTTAGGGGGGCACAAGTCAACCCACAACACATGCTAACCACGTATTCCTCCAGGAATCTAAATACTCCTTTTCTACAAATTCAGATTACTGGAAGGCATCATACTTGCACTCAATTCACTTAACTGAAGGCTTTTAGTTCTTCAGTAAAATGCCCTTTATTTATATTAAAAGGTTAAAAAATATACATGAAAAAAGATATTGGCTTCTTCTAAAAAATCACAATTGAACACAATGATTACGGTTTTTTAAAAAATGTCTTTTTATAATTACCATGTGAAAAGTTTATTTCTCCTAATGGCAATGAAAATTTTTCTTCTGCTTGTAAATTAGGAAGCTTAGCAGTCTACGCTATAGTAGTATACTTACACTTAGTTTATATTACAATACTACAGTTGTCTGAGTTAGAGTTTCTCAAATTTTGGTGTGTATCAAAATCGTTAAGTGAGAGGGCTAGGGAGGGAGATGATTAAAATCACAGGTGCCTGGGACCCACTCCAAGCCTACAAAATCAGAATTGGTGGGGATGAGGCCCAGGCATATGCTCTTCTGACAAGCATCCAAAACGATTCTAATATACACTAAGTCTGAGTATCACCAAGTAAGAGTTTTACACCCCCTTTCCCCCTTTAGTCTCAGGGGTATATAATTTGCCAGTTCTATTTTAATGGTCTTGTGGAGTTCATGTCCTTTACTGCAACCTATATCTTTTTTTAATATTTAAACTTAAGATTAGCAAGCAATTTCTAAACATTCTATTTCCGAATTACTCATTTGAAATAAAACTTCTAACTGCATTTTAGGTCCTGCCACATTTCTTCCCAAAGATGACATCCCTTCTTAAACAGATGGCTTTATTCAGCCTCACCGTACCCCTCTGTGCTGCACTAGAAGAAACTATTATTGCCTTTAAAGATGAAAAATAAAGGCTCAAGTCCAAGTCAAACTGAGTATTTATTAAACACCTCTAATGTTCAAGACACTGTTAAATATCACCTCGTCAGGGCAGGTTACATGGCTAGGGAGGTGCATCTCCGCATACGGAGAGGTTAGGCACCACTGAAGCGCGTCCCAGCCCACTGACTCGCCGTCTCTCTTAATTCTGTACAGACTGTGTGCAGAATTAAGCAGTCTGGGCAGCTCAATTATTTTGACTGATCAGTCTAAGCAGTCATGAGCAATTCTGAATAAGAGCTCCAAGTTCAAGTACTTTCTTCTTTCCACATTATTATTTCTCATCTTCATTTCACATGTAAAAATGAATGAAAACCTCTCAAATGTAAGATTATAAGGTACTATAAAGTACTATAGTTATTAAGGTGAAAAAAATATATTACTTGCCATGGCCTTCTATAGCTGAAACTATCTGAAAAAAACAGATAGTTGGTTGGCAGTCTTTTGTGAAAGCCCCTGCGAGACTCAACTATTGACAGTGGTTAGAATGCACTGGAAAGTATAATCAGATTGCATCACCACCGTCACCTGCTCGGAGGCGCTGGAGAAACGCGTCCGAGGCTGAGCGGGCTCATTGTCCCTCGCTCTCCCGTGGCCCTGCCAGAAAGATTAGTCACCATTTTGCAGCTGGTTTCAAATTCAGTCGCTGCGATACAAGTGCAGATGCGATGGCTTACCCTAATTACACTGCTCCAGTTCAGGCTCTCCATTTGCAGCGTACTACACGCTGGATGGAATTCAAGACTCTGAAAATTGGCTTCAAACAGAAGAGACTTCAGAATCACACATTTGTGACCCTCCACTACAGCTTGCTAAGCACATTTCATCACTGTGTCTTTTGGATCTTCTGAATCCATCCCAAAGGCGTTTTTAGCTAAGTCATCACTGAATCTTAACAAAAAGGCAGGAAAAAACTGTTCTTAAAAAAAAAAAAAAAAAAAATTTAAATAAAACCAAAGTTATGACATCTCCAAAGGTATTTTTTTATATATATTTAAAAATATTTCCATTTTCTCCCTGCTTCGAATTCAACATACTGGGAAATTCTAAGGATATTAATCAAAATCAGGCCTTTAAACTTGACTTGAGGCTTTAAAAAAATAGATTTCCCCAGCTTCGCCTTACAATCATTGAGTCATAATTTAAAGAGGTTTCTTTTCAAATTAATCTGTAAATTAAAATAAAACTTATGCTGATATTGCTCCTGAGAGTCAGAGGGGAAAAAACAGGTTTCTGCCTATCTGAGGCAGTTTTTTACTGCTTGTTACTGTCCATATTTAATAAATGCCTTGTGTCAAAAATGGTATCTATACAAAAAGATGAGGTAAATCAGAAGAACTTTAAAAACAAAAGAAGAAATAAAATCCTAGCATCCTCAGAGCCACAGAAGCTAATCAGAAAAGAAGTTTCAAGAGGATATTTTTGGATGTAGACAATAATGAAGAGTAGTAAAACACTAACGTATTTCTAAATAGCCTTAACTTTTTAAGCTTTTATTTCAATTTTTTGGAGGCAGATAGTTTTTTCTTCAAAATAACTTTTCTCCAAAGCAACTTTAAAGTATGATTTTTGAAGGTATACATTTTAAAATTTCAATTATACATTTCTACTCTCCTGTTTCTTAATAATTCATTCATTTCACACAAGTGCTTGGAATACAGTGATAAACCACAATAGACAACCAAACCCAGGCCCTCACCACACATATAGCATCATGTATGTATGACATAAAACATTAAAAATATTACAATAGTTCTGTGATTAAAATAAGGTATATTATAAGAAATTCACATCAATATATTTCAAAATGCCTTCAGGGATAAAGATAATACATTCAAATTATAGTCAACAACATTATTTGGAAAAAATCACTCAGTTCTGCAATATTTCTCCTGCCCAAATGAATGATGCCAGTTTTACTTCATTATCTGATCTGAAATTTATAATTTGTTTATTAAACAAAAGTATGAAATTAATAAACATTCTGTTACAACAGGCTCTTCAACACTGCTCAAATAATGAATCACTGTGTTTATTCTAAACACTGGATTTTCCTAACATCTAAAGCTACACCATTATGATAAATAGAATCTACAGTATATTCAGTTCTTCTGCTTACTATTCTAAAGTGATCGTTAAACATCAAGTTTAATTAATAGGCAATTCTCCAAAAAGGCTTTCATATGACAGAGATGTTAATCTGACAATTATTTATAGCCACCTATAAACTTAAGCATACATAGCAGTGGTGATATTTAAACAAAATCTTTAGGTCAAAATTTCAATCTCACGCTTTCATCCAAACTACAGTTCTCAAACCACACAATTATCAATTAATTTCTTTTTTATTTAACATTTATTTTATTTGTTCAAAATATAAGTTGTTTTACAAACACTCTTTGATGCCCTAAAATGAAAAAAAAGGAAGAATTAAATATAATAGAGTCTATCTTATCCAGTGTGATTGGAACCATGTCATTTAATAAAAATCCAGTTTGACAGGAAATCATTTAAAAAATGAATGCCCTAAACATTGTTTTCATTCAAAACAAATAAATTATATCCACTTAATAAAGTGAATAAATTGAACTTACTTAGAAGAAATACAATTTTTCCCAGCATTGTTCCTTCCTGTATTATGTTACTGAATGCAGATTCAGGCTATTACTCAATACAACATAAAACTATTTCTAGGGCATCTGTAACCATGACATGAGTAATTTGGGCTCTAGATTGCTCTTATCCCCTCCTCCTCTTCATATTTATTTATTATTATTATTTTTTAATCCTCACCTGACGATATTTTTTTCATTGCTTTTCAGAGAGAGTGGAAGGGAGAGAGAGAAAAAGACATCAGCTGGTTGGCTCCTGCACGAGCCCAGACCGGGGCCGGGGATCGAGTGTGCAACTGGGGTACTTGCCCTTGGCCGGAATCAAACCAGGGACCCCTTCAGTCTACAGGCTGATGCTCTAACCACTGAGCAAACTGGCCAGGGCCTCCTCTTTGCATTTAGATCCATCCTTTTCTGTGACAACCTGTATGGTTTCTGTATCATCCATAATTTCATTTAAAAAACAAAACTGTGACTCGTTGTTTACCATACATTACTGTTACTAACTGACAAAGTTTTCACTTTGTCTGAGATCATTAAAAACACATACACAACAACAAACTATGTTCTTTAGTATCTCCTTGTAATTCAGGATATTCTTAAGTCATAGTTTTCATCAAAGTTTACTAAATGCCTTAAGGGGAAGTTTTACTCTATGCTATCACTATACTATTTTTAAAATGTTTGATGTTATCTATTTTATATGACTGCCAGTTCTTATACTTTTTTCTCAAGTTAAAACTCAAAACTCTTTTTTTAAAACATATATATATCTCGTCTGAACAATGGAAAAATCTTCTGATTCACAGGTTAGAGCAAGAACTTTACATTCAATACAAAACTATGGCTTTTAGGTCACTTTCTTTAAGGCCCTCAGAACAGGAAGCAGTCATTTCAGGTAGGTTTATTTTCAAGTGTTCCTATCCCGAAGGTACATATTAATGGAGGGAAAGTCTATAAATAATTTAGAGTCCATCTGGTAAAAAGTAAAAAATGTATAATGCATATTTTTCTAAAGTTCTAGGATTTGTGGATTTGACTATAACGAAAAGCTGTAATTTTTTAGTTCTAGTTGCACTGCTGCCTAAGGCAACTGTAATTCCATCTTTTTTTTTAATCTTTTTTTTTTTACTTTATTTTTTTACTATATTGCCTCATGCTCTGCTTTTCTGTGTCATCATTTTGGACATCTGTTTCAACTATCTGGTATAACTGACTGCAATAAAATTGTCATTATCAATAAAAAGACAGCATAAGCAAGGGCTAAAAATAATATCTGGTAAGATCTGTCACTTTAACTACCTTATAGCTCGTCATAAGACATTTTGGGCGGAGGCCTTTATGTGCAATAGAGCCACCCAATTAGAGTTCTGAGCCCTTCTTACATAAACTCAGAATATAATTAATTGCACATGATCTCCAAATGTTTTGAAGCCGGTGAGAACTTAAAAGACATTTGCAAATCAGTCTGATGCAGATCCCTAGATTCTTTTTCTTTCTTTTTGGTAGAAATAGTTACTCCCATTTTTTTTTTTTTTTTAATCCTAGCCCAAGGATATTTTTCCATTGCTTTTCAGAGAGAATGGAAGGGAGAGAGAGAGAAACATCGATGTGAGAGAGAGGCATCGATTGGTTGCCTCCCGCATGTGTCCCGACGGGGCCGGGATTGAGCCTGCAACTGAGGTACGGACGTGCCCTTGGCTGAAATCGAACCCAGGACCCTTCGGTCCGAGGGCTGATGCTCTAACCACTGATCAACACAGGCTAGGGCAGTTACTCCCTTTTTATATTGATATATTTTTAAAATTAAGTTGTGCAATTACAGTGACGATATACAGATTTAGGAGCAGAGTGTGACACTTGGACAGCACAGCGCTCGCTCTCGGGGGGAGCAGCAGCCTGCGTACGAGAGAACAGCTCCCCGCCGACGCCCAGGGCTCCATAGAAAGCTGGAGAATATCGGTCAGTCCGCAAAGCATTTAAGGGAAGGTCAGTTAGCACTTCCCTTGTACACTTTTCTTGGAAAAAAAAAAAATGGGAACCCTCTTTTCCAAAATAATGGATAAAAGAGGCTCAAAAGGAAGCAAAGGCATTTGGAGGATATTCAAGAAAAATATTTACTCTCCAAATCTTTGTTAAGGACCAACCCTCTACTTCCAATTCTTATTTCACGTTTTTAAATAAAGGTTTCTAGAGAAATCTGGTTAGTGTATATGTAATTAAATAATGGATGTCAATCATAATTTTTAAATATAAATTTTTCTTAGTGAAACAGAACTAATTTTTCATGAAAACATTTTTCCATCTTGATATATAAAATATCTTTTTATTAATAATGAAGTCTGACAATCAGAACTCTACCAGTCAAACTAAAACAGCTAATGCTGACCATCCACAAAACTATAAGCAGCATAGGAGAACCTGAAAATGCTAACATAAACAGGTAAAATTTTAATTAATTCGACTACTGTTCTTTCTTTAACCAAAAGAAAAAAAATGCTTCATCTAATGTATTACTTCAATGAATCAGTAAGATGGACAGGATTTCAGGAACAAAGTTAAAATTCCTGAATGGAATTTCCAGCAGCATTTAAAGAACAGCCATGTTTAACTTGAGACTTTAATGATTCCAGGACTCAGTAGCCAACCAACAATAGCACAGGGCTGTTTTGAAGACAAAATGAAATCAGGTATGTCATTGTGCTCTGAAAGCACTGGGCAAATATTAGGCATTGTTATTAATTAATACAAGTTAATTAACTTTAATGATGTAAAACTTTTTAATTAAAGATTTCAAAATGTGTAATTCCAGGATTTTCTGAAATTTTAAACAATTAATGATAACTTTCTAAAAGTTATTCTCAGTAGTATTTTAATTAATGTGGGTTCAATAGATTATTCCGTTTTGCAAGATCCTCCATGAGAAAAAGGAGTTTTAAGGCAGTTTGGGACTTGCTGAATATTATAAACCAAAATTAGATATTTTCAAGATATAGTAATTGAAGGTTAAAAAGTTCCTGGGAAACATCTTTAACCATTTTTTAAAAAATATATCTTTATTGATTTCAGAGAGAGGAAGCGAGAGGGAGAGAGAGAGAGAAACATCAAGGATGAGAGTCATTGATCGGCTGCCTCCTGCACGTCCCCCACTGGGGATCGAGCCCGAAACCTGGGACGTGCCCTGACCGGGAATCGAACCGCGATCACCTGGATCCTAGGTCGATGCTCAACCGCTGAACCACACCCGGCCTGGCTCTTTAACCATTTTGAGCCAAGCATTTCTCAAAGTTAATTTAAACAGGATTCTCCTTTTTTTTTTTTTTTTTACCAACTACTAGTGTCCAAAACAACTTCAATGATCATGCTTGCAATTTAACTCAAATACTACACAGTCTTATCTTATTCTGCCCTACTATGAAAGAGTTCAGATCAATTTTACACTTTTTCACTTCCTACTGCCTTTTGTCCTTTATGTAACATATAACACACTTTCATCACTAAGTCTAGGTAAAACTTTATTAAGCTACATGGTGACTAGGAACAACGAAATCATCCAGAAAGCAAAGAAATACAGAAGAAGAATAAAGTGTATAAAAAAAGTAAAAATCAAACATCAAAGTTAATAGAATTCATAACAATGAAACAACAGTTTTCTTACAAAAACAAATATTTGAGATGTCACATATATGCCATCAGAAAGTTATGAAATTGAGACAAAACAATACAGAGTTACCCTCACCTTGTTTTAAAAAGTAATAGTTATTCTTGGTATGGAACTACAGAAGCCCACAAACAGGCTACAGCCAGGGCTTACAGAGCTTGAGATGCTGAAATATCAGCAGGAGATCTGTCTCCCAAGTTGTCCAGACCCTAACGTACTAAGAAGTTAAATGGACATAAATATCCACCAAAATAGGATTTATCCTCAAAAAAATAAAAAAATATGTAACACTACAAACTGATGAAAATAACACAAATTCATCTCTGGGATATTTGTTGTTACGTTGTTTTTCCATTTAATATTGTTGGCTTTGCTATTTTCCTCCTTAGTCTTTTTTCACAGATCGTTAGGATTTATTGTTCCTTTTATTTCCTAGTTCATTATTTTTTGCTTCTACCTTAATTATTATTTTTTTTCTTTTTATGTATCTCTTTATTGATTTCAGAGAGAGGAAAGGAGACGGAGAGAGAAATAGAAACATCAATGATGAGAGAGTCATTGATCAAGCCCACAACCCGGGTATGTGCCCCGACCGAGAATCGAACTCCGATCGCCTGGATCCTAGGTCGATGTTCAACCGCTGAGCCACGCCTGGCTGGGCTAATTATTTTCTTCTTTTGCATTTTCTTTCAGGTTTGTTTTGCTGGTCTCATTTTAACTTCTTATGCTGATTCCTTACTTTTGGCTCATGATTTTTTAGCTTGTTTTATGGAGAGGGCTGAATATTGTAATTATATCTATTCTCCCTAAATTAATCTATATGACCAATAAAACTTTCACAAAATTCACAACAGGGTGGGTGGGTTTGTTTGAATGACTGATTATTGATTATTGTTTATTTTTATTTATCATGGATAAGATGAGTGGACTCTAACATTTATCTGGAAAAGCAAAGGGCCAAGAAAAGTCAGGATGCTTTTGAAGAAGAAAATGATAATATAGTATTATATAGGTATTATAGTAAGCTTTATGAAACTGACTCAGAGAAAGAAAAATAGGCCGATAAAGGAAAACAGAGAACCGTGTGTGTGTGTGTGTGTGTGTGTGTGTGTGTGTGTGTGTGAGCGAGCTTGGGAGATAAGTGAGAAAAAGACATTCATCTAAAATGGTGCTGAGAAATAGGTTATCCACATGAAAAAAAAAATTAATTGGATCCCATCACACTAAGCAAAAGCTGATAACAAAAATTTAAGATGTTATAAAAGAAAATTTTTCTGATCTCAGAGAAAGAACGGCCTCCTAAAAATTTGAGGAAAAAAAGTAGAAGTCATTAAGGAAAGTTTTATACACTTAAAAACAGTGACATTAGAACTTCTCTTGATCAACAGACACAACTTAAAAAGAGAAAGATAGGCCATTAGGTTATTGTAAAATGCAACGCAAGTCAGAAAAGATTCATATCTAAGCCCCTTAAATCAAAAAGAAAAAGGTAAACAACACAATAGAACAATGGGAAAAAGAAAACACACACCTATGACTACTAAACATAAATAAAAATGCCCAAGTTTATTATAATTAGGGAAACATAAACTAAAACCATAATGAGATACCACTTTTTACCCATCAGATTGATAAAAATTAAGTCTCACAATATTAAGTGTTAAAAATAATGTAGTACAAACAGTCACAGGCTTCTGGGCAGAAGAGTAGATTAGTTAAAGCACTTGGGAAAACTATTTGCCAAGATTTACTAAAGTCAACATGTTCATAGCCTGCAATTCCTCCTAGAAATAAAATCTAGAGGAAAGATCGTCACCATTTTTCATTTTAGCTATTCTGATGTGTGTGTAGAAATACCACACGGTGGTTTTAATGTACATTTGCCTAATGTCTAATGACATGAACAACTTTTCATGTGCATATTTCCCATCTGTATATCTTCTTCAGCGAAAAGTCTTTGCAGGTCTTTTGCCCGTTTTCTAACTAGAGTGTCTTCTTACTGTTGAGTTTTGAGAGTTCTTTATAAATTCTAAGTACTCGTCCTTTCACAAATATGTGGTTTACAAATACTATCTCCTATTCCACCACTTGTCTTTCACCCTCTTATGGTCGTGATTTCACAGAGAAAAAGCTTTTAATTTTGCTAAAGTCCACTTTTTGGTGTTTTTGGTGGCAAGTCTAGGAACTCTACCTAAGTTCCAAACTTCTCTAGATCCCCAAACTTTTCAACTATTACAGTTTTATAAAACTATTATAGTTTTATGTTTTACATTTAAGCCCATGGTCAATTTCAATAATTTTTGTATAAGCCTTAGACTGAGATCAAGGTTCATTTTTTTCTTTTTTTGCACCTATGAATGTCCAAACCAGCATTGCTTGTAACAGTAAAACAAAACATAAAAACACCCTCAAATATTCATCATCAGAACACATATATGAACTGTGGTATATTCATACAATGGATGCCAAATAAAAATGAAAGAAATAAAGGTACATGCAGCAATATGGATGAATTCCAGATATACGATATTGACTGACAAAGGTAAATTGTTCAAGAATATTGTACATATACTGTGATTGTGATTCCATTTATATATGCTTCTAGGACATATAAAACTAAATTAGGGATATAAACAAGTATGGTAACATATTTTTTAAAACAGAATGAAAAAATGGGAAACAGAATTTAGAGAGGGGCATTTACCCCTGCCGCAGGAGTAAGGAAGAATGAGACTGGAACTTAAATTGGGCACATGTGTATTTACTACACTGTCATTCTGGATACCTTATAATTTTTTAAAAATAACTTTAAAAGGTTAGTTTTAAAATTGAGATTTGCATATGCAATAGACTGAATGTTTGTGTCCTCTGCCCAAATTCATAGTAGGAACCTAATCAACCCAGTGTGAGGATGTCTGGAGGTGGGGCCCTTGAGGGCTGATTAGATCATGAGGGTGGAGCCCTCATGAATGAGATCAGTGCCCTTATAAAAAAGGTTTCAGAGATCTCCCTGGCCTTTTTCCCAGTGTAAGGAAAAAGTAAACACGAACCTATGGACCATCTATGAACCCGGTGAAGCAGGTCCTCACAAAACACTGACAGCGCTTGATCATGGAATTCCCAGTCTCCAGAACTGAGAGTAATAAACCTCTGTTGTTTATACACTGCCATGTTTATGGTCCTTTTTGGCATAGCAGCCCAGACAAAGACAGCATAAGCAAGAGTTAAAAGTAATATCTGGCAAGATCTGTCACTTTAATGACCTTATTCCCAGGTGGTCACAAAACAACATTACAAAACATAATATAGGGACATAGCAAACTGACACTCGTTTGGGACAGATGACTTCTGAAAAAACCCTACTCACCCCGCAAACCTGACTCTGTCCTTGCAGGCTCAGTGCCTGACTTCTCTTTCAACTCTAAGTTTCCCAATGGTTTACCTTCTCTCCAGAGTCCCTTCTGCTTTGTTTTAGAGCATCCTGCCCTCCTTGAAATGCTGGCAATGCTTGAAATGAACACCAACATCTGACCTCTTCAACTTATCCTCGGGACTCATCTTCATAAAAGATGGTGAGATGACAAAGGATGAGTCTTCCTGACTCTGGGCGGTAAGGATCCACAACTGAACAAGTTTCTTTGTGACATCTACAAAAATTAGCCTAGAATCTCACTTCAATCTACATTGAAAGTAACTTCCTGAGTTATATAACTATTCACACATATATAATTCTGATAAATTTGAGAATATATACATAAAAACAAAAAATAAAAATTCACTTCAAACAAAGAGGAAATAATTCTTTAACCATGACAAGAAATTTGCAAAATCTGTAAGAAATTATTATGCAAGGCAGCAAAAGACTGGGTATTGAATAGATAATTAGCTTTTCTAATGGTTAGGACTCTCTTTCCCTTCTCTCTCCTGTATTCCTCTCCCACCTCCCTCCCTCCTACACACACACACACACACACACACACACACACACGTGTATTTTTGCTGGTTAAGAAATTCTTAAAAGAGATCCATACAATGTAACTACTATATTTGTACATACATATGTGTATTTGGTATCTTATCCTGATTTTCCTTCATACCACGTATTAATGGAAAAATAAAGTCCTAATATTTTTATGCCCACTCTATCTGTTGAAACCCTTTGTCTCCAGTAACCACAGTTGCTCGTTTCAGTCAAATCAGCTTACTATTTACTGATTATAAAATGTAATTTTAAGATGGCCAAAACAAAATAGTTTGAAAAGCAGATTATTTTAATAGTAGAATTTGCTTCTATTTTTGAAGTTTATCCTACAAAGGACAAATATATTGAATCACTTTAAAAGCTTTCCTTTAAATGTTTCAAGTTATAAAGCACTGCTGCTTTTGTAAAAGATACTATTAATTTCTTAATAGAGCGTTAAACCTGGCCCCATTATATCCAAAATGGTAAATGCTGTCTAATAAATAAATGGATGATTAAATCAGGGTCACTGTCACACGGGTAACTGTTTAATACAGAAACAATATATAATATATATACCTCTACAAAACTAAAGCTGAGCAATCAATAATTTTGTCTTCCTTCATCTACAAGTAGCTTATTCAACTTTTACTAGTAAATCAAGGGTGAAAGGGAGGGTTGTAAATCACAAAGAAAAGATTCATTTGCTTCTTAATTCCCACTCGAATCTATGTAAAATGTGAAGTCACAGACAGCTAAGGAGAAGCTGTTGTTCTTGAATATGTAATTGCTATTTAGATGATAATGGCATGGATGTCGCAGCAGAACCATGATCCAAATCTGAATAAGGTCTTAATGAAGGAAGCTAAAGGAAGAATGACGGATGAAATACAACAGTGTCAGCAACAGCCCTTAATGAAGCAAATTACTTCAGTACTTTTGTAATTTAGGAGGAGCTGCATTAAAAAAAGTGACAACCAAAGGATCAAAAGCAGGACCTTTGCAAACTAAACATGCTTAAAACATGACATCACTGTCTGGGCAACAAGGCATTGTGGAAAGCAGCCTCAATGTTTGGGTTTTACAGCTCACATCACAACATAACTACATTAAAAGGTCTGGCTTGGCAAACCAGTTTCCTTAGAAAGCATCTTTATATTTCAAGTTAATGACATTTCTGAACAAAAAGGAATTTAAATATCCAAGGACATCCTGGCTGATTTTTTAAAAGCACTGGATGTTAACACTAAGAATAGTTTTAGGGCAAAATTAAGCTGAATTCTGGGTCACACAAAACTAAAGAGGTCTTTTTTTTTTTTAAGTTATAAAATATCAGCTATTCTCTTATTGTTTGTTAAATTCATGAAGCATACAATGCATACTACTTAATAAGTGATGGAATCGTTTTACATATTCATATTTTACAATCAATTTCAGTTATGCAAAACTGCACTAAGGCATATGGCATTCCCACTGCCAAATGAAACATAAGTTTAACATGTTGAAATGATTTACGGAAGGCAACATTGATGATGGTGCTAGAAATGGATCACAAGGCTTTCGGCTTCCAAAAAAGCCATTCAAGTCACGTAAAAAGTGCTGTAGTTACAAATTTAATTTGATACCCATAGGATATTTTCTCAAGTCTTCTAAGTTACAGTAATTTGATAATAAAATCCATCCCATATTAATATTGTAGACAGGTCCGTGAACTTACTACTATAGAGGATACAATTTTTGCTACATAGACCAGTATTCAGAGGGCTGTAGAAACTGATTTTTTACTATTTCTCGCGACTTCTAAAATATGTGTAGGAAAGAATGCTAGCTATGTATTTATAATGAGAAAAAAACTTATCAATACTAGTTGATGACTACCCTGTCACAGTCATGTTACTGTTTCTAGGGACTAATTGAAAGTGTTTTGACTTCAAAGATGAGGGAACAAGACTATAAACCCGGCCCTTAAGACTTGCCATCATTTCCCTGAGCTGCTGTTAGGACCCAAGGCACCATTGCCATTGTTTGTACTGTACTGAATTATTTTTAAAATCCAAGTTAAGATGGTCTATCTAAAAATAACAGAAACAACAACAGGATGTAGAACACACTGGTTAAGAGCATAGACTCAAACAATCTAGTTTAAAATCCCAGTTCTGGTACTTAGTAACTGTGCAATCTTCAACCTCCCTCACAATTACTTTCCCCATCTGTGGTTGGGGATAACAGTAAAGTTCTTAGAGCTGCTATGAAGATTAAGTGAGTTAAAATTAGGTATTATCATTGTTATTTTTATTACCAACTAGTGTGTGTCTTTGGAGGAGTTACTTAAGCTTGTGTACCTCACTTTCCCCAACTCTAAAAAATAACAGTACCTAATGTTTTTAGGCATAATCAAAATGAGGCTTTGGAAAGTGCTTAAAAAGACCGTAAGTGTTATATAAATTGTTAGCATTGTTATGTTACTAGTTTTAATTTTCCTTACTAGAATCCCTGAACCAAGTAGGGTTCCTGTATTCTGCTATCTCCTGAAGTTGTCCCCATCTCCTCCACGCATACGTACTCGAACCAACAAACCTAGGCCAGGGCGATAACATGGTTAGCCCCACTGTACCCACCTCCTTGACATTTTCCTCAATCCTACACCAATCATTATGTTTTCAGACTTGTTTGATTTTTTTCTTCTGCTCAAAAGATGGTTATCCATTTTGTTCTGATTCAACACGGATTTCACCTATTTTCACTAATTTCTACTCTTTCTCTTCCCCAAATCACTCAATACACAAAACCCTACTGAATCATCTACTTTCTTTTCCACACCCAGACTCCACGAGAACTTTGATTGGTGACTCTCCTCGCTTATTTTAGGGAATAGTGATTTCATGTATGCTTTTCTCCATGTAAAAATAGCAACAAAGATTTATAATAATCAATTATAGATCACATATATTTTTCTGTTTTTAAATACGTTCAATAGTTTCAGCCTTCTTTATAATCAATTGCCTTATAATGGAAATACTCAGGTGATTATCAAAATAATGGATTAGATGAGTACAGTGCTTAGAGTCGGACTATAATATAAAATATGTATTATGCCTTTTGGTAGAATACAGCGAATATGAACACTGGGTGTAGGCTGCAGAGCATGTGACCCAATCCCATTATACTTACTTCTTATGTAGTTACTTTATTATGCTTACATCGTGACTTGAGCACCTTCATAGAACATTTAAAGTTACTTTTCATTAATTTCATTCACTGGAGTACTTCAAAGCACTGCAATAACGTAAGTGGGAATTATGACTAAAAACTGCAAAGATTTTCGTTTTTATAAGCCAGTTATTTCTCCAAAACACAATCTTAATAATGAGAAAAACTAAATCTAGTAGTGCATCCGTTTTACAAACTTCATTTCAATCATCTTCAACTTCATATGCTCATTTCTTACACTATGCAGTTTAGTAAGAGTTGATCTAAGTTGAGTTCTCACCATTGCATAAAAAGTTTTAAAAAACAAAGACTGGTTTACAACATGCGAGAACAGGAGCTCCCTTCAATTCAGAATAATGACAGTGTCAGAAGGGGCGTCAGCGGTCCTGGGTGACGGTTGCCAAGGAGCATGGTGGCTCCTGTGGTGTCATTCCTCTCCTGCACACTGACCTGCGTGCTGACTGACTTCTTTTCCATTTGGGTAACGAATTCTATTTGCGATCTGCCCCATCTTCCCTGCCTATTTTCCTTCTACCCAAATAAAACACATCTTTACTTTTTTCAGATGCTGACCTTTTTGTGATTAAAAACTGTAAGTTAAATGGACTCTTTGGCACAGAAGCAATTTTCTAAGGTAGTGGTTCTTAAACTATGTGATCTCAAGACCTCTTTCTACTCTCAAAAATTATTAAGGACCTCAAAGGGCTTTTATTTATGTCAGTTATATCTACTGATATTTTATCATGTTAGAAATCAAAATTGAAATTTTAAAAATGTATTAATTCCTTTAAAATTGTTTTGCATGTTAACACAAATAGCATGCTTTTATGAAAAATTGCTACATTAAAACACAAAAACATAGTGAACAGGGAGGCATTATCTTGTTTGTACTATTAGCATTATTTTTGCAAATCCCCTTTCTTTAAGTTTTGGCTTATGAGTAGGCAGCTGGGTTCTCCTTTCTGCTTCTACACTCAGGCTGTTGTAATGTGTTGTGTGGTTGAAGTATATAAAAGAAAGCCCAGGGTTACAGAGGTATGGAGTTAGATAAGGGAAGACTCCATGGACCCCATGGAAGTATCTCTTTGATCCTTTCTGAGGCTCCAAGGTATGTCTGTTTCATAATTAAAACATCTTACTGGCCAAAGAAGAAAGACGTGAATAACCTTCTCAGGGACTCAGCCTCAGCCTCTGAGCTGATTAGGACAAATTGTTGGCATCACCTGCATTGTAGGGAATTGTACTCAGAGGTGGTTTAAAACCTGAATCAGGACCTCTAGAATCAGTAGAGGTTAGAAAAGATGTTTTTTAAATTAACAAGATATTCTTGCCATGTGTGTTGTACATCCTACAATAGACAAAGTTTCTTTTTCCCTTTACTTAATAAGTAAAAAATTAGACTCCTATCAAAATGGTTCTTCATATTAAAAAGTTTATAATTCCACAGGTAAAATAAATTGGAATGATAACTTATTCTTTAGTCAACATTTTGATAAAAGATCGGTTTAAAAAGCAACCTTAAACAAGAACACACAAATTCAGTAATTCGAGGAACTGACGTGATTCTTATGGTAGAAGCCACATTTTAAGCACATTTTCAAAACCTTAGCAAAAATAGTTGCAAACATCAAGGGGGGTTTTAATCGCCATTTTAGTGGCAACAGTAATTATTTTTAGCAAATAAAAAAAACTCTACAGCTGTACTTGATTATATGAAGAGCCATTCAGTGAAAGTTTGGCAAGCAAGAATTTTAAAAGGAGGCAGTAAATTCAGTGAGCGTGGTGCTACTAGAAGACCGGCTGATGGCATTCTCTGTGAAATTCTGTTGTAGCTGCTCTTACAACTTCAAAGAACACATAATAAATTTATATTATAACTGGGCTGAAGAATGACATTAAGTAAAAATCGAGTGCTTTTCCCCTGCAGCTAGGACGATGAAGCTGTACAAGTGGGCACAGCAACTGTTCACCAACACACAAGTGAGTTGGCTTACCTCTCAGCACTTAGTACAAAAAAGAAAACAGGGTGCTATGGTCAGATAAGGTGGATCGTCTAGCATCTTGACTTATGATCAAATTTTACTCATCAGAACACATGCCAGAGATTATAATAGAGGTCAGTGGAAAAATGAGATTCAATTGAAAGAAAATCACTTAAAATAATTTAAAAGTATTTGTTTAATATATAAAGAAATATTTGCCGTTTATTTTCATACTTGAGGGCTACTCACTTGGAAATGAAAAGAAGTTAAAAAAAAAATCAGGAAAAATACAGGGAATAAGTATTTAAATGAAAATACCTGTTTCAAGTATTAAAGAAAACAAACACCCAAGTTTTATATACGTGCCATTTGAGTGAGACTGAAACCCAGGTATCCTGCCTCCCAGACCAGAATTCTCTCTATATAAATTGCCATATTTTAAAAATAAGATCTAATAAAATACATAACATTAAAACTGTACTGAACTATTTCTATCTCTCTTTGAAGTTTGAGAAGCATAGGAACCCCAGACCCTGAAGGAGAGTAACAATGATATTACCAACCTGTGAAACAGCTAGTTAATAGAGACTGAGAGTTTTAAAATGTGCAACAGCCTGCTATTACTGTACTGATATTATCAAATGCCACACTTTTAAAGCCAAGCTATGAATAATTTATCCTGTAAAACCTAGCTTTCAATCACAAAAATAATGGGAAAGGGAGATGATTACACATCTATATAGTAATCACTTCTCTACCTTGAGATCCCTTCTATAAAATTCAACTAATATGTGACTATATTTCCATATGCGTTTTCTCCCTGACTTTCAATGAATTTCAGTTCCACTTTTTACAAATCATGACCCCCTTCTTGTTGGGAAAATTCATAAATGATATGAAAGGTCAGAAACAGAAAAGGGAAGTACAGATGTTAGCAAAGAAATAGCAGATATAGTCACAGTGAAATCGTAGAAAAGATAAAGGGAGATGGCAGGAAGTAACACACTTAGGTACCCTGGAGAGCAAAGGATCAGAGGCTTGGGTAAAGGGGTTTGTTGTGAAATAAACATGGGAAAAGATCTACAACTGCAAAAACACATGAGTATAATGAAGGGGAGTTGGTAAACAGGTAGGAAAGCAAACAGGTAAACCTCTACTTGTTCCATTAATCATCCTAATAATCAGCTCCTCAATCACACTTCTCTAAGACTACAACAGGCGAGGGGGGGCCTGTAAAGCAGGAGACCAAGGTCAGCTCTGAATCAGGACAGTAGAAAGACCCACAGTTAAATGAAGGCGGAGGCTCGGAGAAATGCTTCTCTATAAATATTTTATCAGCAACAAAGCAACACAAATTTACAAGCGTGGGAGAGAGATCTGGGAAAGTCTCTAGCACAGGGAATGGTAAGTGGGATGGAGCAGTACAGTTTCCAGTATCACTAATTTCATGTGTAAAATGACATATAGACTGTCTTTAGTGTGCTTTACTGTTTCCCTTTAGCGAATGCAAAAACTTTCACAGATACATCTCCAACTTAAGGCACCTAACCTTAGTTTCCCCTTACGGTGTTAAATTATCAGTCACAATTTCATCTTCACTCAAGTTTTCAGGGCCCTAAGTCCCACAGCAAGGAAACTACATGGTTCATTCCTTTAAAATTAAATGTGTATATTAAAATGGCACAACAGGTTCCACGTTTCTCTCTGACGAAACAGAACATGCTTATTAAATGCCTGATACATAACCGAGATACTAACCAAATCTCTGTGGAGATCTAAATGTGAATTATACATAAATTATTTTTTCTTATCATAAATTTTTGGGTTTGGGATTCCCCCCACAAAAAAAGAATTAGTTACTTAGTTCAGTGAGCATCTATAAATATTTGAATGGCTTATAAGTGGGTAAAATACCACCACACTTCATGGGAAGAAAATACTTCGTCACTTTTTATTTTCACTTTCCTTCAGAACTTAACCCTATTTTTAAATATTGTTTTCTGAGTATAATCTGACTGCAAATAAACAAAAGATTTATTTCCACTTATGTAAATAGTACTATTTATAATCCAGAGCTCAGTTTAGAGGTTTTACCATGCAAATTCACCCGCCCCCTCTCACTCCACAAATATTTACTGACCACCTACTATTTGTAAGGCATTAAATGAGCACTAAGATTACAGAGCTTCACAAGCTGTGGTTCCCCGGCAGTTGTGGAATTAAAAAATATATCTGCCCTCACTCAAGATAGCTTTGGTACTAAATGTGAAAAGCCTGGAGGAAGGAAGTAGTCTTTCTGGTCCTAAACTTAGAACTAAGTCTATTTCCAAGATGACCTTACAGATTGGAACTTCACATCATGGACCACCCTAGGGATTCGCTTTTCCAACAGCATTTCTAAAGTGAAACTTTCCAGTGCTCCTGTTTAACTCAGTCTGGTGCCACTATTTTTAAACAGTTTAATGATTTTCTATTTTAATGTCAGTAAAAATAAATCTGTACTTCTAATTCATAAATTCTTATAAAGTTTAAGGACTAAGGAAATTAAAATTTTAACTTCAGGCCCAAGTTTATGAGTAGTGAAAGCATAAACATATTTAACTTTTCTTAACTTTAATAATTTACTTTTCAATTACACTTGACATACAATATTATATTAGCTTTAGCTATACAACCCAATGCTTAGAGATTATATAATTTTCTAAGTGGTCATCCCGATAAATCTCGAACCCTCCTGACACCATACTGAATAGTCACAGAGATGTAAAGTACAGCATAGAATATAGTCAATAATATTATAATATCATATTTAACTTTTAAATCATCAATTGAAAAAAGAATCTAAGAAACCTAGAAACTCATTCCATTAACGTTTAAAAAACAAAAACAAAACACAACTCATTCTATTATCTTAAAAAAATTACCTAAGAAGAAAAAACACAAAACCATTCTGAGAAAGATCTGATATTCCCATGATCAGTGAAGCCAGTGCCCCTTAGAGCTGGGAAACGGGTGTCCACAGAACTCATCATTTCTATGCTGCAGGAAAAATCTGGGTCTACTCTTTGACTCCAACTCACTTTGAGATGAGTTCATTTTAAGACAAGATTCTCATTCACCTTACCATTAAATCATCACTGAGGAGAGGGGCAGGTAGGAGGGCTGGAGGAGGAAAGGTGAAAGAGGTCACTACAAACAGAACTTGAGAAGTTAAAGCTGCACCACCCACAGTAAAACTTGGCTACTTGATAGTCAAAAGCTTGGACTGAACTGGCTAAACAGGATCTCCAGTTATATGATATACCAAAAATAGGAAAAATATTCTAGACCAAATCAAGCATGCAATGATTTAATCTCAAACACTTTTTGTTAAGTGAGATGGGTCTGGTTGAAGAAGTGATTTCAAAGGGAAAAGCAGAGTTCTAAAAATATTGAAAGTCACCTCACAGCCATTTCTCAATCAAAACTTGTACCAATTTTGGTTGAAATTGATGGAAAAAATGAAGGGGGAAATGAACCCACATAATGCTTAAAAAACACTAAAGAAAATGCTCCATGGTTATTTTAAAAATGAGAATTATTATTTTGCAATCATCTCAAGGCAAATTGACCTATTTACATCTTATTTCATTAATTTCACACAAAAAAAAGACTTGAAGCTTATAGCAATTAATTATAAATAAAATCCCTTCAGAAACAGAGATATGTTTATTCTTAGTGCTTACCGATATGGTATCTAAATCATGGGCACTCATTATTTGTGTAGGCATTCAATAAATATGTATTGAAAAAATGATTAACGTACTGGAAATCCATGAATAGTTTACAAGCATTCTATGAGCCTCCTGACGTTGTAGGTGGAATACTGGGCACATGGATACATTGGCATTTTTCATCAGATTCTCATACAGTCCATTTCCAAAAAAGGGTAAGACATATTTTGAGTAATGAATGAATTATTTATCTTTCAGGGAGTCCACCATTAATATTGCTTGTTACTAGATTTTGAGAAGAACTTAATGACAAAAAGATCCATAACGTATTTTCTGGCAAGAACCTGAAATGCAGAAATTCTCTATTTTTAATTAAACACGGAATTGTACACTCTGACAGTCAAATGGGCAGAGAGTCAGTCTGATAAGGAATCCACCTCAAGCAACTCCCAATGGCCAAAAAAGGCCATTGAACAGCCCTTATGAAGTGGGCTGAAGGAATACCAAAACTGTCCTCCAAAACGCATCTGGTCTCATTCAACAGTCATTTAAGCAACTGAGGAACTTGATTTATAAGACTCAGGCTGGAAGATGAGTGCCCCCAGGAGTAGAGGAGGCATGGGAGAAGATGCATGACAACGAAGGAAACACACAGCAAGTCTCCCAGCATCTAACCCACTGTTGGGTGTTAAATAATTTAAAGCATTTTATGTTAAAATAATCACAGGTGTATTATGCACTGAGTAAAAACTTCACTTGATTTTTCAAATTGTATTTTATGTTAGCCATTTCTTAATGTCTCTAAAAGGTACCCATATGATATCCGTTTGAAGCATATAACTTTAAGGAACACTTAAAGGGGGTCAAATATATGGTGAGGGAGGGAGACTAGACTTTTGGGTGGTGAGCGCACAGTGAAGTATACAGATGTATTATAAAGTTGTACACCTGAAATTTACATAATGTTATTAACCAATGTTACCCCAATAAATTTAATTTTAAAAAATGAAATGAATAAGTTATCTACTTCATAGGTCTACAAGAGATAAGCAAATTAAATATTGCAACTGTCTGGCAAATTTGACGATTGTGATGTTAAAGCAATAACTATTAAGCAGTTTAACTTTTAGAGAAAACTTAGACAGAAGTACTAGACATTGAGGAACCTGTCCCCAAAACACCTACACCATCAGCTTTGTTGTAAAAGATTAATCTCTCCCTTCAGCCCAGCAAAGAGTCAGGTATGATTTCACTGAGAAGAGGTATGTGCTCATCAAGATTTTAATGGGTAGAAAAATAAGAATTTTTAAGAATAGATAGAGGAGCAAAACAATTTGATTTACATGCACTGAAAATTATGTGATTTACCACAAGACCATTCCTACTGACTCTTCCTGGAACACATACTAAGACTGAAATTCTACAGAACTTGGAGCAAGGAGAGGGTGTTTACTGAGCTCGTTAAGCTTAGTCATAGCTGCTTCCACTTCACACAGTCAAATCCCGGGAAAAATCAATAAATCTGTGCCCAGTCTTACGTTGTCCTTAACAGATTTCAGATGGAATGTCTGAAAAGGAAAGTCTTTAAAAAGAAGAAATAGTAGCGTCTACATTTGAGTCTGATCTGACAGGGCCCTAACCCGTGGAATTATTAAGGGTAAACCAGTTGAGAAGGATCAGTGCCCACTCCTCAATTCCCACTCTGAGCAGGTCTGAAGCAGAAAATCTTTACAGAGTGTTTTTTTCAGCTTGAGTTTGTGAGTCATTTGTTCTGTATGAGGGAGAATTACTGGCAACAAATGAGGAAGAGCCTTGAGATCAATAAATTTCAGGCGGTTGACATCAGTTAATAGAGGGGAAAAATACACTTCCCATGGTCAAATGGGATCTAAATTTCCACAATTTCACCTACCAAATTCACACCACAGGTTATTCTATTTCCAAATAGGCCTCATGGCCAATTCCAGTGGCTAAACTCAGGTCTTCTAAATAGTTTTTGGATTTTTTTAGAAAATTAAAACTTTATGCTAATACACATCTACTAAATTCCATGTACTTTTTCCAAATTATGTTTATCATGATACTTCACCAACAAGACCATATTTCTTTGTGTGTTTTTTAAACTACCCAATTACTCATAAATTTTAGCTCTAAAAGGGTGAATCTCATATGAGCTCAAGCAGAAAAGCAATCATACTGGTAACAATTTTATCAGAAACACACAGACATACAGTGGAGTTTAAGAGAGCCTCATGTAGGTAAAGGTTGACAATCCATCTCACTCTCACACTCCTGCCTTATAAAATTCAACTGTAAGTGCATAAAATATAATGGGAGTAATGCTGCTTAATTTATAATCAACATTTATGATCATGTGAGAAGACAGATGTGGAAAAATAACCTAAAGGTGATACTTGACTGATTAATTCCCAACATATATAGACATAAAAGATGCTGGGTCTACCTAGAATGAGAGCTGAAGGTCTCTGCTGAAATGCACATGCTCAGAAGCAAGGTTTCTTTATTCAGGGCCATGCTGCAAGGGGTCAGATTCTGTCCGTAGAAATTCCACTGCCAGAAATTCAATGTGTTACAGCCACTAATGCCAAAGAACATGAAAAGCCTGAGTGTTCTTGCTCTGAGGCTAAGCATTATGGAAGTTCTATGCCTCCAAGTAACAAGGAAAGAGCATGGGTGACAAGCATGTAACAAAAATTAAAGAATCTGAGTAAAAATCAGGTTATTAGGTCTAGAAAAAGATGGAGGGACAAAGTCAGCAGAATTTTCTCTCTCCACATCCTTTCTTATCTAATAGAACATAACCATTATTATAAGTCAAATCCTAAAGTTGGCTGGGCTTGAAAATTCTGTCTGTGATAAACTGTGGTCCGGAAAATGTTGATGGCAAGTGAACAAACTAATGTACGCCTACCTGCTGGGGAGCAATGGTGCTTTACTCTGCTTGGAAAATAGCTTAATTCCTTCTTCCAAATGTTCAAATATGACTCAGATAAACTTTCGACTATTTAACAGTGCTCCTCTATAGGAATGGAGAGAAACCAAAGGTTTGGTATTTTGTTTTTTGTTTTTAATTAAACCTTTTGGTATATTTACTACAAGTGACTAATGACAATAGCAATAAAACTCAGTTGCCTTCAGCCAACAAATCATTAACAGACATTCCAGATCAACTGACAATAAAGACAACAAAAGAGAGATCTCATTCCTCAGAGAGAAAGACCTTTTTTCAAATAATTGCCCTGTAAAAATAACATGATTTTAACTTTATTAACTAAATAACCAATACAAAAACCCAACGTAGAGGAAAAATCATATATGTCACAGTATGATTAAAATTTAAAAATTTGGACTTAAAATTCCAAAGAAACATCATGCAAAATAACTTATAAAGAGGAATATAAAACGTCCCTTTTGTATTATTAAAATTGCTAAGAGCCCGGCCAGGCGTGGCTCAGTGGTTGAGCGTCGACCTGGGATCCAGGCGATCGGGGTTCGATTCCCGGTCAGGGCACATGCCCAGGTTGCGGGCTCGATCAATGACTCTCTCATCATTGATGTTTCTGTCTGTCTCTCTCCCTCTCCTTTCCTCTCTCTGAAATCAATAAAGATATATTTAAAAAAAATAAAATTGCTGAGAAGTAGACTGTAATAAAATAGTGTACATGTTTGTGCAATCCATTAAAAGTAAGAATTTACATAAACAACTTTTAAAATACAATGAAATTTCACCTTAAAATTGACCTTCTGAATGCCTCCTGATACTTGGGAACTGCTAGTTTCATGAAGGTGTTTAGGGAATAAGACTGTCAACGCTCAGGAAAGAGAAATTTAAAACAAGAATTGTTTCCCCAAGATATTTCCCCCTGAGAAATGCTATAAATTATTAAGTTATTGCAAAATGAATGAAATGTTTAAAATGAGATTTTCCTATATTATACTCTGGCCTTGAATCTATCAAAATAATACTTATAATATTAATATAAGTATTTTAGGAGAAACTAACAGTATTTATATTTACTCAATAAATATTTGGTGAACTGAAAACAGGAAGAAGCACAATGCAAATTCTGTAGAAAGAGTAAAATGTACTTCTGCTTCTGGAAGAAATACAGTTTTCATGAGAGAATCAGAGATTCAGGGAAATATCTCTTTAGGGCTCCTTCTGACTTTGGGGTTATACAAGTACCACATGTTCATTACAGTAAATATATCTAATCAAATTAGGTAAATACAAGTGATCAAAGGGAGAAAAAAATTAAATCACCTGCAATCATAAGGCCCATACGTAAATAAGTGTTTTTCCTTCCAGAGACTTTTAGACACATAAACTACATACAACAAAAAGGTTCCTGCTGAACACACCACCTTATAAACTGCATTTGTGTACGTTTTGATGATAAATTACTAAAAGTGGAATTTGTAAGGCAAAGGGGATCTACTTCATTAAAGCTTCTGCTAGATATTGCCAATCTGTCTTCCAGAAAGATTGTGCAAACATAAATTCCCACCAGCTGAGGTACAAACGTCCAGTTGCAAAATAAATAAGTCACAGGGATGTAATGTACAGCATAGGGAATATAGTTAATAACAGTGTCCTAACATTGCGTGGTGACAGATGGTAACTAGACTTACTGCGGTGACCATTTCGTAATGTATATAAATATTGACTCGTTATGATATACACCTGAAACTAAAAGGATATAGTATGCCAATTATACTTCAATAAAAAAAATCCCCACGGGCTGGAGGCAGGCTGGTGCGCACGGCGCTCATCTGCGTTGTCCAAGGCGGCCACCAGCGGAACTCCTCTCTTGGGATGTCTTTTTTCTCTTATTGCTACCATCTGGGCCTCGGGTGTACGTTAAAAAAGTTAAAATTTCCAACATCACTGGTACTGGCACCAACTTGACCTCTACTCCTGCCTACATTGTTTTACGGGTGGGAACTGCACCTCCCCATCTGCCCCTCCAGCACCCCCCGCCCCTCTACTTGTTGACCAGCTGTTTTCCAGAAAGAAGGAAGATGGTGATGTATGCGAGGGAAGTGCAGGAACAGGGAACGAAGTACTCTGTTTCCTTCACAGAACAAACCCCAGGGCTCAAGGGGAACTGCCAAGTTCTGTTTTGAAGATGTAACTAACTCTCAACACACTGCGCTGCGAGTAGAAGATGAGCTCGTTTTTTCTCAGTCTAACTGCACCCCAGGTTCTTCCATTAACCTGTCTGTCACCCTTAAGTTGTGGTATGGTTATAAAATGTTCCCCTCTTTTTTCATGAGTATTTTAATAAAAGATTAGTCAGGGCTAAACTGGGGCTACTGCCTAGACAAAATTTTAACTAAAAAAAAAAAATCTTCAAACTGACTTTTGTTTGACAGCTGATGGACCAATTACTTGTCCTCCTGAAAAAGCCCTCAATGTAACCAAAAACACTTCAGTACCATCTATTTATTCCAAGAGAGATTAGAATAAATTGAAGGATCTAGCAGTTTCTTTAAATATATAGAACAACAAAACAAAAAAAGTATGACTAAAATGTTAAGCTATTAAAAACAAACTGAAACTTTAGAAGTAAAAATCTAATTTAGTCTCTCATTCATCGGATGAGACTCTGGGCCCCAGGAAAGTAATCTCATCTGCATAAAGTGAGAACAAGAAAGTAGCAGAGTTCCCATCCTCTTTAAAATGTAATCTTTTCACATAATGAGTGCCATGAAGGGCCTGGAAGTCAAAATGCTCTTTGCAAAACGTTATAAAATATTGCTATTTTAAATTGTATCATACAAATGATAACTTTAGACAAAATTTTATTTGGTTATGTTAAGTTTAAATTGCTATTAATGTTCAGTTTATTTTATTTTACAGGTTACAAAATAGAATATAAAACCATGACTCTGACTACAAACGTTCAAAGAACAAAACAGCCACACAAGTAAACATGATTGTCTGTCTGAAAATTATTCCTTTAATAACCATTTGCTCCTTACTCATACATGTTATCTACCTGCTTGTAACATTACTGTTGGCTCTCTTTAGAATTTAAGGAAAATTTCAAAATGAAGAACCTGAAATCCCATCAGCTTATTTCTTCTTACAAACTGTGAAAGGACAATTAGGCAGTATAATACCTCTGTCCAGTACCAAGAAGGTGCATACAGGAAACCACCTGAGAAATACAGGTCTGTACCACGCTGAGCTCGACATGCTTCAAGGTCCTATAACCTTGGAGACCTAAAAACAGCTGAAAGAAACTGCACTCTTTGGGGAATGGAAAACGTTTAAATATATCTGAACTAAGAATATCAAAATATATTTGGGTGCATTAGCATATCTTCGTAACAGGTAGAAATCATAATTGATTTTTTTGGTGGTGGTAAATTTAACCCAGAGCTAGCAATGAAAAGATGCCCACAGGCTAGAATGGCATTTATATCTCACTCTGAAGGCAATGCTTCTACTATAATTGGTTCATACAGTAATTTGGTATTTTATATAAGGTAGCTTCTATACTATACTTCTATAGTATATTTACCTTCCTTAGCAAACAAAAAAATTTACATACTTTAAAGTATTCTGAGTATACAACTCTCAATCTGAAATACTCCTACATGAAGCTGTTTAGAATTATCCCTAAGATGTCCTTCCAGCCCTAAAATTGTATACTGTATCACTCCCACCCTCTAATGGCAGAATGTTATAAATCATAGCTCAGCTGTAGTGAAAATGTAAACATTTAACAATAAGATTAATGAATTTTTTATCATTGCCTTTAAAAACTCTTCTTTCAAATTTGATATATTGAGCACAATTAACATGCAATTCAAGTAAAAACATAATATATAATTGATTTTAAACTTTAAAAAGTGACTTCAGAACTATGAATTTGGGATGATAAAAGTAAACATACATTTCGATTTTTCTCCCAAATTTTCATGTTTAAAAAAAGGATTATGATTTCATTTATTGCCTTCAGCCATTTTGGAAATGGTACATTTATTTCGAAATATGTAACACATAAAGATATGTTAGTCATATTGTTGAGTTGCTTTAAGACTATATTATCTTAAGACTATATTAAGTCGAAGACTAATAGCACCAGCAGGATTGCTGACTTAATAAAATAGCTGGTCCAGACTAGTACAGGAATCTCCTGCTTAATGTTAATCTGTTCCTGAAAATTAGACGTGTGAGAAAATGCCTATTTCCCATTGCTTTAGATGGGGAAATTTACAGTGTGCTGCACATCAATCTAACATACCAACCAATTTCTTAAAACGTAACTAAAATACAGTAAAGTAGCAAACTATTATGTTAGTATGTTAAACTGGCTTCCTGGTCACCCAACAGTTAATATGCTCGCTTACCACCAGTTGCTTTTCCAGCAGTGGCATGGCCTCCCTTGGTACCAGCAATAGCCAAGATGCACATCCTTTCAATGCCGCTAGGCATACCTTCAAAATGTCTCCGCGTGACTCTCGCAGTCTGTTCATTTCATTTGAAATGTAACTCAAGGTTATTTCCACACTTTGTTTAGTTAAAACTTGAGCTTTGGAAAACAAAAATATAATTTTTTCCTACACAGATATCAACTGAAGAACTTTATTGAGACAGATAACTGGACGGATAGATAGATAGATAGATAGATAGATAGATAGATAGATAGATAGATAGATAGATAGATGGATGATAGGTAAATAGATGATAGATAGATGATAGATAGATAGATGATGATAGATAGATGATAGATGATAGATATATAGATAGATGATAGATAGATAGATGATGATAGATAGATGATAGATGATAGATAGATATATAGATAGATGATAGATAGATGATAGATGATAGATAGATAGATAGATAGATAGATAGATAGATAGATAGATAGATAGATAGATAGATAGATGATAGATATTCCATAAAGTCTGGCCATTAAAAACTAAAAGGAGCTTTATCAAAAAAAGATTATCAAGGAAGATGCAACATTACAAACATACCCGTCAAACATCAGTCTAGACATCTTCAGCTGCACATAATAGAAGCCTATCTAACCAGGAAACTCAGTATCTCACCTAACAAGAAGTCCAGAAGTTGACAATTCCCACAACAATAGACATATCAGTTCAACAATTCATCGTAAAAAAAAAGAAAACAATTTGTCGTGGACCAGGCTGCTTCCTCATTTCATTCTGCCACCTTTAACAGGTTACCTGTCTTGGGCTTCCTGCCCTCAGCAAAGACGGCAGAAATGGGTACAACCTCATCAGGCATTTCATCCAGATAAAAGAGCCGCCAGGAGAAAAGGAGACTGTCCCTTCAGTACCTGCCTATGAGCGCCTCAGCCCACCTTTCTTCACATACAATTAGTTGAATTGGCACAGGCAACCATTCTGAAAGTAATCTCTGAGGAGGTGGACTTGGCACCCTTATTGGCTTAGACAAATGAGAACTGGCCCCCCAGGACTGGGAATAAAGCCAGTCTCCCCTGAAACACATGGCCATGCAGTGGAAGGTGAATACTTTGAAGTGTGGAAGAAGGGGGAATGAATTCGGGTGGGCAAATCTGCTCTGAACACTTAGTTCAGTTGTCATTAATATAACAACTAAAATTATAATATAACAATTTAAGTCCAGGCAATAGGTGACATAAGTTAAACAAAGAAGTATTTTCACTGGAAAAAGAAATACCTTAACTGAAGACATTGCCAGGTTTTCTAACCAAATATAAATGATTTAGAAGTCACTCCCAAACCCATTAACAGTACGTGGACTGAGGATCAACTTTATGGAAGTCACTGTGCTGACTATTATGTAAAATACACAGCAGACAAGATGCATTAGGAAACAATAATATAGGAGCTCTTACAAGATACCATGTGATTAAGAAGCAAGTAAATGATAGGAGAAAATGTACAATATGAGATCAAAGAAAGAGGTATCTGGAGACTGTAGAGACCTAGAGACAGAATTTCATGAGATTTGAAGAGTGAACAGGATATAGACAAAGTGAAACAGGGCAGGCCAGGCACTCTGCACAAGGACACTCGGGGCTGCAGGCCTGGGAGCAAAAAAAATCCTGGGCAGAACAGTGAGCGGGGGTCCATGCAAACTATCATTACTAAGTCCTAGTTACATGTTTAATATAACAAGTAAAAAAGTTCTCCAATCACTGTTTGGTATCTATACATCTCTATTATTATTTGCTTTTTTTTTTTTTAAGAGAGAGGAAGAGGGGGGGAGAGAGAAAGAGAAACAATGATTGGTTGTTCCATTTATTTATGCATTCATTGGTTGCCTCCTGCATGTCCCCTGACTGGAGATGGAACCAGCAACCTTGGTTTATTGGGACAATGCTCTAACCAACTGAGCTACCCAGCCAGGACCTCGTTTGCTTATTTTTTAATGAAAAAATGAATTGCAGCCTCATTCCCTGAATGCATCACCGATACCGGGTCAGCACGGTAAGGCAGAAAAATAGCAAACTAATGAGCTGTTTGGGACCATCATGCTGTAAGTCATTCTATGAGACACCTGAAGTATTTGATATCATTGTTTTGTAATATTATTTAAATTTTTATTTGTATCCTCATTATAGATATCTTGTCTGCTGTATATATTACATTATAGTAATTATTCCTGATTTTTATTTAGCTGCTCTAAAGTCATTCTATTTTCTGAAGTCAAGCTAGTAAAAATGGCCAATGATATCTAACCCACCTCTGACAATGACTATGCTACCTCTGACATTAAAATAAAACACCCTATGATACCATAGCCCCAGTGGCTGGTGAACATTGGTAGACACCGCAACATCTAGAAAAGTGGTTCTTTAACCTTTTTAGGGTTACAGACCTTTGATAATCTGATCGAATGCAGAGACCCTTCTCCCCAGAAAAATGCAAATACAAAATGTTGCCTATAATTTCAAGAGGCTTATTGACCACTCCACTCAGCCCCACATTCGCCTTGGCTTAGAACCCCAAACATAGTGATAGCAACAGGGACAATGGCTGGTTATCACAGTTTTCAATTCCTTCAAGCAATCCATCAACAAACTATTTTAAGGGTTACAGTTTTCCTTTGGTGCTGCCAAGCATATTTTTGGATTGTGCATCAGAAAATAATAAATGCAAGAAATAAAAATAAGTTGTTCCGTAAGTATAAAGCTGAGCTATTTAACTTAGAATGCTGAAAAGTTTCTGAACAATGACTACTTTAAGTCATTAATACTATAATGTAAGGTATTTGTACAGTACACTTAATACTTATCATTAAAAATATGATATACACACACACAGCCATAAAAGTATATGCCATTTTTTATGGAAATACCAATTATAGGAAATGAATCCATTTCTAATTTAACTGATAACCAGAGTGTGGCAGCAATTCTCAATTCTTTAAAAATGTTCCACTAATTAATGCATAATTTAAATACTTCAATTTTTAATGGATATGAATGGACACTCTGGTGAACTCATTGCACAAACATGAAAAGCCTGTATGTGGCACTGGTAGGATGCTCACCACTCCTTTCCCATAATATACATCATTAATGATCAGGACCTTCTTCCTGGCTAAGCCTAGGTGATGGCTCAGAATCATTCTCCCAAGCATTTCATTAAATTTATCAGAATTAGCTAGTGAATAAAAAATTCTTTGTACTCACTTTTGTCCAGAAAGAAATCTATGTATAGTTCCCTCTTATTTGTCTCATCTAACAATGTAATGAGGATGCTATTAGATTTTGCATCATTACATTATGCTATTACATTTTATATGTAAGGAAAACCAGGTTGAAACGGTCAGTAGCTTGCTTGATCACACAGCAAGGAAATGACAGAACTCAGAATCCAAATATTATGATTTCCCGCTCAGTACCTATATTACCTAGGGTTTGGTTCATCTGCAAATGACAAAATGAAATAGTGGCTCACGCAGAACAGAAGTTTATTCCTGTCTCACATAAAGAAAGTTCATGGGAAAACATACAAGGCTAGCATGGCAGCTCCACAGTCTTCAAGGACCCAGGCTTTCCCAGCTTACTCTTCAGTTATCCTCACAATGTAATCTAGTCCTCATGGTCCAAGAGGGCCGCTAACACTCTACCAAATCACCACATCCATATTCCACCTGCTGTGTCTTTAAAAGATTTCCTAGAACCTGCAATACAATGTTTCTTCTTATATCCCACTGGCCAGAAACTTCAACTGCAAAATGGCCACATGGTGATTTGAAATGCTATTAAGTAAGAAAAAAAGGGAAACAGACACTGAAGGGCAACTAGTAGTTTCTGCCCCTTTGCCATGTTGAAGCTAAAGGATATTGGAAAAGTTAGACTTAAGGTCTTTGACACAATAACTTGCAGCATTATGGTCCCATATGATTCATTGGTTTATTTCACTTTTATTCCATCAAGCTGGCATGAGGATACTTAAATGCTTTTTCACTGATGCATCCAGGAGGTGATGCTGCAATCAATTTTTTCATTAAAAAATAATTCTCAGTCTTGATGAAAACGATAATTATCTCTGTTTTAAACATTGTTAATAGATTTCTGATAAGAAAGAAAAACAAAATACTACTTCACTCTTTTAAAATGGACAAATATCCGATTGTTCACTGCTGTCAGTGGGGTAAAATTCTAACATCTCAGAATGGCACACAGGCCCAATAACAAACCACCTTTCTAGACGCGTTTCTCATCAGTGGCCCTGGTACACCCTCTCTAGTTAGCCAAGAACTTTTTATGGGCCCTGTAAATGTCCCAGATTCTTCAGGATCTACATAGTTTACACAGTCGGTCTCACCTTCTGGAAGGTTTCCTTCTCCTACCACACATTATAAATTAAGTGTTTCAGCCCTGGCTGGGAAGATCAGTTGGTTAGAGCATTGTCCCCGTACACCAAGGGTACAGGCTCAATCCCCGGTCAGGGCACATACAAGAATAACCAATGAATGCATAAATAAGTGGAACGACAAATCAGTTTTGTTTTTCTCTCTCCCTTCCTCTCTCTCTCTCCAAAAATCATTAAGAAAATAAAATAAGTATTCCAGCAATTCCCAAATATCAGCACACATAAAAGTCACCTGCATTGCTTTTTTTTTTTTAAATTCTGGCTCTCAGGCTATAGTTCAAAAGACTGTTTCCATAGGTATGGGTCAGGTCGAGGTATCTACAGCATCTTTAACAAGGAGCAGAGAGTCCGGGACAGAGCAGGTGCACATCAAGAACGTTCACTTGATGATTCTACAATAGGAAAAGATTATATCATACTAATTTGAGATTTTTTTCTTCTGGTTTAGTTTATCTGATAATGCTATTCTGAGGTAACACCATAATTCTATCATGATACAAGAAACAAATAAGATGCTTAAATTTTTTATAAATTCACACTTATAAAGATTAATGTGGAACCCCAGTAGGAAACCTTTCCTTCATACTATGCTTTGGTTTCAAGGGGAAAAAACAGAAGCTGAGTAACATAACACTTAAATATAAAAAACTACTGTATTATTAAGATTACCAGAAAGACAATATTTAGGTTTTCCAACCTTATATGAATTACTAGTACAAAGCACAATGCTCACACTGTGTACATTTTATTTAATTTTCATCCTCATTATTTATTTCCTCAACAGAAAGAAATAAGAATAAACTTTAAGTTAAAATGTAAAAGGTAGTCATCACAATTTTTCAGTTAAATAGTCTCAGATGTGGAAGATACAGCATTATGAAAGCTCTAAGGAAATACTAGAGGAGCCTCCATTTATGTAACATGGTGTGCACACTTAGATTTTTTTCCCTACTGAAGGAAACAGTACTGTAGTAAACCAGTCAATTACCCCCAAATAGCTATACTAAAAATATGACTGCCTGAAGGTTTTAGTTCAAAGAAAATGGACCTCAGAGTTGCTCTGAAAAGTTTATGGGTGTTAATCTGTCAAATAATTTTACCTCATGTCACTCTAGATGTACTATGGCTAAGACAAAAAGAGTCATAGGCCACCTGGAATTCACATTTGTATAATTAATTTAATAAAAACTTCCCCACTGCTCTTCTGACTTAAATACCCATACACAGATTTAAGGTTCCAAATATATTACTCTTAGAACAGATTTCATTTCGTAGATTTCTGAAGCTTTCTGCTATTTGCCTATTTAATGCTTGAGAGGAAGTATGTTTCACCTAGGAATTCTGCAGTTTTATTTGCTTTTTGTTTGTTTATGGCTGGACTACAGTGGAAGAGAAACTGTAACTCTGTATTTTTATGAGGTCTTTTTTGAAGTGTCTTAAACACATTATTGGACGGTGTACAATTACTAAATTATAGAGAGTGAACTGCAGTGGCTCTCAGCTTGGCATGCACACTAGAACTACCCTGGGGGACTCTGGAAATAAAAAATAAATAAGTAAGTAAGTAGTAAGTAAGTAAGTAAGTAAGTAAGTAAATAAATAAATAAATAAATAAATAAATAAATAAAATAAACCAATGTCCAGACCAAGCCCCAGGTCCATCTAATCAGAGTTTAGGCATGTAGACCCAGCACCAGTACATATTCAAAGTGCCTCCTACTGCACAGGAGGGTCAGAACCCTAAAGTTAGGAAGACAGAGCCCTCCTTTACATTTGAGTCAGTGGAGTCTACTGAGCCCCAATAAGAATGAATGACTTTCTCACAACAAACTGCATGAAACAGAGGGCTCAGTTCTGCCTCTCAGTCCAGTTGGCACCTCTCCCTGCCCCGTAAAGTTCTCTCTCGCTCTGCACATTCAAGGAGATAAGGCAGGGTGGTAAAGCCCACCCCACACACCCTGCCCCAGGACAGCCTTGCCCGAACACTTTCATCTCTGAAGTGTCTCTAGGTTAACAGGGGAAACACAATTAAGAACCAACAAATATGAAAATTCTGTTCATTCCATCTGTTAGACATACAACTCCACATTTCTTAATGGGAAATAAGCAATTGCATAATGAAGTTAGTTGAGAAACCCTAGCACACTTTGCTTTAGAATTGAAAGGTCAAGAGCAAAAACACAAAGATCGCAAAGTAAAATAATTGCCATTTGAGTTTTTGTGGATATCCAATAAGCGGGTAAAGCTGTGTTTTTAATCCATAAACACTTTTCTAAGATTTGGTACACTTCTGTTGTAAGAACAGGGAGTAAAAATACAAAGCACGTACTGAAAATCTGTTTAGTTTTTGCCATTGTTTTAATTAAAGCCTTCAGTCTCACATATGATCAAAGTGACTTACTGTCCCTCATTCCCTGGAATGTAAATTTTTATTGTACACAATTAAATTTCCACTTCCAAACAAAGGAAAGAATACAGAGATGAAAAGATTACCTAAAAAGCTCCATATAAAAACATGATAGCTTAACTGCAGCGTGTGTTCATGGTTTGAACGTTTCCCAGGATGAGGAATTCAGTAGGAGACAATCTTAAACATAGCCCACTACTTTTGAAAGTGATTTATCATTTAAACTGGAAAAAAAGGTGAGACTAAATTACGCATTTCAGTATGGATACCTAAAAGATGACATCCAAGCTGCTGTGAATTACTAAATTGGATGAGTTTTACAAAACAATTAGCTTGATGGAAACTAGCTCTTATGCCCTACTTTAGAAGCACCTGCATATTCTGAAAAACATGATGAATTTCAGTTCAACTGTAACCCAATTCCTTTAATCTCTGAAATAGCGCTTACCCGCTTGATCCTGCCTGCTCCAAAGTTATATTCAACATCTGGTCAACAGTGTCACGGAACACAACAATAATCTAAATTATTCCTTTTCATTTTATATTCTGTGGGGGGTTTTCTGTTGCTATTATTTTTCCTTAGTTTAGCCATAGCATATTAAACTAATTCATGCTTTTGTCTTAGTTTTGGAAGGAATTATATGCCAATATCTAGGCAACAGATACCCCTTTTTCCTGATTTAAAAAAACTATGAGGTTGCACACTACGGTAGCAAGTTTGCAATCAACTTAAAGATAATGCCTTAAAAGCACAATTAAGCATGTCATAACTGAAGAAAACCCTGGCGATTACAAATAGCACCATGTTTGCTGGGGTTTTAAACAGCAGTATAGACTAAGAAAACTCGCCACCCAGTGATGCAAATGAAAATTGCAATTTGTTTTTGTGTAAAATGAGTACCCGGGAGGATTACTTCAACTTCATTACTGAATGAATGAACAGCTATTACCTTCTTCTGTGAATAGGAACTGGTTACAAGGGAAAGGATGTTTTTCTACTGGGCCTTTTTTACCCCCCTCCTTATACTTATTCAGCACAATCGAACATTTTACAAAGACTAAAAGCTTTGGAAACCCTAAGAGAGAAAAAGTTTTCCATCCACAAGTAAGCTAATTGTATATGAAAAGCCCAGATATTCCCATTATCAACAAAAGTGCCTAGGCTCTGCCTGACCCTGAATTTCAACTCACGGGGTGTTGACTTCAGCGACTCAGCAATGCCATCTAATAACTGCAACCAGAGACCTAACTGTGTTAAGCAGGAAGGCTTGCCTTGGGGGAAAAGTAGCCCCAAGTGGGAAAATATAGATAATTTATTCTTTTAACAGCAGAGTTTACTCTGAATTGTTAGAAACAGGCTGTAAAAGCCACATAAGATGATAATCTAAAAAATTCTGTAGGTTACACACTGATAGAAGTTGCCATAAATGTAATCATGTTTCTAAGTCTTTAGTTATCCACTGCACATGAGGACAAAGAAAGTTATGTGAACACGTGATAACAGAAGTACATGTGTGTAAGTATGGGGCCATGTTAATAATAGCATTTCATATCTACCACTTGACCTATTTGGCATTTTCCAAAATATTTTCCACCGTATGCTCTGAGACTGAAGTAGATATATATGTCAGTTTAGAACCATATGATAAAAGAGCAACTCAGCAGGACAAACCAGTCTTCAAAAAAAGATGTTACCATTCTATTTTTAAAGACAATTAACTATATTCCTGATCATCTGTCCTGACTTTTATCAGTCAATTCAGTTAAGTCCCTCATTGTTAAAGGATTTTTTTTTACTAACTAAACAATACATAGCATCTTCCAATCTCAACTTCAGTAAGGAGATTCTAGATTTCTTCAATATGTTTAAAATATTAACTAGTGAAAATTTGGGGGTAGCCAAACTTTATAAACAGTAATATACCAACCCTCTTTTATTAAAACAAACAAAAATCAGCACTTTCTCTTGTATACAGTAAAGAACACAAGTTAATTTTTTTTAAATCTTAAAATGTAAATAATGTCTTAAAATTAAAAATGATAATATGACATTTTAAAAAAATGGATAGCTTAGTGTTCAAGAGGGTAGGAGGTAGGCTCTGAGATCAGACTGCCTGGGCTAATTCCAGATCTGCTATGTGTCAGCTGGAGGAACTTGGAAAAGTTAGGCCCTCGCCTGTATATGGAGATATGATACCACCACTTCACTCACAGGGTTGTTCTAAGCATTTTACACACATTAACTCACTTAATCCTCTCAATAACCCTATGGGGAGGTACTGTTATCAAGTTCATTCTCTAGATAAGCTAAATGACACCCGGGAGGCTATATAACTTGCCCAAAATGGTGAAGGGTGTGGCAGATACACTACCCCAAAATATGCCACTTTGGCATAAGGATAATTTTGAACGGAAAGCAAGAGATAAAACCCCCATATGAAAGATGCCAGGAGGAAAGAGACATTCTTATCACCAGAGATGGGGAGTTGAGGCCAAGAGAACTATACAGACAGACCTTGTTAAAATAACTCCTATCTTCCATTAGTCTCCCCGCATATTTGAGTCACATTTCCACAACTGCCTCTTTATTCAACCGGGTATATATGCACTTAGGTTTTACCACTTCTTTTGGTCTTCACTCTTCTATGAGGGCTGCCATGGACATGTAAGCATCTGTATGCTTTTCTCCTATTCATCTGTCTTATGTCTATTTAATTCTCTGCACACTAAACGTGAATCCTTTAAATAGCTACTTGATAACAAGAAGAATAATGTTGATTTCTAATCATGAAACAACAGGAAAAAACAAGGTTCTCTGTGTTCTTTACTGTAGAACACCTCTATGAAGACTACAGAGGTGTTCTACAGTAAAGAATACAGAACAGCCCTGGCTGTGGGGCTCAGTGGTTGGAGCGTCGGCCAGCACCCCGAAGGGTCTCGGGTTCGATTCCTGGTCAAGGGCAAGGGTTCGCTCCCCTTCCCCAGTCGGGCCACGTGTGGGAGGCAGGCAACCGGTGGATGTGTGCCTCTCTCTCTCTCCCTCCCTCCCTTCTACTCTCTCTGAAAAGCAATGGGAAAAATATCCTCAGGTGATAATTAACAAAACCAAACAAACAGAAAAGAATACAGAACAGAGTTTGGAAAATCAGGCTTTGTGGAAGCAAATTTTGAGAGAAGAATTTACTGTGAAACTCCTGAAAGAGCAGAGCAAAAACTTCACACTTCACAGGAGACCAGAGACATTCCTGCAGTTTTTCCGTTACTGAAACTAATTCATTACATGAAAGGGAAGCAACATTGGCAGCTTTCAAGGAACAGAGAAAGTTGGGGTTGACAGAGCCAGCCTGACTTCGAAGCCACGGCACTAATTCCTGACATGCTAAGAAAGGCCAGATAAGCAGTCGTGTCCACAACATCCCACTTTATCCCAGTCAGAAGGCTCCCCAGAAAAATCGCTGGGCCTGCTCAGACTGTGCCCCAATATTTTGTCCCGGGGGTAGAGGATCTGGCGAGAGAAAAAACAACTCTGAGCACCCCAGCTACTGCCCCTGTCCCAGGCTACATGAAGCAGAGTCAGGAAAGCACACAGGCCGGCCAGAACTGGACGGTGGAAAAGATGGGATATTCTATGGCAGCATTTAGCTAGGAGAAAAACTCTATTCTGATCTCCCAGAGATTAAGGCCAGGAACTGGAAGAGGGCCAGGGAGATAAAACCTCAGTGTCCTTTCTGCAAGAGCCCAGGTCCTGAAGACAAAGGCTGAAGAGGCGAGGAGACCCACCCACCATACTTGTGAATGTGTGAGGTGAAAGGCATGGCTGAGCCTGGCTCTGAGAGGGGCTAAGCTGAAAGTTCAGGCACACCCTTAAATCCTATGGATGCCAGGGGACCCTAGTCTGTCTGGGCCGCCATAAAGGAGGAGATAGGAGACCAGGATCTGGAAGGGAAGACACCTGAGAATCATCCCAGACAGAGAGTAAACACCCTGCGAGTTCGCGCCTCCTCTCAGAGGAGCCCAGATCTGGGGGGCAGGGGCCCACGTGTAAGGGATACGAGCCGCAAGGGGAAACTGGGTCTTGGCTCCTCTTTACCAGAATACAAACCCTCCCTCAGGGAAAGACACAGTGACATGAAGAAAATGTTATTTTTTCTCATTCCCCTTGGGAAAAAGCATAGCATCTGGTTGAAAGAAATATATTTTAAAACCACTGAAACCTTAATAATTAGTAGTATAAATTTTATAACAGGAAATAAACTAGGCTTAAACATTTAGGAGACACTATTTAATATTACATTGAAAAGTGTACTGCAGCCCAGCCGGCGTGGCTCAGTGGTTGAGCATTGACCTATGAACCAGGAGGTCGAAGTTAGACTCCAGGTCATGGCAGTCAGGGCACATGGCCGGGTTTCGGGCTCGATCCCCAGTAGGGGGCGTGCAGGAGCAGCCGATCAGTGACTCTCATCATTGATGTTTCTGTCTCTCTCCCTCTCCCTTCCTCTCTCTGAAATCAATAAAAACATTTTTTTTGTAAAGTGTACTGCATGCAGCAAATATTTATATTTCAGATGCCTAATTTAATTTAAGATGCTAATTTAAGGAGCAAGGTTTGCTATTTATAAAACAGAACTTGAGATTATCAAGGATTCTTCAAGACTTTGGGTTTTTTACAATGAAAATGTTGATTAGCATATCAGGGAGAAAAAAATGGGATAATTTTATAAATTTAATTGGCAGGACACAGCCAAACCAATATATACGAAGAGCCTGACTTGATGACAATATCCTAAATGATTAGTGAACTTTATAGATTTCATATAAATTAATTCTGGAATTACTGAGAAATAATTTAAAAAAATCAATCCTATAATTTTCAAGTAATTTTTTAAAAGAAAAATAATCCATGTAATTATGATTTCATTTCTTAAAATGACTCACCTAAAAGGACAAATCCATCTGCTTCTGTCTCTGACACCGAGGGCTTTTTTGATTCCGGAGGCTTCCTGAAGAAGTGAAACATCGCTGCCACTGGGATCTGAAACAGAAACACTATCTAAGGTAAAATTCAAATGAAACTGTAAAACTCCTACCCTTTCTAGTAAAAAGTCAAATATAAAGAAATCACAATAACTACTTTTTAAGAATTTCATTACCAGACTTAAAAACACAAGCCCTCCTCTCCAGGTGTCAGAAGACACAGCTAGAAATTAAGGCGCATGGACTTTCAGGGTAAAATGAATCATGTAACCTCTCAATTTCTGAACATGCAGGAAATCACCCAAGAAATCACCCCGTGTAAAACCAACATCAACAGGTCACACCAGAACCTGGTAGGACCTCTCTAAACATAAACATAAATCATTTACTTGATTGAGGAAAGGAAAAAAACAAACACACCCGTCATGCAATAACTAGCTTAAAGCTCATAAAGCTGAGACCGCCTGAAAAAAAGAAGGCATTTCAAACATCCTCTCCAGTGGCTTATCTGATTCAGACACTCAAGAACTGTATCCACCGTAAAGCTGCAGCCAACTCTAAGTTCCCATCAGAGCAGATCTTTGTGTTGGTGCGATTATTGTGCGCTACCCCCAAACCACACACACACACAAGCACACACACACGCACACACACACGCACACACACACACGCAAGCTCCCCTACCTCTTCCTCCTCCTATCTTTGCACACTCAGGCAGGCCAACAAGTCCTAGAAAACAACTGGGAAGGAAGTTTAAGGGAACTTGCAAGGACATACACACTACACTCTGAGGGCAGTCCCTATAAACAAAGCCATGTAACAGACAGCAAAGAAAAGAATAGTCCTAGTGGCAGCAAATGCTCTACACTTTTGTTTTCATATATTCCACCCAAACCAGAAAATCAAGCGGGGGGATGGGAGGGTCAGTAAATATTTTATCTGAACAGAAGCCTCCTAGAAACTGAGAACTGAACTGGGATTTGCGTAGGTCGACCTGCCCTGAGCTATAGATCCAAGTGGATGGTAAGGGAGCCTATTTGTTGTTAAAAAACATATCTGGCAGATTTCACTTGTTAAAAGAATAAAAAATTGAGAAGAAAAACACAAGCCACATGAGAAAGAAAATGTTCCAGTAGAGGAAAGGAGCAGCCTCTGAAATCCTCAAAGAAAGAGCTTACTGGATATAGTGATAGATCCAGAAGAAAAGTCTGGAAATAGTTTGGCACCCTCGATAGAGTACAGGAAGCATGGCTTCTACGAAACTGGTGAAAAACAAGAGTAGGTGAAAAAGCAAAAGGAAAAGATGAGAGGACCAAGAAAACTAAGATAAAAGAAACCCAGGCAAGAAAGAAATGATATCAAAAAATAACTGGTTGGTTTATACATTCAGACTTAAAAGACTGTAGGAGGCAACTAACTTCTCAACCCCAAACGGTTAAAAATGAAAAGCAGCCCTTTGAAGGAACAAAAGCTGATTAAAACTCAACCTCAACTAAGGATCAAATCAAGGGTACAGCCAGCACACCTGACATTAAACCCTCTGCCCAGATCAAGTGGCGCTCAGTAAGTTCTTTCACTCAGGGTAAATGGTTCAGGAAAAAGAGACAAAGGGGGTAGGTCTCCAACTGAAAGCTGGTGGAGAAAAGATACCCTCAAACAAAGAAAGAAGGAGGGGCACAAGTAGGGGTAAAAAGACGAGAAATACAGAAAATCTAACAGTTCATATCTAGCCAAAATTGTAGGTTTGGCTATTGATACGTGAAGCTGACTAGAATCAGTAAGAAGTCATGAGAATTTCTGAGGGTTGTACTGCCAAAATAACTAGTCTTGATTAAAAGAGGGCCACAACTCTACAGACAGGAAGCTGCCAGAGAAAGCGACTCGGCCCCCAAGGAAGGCCTATTCTCCAGTGACAACTTCAGTGGTAGCTAAGAAGTTACTAGAAAAGGAAGAAACTCTCAGAGGGTGGAGCCAATGGGTGTGGAGAACAATGGACTGGGGTGGGGGCTCTGCCAGGAAGCAGAATCTGGGCATAGTTAATGAACATTCTCCAACCCAAAGTGGGGGGGGGCCCAAAATGCCTGCTCAGTGGGATTTCAGAATTGCTACCACTCTGTGACTGCTACATATTTCCCATTCCTCCCCTTTCTGAATGGGAGTGGTTTTGTCGGTTATCTTTCCCAGTTCCACAGGGTGGGAAGGGACACAAGGGACAGACTACTGGCCTTTTTAGTTCCTGAAGTCTCCAGAACAAGAGGTGATCTGGACCTGATAAAGAAATACTGAACTTTGAGCAGGATGCTAAGACCAAATGGGGACAATTTGGGTAACTGCCCTTGGGGACAGGTGAGTCATTCTGCCCATGGAAGGGAGAGAGAACTGAGTATATGGTGACCATAACTGAGAACCCCAGAATCATGAGGGCTGTTCACTGGCTTTTCCGTAATGGAGACTTCCCAGCGCTATAGTCATCTACCCTCCTTGAGGTAGGTGTGGCCATGTGGCTTGCTTAGTTCACCCTGTCACATGCCATTAGAGTGCTATAACAAAGAGCTTTGTGGACAGAGGAGCAGAGGCCCTTTAAAAAGTGGTTCCCATTCTAACATAAAAAGAAAAGCCTTTGAATAGGACTCAAATTTCCAATACCTTCCCATGTCTGGCCACAAACCAGGAATGGAACAAACACAGAAAACATACAGTGGTGCTGGTACATCATTCTCAAGCCCCCACATTTCAGATATGTGGTTACAAAAGCCAGACCAAACTCAGATGTAGCGCCAGAGTCTCTTTTTAATGCAAGTATTTTGTACAGAATTTATAACTTAAGGAACTAAGTGAAGCACTTAAGTTTTTCATGACCTAAAACATAAAACTGAAACAATCTACAGGCTGCAGCACTTTGTTGAAAGTATGACTTACTGGCAATGTATAACATTCTATTCCATCCTTTAGAGCATCATAAAATTCCAGACATAGTTAGAGGAGGGATAATTTAGGCTCCAAGAGTCAAGAAACTTCCAGGCATGGAAGAAACGGGTCAGGAATAAGAGAAAGGTAGCAGGGGCAGTGACGAAGAACTCGGAATGGCAGCAAGGACGAGTTTATTGCAAATATCTATTGGAAACAACAACTCTAAAACTGTTATAAAAGTACCAGTCACCCTCAAACCTAGTATTCTGCCTACCTGACCACCATCTTACAGGAACATGGTAAATTTCCCAATACAAGTCTCAGGATTCCCTTGTATGATCAACCCTGCTGCTGGCATTAATGACTCATTCCACTAGGGACCTCAAGTCAGGGTAATGATATATCTTTACAGGAATTGCTCCATGCATGAAAAGACTATGTCTGAGACACTAAAATCTATAATCAAATTATCTTTATGTCATGATATTTTTTTCATGTCACTGAAAAACACAGTGCTAGAAAAATGTATCCTGGTAGAGCTGGCAATTACCAAGCTAAAATCTCCCCTCTGTGACCTTCTTCTCAGAGGGGGAAAGCTGCATGGTTAGGTCACCACTCCAGCAGCCAGATTTAGTTACCTTGCTTAAGACTAGAGAGTGGGAAGGAAAAGGGGAGTAACTACAAACCCCACTACAATATGTCAAAATGCTTTACGTACTCTATCTCCTATGATCTTACAATCACCAACCAGGCACAGATAGCTATTCACAATGTGTAAGAATTGAAGTAAAGTAGGTTATGTATTGGTCCACCTTCAGGTGGCTAGTAAATAGCAGGGCTAGAATTTTAAACCAAGTCCGTTTGGCGCCAAAACTGGACGCTTTTTATCAATAAAGTACCAGAGAAAAGGCGTCCCTCACAATTAGGACATTTGTGTTGGACATTAATATATTTCCCAATATTAGTCCAATACATTTTATTAATTTCACTTTTTGTCTTTATTAATCCTTACTTTCCCAAGCCTAGCTCAGCTCTATGTTCTGAAGACGTTTATGATTTCCATAACATGTGTTCAAGACCTTCACTTACTTTATATTTTATAAACATTTACTAAGTGCTTGGGCCAGATACTGACTGAACACTGCAAATGCAGCATCCAACTTATATTTAAGGGGAACAAACTGCAACCCCCAGCCTGCCACACCTCTGAGGCATTTCTTAGCAAAAGGAAGAGTCATTTAAGAGCCCCATCCCCAAAGTGGAGGAGGCCTGTAGTAGTCCCGCTGCCCCACGCACGCATGCTTCTGACGTACATCACCTTGACAGTCAGGATTCTTTTTGCTTGGAGTTCTCAAGCATATTCCTCTCTTGTTTCCTTATTTACAAGTATCAGTATTTTTACAATTGTCTACAGTGAGTAAATTTCACATTTAGAAACAGAAAAAAAATACCAAAATTTTATCTGAAAAATACATTATCATCTAGCAGCAACACTCTTGCCTGGCTGAGCTGGGAGCCAACTCAGAATACCTCCTAAGTCTCAAAAATGAGAATCTTGGAGCTGCGCTGATATGCGAGATAAAGAATTCACCCGCCCAAGCCACACACAGGCTGGGAGAAAACACTTGCAAATCACAAACCTGATATAGGATGAATGTATATAAAATATATAAAGATGTGTGCATATGAAAAAATATAAAGAACCCTTAAAACTCAATAATGAAAAACAAATTAATAAAAACTGGGCAGAAGACATAAACAGACATTTCACCAAAGAAGACACGAGTGGCAAAAAGCCACATGAAAGAATGCTCAACATCATTAGTCAATAGGCAAATGCAAATTAAAATCTCAATGAGATACCACTACACACCTATTAAAATATTTAAAATTAAAAAGGCTTGCCATGCCAAGTGTTGGCAAAAATGTGGAGCAACCGGAACTCTTGTACACTGTGGTAGGTGTGTAAAATAGTATAAACACACACCTACCACATGACCCAGACCTTCTCCTTCCAGGTATTTACCTAAGAAAAATGAAAGCATATGTTGCAATTGTACACAAATGTTATACAGCTTTTCTTTGTAATAGCCAAAAACTGGAAACAAGCCAAATGTCCAACAACAGATAAATGGATAAACAAACGGCAGTGTATCCATAATAATATTCAGCAAGAAAAAGGCATGGAGTCCTGAGATATGCTACAACTTGCCAGACTATCAACAAAACCAAGCTGAGTGAAAGAAGCCAGACTAAAAAGAGTTTATACTGTATGATTCCATTTATATGAACTTCTAGAAAATGCAAACTAATGTATAATGACAGAAAGCAGATCAGTGGTTGCCTGGGGAATGGGGAGGTGCAGGCAGGGACTACAAAGGGGTACGAGGAAACTTGTGAGGGTGATGGATACATTCTTTATCTTGATTATGGTGATGGCTTCAGGGGTATAAACATGTCAAAATTCGTCAAAGTGAACACTTTCAATATGTGCAATTTATCATATGTTGATTATACCTCAACAAAGCTATTTTTAAAATACAATTATTAGCACAATATTCTAGATGTCAAATAAATGTAGTTCACTATTTAGAAAATTGTCTCAAATCCCTTAAACAACGTTGTGTATGTTACTGATACAGTCTTTGTATGAAAAGTGCTTATTTTCTCTAAGGACTTACACAAAATTGAAAAATAAAAGAACAGTATCTTCACTATTTTAATGTACATACAGGATGCACATACAAGGGCTACCCTGACTGCCCGCAGGCACGCCCTATTGCTCTGAAGGGGAGGAGGGTAGCGCAAGTTAATATATTTACTTTTTTCCTATTAGTCTAAGGCTTACCTTTTAAGTAATACCTCCCATGACAAAAGGATTAAAGGATTAAGGCAAACTCGGTTTCTCAACTTGGTTATCTTCTTTTGATTTCATCAGACTACTAAATAATGTAAATATATCACATAAACTGAAATTTTAATGTAACCAATAAACAGCAGACACTTAACTACAAAAGTAATATATATACACACACGTTTTTTCTTCATATTTGTGTCCAAATCTAATAAATATGTATATTTCATACTGCTAAATTAAAATCAAACGTTTTAATCTTCCTCTTCTTCTGTATGGTGGGTTATGAACTGCATGATTATGTAAGATTAATACAAATTTAGATAACGAGTTTACTAATTTAGATTTACTAGATACCAAAAAAGGAGATGGTCCATGCTTTTGGTAGTTTTAATCTTGAGAGACAAGATTATATTACCAAAAACAGCATTAAACAGTATAAAACATTCCAGAAGGATCAATGAGAATTAGAAGAGCCCTGGTAGACCTCACAAATAGGTAGCCCTGAGTTTAACCTCATCTGATGGGTTTGGTACAGATATAAAAGAAGAGAAGGCCTTTCCTATAAAAAGGGTCAATACGAACAAAGAACATAATGTGTTTAGAGGACAGCAAACGGAGTGACCTCACTAGAGGTATGTAGGTAAGCAATAGAAAATAAGACTGCAAAAGAAAAGTACAGGTAAATTATTGAAAGAACTAAAAAGTTAAGAAAATGATAGAATATCCAGAGTTTTATACAGGATGTATTTACTATTATTGTGTAGTCTAGGATCTTGAGGAAGGGAGTATTTCAGAAAGATTAAAATGTAAAATAATATGCTGGAGAGATTGCTTGAAAGTATCGAGTCTAAAAATTAGAAAGTAGTAAAAAGGGATTGAACTAAGATGGAAGGAGTTTGAATAAAAAAGAAGGGACAGTGTGGCTCAGCTCTTGAGCATTGACCTATGATCCAGGAGATTGTGGTTCGATTCCCGGGTTGCGGGGCGTGAAGGAGGCAGCCGATCAATGCCTCATCATTGATGTTTCTATCTCTCTCTCTCTCCCTTCCTCTCTCTGAAACCAATAAAGACATATATTTTTAAAAAAAGAAATATGGAGTAGGACTAGTGACACTCAACTGTACAAAATACTGATGAAAGAAATTAACGCAAGATGACTAAAGTTTCAAACCTGAAGGACTGAAGAAAGTGATTTCATGATTAAGAAAAGGGAAGTAGAACAGGGAAGTTTATTTCAAGAGAAGAAAAGAATCAATTCCATTTCAGACAAGTTGGATATAGGGTAACAGTGACTGGTACAAATAAAAATATGTAAAACACTGTTGGAAAAATGGAAGCCAGTGCTCCAGTGAAAGGAATTAGTTGGAATTCAGGAGTTGTCAGCATGTAAGTGATAGCTGAAATCAAAAACATCAGTGTTATTGCAAATAGAAAATATGAAAGTTCAGGGATTGAGACCATAATCTTTGTGGTGTCAAATGATACTATGAAAATATATCCCCTTAAATATACCAAAATGATGCATATACTCCCTTTCTTCAAAGTTTTCAAAACCATTATGCTTGGCTGTCTCACCAAGAGTAAAATGTTAACTATATTGTTTCACATTTCAAAACTGTAGAAACATCTGACCTCTCCAGTAGAATGCAGGGGTGGTAAATTCAAATGCCAGGCAGGTACCTGAGTGAAGCCCGCCTTCTAGGAGACAAGGAGTGAAGGAGAGTACAGGCCTCGTCTAAAGAAGGCAACTCTAGGGAGGGAGATGCCCACGGAGCCGAGTGGAGGAGCCCTTCCCTAAAACAAGGCTGTGAGGTCTTGACTCAGGAACCAGTGAAAGAGCCTTTTTTAAAGTGTTGAGCTGGGAAGGTCTGTAATCAGATTTGCACTTGCTGCTCTGGGCACCATAAAACAACAACAAAAGAAAAACAGGACCAGGCTGAAGCTATGGTTAAGGCACCTCTCCCCCTGAAGATGATCCCAAGGCATCGAAGAACCTTTGGGAAATGTAGCTTGCAGGTCTAAAGTTGCCTGTGTCAGAAAGTCCCTCCCCTTTAATGTCTGTGTGGCACTGTGGGCCTGACACTCAGAACTGCTGCTGTGGCTGTCACCCAGTCCTCTCAGAGAGATAACCTTTTTGTTGAAGTATTTGTGTTATACTATTTTATCCTGTCTAGTAGTTTTTCTCATTTATTTGCTTTTTCAAATTAGGATTACCTGAAGATTCTCCCCGTTTTTCCATCCCACCTAGGTTTTTTAATTTTGAAGGTTTGTGATATTTGTGATATTGGTGTAACGGGGGAAAGTACAGGTATCTGGGAGGGTAAGGAAGGGGAGCGGGGAAAGGCACATAAGCTGATGTCATGGATGAGCTCCACAGAACTGTGAGAAAGCCAGTTAATGAAATAGTATTAACATAGTTCCACCTCTCTGATTTATGCTTAGACCCAACAAAGGAAAAAAGCCCAGTCAAGGAACAAAATAAAAAAACTGAATCTTGGCTCTATAGCTGTTTTTCAAACTGCAGGTCCCAACCCTTCAGTGGAAGTAAACTCAATTTACTGAGTCATGGGTCAGATTTTTTTAATTTAATTTTTTCTTTTAATATATCTTTATTGATTTCAGAGAGAGAAAGGGAGAGGGAGAGAGAGAGATAGAAACATCAATGATGAGAGTCATCATTGATCGGCTGCCTCCTGCGTGCCCCCGACTGGGGATCGAGCCCGGAGCCCAGGCATGTGCCCTGACCGGGAATCGAACCCAGATTGCCTGGATCCTAGGTCGATGCTCAACCATTGAGCCATGTCCGGCTGGGTATGGCCAGATTTCTTAATAGACTGAAGCAGGAAAACGAAAAGAAGAAGAAGAAGGGGAAGGAGAAGCATAAAAGTTACGAGAGAGCATCATGTACGATAATATGTTATGAACTTTTGCTTTTGGATGCATGGGCTAGGTCAGTGAAATGTATTTCTTAACTTGGGTTGTCAGCAAAAAAGTTTCAGAGCCGCTAATCATACTTTGGTGCTCACATATCCCCTACAAAATTTTTGAAAAATTATGCACCCCCTTTTACCTTTTAAGTTGTCATCCAAAGCTTTCCATTCAAAATTATAAAGTATGTAATTTATAGCATATTATATTTACATGTTGAAATAAAACCAAGACATCATTCTTTTACATTTATCCAATGGATTATAAACACCATAACATTTTTGTACACACCATCAACCATTTAAGAAATAGATGAGCAAGTTCTTTTATAACAGCAGGAAATTTTATATTGTTCTTTTTCTCCTTGAACTCTTACTTCCATTCCATTTCCACTGGTCTGGAGCAGCTCAGAGGTGCCCTCAGAACACACTTGTGCAGCTTTTCCAACATATCCAGATAAATGCAAAGTGGTAGTGAAAACCTCATTTTTAAGAGAGCCTGTCCTCTAACACTCCTAAAAGTTCACTTATCACCTAACTGGAAAATTAACATCATGCGCATATATATAGCCATTAAAAACTGAACTAACATAATTTAATAAAACTCACTTCCCTAATATGACTGCATAGTTGCTTTTAGCAAATTGCAAAATTAAACACGTATTATTTTTAGCAAAAACAGAACATCTAAAATACTCAGAAAGTCACAGGTCTCCAGCTACAAGTGTGTGATTATAAAACATCAGGCAAGGGAGGATTCCAGAAGGTGGCAAAGGAGCTCCCGGGAACTTCAGTGTAGATTTCAACAGGTGCCAAGCTGGGATGATATTTATTTTCTTGATTTTATAGTTTTTTTCTTGATCCTCATAATTTAAATCATTTCCTATTTTATTTCATATTAAATTAAAGGCAGAAAACTCTTTTCAGAAATGCGACACATAGGATTCAAACATGAAATCCTTAAACACAGTACCAGAAATCCAGGTTGAAAGAGTACTGGAGGTGGGGGGAATGTTAGTTTATCACGACTGGATGACTTTTTTAACAGGGGCCTTGTTGCCATGGAGAGCAGCAGAGACTTCACTTGATCATCTCAATAGCCAGCTACTGATCAGTCTTGTAAGATACCACCACCAAAAACTGTTCGCAATCATTAGCTATCACTAGAATAACAAAATCCTGCTATCCTGGAAGCATTACATTATCTGGAATTACTCATTTTCTGGAATTTTCTCTAGCACAACTGCTTTTTAAGTATATGATAAAGGAATCTTGAAAAGTCACAAGTTGGCCCAAAAAATTTTAGAACAAAACCTTCTTTCTTCTCAGACCCTATTCCCATCACTGAATGGTCTCACTAAGGTAAAACAGCCCTCATAGAACATTACTCTCCTCATTACTTTGCAAATAAACATGACCCCTAAAGTCTCTATTAGAATCATCAGGGAAGTTTTGTGTTGTTTTGTTGTTGTTGTTGGATTGGGGGATTTTTGTTTGTTTGTTTTCCTTTTAATTACCCTATTATTTTCAGAATTAAAAATAGTAGCCTGACAGTGATAAAAACTACTTTTTCCCCTACTGTCTCTTATCCACAAAAAGAAAAATAGAACAATATAAGAAAGTCTCCTCTGATTCTACTAATCTAGGGGGGGATCCCCCATTACATTAGACCTGGTTTCTCAATCTCTTTACTCTTAGCATTTTGGTCCAGATAACTCTTTGTTGTAACCTACTCCTCTGTGGAGGGGTGTGACTGCCTAGTATATGAAGCACTCTAGTCAAAGACATCTTAATTTCAAGAGGTTTTATTTAAAAAAGAAAACAACAACAATTTTCCTCTCTTTACTGCAGCACAATGTGAACACCATGGATTTTTTTTTCTAAATAGTGTGGGGGGATGTAGAAATTCAGAAGATAAAGTTGCTGCCTTCTGGAGCTTATAAATAAACTGTACTTACAATTTATATCATTTGGGTCTCCTTCATTGACCAAGAAGGTAATTTAAAGATGTTACTGTTATCCCAACTCTTCTAAATTAATAATACAATGATATATTTTTAAGTTTAAGTTTTAATGAAGTTACAAACATAATTCTACATAACTGTCAGGGAAAAAACCAACAACACATTTTGGTTTTGGCTTAAATAACACTGAACCTACCAATACAATACAAATTTCTGCCCACTGCCTTCAATGTTGCAACTCTGAAATGAAAAAGCATCCTGAAAAAGACTTCAGGCAACTCTAACAAAAAACCATCCCTTCACATGTAACAAATGTCTTAGATGAGTAAACACATTTAAATAATGTCTTAAAGGAGAAGGAAGTCATCCGATGCAAGGCCACACCTCTTTACAACTCTATAGCACAGGGAAACCTAGAATGAATAAAGAAAAAATAAAGCATTATTCAGTGTGGGTCTATAAAGTGCTCTCTTAGCTCACTTAAATGCATTGAACACACAACGGGAACCATTGCATTCAGCTTCCAAAAGGACGCACTCCCAAAACTGCCCACTAAAAATCTGCAGCATTTGATTTTCAACACAATCTAACTGCATCATCAAAAGTCTTTACTTCCTACCCAAATAAAAATAAACAACAAATTCAGTCATTTGATCTTCACTTTTAATTCATTCAACCAACATGTCTGGAAGAGCAAATACTGGCCAGGCACAGTGGTAGACCCTAGAGAAACAGAACCAGACATGACACTTTCTCCAAATTCAAGGAAATGCCCAGTCTACTTGCTGCCTCTTTTTTTTTTTTAAATATATCTTTATTGATTTCAGAGAGAAGAAGAGAGAAGGAGAGCGAGAGATAGAAACATCAATGATGGGAGAGTCACTGATTGGCTGCCTCCTGCACACCCCTGAATGGGGATCGAGCCTGCAACCCAGGCATGTGCCCTGACCAGGAATCGAACCCCGATCTCCTGGATCCTAGGTGGATGCCCAACCGCTGAGCCACGCCCGGCCGGGCTACTTGCTGCCTCTTTGAGCTGCTTCTCTACCACCTCTCACAATGCCAGTGGCACAAAGTATGGTGCTGAGTCCTGGGTAAGATTAGCATCAGCCATGAAAGAAGCTAAGAAATTGCTAACAGTCTAGTCAATAAGTTCTGCTATTTGTCTGAAAATTTACTTTAGACTACCAAGTAAACAAGAAAGCTGGCTTTTTTTTACCTCCTGCCAATTTTTCATTAAAGTACATAAAGATAACACAAGACAACAACTGGCAATAGCTCTCTCAACCATATGCCAAAGCCAGAGTCAAATTTCCGTGAACAAGCATGATCCTTGGGGACAGACCAAGAAATAAAACTGACCAAGAGTTCCTGTCTGTGCACTCTGCCACATGCTGCTACTTCTATCCAAGGAATGAAGGAGTGAGTAAACAAACTAAAACAAGAGAGTCAGCCACAAAGATGGGGAAAGCATTTCATCCATTTCCATTGCCTAAACTTAATCCTAAAATACAGAAGCTGTCCCTACCAGAGGAAAACAGGCTGCCAGACATCCCACTGCCTGCAAACTCTTTCTCAAGTCTGGCAGAACTAGATTCCCTCCCTTACCTTTACTCCCCCCCCCCAAGGAGATCTTTCCCCTCCATTCGAAGGTCAACGGTTTGTACATGCCCAAGGAAGACTTTGTAAAACAGGGTCCCAGACAGAAAAAGCCCCATGAGCACAGCATAGGATGGAGGTCTCCTTCATGTTCAAAGAAGTACAAACTGCTCATCTCTAACTCATTCAGAGACCTCAACAGTCTGAGCCACTCAATGTCAGCCCAGCACACCCACATACGACCAGTGTGAGTTAGCTAGTGGGAGCTGAGCAAGCTGAGAAACGTGTGCATCCGTCTGTAGACACAGAGCAAGAAAGTTCAGTGAGGGAGATGAAGGTAACCTCAGCCATCCCGTCTCTCCTTCAGTAAGAGATTACCAGAATAAGACCAACATAAAGAAGGCACAGTATGGACCCAAAGAGTAAGAAGACTCTCTCTCTGATCATTATTTTCCACAAGTAACTGTTGATAAGTAGAGAAAACATCTTGGTAATATTCAAACAGTTGTAAAAATGGTAATATTCAAACAGCTGTAAGAAAACACAATCTCTTACATCCAGGCTGCTGAGCAGAACTGAGTAAAAGCCAGACAGATTCAGGATCTCCTCTCAGACAAACCCACACACTTCCTGCCTTCTGGGGAAGCATCCTGCGGTTTTCTTCCCCCTTCACTATGTCACTATTCTTACCAAGCTGTCCAACAGATACTTAAGGACAATCTGGCCATGCTACTAACAGTCATAAGTTGTAATTTATTACTGAAGTACGCAGTGTAACAAGGCACTGTGCTCAATGCTTTACATACACAATTTTACTTCATGCTCACAACCATATGAAGCTTTACCTCCCACGTTAATACAGACATTGCAACTGTGAGAGGATGAGTGATTGTCCAGAAGTCACGTAAGTGAAAGTATCGGGACTTAACCTAGGCTATCTGCTCTAAAGTCTATGTTCTTCATTCTGTGCTACGCTGACTCAAAGTCCAAGCCTGAGTCATCTTCCCAGCACCACTCTGCTCCCCATCTCCAAAAAAGCCCAATGGTCCAAACAGCTGCGAGAAACAAAACCGTAACTGTTACCTTGATTTCAGCCTCTCCCTGTCCACCAACCACTAAGTCCCGCACCTCATGATATCTCATGAAACTGCTGACTTTTTTCTATTCCTACTGCCACAAGTACAATTTATAAGCATTATGAGCACGGCCAAGTCAGCCTGCTGATAAACCACCAAACAGATGAGGAAATAAGCATCCAAGGCCATGGGTCTTGTCTGCCTTAGGTGAAGTACAAGATGGAAAAAAATACAAAAAACAAATTCTAAGCAAAAGGAAGCTGGTGTGTCTATGGCAGTAGTTGGGGAAATTAACTTTAAGGCAAAAAGCGTGATCTGAGATAGTCACTACTTCATTTCACCATTTTACTTCACAGTCCTAACTTTGTATGTACCGAGTAACAAATCTTCAAAAATATATAGTACAAGTCATCAGAAATTCAAGGAGAAGCTGCTAATGCTACCACCTGTAGGATACTTACTTAACACAATTATCTCAATTGAGACATTAATCAGACGAAAGGTAATAAAATAGAAATAGCTGAACACTGCAATTTACAAACGTGATCCAACAACTGGAAAATGCAATTTTTCCCAAGCACACATGAAATATTTACAAAAACTGCCCATGTACTTGATAAGCCTTAAAGCAAGTCTTATATACTTTGAAAGAACTGTATCAGGCCATACCATCCAATGATAATGCAATTACATTAGAAATTAATAACAAAACAAAATAATAACTAAAACCTATACATTTGGAAATAAAAACCCATGAGTCAAAGAAGAAATATGTTGGAAACTAGAAAATATTTTGAACTTAATGATGATGAACATCTACTTATGAAAACTTATGGGATATGCTGAAAGCAGTAGGTACAGGGAACCAGACATAACTTGAGATATTGCGGGTTTGGTTCCAGACCACTGCAATAAAGCAAGTCTTGCAATAAAGTGAGTCATAATCATTTTGCTGGTGGAAGGTCTTGCCTTCAGTGTGTAAAAAAGCGCAACAACTGTGAAGAATAAAGCAAAGCGCAATAAAACATGGCATGCCATGCCTGTATACCAGACCCAGAATGTTTTACATGTGAGTACCAGCCAACAAATAGCTAAGTTCCATTTTACTTAGAATCTGAGAGAACAGAGGAAACACTCCATAACACATTTCCCTGAGACTAGTATAACCCTAATACCAGAATCTCACAAGGACTATATAAGAAAGACAAATTACAGGCCAATCTCACTCATAAATTTTTAGGATACAAAAACCCTAAACAAAACAATAAATTCAATCCAGGAATATATAATAAAAGATAATATATCACAACCAAGTTGTGTTTTTTCCAGGAATGTAAACATGGTTCAATATGAGAAAAGTTATTCACTTCAATCATTGCAATTAAGGCAAAAAATGAGGAACAACTGGAACTCTCCTACTCTTCTGGAAAGAGAATAAACTGGTACCACTACTTGGGGAAATTTTTGGTTTTACTAGTAAAGCTGAAGATGCACACCCTGTGTTCCAGCAATTCTACTGATATACTTTTGCACAAGTGCACCAACAAAAATGTACAAAAATATCCATAGAAGCCCTGTATACAATAGAAAAGAACTGCAAACAATTAAAATGTCAGCCAATAACAGCAAAATAGCAGAATGAAAAGAATGAACTCCACCTACATGTGTCAACATTGATTAATCTCAAAAACAAGCAAAAGAAACAAGTCAGAAGATATATGTGGTATGATTCCATTTATATAAAGGTCAAAATTGACAAAATTAAACAACATTCCATTTAGGAATGTCTACATGTGTAAATAAAAATATATAGAAAAGCTTAGTGTTTTCAAGATACTGTTTCTTTCTGACTGGTAGGGAAAAAGATTTAATTAAGGAAGTACAAACTACTAATTGGTAAAGTTCCATTTCTTAAGCTAAATGGGTTCATTTAATCTCTCTAGAAAGTACTGTATACATACTGGCCATATATACTTTCTCTGTATGTTGTATTATTATATAATAAATTTTAACTGACTCAAAAAATACCTGAAAAGCTGTTTTAAATTATCTTCTTGCTCGTCTCTCTGTTTTGCTTGTGTTGCTTGCGTACCCTACCCTATATAATGCACATCGACTTCTTTTCCAAAGCAACACTAAAGTGCAAAAGACATTAAGTCTTTGAAAGAAACATAAAATAGACTTTACAGACTTGCACCAATACAGCCACAACTTTTTTATACACCAACTCACCTGCACCCTGCACCTGTTAACGAAATTCTTTAAATTTCTTTTAGTGATAGCAACATTAAAAGACAAATATATTAACTGCTAAGTAAACACTGAGATAGGCTATCATTTAATTACGGTACATTAGATTTCCACCTTAAATTGCCAGGTGAAGTCTCAAAAGGATCTTTTTTGCTTAAGGCTCCAGCTAGGTACCTGAATTTGAACGATAACAACTAAGGTGCCTTAGGCAAACTCGTGGACTCAGTTTTCAAAAAATAACAATATCCAATAAAATGTGTTTTCCAACTTCTGCAACACCGCTGACTGGTATTTTTATGAGCACTCATTCTGGAATATCCCTGGCAAGGCAGGTACCAACCGGTAAAAACAAACAAACAAAAAAACAACAAACATGAAAATCAGCAGCCACAGAGCCAATGAGATTGGAGAATTCCCCCTCCTCCCCTCGCCCCAGTCTCCTAGAAACAGGTTACCTTCCACACCTCCAGATCTCCCCTCCAGAGCCCTGGGGAGTGGAGAGCAATGGGGGGAAGACTGCAGAGGAGTTAAAAAGGACACGTGAACCATATGGGCTATAGTCAGTCAGTTGGGATTTTGCAAAACAGTATCTACCCCCTCTTTTTGCTGATGGGGAAATTATGTATCAGGGAGAAGTGCACCTGGTCAGGATCTAACAGCAACTAAAATTCGTTTCCTATCCTAGTCTAGGGGTCCTTCCCCCCACCCCCCAGTCCCAGACGCTTCAATTGGTCGCTAACTAGGAGGTGAGGCCACCCGCGCCTCCGCAGTGTGGTCGGGCTGTCAGGACCAGAAAGTGCAGAGGCGACGGGAAGAGCCCTCCCCTTACACTCGGGGAAGCGGACAAGGGCCAGTGACGCAGCCGGGGAAGGAAATCTGCGACCCCCGCCAGCGAGCATCAGGGGGCCTGACAAAGGCGGCGCAGGCCACAGGCGCCCCCACTTCCCACCTGTGGGAGGGCAGGTATAAAAGAAACAAGAAACCCTATCCCAAGATTTCATCAGCAAGAATCACGCCCTTTCCACGCAGAACCTCGGGTGGGGGAGGGAAATGGGAACAGCCCGTGCACAGCACCGACTCCCGCCTCTCTCTTCCCCATCCGTGGGTGGAGAGAAGGGTACACAGCGAGGTTGTGGCGCCTCCAGCGAAAAGAGGTACCTGAGGCTCGCACCGCCGTCTCCCGCCGCATCCGCACCGGAGCCCGACACCCTGCTTCCGGGGTCAAGTAGCCGCGGGGAGACCGGAGGTCACAGCCGGGAGCCTCAGGCCCCGCCGCCCCAAGCCCCGCCCCCAAGGCTCCCTCCACCAAGGTACCGGGCAACTTCCGGGACGCCGCGCGTCACTAAGCAGCAGATCCCCCGCTTCCGAACGCAACCCTCCTTCCGCTTTCCCTTTGGCGGACGGCGCGAGTCCGAGCGAGACTTCCGCGCGTTTGATTGGTGGAGGGCGAGGGCCGGTCTCCGCCGATTGGTGCGGAGGAAACTGCCCCATAGGCGCCCGCGAGGCGCTCTTTCCGTCCGCCGCCGCTCGCCCGCGGGCCGCGGGTCTCGCTCCGCCGCGATGGTGGAGGTGATGGAGCTGCCCAAGTCGCGCATCAACGCCAGCATGCTCGCTCAGTCCATCGACCGGCCCGTCTGCTTCGTGGGGAAGCTGGAAAAGGTGTGCGCGCTCGCGGCCCTTGGCTCCCTGGCCGAGTCCCGGGGGCGGGAAGGGAAGGGACCCCGGGGGCGGCCTCGGGGTGGGCAGCGGGGGGCGAAGGAGGGCCGAAGGAAAGCCTTAGCGCTTCACTGCGCTCGCGATTGCTTTAATTTTGCACGCGGCTTAGCTGCTGCTTTAATTTTGCACGCGGCTTGGCTGCTGCAGCCCCACTTGGGCGCGTCTTTTGGCGCGCAATGGCAATGTTGACGAGCGCGCTCTAAGTTCTAGCGCCTCCCCACCCACGTTCTGTGTGTGTTTACATAAAAGACTTTAGGGACTTGACTCCCACGTCTACCTTCTCGATGTTTTAGCTTAGCCAGACTTGACAGCTAGTCTGATTTTCTTGTTTTCTTCTCTTCTGCCATTCTTCTCAAACCCCGCCTTCTCCTTGAAATCACTTCTCGGTGAGACAGACCCAGCCGGCCCCTTCCAGGTCCCATAGCCGCCTGCGGCCCCTTAATCCTGGTGAGAAACAGGCCGAAGTCTCAGGATCAGTGAGCCCAGAAAGCTGGTAGAAAAAAAACTAGTATTACGTCTGGGCTTAGGCATTTCAGCCACACAACCTTTTTGAAATAGACGTTATTCTGACTTCGCAGGCGGGGAAGTTGGGTAGAAGTCGTGAATGGGTAAGATGCTCAGGACCACGTCAAGTAGCAAAGCTGGGCGCTCAAACCACATCTGCCTGCACGCTTTGCAACTGTCTCCTAAGACTAGAACCCAGGTCTTTTGACAACGAATTATCTCTTTACTTCATCAAGCCTGATTTTAAAACCCTCAATGGAATATGTACTGTTTAAATCGTGGATGCCAGTAGAGTTCACTTTTTTTTAAATATATCTTTATTGATCTCAGAGAGAGGATGGGAGAGAGAGAGATGGAAACATCAATGAGAGAGTCGTCATTGATCGGCTGCCTCCTGCACGCCCCAGCTGGGGATGGAGCCAGCAACCCCGGCATGTGGCCTGAAGGAGAATCCAATGGAGATCTCCTGGGTCCTAGGCCGACCCTCAGCTGCTGAGGCCTGGAATTTACTTTTAGATAGTATGGGTTCCTTTAGCATAGGGTTGTGTGATACAGCAAATAAAAATACAGGGCATATTTGTACTAAAAAAAGTTTATCTGAAATGAAATACAACTGGGCGTCATTTCACTGGATGTGGTAGCACAAGATATAATTTGAACCAAATAAACTTCAAAAACAATTGCTTCGTGTGCATCTATTATGTAAATTTGGGTCAATCTACCCATCTTTTGTCAAATTTAATATTTTAATTTTAATGAGATTTTAAAGGTTTTGTTTATATGGGATTTCTTTTTTCATCATGTTATTTCTTTTTTAGATTCATCCCACGGGGAAAATGTTTATTCTTTCAGACGGAGAAGGAAAAAGTGCAACCATTGAGTTGATGGAGCCTGTATGTTCAAGTATTAATTCTATGCATATTATAATTAATTCTACATCTTGTTTTATTTGTTGCTGATATTTTGGACTCTTGGAGTGGATGTATAAAGGGTCAGCTTATAAAACTTCCCTGGCTGTGAAATTAAATGTTTGTCCTCTTATTACATTATATTTCCCTTTATGTGTCTAACCAACAATTCTTTGGGCTCCATGATTTTTTTTTTATTATATCGTTTAAATACTGGGTGACAATTCTCATGTCTTATGAAAGACCATAAAATCATATAAGGTAAATCCTTCATTCAAATCACTTTTCTTCCTCAAGAAAACATGAAGATTATATTTTTAAAATTCTATTTTCTATTTTTGTTTACATATATTTTCAGTTGTCACTTAATTTGTTTTTACATTTTATATTTACATTTTCTTGGCCTTTTATAAGACAAATGCATGTGCTGTTTGATTAATCTATACAGAACACACTGTGCAAGATATAGTTAATAGATTCCTTTCATTGGGTCCTTTTGAACAAATTACTCCATGTAGAAATGCTGGACATTCTCATTATCTTTAAGTGATTTTGTCTTCAACTTAAACATTTAACTGTATCTTTATACCTGGAGCTGTTGCTAAAAGTCAACAGGATTTGTGACATGGTGACAGTAAGCACTCAAACATTTTTAACAGGTTACACTTCAGTTTTTGCATTGGTAAATTTTTAAACTATTTTGTTACATGAAATGAACGATAAGTAGACTAGACAACAATTGTCAAAGTTAATTATCAACTGAAAGTGTGATAATATGAAGTTGACATTTTGTTCTTTGTGTTAGCTTGATGAAGAAATCTCTGGAATCATAGAAGTTGTTGGAAGAGTAACAGCCAAGGCGACCATTATGTGTTCATCTTATGTCCAGTTTAAAGAAGATAGCCATCCTTTTGGTAAATAAAGTATTCTGGTTTCATGTATTTAAGAGAAAAACAATTTTATTCTTAATTTGACATGTCTTGGCCATGAGTCTCAGTCCTGCTGCATTTTCAGTTTCTATAGAATTTTCTGATCTCAAAGGAAAATGGGAAGATGTTTTGCCCTGCTTCTAAGTAGTGTGTGTATTTGTAGGAAACTCAGTAAAGATTAATATTTGTGGAAAGAGAATTTTTTTAGGAGTCAAACAAAGACTGTTAATCTTTTCGTTTTGTTTTGTTTTAATATATGGATTAAAAGCATCAAATAATGTATAGCACCTAAAACACAACAAGGCAAAAACTATGCCTGTACAATGGATGATCTCCTATACCCCATATCTTTAATTTTTTGGAGCCAGTTAGTTAAATAAACATAATGATCCATATCTCAGTTTTAGAAGATGGATTATGAAAATAAGTTGACCTCTAAAAGGGAGGTAAAAGCGAAAGAGGTAGGAATCTTTTAGGTAATAATTGATGTTACAACTTTCCACTGTAGATTAAATGTTTGCTAAAATGTTTCTTTCAGATCTTGGACTTTACAATGAAGCTGTGAAAATTATCCATGAGTTCCCGCAGTTTTTTCCTTTGGGGGTTATGCAATATGATTGATCTTGATTGCAGATGAGCTACATTGAAGACTATTAGAGAAGGTCCCTGGTATTTGAGGGAGAGATTCCTGTTATTTTTAATATTTAATTCATTCTCATTTTTATTTCATTTACCTAACTTTATTAGATATTCCAGTATGCCATTTTTAATGGAACTGGTATATTGACAGTTTTTTCCTATGTCCTCATAAAGAATCACTTCTCTGGCATGTAGTCAGATCAGATGCAAAAACAAAGCAGTTGTCTGAGTTTGTTTTCTGTTTTATTAATAAAAGTTTAAGTGATACATACTATTCGTCATGTTATTATTTTTTAGTCAGGTATTCAAGCACAAACTTGGAATTTTGTAGCTATAAGGTCAGTCACTTTAGCTTGAACGAGTAATCTGAATGAGTATGGCTTCCCTGCCATGTGTTCCCTGATTCTCTGATAAGAATTTTATTAAGATATAATTCACTTACAATTCACATATTTCAAGTGTACAATTCAGTGGCTTTTAGTATATTCACAGAGTTGTACAGCCTCACAGTCAATTTTAGACCATTTTCATCATCCCCAAAAGAAACCCTATACCATTTACCTATCATGGCCCAGTCCCTCCTTTCTACCCTCCCATCCCCACTCCCCAGCCCTAAGAAACCACTAATCTTTCTATCTCTATAGATTTGCCTATTCTGGACATTTCATAGAAATAGAATCATATGGTCTTTTGTGACTGACTTCTTTCACTTGGCATAGCATTTTCAAGGTTCATCTATGTTGTAGCATATGTCAGGGCTTCATCCCTTTTTATGGCCAAATAATATTCCATTGTATGGCTATATTGCATTTTTTAATCCGTTCATCAGCTGGTGGATATTAGATTTGCCCTGTTTCTTTTTTCACTACCATAAGTCATCCCTATTGCACAGAAAAACCCAAATATCTCCAGTCCTTTTCACTACCATTGCCACTGTAAGATTAGGCAATTTGTCATCTTTCACTTGAACTACTGTAACACCCCGCATTATATAACTGGCCCTCCTGTTTCCCTCCTGTTCCTATCATCTACCCAACAGAGCTGCATTAAACATCAGTTGTAATCATCCTATAAAGGTTAAAGACCAGACAAGTGTGGAAAGGGGAAAACTTCCTGGGAAGCTTACAATGGAACCTGGCCAATACTACCTTAACAAAGCGATCAAGGTTAGCATCACCGGTGATGACATGCGAATATCATGTGCCCTCTAACTGATGTGATAAGAAAGGCTCTTCACCTCTGGTATTTTTTCAAAAGCCCTCAACACCAGTCTAATCATGAGAAAACTTATATAAGACAAACCCAAACTGAAGGATAATCTACAAACTGATCTACCTCCCAAAACTGTCGAGGTCATGGAAATACAAAGAAACACATAGCAAAGACGACTAACGAAACATGACAACTAAGTGTGATGTGGGATCATGGATAGGCTCCTGGAACAGAAAAAGGACATACCGAAAAATAGGAAATCTGAATGGAGTCTGAAGTTTAGTTAATGATAATGTACCAGTGTTGTTAGTTTTGACCAATGCACCAAGGTAATGTATGATAACAAAGGGAAACAAAAGTGAGGAGTATACAAGAACTCTACTATCTTGGCAATTTCTCTGTAAATCTAAAATTACTCCAAAATGAAAAATGTGTTTTTAAAATGTTAACAAGCCCTGGCTGGTGTGGCTCAGTGGTTAGAGTGTCAGTAGGTTTGATTCCCAGTGAAGGGCAGGTACCTGAGTTGCAGGCTGGGGAACGTGTGGGAGGCAACCATTCAGTGTGTCTCACATCAATGTTTCTTTCTCCCCCCCCCCCTCCACTCTATCTAAAAGCAATGGAAAAATATCCCCAGGTAAGGATTAAAAAATAAAGTTTATCGCCGGAGACGCTCCACTGTCTAGGTCGGGTCCCTATTTCTAATTAATAGCTGAGTCACTTCGCAGTCTGACCACGCCCACCTCATTCCCAAACTCTACTCCCCCTTGAAGCGACCCTCCAGCACCAGCTGCCACTCCCAGAGCACAGATCTGGGTGCTGTTGAACTGGCTGTTTGCCCTGATTGGAATATCTATTTCTCTGCCCAAAGGAACACATTCTCCAGGCTTCCCCTAACTTAGGCAAGCAGAATCTGTTACTCTCTGTTATGTTCCTTTATACCTCTGATCACACTTCACTTGCTGACATGACCACTTTTGTTGGTTGTTTAAACACTAGAGAAGTCAGAAAGTGAAGTTCCCAGTGTCTTCCCAGACACTGCTATGGATTGCTGGATGGCTTTCCAGAACTCTCTCTACATAAACTGCCCGTAGCACCTCAATGTACGGTTCAGCAACATGCATTTCTCTTTTAATAAGTTTTGGCAATTGACATGGAGCTCTCTTACCCTTTTCATGTTTTTTAATGGTTGCAAAATATCTATTGGTTGCCAAATGTTCCCTAACTGATCTAATCAGTTATCTAATTAGTCTTCCCCACTAAGGAGAGGTCCTCACGGATACCCTGTAGTTAAGAATCTATTGGTACTGCCCAGTGCCTAGCATAGTGGATGAATAAATTAGCCCATCCAGCCTGGTCTGAAGAAGCACAGAGAGGAGAGGTGACGAAGGCCTGAACCGTAACAGGTGTGGGTTAGGACAGGCCAGGGGTTCAGAGGATATTCTGGGTTCCGTAGGACACTGATGATGGTAGGAGCCTAGTCCAAGAACCAAGGATGAGGGCAGTCGGTGAGGAGACAATAAATTCGCTTCAATACAGATTTAAGCAGTTAATAGGCCCTTTAGTGAAGGTTCCCAGAAGGTATTGGAAATAGAGGACCAAATAAAGATTTGAGAGACCCTGCCTAAAATATTTTAAACACAGTTTAAGATCTACCAATTCCTTTTCTACACTTTCAAAAATAAAATGGTTTGAAACCAAAACGCTCTTTCCCAAATTTGGGCCAAAACTCATTTGGCAACAAAACCATGACTAAGAATTGTAATGAGACTACTTATAGTCTTCATACCACTTACCGTAAATGCTCATGCTTCACAGTAAAAAGAATGTTTGATTCAGGGTGATTTTCCCTCTGGGGAGGATATTACATAACACACGGTAGATGGACCCTATGACTTTTCTAAAATCCCAAAATTCTGAATTCTGAAGCACATCTGGCCCCAAGAGTTTCAAGTAAAGGACTATGTTTCTAAATCAAGGGACAGCACACAGAGTGTGAGAACCACAGGCCCAGTGAGGGAACCTGGGGGACCTGCACACTTACAGAGCTGCAGCGGGAGAGTGAGAGCCAGGAGAAGCCCAACGGCGCCAGACGCCTAGGAAGCACTCAGTAAGGATTTATGGACTGAAAGAATATCAAGGAGAGTTTCAAAAGGAGTCACCAATGCTGAAAGCTCAAAGAACCATTGAAAATAAGGATTGAGCACAAAGCTGACATTCCTAGGATACATCACACTTATTTCTGAGAAGGATTAGGCTACAAAAATGAAAAGGGAAGTGAAAAAGGAGATGCCTGCTACAAAAACACTCAACAGGAAATCCAATTAGGCATTCAGTGTAGCTCCACGTGTTCCTGGAAAGCTAGGACAAAGAAGGAACAATAGGCCATAGAGTTTTAATAGCCTTAAATTCATCAGGACAATCAAACTTTCCCAGATGGTATATTCTAAACGCAGTATCGCAGCATCTAATGTGACGGAAGATGACCTACAAACAACGGTTGTCTTCAGCAGTGATTTTAGAGATGTTCTTCAAATGATAATTTTTATTTTCATCTGACAAAGACAACATAACTCTGAAAGCATCTCTTCATAAGGTGAGATAAATGCTTTGAACGATAAGCATTTTTACTAGTATTATTACTAAATTTATCAAATTTCAAGATTGTCTTTTAAGGCATTAATTTAATATGCATTAAGTCACTCAACAAACATTTTGTGTCGGGTCCTGGGCTAATTATTAGAGCTACATATAAACAATGTCCCCGTCCTCTGAAAAATGTAATGTATGGCAGTTCAGCGTATCAGTCTCTAAAGATTCCTCAACTCAGTTTTATTTGATATTTAATTAATCTAAGTTTTGGAGAAATCCACCATGATTACAAGCAACCAAATTCTGTAGGCTCTAATTTAGTGAAACTCCAGCTTGGTTCCTTTCCTTACTTAATTCATATGGAATTTTATTCTGATCTGTTGCTGAAAGAAAAATAATAATCCTGGTACCACAGGTTATTTTTCCTAAAGAGGTGATGCTAAATCTAGAGTCCTAATAAAGCATATGTTTTAAGTTACATTCTAATTGTGATGTTGGTTTGAGGTAAGCCACTTATGTTCTTTGTGACCCCATTTGACCTACAGCATAGGGTTTTGAGGTGGCTAATTAAGACCAGAGGTGTAGACCATGAACAGTTTACAGTCTAATTCATTCATCTTGACTGCAAGGATTAAATTTGTTGTTAGCCTGCCATTGTTTCTTCTTTACATATTACAGAATGTCAAAAGCAGGGCATGGTATTCTGTAGTACTTCCTTGCTTTTGAGAGATTTGGACTGAAATATAGTGGCTATCACATATGAAAGAAAAAAATGCTTTCAACATGATTATTTTTGTAGGTGGGCAGGTAAAGAGATACAATCTGTGGATTCAATATCATGTAGTATTTATAATGAAAAATTGAGAAAACTTTGAAAGTTCTCAAAAAACTGGGGTAATTTGGAAGAAAGAAAATTTATGAGATGCATAATAGTTTTGGGTAATGCCATAGATGATGCTGTGACTTAATTAGTCCCTCTTTTCAAAAGACTGTTTTTCATAAGCATTTGAAACAGAACCCGGGAAAGTAAGCCAGTTGTTTTGGCCCTTAAGAATCTCTCACCATAAAATGTTGTGTCAAGGTAATCAAGTTTATTTAATAATAGTAGGCTTAAAGGAATGGTTTCATTGAAAGATCTTGGCATCATGTCACCATGATGAAAGGTAATGAGCAAGGAGAAATTCTTCTACTGAACAATCACTAATTAAAAAGCCAGATAATTTAATATTATTTTTACTTTATTGATCCATTATTTAGATCTTAACACTAATGTTCATTAATTCAACTCCAAAGCAGTGTCACATTTCACTTAACCATTTAATTTTTCTTTAGCTCTTGAGAAGCTAAACATTGGGCTTCATGAGCGCACACATTTCTTTTTAAGAGATGCATCTATTCTTTTCAGTGATCAGGATCCCATTGAGTCAATTATTTCTCCCATATGGCTCAGAAATGTTATGCTTTTGGTTGGTCATGTGTTTGACCTTTTACGAGAGGCAGACAGTGGACCAGGGGCTGCGTCATTTTGGAATCTCCTCACAAATGACTAAATGTTTTCCAGATGAACATACTGTAGACTAAGGTAGGAGCAAGGAATTAGAAATTGTTGCTTCTAAACCAGGGATATTTGTAGACATTTTCTTTTGGATCCTACTGACCTAGAATTGACCCACACAACAATTTCCTTCACTCTCAGCAGTATGATTAAGTCATGAAAACAACTGAAGATGAGATATATTTATTTCTACCCCACTTGTTTCCAAAAAAAAAAAAAGGAATTTAAGACAGCTGCAAAGACTTCTATCTTTTCCGTTTTCTCATCATAAATTCATGCAATGTGACTTTTCCAAATGTAAACTTGAGTCGCCAGTGAAGGTAGAATGGAACAGTAAATTGATTACTGTCTTTTGTCACAGGAACATTAATCTGCTAAAACTGGCGCTAATATCCTGCTTTATCCCTTCTTTGAAAACTTTCAAATAACATTTCAAGATGAATAAAATCTGTTCTATGTTGCTTTTCTTCCTTTCTCTTCTATTTTACAAGCTAAACCTATATGAGATACAAATTTAAGAACGTATTTTAAATAATACAGGGAAAATACTCAAAAACTATACTGCACTCAAAGACTATACTGAAGAAAATGTACACAAAAATAGTGCTTCCCTGTTTAATCCGTGACTCAAGGTTGATTCTTTCAGCACTTGTTTAAAGAAGAAAGAGACCAAGGAAATATTTGTAAATTTCATCTACAATAACTGGTAAAAGATACCAGTTACATATACATCTATGCTTCCTTAATCAAAGCTTGAAAGGATTACAAGGCACCATATGCCTCCAGGTATGATTCCCTAAACAGTCTGGAGTACATGACATTTGGCTTCTAATAATTTTAAAAATAAGATCTAGTCATCTGATAAATTATCTCATAGGAAATGAGGTTAGGAAACCGCAGGGATTTGGGATAATACAATGCATAAAGACAGCCATTTGCAACAACAGAACACTGAGGGAATTATCTAAAGTACATTTCAGAAATGATTTGAATTGATGCATTTGAACTTTAAAAATTTTTATGAGTTAAAATCATTAAGTCAATGATATTTAGAAACAGTTACACTGCCTTCTGTGTTCTCAACAGATTCTAAATTCAGCTACACGTGTCCTGTGATCACAAGATCTGGTTACAAATAGCAGTAATTGTTGCAAAGCAAACTCCATGATGGCACAGGAAAACATTTCCCCTTCCAGCAGAAGGGAGAGTGGATTACCTCTCAAACATAAACTGCAGGTCATATAATGAAGATTACAGACTTTAAAATGAAACAGGAATGTATGCTAAAATAGGAAAACTATTTCATGAAAAATAAAAAACAGATTGCTTTGTTTGGGGGAAACACTTCTAAAACATGATGGGAAACTTTAGGTACAAATATTTAAGTGTTTGTGGGCTATGAAAACTGTTAAGATATGAATTTATTCATTTCCATAATATTTAAGAATGCAGGCATGCAAATAAGAGTTTTATTCTATAGGCCTTGGATATATCACAATATATCCAGGAAGTGAGGGTTGGAATTTGGGGAAGTAGAGCATAGAGCGTGGGGTTCATGAAGCAAAGGGCTGAGGCATTTGCTTCCATTTTATACATTTTGTTAACCTTTGACTTTTTTTTGGCATGGCCCTGCATTATCTTTATAATAAAACACTAGCTTTTTAAAAATCAATTAGGATTCATATTCTATACATTGTACTAACACGAAAAAATTCATCTGCTCGTTTATCTATGAAACAGAAAAGCACTAAACTTCAATCAAGAAACCTGACATCTAATTCCAGCCTTAATGCACATTCACCTCCTTGAATGATCCTGTAGTTTTCTCCCATTCTTAACGATTCATGATGTCAAATACTTCGTGAGTCATTTTCCAAATCAGCGGTTAGTGAAAAATGGCAAACAAGTGACTGTTGACCAGTTGGCGTTGGCTGCCTGGGACGCTACGCTGGAAAGGGCCCCGAGGGAAAGCGGGTGCTTGATAAGCACCTGTCAGGTAAGAAAGGGGCGTTCACACACCTTGGCCCAGCCTGTTGTCTCCTGATGACTGAGAAGAGTTATCTGCGGATGGAGAATTTTAACACATTAAGGATGTTTGTTATTGGTCCACTGGTAGAACTCTTGTTGCCATGTGGTGGTTGTTTTTTTCATATGGCTGCAGTGTTTCCTCCTACTATAACCATATTCTGCCCACTTTTCAAAATACAGGTCTCATTTATTTACACCAATCATTGTTGAGTAAAAATATCCTCTACCTAGCAGTCCTCAAAGCAGCCTTTTCTAGCTTCTTAAAGTTCTAAGTCCCAGTCATGTTCCTGGGTCTATCACATCCCCAAAACTACAACACGCCACTCTTTTGTGGGCCGTGCACACCCTCTTCTCTGCCATCTGTTTCAGAAATGATGGTGTTATCGCCTCTCTCTCACATGTTGCTGAGTAAGTTTCATTTCAATGTAGCAGAGTATCATCTGTAGGTCAATCTAGGTCTTCTAGCTGCCCTCCTTCCTGGATTAATTCTGGCCTTTCAAAAATGTCTAACTCTGTCCTATTTTTTCCTCTAAAGGCAATAATTTGGCAACTTCATTTTCACCAATGCTTGCAAGTTGCACAATTTCATAAATTTACACTTCATATTACATGACACTGATTAATAGAGACTGAGAAGTTTGGACATCTTAGTAGGTTGTACTTGAAACAAGAACAACTTCACTTCCATGCTTTCCATGCTTCTAAGAAAAAAAACCTTACCAGGTGTGACGGAGTGACTCAGAGGAGATTATTTTGTGTTATTTTTAATGCCATAACTTAATTCTTTTATTTAAATGCTAATCGATTGTCCTAGCACAACCCTCTAGTGGCAGAATCAATCTCAGTAATGATGCTGATGGCTGCAGTGTGATCAACTGAAGCCTCCACCGTTCGCTATGAAAGGAGTGGAAATGATGGGCAGCTCATTAATCATTTATCCCAGAGATGAATGTGTTCCATTGCTGATAGGGGGCCGTAGGTGAATGCTGCCAAAATGAGAAATGTCAATTGTCAGGCCTCGTGCATAATGGAGGAGCTATTTTTAAGCGTCTTTGAAGATTAAAGTTACGCTCTTTTCCCCTACAGATCCGTCACATATGCTTGGCAATTTTGTTCTATGAGAATTCATTTTCACTCTGCTCAGATGTCTCTGCTTGAGCAAATTATACACCACTCAAAGGCTAGCATATTTTAAAAGTTATTTAGAAATCTGTAGAATTCCACATATTGGGAGTGAACTTTCAAAGGATGGATAAGTAAAAGAGGCAAACCAGGGAAATTACTGGACTTTAAGGCTAATTTCCACCCCCCACCCCCAGGATATGTTTTATTAGCAAGGGTGATATATGTTCTTAATTTCTCAGGTCCCCAGAAGAAACAGGTATAGTCTCTAAGTAATGTAACATTTTCTGAAGACAGAGGTAACACAATTAAATAGACCTAAAAATTACTTGTTCGCCAAGTTAGATGAACAATGTTACCGAAAGAGTAATCCCAAATGACCTCGAGAACCTGTCCCAGGTTAGTTATCTCCAGCTCGTGTCTGATCCTTCCAGGGGAAAATTCTGTTTCCTGCCTAGAGGACTACCCTCTTTGGAAGCCAGCAGTATCTTTCTTACGAAGAGGATTATCTTTTTCAACAAGAAGTGAATGTATTTCAGAAACCTGTCTTTTTAAAAAAATGGTAATTTGTCCTAAGGGTCACCACTAACCCTACATTCCATTTTTGAGAAATGGGAGGAAAAGGTCAGAAAATGTATTACTTTTGCAAGAAATACAGGGTGTCCCAAAAAAATGTACACACATTTTAACATCTGATAGCTCAATTGATGTTCCTTTCTTTTCAGATTTAAGCCACTGGAATGAATAATTATTCAAAGTGTGTATGCATCTTTTGGGACACCCTGTACTTCTCCCACATTTATCAAGTTGCTGAATATTTTGCTCCATAACTTATACATCTTCATCTATTTGGGGAAAATTTATGTACAATCAAAATACACACCCATGGTTGTACAAATATTAAGTATTCTTGTTTAAGAATACAAATTTCCAAATTGACAGAGAAAAAAAATTTTGACATAATATATGTAGCACAGGAACTCTTTACCATTCAAATTTTTATTATGAAATAATCAGTTATCCAATTACTTGCTTCTAAAAAGGATACTTTGTTTTACCACACTTGAGAATGGCAACTGCTTAAAGGGCCCCTAGCTAAATAAGGGGCTGCAGCGTGACAGGAATCTGAGTAGACGTGATTTTCACATTTGCCTCTGTAGACTCCAGGCTTTCTTTCATATACCCATCCCCCATGCATCCATGTGCAAGTGGACCTAATACTCTCTAAATAAAAATGTCAGACCCCAAGTTTGCATGAATTCGTACAAAAATGCCTGCTTAATGAGACATTAATCCCTTCAAATGCTCTTCCAAGACGACTCTGTCTTTATGGCTTTATAGTTTAAGAGCCCAACTAATTGGATTTCCATATCTGGATTTTCAGTTATGAAATTATGTCAAGGCAACATGCTTTTCATAAATTGAATGACGAAAGACCATATCACTGAATTACTATTATTGCTGCTATTTCTGACATTACATAAATTATCCTTTAATCCTAAAGGAACCTTTTTTAACAGAGCATTTCAAAACACTGAATTCTTAACAGATCAGCAAGAAAATTACATTTTTGAAAGATGTATGGACAGCATCTACTTCCTCAAATTATTTCTCATTAGAAAATAATTTTTGAGTCCAAAATTAGAAAATTAAATAAGACTTTTTTGGCTTGCAGATGCTAAATGATACTATTTCATTCATCATAAATATTCATCTGAATGGGTCTGAGTCTGATGAAACTACGCTTATGTCTACCTCTTCCATTAGACACGTGTCTCCTCCAGGGAAACTGTGATGCCATCAGCCTTTTGAAATCGTAACCTTTAACGCTGTCTGGCCCACCTAGGATGCAAATGGTGGTTTGTCAGAAGTGTGGACACACACATATGTTCAGAATTTACTGCTTAAACATAAGTAATCTGTTAAATTACTGGAAATAAGTTGAGTAAAATGTACTCTGGATTAGACAATACTCAACTAAATTCTAAACAGAGGACAGGTTTCCCGCCACAGGATTCAGTGATGCTCTTTGTGAATTTGTTGTGCATGCTGTAGTTTATCAGTGTGTTTGCTTTTTTAAATGTTTGTGGTATCTTTGCCATACTAAACTTTAAAGGCTTGAAAAAGAAAGGTGAGCGCGGTTTCACCTTCCTCTTCTGCGCGCGGTGTGCAGAACTGGAGGTACCAGCAGGATCCTTTTTTATTCCCTCCTACAGCGGGAAGGATTCTAGAATAGGCATGCTGCCAACCGTTTTAGTCAGTAAAGTGGGAAACAACATTTCCCCTTCATGATAAAAGCTAAATTTCAAAAACCAAATAAGGGTCAATTTTTAAAATTTTATCAAGTGCTTTTTACATCCAAAGAGCTGACATGGTTTTCCTCTTTTGATATATTAATACTAAATATAATTAAGCCCTTTGTCATAATGGATTATTCTCATACAGAGCCCATGAAGTGCTACACTGAAATATAAAGTAGTGATTAAAAATACAGATTGGGAAGGCCAACTCCTGGAGTCTAAATCTTGGCTCTGCTGTTTACTAGCTGCGTAACCTAGCACCGGTGCCCTAACGTCCCTACACCTAACCTGCCTCGTGTATAGAATGGACAGAGTAGTGTACCTGCTACTAGAGCTACTGCGAGGGTGAAACAGGATATTGTGCATGGCAGCTGGCACATACTCAGCACCAACAGTTACCCTTTCTCATTAATATAGTTATATTTGATATTCATTTTACTTACGAATTTATCATGTATATCCCTAAGTGAAATCAGTTCCTTGTTTTGGCAGTCTACGGTAATTTGACATGTGGGTTATGTTAGCTTTAAAAAACATTTGGCAAGCTTTCCTTCTGTCTCTATTCTGGAATAATTATTTTATAAAAATATTTTTGTGAAGTGCTGCTTTTCATAGTTAGCAAAATAACTTATAAAATTTGGGGGTAAGAGGAAAAGCAAGCAGATGATGTAATGGAAGGAGTTAGACTACTAGGCAGAAGGGCAGCTGTCCAGTGAGCCCCAGCTCTGCCATGGCCGTGGGTCACAAGTACTCGATATGAGTGTGAGGATGCTGCACCAACACGTGACACGTCTCTCCCGCCTCTCCAAGGCTTTTACCGAGCATCACACATGTACTAGTCAGTGCCCACTTGCTTTAACTACAGCTATCCCAAGGGAGAACAAACCTCACAGTGTGCTTCCTTTTTTATTACCATTATCACCCCAACATGTTAACTTAAGTGAACCTCAAGTGTAATAGAATAGCAGAAAAGGAAAGATTACTAGGATAATAGTGGATACTTTCTCCCATTAGGACCAGGATTTAAGAGTTGAACAGAGATATGAAAACCTCAAATTTTAAAAAGTTACTGGTCAACTGTCCAGATTTGCCAAAATTTTAATTTTCATTCCTGGGTTTACTCTTGTATCACATTAAAGTCCTAGGTACTTGTTCAGAGGATTATATACAGTAAAAAGCAATATTCTAAATATAGGATAAACAAAAATAGCTAAGTCCTATCTCCAAAGAAAATGCTATAATGTATCCAGATTTGGGAAAACAAGCTCTTGGGAAATTTCTACTTCTGAGACAAATGCAGATCCTTCATTTAAATTATACCATATTCAGTTTAAAAGTACTGACAAACAAGTAACCAATAAAGATTAAGGTAGCAATGACTGTTAGTCACTACCTTTTATGGAGCATTTACTATGTGACAGGGACATAGCACTTCATGTTTATTTCATCACTTAACAGTCCCATCACCCTATGAAGTAGTATTTCTGTACCTTGATTTTAACATATGAAGAAATTGAAGATCAAAATGGTCAAGTCACTTGGCCACAATAATAAGTCTAAGATTATAATTTAAATGTCAAAGCCCATACTTGTAATATTTGTAGTCAAATGAGTGACTGAATTAAATTTAGCCATGCAATTAAATGCAGAACTATATTCTTTCTAACTCTAATACTTACCATGTGTAGCATTGACGATGGAGTTATTTTTTGAATAGATGATTTTAAAGAACCACTATTCTGGAAAGCATATTAAACTGAAAAAGAGCCTAAAAAAAAAAGTTACTTCTAAGATTAAGTATCAAAACTGTCATCAAATTAAATACTAATATTTCTTTATTGAATTGTTTGTAGAGGAGTCATAGATAATTTCTAGATTAGACATACTGACTTCAACCCAGATTTTAAAAAATAAAAAAACTTTTATTAAACACTTCTACTGAACATGTCTAGGTAAAATATCTTGTTGAGTTTACAAACCCAAATATCAGTGACCTAGTAATAAAAACAGAAGAATAATTTAAATCTATTTTCATGGTTCACATACACTGAAATCCAAAACAAACATAATAGGCATCTTATATGAACATTTGAGCTTTGCAGAAAATATCAGGAAATTGATACAAGGCATAAACGATCTTTAAAACGTCACCCTATATGATTACAAACAAGCAGATAATTTACATATGACTTTGTCTTCTTATATTGTATTTCCCAAAATTATAAATATTTTAGATATAACCCTGTTCTAAATATACATTCAACAATTGTATCTTACTTGAGCTAGGAAAAGTTGAAATGTGTAAGGTAGTTTGACATTACTTAAAGATGACTTTTCAATTTTAGGACACAGTAAATTTGAAAGGGACACTGCAATTGAAGCAATTTTAAAGATAAAAGTTAGGTTTTAGTAAAATGAAATCTGGAAGATTTACTTAAAAGAAGACTGGGAAAAGGACCCTTAATAGGCATCTTAGTTAAAAATTTTTTTAATTATTTATAAACTAAATAAATTATTTATTTAAAACTATTTCCAATTCTTTCATTTTAAAAGAAGATTGGCATCATCTAGGTGAGACATTTAGAGTAGATATGCAATGTTTTCCTAGAAAGCAACCTTTTGTATCATATCTCAAAGCAAAAAAAATATTTTAATCCACTTGTTTAGTATGTAGGTCATACCTCAAACTAATCTAATCGATCTTAGTTTCATCAGGTAAAACTGCTAACACAAAAGCTCTTAAAATTCAAGGTATTTCTCCAAAATCCATAAAATAAAGTTTAAGAGTTACTTTCTTTTTATTTTTGAATACAACTTCAACTATGAAGATCAGTTCAGATGACAGCGAAGCCTAATACAATCCTTTTATTTCCCTTCCAACTATCTAGCTGTGAAAAAGGAAAAAAATAAAAATGTAAAATAATGGCCCTGAATTGGCCCAAATATACTTACTTTTAGAAACTTACACATAAAGTAAAATTGTCTCCAAAAGGACCCTGTGTATCCCAACATCTTCCAGTTTACCTTAGAAAAAATGGGGTATTCCAAAATAGGAGGGAATTTGACAGCGGGACATACTGACAGATTGTTGAATGGTTGGTCAGATATAATCCTGCACAGACTTTGTGTTCAGTAAAATGCTCCCAGATGATGAGCATAAGATGATGAATTAATAAGGAAAGAAATCTTTAAAGACAAATCAGGACACTGCTAAGTAAAAGGTTGAAATAGAAAATTGTATGTTTCCCTGAAATGATGCATATTTTTCTCTTCAGAAGAGAAAATTTGTAAGATACATTCTTAATGTTGGCTTTTCTAGGAAGACAATAATGGTCTGTGCCGAAAGATTTCTTACCTTAAAATGAAAGTGTGTGAGGGAAAAAACCATATATATCTCAATCATATCTTAACAAAATTTATTCTCCAGTGTAGGGTAGAAGCTCTCCAATTCTAAAAGTAAAAATTCATTGTTTAATTTTATCTGAAAAGAATATAAGCATGGATGAGCTTAAACTATCAGCTGAGTCACTGAATTGATCATTTTATCCTATTTTCAACGTGTACCAATTTTACGGGAAGATATCCACTTTCAGCTTGGAAGATATAGGTTCAAGGTCTATTCTTGCCTATTCCAGAAACTCTGCTTGCACAGCACTTATAATTTCAACAAAACCCTAGAAAGTTGTTCCAAAATGAATGTTTTCAACCATTTCAACAGAATCATGTGCATACTCTGATGTCCGTTTCAGCAGCAGTTGTCTGTGAAGCACATCAAAATCACTCAGACATCAAATTGCTGATTTGATAGAATGATTTATTTTCCCATTACAGGAAAGTCATGAATGACTTGTTTTGAGGTATGTTTTTGCGCTATGAAGGACATCTATTAGAAAGCTCCACACACTTGAAGGTTCCTCTGCAGGTGGTAACATTTATGGCTGGACAGTCTCTGCAGGCACCAGATTCCCTGTTGTATCCAACTGCATACATTTACACGTGCATGCAGACACAGGACACTCTGCATGGTCCCTAAAAAACAGTCCAAGTAACAGTTAAAAATCTAAATTTTACATACAGAGGTACATACGTACATTTCTTTATTTATATACCTATCTATGTCTATAATGCAATTTTTCAAAATGACACTTAGAAAAATATAGTAATTCAAACCCAAAGACAAAATACATTAAAAGCATTATATTAGAAATGACTGCTAAGCTGAACATGGGGAGAAAGTTACTAAAAAATTGAATAGCTTTATTTTCTAAATATATAACAAGATAACCATTTGCAGTTATGAAGGTGAACGGATGTGCTCAGTTTAAAGCCAATGTGACAAACTGGGTGTAAAAGCTACAACAATATAAAAGGAATATAACTTTTACACTTCTGAGTGTAAAAGTTAAATATGGTCTTGAGAGTCTCCACTGCATGAGGTGCTTACTTACTACATAACAAGCTTATTTAGAAGATAACTGACATAGCAGTTTGATATGTACTCTATCATTTAACTTATAATTCAATTACACATTATATGTGATAGGATCTTCAGTTAACTGTGAAAAACTGTAAACATATCCTCTCCCCAAATAAACTTAAATAATGCTATTCAAACATTTAACCCATACACCGTATTTAAACTACTTCTTATATAAGTTTAATTTAAGGATATCTAGTAATAGAAATGTTGACACCACCTTTGTTAACTCAGGTGACAGGAAAGAAGAAATTCAGCCTTTAGCCGTATAAACCTGAAGTATTTAAAAGGCCAACTGCTTTATCTCCTCTAACTCCAAGCCTATTAAAGAAGGAATGTGCTGATTACCTGAACCAACTAAGCATATGTCCAGCATGCCCACCATGCCTGCAATTGTGACACCATGTAAACCAATTGTTAAACTGAGCTAATTTTTTGTCCTTGCTCAGGTCTACTTTTTCATCTGATTTGGATCCTCCTACGGATTAAAGAAAATGATCTTCAATAACTATATCACAATATTTTATTCAACACTTCTTAAAAGGTATTTCTAAAACTATGTCAAAATATAAATCATATATCACACTGCAATTGAAACTTTAATGCTAGGATCTAGTTAGATTGAAAAGATACCAAATAACAGGAGTTTCCTTACACTTTTAATAGCTAATAAAACATTGAAAAATATAAAGTATCAAACCCACTAAGAAGCAATCTGAATTAACAACTTTAGAGGAATAACTGGTAGTTTAAAATCTTCCCACAGAGAAAATACCAAGCCCAGTTTACAGGTAAGTTCTACTAAACATTAAAGAAACGGGTAATTTTTATCTATAAACTCTTTCAAAGAATAAGGAAAGAAGGGAAATTTCCCAAAACACTTTATGAAGCTGGTATAACTTTGCAAACAAAACCAGGCAAAAATAATATAAGAAAGGAAGATTATAGGCCAATCTCTCTCCTGAACAGAACATAAAAATCCTAAGTAAAACATAAGCAAACGGTATGATTTAGCAATTCTACTTAAAGGTAAGTACATTAGAGGAACACTGTACATGCTAAATGGAGACATATGCAGGAATGTTCATAGCAACATTGTTTATAATAGTAAACATCTGGAAACAACCAAAGTGTCCACTGAAAAGAGAGTGGAAAAACTGTGCTATAGTAATGAATGAAATACTAAATAGCAATAAAAAATGAATTAACTACAGCCACAGTCACCAGCATAACTGACACAAAAAAATAAAAAAACAAACCCCAATTCTGAGCTAAAAAGGCAAGTCAAAGGATATATTACATAGGAGTCACTTGTATAGAATTTAAAACACAGACAAAACCAACCACACGATAAAACCATACAAACATGCTAGAGACTGAATAACACAATTTGGGACAGTGGTAAAGAAGTAAGAGTAGGCAGGGAGAAATGATCAAAGGCGCTAGTATAGACGACATTATCGTAGGCAGGGTAGAAGACTCACTGACGTCTGATTTATCACAGTACATGATACATACATCCTATCTCTGTTACAGTGCACAAAAAAATTTATTTTCTATTTATTAGTATCGGGGCCATAAAAAAGTGATCAACATGCAATGTATAAAATGAAAATCCTTGATTAAAATTTAAGTAGAAACCAACAAGTACAATTCAAAACATTACATATTGCCTTTGTTTAAACAAAGGCATCTAGATTGAGAAATAATCAGCCAATGATACCAGCAAATCTTTTGCAGATGTTAATGTAACCATAAAGCAGACTATTTACATGAATCAGCTGCAGAACATAATTACAAAATTTCGTAACTACAAGGGATCTCCCAGTCCAACACTTTATATGAGAAAGGACTAATGTAACTCTCAATGTCACAGACTGAATGTAAGAGCTGTAACTTAAAAGAGGCATTCTGACACCATATCCAGTTCTTTAGTCATTATTCATTATACCAGTGTGCCAAATATTCAAATGTTTTTCATTGAAATTTTTGCCATAGTATCATAATCAAGTTATATAAATAGCTGGAATATTTCCAGCCACTGGGTACATTATATTCTATTATCTACTGTTTTCAATTTTTTCTATGTTTACTATAAGCAGTCAAAAATAATCCTAATATTTCTAACCATATATATAATATTGCTAGGTAACTGGCAAAGATAGCAGAAACAGCAGCACAGTAATGGGATCTCACTTCTAGGTTAATACTTAATCTGTATTTCACAGGTAGATTCTGAAGATGAAATAAGAGGAAATGCATTAAGTGCTTTAAGACTATCAAAAACTCTATGCATACAAGGTAATTATTAATAGATGAGGGCATACTGACTTTTAAATATAATATTTGAGGGTACTCCTCTTAGAAAGAGTGGTAAGAAAATGGTATAATTTTAAGATTACTCAATATTTAAGCTTTCCTCACTTCAAATTGGCTGGAATTTGTAAGATTACTTGAGATATCATGGATACAGGTTTTATTTTAAATGTGTAGATTTTAAAAACTAAAGGGAACAAAAGCCAGCAGTGGCTCACTCTTTGAAATAATATAAAATCAAGCTAGCATTTATTTTATTTACAACATTAAATCAATTATGGAGGAACAATTTTAGCTCAGAATTGTCATACCAGGACAGCTTGAAACAGGTGTTCCCATATTAATGAGACAAAGTGCACATCGAGGAAGGGGTTTTCGACAACCAGGGCAACTTGTGACTTTAGATTTCGTTGGTGAGCCACTGACACCATACTGACTAAAACCTCTGCCCTGATGAGGCACAGTTGAACAACTGTAGGAGATAGACTTTCCACAGAAATTGCAACTCACAAACACCTATAAAACAAATAAAAGAAGTTAAAACAACGCAAACTTTATAAATAGAATAAAAAATTCAAAGTTTGATCCTAACAAACTACTTTAAAATAATTTTTAAACATAATTTTGAATTATAAAATAATTTATCTACTAAATTTGACTAGCTCTCATTTAAGGTTTCCACTTAGCAGTTACATTGAGTACTTTTCTGTTACCTTTTTTAGTTATAGTCTTCCTAATGCCACGGATATACACAGAAAAACTTGGCAACATTAGATCTCAACATTTAAAAATAATGACTTTAGAGTTCACATTAGACCCCAACATTTTAGAAATAACAGGAACTTAGAGACATTAAAAAATATCCCAATATGACTTCTGATCCAAAGTTCCATGATATAATCTCCTAAACAAAATTTTCTTGTAAAGCACTCATTTCTGAGATAAGGAGTTAAGGATCCTGAAATGGTAAATAGTTAAAACTTTAGAACAACAGCAATAGTAACTGTTCTTTCTGCTTTAAAATTAAACTTCTAGGCTCTTGAACACTTATCATATAGATTAGTACCAAATATTATCATGTAATGCTCTTTTACTAATACTCAGGTTGTTTTAATAGAAGCACTAATTTCTCAACTTTCTAAAATAAGAAAACAGCACCATCCAGTGCTCACACTGAGGATATACCTGATATTTAATGTTTGAACTTGAGTGATCTCATGTCATGTGCTTTATGAGATAATTCATTTCCTATTTTTTAAATTAATGCTAAAAGAAAAAATTTAAAATTCCCATGTATAATCAGGCATATAGATATATATGTATATAATGTTAAAAAATCCTGCCTTATTGCATATAAATAGTGCAGAAAAACAATACATAAATGGAATAAAAAAGACCACAGCATAGTTTAGATTCTCAAAGGGCTTATAATGTACTGAAAAACCTCAGACAGCCCTAGAGCTGATTTACTTTTGCCTAAGATCCTCTAGGCCTACTGTGGCTTGCTCTACCTTGGACTAAAGCTCAAGTCACTGAGATGATTGTTAGAAAGTGGCAGGACAAAAAAACCAGGAAGACCAAGGACAGGGTGCAGTCTAGGATAAAGACATCAATGGGAACTCAAATTTAGGCAAAAGAATGAGCTAGTACTAATTTATTAAATCAAACTCTAAATGTATCCTATATAACATGCTATATAAACACTCCTACTTTTGGCTAGACTATTAGGTAGGTGTTATTTGAGTCTCTCCAAAACTATGTACTTACCTGTGCTAAAGGCTTGGAACTGGGATCCAATTTACTCCGGTGAATATCAAATTCAGCTCGTTTGTGCCAAAACCTCCAGGCATCTAATAAATTTCTATAATTCTCTATCCAGTACTGAACTCTTTCATCTTTAAGAACATCTAAAGGAGAACCCTAAAAAGAAAATATGATTTCAGCTATTTAAAAATCTCCGGGCTAAACCAGAAGAGCCTAAGTAACATGTGAATGAGTCACACAGAAGAAATAGACCTCCTTTTTGCCAAAAGCTGAATCCTAATGAGGATATACATAAAATAATTGTTGGAAGTAAAAAGTTTAAAAACCCAAGAGCAAACAATTCACCTTACTGCCTGAATGCAGTAAAAAGTGATGTGAATACTCTTTGTCCCAACAATTAAAACTTCTGGGTTCACAAAATCTGTTTACTATCTAATCCAAATACACACCAAAGCTACTTGATCACATTTAAAATAATACTGAGCCTGGTCCTTCATATCTGGTAATGCACTGTAAACTGAGATTCTTGTATACATATTTATCTGAAAGGTAAACCTGCCTATTTTCTCGCTTGCCATCAATTAAAACATATATTCATTACCTGAAATTTTTTTAAAAAGAAAAATGAAAACCGTTCTTATACCCCTAAGACATAGTGAAAAGCAACAATCTCTTTTCCTTAAATTTCCTTTAGATTTCTTCTCATTAATAACTAATTTCTTGCCAGTAAGACTTTTCCTAAAACTGTATTTTCCCTGGCAGCTGTCGCATTCCATATTTCACCCATTCTTGCTTTGGTTTACAGAGAATGCTATAGCTCTGCTCATCATATACCTTCCTTAACTTATGAAGAAAGTAGAGTAAGTTTCTCCTCCAATAATGCCCTGGGAAGCCCAGTTTTCCTTGTTCTGTTTGTAAGCCAGATAGGAAATAAAATGTTAGAACTCAGCATGCACCTTACTTATGGAAAACCAGAAGAAACCTATAACAACTAATAAAGACTATCTTTACACTTTCCATTAAAATAGAAAGAGCATATCTTTCACCTATTAATTAGGTAGTAATTCCAATTACCAGAGTTAATTTAGCTAAAAGAACATGGAAAAACTCTTAGCTGACAATTTCTTAAAAAAGTAAACATCTACTCTAATCTTAATTAGGACCAACTTAGCTAGAACTAAATATAAAAGTAGAAGACAACCTGTTTTGTTTTGTTTGTTTTTTCAAAAGAAATCTTCAAACTCCCACCCTCACTCTTGCCCCTCCCATGGTAGTAAGGATAAACTAAGAAAATTTGGTCAATTCATATTCAGTAAGTCTTCTCTAGATTGCCCCTATAAATCAAGCTCTGACAAAATCTGCAGAGGAAACAGTTTAGAGATTAAGTCTGATTGAATTAGAAGGGCTTGCAGAAACCTTCGGCTTTCCACAGATCCACAGTAGCAAAATGTAAGATCAAAGTGAGCAGCAAGTAATTGAACTTCCAAAAGTATTAACAAATATTCTTCAGGCCCAGCCCGAGTGGCTCAGCGGTTGAGCAACGACCTATGACCCAGGAGATCGAGGTTCGATTCCAGGTCAGGGAACATGCCTGGGTTTCAGGCTCGATCCCCAGCAGAGGGCGTGCAGGAGGCAGCTGATCAATGACTATAATCATTGATGTTTCTATCTCTCTCTCCCCCTCTACCCTCCTCACTCCAAAATCAATAAAAACATATTTTAAAAAATTCTTCGGAAAAAGGTAAAAGAACTCAGAACTTTATAATGTACTGTACATAAAATGCAGTATTAAATGAAAAATCACTAGACATGTAAAGAGACAGGTAGATGTGACTCAACATCAAGGAAAAAGGCAGTCAATAGAAACTAAACCTAAAAAATTCCCTTTGTTAGAGTTAGCTGACAAAGTTCAATGCAGCTATTAGACAAATGTTAGACTTAAAGAAAAATAGTGTTTTAATTAGTGAATAGATAGGGATCTGGGTTGAAAAAGATAAACTATAAAACAAGATTCTAGAACTAAAAACTACAATAACTGAAATTAAGTATTCCCTGGAAAACTTAACATCAGAAAGAAAGTGACAGAGTCAATGAGTAAATGAATAGAATTTATCCAATTTGAAGAGCAGAGGAAAAAAAGATGGAAGAAAAATAAACAGAGCCTTAGATACCTATAGGATAATATTAAAGAATATGTTAGTAGAATCCAAGAAGAAGAGAACGAGATTGAGGCTGAAAAAATGCCTGAAAATTTCCAAAATGTAATGAGTAACACTGACTTGCAGATCCAAGAAGCTCAGAAAACCTTAAGCAGGAAAAAAAGAAATTAGGCATCAAGGTTAAACTACTAAAAATAAAAAAAGAGAAAACCTTGAAAGCAGCCTTAGGAAAAGATAAAGAATTACATAGCAGAAAAAAGTGAATGGCAGGCTTCTCATTGGAAGCAATGGAAGCCAAAGACTATGAAACCACATCTTTAAAGTGCTGAAAGAAAAACAAGAACAAAATGGACATTTTCATTTAAAATGAAACTGAGAGAATCTGTCACCTGTAATTCTGTACTAAACAAAATGCTAAAGAGAAAGACAAAAGGAAAATGATACCAGATAAAATTTGGATCTATTGGTCTAAAAAGTAGGAATGGTAAGTAAATAAACATAAAAGCCCATGTTTTTGTTCTTCACATAATTTACACAAACTACAATTAACTGCTCAAGGCAAAAAGACTAACACTGTAAGATGGAGTTTATAACATCTGTAGAAATAAAATATATGACCACAGGACAAAGGAAGGGGTGTGTAAATGGAGTGACACTGCTGTAACATTTGCGAAACATGAAACACGAAGCAAAGTATAAAGTGTTAGGTGTGAGGTATGAAAAAGAAAGAAAGGGTGAAGTAGGAAGCCTGATGTATCTGGTGTGAACTGTGAAGTATGAAGAGGCAAAATGTTCACTAATGAGTTAGGGATGCGCACTGTTAGACCTAGAGAAACTGTTTTAAAAAAAAGATAAAGAAAAGGGGAATAGCTAAAAATCCACCAGATGAAATGAAGTGAAACACTGAAACATTCCATTAGCCTGAGAAGGCAGGAAAGGAAAAGAAAACAAAAGAAAAAAACCAAACAAATGGAAAGTAAATAGCAAGATGGTAGACTTAACCTTGACCATATAAATATAAATGGAGAAAACATCCCAATTAAAGGCAGCTGAATATCAGACTGATTTTTTTAAAGCAAGATCCAATTATACACTTGTCTGCATTTTAAATACATTTTATTAATTTTGTTACAAGGTTACCAACCCATTTGCACTCTGTAGCCATATAGCTACAATTGATTTAACAGATGTAATCCCATTTCAGTGAGAAAAAAATACTGCATTATGTTCTAGAAGGACACCTTTTCTTCCATGCGCAGTGGCCTGAAATCTTAGGGTAAACGTACACTGTGGTTTGTGGCTAGTAGCTGCATTTGTTCCTAAGAAGGAAGGGTGAGGGAGAGGGCACTTACTGTTTGCCCAGTACATGGCAGGCTATCATACTGCATAAAAGGGTGAAAACAGGAAGGTGACATCATGAAACGGTCAGATTAGCTGGAAGGTCTACAGGACATCTCAGCAAAATGCCAATTTTCACCAAATTTCCAACAAAAGTAAAGCAGAAGGAAACCTCTGCTAGGAATCTGTAACCAGTGGAGAGTAAAAACAGAGAAAATAGATGAACTGGTTACCCCAAATCCTGACCACTGATCATAAACAGGGAAAATGAGAAGTTAAGGGAGTTGTGGTATAACTTGTCTTCTGCACTTCAAGTGAGATTATAGTTCAGGTCAGGAAACTTCAACCTCTTCTGTACAAGGTGTAGTTGTGTCAATATTTAGAAAAATTAAACAGAGGTCTCTGCTCCATTTGATAAAATCAAGACCGACGCTTCCTAAAGTGAAAGGAAAACTGGATAACTGAATGCAGGAAGCTTAGGGAGAGTAAAGTAAGGCAGAAATACGCTGTAGATCATGTGATCAGGTTAAAGCTAAGCAAGCACAGGGCATATCCACTTAATGAAGGAAGAAAATACAGAAGGCTGTTAAACATTTCCTTTTTCTTTAAGTTGCTACCACACTGCACTAACCTGTAACATGCAGTAACTTGCTGTTTGCACATCTCCAGTCCTATCGACATAACTCTCCATTAAGTCCACTCCATCTTTAGTAAGGCCTGTAAGCAGAATTCCTTCCAAATTTCCAGCCTCTTTCATTTCGTTGGTCAATTTTTCGATGTACCTATTTAACTAGAAAATTCAGTGATTTTTCTGAAGCAATCCATTTCACTGTATCTCTTGCCCTTCAAAACTTCTACATGTGGAACAATTTTATTTTTAATGGAAAACATTTTAAAACAAAAGCCCTTGCAAAAATCTAGATGTATGATCTCTAAGAAGTCTTTGCATCTAATATAAATTATAATGCAGCATTCATGACCATTTAAAATGTTTTTTAAAAAGACAAGGCATTTACGTGTTTGATAATTATTCTATAAAAGAGCTATAGAGGGTTTACTATTATAAATTTGAAGAGAATTAACCTTATTATTCTGCTGTCTATTACAGTAGGACGTAATAGAATCATAGAATCTGAGTTGAACTAGAACTTCAAGATCATAAAAAATATCCATCTCTTGTAAGGTCTTCCCAGACTTCATTTCACCCCAAACTCTAGCCAAGATTTTTCTATATTCCCCCAGCACTTTCCATTTTATTGTATGTAGCACATTGTAATACTAGTCATTTATGTTTATTTCTCTCTCTCTTTCTCTCTCTCTCTCTCTATATATATGGCATATGTATTCAGTGCCTACTTATTGTATTAGAAAACAGAGGAATCCTTTTATAGCATCCCTAAGAGGTGAGTTTAACATCTTTATCTACTGACCAATATCAACTCTCAAAAACAGAAACAAATTAAAATATTAAGTCAGCATTATTTAAAAAGTAAATTTAGTTATGACACACATTTGTAATATCTTAATCTAACAAAGAGATTATTTACTTTTTAGAAGAATTTATATATATGTATGTCTCAGTCATACATATTTATACATGAGAATAGTTTCTCAATCCAGTGACAATAAATATTATTACTTCAAATATGGAATTAAGTCAGTTCTTACCTGACTATCACCAAGGAATTTACAAGCAAATGCCACTCTGTCACGTACAGCAACTTTGTTTTCATACTGAAAAGAAGAGAAAAAGCAAGTAGTTACTTGTGGGTGCCATGAGTTTTAAGTATTTGAAGACAAGTATTTTATATACATAAATTGTAATTTTATTTTCATAGATATTAATAAGTTATTATGTATATATTGGCAGATCTATTGATCCCCTAAGGTGCCTTTTTAAAAATTAAAAAATTTTGCAGTTATGGTTGACATTCAATATTATATTAGTTTCAGGTGTACAGCATAGTGGTTAGACATTTATATACTTTATGAAATGATCCCCCATAAGTTTAATACCCACCTGGCACCATACATAGTTATTACAGTATTACTGACTATATTCCCTATGTTGTACCTTACATCCCTGTGACTCTTTTGTAACTGCAAATCTGTACTTCATTAATCTCTTCACTTTTTCACCCAGACCCCCAAACCCCCTCCCATCTGGCAACCATCAGTTTATTCTCTATATGTACGAGTTTGTTTTGTTTATTCATTTATTTTGATTTTAGATTCCATATGTAAGTGAAACCATATGGTATGTGTCTTACTCTGACTTATTTCTCCTAAAATACCTTTCATAATGAAACTCTCAAGAAACTCTGTGCTAAAGTTATTATCTTTACAAAGTAAAAATTTACCTCTTAAATACTGACCAATTGAGTTAAAAAAAATTCGAGTTCAGTCTTATATAACTCCAACAGAAAATATAAGCAATTATGTACGGTTTATAAAATTTAAGATGCCATGTAGTCCTTTCATCACAGAAACTAATTTGGGGGAAACAGGAAATCTCTCTTTGGCTGCTAGTTTATCAACAAGTCTCAGAAATCTGTGAATTACTAGTGAATATACTAGTATGAATATACCAGTACGGAATTTAGAAAGAAAATCAACACATTTCTTAATACAAAGTGGTAAGTTTTAAAATACACCTTTATGAATAAACAAACACAATTTTGTGCCTATAGTTTACTATGAATGTAGAAAGGTACAATTAATTTTGTGATAAGTAAAAAATTGTTTAAAATGGATAAAAACCCTATTTCCACTGAAGTCATTCTATGAACTATAGTTTTCCCCCTTTAACCATAAGAGTACTTTAGCTGATACCTATCTTAGTATGTTTTTGCAAATATAAAATTTTTTTTAGGGTTCTGCCTTAAAGAGAGAACATGTTTGATACAAGCTAGATTTAACTTTTAGATTCAGTTTCATGTGTTAAAATTTTTTATCTGGAAAGAGTTATAAATATTATCTGTCCCATTTTACAGTTGAGAAAACCAAAATCCCAAAAGTTAACTGACCAGCTGAGGTAACTGTGGCAGAGCAAAAACTCAGACCTTCATCTTTGGTTTCCCAAGTCAGTACTTTTCACTGGATTACTGCAACTTTAACAATTTGTAAAAAGAACATTAATTATAATTATTTACACATAAAGTATAATTAGGTACACACTTGAAATAGTTTGGAAATATGAACTCCCTACTCAAGATAAGATACCCTGACCTAATAACCCAAATTTAGCTGTAAGAAAAGAAGGATCTTTTTAGGTCACTTAATTTAAAATACAGAATTTAATATTTAGACAATATACTTCTCTATCAATTTAAAACTTGAACAATCCACTTCTTTTTCTAGTCCTAATCATTCTCTAGCACTTCCTGAAAGTATCGTTTTATTTCTTCAAGATGCAACATTTACAGTCTTCTGTTTAACAAAAGCGAGTACTAATAGTAAAAACAAAAAGAATCCCAACAAACTCTTGGATATTAACTTGAAACTGTCAGAAAAGTTCAGTAGCAGTTTATTTAAAATATTGGACAAAATATATAAACTACTGAATTGCCAAAATGGACACTAACAACACTGGTTAAAATTTTCATTAAGATATCTCAATAAAATACATGTTTTTATAAATTCTTAGGGACTAACATTTAAATCAATTACTCAAGCAATGTATATTTTAGAAGAAATGCTATAATGTCAAACAGAAATAACTTTCATATTAGAAAGCTCTTCTCCTGTGCTACTAATGTGAAGTTTAAAACTCAATAACTAAAACTGACAAGCAAATCTCACTTTATTCTTTCTCTCCCAACATTATGATAAAGAACCTATGTGGTAATTGTGGTCATAGGTGGTTAAAGCAGAAGAAAAAGAAATAGCAATAAGATCAAATAATGAAAAAATGAAATAGCCACTGTAAGTAGTATGATCATATAATTTATATTCCAAACTAGAACATGTCTGAGAATGGTAAATACTAAGTCAGACAAGGCGTGGACATCCTGATCATGTGTTGGTTCATTGAACAAAACTGAGAAACATGCACACACTTTTAAAAATTGTATTTCAAGATAAAACTTATGTTTACATAGTTGTAACAGTTCTAGAGCTCAGCTAAAGGGTAAAATCCTATTGTATGTCTGTAAATTATATTACTAAAACTATTTTAAAAGTCAAGTTCAGTTTGCTATCAGCTAACTCTAGGTTGGCAGTCACATTCAGGAAGAGCTGCTCAAAAAATGTTTTAAGATACTTCATTTTAAATAATAGAAAATGCATCAAACTACATTTTATGCAACAGATATTTGAAATTTTTAACAAAGTTAAACTCCTACCTTAAAAAGAAAGCCTTATGAAACAGAAATTAGCTTACCAATACTCCATCATAAGATCCTGCTTCACTTGTCAGAAATGCAAACATGACACACAGATACGGGTTGTTTAATTGTAATCGTAGAGTACTGCACATTTCTCTCCAAAGGGAATTCTTCTCATCAGTATAACCCGACAAAGCCATTGCTACCACATTGAGATTCAGATCACCTGCATATTAAAAATAGCCAGCTAATCAAAGTAATCAAAAGCTCAATATCTTCTTCTTCCAGTTCTTAAACCATAAACAAATAAAGACGAGAGAGTGAATTTTACCCAGAAAAATAAGCCCACTAGAATAAGGGTTTTGATTCACACAGGAAAATCTGAAAAGGACCACAAGCAAAAATTGCCATTCTTATAAAACTTTTGTCCATATTACAAACCCTGTGCAGGACAAGTATCTCTTAATTTTCAAGTCCTCATTCCAGGCAGGTTCCTATACCGTATGTTACTGCTCAGGAACTAACTGAAGAAGAGCGAAGCCATCCTACCAGAATCACTGCTACTTTATCATCAAGTTAATTTACATTGGTTGAGGTATTTCAAAGCACTGATAGTAAATATTACTGTATATCTTGGGACTGCAATTTTCAAAATTATTCAGTTCTTAACCAAAATATTAAAATCATTAGAAAGATACTTCCCCCTATTGTTAGTAGCAGGTGTTCAAATTTAACACCAAATATTCCAGGTACACATGACAGGAAAGTACCATGCTCTCAGGTTGCAGCAAGATTCTAATTAGAAATGGCTTTAAATATCAACTCTTTTCCCATCACCCCATGTCTTTTATTTTTATTACTGACTTGAGAGGGTGAGGAACAGAGGGAGGGAGGGAGAGAGGGAGGGAGGAAGGTTGATTTGTTGTTCCACTTATTCATGCATTTATTGGTTGCCTCTTGCATGTGCCCTGACCAGGGATCAAACCCACAACCTTGGCATATCTGGATTATGCTTTAACCAACTGAGCTACCTGGCCAGGGAACCACATGTCTTCTATTGCAATCTCAAATGGGGAAGACTTACATTGTAACAAAAGTGAAAAAGAAGAGGCCAACTTAAGCAAAACATTAGCTTTTTCAACTTTTAGAGTACAAATATATATATTACAGTTAATTTCATGTTTTTTCTATGCTACAACAAAGTTGTAATGGTTTCTAAATGAACCAGGGAATAGGAATTAAGTATTCTGAATACTCAGAAATAATTTGCTAAGTGTATTAAAAATCAATAGCTATATACATCCTAGGTATTTTCAAGTGATAGGAAAACTGGTAAGAAAAAAACTGAATTTCTGGGCCCTGGATGGGTAACTCAGTTGGCTAGAGTGTTGTCCTAATACGCCAAGGTAGTGGGTTCAATCTCTGGTCAGGGCACATACAGCAATCAACCAATAAATACATAAATAAGTTGAACAATAAATCAATGTCTCTCTCTCTTACTCTCTCCTCTAAAAAAAAATCTATATATATCAATTTTAAAAAATTTTAAAAAAACCTGTACTTAGGATTAAGATTTATTTCTGAGTATTCTTTTGCAAACTATTAAGAGAAAAACTTTATCACATATATGATATTTCACTGTTTATTCCTTTCTAAAAAATATTAAACGGAAACTATGTTTAAATCACCAGACTCAAGTAGAAAACTTTCACATATCAAAATATCATTTTTATAAGAATCTATATTAGTCCAACTAAAAATGTTGTGGAGTTTCCTAAAAGTCAACTAATAACTATTCAAAAAATAAAGTATGAAATAAAATATACTCGAATGTTCACCATAAAAATGCTTGCAAACTATAGTAGTCCTTATCTCTAAGAAAATTCATTTTAAAAATGTATGTGAACTATCTTTAACAAAAAGCTTTGAAAATGGACACATTTGAGCATTCCTTAAGACAACTGAGACACATTTTCTGTTTTACAGACTTAAACCAAGGCATAAACAAAAGGGATGAGCTAATATTTATACAGTACTATGCTAATTTCTTTCAAAAAGTTACATAAAAATATTAACTGATTAGATTTTTGAAAATTATCAGCATCTTTTCTTTAAAGAAATCTATGAACTACAAGTATCCTAGAAGATAACCCAATACCTTTTTCTGATGATGCTCCTTCATTCAGGATTTGGATTGCTCGTCGAATATCCAAGTTGAACAATGCCACAGCAGCAGCTCTCTCCCACTCCCCTTCTTGTACCAGGGAGTTCAAAAATGGCCCCACATCTACATCTGTTCCTTTCTTTATCCACCCACAAAGCTGTAAAGCTAAGATTCTCTCTTCATTTAAATTCTGCATATCAGTTTGCTTATCCAATCCACACCAATTATGTCTGCTGCTTTCCACCATTCCTAGAATGAGACATTTTTATATTAATTGCTTTATTATTTATTATTATTATTGAATTTATTGGGGTGACATTGGTTAATAAAATTGTATCAGTTTAAGGTATACAATTCTATAACACATTACCTGCATATTGCATTGTGTGTTCACCACCTGAAGTGGTGTCTCTAACACCATTTATCCCCCTTTTGCCTTCTCCTGCCTCCCCCTACTCCCATTTCCCTCTGGTAATGACCATATTGTTCTCCATGAGGTATTTTTTTTCTTTTTTGAAATATATTAGGCAAATAAGTAAGTTTTAGATATATATTTCAACATGAGATTTTGAATATTCTACTTCTCAACCACAATTTGATAGCATAAATACAAAATATGCCACAAACAAAACATATTTTACATATTGTTAAGTACAACAGTGTCTTGAACTATCAAAAAGAGCTATTGGAATAACAGTCTTTGCCTGATAGCCTAAGCTGAGTCACTGCTTCAGAGAAGCCTCCTCGGTCAACTAATGTAAAATAGGGGCCACCTGCTATTATCTAACTTACCATTGTCTCCTCTATGTCCTTTAGCACTAACATAAGCACCCCCTTTTTATTCTCCTCCTAGAACATGAGCTCCAAAAGGGCAGGCACCTTGCTTGAGATCCAACAGATGCTCATTCTCTCTCCCTCCTCCCCCGTTATCTGTCTCTCTGTGTATGTATACAAACATAGGTACGGAAAAACGAGATCATACACATAAAAATACTTTAGAAGTTTAAGGTAAGTACTAAAGCTAAAATACAACAGGAATGATCTGAAGTCCCCCCACTTAAATCAGGAGACTACATTCTTACTCTCTTTTCATAAGAAATCTAAATAAATTCTTGTATCATTGTTTAGATCACAATCAAGGCAGCTGATCCTAAAGGCAGGATAATTTCACTTACAATGATAGTTGGTGCCAAATAAAGGTTAAACAAATATACAGAAAATTTAAGGACTCTGTTAATTGCAACTCAAATTCTTTTCTTTTTTTACTGTTATTTATATAGAGCCCTAACCACTTCAGTGGCAGGAGGAGTGGGAGAGGTTACTTTTTCAATCCAGGGGCCTCCATAATGTTGGTCTGTTGTTACCAAACACGCAGGCAAGTGGCATCGTGGATGTTTAGTCTCTCTCTGCTAGAGCAACAAGGTGAGGGCCAATCTCTGCTTCTATAAGAATCCTGAATTTAGGATTTTCAATTGTAACTACTCCAACTTCTATTTCTGAAGGTTTGAAATCAATTGATAAACAGTAGACAGGCAGGTAATCGCAGTTTCCATTGTCTGTTCAAATGTCCAATCAAATTTCTTCTTCACTTTTTTTCAAGAAAGCTGGTTGACTTGGTTTGTTTAACGCCTGCCGCAGTGGCTTAAAACCCACAGTAGTAAGCAGGGTCACACTCGTACACCTGAAGGCCTTGTTCTTCATCTATACCAATTAAAATCATACAACCAAGAGGCCTCATTTCAGCATCCTGTATGTAGACCTGAGAAATATCAGCAATTCTTTCACACGGCCTGTCCACAGGCATCTCACAGCCACACCTGTATTTCCAATTAGCTGCCTCATAGCGTGCCCTCTGTACCTGGGGTCTGCTGTCAACTGTCATTCCTGTCATCACACAGCCAATGTTTTCGGTATCTTGAATAAGTGAGTCACTGTGCTGGAATCCAATAATCTGTCAGGCACTTTCTTCTGTGTGACAATTACTACACAGTCTTTCCCTCTGACAGCTACTGATGTAAGGTCACCCTGGTTAATAGCCTTAAAAGCATATTCTACTTGGTAGAGCGGGCCCTCGGGTGAAAAAATGGTAATGTGGCGGTCAAAACCAGTGCTGGAACCACGGGACACGTTGGTGCACCCACTACTTCAAGAACAATCCCTGCAACTCAAATTCTTAAATGTTCTATAAAGTTTTACCATCAAACTTCATGAAAATGTTTCAAGATGAGTTAATTGTAAAATTTTTGAAATTTAAAAAACAGTTATATAATACACTTGAAATTACTTACTTTTTAACCTTACTATTGGAAACTGATGTCAATTCAGGTCAAGGAGTTAGGAGAAGATTTCTGAAAACAAATTATGTACCTTAACAGAACCCCCTGCCCATCAAAATGAGGAAAGCATTCTGCTCTACTAACTATGGCAGAAGTCAGCTGAGACAAAAAATCACTTTTAGCTTCTGAAAGTTAAATTTTAAGAACTATGAGAAGAAAACTTTCAATAATTAAATGGCAAAGTTAAAAAAAAAAAAGTTAACATTTAACAAAACATTACTTTTCCGAATAAATTACTTTTCCAAATTTAAATTGTTTAGTTCGAATGTAGCCATTTAATTTCAGGTAGAATGAGCTGCAGATCTACTAAGGTATTTATTTTCATATCTCCACTATAAATATTGGATTCAATCCTGATATTAATGGTAAAAATAACAATTTTAAACAGATGAACCAAAAGCAGCCATTTATTTTTCAAATGATTCCTCAGTTTAATAATATTCCAGTTTCTTAGAGTTTTTATTTTACAGAAATTTTTTCATGAAATACGAAAGATCAATATATATGAAGCCGGAGAGTTTACTGCTAGGAGGTGGAAACCTGTGTCATGTATTTTTGCTGCTCAGAAACGTTCTTACTGCTTGATAACTATGCTACAAGTAATTAGGGTTATCAAATAAGCAATGTGATATTATTGTGGGTTTTTAAGTATATAGTCATTACGATTTTTAACATGTATGGATTTTTTAATATTCATTAAACAAATACGAATTTTATTTTACTACTGAAGGAAATAAATGTGTATGTGAAATTCAAAAATGAATTTCAAATGTATGATTTTAACATATCACTAAAAAAATTAAAATCTATTTCTGCATGTTATACAATACTAAAAGACAAAATTGTATCTCTTAAATTTGAGATTCCCCTATATATGAATAATAGAATGAACATTTTCTTCATGATTGTAAGAGAAACAAGTTCACTTACACATTAAAAAACATTTTTAAAGATTTGTTTCAAATACTACACCAAGCAATAAGACACTTTGATAGCTGTAGATATTCGTTTGTTGCATTTTTACTGCATAAAAAACAAAGCAGTAAAATTATCCCGAGTTTATAAAAGAACATTTTGTTGTTAAAAACACTAAATCCTAGCTATTTTGTCCCTTCAAGTAATTCTGAATAAATAAGTTCCCTAGGTCATCGTTTACCCTTTAAGCATGAAAAATGTTTCATCATTTTGGATGAAAAGCTGACCAAAATTTATTACACAATTTTCTGTTATCTTAAAAGGAAAAAAGTATACCTATTGAAAACATTGTGAAAGCTGCTCTACAGGACTGAACAAGATACTCCCTCAGAGCATGCCCTTCTCCTGACACTGGCTGATTTCAGCACTTTGGCCCGTCCAATAAGCTAGCCTCTCTGGTCCTTTACTTCCTATCTCCGCTGGTCATACCTCCAAGACTTGACCCGCTTTCATGGACACACTCCAAATGGTTCCTCCTTCAAAAGAGCCATGTGTTGCCGTTTTTTAATCCTCACCCAAGGATATGTTTTTATTGATTTGATTTTTAGAGGGAGAGGAAGGAGGAGAGAGAGAGAAACATCAATCAGGTGCCTCCCGTACATGCCCCCGCAACCTAGATACGTGCCCTGACCAGAAATCGAACCTATGACCTTCTGGTATATGGAATGAGGCTCCAACTGTGCCACCAGGCCAGCTCCAAAAGAGCCACTGTCTAACCGCAACCTCAAAGCCTTCCGAAAATCTCGTTTCCACATTCTTCAATCTCACACTCTCTAAACCACTCATTTTTACTTACCAGTCTTTTCCTCTTATTTTCCTCCCTATCCAAGCTAGATCCCAAGGGTAAACAAATGAGTCCTTTTCTTGCCAGTGTCCTTAATTCTCTTGCCCCACTGTCCCTTATTCTTTCCTCTGGTAAAACAAATTTCCCTACAACCTTCCCATGCTTTTCAAGACAACTCTCTCCCCTCTCCTCCCCATCTTCTCTAGGCAACCTCCCTGCTCCTTCTCAACAAGCAAACCTATTACACTGAGAAAAGAGGAGTCATCAGGTGGAAAACCCCTCAGCCCTGGTCACTGAATTTGAACAAATTGCAAGCCTTTCCCCTCTCCCTCCAGCTAACGTGGAGAAGGAGTGCATCCTCCTATCTAAAGCTTTAGGCCTTTTTTCCTCCCATTCCGAGGAATTTTGCTCTTCACCGCCTTTTCTCTCCATCTTCAGTCTTTCTATGGAGTTTATCACATCAGCATCTAAGCATGCTTAAATTAATCCCAAGTTCAAAACAACAGCAAACCAGTACAAAAGTCACCCACTGACCCCAAATTCACCTTCTACTACAGTACATACCTCTATCCTTCACAGTCAAATTTCTTGAATTATGTAATATGGATGACTTTACTTCTTCAACCTAAATTTCCTGCCCATTGGACATCCCCACCTAGTTATCTCAAATTCAACTTATTCCAAAATAAATGTTTTTAAATTTTATTTTAGAGAGAGAGTAAGGGAAAGGAAGAGAAATACTGATGTGAGAGAGAAACATCAATCGGTTGCTTCCCGTACGTACCCTGACTGAACCCTAAATCTGGGTATGTGTCTTGACCAGGAATCAAACCAACAACTTTTGGTGCAAGGGATGACACTCAACCGAGCCACACTGGCCAGGGCCAAAATAAATTTACTCTTCTCAAATGCACTCTTCCTATGCTATTCCTATCTAATCAACTGACACCAGAAATAACCCAGTTTTCTAAGCTAAATATATGTGTGCTCTTTTCACTTTTCCTTCTCCTCCATCCCCTTTATCCAACTAAACATTAAATTTTGTCCCAATCTCTAATTTATCCATGCTTCTCCAGCTCCTTGGCTACTAACTGTGGTGAGAGCATCATACCTTTCCTGATGACTGCGCCTTCTGTCTGAAGTCCCTGCTATCAGTCTTGATCCTCTCCAATTCCCTCCTCCCAATGACAGCTCTAAAACACACATTTAGTGGTGACTACTCCAAAATCTTCCCTTGGTTTCCCTCGCTACAGGATAAATCTCCCTAAATTCTTACCGTGACCTCTAAGTCCTGAGTTACCCAGTGCTTACATTCTGGCCCCCATTCTTCCTTCACTTTCTCTCTCATGCTCTGTCCCAGCAATACTGAATATGCTGTGTTCCTCCTCACGGCTTATGCATATGCGGCTCCCTGCCTGGACCTTGTCTTTGCCTTTACCTCCCCTAGGAAACCTCAATCCCTACAATCAGGTCAGGAATTCTTCCATACATAATTGTCTGTTCTTCCTCATGTTATTACCGCCTGTTTTAGCTATCTTGTTCAATATCCATGAGGGATATCTTGTTCATAGTTATGTCTCCAGCTCCTAGGACAATTCTTAGCATACAGTGAGCAAGTAAGAAATATCTGCTGAATGAGTGAATAAATTTACCTCATATTGTAGTTTTAAGAATTAAATAAAGTATTGTGGGGAAAGCAATTAGCATTATGTCTAATTCATAGTAAGTACTAAATATATATTATTTGTCACCAAAGTTAAAATAGAGCTGTATGTTCTCGTAAACTTGATTAGATTACCATGGGCAAGATGGTTCAATGTGTTGATTATGCGTTAAATTATTAGAGATACCATTAGAGAAAGGAGTATGGCCAGATAAAAGGTTAAAAACTAGGAATGCCACCTTTAACAGTCATTTTTCTACTTATTACTTTCAGGTTATAGAAACAAAAATTTGAAAGAGTTGAAAATCTAGCAATGAGGAAATCTTTCCAACAGTAGGTTTTTAGCCTGGGTGAAGATGACTTAAGTCAAGATACTCAGTTTGTCTCGAATGCACCAAAAACAAAGATATTCCACCCTTCCTCTTGCTTTTCCTTAGAGGTAGTTTGTTGGATTTTCCCTAAAACATATCAAAATACAATAAAAACAATAATAAATCTCAGAATATCTGAGAATGCAATGTGGCCTGACCCGTTTAGATAAAATACTAGAAATTCTATAAATTTGGTGTTTAATTCTTTGCAGCAGTGGTTCTAAAATCATGAACTATGGTGTTCAGGTTCATTGATAGGAGTAATACAGTACATATGCCCATTTACTTATATTAGTAAAAAACAGAAGTTTCAAGTTGAATTCATTTTTATTACCTATAATAATTATTTTTTTGGTGGAGGGCTAATAAGAATATCAAAATGAAATAGGTAAGAAAAATAGTCCACTGCATCTTCATCAATGTGAATCTAAGTAATATGAAAGTCCTTTAAAAAATCCTAACAGTTTAATTAAAATACTTAACCTACTATTAAAAATAGCATTTTACTTAGTATTATTTGTATACTACTTATGAAAGTTGTATTAAAAACCAAGTTAGATTTATTACTTCTTCTATCTCTCTTTGACTAAATAATGTGAATACCTTTCCTAGCAATTTGAATTAGGCCCAAATTTGATGGCTATCAAAGGCTAGATACGGAATCCTAAGTTGGGGAGATGATTATAATATAAACCCATAGTTTAATTCCAATGAAAACAACTTTAAAGAAGTCAGTGAAATAATAGTAAGTTTGGCTCTTTTGTCATCTTTACTTTATTCTTAGTTTATCAATTTTTATCCTACAATAATTCACACATTCATTCAATCATCAAGGACTATTTCAGGAAAGGGTCCTTCAGGTAAGGCCATACTTGGTGTCATAGTTATATGTAGACCTTGCCATGAGATAGCTAAGTGAAAGTAGGCAGCAAAATAAAAAGGGGTCTTCTTCAATTAGAAATCTTTTCACTATGTTTTTGTAAAAGCAAAACACTATAATAAAATTTGAACTACCAGGATCCTATAAATCATCTAATGTAATACCTCTCAAAGTAGGTCTTCAAAAAAACATAACATTAAATAAATGAATAGATTTAGAAAATCAGTACCACTTCAAAAACCAAGACTCCCTGCAAAAAACACATTTAACTCAACAATTTACTAAACTATCTACTCAAAACCCAAAGAAAAAGGTCTTTAGGTATACTAGCATGAAATACATAAATAGAGAAATATAAAAGTACAATAATTATGAACGTATTGGAGAAAATGGAATTTTCTTACCCAAAGATGATTTTACAATTGATTTAATTCCTGCATAAACCAATGATCCTTTGTTGCCTGGAGACTTCTGATCCATATCTTCTGTATACTGCTTCATGAGTATTTAAATGCATAGGAAATACTAGTAATGGTACATAATAAAATATTTCAAAGCTAAATTCTTTTTTATTTGGAGCCAAATCATAACAGGCGTCAGTGCAAGCAAGGTGCTTCTCCTCTGTTGTAGAGCTATACTTTCTTCTTCCTACACAATCTGCAAAGTAGTATTTCAAGTTCAACAGTTTTAAACTTTACTTTGTAATTTTAGTATTATGTAACCTGTATTTGCTTATAAAACATTCAACATATTTAGACTGACCTTTCAGCAAACTTCAAAAACATTTCTACCTGATTCATCTCAAAATTCACAACACAAAGGATATAGTGCAGAGTATACCAGAGTGATTTGAGCTGTGGATCTTCATTTCCAGCTAAAATATGGTTTCTCCACACCTGTTCTGTATCAAGTCCGTACCTTGATAAAGCCCGAAGGCGCATCTTCGTTGCTATATCTTTCTCTAAAGAATTATCATTTTCCTCTTCTGCACATTCATACAAATGACGACCACAAGCCCACATTAAAGATGTAATTGGGCTCCAGGCAAGAGATATCCTTTCAAAAACAGTGAAGTCAGACATTGTTCGGTTGGGAGTTACAACTATCATTCGATTTTGACTTGTTGGATGCCAAGCAAAGGAAGCAATGTAATTGTCACAAGGTTGCACGCTTCTTTCAATTATCGTGGGTTCAGTTTCATCCCCAATGGGAGTGGGTGTATGCTGCATATCATATAATCTAATAATATTACTATCCCTTGTTAAAGTGGCAAGCAGACCAGTCCTAGTTGGACACCATGCTACTTTTGTTAAGGGTTTTGGTTGCTCAGTCAAAGTCAAAACTGGTTTCTCAAATTTCCTAAGATCCCATATTGCAACCTGACCTTCATAGAAGGAAGCAACACGATCATGGAAATATGGGTCTACTGTTACCCCTTGAACAGCTTTTGTATTTACAAACATCTTTTGGCTTGTATTCCGAAGATCAAATATGGCTAGGTTACGATGCATTCCAGCAAGGAGAAGTTTTTGGTCCCTTGGAAGCCAACAAAGAGAGAGACAGGCGTCATTCTGTCCTAATTCATAAAGTGGTTTTGTTACTAATAATGTTGTTTCAGTTTCACCTGCTGTAAGTCTCACTTTTTCCATGGGGACTATATCAGGAGTATATTTGCTGCAGATATCCCAAATCAGCACTGAAAAATCAGCTCTATGTTTATCTAGACCAGCTGCAAGCCAGTTACTATCCAATGGATTCCATGCAAGAGTATTGCATTGTCGTGCATGTTTTGGAACAAATTCTTTTCCTATCAAATCTTTGAACTTTGAGTTGTGATCTTGACCAAGACTTGTAAGTACAACTCGACCATTTGCTTGTCCAACTGCTAGGAGGCATTCAGGATCATAATTGAGATACCAGGCAACACATTTCATATAGGGTGTATCTGAATTTATTGACAGTAATGTAGCCGCAGAGTCTTCAGATAAACGTAAAGATCCAGCTTTGAGTTCTGAATTCACAGTAGATTCCACATGGTAAAGGCTCAATTCTGAGTCACATACAACAAATCTATCAACCTGGTGTGGTGCCCACAATATATCAGGTTTGGTACCGCTCATGTTTACTGATGTGCTCAAAATGTCCAATCAGGTCCATTCACTGAGTATCTGTTTAAAAATGAAAGTTTAAAATGTTAACAAAATGTAACTTTAAGTTGAATAAACTATTCAGAAAGTCAGGAAATTCCAGATATTTTTTTTCTATATGCTATGAATTAAAGACAGTAATTACTGATAAAAAGGGAAAAAAGAACTTCCTCCAGTAAGATGAGCTAGTAAAAATCTGAGAACCCCATTCTGGCTTTACTTCCCATGATCAACTATCTTAATTGCACTGTTATTAGTACCTTCAATTTAACCTCAGGGTTAAAATAACTTCAGTGTGGTGAGCAAATTAATAAGTATCATCCATTTGAAGGGAGTAAAATGTTAAGGAGTTATGAATCATGTTTCTAAGCAATAGTTTAGATCAGTACTATCCACTTGAACTTTCTGCAATGAAAGAAATGTTCTAGATCTGTACTGTCCAAAATGGTAGCTACTAGCTACATGTGAGTCACTGAGTCCAGGAAATATGACTAATACAAATTTTAAATTTTATTTAATTTTAATATAAATAGCCATATGTGGCCACCATAATGCAGATTTAAAGTGCAATGCCACTAGTAAGACAGACATCTCTTCCCCAACTTTCAACAATAAGAAGCAGCCCTACTGCAGAATAAACACTGAAATGTATTGAGCAGAAATGAGTTCTATTCCTAGCTCTAACATATGTATATTAGCTATAAGCAGAGGAAAGGCCTTTGTTTGGGGGTCTTTTGTTTCCTCACCTATACAACATAAGAGTTGGTTTAGATTAGGGTTTCTCAAACTTCAGTCATTAATGTACCACCTGTGCAGTTATTTAATATTTTTCTTTAAATTGGTTCATTTTAAAATCTGAAAATTGATTTTAATCTCCTCATAAGGTTCATGAGTTATAGGTATGATATGCTAAGTATATTTTTTTCTAACATACACTAAAATAAATATATAACTATTAAAAATACTTGACTGGTCCTGGCTGGTGTGGCTCAGTTGGTTGGGCATAGTCCTGTGCACCAGGAGGTCGCTGGTTTGATTCCTGGTCAAAGGCACATGCCCGGGTTGCAGCCTGATCCCTGGTAAGGGGACGTGCAGGAGGCAGATAATTGCTGTTGAGCTCTCACATCCATGTTTCTCTCTCTCCCCCCCTTTCTTTCTCTTTCTCTAAAAATCAATAAGCTATTCTTAAAAACAAAAACAAAACAACTTGACTGTGTTTTACCAAAAATCACTGTTTATGACCAGTGATACACACACTGCACTGCGGGAAACTGAATTAAGTAATCATTAGAGGCACTTTCAGCTTTTAATTCTATAAACTTTAAGTATCAAAATGAAATTTTTAAAAAGATATTCTAGTAGTTTAAGCACAAACTAAAAACAGCCGTTAAAAATGATATTTTAATCATAAAAGCTACTGTACTTACAAAAATATAAATGCCTATTTCTAACCAAATCTGGCTAGAGAAAATTATAGTCTGGGTTAAAAATGAAAGATATTTAATCTTCATGGCAATTGGTATGTGTACAACCATGGTGTCAGTTCTTCAAGGGTGAAGCTATGGTTCATTCATTTCTTTAGGTATGGAGCCTGGCATAGGCTTCTAATAATGATATACTAAATAAATTCAACTCAGACATACTTGCTTTACTTTTTAATCTTGTAAAAGTTTCAGTCAAGAATTATCAGTCTAGAATTTCAATAGACTCAAAATTTAGATGACTGGGGAAAAAACCTTTGAGAAGAATTCTTATGCTGGTTCATTTCCTTCCTTAACAGATCTGAAACCCAAGATCAATCATTTCAATTACATTCCTATCAGCACCCTCAATTTCTTCACTTCAGTGCCAGTTTGGGTTGCCTTCTCAACCCTAGATCAACTCAATTACCGTATTTACTGTCCTCTCCTCCACTAAGCTTCCGAGTGCCACAGCTCCGCAGACTGATTCCGTAAGAAATTAAGGTACACAACATGCCTGGCCTGTGGTGCTGTTCAGCAATTGTTTTATTCATCTTTCTACTGTGGCTTAAGCAGGTTATCCAACCCCTGCTTAAAACCCTGTAACGATTTCTAACTGCTCTCAGTACAGAGTTCCAAATCTTCAATACTTATAAAATCCTGTATGTTCCTGCCTCAAAGCACACCATTCTCCTCCTTGCAGTGTTCTAGCTACAGTGTCCTTCTAGACTGTACACCACCCCTACATCATCTCTGCAAATGTTGTTCCCTTTGGTTGGCGCATTCTTCCTTCCCTTCTTGGCCAAATTAACACCTGCTCAAGATGGACACCAACCATCCTCTCTCCATCCCTCCCCAGTCTACGCAAGGTTACTTAGATACTTTCATTGGACAGTATTCCTTCCCTTTAAATCACCCTCTCTGACTCTTCTACTAGATTACAAGCTCCATAGAGCAGGTAAAGTATCTTTTGCTCTCCATTTGTATCTCTAGTACCCAGCACAATATTAGGCCCTTAGTAGGTACTTAATAAATATTTGTTAAATGAATGCATTTGTTAAATGCTCCCTCTGATACTTATCACTGCTATCTCCAAGTTTTACCAATCTCCTCATGCTTCTACCCATTACCCTTCCAAGTAGAAGCTGGCTCTAGCCAAGAGCAAAGTGCCCACTGTCATAACTGTTCTAATGATGGGCAAGAGCCCACAGTAAGCCACCCTAAGAGAGGATCACTCCAATACACTGTCTTTCATTTATTCTATAAATATTTATTGAGCATCTTCTATGTTCTAGACACTGTTCTAAATGCTATGAACACAGTAGTACATAGGGACAGATAAGGTCCCTGGTTGCTATGGAGTGGATTGTGTCCCCCCAATATTCACATGTTGAAGCCCTAATCCTCCATGTGACTATAATGGAGAAAGAGCCTTGAAAGAGGTGATTAAGGTTAAACGAGGTCATAAGGGTAGAGCCCTGGTCTAACTGGTGCCCTTATAAAAGGAAGAGATACCAAAACTCTTTCCCCACCATATGAGGGCACAGCGAGAAGGCAAGCTCTCTGCAAGCCAGGAGGAGAGTTCTTAGCAGAACTGGACCACAGCGGCACCTTGATCTTAGACTTTCAGTCTCCAGAATTGTGAAAAAAGTTATTTCTGTTGTTTAAGCCACTCATTCTATGGTAATTGTTATGGCAGCCCTAGGAGACTGCATCTGTGCTCAAGTTATGTTCAATCTTAAAAGAAAATTTAAAAACTTGAGAATGAGAAGGAGAGAGGCACCTCATATAGTAAATGGTAAGTAACTAAGACAACAAAAAGAAGGAACAGATACTGTCAAGTAATGGTTTGTACTCATGCAGAGGAAATCTCTAAAGTGGAGGTCTCACCCATATTCCTATCTCACTGAAAAATAATTGCTTAAAAAAAAGCATACTTTTTGTCTAGGATTCCAACCTACAATCATATCTTTACATGAATGATATATGGTAAGAAAACTTAGTGCCACATGGAAAAACCCACCTTAAACAACAAATAAAGTGTTACTGTAATTTTAAAAACTATTTGATTTACATGACACTCAATAATCATCAGCATTTCTTTGATGATAAGCATGCAAGTACTTATACTATCATCCATAAAATGTGATCATAGTAACTCATACAGAATGAAAGAACTTCAGAGTTAGAGACTAGTAAACCATTCTCATTTCAGAAAACATGAAGTCCAGATGCTTTGGTTCTTGTCCAATACCTCCCAACTCCCATTCTAGATTACTGCATAGAGAAAAAAATCAGCTACCTCATTTGCAGGGACCTGCCCAAACTGAAAATACAGGACCTGTCCTGTTCAAAAACTAAGGCAACAGCGGAGCATTAAACCAAGTACCAGCCCTTCTAAATGATGAGACTCACAGGTTGCATATCATGAAGCTGGCCCTGAACAGAGTAGTACACCTATAAGCACAATCTTAAAAAATGTATTTCTTTATAATCCAACACACAATATAGATGGAATCTGGCTCATGAACACAGGTCACTAGGAATATGGTAGAGAACAAAGAAAACTGAAACTGGAGTCAGAAGACCTCCAGCCACTCACTAGCTAGACCCTAACAAGTCCCTTCATACTCCAAGACTATAAAACGGAGATAGAACCTAGCCTATCTCCATCTCACAAAGTTGTGACAATCAAATTGCGTTCTTCACATCACAGAGATGTTAGTATCACTATGGCTCCCTTAAACATCCCTGGAACTTAATGTTTTTAAATGCTGGAGACGTGGAAAAACTGGGGGTGTAAGCGGCGGAATCTGCCATAATTACAGTTAATATTTAGATTCTCACCTTCAAGTCTAACAAGTCAAGTGCTCACTTCCCATCAACGATGTCTGAGCAAAGGCAAGCCGCGTGGCCTCTGTGTTCCTCACCAGAAGACCTGTCACAGCGCCGTCCAACAGAAGTACCCTGTGAGAGCCACCGATGTAAAATTTTCTAGTAGCCACAATGAAAAATAAAAAGAAATGGATGGAATTAGATTTAATGTACTTAACCCAACATATCAAAAGTTTTACCCTTTTCAACATGTAATCAGTGTAAAAATTATTGAGCGTTTTTAACTTTGTTTTGGTACCAGCTTGGAAATCCAACGTGTATTTCACACAGCCCATTTCAACCCCACGTGGCTACTGGACTGTGGAATCTATAACACTAGGCGTACAAGGCCAATCAGCCTTTCACATCCTTTTTTTGGGGGGGGGGTCGTTTTCAACTTTTATCATTACCAAAAACATCATTTTCAAGGAGGTGCACTGGACCTATATGCAAATTACCCTGAAAGTTATTCTAAATGCCCGCAGAGGCCCTCATCCGCTAGGCAATGGAGCAACGCTGGCGACATACTCGAGAGGTTTTATTTACCCTGTAGGAGAATTTTCGTTACTCCTACTTGCCGAGAGCTGACTAGCCCGCGACAGGCCCTTCAGGAAGCGTCTGACAGAGCACAACCGGGGAGGGCTCGTGGCCATGCCGGGTGAACCAGGAATCGGGGGGCGGCTCCCACGCTCCAGGCACCTGGCTGAGCCTCGGGCCCTTGGCGAGCGCGCACCTCCGCGCGAACCCGCCGCGAGCACGGCGGCAGCGCGGCCCCAGCGCCCGGGAGGAAGTCCCCGCGCGCCTCCGGCCGCCCGCCCGCCGCCGCGAGGCGCCCTCGGAAGCCCCGCGCCGTTCCCGCAGCGCGGAGCGCCGCTCCCGGCGCCGCGGCTCCAAGGAGGCCCCCGGGCCCGCCCCCGCCCGGGCCTTTCAACGGCGCTCCAGAGCCCTCGACTCCGGCCTCCCTTCCGAGAGAGCGGAGACGCGGCCCGGGCCGCACTCACCGACCTGAGGAGGCAGCGCGGCCGCCGCACAGCCGCTTCCGGCCTGCTGGCCACCGCTCCCGCCTCGGGAGTCGGGACACGGGCAAGATGGCGGCGCACCCGTCCCTGGAGCCCACCCGGCGGGGGTCCACGACCCCTCAGCCGCGCCTCAGAGACGCGCGGCCACGCCTCGGGCTCGGAAGGGGAGCTCCCGGCCCACGAGCCCCGCCCCTCTGCGCGCCTGGAGTCGCCCCGCCCAGGGGCGGGGTTACTGCCAGGAGGCCCCGCCCACCGAGGGCCTAGGTTCGCTCCTGCAGGCCCCGCCCCTGGAGCTCGGGGCTGGATCCCTGGCCAGCGGACCCCCGCGGCTTCTCAGAGCCGCTTTAATCGTTTTAAGCACGTCATACGCCTTAGTTCATTGGATCAGTTTAAAATTTCATTAGAAATCTATGGCCATCGATGTAGTAGAAAGGCCAGGGTATCTGGTTCACGATTTATGCGCTCATTGTCTCATCCTACAAACAAGTCTTGAGTGCCCGTGGTGCACCCGACGCCAATGCTGCAGAAGCGGGAGCGAACCGAAAAGGGGCGCCCTTGGCGGAAAGCGGGCAATGAGAGCGCTGCCTCTTGGGGGCTCCCGCAGTGCTCCACCGGAGGGGCGCCCCCTGAGTCTGGAGAAGTCAGGAACGCTTCCTTGAGGCCCACTAGGCTGAGACAGGGAGGAAGAGTGTGGGGTTAGCTGGGAAAGGGAACAGGGCGAGAGGGCTGCAAGAGGGGAGCCTTCCTGGGCCGAGGAAGGGCAAGGGCAAGGGCAGGAGGGAGGGCAGGGCAGTGGGAAGCAGCGGGGTTCGGATGAGTGAGCGGAGGGAGTGGGGAGCGACTAAGATGCATTTGGATACCAGCTCGGTAGATTTAGATGACCTTTTCCTAAAGGCGTTGGTGGGGTCATTGAAGGTTCTTAAACCAGGCGAGGGGTGTGATCAGTTTGGGGGAGAAAAGGGAAAGGGCTTGGGTAGGAATCCGAATGAGAGACGATGATGACCCGAATGACCAGGAGTGTGGGGAGTGGATGGAGAGAACTGTGTGGCCTGGGTGATGCTGAGAAGGTGGGATGACTGACGGAGGGAGGGAGGGAAAAGAGGATTCTAGATTTCTGGCTGCGGTAACAGTGAATGGTGCGGCAGGTGTTACAAATCTGATACAGTTTCTTCAGATGTCTGGCGACCTTTGCTTGTCTGTTCCTGTTTAAAACTGGATGGCGTTGAGCTCCTGGTGACTGATATAAATGAGCTTCATTCTGATGACCTTCAAGGCAGATAGTTTTGGTAAGAGGATGAGTTTGGGGAAAGTATTGCCTGTGGGGGTCTGAGGCTCCTTTTTACTCCTGCCATTGAAAAAATGGAGACTGAAGACGACAGAGGGGAGATACCACAGGATTTATCACTCCAAATACTATCTTGCCAACCTCCTCAATGGTTTGGCTTTGGCACCAAGTCCCCACATGCAACCTCAGATCGATACAAGTATCTTCCGTATCCACTCCTATCGCTTTACTTACTGCTTCAGAAAGAAAATCGGAACTATCAGGTTGGAATTCCCACAGCCCCTACTATTTTATTTTTCCATTCCCAACATCTTCATTCACACCCATTCTTACCTCTGTTTAGCCGACATAGAGGAAGAAGGCGGGATGTTTCCCACTCTTCTGGGACCTCACACCATCAAGCTCCCCCTCTTCCATGTGTCTTCAACCTCTCCATTCCAACTCCTTTTTTACCTTCAACATACATTCAAGTCACCCCCCCCCCTTTTTTCCTCAAAGGAGAGGACCATGGTCGCTCTCTCTAACCCCACGTTGTCCTGTCTTCCTTCGAATTTACTGCACTCTGGATTCCATGTCCACCACTCCACCAAAACCGCTCTGGACTTGCCGCTGGTTGCCTTCCCTTTCTAGAATATATGCTCCACATACCATTCTGTTATACCCCCACCCCCAAGTGCTAGCAAGGTACCTGGTGACCCAGGTAGAGATGACTATTCCTTTGCCTTCCTTTTAGCTTGCTTGGCTCTATGAGAAAGTTGTGACCAGTGTCATGTGAGTAGAACTGGATTATGTCCCTTAAAAGGGAAGCTGCTTCCCTTCTCTTCCTCTCCTCCCTTCCTGCTGCCTGGAAAATAGCAGACAGCGTTTTCCTTGTGGGCAGTGAACTGTTAGTATAGAACTTTGGATTTCCTGTAGTGCCTACTGCATAATATGTATTCAAAAATATATTTACTAAGTGGGAGAATGCACTGTATTTTTTTGGAAGATTAAACTGTATCAGAGAATTTAACAAACAGACTGGTCTGAGGTTACACTAGTTGTGTCTATCAAACATGCATTTTGTAATGGATGCCAGAGTTGCTAAAGTTCCATATCAGGGCGTTTTTGTTTGTTTGTTTTTAATTTAAACATTGGGGTTGCTAACAGAATGTTGTTCATTTTAAGCTCCTTCATTTATGCTGTGGTGATCCAGGATAGGATTTTTGTTGTGGTGGTGGTTTTAAACCAATAAAGGATAATTGAAGAACTGCTAATGTCGTTCCTATTCCTGCTCCCTCCACCGCAATCCAGTTTCTACTGGAGTGTGTGACTGCCTAATCTCAACTTTCTTTACTTCCACATGTACAAAACAGTCTTTACCTGAGAGCAAGTTTTACTCTTAGGCCTCAAGAGGAAATTTTGGCCCTGTAAACATGTGACATGGCCTAAGTAATCTTTTCACAAAAGTTGAGTATGAAATCTGAGATATTTCATATATATATATTTTTTACTTTTTTAATTATTGATTTTTAGAAAGAGAAGAAGGGAGAGAGAGAAAAAAATATATCGATTTGTTGTTCCACTTATTCATGCACTCATTGATTGTTTCATGGATATGCCCTGACTAGATATTGAATCCGAAAACTTGATATATCAGGATGACACTCTAACTAACTGAGCCACCCAGCCAGGGCCAAAATCTACGCTATTTTTAAATGGTGGTTTTCAAAAGTCTTCTAGCATGCTCCCAATGCATTCTATAAGTCAATACAGTTATACATTCTTGGGATTACATCTGACTTTGTCACAGTAAACTTACATAGCTGTGAAGGTTATGATTTTTAATACATTTTTAACATTTAAAATGTAAATAAACTGTTGTATCACACCAAATATATCCAACAAAATTTAAATACCATAATAAGTTTTTCTCACTATATTTCATTCAAAATTTTTGTGATAAGCTATTCTTTAATTGTAGGAAATTCTATATTATTCTTTTTTTTCTTCTTGAATTTGTATTTTCATTCTTTCTCCCACTGAATTATTTGTTAGTTTGTTAACAAAAAACAATAGAGCATATGCTATGTGCCAGATACTTTACAAGATAGGCTCACTTAACACTCTGTCTAAGGTTGGGTGCTCTGAGAACCATATTCTAAGATGGAGATTAGGATATGGGATACTTATTAGGGAATATTCTTGGGATCAACGCCTGTGGAAGGGAGAAGAAAGATACAGGAATGAGAAGCTGAGCTGCAATTTAATACCAACAAAGGCCTCAACCAATTCATGGGAAATGTTAGTATTGGACTGGCTCTACAAAGATGTCTTGACTTGGGACAAGGGTCCCAGGCCTTTATCCACTGATGTGGATGTGTCATTGATGTGAGCTGTTCCTTGAAGGAAGCATGACTTGGAGTGAGTCAGTTTTCTCAGGCAAGGCCATCCTCGAAGAAGGCTGACAGCTGCAGGCTGGCAACTGGCAACACTCCCAGCATCTGAAGGAATAAGTCATTCATTACTAAAGGGGGTGCAGCATGGAATCCACCACAGCTTTATGAGGATGATACTGTTATTATTCCCATTCTACAGATGAGAAAACTGAGGCACAGAGAGCTTAAATAAATTGCCTATGGTACCTCTGAAGTGACTGAGATAGGGTGAGAACCCAGGCAATGTGTTTCCAGCATTGTGCTTCTAACTACTGGCCACTTCATCTAATTCTAAATGCTATTAAAATAATCTTGTAAAATACAGATTGGCAAACTTTTTTATTTTTGTTTTTGAAAGGGCCAGATAGTAAGTATTTTCAGCTTTGCAGGCTAGATTGCTCAATTCTGTTGTTGCAGTGCAAAAGCAGCCAGAGAGTCCATGAGCCAAGAGGTGTGTGTGGCTCTCTTCTGGGGAAAAATATTTACAGAAACAGGTGGCAGGTTGGATTAGTTTACTAACCCCTGTTTCAGAAAAATATGTAAAGATAGAGGAAACACTCATGGTTTATTGTTATAGGAATAAAATAGTACTGAGTGGAATAAACATAATGATTCTAATCCTATTTTTTAAAGACTAGAGGGAATTATGCCTACATTTTAATGGTAGATTTCTCTCTTCAGTAGGTTTAAAAGTGATCATTATTTTCTCTATTATACTTTTTTAATGTTTTCTGAAATAAAAAAATGTAAAATATTTTTAATGAGGGAAAAACCAATGAATATTATTTTAAAGAATATAGTTGGAGGGATTAGGATGCTAAATTCCATAATGATAGATACATCATAATCCTATAGCCACAGTGTTAAGGCAGAAATAATACTGTTCAAGCAGCATGCTAAGTGCTTTATTAATTGGGGCAGTTTTAGGATAACTGCGACATGGGTGATGCTAACATTTCCTGCTCTGCTCATTGCTTCTTCACAGGGTTGCTGTTTCATTTGTGGGTAACTTAATGTTATGGACTGAATGTTTGTGCCCCCCCCCATCAAAACACTGATATGTTGAAATCCTAACACCCAGTGTGATGATATCAGGAGGTGGGGTTTTTGTGAGTTACTTAGGTCATGAGGGTGGAGCCCTCATGAATGGGACTAGTACCTTTTTCAAAGGGACCTCTCAACCTTTTTCTGCCATGTGAGGACACAAGAAGTCAGCACTCTGAAACCTGGGAGAGGGCCCTCATCAGAACCCAACCATGTTGGCACCCTGATCTCAGACTTCCAACCTCTGGAACTATGAAAAATAAATTTCTGTTGTTTTTAAACCACCCAGTCCATGGTAATGTGTTATCACAACCCAAACTGACTAAACACTAAAGCAGCAGCTATCAAAATTACTATCAAATCAGCTATATTAATTCCAGTGAAACCACAGCCATCTCTCTACCTGGTCCCCTCATTGGACAGGATTTGAATCAGTCACACTTGGGCTTTTGAAATAGAGGATGTGGCTGAATTGTGCTAATCTCTCTCTGCTCCCATACCCACTGCCCTAGATAATGTCTTTCTTAATTACTGCTCACCCAGGCAGTAGTCTCCCAGCTGGCCTCTGGCTCCCCTATTCCTACCCTTTTACTCTAAACCATCTCCTCTGTGTGGCCAGATTGGTCTTCCTGAAGCACATCTCAAGTGAGCCTCTTATTTAGAATCCTTACATCCAAACTCCCCAGCCTGGAGTTAACATGTCAATATTGTAAGTCCTAATAGCTGATGAGAATGAAAATTTGTATTTTCGATGGATCAAATTGACTTTAGAATTATCTAAACCAGACCAATACTAAACCAGTTGTAAAAGCAGGATTCTCTTGGTGGTAAAATGAGAAAAAGACTCCCAGAGCCAACACTGAAAGTCAGACATATATCTAACTACGAAGCTAATGTGTTCAGAACCAGTGTTGTTTTGAGGACTAGGTCACAGAAAAATCAAAGCATAAATGATTGGCCTGAGTCAATAACTTGGACTGTTTCTGTTGTAATGTACAATGTGTGACCATAAAACCTTCAAATGGATAATGGACTTGATTCTCCTGTTCAAAATCTTGAACCATCAACAGCTTGATTGGGAAGCTAGCCCTGTCTCTCTTAGCTAAGTATAATAGTAACCCAGGAAGAAATGGAAGAGGTAAGAATGCAGAAGCATAAAAGGAATCAGAATTAGAATCAAGACAGAAATGATGAGGAAATAAACTTCCTTCCTAAGTTTTAGCCCTTTGGTAATTTTAGTATCTGTCAGTTTTATAATCATTGCACTGTTGAGTGTATTTGTCTTCTTTTGAAAAACGTTTAAAGGAATCTGCTACTCTAAACTTGAGAAGAGAGGTTTGGTTTGCAACAAACATTATAATAGTCTGAGCATTTGCTTAATTTATATGCCATGCCTGAATGCTCCTCGTGACATACAGTGCCATTGCCTTTGCAGAATTGTGCATATGCAGTGTCATACCCCATATTAGGAAAGTACCCCTTCCTCAACATTCTTGCTGCCTGACAACTGTCAGAATAGCCACAATTCAAAGGGCACTCTGTAGTTGTTTCACGCACACCCTGCAGCGCTGCAGGCCTTGGCCCTGTGTAACATCACACTGTTTATGCAAAGAATATCTTAGTGTAGCATTGCAAAAAAAATGTGTGCATTTATTATACTTTACGATTTGTGTTAATTTATTAAAGTCTTGAAATTTTAATTGCACAAAATGGTTTACGCATTCTGATTCCTGTTGAATGTCACCAATCCATCGAAAGAGCAGGACTCCATAGAATGCATCATAAAACAACTTTTTCCCTCCACTGTCCTTTCCTATCTGCTTTTAAGGGCAGGATTTTCTTGCCACTTTGGTGAGATCACAGGCAAGTGTCATGAGGCCCTGAGTCAGTCTTCAATGTAAAAATCACTTCTTTCACATTTAGCCATAAAACTATCTTATTCCAATAATTAAGTTGTTTATTGCCACATAGCAGTTCAAACTCTGAGCGTGAAGTTCCTCCTCTAGCCAGCTGGGGCTTGCTTCAGGCTGGAAGCCTATGGTGAGTGGGAGAGGGGCCAGGGCCAACTTTTCCTTTCCCCACTCTGTGCCCCTCTTCCTTCCCCATGCTCATGAAGAGCAGTTTCTGATTCTTCCAAGTAGAAGGGCAGGAAGGATCTACTTGACTTGCTCTGGTCGTATAAGCTTATTCAGGCGATCTCTTTCTCCACAGTGTAGCTCTCGTGCCTTCTTTGAGGACTCTGCTTCCTTGGGGATCTCTCATCCAAAGTTCTCTAAAGTCCAGGAAGGTCTCTTCTCCGGCAGGTGTTGAATACAATCCCCCCTCACCCTGGCCTGTTCCCAGTGGAACACCTCCGGTGTCTCTCAGGGAGGTCACCTCACTCCCTCCAGAAAGAGCCTTCTATTGCCTACTCTAGGCTGCCTCTCTTGCCCTTCTTGTGGCCCACATCTTGGCCACAGGTCATGCTTATGCATGGTCTCCTGACAAACTCCAGGAGGAATAGTTGTTCCCAACAGATGAACCTTTCACCTTTCATCCTTCAGGACAACTAGCTGGGCTGTAGGGTTTTTAGGCAGGCCTCAGACAGCAGTCCACCATGTCCTCTACCCTTTGCACGGGTCAAGCTCTCAGTGGGGAACAGCACCCCAAGCCCTGTCCTAAGGGATTAGGAATGAAATTCCCTGGAAATGAGTTTCTGTGAAGAAATCTCTCCCAGACTCTTCAGTTCTAAGCCTTTTTTTATATCCTTTGGCAGGGGCGGCGAAGGGGTGTTGGTGTTGGATCTTCAGCTTACCAAATCTTTTCCAGCTCTGCTTAGGTGGTAGCAGCTCGCTTTGGAATATGGGGGTTTCACTACCTATTGTTCTATTCTAGTCTAGTGGGGCTTTAGCCAAAACTAGGGATGACAAACCCTATTTTTAACATCCTGTTACACAAACAGATATGATCATGGCTAAATCCTGAAACTGGAGGAATCTAATATAATGATATTATTTTGTGATGATGGATGTTTATACACTGGGTTTAAAAATAATCTGCTCTCCAGAAAGCAGAGTAGTTTTTATTAATTGGGGGGGGGCATTCCTTGTTTATCTAATGGTTTAAAAGTTAAGATTATAATTTTTTATATGTGTTTATCATGCCAGCCAAAGAAATATATATCTATCATATTGGCTTCTTCATAAGCATGTCAAAAATCAGTGTATTGGGTATAAATTGAAATTAAATTCAGCTCCAAAGGCTGAAGAAACTGTTTTAAATAGAAAGACATTCGATTATCTTTTGTGAGCAAGTTTAAGCTTTTCTGTTCTTATCTTATTCTATTATCAGGAACTTTGTCCCCAACTACATGTAAATTCTCCATCTCTGACTGAAGATCTGAATTATTCTGTTTGAAATAATTCTTTATATTAATGCCTGCAAATTGTATTTATTAAATATATGTCCTATTGCCTACAAGTTTTTCTTTCTTGTAATTTTAATGAAATTGTCTGGGAAATGATATTTCATCCAATAGCCTATAAAGTCTGCTAATTTATCAGGGGCTACCTTGACACTATTGGATGCAGGTAAGCCCTGCCCTGATTGTTAAGTAGAGTTGGGTCCAAAACAAACAGAAGAGGGAGCAACACTTCTAAATTCATTTTATGAGGCCTGCATTACCCTGATACCAAAACCAAAGACATCACAAGAAAAGAAAATCAGAGGACAATATCACTGATAAACATAGATGTAAATCCTCAACAAAATATTAGCAAAGCAAATTAAAAAATACATTTAAAAAGATCATATGCCACAATCAAGTATGATTTACTTCATGGATGCAAGGATGGTTCAACATCCACAAATCAGTCACAAAATGAAGGGGGGGAAATCATATGATAATCCCAATAGATGCAGCAAAAGCATTTGACAAAATTCAACATCTGTTTAAATAAATAGACTTGGATACTATTACTCATTCTAATAAATGCATTGACTCCATTAGTTCTTGTTGAAATTAACATTGGTGTTCTTAGCACCTATTTAAAATTTTAGGTTTCTGAAAATTATTCTTTTTCATCTGGATTTTTCTTTTCTTTGCATTTATTTTACAAGGTAGAGGTTGTGGAGTGGAGATTATATAAATAATGAAATAAAACATAGTCACTTTTAACCATGCCCACATACAAGGTGTCCCCCCCAAAAAATGTATACACACTTTAACAGCTGATAGCTAAATTTTGAAACTGAAGTATATTTTAGTAAGTATTGCTTTTATAATTATTCAAAGTTTGTGTATACATTTTTTGGGACACCTTATATATACACAGGGAGATAGAGGTTCAGGGAGATAATAATTCACAATATTCTTCCTTCGGGTCTGGAGTTAATTGAGAAATATACACAGCAATTAGAAACACGGAGATAAAAATACCAGCATTATTATCAGTAAAGCTGAGTGTGACTTGGACCTGCAACCCCAACCAAGCTTCCTGGTACTTGCATCCGTATCTAGACTTTGGGTGTTCTCACCAGTCTTCCAGCTGCAAATGGTGTCACTTGCAACCTCCCATCCTTGGAACCCGAATAGTAGGTATGGAGAAGATGAGGTCACACAGGCACAGAACTTTTAACATATTAACTCTACCTGTTTAGTAAAAATGGACCAATGGATGTTAGGCTATCATCCCCATCATTCAGGAGAAATCTAACTCCTCCTGTGGAGAGGAGTGAATAAGGGGAAGAATGGTACCCAAAGTTAGACACTAGCAGAGGTATCATATACATATTAAAGCAGGGGCCTCATACTTGTTACAGAACATGGAAATGTCAGTCAACATTCCTGTTGGAACTATAGTCATTCATCAGTTGCAGCCATAGATTTACTAAGGATACAAGAATTTGGCAAAAAGCAATGAAAGAATCAGTAGAAGATATTGTATATTTTGTTATTATTTGTAAATTGAATACTATATACCCTTTATATCAGTAACCTTTATAATAAACTTGCAGACATATACACACACACTTTTTTTCCAGAGAGCCAATTGTTAAGTACTTTTCAGAAAACCACTGGGTACTGCCCTTCTTCATTCCCTTCCCTTTTCTAGGCCAATTAGCTGCTTCCTAAGTATTTCTCAAAATTATTCACTTCTTTGCATTCCCACTGCTGGTCTTGAGAGCCTTATCTCTCACTGGCATTTTAGTAAGGTTCCTGGTAGGTCTCTCAGTCTCTAGGCTTGCTTTCCTGGAATTAATTCTTTACACAGTCACCAGAGTGATTTTTCGAATACGAAAATGTGATCACGTCACTCCCCTGCTTAAAATTGTTAGTGGCTCCTCATTGCTTCCAAGATAAATTCTAAACCTTTTAACACGGCATAAAAGAAACCCCTACACATCCCCTGGTGCCTGCACTTCCGACCTCCGTGGCACAGTCCAGGCCGGTGCCCTCTTCGCAGGCCTCTTTCATAGCTAGTATCACATTGCTTTTTTGTCTAATATTTTGTTATTAAAATTTTCAAACATACAGAAAAGTTGACAGAATGATACAACAAAATCCACCACAATTAACATTTGCCAGCCATTAACATTGGACATACAATTGACATATTTTCTCTACCCATCCAGTTGCAGACACCAGTACAATTGGCTCCCAAACATTTCAGCATGGTATCATTAAATAGAGTTTTTGATTAACTAGATATTTGATTACTTAAAAAAAATGTTTATGGGTAAGATTTGCCATTGCCTTTTACTTGCCAATTTCCTCCACTGGGTTGAAGAGATTGTGTCTTATTTCGTTTTCTGTCCAATCCTCTATATAGTAGAAACTAAGTTAATGTTTATTAAGTGAATGAATTTCAGATTATATCAGATGTTACTTCGTTTCTTGATTCATATATAAAAGAAGTTTTGTCACTCCTTTGATTCATCTCGTTATTTCCCTATCCTGAAAATTTGCAGAAAGCAATTTACATTCTACCTGTGCAGCACCAGAGGCAATTAAAAATTTTAATCTGTTAACGATAGTAGACAAGCTCTCACACCATGTCTTTCTACAAAGCCCCACAAGGTGGTGTCCAAATATCTTTTTTCAAACAACAGTCCCACATTACCTAATATCAGTCCTCACTGATTTGTGTTAGTATCTGGCCTTTCTGAATTTGGTCAATGAGTATAATAAAAAATATATATCCTTAAGTAAATGTTATTTACATTAAATAAAATTAGACATGTGTAATTTCAGAATCTACAATTCTGGATACAAACAATAAATCTTGATTATAATAGGTATCTTATGTTTGTGTAGGGTTTTATATTATTAAAAGTTTTTTATTTCCCTAAATAGTAAGGATATTAATTTACCTCAAGGCCTTTTCACTGCAAACTTTGTCCATGGGTAATTTACCTTTAGTACACAATTCAAACGGATAGAAGAAGAAACAAACTATTATCCAAGGGAACTATATAATTTAGATGTAACTCAAATAACAGATGCCTCTGTTACCTTAATTAGTGACAGTGTTGTGTAAAACAGAGTTGTAATGGGTTAACATAATGTCAGGTGATAAGTTATTTAATGTCCTTAAGACATTTTTGTTCCAGGAATCCGAAAGGGTTATTTTAAAATATTTCTTTGTTGAATATTGTTATTAAATCTCAAATGGACTGACCAGGAAATTCAAATGGGTGTTGAGTTTCTGGAACTTATTCGTGATAATAATATCTACCTACATTATTGGCTGTGTTTTGATCAGGTATCAATGACATGCACCACAGGTCACTGAGGTCAACGTAACAACACCCAGCTACTGAGGCAAAACTACCCAAACCTGCAGGAGAAAGTTCTTCAGCTCAGGGATCTAAGACGTGCTGCTCATTGCCTCTGACGGCCCAGGCGTTAGGATTTACGCAGTGAGATGCGAGACTCAGTGTGTGCTGGCATTGAGCCCAAGTTAATTTGTCCTGAGCCATTTCCCACTGAAATAAAATCCATATTTTTCAAACATAAACTGTTGGCTGTAAATTAGTCTCCTTTTTCCCCTGCTCTGGCTCAAGTCTGTATGGTACAAAGAATTAGATACTTCCTGGGGTACTTAGGAATAATGAAAGATGGCCAACTGACTCACCAACATCTAGACTTGATGCCCTCTAGTTTGTCATCTGTGAAATGGGTGAATCAAATAAGAGTAGTATCTAAGTTTCCTTCCAGTCCTGAGATTCAGTGATATCATTTGTCTCTGATACAAGAAAAGGTTAAATACCATCTAGTGGGCAATCAAATAATTCACTAAGATAGCGTATGACACTTTATAATATGTGAAAGGAAAGTCAACTAAAAAATCAGAAAATAATTTCCCTATTAAAAGTAGAATTTGGTCAAAGCTTAAACAGATCTAATCTTTCTCTTTTGGTGGACTCTGCGTGAAAAACTTATGACTGCTCTATCCACTGACTGAAAAGAATAATTTTTAAAAAATCAAACATTCAAATCTATGATAGAACAAAACCTATCCACTTTCAGATATTTCTTAGAAAGGAAAATTGTAAATTTTTCCAGAGAGCACTCTGGTTTTTTGGCATAAAGTAATTTGCTCTTAGTAAAGAATAAATAACACACAGTAAGAAAATATCAATCATGAAGGAAAATTTTAGAGAAAGATTTTAATAGTCCTAAGATTGGTACAATGAGAATTACACTGTCACTGTGATTTAGGGCACCTTGTGTTGCACATGTGACACAATTATTTAAGCTGGGGCTCGCATGACAAATAATGGAGCAAGATATATTAGGGAGTAAACAGGACAAAAATAATTGAGTAGAGGGAATGTGGAAGAGTCAACTCAATCAGAGTTTGGGGAGGGGAGGGGCGCTGGAGTAACACTGTTCCAGACTTAAGCAATGCCACATTTTCTACGTTTGATTACCAACGATAATTTCCACTTCCTTGCTGTCTTTGAATGCTTTTAATCCTTTCCTAAGTTCATAAATAAGACCAATGCCATTTTGGTGTTTCTTAAATTTCCTTAAGAATTACATGAGAGAATGTCCAAGTCACTCTTAAAGACAAGAAGGATAATAAATTCCAGAAACTTCAGAGTTTTTGGCAAATGTTATCAATTCTACTACCAAGATTTTATACTGAAAAAACAATAATAGGAGGGGACCTCTAATGACAAATTTCTCCAATTGACTTCTCCCTTCTCAGTTGATAACGCTCTTTTCTGTTCTCATTAGGCAGTATGGGAGGTGGGTAAAACTGGGAGAAGATTGTAAAACATTTCACTATACCTTGATCTTGGTCCAGATGCGTAACTGTGATACAGTTTTTTTTGCTTGTTCTCGTAACCTCATGCAGATAAAACCTTCTGATATATACAGGCCATCCCAGACTTTGATTCCTTTTAAATGATCTTGGGACCCCAAAATATCATCACTATGGAAATGGAGATCTTGGCACTAGTGCCAAGACAAATAAAGCCAGTATAGATTCTACTTAGGTAGAGTATCAAAATTTTTTGAAAAAATTGAAAAGGATTTGCTGTCTAGCAGTGCTCTGGAGGAGAGCAACCTGTTGTATCATGGTTCTCAGGTGACTGATGAACACTAAAATTTATTTCTAATAATCATTCATTCAACAAGTATTTATAATCCATCTATAGTAGTAACAGTAAAAATAGTGTACTATCTTTCTTCTGTAAAGCCATGCTACAGACTGTCGGAGGAGCCTGGACTACACCCAAGTTGCCTTACTTTAGTTATCATTGTTACCCACGCTCTCTTATTTGGTCTGTGATGCCCAATTGCACACTAATTCAAGATCATCCATTAAGATTAAGATTGTAGTCTTGAGCCATAGCTCACTGTTTCTCTGGGTACAAAGCTAATTGCCAGATCAAACTTGACAGAGCACAATATTTTCTTTTGAGTCGTCTACGCAGTCAGTGTAGTTCTGACTGCTACACCTGAAATGAGGGGTGGCAAACTTGGGTGTAGGTTATCCTATCTGATTCTGGAGGTGGAGGGGAAATGGTGAACAGGCAGGACTCCAACCCTCCACCCCCTTCGATCAGAACAGTTTAAAAGCACCAGGGCTTTAGTCCATTCCTCCCCTCCAGGTCACCTGCTTACTTCTTAGAGGCATTATTCTTCTTCAAGTTGTTATCTACCTCAGGAAAAAGAGAAGTGACCTTTGAAAAATGCTGCTTCCTTATCTCATGGTTCTCATCTCACAAAAGTGGAAAGTGTGGCTAATACCCACAGGCTATTTACAATATATGTGTGTAAATACATAAATGTATATGCGTGCTTCATGGGAAACCCCACTGTTGCTTCTGCAACACACCCACTGTTTCCTCTTTCTATTATCAAAGCCCCACAAAACTCCCTCAGTTCCTCAAGAACTGCTTTGTGGTGAGGAGACGGTGAAAGCACAAGCATTCGCTCATTCATCTGGACGTTTAAGTTTAATGATGCAACAGCTACAAGTGAGTCTCAGCAGACAGATGGTCCTGAGTTAAGATCCCATCCTGGCGCTCTCTTGTATAATAGTGGCCAAGTGACAGGCCTCAACATCCTCATGGGCAAATGTAAATTATTTTTTGTTTAATACTCACCTGAGGATATTTTTTCCATTGCTTTTCAGAAAGAGTGGAAGGGGGAGAGAGAGAGAAACATCGATTGGTTGCCTCCCACATGCACCCCCTGACCGGGGCCAGGGATCGAGCCCTTAACTGGAATCGAACCCTGGGGCACTTCAGTCCGAGGGCTGGCACTCTAACCACTGAGCCAAATGGCTCGGGCAGCAAATGTGAATTCTTAGAGTACTTATTAGAGGGAGGTGGTTGTGCTTTTGGAGGGCTAAGTGCTATAATGTGTGTGAAGCATTTAGATAGTACCTAGCTTGGTAAAGTGTTCATGAAATGGAAACTATTGTTGTTACAATATGCAGATGCATAAGTGCTAAACTGCATTCCTCAGAAAGCTGATTTAAAAGAATTATAACATGAACAATTATATTGCTTTCTCTTGCTGATCCTCTTGCTAATATCTATCGCTGAGATTGTCCATAGAGAAGCTTCCCTGTTAGTTGTCTAGGGGTCAAGCGGCCTTTGGCAGTATGTTTTGTACTGATAAACACTGACTTAATATGGGCTGTAACTACAAGGAAGAAAAAATAGGAAATAAAGAGAATGGAACCACTAGTGACCGCCTTTCCTGGACAGAGACCTCAGAATACTGACCCCTGTAAACCTACCTCTAATGTTGCAGTTTGAAAGGACCTTGATAAATAATTAAATATACTGCCTTGTTTCATATGTGGGAAACTGAGGTCCCTATGTCACAGACAGAACCAAGGACTAAATTTAGATCACTCTTTTGCTATATATTATGCATGCCTTTTATTATGAAAACTTTCAAAAAAACTTTCAAAACTGTAGAAAGATCGGAATAATGAGCTTCTATATATACTCGTCACCCAGCTTCAATAATTTTCAACCAATTGCCACTCTTGAAAAACACTGCAGTTTTGCATCTGGGTCTAGAATCATGTATGTTCCTTCTCAGGCCTGTTTAGAACACACATCTAACAGAGCACATACCCCAGGCAAAGAAATGTAAAAATGGAAAGTGAAGAACATAGCATGAGAAACAAAGGCAGACTCAAAAAGTGCCTAAAATGTAAAAAATAAAATAACATTTAAAAATGCTCAAATTGTTTTTAAAACAGTCTGGAAAACACAGACTTGTTCCAAAAGGACACTGTTCCTTTAACTTACTTACTGATCCCACCCAAATCTTGCACCCTGGCCAAATGCCTGGCCACTCTTGCTTTAACTTAGTCTAATAAACATGAATAAAAGATTGCAAAAGATCCAAAGCAAGGACAATTTTTATTTCCCACAGAACAGAGAAGTATTCAATAGCCAGCTCCATCCCCAGCGATGGTCCTTGCTATTGGCACTGGCTTCACCAGTCTTTAATTCTTGTCTGACAAACTTTATAAGGTAAGACATAACTGCTTTGTTTTAATCATTTTAATCAGAGAGGGCCATTGTGGAACTGTGGAAGGCTAAATGGTTTACATACTCACTATGTGAAGAAAGCTGATCAAAAAATTGTATGCTCTGCTATTATTTTAAATTAATTATTAGAAAAATACGACTGTAGAATTTTAAAATGTAAAAATTTAAAATTTATTTTAAAGTTATTTTAAAAATACTTTTTAACTTACAGTCTACTGTGTGGCACTACAATGATGTTAATATCTTTTGAGGCATCTTTTTCTTAATTTGAAACATTTTTATAATTATGTGTTAATTGCAGAATACTTTAAAACTTGGCTAGTTTGGCAATTTGAACAAAGTATTTATGCGTCATTTTATCTTTAGGTGGAAACAAATGAGATGCAAACACTGTGAGTAAAATTGGTAAACTTCACTGAAAGATCATTTCATTTATGAGAACTCATAAAATATAAAGTCTTTTGAAGTTATTGATCCTGATATTTACCATCCTCCAAATATTTTAGACAAAAATATGGCATTTGGTTAAAGATAGTCAGTATCTGCATTTATAAAATTTAGCCAATAGTAAAAATAGAGGTTTATATATTCCTTTCATTTAACTAATGGCATTGCCCCCCTGAAACCTATTTTATTTGTATATGATGTTTAAGTGAGAGAAAGGTGGGAATTATTTTAAAAGGGAGGCAAAATAAAACATGGTAAAGGTGATTAGAAATGGATGGGCTCTTAAGATGCCAAACTAATAAAGATTTCAGGACAGCAGGAGAGCTAAAAAACTAAAGAAAGAAAAATGGAAAGGTGTAAGCATGTCCTCTTGCCAATATCAGTAAACAGAAAGGAACACCAAACTTTGGTTTGGGAGAGCTAAATAAAAAATGTTACAGCAAATAGTAATAAAATATGAGACATTGTCATTATTACCAATGATTAAGTTATGTTAGTAAACATTGTCTATACCGAGGTTCTGGTAGGAATTTATGATTAAATGCCAAGAAAACTGTATGAACAGGTGCTTAGTTTTAGAGAAAGGTAAGTCTTTATTTAAAACCAGCTTTTCCAAAGGCCCAAATGAGGCCCACAAATAAGAAGAGAGTGGTTTTCTTCTCATGATCCTGCATGGTTATCACCTTCCTTAGGTTTTTAAAGAGTCATCTTGATTATGTAGCTTGCAAAGTCTCTCTTGTTCTCAATGAAATTAAATTCTCAGTCTCTGAGAAGTTCCTTCTGGTATGGGCTCAACAAAAGAGAAAAGTCATAAGTAATACCAGGGGCATGGCACAATTCCTTTACCCCTCCCCCCTTAAATGCACTAGCAGCTGTGTTTTGCTTCATAGCCTTACCCTTACACTAGTCTTCAAAATGAAACTCGAACATCCTTTTGTACCCTTCTTGGTTAGCAAGGGGATGTCCTCTGTGTATCCTATTTCCTTGGGACAATTCTTGTTCTTTCTTTTAACACCCACCTGTCTTCACACCTGAGCATACCTGGTCTAAAGGGTGGCTAACATTTGATCACTTGCACTTGATGTACTTGCTGGCAGAGATGCGTGGCCCTCCTGATACAGTCAGCTTAATACACTTCCTGCTAGATGATGCTGTTTGAGAAACAGGCCATGGCATGGAGCCATCCATTGGTTCATCCCCAACCCAACAGCTCTGCTTCCCTTTGGCGTTTCTTCATCTGGCAGGTAGGAAAGAAATCAGTCGCCCATCTCCTTTGTCACTGCTTTTGCATGTATTTCTACCCCCTACTCAGAGCCTGGAAAAATCATGCTCATGATTTCCCAGTTCCCATTCCCTGAAGGCAAGGTGCCAAAGGAGGAAAATATGATTCCTTTCCCAGAACTTCTGAAGTCAATATAGTTTAAGCAGGCAAACATTTCTCAACCATGCAGAGCATTGGTTCAGAATAAGCTTTCTTACTGTCATTCTTGGGTACAGTGAGTTAGTCACATGAGAATCTTTTTTTTGCCAGGGAAGAGTGTGAATTTAAAAGTCACCTCATATAGCAGGGCATATTGAGTGATGGAGATGGCTGAAGATTTTAACCCAGGGTTGGATTTTTTATTGTTAATCTGCCCAGAAAAATAGGTTCACAGGGCTGCTCACAAGGGGTGTGTCCTGATTTTGAGTCCTATATTTGTCCATTAGCTGGAAGAATAGCTATACAAATCTATTTTGCTCTTATATTATTTTGATTTATTGGATGGATATGCAGTTGTGGTCCAGGGTGGAACTCTGGTGGAGGTACAGTTTCCAAAATAAGAGTAAAAAAGAGAAATGGGATTCTATACAAAAGGGCAACTTAATTTTTTACTTGACCTCTGAACTCACTGAAGTTTTGCGTGCAAATAGTAAGACTGAAATGGTGGTGGTTCTCTGCAACCCTGTAAAAATATTGGGCTCGTCAGGAATTAGCTATAATGAAAATGAATGAAGCAACCATGAAACAGTCTGAATGTGGAAATGTCAAGCAGACCCTGTGATTGAACCAGTTATCATATAGAATGGGACCGAAATGTTTTAAATGCCTCTCCCCACTCCCTGCTTCCCATAACAAAATGGGAAATTCAAACTAGTAAGATGTGACTCTTTGATTTATAGAAATATTCACTAATAAATGCTTGTTTGTAGTGCCATGATTTATTTGGATTAGAACCTTCTAAAATCTCAATGTGCATATTTTTCTGTAAATATGAATGAAAACTCTTTTCTCTAGGCACATGCTAGTTCAATTCCTCAGGATTGGAATTAAAAATAGTAAAAACTGTATTTTATTAGAGTATTTATAATGGATTTTTCTATTAAAGGTGCTACAGGCAGATGATTTTTCACCATCTACCAAAATGTGGAACAGACATGTTTTTTATCTTCTGCTTTTGCCAGCTTTTATGAGTCAAACAATATATGGACAAAGAAAGAAAGCATCAAAGTCCAATTTACTTGCAAGGAAAAATGATCTCCAGGGTAAAAAAAATGTTTTGTTTTTGTTTTTAATGATTAGTTTTAGCCTGTTAAAACACCAATGTGCATTTTTACCAATAGCATTTGACGTAAATAACAAACCATATATATATACATATATGTGACATTCTACTTTGATATGATTATATTATGAGGATACACCTTACATACTTATAGGGCATGCTTATAAAAACATCAAAGTTTTTAAACCACTTGTACACTTATTATCTCATTTCAGATTCACAGTAATCTTATAAAATAGGCATGACAGAGATTGCCACTTTCATATTATAGATAAAGAATTGAGGCCCAGAGAGGTTAAGTGGCACACTCAAGGCCGTAGGAAATTAACTAAGTAAGATAGCCCTAAATTAACTAAGTAAGATAGCCCTAAGATTCAACCTTAATTTCCCTGCTTTTAAGTTTCTTTCTCCTTTACTGTAGCTACAGTGTGATGTGTATAGCAATTTTCTCCCTTAATTTCAAAAAGTTAAAAAAACTAAAAACTACAAAACACCTACAGGAAGAGCCTCACCAATACGACACACAACCTGAGAAATAGGTAGAGTATTAATTACTTCTAGAGAACTTTGCCCAATGCTTGTTGAATTTTTAAACTATGATGCACTTTTTCCTCCCATTTTAAGCGGGTTTTACTTTGGGAAGGTGCTTAGAATATATGGTATTTTAAAAATTATTGCTTTTGATTTGCATGATTTTACTTGAGAAAAAGAATGTTTAGGCTCGCAAAGAGATTTAGCTCTTTACACCTTAAGCCCTATCTACAAGGTGCCTCTGGATTTCACTTCTCTCTTCTCTCAAAAACAAATACACAACATATCAGCTCAGGGCTTTTCTTACGCAAAATTGTTTCAGGAGTAGATACAAGTATTTTGCCTAACAAATTTGCTCTATTTCAGATTCCACTTGCTTCATAGATGTTGTCTTCATTGTGGACAGCTCTGAAAGTTCTAAAATTGTTCTCTTTGATAAACAGAAAGATTTTGTGGAAAGCCTGAGTGACAAGGTTTTCCAATTGACCCCAGCTCGCTCCTTGAAATATGACATCAAACTGGCAGCCCTTCAGTTTAGCAGCTCTGTCCAAATCGATCCACCTTTCTCTTCTTGGAAGGATCTGCAGACTTTTAAGCAGAAGGTCAAGTCTATGAACTTCATTGGTCAAGGAACTTTCTCTTATTATGCTATCTCCAATGCCACTAGGCTACTTAAGAGAGAAGGGCGCAAAGATGGTGTAAAAGTAGCTTTGCTGATGACTGATGGCATTGACCATCCAAAGAATCCAGATGTTCAAAGTATTTCTGAAGGAGCCAGAGCTGCAGGAATATTATTTATCACCATTGGACTTTCTACGGTAGTTAATGAAGCCAAACTTCGTTTGATATCTGGGGATGCATCCAGTGAACCCATTCTTCTGTTGAGTGATCCAAACCTTGAAGATAAAATTCAGGATCGCCTGGTAGGTATCTAATGGGTTGGTTTGTATACATATTTCTCATTATAATAGTAATATTTTGATTGTAAATTCTGTAAGAATATATACTGGGTCAAAAAAGTGAAAGGAAAAAAAAATCCACCTTGGAATTAGAAAGAAGAATCTTTCCGAAGTCTCTCTTTACTTCCTTGATCATTTATACCAGATAAACTTGGGAAGTACCAGGCTCATTCTCTGGAATAGCATTCCTAACTTTATTGCTTGCCAATGCTGAGGATTTGAGGATTAATTTCCATCATGCACCTCAGACATCCTGGGCTCATTGAACACTGCTGACTTAGACTCAATTTGTGGTCAACTTATGGCCTGCTATCTTTGTATTAAGTTGACCTTTTTCCCTTTCCACATGTGCAGAAATATTTTTTGACTTGTCTTACCTACTGCCATATTATGCTCATAGACTTCCAATTAAAAAATCTCCTTGTTTCTTAGGTGTTAACAAAGTCACTCAATGTAAAATCACCTACAACCTGCAGTCACCCAACACTTTCTCCCATCAGATCAATGAGCCCCTCTTGATTGGTCTGATTGGCTGTGTCAGTGCTTTTTTCTTTATGGGTTGGTTGCTCAGCTGTGTGTTACAACCTTTCCTTGCTGCTTGGTAAAACACAAGACAAAGCAATCAAAACAAAATCCTTCACAATATTTCTCAAGGAAATAACCCCTGGAGAAAAAGTGGTTGATTCGTTAAGTGTTAAAAATTGATTTCCTTAAAAATATTGATTTTCATTGATTTCTCAAGAAGAGAGCAAGACTGTGTCCTGCGGGTACTGAGCATTCATATTGCTGTTTTGTATAGGTTGGAAAAACCCCTCAAGCTCCATTTCAGAGATTGTTTTGCTCCTTTGTCCCTTCCTCCAGTCTTTTCCCCAACATTACTCTTAATTTTTTACTCAGTTGTTTTCAGCACGAGACCCTGAGTTTTTCTTATCTAAATGATAATTATCATGTCTTGAGCACTCTGTGTATTAGGCATTGTTCTGAGAGCACTTTACATATTTTTATTCATTATTTACAATAATCTTGTGATGTAGATACTGTTATTATCATCATTCTATCATTGAAAATTTAAGGCTGGGAAAAGACCTCAGCCTGCATGCGTAACCCTGTAAAGTCTTGTTGAGGAGAAATAGCAGCTTGGGGTGAATGCTTCCTGTGAGCTGCTCTTTTGTGTGAAAGGGAGCTGTGCAGGGTGCCTGGCTAACTGCCTTGTCCTGCCTGTGCGGTAATTTAAGGAGTCCTCACCAGTGAACCCAAAACAGAAAGTTCCAGTATGTGCAGGGGAGAACTCTGGGGTTGTGAAAATGAGTTGCCCGTTGCTGACTGTAGAAGATGCAGGACAGGCAGCTCCTTGTTTGGCCAGATGCGAAAGCTCAGGAGTTCATGCTCCCTCCAGGCGCACCCTCACCAAGAGCTCCTGCGCAGCGGAGAACAGGACCTTGGCAGTAGGCTCGAAGCGAGACTGTTTGCTCGTTTCTGGGGAAACCAAAAAATGACCAAGCGTCCTAACGTGATTTCAGCTTGTTTGTTCAGATGGAAGCTCTGTGAACAAGCCACTTCTTAGAAGGAGGCGCTGCTTTCCAAATACTTCCAGAATCCAAAGGGCTTATCAGGCTCTTCAAAGAAAGATCTACCAAGTTTCAATGTTTCAAATCGCCACTTTTGGGAGGCAGAACTTGACTTTTGATCAAACCACTGGCAAAATTGCTCATCTAATTTATTTTTATTACATCATTAGCTGGATTTTTAAACTTTTTATTTTGAAATAATTATGTAGTTGACTTTAAAAAATAAGTTAATTAGGTATAATTTCTGTACAAAACTGCATTTACTTCAAGTACACAATTCCATGAGTTTTGATAGATGTATACACCGAGGAAACCACAACACAAGTAGGATACAGAACATTTCTAGCACCTCCAAAGTTTTCTCATGCATCTTTGTAATACATTCTTCCCATGTCCCAAGCTACTGCTGACGTTGACTCCTCACTCTAGATTAGTGTACACATTCTAGAATTTTACGTAAACAAACTCATCTAGTGTGCGCCCTTCCTGTGTCAGGCTTCTTATTCCCAGCATAATGATTTTAAAATTCATCTGGGCTGCTTTTTGTATCAGCACTTTATTCCTTTTTATTGCAGAGTAGACTTTAGTTGAATTTATGGACATGAGTGTCCACCATGAATAGATTTTGTAGGAGTCAAGACAAATTCAGGAAATCATTGCACATCCTTAACACCTCTAGTAGGAAGTGTAGTTTAAGAACCCCATGAAAACATTACAGTTCCGAATCACCCAGGAGAGACCTGTGATTCTAAAGTGGAAAATATTTTTATTGCTACTTTATGATGGTTTACATAACAGTATTGAAACCTAAGAAACTCAGCCCAATCTCCCAGATATATTACTTGGTCCTTTAGAAGAGCAAGAAACAGTATGCAGAGAGAAAAAAAATTCTTCACTCTACCACCTTTGATGTTAAATTTATAAAAAGCCTTTATGGGAATAAAGGTTGTGTCAAATTTGTCTCCTTCTCTGAAGATTATTAAGAAAAACATCAGTTTAGTGTATCCACTTCTTTACATCATAAAAAGAGAACAACTTGATAATTGCTGTGTCATCTTTAGAATCCTATGCTTTATTAATTTATTAATTCTAGCCCACTTCCCAGTTTTTCAAGGCTTCCTCTCTTTAGAGCCTTACTTCTGTCCTCTGTTTAAGATTTTCTATTTTGCTAAAGCTGCAAATATTTGTTTTGTCATAGAGCTTGTGATCCTTGCCTACTGAGTTCTTTATTTTCATGCCATTTGCTGTCATGCTATAACTTTTGCAGCTTCCTCACATTTCCTCTCTTCCCTTGACCTCACAGTCGTTCACAAAATTAGCAATTCCTTTCTCCTTACACATATATGCCATCACAAAACTCTGGCTCCATTAATAAAATGCACTTCCTTTTGACCTAGTGAGGGCCTTTATCTACCCTTTTCATTAAAATACAGCGTCTGCCTGGACCCTAATTGAACATGCCCTTCCCTCTGGCTTCCCACATTCTCCACACATCCTGTCGCTCAGCCCAACTGAAAGCTCCCACTACATCCCAAGGTCTCCAGCTCTGTCCATGTGGGCCTCTCCGTCCACTCTTTTTAAATGTCTTTCCTTACTGCTTCTTTTGTCTTATTGCCCACACAAGTCTTTGACTTTTTCCTCATAAACTTTGACATATAGAACAGCATTCCATCAAAGAGCTGGTCTTTTGCATTCCTCCTTTCAAAATTACCCAGCAAATCCACCTATTCCGAGAAACTATCTTGTTAGCCCCCCCTCCCCCCCCCAATCCAGGATCTTCCCACACGCTGGTTGCTCTGAACTATCTGTTTTCTGGCTCTGGGGCTTAAGACTATAAGTGCCCTTAGGGATGGAGCTTTGTTCATTGTTTCAAACAGTCTCATCTATTGTGCAGTTCTGGGTCCACTTTTGTTTCCATAGAAATATAAATTCCAACAAACACAAAATCAAATGAGTTCCAAAAATAATTAGTTAGTTGTGTTGTTATGATTTTAATCCTCATGGCACACATTTTTAGATAGCGCAAATTGAGTTTTCAAAGGAAGAGCTAGAAAAGCAAGAAATTATACATCAGGCACAGTAGCAGCTAAATTCATGAGTTTAAAATTGATAAGGACACTGCTTATTATAAAAGGATTGTAAAGTGAAAAAATTTGAATATTCCTTTATTTCACTAGTTGTTCTCAAATACTACAATTTGACTTGTATTATAAGTTGTTTTATTGTCTCTCTTGAACTCCTTTCAAATTCCTTTTCCCTCTCTTTCTCCCAGAAGAAACCAAGCTTGTGACATGTTTTAAATATTTTCATAATTTGGATCACATTGTTTTTTCACTCAATGTTCTTGAGATTTTATTTTAATGTTGAAATTCGTAGATCCAATACATTCACTTTACCTGCCGAATAGTATTTCATTTATTGATCCCTTCCGTTACTGGTGGATATTTTAATTACTCCCAATTTTTCACTATTAAAAGCAATGAATGCTGAAATGCACAAGAATTTCTCTAGGCTATATCTGGGAAGGTTGTCAGGACAATAGGTGCAAACAAGGACTTGTCCTGGGCAGCCTGGAGATAAAGTATGCACATCTTCAGCATTCCAGGCACAGCCCAAGGTCATTTTACACTGAGGCTCCCATTGTATCTGCGTTCCCATTTCTCCACATGACCTGCTAGATCTTGAAGATACACCTTTAAGACATCATGTGCTTTCAGCCTGGACTTGCACTGGCTAGTGATTTTAAATCATTGGGTTGGGAAGGGGTGGAGGAAGGAGGGAAAGAGGACCACAGGTGAGACCTTGAATTTTGTATAGGGTCTGTGGACAGACTTTTCAGGTCCAAAAACTGTGTGGTCAAACTTTCTCATTTATATGTGTAGAAAATGACTTGCCCAAGGCCACATGAGCAGTTAATGGTGGAAACAGAATGAAAACCATGGAGGACACTTAATTCCCAGCCTAATTTTTCCTCCCAGAGTTAAATTGAGCTACTTAAAGCATTTTGCTATATCTTCTCTTTCTATTGTTAGTCTTAATGTATATAAAAATAAAGTCGAAACAAAACTACAGGGATGTGGAATCCTCCATAAAAGTATAACTCTGACTTATCTTTAATTTCATCATTATGTTCTTCATTTTTAATATCTTGCAATGAATATTCTAGTGTTTTTTACTTTTGCTTTCTGCTTTATCATATGTATGTTACTCCTTCTGAGTCAATCATAAGGCATTAATTTGACTTAGAATACCTATTCTAAGAAAGCACTAATTCTATCTGTAAACATAGGTTAATTTTTTCCCAGGGTTTGACTTAAGACATAGCCTTCAGTGCCCTTGTCAAATAATATCCACTGAACTGTATAGTAAGGTAATGAGGCCTAGATATTGGGCTACAACAAGACTGTGAATTTCTCTAAAATTAGGAATTTAAAGTAATTTTGAAAAATTCTCTGGCTAATTCATTTCTGTGTGGGTAAGTCTGAGACAGCACTGAACTTGGTCAGGCAGCTCAGCCCTAAGTGTGTGACCATGGACACGTCACAACACTGCAGACTAAGTTAGCGTCCTTTGCAAAATGAGAGGTTCAACATGATTGACTTCTAAGGCTCACTCATTAATATTTCATGAAGTTACAACCTTAAGACGAATGTTTTAATGTTTCCAAACAAACACATATATGTTTAGGGATGGAAAAATAAAAAGAGAAAATACACAATTATGTATTCTGCCTAAGTCTTTGTAACTAAAAGTAAAAAATTTCTCATTATGACTGATTAAACTTGTAACCAAATTAAGCTTTTAGCCAGATCATAGAGCTGATAAAGGAAATCAAAGAGAAGCATAGGAGGCAATAGGGTAAAGTTGCCAGAAAACAGAATAACTTTTAATGTTAGTGCCCTTCATGTCTCCTGTTATTATGTGGCTCAGAGTATTCCTTGGGTGGTTGGCTGGTAGGCTTCATCGCTTTCACAAGGTTAAAAAGGCTGAATTGCTATTCTTCTTGGAAATTGCATATCCCATAGAGAATAATTAAGACTAATGAGAAGTTGGAGGCAGAACCATGAATTGAGTTAATGTTTCATTCTTTTTCTCCTCCTAGGAGATCTTATTTGAAAAGAAGGTAAGTACTACTTGCTTTGAATAACTCTAAAAGCTCGAATGATCAAATCAGCACTATAATTCACATTAGAAGTTAGGTGTGACTAAATAAAAAAGCTTAACTCTTTTTAAAAAGAGCCACTCTATTTCTAGGCCACCATCTGATTTTTTTAGGCCACCATATCCAATGCAGGTTGGAATATTAGAAAAAAATTTAATGTGATTTTAGAGACCGATTTCAGAAATTAATGATAACCAAATGACATAGTTTTTGCCTAGTTTGATATGACTTCCTTTATTCTAAGCATGTCTCTGACATCAACTACTGGGGGTGGGGGAGTGTGGGAGAGGTCCTCCACTTGAGGAGGTGTGCCTGGTGTTGGCCAGGGTTAGGTAGAGTGTTCTTGGCTAAGAGACAGAGCTCAGAGTCTCCCCCTGCCACCTGCTGGTTGACCTAAAGCTCATTCTTCCTGATGGTGGCAACCAGGCCAAGTGGCAGAGAAAGCTGACCAATATTGGTTGGATAGTACCTAGTACAATAGATGACCATCAGCTTGCTGAGGTCTCCTGTAGTGAACATGTGTTTCCTAATGCAATGAGTTTGGAACATCTAAACTTTGTTCTATAAACTGCTTATTTAACATCAGAAAATTTACACAAAATATTGCATGAGATAATAGGAGCCAACCAAACCTGTAGAGCACATTTCATTGAATTATATGTGGTCAGATATACTATTGTTTTATGTGCCATTAAGGCAAAAAACCAAACAAACAAACTTTGGTGATTAAACTATGATACAATGCCTTATTAATTATGATTTTTCATTTTAAACTTATGTGAAGAGTCCTTTTAGGTTTATTTAGATACAGATTTTTAAATGCTGTATCCCTTTTGCACATACATATAGGAGAAAATACAAGCAAACTAAATTGGTTATTTCTAAAACATCTTCACGTTCAGAGTCTGAATCTTCTGACTCACCTTTTGTCTCAGAGTCATTGATGGACTTGTTTTTCTATAAAATATCGGCCTCTGTTCCATCAAAAGCACTGGTGATACAGCATTTCTTAAGAGTGCTGCAGTCGTGCCTCTGGAGTTTTCTTCCATTCATTCTGTCAGTTTTGAAGCGTAAATGCAGAAAATAGCAGCTTCATCAGGATTGGGCTCACTCTGATTTCAGTGATGTTATAATAAAGAAAAATGTGCATCTTAGAATTGATTAAATATGTTTTAAGTCAAATGTCTTCCTTTGCTGAGTAAAGGAGTATTTGATATTTGCATATTATTGAGCTTTGATGTGTTATATAAAAGAGAAACAGCAGAAATTCCAAGAGTCCACTGAAAGTATTTATCTTCCCCTTTTTAAACTGGCAACTAGATGCTTTATATATCTATATTTGATAGGAGGTCTCTTTAACCATGGCAATGTTTAATAATACTTTATTAGCTGGTTCTTATGAGATCTGAGTTTTCCTAGAAGAATTTAATAAGCAGAGCAAAATTTCCATAAATTTCTTCAAGGGAGTGTTCCATTTAGTAATGTACTGGATAAGATTTGAAATGTTGTCTTTCACGATGTGTTAATATTGTATTTCATTAATGATTCAGTGTGAACGCAAAATTTGTGAATGTGAGAAGGGGGATCGAGGCGATCCAGGGCTTCCGGTGAGTATATTTCTTCTTTGAACTTAGGTCAGGTCAGGAAGTCCCAATGATGATCACTCTCCTCATACTTGAAAATACCAGGGCTTTTGGCAATGTTGAAAAGCAGTGGAGTGCAAAGAGCAGCAAAAAGGGAAATGCTTTCTCTCTTTTATTCCTAAAGGTATGCCTTCTGTCCTTAGGAATAATAATCCTGGGATTTTACTGGCCTGAGCCAAGGGCAGATTTGGTTTAGAATGCTGAAATTGTTCCCACAAAGGTTATTTCAGCATCACTTCTCATGTGGCAACTGGTGCCAGAATTTCTCAATACTGAAGTGAAAATATAGAAAGATCATCCAAATCCTCAGTGCTTTAGGCAAAGCTTTGTTTGGTCCACCTAGAAACAAGCAAGGGCAATACCCTGTGGCTTTGTGCGGAGGAAGCTCTGGTCAGGAAGCCCTGGGGATGGAGTGAATTCTGTGACATGGAATGATATCGTGATGACTGGAGATGCTGAACATTTCTCTAACACCAGATCATCAGAAAGCACCCATGCTTCTTTTTTCATGTGATTTATGTGATTCCAAACCTCGATGTTCAGAAGCACAGTGGAGATAAAATGCTTGAACTAACACTTGTATTTGGGGGATGGGAAGGGAAATGTGTGCTGTGAACTTCTTAGACTATGACTCATTTTACCTTGAGACTTGAGTCCAAAGGCTATACTTTTTCAACCCTCCCTCCCAATCAATTAGATAATGGGATTGTTTGTCTTTTTCTTCAAAATACAAAGTTTGATACATTACATGATAATGTGACAGCCAGTAGAATCTAACTTTAGCCAAAGCAAAGGCTTAAATTTCCCTTCTCATAAAGTCTTAGTTTATACTTATTACACCAAGGGATCACCAGTGGAAGGTTTACTTGTGATAGTCAGTTGTTTTAGAATGAACAGTAACAAAACTTGCCATAGCTGAGCTAACCTGACAGCTTTAGTGGAGCAATATTGTTAGAAGAGCTAGTCCCATTTTTTAATAAGGACAGCACCCCCCACCCCCACCCCCAGGCATGACTCAGCGGTTGAGCATCAACCTATGATCCAGGAGATCACGGTGTGATTCAGGGTCAGGGCACATGCCAGAATTTCTGGGCTTGATCCCCAGTGGGGGGGCGTGCAGGAGGCAGCCAATCAATGACTCTCTCATCATTGATGTTTCTATCTCTCCCTCTCTCTGAAATCAATAAAGATATTTAAAAAAATAATAATAATGACAGCTATAGAACTGTATTATGTAACATTTATTGGGTGCCCCCAAAACCAGTTCTCAGAAAAGTGAGCTTTTTGATGGGTTGAGAGTAGGAAAACGAAGCGCCTTTCTGGAATAAGATTTGGAGGACTCTCTTCTTTCGTCTTTTGAGATTGTCCCTTGGATATCAAGGAGAGAAAGATGTTATCCTCTTTTGGATAATCTGGAGAATCTTCCTATTCAAGAGAGTGCAGCCTTCCTAATATGTAGGAAAGGAGAGAAGAGAGTTGACTCTCTTCTTGGTAGGTAAAGGTTTTTGTTTGTTTTTTACAATCTTCCCCCATTTTATGGGATGAAGCTGATCAGAAATTATTGTAAGGTATAGAAAACTAACAGAATGGCTGCTCAATACAATCTTTTTTCCCTTTGTCTTCAGGGTACCCATGGGAACCCAGGTATCAAAGGTGAGCGAGGACCAAAAGGCAACCCGGTAAATGAATAAACAGCTTTCCTTTAAACCAGTGTGTCTTCTAAATTTATTTAAAGAACAAAAATTAAGAAAAATTAAGAGCATTGCAGTATATGTCAATGCCAAAAACCTTATGATTTCTGTGAAAAATACGAGATGTTCATTTCCTACTTTAGCTATCTGGTTTTGTTAATTTGCATTTATAAATTCTGAGTAACATATGACCAGTTTAGTCAATATGTTTAGGAAACCTTGGAACCCAATAAATAGAAACTTATAATTAAATAATGGTGTCCCAAATTAATTAGTACAATGTCTATGAATTATTAAGACATGTTTTTTATGGATCTACTTTGTAGATAATTGACCTACAATAATAATAGAAAAACTCCAGGTTGTCTCTCACTCTTCAGGCATCTCCTCAATTATTTTCTTTATATACCTATCAAAAAATTCTATATTATTTTAATTATCTGTTCAGATAATTGTCAGGATGATGGTGTTCCAAGCTTTAAAGTGACTGAAGGAATCACAAGACAGAGATTAGCAGATATAACTATGTGAAAATTTAAGGCTAAATTATGTATAATACAAAAGTAATAATTAAAATAAAGAGGGAAACATATAGGAAAATGTTTTCACCAAATACAATGGACATTGGGTTAATTTCTGTAGTACATAAAGACAATAAAATGGGTGAGAAAATATGAAGCTTCTAATAATTAAATGGTCAAAGAACACAAATAATTTTCAAGAGAGGAAATAAAACTAGTAAATAAAGAAATAGAAAACCACTTAATTTCACTATATAATAAATGAAATTTAAAATAGAGACACTGAGGTACCCTTTAATACTAATTATTCATATTGCAGGAACTTTGGAGTCCAGGGTGGTTGGCTTGTATTTTGACGCAGGGAGGAGATCAATTTTCTAGTTCACATAATTTGGTTTATTCTGTGTTTCAAATTTTAAAATAGCATTACTTTTTATAACAGCTAACACAGCAATATTAAAAAAATAATAACTAGTGATAGCAATATGGTGGTGAAACTGGTTTGCTCTTTATTGCAAAGGTAATGTGGCAAATTTTGGAAAACAATTAGGCACTACATAAAAGGCATTCAAATATTCAAAAATTTAACCCAATACTTGATTTCTGAGAATATGCGTAGGGAAATAATGAAAAATATAATAAGTTAGATGCATGAAGGTATTTTTGCCAATTGTATGCTTGTCAAAGAAAGGGAATGTAAAGCATCTTTGAGTGGCTTTACAACACACACTAACACATACCTACATTCACTCACCTTATATGGATTGAAATTAATGCCATCATGTCTTTTTGTTTTGTTAAATACCTGTTATAAGTCTATGTTTGAATTTCATTTATTTGACTTGTAATTTTGTGTTACCATATATATTTTCCTAAGTCTTGCTGAAGTCAAGCAATCACTCTTTAGGACATTTTGGAAAACATTCCAAAACCCCTTGGAGAAAAGCCAGAGTGGCTGGCTTCCAGTGGGTACAGTGCTATATTTGAGAACAATGGCCATGTTGTTAAACTGGAATGCAAGACTTCGTCTAAGCTGTGAAAATGTACCTGGACTCCGCACCCTCTACATCTGGCTTCACTCCAAAGGGCAAAGGCTATCAGAGCTGCTATTTTCTTCCCCAGATTGCATGGAGAAAATGTCAATGGGAAAGACCAAAGATTCCCTCCCCCCACAATTGGCTTCATTTATTAATCTGGGAATTCTGAATAATGCATTTTATTGAGCAATGAGTCCTCTGCATGGCTGTGGAATTCTGACTGAGTTTTTTGTTTGTCACAGGGTGATGCTCAGAAAGGGGAACCTGGAGAAAGAGGCCCAGGGGTATGTACACAACTGGATTGCCTTTCTAAGAAAGTAATCCCAGGGTGCTAAGATTTTGGAATTGATCATTTTGACCCTTGGAGTAAAAATACAAAACTGATTTCTATCTGCATGTGCTAGTGATGTCTCAGGGAAGCAGTCAGACAGATATGATCCTGGAAGTAGAAATGTGAGAAGAAAATACTCTGTCTAACAGGAGTGATGATGAGATGAGTGGTCAACCACATGACTTTCCCTAATACTAAACTTGACCTCTGTGAAACGCTCAAATAAGAGAAATATCTTGCTTTACTTCTTGTGTTGTTCTTTCAATAAAGATGATATTAAAATTCTGGGACCATAACAATTATATAATCTAAACTATGCTTTTGTAAATTCAATTGTATAGATGGGAAGAAAACAGAGAGGAGAGAGATAATTTTAGTTGATTGATTATCCCTAAAATTAGAAGTTATCAGAAATTGTATGAGAAATAATTACAGAAAAATTTTTCATTTGCATTTTTCTGGGGAGTTACAGCAATGTAGCAAATAGCACAGAAGTATACAGTGAGCAAAAGGAGGCCACATTATACTCTCAGTCTGTCTCCTGGGGTGAAAGCTCTAGTCTAGGACCCAGAGGTTTTAAAAACTGTTATCTTGGTGTTTTTAAACAACTTCATGAAAAAGTCTGATAGAAAGTTTGGTAATTTCAATGGAAATTCATTCAGAAATTTGTGTAACTTATTCAGGAAACATTTCTTAATTATCTTCTATACATAAAGCATGCTATTAAGTGAAAATAAAATTAAGACAAAGCACTTATATTTTTGCAACGTTTATTATCTCATGGGAGAGAGAAGATATTTAAAATAGCCACTATATGAAGCAGGGTGTCAAAATATTGTGAGAGCCCCGCCGGGAGTGGCTCAGCGGTTGAGCGTCGACCTACGATCCAGGCGATCAGGGTTCGATTCCCAGTCAGGGCACATGCCCGAGTTGTGGGCTGCAGCCGATCAATGACTCTCTCATTATTGATGTTTCTCTCTCTCTATCTCCCTCTCCTTTCCTCTCTGTGAAATCAATAAAAATATATTAAAAAAAAAATATTGTGAGAATTGCATGCACAAAGTATTACGGGAATTCAGAGACTGGAGTTGTCAGGATAGATTTTACGGGATGACCCCTGAAATGAGGTAGTATTGTGAGAGGAAAAGACAGAACAGGAAGGTTCCAGATGGAGAGGACCCTGAGCAGCAGTCAGAGGGAAGGCAGTGTATGGGAAAATGGTGAGAGAGGGTGCCTGAAGAGGAGTATTGTCAGACACAGCTGGAAGGTCAGAGTGGGTGCACTATTCCAGTTGTAAGGTCTGGGTTTCTATAGGTAATGGGCACTTCCCCAAGATTTCAGATGAGGCAGATGACCCAAAAGTTATGTGTTTGGAAGATTAGTCTGGCATGGCTCTAAAAGAGAAATTGAAGTTGCAATAAGCAGAAGAAAGAAGCACTTAGAAAGTCTGTTGCTACAGCTCACATGAGAAATAACAGGGACATTGGCTAGAGCTGCTCTGGCTGATAATGAAAGCCAGTAGCCACCTGGGCTTACTAAGCAGCCAAAATACGACTAGCCTGAATTGTGGTGTGCTTTAGAAATAAAACACATGCCAGATTTGATGGTGTGTATCTCTCATGACCTAGCAGCCAAAAAAAGGTGTAAAACATCTCATCAATATTTCTTATATGATTACATGCTGAAATGACAGTATTTTGGACCTATTGGGACAAATAAATTCTATTATTAAAAATTAATTTTACCTGTTCATTGCTACTTTAATGTGGCTATTGGTAAATTTAGAATTACATATGGGGCTTCCATTTGGGGCTCCCATTATATTGGACAGAGCTGGGCACCATACTAAAAATTAAACCATTTATGTGAATAAATATTTCCAAAAATGGATTAAATTGTAGCAACAATATATTGGACTAGTTCTATTTCTATCTTCTATCTCTCAGTGACCACTCCTTTGTGAGCAGTGTTATTTCCTTCTCGGAGTTGTCCTTTTTACTTTCTGTAACAAAGTCACACACAGAACAAAATTTTGTTGGCTGACCCACATGTAACTGCAAGAATAGCTTGCCTATTCCACTAGTTTCTCCAGCCCACTTAAAATATGTCTTTCAATTCTATTTTCATACTTGAAAACTACAGGTGTGTGAAGACATGAAATCCTGTTTGAAAAAGACTTGCAACGTGTTGCTTGAAGTTGTAACTCCCCAGTGCCTTTAGCATTCAGTATCATATTACTTGAAGGGCTTATGGGCAGTGACACATGGAGAGGGCTGTGCAGGGTTCCCAAGAGAGGCCAACAGGAGCAGAAGCTCTGGCTCCTTATTTAGCATGAGATAAAATGTAGTCACTTAAAGCTCACTGACTCATTAGGGTTGAAAAAGGAACCATTCATTTGCTTGATGTTTAGATTCTAGACCGAATTTGAAAGTGGGGGGCATAAAGAATATAAATATTGCCTGGCTGGGAGTGGCTTAGCGGTTGAGCTTCGACCTAGGATCCAGGAGATTTCGGTTCGATTCCTGGTCAGGGCACGTGCCCGGGTTGCGGGCTCGGTCCCCATTTAGGGGCGTGCAGGAGGCAGCCGATCAATGACTCTCCTATCATTGATGTTTCTCTCTCTCCCCCTCTCCTTTCCTTTCTCTGAAATCAATAAAGATATATTTAAAAAAAAGAAAATATAAATATTTATGGACATTTTAAAGGACATTATCCCAGCTCATTCTCAAAGCCAATTTCTGTACCTGTCACTGTGAAACATTGTCAGCTGTGATAGTTCAAATATAACAATTTGAAAGGACTGTTACAGGTCTTCACTTCTACAATGAGTTTCAGTGTATAGTCTCTCCTTCAGCTTCAGGCCAAAGGGTAAGAAACTGGGTTTGAAAAAATACCTGGAACTGAGAATAAATGTGATACAAGGAAAAATAGGTTCTTTTCTTCTCCCGAGTAACTGTACATTCCCTAAGTGCAAAGTGAAACAGCCTACATCTAAATGGTCTTATTTTTCAAAACTGTACAAGACGTGTTTTGTTATATGCTATAAATGAAAAACATCAAATGCTTCCTCCAACTATGTTTTCTAATATCATATTTTACTTTTTCTTTCCTCGTTTTAATTAGGGAATTCCTGGGTACAAGGGTGAGAAGGTAAGTTTGTAATAAGAAATAGACCAGAATTCCAGAAACAAAAAGGAAACATCACTGTATTTATGTGCTGAATAAGTTACTTTCCTTCATTTCTGTAAGTCTAGAGTCCCTAATTCGTAAATATACTCAACTCTGCTGACACAAAATAGTAACTTAATATATGGGTGTGTATTGTAAGGGGCAGGCGGTGCCTTGAGATTACTGAGATTGGTATCCAGTTTCTCTGAGCTCTGTAGACATGAATAGAGAACCCCAGGTTAACAGCCATGCAGCAAAGGTATCCAGACTAAAAGTTTCAGTGTACAAATGGATGCAGAAATACTGCAACTAGTTTGCTCCTTTGGTGTTTAACTTCCTATAAAACCTAGAAATCCAACCCTCTTATGGGAGAAAGAGAATTTATCCTGGTTAGGCATGAAGAACCACTGACTTCATTCAGTTAGGCATCTGGGTAGAGATTGTAAGGGGGGATAAATTTGACAAACAAACTAACAACAGGAAGGGGTTGGTAGATTATCTGCAAATTACAAATTAGGAAACTAATCAAACTAATTCAGAAGAAATTAACATTCTGATTCAAAAGAAATAAACAAGTTGGACTGGAGCTCAGGAACCTTGGAGTGCTCAAAGGTTCATTAATAAATCTGCCATTGTTCTATTATCAGATTTTCTGTCTGAAATCTGAACATGTCCCTACCATCCATTCTGTCCTACAGGTGGTAAAACCCTCAGATGTGGGCAAGAGGCCTGCACTTTAGAGGGTGCTGCTCTGGGTTTCCTGCCCCCCCCCCCCGCACACACACCTGGAGTCAGGACTCGCAAGGCAAGAGGCCTGTGCCCCCTCCGCCTAGATCATGCTTTGGATAACCAAGATGCAGAAAGTCCTTGCAAAATGGTCTGAGCCTGCTCTGAAGACATACACAAACCTCTTTCCCATGCTCATCTTCTTCCCAGGCCTGAGGGATAACCAAATGGCAGCTGTTTGCTCAAGCAGGAGGGGGCCGTGAAGGGACCTCTGTTGTGCTGTGTGGGCACCTTCATGTACACTCACAGCATCTCTCCCTGTGGAAGGAGCTGGGGGTGGGAAGTGAAGGGGGGGCTGGGCTCTAGGCTGGGGCTTTACTCCTGTATAGGCCTTTGAGGAACCTCAAAATTTATGGTTTTTAAATTTCCTTTGGAGGTCTATTTGTCAAGAAAGGAAGCTAGAATGTGATGAGTTTTTTAGCTTGATTTATAACTTCCTACTTTTTAGGTATATGGTATATGGCCTCTGCTTGTCCTCATCCCTAGGCCCTGCAAACATTTGGGGTAAACCTTCATATAGGAAAATAAATGTATCCCCAATGACTGGAGATGTTAAGCCTAAAAGAGGAAGGGTGTAAGAAATGCGGTGATTCTGCCCTTAGCCATAAGGACCTGGGTGACTCAGCCTCTTGGAGTGTCCAGTTCATCATCCACATAGAACCAGGTTAGCACAGGCCTCCCTGACCTTCAGAGAATCAAACGGAATAATGGGCATGACAATATATTGTAAACTTTTTGTTGGTCTGTGAATGTAAGGTGATATTAGGAAGAGATAGGAAGTAAATGATAATGTGGGAAAGTTTAAAAAGTCCCATGATTACAAAATTGTCCTATATAGCTGAGAAAAATTATGAATGCTCCCACCCCACCCTGAATTATACAGTGAGCTGACTATCAACACCAGGAAGATATATATATAAATATTATACACACACACACACACACATACATATATATAATTTATATATGAAAATATTCATTTAAACTTCTGGGGAATTATAGATTCATTGGAGATCTCACTGGAAAGTACAGGCTGTTAGAGCACAGTAACCCTGACCTATCGACATTCAAAGCAGAATTTCAGCAGGAACAGCAGCGTCAGGAGTCGGAGGCTGGGAACAGAGCTAATCTGTTCATAGCCTTCTGAGGCACTTGCTCTCTGGAACTGTGTAATTATGGCCATTCCACAGGGATTAATGAGCCCACCAAACAAGAAAACGCCTTTGCAGAGGCAAATAACATGAGCACAATATTTTCATTGATGGAAATCTGCCCCCCGCCCCAAACAAATGCTGTTCCTCAGGACCCTATAGCTAACCAATCTGTCCGGACTAATGGAATGTGAATTCTGGCCCAAATCATTTTGAGTGTATTTATGGCTCTTTCTGTTTTATATTTTGGTGGTTGACTCATTTTATTCCCACCCAACATTATTAAATTAATTGCTTCCTAATGGATTCTTCAAGAGCGATTTTCCACTTGCAATAATAAATCTTTGGCTTGTTCGAAGTGAAAGCTCAGGTTTTCCTGGGTCAGTCTGACTCACATTATGTGGGGAGAGAATAGATTGCTTTTGAATGAGGCATAGCTGGATCTAAGGATTGTACATCCCTCTTTCCTGCTCCCATGCCAGCAATACCCTGTGCAGTACCCTAGGCAGAAGTGTCGAGTCAGTGGAAAGGGACTTGTGGATCACGGCAGTGTGTTTTGTTCAACTTTGAGTGGCTAATGAAGAACATGGGCCTGAGAGTCTAACAGACTCACTTTGTGGTCATGGGCAAGTTACTCAATCTCTCTGAGCCTCAATTTCCTTATCTGTGAATGGAGATATATCTCCTTTGCAATTCTGGCATGGGGATTAGCAGTGATATAAAGGCTTTGGCACATACGTTGCATCCACAGTTGGTGGTTACAGTTGTGATCTCCCTTCTTGGAGCAGCGCTGTTCAAAGTGTGGGCAGGCTGGCTGTCAATCCGTGAAATGTTTGTTGCTATTTTGTGATAAGATAAAGCTTGCACCAGAATATAAATCCACTAGATCGCTATGTATACTGTTTAGTTCAGCTGACATTTATTTTTCATAGCAAGATGTCCTTGGTGAAGGAAGCAGGGCACTAAAGTACATTTTAGTGCAAGTTCCTTATGTCATTGTGTAGTGGCACTTTGAGCAGCATGCCTTGAGCAGCACACAGAAAATAAAGCAGCAATAGAAGCAGAAACTAGTGGTGAGGGCAGTGGACTAGGAGTCATTGGCTAGCACATATATTTCAGTAAATCTCCAAAGGACTGAGTTGCCTTATCTTAAAAAGAGGAATTGCTCTGAGGCTCAGAATATATATACGAAAGCTCTTTGAAATTCTAACGTTCGTTGTTATTCGAATCGACTCTGTTACAGTTCACGTATTAGAAGTCCTGAGCAAAACTGAGTCACAAAATTTTAGACTGTAAAATTGGGCTAGTCATATCTACCCCAGACAGATGGTTTCAGATTAACTGAGATAATTTCTGTAAAATAACATTAATAATAAACTGTGAAACGTAATTTATACGTCAGTTTTTTTGGTTACTATTCCAGGAAAGGCAGGACCGTGAAGAATGATGATGGAAAATGCATAGTGTGCTGGCCACCGTGCCCCGCTGTCTCTCACAGCAGGCCTTGCTAACAAAGGCTCCTTTCCCTACCAAGGCGGGACATGGTCTCAGGACTCTTCCCTCACACTCTCTAGGCAAAAGCTACTACTTGGTCAAAGTTGGTACTGGGGCTGGAGCTTGGTGTTGTGGGAACAAAAGGGACTCTGAGTCAAGGTAGACCTGGGTTCAGACCCTGATTCTCCTTACTAGCTCTCTGATGGAAAGAAGTCTTGCTGAGCTTTAAGTTTTCTCATCTATAAAGTAGGAATTGTAAAACTGATCTCATTGGGCTGTACTGTGGATTCAATTAAATCACACATGCAAAGGGCATATAATCCATGGTAGATGCTCAGTCAACCTTAGCTTCTTTTCTTTCAGTTTCATCCGTCTCTCAAAAATGTTAAGCCTCATTAGGTGGCATCACTGATTTGATTCTGTCAAGTCAAAGAGTCAAAGGTGACTCATGGATAAAATTTCTCAGAGTCCAATGCCCAAACAACCCACAGGATTGAGGATTAAACTGGGTATAATCCGTCAGAGTGCTGTGTCATAAGACTCTGCTGGGAATCCTTAAAGAAAATCCTAACACTGAATGACAGCAAGTGGCCTCTTATTTGTTTCATTTATTTATTTTTTAGGGTGCATCCGGAGAATGCGGTAAACCAGGAATAAAAGGTGACAAAGTAAGGAACATGCTTATAAAATACTAACAGCTGTGATCCTTTGGGGCGGAGTTGCCTTAAGGGGAAATTCCTGTTTCTATGAGTCTGTTTTTGTTTGTCTGCTTGGTTGGTTTGGTTTGAACAGAAACCAAAGGGATGGTTACCAGGAGTGGGGGATGGGGGCAAAGGGGAAGGGGAATATAGTCAACAATATTGTGATTGCTAGGATTAATGGGGTGATCACACTGTAAGGTATAAAAATGTTGAATCACTATATTGTACACCCAGAACTAATATAACCAATATAAGATTGTATACCAGCTATACATATATATATAATATATATAAAATATAAAATATTTTATATATATATATAAAATTCCTGAACAATTAAAAAAATAAAAGGAAATTACTGGGATGCATTATTTTGATCTCAGTATTAGAGTTGGAAAGTCATTGGCTCAATTTTCACATCAGTAAAACATGCAGCAGAAAACAAAGTCATATCTAACTTTAATTAACAGCGCCCCCAGATGCCTTTCTTATGGACCATTGAGACTTTGCTTTGTGGTACCCTAACCTTTGAGGCCAGGCCTATTCAATGTTATGGTGAAAAGAATAATTTAACCAGCAAAGAGTCAATTCAAGCTCCAATTGGAAAAAAATAGGATTGTTTTCCAGTTGTAAACACTGAGAATAAGCGCTTTCCAAAGCAGAATAAAGAACTCTATGAAATAAGTTATAAATAACTATGAAATGGTTATAAATAATGTGGTGGGACCAGACGAAGTAGGGGTTTGAAATTTTGAAAATGCGGCAAACCACAGACAATTGAGTAGGTATTTACCTTTCATTAAAAAAATAAACATGAATAAAGTATTTAAACGGAGACAGTATTAACTATGTTAAAGAGTTCCTTAATGGGCCAGAAATACATGGCAAGTGCATTTGAAAGATAATAATAAAAGGGCAAAAAAAGCACGCAGTAAAAGTAGTCTTCATTGCAGTTAAGAACTATTAAGAGCGTGCCATTAAGGTAACCAAAGTCTCCCAATATCTATATTTTAGTTGTGACAGAGATTCAAGGAGAGAAAACGAGGCAGAAGGTGAAAAGGAAAGGATAGGGTGAGGACAGTGGCACATGTAACTAACCTCTTTAAATAGCTTGAGACTTTCTGAAAGCTTTTAAACTGCGGGAGAGTGAAAGGTCAGGTGGATCTGAAAATGTAGGCCTGGTAATGATCTCTGGGCAAAAGGGAAAGTGCGATAATGAATGGATTCTTCCTGGGAGATGACTGGAATTGGGAGATGGACTCAGAGTTACAGCAGAAGGGACACATGGAGGAGAGAGAGCCAAAACAAAAGCTATAGCTGACAAAGAGTATTAGATTCCATTGACTAAGATGCCAAGGGCTGTTAAATGCTCTATTATATTCTGTGCCAAAAAGAAATTTAAAAAAATGCTTCCAATTATAAAGATGCAATTGATTGTAAGATGTATCCCAAAGTCAGAGATGTGAAAATTTGAAAAATGCTTGCGTAGGGCCAATGAAATAGTGTCCTTGGCATGAAGAATTCACATAAATTCATAAGTAAAACATACAAAGAATCAGAACCCCCCCAAAAAAGTAAAAATGGCTCATAAATAAAAAAAATAGCCAATACATAAGCCATCAGATAAGTAAAATTAAAACATTAAAATATTATTTCACCTATCAAATTAGCAAACACTGAAATAACATATACTTGGTGTTGACGGGGATTCTGTAAGATGAAGGTGTGCTCTCTCTACAGAGGTAGTGAGAATGGAAATCTGAACAAACTTTATGGAGAAAGGTTTCATGTTTTCTTCCCATAGAAGGTGTGAGAGGCAAAAGAGAGTAAGAATCTTAAATGTGCTTATTGTCTGTCTCTGCATCAGGCATCCTCTCCTAGGAAATTATCCTTAGGAATGAATCAGAAGTTGGACAAAGATGTATACATAAGGATGTTCATTATAACATTATCTAAAAATCATCATCAGAAACAATCTAAATGTACAAACTTGAGAAATGAGTTAGTAAATCATTACAGATTTATGTTCTTGAATATTACGCAGTTTACTAAGAGTTATTAATGACATGGAAAAATATTTTTGATACAACAGAAGAACAAATAAGTAAAACATAAAAAAGATATATACACTTTGATTAAATTATTTGAAGAAAAATCTATTGGGAATAAAATTGGATGAAAATATGCTAACAGCAGTGTGAAGGGACACATATATGACAAAAGCAGAAAAAAAGTGGAAATCTGAGAATAAAAGAGACTAGACCATAATATACTCTAACAAAAATAAACTTTAAAGGGTTTCCTAGTTATGGAACATACCGAAATATTTTATATTAGAAGAGTGTTGAGCACAAACAATATTTTGCCAAGTTTCATGTCTTAAAGATGGGCAAAATAGTGATGCAGACATTGGAGAAACTCACTAAATTAATTTAACTGATATCATCTTGTTGGAAGAAAACAATATTACTGACCTAGCTGGTTCTGCTCAGTGGTTGGAGTGTCAGCCAGTGGACCAAAGGGTCTGGGTTTGATTTTGAACAAGGGTATGTACCTTAGTTGCAGGCTCAATCCCTGGCCTGGGTTGGGGTGAGCGCAGGAGGCAACCAATCGATCTCTTGATCTCTCACATTGATGTTTCTCTCTCTCTTTCTTTCTCTCTCTCTCTCTCTCTCTCTTTCTCCTTCCCTTCCACTCTTTTTGAAAAGCAATGGAAAAAATATCCTTGGGTGAAGAATTGAAAAAAAGAAAAATAAAAGAAAACATTATTCCACCAAGTTTACTTGAGAAGTCATTTACTTTGATTAAAATGTCAATATATAGGCCAAGAACTTACAACTAAAATTATGCTTTCTTGGAGTCTGTTTGCTAAAGAAAAGTTTGACCCCTCCCCACACACTTGGCTTGTTAATTAGGATCATTTCATTAACACTGAATATATTGGCTTTGAGGTTTGGATCACCAGGGAAGATTGGCCATTACAGAGAACACCTGCAGTCATTGCACTTTGAAGATGGATATTTAGAGTGATTCACCATTAATTTTATTCCACAGGGATCCCCAGGGCCATATGGACCAAAAGGACCCAGAGGACTTCAGGTAAGGAGGCTAAAACCATATCTAAGTCTAGACTGGAACCACTTAGGAAGTTTTAAAAATCCTTTTGCCCGCTTGCATCGTGCCAACTCAATCAGAATGTCTGGGGATTGGAGCTAGGCATCAATATTTTTAAAGATCCCCAAGTGATTCCAATGTTCAGTCAAGTTTGGAAACTACTACCTTAATGTCTTAATAACTAATTCAGGCTCCCTAAAGATAGGTACCAGCAGGTGAGTCTACTTAGTGAGTGGTTGAAGGGATAAAAGTTTAAAAATTAGAGTCTAGGAAGACAGATAAAGTCAAAGTAGTTAAAAGCAGAATAACTGCTTTTGCAGTGCTACTCTAATAGAGTTGGAAGAGTCGTGCATTTTATCTAAATTAAGTGTTTGTATTGATTTGTCACTATAAGTAGCTGATGCTCAATAACAATGATTCTTTAAGGCATTTATTTAAGTTAGACACATCTCATAGATTTGAAAAAATAATCTGGATGATTTTTTTCTAGTCTGTGAACTTGCTTCTTCTACAGTTATAATGGGGGGGGGGGCTGGGGTGTGTGTGTGAAGAATTTCAGTATTTCAAAAAGTCTACTGAAAATTATACTCCACGCAAGATTTCCTAGACAACATCTAGTTAACCACCAACTCCTTTGTTTTAGCCTGAGATTGTGTCAGGGTAGGACAGTCACTCTAGTTATCATAGGGTCATTGAAACTAATTCTTGGTTTTCATCTTGGAGCAGGGCATCAGTGGACCTCCAGGGGATCCAGGCCCGAAGGGATTTCAAGGCAATAAGGTAATCCTGTTCTTGGGTTAAAGACAAGCAGAGTCCCTTTCTCCTAGTGAGCTATGGTAATGCATGTTTTTATTAGACAGAAGTCAATGGACTCTTCAAGGAAGCATCTTTGGAGAAACAAAATAACCTGCAGGCATATACATAGAATCATGTTCAAGTACATGTAGGAAGTCATTGGTATAGCTTTGTCATTTATTATTACATTATTCAAAGGGGCATTATTAAAAACAAACCATTATCAGAATCTGCAGCATTTCCTTGTTTGCTTCTGCCCTCTCTAGTCCTTATATGGCTCATTAGAAGCTGGTAAGTAGTAACAAGTTAAGTCAAATGACTCTCCCACATGCGCCAACTCAATATACATTTTATAAGGGAAGAGAATTTATAACTGTTATACCAAAAGAAATCAAGCTTTTTTGTTTTTAACAAGGGTGTAATGTGAGTCATCAGTGCCATGCTTGTCATGTGATCCCACAGATAACCAGGCAAGATGTAGGGAGGGGTCGAGTAAGAGCCAAACAAAACCAAAAATGCTATAAAAGGGTCTGCAGAAGGCTCTGTTTTCCAATGAGAGTGGCCATTAACTTGCTGAAAGCAAGCCTCCCAGTTCCTTTTTAATTCTTCTCAATGCCTAATAAATTTCATGGATATAGTAAATATCCAATAAACGGAGTTGAGTTAGTGACTGGAGATCTGTGGAATTTATGGCGTTAATAGCAGCTGAAGGTGAAGTCCCCAGAGGACTCTAGATAAAGACAATATTTTAAAAGTGCTATTAAATTTAAGTTGTGGGGAGCAGTTGGTCTACTTGAGTGTTCTGTTTTCAGAGGAAAGGGAGTGACAAGTATAGTATTTTTAATGAGATAATGACAGTGTGTGATTCCCCAGGCCACTTTTAATTGGCAAATTAAAATAGAATGGGCTTCTCCGCAGGAGCTCGCTCAAGCTGCATCTGGGGAAAGTGTCTTTTCCAGTCCTTGCCTATGATTAATTTTCTCTGGGGGAAAGAAATGGCTTTTTTGAATACCGAGTAGAAGGTTTTTATAAAATTGCTTTGGCTGTAGGTAAAATCCTGCAGCAAGAAAAAAAATATTTTGACAGTTCATGCTTATTTTTAGGATTCTTTGTATACCTAAGATGATAATTTTCACATGTTTGTGAAAGAGAGGCTTACAATCTGGGGTCAGGGTTGGAGTTTGCAACAGTAATAGAACTAGAGAATTTTTGAGCCACAAGGGATATTAGAGATCATACTGCCTCAAAGTTTTCACTTTGGAAAATAAGAAATAAAGCCTGGAAACCAAATGCTTGCCGGAGGCAGGGGCAGAGCCAGGCTCTTCAGCTCTGGAGGGCAACTGAGGAAGTGCTGGGTTGGGAGCAGGCTTGTGGCTTTGGGAGATGGTTGATGGCAGTCCATAAAAAGGTGCCCATTTGATCACTTCTCTTTATCTCTCATATAATTACTACTTAGGTTTTCCTTTGTAAATAAATTCATTTCAACAGAATTTAGCTTTTCATTCCAACCATGCACTTATTCTTAGAAAGAATAAATACATAAAAAGTTGAGTGCTTGGGGGAGCTTGTAATTTTGTGATGTAATAACACATCATGCTTGACTTTCACAACATCATAAAAGGAGTTGTTTCAAAAGTATTCGAGGACTTCATCACTTTTCTAAGGGCGTCTCCTAATTTATTTATTTTTAAATTGTGGTAAAAGATACATACCTAAAATGACCACTTAGATGTTAATCATGAATTTCACGGCCAGGTGAACATATAACGTTCACTGCCAACTGAAAAGATGTCAATTTCTAGAGCATATTCAAGTTGTTGGGAGGAGGTAAGATGGGAATGAGTCTCTTTTTTCTTCTAGTTATATTTCTGGTTTAAGGTCACAGGTGTAGTGGTCTCTGGACTCTTACTTTGACACTATTACTAATTTCCACTTCTCTTTGGATCTGTCAACCAGGGATGCATGTCACATTGATCACTATTTTTTAAAATTTTATATAGTTATGAGTGTATTGTATTATATTAAAAGTCAGGTTTCAGGGAATAGTTTCATTTTGCATCCCAGAAGGTACTTCTAAATCTTAAAGACTTAATAAGCTATTTTCTTCTCAATCTAAAAATAATGTTCTGTTTTACAGTGACATTTCATCCATTATCATTTTATCACAAAATATTTTTAAGAAATTGCTACTGCAATTTGCACAGAAACAGTCTTTAAAATCCAGTAATTCTGTATTTTTTAATGGGCACAGGGGAGGATTATCTATTTTTAAACTTCTATAATAGATAACACTTATTTATTGATTATTTCTATGTACAGATACAGTTCTAAATGCTCTTCAAGGCACACTCTTTTCTTACCACAAGATTAGGTACAGATTAGGTTACTAAGGCACAGAGAGTTTAAGCAATGGGTCCAAGTCTACACAGTGAGCCAGGGACAGAGCCAGAATTTAAACCCAGCCAATCTGCTCTTAACCACCATATTATATTTATCTCCTTAGAAAAAGTACTCAATTTCCTGAATAGTCGATCTGAGACAAATGCATTTCTTTTGGACAGTATGGAAATTGCATCTGTCTCCAGTTCTAATGTACTCTGGCTGGAAACAATAGTCTGTTCAGAGGTACCTTTCTAACTTGGCTATAATGTTTATCTAGAAATGCAGGAAAAGAAAGAAGGGAATTGCATGGGGAAAAAGAAACCAGTAAAGTGCTCTTTCATACATTTTGTTTCTTATAAGACCTTAAAATAAAAACCTTTAGATTTGTAACATTTGTAAATATTCCCTGAGAGGTTCTAGATGGGGCCTGCCTAAATTTATGAATGGTCTCTCTCAGGAATCACAATCCCCTTCTGTTGCTCTAGTGGTTGGATTTTCTTCGTCAAAGGATTTGCCGTCAAGGTGGCCAAAGAACAAAAGGGGGGGGGAATAGCATGTGATAAATCAAGAAAAAATGTGATTCTGGCCTTGTTTCACCATTTCTGTCATTAATATTTTCCACATGTAAAGTAGTTTCTATTTTGCCCTGAATGCCCTTGTTTCCTTAGAAACAAAACATAGATGTTCTTCATAATGAAGCCTTGGCTCCAAGGGCACCTCAGCCTGGTTCCCATATATGAGAGTCATGCAGTGGCATTCATAAGGAGAACATCCCATTAGTCTCTACATCAGTAGAATGAAAAGTGCCCAGGAAGACTTATCCCTAGGATGGAACTGAGAGTGTAACTCAAGGAAGAGCACCATGCTCTCTCAGTAGAAGCTGAGTGCCCAAGAACTCTGCACCAACTTTCAAGGGCTGCAGTGGTGGTTTGGGTGGCAGTCATATCCAGCTATGGAATGGGCCCTCTAATGACTGGAAAGAAGGCTCAAGATTGGCAGACCTCTCAAATCACGGAGAACAAACTAGCGACATTAGTCTTGAACAAATAAACAGATGCAGGGTGTGCGAGTCCACATTAGGTAATTTTGCCATTCCTTCATGTTTTCCTGAGGTTATTTCTGAAGGGTATTTTTTTTCCTCAAATCTCATGCAATTTTGCTCTTTCCAAGACCCTCTTTGTGTTCCTGGAAGGAGGGACAGCTCATCATGGCTTGACTAGGACGCAGATTGTGACATTTTGAAGTCTCCTAGTGCTAGAACTTCAGTGCTAAGGCCAAAGGGCACTAGGAAATAGCCCTGGTGTAATTTCCCAAGTCAAAGTACCACATGTGAATACCCAAACAATTAGAAATAATGTGATATATTATATATTAGTTTATCTCAATAAATGACTTGTCCTTCCTTCTTCTAACCTCTTCCATTGTTTTACTCTCAGATGTTCATATATTTCCCGCAGGGCTTTCTTCCCCCTAATGTTTCCTTCTTGCCCTCCACTCAAGAATAAGAAACTCAAAATCCTTTCATGTATGCGACTTGGTCTTACCTTACGTTCAGTTTTACTTCTGAGATGTTAAAAAAAACCATAGAGAAATGTCACCAGTCTGGTCCAGTTGAATAAGTTGGATATGGTGAGGGAAAATAATCTCCAGGGAATCAAACATCCATCATCTATCTAAAATGAACAAAGGACCTACTGTTAATGAAAAAAACAGAACCTATGTTACAAGAGGAGTAGTGAGGGCAAATTAGGCACTTAGAACACACCAGCATTCTGCGCCACCCCATGATTCTTAGACGCCCCAGTCCTCCTACCCACCTCTGTCCAGTTTCCATCATTCTCATGCCGTATTTTGAGGTTCCCAAGCGCAGTGGATATTTTTGAAGTAGCTGGCATTTTTATGAAGAAGTTAAGTAATAGCTAAATATACAGATCCTAAAATTAAAACTGTAAGCCTAGTAAACATCCCTATACAACATCCTGTTTTCTTCAAAATGCTCTATGAAAAGAGGTCATTTTTAACAAGAGGACTACTTGTCAACCCTTAACACAGCTACTAAGAATGCATAGGCAGATAATTTTGGTAGCTGGCAGTGTGTTAATCAAGTTTTCTTTGAGCTTCCATGTTTTGCGCCTTTAAACATTGCCAGCCTTCTTCAGATATGAACTGCTGGCAGAAGAATTGGACAGATACGTGCAGGTCCATCACTGTTTTAAAGAAAATATTTAAAGCAGAAGATCCAGTGATGGATTAGGAGCACAGCAATCACATCTGAGAGATATGAAAGTTTCATATGCACACTCATGCATGTTTCAGATAAGCAAAAAATAAAATAAGTATTTGTTGACTGAATGACTGAGTGGAAGGTTTTAAATGGAATGAGTTGTCAACAGGAGCATACCACAGACAGGCGAAACAAGCCTAAGCAGTCACTTAGTTTGTGAAGTTTGAGGCTATTGGAAACCTCTGAGAGAGCAGTTTCAATAGAGAGATTGGGGAGATGACAATGGGTTTTGGAAGGAATCAGAGAGAAGGGTGCAGTAGCCAGGAATTTTGACCATTCTTCCAAGATAGTTGGATAAGAGAAACAGTACAGTGTTGACATAAACCATCAAAAGCTTCTTTTGCATTAAATAATCTAATGTGTTATTTATACTTCCACTTTCTCCTAAGAGTGGCATGAGGACTTAGGACTTACTGTTTTTTACAGTTTCATATATACAATTTGATTGTTTTTTGTTGTTGTTGTTATTAATCCTCACTTGTGGATATTTTTTCCATTGATTTTTAGAGAGAGTGGAAGGGAGGGAGGGGGGAGAGCAAGAGACAAAGAGAGAGACAGATACATCGATGTGAGAGAAACACATCGATTGGGTGCCTTCTGCACACGCCCCAGCCAAGGCTGAGGATCGAGCCTGCAACTCAGGTCAGTGCTCTTGACTGGAAATTGAACCCACGACCCTTTGGTGTGCAGGCTGATGCTCTAACCATTAAGCCACACTGGCCAGGGCTACATTGTTTCTTCTAATGTTTTTTATAATATATATATATTTTTTCATTAGAACAGAATGTCAATATTTTCATTAGAACAGAGAAATCATTAATGAAGATTTATTAGTTTTAAAAATATATTGCTTGACTTGACTCAAAGTTAGCTTAGTAGATTTAGTAGGTCAACCTACTAAACATAACTGATATTTCAATTGTGGGTTGGAAGTAGTTCAAAACCACAAATACAAACAACTGCGAAGAATTTTAAACTTTCCCCTTATTAGTTCTCACACAACTCAAAAAACTAACAATTTCCTAACATTATGATGTTGCTTTCAAACCACTAAAATGAATCATGATTTGCAACAGGATATAACTCCTTATAACTCAATGGGAAGTAAATCAGCTGAAACATACGTGGACATCAGCGATTCCCAGCACAGAATAATAAATCAACAGAAAACTTTCTTTTTAAGTCCACAGCTCTCTTAACTGAATGACTGTAGTTTTGGCTTCATATAAAGTATTTTAAGTACAGGGTACTGGAACACGTCAGCTTTCCCAGTTGTCCAAAAGCAATAATGGGCCTTCTGGCTCAGGCTAACAACATTGAACAAGGTTGTGACCGCTCAGTGTAGAGCAGTGTAACAGGAAGAATCCCTTTACAATTCCAATTATAAATATATGTTTAATGAAGAATCAGAACCACGCCGCCAAACTAGATGAATGTTTTTCCTTTGGAGATGGCAAAGTCTAAATGCTATTTCTGCCCTTGGCCTATAATTAAAGGGAAAGAATCAGTAATCCAGCAATTCTTGTGGAAAGGGCTTTGACCTACATGCACATCTGCCCACCAGGACTCTAAATTAGCTTATTAACTCACTTGATGTGAGACAACTGATAGTGACAACTCGAAGCGGCTGCCAGAACATGTGGGATGTCAGCCAATGGCTTCAAGGTTGATGATTTTTATTCCCAAATCTCTGACGCTGTGGTTCTCAGCAGACTGCAGGTGTATGTGGTGTGTGAATGTGTGTGCAGATGTGTATGCAGAGACAGCTAAGGTGAAAACTCTGATGAACTGAGAAACCAAAATGCTGCCAACATTTCCCACAAAGGTACTGAGTCTAACCCACATGCCCAGTCCCTATTTCTAATGTGAAATAGAATCAGCTACTGCAATGTCTTCAGAGAGGTGTCAGAATTTTTAAAATAATAAAATCAGTGTCTTTAATTAATTCAAGTAAGTTGCAACAGCAACATCGCAACAGGGAAAATAAAGTATATTCCAGGAATAAGGTAAAACATATATAACATAGTATTTATCATTTTAACCATTTGTAAGTGTACATTCAGTGGTATTAAATACATTCACAATGTTGTATAATCGTCACCACTGTCTATAACCCAAAACTACTTCATCATCCCAACAAAAACATTGTACCCTTTAAACAATAAGTCTCCTTGTCTCCCTCTCCCCCCAGTCTCAAAAGTAAGTTTTTGAGAAACATATCACACTGTCCTTTGAAATCATCTTCTCTCATAAATCGATGTTTTCTTCTCAGATTTATGGAGAGGGTTCACCCTGAATATTTTCCAGCTATTTATTCTGTGCTAAAGGAATCCAGACAGTGTCCACCAGAGCTGTGATTCTTAGAAGCTCTCCCAGTGGGCTGCTGACTGGTCCTTCCTTTTAGGGAAAATGACACACAGTACCTTAGACTTTATTATATGTGATGAAGCCTGACTTTCCAATTAGATTGAACCATATGAACTGCCACTTTTGTAGGTCAAATTGATTGATTGACTATTGTCAATTTCACATGGTTTAACCTAATGGCATTAAAGAAAATGAGTTAAGTGTTAATAAGATCTGGTACAATAATATAATTTCAATAACCTTACTCACCAATTCTTTGTTATTATGAAGTTTTTTCTTCTTTGGAGTTTGGATAAGGAGGTGGAATATGTGAACCGTGGTCTTTTCTCTTACCCAAGTAGAAGGTATTCAGAAAAGACCGTAACTGGAGATTTGAAATAATGGTGGTTCCAAACTCACTGCAGTTGGTTAATAATTGGTTTATATGTGTAGAATGATATTGTGTGATCACAGTATTGCCAATTATAAGTTATGTTACCTTTATCACTAATTCAGTGACAACACTGATCTAGGCAAACATAAAGCATGCCTGAAATGACATGTGAGTCAGCTTGTATAAAGTAGATTTTCTCTTGGCTTATATTGTAGTTCAAGATTCCTGGCCTTCAAAGGATGGAATTTCAACTATGGGTAGATTGAAATTATCTGACTTTTGAGTTTTTCATCCTATGATAAAGATAATGAATTTTGTTTGCAATGAGGTGATTTTTGAACTACTTTAAGAATTGAAAAAGTCCCAAAGGGGCAGTTTGCACAGTGGCTCTAAAACCAGACTTCTGGGGTTCAAATTTAGCCTGCTGTTGTATTAGTTCTGTGACTTGGGCCACTTACTTTTCCTACCTATGCTTCAGTTTTCTCACCCATGTAATGGATTAATATCAGTACCTACCTCTTAAAGTTGTTTTGAGGCTTATATGAGTCAATGTATGTGAAGCACCTGGAGTAGCACTTGTTACATAGTAAATGCCATATGTGTTGACAATAATTACTAAGCAGTTAAGGACTTTGACAACCCCTCTTCTTATTAATGCAGAACAAGCCTAGTTTGATATGTGTTCTGAAAAGTATGCCTCTTATTACATAATGCTTTCTCTCAAATAAGAGAAACTAGGGGCTAAAAGTAGAGCTTGATTTAGCAAGTATTTGATAAACATTAAATTCCAGTTCCCCTTTCCTTCTTTCCAAAAAGGGGGCCTTTCTGGACTTTTTAACAAGCCTTTGTATAAAGTCATCACTTCCTTGAGTTTTAGCTAAGAGTGTATCTTGGCCATACTTGAACCACTTTGCACTTACAAAATGCTCATCCATCATTTTGTTCCACTTGGAAACTATGAGAATATTTGTCACAAGACTTAAAATATTAGTGTCGGTGCTACACATATCTGGGAAATAATAGAAAGAGTTGCTAAAACATCCATATAATGTTAAAAAAAGCTCATGGCCTGATTAAATTGTTCATAATTCCATTAGTCGAGAAATGGTGAAGTTCTATCCTCAAAAATTTCCAAGAGTCTTGGGCAATCATTCATTATTTATTATCTTTGGGAAAGGAAGGATGTTGGTTTTGGTTGGAGTCAGTGCCAGGAAATAGGAGTGTTGGGCTTCTCTAGCTGGATTTTTCATACAGTGTAAGCTTAGGTCACCTATCAGGATTTCATTACTCCTTCAGCTGAAAAAAAATTATGAATTGTATCTGGGTAGGTATGAAAGAGAAACTGTTTAAAAGGTACTTGATATCACTATGTAATTCATATACAGTTGCTGTTGGTTGAACACCTGAGTAAACCGGGGGGATCTGCAGAAGAGCATTTCCAATGTCCCAACTCCCCCAGCCTAGGCCAGGTTTCCTTTTTTGTTTGCCCCCAGCAGCTAGCACAGCACCTCACCCCTAGTTGCTGCTCAGTAAATGCTGCACGGATGGTTCAATATCAATTGGGTGAGCACTGAAAATGCAAAACTAGGCCAAATCACATGATGTCCTCCCCACAGTCTAGGGTGAGACATATTAACTAAAGGCAAAGTTGCCATTATAAAGAATGCTCAGGAAAAGAGGGAAATGGTACTACTGGGGATTTCACCGGACCAGAGAAGCCTTTCCTGAAACCATACTGCTTAAAATAAGATCTGAAGGATGAATCAGAATTGACAAGGGACAGAAAGAGGAGAAACAAGATGGCGCGGAGGTAACAGCTGCCCCCGCCGCCTCCCGCAACCGCATCAAAATCACAACTAAAATACAGAACCACCAGCACTCAGAGCCTCCTGAGACCTGGCTGCACAGAAGCCCCACAACCAGGGACCTGAAGAAGCACCGAAACCGGTAGGAGGGGCCGAGACACGGGCGGATCGGGGCTGAATCGCAGAGACCCGGCAACGGGCCCACCCCCGGGGCCTCGGGTTACACCTGGGAGGGAATCTTGGTGGCGGAGGTTTCCCAGAGGAATGAGGGGGTCCCAGTCCCACATCCGGCTCCCAGCCCAGGGCCCCAGGGCTGGGAAGAGATGTCCCCACAACTCCGGGCTGTGAAACCAGCGGGGACTGTCCCTGAGGGTCGCGGAGGCTGCGGGAGCCCCAGCAGCTCCTCTAAAGGGCCCGGCACGGACTCACTCGGACGCTCCCTCCGAGCCCAGCGCCGGGAGCGGCCTGAAGGGACCCGGGACACTCGGGGGGGAACTAACCTGCCTGAGATCCGGGCGAGAGGCGGAGGGCGGCTTCCTCCCAGGCAGAAGGGCTGGCAGAGGCCGTGGCTCCCTTGGCGAGTCCTCCCCGCACAGCCGGCAGGCAGGCGCCATATTTGAATCGCCAGCACCTGACTCACACCTTTGGCCCCGCCCCGTGATTCCCGGAGGCCCCGCCCCTCCCACCTGCAGCTCATCCAGGCCATTTCCAGGGGCTTTTCTGTGCAAGTAGCCTCTCCAGCCTCATGCTTAGGACTTTCCTAAAATCTTTCAAACCAGCAGCAGCTGCCCCATATGGCTTGGTAAGAGGCCCCAGGCCTGGCACTAGTGGCAGCCTGCACTGGCTCATAGGTTGGCCTCTCCTGGGCTCCTCCAAGCCCAGCACAAGTAGCAGCCAACTACAGTTTGCTGAGTAGCTCATGCTGGGTGACCCTGGGCAAGGCACTGGCACAGGCTGACTTTGCACCTCCCTGGAGGCCCCAGAGACAGTGCACCTGGTGGTCAGACTTGGCCATGCTAGATTACAACCCTACAACAGCCACGAGTGACACACTCAAGGGGCGCACTTGGTGAACACCAAAGCCCCACTGAAGTAAATCCTGCTCCATAGGGGTGTCTCCAGCACAGCAGCTCTCTGGCTGTAGTTGCAGCTGGTCGTCACAGCTGATTGGTCTGGGGGTCAGTTCCTCCTAGTGACACCAACAGCAACCAAGGCTCAACTACAACAGGACAGTGCACACAGTCCACACAGGGGAGCACCTGGAAGGCCCAGCTCAGGTGACTGGGGAGGCTGAGCCACTGGACCCTCCAGGACACCTACTACACAAAGCCACTCTACACATTCCAGGAGATATAGCAGCTCTACCTAATACATAGAAACAAACACCAGGAAGCAGCCAAAATGGGGAGGCAAAGAAACATGTCACAAAGGAAGGAACAGAAGAAATCTCTAGAAGAGGAACTAAATGAAATAGATCCAAGCAAGCTAACAGATGCAGAGTTCAGAATTTTGTTTATAAGGATGTTTAAGCAGACTATTAGGGAAATAACTGAGAAAATCGATAACATAATAAAGTACCAATTTGAAATGAAGTCTACACGAACTGAAATGAAGAATAATTTACAGGGAATCAACAGTAGAGTAGAGGACACTGAGAATCAAATCAGCAATTTGGAACATGAGGAAACAAAACACACCCAACCAGAAGAGCAAAAAGAAAAAAGAATCCACAAATATGAAGATAGTATAAGGAGCCTCTGGGACAACTTGAAGAGGCCCAACATTTGTATTATTGGGGTGCCAGAAGGGGAAGAAAGAGACCAAGAAATTGAAAACCTATTTGAAAAAATAATTACAGAAAACTTCCCCTACCTGGAGAAAGAAAAAGACTTATAATTCCAGGAAGCACAGAGGGTCCCAAACAAGAGGAGCCCAAAGAGGCCCACACCAAGAGACATCATAATTAAAATGCCAAAGGTTAAAGACAAAGAGAGAATCTTAAAAGCAGCAAAAGAAAAGCAGTTACAAGGGAGCACCCATAGGACTGTCAGCTGATTTCTCAACAGAAATCTTGCAGGCCAGAAGGGAGTGGCAAGAAATATTCAAAGTGATGAAAAACATGGAACTACAACCAAGATCGCTCTACCAAGCAAAGCTTTCATTTAGAATTGAAGGTCAGATAAAGAGCTTCACAGTTAAGAAAAAGCTAAAGGAGTTCATCACCACCAGACCAGCACTACAGGAAATGTCAAAGGGTCTTTTTTAAGAAGAAGCTAACAAACAAAAGAATGACGAACTAAATAGATCCAGAGACATTGACACATGCAACAGACGATCATATTTCAGAGGAAAGAGAGAAGGGGGCTGGAGGGTGGGAAGAGATTAATCAAAGAAGTAATATGCATATATGCATAACCCATGGACACAGCCAATAACGGGGTGAAGGCCTGAGGAGGGGGTGGGAGTGGAGTGGAGGGGGTCAATTGGGGAGAAAAAATGGGACACCTGTAATACTCTCAACAATAAAGATAAATTTAAAAAAAGAGAATTGACTAGGAAAATAGGGAAGTAAGAATATCCCAGATAGGTAAAATAGTACGTGCAAAGATCCTGTGGCAGAAAGAAACATGGCAAGTATAAGGAACTGAACAAAGGTCAGTGCTGCCAGGGTGGCGTGTGAAGAAGGAACTAATAACAGATGGGATAGGAAAGGCCACAAGACCATACTGTACAGGAGCTAAAAGCCTTGTAACGAGCTCTGTCTTTACCCTAAGAGTGAAGGGAAAGGCTTTGAAGGGTTTTACTCAGATTAAAATGCAAATGAGAAGGCTGCTCTGGCAGCAGTGAGGGGAATAAATTAGAGTGTGCTGAAATGCATACATGTAGAGTACTAAGGAATTTATTGTAGTCTGAGCAGAAGATGATATTAATTTGGGGTAGACTGTAGAGACATGGTAGCAGATCGAAAAGATGGATGGATTTGAGAGAGATTTAGGAGGCATATTGCCAGGCACTGGTGATGCATTGCATATGGTGAATAAGGGAGGGAGAGGTGTCCAGAATGAGTCCTAGGGTCTGGCTTGACCCATGGAGGGACTGTGGTGCCCTTTCCTGAGATAGAGAATGCTGGAAGGTGATCAAAACAGCAAATGGAAGATATGAGTTTGTCTTTGGAAATTATGAGTTTCTTTTAAAAATCTCTTTTTCCTGATTTTCCTTTACGCTGTTTTTGTCAGCTCACATTTCTTTTTCTTGGCCACTGTCTTCCCAACTTCCCACAAGACATCTCTGTTCTTCCACTCCCACTTCATTTAATTGTTGGTACTCTCCGTGGTTCTGACCTGAGCCTCCAGCCTGTGATTTAATCATTCTAAATCTGTGGGGTCCAGTACAATGGCCATATATGTCTACTGAGCGCTTGAAATGTGGCTCGTGCAAATTAAGATGTTTCATAAATGTTAAATACACATAGGCTTTCAAAGTCATAGCATTAAAAATAATGAAAAATTAAATCATTAATAAGATTTTTATATTGATTATATGTTGAAAGGGTAATATTTTGGATATATTGGGTTAAGTGAAATATATTATTACTTTCCTTATGTGGCTACTATAAAATTTAAAATTACATGTGTGGCTCATTGTGTACTTTTAGTGGACAGCACTGCTCCAGACAGTAACTCTATTGTCACCTCATTCCTGTCCTTTTGAGCCCATGGCTTACTGTCCCCAGAACATTTCGAATCATTTTATGTCTTATATACTTTCCTTTTCCTGAACTTCTGCTCCCCTTTTCTACCAGACAAGATATAATTCCTACTTCTTTGTTCAGAGCACATATCACCTCTACTATATGAAATGTTCCCAATTCCTTAAGGCAGAATTAAACATTTCTGCCTCAGAGTCTTACATGCTCTGTTAATGTCTTTATAATACCTAATTTACATGCTTTAATCTTGTTTTATGTTCATTTTTCTGTCCAGCCAGATTGTAAGTGTCTGAAAGTGCAGGTGCAACCTGATTTATGTCTGTAATTATGTAACCGGGTGCTCAGTATCAGGCTGGTGCTCAAGGAAAGCCTGATGAATAACAACTGAATCTGCACCCATTAAACAGCTACCACGTGACTGGTTATGACTTAGATATTCTACAGACAATATCTTGAGTCCTCTCGACAAGCCTGTAAGGTAGATATAATCATCTTCATTTTGTGTTTGAGGATCTTACAAAAGCTCAAAATGTTAGTAAATTATAGAGCTAGTATTCAACTACAATGGCTGACTCCAAAGCTGTTTTTTCCCCTCTGATTTCATACACGCTGAAAAATAGATTAAAAAATGTGGAGATTATATTTCAACATCATATTGTGGAAAAATACCTATTTTCTAGGATTGTTAGAAGATTAAATAACGCATATAAAGTGTCGGGGCAGTCCTTGGGAATAGGTGGTTTAATTAAGCATTGGCTTCCTTCAATCTTGAGGCCCATAGTGTAAAAGTTTTTAATTTCTGAGAAGGACCAAAGTGGCCGACCTGACTTCAGTGATGCCCCTGCACTTGCTCGCGCACATTCACACTCGCTGGACGTCGTAAGAAACAGAGGCCCTCTGGGGCCACCGCTTTTACCCAGTCCTCTTTGCACGTGCCTGTGATGGTTAAAGAAAGTGAAGTAGAGAAATAATAAGTAATACTCAGGGCATTCATCTGTGTGTGTGTGTGTGTGTGTGTGTGTGTGTGTGTGTGTGTGTGTGTGTTTGCTGGTGCAGGTCGGGGCAAGAATAATAGCAGAAAAGGAATCAAGTCTGGAGTCTTACCAGGGCTGTGTTGCCTTGGAAATTCCCAGAAAATCATTCGGAATACAGTGCTGACTCTCCTCTCTTGTTCTGTCTTGCCCAGCTGTGGTACTTTACAAAAAGGACTACTTTTTTTTTTTTTTTTTTTTGGCATCTCAGGAATCTTTGTAGGAAAGGGAAAGGGGAAGTATGAAAAGGGAAACGCTCGTTGCTGGCCAATACTGGCCTGCAGGTCCAATGCTGAGATGCTAGGCCCCTGAGAAAGCAATTGAAACAAGTGAAATGTGAGGGTATGTACTACAGGGCTGTGCTCAGGTAGGGGAAAGCAATCCCTCTGTAAGCTTCAGATCCTTGTAATTTCCCCGAAAGAGCAATATTAAGAAATCTCCCAGTTGCTACTGATACTTGACTAAAGCTAAAGGGAGCTCGTAGGCTCAAGAGTAAGACCGTTACTTCTCTTGATTCTCCTGGCTTACACATTTCAAGGTAACAACCGCATTGCTGCCTTGTGCATAGCAGAGGAAGCTTTCTCACCAACCTGTGCTCCTTTGTTCTAGATCAAACACACAGGCAAGGACTAAGTAGGACAGAGCTTCTGCTACTTAAAAAAATTTTAAATTCTCTTCTAAATATATAATATGTATGACATATACAATATTTAACAACCTTCTGACCCATTACAGAATCAAACTACATACAAAAGGGTCAGAGAATAAATACAATAAAGGAATTTAGGGCTTATATCATTATTATTATTATTGTTATTATTATCATCATTTAACATTTTATTTTATTTTTATTTTTTAAATATATCTTTATTGACTTCAGAGAGAGGAAAGGAGAGGGAGAGAGAGAGAGAAACATCAATGATGAGAGAGTCATTGATCGAGCCCGCAACCCGGGCATGTGCCCTGACCGGGAATCGAACCCTGATCGCCTGGATCCCAGGTCGACACTCAACCGCTGAGCCACACCTGGCCAGGCATCATTTAACATTTTAACTAGTGCTTTGAGTTGAGGAACCATGTCTTAAACATCTCTGTATTTCCTTTGCTCCCCTCCACGTAGCATGTACTTGGTGTTCCTTTGCTGAGTAATGGACGCAATCACCACACGCAGTATAACTGACAAGGAGATACCAACTTGAGTGGACAGCACAAGAGGTTGTAAGGAAAAGGTTCTTTGAAGTGAAAACCTGGATTCTTTAGGAAACTGAATATTCTCTAGCACTTCAATCAAACTTTGAGATTAAGAAAACAGCTTTAAATTGAGGGAGAACTTTTGATCTGATATTATATAGAGAGAAATTCCACGGCCAGGAACACGTCAAAAATAACAATGGCAGTTACCTGGCTGCTCCAGAAAACTTAATCTAGGTAGACAAAGAACTACAACCTTGAACTTGAAAGGGAAAAATTGAAGTTGATTTACCTGCCAAATTGACTTGTACTCAAAAGGATGAACAGAAGGTACTTTTAAATTCAATCCACTCACATGCCAAAGCATCATAAACTCTCACAAGGAACTGATTTTGAAGTAACCGCTCTGGGACGCAGATTCGTCATCTGTGAAATGGATGAGCTTGACGCTCCTGTTCAGTTCTGTAAGGCCTGAATTCGATGCCAGGCCTGCTACATAGTAGAAGCATTAATGGAAAATGCCCTGGCTTCTAGTAACAGGCATCTTGACTAATAGTGACTTGCATCAGAAGCACTCTTTTTGTTGAACAGACAGAATATTTGAAGGTAGATGGTCCAGGGCAGAATCAGTAGCTTAATGAGGTCCTCCAGGAGCTTGGCAGGCTCTTTTAAATGGTTTCTGCATCACCCTCTTCAACCGTTGGCAGTCATTTAGAGACTGTTGCCTCAAGGCTATAGACAGCAATCACAGCTCCAAGAAGGTAAGAGGAGGCTGAGGCAAAAGGTTTCTCTGCATTCAATAACATCCCTACATTTGTCTGAACTCAGCCAAAGGGCCAACCTAGACTAGCCAGGGGCCAAGGAAAAGGAGATTCTAGGCTTGCATTAGACAAATTTTCATTCATCCTACATCCCGAGGGCAAAGAATAGCTGCCCATGACCCAAACAGGTCAGATTTCTAACAGCAGGGAAGGAAAGAGGAGAGAAGATGGTCATTGGGTAGAAAATAATATATGTCTGCCAGAAACGCTTAATAAAGATTTGTTGAATGAACAAGTGAGGGCTGCATTATAATTTTCATGGATCCTAAAAACTTTGCCTTTGTGGGCCCCTCCTTCCTAAAAATATGTTAAAAATAGTGTTTTACAACTGAGCTGATATAAAGATAAATAAAATCCAGACTGAATTCAATTTTATGTATTCATTCTTATTATGTTTATTTTTAAATTCTGGTTTAAAAAATAAAAATGGAAACATTTTTTGTGAGCCTTAAATACTGCGCCTACTATGCCCAGTGGACAATTCCACCCTGGGTTAATGATGTGTTTCTGACTGATTTGTAAACCGTTGAGGGCAGAGACTGTGTACTAGTTTTCATTGTTGCCCTCGAGGCCCCTATCACATCACTATGAATCTAAGAGCTGCCCAACAAATATTACTTACTTTAGCTAACATGTCATTATTTCTTCCTCTAGGGTGAGCCAGGTCCTCCTGGTCCTTACGGTCCTCCGGGAGTCCCTGGTATTGGACAGCAAGGTATTAAGGTAAAGATACATGACTCTTTGCCCATTGATGATTTTTGAATTTATTGTAGGGGTTGGAGGAGCTTTGATTTAAATTCTGCTCAGCCTTGCCCTCATAGGTACAAGGAGGCTGCTTGCAGAAGTTACTTACAGTCGGGATACCTGGACACTGAGTGCCCTGGTCAGGGGCAGTTACCACAAGAATAATCAATGCATTTTGTTCTTTGGTTGGGATGAAAAAATTTGCTTGTCTTCAAATACCCACCTTCTTGCCAATGTACATCTGGTTCTGTTGACTTCCCATGCACTGAAAAGTTAACATGCAAAATGTTATTGGGACGTGAAACACCTTCACACATCAACTATCACATGCTCACAGTAAATAAGCCTATGGGGGCCAAAACCAGAAGAACCATGACACTGAAAAGTTAACGTTGACAGGAAGGTTTGTGGGGAACCAGAAAGGACTGAAATACCAACACCCTGCAGCCTCTGCATCGTGCAGGGTGAATAGAGCTTATTTTAAATGGATTTTCTATGTCTTGGGGCCAAAAAGATGTTGATGCAGGACTGAAACAGAGAGTGGGACAGAACAGTACACTCTGAATGTAATCAACTGTCACCACGGATGGCATTTACACAACAGCACAGGGAAGGTTGAGGCTTCAGGGAAGGTGGAGTTTATATTGGTGGAGTTATGGGAGACGGGTTTCTGAAGGAGATAAAGTGTGAAACAGAACTGAGAGGAGAGGTGACATGGAACAGAATGGGGGGGAAGGGCAGCCTTCCAGGGTGGTGGCGAGGGGGCAGGAACAGCGTGAGGATGGCCAGCGTGGTTCTCTCAGTAGCCAAAATGAATCACACATAGACCATCCTGCAATTACTACACAGCAGTTTCTGAAAGCGGACGTGCCATATTGCTCTTAGACAAGAAGGGATGCTGAACATTTTAGGGTAGTTTGTTCACTTCAATTCAAGCCATTCCTCCTCCTCCAGATTTCTTAAAATCTTTATGAAATGAGAAAAGTTTGGCTGTTTTGCTATATATGTTTGCTGAAATTTTTAGAGTATTTTGTGCTATGTTTCTTCTATATTTAAAACTCAAACTTTCATTTGATGATTTCTTTCTCTTAGGGGGAGAGAGGCCAGGAAGGAAGAACAGGGGCTCCGGGACCAATTGGCGTTGGTGAGCCAGGCCAGCCAGTAAGTAGCAAGAAATTCTAGATGGAATAAGAACAGACATAGTTATGTGCTCCTTCTGGTTAGAATAAATGGTTCAGTTAGTCCATTTGTATCTTTTGGACAACAATAGACAATAAATATGGTAGAACCAGATATAAGTGTCATTTTTCATAATGTTTGAAAGAGGGACACACACACAAGCACACACATATACAGGGAGGGGCAAAACTAGGTTTATGGTTGTGAGTACACAAAACAGTTTATTCTTGTATTATTATTAATCATTGTATTATTTTCCATACAAGCAACTGTAAACTTACTTTTGCCCCACCTGTATATATGTAGGATATGTACCGCTGGCTCTCCCTTACTGTAATCTCTTACAAGATGAATCGGTTTGTTCAAGAAGGATAATTCTTATGTGTCAACATTTCCTAGGAGATAAGAGATCTGGATTCAGGCCTAATGTCTGTACTTTGTAATTTACTTTCCTGTAACTATGAGAAATTCATTGACAATGAGGGTTTTGCCCGTTACCCAATCCAAGAGTGGACTCTAAAGCTGATATTAATGATGGTAGAGAGGCCATACCTGTGTTATTTGCAGGTTCTACTTCATGTAGCTTTGAAGTTTCTTTTTGTTGGAAAAGAAAAAAAATATTTCTAGCAAAAGAGATCTGAAGAGGAAATGAATAAAACATGACCATTCTAGCATAAGAAGCTTCTTAACTTTTCAAGTAAGCATTGTCCTAGAAAAGAACAATAGCTGACTCACTGGGGTACAAGCGGAAACATAGTTGAACTCCCAATTTGTTTGTGCATCGCATAGTTCCTCATGTGTAAATAGTAACAGAAGTGTGCTTCCCAGCTGTATTCTATGAGTGGAATGGGAGCATATTGCTTGAGGATTAGCTTTTCACTAATGTCTACGTGCACTAATTCAAAAAAGAACACATCTTATAGAGGAAAGATATACTAGATTAATTATCTAGAGATCAGTGATGAAGTCTGTTTCTACTAACTAGATGGTGCCCTTAATGATAAAGCCTGGAGAGAGAAGAAATCAGCTTTCTTGCAGACACTGCTAGTTTTTCACTGGAGAGGCTGGTAACCTAGAAAACTGGAGGGACAACAACTAGAAAGAAAGACACAGGCACATATAGATCGCCATGTGTACAGGGAATACAGCAGAGAATCTAGGATTTTAAAAGCAGAATAAACAAGAATCTTTTATCAGTGCTCAGAATAAGTGGAAATAAAAATGAACTAAAAAAATAAATTTTTTTAAAATGAGCTGCTAAAAAATATAGAGGATTTAGTGAACTTCCACCAGATAACCAAATCTTAATATTCTGCTACACGTGCTTTAGATTTTCTTGAAAAGACATAAAACATTATGTATACAGTCAAGTTTACATAATCTCTTCCAGAAAAACAGAAGAGGAAAGAACACTTCCCAACTTATTTTATGAGGCCAGTTTTTCCCTGATACCAACACAAGACAATGACAATACATAAAAAGAAAACTATAGAATAATATCCCTCATGAATATAGACAAAAACATCCTTAACGAAATACTGGCAAATAGAAGTCAGCAACATATAAAAAGAATTATATGACGTGACCATATGGGGTTCATTCCTGGATGCAAGACTGATTTAATAATTGAAAGTTAATCAATATAATACATCATATTAATAGGCTAAAAAATTACATGATCATATAAAAAGAAACAGAAAAGCATTCAAAAATTTTTTTTTAAACTTCAACATTTAAAAAAAAATATGTCCTATTGATTTCAGAGAGAGGAAGGGAGAGGGAGGGAAAGAGACAGAAACATCAATGATGAGTCATTGACCGGCTGCCTCTCGTACGCCCCCTGCTGGGGATCGAGCCCACAACCCGGGCATGTGCCCTGACAGGGAATCGAACCCTGATCTCCTGGATCCTAGGTCGATGCTCAATCGCTGTGCAGTGCAGGCCGGGGACATTCAGCAAAATTTAAAATTCAAACCCCTCGTGAACCCTCAGAAACTAGGAATAAAAGGGAACTTCAACTTCTACAAACAAACAAAAACCAAAAAGACCCCAAACTACAGCTAACATTATACTCAATGTCGAAAAGGCAAAATCAAAAACAAAGATTTCTGCATTCACCAGTCTTATTCAACGTAGTTCTAGAAGTCCTAGCCAGCATAATAAAGCAAGAAGAGGAAATAAAAGGCATAAAGATCACAAAGAAGAATTAAAGTTGTCCCTATTAGCAGATGACATAATGGTCTTTGTAGAAAATCCCCAGAAATCTATACCACACCTCCTAGAACTAATGACTGAATTCACTGAGGTCATAGGATGCAAGCTGAACATACAAAATCAATTTTATGTCTATAGTCCAGTAACAAATATAGAAACTATCATCTTTAATTATTTGATTACCACTCATTTTGTGCTGGTTTCATAGGTGACTGATTCATGAAAAAGAAATCGATTCAGACTCTCAGGGTGATCTGTTTGTTCTTTTGTGTGAGGTTAGTCAAAGCACTACTAGTAAAACATTACTCCCTGAAGTAAAACTGTAATTACTTTGAGGTTAAAAATAAAGTGCATGGCATGTGTGAATATTATAGACAATTTTTATTATTATTTAATATATTTATCTTTAATGCTTGCCATGTATATTAAAAAACACTTTATTAAATATCTACACTATTTAGATTATTAAGGAAAGTAATAAAATAATGGATAATTATATTTTATCTTGCTAATGTCTCAAACAAAGCATTTCACTGACAGACTATGCTAATAATAGATAATGAGTTTCCTCTATTATATTTTTTTATTAGAGGTATCCATTAGACACCAAATAAATATGTCATAGTTGCAATTGATTCTCATGGCCTTTGAAAAGGACACTGAGTTTTTTATAGAAGCATTTCTATCTTTAAAGAATAATCCATTGATCCCGTCTTAATAAATTAAAAATATAATTCATCTAACCCAAGTATCTGCTCTCTCTCTTCTCTGCTTAACAATCCTATCTTATCCTAACTGCTCAACTAGAGAACTTGAGAGTACGCTGATGGTGTGGAATATTATTTTGACAGTTTACAGTAACTGAACCTTGGCTCTCCATTTTTAAAAATGCTCCTAAGTGATTGCTCACCAGCATTAACTCTTTGTTCTCAGCAGTTTGGAACACGTGGCTCCTAAAAGCCTCTATTATTTTCATTTTCACCTTAGCTGATGTATTCTAGAAATGCAGAGAAGGAAGGATCCCTGTTTATCCTGTGCAGCAGGCCTCTCTTGATAGTATCAACCATTCATGCTGAGACTACCTTTTTTGTCAAAATGTCCATAAAAGGACATTCTTAGTAACTGATTCAAGTAAAATAATTTTGATAGTGATAGGAAATACTAATTGTGTGCTTAATATATAAAAGCTTTAAATCTCTCTGACTTAATCCTTACGTTAATACTTGAGGTTGAGGTAGGTGCTGTTGTTACCACCATTGTGATGAGTTTGCTGAGCTTTAGAGAGATTAAATTATTTGTTTAAGGTCACATTGCTAATACTCAGTCCAAATGACACCAAAATCTGCTTTTAATTATCATGCAAGACTATGAACTCCATGAGACAGAAAGCAGGTCTGTGTGCTCTTCTTAGAGCCTAGCACAGAGCTTTGCACCTCTTAGGCATTTGGTAAATATTAATTGAATGAAAAAAAATATTGAATGAACTGGAAAATAGACTTCTTTGCATTTAGTAAAAATTGTGTTATTTTTATTTGTCATATCATTGGGAAAGAAGATAATCGGTCAATATTTCTTTTTGTAGAGTGTGTGATGTTAGCTAGACATTGTCTGGTTTGCAATCCAGTTTTCATGCTTGTATTTATTTTTCCCCTAGTTAATTGCTCTAACATTAGAGTAAGTTGTCATGAATATTAATGCTTTTATTAAGAACTAAAAAACTAGGTTTTCCCATAAACACAGCAATTTAAATGGAATTAAATGTTAGTTTTTTATTTTAATTAAAACCTTTACTAAATTGACTATGCATAAATACTAAAGAAGACTGTGTTTTAAAATATATCGTATTGGGGGAGGGGGGAATTAAACACTGAGATACAGTCCTTGCAAGCTTTCTTGTAAGCTTTTTTCTTATAAATCCATAACTGTGCTCAGTCACTGATTAGCATAATGGTCCATCCTGATTCTGCCTCCTGGTTTGCATAGAAAGCATCTGTTCAATTACCCTGATTGACTGCAGATCCAGCCCCAAGACCATTCAGAGCGTCTGCTGGGCAGCTCAGTGGCTCTTGTTCTGTCACAAGTTTACTTCCCTGGCAAGTGAGTCCTAATTATCTTTTTAGGCCCATTTAAAGAAAAGCTCCAGTTTGCACTTCTAAGATTCCTGTTGTTAGTCCCTGTCCTACTTTTTGGCCTGCTGGCCAAGAAGACCAAGAGGAAAAATCTGTAGCCTTTTAGAATTCCTGGTGTTTAAGTGAATACATTACTGCTGTCTTTTATTTTCAGTGAATACCTTTCCTGCCCGTCTACCTCAAAGCTGAGACTGCATTGTTTTTCTTTCCTTATGTGAGAAGTTCTCACCTTTCCTAGTGCCCTTCTGAGCGATAGTTACATAAGCTTCTTAATTTTAATTATTGAGGTTGAAAAGCATATTTCCCTTGGTCAAGATTACTATTTACACATAAACCTCCAGGGGATTCAACTAGTTCTTGAAATAATTCAAGTTTAAGCTCAAATTTATGAGGATAGAAATTAAAACACATGTAAACAGAATTTAAAGTTTTAAAATAGCTGTGCACTGGTTTCTTTGCAGGGCTCCCCTAGTAATTAAGCTATTGAATTACTCTGCATCATCTCCAGGCCATATAGTCCTAGATTTTAGCTTTTCCTCATAGGATTTATTTTCTATACCTTACCTGATGCATCACTTTATTTCCATTTTCCACTAGTTTGAGGACACCGGAATAGAACATCATATGCCAATCAAGTAGAAGAAGTATTTAATACAATGGGAATATTATTCTTCAAAACTCTATAATTCTGACTAGTATGAAGCTTACTAGAAGGACTCTTACTAATGACTTGAATAGGACTATATCATTGCCATGCCCATGTGAACTGAAATATAACCATTTTCTTTCTTTCCCTTCCTCTCCTCCCTTCTGTTTCTCCTCCTCCCATTATCCTGTCCTCTCTATTCCTATTTTTTATCCCTTTATTCTCACCAGGGTCCCCGAGGTCCCGAGGGAGCACAAGGAGAGAGGGGCTTACCGGGAGAAGGGTTCCCAGGACCAAAGGTAACAGCACCGTCTGTACTAGCAAAAGTGCTTTGTCTTGTGTCATTGTGAATTACAAATTTAAAGAAATGTGTCCAATGATCAGAAGTCAAATACTTTCCTGACCAACTTTACCCTATTAAATGAAGGAATATGTAAAGTTCCCCTTGACATGAGACGACAGTGAATTTTGCAATCATGAATAAGTAATTGACAGATGTCTACTTTATATAATTATTGCGTATTAGAAAAATCTCTTGGACTGTAGACATTAAAACCACAGTGAGAGCATCTTTATGTCCAGTAGATGAGTCACAGAGCATAGCTATGATGAAGCTTTGCCCACAGATTTGTTTTGTGAAACATAGATTAAAAAAACAGGCTAGTAAACTGATTTGTAACAGTATTGCCATTAGTATAATAAAAAGGGAATAACCTTATTACCGTAAGGAGCAAAATGTTATGAAAGACCAATCTTTTACCTGGCAATTGAGAATTTAAAGGTTTCCACTGCTTTCCACATATAATTCTTGGAGCTGAAGTTCCTCTAGACCAGGGGCTGGCAAACTTTTTCTGAAAGGGCCAGAGAGTAGATATTTTAGGCTTTGTGAACCATATGCTATCTGTTGCAACTACTTAACTCTGCCATTGTATCATGGGAGCAGCCATAAACAATGTAGTATAAATGAACGAGTGTGACTGTGTTCCAATAAAGCTGTATTTACAAAACACAGGCAGTGAGCTGGATTTGGCCACTGGACTTTTGGTTTGCTGATCCCTTGTCTAGGCTGTTTACTCACAATCTATGGCACCTCTGCCAAAGGCCACATGGGACATGATTTTCCAAGATACTTTGGGCAGCATTAACAAAATTTCAGAGTAAGTAAGGATAAATTTTGGAGTCCTTCTTCCTTCTTTTCTAAAGTCTTTCCCCCAAACACACATGCATGAATACACACACTGCCCAGAGAAGCACATGCTCTTTTCTCAATGACTAAGACCTTTCACTGCATTCGGTCAGGTCGCTACGTTCTGACCTTCTCAGTACAGCCTCACGCTCTAAAACTGCATCTCAGTCTTAGCCTCTCCCTTCATGATCAATATTCAGTGATCTATGAGAAACCTGAATCTCAGCTGGAGGGAAAGTAGTTAGCTAAAACAAATAATTCATACTAAATTTTGAGTGACTGCTGGGTTGAATTTTCAGAGAGGCCCCTTTCAACTCACAAATTTTAATTTGTCATAATAAATGGAAACAATATGTTAGATAAAAGGAACATAACTAACACCCTTGACTAATAAAATGTCAATTGTTACTATCAGATACAGAGTCTAGCAATTTGGCACTACATTTCAGGAAGATTTATGATACATAGTTTCTTGAATTATTTTTTGTTATATAATAAATTTCTATATATGTATAGCCCAAACAACCTGGAAAATTTAAATAGCCAGAATTACTTCTCTTTATAATCTGTTTTAAAGATAAAGAAATAAATGAGACATGAATACATGAAACACTAAGAAGTGTACAAGAAGGTATGTCTTAGTGACTAGTTCAACTACATGACATATGGTACCCCCTTGTTCATAATAACCCACACAGTGCATTGTCCTTTATCTCATCAAAGAAACAACACAGTATATTCAGTGTTGTTTTAGAGTCAGCTGTATACAATTATATACTGTGGAAATGATTAGAAGAACCCAATATTCAAAATATCAGCAGGACCAATGGGAGTTTGCTTTATGTGCCACCTGGGGCTGTTTTGAATAGAGAGACACAAAGGTATATTCTACTGTTTCTTAGGTTTCTTGCAAATGTCCTTTGATTTTGCTCTTGGTTCAAATCAATTCCTGAGATGAATGCCACTTCTGATTGCTTATATGGTTTATTTTTCATACAAATGCACTGTTATGACTTCACTGATACTACATTACAACTAGAGCTGTTCACATAGGTCATGTGATTCTATCCAAGAAGATTTTACATGAATTCTTTTAAAAACTAAATTTTCAGTAAATGTTTATACATTCTGATATAAAACTTTTAATAAATAATTCAACTGTAGTAAGTATTAGTTCATATACTAATACAAGAGACAAATTTCCATTGTGCGATGGGTATAGTTGTAGCAATGTTGAGGAGATGGAGGACTGACTTTGTGATTGATCAGGTTCTCCATCTCCAGATATTTCTGGTTATATTGGGAATAGAGCTCTTTTCTACCTTTAGTAGTGTTGCATATGTGTTCTGCTTGGACAGGGTCTTTCCTATTTAAGACTAATATTTTTTGCAAGCTACAAATCTTGGAGTCAATTAGAATTACCTATTTGCAGTGGGCAGTAAATTTGGTTGCTTTGAATGCTTTAACTGTTGTAAAATTCTGATTTTTATTAGTGCACTGATGTTTCTCCCATATACTTTCAGGGTGATAAAGGTTCTGAAGGACCAATTGGCCCACAAGGACTACAAGGCCTATCAATCAAAGGGGACAAGGTACTGCATATAGAATATATAATAGAAAATATGCCAATATAGTTATTTTAAAAATTTTGTTATATATGTATATTTATGAACTGTATACATCCTGACAACCACACCACACAGGTGTCAACTTAATTCTAAATCAAGTATATGTGAGGTATATTATTGTGTAGGATGAATTATGATCTGGAAATTCCCATGCTATATATTTATAGTAATATCTCATTTATTTGGGTTCTGACTTCCAGTAGCCCTATCTTCAGTCAAGCTCCTTTGAAGCCAAACATTAGCAGAAGAGACTCCTACTTAGTAAAGAAAATAGCTGTTGAAAACATGACTTGACCTCCTTAGAGTAGCGGATATCCACTCCTAGGCTCGCACTCAAAAATATTACCTTAAAAGGAGGCTGAAATAAGATAACTCATTTAAGAAAACTAGCACTGATGCCCTCCAGCAAGGACCAATAAGAATCACAAATAGTTGAACAAATTTAGGTTTATTAACTCATTTCAGTGAAAGATACCACATACTGTGGGAACCTATCACAACTCAGTAAGAAGATGAAAGTTTTTTTCATAGGATTTGGGCTTATATATTAGTTGATTTGGGCAAATGTCTAAGAAAGTATGAAATGTCTCTAAACTGGACACTCTCAGGAAGTGGGGGCAATGTTAAGTTTGGGTATTTTAATGAATATGACTTAGGTGGTGAGAAAAATGGAGCCAGCCTTCATTGTAATTGGTAAAGCAGCAGCAGTTACTCATATCAATTTGGAGTCATTTATATGTGAACCTCTAAGCATATCATTATATTATATATTATATTAGAATGATGATTGGTATTTAAGATTATTTTAGGTGTTGTGTTTCAATCTTGAATTACTTAGTTCTATAATTTACTGGTAGCGGTCTCTTCAGGAATCTGTATTTAAATAGCAGAGAGAGTGGTAAATAGTGAGTTATACACATTTTAGATGTAATACAATTCTTAGTTGTAACTTAAGCTCCAAAGTACTCTAAAAATATGTAAGATGCTTTTTCTTCCTTTGGAGCAGTGAAAGTTCAGTATAACAGAACCAGTTTTTTATGACCTTAGTAAATTAACTCTTTTAAGTATTGTTGACATCGCATTTTAATTTTTATACCTAGAGCTTGTGCAAAGAAAACACATTGAAATATCAGGACATTATCACAGAGTAATTGCAAAACTGTCACCGGCTATTCCCTTACCAAATCAATGCCACCTTCCTTTTCCTTTCCCCCATTCTTCCTTTTCTGTCCTTTTCTATATAGGGTGAGGTGAAGTTAGGTTTACAGTTGTGAGTACGTTAAACACAGAATATATTCTTATATTATTATTGATTCATTATTGTATTATTTTCTGTGTGAACAACTGTAAACCAATTTTTGCCCAACCTTGTATATTAGATTCAGAGACTTTGGTGTCTGTACTTCAAGTGATAAGATAAATACCTCTATGTTAAGGGCTCTCAAATACATATAATTGGTACAAAATAAGAAAGCTGTTTTGATATAGTTATTTAAGTGTAAATAACAATGCACGAAAGAGGGTCTCTCTTATGGAGTATGGTGAATATTTGCAGAATAGTGTTTATGAGTTGGGTTCTGGAGTCAGAGAGAGTGGACTTGAATCTTGCCTCTGACTAGGGTGTTACTTAACCTCATCTGGAAAATGGGGATGTCTACTATTAGAGGGTGGTGTAAGGATTAAATGAGATGAAGCATGAAAAGCATTTAGCACAGTGCCTGCCAAGTGATAAGCAATCAAGTGATGAATCAGAATAACCCAGTTCTGAATTAGAGCTGAACTCCATATAACAACCATTCAAGAATTTTTGGTTCTCATGAGAAAAATGACTGATAAATATAAATGGGTGCAAATTCTCACCAATTTAGACTAAATAGAAAAAACACCATTAACTACTTTGGTAAATTTTAACTAAATTGTTTAAAAGGAATGGAGTTTGTTAACTTTCCATGTTGAACTTTTTTAAGCATGTAAAGATAGATTTTAATGCAGACTAATTCCAGGTTAGCAAAGTATGAAAGAATGAAATTTCATTTTCTTTTCATATTTCTGACTTACCTTTTACACAGGGGGATTTGGGACCTGTGGGACCCCAAGGACCGATGGGCATCCCTGGAATTGGAAGTCAAGGGGAACAGGTAATCAATACGTTAGCCCTTTCCTAAGGTACGGAATATCTGGCCCAATCCTGGTGTTCACTGAAGGCCAGTTCTGCAAACACCAATGGTATACTTGATAGTCAAATAAATGGAATTCACATGCAGAGTGAGTATAGGGAAGGATAAGATGGTTTATGAGATCTCTTTTAGAACTTCTATGACTTAAATAGTTTATTTACCAGTTGGTTTGTGTGTTTATCTTCCCCCGTTGCAGCTTTGTGAAATCGAATCCCATTCTCTTCCAATGCCAGTAGAGTAGTACTTCCACTCCCAGCCATATACCAATTAAAAAAGTGTTACATTTAAAACAAGGTCCAGAATCAGAGGTAACTACTTAATTTTAAGGGGCACCATTCCTAAATAGACACAAGCCACAAATAGAGTTTATAAATGACACTTGGCCCTTTTTGGTAAGAAGAAAGAAAAGATCTCTTAGCTTGTCTCTACATTCATGACTGAAATTGCTTCCAAAATCTTCTGACCAGAACTACTGGAAAAGCTGAGTAATCTTGTTATGTCTAAGTAATATGAAGATAACATAATGATACTATCTACAGTTGTTTACATACATTATCTCATTTAATCAAGTGACCAGTAAATCCAAATTTATGCTGAACATCCTCCCGCATAGAAAATGGTAAACCAGTTTGCTTAAATTTTATGATTAAGGTTTGAATTTCCTGTTGCCTAGAGAATGAATAATAGTTCCGTTATCTAGGATAGTGGGAGAAGAAAAGGATTTTTAAAAATGAGATAATTCCAAAGCTTCTTGTTGGCATTAATTCTGAGTTTATTGCTAACCATCTTCTCATTAATTAGTATACTTTTATTGTTAATCCGAGCAACAGCAAAGTTGGAGTGACTTCTTTTTCCATTTCCTTTTTCTTGGTAGAGGTCCTAGTGTAGTAGATTAGGAGGATTAAAGCGTCAGAGAAGCCAAGATAAATCTGTAAATAAGTATTTAGAATATAATTAAGAGGTGGACATTTTGACTATGTACGGCTTGACTCTGTGACCAGGCATTCTGAAGCTTTGTAGTTTATTTGTTTACCTTCTAATCCCAGAAGTGGCTGGACAGTACTGTCACATCCTGGGTCTTGTGGTGTTCCTGGTGCTGAGTCACCACGATAAGGCTGAAAATGAGGTTCAAAGAAAGCCAAGTCCTTCCAGATGGCCTGTGAATTCTGGACCTCCCACCTGCAGCTTCCTGTTGCCTTTAATGCTGGTTCTTCCTGGAGGTTGTTTTCCTTTAGCTTAAAAAAGTCCTCGAACCTCCTTGATTTCTTGTTTTCTCACCGCCTTCTGTTCTTTTCCAAGAGAAAAGAACTTTTGAGATAGACGTGTCCGTGTGGAACGGAGCCCCATTGGATAGGAGACTGAATAGAATGTGCTATTTGTCAACTGCCCTGAACAAGAAAAGAATTTGTTTATCCTTTTAAGGCAAATGATCTAAATTCTACTTAAATTTAACCTTAATTCATGCAGTTATTCATTTTTATTTTTATCCTCAATTTAACATGCTTATCCATTGAATTCCTGTAATTATTAGATCTTCTTATTTTTCTCAGAGAAATGAATTTTCTCACTCATCTGTTCATGAGGGAACTTCTGATTCCATTCCCAGCAACAAGCATATAATATCCCTCAAGTGGCCTGCGGATTTTCACTAAATATTTGCAGACTTGACAACCTCAAATCTTTTATAAAATAAAATAGAATATAAATAGCCACATACACATGTATATGCACATATGGCCACATCCCTTTGAATTTTTTGGTTCCTTGTCGCATTGCATACTACTTGTGAACTACTGAAAAAGTTAGGAAGAATTCCTTCTTATAAAGGTTCAATATTTTAAAATTGGGCTTTCTTAAATTGTTTAGACTGTTTCATCTTCATCGATGAGAGAAAGGGTAATAGTATTTGTCATTTAAAAACGAACAAGCAGCCCAGCTGGCCTGGCTCAGCGATTGAGCACTGACCTAGGATCCAGGAGATCACAGTTTGATTCCCAGTCAGGGCACATGCCAGGGTTTCCGGCTCCATCCCCAGTAGGGGGCGTGCAGGAGGCAGCCGATCAATGACTCTCATCATTGACATTTCTCTCTCTTTCTCTCTCTCCCCCTCTCCCTTCCTCTCTCTGAAATCAATAAAGACATTAAAAAAAAAAAAAAAAGAACAAGCAGTTGTATCATCTAGCTAGGGAAAGGGCATATCATTTATAATAAAATAATCATATTTCTGTAACCCTTATATGCACAGTCATGACTTGTGGGGTGTAAGCAAAATAAAATCTTAGTTTTTTTCTCTCAATATCCCTTTAAAACTTTTTTTTCATCAGGGGAAGTTTTTTCTTTGTCCTACCACAGAAAGAAATTATCGCCAAGCTATAGATTTTTCTTATCACTTTTTGTTAATAGAAAGTTATAGGGTCACTCTAAGTTGCAAATCACAGTTTTAATTGTACAATAAAAACTACCCGGTCAATGTATAAATCTTCCTTTCAGTCTTTGTTCATCTGGGATGAGCTGCGTGGAGAGCCTGTGGTTCAGGGGAAGGGATGTGCTTCTCAGTCCTCCCAGCTGAGTCCAGGCTGGGAGCAGAGGCCGGGTACAAAGATTCTTTCTTGGCTGGTCCATTGTCAGGGGGCTTTGAGTCCTCTGGTCTTGGCAGGAGTTTGATGCTGACACTCTTTCTCGGGGGGATCCTGCACTGGCCCCCGTCTTTGCCCCTCCTAGCACTCTCTCCCTCCAGCTCTTTCTCCCCAGCAGCCTCAGCTTTTCCGGGGGGTTACTCTATACCAACTCCTTCTGTTGGAGTTCCGTTACTCTCCCAGGTCCTGCTGGACAGGACTCAAAACAGCTCGCGGCCTACTCTGTCTCATGCTTAGAAAACATCAGGTCCACAAAAAATACTCAGGTGGCCTTTGCACAAACCCTGACGCTCAGTCTGATCCCACCCAGCTCTCTCTTGGCTGTCGAGGCCCACCTTAGCTTTCTCAGGCATGAGTCAGACACTCGCCCCTGTGGGTGAAATAGGCAAAGGGATTAAGCAAAAAATAAAACAAAACCCACAGACACAGACAGTATGGTGATTACCAGAGGTAAAGGGGTAGGGGCAGGTAGAAGGGGGTAGAGTGGAGATAAATAGTGACGGAAGGAGACTCGACTTTGGGTGGTGAACACACAATAGAATATACAGATGATGTATTACAGAATTGTACACTTGAAACCTATAGAATTTTATTAACCAATACATTACATTTAAAAAGTTCTTAAAAATAAAAATTAGTAGCTGTTTTTTGTTGGTGATGTTTTTGTTTTGTTTTTTTTATCAAGTTCTTCAAGTGGTTTCATTGAAGTTCCCTTTCTCGAATGGGGTAAAGAGCGAAGCAACTGAAACACCTCTCATTTTTTCCAAAGAAAAATTTTTATGACTCCTTTCTCCAAAGAAGAACTTTATAAATGCTGCCTCCTTCCCCTTGTTGTACCTACAGCATGGGTGAGAGTCAACTGTTTGAGCATGTATCGGTTTGGTGGCTGCTGCCTATCGCTTCTTACAGCCTTGGTCACACCATCATTTTAACATCTTGATATATATAAACTGGTACAGCTAGGAAACAGGTTTGCTTGCCTGTGACTGCGATGTGAAACGGGTTAACAAGCTGAAGTGCTATATCTCTTTTTTTGAACCCCAAGCTGGTGTGGTGTCTCTGCTCATCAGGGCTTCAGGCTTGAACCAGAAATTACACACATCGCTTCCATTTACATGGCAACACTGGCTGCCACAGGGACTGGGAAATGTCTTTATTCTTGGCAGCCATGTGGGTCTGCTGAATTTTCTCTTACTATGGGAGGAGGGGAGAATGTGTTTTATGATTCAACTAGCACAGCCTCTGCTATCCCATTCAACTAATATGGAGTATTAGTAATTCATTACAGGGCATGAGCTAAACTTACTTTAGAAGATTGGAAAATACTCTTATTCATATTTCTTCTTAATTTCACTAATGCTACTAAAATTTTTCTTTTTATTTTTATTTTAAAGGGAATCCAAGGTCCTATTGGTCCCCCTGGTCCTCAAGGACCCCCAGGACAGGGCTCACCTGGTTCCAAGGTAACTTTCTCAATGAAAGAGAAGTTTCATATTTTGATAGTCTGTCTAACTGCTGTTTTCTGGGCAGTGGCCAGTCATTTGGAAAGTAGCAGATGAAATGAACTTAAAAACCAGAGCTCTCTACTTAATGTAAAATTTACTGATATTCCTAATGGTTTAGAAAATGTAATATATCTTCTTTATGCTCTTAGAAGCTTTTTTTTACACAATCTGCCTTTCTTGTTTTCTTTATTAGTTTTACTTATGAGGCCCTGTTCTAGCAACTCAAACAGTAGTATCAGTAGAGTCTACCTGTGGTTACATGCCTCTCTAGACTGACACATTCTCACCAGCATTCCCACAGCAGGTCCAACTACTAAAACATTTAGCGAAAGATATGGAGTCAAAAATGACCCAACAAATAAACATTTTCTATAAATGTAGGAATCAAATGATCTCCTAAATTAGAACTATTATTTATCCTTTGGGAGAGGTACGGCACCTATTCTCTAATTAGCTGTCCTTAATGTGGCTTCAAAGGATCATTAATCATAATAGTTCTCTGAGAGCTCTCACCTTCGGCACATTCCCTAGTGATGCCCATGTGAGAAGCAGCTCGGTAGAATACTGTTACTGTCCTTCGCGTGTCTGATTAGGGGCACATCATCAAAAGCTCAGGTTGTTCTCTCCAGTTACAATACTGTTCTTGACCCTCAGTCATCTTGGCTTCTCATGTATCAGTTTCAGTTCTTCTAGAACATAAATACCTATCATTTCCAGGGCCCCTTTATCGGGAGGGCTCCTTAAAATCAATTTTGAATATGTTACATAGCCTATATTTTAAGCCAGACCATTTATACATTTACACATTTCAAATGTGGTGGGGGTATATATATATATATATATGAATTGAGCACATGAAGCTCAGTTTCCTCTTATTTTGTTGATATAAGAAAGACAGCTCTTGGGAGATCAAAGAAGAAATATATTATTGTTGTTTTGCTGCCCTGGTCAAATACTCTCCAAATACTCTTTCCTTATTAGGGAGAAGTAGGCCAGATAGGACCTACAGGCCCTAGAGGACCGGTGGGGATTGGAGTACAAGGTCCAAAGGTGAGTTGACTATGCTGCTCAGAATCATTTAGATCATTTATGTGATATTATGTAAAGTTTCACTTATATCCAAATGAAATACAGATCATGCATGTGTCATTTAATTGTTACTTTATAGGTATAGAGTATTTATTCAGAAAAGGGTCCGATGCTCAGTATAACTCTTAATGTTTAAGAAAAACCAAAATCTATTTATTTTAATGACTGCTATTTGTTTCTTTTATTTATTAGCATCAGAGGCCCTCTTTTGGAACAGAGGGATTCTTTAAGAACATTATCACCTGCCATATTATAAAACAAAGCATGGACTAACTAGGAGTTCAGGAAAGGTTACTTCCCTTTCTTTGCTTTATGGCTTCCTAAGCAACCTATTCCCTAAATCTACAGTAAGTCCAGCACACTTCTGCCACCCAGTAATTTTATATCTCAACATGCTGTTTGTTTCCCTTGCCTTTACCTCTTATCTCAACTTGCATTTAACTTGCGTGTTTTTTTAATTACAGCTGACCCTTGAACAATGTAGAGCTTAGGGGTGCAGACTTCCCCAATAATTTTTGACATCCCCTAAAGCAAGCTGTCTTTTGGCGTCTGTGGGGGTGCGGAGGATTGGTTCTAGGACCCCCATAGACACCAAATTTTTGGAGGCTGAAGTCCCTTACATAAAATGGTGCAGAAGAATGCCTATAGTTGGCTGTCGCATCAGAGGATTCCCAACCACAGAATAGTTTCAATCCAAGTTTGGTTGAATCCCTGGATGCAAAACCCAATGATGCAGAAGGACTGTATATTTATTGAAAAAAAATCTGCGTGTAAGTGGACCCACACAGCTCAAACCTATGTTGTTCAAGGATCAATTGCACTTTTCATCTCACTATACCCTCTAGAACTGCGCTGTCCAATATTGCAGCTACTAGCCACATGTGGTTACTGAATGCTTAAAGTGTGGTTGGTATGAACTGAGATGTGCTACAAATGTAGTAATATACACACTGGTTTACAATGCCTGTTACAAAAAAAAAAAGTAAAATATACCATTAATACATTTGTACATTGGTTAAATATTGAAGTGATAATATTTCAGGTATAGTAGAGTAAATAAGATCTATTATTAGAATTATTTATACCTGTTTCTTTTAACTTTATAAATGTGGCTGCTAGAGAAATTATAATTACATACATGGCTCGCTTTATATTTCTATTGGACAATGCTGCTCCATTGGGGCAGGGACCTTGTTTCCTTTTTTTTCTTCATTATTATTGAATCCCCAGTTTGGGGGACATGATAGGTACAGCATTCAATAAATGCTGTTGAATAAATTAATGAACCCTTGTTTCCCCTTTCATAATTTCTATAACTCATCCTGAAAGCTTATAGAATCTGATGAGCCACACTAAGCGTTAAATTTCACCATTATTCTGCTGTTATTGTCATCACTCCTAAACGTATTTGGTTATAAGAAGAAACATAAGATGCAGGCCTAAGAAGAACATACATGTTCCATATATATAAACATATAATGACAGGATAAAAAGTGTACTAACGTATTAATAATTGCTGCCATTTGTTGAGTGGTTTTGATGTGCCCCATAATGTACTAAGTGCTAAATATGACATATGTCTATACATATATGTAGTGAATATATTTATGCATATGCATATATGATGTCATATATATAAGCCAACTTCAGAGAGGCAATATAGAGCAGAAAAGCTCAGCAGTTAGACTAAGTTCAAACCCCAGTTTTTCTACTAACTAGATGTGCGATCTTAAGCATCTCTTACTTTAAGACATAAAATATTTCAAACATACTACTACACAGAATAATACAATGGACACCCATGTATTCCACGACCCATATGGAATGCAGTCATAATAGTTTCTTGATGTTTTTGTCTACTAATTCTATCACCTGTGTCATTTTTCTGGATCAGTTTCAATTGATCGATTTTTCCCGGCACAAAGGGCTGTATTTTGCAGCTTTTTTGAACGCCTGATAGTTTCTGATCGGATGGCAACCTTTGTTAATTTTGCCTCTTTTTTGAGTACTGGATATTTTTGTATTCCTATAACTATTTTTTAGCTTTGTTCCTGGATGCTTTTTAAGTTACTTGAAAACAGTTTGAGCCTCTGGGTCTTGCTTTTAAGTTTTACTAGGTAGGAAAAGAATAGCATTTAGTCTAGGGTTAATTTGGGGGGGAAATTAACTGAGGCAAGACCCTTTTTAGGTCTCCGAGCTTTGCCCTCAGAATTGTGAGGTTCCCTGTCTTGCCATTAGGAGCAGGCACTATTTCTGGCCTGCTGTTGTTTCTCTCGAATCCTATAAGTTGGTTGTTTTTCTGGCCTTGGGTCATTTCTTGACACTGTGCTGAACAGTATTCACCTGACTCCAGGGGGAAGCTCATCAGATCATAGTTCCCTCCATGAAACTCCTTCCTTTTTGGTAATCTGTTCTGTGAATTTTTTACACCTGGCTGCCTTTGTCTCCTTAAACTTCTGAATTTTGCCTGGGTACTTGCCCCCTGCACCATGGTCTGGAAACTACCCAGGCAGAAAACTGGGGAAACCGTAGCAGTCACCTGATTTGTTTTCCCTCTCTTAGGGATTATTTTCCTTCATTATTTGGTCTATAGAGAGACATTGTTTCATATATTTTGTCTGGATTTTTAGTTGTATCAGGCAGGAAATTAAATCCAGTCCCTATTCCTCCATTCTGACTGGGCCCTTAAGTTGTTATCTATTTTCAACCAATCTATAGACTGGTCTATAATTTAGTTTTCTTGTCTTGTTATTGTGTGATTTTTTAAAATGGTTTTATTGATTTTTAGAGAGAGCAAGGGAGAGGGATAGAGAAACATTGATGAGAGAAAACATCATCTATCAGCCCCCTCCCGCATGCCCCCTCCTGGGCCCCCAATCAGGGCATGTGCCCTGACCTGGAATCGAGCCTTCTTGGTTCCTGGGTCAACGCTCAACCACTGAGCCACACCGGTCGGGCTTTTGTGTGATTTTTTAAATCAAGATATTAACTTCATAAAATAAATTGTGTAGACTTCCTCCTTTTTATTTTTCAGAGCTGGTGTAAGATAGGAAATATGTGTTCTTCAAAGGTTTAACAATTTGATAGGGCTTGACTGTAAAACTAAGTTTGTGGTGCTGAAAGGAAAGGACGTGAAAGCCCTTTAATTACTGATTCATTTACTTAATGCTATTGGTTTAGATAGCTTGTCCATTTGTTCTTACGTTATTTATGTAATTTATGTTTTTGTTGAAGATTATCTGTTTATTAATGTTTTCCAACGTATTTTTTGAAATTGCCACAGAAATTTTCTATGATTTTAAAAAATATTTATGATGTATATAATTATATCTCTTTAATTCTTAATACTGTTTATTTGTGCCTTTTTAAAAATAATATTAATCATTTCTGCTAGAGATTTATTTATTTTATTAGTTTTTTTAAAGTATTATCTTTTAACTTTGTTACTCTTCTTACTTTTCGTTTTCAAGTTTATTATTTTCTGTTCTCATCTTTATTTTCTTCTTATTTTTAGGTTCACCATTCTTTTTTTCACTAGCTTTTTTAGTTTGGTTTAGTTGAAATGACTTTCAATTATCTTTAATATATTTTGCCTGTAATAAATATAGTAAGGACACTTTTATACTGTTTGAAGGTAGCAAGTGTTTTCTCTGAATATATTAAATAACTTCTTCTTAATCATTAAATTTACTTGAAAGTAAGTAGGATTGTTGAGCATTACAGCTGGAAGTGATAGTAGGTCCCCAACACTTTTATATTAGTTTCTTCGAATTGCTGTAACAGAGTACCACAAAATGTGTGGCTTAATACAGCAGGAATTTATTGTCTTACAGTTCTGGAGGCTAGAAACAGAAAATCAATGTGTGTGCAGGGCCGTGCTTCCCCAAAAACCTGTAGGGAAGAGTCCTTTGCCTCTTAGCTTGTGGTGGCTAATCCTTGGCATTTCTTGGCTTGCAGCTACATCACTCTAATCTTTGCCTCTGTTGTCACATGGTGTTCTCCCTATGTGCCTGTGTACACATGGTGTTTTCCTCTTTTTATAAGGACACCAGTCATGTTGGATTAGGGCCCACTCTAATGACCTCATTTTAACTTGATTACATCTGCATAGATCCTATTTCTGAAAAAGGTCACATTCACAGGTACTAACATATTTTTTGGGGGGGTCAATTCAACCCATAACAAAAAACATAAGCCAAAACTGAGATCCAGAGAGGTTAAGTAAGTTGTCCAAGGTCAAATAGTTTAATTACTATTAATTACTATTTTGATTTCTCAGCTCAGAGGCTCTTCTCAGACACCATAAGATCTATCTAATTGCAAGTACCACAAAATGGGGTGCATGATAAACATGAACTTCTGGAAATAAAACCTTTGCTCTTCCACCAGGGGGCACCAGGCTCAACAGGGCTCCCAGGACAGCCAGGAGTACCAGGAGAAGATGGAGCTGCAGGGAAGAAGGTAACTGTGTTTTTCGTGTTACAGGAATAAAACCTATTGAATCATACTGATACCTTGGTCTTACAGGACTCAGATTAAACAATTCAGGGCAAACTTAGTCTTTTAAGAAAAAAATTCCACAAGTCTAAATTTCCTTGTTCACTTACTTCAGAGAGAAAGAGAGCCCCAAGTCAAAGAGTGAATAGTGTTTCAAACCTGCCTTTTCTCTGGTATTTTGGACCTGACATCCTCCAGTGATCTAGTCTTTTTGGGATTCCTAGAAAGCACTCTAATTTAAACTTAGAGAAAAACACCAGTTTTTTCGCCTCCTCTAAATGAAGCATCTGTGAAGGCATTCAGGAAGTAAGGCCATTATAAAGATTTCCTGAACGATTTTGAGTGGACATGTGAAATACTCATTTTTCAATATAAGCATTGAAAAACAGCAGATGGAAAGGCTGAAGGTCTTTCTTGTTTTTTTAAAAAACAAACCACCAATATGAATGCTGAGCCAAAGGAAAGTGACTTATTGCTTTGGAAATTGGCTGAGAAATTGGGAGTTTTTCATGATATTTCAACTGCTCTGAGCTAAACTAGAGTTTGATATTCATTTATTCAAGTTGGTAAACTTCCAAATTACTTTTGAGAGTAGAGTTAACGTCTGGTCTGTTTTTTTTGCGGGGGGGGGGTCTCAGCAGAGAACCCACTGGCCATAAGAAATAAGGTGGGCTGATATATGCTGTCCATGAAGGGTCAGCTAAGATATCAGTATCATTTCCTCTAGGGAGAAGCAGGGCTTCCAGGAGCAAGAGGCCCGGAAGGACCACCTGGAAAAGGACAGCCTGGCCCTAAGGTATGGAACTGATCGTGTTGGGGGAAGCAGACTATCTATGTTCTGGTCTTGATACTAAGGAGCCAACTTAGGAAATTCAGTTGTTATTCCTGCTATGTCAAATGTGTTTACTTCTGGCTAAAAGTTATGGATACTAGCTTGTGAGCTGTGGAAGAAAGCAAGTATGTATTATTCATTTTTATTTCCTAACATCTATTATAAGACCCAGCTTCTACGAAGAGTGCAACACATGTTTATCTTAATAGCCAGGCGGACATTTAAAAAACACATAGGAAAGGAAAAGAAGCCTTGAGATACATTCTTGAGACTTGAAAGTCCATAAATTTTCTTTAAATATTTATGGAATTTCACACAGTAATAAGAAATATCTCCTTATTAAATGGCAGCTTTAATTTCACAATTTGGAATAAATTATTTTATACATTGTAAAAATGCTAGTGAATACCATCTTTATATGTCAAGATGAGAATATCCAAATTCATCCATAAGACCATTAGTGGCATAACCCACAGCCTCCAAGGTGCCAGATGTTCCTGCAGTTTTTATGTACAGTCATCAATGCCCACATAAAGATTCTGAAGAATTCTAAATGAGGAAAGTAAAAATAAATTCTGTATACTAATTAGTACTCTATAATTGTATTAAAATAGTAACTGATAGCTTAAGAAGTCTATGTCTTGAAATGTATTGGCTAAATTTGAGTCCTTAACCTTAAATGTGAGAATTTGAAATTTAAATATATTTGTAGAATTGGCAACAATTTTATTTATTGACTTACCAGATTATAAGATCCTTGGGAAGGGAGGGGAGCGGGGAATGTGAACAGAGCATACTTTTTTAACATCATGCAAAAATACTTATAGAAATGCTCGCCTACTAACATTTGGGAGAACTAGTGTATCCTAGAATGTACTTTTGGAAAATTGGCCCTTGAGTTAATAAGTGAAGCTGTAAGAATGAATGATATCTCTGAGAAGCAGAGCTGAGGTTTGAATTTCATGTTGTACAGTAGCTGGAGATAGAATATGTAGACAGGACACGGATAAGCAGAAGAGTTACCACGTTAGGGAAACCAAGGAGAAAGGGTTCCAGAAGGTGGCAGATGCCACCACCGGAGCAAGGAGAACGCGCATTGAAAACAGAGGCCGCTGGGTTTGTGGCTTTGAGGTGATCTGTGGCTTATGGAAGGTTATAGGAGAAGAAATGCTTGGAGGCTTCTGGATGCAGGTAAAACAGTTCTTTTGGGGGAGCAATGGTATACACAACCAGGCTGGGGAACAGTCAGTAGGCAGTTTCTAGCTCTGACCCAGGTTAATGCTCACATGTCTTTCTACTAATAGAATGATCAGTCTCCTTTGGGAGAAAGAACTAGACTCCCCCCAGAGGAATAAATGGGACTGGGTTTGAAAAATATCTCATTTTATGTTTTAAAACTGAAATAGCATGAAAGCTAAAGAACCACCTGTTAATGGACCAAGGGTGCAAAAGAATTGTAAATTCAAACAAAAGTCCCCGAAGAAAGATACTGAACTTAGATTGTTTTATTAAATCACATGGAATAAATGGTGAGCAGTTCCGAAGTACCCCATATGTGCAAGAACATCGACAAACCTGTGTAACTGAGCTGGGCTGGGTCATGTCACTTTAAAATCGGGATCAGTCGAGAATGTGGCCCTGATAAGGTTGTTATACGACTGAGGAAGGTTCGTTAATGCAACCACTGTATTCTTCTGATTATTTTATCAGGGTGACGAAGGAAAGAAAGGGAGCAAAGGAAATCAAGGGCAGAGGGGATTTCCAGGGGCCGAAGGGCCAAAGGTGAGGTTTTTATACTCTTGTTTTTGCTTTGGGGAGATTGTAATTGTGTCTGGTTTTAATAGAATATTAGATTTCTGCTGCAAATTTGATTTCCTGTTTCCTTGCCAACAAATACAAAACAAAAACCCCCAAATGAAAAAGGCTTTAGAGAATATACTACTCCAGACCATAATTGAGTAGAATAAAGATACTGCATAAAATATGCACCCTTCATTGGAATATTTATGCTTCCAAGGGAAAATCCGTATGTCACTCTGCTCTACTAACAATCAAATATCCAGAAGTTGGGATGAAGTTAGGACCAGAGGAGATACCAGTTCTCTAGCGTCTTGTGTTGCTGAACAACTTATAGAGTCCCAGGCTGAAAGGTGGTGCAGTGGGGATGACTAGCGGGGTCCCAGAGGGCAGGGGAGTGGGATTCTCACCTGCCCCCCCCAACCTTCCAGGGTCAGTTGTTTTAATCATAGAAAGAAAGTAATAATATCTCTGTTTCAAAGGGTTGTTGGGAAGACTAAAACAGTTAATAAAACGCTTAGCACAGTTCCTGCCTGGCACATAGTGAGAGTTTAATACATGCAGTTACTCAGAGAGAAAATCAATACTGTGATGGAAAGTAGGGACTTATGTCCTGAAAAAGTGGCTGGGACAGAGAACTGAGGAAGAAGTTAAGGGAATTGTGAGGCAAGCAATTAGGTACATGTCCTGACTTAGCAGGAGACAATATTGAGGTCATTTGGATGTGTCAGGAAACAGACACTGCAAACCTAAGAGAGTTCAGGCCTCTAGGAAGATGCTAATTGTAAAAAGAGACAAGGACCAGACTATGAATGAACTAAGAAAAAATGATGCTGGCCGGATGAGAGCAGGTACAAAACAAAGCACCCCCGGTAGACCAGTGATTCTTAAACATCAGTGTCCCTCAGTACCCCCCAGGGAGCTTGTTACAAATCCATATTTCTTGGCCCCATGCCCAGAGATCTGGATTTAGTAGGTGAGGGGGTACCAGGTGTCTGATCTTAAATAAATGCCTTCTGCTGCAGGTAGTTCAAGGAGCACATAATGAAAAATCCCACCTTATAAGAAACATGTTATATTACTATTAATGACAGTGACCACTCTTTATATCTTAGTTACTCTTATTCAAAGTGATTTTTTTTCTGTATTTTGAAATAAAGCTTTTTTTGATGAAGAATTGCTATATTTGAAAGCATAATCACACCTTAAAACAAAGTCTTTAAAAAATTGTATACCTCCTAGGTATATAACTTTGTATTTTAAAAGTCCTGTAACTGGCCTCTTTAAAAAAAAGTAGAGTAGATTAAATTTGGAAGCATAATTTTTGCCCTGACCTTAGTGAAATATTTAACAGGTTAATGTTTTATTTCTCTGCCATAGGACTGAATTGGGTGGTTATCTGTTGCCAGGATCCTGGTGTGTCATGTGCCTTTGCCTTGTAGCTTTGGAATTGAGGATCGGCACACATGTGCACTGGCATGACCTGGGCCCCAGTAGGCCGATGTGCTCAGCCTGTCCCTCATACTGGGGACCCAGCAGAGCAGGGGGCCTCAGCTGTGAAGATGAACATGGCTCAGGGCAGGAGTCCTTACCAGCGAATCTCCAAAGGAGGCAGGAGATCAAAGGGGCAGCTCATGATCTTAAGAATAGTTCATTCCTTAAGGCAGGAGGAGGCAAGTTTCTTTTCTTTTTTAAAATCCTCATGGAGGATATGCTTATTGATTTTAGAGAGAGGGGAAGAGAGAGAGAGAGAGAAAGATCAATGTGAGAGAGAACATCGATTGGTTGCCTTCTGTAGACACCCCACCAGGGATCGAACCTGCAACCTAGGTGTGTGCCCTGACCCCAAATTAAACCCCAACCTTTGAGTATATGGGACAATGCTCCAACCAACTGAGCCACACTGGCCACGGCAGGAGGAGGCACATTTTTTGGTAAAGGTACAGGTGGTAAATATTTTAGGCTTCGCTGGCCAAGAGGCAAAATTGAGGATATTATGTATGCACTTACATACAATCATTTACAAACATGAAAGTCATTTTTAGCCCATGGCTGCACAAAACCAGATGGCAGGTGGGATTTGGTCCACAGGTCGCAGTTTGCTGTATCTGTTCTAGATCAGTAGTTTCCAAACTGTATGAATCTCTAATAGTAATAAAATAAAATTTGACCACATTCCAATATAGGTTTATTTTTTTAATTATAATTTTAATTCATACAATATCATATTAATGTAATAAGGTTTATCTAAATGAAAATTTAAAAGATGATATAAAAATATATAGTGTAGTCCTAATATTTTCTTCTAATAATGCCAAATGGGTAATTTTAAATACTTGTAGGGTCTGTGCTTCCTCTTTTAATGATAATTGCTTTGCACAGTGTGTTTAATGAGGTAACAGCACCTATATCAGAATCACCAGAGGTGCCTCATAAAAATTCATATTCCTGGGCTCAGCCCTTACATCTCTTGGATTGAAATATCTGTGACTGATCATCAGTATACAACCAAATAAAGCTGTGGTACATATATACAATGGAATATTACTCGGCCATAGAAAAGAATGAAATCTTACCACTTGCAACAGCATGGATGCACCTAGAGGGTAATATGCTAAGTGAAATAAGTCAGACAGAGAAAGACAAATACCATGTGATTTCACTTATGTGTGGAATCTAAAAAACAAAATAAATAAACAAACAAAACAGGAACAGACTCATAGATGCAGAGAACAGACTGATGGTTGTCAGATGGGAGGTGGGGGGGGCAGGGTGAAAATGGTGAAGGGATAAAGAAATACAAATTGGTAGTTACAAAATAGCCATGGGATATAAAGAACAGCATAGAGAATACAGTCAACAATACTGTAATAACTATGTATGGTGCCAGGTGGGTACTAGACTTATTGGGGCGATCAGTTTATAAATTATATCAATGTCTAACCACTATGCTATACACCTGTAACTCATATAATATTGAATGTCAACTGGAATTGAAAAATAAATTTTTTTTTAATATCTCTGAGACCGAAACCCTGTACTCTGTATTTTACCAAATGCCTCTGATGATTTTTCTACTCCCCAAAATTTTAGAATAATCGGTCTAGAACTAGGTGGGACAGAGAGATACTACTTGGTATTTCAAACTGAGTCTTTATTGAGACTCAATATTGAGACACCAAAAAATTTTTTTTTACCATATGCTTTCTATTTCTAAAAGGGATATGAGATAGTTTACAATGGAAGACTGACATGCCATGGGCCACAAAACAAAATAACAAAGGAAAAAGCAATAAACTATAAGAAACATTATTTATCTACCATGTATACCTAAAACCTTACACTGAAGATAATTGTTATAATTGAACAAATATTTCCCTCTGAGCTCCCTGGCATACAACAAAAAGGAAGCACCAGGAATTGCATAATTTTTATTAACTAATAAAAGGATGCACAAGAGATAAAATTTTAATAATATTTAGAAATTAGTTGAGTGCATTTATTAATGGCATTGAAATCTTAGTCATCAATAACTTTAGTAGTGGTTTAATAAAGATGTAAAAATATTTTCATATTGATCTGTGAAACAGACAGGTCATGATATTTTAAAATGCTGGAAACACACTTCTATGTTTTTGCTAATATAATTCCTGTATGTATATGTATATATATATATTTTTTCAAATATATATATATACAGGAAAAATATATATATATTTTCAAATATATATATATATATATATATATATATATATATATATATATGAAATGTAATGAGTATTTTGCTCTGCTTTTAGGGTGATCCGGGTGTTATGGGTCCTTTTGGGATTCCTGGAGCATCAATTCCTGGACCACCTGGGCCTAAGGTATGCATTCCTGGGAATATTTTTTTCTTTTTCTTAGATAGTTGGAAGGAGCAAAATTCATGATACCAGTCAACTAGAATTTTAGTTTTGGAAGAAAATCAAGATATTATCTAGTTCAATCCTGATATATCACACTTAAACAAACTAAAGGCCAGCAGCAAATATAAGATTAGAAACCAGATTTCTGCTCCTGGTCTTGAACTTGTCATTTCAGTTTGAATTACCTCTCCCAAATTCTAGACCTTAATGCAGGTAAGAATTGACTGCATTTATTCAGAAGAATCCTCTAGGATTTATAATCAGAAAGTGTGACAGAAAAGAAATCCACTCCAATCTGAGAGCATTCCCAGGCATTCTTACAGTCTAAATATTTCTGTCTAGTCAGCCACCTCTTATTTCAGTGGCCTTTCTCTAACCAGCTTAGTAGCCTTAACTGACAGCTTTTATTTACTTAGGATTTGAAATTCCCCTCAAGTGTATTAGAAGAATATACTCTCTCAAGATCTGAGCCTAACAGATTAAGCCCTTTACAAACTAACCAATCACTTTTTTGCCCCCTGCCATTATTTCCCATGCAACCTAAAGTCTGAAACTCTGAACATTATTTGAAATATACAGGGTGATAGAGGAGGACCTGGGATGCCTGGATTTAAAGGAGAACCTGGCATTGCTATTCGAGGACCAAAGGTAGGCTTTATTCATGTTCTTTTATTTTATTTTTTCTGTATGTGAGAGAATAAAAGTAGATTTAATGCATTATAAGTTGATGACTGAGGTGGTTCTACTTCCAGTATCTGTTGATGAACCCAAATATAAGAACAGACTATTCCCTTAAAAAAACACCAAGCCAACAGATCATTTATTTTTCATAAATGTAGGGGATGATGACTCCTATGGTTAAATTTTTTGCTGGCTAAACAGTTGTTTGAAAATGCTCTTTTTGTAATGTCTGTGATATGAGATTATATGGCCTCTAGCCTTTTTCATTTTCACATTAATGGCCGATGTATCTCTTCTGCAAAACATTGTCCAAAATGTTTATGTTTGGAAGCTTTTATGAATCAAATTTCTCTGCTTTGTCATCCATCTTTCAGAGTTATTTTAAATGAAAATGCAAATAACGATAGGAGAAGACAGCTTTAAGTAGTCATTTCTATTTTTCCATGGTGACAAAGTGCCATTCCCCTCACACAACACCGAGCGTTACAGCAATATTTAGCATTCCAGATGGCAACAAGCACATCCCCGTCTATGAGAATGGGCTTCAGGGCTCCATAATCAGCAATTAGTAAATTAGTAGCATGTTGTTATGTAGCTTTGAAGCTGGCTTCAGTTCTATCACATTGTCTCTTCTAGACAAAAGAGTTCAAGTACTAACATCAGTGATTTTCAAACTTCAAAAAAAAAAAAGCAATTTAGAACCATCTTTGAAATATAATGCAAAACCCATTATACACTGATTAAATTGTAGGGATTCTTTCTGAAGGTCAAGGGAGGATCCTGACCGTCACTGTTCTTAATCACTTTAGCAGTCATCCTTGCTAAAATGACAATCTCTTGGTTTACTGGGGACAGAGGAGGTTCCAGGGATGTGGGAGGTTCAAGCTGAAACAGAGAAAATCCTGGACAAACCAGAACAAGATGATCACCTTACTCCCCAGACTTTGAAACACACGGGAACCTAAGTTATGTATAAGTCAAGGAGAAAATTTCAAATTTCACAATGCTAAAACTCTAGATATGACCTTGATCAAGAATATTTGGGTGACAATTTTCATAGTGTTTGATAACTTCCTGGATCTGTGTATTACTAAGTTTATGATTTATAGTTACTTCTCTCTAATTATACTATTCCTTACAACAGAAATAAAATCCAATTAAATATGCAGTTTTCTACTGATCATCATTGGACGTTGTTGGTGACAGTACTTAAAGTTATTTTCCTCTTTACCCCAAGCATTTTTGAATCCCTTGACCTCTAAAGATGCTCTTTCTGTCATTCTTCCTAATGCATTGGTTTTTAAGCATTTGAGGGGTTAAATGCCTCATGGAAGTTTTGGCATATTTTCAGTTTTTGTGTGTTACTTCAGGGAGCTCCCAGATTTCCCCTAAAGCCCATTTTAAAACATCAGATTAAGATTTCTGCCCTAGTTTATGTTGAATGAGAGACACTTCAAATTGAATCACTTTGCACGATATTTTCTTGAATCCAGTGCCAAGAGGCCAAGTGGCAAAATTTCATCTAAAAATGTATTGTGAGGAGTCCAAAAAAAAAATTTGAGTCAGAACTCTCCCCTTCTCCCCATCTCCTGATGTTCCTATTAACGTTAGAAGTAACACGCTAACTACAATTTTTGCAGGAGAGACAAAGTTCTCTAGGAAAACATGTTTGTGAACTATTAATGCCCACCCCCAATGAGGGCCAGAGGCTAAACAACAACAGCTGCTGATCATTTGTTATAGGCTTGAGACTTATAAATAAAAACTGAAAGTGAATTTTTATTCCAATTTTCTTTTCCTTTCAACTTAACCAGGGAGCAGTTATTGCTTTGTTTTGTTGTTGGCTGGCTCCTTGTGTAAGCATGGAGAGAAATGGAGATCTTATTTTGGGACATATCCCATATGGATGCTTAAAGCTTTAACCTTAAACATAGTTGGAATAGCATAATAAATTGCTTCTGAGAAGTGGCCAGTTTCCTATAGTTGGAGATATACCAAAACTTACCTTTCCTGAAAACCTTGCCTTGGATTTCTGTTAATGATAAATAAGAAATTAAGTTTTAATAAGTGACCACATGTGTTCTGAAGATGATCATTCTTAGGAGGTTAATCATATAAAACCAGTCTCTTAGACTTAATAGAGAAAAAAACTTGTTGCATGCATGGTTTTCAAAACAAATTTAACTTTCCTGTTGTTTTAAGGGTATGCATATTTTTTCCCCCTTCCAATCAATCATTCTTTCACAGAAGTAGAATTAGAAACTTTCTGGGAGTTGCATTTTGGGCAACATTTTGGCTTGGAAAAATGGCAGTTTGATTTCAGTGTTTGCCAGCATATAAGAAAAGCATTGAGAGTCTTGCTACTTTTTCCAATCTTGGAAAACAAAGTTCTATGTATTAGTAGAGTTTCTTCCTAATGTAAAAACCAAGAATAATTGATGTGTATTGACAAAGGCCATTGCAACAGTTATGACAGTAACAGAATGGGATGTGGTATAAAAGGAATATTATAAGTTTTAAATTTAAGATTTATATTGAATAAATCTTCTAGAAGTGTCTTCCTTGTTTTTTTTTCTTCTTTCCATTCTACTTTAGCCAAAAATTTATTTAATTTCCATTTGTAAAGTTATACATCTCAAAAACTTGTTCAAAAGGCAATAACCACCCTCTCTGTCCTCTATGTAGGAGGCCAGTAGTTACACTAAAAGTTATTGATGCCTAAGGTTATCACTATAAAGCAAATTTATAAGTTTTTCCTAGGTCTCAAGATATGAACCACAAACTCTGTGTCCTATCCCCTTATAAATATTGGCAAACAGCCATCTTCTGATCCCTATGAAGTGTGTTTCCTATAGAGCACTTGGTAATGGTTCAGATACACACCCTACATGCATTCCACGATTCCCACCGACACAATGGATAGGACTTAGGAAGAGATAAGTTACCGTATGTGGTAGGACTTCCTTTTAAACATTTTCCAATCATTTCTTTGCACTTACCAAATCCACCTTTGGCATATTGAGCTGGTATTCTGCTTAAGTTTTGCCTGGTGTTTCACAGTTTAGTCTTATGATATCACCTGGTGTTGGGATTTTCCCAGGGTGCCCAAGGCCCTCGAGGACCAGTGGGCGCTCCAGGTCTCAAAGGCGATGGCTATCCTGGTGTGGCTGTAAGTTTGGGCATTGCTTTCATTTCTTTCTTTCCTCCTTCTCTTTCCTCCTTCCTTCCTTCCTTCCTTCCTTCCTTCCTTCCTTCCTTCCTTCCTTCCTTCCTTCCTTCCTTCCTTCCTTCCTTCCTTCCTTCCTTCCTTCCTCCCTTCCCTTCCCTTCCCTTCCCTCCCTCCCTCCCTCCCTCCCTCCCTCCCTCCCTCCCTCCTTTCTTTCTTTCTTTCTTTCTTTCTTTCTTTCTTTCTTTCTTTCTTTCTTTCTTTCTTTCTTTCTCTCTCTCTCTCTCCCTCCCTCCCTCCCTCCCTCCCTCCCTCCCTCCCTCCCTCCCTCCCTCCCTCCCTCCCTCCTTTCTTTCTTTCTTTCTTTCTTTCTTTCTTTCTTTCTTTCTTTCTTTCTTTCTTTCTTTCTTTCTTTCTTTCCTTCCTTCCTTCCTTCCTTCCTTCCTTCCTTCCTTCCTTCCTTCCTTCCTTCTTTCTTTCTTTCTCTCTCTCTCTCTCTCTCTCTCTCTCTCTTTCCCTCCCTCCCTCCCTCCCTCCCTCCCTCCCTCCCTCCCTCCCTCCCTCCCTCCCTCCCTCCCTCCCTCCTTTCTTTCTTTCTTTCTTTCTTTCTTTCTTTCTTTCTCTTTCTTTCCCTCCCTCCCTCCCTCCCTCCCTCCCTCCCTCCCTCCCTCCCTCCCTCCCTCCCTTCCTTCCTTCCTTCCTTCCTTCCTTCCTTCCTTCCTTCCTTCCTTCCTTCCTTCCTTCCTTCCTTCCGAACTTTACAAACAGCAAGGCTGCTCACTCTCTCCCTTATCTTGCCATCTAGGGACCAAGAGGATTACCAGGACCCCCTGGGCCAATGGGTTTACGTGGAGTGGGGGACACTGGAGCAAAGGTAAGATTTTAAAGCAGGTAACATAGTAGCTTCTAAAAACGTGCCTGTAGGTGTGTGATTTTGGTAAAGTGGTTATCAGGTGCAATAGAAGAGGAGAGCAATCTAAGAATTGATAAAGTTATTTATCCTCCCCTGTGGGCTTCCTGGGGACCTTGCACCAATCTGAACACGTAGCTTAACTTCATGGTTTTTCTCCTGCTTTCCTTGTGGCAACTTTCACATCGCTTTGCTGCTCTGTTAGAGTTCGGGGTAGAGCCCTCCTCTCTTTCTCAGGTGCTCTCATCCAGTCCCATGGCTTTAACTGCCATCCACGTGCTAGTAGCATCCACATTTCTATCTTCCCTGCTCTAAGCTCTGGTCTCACACGTCTAGTTTCTTCCCCATAGCTCCTCTTAGATTTCTCACAGGCCTCTCTGAGCTAACATCAGAAGTGAGCCTTTGATTTCCACCCCATGAGCCTGCATGCTAGCACCATGCACCCCACGCTCTTGCCACGACACTGGAGTCATCCTTGGCCCCTTCCTTCCCCACTCCTCCCTCTACGTTGAGCCCTGTGGTCAGTTCTACCTTCAAAATATATCTCGCCTCTGGCTGGTTTTCGCCTGCTGCTTCCCACAGGGGCAGAGCACCATCATCTCTTTCCTGGGCTATTAAAACAGCCTCTTCACTGGCCTTTCCCCTTCTACGCCTGCCCTTCTATTGCCCAGTAGGCAAAGGGCTCTTTTACAGCCAAAAATCAGACCGTATCTCTTTTCTTAACAGAAAAACACTGGTGGCACCTCTTTGTGCCGAGAGCAAACTCCAGCCACTTTCCAAGGCCTACGAGGCCCTTTGCAACCTGACGGCAGCTCCTGCGCCTTCCTCTCTTGCTGACGCCCCATCCCCGCTCTTCTACCCCCAGTGTGGCCTCCACTACACACTGCTTCAGCTCATTCCTGCTTCCAGGCTTGGTTCTGCCAGGATGGCTCGCCTCCCTGACCGTCGGTACGAAAGCAACCCTCTCTCTTCTCCCTGCCTCCTGATCACTACTGTATCCCCATCTGTGTTTCCTACAAAGAATGTATCACTTTCTGAAGTCATTTTACTCATTTCCTGCCTGGCCTATTCCACAAGAGTCAATTCTCCAGGAAAGCAGCCTCTTTGCCTTGTTCCCTGAGAAATTCCCGGCCCCAGCACTAGATGTGCCACCCAGCAGGAGCTTTATAACATGTTAAACGAGTGGAAAATGAATGATCAATATTACCCTACAGAGAGCACTTTCCCTTAGAAATACACCCACTCTGTTTTTTAAATGCTTCCAGGTCATTAAGGAGAGAGGTGGTAAGTGCTCAATGCCAACTTTTTCTTGGTCTCTGCCCCATCACTTAGGAGTGACCACACCTCGATTCTGCTTCTGTATAATGAACGGGGCAGGTGTTCTCATGTTCTCTCCCACTAGAATGAAAGATTGAAGACCCGTGGCGCTAACTATCATCTCCGAAGGAGATCTCTGTCTGTTGGGGTCATCATGAGAGCCCAGGAGAGGCTGTGTCTGCAAGTGCCGAGTAAACTGTGCAGAGCAGACACACCTGAGGCTCTTTTATCGAGGGTCTGTCTTGGTCAGACTAAGGACTGACTCCCATCTACTAAGGCACCTCAACAGTGTCAATAAGCACGCTGAATTTGGGTACTGTAATATTCTTTTTTCTTTATGACAAAATATCTGTCATATGTTAAAATTCAAAAGTAGAAAGAGAAACTTCAATACATAAATCTCATTATTTTCTGCTCTGAGTGAAACATTAGTAAAAACTTTTGTTATTACACTAAATATTCCTTTGGTTAGAGAAACAGGTTATTCTTATTTAAATGGAGGCATGATACAAAATTTGTTCAGTATATACTGGAGTGGATTTGTACTCCAATGGAACTGTGTGATCATTTACATTTCCAGAGTAAATCATTATAAATAATTTATATAAGTATGTATTGTACTATATTAATTATACTATTATGTTACTGTCTTGTAATGAGCAATAATAATAAAGAAAGGTATTGAGGCACACAGATAGAGAACATTTAAAAATGTGATTCTTGTGAATATTCACTCTCAGATTATTTAACATGCGGACTAAAACATTTACTACATGACTTCATATACAGTTTCTCTCTGAGTCCCTGGTATTTGTTTCCATACACATTTTAAGGGGAAAATTCAAGGAAAAGAGTGTTCCTTTTAAATTTTATCCTGCCTATTTTTTTTAACAGTCAACATGTTGTCAGAAGCTGTATCTTAAGTGAAACATATTATCTCTGTGAGCCCACAGGGGAGGCTGAGTGGAAGCCCCAGCCTGTAGCTCACTTCTCGCTGAAGGGAGACGAGAGCTCTAGCTAGGACCTGCCTCTGTTCGCCCGCCTCCCTCTCCGCTGACTTTTCCTTCTCTCTCTGCCTCTCTCTGTAGATGCTGGGAAGGTATGTTATCCTGAGGATCACTAGCCCTGGAGGGAGATGTTAGGAGTGAGAGCTAGTCTTAGAATCCACGAACTTGGATCATAACTTGAAAATAAAGGAAATTAAAAACCAAACATCAGCTTTTCATAATTTGCAAAATCATCTCTCCTCTTTTAAAGAAGCCTTAAAGTCTCTATATGGATTTTTTTTTTTTTTTCCCTAAAGAAAATTTGGACACACACACACAGAAGCTGGTAAAGAAAAGAAAGTATTCAAGAAAGTCTAATTACCACTTAACTTTGTCCTTCTGGATTGGCAGAGTGAAGGTGAAACTCTCAAAATACCTAAAGTTGTCAGTGGTGGCAAAAGTACAGGACTTAAGTCTGTGCAAAACTCCTCTCCTTCCATTTTGACTTTTAAAATGGCAGAGAATCATAATGTGTGTAGTTGTATAGACATATATATCTGATATGTTTTTCATTTAAACTCTGTGTAGTCACCTTAAAATATTGGCCTTAGGGCATTAACTTATAAAACAAATGTGTTTTGAAATGAGGAAACCATTAAGGTTGACGATTAATTTATGGTTGGCTTTTGTGATATTTGGTTAAGGTCACATGTGGTTAGCACATGACACAGACATTGGAATCAAAGCTCCTATGTTTCAAAACATATAAAAACCAGTCCCTGACATCTTGCACTCTTGTGGTGCTCCAGGGCTTTCTTCCAAGTGGAAGAATTCCATATGACATCAGTGGCTAGAGCACGTCTATATACATTACCTTTACTTTAATCCAAATTTTGACAAGGACTTCTGAGAGATTTCTAAAATTCTTGTAAAAACGGCAACATTCGAGGAAATAGCAGATATGGTTTTAAAATCCACTTTGGAAACATGCCCTGAAGAGGAACAGACATTTTTGTTTCTTGCTAAGTGGGGTGTCCTCATTCGGTGCCCTGGCCCCGGGACCCAAACTCCCTGCTCATCACAGGGAAGTCAAGTTCAAAGATCCTATCTAATGCTGCCTGCATTTCTTTCTTTTTTTTTTTTTTAAATATATTTTTATTGAGTTCAGAGAGAGGAAAGGAGAGAGAGAGACAGAAACATCAATGGTGAGAGAGTCATTGATCAAGCCCACAACCGGACATGTGCCCTGACTGGGAATCGAACCCCAATTGCCCGGATCCCAGGTCAATGCTCAACCTCTGAGCCACGCCTGGCCTGCCTGCATTTCTTTACTGGACCATTAGAGATGAGAAGAACCCTTTGTGATTTGGGGACAATCATTATACAAATCTAATTTCCCCTAGAGAAGCTCAGATAACTTTTTGTTCCTGTATTTTTGCCCACAAAGGCTCGTGGGGTGCATATCGCCCCAGGGCTGATACACTGACATCTCTGAGGGTGAGAATTTGTTCTTGGCTTCTTAGAAGAGTAATGAATACAAAAAGTGGCTCTCATGAGCTCCATAAAAGTAGGTGCATCCTCCCAGGTCCCTCTCTGAGCTCTTTCAGCCCCCTTCAGTGTGCTAGTTTCTCACAGAGAAAGCCATGGCCTTCCCCAAAGCTCTGGAGCAGCTGAGCTCAGGCCAGTTCTTGCAGAGAGCAGATCAAGCCTGGTTTTTGGGGCCCTCAACGGACCTCTTACCGGCGAGTGTTTGGAATAAGGTCTGTGGGCAGAAAGACTTGGGTTGTTGTTGTTATTATTTTATATTACCTAAATATTATATATTGTATGATATCTAAATATTGCCAGAATATTGTGACGTTTTTAAACAACCCCCTCTTAAACAGGCGAGGAAATCAAGAACCATAAAGGCTGAACAACTTTCCCCTTTGTACTCTATCGTGTTTGTGTGTGAGAAGGAGACTATGAATAGGATGAATGAATGAAAGACTAAATACGTAAATAAGTCAGAGCAGAAAGAATGACTAGGCCTGCTCTATAGGTGCTCAGTCTCCAGAACTGTCCATCTTCTATCATGACATCATTTAGCGTACAGTTGGATTGTTTCTCTTTTCAGTCTAGCTTTTCCACGGCCACGACTTAAATTATGTAAACATTCAAGAGAAGCAAAAGCCTAAACTCCAAAGAGTTAAACATTTTTCAAAAGCTTTAAATGTTTGACTATTGTAAATACATGCCTTCTTTGACAAAAGTGGCCCGCAGTCATAAATTAAAAGGCAAGTCTATGTGAAATTCCAGTGAGTATCATTATTCTAAAAATGTTCCCAGCGCCTGAATGGCCCCTCTGTTCTCTGCAATGGCTCACATATGTGCACACCACCAAACAGGCAGTGGCGGGACAGAGGAGCGATTCACAGACATGCACCAGGAATTTGTCGATTCCATCACAGGCATGGACTGCACAAGGAGCTCCATTTGATCGGTGTCTGACAAGGAGGGCTGGCCTGGGACACAGACTTCATGGTAATGAAGTTAAGGGTCCATGATTCCAAACTGGAGTTGATGAAACCCACCTCCCATAACTTGACTGCAAAATTGCTACAGGCAGGACAATCAGCTCAGAAAACAGGACTAATTAAAGCCAGAGCCATATCAAATTTAAATTCCAGACAATTTGACCTTTAGACTTCAGTAAAGGTCACATTCAAACCAGGAAAACTTGACTAGGTGACTTTTCAAGGTTACTTCCCACTTCAGTTCTATGCATGATCGCTGAAACCAGAGCTGTACTCGTATCTTATGATTTTCAGTATTGCTTTCCTCTCTCTTTGCTATTTTCCTAGCTTTGCATTTCTCTCCCCAGGAGTACACACATACGTTCCCTTTTGCCCTGGAGATGCACAGGAAGTCGTCTTCTTTTTTAAAAATTTATCTTTATTGTTGAAAGTATTACATATGCCCCCCCCTTCTTCCCTATTGTCTTCCTAACATTCTCCACCCATCAACATATTTTTATTTTTAATCATGCAGACTGAAGGAAATCCCCCCTCCGCCCCGTGAAAAATTATATTAAATATCAGTACAAGAGAGCCTTTTCTCCGCCCTGTCATTAGGGGCAGTGTCAGTGTTTCTATTTTCAAGGTTTCCATCTCAGCTAAGTAAGACTGTCCTTCTCCAATGCCACTCTTGGCACAGGAGAATCACTTGCTCATCTTTGGTGAGGTGATTTTGAGAAAAGAAAGAATCAACAACAAATTCCCTAAATCCTAAACTAAGTTTTTAAATTATCATGGGCATTGAGTTACTGCTGCTTTGGAGTGAGTATTAAATTTCAAGAAGAGAAATTGATTTGAAGAACTGAAATTATTTTAAATATTTTGAAATTTAAATCTTGGAAAATACACTAAAGGAAATGTTATAGCGATTTGAGTGTTTTCTCGCATCTTCTTAATTATTTTCTCATCCCCCTGATATTTGTGCTGTTAATTGTTGCTGTTTTCCTTTTCACTGGGTGTCAGTGAGAAGTGACTGAGTGATAGGACAATGGTTAGTCAATAATCACACATTGTCAGTATCTGCGATGTCTGTCCATAAGCTTCGAAGAAAGACTCTAAAATTTCCATTGACATTCTGGCCACACAAGTGAAGCATTCAAGAGTTACTCAAGCATTGCATACATTCATTACATAATTCATCCCAGAGTGGGACTTATTTTTGTGGTAGTTGGAGCCTTAGTAGTTATATCTTAATTTTATTTAAAAGCCAGAAAGACAGAAACATTAAGCAGCTGCCAAACATCACTTTGACTTCTACCTTATTTTAAAACACAATTGTTCCTCAGTTTCATCATGTAGTAGAATCTTCAGTGTACCATTCCTTGGAAAACTCTCAAGAAGTTAATTCTTTTCACAGTAAATTCAATTTGCTTTTTTATTGTCCCCAAAGTAAAAAAAAAAAAGCATAAAATCACTTTTAGGACAACTGTAACTTGCCTCTACAACCTTCTCTAAGAGTGACAGGGGCTTAATTGACACAAACAAAGGGAGAAAAAATGATTAAAGCCTTATAAAAGTGTGTGGGGGACAGGGAGGGAGAGAGAGTCTAATAGGCTCTTTTGTCTCTAGGAGCACTATCTTCTCAAATACTATATTTCAATCTTATAAAATATAGAAGATATAACAGATTGTCTCCTTATTACTACTCTGCTTGAGACCTCTGCCATTTATTAGCTGTGTGACCTCAGTAAAACTTTTATCTCAGTGAGACTTAGCCTCTTCATCTTTGATTTGGGGTACGAATGCCTACTTCACAGGGTTATTCTGAGAAATTAATGGAATTATGTCCATAAAACATTTTTATGAATTCTAATATATTAAAGTATTATTAGTAGTAGTAGTCATAGTATGCACTTAATCTACCAAATCAAGTATATTGCAGTAGGAACAAAAAGAGCATACGAATTCGTGTAGGCAGGAGATCTGGAATGAGACCAATTAAAACACTGGGGTAAGCCGCAAAATTGAGGAATGGCGACGGGGGGGAAATGGAAAGGGAAGCCTTAGAGAGCTGGGTATTTGTGCAGATTGTGTGGGCCTCTTAGGAATCTTATAATCAGGATATTTTCCTTCTTCTCCTTGAGAGAGTGTGATGGACTCAAGTGTAGGAAAAGAGCTTTCACAGCCACAGAGCCATGTGTTTGCATTAAGTGGAGGCTGGAAGAAAGTCTATGGAGAAGTTAGCACATTTCATCCAGCCTTGGCCAACGCCAAGACGAGAGGTGAATTCTGGGGTCAAACCTTGGTTTGAATTGCTTCTGGATGCATGGTTTTTAGCAAATCATGTATTTTCTCGAGCCTCAATTTCCTTACCTGTAAACTGGGGTAAGTTGATGTTCATAGGATCAGAGAAGATAATGAATGAAAAGGACCTGCCATGCAATAAACTTAATACATTTTAATGATTATTTATTTTATTATTAATCATAATAGTTTTAGGATGAACCCAAGCAAAGATTTACCAATGAGAAAATGAATGATCATGGTAGTGCTTTTGCTTTTTTTCTTCCATTTCTCTTAAAAAGTAAAAGATTGAATAAATGTTTAGTAGGATTATTGTAAGATTATGTATGATTTTAAGGGGGTTGAAATTAACCACTCTGCAAGGTTATGGTCTAAGTAAAACCTTCACCAAATCATTTGTTAAGTTCACGGATACAAGACCTGCAGGTAGTCCTAAACTTGACAATTTCCTGTCAAAACAAAAGGAATGTCTCCTCTAGAATCCCTTTTATGGGCCAAAAGGAAGCTGTAGGCAACCTAAATAGTTAGTTGTCCTTTTTTGAGGGAGCAGAGTTGGGCAAGTAGGGGTAGGACTTAAGCTATGGTCTTACGAAATTGATGGGCACAGCTACAAATGGCAACTCCAGAATTTGCTTTCTGCTTTGCTCATTGACTCCTAATGCAGGAGCTCCCTCTGCAGGCGTCAACAACCCTTAGATTCTGCATGGAAGCTAAGTCCAGCTATGCAAGTACCTGTTGCAATTCTTTCTATTTGCGAATGTCACTGTACCCACCAACCACATAACTGAAAATGTCATGGTAAACACACTTCTTTGGTACCACTGGTGCTGCACTGTGTCAGAATCAGTGCTATCAAGTATGAAGTGAGTCCTGATGACACTCCTTGTATACACATTTACCTGATCGTATAGCTTAGCATGGGTATGTGGCACATGGAACAAAAGACAGGATGCATTTTTAAGACCCCCTCCATACTAGAGAGACACTACCTCTGTGGATTCACACAGCTCATTAAGTGCCTGATATTCCCATCTATTGAAAAGCATGGTACATGTATACCAAGGAATGACCCTACTACCATGTTATTGACCAATTCTCTCATCTGCAGTTTATGTCAAGTCTTAATTTAAAGTCTATCAGATTAATAAAAGCCTGTATCAGATTATGTTCAGATAGGCCAAAAGATATAAAAGAATACTTTGGTAGATAAAACATAGCTATATGGCAATGATTATATTAATAAGAATGGACAACTTGTTTGAGATAAACATTGCAGCACCACATATAACATGGGATCCCACCCTTAAAAAACTCACTTGCCAAAGTTCAAGTATAAAAAGGGCCATAAGGTGTCTACAGGGTCAGCTATGCTATTGCATGTAGCTTCAGACATTTTTAAATGGTGAGGGTTAGGGGAAACTAAATGAGAGAAAAAAAACAGTGAAAATGAAGTTGGTGAGAATGGCCTAAGGTAAACTCACAACTTATTTCAATGATTTTTCCCACTTGCTTTCCCATCTGGTGTGTGTGTGTGTGTGTGTGTGTGTGTGTTAGTATGATAAATACTAATTGAAATGATGGTTCTGACTAAAATCATCACAAGAAAAGTATCATGAATTAAATAGAGTGTCAAATTCTTTCTTAAAAGAAATACTACTTTATTAACAATCTCCATTGTCTTCTTACCATGACCCTAGTTTTTTTAAATTACGAAACATTTTATACATACCAAGAATACATGAAACACATGTAAGTTATACTAATGCTATTGAATCTACCTGTGTGTCCCTCCTCCCCTTTGCCCATCTGCCTATCTTTAAAATCTCATATTCTCCTAATTAAGGATGAACATCACAGTAACCTTTCCTCACCCACACTGGTGAGATATTTATTAGGTATTGTTCATGGATTTTAAAAATGTTATTAAAACATTATGAAAATTATTAAGCACATACAAAAGCAGAAACACTAGTAATTCCCATTTATCCATCCTACTCCTTCAACAATTATCAACGTGTGGTCAACCTTTATCAGTATCCCTCATTCGTCACTTCTCCTCCTTGCACCACATTATCCCAGCAAACCCCAGACATCACCTATCTAGGGCTTTAGCTTCTGTCTCTCTAATATATGAGCTCTTTTAAAAAAATCACTGCAATACCATTAGCAAACCTAAAAAACATTAGTAACAATTCCATAGTATCACCCATTTTCAGACATTAAAATTTCCCAGCTTGTCTTATAAATTTAGTATAGTTGGTTTGTTTGAATTGGGATCCAAACAGTGTTGCATTTGAATTCACATCTCTTTTTAAAAGCAAAGGTTACATGTCAGATGTCGAGCTAGAGACCTGGCCAGATACAGGGTCAGTTTTCCTTAGCTGGAAGGCTTCATAGATGGGGCCATCTAGGCCGCTGCATCACATGAGGTGTCTAACCTCAGCATGGAAGGGTAGAAATGAAGAGAAACACAAGAGAGGGACCTATTGTATCTGGGTGGGGTCGAGGGTAACCAGGCAAAGACAATTATTTTTTGATAAAACATTTAATGATTCTGGATGAAATCCACTTAACTATATTTAGTACTTAACTACTTTACTGTGTTCTGTTTTGTTGGAGGGACTCAAAATGTAGCAACTGTGTGAACCAGTTAGGTGTAGTTGGAGACCTTCACTTGGTGAACTTGTAGACACTCCCTTTAAAGGTACTTCAGAGGTACTCCAGAAAAGAGAAATGATAAAAACGTATATAACACAAGGCAAGCTCATGTTCTCTGCTTGGAATTCTTGATGATCGGAGTGATCATTTAAGCTGGGAGAAACTTGGGGCCACTCAAATTTGGGAGTCAGAAGGAGAGAGGCATTAAAGAGATAATTAGTACCTGTGGTCTCAAAAGCAGGTAAGTAGTGACAGGAAGAGTTGGAGACTGGAGACCAGAATCACGAAAGTGGAATGTAAGCAAAAGGGAAATATGTAATTATAAAAAATAGAGATTAAAAGAATGAAGTCAGTAATAAGGTACTTGTATAGTTTAAAAGTCTTCCTCACTCTTTTCAGACCTTGTTTTCTCTAGAAGTATTTTAAGGTCTGTAAGTAAAAAGTAAAGGATGAGCTGTTTTCCTAGGTAAACAATTTCATCATTTCTTAAACTCCATGCATTTGGCATTGTTGGAAGCTATAAGCTACTTAGCTTCTAACAGGACACGCACAAAACAAGACCCAGGGCAAAGGGCTCGGGAGATCTAGGTTCAAAGTCTGGCTCTGGTCCTTTTATTCATTTTTTTAAACAAAAATAACTTTATGGAGACATATTTAATATATCATAGAATTTACCCATTTCAAATGTAAAATTCAATGACTGTTTAGTAAATTTACCAAGTTATTACAGCCATTACCATAAATCAGTTTATGAACATTTTCTTTCCCCCAATAAGATCCCTCATGCCCATTTATAGTTAATCCTATTCCTGGCCCCAGGCAACCACTGATTTACTGTCTCTATAGATTTGCCTTTTCTGGGCATTTTATATAAATGAAATCAAACCATATGCCTTCTCATATATCTGGCTTCTTTTGCTGAAAATAATGTTTTTGGGGTCCATCCATGTCAGAGCATGCATCTGTAGTTCATTCCTTTTTACTGCTGACCATCCCACACTGTCTATCCATTACCAGTAGATGGCCATTTAGGTTGTTTCCAGTTTGGGGCTCTTCTGAATAATGCTGCTAAGAGCATTTGTATGTAAGTCTTGGTATGGACATATGTCTTCATGTTCCTTGGTTATATACCTAGGAGTGAAATTACTAGATCATAAGGTATATTTATGTTGAACTTTTTAAGAAATTGAATGCCAAACTGTTTTCTAAAGTGGCTGCACCAGCAAGATCTGAGGGTTCCTATTTCTCCACATCTTCCAAGCTCTGCCTCTTAAGAGCTGTGAAGCTTTGGGCAAACTTTAGTTTCCTCTTTAGCAAACTATGCGGGTGGGGAGTTAGCATTTACCAAGTGTCTACTCTATGCTAGACTCTGACAGGAGCACCCACATTCTTGGTCTCGCTTCATCGATCTCCCCAGGGTTTTCCATGTATCTGATGAATTTACTGAGGCTCAGAGGAGGTAGGTAAATTAGTCATCACTGCAGTACAGGATGGTGGTAAATACTAAATTATATCAAATAAAACATATGAACAGGCCTAGTAAAGTGTTGGGAACGTAGAGGGTGGCTAATGGAGAGATTTTTATTTCTCTGCTTCTTCCCACCATCATTCGCATCTCCAGTAGGTCTAGCCACAGGGCCTGACTTACCCTAATTAGGTCCCACCACTTTTCTGGTGTTGGTCGCCTGTTATGGAACTGTTGAGCTTTGGAGAATCTGAAAAGCCTTTATAGAATTTATCCTGCAGTCACAGCTACTCTAGTGGCAGAAGTATCACAGAGCCAATCCCTAACCCAAGTAGCGTAATCTTTGCTGCACAAAATAGTGAGAGCAACTAGTTCAGGATGGGCTTCTATCTTTTCATGGTTGCTTTTTTTTTCGTGTCTCTTTTCACAATGGCTGTATTTTTCCAGATTCCAGAGAAGGGAGTTCTGAATAAAAAGTATATATTAAGGTTGCCAAGAAGTTAATTGACTTGATTACTTTGAAATGGACCCAGTTGGCTTGCAGACTGAATAAATGGCAATACCAAAAGAAAACAAAGGGAGATAACACCCCCTTTGTCAAGTTCAGGAAAGTGGTGTGGGGTAAAAGGACTCAATAGCTTAGTCAAATTCAAGGGTGTGGAATTTGTAAATATATTTTTTAACATAAAACTTTATATGAAATATTTTTAATATTTTAAATATACAACATAAAGTGTTTTTAAAAATTAGTAACTTGTCATGCATTGTCTTTTCAGGGAGAGCCTGGCGTCAGAGGACCTCCAGGCCCCTCTGGGCCTCGGGGCATAGGAACCCAAGGGCCCAAGGTGAGTCCCCAGGTCTGTGCGGTGTGAGGGTCAGGTACCATCCCTGACAACTGAGTAAACATTCACTTCATAGTAAGTGTTCATTTTGGTGTTTGCTCATTTTTTCTTGATTACTGATAAAAAGTCTTCTTTTCTCATATCATGTGAATGTTCAGTAAATAGAACATTGAAGTTTATAAGGCCATTCTCTTCCCCGAAAGAAATTAGTAAGCCAGTATCTCTTAAGAAAGTGGTTGCAAAGTGCTCAAAATATTTCGAGGTTCCTTAGAAGCTGTGAAATCATTAAGAAGCGTGTCTTTACTTTGGCCAGAGGTGCTTCAGGTGGTCTTTTAACAGGACACCAGACACTGTATCTATTGTGTCATAGGTGTGTAGTAGACTGTCAGGGCCTCAGTGCAAGGGTCTAGGTTTTCTGTCTCCATGGAAGGAAAGAGAAACTTCCTTTGGCTCCCTTTGCTCTCACTTCTACTTTTCTTCCTTTTGCCAACTCCAGTTTGGTGATCATTTATCCTTTTAATCCAGTGTCCTCCTCTCTCCACTGCAGGGGGACATTTGGCAATGTCTGGGGTCATTTTGGGGGTTCACAACTGGAGAAGGATTGTTATTGGCACCGAGAGGGTAGAGAGGCCAGGGATGCTGCCAAATGGCCTATAGTGCACAAGACAGCCTCCCATAATAAAGAATCATCCAGCTCAGAATGCCAATAGTGCTGAGACTGAGAGGTTGTTTTAATTGTTCACTCACTTGCTCAACAAACATTTTTTTGATTTGTTCAAAAAGTAAGGTAAAGAAGTATCAGGTATGTTTATAGGGAAAACAGGTGTCAGTGAGCCATCCATCACAAATTCAAATTTCAAATAGATGTATTCACCCCTGCAAATGCATGGAAGTGAATTAGAATCCTGTTACCAGAGAGGAAAGGGGAGAGGCTTTATGAGTCAAAGTTACTGAAGATCTCAGAATTACTAAGATTCTTTATCTTTTCTTTGTCCATCAACTCCATTGGGGCAGTGGGCTATTTCTTAAGCTCATAGATCACTTTATGTGGGTGAAGATTGCCCCAAGATGTTAGTAGTTGTTATCACTGGGTGATGGGAAGATGGGTCTATTTTTTTCAGTGTCATCTTTATATCTATTTAAATTTTCTTTCCTTTTCTTTTCTTTTTTTGCAATGAGCAGGTATTCCTCTTACAATCAGAAAAAATAAAGTTTTTTTTTCATAGTGGAAAGAAAAAGTCTGACTTATACAGTAACTTATATTAACCCAGCATTTCTACAAAGCTTATTCCATCAAATGTTAATCTGGGAGCTTCTGGGATAGTTAAACTAACCTCTCTATTGCCGGACTTCTTAGAGGCTTTACTATTTTAATTAATATGTGCTAGAGATCTCCAAGGAGAGGCACATACCGTGGTGTAGAACATTTTCCAATCTCCTTTGGCCACAGAAGCTTTTCCTCAGGAAATAGAGGGTTCACTTATGCTGTAAGGAATACATACTGGGAAGTCATGTACTTTTTGCTTCATTTACATATTTTCTTAAAAATTCAACACTGATCCACATTAATATCCACTGAATCTCTAACTGCAACCCTGGTGAATTAGCACTGCACGTTGAAATGGAGCAATAGATGGAAAGCCACACAGAACTGTGTGCGAGTGGTCCTCACACCCCTGGTGTCTAGGGGTTGGTGGTAGGGCAGCTGAAAGGAGCCCAAGCTGATGAGGCTACTGGCCAACACTTGGCATACATCAAGCAGCTTTGCCTCAAGTCTTTATGTATATTTGGATCATATGAAAGAGTTTTGCAAAGGATTCTGTGACTTAAAAATGTTGCTTTATATAAAATATGATGTAGCTTTTGGGCAGCGTGGAGGAAGGTCATGATCAGACTGAAGTAAGAACAAAGCCAAGAGCAATAATACACTGTTTCTCCCTAAATCTCCTTACACTTGTCTGATTTCTCTCCATCTTCCAACAGGGTGATATGGGGCAGAAAGGCTTGCCTGGCATCCCCGGCCCCCCTGGCTATGGGTTACAAGGAATTAAAGTAAGTGAACATGATTGTGCTAGAGTCACATCTCAATCCACTAGGGTGACGGACAAAAGAGGTTGTGGACAATATCAAATGTGACTATTATGAAATGAATTTAATATAAGCTTAGCCATTAAAATTGCATCCAGTATTTAAAGACACCATGCAGCAGTGTAAAAATCACGTAAGTACATCATCTCATGAATGCTAAACATAAATTGCTTGGTGAAAAATTTAACTGTTGCAGTGATTGGCTGTGCTGCTGCTGTGGCATCCCTGGTCCTGGGAAACCCTGAAAACATGACAGGCTCACTTTCTTGGGCACCACAGCAGCCTCCTGTCATTCCTATACAGTCCCCCTGTGGCCCAGATGACCCAATGTGCTACAGAGGACTTCCAGCTCCTGAAGGCCTCAGTTCTTTTTCTCAACCACAAATGTCTATTAATTGCATGGATGAATATGGGACTATAGCTCTTTGGTCTTAAAGTGGCTTTGGTGTTTCACATTCACAGCATAGGCCAGGAGGTTATATGATGACATCATCTTAACCCCCTGTGAGCCTCCAGCACTGACCTTTCCCCTAGGTATGGACTCTAGATATGCCAGTAATTCCCCAGATTAAGTCAGAAGGGGGAAGGGATGGGGCTGGGTCTTGAGAGAGTTACTTACTATGTCAATTAGCCCTTGAGGGGCCAGCCCTTACAAGGGGCCAGGAGGGATATAATGAGAGAATGGGCCATTCGGGTTAAAAAGCCAAGTATGGGGACAGACAGAAATCTTCATTTCTACTCAGGAATCATTCTAGTTCCCCTCTCTCCATCTTTAAGTCAGTTCCAGTGTTCTGATCAGCCCTGCCATTCCCATAGGATTTTTTCTTTTTTTTTTAAGGGAATCAGAGGTCCTTATAAATATAAGATTCCTGGTGACCCTCCATGACTTGAGGAATCTGAGATTCATTTGTGGACTGAGAGTATCACTCCTGCTATGCCTAATCCCTTTAATCATTAAAAGAATGAATTCCTATACCACTGGCTTCCATTCTTTGTTGAGGCCTGAACATGATTGATCCCCTCCTGGCTGAGGGAACTCTCCTTGTGGGCAAAGGATGGCTTGAGTAACATTTCGAGCCTAGTCGGTTTAGTATCAGTGTGAAAAAAATTAGTTTCGATGACATGCTGGGGGAATTAGGTGAACACTATGCGGCACAAATCTTAGCGTTTCCACAGCTAACAAATAGTGATGACTGCAGTTGTCCCATGGTCACAGAACTAACAAATTAACCACTGAGACATATGGGGCCCAGAAATGGAGGGAAACTCAGGCCAAATGACCTCTCATCTATCTGTATTCTGACTTCAAAGGTGTAATGGAAAGAGATTGAGCTTTAGAGCCACTCAGACCTTTGCCGGGATATTTCTACTTGTGTAAGCTTGGACAAATCATTTATCTTTGTCGAACCTCAGCTTACTCATCTTTAAAATGGGGATAAAATGGGGATAACAAAGCCCATTTACAAGGTGTTGTAAGATGAAATTGTGCAAACTGCCTGGAACACGGTAGTGGCTACTCATCTAGAGCTAGGGCTATGGAGTCAACAGATTTGAATCAGTGGCTTCCTGAGGACTGCATCTCTGCCTCACTTTCCACGTCTGAGTGAGGGGGTAATGACAGTACTGTGGTATTTCCTAAAGCTGTTGTAAAGCATAAATGTAATTCAATGAGACAGTATGTATAATGCACTTAGCACAGGCTCGGCCCATGGCTACACGTGCAGGAAATGTTGTCGTTCCTCGCATTACTAGTCTTTCCTGTTTCTCTCCCTTTTCTGCTAGTACTTCTTGTATTTTCCAAAATGAAGGTCTAGAACTCTGACCTTCAAGTGATTTAATGATCTAAAACATAAAATATTGGTTGCATTGATTGTGTAGGCATGGCTTCGGTTCCCAAAAGGACCCCAACACATATAACGGCTCAAACGCAGGAGAGGCTGCTGCTCACGTAACAGGCCATGTGGGTGTTCCTGGTTGGTGGTCAATTTTCTTCCACATAGAATTTCAAAGAATCTCATCTTCCATTTATGTTTCCTCTATCTGCTGGGCGTCTTTACCACTTACAGCCAGCAGGCAGAAAGAGAGAGTGGGGAAGAGGCACACTCCTACTTAAACGTCTCGGCCAAGAGGAGACAGACATCACCTCTGACCACATTGTATTGGCAAGAGCTAGTCTCATGGAAAGGGGGTCTAGCTGTGTGCCCAGGAAGAAGGGAACCAGAGGTTTGGTAAAGAGCTGGCATCTCCTGCCACAAATAATTTAACCTACTTCTAGGTAAGATGAAAAAGCTATTTGTTGTTCTGAAGTATGTCTATGGTTTCAGGAGAGAAAGGGAAACGAGAGTGGTCTCCATGGCAACTTCCAAGGTGCCTTGTCTCTCTCCTGATTTTGTGGGGCACAGTCACCTGTGTGTACAAGGACAGGGTTCAGCCCTATCATTTCTTTTATCCTATCTTAAAAAGAAAACCTTAGAGCCTTGATAGCTTCTTATTTATTTCAAGCAGCGTTAGGAGCACCATGGGTGATTTAGAAACTGTTTGGAGTAAACAGGCTGAGTCCCAGATAAAGAACTGGACAAGGCTTGGGGTTCAGTGGGACCAGGAAATTTTCATTTCTGCCTATGACAAAGCCAGGGTCAGAGGATGAGGGACACCTGAAACCTGGTAGAGAGCTGTGGTTGAAAGGCTAGGGGGAGATACGTGTGACATCAGAGGAGGGAGGCAGAGCTGGCGGGAAGAGCCCGATGGTGATGCTGGGAAACAAAAAGGACCCACAATGAGGCTCCTGTGGGGAATTAGGGAGGGTGGGATCCTCGGGGATGACTTGGGATGCCAGTGGCATTGGAGACCAGCAGGGGTGTGGAGGTGAGTGGGATGGTGAGTCCAGCTTACAGGGCCCAGCAAAGGGACAGCCAGGATGAAAATGGCTTCTCCCACCAAAGTGCTCTGATTAGAAATTCAGGGAAGAGCCTTGGAGATTCTTGGCTCAGTGTTTAGGGTGAATATCACTTCCCAGGAAGACTTTGTGTTTGTTTCAGCTGTGTCAGAGTAGCTGTGGTTCTGTAAACTCCAAGCGCTCTTTTTACTGAATCAGGTATTTTCCCCACTTTCTGGTGTCCCGTCACCAGAAAGAGTGAAACTTGAGAGAATGTCAACATACTGTGTTGGGGTCTCATGGGAAGCCTGCATGGAAAACTGTCCCCCTTAAGGTCCAAACAGAAATGATTTATTCACTGAAATGAGGCTGACCTGAGGGGGAAAGAATCCCATTTATAAAACCTCAAGGGTAAGTTCAGTATACCCAAAGTCGCAAATACCTGTGGAAAGGTTAAGAGGTATCGGCATTAGGAAATTTTCTAGTTTCCTAAACTTATATCCATGCGCATGATGTTGTTTACAAGGGGAGCAATAAACTCACATTTTAATATGACGACTTTCTGGTGTTTCAATTAAAAATTTTCTTCCCCTCCTGTCTGTAAACAAACTAACAGCAGCAAAAACAGAAAACAAAACCAACCATGGTAATAGTATGTTCACTGCATTCAACCTGAACGCACCTTAGAAATTAAATTGAAACAGTAGGAATATGGTCTATATTAATAGCATAATAGACTGTACATGTGCTTATGCCAGAAACCATCTTTGAATTAACGTCTAATACTTCTTCTGTTATAATATTCAAATTCCCACAATGATTTCTCTACATAGAAAGGAGTTGTTGGAACCACACAGGAGGTTTACACTCTAAAAGAGTTTGATGTTTTGGGATTATAGTTGCCAAAATGCCTGTGGTGGAGAGGGCTGAGACTAAAGGTTAATCCTGATTATCGAAGTCCACAAACCTAGTTTCAAACATTGAAGGCCTCACCCATGTTATTATAACCTTTATTATTTTTAAACCGGATGAAAAATACTGATATGGGTTATGAACCAAAGCCAGAAGCCCTGAGCCCACAGGATTCTCTATAAAGGTTGTAGACATCAGGGAAAGTTTGTGTTAATTAACTGGGGCTGGCTCTGAGGCCATGCGCATTACTCAATTATTGGTTCACACTCTCATTTTCCTCCTGGGCCAAGTGGCTTTCATTCCTTCCAGCCATTTAGGAAAAAGGATTTTTGTGTGTGTTTGATTTTTAAATTCTGAAGGTGAATCTGAGAACATGATAGGGCATTTTCCTCTGTCAATCTCATTATTAAATTTTCCTTTTTAGTAGCCAACTCCCCAGATCAGAACTGGAACGGGAACTCTGGGCTCTCAGTTCGGTGGGGCTGCACTCATCATTACCAGCTTTTATTTATTGTCTCTTTACAATGAACAAGGCCTTATGCAATGGCTAGTGACCCTCACAGAAATCTGCTTGACTTCTACCATGCTCCTTACACTGTCAGGAACCTGAAAGGTAAAATTAATTCCTCAATCATTTTTTCCAAAGTAAATATTGAATCCTGCCCAAGGTTTACTATGGTTTCCCCAGTTCCAAAAGAAAAGTCAAAAGGACCGAAGACTTGTTAACAAAGACAATGTCCAACATCATGTGCTGATGCTGGATATTTTAAAAAATAAGTAGATAAAAAGACATTATCACCAAAAGTAAGAAAATGATATGAAATGTTTTATTTAAGCAGTTATGTACTGAAAGTGTTCATCATGCTTAACAGTACGTAACTGACAACTGTGGTAAGCATGCTGACATTTTAAATTGTTCTGACTTTTCCTCTCCCCTTTTTCCTTCATATCTTCCTCTCTCCCTCACTGCCTACTATCCGCCCACTCATATCTAATATATAAAGACATAAATACTATATATTTATTCCTTTTCATTCTTGTAACAGATATTGTCCATATAAAGCCAAGTTGAGTGAAGGACGTAGATAAATTCCTCTTAGATCCTGCTACCCTCTTTATGGCATTTCCCATGAATGTCACTGTTGAAAGTTTATAAAAGGTATTTTATCTTTTCGCACCCATCAGTGCTTGGTTAGAAGTAAGTTCCTGGTATAGATTTTCCCTTTCTCCTTTCGGCTCTGAGGTACCTTTACTACTCAGAGCTTGGAGCCCGGGGACAGCAGCAGGGCCACGGCACATTCTCTAAGTCTCATGCATCATCCTATTCGAGCCTTGCCAGCCTGTGAAGCGGGCTGTAGGGAAACTAAGGCACAGAGATGTTAAGTAAGTCTAAAAGGTCACTCGCAGCTACTCCTCCACGCAGCCTCCCTGCGGAGATTAGCTGTTGGGCAGTAAACAAAGTCAGGGCGGACGTCAGAAAGGGGGAAATGATCAGCTTGAGACTTTCAAAAGGAAATGCCACGCAACATTTAGATTTGCATGTTGGAATTAAAACGTGGCCCTTCAAGATGAGAGACCTATGCAGCGAGGTCTTTTTTTTTCCTGATAATCTAAATTTTTTAAAAGAAAGAAGTATGAAAGAGCACTTCTTTTGCCCTGAGCGCGGCGCTGTCAGAAGGCAGGGGTTGCACCCAGCGACCTTTTGAAATCCCTTGGCAGGCACAGGACAGGAATGACAGCCGGCTCTGGGCTGGCGTGTGCGGCTGCCGGGTGATCGCTGTGCCCGCACCATTCAGAGGCACGTCGGGTCCCTTCTGGTTTGCTGGCTGCAGAACACGCTCTTATGTCCTTCAGACCTCTGAGACAAGCCCATGAGTAGCCAGCTCATCTGTTTTTATTGCTTTTACACATTTCCTAAGACCTTTCCAATTATTGAATTTTTATTATCAGTACCTAGCTGCAGATATGACTTCTCATTTTAAATATAAGAAGTGATGGGAAATGAGGGAAGTGACCTGTCTAAGGTCACTCGGAAAATCCCTAACAAAGCAAAGCTTATGCAGTTTTCTGGGTAGTTTTTGGCTCAAACGGACAGGCTGTGTTAAAGATAGCCCCAGAATAATTTTTCTTTCATTCTGTGAAAAATTCTTCAATCAGAAATTCTTCAGAAATGCTGCTCACATTATCAGGGTGGGAACCATAGGCCCAGCTGGTGTGCATTCTGCCCTGTAGGGAAAAGCCAAACAGTGAGGAGAGGAGCCAAGAGTGTGGCACTGGAGAGACACAGGCGGAAAAATCATCTGCCTCGGAGACAGAGAGAGGGAATTAGGAGGAAAAACGAGAAAGGCGAATGAAAGAAAGAATAGGAAATTGGTTACAATGACTTTTTAAAGACGCTGTAGTTAGTAATGCTTTTTTCCTTACACCCTTCTATTATCTGTAATTAATGTAGTTACTGTCTTTTGGTTAAATTTTACTGTTTTTCTATACTCTACCTTTTCTTCTGCCTTTCTGTGTCCTTTTATTTTACACGTTTCCTTCAAACAACGTGTATTTGGGTTTTTAAAACTCCAGTCTGATAATGTTTGCCTTTTGCCAGGAGCATTTAGTTTATTTACTTTCATTGTAATTAGTAAACTTTAAAGTTTTATCTATCCTTCAATTTGGGGCTATTTGTCCCACTTGTTTTATGTTCCTTTTTAAAAAGATTTCTTACCCTTTTTAAGATTAATTTTTAACTATTGCATTTTCCCCCTTGGTAGTCTGGAATCTAAACATTATTATCACTCTTTTTTCAACATTTACTCTGAAACATACTCACATTTACCTCACGAAATACCCATATCAACTTTCTGGTTACTATCGTAGCTCAGAACACTTTAATTCCACTTACCCCCTACCCAATATTGTTATTGTTGTTTTATATTTTAATTAAGTTTCAATCCCTCAAAACATTTTTACACAATTATTGCTTATTTAGATTTATCTGCATGGTTTCCATTCTCTCCTTTATTCCATCTTGTCCCTCAGACTGGACCCACTCTTCCTCTGCTGACTTGGATTCTTCAGAATTTCCTTTGGTAAAGATCTACCAGAGTAGCCTCTGCTCATTTTTATTCCCCTGAAACTATATTTCTTTCTCTTTAATATCTTCTTAAAAGATATTTTTCTAAGTATAGAATCTAGCTACAAGATTTCCCTGTCATTTGCCCTCTCTTGTTGCCCTCGAGAAGTTATCTGTTTAGCTACTTGGGTGATAATTTTTCTTTTTCTCTGGTATTTAAGGCTTTCTCTTTTTATTTGGTGTTATGCAGTTTCACTATGACACATTTAGATGTAAATTTTGTTTTATTTATCCTGCTTAAAATTTGTTAGAATGCCTGATTTTGTGGACCAGTATTTTTAATTGTTTCTGGGAAACTTTCTCCCTTATCTTTTCAATAAGTAACCAGAAGCAATCTGCTTCACACCCTGTCTGTCTTCCCAGAACTGCAATTAGTTAAACCTTTTTATTGTTTCCTCCTATATAATCAGTCCTTCCATATTTTCACTCTTATCTTTCTGAGTCACAACATCTCAAAGATTTTTCTAGTCTGTTTTCCAGTTTGCTAAATCTTTTTTCAGTTGTTTTGAATTTGTTGTTTAATCAGTCCATTAAATTTTAGCTACAATTATATTTTTTATTTTTAGATGTTCTATTTGAGATTTTAAAGTCCACAGTCATTCTATATAGAGTATTTTTCTAGAAAAAAAAATTCAGACCATATCCCTTCCTTGATTAAAAAGCTTCTAAAGTCTTCCTATAATATTTAAAAAATTAAAAGAAAGAAAAAAAAAGAGAGAGAGAGAAAGCTCTAAAGGCTGCAGATGCTGCCCACCTCTCTGACTTTATCTTGCATCTCTCTTTATCTCACACAATACAATCAGGCACAATGATTTTCTTTCTGTTTTTCAAAAACAAAGTTCATTCCTTCTGTAGGGCCTTTGCGCTATTGTTTCTCCCATTTTAGAGAGACCAACCTAACCACATTATCCCATCCCTACCCAGTTCTCAATCATTCCATAATACTGTCCTGATTTATTGTTTTCATAGCACTATCACCATATGAAAATATTTGTTTCTTTGTTTACTTGTTTATTATGTCTTTTCCCTGTAAAAAACAAACAAAAATAGTTTGTTTCCTTTATCCATCTCTAATTTCCTAGCATCTAGCAGAGTGTCTGACATATAGTAGGCATTTAACACATATTTAATAAATGAACAACGTAGTAAGTAATTGAATGAATGTATGGAGGTTGGTGAATGGTCAAGTTCCACCTGTAACCATATTGTCAACCCAAAAAATGATTAATTTGAATAGGCTTTAATTCAATAAACTAGTATTAAATTCTGTCATTAAGAGAACTCTAAACTTGTGAAATGATCATTTTTTTTTCTAAATTTTTGTGTTTGATAGTGGGTGTGCCGTACTCTCATAGATTGTTCACTTGGTTGACCTACAGGTCTCAGAAGTGCTGGATCTGGCTTTCTTGAAAGTATATCTTTGTGATGATGTATTGCCACAATACACCAGGATCACAATGAATGCTATAAAAGTAAATGTACTTGTTTGACATATAAAAACCGGGGGGAGGGGGTGGTTCTTTTATATTCTCAGTGGATTCTGCCTAGTGATAATCAGAGGATATATACAAAAATTCTTAAATGAACTGATCTAGGTCTTACTTTTAAAGACTCATATCAATAGATTAAAACAGTCACAGGAATGTAAATTACAACAGAGGGAATATAGTAAAAAATATTGTAATAATTATGTATAGTGCTAGGTGGTACTTGTCTTAATGGGGGTATCACTTCATAAGTTATATAAATGTCTAACCACTAGGCTGTACACCAGAAACTAATATAATATTGAATGTCAACTGTAATTGAAAAATTAATAAAATTAAAATAAATAAAGACCTAAGGGGAAGGAAACATAATCCATCATTGCAATCACCAGACTAGCCAATCATTATGCAATATCATTACACGTTCCATGACCCTCTTAATTTAATAATTAGAATAGAAATAATTGAGAGACCCAGTGCTATCCAGTGGTTAGATTTTCACAACTTTGTGGTTTTAACCAGGAAGCTTAATCCTTGGAAACAGACAGGTTTTCTTGTGAGTTCATATCTGTAGAGATGACAATTAAAGAGTAGAACTAACACATGATCAATTCCTATTCATTGCTGTAAAGACGGTGAGCTTTTATAAGACTTTTCTTTGGCGTGTGCAATTATACCTTTAAATAACTCTTAAATTTCAAAGCGGAAAACAGATTTTAATCTATTACAATATTAGTCTTCTGCAAGTTCTCCAACTGGTTTCTGTTGGTTTTAAAATGAAATCTGATGAGTCAATAGATCCCATTGTGATTATTATGCCAGTTTTATAAAGAAATAAATCTTCCATAGACCTCAATCTTTCCTTCCTTCTTTAATTACCTTACTGTGGTGATTTCATACAGTAAACACATTTGTTTTCTTGCTGCATATATAACTTAAAAAATAGTGCACACAGACTTTTTGACAGGATTGTCATGAGTAATGTTAATATGTCCTTTGATATAGAATCTCTTTTTGTTCTGCCTGTAAGTAAAAGAAGTTTATATACAGGTTTTTAAATCAGATCTTCTTTCTGCTCAAAATTAAGGATACTGACCCCAATATTCAGTCCTAGCTAGTTATACAAAATTTTATTTTGGCAATTCATTCAATATGTATTTAATGAGCATATGTAAACATGCTAGACTCTGTTCTAGGTGCTTGGGATGTATCATGAGCAAAAGAGACAAAGATTTCTGTCTTTATGGGAATTGCATTCTATTGGCAATAAATATAATAAATAAGTTATATGTTTGAAGATGAAAATTGCTATGGCCAAAAGGAGAGCAGGGTAAGGGTGTGATGAAGTTTTAAGTGGGATGGCCTCATGAGACGATGACATTTGAGCAGAGACCTGAAGGAGCTGAGGGAGCAACCCTTGTGGATTTCCAAGGGAAGGACGGTCCAGATAGAGCTCATGCAAAAGCCATTTGATAGCAGGAGGATGCCTGGCACATGCAAAGAAGGACCAAGAGACTTGGGAGGCTGCAGATGAGGTCAGGGAAATAACAGCAGTGAGGTTGGAAGAGGGCTGGTTCAGGTATAGCCATATAGGGCCTTGTAAGGACTTTGGCTTTTACTCAGAGTAAGGTGGAGAGCTATTTAAAAAAAAAAAAGTCTTTATTGATTTCAGAGAGGGGAAGTGAGAGGGAGAGAGAGAGAGAGAAACATCAATGATGAGTCATTGATCGGCTGCCTCCTGCACGCCCCCTACTGGGGATCGGGTGCCCTGACCGGGAATCGAACCGTGATCTCCTGGATCATAGGTCAATGATGATCAACTGCTGAGCCACGCCGGCCAGGCTGGCTGACTTTTTAAAAGAATAACTATGACTGGTGGGCTGAGAACAGACTGTAGCAGAACCAGGGTTGAGAATAAGGAGGCTATTCAGGAATCGAGGCAATTACAAATGGCATTTGAGGATCTAAGTTTTATAAACTAGTTCACATAAATTTAACTCCCTAGGAAAGGATTTATATTTAGTGACCAGTGTCTGAAAACAGAAATATGTAACAGAAAACACTCTGACAAAACTGATGCCAGATACATAAATCTGATTGCACATCTACCAACTGAATTTTAAGCTATTGAACCATACTGAGCTATACTTTATATCCTGACTGTGGCACACAAATAAAAAATCCTAACCGTAGAAACAGTTTTCATTATGCATTTGGAGAAAACAAAGGTGGAATTTTCCTCTCTCCTTTTCCTCTCTTCTCCTCTCTCTTCGATCTATGATAATTATATGTTGAGACATTATAGGTGAAATTGTGTGGTTTAGGACATGCATACATGACAGAAATACCACTTGTTATTACCTGACTTCCTGCCAAAGTCCAGCAAAAGTCTGCTTTCTATTGGCCATTAGAAAACTTTCTGGTATGAACTTCTTAATAAACTAAACCCTCATCCATAGTAAAGATGTGGATGTAAATATATTTCAGGAAATCCATTTGACGATTTTAAAAACCTTTGTATATTTTCATGCCAAGAAAATACATCTAAAGGATCTTCTTTCTCTTTAAAAATTTTTTAAAAATGTATCTTTACTGTTGAAATTATTACAGATGTCCCCCTTTTCCCCCCATTGATCCCCTCAAGTGTACCCAAAGAGATCAGCTTCAAAAATTAGCAAGTCTCCATTTGATCTGGACACCCACTTTTATGTTTTCCTAACCCCTCAGTTCTCAATGATCCAGTTATATGGAAAGTCTCTCAGTTTCCTGTGAAAGCCATGTTTCCTGACACTGGTGCTTTAGCCTATGCTGTTCCCTCTTCTTGGAGAAATCCCTTTCACCCTCCCACTTCAACAGGCTCCCTCTTACTCATATGTCAGGGCTTGTATTAGGTAGGTTTCCTCCAGAAACCTTCCCTGTCTCCTTAAACCCGTGTTTCCTTGTGTTTTCATGGCACACTGTGTAATAACCCCTATCATGGATCTTTTCACATTATATTGTAAGTGCTTGTTTTCTTGTCTAAACACAGATGATGTAAGATTAGTGAGATTAGCAGATGTCTTGTGTTTATTTTTTGTTTCCTGAGCACTTAACACAGGGCATGTATTAGGTATCCAATAAAATTTTAATGAGTTCTGTCTGTAGCCTTCCTCAATATTTATTATCTTGCCTGTCTCCCAGAGCATTCATTCAACAAATATTAGTCAGCAACTGCCATGTGCCAGGTACGGTGCCAAGTGCTAGGGATAGAAGTTATTACAGTGGCTAAGTCACCTATACATGGAGATTAGATTCTACACAGTTTCCATTTGTATTCCCTAATACCCACTTAGTAAAAAACAGTCAAAACATACAGTAGAGGAGTAGAAATTAGGGACCTGTGGATTGGGTCTATTGGCTCTTTACCTTAACAGATGATGTCTTTATTTAATATTTTCACTTGATATTTATTTCATTCAGAGTGAAAGCTAACTCTCCACAGTCTGATTATCTAAACGTTTGTATAAAGCAATTTGCTTCCAGTCTGAGACATCTGCTACATGCATTCTCTCACACGCCATCTGAGCAGTGGGACGTCTATGTGTTGAAAGTGTTGGATGAAATGGTGTATCTCACGGAACTGGGAACTAATAAGACTGAGTTCCTATATCACACATCAGCATTATCCCATTCCTTCTGAGCCGTAGGAGATGTGTATTTATAATTTACCACTTCTCATTGCATAAGAGAATGTCATTGCAACCAGCCTTGACAAGAATGAAGAAACTGTCCTCAAGTTTAATCCTGGTTGCTTTGCTGATGAAATCAGGAACTGGAACTAAATAACATCAGCCAATGTCGAAAACTCTTTCCCAGATTATCCAGCTGTATTGATGGTAGATTCTAAAGTATGAATTAAGTAGGGCTGGGGAATGTCTGGTCTGCAGGCCGTATATGGCCCAAGAAATCATTTGGTCTGACCCTGCCAAGGCAACCTCTAAGAGCCTTTTTCATAGCTAATTTTTAAGTTGATAATTTTGTACGGCTTGCAAATGATTTTATAAATATCCAACTGGCTCTTGGCAGAAAAAAGGTTTCCCACCCCTGAATTAAAGGAACAAAAGACTCAGGGCAACTCTTGTCCCATTGGGAGAATCCCTTTACCACCTGCTTTTGCTTCCTTTGTCGAAAATGCTCCCTCATTGGCCATGTTCACTCTGGCCACAGGGTGTCCTTCTTCACTCTGCATTCCTAGCTTTGGCCTTTCCATGCTGCATGTGAAAAGGTGGGATAGAAGCTCAGGCAGTGGGTAGGAGGGATTTGGGTGATTCTTAATTCGGGATTTGGGATATGAGCCCACGGCTAGCATACTCGAGGAGTGCAGTGAGTCATGAGGTGAGAGGGCTTTGTACAGAGAAGTAACCTGGCATAAATCATGTTCTAAAAGGATGGTTCTGGCAGCAATGTAGCAAGTAGGCTCGGGGGGTACAAAGACAAATAAAAAGTTGAGATAGAAAGCTATTGCCGAAGCGCAGATGAGAGATGGTGATGGTTTAGCCCAGGGTGGTAATGGCAGAAATGGTAAGGGGTGGTTGGATTCTGGATTGGATGTGGGGTGTAAGATGAAGGAGTTAAGATGCCTAAGATTTTTGGCCTAAAGAACTGGGAGGATAGAGTTGCCATTTCCTGAGATGGGAGAGTCTATAGGAAAATGGAGCTGGGTAGATGTGCTAGAAATCAGTATACATAATCCGAAATTTATAGTTGGACATGTAAAGCTAAATCTCCAGTGGAGCTATTAAGTAGGAATTTAGGAATAGAAGCCTAGAGTTCGGAGGAGAGATCAATATAGGAGATATCAATTTGATTTAACAATATATAGATAGTATGTAAAGTTTTGGCAGTGGATGAGAGCATGTGGGGAGTGAATGTAGATAGAGACAAAAGAAGATCCAAGGACTGGGCCCTGGGTCCTCCCACATCTGGAGGATTTTATGATGATGAGGACATGGCAAAGGAGACTGAAAAGTAGCAGCCATTGGGGTGGAGAAGCAAAAGGAAGTAGTTCTTAGGGGCCGAGTGAAGAAAGTGTTTGACGAAGGAAGGCGTGATCTACTACTTTCAATGTTGCTGATTGGATGGGAGCTGAAAAGTGATCATTAGATTTGACAGCATGAAAGTCACTGGTGACCTTGACAAGAGCTGTGTACACACACACACATTCATGCTTATGCACACACATACACACAGGCAGAATAAACCTATGGAAAAGTCTTACCAACTGATGGGTCTGGGTGAAGGGAATATGGGAAATATTTGTATTACTGCAATTCTGTGAGTTTCAAATTATTTTAAAATAATTTTTTCCCCCAAAGAGTTAATGGTGAGAAAGGAAGTAAAGACAGAGCATACAGGCAACACTTTTGAAAAGGAGCACATGGAAATGGAGTAATAGTGTGATATGTGAGACTAAGGAATTTTTATTTAAGATGGAAGATATTATGGTATCATAGAGGCTGATGGGAAAGATCTAGTGAACAAGGAAATATTCATTATGCCGAAGGAAAAGAAGTTGCTAGAGGCATGCCCTTAATCTTTTCAATTAGAGGGGGTTTCCACTACCATGCTCCCCCCAGTCCAACACAAGAATCTATTCTACAACATTCTAAGGGGCATCTGGCCATCCAGACTCTCCTTGGACACTCCAGGGAAGTGTTTTCCTTTCTTGTATGTTTTTCAATGACCTTGTAACAAATTCAAGAAGCTTTGTTACTTTTTAAAATGAAAATAATGCATACTTGTATTAAATCCAAATACCTTATAATTATGTAAAGTTGTGAAAGTCTCCTTTCTCCTCAGTCCTACTCTTTAAAGGTTGCCACTGTTTGAAGTTTGGTGTGTAGCTTCCATATTTTCCATAGATCTGGGAACATACACATATGTAGCATGACAGCCTTTAAAATCATTCTATACAGAATTTCCCCAACTTTCTTCTCCCACTCTACCCCCCATTAATAGAGCATGAATAGCCCTCCAAATCAATCCATAAAATTTACTATATTTTTAACAGCCATGTAGTAATCCATAACATGGATGTAACATAATTCATGTATTTCCCTTCCTTAAATAATGCTGCAGAGAACATTCTTGTAATTCCAACACTTGTAGTAGTATTTCCATTTCATTGGGTTTGGAAAGGCTTATTCTATAGCTATAATTGGTAGACTTTCCTTCTTTATATAGAACTGAAATATGCCTACCTGTGAATTTTTTTGCTGCTGCTAATCCTTTGATGTGGGTTTCTACTTTACTTTGAGCATGAATCTAGGCTTATAAAAATTTGTAAATACAATTTTATTGTACATATATTTATCTTTTACTGTTAAACTTTAACTCATGTTTTTTTGCTTGAAGCAAGTATTATGCAATTAAAACCTGAGTTAACTTTGCTAATAACTGAATTTCCTTGAAAAGTGTGTTTTTATAGGAGACTGAGACTTTATGGATCTTTCCACATTATTTCAATCTGTTTCTTTGCCTCAGATATGCCAACCACATCTATGTTACGTGGTATATCAAGGCCAACTCTTTTTTAAAAAAATATGTTTAATTGATTTTAGAGAGAGAGGAAGGGAGAGGGAGAGAGAAAAACATCTATAGGCTGCCTCCTGGACGCCCCCTGCCAGAGACTGATCCCACCGGTGACCTCTTGGTGCATGGGATAACACTCAGCCAACTGAGCCACAGCAGCCAGGGCATATCAAGGCCAACTCTTAAGTTGTCATTAAGCAGCTTATGAAGACAGTCTAAAAGAATGTTGCAGGGAAAAATCAAGAGAAAAGTTTCCATTATGAGCAAGCTCTGCCCCTCTGAAAGTGCATTTGAATTGTCAGGAATAGTTCCTATTGTGTTAAGTTGGAAGCAATGAGAAAGAAAAATAGGGCATATAAATGAATGAGACTGAGGACTGCCTACAGGAACTATTAATGATAAGGCTTTATTATACTTTTATTTTTTCCAGCTTTTAAAAATTAATTTTCTTTATTTTATTAAAAATACACTTGAATATATTTATCATTTCCTTTTTTAGACAAATTTATTATTTTCAGCTGTTGTTTTTATTTTTTATTGTGGTAAAAACGCTTAACATAAGGTCCACCCACCTAAATTTTAAGTGCACGATACAGTATTGTTCACTAGAGGCATTACGTTGTTCAGAAGATCTCTAGAACTTATTCATCTTGCATAACTAAGACTTTACACCCACTGAACAACTTCTCCTCAGTTCCCCGTCCTAGTCTCTTTCTACTCTGCTTCTGCGAGTTTGACTATTTTAGTTATCTCACCCAAGTGGTCATGCAGTAGTTGTCCTGTGACTGGCTTCTTTCACTTAGCACCCTGTGTTCACTGCAGCACTACTCACAGCAGCTGAGAGGTGGAAGCAACCTAAATGCCCTTTGAGGGAGGGATGGGTTAAGAAAATGTGGTATATAGATGTAATAGACTGTTATCCAGCCCCCCCATAAGGAAATTCTGCCGTATGTGAGGACATGAAGCAACCGGGAGGACATTATGCTAAGTGAAATAAGCCTATCATACTTTTATTTAAGGAATTCATAGAACTATATAAATATTACTTCTTTAATCCCCATAGCATATCCGGAAACAGACCAATAGAGAAGCTAATATTGTGAATTCTGGTGAAAGACATTCTCTGAGAGGACAATTAGTTGTTAGTCCTTTTAGTGCTTTTAATCTGTAGTAGAAAATAACCAGTTTATAGAAAGCTACTGTCTTTCAGTAGCTATAACCCTCTTTGACAGGTGATAAAACTAGAACAACACAGAGGCATATATCCTGCAATTCGCATCTCAAATACAAGAATTGAAAAGCAATATATTTTCATTATGGCTTTTAGGAGTCAGTGTCAATAATGTGTCCAGAATTTCTGCATGGGAGGGGCAGCAATCTAAGTGTCCAGATGGCTGGGGGCCTGATCTGGAAGAGTGTGGGCACAGCAGGCTCTCTGCTTACAGTGGGTTGGAGGTCACCAGCATGGCCAAAGGAGATCATAGGATGAAAGGTGGGGATAATCCACCCCTTGGTGTCTTCTTGGTTTCACCTCACAAGTTAACAGACCTCACCAAATCTACTAAGAGGAAATAACTTAAGCCTAAGGGAAGACCTGGCTGAATGTCACATTGGAATATTCTTTTTGATATAATTAAACATGTAACATATGGCCTAAACAAGTTTCCCTTTCCCCAGCCTTCACGACTAAATGTGTGACCATTGAGACACATTCATTGTGACATCTGGAGCTGCTGCCTTTTGCTCATGTACAGAGCTGCCTGCTGCACTTTTTCTCTCCATCTGAACAAAAAAGACTCCCACCATACACTCCCTCGTGGTGTTGCTCAAGTCGATGCACACCCGAGCCTAGCTAATTCTAATTAGAATCTTCCCTTCAGCTGCATGTCCAAGGATGCATGACATATATTTTGGGATGTTTGGAATTTATAGATTTTTTTTTCCCATATAAAATAACACTCACAGGTTCCGGTGCTGGGATCTGTGTATCTCTGGGAGCCATTATTTGGCCTACCCCGGTATTAACTCAGACAAAGGAGGCAAAGGCCTTTCACTACCCATTCCTGTCAGTTGATGAACTGATACATGGAAAAGAGAAGAGCAATTTGAAGGGCATACAACATCTCATGGAATCCTTTCATTCAGCGAATTTGTACACAGGGGTTGAATATTGTGCTAGGAGCCCCAAAGCAGGAGGTCCTGTGTATAAATACCTCCTTCAGTTGACCCCCATCCTGAAATCTTGGCTGGCGCTTTCCCATGTGTCTCTATTCTGTTGCCTCTTTTCCACATCGATCCCCAAAAGCTTATCATGGCATTTGCCTCATGTGAACCAGAGAAGCAGTTAAGTACCTATAGGGGTTTGTGAAGCTGAATAAGACAGGAAACTTCTACCAAAATGATAGCCAGCCTCCACATCCACTCTCTCTAGCTCCGTATGATATGCAGGGCCCTGAAATAGGAACCCCAGCAGATAGAAAGAGAAATAAGATGAAGTGCCTCTGCGTGGGGAGTTTAAGATAAACAGGACAGAAAGAATATGAGCAACCACACCTGTTAAAGAGAGGTGGGGTTGATCTGGGGGTATCACTCTTGGTGGGGCAAGGGTGAGTCAGGGAAGACCCCTTGGATGTGTTTGGTGGCTGGGACTTGAAAATGAGGATATTCAGGGAGCACAGACAGGGTCAGACACAAAATCCCAAGCCTGGAAGACTGAGAGGTGAGTGAAAGAGGGAGAGCCAGGAAGAGAAATAGATGAGGCTAAATAGAATTTCTGTGTTTGATAGATTTGGTTCTGAAATGGCTAGCAAGTGGAAAGGTCTAGAAAGCAGATATAAATTAGGCCTGGAGCTTAGAGTCCAGGACAAGACTGGGGATTAGAAAATTAGAGATATCCCTATAGGGTCACCATCGATGCCATGGATGTGAACAAGATTGCTAAGGATAATACAAAAGTAAAAGGGCCAAGGCAGGCACCTACCTTGAGGGCACACACAGCACCCAGAGAGACATTGGCAATGAGACCAACCACCCAGGAGACTGCGCTGTACAGAGAGGCAGCAAAGGGAGCATTCCTGAGTCCCCTGTCTCTAGCACAGGCAACTGCTATAAAGCCAACCTTGTCATTTTCTAGTCATCATTTGTGATGCAAATATATTCAAATAACATGCAAGATATTCATGACATTTGGCAGGTTTACTGAAGGCTATTTAGGAAGAAGGGTAGGACGTATCAATTTTTACAACTGAATCCATCTGATAAAACCCCTAGAAGCCATGATACTCTCTTCACTGTGATCTATCAATGTATTCAATTCTAGCATTTATACTACTAAGGATTGTTTTATTATCAAACAATGGGACTAAATTCTGTGAACTGGGTAGAAAAATCATAACAGTGAGCACATGTATACACGAAGCAATCACACAGTCCATCAAGTAGTGCCTAGTGCTGAGATTATTTGCAAATATGCATGTGCTACTTGTTCAACCAGTTTATCATCTGAGGTAGATATAAACAGAAAAATGAAAGCAGGGACTAAAAGTTTAAGAGGAGTGATGGGGAAAATATGCCCAAATCGAGCACGTTTGGCTATGACTGTTGCGAGCTAAGCTTGGTCAACTTGGACATTAACAATTTGTCAGATTCTTTTTGATGACTATCAGTAGTCAGTAGGAGTTGCCTGCCCTGTCCTAGACAACCTGGCTATTAGGTGGCGTATTTTGTTTAAAACAAGTGTCAGGCAGAATTCGATTCTATGTTCTGCTACTTACTAACATACATGTCAAAAAACATGTAGTGAAAGCTTGGTCCGAGCTCCAATTCTCTGTCTTTTTAAGCACTTCAACAAGCACTTTGCACAAAATGATCACTCTGAGGCAAATATAATAATATCCTCATAATGGGGCCAGTGGACCTTTTAGTCAGGTCAGGCGAAGGGATTCTGCATCGTGGGATGAGACTAGGAGGCACCGATTCGGAATGAGCTCTGAAGTGAGGCTGCTCTGCCAAAACTATCTGGCTGGTGGGCTCAGTTGGCTCTTATACCCCATCCACACAAGGATGAGGTTCCTGTACTTCTAGCCACTGCATGTCTTGAACACCTCTTTTTCCCCCCAAGGATAAATTGTATTTATCATCCCTCTGAAACAAATTCAGATAGCAATAGTTGAAGCACATGTATTTGATGTGTGGACTATTGATTATGGTATTTCAAATGTTAAGTCAGCATCCCTAGAGTGTAAATTAAATTAATTTGCACATCCGCATATTCATGATACTGTCTAAACTGAAATATGTTAAGGTAAATTACAGAAAATATAACAATTAGCTTACTTTTTGCATGGACAGATAAAAAGTCACTTTTGTAGACTGAATAATGTCCCCCAGAGGTGTCCATGTCCAAATCCCTAGATTAGGTTGCTTTATTGAGCAAGAACTAGGCTGTCTTAGTCCCCATTTTTTAATGTTAACTTATCAAAATGGGACATTAGGTTAGAAGAATTCAGTTCCACGAAGGAAAGGATTTTATGAAACTGGAAGCTCTTGATTTTCAGGTTAGAGATGAGGAAACTGCCTGGCTTCCACCCCATGGCAAGATACAGCTGAGAAATAAAAATCAGCTGAGCCTTTGGGGGAACTGTCAGCTTTGCACTGGGAGAGAGAATTACTGTTCAAAGCATTGCTGTGAAATCAGATACAAGCCTCGGTTTTATCATTTATATACTTTCTTCCAGGGTTGTTATAGAAATTAAGTAAGAATATGTCTAGTTCTATTATTACCTAGCTCAGTCCCTCACACATAGGCACACGGTAAGTGGCAGCAGTGGTTACAACAGATTATTATGATCAGAACTTCAAGGAGGAGATAAATGCCAAAATGCCAGGCCATTCACTTGTTCTAAGGGTCTTTGGGTCACCTTCATCTACGTGTACAATGATATGTACTCCATAGGCCACTTGTAAAATACCATTTTCCTTTTAAAGTGAACTGTGCCCACAAAGCTTAAGAAAATAATCCCTTTCAGTACAGAGTGCTTCCTGGATTCCAGGCCAAATACTAGATGACTATTCAAGGCAGGTCATTGAGGTTTGCTAACTCTACCATTTACCCACTAAATCAACATCTTAATACAATACTGGCTTCTTTATTCAAGCTGGCAGAAGGCTGCTTGGCTAAGCTTTTACTTCCCATTTGAAATTTACAATTCCCCTGGCTCCTAATTAACAGTACACTAATCACCGTCAGAAACAAAGGCAAACAAGAAGAGAGACAGAGGGATGATAAATTGGTTTAGTTTAGGGTGTTCTGGGGGTCACTACAAAATGATGGGATGGGTTTAGGTTTTTAATATGATTGCACGATTGCATCCTGCAAAGAAAATTCGGTCAAAAAGTAAAATACTTCCTCTTCTCACAGCTTCTACAAGAGCTCACAGCCTAGAATGTTCCCGTTGACCTATGACTGAAGGTTAGCCAGAGGTTTCCCTTGTTTTCAGTATGTAACCAGATCTCTGCAATTCCTAAGACAGGACCACAAATCTTGATAGAGAAGAAACTCAAGCTTCTGGTTGAGCTAGAAATACTGGAGATACCTTTTACTAATTTTGACATGAGCCCTTTTACTTTTAGCAAGAAAAGAAAATTGATAAGAAAGCAGCTCAACAGTAAAAAGAAAAGTGTGTAAAGTTAAAAATAGAATGGTGAAGTGTTTCCACTGAAGTGAGCCTGAGCTTGGGCCAAAATCTCATTTAGGTATCATAGCTGGGTTTTATTTCTTACCATCCACATTTTAAGCTGAGGCAATAAGCAAGTGCTGAAATCCTAGAAGGCATTAAAAAATTTCCCCCAATAGTGGATTCCTAGTACTCTTCTGTAAATGTGAAATGAGTTCTCTCTCTGTTCTAAATAATCATCTCTATTATTACCTATGAGAGGAGAGAGGGAACTTCAGAGGCATTAACTTGAGCGGGAGGGAAAGTGGTAGCTGAGGGCTCCCTTTCAGGCTGTGCAGCCCAGATGTCCCACTTTCTCATTTAGCATATACATCACCCCCAAACAGATGAAGTCATAGTATGGTGAGAGATCACCAATATCGGGCTTACAAACTGGCTGTGCCCAAGTGAGACAATGCTACTGCTGTTTTAAAGGGTTGAACTGAAGTTGGTATGAGTGTAAACCCAGGGCAACATGTTTCTGGTAACCTGTAGGCCTCCTGAATTGAAAGAGCAGAAGTTGTCTCTGGGTAGGGAGAAACCCATGACTGTGTCTTTGCTTTAGGTTTTTTGGTGATCTTTTAGCCTTTGGGTTCCCCGACGTCGGGTTGGTAAAGTACCTGTATACTCATATGCTTCAGCTCTTCTAGCATTGGTAGAGGATATATTTTTGCAACCATTCAGTGCGTTCATTCATTCATTTTATATATTATTTAAAAAATTTTTAAATCCTTACACAAGGATGTGTTTTTTTAATTGATTTTAGAGAGAGCGGAAGGGAGAGAGAAAGAAAGAGAGAAAGATCAATGTGAGAGAGAAACATCGATCAGTTGCCTCTGATCTATGCCCCAGCAGGGGATCAAAACCCCAACCTAGGTATGTGCCTTGACCAGGAATTAAACCCTCAACCTTTTTTTTTGGTGTATGGGATGACACTCCAACCAACTGAGCCACCCGGCCAGGTCTATTTTAATTTTTAACTTTTATTTTAAAATAATTTCAGACTTACAAAAAAGTTGCAAAGATAGTACAAAGAATTAATTTCCATGCACCCTTTACCCAGATTTCCTAAATGTTAACATACCCCATTTGATTTATCAAACTCTGTGTGTGCATGTGTATACACACACATTATTATTTTTCTGAAACACATGAGAGTAAGTTGAAGATACAATATCCCTTTACCCCTAAATACTTTAGTACTTTTTATACAACAAGCACGTTCTCTTACATAACACAGTAAAATTATGAACATCAGAAAATTATTACAGTCATGTGTTGCTTAAAGACAAGGATATGGTCTGAGAAATGCATCATTAGGCAATTATGTCATTGCGGGAACACCATAGAGTCACACAAACCTAGATGGGATAGCCCACTACACACTTAGGCTATAATGGTATAGCCTATTGCTCCTAGGCTACAAGCCTGGACAGCATGTTACTGTACTGAATGCTGTAGGTAATTATAACACATTGGTAAGTCTTTGTGTATCTAAACATAGAAAAGGTACAGTAAATACAGTATAAAAGATTAAAAAACAATGGTACACCTGTATAGGGCACTTAACATGAATGTAGCCTGCAGGACTGGGAGCTGCTCCGGGTGAGTGAGTGGTGAGTGACTGTGAAGGCTAGGATGTTCCTGTCCACTACTGTTGACTTGATAAACTCTGCCCCACAAGCCTTCTTCCTGCTTCCTTCCAAGAGGGTCAGAGACAGAACATCGAAAGCTGTCAATGCTGCATATGAACAGGGATGTGAGCTGGAATGATTTAAAATATTGAGGAGAAACTGGATGTGTAAGATGTAGATCACCATAATAGTGACTGTCAAGGGGCAGTGAAAGGTGGCCTGAGGATCAGGAGGATTAAGAAATCAGAATGGAGACATAAAGGGTCACAGGGGGTTGTCACAACAATGTGGTTTGGCTATTGCACGTTGGAGCAGTGGTCAGATTAAGTAACTTTGTGGTATTCATAAAAATTGAGGGTGCTTAACATGGAGAGGGTGTAGAACTGAGGACTCAGTATTTTGACATAGGAAATCTGGTTTTGTTTCCATTGACCCTACCTGGCACAAAGGGCTCTCTCTGGCATCGAACTGATGGATGAAATAAAACCTATGCTTTACATCATTACAACCTGAAAATGTTTCCAAAAATGCCGGGATGGGCTGGCCCCACACTACCCCAGAAAGCCTTTACTACAGTGGCAGTGACACTTAATTCTGTTAAGGTTGCTCCTGAGACCTGTGTCGCTGCGCAGGATCAACAAAGAATTTACAGCAGTGTACCCCGAAGACCATAAAGCTAGATCTGGGAGGGCTGCATACCCTCTGAATACACAGTGCTGGGGGGACAGGCCCCTCTCCCTGAAACGGGTCAGTGGCGACTGCTTGGGATGTAATCTGTGCACTCAGAACTAAGATGCAGTGAGTGAGAGGGAATCTGTCCCCAAGCCCCACAGATACTGCTCTCAACAGAGAAAAAAAATCCGCCTCAACTGTATAGCCATCCATTTCTTACAGAAAATTCAGCTCCATTAGAATCTTATAGGACCACCGTCTTATATGTGGTCTGTCGTTGACCGAAATATCGTTTAGTGGCACATGACTGTTGATATACTGTTATTTAATCTACAAACTGTATTTGGTTTTCCAAGTGTTCTGTTCATTCTTTTTAATTAAAAAATGTCCCCCCATTTTTTAGTGAAAAATTAAATATGGAAAAATGCACCCTTCTAAGTACATACTGTTCTATAATTTCCAGAAAATGCATAGAGGGCCTCTAATGGTCTGGGCTGAGGATGGCTTCCTGACCGTCCCCAAGGAATAAGGCCTCTCTACAGGCCTAGGCCCAGGCTGCATTTCTGCAGGTTTTATTCTAGTTCTTTTTCCCAGTTTCCATGGGTTTTCCTCTGTGCCCTAAAAGTGCCGGTATTTGCCGCACTGACCTCAGCAGCTTAAGATTTTTGTGCCACAGGGGGCTTTGGGCCTTTCTCTGGAGGACTTGTGCTGCCTTTCCCTAGGCCTGCACCACTAGGAGCTTCAGGACTTGCCCTGTCTCCAGCCTTTTCCTTGAGCTCTGCGGAGGTCCCCAGAGAAAAGCCTGGGAGAGGGTAGGAATTTCCCTTGTGCCTGAAGCTCCCAGGGGTTCTACCCTCTCTCACTAGCCACACTCAGCTTTCAGCAATTTGTTAAAATTGTTACTTGAATTCTTACCAGCGTGGATGACATCTGGCATTTCCAGCAGGTAAGTGAGTAGCAGCGTCCTACCTCTCCTGGGGGGAGCCTGTGTTTCCTGAGATTTTGAATTAGTTGGTTGCCTTGCAAGCACAGCTCTACTATGATGGATTTGAGAAAAGTTGTGATTTCATAGATTAGTTAACAGCTTTTGTTGTTGTTTAAAGAAGGAAAACAGCCTCTTTCTGGTTTTCTACACCCTGACTAGAAGACATCTATTTTATATTTTATTTTATATTTTATATAAAAATATTTTATATATTTTTTTATCATCTATGAATTTTACCTTACTAAGGAAACATTTGGAAAGAAAAGCTGTTGTTTCCTGACATATCAGTAATGGAAAAAAAAAATATTTTAAAATATTCAGGTGGCTGCGCATTCTCCTTGGAAAGTTCTCTCCCAGAGAACAAGCAATCATATGAAAAATTAAAAAGATCACATCTTTAACAGGACAGATCCAAGAGTATGAAGCAGTGGAGAAGAAGCTGGGGTTGACATTTAGATTTAATTATACCCTCAGATAGACAGGTTCTTTCCTGCAGCTTCTTCTGACTCATGCAGAAATCATTGTATATCATTTTCCTGACCCTTCTAAGTAAAAAAATCTGATAGGATGGCATTCATCTCTGCCAAGCTAAGGCAAGGACTTACTTGCTTAAAGGCTTTAGCCAGATAGTCTGCTCTGAAAAATTATAGAAAGCCTTTAAGTATTTTGAAGGGAAACTGATGATTAAATGGGGTGGGGGGTGGAAGTCTTTATTATAGGTAAACCCAGCTGCCTGGAATAGCTACAGTGTTAACAATTGTATATAAAATGTCTATACTATTAAATAATGCAAAATAAATTCCTGAACATGGAGCTGATCCTCACATGATAATTGGCTACTCGGTAGTTTCCCCCTCAGGGCTCAGCAATGAAGACACAGCAGCTTTTAACTTTATTAGGAAATTGTATCATTTCTAAAAAGCTGCTAGTTAGTCATAAACATTTATTGAACGTTTTCTATATCAGCTGCTGCAGGAATCTGAAAGATTGTAAAAGGAATAATTCCTCTAAATAATTGTCAGAAAGGTATCAAGTCCTTTCTGGACCCACTTTTTCTGAATATATAATCCCCGGTGATAATTCATCGTCTCCTCTGTCTGCCACACTGTTCTGTCCTTTAGGGTGGGGAAAGGCAACCATAGGTTTCCTTTTAGTGTTTTCCCATGAACCTTTAACCTCCCGTACACGTGGCTAGGAAGCCTCTTGACTCCTTGACCAGTGGCCTCATACATCTCCTTGACTACCCCAAACTACCTTTTAACCAGGTACTTGGTTGAATGAAGTAGTTCTCAGTCACCTTCACAGAAGAAACTGGAGAAAACTAATCCATGCCAAAGTATCATTTACTGATACATCTTTGTTAAGAGGATATCTTTCTTATACTTAAAATTTTTTTTTCTTTAATTAGAACGATGATGGGAGACTCTCAGGTAGATATCCTTCAACTGTCCTTCACATCACTCTGGGCTGGTCACCTAGTCTGTACGTAGACAGGCCCTTCTACGCTCAAACGCAGGGTGAGGCTGCAGATGAACTCTTAGCAGAGCATGTTTCTCAGCAGGCGTGATGGGGTTGGCTGTGTTATCCGCACATTCCCGCCTATTCCTTCCCATTACACCTGTGCTCACAGTGCCATCTTTGGAAGCAGAACAGATTTTCCTTCTCTCATTTTTTCTGCTTAACTATGCAGCTTGGAATCTGAGTGTTGGCTTAGTGTTTGGGGCTTTATATTTAACTGGCACCCATCCCTATCCAGGGTTCTGGAGCTCCCAGCACCACCAGGGTTCCTGGTAAGAACAGACCCATGTCCCTGCCTGTCTCCTCTAACTAAGCAACTAAGAGAGGGAGCACTCCTCCTTCAGGGGTGAGTCTCCAGGGTTGACCAGAACATCCATGCACAATACTGCATGAACAGTCACTGTGCTCCCGCATGCTAAGGCATTGTGCCTGGCTCAAGGGTCACGAGGGTGAAAAAGACATTCGAGAGAGTTCTCTGCAATTTGACCATTGTAAGGAACTGGTTCGAAGTCTTCTAGAGTTGGATTGAGGGGGCAAAACTGTAACCCCACACTTTGCATTAATTTGGAAATACAACATGGCAGAGACCAAAAGAACCCAAGAGTTCAGCCAAGCCAACTTCCTGTGAGGGGCTAGGATGGGCCAAGAAGAACTGAGCACTTCACTTCAACAAGAGAGTCTCCACTTGTATTCACTTTATTTTGCTCTCTCCCATGTAAGATTTGTTTTAATGAAAGGGACCCCCTCTAGGGATGCGTGCAAAGATATATAAAAGTGTTCATTGAAGCATTGTTTATAATAGGGAAACAACCCGAATGTCGACCATTAGGACAATGGATAAATTGTAGGCTAGTTATTCAATGGAATACTGTACAGAGAGAAAATTAATAAACTGGAACCATGTGCATATTCACAGATAAATTTTATATAGGTAGTGTTGAGATTTCAAATACAAATTGGATGCATAAATATCACTTATTTGAAGTTTGAACTATTAAAAATAATATTGTGCATTGTGTTAGAATCTACACATATGTAGCTAAAGCATAAAAACATGGATATGAGTGATGCATATATATTTCAGTGAGAGATTTCCTCTCTCCTTTGGGAAATGAGACTGGGTACATGGAAGTTTCAATAGTATCTGTACTATTTCATTTTTTAATATGGTGGTATATAGATAAATGTTTGTCTTTTTTCCTGTAAATTGTGTGTGTCTGAAATATTTCATTATAACACTTTCAAAAAGAAAGGATTTTATTGACTTAAAAAGCTTGAAAGCTCATGCATGAGCTAGAAAAGGGGGCTCAGGAATACTAATACTCTAAGTTACAATGGTCTCCAACAGTATGGTGATTACCAGAGGGTAAGGAACAGGTGGGGGGGAGTTAGAAGAGGGTAACACGGGGATAAATGGTGTCGGAAGGAGACTTGACTTTGGATGGTGAGCACACAATATACAGATGATGCATTATAAAATTGTACACTTGAAACCAATATAATTTTATTAACCAATGTCACCCCAATAAATTCAATTAAAAAAAGGTACAGTGGTCTCCAAGCAAGCCTCTGTGGCCCTTTCCAGGAGTCACTGTCTAAAGCCCATCCTGCTTTCTGGAGTAGTGGCTGTCAAGCCTTTGCAAGCCTATAACAAAATACATATTTGACCCCTACCCCCTCCCCTCCCCTTGATTCTCATTTAGTTGGTCTTTTTATTAAAACATACCAGTGATTCTAGGGTGATACCTTTGAGAACGATGCTGAAAGTAAGCAAGCAAATCAGATCCCAGGAGCCCATGGTCCTTCAGACCTTTGCCCACAGACCCGTTGCTAATAACGATCTAGAGTTAAGTAAGGGTTGCATGTAGGATCCAAGCAGCATTAGTACTATGACTCTGTATACTCATTAGTGATTATTCCTGTTTCAAGATCAACATCATAAAAACACTTTAAACCTGGGTGGTTTGAGGGGCAGGGGCAGGGGAGCAGGAGATAACGTTAAGATATGGTGGGGAAAGTTAAAAACAAGTCCTGAAGTGAAAAAATCTTTATCTTTTGAATTAAGGGGGCACTAAATTTAGATAGGTTCATGTTGCCACAAATTATCAGGGATGGAATTAACAGCGTATGATAATTATATAAACAACTCCTTGGCATTAATTAGAGGGAGATACTAGTATATCCTTTTTTGTCTGTTAGTAAGATAATGCATGTTTTTAACATAAAATAAAATTTAGAAAAATGTAAAGAAGAGTATAAAAATCACCATCAATGTCACAACTGAAATAACAACTGATTGTTATTTGTGAACTGATTGATATGATGTTCATAGTCTGAAATAGGCCAAGGTGGGAATATTTACACCACAGTAATAGGCACATTCTATAAACAAGCTGCCTCGCTTCTACTCTGCCCTCGGCAATTAAACTTTCACAAGCAAAGCACTGAGCCCATATGACATATATATTCTTATTTCTACCCCCCCCCCCCAAATTTAGATAATGCTATAACACAGTTTTGAAACTGCAAGTATAAATCTCACCCAAAGAATATTCTGAGTTAACTTGGAAAATTAACAGGAACATCTCCCTTTCTTATATTGTATGTAGGGGGAGCAAGGACCTCAAGGCTTTCCAGGACCAAAGGGCATGACAGGCCATGGCTTCCCTGGCCAGAAGGTAAGTATTTCAGGACCTTAAAAAAATGCTTAGGCTTAGGATCTCAACTAACTTGAACTTTGGAAGAGCTCTCCTACTCTTGTTAGTCTTCTCCTTACAAAACTCTCAGAGGAAAAAATCCATTTGAAAGTGAATTCTTATGCATTTCCTTTCCTAACTATGAACATGCTTACTTTACAAAATCTCATTTTCTTCATTCTCAAAAGAAGGCTGATAAAGGAATAAATTCTTACAATATAACATGTAGAAGATACCAGATAGCTCAGGTGTAAAAGATATAATAGTTGGACTTCCTGAAGACAGTAAGCTGATCTGATGGTACCTCAGGTCTCTTCACTTTGAGATCTCTGGTTCATATAGAATTATATTATGGTACCTGGGGGGGAGGGGGGATGCAAATAAAATGCCCCCAATTTTTATTTCTATCATACATTTGTAGCAACAAGAACTACAGATTTTCAAGAGATACCAGTTATAAATAAACAAAATTTCAGAGTTTTTCTTATTTGGCTTTATAATTCACATTCTAAACTTGTCTTTTCACTATATTTTAAAGGGAGAGCATGGAGAACGGGGTGATGTGGGGAAAAAAGGCAACAAAGGGGAAATTGGAGAGCCCGGATTGCCAGGAAGACAGGCAAGAAGTGATTTTTAAAGTCTTACTGTAACTTTATAAGTTAAATATGTAGTTTCAACCTGTACTGACTGTTACTCTTCTTCCACTAAGCAGGGGTTACAAGGACCAAAAGGAGACCAAGGACTTACAGTGAGTACCAATCTTAGAGGCTAATTGAGGGTTTGTGCTTGCAAAATTAGTACATTCAGGTTTTAGCTTTAGAAGTATGAATTCTTCTGATGCAGAGTTCCCGTTGCTCTTTAAATGATAGCACTGCTAACAACCCCAGTGTTGACTTAGATGCATGAAGTAACTGAATCTGAATGTGAGGGAGAAGTGTCACCCGGCAACCCTTATCTGGCCTTGCGATGGAGACCTGTGACTGCTCCCCTCTGACCTTGGTAGAAATGGTCACAAGGAGGTGAGCTGTTTACAAGAAGCCAAATGGCCAAATGACTTTTTATTTTACATGATCCTTCGTATTTCAGAATGGGGGCTCTTTTCCCCTCAACTAGTTTCTTTAGGAGGTGCTCTGAGAAGAACAGCAATCACAGTATTTTTAGGTCCTGATTCACTAATTCAATTATTTGTGATGCATCTACAAACTGTTCCCCACTCATCTCCCTACACCACTGTAAACAAAAAGCCAACTCTTTAAAGTTCCACAGGGTGGTAAAGTCCCAGAATTTTTATAGCAAAGTCTAATTCTTCCTTTCTCACCTGAAGGCACCATGTCTTCCAGAGTGGAGAAGAAATAGGGACCTTCTCTTTTTGACTTTTTGGTGGAACATGGTCTGGGGATGCTGATCCTAGGTACTGTGCTAGGAAACTCCAGGTGTGAGGGGTGTGGGAGTTCCCATAGTAAGGGTGAGAGATGAGAGCTGGGCATGTGACAAACAGAACAGCCCTCTTTTTTTATGGCTCATCTGCCTTTATCTCTTTGCTCTTCCCCACCACAACTCAACCCCTGCCCCACACCCAAGATGTTTATGGTGGATGAAGTGACTGCATATGCAGCAATCCCTCCCCAGAAGCAGCAGCAGAGAGTGTGTGGAAAGTGCCCAGAGGAATGGTCCCCATAGGTTTATACCTCCCTCCTATTCCAACAAGAGGGAGACTAGTTTCCTGCATCCATTCATTTCTTTATTCACGTCACCAGCATGTATTGGGCATGTGCTCCAGATCGGGCTCTGAGAGAGACACTGGGAGGGTAATAGAGAATAAAAGAGCATGTCCTCTGGACCCAAGGAGCTCACAGCCCAATAGAGAGAAAGACAAACAAAGGATGTTCACCTAAAGTTTAGTAAATGCTGTGATAGAAGTAGATATGTGGGTCTGGAGCAGACAAAATGATCTATGATGATGTTTGGGGGCAAGAGAGGTTTTTATCTCTTAAACAGAAGGTTTTTAACCAAGAGGCAGGGTTCTTAGAAATGGGAATGATTCTTCTGACTTTGGCTTTCTAGATTCTAGAAAAATGGACTAGCAAAAAGGGAAGAGTGAAAAAAAAGAGAGAGAATTTGTATTCAATGAGAATCTAGAATGTGTTCGGGACCAAGTTAGGCTCCTTCACATCAGTAGCACCTTCCCTAGGACTGTAGGTTTCCTGGAGCCCATGCTTTAGAGGCCCAACTCTGGGCCTCTCTAGCTGCATCCCTTCCGCTGGGGAGGAGTCCTCACGGCTCGGGGAGCTACCACCCTGAGCACATGCCCCCTCTATGCCATACTCTGGATATGCAGGATCCTAGAATTGCTTGCCCAAACGGCCCCTTTGGAGAGTTGACAGCACTGGTCTGTATGCATGGGCCCACCCAAGACGGGATTTGAACAGAGCTTGGAAGTGAGGACTGTGTTCATCCCATGAATGCCAGCCATGGCCCCGTGCAGTGTAGGAATGGCATGGATGGGGTCCAGTGAGAAGGGGTCATACTGTGGGCTACAGCCCTCTCTTGCCCAAGACCCCACACTAATCCACAAGACAGCTTTTTGGGCTCCCAACCTGTTATTCCAATCTTTGTCTCAGACAGTGTGCCATCTTCATATGCGTCCTCCTAGACTCTTTCCTCCTCCTCACCTTTTCTTCCCATTACTTTCCCAGCCCTTCATGCTCCCTCTGAAATGCTCCTCCAGGCCGCTCCTTCCTATCCATCACTACCACCACTGCTTTCTGGAGTCATTGTCTTTGTCTGAACTATTAAGGAACCTCAAACCTCTCTATTGGCTGCCATGATCTTCTTTCTTAAATAAAAATGTGATCACACCTCTTCTCTGCTTAAGGCCAGGTATCATTTCATTGGCCAGGATACAGCCCACACTCTGCAACATGACACAAAGACCTTTTAGAGTTCATCTGTCTCCCACATCTCTTATCATTCTCTGCCACACACCCTGAGTCATAGGTTTACTCAAGGGCTGTAATTCACCGTGCTTTGTGTGTTTGTACCCTGCCTGGAACATTCCTCTTCCCCTCCATCCCACCCCAACCTGGTCAAAGTCTACCTCCCTGGACCACAACCCCACTGCTACTCTCCCACCCATGGAACTCCCCGCAAACCAATATGGTTCCTTGTCTTCAACCTAGCAGCATAGCACTTACAAAAGTATTTGTTTGTCTACTTCGTACTAAACTGAATCTTTTGAGGGGTATAAATTTGATGACTTTATCGTTGGCAACAAATAACCAAAGTAGTTATTCATCAGTTTTAGTGGAAAGACTGAAACTATTCCAATCGCTGAAAAGCAAAGAATGCGAGAAAAAAAAACCTGATATACATATATGATTACTTAAAGCATTTTAGACCTGGTTATCCCATAAAAGCACATTGAAAAGAATTAAAATACAACTTTGATATATAAGTTATTCTTACCAGTAAATAAAAGACAAATGTTGTAACAGAAAAAATGGACAAAGGACATACAAAGATTGTGCACAAGAGAATACAACTTGAAAACATGCATATAAAATAAAATTTAACCTCATTAATAATTGAATAAGCATAATTTAAAACAATGAGATATTTTGCTCTATCAAATGCCAAAGATTATAAAATAATAATAACCAGTATTGTGTGTCTAAAATCAACAGGTTTTCTTATATACTCTGTTAGAGGTGTCATTACTACAGTTTTTCTGCAGGGCAGTTCGGCGGTATGCATCAAGAACCTCAAAATGGCCATGCATTTGACATCAGTAATCAAGATTTTCAGAATACAAAGTAATATGGGAAATTAACTATGATATGATGTTAAACAGAAAACTATAATTGTAAACCTTGGTACACAGTATTCACTTATAAAAATTAAACATAAATATATAAATATATACTTTTCCCCTTTGTAGACCATTCTAGTTTCAGATTTCTTAAATGCCTCAGTAAATGTGCAAAAGCATGACAAGGCCTGAAAAATATATATAACTGTTGATGCCCTCATTTTATATAATTTTATTAATATCATATTGGGAGTTCTTTTTAAATAGCCACTTGGAATTATTGGCTTCTACTTAATTTGTAGTAAAAAAATTTAAATTAAAATACCCTGAATATTCCCCATACATGCTTCTGTTAAGTCATGTCACTAGTGATGTCACCTTCGCCCCAATTCTGTCATTATAGGTTTTTTCTTTAAAACTTTACTTTTGCAACTGTTAAATTTTATCTTCTTAGATTAGGTCTACTGTTCCTGTCGAGATTTTCTGGGATCCTGTTTCTTTCATTTGTGAGCTAATCATCCCTGGCAGTTTCCTGTCTTTGGCAAATGTGGAGTCCTGCCTTCCCTAGTCTCATCCCAGTTATTTGTAAGCATACTACCCAGAGTGGGGCATCGGCAGATGTATTCCTAGTACCCAGCTCCTGCCTGGCCCTTCTGGGGGAGCTGATGGGCAGCAGGACCGGGAAGGCGCATTCAGAACACTGGGACAGTTCATGAAAGAGCCAAAGAGATATTAGGAAACTGGAGAGGGGACTTGCACAATTGGGGAATGGTACAGAAAAAGGGGAGGAGATACAGCATAGAATATGTTTTCTTTTGGTCCTGGTGCTTGTCTTGGTTGCCCAGCCCCTGGTGGGTTAAATCATATAACTGAATAAATGCATGGCTCACACCATCGTAGGTAGTACCAGTGGTCCCCCTTATCCACAAGGAATATGTTCCAAGAGCCCCAGAGGATGCCCGAAACCAAAGATAGTAGCCTACATATATACTATGTTTTTTCCTTTACATACATACCTATGATATAGTTTAATTGATAAATTAGGTGTAGTAAGAGATAAACAATAAAACTAATAATAAAATATAGAAACTGTAATAATATACTGTAATAAAAGTTATGTGAATGTGGTGTCTCAAAATATCTTATTTCACAGGTAGAAGATTCATTCTTACTGTAGATTTTAGCAACCTCAACATAGGATTTTTTTTTTTTTCCTTATTAAGTCGAGAACTTTTACCTTTTCACTTAAAGGAAGCAATTTATGGCTTCTCTTTGGCATGTCCCAATTTGCGGCATTACTACTCTCGTGCTTTGGGGCCATTAGTAAGTAAAATAAGGGTGACTTGAAGACAAGCACTGCAATACTATGAGCACTGCAGTCGATCTGACAACCGAGATGGCTACTAAGTGACTCTGTTGGCGGGGAGGGGGGACAGCGCACAATTTAAAACTTATGACTTGTTTAATTCTGGAATTTTCCATTTAATATTTTCAAACTGCACTTGACTGCAGGTAACTGAAACCATGGAAGGTGAAACTGCAGATAGGGGGCAGGGAGCACCTTGTGGAGCCAGATCCTGAGCTAAGAGCTTTGTGTGTGTTACCTTGTTTAATCTGTCCACAGGCCTAAGTGGATCGAGACGCTGTTAAGTCACCTAATGCCCAAGGTCATACAGCTGATAAATGCTGGAGCCACAATTTGAACTCCAAGTCTGAGCTATTCCATTTCACAACTCAAACACATTTCAGTTATGATGTATTACAGCCAACTTTTAACCTCTGTGCTACTTATTTTATTTTCTGCAGTGGAAGCATTAAATCAAATGACCCAATGCTGACTGTAACAAGACATATCTTTTATGACTATAGGATTAAGGTCATACTATTAATACATATTCCCTTTTTTCTCCAGAAAGAAGAAATTATCAAACTTATTTTTGAAATATGTGGTAAGATTTGACTATGAAGAAAAAAAACTTTACTGTACCAACCCCTCTCTGTTCTGTGTTGGTCAAGATAATGTGTTTACCCAGAAGATGTATATTACATAGCTCAAGAGAAACTTTGAAGCTCATTTGAAAAGTCAGTGGGAAACTAAAAGGAAGCGGTGAGAGGGGCTGTGGGAATCCTGACTTAAGAAAAGAAAATCTCTCTGGGTGGTTGAGAAGCATGAAGATACCTGCCTAGAGTCTGTGGGCAGCCAGGCCTTCTGTAAGCACAGTGTTATTTATATTCAGTGACATTTACCTGAGCTTTGGAAGAAAAAAGCAACAAAGGAAATGTGACCACAGGGGCCTAACTTGTATTTGAGTCCAGCCTGGCTGGTGACTATCATGTCTGAGTTTTGGTTTTTCCTGAAGCCAGAAGTCTTTCTGAATTGAGTTTTGAGCTCTATTTCTAAAGTGCATTCCACCCAAAAGGGAGGAAGACAGAGCCAGAGGGTCCTCTTGCTTCACAACTATCTAAGTGCTTCTACATATTTGACTAAATGGGTAGATTTAAGATAAAGTTACCAGAAGGAGGAAGTAAAGAGTTTAGCCAAAAGGCAAGAGATTCATGGACTAATAAAGATAAGAAACTTCAGTGTTTAAACAGGACAGAGGCAGGAATATCATTGTTGATATTCCCAGAACTGGCTTGTCACCCAAAGAGTTCTGGCCTTTAAGAACCAACCTGGGACTCTGTATGGTGATAGGCCAATTTAGACGTGACTTCTGAAGCCCTGTAAAAATAGCACCAAGTTTCCTTAAGACTTTTTGTGGTAAGGTTATTGGGCGACAGGAGGGTGGATAAACCAATGGATAGTTCTTATTGCCTGGGGATCTGGCAACTGCTTTGAATGACAAGCCCTGAATAGAAGTTGGTTATTGACCAGTATTCTCATTACCCTCAAAAGGTTTCATAGTATGGCATGAATGGACAGCTGGCCTCACTGATAAGATGGGAGCCACCTTAGTTGACATGGTGGGTGACTGAGGACATAAAATAGAGTAGCTATTCTTTATTCTTTTACAGTTCAAAGCTCTAATCCTTCCCCTGCAATTAAAATTTTTCATCACATTACTTTAGCCATTGGCCACACCAGTGAGCAGATCTCTCTTTTCCTATAGGGATATGGTTGAAGACTGAAATATTAGCTTTCAGATTCAGATTCAATACAAATGGTGGAATGACAAATTTAGGATAGGGGTTCTCTCTTAGGGAAAGGGAGGGGAATGTAATCAGGAAGGTAGACACAGGGGATACTGACAACTTAAAACGTTTTAGTTTTTAATCTGAGAAATCGGCACATAGTGCTTATTATTTGTCATCTATAGTGTAGTTTTCTTCATAAATTAGATTTTTAAAAGAGAGAGGTATAGAAAGCAGAAGGGAGACAGCTATCAGTTGTATTCACAGTCACAGAAAAGGAAGGTAATAATCCAGGCCTAAGGTTCATTCCTGCCCATCTCTTCCCACCCCTACCAATCTGCTATTAATCAGTGACATTTTAAGTTTCACTACTGCAATGTCTCTGTCTCAACATTCATCCTTTAGGTTGTGGACCCAAATGCAAAGAGACTCCACTAGAGCTGCTGTTCGTGATCGACAGCTCAGAAAGTGTGGGGCCCCAAAACTTTCAGATCATCAAAAATTTTGTGAAGACTCTGACTGACCAGGTTGCTCTGGATGTTGCCACAACCCGCATAGGGATCATCAACTACAGCCATAAGGTGGAGGAGGTGGCTCTTCTGACGAAGTTCTCCAGCAAGGATGACTTCAAGCTGGCTGTGGACAGCATGCAGTACCTGGGGGAAGGCACCTACACGGCCACAGCTCTCCATGCAGCCAACCACATGTTTGAAGCTGCAAGGCCAGGCGTAAAGAAAGTGGCCTTGGTCATCACAGATGGGCAGACGGATACTCGAGATAAAAAGAATCTGACAGAGGTGGTGAAGGACTCCAGGGAAGCCAATGTGGAAATATTCGTGATTGGGGTGGTGAAGAAAAATGACCCCAACTTCAAAATGTTCTACAAAGAAATAAATCTAATTGCTACCGATAGTGGGCACGTTTATCAATTTGATGACTTCATTACCCTGCAAGGTAAGACTCAGCTCCAGGGAAAGGCACTTACATTGTTCTTGCAAGTACCATGTCCCTGAGCAAAAATGGAAATCAGCAGGCTAACAAGGCTTATGCAAACATTAAATTGTAACACATAACCTCCAGAAGGAAGAAACATTTCGTATCATCCATGTAGAGTATAATCCCCTGTCTTTATTCATTCATACCAAGTGCTGAGTTGGTCTTGGAGTAACCTGGGATATCTGTGGTCGAAGGACATGGATGGAAAGAAAGACTAGAACTTGGGGATATTGTGAAGATTAATGTTCAGAAAGTTACTTAACCTGAATAAGAGATGGAGCGAGCCAACAGCAAGGCAGAAAGTAACCTTAGACTCCAAATGAATTAAGAAGGGCATGATGAATGAAAACAAATCATGGTGGTCTGAAGAGATGATGGGTGCAAGTAACTGGGCTTGTTCTATTCTTTCCTCTGTTCTTATGAAAACATATAATGAACAAACGAGTCGATGTGAGGAGGTCATCTCGCAGAGCACCATTCTGAACATCCATCACACAGTCAATGCTCAGGAGCTGGGTTTCTCTGGGCTCCGTCACCCTTTCACGTGAGCCGAGGTCTCTTCATGAGGCACGAGGCAATCTAAGACACCGTCTCCCCTGTGCTTGAAGGGTGGCCAGTGTTGCTTTCCAGTGCGACATGTTCCAACTCTTTGGAAACTGACCATTCATTCTGGCAGGGCACACACCTCGCGAGCTTGTGAAAGTAGTAAAATTGAAGCTTAACGCGTTTGCAGGCTTCCATTTGGCACCATTCTCCCTTCTCCGCCCCCTAGGAGTGGGGCCTGGCTCGGCCTGGCACAGACCCCCCTTGCCTCACACTGCTCCCCACCCACTCAGGGTACCAGCAAGGCCTGCCCCAGTGATAGCACATCATGCTCAGCACGCCCCGCATCCTGGTTTCCCTTTTCTTCAGACCTTTCTAAGCTGGGGTCCCATGCCCCTAACACCCGGCTGGTGACTAACGGGTCTGTCTGATATACTCAATCTCACTGGGCTGTGAAGGTGTTAGAAAGACCAGAGTATTACGCATTTCAGAGACAAGTTATATTTTAATGATTGAGGGGCTTTATCATCTAAACCAAAGGAGTTAGTAATTTGTTCCAGCCAGCGAGGGATATATCTGGGGGCTGGCTGGCCTTTTGCTATCCCTAAAACCGCTCATTCAGCTTTCTAAGGGTGAGAGCTGCCCCTTCCACAGAGTGGTTCACAGTTAACTGATGCTTTAGATAAGCAAGCATTTAAGTCATTCTTTATTTTTATTTTTTTATCCTTACCTGAGAGTATTTTTCCAATTGCTTTTCAGAGAGAGTAGAAGGGAGAGAGAGAAACATCTCGATGTGAGAGAGAGAGACACACATCCCACATGCAGCCCAACCGAGGCCGGGGGTGGAGCCTGCAACTGAGATACCTGCCATTGGCCGGATTCGAACCCAGGACCGTTCAGTCCACGGGCTGACTCTCTAACCACTGAGCCAAACTGGCAAGGGCTAAGTCATTATTTTAGATGTCCTTTTACAGGTGATGTAAAAATGCTTTAAAACATAGTTCACCTTGTAGTTGACTTCAAGTGATGGGAAAGTTTGTTTATTTTAAGGAGAGTGCAGCTCTCTTTAAACAGGTTTTGAGTAATATTTTGTTGCTCCTACAATGTCTCTTTTTCTGCTTCTCTTTTAAAAGATACCCTGAAGCAAAGACTATTTAAAAAGCATTGTGAAGATTTTGATTCCTACCTCACTCAAGTTTTGGGTTCATTGCCGCTCCAACCTGAATTTGGGATGTCAGGGGAAGAACTCAGCGTTTCCACTCCAGAGCCTCAGAAAGAAATGTCTGAGTCAGTAAGTAACTGTCTTGCTTAATTTGCGAGCTTAACATTGTGTTTTCTGTCTGTTTGACATCAAAGAACATCTTGCTTTGCAATGCCAGGAATCAGCTGAGGTATGTGTATTTTCAGGTCCTTGGCTCTAAATATTAGCACTTTGTCTCCAGATTTCTAGTTCAGCTCTGGGGCTTTGTGAGCATGAATATGAGATTTAAAAATATTTCTCTATTTTATAAGACATTCTTTATTAAATGTTGCAAGTAATATTTTATATTAGACTCCTTCTTCCACCAAAGTAATTCTATCCACTAGAACAGATTAGCACTATACTATTTGAATCACCCATTTGCCATGCTAGGTAGATCCTTTCATACCAGGTCACAATACTTTCTCATCTGTCTGTATATTCACTGCCCATTTTGCACCCTCTGAAATTTCTTCAAAAGTGTGCAGTATTCAACCTGCCACCATGCCTGAAGCCAAGCCACACTTTTACTGATTTAGCTTCCACCTCCTGTGCTCAGAGTAGGGGTTGGGAGGGAGGCTATGCCTGCATGTGGTGCAAGGTGGATGTTCTCTTTCAGAGCAACTGAAAGAACTACCTCCTAAATGTACTGAGACAAATGACGCTATCCTCAAAGCCAGCTTCTGGGCACTGACCTCAGCCCATCAGGTTATGAGCAATTATTAGGTAAAAAATGGAGAGCTTCCTATAATTACTGGTCAGCGGGTATTGTAGTCTCTTCCCCACCAAGTTACATAAAGCAGGTCTAGACTCATCTGCATTACACATACGGACATCCTCTAGCAAGCAGGCACATAGCTGTCCTGACCCTGTTCTGTAAGCTCAATGAAGTCCCTGACCCGCCCTGTTATGATGGCTTCATGAACATGAAAGATTCATGATGAGCCAGTGCAACAATATTCTAGCATCAGGATTCAGCTGTCTACTTGGACTAAGGCCTTGAGAAATCTCCAGATCAGTACGTGGATCCTAGGAAGGGCCTAGGAAGCTTTCTTAATGGGATAGACTCTAGGACTCACTAGATTCTTATACTCTGCTCAAAAAAAGGGTAGAAAGGCCTCTAATATATTTCTATTTGATTAAATACTAACTGCCTCTGAGATGGGTAGTTTCAGTTAGGGCAACAGACTGCCCCTGGATTGTTGATTGAAATTAACACACATTTTTACCACATGGTTTATATCAGGGATCAGCAAACTCTTTCTGTAAAAGGCAATACAGTGAATCTTCTTGGTTTTGCAGGCCATTTGATCTCTGTTGCAATTACTCACCTCTGTCTTTGAGGTGCAAAAGCACCCTAGCCATTACTTAATGAATTAACAGGGCTGTGTTCAAATAAAACTTATTTCCAAAACAGACAAAGGCTAGGACTTGGCCCCTGGGGTTTTGCTGACCTGGTCTTTACGGGCATTTTAAAGTGAATTACAGACATTAATGTGCACAGTCTATGACTTTGTTCTTCCCTCGTCAATCCATGTCTCTTTCTAAAGACTTCCTAAGCAAGAGCCCGCTTGGGCTGCATCCAGCAAGTGGTGCTTAAACCGAGCTCACCTAATTAAAAGGAATATAAATCGATCATCTACTGCTCTAGTAGGTGGCAACTGTTAAGACACAGTTCCTGGCCCTGACTAGGTGGTTCAATTGGTTGGAGCACTGTCCCCTACACCAAAAGGTGGCAGGTTCGATTTCTGGTCAGGCCACATACCCAGGTTGTGGGTTAGATCTCTGGTCAGGACATGTGCGGGAGGCAGCTGACTGATGTTTCTCTCTCACATTGATGTTTCTCTCTTTCTCTCTCTGAAAAAAATAAAAAAGACACAGTTCCTGCCCAACAGAAGTCCAGGGTATAGGAAATATTAAGAACTTTAGCAGAGCTGTGGATGAACCACAAGAAATGATACAATTAACTTCAGGGCAAAGTAATGGAAGGCCTTACGGAGGAGGTGGCACTGAGCTGAATTTTAAGAATAAGCAGGAGTTTTTCAAAGCAGAAGGGTACTTCTGGCAGAAAGAACACATAGGTGAAGGAGGATTCCAAAGGGCAGGGCATTTCAATAAATTCGTTAAGTCCAACACGAACCTAAGTGTGGTTGGCAGAATGGTGGGAGTTAAATCTGGATAAATAATTTGAGGACCAATTATAAATGGCCTCATCTGTCAAATAAAGGAGCTTAAATTGTATTCATAGGCCAAGCAGCCAGGAGAGAGCAGAGAAGTTTTTAAAGCAAGAGTCATGAGGTCATATTCAGTTCACAGGAGGAATAACCCTGGTTTCAGTGTGACAGATAAATAGAAGGAGCTGGAGAGGAGACTAGAGACAGATATGAAGAGTAATAGTCCAGGTGAGAGAGAATGAGAGCAGTGGGAATGAAAGGAGGCATGAATTGGAAAACCATTTCTGGGGCAGAATGAGCAGGATTTAGCGATGGTATAGATTGGAGGTTAGGCAGAGGGAGACGTTTGGTGATAGCTGGATTTCTAGCTTGGAGATGGGGTGAAATGAAACACCATCTACTGAGATGGAGAATATTAGGAGGCAGGATGGGGTTTTTTGAAGGAAAATAATGAGCTTAGTTTGCACCGGATAAAGTAGAGGTGCCTGAGGGAAATCCAAGGCAGTTATGACACAGAATGAAGCACAGCAAGACCCTATGCCTCATACCATGACCCAGGAAGGCTGATGGCCCTGAGACACAAGTGATGTTAGTGGATTATGACAGTTTAATCATTCTAGTATCTGGGAAGGGAAGGGCATAAGAAGAGTACATCCAAAATAATTTGGATTTATAACACCTACAGCTGCACAGAAGGAAACTCAGCATCAGCTAGGCCTCTCTAGGGTGCCTGTGACTGAGATAATGGGAGCTCACATTGAACCTGGGCTTCTTGGATAGCCCCCTTTTTCTCTAGACTTTCACCCTGGCTCTCTTCACAAAAGCACCAAGGCAAGACTGAACAATGAATGTTCCTCAGATATATAGCCTAACAAACATATATGCATTTATCTCTGTCATATGTACATATAATACATACACACATTAATACAAAAACGTATTTATACATCTGTGCATGCACACCCACCTTTATCTAAAAGTGTCATCACTGTAGCCAAACATCCGAAGTAAAGAGGATCTGTCAAAACCTTTTGATTCTCGGATTGTTCCGAAGCCTACCCTAGGCAACACAGCAAAGCACATGATCTCAGAAGCCCTTTTGTGTCTCTATTTCCTTTCTCTGCTGTCCCTTCTATCCACTCCTTTAGACACTTATCTCTGTCCTTTTTTCTCCTCTTTTTTCTATCAAGATCCGTTCTTAAGGAGAATTTTGATATTGGTTATTTACACTTTAGTGCAAAATCTAAGTCAATAGGTTTCCACCTCCAAGAAGGACTTATACTTTAAGCATTTTTTTTTGTAATTGTGGGATGAATTTGCTATACACTAAACATCTGGGTACAGGTGTGTTGGGAAATAGAGAAAGCAGGAGGATTTCCCAGGTTCTACCAAATTCATAGCACTTCAGCAACACCCTGCTCTGTTGTTCTTTCTGGTCAGTCCCAGGAACTGAAACATGTACATCCATTCTACTCTGTCTCTCTCCTGAAATCTTGATAATTTATACTTCTTCTGTAATTTATCATATTGTGTTTTTTAAAATATATTTTATTTATTACAAAGAGAGGAAGGGAGAGGAAGAGAGAAATAGAAACATCAATGAAGAGAGAGAGTCACCGATCAACTGCCTCCTGTACACCCTCTGCTGAGGATTGAGCCTACAACCCCAGGCACGTGCCCTGACCAGGAATCGAACCGTGATCTCCTGGTTCACAGGTCGATGCTCAACTGCTGAGCCATGCTGGCCGGGCACATTTTACATTGTTAATAATTATTTATATATGCACCTCGACTCTCCTAATGGATTTAAAACCCTTGAGGACATGATCTGTGTCTAATTAAACTTTGTGTCCCACTCACAACCTAAAACTGTGCCCCATTTTGCAAATAGCAGATGCTCAATAAATACCACTGACCAAATAAACGCTATACCAACTGTTCTACTAAAAAATAAATCTAAAGATTTTCTTCAATGGAAGGCATAAATTATACTGTTATATAAAAGACTGTTGACCGGCCGGGAATGGCTCAGTGGTTGAGCATGGACCTAGGATCCAGGCGGTTGGGGTTTGATTCCTGGTCAGGGCACATGCCTGGGTTGTGGGCTTGATCCCCAGTCAGGGACATGCAGGAGGCAGCTGATCAATGACTCTCTTATCATGATGTTTCTATCTCTCTCTCTCCTTCTCCTTTCCTCTATCTGAAATCAATAAAGATATATTAAATAAATAAATAAATAAATAAATAAATAAAAGACTATACATCAAAAAATCCTTATTTTTTTAAGGGACTAATAATATTGGTCCTTCATGTTCCTTTATTATCTCTGGGTTTGGCCAGTTGGGTTAAGATTTCCAGGACATAAATGGGAGTGGGGTAATAAAATCAGGTAAACATCATTTAATCATACTAACTGGTTATAACCAATAATGGTCTGTTAAGCAAATAAGCACTGGATGAAGTCCTCAGCAACCTTAAATGCAAATAAAGAGCATTTGATTTAAATACTACTTGAGCACTGAGAGTCCTGGCAAAAAAAGTTATCACCTGAGAAGAGGCAATCAAGGTCAGGAGCCTGAGAAGCCAGGCACCTTGAAGGCACTGGCTGCTGAGCCAGCTGGCAAGAGCACAATCCCCACAGCCAACTGGGAGAAACTTGGACCCACACTGCTGGGAAAAGCTCAGACTGAACACATGGGCTAATGCAGATGATCATTTGCATTCATCCAGAGAAGACATGAGCTCAGATTCGAAGAGCTTGTCTGTAATAAATGCACAATTCTGTGTCATGAATTACGAAGAAAATGTTAGGAAGTCAGAAACCAGATGGCCTTTTGGAATTGTTAGTAATCCTCCTTTCGGTCATACATTCATGTTCCTAGGATGCTGCTCAAAATCTGTTTTCTTTTCCTTAAAGATCTGCCCTAAGATCGAAAGGGACTGGCGATAACACATCCGCCCGTGCAGCTCCCTGGAGCAGCCCTGGACTCCAGGTGCTGGCCCTTCACGTGCCCCTACTCCCCTCTTCTGTGTCTTTTTACTGTGCTGAGCCCCTGCTTGGAGCTGGGACCGTTTGTCTCCTTGAAGGCAAGCCAGTGTGGTGGGAGTAGAAATGTGTGGAGCTGCTGGCAGGCCTTTGTGTTTAAGATTTATAAAAAGAACAGAGAGTACATATAACAAACATCTGAGTCCCCACCACCCAGACAGAACCGTTGTTTCCACTTGTTCACTCACTTTTGCTTCAAATAAAGTCCTTGTTGTTTTCTTTAGGAGTCTCTTTCTCTCTCCTTTCTCCAGAGGGAACCACCACCATGAATTTGGTGTGTATTTTACCAGTAAAATTTGGGGCTGCTTAAATCCCACCTATAGAGCTGGAAGTCATGTTAGGGTCTAAGCTTTTCTTATTTTAAAATGATTATATTAAAGCCTAGAGGAATTAAATAATTAGTCCAAAATAAGCTCCCCCCCTTTCTCTTTCCCTCTGCCTCTGCCTCTCTCTTTTTCTCTCTCCCTCCTCTCCCATTCTGAATTTATTCTCTTGTCACTATTTGCTGATCTATGCTATAAAGACTTTTAAAAAGAAGAAAAGCAAGGAAGGAAAAAAGAAATAAAAGCATGGCATGGTTTGAGTTCTCTTATCAGGAAAGTGATATTTACACATATGAAAGAAGAAATGACGCAAGACAGCACAGGATTAAAGGTTAACTTGCGTATGACCAGGGCCAGGCGTAGAAACATTAGAAGGTCCTACGCACCATCTGGAAGGGGCAGGTTGGGACCGGCTGGGTTACTGGGAAGGTTCTGCAGATGGGGCCCGTGGCAAGAGGGTTCATGTTGAGCCCGATGCAGAAAGAAGAGGAAGGGATGGGAAAGGTCACAGCAAGATGTGCTGGGAGCAGTGGGAGGCGAGCTCACATGGTTACGACAGTGTGGAGGAGACAGGCCGTGGCAGGGCCAGGTACCAGTTGAAGAATTTTTTACCTATCAAATTGGTAATTGTCTCTTTTTTCAACCATAATATCTAGTAAATTGTGATAATTTAGAAAGGACACTCAGTAGTGAGGGTGCAAGTTGGTAAAATTTTTTGAAGAGGACTTTGTCTCAGAAGCTCAAGTATGTGTGTTCTTTCACCAGCTATCAGCCATGTGGTTTCTAATAGAAAAAGAGCAAATTAAATGTTTATAAAAGGCCATTGTAGTTATGTATATTTTATATTTAAAACGGTGTATAGAGTCACAGTAAAATATATGGAACCATATATGGAACCAGGGTATTTATTTATTTATTTATTATTTTAAAAAATATATCTTTATTGATTTCAGAGAGAGGAAGGGAGGGGGAGAGAGAGTTGAAACATCAATGATGAGAGAGTCATTGGTCGGCTGCCTCCTGCACGCCCCCATTCTGGGGATCGAGCCCGCAACCCGGGCATGTGCCCTGACCGGGAATCGAACCGCGATCTCCTATCCTAGGTCAATGCTCAGCCGCTGAGCCACGCCTGGCTGCGCTACAGTATATTTTTTTTATTAAAAAAATATATGCACGCAGGAAAGTGACTGAGGAAAAATACACCTGAGTGTCAACAACAATTACTTTGGGGAGGTGGAATCAATCACTTGTGATTTCTCTTCCCTTCCTGTTGCTTCTTCAGATTTTCTAAAATCCCTTCCATGAACATGTTTGCTTTTGTAATAAGGAAGGAAAATCTAAAAATGGCAAACCATAACAATCATGTACTTGTTTAAATAACCTGAATCTTGGGGAGCCAAAAAATCAAATTATTTTCATTTATGAAAACATAAATTTATTTCACGGGTTCTAAGAACTTCAGGTGTAATGCTCTTGTGGTCAAAATTCCGAAATGATGAGGTGACTGAGAAAGAGAGCACACACTCCTGTAAGTAACAGGGGTAAAGATAACCCAGGAGGCCTTAAGGCTGGACTACAGTAATGACGTAAAGGCTGAGTTAATCCCTTTAAGAAAACCACGCTGCCCAGTGTGCTTTGAAGGAACAGTAGAGCCTGGCTGATAGCGTCTGAAGTGTAGCCTAATGTCCAGTGACTTTTTTATGTTTGATAAACTGCTCCTCAGGCATCCTTCTCCTTTAACTTATTTTTTGCTGAAAATAAAATGTGTGCAAATAAAAACCCCAACAACCCAACAGTATTTCTTCCCTAAAACAGGCAGTTCTCAGATTTTGCCACTAGCTTACCAATAATTTTGGGGAAGTTCCTTAATCATTTGGAGTTTTAGATTCCCTCCTAGAAAATAAAATACTGAGAAAATTTTCCTCTACCTTCAAAATTCTCTAGTTCTGATGGCTCAGCAGTTGAGCATCACAGCTCAGTTCCCAGTCAGGGCACATGCCTGGGTTGTAGGCTCGATCTCCAGTGGGGAGCATGGAGGAGGCAGCCAATCAATGACTCTTTCATCATTGATGTTTCCATCTCTCTCTCTCCCTCTCTGAAATCAATAAAGACATGTATTTTTTTAAAAAAAATTCTCTAGTTCTATGATTATAACAAAAGCTCTCATTCAAATTGTCATAAGTACACACAAGATCATTCTGAAAGAAATAGGAATGCCAAGTGAACCACAGTTTTACCTCCATTTGTACCAAAGGTTGTGTTTGGGGGCTAGTGAAAACCCACTACTGTATTTGACTTGAATGCCCATTACACAGGGCTGATGACCAGATCAGTCCCAGTGGAAATATTTGCTCTGATTTATCTGGTAGTACTGGAATCATTGTAAATATATGTATACACCAATAATAGAATTGATTAGCATTTCCCCCACTGTGTGTGTGTGTGTGTGTGTGTGTGTGTGTGTGTGTGTACACATACACTCACACAAAGTGATAGGAAAGTCCATAATTTAGGTATCCAGAGATATGTGATATAGAAGAGGGGCATCATTTCCTGAGCTTTTATTGAAAGAATTAATATTGAAGAATTGCAGAGAAGCAGCATGCTGAACTTTTCCTTAAATGCTCCCAAAAGCAAACTTGCTTTTTTTGACTTGACATCACTAGGAACAAAAGTGTGAACTTTTTGTGTAGGTCAGTACTCCCGGAGCCCAGGACAGAGAGAATGAGCCTCCAGAGCCTACTTGGGCTGACAGCCTACCCACCACTCCTTCATCCGAGGCTGCCACCATCCAGGGGCCATTGCTCAGCCCCTCTGAGGATAGGACAGTGGGTCTGGGAACCAGAACTCCAAGTCCCAGTTTGAACTTACAGTGGGGAAAGTTGGTGCACAAAGGTAAGAGATATCTGCCAATCAGCCTCTGCATCTGCAATGTGAAGAAGGCACAGAGACGGTGGTCTCTAAAACCTCTAGAGAGAACGTATTTTGTTTGTAAACAGGAAGGACAAAAGATAATTTTCATTTTATTATATGAAGGATTAGAAAACTGGCTATCTGTAGAACAAATCTGGTCAAAAAATTTTAAAGCTCTTTCGTGTTTGTTATTATTTTTAATTTGAATGCCTTTACACAGGGCTGTGCTCTCATGTTTGCCACAGTCCCTACCAGTCCCTATTATCTTACATGTGGCCTTCACACATATAGACATTTGAGTTTTGAATCTTAGATTGTAGAAGACAAAGAAAAAAGCTAGAATCTAGATTCATCAATGTATTTTCTACAGAACATCCATAGAAATGAATCATTAGATACATAGTTCCTGAAGAACATGCCAGAGAGATAATATCCTTGCTTTAAGAAGCAAAGATTGGCTGGAAAACAAGTTACACGACATTATTTATTGTTTTTAAGAGCAAAGGTAGTGAAAATCCACTGATCCTTTCCAATTGGTTTAAGGAGTTTTCATTTAGTTTTAGAAAGTAAACTACTTGAGACATATTCCAAACCTAGGGAAATGATTATGGGAGATGGGGAGAGGGCTGGTTTTGATGTTGATAAATGAAGCCTATGACATATAAACCATCTCACAGAACCCAGGAAACAGACAGCAAGTACTTCTTTGGTCTTTTTTGGCCTTGGAATCACTTCCTTAGGTAGGAAATATGATTCATGACACTAAGGAGTACCATGAAATAAAAAGGGATCTAACAAAGGATTTACTGTTGTAGCGTTTCTTTGCTTTTTTTCACAGTGGACATGTTTCTGAAATTTATTTGTAAACTGACATAGAAGGTCATGTTTTATTATACTGCAATAGCTCCTCTTTATAAAGGAAACTTGTGGCATAAAGAGAGCCCTTTGTTTTACTTATTTTTTGTAACTTAAAGAAATCTTCCTTTTTTAGGAGCACAATGACTTGATTGCCATGGTGTTTTCTGTGAACAAACTGGAAGGCAATGTGGATAGAAAGCCAAAATCATCTTCAGTCCAAATATTAACTTGATTTTAAATCAATTCCAAAGTAAATTAGAAGTTCTATTTTTCTCCTGTCAACTAATCCCCACAAGAATATTAGCCAAAGAAGGCTCACAGTGTTATGCTTTAAGGGAAATATGAATTTTTAATGGAGTTTCATGAGGATTAAAAAAATTTCTGTTTTCAAAGGAATGAATATCTAAGGGTGGAGTTTGGGGTGATGGAGGATGTGTTTTGGGTATCAGGGAACCCTTATTTAACTTAGAACAATGTTTTCTTAATTGGTATGTTAATGTGCATGGAGGATAATTTATGAAGCTTTTCTTTTTCATCTTTTCACTGAAAGAAGAACCTATAATAACACGGTGTCCTTTTCTCAACCTAGACCCTAGGTGTTTGGAAGACCTAAAGCCTGGAAACTGTGGTGAATATGTGGTTCGATGGTATTATGACCAACAGGTCAACTCTTGTGCCCGCTTTTGGTTCAGTGGCTGTAATGGCTCAGGAAACAGATTCAACAGTGAAAAGGAATGTCAAGAAATCTGCATTCAGGGCTAAGCAGGTAAGTCAGCCTGTCATGACTCAAATTTCCATCTCCATCAGCAGGCCCAGAAAGCACCTCTTTAATTTCAACATATTCACCCAACACAGATAAAGCACCATGTTTCATTGCATACAGAGTATTTATAATTTATGAACATAATTGAATTCTTACAACCACACTGGGGTGTGGGTATTATTAACCATTTTTACAGATAAAGAAGCTGAGGATCTGAGTTTAATAATTTGTTAACAGTAATTTGTTAACCCAACTAAAAAATGGTGGAGCTGGGGATTGAACGTAGAGCTGTGCAAGCTCAACACATAGGCTTTAGTGTCTATTTCCCAACCTCAATGTGGTTCTGATTCCTGTTCATTCCTATTCTATGTATTATGTTGAATTAAACTCCTTCCCCAGCCCAGCCCCCCATTCTTTCCTAGTCCCTCTGGTCCCTTCTACCCACTTCAGTCCCCCAAACCCCTCACAGCCCTGCCAGTAGAAAAAAGGTAGGTAGGTGGTGGGAAGGACTTGGTTTGGGAATCAGAAGTGTTGGGAGTATGTAGGAGGGAGTGAGATAAGAAAGATGTCCTGCTTGACAGAAACCTAGCAAGATGGAATGTTTCTGAGAGCTGGGGTAGGAGTGGGAGTGGTGTGGTTAGATTTTTGCCTCACTTGCTTTGAAACTGAGTAAGAAACTCAGTTTGAATTTGAATTTAAGTGACTTAAATGGATTAACAGCTGTCACTCTGCACTCCTCTAACATGTTTGGTAACAAACCTTTATTGTATGTTTAAACTATTGCACACAAGAAATTGTAATTTAAATGAAGAAACTTTTCTCACTCTTCCTTTAAAATATGTAAATATGACTTTCAGTTTTAGGGGGATGGAAAAAGAAGGCACTTGACAGCCAAGAACTACTTAAAGCCCACATCCGCTCTTGAGCCGGGTATTGTAAAGTTAGGTCTTAGGCTGAAAAATGAGCCGCCAAATTGAAATATGACCCACCAGAGTAATAGAGAATTGGCTCTGTCATTTTATAATAATTTTGCGACATCCAGTCTGGGAAGATCATCAGTTCTGAGCTAAGTGCAGACAGCATTTGTATATATCATCTGACAGCACCCTCTCTTCTTCTTTCAGGCCTGCGACCCTCACTCAAGGTCAGCGGCACAAAGAAGAACACTCAAGGAAGGAGGTGCTGGAGGAACAGCTGTCTTAGCAAAAATAATTTTGTGTAGCTTGATTAAATTTTTATGATGTAATATTTAATACTACAAAAGAATACATGCAATATACTTGTAACTAAAAATGTGATAAGATGAACACCAGTGAACACTTCACACAGAGAATGACCAAACATAACCAATTCTGTTGAAGCTTCCTGTGTACCCCTCAACCATCCTAGCCCCCTATTTCCTGCCGGGGATATTTCATCTTGAATTTTGTGTTTATCATTTCACTTTGCTATTGCTTTTTATATGTAATTTTACATGTAAAACCACATATATCTCTATGTATCTCTAAACAATACTTAGTCTTGCTTATTTTAGAACTTTATAAAAATGGTGCTACACTCTAGTCTTTTGCAACTTGTTATTTTCATTCAATATTATAATTAATCCACATGTTCTTACCATATGTATTCCTAAAAATATCTAAATGTGTTCCCCAAAATTTATTATTTAGGTTTTTTTAATCTTTAGAAAATTTGTTTTATAATATAGGATTCTTTGCAACTTTTATGTTTTTACATTATAATTCATACACATTTACTTTCACAGTTATATAATAATTGTGTGAGTATATCATAACATATTTAACCATTGTCTTGTCTATGATCGATTGAATTGTTTCTGTTTATTAATTTATTTTTCACAATTTCAGGAGCATTGCTATGAATGCTCTTATGTGTGGCTTTGGGTATACACACACCAGCTTTTTTCTAGGCTATATACCCAAAAATGAAATTGCTGGGTGGCAGAATATGTAAACATTTGAAAATAGTATATCATACCAAATCAAATTTTTTCCCAAAGTGTTTGAACCAATTCACTATAAACTCTCACCTGTTGTGTATAACAGTTTCCAATGCTTGATATTTTTATCAACACTGAGTACTGTCAGACTTCTTCGTTTTGCTAATACTGGGTAGAAAATGGTATCTTGTATGTTTTTTTATTGTTGACAATATTACAGATATTCCCCATTTTCTTCCTCTTCGCCCCCCTCCACCCTGCCCCCACCCCACGCCAGGCCTTCACATTATTGTCTATGTCCATGCATTATGCATATATGTGTATATGTTCTTGGGTTAAGCTTTGACAACCCTCAGTTCTGTTCCATGCATCCATGCCTCTGGATCTATTTTGTTCATCTGGATCTATTTTGTTCATTAGATTCCACATATAAGTGAGATCATGTGATATTTGTCTTTCTCTTACTGGCTTATTTCACTTAGCATAATACTCTCCAGGTCCTTCCATGCTGTCACAAAAGGTAAGAGATCCTTCTTTTTTACAGCTGCATAGACCTTCTCTGGCGATATTTCGCCCTATTTTTCACCATCTGTGCTGCTTCTGCTTCTGTGAAATGCATGTTTATAATTGGGGAAAATTTTTCTGTTGGATTGTTTGTCTTTTCCTTGAATTTCTGGAGTTTCTTATATATTCTTAAATCAAATTATTTGTTCAATATTTGTATCGCTAATATCTTTGCAGCTTGTTTTTTCACTTTACTCTTTTTCAACAGAAGTTCTCAATTTTAATGCCATCAAATTTACCCATATTTTCTTCTGTGGCTAGCACATTTTATTCCTTGTTTATGCTGATCAACCTCTCAGCCACCTTTCTTGGGTGGGAAACTCTCCCAAGACACACACACACACACACACACAAAAAAGGTCTTGGTGTTGAGTGTATCTTTCTAGATTCCTATCTTCATGGCTGGTGATTCCTTGATTGTATTAGCACCTTGGTAATTTCTAGGTGATTTTTTGTTTGTTTGTTTGGTGTGTTTTTTTAGTTGTCCTCAGCATGGAAGTGGATCTGAGCTACAGAGATGGCCATTACCATATTTTATTACTGTGGGATGGAGGGCTTTGGGAATTTTCTTATTTCCTGGAAGTCCAGCAATACATTAAAAAGCATACATTAGTCACCATATGGTTGTTGAAAAGTAGAAAGACCCTTTAGAATACCTAGCCTGCTATTTTGCCAGAAGTAGAAGTACTTATATTCCTTTTTCAAGCTTTTCACAACTTTGTCCACATAGAAAATTGATATGCAAACACGTTGTAATATTGAGTTGGGAGTTTGTCCCTTTATCTGAGATATCCTTTTTCTCCTTCGGTGATGACCAAATCCTAATACTTCAAGGACAACTTGCAGGCCTCCCCTCCTCCTTTGTGGTACTTTTTCATCAGCTGGGCCATGTTCAACATTGAGGGCCCGAGCACTTGGCTTATGCCTCCATTCTATCCCTAGTCTGAACTGCCTTGCACTTAGTGAAGAGCATTTGCATTGGTTTCTTCTTGCTGCTCTAACAAATTACCACAAATTTGGCAGCTAAGCAACACAAGTGTATTATTTTATAGTTCTGTAGGTAAAAAGTCTCATGCAGGTCTCACTGGGCTAAAATCCAGGTGTCAGTGGGGTTGTGTTTCTTCGGGTTTCCTTACCTTTTCCATCTTCTAGAGGCTGCCCACTGTCCTTGTCTTATGGCCCCTTCCTCTGTCTTCAAAGCCAGCAGCAGCAAGTTGACTATTTCTCATGCTGCTGTTGCTGTGATTCTCTGACTATAGTGGGGGAAGGTTCTTTGCTTTTAAGGACTCATGTAATTAGATCAGACCCACCTGGATACTCTTCCATCTCAAAATCTTTAACCTTAATCACATCTACACATTTCCTCTTGCCCCGTAAGGTAACTGTTTAAAGGCCCTGGGGCTAGGGAATGGACATTGTTACAACCATTATACCCCCAATCACAGCATCTGTCTTGCTCTCTGAGTTTAGGAGCAAGACATGTCTTATTTATCTGTGTGTCCCTAGTTCCTGGCACATAGGAAGAACAATGCATTTAAAAAATATATTAGAACTCACTGTTTTATTACATAAATAGATAATTGCTTGGAAGAGGGATAGATGAAGGATCAAAGAGGCTGAATTGAACAATATGAGAATTAATTCTGGAAAAGAAAATGATTTATGTTTTTGCTTTAAGCTAGTTAAAAGGCCAATATAGATGGAGGAGAAATATGACATTTTGTTCCTCCATTTTCAAATGAAAAAAATGACAGACTATATATTATATGTGTGAGAAGTAACAATGTGTATCTAAAGTAGTCTCCATTTTAAATTGATATTGAGAAATTTTTAATATTTTATCAAGTACTAATGATGTTGAAGAATGTCAACAATGAAAACATTCCATAGAAATGTTAAAATATCTTAGGTGATCAATTCATCATTTTCATTCAGTTAAAACAACTTTGCCAACTGCAAGAAATGCTCTACTCAGGGGTCTGAAGAGCATGCTAAATGTATAAAATGAAAAATAGGCTTGGTGATTTTAGTCATAATGTTTACTGTAAACACAACAAAAAGTAAACGAGAGAATGAGAGAAAAATATTTTCAAGTAACATGTAACAGAATTGTTTCATATCTCTAGTAAACCAAGAGGTCCCATAAACCAAAAACAATGAAAAGAAAAAAATTTTAAAAATGATAGAGATTGTCAATTCAAAGGACATGGCCAATAAACCTGTGAAGAGATGCTCAGCTTCATTAACTGCCAGATAAATGCATGCTAAGTAGATCTAGGATGAGACTGGAACCCCCCCAGGGAAGTCTGCTGAGGAACCCCAGCTGAAAACCCGCAAGGACACATCTGCATTATGCTAGCCTTAGGAGAGACTCTATTTGACCTGGAATTTTAGGTGTTCAACTGTTTATGCCCTTTTCTCTATAAATCCATAATTCAATGTCTTTTGTCAAGAGCAATGCAAAGATGAATTAATGCTGTTGAAGTGTCCAAGATTTCCCCCCTCCTTATTAATACCTTTTTGATAATGTCACTAAAATAAGACGTTTTAGAATGTATGGGTATGTGTGTGTATGGGTGTGTGAGAGTGTGATCGTCAAAACAAGAATAGCCCCAAATCATACTTCACCCATATATTTATGGTACTTTGGGTTTTTAAAAAAATATTGAACTGATTTGAATTTTAAAAGCATTATTTTTTATCATTTTATAAAAATTAATACCTTTGAAAATTTCATTTAAACAAAGTCATTTAAAGTCACACTGGACTATGAAAGTTAGGAATTTTTAAACCCCGCTTTAATCAGGATGAAAACTAAGGGCTCTGAGAATCTCCAAGAATCTTCCAGTTCTGTGACTCTTCTGTTGCTTATATCTTTTATACAAATACCCTAAGTGACTGGGCGTTCTTGGGGTGAACATTTCTGGTAGGACAATTATCCCATTCTTTAGACAACACCAACTCTCACTGCTGCAAGTCGAGCTGGATGCATCTTGTGGCTTCTGCCCTAACAAACTCCCACGCTGACCTGCAGAGCCTTTTCTAATGACCGTGTTATTCTTTTAAGACCAGTGATAAGTCCTTTTTGATTTCGGCTGCTTCCGCAGCCTCTGCTATTTCTGTGGCTCTTTTTTCATCCTAGCCTCTAATTCTGAGCATGCCCTCCAGTATGTGAGGATGTTCCTAGTAACTAGAGTAGGGGAGAGGAGCAAATGAACACATCCTTTGTTCTAAATATTATGTTCCTATGGAATATTAAAAACTGAAGATGACTGCCACTTTAATAGAAGACATGGGGAAATTTCCCTCTATCTTAGAGGCCAAAAGAAACAGAGGAATTACATGGTAGGAATTCTCAATGGTAAACTAGGCCTCGTGCATTACAAAGAGGGCAAAGACTTCTCTTCTGGTTTCTCTTTGAAATTGACTAGAGGCTTCAAAATAATTGTATTTTTGCCATTCTTCAAATTTGCCCTTAAACTCTGCATTCACAGTTTCCTAACATTATTTTTAAGTACTAACAGAATTCTCCAGTTATTTCCTCCTTAGCACATTAGTTGGTGTCTTAAGTTTGTTCCTTGGATGTTTTCCCCCTCTCACATCTTAATGAAGAATGCTATGAATTGGGATTTTTCTCAAATTGATTCTATTATGAATAAATCACGGTTCAGACTTGCTTTTAGCTGTTTAAAGCAAAACAAAACAGAACATGTCTCTCATGGGGGGAAAGAAACCCACAAAAACCCAGCAACCCCTGCCTTTATGTAATTGTCTCATCTACAGTGTTCCAAGAAATAAATACTGGAATTTGAGGACTTTCCCTGTGGTGTATTCCACTGTTATTAGAAAAATATTGACAAATACAGTAAAATGGATTAAAATTGTGCCTCTTCAAATTTTAGAGCGTTGCCAGAGCTCTTTCCATACTAAAAGTAAGAGGCCAAATCTATCAAATTTACATTGTCCCACTCTACAGCTTCATGACAAACCAGCAGTCCCTCTGTACTCCATTTCTCTGTGAATGGCACACTCACTCAGCCAGTGACATTGGCCTCTGAGAGACATCCTAGACTCTTTCCTCCCCCTCACTCCCCATATCCAATTGCTCAGTGGATCTGGTCTTTCTTCTTTCTGTTCCTCTCTGCCCTGAGTCTGTCATTTCTATTAAAATATATTTTTATTGATTTCAGAGAGAGGAAGGGAGAGGGGGAGAGAGATAGAAACACCAATGATGAGAGAGTCATTGATCGGCTGCCTCTTGTACGCCCCATTCTGGGGATGAAGCCCACAACCCCTGGCATGTGCCCTGACCGGGAATCGAACTGCGATCTCCTGGATCCTAGTTCAATGCTCAACTGCTGAGCCATGCCTGGCGGGGCTGAGTCGGTCATTTCTTCCAAACTGGCTTCACCTCCATCTTAAGTTCACCTCTAATCTTTATCCACCCAGGGCTGTGAAGTTATGGTAAATTTAACCCAAACATTCTGCTCTTTAAACATGTTTTAGATTTATACATGTTTTTCGATTCAGCTTATGCGCAACCGTTTGCTACTTTTTGAGAGCACCATTCGTTTCCTTTTGGGATTTTCCCTTCCCTCCTTCTCTCTCTTCCTTACTTCCTTACTTAGCAGCGTGGAATTCATTCCTTATCAGTAGATCAAGAGCTACTTGAGACTTTTTAAGACCTTCATCACTGTTCAATTTAATCAATTCGTGTTTTGGGGGCCCTTAAATGTTTCCCATGTTTTGTTATTATAACCAAAACTTCATTGAACATCCTTGCACATGTTAGTCTTTGTGTAGGTATATCTATAAAGATATTTATAAAGGAAGGTTGTAAGGACAAAGAGAACATACTTTTGACAGGGATTTCCAAGTGCTCTCCTTAAAGATTGTACCAATTTACACTCCCCCAACTTATGAGCATGCCCGCTTTCTCACTTCCTCACCATCATTGAGTGTTGTCAGTTAATTGATCTTTGTTCATCTGATGGTTGAAAATGAAATCTCAGTTTAGTCTTAATCTATTTCTCTTTCATTTGTTCATTTCTTTATACTTGAAATATTTTATATATACAAAAGAATGTATGTTACATATAACTGGGTTTTCAGGTAAAATAATCATTTAAAAGCCTGTGTATCTACCACCCAGCTAAAGAAATAGATTATTACCCATATCACTGAAGCTGCCGCTAAGTTTGTCCCCAAACAGACAAAGCCAAAACCAATCTGAAAATAAGTGATCACAGAGATTTGGGGTACCCAAGGATATGCCATGAGTTTCCAGAAATTACCATGGCCAAAAATGTGCTGTGTGGATCCCAGAGGTTACTGTACCTAAGGATGTGCCATGAATCCCCAGAGGTTATTCTTGGATGCAGTTCAAAACAGGATAATCTGGGGCAGCCAATCCAGTATGAACTCTAAATACTTGACACAGAAGTACTAGAACTCCGTGGGAGCCTAACTCAGCCCTGTGGCTCATGGGGATGCAATGTCAAGTTCTAAACACCTGCAGAAACCTCTTCCAGCACAGGAACTTTGATCTTTTCATCTGCTGTTCTGCTTCTCTACAGCCACTCAGGATGCCAAACGTAAAAACTGGGTGTGGTCATGGAAGGTATTCCTTTGGAATTATGTCAAGAACCCAGGAATGCCTGAATATTGCTCCAAACTCCATCTCCCTATGTCTGCAAGAATATGTCCAGAAAACAACAGCAAAGGAAAGCAAAACTCCACTTCGTTGTCTATACTTAAGTCCAATGCCAGGGCTGAGCTCTATGGCAAGCATGGCTAGATCACGTAGCATCTTTTGGTTTTAGGTTAATCCATCCTTAACAGTTTCTAACCAAATGCTGTCTAGCACATTCCTTCATGTCTTAGGAAAGTAAGTAGAGAAAGACATTCATTCATTCATACAACAGTTACTACCTACTGTGTGTGAGGTACCATCTCTGCATTTATGAAGCTTATTTTCTAGTGGAGGAAACACAAAAGGGTCGCACAAATGTCATACGGAAATGAATCGGTGAAATACTATGATGTGCTCAGTACTACAAGAAAGGTCCATTGTGTTAGCAGAGAACATAGTAGAGAAAATACAGCAAGAGAGAGCAAGTCTTCAAAGCTATGGAAGATTATAGTTGTTCGATCATAATTATTCTTTTCCTCTCTTTGTCACGCTCCTTGTAGGTAGGGCGTACTTTCACATACACTGGCTTTGGGCTTGGCTGTTAACTTGCTTTGGACAATGGAATGTGCATAGATGTGCAGTGTGCCATGACTGAGCAGAAGCTCTGCGTGTGTTTGTGTGCTTTGGCCCTGTGCCTCTTGTTCTGGATCTTTGCCACGAAATAGTGTGTCTTCACCTTTGGTTCTGGAATAAGATAAGATGCACAGAGCTGAGCCCAGGCAAATCCAGCTGAATGAAGCCAAGCTAGCTGAGCCCAGCAGAGCTGGAATCAACTGTAGCCCTCACGTCGTGTGAGCAAGAAATAACATGTTTGTTTTCGTCAGTCACTTAGGTTTGGGGTTGTTTGTTACGACCATGAAAGTTGACAAGTACAAATTCCTACTCTCAGGCTTGTCTTGGCTGTGTGTAGTAGGCTGTAGCCCTTGGCCTGGCTGGCATGTGACAAAGAGTGAGGTGATAGGAGATGGCTGAGTTTCTTCCCATGTAGGAAAGGGTCTGACATGGTTACTGTTGCAGTTTCTTAGAAGGAGAATTTTGCTTCCAATCAAGATGTAGTAGCATGGAATAGATTTATCCACATTCCTGAAACAACCAAAAACAGACCAAACATAGGAAACAACAGCTTACAAATCACTGTAAATCAGTTAAGAAAGAGCAGTGATCCTCGATAAGCAGGAAAGAAAATGAAGTGAACCCTACAATTGCTCCAGCCTACTGATTGAAAGTGTGTCCAGGCTACAATACATTGAGAGGGAAACTAAGGTTGAACTTTGCAGACTCCCTGGATTGAAGAAAAAGAGCTGAGGGTTCAGGAAGACCAAGGTGACCAGAACTCTGAGGATCAGGACAAACGAATGGAAAGGAGAGAAATTGGAGCAAGGATTTGGAGGATCTGTGGAGGCTTCAGCTTCAGTATTCAGCTAAGTGCTGATGAGTGAATTCATACAAGGAAACTGCCCAAAGCTGGGAACTGAACCAACGGAAAGGATTAGAGGGAGCAGTACCAGGTGCTAACACTGGACTGGGAACAACACCTGTCACACCAGCCAGACTGGAAAAACCTCAAGATTCATGGAGTATTGGGTATAAGCGTACATATTCTGGGCCATAAAATAAGTGCAAATGAATTTAAAAGAATTCAAATAATAACAAGTAGATTCTTTTATCACAATGAAATTAAATTATAGACCAATAACAAAATACAGGGCAGGGTAAAGGTAGGTTTACAGTTGTGAGTATGTGAAACAGAGTTTATTCTCATGTTATTATTTATTAATTATTGTATAATTTTCCATATAAACAACTGTAGACCTACTTTTGCCCCACCTTGTATATTTGAAAAAATCTCAAACATTTCAAAATTCTATAAAACATTTCTAGATTCATAGGTCAAAAAAGAAATTAAAGATGATATTAGAAAGTGTTTTGAATTAAATGGAAATAAGCACACAATGCGTCAAAATTTGTGGCATGCTACTAACGCAGTACTTAGGGGAAATTCTAAGCACTGAATGACTTTAGAAAAAGAAGAAAGGTTTCAAATCAATGATTTAAGCATCTCCTTTAAGAAACTAGAAAGGAAGAGCAAATTAAATCTTAATTAAGTAGAAGAAAGAAAATAAGACCAAAATGGAAACTCATTTTGAAATAGAAAGCAGAAAATAAATGGGTATATACATATTTCAAAAATTATCAAATTTCATACTTTAAATATATGCAGTTTATTGTATGTCAATTATACCTCAAAAAAGCTGGTTCATATTTTTAAGAGTATCTTTATGTGTGTGAGAGAGAATGAGCTGACCCTTCCACAGCCTGAAAGAGAGAGAGAGAGAGAGAGAGCTCTCCAGAGACTAGATAGCCCTTATGTACTCAGCATTTTAATAGTTTAATACCACGCATTGCCCCTGTCTAGAGGTAAATGTAACTATGGTGGTGACTTGAGTGTGATCGATCAGGTTAGCACTGCTGTTCTTGAGAGGCGTTGGGGCCGGAGGGGGTGGAGACCTCACCCCCCTCTGACACTGCTTCACCCATGACCGAGCTGGCACAGTTCCAACAGTACCCCCACGTCTCTCTGAGGCCCAGCTTGACTGCGGTGGCCCCATCTCGGTTACCAGCATCCCCATGTAGCCAATCCTCCGAGCTAAGCTTCAGCTCTTACCCTCCTTCCATGAGTCCCTGAGACCTACCCATTAGACCTCAGAAATCTCTCTCAAATCTACCCCCTCCTCTATGTCCTAACTTCTTTAAATGTTCTCCTTTTACGCATTGTTGGGCCAATTAATACTTCGGAGAATTATCAGAAATATTCTAAGATACAAATCAGGTTATTTTCAAAGCATCACTCCCCATTGCCTACATAACAGTCCAGCCTTCTCAGAAGAGCTTATCATGGCCCTCACAATCCAGCTTTCATCCTGTCCCACCATTCCCTCCCCTCCTTATGCTCCAGCCACTCTGCTGACTAATCCCAAGTGGACTAAGTTGGCTTTGATTTCGGTGTCTTTGCCTTTGCGTCTTCATGCTTGCTGTTTCCTGTGTGGCAGACTCCTACATATGCTAGAGACTTGGTTTAAATATTATATCTTTAATGAAGCATTTTCTAAAACAACCCCCTTTTGTATGACCCCCAAGTAGTAATGCCCTTGTGGTAGCTACTGATGGCTACAAATAAAACAATAACTAACTGTAACCTGGGGCAGTGGACTTAGACTCCTACAGCGGTTAGGACTGGGAGGAGTCACAGAAATGCTAATGTAAAAGAAATAGCCAGGGGAGAGAGGGACTGCTTAGGTGAGAGGTTGCACCACCTTTCTTAGAGCCACTTGGAGACTAAGAACATTTTAAAAGAAATATAGCAATAAAATATGGAGAACAACCATTTTTCTTAGGATAGACATCAGGAGAAGAAAGAGCTATGTTCTGGGCACTCAGAAGCTTGCAACTATTAACACCCCCCCCCCCCACACACACACCTAGGAAAGAAATAATTTGCTTACTGACAGAGGGACTTCTGTCGTTCTAATGAAAACTATAACCAGGCATTTTAAAATGGGGCTCATGCACCAGGGACAAGAAGGCCACTGGTCATCTCCTACTGGCCAGTGTGGCCAAATGCTAAGTGAAAGCCCACGTACATTCTTTTTGGTTAGTATGGGCATTACAATTTATTTTAATAAATATCCACCACTGTGGGAAAACCAATCTGGTGTAAGTAATGGAAGTCAGGATACAAGTTTCTTAACTCAGCTTTGCAAAAATTATTTGCAAATGATTTATCTGATGTGTTTAATAAAGAAAAAACAATTTTTAGTATCTTAAGACAATGAAGCTTTTAAACTTAACTCCATAGATGATATTTATATTTCCAGTACCAAAAGGCTCTGGTAAATAATTTTTAAGTGAAGTTTTGGCACAGCGAGGTGGAAAGTTTTTACCATGATATGTTTGTTCTGTGCACTTTCCTAGAACTGTTAGTTTCAAATTAATGAATATCTCTCTTATACTTTTTTTCTCAGTACAAATCCTTCCCCTTCTCAGATCATTTTGTTTTGTATAGAGCGTCAATGAGCTTCCTAAATGAATAAATTTTTTATAACTTTATTTTGAGAAAAAGACTCAAATTAATTACTATAGGATATTGGATGGTATTATTTGATTTCCTCAACCATCAAATATAAATAGTCATGAATATGTTAAAAGCCTTGAATTGGTTTCCGGTACTTTATGTAGTTTCTGTTTGCACAATGGAAAGATCTTTTTCTTTCCAATTCAAACAGCATTGTATGGCTTTTCACAGAAAGGGCTTTTTTATGTTTTAGATTCTCATCATTTTTTAAAAAGTGTTTCTAGAAAAGTTCTTTACTAAATATCTGTGCTTATTTTTTTTAAAAAATATTTAATTAACCTATTTAAAATTAGAGACTTTTGTTCCTGCTAATAGGGCTACTGTGGTTGGGCAAATCCTCCTGCTAAAAACAATGAAATTGTTAAAGAAAGTAGAAGAAATTTCTTAATAGCATCTAACTGCTAATGAGATATTGAGGGACAACAAGGCTAAAATCTAAGAGGAAGTGGGAAATTAGATGTTAGTAGGTCATTGGAGCTGGTTTTGCCAAATACCACTTGTTTCAAAATGTCTTAAATTTTAGCTTTCATAGCTTCTGAGGGTGAGCAGGACAAAATTTAAAGCTCTAGGCCACATAAGATGGGGAGTTTAATAGGAAGGGGGTAGTGACTGCAAAGGGACATAAAAAGAAGCTTTAAGGGTGATAAAAATATTCTATTTTTGAAGATATAGTGGTAATCTCAAATTGGGGGAACAAAATTAACTTAAAGATCCAAGAAGCTGATGGATCCCAAGCAGGATAAATACAAAGGAAAACACATCCAACCACAACACAGCCAAACTCCCGAAAGCAAAAATATGAAAGGGCAATCTTGAAAGCAACAAAAGAAAAATGTCCCATTAAATACAGGGAACGACCATATGATTAACAACTAAGATTATTGTCTCAACATTTTCAAAGAGCTGAAAGAAATTATCTGTCAGTATAGATGCAACAGAAACAATCTACAAGATTACAAGGTACCTAATTTCAACAAGCTAAGAAAAAAATTAATTTTCTTATTTAATATGGGCTACTGCTTAGCCACTCATAAAGTGGTTACATCTGGTGAACAAAATAGGGTGGTGATTCACATGTGGTCATTAAATAATGTACTTTTTTTTTTTTTTTTTTAAGTAGGAACAAAATCATAAAAGAAATAGCTTTATGAAAGAAAATGAGAGTATGAGATCGCCCAGGAAGGACTGTGAAGTGGGAAGAGCAGTGCCCTAGGACATGTTTCCCAGCTAATAGCAATGTTCAAGGGTTGGAAATCCAAGGGAAACCTGCCAAGGATCCTCAGAGGCGAGGCCTGGGAGTCAAGTGTGATGTCTAAGCACAAAAGCCAAAGCAGAAGAGTCAATGGTGATAAATGCTACTAAGAAGCTTGGTAAGATTCACATCAAAAGCGTCCATTGGATTTAACAACAGGATGTTCATGGAGATTCTGGCAAAAACTCTCGCAGAAGAGTGAATATTAGGGCTGGAGCAAGGCTGAGGTAGAGGAAAAGATGGGAAGTAAGGAAGTGAAAAGAGCAAATGTAGTGTAGTCGGGCAAGGTGGGAATTTAGAAGAAAGAGACTAGATGGTAGCTAAGAGGGGACATACATGTATCAGTATAAAACCCCTAAAATTCAGTCTCTAAAATCAAGCACTTATTACCACTCATGTGACTCTGGGTGAACTGGGTCTGGTGTGCTCACTCTTGCACATGGGGTCTGCTGAGGGCTGGCTGATCTAGGATGGGTCTTACCATTTTGAAAGCTGTTTTCTGTTGGTTGGGATGATGGAGGTAACTGGGCCATGTTTCTCTCATTAACCAGCATGATAGTTCACACGGCAATGGCAGGGTTCTAAGAGAGAACAGAAGTCTGCAAGCTTTCTCGAGGCCTCGTTATGAATCAGCACACCATTATGTCACATTCTCCTGTCCAAAGTGTGTCACAAGTTAGCCGAGATTCAAGGAACAGGGAAAGAGATTTAGCTCTTGACTGGAGGAACCACAAAGTCCCACTGCAGGCACACTGGTGAGGGTGCAGAATTGAGGCCATTTTTTTGCAATCAATTTTCCACATGCGATAAAGGCTGGTTTTTATATTTGTTTTGTTTTTAAGGGAACAGACCTAATTATGATGTTGGAAAGGAGTTACAGAGAAGGAGAGGAGGTTGACGATATGAGAAGAGGTCATGGAAAGAAGGAAGTTCCTGAAGTGGAGGGGAGAGCATGTGATCTATAGCACAAGCAGAAGGATTAGCCAGGTACCAGTCCCACAGCAACATGGGAAAGATGGGTGCAGACTAGACGGGGCAACGTGCTGTTATGGTGGTAGGAAGTTGAGTGAATTGTTGTCCGATGGCTCCTTTTCACTGAGGAGGCAAAATAATTTGTCAAAAGTGAGAGAGGTGGAAAGCTTGCATGTCTATAGATGTGGAAAGGAACCTAACTAACTAGGGAAGCAGTGGGCCTGGTTGAGATTTGAGACCTTAACTTGAAAGTTTCACCAGTTAGCATGGTGTTGTGATTTTTCTCCAAACACATTAAGGTGCTGTTAAATATCCCACAATGGCATATTGATTACTTTGAATTAAAGTTACTTGACAAGCTGCTGGTGCAAGAAGGACATGTTGACCCTCCCTTGTTTCCTTGAGTGTAGGAAATAAATCTCCCCATGTGAAAGGTGGCCTCCTTGCTCCAGGAGGGCTGAGAGACACAACCTTATGGCTAGAGCTAGGAGACCCAGGGCCGAAGAGCCTATGCAGGGTGGGGCAAACATAGGTTTACAGTTGTTCGTATGGGAAAAGTACAATAACAAATAATACAAGAATAAACTCTGTGTACTCACTACTTTTGCACCACCCTGTATGAAGCAATTCTGTTGCTTTTTTTTTTTTTTTTTCCATTGCTTTTCAGAGAGAGTGTGAGAGAGAGAGAGAAACATCGATGTGAGAGAGACACATGGGTTGGTTGCCTCCTCACGCAACCCTGCTGGGATCGAGCCTGCAACCCAGGTATATTCTCTTGGCCAGAATTGAACCCTGGACGCTTAGTCCGCAGACTGACGCTCTAATCACTGAGCCAAACCAGCCAGGGCTGTTGCCTCTGTATTAATTCACTACCCAGGCCCAAACTTTGTTTAGATTCCTCACTAATGAATACCCAGACCTTGCTTAGACCCTTTTCTAATGAGCAGTAGTTTTATTTTGGTCTTGTCAATTCACAAATATATTATTTGTCTAAAAAAGTATAAAATGCTGGCTGGTTCATCATTTCTCTGAGCACGATTTATGATTCTCCTATACACACGTATGAAGTTGGTATTTCTCCTGTTAATCTAACCTTGTGTTTTATTATTAGTCCAGCCACAAGAACTTAAGGTGGGGGGATGGAGGGTCAATTTTTCCCTTTCCCCATCAGTGCCTACTTGTAGGCATGCACTAGCTAAGCCAATTAACTGGAAGGGCAATGGAACAAGAATGTGGAAAGAGTGGCGAAAAGCTTATGAAATACAAATTAGACAAAGAAGCAAATATGGAAGGTGATTGTATACTACAATCGGGATGGTTAAAAAACAGAAATTTATTTTCTCACAGTTCTGGAGCCTAGAAGTCCAATATCAAGGTGTCAGCAGATTTGGTTTCTTTTGATACCTCTCTCTCTTTGGTTTGCCTGTGGTCACCTTCTCACTGTGTTTTCACACGGTCTTTTCTTTGTACACCTGTCTGTGTCTTAATGTCCTCTCTTATAAGGACATTAGTCATATGAGATTAGGGCCAACCCACATAACCTCCATCTCCAAATACAGCCACATTCTGAGGTACTGGGAGTTAGGACGTCAACATCTGATTTTCGGAACACAATTCAGTGGAAAATACTGGTGACTGCTGGGAAGTGATGGGATTCAGTGACTAGTGACTCTGTTGAAATCAAAGAACCAATGTCACAGGAATGAATAAAAAATAATTGGAAGAACACAATTTTGTATTAAAGAGTGGAATGCTAGGTTTATTACTTCAGAGGAGCTCCTCAGGTTTAAGTTGAGGTCATGAAAGTGGGTAGTTGACAAAAGTTTAAGTTGAGGTCATGAAAGTAGGTAGCTGAAGAGGAAAGAGTGGTCATGAACTCACCAGGCAAGGATTCCACATGAAAATGGAAGTCACTCAGGTTGAGGGAGGACTTGGGTGGAGGGTACTAAAAACAGGGTATGGGTTACGGGGACTGCAAGACTGTGAGCAAACTAGTCCTCAAAGCCCTTTTGGTGGATGTGGGAACACAGAGGCCCTCCTTCCAGAGGGCCTTCCCAGGGGCCAAATATAAAGTGGAAGGGGAGACTCTGGTCCCTCTGGAGCTTCAGATTGGCTTAAGTGTGAGGATTCAACGGGGAGGCCTTGAGCTCAGGACTCCTGGATAGGAGGCTGTCTGGGGCTTGGGGGTGCTCAAGGAATGAGAGGTCTATGAGATGGCTGTTGCCTGTGGAAGGGATGGTGGAGTAAGTGTGAGATCCTCTTTAAGCTGAATTTAGATGGTAACATTGCTCTTTACTTTACACCTTTCCCATTAGCACACAGCAATAGAAAGCAGTGAATAAATACTGAAATATTGGGAAGATGAACACTACTCTCCATGTAGTTAAATCACCTATTTTGAATCCTGTTCCACAGATTGACATTTTTAGTGCCTTATTACCATGGATACCATAGTAACCATAGTCAAACTCTGCATAGCCATATACATAGTTATGTGTAGGAGACACGCAGGCTGGGAAGAAGACAGGAATTCAAAACAGGAGAATCCTGGATCTTTGTTTCGATTAGTAACAATACTCATAGCATATATGAAGGGAATGCATAGTATGTGCCAAATCCTATCCTAAACCTGTATTAATTTAATCTTCATGAGAATCTGTTTTAAAAAAATTTATCTTTTTTGTTGAAAGTATTACAGATGTCCCGTTCTCCCCTCATTGACCTCTTCTACCCTGTACCCATCCCCCACCCCAGGCCTTCATCACACTATTGTCTGTGTCCGTGGGTTATATATATATATGCATAGAAGTTCTTTGGACAATCTGCTTTTTAAATTGACTTTTGGGTGTTCTCTATTTTGAATTTGAGTCAGTTGTATGTATTGCAAAAAGAAATTTTCTCTGTGTATTCTGTGCACTCTAATAGTACGGCCTTTCATGTTCTTAATCTTATAATATAGTTCTAGTTATCCATTTTTTCTTGTTTCTAACACTTTTCCTATTCTGTTTAAGAAACCTTTGCTTAATACTGAAGCTGTTCTATTATTATTCTAAAAATATTGTTGCTTTACTGTCCATATTTAACTCTTCGATCCATTTGGAATTGACTTTGACGTATGATGTGAGGTAGAGATCAAGGTTTTTTCCCCTCACATTTCTATCCAGTCTCATTCATTGAAGTGACCAGCCTGTCCCCATTGCACTGAAGTGTCCCCTTTGTCATAAATCAGGTGAGCAGACCTGGGTGGTATGTCTCTGGATTCTCTATTCTGTTCCATTGCTTTATTTGTTGTTGTGAGGTTCCCATTATTAACTTAACTTTACAGATGAGGAAACTTAAGCACAGGAAGGTTAAGTAACCTTAAGCCCCAGGTCACATTACTAATAAGCCTACCCTATAAATTATATAATACGTATGTCTTAAGAGCAGGTTTGACAGAAGTTACTACGTCTTTCTAAGGAGGCTCCTGAATTGATTCTTCAAATACTCCCCACACTGGGAACTGATACTAGGAATTAATGGGAAAAGGTTCACGTCACAAAGACGTGGGTTTGAATCACCATTCCGTTCACTAGCAGCGAGAATATACACAATAAAACTCTCTGAAATGTTTATTTGTCCATAAAATGAGAAAAATAATACCTATCTAGCAAGTTTGGACAAAAACCAAATCAGACTGTATTTATGTTACCTAACATACAGTGCTGAATAATTTTGTTTCCTAATTCCTTGGCAAAAGTGCTTACACCTGAAGCAATTTATAGATAAAATTTCTAGCCTATTACGTTCTAGCAATCTTGATGTGCTCAGTTGGGTGTCGATACATAACGGCAAAGAAAAAAAGGGGAAAGAAGGAAAGAGCTGAGAAAAAAACCTAGTAGTTTTTGCTGGATACCATCACGGCTAAGTCACGTTTCTATCTTTATTTTCATTGTTCTTTGCAATTATTAGTAATCTCATGATTATGGATGAAAAATACAGAGAAAATAGCAGCCTGCCTAAGGCATTGTTGCTACATCAGTCTATGATTAGGACGCGTGGCTTGTCCCTGAGCTGAAACCCTGGGGTGGCCTAAACTGCCGTGAGGGAACTATGGTCAGGTTTTGGAGGCAATTTACACTTCCAACAAAAACAGGTCCTCTTAAAAACATACACATTTTTTCTCCCTTTCCTTCCTCTCACTTTCTCACCTCTTCTAATTCTACTTTTTTCCATCTCAGTTTTCCCAGTTCATCTCTGTCTTCTTCCTAGGGTTTGGACCTACCTGCATGTGATGCCTGCGGCATTTCCTTCCAAGCTAAGGACTTGCTGCGTCAACATCAAGCAGCGTTGAGGAAGGAAGCTGACCTGGACCAGTGAGAAGCACGTGGACAGCAATGATGAATCCTACTCGCTATGTCTTTGCAAAATTATCTTGATTCAAGGGGTATTTCATAATTCTCAACATATTTGCAAAACAAAATTATTTTAAATTTATCTTAAAACTGCATAGGGTGGCACCCGTCCTGCTCTGGCAGAGGAAGTGGGGGGCATACCAGCTCGTAGCCACATCAAGTGCCCAAATTCACCCTGCTGTGGACAGATGCTTCAGGCTGTCACAGACCACTGTGGGCAGACACGGGCATCACCCCACCACATCCCTTGCTCTGATGCAAGGCTCCTAAGCATCCTTCTAATTATGATTCCCATGAGATGTGCCTATGGGAAGAGAAGGAATTGATTATGCATTTCTCATTTGCCTAGAATAAAATAAAAGGGACTGCAATTTTTTTATTTCGGTGATTTTTTAAAGACTCGAGCTAATGTAATTCCTCTGAGGAACTGGGAGAACAAAACATAGAAAAAGCAGCATAGAGGATTTGCCCTGGAGTCACATTTCAAACTGATGGTTAATGTGCAGAAGTCATCTCCATGCAATAAAACATTTAAATTCAGAATATAGAAAGAATGTGTGAAGGCCATTTTAAAAAGCCAGAATAAGTCTTACACTAACCTTTTTTTTTTCCTTACATGCAGAATCTGGGGCTGTTTTTGCAGTTTTATTAAATCATACATGCCTCAGGCTCTGTTTTTTAATAATTCCATTTCCCCTGGAATTTTCACTCTGAATCATTCTAGGATCTAATGGCGCACTGGAATTTTAAGCATGTGATGAGGATAATTGAGAAACTTGGGTTCTCTTTGCCTCCCCCAATACTTCAGAAAGCAATCGCAGACATAGCTGGCGCCATCTAAAACCCAGAGCTCTCCACACTGAGCAGAACGCAGGATTTCTCAACCTTTGTGTCCTGGCCAGAGACAATGAATAAGGCTTATGCCTTGGAGTGAAGAAAACTAGAAAAAGAGAAGTGGTGGAGGCTTTTGAGTTGGAACAGGGAAGGACTCTCTCAGATTTAGACAGGGTAAAACTGAGGATAGCTTTCTTTACTCCCTTGACAGGGTTTAGACAACAGGACTAGGAAACAAAGGGTGCTATCTGTCCTCTAGAACTGGAGATTTTTGAAAGTTTCAGGTCTCTGTCCATGAGCCCATCCACCCACCATCCCCTCTGTCCCTTCTCTACCACTGATGTCAATGAGAGGAAGGCAGACCTGCCAGGCTACTGTCAAAGGCTCATAATTCCAGGAGGTATATTAGCTGGCATGCCAGGTACTAGAATTCATTCCTCGTTGACAGCGGCTTCTCAGCAGTGCCTGGGGGATATAGGCTGAGTTAAAAGTCTGGGCTGAACACCTCCCTGGCTCTGAGGAGCCAGTACCAGAGCTGCATGATCAAACCCTAGTGCCATTGCGGGAGAGGAGGTTTTTTGTTGACCTCGGCGACATAGGCCCACACCTTGTCCACTCCATCACCAGACACAGCTCAATCGACTACAGGTGTAGCCATAAAGTCTACTTTAAAATCTGGAGCTTAATTCCAGACACAAAAAGACAAATTCTGTATGACTCCACTTATATGATGTACTTAAAGTGGTAAAAATCACAAAGGCATAAAGCATGATGGTGGTTTCCAGGGGCTGGGAGGCTGGGAAATTTATTGTTTAACAGGTATAGATTCAGATTTACAAGAGGAAAAGAGATATGGGGATGGAAGGTGGAAACGGCTGCATCACAATGCAAATGTATTTAATACCACTGGAACCATAGCTTAAAAATGGTCAAGATAGTTAATTTATGTTATGTGTATTTTAATACAATAAAAAAAGAAAGAAACCTGGAGCTTAATTAACATAAAGAATTGAAATGTAAAGCTGCAAGCAATGCTAAGTGAAATAAGACAGAGAAAGACAAATACCATATGATTTCACTTATCTGCATAATCTAAAGAACAACAAACCTTCAAAACAGAAACAGAAAACACTGATGGATGCCAAAAGGGCAAGAGGTTGGGGAGCTGGGTGAAAAAGGTAAAGGGAATTACGAAGTACAAATTGGCAGTTACAAAGCAGTCATGGGAATGTAAAGTACAGCATGGGGAACACAGTTTCAATAACATTGTAATAACTACGTATGGACTTATCCAGGGGGAATCACTTCATAAATTACACAAATGTCTAACCGCTATGTTGTACACCTGAAACTAATATAAAATAATATTGAATGTCAACTGCAATTGAAAAAATAAAAATTAAAAAACAAAACAAAAAACCAAGACCCTCGTGTCCATCAATAGATGATTGGATAAAGAAGATGCGGTACACATATGTAATGAAATGTTACCTGGCCATAAAAGGGAATGAGATCTTACCATTGGCAATAACATAGATGGACCTAGAGGGTATTATGCTAAGTGAAATAAGTCAGACAGAGAAAGACAAATACCATAAGATTTCACTTATATGTGGAATCAAAAAGCAAAACAAATGAGCAAAAAAAAACCTGAAGCAATTTCATAGATACAGAGAACAAATTGCTAGTTGCCAGGTGGGAGGGGAGTTGGAGACTAGGGGAAAAAGTGAAGGGATTAAGTACAAATTGGCAGTTACGAAATAGTCACGGGGACGTAAAGTACAGCTTAGGGAACAGAGTCAACAATATGTATGGTGTCAGGTGGGGACTATACTTATTAGGGGATCACACTGTAAGTTATATAAATGTCTAAACACTATGTTGTACACCTGAAACTAATAAAATGTTAAATGTCAACTGTAACTGGGAAAAAAAATTATCATGAATTAGTCAAAAAAAAAAGTTGCAAGCAAAAGAGAAGAGAAACCACCATTGAGGTAAATTTCATTTCCTTAGGCAACAAGTTTTACTGGGAGACTAAATTCATTTAGCTGAGTGTGTGCTGTGGAAATGGAGTTGGATGATGAATTAACAAACCTTTTTAGGTCATGCGACCTCAGCCTCAACTCCAGAGGAAATCAAATTTCTAACTGCTGTGCAAGGAGGACATGTGTACCAGAGAGAGAAAACAAACAGGACTAGCACATGCTAGCACCACCAATATGCTAACTCACTTATTAAGCTTTTGCTTCCTCTATTGTCCTTGTGCAAGGCCAAGCAACTCAGAAAAACAAGCACATAGCCTGGCAATAGTCTTCTGCACATCCTTCTCTTCTCAGACTGTAGCTCCTTGAGGGTCAGAAACCATGCTTTTTCTTCTGTGTATCCTGAGCACTGATGTATAGCAGTTATAAAGCTAATAAACATAATTTGAAGTAGGATTCAGTGAGAGGAGACGGTGAAAGGCCAGAAAAAATGTTTTCTTTCTAAAATTAGAAAAACCATCAACATAAAAACTATTTGTTATTTGTAGAATATTTTAAATAAAAAAAGAAATTAGAGAATGTTCAGAAGATAACTGCAATGGGCCCAAATCCTTTTTCTTCTTTGTCATGTGTGCTGGTTAATTGTATGTGCCAACTTGACTTGGCTTTGGTGCCCAGATATTTGGCCAAACACTAGTCTGAATGTTGTAAAAATATTGGTTTTTAGATGTAATATTTAAATCAGTAGACTTTGCCCGGCCAGGCGTGGCTCAGCGGTTGAGCGTCGACCTAGGATCCAGGCGATTGGGGTTTCATTCCGGGTCAGGGCACATGCCCGGGTTGCAGGATCAAGGCAGCCGATCAATGACTCTCTCATCATTGATGTTTCCATCTCTCTCTCTCCCTCTCCTTTCCTCTCTCTGAAATCAATAAAGATATATTTAAAAAAATAAAATAAAATAAAAATAAATCAATAGACTTTGAGTAAAGCCGATTGCCCTCCATAATGTGGATGGGCCTCATCCAATCAGTTGAAGACCTGAAGAGAAAAGACCGAGGACCCCTGAGGAAGAAGAAATCTGCCTCCCCACTGCCTTCAGACTTGAGCTGCAACATCAGCTCTTCCCTGGGTTGGCTCACCTGCCTACCTCTCAGATTTTTTTATTTTCCAGCCCCCATAATCAGTGAGTCAATTCCTTAAAAACAAATCTCTCTTGCATATACATCCTATAAGTTCTATATCTCTGGAGGATCCTGAATGAAACAGTATGTAACAGTTACCGTTTGAGAACATAATTAGAAGTTGGCAATGAATGTTTTGGTGCTGCTCTTAAAATATTGGGACTATAAGTACAAGTTCTAAGGGGAAATGTGAAAGGCACCTAGACTTAATATCCCTGATGGAGTACACATAAAAATCCTTCTAATATTGTTACAGTTGTAACTAGCTAGTTATTATTAATAATAGGAAGAGAGCAAAGGGAAGAACAGACATTATAAACATGGTCATCGGGGCAGTTTCACCAGAAAACTACAGTTTCACACTCCCCAGGAAGCCACTTGTCCATTCACTGCAAAGCCCTGCGTGAAGGGGTCCAACCAAGGGGAAGATGGGCACTTGCGCAGTGAAGTCTGCGGTGATGTAGGGAAGGTGTTTGCCTGTCAGTCTAGCCTGGAGAACAAAGATAATTGGCTAGGGTGACAGAGCCACTGCAAGCCCACAAAATCCTGAAGGCTTAATTGGTTCAGCTCCCAGTCATAACTCTGAGACAAAGGGTTCTTGCTCACTTGTTCCTCTTGTTTTGCTCCTGCTTCCTTGCACTCACTTGCTCTGTGACTCACACTCGTCTCCACAGCCATGTGGCTCTAGAAGCTGCCTGGCCCAAGGCATGTGGACCCCATACACAAGGGACTACAGTTGGGAACACAAGCTAAACTAGCCAGGTGCTAGACTGGATTGTGCTTCAACATGGAATGGAAACTCTGGGCAGTGGCTTTAATCCTAGTTCTGCTGAAGACAAAATGGGACTTTTTCCATGGTGGAATGGTAGGAGATGGGACCTTGGACGGGAACTCCCTTCGTGTTACATCATCAATAAAGCTTTCCATGATATCTCATCCCCCCATGGGAGCCTCGGGAAATTCTTGTTCCCACAGCACCACAGGAATCCATCAGGGTCAGTTGGGGACACAGAAGGATCCCTACCGATAACAATATGATCACACTGGGTCTCATTTTCAGCCACTGACCTTCTTTTAGGGGGAAGATCATTTAGTTTACTGTCTGATTAACTAGAAAGGCAAAAGTGGAATTTAATCAGAGGGGCATGTCCAAACAAGTAGCAATGTCCTTCCCCATCACACACCATTATTCAGTCAGTAATTAAATTTTTGTTCAATCCTGACTATATTTAGAGTACTGAATTTGGTGTGATTAGGGCTGAAACAGAAGCAAAAAACAATGTATCCCCACTAAGCCTACTTACTAAAGGAGTAAGTTTAACTCCACATGTGGACAGCAAATCAATTATAATATTTCATAAAACTATCGTTGTTAGGGAATGTCAGATGTTATGTAAAAGAACTTTTCTTATAATGTAAACTTTTTCATCCAATACTGAACTTTTATTCTAACTTTTAAAATAACTGGAATTTTTATAAAGTATGTATATTACCATTATTAAGGAAATCCCAAAAGTTTGCCTTATCAGTTTTATGCATCTTTATTTATAACTCTAAGCTTAACTTATTTGAATCATTTGGGAAATACCTTAGGGAGTTTCAGATGAACTAGACGTAGACTTCCTATGACTTACATCCTAAAAGTTCATGCTTCTTTTCATAAATATTAATAGAAGTTTATCATTTACTAGTCATTACTGAGTCCAAGGCCTTCATTTTACAAATGCCAGAACTCATTCCTGGATCTGGAATGATTTGCTCCCAGTCACTTATGATAGTTACTTTAGCTAGTTACTCTGGCTAGTCCCACAGCTAGTTATATAGTAAAGTTACTGCTCAAAAACAGCTCTTCTACCTTCAAGGAATGTGCTGCTATTGCTCTAACTGTCCCCAGGTTGTCTAGAAATGGGGTAAATGACCTGTGAGGAGTCCTTGACACACAGCCCAGTTCCAAAGGTTGATCCAGGTCTGGTTTAACCTCAGGGCACTATCTGTCCATTCTGTGATTTGTTATGGCCTCTGAGTCTCATAGTGATGTGACAGTAACCTTCAGCCTTCCTGGCTTTGGGTCATTCCTAGGTCACAGGTATTCAGATGGGTAGATCAGCTATGAGTCAGACCTGTGGGTTTGGTTGACTCTGGGCAGCACGATTACTATAACAGAAACTCAACCTCTTTTCTGCACAGGGCATGTAGGAAATACATTAGCAACCATTTATAAACTATAAATAGAGTGTCTCTTAAAGTTGAGTTGAAACTGAAGAGCTGTTCAAGGAGTTCTCAACCCAAGTGTCTTTGAATTTTAAACCTACACTTAATCAAACTTCTACCTTCCTTCTCCACAATCTCAAGATCCAGACAGGCCCTCCCCAGTCCTCTGTGCTCTAGATGCAGACTGTAATGTAAAAGGGATCCAAAAGAAGTTTCATTAGAATTTATACCCATTTCCACGCATAATGCTACAAGTACCATTTTACAATTACCACTATTATTTGTAAAACACCAATTCCTCTTTACCTCAATACCAAATCTCATTTGTAATTTTCACAACGCAATTTCTTCTAATTCAGCAGTAACTCCAAAACCCTTAAGAATTAGCCTAGAAGTCTGCATTCCAGTGTTGGGAAGGGAAACTGATACTTTTCAGAAGGGAACCCAAAGACCTTAGTACCTATTAACATAGTTGGTGAGAGTGGGCAAGGGTGGCCCATGTTAACCTAAGAATAAAAAGCCAAAGTGGCTGCCCAGCCAGCATGTCTCAGTGGCTAAGCATCGACCTATGATCCAGGAGGTCAGGATTTGATTCTTGGCCGGGGCACAAGCCTAGGTTTCAGGCTCGATCCCCAGTAGGGGGCATGCAGGAGGCAGCCGATCAATGACTCTCTCATCATTGATGTTTCTATCTCTCCCCCCTCCCTTCTCTCTGAAATCAATAAAGATGTATTTAAAAAAAGAAAGTTTTAAAAAAGCCAAAGTGGGAGGCAACACGAATTTATTTGAGATACAAAAGAATAGCTATTTGGAAAGCACTGATTTAGGCAGAAACCCAAATAGTGTCCTGATTAGGGGGTGAAGACAGGATTTTTATGAGAAAGGGAAGGGGGAACAATTATATGCATAAAAGGAAGGAATTTCTATTGGTGTGCATAAGTCAAGAAAGGACTTCCTATAGCCAGAGAAGTTATTCTTTAGCTGTACATGGTGGTGCTAATTCTAAAGAACATCTTTAATTATCAGTTGAAAGATCAGGACATCTGCTTTCCTCTGGACTGGGCCAGAGCAGCACTGTATTTCTGTGTCTCTTTAATTATATCCCAAACAATGCAATGCTGCTCTGGCCCAGTCCAAAGGTTATTTTGCTCAGTTCACACGTTCCAAAGGTCTGAGGAGTAAGACATGCAAAGCAGTTCCTCTGGAATGGCTGTCCTACGTACATTTTAAATGGCTCCAGTTAGTCAACTTTTCAGGCCCACTAAGCATTTTGCATCTTCCACCGGGCTACAGAGTAAGGGGCCAAAGCCTGCTTTGTGTGGGGCTATGTGGGGTGTTCCCTGGGAAGGCAGGTCCTGCCAGAGACAAGGGGCTACCATGGAACAGATCAGGCCTATTCCCCTGTAATTCAGTGGTGACTTCTGCTCTGAGTGGGGCTGGTCTTCAAGCGAGACCAGCACTGGCTGTTGATTGATTCACTACTCAGGGCCCTGCCCAGTCCCCTGGTCTTTGTCTTCCAGCAGGGAGGCCCCTTGTACAGTGGTCTAGGGGGACCTTTTGTTCCCACATGATACAGAATCCAGCTCTCCTTGCCCTCAGCCCAGCGCCCTTTCTGTATTGCCTCTGTGCACCACCCCACCATTCGCAGAATTACTTCAGTGACCCGAATGAGAAGAGAATAAGACGACTCCGAGCACGTTAAAACATCTGTTCAACAATATCATACCCCAGTCAGTACCCTGAAACACAGATTATACCCTCTCTTGTGGAGAAAGAACATTTGTGCTTCTGGGATGGAGTTTGGATTTTTAGAAATTTTATCCACATGCCTTTCTATTCCCAGTTCCCTCATATCCCCTCCTACTATAAGAGCATACACTTAAGTCTTCTTCAATCCTTCTCAGAAAATCAAAACCAAAAGACTACAAGCTTGGGATCTCCGCTTCCTCTTGCATCCTGTAGGAAAGAACTAGTCTCCGCGTCATAATTTCCCTTCTCTCCCTATATGCAGGGAAGTGATCGATCAGCCATTCGGTGGCTTGGCTCCTAGCCTTGTAAAGAGCAAGACAGTCATACTCACTTCTGCTGAATCTGTTTCTCTTTAATTAAGTATGAGTTAGACTCTATCAGATAGCAAGGAAGATGCTCACAGGTGTGATTCAGACAATGGTCTGTTCCAGTCTCAGGCCTTCTGAGACCAGGATGTCCAGAATAAGGGAGGGAGGACAGAAAGGAACCTTGTCATTAGAGATACAGGTGTTGCGCTGGTGATTCAGATGACATACCATCTCCTCATCTATTTCAATGCCTGCTAGAGTAATACTTTTGTTCAAGTTAAAAATCATAAAGCAATTAGTGGTTTCTGAAAAGTGATTGTGAAGAAATGAGGCTGCTTTCACAAGCTATGGGTCCTCATACATTCTTTGTACATGTTTGAAATGAAGGTCACAGCTTAGATCTAATTTTCATGCCCGCCTTGGGAATTCTAGAATATCAGGGCCAGCTGTGAGTCCAGTGTGAATGAGGACATACTCAGACTCTTAGGAGGAAAGGCAAAAGCAACTTCAGATCTGATGGTTGGGTTCCTGGGGGTGGGGTGACTCAATTGGGCAGAGGATGCAGCCAAGGCAGTCCCCAAGTCTTTCTCAAGGGGACCAGGGGCCAGTTAAACAGCTGGGGCTACCTGTAGGTTCCACAGTGGCCGAGATGGGGAAGGAGAGGCAAACCAGGTCAGAGGTCATTAGGAAAAGCTGAGGGTCAAAAGACAGAAATACCACCCACAAATGGTCATTATCTAGGATAATAGGTCTACAGAGTCTAAGGTAAGAATCACAGTACATTAGATTGAAAACAGAATGGGAATAGGTGAGGGAGACATTACAGTGCCTGACATAACTCGGGGGTGTTGGTTGTTAGTGGGAAAGTAGAAGGTGGTTCAGTTGGAGCCCCTCAGAGAACCAGAGGCAGGATAGTCCAACAGCAGAACACTGAAAGCTGTGTTCTAGGTGGCTTCTGGTAATGACCTTCAGAAGCTCTCTGGCATGGATTCTAGGGCATTCTTGCCAAGTGCAATTTCTCTAATCATGAAGCAAAATCCCCAGCACTTCCTGTCCCTGATAGTCCTTGCATCAGCTTAACAGCAAGTGGCAGCAACATGAAAAGGGGAAATAGGAGTATACAGATGACACCAGGTGTTACTGGGTGGTCAATTAACAATGACAAGAATATGGCCACATGCCTGGCCAGGCGTGGCTCAGCAGTTGAGTATCAACCTAGGATCCAAGAGATTGTGGTTTGATTCCCCGTCAGGGCACATGCCTGGGGCTCAGTCCCCAGTTGGGGGTGTGCAGGAGGCAGCCGATCAATGACTCTCTCATCATTGATGTTTCTGTCTCTCTCCCTCCCTCTCCCTTCCTCTCTCTGAAATCAATGAAGATATATTAAAAAGATCATATGGCCACATACCTTCAGCACAAAAGACACAATGGCCAGTAAGAGAGATCAAGCACCTTTAGGAACTAGGGAACGAGTTCTGGGTGGGGATGAAGACAATGTAGGCATGCCCCTGCCCCCCCCAACTCTCCTCCCGCTGTTGCAACCCTGCAGAAGAGGCTGAGGGAGGGAGTCCTCAGTCTCCCGCAATCACTCTCTATTCTCTCCCCTCCAGCTCCAACACACAATACATTGTCCTATGGCTGCCTCTGTGGTCTTGGACGTGTATGTAAATTATATCAAGCTACTCTCCCACTATGAAAACCTCAGTGGTTTCTCACAACCTGCACAACAGGCCGTCTCTGGCTCCTGCCTACCTACCTGATTCTCTCACACCTCTTCCTGGTCACCTCCCATACACTCCAGCCACACTGCCATCCTTTCTGTCTCTCTACAAGCAAGGCTCTTTCCCATCTCAGAGCATCTGTTCTTACTGTTCCTTCAACCTCAGGTCCCTCCTCCAGCTCTTTGCTTGGCTGGTTCAGTTTTCATCTCCAGTGCTCTTCCCTGACCTCCCTGTCTAGTCACTCTTCCTCTAGTGACTCTCACATTCACCACCTCCTCACAATGTTTGTTTGTTTGTTTGCTTTCTATTATCTCTTCTGAGGGCAAGTGCCTTGCATGTCTTGCTCGCTATATAGCCAGGATCCAGCATCGTGTGCTGTGCAAATTTGGCACTGCAATATATTTGTATAAATTGAATGGATTAATGAAATAATTCTTAGGAGGTGGGGGATGGAAGAGAGTAGGACCAGCAGGCCTATGCTTTGTGAAGGGATTCTGAGTCCTCACCACCTAATTCTTTATCCCCTGTTGCCATCCCCCATCTTTCCTCCTTGGCTCTAGGCCCTTTTCCTATTATCAGAGCCAGCTAAGGTACCAGAGGAGGCAGCAGCAGCCACAGGCGCAGGCTTCAAGCGTAGATGGAAGGGGTTCAAGGTGCTGTGATACGAAGGAATTGGCAAGTGTTCTCTGACCCTAAAATACCTATTCCATCTACTTGCCACATTGTCTTATTTATTTATAATATATCTTTATTGATTTCAGAGAGAGGAAGGGAGAGGGAGAGAGAGATAGAAACATCAATGATGAGAGAGTCATCATTGATCGGCTGCCTCCTGCACGCCCCCAACTGGGGATCGAGCCCCCACCTTGGGCATGTGCCCTGACCAGGAATCGAACTTTTATCTCCTGGATCCTAGGCTGATGCTCAACTACTGAGCCACATCCGGCTGGGCCACATTGTCTTATTTTTTAATTGAGATATAACTGACATCACATTGTCTGAAATCCTCCTATTTGCATAGTCGTGCCTTTTAGCTAAGCCATTGCCTCCTGGCTGCTCCTTTTTCCAAATGTGAACAGCTCTGGGCAGGGTAACACAAAAAGTTGTCACCAGCTCCTTGCTATTAACTGCACAGAGCACACTGTCTAGAGCTGCTGGATCCCAGGGGCTGCATGAGCCTGCCTGGGAATGAAGCAGAACCAGGTGGTTCCCTTTTGCCAGAAATGGAAAGTCCCGAGGGGCCACCACTCCTACTCTAACGATAAGAATGAGACTGGTGAGGTACAAAATCATCATTTACAAACTGAACAGTTGAAGCAAGTGGTAAATAGAATCCAAATGATGCCCAGCGCCAGCTCAACTGCAGATCAGACTGACTGGGCCCCCGCACTAGTGCCCCCCAAGCTGCCAGCCAGCTTTAAGGGTTTAGCCTCATCTGACTTCTGTAGAGAAGAGGCTTCCTCCTTCACAAGTGCAGGAACAACAAGACTGGATCAGATATTAGCCCTGAACCTGCCCAACCTGCCTCACAAGGGAATTATGAAGATGGACGGAGATAAACGATGTAATCTGTCTTAAGTAATGCAAATGAAAGCATTAACATTGATTTAAACAGTTCTGCTCAGGAACTGTCCCTTCCTCTGCCTCTCTAATTACTTTGAAAAGTTTTATCATCAGCAAAATGAAAAGACAACCCACTGAATGGGAGAATATATTCGCCAATTATACATCTGATAAGAGGCTAATATACAAAATTTATAAAGAACTTATAAAATTCAACACCAAAACAAAAAAATTATCCAATTAAAATGGGCAAAAGTCCTGAATGGACACTCCTTCAAAAAGAGGACATACAGATGGCCAAGAGACATATGAAAACGTCACTAATCATCAGAGAGATGCAAATTAAAACCACAATGAGCTATCACCTCACACCTGTCAGAATGGCTATCATCAATCAATCAACAAACAACAAGTGTTGGCGAGTGTGGAGAAAGGGCACCCTAGTACACTGCTGGTGGGAATGCTGATTGGTGCAGCCACTATGGAAAACAGTGTGGAGTTTTCTCAAAAAATTAAAAATGGAACTGCCGTTTGACCCAGTGATCACACTTCTGGGAATATATCCAAATAAACCTGAAATACTAATTCGAAAGAATATATGCACCCCTGTGTTGATTGTAGTGTTATTTACAATAGCCAACACCCAAGTGCCTATCAGTAGATGAGTGGTTAAAAAAAGCTGTGGTACATTTCCCCAATGAAATACTACTCAGCCGTAAAAAAGAAAAGAAAATCTTACCTTTGAGACAGTATGGATGGAAGACCTGGAGAGCATTATGCTAAGTGAAATAAGCCAGTCAGAGAAAGACAAATACTATATGATTTCACTTATATGTAGAATCTAATAAACAAAATAAACTAACAACAAAATAGAAACGGACTCATAGATACAGAGAACAGACTGACAGCTGTCAGAGGGGAGAGGAGAGAGGCACTGGGTGAAAAGGTAAAGAGATTATGAAAAACAACAACAAACCCCTCATAGAGAATAGTAAGGTGATTACCAGAGGGAAAGGGGAATGGGGGGAGGTAGGAGAGGGTAAAGGGAGATAAATGGTGATGGAAGGAGACTTTACCTGGGGTGGTGAACACACAATACAATATACGGATAATGCATTATAGAATTGTACCCCTGAAACCAATGTCAACCCTATAACTTCAATAAAAATAAATTTTAAAAAAGAAAAACCCCAGGATGCACACCACTCTTGGAACCAGCACTTGGTATGCTGGTGTTTCAGGTATCAGAGTTTATAAATGACACTTTAAAATCATTGTTTTAAGAGGTTACACTTTTCTCCCCTTGCTGTTTCTCATCTCTCCTTTGCCGCCCCCCCCACCTCTCCCTCTCCCTCTCTCTCTCTTTCTCTTTCTTCCCCCGCCCCCCACATTGGTTCCAAAGTCGGCCCCACTGACCTGAAGCAGCAGCATCGGTCTTGAGCAGGAAGCCAGTTCCGATCCAAGTTCACCAACACGAAACTATCCCCTCTCTGGAGGACTGACTGGTAGGCTCTGCCAGCGTGTCCAGCAGTCTTACTAAAGGCCTCTGTAAAGCCACACCTGTGCAAATCCCCCAGCCCTTTGACACAGCTGTTTGACTTTGAATGCCAATCTAGGCCTTGAAATGCATCAGGCCTAGGTAGTTTTCATTTACATGTGAAATTTTTGCTCTTGCTTTTCTTGCTTTACAGGACTTGATTTTTCAAGCCACTAAAAGGCTCATGGAGCTTTCTATTTTCATAGCTAAAGTTCTGTAAGAATTGTTGCCCATGGATCCTTTCCCACAGCCTTGATCTAGTCTGGGTCCCGGAGATGTACTGCATTCACATTTACTTCAAGCAGCAAAACCAGTATAGCTTATTAATATCTAAGAAAAAAATTAATTCTGAAAGAAAACTATAGGGCTATAAAAAAGGAGCAGGGTTGACCCTTCTAACACACCATCTTGATAAGGAAAGAGAAGTCTGAAGATTGTTCAATTGATTTCGCCAAAGGCACATTACTGCATATGACTATCAAAATGGTCCTAAAACCATGGCTTGTACCTCAAGCCCCACATTATTTCGACTGTGTAGGATGATAGATAGGGTACTTTGGCAGGGAGAACCAATGTGAAGGCTGCACAACCAGTGTTTCAATTAGGATTAGGTTCTGTTGTCAAGTATCAGAAAATAAATGTAAGACAGTTAAACAAATTAGAAATATAATTTTTTTCCACAAAAAAGAAAAAAGGTAAATAATCCAAGACTCACATCAAGGTTCCATATTGTCACCGGGTGATCTGAGCTTCTTCCAGCTTCCATCCACCTTCTTCATAGGGTGTCCACAGTCCTTCTGCTGCCAGGATGGCTACCAGATTTCCAGCTATCATATCCATGCTTCAGACAGGAAGGGATGAACTAAGGAAAACAGACACTCAAGCCAGCTGAGTTAGTCCACTTTAAAAACCTTCCCCAATTCCTCAATCCATGCCTTGTTTGTCTTTAATTGACCAGACCTGCGCCTTATGAGGAGGTAGACACATTACCACTCTGGATAAAATTGGGGTTCTGTGAATAAGAAAGAGGAAAGCATCTTCAGTAGGCAATTAGCAGTTTCCCTGAACTGGGAGGGGTGACTCTAGGTGCCCCCCAGGGACCCATCCTATGGGAAGAAACATGGAGGAAAGAGCCAAATGCAGTGGAAAACCTTCAGGACTCATATTACTTAATCTCTAGGTAGCCTTTCAAACACTTGATCACTCCTTTCTTGTTAAGCGCCTCTTTCTTCTTTGGCTTCCAGGAAATCATATTCTGGTTTCCTCCTCTGACACTGGCCTTGACCTCTGATATTGGAGAGACCTAGGGCTCAGGCCTCAGATGACTTTACAATCCATTCTTCTCCCTGGAGGTCTCCTCCAGCCTCTGACTTTATATACTCTTTCTGTGCTAAAGACTTCCCAGTTTTTATCTCTAGCCCTGTCCTCTACCTTCTAGCCTCACTTGTCTGTCTGAAATCTCCACTTAGATGTTTAATAGGCCTCTCAAGACTAGCAGGTCCAAAGCCAAATTTTGTATTCAGCCCCCAAAACTGATTTCTCCCCCAGTGTTCTCCATCTCCCTAATACCACCATTCACATGTTCTTGCCAAAAGCCTCAGTGTCATCCTCAGCTCCTCTCATCCTAAATGCCAAACCTTCAAAATGCATCTGGAATCTAACCACTTCTTCCCAATCCAGGCTACTTTCCTGGTTCCAAACCACTATTAAATCAGCTCTAGCCAAGCCTATGCAATCGCCTCTTAACTAGTCTCTTTGTGTAATGGTTAATCTTATGTGTCCACTTGACTAGGCCATGGGGGTGCCCAGATATTTTGTTAAACGTTTTCTGGGTTTGTCTGTGAGGGTGTTTCTAGATGAGAGTGATGTTTGAATCAATAGAGTATATACAGCAGATTTCTCTCCCCAGTGTGGGTGGATCTCATCTGACCCACTGGAATCCTGAATAGAACAAAAAAGGCTGAGGGAGGGAGAATTCCCTCTCTTGGCCTGACTGTCTTTGAACTGGGGCATTGGTCTCCTCCTGACTTTGGACTCAACTTAAAGTCTCCAGCTTGCAACTATGGATCTGTCACTTCTCAGCTTCCTTAACTGTGTGAGCCAATTCTTTATAATTCATAAAAAAATAAATAAATACATAAATTCTATTTGTTCTGATTCTCTGAAGAACCCAGACTAATACACCTTGCTTTCATTCCTTCTTTCCCATAGTCAATTCTTCACACTGCAGCCAGAGTGAGCCCTTTAAAATATAAATCAGGTTCTAATGTTTTTAAATAATTTGTCAAATGAATAACTTCCTTCTTGTTAGATAAGTTAGATCTTATTTTCTTTTAATGAAAGTCCTCAAGTAGAAATAAAAACAATGTCATATATATGTGTGTGTGCATGTGTGTGTATAATATATATCATGTTATATCCTTATATTATATATATTTTATTACATATTATATATAATTTATACATTATATATCCTTATATTATATATACTTATATGCATAATATAAATCCGGTTATATCCTTTTGCTCGAAACTAGTGAGTGGCTTATAGTTTCTTTGCTGTCCTCTCTCACCACATCTCTGTACTTTCCCTCACTTGTTTTCTCCAGCCACAGTGGCGAGCTTGCTGTTTCTTACACACGCCAAGCATACTCCTGCTGCAGAGCCTTTGCACCAGCTGTTCCCTATTCTTGAAATGCTTTGCCTTCAGGTCTCTGCTCCAGTGTTGTGTCTTCAGCGAGGTCATTCCTGCTAGCCTGGTTCTCATCACTCTTCACCTTCTTATCCTGCCTTATTTTATTTTCACAGCACCTATTACTACCTAATGTGAGGGTATATATTGATTTATATAATTTTTGTCTGTCTTCTTCATGAGAATGTAAAAGCAGGGATTTATGTTTGTACAGCACTACTTTATCCAAAGTGCTGCTAGTGTAGTAGATTGCAATGCATGGAATGCTTGTGTGTGTCCCCCACCCTACCCCCGCCCAAAGTTATATGGTAAAGCCCTAATGCCCATTGTAATGGTATTAGAAAGTGGGGTCTTTGAGTATAGTTAGGTCATGAGGGTGAAGCTCTCATGAACGAGATTAACATCCTTATAAAAGGGACCCCGGAGAGCTCTCTCACTCTCTTTCTACCATGCGAGGATACAGGGAGACGGCTGTGAACCAGGAAGCAGGTTCTCACCAAACCCCAAACTTGTTGGCACCCTGATCTTAGACTATTAGCCTCAGAGCTGTGAAAAATAAATGTTTATTGTTTAAGTCACCTGGCCTATGGTAATTTGTTATAGCAACCTGAACTGGCTAACATATAGGTGCTCAATGAAGATTTGTTTAGTGAGTGAATTAATTCATATTAAGGGGAAAAAACAAAACCCTTTAGGAGGCACAGTCATAATATGGCTTTGAGTTTTTGTTAGCGAGGCTTATATGGGGCTTTAGAACATTATTCTTTAGCCTATACAGAAATCCCAAGAGACAGGTGGATCAAGTTGGCAATAACCTAATAAGAATCCTCTGATGAAAGACATAATGTGTCCTATTTATGTTAATACTAATTCCTTCCATCTTATAATAACCACTGCTTACTTCCAACAATATAATCCCTATTCCCCTGAAGAAGAATGTAAAAGTGTTGCTTTATCTTCCAAATGGCATTGAAGATGTAACCCAAGTAGAGCCCAAGAAACATGAGAAAGAGTTCTGTTCTAATCCATGGAGGCTGTTGCTGATCTCAAATTTTAGAAACTGACTGGGTTCCTAACATCACACCGCCTCTAGCAGGAGGGAAGGGATACCATGGGCTTTCTGACCAAGCTGCTTCTTGAATGGAGATACCAGGTGATTGTAAGAAAAGTGCACGTGTAGAGTGGGAATCAGTGTGTGCATGTGGCCAAGGGATAAATAAGAGCAATTAGCCTGAGGGTCATGGTTTCAGAAAGGTCAGTGATTTGTAGCGCGTCAGGACCTCAATGACAGTGAAAAAAATGTCTAAGTGTAAGTAGGAGAGTGCTGGGAGAAAAGTTACAAAAGATTCCTGTTGCCCTGGATAGTGTAGCTTAGTGGTTAGAGCTTGCAACAAAGGGTCTCGGGTTCAATTCCCCATCAAGGGCACATACCTGGGTTTTAGGTTCCATCTCCACCACTCGGGTGCTCTCTCTTAAAGGTTAGTTCATATTTCTCAAGATGGCATTTATATATATGGAAAGAAAGTACTAGAAGAGATCATGAATGATTTTTTTTTACTATTATTTTAGGGTGAGGTATGCTTCTCTTAGCAAGATACAAACCCCAATATCCACAAAGGAAAATAATGACAAGTTAATTATGTAAAAAATACTACAGGGGGGAAAAATCATTAAAAAGTATAATACAAATAACAAACTGAAGAAAAAAATATTTGCTCAGCCTATGACCAAGTATGAATTTCCTTAGTATATAAAGATCTCTTAATTAATCAATAGATAAAGAAAACAGCCCAATGGAAAAACAGACCAAGGACAAAACAACAAAAAAAATTAAACTACTTATAATTATTTTGAATGAACAAATGCAAGTCACTGGTGTATAAACAAGTTTCTATCCTAAATCTCTACAGTGAATAAGTATAATGTTTACATTCATGAAAGTAAGTTATTTAAAACACACAAGAAAGCAGGTTGTATCTAGATAAGTGGCAAAGCTAAACCCTAGCCTACCCTGTCAGTAACTTACAGTCTCTGATTTTGTACCTAAATTAATAATCAGTTTTTTGAACAAATACTCAGGGCCACCATCATAAATATAGAATTCTAATATATCAAAATGGTTTGTTCATTAAACCAAAAGTAAATTCCTCAAAAAAGCATTTATTATTATTATTATTATTATTATTATTATTATTATTATTATTTAGGAATAGAGAGTCTTAGGCTGTCTCCTCTGTGTTAAAAATACCATATTCACCCTGCAGGCACACAGTTTGGGCAGGAAAGAGAAAATCCTGTCCACACTCATCATTCATGGTCATGGCTTTAAATTGCTTTCTTTGCCATTCCTGTCACCTTGGTCCATCAAGCTTTCAGCACCTTAGGCCATAGACATTGCTTCTTTTTTCTCTATTTCACTTGCTGTGACTGTGGCTATATTCAGCTTTCTGGGTAAGATCATTAGTTCTTGTTAAGAGGTAATTGTCACTGGCTGTGCTAGGTAACATGCTGTTCTGCCTCGGTGGGGGACACTGTGGGCAGCATTGCCACTGGGCTTCCCTGTCAACAAGAGACATCAGGACAGTAATCAACACATCTTTTGTTTGAAGAAACTGTCCCTTGGGAATTGCAGATGGGCAAATAATTCATACTAAAAATATTGCTTTGGCAAACAACAACAAATATGTTCCTCGGACTAGAATACAACCAGAGATGGCATGCAATCCTGGACAGTGTGCATCTTTGGAAAGGAAATTAATTTGAAAACCAATGTGTTGGTCATGGAGAAGTCACACCAGCAAATACCTATCCACATGTCTCCTTCTACAGGAAATTGCTCTGCCTACAGCCTTGCTTCCTAAGTGGCCATGATTGAATGACATTGCCCTAGTCTCTGGGTCCTGGCTGACTGGGCAAAGAGTGAATGTCCCACCTGAGCCTCATTCCAAGGTTGGCCTGGCCCCAAATGATAAGCTAGGAGTATTAGTTTTCAAGGACTGTCATAGCAAATTACCCTAAACTGAATGGCTTAAGAAAACAGAAATTTATTCTGTACAGTTCTGAGGCCAGGGGTCTGAAATCAAGCTCCAAAGGCTCTAGGGAAGATTCTTTCCTTTTGCAGTGTCTGCTGGATGCCAATAATCCTTTTTGCTCCTTGGTTTTTAAATGCAATACTCCAATCTCCCTCTGTTGTCACATGGCTTTCTCCTTGTGCTCTTTTTTTCTGTGTCCAAATTTGACCTCTTCTTTTAAGGACACCAGTCGTATTGGATTTAGGGCCTCTCTAATACATTATGACTTCATCTTAATTTGGTTACAATCTGCAAAGATTCTATTTACAAGTAAGGTCACATCCACAGATACCCAGAGACAAGACTTGAATATATCCTTTGGGGGCACACAATTCAACCCCCAAACACTGGTTCAATCAAAGCTTTTATCTTGGGACTGTGAACTAAGAGACACAGAGGACTAACCAGTTGTAGTGAAGTTCAAAGAAATACACAATGCTGAGCTTGAATCAGGGCCATGGCAGCCGAAAGCTATGTGCAAGCAGGACTTATTTGGAGCAGAACAGATGCAAGGTGGAAGCCAGCGGAGCTGGGAAGAGACTGGAGCAGCCACAGAAGGAAGCAGAGCTCCCAGAATGATCGGGATGGTTTCTGAAGCTCCTTGTACTCCCTTGGCTTTCACTTCTGGTCCCCCCAGCTATACATTAACCCCCATCTTTTAAAGATAACTACTTTAACAATTTGTTCCTTGAAACTACTTGAGCTAAGAGAGAAAAGTCCAAGGAGAGTCTTTTTAGGGGTGAGGGGACAGAGGCTCTGAGAGATGTGGTGGCTCTGACCCGGGGTTCTGTCCCCAGTGTGGCCTTCCTCCATGGCCAGTTTCCCCTTGATGTTCTGGATTCCCAGGGCACCTCTCTGGAAGAGTCATAATTATCCACAGGCCACCAGGAACATCTGTCTTTTAAGGTGACCCAGGAGGCATAACAGTGGCACAATTGCTGCCTTTCTGTTTCTATCTGGGTTTCCAGATTCCAGGCCAGTTCCTGCGTGGACACGCAGATAGGCGAGGGAATGCGGTTGCTGGTTACCTTCTCCATGAACCTCACACGCGTTCAAAGGGAAGCTGGCACAGGGCCTGGGCTAAGCCAGAATGACGTGGTCAAGAGGGCCCTTTTCCCTTTCGACCTGGAGGCCCCCTACCAAATCTTTCCCCTAGCTGACACAGAACAGGCCCACTCCATAATTTCCAAACGCTAGTGGCAATCCAATTACCACAGCCTTGAAAGGACCAGGGAGAAGGGGGAGAATGGGGAGCAGAGGGGAGGAGAAGGCATGTGGCCTGGGACCGTATTACATTCTACTTCACTTCCTTCCTGCTTTCTACCACCGCCAAGGAGGAGTTTTGTGGAAGCATGAAATAATTTGTCATTCCGGGGGTAATACAATACCATACATACTTATTAACTTCCTAATAAAGCTCTCAGCTGTGAATGTCTGAATACTGATACGTTTATTTTGTTTTAAATTTAAATATCAATTAAGAGGAGAAGCCCAGTTTGGAAGTCGGAGAAGTGGCTTCTGGTTCTGTCACTCTGAAGCCGTGGAGCTCTGAGCAAGGCTTTGATCTGAGGAGTGTGAATGTGGATTTAGGAGCACCCTTGTTCATTTGCTGACCCATGACGCCCCTGGGGCTCACCTTTGAGAGTAGAGGTTATAAAATGTGGCGGAAAATGACCCAGTTGGAGTGCCAACCTTCTGTCAGAATGTGTAGAAATTTACTGCAGATTATCTCATTTAATCCTCAGAGCTGCATTAAAAACAGGTTTAACAAATGAGGAAGGAGAGAATTACAGAGATTAAGGGGATTTCCAGGACTTGAATTTCTGGTTGAGCAGGAAATACTGGGAGGTCAGTATTACTCTGAATTTTTTACTTTCACTAGTCTTTTTCCCTTAGAGCCAACCGGGGAGTGAAATTAAGAAGAAGGAGGAGTAGGAGCGGGGGAAAGAGGAGGAAGAGGAGAAGGAGGGTGTGGAAGGAGGGGAGGAGGGTGGGGAAGGGGGAGGATGGGGGAGGAGGGGGGAGGGTGGGGGAAGACAAGGGGAGGGTGGAAGAGGAGGGGAGGAGGGGGAGGAAGAAGGGGAGGAAGGTGAGGGAGGAGGGGGAGGGTGGGGGAGGACAAGGGGGAGGGTGGGGGAGGAGGGGAGGAGGGGGAGGAAGGAAGGGAGGGGGAGGAGGGAGAGGTAGTGCAGTTTTAAGATACAAAACGATTACCAAGACTTTATAATAATGTAGAAAAATGCTTATGTTAAGGCATTACATCAAAAAAGCCAGATGCAGCCTGGCCGGTGTGGCTCATTGGTTGGGCATCGTGCCCCATGCACTAAAGGTTGCCAATTGGATTCCAGGTCAGGGCACGCGTCTGGGTTGTGGGCTCGATCCCCGGTAGGGGGCATGTAGGAAGCAGCCTATCAATGTTCTGCTACCACATCGATGTTTCTCTCTCTTTCTCTCTCCCTTCCTCTCTCTCTCAAGATCAATAATTTTAAAAAAATCTCTAAAAATTTAAATTTAAAAAAAGCCAGATGCAAAATACATAGTATCATCTCTGTTTTCCAATTCTCTCTAAAGCAGCAAACCTAAACAGACAAAAATAGAATTATCTTTCCCAACTCTGGAGATAAATACACCAAAATGTTATCTTTCTGACTTTTTTGCTTTCTTAATTTTCTATAATAAACTATTAATATCTCTAGATTGAAAATAAATGCATTATAATTATCTTAAAGGAAGCAATCACTCAGAGTTGTGGGTGGAAGGTCAATATGCTGACTGTCTACTGTTGGAGTCCAAGGAACTGAGGGCACAGGAATCACTCCAATTCTTAATTCCGTCCCCACAGGAAATGTAGGCACCACCGCTACTTGTGGAAGATAGGGGAGCAGTTGGGAGGCGATCTCTCCTTTGCCAGGCATCCAACTCTAAGGAACACTGACTGTGTCCCAGGCATTGTAACATAATGACAAATAAGTCAAGTCACTGCCCTCAAGGAGCCACCATCTAGTGGAGGAGGCAGTCAATGTCAGAGCAGTGTGACTAGGCTGGAGCCACGTGCCCAGGATGTCATGCACTATGTGCACGTGGCAGCCGCAAGAATGCCAGCCTGGGGTGCAGGGAGGGCTTCCTGGAATGGGTACGATCTGGCCTGGCAGCCAGCGCATCGTGACACTGAAATGTTGGACCAACTTCCAGTCCCACCTTCAGTCTGGGCACGTTTTGCTCACCCATCTTGTCCACCTCTCTCGACACCTACAGGGCAAAGCTGCTCAAGAGAAGATAATGAGCTTGATAAGGGTGAGAGGGAGAGAAATAGGAAGCCAACCCAGGCCAGGGAGCAGCTATGCGGGGGAGTGGTGGCAAAGTAGGCCTATTTAGGGAACTGCAAGCAGGCTGTGTGGTTAGAATCTGAGAGGATTCCATTCTGAAGCTTCTAGGAAGCCATTGGAAAGTGGGTTTAAGGTCAGATTTGGTATTTAGGAAGATCGCTGCAGGACAGTGTGCTGAATGAACCAGAGACCAGGAGACAAGGAGGAGATGGCCTGTGGCAGGTGTCAAGGCGCACACAGGGTGTGCGTTTTAACTTGGCCAAAGAGGCCAAGCTTTCCCTTCACATCGCCATCACACCATATGTGTCCCAGACTCTACCTCCAATCCTGGAGTTTATGTGGTATGTGTGTGAGCATGTGTGTGTGTGTCTGTGTGTGTGTGATGTATGTAGGGAGTTGTGTGGTATATAATGTGCGTGTGTGTGTGGTACGTATAGTGTGTGGTATGCTGTGTGGTATATGATGTGTGCGTGGTGTGTGTTGGGGGTGTGTATGGTATGTGATGTGTGTGTGGGTGGTGTGCTGGGCAGGGTTACCAGGCATGGGTGAGTACTAACCCACAAAGGCTGCTTACTGGGGAAGAAAGAGCTGCCTGCTGGTGGCTGGTGGCTCTCCCTAAGTCTGCCTCTGCACAGTTCCCTCCTTCCCAGGTTGAGGTTTCTCCACTCCATGTTCTCCAGCCCCCATTCTAACTCACTTAGTCTATGCAAAAGACAAAAGACAAAAACAAAAGTGTCTCAGCATACATACTGAGTCTTTCAGAAGCATTTTCCTCCTTTCTGTTTGCAGGTCAGATGGTGAGTGCTGAGTAGAAGAGAAGGGGGCTATGTTATAGAAGCCCTTTGTGACAGTAATGACTGAATGGTATCCCCAAAAAAGCTATGTCCAAGTCCCACCCCCCAATACCTGTGGATGTGGCCTTATTTGGAAATAGGGTCTTTTCAGATGTAACTAAGTTAAGGATCTCGAGATGAGGTTGTTTTGGATTTAGGGTGGGTCCAAAGTCAATGACTGGTGTCCTTATAAAAGAAAAGAGATCTGAGACACAGAGACTCAGAGAGGAGGAAGGCCATGTGAAGATGGAGACAGAAGTTGGGATGATGTGTCTACAAGCCAAGGAATGTCCCCTGATGGACTGCTGCAGCCATCAGGGGACAGAAGCATAGGCCAGTTTCTTCCTCAGTGACTCCAGAAGGAACCAATCCTACCAACACCTTGTTTTGGACTTCTGGCCTCTAGAACTGTGAGACAACGAAGTTCTGGTGTCTTAAGCCACTAAGTTTGTGGTAATATGATGTAGCAGTCCTAAAAAGCCAATACAGTGATTTAGTAGAAACAATTTGAGGTGAGCAGAGAAAGGGATAAATATCCAGTCATTCAGATGACTAATTAGGGAGATATCCCATAACTGAGCAAGACACAATGAGGCCCAAAGCAATGCTGGGGCAGTGAGAATGCAGAAAGGGAGAGAGATGTAAGAAATCACTATTTCCTGTGTTGAAGGGCAGACTCTTCTCTGTTAGACCCCGATTTCCTAAAGTGGGGGTATGTCACCTCCTTGTCAGTAACACACAGAGCACACTACTGCTTCTCTCTCCTTGTCACTTTTTTTTGTTATAGCACAACTTATATACTTCAAATGGACAAAAAATTAGTATCATTTACAGTATCTTAAGATAAACTGACTTTAAATGGGAACTTCCTTTCCAGCACTTTGAGGTTGACAAGACATATCTAGAAAATTTACTAGTGTGGAAAATGAAGACTGCTTAAATCGAATGGGGGAGGGGTGGGCTTGTGGTTTTTCTTTTTGATTAATTGCTGTGACACTGTCCTTCAGGTGGCTGAGGGAGTTTCATATTTTCTTTAGACATCATTAGGCGCCAAAGCTCCTGCAGGACAACTTTGATACTATATGAATTCTGCCACCACTCCATTAGAACTATTAACTCCATTCATATTAATTTTTGTTACAAATCTTACAAAGAGGGGTGCTTCTGGGTATTTAGGTCCACATTCTATTTTAAGGCTGTATATTCAGTTTTCATAAATTGTTCTTGGGGCCCAATTATCATCCCTGTCCATCTTCTAAGTGTCATGTCTTCGTCACCTTCTAGACCCCAGCTAACTGTGCCATCTCCTATTCCTTTCTGGCCTTCTTTGAGATCTTCCAACAGTCAAAAATTGCGAGGGACTTTAACTCCCGAGCCCGTGGTGGCTGCTATCTTGAGTCTTTGTCACTCGAAGGCTGTCTCCTTGTCACTTTATAAACTCTAACTACATAGATGTTATAAAAGATGGCATCTAAGAATTGAGCACATCAAGTGTAACAAGGTGTCCTGAAACTTTAGCAGAGGCCCCAAGTTTTGAGGACGAAAGAGGAGTGCCAAGTGGACCCTCATCCCCAAAGCCGGGTAGTGTGTTGCCTTTGCAGAGCATTCCAGAAAATGTGAAATGGCTTTGCCAGCATTGGCAGGTCACGTGCCTCCAGACTGCGAAAGAGAAGGTGAGAATCACAGGGAGGTTGAAGAGCCTCCTGTGAGGGTTTCTTTGCAGAGAAGGGTTGGTGTGTTCCTCTAAATGGGTGTTTCCTCCTTATTTTAAGCTAACGAGAGGAGCTTAGAGAAAACCGCACTTGGAGATTTGAACTTGTCTTGACACTTGAGTGATCGGAACTGTCGTCTGCGTCCTGCCTGGGACGCGAAGCCAGTAGGCTGGGTGCGAGCTGGCCTGCCTGGCAGCAGCTGCAGCCGCGGGGGAGAGGGTCGCCTAGGAGCCGCCTGCTTTCAGTTGGGCAGGACCGGGATGACTGTGCGCTGGGGACCGCGGAGAAGCAGCTGGGCCAGGCCATTCGGAGAGGGGCCCCCATCCAAGCAGGCAGCCTAGGGCGGGGCTGGGGGCTGGGAAGTGGCTCTAACCATTGAACGAGCCTCTCTCTGGGAACCTGGAGCTAAGTGGGAACTCACAAGCAGACACCTGAAAAAGGTATCACTTGTCCCCGAAACTTGTCAGGTGAGGGACGGGTCAGCGATGGGCTAGCTCCGCAGAGCCCACAGGAGTGCAGGCTGGCTCCAGGGGCCCGGATAATAATTAGAGTTGTGCCTTCAAATTAAATATTCTGCACTCACTGCAGACCTCTGGTGCTCTATCCATGGAGGGGCCCACAGCAGTATCCAAACAGTGTGGAAAAGGTAGAGCAAACACTAAAGAAATAACGAAAAACTAAATTAGCCTCCCAGCTGCACATTTCATAGCCTGAAGTAGGCCTGACCCAGGAAAGGGAAGTTTTAAACTAGAGGGGGCTTTTGAGTTTCACTATTTCCCTGGACTGGACTTTTTTCTTTTGGGAGCAAGAGTTCAGCTGTGCCTTTATTCATGTTAGTTCATTAAAAATGTACTTGTTGTAAACAGAATAGAAATAGACCCATAACTGTCAGAGGGGAAAGGGAAGGGGGGGCTGGGTGAAAAAGGTGAAGGGATTAATAATCCCCCTCCACACACAAAATGTACTTGTTTTAAAAATCCTATAAATAAAGTGACCATCGCCTTAGGTAGGCTATAGGTCACCCTTCTCGTGTGGTATTTTTTTTAAAGCGGTATCTCTTATAGGAATCTTATTGATCACACAGTAGTTATAAGAACGTCAGATATAATGATATATGCAATTGAAATAAGGCAGGCTGATTAAGACTGTATATAATGTAAAAAGATATACATGTTAAACGTTGGCCATGTGGAGATGCGTGGAGTAAGAGCATGTGGCAGGAAGTTGGGGTCCCTTTGTGATTGGGTGAGTGCCCATGCGCAGTGACACTGCCTTTCCCCCTTTACTCCAGTAACTTTCACTAACAGACGCAGGCATTCCACACACACCTAAACACAAGGATGTTTTCACCTGCTACCTGTATAATCTCACGTGACCTTGCTGAGATTTTCTGAAATTCGCATGAAAAAAGCTGAGAGTAAACCCCATGCAGGCAACAGGAAAAGTCAAGTCGTTTATTCTAGGTTGAACTTAGAAGACACTTAACTCTTGCCATTAATATTTGTAAAGAGCATATGTCTCCTTTGCTACATTTACCACACAGTGGATATGTACTTCACATGGGGGAATTTTGATGGCTGTTGCATATAACAGTGATAATGGAAGTACTCTTAAAAATGTGAGAAAATTTTAATAACATATCTTAGTCATTCATTTAAAAGATAACCTGAATCATATACAGCTTTAAACCAAAAGGTAGACGGGAGTGCATTGGAATTGTAACGCTTTTAGCTTTTGTAATCTATGGTTTCAATTACTAATGAAATGGATGCAACTGCTTGTTTGTTTATGAAATCAAGAACTAGTCTGAGTTCTTAGAGAAAATCCAAAAACAGAAGAAATGCTATTCCTTTTTCCTTTGGGAACTTTTTAGAAGCTGGCCCCATATTATAAATCTTTCATGGTTCCTATGAAGCAGCGCTTGTGTGTATGTGTGTGTGTGATCATCAAAGGAAAAACCAAATAAGAACTTGCTAACACTGCAAGAAAATTAACATTTGGTGTATTTGTTCTAAGGAATCAGGAGCTTCAACAACTAGAGTCAGAATTTTTAACAAAAATACACTCCTATGTATCCTGCTTTATTCCAACCACTATGGCAAATCACTTTTGGAGGGTTATGCCTGACAACTGATGTTTAAAGATCCTCCTATAATGATTTTTCTAGTTGAATAGAAACCCTACTATAAAAAGCCAGCATTTTCCTGAACCCCAAAACAACATCTCTTTGAGTGCCTTTAAGTTACTGCTTGAATTGCAAGTTCCTGCTGGGGGGAGGGAAAGCATGGAAGTAACTCCAAGGTCTATTTTATTGGCAACTTAAGAGGCAGAGTATTTTTTTTTAAAAACTTCTAATGTTTGAAAATGAGAGCCTAGGTTAAATAATGTAATTTTTCCAAAACTGAACATGCTCATTTGAAGCTCAGTTTTTCTGTTCAAACCCCACTGCTTTGATGACCTGAGATTAGGCAAATCGATCAGTCACAATCAGTAGCATCCCTGTTATCCTTGCTAAGGATTTCAAACATTCTAGACTAGATGGAGTTTGTCTTATGTGGACATTTGCATTCCGAATGTCTCCTGAGAGGCATATACCACATGCAGGAATCCATCTTCATCATTCTCACTTTCCTACACCAGAAGTCGTCATGGAAACGCCACCATTCAGCGTCCCTTCACCAACAGGAAGAAGGCTTGATTAGCATTCAGCTGTATGCCTTTTGAATTCTCCTAATTAATTACTCATGTTGACATGATCTGGTCCAAGGGACTTAATTTTATCCAGTACAGGGAGCTGCTTCTCACCCTTGTATCTTTCTGTTATCCCTAGGAATTTGGTAGGATGCTGTTCTTGGATCAGGTGGTCACCTTCTCCCCTTTGTTGAAAGTGTGAAGCTGTTTGAAAGTCTTCTCCCACCACAGGGAGAGGGAGAATGGGCTGCAGTGACCCAGGCAACAGTGACTTCCATTGTGCATCCCCCACCCAGCTCCACAGCTGGGTCGGCTGGGATGGTCCTTTTATTATGCGACAGTGACCAGAGAGGTGACAGACTTGCCTGAGATTTCTTCCAGAGCTGGCCTGGAATGGATCCACAGGGCAGGTCTGAGGGGGAAAAGAAAGAAGAAAAAGACATTGTGCTCTGCTTGCTTCTACCAAGCCCAGCTCATTCAATAAACTGGCGACTATAGGATTAGTAGGATTTGGGGACTGAGTGGTCAGCTGTCAAGCAACACAGGTCTCTTTGTGGTCACCATGTATCTCTTGTCCGGGTTCAGGACAAATTCCACAGCACCACACAGCATGGGTGAAGACAGAGGCTTATTGGGAGAAGGGAACAATTACTGGGCTGGGTCATCAAGGGAAGAAAGGGCAGGAGGCTTCTGTTCAATCATTCCACAGAGAGGAGTCCTGGGCAGGGCCTCTGTTGGATGTGCAGCATTGGCCTACCTTCCAGTGAAAGGAACTGCCCCCTTGATACTGCAGGGGAAGAAAAAGTTTTCCTCAACCTTCTTAGGGTCCCTGGCGGGGTCTGAAAATCAAACTAACAAAGACAGGTGAACAACATATAAATTTATTCAACGTAAGTTGTATGTGACATGGGAGCAATTGAAAAGAAGCAGATCCAAGTAAAACTCTACCTTCTCCCATTCTCTTAGGGAGGGCAGCAGGATTCTTAATCACTAGAGACAACTCCAGACTCTTTCAGCCCAGAGATGGCACCAGAGTGATCTACACAAACAAAGCTTGCTAAAACACCCTTATCTTTCATTAATTTCTCCATCCAAATTGTCTTCCCACAATTTGTTGCCCCCAGAAGCTCAAAGTCCCTTTTCTTTGTTTCTACATATTTATTGTTGTTTGTTAAGATGCTCTGTAAGCACAAGTTCTAACCACCCCTTAGAGTTACTCATCACTGCCTACCCCTGTGTTTATGAGCAGTGCTAAAATTCTGGTTGTTTTCCTCTTGTGAATCTGCCTTTTGTCAGTCTAATTTGCAAGGCCTCGGCTAATGAATCTAAGGTAAGCAGAGAGAAAAAATTTATTTTCTTCCCTGCAATCCAAATATGATTTCAACCTATAAGCACTGTAAAAATGTTAATAAGGTATTGTATTTTTAAATTAAGTGTTCAAATCTGGTGTGTATTTTACATTTACAGCAATTTGAAATTTATAGCAAATTTCTATTTGGACTAGACACATTTCAAATGTTCAGTAGCCACATGTGGCTAGTGGCTAGTGTATTGGAGAACACAGACTAGTTCTACCAGACCCTAACCCCTTAAATACCTGTCAGCCACAATACCTGTGTTTCCTTGAAAATACTCCAAAATTATTTGGTGCCTATCTTGGTAGGCACTGTTCCCCTTTCTTGGAAATTCCTTTTTCTATCTGTCTTTTGAATCTTGCCTTATCTCAAATGCAAGACAAAGCTTTTCCACCTGGACCAGATGTGCTCACTCATTTATCCTATCAGAGATGATTGCAATGTACATACACATGTCAGTTTATCTTTATTGTATTCTTGAGATAAGCTATTGAGACTTATTTTTGTTTCTCTTCTTACGCCTTCGAGATTGCTCTGCATATAGTAGCTACCCAAAAAGGATTTGTTTTGAAGTGGACCACCCTGAATTCACTGCAAAGGAAAGGAATCAAGCCACTGATAGCTAGTGAGACATCTGCAGAGCAGTATGTTCTCTCCCTACAGGGAAACCAGAAGCCTGCTGCCTTAGTCACCCCACATGCAAAGCAACCATTAATTATATGGAAATTGCTCACACTGCACAGCAATTCAAAAAAGTTTTCATCGTTAAGTTGATGACTATATTTAATTTGGCTGTTATCATTTTAAGGCTGTGCAGGGCTCCCCATCTCCTTTTGGTATCTTGTCTATTAACTCAGCTAGAATATTCTTTTTCATGTCTTAGAAAATTGCCAGTGAGTCCTCATCAGGCACTGAGGACTACTGAAAGGAATTGGAAAGAAATGGTAACTGCTTTGAACAAATATTTACAAAGTGCTCACTCACATCTCCCTGGTTCCATTTGATCCAAAAGGGGAATTCTGCCTGTGCTAGGAAACAGTGAAGTAGCACTAAAGCGCTAGGTTTCCTTCTGAGTCTGGTCTTTCCCCCCTGCTTGTTTCTGTCTGCCGTCAGCTGCAGAAAGCACCAACCTGCCTTCCTTATAGACATCTCAGGGCTCAGGTTATTTGAGTTCCTTCTTCAAAGACTATAAAATATTACTTCATACCAAAGACTATTTACTAATAGTGTCTAAAGTGTTACTTCTCATAGGTATTTGCACTGTGCTCATTTCCCAATAGAAATGAAGTCCTTGTGGGTCTCTGACCTACCCTGAGTGGCACATTTTATTTTATTTTATTTATTTTATTTTATTTTATTATTTTATTTTATTTTATTATTTTATTTTATTTTATTTTATTTTAAATTCTCGACCGAGGATATTTTTCCATTGCTTTGCAGAGAGAGTGAAAGAAAGAGAGAAATAGAGAAACACGTGAGAGAGACACATCGATTGGTTGTGGCCCAACCAGGGCCAGGGATCAAGCCTGCAACTGAGGCACGTGCCCTTGGCAACAATCGAACCCAGACCCTTCCGTCCGCAGAGTGTCACTCTAACCGCTGAGCCAAGCCAGCCAGGGCGAGCCGCACCCTTTAGACTCTCCTATCTGCATAGAGACCGGCTTCTCATTCACCTGTAATACTATAGATTTTGCTGAATATGGGGACCCTCAGGTAAAATAAGATTACTCCATGTTAAGAATTTGGGTTTGGCATAAAAACCCCTGGGTTGACCAGTTACAGACCATGAGATACTGAGCAAGTTAATAAACTTCTCTGAGCTTTGTTTCTTTGTGGATAATACTATTTAGCTTATAAAGTTGCTGTGAGGTCCAGAGGAGATAAGGTGCAGTGCACCGTGTGTCCGATACACAGTAAATGCCAAACACCTCTGAGACATTACTCACAAAACAGTAAGTAGCATGCTTTTCATGCCTCCTGCAATCCAGACCCTAGGCTGGCTTTTCACACAAGACCCTTTTCATGACCACGTACAAAATGATTGCTGCTGTCCACTGCGGGAACCAGGCGAGGCTGCCCAAAGCTGAAGACGAGCAATCCAGGGGCTCCGGCCAATATCCTTGGAACATATTTGTGAAGGGGGAAAGCATGTGCTTCTTTGCATAAGGATTATTTTGAGCTGATTGTTTTGAGAAACCAGGAGAAGCTCTGAAAACAGAGTGAAAGTTACCGTTTTATAAGGGAAATTTACATTAGATGTGGGTCTGTAACAGGAAGAGCAATTATCAGGGAAATCTTTTCACCTGAGAGACTTACCTACAGGGCAATATTTGCTCACCAAATATTTCGTAAGGCTGCGTAATGCCTAAGTGCCTAATAAACCCTGGTGCTAGTGCAGATAAAGAGTGGTGCTGAGATTTAATTTTCAATAATCCTGGAAATATTTACTCAAACAAACATACATTTATTATAATATTTGTCAGTTATTTTTCATTGACATTTTTATTTTGAGGCCATTGTAGATTCATATGCAGTTATAAGAAATAATACAGGGAGCAAGAGAAAGATCCTGTGTACCCTTCACCCATTTCCCCCCAGCGGTAACAACTGCAGAAGTATATAGCACAATATCACAACCGGGATATTCCTGCTGATGCGACCAAACATCTCCACTCACCAGACGATCCTTCGCGTTGCCATTTCATAGCCACACCCACTTCCCTCCTGCCTTCATCCCACCGTAACCCCTATCAGCCACTACTCTATTCCCCATTTCTATAATGGTGTCATTTCAGGAATAGTCTATAAATGGGATCATATGGGTTTCTTTGCTTCAGACTGCAGTAGGTGACAGTCAAAGCATATATGTGCGCTCAGTGAGCTAGAAATATGAGTGGAGGGTATATTAGGGGCTTGAAGGTTATAAGCTAAAGATGTGGGCGAGGGCCAGACCTTATATGCCATATGTAATAATTTGGGTATCATTCCGTAGGCCATGGAAAGCTGTTTAAGGATTTTAATTAGAAATTAACGATTTCAGATGTGTGACTCAAAGAGCTCACTCTGGCAGCCAGGAGCTGGCACAGTCTAGGCTGAGAGCAGGAAGGACAATGGGAGCGTGGTGTGAGCCGGCCGTGGAAGGGATACAAAGAGCAGAACGAAGCCGTGGCTGCTGCGGATAAAGGAGACCTGAAAGTGAAAGAAGGGAGGGCGGGGAGGTGAAGGGCTGGGCCAGGACTCTGCCTTGGGTGACGGTTGGGGAGGAGAGCCGTTTGCTGGGACAAGTGAAGGACAAGATCGGAGTTAAGAGAAGGCGTCCAGTTTTCAAATACTCATTTCAAGGTACTTGTGGGACATCTGTGGACAGTGTCCAGGAGGATATGTGGGGAGAGAGCTCTGAAGAGAGGTCAGTCTTCCACCCACACGTGAGGAGTAATGGAATCCACAGTGACAAAGGGGTCCACAGAGACTGTGGACACAAAGAGCAGACAGCAGGACAAGTGGCTTCCCTTCTATTTTCTTACCTTCACATTAGGTATAATGACAACCATCAAGCGTACATTATATTTTCAGGGAGGAAAGTACGCAAGACAAGGCTTAAAACATTATAGAATTTTATAAATTCAAGGTATTACTACTGCAAGAAAGAGAATCTTAAAACAAAGAACTATAATGGAATACTAGCAAGTTTTTAGCTCTTTTTCTTTTAGCACTAAGCACTTTTTTAAACTTTTCCAAACCTACAAGTCGTGCTCCTGTTTTTGAAGAACTGAGAAAGGAAGACATGCAATTACAGTGATATTCTGAGTAGCTGTTTAGGCATAAACAGCAGCTTCCACATTCAGAATCTTATAATTAGGGGCAGGTCTCTAGCCGAGCTCCAGAGCAAGGGGGCTGGGACCATATAAAGCAAAAGGATCAGCTCCTCACTGAAAAAATGTAAAACCAGTGCCCACATGTATCTCTTCTGACTCTGGCACATTCACCTCTGAATTTTTCACTTGCTCTGAATACCTTCTGCCAACAAAAGTTCAGTGGAAGAGAGTCCCATGCAAGCGAGCTCTCCTGCAAACCAAAACATGTATAGTCAGATCTAGTCATCTCTCCTCCCCTCCAGTTCTAGCACCATCCCCAGCCTCCCATGGGAGTGATTTATTTCCTTCACTTTAAATATTTTATTATTAACAGGATTCATGAATACTATAGTGAAAGCACAGAGAGAACTCCAAATTGGTTAATAAAGAAAATGCACAGAAGTAGCTAACTGCAAAAAATTCTATGCTAAGCCGTAATAAGCTCTATGCATCTGAGAAATAAAATCACGGGTTTGCAAATATTTAAGAGAATTCACATGTGCTTATCAAGCTGTTTCCCTCTTATTAGACTGAAGGAAACAGGAATCATTTATTCAGCTTCTTCCTGTCATGATGATTAGTGAATGGTTTCATTCATCTGGCCAGTGTCTGTCTGGTAAGGGCTGTAAGCAAGTCACTAGGTCAGGCTCTGGATGAGGCCTGGGGCTTGGAAGAGAGAGAATAGCTTGAAAAATTTACAGTCCGCTGGATACCAGTGATTTAAGAGGATCTTTACTGTGATGTTATCAAAATCTTTCCACATTTTTAAAGAATTCCATATTACCTAAGGGACCTCAGGAAACCACAGGAATATGTACTGTGGATTCTCTATATTCACTAATTATTTTTTTGGATAAAGCTTTCTGTAGTGAGTTTTCTTATTTATCTCTGCCTAATTTCAAAGAGGGTGGGAGCTAGCAGCTCAGGATATTCAATTTAAGAGTTGAATAAAGGAGGCCTGCGCAAGTGCAGTAATGAATCCTACATAACCAGATGGTGTGCCAAGACTACATCTGCCCAGGGGGAAAAACCGAGTATTATTGCACGAAGTTATTCTGTGTTGTTCTGAAGCTTCTCTGAATACAGTTGTAGACCAAGCCAAGGCATTGAATCTGTAGGGCCGGTTTATGGTTTCATAATGGACGAAATTCAGTAAGATATAAGTGTCCTCCAGGAAGACCCCATCCACTTCTAGCCCATGTCTCTGCTTTTCATCTAGGCTTCATCTGTATTGGGAAGGATTCCTCTTAGTTACCAGCAAACTTAATGGTGCTGAGCTCCCTGCATGGAGGAGCAGAGTGATTCCCCACCATGTGGTATAACAGAGTTGGGGCGGGGTGGGAGGGGGAAATCATGTTGAGGGCTGGTGTTGGGAATCTACATGAAGAGAAAAGACCTTTTGTAGGTTGGGGGTAGGTGAGGTAGTGTTGGGGACGGAAAAGATAGAGAAGGGAAGAAGCATAAGAGTGGTTTTCTACTATTACTGGAACACATGGCTTTTTATTGCTTTTAAATCAAGAATGGGTTTTGTAGGCTGGCTGGCTCTTTTGTCCAATAATGAATGAGGAGTACCAGCCAGTTTAATCCTGCAATCAACAAATATTTATTGTGCACCTGCTATGTGCCAGGTTGTTCCAGGAGCTGGAGAGACAGAAATGAACAATGCAAGGAGCTCATATTCTGGGGTGGGGTGGGAGTGGGGGGATAAACATACCAAGGAGTAAAAAGCTAGCATCCCTGTAGCACTGATCACCCCAGTGCCCTCAATCCAAGTATTCACCATTTTACATGTTTGCATGTCCTTGGCCTCCCATCCACATGCTCTGCCTACATAGGACCATTGGCATGACAAGAAGCCACTCATTCTTGACTCCATGCTCTTCTCCTCATCTTATTTACCCTCATGTCTCACTTTCTGCCCCATTCACTCCTATGCATTGTCTACAACAGAAACACAGGGAGCAGTTTTTAGGATTTAGCCAAGACCCAAGGCCTGAGGTCCCACTCCCCACTTTCCATTTTGATGGACTTCCTGGCACGACCATACTACCTGCTTAGCCCTTGGTTTGCTGCAAGCTCTCAGCTTCTGTACGTGCCCCTCCCAGTCTTCACTTGCGTATATACTCCTCTCTGCACCAGCTGTCACGACTGAACAATAGGTGACTCCCAACACACTCACCACTCTAGTGCCCGACACATGCTTGTGCTGAGAAACAACAGTATCTGTCCTGCTTCCCAGGCCCAGCAGGCTGTCCTATGCCTGTAGGCCCCAGCAGGCGCAATGTCTGCCCATCATGTCTCAAGACGTCCCCCAGTCCTACTGGACCTATTCTAATGCAAACTGCACTTTTTAAAAAGCAGAATCACCACCTCTCTGGGGCTTGGGCCTAGACTCCCCAAGGAGGGTGGAGGGGTGGAAGTGAAAGCTCCCAACCTCTGCACTTGGGCATGAACCTACTGAACAAGTTTGAGCTGGGACATTTGTGAACTCTTCCCTGTCACACTTCGAGTTTGTCATTATCATCTGAGAATGTTGTTTAGGCATCATAAATCATTTTAAACATATTTACTATTTGCATACAAGATAATTTTGCCCCAAGGTAAAAGTAAGTGGTTGATGTTAGTTGATGAGCGGTTCTGTGTAGTGCTAACAGATTGTAACACCTGAGAGGCACCATCCCCCTCTTCAGGGGACAGGCATTGTGGCTTCCTTGAGTTTCACTTCTTCCCACTACCTTCCTTCTCTTCCCCACTCAAGAATTTAGGTCATTTGCTAGTCTGCAGGGGAGCTTGGGACAAAAACACTGTCTTAAAGAGCTATAAACTAAATCAAAGGCATGGCCTTTGGTGAGCTTCTCTGTGTCACAGAGAATCAGACCCTCCAGGCACTTTGATGTCCTGGGGAGATCAGTCACAGATTCAGGAAGTAGACAAAGATTTCGTGTAAAGCAATATAACAAACAAATGCAAATCAAAATCATAGGGCTATAAATACTAGAAGGGCCTGGGATAGAGATGCAATATAGAGATGACAGTGAAAGAAGGCTTGCTGGAAACAGATCCTCCCAATATAGTGGGTATGGTGCCTGCTGGCAGTTAGCACCACATCAGCCGCCAGATAGGAAGAAAACTGGCCAGAGATGCAGGGGAAAAAATCCAACGTCTGTGACAAGCTGTCAGACAGTCATTAGCATTCCCCTGACCACAGAGGAGCTCACACTTGAAGGTCTCGCCTGATCAAACACACTTTCTGCATAATAAAGTATTGAGCCGACTCTTGGAATAAAAAACAACCCCTAAAGGTCTCCTTGGAACTACACTGCCATTTGGAACATGTCACATCCCCATATGGCCCTTTTTCTTTCTTACATTTCAACTATTAAAACGGAAGGAAATGACTTACTTTATTTAAAGAGTAACTGACACCTGATCCATGTTCTTTCTTCCAAACTGGGTAACAAAGGTGCTTGTATTTCTCATGTAATAAATAGTACTTAAGTTGACCTAATACATTCCTGAATAAGAAACTAAGATAATCCTAAAAAGGATAATTTAAACAGAACTGCTAGATTTATTTTACCCACTTATACATTCTGTATATACTTTAAATACATTTGCTTCCCCCTCTCCCCCAAAGAAGAGAAACATCACTTTTCAATTTGTTGTCCAAATTTTAAAGGCATATATTTTTTTTTACTACATATTAGTGTTAACAGGTATATACTCAAAACTTCCTAAAGGAAGTCACTTGGAAATGTGTCCTATGTTCATACTTGTTGCATTATCAAAAATAAATACTTTTCCCTAAGGTAGGTTGACCCTATGAAAGAGTATGATTCAGGGGTCAGAACCACTGGGCTGCCATCCCATTCTTAGATTCTCAGGAGTCTGTAATTAATTCTCCATAACTCATCTTGGGTGTATGTATATCATTAGGATTTGTCTGGACAACAAAGAGTTTAAGGAACCCTCAGGGTGAATAGCAACGTTGGAGGTGTTTGTTTTATCCAGCTAATAACTTCATTTCTGAGAGGTTACACCCAAACTCCAACAGCTGCAGGAGAATAGAGCCAGCGCCTATAAGACTATGATTGCTGGGATGTGTATATCCCTGGGCTCAAAGCCCTAAAGGACTATAACACAGTAATTCTTTCCCATGCGGACTCAGGTTCCTCAAAACCACCCAAGGAAGTACTAAAACCTTATAAAGAAAACTTAAAACCTTATACAGAAAAAATAGGAAACCTTGGCAGACCCAGGTTGTATGCATACTTAGGAAAGCGCCCATATTCTTAGGTTTGCTAAAATATACCAAGAAAGGCAGAACTTGAAATAGAAATGGTATTCATACTATTTTCCTCATTTTACATGAATTATATGAGTAATTAATTTCCACTTATCATTCTTTGTTCACTGGAAATTTAACTGGCTATCCCTCTCTCACCATTTCAGCATTAGAGGCGTCTAATTAGTTTCTTTTTGTTCTAGATAATATCTTCAAAAGGAGTATCTTTTTTTTTTAAATCTGTGTGGGTCTCTTCTTAATGTACCTTATACTCTATCTTTTAGAATTGGGCTCTGCTTCAAAAAACGAACAAACAAAAAAACAAAACAAAATCAAAACAAAACAAAACAAAAAATGCAGTTGCTCAAGGCTTTCATCAGGAACCACAAACCTCCCACCTCTCAGCTCTTTCTGTCCTTAGTCGTGTGTTTTCTCCCTCGTGGCTGCAAGGTGAGACAGAGCATGGGGGCCTAGCAACATTCCTTTCCTCTGGAGGCCGGCTACTGGGAAGGAAAGCCTGCAGGGATATTCGCCTACATCTCATTGGTGTCCCATCAATAGGGAATCTTTAGCTGAAAGGGAATCCAGGAAGGCAACGATTTTTAACTGATGATATTTCTGTCCTAAACAAATGAGCATTTTGTTAGATTGGAAGGAGAAAATGGAATCCAGTAGATTGCTACCTATATTTGCTACAAATATCTTCTGAATGTGTAACTATGGGGCAGTTGGCTTCTATCTCCTATTTTCCATTTTCCCAGCTCCTCAGTATCTCTATTCACATACTCCCTCAGGCTTCGGTTCTTAGGCCCTAGGTTACTTTCAATGGTTTTCTCTTAGCTTTCCAGTATTCTACTGCAAAAACCTCTGTTCCTTTCCTGCCAGCTCTCTCTGCCTTCTTTTGTCTTTGTCAATTACTTTGTTCCTCCCCCCCACCCCACTTTTTTCTGAGTCCCCCTAACAAAAGCTACTCCTGATTCAAAATTCTTTTGTTAGCCAAAACTTACCCAGAAATAATTTCATGATAATCCTCTTCTAAGTCTCTCATTGAATATCAGACATGAATTCGATATTTTTTATCTGTGAGATTTTATACTTATTATATGGGTGTGATCTTGCTGACAAGGGGAGCAGCACTCAGGTACGTCTTTGGTTTTTGATTGAAGGGCGTGAGCTCAGGTGACTCTAAGATACATTACTGTGCCAAAGAGGCAGAGTCTTAGTCAAAACCAGGAAGGTCTAAGCGGAGACTCTCAGACTTTGGCAGGAGCAAGGCAGTGTGGAGACTGGAAAATATTTACCTTTGCAGTGTTTCTTTTAATTTAAAAAAAAAAAAAATATTTTTGATTTTGAGAGAGAGAGAGAGAGAGAAACATCGATTTGTCGTTCCACTTATTTATGCATTCATGGGTTGATTCTCGTATGTGCCCTGACTGAGAATGGAACCCGCAACCTTGGCCTATCAGGACGAAGCTCTAACCAAATGAACTACCTGGCCAGGGCTGTCTTTGCAGCATTTGTAAACACGCTGCAATACTTTGCTGATTTGCTAATGAAATTGTGAAAAGAGAATATACACATGCATTATTGAATCTACTGTGAGCACGTGCTCGGGGCAGGAAGGGGTGGGTGGCTGAGAGGCTGAAGTGGGCAGCCAGACTCACCCAGATACATACAGAAATAGAAATGTAAAGTCAGCACAGAAGAACCCCTTGGCCACCCACAGCAGCTGGGAGAAGTCCAAACAACTTTGCTCCCAAGAGCGACCTTACACACCCAGTCGGACAGCTTGGGACCCAAGGATGTGACTGAGATACACTTCCTTCTTGGGAGACGCGGACTATTTTTTGGCGGCAAGATTGACTTTGAATCCAGAAAATCTTTTAACTGCATAACTCTAGCAAATGTACACTTTAATAAAGTGCTATGCATGTAAGGATTTTCTACCCTACCTGCAACTTCTCATGGTAGAGACCTTGAAAGCTGATCTGGTGCCCTGTAGGGACATGAAAAGATGTAACAACTGGACAAGAGAAACAGTAAGGAGAGGGATAGGCTAAGATGTTGGGTGTGGGCTCCATCACTCTCAGACAAGACAAATGACCACTGAAGAAGGGAAAAAAACGATGTACAGGGAGTGCCAACCGAAAAAACACTGGAGAGGAGGTGAAATGACACTGAGCTAACACATTAGATAAGACATGCTGAGCCTTCAAGATCCAGTAGTTTGTGATGAGAAAGCCTACTTATAATTTCATATTCAACATGTACTCTTACAATTTAGAGTTACTCTATTTGTTTGATATCAGTGAAAGTGATTATGTAATACACCAGCTTTTCATACTGGTCCTTAGTAGACATTATGTCTATCAAACCCTATAAGACATTGTTTAAAAATGAAAGGCAAATGGATGCCTTGGTGAGGCTTCAGTTACATTTAGCTGTGGGCAGTGGGCTTTCCGTTGAGTTGCTGCTGTTGGGACACACGCAGCAGATCTCTGGAAGGCTGTACTGACAGTTTGGATGTGGAACCCTGGTCCTTAACTCGATGGCCACTGGCACCCTTTTTCTCTCAAATCGTGTTCTTACATATGTATTACAAACCCCTAAAAGAGAATGATACTTTTTAGATAATTTTAACTATAAAATCAAATATAGTTAGCACTTATTAGAGTATTGAATTAATAAGAACACAGTAAAAAGTATAGCCATATAAGAACACTATATTCTTTGTCTATAGTTTTTATTCAAAGATATTCAAGAAATGAGGGAATATTACTTGGAAATAATTATATTTATGTCATCAGTTTCTAGACCCTTTTTTTGATGTCTAACAGTGAGATAATCTAAAATCACTAATATCCATTGTTGCCTTTGCCATTTTAGGATATGCTATTCAAGTTCACTAAAAATTCCCAAGCTTTTTTTCCTAAAACATACTCACTGGATCATAATTCAATAAGATTATCTTTTATACAGAAGACTATCCTTGATGGAATCGAGCTTACTCAAAAAATGGCTCTAGTCCCCTTGTTTTTTTGTTTCCATTATTTCTACATGAAATCTCCAGTGGAAAATATCCATGAAAAGAGTCACTCGATTGTTGCAAACATGTGGTCACATCAGTTGCAATGGACATTTCTTCACTTTCTAAAACTTTCTCCAAGAAAAGGAAAATTATTTCAACATGCTTTATCCCAACTAGAAGTGTATTTACAGAAGCAAATAATTTGTCTCTGGCCATACCATGTTCTTCTTAGATCAATATTTAGATGAACTGTGTTCATTTTCACGTTTCAGTACAAGTTACTGCATGTACTAAGTGAAGAATAAATTTCCTATTTTTTAAATTGCCAACTAAAGTATTACTTTGGTTGTAAATAAACAGACTTTTATTTCTTATGGCTTTCAAAAATAAATGTAACAGGGTTACAAATTTAACTTACATTACAACCAAAATTTGTTCCCCTTGACCTTCAGTAGTGGGGGAAACTGGGCGAAATCATAGTTCAAAGGAATAAAGGAAATGATCCCTTCAGATAGTGCTCAGCTTTGGGGGAAAGGCAAAAACAGAAACAGCCTCCCAGGTCTCTTATATGGCATGTCTCCCTGACTCAGCTCCATGCGGGCTTCTGTGGATACAGGGAAATAAGTGTGGTTTTCACAATTCCTGGGTCGGGGTCTTGGGCACACTGGACAGATGATGGACCTAGTTCACTTGGTTGGTTCTTGCCCAGCTGGTATTTGTGGCTCAATTCTGTGGCTATTGTATAACAAGAGGTGCCACAAAAGTAGTCCCCATGTGTGCTGGTTTGGCAACTGCACACTCCCCTCCATTCTCCACACAGGTTTTCACTTTCTTTATATCCTTCCTTCTTCAATGCTGATGGCTAGGAACCATTGGAGCTGCCCCTGAGAGCTGCTCTTAGGTCTCCACGTGGTGAGAGGATGGGCTTATCTGTGGGACTTGCGGCCACCCTGTCATCTGGTCTCTCCTTGACTTAGTCCCATTCTGGTTCTTTGGGGGCTATAGGCACTTCTGAGTCCCTGGCCTCACAGCTTGTTCTGTAACCCTCTCTACAAAGCACCCACCCCCACTACAGCAACCCCCACTGGGATGCTCTCCACCCGACTCAGCGATGCAGGGTCCTGTATATATGCCACATGGGAACCAAGGCCACTTGGGGAAACCACAAGCTCCTCCTGACCATCTGCGCTGCCAAGTGGTGTGGGTTCTATCCAGGCTGGTCCAGAACAGTCTGTAGGCAGCCCTTCCCAGAGCCCCAAGTGCAGAGTTAGGGCAAGAACCCCCTGTCCTCTCTACCTCAGTTTTCCTCACTCATCTAAGCTGGGGGTGTGTGTGGGATGGGGGTAGGGGGACACACACCATCCCTGTCCTTTGCTTTATTGGCCTTTCTTCTCCATCTTGCTTCCCTCTTCCCTCGATTCCTTGGGAAGAAAAATGGATGGGTTGTCTTTTATTTTGTGATGCTGTATCTCTTTCCATGCAGAAGCAGCAGGTCTTGGGGCTTTGTTGTCAGATAGCAAAGGTTTCTTCTCTAGCCCACGGGGACACTCCATAAGCTGGATCCTCTAGGCTGCGACTGTGCTATGTTAAAGAGGAGAGATAAGAGTATTTGGAAAATCCTCTCTCAAGGCAATAGCCTCACTTGGCAGTCCTTTTTATATTTTTTCTGCATAATCTTATTTCTTATGCCAGAATCTGAATAATATAAAATAATGTTTTTGCATCCCTTCTTACTATAAATCCCAGTTTCTACCACTGTACACCACCCCCAGTCAGTCAGATGGGCACTCAGGCCAACTGGGCAAACACCACCCTCTCAGAGAGGCAAAAGAAAGAAGTGCTTCACAAATTTTCATAATTTTAGCCTGTTACAAAATAAACATGCCGCCATGGCAAGTCATCTCAATTGCTTATGGAAATGAATGAATGTGCCAGCTACCAATTCCTTAACAAAAATCATGAAAGATGCAAAGATGTGGTTTTTATCTCCTGGTAGAGTTTTTGTCACTATATAAAAAAGCCAGAGTATTCTTTGTTTTTGCAGACAAATTTCTTGTACCAAGTGTATGACAGTGTATTATACAAACAGCCACTCCTCTCTGTGTATAGATAGCAAAGCTTGAAGTTTTACCAAGCACCAAGCTTAGCAGGGGGACCATCGGTGCACATTGATCCACACACACGGAGTGTCAGTTTATGGTTCAAAACGGAATCTTGGATGAGACTGAACACATTGATCCCTTTCACAGCTAACCGAAGCAGTACACAAAAGGAGGATTCACCCATCCACACTCTCCCCCTTACTGAGTAACTACCAACAGCTGACTACAACCATTACTGTCATGTGGCTTGTCAAACTCATATCTACTTTAAGAGGAATAGGTTTTGCAGTCTTTGTAACTTGCTTCCAGATATCCTGGGTTTTCACATAAAGTTCAAAGCAAATCTCATCATTAGACAAGAAACGTGCTGGGGCTTCTTTGGTATATGTCCTGTCAATATGATTTCCTCAAAAACATTTCAACGCACAGAAATGTACCCAGTGCAGGAGCTTCTTTCCCTTGGCACATGAATTTACCACTTAATAGGATGATTGTATCCAAAGCTTCTCAAGTCACACAAACTCACATGTCCTCACGGTTTTGCTATAATCAAATCACCCTATCACACATGCATAACAAGTGTATATTCTCACGTTTTAAAAAAGTATGCTCAGCCCTGGCTGATGTGGCTCAGTTGGGTGGGTGTCAGGAGGTTGTTCGTTTGATTCTGTCAGGGCACATGCTTGGGTTGCAGGCTTGACCCCAGCAGGAGGTGTGCAGGAGGCAGCCGATCCATGTTGCACTCTCACACTGACCTTTCTCTCTCTCTCCTTCTCCCTTTCCTCACTCTAAAAATCAGTAAACTATTCTTTTTTTAAAAAAGTATGTTCGGGCAGTTTCAGTGTTTGAAATTACAGTCTACAGAATACATTGCAATTGTTGAGTTCTACCCTCCCCACTATACAAGTAAAATTGAATAAAACATCTGCTTCTGGTTCTACTAGTGCCATAACATGGCATACAAATTTAAGAAGATATGGAATTTTGCTATTGGATAAACTGCAATCAACAAATTAACAGCTAATGGCTAACTGCTCAAGCTAATCGATCTCTTCTGCTGACATGTCATTATCTACACATGTATTAAGAAATACTCTGCAATGTGGCAGGACAGATGAAGCCATAACAGAACAGCTCTATATAAGTGAGTAAACTCACCAGCATGTGCATTATTACTGGCAATTGCTGTTTTATATTTTTATGAATAGCAGAGTTGTGCTTGATACAGTTAGGTACATTGGTGAATTGGGCACTTGCAAGATGTGGGGCCAATGAATCTCACTGTGATGGGTAAATCTATGTTCTTGATGGTAAACAGGCATGTCCCCGTCTTCCAGAAAGGGAGCTCCAATAAATAACCTCTAGAAACGTAATATCCAACATCAAGAGACAGTGTAGATTTTATGTGTATCATCCCAGGTGATATTTGGAAATCTTTTCTAAACCAAGACCTGTGAGTACCTGGCTATCCTATTAAATTTTATCTCCAAATATTTGTTCAACAATTTTTTAGAGGTGATGCCAAACTCTGCATGGAGAAAGGGTAGAATGCTGGTAGCTGTCCTCAGCTCAGGTCTCAATACTTCATACCCCCAAGAACAAAACAGCAAGCATTCGGTTAACCGAACCAACACTCGGTATCATCTTCAGCAGTCTATCAAAGTATTCCCTATAGAGAGTTCTCTCCCTGAGGTAAGTTCTGGTCAACACAGTTTTCTTAATCTTATTATGTCTCCAGAAATGTTTTGGTGCCCCTTACAGGTGGTGCCTCTAGCAGACAGATGCCCAGTGGACTTTCTCCTTGATCTGGCTTTGCAAACATCTAGACCGTAGCTAGAATAGGGCTCTCCTCTACCTGGGTGGCCACGTTAATAGGGTTTATTGAGAGAAAAATGTAGTGACAGAAGGCTAGAAACCCTTTACCTGCTATTCTGTGAAACTATGGGGAGCATGGGGGATGCGAGGCTCATACAATCCTAGAATCAGGGAACCAAACGTAAGAAATGGACATAGAGAGAAATAGAGGGACTTTTCTTTCCTTTTCTTCTTCTCCCCCCCTTCTCTCTTTCTTTCTCTTCCTCTCTCCCTTCCTTTCTTCCTTCCCCCCCCCCTTTTTTTTTTTGGTAATATAAGTAGATGTCTTTGTAACCTGTCCTGACTCATGGAGACTGAGCAAAACGTTAATAACTTATAATGACTTATATTGGCAAAAGAGATTCTTAGGCCCCATTTTCCCTCCTAATAAATAAAACTGCAGTTAGGTAGGGTGAGGGTAGAGATGCCTTCGCTTTGAGTTAGGTCTTGAGAAGAGTGTAAGAAGCTAGGACAGAGGTCCTTCCACTTGGCTGTTTTCCAGCATAGATCGGACCTGGCCGGTTCAAGCATACTACTTAATCATTGTAAGAGAATTATTAAGTTCTTACATGCCCAAGAGACTATGCTAAGGAATTTACATACATGGTCATGACACTGCTTATCTCTATTTTATAGGTAAGGAAAGGGAGGTTCAAATTTCATAAACTTAAGATTGCCCAGCTGGACAGAGGCAGAGCTGGTATTCACACCCAAGGAAATGACTTCATCTTGGCGTCAATAGTACACTGGGACAATTAAAGCTACTTGCAGAATAATTAAATAACTAAACAGCTGGGAGGTTCTGGGCATCTATAACTAGGTCTTGAACCATACAGAGACTCTATTATTAACTTTTGCTTTCCCTAAATGTCTTCTCATTTTAAGGAAATTTCTGCAAGTCTTCCTCTTGATAGTTAGCTATTGTGGACCAGAATCCCTGATACGCCCAGGGCTGGACAGGAAATGGCCAGATATTTCTTTGTGCATTTAGTGAGATGCTGATTCTTGCTGCAAAGCACTGAACAGGGATAGATAGAGGGCGAGGTGGAAGAAAGGGGTCTAGAAACTTGTGCTTTGATGTATTAGCACGATGAATTTGACTCAATTTCCAAATACTAGTCATTATGCTGCATATAATGTACAATATCAGAGTCACGTGTCTCGATCTCAAGGATATTTAAATTCTAATTATACAAGAGGACCCTACAATGTGCTTTCTTTTTTTTTTTCTTTTAAATGGCAGCATGTTATTTGATGAGTAAATAGTTTCCTTCCTGTTCCATGTAATCTTCATAGGGCAGGTATGTTTATGTTGGTTTAAAGAAGGTTGATTTGGGCATTGTGAGGAATGAACCTGGGAGAAAGAGCACACAAACACAGAGAGCTGGCTCTGTTACTATTTAGCTCTGTGACCTTTGGAACAATGCTTTGCTTTTCTGTGTTTTGGGCCCCATCTGAATGAGCTAATGATATATTCCAGGTGCCTCACAAATGCCAGTTTCCAAGAAGCTGCCTGCCTTCTGGGTCTTTTGGGATTTTGCAGTTGATGTTGGATGAACACTTCCTACTATGCACAAAGCATTTGTGCCTTAGGTGATGGATAGGACAATGAACGGGTCATTGAGGAGAAAAAGGGACATCTGTAATATTTTAATAATAAAATTTTAAAAAAAGGGAAAGACTAGTCTCTTCAGGGAACTCAAAATTTTCTACGCACGGAATCATTTCCAAATGACTAGAGCCAACTCTAAGGGGTAGTGATGAAGATACAAAACACTCTAAAATGAGAAGCCTGGAAGCTTTCTTTTAGACAAAGAGATTGTGTCCCTACATATATTACTAGAGCATATTCTGATACATGCAGTTAACATGTTTATGAAAAGCTGTGTAAACTGATTATGGTGTGCATTTTCAGAGACCCTGGGGGCTACCACCCTTCAGCAGGTCCCTTGTAACTCATGTGAAAGTGGTGCTATCTTGGCTACCCCCTCTTTCTCCCACCATTCCCCATGTACCCATTACTTCCCAGTGTGTATGCAAATAGGATTTTACAGACTGCAGTTTTGTTTAACAAAATACTTGTAGACACGTTTTCTCCAAATCGTTTCCTTACTTATTATTTTCCGATATGTCTAATACCAACATTTCCATGGGTAGTGTGGGAACAAGGGAGGACTACAGATGGAAATGAAAATGTCTTTCCATTTCTTTGCAGCACAGTAACGTGGAAAAGCATGGGTCATTTAGAAGCAGCGTCATCATTTTCTGGATAGATGAGAGCAGTGTCCTTAGACTTTAGTGCACAGAGAACCGGGTAGTTGTTAAAAATGCGAGTAACCCAAGCCCCATCACTAGAAATTTTGATTTGCATTGTAAATTAGCCCCCTGTACAGTTAAAAATGCTTTCAGCTGCATGTAACAAAATGCCCAATAATAATCTAACCATCTCACGTAAGTCTCCTAAAAACGGTTGCAGGGTTGGTGGGGCTCAGTGATGTCATCAGGGCCCCAGGCTCTTTCCCTCTGTCCCGCCTTCTCAGCATGTTAGCTTTCCATCTTAGACGTGTCATCTCAAGGCCACAGATGGCTGCCACTTTCAGTAGCACATCCCCTCAACGCCATGCTCGCAGGAGTGGCACTAGCCAGCTCTCCTTGAGCTTCTCCTCTCTCTTTCGCTTCATCTTCTTTCAGAAGCAAAATCTTTCCTAGAAAGCCCATCTCCGGCAGAGTCTCCTTATATGCTTTTGGCCGAACTGTTCCCAGTGGCCTCTCTAGCTGCAAGGAGATGCGAAGGTGTTTGGGACAGTACAACAGGTAACAGGACTAGAGTGTAACACGGAGACAACCATGTTGGTCCCCTACGCACACTGCCACCTGGACATAACTGGGGCTCTGTTTTAAATGAAGCAAGGGATGGCTGTCAGGGGGACAGCCTCTGATGTCTGCCGGGGCCTGAGGGGACTCGGAGGCAGGACCACACTTCAAACCAGTGGTTGTCAAACATCATTTGGGTGAATATCAGAATTATCAGTGCCAGAGGCCTGAACCTCACTGATTCAGTGGGTAGGGGGTGAGGCCTGAGTTATCAGGATTTTTTTTTTTTTTTAATTCTCACCTGAGGATATTTTTTCCACTGCTTTTCAGAGAGAGTAAAAGGGAGAGAGCTAGAGAGAGAGAGAGGGAGAGAGATCAATGTGAGAGAGACACATAGATTGTTTGCCTCCTGCAGGCGTCCTGGGGCTGGGGATCGAGCCTGCAACCAGGGTATGTGCCCTTGGCTGGAATCAAACCCGAGACCCTTCAGTCTGCAGGCCATCGCTTTAACCACTGAGCCAAACTGGCTAGGGGAAAGGATTTATTTATTTTTTTTAAGCTCATTAGGTAATTCTGGACCACTAAGAATCTACTGGACCAGTATCTCTAAACACAATTAGCAGCCCATGGAGATAGTCGGATAATAATAGTACTTGCCACATAGGCTAGGAATTAGACTTGGTATACGTAAAGTGGAAACTCAAGCCAGCACGTAATAGTGCACAACAGTTTCGGATCTCAGTCCACACTGCTCTTTGGTCGGATTGGTTTTAGAGGCAGATTCTAGTTTTCTTCTTTTTTTTTAAAACAATATTTATTTACTTTTAACTTTACTGGGGAATGATTGATGAATATAATTGTACATATTTAAAGTGTACAATGTGATGATTTGATAAACATAGATTGCAGAATGATTACCAAGATCAAGAAAATTATTGGTTCTCTTTTTCTGTGTGGTGAAATTGCTTAAGATCTACTCTCAGTAACTTTCAAGTATACAAAACATACTATTAACTATAGTCACCATGCTCTACTTTAGGTCCTCGGAACTTATTCTTCTTATATCTGAAAATTCATACCCTTTGCCTTACATCATCCTATTCCTCCACACCAGGACCCTGACTAGCGCCATTCTTTTCTCTCTATAAAATTAGCTTCACAATTCCATAGCAAATAAAGCAAATAATCCAATTAAAATGGGCAAAGGACCTAAATAGACATATTTCTAAAGAAGACATACAAATGGGCAACAGGTGCATGAAAAAGTACATCACTGTTCACCGGGGAAATGCACATCAAAACCATAAGATCCACCTCACACCTGCTAGGATGGTTATTCTGAAAAAGAGATAACAAAGGTTGGCAAGGATACGGAGAGAAGGAAACCCCTATACACTTGGTGGAAATGTAAAATGGTACAGCCATTATGGAAAACAGTATGGCAGGTCCTCAAAAAATTAAAACTGACCTACCATATGACCCCGCAACCCCACACCAGGGTATCTATCTGAAGGAAATGAAATCACTGTCTGGAAGAGATCTCTGCACACCTGCATTCACTGCAGCACTATTCACAGTAGCCAAGGCATAGAAACAACCTGTGTCCACTGACAAATTGACTAAAGAAAACGTGGTGCACACACGCACCAAATTGGTCCAGAAAATTACTCTTTTGGAGCAAAGTATACCTGGCCAGTGTATTTTTTAGGAGTTTTCAGACAGGTATGGTTTCAGCCTGATTTTCAATCTTTAAATTGGGAAAACTTACAAGTACTGAAAATCAAAGACCAGAGAGTGCAGAATCTTGAAAAGGCAAAACAAAACAATAAAGGCCTAAAGACAGAAGTCATGGGTGAGCTTTCATGGCCATGCTTTTATAGTGATTTTCTAGCGGACACGGTGTGGGGTGGTTCAGTCCCCCTTCAAGTTCAAGGCACCCATCCCTCAGCTGCTTGGGAGTGTCGGCAGCTGATGGCTCTCGGCTGAGTTTCTCTCAAGGAATTACCCTCAGCTGAGAGAGCTGCCTCGTCCAAGATCATGCCCACTCCCTGGGCAGCCCTCGCCCCCTGATGGGTAAATACTGCTGAATAAAGGCCAGGCAGCCTTGCCCTAAGTAGGACAAGACTGAAAGGTCATCCCAGTTCTAGAGTTTCCCTGAGGGATTGGCTTAGGCCTTTGTTAAAACAGCCTTACAGGTTCAACATCTCCTGCACAAACCTGTTTCTCTCACTTCCCTACAGGTGTGAATCCCAGCAGCACCTCCCAAACACCTTCCTGACAGTTCATCTCCAGCTGGCAACAGATTCTAACAAGTCCCATCAGCCCTGAGGACAGAGTGTTCACCAGAGGCCTCCAGGGTGGATGTGTATGGGTGCATGTGTACAGGCACAAATGTGTGTTCTTGCATTTAATTTGTGAAAATAAGCATGGGCAAATGATCTAGCAGTCTAAAATGGGACTGGAAAATAAAATATTGGATTTTAAAATTCCATCATGAGCTTCCATTTTTCTTTCTAAAAGTCTCAATTTCCTCTGCCAAAACGAGTTCCAAAAGCTAACAATGGAAAGGTGAAACATTCAGAGCGGCATCAAGAGATCAAATTCATTTCCTTCAACAATGCACTAGACATGACATGGTTTGGGCGTAGTGAGACAAGGGGGTAGACCGTCAGCCACAGTTAGCTAGCCAGGATATGTAATTTGAAAAATAATAATGCCATTTCATAGTTCAAGTTAACATTTAAGAATTCTCCACCATATTTTCAAAAATGACTCAAGGAAATTATTCCCCCCAAATTTCACCTCGAAGTGAGAACAAGGCCTGAAAAGGCAGCCCGGATGGAAGTGCTGCTCTTTAGGATGTGGCTGGTCTCTTCTAAAGGGCAACAAAAGGCCTGAGTCACTGACCTCCAGGCCTGCTCTTTGAAGGTGTTAATTTGACTGGAACTGACATGCTGATGCTAAGCTAGTATTTGCAAAGTTCTGGAGAGAAAAATTAATAGTGTCTAAGGATAGGGTAAGGTGGAATAGGTTTGGATATTAAAACACATGTGAGATTCATGTATGTAGATATCTATTTCATGCCCCAAAGGAGACAATTCTGTAGACATTCTCTACGTCTTTTGATATCCTTGGTTTTTGTGAAAATAGGAATTGCTTCAAAAGAGCATTTCTTAACCCAATCTTAAACAGTTAGGGCACAAGGTGCTCTTAAATGTGGTGGGAGACCAAGAAGGCCAGATGTGGGTGAGAGGTGTGTGAAAGATTCTGGTTTCCTGTGATACCCATCTTGGGTAAAAGTTTGGCTTCAAAAGATTTTTAAAAATGTAAAACATACGTTTTTAGAGGGAATCACCTTAGGTTAAAAATTACATTCTTTAGGGTGATGAATACTATATACATTGCTACATTTTAAGCAAACACTTGAAGCAAGAGAGTATACAGCATAATTCAATGTTTCTAAAGCGAGGCTCCATATTATCTGCACTAGAATCATCTCAACTGCTTTTGAAATTCAGATTCCTGACCCCACTTCAGACCTACTCAGTCTAGAATTCTGCACAATAACTACCACACCAGGTGACTCCTGTGCACATGAAAATGCAAGAAAAAACGGCATAATAGGATGACTAGGTTTAGGGCCAAAGGAGTCTTCAAAGATAAGTGTAGCCCAAATCCCATAGGCTGTGACCAAAGCACACAGGTATGTTACAATACAAGGTTTAAGTAATGAAGTCATGGTCTGAGATGCTTTTACTTGAACAAATATTTACAGATGACCGACTCTCTGCAAACCTCTGTGGGAGACATAAAGGTGAATGAGAAGTAATTCTTTTTTTTTCTTTTAAAATTTATCTTTTTTGATTTCAGAGAGAGGAAGGGAAAGGGAGAGAGAGAGAGAAAGAGAGAGAGAGAGGGAGAAACATCAATGAAGACAATGAAGAGAGAGTCACTGATGGGCTGCCTCCTGTATGCCCCCTGCTGGGGACTGAGCCCGAAACCCGAGCATGTGCCCTGACCGGGAATCGAACCTCCATCTCCTGGATCCTAGGTTGACACTCAACCGCTGAGCCACACCGGCCAGGCTGAGAAGTAATTCTTGCTCTTTGTGAATCTAAAATGTCATCTTTCTACTTTTCAACTAAATATGTAATTCAAACTTTCCCCAATTCGGTTTTTATTCTTACATCTCTTCATGTAAGATTGTCTCTTGGAAGTCATTTAGTATAATGCTTATAAAATTCCAACTGGTAATTTTATTTTTTGCTCTCCATTTATTTCCCCACTCTAAGATCAAGACCAACATGCTGGATGGGTGAGCTCATAAATAGAAATAATTCCAATCTACTCTGCCATCAAACTTTGACAGGCAGGTGGCTTTAACAGACAAAATCAAAATTAATATATTCACAATGTCTGTGCTTAGTCTCTGAATGTAATTTGCCACACTACTATTGATTTGTTGGTATGAGCATGTCCCAGTCCATTAACTGTTCCAGAGAGTTCTTGGATCTACAACATTAAGGTTCTAACTTCAGCAACAAAAGCCCAGACCTGGAGTCTATTCTATATTTTATGATCTGAATTTAAAAGCTGAGAACTTGCAGACCCCTAAGAAGATGTTTAACATTAGAACCTCCTTGAGAGACTGAGGCAGTACCTGTCCAGAAGTGCACAGGGTCGAACCCTTAGCCTTTACTATCTTGGCGAAGACTAGGAAGTCTCTCTCAAATGTAGCTTTAATGAGTTTATGTCAAGCTAAGCATGCAGTGTAGAGCTTGCTTCTAAGACTCAAAAATGAAGGAATGTAAGATACTCCCTCAGTACGTGTTCTCTAAACTTGGGTTCATGGAGCCCCCATGGAAGTGTGACAGCAAAGGCATTCAATACAAGCTTACTCCCTCCTAAGACCACATGGGTCTGCTCATCCTTGATTGTCTAAATGAACAGGACTTTAGTAGACTGAATACTAATCAGTACACTAATCAGTGAGTATTGTACACATCATAGGAATCAGAGCGGGCTTCTCTCTCATTTGGGTCTCTGAGGTCAATCCTTTGTTGAGCTCTCTATGTAACATTTTCACTTCACTAGGTCAGTCAGCAGGTGAGCGGGGTTCTTGAGTTGAGAGCCACATATACACCACTGCCACTGAAGACTTCAGGTAGCATAGATTTTGTGGTTTTCACAAGGTGAGACAGATTCATTTGTCTTATTCTAAAGAATACTGTGAAGGGTGATATTCACTTAAAAATAACAAGACAAGAAAATATAACTGAATACCAAAAAAATAATGAACAATAGAAATAGACCCATGGGGCGGGGTCCGGATAATGGCAGTAGCAGACATGGATTTTATAATGTCTGTGCTTAATATGTTTATAGACATAAAAAAAAAAAAAATAGGATTGGGGACATTGGAAGACACCTGGGAATTTAAAAAAATACAAAATGGAAATTCTAGAAGTGAAATATTTGATAAATGAAACCAAGAACTCAAAAGATGGCCAAATAGTGAACAAACACTATCAACAAAACTTTTCATTATGGAGGTTACTGGTTGACCTCCCTCACTCTCTAATCTCATAAAAAGCTTAGCCTCCGAAAGGCAACCTCATTTGCCTTGAAGGCTTCTCCTGGCAGGGCTTTATCTCAGGTAAATGGGCATCTGTAGTGTTTGACTTGCTTTTTGCTCCTAAGTCCTTGCCTTCACTGCTCATTTTGGTTTGATGTATTTGAAGGCTGTCATTGGCTCTGTTAAGTTGTAGTAGCCTTCTCTAGACACTGAGGATTTTATCTTTTCCTCTCTGTAACCCCAGGACCAGCAAAGTACCTGGGAACAAAAATAGTCATTCACACCAGGCCAGGCGCAGCTCAGCGGTTGAGCATCGACCTAGGATCCAGGAGATCGGGGTTCGATCCCCCCTTCTGGGGCGTGCAGGAGGCAGCCGATCAATGACTCTCTTATCGATGTTTCTCTCTCTCTCTCCCTCTCTCGCTGAAATCAATAGATATGTGTAAAAAAAAAAAAAGTCATTCACATGGATACAAGAATTGGGCTTGAAGAGTAGAAGGAAACTGGGGAAAGGGTTAATGAGACAGACTTTGAAAAGACAAGCCCTAGGCAAAGGCCTGAACTACATACTTGGAAGTTGCTTCTCCTCTCAAGGCAGTTTCCTTCTGCCTCTACTTCCCCTAGCTCCACATCCCCGGCCTCCGTCTGGCCAGCCCGCCCTTCACAACGTTGGATAGAAGCGTGACCCTCTTCTCGTTACTAACAGATCATGCCTATTCTCTGTGGGAGTATAAAAATGGAAGATTGCACCCAAGTCCTGACTGATGGTGATGGAGCAGGGGTCGGGTCTGTTCCCACTTCTCTAATGGTAACATTTCACCCATCTCAGTGTTTAGCAGAGGGCTCAAAGGTACAGCTAAATTTCATCCAATGGGAAGGAAATTGTGAGAATCATAATACGATATTGAAGTCACTCTTTAGTTACCTTGACTGAAGACTAGAATACTAAAGCAGAAAAAACTGGTGAGCCAAGTTATGGGCCTTTTCCTGTGCGCAGTGCGTGAGGTGGGAAATGGGGTCACTGTACCTGTGTTGCCTCTGTATCTCCCTTCCCCATCCAGACTGTTGAACTAAATGAGAGTGAGGCCCTTGAGGAATGTTTTGTTCTCTGCGCTGCTAATGGGAGGGGGCTACTATTCCTAAAACACAGTTCAGAAATGTCAGGAACAGTCAAGGTTTAGTTGAACCACATTGTTCATGGCTCTAGAAGCCAGAGTGTTACTCATCAGACTGTTTCTGTCCTTCTTTCTCTTACAAAAGAGGGTGTGGACTGACTGGTTTAGAATTAGGGTATTAGGAGATCCCATGTCTGTGTTACCACACCCCAGCCTCCTGCATATGATTTTGACTTATATAAAAGCTAACAAAATTAATTAAATATTTGCTGACCTAGTGTGTACAGAAGAGCCAGGGTTGAATCTTGGGAGGAATTACCTGTGGGAGAGGTGAAAGGAAATAATTGTGACAACTCCTCATTTTAACATGATATGCCAAAGGGTGAGGTTAATTTTTAATTCTTAGGTGTGAGAAGTACAATAGTTATTTCAGAGAGGAAACAACTACCATCCTGTCACATAGGTGGAGTCTGGAGGATAATGGTACCAGTTCAAAGGGAACCAATCTACATACCTTAATGTAATTTAAAAGAATAATTAATCTCACTGATACTATTAACTGTGCTTTTGGGTAAAGTCACTGTTTCACATTTTCACAGCATCTGTTTCCCTTCCTCCACTTATTCATTTCAGTAACAACAGAAAGTTTGAGTAATTATACATCTAATTATGTGTAATTAGATATAAAGAAAAAAAAAGAAAATTCTTTAAGACATCCTGACAAGTGAGTTTCAAATAATTCTATGCAGTGATCTAGAGTTATCAAAGAGCAAATTTAGAAAATATTCTGTAAGTTCAGGATTGGTAAAGACTACTGAATTAGTAAGAGGCCAAATAAATTTCTACTGCTTAACATGTAGCACAAATCTTATATTAAGGCACTAATTTACATTATTATGAGGTAATGAATTGCCCTAAATGAGGTCATTTGTGATCTTAAATTAAAATTTGATCATGCAGCTGTTTTTAATCTCTTTCCACCCTCTAAGTCAACAGTGCATTATAAAGAACACTGAATATGGCCATGTTTTGAAACTTCAGACTCAGGTTAAATTTCACCACTCCGTTCTGCTTCACTTGCTCTCATTGAGTCACTCGACCTCTGAACACCAGTTTTCCATTTGGTAAATGTGTCTGAGGATTTAGCAGCCTAAGAGGGTCTAAGGACAATAAAACATGGAATGAAGGTCTAACCTGGTAAAGATTATGAGACTTTCAGATGGAAAAAAAATACCAACTATCATGATTGCTTAAGGATTTCAGAAATAACTGGTCACGTGTTTAATTTAGGATCACTAAGAAAACAGGTGATTCACTTATTCCCTGACTTTTTTTCTGCTTCTACTTTCAAAATTTTGATATTTTAAAGAGGAAGAAGACTGATTTGAAAGTAGCTAGTTTTCAAAAAGAACATAATATAAATGAAATTATAAAGTAACATTCTATTATGTTTCAAGGCTGATTAGTGTTATAGAGAGGTGGTCACGGCTGAAATTGGGGCCTAGGAGATGCCTGAAACCCTAATGCAGTGAGGTGAAACAGAAACAGGATTGAGTCTGGTGCAGCCTCACCTGGATTTGGCTGTTGCTGCTCCACATGTGATTTACTTAAGCACAAACAATTCAGACGTCCTGAAATACACTGTCAGACTATTGGGCGATTTTCTTTTTGGGGCCACAAATCCAGACCACACGTCTCTGGGTAAAGATGGGATTTCCTCTGAAGAGAGTGAATGTTTTCACTGTCAGTTTCCCAGGGGAAGGGTCAGTTCTCCAGCAGGACGTGAGGAGAGAGAGCCTCAGACCGAGTGAAGGGAAATCTTCCTCATTTTTCTTAGGGTAGATGTCAATGTGGCTCTGACTCTAAAGGTGTGGTGGTATCCGGAATGCTTCTAGAAGTGGGGGGTAGGTCAGCTACTTGTGGCGCCTTGGGAATGGGGTTTGGTAAGAGGCAAGAGAATCCCACTGGGTCTGGGCAGCTCTCTAAATTATTCTATGGAATTTTCCTTCTGTTATTCAGGAACATCATGAAGTCTGGACTCTGTTGTGCTGTGGTAATAAGAGAAGATAAGTTCCTTCCATAAGGCTACATAAGTCACAGCAGAAGATGGCAGTGCCTAGTGCACAACTATTATCCCAGGAGGCGAAAGCAAAGCACAGGAGAATCCTCTGCCTCACTTTTCAAAGAGTAGAGGTTTACTTGTGATTTTGTTCCCAAGAGCTGTCCTCCGCCGCAAGGAATGCCATTCAAAACCACATGCACCACTTTTGCCAAACAAGATGACATCAATTTGGGGTTAAAAATAATAAGGCAGATTCTTACTTGTTTTGAAGTATTTTCGTTGGGTAGGTTCTAGAAGGAAACATTTCCAAAAGGAAGGGGAAATTCTAGGGTCGTGCTGGCATGTATTCTCCAAGCCCTGTCTCTTCCTTCTCCTGTCAGTTAATTCTAGGAAAGCTTCTTCAGCTGGGGAGAAGGAATTAAAATTCTCGATAGGTAATTCTTTAAAAAGTCTTCAAAACATCTGATAGAAAATGGCAGCAATAAAAAAAAATCTTAAAGAATTGCTGACGAGAAGAAATGGAAAAGGAAAATACATGGGATGAAAGAATAAAAGAATAGGGAATTCGAAGAGCCATAAATTCAAAGGCAAAAAGTGAGGGGAAATTCAACCAGGCAAGTAGGTTTGTAAAAATTTTTTTTATAAATAATCATTCTATGCCCAATTATTCTAAGCACATAGTTACAGCCACCTCATCAAATACAATTACTTATTATATAAACCTAATTAGCATGAAAAAGCAATAGTTTTAATTAAAGAAAAATCCAACTATTAAAATGACCATAGCTTTCTACTCCTGTTACACACACACACACACAACCACTGAACAGTGCAAATACAGAAAGACAGCTTTGCATAGAACTAAAGGAAAAGTTGAATCATTGCTTCTCTTTTTTTAAAAAACAAATATCTTTTTTTATTGATTTCAGGGAGAGAGGGAGAGGGACAGGGAGAGTTGAAACATCACTGATGAGTTGTCATTGATGAGCTGCCTCCTGCACGCCCCCAACTGGGGATCGAGCCCGCAACTTGGGCCTGTGCCCTGACCGCGAGTCAAACCGCGATCTCCTGGATCCTAGGTCCATGCTCAACGGCTGAGCCACGCCAGGCTGGGCCATTGCTTCTCTTTTAAACTACTGTCTGGATTTTATCACCATTCCTCTACAATCTAACTGCAACAAAATTAACAGAAAGCGAAATTCAACCTAAATGCTACCAGGAGTACGATTCCAGTGTTATAGGAACAGAAGGAAGAAAGACAGTGCAGTTTAAAGTTCTATGAAAAAAGATTTGAACCTGAGAAAAGTTAGACGTTGATTAGTTGTTAAGACGAAGACACTACTCAGATTAGTTCTATGATGGCACATCAAGCAGTTCTACAGACAAGGAAGTACTGTTAATCTGCCATTAGACATTCAATAAAGAACCCAAAGAGCTTATGTCCCAGAACTGAATCTCCTAAAAAAGACAATGAATATTTCATTATTGCAAAGCAAGCAGCTGTATTCAACTGCACTATACAGAGGCAATATATAAAAGAGTATAAACGCCCTGGACAAATTTTCAGTCCTGTGAAAAAAACATACATCAGTAACAGAATACGAGAAACACTAGCACAAATAATTGGTGGTTCTTTTGGCAGAAGAAATGATGCAACACACAGATAACTTTAAGAACTTGTTAACCTCAAAATAAGAAGCCAAAGTGAGAGGCAACAAGTGTTAATTTGAGATAAAAAAGAACACCTATTTGGGAAGCACTGATGCAGGCAGAATCCCAAATAGTGTTCTGATTGGGGGTGAAGGTAAGGGTGTTTTTTGTTTGTTTTTATGAGAAAGGGAAAGGAAATAACTACATGAGTAGGAAGGAATTTCTACAGGTACTAATAAGCTAAGTTATTCTAGATATACATGATGGCGCTAATTCTAAAGTGTATCTTTCATTTTCAGTGGGTAATCAGGGTATCAGCTTTACTGTTAGCTTTGCAAACAGTTGTTTGAAATACAATGCTGGTTTGTCCCAGTCCAAAGGTTATTTTTCCCAGTTCAAACATTCCAAAGATTGAGTGGTGAGACTTGCAAGGCAGTTCCTCTCGAATGGCTGCCCTAGCTCTACTTTAAAATGGTTCAACTTTCCACAAACTATAGTCAAGTTCTAGGCAGCAATACTAAATTCATTTATTAGTAACAAATCAAATTCATGGCAAAACAAAGTTTACTCCCGTGTGTTACTAATAGTGACATATTTAGAGAATGCCAATGTTGCTGACTTAACTGTAGTTGTTAAATGTTCATTCTGTCTTAAACACTAAAGCAGTTTCTATTTGGACAACCTATACTGTCAGCATTATTAAATCTGATGTAAAATAGGTTTGAGATAGAAAATGTTTGCTGAATTTATCTTCTTGTAAAATTTATCCTTGGACTATACCTTAAGAAAACTTGAAATAGGTGGTAAATCTGTATGTTTAAATTCCTTTTCTAATGACTTACCAATTAGTGATACAACTAAATATAATTGGGAAACTCCTTAGCTTTTCTAAAGCTGTTTAATCCACATGACAGTGTATATATATGTATATACACACATACATACATATATGCACATATGCACTAATAAGGAACATACTGGATAGCAGGTTACTGAAAATGGAGGTAGATATGCTAGACTCAAGGGCCTTATTTGGAGTCATTTGCTCAGGAAGAGGTACATCAATTTTCACTCATATTTTAAAAGTCGCAGACTGATTTAAATCAATACGCCTGAGCTCTGGATGAAATATGCCTAAATCAAAGTTTTTGGACTAAGATCACATTTCAGTGAGCCTTCATATATGAATAATTAAACAAAGGTGGAAACATTTTTTACATAGTAAGAGCAAAGAACTTCATAGATAGAAATACCTTTTGAAATATATAAAATGTTTCATTCAACCCTGGCCAGGTTTCACAGTGGTCAGTGCACTGGCCTGTGCACCAAAGGGTATCAGGTTCGATCCTTCCCGGGGGTTGGGGCTCATGCGGGAGGCAACCAATAGATGTCTCTCTCTCTCTCACATCAACATTTCTCTCCCTCTCTCCCCCACTTCCTCCCCCCTCTCCCTCCCTCCCTTCCACACTCTCTAAAATCAATGGAAAAAATATCAAGTGAGGATTAACAAAAAACTAAACAAAAATGTCTCATCCAGGTCTCAGATCAAATATTACCTCCTCCAAGGTCTGCTTTGACACCCCCTACCCAGAAATTTGCTCTATCATACCACTGTTTTATTTTCCTAACAACACTCGCTGAAGTATCTTGTTCATTTATCTATGAACTTGTTTTATTGTCTAGCTTTAGAATTAAGGCTCTATAAGAACAGGAATCCTGTATGTCTCACCACTGTATTTCGAGTAGATTCTGGGCACAATTATTTGAATGAATTATTTTCTCAGTATATAGATCAAAACATACCAAGAAATAGAAAAGCAATCTTCCTCTCTCTCTCCACACACACACACGTCTAGACTACAGAATAGATGTTTTTAATTTTTTTAAGGTACATTAACCAACATTGGAGTTAGAATATTTTGTTGCTGTAAAAAAATTATATATACTGCAGTAAAATTACTTCAGCCTACTCAAAGTGAAGAACTTTGATCGGAAAACAATTTAAATTAATATTTTTGGTAAAATAACCCCCAAACTACCCATAAGCAATGTTTCTCTCCCAACTTTTACATAAGTTAAAAATAATCAGATAAAACAGCTTTAAACATGGTAATTTATTTTACACAACTGTTTAAATCCATTGTTTAAAAATGTTCAAAAGGCACTTTAAAAAACATGTTTAAAAATACATTTTTCTGACTTATCGGTGATCACTTAAAATAAGCAAGTCACCAGACATTTTTAAACCATTCATGATACTATTACATAATTTTAAAATTCCAAAACACAAACATTCACTGTGTAATATAGCACACTGCTTAGCAGTAAGATTAGTTTCCCTCTAATAATATACCTTATATGAAGTATTAATCTGCAGGGCCCTGTAAAGTCATTTAAACTGAACTGATATAAACTGAAAACTAGAGAGGTAAAGGAGTTGAAATAGAACACTAGTTTTAGGCTGGTTTCTCTATAGAGAATTGGTAACATTTCTTACTCTGTATTAATCTGTATTAAAATTTCTATTTCAACTTCAATATATAAACATAAGTAATTTTTAAAATCAATAGTTACATTTAACATAAATGAAACCACAGGTTATCCCCCAGATTTATTAAGTATGTCATTGTCAGGCCTACTATAACGAAGTAGAGAAATCAGGCAAATGAGTTTTTGGTTTGTTTTTGAGAAAAGGGGGGGGGGGTGAGGTGGTAGTGGAATCCAAATAACTTTCCTTTAATAATTATATATCTAGAATTAGTTAAAATTGCAGAATTTCAACTAGGGCAAGTATTCTGAGAGCCAGCAGACATTATTCTTAGACAGATTTTTTACTTCTAAACTCATAGGAAACTTAAAGTTAATAGGTATAAAATTATCAGTAATACAAATTCTAATCACTAATAACAACCAAATTAACCTTGTGAAGGCAGCATTAAGAGTCGTTAGAGGGGGAAAAAAGAGTAGTTAGAAAATGGAAATTAGTTATAAAGAAAATAAAGGAAGGGCAATCAATACAAAGAGGCAGAAACTGTCAGAGACATAATACTCTAAAATGAAAATTTAAATGGAGAAAAGGACAGACTTGATTAAATCAATCAAGTGAGAGATTTTTCAAACCTCAATCTGGTAATATATAGGATGTCTCAAAAAGATGTATTCACATTTTGAATAATTATTCATTCCAATGGGTTAAATCTGAAAAGAAATTATCAATTGAGCTATCAGAAAAAAGTGTGTATACATTTTTGGGGGATACCCTGTAGTTTGATAGGCTCAAGGAAATGAAAAATTAATACTCAACAAAACAATTATGAAAATAACCAGTTAGCAAATTTAATGCCCAAACCCAATTACCATATTTCAAAAAATATTCAAAATAGGTCGGTGATTTATTTTCTAATCTTCTTACAATAACAAAAACTCCTCTGAAATTTAAGGTATTCGAAAATAAGTAATTTAACTCTGGGACAATAATCTGCTTTGCATCATCTATGAACTTCCCAATTGAAAATACAAGCATACTGTTATGGAGAACATAAGATAGCAAAGCCTTGTTTTAAGACCACATTAAAATCATTTATCCAAATGACAGAGATCTTAATTTAAAATATGTCATTATCATCATGAAATCTGGTTTTATGTGCTCTATCAAATACTTGTATTTTTGCTTTATAAGGTCATGTAGGTCAACTGATTCTTCAAAGTGATGAAATTTTTATAGTGTCAAAGTTAGCAAAAAAACATTCTGCATATTGTAGAATAGTATTTTGCTATCCCTATTTAAAATTTATTAACAATTGTGAACATTTGTGATGACACTCATTTAGGTATGCTTTTAATAAATTAATATGTACTTACTTAATGATCCCTTCCTGCCCCAATGTGAAATTCCTAAACTCGAAGAATTATAAATTTGACAGTGTGGCCCCTGATATTGGTCACTCTGAAGGAGCTAAAGAATTTTGCCAAAATAAATGATCCACTGACTTTAAATCATCTTTAAAGTCTTTTACATTTAATATAGTGTAATCTTGAACTACACTTATTTAAAACATGCTTTATCTAAATCTTTAAAAGATACCTTACTTATGCAGCAGTAATCCTTAGCATGTTCCAAGCATTATCTGCTCAGAATCACCTAGATTTTAGAGTAAAGGTTCTCAAACTAGCATGAAAAAGCCTCACCTGGAGTGGAGGGCTTATGTATATGTAACTGCCAGCCTCTAGCCCCACAGTTTCTGATTCAGTAGGTCTGAGATGGGGCCCAGGAGAGATGGCATTTCCAACAAGTTCCCAAGTGATACTGATACTGTAGGTTTACACCCTACTTTGAGAACCACAGCCCAACTTAGTAAAAATGAATAGTCCAGCGCCCCATGCTAGATTCAGAACTTCTGGGCTTGGGGTCTTGAAATCTGTGTTTTAACAAGTTCCCAGGCAAGAGTATAAAAGCTACAATTTGAGAAGCATCATGACAATTTGGTTAATTTTACTATTATTGGCTAATGTATCATATCACATGTCAGTAAGTAAAATTGAAAAATTTTACATGTCAGTAAAAAAAAATGACTAACCTCTGGGCTGACATGGTACAAAGAACATACATGCTTTGAGTAGAAATCCCAGCTCTGTTCCTTATTAGTTGTGACAGTGGAAAAGTTACTTTAATTCTGAGCCTCAGTGTTCCCATCTATAATATGGGAGTAACACCCAATTTGTGAGGATTAACACTAATGTACAAAGAGTATCTAAGCACAGTACTTGATGTATAGTATGCGTCAGGTAAGAACTAGCTATTCTAAGAAATGAACAATATATTTCCTTCAATATCTGATTTGACTAAAGCAGATTTTTCATTCATTTAAAACAAATATTTACACTCCAAGTTAATAGAATAAAATATTATACTTATTGCTTCATACTCTGGGTCAGACAGTGATCTAAAAGCCATACATATATTCACTCATTTAATCCTCATAAAATTCCTGTGAGGTAGGTAGTATTATTGTCCCTAATTTACAGATGAGGAAAGTGAGGCACAGAGAGATTGATTAAATTACTCAAGGTTATAAAACTAGTAAGTGATGAAGCAAGAATTTAAGTCCAGGCAGTCTGACTTGGGACCCCAAGATTTATCACAATGTTAATTTCCTATGAGTAAATTTTAAGGTTTGTGGATATTTATGATAAATCATTTATACTTCTAGTACAAAAAAGTAGCATATATGGAATTAAATAAATTCATATCCACACCAAGGTGAAGAGCTATTCAAGAACAGAATGAATGCCTTGAAATTTTGTCATATGATACCATCACGAAAACAATAAAAACAAATTTAATAGGTAAAAATTAGAGTTTTCACTACATGGATGGAGTATCCATAACTGGCCACTAAGGAGAACATCCTCTCAAATATACCATCCAAAGAGGTCATGGTTTTGACATGTTTGGCACAATAAATATAAACTATTTAGCTAAGCAGCAGAGTTAATGGTGCGACAGCCATGTAAAATTAGCATAACGATAAACATAAGAGAAATGTAAATCATTTGTACCATTTAAGATAATCTTACAGAAGTCTATAAAATACTCTGTTATGATACATTCAGGTAATATTGCTAAAGATAACAAAAATTAAAAAATTTTTTCTTCCAGAAAGTCTTTAAATAGAGGGTCACTAAAATTAGAACAAAACATTCATGAACATGTTTCTGATGACAGTCTTGAATGAGTATTCTGCTCAATCGGAATTATCCACCCATAAGCAAAACCATCATCCCAAAAAAGAGGGTGTGGCCAGAGTAGGTTTACAGCTGTGAGTACTCAAAACACAGCATTTATTATTTTATTATTTAATAATTATTGTATTATTTTCCTTATGAACAAATGTAAACCTACTTTTGCCCCAGCCTGTACATAGTAAGCAAGCATCAAAATTCAGATGTTATTCATAAATTAATGATTTAGTCTTTTAATATCTTGACATATTTCAGCTTGTTTAAGCACTTTGTATTTTCTAATGTTTTTAATTAACTCTGGTCAAAATCTTGCACTCAAATTATTTTGCCAGTGTTACTAATAACTACCTCAGATCCTAAAAATGAATTTTAAAACTGCTTTAAACAAATTATGAAAGGCACAAACAAGTTCTCATCTCTCAACAGGATAAGAATGAAAGGAACTGTAATTATGTAGTTGGAAAGCGTTTTAAATAATTAATTAAAGTGTTGCTTAGTAATTCCTGAGAGTGGCACTGATATAAGAAAAGCATTCCCCCAAAAGCATTAAATTTACTATTTATTAGTTACCCATAATTAACAATGGGTAAATATGGGAATATTAAAAAATCCATGTTAATCAAATGCTATTAATGCTTTGAGTAAATAAATATTAATAGTTGAAAATGGTATCCAAGAATGGTTAAACATAATCAGAAGAGACAACAGGGACTCAGCATAGTACCTTAGAGATATAGCGGGTTTGGTTCCAGACCATTATAATAAAGCAAGTCTCGCAATAAAGCGAGTTGTAATCTTTTTGTTCGTGGAGGGTCTTGCCTTCAGTTTGTAAAAAAACCTAACATCTTTGAAGCACAATAAAACAAAGTGCAATAAAACGAGGTGTGCCTGTAAAAGATTAACTATTAATTAGAACCAAGTATATATTTATTACAGTCAAGGGCCAATGATCATTTCAAAATGTGGTTTTATTAATGCACATTAGGATGAGTGCCATTCTTATTCTACCTTCTTCTGAAAGAGATATTGCCAATTTAAAATAGTCACAGCGAAATTTAGAGAGCCAAAAACTGCATACAGGTGCGTGTTGGGGGGGAGGATTGGTTCATTTATACCATACTGCATATATAAATTCAGGTCTTGAGTTTATAAATACTGAACAATACTTCCTTCTAAAATGTTAAGGCAGATCTGTTTAGCGTCATGTGTGTGTTACTAATATGGTGCAGTGTAGTTTTAGCAAATTTAACTGTTTAGCTTCCCAGTGAAAATAATACATGTGGTCAAAAACAGGTAACAAAATCTCTTTTCTAGTCCCCCTGCCTGGCCAACATTATAAAAACACAAGTTTTTCATATATATATTACTGCATCAAAACACATTTTAACAGACTTCACAGCTCATTAAAGCTTCAGTTTACAGTCATTCATATGAAGATTTCTAATATGAAATGTTCACTTAGAAAGAATTCTTCACTGGGCTTCCAGTGTTCAATATCAGAAATGCAGAAGTTCTTCAGTGCAATGCTAGAAATTTAACCTCTGTTCATTTATGCTTTTCTTTCAAAGTTTCCCAATTTTACTTTGGATCTTCATTTTTGTATGCTCGACTTATTTCCTTTAGAATATTCTCAGGTAAGGCAGGCTGATATCTGTATACATATCCATATGGTCGAAGATGATAAACGAGGTATTCTAACTCATACATAGTTTTAGGATCAACATAGTGAAAAGAAACTGCAAGATCGGAACAGCAACCAGGACCCTAAAAAAGTAGTTGAAACAGGCATTATTAATAAGTAGCAGATTGTTAAAATACAATATCCACATAGTGATAAAAGAAACACTGACTTGAACAGTGTCCAATAATTTAAAATGGCAAGGTTTAGCCCAGCCAGCATGGCTCAGCGGCTGAGCATTGACGTATGATGCAGATCTTGGTTCGATTCCCAGTCAGGGCACATGGCCGGTTTGCAGGCTTGATCCCCAGCAGGTGGAATGCAGGAGGCAGCCAATCAATGACTCTCTCATCACTGATGTTTCTCTTTCTCTCTCTCTCTCTGTTCCTATCTGAAATCAATAAAGATATGTTAAAAAAAAAAACACAAAAAAAATGGCAAGGTCTAAAGAGGCACCTAATTAGACCTGTGGAAGGACTTTTTAGAATTCCTAATGATTTAAAACCAAACATGAAATTACTGAAGAATTTCAAACTGAAATAATATTATCTGACTCAACAGTGTTTTAGCAGAAAAAAATCTTGTTTTTTTTTTTTTTTTAATGAAAGGAGCAAAGCTTTATCCTTTTACAAAAGGATAAAGCTCTATTTCTTCAAGTTTTGCTTTCTCTTCATAATTCTCTCACTATAAATTTTTGCATGGCTCAGCCTCAGAAAGATACCTTTGGAGCATTCAATGACTACAAAGCCTTGCCCATTGTGTGTCTGCAACCCAATACTTCATCAATACTTTAACCCAAACAGTACAGTATTTAAGAGAGGAAGTTCTGAGTCAAACCTAGGTTTGAATCCAAATTCTGCCTACTAGTGTATAACATAGGGCAAGTTATTAAATCTTTATAAGCTTCAAATTCCCCATCTGCAAAAGACAGTTAAAGGAGATAATGTGTATAAAATGCTTGAGACTATGCTTTGCCTATAGTAAATACTCGATAAATGTCAGGTATTATTGATAGACCAACCACATTCAGGTGGCCAACAGTAAGTCAGAGTTAAACCTTTGTTCACTTACATAATTCTCATACATTCCTAATACAGTTGGTATGAGAACAAGTTTAAAACAAGACAAAAACAAAATAAAAATACAACAAAGAGGAAATGAAAAGCATAAAAAGATAGAAAACAGAAGGGGGAAAAACTGGTCACAGAATTAAATAGTCACAAGATCATTTGGGGATCAGAATTTGTATCTGGATAATGTTTTATCCAGGTGACTCCAAAAAAGCTCAGATTCTATCTAATGTCTTTGCAAGGACCCAGGGAAAAAAATAGTCTAGAAACTTCCCAGAGAAGATTCATATTGACCTATATATTGAACATTTAATAATTCATGTTTGGAAGTAGTAAAAATTATCAAGAAATTGTTCATTATATTTTCTCTGGCCTGATTCTCAACTTTTCCATTAAAATAAACATTGTGAGATCTTGGACAACTATGTAGTCACTGAAAAATTATCTGATGCCTACTTTTTATACCTTGAGGGAATACAGGGTGTCCCCCAAAAAATGTATATACACTTTAACAGCTGATAGCCCAATTTTGAAAATGAAATGTATTTATTTTAATAAACAATGTCTTTATAATTATTCAAAGTGTGTGTATACATTTTTGGGGACATCCTATATAATAGAAACAAATATGAAAAGTAAACATATAAGTCAACTTGTGATTACCTAAACCAGCTCTGTCCAATAGGTATATGTGAACCACATAATATAGTTTAATATTTTCTAGCAGCCACATTTAAAAAGTAAAATGAAATAGGTGAAATTAATTTGAACACATTTTATTTAACCAAATAAATCCATATTATTATTTTTAATATGTAATTAATATTTTAAAAATTATTAATGAAATCATTCTCTTTAGTTGTGCTAAGACCTTGAAATCAGGTGTGAATTTTATACTTAAAGCACACCTCAATGTGGACTTGTCACATTTCAAGCACTCAATAGTTACTATGCTTAGTGGCTACTATACTGGCCAGTACATATTAAACTAAAAAACTGGAACAAAAGCAGTTAGTTTTAAATTGCTGATCCTTTGTATAAGCAATTTTATTTGACTCTAAAATATTGTAATAAAATTTTTTATAAGATTTACTGTATTAATTATGTTATGCTCTACTGTATTATTGTTTTTTTACTGGATGGCCAGGATACTGTCATTATTAAGCATTATAAGCAATAAAAGAAAATAAAACAGCTACGATTATTAAAAATAAAATAGTTCTTTGCATATGATTATGGTTACTTCAAAAACTCAAGAGGGTCAAGTAAAAAATCATCGGAAATAAAGAATCCAAGAGCAGAGCCAGATTTTAAAGATGCTTTAATCAAAAGCTTTCATATATACAAAGCTAAGAAGTGTTAAGAAAGTGTTAAGTAGAATAGTAAAAATATTAGATACCTAGATACCTAAACTGGCAAGAAATACTTAAGAAAAATAAAGTTCTGAAGAAAATGATAAAACTTCACTAGGGGATCTAAAAGGCAACTTAAAAAATCCTGGGCAAAGACGTCCATTGTCCTTAAATTAATAAATATTTATACACAAGGATAAAAACATAAGAGTTGCCAAAATAATTTTAAAGAGAGGGAAATAAAGGAGAGAAAGACACACTCTTAGATTAATAACTTAAACATTTTGGGCCAGATAATGCTTTGTTGTTGAGGGCTGTACTGTGCATGTAAATGTTCAGCATTTAGTGGGTTTACAATCTTGTGGGTTTCTACCCACCTGATACCAGTAGCAATCTCTCAGTTAACAACCAAAAATGCCTCCAGAGTTCCTCTGGGGGGGGGGGGGGGAAGCCCCTGCTTGAGAACTGCTATTCTAGGTGATGATTTGAAAGTGCTGGCCTGTGAAGAAGAGAATGATAGCACAACATATCTTATTTGTATCACAGGGCCAGAGAAAGAAAGGTATCAGTTGTAGTAACTTGCCTAAAGACATTATTAATTAATAACAGAACTGAGCCTAAAAGCTGGGTTTTGTGATTCCTGTTCTTCAGTCATTCGCTGCTGCAATGCTCACAACAGTGAAAAACTGGCAACACTCTACTAAATGTTTATCATCAGGAGAATAGTTAAATTACAGCACATTCATATATTAGCATATTACACAGCAATCTAAATTAATAAAGCAGATACACAGATTAATGTTGACAAACTTTACTACTGTTGTGTGAAAAGGGCAAATGTACATACGGTATAATTCCATTTATTTAAAAATCTATAAAACAACATTATATATTATTTATGGATACATAAACACATAGGAAAAAATAAAAACAAGGATAGCAATGACAAATATTACATTCATGACGGTGGTTATCTAAAGAAGGTAGTAGAAGAACTGGATTGGGGAGGATACACATGCCTTTTTCTGTAGAAAAAAAATCTGAAGCAAATATAGTAAAAGGTTAATATTTGGTAAAGCTGGTCTGTGGGTGGAAAATATACTCTTCTCAAATATTTGTTTATACAGCTGAAAAATTTAATAAAATAATGCGCTTTAGATAAAGTTCTCAAGAATGTAAGTTAAGGTGTCGAATGAGAGCTAAGGCTTATTAGGTGCTCAGTGTGTGATAGGCACTGCTCTGCACCATAATCACAACTGGATGAGACAGGTAGATCATGTCCATTTTACACGATGAAACTGATGCTAGGAAGTTAGGGAAATTCTACCCATCTAAGGTCATTCAACTACTGTATTAAGTGGGAGAGCAGGATTTGAACCTAGGTCTTTCTGAACCTCCACGTCTTTTGATGCGTTGTTCCTTAACCACCCAAACTAGAGTACCCCACTCCACTCTGAGTCACTCTCCACCCCCTTACCTGGCTTTGTCTTCAGGGCACTTACCACAACCTAGAATCATATTATATCTCAATTAGTCTGTGTGTTTACTGTATGTCTCCTCATCTAGAATGTAAGGTTCATGAGAACTGGAACTTGGCCATATTTACTGCCAGTCTCAGTGCCTGGCACATAGTAGTACCAATATTTGTCGAATGACTATTGCTGACACTCTTACTCCCATTTACTTTGGTATACTGTCACTCTATATAAAAAGATAAAGGAGATTCTTAGTGTTACTAAAGGAACATACACATATTAGCTAGGTTTTTTTAAGTAAGCAAAAGTCAGTCTGAGTATATTGTATTAAGATTTCTAAACTTACCTCTACAGGAGGGTAATAGTTATAATTCCAGTACCAAAATGTTTTGGGTAGATAACTCTTGATTAAGTGGTGTTCTGGTATAAAGGGATGAAAAGTTTCTCTTCCAATTGTATCTCTGGAATCTCCTGCTTCTACATTTATAATTTCCATGCATCTTCCCAGTGCTAAATCTTCAATGGAAGAACTATGTGTACATTTCTCTGATTTAAATGCATCAACAAATCTCTTCAAGGCTTCTTTGCTCAGTACATATCCTGCTCCTCCACTCATGTAGCCCTGCTTTACGTAGGGCTTAAATCTTCTCCCAAAGAAAATGGGTTCTTCAGGGTTGTGTTTTGAGAGAAGCCATCTCAAATTTTCCAGTATAACATATGTATCGTCATCGGCTTTCATAAACCAGTCAGCATCTTCTAGATAGTGATCATGAACATACTGAAAAGCTTTAATTGTTTTCCAGTATAGCTGGTCTCTGCCTTCTCTGGTTTCTAATCCCACAGCAGGGAAGTCTTTATCTTCTTGTGAACTCATAAACAACACTTTATTACAGCGCCGGGCCCATGTAGCTTTGACATGTTTAGCCTTTTTCTCTAGATTTTGAGGTCCTGTCATAATCCAGCAAAGAATTCTAACCTTCTGAGAGAGGTTTTTAGCAATGTCTGTGTTCTCATCTATTAAACAAAAAAATTTTAAGTAATATTTATTTACATATATGTAAGATCCAAATAAATTATGCTGAAGAAGACATTTTCTTAAACAACTTCAAAGAACCACCCCACCCCTGCCCCCCTTCTATTTACCTAGCTACCATTAGTGATTTAACTGAAAGAAAGCAAAACTCAACATAATGTGAACTGATGTTCTGATTCATTGGTTTCATGTCAATCTTATCCAGATCACTGGAGCTAACAAGAGCTGTCACTATGACTTAAATCCTTACTATTCTAACTGTGCTTCACTGACCAAATAGCATCAGCAATACCTGGGAGTTTGTTAGAAATGCAGCATCTCAGGTCCCACCCCACACCAACTGAATCAGAATCTTCATTTTAACAAGTTCTCTTGGTAATTCGTATGCATTTTAAGCACTGCCTTAAATAGTCTGCTTTTCACCTTCATTCTACATAGAAAGCTTCAGCTGGTTCTTAATAGAACATTGGCAAGAATTTTTTGTTGCTCTCAACAAACTCTGAAAGGCAGGAAAGATATGCTGCTTAAGTGGCAGTTCATTTCAAAGCTCACAAGAGTCCACTGTTATGAATTTCTATAAGTACCCTGAGGTGGCTTTAAAAAAGGCTTTCCTAACTACCCCAGTTCCATGAAGAGGCATTAATGCAGAGTTGAGATTACTTCTAACAATAACATACATCATTACAAAATGCAAATCCACCAGTCAAAAAAGGAACATATGAATAGGTAGAGGTAGTATTTCCAAGATCATGTAAAGTAGTGTTTTTAAAGTATGGGCTTGCAAAGAAATGTGTAAGGAGCATGTGCCAGAATATAAAGCAGCCTTTTAATTTTTTCACTGAGGAAGTCTTGCTTCACCCTCCCCCTCAAAAAACGTCCAAAGCAGTGAATTTAAATGATTTACATCCTGGTACAAGTTGCTTATCTTGGTGCAATAGGTAACAAACAATTCACAGGCTGTCATACCAGAACCACATGTTGAGTAACAATGTACAGAGGAAGAATTCAACTATAAGATTCTAGGTCAGTGCTTGCTGAAGGACCATTTTCTATGTCCAATAGTTTGAGATCTATACTTTTATAAACATGCTAAAAATGAAATACTGAAAAATAAAATTAAAAAAAATATATATAAAACACAAGCTCCAATAAGTTTTTATATTTAGATTTAGACAAAATTACCTGTCAAATTACCATAATGTTTCTAACTGTTTAATTGTGATTTTAATACTTCTTTAGTTGTGGACCAGCATGAGTTTGCAAAACCACACTTTGTGTAGCAATGTTCTAAGCAGAATCCTCAGAAAGTATATCCTTAAAGTTAATGTCAACCAGTGAGATACGAAAGCTAAGTCCTGTGAACAATTAACAGCTAAAGACATAAATTTCTAGTTAACTGATTGAGAGGGAATAGAAGGCAAGGTTGGGGCAGAGCATGAAAATATACTCATGCCCCACTGAATATCAAGAATTAGCAATCTAAAAACAGACAAAAATCACCCTATTTTCAGTCAGAGAGCAGGCACAGTTCTTATACTTGGGAGTCCAATTTCCTAGCTATACAGACATACTACATCCTGGATGGAGAGAGAAAATGGTGGAGGCAGGAATCCCCAGTATACTTCACTTAGAGCAAGAGAACTTTCTCCCACAGCACATCAAACCCTCTGTACATAGCTCCTAAGTTATAGCATCTCTTAGCATATGGCAAGTATTGGTTTGCACATGTGTCTTATTCATCCTTTTATCTCCTGTGCTAGCACATGCTTACTGCAAAGTAATTAATGAGTAATTGAAAGAAGGAGAAAGCAGTGGCTGTCAAATCCTATAGAGCAGTGCAATGGAATTTGGCTAGAACAGAGAAGAATGGGAGATAAAGCAACATCAGCAAAAACAAGAGATAATGCAGAAAATATGTCTTTAAATGAGTAGATGCTCACCAGAAGAAAGAACAAAAGGCATTGTGAAGTTTGGCTGAGTGCAAGTAGATGAGTATAACTGAAGGCCTGTTCTAGGGAAGATGCACTATAGATTGAGAGACGAAATCTGAAAAATGGTAAAGAAGGTGAACTGTTAGATTTAAGTGACAAATGAGATTGAATGGTAAGCAAAGGAAAGCATCTACCATGACTGCATAGTTTCTGGCACAGGCGGATGGAATGAGCTATATAAAATAAGGGGTATAGGAGGTAGAGCCAGTTTTAGGACCAGGAAGGAAAAGAAAAGGAGTTCATTTGCACACTGATTGAGAGGGAATAGAAGGCAAGGCTGGGGCAGAGTTAAGTTTGAGAGGAACAGAACTTTTAGCACACCCTACATTTTGTAGGCGCTGGAGGAGGCCAAACTAGCACAGCCTACTAGTAGTGGAGGAGTCTCAGTCCAATTGATCATTTCAAGACCCAGAGCAATGCTACAGACAGAACAAGTGCACAGTGATTGAACTGCTTTACAATAAGAACAGAGAGCACCTGCTCAGGGCTGAATCACTGTTATATAAACAGTCATACAACATAAGATAATCTGTAATAGCATGCATGTGCTTGTTAGTTCACAAAACTCAACCAAGATCTGACACCTTGCCCTACAACCTCTGCTTGAGAGGTAGAAAAGAAGTAATTTAGAGTCAGAAAGACAAGAGAAACAGCTCTTAATGAGGACCCTGATTGTTTTCAAGCTGTTTGCATTCTTTTCTGTCAAATAAACCACAAAATTTGCAGATATCTTTGAACTGTGTTAATCCTTTCTTATAGTGTCTAGAACTGGGTTGAAGATAAAGAGAGTAAAGAAGAGATGAAAATTAAAACTATGGGGGTTGATGACATCACACAGGCAAAGAAGAGTCAAAGGACAGAAACTTAGAGAAAACCTACATTTAATGGACACACAGAGGACTACTTGAGAAAGTATAGATATGAGGCCAAGAGTAAATGAAGTCATACCTAGTTTTCTAATTCCCTAGTTCTTTATGCTTCTAAAAAGGAAAAAAAGATTAGTGATACTAACTACTGATAAAATTGTAAATTGAAATTTATATGTATCTCTTGCGTTTCTCTAAGAAAACATGACGAAGTAAAAACTAAGACCAAAACAAGACAATAGCAAAAACCAAAGACGCAGATATAAGCCATAATAAAATTAGACTAAATAAAAATTTTCAGATATAAATCTAGTCTGAAAAGGTTTGCCTTTCACCAAATTATGGTTTCTGAACTGTTTCTACTAAAAAATAAATTCAAAATTAATATTTTACTACCTAAATACATCTGGGTTTTAGCAATTTCTTTCTGAAGTAAACTGAGAATTGTCATTTAATGTCTGGAATTAAGATCACTTTTATCAAAAGACATACTGTGATATAACACAGTTTATATAACTCTTTCCATATCTTTCAGTACTTACATAGACTGAAAAATACTGTTTAATACTGAAAAATACTCCTTAATAAAGTAAACCATACCTTTATGTTGGCTAGCATCTGCATTGAAGTTTATCTCTCCTTGTAGATGATTCTGTCCATTATCATCTGAATGCCCAGCATGAGGATCATTATGAAGAATCTTAGGCTGGGTGTCATCCTGTTCTCCCAACAAAATACTAAATAGCTGAGAACATAAAACAAATCCAACTGCTGATCCAGAGAGGAAGATTAAAAAATTCAGCCAAGATTTAGAGGCCATTTCCCAAAAGTATATTTCTGTAAGAAAAAAATTAACAGGATGTTGTAAATAATAGAGCATTATACATACCAAAAGTAAAAAGTCTAATAACTTTTAGCTACACTGGAAAGTTTCATATAAGAGAACATACCTAGGATTATTTAACTTTTATCTATGAATTTATCCCTCTATTTGCTGCTAAAACAGCAGCACATTATGGACAAGTCAATAAATGAATAATCATTGTTAGGGTGGGACATGGGTAAATACAGGTATGGGAAAATATGATCAGAATTACTTGAGGAGCATTTAAAAAATATAGACTTCCAGGCTCAAGAGCTGAGCTTTCAGATGCCAAGTGCTGGGACAACTAAAATTTATATTTTTACTTTATTTTTTAAGAAAAAGCTTTGTATTATTGTTTTTTACAAAAACAACAACAAAGAAACAAGCAAAAAAGCACTGCATGAAGGAAGAAATCACTCTAAATCCCAGAAACAACTTTTGGTGAGTATCATTACAGATAGAATAACATCTTTAAGAATAACAGGGACAGAGATAGAAGGAGAGATAATTATAGCTAACATTTTAGTCCTGTACTAAGAGCTTTACACGAATTACCTTAAACCATAAGCTAAGGATCATTCATCTCATTTCATCAGTAACCTTCTCAGGGTCACACTAGCCATCTAAATCAAGAGTTCAGACTCTTGCCCTGGCAGGGTAGCTCAGAAGGTTGGAGCATTGTTCTGTACACCAAAAGGTTGTGGGTTCAATTTCTGGTCAAGGTACATACCTAGGTTACAGGTTTGATGTCCACTTGGGGAACCTACAGGAGGTAACAGATCAATGTTTCTCTCTCCCTTCCTCCCTCTCTCTAAAATCAATAAACATATTCTTGGGTGAGAATTTAAAAAAAAAAAGAGTTCAAACTCTTTGCTATTTTACTATAGTTTTAAAGAATTTGTATTGTACTAGTCATGCTATTTTAAAGGTTTAACATACTGTTAGATTTACTTGAATTTATGAAAAAAATGGAAATTAAATAAATCTAAACAAACTTTGAACATCAGCTAAACATTTCTCACATGACCTCCCTCTTTTAAATGACCACCCTGAAGATAAAGATTATATAAAACAACTGGAGCCATGTATAAAACTTGTATGACTAAAAACTAAATAATGCTTATTTTTTTAAAAAATCAAATAAGACCTAACTAAAAAATGGGGAGAAAGACTATGTTCATAGATTAGAAGACTTAACATAGTAAGGATGTCAATTCTCCCTGATTGGATACACAGGTTTAATGCAATTTCTATGAAAAATCCCTTCAAGATTTCTTGTATAGACAAAATTATTCTAAAATTTATACGTTAAGGCAAATGAGCTAGAATAGCTACAACAATTTTTAAAAAGTAGAATAAAGTGGGAGGAATCAGTCTACCTGAGTTGAAGATATCACATAACAACTGAAATTAAGACTATATAGTACTAGAGTATAAGACTCATGGATCGGTAGAACAGGATAACCAAATAGACCCACATAAATATATTCAACTGATTTTTGACAAATGTATAAAAGCAGCTGAGTGGAGGAAAGATAAGACTTTTCAATAAATGTTGCTGGATATCTGTAAGCAAAAAAATAAACCTCGACCTAAGCCTCACACCTTATACAAAAATTAACTCCAAATGGATCCTGGACATGTAAAATAAGCAACTAAAAACTTTTAGGGGAAAAAAACAAAAGAAAATCTTGATCTAGAAGTAGGCAAAGAATTCTTAGACTTGACAGAAAAAGCACAATCCATAATAGGAAAAAATTGATAAATTGGACTTGATGAAAATTAAAACTTGTGCTCCGCAAAAGACGCTACTCAGAGACTGAAAAGACAAGCTAAACTGGAAGAAAATATTTGCAAACCACATATCTAAGAAAAGAACTAGTATTTAGAATATGTAAAAAATTCTTAAAACAAACAGCAAAAAACCCAAACAAAAGCCAAATTAGAAAATGAGAACAAGACAAGAACAGATATTTCACTGAAGAGGACGTACAGATGGCAAACAAGCAAATGAGAAAATGTTCGATTTCATTTGCCATGAGAAAATGTTCGATTTCATTTGCCGTTAGAAAAACGCAAATTAACACTAAAAAGAAATATCTCTACAAACCCATGAGGATGGTTGAAATAAAAAACAGTGACTCCACCAAATCCTGGCAAGAATATAGAGAAACTGGATCACTATATATTGCTGGCGGGAATGTAAAATGATGTCTGGCCACTATGGATCAAAGAACTATGTGGAGAAAAATATGTTTTGACTCATGAAACAAATCTAGCTTCTTATCAAAGTGAATTACTCTAGCACAAAATGACCAAACAAATTTGAATGATATGCCCCCAAACTGGTGAAGCAACCCTTACCTCCTAGAGTTTTAGAAAAACACACACACACATACAGAAAAAAGCTCAAAGACAAATCTCTACTTGCACCTGCCCAAGGTCCCAGCTCCCCCAGCTACTTACTCTCTGGAGTAGCTAAATGGCTACTTAGAAACTATCACCACCAGCAACAAAAATCTCTAGCTCAAATTTTAAAGGAAATATCCAAATGGCGCATAAAACAGTCATCAACACGTGGAAGGTAATAAAAAGATTTCCATCAATTTTTAAGCAAGATTAGCTAAAACTGATTTTTAAATGAATAAACAGAAATACATGGAACCTACATAAAAATCTTTAAGTGGGAAAAAAATTAAAACACAGGATGCAAAAGGTAGGTGAAAGTACAGTTCTAAATACTTCTTGAAAAAAATATTAGGAAACTATATAGAACTACTTTATAGTCTCTGAGATTGAAGAGATTAAATCAATTATTTAGATATAAAAGACAAACAATAGAGCGCCAACCAAGAGAAAACGTATTTCCCCAAAAAGAATAGAACGAAATAGAAAAAAATGTCAGATATAGTAAAAGAAAATACCCTGAAATGAGGCCAAGCATCTAAGTATTAAAGGTTTCATATAAAACCCAGAAAAACCTAACATAGATGGATCAGTATTGAGAGAGATCCTGAACTTTACACTTAAAATCAAACAAACAAACCACCCATAAAAACTCTAATTACTCAGGCCAAGAAAACTAGTCAAAGTCAAAACATTAGGCAGAACTACAAAGCAAAAAATATTAGGCGATTATCTTCTCTTTATCATTATATGCAAAACAAAACAAAACAAAAAAACCCAAATAGGCCAATAGTCTTAAGTTATCAATAAACTGTCATTCAAAAATCAAGATAACAGGAAGACATTTTCAAATATGCAATGATTCAGTACTCCTATATCCTTGGTACACTACTTACATAAAAATATATTGCCCTAGCTGGTTTGGCTCAGTGGTTAGTGTCAGCCCTCAAAGTGAAGGGTCCTGAGTTTGATTCCAGCCAAGGGCACATACCTAGGTTGAAGGCTCAATCCCTGGCCCTGGTCAGGCATGTGTGGGAGGCAACCAAACGATGTCTCTCTCTCACATTGATGTCTTCCCCCGCCCATCTCTCCCTTTCTCTCCCTTCCACTCTGAAAGTGATGGGAAAAATATCAAGAATTTTTTAGAAATTTTAAAAAGAAAGATATAATTCATCTGAAAGTTAAATTGAGATTAAAAAAAAAAAATTACAAATGAAATCATTCAATGAAAGGGTTAGCATACAACATGAAAGTTGTAATCCTTTCCCATGTAAAACTGTGGAGTAACCCTGTGTGGTAATTATGAAACAAAACATAAATGTTATTTTCCTGGAAAGAAAAGCTACATAGAATAAAGAAATAATAATTTAACTATAAGACACAGAGGCAGAAAAGGAATATCATGTAAATGAAAATGGAATGGGGGGCTGGAGAGAATATGCTAAGTACTCTGATTTCATTAGAGGGGTAACTCAGAGTTGTTTACGTTTAATTATAAAAATCTTCAAATGCATACAAAAGTGTAGCAATGAACCCCCATATATCCATCACACAAATTGAATTATAATAAAAATATGCTATATTTACTTCATTTATTATTTTGTCTATTGATTATAGAATTTTAATGCTTATCTCAGACATCAAGTCACCTCATCTCTACATACTGTAATATACATCTCCAAAAATATGGACATTTTCTTACAAGCCACAATGCCATTATGAAACACCAACAAAATTAACAAAAATTCGCCCGGCCGGGCGTGGCTCAGCGGTTGAGCATCGACCTAGGATCCAGGCGATCGGGGTTCGATTCCCGGTCAGGGCACATGCCTGGGTTGCGGGCTCGATCAATGACTCTCTCATCATTGATGTTTCTATCTCTCTCTCCTTCCCCTTCTCTGAAATCAATAAAGATATTAAAAAAAAAAAAATGAACAAAAATTCTTTGAACTCAATCAAACCATAGTCTAATAAAATTTCCCCAACTGTTTTCTACAATCAAATTGCATCAATAAACTAACAAATGTCTATTTACAGTTGGGTTTATTCAAATCAGGATTCAAACTATATCCACATTCACAGATAAAATGAAAAAACAAGAGACCACATTACATAACAAATAGCTATTAAACATGAAAACCCAAATGAAACACACATTTCTGTTAAAAAAGCAAATTATCAAAGCTGACTCAAGATATACAACCTAGCCATGGCTGGTGTGGTTCAGTGAGTTAAGCATCATCCCATGCACCAAAAGGTCACTGGTTTGATTCCCAGTGGTCAGGGCACATGCCCGGGTTAAGACTCAATCCCCAGTGCGGGGCATGCAGGAGGCAGCCAGTTGATGTTTCTCTCTCTAACTCCCCCCTCCTCTATGAAATCAATTTTTAAAATTTTTTTTAAAAAGGATATAAAACCTAAATGGGCAAATAACCACTGAGGAAATAAAGAATGCTGTCAAAAAGTCAGACTTTAAAAATGTCCAGGCTTTTCCTGGATATTCCAATCTCCCCCCAAAAACGTAATTTTTAGGCTACATAAATCATTCCAAAAAATTAAGTAGTAGATCTTGACCAATTCTTCTTTTATGTAAAAGCTTGATAGCAATATATAACAAAGTGAATCCTCAATATAGATAGCACAGAAAACTTCAGTTCAATCTCACTCTAAAATAATACATTATCAAAGAGAATGCAGCCCAAACATTAGTGGTCATCTTAAGTTGGATTCTGTGGAAGCAAACTCTGAGATGAGGCATTTTTATGACAGTGACTTACTAGAAAATATTCCCTGGAAAAACTTATAGGGAAGTAAGACAGGGAAGGGAAGAAAGCCAAGCAAGGGTAAAATACCAAGCAGTCTCATGGAGGATAATTTTAGCTCAATTTTGCAGGGTGCTTCTTGAGGTAATGTAGGCTAGACCTCAAAGTTGTACCCATACAGCCAATCACTAGTTAAGGGCTGTTCTCAAGAAACAAATTTCCCACACTCTTCCACAGCCTGTATATTGGCAAAGTATACTCTGGCAGTGTGAGGGCAGCTCTACAACAAAGAACCTTATGAGATAAACACTGGGAGTGAAAACATACTAGCAGCCTGAGAGCAGAAAGGAGATACAGGCCTATGGACAGAGTATTTGCATAATTTACCACAGTGACTTCAGGAGAGAGGAAATTAAAATCCACTTGGTTTAGATTTCCACTATGGGAACCTTCAAAAGGTTCAGGAATGAATCATTTAGTTCAATCATCCTACAGTGAAGACTACTGGTGATATGCCCAAGACTGTGTACAGAGATTTCAATTAATTTTTTGGCATCTACTCTAAAATATTAAAAGCCAACTAGGATTCACCACATATTTTAAGGAAAGCCTCTAATTTGAAAGAAAAAGACCAAACTAGACAAATTTAAAGCAATGAAAACTAAAAAACAAAGAAAACTATAATTAATATCCTGAGACAAAAAAATTGTGATCTCATTTTATTCATAAAATAAAAGCAAGTTACAAACTTTTTTAAAAAAATTCTGAGAACAAAAAGAACTCCTACAAATTAAAACTTAAGAAAATCAAAACTCAATAAAACAGCTAGAGGATAATGTTAAGAAAATTGCCCCAAAAGTGAGCAAAGCAAACAGACAAGGTAATGGAAAATAAGAGAGAAAACTGATAACTAAAGATCAGCGTGGAGGTGCAGATAAAAGAAGGACAAAGACATCAACAACCAAATATTTCAAGAAAGTTTCCAGACTGAAAAGATCCAATGATACCAAGCACAGTGAATAAAAAGACCCATAAAAATACATTATCAAGAAACTTCAGAATACTTGGGTCAAAGAAACCATTCTGTAAGCTTTCAGAGAAAGAGACAAAAGGCTATATACAAGAGATTAGGAATTAAATGTTTTTTTACTTTCACATAGCAACAATGAAAGCTAGAAAGCAATGTAGAAATGCCTTAAAAATTCTGAGGAAAAATTATTTCAAATCTAGAATTTTATACCCAGCCAGACTATCCAAAAGTAGGATAGTCTGCGGGATGAATAAAGATATTTTAAAGATATGACAGACTTTGTTTAGATCAATATTCATTGTATCATACTGTGTCTATTTGAAAGCACTAGTAGTATGGCACTGATACAGAAATGTTAAGCAAGCTGTTTGAGATGCAGGTCTGAAGCCTGGGAAAACATTCACAATTGGTTATCTGTACTCATCTGTATATTTGGATTAAAAAATTTTAAATGACAGTCAAATCTAAAATATGATCTAGCAAATAAAAAAAAGTAACAATGAATTATTATTCAATGTAAAGAATATTCTTCTTAGTGCTTTAATTTAATTTACTTAGTCATTCCACAATATGAAACAGGATAAAAGAGTTTGTAAATTCCTAATACTTTTGTTTGCCATGTGGCCCTGTGCTACAAAAAACTCAAAAGACAAGTTAAGATTTTCTTTAGCATATTCCCTTCTTTGCCTTCAAAATGTATTTCAGTGACTCTATTCAATCTAATCTAAGGAAACATTCTCAATAAAAAATTGAAAAGCATTTATGGCCCTGGCGGGTATGGCTCAGTTGGAGTGTTGTCTCATGCGCCAAGGGGTCATGGGTTTGATTCCCAGTTAGGGCACATGGCCAGGTTTCGGGTTCAATCCCCAGTCAAGCAAGGGCACATATGGAAAGCAACTGATTGATGTTTCTCTCTCACATCGATGTCTCTCTCTCTCTCCCTCCCTCTAAAATAAAAAACATATCTTTGGGTGAGAATTTTTTAAAAAATAAGCATGTGTGAACAGTTACTACGCATATAAACCCTCAAGTATTTGCTAAATAAAATATTCATAACCAAAAATCAGAATCAATAAAGGGAAAATGACATAAACTATGGTATAATCACTGCATAGAATATCATACAATCACTAAAATTTTTTGAAGCTTACATGAAAACATGACTAAAACGCAAATGGAAAAAAAAGGATGCAAAGCTTTATATACAGTGTTATTCCAACTGTGTGTGTTAAAAAAAGCTATTCTAAAAAAAAAAAAAATTACACCAAAATAGTAACAATTTCTAATTTTAGAGATGGGATTTGCGGCAACTAAGATGGTATTCCTTTCCATATTTTTCCAAATTGAGTTTAATGAGTATACATTACTTGTGCAGCTCTCAAAAATGTTGGTCTCGGGATCCCTTTAAACTCTTAATTAGTGAGGGCCTCAAATAACTTCTGTTTATATGGGTTTTATCTATTCATTAGATTTTTATTAGAAATTAAAACTGTAAAGTTTTAAATATTTATTTATTTATATATAGTAAGGATAAACCCTGTACCTGTTAATATAAATAACATTTTATGGAAAATAATCTATATTTATTTCCTAAAAATATTAGTGAGAAGAGTTGTACTGATTTAAATTTTTGCTAATTTCAATATCTGGTTTAATAGAATACAGCTGGAGCTAGAATTTCATATCTCCTTCTGCATTCAATTTCTTGCAATATATTGTACAGCTTCTTAAAAAACCCTGCCTGTATATTTGTGAGAGAATGAGTGAAAAAAGCAAGAAACACCTTAATACTAGTATAAATCATTTTTACTTTATGAGCCTCTAAAAGGGTCTAGAGCTCACTTTCCCTGGGCCACACTTTGAGAATTGCTGCATTATTTTAACTAAAAACTTTTTCCTCCAAAAACATTGAATGGTGGCTAGCAGTTTGCTGGATCACGAAATAAGCAGAAGGGAGGTTTGAAATTTCTGATTTCTGGGTGAACAGAACCCCAAATGGAACGGTCCATGTTCAACCTCTCTTCTCAACACAAAGAGTAATGTTTAAAGTAGGGAAGCAAAGTTTTTCCTTAGTTCAGTACACATTTCATTTGTGAACATGAGAAATTCTGGAAAGGGGTGTGGGGGGTGAACTAAGCCTACCAGCCCCACTGTGGAGGGGTCAATGGGGGGGGGGGGAATGGGATACCTGTAATACTTTCAACAATAAAGAGAAATTTAAAAATAAATAAATAAATAAAAACAAAATACAAGATTTTAAAAATTTGATAATGTAAAAATTATTCTAAATGCTGTTTGGAAAAATAAACATGTGAGTATACTGGGAAGTTCTTGAAAGGTGCATTGAGAGTTGGAGGGTAGATTAGGTCTACCAGATATTGAACAGTGGTATAGTAATAAAAATAGTTTTATATTCAGGTCAAACAGGCATATCAATATATCTGTGCATCTGTTAAAAACAATATTTAAATGTGTGTCTTAATTAATACTAAAGACATAGTGCTGAGAAACTTTTTCTCTACAACCAGACTGTCACAAAGTATATCAATGATATTACATACATCCTACTCCTGCATGGATGATGGATCATTAATGAAACAGAAAAAGCCTCAATTTCCAAATTACAATCAAATAAGGGTTTCTCAGACATAACATTCCACATTTACCTTAACTTTGTAGTCTCCAAGGCAACAGGACTCTGAGTGGGCTTCTTAGCCTAGGCCTGATGTTAATTAACTCCTTGACACAGTCTCCCCGTGCTTTAAACCTATCAAATATTGATTCATTTAAATTTTACCTAAACTATACCCTTCAAAACCCTATAATAATTCTGTCCCTTCTTTATTTAGTGAAATGCTGGCAATTTCTCTGATGTTTAGTCTCCCTCATAGCAGCAAGTTAATTAACCTACCTTTGTAAGCCCAAAGATATCCGTGGTGGTTTATATCAGATCAAAATAATCTACTAAAAAAACAAGTACATATGGAAATTTAATACGTAAAACACATAGCATTTCAAATGAAGAAAAAGATGGCTTATTCAAGAAATGATACTGAATTAATCTTTTGGGAAAAAGTAAAAAGCAACAAACTGGATCCCTACCTTTCTCTTTCAGATTCCAGATGTTCCTAAGATTTCAATATTTAAAAAATAAAATTAAAACAAAACTAGAAGAAAACATCTTTTTACATTTTTACATAATGAATTGAGCTCTTCCCCAAACTCAAAAGCTATGACTATAGAAAAACTGTATGAGATTATTCATTGGGTAAATTTCTGGCAGTGAAATTGCTGGTTCAAAGGTATGTTTCTATATTAAATATTCAAAACAGTCTATACAGGAAAAAAATAAGTATCATAAAGAGAAAAACAAAAGATCAACCTAACATAAAACAGGATTTACAGATAAAGAAAATACGATGGTCAAGGATGTTCAAATTTCATTCATATTAAAGAAAGGTATATTAAATGGAGATACTATTTTTAACCTATCATACTAACAAATTTAAGTTTAGTAGCACCCAGTATAGACACAGGTATGAGAGAAAACTGGCACTCATACATTCTTTCTCACAATATTTACTGTCCTTTGGAAGGGGAGTTTGGCAATATATGTATTTTTTATCCTCACCTGAGGATATGTTTATTGACTTTAGAGAAGAAAGGAGAGAGAGAAACATTGATCCTGCACGTGCCTCTACTGAAGATTTAAGCTGTAACCTAGGTATGTGCTCTGACAGGGAATCAAACCCGAAACCTTTTGGTGTATGGGACAATGCTCCAACCAGCTGAGCTGGAAATATCTTTTAAAATTTTTAAATAAATATGCCCCGACCCATCATTTTATAATCTGAAATTTCTCTTACAGACAGTCTGAAAGATATTCATGGCAGCCACAGCTATGTTTGTTTAATGACAAGGAACTAGTTAAAATATAGTATAATCCACACCATTGAATACTCTGCAGCTGTTAAAAACAATGATCCATATGCACTAACATGAAAAATCTTTGCTCTTCTAGCAAAGATTATCACTTTTTGTTAATAAGGTAAAACAAACCCAAACTGAAATCATAAAAATAATAAATAAAATATACAAAAAAGAATATGTTTTCTTTCCAGTCTCTACACCTAGTTTTCCCCAAAGGTAACTACTATTGCTTCCTGTGTATCCTTGGGGAAAAAAGTAAAGCCTGTATCAGCATATATGTATGTACATCTTTTGATTTACATCAAAGAGATGATGCTCTATATTCATTAGTCTTCACTTTACCTTTCTTACTTATCTCCTCTCATAACACAACCTCATTTAACAAACCGTGTAAGATAAAAGATTTATTTTTTAAGACAAAGCACTACAGTCTGTATAGTATGATTGCATTTGGCTTTTCAAATGCTTCTGTATATATCTAAAATTCTGGAAAGATATGTACAGTAGCCCCCCCCCTCCACAGTTTCACTTTCCATGGTTTCAGTTACCTGCGGTCCAAAAATATTAAATGGAAAATTCCAGAATAAACAATTCATAAGTTTTAAAATGCCCACTGTTCTAAGTAGCATGATGAAATCTCGAGCCATCCAGCTCTGTCCCACCCAGGACATGAATCATACCTTTGTACACCATCTAGGCTGTATATGCTCTCCTCCAGTGAGTCAGTTAGTAGTTAGGTATTCAGATCCACTGGTATTGGTATGTAAGTGCTTATGTTCAAACAATCCTTATTAATAATGGCCCCAAAGCACAAGAGTAGTGTTGCTTTTAAAGAGAAGCCGTAAAAAGTGCTTCCTTTAAGTAAAACAGTATGTATGTATGTATGTATGTACGTTTAGTGAAAAACAGCATATATAGGCATACCTTATTTTATTGCACTTTGCTTTATTGTGCTTCACAGGTGTTGGATTTTGTTTTGTTCTTTTTACAAATCAAAGGCAAAACCCTCCACCAGCAAAAAGATTATGACTGACTTTATTGCAATGATCTGGAACTGAACTCGCAGTATCTCCAAGGTATGTATGTCTAACAGGGTTCGGTACATTCCAGTTTCAGACATCCATGTGGAGATCTAGGAACATATTCCTCATGGGTAAGGTGGAAGTACTGTATACAAAAAATTTAACAAGGGAACTAAGACTAGGTGGCATGGGCAGGAAGGACAAATTTATTTTCATTTTATAACCTTTTTATGTTTTAATTTTTAAATCAAGTACACACCTATTACTTTTCTGACAAAAATTAAGTAAAGGTAGGTTATTTTATATAGGGAGTGAAATAATATAAGAAAAATTAAACTGTACTAATTTTCCCAAATTTGTTATACAAACAGACTCTTTTCAGACTTCTCCAAGTTTCAGACTCATATACACACAAAACATTTCTACCTGGACCATAGGCATCTCAAATTCAACATGTTCAAAAGTGACTTATTGCCTTCCTCCCTTAAGCTTGCTCATCTTACCTAATTTACTGGTAATTACCTAAATTACTAACCAATAGATTCCTATTTCACTAGGAGGCATTTGATTATTTGAATTAAGAATTAGGGAGACATTAACACTCTACGTACCCTTACCCCACATCCAATTACCAAATATTGCCAATTTTATTTCCTAAGTATTTTTCTAATCCACCCTCTCCTCTCATTTCTACTACTTGTCCTATTTCAGACCCTCCTCTCCCCTCTAAAGTACTGCAATATTTCACCAGTCTCCCTGACCCAAGCGCTATCTCTCCTCAACTTATCCCCATTCTGTCACCAGAATGACCTATCTAAAATGAAAAGTTGACTATGTCACTCCATGAATCCTCCATGGAACCCCACTGCCTACAAGACAAAAACTAAGTCCATGATAAGGTCCTCCATGGCCTAGACTCTATCCATGTTTCCAGCTTCATATTTCAATACTCCATGCCTTATAACTTATGCTTCAGCATTCCTGAAATGTCTACAGTTTGCTAAATATCCCAATGCAATTAGTCCCTCTATTCCTATTGTCCTCTCTATCTACACAACAAACATCCTCTTCTCTCCACCATCTAGGCCCCAACTTAGGTTAGTCTCATTAAGCCAAAGTTTCTTAACTTGGCACAACTGACACCTTGAGCTGAATAATTCTCTGTTGTGGGGGCTGTTCTGTTTTCCGTCAGATGTTTAGCAGCATCACTGGCCTATACTCATTAGATGCCAGTAGCACTCCCCCCAGTTGTGACACAGAAGTTTCTATTTGCAAGGAATACACTTCCTATTTTCACACATGATAGATTTTTGGCATGTACTGGACATTGAATTAGCTGCAATGTGAAAATTTTAATACATCTTAGATACACATTTAGATCGTAAGATAAAATGCCACTTTTGCCACTTCCCTTTTTATGGAACAATTCTCCATTTTTCTGTCTTCATTCCTTTAAAAGATTAATGACCTTAATCTCACTGAATTTTGTGCAAAAGAATTTTGTCATACCTTTCAATCTTGCTAGTTTGTACACTAGCCTTTTTACTCAAATCTCAACAAATCTTCTAAAAGCCACAGTTATACTGGGAAGCTTAAAATTTTAAGTGAATCTGAACTGAAGTTCAGCATGGTTGTCCACTTTCCATCTAAGGTTTGTTTATACCTGCACGTCACAAGAATTCCAATCAATGATTTTACCACACAAAGACTATTTTAAATTACCATGGTTTGTAAAGTTCATAAGCTGTATATAATGCAACTTTTGTCTTAGTGAGCACAAATTAATATACAAACAGTAAAAGGCATGTCTAGTGACAAACTTTTTTATTTCCATGACTAGGTGAACATTAATTCATTGTATGTACTCCTAAATAAGTTTGTGATAAAATTCTAAGAATTCTAAGAATTTCTGAATACTCAAGTTACTCAGAAATATATAATCTATACCAAAAAAGCCTATTTTGAAAACACCATACCTACCTTTAAATGGGTAGTAACCACAAAATATTTTAAAATGCTGAGTCCTAAGTAAAAAGATTCATTAAAACATAAATTCCAGGCAAATTTAAGAGAGACATTTAATAGTTATCCAATAGTACTGAAAAACCATACTCCTTTCCTGTGAAGAACTTTAAATGAGTCATACTTTCCTAACTCACTGTTTTACTTAACATATGGTAAAAAGAGTTAACTGTTTGGTAACTTGAAACTTTATATTCACTTAAATTGCACGTCAATATATACTAAGGCTGGCAGCAAATAAGTACAATTTGCTTATATACTATACTTACAACACATAGCATCCTGCGCACAAAGCTCATTCGACATTTATCTGACAAGGGTGTGAAAAGTTGCCTAAATACCTCTTAAAAACTCGATTCCCACTGTCTTAACATACACCAGAATTAAACAACTTGAAATCACGCACACTTTTTCAAACTGGCACCCATGCATAGCTATCTGTTCTATGCTCAACTTTTAGTAAATGAACATATTTCTGTCCCTTACACATTGGCCTAATTATTCATTCTGATGCATTCAAGTTCTAACTTTTGTAACTAACTTTTACATTCATAATGAAATCAATTCATGGTTAGCATAAGAGTTTCCCATCTGAAAAGCATAAAAAGGATATACCACAATATCTATAATGAATTTAGAGGACTAGATTATAAATCTGGTCAACATTTCCGGAGGGTGTTGACTATGTGTTATGTTAAAAAATATAATAAGGGAGAGCGTAAGAGCTAGGGAAAAATAAATCCCCAGCCCTAAATTACGTCCATCTTTTATCCAAATTCAAAGCTGTACAGCCAACTTGTCAGCATCTACTAATCAAATCACACTTGGGAAAGGGGAGAGGGAAGGAAAAAAACCCTCTTTTCTTTCTCCTCCACGCGGCAAGTGCTTAAAGCAAAGCAGGCTAGGTCATCCCGCCAAGGCAGAGGAATTTAAAAATATGTATTTGTCACAGACAAACCTGATGCTCCAAGAAAGCCCGCAGGAAGTCCCCGGCACTGGTGGAAGGCGCCCACTCGCTGGGCACTCAGGCGGCGCGGCAGCCCGGCGGCTCTCGCGGAGGGTGCCCACACCTGAGCCGCATGTCCCGCTCGACCCCCAGGTCCGAGGGGGCGGGGAGGGCACCGCGGGGCACGACCGTTAAGTGGTCCCGCCGTAACCCTAGCCCAGGGCGCAGCTGGCGTCTCGCCGTTGCCGCCCGAACGCAGGAAGCGCGCGAGGAGGTGAGAGGCGCGAGTGGGCAAAAGGGAAGGACCACGGCTAAGGAAGCAACAATTCAACAAAATAGCGGCCGGGGAGCAGGCGGACCCAACCGCAGCGCGCAGAGGCGCCGGCAGCAGGAAGTGCCCGCGCCGCCCTCAGGAGCTCGCACGTCCCCAGCCCCGGCGGCGACTCCCAGACACCTGTTTAGCCGCGCCCGGGGTTCGGTTCACCCTCCAGGCTCCCCCCCACACACACTCCGAGAAGGGGAAGGGCGAGAGGAACCGAGACCTTGGACTCGCAGCCTGAGGGCGCCTCCGCCGGCCGTACCTGACATCAACTGCGGCTCCCTCTCGCCCCTCCTGGGGGGCGGAGAGGACGACACAAGACCGGCGACCTTCCCTCTACTCGGCAGCCGCAGAAGTGGCTCACGGCCGCTACCCGGGGCCGCCCGCTGCCGCCTAGATTTTTCCCCCGCAGCAGCGGCGGCGGCGGCCGAGGGGGGCCCAGTGCCCGCTCCCGCCCTCTTGCTCCGCCCCTCCCCGCAGCGTGTCCAGGCCACGGCCCGCTGAAGGCGCAGGCGCCACCCAGGGGTCTCCTAGCGGTGACGTCGTCGCCGCTGCACCAGCCCCAGGGAAGAGCGGAGGGAGACGGGGGCTGGGTGGGCGGGGCTACGGCGACGTGCGGGCGCGGGGATTGGCCGCCGAGCGCACGCCCCGCCCTCCTGCGAAGGTCGTCTGGGAAGTCGGGTTTTCTGTGAGCAGCCGTCGGAGTCCCCTGGCGGCTCTTCGCTGCCGGCCTTCACCTCCCTTTTCGTGCCGTCGGGTCTTGTACTCCTTCCGGACCTTGAGATGGACTACAACAAAGAAACAGCAGGGACTGAGCCTGGGGCGCCTCACGGACCTTTGTGTAAGGGCAGGATCCAGCCCTGCAGGGTCTTGACTTCTAGCCTGCTCTTACCCCCCCCCCCGCACCCCCATACTCTCTTTACCCAGTATCTCTCTGGCCTTAATGAAAGGAGATACTGTATGCAAACGAGTGCTGGGTAACCAGTTCTGTGAACTAGGAACAAAATTCAGTTAATGATAGCACCACGAAGCCCTCTGTAGGCACCCGTGGTCTTTGGTTCTGCCATTACTTCAGTGCTGTCGGGCAGTGGCAGGAGGAGTTTCCTCGGGGCTTTGCAAAATTTAACTTTCCTTTAGTTGGCAAAAGGACATTGACTCAGAAATCTATCTTTGCATTAGAGGGAGGAGCCTGCGAGCCACGGAGGCAACCTCAAAGCAGTCAGGAGGCGGGGTAAGGTCTTGGCTTTATTGGGGTTAACCATCGTCTGCAAGGCCTGACTTGAAGGTGAGAAAGCTGCCTTGCTTCATGTAAATGCTCTCCTAAGGCAGTTCTTTAGTGGCTTTCAGCACAGCTGTCAGGAGTGTAGGCTCTGCGCTGGAATCTTGGTACCTCCACCTATTGTGTAATCTTGGCAATTTACTGAACAACTTGCCTGGGAGAAATAAACAGCATGTGTAAGCTGTTGTTGTTATTTTTCCTTTAATTTGTTTAGATTTAACTTAATGTAGTCTCCCAAGATGTGCCATTAATAGATCCAAAAGAACCTTCCAAAAGGATTTTAAAACATCTAGTGATTCTTATCCAAACCTTTCATTTTTTATTTTTTATTATTATTTTCAGTCCTCACCCAAGAATATTTTTTCCGTCGCTTTTCAGAGAGAGTGGAAGGGATAGAGAAACATCGATTGGCTGCCTCCCTTACAGGGATGAGCCTGCAACCCAGGTGTGTGCCCTTGGCTGGAATCGAACCCGGGATCCTTCAGTCCACGGGCTGACGCTTTAACCACTGAGCAAAGCCAGCTAGGGCAAAACTTCTCATTTTTCAGATGAGAAAACTGAGGTCAGAAAGATAGACCAGTGCTAGAAGTACAAGTACTGTATCCTGATGTCCAGATGAGCACTCTCTTCCTGGCCCACGCCCCCAGGCTTCTCTCCCATACCTCCTTACCTCCATCCTCTCTTCCCCAGCCTTCCCTTCCACAGCGGCTGTAAAACAAGGAAAGGAGACCCCTCAGATGCCACAGTGTTCCAAACAGAAAGGAAGGGAAAGCATAAAATCTCAGGATTTCTTATCTTGGTTTAATTTTATTGAAATTTATAATGAATAAGGAATAACATTTTTCCAGTGAGCAAAGATAAGAAACCCATCCAAGGATAAGTTCAGCCGCAGCATGTCTAAGAAAATTACTGGCAACCAGGAATGTTGATATGAAGAATACCAGATGAAGTTAACCCCTCCCACTCTCTTGGGTATTTTTAAAAATAACTACTATTTTGATGAAAAAAATACTATACTATTCAAACAAATACAAACAGGTTTTTTTTCCAAATTTCATACTTCGGAGAGAACCATTTTTAAAAATTCATGTTATATTCTATCCATATATCTCTAAGAATAATAAAGAAAAATACATAGACATATAAGTACAATACTTCATAAATTGGATCTTATGTACACAGTTCTTTTCTCACTGAACAGTATATCACGAATAACATCATTAAAAGAAGTTGCAAAATGTCCATTAAGTGGATATATCATCATTTATCTAACCAGTATTATATTGATTGACATTTATGTTTTTTCCCCACATGTTTACTACTTTAAATAAGTCTTTGATGAACTTCCTTATGCATGTCCCTTTGCACAACTGTGCAGTTAGCTTTTGGTACAGATTACTAGAAGTAATTTTTGTCAGCTGATGCTTCAACATTATCAACTAGAAAAAAGTGTGTGGCTACTTTGAAAAATATACTTTATATGTGGGACTCATAGCAACTAGAGTCTCCCACTCAAAACACAGATAAAGCTCAGACAGTATTGTCTGTCTGGTGTGGTGTTTCAATAATCTGTCAGAGCTCTTTGGACCAGAATAGTGAGTGTCGAGGCTCCTTGGAGCAGGGTGGTTCACACTGGTAGCTCTTAAAACCAATATCCTTTTTCCCTTGCTAGCAGAATTCTGATTTTTTTTTTTCCAGGGTGACAATATGTCCCGTTAAAAATCTTTACTTCCCCAGGCTTGTAAACTATGGTTGGCCTTTGGCCTTCAACAAAATTAAAGTAGATGTTTCTAAGGAGGTGCTCAAAGCTTTATGGAAGAAATGTTCATTTACCCATTGGATCTGTATCCATTCTTTTTCTTACCTGGAGCAATGGCATGATGCTGCAAGTGGAGCACCATAGTTCAACCATAATAACAAAAGCCCCACACCCTATTAATAGTGTAAGAAGTCAGAGATGCCTGGTTCATGATTGCTTTGGAGGGGTCAGCTTACCAGTTCTGGACTGCCTATTTCTGAACATGTTGGGTGAGGGAAAATAATCCTTCCTGTTTAAGGTTTTGTTGTTTGGGTTTTCTGTTGTAAGCACTGAATGCAATTCCTAATTGTATATTAAGATAAAACAAGTCATCATTTATTTAGTACAATATGTACAACTTTCAATAAACAGGGTGAGACACAAAATGGAAATAATAGCAACAACAAAAAGCCACTCTCTTCTCTGATAGACTTAGTTTCCCTTTAAGTACCTAAGTATTACAATTAGATTAACAAATCATTTCATAATAATTAGATTAAGTTCTGTAAAGTAAATTATATTCACTGGTATAGTAGTTTTAAAATATGTCCACAAGTTCTTTGATACGTCTTCCTTCAAAAGATGGAGCTGAATTCTCCTCACCTTGAATTTGAATTGTACTTCGTGGCTTGTTCTCATGAATAGAACATTGTAGAAATGACATAGTGTGAATTCTTGGGGAGGTGCGGATATTATAAAACATATAGGGGCCCACATTATGAGTAATTAAGGCTTCTGGCCAACAGCTGGTGAGGAACTGAGGACTCCTGACGACAACGTGAGTGAATTTGGAAGCAGATCTCCAGCCTTAGTCAAGCCTTCAGATGAATGCATCCCTGGTCTTCTTTACTAAACCTCAAGAGAGAACCTGAGCCAGAACCACTCAGTTAAGGTGTTCCTGAATTCCTGGCCCCGAGAGACTGTGAGTTAATAAATGGTGGCTGTTCTAAGCCATTAAATTGGGGATAATTTGTTATGCTGTAAAATTAACTAATAGAGTTAGGTATAATAGAGCCTAGCACAATGCCTGGCACATATTTCAGTGTTTAATTACTTGTTGTTTGAATGAATACACAATTGAATGAAGTAAAATATTTCTTTTACACTCTACAATGCTGGTATTATCTTTGATCCCTGACACCTGCATTATATAAGAGTTTTCTGACATGATCATAGAGAAATCAATTGTGAATCTTGCTGAGATCTAAACATCAACAATTCTGGAAGAAACATATAGTGAATAGAGCAATGGAACCCTTGAATCTTGAATAATGCTCCCAGTTTTATCGCTGATTAGCTGAGTGGCCCATGGCAAGTCACAAGACATCTAAATCTCAATTCCCCATCCATAAATTGAGGGAAATAATCCCAACCTACCTCAAAAGGTGGTCAATGAGATGATATGTGACAGTGTAATTGTAAAGCATTAACATTTTTTTAATTACATTAGGCTCATGAGATCTATCCTCTTGTATTTTTAAGCAATTAAGCATTAAATATTTTATTATTTTTAAGAGTACAGATTCAATTTAATTTGAATGTGTATATGAAGGGAAGAAGCTAGAAATAGAGCTTTAAACAATGGTCGGTTGGCAAATGTTTAACAACCAGCTCTCTAAAAAATATATACATGTATATATACATATCTATTAATGTACATTAATTTACAATAAATCTTACTGATGTAAAGGATGTGTAACTCACAATTTTATAAAGGATAACAAAATATAAAATACTTTTTTTTGAATTTCCATATAGCCAAATGATTCTCACAGCATACTTTCATTAGTTTTTGCTGCACTCTTGTATCCAAAGTCAGACTACAGTTAAGCATTAAATATTTTAGGTGTGTATACCATGATGACTTTTCTTTCAAGAGGTGATAACTTAACTGATTTTACTGTGCTCCTTTGTAATACTAGCATCATTCATAGTAAGCAGTTAGGGTTTAAGAATATGGCAGGATGGTAGGTTAATACACGTCAGATCTCATTTTATTGGCCTGTTGAAAATTTATTGCACTTTTAAAAGAATACCTAATTACAACTGGCTTGTCTTTCTTTTCATGAATTAATTTGTAATTGTGGTCAGGTGTGTGCCCCCTTTTATGGTAACAGTGGTAGTTAAACATGCGTAGTAATAAACATACATTTAACCAATAATTTGGTCTAAGAGTTTATCCTAGAGCAAAACTGCACCCAGCAGCAAGAAAATAAATGGTAGAATACATGTCTTTCTCTTTTAGAGAGGAGGACAATGGAACATTGGAGGTAGAGATTCTGTAGTTATTGACGATGCACAATTTGGTGGTATGGCTAACCCCAGAGGGAAATATGTGAGGATGAGTAAGATAGAGCCTTAGTGTAAGAATCAATCCCAATTATGTAGTGGATGAATTATCCAAACTCCCTGGTTTTGTTGTAGGTATTGTTGTTCTTTCTTGCTTTCTTTTATTCTGCTGTGACTCCAAATCAATTGAAACTACTGGCTTAATTAGTTTATTTGTGTATGTAGATGACCCCTGCTACCTACCATTTTTCTTTACTTGAGTGGGAAGAACCCTAGAAAAAAAAGGCAGAGCTTCCTTTTCTGGTGATTATATGCTTTCCAACTGAGCTGCTCATCTTGTATCGAAATACCTGCCAGGATAAAATATTTTCACCCTATGGAACCTAAGAGAGCATTTTTCAAACAGTTTTTATTCCTTGCAGCTACATCTCTGCAAAATCTACCAAGATTTTGAGATAGTTGCAGAGGTTAGTGTTACTTTCTGAATTGACTGACACGGGAAGTGCATAAAGGTGGAGAATGTAGCCAAGGAGGAGATAAAGAGAAAGGGAAAGTCTAGGAAATACTTTTAACCTCCAGGGTAGAGGACTCAGCATGACTCACAACATACTAGCTTGAAAGCAGAGACTGCCACGTGTGCACCGAGGAACTGTTGTCATCTAGAGAAATACTCTCTACTTATGAGGTTGGGCCCCCTGGGGTTACTTGGTGTTTCTCTAGTTCCTGGAACAAGATTCAGGATATTTTCCTTAATTATTTTCCCTAGTGGCCCAACAGAAGCAGAGAACATTTGTTCTGAATGGAATAGGTGAAGCTGGCTTTAGTTTAAAATCCTTAAGCAGTAAATGATTTATAAATATGTATGCTACCTCTGTTTATTGTAAAGAACTGGCTTACACATTTTAGCTGCATAATGGGGCACTTTTTTTCTTCTGTTGAGTTGCATCTAAACATATTTAAACCTAAAAATGGATTGTGACAGATACTTTTTTGGTTTTCTGTTCATCCTTCATAGAGAAGCTTCCCCTTCCTGAGCCCTTTCCCCCTATATTCCTTCTACAGGTTGGGTCCTCATAGCCCTGTTTAAGTGAGAGGGCCCTTCTCCCTTCCGGGCCACAGCTGAGGCAACAGTTTTTGATTCTTTAAATAATATGAACCAACCAGATTCTCTCTTCTGGGAATTTGGAATTGGGAGCGAGAGGCCTTAGTTACTCTCCGCTGAACACTGAAACTGTAATCCCAAGATAAGGGGAACCCATTCTGCAGGGAGAGATGGAAACGAAGCAGACTGTCTGAGAAGAGTAATGACCCTGAGCTGTGTGCTCCCTGACAGAGAACGGAGAGAGAGCCACTTTCTAGCTTCTCACAGACTTCCCATGGCCCTCTTCCCCCCACAGCCCGCCGGCTCTGGAGTTCCATGAATCCCTACACTGTATTCTTATATTAAATTACACATTTTTTGTTAAGTTAGTTTGAATGGGTAATTTTCCCATTCTTTAAAATACATTTCATCACTTCATTTAAGGGAGATCTAAATAGTTCTCATTTATGAGAGGTGAAAAGCATTTTGAAAGCTTTGTTCTGAGGAATAACATGAGGCTTATGAAAGTCTTGCAAAATCTACAGTCTTTTGTATAAAGAGTAAAACGGCGAAGTAGGAAGCTCCAAGTGCTCTTCTCCCACAGAAAAACAAGGAGCAACTGTTAGAACCAATTTTGTGAGAACCCTAGAAAACACTTTAAAGTTTATAGCAACCAAGTGAGCACTGAATCAAGAAAAAGGCACTTCAAAGCAGTAGGAAAATTTTGTGGTGATTTTACTTGTTTTTTCCCTACCTTCTCCCCTGCATGGGAACAGTCTTATAATGTCAGTAGTCTTAAAGTGGCCACAGTCTTAAAGCAGCAGTAGTCATAAAACTGCTGCAATCTAAAGGAACAGCAGTCTGAAAGTGATAGCAGTCTCCAAGTGGCAGCAGCCCGTGTTCCTGGTGTGGGACTGTTCCCCTGATTCTGGAGGGAGCAAAGCTGACCTTGCTCACAGACTACTGTGATGTCTGTTCTAACCTGTCTGGGCATGCTAGGGACTGAACTGTGTCCTCTAAAATTTACATGTTGCAGTCTTTACCTGCAGTGTGGCTGCAGGGCCTATGAAGAGGTGATAAAAGTTAAATGAGGTTATAAGGGTGAGCTCCTCATCTGATAAGGCTCGTGCCCTTTGAAGAAGAGGCACAAGAGCTCTCTCTCTCCATCAAGTGACACGGTGAGAAAGCAGCTGTCTGTAAGGAAAAGAACCCTCACCAGAAACTAAATTGGCTGGAAGCTTGATTTGGATTTTCTATTCTCCAGAACGGTGAGAAATAAATTTCTGTTGTCTGAGTCATTCAGGCTGTGGTATTTTGTTATGGCAGCCCAAACAGACTAATACAGGGGGCAGCCTGAAGGATTGCAGCAAGGTGTTCTGCTGTGTTTTGCCTAACTCAGAGCTCAGGCGGTAAAGCTTGAAAACACTACAAGCCAAATTAATAACCTGCAGACAGCTGGGGCAGAGAATGCAGTGAAACATACAATAGACTATCTAAGGCAAAAAATGGGGAGAGTTTCTTCAGGAAATTAGGACATTCTAAAGCAACCATGGATACAGGGGAATTTATAAAGCCATATTCATGCCCAGGGCAAGACACATGCTCAGCAAAAATCTTAGAAGACCCTAAGCTTTCACTTTGGGCTGATCCGTTCACACAGTGCAAGCATGACAGATTGAAGGAGGGCCCTGGCGCAGAGACAATTTGCAAAGACTGGGAGGTTCCTAGCATTCAAGGAAATTTCTATCAAAACACTAGCTGCACACAAGCTAAGGAACACAGGCTTCAGTAACCACAATGACAAAGAATATAGTCTTTGCAATAATAGTTTCAGAAAGAAATTAAATAAACTGACTACTGCAGCATCCAACAACCCCAAAATAGCAAACCCTGTGAAAGGGGGAGAACCTGACCTCCAGTTACCACATTTTATTAGTCCAATGTCCAGTTTTTGTGTGTGGTTTTTTTAATCCTCACCGGAGGATATTTTTTTCCATTGCTTTTCAGAGAGAGTGGAAGGGAGAGAGAGAAAAAAAAAAACAAACATCGATGCGAAAGACACACACTGATTGGTTGCCTCCTGCATGCTCCCCAGCTGAGGATTGAGCCTGCAACCGAGATACCTGCCCTTGGCTGGAATCAAACCTGGGACCCTTCAGTCTTAGGGCTGATGCTCTAACCACTGAGGCAAATCAGCTAGGGCTCCAATATCCAGTTTTTATTGAAAAAATTTACAAGACATACAAAAAATGTGAAAGTATGGTTCATTCAACAGAACAAAATAAATTAGTAAAAACCATCTCTGAGGAAGTCCAGACACTGGCATTACTAAACAAAGATTTTAAAACAACTGTCTTATGCTCAAAGAACTAATGGAAAACATGAACAGTGAGCTAAATGAAATAAGGAAAATAATGTATGAACCAAATGAGAATATCAATAAAGAGAAGGAAATAAAAAGGAACTAAGTAGAAATTCTGGAGCTGAAGAGTACAATAGCCACAACTTGGACAAACTGTTGGCTCTAGGACAAAACAGATATTATACAGAAGACTCTGGGCCTGGTCCCCCATCAGGGGATGGTGTACCTTAACTCAAATAATAAAATTTATCAGTTTAGTTAAAGATCTTGGGCTTTGGAATAAGATTGATGTGTATAAATTTTAGCTATAAATAAAAATAATAATGACTAGCATTACTAATTAAAGTGGAGAAAGATCTAAGAAGGAAGAACTCAGAGCCTAGGACTTCTTATATGACTTCCGCTGCTTACTTACTATATATTAGGCACTATATTGTGTTTTTGGCACTATGCTAAACACCTAAGTCACTGATTTATATTAAACTTCACACTAACCCTCTGAAGTAGGTGTTATAAACCCTATTAACTGATACAGAAACTAGTCTCAGAAATTAAGCACTTGTAAGAAGTATAACATGGCCCAGCCAGGCGTGACTCAGCGATTAAGCATCAACCTAGGATCCAGGAGACCATGGTTCAATTCCTGGTCAGGGCACATGCCCGGGTTGCGGGCTCAGTCCCCAGTTGGGGGCCTCCAGGAGGCAGCCATCAATGACTCTCTCATCATTGATGTTTCACTCTCTCTCCTCCGCTCTCCTTTCCTGTCTCTGAAATCAATAAAGATATATTTTTTTAAAAAGTATAACATGGATTTCAACCCAGTTTTTAAAAACTGCTTCATTGAGGTATAATTAACACACAATAACTATGCATATGTAAGGTTATAATATGATGTTTTGATATGTGTACACCCATGAAACCATTACCACAATCAAGATAATAAATATACCTATTACCCCCAAAAGTGTTCTCCTGTCACTCCCCACTCCACCCCACCCCGCCCCATCTCCAAGTAACCACTTACCTGCTTTCTGTCGTATAGATTAGTTTGCATTGTTTAGAGTTATATAAATGGAATCAGACAATGTGTTCTCTCTTTTATCTGGCTTTATCACTCAGCATAACTACTTTGAAATTAAGCCATGTTGTTGAGTTTATCATTCCCTTTTATTGCTGAGAAGTATTCCATTATAAGGATATACCACAGTTTGTGTATCCATTCACCTGCTGATGGACATTTAACCCAGTTGTTTCCGACCCTAAACCTGTGCTACACTCTCTTCCCACCTCCATAATTCACTGTGTGGTCTTAGAAAACAGAATTATTCTCTTTGAGCCTCAATTTCTCTCATTGTAAAATGCCAATAATATTTTTTCCACAGGATTGTTATTAGTAAATAAGATCATGTGGAAGCTCCTAGTACCCTGCCTGGCACACAGTAGGTGCTTATAAATATTCATTTATTTTTTCACGAGAAAGAAATTTCTCCAGGAAAGGACAAGAAAAAATGTAGCAGTAATGACTTTCTGTACCCTTTCTTCCTGCATTTCACTTTCTTCTTGAAACTTTCTCACTTTAACTTCCCCTGCTGGCATCTCATCTGCACCTCATGAATATAATACTCTCTACTTCTCTCTAGTACAAATATGCACAACAAATGTTTTTCTTATTCTTATAGAATGGCTGAAATAGAGCATTTTCAGTCAAGATAACATTATCTGTACCCTTATACATTAGACTTTTATCGAGGATATAAATGGTGGAGGGGAATGGCAGGGGCTAGGGGTTAAAGGTAGAAAGCAGAGGCTGATGAAGCCTGAAAGATCCAGACGGAAAGTGGAGAGATAACTAAGGGCAAGAAGGGCACACATGTGGGGAAGGAAAGGGTGGAAGGAAGAAATAAGGATCTCATGTACAAGTAGCCATTTATGGTATTGCTGCCTTTTATCTCTGAAGTACAGACACATCCCCCAAATTATCAACACTAGTGAGTACAAAGCTCTCTGGGGTGTGAGAAAGGAAATGAGAAGATGTGCTATGTTCCGGTTTACCAAGCTCTCAGCTAATGACCCAAAGGCCAGGTTCCTTTTCTTTCATTACATGTTAAATATGCTTTTATAGACTGCTGTGATACTGTTTTAAACACTGTTTCTGTAGGAAAATACATTCTTGCTTCAAATTAGATCACCTTTAAGTGAATTTCTGGAACACAGCTCGCATGGAGACGGGGAACTTGGTCTAGTTTACTAACATTAACCATCTACATGTCCAGATAAAGAAAATTCAGGTGATAAAACAGTGACTTGACAAGGACATTATGATGACATTAAGCTAAAATTGGAACTTCATATACCTTTATTCAGTCTGTAAAAGTTCTTTTTCTATTGGATCTCTAAGGAGCTTTCTTTCCCTTGAAAAGATTATTGGGGAAAGGGATATGAGGAAGGAAACAAACTACCATGGTCCACCAAACTAGTCTCTCTCTCCCTCCTGCTTTGCATTTCTCTCTCTCTTCCAATTGGTTTTCCTCCTCCCCTCTCTCCATGTGTGTGTGTGTGTGTGTGTGTGTGTGTGTTCCCGTGTGTTGGGGGTAGGGTGTGTGTGTATGGGAGGGGTGTTGCTTGCTTTTCCCTTCTTTGCTTCCTGGTCTTTCACTGCTGTCAGTATTTGGCCTGTCTCCTTTCAATCTCCTCCTTTTTATTTTTAGTTCTTGTTTTTACACCTGCCCCTCCTAGTAGAAAAAAGAATGTCATTATTGCTCTCATTTTTTTAAAAAAAGTTTAAGTTCTTAACTGTTTCTGGCCCTGTGCTAACCATTATAAAAAGGAAATGGCATTGGCGGTGTCTGACTTCTAAAGTATAAAGTCTATTGTGAGACCCAGCTTGGGTTTTATAACACCCTTATGACTCTGACCTTTCTGTTTGCTTCTCAGTGCCATTACAAATCTAAAGGCCTAAGTTACAAACGCACCCGATTCACATACAATTTCAGAAGGTTCAAAAACTCCCTGAACCCCTAAGGAGTTTATGATCTCAGGTGAAGAATTCTTCTGGTTGTCTCAATACATTTCACAAATGTCACACAATTTTTGAGATAGGAGGAGTATCTTGAGATATGATCAATTTGAATTCATTTCGGTAAGAAAATCAATAGGCTATATAACAGCCATTTTGTGTGGCTGGAGGAGTGAAAGAGAAAGAAATGTTATCAAATTACAAGTAATTGTAACATTATCCAAAAGGAACAAACATTTATTGATCACCGCCTACTACATACATACCTATATATAAAAATTTCCTACATGATACAGCTGTTGTAAAAGTTATATATGTATATGTGTATTTATATGTATGCATATATAAAAATATTTACATATGTATACATTTCTGTACATATTATATATTTGTGTAGGTAAACAAATATGTGTGCATATATTAAGTATACATATAATATAAAAAGTATATATAAATATAATTTTCATAATAGCTATATCATGTAGGAATTATACTCAGATATGGAAATTGAGGCTCAGAGAAATAAAATAGCTAACTCAAGTCACCTGCTAGTGAGCAATAGAGTTTAAACCAACACCTAACTCTAATGCCTCCTCAGAGGAGGATTTCTTGTCTTTTCCACTCAACACAAAACTTAATGCATAGGAGGCACTTATGGAAGATTGGAATGCCTACTGAATTAAACCAAACAGGGTCAAGTACAGAGCCCTGCAGTAGGTCACTGGAGACTAAAGACCAACCTCACCCTCACCCCCCATTTAATTTCATTTCTTTAGAGGAAGGAAGGTGTGCATTCTAACCAATTCTGAAGAGTAGAGGGGACTCTACAAAATTGCAGAGAAATATGATCATTTTAGTTTATTCATCAGAGAACTATGTCAGGTCAAGCATACTGAGTGGGTAGCAGGCTTGAATATGCCAGTTTTCATTAGGAAGGAATGTGCTGCAGAGTTAATGCAGTATTAACTTGAGGAGACCATTTTTGATTTAGTGAATCCTCTGAACATTAAAGAAAGCATTTTGACCGAGGCTTCTGAAATGTAAAGAACATGCCTAGAAGTAAGATACAGCTGTTTTAACCTAAGGAGATTCACAAATGAAGTCTGATTTTAAAGGAATTGTTGAGCATGTATATGCACGTACTCTGAGGCTAGCTAACGAAGGACAGTGTAATGTGAAGAGAGCTGGTAAAGAAAATGAAAGCAATATCAGAATCTGGGCGACTCTCAGGTGGAAAGGCTGGTTATACTCCAAAAGTATATCTTTAGGGAAGCTAAAAAACACTTAACTAAGTTGAACGGAAACTGTACTGGGAGTAATTATAATCTTAGAAGCCAGTCCAGACAACAGAGTGATACAGAATCAGTGTGACTGTGTTACCCTGCTTGATAGGTTCATGATTTAAAAATAAGCCCTTCTTGACTTCAGGTCAGCAGGGCAAGATCATGAGGCATAATTTTTTAATTTCTTCAATCCCTTCTTTAAAACATGCTAAATAACTAGAAGAGCAATAGAAAAATCCTACTCACAACATCCTCCAGAAAACCAACTGACAGATCATCCCCATGAACCTCGTAACACTGCTGGCTTTTTTTTGCCCCTCCCAAACCACAGAAATGTGGGACCCATATAGGACAATGCTTAGGTTTAGCAGCTATGCAGAGGTGATAGAAGAGAGAGAAAGAAAGTTTTGATGGTTCTATAAGCACAGCAATACAATTGCCAACAAATACTCAAGAAGAGAGGGTCCCTCCTTGAATGGAATTCTCAGCAAATGAATAGTGTGAGAGTAACTGTGAAAAGGCAAAGGTTCTGGACTCCAAATATGGATGCATGGAATAAAAAGAGCACAGCCACACACTAAGGGACTATGACAAAGGCACGGCAGTGGATTAAGTCCTCGAAGAACTGAAATAGCTAATAAATCTTCTTTTCTGAGGAAAATGCTACTGTGAAGAGAATTCAAATGGAGCAGGACAGGAACTCTCAGAGCAAAGGGAGAAAAGGGTCAGACACTGTGGAGGGAGAAGTGGGACTCCTGAAAATACAGATCTCAGAAAGCAGGTGTGACTACACAGGAATGTTATCTGCATTTATATTTGTCTATCATCTATCTATCATCTATCTATCTATCATCTATCTATCTATCTATCTATCTATCTATCTATCTATCTATCTATCTATCTATCTATCTATCATCTATCTATCTATCATCATCTATCTATCATCTATCATTATCTATCTACTTTGTAATAGCAATAGAGGAGAAATCTCTCAAGCAATGAAAATAGGAAAGCTACCATACTGCATCCCAATCCCCTACAAGGAAACCACTTCCTAAAAGCACAGAACACTCAGATTTGTTTCTACATGAACAACAGCAAAGGATATTGTCAAACACCAAATACACTATTATAAAAAATCAAAATCAAATAAATAATGCAACAATGAATAATTAATACATACCAGAAAATATGTAATTAAAAAGGCAGATTAAAAGCTAAACATAATAGAACTATCTAAAAGAATTTAAGAAAACAATAGAAACTATAATTGAACAACATGTATTAGAACCAGGAAACTAAAAAATGAGATGGCTAAGCATCAGTTGGGGACTGATATGATTCAGACAGGGCTTAAGTCACTGTGAGGTGAGGGCTGGTCTATTTCCAATTTACTGTTGCTCATAAAGTGTGTCCCTTTTTAATCCAATTGAAATTTATAGATTTCCTTTTCCCTGCATGGCCCTGAACTACAATTTTCACCCACACCCCTAAATCTATGAAAAGTTTTGCTCCAATTCTCATCTTTTCAGCTCCTGTTCTCTAATAGGCAAATGCCTCAAGTCTAAAAGCAATGCCACATGCCAGTTTCAGCTCTCTGGGATTCCCTTATCTTCTGGATCATATCCCCATAAATCCTTACTGCCTGAGTGAGAATTCTTAATTCCTTCACATTGTTCTGAAACAACCTAGCCCACCATTGTTAGAAATAGGACTTGGGATATAATTTACAAAGAGGGAAAAGAAATAAGTAGGATTCAAGAGAAAAATGAGAGATGTAAAAGATAGGAAAAGAAGATCCAACATAAGTGTAATTTATGTTGGAAGAAGAAAATTAAACCAATAGATCAAAGCAAATACAAAAATTCATAATGCAAGAAGATTTTCTTAAAATTAAAATAAATTAAGCATCTATATTGAAAGAGCACACTACTACTCTTGGAAACTGAACCCCAAATTGTCAACAGCATGACATACTCTTAAAATTAGACAATAAAGAAAAAACTCTTTAGACATCCAGGCATAAAGACCAAGTCACTTAAAAAATAAAAATAAAATCATGTCTTCATCAGATTAATCCACAGCATAAGATAATAGAGCAACATAGTTAAGATATTCAAGGAAAGAAAACATGAAGCAATGATTTTTATACACACCCAAACTTGTTTTTCAGTATAAAAGCTACCGGAAAATAAAGCAGCTGTGAACATGCAATAACTCATGGCATATTGTTCCCTGAGAAATCTACCTAGGAAACAAGCTTCAGATAGCCAAGAAATCATAGAGGATGCTTTAGCTAAGTTCCAGGCACATAATAGCATGCCAATAAATGTTAGTTGAACAAATGGATAGATGTATGGATTCATGGGTTAAAGAATAAATTTATGAACTTCAGGATATACCAGGTAGGGAAAAGGAAAGGACCATCCATATTACTAGTTACCACAGAGCTAGGAATGTGAAGTCAAAGAATGTTAGTCCTGGAAAAAATTTATTAGATATAGATGAACAAACTGTGTCTTAGAGTGATTTGCCTAAGATGCACAGATGACTCATGGATGAACCAGAAAATTGATCCAGAGTTTTCTGATGCTTAGTGAAGTTCTCTTTAAAAACTCTTTCACCAACAAAGCATAACCTTTAAACAGCATTATTCATCTTTTCCCCAAAATAAATTAATCCTGTTTTATGTATTCATAGTAAAATGTTTCTTCAAGACTAGGCCATAACTTTTTTTCATTAACTTTTAAAAATTTACAATACCAATTGATGCTTCTTATAGAAAGATTGGGGGGGGGGGGACAACCTTTGTTTATAATCCCATTACACAGACTAAACTATCTATAAACATTTTCGACTTTACCTTTTTATACTTTTTCATTTTTTTTAAACATTTTTTAATTGATTTTTTACAAAGAGAGGAAGGAAGAGGGAGAGAGAGAAACATCGCTGTAAGAGTGAAACTTCGATCAGCTGCTTCCTGCACGCCTCCTACCTGGGATCAAGCCTACAACCCAGGCATGTGCCCTGTCCGGTAATGGAACCAGCAGCCTTTTAGTGCACAGGATGCTGTTCAACCACCTGAGCCACACCAGCCGGGGCTGAATAGTTTTTAATATAGGCACATCAAAAGAAGTGTTTTTATATTAGAAAGGAAGTCACACACACACACACACACACACACACACACACCCACGAGTTCTGAGAAAGGATAAAAGGTCTTTGTTCTTCAAAGTTTCCTAAGTCTCAGCCCTTCCCCTCACCCCATCCCCACCCAGAGTATAAACCGGCATTTCTATGTTCTGTGCCCTTTCTCAAAGGTAGTATAATTCTGCTTTCAGAGAAATAAGAGATCCTTTGTGCCTAAGGGCCTACGAGAGAGCAGATGGGGTGTCCTGGAACTTGGTCAAGGCCCAGGAAGTGTCAGGATTTGTGCACAATAAAAATAACTTCTATGAGTATGGCTTTATGCCTCATGTGGTGGCCAGATGAGGAGGCCTGCCCAGGTCTCTGTTCCTGGAGTTACTTATGGAAGTAGAGGGGTGTCTTAATCAGCAGAAACCAAATGAGGAAGACCCCAGAAGTTTTATGTTTCCTTCGTAGGTTCTTTGATTCTGCTGGTCCCTGTTACCTGTCATATTCTAGCATGCACACTGGAGACTCATGCTGACCAGGGACTGCTGAGAGCTAGGGTAGTCATTCAACAAAGATTTATTGAGTTCTTAATATGTGCCAAGTTCTTGTTCTGGGGTTAGACCTTTGAAACAGGGAAGATAAAACCTAAAGAGGTTTATAACTTCTCCCCTCCATTCTTTATCCTAACTTATCTTTCTTCATAGAACTCAGTCATTTTCTATGTCTCTTTGTTTATTGTCTGTTTTGCTCCATTAGAATTCAAGGCTTAAGAGAACAGGAACTTTGTCTTGTTTATTGCTGTCTCCCAGTGTCTGACACAAATTATTATAAGTGTTTCACAAATACTTGCTGAATGAATGAATGAATCCCATTGTTTTAGTCAATGAAAGTCAAGTAGCCTTGTATATTACTTTATCTTCTTTCCAAAGTACTCTTACATTTTTATACCTAAAATAAATATTGCCTTTTCTGCCTCTTTTTCCAAAAGTGCTTATAGTGCTGCTTCATTTACAGTCTACAGAGATGCATAGTGAACGTCTGAGGTCAAAAAGGAACACAGTACACCTTGTAGTCTCTAGTCTTCTAGAGCCTTATAGAGCCAATTATTTTTTGAAAGTCTTCTTAGGAAAGATCTATGCAGTCTCAGAATCTTCTACTTCAGTTTGTATTTATAATTTGAAGCAAAAGATTGTATAGTTTCTACATGAAAAACAAACCCTTTTTTGGTAGCTATTATATATGTGATAGAAACAAGGAAGCAGTAGCCTCAGAAGGTTCCATCCACCTTCTCCCCACCACCGCCGTTGTCACTCAGACTTTTCTCCTTCCCACTGCCTTTCCTTACCTGAGGGAGGGAGGCGAGGGCTGGAAAGGAGAAGGGCAACCACAGTAGGCTGAGGAAAAGATTACAGAATTCTCTCCACTGTCATCTTTGCCAATGAAATTTAAAGATGCATCATTTTTTATTTCTACAGTAGCTGTTTGCTACTTTTCTAATAAAGGCTTCATTGATGTGCCAAAACAGTTTTTTTTAAACAACCCTAGGGGCCATGTCTGTGACTTTTCTTTCATCAGATATCAATCACAAGCTTATTCAACTTGGCTAGCGTGATCTTTTAATAAAACCTGTGTCAATAAGTTTCAATCCTCTCATCACTTGGTGTTTACATATTGATTTTCTTTATAGTGTTCTTGAACCTTAATTTGAAAACTGACAGTAGCTTTTTAGCATGCTGGAGTTTTCTTTCTTTTCCTTTTCTATAGAGATCAATCATTTTCTGTGTTTTGCTCTTTGGGTAGTCCTCTTGACTCTTGAGATTTATAATGCTTTACTATTTTACCTAGCCCGTTTTTTTCTGCTTGTAGTAGTCCTTCAAAAAACCTTTTTTTAAAAATTTATCTTTATTGTTGAGACTATTACAGGTGTCCCCTTTTCCCCCCATTGATCCCCTCCACACTGCACCCCCCCTCCACAGGCCTTCATCACACTATTGTCTGTGTCCATGGGTTGGGTTATGCATATATGCATAAAAAGCTTTTTTAATATAATCTACCTCTTCCAAAAGATCAACACACCATTCTTGATAAAAGAATGACATTTTTATCCCTTAAGTGACATATTTCATGCTCAAACTTCTCTTGACTTTCTAATGAAGAATTTTAATTATTTTTCCTTTTCCAACTTCTTAGATTTCTTTGTATTAAAAAAGTGAAAAAGAAAATTGGGGGTGAAGGGAATTTTATCATGTAAAATCTGACCCTAATTTTTTTTCTTTTAAGCATTGCCTTCCCATTTCATTTCCCTGTTCCTTATCTGGGTGATCACTGGTAAATATTCACTGCGCCTTCATTACATATGAATATTGACGTAAGGACTGTGCTTTATCTCTTTTGAGTCTCACCACAATCCTGTGAGATAGGTACTATTTTTAGATTTAATTTTTCAGATGAGAAAACTGAGACTTGGAAAGCATCCCATTCAAAGGAATAGCGTAGTACTTGGAGGAGCTGAACTTTAAATCAGTATGCCTGACTCAAGCCTCTATACTCTTAACCAGCATGCTATAATCCTTCTAGAAGGTTCATGCCTGGAGTAATCATCCCTTTCCAAGTCCAGTATTTCTTCAGTTTTCAGTTCTGTCTTCACTATAGTTACTTACACTTTCATGAAGGCAGCAAAGCCTGGTGGTTTTGGACAAGGCTCTGGAGACAGACAGATCAAGTGGAGCCAAATCCAGGGCCACCACACACTAACTGTGTAATTTGGGGAAAACAATTTAGCCTTTTGTGCTTCAGCTTCCTAATCTGGATGTGGGAATAATAATAGTGCCTACCTCATGGGGTTGTAATATTTAAATGAATCATCAATATGTCTAAAGTGTTTAGAACAGTTCCTGGTATATGTGAAGTAACCAGTAAGTAGCTAATATTATTTATTTATTATTTATTTATTTTATTACCTACTTATTTGTTAATTCTACACACATACTTACTGAGTGCTTTACTCTGTTAAGAAGTGCCAGGCATCCTGCTAAATTCCGAATATACAGAGATGACTACCACAGAATCTTTCCCCTAAGGTGTTCAAAACTCATGGTGAATCATAAAATATTATGTTCACAAGGGGGTGACCCCATATTCAGACAGTCCAGATTTGGGGTGGTCAATCTAAGTTCACTAAATTTGAGATCAAATGGATAATGATGATAGAATGAGAATCTGTAGTCAAGTATGTAGATCTTCTAAACTAGAGCTTTCCGCCAGGGTAGATCATTTTCAGATAGCCCACTAACCCCTCCCACTCCACTTACCCTTTTGCAACATGACTTTTCCAGTCTTCCCTCCAGAGGTGATGTCCTTTTCCTTTACCTTGGATTTGGAATAGTTCGGGGACTTGCTTTGACCAACAGAATGTGGTGAAGATGAGGAGTATGACTAGCAATTCTAGATTTTAAGAGGCTTTGCAGATTCCTTTATTGCCCTCTCAGGATCTGGCCTCCAGGTAAAGAAACTGAGGCCAGATTACTGAATGATAAGAGAGGGAGTGGAGAGAAACCCAGTCAGTCTCCCACCATTTCAGTCACCCCAGCAGGGGTATCAGTCATGTGAGTAAGCCTGACAACCTGAATCCTACAGCTTTTGTTGAGTTCCCCCAGGCAATTCCTGTTAAATTGCCAACTCCTGCCCAAATTGCAAAATCATAAGCAAGTAAATCAAATAAATGGTTCAGTTATGGGGGGGAGTGGTTTGTTTCATAGCAATAAATCCCTGAAACATAAGAGGCCTCACAGCTTCGCTTTTCCTTCCTTGGAAGTCAGCCACCATATATAAAGTTTGGATTTAGACAATGGAATAATAAGAGATCGTGTAGATAAAGTTAAGTCCCAGCCTTCCAATCATCTCTGCCAAAGCCTCGGAAATGTGGGTAAACCCACCACCTCAGACCTCCTAGCACAGCCTAGCTACCAGCCAAATGCAGCCATATGAGCAAACAGCCCACAGATTCTTGGGTTTTGTTTGAAGCCACTACATTTGGGGGTAATTTATTACTATGCAGCAATAGGTACCTGAAACACCCACATTGTACCATGGCTTCCCACAAAAAGTGTGAGTATTGAGGTCCTTGACTGATGGCTTGTTTGGGAAGTAATAGTTTTACCATTAATCAAATACTTTCTATGTGCTTGGTACTTTTTATATGTGTTGTTTTGTTTAACCCTGTAAAGCAGACAATTTGTCAAATGAAAAATCTGAACTTCAGAGAGGTTAGGTAACTTGCTCAAGGCCTCACAGGTAGCACAGTCACAGCAGAATGACAAGGTGTAATGTAAATGCCTCATTTCAGGCTCTCTCCAACTTCCTTCTCTCTATGGCAGTGGTCTTCTAACTGGTCTCACCAATTTTCAGTCTCACCTCTCTCCAGTACATCCCATCAGTTCTTACTACTAAAGCTGTGTTATCAAATGTCTATAGGATCTTTGACTCACCCTTATAATAGCCACCGTATATAGGATAAAGTCCATCATATACAAACCTCTCTTCTTGCTTCTCCATCTCAGCACCTCCTTTTTTATCTTTTTACCATGTGGAATCACTCGCACAGCACAGGTTTGAAACCCCATTTTGTGTCATCCCTCCAAGCTTATGCACAGATTGCTTTGCCAGGAATGCCCACCTCACTCCCCCACCTTTCAGTATATCCATTCATCTTCTAGGACTTAGCTTAAGCTTTACCTTGACTGTGAAGCCATATTACCTGGTCTCCCCCAGGCTCAGTTGACTACCCCTCATTTGTGCCCCCACTGAAACTGTACACTTTCCTAGTAGAACATTAGCAACACCTTGTTGTTTGTAAGTCAGTTTTTTATCAACCAGACTGTGAGCTTCTTAATTCTTTATTCATCCAGTGTTCCCTGGACTGATGCTTAATTTAAAAAGTGTTCCAGTAAAGGAGAGAATTGAGACCCACTAAGAATCAGGTCCAATTGTCAAGGGTCTTGATTGTCATGGTGATTTAATCCAAGTGTCTATCACCTGGGTGTCCCCTAAGTCTTCCCATTCTTCTAGGGCCACCCTTTCCTCTTACATACAAAATTTCAAAGACTCCAGCTGTTGTTCCATGTCGTGGGGAAAACTCAATATCACTGCCCCCTTCCTTGGATTCTCCTCCAAATATCTCTGGAGTTTTAAAGAGTGAGGAGTTGAGTCAGGGGCTCCCAGTCCCTTGTTCACTCTTGCCCCCATTTCCTGCTTGTGCTGACAGGTTCATTTTCCTGTGGCTCCTGTCCACTTTCTATGCTGCTCCACTCCTGATAGATTCTGCTTTCTCCCAAAGTAGCCTGAACACAAAGCTGTGACATTTGGGAAACTCCCCTCCCCCCAATTGCTTTAAGAGTTTTGAATAGATAATATATTCACATGATTTGAAAATCAAATAATATTAAAAGGGTACATAGTGAAAATTCTCACTCCTACCCCTACCCTTGTCTGCTGCATTTCCTCCCTTTCCCCATCCCAAGTAGTTATTTTATTAGCTTCTTTAGTATCCCTCTAGGGTTTATTTATGCAAATACAATACAATGAAAATATGGAAAGTGGTTTTTTTTCTTTCAGTTGAACATTGCTGGCAAAAGCTATAAAAAATATGCTGCCTGAACCTGCTTTCAAATCTGTGCTGTCACTTCCTCTCTACAGGGCCATTCCCCCTGGCCCAGAAAAAGCCTTTCTTTTCTATTTTCCCACAGGGATGACTTGAGCAGTGACAGTATTGGGGGAGGGGGGACTAGGACACATGGTCTGAGAAGTGAATTTTTGTAAAAGATGAGACCAACCCTCTTTAATCCTGAGGGTCAGTTCTTTTCTCTGGGATAGCAGACTTTTGGTATTATTTAGACTGAGAGACAGTACTACAGCTCAGGAAAGAATTGAAAATGATTTAAATTTGAGTATTAGATACCATTTTCCTGACGTGGGGGGTGTATCACTAGCCACTCTTGTCTCCAGGGCCCCTGGCAGCTACCATTTGACTGTTGAGACCCTCTCCTCGTGCTTTTTACTACTCTCCCAAGTCCTGGAACTCCCATGCCCCTGAAAACTCCTACTTCCTTTTTGTTTTATTTAGTTTGGTGGGAGAGCTCACATGTGGGGCACTCCTCTGGGAACTGCCAGAAGTAATGGGAGGCTCCTGAGCATCACTTTACTTTAGAGATTTGTCATGCTGTAATAATTTGCATATAGATGGGAAGGCATCAGAGTGCCCTCTCATTAAGATTAATGAGATCAGATTGTCATTGGATTTCTCATCTAGCAAACATCTCACTTTTGGACTTTTATACACCTATTCCCTATATAGTTTTATGGCAGAGATAATTAGTACTCCCACATATTCCAGGTGTTCCCCTACATTACCCAGCCTCACTTGCAGTTAAGTTGGGCCATTTAACTTGTTCTGGCCAATGATCTATGAGCACAAGTGGTGTGCATCTCTCCTGGACTGAGGCAATTAAGAGCCGGAGTGCCTTCTCCACCCCTCCCTTCCCCTTAGAGGAAGCTGAGCCTTCCAGATGGCGTAGCTATAGGCTGCAGGGGGGCCATCTGATCCACACTGGACAGATGTGAGTGAAAAATGAAAGTTTATTATGAGAAGCCACTGAGATTTTGAGATATTTTTATTAATATTTAACTGCATATCTATGCTACTTGAGTCAGTAGTTTTGGAAATAAAAACCTAAAATCTCTAAAACAACTGTGTGTGTGTGTGTGTGTGTGTGTGTGTATCTTGTTTAAGGCATGCAAATGTGTCTCCACATCTGCATGAATTGCAATTTGAAAATCTTTATAAGTGTTTATATGTTTGGAGGTCCTGTGAATGTATAAGTGAATTTTATTTAAATATTCCCGTATCTTAGCATTCCTATGTGAATTAATTTACAGGTACAACTTCATGTTAGGCCGACTCTAAATATCTTTAGGCTTTCCCAGAAACAATTATGCAAGTTCTGGTGTGACTTTTTTTTTTCTTAAAGTTTTTCAAGGTAAATTCCGTAATCCTCTATTCTTAGGAAAGTGAAATTAATTTAGAAGCTTTCTACTTAACAGCCTGTCCAAAGGTTCCTAGTAACCAACTCAATTTTCTGACACCCAGCATGGACAATGCCAGGCCCAGTCTGGCTGCTGCAATCCCTTCCTTCTCTCAGCAGCTCAGGTGTTCTCTCCCTCAGAACTTGTTTCAACTGGAATTACAGTCACACTTCCATGGTTGTCACATCTTTGTTTTATTCCTTTCTAGGACTTCCATAACCAAGTACCACAAACTGAATGGCTTAAAAACCAGAAATTTTTTTCAGTTTTATATCCCAAACTCGTGGACACAGGTAGCAGTGTGGTGGTTGTCAGAAGGAAGGGGATATGTGGTGACAGGAGAAGATAGGACTGTAATGGGCACACAGAGTAATATACAGATCTTGTGACATAGAAACCCACACCTGAAACCTATATGTTCATATTAACCAATGTCACCCCAATAAATTTAATAAAGTGTTATAAAAAAAACAAACAAACATAATTTTTCCCCCTCATAGCCTGAAGGCTCACAGTCCAAGAGTAAGGCACCTGCAGGGCCATGCTCCCCCAGAAGACACTAGAGTAAGGTCTGTTCTAGGCCTCTCTCCTGACTTCCAGTAGTTCCTTGGCTTGTGGCAGCTTAAGTCCAATAGTTAGGTGACTTTCTCTCTGTGTACATGTCTGTGTCCATGACACCAGTCATATTGGAGTAGAGGCCTACTGTGCTCTAATATGACTTCATCTTAACTGATTGCATCTTCAAGGATCCTATTTCCAAGTAAGATGAGGTACTGGGGGGGTTAGGTCTTCAATATATGAACTTCAGAGGACATAATTGAATTCATGTCACAGCGTTTGTAGTGTCAAACATACGGTGGTGGTGGGGTAAAAGTAGGTTTACAGTTGTGCAGGCTATAATGATTATAATAGCTTTGTTAACACAAAAGAATGTCACAATGCAGCTGTAAACCTACTTTTGCCCTGTCCTGTATAATCATAGTGGTTAACAGCAAAGGCCTTAGAGTCCTACTCACTTGTGTTGGAATCCCCCTTTCTGCCATTTGAACCTCAGTTTGTCTCTAAAACGGGAGCATGAGTCATTACCTTATAGTGTTGTTGTGATAATTAATAATATTCTGTCTCAATTTTGGGCATGCAGACCAAAATTTCATGGACTCAAAGACCAAAAACAAAAAAAGTAACTGCAATGTACCTCTACATTCTAAAGTGAGTTGCTGCACCACATATGTAAGACTTGCTTACAGAGTATGAGTCCATTGGAGGTGGCGTATGCAATCACCCATCTTCTACTGATAAAGCAGACAAAGCTGATAAGGCCAAAAAGAAAAGAGTTTTGGTTTTTTTTTAGAGTGTTTTTCTCCTGCGCTTCATGTGGGAGGGGAGAGGAGTGCTTCCTTCTCACCTCAAGTCAGGTGACTGGCCCTTCTGAGAGCTTTAGGGAAATAGGAATTGATGTTTGATTCACGCCTTGGAGATTGAATGTGAAAGGCTATGGCTGAGGATGCCTGTCTGGTGGCTGCAGGGGCTCAGATGCTCCCCATGGCCAGCAGAGCAAAATTCAGTGCTGGGAACCTGCCAAACCCAGAGGGCTCCAATGCCATATTATAGACAGACCAGTTTAGAGGCTTTTCTACAGACTAGCTTTACCTCTCCCCTACCACGTTCCAACCCTAGAGGATCCCAAGGCAGTCTACTGAAGGAGGGGACATTGGGAGGAGAGGAGAAATGAGGAAACATCTTTCAGAGAAATGGAGCAGAAGCCAACCATGTCACCTTCCTAAAATGACAGGCTTTGCAGCCCAAGGAAAACTCTAGCTAGAAGTATAAATAGCTTTCCACTGAATGAGAGCATTGGGTTATATGCTAATGGAATGGGCATTTTAATGACTGAAATGGGAACATTTTGGGGACCGAAACGAATTGGGGGACTTTTTAATGATCTGAGAATGACTGAAAAGGGGAGAAGACCTGCCTCATTTCACTCATGGAGTAGTGGACAAATCTATTTACAGAGTTTGAATAGGATGGAGAAACGAGTCAAGCTGTCCTCTGCATGTACCTCGTTGAGTTTATCCTGGTAGAAAGTCAGTACTCAGTAAACGTTGCTATTAATCTGGTGATGCGGTAATTATTTTTGTTACCATTATGACTGAAAGCCCATACCATCTTTCATGATGTCAGCGTATAGTTCCAGGAAAATATGTTATTCAAGCAATTATAAGTAGGAAGGGGTTTAATACAGGTAATTAGATGCTTGCAATATAATTGGAGAGCTAGAGGAACAGTCTGTAAACTGAGCCTCCAGAAACAATTCCCAGGAGATAACTGTCAAACAGATTTGCCAGGGAAGCTGTTGCCCCTGCCACAGTCATTAATGTGGGAAGTCAAGAGTCTGTTGGGAAAACATTTGAATTCTTGCATACGCTGCCAATCTGAGGATCACGAGGCCACTGTCATCCTTGGAGTCACTAACTCATAGCACTCATGAAGCTGGACACTGGACTTTGAAATGCTGTTGCAGGAAAACCCCAATGCCTGCCTGACCCTGCTTGCCAGCAGCAACAAGCACCAGAGCAGGCCCTGGTGTCTTTCCTGCTTTTCTAGTCTCTCCAGTGTATTTTACTCACAATCTGAACTTTAGCTGTAAAGGAGTCAGAGAAATGTAATGTTGAGCTTTTCAGCCTTTGCAGTGCAAGAAGGTAGCAGAGAAGGTGGTTGGAATGGATGCCAAGACCTAGTGTTTTATATGCACTGTGATGATCCCATGCACATGAAAAAACACATTGTACCAGTGGCCCCAGCTTCTTTCTAGAGGCCCAAATACTGGATTCAGCTGAGTTGTTTAAAAATCAACTTTACTGAGGTGTAATTTGCATATGATAAATGCACTTATTTTAAGTGTACAGTTCAATGAATTTTGACAAATAGAATCAACACCATAATCAAGATATAAATCTTGCCATCATATCAAAAACGTCCTTATGTTCCTTTACAGTCAATCCCTTTCCTCTGCCCCAAGCAAATCTGATCTGCTTTCTGTCTCTCCAGACCAGTTTTCCCTGTCCTAGAATTTCACATAAATGAAAGCATACAGTAGGATACAGCTGTTTTTAATATTTGCAAATAGTTTTTTTCTTGCCAAGAAGCCAGCATGGCATAGTGGAATAAGAAGGATTTTTGAAGTTAGACGAACTCAGGATTGAATCCCATCCCTCCCTCCTAACAGCTCTCTACCTATTGCAAGTTGAACTTGCTGAGCCCAGATTTCTTAACTGTAAAATGGTATTTAAAATAAAAAACCATCTGTGAAGGTTACAGCTAATAAACGAGAAGCACACAAATGGCACTTCATGAGAGGTAACTAGCATTCTTCTCTTGGTGATGGCCTGTTATTATCTGTTTATGCTGGCTTTCCAGTCGATTGCATCTAAACCGCATTCCTTGTGCAGACGATTTTACTGCTGACTTTCGCATGTGAATGCCTTAACAGCAATCAGAAGCTCTTCTCCGAAGTGGCAGACTGCGTAGGCTCGCATCTGGGTTCTACCACTGGCTATGTGACCTTATGAAACGTCTTAATTTTCCTATGCCTCAGTTTTCTCTTTTGTAAACAGGAATAAGAACACCTAGGATTTTTACGGAAATTAAATGAGATAATACTTATTACCTTAGTACATAAATACTGAATTGGTTAGCTACTATTCATATCATGGTTATTTCATATTGTAATTTCCCTAACATCCCTGAGAGTGGATCAGACTTTATGTTTTCTCTCCAGTTTCTCCCCCAAGGGAGAATTCTTTTTTCTTTTCTGGCCAATTGAATGTTCCCATGTGAGCCTCCAGGGACCTCTCCTTCCTATTAAATACATTTGTATCCTCTCCCTTGGCACTTATCCCACGCTTCATATTATCACTGAACCATAGAATGTTTGAGATAGAAAAAATGGTTCCCTTGAATCCATTCATCTTGCAACTGGTGTGACAGAGGTCCAGTGAGGAAGAATTATTTATCAAGGTCGTATCCTTAGAACATAGACTAGATTAGAACTTGGTCTCCTAACTCTCAGTCTGGTGTCTACAGCATGATTTAAAATGCTTACCACATAATATTTAAAGTGCTTAGCACACAGTATTCGGTCGTTTACTGGCTTATTGTGTGAATTCTTAAAATATACTGTGCTCAGTTGATTTCTAGAGCCAAATCCAAGGACTTTGCTTGTCACAGTGAGTAAGCTCTTGTCATTCTCTGAAACTTAAAAAAAAAAGAAAAGAAAAGATACTCAGCCCTGTCAAAATATAATCACAGAGTTTATCAGGAAAACCATCTGAAAATAGTCCTGCATATGTTACACAATGTAAGGCAGATATGCTGCATAGCAGGGCACGCTGCACAGGTTTTACTTGGCAGATATAAATTCCCGCTGATGTCATAGTGCCAGTTCTTTAGTGATTAGCCATAAATTTATGAAGTCTTGCTATATAATTGCAAAGTAAACACTTTTTATCACCAGTTTAGTCTCTGAGTAAAGAAGAAGAAATTTTAGTGGTATCTTCAGTGATAAAAGCTTTTATACTACACCCAAACAAGGTAACCAGAATTGGATAAAAAATAAAATGCAGGAAACCACTGTTGTATTTATATGGAAGATAGCAGTTATACAGCTTCTCCAGGGCTGAAGAGCTAAAAGTGTCATCTCCAATAGTATGTTCATGTCCATGTGCCACCTTGGACTCAGGTGGGAAGGAAGTTCAGTCTGCATATCCTGGGGAAAGGGGAGAAGAGGAAGAGAGCATGAGAAAGTTAGGAAGGATTCCTCCTTTTCTGACAAGAAAGTTGAAGAGCTCTTCAATATTTCACTTACAATTTTTAAAATGCTGTATATCAGAGGTCCCTAAGATGACCCCCCAAGTCTGGTGATTTGATAGAAGGTCTCAGAACTCAGCATCTATTTTTACTCATGGCTAAGATTTATTACATGAAAAGATACAAAGCAAAATTAGAAAAAGAAAAAGGGCATGGGGCAAAGTTGGGAGGAAACCAGCTGACAGCTTCAAAGAGTCCCCTCACAGTGGAGTGACTTAATTCCTTCAGCAATAAGTTGTGACATCATGTGCAAAGTATTGTCTACTGGGGCAGCTCATTAGCGACTTGATGCCCCAGGTTTTTATCAAGGGCTGGTGAAATAGGCACCCTCCATAAATTTATGAATCCAAATTCCAGAGTCCCAGAAGGAAAGCAGGTGTTCAGCATAACTACACAAACGGTCTAGCCACAGTGAGCCATCCTTCTCACTTAGGGATAGGTTTATATTGGTGTAGGGAACTGTTTAGCAGCCAAGTTCCCAGATGCCAGCCAAGGGCCAGTCTTTTTTTTTTTTTTTTTTTTTTTAAGAATATTGATTTTTAGAGAGAGGTAGGGAAAGGGAGAGAGAAACATCAATGTGAGAGTGCAACATCGATCAGCTGCCTCCTGCATGCCCCCTACCTGGGATCAAGCCTGCAACCCCACATGTATCCCTGACCAGTAATCAAACAAGCAATCTCCTGGTGAGTGGGATGACACTCAACCAACTGAGCCACACTGGGCAGGGCAAGGGCCAATCTTGTAAGTAGACTTTTCTAGGGATAGCAGTGTCAGTGTCAGGTTTACTACACCAGCTCTTTTCTGCACACACTATTTTTTAAATTCCAGGATGCTTAGAGACATAAAAAAGCCAAGTATCATAACCCATTTGAAATAAGTAATCTGTAGCAAGGACAGTTTAAATGGTTTGTCTCAAGTCATATCAAGCTAGTTGGCCTGGATGACTTAACTGAGGCCATCGGTTCTGGCTGTTGTTTGCATTGTCAGTTCTTCCCCAAATGGCATTTCCTGGGGCTTTCAAGCTGCTGCCAGGACAGCTTCTTTACTCATGTCTGACTCATGGACTGGGGTGACTGCAACAGCCAGGCTCAGTGCTCTGTCTACATAGGTTCTCCAGGCTGATATCTTGGGCTCCCTTACAGCACAGTGGTCCCAGATAGCTGGAGTTCTTATGTGATGGCTGGCTTCTCTCCAAGCAAACACTCAAAGAGACCCAGGCAGAAGTCCTAGAACATCACTGCTATCACATTGTTAGTTAAGCAACTTACTAAGGCCAACCAGATTCAAGGTGGAAGGAATTAGATCCAACAGTAGGAATAACAAAGAATCTGTTGTTCTTTAACATATTGTAATAAATAATTTATCCGAATATCTTAACATATATTCATTTCCATTATAGCTATCTACTTTGCATGTTTTATCTCTCCCACTGGACTGCAAATTCCTTTTAGGGGTAGGAGCCAGTCTATATCAGTTTTCAGTTTGGTACAGTGTTAAACAGTACTTTGCTTATTATAGCAAGGATTGAATAATTATTTGTTGAGTAAATTGATGCTATTAATAATTGTGTTACATGCCAAGCACTATACTAAGATCTTTAAATTTATTATTGCCCTGGCTGGTGTGGCTCAGTTGGTTGGGCATCGTCCAGTGCACCAAAAGGTTGCCGGTTTGATCCCCAGTAGGGGCTGTGAAGGAGACAGCCGATTGATGTTTGCTCTCACATCGATCTTTCTCTCTCTCTCTCTCCTCTTGCTTCCTCTCTCTCTCAAAGTCAACAACAAAAACTTTAAATTTATTTTCTTGTTTCTTACAACAACTGTGTGAGGTAGGCATTATTATTAATCTCATTTTTAGATGAGGAAACTGAGACACAGATTGGTGAAGTTATTTGCCTAAGGGCACATAGCTAGTGCCAGGATTTGAATTCAGACTGACTCTAGAACATGCTAAATCATCCTACTCTACTGATTTTATCCTGGACTGGATTTTCTGTGAAGAGGAAATCTCCAGAGAATCCAAATTATGGTACTGTGCTCTGCAAAAAGGTAGAGTGCTCTTAAGACACGTGACACCCTTTATTTAGCTCTTTTTCCTATTTTGTTGATGTGGGAAGGGAAACATGAAGAAAGGACAGAGGATGGTAATAGACCTAAAAGGCATTCTAACTGGCAAAGCCATGTTACCTAATCTTGATTATTATGTGGGTTTGAGGCATTTGTAATCTTGAGAAACTGCTTTTTAAAAAAAAAATCTGTGGCCTGGCCAGGCGTGGTTTATCAGTTGAGCATTGACCTAGGATCCAGGCAATCAGGGTTCGATTCCCGGTCAGGGCACATGCCCAGGTTGCGGGTTCGATCCCCAGTCGGGGGAGTGCAGGAGGCAGCCGATCAATGACTCTCTCACCACTGATATTTCTATCTCTCTCTCTCCCTCTCCCTTCCTCTCTCTGCGATCAATGAAGATATATTTTTAAAATAAATACTAAATAAATAAATAAATAATAAATAAATAAATAAATAAATAAATAAATAAATAAATAAATAAAATCTGTGAAATGAATGCAAAGGGTAAGAGAAAGAAAATAACTGAAAAATGGAAAGAGATCTCATACCATGTTATGTGGGCTTGGGGTTATATTTGAATCTGCACAATTGATCATTTTTATTTTTAAAATCATATGTGTTAAGATGTGGAGTTTAAGGGCAAAATGCCTGACTTGTGTGAAAATAGTTAAGAAAAAAAACTCTTGCTCAAAAAAGTAAGGCGATAGATTTAGTCTTCGCCAACGCCACAAGGTCATAGAGGACCCTTCCTTGGGAAAGTAAGTATTTCTGATTCCTCTCGGGAGGGATTGAAGGGGAATGGAAAGTATCTGAAATTAGAGGGGGAGGGTGGTGGAGAGAACTTTAAATACAGAAGAGAGCCAGCATGGTGGGGCGGGGGTGACATCAGGAAAGCTGTCCATGGAACCGGTTTTCCTGGGACGGCGACTGGGGCACACAGCAGGACTATCAGGCTAGGTTCTGCTGTGACTAGCGGAAGAAGTGAGAGGAAAGCACCTGACGCACTTAGAAGTGTGTTTCTCTGTGACATAAAGTCACATCTGGAGGAGAGGGGCCAGCAGTGCTCTGTGGCGGCTCCGTGGCCGTCAGGAAACCCAGCCCTTCCTATCCTATTGGTTCTCACCCAATGCCTTGTGTCTTTTTGGTAAAGAACGGTAGATGAGAGGTGCTTCCGCAGCTTTGCTACCAGGTGGCATGGAAAGCAAGTCTCAGAACAAATTCTATCACAAAAGCAGACATTGATTTAGTATATTTTTCTTTTTGTTTTCCCGTCACCATTTATCCCCCACACCCTTTTCCACCTCCACCCACCTCCCTCCCCTCTGTAATCACCACGCTGGTGTCTGTGCCCATGAGTTCTTTCTTTTTCTCTTTTTCTTTTTTTTTTTAAATTCTCACCCGTGGATATTTTTCCCATTGCTTTTCAGAGAGAGAGTAGAAGGGAGAGAGAGAAACATCAATATGAGAGAGACACATCAATTGGTTGCCTCCTGCACGCACCCTGACCCTGAGGCTGGGGATTGAGCCTGCAACCGAGGTACATGCCTTTGGTTGGAATTGAACCCGAGACCCTTCAGGTCAGCGGGCCAATGCTCTAACCACTGAGCCAAACTGGCTAGGGCTCTCTTTTTTTTTTTCTTTTTTGCTCAATACACCCACCCCCCAACACCCTCTCTAGAGCTGTCAGCCTGCTCTCTACCTATGTGTCTGTCTCTATTTCAAAAGCAGACATTTATTAACAAAACATTTATTTACAAGCAAGCATAAGAATAGTTTCTGTTTTCTATTCTTTCAATTCATTGAAATCTCAATTCCAACCTCAGCAGGTATGACAACATTCCAGAGCAGGAATCTGTTATCTCTGGTATCAGTCAGTCTAAATCCAAAGGCCTAACCCAGGACCCTTTAGATATCAAGTATCAGGCATCATTCCTAAAGGTTTAGGCTACAGGCCTCACAGATTCTTTTACTCTATTTCTGCAAGACACTGGGGAGTGTCTCTAAAAGATTTTAGGCAACTTTATCTCTTAAATATCTTTAAATTATCCAATGAGAGTTCCATTCTAGCACTTATTGTACTAGCTAGTAAACTGCTAATTTTAGCCTTAAGCCCCATTTCCGAAGTTCACTGAGAACATTAGCCAAGAGTCTAGTGTTGATCCAGATATTGGTGACAGAACAACTTAGAGTGGTCACTTCTAGGATATGCGGTTTTTTTATTGGAACTTTAGCAACAAACTCTGGAATATGCCCTTTCAAATAAAATTTTAGCTGACTACACCTGGATTGTAGCTTATCCTAACTAGGACAAATAAAATATTTTAATTGAATTACCATCCTCAAAGCATGGCTTGCACATACTTCTGCTTAGAACCCATTGACTGAAAGTTGGTAATGGGGCTACATTCTGCTGCAGGGGAGGCTGGGAAATGTAGTCTTTATTCTAGGAAACCTTGTGCCCAGATATCATTGAGATTACTACCAAAGGAGAAGAGATGAACAGATACTTTGTGAATTCTGCAAGGCTTCCTGTGCAGAGGAAAGGCTCACTATAGTTGCTCAACATTTTCGCTTGTATTTCATAATAAGTCTTTACTCCACCCTCAGCTTATGGGAAACTTTCCAAGTATGAGAATAGTCCCTTGTTTTCCCAGAAATGGGTCAGGGATGTGGCAATGGCTTAATGGTAGATAGATGTGTGAAGGTGAAGATTTCTTCCATCAATTCTCTTATGTTCCAGGTTATGTTAGGATCTTGCTACTAAGTGTATTCATGGACTAGCAACTTCTGCATCACCTGGGGGCTTGTTAAAAATGCCTACTCTACATTTTAACAAGACTGACAAGTGATTCTGATGCACAGTCAAGTTTGAGAAGCAGTTTTTGAATGCTTTCCCCTCCTTCCTCAATACACATGTACATGAACATACTGTGACTGAGGCCAAAGTGTTTCCTTCTGCAGGGCAACCTTGACCTAGAGCACAAAAATAAGTGTGGGAGAATTCATGGACAAATAGTACATTAAAGTTTAAATCATACTCAGCATTTCATGCACATTAGCTTATTATACAATGCAGAAAGCAGTTAACATGTTTTGGGGGGTATTTGAGAAGAAAGTAACTAGAAAAATATATTAAGAGTGAACATGTTTAAATGATGGAACTCTGGATAATTTATTTTTCCAATTTTGTCATTCTTTCAGAATTTTCTTTTATTAACATGAACTGTTTTAAAGTGGAAAATTAGTTGTTTTGAAGATTCTCTGAAACATTTGTTTTAGCTTTAGAAATCAGTTAGCTGAATCAGAAGCCTCTCACTGGTTTGGAAGAAAACAGCAATGGTCTGGGATCATTATAAATCCACCCAAGACAAGCTTCTGCAGTTGCCAAAATAAACTGCTTATTCACAGGAGATGGGCAGTGCTTATTTTGAAAAAGTACTCTTAATTGCTGACTTTTGCAACTCAAAAATTTGAGTGCCATTTTCTAAATTTGCTTTAAAGATATTCGTATTTTGAAACTTGGCACAAGAATTTAATAAAATTTTCTTCTAGTAATTGAAATAATTCAATTCAGCTACATTTATTGGGCAGTTGAAGGTTACATGGCTCTGAGTATGTTTTTATCTTTTTGGAGGGAATGAAGAAAGGAATTAAAAGACATAGTCCCTGCATTTGGGAACTCACTCTGGAGGACTAGTGTAAAAACCTTTTATAACTCTTTCAGAATTAGGATTTAAGCGTGTTTAAATAATTTTATTTTGTTTGGATATTCTTATAACTCTATACATTCTTTCCAAAACCCATGATATATTTGATATAAAAATAAGAAACTCTAGCTTCACAGGTCCAGATGTGTATAGAGGATAGACCTGCACTAAAACAATTTCACAAGAGCAAATAGGAAAACATATTGAAAGCATTGGATCTTTCTCCTATTGCTTCTGGAAAAAAAAATGACAAAGGGCAAATGAAGGAAGCAGAGGAAGCACTGGGTTTCCTTAATCAGTTGTTGGCTAGAGCTCCTATAGGGGAATTTACAATGGAAAATTCATGCCTCATTCTTTACTCTTGAAACAACAAAAATGAATTTCCTCAGAAGAAATTTTTACTCTAGTGATCGGATTAGATTAAAATGATGAGAAACAGTCAAGGATTAGTGAGGAGGACTCTACATTCTGACAGAGGATTTTTTAAAAAGCAACCTCTAATTCTCTGACATTTTAATTTGTGCACTTATTGATATAGGTGTTAATTTTTATGCATAGCCTCGTTAATAAAGAGTTCTTTCTGTTTTTAAAAAAAATGAAAACCAAGAATTAAAATAGTAAAGCTAAGGATTTTTATTTTGTTGGTTGCAAGAAATAGATACCCACTCAAACTGGCTTAATTATTACAAAGGGAGATTTATTTCATTGTTACAGATATTTCAGAATTCTGTGCATTTGGGCCTCGCACAAACTGGAAAGCTCTTCAGAACCAAGATAAATTCTCTCTCCCTTTCTCACTTAATCTCAGCTTCTTTCCCACATAGATACCATTTTCATCTCTCTGAAGATCAGTTTTATTTGCTAATTCATCATCTTGCAAGTGGCTGCCTCAGCCACTGAGCTGACATGACTTTGTCACTCCAATCAATGCCTGCCTCGGACTAGTCACAATCACTGTGTTTTATAGTTTGACTTCACAACGGAGGGAATCTGATTGGACCAGATCAGCTGTTCTAGTAGAGCCACACCAATTAAAGGTCTCTGATCAACCACTGGACAGGCTGCCCACGTGGGGCAGACACCTGGCCATGGCTGGGAGGAGAGCTGGCAGGTGATGTGCTGGGTGGCCCTGCTCTTCTGGGCATATTCCTACTTCAGATAAAATATAAAAAAGGAATCAATTGGGTTTGGCCTTAGCAAGCCCAAATATGTAAAGTGAAGCTATAGAAGACAATGCACACAAAGTAATTAAATAATATAACTGACAAAGTGATCAAATAAATAGAATGATAAAATACACGGGGGGCTGAGAATTCAATGTGATCTATATCACTATAGCTTATATCTGAGAAAGCTTATGACAATATGGAATGTTGAAGAGCTGAAGGAGTCACAGTATGCAACAAAAAAAGTAGGAAAAAAAGATGTATTCCTTGAGTAATAAGTTACAGATTAAAATTAACATTAAGTTGTCTAAAGAATTCTGGTTCAAGACGGCTGATTAATAAGCACATACTTAGGAATAAAAATATGTAGAGAATGAAATCTAAACTAACACAATGAAAGTACTGGGATGGGTCTTTGTTAGACAAGATATTTCAACAAATTTCTAGAAGATGCAAAACAGATTAATGAGCTGATTGATGAAGCACTGTGGAGGAAGCCATGGCCCAACTGACTGGCAGAGCCCCAGGCGTGTTCTAGGCTTTGACACAGCAGATGCAATAAGGGATGGACTGAGAAATTGGACTGAAAGTATTTGTAGACAGCTATGTGCCCCCGGCCAAAACTCAGAAAGTACAAATAATCTTAAGATACTGCCTGGGAAAAACTAGGGCAGATGACTAGAGAAAACACTCCCAGGGTAAATGCCTCCTAATTCTGGCATTGGAGGTTCCCAGAGTTACAGCTGGTTTCCTGTCTGCAGGACCTCGACTGAAGCCTGCCATGAACCAGCCCAGGGACCCACAGCTCCCAAGGAATCCTTCTATTGCCATAGTCATTTTTTTTAACTTTTTTATTCTGGCACAATTTTAGATTTTCATTAAAGTTGGGGAAAAGGCACAAAGAATTCCCACATACCCTATTCCCAGGTTCCTGTAACATGAATATTTTAACATATTTACTTTATTCTTTTCTCTCTCACTTTCTTGACAAATAGGTAGATAGGTATACATACATTTTATTTTTTTCTGACCATTTGGGAGTCAGTTATAGGCTTGATTCCCCATTAGATTGAAATCCTTCAGTGTGTCTTTCTTTAACATCCTCTTGCACAAGTTCAGAAAAATTATCAAAATTAGGAAATTAACATTGATATATTAGCATCTAATTGTAGGTCTTATTCAGATTTTGCCAAGTATTTTGTTAAATGTTCTTTTTAGCAAAAAGAGTTTCTAGATCATGTTGCATTCAGTTGCCATGTCTTTTTTTATCTCTCTTAATGGGATCTGTCCCTTAGTCTTTGTGTCTCATTTGACATTAAGACTGCACTTTAATTATTTTATAGAATGTCACTCAGTTTGGATTTGTCTAATGTGTCTCCATTAAGTTCAGATTATGCTCTTTTGGCAGAATATCCCTGAAGTAGGTGTTTTTCTCAGTGCATCTTATCAGGAGGCAGATATTAATTTGTCTCATTATTGCCTCATTCTTAATGTGAACCGTAACCAAGGATCAATATATATCAACTGAAAGCCTCTAATATGAAGAGGAAAACCCAAATGAACCAACAGAAAAATAAAAAGGAAAGAAAGAATCATAGGACAAAAGCACATTTCAAAATAGGAGAGACTTTCCAATTAGTAGTTTCTGAGATATAAAAAGCTACGGCATATATAGCCATAAAACAAGAAACTGTGTTATGAAAAAGAAAGAACTCTTGGAAAATAAAGTTGTAATTGAAAGAATTTAAAAACTAGAAAGTTTTAAAGATGAAGTAAAGAAACTCACCTAGAAAATAGAACAGAGAGAGAGATGGGAAATAGGAGAGATAAAAGACATAGCAGACTAGTGCTAGGATTCTTTACTAGTATCGGATTTGCCTGCATCATACAGCAGAAGACTGTAAAGGAATAAGAGATTGACAAGATAGAAGTTTCTCACTCACATAAAAGAAGTAGACAGCCTGGCCAGCATGGCTCAGTGGTTGAGCATCGACCTATGAATCAGGAGATTGCAGTTCAATTCCTGGTCAGGGCACATGCCCAGGTTGCAGGCTCGATCCCCAGCAGGGGGCGTGCAGGAGGCAGCCGATCAATGACTGTCTCATCATTGATGTTTCTATCTCCCTCTCCCTCTCCCTTCCTCTCTCTGAAATCAATAAAGACATATTAAAAAAAAAAAAAAAAGTAGACAGTTCTGAGGTGGTTTGATGACATCAGTGAGTCGTTGGGAACACCAGGCTGGTACATTCCCATTCTGTCACCTAGTAAATGGTTTCCTTTCGCAAGGCCACCTCAGAGCCCGAGATGGCTGCTGGTGCTGCAGACATATGTCTGAACACAGGCCAAAAGAGATGTAAGGCCAGAAGGACCAAAAAAGAAAAAGGGCCTTCTAAGCTGTAGCAACTATCTTTAAATAGCTTTCTCGTAATTCTGCTTCCATCTCTCTTGACAAACCTAGCTGCAAGGAAAGATAGGAAATGTAGTCCTTTATTTTGTGCAGCAATATGATCAGATATAGATTAGGATACTGTTACTCAGGAGGAAGATATTGAGATTGAGTTAGGCAGCTAGCAAATTCTGCCACATGGTATAATATGTAACGGAGTTTCCAGAGCAGAAAGGAGATACCAGTCATTGAATTAAAGGCATCTGACAAGTACCTAACAGGATGCATTTTATACACATGGTCATAACAGTTTGAAATTTTAGAAATCTAGGAATAAAAAAAGACAGTGTAATTCCAAACAAAATAAAACATGTTTAACAAATATATAAAAGATGCTCAGCCTTGTTTAAAAGATTAGAGGACTACAAATAGAAACAAAAATGAAATATTTTTTCAGTATAAGCTTGGAAAAGTTAAGATATTGAAAATATCCTATGTTGGTGAAGGTTTTGAGAAGTTTTCTCAACAACTATTGGTCTAAGTATAAATAAATTCAGCTTTGGGGGATGAAATTTTGGCAGCACTTGTCAAAATATGAATGTGTTGGTTTTCTGTTGCTGCTGTGATAAATTACCACAAACTTTAGTAGCTTTAAACAACACATATTTAAACCACACATGTGCACACAGAAATTTATTAACTGATACTCTGTAGGGCACAATCTAGAATGGGTTTCCCTGAATTAAAATTAAGCTGCCATAATGGCTGTGTCCCTTTCTGGAGGCTCTAGGGAGAATCCATTTCCAGTTTATTCCCACTGTTGGCACATTGGGTTCCTCAAAGATATAAATCTGAGGTCCTCATTTGCTTGCTGGTTGTCAGCTGAGGGTAGATCCAGCTTCTGGAATCTACCTGCAGTTTTCATCTTATGGTCACTTTCCTCCACCTTCAAAGCCAGCAATGACAGCTCAAGTCCTTTCCACACTTGACACCCCTTTCTTCTTCTGCCCCAGCTCTGACCCACTCAGAAAAGGCTCCCCACTTTTAAGAACTCATGTAATTAGTTTGGGCCCACCCAGATAACCCAGGATAACTTCCATCTCCAGGTCAGTAACCTTAGTCAAGCCTGCTAAATCCCTTTTGCTATGTAAGAGAACAAATTCACAACAGGTTCTGAGGATTAGGGCATGGGCATCTGGGGGTGGGGGTGCATTATTCTGCCTACCTCAGTAAAATGTACATTCCCTTTTACCCAGCAATTACTCAAATAAACACAACTCACACACCTTAAAACCTAAGATGAGAGAGAGAACACAAAATTTACAAAGACAAATATGATTAAATGCATCAAACTTATCAGTATCATGAGATAATATAGGGCAAAGCTTTCAAAATTCTGGGTAAAATAATTTTAAATCCAGACTGCTATGCCAAGCCACACTATTAATTGAGTTTGAAGGGAGGAAAAGGCATTTTCAATTATTTAAGGATTATAATTTTTTTTCTCCAACACTCCTTTTCTTAAAAGGTTACTTGAGGATGGATATCAGCAGTAAGAGAGAGTAATCTAAGAAAGAGGGTAGTGGGGAACATGTGAAGCAGGGAAGTCTCGCTATCATGATTGCTGGGCAGCAGCCTATAGGGCACCCTGCCCACACTGGAGCAGGAGGAAGGAGGCCCCCAGATGGGAATTGGACTGGTTCATTGTATATCGCTTGAAAAACTTGAGGATAAACTAAAGGTATAGAATACGTGGTCCAAATGAAAGCAGAATGTTCTCTTTTAAGCAGCTGGTTAAGTGTAAAAAGGAAAAAAAAGCTCACAAAAATACAATATAACAGCAACAAAAACCCAACTGTGTTTGAACCACAATTTTGAACTTTCAGCAAAGATGTCTCTTACGCATAAAATGCGGCAGTCACAACACTGGGCCTGTAGAGGAGAGAACAGTACATACACACATACCCGTTTATGCCTGGTCACAACCTGGACACATTTGTATGTGACGGCTTTGCTTGGGAAAATGTCTGAAAGTATATGTGCTATGACGTTAACAGTGAATATGGTTAGAGATGGGATTTGAGTGAGTTTTTCTTCTTGTTTATCTGTTATCTATGCAATTTAGATAGTGTTGATGACTTTAAAAGCAGTGTAGAACCCGGCCGGGCGTGGCTCAGTGGTTGAACATTGACCTAGGATCCAGGAAATCGAGGTTTGATTCCTGGTCAGGGCACATGCCCGGGTTGCAGGCTCGATCCCCAGCAGGGGATTTGCAGGAGACAGCCGATCAATGACGACTCTCTCAGCATTGATGTTTCTATCTCTCTCTCACTCCCCTTCCTCTCTGAAATCAATAAAGATATATTTAAAAAAACAGCAAAAAAACCCCAAAACAGACCATTGTGACATCATTATGCAGGAAAAAACATGGGCTTTGGAGATAGAAGATGGCTTTAGCTCTGGTTTTAGTACTTAAGAGCAAACAGGGACAGTCAGTCACCCTATATTCTTTTAAGGCCTAGCAGGAGCAGCTAAGAGGCCAAAAGCAGTCAAAGGACCTTCCAGGCATATGTTCACATTTGCTGTGTGTTAATGTGCCCAGGACTGTGCCAGGCATGGGAAACAGAGAAGAATGAGACACAGTCCCTGTCCTGAAGAATCTTCAACTCAGAGGAGCAGACCAGGAACACCAGGCACATCCCAGAGCAGAAAGGGCTATGTTTCGTGTAAACATGGAGTGCTCTGAAACCCTGTAGAAGTGACAGCCCCCCTCGAACGAGGGAGGCCCCACTAGGCTAATCATAGGAGGTGACATAAGATGTGCTCTTTTTTCCTTTTTATTGAATTTATTGGGGTGGCATTGGTTTAATAAAATTATATAGGTTGCAGGTGTACAATTTTATAACACATCATCTATATATTGTATTATGTGTCCACCGCCCCAAGTCAGGTCTCCTTCCATCACCATTTCTTCCCCCTTTACCCTCCATAAGAAGTGTCCTGAGAAATAAAAGGAAATATGCCAGAGGGAGGACATGGGAAGGGCATTCTAGGCAGGGCAATTGTGTATACAGTGGGTTTAAAGGATCATGGCGATCCTGCAGCTGCTAGAGGTTGGATGTGGTTAGAGCCCCGAGGTGTGGGGTCCTGGGTTGGTAGGTGGGAGCTGGGTCATGAAGGAGCAGTGAGCCCTACAAAGGCATCTGAGCCTTACAAAAATCATACTGGGGCTTGCATAGGGAGTGGGTTGGAGGGGAAGGAGACTGAGAGTTTCGAAAGAAATAATGTGACCCTTCTGAAAGCCCCCTATGTTCTCCCCATCTAGTCAGATTCTCTCTGCCTCCCCTTACTCTCTCCCTGCACCCAGCTGTTTCCTTCTTGGTACTTACATTACTTCACTTATTTGTTCACTGACTTATATATGGTCTTTCTCCCCCACTAGGCTGTCAGCCTCTCAGGGTGGGAACTATGTCTGTTTTATTTGCCAATGCACTGCACCTAAAGAGTGGTAGACACTCAAATATTTGTTGAGTAAACAAATGCCCAGAATAAGGTGGCAACTATGGTGATGGGAAGGGGAGGGCAGATCGGAGAGTTAAGATACAGAATAAATGGAACTTAGTGACTAATTGAGAGAGTTGTGCTGGGGTGAGATTTGGGGTTGGGGAGAGAAAAGACTGAGTCTTCCAGGGCCCTGGCTTGGGAGACATCAAGCCGCAGCTAGAGGTTGTAGGGTGAGTGTGGGCTGGGGGAGGGGAGGTACAGTCGAAAGGGGTGGGGTGGGGTGACGTAATATTCCCATCAGGTAAGAATTGCAACCTGAACTCACCCACAGATATAACAGCCCTGCCTCACTGCTCTTTTATTGGTTCTTAACCTTTCCTACACCTTAGAATTACCTGGAAAATCCCCATACCTGAACCCCCTCTAGACTAATTAAACCTGAGGATAGGGCCTGAGCATCAGTATTTTTGAAATTTTAAAATGCTGATCTTCAGCAAAGGCCTTTGTCCTATGGGATCCCCTTCCTGCCCTTTCTTTTGGATACCCTACGATTCTCAGTCAGCTCACTGTAGCCCTACCTGCTTCAAGAGGTATCAGCTGACTTCCATTCTTCCCATCAGGGTTGAGTCGTGACATTTTTCTGCTCTACAAATATTTGTGCTTCTTATTTGCCACTGCCTGGCATGTGTGCCACCTTGGCCCATATTTACATTTATAGCAGACTGCACTTAATGCTTACCGGTGTGCTTGCGTAGTTGTCCAAGATGTGAATTAGTACTTGGGTTTTCCTGTTTCCTTTTTAAATCTTGGAAAGCAACCAGATAACCCTCTTTTGTGCTTATACATTTTCATCAAGCATTTTGCAATTTGAGCCTATAAAAATTAATTCAATAATGCAGTACCCAATTTTAATTTCTTGCCAATAACTGTGGAGAATCTTTCTCATTGGTAGTGTGGCAAGGGAAAGGCATGGTACATTGTGCACCAAACAAAATTGGGCTGTGGTTATCTTCTGGCGTGATCCCTGGTGGCTTTTCATTGTAGACACTACTACATGTTTCTGTGGTAATCAAGACCACAGTTAAACCGCTGAAAATGGCTCAGGAGTACTGAGAAACTACTGAATGAAGTGTTATTTGTAAATTACTGTTAAAAAATTAATATATTTTTTCCCTTCAGTTTGCAGGCAATTTGACTATAGAAACTATTTACATCTTACATTCCTTATTTGGTTTGTATACACACTCTTTGGTCCTGAAGACAAGTTTTGCACTTGTAGGCTTTGGTTTATTTTATGTGAAGCTCCTGGAGTGCATCTGGGAGGGGAGATGGCTCTTTTCCAGTGTGTGCCTAGTAAGGGAGCAGAGAAATGGTCCTTCAAGGGGATGGAACCCCAGTGCAGAGCTGAGAGGGCTTGGTTTCATCAGAAGAAATACAAGTGATTGGGTAACTGTGGTGGGTGGGATTCGGTGAAGGACTGGGTTGAAGAGGTGGGTGGGCAGGGCCCAGGTCACAGAGAGCCTTGTCACACTTGTGTGCTGCCCCCACCTAATCATGTTCTCTGCTTTCTCCCCTGCATCCCACACATTGGTCTTCCCAAAGTGTAGATTTGTTCCTGTTGCTCTTCACTAAAACAGACAAACAAACAAAGGCAGTAGTTCCACCATGCCCGATGAATAAAGACCAAATTCTTTAGGCTCCTTCAGTCTCGTTTTGAGATTTTTCTCCTGCTTCTTTCTTAAACCACCCGTATTCTTTGACAATTTTCTCATTTTGCAAGTGCTCCTCATTCTTTCTAACCTCTCTGCTTTTGCCTGCACCATTCCTTTTTCACAGAAGGCCCATTCTCCATCTCTTCCCGGGGAGGCTTGCCCATCACGGTGGAGGGTCCGAGTGCAGCGTGGTTTCCTTCATCCAGTTGCACTGTCATTCCAAGTGGAGATGACGTTTATCTACACTTGGCTGGTTTCATTTTTAAAAACTTGAATTGAAGAATAATTAACATACGCTTCCTTACATACTTATCTGAATGTAAGTGTACAGGTTGATAAGTTTTACAAACTGAACATATCTGTATAACCAAGATCAGAATGTTACCAGCACCCTAGAAACTCTTTCTCTCTTCACTACTCCTACTCAAAGGTAACTACAATCTAGACTTCAGGATTAATTTTAAACTTCATAAAAGTGGAATCATAATGTATGCACTCTTTGTATCTATCTTTGTCCCCTAATATTATGTTTGTGAAATTCATCCATATTGTTCTATGTATCTGTGGATGATTTGTTGTTATGGCTGTATAGTATTCCACTGTGTAAATATACCACAGTCTAGTTATAAATTCTGTCGTTGACACGCCATTTGCTTCTTTGAATATTTTAGTATACTTTTTTTGATGAAAGCATGTATGTATTTTTGCTGCATATGTATGTAGGATTAGAGTTGTTGGGTCATAGGGAACACATATGCAGATACTGCCAGTCTTCCCAAGTGATTGTATCTGTTTGTGCATCCATGACTGTTACACAAAATTCTAATTACTCCACACCCTCACTGTGACTTGTATTTTCCATCGCATCCTTGGTCTTAGTATACCCTCCAAAAAGCATCTACCACAGAGTTCCCATTGAAGTCTATGCAAAGACCCAGATCTATGTATAAAGTATGGCAAGCCCTCTTCTCAACTATTCTGCCTCATGAGTTTTTTGTTTGTTTTATATATACTATATTTTATATATATAGTTTTATATATACTATTTGAGAAATAAAATATTTTCTTATTTTAAAAATTAAGGGAGCATAGGGAACCTTCAGAGGTGCTAGAAATGTTCAATATGTTAATCAGTGTGATGGTTACATGGGTGCATATGCATGCATAAACTTAAAAACATTATTTCATAATGTATGCAAATATTGAACCATGCTGCACACCTAAAACTAATATTATATGTCAACAAAAAATACCCCCCACTCTAGCCAGCTTGGTAGAGCATTGACCTGTGGATCAAGGGTCCTAGGTTTGATTCTAGCCAAGGGCACATAACTCGGTATCCCCTGCCCCTGTCAGGGTGCATACAGGAGGCAACCAATCAATGTGTCTCTCTCACATTGACATTTCTCTCTCTCTCTTCCTCCCGCTCTCTCTCTGAAAAGCAATGGAAAAAATATCCTTGAGTGAGGATTAACACGTCTCCTGCAAAATTAAGAAAGCATCAACAAATTGGTATTCCTGACTCCAGTCCTATCCCAGTAATCAGTGTAAAAAAGAGGCTTATGTGAACACATGTTTAGACTAGATTCTTGCCAGGCTGAAGAATGAAAATGGTTCCTAGACCCAATTCCAAACTAGGAGAGGGTGTTTCCCCAACACCAACACACAATTCTCAGACACCAGCAGGGTGTCCAAGAACTCACCTCAATTATGACCCCATCTACCTGGAGATAGCATCATATTCTACAGGTTAAGTGTTCAGTCCTACAAGACTGCCCTTTCTGCCCCACCTCCTCGCCCCCCTTCAGACTCTGGTATCAAGTGCAGGCTCTTACCTGTGCTTCTGACCAACCAGCTATAGGTTGGAGGTTCCAACAACCTTCTCCAACTCGGAATGCCAATTGCAAGTTCAGGTTGTTATCTGTACTTCTGACCAACTCGCTATAATTCAGAGTGTCCCACAAATATCTCCTTGGGTTTGATAAATTTGCTAGAATGGCTCACAGAAGTCAGAGAAACGTATTATTTACTAGATTACTGATTTATTACAAAGGATATTAAACAGCCAAATGAAGAGATATATAGGATGAGGTCCTGAACAAAGGAGCTCTGTCCTCATGGAGCTTGGGGCCCAGCATGGTGGCATGTGGAAGTGTTCTTGTTCCCCCACATGGACGTTCACCAAAAGAAAGGGCCAATGAGCTGTCCTCCTTGGTTTTTATGGAGGCTTTACTATAGTCGATATTCCATAAAACATAATGACTATGTAATAAGTGGCCATTGGCAGTGGAACTCAATCTTCAGTGAGGGTGTGAGGTGAGCCTGAAAATGTCAAACTTCTCATCACATGGTTGGTTCTCTTGACAAACCTTGGGTGAGGTCAAAAATAATCATTTCACTAACTAAACAAAAGACTCCTTTAGCACTCTCAACACTTAGGAAATTCCAAGGGCTTTGGGAACTGTAAGGCAGAAACTGTGGATAAAGACCAAATATCTTCTAAATCACAATATTGCAATTAGTGAATCGGATATAACCCATCTGGAGGTTCACAGAGAACCATATTTACCCCTTGCAACATAGGGCGTATTTTTCTGCCTTAATCATCACTCTAGGTCTATTTGATGGGAAAGAATCCTCCCTGGAGAGAGAGAAGGCAGAGTGTTTCTCCCAAAGGCAAGGCTCTGAATGAAGGAATGATATTAGTGAGCCCTCTTTAATTGTCTTCAGATACCATCTTCACGCCTTGTTTATTCCATTGCTATTTGTATTGGGCACTCTGAGGACTATAGTTTAAGAATGAAATGAAGATGAAAACAGATCTAGACGTCTAAAAAAATGGCATACTCTAAGGTGTCATCGTTATTGTTCATTCCAAAGCAATACTGACACCTATTGGTTAAAAAGGAGAACTTTATCTCAATGATTTATTTGCAAGTCTTAATTATGGAGAGTTCCAGGAACTTAACCAAGGGTGAAAATAAAACGGATGTTAATTCAAAATTTTCATCCTGCCTCACCTCCCACAACTTCTCCCCAGGGATATAGCTCATAGAATTCTTAAAAGTATACTACAAAATCAAACACTTGATGGGCATTATATGTCCGTCCTGAAAGCTGAAATTGCTGTGCTCTACACTTGCTTGAGAGAAACTTGTTTCACTGTTAACTATCATTTCACAAACAAGATGTTAAGATCCAGAAACTAATTTTTCTCTTCTGTGTGGTAGTAAATTCTCCCAATAAATCTCACACTTACTAGAAGAGATATGTTCTCACTATGTTTTGCTTAATGATATATTTATTTGGCAAACCTTTTGTTCATTGACTTCCATTTATTACATTTTACTAGTTTTTATTGCTGGACATAATAAAATTTACTTTGGCATAAAAACATATGCTTTTTAAAGTCACAATGAAAGGAAATCACATTTTTTCTGATAAAATACTAAAATATTATGTGAATAATACTAGTTATATACCAAAGATATCACAAAATAAAAATAACACTAGTAAAAGTGTTCTGTAGTCACAGAAAATTTGGCAATTTAATTTTTTAGTACATCTTTCTCCTGTTTGTTTGTATATTAATTTGTCAATCATTTATTAGAAACCTGTTATATGCCAGTGCTCAGCTAGAAGCTGGGATTACAAAGACTAATGAGATACATTCGCTGCTCACTGAGGGGCCACACTCTGGCGGGGTAAAACAGACACAAATATTAACATCATTTGGGGTCCTTGGGTTCCCCAAGATAGAAATCAAGAGGAACCGCCATTGTGCAATTGCAGCAACACTGCCAGAATTTAGAGTCAGAGAAGGTAGATTGTAGCATTGATCATGGATTTTGACTTTTCTGATGAGATAATTTAGAACAAAGGGCTCTGAACTGGGTAGTGGAAGAAGAGAGGCCAAGACCATAATGAAAGAACAGCTCCAGGAATTAGAGGGGTTTTATGAACAGACACAGTGGGTATGAAGGTAGAGAGAGCAGAAAGGATAGGAGGTGATCTGAGAATAGACCATTAGATTTTAAAATTTCTGGGTTGGGGCATTTCCAGGATATTAAGATCTGGAATATGGGACTGAAATGCAGTGCAGCAAAGGAGATTCAGGAATCCTGAAGTAAAATTGCTCACAGGCTGTCTTCATAAAAGTTGAGATCTTTCAGGATTCAGAGTGGAGGAGATTTTGCTCAGTGATGGAGAGTGGCCTGAAGGCAGTAGATGATAGGAATGAAGAGTAGGGGATGAATATCTGGATGGCGTGAGCATTAAGAGAGGCAGGAGCAATAGCCCTCTTCCTAGGCTCTGCAGATGCCTGCCTAGTGGTCCTGCTGAGCAAGCATGCCTCAGTTGCCAAGGACACCAGTTCATCACTATCTCCACAGACAGGCTGGGGCCTGTTGTTCAAGATAAGAGGAGTCTGCTGTTATACTAACCCTCTCCTTAATGCCCGAAAGCCCTAAGTGAGTTTTCTCTTGCTCTTCCATGACATAGTCCTGTCAATAAAGACTATGTCAGCCTTCTCTGCCTGGCTGCTTCTTTTTGCTTGTCTCTGATTCTATTCAAACTGGGTAGAAAAATTCTATTCAAGTTCAATAGTGGATGTCCTATCTCCTCTCTCTTCCACCAGCAGGTAGACAGGCAATCCCATCTATCCAAATGTGTCCATGGAGAAGAGCCAGGAGTCTCCTTAAATGATGTTGGCACACCCTGGAGGGGCTATAAGAACTGGGCTGTGGCAGAATCCATTTGGAATCTCATGTCAGGGACAGTACAGGTTGTGAACAGTTAGTGACCACCCTTCTTCCAGCTCTGTCCTGAGACAGACCTGGGTCCAGTTTTCACAACATTGTTAATCGTACTGTTCAACTTAATAATCCCCCTTTTCACCCCAGAAACTGAAGCTTTGCTTTTGGCACCAAGTGTGAGCTGGCCCTTATGGATTAGAGAGAGGGACAAACGGGAGGTAAGGCTGAAAACCCTTATCTCTGGAGCCTTAGAAACAGAAACTGAGTCAGCACTACTCCTCAGCTGTTGCATCTGGAAGGGGGGGTTTCTCTGCAGCTGTTTAAAGAACAACTGAGAAGAAGGCTTGCATGTCCCTGGGCCCATCTGCATGTCTTAGGCATGAGTCATAACCAAAGGCCAGCATTTGTCCCCTTGATTAAAAGCCGTTAAATCTAAGACCCATATCTCTCCACAGAAGCATCTCATGGGCAAATGACCTGAGAGTGTGAGGGCCCAGTCAGACAGAATATCAACTCTTTTTTTTTAATTGAATTTATTGGGGTAGCATTGCTTAATAAAACCATAAAGGTTTCAAGTATACAACTCACTAAAACATCATCTGCATATTGCCTCGTGCACTCATCACCCAAAGTCAAGTCTCTTCGTCCCCATTTATCCCCCCTTTGCTCACTTTCACCTCCCCCTACTCCCCTATCACCATACTGTCTTCACTTATATGGGGAATCTAATCAACAAAATAATTTAAGAAACAAAATAGAAACAGAAGCATAAATAGAACTGATGGACATCCGGGGGAGAGGAGGGCTGAGTGAAAAAAGGTGAAGGGATTATGTATAATCCCTTGGGGAGTATTGACTCATATCCTGAGTAGATAGATAACATCAGCCTTCCGCTAAGACCAGAAGAGGGAAGGACATTTATCCTTGCTTCTCTCTTTAGACAGAAGAATCCATTCTTATGGCATTACATTTTGGAATTTGGGGTTTGTTTTAGTAAGTTTGAAATCTATCCACCCAACATATCTGTCTCATTTTACTTGCATAGTAATTTTTAACAAGTCGGCTAAGCCCACCTTCTTTCACCTAGCAATGCTTGTGGAGGTGTTGTGGTGTACTCAGGCCAGAGAACAGAACACAAAGCTCAGAGATAGTTGCATTTTCGCTTAGTCACATCTGTTCTCTGTATTAGGGGAAAAACAAATGGCACCAGTTCCGTTTTCAATGTACAGCAGTGATTTGAAAACTTTACATAGGAATCTTCTGGAGCTTTTAAAAAGTTCTGATGCCCAGACCACACCAGTGGCTTCAGAATCTGTGGGGATGAGAATCTGGAGTCAATAGTTCTAGATTTCCCCAGGAAATTCTCATGAGTAATAGCCATTACCCAAGTGATGTCTCTCTCATCACTTAATTCAAATCATGGTGCATTCACTGCCATTTTTACTTAGCATTCTGAGGGTTGATTTGATTATCCTGAGGATATTTCTGGAGCCTAATAAAATTATAATCACTGGGGAGCAAGCAGGGACCAGAGCCAAAGGGAAAGCAGAGGATTTCATGAACCAGAGAGAAAATTTTGTCAGTCTTCAAACCTGAAGGAGTCCAAAGCATCTATCAAAGTCAGAGGTACTGAGCCCTGTGTCTGGAGAGGCGCCAGGAAGTGGCCTAGAAGTAGTGGTTACAGTATCAATGGGAAGTACACCAGGGAAATTTCCTGGAATAATTTTTTTCTTATAGATCTAACAAGCAAAATGTAGGAGGATCCTTGGGTGGGCACACTCTGTTTAAAGGGACAGGAACACAGTGTACAAATTCCCAAATTCTTTAAGTCCCTAAGGTGATGATTCTAGAATGATTTTTTCTAGTTGAAAGATTCCTTTATTATTTTGTCAAGAAAACAACCATATTTCTTTATCAAATGTGATGCCTTTTCTGTGCTAAGTATACCATCAGTTGCTAGGGATACAAAGATTAAATAGAACACAGTATATACCTGTGAGAATCCATAACCTAGATGGGGAAAGGTATGGATAAATCAAAACCTTTTAAATAAAATATGGCAAAATAAACTATGCTGGATTTAGTCAAAGTTCTGTAAGTCTGGTGTTAACCCTAATGATATCAATCCTCTTAATTTCATTTTCCTTCTCTCATTGATGTACTCTGGACTTTGTATTTTTTGCATATAATGTAAATTAACACTCTGTTGCTTTGTTCTGTTATTGTTATTTGGGAGATGTATAAAACTGTCACTGGACAGGGACTGGGTCTGCCTTGGACTGGCCAGTAGTGTGTGGGTTTTTGACTTTGTGCAGGAAAGATTTTACAACACCAGTCCAGGTGATTTTGAGAGTATGTTTATTAAAGCTGGGGACAGTGAAACAAAGGAAGGGCTTAAGTTAGAAAAAGCAACAGGAGAGAACCTAGGCAGGGCTGTTTTGGCTTTTTAGAAACATTCTAGGAAAGAAGTTGATCACACTTGGCTACATTAACTCACTGAGAAGTAAAAGTCACAGTCATAGTGAGCCAAGGTGGGTTAGCTCAGGGGGTAAGGTAAGCCTAGGATGAGCTGCCACTGCCTGCTGCTCCCCTGGCTGCAAGTCTTGTGGGAACCCTTAGGAGAAAGAAAGCAGAAATACTGGAGTAAGGAGAAAAGGCGAGGTGTGCTCTAAAGAGAGCATGCTGTAGGTTCTTTGTCTTGAGGCTTTTTATCTTTCTTTAGCCTGTGAGAATCCTAGGGGAGGCTTAGGGGAGGGTCTTAACAGAATACTCATTAACTATCCAGGTATGTCCTTCAAAATGTTGACTCATCAAAATGTGGGGATAGGAGGGGGTCAGTGTTATTTTCAGGTTAGTTTCATTTTTAAAGAACATCATCGAAGAGACACTGGGACCCAGACTAGTCTGCCCAGCGACAGTCTGGAATGTGTAAACCATTTGCTCCTCAGTGCCCTTGGCTAAGGAAGATAAAACCTTGTGGTTCATTAGCTGGATGTAAATTGCTCAAGTGGTTTGGCCTTGTTTAATTATTTTGTCTCAGTCTCCCTTATTCCACTTTGTTAGAAGGGCCAGGTACAGAAATCCAGTTACAGAAACTCAGGTACAGAAGCTCACCAGGGCAGGAAGCCCTGGATGCTTAGCAAAGGGCAAAACTGGGAAAACAAGAACCTTGTCCTCAGCGTAACCTATCCTTCCCCAGCATATCGCTGGTCATGCGGTTTAGACACCATCCCACCCCGCCTCGATCATTTCCTTCCTAAAGATAACATCGAGGCCTCAGTTGTATTTCAGCTCCAGGCCCAGAAAAGCAGCAAAACCAGACAAGTGGCACTGTGGCTGCCTCAGGACCAACTACATTGACTTATGTCCCCCTGACTTGGCACGGACCAGTTAGTGGAGACCACCACCCTGAAAGAGCACGCCTGGAAAGTTGATGAATATTCTATTGAGACCCTTCCCTGAGACCTCCCCTAAGATTCCCACCTGTAAGAAAGAGGTAAATAAGCTCAGGACAAAAGACCCAGTGCTCAGTCCCGGATAGGGAGGTTCATCTCCTTCCCCCTTCTTCCCTCCGAGGAGCCCCACGAGGCTTAGAACCAGCCCCGGACTTACCCCCTGAACCTGTCTCCAGGGCCCCCTTCTCCGACTTCTCAGTAAGGCTCTCCTGTTGCTGCTTCTATGCCCTTCCTTGTTTCACTGTCCCAAGTATATTTTTGCTGTCATCATAGGCCCAATAATCTTTGGCTAAGTGCTGTGTAGCCCAGCCCTTCCCTTTGGATATCTTCATCCCCCACCCCCTTTCCTTAAATAAATTCAATTTTTCTTTATCCACCATCTGAGATGGCTGTTTAGCCTGCCAGTGCACCACCAACATTAACCTTCCATACTTACCCAGGAATTTCCCTGGCTTCTTACTCTCCTGCCTCCAAATGAGCTGTAGGAAAGCTAGGAAGTGGCCTGAAACTCACACCATTGTGATCAATTGGTGTATTTTCCTAAAGTCCTGTCTTGAACTTCCTGGTTGGCTTGTTCTTTTATCTCTTATGTGACTTACGTCACTTAACTTCCTTCAGGAAACTTGTATTTTCCTGTGAATCTATAATAATAGCAAAAATTTTTATTACATTTCTGAAAAATTCATATCTTATCTGATAGAGTCAAACCTTGGTCCTTGAAAGTCTCCCATCTTGATTAAGTTCTAACCAATCTGTCCCAGAAAATAATGTCTCCCTTTTCAAACAAAACTTCAGTTCTCGACCTGACAACTCTTTCAGGCTGATATATCAGCATGACAAAAAGTGTCTCCTTTGACAAACAAAGGAGAGAATGCTAGTCAGTTTGCTACTAAACCTCCCATTGTTTACATCTCAGGAAATTGTGCTGTGAATATTTTCGTGGTTTCTTTGGCTTTTGTTACTGGTGAAATGGGTGATTAGCACAATTTTAAAATGTAAAAAGGCCATCAAGTGTGTTGATGTTGGTAAGGGTAGGAAATTGTCAAAAACAATGGTCCCAGGCAATTGAAGAGGTAGAAAAACTGTTGTTGAGTTGGATAAATGAAAAAAGCAGTTAGCTGGTGCTTGCATTTTGGAGGCAGTGATGTGTGAAAAATGACTCTTATCATTGATGTTTCTATCTCTCCCTACTTCTCCATCTCTCTGCAATGCAATAAAAACGTATGTTTTTAAAAAAGCGAAGATCCTGGAACAAGTGCTGAAAGTGATTCGTTTAAGGCTAGTCGGGGTAGTTCGATGAATTTAAGAAAATAAATGTTTGTTTATAGATTAAACAGTACATTAGAAATGTATTGTATATAAGAAAGGTTGAAACAGAATCATCTGGGGGTCTGGAATGAATTAATTCAATTTACATTATCTTTAATGGGAAAAAAGGATTCAGTTTTCGATCAAATCACTTCTCAAACAGTCTTCTAGAACATATTAAGTTCAAGAACCGAGGTTCCACTGTATTTGAAAGACTTATTTTTCCTACATTTATAAATCAAGGTCACCTGCTCTAAATTCTGTAGACTTAGAATTCTAACAAGGTTCTTATACACTTTTTGCTAAATAAAGCACCCAGACTCCATGACTGTTCAAATCCCTCTCTAATGGTGGGCACATACCTTTGCCAAATATTCACCCACAGATATGGTCCCATCTTGATGAAACAAAGAGAACAGTCCATCTCCCTAAGTTGTGATTATTAAATAAGAAAAGTTCTATCACACAACCTTGGTGCTTTGCTCAACACATGGTAAACTCAGAAATGAGTTAGCATGGTATAGTATCCTGAAAAGTTTATCTAAGACATGTTCAATTATAAATAAGTTTGAGGGTGTGAATGGAAGGTGGGTAGTATTTGGACACCATAAGGGGCACAAGGAAGAAACAAGGAGGTAGGTATCTTAGCAGGGGAGGCCAGGCAGCTTGGGATCCTAAACATAAGGTCAAGGAGCAACTTATCTGGAGTTTGGTGTGTGTCACTACACTGGATGAAATTCTTCACAGAAGTTCACATAGACTGACTTGTTACTGTAAGATGTCATTTATTTGCAATCTTGTCCCGTTTTCAGAGATGTTGCCTCTTTGTACCGTACTAGAATTGGGTGAAAATATCTGCTTTACCCACACCTCTACTCCCAGTGATGACTTTTTAATCATTTGTTTTGTCCCATCTTCTTTCCTGAATAGCGATCCCTAATCTTTTAAATATCTTTTGTCTCTCTCCTCAATAAATTTATTTGTAGTCTCCATCTGAATTCATTGGGCTCTTTTCCTCATTTCCCAGCACTTTCTTGTCCATGGTCTCATCTTCTCTTTGCTGGCTTATTGCACAGCTTCTCACCGGGACTTCCTCAGCGGCCGCTGTGGAGGCTTCTGAGCTGAACTGTAACATGCTTATTAGAACAGTACTTTATACAAGAAATTAGAACTGTTGCTTTTATAATCATCCAGCAAGATTGAAGCAGAGAGAAAAAGGGAGTCTAACAAGAGGGGTGAGAAGGGAATGGTCTGGGGAGGAGGGAGAAGGCACTAAAACATAAAGGCATATAGATGCTCAAAATCAGAATGACAAACAATATACTCTGGTAGGGCAGTGATATTTACCAGGCTGATTTAAAGCTTCAAGTGCTGGCAGATTTGCTCAGCAATTACACTCAGACCAGACAGGCCCAGGGAGTCACAAGGCAAAATTAGATTATCAAACATAAGATACCAAGGAAGCTGAGCTGCTCGTGCACAGCATTCGTATCTGGAACAAATAAACCGAATTAGTTATCCCTCCCAGGCTTCCACCCCAGGGGGAGAGTCTGGATGAAATGAACACAGCAGTTTAAACATAAACATTCTGGTTTACATGAGTCAAAAAAGGAAGGGGTGGATTTATTTCTAGGCTGGCTCAGCTGCCTGATTTCTCCAGATATTGCCTATGTACAATCTGTAAATTAAACAAGAGACTTAATGTTCCCAGAGCCACCTTCTACCCAGTCTCTAACAATGAAAACATCAGGATCATCCGGTACCTCCCTCATCTATCAGGCAGAAGGTCCATGTGGCTGCCTTCCCTCTCCCATTTTTACTTAGCGTTGGCACCCATCCGTCCAGCCCTGAGGTGCTTTCTAAGTGGCTGTCAGAGCTATGTGTCCACCCGCCACATGTGGTCATGCCACCTCCTGCTTCAAAACCTGGCTAGCCCGTGGGCTCCAGAGTGAGGTGTGATGCTCTCAGCCTCGCTTCCTAAGATTTCTAGAGTCTGACCTGCTGCATCCGCTCCCACCACTGATCCCCACAAACCAGAGCCCACCAGGACTTTCCATGACGCATCGTTATTGTTTATCCCTGAGCCATGATGTAAGCTGTGGGTTCCTAACATATGGAAGTGTATTTGAGAGTCATTTCCAGGGATGAGAGCCACCAGAGCATATAACATTTTTATTTATAGGCTTTTGATTTGAAGGTCCTTTTTTTTTTTTTTTTTGCCTCACCTAAACTTGCTAAGTATTCATGTTTTTGAGTGACAAATGCTAGTAATAGTAAAAAAAATTTTTTAAATATTTATAAGCAGTTCTGTATGAATTTAAATCTTCCCCGTTCTACCCCAAGCCCTGTGAGGTTAGAATGGTGGGAGATGTCTGTGGGGAGGAGAGAAGCATTTGTCCCTGGTTCTCACGTCTGGAGAGTTGGGCTGGGCAATCCCGGTTTACCTGACCTTGGGTACAGAGTACCGAATTATACTTTTCAGTTCATGGCTCTTTACCTTTATATGGCCATGCAAGGCCCTTCTCATTGTATTTGTCTATTCCCTGTTTATCTTTAAATCCCCCATATGTAACCATTCTAAAGTATTTACTGCCTATCTTTTTGTATGCATTCTTGCATAATGTGTATTATTAGTGTGCAAAGGTTTTGCTTTATGTAAACTTATGCAAATGTTATCGTCTTGGTTTTTATGCCTGGTTTGCATTTTGAAAGGAATGGGAAGTTCTGGTGCCCTGCAATAGACATCTATCACATTTTTAATGACATGCCTACCACGTGTGACTCTAATAAGGACGAGGGCATTATAGAGATGTGGCTAAGAGCTATGGCTCTGGGTTCCAATGCCAGGGTACAGATTCTAGCTCCTCCACTTACTAGCCTCCTGGTTTTAGGCAGGTCACTTAATCTCTCTGTCTTTTAGTTTAATTACCTGTAAAGCGGAGATACTTTAGCATACATCTCAGAGGCTGTTTTAAGAATTAAATGTGATGAACAGATTTGGGCTGCTTCTCTTACTGGGAAAAAATCACACTAAAGATTGTACCACAAACCGTTTGTGACTTCCACACCCTTGGATCCTCAGTGATGCTCAGTGGACCCCTTAGTTGTAGCTAGTCAAAGCCTTTTCAGCAGCTCTTTACTAGGTTTTCCTTATTCTCAAGTCACTTTATCCCCAGCAGGTTCACGTTTGGCAGACAACGTTACCTCCTTTTTTTTTTTTTTTAAGAAAATACAGATCATGAGGTATAATCTTTGATGCATCTTTTCTCCTTCCAAGGAAAGTACCTGTGCTCTCTTCCTGCACTTATTCAGAAAAGTAGAAATTCTGCCTCTCCAAGTTTAAGTCTTCCACCTACACTAGAGAGTCAAGATCCCTGCCCTTGGGGAAATAACATGCCAAAATGAGGGTACAGGCAATACACAAATAAACAAATAATCCATACAGAAAATATTTTTACCTATCCAGAATGCTTTGAAGGTAACACAATAGGGAGACTTCCATTTGAGTGGAAAGGGAACGCCTTTCTGAGGCAGTGGCATTGAAGTTGAGACAAGGCTATTACATGAAGGTCAATGGGCAGTAACGTTCAGAAACAGAAGAATCTGTGCAAAGACCATCAGGGCAGAGGGGTAGGTCAGCCAGTGATACTAAAGTCCAGGAAGCAAGGGGGAAACAGCAGAGCAGCCAGAGGAGTGCTGTCCAGTAGAACTTTCTGTGGAAATATGGTGGAAATATTCTGTATCTGTGCTCTACACTGTGATAACCACTAGCCACATGAGGTGTTTAAATTTAAGTTAATATAAATAAAATAAAGTCTAAAATTCAGCTTTTCAATCACACTAACCATATGTGGCTCCATGAATATTAATATTTAAAAATATATATTTTTACTATTGCTAGCATTTTAAATCCCCGATAGCCACCTGTGTTGGACAGTATGGGAAAGCAAGGACAGCTCAGTGGGGTTTTGCTCACCAAGATAGTGGTTTGGATTATTTGCTAGTTGTGGTGAGAAGTCGCTGGAGGGTTTGAAGCAGGAGACTACTGTGATTGATCTACTTGCTAAGAGATCTCTGGGGCTGCTAGGAAGAAGGCAGGGGTGGGGAGGTGATCTGGAGAGTGGAGAGAGGAAATGGAGACCAGTTATAGTCATTGCAGTTGCCGGGGACACAGATGAAGGAAGCTTGGACTAGGGTGGCAGCAGATAAGCAGAGAAGTAAATGGATTCTGGATTTATTCTGGTAATAGGTCCAACAGAAGTAATTGATGATTTAGATGTGAGCTGTAAAGGAAAGAAAGGGACCCATGATGATTCCTAGGTTTTTGATTTGAGCAAAATTATTTCACTGTATGCAATACTGCCATTAATCAGACTCTTCCAATTTTAAGGTGGATTAAATTTCCTCCCACTCTTTCAGTTACGGATCCATTTTAATGACTAACAACAGCATTATAGTACTGCTTGATGTTGCAGGTGGGTTTTGCCTGTATTGTGATGTTACTATTTGCTAGGCCACCATTGACTTTCTGAATGAAAAATAAAGTGGTGAATCCTTCACTCCAGTCCTGCTTAATTGCTGCGGTCTGTGCAGTTATCTATGCACGCCCTTCATGCATTCACCCCTAGGCCACTCACTCCTGACCCTTGTCCTGCCTCTTATCCTTTCCTAGTCCTGCTTCAGCTAATCCCCGTGTGTCCCCACCCCCCAGAGTGGACATCCTCAGACTCAGTCTTGTTTCTTCTTTCTTGCACACCTGGGTAATCAGATCCACTCACTGTCTACACTCTCCAACTGTATTCTGCAATCTCATAAATCTATGAAATAATAGCATCAGCCATTTCTCTGAGCCAGAAACATTGCTAATCGAGTTAAACACATTATCTCATTTAATTCTTTCCTGAACTCTATGCAGTAGGTACAACTCTTCTAATTGTCAGATGTGGGAGCTAAGGCTCAGGGTGTAAGTCTTTGCCCAAGCTCAAAGAACAAAAGTGGCAGAGTTTGGATTTAAAGCCAGGTCCATGTGGCTCCTGAGCTCGGACCTCACATTTTCAGATCTATACTTGGAGCCGCTTCGTGGAGAACACATACATGTACCTCACGCATCTGAAAACAGGTGTAAAACCAAACTTACTATCTCCTACTCCTTGACTTCTGTGAACCCCACAAACAATAACAAACTGCAATATCTCCTCTCCTTGTATTCCTTATTTGGTTCCATGGTACAGCCAACCCAGCCTCCAAAATTAGAAACATCTTTGTCTTTGACTTCCTCTCTACTTTCCCATATTCAGTTGATTTCCAGGTCCTGTGGGGTGTATGTACTTAAGGTGCCCTTCATCTAAAGCAACTCACCCTCCCAGAGTTTGAGAACCACTCTAGCCTGCATTAGGGTCATGGAAGACTCATTAAACCCCAGGATTCTGGGCCCCATACCTAGAGTTTCTGATTCACTAGGTCTGGGCTGGGCTCATACAATGTGCATGTCTAAATGGTCTCAGGTGCTGCTGCTGCTCTAGGACCACACTCTGAGAATTAGTGGTCTAGAGAGAGCCATGGGTCTCAGCCCACTGTGCACACAGGGTAGCTGGGGTATGCAGAAGTGCCAAATGCGCAGAAGCACAGAGGAAGAAGGGATTAGTTTGGCCTGGGAATGAAAAAGAAGGCTTTGACAAGGGAGAGCGGGGAACAGTCAATCACAAATGACTGGGAATGGGGGCTCTTTGGTTCTCTGAAAAACTGACCTCATTAAAGCAATATCTTCATTATCCAGAGTCCCATTTCTTTCCAGGCTCATGAATATAGTGTTAACATGTCATCCCCTTCTTGTGTCCCCTCCCACTCCCTAGCCTCTAATCTAAACTAGAATCTGCCTAGAAACATGGGACTTCATTCCCCTTTCCATGGACCCTTGCGAAAAACGAAGTGGCTAGTCTGCATTCAAACTGTCAGGCAAGCAGGCAGGAGAGGGCAGAGAGAAATCCAAGGAGCTGTGCCTAGCAGCTGCAGCTACCTCTGTCTCTCCCATTCTTCAGGACCTCACTCTGCTTCAGTAATTTGCAGAGCCCCATAAACTTTGGACCCTGCCGTGCTGAGAAGTATGTATCAGCACTGACTCCACTACCCCTGGTCAGAGGAGGAAGCTTGGCCCTGGGCCGACACTAATCAGAGCAGCACAAGGTGGAGGAAAGCCAGCACAAGGAGGATCGTGTTTATCTTCTCACTTCCTCATCGCCTTTGTCCCTCTTCCCTCTTGCAGCAAGCAAATGTTTCTTCCCAGAAAATAAGTACTAACAACAACAATAAAAATTTAAAAAAATGAGGGAACGGAGAAGAAAATTTGGAGGATTTTAATAACCGCACAACACAACATTGTAAGAATACAGGTGGCAACGATACAAGAGAAAACTCCATAATCCTATCATTTTAATGTGCCCAATAAACTACAGACATTTTTCAAGAAACAGGGCTTTTTATATCTGTAGATATTTGTTATAAAAATTTTGATCAAGAGTCCTCAGCTCTGGTTGCCCATCTGAATTAGGAAACATGGATGTCCAGGCCCTTTGGGCTTGGGACTCAGTCAGATGTACCTCTATTTTTGTTAACTTTTTGTTGAAGTAAACATATATTATCATAAATGTGAAGCTAGATTAATTTTCACAAATGGGACAAACTCAGATAACCAGTACCCAGATCAAGAATCAGATTGTTTGCCTGGCTGGGAGTGGCTCAGAGGTTGAACACCAATTTAGGATCCAGGAGGTAGAGGTTCGATTCCTGGTCAGGACACATGCCCGGGTTGCGGGTTCGATCTCTATTCGGGGGTGTGCAGGAGGCAGCTGATCAATGAGTCTGTCATTGTTGATCTTTCTATCTCTTTCTCCCTCTTCTTTCCTCTCTCTGAAATAAAAAATGATATATATTTTTTAAAAAAAGAATCAGATTGTTACGAGCAGATCAAGAGACCTATTTGTACCCTGTCTAGTGACTACGGCCTAGTGAAAGTTGTCAGCATCCTGACCTCTGACATCACGGAGTAGTTCAGTTTGTTTTTGGAATGAAAAACAAATAAACACAGAATTAAAACAATATGTACTTTGTTTAGCTTCTTTCCTTCAATGTTACATGAGGGAAATGTTACATGTTCATTCATATCATTGCAGATAGTTGTGATTTGTTCATTCTCATTGCTGAATAGTATTTCATTCTGCAAATAAGCCACCATTTATTTATCCATGTTACTATTGACAGGCCTCTAGATAGTTAACAACTAAAAACTGAGATATATGGAAAGTAAGAACTTCTGTTCAATAAGTCACCATTAAGAGAATGAGATGTAAAGAAAAATATTCTCAATACAGAACAAAGGACTTATGCCCTGAATATGAAATATTATCTATAATATTTATCTACATATTTATTATAATATGTATAATAATTATCTATAATATATATTGCATATTAATAAGTTTAAAAACTAACTCAATTTAAAAAATACTTGACACTCCCTAGCCAGTTTGGCTCAGTGTTTAGAGAATCAACCCAAGGACTGAAGGGTCCTGGGTTTGATTCTGGCCAAGGGCATGTACCTCAGCTGCAGGCTCAATCCCCTGCCCCATCAGGGAGCCTGCAGAAGGCAACCAATTGATGTGTATCTCTCACACCGATGTTTCTCTCTCTCTCTCTCTCTTCCTTCTGCTCTCTCTGAAAAGCAATGGAAAAAATATCCTTGAGTGAGGATTAAAAAAAAAAAAAAATACTCGGCACATCTCAAAAGAAAATATACAAATGACCCATAAACATATGCTCAACTTCATTAGCAAGCCCTTCAGGATATGCAAATTAAAACAACCATCAGAATGGTTACTATAAAAAGGACAGATAATACCAAGCAGTGATGAGGCTATGGAACAATGGGAATTCTCATGCACCGTCAATGTGAGTGTTAATTTGTACAGCCACTTTGAGAAACTCTTTGGGAGTATCTACAAAAGCTGATCACATGCGTAGTCTATGATTTAGCAATTCTAATCTCAGATATACACTCCACAGAGATGTGCCCCAAAAGACAAGTATAAGATGTTCTTAGAAGCACATTTGTTATGGCCCCAAACAGGCATCTTTATGTTTAAGATGCTCTACAGGTGATTCTGAGGACCATGACAATATCAAATGCACTTTTGATAGAATTTTAATTTACTATTTTGTTTTATATGCTGACTTAGTAGGAAAATCATTAAGCCATTACCCTTCTCCTTTGCATGAAATAAAGCTTAAATGATGGAAATGGCTAAAAATTACTTCTTTATAGAATACTAAATTTTTTATTTGTTGAAGTACTAAATGTTTAAAAGATATATTCTTATGCAGTAGAGTCTGAAGAGGCCTTTGGCCCTGATGGTAGGATCTGTTATGGAAAGGGGTTGGAGTCAGGAAAAAATCATGATAATTCTACGGTAATAAGTCTGTACTGTAATACGATACAATTTGGTCCTCAGTGGCATCCTGAAATTAAAAAACAAAAACAAAAAAACAAGGAGGCTGGAAACTATTTTCTCTCCCAGGGAAACCACCAGCATCACCAGGGGAACCATCTTTTTAGGTCAGTCTCCCACTAGAGAGGCCCCAAGATACACTGCGGAGTGGGTGTTTCTGATGCCTACAATGGAGAAACAGGCAACAGGTGTGTTTTTCTGGGGCTTTCTATCTGCTGGGCACTGGGCATAGCACTGGATTATGTCAGAGAGTCCGGGAGGAGTGCCGACCTGAGAGTTGGCAGAAGGGAAAGTTGTAATATTGAGGGAGGAGACCGCTTTTCTTTGGAGAATGGCACCCATGATATCTGTGGCTTGTAAGGCTGATTCCCTCTTTCTGGTTGCGGTTGGAAACTGGACAGGAAAAAGTAATGCACCCAGTTTGAATTGTACTCCGCAAAGTAAGGATAGTGGTACCTAGTACTGTGTGGGGGAGAAGGTGTTTGAGGAGACAAGTTAGGATCAGTGTGGAGAGGGAGGTTGAGCATGATGCGTGAAACAGAACTGCAGTCAGGTTTTCCAGTGGCATTTGGGATGATAAATGGTGCGGCGGATCTGGGCTGCCCAGATCTGTCCTTGTCCAGTCTCTCAGTGCCTTCGACTTTATGATGTAGATGACCTATCCTCCCCCGTCTCCCCACTCCCGGCACCTGACCCAGGATATGGAGAAGCTTAAAGACGAGATATGGAGGGAGCTGGAGGAGCTTTGGACCCCGCTGCTGCCCCACTCCAATGAGGTGAATCAACAATATAAGTGATATAAGTAAATTGCAACAGGATCAACCTTTAGACCTTAATGGCTGCAGCTTTGCTTTGGAGGTTGAACTATCATGCAAATTTCTCTTATGTCCAACCATCACCCACAACCACACAGGGAAGGGGATTCTGGGAAATGTGGTTCCAACTTAGCTAAATTTACACAGTAGAAAGCCACCAGTTGGAAAGAGTGCTAACAGCAGTTGTTGAAGGATTTGATTTGGCAGATGAGGGACAGAGGCTTGCTTGTACATTTTTTTGTTTGAACAATTTTTTTAAAATTCAAAATCTTGATTCCTTTTTTGGAGTAAAACGGGCTCTTTCCTCTTTACAGGTTATTTCTGAGTTGTAAAAATTATCTCCCCCTCTCCCATAGGATTTTGTAATTCCTGTATTCCAACATCCAATCTTGGCTGCCACAGTCAGACAGACAGACAGAAAGCACAAGGACATGTTTTCTTGTATCTATAGTGGAAACTTTAGCAGCTGATATGAACTGCTCCAAGTATGTCAAATAGATGTACCTTTTTTTTACCATTGTCAGTACTGTTAGTTATGCTCTCCTTTTTCATTCAGATTATATTCTCTCTTGCAGTTGTATAATGATTTTGATAATTAACCTCTCATAGCTCTAGGAGTGCCTGAATACTGCCCACATAGGTTACCATTGTCCTCATATCATTCTTCAGGGCACTGTGACTCCCTTATTAATTCAAGATTAATGTTTAGTTCCTATCTTCAGGAACTGGACCTATCTCCTGCTTATTGAACCTTTTCCTCCAGGTCACCCTCTTTTCCTGATTCCTTTCTCTCCTTCTCAGTCTTTTTGCCTGCCCTTCCTTCAGTTGTTTCTCTGGCATTGCATCCCCAGGGCCCTGCCTTTTATTTTTCTCTCTTTTGCTTTCCAAGAATGATAAATTCCACTATCTCGGGGCATGGTACCATTATCAGGCGATGGTGGCTTACAATCTACATAACACAACCTGCTATTTTTTGAGCAACTACCATATGCCATGCAGCTTACTAATATGTGTAATCTTTAATTTAAAATAACAACAACAACACTATAATCTTTAGTAAGAAACCCTTGATGTAGGTATGAATTATTCCATTTTTAAAATGAGAAAACTAATGCTCAGTAAAGTTCATGATTTTCCTTGAGCCAGTTAGAAAGTGGACTTGCACCAAGGCCTACTGTACTTGCAAGCATTGTCATAACAACTGTGGTTTACTGCTAACTAAAGATCCAGCTCAGATCTCCTTATTATCAGACTTAAATATCCAATGACATGCTGAAAAGAGACATCATTTCAAACTTAATGCCTATAGCTCCATATCAGTATTATTAATCTCACCACTTATTCCACTACTCCAACCCCCAACCTCATTCAAAATATAATTCCTCCTCTGCTATTCCTCATTCTTTTCCAGGCAACAGTCTCCAAAGTTTCCAAATTTAGAACATCTTTGGGCACTCCATCTCCTGCAAGGCCTGTACCTGGTTGCTCACCAAGTCCTCCAGTGTTGGGCTCAGAGGTATCTGTGCATCACTGTGGCTCCTGATATCATCTCCTACCTCCTTCCTCAACTCCTGCCACTACTATGGTCATTTCATAATTGACTTTCTGCACTGCTGCCAAAATTATCTTCTGGGGGAAATATCATTTGGTCCCGTCAGTTTGCTTTAAAACATCTCTTAACTTCATTTTGTTTACAGAATACATTTCAGTGTCCTTGGTATGCCACCCAAGGCTCTTGATGATTGGCCCAGTGACTTGTAGTCAGCTGCTCTTTCCACATACACAAGATACAGATGCCTCAGAGATGCAGAAATTACAAACATTTCAAACCTTGACTTTTGATCACATATTTTTTCATGGATACTAAAAATAGCACAACTATTATCACGTGGAGTTGCATTTTTATGTTTGGTAGGAAAAGGATTCTTATAATGTAAATATTGGGAACCAATTAGATTTTCATGAAAGATTTCTTCCAGATTTTAGAGTTTAATTATTTCAAGTAACTTTCTTAGCCAAAGCTGTTAGAAGGGTATGGACTCGAAGTTCAAAGGTATACCTGGACTGATAAATTTGGTTTTATATGTAACTTTGGGGGGGGAATGGGAGGATTGTATGGTAGGTTGGTGAAGGGATACCAACTAAGCCCTGTGAAAAGCAGGAAAAAAAATTAATTCTTTCTCAATAATTCAAATAAAATAATTTTAAAATGCTTTTGGCTCTTTTAATAGACTCCAATAAGAGAATAAATACAGAGGTAGGAAAAAGACTTCATTTAGTAGTACTGTAATGTCATGCTATGAAACTTGGTCTTCTATTATGACCTGTGATAAAAGGGAGGCTGGAAACGATTTCCATTCTAAAGAAGCCACAGGATCTTCAGCAGCAGCCCTCAGGACACCGTCTTGTATGGTCAGTCTCCCCCTGGAGAAGCAGCATGTGAGGTTAGAGACAGTGGGTGGTGGGTTCAAACAGGTTTGGGTTGAAGTCCTAAGCAAACTATCTCACCTTGAGCAAATCAAAGCTCTGAGACTATTTTTTGTTCTTCAAGTGGGAATAAAATACACGTTTCAAAGTTATGGTGAGGTTTACATAAAGTGAGGTTGATCTGCAGGGAATTTATACAGGTTCATTTGCTTTTCCACAGTGTCACACTTACAAATACCTTCTTTATTTTTAGTGATTCAGTCTCTGACTGAAAGCATCCTTACAGCTGATTTGGTTCACTTGGTTTACAGATACAGAAACTCAAAGAGGTCTTATAGGTTTTCCGTAGTTATATCAGAGAGGAGTTGGATGACCATGACTCTGTGTTTTTCCCTTTCTAGTATTGAAGAAGTCAGACACCTGTCAAGTAATACTGAGATAGAAAATCAGTTTGCATATTGTAAACATTCAAGAGCCTTGTCGACGCCAGTGCTGTGCTGGGAGCTGGTAGATAAAACAGTCCCTTTATCCAAGGTTCTCCCAGCCCGTGGATACGCAGGCTTAACCCAAGATCTGTAGGTCAGGTTCATCTGGATTAACTGCTGCAGACCCAGAGGAAGGAAGGCCGTGTTTTACCTGAGGACACAGCACTGTGTGTGGGGAGGCCAGTCTACTGACTCACCACGCATTCATTCAACACAAATTCATGAGGCAACAAATCTGTGTCGGGTAACCACTATATTGCGCTACCAGATGGGACACTAGGAAGAGAAATAACCAAATAATGTACAGTCACAGAGTGGGGACAGGAAGAAGATGCAGAGGAAAATAACAACAATGCTAGGCAATAATTTTCTCTAAAAAAGATACAAGTGGGAGCAGAAGCAACATTTTTTACTGTGAAGCAAACCAGGCAATCTCAGCAGCTGGGTTGGGGCTCTTTGTTCTCTGTGGCAACCCCTCTGTTATTTGGTCACATTTCTTTTCTGACAGCCTGGGGAAAAGATACAGGTTTACTTTCTGCCCTCGCCCTGCTTCTCTGCTCTTTCTTCCATTCTACACACAATTCTCTCCAACCCATTCCCCTTTCCCTCCCAGGTTCTGGCCTAAGGTAGCACCTGCCTACTGGCAGCAGAGGCTCCACCCCTTTGGTATCTGCTTTTTTTCATTTCTGGTTCTGTCAAGTATTTTTTAAAGAAATCCCCTCCCTACTGCACATCCGTAGGTTTTATTTTTGTTTTTTTTTAACCTGTGCTAACCTTATTTTCAGCAACTCTCATAAGCCACCCCCACCCACATTTGCCTTCGTGGCTATTCCAAATATTACCACTTCATGATGTAATGACCAACAGCCTACACAACCTCTTTTGGTTTCCAAATCTAAAAGCTAAGGTGTTCTAAATAAGCTCTAGGGATCCTTCCAGGTACAAAGTTTGAAGCCTTAAACATACATGAGGTATTTGGGAGCATGGTAATTTTAGTAATAGTAATAGGGAAAAAGAAAAAAATGTATTAATATCCACAAGAACAACTTAATTTCTTTTTTTCGTTTTTTTAAATATCTTTATTGATTTCAGAGAGAGGAAAGGAGAGGGACAGAGAGAAAGAGAAGCATCAATGATGAGAGAGTCATTGATCGAGCCCGCAACCCGGGCATGTGCCCTGACCGGGAATCGAACCCCGATCACCTGGATCCTAGGTCACCGCTCAACCTCTGAGCCATGCCCAGCTGGGCAGAACAACTTAATTTTATTTAAAGTCATCATAATATTGTACAATGGATCTGTTATTCACATTATAGATGAAGAAATTGAGGTTCAGAGAAGTGACTTGCTCCAGATCACAGTTACCAAGAAATAGTGTTCCCAGGATTTGAACCCAAATCCATTTGAATCTAGGGTTCACTTCCTTCAGTTACCACCTCCTGATTCTGTACTGGGAGACTGTCCAATACAAGCCGGTGTCTTGGTGATGCTGCCTGAAGTTAGTGGCTTCAGTAGGGTGGGCAACGGTTTGTATCTTCCCGTTTTATGACAGGGCATTTTGAAAGTCTAAATTTCACTGTAAATTATACTGTGTTACATGGAGGTGCTTTAATTCCAAATCCTGTATTGAAGCCTAGAGGAAGCCAGAGTTGTTTTAATTGCATTATTGAAAATAAAGTATAATACTCTGCCCTATTTATATAAGCCCTGGGCTAATCTTTCTACTACTCACTGTCACCCACGCTACATACACACGTGTGTGCACTAATGCAAAAGCAAACTTATTGTTCAGCCCAGATATACCATTGTTCTCAAAGTCCACGTCCTTGGAATGACCCTGCCTTAAAAAAGTTACTTAACATGAATAAGTACTGAAAGTTGAAAGAGGGCTTAAAAATTATATAAATCTAGTTGGCTGCCAGCTTTGAAAGCATGGGAATCTCTTTTTTTAACATCAGAAAATTGCAACTCCAGATGATATCAGTACTTTTTTGTATTTTATTGATTGAAAAATACATGAATAAAACCAGTAGGAATCCCATAAAGCTTTGAAATGAGTTGGTGTTTTCTTCATCTCAACAGCATCTATATCCATCTGGAAAATAATCGCTCATATATGTGTGAGAAATGGATCACGTCTAGGGAGTCTGGGCCAATGGTAAGGGCCTTGGAAGACATGCCAAGAAGATTGAAATTTATTCTGTACAGGCAAGAGAGAGTCAGGCTTTGAAGCAAACGGGCAGAATTTGATTGATTGTCTTTTCTGAAAGATAATTTCGGCAGCAGCGTGGATACAAAATACATGCCCAAGGTGAGGCAGCTAGGTTATTTCTATACCAGCTCCCAAGAGGGATACTCCTAGGGGTGTTAATTTCTCTGCACTTTTCACCTGCCAGAAGTTTAGGTAAAGGGGCCTATCATGTTTTAGAAAAAATTCCCAGGCAACAGGAGGAAGATACTGGCAGACCAGTAGAAGAAGGTCAGTTAGGAGATAGAAGAGAACATCGGGAGCTTCAGTGATGCAGAGATGCCCCTGAGCCCAGCACAGGAGGACTTGTTGAGCAGCTTGTCCATACCAGACAGGGCATGACCAAGAATATTTCTACACACATACACACACAAGATGGATGTGTGGGCTACAACTAGATGATGTCCATTAGGCAACTGTACATATGAGTATAAACTCAGGTAGTTATCAGCTAGGGCTTGAGATAGCAGGAAACCATCTCCCTAATGGCACAAATAAAGACCTAGGGAAAGCTTGGTTTTATTTTCAGTGCAAGGATTTATTCTCGATCCATCTGGGGAAGAGAGCAAACTCACTCCTTGCCTGTACCCATCTTGACCTTTGTTGAAGCAGCTGAAATATCTGGAGACTCCATATGTTATTCCAAGTGCAACTCCACCCCCCCATGTGATGAGAGTTAAAGGGCTACAGGAAGGGTGATTTTAGTTCCAGTGTTTAGTTCTGATTCTCTTAGAAGTAGAGACTGAGACAAGGATTCTAGTACACACAGGTTATTTAGAAATTTCAGGAAACACTGATGTAAATTGGAGATGTGAAATAGGAAAAGAAGAGCAACTAATAAAAGGTAATATTAAGTGAGCTAGCCTAGCTGGAGACTGGAGCGTAATCCCACAAGGATCTTCTTGGAAATGATACAAAATACATACCCAAGGTGAGGCAGCTAGGATATTTCTATACCAACTTCCAAGAGTTATTGGTGGAGGGATACTCCTAAGGGTGTTAATTCCTCTGCACTTTTCACCTGCCAGAAGTTTAGGGAGAGAGGCCTATCATGTTTAAAAAAAAAAAAAAAATCCCTAGGCAACAGGAGGAAGATGCAGTTGGAAGTCATCTGGAACCCACCAAAAGGTCTGAAGGATGTAGGAGGGCACTGTGTCTTGCTCTTTCAGAGCAACTGATTCTGCCTTCTAAATATTATGCTACTGCTCAGATCTATTTCATTTATTCACTCAACTAATTCATCTTGAGTACCTACATTGGTCCCAGACCCTAGGGAGCATTTGTGATTAGAACAAATTCCCCACTTCCTTGGAGTTTCCTTTTTAGAGAGGTGAATTTTAAAATAAGGACATAAATGTATAATATATAATGTGGGGGTAAGTGAGGTGTAGAAAAGTAAATCAGATTCAGAACATATGAGAAAAATAATCACTCCTAACACTTACTAAAATATTTGCCAAGATCTGCTTACATGTGTTCATCTAATTTAATCCTCGCACTTTAAACAGCTGGATATTACTAGCCACATTTTGCGTAAGAGCCTCATCACTGTTCAAAATCACCACTAACACTAGATAAGATTTAAAGCCAGAGAATCCAACTATAAAATTTTTCTTAACCAGCATGCTATACTGACAAATATTGCAAATGCACATGAGAACCATCTGTGGAGTTTTTTAAAAAATATAAATGTCTTTATTGATTTCAGAGAGAGGAAAGGAGAGGGAGGGAGAGAGAGAGAGAGAGAAACATCAATGATGAGAGAGTCATTGATCGGCTGCCTCCTGCACGCCCCCGACTGGGGATCGAGCCCGCAACCCGGGCAGGTGCCCTGACCGGGAATCGAACCGCGATTTCCTGGACGCTAGGTGGATGCTCAACCGCTGAGCCACACCCCGCTGGGGGAGATTTATTTTTTAAAGTACAGGTGTCTGTGCTTTAATCTAATACTACATCTCGATGAACATCTCAGTGGGTGGAGTTAGGTCTGTGTATTGTGGAAAAGTGCCAGATAATGTAAAATCCTGTTCTTGACTGTCTCCTGAATGTCTGTCAAGAAACTTAGTTTAACATGTACCAAACAGAACAAACTATTTTCTTTCCAAACCTCCTCCTCTCCCTCTTTTTCATATTTATTACTAAAATTACCATCCTTATAAATGTAATTTAGGAACCGTATATTAGTCTGGCTGTGTAAGGAGAGAGAAACCACACTGTAATGGGAAAGTTTAATATTAAAAAAGACTATTAACTGTAAAAAGGACTAGAAGTAACAAGAGATGGGCTAGGAAGAGGTAAAAAGAAGTAAAATGAATCCAGGAACAGGAGATAAAAGGAGCAGCCACTGCCCCCAGGGCTGTGGCGCAATGCCGGTGGAATTTGCCAGAAATGAGCACCCTAGGGTGCCAAGGAAAGCTGTTCACAGCGTGTCTCGCTGGAGGCATTCTACTACCAAACCTTCTGAGGGGGTGTGACTGGGGCAGCTGCTGGCCGCTGGGGAACTGTGGGTGACCCAGGAGCAGGTGATGGAGAAAGACACACATATCACCAGAACCAGGCCGCAAACCCTTTCCTCCTGTGCCCTCTACTGACAAAGCTGAACAGTGTAACAGCTGGCAAAGGAAAATATTGAAAGGGCGCAGAGCAGGCTGGGGGTGAGTTGGGAGCTGAGTGGCTGTCAATGGCTAACTGGTACATGGGGGAGCCATCCCAGGCTTCTCCCCCTCCTCATCTTTCTGATCCAGTTGGTACCACGTCCTGCAGAGCTTGCCCTGGAAATGTCTGGGCTTCTCCAACAGCTGCATCATCACCTTCGCTGTCCTTGCTGGTCTCCCTCTTCTCAACAGTTCACAGCCCAGCTCTCCTTCCCACTGCTTCCAGAGACAGTTCTTAAAGTCAAAAATGCCTGTATTGATGGACTATGTCAATAATTCCTCTATGAACTTAATGCGGGGTACACATGATACTAAAAGGTATAGTAATCGCTGGTCTGAAATGATAGCAAATAAGCATGGCAATACAAACCTGTATCTGGAAATGAGAAATTCTCTTCTTGAATTTTCCAACCTTTTTTTAACCGGTTGAATTATGGTTTGGAAGCAGCCAGTACACTGAAGGAATTGTGATAAACAACCGATAGAGTGGAAAATTAAAGATCAGAAGTTTACTTTCTCAAGCCTGCATTTCAAATACTGAAAAAGAAATGTTCTCTTGTAAAAAAACCAAACAAACAAAAAAACACAAAAAGGGCTGAAAAAGAAGTCCTTTTAGGCCCTGGATTGAAGAGATGAGGAAAATATGACTATTATTTGGATTATTGACTAATAACCAACTTAACAGTTAGTGAGCACTTGCTATACACACTTCCCTGAAGCTACTTACCCCTGGGCAGGGCTGGCTTCTCTGTTAGGCACAGTTTTGAGGACCCACAATGAAAATATTTTCATTTCTTTTAAAATCAGAAGGAAAAAAATGAACTTTTAGGTCAAAGAAAATATTTTAACATAACATTAATATACTTGTCTATATACCATAACAATTATAAAATATAAATTTTAGTATTTTTTTTATGGTGGGAAGGGTCCACAAAGGCAGAGTGCTTAGGGTCCCTGAAAATCACGATGTGGCCCCATGTCTGGGGACTCTCACCTAAGATGAGCATCTAGTGCAGTGTTTTCTAATCTGTGGCTCATGGACTCACAGTTATTGCTCTTGTATACTGTTTGTAGACTGAGTGATAATTTCGGAGATTTCCCTTACAAATAAAAATGTCATTTTACAAAGGGTAACTTCTAATTGGTCTTCATGGCTTCTACCATGTCAGCTGTTTCTTAAAACAAAGCAGCCTAAAAGAATCAATATCTCACAGAGGCGTATTTTGGTGAGGCAAACTCTGCTCACCTCTACTAGGTTAGGAGGCTGGAATATTAAGGTCCACTCCCAGGTATACAAATAGTTTATGATGTGTTTCTTTGGCAACTTGTGTTTCCACATCTGTAAAATAATGGGGCTGAAAGACAGAAACTTTCTAGTTCTTTCTAAGAGTTCTAAAACTAAATAGATGTAAGCTCTTTAAGGCATTCCAAGGTAGAATGAGAAATTAACACTTACTGATTTTTACTCCCAAGAGCCCTCACATTTATGTTGCAGATAAAATTTCCCCCATTTAAAGATAATTCTGAATCAGGGATAAGACAGGACTTGCTCATAACCACATAGTTATCCAGGGTTTGACCCAAAATAGATCTGAAGCCAGAGTCTCTTCTCTACTAGCACTTGGCCTCTTATCTGGGAGACAGACTTATATACCCTTTTTATTAAAGGACACGATTGAGGTCCAGGTTGTGCTATTTTAAAATATAGTTATTACTAAGTGTGACCTTTTTTCCAGGCTTTGCTGCATTTTTCAATTGGAAACTAACAAAGGACTAGAGATATTTTTAAATTATTTTCATTGATGTATTAAGAATGTAGAATTAATCTCATTCCTGTTTTGAAAACACCCTGGTATCAGTATTGCCATCTTCCCCATGTTCACTTACCCAGCCCCACTGTCACTCATATGTTACCAAAGTTAATTATGTAAAATTAATATGCCCTAGCTGTAGGGTTATACTGGTTTCTGGACAAAACTCACTCTTTCACCTTAACCCTGTGTTCGACAAAATAAGAAGATATTGAACCTAGAAGATTATTCAATAAGAATGGGAAACATCTGGGGAAAAATAGTTTTCTCCCCATTTTACAAGGGTAAAAAGCAGGTGTACATTATTATTTTTTTATATAAGAGAACATTTATTTGGTTAATCACAGAGGTAGAAAAAGCAATTCCTAGAAAAAATGGGCTTGGGAAACAAGTTATAGAGGTAAAGGAAGGTGCCTAGGAGTGAAGAAGCTAATGGTAATGGGGTGGGGAGGAGAAGGGAAAGGGGGGGGGAAGGCATGGGCATGTGCTCCCAGGAGGGAGAGCCTAGGTGTACCATACTGATGAATCAGATAGAAATTCCAAAGGTTTTAAAGGTTTGTTAAGTCTTTTTTTCATATATATTCTCAGCAATGATAACCAAGAGAACAGCTACTATGATGTATGTCTGGAAAGGGTCCACATAATTTTGTGATGTTAGAAAAGTTATCCATAAACTGGAATGGCTGAGAAGCATTGATTTAGTATATCTACACGGTAACCATATCAACATTTTTTAAATCTAAATTATTATAACTGACACTCTCTGGGCTGAGCCAGGATGTGTTCATTTAGGCCAAAGGCATATTTGAAATAAACAGGAGAGATGGCTGGTGAGGGTGCTTGCCTCAGTGTGTGAGGCCTGCCTTCGCAGCCCATGGAGGATAATTTTCCCTCCTACACTAGCCCTGTTAACACGTTTTGGGGGGAGGCTACAGGGAGCTCACAGCTTGGTAGAAGACTGTACCTCAACTCAGTCACCAATGCTATGAGTCTAGGGCATCAGCTGTAAAAGAACTTCGCTTCCATGAAATGTGAGATTGTGACGAAAGAATATTCATTTTTCCCGAGGATCACAGGGAAAGCTCCATCAAATCTGTTATAGTGAAAAGAATATTCTACTCTTTGAATTTATTCCACTCAAACTATTTGGTAATTCAACAAGTATTTATGCAGTAACAAGTATGCCAGTTAGTATCTGAAGTGATCTGAAAAGTCAGAGAATTACTGTTAAAGGATGCAGGAGGAAGAAAATGTAGAAGAGGGTAGTTATAACAGGTAGTTGACAGAGGAAATTATGAGCTGATGTAAATTAAACTACAGTGGTCAGAGAGTGAGAGAAAGGGGCAGAGAGAGTTAACCAATCAACAGCTGTGGGCCTACGAACAAAGGGCTGCTCCCATTCCCGAGTGTATGTTGGAGCTTCGAATCCACCTCCAGGCTTCTATTTGCAGACTAGACATCGCTGCATCCTGCACCTGCATCAACTTTCAGGACTGTTGCCTGCAACCAATCAAAAGTAGTAGACATTTCTTCCTTACGGACTGGACCTATCACAGAAATGCCCCCACTTTACCTTTTCCAGCTCCCCCTTCTCTGTAGCCGGTGTAAATTCTTTCAAAACAGCTTACCATCTTTCTTCCCCAAAACATAATGTATAAAAGAGCCGTCAACTCAGGATGTCAGGCATGTTGTCTTCTCCATCTAGGCCTGGGGCTGGTGGTTCAGACTTCACCCCCCAGGACCTGGTCTTTTTCTGGCCAGCATATGGCTCAATAAACCCTTTCAGAAAAGCTTTAATTGTGAAAGTTTTTTGTTTGTTTTTTTTAACAGAGTGATTATGTCCCAAAAGAAATGCAAACAAATAATGAAGCACCTTCTCTTACATAACAGCAAACTGGGCAACTTCCAAATAGCTACAGAGGAAGTTCATTCCCCACCTTGAGAAGTAAAGAGCCCAGTCAATGAAACTTTTCCCCCCAGAGTAATTTCTTTTTTTCTTCTCTTTCTTCTCCTCCTCCCCCTTCTTCCTCCTCCTCTTCTTCTTCTTCTTCTTCTTCTTCTTCTTCTTCTTCTTCTTCTTCTTCTTCTTCTCCTTCTCCTTCTCCTTCTCCTTCTCCTTCTTTTTCCCCTTCTCCTCCTCCTCCTCCTCCTTCTCCTCCTCCTCCCCCTCCTCCTTCTTCTTCTTTTAAATATATCTTTATTGATTTCAGAGAGAGGAAGAAAGAGAGAGAGAAACAATGACAGTCATTGATCAGCTGCCTCCTGCACACCCCCTGCTGGGGACTGAGCCTGCAACCTGGGCATGTGCCCTAACAGGGAATCGAACCATGATCTCCTGGATCCTAGGTCAATGCTCAACCGCTGAGCCACGCCCGGCCAGACCAGAGTAATTTCTTATCAGCTGGCTCACAGATGTAGCTTTAATACTTTCCTCCCATTTAAAAAAAAAAAAAGTTTTTATTGATTTCAGAGAGAGGAAGGGAGAGGGAGAGAGAGAGAGAGAGAGAGAGAGAGAGAGAGAGAGAGAGAGAGAGAGAGAGAAACATCAATGATGAGAGAGTCATTGATCGGCTGCCTCCTGAACGCCCCCCACTGGGGGTCGAGCCTGAAACCGGGACACGTGTCCTGACCAAGAATCCAACCATGATCTCCTGGTTCATGGGTCGATGCTCAACCATTTAGCCACACTGGCCGGGTAACTTTCCTCCCATTTTTGTCTCTTCCTATCATCCACTCCCCCCGCTTTTCCAGTGTTTTCTTATTCCTTCTTAACCACTCGTCTTCTCATATTTTGGACTACATAAACACTTTGTTGGAACAGTAGATGGTTCCCAGTTTTATGAAATCCGTGTACACATATGTGAAATACATATGTACACAACCCATGTTAATATTCCCCTTTTTGTTTTACTGAGGATAAGTAACAGATCCTGGAGTAATAAATCAAATAGTGTCGTGATAGACTAATTCTTCTGGAATTTGGAACTTCTAGAATTTTTCATACTATTGTTTAATCTGATTTAAATGTAGGCATCACAGGGAATTTCTGTGAAATTAGAAGAGAAGTAGGGGACATAGAACTAAAGATCAGAAGTCCTATTTCAAATTGCATTTCAACACCTGATAAAAAGCATCATTAAAAATGAGATTGAACAGCAGAGAAACAGACGCATAGGTTGCTGAGAAGGCCTGCAGCTAGCATTTGCGAGGAATGCAAGAGTTCAGAGGCTCCAGCTCCATTTTATCTCACTCTCACTCTACCCTGTATCTTGAGAGCTCACTCATGCAGGTGGCATCCAGAATTCTGCCCTGAATGGGCAAGTTCTTGGCCAGTGGAAAGCACAAGTGTGGGTCCTAGGTCAAGGGCTCTGGTTACTGAGATCCAAAGGTGGCTCTATTGCTGAAAACCCATCTAGTGTTTAGGAAAGTGCTAACTATGTGGCCTGTTATAGAAGCATTTTCTATTTGGGGGGATAAGATGAGGTTGGCTTACAAACTAATTGAAACTCTGATTCAGTGTTATTTAACATATAACATAGGCTCCTAGTAGCTCTGGACTTATTGACAGAGGTTGGCCAATCTTAATGGTTTTATAGCATTTTCTATAGACTTAATAAATGTGTCTTATTCATTAACAAATAGTAATTTAACAAAGGTATATTGGGCTGAATAAAATTCAACTTTAAGTTGTTATTAACACGAATGAAGCTTTTTATTATGTACCTTACTTTAGTTAATACCAAAGGATAGCTACTACCATCATGTGGTATAGTCTAATTACTACATATATTTTTTTAAATTCTAGAAAAAAAACCATTGAGAAAAAACCAACTTAATCGTTATTTAAAAGAACTTCAAAATTATGTTTTTTTACTTTATTTTAATTGATGCTCTCAGGGCTGAACAAATGCAATCTTGTGTTGTCTATTACAAGGTAGCCTAAAGTTATTTGGCAGATGAGAATTTTACTCTGATTCCTCAGTGACTCAGGTCAAAGAATTTTCAATGCTCTGAGTGAGGTTTCAATGTGCTGGTAGGGTAAGATGTGGGAAAATAGGACAACATCATTTAGTTTTCATTTGTGTCTAATAATTAAGAGAGGATACGAATCATCTTCCACTGTAGCTAAATCCACCACGTCCTCCTCAGTTAGATCTTAGATTGATACATAGGGTAGGGTTCTGATAGGAAGCCCAGTAGGGACTAATTTAAAAAGTGTGGGCAGGGTTTAGGAAAAGGAAGAGTTCAGTGTCCAAGGGCTAGGACTGAAGCGGGAGAGGAGAAAGCAGTTCCTGGAGTCTGAAGGGAAGGGGGTATGGAGAGGGCCACATGGCAGGTGCTGTGGGTTTCAGAAGAATTTTATGGTAAGGGAGTCAGGGGAAGAAATACCCCCAAATTTCTCCTTCCCACCCTCTGTGTTGCCTTGAACTGTCTCCCTTTGGATAGTTCCACTGGAACAGGAGGGCAAGGGAGCCAGGGTACAAAGAAAGTGAGCTGGAGGATGGGGAGTGGTTCTGGAGGGACAAGAGGAAGATACTCAGCACAACCAACCACACTAGATAACATCAAGTGTCTGTCTTCCACTACATAGGGTGGTGAGGGAAACGGGCTCTGGACTTACAGAGATTATGATTCTGTTCTTTAGGATTTAATTCAAACTGTGTGTGTTCGGCTAAATCCCTCAACTTCTCTGAGCCTCATTTCTACATTTGTAAAATCTGGATTAGAAGACCTACTTTCCCAGGTTGTTGTCAGGTTTAAGAGGTGATATAGCAAAGTCTGTTTGATGCTGAAAAGTTTAGGGCAATAAGGAGCCCTGGAACTTAGTCATCTACCATCTTCGTTCTTACCTGTCAACTGCTAAGTGTTCACTGCATGCTCCATGCTTCGGGGATTTATATTCTTAGCAACTTTTGAACTAGTCAGGAATATATGGTATGGGGATATCAAACTTGCATACTCTAGAAGCATTGAGTGTAACCTGATCTAGTATGTCTTGCATATGTAATTTTACTATTTCTCAATTTATTTTGGTGCTGTGACTAATTTTATTTGAGTTATGAAGTCATGGTACCTTGTTTATTTTTTTATCATGTTGGTATATTTTCTCTATCAAAGGGATACTAAAAGCACACTATCTTCTTGTGGGGTCAGGTCAAGAAAACCTTTGTTTGTGTGTGTGATTCTAAAAGGAATCTGTGTACTTAAAATGTTTAGGGACCACTGATCTATTTTGGCTACCAACTTGACTTAGTGTTTTGTGTGTGTTTTTAATGAAGAACTGATATTAGGCCTTAAAACATTTGCTTCTGAGGACAAGTCTTTCCCTGTATGGCATAATAAACCTGAGGGCAGTACTGGTACCAGTTTTCCAGTTTGAACTGGAGAATCTCCCTTTTCAAGCTCTCAGTGCAGATAATAGGAAAAAAGTCTAATTTTACGGTCATGCTCCAACACAGGAACAGGGATGAAATCTGGAAAAGAAAATGTATTTAATCCTGAATGGAAATCATTCATGTTCAGTAAAAATAAGAGAGGCTACGTCAGTCCCTAGTTCTCTGTCAGTTCAACCCAGCTCTTCTTGCCATTTTATTCCATAGGCAGAATGTAACAAAAAGAGAATGGCCTGTAGATCCAGACAACCCTGATTTCACATCCTGCATCTTCAACTATCAGGTGTAACTGGGCCTAATGTAAAAATATCAAGATTGCAAGGTTATTTTGAATTTCAATGAGATAGATTGCATTGTGGGGATGGGAAAAAAAAAAATTTCCCTTCTTGGCTGCTTTGGCTCTACAGAGTTCTCATCACTGTAGTGCTTAGAATTTCAGGACTGTAGGAACTCCAGTCATCTCTAATTTCCTTATTTTAAAGATAGAAACAAAGAGGTTTTATTTTAGGACATACCTATTGTCATATAAGCAGTTAGTGGTAAAATTTCAGATTGGAGCTCAGCCATTGTCTAAAAATGAAATTTGTCAGCGACCAAATGTAATGAGGACTGGAACTGGACACGTTTGAGAATCTACCTAGTGGTATCCACTGAGCTGACCCCGGGACTCAAGAGGTGAAGACTTCAACACAGCCAAGAAGGTGACAATCTGGTGGAACACAAATCCAGTACGACCACATCCCAAGTTTAATGGTGACCCGTCTCAAAATACAAATACACTGAGCTGTACATCAAAGGAAGGAGACATTTAACTCTGCCTGAGGTAGAACATAAGGAAATCTAGTTTGAATTTAATAAAAAAGAGGATACCCTTCCAGCTATCCCTATCTGCCCCACTCTTTAATTTTGCAAATATTTGCATATCCACATGTATGTATCAGACACTCAGGAGTAAGGAGGAATTAGTTTTCCTAGTGACCTCGCAGAGGGAGATCTGATGGAGGGGTGAGGGCTGGTCCGTATGGTGAGGACTTCCCTAAGCACCAAGGGCGGAAGACCCCCAGCTGTCGGACAGCAGGCAGGGTAACCCGAGGCGTCAGGGGTCCCCGGCCTGACCTCTGAGGTCAGCACTGGTTCTCGGGCAGGTGCACGAGCGCTTTAAGGAGCTGGCAACAGACGCTTCCTCCCCGCTCCTCCGCCCCCGCGCCTGCCGCCCGCCCCGCCCTCCCGCCAGGCCGCGCCCACGCCCGTGCGCGCGCTGGTTGGGCCTCGCCGCATGATGAAACTTCCCGCACGCGTTACAGGAGGCCGGCGGGTATAAAGTGAGAGGAGGCCGGCCGCGCCGCCCGCCCGCAGCCCGCAGCCCGCGTTCCTGCTCCCGCGCCCAGGTAAAGCCGCTCCCGCGCGCGGCGCAGCGCAGCGCACCGCAGCGCCCCTCCCCTCTGCGCGCGGCCCGGGCTGCCCCGCGAGCGGGAGGAGGATGCTCTGCAGCCTGGCCCCGCACACGGGGCTGATCCGGCTCCCGGCTCCGGTAGATCCTGCGGCTCCCGCGGGGTGAGGAGGGCGGGGCTGATTGCGGCGCACCTGGGAGCCGGCGCGAGGGGAAAGACCCGCGTCAGGGTCCCCGGAGGGGGGATCCGCGAACCCAGGAGGGGAGCCCGGCTGCTCTGGAGGGAAGGTGGCGGCGGCGGCGGCTTAAGTCGCCCCCTGTGAATTTTATTATTTTTTATTATGTTGCGTCGAGGCCTGTGGAGATTGTCGCAGTCCCGGGACCTTTCAGCGCACGCTCCCTGGCCGGAGCGCGCACGTGGCCGGGGTGCCGTTGGGAGTCCGGGGGCCTTGGCAGCTCGGTAGCCCGGTCCCGGTCCAGCGGGGGGCGGTGTCCCTCCTTTGCCTAGCCGTCCCCTTCCCCCAACTCAAGGGACTTCCTGAGCAAACCCTATCGAAACAGATCTGTGGAGGGCGACGGGCGGCGTGGCGCGGAAAAAGGCAAAAGAACTGGCAGGCCCGTTTTCAATGGGTTATTCTGTAGAACTGGCTTCAGATAAACGTTGTTACTATTTTGAATGAACTACCAGTTTTCTTCTCGTTCCTTGGCCCCCAGACCCGTGGCAGGGTCTGTTCCCCTGGGTGCTTGACTCATAATTTAAAAGCACCGAGAACTCTCTTCATTGATTGATCTCATTGCTGTAAGATTAATTAGAAACAACTTAGTCTTGAACCTGACCAGGAGTTGGTTGCTGAGATCTTAATGTAAAAATAAAGCGATAAGTTTAAGTAGTTGGTAATTAGAATAGAGTGCACTGAAACTACACTGTCCCATTCGGTAGCGGGCGAGCCACATGTAGACACATGTATTGAGAACTTGAAATGCTGGCTAGTCCCAACTGAGGTGTGCTGTAAGTGTAAACTATACCAAATGTTGACGATTTAATAGAGAAAAGCAATGTAAGATGGCTCCTTGGTAATTGTCTATACTGATTACATGTTGAAATGATACTATTTTTGGTAAATTGTGTTAAATAAAATATATTTAAAGTTAATTTCACCTTTTTTCTCTCTTTTTAATGAAGCTACTAGTACATTTAAAATTACATATGTGGCTCACATTTGTGTTGGACAGCACTGTTCTAAAAGTTTATGAGGAAATATGGAAGATTACTGGGAACAAGTAACAGCAGTAGGAAAAAGCATTACAACTAAGACCTTTGCCCTCTAATGAGACTGATTCCAATAAAAAACAATAGGTGATGGTGTTAATTTGCTTTTTTCCTGCTGGAGAAATAAGTGTGCTTCACAAACTTGTTCCCCCCTTTTCCCCTTCAAGTTAGTGGTTAGTAATTTTCTTTAGCAGGCTTAATAATGCAATTCTCTAAGCAACATTCAGAGGACCTAGGTAAATAATTGATTCACCAATGACCACACATGATTTTCAAAGCACTTTCCCAGCCCACTTTTTAAAAAATTTAAGTTTCAGTTGTACAACATTGTAATATGATATCTGTATACACTATAGTGATGACCCCCAATAGTTTAGTTATTATCCATCTCCACACAGTTGACCCCCCTTTCCTTTTGCCCACCCTCCAACCCCCTTCTCTGGTATTCACTGATCTGTTTTCTGTATCTATGAATTTGTTTTTGTTTTGAATTCCACGTATAAGTTAAATCATACAGTATTTATCTTCTGATGTCATTTAGTATTATACCCTCAAGGTCCACCATGTTGTTGTAAATAGCAAACTTTCTTTTTCATGGCTGAGTTGTATTCCATTGCATATATGGGATAGAGTCAAAGGTAGTCATCTCACTGAAATCTCAATAAACTTTCCCACTAAATCTCAAAGTAAATATCTCATTGGCTATTTGGCCCAGTGTGTAGAAGGGACTGCATAAGACATGTGATACTGCATTTCCAAGTTGCTTAAGTTAATACCATATTTCATTAATTTGATCTAGTCTCATTAAAAGGCCAAACAAAGCTTTGGTTCATTTAGATAAAAATGAAATACCCTCAGAGGATTGCTCAAAATGATTGCTATAACCTGAATATATATTTTTTCTGTGTGATATTTGTCCCACATCATCTAGGCATTTTGCTGCAAATTTGCATTTTTTAAAAATACCAAAATCATTTCCAGATTCATAGATATTTTGGTAAAATAACTGTTTTGAACTGGCAGCATCCAAATAAAACAGCCCCTTATTTCACAGTTGAAAATTTGAAATTGCCAAGTAATGAACATTTGTAGAGATCATTTATTTACCTCTTGGCCTGCTATGATGAACCCAGCTGTTTTTCAGAGATGTTATCACTGTCTATGCCCCACCTACTTGCTTTCTTATTGACCAAGGCAGCTTTGAGACAAAAACATTTGAGAACGTTTTTGTCCTTTAGGATGGTTTGAACCATCAGTGTAATTTTTGTTGTTGTTATAAAGCTAGGATATCTGTATCAGATAATATTGCTTTCTTTTTCTCTTTATAATTTCTGTTATCTGAATAAATCACTTAGAGGTAGGCTAGAAGTTGTGAAGTGCTCATAAGAGCTCTTCTTTACTCCTGCATGCCTGCCAACCTAATGAAAAATTGCTGTTGATAAGATAGTTTATATTTCGGTCTTTGAAATGGTTCATGCAAGTTTTTGGACTCAAGATTTAATACCAACTTGGATCAGATACTGAGTACCTGTATTTAATTGGTCTGCTTTTCTCTCCATAGAGAGCCCTTAGCTCCATCGTACCATGTGTGGCATTTGGGCCCTCTTTGGCAGCGATGATTGCCTTTCTGTGCAGTGTCTGAGTGCTATGAAGATTGCACACAGGGGCCCAGATGCATTTCGCTTTGAGAATGTCAATGGATATACCAACTGTTGCTTTGGATTTCACCGGTTGGCGGTGGTGGACCAGCTGTTTGGAATGCAGCCAATTCGAGTGAAGAAATATCCATATTTGTGGCTATGTTACAATGGAGAAATCTACAACCATCAGAAGGTAAACAAAATGAAACCAGAAGATATCCTGATATAATTAAAACTAGACTCGTTGGTTATAATCATTTTATATTTTTTGTATAATGGTGTTTACTTTGCAAAGTACTTTCCACGTCCATGATTTCATGTATTCCAATTATATAGATAGGGCACTGATGTGCAAAGAGGTGAAGTGACTTGGTCACACACAAAAAAGATAAGAATTACTATTCAGGTTAACTCTTAGAATCCCTCCCCCTGTAATGAATTTAAATATTAATTCGAGTCTGCTAGGCTCTTTGTTAGGTGCTGGCGGTACAGTAGTAAATATGACGGGTAGGTCTGCATTGTAATGGAGCTTATTCTATTAGGGAGCAGACAAAACATCATTGTACATAAAACAGGCATTCTGAAAACATGGATATGGGGCTGATGGATATGGGAGTATCCATATAATACAATAGAGTGCAAGAAGTGGGACTTTTAGCAGCATTAAAATTGGAACAGCTTTCTAATCTGGTGAAAGTTTACTGTTAGGATGAGAGCGGGTGAGGGGATTGAAATTCTGACCCAAGGAAGTGAAATTTGCTAAGAACCTTCTAATTTGGAATTATTTGTGTAATGTTTCATAAGAAATTTTTAATCTAAAATTTGTAGGGTTTTTTATTTGTCACCCTCCTTTCCAACTTTCAATTTTGAAAAGTTCCAACTTAAAAAGGAACAGAACAATAAAAACCTGAATTGAATAATTGTTAATGTTTTGCCATTTTTGCTTTATCTCTGTCTCTATATTTATGCATATACACGTTTGTTTTTGGTTGTATTTAGAGTATATTACAGATACTATGACTATTCTAAATATGTAAGCATTTATGTCTTAAGAATAAGAACATTCTCCAACCTAACACCAATACTATTATTGAGCCTAAGAATCCATAATACTACCTAATATCTAGTTCATAATTCCCCAAGTGTCCCAGGAATATAGTTACAGCTGTTGTTGTTTTTTATTGTTTGTTTGTTTGTTTTGAGTCAGATTTTATTCAAAGTTTATACCTTTGGTTCTGATATCTCTCTCTATTTTTTGAGCCTTCTTGATATATGCCTATCATTCATGGGTAGGGTTTTATATTCTAGCCACCCTTTGGACTTTTTTATCTCTCAGCAGTAGCTTTTGCCAGTGTTTATTGTCTGCTTATAGGAACACTCTCAATTACAGGCTTCTCATTTGAAAAGTTTTTGTAGTTCTTCATCAAGTGCCTTTCACATTTATTAAGGGCCTAGTATACATCAGACATCATTTGTATAGGTATTTGGAGATGAAATGGTGGGTGGGGAAGGTAAGGATGGAGTTTCATGCTAGTGGGAGTCCGGGAGAGGAGCAGTTAAAACTTCTTGCTTACTAAGCCAAATTAGTACGGAATACATGAGGATGCTAGGTTATATTATGGCAATATTAGCCTGACTTTCGCATAAAATGAGATAGGAAATTCCTTGAACAACATTGCTGCTTTTGTGTGTTTTGTTAATAGTTATAAAAAGTTAAACATTTTGAAAATATTTCTATTATAAATTAGCTAATTATGTTGTATTTTCAGAAGCAGAGAGGTTCCATTGCTTCTGTCAGTCATCTGTGGTAATGCAGTTTGAGCAGCTGGAAATCTGTCTAAAGAGGATAATGGACATTTTAGGCTTTTATAAAGCATTTTGCAACATAAGCTCCAGAGCCCTCCTATTTTTGATGAAAATAAAATGTACTACTACCACTAAAATACAGCCTGAGGTGTATTGGGAGTGGAGGGAGAGAGGAGGAATTGGAGTAAAGGCTGGGCATAGTGGAGGCCCGCTCCCTGCAGGGAGCGGCAGGGGTTTGCAGCCACATCCAAAGGCAGTGTGATTTATGGATGGTGGCAAGATAGGGGGCTTTTATCTTGGGAGAGTGGGAAGTGGTACATGTGAATCATTAACCCATAAAATACCTGCAAAGTTTAGGCCCAAGAGCGGCAATGACATGGTAGTGGAGGGAAGATTGGGAAGCTGTTGCTTGCTAAAATCATTGGATGCTTTAGGGTCATTTATCCCTCAGGTACTTAAGTCCAGTAGGGTCAGCAGAAGACCATTTCCTCATCTCACCTGCCAGTGACAGAGATCATCCCTGATAGTCTCTCAGAGCAGGGAGAGGCAACCAGGAGGTGGTTTGTAGATACTGGAGGCAGCCAGAGTCCATTTCTGAACTGTTCTGTGAGTGCTTAGAGACAGAAGGTCCACACATTTATAAAGTGAGTAAGATTGTGAAGCGTGCTTTATAGGCCATGTGAATATAGCATGTAGACTTGCTTTCTGAAATTTAAAAACATGTTTTAAATGTTTAAACTTTCCACTTGATTTTATATGAACCTTTGCTCTCCATTGTCAGCCAAAAATCATGAGTTAAGTACAAAGAAAGAGAAACATACCAAGGACTTTTCACCCTCACAGATGGAGGGCCAGGAGTTCGGGGGCATAACTTAAACCCCCTTACTCTGTATGCGCTGATACTGATGGTCTCTCTGCTGTTCCTTTGGGACATGTGCACTAATAAGCGCCACTGTCATTTTGTCCATCAGTGAGAAGTCGCTGTCATTCCACTGCAGTGGTGGGAGGACCGGATGTTGTTGTTCTCCCCTAGGGACCAGCAGCTTTGTTTTGGACCATATGTCTCTATTATTGCTATGGAGTCATTTATTTGTTGGGGAATCATGCCAAATATATTTGTCTTTTTGCTTTCTATTTTCATAGGTTGTCTTTGAGGCCGAAATAGAAGAAACTCAGTCAATACTATATTCCCAAACCAAAGTTTTGCAGTAGCAGGAGATGCATTTTTAGTGTCATGGCAGCTGGGCAACCTGTTTCCTTAACTTACATATATACAGGGGTGAGCAAAAGTAGGTTTACAGTTGTGAGTATGCGAAATACAGAGTTTATTCTGGTATTACTATTTATTATTGTATTATTTTACATACAAACAACTGTAAACCTACTTTTGCCCACCCCTGTATGTAAATGTATTTGTATTATATACACAGAATGTGTACAATATGCATTTCTATCCCTCCAATCATTACTGTTCTGGTACATTGTCTTTGCATTCTGTTTGTCAGAATGCAACTAAAATTTCCACGGGTTTAGCTTTTATAAAGAATGTGTAGGATTGTAAATTCAAATAAGCTATTTTAAAAATATGTCTTTATTGATTTCAGAGAGAGGAAAGGAGAGGGAGAGAGAGATGCAGAAACATTAATGGTGAGAGAGTCATTGATCGGCTGCCTCCTGCACGCCCCCAACTGGGGATCGAGCCCGTAACCCGGGCATGTGCCCTGACCGGGAATCGAACCCCGATCATCTGGATCCTAGGTCCATGCTCAACTGCTGAACCATGCCAGCCATTTTTTTAATGCTTCTTCTAAATGACTAAAGTGCATGAAATGATTATTGAGCATAGAAATATTGAAACAACTTGACAATAAAAAATTATTAGTGAATGCACAAGGATTCTAACATTTTAATTTTGCTGTTGCTTCCTTAAGCTGCAACGCCATTTTGAATTTGAATATCAGACCAAAGTGGATGGTGAGATTATCCTTCATCTTTATGACAAAGGAGGAATTGAGCAAACGGCTAGTATGTTGGATGGGGTATTTGCGTTTATTTTACTGGATACGGCCAATAAGAAAGTGTTCCTTGGCAGAGATACCTATGGAGTCAGACCTTTGTTTAAAGCTATGACAGAAGATGGATTTATGGCTGTGTGTTCGGAAGCTAAAGGTAATGATATAATTTTTCTAAAGATTTTCATTATTATCCTGGATTTTATGTGTGTGTGTTTTTTTTTCTAGGTCATATGTGCAAATCCTATAGGGGGCAATCCAAAGTTTTACAGTTGATTAAGTAAATCATGGACTCTCTGAGCTTTGTATTTTTTAAACCAAGGAGTTGGACTCTTCTTTATAGCACTCAAGTTCTATAATCCTTGAAGTATAAATCTACATAGTAAAGTCATTTAATTTTTGTTGTGCTGATATGCTTTGCATCTAGTTTCATTCCATATGTCTTGGCAAGCTTACGTATATCATATTGTAATATTAGGGTTGGCCCTGCAATTATTCGACTGTGGTACCAGGTCATAGCTATAGCAAATACTTAGTGTTTTGAAAACAGCTTTATTGGTAATATAATTCACATACCATACAATTCACCGTTTATATAATTCAGTGGTTTTTAGTATATTCATAGATATCTGCAACGAAAACTCCTGTCAATTTTAGAATTTTTTTTATCACCTCAAAAAGAAACCCTTTAGCTATCACACTCCCCATCCCTCTGTATCCATCAACCATTGAACCTCTCTATGAGTTTTCCTATTCAGGACATTTCATATGAATGGGATCATGTCTTGTGTGGTCTTTTGTGACTGGCTTCTTTCACTTGCATAATGTTTTCATGATCTATCTTGTAGCATGTATGGTACTTACTTTTTATGGCCTAAAGATATTCCATTACACGGATAGACCACATTTTGTTTATCCATTTGTCAGTGAGTGGACATTTGGGTTTTTTTCTCCCTTTTGACTATTATGAATAATGCTACTATAAACATTTGTGTGCAAGTTTTTGTGTGGACATGTATTTTTATTTCTCTTGGGTATACACCTAGGGGTGGATTTGCTGGTAGCTCTGTGTTTAATTGTTTGAGGAACTGCCAGACTGTTTTCCAAGGCAGCTGTACCATTTTATATTTCCACCAGTAGTATATGAGGGTTTCGGTTTCTCCATGTCCTCACAGACACTTTTTTCTGACTCTTTGATTCTAGCCATCCTAGTACATATAAAGTACTATTTCATTATAGTTTTGATTCGCATTCCCCTGTTGATAATGATGTCAAGCATCTTATCTCTGTGCCATTTTTATATCTTCCTTGGAGAAATGTCTATTTAGTTCTTTGGTCCTTTTTTCCTGCTGAGGATAATTTTAAAAAATTAATACTACTTTTTAGAGCAGTTTTGGGTTTCAGAAAAATTGAGCAGAAAGTACAGAGTTCCCATACTAGGTGAGGCAAAAGTAAGTTTACAGTCATGAGTACATAAAACACAAGAGTTTATTCTTGTATTATTATTCATTAATTATTATATTATTTTCCATATGAACAACTGTAAATCTGCTTTTGCCCCCCTGTATATTCCTCCCATTATATTCAGCAAAGTTGCAGAATATATGATCAATATACAGAAATCAGTTGTGTTTGATACACTTGCAATGAACACTATCCACTTGTAATGAACAATCTAAAAATGAAATTAAGAAAACAACTTCATTTATAATAGCATCAAAAAGAATAAGATACTTAATATTATGTTTAACAAAAGAAATGCAAAACTCATACTCTGAAAACTATAAAAATTGTTGAAAGAAATGAAAGATTTAAATAAATGGAAAATCATTCCATGATCATGGATCAAAGACTTAACATTATTAAGATGACAATATTTCCCAAAATGATCTTCCCGTTAATGTGATCCCTAGCAGAATCCCAAGTGACTTCTCTGTAGAAATTGACAAACTGAGAGGCCAGGAAATGAACCCATACATCTGTAGTCAACTAGTTTTCAACAAGTGTACGAAGACTATTCAACAGGGAAAGAATATTGTACAACTGGTGCTGGGACAACTGGACATACACATGCAAATAAATGAAGTTAGACCTTTACCTCACACAATATACAAAAAATAAAATGGGTCAAAGACCCAAATGTAAGAGCTAAAACTATAAAATTCTTAGAAGAGAACATAGAGGTAAATCTTCATGACATTGGATTTCACAGATTTCTTAGCTGTAACTCCAAAAGCATAAGCAACAAAAGAAAAATAGATAAATTAGACTTCATCAATTAAACATTGTTCTAAAAAGAACACCATCAAGAAAATGAAACCACAACCCAAAGAATGGAAGAAAGTACTTGCAAATCATCTTTAGCGTCTTTTGACAGTAAACTTGAGGAAGACATTCATCTTTTATCTCTTACCCAGCTAGCGGTAGCATCCTAAAATCTGGTCTACCTGCCTGCCTCCTTTAGCTTTATTCTGTAAGCCCTTTCTCACTTAGTCTCTAGATTTAATACTGGCCGAAGCGAGGATAATGAGATCAATGAAAGGGTCCTAGGACACCAGTCACCGTGTGGGTACTAATGTCTGAATTTGTCTATTTTCAGACATTTCAAATGGCACAGAACAAGTATATTAAGTACTATTAAGGAGGCCCAGTAAAGAGAACACAAGGGAAGAGCAGACGCTGTGTCTCCTTTGGGCCTGATAACTTGATATAGAATTATAATCTTAAGTGCAGCTTACCCTTTGAAATCTCTTGGCTTATATTTTACATCCTTCATAACAGTGCCCTTTTCCAGATGGAACGATCTCAGCTAGAGTACTGCGACAGTTTTTATTTCTCATTGCTTTTAGAACAACTTACAAAAACTCAATTGATTATGGTACTTCTGCTTGCTTAAGACCTTTTAACAACCCCTCCTTCTCTACGGGGGTTGTGTGGCTCTATTAAGCTCTGCTGGCTAGTGATGGGATCTGGGTCTCGGTTAGTCTTTGAATTCAGTGCTACATAGTAGATTACTGGGTTAACAAACTCAAATTACAAATCATAACGAGTATTCTATATACTAGAGAGGCTATTCCTGTTTACAATAAAACATTGATTTTGTATCAAAGATCATGGTGATATCAGGCTGGCTACTCTCTGTGAGAACTTATTGAAGAAATTTATATTAAGGATTAATTAATGCCTGACTTCTTTCTTCTTTTTTTTTTTTAATCTTTATTGATTTTAGAGAGAGGAAAGGAGAGGGAGAGAGAGAGAGATAGAAACATCAGAGTCATTGATCAGCTGCCTCCTGCACGCCCCCGACTGGGGATCAAGCCCGCAACCCGGGCATGTGCCCTGACGGGGAATTGAACCCCGATCGCCTGGATCCTAGGTCGATGCTCAACTGCTGAGCCACGCCTGGCCGGGCAATGCCTTACTTCTTAATAGCTGACATTAAAGTACCTAACTGGGTCATTTTGCTTGTTAAAGGACTGGGAACCATGGCTGTTTTCTTAAAATACCTTTGTGATGACAAAGAAATGACTGCCAGGAAATTATAAAATTAACATTTCAAGCCCATCTCTGCTTAATAAATGTATCTAATTTTTCTTTTTATACTTGCTTGCTTTATTATAGAAAATAGATTTTCTTGATCAGAAATTCTAGCTAGGCAAAAGAAATCGAACATTGGATATTTTCCTATCGATTTGAATTACTAGAAATCAATTTTGCTGTGCACCTTGGGAGCACTGATCTCTCTCTAGTAAGTAGATGGTAGGGTTTGAGTGGTTAAGTTTATTTTCCTATTTTGCTTCTATAATGGACATGCATTTGTATTAAAAAGGGAAAGTAAATAGGAATTTAAAGGATATTAACTAATCATGAAAGTTACAGTGAAATGTTATCCGAATTTGAATAAAGTTATCTTTCTGAATTTGTAGGTCTTGTTAACTTGAAGCACTCCACAGCTCCTTTTTTAAAAGTGGAGCCTTTTCTCCCGGGACACTATGAAGTTTTGGATTTAAAGCCAAATGGCAAAGTTGCATCGGTGGAAATGGTTAAATATCATCACTGTAGAGATGAGCCGCTACACGCCGTCTATGACAGTGTGGAGAAGCTATTCCCAGGTAATAAAGCAAACGCCCACCCACCTGTTCCCCACCTCTCTCCCGACGGCGAATTGTACTCTTGCACCATGGGAATAATTTCAGTTTGAAGACCTATTTCCTATTTTATTTGGAGGTGGCACAGTGGGGTCTTGCAAACTCTACTGCTGAGCAGATGCCATCACGATAGATGTCGATGATTGTATACCTCATCTCAGCAAGTAACTCAGCCCGAGCTTCTCTGGAGCTGTTTCACTTACTTTATGTGTTCACAGGTTTTGAGATAGAAACTGTGAAGAGCAACCTCCGGATCCTTTTTAACAATGCCATTAGGAAACGTTTGATGACAGACAGAAGGATTGGCTGTCTTTTATCAGGTGAAGACCGTTAAAAAAACTAGTTATATTTAGCATGTCTTTGTTTAATTTGAAGGATTTGTAGCGATCCCTGAGGTTTTGCCTATAAAGTATTTAATTTATGATGTAATCTTTTCTTCATTATAGGATGAAACAGTTTTCTATAAGCTGCATTTAATATTTATGGTAATTTAGCAACTTAAAGTTACACTGTAATTATACTGTTGGAATGAGTGAGTAAACATATTTTAGAGTTGTGTGTAGTGATTTTTAACCAAATACTCTTATCACTATCACAGGTTATGTTAGATTTTTCTCTTATTAAAGTTTTTCAGTTTATAAAAGTTGGGGAATTTTAAATGATAAAACTCTAATCTTGATGCTTACGAAGAATGTAAGTCATCTGTCCCAGCCTATGCACGGCACGTGACCACTGCACTTGCTGTCTTGCTCGTAGGGGGCTTGGATTCCAGTTTGGTTGCTGCCACTCTGTTAAAGCAGCTAAAAGAGGCCCAAGTCCAGTACCCTTTCCAGACATTTGCGATTGGCATGGAAGACAGTCCTGATTTACTAGCTGCCAGAAAGGTAAGACACTACCTCTGCCTGTTAGTAGAATTAAAATAAAGTCAGTAATTAATTCTGTATTTCTGCTGCTGCATTGACTCCTGTTACTGTTTTAAATTAAATATATTAAAATGTAATGAAATGCTGGTTTAATATCAACTATGTTGTACACTGTATTCTGGGTATTTATATCTACAATGGTCAATGCAATTCTCAAAAACCCTATGATAATAATTTTCCTTTTGAAAGTGGTTAGGAATGCAGGCTTTGGAGCCTGATTGCTGGTTTCAAATCCTAGCTCCACCACACAGTTCCTCACTTATGTAATGGGGGTAATAGTATCCACTACAGGATAGTTTTGAGGTGAAAATTATATAATTGAGATGTAGTGCATAGAATAGAGCCTAGCATGTAGTAAATACTTGGTGAATGTTAGCTGTTATTATTATTTTGTTTCATTTTTAAAAAATATTTTTTGTTAAAAAAAAATTTTTTTTTGTTGCTTTTTAGAGAGAGAGGAAGGGAGAGGGAAGAGAGAAACACTGATTGATTGGCTGCCTCCTGCACATCCCCTTCTGGGGATCAATTCCACAACCCAGGCATGTGCCCTGACTGGGAATTGAACTAGCAACAGGATGATACCCAATCAACTGAGCCACACCAGCCAGGGCTTGTTTTTTTTCTTTCTGTTTTTTATATAAAGCAGTATGTTTAGGGCTATGGATAAAGAGGATTTGGTACACATTCAGTGTGCAGGAGACCTCATTCCTACTCTGGAAAAACTTACACAGAATGATTGAGAAAGAGCTAGAGAGCAGTCCCAAAGCAAGTTGATTAATGTTGAAAGAATCCAAAATAGCCAAAGAAAATAGAATAAAGGGAGAGGCCATTTCATTTAGGCATAACATCCTGTGTATAAAATTAGGCTTTGCAAGAGGGCCTGAAGGTGGCCAAGATTAGAGCAGGACCATGTTGGACTAGAGAGATGATTGGGTTAGGTAAAGGAGGTGTGTGTTTGGGAGGTGGGGGTGGTATGCTGACTGGGAACGTCTCGGCCGTTAGGTTGAAGTCTTGGAGTGGCAGTGGCTGATGGGAGATCTACCTCTTGGTGATTGAGTGGAGGAGAGGGACTTGGGGAGGCAAGGGAAATTGACTAGGTGGGGCTTCTTTGTGGTGGCCTGGAGAATCATTTCCCCATATTGTGGTGGCCTGCAGAACCATTTCCCCTTATTTTGCTTAGTTTTCCGCTGTTGTTAGTTCATAATGCATTGTGAACAACTGTCATGTTTCATTTTCAAGGGCAGTTCTTTTCTTTAAGTAACAAGTACGTGGGTATTTCTTTATGTAATAAGGTGGCAAATCATATTGGGAGTGAACACCATGAAGTCCTCTTTAACTCTGAGGAAGGTATTCAGGTCCTGGATGAAGTCATATTTTCCTTGGAAACTTACGACATTACAACAGTTCGTGCTTCAGTGGGTAAGGTATTTCATGATGCAGAAAGACTTTTAATTGTGAAAAACACCAAGGTTTATTATTATTATTATTATTTTTAAAATATATCTTTATTGATTTCAGAGAGGAAAGGAGAGGGAGGGAGAGAGAGATAGAAACATCAATGATGAGAGTCATTGATCGGCTGCCTCCTGCACGCCCCCGACTGGGGATCGAGTCCACAACCCGGGCATGTGCCCTGACCGGGAATCAAACCCTGATCATTTGGATCCTAGGTCGATGCTCAACCACCGAGCCATGCCCAGCCAGGCGAGAAACGCCAAGGTTTAAAAAATACTATTTCAAGCAACAGTTTAAAAAAGAATACTCGAGAATGAATGCAAATTAAATTCCTATGTCAGCAATTGTCTAAGACAAGACCATTTATAGTATCACTATTTATATTTCTCCAAAGAATAGATGCATATTTGCTTCAACCTCTTTCCCGAATTTTGCTGTGTAAAATTTCTTGGGCTATATAGGGAAATAAGGTCTACATTGTAACTAATTTTCTGTAAGGAATACTCACTCATTTTAGATATATCCTGGTAAGTATTTCATTATATGACTTATCAATTAGTGACAATTATTGCCCAGCAAGCAATACTATTTTTTTCCTGTGGATACACACTAAGATCAGAAGTATACTTCAAATTAGACTGATCCAATATTGATGAGCCTCTAATACTTTACCGGCTTACATATGCCTCTCTTTTAAGGACTCCATTGCAGGGGAGATCTCACCCACAAGGGAGCAAAAATACATGAACAGATACACAGTATCTGGTGTTGATACCGCATGGAGGGGAATCAATTAGGAAACATGTCTAGTGAGTCTCCCTAGGGAGGTGATAGTAGGAAAAATGGTTAAGAACAAATACTGGTTTACAGGGATGTGGAACAAAAACCAGTGGGCATCTTTTGATAGCTTATTAGTATCCTTAACTATACGTGAAATTTGGTAGATGGATAGTGTTAGAAAAAAATTAAAACTAAACTACCAAAACCTCAACTCTTAATATTTTTGTATACTTAATCTATAACTTGTGCTTTTGCAATGAAATAGCCCAAAACCATTCCACAATTTTATATATAGGTTTTAATATTTTAATGCTTTTAGACGAAGAATGTCCATCTTAAAATTTTGCTAAACTGAACAATGATGCAGATATCTAAAAAAAATCCATACCTTTCATACCAGTATCATTATATAAAAAGGAGTCTAATCTAAGAACAAAACTTGCAATTGTTTCCAAAAGCCAAATAAAAGACATTTTTGATGAAGAGTTATATTGACATTAAGAATAATTTCTGTCTTTTTTAAAGGTATGTACTTAATTTCTAAGTACATTCGGAAGAACACAGATAGCGTGGTGATCTTCTCTGGAGAAGGTTCAGATGAACTCACACAGGGTTACATATATTTTCACAAGGTAAGCATTCGGAAATGGAAGGATATTGGTGGTAGATTAAGAAAAGTATGAAGTATTTGACTATTTTCCATTGTCTGTTTTTTCAGTATAGCGGTAACACTTGAGTATCTTGTGAGGTATATGAGGAAATCTGATAGTGTCTGCGTTGTGTTTCTTTTGGGAGAAAGAAGTCTTAATAGTGTCAGATAATCTCTATTTTTTAAAACTAGTTAAGCACGAGAATCATGTTTCTTATGTTTCTTCCTCCCCTGTGATATTACGGTTATTGCACAGTGTGTCCACCTTATTTGTTCTTTGGTGTGAGGGAAGACACATTTTAGACAGCACTCGTCCCTTCCCTAAACTCTGTAAGGCTTTTTGTCTTATCCACCTTTAGAGGTGCAGTATGTGTAAGAGTAAGAAACAGAACTGTGTATTTGGCCAAAACAAATCTGTTTGTGTATTTGTAACTTTCAGCTGTTGTTTGTAAACTAGGCTCCTTCTCCTGAAGAAGCCGGGGAGGAGAGCGAGAGGCTTCTGAAGGAACTCTATCTGTTCGATGTCCTCCGTGCAGACCGGACGACTGCTGCCCACGGGTAACTCAGTACTTTAAAAAGCGATGGTAAAAATAACCTCAAAAACAGGAAGTTCAGTGGCTGATTTTGTTTTCCTTTCCAATTGATTATATATTGCAAAGTATGACTTCTATAGAGAAAAATGAAGCTTGTCTCTTAGCCCCAAAGGAATTAGACTAAATTCAAAGTGCTGCTGTGGCAATGGTGAGGACGTTTGCAGGTTGTTTTACACCAAGTTTCCATCTTCACAGCATAACAACATTCTGCTCATATTGAACAACTGAGAGGGAAGGCAGTTGTAGCTTTTTTTTTTTTTTAATATGATTTTATTGATTTCAGAGAGAAGACGGGAGAGGGAGAGAGAGATAGAAACATCAGTGATGAGTCATTGATCGGCCCCCTCCTGCATGCCCCCCGCTGGGGATCGAGCCCGCAACCCGGGCATGTGCCCTGACCGGAAATCGAACCCCAATCTCCCGGGTCCTAGGTTGATGCTCAACAGCCAAGCCACACCAGCCAGGCAGTTGCAGTTCTTTTTAAGTCTTTAAGGAAAGTAAAGATTATATACCTCCTTGTAACAAGTGCTGAGCACCTGCCATACCTGTTTGATGCTGTGGTGATCCTGTGTGGGGATAGGGCAGGAAGATGCTAGGGGTTCGATAAGATTAAAACCAGGTTTCTTTGGTATCATTTCTGGTTGGCTAAAGTTTTTGTTGTTTTTTTCTGTTTTGTTTTTAATTTTCACCAGAGAATAGTTTTTCCATTGCTTTTTAGAGAGAGTGGAATGGGGGGAGAGAGAGAGAAAGATCAATGTGAGAGAAACACATTGATTTGGTTGCCTCCTGCATGGGCCCCACGGGAACCAGGGATCAAGCCTGCAACCAAGATACATGCCCTTGGCCGGAATCGAACCTGGGACCCTCAGTCCATGGGCTGTACTCTTAACAACTTAGCCAAACAGGCCAGGGCTTAAGTTTTCACTTTTGTCCTGGTTGGGTGGCTCATTTGGTTGGAGCATTACCCTGTACACCAAAAGGTTGTGGTTCCATTCCAGTCAGGGCACATACTTAGGTTGCAGGATCAATCCCCAGTCAGGGAGCGTGTGGGAGGCAATCGATTGATGTTCCTCTCTCACATCGATGTTTCTCTCTCTCTCTCCCCCACCCCTCATTCCGTTCTTTCTAAAATCAATAAAAACATACCCTCAAGTGAGGATTAAAAAAGTATATAAAGTTTTCAATTTTTTACTGCTCGTGTTGGAGAGTTGAAGATTCTTGCTGTACATGGCAAATAACCAACATTAAATGTTTCAGTTGCTTCTACTAATCACACTTAGGTTAGGGAATAATAAAATACAGGGTTGGGAATAAACAGAATCTGTGGTTATGACCCTATCCGCTTGTCCTAATCAGAGTCACCGGGATTCAGGAAGCAGATAATGTACCTTTGAGGAAACTGTGGAACATCGGTTTATACTGAATCTTGTGTGTAAATTATTAACTAGTTGAGTAAAAAATTTTGAATTATCACTGTAGCTTTTAATAGGGTGAGAGATGGTCTCACCTAGAAAAACCTTTGAGTCAGAAAGGCCAAGGCAAAGGACATTCTTAATGATCAGGTCACTCACGATTCTTTCTCTGCTTTTCTTGAGATAGGTATTTACTTGTTCACAGAAGGGAAAGGAAAAGTAGTTATTCTCAAACAGCTTGTTTCACTCCCTGGATGAGATGATACATATCACATTGAATGAAGGTGTTTGTATTCATGCGTTTTTATAGAGCAATCAGGAGGATTGTGAAAATGATATTATAATCTTAACATTCCTTAGAGGCTGGTTGAATTGCTGGGAAAATTCTAAATCAGAATCTAAACTGACATGCACTAAACAGCCTTTTGATTTGGATTCCCTCTCTTCCCCTTTAAGCCTTGAATTGCGAGTCCCATTCCTGGATCATCGATTTTGTTCCTATTACTTGTCTCTGCCACCAGATATGAGAATTCCCAAGGTAAGTGAGTCAATTCAGTATAAAAAGTGCCCATTGGTACTGGCTATTATATTTGGAGCTTTTGCTGATGTGCCTTTCGCCTTCATGTTAGAATGGGATAGAAAAACACCTCCTGAGAGAGACATTTGAGGACTCCAATCTGTTACCGAAAGATATTCTCTGGCGACCGAAAGAAGCCTTCAGTGATGGCATAACCTCAGTGAAGAATTCCTGGTTTAAGATTTTACAGGACCATATTGAACATCAGGTATGGTATTTTCATAAGTAGTTTCTGGAATAGGACAGTTTAGATGCAGAGTTTATTTTATATTTAGTATAAATGTTTTGTGTCTGTAAGAGAGATTTCCTATTTTATAAGAATTAAGTAGCATGCAGGATTATAAAGTAGCATCCATTTCGTGTTAAAAGAGAGAGAGAAGAGACTTAATCAATCATCACTGACCTTCATTTAACACACCTCTGGGCACCTGCTGGGTGCCAGACACTGTTAGGCATAAATGAACAAAACACTCTAGAGCCACCACAGATTAGAAGTATGCACCTGAATGTTCTTTAAAATCCCACAGCTATGTGTTTTATGGTATTGAACGTTTTCTAAGTGGTGGTGATTCAGAAGGTCTCTGGCACTGTTTACAGGCAAGCCTTTCTATCTCTTTTTTCTTTAGGTTTTATGAAACCAGATTAAATACGATTATTTCCATGTCATTTAAAAAAAACCATTTTGCTTTTATACTCTCATTCTTACAGGTTGATGATGCAATGATGGCAGCTGCAGCCCAGAAGTTTCCCTTCAACACTCCTAAAACTAAAGAAGGCTACTACTACCGTCAGATCTTTGAGCGCCACTACCCAGGTCGGGCTGACTGGCTGACCCACTACTGGATGCCCAGGTGGATCAATGCCACCGACCCTTCCGCACGCACTCTGGCCCATTACAAGTCAGGTGCCAAAGCTTAGGCACTTTCTAAGCCATAGAGTCAAAGTGAATGTTTGTTCTTATTGTGAAGGGTGGAGGGCTTGGGGGCTAGGAGGGTAGCAATGAGCGTCATCCACCTGCAGGGTGAAAAAAATAAAAGTCTTAAATCTAAAACATTGCTACAGTCATTTGTATTCATACTGTTCTTTCATTGGAGGTGACTGGAAACTGAGCAGCTTTTACTATGCCATGGTAAGGTAGGGAGTGGGTGAGGAAAGGGGGACACAGTCTGATGTTTGCTGCAAGAACACACAGGCACTCTCCTGGCAGAGCTGCTTTGTCTCTTGCCTACGTGGCCGCCTTCTAGTCTTTGCCTCATCAGAGTGTGGTCCCTCTGACTTCCCTCTCTCGGTTCTTTCTGCATTCCTGACAGCTGGCTAGGCAAACTCTGGAGAAGTTAGTCCTTTGCAAAAGTTCATGACAGCTCTGTTTTGTAACATAGTAAATTGGGATTTGTTTTGTTGTTGTTGAGCCAATGCAATGCGTCTCCTGGAACTGCTAGTGGTGAATGGCACCAGATGGTAGACCTTGGTCTTTGAGTTCGGCTAAGAAAGAATTCAGAGCCAAAACTAAAAAAAACAGCAAAAGTTTATTTAGAAAGTCACAGAGGTAGAAGAAGTGAGCCAGCTGGGTTACGTAGACTCAGGAAACAAGTTACAGGGCAGAAGAAGGGCACTTGTTGCTTAGGAGAAAGCAAAGGTACACGCTTTGAGGAAAGAAAGGGAAAGAAAGGCACAGGGAGCTCTAGAGAGAGAGCACGCGCATGCACGCACACGCAGGCACAATGGGTCATTAGTCTTAAGGGGTTTTATCTGTTTTTCAAAGGTTGAAATTTTGGGAGAGGTCTTGGGAAGATCTCAGAATATTCATCAGCTTTCCAGGTGTGTCTCCTCATGTCATGGCCTCTGCTGATTGGTCAGCGCCAGGGGAGGGGGTCATTAGTCATTAAGCTGGTCCTCATGTCAGCCATGGTGTGTGCCCCACTTGGCCTTTCTGCTTCTCTGGGTTTGGAGCTGAAGCACAACTGAGGCCTAGATGTTATCTCTAGTTTGATCAAAACTCAGTCTCTGGTCAACAGATTGAGGCTTTGTTCCTAAGATTATTTGATGCGGTTCAGGACCTCATTGCCTTGAGGGATTAATGCTAAGGGAGTGGCCTGCAGGGGCTGGTATGACAGTCCCGTGAGGCTTTTCTCTGGCCCCCTTGTTCCTCCGCTAAGGGGGTCTACAGCATGACTAGGACATGCTAGGGGAGGAAATGTCTGGGGAGCGTCTGAACCGTGTTACCATCAATATGAAAGATCAGGGGGTCTAAACTATGTGACCAGCGATATGCTAGGGAAGGAAAAGTCACCCTGGGTCTGAGGTCCTGCCCTACAATACTTGTCCTCCCAGTTCTGCCCATTGCCAGGTACCCAGGGCTTTCCACCCTGGTGACCTCCCATACCTGGCTTGCTGTTCCTGCTTTGCTCATGTCTGTCTAACTGACTTCTATATCAGAACTGTTGTTCTTGGTATAAGATCAGCACACTTTTTCAGTAATGGGACAGACAGTAAATCTTTCAGGCTTTGCAGACCTGTTGGAACTGTTTAACTCTGCCATTGTAGCTCGGAAGCATCCATAGATAGCGTGCAAACAATTGGGCAGGGCGTGTCCTATTAAAACTAAAAATAGGCCGTGGGCTGGAAGTATTCCATGGGCCGTAGTTCGCGAAGGTCTGTTCTAGAGGAACAACCAAGCCAAGTGTTTACAATAAAAGGAAAAAGCATTCCAAACCCAGCTGGGGAAAGTATAAGAAGGAAATATTTTTTGGTGAAAAAAATTATCCTCTAACCTTCTAATGATTGAATGAACACAACAGATTAGCTGGAGAAAAAGTTTAAAAACTTATACCTCCGGTGTACAAGGGAGAGACCCAGGAAAACTGAGTAACTTGCCATTTGGAGGCCATCACCTTAAGTACCAACCTCCACTGGAGACAAAAGAAGATGTTGGGGGTGGAGAGTACAGGAGGTGACCAGGAAATCACTTCAAACAAGGGTTAGACTGTTGGGCAGATTAAGCCCAAGACTTCTGATAATGAAGGCAGGCCCGGTGCAGTGAGGGAGACGCCCTGACAAATGTAAATGTCCCTTGATAAAGGGTAGCTTCTAGTTGGTTTCAAGTCTGCTCAGGATTAAAATTAACCAGCCTAAAATAATCTATTCCCAAACAGGCATATTTGGGGGTGGCAAATTCTGCTCCCCTTCACATTCAATTGATAGGTAGATGATTTTCATTGGAATTCTCATTGGCTGTTTAGGGACAGTGTTTTTAAATACAGTATAAGGATGAATTTAGTTATTAGAAACTTGAAGAGGAAACTGCTGGTGCACAGCTAGGTATGTGCCCTGACTGGGAATCAAACCTGCCACCTTTCAGTGTACAGGACAACTCGCCAACCAACTGAGCCACACCAGCCAGGACTGTGAACGTTTTCTTGCAGATTTCTTACTATAAAGGCACAATTGTACATATGCAAGTATATGTTGGTTAAATAAGTCCTTGAAGCTTCAGAAACCCCTCATAAGGAAAGTATATAAAAGAACTAACCCTGAGCCTACTGGTGTCAGACTTGTACAAATACCTTATTGAGGCTGCATAGTCAGTGCATGCCCCTTAATTCCTCCTGTCCTGGGGTTACCTTAGTTTGGTCTGGGGTCTGAGATAACAGATCCTTGGAGTGGGTCCCCAAAGAGGCAGTTCCATGGTTCCAAACCTGTGCAGTGGTCCAATCACACCCAGCACGTACCTACAACAGTTTACTGAGTTTGCTCATTCCGTGAGTTAACCCTCCCTTGAAGTGTGGCAGATTTTCTTTTCTAAAAGTGGCTGTAGCAGTATTTCTTGCCCTACAGGCTCTTCCAGAGCCTTGTCACTCCTCTGAAGAGGCCGCCCATTTCCCTGCCCTCAAGCCTAGGCAGCATTTTATGATTGCCTTGGCCAGCAGAGCCAGGAGAAGCAACACTGACTTCTAAGGCTAGGCCACGAAAGGTGATTTGGCTTCTGCTTTCTCTTTTTTCTTTTTTTAAATATATCTTTATTGATTTCAGTGAGAGGAAGGGAGAGGGAGATGGAAACATCAATGATGAGACTCATTGATTGGCTGCCTCCTGCACGCCCCCTACTGGGGATCAAGCCTGCCACCCGGGCATGTGCCCTGACCGGGAATCTGCCGGCTGCTTTCTCTCTTGATGCATGTTGTGAGGAAGCCCAGACCACACGAAGAGGCCATGTGTAAGTCAGGGCTGATGGCCCCGCCAAGGTCTCAGTCAACAGCCATCAACCACCAGGTGAGTGAGTGACCCTCCAGATGATTCAAGCTCCTGGTCTGAAGCTTCCAGCTGAGGCCTCAGTCATGGGGAGCAGAGAGAAACCATCCCTGCTGTGCTCTGTCCACATTCCTACTCATAAATCCATGAGTGTAACAAATGTTTGACACTATTACGCTTGGGGGCGGTTACTTACACAGGCATAATAACTGGAGCAGGAAAGCACTATTACCCTTATTTTACACAAATCTCTTGGGCAAATCCAAGTCATTCAGCTAATTACTAAGTGGTGGGGCCCCAAGTTAGCTAGAGAGACTGGCCCCAGAGCCTTTCTCTTCTCTCCTGTCTTCCCATCGTCAGCATGAAACTACAGCCTGGGTCTATGCTGTGAGTTAGACTAAGGGAAAGGGCCGCTGGGTTTGAGTTTGGGAGAGGGACAGCGACAAGAGGGTTACCTCCCAGGAGATTACAGCGACGACAGTCATTTTCTGTAGTAGGATAGGTTAGGTGGTGATGAGAAAATAAGTTCAAAATTTCAGAGCATTACCACAACAAATGTTCTTTCTTGCTCAAACTATATGTTCACCTGGCTCTCTAAGGAGCTCTGCTCAATATTGAGGGGTTTGTAATGACTCCAGGACCCAGGCTGAGGCACAGTGTTGACACCTACTTTCATGACCAGCAAGGCAGGGGATGGAGAAAATAATGAATCATGTACCAAACCTTAGGGCTTCCACCCTGAAGTGACACATCACTTTTTCTCACATTTTATGGGCCAAAGTAAATCACATGACCACTCCTGACTTTACAGGTACATGTACCAGAAAGGAAAATGAAATATTTGGAGCGCTGTACTAATAACCCCCAAATCCACCCTTCCGTCACCAAATATTCAGTTCACTCTCTTTTCTACACGCAAACTATACTCATCCCCCTTTCAAGAGTGACAGCCCAAGAATTCCATTTAGTCATGGCCATGAGCCCAGAGTTCAGGATTTCTGTGTTTCAGGACTGGCGGTGACACCTCTCCATGACTTAAGAGGGAAAGCTCTCCTCTCCCCACCTGTTCAATACATAATAGTAGGGCAGAAATGGGATAATTGCAACAGCAAAATCATGGGTAGAGTGGGAGGCACGGCAAACCCTAGCTGGTAGTAATTCTGACACCTTGCTCACCAGTCATTTGGAGGCCCTCACCTTGGGTCTCCAGCAGAAAATTGCCTTTCTAGGGTCACCAACTGCCAAGAAGACATCAGTGTGGTGGCAGAAGGAGACAGGAGTGAGAGAGCCGGGGGAGAAACAGGGAACGCTTTGAAGGGGGAAGTCTGATTTCTAACAATAAAGCTAATTGGACTCATGACATACTTTTGGTTGCCCAGAATCAGAGTTATCCTTTGTTGATCACCTTTCTGGAGTACCAAAGACTGCTCTAAAAACCCTAATTGCCTTTCACAGCAGCCCTGTGAGATCTATACGATTGAGATCATCCACATTTTATGAATGAGAGAAGTGATACAAAGGTATTAGGTCGCATGCCCAAGTTCATATAACTAATAAGTAATCTGAGTAGGGTATTTGATTCCAGGTTACAGGGCTTTAGAGACTTCATACTTAACCTCTCCTCTGTTCCCCTAAAAAGGATTAGAATATAGAATATAATTATGTACAGGAAAAAATTAGAATTCCATAATTTCTCTCTAATTCTGTATTTTTAATGGGAATATATATTCCGGTTTATGGGTAGTTTAGCACATCTACTGCGTAGGCATGAGATAATTTTTTTTCAATTTTTAAAATTTGTAACAAACACACATAAGAACACATCACTTGTACAATTTAGACCTTCTGTGACTTAGAGTTTATGTGATTTAGATCTTATGTGAATGATCAGATTTCACGCCCTAGCTAGCCAAGAAATTAATTCGTAGTCCTCTTTGCAACTTGGAGCATTTTTAATAGTGCTGGGGGAAAAGCCATACTCAAATTCTTGGTGTATTTTAGAATTTGGTTGTTGCAATATAAAATATTTTATTTCTGAGGGCTAATATAATACATATAACCACAAGGTGGCAGTCATGACACATGATTTTGTCTTCAGACAATTTCATGCATTTCTCAAATGCAGTGGTGTTAAGAAACTATTTTATGCCAAATTGGAGAGATGTTTTGTTCATTTCATAAAATATATCTTAGCACAGAAGCTCCGTGATTTGCTATAGGTAATTAGTAAGTAGTTTTTACTCGCTAACAGCATATGGTTATTGTATAGTCCACTGCGAGTATACATGTATTTTTTTGGACCATTTTAGCTCTCTCCTCTTTAATCCATCATCCTAAACAAAGCTGTACAAAGTATGCCCTTAAAAAAGTAAGATATCTCATACTCTGAAAGGTAGGAAGGAATGTGGACACCCCAAAATCTATTTTTTTTTGCCTTTCAAATGCAAAAACATCTATACATAAACTGTCATTTTTATAGTCACCCACTCTTGCTAGCTCTGCCTCATCTCAGCTTATTCTAATCCACTTACAAGACAAAACTCTGTATGGAGCACTATGTTTACACATAAAACCGGCGAACATGTACTGCGATGACTTCCTATGAGTCTAACACTGAGCCATCGGTTGCTGTAACAGTTCTGAAAGGCACCTACTATTGTTGTCCTGCCAATTTTATGGAAGAAGAAAGGAAATGTTCAGGCAGCCTAGATACTGAAAGAAGGTCAGCTCGTGGCCAGTGGGATCGTTGATTGTAATGGATACCACAGAAAAGAGTTCTCTATTGGCAAGGTGAGTTTTATTTGCAGATAGATAACCCAGAGAAACTTGCTGAGCCCCAATTACAATGACCATTATCCTGAACAAGAAATGCCTTCTGTAGTTCTTACTAACAAAGCGGTAACTTCTACCCATCAACTTTATGCTTTATCGGGTTGAGCTCACCAGTCAAGATTTTTGTGGGAATGCTACAAGTTCTGGAGCAGGAAAGTGAGGGGCAAGGAAGACCCCTGGATCTGTGTTGTTCTGTTTCAGGGAGTGAGAGGAAAACACAGTTGAAAAGAATGGTTCATTCTTGGGTAAAGTGACAGCGTTTCTGGGGCTGTGCACGAATTTTGATCAGATCAAATTTTATGAACTAATGTTTTACGATCTTTACTAAAATGCACAGGACACAACATTAGGTGAATCCTGTTACATTATCTCCTGGCCAAGCCACGTTCTGTTGTATTTGGTATGGGAATAGCTTGTGTGGTTCTATGGTTACCACAAGGTGGAGCAAGATGATATTCAGTCAAACATGTTCCACAAGGTTGTTGGGAGGGATTTTTCTGTCAGTTTTAACATCTGAATTGTGTGTGTGTGTGTGTGTGTGTGTGTGTGTGTGTGTGTGCATGCATTTGCACACATTTGTAGTCTAGCACTTTTTTGTGGACATAGTTTGGACCCACAACCCCTGGGTGATAACCTTAAAAAATCTCTGTTTATAAACCCAACCAAAAAAAAAAAATTACTCAATAGCTGAGAGGGGCCAGGCAGGGGTTAATGGTGGAGTCAGCATGGGCAAGGAGTGGGCTGCTGTGGTCAATGGCAGAGAAAGACCAAACCTGTGTTTAGGGCACAGCTGCTTCTCAGGAAAGCCCATGTCCCAATCCGTAGCTAAATCACATGTAAGTCTATTATGAAGGTTAAAAGACAAAGGTAGTAAAAAGAATTATAACTACCATAATTTAGTAAGGGATAAACAAGGTAAAAGGTGTAAATGAGACATCAAAAATATAAAATGTGGGGGAGGGGTGTAAAAACAGAGCTTGTTATGACTTAAAATGGATTGTTACAAATATAAGTTGTTGTACATAAGTAAGCCTCACGGTAACAACAAAGCAAAAACCTGTAATAGATACATAAAAGATAAAGAGAAAGCAATTAACAAAATTACAATAGTAAGTCCGTACCTATCAGTAATTATTTAAAATGTAAATGGACTGAATTCTTCAATCAAGAGACTTAGAATAGCTGAATGGATTTTAAAAACCCCACAAGATCCAACTATATGCTTTTTACAAGAGACACTTTAGTTTTAAGTTTACACACAGACTGAAAGTGAAGGGATAGAAAAAATATTCTATGCAAATACAACTCCCCTCCCCCAAAGCAATGATAGATATATTTAAAGGAAATAGACTTTAAGTCAAAGACTGTAATAACAGACAAAGAAGGTCATATATAATGAAAAAGGGGTCAATTCATAGAGAGGATTTAAAATTTGTAAACATTTATACACCCAACATATAAAGCAAATATTAACAGACCTGAAGGGAGAAACAGACAGCAATACAATAAAGTAGGAGACTTTAATGCCCCACTTTCAACAATGGGTAAATCATCCAGACAGAAAATCAATAAAAAAAATTGGACTTAAATGACACATTAGACCAGATAAACTTAAGGGACATTTATAGAGCATTCCATCCAAAAGCAGCAGAATATACATTCTTCTCAAGATGTGGCATATTCTCCAGAATATATATCATATGTTAGGCCACAAGAAAGAGTCCTAATTTAAGAAGATTGAAGTCATATCAAGCATTTTCCCAATCACAATTGTATAAAACTAGAAATCGATTACGGGAAGAAAAATGGAAAATTCACAAATATTTGGAGATTAAACAACATGCTACCGAACAACCATTGGGTCAAAAAGAAATCAAAAGGAAAATTAAAACCAAACTTATGGGATACAGTGAAAGTAGTTCTAAGACAGGAGTTCATAGCAATAAATGCCTACATTAAGAAAAAAGAAAGAGCTCATATCAACTTTATACCTCAAGGATCTAACAAGAGAACAAACTAAGCTCAAGGTAGTAGAAGGAAGAAAGGAACAAAGATCAGAGCGTAAATAAATGAAACAGAGACTAAAAGACAATAGAGAAGATCAGTGGACACTTAGGTTGTTTCCATACCTTGGCTTTTGTAAATCATGTTGCAATGAACATGAGGGGTACAGGTGGAATAACTGCCTAGAGCAAAAGAAATATTAAATCTCATTCTATCAATTCTTATTTGCAACTTGAATTAAAACCTGAGAAGATGGTGTGACTTTTAATGTGATGATACCAAAAACACCACACCTCAGACTCCTACCTAACTGCATGTCCTCAGCTGTCACGACAAACTTTGTTGCCCAAAGCTGAACTCACATTCCTCCCCTCACCCCACTTTCTCTTTTATTCCCTATTTCAGTTGAGGATCCGAGCTGGGGAGAGCAGCCTCCCTCCCCGCCAGCCAAGGTGAGTCACAGGATTAGGAAGGGACACTAGGTATGACACTCACCATTGTCGGGCTCACATAGGAGAGCTGTAACGTCATGAAACCCAAGGTGTGAGAAAGACACAAACAGCATTGCCTTAGACCATAATGACTTAGTACAAGTCAGTCAATTTTTCAGTTATGACATTGTGATGGAAAAGCTAAAGCGAAGACAGAGTTCCTGCTAATCTTCATTTCCAGCCTGTCCCCATGGAAAGAGGGAATGTCATCAGAGCATATCTCACCTTCAGGCAAAGGGCCCAGGTTTGTCCGCCTGTAACCAGTCAGCCCTTAGCCACGGATGCTCTTGAAGGAAGGTGAAACCTTCCAGGCCCTTGCAGGTGAGGGAGCTCCCATCAGATGAGGGCGATTCTCTGGAGAAGGCTGTGGCTGTGAGCTATTAGTGGCTCGTTTTCACAGCAGCAGGGGAATTCGGGGTGCCAATCTGGTTAAGGGGATGGAGTGAATGAAGCCCCAACAGCATTGCTACATTTGGCCACGTTGATATCTACGAACCGCGAATGACCTTTACAGAAATAATCGCGTGAGAAACCTGTTTTATTCTCTGTCAGCACACTAATTGTGAACTTGGTAACCTGGAGTCCTGTGAGTTTTCTCTCCTTTAATCACGGCTCTGTTTGGGTTAGCTAGTCTTTCTAAAACCTTGCTTTTTTCTAAATACTTTAGTCTCTAAGTGTTCCTTTGGACCTGGATAATTTCTTTTCCCCTCTAAGGCTTCCCTCAGCTGCCAGTTTCTCTGAGAGGCCTCCCCTGACCCCCCTAAAGCTGGGATGCTTTCCTGCTACTCAGTTCTCATGAAACCCCACCTACTCCTGTAGCGTTGCGCTGTGGCAATGCCCTGGGGTTCTCCACGTGTCTGCATCAGTCAGGGTGTGGGCGGGAAAGCAGAAGCCTCTCCATGTTCCCCGGGCACACGGGTTTGCCCAGGAAAGGGGGCTTCCTGGACAGCTGGAAGGGCTGAGGGAGTAGTGAAGGCAGAGAAGCCGCTGTGGCGGGGAGGGACACTGGCACTGAAGAGGATCTGGTGTGAAATACCCGCAACGGTACGAGGGGTTCTCAGAAGCTCTCCCAGGTCGCAGGGTGCAGCAGTGGCGCGGGTGGTCCCCAGGAGCTCACCAGGCAGCCAGTGTGAATCTCTCCTCTCACGGGTCAGGCTGCACTCGCCTAAAGAGAGCACAGCTTCTCCTTCCCCTCAGCCTTTCAAATCTCCAGCCCCTCCTCTGTGGGCAGCTCCACATCCCAGGGAAGGGATTCTGGAAGGAGGCCTTAAGGGGGGGGGGGGGTGTGGTGCTGCTGAGTTGACAATGCATCATCCAGCATAGTATCTCGAGATAGGTTAGGAGCGCCTCCCCGGATGGAGAATGTATCCTATTCATTTTTTTTAAATTTTTTTTTTAATATCTTTATTGGTTTCAGAGAGAGGGAAGGAGAGGGAGAGAAAGAGAGAAACATCAATGACAAGAGTCATTGATTGGCTGCCTCCTGCACGCCCCTGCCTGGGAACCGAGCCCGCAACCCGGGCATGTGCCCCGACCAGGAATCGAACCGCTATCTCCTGGATCCTGGGAGCCACGTCCGGCCGGGCTCTCTCACTCATCTTTATGTTCTTACTGCCTAGTGCAGTTTGTGGCAATTAGAGGTGCTCAATAAATGTTCATTGACTGATTGAATAAACAAACGAGGCAAGGATCATAGCTCTCTGAAACCAGATGATTTGGGTTGTATTATAAAAGATGCTATGAGAGATCAATGGTGAATCTCCAGGTGAGCCTTCTGTTTGGTAACATATGGTAGAGATAAGAGCAACTCAAGATGATACCATTCCTGGGCTGACTCGAGCCCTCGCATTTCTGAAATCTAAAATGCTAAGTAGAGGGAGTCCTTGCAATTCAGTGCCCTGAAGCTGGCAAGGCATGTTAGGTCAGAAAGACAATTTCTCTGGATAATATTCTACTCAAAAGTTCCTTCCAATACCCCAGAACCATGTGCATATTAAGTGCTGCCAGGAGGTGGCACTCTTGCTCGTTTGCTGTACTAGGTCATTGCCTTTTCTAAACAAGGGAATTGAATGTAACGGAGATGGAAATGTTACAACTTTTTTAAAGCAACTAAACTGTCCCTCAAATTAGAACTATAAAATGGATGTTAGTTGACGTAGGATACATACCGCTTCAAACATGAACCAAAGCAAACAAAAATCAAAAGCCTAGCATCTTGTTTACATTGCTTTCCCCATTGCAGAATTAGAGCCCTGTACTCCAGTTGTGTTCTCTTTTCCCAGGGACTCTCCGGCCCAGTTACCCTGTCCCTGCTTCCCATGTAAGGTGGGATGAATCCGAGGCCTACTGTCTTACTTCTGAAATATGGGGAGTTGGGGGAGGGGGATTACCCCCCACCCCACCTCTGGCCCAGTCCCCTGACCCCAGCAGGTTGAGTAGGCACTTAAATTAGTTCAAATTATTGCTCAGAAACAGGCGATCATGCAAGAAGAGGCAAAATTGCGATAGCATGTGTAAAAATCTTTCCCTTTAAGATCTGCATATTTCTTTCTAACGGCTTTCTTTATGACTTCTACTTTTTAAAAAATATATCTTTATTGATTTCAGTGAGAGGAGAGGAGAGGGAGAGAGACAGAAACATCAATGATGAGAGAGCCATTGATTGGCAGCCTAGCCCGCAACCTGGGCATGTGCCCTGACCGGGGATAGAACCCTGATCGCCTGGATCCTAGGTCTACGCTCAACCGCTGAGCCACACCCGGCTGGGTGCCTTCTGCTTTTTTAAAGTACAAAAGTAATACATGTATTCATTGAATAAAACCCAGAAAAATAAAGATAGACAAAGAGAAAGAAACAAACATTATATTAATCTCAGTCCCAATAACCAATAAACATTTGGGTGGATATTTTGGTAGTACTTTATTAATCACTTATTTTTCTTTGTGATTGACTTGGTACATGCCTCATACACTCTATGTTCTAGGCACCATGCTAGGTTTTGAGTTTGCAAAGAAAAATTAGATAGTCTCTCTCTGTAAGAGAGGCACAGTGTCTGTCTGTCTGTCTGTCTCTCTCTCATAACACACACACTCATATATGTTTTACAAAAAGGGTATTTATTATATTGTACATATTGTATCCTGCTTTTTTCCCTTAATGCTATTCTAAGTATATTTTTCATGTCATTAAATATTTTTCAAAGGCAGTTTTAGTTTATAATAGTTTATTTTCTGAATATGTCATAGTTTATTATTTTAATTTTCCTTCTCTTGAAAATGTAAGTTCTATCTACTTTACTAGAAAAATAATAATTTATTAACAATGTTGTAGTCAAATTTTTGCTCACAACCACAATATATTTCTAGTCTAAATTCCCAAAGGTAGGGTTGATGGATTAGATGACTTGCGAAATTTTAAGGCTTTGATAGCTATGGCTAAATTTCTTCCATAAGGGCTGTGTCAATTTTTTGTCTCTATTCACTCACTTCTTTGAATTCTCACCATAACTGAGTTTTTCTTTAAATAGTTTTAATTCTATAGGTAAAAAATTTACTTCTTTATTGTTTTAATTTATATAATTTATGCTCAGTGGGTTATTATGAGGTTGAATATGTTTTCTTATGTTTATTAATCATTTCTCTTATTTTGAATTGCTTGCCGATTTCCTCTGTCCAGTTTTGTATTGTTTTGTTTTTTTCTTAATGATATGTAGGCATTTTTTATACACTAAAGTTATTAACCCCTGCAAATATGTTTCTAGTTTGTCATTTATTATTTATTTATTTTTGGTCATATAGAATTTAATGTTTTTTGGTTTCTAACTTTGAACCTTTTTGTAGGCATGATTTAGCAAAGGTAGAAGCAGAGAAAAATATATTTATGGTTCTGTACAAATTATCGTCTAGATTAAGCTCTCCTTTGTATCTTTGGTTTAGAATTTGTCTAAAGAGTCATGGGCCATACAATAGGGAAATTAATTATTAAATCCTTCAAATCCTAGTGGGAAACCTTTCAAAAAGGCCCTTTAGCCCAGCCAATGTGGCTCAGTAGTTGAGTGTCAAGCCATGATCCAGGAGAATTCGGTTTGAATCCCGGTCAGGGCACATGCCTGGGTTGTGTGCTCAATAGGGGGCGTGCAGGAGACAGCCAATTAATGATTCTCACCATCAATGTTTCTCTCTCTCTCCCTCTCCCTTCCTGTCTCTGAAATCAATAAAAAAATTTTCAAAAAAGTTCCTTTATTGGGAGAGAGGGAAGAATTTATTGCCCTAGAGACCATTTTAAATATATGGGAGTATTTGATTGTGGTAAGACTGGAGATTCTCCTGACACTTAGTGGTAGGTCCAGGAACACTAAACATCTGCAGTACACAAAGCAATGAGGAGTTGTTCCTCCCGAATGCTAATAGTAGCTGCCATTGAGGACCACTGAGTTAGACTGTCATCCAAGGACGTCTTTTTTTTTTCTTTCCATTTTCTACAATTCTGGTTTTATTTAGATTTTATGGGGTTGCACACCAAGGATATCATTTAAACACTACTATTTGTTGAAAACATTATACCAAAACATGTTTTTTTCAGTTGACATATGGTAGTATTTTCTCCCCACTGTATTTACATATGCAAACTTAATGAACCGGAACACAACAATTTCTTGCTCTAATGATAGATAACATACTTGAATTGAGTATGGATACTAGACAGATATTCAGCATGTGACTAGTTATCAATTTGGCTTACCAAGTATTATTACTGATTTGCTCAGAAAACTTACAGAGGGAGCTGAAATAAATTGTATTTGTCAACTGAGAGTAGCAACGCTCCAAAATAATTCAATTGGGGGTCACATCTATTTACCCAGATGCTTCTTGCTTTTTATTCTGTGTTCTCCAGTCAAGACCGTAACCTCAGGGTTGCCAACGTGACTGCTTTCGCTCAATATTATTCTTCTGTTTGCTCTGGGTGCTGTTTGTTCCAATGCAAATGTGGAAGGCAGGAAATAACCACGTCTGTTTTTATCTGTGAGTGCATTGTTCCCTGGAAATATAATTATTTTGTTCCTTTGAAATTGCCTTTGATCAAACAAGTTGGTATAAGACAGAGATTTTGTTGTTGTTGTTGCCTGCAGATGGCAGTGATTATTAACTTGTCATTCTAAATACAAGGTGTTGGTTTTATCCAAGAGTTCTAAAGTGTTATATTAATGGCAGGGTTTATTGTGTTCTAATAAAAACTAGTAAGATTCACATGCTGCCTTTGAAGGAAAGGGCTGAATTTATATGCTTAACATATGTCATTTAAAATATTAGGTAACTAGACATGGAGCACAAAAGGCTTATTAAATGAACATACTTCACCTGATTATGCAAAACACTGAATAGTGACAAAAGAGTTTGAGAGCAGGGTTTGATAATCATGGTCTAACTCCATGAATGTGTCTTAGAAAATTAGATTCCAAAATATACATAAATCATGATCAACGTTTTCCTTTCAGTTTTAGCTCCAGAACAGGATGTAATAGTAATGGCTGTTTTTTCCTCAAAAACACTGGCAAGATACAATCTGAAATGCAGATAAAAATGTCATCCAAACGAAGGAATCATCAGAAGGCAATGGAAATACAGCTTCAAACACCCTCTTTCTCTTCCATAAGCTCTTGGGTAACATATGCAGTTCTAAAGTCAGGAGGTAGATGTAATGGAACTGCAAAAGCCTGAGAAGAGTCCACCAAAATAGTCAAGGGAAATGAGTAGGAATTGGGTGCAGGTTTCAACAGGCGGGTGTTCATCAAAGCAATAAAGGAGGAGCGGGAATGTAATCAGAATTAGTTTTTCATGGTCATTGGGCATTGTTTGCCTTTGCAAGTGCTTAATGCGGGCATATGCCTAGAAGGATGGCTTGCAGTTGTGTACATTCATGGAGTCTGCCAACTAATAGTGTGTAGAAGATAGAAACACAAACATGTTCAAAGTCATGTACTCAAATATGTTTCCTGATGAGTTACAAAGGGAACAACATGGAAGTTAGGGGAATGCACCCGTGCTCTTCTGAGACTGAAGTAGCTGAGAGAAGACAGCTCTGCCTTCCTATAAACTACTCTTGGTGACGGAGGCAGACCACTCAATGTCAATGTTCACTTTCCTATTTTTATAAGAATTACAAATCAGTCAAAGGTAAATCCAAAGCACCGCACTATCCTGACTCTAGAAAATTCGCAAACATAGAGGGTAGTCTTATTGGAAGTATTCAGAGGAAGCAGGACAAGATCTCGGAAATGCCAGCAATTTGTGTATTAGATGGGAACCAGATTACCTTTGTAATTCTATGACTTGCTCTTTTAAAAGAGAGGAAATGAGGAACAAGATATGAGAGGAATGAACCTGAATATGAAATGTTTTGATTGATCTTAGCTATCTGGGCAATGGAGCTGCTAACTCTCTTCATTTCCTTTGTTTCCCTCTCTCTAAGCCAAAATTTTCTCATTGTGTATTCAGAAGGTATTTATCAAGCTTCTACTCTGAGCTGGTGTTGTAGGCCAACAGTAGTCTCTCAATACATGTTTATTTAGTGGGTAAATTATGATAATTAGTAGTAAGACAAAGAAGATAAAATCATAGTTTCCATCCTCATGTGGGCAGAAATAAAATAATAATAGAGGAACAGATCTGAAGAGATGGGATATAGATCTACTAAAAATAATTATCATATAATGAGCTATAAATGTCCCTAAGTACAGCTTTAATATCATCCCACAAATTCTGAAATACTGTGTTTTCATTTTCATTCTGTTCAAAATACTTTCTAATTTCCCTTTGGATTTCTTTTTTGAACAATGGGTTTCTTAGATGTGTGTTATTTAGGTTTCAAACATTTGGGGATTTTTCAGATTTCTTTATGTTTTTCATTTCCTAATTTAGTTCCAGTGTGGTCAGAAAGAATACTTTGTATGATTTGAATTTTTTAAAATTTACTGTGGGTGTTTGTTGTTTTTTTTTCTTTTGGTGAATGACTGTATAGAATGAGGCTATTTGGATTGGGATAGTCACTTAGTATATTGTCAAGTTAAGTAAAACTAACTGCTAGTTGCTATAACAAACAAACCCCAAATTTTAGTGGCTTAACATAATAAATGTTTTTCTCTTTTTCATACACCAAAGAGTATTTGATGGGTAGCTTTTTCTGTGATGATTCAGGTACCTGGACTCCTTCAGTTAGAGGCTCCATCCTTTAGGGTATTCTCAAATACCTATGCTGGAAACTGGCTTCAGATGCCCAATGAGTAAAGAGAAAGAGCATGGAAGACCACATGAGAAGTTCTAGAAGGCAAACCTGGAAATGCTTTACATCTGCTCAGTTTCTATTAGCAGGAACCTAATCATATGGCCCAACCTAATAGTAAAGGGGCAGGACATGTTGTTTAGAAGTGGCCTCAGGAAGAGAAGAAAAAACATGGATATTGACTGACACTAGCATTCTCTACTGTAGTAAATTTAGAATTACCTGGAACTAGACTGCCTTAGATGAAGGCATATATTTCTCAATTTTTAAAATTTTCTGAAGTTTTTTACTCCTTTTATCTCTAAATAAAACATTTCAGAATTTCTTCCAGTATAATTGCAGAAAATTTCAATGAATTTCCTGTAGGATTTCTGCTTTTTATCTATCATCTAATAGCTTTATTCCCAACTTCTGTCTCATTTCTGCTGCTGCCGGTTTTCCCATTGCACTATAAACATAAACAGAGCTCCCTTCATTTTTAAGAACACATTGACATAATATAGTGATTAATAGAAAAAGCATTACAGAAGACCTAGGTGGACAATCAAGGGGGGAGTTATACATGGAAAAGATACTTGACATTGCTGTTTCAAAGCTCCAGCAACCAAGCCCTACAATAGAAGTTGCTCAATGATTATTTCTCTCCAGATCATAGGATCTGGCCTATTGGCATATGTATGGAGGCCATGTAAGACCATCTTCCAATCTTCTCTCTCCTCCTGAAACCAACCAACCAACCAATGAAACAAATAAACAAATGATCAACCGTTTCTTCAGCTGCCAGAGAATCAGCAAAATGCTCAATTTAAGAAAACCAAACCTATTGGCCAACCAAACAACAAAACCAATATATTGGAAATAGCTTCTCTGCCAAAGGGAAACATCTTTTTACCATATTCTGCTAAATAATCCCAAACTCCTTTAGACTTAACATTTCTCACACCCATTCTGCTTCACCCATCCAAAAGCCTTTAAATAATTTCCCCAAGTAACAATTTTCTCCCTAAAGTGCTCTCTGACTACCTAGATAAAACTACTTTTTTGTCTTTGCATTATTTGTTTGTTTTTAGCCCCTGTGGTATTTTTTTCTACTTATATCAGTGGCATATTCTAATAAAGTTTTCATAATTTCAGGAAATTGTTAAAAAAATAAAAAAGCGAAGAGAAATTTGAGCTTTCAAAGAATCATTAAGAAAAGAGCAGACATTCTCAACTGTGTCTGCACATTAGAATCGCCTTGGGAGCATCTAAAACTCTTGCTCCTCAGACCACACTCCAGAACAATTCAATTAGCATGGGGGAGAGGGCGGGAGCTAGATACCAGTATGTTGTTGTTGTTTTTTAAGTTGTTCATAAGATTCTAATGTGCAGCCAAGATCAAAAGCTACAGGGTTAGAAAATGATCCATTCTCAATTCAAGGAGTTAACTTTTAGGTGATGGTCAAACTGCAACAAGATATATGTGTTTACAAAACTGGAGAACTAGGTGGATACCTTTAGAGCCATTTATCTTGGGAAATAGCCTACAAGTTGCTTGGATTGTTCCTGTTTTAAGATACTGATGGTGGGCCCTGGCTGGTTGCTCAGTGGTTAGAGTGCCAGTGCGGGCACTGAAGAGTATCGGGTTGATTCCAGCCAGGGGTACGCACCTCAGTGGCAGGCTCAGTCCTCTGCCCTGGCCCCGGTGTGGCGAGTATATATATATATTTACTTATATAAATATATATATATATCGATATATATATATTTTTTTCTCTCTCTCACATCGATATATATATATTTTTTTCTCTCTCTCTCCCTTCTGCTCTCTCTGAAAAGCAATGGGAAAAATATCCTCAGGTGAGGATTAAAAATAAAATAAAAATAAGATACTGACCCTGGGATATGATGCATTGGCTTCCAGATGAAATTAGATTACTGTTATATCTGAAAGCAATAGCATCAACTATGGTCATCCTTGGATTATCACACTTGTCCATTTCAACCTGGGATTGACCCTCAGTGCCAGTTGAATTTCATCCATGGGTAAATAAAACATTTCACAATAAATATAATCTAAAGTAAAAGAAATGTTATTAAATTTCCCATGGCTATGATGATTAGATGCTGGTAAAACTTTTAGAATCAGTGGTGCGAAGGAAATGCAAGAATGATTAAATAGCTTTACAGATATCTTTATCTTAATAAATTCACTTCAATGTGAATTTTCTGGCCCTAGAATTATCTTCTCAAAAGAGTGAAAAATGGTCTAAATTTCCTGAATTCCACCTTTTCCACAATTCAATAACTGTTTATAAAGGAATTGGAGAATTTTGTACATACATATGATAGGTACAGAGTTTGGCCTTTAAGATGTCTTTCTTATCCTACTGTGGATGAAAAAGGGCCACATGCTAACCTGACAAGCTCACGGAAGGCCTGCATGGTGGCCTTGCAAACTCAGAGACCTGATATAACCCCAAAGGATGGTCTGAAATGAAAACCTTTTAACTAAAAGGCAGTTTTAAAAAGCAGTTTATGGTGAGTAGTCATGTCCTAGGCTGGTATCTTCCCTGACTAAGGTCAATCTTTACCTTAACTGAGCCTATTGTCTTTTTGCCTCTGTGATAACATATCGATAACATATCGTTGGAATGTCAAAGTAATTTTCATTTTTCCAGATCGCTCAAAGCACGGGCACGGCTCTGCGGAGACCACAAACGCCCTCATTGTTATTGAGTTAGTTGTTGGCTGTTAACTATCCTGCACCCACCTAAGTAGGAGAAGAGTCTCATTTTACTTTGTATCCAATCCCAGAGGTTTCCCTGCTTTGCTTTCTCCCCCCTCCCTCATCTACCACCGATGGATTTCATGTAGCCCACTTACGTCTCCTCTTTTGATTGTGATGCATAAAACCAGGGGCAACCCTGCCGTTCTCCAGAGCAGTATCTCAGTCCGTTGAAGTTTTGGCTTCCCAGCAATTGTCGGCAGTTTGGCTCAAATAAACTCACAAAAATTCTTCACAGGTTTGAAAGATTTCTTACGTCAACATTACTTACTTTCAGCTCTTACTGATCAGAGACTGAGTGGCCGCCTTTCTTCCATTGAGGTCCTCAATCTAGCCCATATCCGTCTAGGGTATCATTCCATTTTATTCTCCAAAATAAATAATTTGTCACTTTGGGATATCTTTCAGGTATGTTGCATGCTCTGCATTTCCATTGCTGCTTTTTGTAGATCAGGACTTTTATAACTGAACTTCCTAACTGGTGTCCCAGCTTTCATCTGTCTTTTTCTTATTAATTCACTCTCCTCTGTTTGAACTGTACCTTCTTGGTCACCACTTTTAGCAAAGCCATGAATTCTAGATTCCTTAGTCTGCTTGTTAAGGCCTTTTTTGAGCAGGATAGTCTGACTTTCTAATCTCTTTCTTACTATCTCAACAACACCCCTTACCCCTGCTGACAATATAGGTTTCCATAGGAAAGCCTTGAAAGACATTATTTAAAAGCTGGGGTGGTGGTGCTTAAAGATAATTATTAGTTATCTTGAAAATTGCTTTCAATGCAACACAATTTCCTGAAGATCTAGTTGATCAACAAAAACACAATTCATTTCTTTCCCCTAGAACCAACTGCTCTGTGCCTTGAGTAAAATCACTTTGCCACCTCCCCCAGCTACACAGGGATGGTATAGTAACTGCGGATCCCATTCACTCCTGTAACAAAGAAGGTGGTAGCCAGATAGAGGTGGAGCTTCCTACAAGTTTATGAGTCAAAAAGATGTTACTGTTATTTTTAAACTTGAATTGAAGCATGCAAAGTTGACCCAATTCAAAGATCCACTCCTCCCAGCTTTGGGAAACCAGCACTAAATATGGTAAATAGTTTGTCTGCTTCATTGCCCCCCCAACCCTCCTCCAAACCCATTCTTCAAACACTCCTTCCCCCAAGGGGCAGGCTCATGTGGTCAGTTATTCAACTTTATAACTCACTCCTCCCAGCTCTTTGGATGCAGGGTGAGTGGAGAGTAAACCCGAGGTTAGCTAACCAAACCTTCCTACAGCTTGGTCCAGCATGCTACAAAACATGCCAGCATTCAATTACCAAAATGGACATGGGTCAGGTAGATCTAGATGAAATCAAGTTAAATCTTGTCCAGAATGCTGAAAGAGTATGTGTTTAAAGTGCTCACAAACATCAGAAAAACATCAGGTAGCCTTCTTGTTCTCACCAATATCCTTTTTATGTTTCCCTTGACCTTGACCTTGACCTTGAAATGGGTGACCTTTGGGTTAAGGAAGTTTTCTCCACCCAAGCAGATGTCCCTAGCCCCTCGATGAAGACTAGACATCAAGGATTCCATCTTCGAAAGAGAGGATTACTACATCAAAAACACTACCTCCTCTGTCAAAGGTCAACGTGTTTCATTTGACAGCCACTATCCTGCCCAAGCCATAAACAGTGGCCTTTGGCCATTGACAGTACTGAAACCAATAATGTTTCTACAAGTGTTTGTGCCCTGGCACTGGGAGTCGTTAAAGCTCTACTGCGGTGATGTGGCAGCTTTCCACAATAAGCCCCTATGATTTTGTTCATCTTCAAACCAAGCCATAAGAAACAGTTTTTAGTCTTCTTATATTTCACCTAGACACTCGGCCTGCTTGTTTTACTGGAGGCTTGAGTAATCACAAGTATGTTCAGTTGTATACTGGGCATCAAAAATTATGTTGTGGTGCGCTGGGTGGTGTCGCTAAGTGGTTAGAGTGTTGGCCTGTGCACCAAAGGGTTGTGGGCTTGATTCCCCGTCAGGGGCATGTATCTGGGTTGCAGGATCAGTCCCCAGCTCCTGTTGGGGTGTGTGTAGGAGGCAACCAATCGATGTCTCTCTCTCTTTCTCTCTCTCTTTCTCTCTCTCTTTCCCTCCCTCTCCCTCCCTCACTTCCACTCTCTCTCTCTAAAAAAAACAAAAAAAACAAAAACAAAAATCAATGGAAAAAAATATCCTTGGATGAGATTGAACAACAACAACAAAAAATCATGTTGTGGAGTTTGTTGTAACTTTATTATTTGTCGTTTCTGTGAGCAACCATTTTAGGTCTGTAAAAGTAAAAGAGCTTAGATGACCCTCTTTCCCTGAGCACTGGCGATGATCTCAGTGTTCTCATCCTGGAATGAGAATTTATTGTCTTAGGAATTTATGCTGTAGAATCAGTGCCAATCGTGTGCTTCTTCAACATGGCTTTTGGGGAGGATTGATGTGGCTCATTAGGGAATGACGTAGACCCCAGAGCTGCTACTGCAGTCAATAAACTTATTTCAAAGCATAAAAATATGAAAATATGCAAAGAACTATGTTATAAGCCTGACTTGGGAATTTGTCTTCTCATATATTTCTTGCTGCTTTATGTCAAATCGTTTTAAAGGCTTTTAAAGTTTGTGTATCTTTTGGTATTGCTTCCTGTCCTCTTCGACTCATGTTTCTGGCTCAGTGTTTTGTCTGTGAGACCTACCTGCGCTGACATGGGAAGCTGCAATCCCTTCACTGTCGCAGAGCATTTCATTGTTTGAATATACCTGGGTTTATTTCTTTATTTTTCCATTTTCTTTCTGGTGATGTTTTATTAGGATGTTTCCATTTTCCCCTTTATTGCAAATAGTGCTGCTGCGGTTCTGAAAGAAGGGATCGATGGATTTAATGATATTAAAGTAAACATTGCATCAAAAACATTTTAAGGAAGCAGAAAAGACAATGCACTGAATATATTTCCAGTGCATGTAACCAGCAGAAGGTTGGCACTCAGGATGCATAACAATTCTTACAAATCAGTAGGAATCAATTTTTCTCAATTGCAAAATGGGAAAAAGTTATGAGACAACTTACAAATCAGCCAAAGAAAAAACCCAAAAGACATACTCCATCACACTACAAACCAAGAAAAATGCAAATAAAAATCAGAATAACTACACCTATCACACTGTGAAAATTAATAAAAGATGATGAGCCCTAGTGCTAGCGAAGATGTGGGTTGATGAACACCCTTTTCATGCGGCTTGAGGAAGTTTCAACTGGCAGAGCCGTTTTGGAGAGCCCATTGGCAATATCTTGTAAGGTTTAAAGTAAGAAGCCCCTGCCCAGCTGGGCGTGGCTCAGCAGTTGAGCATCGACCTAGGATCCAGGCGATCAGGGTTCGATTCCCGGTCAGGGCACATGCCCGGGTTGCGGGCTGCAGCCGATCAACGACTCTCTCACCATTGATGTTTCTATCTCTCTCTCTCCCTCTCCTTTCCTCTCTCTGAAATCAATAAAGATATATTTAAATTAATTAATTAATTAATTAATTAATTAAATAAAATAAAATAAAGTAAGAAGCCCCTCACCAAACTCCTCCAACACTGAGAATGTATACAAATGCTCTTGACACTCCTTTTCAATATGCAGTGTTTCGTTAGCATAATTTAGACATTGTAGATCATACTAATTTTTAAATTAGAATGACTTAGCTATCTCAATATTTAACCATCAGTGCATGTTAATAGAAAATAAACTTTGATGGTCAGCAAAAAAGCCTAATGGTTCTAACACACTCACTCATTTTCTGTTACATTTATTATGTGCCTACTATGTGCCAGGGGTATATTAGTGCTGGGGTGAATAAAACATAGTAGTTACTGGTAATTAATGTTAAGTTTTCAAAGAATTACTCAAAAACTCCTATCTCTGCTCTTCCATTTTGGTCTCAGAAGGCAAGTTCCAGCCGTGCAGAGAGGGTAACCTTTTCTAGATTAACCCACCCTGTTCTTTGTTATCTATCTCTTGTCCTGACTATAGGCGATGCTCAGTAATCACTGACTGATGGTGATCAGTGACAAGCTCTTTGCTTACCTAGCTCCTGGGCTCTCATCTAGAAAGAGATGTTAAGACATCCATTTAGTCACTAGCAGGAAATGAATAGCATACGGAATGGCTTGTGAAATTACAAAGCACAAACAGAAACATTTCCCTGAAGTTCCATCTTTCAGAGCTTTTCCATTCAGTTTCTAGGATGCAGAGGAACTAAGAATCCTAAAACCTGATAGAGAAGGAGGGGAAACATTTCTTCAGTGCTCTGAGCACACTGTCTGATGCGTTGCTCTGAAAGCATTTCAGAGGGAAAGGAAATGTGTGTTTTTAAGGTTGTTTTTTTCTTTTTTTCCAGAGAAGGATGTTGACAACAGTTGTTTCTTATTTATCACATGTAGTGTCCTATATATTTTGGGATGACAAGCTTATTTTTCTGTTTCGAATATTGAGCAATTTGATGAAAAATTTTCTCTAGGTTGGCAAATTGGATTTTAATCTGATAAGCTTGATTTCGGGAACTGCAGGGTCCATCTCGTTAAACCTGTCAATAGGATGGGAATATTGCAGGCAAGCAATGTTCTACTTCTACTTAGAGGTGAATAATTTTGTGTGAGTTTTGGGGAAAAATAACCTGAGACTATCGGCAACTCAAAACATTTCTGCTTTGACGAAATGATCCCTGCCTGTAGCATATGTTTTGCAACTGTGCACTTCTGGCTGGATTTATCCTGCTTTGTGTAGCAACAGTGAGGCACAGAGATACATTCTGCTCTTCTTAGGTTTTCCTCCAAGTAAGCGGGCCAGACTCAGGATGGTCCCCAGCATCAGAGCAAATGTGTTAATCTCACATGCCATCTGCGCGTGGCGCAGAGCACACAACCACTGAGCAAGTTCCATCTTCTCTAGTCTGACCGGAACACTTTGGAAGAATTTCTGCCACTTCCCTTTGCCCTGCTGCTGCAGGAGGGGCCCACTCCTCGACAATATGTCTCTTTTTCCCAACCTACTCTGTGTTGTTATCACTCTGCAGAAACAGAATAGTCACCCACATAGAATTTAGTTTTGATGTTAAGATGGGTGATGGCACACACACAGGGTGTGAAAGGTTTATTGAGGACATCATGAGGCTCTCTGGGGAGAGCATGGCTTGTGAGAGCAAAGAAAGGAGACTAGTTTGGGTTTTGCATAGTCGTTAGGGGGTGGGGCCCAGGTGAGCATTTCCGAACTCAGTCAGGAGTTTAATTTTTCAGTCCAGCCAAAGCACGGAGCACCAGGTTTCTTTTCAGCTTGCCCAGATGTTGGGCACAAGGGGAAGATGCTTAAAAGTTGTCAGCAAGCATCAAAAAATGGAGTCAAACTCTTTGTTATATATGTGTGTCCTCTGTTTCTATCAGAGCAACCCCCCCCCTCAACTCCTTAGATAAAAGGGAATAGGAATAAATCACTGCTTTTACCAAGACACTGACACTTAGAAATTCCATTCGCACCTGATGTACAGAGCACATGACATCATTGCTTGTTTAACTTGGGCTCATTTTCTCTACTATCAGTCACATCGTGCATTGTCTTAAACGTTCTCTAAATTCAACATTTATATGCATGTTTTTGGTGTGTGTTTTTTTATTGCTTAAATTCCATAGCATTCAGTGTGTTCAAGTAAAGTTAAAATAAAATACATATTTATTAACCCAACTTGATTAAGCAGTTTTTAAATGATCTCTCAATTTTAGGCTAAACAATAGATCTGGTTCCAAGCAATATTATTCACCGAGTATTTGAGGGGGTAGAGGGTGGCATTTAACAGAAAGAAAGCAGAGAGGACGTAAGGCATCATTATCTCCTATAAGTTTGTGAGAGAATCCAAAGTAGGAGTAAAAATTGTAGAGAACACCTTTCTCTCCTCTTGCTAGACAGAATGAAGGATTTTTAAACAGGATGGAGGAAATCATCCAAAAAGAAAACCAGAGAGAAAAGGATCCCTGGGATTGGTGGGGAGATCAAGCCCAGTAACGACTGTGGGTGGAAAGTCAGTGTGCAGCCAACAGGGACAGGAAGGCATGTCTGCAGTCACTCTAGGCAAAGGCTCTGCTGGGGCTGGAGCAGGCTCTGGGGGAGGCTTTTCTTCCTGGGGTACCATGGTTATCTATGCAATATGCTTTCTCCCTTTCCATCCCCAGTCACACATCCATGCCCCAGGACAGTCAGCCCGGACACACCTGTGAATTAGCTGAAGTTCATCGTCAGTGCTGCATCTCTGTCTGTACCTCTCGCTTTCTACAACTTTCCCACCCACTTCCACCCTCAGGTTTCCTGGAGTTCACTGCCCTCCTGTCAAGAACCAAGTTCTCTGGCTGTCGCCAAAAGTCCACTGTGCATTGGTATAATGTGTCTTAGGAGGGGCTGACACAGGATTGAATCTCTAAGAGTGGAAGCAAGAGTCCCTGTAATACGTGGTCATAGTAATGACTCTAGCATTTGCTAATGTGTTGCCCACTCACTACATGCCAGTTACCAGGCTAGGCACAGTATTTGTATGTCTCATTTATTTTCAACTTATCAGCTTAAGTCTCTTGAGCATTCCCACAAAGCGTGGCTTGGAGAGGTTAAGGAAGTTTCCCAGTGTTAAACAGCTAACAGGTAATGGATATGGGATTTGAACTCAACTCCAGGGTTTGGGCTCCTAACCACTTTTCTGTAAAATGGCCCCTCAAATTATACCACACGCATAATCACTGTGCAGCTGACCATTTCCTGCACCCACATCTAAGGCTGGCTTTGCTCATCCTGACCACTAAAACAGAGACAGAGAACTGAAGTGAAAGCTGAGATTTATTTTGAGGCTCTGAAAGGCCAGAGGGAAGCACCAGCTGGACAGGCTGTCACTGGGGTAGTCTCAGGGTCAGGCTCAAATCAGGCGGGACAAACACCTGGAACAGCCCGATATGGTGTAAGTGGGTGAGGCTGGACCAGATTTGAGATGGAAAGCAGAACACCAGACCCAAAGTGCCAAAGTCTCAAACAGAAACCAGGTGAGAAGTACAGAGCTGGTAGAATCCAAGGGTGGACCTGGAAGTGAGATGCAGTGTGGCCACCGATGAGGGCTCAGAGTCCAGGACACCTGAGAGTCTGCAGTTGTCTGTCCTGGGCCTGAGTTCAAGGCAGAGTGTGGAGACCAGCTCCATCTGCTTGTCCCATCTTGTCCTGTAGGAGCAGGGCACAGTCAAGGCGCCATGGAATTTCTTGGGGGTGACAACCACAAACACACACACACACACACACACACACACACACACACACACACGGAAGACAAAGAAGCAGGACTCTGTCTACTCCTACAACGCATACCAACTACATAGCTTCAGGGCAGATGGAGTTATCAGTTACTCAGGGGGTGTAATTTAGGGAAACTGAAAAAACACCATTGGCCATTCACACCTGTGTGCTTCCCTTCCCAAATGTCTCTCCTAGCTGCCTTTTAGGATATGTCAAAGGCCCATTTATTTGGATTAGAGCTCATGTAATGTCTGTGGATGGTATAATGGGGAGCTATAACCTTCTATTTGTACTTTAAAGAGAACACAGATTTCCATTGTGAAAATTGAATGAGCCCTTGTGATGAGACACAGAGCAGATGGGTTTTGACGGTGGCGTGGAAGGGACGGACAGATTCTGGGTGTTAAGAACTGCTCAGAAAGAGGTAGGCCAGGTGGGCAGAGCTGTGGTAATTCATTTCAGCACAAGGCAGAATGAGGGCACAGAGATACAGGGAATTACTGGCTATAAGAAGAGGAACAGAAAAGAGAGGCGAGTGTGAGGTCAGAGAGGGCGACATACTAAAACCTGACTTACTAGTTACCTTAAACCTTTCCGATCCCAACCCTTTCACCAGGTTCTTCTCAGTTGCTGAGCTTCATTTTAAATTGCTTTTCTTCACTAACTTTTTAAATTAATGGAGACATTTAAATTTAAGGTATTTTAAATTCTTTTTTTTGGTAGTTTTGGGTTACCCCCACTTTCTCTGTGCACATTGGGTGTGACAACATCATTTAGTTTGAGTAACTAGAACCAAAAATTTTTCTATAAAAAGCCCTTGCCAATTTTTAGGGAATTCATACTGTTTCCATAGCCTAAATGTCCTTTGGCAGTAATGGAAGAGTGTTTGCAGCAAAAACCTTCTTAAAGATGATACTATATTGTGGCTTTATTTCACCAAATGCTAGTTCAGCTTTGGGTACTGTGCACAGGGCGAATGTGAAATAGTTCCAATGGAGGCACTAAAACTTGGAGCATTTGCACTTAATTATTAAACAGAGTTGTAGACATTTAAGCAGAATATCAAATGAGAACATGCTGTGTACATGAGCAAGGACCATTCAAGAAAACCAGCCACTCTGCAGACACCATTTGAGGTTTAGTAATGAGAACATCCAGTAAATGCCTGTGCTGGGAGGAAGGTTTTATCAATGCCATGTTGCCGGTCATTTCAAAAATGCCTTTAAAAAGCGGCTCCTGGAAGCATTCTAGGCAACTGAGATGTACCGGAGAAAAGTGGGAATGGCTAGAACGGGTTGTCTGGGGCCCTTTTGGCAGAGGCCAGGCTTGCTGAGCAATGCTCTGGAGCGGGAGTGGCTAAGGGCAGGGGCAGGGACTCTAGGAGGGGTGGTTTATGTGGGAAGGAGGGGCAGGGCTTTAGGTCAAGGGGTCAAGGCTGCCATGGAAGGCAGGAGCAGGTCCCGCCTGAAGGGCTCCGCACTGGGTGTGAAGTGTGCCCGGGGATAAGGGTGGGGAACCTTACCTGGGTCTTTAGAAGAGTCTTTTCATCAGAAGGCCTGCCCTGCTCACAGCACTCTATTTTAGGTACTCCTTTTAAAAAAATAATTCTCAACTTTTAAATAAATTAATTGTGAAATACTTCAGGCACACAAAAAGGGATTAAGAGGCTAATGACCACCTATGTATGCATAGCTGAGCTTAAGAAATAACACAATATAGTTGGCCCTTGAACAAGGTGGGGACTGGGGGATGGACCCCTTGAGCCATAGAAAACTCCAATGTAACAACCCTTCTTCCCTTCCCTGTATAACTTTTGATTCTACAGTCGGCCCTTCGAATCCCAATGGAATCTCCGTGGTGGAGAATCTGCAGTTGGGAAACCACAGTTTGGAATAGGAAAATACTGTTTTTGATCGTGGCTGGGAATCTGGGGTTGGCAATGTGAAAATACTGTTTTCAATCCACATTGGTTGAATCCCAGGATGCGAAACCTGTGGATACAAAGGGCTCACTGTATTTACTGAAAAAAAATACCCATATAGGTGACCCTGCAGTTCCAACCTGTGTTCAAGGGGCAACTGTCCAGGTGCTGAGGAGGCCCATCACTGGAGGTGAGCACTCTCCTGAATTTCCGTGTTGGTCATTGCTACTAAGGTTGTCCTTTTTCTACGACATATGCAAGTGTTTATGCACATTACATAGCATTGTTTTGCATACTTTAAATTTGTAATAAAAGGGTATGTACTTTCTCAACATTTTTAAAATTTTCAATATTTTCTCAACATTGTGTTTTTGAGATTTAACCATTTTAACTGTACAGTATTCTGTTGAATAAATGTTCCAGGTGGGAGATTCTTTATCCAATCTCCTGCTGATAGACGGGCATGAGTTTTTCTAGGGTAAACGCTTACGAATGGAAATTCTAGACCATAGAATTTGTGCATCTAAAACTTTCCGAGGTAATTGCTGGGGGTGGGGTGGTTGTTCTTATTTACTTGTAGGAGTTATTTATCTATCAGTTATACGCTTATCAATCAGTGATTTGTCTTTTATGATGTCTGTCAATAAATAGGTATTTTTAATGTAGTTGAATTTATTTATCTTTCCTTTTGAATTGTGTTATTTTGGGTTTTGCTTTTTGGTTTTTACTTTGTGTAATATATCTTTGTATTTCTCAGAATCATTAAGACATTCTTTTGAATTATTTTCTGAAGTTTTAAAGTTTTGATTTTCAAATGTTACATTTGGTCTTCAATCCATTTTGAATTTATTGCTGTGTATAATGTGAATGAACATTTTTCATATGGATGACCAATTGTACCAGCACAATTGTTAAAGAATCATTCCTTCCCCACAAATCTCCAAAGGCAGCCTGTGACGCATTGTTCTCATCTGGATATGACATTTATCTTACTGTGTTCCACTTGTCTGCTGCTTCTTTAGGGGAGTGCCCAGTTTTATTGATTGTTTTATTATAAGTGGTAGCAGAGAACTTGATACTTGATTGGTGCGCCAAACATTTGTGAATTAATGTGGGACTCTAATGATGCAATGGAATAAAAATTTTAAAAGGAGATGGGGGGAAGATTAAGAAATGAAAATATAAAACTAATGCTCATTTGCTGTGAACAAATGGAACAAAAACAAAACACTAAAACTCAGACTGTTTACCAGCATCCCATTTTATGTTTAGACGTGAGGGCTTTGCTTCTGTGGGGTTCACCAGCTCGCACAGAAATAAATGTGCAATGTGAATATGCTGTCATGAATTTCTTAAAGTACCTTCCTGAAAGTGTCCGAGATCAAGGCAAATATGCTTTTCTTTCTTTAAAAAAATAACAACACCTAAAATAGCTAACTTAAAAAATGTAAGTAAGCATTGCATTTAAAATAATGTGGATCGGGCTTTTAGAGGAAAACACGTAGGTATACTTTTGTTCCTTTTTCACATATTTAAATGCTGTCTGGCCCAGCTTATTCTAACCTTAGGTCAGGAATTAACTCTACTCTCTATAATGACTTTTTGTTCTGGACTCTCTTGATATTATTATTTTTTTTGGTATTCCATAGTGAACCACTTTGCCCTCAGTCCTACCAGCAACCTGGATTATCTCTCACTTAGAGACATCTAAAGCTGCTGTCGAGAGAGGGACAAGACAAGCCACTAACTGGGGAAAAAATATTTTCAGAACCATGGTTACCTAACAAGGGGTTAGTACCCAGAATATATAAAGAATGCCTATGAATAAATAAGAAAAAGGCAGCCAATAGAATAGAGAAAGTGGGCAATAGTATGGGAATGCTATTTAATACTGCAGAGGGAGTCCATCAAAGGGGCAGCAGCCAGAATGACTGCCAAGGGCAGCGAAATATGTAGAGCTGTGGGAACTCTCCTCCGCTGCTGGTGAGAATGGGAATTGATACGACAACTTGTGAAAGACAGTTTGCATTACCGAGTAAAGTTATACATGACCAACATATCACCCACCATTCTGCTCCCAAGTATATGCTCTTGGTATGTGCTCTTGGCCTACCAAGCATATGCTCTTGGGAGACTTTGACACATGTGTGCATGTGTACCTTATGCCTTTTCAATGTTCCGCCGTCTCCTTTACCTTTTAGTACTCTGCTCATATGCCACTAGCCTGTGACCCTATCTCAATAGTGTCCCTCCCAGGTCCTGGGGAGCAGTAAAGAAATACCTAGGCAAGAAGAGATATGTAACTTAGTAAGTGAATTAATTACATAAGTTCATTTTTCTAAGAACTTTGTGTGCCAATCAGTCCGCTGAGTTTGGGGGATACAACCTTTATTCCAGACAGAGGGCCCACAGACTATTTCTGCCTGGCAGGCAGTGTCCCCTGGCTTGCCAATGATGATCAATTGTGGCCGCTGCTGGAAGGGCTGTTTTGGGAGGGATTTCTATGCCTGCTGTAGGGGAAGAGATAGTTTATACATAATAGATTTACTATTCTTGGACCTAAAGTCCAAGCACATGGAAGAAAGGCGAAGATGACAAGGGTCACTTCTACAAATGCTGTCTGCATACATCGACATACATATATGTTAAAAGTGTAACAGCCTGGCTGGTGTGGCTCAGTGGTTGACCGTCGACCCATGAATCAAGAGGTTACCGGTTCGACTCCCGGTCAGGGCACATGCCTGGGTTGCAGGCTCGATCCCCAGCAGGGGGCCTGCAGGAGGCAGCCAGTCGATGTTTCTTTCTCAGTGATGTTTCTATCTATACCTTTCCCTTCCTCTCTCTCTAAAAAATCAATAAAAACATATTAAAACTATTAAAAAATAAAACATGTATATAACAGACACTTCAAGGCCATATATAAGAAGAGAAAGTTGGTTGAGCAAACCCTTGCGATGACACCTTTCTCCTGCGAGCTTCTGTGGTGCTGTTTTATTTCCTATTCACTTGGCATTAGCCATGTGCTGCCCCTCTTGGTCTTCTTTTTTATGTCTTTGCTTTGTCTACTCAATCCAAGATTAGCTCATTTATATCTGGAAACTAACAGGTAATCTTTCATTTTATATGGCTAAATAAACATTTATTGCTTGATTTGTCCAACACAGTTTCAGCACCAGGATTGAACCAAATATTTAGTACTATTTAAACAGAACTGCTCACAGTGAACCAAATTTGTCTTGCTGGCATATTTTTCTAACAGGGGTGGCTTATATTTCTTGTAAATGAAGCAGCCTCAGATTCTGACATTCTAACTTGTAAACTAATGATAAACTTAATCGCATGTGGAAAAAATGACAAATATTCAGTATTTTGTTGTTTCCTCCTTTAAAAAGCCTTTTTAAATATTAGAAGTACTGTAACATTGTACACTGCACAAAAAGAAGAACATTTTTTATAGCATCCCACCTACATAGTATAATTTAAGAGAAGTGCTTTATAGCATATTTCAAATGCAGGCTGTCATCTTAAATATATATCCTTCATGTTGTTGCTACAAGTTGTTAGGTGTTTGTGTACTGTAGAACAAACATCACAGTGACATCTCTCTTCTGTTTCAATAACACGTCCCCTTGAACAGAAAGATGATAATAGGAACCAGCCTTGGAGAAAACATTTGAGCATAATATAGTTTAATTATATTAGGCAATGTATCTGATTTTTGATGGCAGATGAAGATGTTGGGAAAGTCATGCATGTTAGAATCAGAGAGGAAGTGACGATAAAACTTTAAATAAAATAACATGTTTGGAAACTTGAGCCACTGGAAATTCTAACCAAAGGAAAACATGAGGTTTTTGTTCTGTGTTTTAAGAACAAGTCTGAGTTCCAAAGGCCAAGTGTGTGAAGGGCTAGTCTCGCAGGCTGCGTACATATTATCTTTGTCATGTTTTACCAAGCCTTCCTCCCTCTGTTGGTCGGCACTGTGAAAGTCTACGACAGTGGACAGTCCCTTCACTGTACCTTTGGATTTGAGGTTTAAAGTGAAGTTGTCCTGGGAGAATATAGCACACTGATTTAAATTTAAACTAAGGCCTCCCTCACTGATACCAGATCCCTAAGTAGAATAGATTTTGCTGGATGGACAAGGGAGGAGACTGTAGAAAGGATTCTAGTAAGCACGAGGACTCCAAGCTGGAAAATGTATCGGAATATTGCGATTTCTTAATACAATTCAAATGGCAGCTACTTCTCTTCTAAAATGTCAATGTCATAAGTAAAAATTTTAGTGTTCATGTGTAATGTATCATGCCTAAAGTGCTCGGGAAAGGCAGTTTTGTTTTTGACGTTGGCTCTGTCCTTACTCTGCATTTGCTAATGAATTTCTTGCCACACTTTGATCCTGAGGATCTTGCTGAGCCCCAGGGAAGTGTTTACAGATGCTTTTTTTGAAAGAGACAGGACATAGGTTTCCCCCTGCCTGCCTGGACCATTGGACAGAGGTAGAAATCATCAGATAACTACCGTTTTCCTCTTGGAAGCTCTGTTAGGGAACAATACCAATTTTATTATAATTGTGTATAAATATAGGAATTGGTATTATATAATTTCATCACTTTAGTTAGTATATTTATCACATAGTTAGTATAGGATATATATAGTTAATATATAATAAGTGACAAATGGTTTGGTGTCAGTTGTAAATGGGCAGAGTTAGTACAAGAATGTTCTTTTAACACTGGTTAAATATTGAGAAATTTGAAAATAAAACTTGAACTTTCTGTGGCAGACAGAAAAACAGCCTTAGCTTTGTCTGGCTTATAGAAAGTCAGCCCTAGAATACAAGTTCCAGACAAAATCCATTTGTTGGGTCAAATGCTATTTAACTGCATGTTGTGAACAGACATTTTTCTTGGTTATTTACTACAGGTTTTGAGATAAATTTCTCAATATTATTTAAGCAATGGTTTGGCCACAGGAATAGAAGGAAGTAGTATTAAATTTTTTATTTAATAGAATCGAAGTTAGACATTAATGACATCCTGAATATTAGGATTTGGAAGAGTATATGAATTAAAAACATCCTGACTACTGGGTTCACTTGGAAGTTGTTACTCCATTCTAACTACTAAGAAGCTGAACATGCTGAAAAATAAACAAGTCTTCTTTTTTTGTCTTAAAAGAAAATAGCAGCTTTATTGTGATACAATTTATATACCATAAAATTCACCACACACTCCCCACTACTTTTTTTTAATTCTCACCCAAGGAGTGAAGATATCTTTTTCCATTGATTTTAGAGAGAGTGGAAGGGAGGGAAAAGAGGGGGAGGAGAGAGAGAGAGAGAGAGAGAGATCAATGTGACAGAGACATATCGATTGGTTGCCTCCCACACTTGAGCCCTGACCAGGGGCCAGGATTGGACCCTGCAACCCAGGTATGGGGTCCTTGACCAGGAATTGAACCTGAGACCCTCCGTTGTGCAGGCCAATGCTCTAACTACTGGGCCACGCCTGCCAGGGCAGATTCACCCCTTTAAAGTGTACAATTCAGTGGTTTTGAGGATATTCCCAGAATTGTACAACATCACCACAATCAATTTTAGAATATTTTCATCACCTCAAAAGAAACCCCTTAGCAATCATTGCTCCCCAACATGCTCAGTCTCTGGAAACCAATGGTCTACTTACTGTCTCTGTGGATTTGCCTCTTCTGAATGTTGCATACAGATGGATCATACAATATATGTGTGTGTGTGTTTAAAACTGTCATCCAGTTATTTTAACTTTCTAAAAAAGCTTTTTATTAACTTTATTGGGGTGACATTATAGAGAGCTGCAGTACATCGTACCTATAAACAATAATTTATTGTACACTTAAGAATTTGGTAACAGGATAGATCTCATGTTAAGTGTTCTTAGGATAATAAAATAAAATTTAAAAATCAAATTATTAAAGTAAAACTGATATTTCGTTGCTGAAAAAATACGCCATTCTATTACAGTGGGTAGTCAAGAATTTCTTTAAATTAAGTAGTGATGTAACCATCTAAGCCAGTCTCCTTTTTACATCTTGTGTTATTGTGTAGAGCAAATATTCTGGGGATGTAATTGTGGTACCTCTTTAAGATGCTTTAATAGTAACATTGCTAAATTGATACTATTTACACATTTAAATGGATGAAACATCAGACTCCCAAATATCAAAGCCACTCTCAAGGGATAAAAATGTAACCATTGTGGATGTTTATAAAAGGTTGATGCAGATTCTGGAGGCAATTTTCAGAGTTCTAAGCATATATTGAATAATGTCAACGTCATGAAACTAAGTGTATAAACCTTAAGGTGACTCCTTTGGAAAGGACAGTACTCGTTTGATTGATGGACCACAGTCCAATAAATTTTCCCTAGTTTCTGGGACTGCATTTGCCTTTATGTTCATGGATGATTTCTCGAGTGGTTGTGACAAGACAGTGGAGAGGGAGGTTTGGGACCACGCTGAGGCAGGTATTGCAGAGCTGAAAAAGAACTGCATTAGGGTGATCAACCTAAGACTGAAGCATGACCTTGGTTCTTGAAACCTGCCTTCTTTATCTTCTCATAACCAGACCCTTTCATCATCGAAGCCTAGGTTACATGCCACCTCTTCTTTTATTTATCTGCTCATTCATTCACCCCTTCCCCACCCCCATTCATCAACTATGAGCATTTGCTCTGAGCCAGCACTGTTCCAGGTGCAAGGAATTACCAGAGAGCCAGAGGGAAATGGTCTCCGCCATCACATGGCCAATCAGACTTCATCTGTATTTCTCTTATGGCAGTTTGGTTCTTTGGGCATATCTCGTCCTCCTGTAAAATAGTGAGTGCTTAATATCAGTGTCATTGTCTAATTCACTTATCACAATGTTTTACAACTAAAAGACACCTGACATATGATGAATAAATGAATAGACAAGTGAGTGAATAAATAGGTGAGTGAATGAACCAATCTTTCTAACCTATTGTGCCTGAGTAATGTAACATCATTCTTACCTTTCTGAAATTGTAACCCAACCTCCATCATTATGGGTTGCAGTGACATAAAATACTTGGCACTAAGGAAGCCGTTACAATGGAATTTTTTTAAAAAAATTAAAAAATATTTATGTGGAATTATAGAATACATTTTTATAACCTAACACAATTGAATCAGGATTGGGAAAAAGACTGCAAGTGCAGATTGATATATTTACCTAATAGACTTTATCCCTATTTAGAAGAGACCATTAATGGGTATTAGGAAAGAATACCATTTGATGAAATAGTAGTAGAGGAAGTTTCTAACTTCCCTAAATATTTCTTTATGCCAAATAATGACTCAACAAAGCATAGATTAGAAATTATCTCTATACCTTGATTTATTTTAGAAAATATTTTTCTTATGTGTACGTAAACTAGCTTTGAGGAAAGGGACAACACAGGTAAGTATTTTAAAGAATTGAGATTAATCCACACAAAGTTTAGGGGACTGAGGAAAGGTAATAGCTGCTGGAAATGTCCTCTATTGAGGTGCGTTCCTCCTATCTAAGGAGCTGTTGATTTGCCCTGGGTTTATTTCTTTCCCTCTTCCTCTCTCTCTAAAAAAATAAATAAATAAATCTTTTTAAAAAAGAGAGTTAACCTGGGCCGGTTTGGCTCAGTGGTTAGCGGGTCGGCCCCCAGACCAAAGGATCTTGGGTTTGATTCATGGTCAAGGGCATGAACCTGGGTTGCAGGTTCTCCCGGCCCCAGTTGGGGCGCATGTGGGAGGCAACCAACCAGTGTGTCTCTCTCACGTCGATGTTTCTCTCTCTCTCTCTCTCTCTGCTCCCTGTCTCCCTTCTTTCCTCCACTCTCCCTGAAAAGCAATTGAAAAAATATCCTCAGGTGAAGATTAAAAATAAATAAATAAAGGCAAAATCTATTTTTTTAAAAAAGAGTTAAACTTTCGCAGTAGAGTTTTTCTTAATACGGTGATTCCTGACATTTCCCTTATAAAACTCAAACAATGTGCAATAGTGGTGTGATAACACTGTTCTTTCACATAACTTAGCCCAAGTTCAGTGCTTCCTTAATATTTCTGTGATAAAGGATCCATTTTGATGATATTTACAAAGCAAGACAAATTTTCTCCCAAAGTATCCTATCTCTTTTTTATCTCCAAAAGAGAAACCTGTTTGTAATTCTTCAGTGACATTTCTCCATCTTGAAAATAATTAAAAATCAACCAGGTAGTCCATTAGCCTTAGCATGGAATCCAAAAAGATTCTGTTTCTCCAGCCTCATCTCTCACCGCTTGTTTTGAGCTGTAATCGTGCTTAAATATTTGCACTCCTTAGCACACATCCTGTTCTTTTACACTTTCTCGTTTCTGTTCATATTTTGACTCCTATCCCTCAAGATTCATTCCATCAGCCTCCCAGACGGCTCCTTATCTGCATTCCCATGATAACTTTTCACTGATCACTAGTATAGTCTTATTATATTTTAATAATTTTTTGCCTGTGTATCTCCCCCACTAACTATGAGCTTCTTGAGGTCGAGGACTGTACTTCATATATTGTTTAACTGTAGCTGAATAAAATGATCATGTCTAAATATTAACAATAATTCTTTATTGTCATCAAATATCCATTGTTCAAACTTCTCGAATTGTTTCATAATATTTTTTTTAGTTTATTTGTTTAACTAGGAGTCAAAGGATGCCCATATGTTGCAATTGGTTGATGTGTCTCTTGAGTCCCTTTTTGTCTATAAGTACCTCTCTTTTCTCTTTAATCTTTAAATGTTTCTGTTGAGGAGCTTAGTGTTTATCTTCATCAATTCTACATTACTTTTCTCAGGTTTGTCTCTGGTCAATAATAATGGCTGGATTTTCTTTTTTACTCACCTGACAGTCAATATAAGTTCTTTAGGCCGCCTGCTGTGTAGCAGACCCATGGTCCTGAGCTGTTCTGCTGTGATGGTTTTAGTAATGGCTTAAGCTAATGGCTATTAGTTGGTTTTTCTTTCACAGATTCATCGTCTTTGCTAAATGATAGTTTGGCAAAAGGTTATTTTCCTTAAGAATTTTTAGATTTTGTTCCCGTATCTCATGGCACACACTGTTGCTGCTTAGAAGTGTGTCTCTGCTCTGCAGTGGTCATTTCCCCACCCAGGGTTGCTACCTTCTGCGGCCTCCAGCAGTTTCCCGCCAGGTTCAGGGCTTCCCACTGGGGCTTCCCGTGTGCTTTCTGGTCCACCAAAAGTCCTTACTCTGGTTTTGTTTGTTTGCTTTATAAATCCCAATGTATTTATTAATTTCTTTAAAAATATAATTTAAAAATAATATATAATGATGTTAAAAGAGAAGATTTCAGTATGTGCTCAAATTATTTTTGTGTATTTGTTGGATGGGTCCATATCATTTCTTTATTTGAATTTTTGCTCATTTCTTTTGATTCAAAAATAATGGAGTGCATGGTGTATTGGACATCTCCCTTTTCCACCTTCAAGGTACCCACCAGCTTTCTCCACCTGCTCTGGTGCCATGTCTGTGCTGCTCACCCGTGTGGGCGGCATTAAGGGCTCCGAGTCTCGTGTAATGGATAATTACATTGTTCCTTGTTGTTATAATATCTATGCAGAAATATATATGTATATAGAACGCAGAAATATTGCTTTGTGCCTAACAACACACCACATATGTTTTATGTCACTAAATACACCATGCCATTTCGTTTCATGTCACTAAATACACCATGGGAGTTGTATCAATGCACCAGTTTGCTTAATCAATCTCATTGTTAGATATGAATTTGCTTTGCTATATCCTCTTAATAATTTTTTTCTAATCTTGACTCCTCTCATAGTATAATCTCTGACCCCAGTATTTCCGTGAGCTTCATATTCTCATCTGCAAAATGATGATGATGATAATAATAATACTTCCCTCACTGAGTGATTAAATCTGTACAGTCATGTGCTGCTTAGTGATGGGATATGTTCTGAGAAGTGAGTCGTTATGTGATTCTGCCATCATGTGAACAGCACAGAGGGCACTTACGCAAACCTAGATGGCATAGCCTACTACACGCCTAGGCTATATGCTAGAGCCTAATGCCCCTAGGGTTCAACCGCGGACAGCATGTTACCGTGCGAAGCACCATGAGATTAAATCAAGCACAAGAGAAAATGATGCAATCAGTAGACACTGTCAACACAAGACGTATGGGGCTGCTGCTGGCATAACAGGGCATACTCTTCTATAGCAAACTTTTTTATAAGCAGAAAGAGTACACTCTAAAATAAGGATAGAAAGCATAGTATAGTAAGTACATAAACCAGAAACAGTTGTTTCTTATCATGACCAAGATCATACGCTGTACATAATTGCATGTACTAGACTTTCATATGCCTGGCAGAGCAGGTTTATTTACACCGGCATCACCGTGAACACATGAGTAAGGTAGTGCAGGGTGATGTTATGACAGCCAGGATGTCACTAGGTAATAGGAACTTTTAGCACCATCATAATTTATGGAACCACCATGGCATTGTAATTTATGCCATCATGGTTTATGCAGTCCAGCTGTTGGCCAACATGTCATTATGTGGTCCATGACTATATAATGATAGCTATTATTATTATGATTATTATATATTACAATTATTGCTATTGTTAAATAGAACATTTAACAATACTGCTGAGGAATGGGGCTTTAGATGACTAATTTTCTCCATTTTGCTTATTATAATATAATTTGTAATATTTAGATATTTTGTGTAATAAGGAAAATGAACTTGGAGGGTTTTTTTTGTGTTTTTTTTTTTAATATGTCTTTATTGATTTCAGAGAGAGGAAGGGAGAGGGAGAGAGAGAGAGATAGAAACATCAATGATGAGGGAGAGTCATTGATCGGCTGCCTCCTGCACCCCCCAACTGGGGATCAAGCCCACAACCCAGCATGTGCCCTGACTGGGAATTGAACATCGGTCTCCTGGATCATAGGTCGATGCTCAACTGCTGAGCCACACCGGTTAGGCGGTTGGAGCTTTTTTAAAGACAAGTTATTCATTTAAAGATAGAAAGGTTAAAATAAGCTTTAGCTCCCCTGTGCTACAAATGGTTTTAACATGGATCAACAAAAGTCAGTCATCCAAGCTAAACTCATGGAGTTTTATTTCACCAAACCATGCTTGTCCTGAGTTCTTTTTACCACTTGTCAATATTTTACATTCTCTGTGCAATCAGGAAATGGTTCCAGAGACATTTATCAATCCTTTCCCTTAAATAAATAAACACGAGCCCCCCTCAGATTGCTCTGTATTTATTCCTGATGCAGATGTTTCTGGTGCAGAGTGTCTGGGTGTTAGCAATTCCCAGGCACTCCTTAGAAATGCCAGAAAGGGGCTCTTGCCTTTGTTATGGGGGTGATGTCATGTTATCAGTTCCTTCCCCCCATCTTCGTGTATCATCTTCTGATGACTTTTTCGGAGTTTCATTTGGTGTCTTCATTCTAGTGAACTTATACCTGGGATCCGAGGGGGTCTGAGATGGGCATGTGTGCTGCTGTTTCACCCGACAAGGATATAATCAGGGACATGCGTCTTTAAAGTAGATTATCCTATTTGTAAAAGGGAATCATGGGCATGTATAAACAGAACTCAGCCTTTACTCTTTGGATTCCAAAATATAATTGTTTTCTCTATGAATGATCTCATGCCAAATGACCGAGCCATTGAAAAAAAAGTGTGTGTGTGTGTGTGTGTGTTGAGAGAGAAATTGAGATTACATTTTAGTCATTTGCTTTAAGAAAGAGAAATTGAGTAGCTTTATGTTTCAGTATTTGTCAGCCAAACAGCTTTGAACATATATCATCTACTAAAAGAAAGGTTGTGGATTTGACCTAAGTGTTAATGAAAAAATAAGGCCCAATTCTCAAGATATTTTTTCTTTTATTTAAAATGTCAACTATCACAACACATTGTACAATGAAATGAAGACCTTAGAATCACATTGAAAGTTTTTAAAACATCTCTATATAGTCACAAAACATAAAACATGCTGCAGGGATACAAATATAGTTTGATACCAAATCTCAGTACATTTTCACCATGAAAACAAACGGAGAAGCGCAGGCCTGTCTGTGAGTTTCCTTTCCTTCAGCAGGAGCTGACATGATTGCCCCAAGAAACAAAAATGATGTCTTTCTTCAGAGACTGCTGTCGGCAGGTTTTTACAATTTCATTGAACACTGTGCTTTATTGAGAAATTACCACTGATTTCTATTTCTGAGGGAGTCATCATATTATAATTATAACACACTTTTACAGCACATATTGGCACAATATGAAAAATAAACACTTTTTGAGTTTTCAACTCAAAACAATGATTGTTATTAAATAAATAATTAATTATTCCTCGTAGTGCATTTCTCTTTTTTTTTTTTTTTTTACCTTTTATTGGCCATTGACACAAATGAAGCTCGGTAAAGAACACATTAGGCAGTTTATTTACGTCTTCTTTCGTAATTCTGCATTGCACTCCTTTCGTAAGCCACTGAGAACAGAGAAGAGAAGGGGTTCTTTAGGAGGATTCTCACTGAGGGAATTAAACTTCAAGGCAGACATAATGACTTTTTCAAACTCATAATGACTATATCCCTCCATTGAAATATTTCCAAGAGTTTTATTGGTACATCTTCCAATCTTGCCTCCGTCTCTGTCCTGATTGGAAGTGGCCTAACCACAGAATTCTTGGTAACTTTGGTCATCAGTCATTTACTTGGTATCCCAAAAGCATATTTTCACAATATATTGCAATGTTGTCCTCACGCAGTGGCACTGCTGGTGATTTATAGAAAGGACAGTGCCTAAATTAATCAGGAATAGTCCTAGGGTGAAGGCAAAATGTGGAACTTCTATTCTAGCACAGAGTCAACAAACTATAGGCCATGGGCCAACCCAGCCTACCACCTTTTCTTGTAAATGGCATTTTACTGGAACATGGCCCTGACCATTCATTCATATATTGTCTATGGCTACTTTAGCATTAAAGTGGCAGATCTGGGTAGCTGTTACAGAGATGGCATGGCTCACAAAGCCCAAAATATTTACTTGTGGCTCTTCAGAGAAAAAGTTAGCTAATTCCTGTTATTGGGGTAGCTTATGGTGTGAGGCTCTCTTCCTGTCTTGTGGATGCCACCCAATGTCCTCACGGTCTGTAGGTGGGGCAACTGTGCCATCAAATACAACACAGTTTAACTTACCTCCTAGCACCCTAATGTCCTGTGAAAGGTAAATCACTGCTCCGAAAAGTACTTAATATATACCTAGCAAGTAATTTAAGTACATTGACTATCTGGACTAAAAAAAAGGCCAACATTAAACATTCTATTACATTGCATTATATTATATACAATTTCAAAGGGGTCTATAACCACAAAACAGTAAGGATCCGACTGATGTGATCAAAATACTTAAGTATACTTTTCATCATTTTAACACTTAGATTTTATGCACTTAAATTTATACACTTAGATTTACATCATCGTGAACTACTATGCTTTTAAAAGTTCAGTATGCCCTGTTTAAAATATTAAATTTAAATAGAAATAGCAGAAAGAACTGTGACAGTTCTGTAGGAACCATGGGTGCTCCTGCAAACACTTTTCCCAGTGAAACAGGCTTGTGGAGAGAGACGGCAGGCCCAGCTTCCAGTGGCATCGCTTCCCCTTCAACACCAGGCAGAGGAGCCCCAGCCTCCAACTGTCCCATAAGTGAGGCAACAGAAATGGATTGTTTTATGTCAATCACGTCTGAGCCCCAAACGGGGCAGTTCTGAAGGAAGTAAAGGGTTCATTCTCACCCTGGTTTCTTCACATTAACTAACAGGTTCGCTGTCTGACCAGCTGCAGGGAACCCGAGTCTGTTCCTCAGGGAGGGAGGTGAATGCTGATGTGAAGGAACCGAAGACAGATGAGCGGTTCAGCTGGAACATCTGTCCTCTTAACTCGAAGCAGAGTTTCTTACTGGGTCCCTGGACCCTCTGAAGCCCTATGTAAACTTGTGTGTGTCTGAGGTGAGGAGGGTTTCTCTGGGAAGGGGGTTTCAAGATTTTTCTAGATTGTCAGAGGGGTTTGTGACCTCAAAAGCCTAAGAATTAGACGGCCATAGAAGCTGGTAATAACTTTGCCTCAACCGAGTATATGAAAAGATCTCTGGTTGAGTGTGGATTACATTTTTGCCAATTTTTTCCTTTTATATTTCTTAACTAAAATGGAGAAACAAAGATTTAGTCATAAATTCTGATTCATTACAGTGATTCTATTATTTATAATACATGATTACTTTTAGTATATTTAATAGCATTTAATCTGTTCTAAATTATACAGTATCTATATTATTTATAAAGTTAAGCATGTTCTGAAACTTGTATCAATCCTGGAAATGGAGCATTGAAAACTAATATGATTGTCAAGAAAATCTCAGCTCTATAAGGGCTAGTGCACACTTCTAATACAAATGAAGCTTGTGTGCTTTAAATTTACTTTCCAGTTCCAAAAGCCAGGAGATAATGCATATTAATACAATAATTTTAAATTTTTTATTTGGCAGACTGGTAATGTCTTTAAAATTTAAACTTGAGCAGCCCCAAATTACTGATGAAGAAATACAAACATAGAAGTCTAAATTTGGAAGGTAGAGAAACCAATATAAATACTAGCAGACATCATTTTTGCATGACTTTCTAGATAATTAAGCATTAAGCCAGCACATCCTAGTTACAGATTTTCTAGAAATTTGAAACATTCTAGATGGATAAGACAGCTACTAACTACTTTCTAATTAATTATACGATTAGTATTTTAATTCCATTTTTACTCCATGTAAGATGAAGAGAATTTGAACAGTTTTCCCAAGGAACCTGAACTAGGGACGCCAAAGCCTGAATGTGCTTAGCAACAAATGAGTCTCTATGAAAATGGCATAGGGGTTAATTAACCTTGAAAACACTGTGATGAATGAGTTTTCAGATATAAGCACGTGGCATTTGCGTGGAAAATAGAGACAAATGAGAAGAAAGGAAACATACAGCTTTTATAGGAAGTGAAAGAGTTGTCCAGAATGAAAATGGGTTTTGAGGAGAATTATGGCATCCCTCCTCCCTAAGGGTATTGTAGCTGGGAGAGATCATGTATATCTCTAGGATGATCTGATTGAATTCCTTTTCGAAGGCACTGGCATGGACTATATGACTCTTGGGATAAAACTCATCAGGATGTTTTAGAGTTTGGGTTTCTATAACTTCATGAAGAGCAAGTAATTTGTATAAGTGAATTTATTTTGGTTTGCTTATTTATTTTTGTGTTGGAAAACTACCAGATGTAGTCTCATAAGACTTTCAAATTACCTTGGTAACAAGTGAAAATTGATCTTATTTCCTATATCCCCCACAGCCTTAGTTCAGTAAGGTTAAATGTGGTTTATCTGACAGATATCAGGGGAGGAATATTAGACTAGCCCAAAGATTCAGGCTAGGTAATAATTAAATGGGGCAGATACTGCTAAGGCTGGTGGTTTGAGAGAGATCGATATTGTAGTGATACTAGCTTAGTGAGTTATAAGTCCATTTGTGGATTTATTTATTGCAGTTAGATATATTTCACCATAAATACTTATTTGAAGTTCACTATTCCCTTTTAATACTTTGAAAACTATGTCTTAGAAAGAAAATAATGCAAGTAGATTTAAGATACTGTCTCTTTTTCAGTCATGATTTTATACATACCAGAATTTAAAGCTCTTTTGCCCATAAGTCCAACAAAGGAATCTGTTTTATGTCCTGGAAAAATACATTTAGGGGTATTTTAATATGTATATCTTTGAGGAAATAAACTGCTATAACTAATACCAGAAAGAAAAAAAAAAGCAAGCTTCTAAATATATGCTCATATAATAAATATATATCTATTTCAAGTTTTGGTGAGTCAGAAGAAATGAGGATGTCTTAAAAATGACACTAAAACAATACAATGAAAGCACTTCTCTCAATTCTGTATCTAAATATTAGCAAGTACCCTTTTTCATATTATATTTTAGCTGTTTATATATATAAAGTTTTAAATATTGTTGCTATTGAAGCTAGCTTTGATTTTCAGGAAGTCAATTTCATTTTTGTGTGACAGTGAGATACCCAAGCCTATTTCCTCTCTTTACTGAATATGTTGTATTCCTCAGGAACTGAACCTTAGTTAGGTCAGACCCCTACACCTGATAATTATAAACTTCTAAAAGGTCACTATTTCTATTTTACTGGATTTTAAATAACACTCCTTTTGGAAAGTATGTCAGTTTTGACATTAATAGAGTGCATTTAATTCCATTACATAGAATTTTGCTGTATATAATTTCCTTGAAAGTCAACTCCTTAGAAAGTTAATATGAATGGTTTATTTAGTTTCAAAGATGGAGCCTCTGGGAAAGATTACTTTAATGAGAGAATGTCTCTTGGTTTATTAGTTGAGAATAGGGCTGCTCTCTTAATGTGGCCTACTCTGCCACCCCGTGAACCAGAATCCAAGCCAGGGTAACTAAGTGCATAGTACAATTAAGATGGACCCCTGGGACTGCCTGTCAATTCTGGTTCCATTAATTGGGAAACTGGGATCTAATGACCGTCAAGTGTCACAATTTTGCCATCTTCACTATTTTAAGAAATGTTTCACCGTGCTTCGTTAGATTGAGGTTTCCCATTCAGTTATGGAATAAAAAAACAGCATTTCTATCTTTAGTTTGGATTATCTACTCAGACATTCACTGGAGCATCTTGGCTGCTGCATTACCCTAACAAGTGATATCATGAGGGCATCCAGTGTACTCAAATGAGTTAGAAGATACCTATAAATATTTGGTTTTTGTTGTGTTTTTGGTTTGCAGTGGAAGTCATGGTTGTGGGGTGGTGGGGGCTAATATGTGATGGATTTTTACCACTAGGGTTGAAATTCTTAGCTAAACTAACAATTTATAGGAGTTAGAGTTGTTGTTTTTTAGCAGCTTAAAACAACAAATATTTATTATCTCACAGTTTCTGTGGGTCAGAAATTCAGCAGCAGTTTAGCTGGGACCCAGTTAAAGGATTTTTAATAAAATGTATCATTTTGGAAAGTACGATATGTCTAAACCACAGAGCTTTAAACAGTCATGTTCTGGATGTAAATATCATATGAGTCTCTTCCGTTCTTATATTGTCTTAATTAAACATTAAGCCTGAAGTTATAACAGAAAATTAGATCAGGTATTATATAAAGTGGAATTCGATCTGTTAACATTTGTATTTCATTTGTATTTGATCAATGTCAAAATAATTTTGAACTTACTTTTATGAGAAATCTGGCCATGTCCTAGAAGAAACATAAAAGAGCAAACAATAAATTTGTTTTAAAGATGCCACATTGTATAAAACAAATTGATTTTTAAAATATATAACATTTCTCATTCATATACTATCCTGAGGAATATAGCAGAACCATACATGCTAATCAAATTATTGATAATAAAAACAAAGTGTTAACAAAAAAAAAAAAAATTAAGTGCTTCCTGTGGGTTACAGATTTAAACCCAGGGCTGTGAGACTCCTGAGGCCTTTAATAACTGTTAAGCAACACCACCTCTGCTTTCCTCTAAGAAGCACATATTCAAGGAGGGCCGCCCATTCGATGCTCAGGAGAGAAAGAGACGCAGGTCCATCTCTTTATTAAACAGTCATAATCAAGAACCTGTGTTTCAGCCCATAAAAGACTTTTTTTACTTTTCTACATGTGCATTCACACTAGTAAAATGAAGATTTATAGAAATGTTTACCATAAAGAGCCTTTAACAGGGCCGCTTGTTTTTCAACTGAGGAATCTGACAAGAAGCAATTGACGTTAACTATTTACAGGGTCCACTGACGGTGTGATGCATTCAAAGAAACTGAGTATTTCTACCAGGAGACGGGGCAGCTCCGTCTGTTCTGACCTCAGTGGCTTATAATCAGCTTCCCCGTGTGCTGGGAACATTCCCAGCGCTACCCCCGGAGGCCCCGCGCCGCCTTCTGCTCTGTCAGTTGGGATCTTTAGTCAGGGGAGCTAAGGCTGGTGCCTGGCCTGGGTGGTTGGGGTCTCACGCCGCGAGACGTGCCAACTGGCGCCCCCTCCCCCCGCGGGCACGTGCGCGTGGTAGTGAGGTGCGGGATAGCGCCGCGCCAGGACATTTACCACCCCTTTTAGGCTGTAAATCTCTACTCAAAGAGCCAGAGAAACTGGGTGCTCTGAGAGTAAGCGAGCAGACCGGGCGGATAACCCGCAGAGACAGAGGGATGGCTGCCCATCTCACCAGCGTTCCGTTTGCCCATTAAGCCGAAGAACTGCTGGGGCTTCGGTCTCCGGGCAATTCTCTGCAGAAGATGCTCAAAGGGCTCGGGCAGCTCCTCCTGGGGACAGAGGTACGGACACACCCGGTGTAGCGATCAGCGCGAGGCTCCCGGGAACCCGAGCCATTGCCCTGGTGCGCTCCAGCCCTGGGCCAACCGCCCGCCCCGGCTGGGAAGAGGGGGCCGGGCTCCCCCTCCCCGGGGCTGAGCGGAGTCCACGGCGGGGCGCTCGCTGCCTCCGCCCCTCCCCGCGGAGCTCGCGTCCAGCGCCGCCGCCTCCCCCAAGCCCCCGCGCGTTCGCAGGAGGCGAAGAGTGTCCTGGCCCCGCGCGCTTTCCGCTCTGCGCTCCCCGCCCGGGTCCCACCTGCCTGCTGCCACCTGACTTAGCCTCAGCTCTGGCGCGGGATTTGGAGACGCCTCACCACCCTAAATGCACACAGGTGTGTGTCGGGGCGGGGAAGGGTGACAACGCTTGACGAGCGCCCTGCATCGCTCCACTTTCCATGTCCCCGCGGGGCGCGCTCCCTGGCACCTACAGCTTGCGAGCCGCGTGAAGGAAAGCTTGCGGGTACATTCTCAGGTCCGTGAAATAAATGTGACGGCAGGAAGTTAGCTTCCCACCCCCCTCGGTCCCTCTAGGCCCCCAGCAGCTCGCTCCTTGCCCCCTCCCCCGTTTCTGCCGGCGTCCAGTGCCCTCGTCTGCCCCTGGCCAACGTTTCCAAACGCAAGGCCCTCGCAGCTGGACTGGAGTCCCCGAAATCCCCATCACCTGGGGATGAGACCTCGTGAGCTTCCCAGCCTTGTGAGGACCGGGGCTCATCACCGAGGGCATTATTGCTCCAGTGAGTTCCCGAGACCCGACCGCGCAGTCCTCGGGAGGAAAGGTGGACCGTGGGCACAAAATCTCGCCCGGGACCCAGGGCTGGCCGGCGTCCTGTTCACCCCGCTCTCCCCTCCACCGCCCCTGGTCGCGGGCGCGGGGGAAAGTGGCAGCTCCCGAGCCCCGGAAGACCCGCGAGGGCCAGCTTGGGGCCGGGACGCACCTTGATCTGGTCGCTGTCGGACCAGTCGGACCAGTAATTGAGATCATCGTTGGTTCCGATTTCTTCTGCAAACAGTTGAGTGGAGACGAGAAAAACGACTGCCAAGGCCACGAGGATTTTCATGCTGGATTTCTGGGGAGAGCGGGGAGAAGAGATCGCGGAGAGAAAAACTGCATACATTGGGGGGGTGACTCCCTAAGAGTTGCGGCAGCACTGTGGATCCCACGACGGAACTAAGGGCTGAACGAACCAATATAAAAAGCCTGAGGGCTAAAGTCCCACCTGTACCCTTTAGGAAAGAGAATCACGCCCCAAAGCTTCTCAAATTCCCTGCTCCCTGGGTCCCATCTGCACCAGCCCCTAACCCACCAAACAATCCACAGCTCCACGCCCAGAGGCTCTGCAGGTGGAAGACAAAGAGTGACACTGGCGATTGGGTTACCTGCCCCCCCTCTCCCCCGCCGCTGTCCCTCGGCCCCGGGGGCCCATCCTGCGGGCGCAGGGACCGCCGCCAGCCGCCACCCGGGCGCTGTGCGCGGCGCGGACAGCGCGCCGGCGGGGCGCGGAAAACCCGCTGGAGGGGCGCGGAAAGCCCGCTGCGGCGCGCGGGCACTTACTGCGGCGGACGGCCCGCGGGTTCCCTCCGGCTGGTCTGAGCGCACGCGGCGCGCCCCGCACTCTGGTGGCCGCGACGGTGCAGGAGGTCGCGGCGCGCTTTCCGCCGGCCGGGTGCCGCGCGCTATTTATCTGCGGCTCCACGCGCGCGGAGGCCCACGTGACGCTCTCCCCACGCGACTTCCTTGCTCAATATTTAATTAGCCGCCTCCTCTCCGAGGGCTTGCGTCTGATGGAGAGTTTCCGAGACGGTAACCCGTCGGTGCCCATCATCTCCGCGTCCAATGCGGTTCCAAATGACGCAGTTGGAGGGAAGCCGAGCGCGCGCCGTCCAATCCCCAGGGGCCGCTCGCCCCCCTCCCGCGGACCTGACGCCCCCTCCTCTCCCCTGCTTCCGATCAGGGGTTCCCGACACCTGACGTTACTCATCAACGCTGAGCGCCGTGACTCATCTCGGGGACCTCGGCGGCAACTTTCCCGTCTCCCGAGGCGTCAGGATAAGTTGCACTTTTTGAGGATGGCCTAATAACTTCCGGCGGGAAGCTGGCGTCGGGCATGGTACTCAGACAGGAGAACTTCAGATGGCGGTTGGGTGTGTGTGTGTGTATGTGGGGGGGTATTGTTTTATTTCTGTTTCCACCTGCAGAGTGCCCTGAGCGTTTCTGAGATGCAGCAGGCTCCTGTGAGCAGCGCACCCCGCTCCCACAGCAGCCAGAACACCCGCAGGTCTTCACAGCACAAAAGGATTGTTAGCCCCATAGTATTTCAGACGATGGAAGCAAATTTATTTTACTCACTGGAGAAAGGAACACTTAAACCTGGCATTGCACGTAGGACTTTTATGTCGGGGCCATTCTAGGATATCTTTTGTTCCAAGATAACCAAGTCCTCCTTCTTGACACATCCAGGAGCCGGGGTTGGAAGGGGACATGGCCAGGCCTCTCTCCTACCCTTTCTTGCTAAGACTAAGAAACCAGCCAGACGGTATGAGATATTTTTACTGGGTATCACTAAAGGATTCTACAGATCACGCGTAGATTTCTTCTGTATATGAAAATAAGTGAAGATGCTAATTGGGTGTCATTAACAATATGAAACTATTAGCCTAGTAACGTCTGAACAGAAATCACAGCTTGCCTTGCAGACACATTTCTTTCGTCTCTAAGTGAATTAAGTGACGTTGTTTCTTGTGTGGAGTTGTTTTCTCCTCTTTAGTAAGTATTTTTTTTTTCAATTAATTCTGATGTTTTTAGTATAATGCATAAAAGAAATGATTTTAGCCATTTATATAAGCCAGTAAATTTTCCCTCTAATACTTGTTCTTTCTTAAGAAACCCTGCATTTTGAAATCCCCGGGTCTCTATCTCATTTTTCAGGCCTAGTTTCACAACCAGAAGCATTCTAATTTTTGTTCTTATAACTTTTAAATGGAAAATTATAAATATACAAAAGTAGAGAGAAGTATTCACTTGAAACAGTTAGCAAGTTTCACCTACAAACTCTTCATATTTCCCCTCCACTCAGATTATTTCAAAGAAAATAATATTTACATCATTTCATGGTGTAAATATTTCAGCGTGTCTATATAAATGGTAAGGATTTCTTTTAAAAAATAAAATCAGAACCATGTCATTATTCCACCTAAAGCAACATAAAATAATTCCTTACAGCATTAAATATCCAGCCAATGTTCAAATATTCCTTATTGTTTCATAAACCCCTACCCCATACAGTTTACTAGTTGACATCAAAATTTTAATGAAGTTCATACCCTGCACTTGGCTCATACGTCTCCAAAATCTCCCCTAATCTATAGTTCTCCCTCCCATCTTCTCTCCCTACCCCTTTGCAGTTTATGGATAAAACTAATCAGTAAAGTGTATTACATTCTGGAGTTTGCTGATTGCCTCCTAATGGTTTCTTTTAACTTGTTCCTCTGTCCTATTTCCTGTTCATTGGTAGTTGTATGTGGAACATGGGAAGCTTCATCCCATGTAAGTTCAGTTTTGCTGACAAGGCTACTTTACATGCGACGGGTTGTTAGGAGGCACATGATATCCGGTTGTTTCTCCCTTTAAGATGTTAGCAGCCACCATTTTCTAGATCATTAATTAATTCATTAGTACTTTCAAAATAGTGTTATTCTGATTTTATTTGTTAGCTGGACTATTTTTTCCATAGAAAGTGAAATTTTTTTTCTCAACAACTATTTAATTACTTCAAGACGTGATGAATATAAGAAAGATGGGATAAGTGCTTGATTACTTCCCTTTACCAATTTTAGAAATAACTTGGGACCTGGCCAGTTTGATTAGTGGTTAGAGAGCCAACCTGCAGACTGAAGGGTCCCAGGTTCGATTCCGACCAAGGATACATACCTCAGTTGCAGGCTTGATCCCCGGCCCTGGTTGGGCCTGTGTGGGAGGCAACCAGCCGATGTGTCTCTCTCTCATCGATGCTTCTCTCCCTCCCTTTCTTTCTCTCCTTCCCTTCCACTCTCCCTGAAAAGCAATGGAAAAAGTATCCTTGGGTGGGGATTCAAAAAAATAATAAGTTGGTAAATTAACATATTCAAATATGCCCCCTCCCCCCAATTTTAGGATTATTATAACCTCATGGATTTAAACATATTTGAAGTATTTCAGTCCTTCAAAGGAAGATAGAAGCAGGTCTTCTCCTAATTGATGCTCAAATTAGCCCATTTCTTGGCCAGTGGGTAACATCAGATTGGCTCCTGAGACTTTGGTATGCCTTAAATAGGCTTTAATGGCTTTCTTGTTTTTTTGGCAGAACAAGATATTTCAGGTTTAAGCTGTGTATTTTCTGTCTCAGACCTGCAGTTTGAATTTAAGGAGCTCTCCTTACCTTTGGATTAGAAATGATAATTAGAGATTATAATCTGGGCATTGTGGGTGCACATTGCTACTGAGTTCTTTAATGTTTCAAGACCAATACATAGAGCTGAAAGTGTGTGTGTGTGTGTGTGTGTGTGTGTGTGCACGCAAAATTGTGAATGTATATTGACACTTTCTATTCAAATCCAGACACTAGGGTCTTTCCTTGACCTCTTTGGTTTTGCATCTTTTCTAACATGCCGAAAGATTCCAGTTCCCAGTGACATTAACATGATTATTCACTTGCTTTATCCCAATGCATAATGCTAACATGACCAACAATATTATTATTAGAAACAGATTGAGAGTTTTTATTTGTAATTTTTTTTTGTTTTTAAGCTATATCACACTAGGTATGTTTAGCCAATTTACTATGCTTTAAAGTCACTTTAAAAGTTTTTTCTCTGCATGGTTATGCTATCAACTCTTAGACACATAGCTTTGTTTGTTTATTTTGCTCTCGAGTTTTAGGGATTGCTTTTAAATTTAATTTAAATTTAGAATTATGTAAAATACGTGGTTCCAAACTCAAGTATTCAAAACATAATGCATTCAGAGAGACGCATAGCTTTACTTTCCTCTACTAACCACTGCATTTTAGGTTTTTAGTTTACCCTATTATTATCACTATTGTTGTTCCTATTTTAATATAAGCAGCTATGTATTCATATCCCTCTGCACCCAGTAAAATTCCACACCTAAAGTGGGGCGTTTCAGATCCTTTGTTTATTTTTGTTTCTCAGTTGCTGATGTGGTTTATGAGGTAACAATGAAGATAGGTATTTCACAACCTCTTCCCTGTTAGCTCAGTGTAACCAGGTGGATAACTCTGTTCAGATGCCGTATGTTTCGAATATGCCACAGTAGATAAAACAAAGGCTGTTTCATAGGGTTGAGTGATAAATAGTAATGAGCTAAAACTGATTAAAGAGTACATTTCCCACTTTTTCCATGTCATTCCTTAATTGCTGGCTCAGTTTTCCTAGTAATGTCATGTATGCAGTTACTGACACATGTTCTCCTTGGACATTGCAGGGCTTGGGACATTTATATTCTTTACTTGTTTACTTTGGGATATTGATGCTTTTTATTTGCATCTTTTATTTTTATTTGGGATACTTATAGTCTTTATTTCCCAGAGCATATTAATAAAATATATGTGTATAAGAAGTAGAATGGTGAAAAGTAAGTAGTTAATAAATCATTTTCTTTTGTTTATAAATTTAACGACTAGAAAAGTACAAAGAAAAAATTACTATCATGCATTTTTTCACAACCCAGAATGAACCACTGTTAATATCTTGAGTATGATAACTGCTTATAACTTTTAAAGGGAAAATAGTCATCTGATTGCTTTTGTAATATAAGATATACTCTTTATAAAAAACAAAGCCATGATGAAAATTACAATAATGTATTTTTTTTTAATTACCCCAAACTCAGAATTTGCCACCCTTAACATTAAGAGAATATCACTGTGGGTATCTTTCTATGCAAACTATATGGTTAGAAGAATAGAGCAGTAGACAGATAAATAAAAGTTATGAAAATGGGATGAGACCCTCAAAAATGAAAGGCAGCTGTTTATATTTTGCTTGATGTTAACAGAAGAAAATCTAAACAACAAAAAAAAATTTCTTCACCACAAGGTATTTTTTTTCATAAAAATGTTTTGTTTTGTTTTGTTTTAGGATTTTAGGTTTAGGAATAAACATTAAGAGGCTAGTCTGTTGCATTAAAAAATAAATACTTAGATAATATCTATTTATTTCCTGTTTTGAAAAATGAGAACACTGGCGCTCAAACTTTCTTCTGTGTCCCCTTTCCCCACCACCTCCCTGTAGTTACATGATTATTTTAACATTATTCAGGGTTATAATACATTTAGTTTTCCTGCCGTACTTTCATTAGTTGTTTACTATTTATTTAAACAGATTTATTGTTCATTACCTGTTCTTTTAACCTAGCTTTGCCATTCTTGAGTTTATTTTTAGTTACCTTTTATTTGGCTGGGTGTCATTGTCAAGCAGATTTTTTTTTCTTGAGGACAAATTATTCATATTGTGCTCCCTGAGTTCTTTTGTGCTTATGAATGTCTGTCAGTGACTTCTAAGCTCAAGTGACATCTAGATTAGTTATATTTAAAGTTAAATTTCATTTTTCTCAGGACTTTATGGACATGGCGCCATTGTCTGTGGAATTCAGTGTTATGGAGAATTCTGAGGTGGAACAGTTTTTTCCCGTGCTTGTATGTAATTTGCTTTTTTTTGCTTGAATATCTGAGGAATTCTTTTATTATTTTATTTTATTATTATTTATTTAATTAATTAATTAATTTATTTATTTTTAAATTTTATTTTTGTTTAAAATATTACAGATGTCCCTTTTTCTCCCCAATGACGCATTCCACCCCGTCCCTTCCCCCTCCCCAGTCCCCCTCCCCACCATTGTCCTTGTCCTTGGGTTGTGCATATATGCATATAAATTCTTTGGTTACTCTCTCCCCCTCCACCCCCCCTCCCCGTCCTCCTCCATCCCTCTGACATTTGTCAGTCTGATCCATGCTTCCATGTCACTGAATCTATCTGTCCACCAGTTTATTAAGTTCTTTAGATTCCACATATAAGCGAGATCATGTGATGTTTGTCTTTCCCTGCCTGGCTTATTTCTCTTAGCATAATATTCTCCAGGTCCATCCATACTGTCCCAAAGGGTATGAGATCCTTCTTCTTTACAGCTGCATAGTATTCCATGGTGTGAATGTCCCACAGCTTTTTAATCCACTCATCTGCTGATGGGCACTTGGGCTGTTTCCAGATCTTAGCTATTGTAAACTGCGCTGCTATGAACATCGGGGTACATATATCCTTTCTGATGAATGTTTCAGGATTCTTAGGATACATTCCTAGGAGTGGAATCACTGGGTCAAAAGCAGCTCCATTTCTAATTTTTTGAGGAACCTCCATACTGTTTTCCGTAGTGGTTGCACCAATCTGCATTCCCACCAGGGAATTCTTTCTTTATTCTTGACAGCCAATAGTTTAATTAGGATATTCATCTAATTTTCTTGGAGTGTCATGAACTGTTTTTGTTTTGCAGATAATTCTCTTTCTTCATTTTAGGGAAGTTTTATTGTATTATGTCTTTAAATATTTCTTTGGAGTGGAAATTCCACTTCAAGAACACTATGGTGTTTTTCTTTGAATCATAATATATTTTCTAATACATACATAAATATTGTAATATCTATATCTTATGTTTATAATATTCTTCTAAATTGCTTTAATTCTTTGCTCCTTTTGTCTGCTTTCACTTAAATTATCTTAACTCTTTCTTCTTTGCGTCAGTAAGTCACTTCTGCCTATTCTGTGCCTTGCTGTTTCTAATTTACTATTATTTCCATAATCATGTTGCATACTACCCTATTTGTTCTCATAGACTAGTAATTTCCTTTTTCATCTCATTTCATTGCTTTATCATTTTATCGATATGCTCTTATTGTATTTATGTTTTTGTTAAGATGTTCTTAGTGTGAAGTAATTGAGGGAATTTCCTTCTGTTTCCTGAGTTACATTTTCTTCTAGTTCAGTGGTAAAATGCATGAGATTTTAGTAAGTGTTACCATTTGAATATTGGCTTAGCCATTTGCCAGCCATGCTGCCATGGATAAGTTACTTTAAGCACTCTCTGCCTTAATTTTCTAATCTGTCAAATAGGATAATAATTGGTACTTACCTCATAAGGTTGCTGTTGGGATTAAATGAGTAAATACATGTGAAGTATAAAGAACAGTGCCTGGCACATGCAATAAATGTTTTAACTCTTATTCTAGGTGGCTGTGTGTGTGTGTGTGTGTGTGTGTGTGTGAGAATGGTTAATTTTGTGTGTCAACTTGGGTAGGCCATTGCTATTTCATCAAACACCACTGTAAATATGGCTGTGAAGGTATTTTTTAAGATGTAATTAATATTTAAATTAGTTGACTTTGGGTTAAGCCATTATGCTCCATTTTATGGGTAGGCTTCAGCCAATCAGTTGAAAGTTTTAAATGAAAAAGACTAAGTTCCCCAGAGAAGAAGGAATTCTGTCTACAGAATGCCTTTGAACTCAAGACATCAACTTCCTGCTGAATTTCTAGCCTGCCAGGCTGCCCTGCAGATTATACATTTGCCAGCCCCTTAATCATGTAGGCTAATCCCTTAAATCCTTAGCTGATTCCTAAAAATCAAGCCCTCGCTCTCTTTCTCTACGCACAATACACACACCCTATTGGTTCTCTCTCTCTGGAGAAGGCTAATAGAGTGGGTAATATATTTACCCATAGTTTCTGGGCCATTCTCTCCATCTTGAGGTTGCTTGGGTGGCTCTGGGAAGAAAGAAGGGGAATGAGTACCTGGCTTTGTTTTTACAATTTTGGGGATATTTTTTCCCCATGAGGGTTAGGTATTTTGTGTTCCATTCACTTTTCTTAGCCCAAGGGAATGAGAGAGGGAAGGAGAACGTGGATGAGATGTGATGCAGTCTGGATACGTAAACTCAGCCCTTTGTCCTGAGATTTTGTGCAGTGTCTTGTTCCATGCTAATTGCCTGGTTGGAGGGTCTGTACCTTTCTTGGGAGGGTCTCCCTTGGACTTTGATCTCTGTGCAGCCTAAGAACCTCCCTCCTCTCCCCATAAAGAGTCAACTCTTGTTCCCTTTCCTGGTATTCCCAGTTTCTCTCAGCCACTTGTTTTCCTTGCATTTTGGAAGAAAATAATGATCCACCCACTCAGTTTTCTTCTCTCCAGGTGTAGCATCATTGAGAATTCTTGGAATTGTGTCAATTTACCAGAAAGACTTTTGGAAGGTGAGGGCAAGGTAAGGAGGACAGGGGCTCTATGGAGCCAAGCAGTGATGGGCCTGTCTATTGTGTTTAGAATTTTCTGTTTCTTTCATTGGCTACAGGTTCTCGAAGATTATTGCACTAATTAGATTGTAACTCTTGGTTTATTTGGTTGCTGATTGTGGATTTTATTTTGTTTCTGGAATTAAGCATTTTCCACTGCATGAAAAGAGACACCACCATAGAAGCAAGACAGGGTTGCAAGTTCTTCACCATTTGAGATAGGCTAAAGGGAATTTTAAGCAATTTTACTCCAAACCAGGGAATATAATCATGGTTTCATTAGGGAATACTAATCCCCTGTATCTGAATCTTAACTACTGCCCTTTATGTTTCATGATGTTAAGTCTTCAAGACTTTAGTGTTTGTGTTGCTGTGCCTTATTAGGGGAAGCTCACTAATTCAAAAGGATATCAGCACCCCTATGTTCATTGAAGCATTATTTATAATAGCCAAGATATGAAAACAACCTAAGTGTTCACTGATGTATGAGTGGATAAAGAAGATTATCTTTATATATAATGGAATATATATATATACACACACAATGGAATACTATTCAGCCATTAAAAATGAAATCTTATGTAAAACTAATTTGTGTTCCCACTATAGTAAAGTCAGAAGTGGATACATTATCAAAAAAAGGATACAACATTCCAACCCTCCAACCTTTTGCACATACCATAAGGATAATTAATTCAATAAACATTGTTATTTGCTATTTGCAAGCAAATATGGTACTGAGAATACAGAGATGAATGAGTTTGTTTTGCCCCAGCAGAAATCAAGAAATTCAGGGAGGCAGTACACATAATAGATGCTATCACAGAGGAGAGAACATTGTATTATGGGAGTGTGGAATGACAATTCCCTACATGGGAAGGGGTGGGATAGAAGGTATTCCAGGGAGAGGGAATAGCTTAAGCAAAGGCAGAGAGGAAAGGATATGCATTGGATATCCACTGGAGAAGCTAGTACCAAGGGGGTAAATATTGAAGGGAGCAGGGCTTGGGAGGTGTAAAACAAAGTGAAGTCACCTGATATCAACTGTTTTTTCAGTCTAAACATCAGCAAATTCTGTGCTTGCTTAGGCAGCACATATACTAAACATCAGCAAATTCTGTTAGCAAGCAAAAATAACTTGCTTTGGAAGAAAAGCAAAGCTCACACCTATTGTTTTTCACCTAGTCCCTGGTGTTCTTGAATCAAAGAATTAGGAGTTTGGTGGTTTTTTGAATTACTTACATATAGTCAAGATAACAGTCTTTAAAAGTATTTTATTAAATGTTTTCCATCCATTGCTTCTGAGTGCAATTAAGGCATTCACATTGTATATATTTGCCAAAAGACTGAAGGTAATCTTATTCAACATGGCTCTGCAGTCCTAAACCAATAAGCCAGGCTAATAAGTCTACTGAAAATGCTCCTAATCAGATATCAGTTCAGCTAAACTGGATCCTGAAAGGTCAACAATTCAATTAAAATTAGGTACAGTCAGCCCAATTGTCTTAGCAAAATGGCAAGTTTGTAACACGTCATAGGAACACTAGTTAAAAATCAGGAAATCAATCATTTAGGCTAGATTAATGATGAGAATGTTCGCGTTTAGAGTCATCTGGTACCCTAAAATAGGGAAGTATATATTTCAAAGTCAAACTGAGAAACCTAGCCGTGGAGCCATGCCTTATTCATGCCTTCCCCTGGTCAGTAGTTCAGTAGTTAATGTGCCGGGCAATTGACTTTGAACTCCTCGGCAGCTGAAAGCGTGGCCTGCACCACCCTCTCCTTCCTGATTACCCCAGGCCCGCGAATGCTTTGCCATTTGGCACTGGCAGCCCCTCGGCTGACACTGCCCTCACTGATTCTCTAGTAAATGGGTCTTCAACTCAGACTATCTGCTTCCAGAGCCCGTGCCGCTAGCTCTCACCCACCATGTTGTCTGCGTGGCTGTAGAGCCCATGTCCTTAATGGGCTGAGTGTTTGGGGAGGAGATGTTTAAGGGAATCAACCATCTACTCCTATTTTCTAAACTTTGTTTCAGAATCAAAGCAAGTAATTGTGAAACTCATTATTTGGATTTCATTGCTCCTACTTCCTGTAAAAATCCCATCACAGGTGTATGGTACAATGTCTTCAACTTTAATTGGGAGTTTGGATATAAGATATGAATCTTTGATATAAGACAGTGCTTATGAGGATTATATATATATTTTTTATCAAGTAGTTATTAAATAGTTTATTGTGGTCTTTGTGTTCCTTATATAAAATACCATGAGATTTATTTATCTTATAATTCAGTGTATCTCCCTTGGAACACTGATATATCTCTTTGTATCAGAAGGGAGCTCTATAATCTAACATTTCCACCACTTTCCCTAATTTTATTTTATTTATCTTGACTGTCAAAGAACTCAGGGCTAATTTTTAGATTCAGTTGTACTAACTTTCTAGCCTAGTCCAATTATTCAACATTTTCTTTTAAAATTTGGCTCTTCTAATGTTGTTTTTTTTAACCCTCACCCAAAGATATGTGCTCTTTATTGATTTCAGAGAGAGAGGAGGGGAAGAGAGAGAGAGAGAAACAATGATGTGAGAGAGAAACATCAATCAGTTGCCTCCCACACGAGCCCTGACAGGGGATCAAACCCAAAACCTAGGTATGGGCTCTGACCGGGAATCAAACCTGCAACCTTTTGGTGTATGGGACAATGCTCCAACCAATGGAGCCACCTGACTGGTGCTCTTCTAATGTTTAAAATTATTTTGTATTATTTATATTGTTTATTTATTGTAAACAGCTCAAATTATATGTATATATATATCTCTCTCCAACCAAAAGACCTATTGAATTTACATTTCTTACCATGTCTAATACCAATAATCATGGACCAAGTCTTCTTTATCTCTTTCTGTATGATTTTAATAATTTATTAACAATTTCCCCTGACTCCTTACATATCTTTCTCTAACTTACCCAATGCAACACAGTTTAGAGCACAACTCTGGTTACAGTATTCTGTGCTTCAAAACTTCAGTAATTTCCTATTTTTCATGAAAATAAATACAGTCTCCTTAGCTCATTACTTATTAAATGTGGTTTCCTTCCGTTGCTTCTGTGTACCACTAAGGAATTCACATTGTATATATTTGCCAAAAGACTGAAGGTTTTTCAACATGACTCTGTAGTCTTAATAAGCCAGGCTAATAATATTAATTCCCTAAAATGGACTCAACCTAACTTTTTAGGCTTTTCTCCCTCTAGTGTTCATGTTCAAAATTTATAATTTAGCCCAACTTGACTACCTATGGCCAATCTAAATGCTCTGGCCAGAAACCTGAGTTAAAGTGAACTCTTCTCCCCAAAACAAAAAGACTTTCATAGTCTGTACTAGAATTTAAAAGAAATCATAAACTCTTATTTTGGGAAATATCTAGATCTCTATGTTTGTGATCAACTTCAAAGTTTAAGGGAAAGCTGAAGCCACTAATGCGTAAACCATGGGGAAGTGTGACATTTCAGTCCAGATGCTTGTTCTAGGAACGGAAAGTAAGAAAGCTGCAGTCTTCCACTCTGCTTGGTGTACACAGGCCTTGAATCACTGTTAGTAATGTTAAAAAATCAGTCATAAAGCTACCCTAGTCATAGCGTTATCCTGGATGCAATTACCTGGAGTAACAATTTATATAAAATAATAGCTCATGATTCTACATCTGCGTTAGGCACAAGAAGAATCAGTAGAATCATGGGTAAATGGATTTTTAATTATAAGGAAGTAATTTAAGTAAATTCCCAACTGAATTCAAGAGATCTGAAATTGATTCTTCAAAAATTGGCAAATAGCATTACCAGTAACTAGGAATTCAGAAGCACATTTAAAAGTGTATTGCCAGTTGTCCATTTACTTCATTTTGGATTCTTCTGTCATCTTTCTAGGGTATCATTTAGAAGACTTCTGGGAGAAGGAAGTCCATTTTTTCTGGTTTTTAAAATTGGTTCCAGTGGCAGATTCACTTCGCCTTTGTTCTACCAACACCTCTTGAGCATGTGCTAATTATACGGAAAATAATGACGTTAATTAGTTTATCAATTCTAGTTTAATGGGATATCGCTACATTAAGCCATATAAGGCATAGGAGTTTTAAAACTTTGAGATTCATAGGTGACTAATACATGTGTACTTACAGTAATTTAGAGGTTATAAGAACATAGATAATGGAATGGAACACATGTTTCAGTAACGTGGACCTGGGTTATAGACTGTTGTTGTTTTTTTAAAATCATACACTAGCTGTTTGATCTTGGGCATATAACTTAACATCTGATTGTGTGTGTGTGTGTGTGTGTGTGTGTGCTTAATATACCTACATTGTTAGGTATATTAAGGTATATCATTTTACGATGATAACATGAAATCATATTGTAAAACACACAGTAAAGAGCCTGGAAAACGATAGAGAGTAAATTGCAATCATGATGATAACATTATTACTCACTCTAAATGTAGTATTCAAGTGTTTCAGGGGAAATGTAATACTTCACTGAGAGACATACCTTGGTAAGGAGATCATTTCCAGGGAGCGGTTAGCTCTGCATACGTAAATGAAATTCACTTACTCATAACTAAATTTCTGTAAGCCATAGTCAATATGCCTTTACTTTTCTTATTATGTATATAAGCTTGCATAAATTTAGATAACATAACTAAGGCAGAGCTCACTTTAAACAAACTGGGATTTAGGAGGCAGCAGTTGCCCAAAGAGGCTGGGCCGTATAGGAATATAAAGAATAGTGACAATAATGAGAGGGGTTTTTTAATTGAGTACTTACCAACTGCCAGATTTATGCTAAGTGTCTTCTTTCATTTAATTATTGCAGCACCCCTATACTATGAAATTAGCCCCTTATCAAGTGTGTCATTGGCAAATATGTTCTCCCATTCAATTTGGGTTCCCTTTTCATTTTGTTGATGTTTTCTTTTATTATGAAGAAGCTTTTTAGTTTGATGTAGTCCCATTCAGGTCATAAAATAATGCCTGATCATGGTAGGTAATAAATGTTAACAAACAAATGAGCATGTCCTATTTTTTCATCTCTATTTTTTTTTAATAATTTCTCCTCTGCTTGGTGAATATATTGAAATCTTTTAAGCAGCTCCCTTACTCAGTTTATCTATGAACATGGTATATGCTTCCAGTTATTTGTATCTTCCTTGATATCTTTCCTCAGTAGAAGATATTTTTCTTCAGATGAAAGTAAGCAATAAGGCAATTAAACTCTAGAATAAACCAAAAAAAGAACAATAAATGTTATCTTACTGATGGTTCTACATTGGAAAATATGTATATAGTCATAATAATGTAAACTTTTTTAACTTCTAAAACAATGTATGGACAGAACACGGAAGACCAGCGATAGTTTCAAAACAGCACACACATGTTGTCAGTATGGACAGATTAAGAGTAAGGATGGCGGAAGAGGCAAAAGAGGAGCGGAGGAGAGCTAAGACTAGGAAAGCCAGTAGCTTAACATACTAAATGACAAATAGAAAATGCTATCTATAGTGGATGGAACAAGGAGTCCAGGCAGTGTCTTATAGTCAGTAAAGAAAAAAACAAAGCCATACAAATTGGGACCATGGGAGATGGGGAAGTGGGTGATTGTAAAGTGACATAAATCTTTATCTATCATGTCAGGAAGTTAATGAAAATATCAGGAATTGATCAAACAAAAGGCTCACAAAGTGTATTGTTTAGAGATACCGGGAGCCCAGGAACAAACAATGAGGGGCTGAGTGTGGTAGCAGAAGAAATGGGGCTTGGGATTGCTCCCCACAATAAGCATGACTACACTTGTGACTTTTATCAACAAGTATTAAAAGTTAGTATTGAAAAAGAACTGTTATAGAAAATGCTGTCTCGTTATATTCCTTTAAGTCCCTCTGGCCCTCTGTGTGTGTAGGTAAAGGTGCATTGGGTTATTCAGCTTTTTACATGTTTATATGGGCTCAGAAAGATGGCATATGTTTTAGTAGGCATAAGAAGAGAACTTGTTATTTTTTAAATTATGATACAAAAATGGCTTGGAAATTGCCATCCTGACTATAGTCAGGAGGGACAAGCAACAACCCCAAGGCCACCATATGAGAGATGCCATGACCAGGAATAGCAAGCAGCAGCTGAAAGCTCAGCGAGGCCAGGTGAACGGGCACAAGGAACAGCACGCAGGCGAGAGGAGTAACTCCTCAGAGAGTGCCAGTGGGGCCTGATCACACCTGCAGGCACCTTTTGTGTAGATGCAACACCAGGAAGCGGGTTTTTTTCCAATAGGGGAGGGAGAGAACCCTGAATTGATTGAGAAAACCTGGAATCAATTAAATATCTGTTTTTGCATCAGGTGGAATGAGGAATTGAAAAAGAGATGAAGCTGAGTTAAAGAAAATTGCATTTCTTATACATTCATGCGAGGCTGGCCAGTTGCAGAGGCTGGAGCTGGGGCCAGGCAGTGTGGCTCTTGTAATTCTCTTTACCAAACATCATTCCACTGTCCTGGGAGTGCAAAGGCTGACTTGGATGAAGATCATTCACATGGATGGCAGACAGAGGTAAGTACCAGAAAACAGATGGAGAAGAATTTTGGGAATTTTAAGGAAGGTATTGTGGATTACTTAGAACTGTGGGGCTGCGCAGGTTTGTCTAGAAGAGATACTGGTTGAGCTTGGCCTTGAGGAAAGGGTAGGATTAAACCTGTTCTAGATATAGTTTATATATGTAATGTAAGGACAGAAGTCCCTTGATGTGTGCTTATGTATCCCATTATTGGGATTACATAGAGAAAACTTTAAGTACAAGTAAGAATTCTTAGTTGTTATTAGATAGTACATGTTTCTTCCAAAGAAATTACAGGCATACCTCAGAAATAGTGCAGGTTTGGCTCCAAACCACCACAATAAAGAGAGGATAGCAGTAAAGTGAGCCGTAATCTTTTTGCTGGATGAGGGTCTTGCCTTCAGTTTGTAAAAAAGGCAACACCTGTGAAGCACAGTGACATGAACTGCAATCAAATGCGGAGATACTTCTTACCTGAGACATTTAAAACTAGAAAATTGGAAATGTTTGCAGACTACATACATTGAGAGCTTTGTCATTGGCGGGAAATCAGACAGCACAGTAATAAATCTTTGAAGCTTCTATAGTCAAAACAACAAACTGGAAGTTTCTTTGGACTTCAAAGAATTCTTAAAATGAAATTCATGTTTTATGGTTTTGTTTGTATCTGTTGTAAAGTTCGCGTTTGTTGAAGCAGTCTATTTTTTAAAGAGGGAATAAATTACAATTTCTTTTTGTTTTGGGGAGAAGAGTTGCTTTTATTCTACTGTTGAAACAAAGATAAGCGTGCACTGTCTTCCAATTCACAAAAGAGAGAAATGGGAAAGTTAGTGGCTGCTAGAGAGTACAGGGTTTTCTCTCCTTCCTTCTGGCTGCCTCTGCCTGAAGTCCCTGGGCAATTTTAACTAATCTAGTAAAATTATGGGCTGGTGGAGCCTTTCTGTTGTTACCTCTCCGTCTTGGCCTGTAGTCTAAAAGTGTTGCTTTCTCCGAGGGTGAAGAGAGTCTGGGTATATCTGATACTAAAATTACCAGGTACAAAGTGGCAACTAACCAAACTAGTATGTCCTTCATATTTCCAACTTCATTTTTTATTTGGATAAATTTAACTTTCTGAAGATCTACGCAGACAGATTTGGGTAGTAGACGCAGCTGTGATTTTGCATGCTTAGTGATTTCTTTTCATTCAAGAGCTATTCTGAGCCCTTGTAATACGCTAGGCAGTAGGGAGACAAATAGACATTGCCCTTACCTTGATGGGGTTAATATTTTAGTGGAGAAACAGAGAGCAAACAAAAAAAATCAATAGATTAACTAATGAAACAAAAACTGATTACAGATTGTGATAAGTACTTCTTAGGAAATAAAAAGTGTGGTGATTCAGTGCTTAAGAAAGGTTTTTTTGAGGATATTTCAGCTGGCCTATGCAAGATCAAAAGTTAACTGTCATGTAGAGTGAGATGAGGAATGTTCTAGAAGCAGAGGAGAGCAGATGCAAAGGTTCTGTGGTCAGTGAGCCATGGGATAGTGGCACAAGATATGGCTTAAACAGTTGAGAGGGGCTAGATGATGTTGGGTCTTAGGCCATGACATGGAGTCAGGACATGATTTTAGGCATTATGAAAGACACGGAGGGACCACTGTGGTAGACATGTTAGTATTATGTCCCCCTCCCACCTCCCACCCTCAACCCCAGGGTCTGTCTCTTCCCTGTGGTTGCTTTGTCTTCTAACACTCAGCTTCTAACCCTTAACTGCTGTCAGGCTAATGGAGCAACTTTGTCCTTAAGCACAGAGAACCAGGACAACATGGCTGAGAATGTATGCCCTGTCCATCCCCAGCTCTTGGCCAGTGACTGCCAACTGAGGGGCCACTAAAGCCCAGCTTCCTTGCTTCGGGTCTAACTAGGACTACTCTGAGTTGAAGTTTGACATACTCCAGAGACCCCTGTGGGATCAGGCCGAAGCTATAGTCTTTAGGACTTCACCTAAGATCTCATCATTCTTGACTCCCTCCCCCTCTGTGCCTTTCCCGCCATCTTTTATAGGTTCCTCCTGGGAACATTTTCCTAAGAAACCACCTGTACATGAATCCTGGCATCATGGTCTGCTTTTGAGGAATTCAGCCTTAGACAGTCACTCTGCTGTTATTTAGAGGTTGGATTGTACAGGGAGGACTTAAATACCACTTCAGCCCCTTATCAGCTGTATGTCCTTGGACACATTTCTTACCCTCTCTGTAACTCAGTTTCTTCCTGATAATCATCCAGAGAATATTTACTGAATGCCTACTGTGTTTCAGGCAATGTTCTAATATTAGGAATTCAAGTGAAAAAACACAAAAGCCCAGTCCTGGTGGAGCTTATGTTCTAGAGTGAGGGGGGAGGGGCAATAAATAAAACCTGATAAAGAAACAAGCCCACAGACAAACAAAATTAATATAGTATCTAAGAAGATGACAACTGTTAGAGAAAATAGAGCAGAATTAAGGAACAGGGAATATGTGGGGACAGAGATGGCTGTTGCAATTTTCAAAATGATGACGATCTCTTGAGAAGATGTCATTGGAGCATATGAAATAGCTAGTGTAAGGACCCGGGGGTAAGGTGGGGGTGCCTGCTGTGATTGAAGGACAGCAAGAAGACCAGGATGGCTGGAGGGGAGCAGGGAAGGAAAGAGCAGTGGGAAGTCAAGTCAGAGAGAGAACAGAGGACCCTGGAGGATCTTGTAGGCCACTGTAAAGACTTTGGTTTTTACTTAGAGAGACCGCACCACTGAGAGCAATAACTTTTATGATTTAGGGTATTAAAAAGTCACTGACTGCTGGGTTCTGAATAGACTGGGGTTGTGTGGGGCAAGGGTGGGTAGGTATTAAAAGTAGGATCGGCATTAAAGGTTTGAGAAGATTAAATAAGCTAACCTATGCAAGTTTTCAAATAGTCTTAACTATTATTGTTCCTTAATGCTATTTTCAATAGCAAACAGTAACTTTATTGAAAACTCTTTCTGCCTCATGCCACTCTAGTAGAGATCTAAATATTTACTCATTGTTTTCCAGAAAAAAATTACTGATTACCTTGGGGCCTGGCAAAGAGAAAGGACTCTCCCCTGATCCTTGGCTTAAGACTACGTGTGGTAGACTGGAATAGTTCACCCGATCTTGACAGCAGATATTTGTTCTACTCTGAGATTGCTGGGAAGAAAGAGTGGCTTAGAGTCTAGGTTAAGAAGGAAAGGTGAGATGCGCTGTAGGGAAACTGCTTATTTCATAATTTCCTAGGGCAAGTTTAGTCGAATAATTCAGTGACTAAGTTAAATCATACTTGAAACAAGGACAAATCACTTGGAAAAAGGAAGGATAGAGAACCTTTACCCTTTAGGTTCAGTATTTCCTGTTGTGTCCTGGAGTCAGATTTTTAAAGAGGGGGGAAGAAAAGTCAGACAGACAGTTATTGCAAATATGAGGACTTTCTTACTTTCCTTCTTAAAACCTAAGCGTAAGTGTTGGGTCAAGTATTTCTATGCTGTAATGTTATTAACTAATTGAACAGTTCTTCCTCTTCAGAGAACAGAGGCTGTCGATAGCTGGCCGAGCACCCAAGTGTAGAGTACAAATGCAAATGCTGAAGGAATTCAAAGACAATAGAGGAATCATTGTTAACCCAGTCAGGCCCCAGACCATGGGTCCGTGGGCAGTAGTATTTGAGTTAGACCCTGAGGGAAGAATTTGGACGTGTGGAGAGGGAGGGATAGGTCACTCCAAACGCTGGGAGGAACACGGGACAAGATGGAGAGGCAGGAATAAGGGAAGCCTATGCAAGGGTGACAAGGTACTATGTTAGGACTATGAAAAGTATGGTTGGAGAGATGACTGGAAACCAACTAAAACTAGGAGGGAGGGTGTTTCCAGAGATACCATGTTTGTTTTCACTGCTAGAATTTCAGATTAAAGATGCACCCAATGAGTACTTTCTGGCCTTAGATTTTAAGCTTCACCTAGTAGGCAGACATGATCTCAGGGTTAAATACAGTGAGTTTTATGACAATAAATTTTCAATGAAATTATAAGAGAAATGAGGTTTAAAATTGATTTAAGAGGCAGTGCGGCTGGATGCACTATGTAAAGGGAGTCATGGCAACCTGAATGTTTGTAGAACATGGTCTTGCTTTTTATTACTTAAGATTTTTAGAAGTTTCTTGGGTTTCCACTTATTTTGAAACTCAACATTTAAAATGTAAAATCCTTAGAGACAAAGAACAATGTTTGGTAATTCTTTGTGCTCATTGATGTTTGCATGAATGATTTGCTTGAGACTGAACAGGAAACGAATCTCCTTTATATATCAGTTTAACACATTTTGTTTTCTAAAATTCTGTTTCTCATTTTTTCCTTTTCAGCTAAAGAGTATTTTCTGAAATATTTATGAGGGAGGCCAGTTATATTTATGGCAGTATACTCTGTTACAACATCATTTATTTTATTCCTAGTGACATCAAGTTCAATTAACATCCCTGAGGGGTTCACCAAGTATCTGCTCTACTTTGTCATTTAATGACAAGACCAAAATATATTATTTCTGCATAATATCTCTTGGAGCAAAAGCAAAGCTCTACTATAATGTATACTACGAGACTGCATTTGCTTTATCCAGTATAGTACTTCTGGGACCTGGCTTGTAGAGGGCTTTAAACAAATATTTGTTGAATGAGTGAATAGAATACATGGATGAATGAGTGAATTCCCTGAGAGTTAGCTTTCCCTCCACCTCTAGATAGACTGTTTATTTAGAATGTCAAATTGTATTTATTGCCTTTGGACCACAGAACTTTCCTAACATCTGTCTTTACATCTCCTATTTCCAAGTTTTTTGGAATGCTAGATTTCTGTGGGCAGAGTGGTATTTTTCAGTATTTCCTTGATGCATTTAGGAGCCAAGTGGGAAGGTAGACGGTTTGCCTTCAATACAGGTACAGATTATAGTTTAAAAATTGTAGCATTTTCTAGGAAGAATTAAGTCAGTTAAAAATAATTATTAATGTGACAGACATGTCTCTAAACATAAGAATTTTTGCTCCTAGGAATATTTTAAATGCTTTAAGATTCTCTAGTGTCTTTCCCTCTCATTCTCGTCTTTCTTCTTTGTCCAATTATCTACCTGTATCTTACTACTGGATCTGGTAGCTTTAATTTTAGAATGGGAATATTTCCTCCAAAGACACTTGTCTGAATGGAAGGAAGCATATCTCTTAATAATGGGATTTTCTGAAATTTAATCAGCATACCATCTTGTTTCTGCAGTTCCTTCTGCATATTAACATGATACAATTTGCCATGCTTGTAGAACCTTGTGAATTTTATTTTCCCAAGTTAAGTGACTGACCAGCTCTGTGGGAGTAGTTTCTGACCACATTAATTTTCACAACCAGGAAAACCATGACTCAGTAGCCTCTTGGACATGGTCTTGCTAAACAACATAAGAGCTGCTGCTTCTGGGAGAAAAGCAAATGAATGAACCTCTTGACTCTTTATACGATCTTGAAATTCTTTAGGCCACTCTTTCTAGACATTTGTGCTCTTCTCATATTTGGTGAATTCCAACTCCATGAGGTCTGCCTTCCACTATAGAAATATATATCTCCTATCTGTCTCCTATTTTGTAAGAGTGCAGGGATTTGACCATTTGACTTAGGCTGGTCTACAAGTCAGAAGCTAGTGATGAAAGAAAAAGGTGCCAAACAAAATGCGTTCTGCTGGCATGTCCCGAGGAAGCAGTGGCAGAGGTTTCAGTGGAAACACCAGAGCTCAGTGTTGATGTTGTTGTTGTTTTCTCTGCTTGATGGGGGTGGAAGCAGTGACTTCACATTAAAAGGGCAGCGTGATGTGGTGGTTAAATGTGTTAGACTTTGGAACTGAATGACTATCTGGGACTGAATCCCAATTGACCACTTACTAGCTGTGTTGATCCTGGGCCAGTTACTTAACCTCTCTGTGCTTCTGTTTCATCATCTATCATCTGTAAACTGGGAATGATTATAGTAGCTACCACCTTGTGTTACAAAGATTAAATCAGTTAATATTTGTAATATGTTTAGAACAATGTCTGAAGTGTAGCAAACACCCCAGCAACGGGAGATGTGATACTTAACATCTGTTAGATATCAAGGTAGTTAAAACTGTCATATGTTTTGATAATATAATATCTTTGCAAGGCTGGATTTTTGGCAGTTTCTGTGATGAAAAGCAACTACTATGTGGAACAGGAAATGAATAGCATTTTCTCATCTTGTTCCCAGATTCGAGAAGTTGTGCAGTGCCCTGTAGATGCACACGATCCATTAGTAGATGTTATTTTCTATTCAAGAATAAGAAAAAATATTTTTTCTTTCAATAGTGTACACTGTTTTTTCAAACAGCTGCTACGTTGTTAGGATGTAAATGTTTATTAACTCATTTAACCGTAACTACTTGACAGAACTGTTAGGTATTTCTTTTGACCTAAAGACACTGGGTTAAAATTACCAAGACAACAAGGACGCTATGCCCCAGGAAAGTCTGGGGACTCCTGAGTTACATTTTCAGCAACAAGCAGAATTCTCAGATTGGCACTGTGGTCCATGGAGCAAGGAGAATAGTCAAGGCCAGGTGGAAATCACTAGAGTTCCCCCTTCCTATAGAAATAGAAACCTGAAAGCAATAGCACATCTCTAGGGAGAATTGCAGGACTTGTCGCTGCCATAAGGGCTTGAAAGGCAGAGGGACAGTGATGCTGATAGTATCTCCATTTATCTCCCTTATTTGCTAGTCCGGGAGGCTGATGGGTCATGAGGAATTCTAGCTTGAGTTTGGAGAGGATTTGTGTCTACTTCTATCGATTTCTGTGACCATGACCACCTCAAGATTACATTCCATCCATTTCCAACTAGAAGATTTTTAGCCAACACAAGTAGCTGACTCTCTGTTAGAAAAAAGTGCCATAGAAAGCCTCTTCTGGTTTGGCAGACAGGCGCCACATCCAGTTTCCCAGAGGTAGCAGTGGAAACGGCTGAGTCCTTGCTCGGTGGGAATGGCAGCGCTGTGTCCAGACGCTATCGCCAGCTGTTCTGCAGTCTGACTGAGAGCTCGGCTCTGGCCAGGTCGTCCTCTGGTCCTCCTGTAGCTTGTGGAGTTACTTAAAAACATTTCATAAATTATTTGTATGCTTAAACTAGTTCGAGTTGGTTTCTCTCTCTTTTTCTACGACTAAGAATCTCATGATACAAGTACTTTTCATATATCATCTCTAATCTTCATAACTACTGTGCGAGGTTGACTTTATTATCCGCATTTGATAGGTGATCAAACAGAAATTACATAGCTTGCTCCAGATCACAATGCTTGTTAGTAAGCCTAGGCATTTGAACTCATGTTTAGTTTTTATACTTTGTAGTCATTAATTTTTACTTATAATTGATTATGTAAATATTATGTAGCTATACATAGTTATTCTTCTATAGATATATACAGTCATTCCATTATAAACAATAGTGAGAATGTCAATATCTAACTAGCATTTATATCTTGGCTTACTTTTCTAGTTATTTTTACTTATTCAACTTCTTCCTAGTTATGAGCCATGAAAGATACTTATGTCGGTCCCGTTATATTGAATGTGTTTTGTCCTCTGGGGCTTGATATGTACTCAAAACTCTCAATAGGACCCTCATGCAAACATTTCATCGAACAATATCTTCATGACATTCAGTTTTTTTACCAGGATTTTTTTTACCCATGTTTTATTTACATCTTTTTTCCCCTTAGGCAGAATTACAACATAACTTTGAAGTCAAACACAGTTGGGAGCACAGCTGCCTTCGTAAAGCAGGAGGCATTAGGAAAGTGTTAAAAATAAGCTAAGGTCAAATGGAGTGAAAAGACAGGCCCACAGATGTGCTCATACTAAATCAGAAGCTGGTACTTTCATTCACAGTTGGTTACAATATAGACATGCTTTAAAAATTTTTAATTCTATTTTGTGGTTTCAGTAGATGGTAGTCGTTTAAATAGGTATAATGATGGCAATAAATATATCCTTTGAAGGGAAGATAACTTTTAATCAATAAAATAGTTTCTGTATTACTTCATTAATAATTATGTTTAAATACTACTGTGGTGAATATTTCACATGCATAAATACAATTTGATGTATTATGCATAGAGATACATGCATATCTATGCACGTATGTTACTTTAACAACCTTTCTTATGATCATGTCAAGCTATCAAATATTTCAGTGGTAAGGACTATGGTATAAAAGACCTCTTTCTAGCAAATTCTATTACTATTTTTTGTCTTACCTAACAATAGGTGAAAACTGTGTTTGAGAATAAAACTATGAAGATTATGTAAACCACCGTCTTATTTACCATTCAAATGTACTTTTAAAATTCATTAGATGACTCAAAGACCAGAAATGCTTCAGATTAATCATATTTAGCACCTTTTGTACACAAAGCATTAGGTCAACCATCTACTGAGTAAATCAGGCAGGATGACAATGACTCACTGCAGCATGGATGGCAGGAATCTGGACCCCAAGTTAGTGTCAGCATGACCAAGGCTAACAACTTTCTCTCCATCAACCCACAAGCTAAAGGAAACCAGACAGCGTGGAAGTGCCGCCTTCGATAAGATCTACTCTCAGAGAAGAAGGGTCTTAAACTCTGAAGTGTATAGGAGAGGGCCACTCATCAAATACTCGGGATTTTCAGCCACTGCGACCAAGATGAGAATAAATTATGCCCTCATTGAATGTTGTTTTAAGTCTGTCACCTCTTAAAAATGTATTTATTAACCATGAAAATTTTTATTACACGGCTATGCTATTTTTATCAAGTGCCCATGTGTAGGTATTTGTAGATAGTTGACCTCAGGAAACTGCTAAAAGTTAATTACAAAGAACCCAATTTCCTTGTCTTTAGAGACTAATTTGCAGGATATTAGGAACATAAAACACATTTTAGAACAGGAGTCCTATATGTCAGAAGGTCTGAAAAGCCAAGAGATTAGTATAAGTAGCTTTGTGATTTATATGCTGTCTATGGGAACATTTAGACGTAATATATTCTGTAGACACAGAACTCTGTTTTCTCCCAATAACTTGAAATAAAGGAGTTAAGAACACAAAATGCACCTGGGGGGGGGAGGGGGGGAGGAAAACTTTATTGCTACTGAATTCACGAATCTGTTAGGGAAATTCATTTAATCTTTAGATTTAATATGTCTCTTTTTTTTTCTTTTTCTTTTCTTTTTTTATCAAGAGTGAGACTCTTCTTTGTGTCTACCGTAGAAAAATTACACCAATTTAGTTCTGTACTTTGCCAGCCCCCACTTGTCACATTTTTCAAATTATCACAGTTGTCCATCAATTGTGTCGAGGCAGAATGGAAAATTGGGCTGTTGGTTGAGAATATATACAGATTTCTATAAAACTGTCATAAGGATATTGTTCTCATTCTTTTCTGTAGGATGATGACTCTATTTTTTGTTGTTTGTTTAATTTTTGTGGATCTTTAACTTTTAGAACAATATAAACAGTTTTCTAGTCACAAAGATCTTTTAGGGCATTCTTACTCTCTGAGTGTCATGATCTTGGAATGAAGCGCTGTTCCCCCCACCAGTTTATTTTGTATTTCTTGAGCTGAGCTGATTGTCTGAGGTCACAGGGCTCCATTAAAGGTTTTGCATGTACAAGTGGATAGTCTGAATTCTACCCAGAGCAATGGGTCAAAATAGGCAGTTAATTCAAGGTTTAAAAAATTAATGTAATCTGCAATTTTAATGGTGCAAGGAAATTTAAAGGTCTCTTAGTTCAATACATTTATTTTGCAGATGAGAAAACAAAGGTCCAAAAAGCCCTTAGGTTTAGCCAAGGGTCACATAGACAGTAATGGCAGAGCTGATATCAGAAAAAGATCTTTTATGTCATAGTTCAAATCTCTTTATTTTTTAAATACTGAAATGTTAAATCATAGTGAAAAGCCCAAAGAATAACACACTCTTGTATCCATTTCTCGGCTCTGTCACTGTTACTGTTTTCTTATGCGCCTTGGATAATTTTTACTGATAATATTTCTTATACTTCCTTCCATTTTTGCTATTGTTATGTGAAGATGAATAAATAGTATAATATATGGTATTGTTTTACATGGTTTAGAACAGTGTATAAGTAGAACCATATCTTCTGTATGCTTTGGAAATTAGCATTTATTCCTCATCGTTGTTTTTGAGATTTTTTTTAATGCTGAAGTCTGTGGATCTATGTCTGTTCCTTGTGTCTCTTACCTTTCTCGGGCCAGTGGGCCAGCTAGTCATCCTCTCCTTGCGGCAAAGGCAGGAGCAGTGTTCAAGCCCCACGACTCTAGGACACTTCAAGTCCCTGCTTGTGACACTTCTGTTTACATCCCAAGGCACTTGGCTGAGTCAGATATCCACGGAGCAGGAAAAGACTCCCCTGCTATGGTATAGGCCCGAAGGCATAAACTGTTACCGGAGGGGAGGATTGGCACCAATTATTCCGTCAGCCACAGCACAGTTATTGGTGGCTTGGTTTCATCCTCTGAATTGCTGGTTCATAGTCTTTAATCATTTTGCCTTGGGTTGCTTGCATTTTGCTTACTGCTTTGTAGATAGTCTTTATATAATGAGAATTATGATTTTTGTCAGTTATAAGATTACAAAAATCTTCTTCATATGTGTCTTAGCTTTTCACTTTGTTTATGATATTTTTCTTGTAAACAGTTTTAAACTTCTCTGCAGTCTAAATACTTTTTCTTTATGGTTTGTGCTCATTATGTTTTATTATAAAATATTATCTGTCCTGAGGTCATTAATATATTTTCCAATGTTATCTTTAAAAGGTATTAAAGTTCAATTTTTAGATCTAGGCCCATGATTTGCTCAGAACTTTTAACTTTTTCCTAACATTTCCCCCCCTATAAATTCTCTTAGATATTCTATATAAATAATCATATCACTTCTGAGTAATAAAATTTGGGCTCTTTTTTTCCCCCCAATTCTGAAATCTTTTTATTTCTGTTTCTTATGCTACTAAACCAGAAAAATGTTGAATAAAAGTTGTTCAGCAGGTATCCTTCCTCTGCCTGATTTTAGGGGAAATATATGGGTAGGCAAAAGTAGGTTTACAGTTGTGAGTATAGGAAACACAGTTTATTCTTGTATTATTACTTATTAATTCTAGTATTATTTATTTGTATTACAACTGTAAACCTACTTTTGTCCACCCTTGTATTCCTAATGTTTTACCACTATAGATTGATCACAAAAATAGCAGTGAGAAAAATAAATATCAAGCTAAAATTCTGTTCAGAGGTAAATATTATTACAGAGTTCAAGCAAAAGCACTATATTTCAAGACACACAGAAAAGGGTTTAGCAAGTGCATAACTTTACTAAAGGCAAAACTGAGAAAGAAGAAACTAAAATCCCTGTGAGAAAGATTAAAATGCAAGAAGGAATGTTAGGAAAATAAATGGGTATGTCTTAGAGTAAATCAAGCTTTGGTTGACTAAAGTAGCAATGCTAATAAGGATAATTATAGGAACATTAAACTGTAGAACTAAACTCTGAACAATAATAATGTAATTGGCAAGGAGATGATCTAAGTTAAAGCATTGAGGTCCTTATATGTTTTTTAAATATGCTTTTTAAGTAGAGTAAAGATATTGATAAAATGTAGACTCTGTAATTATAACTAAAAAGTTTTAAGAGCAATCCACTAAAAAATAAAAATAGAATCTATATTAACCAGTAGAGAGGGGTGAGAGAGAAAAAGATTTGATCAATCTAGAAGAATTTTGGGAAGGTAAAAAAGAAAAAAAAAAAGAAAAAATCATGTAGACAGAAATCAAACAGAAAACTGTAGAAAAATCCCAAAATATAAGGACAAAAAGTTTTATTTTATTCTTTTAACGAGAAAGGTTAAACCAGGCACACAATAACCAGGAAGTGTTGATGTAGTTATATTAATGTCTGAAAAAAAATAAGAGCAAAAATAAAGATTTAATTAAGATAATAACAACAAAAAGGAAATTGAAAACAACATAAAGGTCAAGAGATAACATAGCCAAAATGTGGTTAACTCAAAGAATAAAGAATCATCAAAACTGGCAGAATTAATCAAAACAAAATAAAGAAGATTCAAGTGAACATTATTAGAAATGAAAAAGATAATTGCAAATGCAACAGAGACTGAGCAATAATAAAAGAATGCTATGAAAAGTTTTATGCACATAAATTTGAAAACTTAGACAAAATGGACTTTTCCTGAGCAAAATTCACAACAAAACTAAACCTAAAAAATAAAACACCATAATAGATTTATAACCATTAAATAAACTAAATTAGGGATTAAAAATATATTACCAAAGCCAAAAGCAATCAAAATAGTTTTATTGGTGATTTATAAAAATATTGAAGGGACAGATAATTCCTATCTTCTGCAGCTACTCCAAAGCATAACTAAAGTGAGGTAATTCCCCAACTAATTTTATGAGGCTAGAATCTTAAATGTTGAAACAAAAAAAAAAGTATAAGAAAATAATATTGTAGGTCAATCTCACTTATGAACTTAAGTGCAAAAGTCTTCATTCAGATATTAGCACACAGAAACTAGCCATGTATTTGAAAATGCATCACAATCAAGGAAGACAAAGGTGATTCATATTAGAAAGCCTGTGTGCCATTTCCCACGTTCACAGTGCAGTAGAGAAAGGGTATGGCCATTTTAATTGAAGATAAAGTGTTGTTTGTTACCGTTCAATATCATTTATAATCAAAACAATTATAAAGAAAACATTTTTGGAGTTTGAAGGGGCTTGATAAATATATCTACCAACCTGCTGGGCGAACATCTAGGAGTGAGAAAGATTATAAACATTATAAGAATAAAAAACACAAACAAACAAACACACACAAGAAGGAATGGCCAGATAAGTAGGAGAAAACCTGGAGTGTGAATCAGGAAAGCCAAGGAGAGAGTGGTTAGTAGAAATAGTGTGGTTAAAATGTTCAAACACGAGGGGGTACCTGACAAAGAGGAAGACTCAAGACTACCTGCTGTGCTCCCAGAAATCATGGGGAGGTATTATAATGGCGCAGTGGGATCTCAAGGAACACCTTTCATTTCATTGGCTACCTTTAGAATATCTTATTTGGTGAAAAAAATTAAGCTGGGCTGCTACCTCAAATAATATTCTAAAGTAAATTTCAGTTGGATTAAAGATGTGAATATAGCTAAGATCTGGAAACAGCCCAAGTGCCCATCAGCAGATGAGTGGATAAAAAGCTGTGGGACATTTACACCGTGGAATACTACGCGGCTGTAAAGAAGTAGGATCTCGTACCCTTTGGGACAGTGTGGAGTGACCTGGAGAGTATTATGCTGAGTGAAATAAGCCAGGTAGAGAAAGACAAACATCACATGATCTCACAAGTGGAATCTAAAGAACTTAATAAACTGATAAACAGAATAGATTCAGTGACATGGAAGCATAGATGAGACTGACAAATGTCAGAGGGATGGAGGAGGGTGGGTGGGTGGAGGGGGAGAGAGTAACCAAAGAATTTATATGCATCTATGCACAACCCAAGGACATGGACAATGGTGGGGAGGGGGACTGGGGAGGGGGAAGGGACGGAGTGGAACGGGTCATTGGGGAGAAAAAGGAACATTTGTAATATTTTAAACAAAAATAAAATACATATATTGCAAAAAAAGAGAAAAACGAACAAAAAGATGTGAATATAAAAAATAAAGATATAAAACATTTGATATAAAAATATAAAAAAGAAAAATATAGGTGAAAACTGATTAGCACTTAGAAAGAAAATGCTTTTTCTAAGTGTATAAGCTAAGGATTTTATCAAGTTAAAGATTTATAAGTTTATGCAGTTTACTTTCTGGGTATTATTAATATATCTGAATATTCATGACAGCCTCTAAGTCAGTCTGACCATTATGTACGTTAATAAACCACATCAACTAAATGAAAAAGCAAATAAATTGTGAAAACTATTTTTAACATATAAGATAGACCAAGACTCAATACATTTATTATGATTCATTTACAAACAGAAAAGAAAATACAGATGTCCCAACCCATTAGAAATGTAACACGAATGAAGCAGATGAGATTCAGTTGCCTTCCCGGTGGGCTAAGATGAAAAGAGTGAGAACCCCATTCCTGAGAAGGGTGTGGATAATCGGGTGCTCACATGCTGCAAACCGGTGCAGTCATTCTGAAGGACAGTTTGATAACAGAGAACATATAAAAATGCTTAAGTCTCCATATTCTTTGAGTAAGCAATTTAACATCTAGAAATTGAGCTTAAGAAAATTACTGGATGATTGTACAAATATTTATGCACAAAAAATTTAACATTAGGTTTCTCAATTAACCTTTATTTGAGTGCAACCAATGAAACACAACAATTGGATTAGGCAAGGGAATGACAACTTCCAGGAATTTATGTTCCATTAAAGAAAACCTACCAGAGAAATTCTTTCCCAATGTTTTGTGTCCAATGAAGAGCAGCTAACTCCATTTCCTAGAGGTTGGTGTGTGGTTTGTAGCTTTTGTAGGCGTCGGTTATCTTTAATCTCTCCTTTTGATATTTGCCATAGTTAATGAGTGCCTTCTCTCAGGTGTTGGTTAGCAGATAAAAGGTACTGAAACTGAAATCTGTGCATGATGTTAATTTGTTAGCTTCTCTAATGGGGGCGAGGTTTTAATTGGAAGAGCTGAGGGCTATTGCATATACCAATTTTAAATTTTATTTTAGATTTTAACCATACATGCCTGCACTCCCTTAGCATGTGGAGAGTCAGGATAGGCATCAACATCTTTTTATGAATATTGTATGATTTCGGTATGAATTATAAATAATGTCTCCTAAGAGTTTTTTCTGAAGTGTGTTCAGTGGATGTAGCAGATGCTGTTAGAACCCTGGCATATCCTCTGAGTGTTCACCTTTCCTGTGCATGTTAACCTTTGGGCTTCTGATGATAAAACATGAGCGACTCTGACCTTTGGAGATACTCAGTCCATATTCAGGGAAGACCAGGAGTTCTGGGAAGATTTCATATCTTCTCAAATTGGTTTTTAGTCAGTGACTACTTGGAATTAATCTCAATAAAGCTGCCATATAGCTCAGTGTTTTTAGAAACTTTTAAAGCAATTTAACATTGCTATGACATTCAAGAGCATGATCTTTTTTTCTAGTAATTCATCTTTATTGTTTGATTGTATTTTATGAAACTATCAGCCTAATTTGTCTTTCTACTCTAGCACTAGCATCACATCTGACACACAGCATGTACTCAAGACATTTACTAGACTGAAATGTGAAACTAAAAAACACACAATGATCTATTTCATTATATGGTTAAGAATATGACACGTTTATATATAGAAAAAAGGTAGGAGCACAACTATATGTGAACTGCAGTATTAAAAAAATCACTTATAAATTGTTTTTAGAGATTTAGGTTTGATATGTTGTGATAAAATGGAGAGGGAGGCTTATTTTAAAACAGTCCACTACTCCTTTATCTCAAGTAGACTTTTAAACACTAGGGGAAGTTCTACTGCTTGTTGTCTGGATGCTGAATAGACCAGATGCTGAATAGAGACAGGCATGTAGAGGGGCTTACATTTTTTTAAAAAAAATCATTTATTGGGTGTTAGGGCTAAATAGAACTGAAACAAAAGTCGTTTTTGGTTACTACTGGCATCTAATTATCTGAAGAAGAACAATTCTTTTTTGTCCATATTCTTGCCTAGGACCTGGTTTTTGTGTATATTTCTGATATTATCCCAATTTGCAAATAAAAAAGAAAAATGTTGAAGAAAGGCCATGGATTATCTTTTTTTTTTTTTAAAAAACGTTGGATTCATTACAACATTGATCATTACAATTTATTTACTGATAATTATACTGACTCGCAATAGAAAAATGTAACTTTTCCTTCTATTTTTAATGCAGATTCCTTTATGACCGAAGCTATCTGTGTCACATGCCACTTCCAGCACTGAAACTTGCATGGAGCTTAATGACTGCTGACTTATAATAGAATGGGTCAGGTTTATTAGGTTATAGTATTATTTATGCATCACCTTCAAAAGAGTGACTGGACTGTTTACTTTTTGGCTTCCTAGTTGATAACCAATTATATTAACTGAAACAGTAGTTAACCTCTCTCTCTCTATTTTTTTAATGGGAGACACACTAATGGATGAAGGGCCCATCCTTGGTGAGCATTCTACCTTCTATGTTCTGGTCAGAGAATTGTACACCATGATTAGATGACACCATGGTTATGTTAACATGTAAACTTCACTGAGAACTTTATTCCTGTTCTTTTCTAAGAATTTCTGTCAAAAATCAAGAGTACAATTCACTCAAAGTGGCCAATTTATATACCTTACTGGCAATATAATTTAATCTAAGCGTATGCCTTAGAAAAAGTATGTAGCAACAAAATGGCTTTCCTTAGCCAAATACTTTTAGTTAGTAGTCAGGAACTTAAGATTACAGAGTTAGCAAATGTCTATAGCTTGAGACCTGTGTACCTTTAGAAGAATCCCCTTTTTTTCTTTTTCGTAACACTTGACGTGAGTCAAAGGATGAGTGGACTTTCTCCTCATGGGTTCGAATGGTGGTATATAGGACTATGCCACTCTGTAAATTATACGGGGATCCCTTTTTGAATGTGGCCCTGAGGGAGTAGGCATATATGAGTTCCTTCTTAAAGGCTGTGTCTGGGAGCTGGGCCACTGAGACATCACTTGGAGTGGGCCTACAGATTTGGACAGTGATATTACTTGGTAATGAGGAGCCAAGGAAGTAAAATCAGCAGGGAATGAATGAGATACCAGCATTCTTATTAGGTTTGAAAGTCAGACAATCCTGGATAAACAAGGTTTTTTAGAAAACCAAGGGAGTGAGGAGCCCCATAGGAGAGAGGTTGTACATCTTTCTCATCTGAAAATGGGAGTTTGAGATGGTTTTAATTTAATGTGGAGGGGAAATGTGACTATATTGGAATCCCTACTGTTGCATAACAAAGTATCTAAAAACTTAGTGTGATAAAACTACTACCATCAGGCTCATGGATTCTGTGGGTCAGGAATTTGGGCAGGGCACCGCAGGTGTGTCTCTGCTCCACTGTGTCTACGGCCTCAGCTAGAAGACTCAAAGGCTGAGGGTGATTTATTGGCTGGGGTCAGGAATCATCTGAAGGTTTGTTAACACATGTCTGGTGGTTGATGCTGGCTGTTGGCTGGGACTGTAGCCAGGACACCTACATGTGGCTTCTCTTTTTAACTTTGGCTTCCTCACAACATGGTGGCTAGCTTCCAAGGATGAGAGTCTCAAGAGAGAAAGCTGGGCACAAGCTGTATCACCTTTTCTACCCTTGCCTTAGAAGTCATACATGTCATTCCCACAACATTCTATTTTCTGAGGAAATCAAATAGGCTCTCTCAGGTTCAAAGTGATGAGAAATAGGCTCTACTTCTTGGTGAGGAGGTAGCAAGGTTAGATAAGAGCCTGTGAGACCAAAAATATTATTGCAGCCATTTTTGGAAAATACAATCTGTCACACCCTCTTCCACCCCCACCCTAAATATTAACTAAAATAAACTCCTTTTAATGATCCATACTTAAGTAAACCAAATGCTGTGATATTAAAAACATAAATAAAAAACAATGTGACCTGTTCTGCCATTCTGTTCATCCGTTGCAGCATCTAACTTTGGAAATCAATATTTCTGGATAGAATAGTTGATGCTATAAAATAACAGATAGCAAATAAATCAACATAACTGTTACTGTTCTCGAATGCACATATATTTAAAATAAAACATTACTAAGCCAGTGGTTTTTATGGTAGGTAAAAAGCTAGTATGTAATAGAATAAAAAAATTCTGTTATTACAAAAATATGTTTTTTCTTTTCATTTGACATGGGAAAAGTTGGTTTTCTTTCAGTTTCATATCAATAGAAATTTAAAAGTTAAGTCTTTTCTGTGTAAAGTAACAACATTTATGTTATATTAAGTTTAAAATTCAGACAACATGTTTTTCCTCTAGTTATAAATTCCATTTATTTCTTATGGTGGAACAAGTCAGACAAGATTACCAAAGACTTCCAGAAAGGATGACAGCATTGAGTACTACCCTAATCTGACCAAAAAAGAATGAAAGGAAACACATGCAGGGGAAAAAACTGCCTGCTGGAAGTAAGGCAAAGTTCAAGTACAGACAGAACACTTAAGGAACATCCATGTTAGGTACAGCCCATTTCAGTCCGGTATGAAGACGTAATGAGTAGAAACATCATTGCAGCACTGAGTCCTGTGGGAGCGAGAGTGTGATGGGCTGTAGGAAGCACTGGGAATAATAACCTGCCTAATAGGCATGTATCAAATTCTGCACTTCAAGGATAGGAAGCAGATTATTTCAGATACTCCTAAAATAAAATAAAAAAATGGAAAAAATGTAAATGGATATAAACTTTCCCCCAGCTATTTTTTCTTTTTGTATCTTCCCTAAGGACTAATTCAAGATGTGATCAATAGATATGCAGAAGATTGTCCATCCCAGAGTCATTCATATGACAAAGCATTGGAGATACCCAGAGCGTCAATGGATAAGAAATTAGAGATCTGTCTTGATTTCTCTCCACAGTGAATCCCCTGAGATGTGTATCTTTATTTACTGAAATATAATGTCTCTATTGTAGAATTAAGTGACATTTATATGAAAGTATAAAGTTTTTATGTATAAATACACTTTATATCTATTTACATTAAATGTTAACAGTGGCTAATACTAATATTAGCGGTTGTTTCTGAGAGGTAGGTGATTTTACTTTTTCTTTCTATCATTTTATCTTCTGTGAATCTCTTATAATAATGACATTTTACTTTTGCAAAATTAGAAAGGAAACTATTTTTATGAACTGATCCTTTAGCTGAAAAGAACCTGGGAACACTGATAATCATATTCTGTCCACCTACTGTGTAGATAATAGAGAATTTATTGGTGATATGAGTAACTTCCCCTCCTCCCTTCACCCCTGTCCTCTCTCAAATCAGTGCACAGAGGCTGACTTTGTCTAACTTTAGTTTGTGTCTAGCAATAGGATTCACTCTGCCTTTCATGGCACCTAGAGAATACACGGACCTGCTTTCTGTTACAGTAAAATCTTGATTTGCCTGAACTAAAATAACAGCAAACAAAAACCGAAACGAGCAAACTCCTCCTGGGAAAAAGATGTAATTAATAAACCAACTGTTAGAAGGGACTTGTTTTAACATTCTTTACAGCCTCCCTGAGGTATGATGCTAATACACCTCCAGCCCCACCTCCTAATGCTTTTCCATCTATGGCAACTGACCTGCGTCATGAAAACAGATGTTTCCAATAAAACGTCTTTGGGCCTCAAAGGTTGTTCTTCCAGTCTGCTCTACTTATTATGGTAAGAAAATGCCTAGCGTGTTGTATAAATTAAAGTAAATTAACTGGAACAAATCACTTCTTGGAAATCGTGTTTAACAACTTCCTTTTTGCTTATTAGGCTATATCATTCAGAAATGTGAATGACTAACTCTCATTACTATAAATACGCACGTACATCCCCCGAGTATTTCCGGCAGTTACAGTGGGTGACGGACTTAGCATCTTAAAATAGGGTAAAAAATGACAAAGGTCATATTTTGCTGAATAATAATAGCAATATCTTGCTTTAATGGCTATGTAGCAATTTTCACTATCTAGAAAAAATTAAAAACAAAGTAAAAATCCTTACGGGCTAGAATAGGTGCCACAAAGTTCTGATACCATAAGAAGTTCACACTTCCTGAGCCCACGTTGCATATTCACAGGTAAGTCCCTCAACTTCGATTACTTGTTCTGTTAATATATACAGAATTTTAACCAACTTGAAGTGAGGCTGCTCCACCTGGCCCAAATGAGAGGCTATAAGATATATGTACAGTGGGAAAGGATGCATTTTTTAAAGAAAGAGCTCCGAGAAGCCTAAGAGGGGTTGACTGATATCTTGGCAGGGAAGGGGGAGACAGGGACACACAAAAAATTAGACTCAAGGCTGCAGGGACATCCAACCTGCCCACTTCTCCAGCCCCCTGGGCTACATTACTGGACTACACCTTGATAGAGATTTTAGGTTTAAATTTTTAGTGCTTAGGGTAGCTGCCAGCTATCTGGGAAATTAACTAATTCCACAACAAAGCTGGATAAACCAGCTATTACTGTTTTTTATTTGGTCATGACACTGTACCTGTAAAAATTTCAAAAGATCTTACTTTATTCTGTTATGTTATTGTGTGGCTCTGAAAGTTAATGATTTGGTTACAATGGATAGTTCCTAAAATGGAGAAAAACAAATGAATTTAATGTGGATTATTCTAATCAGACCTATACTAAAATTACCTCAAGATAAAAGAGTTTCTGTTGTGTGTGTTTTTCTGGAAAGGTGGCAGAGTGAGCTGAAAAATCCCTAAGTTTTTCAGACCAAGAAAGAGGCGAAACCTAGTGATTACAGTCACTTGGAAACATGCATTAAGAGAAAATTGGATAAGTGGACAAGTATGTGATATAATTCAGGGTAGGAAAGAGGTAAATATTCTTAACACAAGAAGAGCAAGGTTTTACTTTGCAAGGACTAGAGTCAAATATGTTAACAGTGACGTGAGTTATCCTAAATTAAGTTATAGCAAATCAGAGAGTGAGAGAGACAAGAGTAATTAACCAGACAATAGCTGTGGGCCACCTACCAAAAGGCTGCTCCATTCCCGAATGTGCCTTGGAGCTCTGAACCCACCTCCAGGTGGCTCTCTGAAAAGAAGTGGCCAACCAGCTAACCGACCCCCAGATGCCACCGCATCCTGCACACGCATGAACTTTCAGGACTGTTGCCCACAACCAGTCAAAACGAGTAAATATTTCTTCCTTACTGGACTGTGGCCCTATCCTAGAACTGCCCCCACTTCACCCTATCTGTAGCCAATGTAAAGTCTTCAAAATAACTTGCATTTTTCTTCCTTAAAACAATGTATAAAAGAGACGTCAGCTCCAGGACGGCAGACGTGTTGTCTTCTCCATCCAGCTGCTGCTGCTGGCTCAGACTTCACCCCCAGGACCCAGTCCTTTTCTAGCCAGCATCTGGCTCAATAAACCCTTTCTTTCAGAAGTTTTTTCTATGAAAAGTTTTCATTTAGCAATAGGCAGAACATACATTTCTCGTGTGTTTCAGATTTCTTAGCATATATTCCTAGAAGTGAGATCACTGGGTCAAAAGGCAGCCCCATTTTTAATTTTTTGAGGAACCTCCACACTGTTTTCCATAGTGGCTGCCCCAGTCTGCATTCCCACCAGCAGTGTACTAGGGTTCCCCTTTCTCCACATCCTCTCCAGCACGTATCATTTGTTGATTTGTTGATGGAGCCATTCTGACAGGTGTGAAGTGATACCTCATTGTGGTTTTAATTTGCATCTCTCTGCTGATTAGTGACCTTGAGCATTTTCTCATGTATCTCTTGGCCATCTGTATGTCCTCTTTGGAGAAGCGTCTATTCAGGTCCTTTGCCCATTTCTTAATTGGTTTGTCTTCCTCTTGCTGAGTACTATGAGTCCTTTGTACACTTTGGAAATCAGCCCCTTATCAGATACATCCTTGGCAAATATGTTTTCCCACACTGTTATACCCAATTTTCATGAGATTAATTCATACCGATACCAAATTGAGTGTTTGGAATTTATTCAGCCGGTGGCTATGAGGGCCTCATACCCTAAACAGACTCGCAGTCTTTGCAGAGAGAATATAAAGGCAAAAACCACATTCTATTTGGCTAAGGGGGCAGGTGGGGGGCTAGCAAAGCGGTAAACAGAAGCTAAGATAAGCGCTAATTAACTTTCTTGGTTAATTATTCCCTGGAATTTACTCCCTGGAATTTTTACCAGCAGAAACCTTTTACAAAGTTTACAAAGAGCCAGAAGAGGGGAAGAGGTCATTGTTTACCAAATTTTGTAGCTCCTGCTTCAAAGTAGTGGTTGAAAAGGCTGAAATGGGAGTGCTATACTTCAAGACAATGGGGATCCTTGTTATTTTGAGGCTGTTTTCTTTTGCTGTGCAGAAGCTTTTTAGTTTGATGTAGTCCCATATGCTTATTTTTTCTTTTGTTTCTCTTGCCCTAGGGGATGTATCAGTGAAAATTCCACTACGTGGGATGTCTGTGACTTTACTGCCTATGTTTTCTTCCAGGATTTTTATGGTTTCATGACTTATGTTTAAGTCTTTATCCATTTTGAGTTTATTTTTGTGTATGGTGAAAGTTGGTGGTCGAGTTTCACTTTTTTGCATGTATCTGTCCAATTTTCCCAGAACCACTTATTGAAGAGACTGTCTTTACTCCATTGGATGCTCTTGCCTCCTTTGTCAAATATTAACTGACTCTAATGGTGTGGATCTATGTCTGGGGTCTCTGTTCTATTCCATTGATCTGTATGTCTATTGTACCAATACCAGGCCATTTTGATTACAATGGCTTTGTAGTATAGTTTCATGTCCGGTAAAGTGATCCCTCCTGCTTTGTTCTTTTTCCTCAAGATGGTTGCAGCTATTCGGGGTCTTTTCTGGTTCCATATAAATTTTTGAAATGTTTGTTCTAGGTCTGTGAAATATGCTGTTGGTATTTTAATAAGAATTGCATTTAATTTATAAATTGCTTTGGGTAGTATGGACATTTTAATGATATTAATTCTTCCAATCCATGAGCATGGTATATTCTTCCACTTGTTTATATCTTCCTCTATTTCTTTTTTCAGTGTCACGTAGTTTTCTGAGTACAGGTCTTTTACATCCTTGGTTAAGTTTATAACTAGGTATCTTATTTTCTTAGTTGCAATGGTAAATGGTATTTTTTTTTAGTTTCTCTGAAAGTTCATTGTTGTTGTATAAAAATGCCACTGATTTCCAGATGTTGATTTTGTATGCTAAATTGAGATGTTTTATAAGCACAAAATGCATGTTGGATTTACAAAACTTGGTATGAAAAAAAGTAACTATCTCAATAACAACTTTTTATATTGATTACATATGGAATATAATATTTAGGATATATTAGATTAAATAAAATTTAAAGTAAAATTAATTTCACCAGTTTCTTTTAAAAAAAAAAAAAATCTTTATTGATTTCAGAGAAAGGAAGGGAGAGGGAGAGAGAGAGACAGAAACATCAATGATGAGAGAGTCATTGATTGGCTGCAGCCCGCAACCCAAGCATGTGCCCCGACCAGGAATCTAACGCTAATTGCCTGGATCCCAGGTCTACACTCAACCGCTGAGCCACTCCCGGCTGGGCTCATCAGTTTCTTTTTGCATTTTTTAATGTGGCTACTAGAAAATTTTAAGTTCCATGTGTGGCTTGCATTGATATATATAGCCACTAGACAGCTTTGGTCTAGAAACTAAGGTTTATTCACCAAACCCAAAACAATGAGAAAAATTCAATTGACACATTCATTTTCTACCTGCTGTTCAACATAATTTTGCTGTGTTTTTTAGTAAGTTTTGGCTCCTCTTTGAGATGACACTCCAAATTACCTTTTGAGTGTGTTCTTTTTAAAGGATGTGTACCTGGAATGAAGTGCATTTGGAATGTCACAGGTATTACAAAATATTTCCCCCACAAAATGGTTTTCAAAAGGACTTTGGAAAGATGGTTGCATTCTAAGGTGAGATAGGTCATTCCTCTTCCTAAAAATCTTCAACGACTGGCCATTCTTTAGGATAGTATTCCAGGTGTTGGGGGAACTTCATGATATGCCCCAGGCTTCCATAGCCAGTCCCATCTCCTATTGCATGAACCCTTAACCTAATTATGCCATATGTAAGAACACTGAGAATTACCTTATACACTAAATTTCAGAAACGGGTACAGCTATGCAAAGATGCTGACTAGTCTCCCACTAGAAGACTTGCTTCTAATGTGGTTAAAGTTTTTTAGCAAACCAAAGAAAGAATACAACTTTAGAACACCACCTGAGAGTATGTGGTCAACCCTGGAAGCGTGCAAAAAGGAGGCACAGGAAGGCAGACTGACCATGCTCATTCTGGTCCAACCTAGAGGAGAAGGCATCCTTTTAGGACGATGGGAATGTGTGGTCATTCCCGAAGCATGTCCCTTTTGTGCAGTTGGACACATCAAGTTAGCAAAATGACACTTTCTAAAAACATTATAACCATGTCACCCACTGCTCTTTTCCTGACTTCTTGTATCCCAATCACCTCTCTCACTCTAGGGCTTTTCATTTAGCTTGTCTGTGGGGAGAGATGTGTGCTGGTTGGGCAACATGGACATCTGCTCTGCCCAGCAGTTATTCTTATTGTAAATTTATAAGTTAGCATTTTGATTTATATTCTTTAAACTTTTGGGAGTTGGTGAATGTGAGTAATCGTCGCTAAATCTGATCAACTCTGGGGCATTGATAAAATCCAGTTCTGTAGCTATAAGGGTGAGGGGCTCACCCTAGACCAGTGTGAATGAATTATAGTGCAGGCTGTTTCCCAAGGGAGGCCTCAATTCACTTCTTTAATTCAACTCCATAGCATAGTGTTTCCACTCCTGTTTATCACTTATTTAATGCTCTCTTGCATTACCTCCAGTGCTTATATGTCTGTCTTCCTTCCCTGTTAGACTGTAAACTCCCTGGAGGCAGAGACTGTATTTGTCTGTGTTTGCAGTAGTACAAATACAAGATCCACTGCCCAGGAGGTGTGCAACACACAGATGCTTGCTGTGTGGGGTAGATAGTGCCTGGTTGTTTTTAAAGTTATGTTTTTGAAGTGAAGCATAATATTTTGTTTTTTCTAATGTTGATAGTATTACTTCATGGTATTGTTCAAATAGTATCTTATAGCAACTTTGGATATAAGTCTTTTCAGAGGCAACATTATTCCTGTAGGGTTTTCCTGAAAGTATCAAAAAACTTGTCAAATGTCACAGATGTCTTTGATTTCCTTCAGTTAGGTTGTAATAATATGAGCATGGAAATTGGAAAAGGGACTGTTTCCATGTAGTTTGCTTTGTTTTCAAAACTGGTTTTTCCCTGACTGGTTTTGCTCAGTGGTTAGAGTGTAGGCCTGAGGACTGAAGGGTCCCGGGTTTGATTCCAGCCGAGAGCATGCACCTTGGTTGCAGGCTCAATCCCCAGCCCCATCAGGGGGGCGTGCAGGAGACAACCAATCGACGTGTCTCTCTCACATTGATGATCTTCTCTCTCTCCCACTCTCTCTGAAAAGCAATAGAAAAAATATCCTCAAGTGAGCATTAAAAAACCAGCCAAAACAAAACCAAAACACCCTGGTTTTATAAAATATTGAGTAGATACAAAATAATATTTATAAATAAAGATTAATGGTATGATTAACACCCATGTACCCACTACTCAGTTTAAGAAATAGTATTTTTATATTTGAAACCCCCTGTGTACCTCTCTGCCAGTCTATCCCCTTCTTTCTTCTACAGGGGACTCAGCATCCTGAATCATATTGTCATTTAATTAAAAAGCTAAAATAAAAACAAAATCCAAATATTTCTGCCACTTATGTACATTCTCGGCCAACCTTAGAAAATAGTTGAAAATTTATGATTACATTTTATGACTAAGTTTATGATAATTGGGTATTTTGAGAGAAACAATTAGAAATCCTAATGTTATGGGGTTTTTTAGGATTCATTCTAAAACATGGTGACAGGAAGAGACCCTGGTGTCTCTAGAGGTGATCTCTTATCTTATGCAGGAGACAGTATGTGAGTGGGGTAAAGGAAACATTAGGAACATGCGTAAGAAACACACATCCTAGGGTGTATAGCTATACCTCGCTTTATTGTGCTTCACGGATATTACGTATTTTACAAATTGAAGGCAAGACCCTCCCTCCCCCAGCTAAAAGATCACAACTTGCCTTATTGTGATACTAGCTTTATTTATGTGTCCTGAAACCAAACTCGCATATAAGCTCCAAGGTATGTCTGTACTCTGTATGTCGATTCTGTAGATTGAAATCAAGTAAAGTAATAATGAAGTCCACATCTCTAAAATGGGGAAATAACTACCAGCACACAAAATAGAGATGTGTTTTTCCTTAACTGATGTGATTCTTGTTAGCAAGTTCTCCTTGGCATCCTCATAGGCCACAGACCAGTGAAAAATACCTGCAACAATTGGATCTAGTCCTGGATGGGTTTTTAGATACCCTGTTTTAGGAAATAAATAAAAAAAACTTAACTTCCAAAACCTAATGTGTATAAACTGGTTACATCATTGTAAGACATAAAATTTATTTTTTAAAAAAGATATGGCATTATCAATTTTCCTTTAAAAAGGAAGGTTAATCCATGAAGTAAGTCAGAATTTTTAATGTAATAATCTTAAATTCTGGCCCAAGAGACAGCAATCCATACCAGGAGGGTAGTAGGGGGAAACATTATCATAATGGATTTCAGTAATCTTCAAAAGGAGGCATTTTAATGGTTCTGTGTGCCATCTCAGGGTTATTTTGAAAGTACAGTAATGGAACTACATGAATCTAAAGAGCTGTGGTTGGATACATTAGGTTCCCTGAATAGGGCTGCTAGTCAGTAAAAAATACTGCAATCACAGTTAATTTCTGTGTTATGCCCCAGAAATTAAATAAAATTGGGTTAAGACTTTGAAGCAGCAAAGTCTGTCGAACTTCAAACAAGGCTTTGTTTGGGAGCAATTGTTGGCTTGTTACTAACGCATTTACATGGGACCTAGAACTCTGTAAAACAGTGAGACCTAATTTGGGGGGGAAAGGTCTCAGCGTCACATGCTGGGTAGACCGGTGCCTGGGATCAGAATCATGATCTCCGGAGCTGCTCTGACTTAGCCCAGAAACTGGAGATGATGAATTGGTGACATTTTAAGCAAATTGAATTTCATATCTTATGGATTCATGAACTTGCTTCAGGGATTTTATCTGTGTAATTCCTTTGATTTGTAAGACCTCTGGACTATAATTGTCCTTTACCCTGCATATTACTCATTATTAAAAATGATTTGTGCCTGTAGCAATAAAATGGGCTAGACAATGAGAAGTGACATTTAAAAAATAATGATTGGATTAAATTTAACTTCCTAAAGTCCAGAAGTATCCTACCCCTGGAAAGTGACATATGCCTGACATTTTCTTTGAGGCTTGTGTGGCAAGTTCTGATTTTCACACTCAGTCTTATCCATACTTTCACTTGTCACACCGCAAGCACCAGGAATGGAAGGATCAGTGCCTGTCCTGGTTGTAAAACTGCAATGGACCTTTGGGTCTTTTGTGGCAATGTTCCCCCTCAAAGCTCCAAGACAGAGCTATATTTTTCCTATAAAATAAAGTATACTCTTTACTTTTCAGCTTTTTAGAGCTGCAAGGAACATATTCCAGTTTCTGGGCTTGCACTGCTCACTTTGTTTTATGTAACCTATTGTCCCTCAGAGGAGCTCACAGGAAACAAACACCCTGGTTGGTTTCTGATTTAGCAGTGATTTTTAAAAGACAAGTTTATTTGTCTCATTCCCTGTTTAACAACCTTTATTTAATGGCTTCCAATCGGCATAGGAAAATATGTAGAATCCTTTTTAACAAAATATATATATATATATATATATTTAATCCTCACATCCTCACACTTCATGGTTGGGGGACTTTGGGTTCAAAAGAATGTTTCTTCTATACTGAGTCTCTCAGAAGCCCCCACATGTCGGTGCTTGACTCTACAGTAAGTCAGTCTGTGCAACTAGGAAGATGAGTTGTGGTCATTGGATTAAAACAACCCGGGTTCATCGACGGCAATTGGGGTAAGGCTAATCGCACCCAAGTCAGAAGGTTTAGAATGGGAGAGGGGTGGATTCCAAAAGTGTGTCCCATGGGAGGGTGCTGGGCAACGAAAAGAACAGATGTGGCCGATGCACAAAAAGCACCAGTTTCTTTTTTTTTTTTTACATCTTTTTCTCATACCTGTTCTTCTGACAGAATGATTCCTGCTCTACCATTTTACCAAGACATCTGGTGCCTGTGTTCCACTGCCCACCCTGCTCCAGATCGGCAGCCTCGCCTGGACTCTAGGTCAGTGGTTTTCAACAGCAAGAATTTTTAAAACATGCGGTACCTGACTGTTTAGTCAGGGGCACTGACCTCTTTTCCCTTAGATTGTTAAATAAAAAAGTGACAACAGCCAACACGACAACAGCCATCCAGTGTGGATGAATCAAAATTATACCTATTTCTTTTTGTCAGATTGGCAAAAAATATTTTTTTTAACGTGCTGCAGGATCTTAGTAGTTAGTTCATGTGTGCCATGAGATGAAAAAGGTTGAAAATCGCTGTTCTCAGCCCATGAAGTTACTGTCTCTCTGGCTCTTTGCTTGGTCTTGGGCTCCACTTGGGTCCATTATTTTGTGTCTATTTCTTTCTGTATATCTCCTCCTTTTAATTCTGAACCTCTTTTGCGGAAGGCTAGAACTGGCCTAACTAACCAGTTATATTTCAAAGGGTGTGATGTTTTGGCTGAAGGACACATGAGATAGAGCAGAATGACAGGTCAAAGCCAGGGAATTTGGTCAAATAAGTCCAGAGATCGGGTTCAGTGTTGAAAACTAGATAGAAGACTGAAAAGGTATCAGAAATAAGGCAAAAATTTGAATGGAAAAGGAGGGACCTAGGCAGTTGCATTCAGTGCCCAGGGCTTGCCTTTTTGGGCTTTATGTCTGTGATTAATGGATGTTCTGAACTGGTGTAAAGGAACAGGGTGTGGTAACCGCATTTCATGTCTTGCCCCTGTGCTCAGCCTCTTGTCTAGTTAGCCTGTACGATTATTTACTCCTTCTAGATCTGGGGCCTTGTCTTGCTCTTGTGAGTCTCCTTAAAAGCAGAGTGCATGATACTAACTGACATAGAAATGGGATTCTGAGCCTCAAACTGAGGTTCTAGCTTGGTTCAAAACAGAGAAGAAAGTAAGAAGGAGGGGGGAGGGAGGGAGGAAGGGAGGAAGGGAGGAAGGGAGGAAGGAAGGAAGGAAGGAAGGAAGGAAGGAAGGAAGGAAGGAAGGAAGGAAGGAAGGAAGGAAGGAAAGAAGGAAGGATAGGCCACAATAGTATTTGATTAGAGATCTTTGGAGAAAAAGAATCTGGTTATTACCACTTTTAGTAAAATAAGGGACAGACAGGTTTGACACTAAAGCAGTGGCCTCTAAGGCACATCAACAAAAAGCATCTTGGGAGAGGGGTGGGCAAGGTCTTATTCAGGTTTAAGTCTATTCATGGTCTGTTTCTTGTTATCATGAATTATTTCTTCTCTTTAATGTTGACTCATTGATGTTTAGTCCCACAAGAACGTAACCTTTAACCATAAGGCTTGTTATAAATGTGAGTCTTATAAGCATGTTTGTTATAATTAATTGTATATACTTGCACAATCCATGACTGTATTATATAAATATATTTTTCACTTAAGTTGTAAATCAACCATCTTGTAGTAATTAATTCAAAACTCCATTGATGAACCCACCTGTTTTATGTAAATTGTTTAGCCACTACTCTAGAAAGAGCATGTAGGTTAGATAGTTAGGCAGAGCTTTTAAATACTTTTTGTCAGGCCTTCTTGAGGACTGGTGGAGATCAAGGGCATGTGGCAGATTCTCTTATGACTATGTGACACCATGCCCTTCCACCTGATCCCCTGCCCATTTGTCGATCTCCATCTCCGGATAGCTTCTGCTTGCCATTTCCTGTCACTGGGCTTTACTATCTATTGGGACCTTAAGCTCTTCTGTATCTCTTCCTATTGCTTAATGTACAGCGATACCTCGGTTTTCTAATGTGATCCGTTCCGGAAGCCCGTTCAAGCTCTGAAACGTTGGAAAACCCAGGGATCAACAGCTGACAGCTCGGCCTCAGGGTCTTGTGCTCAGCGGAAACCCTGTGGCATGTTCGACTTCCAAGGAGTGTTTGAAAACCGAAGCATTTTCTTCCCAGTTTATGGCATTTGTAAAGCAAAATGTTCATCAACAGAGACATTCAAAAACTGAGGTACCACTGTACTATTATCCCTACCTGATAGGTTCTGTATCCTGTCTGCTAACTGCATTCCTTCCTGACTTGTGACTGGATCTCCTCCCCCAGGTATGTGTCTAACCCCATGTCCCAGCCTCCCCCAGTCTTTCCTGTCAACACTAATTAATGGGATTAGTTCTACTCATGACAGGGGAAAAATGGTATTCCTAAAATGGGTTCCTAAAAAACCCAAAATAAACCTAAATTTAGTTGCCTTTTGTAGCTCTGTGGTTATAAGTGGATTTTCTTTTGATGGGACTAAAGAAACTGAATTGAGAAGCTGCCCAATTGATACAACTTTTATATCCCCTTCTGAAGGGACTGACAATTTTTGGTCACTTGCTCTCAAATTTTTGATGGTACAAGAGTCACCTGAGAGTTTGTTAAAATTCTCTCCCCACAGACAGCTGTAGGTTGTGGGTGGGATGTGAGGTCTTTCTTTTATACAGGCATACCTCGTTTTATTGAGCTTCGCTTTATTGCACTTCACAGATGTTGGGTATTTACAAACTGAAGTCAAGGCCCTCTATCAGCAAAAAGATTACCACTTGCTTTATTGCCATACTTGCTATATTGTGGTGTCTGGAACTGAACCTGCAATATCTTTGAGGTATGCCTGTATGAGTTTTCCTTGTTATTTTGATGCAGGTGTTCTGGGGGCCCACACTGAGAGAAATTATTATGACGAATTAGAAAAATCTACAATCCTCTTTCTGGTGTTTAAGGCAGAAAAGTATGTGATTGAGATTGTCTCCATTTTTGATTGATCAGAAAGCTGATCAAGAAAGGGAAAAAGCGGCTTCCCAGGGTGAGACCAGGCATTGTTTGGTATCTGACATGGACTGGCATAGGATGCAGAAATTTAGTGCCTGATTAAGGGAAACTTTCAATGGCTTATCACCTGGTAGGATGCCCCAATCTCATTGTCCTTAGCAGAAATCCAGGATTTTACTTTGTTGTTCATATCACTAATTCCTGGTGGAACTTGGCTTGGTGTTTAATAAAAGGAAAGATTCTTAAGTAGAATGGTAAATTTTTAAACTTTAGTCATAATATCAAATTGTTATTTGAGGTTTTTTTGAATGTATTTCAACTTGTTGACTACAAAAATGGTACTTAGGAATATAATGCTTTTCATCCATCCACTCATTCATCATTCAGATATTTATTGAGCATTTACTTTTTGCCAAACGATGTACTAGAAAAGCACCATGAATAAAAATGACAGTGTAATTTTGATGGTTGCAAGGAATAAAAATAGAAAGTATTCTAAGAGTAAGATCTAACTCAGAAGAAGTGAGTGGGGTGGGTGTAGAGTGAAAAAATGAACACTGGGGAGTAATATTTTTTTAAGGATTCCCTGATGCAGAGACATTTAAGCCTTGACCTTGAAGATGACTAGGAGTTAGGTCTAATAGTGAGGATGAAATCTTCCCTTTAGTGCTAGATGTGAGAAGAGGCCAGGCCTGTTCAAGGACCAAAGAGAAGGCCACATAAGGAACTGGTAGGGAGTCAAGAGAAGAGTCAGGAGTGGTGCATGGGGACAGCTTCAGAACCATGTGCATTATGCCAACATGCGTGCACAGTGAAACAGCACTGAGATGGTGTAAGATGAGGAATAGGGAATGGTGCTTTCTTTCAAGAAGGACCAATAAACAGATAAGCTGCTATGTGGAGAATGGATTAGCAGGGGAAGAATTGCAAAAATGAATGCAGGAGATATTTGGAAGCCATTGCAATAGTCCAGGTGAGCAATGATTGTGGATGGTTCTATGGGATGATAATGGAATTGAAGAGAGTAAATCTGAGACATAATTTGGAACTTGGTAATTTATTGGACATGGAGGCAAGAGCCACAGAAGTGTGACATTCTCTGGGTTGCTGGGGAAGTAGTGTTCAGGTAGGGAGCTCACAGGTTTAACTCTTGTTGAGAGGGGGTCATCCACATGGAGCTAAGTAATCTAGGACTCCAGAAGAGTAATGCTTAGAGACACAAATTTGCTGAAGTCATGGGGTTGGATGGACTCGCCTGGGAAGTAAGTAGAGTTGGGGAAGCCATTAGATATGCTGCTCAAAGAGGGTTCTGAAGAACACAGGGAAAGGCTGGCCTTTGAGAGAGGGAAACCTTTGCCGGTATGAAAGAAGAAACGACAGTGAGTTAGATGCTGATGCCGGTAGATTTAGAGGGAGTCTTTAAGGACTATTTAATGTCTTTCTGTTTTCTTGTGAAGTCAAGGTCGTCTGCTGAGATTAAGAAAGATGGAAGTGAGATCAGAGGTTTGAGGAGAGGAGAGAGGATTGAAATGCAGTGCTTTTTGTGGACACATGCCAACCCTCCCATTCTGCCTTTTCCCAGGTGGCTGCCAGCTCCTCCTGGGGCTGGCCCAGCACAAGACAGCTTATGTCTATAGCAACACTGTTACAGATGGATTTGAAAGGTACATGTTGATTTGGTCTAGTAGTCTCAAATTTTTATAAGTCTCATATTTTTAAAGAAATTCCAAGTATACTGTTCCTTCACTGACTAGAATGCCTTCAACAACACTTCAGGGTCATAAAGTACTGGATTTTATGTGGCTGAGAAGTCCATTCTGTGTGTGCCACACAGCTCTTTTCTCACTGAACATACCTGCCCTGAGAAAGTGGACATCCCTGCAGAAGACCCATTGAAGGCTTTGAAGGGGATAGTGGTCAACCTATCTTTGCTGACTGTAATGGTTGAATCCCATTTAAATAGAGGCCTATGGAGAAACATATAAAAAACCTCCCTCTAGTGTAAATTTTTATCAAAACTGGTGCTGATGATACACAAATACCCTTGTGGATTGGTTCTCTCAGCACCTTATCAAGCAGGAGAGTTTTACAGTGAAACTCTTATGATTATGTTAACAGCTGCTTGTACCTAGTCCTGCTGTGACTTGATTTGAAGCCGAACTCTGCTGTAAGTAGAATTAATTCCCTGTCTGTTTTTCCATCCCTAGTGCATATTTAACCAAGTTATCTTTTTCCCTCTTGATTTTATTTACTCATTAGCTGTGTTGTAATGAAGAGTCCACAGTGACTAATTCTTTGGGAGGTTGAGATCTGTCAGTGCTGGTGCGAGGCTGTGGGACGGCTTCCTCTTCTCTCTCGAGCTGGCCCTGGAGAGGGGTACAGAATCACAATCTATCTTTTAAACATGAGGAGGAGCCCTCTTAGGGTTTGTAGAATGAAATGCCATGGAAGGGATTATGGGAAAATAACACTGGTCCTTTGGTGCTATGAGCTCTGTAGCAATTCCAGAGAGATATAACAGGACTTCATTTACTGAAGGCGAATTCATGGAAAACTACTCAGTGATGGTGAACAAACCTGTCCTTTCCAGTTATTTTTTTTTTTCTTCCACTACTTCCCTTCTCTCCAAGCTAATGCAAGAGGGAGGATCTTAGTTTTTGTGTTATTTTTCAACTTCCAATAGAATTTTCTTCTCTTTTCTTCACTGTGTGGTCCCAAAAGTTATTACATGTCCATCTGTTTTCCAGAACACTCCAGCTTTTGTTTTCCTTAATATTTTTAGGGCCTGTATTTTGTTATTCTCTCTAGACCCACATAACTCATTCTTTTTTCACTCCTTTTATTGCTCACACAGGTTTTGAAACACTCAGACTTCTACTCAGTGTTTTCACCAAGATCATGGTCCCCTCCCTAGGAAGAAAAGCATCTTAGAACACCTGAGTATGAACTAGGTTAAGATGTTAAAATATTAAGAGCATTTGCTTTTTAAAAGAGAACCATACTAAAAGGAAGTCACAGCAATCAATATTGGTGGAATTTTATGTGTTTTGGCCCCTGAATTTGTTTCATGGGATCTTTCAAGACTGAATGTTCTGCCCACATTCAAAGTTGAACTTGACTACATCCAGAGACTCGGTTCCTGTTTTCTTAAACACTTGATGGACAAACTACATGAGTCTTTGCCCATGTTGCATCCTCTCTCCCAGGGGCAAGCCCTCTGACCCTTCCTTACCTCAGGTGGGATTCCGACACAGAATAGAGCCTGACTAGCACCATTCATGCCCTGACCCACCTGGCTACCAAATGACATCCATCAGCCTCATCTTCCTTATCTTTTTAAAGGAGATGATACCTCCTGCCCTTCTCACAGGTAATTGCAGTATGCCCTTGGTACTTTGTGCTCATCTCTTTTACAGTATTTAGAAAATCTGTTGTAATTTTTTAAAATGTGGTTTTCTTTAAACATTGAATTGAAGTTCAAGAACTGTTATTTTCATCTTTTATGTACATTCTCCCAGTACCTAGTACAATGTAAGCACATTGCAGGGACTCAAAACATTGTTCTAAATAAGGAAATTCAACTCAACATCATCTATTGAGCTCTCTGTGTAAAGCCATTCCCTAGGTGCAATGAAAATGGCAAAATGAATAAGAACTTAAAGTCTATTTTGAGAGTTAGGAAAACAACTAACTATGCAGATCAGAGTACAAAAGTGAGATCGTGGGGATGCTGAAGAATTGTTGGAGGGAAAGAGTAATTTTAATAGGAGAAACCTGAAGGGTGGAAAAATTGGGGGCAGGTGGAAGCTCAAAGGTAGTCTTGTGAGCTGCATGAGCCTAACTCAGAGGAGGAGAGCTCCCCTGCCCACTGCTATGCAGAGGAAAGGATCAAGGGGAATTAGTACCATTTATAATACTCTTAGCAGAAAACATGAAGGTTTGCCATTCATAATTAATAGAATAAGTATCAGAAGTTTCTCTTTCATCAGATTTCAGAATTCAAGCAAAGATCTAATAAATAATTCGTTATTCCTAAGTGTTATCTTCATCTGTGAGTTGTTCCTAGACTTTGAAAACACATCATGGAACAATAACCAAAACCTTCCTTTAAGCATTTTCATATGAGAAATAAGGCAGGTCAGGATGATCTTTCTGCCTAGTAAGTAAAAAATTATTTAATTTGGTTTTTATAATTTGACCCACTATTTAAAAAAACAAAGAGTACCACATGGACAAGAAATGTCAAACTGTGTCCCAGAAGCCAACATCCCTTGATCTTTCCCATTCATGACAGAACCATGGTTCTTGGTGGTAAGGAAGGAAGACTCACTCCACCTTCTGTACCATCTTCTCTCCTGAGCCTGAACCAAACAGGCCCTAAGCTAAGGCTTTGAGGGTCGTATAGAGAAGTCCCTGTGAGACCTTCATGAAGCTATCTGGATGCTCTCCAAATGCAACAGTACACAGGTGTGGTGCACCTGGCCCAAGGCCAATTTGTAGACTATGGACGTATCTCCAAGAACTCAGTCTTTTTCTTCCCCCTCAGTCCTTCATCCAGTAAAATACCTGAAGAGCTTTCATCCTCAGGTTTTACAACTAGCCCTTCACCCTTGATTGGAAGATGCCTTTGCTGGTGGCCTTTAACACAGGCTGATAAAAAAAAAAAAAGCTTTATGCTGTACATGCTGCAGGATCAGAGATGGTTCATTGTGGGAGAAAGACTTGGAGTTTAGAGACTGTCAAGTAGAAGATCTCAAAACTGGGGATCCTCGAAAGGAGATTATAAATAGGATATGGATCATAAGCCATGATGAGAGAAGGGAATCTTTCTGATCCAGGTTAAAATGACAACATGAATACCCTTTCTAGCAGATACGGTGGTACCCTGCCTAGATGCCTTTGGCTCCATCTCCCAGCTTCCTGGTTTGTCACCGCTCATAACTCGTTCCTGTTACCTTCAGAGGATTGCCTGTGAAACCAGAATGAAGAGCTCAGGGAGCCTGGGAAAGTCCCTCTTCTTTCCTTTTGGACATCCATCCTGCAACCAAAAACTGAGTAATGTGGGAGAGAACAAAAGCTCAGAAACTGTGAGGTGTAATTTCTGCTCTCCAGCCCCCTCAAGCTCAGGTTGGGCCTAGAACTTCCTCCCTGAAACACACCCTCTCCTGCCTTGGCCTCCTTCCTAGTCCTGGTCCTCCTAACCTTCACTGGTCTATTCGGATCACACATCCTTAATAAATCACTTGTATCCATCCTTGGCTCAGGGTCTGCTCAAGAAAGAACCTGATTTAAAATATCATGACCACATAACCTGGGAAGAATCCCCGCTCCATCCCCTTTGTTTGCAAGAAAGTGAAAGAGGTATATCATTTGTTAGCAAGATGAGCCGTTATGAAAGTCAGAATTATAATTCTGCTTATGTCTGCTACTCTGTGAAAATAAATTAGAAGAGATAGCAATGCCACTGAGTGCACCTAAAAGAATAGTAGGTTTCAGAGGATAAATATATCCTACTTCCCTTCTTGATTAAGCACCACGTTAGCTTTTTCCAGGTTACGTTAAAGTTGAAAGCACACGAGCTGAAGGAGATACAAAATGATGACCTTTCTCCTTGGGTAAATAATATAAATGTAACTTCTGTTGATTTTTGACAGGATAATCTTTATATATCCTGCCAATAATCCATTTAAAATTGGTCTGTGTGACTGCTGCAATTGCCCACACAGCCAAGGCAGCAACCCCCGTAGTAACTGGAGTTGCTTCCATTGCTTTCTGTGGCTTAGGGAGCAATTATGGAGCAGACTGAACAGTAGGTAGGCTCCAGTTCACTGTTAGCAACAGGGAAAGGGGGAAAATGATGGAGGAGGTCAAATGTCATGGTTGAGGTTGAATTACCCTTAAGGAATCATAACTAGGTGGATCACCTAATAAGGGATGGAGAATGGGGAATGCTCTCAGTTTCAGGCCTTAATAATGAAGGGGGCAGGCTACAATGCACACATTTCATCATTCTAGAAAGTATTATCTTTTCTTAATACCTCTTCTTACATGCAGAATTAATGTGTGGTGTTTATTAGCATTTATTTGTTTAAATGCTGTGTTTCTTTCAGTTGTAGGTTGCTGCTCTTGTGCTCCATTCTGCTGTGTCTGTTGTGTTGCCTAGAGGACTGTTTTCTTTTCCTTTCCAAACTCCCTGCAGAACGCACTCCAGGAGTGTCTCATTCACTCTTGTGAAATAGATGATTACTGTAAATCATGTTTGCTTCAAGGTCTGTAATTTGAATTCTTTCTTATTTACTCTAGAGTATTTTGATATTTAAAGAAACCCTGCAGTGAGTTTTATTTATAAAATATCTATTGAATTAAACAAGTAGTTTCCAGGGGTGTGTGTATGTGTGTGAATGTGTAGCAATTAGTCTTTTTTTGCACAGTCTGAATTTCATCAGCCAGGGAACTTGATTTTAGATGTACTGCAAACGAATATTGATTTAGTGCATGCTGTATATTATCCGAATCCTCCCCCTGTTTTACCTCTAGAGATTTAGGGATAATTGTCTTGGAGTCCTTGCCGTCTCTTCCACTGTGAAAGCTGAGGGCCACACATGATTTCCAATAACACAATCACAGAGGGTGAAAATGATCCCAGGGAATGTCTTTGATTCTCTGTGTCTGATTTGTAAGTTTTGCACCACCTGGTAACCTCAGCTACTTTCTCCTCCATGTTCTCCCATAACTAAAACCATGCCTCTCATCCAATTGTGATTGCCTGGAATTAGGGTTATCTCATGACCTCCCTTTCAAAATCCTTCAAGTTTTCAGATATATTTTTTGTCCGAAGCAGATAGGCTAAGCATAGGGCCCTGCATGTCATCTAACAGATCTGACACTATGACGCATTTAAAGAAAAGCATTGGACTCTTTTTCCATCTCCGTAAGATGACTCTGCCTGGTTTCTAATCTTTAGGGCAAGTATCCATAATTTAATGATATAGGGATAAATTAAGGAGATTTCTTTAGAGTATGGCCCCTTGCTGTTTTGATGCAAAAATTCAAGAATAGCTAACCTTGAAATTCTCCTTCTTGGCCTGTTTCCCAGGACTCTCAAGCAGGCTTGTTACTGCTCAAGTTGAGAGATGCCAGACTTTTGCAGTGGCTGCAGTGGCTTCTCTGAATTTAACACTTTCTGGTGCAATCTTTTGTTCTTAGTCACTTTACAATATTGTGGATTTGAGCTTCTGGTATTTGAAAACTATCGTCCATTCATACTGAGCAACTGCTGCAAGGATAGAGCTTGGAGTTGGCTCCTTGGACTAATATTTAAGTATGGGCTGCTGGTTAAGTGTGGCAGGTTGGCAAAGGCATCTGTCTCCACTGCCTCCTTAAACCCAGCTATGATTAAAAGAGAGGAGAAAATAGCAAAGGAGAGATGTCCAGAGAATTTTGGAAGATGGAAAGTATACAGAGAACCTCTCCCACCCTGTGCAGTCAGCTAACTACTCTTCTGCTCTGGAGAAGTTGAATCAGGCAGGATATGGTCTCAAGGTGACCCAGCACAGCTGAGAACAGAGGGGGCTGGGGAGCGCACCCAGAAAACCCACGGCTAAGTGAAGGTCTGCATATAGGATTAGGAATGCCTTAATCCCTCTCTCCTGCTTAGTGTCAGGATCTCTAGAAGTCAGGTCAATGCTTCTTAAACAGAAGATATGAGAAAGGAGTCCAAGAGAAAGATGTTCAGTCTTACTTGTGGGTGACCCAGAGAAATGGTCAGTTTCTTGCTTGGTCAGCCTATATAGTAAAGCCCACAATTCAACAAACTTTCTCCCTACCCAGGGGGCTTCCAATCATGATCTTAAAATATAAATGGATTTATCAAGAATCACCAGACATATGATGAAAACCTCTAGCATAAAAAACACAGGCCAAAACAACGTGGGAGGAATTGGGGAGAGGGAAATTCATAGGAAATAGAAAAATGCAAGCAGCGTAAGAAAACATTAGGGGGAGAAAACCTAATATTGGCAAGAGATTAGAAGAGATTGAATTTATGAAAGAGGAACAGGGTAAGATGAAAAGGGGAACATTCAGAGAAGAAGAAAAGCTCCAGGAAATTAGAACTATGATAACAGATATAACTGAGGAAATCTCCAAGAAAATAGAAACAGTAGCATCACCAAAAAAGTGATGAAAAATAGGAAAATTGATAGTCTTGGATTGTATAGGAAGAAAGCAATATCATTTGAAAGTAATGAGTTTTATCTTTTTCTCTCCAGGAATTACTTGTCTTATTAGTTTTTCATGTCTTATCCAATTGCTTTGGGCTTTAATACAACATTGAAGAGTGATAGCAACAGCAGACATCCCTGTTCAGCTTCTGATTTGAATAGTAAATGCTGCTTATCTGGCTAAAGATAACCCCTTATATTCCTGATTTAATATCTTCAATCATGAGTATTGAATTTGGCAAAACAGAGACTTGCAAATCTCCATTCATATGTAAATATGTTCCTCTTCTCTTTAAGCTGTTAAAACGGCATTGTATTGGTTTTGGAATAGATTAGGGGATTGAGACTCAGGGTGGAATAAATTGTAATATAGATGTTGTACTCTAAATGATGTTTAATATAAAAAATTTTAAATAAGCCCAACATTATTGATGCTGCAGTCAGTACAGTTTTAACTATTAATTGTTCTCAGCATCATTTAGGACTGAGCTAATTGGATAGGAGAGAAAGAATTGTCTTGAACCTAATTTATTAATCTAGTAAATTTGTTTAAATCAGTGTGGTGATATTTGGGCATTATCAAAGCCCATTAAGACAAAATTACAAAAACTATCATACAGTCAATTAATAACTTTAGTTAGGTAACAAAAAATCAAATTTGTCTTGTATTCTACAGTACAGGTAAAGTAACTTACTGATCGTACATATATTTTTACCTGTGTGAACAGGCTATACATGGACACCAGCACCCTCTGTGAGCTGGGGAACACGGATCTTCCAACACTGTGGAACAGAAAAGATTTATGCTCTGGACCACCTAGAGCAGAAAATGAAGTGAATCGAAATGTAAGTACTGTACTAGAATTGTAGCAGTCTACTTATAAGAACTCTGCAAAGATATACATTGGAGTGGTAAGAACCCTGGACTCGAGCCAGACTGCCTGAGTTTGAAATCTACCCCTACTGTCTGTGTGACTTTAGGAAAGTAGTTGACCTCTCTGAGCTTAGTTTCCTTTTCTTTAAAATAAAGTTGTTAGCAGCAGAGATGTTGATCATGCTCTGTTGACCCTGATTGTTAGTTATAGTTATAAGAAATATTAATCCTTTACTGTTAACTGTGATTGTTCTGTTCTAATTAGAAAATGCACTTTCTAACCTGGCTGGGAGTTGTGCGCCCCAGGACATGGGAATTACGCTTGGAATGTGGCCCATCCTCTTTTTCCGAGAACTGCCCATCATCATGGAAAGGTTAACAAACTTGTTCCCAAAACAGTGGAATCCTGGAGGCACCTGCCCTTTGCGACCCCCAGCCCACCTTGCCTACTTCCCCATGCCTATAATTCCTACTTTCCCGTGTAATCTTTGTCTTTTTACCCAATATAAGCAGCTGGCTTAGGGGGGGCAGGCTGCAGAGGAGATTTTCATGGATGGCCATTACTGCTCTCCCATGCTGCCAGCAATATTGGAATAAATGCTCATATATGATTCAACCCTGTCTCTGCTTAATTGGCTCAAGTGGTGACAGGCAGCCCAGGCCTATTGTCATCCAGTTTCAAAGTGATAATAGTACCTACCTCATAGGGATGCTGAAATGATGGAAATAATAATATGCCTGATTCCTTATGTGTGTCTACATGTCAGCTATTGCTATCGACTTGTTATTTTTAAGTGCGGACACAGGCATCTCTTTCTCTTTATAGGTTACCAACCAGGACCATCTACAGTTTTCTTTTCCACCTTAGGAATTAGTATGTGTGTGCACACATATATATATAATACACTCATGTTAGGCAGGACGACCCAATGAGTCATATTAGCAGAGCCTGATTCTGACAGCCCCTTGTGTAATAAGACCTACAGAAATTGGATTACAGTGTCATTGAGTACTTGCCTCTGTTTTCTTATGACAGCAGGTTTTCCACTTGTTGGCAAACCTCCGAGTGTGCTTTGAAACAGAGCTCTATGCCAGAACCCACTTGCTCTAAATTTCCCTTCTATGTCGAGCTGTTAGGCTTCAGGCTTGGGCTTTACTTTTAGAGAGGATATCCAGGACCTTAGAAGAAAAAAACTGTGTTGCAGGTTTTTAGCTTTTCTGGTAAACAGAACCTCAGTAAGTCACATGTCTGTGAAAACAATATACGCTCTCTTGAGCCTAATAAAACACCACAACATCCTTTCTTGAGTGTTAGATAATCTTAGGTTTACCTTTTTTCCCCCATACCATAAATTTACTTACAAACACATCTAATCTAGTATATTGGTTCAACAGTTTGATCCATTTTTTAAAGAGACTGCACCTCTTAAAATGCTCCTTAGATCTGTGTCATGGATCAACTGAAACATCCTTATTTCTTAAGCAGTTGGTGTCTTACTATGAAGAAAGGTGCAGGAAATCCAGATCCAAAGTACAAAGTCATCATAGCTAGTAACCACAGCTTGTTTTCCACCAAAAATGGCCAAGTCTTCCCTGGGCCCTCCTCAGAGTGGCCCCTACAGACCACAGAGCTTGTGAACCTCCCAATGCTCTGTTCCAACACAGTGTCGTTGGCAACCTGCAAAAGTCGCAGAGGCCAAAAGCAGAGAAAATGGTGGTGTCACACCAAGTCCCCCTTTTCTTCAAACTTTGCTCCCCTTTGTGCAAGGACCAAAGGGTAGGTTTACCTTTCACACATGATATTATAACTGTGCCCTTCCTTAACGAACTCTAATTTCAGAATTTAGAAACAATGGAAACAGAAGGCTTTGTCATTTGGATTGAGAGAATTTGAATCATGGTAATGTTTTGAAATGTATGTCCTGTGTCTTCTCCTAAAAAGAGGAAGCAACCTGCTGCCAGGATGATTGGGAGTTAACTTCCCTCACTCCTTTTCTGCATGACCTTAGGGTAGGGTTGGCTCCAAAGATAACTGGGACAGAGTTCTTGGGCTTTTTCTGATACAACTTTCTTTCCCTCTGTGCAACTAAAGCCCAGCAGCTCGCAGTGGCTTTGAACTCCACACTGCTAACATAGCCTGTTCTCTGGAGCTTTCAGAGGAAGCAGAGTCTCATTGACTTGGACATGATGCTAATGTATTGGTTGTCCTAGAGCATCTGCATTTTCGGGAGATTCTTTAATTAGTCTCTGGCAGTTTTGCCAACAGGAAATAATGGGAGGGCCTTGAGCAGAGGCCTTTCTGGGTTCCCTGAAAGCACAGTCAGGGGCAAACGCTTGCTTACTGGCTTAGGACTTAGGGTATATAAACTGCTTCCAATGTATGTCATTTTTTATATTTCACTTAATCTCTATAACAGTCCTGTGAGATAAGTATCACTGTCCTCATTTAATTGATGAGGGAATTGAGGCCTAGAACATTTAAGTGGTTTGGTTCAAGTAACAAAGATAACACTTTGCTGTGACCTCACAGAGGCCATTCATCTCTTAGTCAGGTGTTCTTACTATTCCTTTAGGCAGATGGGACATGTAGACTTTTTGGGTACGTTCTGCTACCTATAAGGACACGTACAATTTTAAAAGTAAGAGGCTTAATTCTTGTTGAACTTGAAGGAAAAGACTTCCCTTTACTTTTTTTCAGAGCATTTACTTTAAAAATGCTTTAGAAAGCTTGTGCTTGTATGTACTTTATCCACTCTTTGAAATGCATATAAATCCTTTTGAAACCTAAATGGGCCTTTTTATCAGCTTTACTACCTAGAATTGTCTTTCTCAAGGACCTGAATGTCATCTCTTTGAAATGTGAACGTTCAGGGAGATAGTATCTCTATTTCCCAGTGTCTGGGGAGAATTTAGGAGCCTGACTTCCATGGGCCCCTTGCTCCAAGTTGCAAAACTACCTCCTGTCTTAAATATATGAGTTTGTTCTTCCTCTGGATAAGGCCAATAAACAAACACAATTAACAGGCAAGGTTAGGATGGACTAGGTGTGACAAATGGTGCTGTGAGGTCTTGTTACTTGAGGGCTAGTTATTGTTTATCTTGAGAACATGGATGAGATGGGTTGTATCTTTTTGGCTCCATAACAGGGTGAAATTCTTTTCTGTTCTTGCAGTCTCTTAGTGATGCTCATCACAGTCTGGTTTAATGCTTATTGAGTGATAAAAGTGCTTTCTTTCTCTGCTGCCTCTGTGGAGAGGTTTTCTGGGTTGGGAGAGAAGGTCTTGTTTTCATTATATTTCCCCAGCATACCCATGTCAGTTACTTGCTAATTTCCCACTCATTTTTTAATAGAAAATCAGGCATTACTCAGATATCTGAAATTTAAGTTTACTCTGTTTATTTGCATGGGAATGTTAATATTGGATGAAGTTTTTACAACTTATATGCTTAAAATAAATAATGTTTTTATTAGTCAATGGGATGCATTTGGCCCTTCTTTTAAAAACCTCCCTTGTTGGGTAAATCTACTTATTATTTTTACACTTCTTTTTATTCTTCAATTTTTAATTAATTTGCCTTCTCAACCACACACACAGAACTAAAAAGATGTGGCAACTGATTGAACAGAAATGTGAAATTCCATCAACTTTTTAACAGGCACCATGAACCATAGAAGCATAGTGTAAGATAGGCAATAGAGACCTAATATTACACTGAATTCTTAAATTCACATTCATATAGTTCCCTATTTTAATATTTTCAGCATGACTGGACATACATATATCCAGACAGGTTCAACTGCGCTGAAAATACAAGATGTCTGTGGTTGGTGGACAATCTTCTAATGCTTCTTTTAGGCGCAATAAAGAAAGTCTGATTTTACCTGGCCAAAAGAACAATTGTTCCCAGCAAAAATGGTTAAAGTTCAAGTCCAAAGTCTGAGGTAGGAACTGACATAGATCAGTGGGGAGAAGCCTTGTAATTGGGAAAGATATGCCTTGGGGATGTGTTGTGCTCATATGCATTTATTAACTAAATTTCATCTGAACTTTAATCAGTCTTCAAAGTAAGGGATAGATTAAAAGTCATCTTCTTATGATAGATGATGTAGAGATTTTTTCATCTCAGACTGATTTTCTAATTTGGCATTTTTTCAGGAAAGATAAGATCCACTAAGAAGTTAGTCTATATACATTTGCACACTTTCTGTACTGAAAAGTACCACCCTTGTTTTATATAAACCTATTTTTATTAATGTTTAATTGAAATTTGAACAAAATGTTCCTCTTGGCTTCAATTCAGGGCTGGAAATTCTCACTGTAGGGTTTTTAAATATACTGATAGATAAAATTTACTATGCAGACTTAAACCGTGTGTGTGTGTGTGTGTGTGTGTGTGTGTGTATTTTTAAAAATAAAATATAATACGCGATTGACTGACTCATTGATTATGATCTAACTTTCCCCCTTTTGTGGATCATAGTGAAACAACTAAGGTTTTAATCAGATCTGAATTTAAATTTTATTGTACCATTTATCAACTGTGAAACTTTAATCTCTCTGAATCTCCAATGACTTATCAATAAATAAATGGGGAAAACAATGATACATACGTCTTTGAAGTTTTTGTGAAAATAATATTTATAAGTTATCTAATTTGTGCCCAGCATATTGTAACTGCTAAAAAAAGTGAAATCTGTCAATGCAGTTACAGAAGTGGTTGGGATGTAAGTCAATTATGATTTTCTGTTAAGCAAGTCATCCAATTTCAGTAGAACCAAATCTGTAGTTAATGTCAGTCAAATGGGAGTTGGCCAGAGAGGGCTAAAAGATTTTAAGTCCTTCTAAGTACTAACACAGAGTTTTTCAAACTTTAATGTGCCTGTGAATCACCAGGAGAGCTTGTTTGTTGCTGATTCTGGTTCAGTAGGTTTGCCTGGAGCTGGAGACTCTGCATTTCAAATAAGCTCCCAGAGATAATGTCCCTCACCCATGGACCACACTTGTGGTAAAATGGTTCAGGTACTAGGCAGGCTCTTGGGATCAGTGTTATCACGGAAAATGTAGTTTCAGTTATCTTCTAATGAAAACAGAATATATTATTTTATGTACCACCCTTTATTTTAAAATTAATTTTCCATGCATCATCCACAAATTGCACAGTTACAGAAAGATTAAAATATACCAAATACAAGTATCTTTGTCACTTGGCCTAAATTTTGGGAGGCATAGATTTATTTATTTATCCAGCTTTATTGATATATAATTGACATATAACATTGTGTAAGTTTAAGGCGTACAGTGTGTTGACTTGATACACTTTTATATTGCAGAATGATGACCACTGTAGCATTGGTTAACACCTTTATCATGTCACAGATTTACCGTTTGTGTGTGTGTGTGTGTGTGTGTGTGTGTGTGTGAGAGAGAGAGAGAGAGAACATTTAAGATTTACTCTTTTGGCAACTTTCAAGTATGTAACGCAGCATGGTTAACTGTAGTCATCAGGCTGTGCGTTAAGTCCCCAGAAGTCATTCATTTTATGACTGAGAGTTTGCACTCTTTGACCAACACCTTCCCATTTTCTCTACCCCAAGTCCCTGGAAACCATCATTCTACTCCCTCTCTGCTTCTATGAGTTCGGCTTTTTTAGATTCCGCATATAAATGAGATCATCAGTATTAGTCTTTCTCTGTCTGACTTATTTCACTTAGCACAATGTCTTTGAGATCCATCCATGCTGTTGCAAGTGGCAGGATTTCTGTCTTTCTCGTGGCTGAGTAGTGTTCCATTGTATATTTATAGCATATTTTCTTTAACCCCTCACCCACTGACCAACACAGGATGTCTCCACGCCTGGGCTATCGTGAGTAATGCTGCAAGTGAACTTGGGGTGCAGAGATCTCTTTGACAGAATGAATTTCATTTCTTTTGAATGTATACTCAGCAATGGAATTGCTGGGTTATATGTTAGTTCTATTTTTAATTTTTTAAGGAACTTCCACACTGTTTTGCATAGAGGCTGTGCCAATTTACATTTCCACCAACAGTGCATGAGGGCTCTCTTTTCTCCACGTCATTGCCGACACTTGTTACCTCTTGTCTTTTTGATGACAGCCATTTTAAGGGCAATGAATGATATCTCACTGTGGTTTTGATTTGCATTTACCTGATGATTAGTGAAGTTGAACATTTTTTCATGTATCTGTTAGTCATTTGTATGTCTTTCTTAGAAAAAATGTCTATTCAGTTCCTTTGCCCATTTCTAAATTTTTTTTAAAAAAATCACTTCATATTTGTATGGCTCACACCTAGCACAATATCTGGCACACAGTAGATGGTCAAGAATTGCATGTTGATTATCCTGAGGGTTATAAGCAGTGTTAGGAGCACTGGTTTTCTATCCTGGCTACATAAGAATTTGCTGGAAGCCTTTTAAAACATACTTATGCTTGCCCAGCTGGGTGTGACTTAGCAGTTGAGCATCGACCTAGGATCCAGGAGGTCACAGTTCGATTTCCCATCAGGGCACATGCCTGGGTTGTGGGCTCGATCCCCAGTCAGGGGCCTGTAAGAGGCAGCCGATCAATGACCCATCATTGATGTTTCTGTCTCTCTCTCCCTCTCTCTTCCTCTCTCTGAACAATAAAGATATATTTAAAAAACAAAAACAAACAAACAAAAATACTTATGCTTTGTGCCTCCCCAGACTGGTTAAATTAGTGTCTCTGTCAGTGGGTCTTGGTATATTTTTAAAGCTCCCCTGGTGATTCTAGGGCAGCCAGGACTGAGCCATTAAAATGAGTATGAACAAACATCAAGACATTTTTTCTAAACATCCTACCTGTGGGCTCCTCTGGGTCATTTACATAATTTTTATTATCTGATTTTCTGCCCGCATTCAGCACAAATGTTAATATGCCCTAAGAACCCTCTGCTGCAAACACTTAGAGTAAAATGCCCTTGGGGGTGGATTTTCATTTCTTAGCTAGCTATTGCCACCTTAGGCTGTTTTCTTCTCTTTCTCCCTCTCTCTCTGCTGAATAGCTTTTAGAGACCATTTTAATTTATTTTATTTTTACTATGAAAGTAATAAATGTTTATATATTTTTTACAAAATTCAAGCAATGCAAAAGGGAGAAGAAATTAAAGTAAAAAAGAAACCCTCTCTGCACACCCTTCATTCCTACTCCATTCCACAAAATCACCCCTATTGCCAGTTTTCGTGTATGCTTCCAGTAGTTTTCCATATGTATGCCATCAAATATACTCTTACATAAACATAGTATACCACAGATGCACACTCAGTTATGCAGTATTATGCTGGCTGCTTGTTTTTTCACTTAATGACATACCTTGGAGATATCTCCATTAGCATGCACAGCTCTGCCTTATTCTTTCTAAAGGATACGGTAGCATTACATCACATGGATATAGCGTAGTCATTTAACCAGGTCCCTATTGCGATATATATTGAGCCCGTCCACTGTGACTCAGTGGCTGAGCAGTGACCCAGAAACCAAGAGGCTCCCGGTTCCATTCCTGGTCAGGACACATGCCTGGGTGGCAGGCTTGATCCCCATTGCGGGGGTCTGCCGGAGGTATCCATCAATGTTTCTCTCATCAATGTTTCTATCTATCCCTCTCCCTCTCCCTTCTTCTCTCTCTAAAATCAATAAAAACATATTTTTTTTTAAAAAAGAAATATGTTGAATGTTTCCAGTTTGTGAGTACTATATAAAAAGCATTGCCACAGTGATCATCCTTGTACATCTTTTCAAAATTTGGGCACTGTATTTGTTAAAAAAAAATTTTATGTGTAACTGTTCGACTTCCACTTTCACCAGCTCCTCCTGGCACCTTTGCCCATGTTGTTCCTTCTGTCTGGAAAGCCCTTCCTTCAGATCTTTCTATTGGACTGGCTTTTTTCATCATTCAGAGCTCAACATTCTCAGAAAGGCCTCTTTGGAACATCCCTCCCATATCACTCTCTGTGATTGACTTTTTTCTAGAATGATGGGAGAAAACAGACTAGAAATACAGGTTGGAAAGGAGCTTTAATGTCATGTGGTTAAATAATCCCTTTTTTTGAATTAAAAAAACATACACACATGATTTTTAGAGAGGTAATATGACTAACCAGAAGTCTCTGAAATGATCCAGACTAGAACCCTGACTTCAGACTCTAGAAAGCTACACTTGACTCTGTTGCTTGTCCCATGTTTGTCTGGGGATTAGGGGTGTGTGTGTGGAGGGGTAACAGGGAGTAGTGTGGTGATTCATATTTAGCATCCTGCTCTTTAGGAGGAAAAAGCCCTGATTTATAGCAATTTTTATTTCCATGGGGTAGATACTCCCCCCATGGCCAGTTTCAAGCTACTGGGATGACATCGCTGAGCACAGAGCTGGGCAGTGCTGAGTAGCAGTAGCACACCATGACTCTGTGTTTCCATCAGACAAATGCAATAGTCCTTAAGAACCTCAAAAGCATAGTTAACAATAAAATATAAAAAATGTACAGTAGTAAAATATGATGTGTTGAGAACTTATTACCTTCATTTTAATATTTACTTATTTATAAGTATGTAATTTAATTTTTAATAATGATGGTATTTAACAATGGTCTTGCAAAATTCCTAAAAAATTAGCAACTGGCTCTCACCAGCCGATGGGAGACATACCTAGTACATCACTGGAGGGCGGTTAGTAATTCCATGTCAGCAGTTACCGCAGACCTCAGGGCAGGCTTTCCAGCAGCGAGGCCACTGAAGGGGAGCAGAATCTGTCACCCCAAAATATGTCTCTTTGGCATAAGGATTATTTTAAGCTAATTATCTTTAAGAAACAACAGACAGAAGAAAAGCTCTGAAACCTGAGTGGCAGTTACTCTTTTATGAGAGACAGTTGCATTTATCAGGGAAACCTCCATTTGTGAGGGTGTCTCACTCGCTGTACCAGGAGAACTTTTCTGGAAACTCTTATCAATGGAGAAAGTGAGTGACTTAAATCTGTGTAAGACCCGTGCTCTTGTTTATTGTGCTGTGCCTGGTAATGTCCCGTGACTGGCCTCCCTCACCCCCAACATCTTTTGTCTTTAGCTGGAAACGGCATTTAAGGGGGTGTCTTGGACCATTTCATAGAGTTACTAGGTTTGCCTGTGTCTCTCCCAGGGATGCAGGAGGAATACATGTTATTAGCCTTCTGTTTGTTTTTCTCCTGTTTGTGTGTCTTTTATTACTGCTGGGGGGTGGTATCTGCCAAGAACCTAGAAGGATAGAGGAAAAATTGTTTTTCCTCCCCCACACCACCAATGTGATACGGTTATGCAGAGATACTGATAACATTTATGGTGCGATAGGGTCTGGGATATCAGCCAGCTCCATTCACTGAGCTGTGTCTGCTGTACAAATGGGGCTGTTTCCTGTTGTGACATGATCTGACATGAGAAAGACTGAGAAGTCCTATTTTAGGACACCCACTGCCTCCCTTTAAGCCATTTTTCTCTTGAGCCAGTGTCCAACCATATATTGATTAAAGCTTACCTTTTCCTATATATTTTTTATGTTTATAATAATCTAAAAGTGCAACAGACAAACAACCAACAAATATTAATCCTATATCATGTGTTATAGAATCTGGGAACATTATAAGGAAGAATACAATAAAATTCCAGTCCTGAAGGACTTTATAATCTAGTTACAGAGATAAAACTAACACTTCAAACAATCACAAAAGCAATAGAAGATAGTAAATGTGTGTAATAAAAGAGGAAGTGACACAGCACAGACCGTAACTGTCATTGAACTTCAGAGGAGTTGAGAAAACGGAAGGAAAGCCGTCTGATTTTACCTTCTCACTTCACAAATATAGGACTCCAGTGATGATTAACCCGAGTGATTATTAACCAGTTATGTGGAAGAGAGGCAGGGTACCACTATCCTAAATTCTAGGCCATGCACTCAAAGTTCACTCAATAACCAAACACTTCTCTCACCTGGGCCCTATTCTCAGGGTGACTTCTGCATTAGGAGGTACAGTGCCGAGGGCCCACAAACAAGTTTTAACTTATTTCAGATCAGAAGAAAAAAATATAAATTTTAGGTCAAAGAAAAGTTTTAATGTGTGATATTAATATATTTGTCTTTATACCAATAGAGTCATAAAAGAGAATTTCAAATATTTTTTTATGGAAGAAAGGGCCAAGGAAAGCAAAAGTGACTTCCCAAGAAAGTAATAATGGGGCTCCGGTTCTTCCAGACACTGAAGGAAGATAAAATGGTGCATAAGGCAAACAAGGCCCTGCTCTCAAGAAACTTCCATTATTTAGTGGGAGAGACCATGAATAAGCCAATGAGTGAGACAATTTCAGACAGTGATAAAGGAAAGGCTGTGTAAGAAAATAAAGCATAGTTTGATAAAGAGTGATGGCTTAGGAATGTTCCAAAAAAGGCCTTCCTAAGGAAGCTGAGCTCTCAATGATGAGAAAAAGCCGGTTTTCCAGACAGAAGGAACAGCATAGGCAAAGGAATGAGTTTGGGGGAGTGGGGGAGCCCAAAGCCCTGTGGACTGGCTCCTAGAGGGAAAGGGGAGGAGAGAAGAGCCCAAGAGGTTAGGGTCGTAGGAGGGGCTTGTGCGCCCAGGCTTGAGGCCTTTTAAGGGTATGGGATTTGGTGTTGAGTACAACGGGCAACTGCTGGACGTGTTTAAAGAGAGGAAGGAGAAGATCCAACACTCATGCCAATAAGATCGCTCGAGGTTCAGCGTGGAGTAGTCTGGAAATGGGAGGCGGGCTAAGAAACCTGTGCATTGCTGCGGGTGAGCGTTGCTGAGCCTCAGGCCAGGGTGCAGCATTGGAGGTAGGTAGGAAAGGGTGCGGTGGGATGCATTGTGGATGAAGAGTAGCAGAAATGGATGTCGGGGGTGCAGGAAAGAGACTATCCAGGTGGTCAGAAGCCTTGGCAGTTTTCATGGAAGAGATTATGCAATTTGAAGCATGGGTCATTTCATAAAGATAATAAAAACTATGTTTTTCACCAACTCGAGAGCTTAATTTAGATTATTAGGCTATGAAAATACACCAGAGTTGATGGGATAAAATATGTGCATGCCTTACTTGTAGTTATTTGTAATATTTTGGTATTTCAAAGCTATGAAAGGAGGAATAAGTTTTTTTAGGGCCATATTGTTTCTGAAGCAGAAGGTACATTGTGTTATAATTTACTTGTTTTGCAATATATTTTATCATAAATATTTTGTAGATAAATGAGCCAGGAGGGAAAGCCCAATTTTGAATGTGAAGAATTCTCGAAAACAAATGAAAACAATATATAAATAGAAACAAAAGAATTTGAATGAGTATTTCATTCCACACTGAGAGAATTCCTCTGTGTAATTCTTATAAACTAAATTCATTGTGCAAAAATTAAACAAAATGGAATGGTTTAAAAATGTTTAAATTAATAGAAGCTTACATGTGACAGAACCATGAGAATCATCCGGGGGGAGGGGGCTGCAATGGACTTCAGACATTATTTAACCTTTCCAAGCCCCTGACTCCTAAAAGGTAATAATGCCCAATTTATAGAGTAAGATTAAATAAAATATTGTATAAGCCACACATCACAATCTGCTATATAAATAGAAGTAAATATAAAAACTTTTCAGAGATGTGGACCCCCAAAATTAAACAAAGTAGCCATAAAGCCAAATTTAATCCAGTTAGTATTTTAAACAAATTAGTAGGATAAACCAGATTGCAGGGAAAACATTTTGACTATCTATGAAAGCAAACAACTTTCTTTTTCAGCCTTATTAAGGTATAATTGACCAAATTGTATTTATGTAAAGTGTGCAATGTGGTGATTTGATATACATACACGTTGTGAAATAATTTCCACAACCAGGTTAGTTAACATATCATCACCTCTCATAGTTACCTTCATGTGTGTGTATGGTGGGGGTGAGAACTCTAAAGATTTACTGTCTTAGCAAATTTCAAGTATACAATACAGTGTTATCAACTATAGATACCATGCTATACTTTAGATCTCTGGAACCTGGTGTTCTTACCCTTTGACCAGCATCTCTCCATTTTCCCCACTTCCCAAACCCCTGTTACCTTGGCAGCTACCTTTCTATTCTCTGTTTCTATAAGCTTGACTTTTTTTTTTTTTAAAGATCCCACACATAATTGAGATCGTACAGTATTTCTCTTTCTTTGTCTTATTTCACTTAGCGTAATGTCCTCCAGGTTCATCCATGTTGTTGCCAATGGCAGGATTTCCTTCTTCCTCTTGGCTGAAAAATAATATTTGTGTGTGTGTGTGTGTGTGTGTGTGTGTGTGATATTGTTTTTCCCCCCTTTATTTTATTTTAAAATTTTCATCACTACTTATTCCCCCATACCCTCCTCCACCTCCACCAACTTCCCTCACCTGGCAATCACCACACTGTCGTCCGCGTCCACGAGTCCTTTCTCTTTTCGCTCAATCCCTTCACCCACGCCCACCCCATGAGCTGCCTGCCTGTTCTCCATCTCTGAGTCTGTCTCTGTTTTGCTTGTTAGTTCAGTTTGTTCATTATACTCCACGTATGACTGAAATCATCTGGTACTTGTCCTTCTTTGACATACTCTTTATCCATTCTTCTATCAGTGACATTACATTTCCTCCTTCCTCCCTTCCTTCCTCCCTCCCTTCCTTCCTTCCTTCCTTCCTTCCTTCCTTCCTTCCTTCCTTCCTTCCTTCCTTCCTTCCTTCCTTCCTTCCTTCCTTCCTTCCTTCCTATTTTACTGATTTCAGAGAGAGGAAGGGAGAGGGAGAGAGATAGAAACATCAGTGATGAGAGAGTCATTGATTGGCTGCAGCCCGCAACCCGGGCATGTGCCCTGACCAGGAATTGAACCCTGATCACCTGGATCCTAGGTCAATGCTCGACTGCTGAGCTATGCCAGCCAGGCCACTTACATTGTTTCTGTATCATGGCTATTGTGAAAAATGCTGCCATGAACATGGGAGTGCAGCTATCTCTTCAAGACAGAGATTTCATTTCTCTTGGATGTATACTCAGAAGTGAGATTGCTGGGTCATATAGCAGTTCTCTTTTTTATTTTTTGAGGAACCTCCATACTGTTTTCCACATGGCTGTATTAGTGTACATTTCTGCCAAAAGTACACAAAGGTTCCCTTTTCTTCACATCCTTGCCAACACTTACCTCTCATCATTTTGATAAAAGCTATTCTAACAGGTATGAGTGACATCTCATTCTAGTTTTAATTTGCATTTCCAGGATTATTAGTGATGTCAAACACCTTTCATGTACCTGTTGGCCATTTACCAAGCAACTGCTAAGGAATGTTAAGACTACTTTAATAGTGTTGAGTTTTATAGAAAAATTAAAGTTATATCCTTATTACATTTACTACCTAAATATATATAATCGTATATTCTGAGAATTCAGAGAAATCATAGAAGTCAGCCAGTCCAGTGGTTCACAGACTTTGGAGTTTCATAGACCAGTAAATTTTCAGAAAGAAAAGAAAAAAGAAAGGAAAGACATGAGAGACTGACATATGATAGGCAACCTTTTATTTATTTATATTAGAAGATAAAAATATCAAATAACTAATGTTATTTACTATTAAATTGAGTTCTTAAATAAAATACATTTTTATACCAAGCCTTTATTAAAATCAAACCTTACTGCATTATTCATATTTTACTATATTTTGGCAGACTCTAGAATATTTGTTATGATCCAATTGGCAGTTGCTGATGTCTATGCCCATTGGCAGGTGAAAATTTGTCCAGTACTCAAATTTCTCAGGTGACAGGAAGCTCACCAAGGACAAATCACTGGGTTACTTATCAAGTTAAAAATAAAGACAATCAGAATAAGTTTTCTTAATATAGTAAAATTTCCCATGATATTTCTTATACAGCTTGTTTCTTAATTCATCTTAAAATATGGATTCCATAAAACATGGATTCCATTGATATAAATTTTATTTAGATACAACTATAACAAACACACATTGTTCTGTTTATCAAAGTGGTTTTAGCAGGATCTCATAGATCATATCATGCTCTGTGTATACCTATGCTAGAGTTACACTTTAAAAATTGTATAGTTTTTGTAGCTGAGATTAGTCTTTACCTGGGGCATATTTTGTATTCAATTATTCTTTTAACAGGCATCAGTCCTTATTATTCCATTCCTCCTTGGCTGCCCAAGGCTGACATACTCATCACTAACGTGGGAGGAGATGTGAGTGGCAAGGAGAGGATGCCCAGAGGGCTCAGAATCGGGGAACGTATGGAGAGGTTAGCCTGGTAGCACAAAATAAAATAGAAGGTAGCATTTTATCCAAATGCTAGATAAAAGAACAACTGTGCTAACTTTGACAATGGTATTAATAGTTGAACTTTCATGATTAAAGAGAAGATCCGGTGATAACAAGGTAACGAGGCTGGAACCTTCTGGGAATGACTTTGAAAAGGGCGATTTAATTCCTTACTGTAGTAAGTTCATAACTGGAAAAAAGATTCTCAGCTCTATTTTTTCTCTCTCCTTTCATTCTTGATGCAACTACTCAGTCCAATTCAGCCAAGGAAAATATATTGGCCTCCTGGTATAAACTTGAGAGCTGATGAGGGAGGTTTTGGAAACCATGGTTGCTCTAAAGAATATATGTGAAACCTTGTAAAATGATAGGATATGAAAGTAAGAAATACACCAAGATGTCAAAATTTATTATCCCTTGGACCTTTTTACGTTTTTTTTCTTGTCTTTCCTATATTTTCCAAATGTCCTACAACAAGCAGGTGTCACTTTTATGATCACAAGACAAATGTTACATATATATGGGGGAAAGACATCCCCTGCCAGTATGGACTATGGTGTCATTGGATACAGAGAATGTTGGCAGTGAGAGTAGAATAATTTCCCACAAAATCTTCATATTTTAAGCACTAATGGAATAACACATTAAAGTAAAATAGAAGGGTGCTTGGTTTATTACATAAATAAAATATTTGCTTCGTCGAAGGAAACCTACAAAGTAATTATATTTAGTACATATGCTTAATCCAAGAACCGTGCCTTAGTGGTATTGTAAGTCTTAAAAATGAGGCAGTATGAACCATGGTTAGGTTTGCTTGGTAAAATTGAAGCAAGCATTCCAAGGAGACTGAGGTGGGAATAGTTAGGAGGTATCTACATTTCCGGTAACTTCCTTAACGCGAAATGCTAGAGTAGGGGAATCATATTAGAGGCACAAGAAGCCATCGAGTTTGGGGTGATTGGTGTGGATGGAGACCCCCCAGCAGTGGAGGGCACAGGTCCCTGAGGCACTCCCCAGCACCTGGGCCAATGTGATATGTTTTGGCCATCTCCCATTGGAATTAGATTTCTGCCTACCGCTCTACAGAGGGCAGAATATCATAGTCATTTGAAAATCAATGTAGAGACTTTGAACCCAGCCTTAAAGAGAGATTGAGCTATATGGAATATTACACAGCTGATTTCCCCAGGAGCTCTTTGGCTTATGTTCCTTTAAAGCTCTATTTTGTATTTTAAAGGAAAAATATCTTTGCCCCGGAGTACTTAGAAAGATCCATTAGCATATTTATATGTAATCTGAACCAGTATTACATGGAGGTGAAATTTGGGTGACTACTATAATTATAAAAATTTTAAGTAAAACTAGCATTAAAAATTCTTTAATGTCTTATACCTTTTTATCCTCAAAGTTATAGTTGATGACTGAGAAATTAATTTGTTCTTTTTTAATATGGTTAGTTTTCTTATCTCAAGAACATGAAATGCTTATGTTAAGCACTTCTATTTGTCTGTATGTGAGTCTGTGAAAAGATGACGGTTTGAATCATTCGTTCAGGAAAAAACACAACAGAAACCAAATGATCTGAAATTTAAAGGCCAAGAAAAAGTAATCATGCACGTCAGGAACATAAATGACACTTCTGCACAGAGAGGATTTATATATAACAACCAAACTCATAGGACGCAGCCCAGATGGCAAATCACACGGCCTCACTTCCACATGACAAGCAAATCACTTAATCAGAAAGTAATGTCTGTTCCTCTGTCATCCCAGGATTGTGCTAGATGGGAAGTTAAAAGTTTGAGATTATTGCATCATCAACTCATAATATGTCAGAACTGAGAGAGTCCTTAGAGAACCTCTAATCCAATTTCCTTCCTTCCTTCCTTCCTTCCTTCCTTCCTTCCTTCCTTCCTTCCTTCCTTCCTTCCTTCCTTCCTTCCTTCCTCCCTCCCTCCCTCCCTCCCTCCCTCCCGTCACTTAGCACTTCCATAAAATTTTGGCTTCATAGCTTGGCAGGTACACCAGTACTTTTATTTATTTCAAAAACCAGGTGGCACTGGACTTTCCTAAATGTATTTGTTAGGTATAAATCTGCCTTTTCTAGGTTGGTCAGATTTCCTCAAGTCTTTCTTGAATGATTTTGCCCTGTTAAAGCCTCTTGCACTCAGTCAGCAATCGATTCAGATATTGTTAAAACATTAAATTGCCCAATCACTTTCTTTTCTCCTCCTTTTGCTGAATAACAGTTATGTTTGTAGTTTTCTATTAGTTCTGTGCTAAAGCTCAGAAGGAAGCAATGCCAAGAACTGTGGTTAGTGGTTCTAAGCGAAGAGGCTGCTATTGTCAAGCATTTCTTCCTTGACTGGGAAAGATGGGAATTCAATCCAGTTTAATTTGATCACCCTAATGATGCTCCCCTGGATAACGAAAAATCATACTTTATTTGGAATCAGAACATCTACCAATATTAACAGCAGTCAGATATCTGTCTAGGTTTTAGGACAGAACCCTGGATCAGCCTTGGTCCAGCAACATTATTACTTGTGCCGATGTTGACAACACAGTCAAAGCTGCCCGGCATTCATGAAAATCAAAATCAGTCAAGTACTAAATCAAGAGCCCGTGAAGGCTTCACCTCTATGGATGATTTCGTTCAATTAGCTATAACATTAGTTTTGTGAACATGGGAGGTGATTATCTTTGCTCATGGGAGACAAATCCCTATTATGAAAGGACAAGAAATCTCTCCCTCTTGTGACTGTGACACCAATGAGTTCTAATGTGAACTGCAATGGTTCAGCACCCTGTAATTTTCCTAAAAGCTCCCAGATTGGAAAATGCTGCTCAAACGGATGGCTTCATTCTCCATGCGCTTGCACAGCAGGCAGATGTAGCAGTGACAGAAATGTGTCCTGTTTCATTACTTAATTGTTTCAGTGGATATCACGCTAAGCGGTCCTATCTCTATTGTACAACTGGAGGAAGGGCTTCTTTGCTGTCATGGTTACAGGATGTTAGTGCTGGAATTTTAAATTGCAATATATTGTAGCTCATGAGAGCTCTTCTGCAATTTCTGTCTAACATTGTCCCTGTCATGGCAAACTCTGCAGAAGGAAGTCTGTGTCTGTTTCAAAGTGTCTAATCCAGTTTTCTTAATGTGATTATGAAGTCATTGGATGATCAAGAGAGGTATAAAAGTCAATAGTTTGAGAATGTAATTCTCTTTATTGCTTCTCTTTAGCAAGTACCACCTTTCTGTGTTATTCTTCAGAAAATATTAAATATTTCCTTGGAGAATTCAATTAACACCTAATTTTTATTATTTTAAGCCCTAATATTTTTTACAGAAATGTAGCATTCACTGAAATGGTTCATTCTGTGCACTGTGAACCAATTTATTCCCTCAGATTTTATATAGCAGCATTTCTTAAATAACAGGTGCTTTCTCTACTTATTATCTAGAATTTATTGAAGTTTATCTATATGGGGTATTTATATAAAATACAATACAAATATGATTAGTCCAATTATATTTCTGTTTAGGTGAACACTTCTGAATTAATTTATCTGAAAGCATGTATTAGGCCAAAATTACATTGAAGTATTTCTGAGAAGTTATGCTTCTTGCCTGATTTATGACTTAGTATTCAGAGACTATAAACTATTAAATAGTCACAATATTCTTTGCAACTTTTTGTACTCCCCACGTCCCTTTGAAAAAAATTCTAGTACCCCAGTTTTAGAAAGGGAGAAATGAATCAGAAAGATGGTAGAATGCTGTAGGTTCAGGTATGCGTTTGTATTTTTCTGTTTGTATTTTCACTGTAACGGTTGTAGTATTTTATAGTGAAAATAAAATTTCTGAGAAAATAAAGTAATATAACTCCAGTTTTAAACATTGTTCCTTTGAAAATGGACTATATGGCTGTTTTATGATAAGTATGTTGCACCATTAAGGATTTATATTTTTGCTTGAGCCTCATGAAGTATGGTTTAAAAAAACAATATTGTTTTGGTGGTTTGATAAACAAAATTTTCTAAACTTAAATGTAGATATGTATAATCCCTCTTCTAAAACTGGTAAACACTTCCAGGCAATCATTTATACTGCCATTTTTAATTGTTGAAGACACTGTGTCCTGACCAACCTGAGCACTCCCTGCATAATTCAGGGGGGTTTCGGGGGATTCCCTGCACACCTCTCACTGCCAGCTTGCTCTTCAACTGTGGCTCACTGCCTGCTGGCCCAGGGAATTGAAGGCTGGCAGTCATAGCCCCCTTTCCCTGGAGTTTATGTTTATATGTGTATATGGAATACTGAGACATGCCAGGGACAGTCTTGACTGATTTGGACAACTTCCTTCTGTTTCTTATGGCGGAGGGTATAAAGTTGGGGTGGGGAAGGAGGCATTTTATCAACAAGCTTCATAAATTTTAAAGTAAAGCAGTTCTGCTCTCTCTCTCTTTTTCAAGATTTTCAAATTTATTTTTAGAGAGAGAGACAGAAAGAGGGAGAGGGAGAGAAACAACAAGGCCCCCCACTGGGGATTAAGCCTGCAACCTGGGCTTGTGCCCTGATCAGGAATTGAACCAGCAACCCTTCAATGCATGGGACGACACCCAACCAACTGAGCCACACCAGCCATCTCTCTTTAATAGATTTCTTGCACGGATAACCAGTGATCCAGATTCTGACCTATAGATCACTCCAGGACGGGGGTGGGGTGTGTGTGTGTGTGTGTGTGTGTGTGTGTGTGTGTTAAACCCCATGAGACATTACCATAACAGGTTCATGTGGTTAGTATTCTTCTGGTTTACCCACCTATTTACAATTTTCGTTATTTATCACTTCATCCTGTATTTGCAAGATTTATCTAGAATCATGTCCTTCTGTTTGGAGATCATTGTTTAGTATTAACTTTAATGCAGCTTTACAGGTGATGGATGCTCTAATTTCTTTTAGCCTGAAGATATCTTTACTTTAGCTTAATTCTGAATAGTATTTCACTAGCATAGAAATCAATTCCTTTCTTTCGCTCTACTGAAGATACCACTGTATTTTTTTCTGATGATTACTCATTTGACAATTGTATCTCTCTTTCTCTGGCAGCTTTCTATATGTGGTTTTGTGAAATTTTGCTATGATATGTGTGGTAGATTTCTTTGTGTTTTGCATGCTTGGGCTTCTTAAATCCATAGATGATGTTTCTCATCAATTTTGGAAAACTCAGTCATTCCTTTTAAAATATTGCTTCTGCCACATTCTCTCTTCTTCTAAGAAGGGACATAAGTGTATGTTTGGACTTTTTACTGTATTACCCATGTCTCTTAACCCCGCCTGAATGTTACATTCATCTGTTTTTTACTCTGCATAATTTCTTTTGAGCTATCTCCTCAGATAACTGATATATTTTTAGCTGTGCCTCATCTGTTTTTATACTCATCCATTCAATTCTCAATTTTAATTATTGCAATTTTTAGCCCTAAAATTTCTATTTTTTTCTTTTTCAAATATGCTATGTAAATTTTTTCTATTATAGTTTTCTGTTGAAATTTTCAGTCACATCGTTATATCCTTGAATATAACCAGCATAATTATTTTAAAGTCTATTTAAAGTCTGTCTATTAGTTCAGATACTATGTGAACCAGCATCAGTGGGTCTCATTAACTCTCCGTTGTTTCTGCTCGATCAGATACATATTTCCCCCTCTCTTTCTGTTATCACTGATTGTGTTCCAGACACTTTATTTGAAAAATTGCTTTTAGAAATAATTTGAGGCCTAGGTAATGTTATCTTTCTCTGAAAAATGTTTTTGTTGGCTTCTGCACCAGTGGGCACTGTAATCTCTAGTCTGGTATTACCTTGATCCAATTTCAGAATTATATCAAACTTGGTGACTTGACAGTGGGCCATAGTTTATACAGGGGAGAGTTTACTTCCAGTTCATCTTTATTTCTATAGTTAAACTATTTGGATCCCAACCCAAGCACAGGGTTGTATTATATTCCTCACTCATGGTGGCCACTGCTTTATCTTCTGTCCTCCAAGCCCCACTGGTGCTGCTTGGTGACTTGGCAGCTCTTTTAGGAATCAACAGATGCCCCAGGGAAAGCAGTTCCAAATGCTCATATCCCTACTTTCCCACCTTCTCCTGAATCTTGGCCTGGTGCTTCTTCAATGTCTTTTTATATCTATGATGCCATAAGTTTTTTTACATATTGTTTATCTTTCCTAGGTGTCATCTGAGTGAGTGCTGGTCTCAATAACCATGCTTAGATGATATTTGATACCATCTAACATCAGTAATATATGATACAGATAATATAAAATTGCTAACTTTTATTTCCCCAATGGAAACTAGGCATTTAGCAAGCAGAGGCCATTTTATGCAATTTTTTTTTCATATGCACACGTGTACCACCACCCACCCTACACCCCAAATTCTAACCCAGAGCTAAAATGTAAATAAATACAATTATATACTTGTTTGCTTGATATAAATTTCAGAGTAAATTAACATAGGAAAAATTGGTTTTATTCTTATTTAAAGTGAACTATTATGGTAAAGGCTAGTTAGATTTAAGAAAGTAATGCTCGTTTGCTATTTATTACTGTTATTTTTATTATTGTTGTTCCTATGTATTTTGTACATTTATAATCACCTTCGTCTCTTGCCCTTTGTTCATACTACACCTTTCTGGCATCTTTACTTGGTGAGTCATTTATTTTGGTCAGTTTGCCTATCCTGCCTGTTTCTTTTCAGTAGATTTACTCCTGTACCTCAGACAGAGCTAGAAAGCCCAACTCCTGGCCACTCCTGAGCAATGGTCATTGTTCATGAACCTGAGGACACCTAGGGTCCCATGGGGAAAATTGGGCCAATCAGATATTCTCTCCAGAGAGTTAGGAATTAGGTTCTAATCCTTTTGTTAAGCAGCAGAATTGGGAAATAACATGAAAAGTACTGAAGCAGCCATGTCTACAGTAGACATAAAAAGTCAATCTGCAGAGAAGGAAAGAAAAATGGTACAAATACCATGAGATAGGCAAGGAGGGAAGGCCATGCCCCACCTGAGATGGGGCCTCCTGTTCATTCTTTGAGCTTGTTTTTGTTAATAAGGCATTGTGAGTTATTTTTTAATATGTCCATTAAATCTCCTTCCCCCAATTTTTTGGTTTTTTGACAAAGGCCAGTATGGGTGGGTTCTGTTTCTTGTAATTTAAACGATATGTCGCCAGAGCAAGACCATTTCATGAAATTACGTTGTGATCATTTGGTTCCTGTTTTTCTCTATCTGCATGAATAACTGGCAGTTTAGTACATCTTTTTCGGTACCCAATTTTAATTTATTCGAGATTTAAGGTACTTGGAATTATAGCACATAGAGAACCACATTGTAAGTTGCTATAACACAATAGGTCAGAGCACTTCATGATGAAGTGAGTACTTTGAACGCAGCGGGGGTGGGAATAAAACAAAATACTCGTCAGCAACTCACTGGGTTTCAGAAAATCCTTTCCAGACGTATGCTATTATGTATTTTTCCCCCTAAAGAAAACTTTTAGATAAAAGTCCCAAATGAGACAATAAAATGCCTTTCAAAAATCCCAAGAAAAAGGAACGTCATAAATCCCTGCAATCCTTTGTTGACGCTGCATTGTTTGTGATTAACCACACAAAGAACTAAGTCACCAAGTTCCTAATGGAATCAATCATCTTCTTGAAAGAGCAGTTTTCAGAATGTTGCACTAAAGGGTTTTAGAGATCTCTCAAAAGCTGAGTTTTCCTATGACTTGTGAAAATGTACTACAAAAAAAGAGCACATAATTGGGAGATTTGATTTTATTTTAAGTGGGTGCAGAATAAGTCAGCTGTACTTTTATAAACACACTTCTTGGAAGTGATAGGATGTATGCAGCAACTTTTAATACCTAGCAAAATGCTGAAAATTTTGTGCTTTTAAGCAGTGATTTCAGGAAACGATTCCTTTTTCGTTGTTTACTTGCAAAACCAATGGTAATTAAATATCACTGAGCAGGGGCAATTCAACTTCGGAATTTTTGATAAGTAAAATTTATAAGGACACAGTCCCTTCTTGAATTTGTAGAACCATGAGTTAGCAGACAAGGAGTTTACCATCTACTTGGGAAGACAAAGTATAAACATATGAAAAAAAATTAATAACAAAGGCAGCATTTATTGTGCACTTGGAATCACATGCTCCTGTGTCATATTCTAAAATGCACCCAATGGACTTAAGAGCATGTGAAGTGTTAATCACATGGAAGACCAAAAAAGATCGTGATGTGCTGGAGGGGGAGGGTGTGTGGGGAGATGATCATGGTGACCAGAAGGTTTTTCAAAGGGAAATGTCCTGTGGTAAGGAGAATTAGTAAACAAGCCAGGTATGTTTCCCTCCAAAAATACAATATAAATACATACTTTAATCACTTTTTAATACAAAATAGCAAATGAAATACAAAGTATCAATGGATTTCATAAAAGTATAAATTGGAAAAAAACCCAACAATTCCCAAGGTAGAAGTAGACTGTGGAAGAAGGGAAGCACTCAAGGATTTGAATGTAAATCATAGAACGTACTGTGTCAAAATGCAGTACTTGACTCCTCCCACAACCACATCAAAATTACAGTTAAACTACACAACAACCATCATTCAGAACCACCTAAAAACCAGCTGAATGCAAGTCCTATCAGTAGGGATTTAAAGAAGAAGCCACACTGAGAGTAGTAGGAGGGGGAGAGACATGGAACGGGCTGATCTCATACCCACGTCTAGAGGAAAATCAGGAGGAATATCTTGGCTGTGGAGGTCCCTCTGAGGAGCGAGGGGTCCCAGCCCCACACTAGGCCCCCTAGCCCAGGGTCCCAATGCCAGAATTAAGACCTACACGTTAGTTTGGGGGAAGTGGAGAAATACACATTCAAAGCAGTGTTACTTTTTCGATAGATGCCTATATTTGTCCTTCTTAGTTAGATCCTTCCCTTTTCTTTACACTTTTTCACTAATGACTCATTCTAAGCCTGGTAGATTTTGACTGCTTATATTTCTAGCACTTAAAAATGTACCTCAAGTATCGTAGTTACTCGGTAAATGTTTTAAGTGTTTGTTGAATGCATCCTTCAAATGTGATGTCAATATGGACAGATGCTATTGCTTTCAATTTAAAGTTAGTAAACCTGAAAGCTTAAAACTCACTTAAATTACTCAGAAAATTACCAAAAATAGCCTTCAGGATCTTGTGTTCAGGGGAATACTATAGTATTTCACAGATATCAGTTTGCTTATCTCAACTAATAGGGCTCTATCAACCAAAATAGTGATGACAGCACCTGTCATCTCACCCTTACAGGCTACTTAAAGGGAAGTTAAAGGCTATCCCCCAAATAAACATTAATCCATAGTTTGTATCAGGCTCTAAAGAAGGCCTCCAGATGGAAACATCAAGCATTTGCCGATTGTCTTCTACCGTCCTCTTTTTAAATAGCATATCACAAATACTAAGGCAGTTGAGTAGCAAGTAGCTCTAATGGAATAAAAATAAGCATGGAAATGGTCTCAGGGTCCCTCCCCTCTATTTTCACAATTTCTATATCAACTTTGATTCTATTTATAGCATTTCAACCTGATGCCCTGGAAAATAACTAGGTTGTCATTCCCCTTGTCTCTGTGCAGAAAGTCTAATGAGAAAACTCAATAATACTTTAAATATGGACTTAATTAAGCTTGCAAGTCAGCACCTGATATAGAGAAAAATCCATGTTATATTACTCTGTCTGTAAGAGGAAAATGATGTAAAAAGTCTTCAAAAATGTGATCCATCTCTGCTTTAAAGAGAACACAAACTTTGCTGAGGGTGCGGTGCCACGTTCAGTTTTAATCTCTTCTATAATTTTTGGTTTAATTTTTCATGGTACGCTAACTTGAATTTGAATTTACAAATCTGTAAGGTATCTGCTAAAGGTAGTTTTTAGATATTTGTAAAACTAAGTCATCAAGTGGGGAAATGTACAATTTGGGGGCAATCCAAAATTTTTCATGCAACATAATGTCCTGCCAGTATTTTTGAGATGAAGGCATGTGCTTTGAAACGAACCAAATTGTGTACTTTGTTGACAATTGTCCCAATTTATGTTTTGCTTATTTATAAGTATAAGTACCCTCTGTGAAGTGGAGGTAGGTAACAGCTACAGGTCTCTTCTCCCACAATTTTCCCATTAGATGGCATGTTACAATGAAAGCAAGGTCTAGACGGAGTTCTGTCACAGCACAAACATTTACTATCAGTGAGGCTAAAAACAGGCTCCGGAGCAAAGCTCTACCTTTTCTGAGAACTCTGTGTATTTCTGTTCTGTATTCTGTTAATTCCTTCTTTAAGCACCTTGGCTAAGAGGTTCACTCCAATGTAAAATTACGATGTTTTAAGAAGGATCAAGTGAGCTTTTGATTGGCTCAAGCGACAGGACACCCCATTAAGGGACAGACATAAGACCACCTGGAATTCTGGGCCTACAGAGCTGCTCCTCGGGCAGCGGGCCGGTGGACCTCAGCTGCCTTCATGCGACGGTGGAAGTATCAGTACAGTATTTTAAACCAACCCATGTACCTTAAAAACGTTTCACCAACGAAATGCTAATTCTCTGATTTATAGTTTTACAAGCTTGCTGATGAGGGCCCAGAGAACAGTACTTGAAGCACTGACGGAAGCTGGGTTAGAACTTCCGATGAGAGCATTTCAGAGGCCTGCTAGCCGCCCCTGGTGGGCGCATTCATGCTTAGAGCGCCTCAGAGGCGAACTGACTGCCCACGGTTAGGTGATTTACTCACCAATATATCATCCTGCCTGTGCTGAAGTGGTTTGAAGCAAACTGCATTCTCTATGTCATCACGGCAAGCTTTAGCAGGCAGGACGTAGAGTCGCTTTTAGATAAATATATAGTTTCGGCATTGACCTCAAAATCTTGCCTCCTCTGTTGGAACCGCCTGCTGATAATGCTTTACTCATGCCCAGTGCAGTTTGCCTGTTCTCTTTACCCAACAGAGGCTAAAGATTATCCTGCTAGCCTTGGTCACTTTCTCGTCTTAACTTGCCATGTGCTGTGGTCTGAATGTTTGTGTCCCCTCAAAATTCATAGGATGAAATGCAATGGTATTAGGAGATGGGGCCTTAGGGGAATGATTAAGTCACAAGGGCTGAGCCCACTGAATGGAATTAATGCCCTTATTTTAAAAAATGCCAGAGAGCTTGCTTGCCCCTCTTGCCACGTGAGGTCACAGTGAGGAGACAGCCACCCCTAAGGAAGCAGTCCCTCCCCAGTCACCGAGTCTGCCGGCACCCTGATCTTGGCCTGCCCAGCTTCCAGGTGTGAGAAATAAATGTCTGTTGTTTTTAAGCCACCCATTCTGTGGTGTGTTGTTATAACAGCCTGAACAGACTAAGACAAGATAGTATACTGGGGCAGAAAACTTCACTTCGTATTCTGCCACCCAAAATATCATGGGTTTTGTGTACCAAGATCAGCAATAAAACCTGGAAATGAAGGCTTCTTTTATAACCAGGAGCCCTGTCAGAAACCTGGTCTGGAATAGATGTAAACTCATCCTTCTCCGGTCAGAAGGTCTTTGGAGGCTGAGTACCAAAGTCCATCAATTGACGGCCAGCCCCTGGCAGTTAATCAGTCTTTTGCACACGAAGATAAGCTTCCCGGGATCAATCCAATGCTTAGCCCAGCCTCTTGCCAAATGACTCGAAACTACCATATTGCTGTTTGTTTTCAAACTGCAGCCTACCAGGAAATGTTTCATTGAACTGTAACAGCTTTTATTTTCTCTTAATTTTTACCAACAACTCTATGAACAAAGGCATGAAAGGCCAGTGGGTGGAGAAGCGTGCCGACAACGGGCGAGGTCCCCAGTCCCTGTCGCCCATCTCCCCACGGCTCTCCCTGGGTGCCCGCTCCTCCTGGCCTCCGCTGCTTCGCTGCAGGCAGGTCCTACCCCGGGTAAGGGTTCCTTAGCACCCTCTCTGCACACCGGGAAGAGGGCATGGCAACTTGTAAAGTCACAGCTACCCTCTAGGCTTTCTTACGGGAACAAGACGTTTACCGAGTTCAGAAAGGACTCTGCAAATATAAAACATGGAACAAACCCGTCAGACTTTAGCTAACTTGCCTGAATTCCCAAATAAAATGGCAATATAAGCTGGTTTTATGAATACCTCTGCATATTATATAAAAACATTATGTGTTTGTAGCCCAAGTAGTTTCTGTTTGCTATGTCAGAAAGAAACTAATATGTGTGGTTTGTATTTTGGGGGTTTCGGGGGAAGAAATTGCGTAATGTAGCCCTACATTTTTATTACTTTATTCTTCCAATTTTTATTACAAATGCAATCAAACACCATATTATATAAATATAGTGGTCTATTTCTATGTCCAGCAAGTCAACTTTTAAAACTATTATTATTATTTTATGGTTATAAAGGAATATATACTCTGAGAAGAGAATTTAGGAACTTAAGCACAGAGAAGAAAATAAATACTGTCGCAGAGTGACTAACCCTTAGTGCATTTCCTGATAAACATTTCTCTGTGCCTATGTATTTATTAAATTAGACTTACATTCTAATTTATTATTTATTAATTACATTATTTCATTGATTAAAGTAGAATCACAGTCTCTGTATCATGTAATAATGTAATACACATATATGTATTTAGGAGTACACACATGTGTACATAATTATAAGCACAGTGGCCTAATATGTCAAACGTTACTATTTGATGTTCTTTCTCATGCTCTGTACTGATCCAATGACATTGCTCTATTTAGGGATTATAAACAAAAGAACCAGGGTACAGAAATGCTTTTTAATCCTTGAACACAGGGAGCTTGGAAAAGCCATGCCAGCGGATAGGAGCATTTTCTCCTTGTACCTCCATCTCCAGATTGGACAGATTCCAAGGGCTGGGGAGAGAAGGGGTGTTTAGATCTCAGTCTGCATTGTGTCTCTCTGCCTGCACCTAACTGTGGTAGAAGGGGCAGAGCTGAGAGCATGGGAGTGGTAACACGGCCCCCAACAAAAGCTTGGGATCCCCTTGTGGCGGTTTTCAGACCCATTGCTGTTTCTTTGCCCCAGTGGCATGGGGGCTGCAGCGTAGTAATGGTTGCAAGGGATGTGAGTCCAGGGTGACATCCTGCAGTCCTTCAGTGCCCCCAGAGGGAGGCAGGAGAGCAGCCAGTCTTCCAGCATGTCCCCAAATTGGCTGCCCAGACATTGACAGAGCTCACCTAGAAGCAACTACTTTCAAATTTCTACATTAGGCAGAAGAGAGTTTTGAGCCAAAAATAGTCAGAAATAGTTACAGAAATATACATGTACAAATATAAATATTATATATATATATAAAATTTAGGATATAAATACATTTAAAATATATCCTAAATTTCATATAAATATAAATTTTATATACATATAAAGTTTCATCATTATATGGTCCATAAACTTTGGTATGATATAGATATGATATATATATGATATATGTTATATCAATATCAGTATCAAAATATCATACCAAGGCTTGTGGACTATATGACAATGAAATTTCAACTCATTACTATTAAAAAATTGTCCACAGCTAGTTTACTGGTTTCATTGGCTCTTACTTAGTGACCCTTGAATCATGCAGCATTCAGTCTAGAAAACAGAAAGTAGCTACAAACTGCTGTACAGGGCACAAGATTTTTACAGACTAAAGTGGGCAGATTGGTTAAAGCCAAATTACTTTTCTTATAGGTAGCAAAGAGCGATATTGCAGCCGGGCGAGGTGACTTGTGTAAAGCATCAAGCAGTGATTGCTTGACCCAGTCCTTCCTTTTCAGGAAGAGCCAAGCACAGAAACTTAATTTCTGGTTTGCTGATGAGGGGTTAGCAACAGCAACTCCATCTTGGCCCTAATCTGGTTACTTTAACATGTTACACATTTTCAAATAAAACAAACCTTGTTCTGGGAATAGAGAAGATAAAATTCCCTGTGAGCCCTCTTTCTTACAGAGACTCTTGGTAGAGAAAGAAACTCTACCAAATGTGTTTTTCTGAGATAACAAAAAAAAAAACTCTTAAGACAAAGCTTCTTAGTTCTTTGTGTTATTAAGAGTGAATATACCTGTTAAAGGGGTTTTTTGGTCCTGGAAAAACACTTTAATGACTTGATTTATGCAGAGTTAGGCTTATCTGGAATGAAAGTAGGAGCATCAGATCAGCCTGTAAACTAACAGAAAAGTTCTCCAGCTTTCTCATTAGATTTGTAAACTCCTGACAATTCCAGTGTGTTCCTTTGGGAAAGAAGAACATGGAAAGAAGCGTTGAGAAGGGATTAAAACTATGACTGTATTTGAGATTGAATCCCAGTTCTAAAACTTTCCACTTTGGGTTTATGTCTATAAAATAGCAATTATAATGCCTCTTACTTCATAGGGCTGTTTGGAGAGTTAAATGGAGATGATACATGAAAAAGCTTAGGACAGTATCTGCCGTGCTTTAGGTGTTCAATACATTTGAGCTAATAATGTTAACTGCAGTTGGTTTCTGGGGTTTGCGGATGCATAATTCCAACAATGATAATGCCTAATTTAAAAAATTTTATTATGTATCAATTTGAGGTGTACAGCTTAGTGGTTAGATAATCACATACATTGCAGAGTGTTCCCCTCAACTGGCACCATACATAGTTATCACAATATTATTGACTATATTTCCTGTGCTTTACTGGCAATGCCTCATTTTTAAGCAACATTGTTTTCTACATTGTGAGGTGCCACAATCTTTCAACTCTCTCTCAGGCCTTCAGAAAAATTCTGCTATGCCCACCAACCTCATTAGTAGTGTTTGGAGACTGAAGCAGACATACTTCATCCATGGGTGAAGCTACGCAGAGAGAAAGCAGCAATTACGAGAAACAAAATGAGTGGAGATCAGCAATTCAGAGAGACAGCTGGTAGGTGAACACGGGCAGTCTCCCTCCTCCCCACCCCCCCCCCCCCCCCGCCACAAACCGGAATCCTCAGGACTCTTGAGGGCACAGGACTTCTTCCTACATGGGAAACTGGAAGACTTGGGGAAAATTACACTTACATCAAGTTTCTTATCTTCCTTTTTTCTCCATGGCTTCAGTAGTCTTCAAAAATATAATTTTAATGGCAGTGAGAGGCTCATCTCCCCTTTCAGTGTGCACCACAGAATTCCCTCCCACCAAACATCCACGAATCTGCAGGATGCAGTTGAAGATTTAGCTGGGGCTGGGGAATAATGCTGTGTGTGTGTGTGTATAATGGGAACCCTCAGGAGGGGTGACATCTCAGCTTTCATCTGCACCCCAGTCTCCTTCCTGTCGTCATCACAGCCTCTCTTCTGCACAGCACAGAAGGATCCATATTACTCTCTCTCTATTATAAAGAGCAGCTTATCCTTCCTAGGTAGACTTATAGCCAAACAGCATCTTTATTTTTAGAGGTAGGGTTGAGACTTTTCCTTCTACCTTGAGCCCTAATCAAAATGTGTGGTGTTTTTTTTTTTACTAAAACAGATTAATTCTGGATCCAGCTACAATCTATATACGTGCATCTCATTTTGTGCATGTGACCCAGGTGAGCCTAGACTTCATTAGACAGTGAGAACAGAGCCTACAGTAGCAATCAGTCAAGGCTTACCAGCTTCACAGCCTGCAGCAGCGTGGCCTGAGACTCATTTCAAAGCTCTTTCCGTTGTGGCATGTCGGGGGCCTTCTGGGACTCGCAGTGAGTCTGCCTGGCTGGGGCCCCTGCTTTCTCTCCCTCTGCAGCGGGGCTGTGTCGCACCCCGAGAGAAGAGAAGTGGGAAGGGCTGTGAGATATGTGTCCACCCAGCGCCTCCATACCACGTGCCTGAGCCTGACTGCTGGTGTGAAGGTCCCGCACTCCTGCCTCGCAGGGGCTGCTCTGAGGAGCCACACTGTCCTCAGCCCCCCCGTCTCAAGCCCTCAGCCGCCTCCCTGTCTTCAGGTGTAAATCGGGGGCATAGCTGTTGCCTCACTCAGGGGATGACTCATATAACTGAAGAGCTTGAAAGAGGAACTTTGTGAATATGAAATGGCTTTCCTTTATTAAGTTTTCCCAGGGTAACGGTAGCAATTTATATTCTGTTCCTCATAAAATTTTTATCTATAATTTAAAAATAAACAAATGTATGGTACTTTCTTGTTTTTAGAAGACTTTCACATCTATTACTTTAAAATATTTTTAGAACACTTGAGGTAGGTAACATATAAGTTCTGTTCATTTTTGCAGATGAGGAGACTTTCCAAGGTTAAAAGATTATGTGTGAAATCAGTAGTATGAGACTAGATACAATCTAAGACCAGTACTATTTTCTCATTTCTTATGGTCACTGTTCTAAGGGGCTTAATGTGAATTCTCTCTCCCTTTCTCTTCCTCTCTCTCTCTCTCTCTCTCTCTCTCTCTCTCTCTCTCTCTCTCACACACACACACACCCCAAACTGTGGGCAGCTTTTGTGATATTGTCACCCCTCATCCCTTTTTTAAAGAGTGCCCACAGAAGCAGGTTTTAAGAATTGATATTTGCAATGGAATCCCCTGGTACGTTTGTAAACATTTAGATTCCTGGTTTCTGCCCCAGACCTTAAGGTGGCGTCAGAGTCTTCTTGCATTTAATAAATAAGCACGATGCAGTTTTTGTGTCCACTGAAGTTTGCAGGATCCCCAAAGGATTCTTGTGACAGCTCAGGGTGGCATCCATGCCAGGATTTCAGATCAGAAGCTAGTTTTGACTGTAGATAATTGGGAGCTGGATTCTAGTTATAATTTTTTTCTGGGAGACCATGACCTGGAGGGTTGTTAGTTACAGGCATATTGTGAGTTAACAGAGTATGAAGTAATTGCCTTTCAAGTGGGTTTTCTTCACATTTAAAAGGAGATGATCTCTCAACTGCTTATGTAAACTTACTTGAGAGTTGACATTTATATGCTGAGGCATCACAGAATGCAAATAGACAGGTTTTTCTCATGCTTCTCTGTCTCAGTCTTATTGGCCTCTCATTGCTGCTTCCTGGCATTAGCCCCCTCCATTCATCTCATTACTTTTTTAAAAAATGTTGAAATTTCATATTCACCTGTGATAAGACTGCAGAGGTAAATAAAGTAACACATTTCTTTCAATATGAACTTCATCAGCTTTATTTGTTAACGCTGGTGCCGAAATATCTTGCAATTATATATTGCTGTTTAATTCAAAATGGAGAGTGAAAGAATTGTTATCCAATCAATGAAGTTTCTTTAGTTGAGAAATAATCTTTTAAAACTTGAGACTCTTGGGGAAAATAATAAAGACCATATAGGCAGTAAAAAGTATGGGAGGATTATACCAATGAAACATGAAATTATGTTGATATCTGAGTAGGTTTGTCATCAGTATGTCATGATGGGATGTGAGCCATTCAGGGGTTGAAGGTCATCTACCCTTCCCCATTTTTCTTTTTCTCTGCTTCTTTTTGTTTGTTCCAAGTTACAAATTCTCCGCCCCTGGCCCTCTGGAGCTGTGCCCAGTCCTACATCATAACAGGGATTTGAGCAGGAGCCGCAGCAGAATCCGCCCAGCAGCCAGCCTGCTCTCCCCTGCTCCCTGCAGATGCAGAGCATCTGCTGGATGGTTCTCTGAAATAATTTAGTGTATTTTCAGAAGAAGTCAGCAAAGCAGAAGCCCAGTCATGCTCAGTGTGGGAATAAGAAACACAACAGGTAGTAATGAAACAGCATTTTTCTTCCATCCCACCTGATACAGGTGACTGTCATCCCCCTTCATTCTGAACTAAGACTCTTGTTCTCACAATGAAAATCCAAGTAGGAACTGACCCCGTGTATGTACTGACAAGGCCTGCGTGTCTCCAGGGGTGGCTTGATATTCTGTAAAGGCCATGGTTAGATTTTGCCTCACTTTTCGGAACTCAGGCTTTAGTTTTCAGTACCCACAACCCCGCTGTTACCCTTTCAGCAGACAGGGTCGTTTGAAAAGGGGGCTTGGTGTTTCCTGGTAGTTGAGTGGTCTAAGAGCAGGCTGGGAATCTAACACAGGTTAGCAGGGATGGCGCCAATGTGGAGAGGATGTTAAAGGACCAGAAGTTGTCACCTTTTCCATATAGGGCTATTTAGTGGCTGTACCAGCTTCTGCCCAGTGCAGCTCCTATGTCATAGATTACGCAGGAAATGGAGGGAATGAATCACTCCTAGATGAAGCTACAAGACGACCACTTTAGGCATCACCGAAAGTGGGGAAAATGTTTTGTGAAAATTCTGAAAGGTCCTGAAGAGGTCACTTAGTTCTGTTTCTACCATTTTCCACAGATTTATTGCTATCTCTAATTGTTTAATTTAATTTTTTATTTTGAGATTATCATAGATTCACATGCAGTTTTACCAAATGATACAGAGAGATCCAATGTATCCTTTGTCTAATTTTCCCCAATGGTAACATCTGCAGAACTGGAGTCCAATATCACAACCAGGATATTGACATTGACACAGTGAAGATAAAGAACAGTCTCATCACCATGAAGATGGCCCTTTCAGAGCCACACACCTACCTACCCATCTCCACTCCATCTCTGCCACTAATCACAGGCAACTACTCACCTGTTCCTCATCTATACAGCTTTGTTATTTCAAGAATGTTCTATATAGAATCATCTAGTACATAAATAGAACATTAAATTCTAATCTTTTGGTATTCACTTTTTTTACTCAGTATAATTCTCTCAAAATTCACTCTAGTTGTTATGTGTATCAATAGTTTGTTTCTTTTTATTGCTGAGTAGTATTCCAAGTATGAATGCACCCAGATTATTCAGTTGCTCACTCATGGAAGGATATCTGGGTTGTCGCCAGTTTGAGTATCAGCTTATTACTTTGTCTCTCTTCAGTGCCTGGTACTAGGGTGACAAACAGAAGGCTCTCACTGTATTTCATTCATTCATTCAACAAATAATTTTTAGGGCTACTAAGTTTGGTCACATAGGTTGAACACAACACAGTTTCAGGGGATGCCATTCACATAAATTATAATGTACTTCTGTGCTGTTGTACAACCACAGTTTATTGAACACCTATGTTGTGAGCAAAAACAAAACACACCAAATGCATCTTGAATGAATGACTTGGCCATCGCTTTATCCCTGGAGCATTAAAAGAACACTTTCTATTTTTATATTTTGAACAGATGGTGCTTACTTGGTGATCATCTACATAAGCTATTAAAAGTCTTCATTCTGGCTTGAAACCGTGTCGATTCAGGGTGAAAATATTATTTCCCGAAGCTCAGGTATTTTTATCAAGTAAATGATAATGACTTATGTTTCCTAGAATGAAAAATAGGGTTAATGATTTGGTTTCTTTACTACTACATGTAGGTTTTCTTTTCTTTTTTAAAATATATCTTTATTGATTTCAGAGAGAGAACAGGAGAGGGAGAGAGAGACATAGAAACATCAATGATGAGAGAGTCATTGATCAAGCGCGCAACCCGGGCATGTGCCCTGACTGGGAATCGAACCCCGATCGCCTGGATCCCAGGTCGATGCTCAACCGCTGAGCCACGCCCGGCTGGGCTCTTTTATATTTCTTAAAAGTCAATCACTCATTCGTATAAACCTGAAGAGTAAACTGATAAAAATAACAACCATGGCTGATCAGAACCAACAGAATACGCTGCCTGTTTTTCGCGTGTTTATGGTGGGAACAGGCCAAGCACGTTTCAAACACATTGCCGTTCATTATTTTGAATATGAAATTAAAACTAATTATTGGTTTCAAAACAAAACCATAGCAATCAGTAATATACATTTATCTATTTACATCTATGCATGATTTGTGTTCTTAAAAATTACCCTTTGTGCTAAATAATCCACATACACACGACATTTCGTGGTTCTGTTTCAAGACCAGTAATTGGTTTTCAATTCAAGCAGGAATCTTAGACTCTCCTTTTGATTTAATTTTATTAATTTCATTTTCTTCAACAGCAACACATTTGAAAGAAAAAGGCATCAATTAGCCATTCCTACCAGGCACAGAATGGGAAACAGTCTCAAATTGTAATTGGAGAAAAGAAAGTAAGTGTTTGACTTGTGTCTTTAGCTCCTATGCAGGGGCTGACTTAGGCTTTGTAGGACCTGAAGCTCATACAATTTGAAGCATCTTCTTTAAGGAAAATAATACAAAATTAGACATAAATGTGAATATTTAGAATGAGAAAAGAAATCACAACAAAGTACAATTTTTAAAAAGATGGCAACTACTACGGCAACAAAAACAATAGACAAAACCTCCCCCAAATATTAACTTCTTGATATTTCTCTATCATGTCCCAACATTGTCTTTGGTCACCTTGTTTTATAAAAATGACCTTGTGATATTTTTTTCAGAAATATAACTCAATCTTTCCTTTATAGGGTTGATCAAAGTTTGTTTTTAAATTATTGATAGTTGAGATGCAGAGACATGTGACCTTCCATCCAGATGGACTCACTTTTTGTGGGGATGCTACAGGTTGTGCCTTACAAACTAAGGAATTCTGATCAGTCGTATGTCCTGAAATTCCCATTAAAAAATTAACAAATCTTGCGTATTTATGCTACATTACTGTGTATATTCCTAATAGGAGAGAGTTTTCATTCTAAGTATCAAGGACACTCTGCTTACAGTTTTCCACATGTGATTATTGAATGAATTTTCCACAGATTAACTTCTGGTTCCAATGTTCTAAACCCTTTTTCTTCTCCCTACTATGAACTCGGGATGCTGAAGGGTGAATTATTGTCCCCCTATGACCTAAACCCCTCACTTCCAGCACATGATGCCCGGTAAGGAGGCAGGTAGAAGCGTTCCTGAGAGCACTGACTCCTCCCTGTGTGGAAGCGATTGTGAACCACATGAAGGTCTATGAACAGTTTTAGGAAAAACGTCCCGGGAAGGTCAGAGTAACCTCTCTGCTTCTGCCATTTGCTCAAACTCCTTCAGCTTAAGTTATTCAGTATGCCACTGTGCCATAGTTAGGGGTAGTGTGTGCTGAGCCCCATCACCACTTCAAGGCCACATGACGCGAGGGGAAGTAGGACTCAAAACTTAGAATGGAAACTGACAGCAGTCTTTAGGAAAGGCAGTTACAAATCACACTGTTGCAGAATTTAAAGAAGCATGTGACTATACAAACACACTGAAAGGACCTCTCCCAGAGTCTTTAAGATACTTGTACAAATGCAAGGCCCTGGGCTGCAGCTTCATTAGTTTTAGAGTAAAACTCTGTTCTCATGGCTTCCCCAGGGGAAATGACAACATATGAGGCCTCATAAAAATCTAGACAAATGGTTCTGCTGTGTGGTCCTAAAGTCCTTAGTTTATGAACTCACTCTCTCCTTTTATATCCAAATAAATTGACTTGAGTCCCTATTGCATGCAAGTAATTGCAGTACTCTGGATCTGCTTCCAGGGATTTGAGGATTCCTAAGGAAGAGAGGATGCTTTCTGGCTTTTGGTGATTCTCAAGTCTGGCTTCAAATTTCTCCCAGCTCAGTTTAATTTTTGATCACCTACCAACTTCACACTGCTCTCTGGTCCAGTTGTGGACATGGCCTCATCCATATTTCATTCCTTAACAATAACAACAACAAAAAGCACTATTGTAACAGTGAAGGGATGTGGGAAATTTCTTGTCTTGCAATAAAGAATAAATTAGTAAAGCATTTCTCTTTAATATATAGAGAAAAACAATCCAAGTTTTCTAGACTCACTGGAAGCACACTAAGGTACTAGTCTATGTTGGGCCCAGCTCAAGTGCAATCTTCAATTGTCAGAGGAGTATGAAGTTAACTAGATGGAAAATCTAAAAATCTAGCAACTGATATGTTACCTTAGCATTTCCAATTGAATTATAAGAAGCATGGAGACTTGGCCTCCTTCACTTGAAAAATCTTCCATGACTAATTTTTACACACTTCCAGAGAAAACGGGGGTATTCCAGCAAAAAGATCCCATTAGAGTAAAAAATGAGATGGTAAAAATAATGAAAGCAGTTTACAATTATTGTGTGCATGCTGTACGCCATGGGCTAAGCACTTACAGTAACCCAAGGAAACCCAAGGCACAAAGGTGTTGAGTAAATTGCCCAAATTGAAACAGTTAGTAAGGGGTGGAGCTAGCAATCAAGCATATGTTAGTTAGGACCCTCCCAATGGTAAGTAAAAGAAATAAATCTACACCTGCTTAAACAAACAGAAAAAGGAAATAGGACCCATTGTGTAACCCATTGGTAGGGATGAGATTGGACCTCAGGAAGGGGCTCACTCTCTACCTCCCTGGTCCTCATTTCTTCTTTCTCTGTGTCTGCTTTGTTGCCTCTTTCTCTGCAGTAGAACTAGTAAAATAACAGCAAGGTATAGTTGTTGAACTATACCTCTGATGTGGGAGTCAGACATGGCCTTTGCATTAATTTACCAAGTGGCCTGAGTAGGTCACTGAGGCTGTACTTACAGTAGTCCTTGTAGTTGTCTGGATCTGTTTAATATAAAATGAGCATGGATCTCAGGTTAATATTCCCATAAATAAATAGCCTCCATAATTTCCCCCATACACTTAATTCCTTTCGGGGTTATATTATAGGAAGACCTTCCAAGTTTATCTTCCAGTATAACTTCCATGTGGCCCTGATTCTTCCTGGAAACAAATTGGATAAACACATTCACTTGAATGTGTAAAGATTTGATGATTTATATATTACTTACTCCAGGGTTTTGTGCCTTATTGAAAGGGATAACTTGAGAGGGATTCCCCAAATATCTTCAGGATGAAATTTCAGGCACTGAAGGAAAGGCTGAGACAAGGCAGACATTTGGGGCCATCATGGACCTAGCCAGCATTCTTCAAATTATTTCTTACTGGTATTATCCCATTTGGGGTATTCCTGAAGATGTCATTCACTTGAATAAAGAACATTATTAGTTTAAATATCCAGATAATTGCCTTGTTTTCTGCATTACTCAAGATGGACTAGGTTATGCTGTATGACAAGTACTCCCCCAAATGCCAGTGGCTTAAAACAACGAAGGTTTATCTTTCGCTCCTGTGGCATATCTATCTCAGGGCAGCAGAGAGGCTCTGCTCACTTTCATCACTCCAGTCCTCCAGGCTCCACCATATCAGACACTCCTAGTTGCCATACCAGAGGGAAGAGAGTGCTCTGGAGAATCTCACATTGCCACTTAAACACTCTAATTCATTTGACTAGTGTATTGGCCAGAAATAGAAACAGGGCTCCACCCAATCACAAGGATTGTAGGGAGTGCCCTGTGCTAGAAGAGGATTTTGTTTGATTCATAGCACGGATGTTTGACTGTCATGAATTTTAATAGTTTTCCTGTGTAGGCACAATTTTAGGATATAATAAAAACAGACATTTCAGTGGTATTTGCTAAGAGTCAGGTACTGTTTTAATCATTTTATGTGTATCTATCTTATTTAATACAACAACCCGTTTGTTATTCTCATTTTAAAGATAAGAAAATGGAGGCATAAGGGATTTAATAGTAATTTGTACAAAATCCCACCAAGCCCTGGATTATTTATAAATAATGTATTTTCCTTGAGACCTGATTACTTAATGATACATTTGCTAAGGAAAGTCTGACTTCAAAGCATATCAGAGGTGTAAAATCTAACTGTTGTTATGATTTTGTAAGTCTACAAAAAATAGAAGGAGTCCAATCCTGAAAGCATTTATTACAGAAGGTATTTTTCTATTTCAGTATGCTTTGAAATTTCAATGTATGACTGGTATCCATATGGCAAGCTCTAGTTTAGATTGATTTGTTTAGGAGAAATAAATGACAGCTTATTTATAGACATGAACATGTAATCTGAATTATAGCATGTTTGTCATAATCAAGTAAAGCATTGGGGGGGGTATTTTGTAGTATCTGTTTATGAGGGTATGAATGATAAAGTCACAAAAGTTATAAAGAGTATATTAGTCGGTTTGTGCTGTTAATAACACAATGCCATAGACCAGGTGTTTAAACAACATTTATTTATCATAGTTCTGGAGGCTGGGAAATCAAAGATCAAGGTGTCAGTCAATTTGGTTCCTGGTGAAAACTCTCTTCTTGGGTTGCAGAAGGCTACCTACTTACTGTGTCCTCACGTGGTGGTGAGAGAGCTCTGGTGTCTCCTTTTTTACAAGGGCATGAATCCCATCACGAGATCTTGACAATTCAATGTAATTTAACTATCTGCTTCAAATTTAGTTTCTTTCCTGTAAATGCTCAGTTAAAAATCTGGATTTTCTTCCATCCTCACCTTCTCCTGAGGAGTGATCTAGAAATGGAAGCAGTAAGGGAAGAAAGGGAGTCCTACTTGTCATCCAGGCATCATAAGTAAGTCAATCAGTGACCAGCAGTCACCTACCCCGCTGACCTCTGCTAAGATGCTTCTCGTCTCATCCACATTGTTGAATGCTGGTGTTAATGGCTGATGCTCCAAGCCCCTGTGACCCCATTTACTGGTTTGTTAGATCCAACTGCAAGCTGTCTCCTGTCTACAGGCCCCTCTGTGCCTTTTTGGACTCTTTCTTTTGCAGGGTTCTGGAACTCATTGCTGTTTTCTCTCTGTTGTCTGGGGTTTGTGAGAATCCTTGAGGCTTCTTTCAGTCTCATCCAGCCAGATACCATTTTGATCACTTCTCTACTGCCCAGGATCCTTCCCAAAGGGAAGCCATCTCCCAGCTGCATACCAAAAAGAAAAAAAGAAAGAAAGAAAGCCCGCCCACAATTTGAAGAGACAGAGCAATCATCATAAACATAGTTGGTAGAAATGTTGAAATCGTCAGACCAGGATTTTTAAAAAAATATGATTAATATGCTAAGAGCTCTAATGGATAAAGTACACAGCATAAAAGAATAGATGGAAATGCTTAGAGAGAACCAAAAAGAAATACCGGAGATCAAAAACTCTATAACAGAAATGAAGAATGCGTTTGATGGGCTTATTAGTAGACTAGACACAGCTGAGGAAAGAATTTCAGAGCTTGAGGATGTCTCAAGAGAAACTTCCCAAACCAAAAATCAAAGAGAAAAAAAGACATTTAGAAAAAAACAACAAAAAACAGAATATCCAAGAACTGTGGGACAACTATATAGGGTACAATATGTGTGTAACGTGAATATCAGAAGAAGACAGAGAAAGGAAAAGAAGAAATATTTGAAGTTACAGGCTGAGAATTTTCTAAAATTAATGGCAGATACATATCACAGATCCAGAAAGCTCAGAGAATACCAAGGGAGGTAAATAACCCTCCAAAATCTACACCTCTCATGTTATATTCAAACTGCAGAAAATCAAATACGGAGAGAAAATTCTTGACAGAAGCCAGGAGAAAAACACCTTACCTATAGAGGAACAAAGATAAGAATGACATCAGACTTCTCTTCCGAAACCAAGCAAGCAAAGAGAGAGTGGAATGAAATAGTTAAAGTGTTAAAGAATATTATTTCTACATCATTTTAAACTTTCTTGACCACTTTTTCTATCTTAAAAGTTGCCATGGTACACTATGCCTCTGGTGGCCTCCAATAAATCACGTTTCCCAGTATTGTTTCATGGTACCTTTCCACATTGACTTTGGGCTTGGCCACTGGTTTTAGTGGTGTTTCTTAAGTGGTGCTTAGGTTTCAGTGACTAATTTTAGACAATGAAATATATTAGTAAGAGTATTACAAGGCTTGATCAATGCTTGCACACTAGGACTTATTTTCTTGAAGCTTCTTCTGGAAATAGCTTTGCTATGAGAAGCCAAGCAGACACATGGAGAGGCCCACATCAAGAACTGAGCTTCCAGTCTGCAATTGTGCCAACTGTCAGTCATGTGGACCTTTCAGCTCTCCTGGTGCTCATGAAGCGAAAGAACCACCTGATTAACCCACAGAATCATAGAAAATAATAAATTGTTATTTCAGACCACTAAGTTTTAAGGTGCTTTGATTTGCAGCAATAGGCAACAAAAACAGATACTCTTTATAATTTATTTCTTAGTATGGTTTATAATATTCCTTGAAGCATATATTAAAGTCAGACTTTTTCTGAGAGGAATAAGTCTGATTTGGCGAACTGCCTTGACCATGAAGACTGGCTTGCCTCTAAATTTTTTAAAAAATGTATAATTAATGATCATTTCATAAGTCTTAGAAGAACCTTTTTGGTAATCTTCCCAGAAATGGAGAAAATGAATGACTCACATCACTGAGTAACAGGATCCTTTTGAAAGTCAGGTGGCTCTTAATGCTTTGCTTTCAATAAAATTGAAGGAGGATGAGATTAAGTTGTTTCTAATAGGGTGAATCACTGTGATTTTCATCATTTAACTCAAAAGGAATTCACTCACTTGAATAACGTTGCTGTAATAAGACTTTAAAAAGAAAAAAAAAAGACTTTTTTCCATTCTCATCTATGAACAAATGTGAACAAGATTTCTTAACTTATTTATAAAAGCAAAAATAGAAATAATTGGTGTTGAACTCTGTATCATTCTAGCAGTAAAGCATAATCATCCATGGTCACAGGAGCTAAATGGGGGGAAAAACAGGCTTATCTCATTGAGTAATTCATTTCTGGAAAATTTCAACTTATTTTATTTTGATTCACTATATAAAAATAACTTCAGTGATAACTGAGTCTGGAAGAATATTTTACCATTTAGAGAATTGTTTTGATCACAGGAAGAAATCTTATTTCAGTTTATAAGCATGTTTTGGAGGGAAATATGACAAGTGGTCAATTAGATATTTTGAATTATAGAAGTATACTTTAAGAACAATTTCTGTGGAGAAGTTAAGCAGAAACAAGTTTCAGAAGAAAAATAAGAATAACAATTTCTTGTAAAGCTTATTCATGCATTTTTTAATAAATTCTTTCAATTTCTTTTTTAAAAAATATTTTTATTTATTTCAAAGAGAGGAAAAGAGAGAAAGAAACATCCGTGATAGGAGAGTCATTGATTGGCTGCCTCCTGCACGCCTCGCACTGGGGATCAAGCCTGCAACCCAGGCATGTGCCCTGACTGGGAATCGAACCTTGTTCTCTTGGATCATAGGTAGATACTCAACTGCTGAGCCACTCTGGCTGGACACAATTTCTTAAGTTATAAAGCTTCAAACCTCTGGAAAGATTTAAAAATAGTACAATAAAACCTTTAAATAATTCAACTGTTACAATTTTACCATACTTGCTCTCCCTTTTAATGTGTCTATATGTGTGCATGTACATTTTTATATCTACCATTTGAAGGTAAGCTGTGGACTCTGAAATATTTCAGCATGGACAATATCATTGTCATATCTAGGAAAATTGGGAAATTAGCAATTTTCCCATAATATTAGTTGTCAGAAGTATCTTTTACATCAGAAGTTTTTTCTTTTTTAATCTAGCATCCGATGCATTGCATTTATTATGGGTTTTTTTAGTTTCTTTCAATTTAGAATTGTCGTGCCCCTGCCATCACTATTATTTTTTATTTGGTTCTGTTATTTCTGTTAGTCATGTGTATTTTTTAAAATGGAAGATGTTAGGTATTAGAATAATGTAGCATTTAGATTCCTAGAGGTGATTTAATGATTTTATTTTTAAATGTCAATATTTACACTATGGGAAAAAGCATATCTTTGTGACTATGTAACTTGAAAGTTTAATTAGTTAAACTTGAAAAATGTTAGATGGCAACTTCAAATGAATGAACGTACAGAATTAAAAAAAATTCTTTTATGTAATAACAAGCAAAAATATATTTGAAAATCAGTAGATGAAATAATTTTGAGATCATTTCCAACTCCAAACCTTGGGTACTTTAACTTATCTCATATAACTCACACAAGGCTGTGTGTGGTCATTACTAATCCATTTCATGAATGGGGAATCCTGTGTCTCAGACAGCTTAAATAATTTACCCAATCTACACATTGGAAAGTGCTAGAGCTGAGACTTGAACTGGTTCTGCCTATTCCCAAATTCCCTGCTCTTTCCTCTCTGTCATTCACTCGTAGAAAGACTAGGATTTAGGACCGAGGAAATTAGAAAGCAAAACTGCAAAACAAAATCAAAGCCCAGTCTTAACAAAGGGTTAAAAGGGAGAGGGTACAAGAGAATCTTCTTGTTCAAAAGGATGTGGTTGCCCAGGCATTAGTCAGTTTTAGATTAAAAGGAAGTGACTCCTGTTCCCTGAGGCTCCTTGCACTCAGCAAAAATACATACACCCCCCCACACACACCCTACACAAGTATTTTTCTCTTTCCAGAACCATTCTTCCCTGTTCTCTGCTCTGCTCTTTTCTCTCCAGGTGCCTATTTTGGAATCCAAACCTAGTCCCTACTGCTGTTGGGGGGAGGGGGGGTTGGGCAGAGTGACGGTAGAGTAGGAGGGATGGTAATTGTGCTTTTAAAAGACCACATAACATGAGATCTACCCTTTTAACAAATTTTTTTAACTGCAGTATGCCATTGTTAGCTGTAAGCAAAATGACTGAAACTTTACAAACTTTACAAATTGTCAAGTCATTTACAAGCGACTTGCATGACTGAAACTTTGTACCCATTGAACAGCAACACGTCACTTCTCCCTCCTCCCAGCCCCTGGCAGTCACCATTCCACTTTCTGCTTCAATGAGTTTGACTCCTTTAGATACCTCATATAAGTGGAATCATGCAGTATTTGTTCTTCTGTGACTGGCTTATTTCACTTAGATTAATGTCCTCCAGTCCCATCCATGTTGTACCAGAGGACAGGATTGTATTCTTTATGGCTCAATAATTTTCATATGTGTGCAGGGTGGTGCAAAAGTAGGTTTACAGTTGTGAGTGCATGAAACACAGAGTTTATTCTTGTACTATTTTTTTATTATTGTATTATATTCCATATGAACAACTGTAAACCTACTTTTGCCCCATCCTATATATTCATCCATCAGTGGACATTTAGGCTGTTTCTATCTCTTGGTAATTGTGAATAGTGCAGTGAACATGGGAGTGCAAATATCTCTTTGGGGACCTGGTATTATTTCCTTTGGATAAATGCTCAGAAGTCGGGTTGCTGGATCATATGGTATTCAAGTTTTAATTTTTTGAGGAAACTCTATACTGTTTTACATAGCGGCTGCTCTACTTCCCATTCCCACCAACAGTGCACAAGGGCTCCAGGTTCTTCACATCTATGCCAACCCATGTCATTTTTAAGGGTTTTTTGTTGTTGTTTGTTTGTTTCATTGGTAATGGCTGTCCTAACAGATGTGAAGTGATAGCTCATTGTGATTTTGATTTGTGATGTTGAGCATCTTTTCATATACCTGTGGGCCATTTGTATGTCTTCTTTGGAGAAATATCTATTAAAGTCCTTTGCCCATTTTTAAATTGAGTTATTTGGGTTTTGGGTGTGTGTGTTTTGCTATTGAGTTGTAGGAGTTCTTTATACTTTTTGGATATTAACCCCTTATCAATTATATATGGTTTGCAAATATTTTCTCCCTTTTTGTAGATTATCTTTTAACTCTATTTTTTCCTTTGCTGTGCAGAAGTTTTTTAGTCTGATGAAGTCCTACTTGTCTATATTTATTTTGTTGCCTGTGTTTGTAACCCCATATCTAAGAAATCATTGTCAAGATCAACATCATAAAGATTTCCCCTATGGTTTCTTTTCAGAATTTTACAATTTTAGGTCTTATATTTAAGTCTTGAATTCATTTTGAGTTGATTTTTGTGTATAGTGTAAGATAAGAATCCAACTTAATTCTTTGGCATGTGGATATCAAATTTTCCCCACACTATTTGTTGGAGATACTCTTTTCCCCGTTGTGTATTCATGGCATTCTTGTTGAAGTTCAGTTGACTGTAAAATGTGGGTTTATTTCTGGGCTCTCTATTCTGTTTCACTGATTCTGTTTTGCCTGTCTTTATGCCAGTACCACACTGTTTTTATCACTGTATCTTTGTGATGTCATTTAAATATCAGAAAATGTGATGCCCCAGCTTTGTTATTTTTTCTCAAGACTGTTTTAGCTATTTGGTGTCCTTTGTGGTTCCACATGAATTTTAGGATTGTTTCATCTGCTTCTGTGAAAAATGCAATTGGGATTTTCATAGGGATTGCATTGAATCATTGGATAACTTTGGGTAGTACGGACATTTAAACAACATTAAGTCTTACAGTTCATGAACATGGAATCTCTTTCCATTTATTTTTCTTTAATTTCTTTCAACAATATTTTGTAGTTTTCAGTGGCAACTCTTGCCTTCTGGGTTAGGTTTATGCCTAAGTATTTTGTTCTTTTTGATGCTGTTGCTAATGATATTGTTTTCTTGATTTCCTTCTAGTATTGTTTGTTGTTAGTGTATAAAAACACAGCTCATTTTTGTATTTTGATTTTATATCCTGAACCTTTACTGGATTCATTTATTAACTCTGACAGGTTTTTTGTTTTTTTTTTTCAAACAGAATCTTTAGAGGTTTCTACATAGGATTATGTGATCTGTGAACAGAGATCATCTTATTTCTTTCTTTCCAATTTGGATGCCTTTTATATCTTTTTCTTGCCTAATTGCTCTGAGTAGGACTTCCAGTGTTTTCTATTCTGCCATCTTGCTGACATCACAACCTAGTCCTACTTCTTATCAAAATATTTGTGTGCTATTTTATGAGATTTCTTTAAGAGAATGAGTAACTAAAATGGGGTGACCTACATGTGAGAACAGTGTTGAGATATTTGGAAGAGGCCAGAGCCCTTAAGCCACACTCTAAAGGCTTGTAGCACTAGGCTCACTCTATCTTTATAGCCCTTTTGGACAGTCTGTTGAGCATCTCAAGGTGACATCCAGATTCTAAAATATCTATGGTGAGGAATGGGGAATTGTATATGTGCATCTGAAACTTAAATTGAGCGATCCACAGACAAACATAATTATTTTTAAAAAGCCATTACAATGTTTATCTTCTCAGAAGCATGTTAGAGGCATTCCATAGATAAACTATCTTTTAGCAATGAAAGGATGGAGATCTTCAAACTTGAGAGTAACCCTGGCATCTTATGGTGAGTTCCTAACTACTTCAGAGCTGTAATAATCACACACTCTTGGGAAAGCCATTTCCAGGGAGCCCAATAACGTAATTCTTTATTCCATTTGGGTGTTGGGGCATGACACAAGAAATTCCCACCACACATTTAACCTATATCATTGGGCACACAGGGCTGTCAGAGAAATACTATGGACTGTAGTTGTAGCAGTACTTTATGGTTTTAATTTCAGTGTGTTAGAAATAGAGGATGCTTGAAGATACCTCACTGGCTGATACAACATTTTCTCCTGTAAGGCTACAAATCCTAGCTCATTGATTGCCTCCTCCTTTGCACTAATTCTGCTACCCTCTGTTTTTACTCAAATTTAAAACCCTAACAGATTTATGTTTTTGTTCCTCTTTGTTGAATTAATCCCTTAGGACTGAATTTCCTGTGTCCATATTTACTCTTTTAAAAAATGTTTCCTTCTTTCATGGCTCATGGTAATCATTTTGAGAACAGTAATGCATTTATCATCTCGTCTAGCAGCTGGCACAGTGCTGTGCAGAAGGTGGGAGTTCTACAGATGTTTGTAAATGGAATTATTTTATGAACACAGCCATGTTGGTTCACCTGTCTCAGAGTCATACAGAACCACCTAGCGAAGATTCAGAAACCTGAGATGTAAAAGACCATTCCTGGTTTTTTTCTTCATCTAGAATAGCCATTACAAGTCCATATACATTGTGGTGCATGTTTTACAAAGCAAAAAAATATAGATTTCATAAAAAACCTAGCAACACAATTACATGACAATTGCAGACAGCCTGCAATAAAATAAAACAGAACCTGTAGTTTTAGAACTTTACTGCTTGAGCCACCGATAATACTAACTGGCTGGGTTGGCTGGCAGGAAATCCAGTAAACAAGGACAATTAACAGTGTATATGGAGAACTATCCACAAATGCTCCTTCTCTGTGGCTACCCAAGAATCAATAAGAGTGGACTTCAGTATAGGCTGTAAAAGTGAAACAAAGCTTTTAAACTATCAGTTGCTGCTGTTTTGCAGTTTTCAAGTCTCAAACACTGATTTACTTGATATCCTCCTCCAGATCTCTTCCATTCTCCCCTTATTTCTCATGCCCACAGCTTCTGCTACAGGAGAGTATTACAGTAATCAGTCAATATCTGATTAAAAGTGTGAATCTCTTTCATTATCTCCACTAGGTGATTGAATTCCTTCTGCCTGAGCAGCAAGACTCTCTTTCCAGTTGCTGCAGCAGAAACTGGCACTGTGTGTGAGTGCCGGGCTGCATCTGTCCGGTGCCACTGAGCAAGTCTTTTTCCTTTGTATCAGAAGAGGAGGCCACTCAGTGTTCACCAGGACGATGGGTGCTTGAGAATAACCATTGGTCACTTGCTCTCTAGGCTGAGTGTTTGATGTCCTTCGATCCCCCATTCCGAACACACACACACACACACACACACACTCAACCTATTTGTTTTAGTACTTGATTTTATGGAATGTCACTCAATAACCATTTCTGTACACTCGACAGCTGGTTTTCTTTTCCAAAAGTGATTGACAGACCGCATTGTTGGGTAAGCAGGAGAAAAAGCACATGCCTTGTAAGGGGTAATAAATACCTCTTTTAGGCAAGATTGACTTCCAGTTATCAGTGATAAAGGAGATGTGACTAACACAGAGATTTGAAAGTGTCAAATAATAACAGTTTCCAACTGAAAACCAATAGCTTACATTATTATATCTCCTTCATCCGGCTTTTTAGCAGAATGAGTAAGTGATAAATTCACCCCACAGGCCTCCTGTAGACCTTCTGGTGGACAAGTTTCTCATCAAGTAGTGAAGATGGTCAGGAATGCAATAGGCAGAGAAGATGGACAAATAAAGGGTGTGAATAATTTGCCTATGAATCATCATCAGTTAACTAAAAATCAAAGCTTTTAATCTAAATGCAAAGGGAGCCACTTTGCGTAGCTGGCTCTTTTGCATAATGTAGAAAAAAACCCAGAAATCAGATATAAAGACAAGCCGCTTTCTATTCTATTTCTTGAAACCTGATGAATATCCTTAACTTTTGGGAGTCTGGGACTGTTTTAGAAGCCTGATGAGAGCTATGGGTCCTCTTCGTACAAAAAAATGCACAATCGTAGGGCCACTACAAGGATAGCATATGAATGTAAGAATATATGAAGATAAGAATGTGGTTGATGCCCCCTAGGGTTGTGCGATGCTTACATACACATAACATTTCCTATTCTAGGAGCTCCAGATGAGGAAACCCTGCCATGCTTTCTCTCTACTGGATCTTTGGCAGAACTGAGTTGAAAATTATGTAGGCAAGATTCCATTCTTATCTAGGCCAGTATGTGCACTACTCCCGTGGAAAGGCAGTCAGTTAAAGTCTGTCTAAATCGCTAGAGTGGTAGTAATTTCAGGTGGCGCCAATCCTAGGAGAAATTCAGCGGCTTTGCTCAGAACGTCACATTTACTTACAGAAGGAACAATGAGGGAAAAATCAGTTAGAAAATGCTGTTGCCATAGGTGACCACTGCCAGCAAAATACATTTCTCGTGCCTGGATATAGCTAGGAGCTGACTTTCCATCTTCTGCAGCTGGCTTTATTGAGCATTCTAAATTTTCCTGCACATGAAATATTTTGAAAATGTAATTCAATTGTCAGTAGCACAGGAATGAAAAGAAGCAAGGAAATGGCTGAGTTTTGGCTTTTTTTTTTTTTCCTCCTGGATTATATGAGCAGCTGTTGAGCAAGAAGTCTATCAAAATGGCAATTTGAGCCAAATAAAACTCAAGTAAGTAAGACTTAACTCCAGCCGAACTTCACAGAATACTTGAGACAGTGTCAAGGTCAAGGAGAGCATCCTAAAAGAATTGAAAATGTCATTGCTTCTGAGTAGATAATTTCTTTTCCCTTTTTACCTCCAAGCTATCCCCATTTGCTCACATTTTTATTCTGTACTTTGATGTATAAATGCAGATGGTACCAAAGGGAAAGATCTTTTCGAAGGCTGTTAGTGTGGGGATGGAGAAAAGTCTAAGCATATTCAGTTTAATCTAGATGTGTTTTTCCTTTTAAAAAAGTATCTTTTGAAATCCAAAGAGATACCAAGCAGGTACTTACATTTGTGTCTGAGTTCTCATTTTTCTTTAGAGCCTCAGAATAACCTGTTTACCATGAAGGAGGCTTAGCAGAGTGACTGGAAAGTAGTGGAAAGATGGCTTTGAACATAAGTCTCTTTCTTCTCTCTACATAAATCTTCCCATATGGTACAAAGCCTCCTTCAAGGGCTAAAGGATCTTTCCCAAGAAATACAAAATGATGCCTGGGATGATTTTGAAGAAAAAAGATCTTAATATCACTGAACTTGAAAAGCAGGAGCTTTCAAATTCATTTCTCACCAATGTAGCAAATTATCTAGAGAGAATATATTTTTAACAAAATCCCCAAATCTTCCATCCGAGGGATCACAATAAGTCTGAGTTCTGACTGCCTTTTCATGACATTCATGAGTGTTCCCGTTCACCTTCTCACAATGTCGTGAGGGAAAAAACAAAGCTATGCTGATAATGTCCTTGGTTTTATTTATCCCCTTGCAGAGAGCAACGATTTATTTATAGACCAGCTTTGACAAAATGTTTTGGGAAAGCCAGGATTTCTTTAAAAGGGAACAGGCGAGTGGGAATTGGGTTGTGGGACATATATATTTAGTCCAAAACAGAGGAATCTATTTTTTTCCACCTGCTATTACATTGTGTCCTGCAGTGATATCAGTGTTGTTGTTGTTTTCTTTAACCTTGAACTTGGAGAATGCCTGAGTCATTAATTTCCTGGGATGCAAACACACTTCCATAAAGTAGCAGCTCATTTGCTAAAACCGTTCAGTCAATCAAATCTATTGAGAAATATATAATACACACAGGGAGCATGGGAAGGGCAGGGCTGGCTGACATTTTGAAAGCGTGGAGGATTCAGAAAATGAACTACAGCAAGCCCAGTGCTGTTTTCAGTTTGTCTGTCTAAGGCTGTCCCCGGCCACTGTGGCCCCAGGGAACAGCCAGTCACTTCATTGCTGTGTTTGCGTTTGGATACTCACAAAAAGAGCACAGTCTCGGCTTCAACTGCTTTTACACTGATATGCAGAGAAGGTGCAGCTTCTTCATTCTGTCTGTAGTTAACTTTGTTTCCTCGCCAGCCTCAGTCCACTGTGTAGAAGGAAGAAAACAAACAAACACTTAGTCCTTGCTCGGGATTGAAGCATGTCCCCCCAAATTCATATGTTGGGGCCTTAATCCCCAGTGAGACTGTATTTGGAGATCGAGCCTGTAAGGAGGTGATAAAGGTTAAATGAGGTCATAAGGGACCCAAACCCAGTTGTGCTGGTGACCTTTTAAGAAGCTAAAGAGGCACCAGAGCTCTTTCTCTGTCATGTGAGCCCCCAGCGAGAAGGGTGCTGTCTGCAAGCCAGGAAGAGAGCTCTCACCAGGAACCAAATAGGCCGCCACCTTGATCTTGGACTTCCCAGCCTCTGGAACCGTGAGAAATTATTTTCTATGGTTGAAGCCACCCAATCTGTGGTATTTTGCTATGGCAGCCTGAGCAGACTAATTAGTCCTATAAGTTTAAATAACTTAAACCATTAATTTTTATTTTCACTGTCCACTTCTTCAGCTTCTTTCCTAGTAATATTTGGGTAGATGTGAGTGAGTGTGGTAATGTAACCTCATAGCGGAGATAAAGAGTTTGGGTCCTTAGGGGGTAGTGTCCTCTGTCATCTTGGGGCCTTGGCACAATGTCCTCTGTCCACCTGGCAGAAGCTGGTCCTGCTGACATTTGCAGTTGATGCCTGTGGTTGTCATATCTCAATATCCGGTCCCTCTGTGTGGCCCTTCCTTGCCTGCCCAGCCCCACCTCAGCCCTCAGTGGGGATAGAGATTCCCCCTCATTCTGCGACCTCTTCACTGCGTTGGAGTCCACTCAGGCTTACAGGGCTCCACTCTGCCGTCTATTGCTTCCACTCTGGCTCTGCAGGGATGTCTGCGTCCCATCCCTGCCACCCAAAAACCACGAGTGGGGCAAGAAAGTCAAATATCAAGGCCTCCTTTTTTTCTGTCAGATGACGCTGGTTTGCTCGGATTTGATTTGCTCCTGACTGACAGACCCGTCCTGAAATTCCATAGAGGGTAGAGGGGACAAATGGTGATGGAAAAATAATATAAAAATTTCATAGGGGAAGCCAGGGTAAGAGGCCCCCACTGCCCTCAATGTTCTTCACTTCTGAGGACTGTCCACTCATTTTCTTATCTCACTCACCTCATCTTATCTGATTGTATATTATCTCTCCTATCATCTCCTTTTTCTAACTTCCCTCAAAAATCTCCGGGATAGAAAGAAAATAGTCCTGCTCTCTCATTCCAGGTCACATTCCCTGTTCATCCGTGAGAAGCAAGTTTTATAGCCCAAAGGTGAATTTTCTCCCCACTCGGAGCTGAACAGATTCTTTAAGCTGAGTCCTGGACCTTGATATTCTAAAGGAGGTTTTAAAGAAATTTAGCAAATTCATTTTTTCTGTCTCTGTCTCTCCCAACAATGCCTCTTGCCTGAGGACATAAACTTTAGAGATCTAAAGCTTCAAGTGGACAAAAATTTACAGAAAGAATGAAAACAAATGACCTTATATTCATAAGGATAGAACCCTGCCTATGAACGGGATTGTTCCTTTGGCTGTGCATGTATCCTTGGATCCTGTGTTCTAGTGCACAACCTAATCGTGTATGGACAAACACCACTGGTGTTCACAGTGAGCACTCAGCAAGCAGGAGCTCGGGACCTGACGGTGTTTTCCCAGTCCTCTCAGACTGGACCCTCTTCCACCAGCTTGTCAAAACTTTGTTTTACGTAGCAGCCTTCTTTTGCAAAGTGTTCACATACAGGAGACTCACCCAATTCTTTTTTTTCCCCTCTAATCCTTATTGTTGAAAATATTACAGATACTCCCTTTTCCCCCCATTGATCCCCTCTACTCCCCATCCACCCCACCCCCAGGCCTTCCCCAGACCAATGTCTGTGTCCGTGGGTTATAAACATATAACCCACGCTTATAAACATATAAGTTCTTTGATTAATCTCACCCCACCTCCTCTCCCCTCCCCACCTTCCCTCTGAGATCTCTCTGTCTGTTCCATGCTTCCAGGTCTCTGGATCTATTTTGTTCATCAGTTTATTTTGTTTATTATATTCCACAGATAAGTGAGATCATGTGGTACTTGTTTTTCTCTGACTGGCTTATTTTGCTTAGCATAATACTCTCCAGGTCCCTCCATGCTGTCCCAAAGGGCAAGTGATCCTTTTTCACAGCTGCATAGTATTCCACAGTGTAAATACAACCACAGCTTTTTTAATCCATTCATCTGCTGATGGGCACTTGGGCTGTTTCCAGATGAGACTCACCCAATTCTGATGTCATGTAAATAATTGGTTCTTTGCACATTTGAAAGAATAATTTAATTAGCTACTCAAAGTATCCCTCAATTTGAGCTTTATTTTGTCCTTCCACAATACTGCATATTTCAGTCTTCTGGGCCAGGAGCATCCTGCTGACCATCTTTTAAATAAGCCTTTCTGTCTTATTGCATTTTTACTTCTTATCAGCATCCTACTTTCCATGAAGCTCCAGCTTGAGTGCTATATTTACCCCTTCTACTTAGTTATCACTTCCCTAGCGCAAGATCTAAGGACTCTGAGAAGATTTCTTAAGTTCACAGCCATTTACATGTGCAAATTTTCAGATGTTTAAATGATCATCATTTCTATGATTTAGAACTTGGAAGAACAAGGAATATTTTTTGTCTTATATTTATTATTTCCCATTGATTTGTTTAATTAAAGTTATTATTAAAGCTTTTTCCATGCTTGGGACAAACTGAGAATGTGAGTCACAGAACTTATTTTAAAAATGCATATCCTTTAATGTAGAATTAAAATAGTTTTCATTTAGTCAGATGTTTGTGGTTAAGTTCTTTTTCTTGAAGATCAGTTTTTCATCAGTGATCAAAGTGATGTAAAGCATTATATATAGCCATGTATTTCTAGGCAGTAATTTAGGGTTCCATCATATAGTGGTGACAGGAAATCCCATATAAAGATATAAGTGAAAAATGATACCCGACTGATGGATTTGGGGGGGTAGGCTGATTGGCACTGTAAGGATAAGACTATTTTGTTCCTTGATGGGAGATTAGTACAGAAATAGATGTGTGAGTCAAACTTCAGTACAGTAATAACTTCCTGACAGGTACTCTCTCCAAACCCAAAGTACATTAAGTTTAAATTCAAAGAGCCATTACACTTTAAATATTTTTCTCAACTTTTTTGTAAATTGGAAGAAAAAGGAATTTGTATTTTAGGTAGAAACCACAATAATTGGTTGGTATATAAAATATTGCCTGCTGTAGATGTGACAGAAGTTAAGTAATAAGGATGAGCCAATTGATTGGCTCATAGTAGAGAGCTGTATGATTAACTCAAAAAACAATGCCTTGGGGCTGTGCGTTAGCTTCCAAGTGGTTGCTATTGAGTGCTAATGCAGTTTGGAAGAATTCCCAGCACAAATAAAAAGAGAGGTGATTCTGTCCCTTCAATGACTCAGGGAAACCAGAACCATTTTTGATACATTACACATTTTCCTAACTTTGAATATTTTGTCTTTTAGATGTCTTGGAGGAAAAAACTTTTTTTGTTTTTTTAAATATGTCTTTATTGATTTCAGAGGGAGGAAGGGAGAGGGAGAGAGAGAGAGAAACATCAATGATGAAAGTCATTAATCGGCTGCCTCCTGCACGCCCCCGACTGGGGATTGAGCCTGAAACCTGGGCATGTGCCCTGACTGGGAATTGAACCGCGATCTCCTGGATCATAGGTCGATGCTCAACCACTGAGCCATGGCTGGCAGGGTGAGAAAAAATGTTTTTACTTCAACGGCTATCAAGCTGTTGAAATACAACACAATGAACTCATTTCTAGTTAGTTTACAGTCACAAGATCCACTATATCTGCGCCTCTTCTCCTAAGGGAAAAGATAGGAAAACCATTCATGGGGTTCCTAATAAATATAGAACAATGTTCTGCGCACTTTTATATCTGACTTAATTCTCACAACCTCCCTGTGAAATTTGATGCCCATTCAAAGATGTGGGAAGTGAAGTTTATGAAAGTTAAATAAATTATCCTCTGTCCTGTAGCTGAAAATTGGAACACCCATCCCTTGAGCTCGAGTCTGCCAAAATTCACTTTAGTTTTACTCTATCATGCTTCCATTCTGAATGACTTTTCCAGAAACTTCTATACATCCACTGCTGAAAAAAAATGGGTCCTCTTAGCCCTTGTCTGACTTATTGCCTAACCCATTGGATTAGTTTGCTAGGGCTGCCATACAAAATGCCACAGACTGGGTGGCTTAAACAATGAAAATTTACTTTCTCTGGAGGTTAGAAGTACAAAATCAAGGTGTCCGCAGGTTTGATTTCTTCCGAGGCCTTACTCCTTGGCTTGCACATGGCTGCCTCCTTACTGTGTCCTCATATGGTCTTTTCTCTGTGCGTGCACATCCCTAGAGTGTCTCTGTGTGCCCAAATTTTCTCTTCTTGTAAGGACACCAGTCAGATTGGATTAGGGCCTGCTCTAATGGCCTCATTTTAACTTAATTACCTCTTTATAGGTCTTATCTCTGAGTGCAGTGAATTCTGAGATACTAGGAATTTGGGCTTCAACATATAAGTTGAGAGGGGCACAATTCAGCTTATAACACCTGCTTAGCTAATAATCAATAGTATTAGACCCTTTTCTTCTGGGTTTTGCATGGTCCTCCCCTACACAACTCAGCAAAGAACACCAAGTGCTGTCACAAAGGATAAATGCAATGCTAACAGTGCTCATTCTTATTTTGGTTTTTATTTATTACATACAGTTCAGGTCTGTGAATCATGCAATTCATACCCTTGTATTGGGTTTCATGCCTATTGTAGGTTGACTTGATACAAGTAGGTTTAAATTTGTGTAGACACAGCATTAAAATGGAGGCTTCTTATTCCTTCTGAAGATGCACTACCTACTTCTGTATAGAAATGAGCATAGGTCATTCATATGATGAGAAGAGATCCAGAGCTCTGTTGACAGTAGGACAGAAGAGATCAGTGAGGGCCATACTGAACCCAAGAGAGGAGATAAACTGGCTAGGACTTGGCAAGCTGTCCTAGAAGCTTGGAGGAGAGAGTACTAGCAAAGTGGTAGGCAAGACAGGAAGAGTGAGACAATTGGGAGAGGTCAAGAGGCATGTACCGGGCAGTCTGGAGTCAGCCATGGAGAAGGGTTTTTTTGGCACAGGACTGCTGATGTGAAAGGGACTGGTCATAACTAAAATAGCAACATAGTAATTATACTAGCTAATAATTATTGCACACCTACTATGTGCCAGGCATATAGTGCTGTATATACATGTCCTCTGAGAGCTTTACAAGGGCTTACATATCCTATATGATCTTTCTTCCATGCTACGTGGAATTCATGACCAGGGGTTACCTTCCCCTTCCCATTGCAAGCTCTTTGTCCTTTCTCCTTTGACTAGCCACCGAGCCTCTCGTTCTCCATCCCAGAGGCTCAGACTTATCTGGTTTCTGGGAAGAGCATCTGAGGGTCTTCATTTAGCTAGTAGGTCAGGAATTTCTTCCAGTCTTGGTTTCTGCTTTGTCATGGCTGAGAGGAAGAAAATCAGCATTGGTGGTGTGATGAGATAGCAGGTGGGAGAAGGGGTAAATATGCCATATTAAAAAAAAGATAGAAACTTCAACATATAACCCAACAACAGATCCTTGATTATCGCCTGTCTCTTCCAACTAGAATGTAAGTTCCACCAGAGGACACCCCCTCACAGGCTCATGACTCCAGCACTGGCAGATGAGATCCAATATATATTTATTGAATGAATGAGTGAGGTATGTGAAAATTTGAGCAGATGAAGTCATAAACATGAGAATTCTTTCTGGTGGTCATTTGCTGCAGTCTTGCTTAACTTCCTGAGCTATTTTCATGTATATTTTTGCCCAAAATCATAGACATAGAGGGCTTTAAGAACTATTTGGCTTATATAATATTATCTCACAACAGAACCTCCTACACTTTTCCAAAGAGAAAAAAGGTTCAAGGTAAGCCATGAGAAATATTAGGCTTTCTATAATTGAAATTATTTCTCCAGACATGTTTCCATGTACCAGCGGAGGCCAAATACTGTCTTTTGTATTGAATTGAGGCATGTCTTTAGAAAATAAATTCTATAGTTATTCTAATTTTATTTTTCAAGAATGCATTAAGATCAGCAGTAGATGGTAAGCTCTTTGGACTAATTTTATGCATTTTGCTTATAAAATCAGAGCACAGATTTTGAATCCAGACAACTGAGTTGAAACTCTAGCTCCCCATTTGCAATCTTTATTAAATAGATTGAGGCATAAGACAGAAGAAACGCCACTCCCCCCCATACAAAACATTTGTTAAGCCCAATGAGATGTTTAACCTGTCTCATTCATTGGGTTTCATCATTTGTAATACAGGGGTCATAATAATGCCTGTCTCACAGTAATGTGAGAATTAAACGTGCTGCATATGTAAAGCACTTACAACAGCGTTTGGCACACAGAAGAGCAATGCAAGTGTCAGTTAGGGTTACTGTAATAGATCGAGGAGTCCTTTGCTCAGCATTCCATGAGAAAGTGCTTGTTAAAGGGCCTGGTGTACTAAATGGCATATAATGTGAGAGGCAGATGACCAAGGACCTAATAAAGACACGTGCCAGTGGTGGGCATTTTATATATATATTATCTCACTTAATCTTTTTTTTTTTTTTTAAATATACCTTTATTGATTTCAGAGAGAGGAAAGGAGACGGAGAGAGAGATAGAAACATCAATGATGAGAGAGTCATGGATCGGCTGACTCCTGCACACCCCCGACTGGGGATTGAGCCTGCAACCCGGGCATGTGCCCTGACAGGGAATCGAACCCCGATCGCCTGGATCCTAGGTCGAAGCTCAACCACTGAGCCACGCCCAGCCGGACTATCTCACTTAATCTTCTCATTTATCTCCATTTACAAAACAAGAACAAAACCAAGCCAAACCAAAACACAAAACCAATCTTAGGTTAAGTTGAAGTTGAGTTGATAAGGTAAGTTCCCACTCCTAGTGGGAACAGATTCTAAAGCCTGTTTTGTTTGAATGGTTTAAGTGCAGAACTACTTAGAGAAAACTGAAGTTTAGAAAATGTTCAGCTATAGGGTTCTGTGCTATAAATGTCTAAGTGGCTGTGGAATATCTCATTTGGTTTCCCAAAATAAGTAGATTATCTCTCTGGAGAAAAGGGTAATTTCCCTTGTAGGATATTGTAAAATCTTATCACTTTTTACTGAGGCAGATAGCAGCCTAAAATATGGACTTAGAAATACAATTTTGGTTTTAAAGAACTTTTACAAGTAGAATAAGTACTGGTTTGGGGGTCTGGAAATCATATCAATTGTGATTTAAATTAATACAGCTTACTATTCTTATTTGTAACTACAGTTAAAAAAATAAGGAGCCCTATTTTAAGTCTTTAGTGGAAATATACTAGAAAATAGTCATATTATCCAAATACACACATATGATCTCCTGTGTGTATTTCTTGAGCTCAACATGTTCTTTTTCCCATTTTATTTTACTCATGTGGGAGTCCTAGAATGTGTGATGTTTCCATGTGTAAAATGTATGTGGGGAGGGGGAGTTTCTCCTATCTTATGCCTCAATCTCTATTTAATGATTTCACTTTATTTCTCATTGCTCTCTCTTTTTTGACCACAATATAGACCCAAAGTCTGTTTTATTTATATCTGATAAAGTTATGTGTTCCCGGTTCTTACTTTGACACAAGAAAAGAATAGTTGATATTTCTTTGTATTTAAAAGGCTGACTCATGTGGCCTTATGTTAATCTTTTCTTGATCACATAAAAGGGTTTCCATCTCATTTTCAACAACTATTGAATAAATTGGGTAAATTATATAAAGTAGCAGAATTGACACTATGACTGAAATAACACATCTACCTAAATAAAGGTTATGTCTTAAGAGATTTGAAGATGGAAAACTGCCCTTTAAGCGAGTACAGTCTATTTAATTATTTCAGAGTAGATACTGAATTTATCCTTGGAGAAATCCTTCATTGTCAAGCCCTTCTAGTCATGCTGACATAAAAAATACCTACTCAGTGTTCCTGGGAATTCACCTATAAGTAGCTGCTGGCATTCAGTATTCTGTTTAGTAATGAAGTTGAGTTGATAGTAAAAATGAGCCCATATAGAATCAGAAATTGCCCTGAGCCTGAAATGCATTGTGTGTTCTTGGATTTTTCTCCCAGGAGCTGAGACATTATTCTAGTAGACAGGATTGACACTTCTTTTTTAACTTTTTTTTTTTTTTTTAATATATCTTTATTGATTTCAGAGAGAGGGAGAGAGAGATAGAAACATCAATGATGAGAGAGTCATAGATCGACTGCCTTCTGCACACCCTTGACTGGGGATCGAGCCCACAACCCGGGCATGTGCCTTGACCTGGAATCAAATTGCGATCTCCTGGATCCTAGGTTGATGTTGAACCTCTGAGCCACGCCTGGCTGGGCAGGATTGGCACTTTTATCTTCTCTTCAACTTAAGCTGCAGAGAGAACTGGGAAAAGGAATGGAATTCAGTTGGCTTGGAACCATTTACTAAGGATCGTTGGTGTCCCTTCTAATTTAAGGTTGAATGAGCCACACTTTGGGAAATGGGCCATGACACTTTGCAGTAGAGATGGGACTTTTCATGGGTTTGACATATATTCTCTTAAGGGAATGGATATTCCCAGTGTCCACCATCCTAGAAGAGGAAATAAGCTGAGTCTTAGGATCAAAAGACTTTCTGCTTCTATCTGCGTAGGAAGCAGTTGGGCCTAGTCTCCCAGGTGTAGAAATGCCTGAAGCTTCCTGTTGGTGAGAGTAGAGCTGAAAGTCCCACCACACAGAGGCCTGCCAGGAAACCAGCAGGGAGGCTCATGGCCTCTCAAAATAAAGACTTGTAACAGCAGTCTAAGTTGTGTTTCTTTGGTCTTCAAGTTTTCAGTGAACTCATTGACAGCCTGGTTTAGTCTCAGTTCCATGTGAATCGGGGGAATTGAAATATCAGGGTTACTATCAGGGGAAGACACATGGGCCTAGAAGTGAGTTGATAACACAGGAGTCATCTGCCCCCGAGGAGGAGAAACCAGAGCAGAGGAAAAATGAGGGATTTTTAGAGCATTGCCCTGGGAAACTTCTGGAAAACAGTGGGAAAGGAGATGACCACTGAAGGAGGGGAATTTCTGCTAGGAAGACAATGAGGGCTTATGCATGATGCTTTGCATATAAAAAGGGAGTCTAACCTCATTTGGTAGTCATGGGCTAGGAGGCCATCAACAGATATGATTGAAATATTTAAAACAGTGATTTAAAATGCATGCCGAACTAACTATATAAGTTCAGATAAACATAAATTAACATAAGTAAGAAATTTCAGCTCATTTAATAAAATGAGTTGTATTAATGTGTAACTTAATGAGAAGCAATGGATTTTATCTGTTTGAAGGCTGCCATCCTTCTTAAAATAAATTATTATTTTAATGTTGTAATGATTTGATATGATTAATGAGCTATTCTGCAAAGCAAATATTTTCCACCTAAATTAAATGTGCTGGCAGAATGATTATTTTTTTTACCCATTTGATATTAGTCTATTTTACATTTTCTGTGAATAAATAGATTAGAATCATGTTATCTTGTCTCAGTGTCAGCATTCTGCCCCTCCTATTTTGTGCTGAAATGTTTGTCAAGATCTTTCTGAATGTAGGAGAGAAAGAGAAAAAAGCCTTAAAAACCTAAACACTAGGTGAAAGCCACACCATTCAGCAGAAATATAGTAAGAAAACCCTGAAAGAAGACCAGCTTTTGAGTTCCTGGCTGTGCCACTTAGTGCTAATCAGTTAGTTGATTCTTCTGAGCCTTGGTTTTCCCATCTGTAACCCTATAGAATTATTTCGAAAATGCAAAGATAAAATGTATATAGGCAATGCTGTGAAGTTTGGGTAGTACATAAAACCTGCCTTGTTTTCTTGCAGTCCTGGAATTCTGGTGGGAGTTGGGGGTTAGAGGGAGAGTGGAAAACCCTTAATTAAGGAGCATAAAGTAGAGGAATCCAATGTTCAGCCCATATCATTTGAATTTTAATATTCTTTTAAATCTTAGTGTTTGGGGCTTTTTAAGAAGCTTGCTGAACCAAAGCTCCCAAACCTGGCTGGGATTCAGAATAATCCAGTGAAAAATCCTTGACCCTGAGCCCCACCTTGCACTGGAGATGTTGATTCTAAGGCAGTGGAATGAATTTCCTTATTATTCAGTTTCCTTCTAGCTCTGTTATAAATCCTAATCATCTTTGAAACTTTGAGACTCCAAAGCTGATTGATTGCCAGGCATTGCTGAGTAGACTTGACAGTGTCAGGTCTTGGGCAGTTTTATATCTTATAAAACCTGGGTACAATGAAGGATATACTGGAAAGTTGTGATTAATAAGATAAACTAAAGGTTCCTGAGCATCCATAAAAATGGCTTAAATGACTTTCAAGCTATAATACCCTGGATGACATGAGCAGTGTTTCATGTGAATGGGTATTTGTGGGGGGTAAAGTTCTATTTTATAAAGTGGGAGAAAGAACTAATGCTCATTGGCCAGCTACATTGGGGTAGGCACTGTGCTGGACATTGGACTAGGTACTTATACTAGTTATTTCATTTGCTTCCCATTAGAATCTCATGAAGAAACTATTCCTATTCCTATTTTATAGATGTAAAACCAAGCTAAAATTGAACAACTCATTCGAAGGGCATACAGCCAATAAGTGGTAGATAAATGTATGCCAGTTAACTCAAATCTGTCTGGCTCCAAAACTTATGATCCGTACATCATACTACACTGCCCTCCCTTGTCTTCCAGCACTTCAAGTAGAGTAAGTATTTGGTGCCTTAGGGACTGTCTACTGATATTTATCATTCTGATGATCTGTTCTCATTCTGTATGGAAGTTATCGGCATAAGCATTGGGCTGACTTTCTCTGACACTGCCAGTTGTAACAAATGTATTTCATGCCCTGCATTACATCTCCTCAGCCCGCCTCTGATTTCAGGTGCAGCTTGGTTACCCCTGTGTTCCCTAGCTCTCTCTGTCAGCATCCCACACCCCTGCTGTTCCACTGCTCACCTCAGGGCTTTCTCCAGAGCCACAGAAGCTTGCTGAGCTTGAGTGCAGAGCAGCCAGAAGTGTCAGGGAGTTAGTCAACATTCCTGGGGACAATCCTCAACCAGGGAAGGACAAGAGTCAGTGGACAGAGACCCCGACCTCCTGTTCTTCAGAGGCATGATGCTGAGGTGCTCCCACATGCTTCATTCAAAGGTCCCCGGGGGAGGAGTCCCAGTGGCCCAGCTCAATAACACACTCAGTGTTGGCCTTTCCTCCTTCCCTGTCTCAGTGGCCTCTCTCACTTTTCTTTCTGGGAGTTTGACTCTTTTTCCAATTCTAACAGCACGGTCATATATTTATCATTTCTTTGAGTAACAGGCTGTTTGGTCTGAATTTATATGCATCAGAGAGTCCTATTGGGGCTGAGGGAGAAAAAGAAAACAGTAATTTGGACTGCAAACAAGAGATTTGGTAAGCTGGAGCTCCAGTGAGCATGTCTCCTTCCTGTCCCCTTTCCCCCAGTTCCACAGGGTACAAGCAGAGGTATCAGGGGCAAGATGCATTGACCAGGAGTCTGAAGAGGAAGGCAGGCCTGGGACTGTTTCTAAGTGCATGAGAGAGACCATCACTCTGTAAATACTCCAAAAAACCTAAGGACAGGAAATTCTACAAGTGTCTGAACTCTCTGTATTAGGCGGGGCCCTGAATGCACTGAATTTTGCATATTGATGTAAATGTGACCCCATATGCTGGTGAAACTTGGAGATTTTCTTTTGCTAACTAGTTCTCAATATATCTTATTCTACTCACTTTCTGCCTTGACTTGCACAATTAGTATGATTTAGGAAACTCACAGGAAAATATCGGGACTTCTGATTTGTAAAAAATTCTAACCAGAAAAATCCCACTGGGTGAAATTGGCTTTGTTTCATTATTTACAGTACAAGGAAAAATTATTAGCTTTTATGTGGTTTTGCCCAGAAATGAAGCAAATAAGGAGTCATGAATCAAAGATAACATGCTAGGAAAGAATTCTTGAGAAAGGATTAAAGTAGCTAAACCTACTTAAGTAGGTTTTTGCTTATCTGTGAGTTTACCTTTACATTTACAGTATATGTACTCAGTGTATACAAAACTTAAGAGTTTATACTATCAGCAGTGGGTAGAAATGGAGAGACTCCAGAAGGCTAGATTAATGGATAGATGCTCAATATGGATATGGATATAGCTATCGTCCTTTATAAAGTAGTTTTACAGAATTTCTCATTCGATTTTTGCACACACCTTATAATATTTAGCAGGTTAAGTTCAAACTTAAATAAAATTTTAAAATTAACCCAGCTAATAAGTGACAGAGATGATACTGAAATCCAGGCTACCCCTATTGCAAAATCTTGTATTCTTTCTCCCTTATTCCACTGCCTTCTCCTTGTCAGTTGTTGGAATCCACTTGGACACATATCTGTATCCACTTTGCTTTACAACTTGCCTCATTCCTCAGAGACCAGAGATTGGCATCTAGGATAAGAAAGAAAGACAAATGAGACCCTTGATCACTGCAGTGACACAATGACCATAGGATATCTGGTAAATATTTCTTGACCTGATTCACATAGGAAATTCTGAAGACAGTCATGGAATCCAATGTAGATTTGACTAGTGTTACTGTAGACCAATTTGTGGGTCAACACTACAAAACCTGAATTAGATTTAAAAATTTATCAGGAGCCTCAGTCAAACTGTGAGGTCTAGGAACTGCTATGAGTGTGATCTGAAATAGCTTTTACATTGGTGAGCATTTCAAATAGACATTAATGTCCATTCATCAATCATACACATGTGTATAGTCTCAGTTATATGTAAAAAGATGACTCTTTTTAAGAGACAGTTGAATTTAGTTTTAAATGATCAAACCTGGGCTCTCAAATTTCAGGATAAAAATCTTTCGAAATGAAGCCTGCATTGATTGTTCTGGCTTTCAAACATATGTATGTATGCACATATATACATATGTTTATATATTTATATATATACTTATATGTTTGTACATACACATATTGGTATTCTCTTCTTTTAATTGCTGAAAATATCCTTTCATTGCCATTTCCTTCATATTTCAAAATTATCTTCATCCATATAAAATTATATCATCTTTTATATACAGTTTATCTCAAAGAGATTTGGAGAAAATAAGCAATCAGGAACATTGGGAATAATTATAGAAAATCTGTTTAGGCATGTGAATGAATTATTCATTCTACCTGTAAAGGAAGAGAATTAAGAGACATAAGTAAAAAAGATATTTTGCTATTGAGTTTTAAAGAGAAGACAGGAGCGAGGAGTACGAGATTTTACCACCTTATAAATACAGGAGTGCAGATTATAGAAGTGTAGACAAGAATTAAGTGCATTCTGCAGAGAGGTTAGGTATGTCAGATTGTACATAAACTCAGGCACATTAGGCCAGGAGTGGAGTGTTGGTGGGATGGAGCAGTTACCATCCAATGGTGTTTATGGTAAGGTGTGGTACTGATATTTAAAGATAAGATCACCTGGGAGCTCACATACTTGAAGAAGAGAAGAGATTCCAGGTCTGACATTGGGGTATTTGGGAGCACTGAGAAAGAAGGATCTAGCAAAGGAGAGAAAGGAGAGGAGATCAAGCGAAGAAGTGAAATAGACAAGAGTAGAGATTGCATCAGACACTGTTGGGAGGTGCTTTTGGGAGGTTGAAAGAGGGTAATGAAAAACAGAGCATAGATTTGGCCATGCAGAGGTGGCTGGTGACTCGGCAGAAGGAAAGGTAATAGAGAAGGAGAGGGAACTCTCGGTCTGGAAAACAGGAATGGCCAACTCTTTCCTGCCATTTTGCTGTGAAAGGGGTATGGAGAAATGGAGTGGATGTGGGGTTAGAAAGGATTTTTTTTTAAAGATAGATTTTATAACACATTTATTCTGCTGATGGTAAAGAGCCAGATGCATTAAAGAAGAAAAATTTAGGAAGAGCTAACACACGCCTGCCTCTCAGAGGACTCCAGCACAACATTGACCAGCACTTCCCCCATGGCCAACAGATAAACAGATCCAGGCTTCTCTCCCAATCCACCACCCCAGTTTGTGCTTCTAATAGAACGTCTAATATCTCTTTCCACCTGCCCTTCCCATGGAAGCTAAGGGGGGCAAGGAAAAATGATATTTTGCTTCATTTGGTTCAACCCATTTATATCCTTGAAGAGACTGAGGACGAAGGATGGATGAAGTAGTTTCAAAATATGCTCTCATGTCTTAGGCAGTGCCTCACTTTGAGGTGTAGGTCTTTAGTACCTATTGCTGTATGCTCTTGGTTAAAATGGGACACTTTCTGTCTCAGCTCATGAGACAGAGTCCCTGATTAACACAAATGGCATGTAGGTATAGCAAGAATCATGGAGGTGGGATACAAATGACTGAAGATTGAGAAACACTTAATCAGGCTAAGGAGAAAGAGGAAACTTTCTAGGATGCCTTTGAGGGTACAGGAATTTGCTTCCAAAGCATTCAGTGGAAAGGTTTTGAAAGAGGTTACCAATGAGATGCAGGATGGCAGAGCAGTGAAAGGCTGAGGGGCAAAGAGAATATGAGTGGCCTGATGATTGATTGTATTTTGAAAGGAGGAAAGGCACTCTTGGGGTGAAGTAGAGAGAGCAGCACCAGAGTACACAGAACTTCAGTCTTGCTGTAGGACTGCCCCACCCAGGTTTGCCCCATTCTGTAGGCAGTGCTTGAAATAAGAAGATATTTGTATTTTGGTCTAGTGACAAGAGAGGGCAATGGAAGAAGGTCAATGATGGAGATGGATTAGTATTGTAAAAAGAATTGGATCAAAATGATGTTCAGGCCGAAGAGATGTTTTGAAGACTGGCAATTTTAGAAAATGATTTGCAAGTCTTGATTAAAGCCCCCACTCTCTCTGAAGCCCAGTGAAGAAAACAGTGCAGGATTGCCTTGAGGGAAGTGAGGGAGCCTATCACTTAGGTCCTTTAAGCTGGACCAAGCAGAGAGGATGAGGCACCATCTTGCTGAGAAATGGGGTGGACTGACTCAAGAGGTCTCTTCCACTTCTAATTCCTATGATTAACATGCTCTTGCTCTCACCCTCATGTATTTTCTAACAATTTTGAAATTTCAGCTAGGGGAAAAACATTATATGGGAAGATTGAAAGTAATTACAGTGAGGTTTTTTTTTTCTGCCTAGAATATGTAATCAATTTCATTTATTTCCCAAGTAAAACATTCACTGAAGGTTCAGTCTTTGAAAGACAACTTGATTATCTGTTCTACAGAGCAAGTCAGGATATATCATTCTCATTTTCAATTATAACTTCCTATTATGAAATGTTTGTGCCCTAATCATTTTCATATTGAGCAGGGGTCTGGTTAACACATAACATTTAAAGTATGTGATTTTTTAAACAATCAGAATAGGTAGCATGTAATGTCATTAGAGGTAAATTGCTGTACTTAGCACCTTTGCTTTTAAAAATATATTTATTTTTTCTTCTACAGTTACATAATGTCCTGAACATTTAAAATAAAGTGTATTATTTCACACTTCAAAACAAAATTATAAATGCTCTTAGGAGGCAGATTAAATAACCTCCCACAAACAGTTAATGTCATGGTACTCTTTTAAAAAAAAGTGAGGGGGCTAAGAATGGGAAATAAAAATGTACTTATCTGGAAAGTCACCTTAAATAAACTTTACCCTTAAAAAAAAAAAAGGTTAAGTTTTGTACATATTGAAGACCTTCTGTAAAACTGTAAATAAAAATTTCTAACCCTCGCTGGGTAGCTCAGTTGGTTAGAACATCGTCCCAATACGCCAAGGTTGCAGGTTCAACCCCCCGGTTAGGGCACATACAAGAAGCAACCAATGAATGCATAAATAAGTGGAGCAACAAATTGATGTTTCTCCCTCTCCCTCTCCTTCCCTTCCTCTCTCTCTCTCAAATCAATTTTTAAAAAAGACTCTAACTAAATTTAAATAGAATGTATGTGAACTACATTTCCCTGGGCCTTCATGGTCAGGCTTTCTTTACACTAGAGTAATAGCAACAGTTATCAAACACCAGATCTCTGGTTTGGAACGTGGTTTATCCCCACCAGCTTACTTCCCCAAATCCCTTACTTCTGATTGGAAGGTACTCATGAAAGGTCAGTGCCCTTAACCTATTTGCATCTTTGTGAAAATTAGGGAAAGACACCCTTCCTCTCTGGAGATGGAGTCCAGCTTGAAGAGTGGAACTGGGCTGGATCTCACCTCTGCCATAATTCCCTTGTCCGGATGTCCTTGTGCAATGATAGCCAACACATTTGTATGTGGAGGTCCTGCTAACTCACCTCCTCATTCAACCTTCTCTTCTCTCTTAGGCCTTATTGCTGGATGACCCTTGATGGTGACTGCCCCTGTGAAACTTATTCCAGCTGTCTCCCACTATGACCGTCATAGCTGTTCTCATATTCAATGCCAATAGCTTCCACCCTAAAGGTATGGAAGAACAAGTCCCCCACAATTCATTTTATGTGCTTTTTCAAGAATTCACAGCAGAACTAACCTACATCCTAGATATCTAGAAGACTTCAAAGGACATAGCACTTTTGGGGGACAGGATCAGTGTATTACTTTTGTAAGAAACTACCAAACTGTCTTTCAAAGTGGCTGTACCATTTTGCATTCCCACCAACAATAAATGAGAGTTCCTGTGGCTCCACATCCCCACCAGCATTTGGTGATTGTCAGTGTTTTGGATTTTGGCCATTTTAATAGGTATGTAGTAGTATCTCATTGTTATTTCAATTTGCAGTTCCCTAATGATGCATGATGTGGCTCATCTTTTCATATGCTTGTTTGCCATCTGTCTATTTTCTTTGGTGAGGTGTCTGTCAGTCTTTGGCCCATATTTTAATTGGGTTGTTTGTTTTCTTATTGTTGAATTCTAAGAGTTTTTTGTATATTTTGGGTAACAGTCCTTTATCAGATATGTCTTCTGCAAATATTTTTATCTAGTCTGTAGCTTGTCTTCTCATTCTCTTGATCAGTGCATTTGGTATAGCTCCATCTCCTTAAGAAGCTGACATATAATCTCTAGGGCCAAATAAAGAGAAAATCTGAGTAAATACAGCTGGTTAACTCAACTTTGTCTCCTTATATACTGCACTTGCAAAGCTAATGGCTTGTTCCTCCAGCCCCACCCCACCCCTGCCCTGGTTGTTGAGGATATTAGTCCAGGGAGTCGGGAATCTCAATGTGTCTAGTCATTGTCTCTGTCAGGGAGTTCATGAGGTCCTCAGGCAAAGAAAATATTTTCCCTCCTTTTATACCAGCTGTCAGGACATTCTGAAAGATGTTGAAATTGAAAAGAATATGCAGTTTAGCCCTCTGCTCTAGAAAACTCACTATACCCTTTAATAAGGCTTTAGAGACAAAATAAATAAATAAAAAAAGACTAGTAGAACACATGAATATACATTAGCCCATTGTGAAGTAAGGTCACCCAGGATTTGATGAAGATAAAATTGCTTCAGTCTTCCAATTACATGACTTGAATTAATCCAATGCTCTTGCTCAATATTTTGTTAATGGGGATTATGTTCTTATGGCCCCTCTGCCTTCTAACTTCTGAGTCTAGTGTATTCTGTGTACTGTATGCTTTGCTCTACATCAACCTAGACATGAAAATCAACATTTGGCCAATTGAGGCCAAAAATAAAACCACTCATATAAAAATTTTCATTTTTGCTACTATGTTTGTAATTTCCGAGCACCTTTTTTGTTGTTCAAATTTTCTCTCTCTCTCTCTTTTTTTTTATAAGCATTTTAGTCATATTCTTGAGAAGAAACATATTCCCTTACCACTCACGGAATATTAATGATAGTTATTTTCTGTTTGTTTTATAGCCTTGCCTCTCTTCTAATTTTTAGAGGTTAAAACTTAGAAGCTAATCAAAAGCTGTATGATTCTTTTCCATACAGAAAAGAATGTCTCTTTAGAACCATTCTCTACCCTTTCAATACCCCAGAAACTGATTGCTATGGACTACATCATCTGGGACCCCTGGCTACCTGGCTTCCCAGTAGGTCCAACCAATAGAGGTACTGACAGGAGATCAAAATATAGTAAGAGAGGGAGACCGGTCATCTATTCTCATTCACTGCCCAGCCATTGTCCTGTTGGTGGCTGTGTTCCTCCACTGCAGGATTTTTTAACCTCAGCACTGTTGACATTTGGAGCCATAGAGTATTTTGTTGCGGAGCCTGTCTTGTGCATTGCAGAATGTTTAGTGGCATTCCTGGCCACTAATTTATTGACTATTACCACCCATTTTAGCTAAGTTTTGCAAATGAATAATTATGATACATGTACTTTAAGACAGTTTTATGTGGCTTATAGTTAAGGGTGAATCAAGGTCTATATAGATTGTATCCCTTTTTCTTTCTATGAGTTGCTGTCAATGAAATGATCAGGAGAGATTTGGCAATTAGCATCAGCAAAATGTCAGTCTAAGCCCACATTCTGTTACTAGGTGGAAAGTGGAATCTTCAGCATTCCATCAATGCAACTGACTCTGGGAAGACAGCCTGGAAGGTTTTTACATAAGGCACCCCTACTGGGCACGGAGATTTTCCCGTGTCTCCAGTCTAGAGGTTGAGGCCACATATCACCTTCTTGACTGTGGACTTCTTAAAGTCATTACCCCAAACTAACCATTTTTCAAATGACAGGTTTCACCCTCTGCCTTCTAACTTTGGAAGCTCTGGGTTTATGCCACCTTTGAACCCAACTGCAGTTCTCCTCTTCCCCACTCTCCAACCACACATGGGGTGAGCTCATTCATGTTGAAAGCAGGACCCAGGTTGCTGCTCCTTTTGGTCAGAAGCCACACCTGCTGTGGTGTCTTCTTTCACTTTTGCTGGCAAATCTGCTGGAGATGGCTATAGCTAATCCTCTTTGATGACATTTCTGCCACTACACCTGTGGGGATATATGCCAAGACCTTCCAGAGAAAGGGCCAAGAGGAAATATCTTGTGTTCAAAACAGAACCCTCGCGACCACGTTGGAAGGATTTCCAGGACAGATGGTCCATTCATGAGATATTTATCTTTCCACTCTCGTGGCCCCATTCTCGCCACAGTGACAAAGTCTGTCCTAAGCCTTCAGTGCGTTTCTCCTTGTCACCCTGCCTACATATCTCATCTGAGTCACTTGTGTTTCTTATCCTCGACACCAAGCTGTTGCTGTGCACTTGCTGCCTCTTGAGAGAAACCACAGCAACACAGCTACTTGTGTGTACTGCTCGCTTGGTTGCAACAGCTGCTATAACGTTAGCTCCATATGGCTTATCCCTTGGCTCTGCCTCATCCGTGCAGAACAAGATGGACAGGACAGGAGCCCCACAGACAGCACAACTGGCAAGACTCATTTTAGGGACATCGGTCTCTTTGAAGGCACTGATATCAATTTTAAATTTATAAAAGAAATGTAATTATCTTTCACTATAGATTCTCTAAAACTTACAGAGAAAATGAAGAAAATTAAAGAGCTTGTTTTAGATAAAAATGACCAAATCTACAGCAAACACTTAAACAAGTTCCATTTCCAAGGGCCCCAGGACAGGATGACAAAGCAATCTTTCCAGAACCAGAAAACTCCCCCAAATATTGGACTTAATTTCTTTGCAAAATAGATTGGAATTCACTACTCCGAGTAGCAAAAAGTAAATCTGGACTTATTAGGGTACAGATGAGGTGCAAAGCTCATTTACTGGTGATCCCTGGCAAACTCCCCACTTTTAGTAGAGACCTTTATAAACAGGCTAAAAAGCTGGAGTTCAACATCTTCAGGATTTGCTAAAACTGAGACTCTTTAATGGGCTATATACTACTAACTCCTCTAATCCCCAGAGCTCACTCCACACCAGGAACATGTTAGCATTGCTCATTGAGGCTCTACTTAACAGATTGGACTTTGACAGGTAGGAGAGCCTGGCTGGTGTGGTTCAGTGGGTGAGCGTAGACCCAGGAACCAAGCATAGACCCAGGTCACCAGTTCAATTCCCAGTCTGGGTAATGCCCTGGTTAATTGAACTGGGACTGGGAATTGATAGGAGGAATCCAATCACTATGTTCCTTTCTCTCTCTATCCCTCTCCCTTCCTCTCTCTCTAAAAATTAATAAAAACTTTTTTCTTTTTTTTTTTAAAGGCAAGATACAAGAAATGTGTCCCCAGGAGAAGCAGGCAATTTAATTTTAGTCTTTTACCAGTGAAAATAGTAACATCTCAAACGAGGAACTTTTCACAACTCAGGAATAAATGTAAAAATAGACTCTTTTTAAAAGGTGATGGGGTTTAATAATTGTGCTGTTAACTTTCTCTTGCTCTGCCAAGTGTTCTTATGTCAAGTGCCACCCCCACAGCCAAGTGAAAGGAACTGCTAGTGGCAACCCATGTGACCACACAGAACAATCCCTTCAGAGCTGCAAGCCATGGCATGGGGTCTGACTGAGCAAGACAAGCAATCTCTTTGTGCCCTGTGTGGCTGTCCCTAATCTTCAGAGCAGCCTGTGATAATCCTCGGAGCCCCCCTGAGCACAGTGCTGGGAAAGCGTGATTGATTGAGCCTCTCACCTGCTGCTGTTATTGCAGAAGGACAGGTGTGGTCATGTTTAATATCCTGTAAAGGGAAAAGTGCAGGGCAAGGATCATGTTGAAAAAAAGCATTGGCCCCCATGGAAATAAGATCATCCTACAGGAAAACCAGCACTTGAATTTAATAACAAGGCAGACGTTTTGTGTTTTCATTCCTCTTTGGTGGTTTTCTTGGAATTCTTTGATGGAAAATCAGGAAACTCAACACATTTGGCCAGTGTTGTCTCTCATAGATAGAAGAAGAGATGCCTAGGAGGCAGCCAGCATTCATCTCCCCGGTGTTGTAGCCCAGATACTGTTGGAAAATTATTCACAGGGAAAGGATTCATATCTCCTTTGTTAGAATTCCCAAGTTATATTTCCTTTTCTGGAAAACTTATGTACTTTTTATAAGTACCAAGAATTTTCACTGCTGGCATGTTTAAGTGGTTAGGTCCTGCTGCTATGACCAAGTCTCTGTCAAGCTGAGTAGGACTTGGGTGGCAACGGTGAGCCAGCGAAGCAATGGTTGGGAGGGCAGGCTCTGGAGCCCACCTCTCTGGGCTTAATCCCACTGAACTGCTCTCTGTACACCTCTGTGACTTTGAACCATCACTTTAAGATTCTAGTTTTTTATCTATAATGTAGAAAAATAATAATGCATTATTATTAAATATAAGAATATATCCATAGGGTTGTTGTGTTCCTCCAAAGATCCCTGGCTGCCACATTTGTCTCCATCTTAGCAATGGCACCCCATCCACTAAGTTGTTCAAGCTAGAGGTGAGGAAGGCACCTTAATCATTCTGTTATTCACACTCCCTGGCCAACTTGCGATGAAGTCTGTCAATTCAGCCTCCCTGACAGATCCAGCATCTCCCCACAGATCTTCATCTTAGCCAAAGGTGCTTGCATTTTACCCTCCCGTGCTCCTCTCCCGCTGCTCCGGCCTAGGCTTTGCCTCTGGCTTGGTCTGTGCAGGAGCCACCCTACATGTCTCTGTGCTTCTACTCTTGCCCTGGAAGTTAGTCACCATAAAACAGCCCCAGCTAATGTGATGGTATCTGGAGGTATGGCATTTGAGAGGTACTTAGATCATGAGAGTTGAGCCCTTATAAATGGGATTAATGCCCTTATAAAAGAGACACCAGAGAATTCCATCAACCCTTCTGCTATCTGAAGACACCAAAAGAACCAAGAAGCAGATCCTTACCAGACACTGAATCTGCTACTTGCTTGACCTTGGTCTTCCCAGCCTCCAGAACCATGAGAAATAAATTTCTGTTGTTCATAAGCCACCCAACCCAATCTATTGTATTTTTGTTACCACAGCCCGAATGGTTTGTGGAGATTAAGTGAGAAGTATAAATGAGGCATCTAGCAGAGTACTGGACACATGGGAGGCCTCTAATAAAAGGCAGGTATTATTTTTAAACTATTCTATTTATTTCAAATTAAGATAAATAGCAAATCAATCGAGCTTGAAACATGGTATCCAGCATGATTCAGTCATTCAGGCACTTAGTTCTAAATTCTGGATATGTTCAAGTTAGATTCCTCGGCTAAAAAGAAAATCAGCCTCAACTTCTGCAATTTTTCCAGTGTACAAGGCATCTTGTTTCTCATAAAACAAGCATGAAAATATCATTCCTTGGAGACAGGGCTTTAACCAAGATTTCTTAGTGAGCAAAGCTGATGTTTGCATTATTAGTAAGTTAAACTCAGGTTCTCCATACACAGAGGAGCAATTTTTTGTTGTTGTTGTTCAAAATATTACGAATGTCTTTTTTTCTCCCCAATGACCCATTCCACCCCGTCCCACCCCTCTCCCCATAGAGGAGCAATTTGATTAAATGAATTAGAACAGTAAATTGAACCCTGTTAATTGTTTTATCTGGAACCTTTTCCTGATAGTTTCGTTTGCACAACTACTACATAAAATTATGTTAATGGCATAAAACTAAATGTGTCTCTGTAGTTGGGAACCTAGTGATCTAGCCAGTGACTCTCTGTCAGTGTAACCTTTCTGGAAAAGATTACAACTTACAGTATATATAAGTATAATTCTAACCTGTCTTCAGAATCTAAGTTCAATATTCCAGCCCATTAGAGGAATTGCGCCTTACAAATTCCAAAGATACAGCAATCCATTTTAAAAGAATTTAATCCTAAACAAAGATTTAAAATATTTCTCAACACCTTATGGTACTTGACTAGTCAATTTGTTCATTCAATTATATATATATATATATATATATACACACACACACATATATATGTACACAGATATATATACACACACACACATATAATGTGTATGTATGCATATAAACAAATATATGTATATATATAATATAATACATTATGTTATATATTATATGTACACACACACGTACATACATACAAATAAAATGTGTTCCTGTCATCAAGGAGCTTACAAGCTTTTGAGAGACAAACATACATACAAAAGATTAGAGTAACAATGTTATTTAAAGTTAACCTGTATAACTCCCAGGAAGAGTAGACATTAAAGTTAGCCTCAGAAAAGGTTTCACAGAGAATAAATAAAACGCAAGCAAGCTGAGACTTGAATGATAAGTGGCAGGGCAGGGGCAGGGAGAGTGGATGGTGTCCAGAAACTGAGCAGTGTGTTTGAGCGAGGGTGACACTAAACAAAGTCGCAAGGGCCAGTACACAAAGTATACTGTCTTTTAGGCAAATAGGAACATTGAACTGAGAAGCAGTGACATGACCAGACTTCCACTGAAGAACAGGGCTGCCCAATAAAGCTTTCTGTAATGATGAAAATTGTTCTAAATTTGCACTGTTTAATATTGTGGCCACTCAACTCAATGTGGCTGTTGAGTGCTTAAAATGTGACTAATTAGACTTCAAAAAAAGGTTTTAATTTTGATTAAGTGTATGTTTGTGTAGCCACATGTGGCTAGGGGCTATTGTATTAGGGCAGTTTTTGAAAGATCCACCTTGGCCATATTCAAGGATAGATTGCAGATATGACCTAAGCAGAGAAAGCCCTAAAGGAGGTCATTTTTAAAGTCCAGGAGGCTGGACTATTGAAAGCTAGAGCAGGGTAGCAGCTGAGAAGTCAAGGACAGTGTGCCTTGAGAGATACTCTTGAACCCCCAGTTCCTGGCTCTGTCACCAACACAGTTGATATAAGAAATTAGTGTTGAATGGATTGATTTGATGTAAGTTTTTTAAATGCTCAAAATTAAATCCTTCCTGGGCTGGTTAATGTCCCATTTTCTCTTCTTCAAACTATACAGGAGAGGGAGAGGAAAAGCTCATGTTGCCCTCTCAAGATTTGCTTACTTGGTCTCCAAGGTTGACAAAGGAGAGAAGAGAATGGATGACAGCTTCCTCTGAGACTGAAAAGGGACCTGGGACAGGGGTTATACGATCTCACAGGACAATCACCTGGATCCAGTTTTGTGAAAGTGCTTTGGAGGGCAGTAGGGCCCAAATGAGGAGATAAGTGTGTCCAAGGAAGTGGGCATCAGGTCGCAATGCTCTGAACTTCAGTAAAGACCCCTCCCCCCAAGTTTGACAAAAGAGTCCAATATGGGTTGGCAGGACTGCATTCTTTCTGGAGGTCCTAGGGCAGAATTTGTTTCCTTGCTTTTTCCAGCCTCCGGTGGCCACCTGCATTCCTTGGCTTGTAGTCAGAAGTGTCATTCATTTTTTTCTCTCTCTCTCTACTGCTACTATTGTCATATCTTGTCTTCTGACTTTACCCCTCTTGCCTCACTCTAATAAGGACTCTTATAATTACATTGGGCCCATACAGATAATAATTACCCAGGATAACCTCCCTATCTCAAGATTCTTAACGTTTACTAAGTCCCTTTTTCCATGTAAGGTAATATCTTTACAGATTCCAGTTTCAGGATGCAAACGTCTTTAGGGGGCTATTATTCTGTCTACCACCACAACCTACACAGGTAAAATTGCAATTACCTATAAGAAAACCTGTAACTTTGTGTTGTATTAAAATGAAATTGTACCAATAAAACTTGAAGTAAATAAACCATTTTCTAGGACTTAAATATTGTTTAGGAGCTAAGGCTTTAGTTTCATCCATATTTATTCTGTTGGAGTTTGACTTCTAGTTGCCAACGATTTCTTTTCTGTCCATTTTTTACCTTAACTAAGTTGTGTGACCTTGAAGAGGTCAGACTTCTCGGAGCCTCTGTTTCTTTATGTGTAAAGTAAGGGGATTGAATTGGCCTATCTCTGAGGTCCCATTCAGCTAGACTATAATTTATTCTCTTCTATTGTACTTTACATTAAGAATTCCATTTTAAAACCCAGCAGAAGTTCTGGCTTCTCCCCAGAGCAGCAAAAGTGAGATTATTTTTTATTTGGTTTTGCTCTGTTCTTTGTGCCTAAAGCAGCAGCCTTGCAGAGCTTGTCGTTTGGGACCAAGCAAAACAACCCACAACTCAATTTTACCTGTATGGGCTCATGAGTAACTGGTACAACCTTTGTAACTAGCCTAAGAAATAACAGCTCTCTGGGGCTGTATTCATAGCAAATTATGTTACACATATAGCTTATGGTGGGTAATAAGAAATGCTGTATTTACATAAATCCTGAGGGTATGAATCATCTTACAAAATGTTTTATTGCTTCCCTGTTTTCCATAATGTCATATTTCATGGAAAATACTAAGTGTCAAGTGAATGTTTAGTATCTTATCCTTCATGGAAATTGTTTAAAATGAAATTCTAAAGGAGGTAAACTTTTAAAATGGAGCATTTTTGGTTTTCTTTTGTTATTGGTCAAAGGACTTGAGAAAAATACCATTTTGGAATGCTTGCTACTTCAATTCTCAAATTATTAGTCTAAAACTTGTAAGTAGACATCTGAATTCATTACCTCCACAAAATGTATTCTGTCAGTTTTATTGTGCACTGTTCTCAACTTAACTTTATTTGGAATATGTCTAACAGGATCTGATAATATGATGCATGAGAACTCTGATTATGAATTTAAAATATTGGCTTGAGCACTGGCCAGTGTGAAGATATTGGTACTTATTGCACCTTTTTTCTCATTTGTATTACTACCTGTTGGCAACCATGTTGAGGTCATTATGTATTGTGATTTATAATAAAATACATATATTTGGTCTTCTTGCACCTTTCCTGGCACAGAGATCCTAAAACCCTTTGAATTTCCTTGTGATAAGAGCCACAAATGTGTTTTTTGTTATGTTAGTGAGGCAAATTTTAGAACTAACCTGAGGAAGGGGACTGGTTGCCAGGAGAACCAACCCTGTGACTAGAGGGTTAGAACTTTCATTCCCACCCACTTGACTTCCAGGGAGGGGCAAGGGAGTGGAGGTTGAATCAATCACCAATGGCCAATGATTTAACCAACATTGCCTCTGTAATGAAGCCTCCATGAAACCCAAAAAACGGGGGTTTCAGAGAGCTTCCTGGTTTGTGAACCAGACACTTCCATGTGCCCCGTGCAGGGTTCCAAACTCCACAGGGACAGAAGCTCCTTTGTTCAGAATTTTACCCTTTGCATCTCTTCATCTGGCTGTTGAATTTCCTTTGTAATAAACCAGTAATCTACTGAGTGCACTGCTTTCTGAGTTTTGTGAGCCACTCTAGCAAATTAATCAAACCCAAGGAGTGGGTCTTGGGAACCTCTGATTTATAGCCAGTTGGTGAGAAGTGTGGGTAACAACCTGGACTTGTGATTAGCATCTGAAGTAGAGGGCCATCATATGGGACTGAGCCCTTAACCCGTGGAATCTGATGCTTTCTTTGTGTTGATAGTGTCAGAAGTGAATTGAACTGTAGGACACCCAGCTGGTGTTGGAGAATTCCTTGGAGGTGTGAGGGGAAAACCCCACACATTGGAATTGGTCACCAGAATCTTAGCTATTAACCTCTTTCTAAGAAAAGTTACCGTGTTCACTTAGAAATCACAATTTCAACAATCAAATTGTGACCATTATTATCTCTCCCAGCAAGATCCAACACCAAGTGTCTTGTCTGCATTGTCTTCCATGATTGGGAAGGAAGGGGAGAGGAGAGGGAAGAGTAGGGGTATGTGAATGAATGATCATGACTCAGCACATCCTTGAACAGTTCCCTCAGAGCAGTGTTTCCTTATAGATTATTTGCTTCTATTGCTGTAATATTTGAATATCTTTAATATCCATTGCATGGGATCTTCTTCCTATCAGGTTCTCATGATTCACTTACCAAATATTCACTGAATACCTACTTTGTGTCAGGTACTGTGCTAACCTCTGGGGATACAATGGCAGGCAAACTGGGTAGAGCCTATTCTTTCAGTTCTTACATTTTGATGGGAGAGTCAGAGCTATTAATCCTGGAATTACACAATTGCATTTCAAATTGCATTATCATGCTAAGAACAATATGTTAAACCAAAACAACAATGAAAGAGACAGGATTTTGATACTATATCAGTTGATATCAGTAATAGAACACATTTTAAAACATTAGGTCTTATGTGGATTTCATATCCATGTGACTTCACTGAGAGTTTTTTCTCTAAATTATTTAATTGCAAAGGGAATTTGATATAACAGGGAAAATTCAACAGCTTTAGAAGCAGCATAGGAAAATAACAATTAGTAAAGCAACCTTTGCCCAAGATTTCAGATCCATTAAGTAGTTATATGTAGCACATTCTAATTAACATCCTGAAACTGAACCTTCTAATCAGGTACCTGTTTAACAGAATAGGAAATGTTAAATGCTGCCAGGTATTTTATTGTGATACAGAGCAATTACAGAGATGTTTCAGTTGTTGTTGTTGTTTTTACCTACAAGCTTGTTGTTTTACCTACAAGTGTTTATTTACATTTGCTACCAAAGAGGCCTTTGTCTAAATCCATTTAGTTAGCTCCAGGCAGCATGGCAAATCATTTTTGTTGGGACTGCTTCTCTTTCTCTCTATCACAATAAAAAAGGCAAGGGAGGTGTTATCTGGACAAAGTCAGATTTATGCATGCAAATTATTGACTTGACCTCCTGCCATTCTAGGAGAAAAGCAATTGTGTCAGAGCCCAAACAAAATCCTTAAGGTCTCTCATATTTTAAAAAAGTCTATGGTAGCAGGTGAGAGTCTTGGTTTTCATTAAGAATCCATTCTTGTTCTTTTCTTACATGCCTAGGAATTTAAGGCCAAATTCTTCTCTAGTTATAATTCTTAACCTTGCACCTCCAATCATTAGCAGCACTTGCCACCTGTCGACAAGCACAAGCATCCTTACTGCCTGGTACTGAGAGATTTAGGGGGAAAGGAGGCAGACCTGAAATCCTTACTAAAGTTTCTCAGGAAACTTTCCTCGAAGCATACAGATCCTAAGTAGGTAACTGAAGAATGCAATGACATCTCCTTTCTGTAAACCCCACCCTCTTTCAAAGCTTATCTCAAATTTTACTTTCCACAAGAAACTTTTTCTCATCACCCCAACAAGGTCCTTGACTTGTCTTGTGAACGACTGCATCGTTCATTATTTATACCTCTTTGATGGGTACAGAGTATGTGCTGCATGTGCTTTCTTTAAAAACAACAACAACACACAACTATAAATAATAAAAGGCAAACACCCATGATCCATAGCCCAGCTAGAATATAAGCCCATCAAAGTCAAGAGTCATATCTTTAAAATTTCTCCATCCCCAGCTAACAGAACACGGCCCTGGAGATGGCAAGTGCTTCCTGTATGAACAATAGTGTGTCAGCTGTTCTCACTTGGCTGCATTCTTTCCTCTATCTCTAAATGGGGATAAAGATATTATCTGCACCAGACTCCTATAAGGATTAAATTAGTCATGAACTCCTAGTGCCCACCTTCAATGACTATTAGGGGTTTTTATTATTTTAATTTAATTCTTTATAAACTAATGGTATTATTAATTATATGAGTTAAACAGGTCTATACTTTTAAGGATTTGGGGGAAAAGACTTACCAAAAAACTATAGTGCCAGAAGGAAATTGGAGAATTGAAAGAGAAGACTAAGGTAGAACGTTAAACCATTGTCTCAAGAAGAGAGGAAATGTACTTAAGCACAGGGAGCAGAATATTGCCAACCAATGATGGATGGTTTATTATTAGTATTTATTTCTAGGTGGGCAGGAATCGGAGCTGCAATGAAGAGATTGCACAGGGAGTCACTTTTAGGGCCACTTGCTTGTGTCATGTTACTATGGAAACAGGAAAACCAAGTGGATGGGATAGTTGTCAGTGCCACAGAAGCATTAAATATGTCTCCACATGGGTTGTGGAAGAATACCTCTAGATGCCCCTGCTGGCAAATGGGACAGGCAGGATGGGTGAGAATTTGCACCTAGTTTTGTATGTTAGGATCTCAGTAGTAACCACATGGCACAATCAAATTAGGAAAATCAGAGGAGGGTTTATTTGCAAAAAAACTACATATTTTTAAGATGTGGGCAAGCAACTCTGGGCTAGGGCCACGGAGCAATTACCACTAACCATGGACCTGAAGAAACTGGGAGAAACTGGGAGGGACTAGAGGGAAAGAACCATGTAGAGAAGCCACGAGAAGAGAAGCAGTGACTTTCATTTGAGGAGACAGCCAAATCTAGGCCAACTTCAGGAAGGGAGCTAGGTGAAGAATGCCATGACCTCCCTCTTCTCCCTCCCTCTGATCCCTTGCTCAGGCTCCACAATTGCCCGATCCCTTCAGATACCAGAGGTCAAAGGAGATCTGTTGATGTATTCCATGTAGGCCAGACAGATTTCCTACCACAAAGAAAAGGGCAAAGAAGATTAGGGAGAAGATGGGAGATATCCAAAATGGGGTGCCAGGACCGGTGCCTCCCCTCATCATATACGCCTTTATTAAATTTGCAAATGTTCCCAGCAACTGTCTCCACCAGCTTTCAATGCTCCTCCCTCAGACCTCGATCCTGGCAGTGAACCACTGAATTAAGTGGTCTTTGTCCCATCTGTACCCAACCAAACTGTGTATCACAGCAACTCCAGATTCAACTCCATCTCTTCTACTCGGTTTCTAGAACCCATCTCTTGAGAGCCTTGCCCGGATGGACTCACTTCTCCTTCCCGTGTGCCCCCACAGATCTGGGTTGTAGTTGAGAGGGAGAAGAAAATGATACAGAACAAAAGCTCTGGAAGTAGGACTGCTGAGTTATGAAAGCCACCTTTGCCCATGTCTTAGCTAAAGGACCTTGGGCAAGCTTCCTCATCTGTAACATAGAGATAACAATAGTACTGACCTCGCTTAATTGCAAATAGAACAGAATTTAGTCCTAGACTAAAGAAAGAATTTAAGAAGCATTAGCTACTACTATTGCTGCTACTCTTCTACCACAACTGCCACCAACATTAGCATCTCTATTCTGTTTCTCATGTTTCATTATATCATTCCGTTTGGTGAGAGCTTTGAGCAGCATTTTTGCACCTTTGAACAGCATTTGCTTTCTCTTTTCCCCTCCTCAGTGTGGCCTCTTTCCTGAGAATTTCATAGTCCCATGGAGCTCATTACCACCACCGCCACCACCGTGCTCTCTTTCAAGGGCCTGCGACTACTATGAAACTTACATTCCGCCCTGTTCTCATATCCTCTGGTTCCTCGCTTTGTTCATTTGCTAAAAGCTATCACCTGAGGGTGATGACAGTGCTGAGAGCAGTAGTTTTCCAGCCCTGGTTGCACATTCAGATCACCTGGGGAGATTTTTAAATGCTGATGCCCAAGCCTTACCCCGAAAGCTCCCCAGGTATTATTATCAATGCCCAGCTAAGGCTGACAACTACTGGAGGGAGAAGGAAGAAATATTTTAGACTGGATAGAGATCCTGGATATATGTTTGCAAAAGACATGGCAGTCACCATGGAGACCATATGTTGTCACTACTCCTAAGGCCATGTGCTGAAGGTTGTCATTGAGCGGACACATTTTACTTCTGTTGGCAGCCACATCTCCCATGTCATGATAGGTGTGTGTTTTTCTTATATTGGTTACTCACCCAGTTTGTGCTTCTAATTGTTTTTAGAAATACCTCAAACATCAAAAATTGGTTTTATTCCTTTTTTCAGGTGCAAAATTCTAATGCTGATTTAGTAGATACTCCACTTTCAAGGTGGAGCATAACCCCTCGTTTCTCAAGTGTAGGCTGCCCACAGTGGTTTACTTCTAAAGAATATAGTATGGAAAGGAGGTAAAATGAATTACTGTTTGGCGGAGAAACCTGATAAATCCTACCTAGTCATGTGATCCAAAGCAACGTTATCTGTGATAAGTCACGTGGGTAGTTTGTGCCTTTGATGTGATGTAAGAACGTCACTGCAGTCTTCCTTCCCCAAACCCTAACCCTAGTCTAATCATGAGGAAAAGAGCAGCCAAATCCCAGCTGAGAGACCTTCTACACATATTTAACCAGTACTCTTCTGAGCAGTCAAGGCCATCAAAAACAAAGAAAGTCTGAGAAACTATCACAGCTAAGAGGAGCCCGAGGAGACATGCTGACTAAATGTAATGTGGTATCCTGGATGGGGCTGTGGAACAGAAAAGGGCGTGAGGTAAAATCTAAGGAAATGTGGATAAAGTATATGCTGTCGTTAACTGGTCCTGTGTCACTATAGGCTTGTTAACTGTGACAATTGTACTATACTAATGCAAAATATGAACAACGGGGAAGTGGTGGGGTGAATGGGACCACCGTCTTTGCAATATTTTGTAAATATAAAACTTCTACAATAAAAAGTTCATTGAAAAAATCTGGTGCTGTTTAGAAAGCCGGGGAAAGGTACAACTTTTAAGCGGCAGATGTTTCCACTTAACTTTAGTTTCAATCCAACCCTGTTATCCAGTGGTTTCAAACTACATCAAATTTGAGAGGGTATTACAGTTACCTGGTGGGCTTGTTAAACAGATTGCTCAGCCCACTGAACCCACAGGAGTCCTGACTCATGGGTTTGGGCCTGGGCTTGAGGATTTGCATTTTTAACAAGTTCCCAGGTGATGCTTATGGTGCTGGTCCGTGGGCCCAACCCACTGCTATATAAAGGCCGTCTTGGCGTTTAGACACAAGCTTTTGCTCGTTCCACTTCGACGGCAAATAAGGTAAAGTGGGTTTTTTTGGAATGTATCTTCCTATGGCACTCAAAAGAGTTGATGCTGTAATAATTGGTGGGTAATAATTTTAATATAAGTCCAGTTGATTTTCTTTTGTTTTACTATCCTGTGCATATTTTTGGTAATCAGGAAGCGTTGTTAGTGCCTAGTGGTTTCGGGAAGAGTTGTTTACAACAGACAAGTGAGAATTTCCAACTGAAGTGCAACTTTGCCTGCAAGTCTTCAAGCATGCAATAAAAATCATAAAAAGAATTTGAAATTTGCCTTGGAATTTCTCACCTGAAGAGTATGTGCCTTTAAATGATAAAGATGGGAGGAAGCCCATGTTTGGATGTTTTTGCTTGCAATTTTTGTCTCTCAGGGTGAATTTGGAAATAGGAGTGTGGGAGGGCTTATCAGTGTGACAGATGTTGGAGGTTTCAGAGCAAAGACCTGGATTTCTCTTGGTAATTTGGCTCGTGTGTGTGTGTGGGTGGGTGGGGTGGGGGGTCAGGATGAGTACCTGCAAAAGAGAGCTTACAAGAGCTAGCAGGAAGCTATTGATGCCCCAACTTGAAGCATCTTCCAGATCTATTTACTCAAAGATTTAGCAGGAAATAGTAGCATGCATATCATTTCTTTAAATGGATTGTGCATTTGTGGGGAGATATTTTAAAAAGGGAAATTCAGGTTAAATATGAAAAAAACACACCTGGATTTAATTTCAAAATAAATTGGATTTAGTGAGGATAGATCAGTGAAAACCTTTGACAGATCTGTAAGTTCTTTGTGTGCACAGTATTATTCCACTTTAGATCTTTACCAAAATGTTTTGAAATTTAGTGACTTCAGTAATTATAAGGTAGAACCTGGTATGTCACTGTTTGTTATTCCAATGATCTAGATCCTCTGTTTAAAAAAAGGTTAAGAAAAGGTTAAGCCCACTGGCAGGTGCTAGTCTTCTGTTTCAGAAACCTGGGTAGTTAAGAGCTCCCCCACCTTGTTTGCTTGCTTCTAGGGCTGGTTGTCCATTCCTGCAATAATTATCTGCATTCAAACATGTTGCTTTAGACCGCAAACTGCCATTGCTACTCAGGCCATGGGAAAACTCGGACCCTAGCTGGTCTTTCAGCTGGAGTTGTGGTTTCCTCCACCAGAGCTGGAGCAATGCTTCCAGTGTGAGGAGGGAGCGGCTGCACTGTGGGGGTGGAAGCACTCAGCTCATTCACCTACGAGATCAGGGAGATGCTGGGAAGGAACGAAATAGCGATAGGAAAAAATAGCAACTGTCGACAAAGAGACTGACAGCTAGGAGTGTCAAAAGTCCTCCCCCAGCCCTTCATACCCAAGTTCACTTAATAGTAATAACAGAAAGCAACGAAGAGATATGCTCCATCTTTCAGAAGAGTTGCTCCTTTGTATTGAATATTTTTGTCTCTTCCTGAGCTTTCAGAGTTCAACTTTCCTTCTTTTGGGTCCCTTACCCCTAAATCAGGAGAATATCAGGATTATATAATGGTATGCATTTAACGACTGACTTTCTTCTCTTATACATTGTTGCTGTAATTAGTGATCCGGATTCAGTTTTTATTATTTTTTTTCCCTTCTGTTTTCTTTTGTATTTTTTTACTTCATGTAAAATTGTGGGTGTCTACCACCCGTATTTGTGCTACCTGGCTCTCCATTGGTTTTCTGACCTTAGTGACTACAAACATATCCTCACACTCCTGTCCAGGGACTGGCTAACCCCTCTATACCCCACCTTTTTCTTTTCTTCTTGTGTTGCTGTTTCTAATTTTATTTTATTTAAAAAAAATTAAATTACAGTTTATATTCAATATTATTTTGTATTAGTTTCAGGTGTACAGCATAGCGGTTAGATAATCATGTACTTTACAAAGTGTTTCCCTGATATTTTCAGTACCCAACTGGCACCATACACAGTTATTACAATATTATTTACTACATTTCTTATGCTGTGCTTACATCCCCATTACTATTTTGACTAATTTTTATTACAGCATTAGAGTTACAGACCTTACATGGTATAATATAGTCAGATTTCCCATTTTTGTTTTACTTTAGCAACTAAATCTTGCTACTGCGACTTTTTGTTGTTTTTTCCTTAGGTTGTACTAATTACCCTGGAAATAAGACTATGGCACTGGTAAATGCCATCTCTCGGACCAGAAGTGAAATTTGAGAAATTTATTTGCAGATCTGTTGACTGAGAGCAACAGAACAGAAGCATCCTGATTTTAGAGGGAGAATTTGGGCTTGGGACCAGAAAAAGAGGTTTTCTAATCCTGGTCTTTCCATCTGTTAAGCACGTAAGGTTAGGTGTATTTCCTAACCTTTTAGAACTTCATGGGCTGTGTTGTTTTTTCATCAGAAAATAAATTAGTGTTTGCCTTGCTTTTCTCCTAAGGTTACCCTGAGATTTTGTACGTGAAGACAACTTGCAAATTGGAAATACTTTGACCAGATGCAAAGTTTATTCTTCTGTAACCAAGAGCTAGCTATCATGTGTTTGCCTATATTATGAGTCTTATAACCCTTTTCAGGATGCCCGCTTTCTCCACTGCTGTGATGCCAGGACACCCGGCTGGGTTTCCGTGGGTGCACACACAGTGGCTTCTCTCTTCCACGGAGGAAAGTTGGGGTCATCGAGCAGACTGTTCTGGGCCACTGGCCTCTGTCTAGATTAGCACACAGGCTTTGGGGTCAGATACACCTGGGCTTGAATTCCAACTGGCCACAGCTGTGTGACCGTGGACACATGCTCCAATTTCTCTAAATTCAAATTCATCTGTAAAACTGGGGCAATTGTTCTTTAGGGTGCTTGAGACAGTGTCCAACTCCTAATAAGTGTTCTATAGTCATAACAGCAAATAGGTAATAACAATGTTGCCTTGTTTTACACCTGGCAACAACAAGGCAAACAATAGTGAGAAGAGAGACAAGGGATAAGATCCAGAGGCAGGAAGCATTCCTTGCTGCAAACCTTGTTTAATTAATAAGCAAATATATTTTAAGCCCCAAAGTTTAGGCTTCTGATCCCTTTCTCCGGGCTGACTTTATCACTGTTCCCTGTTCCTTGCTAAGGGCATTCCCAGGCCTTAAGCTCCAGGTAACCTTTGAGGACAGTGGGCAGGATACAACCTGTGATGTTGGAGCATTAAACGGTTCTGGGGTTGTGAGCTGGGATTTTCAACCTCTCAATGCAGAGGCAACTCCGAAAGCTTAAAGGATGCCTACCGCTGCTGTTACCACAGAGAACTCTAACCCCATTTTATTACAGTGGAGAAAAGATGTGACATTACTCAGTGAAACAAAGAGATGGTTTGAGGTGACAAGCGATGCAGAGCAGCAGAGAGCGCAGCTCTTCTCATACAACAGGGAGGAAAGGCCGAATGACGGAAATCCTCCCGGGGAGAGACTGACAGTGCCAAAGAAGCCTCTTTGACAAGTCTTGCTCTGTCAGTTTTAAGCAAATTAGCAAGTTCAAATAGGTGGCAACTATTCCTGTCTTTCCAGCTGTGGTGCTTCTGGGGCTCAGTGTGAACTTCTTCCCTGATCAAAATGCCTGAAAGCCTTGTCCATTCCTCTGGAGTATCATTGAAAGGGAATGGAAATGTATCCACCGGGCCTGCCAATCTTCCCCATCATAGGCTGCGTTTGACTGGCAGGTGACACTGCTCCACAGTGTGTGGGGAGCCTGGAACTAGCTTCTGGTCCTTATAGGAAACATGAAGAGCCCAAGTCATTTTTCAAAAGAAGCCAGTTTTCTAAATGAGAGAGCCCGCCGCTTGCTCTTACTTCTCAATTTCATTATGTTCCTGGAACACTCAGTGTCAGATGTCTTCTGAAACTTTTGAGTGGGGGAAATAGTACCGTACGTTTCCTCTGCCTTGGATAGCTCTGTAGCTGAGGGCCCAGAAGGAAAATAGAGAGAGTTACATTTCTTTATGTCAACCTTGTCTCTTAGTGCTGGTAACCTGATGGCTGAGAAATAGTCATTAGTGTATTCAGTGCTTTGTCATTTCCTCTTTGGGTCCCGGCCAGTGCTTGATTGCTTGTCTCATGAATACAGTGCTTGGATTTGTGTGGATAACGCTGATGCATGTTGTGGAATGAGGCTTACGAGTAGAAACAAGAAGAAACCCTCCTTTTGGGACTTTATGGCAGTAAATTCTTGCCAGTACACTGAGATAAATAAGGGCTCGATCTTCTCTGTGTTTTGGTTATGCAACATAAACAATAGTTGAGAACTAGCCAAGTTCCAGGCTGATTGATGCTTTTGTAGACTTTTTTTCTCCATTTGGGTTCCAGAACTGTTGATTGGCTCCATTAAGAGCCCAAAGTGCTGCTCTGTGGGTTTTCATCCCTACCTGGCCCCATGATGACTGCTCTAAGATAGCTCGTGTCCTTCTGTCTTCTACCTACATTTCTTAACAGATACTTGAGCTTCCTACTTTAAAGTCAAAGAAAGACTTCAATTCTTTTAGCTCTGTCAAATAATATTTATAGTATGCTTATTCTTCTTGGCTGATTTTTTTAAAATAAAAGGGTCAGCAAATGATGGCCGATGGGACAAACAATCTGGCCTGCCACTCATTTTTGTAAATAAAGTTTTATTGGAACATGGCCATGTTTGTTCATTCCTGGATTGTCTATGTCCGTTTTTGCAATACGGTGGTAGAGTTGAAGAGACGGGACAGAGAACATGTAGCCAACCCTGGCTCTGAGGAAACAGTGATGGTCTTCCTGACAGGAACCCCTATCCCAGACCACGGATCCCATCTCCTCCTCACTCCTCTGTTATGTCTCCATCAACCTCCTCTCTTCTGACATCTTCAATTTCTTTGTTTCTAGTCAATTATTCTTCTCAGGGTTCAACTTGGGTTGCTTTAATTAAAGATGGTTCAATTCTCTTAAAAATCCCTAGAGGAAGAGTGTCTGCAGAATAAAGAATAATAAATTTAGTCTGTCTCTAAGAACCAGTGCTCTGCAGGGCACCTCCAATCCAGGTATTTGGTCCTCATGCTGAGGTGCCCACAATGTTCCCACCCTCAAGCCAACACCTCCATGCTTTTGTGTGTGCCAGTCACCTGAAATAACCTCTTCCCATTCACGGGTTTGCTGTTGTACCCTACATATCTTCCAAAATTGAGCTGAAGTAACCTCTTACACACACACTATTTTATCTCCCAAAATCAAATCTCTCTTCTAACACAACCACCTGCCAGCATTTGGGTGCCTCTTATGATATTTACCCCATTCTACTTTCTATTTCAGTTGTTTGTCCATTCTCTCCTTCCTCTCCCCACTACAGCAGTGGTAGAATCTTTGCCTGATTTATCTTCGATTCTTTCCAGTACCTAGTGCTATTTAGTTCCTATGTAGATCTGTTGAAATGGTTTAGATTTCCCTTCCCAAGAATGTGAAACCTTTGTAAATAAAGGATTTGGGGCCTTCTAAACCATTTTTTTCCCCCTGAAATAATATGTGTGGAACCCTGAAGAATAGATGCCATGCATACTTCAGGTTTTGCCTTTTGAACATTACGTCAGCTCTTACAAATTTTAGCATCCACTTACGGTATTTTGAAAAATATGATAGCCCTGCTTGATTTCTCCTAAGTCAGTCCTGTTATTCTACAAATCTGTGTCTTGCATGGAAATGCCACTATGCTTATATACGACCGAACACTTTTTTTTTTTTTTTTTTTTACTATTGCTGAGCTTTAAGACTGGATTTGCATGATATTGTCTATAGAATTTCATTTATCCTTCCTGGTGAGTGCTTCCGTTTAAGTTTTGAGTTGATAATGAGCACCGTCCGTTCAAGGGAATTAGCTGAAGAAAATATCAATGTATGTCAGGATTGAGGTGTGTGTTTTTAAATCATTTCAGAAAGATGGTTATAAATGCCCTTTAGAGGTTATTCTTGAAGCCATATTCTGTATGAAAGTTAGCTCATCAGCTTCAATCTTTTCTTAGATCTGCCATCCCTGCTGTTGGGTTAAGTAGTTGAATTTCTCTTCAAGTCTGGGCTTTAAGTTAGCAGGTAGTAAACATGCTCAGCTAGCTGGTCAAGGCTTCATTGTCACCAAGATCAGTGTCCTCCTGTTTCATGGCCACAGCCTGCAACATGGCCCTGACCAGCTGCCTGGAAATGTGGGCAGTCTGGAGCAAGGGAAATTGGTCAGCACTGTGACTGGGTCTCTACAAATTATTGTTTTTTAGGGGGAAAAAACACACCCATTCAGAACATATTTATCACTGCAAACATTATTAAGGAAGATGGAAGACAAAGATACTGGCATTTTAAGAGAAATATTTGTCAACCTCTACCTTAGTGTCAGTTTGTGTTTTAGGGGGTGGTGGGGGAGGTTTATCTCGAACTTCTGATTTGAGGCTACTATTATATAATTATAGTTAAATCAGTCTAGATGATTTAAACAAGAGGACAATGGAGGCATCGGGGCCCAAAGTGACACTTTAAAAAAACAACACTAATATGCGCCTAATCAAAGAAGCAGTAATATAAGTACTACTTGACATCAAATCGTAGTTTTAAGTGAGAAGCAACTATAAAGATCAACTCTCCTTATAAACCCAAAGGGATGAGTTGCTTAATTCCAAGTCACAGAGGTGAAAATGGCCCAGGACTTAAACTCACACCTCTTTCCTCTAGTCCAGCTCTCTTTCTGTTAATGCCATACAACTTTACCCCCACCATTTGACTTTTCTCTTTGTGCTCCATTAAAATGAGTTCTGGTTCACAAATCAAAAGTATGACTCTATCATGTTTCTCCGGAATTTTCCTTTAAATATCTTTAAATAGCACCCTAGGGTCATCATCATTCTTGGGTATTTACATCCTCAATCCAAAAGAGCTGACATTTACGGACTGCTGACTGTGAGGCAGGAGGCCCCGTTCTAAGAACTTATTTGGACTAACTCATGTAATCTTCACAAAAGCCAGTGCTACAGGCACTGGTATCACCTCTGTCTTGGAAGTAAAGAAGGTTTGGCAAACTCAGGCAGTCTGACCAGAATCCATGCTCAGAACACATCTGTACTGTCTGTCACGTGAAACTCTAGCATGTACACCTACCTCAGGAGGAGCTACACAGAATTGCATGAGCTAAGCCTTCTCATTGTGTGGCCAGGCCCTAAGCCCTTACTCTTTCTCAAGGGCTTTTGAAAGTGGTGCTCTGAGCCTCTCACCTCCTTGCTTCCATGTAGAAACTGAGATATTCCCAAAGCACAATTGCTAATGACCACCTGATTAGAACTCCTTCCACTTTAAGAGAGCTCTCTGCCTATTGATTCAAAGTGACATGAGTGTGTGGTCAGCTGTCGTCTAAACCTGTGCTGCTATAAATGTGTCTAAAACGGAGTATTCCCAGTCAGATACAGTGCCTTTGTGTGAAAGCTTAATTATGAGTCCTACAAAAGTATAAGACGACTCAAGAATCTGAAGAACATCCTTCCATTCTGCCCAGGTCATGAACTCCTGGGAGAGTTTACCTGCTTCCCAATTAGTTCTATCCAGATTTTTCTAGAGGTAAATGAATTTCTTCAAAGAATTCTACAGTCACCTCAACAGATGTGTTGCTTGGACATTAGGAAAGGTTTTGAATTTGGGGGATTTTTCACTTGTGATAGTCTGAGCAGGAGGAAGGCCTCAGGGCAGTGAGAGCAGATGGCTGTGTGGGTGTTTGCTCGGGAAGGTTGTTTCTATAAATGAAGGTGACCGGCAGGGTGGGAAAAACAGCAGAAGTATACACAGCAGAGGCAGGCTACCAACCTCACATGGGTTGGGATGGAACTGAAGGCTTCCCATGGAGCGAGTGGCTGTCACTGGGACAGACACCCCTGAGCTTGGTGGATATGATGGAGTGCATCGTAGTTTAGGCTCACACAGCCAGTCCTGAGTTTCACAGAGGCTGATAAATGTTTTAATTTCCCCCAAATTACAACTCTTTATTAATTCCTAAATCAAACTCCAATGTGCATGTTTTGGTTTCTAGGCTGACAATGTATGCTTTGAGACCCATTCGAGTATATTATCTTGTATCACCCACACTCCTGGAAAATTAATAGAATCTCATTTGGATAAATGTGTTGCTTCCATTCCATTTAGTCTTAAACCTGCTTGTTAGTGTTCTTATGTGGCCATCTCTTCACAGGAAATCCCAATCAGTCCACAGATGCTAGAGTGCTTTCTCTTCCTCACTCTTCCCATGAACTCAGAATTTCTCATAGGAAAATTCAACAACTGGAGGGGACTGAAAGTTCCAAAAAGATGCACTCTCAGGTCTGGGAACAATTTCAGAGATCACCTTCTGACATCTAAGTGTGTAAGGATCTGTGTGAAATTTAGATTAGTGGTCAGTAGAAGTAGCCCACCCTGGGGAGAGGTTAACAACTATTCCTGATGTTATAACAATACTTCTCTAATTTATCAAGACAATAGAGTATCTTCCAAATCCTACCTATACATGCATATTTCGGGAGAGGAGGAGGGAATGAATGAATAAATGAATGAGGGAAATCTCTTTCCATAGCACGTAGAAGACGACCCTCCTTTCTAGAAAAGACCCACCTTTTTTTTTTTTTTCCTATTAGATTTTATAAACTCACTTCTGTTGGAGGCTGAGCCCTCAGTGGGGCCTGTAATACTAGTGCTCAGATTTAGAGAGTACAGGTGAGCTACATTGCTTGAGAAGGGAGATAGTATATTAAGAGGTCTAGTCTGTAAGGTGGGGCAATGGTGGAAGAAGGGGGAGAGGTGAAAGCCCTAGGGCAGTGCAGTGAAAAGGAATTGGGCAAGAAGTGCCTAAAGGGGATTCTACAATTACTTTTTGTAAGAAAAAATTTCAAATATATATGAAAGAATAGCTTAATGTACCTTCATGTAACCATCACCTGGCTTCAACAGTTATCAATGCATGGCCAATCTAAACTCCAACATTTCCCTTTCCCTCCTCTTTTTAAAGCAAATCTCAAGCATCACATTTTATCCATAAACATTTCAGTATGTATTTCTAAAATATGACTTTTTTTTTTAATATAAAATCCCAGTATTATGATCGACAAAGCAAGCTCCCAGCAATTCCTTACTATCAATATAAATGTTCGTGACCGGCAGGGCATGGCTCAGCAGTTGAGCATTGACCTAGAATCCAGGAGATTGAGGTTCAATTCCTGGTCAGGGCACATGCCCGGGTTGCAGGCTCGATCCCCACTCTGGGATGTGCAAGAGGCAGCTGATCAATGATGACTCTGTCATCATTGATGTTTCTATCTCTCTCTCTCCCTCTCCCTCTCTGAAATCAATAAAGATATATTTTTAATTAATACATAAATAAATAAATGTTCAGATTGACTCATGAATGTAACTATTGTATAACATAAAGTACATAAAAGTTTACAACTTGATGAATTCTCACAAATAAATGTATCTGTGTACCTAGGACCTCGATGAAAAAAGCAGAATATCATCAATACCTGAGCCCCACCACTTCCTCCAGTGACTGTCCCACACAAAGGTAAGCACTATCCTGATTTTGAATTTTATATGAGGGAAATCATATAGTATGCACTCTGTGTTTGGCTCAACATTGTTTGTAAGATTAAATTTTAAAGTGTTTTTGAGAAAGTTTGGTGTGCACTTTGAGAAGGACATGTATTTGGAATCTGATGGATAAAATTTCTACAAATGTCTATTAGGTCTCTTGGTTTAACATATGATTCAAGTTTATTTAGATTGCTTGTTGGTTCTCTGTCTGGATGATCTATCCACTGCTGAAAATGGGTGTTGAGTACTTTTATATTGCTGTTCATTATTCACTTCAGATCTGTTAGTATTTGTTTAATATATTTAGGTGCTCCAATGTTGGGTGTGTATATATTTATGATGTTATATCTTCTTGAGGAATTGACCCCTTTGGCATTATATAATGACCTTCTTTGTCTCTTGCTACCATTTTTGGCTTGAAATCTATTTGGTATGATATAAGTATAGATACCTCTGCTTTTAGTTTCCACTTGGATGAAATATCTTTTTCTATCACTTCACTTTGTGCCTATGTGTGTCTTTAAAGCTGAAGTGAGACTGTTGTAGGCAGCACATAGTTGAGTTCTCTTTATTTAGCTATCCAGCCACTCTATGCCTTTTGATTGGTGAATTTAATCCATTTACATTTAGTTATTACTGATATGTAAGGACTTACTAATGTCATTTTATTTTTTTCTGGTGGTTTTGTATTTCCATTGTTTCTTTTTCTCTACTTTCCTGCCTACCTTTGTAAATTGATTTCCCATGGTGGTATGCTTCGTTTCCCCTTTCTTTACCTTTTGTGCATCTGCTCTAGGTTTTTGCTTCGTGGTTGCAAGGAGACTTATATAAACCAGCTCAAAGTGTATTTGAAACAAGATCCATGCATTGCACTTGATTAATATACCTCTCAAATTGTTTTGCATTTGTTTCTTTTTTTCTTAAATTTTCCATTTGTTTGTTCAAACTGAGACATCTGTCTCATACAGTGTTTCTACATGCTGGAATTTGTTTATTCCCTGGTGTTAAATATATTTCTGTATATCTATATTTTATGCAATCTGTGAGTTAGAATGAGAGGCTTGATCAGAATCAGGTTTGACTTTTTAGCAAGAATATGAAGAGTTTTTAAGGCAGTTCTACCTCCTGGCTTACAAGACCGTCAAATTTTACATCATTCTTTAATTCAGGTGAGCAACTATATCCTTTACTTTTGGGACCTTAGAGAGGAGGCTGCAAATAGAGCTGATATCTGGGATACAAGTATTTATAAGAAAAAAAATGATTAAAGATACACATCAAAATGTTAATAGTAATGATGTGTTAAAGTGATTATGGGTGTATCATCAGAGTGTTCTTTTATGTGGTTACATTTTATAGTGGAAACATTAAAAAAACAATAAAAAGTGCCATGCTTAAGAAGTTTCTCTGCTTGCTTCTCCGTCGCAACCATATTCCACAGTGGGAGACAGGGCACAGGCATCCTGCCCTTCCCACCAGACCATCCAGCACACACTCGTTTATTGCCAGTGCAGCCTTCTGACCTTCATTTTGTTTCCCAAGTTGGCTATATGGTGGAATAGGACGGAGCATTCTAATCCACTTGACTGATTATTTCTAGCAGTTGTCGATGTGTTTTAGTTTGTCTTAGTGGAATGTATGACTAGTTTTCTAGGATCTGACAATCCTTGGGTGAACTGATAAAAGCAATTTGATGAACCTCTGTCACTGAGCTCCGGGCTCTGAGCTGGGGGTTCTGCAACAAAGTGCTGAAAGGCCAGGAGTTTTCTTCCAAAAGAAAACTCTGATCTAAGTAAGGTGCTGATGTAAGTAAGGAAGATTTAGTAATAAATGCTTATATTTTTGTTCACTGTGGGGTTTTTTTTCCCTCATAGGGAATCACTTTTGGGGGGAATAAATCAGGGTATTCTGTAGGTAAGAATCCTTAGGACAGCTTAGGGGGTCAATGCATAGATATATACAAAGACTGATAGGCAAATTATAAGAAACTTTATTTGCCTGTATATTTTTCTGGGAAAAGCACAGATTTTCTCAGATTTTCAAGGTGGTCCATGATTAAAAAAAAAAAAGATTAATAACAGAAATTTCAGATGTTCTTAGGGCAATGCTATATAAAAATGAGGTTTGGGTGGTAGAGAGGTGGTGACCTTAGAAAATGTGGAATCAATGTATCTATATTCACCCCAATCAAGGTCTATGAGGACATTAGGTTTAGAGCTTGTTTGAGGGGATTTGTATGGACAGGTAGATGTTAACTTGCCCTGTAGGGCCTCACTAATGAGAATCAGTTGATGAACTCATGCTCACCTGCATGAGCACCAACCTCCAGATCCATCATTCCAGCTTTCTTCCCAAGTGGCCTTGTGACTATGCTGTCTTAAGTCCTTCTTGGACATTTCTGGCTTGTCTGTTTTTAGGTGAAAGCAGTCTGCATTCCTCTTGGAAGGCACCATTCATTATCTCCCTACTACCAGGAAAAATTAAACAAAAAATGGAGAGATAAAAAGAACTCTACCAAAAGTAATGATTTTGTGGTGAAGGTGAATTTTATGTAATGAAGAGAGAATCACTTTTGAACAAGAAGGTAGTATAGCAAAGGTTTATTTAACTTCCTGCACTTAGCCAGCAAGTTTAGATTTAGGATTTTACAGTATGTATTCATAATGCATATGAAATTCCTGGACATCAGCCATATTCAGATAGTCTAATCCACAGGCTTGGGAAGGGATATGTGAAGCATCATGTATTCATATTTAATTAGAAAAAATTGGGGGACAGCACATAAGCTTAGCTTCTCTCAAAAAATGGAAGACATGTCAACACTGAAATGGCGATGAGCCGTGGGAGCTGGGAGACTCCAGTGTGCCTCAAATCTACTCCCATTCAGCCTGCATTTCTTATGTTACCTGGGTTTTAAATCAAACACTTGGGACCAATTAGGACTTTGTGTGCTTAGCTTGGATTTGGCTCTGGAGGCAATAGGGAGTTATGAAAACATTTTATTTGGGGAAAGTGAAATGATCCAATTTATGGGAAATGAACTGGAGGGAAGTTAAACAGGAGGCAGAAAAAATAATTGAGATTACCGCAGTAATCCAGATGGGAAACCATGAGAACCTGAACAGAGGCACAGCCATTGGAACTGAAGAGGAAACACATTTGAGAGTTGTTAGAGAGGTAGAAGCCACAGGACTTAGTGGACTGGAAGTTCAGTCCAAGAAGACTTGAAGTGGGAAGGTAGGGCCATTCACTATGATAGGTAATATAAAGGGAAACCATTTAGAGACAATTACCCATTCTACCTTTTGAAATGGCAAGTCCCTTCCAAATAAATGTAGCCAGAGTGTGTTGTATAAAGCCAAGGAGAAAGCCTATATAATGACTAAAATGCACTTTTAATCCAGGTTCCAACAGCTGGCACTGGTCTTTGGGCTACTTCTCAGGCTATGTGAGAGGCTGAACTAGTGGTTATCATTACCTTCATTATCTTTCAAACTAAGCAGTATCATACTCTGGGGACTCAGAACAGTGGTTGTTCAATAGAAGAGTGCTTGAGAGGTGTTTGTTTTGTTTTGTTATGTGTGTTTTTTTAATTGGAGAGTCTCAGGCCCTCAGAATCGGCATCTCCAGGGAAGGCCTGGACCTGTGCATCACCCAAGAGCAGCCTTCCAAGTGGTTATTATTGTTTGTGCACTTAACCTCCCCCCTCCCCCCCCACTGGTCTTTTATCTGACCTGCTGCTCTTTTGTTTATTGCTGCCTGCTTACAAGTATTGAGTATACAATTACTGAGTATTGTTCGATGTCACCTTAAAATACCTTCCTTCTCCCTACTTTCAATACTGTCATTCCCATTATCCTCTCACCTATTGGTAAGAATATTTTCCTGTTTGTGAAATATCAGCTTTCCCTGAGAATAAAATGTATGACTTCCAATTTTTATTATTGAAAATTAATCATTTGGTAAGCATTGCCAAAGGGAATCAGAACTGTGGGGTGGGGAGAGGACTCCATTGGCAAGATCAATTTGATACTGACCTATTGGGAGTTGTTCTTGGCATATTTTTTCCTGTGCTTCCCACTCTGAGCAGAATATGCAATAAAAGAAGAAACATGATTTACTGCTGATGTAATTTAAAATAGGATGCAAAATGGGAAGACAGAGGCCCTGTTTTATTTCAGTTCACATATAGCTTCATGAATACGTTTCTGATGCTGTTCATCTTGTATTATGGGTAGAGAGGCACTGTGTGGTATTTTATTCCAGACTTAACACGGTGAACAAAAGCAGAAAGATGACAAAACTGTCTGCTTATAGAATGCCCTGCTCCCAGAGACAGCTAGTCTTTGACACGTTACGAAATCATTGGGGACCACAGAGCAGTTTATATGATGGTTTTGCTCATGGCACCAGCTTTTGTTAGAGAGAATTCTTTAGTAGACTAAAGAGTACATTTAGCTATTTGTATTCATTAGATTCTCTTCACACATATTTGAAGCATTTGCTCCTGAAACTTTTTCCCCCCTGACTATTTGGGAGAAGACTGTGAAACCTGAGCTAATCTATGACTTTTAGTGGCATCTCAAAAAGCATTTGCAGCAAAGATTGTGTGTGTGGAGTACACAGCCTTTCAGATCTTCTCAAACACTAACCCAGCACTCTTCACTTCTCTCTGAAAAAAGGGAAGAGAAATGATGCTCCCATCTCTGGGCTCTATTACCAGTAGCAGAGGAAAAATTTACAATTCAGCCCAATACTTCCTCACTGCCCTTCCTCAGAGGGGTTTCAGTTCTTAGCTCTGAGGCTGCCTAATTCCTGAAGCAGCTGGAAGAGCACTGGCTGCTGGCATCTTGTGTCTGAAGGAATGCTCTGCCTCTGGGCAGGGCGGACTAAGGAGGAAATCACCTTCTGAGCTCAATCTACATGCTTTCAAGAAAGGATGCCCAAATCACTGATGATGGGTGAAACACTGTGTAACACTCTTTTCTGGGGGACAGGAGGCTCTAGATGTGAAAGGTAATTTTGACTGTTCACTGTTACCTGATGACCCATTGAGCTTAGTTTAATTCTCTTTGCAAGGATGGGTTCTCCACCAGTGTCCATGATCTAATCCAAGGAGCATGTCACTCTGGGACTGTGTGTTTGTGTGAGGGACACTGTAAGACAGGAAGTAAAATTTGGTTCATTCAATGTGCTGCTTTATTTACAAAAAGAATGCTGGAGTTTCCCCATATTTTTAACTTTGAAACTCCAAACATATATCTGACAATCAGACTGAACCTTTGTGAGGCAAAATGGGTAGCGATTTAAGACACAGTCCCTGGGACCAAACTTCCTGGTTTCTAATCCTGGCTCCACTACTTTCTACCTGTGGCCATGGGCAAGTTACTTGACATCTCTGGTTTTACTTCTTTGTCAATATAACAGGCATGATATGAACACAAATCCCTCAGAAACGTGGTGAGCACTACGTAAATTACTACACGTAGCAAAAAGCACGTAATTGGCACACAGCGAGTATTCAGCAAAATTCAGCTCATCATGGTTAGAACTCAGTGAGAAATGAGAGTAGGAGCCATTCATAAATCAGGAAGTGAACCAACATGATTGCTCTCATGCAAATGCTTAGGTGGATGGAACCCAAAATATAAGTCATGTGGCACAAGATGTTCTGCGTCAGCCTCAAAATCCTCTGAAATACTGTGAACAAGGTCCCTGAAAATCACCCATTCTACTCTCATTTTCAAGCTAAGGAAACAGGATGTCAGAGAGGGTAAATGACTTGGGTCAAATGATAGCACTGGCACCCAAGCATCCCTTTGAGAAGGCTATTTAACAAAAGAAGGGAGGGTAGGGTTAGGAGAAAAACAACTTTTCACCCCTCATCCAACCTAACTCTTTAGGATGCCAGCTGAGTAGAACCAGAGCCAGCGGGCCCAGGACTGGAAGTCCAGCCAGAGAGAGGGAGGAGTCACAAACTTGATGAAACACAATTAAGGTTTTCTGAAACTGCGTTTGTTCATTCCACAGTCATTTATCAGCCACCCTGTGTTCTGATGAGCAGGCTTGGGGTCACTTCTTTTACATGCAGGGACACTTGAGTCTCAGATACCTTCCATCTCAGTTCGTGTCATAAGATACAGTGCATAGCATAGTGACAGAGGAAAGGGGCCTCACTACAACAGTGTGGCAGTGTGGCATTATGGAAAACACAGGATTACAGTCTCCGGGTATGTCTTGACTCTGCCACTTACATTTATCACTTCATTTTCCTTGTTTATGACGTAAGGACGATGGCAGATGGGGTCTCAAAGGAGAACACAGAATTGAGGTGAGAGCTTCTGAGAACCCATTTAAAGGGACCCTGCCCATTTGGCTTACTCTTCTGCTGAGACTCTTTATGATGGAGAACAGCTGATCCGATGCCATTTGTTTTCTCATCTCACATTCCACGTATCTGAGACACTTCCTTTGGCATTTTGCCTCAGTGTTTTATATTCTGTGTGTGTGTAGGATATAGTCAGAGATTTAGCCTTTTAGCTTTTCCATTTGCTCTGTGGGCTCTGAGCAGCGCTAGTGTTCTTTATATGTGGATGTTGGGATGTTAGGCAACAGAAGACGCCTGTGAATTTGAGGAGGGGGAATCCTCAGAACCAAGATTCCGAAGCACTCAGGGCCATCTAGGGACATCTAAGGCTGACTCTTCAGGACAACTGTTCCAAGAGACCACAGACAAAGATAAGAGCACTGTGACCATAGAGAAAAACCAAAAGCTCTCCTGTACCTCTCTAGAACTTGCCACTATTTCAGGATGTGAGTTGTTATGGTAACAACAGCAGAAATTGTAGAAGATTCTGCGGAGAGGGAAAGGTACGTAGCTTTATAAACCAGAGAAGAATTAATTATTCACCCAGAGCTGGAGCTATCTCATAGGCTCCTATAATACCCAGAGCCATTGATGAAAAAACTTTTGTAAGAGACCCCAGTGGAGCTTCTGGTACCCCTCAAGCAACTAAAGCCAAGGCCACTGAAAGTAGGCGAGGAGGGAAAGGGAAGAACACTATATACCTCACTGGGGATGGTGAAGATTAAATAATGTAAGAGAAAGCAGTGGGACGATTATAAAGTGCTACATATAAAACCCATGGCTACCAGGCCATCTTTGTTCAGTTGGCTTGCCCTTAGTAGAAGCTAGGAGTGTCTTCTTTTTTTTTCCCTTGGAAAATTCCGTCTTTAAGAATGTTTACAAAGATCATTCAGCATTTATAATCTTTTTGAAAAAGCAGGAAAACAGCCTTAACTTTAGTCAATTTCATTTTCTTGTTTCCTTTATTCTTGCATAACTTGGATTGCAATCATGTAAGTTCTTCATTCATTGTTAAGCGTTACATATAGGTATAAATTGTGTGGCAACTGTGCATTGCTCTCTGATGCCTTAAATAGAAATCTCACTCATGAAATATGCTAAGAATATGCCATTATTTATAAGGAGCAATATTTGAATTATAGCTACCAATGAGCTTCACTTCCAGAAGAAATGGGCTTTGGTCCTAGGCTGAAGCTCTCACTATTTTGGAAGCGAGGCTGAGTGTCACAGTCATATTCCTGATCATAAATGGTTGTAAAGTCATTGTGATTTTGCTTTGCAATTAGTGCCCCATTATGTTCCATTACAGCAGGAACATCGCCAATTTCAGTATCAGTAAGTGAAACGACTAATGAGTGTACATCCTACAAGCCTGTATGTTTCCTGCCTCATGATCTAAGCTAGGGTTCAAGACTGAGGTGAAGATAAATACAAATGTGCTATGTACAAATGAACAGTTTGGGGGTGTATGTGCAAATGAGTCTAGTTGTCCAAGCTATGCCACAGCTTAAACAGGAGTTGACAGACTGCTGTCCTCAGAGACAGAAAATTTAAGTTCAATCCTAGTTCTTCCATTTCCTAGCTGTGTCGCTTTGGGCAACTTAACAATTTGGAACCTTGAATGTCAATGGAGAGTACTAACTTCCTTAGGAATTTATTAGGAGAAAGATATTAACTCCTGGTAAGACTGAGCTTTGCCAACTAAGAGCTGAACAAAATGTGGCAGATATTGCGGATAGCTCACCGTGATCCACTCCAGCCTCTCTCTCATTTGCTTTATTGCATGCTACAAATCAGAATGTTCAAGCAACCTTCCCAGACTTACAGTTCTGGTTCTGCAGGTGACCCAGTTTCTGCCCTGGACAGAGGCACCTGAACAAGATTAGGGAAGCAGAAAACAGAGGCTGACCTGCTCGCTGTTCCTTCACGACTTTTCTCCATCAGCTGTAACAGAACTGTCAGCATCCAGACCCTAGTTTGATGGAGGCAAAGGGCAGTGAGTGAAGCCATTTTGCTGGCACAGATCACAGAAGGGATCATCCCGGAGCCAGCACTTATGGCAGATTCTCTGGCTTCCTGAGTGTAGCAGAGCATTAGTCCTTTCCGGGCCACTCCTGTGGTGGGGTAGGCGCTCCTGGGACCTCAGCTGACAGTCTGTCCCTCTGACCTTCACAATGATTGTGTGGCCACTTGAGCTTGGAATTAGTTAAATCTCATCATGCTCAAACTAGCTGGAATTGTTTCTCTTTTCTACAGATAAGCTCTGATTAATATAAGACAGTAAGGTTTTTAAGAAAATGTTTTTAGCTTTATTGAATAATTGACAAAATTGTATATATTTAGTGTACAACCAGGTGGTATATACATTGTGAAATGATGACCACAACCCATAACACATTCATCACCTCACATAGTTGTGTGTGAGAGAGAGAGGGAGAGAGAGAAGAAAGCTTTAGCTGTACTGTCAGCAAATTTCAAGTATATAATACTTATTAACTATTGTCTCCATGCTGTCTATTAGATCCTCAGAAGTTATTCATCTTATAACTGAAAATGTCTACTCTTTGTCCTACATCTTCTCACTTCCCCTACCCCCCAGTTCCTGGAAACCACCATTCTACTCTATTTCTATGAAATTGGCCCTTTTTTAAAAATTAAAAAAAAAAAAAGTTTCTATATATAAGTGACATCATACATTATTTGTCTCTCTCTGCAATGTCTAGCCTATTTCATTTGGTATAATGTCCTCCAGGTTCATCTATGTTGTAGCAAATGACAGGATTTCCATTTTTTTTGGTTTTTTTTAATGGCTGAATTATATTTCATTGTATATATGTGCAATATTTTTTAATCCATTTATGAAACGGCAACCTACAAAATGGGAGAAAATATTTGCAAACCATATTATCTGATAAGGGAGTTAATATCCAAATTATATGAGGAACTCTTAAAATTCAATAGCAAAAAAAGAAATAGTATTCAAAAATGGGCAGAAGTTCTGAAAAGACATTTTTCCAAAGACATACAAACGGCCAGTAGGTACATGAAAGATGTTCTATGTCACTAATCAGGGAAATGCATATCAAAACCATAATGAGATATTAACTCACACCTAGTAGAATGACATATCGAAAGACAGGAGCTAACAAATGTTGATGAGATGTAGAGAAAGGAAACCCTTTATATTCCCACTGTTGGTGGGAATGTAAATTAGCACAGCCATTATGGCAAACAGCTTGGTAGTTCCTCAAAAAATTAAAAATAAAACTACCATATAATCCAACAATCCATGTCTGGGTATATATCTGAAGGAAACTAAATCAGTATCTCAGAGAGCTATCTGCACCTCCATGTTCATTGCAACGTTATTCATAATAACCAAGATATGGAAACAATCTAAGTGTCCATTGATGGATAAAAATAGCTTTTAATAACAAGTACCAGAACTGTCTTTTGCTGTAGGATATATCATATTTGTTATCCATAAGTTACATTTTTGGCTATTTTTCCTTTTCAATATCTTCGGGTTACCTTCTCTGCATTTTGATACATTCCCACATGAATCTGTCTTTCCAAGGAAAATTTAAAAACAAACATTTCCCCAGGACCTCTTGTAATTGAGGGTTGTGAGTATGCAACCTAAGTTGCTGTCATTAGATTTACCTGCAGGAGGCTTGGATGCAGAGGAGAGAACATAAGGAGGTAGCTGAGGCATTAAGATCTATCATTTGGCAAGTGTGGAAGCGTCTGTTCTTCTGGGGCTTCTAGTGCCCAGCACCAAGTGCAATCAGCATCTAGAAGCCAGGAGCAGTAGGAGGGGTGTTTCTACTATAACCATCCTGCAGTCTATATAGTTGGATGGTTTTTATATGTGGTTCATTGTCAAGTAGCAGCTACACCTGCTTTTCAGGCTCTTCTAGAGATTCATTTAAATTCTGTTTAGCTTTTGCTAACCAGTGTGAATTCTGTTGCTTGCAACTGAAAATCCCGATTGCTACTAATCACAATTTGAATTGTGATTCTTACCCAGCTTATCTCTGTACTATATTCTATAGTATTTTTTCCATGGCTCATAGAATTATAAAAATTTGAGCTAGAAGAAATCTTAGAAAAACCACCCAGTAACCATCCCATTGCCCACTCTTTTGCAGATGTGAATCTAAAGTAAAGAAAGATGTACTGGCTTGAAGAATAGCCTGTCTCAATTCAGAGCACAGACCTAGGTCTGGTGTTCATTCCAGTGTTTGTTCTACTGCACAACACTCTCTCCCAGAGAGAATATGCCAAGATGCAAAGGAAAGGATGCATACTAGAGAGCTTGATGAGAGCGTTAAGGACTCTTTATTTAAGAATGCTTTAAATAAGGCATCCTCATAAAAGACTATAAATTGCAATATCTTGGTCCAGTGTGATCCCAACTTCAATATTTTAATAAGCACTTTAAAAATACATTTTACCCCAGAATTCTCAAAATGTTTAATCAGAAATCTGCCTCTTTAACAATGGCAAGTGACAGCTTGTAAAGTGTAGCAACCTGCAATCATCTCTGAAATTACTCATGGTTTTTCCAAATGAAACTCTGCAGTGCTTTCACATTCTGTTTAAAGGATATATTGTGATTGATTGATAAATTTAAGGTGACAAATCTTAATTGCAGGTTCATTCCGAGTTAACAGCTAAACTATTTAAGTCCTTAGTAATTTGCATTGTACATGCCTCAGTATTCTCCAATTCGACTTAATATACTCAGGGCTCTAATAGTATTTTTTTAAATGTAATCTCTACGAGGGAAGAAATTTTCCCCCTGCCTTCTTTTTTTCCACTATGGAATCTTCAGAGTCTGGAATGGTGCTTAGCACGTAGTAGGATTTCAAGAAATGTTTAGTGTTGAATGAATATAAAACAAGGCCAGTTAAAGCCATCCTGATAAAATAACCTCAGAATGCAGAAACAGACAAAGTAATTATTCTTGGAATGCGAAAAACAGCTATTGTTTAAGAAAATTTTCTTGCTAAACGTAACAGTTTGAACTTCATAAAATTGCTAATATTCAATTATTTTTAACCTACAAAACTTACAATTTTATATGGTTCTCTTTTTTATATATTTATTATATATATAATATTTATATATATGTATGGTATATGAACCATGTTTTAAAATATACTTATTTCATGACACCACATATCATGCATATTACCCCATATTAATACATGTATCAGTCACCTATGCTTTTGAAGGCAGCATTATATTGGTTGTATAAAGATGACAGAATTGTGCTGACCAGTGTGGCTCAGTTGTTTGGGTGTCGTCCTGTGCACCAAGAAGCTGCTGGTTTGATTCCCAGTCAGGGCACATGCCCAGGTTGTGGGCTGGATCCCCAGTGGGGGGTGTGCAGCCGATCAATGTTTCTCTTCCACATGGATGTTTGTCTTTCTCTCCCCCTCTCCCTTCCTCTCTCTAAAAAAACCAATAATAATATAAATAAGTCAGAATTTATTCAGTGTTTCTATTGAGGGCCAGTTAAGTGATTTACAATTTTTTACTACTAAAAATATTGGCGTAATGAAAATATTTGTATAGGTATGTGAGAGAGAACACACATCACTTACATGAGCTTATTGGTTTAAGAATAAATTTCTAGAGGTAAAATTATGAGGCCAAAGTGACTCTACATTTAAAATTTTGACTGGCACTGCAAAATTACCTCCAAAGAATGTATAACAAAATACAATCTCAACAGCAATATATGAGAGTGTGTGTTATCAATCTTATGAAACGTCAAAAATTGTACCACTATAAAAAAAATCCTACTGTTTGATTCCACATTTCTTGATTATTTGGAGGTTAAGCATGTGTCAAAATAGTCAGTACTTTGTGTTCAGCTATACTCAGCTTCTATGCATCCTATAGGTGGGTCTTCAGAGTGAACCATTAACCACCTCCTCTGTCACAGTGATGGTCTGAGAGGGGCAGAGCAGTTCAGGTTAATGCTTTGACCCTGGTTGAGAAAAGAGTTTTCTTGGCTCACACAACATACCAGCCAGCCTCCCTCTAGCCTCTCTATGTCCGCATAGACCTTGAAATAATGTCAACAATCTGGAAATCTGGATGATTTTGTACTCACATTAGGGTCCAAATGCTCAGAAAAATCTCTAGACATTCCAGATGCTGCTGGGAGTTATGATCAAGGCAGGTGGACCCAACAGGAAGCAACAGAGTCAGGTGCAGAGGTTTCATGTCCAGAAAGTGCATTTTGAAGATGGCAATTTTAAGACTAGAATGTTGAGGACATACTTAAGAATCTCCCTCCAGGTGGGAGAACCAATAGAAGGCAGCCAGGTGTGTAAAACCCGATGGTCTTTTATGTGCTGTCCTGCTGAATCCAGGTGACAATGGCCATCATATCTCACAGTGAAGCATATATAGTGGATGGATGAACTCTTGGGCTCCAGGGACAGATTGTCTGGGTTTAAGATCTGGGTTTGTTATTTACTAGCTGTTCATGACCTGGGAAAGTTACCGCCACTCTATTTCATCGACTTTAAAATGAAGACACTAATAGTACCCAAAGCATAGGATTAAAGATACCGGAAATATTTGGATATACAATAACCCTCTTCAAAAGCCTTCAATAGACAATACTGACAAAAGTTGGTAATTGTTGAATGATGGATATATAGGGGGTTCACTGTACTATTCTCTGTAATTTTGTGTATGTTTGAAATTTTTCATAATCTTTTTAGAGAATAAAAACCATTTTCATGGCCTTGAGTAATATGCCAACATCACCTTGATTGGAAAGCAATGCAATGTGTTGATTTTTTTTTTTTTTAATTGTGTATTATGGCACTCTTCTTTCCTGAGGTACTACATGATTACAGTAAAAAGTTTCAGAAGAAAATAAAATGGACAAGTAAAACTAGCCATTAATCAATCTCATTGCAGAGGTAACCATAGATCACACCTTGATATATTATTCTCTAAATTTTTAATGTGTGTGTACACATATATACTTTAAAAATTATTTTAAAACCCCTTATGATGAGGAATGGAAGGACTAATTTTACGGGCAACTCAATATGTGTTAAATTTTTTTGACCTAAGTTTCCCCTTAACAAAATATCCTGAATGTCTTACTGTCATTTAAAATTATAATTTTAATTGTTGTACCATAGTCCATTGAGTATATAAACCATAATTTATGTAATCCCCAATTAAAAAGTTTTCAGTGTCACCATTATATCACATCAAAGAATGCCCTTGTTTAGTTTTCCTTTAAAATGTGTAAAGTTTAGATTCATCAATTGCATTTTTAAGAATTTAACTTAGCCCGGCCGGGCGTAGCTCAGCGGTTGAGCGTTGACCTAGGATCCAGGCAATCCGGGTTCGATTCCCGGTCAGGGCACATGCCCAGGTTGCGGGCTCAATCAATGACCCTCTCATCATTGATGTTTCTATCTGTCTCTCCCTCTCCCTTCCTCTCTCTGAAATCAATAAAGATATATTTAAAATAAAAAATAAAAAAAGAATTTAACTTAAGGACATAATCAAGGCTATAAAGTAATCAAGTCTTTTTCTTTTATGTGTCAGGGATTGGTACAGAAAAAAGCTGCTCCCCACTCCCCCACCAGCATTGAAGCATTAACAGGTGGGTTCAGACCTGGTCCCCTCTCTTGAAACCTAACCTATTTCCAAAGCATTATTGGCAGCAGAGTCCCAAATAACTATCTTGGTTAGTTTGTGAGCCTTGAAAGCCTTTGTGAATGTGTACATGAACCAGATAAATACTACACGGCTGTTAAAAATAGAATTCGAGGGCATCCATTACATGCCATTTTAAAGCATACTTAGCTTTTAAATGTTTAACAGTTTGAAAGGTTGGCAGGTTTGAAACCTGAGCTTTTCATCCCATGGCAGGCAAAGTAAAAGGTTTTTGAGTAATTTCTTTTTTGTCAAGTCCTCACCTAGTCAGTGCCTTAAATTATACTCCATTACAGGTGAGATGAAAGTGCTAATTTTAAGGACATAACAATGTAACTAAAATTATGAGTGACTCCAGCTTCTGCTAATATTAAGAGCTCTTTGAAGGATGTGGCACAATAGATGGGAATGATGGATGTAAAAGAGTCATCCTTTTATCCAGTGATTTTTGTGGGCTTAAAATTGGTTGAGTCTTAATAATTGCTGAGAATAGCCAAGAGACCAGATGTGCACCTTGGCAGTGTTGGGGCCAACAATGTGGACTGGTGTTTTAAGTGGGAGACTATACAAAAACCAAGGCACATGTTGAGAGAGACAGGACCTCAATTTTTGGAAGGATTTATCTGGACATCCATGCAGTCAAGATGTGGAGTTAGGAAACTGGTAAGCAATTAGTCCTTCGTATTGCATGGAGGACTCACTGTTTATGGAACATTAGAGCACTGTACTAGGGCTCAGGCGTTATGTTACAGATGCCTTCAAATTAATCTGCAGGTAGAGAAATGAATTGTGAAAGGATGCAAACCTTTGATTTGAAATAGACACACACATGGTCTTTGAGTCCTTATAAATTATGGGCAGATTTTCCTTAGGGCTGTGTTAGCTCTCTAGATTTCAAGTGCTGGAAACCCAACCTGCGATAGCCTAGGAAGAAAACAGTTGGCAAGTTCTGGACCATAGAAAGGGCAGGGGTAAAGCCGACTTGAGGACAACTGAACCAGGACTGGACTCTGTTAGAATCTTAATCTCTCTCTCTTTCATCATTTTTTTGGGTGTGGTAAAATAGACATAACAAAAGTAACCATTTTAAGTTTACCATTCAGTGGCATCAAATACACACATGTTGTTCAATCGTAGCATCTAACCACTTCCAGCCCTTTTCCATCTCAAACAGAAACCTGTACCATTAATAGTAACTCCCCATTTTCCCTCTCCCTCAATAACTATTATATTTTCTGTCTCTATAAATTTGCCTATTCTAGGTAACTTATACAAGCAGAATTATAAATTACTTGTCCTTTTGTATCTGGCTTAATGTTTTCAAGGTTCATCCATGTAGTAGCATGTGTCAGACCTCCATTCCTTTCTATGGCTGAATAATATTCCATTGTATGTGTAGACAACATTTGGTTTATCCATTTACCTGTTGATGGACATTTGGGTTGTTTTCATCTTTTGGCTGTTGTGAATAGTGCTGCTGTGAACATTGGTGTGCAAGTATCTGTTTGAGTCCCAGCTTCCAATTATTTGGGTATATATCCAAAAGCAGAATTGATGGATCATATGGTGATTCTGTTTCACTTCCTGAGGGATGTTTTCTCTCTCATGTTTGCTTCATTCTCTCAGAATAACATCTCTACAAGAAGATAAACTGTGGCTTCCAGCAGCTCCAGGTTCATATACAGTGTTGGGACCAGAGAGGAGAGTATTATTTTCCCCTAACCCAAGGTCCAAAAACCTGGGAGGAAATTTAATTGGCTAAGTTGACTTCTACACCCTTATCTGAAACAGTTACTGTTGAGGTTGTGTGGGTGGGGGGGAAATGCAGAGGTTGGTTAGACATTCTGGTTACGGTACTAGGTAGAGGCTGGTTCCCACCCCTTGGCTGGAGAAATGGGGTTGTGTAAGAAAATGACAATTTCCATTTGGTTCAAGCATCTAAATCTGGGAGGAGGGGAGTACAGTCCCTGCCCCCTGCCCCTCTGCAAAAAAAAAGGGGGGGGTGGAGGCAATCTGGACATGGGTCCTGGGGAAGACCTTGTGAGCTAAGCAATCCCAAATCTGAACAGCAAAGTAGTTCTGTTGTGATGCTTTGTAGTTAATAATCAGTCAAGGTAGGTGTATACACACACACACACACACACACACACACACACACAGAAAGGAAACTGTCTGAAGGAGACAACTTAAGACAATTCATGTAACAGTCCATAGCAAATCTCTGTGAACATTTGTTTAACAGGTGCAGTGTCATTTTTCAGGAAAAAAGCCTGCTAAATCACTTCATATAGATAGTTGAAGTTTGCATTTACAAAATCTATGTTTCCAATATGAGCTCATTTTTCAGCTTTAGTGCCATCACTCACATTTCCAAACTGTATCAGAGCAGCAGAGAGTAAAAGCTGCTCACCTTGACTTTTGTGATGTTTGATTTCTACTCTTAGTTGTACCTTGGATTTAAATTATGTCAACTAGATGAAAAGTGCCCAAAAATATTCATTGAGAATTGTGTTACTAGCAATTTAGTACTCTTATTGGGTTTAGAACACAAAGCTAGGAGTTAGTGTGACTTACTAATTGTTATATCAAATCAAATTTAGTAAACTGTTGACCTGATTTCAGGATTTATGAGGTTTATTAGCTCTTAATACTCCTACTTTATATTTATACATCCAGTAAAACTGCTACCTTTTCTATATAATTCAAGTCCAAAACTATATCTATTTCTTATTTATTCTCTACCATCTCAGCCCAAATAATCATTATTTCCCCTCATAATTATATTATTAACTATTTCCTACTGTTCAGTTTTTTATCCATTTTGCATCTTGCATTTTCCATTTTAAGCAATGTTTCAATTTTAGTCATTCATTCCATCATCATTCATTTCACATCCTTTATTCCTCTCAGAGGTCACACCCTCTGCATCTTAATTATCTCCTTATGATTAAAAAGCACAATATTCAAAAGAATGTCTTGACCACATGTATTTATTGCATGCTTGATTGCTGCTTTTTTAATTTAAAAAATTAACAAAGTTCAGAGAAGGAAAGCAGAGACCCAGTACTTACCTAGTTATAAACAGATTTATAGAATTAAATCAACATTTTCTATATTATGGTGTCTTTCTCTTCCCCCATCTCTAACTCTCTCCCTCCCTCCCTGTCTTTCTCCCCATCTCTCTCCCAAATACAAACCTGTAAGTTTCCTAGACAAAGAAAATTAATCTTTTAAAAATGATTATCTAAGCCTCTTCAGTTAAAAGAAGCAGATATTAAAGGAAGGGGTGATTGAGTCTGTCTTTTCCCCTTGGAGTTTTATCTAGAAAGGAGGTGAGCTTTTGTTCCCAGGATTTGGCTAGAAAACCACAAATTGCTGCTTCCACCAGACTCCCTGATAGACTTCAGAGGCCGTTTTAGAGAAACATACACAGGGAAACGAAAGACAGTTGCAAAGCAACAGGCATACAAAGGAGAAAGGAAGACTGTCAGGATTTCCAAGTGCTTATGCTGACGTTCTGTCTCAGTATCGAGAGATTTCAGTGCGTGGGTTTTCAAGGAATCAACTGAATGTTCGTAACGAATCTCCACTGCTTCTCTTTCCCTCTCCCTTCTCACATCAGTCACTTTTTTCCTCCCTTGGTTAACCTCGCTGATCCTTTTAACTTCCTTCAATCCAACTAATGATAACAATAATAATTTTGACATGTACATTCTAAGTTGGCATCATTACCCTTTCTCAATCCAGAAGCTCACACTGGGCTTCCTTTCTGCTGGCTTTGCCTCTCCCGTGTTGAAGACGCATGCTTCTTGCCACACCGTGCCCTGAAAGCCCCCACACCCGTACACCCGTCCTAGTCTAGAAGGAGCTCCTGTGCAGAGCTAGAAAAATAGTTGCCCAAATGCCAGTTCTTCAGACACTCGGTGGAAGCCATGAACTTCAGACTTTTCTTGATAATTTAACATAAGGCCGTTAATATTTTTAGTGGATCCCATTTCCTACTCATTTCATTATTTCTGTTTCTTTCCTTTAAGGCTCCTCCTTTTTCAAGATAAAGAACTAAAGGCAAACACATCACACTAATAAGATCCTAGCCAATGTGGATATAATGAGAAAATTCCCACAACACTTAAGTGCTAATCTTTTACTGTATTCTGTCACGAATGCTTTTACAGGAAATACAGCTTTGTGATTTCCAGTACTGCCACTCATATGATTCCTCCTGGACTTCCCAGATATCCACTTCCAGAGAAACTGATCATCTTTGTATGGTCTCAATGTCTTTTTTTTTTTTTCCTCAGAATCTCTTCAGAAAAGTGTTTCCTGCAGTGAGACCTAGAGAGAGAGCTAGGTTGTTTTCCCCACCCTCCCCAGACAGTTGGAAGGAAGGAAACTCAAATTGCAAGGTAGCCACAGGCTTAGAAGGATGGTAAAGAGGGCTGGCTACAGAATATTCAGGACCCAGGGCAAAATGAAAAGGGGTGGACTTGTTCCAAATAATTGTGAGAATTTCAAGATGGTGATAGCATAGAATTAAAATAAGCTTGGAGCCCTTCTAAACACAGGTGACTGACTATACAGGTCATGTGCTCATAAAGCCAGCCCTTGGGTGAGGAACCCTAGGGGTAGAATGGGGGTGTCATACTATATGTCTCTTCCTGGTTCTCTAGACTCAACTCATTTGTGCAGGATGAGTGAGTGACTAAAATTTCCTAGTCATTAGGATATTAAAATATATTCTCCTAATATGCGAGGCATGTCTAGTATTTTTTTGCTAATTCATTTCAATGTGTGGTTTCCTCTGTCCTTACCATAGCCAGTAAGGAAAATTTCCTTTTGTCCCAGTCTACTGACATGAATTTACTTCTACTGAATTTCTTTTTTCTTATAAAATATTGTTCTTTCCTATAAACATATAATTGCACAAAGGGAATGCATGGAATACATGTGAATTGTCTATTACAAGGCTTATGGTGGGAATATGTATAAAGTACAGCCCTTGACCTCAGGAACTTCTTTACTTAAAAATCCTCCTGGAAGGCAACTCCGTGGCATTTAGATGTAGTGATGTTGCATTGACTTTGTCCATTTCTATTTTAATTCTAAATTGTGATTCTCTGGGACAGGGTCAGACCAGCCCCTTCCCAAGCACTACTTGGTGTGTCTTAGTCCTTTGTTCTCTAGTTAGGTAGTAAATAAGTTAGGGATCAGCCCTCTCATTCAGTAACTTCACCTGTCCTATCCTAGTGCAGAGCGAGGTGGTGTCATGGAGCAGAAAGACCACTAGGTCAGGAATCGAAAGATCTCGTTTAGTCCATCTCACCAGTTAATGGGGCTTATGACACACCTCTTTCTAGCCTCTTCAAGCCTTAGTTTCCCAATCTGCTAAAGTAAGTTTAGTAACACTTTCCTAGCTGAGTTAGCAAAATTTATTGAGTATCAAATAGAATTAATTCAGTACACATGTTTAGGGGTTTTCCTTTTCTAAGTGATACAATCTGAGATGCAGCCATTCCTAGGCAGAGTCTCTACTCCCCAGGACCTTATAATCTGTAAAAGAACTGAGATAAATACACACACACACACACATACAACCCCAACTATAAAAGGAGTAGGGAATAACAAATCCCATAAGAGAGTTCAGCCTGATTAACAAATTCAGCATAAAAGAGAAGCAATGGAGCTGAGCCTTGGCTTTGTCAGGAAGGAGGAGAGTCAAGAAAACATATTCTAAGGAGTGGAAAGACTATTAGCATGGGTATGGTAGAGTCTACAACATTTGAGGAACTCAAAAGATAATTTTGACCAGAACCTAAGGATTGTGAAGGGAAGGGAAAGAGTTAGGTCATAGAGGCCCTTGGCCACCTCACTGCAAAGTTAGAAGTTTTTCAGCGTACAATGTAGAGCCTTTGGAAGATTTTACAGAGAGAGAAATATTATCAGATCAAGTGAGATGTTGTATGTGAAAGCAGTGTTAAAACAAGTGAGGTTATGTATCGGAGGCATTTGATAAGCTGGGTGGATTACGTGTCCGCTCATGAAATCGATATATCAGTTGGCAGCACCAGCCTGATATTCCCTGAGGTAGTACCTACTCCTGCCAAATGGTGTGTAGCATTTAATTCTGCCTTCCAAGGGATTTGAAAAGAAAATCAATCTCACTTGTTATTTCAATGACTAGAACAATGGAAAATAACCGATGTATACAAAAGTCTTATAAATGCCAGAACTTTGAGAACTTTGAAATAACTTTGTTTCAACCACATTTGTTAATATCATTATAAAATTACCAGTGAGAGCAGAGTGAATAATACTAAAAATACAATAACAAGAACAACCACTGCCTTCTCTGGTGCACTTGCCATTTGCCAGGAACTGTATAATTGCCTCAATTACATTATCAGATTTAGTCCTTACAAAACTCCTCTTATATAGAATTTGTATTCTCTTCACAAGTAAAGAAAGTGATATTTAGAGATATTAAGTAGCTTGACCAGGACCACACGGTTCTAAGGCACTGGTGCTGGTTTTTCTGCCCAAAGTGTTTTATAATCCAGAGTCTGACCTTGTTGTTTGTTTTAATAATTTTTATTCTGTTTCCTAACCTTTCTACAATGAACATATATTATTCATGGATTTAAATAATGCACTCATTCCATTTTTAAAAAATCACTTTAAAAAAACACACAAGGTTTGCCACCAGTCTGATTCTGCTTACACGTTTTAGAGTAACGTTTTCTGAAGATGGAAGCATCTTTTCATCTTCGTAATGATGCCTGCCAAGACCACATTTAAAATCTACCCTAATGAAGCACTTCTAAGCTATTTTACTTCTGTGTGGCTCTGACTTTAAGTCTAAAGTGAAATATTAAAAAGCCTTTGATCTTAGCTTTTGTGGAAATGTAAGATAAAGTCTGATTCCAGTGGGGATGTAGGTCTGGTGCTGATGGTGACAGAGGCACCGACCTGCAGGGTCAGACACCACGCTGTCCATTACCTGAGTGTATTGAATGGGTGAGGGCCATCCCCCTGTCTATCCCTCTCAACACAGTTCACATTCGTCAGGTCTTCCTGCCCCTTTCATGGCCTTGGGGCCTGTGGCAAAGGAGGGGGAAGAACAGCCAACACAGGGGAGCTTTCTGCACTGGGCATCATGAATGATGACTACAGATGCAACTTCAAGAACGGTCTCATCCGGTTATTGCCATTACAGCTAAGGAAGTAAAGCCACTTGATTGAAGTCTCCCAGGGAGTTAATGAAAGTTTCCACAAGATGTTATTTTTAAATTGCAAGATATTCAGGAGTAAATACAACAAACTTAGACATGTGCACATACATGATGAGGGACAGGAAAGTGACGGAATCAAGGGTCAAGAAAAGTATCTTAATAGTGTGTAAAATGAACTCAGAACTGTTCAGTTTGTGTTTGTTTTGTAGAATTCTATTTATTAAAATAGTTAAAAACTTTAATTCCCAGGCCTACGCAAAGGCTAGTGCTGGTGTGTTCAACTAGGACGCAAGACATTTTTAACCTACAAACTTTAAGTTTAAAAAAGAAATCCTTTAAAACACCGGAATTTGCTTGTTTGCGTCTGCTCAGAGTCTTCTTTCTTTGCATGTTGGTCTCATTTGGTGGGCAAGTTGTCTTCAGAGTCTTCCTCCTCACCAACTGGCTCAGTGATTGTCATTTAAGTCTGTTAGTCATACGTCCTTGGGTGAATGGTGGGTGGCAATTAGCAGCCTCTCTTCAAGGTAGTTCGTGGTATGCGTGGCCCCCTTGTCACTGTATTAGGAAAATGGCTAGATAACAATCATCATCTCCCTGTGATCTGCCTTTTCTGAGGGTAGGATTGGCATCTCATTTCTAATTATGTTCATTAAAAGTTGTGTTGTCAGCTTACCTGGGAGAAGCAGCAGGCTCATTAGACATGTGATTTGTCTCTGTCACATTCATTGCAATCTCATTTCAGTTGGAGAAAGTAGCAATTTCTCTAATGGGCTTACCAGGGAAACAGATGTGGAATCTATAGGTAGCAGCTGTTGGAAAAAAGAAAGTAAATTTTGGCAGCATCCAACAAGCAGAATGCTTGAAGCCTGAAAATACATTGGAGTTCAAACTGGTTCCTAACTTACTGTTGGCATTATTTGATCCTAGAGAACGATTGGCAACTAGACATTAGCAAACAATTTTCAAATTCATATGGAAAACACTTTTCCGAAATGAAAGCTTTAGGTGTCAATAATTCTTTGATTTTGACAAGGGAAAATTAAAATAAAATTAGTTATTCTCACTGTTATCAGGAACAACATAGACTGTCTAGAACTATATGATCAGAACTACTCACTACTTACACTAGGGTATCTTTTACCCCATCCATCATACTCAAGGATCACAATGATCCCCTAAATTCTGGTCCTAGGGAAATGCATGAGGAGAGAGGATTGATCTGCCCTAGTCTCTCTCTCTCTTTTTTAAGTCCTCACCAGAGGACATGCTTAGAGAGAGGAAGGGAGAGAGAGAGAGAGGGAAACATCGATATGATAGAGAAACATCAATCAGCTGCTCAAACTGGGGATCAAACCCACAATGCAGGTATGTACCCTGACTGGGGAATTGAACTGGCAGCTTTCAGGGCACAGGACGATGCCCAGCCAACTGGGTCACTCTGTCCAGGCACTCATCCCTCTTTTTCACTTGCTTCCTCCTCAGGATTTAAGGCAGAGCCTCAAAAAGTCGGGATCATCCCCACCAGTCCCTAGCTAACTAACTCCTAGTCTATAGTACCGTGGTTGGACGATCACTTGGTAATTTGGTATTTAAAGAAATACAGAGATCTGGCTGTTGACTGGACCTTGAAAAGTGATTCGAGAGTAGCCTTGTGGTTTTGTGGTCATGTACAAAACTGACTAATTCTTTATACCTTTCTCCTACTTAATTCCAGAACTTTGTTCATTGTATTTTTTATTTTGCTTGTTAGTGGCTGATGAGCATACAAGTTGATTCCATTCTATGTGTGCCACAAGAATTTTTAAAACATGCAATACCAGACTGTTTAGTCACGGGCACTGAAGTCTTTTCCCTTAGGTTGTCAAAAATTCACAACAGCCTTTCTTTTGGCTTTTGGCTTTCGGCTTGGAGGAGGCTCAGGTGCAACTTTCTTCAGTTGTCCCGAATCTGGGTTCATCCGACACCAGCCACCTCCACCATGCTGCCGAAGTTCGACCCCAGCAAGATCAGTCATATACCTAAGGTGCACCAGCGGGGAAGTGGGTGCCACATCTGCCCTGGCCCCCAAGATCAACCCCCTGGGTCTGTCTCCAAAAAAGTTGGTGATGACATCACCAAAGCAACCAATGATTGGAAAGGTCTGAGGATTATAGTGAAACTGACCGTTCAGAACAGACAGACCCAGATTGAGGTAGTGCCTTCTGCCTCTGCCCGGATCATCAAAGCCCTCAAAGAACCACCAAGAGACAGAAAGAAGCAAAAGAACATTAAGCACAATGGAAATATCACATTTGATGAGATTGTCAACATTGCCCAACTGATGCGGCACCGATCTTTAGCTAGAGAACTCTCTGGAACCATTAAAGAGATCCTAGGATCTGCCCAGTCTGTGGGCTATTGATGGCCACCACCCTCATGATATCATAGATGACGTCAACAGTAGTGCAGTGGAATGCCTGGCTAGTTAAGAACTACAAAGATCATTTGACAACCAAAAAAAACAATTTGACAACAGCCAACACAATAACCATTCAGTGTGAATGAATCAACATTATACCTATTTTTTGGTCAGATCAGCAAAAAATGTATTTTTTGATGTACCGCAGAATTTTAGTAATTAGTTTGTGTGTCACAAGATGGAAAAGGTTGAAAATCTGTATTAGATAGCATCATAAAAATTCTGTGTATTAAATCATATTTCAAATTTACAGCATTAAAATTCTGAGCTCACTTCCACAGAGGAAAATGATAACCCAAATGACTTAAAATCCCAAAGTTAAAGAAACATTCTGCTTTTGTGTAATCTATATGTATGTAACTCAAAATGGGTAATAAATAGGTGTGAATCTTTATTATAACTCCATATTTATTTAAAGCTGCAGACATGGCAATATGCTGCTCATATATGCTGCCTGCTTGGAGATCGGGTCTATCCCTGAACTTGTGAAATAGGGGCTTTGTGTAGAAATACAAGATTTTCAAGGAAAGAAAATACCATAAATTAATGCATGAAGTCAGGAGGGAATGTGTATTTCAAAGCCCATTTGGGCACAGTGGTTCTCATTCCATTTTTATGGCTAAGAAAGCAACGTATTTCAAACAGGAACAGAATATTTCACTTTCTTTGATCACCTGTATGTCTCTGGGTATTTCTGATTCATCAGTGCACCAGAGAACACAGACCACAGCAAAGCCTGACAGCTTCTAGGACCAAACCCACCTTGTTACAATTACTTTTCTTCACTGAGAATATTTTTTTGATGCTTCCATAAAATGACCTTAAGAGTTTTTTTCCTCCATATTCCACTTCACTTAGTATATATTTATTTTCATGATGACAGAGATAACTTGTACATCTCTAACTTTAGAGAGAGACCAGTTCCCTAAGTTGAAAATATCAAGGTAGTGTTAATTACCATTTATACATTCACCTATGGCCCTCAAATGATATTATTAAATTTTAAATCAAAACAAGAACTTTAGACACTCCGGTTATGATATTTATATCATTCATAATTGTGCCCCTCTCCCTGGATAGATTTCTTGATGGGAGGGACTGTGTTACAGACATTTCTGTACCTTTAGTTTCCTAAGTGGACTCTAGAAAATATTTCCATAGTAGTAGGAAAAAAGAACTTATATTAGAAGATTATACAAACTCATAATATTGAGACATAACGGCTTAATTACATACTTTACTAGAACATTTTCCCCCATATTTCAGCCATACTGTGCTTATAATATCACCGAATCTTCTTTGCAGAGGAAACTTTTGTATTAAATCTTTAAGAGAATGGAAAGTGACAGGTAGGAAAAAATCTGACTACTTTGATTGTTACGGTTGACCCTTGAAAACAAGGGTTGACCCTTGAAACTGTTGTTTGTATGAAAAATAATACAGTAATTAGTAATAATACAAGAATAAACTCTGTTTCATGTACTCACAACTGTAAACCTATTTTTGCCCTACCCCATGTGGATTTTTTCCAATACTGTAAATGTATTTTCTCTTCCTTATGATTTTCTTACCATTTTCTTTTCTCTAGCTTACTTCATTGTAATAATACAGTTTAGGAGATTAAAGGTGGTGGTAGACTGAATGGAAGCTACCCTGACACTCTCCCAGGACCAAACTAGAATTACAGCTAAAATATAGAAAAACCATCCTGAATAATAAACTGCAACTGAAGATGAGCTGGAGAGCACCCTCATAACCAAGGACCTAAAGTGGAGACCACATAGAGACTGGTAGGAAGTGAGGACGCGAGAGGGTTGCCGGGGCTCCCACAGACAGCAGCTGAATGTCCGGAGGGAGATCTCAGCTTTAGGGGGTTCCCATTGAGGACTCTGGGGCCTCAACCACAGGCTGGGCTTCCCAGCCAGGAGCATCAGAACTGAGAAAGGTGCCCACATAATATCTGGCTGTGAAAAGCAGCTGGATTTCTGTCTGCCAGGGAGAGATGGCTGGAACTGCAGGCACCCTCTTAAAGAGCCAACACACAAAGTTTCATGTGCAGCCACTCACCTTGGGCTCCAGTGGAGGGAGGGCAGAGTGGACTGGAGCTGTGTGAGGAGAATCTAGGGTTGTGGGCTCTGGAGATTGAGATCAGAAGGCACCCGTCTGGATTCCTGTGCTGAGTCATTCCCCTATACTGCAGAGGACATCTTTCTCAGGCAATTTGCTGCTTTTGCCTGGAGGGGAAGCAATTGCTCCACCCTGCTGGAAAACCTCCCACCCAACCCAGAGGAGTTTCTGCAGTCTGAGATTCATTAAGAGAATCAGATTAATCAGCCTACAGCCAGAGGCAGACCTCAGAGTGCTTTGAGTCTTTGCCTAATCTGCTTCTGGACCCAGGCCTTGGAAAAGCAGACTTTGGTGTGCATCTTGGTCCTGTTCAAATACACCCAGCCCCAGCAGAGGAGACCTCAAGCTGAGGGTTGTTGATAGCTTCAAATGGGGTACTCAGGGCTGGTCACAAACTGTGTCTGACATTGGCCTGCACCAGAGACCCTCCAGAAAGAGACTCCTAGCAGGCCTACCTAATACATAGAAACAAACCCAAATAGGCAGCCAAAATGGGGAGACAAATAAGCTCCAGATGAATGAACAAGAGAAGTCTCCAGAAAAAGAGCTAAATGAAATGGAGATAAGCAATCTATCAGATACAGAGTTCAGAATACTGATTGTAAGGATTCTCAATAGCATGAAAAAAGATATGGAAACTATGAAGAAAATTAAGAATGACAGAGCAGAAATAAAGAATACAATGGAAGGGATAAACAGCAGATTAGAGGAAGCTGAGAAATGGGTCAGTAAATTAGAAGACAGGATAGAAAAAAAATCAGAGACCCAAAAAGAAAAAACAATTAAAAAACAGGACAATCTAAGGGAGCTGAGGGACAACGTGAAATGTAACAATATTCGCATCATAGGAGTGCCAGAATAGGTCGAAAGCAAGAGTTGGAGAACCTGTTCAAAGAAATAATGGCAGAAAACTTCCCTAACCACATGACCTCACCCATATGTGGAATGTAATAAACAAAAGAAACTGATGAACAAAATAGATCCAGAGACATAGAAGCATGGAACAGACTGAGGGATCTCAGAGGGAAGGTGGGGATGGGGAGTGGGTGGGAAGAGATTAATCAAAGAACTTACATGTTTATAAGCATAACCCATGGACACTGACATTGGTCTGGGGAAGGCCTGAGTGTGGAGTGGGTTCAGGGTGCAGGGGATCAATGGGGGAAAAGGTGGGACATCTGTAATACTTTCAACAATAAAGATACATTTTTAAAAAATACAGTATATAGCCCAGCCAGGCGTGGCTCAGCGGTTGAGTGTCGACCTAGGATCCAGGCGATCAGGGTCCGATTCCCAGTCAGGGCACATGCCCGGGCTGTGGGCTCGATCAATGACTCTCTCATCATTGATGTTTCTCCCTCCCTCCCCTTTCCTCTCTCTGAAATCAATAAAGATACATTTTTTTTAAAAAATACAGTATATAATACATGTAACATACGAAATATGTGTTGATCAACTGTGTATGTTATCCATAAGGCATCAACAGTAGGCTATTAGAAGTTAAGTTTAGAAGGAGTAAATAGTTATATGTGGATTTTGACTGTGTGGGGTGGTTTGGTGCTCCTAATCCTCACATCATTCAAGAGTCCACTGTATATAAAAGCCTTATGGGACTTACGCGCAGGGAGTTGTCGCTGTGCTACTGGCAAGCCTCCCACTGAGGAGCATTTTCTCTTAGCTGGTCTGTATGTAGGGGGATAGTGTTGGGGTTGGGGGCGTGTGTAGCTGACAGCTGTGAGGCTTGATTTAGCAGATTTCAGCCTGGGATGAAGTGGCCTGGAATATGACTATTACCCCAATTCAGGATTCATCTGGCTGTATTTTTGCAAGACTGTAGTTGCCTTTGCTGTCTGTCCAGGATCTTTACAAAGCACTTTTTAGACACAAGCGCTTTCTGTCAATGCTACATCCTTGTGCATTTATACAGTCATCTTATGTAGGATTTAAGAATCATTGGACGGTTCACCAACAGAATTTAAAGAAGCAACTTTTTTTTTTTTTTCTTGACCAACTTTTCCTCATTTTGTTTTCTCTGAGACTTAACTGCTATTGGTATTCCTCACAACGAGCATAGTTTAACTCAGAGCTTGTATGCACTGAATAATACATGAACCTGTGGCAAGGTGAATTCGAAATATACTGAAAAGAACAGCAATAGTCACAAAGAATTTTAAATCTTAGTTTGGGTAAGACGAAGACTTGGTTTAGTAAATTATTTGTATCATATTTTCTATATATTCTTAGCTATGATTTTGTATAGGCTTCTGTTATGGGATTTTTATTTTTCTTGTGTGCAGGTTTGGAATTAATGAAGACACCTCTTCATCCCATATAGACCAATTATCTGAACTCTGACAATAATCTCTATTTCTTGTTAAGACAGATAAAATCCATTTCAGACATGCTTGTCCAGTACTTTCACGTAGGCCCAGTGTGTGTACAAAAGGCTCCTGCTCACCTGCCCTGCAGACATCTCATGTTGTGGTGACTTGTCCCTACTTCTGCACATAAACTGCCTGTTGGAGCTGTCATAGAAGTTTTGTTAGATCTCTCTTTTTTCTCTTTACCATTCATATGTTTCACAGAAACTATCTAAGCAAAAGGAGTAATCATTTTCCATCATGAGGACTAAATTATCAGGTGGCCTTATTTCTAACAAAACTACCCAGAGGCAACTACTCTTGGGATTCAAGGTAGTTGGAAACTTAGAAAATGGTTTCATTTCCCTCCCTCCATTTTCATACATGTTATTTTCCTTTTTGGAAGATGCACCATCTTAGGGGGAAGTGCAGTGATCTTCTAAATCCATTCTATCCTTGCAGAAATAGTAAAATGATGTAAAAGTTCAGGAAAGAACAGTGCCTCCCCTTCCAACTCCCCATTTCCTTTTACCTCATTGCAGGACCTTACAGACTTCCAAAAAGTAGAAAAAAACAAATCTAGGACATCCTTGTCATGATAGATTAAGAAAGGATTCCTCTAAAGAAATAGACCACGCCCCAGACTACAAGAGCCCTAAGTTAAACAGCGCATAATGAAGGCGTTCTTGTTTCTCCTAGAACTTGGAGTGGCTGTACTATGTAGGCCTGATGCTCTTGCTTGCATGGTATCATTTCATTTTGAGGTGAAAAGGAAAAAGACAGTTACTTAGCAAGTGTATGTCACCTGAGAGCCAGGACTACTCCTGTCAAATGATCAACCAAACACTGGAAGCCCCAACAATCTATTGTGTTCAACAGCAGAGGCAGATGGTGGGGTGGGAAAGCGTGTGGGTGGGAATCAGAGGCACCTCAGTTCACATCCCAGCTCTCACTTAGCTGTGTAACCTTGGACAAGTCACTCGACTTTGGCAAGCTTCACTTTCTGTTTCTTTCAAATCAGGAGCACGTCAACTTCAGACACAGGCAGGATGATCTTTGTGAGTTCCCAGCAGCCCTACCATTGGAAGACTTTACCAAGCACCCCATTTGTGTGGAGATATTTTATATGAGTAATCTGACACTTCAGTATTTTGAAGACTGTGGAAGATGATTAGGAATTCACAGTTGGGATTTTTAGAAACCGTGAAAGAATAGCTTATCTGACTGATTTTTTGATGTTGGCACTACAGTGAGCTCTCAAATATTTTGGTGTCCGTACCTGGAACAACGCATATAGGAACCTCAACGCAGACTCTCTGAGACTTTCCCTAAATCCCCCTAGAAAGGACAGTCCAAAAGAGAACAAGAAACTGCATAAATGCCAGGTGGAATATGGGGGAGAAAAGGAATCTTTAAGCAGCCCCCTCTTGTGGTCAAGAATTTCTGAGGGATGTTTATATTCCAGGTAGCACTCTAGGCAGATGTCCATATTTTTAGTACTAACTAGGACCTTTGGTCCCCAAACCCATTGGTATCAAAGATATCTTCTGAGCAATATCTACTTTGGGGGAAAACCTGGAGACATAGTGAGTATTTGGCAGCTGCCTAAAATCCTTAGGAATAAGGCATGACTAGAGCAGGAAGTGAGGAGGGGAGGAAAGACAGCGAGAGAGAGGCAAAGGCGATCTGGCCTAAACAAGAAAAAGCTAAAAGGAGATTTTATTTGCCCTTATTCCTATGAAGAAATAGTGTGGGACTGACCATTAGTGGGGTAAGGGAGTAGGCTGGAAATTAGAGATGAGATTTATGATCACAGCTGTGGTTTCTTACCAACTATGTGACTATAAGTATGTGAGTCAAAATTGTTAGATTCACTTGTGTTGTTTTAAAAATTTTGAGTTTGTGGTAGATGACCCCTGAATTCCCTCATAGCTCAGACATCCTATATTCAGTCCCTTCCCTTATGATGTTAGTAACATCCAAAGAGACCACACATGTAAAAGAGTTTAGTGCAAATCCAGGCTGAGCAAAAAAGAATATGAAACAATGGCACAGCACGTAGCTTTCCAGCTTAGAAATGGTAGGAACCAGCTGTAAGGAAATAGAAGTACAAAAACATGTGATGCATTGCTCTGAGCATATTTAAGGTATTGGTCTGCGTGATTCAATCAACAACATTCATTGAGTGCCCACTATGCTCCAAGCCCTCTACCGGGTCTGGGGATAAAGAGAGAAATAGCACGGGCTCCTCCCCAAAGTGCTCCCAGCCTACGGGAATCGTCCTCAAAGGCAGGTGGGTTTCAGGCAGCTACTCAGGTTCCTTGAGAAGATTTCAACCCCAAAAATTCATTCCCCTTCTTCTGGTACCAACCTTCCCTTTCAACAAAATTTTTAGACAAGAGATCATCATCTCAAGCACTTTGTGACAATTAAGGTTTTGGTTGCCAAAAATAAAAACCAACTCAGGCCAACTTAACAGAAAGCATGCTTTAGCATATTGGGTAGTTCATAGAATCAATGAAGAGAGATGAGAAGTCCTGAAAAACAGTAGGAACCAAGGGAATCAAGGCATAGCCAAGATCACCAACAAGACTAGTCTACTTTGAATACTGACTATAGTACCATCCCCACAGGACACCTATGGCCATGCCCTGGACTTTCCTGCCCCTGGACACTTGAACTTACTGCTAGATTCTCACTTCAGCCACGTCAGTATGAATAATCTCCATCCTTGTACCTTTGTTGAGTTCCTGTGTCTGCACCATGGTGTCCATAGAAACATCTGCCCTGAAGGGACTTGCCTTGTTTTTATCTGTTTACAGATAATGGACAGCCAGGAAAATACACACACACACAAAGTCTTATCTCCTTCCTGGCTTACAGAAATGTTTTGAACATTTGTAATAAAAAGCATTAAATACACCGAAGCAAAGTGTTATATAAATATCAAGTATTATTAACATAAGTGATTAACTTTAACCAGTAAAAATTATAAATCATCTCATTTATGTTCTTTGTAACAAGGAACAGTTGTCAGTTTTTCTGAAATGATCTAAATTAGCTACATTTTGAAGTGAAGCTGAATGTCATTCCAGTATTACACGCTAAACCTCTCCTTCAAAAGGAACATTTGCATATTTAAATTTAAGTGAAGTATGAATAGACCTATTATATCAGTGTCCAAAATGATAACAGCATTATTATATGTCCTCTACTGTTTCTAGATATTATACTAAGTATTTCAAATAACATTTTAAAGATTATCTCAGTTCCTTATAAACTATCTGGAAATATCCATAAGCATAAAAAATACTGTATTCATTAATCTGTAGCATTTATATAAACGTGGTGTTCTACTAACTTGGTGCTTTTGATGTCAAGTTATTATGACAACAGAGATCCATTCGTATTAAAGTTAGGGCAGCTGTTATAACCAACCAAGAAAATCCCAGTGGCTGAAAATGTTAAGGGAAAATTTCTTGCTCACATCGCAGTCCAGCATGGGCCAAACGGGTATGTTCTCCATGCAGCCATCCAGAGACGCATGGCCCTACTGTCTAGCAGGTTGGCTTTACTCTGAGGCCTCAGAGTCCTCCACTGACCACTCTGCATCCAGCCAGAAGACAGGGAAGAGAGGGAATGGAAAGGAATTCAGGGGCAGTTTTTAAGAACTGTTTTGATTTATTTAATCCTGAAAGCAGAGTTTCTGGATCCGAGATCATACGGATTGTTTACAGCAATAACAGAGCTGGCTCTTCATGCTCATTTCCCCTGGGAAGTTATACAGTGAGGAAAGACAGACTGCAAATGAAAAGGTCTTTTTTTTTTTTTTTTTTTTTTGCCACAAGAGAGAATTGTGAAACTGGGAACTTTATATAGGAGCTAGAAATCTATTCATCCCCCATTCTCCACCCCACCAAGTGAGGGGGAGATGTTTATCTTTTTAATATAAACAAATTTCTTTCTCCATAAAGGATTTGTTTACATTCGAAAGATAACGCTTCTTTCTCTGGGAGGGAAGTTTCACTCTCTCATTCTCTAGGTGAGAACTCAGCCGCATGCTGTCCCTAACTCCAAGAAAGCCTGGAAAATGTAATCTTCCTGTGTTCCCAAGAAGAAAATTATATCAGGTTCAGTAAATACGTAGAAATGTTCCTGTGTTTGTGGGGAGCTCAAATTAGGAAGTATGGTGCTTGTCACAATTCAGAAAGACCACTAAGCTCCAAACTGGTTTTGAAAGTGGAAGAATTATGGCTCCATAATCAAGGAATGTGGGCAGCCTCTGGAAGCTGGAAAAGGTGAGGGAATAGATTCACCTCTAGGGCCTCCAGAGTGATACACAGCCCTTGCCAACACCTTGATTTTAACCCAATGAGATCCATGTCAGACTTCTGACCTAAAGAATTGTAAGATAATAAATTTGTGTTGTTTTATGCTGCTAAATTTGCAGTAATTTGTTACAGCAGATACTCAACTAGGTCATTGCTCATATAAAACACATTAGAATGGGAAGCCCATTTAAATGCTGGTCACTGAAAGAGCTGGCTGGGAAGAGGTAACTGAGCCTGTAAGACTTATTCATACAGAGGAAAGTTACCCAGGAGGTGCTAGCACTGTCTAAAATGTTTTAGGCTTGCTGAGCTATCACTACATCATTATCCTATGCCCAAGATGTCATTTTCATTCCCCCTCTAAACACAGGGCTTCAGCAGAAGCATGAGAAAGTCCTCCAGGGTCCAGCTGATAACATGTTAGGTGACATCAGAACACACCTCAGCTCACCCTTTGACCTGTTTATGTCAAAAATAAGGAGTTGAGAAAAGCCATCAAGGTATGAAATCAAAATCCATTGTCAACTAAATCTCTTACCTCGTATAAAACACAAATTCTAAGAGAATAGATGTATCTATGCCTCCAACTCTAAAATCTTCCATTTCACTGCCCCCAGAAGAACATCATGGACAAGCACTCCTCTCTTGTTTTAGTCTCATTTCTTCTTCTCACTGTGGGCAGTTCTAGTCCTTACTTCATAGAGTCCCATTGTTTCTACCTGGAAGAAAGCTGGTAGCAGGTTTAACAGATCCAGTGTTCCACAATAATACTCCTCAGAGCTTTAGCAAAGGGTTTAAAATTGGTGTTGAAATTTCATAAGAAAGGTGCTAGATAAAGACAGAGAACATATAACTATATTCTAGTCTACTGGCCCAAACAATGATAAACTTTGAAATATTTCAATAAAGTGAAAGCTAAAGAACTTTATTTAAAATTCTGGTATGCTCTTTCTGCAAAGTTAATAAAAAGAAGCCTCAGAACTGAATTACAAGAGTCTTTTGTGTTGCCACTCATCTCTCAGACAGAATATCCTAGTTTTTCATATAGTGCCTTGATATGGCTAGAGTTTGACTTGATTCCATCATGAAATAATAAACTGCAATGAAGAGAAAAATATAGTACAGGCAAGACTGAGCCTAGTTTTTGAGTAATAATTTCACATCCAAGGAGCACACAAGAAAATATGATTTTCTTTCATCATTATAAAATATTTAGGCCCCAGGAAAGTTGGTCTTGAGGCAGTGCCAACACATTGGTGAAAAGATCCAGCCAAATTAATTTCTGTCTGGAATAAAATGAGTGAGAGTTGGTATTTTACAGTCTTGTTTATGTATGTATGTATTTATTTATTATATGTCTTTATTGATTTCAGAGAGAGGGAGAGAGAGGGAGAGAGAGAGATAGAAACATCAATGATGAGAGTCATTGATTGGCTGCCTCCTGCAGGTCCCCAGCAAGCCCTCCACCCGGCAGGGAATCAAACAGCGATCTCCCAGATCATAGGTCGGTGCTCAACCGCTGAGCCACGCCCAGCCCGGCGAGTGTGGTCCATTTAAATTGAGAACTGTTGATTCCAAAGGTTAAGGTGATAATTAGTTTTAAAGTGAAATATTAAGGGCATGCATAAGAAAACAAAGTTCACATAAAGGAACAGTGATAAGCAAAAACAATTTTGGAAATAATCAGTTAACTCTTGTATTTTCATGACACTTTTTGTATAAGAGTTTTAAGGTTCTTTAGAACATCAAAAAAGGCTATCATCTACTTTTGCTAGATTTGCAAACAGTAAGCCTGCTGCAGGGTAAATACACACAATGAAGTTTCGTTTACACTGTTTTTGAAGCTTTGAATAGAAAATTGGAGGCTGCTTTCTTTATGTGCTTTGGAAATCTGTCTCATTGTTTTATAACCACATTTCTTACTTATATGTGAACCCCCCTCCCAATTTGCTCAGGTCACGTCTGCCTGAGAAGTAAGAAAAATTAATCATGGGACAACTATGGTCCTTTCATGCCTGAGGCCCCAATCACCCCAATCCTTCCTTTTCTGTTCAAAAACCACAGGTCCTCTTCTGAACCATTCCAAGCCATTCCAGCCTTCCTCTGCCACCCTGAAGTAGATGGCAGACACTGTGGTTAGTTCACATAGTACATCCTCTTTGGATGCCTCAGTTATAGACAGTGGAGAAGCTAAAATCTAGGGCTCCTGGTCTGCCTTTGAGCGGGCATGGCAGTGCACCACAGTCCTGATAAGTGATACACAAGGGGAAGTCACCTGGGGCCATATTTCACCCTTCACCTTCTTCCTGCCTGGGATAGACAGGATGTCTTGAGGTATAATAGCCATTTTGTGTCTGTGTCCTGTATGGCAAACAGGTATGTGTTTTTAACTTTCTTTTTTTTCCATTACAGTTTTCATTCGATATTATTCTGTATTGGTTTCAGATGTACAGCATAGTGGCTAGATAATCATGTACTTTACAGAGTGGCCTCCCTGATATATCAAGTACCTACCTGGCCCTATATACAGTTATTATGATATTATTGACTATATTCCCTATGCTGAAATTTACATCTCTGACTATTCTGTAACTACCAACTTGTACTTCTTAATCCATTCACCATTTTCACCCAGCTCCCCAATCCTCCTTCCCTCTGTCAACCATCGGGATAGATAGGTTTTAAGGGGGCTGCCATGATCCCCACTTCCTACATTTATCTACTTGTGCAATGTCCTCCCCGTGAGTGTGGGAGGGGTCTGTGACTAGCTTTTAACCAATAGAATAACAAAAATTATGGAAGGTCACTCCTGTGATTATGTCACATAAGATCATAACATTTTCCTAAGAGATTCTCTCTTTCTAGCTTTGATGAAACAAGTGGCCATGTTGGAGAAATGGATATGGCAAAGAACTAGACGGAGCCCGTGGTCAACAGCCACCTAAAAACTGTAGTAGCTCTAGTCAACAGCTAGCAGAAAAGCGTGGAGTGAATCTATCACTCCACAAGGAACTGAGCTGACAACAACTCTGTAAGCTTGGAAGTAGTACTTTCCCCAGTTGAACTTTCAGATGAGAACCCAGCCCTAGCCAACATCTTGATTGCAGTCTTGTAGAGAACCCAGCTAAATTATTCCCAGACTCCTGACCTGTAAGGTAATAAAGGTGGTTGTTGTAAGTCTTTAAGTTTGTGGTAACATTGTTACACAACAATAGATAATTAATACACCAGAGATGAAGGAATAGATGGTGGGTCTTAGTTCCTTGAAGACACTTAAAGCTGGTACTCTGGACAGCCTATTCTGGATTTTTATTGATTGAGGTAAACTCCTATGTACTTAAGCTATTTCCTTTATCAAGATTTCTGTGGCTTGGACTTAAAAAGCAATTCTTACTTGTATAAGTTGGCTTGTAGCCCAAGTTGCTTCCTCAACTCTGAGCACAACCTTCCTTCTCTTTATGACAGCTCTCTGGTTTGAAAGGTTGTAGCTGCTATTCTCATAACTGTCTCAAGACATGCCCTGAAATGGCATGGGTCTAACTTTTCTTGGCTCCAGTAATTAAGGTGAGTTGGAAGAAGGACTCGCCTTCATCCAATATTAAAAGAGAAAGAGGAGGAAAGGGAAAGGGAGAAATGGAAAGAGAAAGGAAAGGTTAATTTTTTTTGAGTTAGCTGAACTATGGCTCTACATCTTCTGAGTTTATTATGAACATATAAATGTGATTATAACACATGCTATGTTATACCTTTCATCAGGTATTTTTAGTTATGACAGTTTCATTTCCATCTCAGTCTCCAAACTTGACACAAGGCCCTATAGGATATATATATAGAATATATATTTTTTTAACCCATCTACTTCCTATTGTAAGTCCTCTCATAGTGACTGGATCTCTGCTTCATAAAAAAGGTGACTGATCCCTGTTGGTTCACAGCTGAGTTCAGCTACCACTTATTATTATTATTTTTAAATATATCTTTATTGATTTCAGAGAGAGGAAAGGAGAGGGAGAGAGAGAGATAGAAACATCAATGATGAGAGAGTCATTGATCGAGCCCGCAACCCGGGCATGTGCCCTGACCAGGAATCGAACCCTGATCGCCTGGATCCTAGGTTGATGCTCGACCACTGAGCCATACCCAGCCGGGCAGCTACCACTTATTTAATTCCCAGGAATACTGGGCATAAATGGTACTTACAAGCTCTCTTATTCAAAATATCTTTCATGAATATATGACATTTTGTAGTGGGGTGATTGCTCACATATTGAATATTTTAAAATAGACAATCATTAAAAGAAGACAGCTTGAGCCTAGAATATATGGGTAACAGACAAACCAAGGACTTCTAGTGTTGATTTGCCCTTCCCTTGGGCTTTAGTCTAATCAAGGAATGTCATTTGGTAACTGATGTCTGAGGATATTCAACATGGTTCTAACTAATGATTTACTTCTCTTGGTGAATTTTCAGCAACATAGGCAAATGTGAGGAAAGGTAGTTTAAAATTTGTTTTCGTTATTCCATGATTCTATTGTTAAAACACACACACACACACACACACACACACACATTTAAAACTAATGTAATGTTTAGCTTTATATCTGTCATCATGGGCTATACCAAAATATGAGTTTAGCTTGTTGGTTTTTTTAAGCGGGAGAGAAATATAGGGATTTTTATGTTTCTCGCCCCTCAGGAGTTTAGCCTCAGACAGCAAAATAAACGTGAAGGCTCCTTAATTAACTCTATCTCTGTTTTAGTGATTGTGAATGTTCCAATTTGGATTTTTTTTTTAATTGCTTTGAATTGAGAACCGTGTGTGTGCAGAGCAGTGGGGGAGGGCATACAAAACCATCCATGAAAATCTGTAATTTATGTCTCCCGATTTCCTGTCTTCCCTGAGAATCCATAATTGGCATCCCTATACCTCCACAGTGTTAACCAATTCATCATGAGGTGTCATCGTGAACGATGCGTACAACCCAGAAAAATGTTTGCCCTATTTCTGCAATGCCGTTAGCCTTTGCTGTGACAACCTAGACATTAGAGGCACGAGGGGCCCATCCTGGAGACTGCCTTCCCCCAGGTGACAAGGCGCTGGGAGGTGAAGCGCTAGACTAGGGCAGCTGCATCCCGTCTGCCCCTTCCCACGTTTCCATCTGCCAGGAGATGCTGCCTGATGGAGCACTGGATCAAAAGTGTTGAAAATTAGAATAACAAAGGCCTCAGATACACAAGATAAAGCACTTAAGGCAATGAGCACAGTGCCTTACACATTAAGCACTCAGTGAATAGTAGCTGTTTTGTTATTTTCAATGAGAGAAGCATTATCCATTAACCATTCTTGCTGTTTTATCTCCAGCTATAAGTTGTTTGGCAGGCAGGCCATGAAGCATTCATCCAAAATCCAAAAATGTGGACATTTCTCCTGCTGCTTGTTCAGTCCAGAGCCCAGGAAAGTTCCTACCACATTTTTACATGGGAGATACTAAAAGTGAAATCAATAACTATTTGAATGTCTACATTCAAAGAAATGCAAACTTAAAAGGAAAATTTAAATGCCACCCCTGAATAGCAATTTTCTCTGGCATCTAATTCATGGGAATGTGACATATAATCTGAGATGGTAGCAGAGGATTTCTATTACTGTCATAAAATACTGGGAATTTACACACACAAAAAATAGTGCAAAGAAAATGTGATTCTGCCCATAAAATTAGTGCATTCTTTAGTAATTGTATGCAAAAGAACTAGCTTTTCTATATACTTGTGAATTATTTTATGGTGTAACCAAAGATGCCAATAATATTGGCAATGAAAAATATAGAGCTGTTTTAAGAGCTGCCTTAAGTCAATGGTTACGGTGAACTCTGTACTTGTTCATTTTTTATACCATTCAGACAACAGGAAGGGAAGCAGAATGTTGATCGCTGGCAGCTGAATTTGTTAGGAATGCCTATTTGTTTTAGACTTTGCTTGGCCACCACCTTGCAACGTGGTTGCTATTGGTTTTCATTTATTTCTTGAATTTATGTCTCATGTGATTTTAAATCTTGAGAATTACTTGTTTTGCTGAAACTGATTCATAATCTCCCCTTCACCCTCTTTCTCTCTCTCCTCCCCTCACCCAGGCCCTCTTAAATGTAATTCAATTGTCAATACTTGACTCTTTGAAACAGATGATTGATAAGTAGTATGTTCTTGTTGGGTTCCTTGCAGAAAAAAAATAAGAGCTTACTAGGAAATGAAAAATGAGTTAAAATAGTTGAAGGTGGAATTTTACAAAATTGTTGGCTTTGTACAGATGAGGCTGTTATTATTCATGTATTTATTCATGACAGAAAAAAAAAGTTGCTAGAGAAAGCAGTGTCCCTGTTGTAGGGCAGAAAATGGCCCTGAAGAAAGTGAAGCCATTAGCCTCAGCTTTCTTCGCCATACTTTTCCCTCAGGTTCCAGGTGGGTCCATAGAGTCCCTAGAAGTCTCTATTTTATATCCATGTTAAAGGTCCTTTTCTAAGTGTCATTAAAAATATAAGGTATATAGGATAACGAATAAGCTCTTTCTGAAGGAACGTGGATAGCAAAAACTGTGCCTATAAAATTAAAAAGAAGAAAGGTAGGCACTTAAGGCAGGAGACAACTACAAAGGATGAATAGTGGATGGTCTGTTTCCCCAGGAGCTCACAATCCAGAGCAGAAGTCGGCATATTTTTTCTATAAAGGGCCACTAGGAAGTATTTTCAGCATTATGAGCCCTAGGACCTCCATAGTCTTTGTAGCATGAATGTTCAACTTTGTAGCAATACTCAATACTGCCTTTGTATTTCACAGAACAAAAGCCACTGTGGCAATAGATAAACAAATCAGTGTGGCTGGATTCTGATGACATTTTATTTTGGACACTGAAATTTGAATGCCGTATTTCCACCTGTCACAAAATATTATTATTCTTTTGATTTTTTTTCAACCATTTAAAAATGTAAACACTTTTGTTTGTTCACAGGTTGTCCAAAAATAGATGATGGGTTCGTTTGCCACTCTCCTGGCCTAGAAAGATGGGAGGGGGCCTTTCTTTCATACTCAGGTGTCAGGGCTAAAATTAGTGTTCAAAGGGTAATGCTTTTCTTCTTTAAGTGTGGGAAGTAATATTTTTCCCCTCATGATATTTGAAAATTTGTCACAAAAGCTTTTGGTGCTGTCATTTGCTGACATTTTATACACTAGAAGTTTTGTTATTCAGGTGCACAAGGTGATCCAATGTGGGAGAGTCATAGGAAATGGCAGACGATTCCAGCTGAGGAATGAGCTAGAAGGGCTTTGCCTTTGATTAGCTCCACAGAAGAAGAACTTCCTAGTGTTTGAGATGGAGAAGATTTGGCAGTGACCAGACTATTAAGGCCAAACTGTTAGCAGGATTTTTTTTTTAATTCCAAGCCTAAGATTTCAGAACTTAGTTAGGATAAGTCCTGAAAGGGCCTGGCATCAAGGTAAATATTTCAAGTGTGTTAGAAAATGATATGCTCGTCAAATCTTGCAGTTAACTAGAGCTAACTTAAATAGTCATTAATAATAGTCAAAACTTTGGGGGAAAGGGAACAATTTTTTACCTTAAGCCTTGATAAAAGCTTGCTGTTAATGTGTTTGCATTCAATTATAATTGCACAGAACACACAATGATCCAGCAGCAAGATTTGCTGCTCTCCTAGCCCTGTTCTCCAAAATGAAACAAGACCAGGAATCGGGGATTGGGCTCCTTGCCCAAAGACCTTAGAGAAATAACAGGACCTCTCTAAACCTCCATTTCCTCATTTGTGTGAAAATCAAGGTATTGAATTATTTGACCTCTAAGGTTCATTCCATCCCAAAGTTTCATGTTCCCAGGATTCTGATTACAGTGCTAAGTCAGTCACCCATGCAAAGTGCTGAATATTTAAATAATTGCTCACAAGTTGAATATTTTATCACTGTCAAGGGCCCAGAATCCCATAGAGGGGCAGCACTTTCATTTCTAGTTATATGCTGAATGTAATTATACTTTAAATTACTTAATAAAGGATGTGGATGTCCTCCGTTGCCAGGGCTCATCCTTGCACTGTGTGTGCTCTGTAAGGGCTGCTTACCCGTCCCACCCAAATAGGTCCAGACCCTGCTTGTCCCTTACCCTGGGCTAGTCATCTGGACTACCTGGTTTGAACAACCCCATTTGCCCTCCTGACCAGGGGTAGCAATGTCTCACATCACTTCTTTATACCCCCTGGGGAGTATTTATCCCAAGAATATAAAGAAGCAACCATAAAGGTTATTTGTGAAGAACTGTGATCTATAACCTCCTCACCACATATGCATACACTCACCCAAATACATATATACACTTCTTTTTTTTTATTTTAAAGCGGCCATGAGGGTTGCAGGCTTTGGTGTCAGACACACTTCAATTCAAATTGTGGTTTCAGCATTTCCTAATTGTGTGACTTGGGACAAATCCTTTAACCTTGCAATGCCTCAGTTACTTTATCTGCACAATGGGGATGATGATAGTTGATACCCACAGAGAAGTTAAGCTGTTGTAGGTACACCAGGAGAGCATGTGGGAGACTCGGTGCTCACACCCAGTGAACACTAAAGTGTTAGCTCTTACTGTGTCTGGATAAACTATGAAACTTTGTACCTCTCTCCTCTTTGTAAGCAGCCTCTGGTCATGTTTTTTCTCTTATTTTTTATCTTTTAGTGAACTTATTAGGGTGACATTGGTTAATAAAACCATATAGGCTTCAGGTCTACAATTCTTTAATACATCATCTGTATATTGCATTGTGTTCACCACCCCAAGTCACATCTCCTTCTAACACCCCCTTGACCCTCTCCTACATGCCCCCCATCTCCTTTTCCCTCTGGTAATCACCTTACTATTGTCTGTCTATGGGTGGTTGCTTTTTTTTGCTTAATCCCTTCATCTTTTTCACCCAGTCCTACAACCCCATCCCCTCTGACAACTGTCAGCCTGTTATCTGTATCTATGAGTCTATTTCTGTTTTGTTTAATTTATTTTGTTCATTAGGTTCCACATATAAATGAAATCATATGGTATTTGTCTTTCTCTGATCAGATTATTTCAGTTAGCATAATGCTCTCCAGGTTCATCTACACTATAGCAAAAGGTAAGATGTCCTTTTTTATGGCCGAGTAGTATTCCACTGTGTAAATGTACCACAATTTTTTCATCTACTCATCAACTGATGGGCACCTGGGCTGCTTCCAAATCTTGGTTATTGTAAATAAGGCTGCAGTGAACATAGGGGTGCATATGTTCTTTCGAATTCATCTGTCGGGCTTATTTGGATATACTCCCAGAAGTGGAATTACTAGGTCATAAGGCAGCTCTATTTTTAATTTTTTGAGGTAACTCCATACTGTTCTCCACAGTGGCCGCACCAATCTTCATTTCTACCAACAGCATGAGAGGGTTTCCCTCTCTCCACATCCCCAGCAGCACTTGTTGTCTGTTGATTTGTTGATGGCAGCCATTCTGACAGGCGTGAGGTGATAGCTCATTGTGGTTTTAATTTGCATTTCTCTGATGACTAGCAATGTTGAGCATCTTTTCATATGTCTATTGGCCATCTGTATGTCCTCTTTGGAGAAGTGTCTATTCAGGTCATTTGCCCATTTTTAAATTGGATTTTTTTGTGTGTGTGTTAAGTTATATAAATTCTTTATAAATTTTGGATAATAACCCCTTATCAGATGTATCATTTGCCAATATGTTCCCCCACACAGTGGGTTGTCTTTTCATTTTGTTGATGGTTTCCTTTGCTGTGCAAAAACTTTTTAGTTTGATGTAGTCCCATTTGTTTATTTTTTCTTTTGTTCTCCGAGGAGATATATCACAAAAATATTGCTATGAGAAACGTCTGAGATTTTACTGCCTATGTTTTCTTTCAGGATTTTTATGGTTTTGAGTCTAACATTTAACTCTTTAATCTATCTTGAGTTTATTCTTGTGTATGGTGTAAGAAGGTGATCTAGTTTAATTTTTTTTGCATGTATCTGTCCAATTTTCCCAGCACCATTTATTGAATAGACTATAGACTACCTTTACCCCATTAAATTTTTTAAATTAATTTATTTTATAATTAAAGATGACATACAATATTATATTGATCTGGGCTCATAGTAATCTGGGCTTATAGCCCAAGGCCCCACCTAGACTCACAAGCTTGGGAAAAGAAATCAACCGAAACTCTGTGATTAAGCTCTGACCTTTACACAAGGGAATGTTTTTGAAATTGCCCCCAGTTCTGGGAATGGAAACTTAAGATGGTGCCTAAGGTAAATTGACTAATGCTTGTTTCAGCTTCTGTACCCAAAAGCTTTCTCAAGACCATTAAAACAGCTCACCCCCCTCCAGCCAAGGAGGAGATGTGGGTTTTTTTGCTTTAAATCCTGCTAGTGTAGGGGACGGGGGATGGCAGGTTTGGGTGTGGTGCCCCTGTCTTCCGCTAGTGCAATAAACTTTGCTCCTACATCTGACTCTGAGTGTGGCGATCTTTGTGGTCCTTGCTGTTAAGCTATAACAATATTAGCTTCAGGTGTACAGCATACTGATTAGACACTTATATACCTTAGGAAGTGATCACCCTGATGAGTCTAGTACTCATATGACACCATATATAGTTATTACAATATTGCCTATATTCCCTGTGCTATACTTCACATGAAAAATACAAATTTGTAAAGTGGAATCCATGAGTATTTATCCAACATTGATTATATTGTTTAATGTTCAAGAAAGTTACAGAGTGGTAAAGATATAGGAGTTTTCAGAAAACAAAGACCTGTCTTCAGTGGGTTAGAGCTAAGATGCGTGTAGGTCTCTGTGTAGTGAGGGTGAAGGGGGGGAAAAGGCCGAGGGTGGCAAATACGTTCTGGAAATGTGGTTGATTTTGAGAGCATCGCTGGGGGAGAGAATGCTTCGTAGGAAAGGTGCAATCAGGACTGGAACCATATCAGCAAGAGCAAAATCTAGCTAATAGATAACCAACCTGGAGGTAATGGGCAGTTGAGGCAAAACAAACAGAAAATCTGGGTGTCCCCAGCAGGCAGCATGTGATTCTGAGGTGAAGCATGTGCCCTCTCCAGTGGCTCACGCTCTAGAGCAGGAGCTGGTCCTAGGATTCGGACCCACCCCCTTCTGCAGTGGAAAAGGGCAGATGGGTGAGTGACTGCAGAATTCCAGGAGCTGGGAGATTCTGACACTCTACTATGAACTTTATCCTGAGGATCAGCCAAGACTCAGTGGCAGACCACTAAGAGATGCCATCAAAGTAATAGTTAGATCCGACACGTCTACTGGGCAAACTCGATTATCTAGAAATAAAATACAAGTTCAAGGACTGGGCCAAGTTTCAGAGCAAGTTAAAATAAGACAAAATGTTGGTGGCCCTCTCCCACCATCCATTTAATACATTTTGCTCTCTGACAAATGTGCCACTTAAGGTAGTATTCCTTTGTTTAAGTGTCATAATTATCCATTTATTTTAGTGATAGTAGATAGCAGCAAAGACTGATAGTTCTCCATGGATTTTCTTCTTTACCACCTCTCCATTGAGCTCTTTTCCAATTCCTTGCAGTCTTTTAGAAAATGAGTGGGTGAAGAAATATTAGTTCTAATAACCCCTGGTTCCCAATGAAATGAAATGGAAAGATACGATTAAGTGAAATCTATTGGCAAGATTGTCAATGTGTCCAAGGTGAGCAGGGAGGGTGGTCACCTCCTGCCCTTAGAAGCTGCATGATTGTCAGCATTTATGTAGAAGCCAGGCCCTTTACCTTTGTTAGGATGCATTTTGCACATCTATTGGTTACTTCAAGATAATTGTACAAATGAATTCCTCATTTTCCCACTAAGGTGAGGCAGGTTAGAGGACAATTTCTCATTGTTGTTAAGTTACTGCTTTACAGTAGAATTTGCAGCAAAAGGCTCCTGTTTGATATTTAGTCTTGCTTTCTCTGAGACTAAAAAGTTAAATCAATCTTCATCCTTTGAAACCTGCTGGCAGAGTTCTGACACTCATTTGAGTTATGGAATCGCAGAAGCATTTGGTTATTTTAAAACCAACAAGGGACTTAAGCCAGTCATCTGGAAATTAATAAATACCTCTGGTTGACTTCCTTCTCAGGGAGGAGTTGGGTCCTTTGAAAATAGTCAGATAGGAACAAAGTTCTAGGAACTGAGTGGAAAAGACCAAAGGGTTTTTCTACTGCCCCTTTATTCTCTATTCGAAATGACACTAAACAACTTCTAGGTATCCACACCTGGTTTTAGCTCTCTCTGTAAGGTTTCCTTTCAGATTTCTGAATAGCTCTGGACTTGGAAGAAGGGACACCACAATACGTCCTGGGGGTGCAAACATGAGGCCATGGGAACCGACCACCGTAATACCTCGTTCACCGGGAAGGTTTCTCCCTATGCACAGACAGGCAACATAATTCTCAAACAGAAGTAAGTCCCCCAGGAATTTTGCCAACATTACATGCCCATTTGCATCAAGCAAACATTTTCTTCTGGGAAAGACGCCAAATATTTTTGTGCGTGACTTTCTAAATAGACAAGGACCGCAATTGCTTAACCCATTTGCGTTTCACAAGAGGAAAGGGGCTCATAAATGTTTAGTGAGTGTCAGTAAGTATGGTTAGGCCCTTTTTAGGGCCATAGAGGGATTTTCTGAACCAATGCCCTGTGTAGCTTCTTTGTTCAGACTGGATCGCCCTCCAGCCCCGCTCGTATGCCACCAATCAGCAGCTGGATGTTTAATACTTAGGATAGCCACACAGACAAAAAACATCATGGGCAGCATCCGAGGAAAATACTTAATCTCTAGTAACATCTTTTAAAATGTATATACAGCCCCAGTTGAAGGGTTTCTCCTAAAGACTCCTAATGTGGGCAATGTCTGAAAAGAATCTGAATGTAAATACTTGGAGCATGCAGAATGCAAGACATGGGTCATTTTACGTGTCTCTCATATGAATCTAGGGATTCATAGTGAACAAAAAACATGAGATACAAAGATTTAACAGTGTGGAACAATAAACAAAACCATTTTTATTTTTTAAAACTGAATAGTAAAGCTATACATACATGTGCAGTTTAAATAACTGTAAATAGCCCGGCCGGGCGTGGCTCAGGGGTTGAGCGTCGACCTAGGATCCAGGTGATCAGGGTTTGATTCCTGGTCAGGGCACATGCCCGGGTTGTGGGCTCGATCAATGACTCTCTCATCATTGAAGTTTCTGTCTCTCTCTCCCTCTCTTTTCCTCTCTCTGAAATCAATAAAGGTATATTTAAAAAATAAAATAAATAAATAACTGTAAATATATGTATTTAAATTTTTGCATGTGCTAAGTCTCTGGCAAAATAACCCAGAAAATCAGAGTTTAAAGCAATTGGAATTTCTGTTAATTAACACAAGTTGTTACTAAGCCACAGTGATTTCGGTGAAGTATGTGGAAATGTGTGCATTTTAGAAATATGATGGTATTTGTTTGTTTGCTTTAGGAAACAGGGCTTTTAATGTAGTAAAAACGTTCACTAGTTTCTTATAATATAATCATGGTGGAAAGGTTTTCTTGCCTAGAGATATGGTGAGTTGACATAAATCTGCTCTGCTTCCCCACAGACAACTGTGTCCCTCCCTTTCTAGTTATGCTATATGTATCTCTGAAGCTGTATTTTCCTGTAGATATAAAGTAAGATTTCCTTCCTTGACCTCATACATCCTACTTACAAAATACACAGAAAACTCCTTCATAATTAATTGGCTGCATGGGTCACGGATGAGCTAGGCATCCAAAGGATGGAAGAGTTATTTCTCCTACTTCCTATTACCCACACAAAACATGTTCGTGGGTTTTGATATCAGTGATGAAACTGCAGGCAAGCCTGTGATGGGGTGTGTGTGTGTGTGTGTGTGTGTGTGTGTGTGTGTGTGTGTGTCTGTCTGTCTGTCTGTCCAGGTACGTATCCCATTTTGAATTTTTATAATCAGCTAAGTATACTGAAATGATCATTGTATGAATACTGTTGCCTTGCATTGATTTCATGTTACCTTCCCCAGAAAGCATTATGTTTGTCTAGACTCTAGAGTATTAGAAAGGTCAGGATTTGTGTACCTTGTCAGTTACCGAGGCTTCAATCACTTCCATGGAGTGTGAGCCATTGGGTAAGAAATGTTGCCACTTTATCCTAGACTTGGAAAGTGAAGGAAATCATGATTATAAGGGAATATACATGATAAGTCCCTAGAAGGTTGTGAAGAAAGCTTGTTAAATTTCTTGTTGAGGTTTTGTCTATGTTGGAGAGAAATAAACAAACATTCAGACTTTCATTTTTTTCTCTAAGTCACAACCCTAGTCACTTACTTTCCATAAGCGTACTGGTCAAATTAATTTTATTTGGAAGACTACAGATGTACAAAAAGCTGCTACATTTTAAAAAGTTATATAAATAACTTTTTCTGACAAGGTAAAAAATGTAAGACATATGGCAGAAGAATTTCTTCAATCATATAGTTTGTTTCCATGGTGTTGCAACTGGATGGTTTCCCTGTTGTCATTTCACACATCAGTTCTCTTGACACTTGCCACCAAATCTTTTTCTTAAGCACCGGGGTTTGGCTTTGGAGGTTTTCCTAAATAAGCCTTTAGCTACCGCTGATATTACATTATTACAGGCGGTAAAAGAATTCAGCTAATAAAACATTCTTTAAATATATCCATCCCATGAATTAAGTTTATAGAATTCATTCAATAGAAAAAAATTGCAAAAAAATAATAAGGCTAAATGAGAGTAAAACAAAAATGGCAAATTATCTTAATGTCCTTTATTTAGACATGTAAGACCTAAAGCAGGTTTTTATTCACTGCTAGTTATTCATTCTCCCTCTCTCCCCTTTTCTCCCCCTCTCTCAATTTTATTTACAGATTTGACTTTCCTCTCATGCCATTATTTGACTATATTCAAGCCTAAAATGTTACCTCTTACTAGACATTTATATTTCTCAAACACAAACAAAACACTGGTCAGGTCTTTTAACATTTTAAATGTTTTGTGTCACAAATTCATGCAGAAATCATGTACTAATACTTGGTGTGTGTGCGTGTGCGTGTGCATGTGTTAATTGAAAAAACAATGAAAGCAGGCTTTTCAAGATTACCATTTCCACTTAAATGACCAAGACTTGGGTAGGAAAATAGCCTTTCCACGTCACGTGGACCGTTGGTGGGGCAGCAGCAGTGAGTGGAGCAGCCGAACCTGTCCCTGAATGCCCATCTTCCCATCGGTTGGTCCCTGCCGCTGCGTCTCTGAGACCTAGTTCTAGGCAAACGAGTGCCAGGTACAAGAGTGGAACACACCAGCAGGACACCTGGCAGAGACTCAGAACTTAGTTAACGAGCTGTATGGCCTTGGGCTGGCCATTCAATGTCTCTGCACTTGTTTCCTATGTTATCCTACCTATTAACCGTAGAGATTTACTGTGAGTGAAAAATGAGGTAAGATTTTGATGTAGAAATTTAGAGCAACTCCTCCTGAAGCCACCCCTCCAAAGCTGGTTAAAATATTATTTTAATCTTTCTATTAATGTGTCGGCAAAATCTGTGATTGTTTTGGAGGCTTGAAACTATAAAAAACTGTACTACACCTGCCAGTGCAAGGGGTAAGGAGCACAGCTTGGGTCCTAAAATGGGTGGAAGAGTTCAGACAAAGACCCCTGTCCCCACCCACATACATGCCCCCAAATCTGAGATCTCTGAAAGAAACTCTCTCTTAGTGAATTAGAGGGATGAACACACACACACACACACACACACACACACACACACACACCCCACCCCCACCCCACCCCGAAATAAGGGCGAGCTAAGAAATGTGCATTAGCGCTAAGTGAAATGTACAAAAGAACAGGTTCCCCTAAGATTCCTAACCACAACCCTGCTCTCCTTGAAGATTTGGAACCTGAAACCATACAATCTGCAAGGATTGAATAACTCGGAGATAAAATATAGTTTAAAGTCTCAGGCCCTTGACAGAAGTAAACACAAATCTTCTCTGAAGAAATACGCTTGAAGCCCAGGCCTCCAAGTCCCACATGAACCATGAGCTCAGGATTACAAATCACTAAATACACATGAGAAATGAAGCTGCCATGGGCAAGAATCAACAAGCTGCTGAGTCTGACTCCAAAATACTGAAAATATTCAAATAGTGAGATACAGAATATATTTATTATGAATTAAAGGAGAAGGAAAGAAGAGGGAACAAAATGCAAGTCAGATGGTAGTGCAATAATATATCCCAAGTAGGGAAAGTGAGAAGGTGTCGGCATGGAAATCTATACCCCTATAAAAGCTCCTGGGGGAAAAGATAATAAAAGTGTTTTAGAGGAACACAGTTGGGAGCATTTAAAATTGAGGGACTCTTGGTAAAGGAACAGCTGAAGAATGTTCTGTGGAAAGAAGGAAAGTAACATCAGCATATATGTTGAGAATGGGATAATTAAAGTGGAATTTTCTAGAGTCTTTGAAATGTTCAGAAAAATGGCAACTACACAGATGAACTTTTAAGCATAATTGTTATAAATGCACAATTAAATTTCTAGAGGAAATCCCAAAAAAGAATCAAAGTCGAGTGAAATTTCCAAACTAGAGAAAGAAATTGGTAAGGAAAAACACCTCCAATCTGAAAGAAGGTAAGAGAAAAAGAGAAACACACAAAAGTGGAACAAATACTATAAAATAGGACGATACAAATGAATGTAAATGTGTGTTATCACAATTAATGTAAACAGACTAGGGTTCCAGTTAAAGGCAAAGATTTTTTAGATTATTTTAAAATTAGCTATATACTGTCTACCAGTAAACATTAAAAATAAAAATAAGGACACTGAAAGGGAGTGAGTGAAAAGATGGGGAAATATATACCAGGCAAGGACTAACCAAATAAAAGTTGGTAGAGCTAAAGTAATATCAAACAAAATCAACTTTAAGACAGATGTAATATCTAAGATATCTTTATCATATATCACAGGTATATACAATTTTCAATTCACCAAAAAGAAGTAATTCTGGAGTTGTATTTACCTAAAACATAGCTTTAAAATATAGAGAGTAAAATTTGGAAAAATTACAACGATAAGATCATTCCACCAACACAGTGAGATTATATCGCACCAATTTCAGCAATTGATTTAAAAGGTAGAAGGAAAAAAATCACTAAGGATGAGGAAGATTTGAACAACAGAATTAAAAAGCTTGATCTAATGTGATATGTAGAACGCTGAGCTCATTATAGAGAGTGCATGCTATTTTCCAGCACACATGGAGTATTTTTTAAATACTTTATGAACTGAACATAAAGCAACTCTGTCTAATTTCAAAAATCTGTATCATATATATTCTAATCTCTGACCTCAAGAAAATTAAATTAGACAATAATTACCCAAAAGGGAATTTTAAAAATTCATGCATTGGAAATTTAAACACATGCTTAGTTACCCATGGGCAAAAGAAACCTCATAGAAATTTAAAATACTTAAAACCAAATGTAAATGAAAAACTATATATAAAAACTTCCAAGATGCAACTAAAGCATCTTCATATTAGGAGAATATTTTATAGCTTTAGAAATAAAGTCTGAAAGTCCAAAAGGTGCTGTAACTACCTGGGCTGCAGAAGTCAAGCAGAAGTTATTGTGAACAGCTATAGTGAAATACTACGCTGTAGCAGAAATGAACTCCAGCTATGTGCACTGACATAAGTGAATTTCAGAAAAAAAAGAATACTTTGAAGCTCAAAAAGCAAATTGCAGAAGAATGAGGAAGTGTAGTTCCATTTATATGAAGTTCAAAAACAGGCAAATCTAAACAACGTATTATTCAGGGACACGTGCATGTGATTAAAATATGAAAAAAAGGAATGAAGAGATTATCCCAAAATTCAGGATAGTGATTGCCCCTTGGGAGACAAAAGAGTTATGCTATCATGAAGGGACATGCAGTATCCTCAAAAATACTGGTTATGTTTTATTTCTTAAGCTGGCTGATGAGTACAAGGTAGTTTCTTTTATTTTTGTATTTTATACAGTTATATACTTTTACTCTGAATGATATGCTAACAATAAAATACTTTATAAAATCAAATTTAACAATTTTTTATATTAGGTACTTGGTTTAGCTTTTATAAAAACACTAATGGATTAGTTTAATACTTTTTCTTGTCATAGTCTAATAATTTCCACTGCCTCCTCAGGCTGCAAAATTATAAATTTTGAACCCCTTCTCCAAAGGAAAAAAACCCCTTTCCTCTTCCCCCTCCCCCTTTTCCCCTCTCCCTCTCTCCCTTCTCCCCTCTCCCCTCTCCCTTCTCCCCTCTCTCTCCCCCCCCCTCTCCCCCCTCCCTTCTCCCTCCTTTTCCCTCCCCTCCCCCTTTCCTCCCTCCCCTCCCCTTTCTCCCCTCCCTCCTCTCTCTCTCCTCCCTCCTCTCTCTCCTCCCTCTCTCCCTCCCTTCTCTCTAAAAATGAATGGAAAAAATATCCTCAGGTGAGGATTAACGAGAAAAAAAAAATCCTGCTCCTCAGCCTTTTATTTTATAATTTTTTTTATCCTAGAACAATGCCTTGTGCATTGTAGTTCCTTGTTAAATATTTGTTAAATAATGAATGTTTAAAGTTTAAGAAGCAGAGAGGAAAAACTAAAAGCTGTGGGTCAGAACAGAATAAATATTTATATATTTCATGTAGACTGAGAATAACTCAGCAGATGACAAGACCGCCATTAAGTGTAGGGAGCCGAACAGAGCTACTGTCAGGCACGTGGGCTTTGGTATCTACGAGATGTGAGTTCAAAACTTTTCTCTGCTGGTTACTGGATTTGTAATTGCCACCAAATTACAAAGCTTCTTTTTTATTTTTCTGTCTATTGTTAAGACCTTTGTCTTTGACCTTCAGCAGTTTTACTGATATATGTATGCTTCTTTCCTGCTAGAGACTCATATTTTCTGAGGGTGAAGATTCTTGTCTTTCATCAGTTTGGAAATTCTCAGCCATTATTTCTTTAAATATTGACTATTTTCATCTAAAGTTGATTTTGGACACACATTGAACCCTCCCTTCCCCTCATGTCTCTTAAACTCTCTTTTTATATTTTTCCTGCCTTTATCCTGCCTCAGCTCCATCTTTGATTTCAATAATTTTTCAGGTCAGTTGTGTCTTTAACTTTCCCTTTGAGCCTTTAATTTCAACAATCATATTTCAAATTTAGGAGTTGTTTGTTGTCTCGAGTCTTTTTTTATAGTGTCTTGCTATTATGTTTTTATTCATTTCATGGTAAGTGGGCTTCATCTTTGGGAACCTTTTCTGGTCTGAACTGAAGAGGTTTCTCTCTAAGTAGTTCTGTGTTTGCTTTCGATGGATGAATGGGCATATTTCGAGCCCAAACCCCTTGCACACTCTTTTCTTAACTGGAATTTCCCTTCCTATGTGGGTAGCATAGATTTGAATCTACAACAATAGGGGGAAAATACTCCCAGGGCAATGAACTCTCAGGAAAGCTCTTTTTTTGTTTTCTTCACCTGGGGCTAAGGCCAAGAAACACAAGTTTCTTTGTCACCTATCTATGCTAAAGGACAGATTTCCCACCCCCTCAATTTTCCTTGTACTAAGGATGTGGTTATTCAAAGGTATATAAGAGCTATTATGAGGTTACTAAAAGGTTTTCACAAGCGTTTCAATTCCATTGCCTATGAGCCCTCCATTTCCTCTGTGAGCCCCAAGGCTTTATCTCCTGGTCTTCGTGGATTTTATATCTCTAACCCTCAGGGTTTTCTGGCTGATTTCGTTTCCCAATTTGTGTTCACCTTCTGGGAACTTCCTTTTCTTTCTTGCAAACTCAACCATGCAGCTCAGTTGTAGAGGGAAGGTTGTGAGGATATCTACCCGACCTTGCTCCAGAAAATAGAAATCTCCCAATTTCCTAAAACCAGGCCCAACATGACTTGCTGATATTTGACCATTTTGACCTGTAAAATTTTATATGTTTCATGTCATATCTCTTAAATATTTAATTTAAATACTGTCTAACCTTCAGAGTTCCTATGAGAATTAAGTGAGATCATATAGGTAAAGGTCTTATCAGTTTGGACATGTAGTAAATGATAAATGGTAACTTAACATTATAAATACTTATCTATAAATAAATGAAACGTTGTGAGGGAAATAGAGGTCACAAATACACACACTATTATAGGATTCGCCTCGAGGGAGGGGAATTAATTGCTGGAAACAAGGAAGGGAAGGGACTTAATTGTTCTTTTAAACTCTTTGGTAACTTGAATTTTGAAAAATTTGCATTACTCAAAGATTATTTTTAAAACAAAAAAATTATAAACCCATCAAACTGCATAATATACTATACACATAAGGCAGAGTGTGAGATTTGGGCATGGTTTTGACTTCTATGCTATTTCTGTGTTGTTTGAATTTTTGCTAATAAACATGTTCGTATACCGTGTTAATAATTTAAAAATTAAAGCTAGCCCTGCCTGGTTTGGCTCAGTGGTTAGGGCACTGGCCCGCGGATTGAAGGGTCCCAGGTTCGATTCTGGCCAAGGGCAAGTACCTTAGGTGCTGGCTTAATCCCCAGTTGGGGCGTATGCTGAAGGCAACTAGTCTGATGTGTCTCTCTCACATCAATGTTTCTCTCTCTCTCTCTCTCTCCCCCCCTTCCATTCTCTGTGGAAAGCAATGGAAAAAATATCCTCGGGTGAGGATTTAAAAAAAAATTTAAAGCTAAAAAAAATCACTTGGACGTATGTCCAAAAGGGTGTGATGTTTTATTTTTACCTATTTGCATGAGAGAACCAAGGTTACCAGTAGCTTAAAGAGCATGAGCGGGCAAATCAGTCTGATTTGGTGTGAAGGGCAATATAAAAAGTATTCAAAACAAGGTCACTTCAAAAGCTGGACTTTAGAGCTTGCAGAGCTATTTTATCGTTATAAATGGCATTCTGTGCTTTGAAATGTTTTAGAGGAGATATTCGGCCTCAGAGTGGAGGAAATTACTGTCAAGACATGGTAGAAAAATGAGTCATTGTTTTGTTGCAGTGGTGGTTTCTCTTAAAACAAAGCAGCAACTGCTTTTGAAAACAGGCTCGCACCGTGATTCCTCTGTCTGGTGTGGCACCGAAGACATTTGCAATAAAGATGCTAATGGGTTTTTTAAAATTGCACCCTCAGTTGGGATGTTTCCCTAAGAAATATGAGGCCATTAAAAGACGTTTTGATAGCAGCCTAAGTGCCCAACATCCTTCTCAGGAGTCCCCCAATACGGCAGGGAGGAGAGCTCACTCCCTCTCTCTCAACTGTCGGAATTTGCCTGAACTTTTTTGTTCCTGAAGCATTTGAGGTGACGTGGTATTCTGTTGTCTTTTCCTCCCCTCCATTCGGTTTACATCAACGTTTCTTAACCTCCTCGCTGTTGACATGTCAGGCCTGCCCATCTTTGCTGTGGGGACCGTCTTGTGTGTTGCAGGATGTGTAGCAGCATCCTTAGCTCTCTCCCTAGGTACAGGGGTGGGGAACCTTTTTTCTGCCAAGGGCTATTTGGATATTTATAACATCATTCACAAGCCGTACAAAATTATCAACTTAAAAATTAGCTATGAACAAAGCTCCTAGATTTATTGAATTTTGAGTCCCACCTGCAGTTGCCTTGGCAGGAGCAGACCAAATACAGGCCCACGGGGCGGACGCTCCCTACACCTGCCTAGTGTTTCCTGCTCCTCAATTTTTCACCAGCCATTGCTAAATGCCCCCTGCAGGGACAGAACTGCTCCTGATTGAGAAAGGTCTGATCAATCTGCATCTTGCTAAATTCTTTGGCCTGAGCCTGGATTGGTGAGGAAAGCAGCAAGACTGAGAAGAAATACCCTCAGGGTCTTTTTGTGGCTTAGTGAAGAAGAGAAAACTGCTCTCAGAGTTTAGCCTGGTTTTCTCCCTACCATTCAAGCTGCCTAAAGCCTTCTTTGTGATCAAACATCTGGGTGACCCTGGGCAAGTGTCTTGACCTCTCTGAGTCTGTTCTATTCCTAAAATGTCGTAGAAATCCAATGATAGAATGCAAGTTACACATCCTAACTGGATCATGGTAAACGCTAAACAGGTGGCAGAGAGGTGGAGAGAATCCTAGCTGTTGATGACTCCCCCTTACTCCAGTCCCTTCCCTGTCATCTTCGACAGCTCACCTTATAGGGAAAACAAAGGGGGAGGGTGGAAATATAAACAGATGCTGAACTGGTAAAAACCATGTCTGATCCACATGTGGGTGAGGCTATGGCTCTGCTCATTGAGTGCAGTTTGAGGCGCCCTGCTTTTGACTACCTTCCATTCCCCCCCCCATGAGTATGATTATAGGCTGTTTAGCAAAACTCACATGTGACTTAGGTCCTTTGGGAAACTGCCCCCGATGATGTGTTTCCAAAAGGAATCCAGCTCCCTACCAGTATGGAGGCTACATCGAGGGGAAACAATTAGAAGGTGACAGCTCCTGACGCTGACGTTGCCTCTCCCTGCTGCTTCCCCCCCGTTAGCTCCTGGTGAGGAACTGGCTCGCTCGTGGCAGTAACACTCCCCTCTGCCACTTGGGCCATTCCACCAGGACAGCCCCGGAGCAGGACCGCGGTGCCCGCCCTCTGCGGTGAGCCATTCTTGGGACTGCGCTTGGACACTCCTGCCTGCCTCCCTGGCCCTTGATGAAACCGTCACTTTCCTCATTTATTGCCATGTCTGAGTTTTCATTTCTTTTTCTCCCTGGTTTCCAGTTTATAGCTAGCTGTCTCTTCTCCATCAATCTGGAAATGTTAACTTCGGCAAAACTAACTGGAAATTTTTCATGTTTATATATTAACTCCAACTAAGGAAATTTATGGTCCATTTCTTCAAGAAATTTCAGCCTTTTACCTTCAGAGAGGGTCACCTTTATAGCAATTTTCCGTCCTTCTGTCACGTCAATAAAATGTGGACATTGATTGATTATAGTATTGAGTGTTAAGCTACCGGGAAATTTTCATTTTCTAAGAAAGGGTGGGCACAAGTGAGGGAATAACAAGTTTAGAGATCAAAATGGAATTTCTGGGATCAAGCAACTGTTAAAGAATGCTTATATTCCAGATATGATTTGTAAATAAAGTTTGAGTTCCAAGACCTTCTCATTCAGGTTTGCTTTAGCGTAAGTCAGGTTTCATGCATTTGTTATGAGTTTCAGTTCGCCATTTGTTCTGTCATCAAATGAAACTTGACTTTATTAGAAAAAAACTTATGACTCCCAGAGAAGTCTGTTAAACTAAATCTCTAAAGCTCAAGCAGGTTTTCTTTCTAGTCACCTTGGAGCAGAGGCGATGGGGAGGGGAGAGAGGGGAAAGCCCCGTCCTATCTGTTTCTCTATGACATGTAACTCATCGAAGTGGAGGAAAGAAAGTAGTTAAAATACCAGTTTCTGGTGCTATTTAATGGATTCAACTATAAAGAACTATATTCAGGGGGCAGAAAACATTTTGGTTCTCAGGGTAAATTAAAATACATTTTCATTTATTTTCAGAGTAGAGAAAGACAACTCGAAGACATGTAGTAAATGGATGAAAAAGGACATACAGGGTAGGACAAAAGTAGGTAACAATTGTGAGTGCGTGAAATACGGAGTTAATAAAGCTGTTGTAATCATCAAAACCTGCGTGTCTTTTCCCATGTGAACAATGTAAACCTACTTTCACCCACTCTGTGTTATGCTCAGAATAAGGTGTCCAGAGTTGGCCAGACCAGTGCCAGTTTGACAGGTGTGCAGGAATCCTGTAGCCAGATCTACCCCCAGTAGACAAATAGTAAATCTAAATAAACAGCTCCCAGACTTTGGCCAGAAATCTTCTAGAGGCTGCCTGCCAGCTCATTGTGTGAAAAGGAACATGTGTTAGCCACAGCATCCAGGGCAAGTTTCTTAAGGGAGGAAAAGAAACTTGGAACCCAGGCCTTTTGTAGGCGGATAAGTGATATCCCAGCAAACCCCTGAGCACTGCTCCCCGATCCCGGGAAGCTAAAGGCTGGGTAGGGAAAGGGGGGCAGGGGCGTGGCCTCAGCTTCCTGGTCTCTCCCACCCTGCGAGACCGTGGACTCCATTCCAAACTGGTCAGGAATGAGGCTGGTAATCACATGGCAGTTTTGCTTCAAAGATCTCAAAACAATTTACCAAAGTTTTCAGGTGGTGATAATTTTATCATTGATATTGTTAAAAAGCGCGATCGCCAGTCATCATTGCATTTTTCAGAGGCCAGCTGTTGAAACTTTTGCCTTCCTTAGGGAAACTTTGGCCTGGGTAAAATGATCGAGAAGGTTCATATTCTCTAAGGGAAACAAAACTTCTAAGTTTAGCACAGTAAACGCAGAGGTATTTTTCTCACATCCCCGTGTCCCTGTTCTTTGTCAGGATGCCCAAAACACGTTCCTTTGCCAAGAACTGAAACAGGTTACCTGGAAGGTCAAGATCAATAAGGTTCTAATACGCACCTAGGACAGGTACATATAAAGAGCCAATAGGAGACCTCTCCCTCTGATGCGATTTCCAATATGGGTCCTCCCTCCTTCCTCCCATGTCTCTCATCATATTAACATGATGGCTGTACGCCTATTTATAGTTAGAGATTTTGAAGTAAATTAAAAAATGGACTATTATATGTTTAATATGGTTCCTTTTCACATAGGGGATTTTGCATTTGCTTTGAAATACATAGAAAGTTTTCAACCTAGGGAGGAAAAATGGCCAAATGATTCCCAGTTTGATGGGAGATAAGGTCCAGAGCACGACTTCTGAGGGCACGAGGACTTGGCCTTGGGTACACCAGGACACAGCTCCTTACAGCATCTGCGCAGCAGGCTTGGGAGTTTTCCCAAGCACTGGGTTCTAGAGAAAGTTAATTTTTTCCATTGCAGCAGTGCTTAATTAGTTATGCCCTGGGAATACTAATGCTTGTCCCCGTAGCGTCACTGTAAGGGACTGTGCGGGGACTGTGCATGGGAAACCACGCAGACCAGGCGCCCGAGCCAAGCCCTGAAAGCTGGAGTTCGAGGCCTGCCGTGGGCGCGCTGCGGGGCCAGGATCACGCTCTCTCCAGAAGAGCAACTGAACCCCACAGGGCGGCTTGCTACATCGGCAAGGTTATTTAATTTTAAACGTGTTAGCATTTATCTTCATCAATCTTAGTATAGGTAAATTTCTTAGGTAACTAGATGAATAATTTTTAACCTTTCTTAATAATACTATTTTTCTGAATATATACAAACCTTAAAAATGGATGAGAAAAGCATAAACATGACATTTTATCTAGTTTCTGAGAAACAAATAGTGTTGATACCACAGTGTTATTCCACAGAGGTGATTCCCCCCCCCCCAAAAACATAAAACAGGCCATAAAATTATTCACAAAATAACCCTAGGCTATCATTTATCAACCCTATCAGACATTTAAAATATTTATCTCATTTGCAGAATGTATCCATTGGGAGGAAAAATTATACAACCCACTGCAGTATGAGACTTCATTTTTTTCCCCTGCTGCCAAAAGTGAAAACAGTGTTTACTTTTCACTGAAACAAACACATTATAATCTCACTCCGTTAAAGGCCAAACTTGAAGATTATACGTCTTAGAGAATAAATGTCCTTTAATTTGTTTGAAACGTACTTTTAGTATATGGGAGTGAGCTGACAGGGTAATGCTAATGCTTCTGCTGGCTTGTGAAATATGTAAGAAAAAACATTTAAAAAAATAGTACAAGTGCCCAACTCCACGCAGAGTACTCTGATGTCACTTCATCTGAAGATGTATTTCTCAACATTTTGACTCATTAAAAAAAAAAAAAAAAAGTGTAAGTCTAAGAAACAAACACACATTGAATGAGCTACCAGGAGTGGGTGCCAAAGAGAAAGGAGTAACTAAAAAGGGGAGGCGTGAGGTAGATGCTTGAAAAGAAACCGAAGAAGAAGTTGTTAGAAAGTTGGAGCGAGATGCTCTGAAGGTTTCTATTTTCTTTTCTCTTTGGAGCTGTAGCATCATTATCTGGAAGGTCAGCCAAATTTGGTTGAGCTGAAGCCTTTCCTTGACAAGGTCATGAGGAGACCTGCTTGCTGGGCATAGGTGGCCAAGTCTGCTGTAATGAGTCATGTTCTTTCTACCCATTTGCATCCTAACTCAGCTGTTCCTGTGATCTCTGATCATATTAGGAGAACATAAATGAGAAAGATACAGAAAAAGACAGGAAGATGAACCTTAGGGAAAAGTGCTAAAACGTCTGAGAGGTGGGTGTTTTGAAACTAAACATCCTACCTTTTCTTATCAGCCACTTAAGATATGTCACAAATATCCCCAGGCAGAATTACTCCCTCGTTTTTGCTCCCATAGGATTGTGTCTACCTCAAGTGCAGCACATATGACATATAGTGCTCCATGTTCGCTTCCCCACCATTCCCAGCAACACTTAGGTTTCTTACGGGACCATCTCTATGTACTCATAGTTCCCTTCAGCACCTGGGAAAGGGTCTGCAAACAGTAGTTGCATAATCAAGTACAAAAATATATTTGTACCTAAAGGTTGGACTTGTCACCTATTCCCCTTGTGTTCTCAGTATCCAGCACAACTCCTGACTAGCAAGGTCTTGGTATAAACTAGTAGGTCAGAAAGATCCAAGAGTCTGATGGCAAATGACCTGATTTGAACCCCAGCTTTCCCACATATGATCTGTGGGAGTTGGAACAAATTACATCTCTGTGCTTCAGTTTTCTCACCTTAAAATGGGGTCAATGATAGATTAACCAGGTAACACATGCAATAGAGGCCTTGGCACAGTACCAGGTATGAAGAAGGCCTCCCTTAAGTATCAGCAAATCTTATAGTAAAGGTATGAGATTGACATTAGTTAATTCTTCACTCTAAATTTAGCTTGAATATTTCATTTTTAAGGTCCAAAATTCCATGAGAAAAAGGCTACTGTGATAATAAAAAGCTTTGTATATCTGGGGCATTTCCCATGAAACAGAAATATGAAATGGAATTGCCCCAAAATCAAGGGGCTTAATGTTCATTAAGCTGGCTCCATTGTTCACGTGGTCACTGTATGTTGCCTTCACCCCCAACTCACCAAATCCTTTCTCTGAGGTGATAAAACAGTGAACCGCTATATTACAATTTAAATCTATTTACCATTTTATATCCCAAAGGCCTTCTTGGAACCTCATACACTAGAGCTTTAGTTTCACAACATTCTTGTGCCTGACAGAAAAATTATGGTTCTCTTTTTTTCAGGATTGATATAACTACACCTTGGCTTAAGGAATCTGGCCTAAGACAGTAGATATTTTTGTAAGGAAATTGCCAACTAGCAGTTGAATGATAACCAGCAGTTGGATAATCCTAGCCCAGGGTCTGGATCTACTTTAACTAGCTGAGTGCACTTGGGTTCAGTTTTTAACTTCTCTCAGTTTCAGTGTCATTATTTATAAAGCTGTAATAATAGTCTCTGCTCCTCTTAAATCACATAACTTTTGTGAAGATCGAGTGATATTGTATGACTAAAACATTTTTGGAAAATATAAAGGAGATATTAAATATTGAATCTTACATTTAAGTACTTCATATTTTTTGCTTCTCTCTTAAAAGTCTCTCTCCACATAACTTAAAAAAAGAGGAAACAGAGGAAAAAAGTATGGAATGCCACCAAACAAAACAGCAGACAGAAACACGAAAAGAACCAATATACGTCAATAATCACCCTAAATGTAAATGGACTGAATTCACCAATAAAAAGGGACACAATAGCAGATTGGATCAAACAAAATCCAGCCAACCATGTGCTACCTTCAGGAGACACATCTAAGCTGCAAAGACAAACTCAAAGTGAAAGGGTGGGAAATGATTTTCCAAGAAAATAGCATCCACAGAAAAGCAGGTGCAGTCATACTTGTATCTGACCAAATAGATTCAAGATGTAAAGCTAACAGTAGAGACAAAGATGGACATTTTATAATGATAAAGGGGCCACTACATCAAGAAGACATAACACTTCTCAATATGTATGCACCCAATCAGGGAGCACCAAAATATATAAAGCAACTAAAGGGAGAAATGGACAAAAATACAATCATAGTAGGAAACCTAAATACTCCATTGACAGCTCTAAATAGATCATCCAAACAGAAAATCAATAAAGAAATATCAGCCTTAAATGGCATATTAGACCAAATGGACATGATTGACATTTACAGAGCCTTTCATCCCAAATATCACATTATACATTATTCTCCAGGTCCACATGGAACATTCTCAAGGATAGACCGTATGCTGGGTCACAGAGCTAGCATCATCAAATTCAAGAAGGTTGAAATGACACCAAGCGTATTCTCTGACCACAATGCCTTGAAATTAGAAATCAACTGCAAAAAGGAAGTAAAGAAACCCACAAATATGTGGACAGTAAATGACATACTATTAAAAAATGATAAAGAAGAAATAAATGATGAGATCAAAAGATGTATGAAGACAAATGAGAATGACAATACAACATATCAAAACTGCCGGGATGCAGTGAAAGCAATAATCAGAGGGAAGTTTATATCATTACAGGCCTATCTCAAGAAACGAGAAGTCCCAAGTAAACAACCTAACATTACATCTTAAAGAGCTAGTAAAAGAACAAAAGCCACCCAAAGTCAGTAGAAGAAAAAGGAAATCATAAAAATTAGAGCAGAATTGAATGAAATAGAGAACAAAAAGGCTATACAAAAAATTAATATAACAGAGTTGGTTCTTTGAAAAGGTTAATAAAATTGGCAAACTCTTAGATAGACTCACTAAGGAAAAAAGAGAAAAGACTCACATACACAAAATCAGAAATGAAGTCACCACAATCACAGATATACAAAGGATCATCCTAGAATATTATGAAAGACTATATGCCACCAAATTCAATAACCTAGAAGAAATGGATAAGCTCCTGGAAATATGTAACCTTCCCAGACTGAATCATGAAGAATTGGAAACAACTATCAAAAATCTCCCAAAAAATAAAAGTCCAAGACCAGATGGCTTCACTAGTAAATTCTACCAAACATTCAAAGACATTTTGATACCTGTCCTTCTCAAACTCTTCCAAAAAACTGAAGAAGAGGCAATACTTCCTATCACATTTTATGAGGCCAAAATTGCCCTGATACCAAAACCTGTCAAGAGTAACAGAAAAAAAGACTACAGACCAATATCAATGACGAATACAGATATAAAAATCCTAAACAAAATGCTAGCAAATTGAATACAACGATACATTAAAAAATAATACATCACGATCAGGTGGGGTTCATTCCAAGGGCACAAGGATGATTTAACATATGCACATCAATCAATGTAATACAGCACACTAACAAAACAAAGGATAAAAATCATATGATCTTATCAGTAGATGCCAAAAAAGTATTTGACAACATACAACACCCATTTATGTTTAAAACACTCAATAAAATGAGTATAGAAGGAAAGTACTTCAACATAATAAAGGCCATATATAATAAATCCTCAGTTAATATTATATACTCAATGGTGAAAAACTGAAAGCTTTTCCTCTAAAATCAGGAACCAGACAAGGATGCTCACTCTCATCAGTCTTACTCAACATAGTTCTGGAAGTCCTAGCCAGAGCAATCAGGCAAGAGACAGAAATAAAAGGCATCCAAATAGGGAAGGAAGAAGTAAAAGTGTCACTTTTTGCAGATTACATGATTCTATATATAGAACACCCTAAAGACTCCACCAAAAAAATTAGGAACAATAAAATACAGTAAACTTTCAGGATACAAAAATCAATGTACAAAAATCCATTGCATTCCTATATACTAACAATGAAATTTCAGAAAAAGAAATTTTAAAAAACACAATTCCTTTTGCAGTTGCAACAAAAAGAATAAGATACCTAGGGATAAACTTAACAAAGGATGTGAAGGACCTTTGAAACTATATACTGAAACTATATCCTGAAAACTAGAAAGCATTATTAAAAGAGATTGAAAAAGAAGCAATGAAATGGAAAGATATTTTGTGTTCATGGATTGGAAGAATCAACATAGTTAAAATGTCCATGTTACCTAAAGCAATATGCAGATTTAATGCAATCCCCATCAAAATCCCAATGTCATTTTCTGAAGAAATAGAACCAGAAAAATCATGATTTGTATGGAACCAAAAAAGACCTTGCCTAGCCAAAGCAATCCTGAGAAAAAAGAATGATGCCAGAGGTATCACACTACGTGACTTCAAGTTATACTACCAAGCAACGATAATAAATACAGCATGGTATTGGCAGAAGAACAGACACATAGGCCACTGAAATAGATTTGAGAGCCCAGGAATAAAACCACATGTATATGGGCAAATAATTTTTGACAAAGCCAAACACACAATGGAGAACAGAAAGCCTCTTCGATAAATGGTGCTGGGAAAATTGGACAGCCACATGCAAGAGAATTAAACTAGACTACAGTTTGTCCCTGTGTACAAAAATTAATTCAAAATGGATCAAAGATCTAAATATAAGATCTGAAACAGTAAATTACATAGAAGAAAACATAGGTACTAAACTCATGGACCTTGGTCTTAGAGAAGATTTTATGAATTTGTCCCCAAAGGCAAGGGAAGTAAAAGCAAAAATACATGAATGGGCCTATATCAAACTAAAAAGCTTCTGTGCAGCAAAAGAAACCACCAACAAAACAGAAAGGTAACCAACCAAATGGGAGATAATATTTGCTAACAGTATCTCCGACAAGGGGTTAATATCCAAAATATATAAAGAACTCATACAACTCAACACTAAACGAACAATCCAATTACAGAATGGGCAGAGGACCTGAACAGACACCTCTCCCAAGAAGACATACAAATGTCCAATAGATATTTGAAAAGATGTTCAACTTCACTAGCTATTAGGGAAACGCAAAGCAAAGCTACAACGATATACCACCTCACACCTGCTAGAATGGCTGTTATCAACAAGACAAGTAACAGTAAGTGTTGGAAAGTTTATGGAGAAAAAGCAACCCTCATTCACTGCTGGTGGGAATGTAAACTGGTACAGCCACTGTGGAAAGCAGTATGGCGGTTCCTCAAAAAATTAAAAATAGAGTTACCATTTGAATGAGCAATTCCTCTTCTGGGCATCTACCCAAAAAGCTCGAAAACATTTATTCGCAAAGATATATACACCCCTGTGTTCATTGCAGCACTATTCACGGTGGCCCAGACATGGAAACAACCGAAGTGTCCTGCAATAGAGCAGTGGAGAAAGAAGATATGGTTCACATACACAATAAAATATACTGAGCCATAAGAAAAGGTGAGATACTGCCATTTGCAACATGTATGGACCTTGAGGATATTATGATAAACGAAATAAGTCAGTCAAAAAAAGTTAAGAACCATATGATTTCACTCACGTGTGGGATATAAAACTGAAACTCGTAAACAGACAACATTGTGGTGGTTGCCCGAGAGAAGGGATGTGGGGAGGTGGTGGAAGGTAAAGGGGGCCAAATATATGGTAAAGATGATTTGACTTTGGGTGTTGGGCACACAATGCAATATACAGATCATGTATCATAGAAATCTACACTTGAAACCTATATAATCTTATTAACCAATGTCACCCCATTCAATTTAATAAAAAAGAAAAAAAAGTCTCTCTTTTGAAACATTGCCAGAACATAAATATTGCCACCGTTTGCTTTGGAGGAATGTTTTCTCAGTCGGATCGAAGATTAACCAGCTCTGCAAATAATCTAGCATGATTATATTGACTTAACAAATGGGACAACTGGAGCACAGAAGTGCTCTAATCTCCCCTGATTTGACACAGCAGGCTAGTGTGGTGCCTTCCGTATCAAGAAACCAAGGCTAATTGCTTTTCTGTTTACTGCATCAACCACAGAATTAGGAGGCCTTTGTATTTTGTGTGTAAAGAAATAAACCCCGAAGTAATGGGCTGACACAAAGAGGCCACCTGTTTTTCCAGAACTGAGTCTCAAATATTCAAGTTGAATATATATGATTTCGCAAAGGAGAAAAATACAGGGTGGGGCAAAAGTAGGTTTACAGTTGTAAGTATGCAAAACAGAGTTTATTCCTGTATTATTATTAATTATTGTATTATTTTCCACACGAACAACTGAGAACCTGCTTTTGCCCCACCCTGTATAGAGAATTTACATTTATTGCAGGCAGCGTCAAGGATTTGGGACTTTGATAACTGTTTCCTTGAAGGAAGAATCTCTCTAGAAAGCTTGTGTGGCAATGCGTATAGACAGATCTGATGGGACCTTGTTTGCACTTCCCTTTTCCTACTGCAGATGACATCTGAGCCATAATTGAGGCTGTGGCTGTAGTAGGTCCTGTCACAGCCAAATAAAAGCAGCAGCAGCTGAGGGAACAGGGAGAAAATGCCAGCAGCTACCCTAGAGCAGTGGTCATTAACCAATCTCACAACCTAGACAGAGTCTTTTGGTGTGCCGCCCCCTGGCAGGCCTGTAAGCGTTCCTGGCTTAAATGGAGATTAGATTTTTCTCTTTGAATACCAGCAGGGACAGGCAATTAATTTATGAACTGATTAATGGTGTCTTTCAACTCTTCTGTCAAAGATTCTCATTCAGTCATCTTTAATGAAACAGTCTGCCTTTATTAAAGTCATTAGGATCATTAATAAATAAATACATGGTTGGATGTCAGAGAATTTGTCCCTCATAATAAAGACTAAGCTAAGTCAACATTTCCCTGAAACATTTAGAAAGAAAATGAGAAAAATGGAGTTAATTCAAGAAATAATTTTCCCCTTGAGTCAAAAATCACCAGTCTTCAAGAAGGATGTATAAGATGAACTTTGGACTTGTACAGAGAAAGGATTGGAATTCTCATGAGATTTCTTTTAATCTACAAAAGTAAGAAAGACATTACCCTGGACATACTCACTGACACTGGTGCTCTTACTCTGACCACATGCCCATGGTCATTTGTCATGAGGTATGCTGAGGTTTTCTACAATATCACAGGTGGACAGCGCCCCATGCATTCATCCAACTTTACATTCAGCAAATATTCACTGAATGTCTCCTATGTGCCAGACCCCATTTTGGGTCATTGAGACACCTAAAACATTCCTGCTCACATAGAAAATACTTTCTAATAGGGGCAATGAGCTCAGCTAAGTGGATATGGGCATTCTCTTATTTAGTTTTAATTGATTTAACTAATTCTACTTAAGCACACACAGGACATTATCCAGGATAGATGACATTGTTAGGTCTTAACAAATTTAAGAAGATGGAATGAAACTAAAAATAACAGTAAGAAAATGGGAAATTCACAAAAACATGGAAACTAAGCCACACATTCTTCAACAACCATTGGACCAAAGAGAAAATCAAAACAATTTAAAAAAATATCTTGAGACAAATGAAAATGAAAATTACAGGATGCAACAAAAGGAGTTTTTAGTGATTTTTATTTAAAGTTTATAGTGGGGTAAAAGAAAGTGGTTACCAGTGCTGACAGACTTTTCCCCACCTAGAAAGGGTTGTCCATGACTTTTGAAGTCTATGGTTGTGTTCATTTCACGAATTTATTATATTTGTGGGACTCCTTTGTTGCCTGCCCCTTGATTTGTAAGCAGAGATGAAAGCAAAGGATTGTCTCTTAGAAGTTGCAGGTGCTTCCTGGTACCATGAAAGGAGAGATGCACAAGGAAAGAGACCTGCTTGGTGTGATACAGAGTGCAGGGGACTTACTTGACTTGGACAGTTTGCCAAGAGGGAAGGCCCAAGACTTTTTAATGAGTTCACAGTTGAGCCTCAGGGGATGCAGCAGTTTCCTAAAATACAGGCAAAATGTTGTACATGTGCACACTTTTCTAGGAACCCAGACTATCAGAGGGGCCAGTCCTATAAAAAGAGTCAAGGGGACCTTGATCTTTGAGAAGTTTTATCTCCAGCAGTGTCCTGTAAGATTTTCCTATCTGATCCTTGGTACGTGCACCAGGAATTGATCTGCTACTTTCAGCCATTTGGATTCAGATAACTAGTCTCATAGGCCACTTAATTTTGTGGGTTTGTTTCTGTTCTGGGTTGTTGGCTTAATGGATCTGACCATAGCATTTTATAATCGTGTCACTTAATGAGAGGGATGTGTCTGAGAAATGCTTTGTTGGGCAGTTTTTTTGTGTGTAAACATCATAGAGTGCACTTACACAGACCTAGATAATATAGCCTCCTATACACCGAGGCTACAAACCTGTACAGCATGTTGCTGGACTGACTACTGTAGACAATTATAACACAATGGCAAATATTTGTGTGTCTAAACATATCTAAACATAGAAAAGGGACAGTAAAAATATTGTGTAAAAGATAATGATACACCTGTTTAGGGCACTCACCATGAATGGAGCTTGCAGGACTTGAAGTTGCTCTGGGTGAGTCAGTGAGTGAGTGGTGAGTGAACGTGAAGACCTAGGATATTACTGTCCATTTCTATAGACTTTATAAACACTGTATGCTTAGGCTACACTAAATTTATTTAAAAATATATTTGTTGTTTCTTCAATAATAAATTAATCTTAGCTTACTGTAACTTTTTAACTTTATAAACTTTTAATATTTTTCACTCTTTTAAAACTTTTTAACTCTTTTGTAATAACACTTAAAGCACAAAAATATCATGCAGTTATACAAAAATATTTTCCTTCTTTATATTGTTATTCTATAAGCCTTTTTCTAAAGTTTTTTTCCTCTTTTACTTTTTAAACTTTTGGTTAAAAACTAAGACACAAACACACACACTAGCCTAGGACTACACAGGGTCAGGATCATCAATATTACTGTCTTCTACCTCCTTCTTGTCCCACTGGTAGGGGTAATAACAGCTGTTATCTCCTATGATAGCAATGCCTTCTTCTGGACTACCTCCTCAATGGCCTGCCTGAGGCTTTTCTTGGGGAAATGTCACTCTTTTTCAAAAGCACTAAGATGTTGCTACAGCTACAACATCACTAGGCAATAGGAATTTCTCCGCTCAGTTATAATCTTATGGGACAACTGTTGTATATATGGTCCATCAAACATTGTTATGTGGTGCATGATTGTACTTTCACTGTTTTCCTTGTAGAATTTTATCTTTTAGTTTATTTTCCCCTTTTTGTCTCAGATATCTTAAGATCTTTTACTTTTAAAAGAAAGAAAAGCTAGCTCAAGGGAGATAGTCTTCAGCACAGTCCTTTTATGAATAAGGAATGAGTCTTTATTCCCCGATTTCCTTCCCAAGGCTCTCACAGTGTAGCAAACACAACTGCCAGATTTGTGGCAGGCATTTGGGGTAAAATCAGATTTTCAGGAAAGCCTCATTTTAAACTGACTTTGGGCTGTGATGTGCATACTAAGGTGAAAACAAAAGCAAGAAATTCCTGTCACGCCACCATCACAAGAATAAATTATAAATGCAAACAGTAAGCCTGCTCTTTCCCACCTCCAAAATTGGATTCGACCATAGCATAACTCTATTTCTTCTTGGAGATGGCTAATATGTATTAGCCACACTAGACTGACCCCAAGTAAATCATGAAGCAGTCAGTTTGTTGGGCATCTTGACACCTTTCTTGAATATCAAACATTTGGCATTTACTGTGCAGACGTGAATGAAGCATAATTCTTGCCATCAAGATGATCACAATTTATTATGACATGCCAGCCTGTGCTTGGAGCCCTCTGTCTGGCACATGGCTGGCACTGATTAAACAGAGAGCAAACTGTGTCTAATTGTATATGCAACTTTATGCTCTAGGTCTAGTGACTTCTTGGTTGCCACTTGGCCCTTTCTTACACTCATTATTCATGAGTAGTCTTATCAGTGATGTCTCCATTTCAAGGTCCCCACCCCAGACAAGTTCCAGAGAGTGGTCCTGATATCAATTTTTATATTTCAAAGAGACATTTCTTAGATATTTAAACTTTGAAGTCTTTTCTGTCAGAACATTTACTTGTTTTTATATTCGGAAAGATATTTCCTTGCATGCTACCAACATATATATATATATATATATATATATATATATATATATATATATATATATATATTTTGAGATGACAATGTATCTCTAGTATTTGTAATTATGTTGGATTGGTCTATACATGCAATATTGATTTCCAATGACAATTTTCAAGTATGAATTGTATGCCTTGTTACCTTTGAGATTCACACTGGTTGGGCTTTGTTAATATTGGCTGAAAATGGTAAGTGAAAGGATAAATGCTTGTCTTACTCCCTTGTTCTGAGTTTTTTCATCTATGTATTTAACTACAGATTATAGACTCTCTCCAAACAAAATGCTTTTTATGTTTTAATCATTTATTTGATATATATATATTTAAAGGAAACACAAACCATGGAATAAAGATTTATAACAAATAAAATAGGGTTTGCTTCATTTTACATGAGAATTGATAATAGCACTCTATTAGGCAGCAGTTTCTCTTATTTATTGTATTTACAGTATGTGACTTTAAAATATATATTAAACCTTAGGCAATTAGTAACCCTTCCCGAGTTTTCTAAGGTGGAAGAATCCTTTATGTGCATCTCTTGGCCATGGAGCTTTTTGTGGTGGTGAATATGTTCAAGAGTACAGATATAAAAGTGGGAAACTGAGAGAGGACCAGGGACATAAAGAAAAGTTCAGAGGGGAACAGTATGAGGGAGCGTCAAGGAAAAACATTTTCTGGGGGAGAGAAAGAGAGCGAGGGTGGAGGGCGAGAGAGAAAGAGGGAGGTAGAATAGTTATATCTGCACAAATGCAGAAGAAATTTTGATGGGTTGGATAAAAAAGGATTGGGAGAAACTTTTTTAATTGAAATATGGTTTTAACCCTGTCCTCTACTTTTTCAATGCATTTTTAATAAATATTTTTTATGTGATTATGTGTAGATTAGATCAAGAGGATAGAATGAGAATATGTGCTTAACAATCTTGTTATAATCCCTTAAAATATCATAATATCTATGTTTAGAAATAAAACATTTAATAATACTGGGAGACTCTTAATAATATTCAAGAATTTAAAATGAACAGGTATAGCCCGGCCGGTGTGGCTCAGCGGTTGAGCATAAACCTCTGATCCACGAGATCTCGGCTCGATTCCCAGTCAGGGCACATGCCCGGGTTGTGGGCTCGATCCCCAGTAGGGGGCGTGCAGGAGGCAGCCGATCAATGACTCTCTCATTATTGATATTTCTCTCTCTCTCTCCCTCTCTCCCTCTCTCTTCCTTTCTCTGAAATCAATAAAGACATATTTTTTAAAAAATAAAAATAAAATAAGCAAGTATATACTTATCCCAAGCTTAGAGTTGTATACATTAAATACATCCAGCTTTTTACATGGCAATCATACCTCAGTAAAGGGGTTTAAAACTAAAAGAATTAAAAGTGATAAATGGAGAACTGGGTGAGGAGGGAAGTCAGCTTATGATTAGGTTCTTACCTATTCATTGAAAGGGTAAAGGAAAAATTAATTTGAAACAAGAAGATTAAAACATAGCAACAACATGTGCTTTAAAATATTAATGCTAAATACTTAAGGACAGAAATAGGGTGTGTAACTTCAAAATGATTAGAGAGAAAATAGGCCACAATTAAAGCAACAGCAAACTTTAATCCAACAAAACACAAGAAAGGAAAAGAAACGAAAAGAAGACAGCGTGGTGAATGAAGATTAAATTTGGCTTCATATAACAGAAAACTGAAATGACAATGAATTAAATATTTAAAAGACACGTAAAGAACAACAGAGGCAGACAGCCCAGAGCAGGTGCTGATGCTCCAAAACCCTCCTGAGCACTGGCTCCTCCTCTCCCTGTACACGCTCCGGCCACGGGAGTCCCTTTAAGGCCACCTCACGGTATAAGGCAGCTTCTGGAGCTCAAATGTCATATCTACGTTGTGGGCCAAATGAAGAGAAAGGATAAACAAATGAAAAAGTGTACACTTTTCAATCAGCCAAACTTCCTATAAGCAATTTCCCCAAAGGAAAGGAAATAAAGGGAAACTGCACGCTCACACACATGCACACACGTGCACACACACATACCCCAGAGTGGTCTGAACCATTACCTGGGCCACCAGGAGGATCAACAACTCCTGCCAGTCCTTAAGACAGATATGCAGCTACCTGTGTGTGACTTAATGCCAACCTGACCCAAGTTGGGCTGGGGGACAAGTCAGCAGTGCCCAGAAGCTCACCAGAGCAGGCAGACCTGTGGCATGTGTCAGCTCCTTTAGATGCATTGTGTCTTTTTCTCTCCTGGTGCTATTTTTTGTGTGCATGATGCAAACCCCTACCAAACTGCTCCCGAGACCACGCATCAAAATAAGCCTACCTGGAGCCTATAGCCACCGCCCTTTTCCAGTTACTGTTCATACATTCCTATGGCTTTGTCTTATTAGAAGGCCATTGCCATAAGCGGGGGGTCCCACAGCTGGAGCAATGGAGAATGCATTATGCAGATTGATTTGTTTTTTAACCAAGAGTTTTAATTCTGTTTGGTCAAATCTCTTCCTTGCTTTTGTCTGTAACATTTGTAGTTTTAAAAAATGCAAACTATACCTCGGTTGTGTTCTCCCCTTGTTTTAACTTGTCTTTTTAATGGTCTTGTTGATCTTAGGTATATTAACTAAACTTGATGCCGTACCCTCTCCAAACACAGAATAGTCCTATAGTTCCCTTCTGACTTCTACCTCTGATAAACATTTTCCACCGAACATCTATCTGTGTAAATACAAAGAGAAATATCTGGAAAGATGTACATCCAACTCTTAATAGTTGTTACCTCTGAAGAAAATGGAGCACAGTGGTGAGGAACTTTCACTTTTCAGGCAGTAAGATACAGTGCTTCTGAATTGTCTTAATTTATTCCAATGAAAATATCTTTTGTGTTATATTTTTTAAAGGAAGAAAATTTTAAATTTTAAAAATTCAGCATTACCCCTCAGTGCTTTTGAATTAGGTTCTGTTGTTGTTGTTTGTTCTATTTTCCTTTTTTATTTCTTTGTTTAGGGAGCTGGACAATTACTTGCCTTCAAGTCAGAGAGAGGGAGACAGAGACAGAGAGACTAAGAAGCCCAATCTTATTTCAGTTTTGTATTTAAAGCTAATATCCTGGGTTTGGAATCTGAGGTCTATAGAGTGAGAAAAAACACATACCAAAAAACCTCCCTCTGCCTGATAATGTAGCTGATTTATGGAGCAAGAAAAATAAATTCAAGCTAACACAAGCTGTGACAGTCCTTGGAACACCACCTCAAAGCTTGAAAGAAAATTGTGGAAATTACTGTCAGATGAGAATTCAACCTGTGGGACAAAGACACTTTTTGTGAGTAGGTGTTTCAGACAGACAGCTAGATATATCTAAGGTTATATGAATTCAGGTGGGGAAAGGTCAGTGAACTCCACACAGAGGTGTAGATAGACTAGAGGTGTCCAAGCCAGCCTGCATTAGCATGCATTTCTTCACAGAGCCCTCCCTGAATGGGGAGATCAGCTGGTGTTCACTGGCTCGGAATGGCTCTACGCCTTTGATCTACTTTCAGCCCAAGAAAGGTCCCCCAGATAGTCCCGTCAGCAGAGAAGGCCCTTGGACAGTGTCACCCAGTGTTTGCCCCCTGCGTCCTCTCCCCTGGCTGCAGGCGCTTCTGCTCCAGATCTTTCTCCCGCTCTCCCTGAATCCGGTGGGTTCTCCCATTGTGCTCTCCTAGGCTGCCAGGGGCTGGTCAGGAAGGAGGCGATTGCTGCCTGTGTGGAAAAAGGAAGGGTGGGATTCACAGCCCCTCACAGGGGCAGCCCTCCACGGTGCTGGGAATTTATTCTTTTATTGTGCCCTTAATGGGTAATTGAGGATCTTTTATTGAATAAGTTAATTACTAAATTAATATTTTAGGTCCTTAGTAATTAGATTTTAATGCTGGTCTGTAGTATGGTAAAGAGTAGACATACACATACATACACATCTTTATTTTGATGATTCTTTTATTGTGTCCTTAATAGGTAATTGAGGATCTTTTATGTGGGGAGACTAGAAGGGAGAAAGTGAGATAACAATTAATATTCTCATGGCATAGGTCACTTTGATGGCTTTAGAGGCCACTGGAAGCCAAACAGAGAACAGGAGATGTGTTTTCTGTTTGTTTTGAGTTTTGGTTCTATGAGGTTACCTTCATCTATAAAGAAAAAACTGTCAATTGGTTTAAATAACAAAAGCATTTCTTTATCTTAACAAGAAATCCAGAGATAAGATGGCTCTTCTGTAGTTGGCTAGTTCAATGGTCCCATGCCCTCCTCAGGAATATGTTTGTCCTCAGAAAGAGCTCCCTTCGTGGTCACCATATGCTACCATAGTTCCAAGCTTTACATCTGGACACAACGTCTAGTATATGAAAGGCCATTTTATCCCATGTGTCTCTTTTATTTATTTTACTATATATTTTTAAATTTTATTTTCCCCATCGCCATTTATCCCCTCTATGCCCTCTCCCACCTCCGCCACCACCACCACCCCGCCATCACCCCGCCATACTGTTGTAAAAAGCAAATAGAGATTTCCCAGAGTGTCCCTCCTACCTTGGCAGACTTCTCTCCTGTCTCGTGGGCCAGACGGTGTCTCCTTGTCTTGTGTAACACGCTCCCAGGCGGGGGATGGGATTGCTAGAATTGTCTTAGATCTCAGGAGTCAGCCTGAGCTGGGGAGAGGGTCACCCTCCCTGAGGTATAAACACCTCAATAAAATGGGAGCTCATGTGAAAAGAGAAAGAAAATAGTGGATATTGGAGAGGCAGACATGAATTCCTGCTTACAATGGCTGAGAAGGTAGAAATAATAACATCAGTAATTATAGTGTTTATTAAACATGTACTGTGCTCTTGGCAGAGAGCTACCTAAGCACTTTCCATGAATCATCTTAGGGACAAACTTTTGGGAGAGGTGTTAATATCGGCTTCAATTTATAGATGAGGAAGTAAACTTAGATAATGTAAATAACTTGTCCAAAACAGTAGGAAGAGGCGAAATGGGCAGAATCTGTGATCTTTACTTCACATTCTACACCCCTTCAGGCGCTCTGAAAGTCGCTTGTACTTTTTAATCCTTCGTTTATTTGCTTTAAGAGGGCTTGCCCTTTTGAATTTATTGTGATAAAGCCTGGAGAAGTTGCATGTTGTTTTCTATGGCAAACACAACTGATGTAAGAGCCTGGATATGTTACGTTTTCATGTAGGGGACATGGTAATGAAGACCCCTTTTTATTTTATTTCGTTTCAAGTCCCCAATGTTATTTCCTCTACAACTTTTCCATTTTACTCTTATTTGCCTCACTTCTTGTAATCCCAGTGAAAAGAGCTGGAAATGGCAGCCTCTACGTTTTCATTATGATTCCCCTCTACTCTCCCCTTTCATCACCAGCTCCATTCTATGGGCTGATTTGTCACTTAAGTGTCACAACAAAGCACACCCTCTCACAACACAGCAGCGGTCTGGCAAAACCTGGGGTCTCAATGGGGGACCCTGCCACGGACTTAGCTGGCATCCTTGCACTGGCAGAAGCTCCTCCTCGGCCCCTGCACAGGATGGAGCTGTGGAGGCAGGAAGGTGCTTCTCTAGGACAGTGAGACTGAGGATGCATATATTTTATGAGGTTTGACGTTTTGTTTTCTGAGGCTGCAGGCTGACACTTAGCAATGGACTGTAAAAATAGGATTTCACAAGCACAAATGGATTTCTTATTTGAAACTGGAAGATTTTTAAGTTGGTATTTGCTGCTCGCTCTTTGGAGGTGTTTAAGCCTCTGAGAGGGGAGGGTTAAACCTTGCAGGTGAGTCATCTGGGCTCAAATCTGATAAATGGGGTTAAGTGTTGTATTGAGTTTCAATACATCTGAGTGAGCTTCAGAGCCAGTGATGAGTCAGCTGAATGTGAAGTGTTTAATTAGGATTTCTTTGGAATTTAAAACATGATGTGGGGGGCAGGGGAGTGTTTATCATGGAGGGTGAGAACAAACACTGAGGAATTTTTTTTGACGTATACCATTTGATGGGGAGATTGGAAACTGTCATTTTAAAGTTACATAAAGTCTTCTGCCTCATGAGGAGCAAAAGCTTACATTATTTCTAAGGAAGTCTCTTGTTGGATATTGGGAAAAGTTGGCCTAGTCCAAAATGCTTTGCCAGTAAGAAAGCAATTAAAGAGGCGTCCCCAAGGTCACACTGGTAATTAGTATCAGACCAAAGCAGGACCCTAGGGTTCTACTTCTCAGACTCAGGCATTTTCCCTCCACCTACATTACCTCCCATTACTTCCTGCTCGAGGGCCCTATACTTGGGGTTTAATGCTCTGCAGTCACCGTATTGAAATTCCTAATATTTTTTATTCCTCAATTTCTAACTGAAGTCCAATGGGAGAATGCCTAAACAAGTTCAGGTTGGTTTTCTGACCTTTGCCACTAAAAGATTTGACATATTTTATAGACCTTTATAGGCCTATGAAATATTCACATAGAATGAATAAGGCTGCTTGCTTGGCAGGCTAGTTATCAAGTATTCCTATCACCAGCCCCAGTTTGACCTGAAGACAGTGGTATCTGTGAGACTTAAATAAACCATCAAACTTCAGTCTGGGGATGGCTTTCCTTTCTTCTCTAGCACATTGGCACGTAAGCTACTTCATCTTTAGATACATGAGGATTTGTAGATTGCAACCTTTTAGAGACAGAAAGCACCAGAAGCCAAAACTTCATAACTTATAAGAACAAAAACAAAGTATTTGTCTAAGGGAGATGGATATTTGTCTTAAAGACTGACATTAGAAATAATGCAATTGAAAGGAAAGTCACTGCCATCTGGGACAGACGGTGACACATACTGTCCTGTTAACCCAAAGGAGATAAATAGTACATCGTGATGAAGAAAACAAAGTCTAAAAAGTAAAAATGTTGAGTGTTGTTCTGCAAAGAAAGAACACACATTTTTGGAAAGTTAAGATGAGGCAAATAATGAGGTTTTCTTCAGTGAAAGGGAGATTTTCTTCAGAGAAAAGGGAGCAATGAGTCAGGGTTTCAAATCCATGCTGTTATCTGTGCTGGCATTTTGCTCAGGGCCCCTCAGGCCCTGCCTGGCTGGTGAGCCTTCCCTTTGCTGTAAATCTTGTTAAGCAGCGTTTGGGGAGATCCCACCCTGGGACTCCACAAAGCCTCTGGTCCTCATCTCACCCAAGTTCCTACTAAGAAAGCTTAATACAGCCGCAGTTAGTATTCTCTCCAAAGCACAGGCCTGCCGCCCTCCACAGCTCAGCACAAGATTGTGCCTCCTGCACCTGCATTAACTTTCAGTTCTTTTCTCTTAAGTGTGGGTGGTTCCCCCCACCCCATTACCTCCAAATGGAAAAGATTTTCTTACCATTTGAAAAAGAAAAAAAAGATCACTTTTATCTCATCTACCGTAGTTCAGTGTCATTCTACAAGCACTTATAAATTTTTCTCCCAAACAAATGGAACTGTTAACTCTTTAAATGTTATGAAGGGATGAGGAGTCTAGGCTTCCTTCCTGGAATTTCCAAAAGGCTCTGTTGCACATCCCTGTAAGTCAGCACATCCTTTTGGTTCAGTCCATCAAGCCCAGGTTGGTTAGCATCAGGAGGACTCCAGTCAGTGTTACTTGTTTAAAGAGCAAACTAAAGTCCTGGCCAGTGTGGCTCAGTTGGTTGAGCTTCATCCCATGCACCAAAAGGTCGCTGGTTCAATTCCTGATCAGGGCACATACCAGGGGTTACAGGCTCGGTCCCAAGTAGGGGGCATGCAGGAGGCAGCCAACCCATGTTTCTCTCTCACATCAATGTTTCTCTCTCCCCCTCTCCTTTCCTCTCTCTAAAATCAATAAAAACATTTAAAAAATAAATAAATAAAAAGCAACCTAAAGCTCTCTCTATATCCAATCTCACATAACTATTTAGTCACTAACACTAAGATTGTTTGCCAAGCCCCTCTTGTTGACCAACTAAAGCAAATTCTGTCTTTCCTGAATATAGTAGAGTTCTTATAATGCTCCTGCCCAAGAGCAAGTGTGTTCCATCTAAGTCATTTATAGCATAGGTAGAGCGTGTGTGTAAACGGTGCAGGGTGGGAGATCATTTCATGTTTTGTAAGTTGGACATTAGCCAACGTTTTATGCTCAGAAAAAGGTAAAAAACACAACACTTTTTTCTGTGTTCCTTACTACTCACAATTTACATTAATTGTCAAAGAAAGAACCGCAAGCCCTGGCTGGTGTTGCTTAGTTGATTGGGTGTCACCCCATGAACAGAAAGGTTCCCTGTTTGATTCCTGGTCAAGGCACATGCTCAAGTTGTGGGCTTGATCCCTGGTAGGGGACTTGCAGGAGGCATCCGATTGATGTTTTGCTCTCATATCCATGTTTCTCTCTCCCTCTCCTTTCCTCTCTCTCTAAAAATCAATAAACTATCTTATGAAAAAGAAAGACTTGTACCATTCAAGATTCATTATACTATACCTGCAAGGTTCAGAGATAAGATGTGTTCTGGGGTTAAAAACAACCTTCCGTATTATACAAGCCTGGCTCCAGGAGGAAAGCCAGCCCTAGACCTTGAGAGGAAGTCTGTAGACGTATTGACGTGATAAGTAATGATTCTAGCCTGACTTGCTTAGCATTCAGGTTATACTAAAGTGACCTTGTTAATCAGTTAACAAATATCTATTAAGCGTTTACAGGAAAATGCATCACCCACGACACTGTGCGCTGGAAGTCTGACACACATCACAGAAGGCTCTTCTCTCTCATCAAAATATTGACAGGGTGGAGAATCAACTCATAAAAACAACACATTTCCAGACCTCCCCGGAAAGCATGCATGTGTCCAGGATACACATAAATAGCCCTGGGATTCATCTTAAAGAACCCCTGGCCAACTACATATCCAGCATGCTTTACAAATTACACAAGAGGCTTTCTCTAAACTTCTCAGTTCTAACTCCAGTCTGGGAGGCCAGGGGCCACATGGTACATAACTTCAACCCCTCTGAAGGTTCTGGGGGCCAGAATCAGGACACAGCAGAGCCAGCCATGGGCACAAGAGTGAAGTAAGCAAAAATGATCTAACTCTAACCCTAACCTCTTTAGGGAATGAACTAAATGTCTCCATGAAGAGAAGCTTGGTAGGACTTCTCGTATAATTTCTGGAAGTATAAAATCACAAAAAATAGACAGGTTTGGAGTCAGAGAAACCTGGTTCAGATTCAACTCCTACACTTTATATTTGAGTGATCATAGGCAAGACACCTAAATGGTCTTGAGTCTTCCTTTTCCTATAAAATGGGACATAATAAAAATAATCTATCTCATTTAAGACAATTTATGCAGGAGATTTTTAAAAATTTTAAGATAATTACAGATTTACATGCAAGCCTACATGTAAATCTATAAGCATGTATGTACTCTTTACCCAGTTTCCCCCCAATGGTAGTATCTTGAATAACCATAGAGCAATATCACAACCAGGAAAGTAACATTTACACAATCGCCCAACTTTATTCAGATTTCATCATTTTTCATGCATTCTTGTGTGTCTCTTTAATTCCACGAAATTAATCCCATGTGTAGATCTGTGTGACTGTTACCACAGTCACATACAGAACCAGTTCCATTACAAGGGTCCTTCATGCTACCTTTTATAGCCACAGCTGCCTACCTCGTTTCCACATCCTCTCTGGCAACCATTAATCTCTTCTACATTTGTACAAGTCTGCTCTTTCAAGAATGACATATAAATGAAATCTTACAGTATATAAGTTTTTGAGATTGATTTTTTTATTCAACATAATTACATTCACATCTATCCAACTCATTGCATGTAATAGTATTTTCTTTTATTGCAGAGTTGTTTCCATGGTATGAAGATACCAGAGCTTGTCTAACCATTCACTCATTGAAGGACATTTGGATTGTTTCTAATGCTTGACTATTCTGAATAAAGCAGCTATAAACACCCATGTGTAGGTTTTTGCAGGAACATTAGTTTTCCCTGGTATAAATGCCCAAAAGTGTAATTGCTGGCTCATATGTTAAGCCCATGTTTAGTTTTTGAAGAAACTATCATACTCTTTTCCAAAGCAACTGTACCATTTTGCATTCCCACTAGCCATGTGTGAGTGCTCATTTTTCTGTATCTTCACCAGCACTTGGTGTTATGATTTTTTTTATTTTAGCCATTCTGATAAGCATGCAGTAATTCATTGTGGTTTTAACTTGTATCTTCCTAGTGGTAAATGCTGCCGAACAACTTTTCATGTCCTTATTTGCCATCTGTATATCCTCACTGGTTAAATATCTTTTCATGTCTTTTGTCCATTTTCTAATTGGATTGTTTGGGTTTTCTACTGTTGATTGAGGGTCCTTTGTATTTTCTGTATATCAGTCCTTTATCAAATATGTGGTTTGAAAATACTTTTACCCAGTCTGTAGTTTGTCTTTCATCATCTTCACAGGGTCTTTTACAGAGCAAAAGTTTTTAAATTTGACAATGTCCAATTTATAAATTTTTCTTTTATGAATTTATGGATTTTGCTTTGGGTGTCAAGTCTAAGAACTTTTTCCTAGCTTTAGGTCCTGAGTATTTTCTCCCATGTATTTCTCCTGAGTACTTTTATAAACAAAAAAAAGAACTGTCTAGGTTTCATTCATCACCCATCCCAACAGCTTCTTTTTGTCAATACTGTTCTATGCTTCTCAGAGGCTCCCTGAGGTCAAAGATAGTTTTTCAAGAAAACTCTAAAGCAGTTCCATTTTGGTCTTGGGTCTTGGGAAAGCCAGAAAAACCAGCTTGTGCTCTAAAGCCACTATAAAGATAAACTGTAAAGATAATGTGCTGTTATTTTGCATAACTCTAATGTTTATTGAGTTTCTACTGTGAGTTAACCAATTTCTAGACTCAGGGAAACAAAGATAAATAAGACCAGGTCCCTGGTCTTAAGGAGCTCAAAACCAAGCCAGGAAGATGGTGCCAGGGCAGCATGGAAACTCAGCCATATGGCTTAACTATAACATGGCAGTTTCCTCAAATTCAACAAGCATTTGTTGAGCAACAGTTGTGTACTAGACGTTAGAGCTGGGAATACAGAGTGAAACCACACTTAGGCCTTCCCCTGAGAAGCTTATTGTCAGTGAAAGACAGAGATGTAAGAAATCTCCACAACATGGGAACATGACTATGCAGTGGGAAAAGCACAGAATTTGAAGTCAGAAGAATTCCAGCTCTGACACTTACTTGTGATGTGAACTCAGGCAAGTTACTTAATATTTATGAGCCTAAGAATCATCTCTTGCAAAATGGAGATGCTAATGCATAATTTTCAATTTTGTTATGCATATTACGTGAAAACATGTAGAGAATCGTTCATAAAGAGTCAATATAAATACAAATCAGAGAACACATGTCTTGCTAAAAAAAATGTGTTAAGTTCACAAATGATAAACTAGAGTGAGCCACTGGGAAATACTGACTGAAGAGAGGGTTTCACAAAAAGCTCCAAAGAGGAATGAGTCTGAGGTGGCCAGAGGGAGAAGTGCAGATGTGTGTTTCAAGCAGAAGCAACAGCCTCTGCCCTATGACAAACTGTACCTAGTTCAGTTTTTCTCCAAAAAAGAGTGAGAGGGAATGGAGAGAGCTGGGGAGACAAAGCAAGAGATGCAGTCAGGCCCCAGTAGAACCAGGGGTGGTCCTTCCCACCGCACAGGGGATGGACATTTTGGAAAGTTACGGTTGCTGGCTCGTAGCAGTCAGAGCACCAAGGACACTAGATATCCAGCTGTGCAGGGCACAGTTTCATTCAATGAACACTTATCCTACCCAACAGGTCAATGCTACCCTTATTGAGAAACTGGGTGAGAAGATGAGGGGTGGTGTGTGTAATAATTTTGATAATAATGATGATAATGGCTGTAACAATAATAGCAATCACAGCAACAATAGCCCTTACTGCCTGCCAGGTACTCTGCAAAGCCCCAGTGATGTAGCATCATCTTTAATCCTCCAAAACCCAGGTGAGATACATATTATTATTATTTCACAGATAATGAAACCTACAGGTCAAACGACTTGCCTGAAATCACAACACTAGTAAGTGGCAAAGCAAAGGGTAGGATCCAATTTGGTCTTATTCTAAACCTTATTCACTGGAGCTTTCTATATATTCTTAATCCTGGATATACAGAGTAAATAACATTACTGATGCCTCATTGTCCCCCAGACCAATGAAATCAATCAGTCTTGGGGTTGGATCCCAGGCATCAGCATTGTTTGAAAGCTTCCTAGTTGGTGCAAACAGCAGCCAACTTCGAGAACCACTGCCCTTATCCAAGTCCAGTCAGAGATCAGAGTCAAAGGGTTTCAAGCAGTGAAGATAAATTATCATATCTGTGTTTTAGAAAGAGTGAACCCTAGCTCTGGCTGGAATGGGGAGAATGAATTTGAGGGGAGCATTTACTAAAGGCAGGCAGACCTGTGAGAGGGTACTTGCAAAAGTTCTACCAAGAGGTGCTATGGGTTTGGGTAAAGATCACAACAAAAACAAACAGAGGGTAATTATTAGGAGGGAAAGTCAACAGATTCAATGATCAATGGAAGTGTATGAGGCAGGAAGAGAGAAGTGCAGGATGGTTCCCAGGTTTCTCATCCTTGCACACTGTCCATGGATTTAAGCTAAGTTTTCTTAGTGCTAATGGAGCCCCCAACAGTCAACAAACATGCAGAGTAGAGAAATAACTTGGGTTGCTTGGGGGGTGGAGAGGAGTGACACATTTGGTCAGGGGGAAGTTCTCATGAAGGCATGGAAGGAGATGGAGACTTTGGTGCCTGTGCAGCCTCCAGGAGGAGGTGTCTGACGGATAGCTGAAAAAACAATCTGAGCTTAAGATAAAAGTCTAATCTGAAAACAGTCAAATAAATAGTCATTGGCAAGTAGTCACCCATCTTCGTTACATAAATTATGGCATTCCACAAAGCCCTCTGTTTGTAAGAGCAGGCGCCTGGACATTCGAGACTTTTCCAGTCCTGGCAACCTGATCACTCAGGCTTCAGCCTGAACTTGTTAAAATTTTTCTCTTTAATTCAACCACAGTTTCTCTTTATCCTCTTACAAGTTCCTTTAGAAGTATGAAAGACACATATAAATACATATACTGAAATCCATTAAAAATTTCTCCTTATGGATCATGCGTTTCTGGATTTGATTCAATAAACTACAACCTGTAGACTCTCTTATATTTATATGGCACCCTTCAGTTTGCAAAACCCTTTCCTATACATCAAGTCATCTGAGTCTTATGAAAGCTCTTCCAAATGAAGGAAACTCACACTCAAATTGCTGAGATGACTTGGCCAAATTTACCCAGTTAGTAAGTGGGAGATCTGGGGCTCAAGTTCACTTCCTAAGTCAGCACTGTTCACCAAGTGGTCACTGGGTTTCAGCACATCCAATCCCATCACCTCCACACCAGACTCACAGGCTTTGTGGGCTCTGATTATTTCAATATTCTGAAAGGCTGATAGAAACTCTACCTAGGAGAAATGGAAATTCCCAAGAATGTAGCTGATTGTTCAGTATTTGAGTGGGCTAACCTACTGGCTCAAGGCCCAAAGAAGAGAGCATGGCTCTAAGAAATTCTTCCATTTCTTCATGATTTAATTTGTGCATTTTGATCAATACTTTGTCTCATGTATGAGACAAACAATGCCTAAGGCAGTTCTATTAACTGTCAAGGATATTAATTTTCATTCATCTGTTCTCTCTCTTTGCTAAAGGTCAGAGTTAACCAAAGAAGGTGGTGTACATGATATCTGAAATTATTAAAGACCTTAAAGACATGCTGCTATGATCTCTGAACTGAAAAGCCCCCACTTGCTCTCCAGGAACAAAGATGAGATGAGTGCATTGATACTGTATAGAGCTTCAGCTGTTTTTGTGGAGAACACTTTATTATTTATTATTATCTTTTGTCTTAGGTAGCTGTCATCTGCCTGGGGATTTGATGAATAAGAGTGTGTGAAAGTGTGGGCATCAGTGAATTAGCCAGTGATCCACACCTATTGGAAGGTCACATGTCATTTTTCAGGCCTAGTTGAAAATCTGAAGTGTTAACAGTGTAGGAAACCGAAAACAGCAGCCTTTAACACATTATATTTTGATCAGAAATTTAATACTAAATTTATTCAACAATGAAAGAAATATATTCACCACTCAAAACCTAGTTGTTTCTTAAGATTTTAAGTTCCTTACAGACTTTATTATATTAAAAATATGGCAACATTTAGAAATAATTTTAAGAGGTCTTTGATTAATGATTGGTTCCAATTATAAATAATCTAACTAGATCTTTAAGATATGTTAACCAGGAACAAAGAAATATAGAAATTTAACACTTTTAAAATTATTATTACATTATACACAGCACTTTCTTTCATATTCTACGGGTCACGCCCAATGCAAGGAAACCTGGGAAATGCAGTCTGTATATAAGTGTGTTATATGTCCAACTAAAACATGAGTAGATACTATTTTTAAAAGGGAAAAAAGAAAAGACTGGGCACTAAGGGTACATTAGCAGGCTCTGCCACATCTCTGTTGTCTCTGATGAGTTAGACCAATAGCTGATCCTCCGAACCTTACTTTTTCCTAGCAGCCACTTGAGGTCCAAGACATTTTTTTGTAATTACTGTGGGAGCCTCAAACACATACATACTCAGGATATGGCCCTGGCCTCAGCACAAGTTTCCTAGGTGACCACAAACTTTTGGATGGGTTGTTATGTAGTGATTGGAACTCTATGGAAGTACTGCTAAGGGATGGAATGGCATCGAGTATATCAACTCTCCGTAATGAACTATGTTCATAGCGATTTCCTTCAGAGAGATCTCTGTATAGGGTTTTGAACGTTATGGATCATCAGACTCGTCCCTTTGTGATCCTCTATATTCAGAACCATGGTTTGGGGGAGCTAAGGAGAGAAAAATTAGAAAATCAATGCAAAGTCAAATTCTTCACTTAAAAAATAAAACAAAACTCTGCATCAAAACGTTTTTGATGAAGGCAACTTCTACCTACTTGGCTTGGGCTGTGAAAAGGAAGTTTCCATAGACTATGGTTGGATTAGGTTTGTAGCTGTATGCACTTAACAACAAATCATAGTTGAACCAAACGATCAGCTTATTTTCTTAAAAGTCCTCAATATTCTTTAAAAGATCACATTTCCAAACTACTATTTAGCTTGAGGGATACTTTCCCCATAAATATTGCTTGGCATTTGAGAAAGTTATTTCTCTTTGATAGCTTAATAAATCTGTAGTCTTTTCTATATCAATGACCTGAGCTCAAATGTAGGAAGGAAAAGAAAGGCCAGAGGGATAACTTGAGGGTAAAGGAAAATAGAACAACCAACTTGCCTCTCCTTTATCACAAATAAGTCCTTATTTTTAAAATAAAAATTATTTTGCACTGTTTTCCATTACCTCTCTAAATTTCTGAATCTGTCTACTGTGTGAAAGTTATTGTATTGCAAACAAATGCCTTTTGTCAACATCGGAATAGGTATATTATTCTCAGAGGTTTTGCTAGTATTTTAAAATTTTAAATGTTGTAATAATTAACATTTTCAACTTTTCTCTGTAAAAGTTGAAGAAAAAAAATGAATCATTTATTCTACATCAAACTAGAGAGAGGAAGCCATTAGTTTTTATGTCTTATTTGGTTTCCTTTCCGAGTGGTTGAGCATGAGCATCCAGATTTGGGTTTCCTGCGCCCCTTTACTTGCATTCGGGAGCTCTCTCTCTCTCTCGTTTGTGTGGTCAGCACAGAGGACAGCTGGTCAGTGCCAGGAAGGAGGTGAATTTAGCTTCAACTCTGGGTGGGTGTCAGGGGGTCTGGAGCTGGCTCACAGTATTGTCTGTATGAACCTATTTCAGTTTTCTCAGAAGCAGCTCCGAAAATGTTCATTAGATTCTCAAAGGTATCTGTCACCCAAATAGGTTTCAACTGTGGTCTCCCTTCCTTCTCTAAATTCTTGAGGGTGTGGCTGCACCCCCAAGGAAGGGGTGCCTTTGTTTCCCCTCGCGTTTCCCCGCCTGCGAGAGGTGTGGTGGAGGCTGGGAGAGAGGCCAGCACAGGAGTGTGGGCTGTAAATAGAAAGGGGTGGAGTGGCTGGGGTCGTCCGAGCTGTCCCACCTCAGGGGACCTGCCATTCTGACCCAGTCTGGGCCCCTCCGTGACATTTCTCCACTTAGCACTTCAAGTTCTCCCTTTGTAAAGTATATGTTTTGTGCAGGAAAACACTACCTAGCCCTGATTTCATTTTACCGAATTGAATTAAGCATAAGAACTAGATATGTTTTGTACTGTGTATTTATCAGATCACTTGGGATTTACATAAAATCCTGTTTCTCTGACTTATTAAGCAAGTGAAATTTCCTTTGGCTTCAAGTGCTATACAAAGTAACAAATTCAATTAAATCTAGCAGCAAAATTCCCCATAGACCAAAAAAGCACATTCATACCCACCAGGGAAATCTTTTCATCTAACATCAAAATTAACCCTGAACATGCTAGATCTCCCTCCCTCTGATTCTTCTATTTACCCGGAGGTGTGGCCATGTCCAGAAAAATGAATGACCGACAAACAATGGCCAGCCTTTGATCGGCTGAGATTTAAATCAAGGGATATTTATATTATTTTGTTATCGGTCGTAGTTAACGTTTAACATAATACATCCATCTAATGTTACATATTTAATTAGCTTTTGCTCTTGTAGCTTTTCTCCTAAGAGTTCATAGACTTCAAATAAATAAACTTTAAATTAAATATCCTAATACTGAGTTATTGATAAGGAGAACAGAACCGACAAACAGAAGGATATTAAAAGGGAAGGAAGTGTATATAGTCCAAGTGCTTTATCTCATCTCCTGGGCTTTTATTTATTCTGTGTGATGTTACCACAAATATTTGCTGAGCACCCATGAGCAGTCTCTGTGCCACACATAAGAAGGCCAAGGATCATGCCCTCAACCACTGGGGGACACCAGTAACTAAAAACATCGAACTCACAGGTGCAGAGAGTAGAGGGGGGTTGCCAGGACCCGAGGAGTGGGGGAAATGGGGAGATGTTGGCCAAAGGGTACAAACGTCCAGGTATAAGACAAATGAGTTCTGATGGTCTAATGCGACTGTAGATCACAATAGTATTATGCACTTGAAAGTTGCTACGAGAGTAGAGCTTTAATAGCATCACCATAACGACACCACAATGGTAATTTTGTGAGGTTAAGGGTGTGTTAACTAACCTTATTGTGGAAAAAACATTTTGCAATATATACGCATATGAAATTGTCACATTTTACACCTTAAACTTATGTGTTATATGTCAATTATATCTTAATAAATCTGGAGAAAAACAGGATTTATCCAACTCACCTTCAACCTCAGCATGTTAATTCTGTTCTGAATAACTCATATACAGCACCAGCGAACCCCATCCCAGCTGCCAAACATACACACACCTTGGAATCCACGTGCTCATAATGGTACCTTCTAAATATTCCAAGCATTCAGACTTAGTGCCATGACTAACTGCTAAGGAGAACCCCCTCACTCCCCATCCCACCCCACCCCACCCAATCCCCCCATTGTCACCATCTTCCCTCCTGAAAAGCATCAGGAAGCCCTCTTCAATTAGCAAGACAGCCAAGAAAGGGTTCTATCCTTTGGCAGCAGCCAAGAGACATTTTGATTGTTTAATGGGCTAAGGTCATAGGAAGAAGAAATTAAAACTTTGTTTGAAAATGCATTTGCAGTTTTTAATTCCTATTTAAAATTAAAACAAATGTTCACATTGTAATGAAAAGAAAAAATTTCCAACAATAGGGGAATAGTTCAATAAATATTGATACCTGTATATATTAAAATGCTATGTACTTTAAAATGTTTAGAAAGCCATTTAATGTGGGAAAACTTACTATGCAGTGCATAGTAAGTTAAGTAAGAAGCAAATCACAAAACAGGACATGCAGTAATTGCATGACTTTTTAAAGTATGTATATGACTAGAAGGATTGAAAATAGAATGTCAAAATATTATGTAATGAGATTACAAGTGATTCTTATTTCCTTTGTGCTTTTCTGTATTTTCCAAATTTCCAGGCATAAATATGTGTTCCTTTTAAAGTAACTGTAAAAGTCAAAATTGTTTTTAAAACAGGGGAAAACCTTTTTCTGAAGCCTACTCAAATACCAGTAATCTTAAAAAATCATTGCTTTTGAATCTCACATTTGACTTAGGAAAAAAATGGAATGGCTGTTGATTGAGGTAGAGGGAGTCAAATTACAAAATAATTTTCCCTCTTTCTTTGGGCAAAATCCATCAACTTGCAGAGAATTCCCTACTTATCCCCCAGTGTGTCCCCTTTCCCTGTCCCTCCCTCATGTAGAAGTGGGAGAGGGTTAGCAACTCTCCACCCCCAATAATTTACTAACATTGTTGGCCCATCCATCCCCCAAGGGCCCAATTTCCACCTGTGGCTCCTTAGTCTCAGACCCCATAGGGAACAGCCTCTTTTAGTTCAGAGACAGAGATGTGTATCTTCAGGGGGAAAAAATAAAATTTAAAAAATACATGCAGAAGCCTTTGGGGGTTAAATGTACCTCTTAGAGGTAAACAGCTATTATGCAAGGTGAAAGCCTCCCAGGTACCGTGGACTGGTTTAATTCCACTTTCCTACTTTACTGAGAGCTGCTTTGTGCTCTTTAACTTTCAAAGCCTTTCTGTAAACGGAAACATCTGCCTAAAGACTCATCATGGATGACAGAATATACATGTGCCTTTGTTTTCCATTGCTCCTAATCTAGAGATTAAAATTTAATCTCCCAAAGCAAAATGTGATCAAAGGATACAATGTCATTTGTTTATCAAAAAATAATTCCAGCTGAGGCCGGTGTGGCTCAGTGGTTGAGCGTAGACCTATGAACCAGGAGGTCATGGTTTGATTCCCAGTCGGGGCACGTGGCCCAGCTGCCAGCTCGATCCCTGGTAGTAGGGAGCGTGCAGGAGGCAGCAGATCAATGATTCTCATCATGAGTGTTTCTCTCTCTCTCTCCCTCTCCCTTCCTCTCTGAAATCAATAAAAACATTAAAAAATAATAATTCCAGCAAAAAAGGCCTGCCTTCCCAGTAGATCATCCTGGATGATATGTTTTGCCTATGACCTAACATCAGGGACAGAAATATTTATTTGGGGGTTAAGGTTTTTTTATCATATTATTTCAGGATGAATTTCTTCCTAATTTTTTTTACCTTCACTTTCTTTCCTCCTCTTAGGCACTTAGCCAATGATTGATATCTACATTTCTCCTAAAAGCTAGCTGTTGAGGATGGACATTTTCCACAAAGTATGAGTTTATGTATTATCTGCTCTGGGCCTGTAAGACCAGTATGTCTGAAGCTGCCACGTTTCAGTCTGTTTTCAGGTTCCTCTCCTGTTGCCTCAGGAATCCTTGCTTGAGGTACTCTGGATGAGTCTGACTCCTTGCAGCTAAAAATGCCTCCATAGGGGCTGAGAAAAGGACAGGGTACTAACTGAGACCCCTCTCATGTTCACGATGGTAAGAGGTCTTAAGGAAAAAATGCCTTATCTTTAAAACTTGCCTCACTAGCCAGTGAACTGTATGTGTTAGGAATGAATTTCCTAGGAGAGGGATGGGCTTGCTCTCAGGCACTGTGTGAATAAGAATCGATGCCTATCTCAATGTCTGGCTAGAAAACAAGTCTATGGCCACCACGAAACAGAAAAAAAAAATTCTTTGTCTTCAAAAGCACTGTAAGCAATTTAACTATACTTGATATATTGTCTTTTTCATGAACCATGTGGCCTTCTGAGTAAAACTGTTTACCGATGGCCCCTCCATAAACATGATAAATAATAAGGTTGTTAGCTCCTGTTTACCAGCACTTAGTATGTGTCAGGCTCTGGACTAAGAGCTTTATATTCATTATTGTAATTCTCACAACAAACCTGGAAGCAGCTCTCATTCACTTATACAGAGGAGAGATCCTCAGCTTAGAGAAGTTGGGGGAGATGCTAGAATCACACAGCTGGTGACAGTCAGGATTGGAACTCAGATGTCTATGGGCCACTTCCCTCTTCCCCACCAACATCAGAAATCTAGAGGAACATTGATGGTGGTTGTGTGGGAAGGCAGAGTCAAGGTTAGAGGAATGTAAAAGAGCAATTGTCTGGGGTGGTGACATTCTCTGGGTACAGAGCTAGGGAGGGGCTGAGACACTTCTACTTGCTGCCAGCCAATATTTAATCCCAAGATGCCTGAACGCCTCCTGATGACCAGGCAGACAAGCAGGAAGTTAGGGACAAAAGGCACCAACCTTGTTAGGGCCAGGAGGGCTCTTCAGGTCATACCATTCAGATTTCCCAGTGCTTTATTAATGATTCATCCCTGTGACTGTCCTTTAACCTAAGGGATTTGTTTCTCCTCTGACTGCAAAATCTTTCAGAACGCAGATTATAACAGCCCCCACACAGACATTCCTTCTCTAAACTTTCCACTGCGTAGTCAATTCTAAGTCTAAATACCTCTTGCATTTCAGTTGTTTACATGTGAAAGCCCGCAAGGAATATCATAAAATACGACTGAAGGTGTTTATTCCCCAGGGAAATCGTCTTACATGATGATGCTTTTATGAAATTAGCAAAAAAAATGACACAAAAAGCTTCTTGGCTCTGGGTGGCTAATTAGTAGCCCAGAGCATTAGTTCTCAGGTAACATTCCAAGGTGCTAAATAATTCATGGACAACTTCCCTGGATTCAAAGGCTGAGTGCAATCCCCAGATGACTCCAGGAGAGCCCACAACTCGTTCACTGTGCATTTGGCTTAATTAACTGAGAAAATTGATTCTGCATTTGTTCAGAAAAGCTGTTTTGAGAGGCAGAAGTTCAGTAAGTAATATTCACAGCCCCCACTAACTGTTCTGTCATCTGCCTCCCTCCCACAACTACCCTCTCAAAGGCAGAGGGCAGGAGCAAACTGGATAATACTGAGAGAAGAAAAGGAAGAATGAATAACTCACAGTTTCTGCATTTTCACAAATGAAAACGAAGCACCTGGGATGCAGGGAATAAAAGCCCAGTGTTTGTGTTAAAAGACAGAACCTCACAACAGGGGAAAGTCCATCAAAGCAGCAGAGCTAGGCCTGTCCCCACAGGGGTTTCCTCCGACCCCAGCTCCTTCCTGGTGAGCATCAGAGTTAGCAAAAGAGACCCAGGGCTTCATCCCATGAACCAAGAGGTTGCTGGTTTGATTCTCAATCAGGGCACATGCCCAGGTTGCAGGCTTGATCCCTAGTAGGGGGCATGCAGGAGGCAGCCAATCAATGTCTCTCTCTCATCAATGTTTCTGTCTCCTTTTCTCTCTCTAAAATCAATTTTTTTAAAAAAAACACAACATTAAAAAAAAAAAAAAAAAAAGAGCCAGGACTTTTCACAGAGAAAGTTGTCAAGTCCTTTGGGTTTAAATAGACTTCCTGAATATTTCCTCATCACAACAGCCATTTCCATGACCTCTATTCCATTTCCACCCCAAATGGATTTGCTACAATTCAGTTCTGATGCTACCCTGAGTTAATATCCATGTGTTTAAGGTCAAAGTCCTCTACAAGAGTCCTCTACAAGACCACTCTTACTTCAGATGCCAGTCACAAGTTCTAGGAGTCCCCAGGCCACCTGTACTTCTGATCGACTTGGCTACAAATTTGAGGGTTCTCATGACCTCCCCTACTTGGTTTTGACAATTTGCTAGAACACTTCTTAGAACTCAGGGAAGCAATGTGCATGCATCTGGTTTGTTTATAATGGATATACACAGGGCCAGTTCTGGAAGGATGCAGAGCTTCCATGCTTTCTCCCTATGGAATCAAGACCCACCACCCTCCCAGCACATCAATGTGTTCCCCAACCAGGAAGCTCCAGTTTTTTTTATTGGGACTTTCATTAGTTTCCATTATATAGGCATGATTGATTAAATCATTGGCTATATGATTGAAATGCAATCTCTAGCCCTCTTTCCTTTCCTGGAGGTTGTGCTGGTCCAAAGTTCAAACTCTCTAATCATGTGGTTGGTCTTTTGGTGACTGTTCTCCATCCTGAAGCTTCCTTGAGGCTCACCATGAATCACCTTGTTAGCCTAACACTAACACTATCCCTTAGGAAATCCCAAGGCCTCCAGGGCCTTGGCCCATGTTTTTTTCCCTGTGACAGCACTCTTCTCACTCCTGGCCTGGTTAATAACTTCTCTCCAACAGTGATAAAAGAAATGAAATTACAAAGCATTTGCCAGTGAAAGCTCGAAACCTGCCCTTGCTTGTTCGAGGGAGAACACACTCACCCATACACAATTCACACACATACCTTTGAGGGAGGGACTCTCTCTTACCGAGTCAATCCGGGGCCCTCACTTTCTTGTGAAAACTGGGTTAATGTGTCAGTTCACAAAGCCAGACACTAAATTGCTTGACTTAAAAAGGCCTACACTAGAGAAGGCAGGAAAGAGGAGTCAGGAAAAGCAGGGGCCTAAATTTGAGGAATACTTTTTTGGGTGCTTTATATATAGAAGGTAGAGGCAGAAAAGAAAATAGAGAGTTTTAAGAACTGTTTCCAAGTGATAATATAATGTAGCTGTTAAGAAACAGAATATTTGGGTTTATATCTAATTTCCATTACTTCCTAGTGTGACCTTGGGCGGTCATTTAATCTCTGTGTAGCTCAGTGCCCTTATCTATAAAGCAGGGGCATTAATAGTCTCTACTCCTTGAAGGGTGCTATACTTTACACATCTTATGTGCTTAGTAAATATTATTCATGTTCTGAAGGAAATCCCTCTTTGGCATTTTGTTAAGAAATTGTACTAAAATTTTAATTTTAAATGATTTTTGAAAGCCAGACTGATATTTCTGCAAATGTGATACCATGATAAGACAGAGTCATGATGTGAGCCTTCAAATTGCATGTCAAAGATGACCTGGGCAGGCCCCCCATTACAGAATCTCACCCCCTCCCCCAGGGTCTTGGCAACACTCATCTCACAGGAAATTTCTGTTTGCTGGGCCATCCCCAGTACAACATAAGCTCCACAAAGGCAAGAACCATGTATCAATTATTCATCATTGCATTCCCAGTGGATAGTAGAGTTCCTAGAACCTAGTAGGTGCCCAACATACATTTCTGAAAGAGTGAGCAAATGAATTTATGAAGTAAAGAATGAATGAAGTTTCAATCCATAGCCAAAGGCAGGACAGGACATATGAAGCACTGGTCGGTGCTGTTCCCTAAGATCAAAAGTGAGTCTTGTGGCTAAAGTGATAGAATACGGTGAGCACTGGGTCTGAAGTGAGAAAATAGTGGTTTGTATCCCAATTTTGCCAGTTTTGTGGGCAAGCCATTCACTTAAATTCCCTGAGCCTGTTTCCTCACTTGATAACTCATTAAAATGGAGATGATCATACTGACTTTATAGGACAGTTATAAAAGCCCCTAACTGCACGGTTAATACATGTCTGTCCACTTAAGAGGGGGACCTGACACATCATGTCACTTCTAGGTATCATATTGAAGAGAGTCCAGGAACTAGGTTCAGGGGACATAATAAACCTATCAGTGATGCCATACTCCTAGTTTGTGACTTTTCCCTTGACCCTTCAAGAATTGGCCAATCTGCCCCAGCTGGATGGCTCTGTTGGTTGGAATGTCGTCCCATACGCCAAAAGATTGCAGATTCAATTCCTAGTCTGGGCGCATACCTAGGTTGTGGGTTTAATTCAAGTATGTGGGTCTAGGCACTTATGGGGGCAACCAATTGTTTCTCTTTCACATCGATGTTTCTCTGTCTCTGTCTCTCTCTCAAAAAATCAATAAAAAACATATCCTCAGGTGAGGATTTAAAATAAAAAAAGAATTGGCCAATCTATGATAGTTTGGCAAGTATCAAAACATGTAAGACTTAGTGATGAGTAAAAGACCTTCAGCCTTAAAAATTATCTTTAGATATTATCTTTCCATGTCTTATGATAAAATCTAGAGGTATAGAAAAGAATCAAGACAATTATATCATAGCTAAAGACCAAACTCAGAAAAGAGTAACAAAAAAGCCATGATAATTATAAGTCAAATACAAAAAATTTAATTAGTGTAAGAAAGAGTCAATGACTCAATTATGACAGTAAGTGGTGATAATGAGCCCTCTAGTAAATTTAAGACATAAAACTTAACAAATGAGATATTGCTATCTATAATTTGCAAGGCACTAGTCACAATTACTGAATTGAGGGACATTATCATTCACTGACAGGCAGTACAGTCAGTACATAAGCCAGAAATTATGAATTTGATATGATTCTAGCTGATAATGTAAGTGTAACATACTCTCAATTAATTATGTCACTGGACTTTAGCCTGTGGGATATAGTCATGGAAATGTTATGAAGCCATTTTATTCTTAGTGACTCTGCATATGCTGGGTTTTTTCCAAATTCAAGAAAGCTAGGCCATAATTTTCTCTTTTCCCTAGTTATCCTACCCTGAGTCCCTTCTCATCAGTATTTTCCCAGAATGTAAACCTTAAACTTAACTTGTTCAACATGGGATCAGAACTATCATAACTTGGTTTTTTGCCTAGCATCACCCCCAAAGCAACCCAGATTATCAGCCGTGAGGGTTAGTCACAGCCAAATTAGTGTTTTGGGTGCTCCTGCACAGACTGTCAAAGTCTCTAACAACCGTTGACAAGGAATGTTAATTGACAGGCTAGGAGATATACTTTGGTAAATTGTAAATATAAGGTGTCCTCCCAAAATGTATACACACTTTGAATAATTACAAAGGTCTTGGTTACCTTTGTATTATTAAAATACATTTCGTTTTCAAAATTGAGCTATCAGCTGTTAAAGTGTATACATTTTTTGGAACACCCTGCATTTATTCAGTTATTATACTAACAGACTAAAATCATCCCATCTTTCTTAATATTATGAATTAATTTTCAGGTTTATAGCCTCCCTCGAATGGGCTTTCAGATTCCTTGGGAAGTGGCAATACTGTTGATTGAGCACCTGCTCAAGGCAGTCTTGGTTACCTTTGTAGAGGAGTGAATCACCTTTCCCTCTCCCCATTTTACTGGTCCTGCCCCAGTTTACCTCAGTCCTGCAATGGTTCTGTTCTAGGGAGGGCTACAGAAGGAAAGGAAATGACTCTCCAGAACTTCTCCTTCAAATTTCCAGGGTAGTGCATAGTTTTAATGCTGGAACAAGGAACATGTGTCTGCACTATCGCAGCATGAGCTGCCAGAGAAGAACAGGGAGCTCTGTGTTCCTCCCCGGGCACACATCAGCTTCGTGTGACATTCACCCTGGACACCTAGCTCTGGGGATCCAGAGCTGCTGCTCCAAGGCAGAGGCAGTGCTGACAATACAAGTTACCACCTTTGGGGCTCTATGTATGCGCCAGGCTCTTTGCTAAGCAATTCATATACTTGGTCACATTTACTAGTGCCAGCAACCCTATAAGAGGTACTACTGTTACGTTTACAGATGCATAAGTTGTGTTAGAGTCAAAGTAATTTGCCCAGGACTTCGCAGGGGCTCTAAGGCTCCAGGTTGTCTGCTTTTAATCACTGTACCATCTTGAGGCCCCATTTAATACTAAATATAAACATGAAAATAAATCCCCACCTGCTAGGTCATTCATTCCCTCAACACGTTTTGCTCTGTGCCCCTCCTGCTCACAGAATCCCATCTCCTCTCACTTCCAAAGGATATCATTCCAGCAATTCTCTCCTCTCTTTTCTATATCATCAACTTTTTCTTCTCTACTAGATCATCCCCATGAACAAACAATTATGCCGTTATTTCTTCCATTTCAAGACAGTTCTTTTTTGACTCCACATTTCTCTCAACCTACTACACAATTTTTCTGTTCCCCTGGAGAGCATATGAATCATGTATTCTCACTGGCATTCAGTAGACCAAGTGGCTTGATATTCCTTCTGGATTCTCTCCTGGATTCTCTCCTGATGTTTAAAATTATGGCGACACCTTCAACACCTTTTACCTCACGCCATTTCTGTGAACAAATTGAGCATTCAATTGTAATTTTCATTTCAAATGTGGCTGGGTTTTGTTATACATTAAGTTGGAATTTAGCATTAAAAAGGCATGAGTTCAGCCTTGGAAGGGACAGTAGGATTCTGTTGATTTCTTGCCCACCCTCTGCCATTTTGCCAACATTGCATGGCTCCAGAGTTGGGAGTATGGAGCGATCTATTGCTACAGTGGAGAGAGAGCATGTCAAGGAGGTTTCCTCCTAGTGATGTCTGTGAAGTGCTCTTTTTCTACAAATAGAACTTATTTGATGCAATATTTTGCTATAAAGTTTATATATAAATCATTTTTGGTAAATAAAGTTATGTTTTGCGCATAGTTGAGGTGTGGTAAAAAGACAGATGAAACAGAATGAGCAGAAAGAACACAGAAGCACCACAGAGCATTATGTAAATTTTTGTGGATCCCTTTGTAATCCAGAGACTGCTTTTGTAATGAAAGCATTTATCTTTTGTTCAGCTGCAAACGTTCATGTATCACGTGTGCTTTCCCAAGCATACCTGCATGGGCAGGACGGCATTATTTGTTAGTACATATTTTTATAGATGTTCTTTTTGTACTCCATGATTCATTTGAAATTCTATAATGAGCATATTTGGGAGTTTTTCTCTCTTTCAAATGAGTTTTAAAAGCAGTTTTAAATGACTCATGAAATACAGTACACAGAAAGCAACATCATAAGGTAATTCTAATACGGCTGTTTCCATAAGCTTGAGTCCCCGTTGTTTATGCAGTGTTCTCAGAAAAGAGGTTGGAGGCTATGGACTGAGGGCAAACTCTCCAAAAGAAATTCAGTGTAAAGATGTGATGTAAACGTATATTGTGGGAAGGAAGAGTGGGAATGAAAGAAGGAAGAGAGGGAGGGATGGGATAAGAGGAGAGAGAGGAAAGAGGGGGGAAAGGAAGGAAGGAAGGAAGGAAGGAAGGAAGGAAGGAAGGAAGGAAGGAAGGAAGGAAGGAAGGAAGGAAGGAAGGAAGGAAGGAAGGGAGGGAGGGAGGGAGGGAGGGAGGGAGGGAGGGAGGGAGGGAGGGAGGGAGGGAGAGAGAGAGAGAGGGAGGGAGGGAGGGAAGCTTTTTCCTAGAATAACTACCTTGTCCTCACTGAGTACAAGAATGCCATATCCATAAAAAAGGAAAATCTGGGACCAAATTGCTAGATAAGAAGCAGCTACTTTTTCAACAATAATGAAGTATTAAATACTGTTCATAACTTTGGATATGAAGAAACTGTATTTGACTAATGATATATAGATTTTTAAATCCTTGCAAAATAGACTGTTGAGATGCATTTTCAAAATTCCTACAAATCAACAGGAAAAGACAGATAATCCAATTTAAAATGGGCAAAAAACTTAAACAGCCACTTCACAAAAATGGATATTCAAATAGCCAATAAATAATGGTTACTTATGAGGGAACTGCCAGTTAAAACCATCATGAAATACCAAAACACACCCACCAGGTGAAAGAGAATTAGAACACAGCTATGCACCAGCTAGAGCTCTGGTGGGAGTATAACTTGGTACAACCACTTTTAAAAATTATTTGGCATTATCTACTGAAGCTAAACATATGCATGTCCTATGACCCAGCAGTTCTATTCCTCTCTCTTTACCCAACCAAATGCATATGTATAGACACCAAAAGACTTGTACAGGAATGTTCACAGAAGCATAATTCATAGTAGTCATAATCAGAAGCAACCCAAATACCCACCAGCAGTAGAACAGGTAAATAAATCATTGTATATTTAGAAATAAATCATAGTATATATTAAACAATGGAATACTAAGCAATAAGCACAAATGAATTACTGCTACATAAAAGAGCATGGATGAATCTCAGAAACAAAGGCTAAGCAAAAGAAGCCAAACCAAAAAAGAATAAAAATGTATGCTTCCATTTATAATAAATTCCAAAACAGAAAAAAATAATCTATAGTGAGAAAAGTCAGGGTGGTGATCTTTGAGGAAGACAGTGTAAACAAATGAGAAGGGGTGCAAGGGGGTGCTGGTGATCATCCAATTTTGAATCTGGGTGCTAGTTACATGGGTCTGTTTTGTTGTGAAAGTTCATCAGTCAAGCTGTGCACTTATGACCTGAGTGGTTTTCTGAATGTATATTTCAATTAAGTTAATTTACAAATGGATGGCAATGGGGAGACATCCACATGTGGTTGGGTTCACTGTTATCTTCTACAACTGTGGCATAGACAAATTCCATCTCCATCTCTATTCCTCCTGGGCCCCCCATGGGAGAACTACACTCTCTGTCCCTTTAGATGGCATGTTTGACCATGCTCAGAACTCTGCCCTTTAAGAAAAAAGTCCCCACTAGGCCACTGCTGTTTAAACCCTACCCTGCCACATTGGACTTGTGTGACCTCAGATGAGGAATTTGAACTAAGGCTTCAGTTTTCCCATCTGTAAATCAGGATTAATACCCCAAAGGTTTGTTTTGAGAATTAGGCAACTGATTTCAGGTCAGCACATAGGGCAATGCCTGGCTCAGAGTGAGTACTCAATAAACGCAAGTCATAGCATAGTGCTGAGAACTCAAAATGTGCTTAATAAAGATTTGTGAATCAAATCTCCACACAGATCTAATAATTCTTAAATATGTAAATGTAGATTTTCCAAGACTCATAATGGGAGACAGTGAATGGGGGACTAACCCAGCTTGGAAGGACATAAATCTATTTCAGACTTAGGTTTCCAAAACAATATTGCACTTTTTTTTTTTTTGCCATGAATAAAATACCTTGTTTTTCAAATGGCTGGCAATTGTATCTTCAATAGAGTAAACATTTGAAATTTTTGGAAACCATAGAATTAGGGAACGTTCTGCATATTGTGCAAGTCTAGGCCAACTACAGTACCTCATGTTGTCCCTGTGATGATATCTCAGTATACAGTGGTGCTCACCAGAGCCCATTGTTACATTTTCAGGAAATTTGTGAGTCAGTTCTGTCGGTAATTTGAATCTGCCATGATGGGAGTATTTACAAGTCAGAAATTGGCAAATGCCACAAATTAGTCTCACCTCCAGAGAGCCAGTTGTACAGTTGCCAGCACACCATTGCATTGGTTACTGTCCCAATTTTATAAATTGGGAAAGTTAGGCTCAGGCAAGTTACATGCCCTCTGCAAGGTTGTCCATCTCCTTCTGCAAAGTCAGGATTTGGAGCGTGTTCTCCAGCGTCAAAGCCCATGCTTCATCCCTTAAGTCTTGCTTTATAGTTTGGAACCATCGCTAATGATCCACTTCATTAGAGGTATAATTTGAGCTTAATTGAAAAGCCTAATTTGTAATTTAAACAATCATTTTCTTAATGTGATATCCTACTATTTTGTTATTTAAAAAATTATAGTCACCCTTCAAATGGCACAGCAGAGGGAGACTTGCTTAATTATGTTTTCATTAATTTTGCTAAGCAGGTCCGTTGCCAGTGACTGCATAATTTGGTCCCAGAAGCAAAATCACTTGGAATGCTCAGGAAAAGATGGCTTCTGCCTAATTAGAACAAAGCAGTTCACTGGCAATAATCATATTGTTTTATTCCACTTCAGGAGACCAGTGACCTCAGAGTCATGATTTATTACCCTGACGGGCACCTGTGGAAGAAAAAGCTGTGGAATCAGTGATACCAAATTCTATTGTTCAGAAACTGAAGTGAAATCCGTGGACAGTGATTCCTCAGCCTGGGGTGCAACACTACATTTTAAATGTCCGGGAATCATCCCAGACCAATGTAATCAGAAGCTCTGGGGATGGGACCTGGTCATTGGTATTGTTTTTTACCAATCACTCAGGTGATTGTTTATCTAAAACCAACTCCCATCACAAAAGAATTGTTTTCTTCCTCTGTGACATTGTCACTCAGTACTGCTGTGTCAACAGTTGGATCTACCTTCTTATCAACTCAGGTATAGCATATCCAGCCGGCCCCACCCTGAATTCCATGCACCTTCTAACTGCACAGTCTGTGCTCTGGCACCTCCTGCCAGTAGACTTCCAAAGAGCTCAGAGCTGGACAGAAGAGTCTCTTGCCAACCTTCCTTCCACTTCTAGAATAAGCAGATTGCAATGCATGCAATTAAGATCTTATTTAATAAGAGTAATAAATGATTAAGATCGCCTTTATTCTCTCTCACTTAAGATGAATTACTTACCTTTACCCTTCCTTCCTTCCTTCCTTCCAGCCAGCAGTGAAAGAGTACATCTTCTGAGTCACTTTCCAGTCCTACATCTCTTTCTGCCTCTCCCCTTAATTGTCTATAGTACCTTGTCTATAGTACAGTACTTAACTATAGACTTTCCAAGCCTTAGTATTCTTCCCTAAAATATGTAACAATGCCTAACTTTTACTAGGTTTATGAAAACTAAGTAATATGTTAAGTACGAAATACCTAGTATAATGTCTAGCCCATGACATATGCTCATGGATAAAGTGAAATGCCATCAATTGATTTTTTTTAAACAAATGTTTTGGGGACCACCTAGGTGCATAGCATTATATGACAGGATACAAAAAACAACAACAAAAAAACCCAGAAAGATAAATATGTCAAGGACCTGTCCTCAAAAAATCTAGAATGCGAGAAGACAAGGTGAACACCTGAGTCACATCAGGTAGAAAGTACACATGTCCATAGAAGAGGCACAGAGACTAGGAGAGGGGTTATGGCTTTTAACAGGGAATGGGGTGAAGAAGTAAAATATTTCACTTACGTGTTGAGTTTCCCAGGAAGAAAGTTATATCCAATGAGTATTTATTGAACGCCGACCTTGCCACTCATTTCCTTGAATCCCACCAGGACCTCTGCACTTCAGGACAACCTCTCCTCATTGTCCCTTCTCATAAAACCCGGTCCCACCTCCAGGCCCTGGCTCATGACATTTTTTAATGTGAGAGGCTCACCTATTTTTCCAGACAAAAAACCCATATTATGCTTTAAGGCCCATCCAATCTCTTCCTTGAAGTCTTCCCAGGCATATATTGGACCTAAAATAGCCTTTATTGAGTATTTGATTATAAGCTCCAATTGTTGTGTTCCTTGAAGTGAATTATCTGGAGCATTTTCTAAAATGCATATTCTCAGGCCTTAAACCAAGTCTATTGACTCAATCTCTGGTGGTAGGAGCCTTGGAATCTGCATTTTATGTATGTGATAGATTATTTATATGCACACTAATGTTTAAGAACCACCTACCAGTCTATGTAATATTGTTTGTTTATATTGCTGCCTCAACAAGGATGCAAATTTTCCAATCTTAAGAGAGTAGGTCTTTTGTAGCCTTCAGCCCTATCACAGTTTATTTCCACCACCAGCACCTATCACTGTGCGAAGTCTGAGGCGGTAGAAGGACACACACACAGCAACCTGTGTGTGTGCCCGTAGGGATTAGGTTGCCCAGAGGCAACTGAAGGAAACTAGAGACCTTACTTGGGGACCATTGTTGAGGGTAAAATTTTCCAGATTTAAAGAAAAATGATTTGTGGGATGAAAATGTCATCCCATTGTCAAATGTAATTAATGTACATAAAATTTTAGAATGATGATAGCATTATCCTTTGCTTTTAATAACTCACTGAGGTGAATTTCTGAAAGAAATGAAGGCAAGATTTGTTTAAACAAGGATGTTGATCTTGTAATGTCTCAGCTTTTTTAATTCAGGGTTATTGCTACCTTAGCTTTTTGACCGCTAGCTTCCATAACCTGTGTGTGGGGGTTTTCCCTCAGGAAGGAATTTCTTTAAACTATTTTTTAACATTCCTATTGACCCTGCAGTAACATAATTATAAGCTTAATATTCTTTAACTCATCCTTAACTAGAAAATACAAGTGTTCTACAAAGAACTATAGTAGGGACTCTTAAAAGAATGAGAAACTGGACACAGCACTTTGAGAAGACACATCAGGCAGTTATTGTATCTTGTTAGATAAGAAAATGGTTAGAAACATGTACATAGCAATTGCCATAAACATTTAGTAAAATTTGAGTTTCTGCCTTAAACTACTTTCTAAGAAAGATGAAGTACTTCTCTGCAACATTGAAAGTTTTGTTTTAATATTTCCAAAGATTGTCAACTTCAAACTTTGAAGCTAAGAACATTTATCATAGGAAAGTTGGTTAAAATATTATTATAATAGAAGTATTTTCACTTAAAATTAACTTATCCACCAAATTCATCAAGATTGCCCATCAACTAAAACATTAGAGATACAGCTCTAATTAACTCAATCACACTAAAAAGAGGCACAGATTCCCTTAAAATCAGGAACAAAGCTAAGGTATTCCTGTTTATACCAAAAGAAAATTATTTAAAACCAACTTACCAAAACTCAGTTTTACATTTCAAACTCCTGGCTAGAAGAAATATATTTTTATAAAATTCCACCAGGATGGGTAGAAAGTATAGAAAAGCAAACAAAAATAAATTCAGTATAGACTTCTGCTTCTGACAACAAGGTAGGCTAGAAATTGCTATGCGTTCTGCCCTCAAAACACAGAAGTATAAGAAAACAATAAATATTATTTTAAATAAATAGAATAACTTGGAAGATCATTTTTAAAAATCCTTGAAGACAGGAACCAAGAAGGATAGACCACGTGGACCTGGGAGCACAGGGCCTAGGAGGAGTGATGGGGATGGAGGTGGTTCTGGGGAATAGGCCTTGAACGCACATGGGCAGAGTGTTGACCAAAGACCATACCACAAAAAGCTAGGAATCGGGACAGACTACTAACTGAAGGAAATGCTCAGCAGAGACAGAAAGCAAATACAGGAAAATCTGTAATCTGGAGGAAGGTACTCATCACACAAACAATTGACACAGGGATCAATTGATCAGGAATACACAAATAACTGACGAAAAGAAACAAAAAAACAATTAAAGTTCCCAACACAGTAGAAACCACAAATAACACATTATAATAAAAAAAAAAGAAAAGAAACCAACTTGGAGGAAACAAAAACTGTGCAGAGTGAAGAAAACCTCTCATTTTTAAAAGGATAAGAAAAGATTTTGGGGGGAGAGGGCAGGAACATTCAGATCAGCGTAAATCAGCTAAACAAGGGGATGTTGAAAGACAGTTCTCTGTGGTTTGCTCATGCTTATGCTCATTTTCCCCAGCATGATACTTACTGTTCTATGTTCTAGATTATTAAAGAATGTTTATATGGTAAAATGTCTTAGAGTATGAGGATAGTGTCTCCCCCTGGAGCAAACAGCAGGTTTGCATATTGTCCATTAATAAAGATTCGGTTTCCCTAACCTCAGGGTTCTTCTCCTATAACACAGCCTACTATATGCGCAGCTGCCATCTGCTCCTCTTTTCATCCCTTGGTGGAACTGAATCTCTGGAAACTAGTACAAAAAAAAAAAATTGCTGATAGTTGCTGGGGACTGCTCTTGCTATGAGTAATAAAACTGTCCTTTGTTTCTGACCCAGGGGTCTCATGTCTTCTGCCAGCATCCATGAAATTGCATGAGGCTAACTTGTTAGCTTATGGGTAAAGTCTCAGACCCTTCCCAGTTCCCCACAGGGAACTCGTTTCTTCTGCTTTGATCTTCCTTTGAGTGCCAAAGTGGCCCATGCTGAGTTTCCAAGCAGGAAATAAAGATCAGTTTTTAGGTTATTTTGCTTTGTAAAACTGAGTAGTAAGTTCAAACCTAGTTGGGAAAGGAAAGGGAGCTATTGATTCTATTAAATGAAGGCTGTCAGGGAAAGAGAGTCATGGTTTATCACAGTCTAGCTCCAGCTTTTTGAGAGTTTGCAGGAGCTGTTCATAAAATAGTGGGCAAAGTCATGGGTGAGTCATGGAAAACACAGGGCTTACCATCACTGGGGTATCTGGCTGCAGAGTAAATCAGGTAATATGGAGGAATTTTACATATTTTTTCTGTATTTGGTACATTTCATGATAGAAAAACAATTTTAGAGTTACTGGATTCAAGATAAAGCTTATGGTAATTTCATCATTTTCAGCTTTCTTCAGATAATAGTCTAGCAAATTGACAGCTAAGTGGTGTCTGTGACCTGACCATTGTCTTGTTCTAATATAAACACTTTAATTCCAGAAAGAAAGAGTGGGATACTTAAGTATGTGAAGAGCTGTGTATCTTTTCTACAGGTAACAGGTTGATACAACCCTCAAATTCTAGAAAATTGTATAACTGTTAAAATGCCTCTTCTCCTGGTCCCATCCCTTAGAAACAAAATAACATTTGACAAAATTAAGGGTTCAGTGAAATACCCCAGGAAACCAGTTAAGTAGACCTGCTGAGTGACTTAAAGTTTATTTTCAAGATTATTTTTGTATAAGTTATTAATGAAAATGAAATATATTTTCATTTCTATATTTTCTAATATATTTTATTAACTATATTAATGAAAATAATTTATACAAAATTAATATAGTTTTGGATCAAAGAGAAAATGAAAATGCAGTTACTAAGTAAGCTATATAGAGAAAAAGGAAAGAGCAATGAACCTTTCTAAATTAATAACTCTGAGAAATATACCAGAGTAATTATATCGGCAAATTCTGAATTTGAGGATATACATTTTAATTCTTCAAAATACCTACCTTTGGAATTTGTGTCCACAAAAGATGAAAAAAAAAAAAACCCTTTATAAAATAAATCAAGGAAAGAGATCATTTCAAAGCATTCCCTCATCTGGGCATTATCAATCATAAAGATATATTTAGAGCATTTTTAAGACTTTCTCTACATTAATATTATAAAATGATATTCTTTCCTAGGACATGATAATGTATTCTAAATAGATATTAAGCCTTTAGGATAAATAAATTATTCTGCATTTATTATCTTTTCTCACAAACACAATTCACTAATATTAAGTCATAAAATGTGTTTTATAATTCCAAGGGAAAAAATGTAAGGTTGATTTTTGCATTGCCATTCCATTTCAATTTGGTTTCTCGGGCACCAAATTCTTAATATAACTCCAAGAGATAATAATTACCATTGTTTCTACCAATTTAGTAGGAGAGAAACTTGTTGCATTATTCTACCAAAGCATGCTGGGGAAAGTGATTCGTTGATTCAACGCATGTTAATTGACTATAGTGTCAGGCACCAAAATAAGTGCCATAGAGAAACACTGATAAATTGTAAAATGAGGCAAATATCAAACAACTCACTATCTAATAAGAGAATGAAATGTTCACAAATGACAAACATAGCGAGTGCTTTCAGAGAAATGCAGATAAAAGAAGATAAGTTATATCCACTTATATCCTACTTTCTGTTGAATCTTCTGTGCCAGGAAGATACCTTGGCACTTGGTAGGTGTGCCCTGAAAAGCCAGCAAACAGGAAGCATTTGACCTGGGTTTGGAAGATAGAATGACATGTGTAAGAGATAATAAAGAAAGGAATTTGTAAAAATCAGCATTTTATTTGTGGGTCTTACTTCATTAATTCAGTTCTTTTCCAGCTTGCAATTAACGACCATGTGGTTCCAACCTCTCCTTATTTTCCTGTCATCACAATTTAGGAAATTATCAGTGGGCCTTGCAGGGTGTTGTAGGCCCAGGAGGAAATACACTGAATCATGGTCATCCATCCAAGGAGTGTTGTTGCTTTTAAACATGTTCATCATCCTCAGTATTCACAAAGTATCCGAAACCAGAATGGTCTCAGGCTTCTCAATTAGCAAGAGAAGGCAACTAAATGCCATAGAACAGAGCCTGCAGAATTCAATAGAACAGAGCCTGAAGGAATTGTATTATGGGCACATGCTTACTATCTACATTCTAGACTTCTGAATCTTTTTAATCTCTTACAAAGGTTACGTAATATAATATGTTAATATTTGGCAGGGTGGGGGTATGGGTAAAACAAAGATTGAGAAAAAAAATCCTTGCCTTCCTCCACCCCAAATCACTATTAGTGTGTCAGAAAATGTCCCTTTTTAAAGTATATTTCAGCACAGTTTCTACTTCTGCCTTTGATAAAAATGCATTCTGACTTGTTGCGTCTTTTTTGTTTATTTTCTTGAGATATAACTGACAAATATTGTGTAAGTTTAAATTGTACAACTATTCATTTGATACATTTTTATATTGCAATATGATTACCACTGTGGCCTCTGCTAACACCTCTACCATCATACAATTGCCATTTCTTTTATGTGGAGGGAACACTTGAGATCTAGTCTCTTAGCAAGTTTATAATATTTGAAGTATATAATATTGAATGTTTCAAGTTTATCGTACAGTATTGTTGACTATAATCACCATGCTGTGTGTTAGATTAGATCCCAGAACGTATTTCTCTATTGGTTTCAAGTTCGTACCTTAACAGCTTCTCCCACGTTCCCCCACGCCCCTCCTCAGCCCCTGGTAAGCACCATTCTGCTCTTTGTTTTTACAAGTTTGGCTTTGTGAGGTTCCACATAGAAGGGATGTCATAGAGTATTTGTCTTTCCCTGTCTGAGCTCAACATATGCCCTCAAGGTCCATCCATGTTGTCACAAATGGTAAGGCTTCCTTTTCTCATGGCTGAATAATGCATATTCAAGTGTGTGTGTGTGTGTGTGTGTGTGTGTGTGTGTGTGTGTGTGTGTGTGTGTGTGATCTCCACATCTTCTTTATCCATTGACAGACACTTAGGTTATTTACATACCTTGTCTATTATGAATAATGCTGTAGTGAACAAGGGGGAGAGCAAGTATCTCTTTGCTATCCTTTGGATATACACCCAGAACTGGAATTGCTGGATTATATGGTAGAGCTATTTTTAATTTTTTTGATGAACCTCCATACTGTTTTCCATGGTGGCCCCACCAATTTTTCAATCCCACCAACACAGCACAATGTTTCCTTTTCTCTTGTCTTCTGGATGATAGTCATTCTAAGGGATATGAGGGGTTATCTCCCTGTGGTTTTGATTTGCATTTCCCTGATGATTAGTAATGTTGAGCATCTTTTTAAGTACCTGTTGGCCATTTGGATGTTTTCTTTTAAAAAAGTGTCTATTTAGTTTCTCCGTGGATTTTTAAATAGGATTGTTGTTTTTTGTTATTGAGTTGTATGAGTTCTTCATATATTTTGAACATTAATACCTTACTTGATATATGGTTTGCAAATATTTTTTCTCATTCTGTGGATTGTCTTTTCATTTTTTAATGTTTCTTTTGCTGTGCAGAAGCTTTTTAGTTTGAGGTAGCCCCCCTTGTGGATTGTGACTTGTGCTTCGGCACACTTAGCTGCTTTATCATTTGGTGCACATGAGTCATCACTATGAAATCACTTCATAAGTTGTACTTGTTATGATGCATCGCTTTTTCTGATATTAATATAACTGCTCTTGTGTGAGAAGCCCATTGTTAAGTTTGAGCCCCACATGCCACAGTGATGAAATCTCCTGTGGTATAGTCTTATCGGAACCCTAAGACTTTTTATTTTTCCAGATGATTCATTTTATTTTTTAAAAATGTGTGACCTGAGGACATATTTCTCTCTTATTTACGCTTCAGGAGGTTGAGGATAGGGGTGTGTAGGATGATAGCTTTATTGGTAAATTATTCTCTTATAAACCTCACTTTTCACTCCCAGTCTCTCTTATACCTGCTAAACCTGAACCAGAACAATCTGAGGCTCTTAAGGGCAGAGCTGGAGGGGTGAGGGAGAAGGAGGGGGAGAGGAAGGGGGAGGATAGGGGAGGGGGGAGGAAAATCAGTCTGACGGTGTTTATTTGCTTAGGGAAGTTCAAGATTTGTTGTATTTTGTTATTTCTGGGGGCACAGGATTGGCAGAACACAAATGATGGAAGATGGAAGGTTCGGCTGAAGAGCCAGGAAAGTCTACTTTCTCCCTACTGGTCCCACATAAGAAGGTTTCTATGGAGATTACTGGTTGTCCCAACTCTTCTGACAACCTAGCTCTTCCTAATGCAACATTAAGGCAATGTAACCGTCAGACATGAGGCATACTGGTTTCTACCAAGTTATAACAGTGGAAAGATGAATTCTTCTTATGACTCTATTGTGCGCTATGAGTTTCTTATCAAACTTGAACCTCATGGTCAAACCCTCTTTCCATGACAGGTTCCACATGTAAGTGATATCATATAGTGTTTGTCTTTCTCTTTCTGACTTCTCACTTAGCATAATGCCCTCAAGGTCTACCCATGTTGCCACAAATGGCAGGATTTCCCTCTTTCTCATGGCTGAATAATGAATATTCAAGTGTGTGTGTGTGTGTGTGTGTGTGTGTGTGTGTGTGTGTGTGTGTGATTTCCACATCTTCTTTATCCATTGACAGACATATAGGTTATTTACATACTTTGTGCATTATGAATAATGCTGCAAGGAGTGCAAATATCTCTTTGAGATCCTATTTTCATTTTTTTGGGATATGCACCCAGAACTGGAATTGCTGGGTTATATGGTAGATCTATTTTTAATGTTTTTGACGAACCTCCCTACTGTTTGCCATGGTGGAAATATTGCTCCCTAACACCATCAATGCTTCTGTTTTCTGATCTTGAAATGCAGTGGGCGGGAGTTCATTTAATTGCTATCTCCTTAGAAATGTGGGCATGTAGATTTTTCTGTCAGCCTTCCTGGGTTAGGCTTATTTAAATCCATTTTAACTGTTGAGAACATATAGTTCTTGTTGTCTGAACTGGTATTTGTTTCATCCCGTTAATGGCTCCCTGCAGTGCCCAGTGCTCAGCACTGATTAATTAACCCACCTGACACTGATACACCACCCCTGGAGCCTGGCTTTCCTGGCACCAGTTGTCTGCCAGGAGACAATTGCCTGCATAGTGTGAGTGGCTTAGATTATGCTTCTGGCTCCTGAGGCAGAGGGAGCCAACCTTTTGTTTCCTCTAAAACAAAATGGGAATTAAAAATGAACTCTGAACTCACACAAATCCCAAACAAGCACATTGGAAAGTTGAGGTTTTTTCCCCAAGGAGGCGGAAAATCCAATTTAATTATGGACAAAAGATGAGCATAAAACAGTTTAAATACTAACAGCAAGCACTTAAGTCTATGAAGGGAGAAAGGCAGGAGATACAAATAAGCCTAAGAAAAATTGTAGCAAAAATAACAGGGGTAGGAACTTTGCAATGTACTAATGCTATTTATATTACCATGCCAGCTACTTTTTCTTTTGGAAAAAAAAAATGCTCATATGCATGTAGAAAATACAAATTTGCAGACTGATCCAAAAAATGTGCATATCTAATTAGAGTTTATTGGAATTGCAATAGGCCTGTCAATACTTTGCAGAGTCAGGGTAAATGCTTCCACCACACAGGAAGACAAGAGCCTGTAGGGGTCCAGGTGGGGAATGAAAAGAGGATGGTCTTTGGCATCCGGGCTGGTTCTGAAATATGACTCTTTGCCTTACTGTCTTGATGACTTTGGCATATGTAATACTTCTTTACTGTGAAATATCCCAGCTACTTCACCTGTAAAATATTCCACCAGCCACTTTAGAATATTGCTGCAACATTGGAAGTAATGCTTGTGAATGGCCTGGAATATATAAGATACTTAAATGGTAGCTACTGCAACCAAAGAGCAGCTTCGTGTCACTACTGATATGGGGAATAAACTTTTATTTAGATTTGTGTGTTGTAAAGAAGTTAACCTTGCCCAAAGAGGTCTGCAGGGTGTCCTGCCTAATAAGTGTTTGTTTACCTGGGGCTTTGGGACACACAGATAGTCTAACAATGTGATTTAGGGTGGAGGCTTTGGATCACACAATATTAGCTCAGCCTCCAGAGGAGCTGGAGACTGATGTCAGCCATGTGGACAGCTAACCAGGCCCATGTAACCAGTAAAACCTCTGGACACCAAGGCTCAGAGGAGCTTCCCTGGTTGGCAATACTCCAGGTGTGTTACCACACGTTGTTGCAAGTTGCGGTAATGCTGTCTGAGACTCCAGGAGAGGGCAACTGGAAGCTCCGTGGTTTGAACTTTCCTGGACTCTGCTTCTTGCATCTCTTCCCTTGGCCGACTTTCATCTGTATCCTTTTGCTATAACAAACTGTAGCCGTATCATAGAATTCAGTGAGTCCTGTGAGTCCTTCCAGTGAATTATCTTGGACCTCTGAACTTGTAACTGGTGTAAGGAGTGAAGGTGATTTTGTGAACTGTTTCCTAACTTTGTAATTTGGCTTGCAACTTTTCAGAAAATCCACAATTATTCCAAATAAAAGGTTATTTGAAAGCAAAAACAAAAAACAGAATCCACTAGAATCTACTCTGGCTAGATACAGCAGAAAGGTGAGCTTATTACAGGATGTTAGGTCACAGGGTCTTAAGACTAAGGAACAAAGTCTCAAATCACACCATGAAATTTCACTAATACCAGGAAAGTGACTTTAACCACTGGTGGCTCTATCACCGGGGCTGCTTTGGCTTCAGAAACTCAACCTTGCAAAAGCTGGAAAATCCTCACCACTGCTGCTCCTGTCATCTGTACCAGCAAAATTGGAGGCCCTATTTGCAGTGTCCTAATTGTATACACCCGAGCTGCAAGGAAAGCTTGGAGCTTCAGTTCTGACATCTCCCTTGAGGAGGGATGACAGGTTCTGGGAAAAGGAAAAACGTAGTGTAAACGAGGTGGATGATAGAATAAACCACAGAGAGAAAAAAAGACGTTGCAACTCTAACTTATCCATTCATAATTACAGAGATATGATTAACTTGATGGAGAGGCACAATCAGCAAATAGAATGGCCATAAAAGCTGTCATTAGTTTAGCATCTATTATGTGCCACACACTGTATATACACCATCTCTAGCTTCCTGATAATCTTACTGTCATGTTATAAATGACCAATGTGGAGTCAGAGAATTAAACATGACCAATATCGCACAGCAGCAGATCTGCCTGATTCCCGGCCCTCTCTCTCATTCTTCTTCCAGATTACTACCCAACAAAACACCTGAAATCAGGGAAATACTTCCACGTGGATAATGCAGGAAAATGTATTAAAGTTTCACAACTTATGTTCAGTTTTCCTTGAAGAATGGTTTGCATTCTAAAATCTCATGTGTTTCAGGCATAGTTGTAGTAGGAGTGTCTACTCCCAGGTAACTGCTAGAGGCTTAGAGAGGTGTCCACTCAGAGATGGTCACAGAGTGGGGAATGTTAGACGGGTGATGTTAGACATGGAGGGTCCAGAGGTTCTACCTGGCTTTAGGAACACCATGGAGGTTCACCTTCCTGAGGATGGGAAGTTTGGATCAGGCCTTCAGCCCACCGTTTAGCTCCTCACCTGGTAGAGCCCGCCAGGGGCCCTGGTGAGGACACACAATAAAAAGAACCTCACCATTTTTTAAATTTCCAACAGGTCTATCATTAGGACATTGTAGACTTTTTACCTTGTCATCTGCCATTAGGTTTTCTTTCTGCCCAAGACTTAAAGGACAGCCTTCTGTGTTTTAGCTGAAATATTATTTTGGGAGGGTTATGAGTTCCATATAGAAAATTCACATATGGGAAAAGAGGAAAGTGGAGAGGAAGGTGGCAGGATCATCCCTTTGTCTGACTTGCCACGTATGAATCGCTCTCTTCATTTTCCTTGAATATTTCAATAATGTGGACTTGTTTTTGCATAATGTGTGTGGTATAAATGGTTCAGTGCCCACGAACAAAGCTTTCTTTAACGTGACAATGAACTCACACCAGAGTGAAGTAGTTAACATGCAAATTGAATCATGTGACTCCTCTGTTTAAATCCCTTCCAGGGCTTTCCTTTGCTTTTAGAATAAAAGCTAAACTCTACCACACTGGGGGGAAAAAAGATCTGCTTGCCTTTCTTATTTCTTTTGACCTAGGCTTTATAAGCTCAAATGAATTTACCTGTCCAACTCTGTGGCAGTAGAGATCCATGAAATATAGTTCAATTTAGTTAAATAATATTCATTAACTCTCATGTGCAAGTTCATGGTAGATGAGGGTGATATAAGTCATGCAGTCTCGTGGGGAAGCATATATAAATCAGTAGTTTTAGAACAATGAGATATACACCCTCCCAAAGAATGAGTTCAAGATGTAGTAGTGGAGCACAGTAGGGAGTAAAGTAACTGTTGGGAGGCAGACAGCCAGGGAAGACTACACAGAAGACAAGGTGGCTGAGTTGGGCTTTGAGGATGAAGCCAATAAAGCAGAAAAGAATAGTGTAGAGAGAGGAGCCAGCGTGTCACAAGGCCTGGAGCATGAAGCCACACTATAAGGATTTTGTCATGTTGGGTCATAATGCACACGATGGACCAGACATTAGGAAAAGACAAAGCTGGGGGTAGATCATGAGGGACTTTAGTATCATGCGAGGTGTTTGGTTGCTAGTCTTCAGGTCAATGGTTTTCAATGCTTTTTGAGTCTACAATAGGCAACACATCAGGTTTAAAAAAATATGAAGATATATAATATTGTGTGTGTAAATATATATGTAATGAATATTTATATTCTAATATAAAGATGGAGTACCACAATTATTCAAAACTGTAATTGTACATTAATTTACAATTATTTATTTATTTATTTTAAATATATCTTTATTGATTTCAGAGAGAGGAAGGGAGAGGGAGAGAGAGAGAGATAGAAACACCAGTGATGAGAGGGTCATTGATTGGCTGCCTCCTGCAGACCTCCTGCTGGGGATCGAGCCCGCAACCCGGCCATGTGCCCTCCCAGGAATCGAACCTCCATCTCCTGGATCCTAGGTCGACGCTCAACCGCTGAGCCACGCCTGGCTGGGCCATTAATTTACATTTTAAAGATGAATCTTGAGTCTATTTTCCCCCAACAAATTGGCCCCACCCACCCAGGCCATTTGGGAAGTGACCTTCAGATAGTTCCTGATGTCTTCTTTTAGTCCAACTGAGGACTTTTTCTGGTGGCAAAATATAGTCTTCAGCCTGGACAGGATGACTGTGCCTGAAAGGACCCCGAGGTGCTGTTAAACAATGAAAGAAGGGTGTTAGTGGGAAAATACTCCTGCTCCTTCAACCCTCAGAGAGACAGTTCTCTACCCGCAGCACAGTCCAGCTGCCCACAGCAGTAGCCCCTCTGTCCTTCCCCATCTCACTGCTTACCCCTCACATGCTTCCTCCCATCACTTCCCAAATAAATTCTTATCTCAGGGTCTAGGAGTTGGTCTATTTTATGTATTTTAGAAATGTTAGGAGAAAAAAAAAACACACACAAAAACGATAAGCCTCATTTCATGTTCAAGAGAACTAAATTTTCCCTTTTTTACACATTATATGATTATAGAAATTTTAAAGAGGTAAGAATCCCAGTTTTCAGAGACTGGGACAGAACTGTAGTAGAATTTTCAGAGCAGAGCTTCTGTCACCCATCGGCACCGCGCTGTTCTTTGGGCAGAGCTGTGCGCCTCCCTCACCGGAGTTCCAGGGGACACATGACCTTCCTTTGGTCCTGGCTTGATGTTAGTGTCACAGGAAGCTCTACCACAGTCTATGCTGAGTTCCATGACCCTCGCGGGTCCTTATTCTCTCTGATAGATCTCATCTTGTAGTCCGTGAATTTTAAAAAGCCTTCCCCCTGACTTCTGATATCACAGGGAGTTAACTCTAAGGCACCCATTTATTTGTCTGCTCCGAACAGATTACTGCTTTGTTAAACAGTCATTTGTAAAACACCTTTAAAAACACTTTTAAAATGTAGGCATTATTATTATTCAGGTGTGGCGAGGCCAACAGATCAGGAGATGGTTGCCACTATATGCATGGTTAGTTACATTTCCCTCGAGGAGCGGGCACACCACACCATGGGGGCCACATGGGGAGGCGCCAGGCTTGGTCAGAAGGCTGAGGGAGCAGGAGAAAAACATCCACGAAGACCTCTGTTGGGGTTTCTGTGGGAAGGAACAGGCAAGGCAAGGTAAACAGGTTTAGGATTGGCTAGCTGAATAATTTCAGAGTGGGCCTGGGGTGTAGGCGCTGTCCCTAGTGTTCTGGTACCTGGCCCTGGGGTGGTAGGGGTCCAAAGTGTGAGAGCCACACAGAGGAGATAAGGGTCTGCGGGTAAGGGTTGGGGGCCTCTGGTTTGGTTAGTTGCATGTGAAAGGCACACTCCTGGGTTTACTGTTTCCTGTCTGCAGGAATTGGCTGAGCCCTGGGAGAGACAGACTCTCCTGAGTGAGCAAGGTCTCAAGATGTCAAAGCAGGAGAAATACAGAAAATAAAAAAGGCATGATTAATACAAGCACCTTTCTCATCATTGAGTCCAGTTTAGATAAGGTGCAATTCTGTTTCCTAAAAGAAATTATTTTAGCATGAAATGTGTTCTAGAAACAGTAGGATCCAAACCTCGCCAGTGACAGGTGACAGGTTCCATTGCTGAAACACTGGGACTCTGCTGCTAATAGGACTCAATGAAGAAAGAGCCTTGTATTTCTTTCCGTGTGAAAGGAGTCAGATACTGAATCGCTAACTAAGTCGTTTGGACTAAATGAGAGCTAAATGGGCCCATTTACGTGGTGTCACTCTGCAGCAGATTGATTCACCTGGGTTTTATGCGGAGCTCCAGGAGAGCAAGGCCAGTTTTTGCCACAAATAAAAAGGAATGATCCGGGGATTGGAGGAGTGACTTTAGCATGCGCATTCACTCAAGGCCTAAGACCTTTCTTCTTTCTTTCCTCCATTTCCCTCCTCTCTTCCTTCTTTCCTTCCTTCCTTCCTTAGGGAAAGAAAGAAAAGGATCTTGGAAGTTAAAAGGGCAAAACTCTAACATAAGAAGTTCAAATTCTTCCTCGGTGTTTGCTAGACCCAGTGTTGTGAGGGACAGCAAGCTTTGACCTGTATTGATACTTCTATTTGCCAAGTACCATGCTAAGAGCTTTACAAGCATGACCTCACTTCATCTTCCTAATAATTCTCAATCCCGTCATGTTGAAAATAAGAAAACGGGGCTCCAAGACGTTAGGTAACTTGCCCACAGGAGCCCAGTGGGAAGAAAGAGTAGGACAGACAGGACTCAAATCCAAGCCCATCTGATGGCATAACCCGTATTTCTCATCACTGTCCTAGTGCGTCTTAAACTTCACGCGCCTGGGAGCCACGGGGGGAGCTGGTTAAGAGGCAGACCCGGGTTCCGCGCCGTCCAGCTGGTCAGGGCACCCCATTCGAGTAGCCAGCCTTGGCCCCTTACTGGCATTGTGATCTGCTCTTTCAGGAAAGGGAGAATTCCTTACCTCCGAATGCAAAGAGTCAAAATAAATGTGAAATTACATGTTCAGTTTAAAATCTTCAGGTAGTTTCTAGTCTCACCAAAATGAAAAAACAAACACAAAACAGTGAATTGTAAAGGTTTTAGAGCAGCAAAACACAGTCTTAAAATTTGTACACTTTACATTTTAGAACAGTTTCCATTTTTAAGGAAAATTATCCCAGAAAGTATAGAGAGTTCGATGTGTACCTTCTCGCCACACACACAGTTTCCCCTGTTGTGAGTATCTTGCATTAGTGTGGGGCGTGTGTTGAATTGATGAGCAGGGCTGTTTACATCAGGGTTCACTCTTTCTGTCGCACATTCCGCAGATTTTGACCCTGCCCCCTGACAGGGCCCACATGCTGGAGGTCCCCGTTGTCCTCACCGTATCCTTCTGTCTCCCCCAACAGCTGCCAATTATCACATGCATGCTCTGTTGTTTTTCTTATGAAAGAAAAATATATTTTGCTACTCATGTCTCTATTGAAAATGAGAAAATGAAAGACCAGAAAACGCTTCGTGTTTCCAGAAAAGCAGATGAAAGCAGTCCGTAGCTCTCCTTGCCTTTGTTAACTTCCCTGTCCCAATTATTTTTTGAGTTTGAGATGCTCGATACAGAACTCCTTCCTCCTGCAGCTTTGTCTCTATGCCTCCAGCCGGGTAGGACGGCTGATGAAAACAAGGAGAGCAGAGCACTCTAGCACTGCAGGGCACCTAGCACTTCCCGAGGGCACCCAGGCCTCTTCCTGTCCCCTTCCCACCCTGCCAAAAATAGCACCGCAGTGTCAGGTTCCTCCCACACGGACCAGCCATCTCCTAGGGACTGTCTTGATTTTTGTTGGTATAAAATACAGGATAGCCAGTTAAATTTGAATTGAGTACATTCATTGTATTCATTTAGTATGTCCACGAAGACTAAAAGCACTACACGCACAGGATTTGTTTATTTGAAATTTAAATTTAAGCCAGTGCACTGTTTTTATTTGTTCGTTGTTGTATGTTTAGTTGTTTCCTTACTAATTTGGCAGCCCCACCACTAAGACACCTTCCCAGCTGCTCATGTGTCACCCCAGAGATCAAGCATCTCATTTTTGCTGGGACCTGCTCTGTGCTCCTCCCACGTGGACCCGCTTCTTGAGTCAGTGTCCCTGTTCTCACTCTGACTCCACAGTTGACATAGAAAATGTCCTGTCACCTTTTTTCTGGCATAAGAGTAATGATAGACCTCTCTGCTCATTTTCATTCCTTCCTGTCTTTCCCGTCACCAAGGCAAACATCAGGACAATCCTTAAACAAATAAATGGGTAAAGGAATGTTCTTCCTATGATTCCTTCCTTGGCACCATCATCTGCCCAGGCACAGCCTCTTGTTTTTAGGATGTACTGTCTTTCTTTTGCCCCATTCGTTTGCAGCAACTCACCCCAGCACTTTTTATTTTATGCAAAATCTTGAAGTACCCTTTCTCGGTCCTTCCTTCAGCTGATCAGAGACAAGACACTATGCAGTTACAAACTTGCCATCTTTTATATATTAGGATCTTTTTTGTTATGACAGTTTTAGAGCCAAAGTCATAAAATATGAATTACTTGACTTGATGAAGCCATCACAGTGGGATCTGTGAGCATTTTCTGGGTATAAGAGGAATAGACCTGTAGATCTGAGGAAGATCTGGTGACTTGTGTTTATGCCATGGAGATCAACTAATGAAGGGACTTGTCTTGTAATTATTTTCCCCAGAGGTTGGGGTTTCAAATCCTCTGACCTCTCCATTACTCAGCCAGTAAAGGCTCTCAGACCTTTTCAGGTAGAAGCACGTGCTGGTCTCTTCCATCACGGTGTTGCTATAAAACTAAGAGGAAAAAGCCAAGAGAACTAGAGGTCATTTTAAGAACTAGATAATTCAAGGCTTATGACCTAGTTTATGAGTTTCAAAGCTGAGAGGGTTGGGAATTAGGGGTGGCACACAGAGGACTGTGAAAGCAAAAATCAGAGCAGAAATCTCAGTGTATGAGCTTAGCAAGCCCGGGTCCCACTCCTGTTCAGCTGCACAGGAAATGAGTCTGTGTAGCACCAGTTTGAATGACAGGCCTGTACTGTCACATCCGTCACTCACTGTATTGGCTGCACTTGATTATTCTCCAAAATCAGTCTCACCCTCAATAGCAGAAAGTAAACTGCCCCTGAGAAGTACCAGAATTTGCCAAAGTAAGTTCATATTTTAATCTCTTCTTAGTTATCCCTGTAATCCGGACCAAATGATTTGATGCAGTTAGGTTTCGGTCCATTAAGTTTGTTAAAAAAAATGCTACACCAACTTGGGGTTTTTTTTGGTGACCACTGCGGTGAGGCGAAGATCACCTGTCAGGGAGAAGACTTTTTTTATTTCTAATGAATTTAATTAAAGCATCAAGAAACAAATTTGTGAGGAAAGTGAAACCAGATAGGAAGATCCCAAGGTAGTAAAATAAATGGTTATATGTCAACATCATTAATAGTCAACCATCAATTTTGTTTTGTTTTGATTTGTTTGTATACCAAAGTTCCCTTAGGGAATGTGACTTAGAGGTAATGAATGACTTGACGGTCCTTTCCCAGGCCTTTCTGTCCCATTGAGGGCCCAGTTTCACTTTCGCCTCAAAAGTTGATGAATGCCACCAGAAACAATATTTTTTTTATGTAGCACTATTTTCTTTATCAAAGTTATTATTTTTTCCAGAAATTAAATGTATCCAGATAATTTAAAATATGCTTAGAGATTTTAAGCTTGTAAAGTTGAATATTATAAATGTGAATTAAAGTCAACTGACTTTTTTACAAGTCCCTTTAGCCTCAGAGCAGGAAAAATACTTCACAAATCTGAAAATAGTACAAATACGCAAAAGAGCTAAAGTTCTGACGTGGGATGGATTTTTCATTTAAAGGCATCAGTTACACTCAGCCTGCTTATTTATGCGTCCTCCGTGGTACTGAAGCTCAGTGAATTTGTAATAGATTTCCCCTAAATTATGGAATTACATAATGTTACAGCTAGACTAATTGCTGAAGCAATACAGTCTAAATCTCTGTTGTAGGAGATAGGAAAATGAAAACCAAAGTGAGTGTGTGATTTGTCCGAAGTCACAGTTTGTGGCAGATGGTTCTTGAGGCCCGTCGCCAGGCTCCCTTTACGCAATTAGGCAGCGCAGTAATACTGTTCTGGTCCACACAGCATCTGTTCCAACCTTTTTCTTCTTTGGCTTCCTGGACCGTGGATGCTGGGCAGCTAAACCCTGCACCTCCTAGGCTCACTTTCAACCAGGATTTGACATGTGGCCTGGTGAAAGGAAAGAATGACCTGCGGGACTGTCTGTCTTATTCCAGCCTCAGGGAGGCTTGAGCAGAGTTAGATCTTTATTTCTTTTCATTTTTAAATTTTCACTTTTCCAAACAAATGTTAACTTTGTATTTAATTTGTTCAAGCATTTCAGAGAATTTATCCCGAGGCAATATTCTTGAAAGCTGGGTTTGAGCCCATATGCGTTACAATGATTGCTTGCAATGACTGAGTATTTTCGTAGCATTCGTTCAAATGTATTTGAGCAGTGTTTCACATCCGAAGCTTTGGGCCGATGTGGTCTCAGAAAGATTCTTTCAAGGTATAAATCTGTCCATTGTGAACTGAATGGACGGGGTGACAGAGAATGGATGTCCACCTTCAACTCTAGCGGGTCACTGTCTTGATATGGTATCAATCAGAGTGTGACCTTCCGTGAGATTTTTAGAAATATCCATGTGGTTAAATGAAGGATCCACTTATGTTCCCAAGTATGCTGTACCTAGTTGTTGAGATTGTTATGTAACCTGTAATTTATGGACTATGGCTGCAATAAGGAGTGGCAGCTCGGCACATGACCTTTGGGGTGCTAGGTGATCAGCAAAGTGTTTAGGCTTGGGAATCCTAACCCGGGTCTCCCCTCTGCTCACATGACCACATTCTCTTCAACTTGATTTCTTGCGACCAAAACACACCCCGGGCATGTGATTGGGACATCAGCAGCTGTAATCCAAGGCTTCTGTGTGCTCTTGCCCTGGATACTCTCTCTTTTGGGTCCCCTTAAGGCTAAGTAAACATTGTGCTGGCTGAGACTATTGCGCCTTGAAAACCTGAATGACAATCCAATGGGGAAACCCACTCTTGTGATCTTGCACTGAGGTTCTGCCAAGCAGTCCACCTGCATGTCCCAGGAGGCAGAAGTGAGCACCAGGTGAGGTGGCCATGTGCAAAGCCATCAAAGCTTCTAGAAGGCACAACAGCAGAAGTATGTGGTTTGTCTAGGGCAGTGACACTGGCTTTCTATTGTTCAGACTCTAGAATCATAGGTGGGAGCACCAAGCTACGCCAGCAGGGACTTTTCCGTTAACTGGTGTGTGATGGAATGTGTTCCTAGACTCTCTGCTCCTGGCTGCGTAGATTCTGTGGGCCAACCAAACCCTTTAACACGCATCTTTCTACTAGGTAGAAGAGATTATTTTTCTGCCATTAAGAACCCTGATCAATAGAGTAAGTTTTTTCTTTTTCAGTGAAGGGATTGTGCGGAGTATTTTAGTCCAGTTTGGCTTTATTTTTGTGTGAAACTCTGAATTAAAGCCACCACACCTGCAGACTCTAAGGGGCAAGATTTGCTTCTGAAGGCATTTGCCTGAAATTCAGAAGCCCCACTATGACTGGGTTATGGTTTGCTGACCACTCACCTGGGTTTTCCAGTCAGTCGGACCGCCTGCCACTTGAGGAGGAAGGGAAACAGCCCCTGTGGTTCATTCTGCTCAGGTTGCATTGCCATGAGAGTGGGATAACATAGGCGGCCTCTTTGGCCTCATGAACCTTCAAACAAACAGCCAAGGATAGGTTTGAAAGATCTTGTTTTAAAGATGCTTTACCTGCTTTGCTCTAGGGGAGCAACAGGAAACGGGAGGCAGGAAAACAGGTGCAATGGGGTGGCCCCCGCCCACCCTGCCAGGTAGAAGTGCTTCACTCTGACTTTTGTCGACCACCACCCATCACAGCAGCAATGCCCAGGGTTCCACAGTCAACACAACGGTTGGCAAACATGTTTATTGGCCATCTAGTAGGTATTGAGCCATCGTGAAAGCTGCAAAGAGAAAGACATGATTTTTGCTCACAGGGAACTTCTGTATGAGGAAAAATCAGTCTCTTCTGATGCATTTGGGCGTTGTTAGAGGAATCCAGGAGGGAGGGTGAGACTGGCATGGAGACTGATGAGCCAGAGGAGGGAAGGGGAGGGTCCAGGGAAGGCAGGGACCCTGAGGGCGAGAGTCTCTAAAGAGGCATCATTTGAGAGAAGAGAAAGGAAGCACACTTTCTAGCTGGGAAGAAATGGACTGAACAAAGTCGAGAGGAAATGGGAATGGAGAGGGAACTGCCCGTGAGCGGACGTACTTGCTTTAAGGGAAACGATTACATGGACAAAGCAGAAAAATGTTCTGTTGGAGATACAGGGAAGGGGCTGGAACAGAGTCCTAAAGCTTGAGTTCCACGATGGCTCCTGTCCTCACATGGAGAAAGGCAACAGGGCAGCAGGTGTAAGCCTTCTATTCACTGCTGCTGCCTCCAGTGTGTCTCTGTACTTAGGACTCACATTGAGTGGCTCCAGATACACAAGCACAGGCCCTAAACCCTCAATGAAGAAAGTGTATTTAAGAACATTTCTATTCATTTGCTCATTTATTTAATAAGCACTAAGTACCCAATAATAATAATTACTAATTACACACATTGTACAAGAAGAGGTCCGTGTGTCTGGCTGGATGCATCCATGTTTGTGGCAGACAGGTGATTGCCTGGTACTATGAGTTTTCAGATTTGAGGCCCACTTGTGTGACCTCAGAACCTCAGGAAATTTGCCACAGTCTCCTCCTTTGGGGAGAGTTTCTATCATCTAGTGATCGCTGCCACACCTCAGTGTCTCCCTGCACAGGGCACTAGAGTGGGGATGGCCCCATTGGTCGGCATGACTACCAGGTGACCAGTGTGGGGTGCTCATCTCTGGGCTGACACAGAGGCATGCTGAGAACCCCGTGAGCAACAAGAGGCCCCCTGAGAGGGTAAGACCACTGGAAAGCAAGTGTCTAAAGGGCCACTTGATGAGCACAGGACCAGTTGGTGCTGATCCAACAGGGGATCCATCTATCGCCTTCACTAATTTATCTCCTTTGGGAGGAAATATAATGGTGCAGTGGTTAAGGCACAGGCGCTGGGTAAACAAAAAATGGTCATCCCAGCTTTTGCACGTCAGCTCTTTGACCTCAAGGAAATTTTAATTTCTCTAAGTTTCAGATTATTCATCTGTAAAATGGAGAAAATACGAGCATCCCAAATCATAGGGAAGTTGAAGTTTAAATGAGAGAACCCATGTAAATCCCAGTGCCTAGCGTATAGTGGGCGTTGTTAGCTATAGGTGCTGGAGACCAGTTTTTGCGTCTCCTAAGTCCCCCGCATTACCAGCTGTGTCATAATGGAGGTTTAGACACCTCTCCTGTGCAGTGAGTGCAGTGATAAGCTTTGTCATTGCAAGGTTGTTACAGGGGAGGGATTTCTTGCTATTTTTGCTGTCTGTTCCTGCGCGTGGCTGTCAACGGTGCACGTGTTAGGATATCCAGTGGGGCTCTCCCCAGCAAGCCCAGGATGTATAGACTCTTGTCAAAAGCTTGTAGCCTGGACTGATGATCACTGGACATGGCCCTCCCAACGTGGACACTGAGATCCCAGGCCCCATGGCACACAGACACGTGGGTTTCCGATGCCTTCACTGTGTGTGCTTGCCACCAACCCCAGCCTGCCTGCACTCCCTAAGTTGTCTCCCGAGGCCCTCTACACATGCACACTGCCCTACAGATGAGCAGGACCCCAATACCCCACCTTCCTCTGCAAGGCTGCCTGCCAGTCTCAGTGCACCCCCCACAGGGCAGTGTCTGCTGGCCCAGCAAATACAAGCTCTAGTCTGGGCAACGCAGCCAACACCTCCGCTGTCCCCAGACTGCAACCTCACCGTCCCCAGTGAGCTCTGGATTTAGAATTTTACTATTCTACCCTGGTGCTTGGGTCTCCTTTCAGTCATCCAGTGTGAGTGGCAATAGTCACTAGATGTGTTATTACTGTGCAGATAGTTAATTCTTTTAACGTTGCTTAGCAACAATTATTCAACATTCAGCTCTTGTCAGTTTTTGCACTGAGATGATTTGAAACCCTGAAGGGGGTGTACTATTTCAGGTACCTAGCATTGAACTCTATTATTTCTTTGCTAAAATAGCACAAGTTAATCTTACATTTGTATAACAATAATACCTTTACTTAAGCCCATAATTGCCAGCTGAGCCCAGCATTTCTGTATGTTTCTGTCAGACTTGGAGATACGCAGAACACAAAATTAGTTAAGTAAATACATGTGTGTTCCAAATTCACTAATCTTGAGGGTCAAGAAGCATTTCTTGATCAAATAAATTCTGAAAAGGATGGAAAATGTAGTTAGATTAGATCCATTTACCAGTCTCTTCTAAATCGATAATTCTGTAGGAATCTGATTGACATTTCAAAGGTCCTCTAGTCTCCTCTATCAGGTATCTCACCAAAAGAATAAACTAGAGGCCAGAGAGAAAGCGCAAACCACCCTCAGTGGCATTCACTGCAAAACCAATTTTCTTTGAAACGTATCAACATAAAATGGTGCCAGGGACTAAAGAAAAAAGTGTTATATATGGTGTAATAAAATAAAGCAAGAAGTGCAAACACCAAGGTAACCATTATCTTTATTTTCCCTCTCAAACAGGTATGTTCTTATGTTTTATGGAACAAGTCTATGAAATGTTATGTATAAGTAGACAGAAATTGTGGAGCATTGGATTGTGCTACAAGAAGAGAAGCTAATTATGCTCAATGAAAGAAAAGCTGTGGTTGAATCCTTAAATGGAATAAAATAATTATTTTCTTACTTTATTGGATATTCAGGGTGGGTACTCAGTAATGTGTATTTTTTAAAATCCAACATCATAATAGTGAAATGCTCTTCTCTAATAAGGCCCAATATGTCGTGGAGGGGAGTGTCAAGAATAATGATAAACATTCATATAAATATCACCCAGTCAATAGAAAACATTGCCACCCAGGACCCCAGAAGACCCCCAAGGGTCCATTCCCAGTCACAACCTATTCATTCCCTGGGAGGTAACCATCCTCCTAATTCTTGTGACTGGTATTTCTGTGTTTTTCTGTGTGGTTTTACCACCAAAATCTGCATCCCTTACAATACTGTCTTATTGTGCCTGTTTTTGAACTTTGTACAAGTGGGTTCATACTGTATTTGACTCCTTTCGATCAGTATTATAGTTGAGAGAAGCTGCTCATTCAGCTTCATTGCTGCAGGACTATACCATAACTTTTTACCTATTCTGGGGAGGAACGTTAGCATGTTTCTGGTTTGGGGCTGCTAAAAGAATTCTTACATGAACATCCTTGTATCCGAATCCTCCACAAGTACACAAGATCATCTAGTGTACATATGTAGGAGTAATTTTGTGGGTTGTGAATATTAACAACAACATACACTTTACAGTGTTTATTATGTTCCCGGGTCCTGAGCATTTCACATAGATTAACTCATTTATTCCTCACAAAAATCCTATGAGGGCAAAAATTGGTTCTTGGGGGGGGGGGCAGTAAGTCTTACTTTTTTATGTATAAAGTCACATGCTCAAGGTCACAGAACTAAAAAGATGGGATTCAAATCCTTGTACAGCAGGTCCACAGATAACATTGTTTAATTCAATGTTGTTTCGTGCCATAGAAACTTAACTGTTGTTTATATTGACTAATGTATGGGAAAGTGGGTTTCATTGTACATTGTTTTGCTTAAAGTCACAGAACTTATTAGTGACATTAAGTGATAGGCAGTTAGCAGCAGAATCTGTGCTCAACTACCACATCATAATGCAATAGTACTTATAAACATCTTCACATAGAGAATGTCAAGCTGTTTTCCAGAGGTTGTACTACTTTATACTCTCACAGCAGGATTAGTTTCCATTACTTTCTATCTTTACCAACAGTTCTTATTGTCACCTTATTTTAGTCAATCTGGAAGTTGTGTAATGCAATCTCACTGTGATTTGTATTTGTGTTTACTGCAAATGAGGCAAAGGATTTTTTTATGTTTACTGGCCATGTGAATTTCCTTATTTGTAAATTTCTTGTTCAAGTTTTGTTGCCTGTTTCCTATTAGATTTTACTTCTTTCTCACTGACATATAGTTCTTTAGATGTTCCGAATATAGTTAGCCCTTCACACCCGTGTGTCCCAAATCTGCAGATTCAACCGTGGATCAAAAATATTAGAGGAAAAAAGTTATGTTACTGCTGATGTGTACCATGTAGTTAGGCCTGCAATGGTTGTGTCTGTACTGAACATGTACAGACTTTTTTCCTTGTTATTATCTAAACAATACAGCAATATTTACATTTTATTAGGTATAAGTAATCTAGAGATGCTTTAAAGTATGTAGGAGGATGTGTATAGATTATATGCAAGCACTAAGCCATTTCATATACGGGACTTGAGTACCCATGGATTTTGGTATCCACAGGGGTTCTGGAGACGATTCCCAGAGATACTGAGGGGAGACTGTACTGTTTCTTTGGCCACTATATGTGGTTCTCTCTCTTCACTCTAAGGCTGCATTTGCACACTTCACTGCTTTTGATGGAAAAAATAACATGTTCATGTGTTCAGATTATTCACTTTTTTTCCTTTGATGTCAGAGCTAGCTGTCTTATTGAAAAAATCCTCTCCCTACCCCAATATTTTGAAGCTATTCTCTATATTGTTCTTATATATTGTATTGTTACCATTTTCCCTTTAACATGTCCATCTTTAAGAAACCTACAAAAAGTTCTAGGTTTCAGGTACCAAAAAACCCAACTGTCTTAGAACCATTTAAAAAGCAGTCTTTTCTCCACTGTAGGGCAGTTCCACTTTTGTCATAAACCGGCCTCCATATAATAAAATGCTACACTACCTCAAAAACTATAGCTGTATTTTGATACGTGGCAGGCAGGGTAAGTCCTATTACATCATTCTTCTTAGAGCATGCCTTGGCTATTCTTGGTCCTTTGCACTTCCATATAAACTTTAAAATATGTCAATCACAAGTTGTAATGAAGATTTGCATTGAAATTACAAATCATTTGGGGATAATTAAGATACTTTCATTAAATTTTCCAATCTTTGAGCACGGAATACCACTTTAAGTCTTCTTTAGTGTCTTCAAAATTTCCTAATTTTCTCCAGAATTTTGAACATCTTTTGTGAAATTGCTTTCTAAGTATTTAGTGTTTGTTGATATTACTTTAAATTTTCATGTTTGTTGCTGCTATACAGAAATGCAATTGATTCTTGTATAGCAATTTTTGCATCTAACAAACTGTTAAATTCTTTTATTCATGCTAATAATTTGTAGATTCTCTTAGATTTTCTACATATTCAGTAATATCTGAGGCTAACAGTTTTGACTTGAAAAGCAGTGATGACAGACATTCCTGTCTCATTCCCAGTCTCAAAGAGAAAGCTCTCAAGGATGCATCACTGTTTGCTGCAGATGTTTGGTAGAAACCCTTTAATTAGATTTATGAAGTGCTCTTTATACCTAGTTTAAGTGTTTTATCATGAATAGATTGAATGTTTAGCAAATGCTTTTTTCTACATCTAATGAGATGATTATGAGATGGATCCTAGTTTTTTCTAATGTAAAAACAACTTTGGATTCCTGGCATAAACTTGCTGAGGTCATGAAGAATCATCCTTTGCTGGATTTGTCTTACTAATTACTTAACTTAGGATTTTGCATCTATGCTCCTAAGTGCAATTGGACTGTCATTTTCCTTTCTCATATCATCATTTGGTATCAGGTATTTATTCACTGGTCTCATAAAATGAGTTAGGAAGTATCCCTTTTTCTATTCACTGGAATTAAATTTGGATTTATTTATTCTTGAATATTTGGCAGTAATCACCAAAGTTGTTTAGGCGTGGAATTTTCTTTCTCCGGAGTATTGACTCAATTAATTTAATGGCTATAGAATCAATCTTTGTCTATTTTGGTAAGCTCTATGTTTCTAAAAATGTGTCCATTTCTTGTACATGCTACAAATTTATTGGCTTTAAGTCGTTCATAATAGCATATCTAATGTCACAACAGAAATATTGTTTTTCACTCCTGACATTAGTTAATGTGTACCTGCTCTTTTTTTTCTTAGTTAACTTTGCCAGAAGTCTATCACTGCTAAGTATTTTCCCAAGAATAAACTTTTGGTTTTTTCATTACTTTCTGCTCTAATCTTGTTTTAATCCTCACTGGAGGATATTTTTTCCATTGCCTTTCAGGGAGAGAGAGAGAGAAACATCGATGTGAGAGACATCAGTTGGTTGCCCCTGGCAAGCACCCTGGCCAGGGATCAAGCCTGCAACTGAAGCACGTGCCCTTGGCCAGAATCAAACCCGAGACCCTTCGGTCAGAGGGCAAATGCTCTAACCGCCGAGCCAAACCGGCCAGGGCTCTGCCCTAACCTTTATTCCTTCAGTTTCCTTTGAGATTGTTTTGTGCTGTGTTTCGAATATATTAAGATAGATGCTTTTCTCGTTAATCTTCAGCCTTTCTTCTAGACACATTTAAGGCTATCAATTTTATTAAGCATTTCAATAGTATTCAGTTCTACTTATATTCTAGGATCTATTAGGATTTCATGATTGATTCAAGGAAACTGTGTTAACTTCCTAAAATGTGGGGCTGCTCAATCACTTCCTTCCACAATAACAATTTAAAATGAACATCCTAGTGAACTGAACTTTCATTATATGAAGTTACTTTCTTTATCTCTAGCAGTGTTTCTGCCTTAACAATTTTTTTCAGGTAGTACTATATCTACATCAGCTCACTTTTGGTTGGTATAACTTTTGCCATCATTTCACTTTAAAGCTTTGTAATTTATGCTTTAGGTGTGGACTCTTACAGCAGCATATAATTGCTTTCATTTTTCAACCATTTTAACAATCTGTCTTTAACTAGATAACTTAGTTCATTTACATTAAATGTAACTTCTGACATAATCAGGTTATATCTATTACCTCATTTTTTTTTCTATTTATCCTTCCCCTGTTATTACCTATTTCATTTTCCCCCTCTACTAGCTTGGAAGTTAGTCATTTTTATATAACAACCATTTTAGCGGCTGTTACACAGAAATGAGTTATACACTAGAAATCACATTTATACTTAATCAGTTTCTTCATTCTCTCCTCAGACCATCCACACTTAAAGCACTTACTCTAGTCACTATCCTACAAACATATATATTCATGCGTATTTTAAAATCCCCCATTTGTTTAACCCCATGAAAAGCCATTATTGTTCTATATCGTAAATGCCCCTTTAAATTAATTGATATTTACAAGCATCTTGGTTCTTTCATCACCTTCCTAACTATATCCAGCACACCCTCTAGAATTTCCTTCAGTAAGAATCTGCAGGTGGCAACCCTGCTCGTGTTTGTTGTCTGAAACTGTCTTTATTCCACCATCATTCTTTTTTTCTTTTTTGTTTTTTTTTAGAGAACAGATTTTATTTTTCATTTTCCCAAAACACTAAAATAGCACATGACATGGTAATTTAGCACAGGAGACTGGTATATGCAGTCCATCATCCTGGACATGGCTGTTTGACTTGGGGACTCCGTAAAAACTCACACCCTTAAGTGACCTTTATCAAAGTTATCAATTAACAAAAAAGGAGCGATCTCAGGAAAACCTTACTGTACAGGAGACCTCGACTAGAGATTAGAAGCTTCCTACAGAGGAAACACTTGAGGTTCCTGAGACGGAGCCTCACGCTTACTTCTGTTTCAGGTAACACCATCATTCTTGAAAGATGTTTGGCGAGTACAGAATTTAAGTTGGAAGTTATTTTTGCTCACACATTAGCGATAGTCATTCAGCTGGTTTCTGGCTTTCATTACTGCTGTTGAAAAGCCAGCTAAAGAGTGTACATGATGCTGCTTTGAAAGTTACCTGTGACTTCTGCTTTGTTTTGGCTGCTTTTACAAGTTTTTGTCTTTCACATTCAACCGTTTCATTGTGCTTTACCTAAGTGAAGGTTTCCCATTTATCCTGCTGGGATAAACTTGGGGACTGGGATTTTTCACCAATTTGAAAAATTCTCAGCAATAATTGCTTCAGACACTGCTTCTGCCCTACCATCTACCTGAAACCATGCCTGGCTACACATGAGGCCCCCTACCTCACCCTCCTCCCCCTCCTCCTCGTCCTCCAGTTTCCCAGCTCCTTTTGCTACATGCACCTTGGGTGATTCCTGCTGCCCCCATTTTGCAGTCATTAATTCTCTTTCCAGGTCCATCTAATCTTCTGTGAAACCTGCCCATTGATCTATTTTTAATTTTAGTTATTCTGTTTTCCATTTCTACACTTCTATTTGGTTATTTTTCAAATATGCTGTCCATTTTTATAATGCCTTGTTTCCTGTAGATATTTTCAAATTTTAAACACAGATGATTTATACTACACACATGCTAATCCCAGTTGTTTTCTGGTGGTCCTGGCTGCCTCACTCACGGTGCTGGTCTTCCTTGAGGTTTATTTAAATGTGAGTCCTTCACTTCCTAGGCAATTATCTGTGACCCTAGCATTCTCCAAAGTTGTTCAGTGGCAGCTGGGAAGTTTCCAAAGTTCTGCGTTCAGTTTGCATAATGTTGCTACCCACATTCTTTTGAACAAATCAAGAAACAAGTCAGTCTGGGTTTGAAGAATTGGAAAATATATAGAGGTCTTGATGAGAAGAGCTGCAAAGGGCATGGGTACCAGGAGTGGCAGAGGACTATGGCCATTTTGCAATCCGCCAGGTGGTGGTGTCAGGATTGCTGAATATTGAGGCGGTAGACTCTAGGAAAATAGTGAAATCTAGACTGAATTAGAGAATTCTGAACTGGTGAACTGGGTATAAGTTAATATCTTGCACTCACTGAAAAGGGAAGAAGAGTACACTTAATTTTAAATGAGTGAGAAAAATCCAAATAGAATTTCAGACAGAGATCTGAAGTTCAGAAATGAGGTTTACGTTATGTATTTAAGAGTGCAACTAATATTTGAAGCAATGATGTGTAAAGTAGGATTCCTAGAGATAAAGTCCCAGAGCACATCATTATTTTTTCAAAGAAGAGTTAGGCAGTACACAAACCAGGTAGGAGTGCTTTAAAAGCAGTAAATAATAGTTAATACTATCAAGTCTCACAGGAGCAAATACAAATTAATTTTTAAAGAGCTGACATATGCTGCACAACTTAAACTTCTACAGTGATGTCAATTATTTTTCAATACAATGGGGGGGGGGGCGCCTGATATAAATGCAATTGCACCTGAAAAATGACCACTTCAGAGATCTCAGGGTAAACATGAAATAAAAATACAAGTTGTTTTAGTTTGTAATATTTTTTAAAATTCACAAACATTTTAAGATTTGAATGGGATTACCATTTGATTTTTTTCACTTAATGACCTTAAGTATAAGAAAATTTATAAAAGTGTTTTTAACTCCCCAACCATTAGACAATAAATGAGATTCTCAAGATAACTACAAATTATTTTACAGGTCATCAGTTGTTAACAAACACTGTAGAAATGTATTATACTATCATTTGTATGATAGATTAATACTGAGTCTTAAAGCTTCTTTTTAACCTTTCATTGTAAATGAACAATGACCCAGGGAGAAGGGGCATTTAAAAGAATAATCACACGTATTATGAAAGTAGGAATGATGAAACTTTTAAGATGACAATGTATTTAATTAAATAATCTGGCTGAAATTCTACATCCGTATTATCATGATGTACTTATCTGATGAAACTAAAACCATGAGGCTAATGCTCAAACAAGAATAGCATTAAAAACAAATTTATACATAAATTTTTTTTGCAAAATTCCAGAAGTTTGTCCTGTTTAGAGCTGTTCTTCCTTATTTAGTCCAATAATTGAATCCCATCTGGCAAGTACTGTTACTCCTCTATCATGTAAAGTTCCGTCCACTGGTGACCTGATCCATACACTTCAGTGAGCATTCATAACATCCCCCAACAAAAAATATATATTTCATTACACCAGGCACTCTTCAAAGCCTAAAAGCTCAAATTTTTAAAACCAATGAGAGTTAAAATAAGGGGTTTTGAACTGTAAATGCTTGTTAAGCTTTACTGTATAGACTAACATTTTGGTTTCCTAGACTCAGTGATACTAAATTGCCTATTGGGTTTAGTGGCTTCTTGCATCAGCTCCTGCAGCTGTCCTATTTGTTCATCACGAAAGTCATTAAGTTTTTCTTCTGGTAGGGCTGTTCCAAAGCATGCTTTTTCAGTCGAATTTTGGCTGTTTTCGTTAGCTTGTTGCCATAGCACTGCTGCATACGCCTAGTAAAAAGAGAAAAAATAAGATCAGTAGTCATACATTAATGTTGGAGGAAATGAAGACTTCCAAGTACTTGCTTTTCTCCATCACTGAGTCTTCTGCCTTTGATGAAAAAGATACAAAAGATACTATAGCTGTGTCTTTACTATTCAGTGATAATTTCAAGTATCTTAGCAAAATTCTTCACCTGGAAAGCTGTGGGGTGGGAGGCCGATGGAGGGGCTTCAGAAATGTGTATAAACCACTCAAAAATCATGTGCATGTACACACATGGCACTGTTCTGGAGCCATACTTTCATTAGATTTTCAAAGGCATAAACCATCAATCTTAATCGGTTTAAAAATGGGTCTCAAAATTTAAATTAAAGATGGGGATGAACTTAATAAATCACACTAGAAAAAAAAAAATTCAGACCTTTAAGCCTTCAATATTTAACAACCATTTTTGTCAGGAAAAAATTCTACATTTTTCATGCCGTAATTTTTCTCTCATTCAGTCAACATCTTCAGCCCAACATTCCAACTACTGTTGTCTTACACAAGTGACACTTTTTTGAACAGATAGATTGATTATAGAGTAAGAATAATTTAATCAGGCGAGAAGTACTACTGTATTTCAGTTCATGAAGTTAAAGATTACATGGCTAAGTGAATGAAGTAGTTAACTCTAGATAATGTTACTACTCTGTCAGGTTTAAGATAATGAAATTGCTTATAACTGCCAGCATCACCAAAGAAACTTTAATTCCAGACATTTCTCTTTTTTTTGGAAGTTGTAACTGGTTTTTATTTCATCAACATACTACACTAAAGTGACTTTAAACATAGAAGGAAAACCACTCTTATCCCGAAATGCCCACTTTTCAGCAATGCATACTTAATCCAAGCATGGAAAAGGGAAAGTTAACAATTTCACCTAACTCCATGACTGGTGGTGTTTTGTTTTTTTTTACATTTATTTTTTTATTGAATTTATTGGGGTACACTGGGTAATAAAATTATATAGGTTTCAGGTATACAGTACTACAATACATCATCTGTGTTTACACCCCAAATCAAATCTCCTTCTAGCACCATTTATTCCCCCTTCCCTCTGGCAATCACCATATTGTTGTCTGTATCCATGAGTCGGTCTCTCTACTTTGTTAGTTTATGTGCACATTGTAAGTGAAATCATAGGGTACTTGTCTTTCCCTGTCTGGCTTATTTTACTTAGCATAATACTCTCCAGGTCCATCCATGCTGTCACAAAAGGTAAGATTTCCTTCTTTATTTACGGCTGAATAGTATTCTATTATGTAAATATACCACAGCTTTTTTTATCTACTGATGGGCAATTGGGCTGCTTCCAAATCTTGGCTACTATAAATAATGCTGCAATGAACATAGGGGTCCATATGTTCTTTCAAAATAGTGTTTTGGGTTTCTTTGGCTATATTCCAAACCTTTACTTGTATTAGAAATAATATTTTCTTGATGTTTACAAAAATCCATTTCATATAATCATATAATAAAAACACACAAAAACTGCACATACCTTAAGCTTTATGAATCCCACTTCTAAATGTATGCCCCAGAGCAGAGTTTCTCAACCTTGACACTACTGATAATTTGGATAATACTTTGTAGTGGAGTGGGTAGGTACCCATTTTTGCATTACAGGATGTTTAACAGTATCTCTGGTCTCTATCCACTAGATGCCAGTAGCACCCTTCCCCTCAGTCTTGATAATCAAAAATGTCTCCAAACATTGCTAAACGATCCCTGTCAGGCAAAATTGTCTCAGGTTGAAAACTATTGTCCTAAAGAAACTTTCAAACATGTAAACAAGTAGCATGCACAAGAATGTTTATTGTGGCATTGCTTGTTAAAGCAAAATTTTGGAAACTATCTAATTGTACTTCAATAGGAGGACAGTTACACTGAGGTTTATTCAGATACTTTTTTATAATCCATTATAGTAAATGAACTAAATGTCTGTGCATGAACATGGATAAATCTCCAAAGCAAATAGAAGCCAAAAAGGTCATTGTTTGTAGAAATGAAAAAATCAATACATTCATATTGAAATATCTCGAGAGGCCCTAAATAGTCAAAACAATCTTGAAAAAGAACAAAGTTGGAACATGCACAGTTCCTAATTTCAAAACTTACCACAAAGCTAGTGTGATACTGGCTTTAGGAGAGACATATACACCAATGGAACAGAACTGAGAGTCCAGAAATAAATCCCTGCATATTTACCAACTGATTTTTGTCAAGGGTGTCAAGTCAACTTGATGATGTAAAGATCATCTCCAACAGGTAGTGCTGGGAAAACTGAATTTCCACATGCAAAGAGTGACATTGTATCCCTACCTTTCACCACATACAAAATCAACACTAAATGGATGAAAAGACCTAAACTTAAGAGCTAAAACCATAAAACGATAGTAAATCTTCAGGACCTTGGTTTTGACAGTAGATTCTTAGATATTTTATTCAGATTCAAATATTACCTGTTCTTTGCCATCTCAATGTCTAAAATATCCTTGCAGTTATTTTCTTGTGTATTTATCAGGGTTCAAAGAAGACAACTAGTTAGCATTAAGGGTATCTTTTCTCAATCCTGAGACCTTTATTTTCAATAAGGTCATAGTGATTACAAGGGTAACAAAGTTTAGTCCTGTTCAGTTGTTGTTAACTAATCCTCATTGTCTCGAGCTGCCAATGAACTATTTCTTTAAGTTTCTCCTTCCTCTCTGGTAAGTGTTCATTTGAGAACACAATAAAGTCCTTTAATGAAAAAAGCCTGAATTTACTAGCAGTTTTTATTCTTTAATAATGTGAAGGTATTTAAGAAATGTTTTTAAGCCAAACACGTTTTAAAAGTCTAATCAAAAGCACAGGATTTGGAATTGATACTTAAGCACATGCTTGTGAACTCTGATAAAGTTCACTTCCTGTACCATTTGTACTGATAGAATGAATAGTAGGATTTGTGCTACTTGCCCCACATGCATCAAAGTGGAATAAAATTCCTTATACACCTGCATATAAAAATTGAGACTGATTGGTGCTTATGAACAAATCTGGGCTACAATTTTTTAACATGGCAGTAAGGAGCAGAGTTGTCAAGAAGTGAAGAGAATAGGATTTGAACATGGCTGGTGATAGTCACAGATAGCCAAGAATCAAGAAAATAGATCTATGAATTTCAGAGACTTCAGACTATAAATGTGAGTAACAGGAATGTTAGGGCAGAAAAGCTACTGAATCCATTCATATCTTAGATAATTACATGTATATAGAGAAGAATTGTTCAAATTAACTATGTACACTTTCACTATAGATTAGTATGCAACAGTTAAAGTCAAACATGGACTGACAGAAATTCCCCAAGATAAGTGGAAAAAGCAACTTGCAGATTATATCACTATTTGTATGTTTTTAAAACATGTACAAATGTATCTTCTGTAATAGAATATTTTGTTCTGAACATCTCACCTCTGTACTGTTTTGATCTCACAATAAATATTTAAATAATTAATATTTAAGTAATTAAATGGGAAGGAAAGAAAGCAAGGAGGAGAGACACTTATAAGGAGAAATTTTGGAATGGAGAAAAGTTATAGGTCTGGTTTTTTATGATATATCTACCAGCAGGGACCAAATCAATTTGCCCGTAAAGATTTACCAAAGAAAATGCAAATTCTCATTACTTTGTTTAATCACATATATACTATTTGACCTTCTTTGTTCTTTAAAACAAAACTGCAACTAAATAGTACAGTCAGAAACATTTTTGATTCTGTGAGAAATCATATGAAAATCTAAACTGTCAAACTCTGTAAATAGATAAATGTTTTTCTAAATATGAATATCCTTTTGTGAAGCAATTATCATAGGTTCCTAAATGGTTTAAGAAGCCTCCTTCTTTTAAACTAGAAAACTAAAATGACAGTAATTCCTCAATTTTGGCAAATTAAAATCTGTACTCCTTCACTATAAACTCCTAAAGAGAGAACAACTGCAAGATCTAGAAGAAAAAAGTTACCTTTCTGCCACAATTATTCAATTATTGTAAGATTTTATTAGCAACGCTGAACCAGCAAACTTAAGTTTGGAGCACTTAATCAAGCTTTCCCCAGAGAACCGATTAAAAATGCTAGGTGCCTCCTCAAGGAACCAAAACAACAAAAACACCCCCCTTCATAAATACCTGAAAGTCATTGGAATTACAAAACTAAATTTAAAGACACCTTGGGAATCTGAAGTACAGTTGCTCAAGTCACTAATACAGAATACTTTATATTACAGAAAAGAATCTATACTGGCAATAATGATAAATTTGATTTTTTGGTTCTCTTTGAACAAATTTTATGATTTTTCAAGTCACTGGTGATAGACAATCCATTTTCATAGCACAAAAATATCATAAAAAATAACCTATGCTATTTCTTAGCCCCAGACACTTACAATGCATCACACTGATTCACAGAAAACAAAGTAGCACTAGTGTCACCAATAAGTGTATTTCCCAGGTGGCCATGAAGCTGGGCCTCTCTGGAATCAAGTTCCCCAGGCTTCTCTGCCCAGCACAGTAAGCCAGACTCAGGACTCACCAGTGACTGCAGGGATGAGGAAAGTGTTAGCTGCTGTTTACAGCAAGGCAAGGAAAAAGGGGGGTGGGGGAATAAAAAACAAGAACATGGAAGATTCTTGGTTAGGGAAGTAGTAAGGAAATGTGGACAAGATCTGGCTCACAAACGCTCCTTACACTTATTTTGACCCCCTAAGCATGACCTTATAGTGGAGAAAGGTACATTGCTACAAAAGCTTAGTCATAAAAGCCCTTATACATTGCCCTGAGTATGCTTTGTAACAAATAACTTTTAGACATGCATTCAGTTCTTCAAATTGCAAGGATGGCAACTACAATTTCTACTATCCTTCATCATCTGGCCCCTACTATGTCACCAACCTCGTTACAAACTACCTACAGTTCCCAAATACATCCCACAGTTGTTCATGCATCAACAGGTGTAGATTCCCAATACTGAGAATGTCCTTATTCACTTCATGGCCTAAGACGTCAAGGATCAGCTCCAATGGCACTTTCTTCTCCATGACACCTGTCCCCCTGCCCCAAGTTTGCTTCCGGTGCTCCCTCTGGCAGTGTACACATTTCTTATAGCACACATCTTACAGCAGGTTATTTGTTATATTTTGAAGGCAAAGAACATGCCTAGACACATGTCTTCAGAATCTAGTATTACCAAGCTTTTATATATATTGAGGGGAAAGGGAATAAAATGCATCATGTACAATGTGCTGGCCAACCAAAACCCATGTTTACCTGACAAATTTTGTCTCACAAGGGAAATTGCCAATTTAGCCTGTATATTACCTCTCATGTTTAACAAAAGCACACAGAACTTGACAAATTTGAATGGATGAGCTTGCAAATCTAAACATCAGGATTCAGATCCTGATTTATTCCTATAAAATGAGGATATTCTGTGAGAATATAAACATACTAAATGGTAACTAAAATGAAAACAAACAAAAGCAGGAAAATTTTTTAGATATCCTCATGTAAAGTCAAGAAATGCAGTTGGCCAGAATATAAATACAAGTTTAATCTAGGCTCTTAAAATTTCAACCTAAAAGCAGCTCTAAGGTTGTCTATGCCTGCCTTTTTTCCTTCCTCTGTATACGTATAAAACCTGCATCACTAAAACTAATCGTCTCTGTAGTAAAACTGACCAGGTCAATTTCCTTTAGCTTTTATTTCTATTTAAAGAATAAAATGCAGCTGTTTTACATGCGTACTACTTTCTCAAATGATGGTAAATCTAAATACTACTTAACAAAAACCATGGTTTTCAGAGGATAATTTTCATGGAGACATTGTCTTGGCTTTTCAGCCAGTTATAGTTTAATCTTTTAAAAAGTGGGTCACTCCATCACTGATCAAAGAATTCCAAGCTATTGTTTTCCCTTAGTTTCCTCACAGTCATGCATGATACATCATTTTAAACTCTATTCACTAATATATTTATTGTATCATCTTCCTATAGTTTAAGTTCACTGTATAACTGTTTCTATAGATGAAGCAAAAATTATGTAGGTCTGTCCTTCCTCCATCCCCAAATTTGTAGACTGGTTTCACTCCTAAACTTACTGAGTTACTCACTGTGAACACTCAAACAAATTGTCCAGGGGATTAGTGGTATAACTGTCACCGCTTTATAAACAAACCATGAACCAACACACCTTTAACTTAGTCTGCAGATAATTATTACCTTGCTACTATACCAGAAACAATGACATTATTCAGTCATTCTCTTATGTTAGAAACCACAATAGTGTACTGTTTCCCACTGGATCAAATTTAAATTCTATCAACCAGCCCCAGGTAGTCCAAAATTATTTTCTATTTAAATGTAATATGTATTTCCTACTTCACATATATATAACTGACCCTACTCTGACATTTAACAGTTTTATTAATTTTTTACTTATGTATTTATCACAGCCACTAGATTAAAGCTCCTATGTGGCAGGGAAAATGTTTTAGTCACATAATATACAATGAACAATCGATGAAGGAAGTGACTAAATAATAAATCCCCTTTCTCATTAGATCCATCTCTATATCTGCTCTATCTGGACTCTAAACTTCTACTCCAGCTATTCTCCCCACCCTAAATGCCCTTTTTTGTTGTTGTTGTTTACCAATCTAAAGCTTTATAGTCTACTCCAGCTATTCTCCCCACCCTAAATGCCCTTTTTTGTTGTTGTTGTTTACCAATCTAAAGCTTTATAGGGAAGATAGGGAGACAAAGATCGAAACTGCAGCTATAAAAACCCTTTATATTTTGAGATTCACATTTTAAAAAAACCAACAATACTAGACAGCAAATTAAGTAAGGGCAATATAAATTATATTTTACAAATATATCAAAATAATTTATTTAACTTTATGTTCCTGCATATTAGAAATTTTTACGCTTTCCCTTTTCTGTACTTCAACCAGATGCTTACAAATTTATTTTGCTTTGTTATAGGTAATATGCATCTACTAAAAAGGCATTTTGTGTAAGAAAGATCTATCAACTGAACATCTGATCATGTGACTTAAGACTGAAGAATTAAAAGTGACTGCCTCTGGAAAACACAAATGCAGAAATGAGGAAGAATATGATGTTTTGGTATTACTTGACTTTTGAAACCATGCAAACTTAAAACTGAAAAAATTAGAAAGTATGTTTAATGATTGTCTCTGGCAGGCGGAGCAGGTGTTCCTGAACTAGCCCTTATTCCCTAATTGCTTCTTAGATTTCTAATCTGCCTTTACTTCCTAAAGTGAAGTCTTCCTTCTGATCTTCCTGTCAGCCTTAACTCTGTTTTAAGTCTCTAAAACAGAAAATAGCAGCAATACTTGGGAACTTATTATGCAAATTCTCAGAAACTTCAAGTGGGACCCAGTAATCTGTTTTAAGAAGTCTCCAGATGATTCTTACATACCCTGAAGTTTGAGAACCACTACTATACGGGTTCAGCATTCTCTTTTCCCAACTCCTTCCTTCTTCACAAAGGGTGTGTCCTGCCAATTTCCAGACAAACATATATGTAAATACACAGCCCATGCAGATCAGTTCTGCTTAACATAACTACCTGGGGAGAAGGGGCCAATTATTCTGAATACCGCTCTTTATTCTGCCCTCTAATACCCAGGAACTGAGAGGTGTTTAATAATAAATTTGAAATATTTTGTGTTTAATGAAAAGAAATAGTATGGAAGGAATGCCTGGAGACCTTTTCACCAAATAAAAGTATCTTTCTTTACTGTAAGTGACAAAGAGCAACTACTACAACATAAAGAACTGGGTGTATTGACAACATCACTTACTTTTGACTGCTTTGTCTCATCCTCTCTCAACTCTTACAACCAAAAAAAAACCAAAAAAACCCATAGAATGTCTTCTGTAGCACATGTCCATAAATGCCATAAATGCCAATAAACCAAACCTTCTAAAGATTTTTAATTTAAGATTAAATAACTTTGTAATAGCCCAGAAAGATAGCTTAATATTTAATAAAGGATTCAAATAAAAAATAATTTCTTAATGTCACATATAATGCGTGTTAAATACTTTACACCAGTAAATATTTGCAAAAATCAAATCCCATTCTAAAGATAAAAAGCTAACAAGGACCCTGGAATATTACTGAAATCAAATGAATGTCTGTTGGAGAAGAAAGCAATATAGTTAAATGGAGCTTAGCTTAGAACCAAAGTGAATTTCAATAGAGTAATCATAATTTATAGTTACATTTTCTAAAAAATTATCAGTATAAAATTAAAATGACTATAAAGATTAGTGTCTTTGCAAGATTTTATGTAATTTTATTCAACTTTGGTATATCTTAAATTTCAAAAAACTTTTAAAAATATTAACATATTCAGATGGTATAAAAGCTTGGAGGAGGGATACTTTCCTCAATAAAACCTTTACTAGTTATGTTAAAATGGAAATTTAATGTATTCAATGTCCAGTTCAGCTGAGTGGCATATACATCAACTTTAACCATGTGTGTGGCCTGTATGTCTCTTCATTATTATGATAATTGAGAACTGTTGGTTATGGAAATTATTCTATACTATACAGTTTTATATATATATATATATATCATATTTAGTACAGTCAAGTTTCTGGGAAATTTATGGACATAAACATGTGAGCCTAGATTTACTAGAAACAAAAAGGTGCATAGTATGTTACACATAGCAAATAATTTTACTATTATAAGTAAAAATTCTAGACTTTAATGAAAATAAAAACTGGACACATATCCACGATGACCAATCTCTAAAACAACTAAAAATAAAAACTATGAAAATTTCATTTCTGATCATTTATAATGTAGATGCCTATATAGCAGGTCTTAAGCTCAACTGTAAGCTCTGAGTTATTTCTCATAAACATTACACTGTAGCAAAATCAGCTTGAAAATAATTCCCTTTTACAAACAAATCTGCCACTTCATATACAGTATTATTTTCTTTCTAAATAAAGTAACTTCTCAAACAGATTTAGGAACCTATCTTTAAAGGGATCATAAATATAACAATTATAAAATCTCAAAATGTAAAAATCATTAATTTCCATAACAAACAACTCTCAATTCTCGTAATAATGAAGAGACATACAGGCCACACAGGGTTAAATTTGATGTATACTCCACTCAGCTGAACTGGGCCCCAGGATCTTTTTCCAAAGGTAGCCTGACTGAATAGACTACAGGTTTAAGCAAGCTGAGATCAGAACCATTGTACCTACTAAAAATCTTAAGTCACTACAGATCGAAGAATGAGACAGTGACTATGTAGGCTGGACCTATCGCTAATGCTGCCTGCTGAGTAAAGAGGAACTCTACCAGCATGCTCACCTTAATTCTCACTTTTCTCACTTCCCAGTTGTATAAGGTTATATTAAGACATTAAGGAAATGCAGAGAAGTGTGGATGCTGCACTCCATAGGATTCATGCTCTCATATCCCTTAACAAGTTTCTCAATTTCACTGAGTCAGGCCCTGGCCTTATAATGAGACCAGTTTTCAAGGTGTGTACATAACCTCCAGAGCATATAGATACAAGTTTTATACTATATCCTCATACAATAATAGAAAAAGAATGTTTTAAAGAATACATATTTACAAAATTGAATATTCAATTCTAAATAGAATTTCCTCAAAATCTCTATACTTCATTGGTAGACAGACAAATTGTTAACATGATCTAAACCAATATGCTGGGGGAAATGCTTTTGGTGTTTCTACTTTCAATAGCACAGCCTATAGTACAGTGCGCTCCTTTTCCAACTAAAAAAAATGTTATCACTTTGGTAAAATACACTTAGGGAGCAATTAAAACTTTCATGATCATATCCTTTCTTTTCCAGTCTAATTATCGATTGATTTTTAAAAGACAAATAACTTGTAAGTCACCAGAGAGAAATTATTTTGAAATTCCCAAGGGTTATGATTCAGTCTATATTATATTTATAAGCTACATTTTTTGAATTTAATGGGATTTTTTTGCAATCGCAAATAATTAAAGCCTCTAGTATTCCATCCTGAAAATTGGCAAGGTACTTTGGAATTTTTGATAAATTTCATTTCGTTGCCTTTTCATAAATGCCAGCGGGCCTGTAATGAACAGTGGTAAATATGAGAGAAGTAAAGACTGAAAGGGAAAGGAGAATGAGAAGAAATTGTTGTTCAGGCTGATTCAGCAGAGATTAAAGCTCTACTCAGCCATCTTCAACCAGTGTGGCACACTGGTGTGCTTGCAAGAATTTTTATAACACAATAACTACTTTGTCAGGGTCACTAAACTCTTTTCCCTTAGATTGTTAAATAAAAAAAATGACAATGGCCAACACAACAATAGTCATCTGGTGTGAATAAATCAAAATTATACCTATTTTTTGTCAGATTGGTAAAAAATATAATTTTGGGTGTGCTGCAGGATTTTAGTAATTAGTTTATGTGTGCCATGAGATGGACAAGGTTGAAAATCACTGGCTCTAGTTTAATGGAAACCAGAAATAAGCTACCTGAGTTTGGGGAGAAGAAAGAAATTGGCAAAGTGAAAAAAAGGTAACAGAAAATAAAGAAAACACTGAGTATTCAGGTCTTAATTTTTTTCAGTACAAATTAGTGATTCTCTGATAAAAAGTAAATGGAGAAATACTGCTATTGTAATCATTCCTTCTTCCAATACCAACGAATAGCAGTTAATTGTGAAGTAGAGTCCCACAGACTATACAGTATTTTTTTAAGAGCTGACAAAGAAATTGGCATAAGTAGATGTTACTTTACACCAAACTCCAAAAATAATTTTCCCATTTGAAAAAGGAGAAGTTCTACCGCACTAGTTTCACAGCTTCCTTTTATACAATGATTGTAAACTATTCTTCAAACCTAAGGTGTCAGCAGCCCTTTGCTATTCTTTCTAGAAATTCACTTCCAAATTCCAGAGATTCAACATTACCAAATCCAAAGCCTGGATCAAACCCTGACACCTCTGCTGTTCACTACACTCCCATATTTTCAACTGCCTACAGTGCACCCCCATCTGGATACTCTCCCATTAGTATCCAGGGGGTAATGTGTCCTTGTCATATCATCTCTCTTTTCCCAGTGTCCTCGGGATAAAAATCATTCTCAAACATTAAAAATCTTAGAACCAGATGTCAGCAAAAATAGTGAAGTAGGGAACTCCAATGGTTCAACTCCTCATAAAAGCAACAAATACACTGGCAAAAATTGTCAAATCCAACTTTTTCAGAACTCTGGAAACCAACGGAAAGCTTGCAGCAACCAGGTAAACATTTAGTCAAGAAAAAAAAGCTGAGCCAGGCTGGGCGTGGCTCAGTGGTTGAGCATCAACCTGGGATCCTGGCGATGGGGGTTTGATTCCTGGTCAGGGCACATGCCTGGGCTGCAGGCTCAGTCCCCAGCCGGGGGCATGCAGGAGGCAGCCAATGACTCTCCCATCACTGATGTTTCTCTCTCTCTCTCTCCTTTCATCTCTCTGAAATCAATAAAGATATATTTTTAAAAAATAGCTGATTTCAGAGAGTTCTATGGTATTTTAATTCTCTGGTCCTGTCCCATGCTCTCCAGATGGGCAGTGTTAGTCCCTTCGTCCCTCTCTCCTCCCTATGTTTCAAATACGTTTTTATTGATCTCAGAGTCATCGATCGGCTGCCTCTGCAAGCCTCCCACTGGGGATCGAGCCCAAAACCCAGGCATGTGTCCTGACCAGGAATTGAACCATGACCTCCAGGTCCACGGGTTGATGCTCAACCACTGAGCCATGCCGGCCCGGCAAGATGGGCAGTGGTTTTAAAGACAACAGCTCACATTTCCAGTACAGGTACCCAGTATCAGAAGTAGAACAGATCTTATTCTCAAAGAATTAAGATTTCTGTGTGTGCCCTGTTTGATGACTTCTGGAGGAGTAGCTCAAAGGGCTTGGCTTTACCTCATCCACCAGGAGCTCTCCCAGTGCTGGAGGGGCCACCTGAAATCCTTGTCAAAACCACATAAGGCCAATATACCAGTCACTGATACACAGGACAATGGATAACAGTTGAGGCAAACAACAGACATCCCAAAAAACTTGGAAGGAAAGGCTGGTGAATGGATACTTTGGGGAGTTAAGAGCTTTGAAAAGCACTACATATTTCTGGGAATTTACAAGGTCACACACACAGGCGCATATCTACAATGTTGATTCTGGTGTCACTGCCTGAACAGGAACATCTACACACACATTTCACGAGCAAGACATAAATTCATACATTAAGCCACTGATGCTTTGGGACTGTTACTGAAGTTGGCATTAATTATATGAATAATATAGACCTAGAATCTAAGGAACCTACAAGACATTAAAATACCTTTTCTATAAAGAACTTATTTAAAGAAAAAAATGACTCTTTATATCAAGTTCTGTTCAATTAGACCCTCCGCAAATATATTTTCTTTATATTATTAAGTCACTAACAAAAACATTAAAAAGAAAAACACAAATACAGCCTGTATATGTATGTGTATATAAATATATTTCAGTAAGTTATTTAGAGCAGTGCATGTTGGCCCCCACTAAATCTTAAATTTCATCATACAGATCATTAGGTAAGTGGAATTACATAGACTCAAATTTAACTTTGCTAGAATACATCTATTTTATAAGGAGAATTTCACCCAAGTCAAAATCTGGGAGCAGTAACTGAAAATAACTATGGACTATTTTTAAGCTAAAAATGAAGAGTAACATAATCAATAGCAATCTATTGAAATTGTATTCACACACCATGCAGTTATTCTCCTGAATTACAGTGCTGCAGATGAGGAATCTATGACAAGAGAATAGATCTGAATAATAAAAGCAGAATCATTTGAAACAATGGGAAGGCAAAGTAACAAATGGAAAAACATGCAATTGTTACGTTTACCTGGAATAACCAAAGCCCTAAACCTGAATTCATCTTCAATACATATTTTTAAACAAAAAAAATTAACAACAGTTTCACAGAATGAGCTAAAACATATACAGCCAAAGAAGAATTCAGGAGGTAGCATCTCAAAAAATGTCAGACATAAAATATTAACTTCCTTGAACATGTTGCCATATGCTATACTTAAAAACATTATGAATTGCTCGGCCAGGCGTGGCTCAGTGGTTGAGCATAGACCTAGGATCCAGGAGATCACGGTTCGATTTGCAGTTAGGGCACATGCCCAGGTTGCAGGCTCGATCCCCAGTTGGGGACATGCAGGAGGCAACCGATCAATGACGACTCTCTCATCATTGATGTTTCTCTCTCTCTCTCTCCCTCTTCCTTCCTCTCCCTGAAATCAATAAAGATATATATTTTTTTTAAAAAGTATTATGAATTTTTTCTCCTCACAGTAACATCAAAATGCCTGCTACTAAGTTTTGCAATTTACCACTCTTAAAGACTTAGCATTTACCATTATTTAATATACATCAAGTTTTCTGATTTATAGTCCAAAAATGCTGAAATAAGTAAAAGTAACATAGAAATATATAACATGTATAAATGTAACATATGTGTATATATATTATATAAAGTAAAATAGAATATATTATAGCCTAAATGCATAAGGTACATGTTTTCTTTAAAAGGATTATAGATACCTACCCAAACCCCCACAACAAAACATGTAACATTTACTATTACATTTGAATAACATATAGTAGAATAGATTGTTCAAGTATTACTTTATACAGAATCTATTAAATAGAATCTCTTAACAATAGGAACCTATCAAAAATGCCCAAAGAAATATATACACTCACTTTATAACAAACATTTAAAAAGTTGCACAAATCAAATATTTATACATTGAATTATAATAAATAGAATGAAAGGGTTTATTCCTAAAAACTTTGTTAATGTTTAAAATTCCATTTGGAAATAGAATAACCAGTCCTAATTAATCACAGTTTAGGCTCATATTCTGTACACTGGTTTTCCTTAAAATAATCCTGGTCTATATTATTTTCTGATTATTTCTTTGTAGCATTACAGCACATGTATCCTCCTATTTCAAAGAATTACAAATATAAGGAAACCAGAAAGGTGTTTATAAGATGAAAAGAACAGTTTTAAAGACAAAGAGTGAAAGCATTCAAATTCTATATTCCAAGAGAATATAAATGTCAGCCTCCTAAAAGTACTCTCCTAATTAGCCCTAAAAGAAAAGTTTTAAGACAAGTAATCTAGCAATGGCTTGGATTTCTATATGGATTCCCAGGTTCTTACTAACTGGATGTAGGAACCAGTATACATCCAGTCTTGTTATCAAGAAATAAAGGGGAACTATCATAAGGATACCGTGCACAAAGGAATAACCACTTGAAGAAGTCTGGAGACTATAGAAAAGAATCAATTTAGGGAGGCAGGAAAATGATCTTTGAAGTTCTTTTAGTTCTCTAGACCATTAGTCCCCAAAGTCAGATGTGAGCACCTTGGGGATACAGGAATTACAGCAAGGCAATCCACTGGAGCAAGGCAGAAAAATATCAGAATTTCTGTTTAGGTTTTTTTATTTAAAAAATAAGGGAACTTTTGTTTTACTGATATTTAAATCGCAGGTGTCACCACCATCCTCATAACTGTGTAACATAGTGAAAGTGATGTAGGATTCAGGCAATAAGTAATATAAAGTTAGTTCTCCAGTTCCCCAAGCCACCGAACTGAGAGACCTCTCCCTACAACCCCAATCTGGATATGCTGTAGTTGGATAAGCCAGTTAAGTGGATTTACAATTTATGCTATCTAGTCTAATTAAACTCTTATCAAAACTGGACAGACTTTAAAAGATGCTTCAAAAGAATCTCCTGGTTGAAAATAATGCAAGCACAAGCAAAGAAGATACTAGTGAACAGATGATTTTTCAACTACTACTACAAGCTCAACATCATCAGACACATGAGATCAAAACAATGGCAATAATGTGCCCTTGATATGATATGATGACAATGGCATTTACTTCTGTGGACTTTCTTCCCCAAACCCATAACCCCCGTTTGTTCATGAGGAAAACATCAGATAAATCCCAACTGGAGGACAGTCTACAAAATATCTGACCTGTATTCCTCAAAACTGTTAAGATTATCAAAACAGGGACAGTCTGAGAAACTATCAAATTCTAGAGGAGACTCAAACAGCAAGACAATAAATATAATGGGGTCTCCTTGATGGGATCCTAGATGAAAAAAGGTCATCAGGCAAAAACCAAGCAAATATGAATAAAGAATGGAGTTCAGTTAGTAATAGTCTAGCAATATTGGTTCATCAGTTGTGACAAATGTACCATATTTAAAAAAAAAAAAAAAAAAAAAAGGCAATATAATCAGGTTTAAAAAAATTTAGCCCCCAATTTTTTAAAGTATCAAGACTGACTACCTGAAATACAAACTTACATCCATTGTTGATGATGAAAACTCCACCCTGTGTATATATTATGCTTCAAATATTAGCTAATGATAAGACATGTTCAGAGTTCATAAAATATATATCACCAAAAATATGAAATATGCACCAAAAGCCTAGATACCGCAATTCTAGAAAATGAAAAGTAAATTAACTAGAGGTGATACACTGTTCATACATCACCAATTACTTATTGAGCACACACTAAATGTCAAGTGCTAGAGACACACACATAACACAATTTCTGATTCAAAGCAGCTTATAATTTAGTGATGAAGCAGACAAGTAAAAGGGTAATTAGCACACAATGTAATAGTGAAGGAGAGGGAGTGCAAAATAACTGCCATAAATAGAAATGAACACAGAGTTCCATGGCAGCACTTGGGCTGAGAAATGAGACATGGGGCAGAGACGTTATCTAGGGCAAGGTGCTACCTGAGCGGCGTCTTAAAGGGTAAGAAGTTGGTTAAGCTAAACAGGAGGGAGGTGTTCTAGACACGGCGACCAGCATGTACGATAGTCTAGAGCTACATTATCCAATAGAGTAGTCACAAGTCAATGTGACTTGAGCACTTGAAATATAATTACTGCAGAACCTGAATTTTCCATTTTATTTAAATTGAATTTGAAATTGAAAAACTGAAGCAGTTCAGCATAATTAAGATGTCATTTTTCCGGAAGCTGATCTCCCCAAGTTTCAGAAGAATCACTCTTCCTGATGTTAGGACATATGGCTACAGAAAACGAGACAGTGTGGTGGAGTGACAGACACACAGACCAATGGGACAGAACAGAGAACCCAAAAACAGACTCACACAAACATGCCTAATTGATTTTCCAGTAAGGTGCAAAAGCAATAAAATGGAAGAGAAACAGCCTTTTCAACAAATGGTGAAGCAAATGGTGTGACACCTATAGGTCAAAAAATAAATAAAAATGAAACAAACTAAACCTCACAGTAATACAAAATAGACCCAGAGCTTAAATGTAAAATGTAAAACTATGACTTAAATATAGAACTACCCTATGACCCAGCAATTCCACTTCTGGTATTTATCCAAAGAAATCAAAAACACTAACTAGAAAAGAAGGTTTTCTCAGTTAAAGAACTCAGCAATTCAACCCTATTAACCATTAAATGTACCTTCAAAAAAGCTTACAGGCAATTTTAAGAAAAAATTTTAAATAACAAACCGTATTGTAAAAACTACATTCTTCAGAAAAAAAAGAGTATCATAGATAGAAACAGCTAAAAAGAAAGTACACATTAATAGATCCCAAGAGCAATTATTCTGTTTCTTTTCTCTTCATAATGTTCACATAATCACTATAAAGGGGGGGGGGGTTGCCTTAAAGTAACAGACATACGTAATTTTAATTTTTTTAAACTTATTTTTGAAGACCATTTTCATAAAAAACTATTTTATACTTCTAACAATAAACCAAATTTATGTCAATAAATATACATTTCAAGTACATATGTGTACACACTATATGATTTTCTTTTAGTGCTTCTTTACTTCCAAGTGTCCCAGTTTTGACAATAAATTATACAAACTAACAATTTATAAGAAAAAACATGGGCACATGGGAAAAGGCCAAATGTCACTAGTTAAAAGTTTAAAATGCCATCTTACTCCCCCCCTCTCTTTTTTTCACTAGCTAATCTAACATGTAGTGTTAAAAGCAAAAACAAAAAACAAACAAAAGAAACCCTTGAACTATTTAAGTTTTCACAAAATTTCCAAATCTTTATTTTGATCTTTTTCAGGTCATCACTCATATAATTCAACTATTTTCACAATTAATCTACTGTACCTATGTAAAAGCTCCATACTCTTGAAAATTTTATGAAAAGTATATTTGTTTTAATAAGAACCACAAACATTAACTCAAACATAATAATGTATTTGCAATCTGCCTTGCAAGATTGTGAACTCTGAAAAACAAAGGTTATATCTTGTGAATTTTTTTACCACTATAAATTTTCAGTGTCTAGGATGATATATGAAATGTGGTAAGCATTTAATAAATATGTACAGAATGAATGAATTTAAATTAAGATGGAAAATTTCAGAGAAGACCAGACAGTGATAAAGCAGGCAACTAACAAAACAGTCAAGAGAACATGAGATGGCCATTCAAAACTCTAGGCAAATTAATACAAAAGAATGTATGTTGAATCAATACCTTAATTTCTAAAATAAAGTAAAAAAAAAGTCCACATTTTGGGTTTCATACATTTACCTATAAATAATGAATAACTGCATTCAATTTCCCTGAAACTGACTTATTAAGAAAAAATACATTCACCAAAACAATTATTTAAAACACTATTCAGGGAAAATACATAAAACCATCAAAAATGGGTTAAAATTATACACAAGAAATAGAAAAATATATTTCATTTTAAAATTAATGAAAGCATTTAAAATATTTAAAATGGCAATAACATATCTATATCAGACAATACAAACATGAAGATTACTAGTTGAAATATGAAAAGACAAATTCTATTTCAGATAAAACTGAAATATAGTTTTTTCATCTTTCCAGATACAAGGATCTTCTGCCATCATGTGGAAATTTTTGAAATTACACTTACACAAAAAATTACCTGACTAGTGATTGTTTCCCAACATTAGAAAGAATGAATCCAGTTGTAAACAAGGTAAATATTCTTAGAAGAATTTAGTGGAAAAATGACCATGAACACCTGCTCCTAGCTTCTCTCTCCTTCGTAAGAGGAAAATAGTGTTCATTATAGCAGAAACAGCATGACACTCTTTTACTTTTTTGTTTTCAAGACAGCAATTATGACTATTCTGGATCTCTACCAATTCATGATCTTAAATTCCTTAAACACTCTTTCCTTATCTCTCCCCCACCTTAGGCACTATTAAATGGAAAAAGAAGCAATGATATTAAGCAACTTTAGTCCTGAATAATTAGGACCACAAAATGCCTGATAAAAATTTTATAAAAACCAAAAGCTTATTAATAGCTACACAGCATAACAACAATAAACTGAAACAGCTATTCACACATTCATATGCCTAGTAACTTGACAGTATATCTAGATAAAAAGATGAATTTAAAGTGCTTGAAATAAGCCTCGTACCCTATAAAATATACTGAATTCTCATATATTTATGAAATACAATTTAAGAATTCCCATAATCAAACTAAAGCTTTTGCTAACCTATTCATCTTTATAAAGACTATAATTCACACATTTGATTGGTTAATTTTTTTATTTGGTTTTCACCTGAAAAATCACTCAATTTATTTTTTTTTAGGAAACCCTCCCACACGATTTACTGAGCACTTACAATAAGCAAACTACTGTCCTAGGAGCTTCAAAGTACACAAAGATAGGTAAAATAGTTTTTGTCCTCAAGGAACTTCCCATATACTAGTGCCACAAAGGAAGTACACAAATAACCGTAATACAATGTAGAAAGCATTAAGTACAAACACACAAAAATAATGTTTTAGGAAATTAGAAGACATAGAGTTCTGCTTTTTACTGTAAGACGTAATCAAGAAAGAACTGACAGTAAAGGATTAGAGCTGTTTTGAAAGACATTTTAGGATTTGGCCATACAGAAAAAGACAGGAAAACATTTAGGCCAAATAAACAGTGAGAGTCAAAACAATTCAAGGCCACATTCAGAGAGTAAGGCTCAGCTGAATATGACTGGAACACAGAATACATGGCAGAGAATGTTGAGATGTAGGGTAGGCAAAATATACTCTAGTCATATTTTGCACAATTTTGAACTCCAGAGTAAAGACAAGCTAATGGGAAACCAATCATGGGTTTTGACAGGACAATAAGAACATGATCAAAACTGTGTTTTATAAGCTGACAGTTAAGAGACTAAAGGCAAGATTATTTATGAAATTACTACAAACATCCAAAGGTAATGAAAAATGGAGACAATAAGTCACAAGTCTGATATGGTTAAAGGAAACAATAGGATTTAGCAACTATTTGGATATGGAATTAAGTGAAGGAAGAATTAAGAATAATGAAATTACTAAATTTGTTTTCAGCACCCTCAAAGCTCTGTCCAAGAAATCTTGTCTCCTTCCTATCAATCTCCCTTCTCTCCCACGCTAGAGCTAAAACAGCTAACATTTATTGAGAATTTACTATGTGCAAGGCAACTATTATGCATCTATTATCTTATTTAATCCTTAACCTTAGAAGTAAGTATTGTTGGTATTCATTCCCATTTTACTGATGAGGGAACTGAGGCTTGGAGTGGTTAATCAAATTACTCAACATCACATAGTAAGTGGCTGGATATTAACCAATGTCAGATCATTATTAACGTGTTAGCTGATAATAGTTTAAAATGGAATCTTTCACAGGGATAATTATATGTTAAAAAGAAGCTCAAAAAGATCCTCAAACGGAATGGCAAGTGACAGGATAGACATATTAGGTAGAGAACTGCCTAATCATAAATTCAATGGCTAACAGAAGGAGAAGTATTCCTCCTGGACTCATACTACTCATCATTTGCCCCACTGCCAAAAAAGACCAACATTCTCAATTATTACTCTTTAGGGTACGAGTCTCATTCTATCTTATACAGACTTGTAGCCCACTTATAAACTCACCATGTATACTCACTTATAAACTGACCATGTATTCATTTCTGCATCCCCTGAAAAACAGTAGGCACTAAATGAATGACTGAATAAACTCAGTTGGGCTGCCTCTGTCTAGTCCTACCTGGAACAGTGTGACCAATATCCTCACACAGGTCAAGGCCTACATTTGGAACAATACCTCCATGTCCCACCTTGAACTTGTTGCTGAAACTTCTGCTCCTGATTCTTTGCTTCCTTTCTAATTTTTGACTTTAGTAATGTCCTTTGGATTATTCCTGACACTCAACTTGTTAAGGCCATGAAAAAATGGCTGGTGCTAAATATATACAGGGTGTCCCCCCAAAATGTATACACACTGTAAAAGCTGATAGCTCAATTTTGAAAATGAAATGTATTCTAATAAACACTGCCTTTACAATTATTCAAAGTGTGTATACACATTTTTTGGGACACTCTATATTAAAAGAGGTGTTTCTCCTGGATCCTAGTACATTTCCAAGGGTTCTCTTACTCAGTGACTTCTTCCTCAGCAAGGAAAGGCTTGTTTCCATGGAACCTAACAGTACCCATGTTAAATCATGAGGGTTCTCCTTTGACTGACTATCCAAGAGGCTGTGCAGAGGATCTGAGAGAAAGGATCAAGTTCCCAATGCTGTCAGCTTTAATTTGTATATACTGTACTTTCCCAGAGAAACAATATAACAAATAGTAATTAGCTTCCAGACAGCCCTGCAGGAAAAAGTCTATCTAACCACAGTGCAATTAAAATATTATACGACAATATTTTTTCATTATAAGTGTACCATATTTATGCTATATTATGAACTAAATACCTGTTTATGGTTAATTCTAGTAACAATATTTCAGTATCCAAACTGAAAGGAAGGTGAATTATCATCATTAGTCTTTTCCCAGTATTAAACAGATTAGTAAACTGGTGGGTATCATCAAAGTACAATAAGTAGAAAAATAACAAAACACATAATGAAAAGTAACATATACATCTACTTCTATAACTACAAACTAAGATCAAGTAAAAATTTTTAAAAACACACACAAAACAAAAACCAAAAAACACACAAAGCATTAAGATTTGGGATTCCAGTTATGCTTTCAGGAAAGAAAAGATAAAACTTACTAAGTAACTGTTTAAACTTTGTATAAGTTCACACTAGCCCTGTTACTATTTAAGAAAATATAGTTTAAAAAGAGACTGTAGTTCAGCCTTAACATGCGAACTCTTGCCACCCCTTAATTTAGGGTGTAGAGCGTATTTTGATTGCATTTAGTTGAAAAGAATAGAACTAAAATAATCTAGCTTATCTCGTCTATCAAAAATGCCAAATCTGAATTTGTTCTTCATATCAAACAGGGATTAAATATTCTTTTTTTTCCAGACGACACACTGACATTTGTAAATAAACCCTATTTAAAACAAATTTGATGTATGCAAATGCAGGTTTACACAAAGAAACAAATTATGGGCTGAATATTCCCTTTACAAAAGAATTCACTAAAAAATTTCTTTAAGTAGTAAGCTTGCTAGTATACTTAAAATACTGTTAAATTTTTAAAATTTATAAACAACTTTTCTGAAATATACTCAGTATAAAAGTAGTTACAAAACTACCAAGCTTCAAAAGCTTCTACTATTACAATCTTTGTCCCAATAGCTTGACAAATCTAGAAGGTGAAACTCACAGATTAAATACAATAGTTGAAAATGGCATATAAATGTATATTATAGTCCTGGTTGGTGTAGTGTGTTGATTAGTGTATCATCCCATGCACCAAAAGGTTCCACGTTCGATTCCCATCAGGGCACATACACTGGTTTCAGGTTCCATCCCTAGTCAGGGTGAGTGTGGGTGGCAACCAATCGATGTTTCTCTCTCGCATCGATGTTTTTTCTCGCTCTCTCTCCCCCCGCCTCTCTCTGAAATCAATTTTTAAAAATATGTATAACTGTTCTTAAATAAATACTTTTATAACTATCCTAATAGTCATGAAACTCAAGAACCAAAGAACAGAGTCTGCTTTGCCTCCTTTGTGGAGACAAGCAGCACAAAACAAGAAAATTCCAGAGATCCCCATCAGTGTTGCAGTTGTTTTTCTTCTGCAGTTTTCTAAGTGCTCTAAGATGTAGAAAGCAATGTCTGGAAAAAAGAAATCCAAATTTGAAGATCCAGAACTGGAGCATTTTGGACCAACTAAGGGAAGCAGGAAGGATCCTAATGGCCCCAGGTGGCCATTACCGGGGGACATCTTCCTGTTCTGTTCAGAGTTCCACAAAAGACCAAATTCACAAACCCTGGTGTCTCCACTGAAGACCAAATAGATGTGGAGTCATCTGATAGCAAAAATGCAGCCTCACCATATGAGGTGGTGAGGACGAAGGAGACAGATGAAAAGGATTGCGCTAACTCAGGAAAATCCCATGATGCAAAGGAGACAAGTGTGTTGCCTGAAAACAGGACCAGGAGGAAGGGGAAGAGGCTGACAGGCAGGAGGGAAAGGAGGGAAGGAAACAAACCACCTCCACAGGGATTCCAGAGGGGAAGCACCGTAACATACCGCTTTGGGGTCTCTCTGACTTCATTAGATTTAATTACAAAATTAGAATAAAATCATATTGCAGTTTCCAAAAGCACCTGAGAAATTTGAAGTGATTTACATGAAGTAGCCAAGGTGCAAGCACCCTGAAACCATACAGAACTTACACATATTTCCAAACATTTGTTTCTCACTCTGTGCATCTTGCTCTTGGCCTTGTAAAGGCATTTAAAGACGTTCATGGCAATTTTTTAAAGTGGTGTTAACTATGATTATCAATTAGAAATCCTGAATTATCAATTGCACATATCTACAGCTTATAAAATTAACAGGTAATAGACAAACTATCAAGGCCCAACCTGGTAAGTGTGAGGCAGTGAACAAGATGCCTTTGGAAGGGTGTAGTTTAGACTAAGCGCTGTGAAGTCAGACCCATTGATGCTGCATGCTGATGCTGTTGCAGTGGTTTCGTATACATACGTATTTACCATGCCATCTGCTGCCATTCTTGGTTTAGAAGGGAGGAAGTTCTTGTGAGATGTGTATAGATTGTATTCAATAGAATAGTTTTTAAAAAACTATAGACCTCTTCATCTTCAGAAAAGTAGAGTCACCACATCGAAGTCCAAAAACCTTTGCTACTAAAAATACAAAGAAATAGTAGAATGTTGCATATTGTATGTTTATAGTGATGGGAAATGCTTTTTTGAAAGAAAATGAACCATTTATTTATATATATTTAAGATCTATTCAATAAAGTATAAATATTTTAGTGTTTGAGAGCTTAGAAATCAAAATGTAAGTTTTACAAATGCTTCCAGTTCTAGTGATTTAGGATAAAGAGCAAAAACTTGTAAATAAGATAAATATAATCCTCCCTTGGGAATTAAGCTAGTTAAATCAATACACAATGGGAAGTATCTGAGTTCTCTCAGGCCCAGAAGTCAAATTGGGTAGCTTAATCAATTGACACACTAATAATAATAATAATAATAATAATAATAATGATACTTTGACAGAAAGAAGGTACTTAAAATAAAAAATATAGTAGTACAAACAGGCAAAGTTGCTAATATGTGTTCAGCACTGTCCAGGAAAAAAGAGCAGTGAAGCAGGAGGACCCATGATGTTTTCCAATGTAGACACAGTGGGGCCTGATGAAAACTCTCTCATGCCTACCCATTTCCTGTTATTTTAGTTCATGTTTACCAGGCAACCTTCTAAACACTAATTCAGTTTCCCAAAAAGCTTAATAGTAGTCCACAATTCCTTACTTGCAATTTTGAAGTCAAAGAAGTTTCAAAAAAACAAAAACTCCTTTAGAACTTATCTGACAGCAAATCTTGACCTAAAATAGACATGAAGCCTTTATTTACTATACTTAATATGAAGTCAAATGTTTTGCTGCAGAAATATTAATGTATTTTATTACAGGGTATACCACCCCAGATTCCACTGGGTGTTTCTTAAACTGCAGTAATATGCTTTATTACCTTTCTAAAATCTAAAAGTTCCGAATTTTGAGACATATGAATGAGGATCCCTGGATATATTCTGACTCTTGGAAAATGAAAGCCCCATTCTCCAGCCCCACCCACAGAAATGAGTAAATCGGTATTCCAATTTATATTTTAATAATAAATAAATTTAGTGTGAATCTGATGCCAGTAACTGATTTTCTCTGGGTATTGGTAAAGTCTAATTCCAGACCTACAAGATCAATTACCAGGACTTACAATCACTATCCCAAGTGGCACATACCTACCTAGAATTTCTTTCCTAAGCCTACAGTTTCTAAGCCACCAAGTAAACCCGTTTACCAGTCTTCCATTCTATCTGAGTGACCTGTCAGAAGACAAACCAACAGTTAACCAACCTCCCATCCCAATCCAACCTCCCTGTTAGCCTTCATGCAATCTTCTACAATACTTAGAAAAAGGTGAAAAGTTAAAATACAAGAGATTTTTAAGTTATTAAATAGCAACTTAATTTTGCTCGTATTAAGTTACTGGAGAATCAATGAATAGCATTTAAGTATGACCTCTAAGAAATTAAACATGAGAAGATTTTTCATGTTACTTAAAAAGAATACTATATCAGATGGTTCTTTTCTGATCTCAGTTTAGAGCCCTGAAGATTTTAAATATATCTTCTAGTGGTTAGGTAAAAAAGAGTAACTAAAGTTTAATTTTGAGTCTACACATTTTTTTTCAGCAATATTTTATAGTTTTCAATGTACAGTTTCATACATCCTTTGTCTGAATTCTCCCTTAAGTATTTCATAGTTTTTTATGGTAAGTGGTATTTTTAAATTTTAATTTCCAAGTTTTCACTTTGAGTATACAAATATAGATAATTTTTGTATATTAATCATATATCATACAACCTTGCTAAACTGACTTGTTAATTATCTATTTTTATAGATTTCATCAGATTTTCTACATAGATAATCATATTGGCTGTGAATAAAGATAGTTTTATTTCTCTCTTTCCAATCTGGACGTTTTTTATTGCTTTTCTTGTCTTATTTCAGTGGCCATTTACAATGTTGAATAGAAGTCTACACATTTTGACTTTTTTTCATTTCATTTATAAAACTCAGCAAGAAATCATATAAAATATATAATTGGTATCATTTATTTAACATGAAGAAGTCTAAGTTTAACCTACAAAAGTTAAAGGGCAAAATTAAGAAATATAAGGTTCTAGTATAGTATTTGACTCACTGAATATATCTGCCTTAAGTGTTTTGTGACACAAAACTAGTAGCAAAACTACTAAGTGGTATATTTTTTAAAATAACATCTATTGGCTTTCTTATAATTACTAAAGGAACACATGATCTTTGCAGAAAATCTGAAAAATTTGAAGTACAAGGAAAAAAATGGCATCCTTAATCGTATTACCCAAAGATAAACACTGTTTACATTTCATTGTATCATCAGAAGTTTTCCACATTATGAATTCTTCTAAAACACCATTTCTAATAGCTGCATACTAACCCACCCATCAGATGGCTATATTATAATTTCATTCTTCTTCCATCATTGGATATCTATCTACACTGCTTTAAATTTTTCACTATTACCATATACATGAAGCACAGAAATTAACATCTTTGCATATGAATCACAGAATGACCTCTTATAAGAGGTCATTTTGCCCATTCTTTTATTAAAGCTGTTAGTGTTTTCCCTACCCAAGCAAAATAAGCTCTTTTTATATTAAAGCTATCAATCACATGTTACATTAATCCCAAATATACTCTTTGCCTTTTTGTTTTAACTATTTTTTATTTTTTAATTCAGAAGGCATAAATTTTATGTTAATTATAACTATTATAAAGACAAATAAAATGTGCTGTATTTTTATTACCCATTCTTTTACTGTAGTAGCACATAAGCCTAAAACTAACAGAAAAGATTAAAGAGAAAAATCAGTGGTGCTAACGAAAAGTGTAAAGTTGGTTAAGCTATTTGATATAGTAGTTTTAATTCATCTCCTAATAAAATTATATCTTGGAGGTAAAAGAGAACATTTTGGTCTATCCCTGATTTCAAGGGTAAAATACTATTTCCCCTACTGCAACAACTGAGGCTCAAATAAACCTCCCCAAAATTACACAGAGAACATATATGCCTGACTAGTACAAGAGTTTAACAGTAATATCACAGCAACTTTAATTCTTATTTCATTATTGAAAAAAAAAAATCTTTGAGAGAGAAATGTGTGGCAATTAGCATCGTGGGCTAAAAAACATTAAAAAAAATCATAACTTAAACATTTATAATGCTAAAGGTATAAAAGATAAAAACTTGATTAAGAAGCTTTCCTTTCCCTTAGGAAAAAGACAAAAAATGAAGAAGAAAAATCAAATATACAAATAAACTGTAGCAAGCAAACAAGCATAATTTAATATATATATATACTCATTTTACACTGAAAAAACTTAATAGCTTTTGGAAACTTAATTTCCAAAACCTTAACTAGACTTTCATGAGGTAAGAGCACAAGATTTTTGTTTCTCTAGCAGTGTGATACTAAACAAGTCATTTTATTTTTATAGGCCTTAGTTTCTTCCTTAAAATGAAACAAACGCATACTTCCGGCCCAAGATGGCAAACTGGAGAAATCACAGAAACTTACTTCCTCTCCCTACCAAAACCTCACTGAATCAATACCAAAAATATTTGTTAAATGAGTAATCCATGACTAGGGGAACAAAATGGAGCCATTAGCAGCCAAGAAAGTACAACAAATTTTTCAAGATGTAAAGAGGAATGAAACTAAACAGCTCAGATAAAGGAAGCCACAGTTTAGAATACAAAACAGAGAATATAAGGCCAAACTGCCAGGACCAACTGAACAGAAATACCAGGTAGGTAAGGAAATCAGATGTGAAAATCAAATCCAAGGGAAATTAATTGAAACTCTGTAACACTGAAATTTTCCAATCAAAAAGACCACTTATATGCAGAGCTCTCAGTCAGTTCTTATTGTTTGACTTGCAAACACAGACAGATAACCAAATTCACAAGATATCTGAAAACATGAAAGAGACCAAAATACAATTTTAAATGTCCCCAGAAGAAGAGATAAAGAAATAAAGAATATATTGCTCTTTAATATAAGCCCACTATACTAATTAATTTTTTAACTACATGTACACATTACACTGATTTTTTTTAAAGTTTAAGTGAATTAACTGAAAAAAGTATGAGTTTACTAAAGCAATGTGAAACTGCCTTTCAGTCAATTCTAATACTCCCTATGTAAAATTTCAGACATTTATTCTTATTATGCAACCATAAAATATATTTATTTCATAAAATACTAAGTAAAACCAGTAAAATTCATGTTATACACATATAATCCTTTACCTTAAATTCTGTGCAAAAATTTACTTCAAAATTTTAAGACTACATGTTATGTACACACACACACACACAACACACACAGAGATCTGTTTTAGAACCTTAATCACTAGCATATTGATGTTGTCATGTTATTACCATTATTTTAAATCTGTAAACCCCACCAAATTTTTAATCATTTAAACAAAAGGAACATACCTCTATGTTCCAATAACATGACATAAAGTTGATAATATATGCAACATTGATCAAATATTGATGATTTTTTTAAAAACACCTTTAGTTACTTTATACATAAGCATTATTATTACACATCTCATGACACCAATAAAAGTTAAATGTTCCTAAACAAGAACATCTTAAAAGCTTCACTAAAAATCCAAATGCTTCAGAAGTGGGGAAAAAAAGAAACATTTTATGTTCCAAGAATACACTGTTTCACATCCTCTCTTCTATCCCTTTCCAACCATTGGTTACCACCAATATGGCTAAATTTTTTTAAAAGGTAAAGCTTAGTGTAGAAAATATACATGTGTGACACATCACCATTCAATAAACCATCACAAAAGCACTACACTGAATAACATCCAGAATAAACAGTACAACTGAGAGGTCCCCAAATGACTGGCTCATGCTTGGTAGATATGTCCCCCCACACATGATCCATCGACTGAACAGAGAGGTAATTCATTCCTTTTCTCCCCCAAGCTAAACACAAACTACAAATCAGGATGTTCAAAAGCAACAAAATGAGGTTCCCAAATTAGTTAAGAGAGGCGTACAATTATAAAAACTGCTAAATACCCATCCAACCCTAATTATACTAAGTTTAAAAAAACTCTAAATATAGGTGACATGCAACTTAATCATACATTTTTTTATCTGATGATCCACTTCAAAGTCATAAATAAGAAAAAGATGCCCCATGTGAATTACAAATGGATGGTTACATTAAATTTGAAGCACTTCCTCCTCTCTAAAACAAATACCACAAAATAAAACAAAAAAGCAACTGTTATGAGATCTAAACTATCACACGAATCTCTTTAAACATAATCAAGAAGGAAAAAAGTATGCTCCTTTGCAGAAGCAGTTAGGACAACTATGTACAGAAGAGAACAGAACAGTTCCAGCATTATACTACCTGCATTCCCTTAACTCCTAAATGGTAGTGGTCTACCTCTGACCACCTTGCCCTATGATATACCCAACCTGGGCACTTTCATCCTCACCTCTGAACCAACTACAGATAATAAATTCCAAATTTCTATCTCCAGCCACAATCTGTCTCCAGAGTATCGGACCAATGTATATCTCAGAACATCTCCACTTGAATGCTCTACCAGAATCTTTAACATAAAATGTAATACCCTGAATTCATTCCCCACCTGCTCCTCCTACATACCTATTCTGGGTTTTTTGTGTTTTGTTTTGTTTTTAATATATCTTTATTGATTTCAGAGAGGGGAAAGGGGGAGGGGGGAGGGGGAGGGGGGGGAGAGAGAGAGAGAGAAACATCAATGATGAGTCATTGATCAGCTGCCTCCTGCACCAGGAATGGAGCCCACAATCTCTCCATGTGCCCTGAACAGGAATCGAACCCCGATCACCTGAATCCTAGACCCCCACTCAACCGCTGAGCCACGCCCGGCCAGGCCCTATTCTGGCTATTGGTATCATGTTCTGAAACCTGGGAGTTATTCTATCCCCCTTCCCCCACTAATCCTTTATCAGTCACCAAGTCCTATTCTACCTTAAAAAGGTCAACCCCTAAATCCATACTCTCCATTCTCAACACCTCTATCTTGGTTCAGGCACAAATATATTTTGGAACATTACATCTCTCCTAAAAGTTCTCCCTACCTTCAGTCTGGCTAATTCTTCAATCATTCCTTTCTATTGCTGCTAAAGTAATCTTTCTAGAACATAATCTAAATCATTTTCACCACTGCTTAAAATCTTTCAACAATCCAAAATAAAAACGGAATCCTTAGCAGAATATTCTGCTTCTTGCTACCTCTTTAGCTTTATCTCTTCCTAATCTCTCATATAACACACTAAGTTTCAAACACATCACTGCACATCCTGGAAAAAAATCATATGTCTTCTTACCTCAATACCTCTGCATGTTATTCCCTCTTTCTAGAAAGTCTTTTTCTTGACACTTTCAAGTAACTTTCACTTGCTCAGGCTCAACTTGTGGCCTTCAACTTTATCCATTCCCTTCTTGCTCCCATAGCAACTAACAGATATCCTTTCATACTATTTTATAATTGTGGATTATATTCTACTAAATTTTGAATGAAAATAAAATATTATTCCTTTTTGTGTCCCACATATGGAGCACTTTGCCTGGCAATAATAAGTGATCAACAACTACCTACAGACCATTTATGCCTTTTTGCTTTTTCCAGAAACAGAACTTCCACTATAAACATCTCCCAACAGAGAACAAAGCAGCTACTTAAAAATAACAGAAACCAGTGAAGAAAGCAATAGATATAAACAAATGGGGAAAAAATTAAACACACAGAGTCTCTTCAGAGAAGCTCCTGGGAGCTCACTATTTTCTACTCTGTCTCACATTCTATCACAAATATGTTTTACTTGCTATTTAATTTTCAATGCTTACTCTGATCTCCCGGAAAGTAAGCAGTGAGAAGTTTCTTCTCTCCACAATTTCACAGAATGAAAAATTGAAAGGATTACCAAAATCAGCTATACTTCACAACTGAGCATAAACTTTTAAAAATGTCATAATGAATAAAACCCCTGAGCTACCCAGCCCCAATTCCACTTCTAATAGTTGCCTCCTAAAAGACCTGAGAGTGAGACTGCAATGGATATTTTACCAACCAGTTATCAAACATTCTCCCTAACAGACTCCCAACATCTCATCTGAATTTACAATCTTTCTCTTATGGTAGGAATTATATAAAATCACTGTTTACTCTGTAAATATGCATTTACTTTTTTTTCCTAAAGATAAAATGAAATACTTTCCTCCTACCTAGCCCATTGGTCCTCGAACAGAAACTTTCCCAGCTCAATTCCCTCTAATATTGGCTACAGTTGTCTGTGGTCACAAAGGGAATAGAAAACTCTCCTCCTAATACTGAGGCCTCTAACATTCCCAATCCTTCCCCCTTTCTTCTCTCCAGTGGTACCCAACTTTGCCCATTAAGTAAAACAAATTCCGAATCAATTAATAAGCAGTGTTAGAAGTGTGAGAGAATCCCAGAGATCAAACTCCATGTAGCACAGTAAGCCCACAACTGTGTCACTCCCAACTAGCATGATATAAACATAAGCACCAAGCTTATGTAACTCAGGTAACCTGTACCAACTCTGTAATCATTAACTGTGTCACTGTCAATCAGCTTAATATAAACACAAGTATCAAGCTTGTAATAAAACTGAGATAATGTGTACCAAACTTGTAATCATCGTTTACCAAAAACAATAGAAGTCCATGCTACAGCTAGTAGCATCAAGTATACCAACCATAAATTCAGTGTTTTGAAGAATACATGGGGGAGAACGACGTAGAAGGCCAAACAAGGGGTATCACTCTCCAGTATCACTATCCTGGCCAGGTTTTTCTCCCCTCCAAGTCATTTGGAGTCTTCTCTAGCCCTCATCCTTGGAAAAAAAAAAAAAACCGTCTCTCTTGGTAGAATCCACGGTACTTCTTCTAACTGCCAAGCTTAGACTGACCTGCCTTGCAACTGTGAGAATTATTATTTTATCAAAATAGATCATTAGGTTTAAATTTCTCTTTACCCAACTGCCAACTCATTAACTACAACATCCTAGTCTCATGGAACACACTTTTGTACATTCCAAAAAATAAGTAAAAATGCTAGATCAGTAGTAACAGGGAAGAACAGACAATGCTTCCCTACAGAAACATTTCCATTTAATAAATTCAGAAGGAATGAGGGAAACAAAGTCACTGTTGGGACAAAATTGCAAGATCCATCAATGAATTCTAAAATTAGTTTGTTTGCAAAGTTTAAGGAGAAACAGGATATCTACATAGCCTTAGAGTATTTTCCCCAAAATACGTATTAATTTCAAAAAGGAAAAAAGTAACTTTATAGTGGAGAAACCTGGCAGATATCACCTTAATCAAATGATCACGGTTAACCTCACCAGTAATAATAAGTCATTGATACCGTGTGCCCTCCGACATGATGTATTGAGAAGGGCACATCACCCTTGTGGTATCCCTTCCAATAATGCATAACACCAATCTAATCAAGAGAACACATCAGACAAACCCAAACTAAGAGGCATTCTACAAAATAGCTGACCAATACCTTTCAAAAAAGTGTCAAGGGCATGAAAGATAAGAGGTTTGAGGAACTGTCATAGACTAGAGGAAATTAAGGAGACCGGCTGACTCAATACAATATAGGATCCTGGACAGGATCCTGGAACACATTAAGAACATTAGTGGAAATGGGCAAAATGTGAACAAAGGCTGTAGTTGATTTGTACTGTAGCAATGTTAATTTCTTAGTTTTGATTACTGGTTCTATAAAACATTAACATAAGGGGAAGCTAAGTGTAGGATGTATGGGAACTCTGCACTGTCTTTGTAACTTCTGTAAGTCTAAAATTATTTCGAGAGATTTAAGAAAAAAACACCCAAAAAGCTGAATTCCTGATACCAAGCCTCCTAGGTTGAGCAACACATTTTTTATTTACCCAGTTTTTTTAATGACTCTCTCCTCCAGCCTACTATCAATTTATACTGAGTTCCTATTCTTTCCCTAAAGAGCTTCCAAGTTCTTATACTTGTTCTTATACTTTAAGACCTCTCAAAGTATCTCTCCCTCTCCCCCCCTTTCTTTCTTTCTATATATCTTTATTGATTTCAGAGAGAGGAAGGGAGAGGGAGAGAGATAGAAACATCAATGATGAGAGTCATCATTGATCAGCTGCTTCCTGCAGGCCTCCGACTGGGGATAGAGCCCACATGCCAGGCATGTGCCTTGACCGGGAATTTAACTGCAATCTCCTGGATACTAGGTCGATGCTAAACCGCTGAGCCATGCCCAGCCTGGCAAAGTGCCCTTACTTCTTACCACCACAGGGCTAGACTATCCTTCCTATCCTGTCACAAACTGACCTGGCTTAAAAGATGTCCCTTATATACCTTAATATCTTAGAGTGTCATTGCAATTAACAATTTGCAAAGTGCTTTTAAACACATTTACATACAAAAATTTGTAGGTGCGTATTGTAACTAGTTATTATTTCACAGGTAATAAGAAAAATTAAGTGTCTGACATTTAATAAATGTCAGAACCTGAATCTGAATCCAGTTCTTCTGACTCCAAAACCAAGTTACCGTATTAACAAATATCAGTCTGCATTGAAAAATATTCAACTTCCCTGGCTCCAAACAGGCTAATTACACCCGAGACACATGATATTTAGGAAAGTTCTAAATTTCACCCCTGTCCTAAATGTCCCTCTTGCAAGCTTCAATGGTTCTACAATGAAGAATTCTGGGATTCAGTGACCAGGTTCTGTGTTCACCCTAACCTTCACCATTTTTTAAAAACAGACTTCAGTCATCTCTTCAGCTATCAACCTTTTAGGCTGAAGAATCACTTACCTCTCTTCTTATACAAACACTGCTTCATGCTTTCCAATAGCTGAGATGTCCCTCTAACCTCCAATTCCATTCACTTCTTAATATTTGCAAATCAGAACCAGGGGCAATCCTGCAGGGTCCCCAACCCCACAAAATACTCTGAATATCTTCTTCCTTCACTCAAAAAAGGCGTGTGGGGGGGAGGAGTCAAAGGGCTCATCCCTGATGCACGTGTCCGCCTTAAGTTTAGCGCAAGGACGCAGGGCTGCGTAACAAAGTCACGTGACTCGAGGCTCAGGAGAAACCGCCTTCACCTGACTCAACTGACCAGCGTTTTCCTCCTTCCAGGCTTGTAGACCCCCAGGCTCACCTGATTTCTGTATCAGTCAACCGAGAACGTTAAGACTCCACAAAGCGCCCTGAGGTTTAAAAAGTAGTAACTATGGAAACAAGCCTCTAAGTTTGAAAACTCAGAGGTAATGAGAAAACCATTACTTAATTAATAGGCGCTTGCTCCGGGCAAGGCACAGGAGGGTGCCCTTCAGCTCTCTGAGCACCCGGCGGGGATTTATTCAATTCTGTCACCTCCCGTCCTCACCCCTCCGGCGCCTGGCACCTAAAACGGTTGAAATGAAGGGGAGACGCCGCTGGAAGGGGTTCGGGCCCAGGAGGAACCGTGGGGGAGAGACGGGCTCCGGAGGTAACTCTGGGAATAACTTTGGAAAACTTTTGCGCTGCTCAATTCAAACGGAACAGGCTGCCCCTGCGTGGGACCGGCCGGCACAGGCGGTCTCTCGCGGGGACGAACCGGGACACCTCTGAGGGACCCCAAGGGTGTTGGGCGAAGACAGGGGGACAGTCACTTGCCTCCCATTCCTCCAAGAAACGTCGGGCCTCGTCCGAACCAACCGTCTTATGTCTCCTAAATTCGTCCTTCACGTACTGGTCGCCGAGGGCTTTGAGGTCCGGGGGCAGAAAGCGGTGCAGCAGCAGGATGCGCCGGTACAAGGCCCGCACGCGGGCGACGTGCGCGCCCGGCATAGCGCCGCGGGGGCCGCACACCGCGCCTGCGCACGGGACGGCGCGCCGGCTCCGCGCCGGGTGTCGGTGAACCCGAACCCGGGCGGAAGAGGGCGCGCGACCTCCGTCCGGGTTGGTCCGCTCAGAAATCAGGCCCCTCCGGAAGCCCGAGCCGCGGCGCGTGCGGAAACGGGCCGGTGGTTGTCTGGGCGGGGCGTGGAGGTCGTGGAGTCGCGTCCGCAGCGCGGTTGCTGAAGGGCAGCGTCCGGGTCCGAGAGGGCGCTGACCAGAGGACTGGCGTGGGCTGGTTGCCACCTCACAGCCACACGCCCCATCATCCTTTTACATTGATCTTCCTCCCTTCCCTCCTGATAAAGGCCTGAGAAATCCTGCGTCTCCTCCAGGAAGCCTTCCATGCTTAGCTCGACCCGCTTCAGGCTTCTCACAGTGTTCCTGCCTTCTGCGAGAGGGATCAGAGTGGGATTAATCTCTGCATCCAGGAGCCTACCGACCCTCATTCTTTGCACAGTGCTGTGCTCCTAATTTGTCTCCTGACGGTGTGGCCTCTTCCATGTAATTCAGGGGAGGCCTGAGCCAGTTTCATTAGCTCAAGTCAAACCGAGCCACAGAAAAATCGTTACGAAGCATTTTAAAAGTATTGTTTCCAGGGCCACGATGCTGGAGATTCTGATTAGTCTGAGATGAAAAGGTAGAAGAACCAGGACATTTACAAATCTCCACCTTTTGCAAAGGCGATGCTGAGAGCCACGTGGCCTAGTTCTTTCCCGTCACACCTTTGCTCCTTCAGCAAATCCTGATGGCTCCACCAGCAAAACATATGCAGAATGCGACCGTTTCTCAGCACTTCCTCCACCACAGCTGTTTCTTTAGCTGCATATTGTGGTGGCTTCTTGTGTTTCCGCTTCTGGCCATGACCAGCTTCAGCCATTATCCACCTAAACTGTAAATCGGGTGTCCCTCCTCTGCTCAACAAAATCCGCCAGTGGTTTCTCATCAGAGTAAAACCCAAAGTCTCTCCACTTCTTAGCTCTCTAAATGTTCTAGTGCATTGTCCCGAGGTGGCCAGTTCCAGCCACACTGGCCTAGTTCCTAGTTCATCTTTGGACAGCCCGGGGACAGTCCCAACTGAGGGCCTTGGTACTTGCTGTTCCCTCTGCTTGGGATGCTCTGCCCCACGTATCTCCCTGGCTAACACCTTTATTTCACTCAGCTCATTACTTCAGGCACCTTTCTGCTGAGACCTTCCCCAGCAAGTGCATTTGAAATTGCAGCAAGAACTCCCTAACCCCCTTCTCTGCTTTGTTATTCTCCATAACACTTACATATTTTATTTATTTGATTATCTGTTTCCCCTACCATGACCCTAGAATAAAAATTCCTTGAGGTCAGGGATTTTGTGATTTTAAGGGTATCAAGTGACTCATGACCCGATGGTGTGATGAGGGCAAGAGCGTGGGAATTTGTGAGATTCCCTCCCAGACCCAGGCTTCTGTCTGGGCAAACTTTTCAAAAGGGCAGGGACTTGTTCATTTTATTATCCTATTCAGGGCCTCCCACAGCGCCTCACAAATAGTAAGCACTCTAATATTTATTACCTCCAATGGACTTTTTAGTTTTGCTTAAATTTAGGAAAAATATTTATTTAAAAGAACACAGAATATTTTCAAAAAATGAATTTAATTTGGTATTATGACAAACCACATTAATGGCAAGGATTGAATGGCAGTGTGGTTATTTACTTCAGGAAATTTTTTCTAACCATACTTCATCTCTTAATGTCCCTGTAAATTGAAAATTAATTTCTTGTTCCAGTTTACTTTTTTCTGGTTTCCTTTGGGGTTAAAGTACATGTATAATAAATACTTCTTTTAGAGGCAAAGTTCTTATAAAAATGTGGAAAAAAACATTCTGCCAATGAATTAATAAAAGAGTAACAATAAAAGAAGTAATTCGGCCTACAGGGAGCAGAAAAGGTCCGCAGAGCATTGGGCAACTGATGCTCAGAAATGGCAAATGATGGGTGAGAGAGAAGCCAAGACACAGTGGTGTGGTTAAGCCTTGAGGTGAGAAGTCAAGCAATAAGGGTGAGAATAGTAGAAATAGGTGTCCTGTATTTTTTTCCAGTGGGCTAGACAGTGAGTTATGTCTTGTGGACAAAACTTTCTCTTTGTCAAAACTCTCCATTGACCATCCAATTTAGGCTGACCAGATTTTCTCTTGTGGTCAAAATAGCCATGAACTGAAAATAAGACCTGAGTCTACTCCTTGCCACTAATCCAGGTCAGTACACTTCATGCAGGCCCTTAGCCTTTCATTTATCCTTCCTGCGCGTGCTTCCTTTCCCTTTCTGTTATTTGACAAGCCACTCAGCCACTCTGTGCCTGGATTTTCTCACATGTCAGAGAGTTGGGTTAGGTAATTCTCACTGCCTTCCAACTCTACTAACCTAATCACGATTTCTCCCAGATTCCCTTCCAGAATTTTCTGTAAAAGTAGAAGCGGATATGTACCCACTTTGAAATAATTGCTCTGAAAATATTTTTAAGACGATAAGGGAAACCTCTCAAAAATTTATGTGGAGCACATCACCTAAGCCTTTTGGAGCACACAAAATACAACCACCGCAATATTGCCATAACCATACGGAAGATCAGCACAGCAACTGCACAAATAGAGATGGAAGAGACTGCTAGAGAAGTTTTTTAACAACCAGAGGGAGAACTTTGATTTCAAAAGAGATAGAAATCAGTGAATAAAAATAAACTGAAAGGAGGAGAAAGGAAACACTCGTGTGAAGCATAGTTCATTGTTACTTTGTATTATGCCCTAGTCTTTGCATTAATATGTTGAAATTAAGTCTTATTTGCAAATAACGTTAAAGACTTTTCCTCTGCAGCAGAGTGAGAAAGGATTGATGAATGCGAGAGGCTGGTGGTGAAAGATTTGGAAACGACTTTATGTCATTCGATAGAGAAACAACCTGCCCACAGGCTTGGCTTTGGTGGCTCAGTTTTGAATTTATAGTTACTAAATTCCAAATTCTAAATCATTGAGAATAATGAAAGGAAATGCCCAAACAACCTTTGACCCAAACAACCTTCACATGCTTAGAGGCCTGCAGAGAAGCCTGATTTAACCATGGTAATCACGTGTAGTCCCCCAAACAACACCAGAAATGGTCTGTCATTTTCCACCTTACTTTGGAATCCCAAATAGGAACATCACTGTGCGGAGGTGAATATATAAAAAGGAAGGACTTCTTTAAGCATTTTTACTTGGTACCTGAATTACTGAAATGCAATGGTAAGAAAGCAGATAATCTTGAAAGCTAGAATTTCAAGCAAACAAATTGGTGCAAAGTCTATTTTTTGAAAAAGTCGGTTTTGAAAGTCAGTATATTCATGAATTTCTGAAACATGTTATATAAGAAATATCAAACAGGATAGAACATCAACCAAAGTCCAGATAAATTGTCATGTTTGATCATTTAAAGTGCTAATGATATTGCCCTGGCTGGTGTGGCTCAGTTGGTTGGAGCATTGTCCTGTGCACCAGAAGGTCACCAGTTAGATTCCCCGATCAGGGCACATACCCAGGTTGTGGGTCTGACCCCTGGTCAGGGTGCATGCAGGAGGCAACTGATCCATGTTGCTCTCTCACATGGGTGTTTTGATCTCTTTCTCTCCCTCAGCCTTCCTCTCTCTCTAAAAAAACAGAACAAAAATCAATGAAAACATTTTTTAAAGTGCTAATGATATTAATTTTTTCTAAGGAGAAAAATACTGACCATTAATTACCACAGAAGCTGAAAGTCATTTGACAAATTCACCACCCATTCCTGATTTTAAAATAATAGTAATAAAATGGAAATCAATGGATTCCTTAACACAAAAGCCAGTCCCTTAGTTAATGGGAAAAGATCTGAGAAAACAGGCAAGCTTTTGTGTAAAAGGGAAATGGGAAAAGAATGTATATAGTATTTCCTTCATTGTGCAAAAAAGACAAACCATGACTACAGTGTGCCATGCATGGAAGAGTGTGATTGTCTGCAATTAAGTCAAAAAAGAGCAAGAGATTGCCTAAAATGATAACCTAGACTAGAGGTAGGCAGAGCTCTGGGATTACTGCAGGTGAGAGCTTCTGAAGGGCACTGGATTTAAGGACTAACCGGGGAAATGGGGAAATGGTCAAAGCAAAGAGGTCTCCGTGCTTTCCCTTATGGAGGTACAGTTGACAAAGACAGAAAAGTCAGGCGCGAAAACTGCTTGTGGAAATGCATATTGAGCCTGCAAGGACAGGCTGTGCTAAATCTTCCATTAAAAAGTTGCCTAATAGAATTAGTGTAATTTGCTATTGGTCTCTGTCAGTGGTTCTCCGCCTGGGCTATATATTACAATCACCTGGGGAACTGGTGGCTTCACACTGGTGTAGATACATAGTGATAATCAGGTTCCACTCCAAACCACTTAAATCAACATCCCGGAGAGGGGGCCAGGCATTGATAGTGCTTAGAAGCTCCCCCAGGTGACTCTAACGTGCAGCCAGGACTGAGAACCGATGGTCTCAATTTCCAACTTAAAGACACTTGGGTTCCGGGAAAAATACCCAAGATATTAAGGCGCTGTGTTAAAAACTGGCTGCTAAATATCCAGCACATCAACACTAAAGAGATCCTAGAACAGTGAGGATAAAGATTTTTATATAGCTAACAATATTTGGAACCATAAAAGTAAACTGATCTCTCAGGAAGAGCATGTAAGTGGAAAGAGGGATGAGCAGCCCTGGGTTATATCCCCACTTACAAAGCGGGAGGCGGCTCTATCTCAAGGGCTGTCTGCAGAGCTCCCTCCAGAAGCATCCGCTTCCCACGTGTCACATCCCCTGCAGCACAGAGTTTCTCTGAGGAAACGGTCTAAGCTTTCCAAATAACAAACATCCAGAACACAGCTTGCTCAGACAAAGCTGGCGCCCTCAGTAAAGACCCATAAAATCTCTATTATCTGTGTCTTCTTCCCAACCGCCTCCAGCCCAAGCCTTCTCCCAGTACTCTGGATTATATCTCAACTCTTCTGAGAGGTGGCTTCATAACTATCCCCTCTTTTTCCCTCTCACTGGCACCTCAAATTATTCTCTTTGTTATTCCATTCAGCTCATAAACACAAGAATAATTCACGGTGAAAAAAAAAACCCCATCTATTCTGCCTCCCCTCAAACTACGGTCCTATCACCATGCTTCCTTCATCGGCAGGCTTGAAAAAAATAATACATCTCTCCATCTTCATTCTCATTGCCCCCTTAATCTCTTTTAATCTATTATTGTCCACACTACTCTAAAATCACTTTCTTCAGAGTCGCCAGTCACTTGCTTTTGTTCACACATCTACTCTCTCCAGACCTTTTAGAAATCTTCCCACGTTTTGGCTTCCATACATTTGTGCTGTACGGGTGATCCCACCTCTAGGGCCCCCATTACTTCTGTGCCCTTCGCTGGCTTTAGTTCTTCCTGTCCCCAAAAGTGAACACATGCAAAGGCTCAACGCGAGGAGCTCGGCTGGTGCGCTGGGCCTGCGGCTGTCCCCAGCCATTGGCGATGCTCTGCTGCCCCCAGCTGGCCAAGCCCGTTCTAACCGCTTCAGAGGCCTCGCCTGGGGAAGTGCCAGGACATCTTGCCAAGTCTCACGCACACCTCTGACCTCTAACGTTTCAGCCTTCCTCTCTAGCTAACCGCTGGATAAGTTCAAATGGAATGTCCTGAGTCTCTTTGGAGTCTATGTCCCACATTAAACTCACCATTTTTCTCCAGCATTCTTCAATTTACCTGGACTTGGGACTCGGGAGGCCTTGACAACATCTTCCATTCTCTTCATATATCTTGTTATTAAGGAATCCTTGTTGAGACTACCTTTGCAAATTAGTCACTTTGTTCCCATGTCACTGAGCCATCTACCTAGACTCGTATCCCTCGATTAAATGATTACGCCAGTCTTCTCATTGGATTCCCTTTCTTCAAAACCTTCCGAAGCTTTCCCATTGTCTTCAGGGTAAAGTCTGTTTCCCCAGTATATAAAATTAAATTAAAAATTACATTACAACTAGAGGTAAGAGTTTGCAGCTGAGCTAGTATTAACTCACTTTTTTATTACATTATACACGCGTGAAAGTATATTTCCATCATAATATACAATTATATATTATACACTTTTTCAATTGAAGGGAAATTCTAAATAATAAATTCAAAGATTTCAATTTCATAATGTCATTATACTTTTAACCCACAGAAAGCAAATAGGTAAATATATAAACAAATGCAAAAAATAATGGATAAGGGAAGTCATTCCTCTCCTCTCCCCAAATTAGAATAAGTTTCATGCTCACATATTTACTGTGACCAAATACTATTAATATTCAGCTAGATTCCAGCTCTGCCATTTTTCAACTATGTGATCTTGGAACTAGTTGTTCAAACTCTCTGGTTTAAGTTTCCTCGTCTTAAAATGAGAATAATGCTATGTACCTCAAAATCTTTTTGCTCATTTTAATGATTTAATATGTAAAAAGAATTCAGACTAGTTAGTCTATAGCACATAGAAAGTGCTGATTAGTGTTAGCAATGATGAAATAAACTGATAGCTGGTTGAAACCACTTTTCTTATTTCAGAAGTTTTTTTTTGTTTTTTGTGTTTTTAGCTTTTTCCCCACTTTAGAATACCATTAATCTTAGATGTATGAAACTTAAATTAACTGAAATAATGTAATGCAATTACACTGTGACTGCCTAAAGCTAACCAGGATACTATACACAAGGATAATGGCTTTCCTTTGAGCAGCCAGAACAGATGTTGTTGAAGTGATAATCTCTTGTAAATCTGGACTGAGTTTACTGATTCAAGACAAATCCTACAGTATCTGTTAGACTCTCAGCATCAATGATAGGAACAGAACTTTTTAGTTTGGACTTGTGTTGTGAAATCACTTGGATTGCTATTACTCATGCTGGCTGAGAATGACTTTGACAAATTAGGTGAAAATTCGTGTTTAGTCTCTGTCTCCTTCGATACGATAGCCAGAAAGAGGAGGAAGGAGGATCATTTATCTACAGAATGAAGGTGGGGCCTGGATAATTCTGGAAGCTACATTATTCTGAACCAGTAACTTCTTAAAAATTATTTTCAAGGTTGTCTTAAGAGTGTTTATACAAAGAAGCATTTGTTCTTCCTTCATAAAATAAGACTTTGGCAATGAGTGGTTACAGTATTTCTTCAAAAATATAACAGCAAATATCGCCATGGTCTTAGAATTAGGCTCAAGTTCTAGAACAAATCATATATTTATTTCAATAACTTTATGTAGTTGAACTCCAAATGGCCTTTTGGACAGTCCAATAATGTCCTTAAGCAGATGAGATTATTTTAAAATGGATATATGATAGAATTACAGCCATTCTCGAGAATGTCACAACATATGCAGCCAGTCATGAAATATGCATTTCCAAGTTAGCTCAAATAGGGTCTATATTAACAAAATTAAAAAAAAAAAAAGAATATAAGTCTAGTCTTCCTCTATGGATATATACACTTTCTCAAGAACTGTGGCAGAATAAACATTCTGTAGAGAATCTACTTTGACATTAAAGAAAATTTTTTGTTCACAAGAACACAACTGAAATATGTTCATAAATGTAAAATAAACCTCTTTTTTTTTTTTTTGGCTAATCCTCAGCCAAGGATATTTTTTCCATTGATTTTTAGAGAAAGTGGAAGGAGGGAGGGAGAGAGAAACATTGATGTTCTCACATCGATTTGTTGTCTCCGGTATGTGCACCAACTGGGGCTGGGGAACGAACCTGCAACCCAGGTACCTACCCTTGACCAGGAATTGAACACATGATCCTCGGGTATGCGGGCTGATGCTCTAACCACTGAACAACACAGGCCAGGGCTAAAATAATTCCATTTTAAGATATCTAGTTATAGTCCAGAATTGTTCTAAATTAAATTTAGACCAAATTAAAGGAGAGGCTTAAAAACGTATGCAATGATTCTTCATTTGTATTCTACTTAGTAGGCTCCCAAGAAGTCCATAAGAGGCTGCTGAAGGTGCCTAAGGAAGGCTTCTTCCTACTTGAGAACCTATATGATGTGTCAAGTAGATGGGCCTCAAATCCAAGAATGAGCTGTCCAAAAGGCAGATTTATTCTACATGGGTGCTTCTCACACTGTAATGTGCTCACTGATCATCTGGGTGTCTTATTAAAATGCAGATTCTGCTCAGCCGGTGTGGTTTAATTGGTTGAGCATGATCCCATGCACCGGGAGGTTGCTGGTTCGATTCCCAGTCCGGGCACATGCCCCCCTGGGAGGCATGCAGGGGACAGCAGATGGATACTTCTCTCCCATCAATGTTTCTATCTCTCTTTCCCTCTCTCATCCTCTCTCTGAAATCAATAAAAACATATTTTAAAAATAAATAAATAAAATAAAATGCAGATTCTAACTCCATGGTCTTGGGAGGGCCCTGAGCTTCTGCATCTCTAACAAGCCCCCAGGTGACGCTGATGCTGCTAGGCCACAGAGCACGCTTGAAGAGGCAAGGTCCTAAAGCATGATTCGTATCATAAGCTAAGAGAGATTGACATTTTCCTTCCCCAAACTTCTTCTCATCCAGATATGTATAATGCGCATATATTTAGGGTGACTTGGAAACGTTCTAAATTTCTCCACATGCAAGTCTAATTTAAAATATTTTCATTGCTGTCAAAAAGCAGTGGTATGAGAAGTGGAAAGAGAATTACTATTCTTTCACTAAAAACATCACCTGAAAAGATAACATAAATTATCGAGAGCAGAGAAGGGCAAAAATAAGGCTGGAGTATAATAATCTTTGAGTTCAAGAGCCCAGGCACGAGAGCAGGAACGCCGCAAAGGTGAGGGCGAATCAGTCCCGCAGGGGAAGCACTGTCTCCAGGCCTGGGGCTTGCCTGGCCTCAGCAGATAGCTGTCGTGTGGGGTTGCGGGGGATTTAGTCTTAAGTACTTAAGGCTAAAAGTATTCACGAAGGCCTACAGTTGCCTAATCAAATTGCTCCTATGCTTTTGGATCAGCGTTACATTACCCCACAGGGAATTTAAACACAACATAAACATGTATTTAAATGAACTTAGAAGAAAGCTTGTTGTCCCGTCTCCTGTTTTAATTAGATATGTCTTATATAAGAAACACATAAATGCAGACTCTGCGGTTTCCCTGGCAAGGCTGCAGCACTCCGTAAATCCACTATAATATTATTTTGTTTGCTTTTTTTCCCTTAATTAAGTTTTTAAAGTTTCCTTAGCTCTCTGTGTGGCTGCTTCAGCTTAGGCAGCCGGGCTTGTGGTGGAGGTTTGGGAGAGCACATACCAGCCGCCCGGGCCCCTCCCAGGCGCCTAATCGGTCCTCCTGGGCGGGAGATAGGACAGCCAGAGCAAAAGCAAAAAATAGAGAAGGAAACGTCCCCAATGCACAGACAGTGCCCTTCATAGACACCCCCTTACAGCGCCTAAGAAAAGCCCATTATCCCCCCAGCATATGGACAGAGTGAGGGGTGCGCGAAACCCCTCAAGTATGTGGACAGCCTTCCAAGGCTCAGGGAAAACCAGGGCAGCGTCCAATTATACGATGCCAATGTATTAAAATATTTTGCTGGCCCTTGTGCTCTCTTTACCATAGATCTCTGGGCTGGAGGCTCCTCTAAAAGCCAGTTTCAGAGGCTGTAATTACGTCTTAGCAAAATATCCAATGTGGGGCCATCAATATACAGGTTCTGACTTCTGTCTTGTTCAGGCCCCCGTGAGGAAGGTGAGGCCTGACTGACGGGCACATGCCGCCGAAGGGCTGTTTCAATTAGAGAGCCGACCAGCCTCAAAACCTTGTGAGTTTTTATCTGCCTTTTTGTTTTGTTTTAGTTTAATATTACTTGGGCTTTAATAGAATGGTGCTAAAAACTGAGAGCAGAAGGGAGCACAAGCATAATATGAAGTGTGTGTGTTGCTACAGCAGGCTCCAAATACGTGTGATTAGGCTAATTGGTGACTCACACAAGACACAGGGACATGTTTGCATACATTTTTTTACGTCTGAAGGCTAGACGAGAGAATCAAACTTCTTAAGTCCATGTAGTAGTCTTTCATTTACATTTCTGTGCTCCGGGTTATGTACTTGGTTTTAATAAATTAAAATTTATATATGAACAAAGATATACATAGAGAGAAAAAAACTGCAAGAAATACACCTAAATGTTAAAAGCGGTTCTCTCTGGAGAGTGAAATCAGAGGTGACTTTTAATTTCTTTTCCCTTCACCTCAGAATTTCTGAGCCTTTTAAAACAAAATCAAACAAAAGAGACTCTACTACAAGGGGAAGCATAATTAATGATTTTTCTTGTTGATATTTGTTCCGCAACTATTTTACATAAATTACTTAAATCAGTTATTTAGTAAAACTTATTAAGAATCTCCTAGGCACCAGGCCTTGTACTTGGCATGGGGAATGAACTAATATACCTACATGATTTTATCAAACAAATTTCCAGCCTAATGCCCTTCATTGACCGCTGGAAGGTGCTATAAATGCAGGCTCCCTGTTACCGCTGCTCCTTTACTAAATTTCTTATTCCCCACCTTTCCTTAATGTCACTGGGAGTAGAATTGCTCTAAGCAAACTTTTTATCACTTTGTTCTGATCTTTAGTGAAAGCAGGGTCACCTGATGTTACGGCATACCTGTCTTCAGCCGTGAAGACACAAAGGTCCAGGCCTCACGTCCATCTTTTTGTGGCTTTGTGCCTAAACCCAGTAATGGTAGGGGCAGGCCTGAGGAGGCGTCGATAAACCCCTACTCCTCTCCTTTCCGAAGACACTCATATTTAGGAAGCTCCAAAGAAGACTGTGCGAGACCAGGCTCATCAAAAGGAATAAACAAAAGCAGATCAAACACCCGAAGACCAAAGTCTGTAAAAGATGCTTAGCTAGTTAAATATAGATCTTCAAAATGGAACTTTTGTGTATGCCCCAGGTTCCAGAAGAAACCACTGTGATTATCAACTTCCAGCTATCATTTAAAGTCTAATGTAGCTAAGTGGTGCTCCTTCACTGTCTAGGTGTAGCATGTTATTTAAAAGCATCTGCTGCCAAGCCCACCCTGTTGCTTCCCACAATAGACAGTGCATTAAAAAGATGTCTTGACTGCACATTCGAGGTCCTTCCATCACAGACTCCAGCCCTTGTTCCTCCCATTCTTGTTTCTGCACAACCTTTGAGTCCAGTCAATTGGCCTAACTAGCTAGTCCTAGAAAATGCCTCCCACTTTCCCATTTTTGTCTCTTTATCCCAAAGCCCTCCTTTCTTTTCTGCATTTTAACCATCCTTCGATGATAGGTGACATATACTTCTTTAGGGAACTCCCTAAGAGGACTTCAACCCCCAGAATGCCTTGCATCCTTGGACTCTGTGCTTCTCCCTATAGAAAGCACTAGGCCATGGGTGAGTATAAAGGGAAGAGTTTGGATTGGGAGGGGCCGTCAGTCCCTGTCCATACCCTCTTAGAGCACCTTCTCTCTCCAGCTCCTTACCACTCAGTACCTTTTGGCTTTCCTTGTCTTTTGCCTGCATAAGGCAGCCCATCTAATGGAGGGTTTAGGTGGACCTTCAATGGATCATAGGGTCCTCTTGTGTCATAGAGCACACAACGAGTAATCCAAGAGATGTTAAATTGCTACTTTATGATCTCCTTGCTCTTTAACTTTTCAAGGTTGAGTCCACCCAGGTAGTCTTTGTGCTCTTAGGAGGCAAGGATCATCTTAATATTCCTTTTATCTTTCAGCGTTTCCAAGGCAATGCTTTGCATATGTTAAGTGGTCAACAGATACGTATTTATTGATTTCTTATTCAACACTATCAATGACAAAGTTGGCCCAAAAGGATACCACAGAGTAAAAAATTTGCCTTGTAAATCTGGAGCTGATCAGCTGTCTGCCTCTATTCCTCCTGGACCCCCAGTTGGACCCCTTTTATATTCTGGGTAGTCTCCAACAATACTCAAGCTAGATTGGTTGCAGTGGCTCAGATGAGAAAAGTGAGAGTGAAGAGAGCATAATGTCTTCAGTGTAATTACCTCTACCACTAGCATTTCTATGTAGATTCTGTAACTCCATGATAACTTTGTGAGACTGTTTACTGTCCCCTCATACTATCCTCACTTGCGCTTTTAGAAATAGAAATCTCACATTTTAACTGAACACGTGGCTGCCAAGATGACATCGAATTGTCTAGCCTTCCTTAGATCTAAGCAGAGGCCTATGACTAACTTCCAGCCAGTGTGATGTGGACAAAAGTGATGTGTGCACATTCTGGGTCAAATCCTTTAAAAAAAGGAATTTACTTGAATTCCTTTCTATCTAGTCTATCTCTCTTTCTCTTGCCCAGGCTCACATGCACAGCATAAAGCTGTTGAGTCTATTTTGAAGATGACAGCACCCTAAAGGATGGCCTAACAACAAGGCAGAAGGAACCCTGAACCCTTGAATTACTTCATGAAGCAGAACAATTCACACACCCTAAATTGGCAATTAATTTCAGACTAATCTATAAGGGAAATATAAAGTTTTATCTCATTTGAACCACTTTCAAGTCTCTTTACGAGAGTAACTTAGCCTGTGCCCTAATTAATATGGATATTTTCCAGATAAACAGGACTTGTTAAGAGCAACCTCTCTCCCTCGATTACACCACATACTTTACTTTTCAGAAGCTTTGGCACAGGATCTGCCTTCTGTCTGGATTTATTTCAATATAAGACGCTGCTTAAAGATAAATAACAACAGGATAGACATGGTGCATCACCTTCACCCACTGGAGCTTTATTTGAGCTATAGAGTATGGCTTCACTGGGATAAGTACCACCAAATTTAGTGCTATTTTCATTTTGTTTTTCTTTTGCCATCAGAGACTTAAAGGTCACTTTTTACCCCATGAATACATACAATTGATGTTTTTCACCAATGTCCCAATAGTCCAAGGCACCAGTTCTATATGAGAGGTCAACCACATGACATGTTCTGCAGGAAAACATTATGTTTTAAAACTGGGGACCAGAAAAGAGCACTCCAATCAGAGAAGCGGGAAGCTGCATGTCCCTTACCTCTCAGTCTCAGATACAGCTTCTACCTGGTTTGCTGAAACACTTGTGCTGGGGCCCTGAGATGCCAGGTTAGGAGGTCCTACATAGAGGCCTGCCTTGCTGTGAGGAAGCCGAGACTAAACCTACACAAAGAGGCCACAGGGAGAGGCCTCAGAGACTATAAAAAGAGAGGGATGACTCATGTTCTTGCCACCTACTGTTCCAGCTCCTATCACTGTCTGACTACAATCAGATGAGAGATTCTGAGCCAGAACTACCCAGCTGAGCCCTTCTTGAAGTGCTATCCCATAGAAACCATGAAATATTATATGTTCTCATCTTTAGCCATGATCTTGGGGTCCTTTATTACACAGAATAGATAATTAGGACAGTCACCAAAAGTACAGTTTTGCTGGGGCCCTGAGGGAAAAGGGGCATTTCTGACCAGAGGCCTTGCTGTGGAGAATTTAAGCATACAGACCACAGGATTTGGAGTCAAGAGTCTTAGACTTTACCCCTTGTTACAACTTGCTTATAAGGGATGACTTTAAGCAATTCACTTGAATTTTTCAGATTCCACATCTACAAAGACCCTATGTGGCTCTTAGGAAGGCTGTGAGGGTCAACAGGACATAGTAGGAACAATTCTCTTAAGGACAGTGTTCAGTAAATGTCAGCTGTGGCTTGACTTCCTCAGGCCCACTCATCTTCATGAAGGTCTTTTAAAAAGTTGAAGCTGACTTGTTAAATAACAGATGAAAGGCCGCACCCCTTCCATGATTTGCAGAGGGGACTGCTGCTTCCCGTCCTAAATCTAGTCTGTAGCTCCACAGGAACAGGCCCCATTGCTTTTCTTGCTTTTTTTAAAAAATTGCTTTCAGGGACAGGAAGAGAGAGGCAGAGGGATATAGAAACATCAATGATGAAAGAGTCATTGATCTGCTGCCTCCTGTACGCCCCCTTCCAAGGATCCAGCCCAGGTTGTGCCCCGACCAAGAATCGAACTGTGACCTCCTGGTCCATAGGTCGACACTCAACCACTGAGCCACACCAGCCAGGTCCCATTGCTTTTCAATAGGAGAAATAGGAGAAAATGTCTTCTCTCCAAAGGGCCTCTTTTGTGAGCTTTGCTCTCTCTGAAATCTCAGGGAACATGTGTGGTCAGGATCATTTCTTCCAGCACCACACCTCTTTTCAAAATTCCTCCTTTGGCAGCCAGCAAGTCGTTTACAATCCCTCTGGAAATAGCTTTTCCCTGAGAATAATCACCCTAGCAACAAGGGAGAGAAGAACACATAACTGTGTCCCAGGAAAGCCATGTCTGAGGCCATCACCTAATGCCATCCTTGCAGGGTATGAAGAGAAATATTGCTTTGCTATAGAAATCAGGCTCTGTGGCTGCTCAGCATGGGTGGCCTGACAACCAGGTGGGACGGTTCTTAAACTAGTTCTAATGTTCAATGGTTAAAGGAAAATATTGAACATTAATTAGTTTGCTTATATATTCAGATATTTATCTGGTCTCTAACCAGAGAGAAGCAGAACCTGAAATAGCTGTTACTCTAAAAGCCAAAATGGAGGCTATTTTCTGAAAAAAATATGTCAATACTTTTATATATATGTGATATGAATTGTTCAATCACTGCTTTGAGTGAAAATCTTGGGCAAGCTATTCATTAATAGTAAGGCTAGCCAAGCTCAATGTTTTTTTAAAAAAGAAATATGGGCACAGATCATTGATGTCACACTAATTAGGATTCTGGAAATTTAATTCAATCGATATGTTAATTTTGATTGCATCAAGATAACATCCCATAGAAAGAAAGAAATTTAGAAGAATAGGTTGTATTTCACAGGCTATGTTTTTGGTTGATATTTTTCTCATTTTCCAATCTCTTTCCACCACCCCAAGCCAGAGTAGGAACACAAAGAAATTTTGTTCCTGGCTCCAGTTTTTAAAAATCTAATGTGAAACAAAATTCGATTCTAAAGGCTACCTTGCCTCTAATTTTAGAAGCATTAAAAACACTAATTGTTGGACGTATAAAAAGATACATTTTTTGAAAAGATTAATAGAGTCAAACTATTAGCAATTTGGAAATCAACTTTTTTCCCCTACTATTATAATTTTTAAGTGTTTCAGGCCCTTTAATCGAAGCTTTCAGAACTGCATCCTAAGTCATTTAATTTCTGTTAACAGATCTGTCCTGGCTCCTTATTGGCATTTATTCCTGTGCCACCCACGTAGAACTCCAAATGTGGATCCAAGGACTGCTGAGCTGTGAACACTCTATTTGTATAATTCTGCCAGTGACCACCCTTAAACCTCAGAAGAATCAAAGGAAAGCAAAGATATGCTGAAATGTTAAAAAGGCAAAAAAACAACCTTGAGGACACTTCCAAGAACATGAGTTTCCCTAAACGGCACCCTGTCAGATCGGGCACTAAGGGTCAGGACCACCAGTGTACAGGTTTCAGCTGCTGGGGCTCCTGGGCATGAGCTGTGGCAAAGTTGTATATACATAGGTACCCGCCTGCCCAATGCTCCACTCAGAAATCAAGACTAACCGCAGCTGAAAGGAGAAACCCTCGTTTGGTGCAAAGAATAGGTGAATTGTGAGCCCTGGGCCAAAATACCCTCTTTTACCTTCTTCCTTCCTTAAATAGAATTTGTGTGTGTGTGTGTGTGTGTGTGTGTGTGTGTGTGTGCGCGCCGGTGAGCTCACTTGCACTTTGTATCTTAAATCAGAATAAAAGGACATGAAATTCTAGGGCTTTCCCACTCAGCAACTATGGATTAGGCAAGAACTGAACAAAAAGAATATGTAGTAGTCATTTGAACCTTAACTATTGACTTTCTTGCCAACACTGCCAACACTAAAAGCTTTGTTTCATTTTTATTTCAATTTGCAATTTCAGTTTTCCTCAGTGCTCTGAATTAAAGTGAGAGTAACATCAGCTAATTATAAGTTAATTTTGGCATAATCTGGAATGAATTAGATGATTGCTTAGTTCACATAAATATATTGTAATCATAAATTGGGATTTTAGACTTTGAAGGGAGCTTTGAAATTATTTCCCATCTAAACCTCTCATTTTAGAGATGAAAAAAAAAAAAAGATCCAGTGTGATTAAGTGACCTGCCCAAGGTCATACAGCTAATTAAAAGCCGAGGAAGAACTAGATTCCATGTCTCCAGCTTCCCCATCTGGTGTTTGTTTTTTCTATTACACCTCAACTTTTGATTAGTTGTAATAAGAGGCAGCAGTGACCTGGATTAAACAAAACAGCAAATAAACCTGGTGGCCCCTTTCCTCGTGCCTGGGCTCCTTGAAAACGAGGTTGTTTTGTTTCGTTGTTTGTTTAATTAGCTATATATCCTCCGCAGTATTTAACACAGTGTAGGTTTTCAGCAAAAAGGTATTGAGTGAAATGCACTGAATAATAGGGAAATGGACTGGTCTGTCTTTTGAGGAGCAGCAGATTAATGTTCATATTAGCATTACGGACGATGAAAGAAGACAGCCAGCCAGGTGGGGAATGATGCGAGAAGCCAGTCTGGAGTTTACATTTTCCCTGTCTGTACCACACAGAATAGGCTCCATGGAGGCAATACAAACTTACCAGGAAAGCACAAATAGTGTTACTTATATTATGGGAATTAGCCCTTTCTTTTTGTCATTGTCCTTCTCGAGTTGCTAATGAATGGTATTCTAACATGCATAACTCTCTCACAATGTTTTTATTTCTCAGCTATCACTTAAGTCATCTTCCCATCGTGTGGAGTACAACTAGCTCTGAGCTTAAGAAGATTCAAAATCGGTGCTAATTAAAATTTTAGCAATAGGAGTATCGTGTATTATAAAGAGCATTGGAACTGAGAATTTGGAGGCGTGGTGTAGTCTGGACCTGTCAGTAATAAGCTGTGTGACTTTAGACCAGCACTGCAACCCCACTGGTGACTCTCCTCTTCATTCCAGCTCTAAAGTCATAGGACACAATTCCTTTCTTTAATGGATTCACAAATATTTGTTGATCAGTACCATGTGTATTGTTCTAAAGAAGGTGACTACCTTATTTGGGGAGAGCAGACTTAACATACCATGTTATCGCCACCACAAATAGAAGACTCACAGGTCACATGTTGGGCAATGAAAGGTGATTTGGGGGGCAACAGGATTAAAGAAGTATAAAACAGGGTCTGTCTCCCCACCTGGAAGGCTTTGACAAACCAGGTGGGGAGAAAGAGTCCTCATAAGATAAGAAATGTTCACATGGATCTTGTCCATGCTAAGGGTCTTATTGGTGTCCAGTCAGTTTTATGTGGGTGATGTTTTTTAATAAGCACTAAGTTGGGTTATATAATCTTAAACTCCATATGCACACAGAAAGAGAAAAATGCAACCTAGACTAGAACCACAGGCCCTGAAACTGGACGACTGCTACAATTTAACCAGCCTGGGTGCCTCCTTCAAACAGACAAGGCCAGTGAAACCAGTGTGGTCACACAGGGCTGGGGGCTCACATTTTTATTTAGCACTGGGCCTTACAAATTATGTACTCAAGAAGAGTTTTTATTATGCAGAGTATTATACATGATGAATGTATTATGTGGGGGGTTTTATTGTTTTTATTATGAATTACAAATTGTGTAATCATAGCGTTGTTTTCCCTCAAACAGAAAGAGGAATTCCAGCCTAAAAAAGTTTACTGAGTCCCAGTCATGTTTATATACTTTCAGAAGGTTAAAAGATTTTCCCCAATCCCTAATCTCCTGATTCTTTTCTATTTTATTTTGTTGTATTTTTATTTATTATTGCCTCTGCCATTTCCTTGAAGACTCCTCAAACTTCCCGAAAACTTGAGTTTTAATATCTGATGCTTGTAAACAGTTGCTCCACTACTACTTGCAGGCGTTTATCAGTCATTTTGAGGCAAAACTATTCAGTTGGTACAAACTACATGGCGGGAAGAGAGCCAACACATTCAATGTGGGAGAGCTGAGCCTAATCTCCTCCACTCGGTCTTGCTGGCTGAGACAGTACACTAGCACTTGGCACGCAGGGAAAAGACACTAAAAGTGCACAACAGTAATTGTTTAATATATATATTTTAAAGGAAAATATGTAGAGACGAATCATATCCAATAAATCAATTAGAATTATATTAAATCGAGATACATTAAGGAACTATGAGCTGACAATTTTGTATTCTGCTTTCTTCACTTGACCTTAAAATGTCAACTGTAGCCCAGCCGGCAAGGCTCGGTTGGTTGAGCGTAGTCCCCTGTACCGGGAGGTGGCTGGTTCAAGTCCCCAGTGGGGACACATGCCAAGATTGTGGGCTCCACCCCCAGTAGGGGATGTACAGGAAGCAGTCAATTGATGTTTCTCTCTCAATAGTGTTTCTCTCTCTCCCTTCCTCTCTCTGAAATCAATAAAAACATTGTTTTGTTTTTTAAAAAATGTCAACTGTATCTGTTCTAATTTACTTGATATTTTCTTCTCTTTGGATATGAGTTGTTTCTGATTTTGTGCCCAAAACTCTTCTGGATTTAGGGTTATTTCTTTAGAATAGATTCCCAATCATAGGGATAAAAAAATATAATATTGACAAAGATATTCAAATTGCTTTCAAAAAACATCATAGAAATTCCTACCCCTACAAACTTGAGCATTTTACAGCATTCTTTCCAACACTTAGGTTTATCATCTAATTCATCAGTCATTTTCCAATTTAAAAGTAAATCACATCTCATTATTGTTTTAATTTGCATTGCTTTCATTACTAATAAGACTGACTATTTACTAGTCATTTTACTTTACCTTTTTTTAAATAATTTTTTTAAATCCTCACTTGAGGATATTTTTTCCATTGCTTTTCAGAGAGAGTGGAAGGGGGGGGAGAGAGAGAGAGAGAGAAACATCGATGTGTGAGAGACACATCGGTTGGTTGCCTCCTGCACATGCCCCAACAGGGGCTGGGGATCAAGCCTGCAACCGAGGTATGTGCCCTTGGCTGGAATCAAACCTGGGACCCTTCAGTCCTCAGGCCGACACTCTAACCACTGAGCCAAATCAGCTAGGGCTTATTAGTCATTTAGTGCCTCTTTCACAGACTGTCTTTACGTCCTTCTAGAAGAATGAAGAGGCTGTGATGGCAAAGATGGGCAATATTAGCTCTGGGCAATATTACATCCTATCAGCAAAGCAGTGCCAGCAAAAAGAAATTACCTTTCCCAAACTAACTATAAACGGCCTGGGGAGGGTAACACACACTCCTGAACCAGTCGCCGCAGGTAAAGGCCAGCGCAGTACTTGCATTTGTAAGGCCCGAGTCGTGCTAACCGCATGACTCCTGAATAAGGAGTCTGCTCAGTTGAGCTGAGAGTGACAAGCATCATTGTTCAGTACAAGTCTCTGAGCTGGACCAAGGAAAACCACCCAGTTCCTAACTTTAGACATTATGGCAAATGGCATAAGTGTATTTCCACACCTTCAATTCGGCGTAAATGCTCCTGGACTAAAAGGACTTGAGGAACAAATAATCACAAAGTGAAAAGCAGAATGTACATGCAAGTGACCAATTATCAAGTACTTTCCGCAGACAAAAACGAGTGCTCCCTTTTAGAACTAAGCATCCGCTAAAAGCGAGTATTGGACTAGGTCTATTGTACACAGTATTTTATGAAAACATCAAGTTGTATCCTTAATGCATGTCCAAACAAACCTTCTCTTGACATATAAGTCATTATGATCCTTTCCTCTGAGCGTAATTTGTCTAGAGTGAAATAGAACAATAAAAACCTTTGTAAAAAGTAATAATGGAAAAGAATCTCTTTTAAGAGATATGCTCTCAGCTTATAGGGTTCAGATAGAGATAGTAAACCATGAGAAGCTGACTGAAATGAATTTTGAAACCTTAAAGTTCAACAATGCAGAGACGTATACAATAAAAGACTTCTCTGAAGGTGTAAACAAAAGGACCACACTACATAAGATTACTTCTTAGTTATTTGGTCTTCTTAATCACACTCTTTTCCACTTACATTTTAATCATAAAGAGACTGCATATCATAAAACATCAATTCACATTTACTTATGTCAGCCCTGAAATGTATGTTAGTATTATATTTTTCACTGCTGCCTTTTATTGCTGGGGGGGGGGGGCAGGGGATGCACAAAGAAGCTAAGTAAGTTGTCTAAAGTCACACAGACAATTACTAACAGAGCCAGAAACCCAAAATCCTGTTTCCTCCAGCCTGATCCAATAAATCCCTCCAAGAAGCATCATAACCCTGAGCAGCTGGATTTTCTGGGTGTGCATTCCAATGCCTAGAAATCAGGCAAACGGTACATGCCATCAGCAAGTGCTGAATATGAACTAGTGCGCAGCCAGAGCTGAACCCGAATCCTTAGTCTGAACGCTCTGTAGTCAGTCCATTTCTCACATAGTTTCCTGAGCTCTCCTGGATATTATTATAGCTCTGGAAAGAGAGTTGGTTGGAAAACTTGGCAGCAACTGTGCAAATAAAGTGAAATGAATAAGTTTTTCTTTTAAGAGAGTTTATTTCTCCAAAACATTGGTTCAGAAGCTGTGGAAGCAGCCGTATTTAATTAAACAAATGCTAAGAAACCTCATGTTTTCAGTGGAGCAGACGCGGTTTCTGCCATCTGTCGTTTTGCAATTGCAGTCTCCACGTAGTAGATGCGGTAAAAAGGAATCATGATTGTTTTCTTCCCTAACAAACATTTTTTTGCGAAAATCATCATCGTCTTAACTACTGTCAGAATGAAAAAAATAGACAAAAAGGAGTCAAGTTTCTAAGTTGGTTTCTGAAAAAGTCCTGATTTCTGTGATATGCTGTCCGTTTCCTCATTTAAAACGCATATAGAGTTGTCGCCCATTCCAACATAAACAACGTAAAAAAAAATGGGGGCTTTTAGACAGATGGCTGAACACACGTCTCTTGATTTTGAAGATAGCAGGGTACCTGGAAGTGACTTGAAAGCCTATAGTTAAGAAAAATGCAGAAAAATTAGATGCCACCTGTGCTATAATACAAATGAAACAAGTTGAGAATCAGCAAGGGGACAGGATTCACTTTTCATCTTGGATGAATCACTAAGTATGTACAGGTAGTCTTTCCGTATTTGCAGAGTTGGAATATAAAGATGTTACTCAGACTCAGAGGGACATTTTATGCTTACAGGGAAAGAGGATTTTTTAGCAGTATTACTGTCAATTCAGGTTCTCACTTCTAAAACTACTTACAGTATAGAATCATCTAAATCCCACTTCCATAAAATCTCTTGAATCTACATATTTGTCTTTATTTCTGTCACCATTACCCTAATCTAAAATGACATGATCTCATATCAAGACTGCTTCAGCACTCTCCCAACTGGTATCTCTGCCTCCTTTCTTTCTTTTTTTAAAAAATATGTCTTTATTGATTTCAGAGAGAGGAAGGGAGAGGGAGAGAGAGATAGAAACATCAATGATGAGAGAGTCACTGATCGGCTGCTTCCTGCAGGCCCCCGACTGGGGATCGAGCCCACAACCTGGGCATGTGCCCTGACCGAGAATTGAACCTCGATCTCCTGGATCCTAGGTTGATGCTCAACTGCTGAGCCACACTGGCAGGGTTCTGCCTCCTTTCTAATGACTCTGGAACACGGTTTACTTTTTTTTCTTCTGGTCTTCAAGGTAAGATTGTGACTTGCATTTACATAAGACTACTGTTTGATACAAAAGTGTCTCTGGGTTTGTCTGCATTCTGGGCCATATTAATTAGAATCTAGAACTAAGTTCTGATGGATGAAAAAGCCATGAAGTCCATAGTTTCACATTCATAAACCTTAATCAAAATTTCAAGCTCAAGAATCACTGTGCACAATACAACAAAAATGCAATTTATGTGGCACTTGATATTTTTGCAGGAGAAAGTGCTTTTGAGAAGCACACATCTGTTGTTTCTGCCCACTCAGCATCCACTAACTGTTTTTTGGGAGACCAAGCCTCACCCATTGGATAAGCCCTTGAGAGGACTTAAGGAAAGGAGTGTGTGACCCAGGCTAGATCAATCAGAAGCTCTCTTCCTGGAATCTGAATCTTGAGCAAGTAACAAAAACTCAAACTCAAGTTTATTCATCTTGATGGCAGTGACCTTGAGAACTGGTCATTGATTCTTGCTGCATATATTCCTGGGGCTACTCTAATTCCCATTCTTTGGAGGCCAGGCTCTTTGAATTCTGGCAATAAGTCCCTTCTACTAATTTCCTTTTTTGTTTAAATTAGCCAGAGTTGACTTTTGTTTTCTACTTGCAACCAGAGAACTCTACTTAATACAACTTCCACACCTTTTTAGTCCAAATCCTAAGCCTAAACAGTACTGTAACCTTAATGTCACAACAAAGTTATAAAATGATAGAATTAAAAAGGGGAAAATCTATAACACATGTAGTCTTTGGTCACTCCTTTCTTTTTATGTCTTTTTTTTTTTTTCATTTTATTAAATTTATTGGGGTGACATTGGTTAATAAGATTACATAGGTTTCAAGTTACAGCTTTTTAGATAGAGGATGGTGCTAAGAATATTCCAAGCTTTGCCTGGCCAGTGGGCTCAGCAGTTGAGCATCGACGTAGGATCCAGGAGATCGAGGTTCGACTCCCCGTCAGGGCACATGCCCAGGTTGTGGGCTCGATCCCCAGTCGGGGGCGTGCAGGAGGCAGCCGATCAATGACTCTCTCCTGTCATTGATGTTTCTACCTCTCCCTTTTTCTCTCTGAAATCAATAAAGATATATTAAAAAAAAAAAAAAGAACACAGTGAGTCAATGGCAAACAATAAAAAGGAATCACATACAAACACATTTTGATTCTTTTCAGATCTATTATGTTTCCTTTCAAACTATCATCATTGTATTCATGCGTGATTTACTGTACTATCAGTCCTAACACCACTTAATACGGTTATTATATAATATAGGAACAATGCCCAGGAAATATATTATTTTAAGATAATATAACCAATTTTTTATGTGTTAATTCTGTGAAAGAATGAACCAAGATGGCATAGGAATACCTAAAATGGTATGGGCAATAAATTGTCTTTCCTCTTTTGTGATTTATGTTTTGATACATCTTTTTTGATACATATGTGTTTGTGTGACTTTTGGTGAAAACAACTCCCTCACTGGGCTGGTCTGTTGGACATTATGTAAAATTTAAAAGTAATATAAAAATTCCCTCCATTTTTTCCCCCCTTAGAATTATTGAGTTGTCAAGGTTTTCTCTGGTAATTTTCTAATATTCCCCCTACCATCACAGCAAGACTGATTTCTTTATCCGTAACTCAGAAAAAGCATTAGTCCTAGCCTTGAAATGAAGGTTTTCATAATATTTAATCTTTTTTTCTTCCTTTGCTGTAGCTTAAGTCCCATTACTCCTGGTCCTGTCCTTGTTGACTAATGAGGATAATTGGTCCCTTTCCTCCTGAAAACATCCTTTTATGTATTTTGGAGAGTTATTATGGCCCTTTCCAGCCCTCTCTTCACTAGGCAGCACAGGCCTGATTCTCTTAACCTTTCCTCACAGGGCTGATTTTCCAAACCTTTGATCATGTTTGTTCTTCCCCTCTGAACCCTCTCCAATTTGTCTGTCTCTTTCAAAACGTGGTGCCCAGGAGAGAATTCAATCCTTCAGTTGAATCTTAACTAATATGGTATTAACCCAGCCAGTGCTTAGGGAATGTGTCATAGAATCTTAAATATTATTTATCCAAATTCTTGTATGGATGCTCCCTTTGCTTAAAAAAATAACAGAAATTTTAATCTGACAGTGTTCTTTAAACAGTCCACATGATAGTATACCACAGCATCTGAAAAGCCGTGAGATATCAAACAATAGGGAATAAAACTTGAGATGAAGATACAAGGTCACATTTTTAGAGTAGATGAGCTTCCTGAAGGAAAACGAGTAGAGCCTTTCAAGTACAGAGGCAGATTTCCACAAAATTCTGTATCATTCTGCTCTGTCCTGTAGGATCCAATGTTTGTGAAAGAATTGAAACTATGTTTATGTTGCCTTGAAAATTTCCTGAGAGCAAGAAAACTTTCACAACAACCGACTGATTTGCATCACAGCTTAACATTATACTGGGAGTTACCAAAAACTGTAGCCCCTCAAGTGGTTGGACAAAAGGAGACAGAGCTTTTCCTCCAAAACATGAGAAAAGACTAAGGAATGGTTTAGAAGAGGTTAGGTTTTACATTTTTACACCATTAAAAAACTAATGTTGTACCAGAACATCCACTTAAGTTCTTTCATTTGTACCATTCCTTCAAATTCTGTAATTTAGCAATCCCCCGCGAAAAGAGAAAAAATTAAGGAAAATACAAAAAGCCATAGAAGACATCGACCCTAGCTTCTGCAGGGCTTCACCTCTAGCAGATGAGACGAGACGAAGCAGCAGGAAATACCAGACACGCAGTTTAATGCTTCCCTGTGGGGTACTGAGTATAAACATATAAAATAGTACTTCAGAGGACAGAGAGGTCAGTGTAGACGGAAAGAATAAAGAAGAGACGGGCTTGATAAGAGACGGGCTTACAATGAACCTTGAAAAATAGGCGGCAGAAAAGAAAGGCATGAAGGGAGAAAATAATGTGATGGGTCCAGAAGACAGAGACAGAGAACTGGATAGAGAACTGAGTTGAGGGGCTGTGAGAAATAAGTACCGCGGACTGTTCTTATGGGCGTTTGAATTCAATGTGGTGGACGACTGGGGCAGCTGGAGGATTGATGAGAGTCACTGTTTGGGACCATTCGTCTGGTGGCAGCCCCCTGTGTGGATGGGGCGCAGGGGGCTGGGCAGTGCTAAAGCAAAGGGAGCACCTGTGAGCATTCTATCCATCACCAAGTGCTTCGGGCTGTCAAACTTGTCCTTTTAAATAGTTGGGCCCAATTACTCTCCCTGGGCTGTACTGCTAGATGACTTTCATTCAGGTCAGTAAAACAGTCAGAGTTAAACATTTCAGTGTTAATCCATCGACACGTGTATTTGAAGCAACTTGGAGACCCAGAAAGACCATTTAAGTGTGGATATTAATAGAGATTCAACTTTAAATGCTTAACTCTGATAACACTCTTTCTTTGCTAAGAGAGAGAAAAGGGGCTGGGGTGGGGAGGAGAGGCAGAGGGAGAAGTGGAGGCAGAGGCAGAGGGAAATGTGGCCACTAGATGTCACTCTTGCCAGCCCACCTCAGCGGGCTTAAAATTAATTGCATTTTCAATTGCAAGAGAAAAATGTAAAAATCCATAATACTTACAGACAAAATGCTCCCCAACCCAGCTCTCCCCCACATCAAATCTCTGCCCAGGAGGGAAATTTGTGCTCTCCGCCTGAGGGCATATTATAATTTCTAAAATAAGCTGGCTGCTATTGTTGCACTCTTATTTTTAATACAGCTTCCTTCCTTAGCCCTGGGTATTCCACAGTGTTGTGTGGAAGGCCAGGCTGTGGCTTTTGAAGCGGCATATCCAGCCATGTTGACTTAGAGGGTTAATTCTTTTTCAAGATTTAATCACTTAACGATCTAAAAATTTAATCACTTAATATCTGACTTGGAGTGTTCAATTTAGTTGCATGTGTCCCAGGTCCATTGCTATAGCAGAATCCCAGAGTTCTCCTTGTCAGTGTTTCATAATGTAGCTTTTACTTAACAGAGTGGGCAATTTGGAAGCTCAAAGCATGCTTTCTCATGGTTTACACAGTCCTCATTACTGACCTTTAACGATATTTGGGATATTTAAATTATCCTACATGTTTAGGCTATAGTTTATATTCTGAACATGGCATCATATAAAAATATGTTTTGTGTACCTAATAAAGGCTCTTAACTAGCACTATATGTACTTTTGGTAAATAAATACTACATTAAATACCTTATGAACTATTTAATGACCATCTCCTATGGTAATGAGTTTTATTTAACCCAAATTCTCGGGGTCTTTTTCTACTCTTCAAAGATACTATTTAAATTAAGGGGGTGGGGAGTCAGCCACACACTAAAGTGGAAGCCATCTTAAATATCTAGAGTTTTTGTTTTCTCCTGTTTTCTTGGGGGTAACAGACATGTGATTTCAGCTCCTGTTTCTATCTCTGATGGTAATTCCACAAGGAAGCTACAGATGGGATATTACAAAGTACAGTTTCATTGAATTAAGGTGATTAAAGACAAAGATGCATAATTGTTCTTCAAATTCATGAGAGTGGGTATAGATTTTTTTTATCAGAAAGCTGTATTTCTTTTTTTCATTGTTGATGCTTCCAAACCTGAACACCCCACTCCCACTCCCAGGAACTTTGGAAGACATATGTAGCCAGGTCTCCATGCCTGTAGAAAAAAATTATCTTTTTTTTCCAGGTACATGCCTCTCTGGAGAACTATTTGGTCACTTCCTCAGCTAGACTCCTAAGAGCACAAAATCAGAGGCTCATCTCACAGCATGTTCTAATTCATCTCTCACTGTGACTTCAGCACACCAGACGTTCCAGGTTTAGGGCCATGCAGAGAATTCAGGAGATTCTGAGGGCAAAGACCTGCAAGGTCCCAGACATGATGTGCCGGCCCAGCAGTGTGCAAGCAGCCAGCCTTCTGAGGGCACGGTGACATACAAGAGGAAGACCTTTCTCCTCCCCTCGCCCCCTCCAAAGAAAACTTCCTTTTCTTTCCATCGAATCTGACTCACCACAAAGGAAAGACTCAGGCTGACAGATTCCTTGAGCAGCATCCATGCAACATGGAACTGAATGACCAGAAAAGCTGGCCTCTCTATATGTACTAAGATGTGGAAAAGTACATCAGTTTGTATTTTAAATGCCCCGCAGAAACATGCTGCTCTGAAACACTATATATACACTGCGATGAGTTCTTGTGTTGATTTGCATATTCAGACTTTTACACATTGGTTTCATTTCAAAGAATGAACATACATTTCTTTTTGTAAGTAAAAATGGAGATACACAGAGAAATAAATATTTATATTAGCAAAATAAAATGAGGCTTTGAAACAATATGAATAACTTTTGATACTGAAGGAAAATAGGATTATTCTGTGTGTCATGAATCATATATAAATCAAAGATTTATAAATCTCAAAATAAGCTTATAATCATTCAGTCACCTGTGCAATTTCTTCTGAAGCAACTAGCCAGAAACCTTAAGCAATCTGAAAATACTGATATTTTGGGATCTATATTTTAAATGGTAAAATATATACCCACTGACGTTATGGAGTTTCCATAATATCAGGTAAACTGTTTCCCCACTGATATTGTGGAGTCCATATTTTATAGGGTAAAATGTTTACCCACAAAAAGAGTTTACATATTTTCCATTAGGAATTATGTTAATAATACTTTCAGGAGTCCGTTAACTCTACAAAGGCTACTTCAGAGCAACCAAGAGGAACTACTTGAAGTCCTCTATTCCATCAGAAGCCATGCAAATTTTTCCTAATTTATATGATGCAATGATATTTGTAATGTAGATGGTTATTTCCACTTGAGGTCAAAATGTGGTTAACAATAGAAAATTCAACATTTGGCGGAAATCCCAGGTTTAAGCTTAAAGAAACAGAAGAACTTTTTGATCACTGGTAACTTGAAAAACAAACAAACAAAAAACACCCAAAACTTTGTGTTTAGCTATGCTAAAATGTCTTTGCAAATTAACAATTTGTTACCGGTAGTGAAGTTGATGGGATGTCTTCATCTAAATTAAAACTGAATAGTTCAGATGGAAAGCCCAGATTAAAGGGGAAAAGCAATTAAAACTCTGGGCAAGGCGTCCCAGGAGACATGTGCTCTACACAATGACTTGTCTGGGGTTCGCTTTGGAAACGCTCTCTCTCCGGATGCTCCCACACTCCCCGTGGGCCCTGGGCCAGTCGTGCACCACATCCGCGCAAGGAGAAGGCCTGTGAAATCGAGAGCTTGGCTTGGCTTTCCCAAACCCAGGCTGCACGGTCAGTAAGAGGGGAGAAGGAGCTTGTGGCTACACAAAGCACGTCTCATAAACAGTTTCACGGCATTTACAACATAGCTTCGATATATTAACTGCTACATTTACATCTGTTTATCCTTCCAGGTGTTACTGTTGGAGGGTGTGCAGGTGGCTCTCTCCATAAAGACACCCAGACAAGGGTGCTCAGGTGTGAGCGGGCTGTGGGACCCGAAGGAAGGGGCTCCTGGCTCCAACTCAAACAAGGCACTATATGTGCTGGTGGCAGCCTCCCATCCTGTGTGCTGTGCTCTGTCCTTTCTCTCTAATTCGGCCCGTGCACAGCAAGAGGCAACACTGCATGTTTCCTTGTGTAAACTCCAACAACTTATTTCCCCCCAAATTAGACATTTGGCCGAATGAGTGAGTTAATAACTACTTAAATAATAACTTCTTAAATAAGTGAATATGTTAGTCCCGGATCAACTGAGATTTAGAGAAGTCAGTACATTTTAGATACTTTCAGGCCCTGTCCTCCACTGTGAATGCAGGTAACTAGCTTCAAGGCAATAATCACAGAGGCTAGAAAGAGCTGGGCTTTTCAAGAACTCAGGGGCTGGGGTAGAAGAACTTCTCCTCCATGAAACTGGGCTTTGAGGAACCTGAAATGACTGAAGAGCCACTCGGATGAACACCTTTTCCACTGCCTTGCTGTAGAACATTAAAAGCCCGTCTCCTCTCTGGGGTAAGGCATACATTATCAATGCAAGTGCTATTGCCCCCAAGTGGCCAAGAATTGGTTCTTGAGGACAGAAAATTAAAAATCATCATATATATATATATATATTCCATAAAGGGGTAATCTGCTGATTGTGGTATTAAAATTTCATGGAAAAGGAGATTAGGGAAAGTTGTCTGCAAAGGCTCCTGGGAGAAGGGGAGTACCATGAGGAGAAACTGGTTGAGAAACACTGGATTCAAGGAGATACAGAATGTGGCTCCTTCTTTTAAAGTGTGTGTATAGATTAGTTGGATAAAGAGAATCTAGCACAGGATAAATAGTTGCTGATATGGATAGCAACATCTGAATATATAAAGAACTATTTGAAATAGTATTTGAATAGTGTGAAACAGTTTATGAAAGGGGTGAAATAATTGTACAAGTGATAAAGTCAAAGACAAGAAAGATCATGGTGGTGATCAGGGAGGGCTTCAAACAGCAAATGGGATTTGAACTGGACCCTACAGGAGGGGAGGGGTTTGACTCAATAGAGAAGAGATGGAAAAATACCCAAATAAGAAAGTGGCTTTGGGACTGAGGACTTGCATCAAAACACAGAGTAAGACTTTCAAGGCCAGAAGGAAAATAAAGTCTCCAAGGACAGAGGAGAGAGTTTAGAGAACGATGCCAAGTTTTGGCCAGTTTGATGGTTGCACTGGGACCTTCTTCTTTTTTTCTTTTCCATTAAAAATTTTTTCTGATAGCAATCTTAGTGCATGTGAAGTGGCATCTTTTACATTTTTTAGTTAGTAAAAGAAATATAACATAAAATTTACCATTTTAATCATTTTAAGTGTACAGTTCAGTGGCATCCGTACATTCACATTGCTGTGTGACCATCACAACCATCCATCTCCAGAACTTTTTCACCATCTCACACTGGAACTCTCTACCCATTCATCAATAACTGCCCCTTCCCCTCTTCTCCCATCCCCTGCTAACCACTGTTCCCATTGTCTCTATGTATTTGACTTTTTTAGGTACCTCATATAAGTGAAATTATACATTATTTGTCCTTTTGCATCTAGCTTATTTCATTCAGTATAATATCTTCAAGTTTCATCCAGGTTGTAGCATGTGTCACAAAGTCATTGCTTTTTAAGGCTGAATAATATTCCACTGTATCAAGCCCTTCCTTCTTGTCCCAGCTTTCTTGGTAACTTAAGCTATGAGACTAAAAGTGCAGGCAGGCATACTTTCAAAGGTTTTAGAATACTGTAGTCATGGGGAGGCCAGATTACTCCAGGTTGAGCTATAGTCACTGAGAAGATCCTCTACACAAGGGTAGATATAAAGACTGTCAAGAAAACTCCCCTTCAGAGACAGGACTGGGGAAGAGTGATGCCGAGCAGTGCACACAGAGCATGCCAGACCAGTCATCTGCATCCCTGGCTTCAGTTGGAGAAGTTATTCCCAGAAGAGCTGCAGGGTGGCAGCTACCACAGTGACTGAGGAAAGCCAAGAAGTACTGAGGGTTGCAGCAAGGAGAAGGGATTGTATCCCTGGAAATAAAACCAGGGAGTGACTTGGTGTCAAATACCACTGTTACTTTGATCCCCAGGACTCAAGGGGGGGAAAAAAGCATGCAGAAGGCTTAATCTGGCTTAGACTTACAAGAAGATAATGTGGTTATTGTAACATGGTGACAGAAAGAAAAGCGGCAATAGGACATATTATTACTTCTATAGGTGTAACAGTTAGCTACTGCTGCATAACAAACCCAGCCCCAAATTTAGTGGCATAAAATATCATCATATTATTTCTTGTGAATCTATGAGTTGGCTGGAGGATTCTGCTCAACTGGGCCAGGCTTGTTTGATCTCAGCTGGGCTCACTTACGAATCATCTGTCATGTCAGCTGGTGGCTGGCTGGCTGATATAGGATGACATCTTCTGAGATGACTTGAGTCTACATATGGTTTTCTTCTCCAGCAAGCTAGTCAGGGTTGTTCTCATGGTGATAATAGAGGTCCAGGAGAGTTAACAGAAGCATGAAAGACTTCTTGAGGCCTAGGCCTGACACTGGCATGTCATGATTTCTACCATGTTCTTTTGGACAAAGAAAGTCACAAGTCCAGCCCACATTCAAAAAACAGACTCTACTTCTTGATGGAAGGAGCTGCAAGTTTACATTACAAAAGAAGTAAATACAAAGAGGGATGGAAAATTTGAGCCATCTTTGCAAGCTATTTTTCACACAGAGAGAAATGTAGCAAGGCTTCAAATTTGCAAATTATATGTGCAAAAAAATTCTGTTTCTTCCTTTTTTTAATAACCAATCTTATCTTTCCCAGGAGACTCCTTCCTTAAGTATAAATCTGGGGTCAAGAAAACCTAAACTTCAAGTGTCTTAGACTCCCTGTTTTAAAGTCACTTTGCAGTAACTCAGTCTCTTTTGAAAGCTGCTTCATCCCTCAGATTCTCTCCCTCTCCCTGTTCCTCCCCAAGATGGCATCTCATTGTTAGCATGGCTCATGTGACATCATGGCAACGGGGTAGAGAAGACTTGGAGTCAAGATGTAGAAACAACCTAAGTGTCCATTGACAGATGAATAAAGAAAATGTGGTATCCACACACACACACACACACACACACACACTGGAATATTATTCTGCCTTTAAAAAGGGCTTTCCTCTTTCTCTCAGTTCAAACTCCTATATCACATCTGTTTTCTACCCTAGGGCAGAATTTCAAAGCATACGCATCACGGGCAGAGGGTAAATCTCCCTTACACTACAGAGAAAGCTCTGTGTATAAATTGGCCAGATTTGGATATGGAAGCTGTGGGACTACTAGGAATTAGGGATTGCCAGGGAGAAAATATATCAGTTTAATATACCCCCCAAAGAAATTTAAAAATAAGAAAAAGAGTATAATCAAGGTTGATTCCAAAGTGTTCTACCTTTGTGACTGGGAGAATTTTGGAGTCCATCCTGTCTGTGTTGGAGGTCATTACGAAATCAACTGAAATGTCCATGTGAAGATGTATAACTGGAATTCAGGGCAGAGGTCTGAAAAAGAGAAGTAGACCCAAGGCTTCTGTGCACTAATAGGCTCATATGCCTAGAAGCTCAGCACTGAATGAAATCTCCCAGGAACAGGGCACTGACCGGCTCCACGTGTGGGGGAGGGGGGGAGGGGAGATGGGTGATTGTTAAAAAGCAGCCACCAGAAGAGTAAAAGAACCACCTGATAGTAACTTGAGGGCAGGGGCCCTGCCTTTGTTAACTTTGTATCACTAATGCATATAAGTACCCACCATTGTAGTAGACGCTCAACAGTGTGTTTAGAAGAAAAAAATGAATAGAAAAGAGGAAGGCAGGCAGGAAACAAAGAGGGAAGACTGGATCAGGATAGGGTGATGCCATGAAAGCCAGGTATGGCAGACAGAATACCACCACCCAATGATGCCCACGTCTTAGTCCCTGGGACATGTAAATCTGTTACCTTACATGGGAAAAGGGGCTAAGGTTACAACGTGGCGATGTGAGGATTCTCCTGGACTACCTGAGTGAGTCCAGTCTAATTACAGGAGCCCTTTAAAGCAGAAGAGTGGATCACAGAGATGCGACAGGAGCAGGACTCCATTCGCTGTTGCTGGTTCAGCAGGTGGAGCTAAGAAATGAGCTAAGGAACACAGTGGCCTCTAGAAGCCGGAACCAGCTTCCAGATCGTAGCCAGCAGGAAAGCTTGGACCTCAGTCGTACAACTACAAGGAACTGTTGGTAAACCGACAACCAACCCCACAAGCAGGAAATGAATTCTCCCCTAGAGCTTCCCGAAAAGAAGGCAGTCTGCAGACACCTCAATTTTCATCTGGTGAAACTAGTCCTATCCTACAGAACTGTCAGGTAAATTGTGTTACTTCAGTTACTAAGGTTATATTTTATATATGATGATTAATTATAAGTAATAAAAAGTATAAAAATTGGGAGAAGTGATTCATTTATAATCCCACCTTGAAGAGCAACGTTTTGTATTATCTTAGAAACTAAATTTCTCTGGGCCTCAGTTTACTCATTTTTAAAAACTAGACCTAATACCTTTCCTGCTTATAGACAAAGAGCTATAAAAAAAAAATTTTTTTTTATTTTTCAGATAAAAAGATTTATGGCTCAGAGGTGGAAAAGTGTTTGGTATGATCAGGGAACAAAGAGGAATTGAGCTTGACTGAAGAAATGAGATTATTTGGGGAGCTCAAGGAGATGGAGATGTACTGGACTGATGGGTCAGAGACAGATTCTGGAAACATTTCATGCCACAGTGTGGACTTCAGACTTGATCTCACAGGGCATAGCTATCACTGGAGGGCAGAATGGGGTGGGCTTGATGGAGTGGAACATGGAAAGACTGGAAACAGGAAGACTCATTGGGGGGCTTGAGAAGAGGAGGGTCTAGAATAAGGTAGAGAGACTGGAGGTAAGAAGAAAAACTTAAATACAAGCATATGAGGGAAGACTGAAAGTTGTGCATAAGATATAAAAGATGCAATATTCTTGACCTCCAAAGCTCATTTGATTAAAAATATAACTTTGTCTCAAAATAGGTGACTATGAACATATGTACAATTCTAGGACTTATGATTTTATTCAATAAAAGTGAAAATCTGTATTCTCCTTTGGTTTCTTCCTCCTACAGGAGGATGGGGAAGATTTGGTAGAATAATATTAGTCCAAGTTAGACAAACTGCTTTTGATCCATGGGCTCTGTCCGCTGACACTGCTCCCTTTCACTGCTGAATCATTGCAGAGAGTGTCCAAGTAAAATATTAATCCCTGAGATTCTGGAATATTGCCCTATCCTGGCAGTGTAAACCTAACAGAAGAAAGGCCAAGAGTGAAGCAATGTCCCCTGAGAAGCCCCACTCCCAAGCCACCAAAGTTTCTGCCCTAGTTCCCAGGCCAGTCGAGCTCTCTCAAGTGAGAGGGATTGTCCCTCTTTCATGAGTATCTTCTAGGCTCAAGCACTGAGCTGAGATAGTGACATCTGTCACCTCATGTTACCATTATGATAATCTTTGTAATACGTATTTTCTCCATAATTACACAAATGCTGAATCTGAGGCTCAGAAAGTTGACAAAAAGTTTTCCCTATTCATAGAGCCGATTCATTTCTGCCCCTAAAACGCGAAACCAGGGGGAATTATGGTACTTAAGACAATCAGTTCATCCTCTCCTACCCAGACAGCACCGGATCTCCCAAGTTTGGGATGTCATTGGTAAGGCATTATCTTTATGAGATAGTTTAGGAAAAAATATGGAGAAAATATCAAGGCTTTTCAATGATAAAGATTTGTATAGTCCTAAAGTTGCTTGTTTCTCACCCTTGATCACATGATTTCCTGATTAAAAATTAGGTACTTGTCCTCTGACCAAATCAATTCCATTTTGTTAAGATGGAGCCTTGAAATAACTCCATATTATGGATCAACAAACATTCACAAAACCTAGAAGAACTGATTCTTATTAATTGCCATAATAATTATGTAAATGAAAGGAGAAGTAGAATTCCTAAGTGAAATGAAATTTCCTTATATGTCTGGCCTTCCAAGCCAGTGATTAGTTACTATTAATTTTTACATCCAACTTTTTTAGGCTTAAAAAAGTCGAAGAACTTAAGTTCCGCCGCTGCCTGGTCCTGTAATATTGTCTAAGTCACTCTTTTACTATCCTACTTGGTTAAAAAAAAAAAAGAATACTAAGTTTCACTGGGCCCCAGGAGCATTGGGCAGGCTAATTAATGGCTATAAAATGCTTTCAAATGCAGAATGCTATGTCTGTATAGGCCAACTATTTTCCCCTCCAGTAATCATATTAATACCCTATTCATTTTACTGGTAATTGTATGGCGCCATCATCGTAATGCAATGATGTGCACCATGCAAAAGTCAGGAGAGACGATCTAATGATGTCAAGATGAAATGCTGTCAGTGTCTATAAAGATAGCATAACACTGTCAAAAATGAAAGGAAATCTTGGCATTGTAAGTTCTACTACCATTAAAATATGTGAGAAGGGAAGGGTTCCATAATCTGGGACAATGTCTGTTATGACAAATGTGCTCAGACAAATTAAGAGACAAACTTGCATTCCTCACCAAATTTTCTTTATCCGGAGACTTTTTAATTAAAATTCTCTGTTAATTTCCTACGTGAATGTCGTCAAGTCCAGGACAGGACTAGGATTCTCAGAAGTAATTTGTATTTGAAAATAGCCATGGTTCTGTGGCTCTATGGTCCAACATTAATTGCACCTGATGGTCATGTCTTTTTGCAAGGGCAGGGGATACATTTAAGAAGTTTTGTGAAAGTTAATAGTCCTCCAAATTTCACTCTTTAAAGAAAACCTGGCAGTAAGAGTGATATCTCTGTTATCTCTGACCGTGTGTGCTATGCACCGTCAGTTTAGGCACAAGCATTTATTCTCTCTGTAGACCAGATTTTGAAAAGTCTTAGGAAGGTCCAAGCTGAAAAGAAAACAAACCTTTCAGTATACTTTAGTGCATTTGGGAGCCTCAGGTTTCAGCCCTCTGAAGCTTTCTGTTATGTAGGGGATTAGGATTAAATAATTTTTAAAATATAGAGGTGTTATTTCTGCCAAGACTATTAAAAAGGTAATAATCCAAATGAAATAAGGGATATAGAGTCAAAACTTGGGGAAAGTTAGACAAGGACTGAACTTTGCTATACTCAGGGATTCCACCAGTTTATGTGGCACCTTTGTGTGAGTTAGAAATGGATGCATCTTTCTTGGGGTAGATACAGCCCCTCGCCTGGACACATGGCTGGGCAAGTATGGTGCACGCTGGATTTCAGCTCCCCTTCTCCCCTCATCATGACTCCCTTGTGCAGCACACAATCTGCACAACCACACCAGACCATCCCTAATGTCCTGGTTGTAGGCCAAGGAGCTCAACGCAAGGACCCTAGAAAATCTTTGCTCTGCCTACCACACAAGTTCCCATAATGCTAGGATATTGGACAGAACTTCCCACAATGGCCTCCTGAAAGATTTTGGGGGGTTGTTAGAAATATACCATAAAATCAGGGTTTGGCTAGGACTGTTCCAGCTTATGCCTGATGTCCTAGGGTAATTACCACCGTTCACTTTCAAAAGTGTCCTGGTTTAAATGACACAATATATGGTCAACCTACACACACCTTTGATAAAGAACTGAAAATTTTGCTAGAATAGTCTATAGATAGATGTCTGAGATACATGTGTGACTGTGAAAGTGAGGGGCAGGGGGATGGAGGCAAGTGGTGGAATAGGACTGCTGGCTCACTTTTATGTGGGTTGGTCATTAGTTCCAGGGACCAATTGCTCCCTGACATTTAACATCAGTTATGAAATTAAGCATTTTATTCAAGCAACTTCTCTTGCATTTTCTTGGTTCCAATGCTAAGAATCCCCCAAATATACATCATATCTCAATTCGCTCTCCTAAGTTCTAGATGCTAATATCCAGCAGTTGGATCCCAAAGAAAAGTGAGGTTCATTAAAGGGAAAGGAGATTGTTGATGTAAACAAACCCTTACAACTAAAAGGTTTATTGCGCGTGTCTTTAGGTCTCAGAATACAAAGAAAAGGGAGGCGAACAGAAATGTTAATCTGGTATCTATAGAGCCACAATTCTTTGCTTTTGTTTTCCACAGGGTATAGGATTTCTGGTTTTGGAGATTCCGCATGCAATAAACTCACTAGCCACGGGAGCATAATTCAGATTCTTAACTGCTCTGTCTCGCGTTCCTCAATGTCAATGGGATAAAGACGCCAGCTCCTCACAGGCCGTTGTAAAGATGAAATGAAATAACATACACAAAATAATTAGCATGTAGTAAATGCCTAATAAGTGTTATTTTTATTTTAAAAGAGTAGCAAATTTGCTTCAATCTATGACCAACTTCTCCGTGTGTGGGTGCATACTGATAGCACGTTAACCATGGAAATGTGGACTAACCTTAGGTGACTGTATACTTTTATGTAGCGTATGTCCAATAGAAAGGTAGGAAGGCAGGTTTCTCACTGCCTTACCTGCTAATATTGCAAGGGTATTAAATTATATGAGAACCCTTTGGGATTTTTTAAAAAGTTTAAAACTCTAAGCAAATTCAAGGTATTATTATAATGAAAGTGGACTCTCTGAGCCTCCGTATATTACACCTATCATATTGGTATTCGAGGAGTTCCTTTTATTCAAAATAAATGTATTTGAAAGTGGATATCATTTCTAAAGATCTAAACATAGTCGCTAACTGGGGTCCCTACCAGTGCTACCTTCCTCTGGTTCCACTCCCTGGAGGGCAGAGGAGGTGGCAGCTGGCTTTCTGTGGGCCTGGGAGAGCCGAGCAGGCATCTCTCCTTCTCAGGTGCCCACTAACCTACAGAGACTGGGGCAGAAGCTTAGGCAAGCCCAATGTTTAGCCTGCCATGCCCATGGACAGAGTAAGGATTGCAAGGATGGCTGTAGGGGGGAAACAGGGAGTCGGTCAGGCAGGGAGGGATGGCAGCCCTGCATGAGCCAGCAACTCTACGCCTGGATATTCCTTTTTTTTTTTTTTTTTTAAATAAATATTTTTACTGGTTTCAGAGAGAAGGGAGAGGGAGAGAGAGAGAGAGAAACATCAATGATGAGAGAAAGTCATTGATTGGCTGCCTCCTGCACGCCCCAGGCCGGGGAGCAAGCCCAAAACCCCGGGCATGTGCCCTGACCAGGAATTGAACCTCCTGGATCATAGGTTGATGCTCAACTGCTGAGCCATGCCAGCTGGGCATAGGCCTGGATGTTCCTAAGCATAGTGCAGGGTGAAAGGGACACTCACTGGGCACTCTCCACACCACGCCTCAAAGGCTAGGTGCTTTACTCCCAATAGTACTAGATGCCAGGCCGTGCCAGTACACCATGGCTCACACCTTCCATGGCTCAATATGGAATATGAGCAAGTTCAAGTTAAATGAAGGGCAAATATATAAAAGTTGAAGACCACTCATAACAGCCTGACATAGGTACTTCTCAAGGCTACTGTGAAAAAAGAAGTGAATCATATATGAAATCCCTTTGGGAAAAACCATTTAAAGTCTATAAATTGTACAAAAGACATGCCAAATGTTCACCATGAGACTTGAAGTGGAACAGAGCCTAACAACATATTAGAAAACTTAGAGAACATTTTTTCCTAAACTGTGATATTTAAGGCCATGTTGGATTTTAACAATCCTAGTAAAAGAAAGTCACAAAGGAGAGAACTGTCATTAGCATCTTCTACTCCATTCATTTCAACTTCTCTGGGAAGTGCCAAAAGACAATCCTTGGGTGGACAAGTGCTTTGTCCTAAATGCCACCCCAGTGATTATTCTAATTCAGAGAGAGCAGGGTGGTTATTAATGCCTGGCTTTTTCTATCTTTCTGCTTCCCATTCTTCTATTTCTCCTCTAATCTTTTCCATTGTTCTTGTAAGTTTGGGGAAAATGACCAAACTGACAAGATTTTAAGTACTAAATACTTTCCCCCCAGTTTTAAATAGACTGACTACAGGGATAATTCTTCTAATAATATTATCACTGCAGCAAAGATGATCTTTTTGGTTCACTTCTTTTTCTCAACGCTAAAAAACTCCCCTTACTCCCCTCCCCCCCACCACCACCACCAAGTTTACTGTGCAGGTTAACTATCAGCGACCTAGCAGTTACTCTGTAACATGACTCTGAAAGTGTCTGAAACTCTTAAACTGCAAGTGTGAAAAAGCTGTAAAACTGTATACCCCTGAAGCAGCGAGGGCCTCAAATAACAAAGGAGGCAATGGAGAAGCGCAAGGAAAGAATGATGCATCCATAGTACATTCTGCACTTTTCCATGTATGAATACAGCTACTCTCGCCTCTATCTGTTACTTACTTAGTTTGTTGCTTTCCCCTTTCACATTTCCCCCCCTTTGAGAGAATTCAGTGCAATGTCTGTATATATTCTGTGGCTATCTGAAGTCTGGAGCTATCTTTTCCCTCTATAGTTCCAAGGATTACTGAAAGTTGTAAGAAAAATTCCAGATATCCCTAAACCCCATTTTATTTTATTTTTCCTATTGAGGTATAACTGATAGAAAGCATATTAGTTTCAGGTGCACAGCATAATGATTTGATAGTTATATACAGTGTGCAATGATCACTCACCACAAGTCCAGCTAACATCTATCACCACATGGAGTTACACATTTTTTTCTTGTGATGAGAAGTTTTAAGACCTACTCTCCTAGCAACTTTCAAACATGCAATACAGTATTAGAACTATAATCGCCATGACTTTTTTTTTAACTGGAACTTTGTAGGTTTTGATCCCCTTCACCATATCATCCCACCCACATCCCCAAACCCCATTTTAGGTAAACAACAGTGCATGTAGACACACAGTATGTTCCCTGCAAAGTGAGGTCTGCTGAAAAGTTGCAACAGCAACCAATGTTTCTTTTCTTTTTTTTTTCCTTTTATATATCTTTATTGATTTTCAGAGAGAGGAAGGGAGGGGTAGAGAGAGAGATAGAAACATCGATGGTGAGAGACTCATCATTGATCGGCTGCCTCCTGCACGCCCTTGACTGGGGATTGAGCCCGCAACCTGGGCATGGGCCCTGACCGGGAATCGAACCACGATCTCCTGGATCCCAGGTCGACCGATGCTCAACTGCTGAGCCATGCTCGGCGTGGGTACAATCAGTTTTTTGATATCCCGAGTAACCGATCAAAATGCATACCTCAGCCTGGCTGGTGTTGCTCAATGGTTGAGCGTCGACCCATGCACCAAGAGGTCATGGGTTCGATTCCCAGTTGGGGCACTTGCCCAGGATGTGGGCTCGATCCCAGCAGAGGACTTGCAGGAGGCAGCCCATCGATGTTGATATTTCTCTCATCAGTGTTCCTATCTCTTCTTCCTCTCCTGTCCTTTCTCTCTAAGAGTCAATAAAAACATATTTTAAAAAATTAATACATCAGTTGGGGGTAAAACTTTGAAAATGCATTCAAACCATTGGGGCCATGCAGTCAATACCCAGAAATTATAAACCAGGATGCAGCAATAAATTATATGAAGGTATATGTTTATAATCTTTGCTAAATGCACCATCCAAGAGCCTGCTATGTTGAGACAGTGAAATAAAACTGAAGACTTCACGCTGCAAAAGCAATATTTGCCATAACTGCCCATGGGCTATATAAGTTGACTGCTACGAAGATCCTGGGTACAAGCAGAGTAATGAATCTTTTCTACCCATGATTTTAAAAAGTGACTCCATTGCCATGTCATCTACACTTCACTTGGAAAGCTATTGACTTCTCTTTTCTGTTGCCTTAATTTTCTGCAGGAGCACAGAGGGATGCAAGTCCAGGTGGGCACTGAGCCTTTGCCTGATTATGCTGTGTAACACAGCAGGGAAACCTCTTATCTCAGGCTGGGGTTGCCTGTTTAAGAACCTTTTTCTTTATAAAAGGTATAAGGTAGTAAACACAGCTGTAGAAAAGGTTTTATATTTTCTTGCTGTTTGTTTTTAATCTATTAAAATGATATAATTAAGGCAGAGTGAAAAGATGTCTATAAAATTATACTAACTGCCTGTGTGCATATATGTTGTGGGCCAAACTTCACCAGCTTACAGTGTTCAAATAATCTGAATGGATTTGACTTTAGAAGTGGTTTTTTTACATCCTTGCATATAGTGTTGTCAGATTATAAAAATACAGTGGCTTAGAATCAATGAACTTTAAAATTCTAAATTGATCTTGTAATTAGGATGTTATTAAAGATGACTTAAGCTTTTCTCTTGCTATTTCCTGGCCAGAGTTGGATCACTGCTATGAATCCCTGTCTGCCGGTTACTTTTCTTTTAACTCCACAAGGGGTATTTTTTTAATTGGGATATTTATATGTCTTTAAGAAGAATAAAGGTTTTGTAAATAGTACCACAGCCAAACCTTCCTTTCAAGAAGATGATATCTGAGTTTAGGATGGAGAATATGCCTCAATTTCAGTTTGCAAAGACATATAATAATATAATCCCATTTATTTCCTACTTAGATGAACTTGAAGTGTTTTCAGCTGTGGTATACTAAATTCGTCTCATAGAGAATAGATTTGAGTGGATACTTAAGGCCTTTTCCTAGCCAGTTATGTTTAAGTTAAATGAATAAACACATTTTAATGTCTTAATTATGAACACAAAACGTGCCGAAGTCTAGGATCTACTCTATCATTTGGAAACAAACTGAAAAATCCTATTGGGTTGGAATTAAGTGGAAAATAGTTTCCCCCCCTGGGGATTTTTAATTTATTCAGAATATTTATATAATTGCCTGCTAGTGAATCTTTTGAGATTACTTTATTGGAGAAGCTCTTTAACTCCAAACACATTTTTCTTGAGGGCAAAGGGATACTGTCATTGATTTCAGCATGGAAGGAATCTTTCTTCCTACTTATCCTTTCCCTTACCTCCCTCCCTGGGTGAGCTCATTGTCAGTTTATATGGGCTCCAAAGCATTTGATTTGGGCCTGTTAGTTCAGCCTCAAGTGCATGGGAAGAACTTGAAACCTAGGTGGGAAATTAAAGAGTTTTGCTAACTCAGAAGATGAGCCCCTTCTAAATGTCAGTTCCAAGCCAGTGCACCTTGCCCTCTGTTGGAAGACACAAAGGGCATTCAGCCGAGTTGCCCAAACCAATGACCAACAGTCTGTGATATTTCTGAAAGCCTTCACCACTCTTTGTAATCATCACTCCTGTCTTTCCATGTCAACCCAATTCATGAAAATGTGTCTCTTCTAGACAACCAACAAATTGAATATTTCAGGGCCGCTACCTTAAGTTATTAAATGGTCTTAGTGCCCTAGCTCAAAGAAAAATGAAGTACCACTGGAAATAAAATCATTACTCAGATCTATAGCCACAAAATGGGTGATGAAACCAGCTTTGTTTGTGTTTGAGATCTGGGATGAAAAGTGCTCTTAGATGGATCATGATCAATAAGGACATAATAACAGTGAACTGCTCTGAGGGCATTTATCACTGGATAGATAAAGAAAATAAATGGATAAAGCACTGCAAATAAAAAGTAAAGCAAACCTCAGCTCAAGAACAGGACTTTTAAAAGAAAAGTAGTCCACTGATAAAAATTCTAAAGCCAAGCCCTGGCCAGTGTGGCTCAGCTGATTGAAGCATGGTCCCACGCACCAGGAGGCAGAGGGTTCGATTCCCAGGCAGAGCACCTACCTAGGTTGCTGGTTCGATCCCCAGCAGGTAACTGATCCATGTTTGATCCATGTTTCTCTCTCACCTGGGTGTTTCTCTCTCTCTATCTCTCTACCTCTCTCTCCTCTCTCCCTTCCCTGCTCCCTGCCCTCTCTAAAACAAAATAAAAATAATTCTAAAGCCAAGAAGCATTATTTATATCAGTTTACATATATAATGCTAGTATCATGTTCTGGGGTCCTTTATCTACCTGCCTTATGTGCATAGAATTTATGTGTACAATGTTTTAAATAAATGAAGCAGTAGTTTCCATATCAAAAAGGTCTGAAGTTCATAAATTAAGTCTTTTCAGGCGCATTGATTTGTTTGAGCTTCAAGCCCAAAGGAAAGTATGTTCTACTTTTGGCACACCTATGAGTACAAAGGCTTCCAGGTTGGGCCAGAGGGAGGAAACCGAGTTAATGCAGTTATTAAAATTATCTCCCCGCACCAAGGCACTCTCCCTGCAAAGTCAGGTGGCACTATCTTTCCAATTGAGAGAGTAGTGACCCACCTGCAGCCTCCCCAGCACCTCATCTTTCTAGAGGAGGGTCAGCTTCCCAGGACTCTCTAGGAAGCAAGGGTCACCCTCGACTGTTTCCAGGCACCACAAGACACTGAACAGAGCCAGTTACTCCCCCAAATCGCCAGATTTCTGCTGAGATCCAGAAAAAGGTGATCTCGTGGGTGGAAGAACCCAGACATGTAAGAAGTAAACAAAAGGAAGAAAGGGGCCTGGGAGTGGAGGGAAAGATCTGCTGGAAGTAGAGAGAAGGAAGACCACGCGGTAGTGGACTCCAACCCCCAGGACAAGCGGCGGCGTCCAGCCAGCGACTCCAAAGCCTGGGAAACGTTAGCCACTTGCGCGCTGCTCCTCGCGGACACTGGGTGGCGCTCGTGGTAAAGACTTGCACTTCTCTTGGGGTCCGTTTCTCCACCCGCCCCCCCACCCCCACCCCCATACCCCACCCCCACCCCCGCCCCTCGCAGATTTTGGCTACTAGGAGATGAAATTACTCACATTCTTCCTACGTGTCGCAGTGGAGCGCACTTCTGGAGAAATTTGATGTCTTGGGGCCGTTTCTCCGACGCTGAGCCCTTCCTTGGGTTTTGAAAAAGGCAGCATTCGTCCGGTCCACTGGCCTTAAGACAAAGATCCAGGCCTTGGTGTCACAACCACCCACAGTACCAGCCAAAGTTGCCACCCTGAGAGCCCGGACACCCGGCGCGCGTGCGCCCAGAGCGCGGGTCCACAGCGCGTCCAGGACCCCGAGCGGCGGTGGGATGAAATGGGACTGTTTTGTGATCAGACTCCGGCTCCTTTTAACTCAGTGCTCTCCTTAGGTAGGGGGAAGTGGGGTCGACTTAGTAATGAGGCAGAGCAAAGTCGAGAAAGTCGAGGCTCTGGACCTTGAGAGACACACCCAGGTTTGGAAGCCTCGCCCAGCCGCGGCCTGTGCACAAGGGACTCGAGTCTGGCTTGAGGGTCAACGCTGGAGGAACTGAAACAAAGAAGCTGACTAGATCCTTCCCTTCCGACCCACTCCTTTTTGTCCTGTGCAAAATGTGGGAGATAATGTCTATTTTTGACGGAGGGGAAAGTGAAATGGAGCAGAAACGAAGCTAACTGAACACCGTAACACTGTGCTTCCCACCAGACCCCAAACTTCTCAATTTTGCCCAAAGTCTGCAACTTCCAATCCCACCCTGGTTGGAATCTGCCTTCTCAGCAAGGTCTAAAAACATTGCTAGGAACACCCTCTTAGCATAACCGTATTGACCTGATTTCCCTTCATGTCGTAACTTTTAAACCTGTAAGAAATAAAAAGTTCTGGGGGTGCAGGCCTGCCGGCTTCCCCTCCACACACACTTGCCTTTGCCGGGAGGCGCTTTGAACCCTCCCTGGCATTGCCTTGGGGGTGCGATTCCCGTAATTAAATAGCAGGAACGTGGCTGGATGGACACCGAGAACTCCGCCTGAGCAGAGGCCCGGACTGCAAGCCCCACCCGGTTGTCAGTGCTTCCCAATGTCCTGTAGCTCTAAATCTAGGGCGTGAAGAGCAGTGTCAAAATCGACAGCGTGAGGTAAGGACAGGAGGGCAGCCCAGGCTCTGCTTCCCCCCCCCCCCCAACATCAGTCTCAGAAAAGTTGTGGCGGAGCAGGCCTCAAGCAGAAGATTTGGGCTGGGCCAGGCCGGGGAGGGCACTGAGGGACCCAGTGACACACTCCTCCCCTGCCCCCTGCGCACTCAAGTTGCCCCCAAAGGCAAAGCGACAATAGCTGTGGTTTTAGGGCTACCAGACGTCAGAGGCAGGGAACTGGTGCTCGTGTGGCTGCTTGGCTGTGGTGTTCTGGAGCTAGGCTGGCACCCTGCCTCAAGTTCCAGACCCCCCAGCTCTCCCTGCCTGCCTTTTTGGGGCCAGGGTAGTTCCACAGCCAAAGTAAGGCTAACCTAACACCAGACACAACTAATGTAGACTCCTCCTCTTTCTGTTGGGGTGGAGGGAATGTTAGAGAGACCAAAACGTCCCAGCCTGGATGTCTGGGGGATCTCCTTGGTTCCCGCCTCAGGCACTCTGGAGGAAGATGCTGAGAGGCCCAAATCAAGATCCAGCTCCTGGAGTTGCCTATTTTAGGGGAGTGGAAATGGGGAGCAGTAGATTGACTTACGTTAAATTTCTATGCTCCCAGCTGGATCACCGCTAGAGCAAGAGTGACAGGTCATCATGAAAGCAAACTCTCTGGACCATGAAAACCCAGTGGTTGGTTCCTGAGACTTTTGTCCCTTTGCATATGAGCTAAGATGTCTTCAAGGCAGGAAATGGGGACACAAGGTACAGGAACCCACACCTGGGAAATGGAAAGGCAGGCCCTTGGATGCCACGGCCATAAAGCCGGGAGGGGGAAATCAGTGGGCTTCACCCAGCCTCCCCAAAGGGGGTTTAATCCTGTCTACTCCTGCGTCTTCTTGGGGTTCCCATTTGGTCCCTTGGAATGACGGGTCATAAGTGAACCATTCGCTTTTGCAGGAGTCTTTTAACTACTGAACACAGAATTACAAACCCTCAATTCCAACGGCATCCAAATAGACAAGAATATTGGACAAAATGTGGGGCTGCAGGCTCTTCTTTGGGACCAGCAATTTGGGTGTCATTAAGTTATTTGTGCTTAAGACAGTAATATTTTAAATTCATTGTAGGGATTTAGGGTTGTAGGAACTCTCTCTGCTGTTAACCGCGGAGTGGACAGTGTGCATTCATGAGCACCTTTATTCAGCCCGTTTCTGAGAAATATTTATCTCATGCAAAGGAAGTGCTTGTTGCAAATTTGTCTCTTTCCTCAGATTGCAATTTTTCAACACATGGAAATTACAACTTGACTCCCAGCAGCCCCAATAAAAAATGGTCTCAGTTCCTTTCGCCATTGCCCCACACCCCTGATTCCCCATTCCAGGATCACTGTTCGATTCCACATCCCCCCCCTGCTGAAGCCCGTGGGGGTGGAGAGCGGGGAGCAAGGAAGACCGTCGGGGACCTCATCCCCCAAACATGTGCATTTTCCGAAGCTGCTGATTGGGACACATTGTCTCCAGACGTTACGAAGCTGGTGTGAGGGCTTCTGCGTTTTCTTTGGTATTCGCTGAAAACAGATTAACCGAGACCCTGCTCGTCCCCCAGCGAGGAGCCACACAGACACGCGCGCGCGCACACACGCACACACACACTTCCCTCATCCCTACATTTTTTTTCCTCCCTCTTTTTTTTTTTTTTTTTTTTTTTTTAAGCAATGCTTTGTTGTGTTAAAACTAGTTGGACGAGTTAGGGTGTTGCTGCTGCTCCCGAGGCCCTGGCCAATGGAACCCGATCCACCCCGCTGTGCGTAAGCGCGCAATTAAGGATTTAACCAAGGCTGTGCTGCGCCTCAGTCAGCAGTCAGCCCGCCGGAGACCGAGCTCCGCGCCGCCCCGCCGCCTCCTCGCCGCCTCCTCTCCTCCTCCCGCTCCCCCCGCGCTCCCACGGCCATGTCTGCTTAGACAGAGCCGCTCCACAGCCACCCGGGCAGCCGCCGCCACAGCAGCGAGGACCGCCGCCGCCGCCCGGGAGCGATGACAGGGGTGTTTGACAGAAGGGTCCCCAGCATCCGATCCGGCGACTTCCAAGCTCCGTTCCAGACGTCCGCAGCCATGCACCACCCGTCTCAGGAATCGCCGACTCTGCCCGAGTCGTCGGCCACAGATTCCGACTACTACAGCCCCACGGGGGCGGCCCCGCACGGCTACTGCTCTCCTACCTCGGCTTCCTACGGCAAAGCGCTCAACCCCTACCAGTACCAGTACCACGGCGCGGGCGGCGCCGCCGGCTACCCCGCCAAAGCCTACGCCGACTACAGCTACGCCAGCCCCTACCACCAGTACGGGGGCGCCTACAACCGCGTCCCGAGCGCCACCAGCCAGCCAGGTACGCGGGCGGGGGCCAGGTCGGGGGGGGCAGGGCTCCGGGGGGCGAGGCGGGTGGGAGATTGGGGCCCCGCCATCCACCGCAGCGGGGGTGCCTCTGGCAGAAGGGAGTGGGGTCCTGCACCCTACAACCGAGGAGAGGTTCCCAGGCCGGCGCTTTGGGGATTCTCAGTAGGAGAAGCCTGCGGGTGCTGGGACCCGCGTCTCTCCGCTCCTGCACCTTGGCGCGGGGGGCGGGGGTGGGGGTGGGGAATCTGTCGCCGGATTCCCGACGTGCCGGGTCAGGAAGCCAGCTAGGCTGGAAAGAGGGTAGGGGTGGAGAGAAGAAAGAATCTAGCAGCCCTAGTAGCGTTTGCGTAATAAAGGGGAGGTTAGCTGTTGGGATCTTCGGTGAGCGCGCTCGGTCGGTGCGAGTGGGAGTGGAATCTGCCGGCCTCGGAGGCTCGGTCGGGATCAGCCTGAAAGCAGCCGGGAGCCAGCGTCGCGTTGGAGCCCAGGCGCTCCGGGGGGGGGGGGGGGGGGTCTGAGAAACAGGGCGAGGGGAGCCTTGCCGTTTATCCAGGGCAACGCCAAAAAACAAAAAGCCATTGAAACGTGGAGGAGGGTGGCTGAGGCGTCGCGTTAGTGGAGCAATTTTTTTTTTTTTTCTTTCTCCATGGGTGCCTAAAATGTATCTTCGGCCTCACCGCTTCCTTTTTCAACGGCCTTGAAACTTAGAGAATTTAAGAGGGTTACTGAGCTTGGGCGGCCAGAGAGAGGCATGAGGTCTCCGTGGAGAGGTTTTGCTGGTCAGGTTTGATCTCTTCCCGCCAGCACATTAATAATCCTGCTAATATTAGCATCTCCTACTCTGGCAGAATCCAGACCACAGCCCTCTTCCTCCATCCACCCTTCCTCCCCCAGGAGCTCGCCACACACACACACACACACGCACACACACCCCGGAGAGGCTCTCCGCCCCTTCCAGAGATGGGCACTTCTGATAAGGTGGGAAAGGGGACGTGTGGCTCCAGGGCACCTTTGTAAAAACACGCGGACATAAAGTCTATTTCCCGTCTATACTCGGGATTTTTAGAAATTCGTCCTGACCTGCGGCCCCTTTCCTACGAACCCCCCCCCCCCCACACACACCGATTCCTTTTCAATGTGTGACTTCTGTTAAACTTTAAAAGAGAGCCCGGGGGTGGGATGTCTTCGTTCCTTTCAGTGTCTCTGTATTTCCTGCATAAGTGAAAGATTTTTTTTTTTCCCTCTTGGCCAAGAACTTATTAAGTCTATTTGTAAAAGAAACCAGACACATCTGTGTCCTCACAGATCTGCAGGGAGATTATGGGGGCTGCATAATCGGCCCTCTGTCTGCGGCGGCCCGGCCCGCTTGCTGCTGAATTGAAGGAGCCTAGTTTGCTTGTGGGTCTTTGAACTTTGGAGACCTCGGTTAGCGTCTTCTCTGCCCATGGGTCTGGCCTCTGCGGGCTCCCGAACAGACGCTGACAGAAAGGGGGGGGGTCCCGGCCCTTGAAGCTGGCCAGGGAGGGGCTGTTCATGATCGCCCCAGAAACGCGCAGGAGCCCAGGGTGGGCGTAAAAACAAGCCGGGGTGAAAGCAGAAGCCGCTACAAGGGCGAGATGCAGGGCGCGGAGAAGGGAGCTGTGCTGTCCAACGCGCTTCACACAAGCCCTGGAGAACCTGAATTAACAGAGCAGGGAATGACTCTGAGACTGAAGGCCTGGCCTGGCCATGACTGGGGGAGGGGCACATTCTCTGGGTCTTGGGAAGCAAGGTGGTGATATCGGGGCAACAGAGCGAAGGCCGCCTGGTAAGAAACTCCAAGACTGTGCTTGAGGGTTCTGCAAAAGCGCCATTGTCTAACCGGTTCTGTTTTGGTTATTTAGAGAAAGAAGTGGCCGAGCCCGAGGTGAGGATGGTGAATGGCAAACCAAAGAAAGTTCGTAAACCCAGGACTATTTATTCCAGCTTTCAGCTGGCCGCGTTACAGAGAAGGTTTCAGAAGACTCAGTACCTCGCCCTGCCCGAGCGCGCCGAGCTGGCCGCCTCGCTGGGACTGACGCAAACCCAGGTAACCTCGGGCCGCGGGGCCAGAGCCCCGCCTCGGCTGCGTGCCTGGCGGGGCCTCGCGGCTCGGCCCCCGCGGGCTGCAGCCGGGCGGATAGCACCTGCGGGAAACCCAGACAGACATCCACCTCGCGCCCTTCCCTCCATAAGTCAGACCGAGCGTCGCCGCCACGCGACGGTGGGGACGGGATGCAGATGTCGCTCATCCCGAGAAGTCCCCGCTGCGGGCCTCCGGGGGCGAGGGGCCAACTTCTAAGCTGGGAAAGAAGGGGAGGGCTACCCCTAGGGTGCTCTGGCAGCCTGGAGAAGTTGTCTAGTGCCTGCACGACGCAGCGCCTCCAGGCCGGCAGGGCCCGTCGGCCTCGCGGTGGTCGCGGGCCGAGCAAAGCCTCGTGCGGGAAGAGTTGAGGGGGTCGCTCCCTGCTGCCGCGGAGGGTTGGGCCGCAGCAGCCCGAGGGGCGCGGGGCGGGGGCGCTGTGGAACGGGGGGATTTTCCCTGGAGGGTCCCATTCCCTTCACTCCCACTCCAACCCCTATAAGAATAAGGAATGTTGGAGTCGCCGCCCAGAGCTGCAGGCGGATTCTGACCTTTCTCGGAGCTGAGGAGGGGGTGAAAGGAGTGGCGCGGGGGTGGGGGGATCAATGCTCTACCTGCAGGAACTCGCGCCCGGGTCGCCTGCTCCAGTGCCCTTGCGCGCGGGGCTCGGCCATTGTTTTGTAGATTCTGGCGGCTCCGCGTTGCGTGCGCGCTCCGTGGGCCGACACGTGCGCTCACGGCGTTTGGGACACTCGCCCCCGCCCTCCCCTGTCCCTTGCCTCCGGCCCAAACAAAAGACAACAGCCCTCGGGGTCGTGCCCTGGCGGCGGCCCCGGAGAGCAGACCCCGCCAGCGCGCCCGCGGAGGCCCGAGATCCGGCTGCGCCTCGGGCCCAGACCCTGAACTGCAGGCCTCGAGCTGCGGGGAGCCACCCGGGACGGCCGCGGGGGGCCGAAGATGCCTCAGAGTGTTCCGGTAACCTGTGCCTTTGTTCCCCCACCCAGGTGAAAATCTGGTTTCAGAACAAAAGATCCAAGATCAAGAAGATCATGAAAAACGGGGAGATGCCCCCAGAGCACAGCCCCAGCTCCAGCGACCCCATGGCGTGTAATTCGCCGCAATCTCCGGCGGTGTGGGAGCCCCAGGGCTCGTCCCGCTCGCTCAGCCACCACCCTCACGCCCACCCTCCGACCTCCAACCAGTCCCCCGCGTCCAGCTACCTGGAGAACTCGGCTTCCTGGTACCCGAGCGCAGCCAGCTCCATCAATTCCCACCTGCCGCCGCCCGGCTCCTTACAGCACCCGCTGGCGCTGGCCTCCGGGACACTCTATTAGACCAGCCGCTTTCTCTTGCTCTCTTTTTTGGGACTACTGTGTTTTGCTGTTTTAGAAAATCATAAAGAAAGGAGTTCATATGGGGAAGTTTGGAAAACGGAAACAAAAAAGATTCATGTGTAAAGCTTTTATTTTGCATGTAAGTTATTGCATTTCAAAGGACCCTGCCCCCCCCCTTTTTTTACAGACACTTTTTTTTTTTTTTGCGCAACTGTGGACACTATCAATGGTGCCTTGAAATCTATGACCTCAACTTTTCAAAAGACTTTTTTCAATGTTGTTTTAACCATGTAAATAAGTGTAGATAGAGGAGTTAAACTGTATATTCTGGATAAATAAAATTATTTCGACCATGAAAGCAAAATGTTTCTAAAAAAAAAATACTTCTTTGCCCCCTCCCCCCAGTAATGGGCTAGTGACGCTTTATGCAGGCAATTAAAGAGAGACAATGTCTGCAGAGATCCAATAAAGCAAAAAGGAAAACAGAAATTGAGAGTTGCTTGGATGCAGGACTTTACATGTCATATGTTGGATGCTGCTTTATATGTCAATATGCGTATGTGGCCTGTTTATGGTGCTGCCCTATAATATATATTTAGGTGTTTTGGGTTTGTTTGTTTGTTTCCTAACCACAAAAACGTTTAGATAATTTTAAGTTTAACCCCAAATTGTTTCAGGTAGAAAGTAATGCTGGAATCTAAAAGGGCCCTCCAACCCCTTGTGTAAGTAAGAAAGGAGCAGAAATCCCTCAATAACCACTCTGAATTCTAAGCTCAACACAATTATGGTGGAGAGCTGCCCCCCACCCCCTCAGCCTCTGTGTATTGCCAGAGCAATTAGACAAATTACAGTCCCTTCAAAGGGAGCTTCCAGAGATGAGAAAATGAAAAAAAAGGGGGGGGGGAATTTCCCCTCTTATTACATTTTTTAAAAAATCTGAAATGTTTGTAGCATGGCAAATAGTAGTGCCTTGGGCTCCTTGGTGCATGATTATAAATTTATCTGAGCTCTTTCAGAGAGAGGGAAGGATCACAGGATTAGAAAACAATGATGGGCCTGAATCGGCAGGCCAAGCAGGCATGTGGGGGACATTATTCTTCTGCCAGGAGAGGGGATTGTGGGGTGGAGGAGAGGCGTGAACGCATTGTGGCCCCGTGTTGATTTCATTTCGTGTGAGATAATACACTAAATATAAATCTTTTTCTTTCCATTCTCTTTACCGCTCTCTGGTTTTTTCAGGAAGCAGCTCCTTCTGCTTTGCTTTTACATAAAACAGTGGCAAAGCAGGTTCCAAACCATGGGAAATTGAATCTGTTTGCAGCGATTTCTCCTTTGTGAAGCCTTCTTTGGGGCAGAGAGGAAGGACTTGCTGCAACCTTGGCCTGTGTCAGGTCCTCCTCCCCACACCGCTGTCCATAGACATCAGTGGTGTGGCCAGAGCTTCAGCCCAGGCGGTCAGCTGTGCTCTGGGCCTGGGTTGTAGGCGTCTTTTTGACTGTCATTTAGTCTTCTGCTTCTTTGGGATACCAAGGGAAATCATATGTTGGAAATTACAAGACGCAGGAGATATATTTTACAGCTAGGAAGTCGGCAGCAATAAATGTGACAAAAGAGTCTTCTTAAGGGGGGGAGAGGGTTGGAGATTAGAACATAAAAATTACATCCTGTCATCTGAGGATTTCTGAGAAGGTTCTTCCAGGGTTAGGAGGAGAGACCTGAAAAGGCACGCCGTGTGCCCCGCGGGGAAGTTGCGTGTTCCTTCTCTCTCTCTCTCTCTCTCTCTCTCTCTGATTCTGTCTCTCCCTTCCTTTTCTCTCCCTCTCCTTCCCCCATCTCCTCGATCCCTTTCTTTTCTTCCCCTTTCCTTTCCAGCCTTCCAGTTTGGACCGGCTTTGGCCTTAGAGGGATTCAGAATTTTGGCCGATCTTTAGGCAACACCCTGCCTGGTCCCTAAGGCACCTCGCCTACCGCGGCCAGGGCTGTGGACCCCTCCTTCTCTTTCACCCCTAAAGCCTGGGCGGCCCCTTCTCTTATCGGAGATGTCCCCCCTCTTCATTTCCCTCCAGCTCCCCTTTCTCAGAAGTTCTGGACAGCGCCGCGCCGCGGGGTGAAGCCATTTGAAGCCCCACTCTGTTTTCTGCGCTGGCAGAGAACAGTAGGATGAGGGGAAGGCGTGAAGGGATCTAGTTCCTGCTTTTCTTTCTTTGCTTGTAAGGATTTCGGGAGTTTCCATTACACCGAAAGCCAGGGTTTTCTATCTAGGGAATTCGGCTGGGAGAAACCCCGCGCCCGCGGTTTGCCAGAGTCAGCTTCCCCCTGCGCGGGCGCCTCTCTCCGCCCCGGTGAGTGTTTGGAAAAGCTGGAGGGGGCGCGCCCACCGCACATCTCAAACACGTCCTACCCACCGGCTGCCCGAGAGTGGCAAGAGTGTGCTTGCAACACGCTCTCTCCCTTTCTGCACATAGAGAGGGCAGATAATTTTCCAGCCCTACGGTCATCTCCCCACCTCCATTCCCACCTTTGGAAAGGGGATCCCCCCATTCACTATCACCCTGCCTGAATCACTGGCGCGGTCAAGCTGAGGGAAGAGCGAGCTTGGACTCTTCCTAGGAAAAGAGAGGAAAAATCTTCTTTAACGACCCCCCCTCCCCCCAGCCTTGACTCTGCTTGCTGTTAAGGACACGAAGGCCTGGTCTCGACGCCGACAGGCAGAACCCAGCGCGCAGGCTTGGTTTCCGTCCCTTGTGCTAACCTCACTTCTTCCACTCGCAATGGCCTCTTCTCTCGAGCGTTTTTTTTTTGTGTGTGTGTGTGTGTTTTTTTTAACTTGGTCTGGGAGCCGTGGACAAAAATATTCTGCCAAACCAGTCTGCAGCGGGTTTTCCCTGGCACCATGGGGATTCTCCCGGGGGAATTTAACTCCCTGCAGCCCTGCGCCCAAGGATGTAAAAATAACAGATCCTCAGCAAAGTCTAAAAATATCTGTGTGGTGTTCCTCTCCCATGTACTCCCTCCCACCCTCCCTCTTTCCCTCCATTGTTTGTCCCTATATCTAATATAAACGTGTATCACTCCCCAGCCCGACCCCACTTTCCCGGACCTCAGCCTGCCTCTTCCCGTCCCCACTTGCCTAGCTTGTAGTCTAGTGCGCCCAAGATGTCAAGCCCACTCCAAGAGTTCATATTCTTTTCCGTGGGCCTTTTCACACCCCCTCACACCCCCAACCCCCTACCCCCATCTCCAGCCGCCCCCCCCCCCCCCAAAGCCCAAGAGGTTCAGAATATGCTGGCCCTCCTGGGCCCTCCTGAAAAAGATCAGATAAATTAGCCTTTGTTTGAAGCTCGTGTTGGGCTAGGCAGATTTCTGCCCTCCCTCCCCCCCCCCCCTTTTTCCTGGCGGCCACCTCCTTGTGGAACAGGGGACGGCCTGGGCAGCCGAGAGAAGCCGCATTCCTGTGGGTGCCAGGCGGCTCCAGTACTGAGCCACAGGGCCTGAGACACACACAGAGGAACCCGCAGACCTCGATGCCCTTGATCTCGCTCGCTCTCTCCCCCTCTCTTTGGGTCACCCACCCGGGAGCCTTTCCACCCACACTCTGATCCACCCAGGGCTCGGGCTCGGAGAGGAGCGTGCTGACCCACACACCAACCCACGCACACATCCTCTCCTGGTGACACAGGCCAGGCCAGGATCTCCCCGCCTATACCAATCTTCTCTTTCCCGCCCCTGATCCCACAATCCCAGACGCGCCGGCTGGCCTCCTTTGGCTCCTTTGATCCCACCGGACGCCCCACGGCTCGCGGCGTCCTGGCCGCGCCGTCCTGGGAGTTGCCCACAGAGCGCCAAGGGCAGGCAATGCTTGCCTCCTCCCGGTGCGCCCTACAACTCACTCTGGCCTTGACACCACTAGGTTTCCTGAGCTCCCCAGCCCGAAGCGCAAGGAATGCCTCCTGGAACACTGCCCCCTGCCTACCCCCCCTCCCCCCGACCCAGCGCTTCCTTTTATTCTAGGAGAGGGAACTTTTAGGGCTACCCAACCACCACCACCCTGCCGGCCCCATCCCCGCAACCCCTTGGATCGCGCACCTCCCACTGGCCACTGGGATCTCGCCAACCCCGAACTCTCCAGCCCTCCCCCAGGCACGCCCTGAGGACAGACGCCCTCCGCACCTCTGGGAAGCGCGCCACGCCGGCGGACCCGCCTGCGGTCACCCCACTCCTCCACCCTTAAGCACCCCCTCCCACGGCGGCTGGGTGGAGGCTCCCGCCTCCCGGGAGCTTGGGGAGGGGGCGCTGCGGCTTGCTCCCGCCCTGCGCTCGGGTTCCCAGGTTGCTGGCGGTCTTTGCACACTGTACCAGGTTTTTTCAGAGTCGAAGCGAACTCAGGGCCTCCAAAACAGTCCAAATAGCAGTGACACACAGGGGATTGGCTAAATATTTTTCTACGCAGCCCTACCCGCCCCCCCCCCCCCCAGCCCCATCCGCGTTTTCTTTTGCATCTGACAAACTTTAGGTTCCCGGGTGGCACAGGAGGGGCTGGGGTGGGGGGGCGGGGGGAGCCTTCCCTTTCAAGCACTCAGGGTTGCCGGCTGTAATGTAATAACCTGTTTTATGGGTCGAGCTCTAACCGTGAAGATAGGAACCGGGGGAATTTACATGAATCTCTCTCTAAAGGAGACGGGAGTCCTGTTTTGCAGCAATTAAATGTTTCTGCTCTTTTGTTCGCTGGGACTTCATATTACTTCTGATTTATGGGGATCCGAAGGAGTCTCTTTGCCAAAAGCGCATGTATTATTGAGTCTGTTCCACATCCTAAACCAAGATTTATATAAAACCGTGAAATACCACACATTACGACCTTTCGCCACAGGAAGGAAAAAATGGCTCATAACATCATTCTACACACACACACGCACACACACACTCCAAGTTCAGTAATGATTCTCTGTCAAATCTCCACTATACACAGTTTAGTGTATTTTCTTAAGTCGGTGGGGGTGAAGGGTGGTAAGCAGTTCACAAACTATGATTTATTTTAAAGCATCTTTTCTTACAAAGGTGAGAAGACAGAAATCTGCCAATGGAAGCTTATTGTCATCCAAAGACAATTTCTGCCACTTGCCATTTGCAAGGTGGAAGAAGAGGGGAGGGAGAAGAGGCAGGCTATGGACTCAACTTTCATCTATGATCAGGGGTCATTACACAGGGGACATTTCATTATTGCCCTTAAATTCACAGAGTCTAGGAAGCCTGCTTGCCACCCTGTGGGATGGCCCTGGCTGGGCAGTCCCCAGGTCTGCGAGGTGATGGGGGGGAGGAAGAATCATTACACAGTGTCCTAGAGGCTGGAAAAGATGCTCAGGAAATTCTCTGTGCTCATGGTGGGAAAATTGAGCTCCTGGGGATATCAGGGCTTTAGGTATCCCTAACCAAGGTGTCCCCACTAGAAGCCAGAACTAGACTCCAGAAGTCTCAGCCAGGGCAGGGTTCATCCCGCTGGAGGCAATAGCTGGAACCTGTCCTTCACTTTCACTCTGGGACCAGCACAGTGCCCCAGCCTCTCTCCAGACTCCCTTGGTCTAACTCTCCTACTCTCTTTCTCTTTGGTCCTTCCATTTTGTAAGGAGATTCACCTTGGGGTTTTATAACCATATCTGGGGGCAAGGACAGTTCTTTACCAAAATTACTGGACTTTCTGGAATCCAGAAAGAAACACATTAGTGACTTGTAGCAGACGAAGCAGCTAGACTGGTTTATATGGGGGGGGGGGGTGTTAATTAATAAAGTTAATGATAGGTTTAAATCCAGTAGCCAGCCAAGCAGAGTGGAGACAGCTTCCCAGCCCAGCTTTATTTAATTAGCAGCAATTAATATATTTTCTGCTAATATCCTTTAGGACTCTCAGTGACTTGTTCCCTGTGAAAGAGAATGGAAAAGGAGCTTAGCAACACTTACATGCACCCAGGGCATTTTGCGCTAATGACAAGAGAGATTGCAAATTCATTTAAGAAAATGTTCATAAACAAGTGACAGGCACACGGAGGCTGCCTCGGTGGAAACAATGGGGAAACTGACAAGTGTTCTTTGCTTGGGGGAGGGGCACTTTTCTTTTCAACAAGGAAATGCTTTCGAGAGGGTGGGGGAAAGACAAAGGTTTAGAAGAGAGAAAGAAAGAAATTACTGCAGACTCCAGGCCACAGCAGATGCAGCAGCTCTTGCAAACACATCAGCCCTACATACATTGAAGATTTGGACACATAATGCGTCAGACCACTGATTTGCTATTTTCTTAATTCCCGCTCTTCTTTTTCCATATGAATCAAACAGTCTTTTGTCCTTCAGGGTTTGATTTGATCGCTACTGTTCACATTTCACTTTTGTATTTTTCTCTTCCTATACCATTACTCATTGAGTGCCCTGTGAAATTACCATCGTACATTTTCAACTCAGCAACCCATTTGCAGTGCAAAAATAGGGTCTAAATAATGGCTGAATTAGCCCTACTGGACAGTTTCAGATGTAACACTCTGTAATAATTATATTGCAGGCTGGATTAGGATGCTATTATCATAATCTGGACGTTTACAATTATCTGTAATTTGCAAAGATGCGCCAGGTCTTGATTACAGCAGTTTTTTTTTCTTTCTTTCTTTCTTTTTTTTTTTGTATCACGCTAACCATCACTAAACAGTGACAGTAATAACAGCTAATTTTGCTGGCAATATAAGAGGTGCTGGGGTGTGCAAACAATTTCACACCTGGATGTGCTCACTCAACCAAGAATATAGAGAAAGAGCTTCTGCCCTGAGACTCAGAAAAATATTCTCCTCTGCTTCTGTTCAGTATAGATTTCTAGACCTGATCATTGCTTAAGAGATATTCACTGGGGGTAAGTTTTTATTTCTTTCATCCTTCAAGGCACAGTTCATATTTATCTTCTCACACTTTCCAAGCTATATGCGTTGCTGTTGTAATTTCATTATAGACCGCAACTTTGCTTTACGGATTTTTCCGTTCTGATCTTTTATTCCCCTTTAACAGTCAAAGGGTTGTCGTTCTGGTGAGTCAAAGATTGGGGTGAGAATGGGATCCTTAACTCGATTTGTCTTTTTTTGCTTTCTGTGCTGTTGATGATGTATTTGGTGCAGCTTGTGACCCGAGGCTGCAGGAAGGACCAGGTTTCTGTAAGGCGTGGAGGGAGAGTGCTGCAGATTCCAAGCTGCAATCTCCTTGCAAATCGTTACTGAAAGCGTCTTAGGCGAATCCACCGAGGTCTTTGTGTGGCGATGCTTTTAAGTTTGGGGGCCTGGAGAGAGCAAATGGAGCTCGAGATAGTTGCTCCTTTACTATCACAGGTATGCGGACATTTGCAACGGCAGGTGTAGCCTTATCTCTAGACGGTATAGCCCCTTAAACATTCTCCACTTGGGAGAAAGTTTCTGGAATAACTGGCCTCTGAAACCCTTCAGGGCTGCTTTGCGGGGCCTTCGCCTGCAGTTGGGGGTGGGGTCGGGTGGGGGAAGGGGCGGGAAGGCTCCCGTCGAGCGGCTGCCCGCGGGCGCGAACGCTGCGACCTTGGGGTTGGAGGGGCATGATTGGCTGAGAGGCAGACCCGGGGTGCGGGGCCCAGGAACCAGTCTGATCGCCGAGCGCCCCGAGGAAGACTCCCGCAGGAAGCGGCGCAGTTCTATCTATAGATGACGCTGTTTCCTGACGGACCCGCTGGAAACAGCTAGAGGCGCTCGGGGCAGGAGCCTGAGCAATCCTTGGCTCCCTCAGCCCCGCGCAGAAAGGCCTTTCTCCGCCGCCGGCGGGAACCTTTGGACTAAATTGTGTCAAAAGATAATGAGATGCTTATTGGCGCCGGGGAGAAATGTCCCCCTTCAGCCTCACCGCCCGAAGCTATTGTTCCTTTTTTTTTTTTTTTTTTTTTTTACACGGGAGATATGGTCAGAATGAGGCTCTAGAACTCGAACTCGGGGGAAGTGGGAACGCGGGGAGGTGTCGTGGGCACCGTGACTGGGTGATGCCTTCTGCCCACGCCCCTCCTACCAATCACCCCCTCTCTCGGGAATCAGTTTACCGGGTCAACACACCCTAAAGAGAGAAAATATTAACCCTTGAGGTTCAGAGAACCCAGGAAGCCCAGTTTCCAAGGAGAGTTCTGGGGAGGGCCCCTTGGCAGAATTTAATTAAACTCATATTAAGAGATAAATTGACACAAGTGCATCGTGACAACACCTCTCATATGTTAAAATGCATTTGCTGGGTTTCAGAATTTCATGCACTCACAGTGGTTTGGCATGTGTCTGGTGGATTTTTTTTTTTTTAAAGAAAAATTAGTGTTGGTTTCGATGTATGGTAGCTTTCTCTCTAAAGTAATTTGAATAATTCAGCAAAGCCCCACTACCAGCTGTACTTCTGCAGCCTCTTCCATTCTTTTCAGCATTATAATTTTGGTTAATTTTCAATTTTAGGTCCTACGTCTCTGCAATTTGTGTATGAATAACAGAATAATTTCCCTCTTTTGTTTCGCCTTTCCTGTTCCTGAATCTAAATAAAGATGGCTTTTTAGTATTAAAAGTGGAAGAAAATTACAGGTAATTATCTTTGACGGTAAAAACGCTGTAATCAGCGGGCTACATGAAAAATTACTCTAATTATGGCTGCATTTAAGAGAATGGAAAAAAACCTTCTTGTGGATAAAAACCTTAAATTGTCCCCAATGTCTGCTTCAAATTGGATGGCACTGCAGCTGGAGGCTTTGTTCAGAATTGATCCTGGGGAGCTACGAACCCAAAGTTTCACAGTAGGAAGGGGGAAAAAAGAAAAGAAAACATTTTTCCTAATGTAACAATGCGAATGCTAGAAAATGACAAGACTGATCGGTTTTAAACCATTCTGAAGACTGACTGAGCGTGGAAGTTGCTCAACAAAAAAAGGAACGGGTATATTGGTAAGTAGTCTTTGCTTTGTGTCTAATTATAGTGACTGTCCTTTTGCTCGACTGTATGTCGCTGTCATTATATGGAGCACTCTGAGTATCTCTATTGACTTCTGATAAATGGCTCAGTGGTTTCAAGGTTCATAATTTGAAGGATGCCCAGGTCTGTAGCCATTAATTCTCGCAGTATGGGGCTTCCTGCTTGTATGACGAAAGGACTTTTCATTTCCATTATTTCTAAGCTTTCCACAAGACCGGAGGAGATATTTCATCCAGGAGCATGCTTTTCCTACCTAGCTAGCTTGCAAAGGGTTGTAACATTAAATAGTCATAATTGTGTTTATTTTCTGTTCTTTTTTCTTACTCTTTCCTCTCTCTTTTTGTTGTTGTTGTTGTTGTTAAAAAATGCTTCCAAAGAAAGAGAAATACAGCTGTACTATTTTAGCTGAGAAAAGGGAAATGAGAACACTCGGTTTCAGCACTAGAAACTACTGGATGTCTAGAGGTTGTCAGGGATAGATCATTCTTTTTTTAAAATAGAAGAAATTATAATAAAAATATAATAGATCAAGGAAGCTGAGAAAACATCCATGGTTAATATTAAAGTACTTAAGACAAAGGCTAGTGCTTCAAACTGACATCTTTGCAGGCACTTGATGTTTATAGGGGCTTCCCATATTAGGAAGTGGGAATTCTTTCAAGAATCACAGAAAATATACTGAGAGGGAGGGAGCAGGAGGTGATGCGATAGAGACACACAGAGAGAAATATACAGGACACTCCCAGCGTTTTGTGGCTTTTACTCCATATATGAAAGAAGACAAAAACATACAAAGTATATGTACAACTAAAATTCAACAATATATACAGAAATGTTTCTTGATATAAACGTCCCTATTAGCTTAGTGAATGCCACCAATTCACCTAGTAAAGGTATCAAAGCGATGGAACCATGATTTTGGTGGTTTCCTCTGTCTTTCCTGATTCCAGTTCAGGGTTTGGGGGTGGGGCGGGGAAAGAGTGGTTTGGTTTTGTTTTGAAACCATCATTCTCGCTCATTGCGTTTTGCTAAAACATGCAGCGTTCCCTTTGTGGCAACGTTCTACCCTTACAGCCGCTGTTCCCTTTTTTCTTTAGAGCACGGCTGTTGTGTGAGGGGTTTTTCTTTCCTTTCTGTTTCTTTTTCTTCTCCTTCTTGTCAGCCTGGGATGGGTAAATAAAAACGTAGGCGTCTGAAATGCTTCTGTTTCATCCTGTAACGTCTTAAGTTCATTAAACAAGTAAAAAACGCTGCCACGTTTGCGCAGATTCTTCTGGTGGGGTGTGGGTGTGTGTAGGGGGGGGGGATGCCTGTAAAAAAAGTTGTTTTGATGGATACTCCCAAAGAGAAGAAGAGGCTCAGAGCCTGGATCCCAAGGGGTAAGGGAAAATATACTTACAGTGAGGGGTTTCAGGGGCGCTGGCATAGTAACCAGCCTCTCCCTCTCCCTCCCTCCCTCCCTCTCTCTCTCCCGAAGATGCACAATCAATTACTGAGGCAGCTCAAGGAAAAAGGCGGATGGGGAACGAAGGGAAGGAAAAAAGGGAAAGGTGGGAGGAGGGAGGGAAAGAGAGGGAGAGGGGGAGAGCGCGCGCGCGATGGTCTCTCCAGACCTAAGAGTCCTCCCGAGCCTGCTCCTCCGGCTCGGCCTGGCAGCTGCAAGCAGGTCCCGGATCCTCCTGGCCTGGTTCAGACGGTTCCCTAGGGTGTCGATTTCCCTCGGACGACTCACATCATCTGTGGTCTCTGCATCGTGTCCTGGTGTGGCGAGGAGTACCAATGCGAATAGCCGGGCATGTAGCTGTTGGGGGGCATACTGACGCCCTTGGCCGACGCGGAAACGTCCCACACCGGCGGCAGCGCGGGCGAGCGCGGCGACAGGGCGGCGGAGCCCGGGAGCGGGTCGCTCTCGTGCGGGTTACTGCCCTGCTTCAGCAGTTTCTTAAACTTAGAGCGTTTGTTCTGAAACCAGATCTTCACCTGGAACGAAAGGCAGCAGCGATCGTGAGGCTCGAAAACATCCACCCAGGGCCTCAAGTGGAGGCTTTGGGAGCAGTTATTTAAAATAATGAGCATAATGATAAAACCACCCCGCAGACACCAGGCCCTCGAGTCTCCACCTTCCTCCACCTCTTTCTGGCCGTCTCTTCCCCACTTCCCCACACCATCCATTTGCTAAGGTATCTTGTCTGGATACCTAAACTCTTTAGTTGGATGCAAACCTAGGTATAGAGCAATAGCCTAGGTAAGATTAACGTAAGAAAGAGGGCGAATGAGACAGCTGGGTTCAAAGTCTAAAGAAGGGTTTTTAAACAGAATTTTTTGGATCAAAGTCAGCTGAATGCACTTTTTCTGATAGTTTTTTTTTATTATTAATATTTACCAACCCATAAACCTGGCATCTCTATGCATGTACAGTGAGCAAATAACTATGAACAGATTAAAGCCTTACATTTATAACCAAATGCCTCGAATATCCCTATGCATATATTGCACATGCCACAAACTGTGCATGGGGCATCTTTCTCCTTACATAAATATATCCCCATAATCCTGCAGAGATTAGGGATTGTACCTCCCTCATTCCCCACTTTGTATGTTGCTTATTCAAACTGTGGTCAGCAATCATCGCATGATTGTTAGTGCAGTCACTTAAAGTCAAAGGGCCCCTGAAAATTAAATGGGAATCAGGAATCTGGGATGGGAGAATACCTAAGCTAACATACCAGGACTCCTTTATTTGAAGAAGGAAATTCTATGGTGCAGGTTCCTTTACTTTTAAAATTCCTTAGCCATAGGAATCTGCTTTTCCAAGAGGAATACAAGTTACGGAGTAGCAGGAATCCCTTCGTTTCAAGCCCCACATATTTCCAGTGGCAACATGGCAAGAGAAAGTAGGCTGAGTTGAAAAGAAGAGCTTAGGAGCATCTGTTGTTCTAAGGCACCACACGAGAGTCTCATAAAACCTGAAGTCCCCTTGCTGAAGATCACCCACCTCACATGAGGCCTACCACCTCATGCCGCTCAGTTAATCGACAAGGACAGAAACCACAGGTGATTGCAGCCTGGCTTTATGACCAGGGTCTTAATATACCTGCCTAAGCCCCTTTCTGTGAAGTCTGAAAGGCCCCATATGTCTTTCAAATTAGTAGGACAGCAGAACTTCACCAACTGTACTTAACTGAGGCTTCACCTGCTGTAATTTGGGGAGCATTTCTCTTTGATCTCCAACTCTGCCATTGCTCCCAAGTCCTGTGCTCTAGGGAGGTACCTCAGCCTTCACCAGCCAGTCACCCAGGATGATTTAACTATTGAGCTGAGGGCAATCTTCAGAAAAACTCACCTCACCCATCCCAGGATGAATAGTTGGCACCTTGGTCCCTCTACAAAATCCTATTGGAGCCTATGCCTATCTCCCCTCTTCATTTCACTTCATAATTCTTTCTATGTCAACAAGCTGAAATCCTTAAGTCCAAGGGCCCATAAAAGGATCCTTTAAAAAATATATGTGGGTCTTATTCTGCATCCTGGCCTGCACATCTTTTTTCTTTCTCTTTCATGTTGTTCTGTTTTGAAATAGGACTCGAATAAATGATGAGCTTGGTCACCAAAGGACACTAGACTGGGGTGGGGTCGTCGAGGGTTGGGGAGATGTGCAAATCCAATCCAGTATTCATTTATTCCAAACTGTGCTGTCCCGGGAAAGTTCGTAACTGGAGAAAAGCATTTGTCATTAATCTTCCATCCTTGGTTGACTAGGCCAAGAATTCCTCCTGATGTGCTCCCTGCCCGATCTGCAAGCGGGGTCAGCATTTCAGGGATATTCGGGCTTCTCGGGAATTACCTGTGTTTGTGTCAGTCCTAAGGAAGCTGCCAGTTCAGCTCTCTCGGGAAGGGCCAGGTACTGAGTCTGCTGAAAGCGATGGTTTAAAGCCTGGAGCTGCAGGCTGGAGTAAATGGTCCGAGGCTTCCGAATCTTTTTCCCTTTTCCATTGAACCTGATTTCCCCGTTTTCAATCACTGTGGTTTTTTGTTGATCTGCAAGCAAAGGATACAGAGGAGCGGTCACCCGCGAGGCACCTTCTGCAGTCTCCCTGAGCATGGCCTGGCTTGCGCAGGTTCTCCCCAAAGACCAATAAGGGTTTTCCTCAAAGCGTCCCTACGCTACCCTGACCTCTCCGGTTCACGGTGCCCAGGTGCTCCCAGAGGCTGTAAAAGCTTTTCTGGTCCCTGACTCCGGCACTAACAACACGCGGTGGCTGCACCGAGGGAGCGCCCTCGGCCCTCGGGCAAACAGCCTCGCTTTGCCGCAGAAGCGGCGCCGGCCGCTCTCCGGGGCGCGCGGCGCGCGGCGCGCGGCGCCGCGGGGCGGCTGCTCTCTCCGCGGAGCCGGGCTCCAGTTTTGACTTTATAGTGCCTTAAACTGTGCTTGAGCCACCCTGGTGTTTATGCGGCCAGTTGACTTGATGTCACTAGTTCCAAGCCCGGTACATCAAAACCCCTTGGCGTGTTTGAAATTATTCTGCTGAAAGGACCCAAAACCCCAAACAAAACACAACCAGACGCTCAGGCCAGCTCCGGAGCAAGCTGAACCTCACACCGCAACTTTGTCCCCCTCGGGTGCTGAGAACCATCCGCCCGAGGCCCTCTGCTTCGCCTCCACGAACAAAGGAGCAGCCAACAGTGATTCGAACACCCAGAGGGAGGGGGCCTGGTCAGGGGTGGGGGTGGGGGGACACCTCAAAGCCCGCCGGTAGAGCCCAACTGTCACCAGCTTAACTAGAGCCAGAGGCCATGCCACCTTCCCTCCGGGTGACCGAAGCGCACCGGGCGACCCATGCAAAGTAGGCCACTGGCTGCCCAGATCGGACTGGGAAGCAAAACACGCTCCCCAGATCCGGCGCAGAAATGTCCCCAGTCCCGCCAAACACGGGTCACAGCCCGGAGGCGAGGAGAGAGGCAAAGGGTGCAGAGACCCAGCGGGCTGGAGAGCGCAGGGAGGGCCAACTCTTAGAGCGAAGCCTGCGCCGCCGAGCAGGAGGCGCGGCCCCGGGGGCGCGCGGGAGACTGGGGAGCGAGGCGGGCCGCGCCACGGGGAAGCCGAGGGTCCACGGCGGCGCGAAGGGGCCCGGCTGGGCGAGGCCGGCAGGCAGGCGCCAGGCGAGCGGGCGCGCACGAGGCCCGGCCGGGGGCGCGCCGGGCCGCCTGGGGGAGGGGGCCGGCGGAGGCTCAGGCGTTGAGGAAGTGAGCGGGGCGCGCGGGCGGGGTGGGGGGCAGCCGGGAGGCGGGAGAAGCGAGCTGCCCCGGCGGCCTCTCACCTGTGTCGTCCCCTCGCGTCTGGGCGGCCGCGCTGCTGTTGTGGTAGGACTGGAGGTAAGGGCTGTGCTGCGAGTGGCTCATGTAGGGGTAGGCGGCGAGCGAGCGGTGGTTGTAGGAGTTGCCGCCGCCCGACGCGTAGGGCGAGCCGTGGTGGTGGTGCTGGTGGTGGTGGTGGTGCGAGCCGGCCGCCGCCGCCGCCGAGTGCAGGCAGTGCAGCGGGTAGTGCGCGCCTGCCATGGCCGGGGAGCTCTGCTGCGAGTGCGGCTGCGGCGGCGGCTGCTGCTGCTGCTGCTGCTGCTGCTGTTGCCCGAACTCCATGAAGGCGGATTTGGACGAGTCCTGGCCTTCCAAGCCGTCAGCCATCGTAGTCATGGTCATCATCAAAACTTTGGGGGCTGGAGAAAGCCTTCTCCCGGGTTTCCTCCACCCTCCCCCCACTTGGCTCGCGCCGCTCTCCCCTCTGCAGCCACCTTAGCTCTTGGGATCCTTGCAAAAAAAAAAAAAAATTAAAAATTAAAAAAAAGAGGGGGGGCGGAGGTGGTCCTCCCTCTCCCTCGCTCTTCTCTAATATATATATTTTTAATATAAAGAGATATAGTGAGCGGGGCCTTGTTAACTCAAAGGGAGGAGGAAGGGGGAGGGATGGGAGAGGAGAGGGGGAGGGGGGAATCTGCTCTCCCCCCCCTTCGTTTCCCCCCTTGGATTTTTTGGGGGCTGGTGCAGTTTAAGGCAGAGATTTTAAGGTGGATTCTGCGAAAGTTGCGCGTCTGCTTTCAGACTTGATGCAGACGCCACGAGTCGAATGGTTTGTCTCCAAAGGGCAGCGCCTCCCCATTGGCCAGTCGCCCCCTGACGTCACAGGCGCACGGCTTCTACTGGCGTTTGCGCGGCTCGCGGAGTCGCTCGCCTACCTCCGGCAGCTCCAATCCCCGCGGCGAGCTGCAGCCGGGGGCCGCGCGCTCCGCGCCCGGGGCAGCCGGGGAGGGAGGCGCCTCCGCCCGCCGGGCCTCCCGCCGCAGCTCGCGCCCCCCAAACCCCGAGCCGCGGTTCCCAATACCGCAGCCCCGACACCGCCCGGCTGGGGGCTGCGCTCTCCCCGTCCCCTTGCACCCTCGCAGGCTGCCTGTGCTCGGAAGCAATACCCTCTGCAGTTAAAGCGAGGCCCCCCTCTCTTGACCTCCCCCGCCAAGTCCAATACGGTCCCACGGGAGCATCCTGTCACCGTGGATTTTCCTAGACGTACTTTATTGAAACCACAGAGGGAAGAAGAACCCCCACACCTGGGCCCCACCCCAAGGGGGTGGGGGGGAAAGAAAAAGAAAAATCAGACCCTGTTCTGACAAGGTTTCTGCCGTTCCAGGCCTTATATTAAACAAAAAGGGGGAGAATACCCCCCTCCCCCCAGAACTCAGCAGCGGGTTCTGAAAGTGAATCGTTGGAGGACTGACAGTAATGCATTTTTTCCTATTGAAAACAGAAGCTACTGTAATGCTTTCAAATATATGCAAATGATACATGCGGTTAGTGGTTTGGCAAATCTTGATTACAATATAAACTACCCAAGTAAAAGTGCCTTCGTCCTAAATTTGTCTCTCGATTACAATTCCAATTGATTTTATTTTATTGTCAACATTGTTAATGATAAAAATAGAGTCGTTTTACAGTTATTTTTACTTTCTGGAAGGAGGCAATTAGAGTTCTAATCAGGAATACACAAAAATCTCCCATGATTAACTGCAGTACTTTGTTCAAATTGCTGCTATAAAATTCAGAACAATTTGCCTGTAATGATTATGGACTGGGTTTATTTTGGGAGGTGGAATAAAAGTGGATATAGCATAAATTATCCTCTAATTATACACCAGTGTCGCCTCAATTATCCTCTTATCAAAATGGTTGTCTAACTGCCGCATTTAGTTTCAATTCTCTCCTTTTTTTCTATAAAAAGAACTTCATACCTTGTTATTATTAATCCATTTATTATTTGCAAGGGGATTTATATCCGCACATCCAGGTGGTAGAACCACTTCTCTTTCAAAGATGGACTGGGGAAAGACAGGAACTTCGGAGCAGCCCAGGGCTGCGGCTCTCGCCTGTGGCTTTCTAATCCGCAGACCCGCTCAGGTCCAGGCAGCGGAGCAGAGACAGCCGAGCCCTGGCGCGCTGCTCGGGCCCGGAAACCAGGTAGGACGCACGGACTGACGGACGGGCAACCGGGCCGGGAGGAGGGCAGGTCGGGCCGCGCCGGGAGCCCGCCTCGCCAGAAGGCCTGGGTGGGCAGCAGGCGCGCAGACCCCGCGGGCGCAGCGCCAGCTTTCCGTCCGCCCCAGGACCAAAGCCGCGAGCCTCTGGCCGCCGGCGGAATCGTGTGATCCAGCCGCTCCGAATCTGTGTGCCTACAGGTTGCGTGCACGCGTTATTACTTTCTTTGGGGGAAATACTGTGGGCTTCTTTGCAACTCTATTTGCTTGGACTCCGTAAGTTATGAGGCCCGAGGAACCTGAGCCATGGACAGCTTAGTGGTGCCGCTTGTCCGCGTAACTCCAGAAGAGGTGGCTGCGGACTTAGCGGCTTGGACTCTACTTACTTCTCGCTCGAAGCTCGCGGCGTCGGTGTGTGCTAATCGATTTACTCAGCTCGCAACCCAGGGGCTCCGGGCTTTGCCGGGCTAGTGTGCCTTTTTCTGTTTCTCTCTTTCTTTCCTCCCCTCTTCAGTTTTACCAGGTGTCTTGAAACTCGCCAGGGCCCGCGGGTTCCTCCGGGGAGCCCAGGGCAGCGGCGTTTACTCCCCTCTCCCCGCCTCCCTTCCCCAGGCCGCCGCGCTTAACTTCTCGAGCTTCGGGAGCTGGTTCAGTAACCCTGAATTCATTTTTAAGTAGCCTGCCTTGTTTCCCTCTTTCTAACAAGAGGTACACTTTAACACGCGAACCAGTAACCCGATCCACGCGTTTACAAAGCAGCAGTGAATTAAAACAACCACCGAAAAAGCTTCAAGGAAAATGAAAGGTGGGCTGGGTAAGGGGGAGATGTGTGCGGGTGTGTGAGTGTGTGTGTGTGTGTGAGTGTGTGTGTGTGTGTGTGTGTGTGTGTGTGTGTGTGTGTAGGAGGGCAGAAGGGGAGGTCAGGGAAAGAGAAGGTCTCCCTCCCCTCCCCTGGAGCGCTCTCGGTACACCCGGGCTGCACGCCGAGCTTGTTTGTAAAGTCCTCAAAGCCAGCAGGTAGAAGTGGCAGTTTTATTGCTTTATACCCTGCAGCTTGCTGTTAACATGGTGAAGGCGGCCCCCCCCCCCCCCGTGCCTGTCCATGTTTCTGTCTTTATGCTCGCAGGTGCACTGCTTTCCTTTCCGGCCGGCTTCCCCCAACTCGGGCCGCACCGCACCACGGGCGGCGCGGGGCGTCACGGGCCGGAAGGTTCCCGCACCCACACCAGAGCCAGGGCAGCAGTCTCTGTTTGCAAAATTTTTTGTTTTGGGTTTTTTTGTTTGTTTGTTTTCCTTGTATGCTTAATGCGGAGGAAGCCCTGAGGCCTGGGGTTGTCTGGGCTGTGGCCGCAGGGCTGTCATCCCTCCCCCATTAGATGGGCGCTGAAACCCCCGTATTGGGTTCGGGAGGAGCAGGCGCACGGCCGCACCGAGGTAGCAGTTGTTTGGCGCGCACGGTAAAGGCCCTGCTGAGACCCGCTGAGCCGCCCAGATTGGGCCCAGGCAGTGAGTCAGGGGCTGGGAAGCGGGGCGAGCGAGGGGTTCCTCCCAGCTTGATAGTGGTCTCTGTGCACTTGCTGGATAGAATCCAAACTGCAGGCTTGTTCGTCCTGCTTTCTGGCTAGTCCCGAGAGGAGCCAGCGGGAGAGCGGGTCCGGCCCCACACAGTGTGCCAGGCGGCGCGCCGTGGGTGTCCGCCACCAGCCTGGGTACAAGCAGTTCTGCGCGCAGTGGCTGGCTGTGGCGGGGGGCCTCTCCCCACCGCTATTTCTCTCCAATTGATCCCGGCATCTCAGCTTCCGAGTTCTTCGCTCAGCGACATGGGCGGCAGTGATGAGCTTCAGGCAAGGCGGTTGGAGTCACCCCCGGTTCGTTCTAGCCCAGCCAGCACCGCCGGCCCTTCTGGGATTCTTCAGGGCCTCGCTGCGAAAGCGCACCCCCAGGGGCTCCAAGCCCCAGCACCGGTCTCAGCGGTACCGGGGCCTTGGCTCCTACCCCTTTGTCTCGCCCGCCGCCTGGGGAACCTGGGCCAACGCTGCAGGGTAGGAAGAGAAGGTCAGGCGAGGCCTCTAAGTCTTTATCATTCAAAATAGAAGCAATCTGGGGGACTCGGAGGCCGAAGGCTCTTTCAGGGCTTGTAGTAGGTGAGGGTCTCATTCAGGAAGAAGTTTAAAGAAGCAGGATTTGAGGCCTAAGCTGCTTTTTGCTCTTTAGGGTGTCCAGGTGTTGGGGCTTGTATTCCGGCGTCAGTGTTATTGAGAGAGAAATCCTCACGGGTTTGCCAACACAAGATAGCAAGTCAGTGTGCGCAAGGCCACTGTGGAGCAATGGGCTCTTTGGGTGGGAAAGTCCCCTGCTGCTCTAGCTGTGGCTGGGTGCCTGCAGCGCACCGGTAGATCAGGGAATGGGTAGGGTTTTCAGCCCCCTCAAGATGTAGAAGCATATTCAAACCCGGCAGGGCCTGGTTGGGTTTGGTTGCTAAGTTGGGCTCAATTATCACGTTAATTCTAAAGAAATTAGACCTGGATAAATAGCCTTTGAATTCAAAGAAATAACTTGGTATTGATTTACATAGCCAGGCTTTAAAAAAACAAACCAAAAAAACCTTCTCAACAGGAGACATTAGTGGAAAAAAAATTCCTGCTAGTATTTTCTCCATTCATTGTAAAATTCTGTTTATGTACATGTGTAGGGAAAGGGTGCTTGATATCCTGGAAACCTGGACACCCTTTTTTCCTCCCTCAGCACACACCTGGGGAAGCTTGAGTGGGGAGACTGGCATGAGAGCTTCCTCTTAGCCTTCCTTAGCCCAGGCTAGTGATGGTATCACTGGAGTAGCCAAAAGTATCTATGCAACAAAACACTGAGATTATAGCATTATTTCCTGTAGTGATAAAACTATAATGCCCATGTAAAGACTCCCTTCCCAGGCCCCCAAAATCCAGCTAAAAAGTGGGCCCAGATGGAGGCTCATTGAAGTTTGGAGATGACATCTCCCTCATCTCTCCAGTCCTGGGTCCCAAGAACTGGTCCCAACATGTATGGCCTGGCCCACAGGACCAGTGCTACCCACTATGGGCTTCACAGACTTTTTCTAGGCTGTCCAGTTTGGAGAATATTAAGGAAGCACGGTCCAACCTAGAGGCCCCTAGGTCTTTTCAAACCTGGAATCCAGGGGAGTTATGAAAAAGAAGCCAACCAGGTCCTCAAATCCAACACCGTTTGCCTCTCCCTGACCCCATTCCCAGGCTATTGGACACTCAAACCTTTCTTAACAGAGCCAATATTCTGGGCCTAGAATGGATGGGGGGGAGGGGATAACATATTTCTACCTTCCCAGGTTTGGGGATTATATACAGAAGTTTCTTTCTCTTTTATCAAGCATAGGACCTCCTCTCCCTAATACACAAATATCTTCTTTCTCTCAGTTGGGGGGAGGGGGAGGGAGGCGGAACACAACAATGTTTAAACACTTAGATTAAAACAAGATAAATGGTGATGTTTTTCTGTTTAATATGTTGGATAAACCAAGGTTGAGCCCCATATTTGCCCTGCTGGAAAACATAGCAGGACAAAGGGGGAAGGGCAGGGGTGTTAGAAGTCAGCTTTAATCAAGCCAGTCTTTGGAAACCAGGAGCCCCTGACCATTGAAGGATAAATGCGGCCCTAGAGTGGCAGGGAAAAAGCACCAACAGGAAGCAGCAGACTATTTTTAGGCATAATAAGGAGCTAATATAGCTGGCCAAGCCCCTTCCTAAATGCCTCCAAGCATCCTCTCTTTTAATTCCTCCATCCCTTCATCAGCAGTAACAATAACAGAGTCACAGCAAATGTCTCAGCGTTAAGGAGAGCCAGGTTTGGGACAGCGAGTCAGAAGAACCTGGGATGGAAAACATCCTCTTGTTATCCTGTGAGCTCTTAGACGGTTCTCTTGTTACAACAGAAAAAAGAAATGAAAACTGTTTTTCATTAGAGAGAGACTTGTTCTGTACCTGACTACCCTTGTGATGTAAATGCTCTGGTGATTTTCATATTCATACCTGTTCACCGGCACTTTTTATCTCTTTTATTTTGTAACATCCCAGTGTACATGCTAAGATAATTTATTCGGTTTTTAGTAAAACTTTCCTTAGAGGGCAGCCAGTTTGAGAGCCCTTAGAAAAAAGTGAGGGTTTTTGTGTGTGTGTGTGTGTGTTTTTGTTTTGTTTTTTTAAAACATTTTCCCAATAGTGCCCTTTCTTTTTTCTTTTGTTCAGAACAAAATCCTTCTTTTTACACAAATCTAAGAGAAAGAAAGCCCTCCCCCACCCCATCCTACCCAGGGGAAATAAATAGTATTTTTCTGTAGTGTTCACTAATTTTGTACAGAGAGCACAAATGCTCCCCCTCAGTCAAGTGGGGCCCCTTTCCCCACAGAGCTCAAGGCCTTTGCTTCTTTAAATACACACTGAGGGTTGTGTCCATTTTGACACATATTTGGGTTCATAGTTAGGTTCACAATCTCTCTTCTCATAGGCTTTGTAGAGAGGGAGCAGAGTGGAAAAGCAGCGGACATAGAAAGAAAGGTGTTAGAGAACCAACAGAGTGAACCAGAGAGAACAGTGGGAACCTGGGTCCTTTTGAAAGTACCGCTGTTCAAGTTTCTTTCTCTGTCCTGTTTGCTAGGGACTATCCTGCCCCACAAGGTTAGAGGCACGACAAATAAACGAATCTGAGGCTGATGAAAGGAGTCCTGTTTGCCAGCGGCTCTGTTTCACCTGTATTTATTCCCGCATTTGGAGGGGGGGGTGGCTAGATCCCATTACCTAGCGGCCCACCCACTAGTGTTCTCTACCCCTCTCCTCTCCATCCCTTCACTTACTTTCCCCTCAGACACCTAGGGCATCACATTGCTCATCTAACAGCTGCGAAGTCAAAGCAGGAGAGACCCTTAAACAATTACAAAAGAGGTCACCTTCCCTGGACAAAGGAGTCATTTTAAGAGCAAGCCTCTGGCAGCTTAAAGGTCTCGGGCCCAAGAGTCAAAAATGGAATTCAGCGTCTTGGGATCTTAGTGCGACAGTCCCAAACAGACAGGCGGGCGTCCGGGGTGCTCCTGGGAGCTGGGGTGCGAGGAGGGAAGCGGGGAGACAGGCGCCTGGAGGGCAGGCAGAAGCGGGGGCCGGGAGCGCCTGCGCCCGCAGCTGGCTCCCACGCGCTGCCGTCTGCAGGGAACGGGGGCCGGGTAATGGAATTCAGGAGGCAGAGATTCTCCAAGAGCCAGCCACTGTCTTGTACAGATTTGTAGAGAAACCCTCACTGTAATTAAAACCGTGCAGTCAGATTAATTCAATGTGTTGCTCAGCAGCGTTTTTAATAGTAAAAATCCGCTTTAAAATTGAATTAGGGTTGAAGAAAATTTCTGCGAGACTGGCCGCGTTTGCCAGCTCTCATTGAAGCCAGCCCGAGTCGGACTTGGGCGCTGGCTGCACCGCGTCTCCGGTCCCGTCCAGTCTCCGTGGCCCTAGACCGGGGTGGGGGTGGGGACAGAGGTGGGGAATGGGGGGCTGATCAGCGTGGTGTGCGGGTTTGGGTGCGAAGCCGGGCTGCCTGATTGAGGCCCTGGAGGAGCGCGGGGCCTGAGGCTACCATTTGGATCTCCGAGTTCCAGGCTTGTGCAGATTTTTGACACCGGGAACCCCGCCCCTTCCCACCCTTTCGAGAAGTTCATGGCTCAGGTAGGGTGGGGGGGGGGGGAGAAGCGAGCCCCCCCCCCCTCCCGCGCTGTGTCTTGAAGCAATTTCCCACTGTGTGTTCCCGGGTGTGGCGGAGTTTGGAGCGCTTTCTGTTTGGGCGCTGGAGTGTCAGACGGGAGAAAGTTGTGGTGCGCCTTACCCACCCCCACCCTACCACCCTTTTTCTTCTTGAAAGTCTTCCAAAACTTAAGAGTAATATTTCAAGCATGCTGTCAAACCCCTCCCAAGGTTTGATTTGGCTGGCCGCCCCCCTTCCCTCCCTCCCCACCGCATCTGCGGCGGTTGTGAAGAAAACGCTGGTATTGCGCATTATGCTTTCCCTTTAAGGTGAGACACCTTAGAGCTGAACACTTGCTCCAAAGTTCCTGGGAGAGGTGGCGGCTGACTGCTGACCAGAGCCTCTCGCTTGAGACCGCTGGGGGGGGTAGGGACTGGGGGGGTTGCTGAGGGAACTGGACCCCGCTCTTTCCCAAGCTAACCGGGTTTCCAGGGGCCCAGAGATGGTCTCAGGCTGCCCTGTTGCCCCTGGACCCGGCTAATTGCAGCGGACTCCTTGGCTGCTGAATGTGCGCGGGCCGCGCGCGCGCACACACACACGCGCACACACGCATGCACACACACACGCGCACACACGCACGCACACACACACGCGCACACACGCACGCACACACACACGCGCACACACGCACACACACATACGCACGCACACACGGGCGGACGAAAATTCCCCAACCAGTTAGTCACATCATCAGGCCTGGGAAAACAAAAACCGCCGTGGGTCCCTGCTCCCCCGGCAACAAGTGCAGACGCTTTAATTGCCGCAAATTGTCACTGTGTCCCCTTTTCATTTTCTCGCTCCTTCGTTTATTTTTAGTACACTTCAAATGCCTGCACACTTCCCTAGCAAGGAGAGCGCCGGAGCAATTACTGCCTTTGCCTTCAGGGCCTGCTTTGCCAATCACGGAACGGGATGGAGAAAACGGGGCGACAGGCGAGGCGCGTCATTGGTCTTGCTTATTCCAGGTGGAGGGCGGTGAAGAACTCTGCCTGGCGCGCCGCCCCCTCCTCGCTTCTTGGGTCCCAATTACCAAAGAAAGGAGATGCACCCCCTCCCCCCTCCTCCCCAGCGCACCCCACCCCATGCGCGTCAAGTTTTCCTCGAATCCAGCAAATCCCGCCAGAATTGGCGGGTTTCTCAGAGAGCATTTAGGAAAGGAGGCTTCCTCGGGGACCCCCGTCTCCATTGTGTATTGAACGGAAAGATGCAGCGGGCGCAGCCACCTTCCCCGCCCCCGGGCCGGGGAAATAGGGTCCTTTTGGTCCCGGGGCCACGCCTGGGATAGGTGCGCAAGCCGGTGACCGAGAGCCCCTCCCCCCGGGGGGGCGGGTAGGGGAAGGCTCGCGTAGCGAAGCTTTGAGATTGGTTCGGAGAAGTTTGGGACAGTCTGTTAGGGCCGCTGTGGACCAGCGTGGCTGTTGTTTTAAATATCAGCCGGGGATTCTTAAAGGAGAACTTTAAATTTCGAGCTGAAATACTGTCTCGAGCGCTGCTGAGAGCCATTCTGCACCCCTCCTCTCCTCTCTCCGTCTCTCCTGGGACAAGCGCAGCAGTCAGGGTGCGGAGGGAGGCAGGTGTCTGCAGCAGCAGCAGCCCAAGGGGGTCTCCGGCGTCCTGCGGGTGCATCCCAAACAAATCAGTGCAGGATTAACTTGTCTGTCTGCTGAATTGTCTACAATTGCAAAAGCTGCGAGGGTCTCGCGTGCAGGAAGGACTCGGGTTACTGGCGCGTCCTGGGCGAGCGTTCGCGGCCTCTTGCTTGCCTGGCCCAGGACCTGCCCGGCGTCGGGCCGGCTGGCAGGACGTTGTTAAAGGAACGCAGCGAGTAGGAACTGTTCCATTCTCTCACACACCCCCTTCCTATTTCTTGTTTTATGAAAACATTTACAAGGAACCTAATTTCAGATCGTGGAAGTAAATTTCATGGTAGGATATATTTTACAAAACATGTAATCTTTCGGGGCCGGAAGATGTTTAATTAAAACCATACTTTGACAAGTTGAGTTTCAAAGCAAAGTCACACTAGCGCAGAAGGCTAATTCATATTCAAGATGCAGCCTGTAATCCCTGTTAACTATTTGAAAACGTCAGCCCGGGCACCGAGTGCTTGGCCTGCTCTACCTGCCCAAGCACCTGGGACTCTGAGTCCCCGGCACTTGCTCCAGAGCCTCCCAAGCTCAGCTACTCTCCTGCGATTTGGCTTGGTTTAGCTTCCTGGTGTTGAGAAGATAGAGGAAACCTTCCTGGATCACCTTTATGTAAACTCCCAAGAGATGTTCAGGAGGTCCCAGGCACCAAAGATTAATCTGGAGAGCAGGCAGGCACAGCCAGCCAGACAAGGTGCCTCAAGAACTCTCCATGGCACTGAGAGTCCCAAGCCCCCTAGCGCCCTTCTTGCTGCCTGGCTGACCTGTGCCAGAGAAAAGGGAATCTCTCCCCCTCACACCCTAACTACTTCATTCCTGATGACCCAGAACATGAAGGGGTAAGAGGTTTTTCCCATGGCCCAGCTGACTTGTGGGCACTGCCCTCAGAGACTCTTGGAGGACAGTGTTGGTTCCGAGAAGCCTAAGCACTATCAATTGCATTTTTCTAGCCTCCTCAGTAATCTTCCCCTTACCCTCCTTTATCATTTCCCTATAACTTCACCAGTCCCAAATTAATCAGAGAGGGACAGCCCCACATGGGAAGGACATTCTCCCAGCTCAGCTGGTTTACCAACAAGCCCTGTTGGCACAGGGTACTAATGACCAGCCATGCCTGCTGGGATAGGCAGGAGCCAGTAGGTATTCTAAAGGCCTGTATAGATGGGAGACAGAGAGATTCTGGGGTAGTAGGGGTTGGAGCTGGCAATGCTTGTAAGTAGCAGCTCCAGAGGCTGAAACTGGCCAAAGCTGGGTTCCAGGTCACAGTCTTGAGTCCATGCTTCACTGTTTCCTCTCCTGACTCCCAGCCTGCTGGGTTTTTTCTCTCTCTCAGAGATGATAGTGAGTTGTCATCAAAGTTAGTTTCATGGAGAATCTGAAATCTGCCTCAATAAAGAGGCTGGAACATGAAAATGAGACTTAAGTTGGTTCAATTTTACCCAAAATGCTCAAGAAGAAAAACCCCTTTACTTATCACAGCCACTCCCAAGACAGAGAAGGAGGCTTTGCTTCATCTGGGAGCAGTGAAGATTATTGATTGACTGATGGACTTCTTTTTTCCAGGTCTATATTTCCTTTCAAATGCACCGTCATTTTCCTTAAAGCACAAAGATAAGTCAATTATACGAAAAAGCCTAAAACCTAGTGTTCAAGAAGTATTTTAAACGACATGGCCACCTTCTCTTGAAGCCTCACTTGATTTTATTGGGCCATTTTAGAAGAAAGCTTAATTTTTGCAAAGACAGTCTCCAAACACAATTGTGAAAAAGTGTTTTACTCTATACAGACACTATCAGGTGACATTTCTGAAGGTTCAGTGGATATCTCTTTCACAAATAGACATGGATATTGGCAGCTAAATGCTTAATAGTATATGTCAACTTAATACTTTTTGGTAAAATAGTATTGATCTTAGATTAATAGGTAAGACCTTAAAGCCACTCTTTAGTGCCTTGCATTTTGGAGAGCTAGGATGGGACTCTGGATCACACTCTAAAAAAAAAAAAAAAAAAAAAAAAAAAAAAAAGCAAGCCATGCTAAGCCCAGAGGGTGAAAAAGACCTAAGAGACAAACAGAGGCATTGCTGATGGTTGTAAGCATTACATTGTTTGAGCTGAGCACTAAAAAGTATGTACCTGACCAAATGCATTTGAAGCCTAATCCTACATTGGAGACTTGTGAATTACACAAAAGGGGAGAGGAACTGCAAATAATAATCCCCACCTGTTTTATTTCAGTGATATGAACAAGCAGTTTTCCTGTCACAGACAGGAGAGCTCTTAGGGGCGTTGCAGGCCCCTTTGTGGGCAGTAATTCTGGCAGGAATATATGGTAGGAACAGTCAGGATGGTTGGAAACTGTCAGGATGGTGCTGCGGCGAGGGCAGGCAGCAGGATTGGTGTGCAGAAGGGGCAGGACTGGTAATATTTCCCAGCTGGCCCACCCCTTCTGCAGCCCCAGAGAATCAACCTCATCATTCCCAGCCTTAGAGCTTGGGTGGAGGTGGGAGAGGCCCAGACAAGCTGGAAATTTGGGACACTTCTCTACCTTTCTAGTTCCCTTTGCCCCTCTATAATTAGCCCCATTTCACAGATGTGGGAGCTAACACATGGGCCTCGCCACATAGACTGCTTTGGTGTTTGGGAAAGGGAGCGAGATGTAGCGCAGGTGTTCCAGCTTCCCATCTCCCTGGCAACCGTGGGGGCTGGGGGTGGGGGTGGGGGTGGAGAAAGAGCCGGGTCTGGGGCCTGTATGTACACATAATGTTTCTGCTTCTGAGGCGCACTTGGTCAAGGAGGTAGGTGTGGTTTTCATGTGACAGACAAGGATCAACATTGGCGCAAGTCTCCGGGCTCTGGAGGCAGTAGTCCCGCGATTCCCTGACTTCCCACAAGTGCTCTTTGAACGAACTCCTCTCTTGCCTTCGAACTTTTCTAAAATTCTGAATACTTTCACCCTCGCTTGCAGTAAATGTTTTTGCAGTTGTAAAATGTGTCTGTTTGCCACAGAAATCTAGCGTGCCAAGGTGAGAATCAATACTAAAACGCTCTTTCTTATTTTTAAACTGGGTTGTAAAGGCCTATTGTGGGGGAACCGAGATGTCAGTGTGACCCTGAGGCGCAGGAAGGAGTTGGATTCTATTGGCCGCTGCCACCGGGCCCAGCTCGGCAGGAGCGGGCTCACGCGCGCGCCTTATGCAAATCGTTGGGCTGGGGACTGCGCACCGCAAGGGTGGTGGTGGTGGGGGGTACCCTTCTTCGCTGGTAGCTGGGACCGAGACTCCCAGATGCGCAATAATTAGGTTTCCTCATTAAACAAAAGGTTTCTCCATCATTCCTCTCCTCCCACTGTTCTCAGCCGCAGCTCCTTACAAACCAAGCTGATTACCCCCGCCCTCTCCTCCCCCCCCCCCCCCCGCCCCCAGCTCCCAATCTCTGCCATCCAGACTTCGGCCCGCGGCTCCCTCTTCTTCTAAAGGATCTCTGCATTTTAGGGTGCTTTACATACCTCTCCATTTCCTTTTCTTCTGACCTGCTTTCAAAGACAGTAAGATCTGATTTTTCTCTTCGTTTTAGGTCCCACCCTCATCTCTTCCTATCAGCCAGATAACAAATTCCCTAGCGGTTGATCCTAGAGCAAAGAGTGTCAACACCACTGCTCCCCCTTCCACTCGGCTTGGACCCCACCCCCACCCCCCTTACCCCCTGGGCCGTGTGGGTTTCAGTCCAAAGCTCAGGAGCGTGGATGGCCCAAGAACTCCACGGGCACTAGAACCGGTCACCAGCTAAGCCCGGCTGCCCATTTCCAGGCATCAGCCCAGGCCGCTAAGAAGCCAAGACCATTATCTGCAAGCCCTCCCGGGGGTGTGGGGTGATGCTCTTCGGCTCTGGAGAAGCGCGCGACTGACTCCGGATGCCTCCAAGAGTGTCCTTTAAACCTCTCCAGGACCCCTTGTGCTAGCACGGGGACCCCAGGGATCCATCTCCTTGGAGCAGAATGGCCTTTTCTGGAAAGGGATCTCAGTAGGCAAGAAATAGCCACCATTACGTTCAAGCGCCCCCCCTCCCCCCCGCCCCGTCGGGAAAGCTCGGTGGCCCTGCCACCAGCTCCGCGGACCCGCGTGCGGCGTCGTGGCCAGGACCGCGCCCACACGCGCTCTCGGACCAGCAGCCAGCTCACTCTCCCCGGTAGAGACAGGCGTCGCTCCCCTGGCTTTCAATTACTCTCAGCTTACCTGCAGGGCGAACGGATTTGTATTTTTCCATCAAAAACCCTCCTGTCCTGGATTCTCCCAGATCCCCCCTTCCCCATCATCGACCTTAACCAGAAGGGCGATATAGGGGCTTGATTCTATGATATGACACGAATAGTTGTTGCATCATGTAACTTCCCACATCTTGGTTTTAATTTGCAGTGAACCAAACAAAGATATTTGCAATTTTAAAATAAGCACTCGATTTAATAAATGGGAACATTGTGCAGAGAATTCTACGCCCCCCACCCCGCCCCGTCAGAAGACGTTATTAGCTCTGACAGCATGCCGCTCAGGTTTGCGGAGAGGATTTTGTAAAGGGATGGCAGACAGGAAGGCCAGCAATCATGGGCTCCTTGGACTGAAGCTTTTTTTTTCTTCCCCCCCCCCCTTTTTTTATCAGAATGTTCTGTTCGATGCCATTTATCCTTGATGATAGAAAATTGCGCTGTTGCCAGGACGCTGCCGCCGCCGCTGAAATAGAGGGCAGGAGCTACATTTCCATTTTCCGGCTTGAAAGCTATTCAAATGAATTTGCAGAGAGGGGGGGACTGTCTAGCGATAAACAAATGAGAATAAATCGAGTTCCCCTTTCCATTCTTTCCTTTAAATGGGCAGCTCTTCATTTCCGATATAAAGATTTTTGTTCATCAGTGTTTGGGAATACCTGCGAGTCAGGGTAAGCCAACGCACCATTTATTTTGATGTTCTTAAAGTGACTCACCACATAAACATTTAAAAAGAATGTATGTCTGCATATATATAAAGTATAAGAATTATATATACATAGATCCTGTACTTACATACCTTCAAGCAGTCCCAAACTACACGGGAGTATAAACCCTGTCAGCAGAGTTTCAATTGAGTATAATTTGCAAGTAATGCTGGCTGTTGGTGGTTATGGACTTCTATGTAAGTATTGTTAGATGAAGCCCCCCCCTTTAAATATTACATAATTTAATTACCCTGTAGGTTTTAACTAATTTAAATATCTTCCCTTCAAAAAAAAAAGGGAAGATTAAGGTCACCCTCTGTCACATATTTCTTTCAAGTTAATTTTCCAAATTTACCTTTAAAGTTTTCTAAGTTAGCAAATACAAGTCAGTGTTGGTATCGCACTTCTAAAGAATATGAAACTAAGAGGTAAGCCTGAACTTCCCTTCCTTAAAATTTAGATTCTTTGCTAGCTTAAAAAGATCATATATTAATTGCAACGTAAGGGATCACGTCCAAAATATGACATTGTAAAAATGAACATTTAAAAAATGCAACCTATTAGAATATATGTACGTTAGCAATGTCTCGGCAGAAACTATAAAACTTGTGGGTGCCTCCACCGCGTTTTAATTATTAAAGACTTTTATGGAATTCTAACTTTAATGTTCTGTGTTTCAGAGTCAGATACCGGCCTTTAGGAAATTTTCAGCAGTACAAAGGCCTGTGAAAATGCAGGGATTAGTTGTATTTGAGATTTCAGCTGGTACTTTAAAATAAAATAACCCGACAATATTGTAATACAACATTTTTTAAATGAATCGTGGGTCTCAAACTACTATTTTTTAGCTACGTGGTGCTGGGCAAAGCAAGCCTGCAGAGAGACTAAGAGTGTAAACCCAGGAGGAGAGAAAGGTGGAGGGTGGGTTGATACTGATGTTCTGAACTTTTCCAGTAGAATTTCGGGGCGACTTTCTGCAGCCAGCCGTGACGTCTAGTTGCCGATTCCCGAACAATCCTTATTCAGCTGAAAATTTCCCAGTTAACAAATTAGCATCATAATAAGAAAAAGACCAACGCCGTCCAATGAAGCTAAATAAAGCGAGGAACCGGCCTAAGAACGTCCAATTTGCTTGTGTTTGCTGTGGTTAAAATAATTGGAGGTGAAGGCAGAGTGTTTAGGCACCGAGAGAGGTTCCCGCTCCCCTGTCCTTGGCCCAGGGAGCTGTGCTCGGGACGGAGACTCCACGGCCGCCGCGCCCCGGGTGGCGGCACCCGCGGGGCTCCTCGGGGAGCTTCCCCTCCAGGTACAGCTCCGGGCGCTCAGCGGGAGTCCGGCGCCGCCGGGGCGCAGAGGCCGAGGCGTGGGCGCTCGGGCGGGGCTGCGGGGCTCCAGCAGAGCGGACCCCCACCCCCTACCCCCAGGACCGAGCCCGACTTCAAGCTCCCCCAGGCTCCGCGTGGGACTGGCGTAATGGACATTACGCAAAAGGAGGTGGGACCTCCTGGGGTGCCGGGGCGGGGGCGCGCGCGGGGCGGGCGCCGGGTCCGCTGGCGCAGGGTTTGGTTCAAGACCTCGCTCCGGGGTCCATCCCGCGGGGCCTCGGGCTCGAGCCACTGCCCGGGCTTTGGCCGCGGAGGGTGGACCGGTTTGGAGAGTGGCCTCCAGCCAGGCGCGGGAGGGGAAAGGGGGAGGCGGTGGCGAACGGAAAGAAAGGGTCTCAGAGGGCTAACCGAGAGGAGCTGGGCGAGCCAGCGCGACCAGACTGCCTGCGGGACAAAGGCGGGGCCCAGCTGCGTGGACCGGCTCGGGTGTGGGGATTGCTTGCGGTGTGGGTGGCTCTGCGTGGCTGGGCGCGCGGAGTTGCGGAAAAGTTGAGTTTGGGGTGGAACTGCAGAAACCAAGAGTGGAGCCCATGGAGTCCCGTCCCGGGCCCAGAGAACCTCAGCCCCCCCTCCACCCCCGACCCCCCGCAAGCCGGTTCTCCGCCGTGGAACTGAGCCCTTATAAAACGTCAGGTCCGGCGACACCCCCGCGACCCCTCTCGCAGGCTGCGCCGCGGGAAGCACAGTCCAGTTTGGGGGAGGGGAGATTTCCCTCCCTCTCCGAGAGATGTATCCACGAGGCATTAAAAATGAAAGCGATTTTCTCCTTCCTTCCGAGATCCCAGGAATAGGGGACTTGCCTTTTTCCTCAACAAAAGAACCGGCACGTCTGAAAGGCTGCAGAAACACTCACCCTGAGGGGCTCCGCACCCAGGAACGTCCCGCGGTGGAAGCACAAAGGCTCAACATTGGATATTTTAAAAGAGGTTCCCTTCGTTTAAATCCTCGGGCCGCAAACGCTGGTTGTAAGGTGAAAGCGCTTTGGTGTGAAAACATGCGGCAGGGCTCCCTTCCCTTTTCACGTGCGCTGGCAGCTGCAAAACATTCCAAATGAGCGAGAAGGGCATTGTGGAGACTTATTGCCATGACGGTCGGTGCTGGCCTCATCAACGAGCCAAAAGCCTTGCCCTAGAAAATTAGAAAAGAGAAAGCAAATGTTCTTAAAAATACAAACTACTCTAAATTCTGTATTGCCTCCCAAATCCCAACTAACTTTTTGTAGTTAGCACTTGCGCTATTAACCCACCCCATTCAAACTCTGGTTCCCCTGTGCTCTAGGGCATTTCTACTTATTTTTATTTTAAGTCTCCAGAGCTTTGAATGTACAAAGCAAACAGTAAAGAATCACGTTAATCCTGCTTTGATCTCCGAAGGGAGATCATAGCAGAAATCAGCTCACCACACAGATATGCACTGCTGTGAGAAGGAGTCCCCTCTTCTTATTTTTCTTAGTCTTTTTTTGTTTTTTCAAAATACCTCCCTTGGCTTCAGGACATCCATTGCCAGTTAGCAAACTGTTCATGTCAATATGAACTATGAATAACTTTTTAAAGCTCAATGATTATACTTCTTAGATGGAACCATTTCTTGTCTTATAGATGTAGATATTAGGGTTAATAATGCACTCATTTTGTCTCCTTGGTTATTTACATAAATACATCAGACCATGTTCCAAATCCATGCCTCATAACCTCCCTAGGAACTTAATTGCCTAAAAAAAAAAGAAGTTGTATTTCCTCTCCTTTTTTTTTAACCCCTGAGTCTGAAAGGCATAGAATAATGGTAGTTAATCTGCTTAGATAATTTAAGACTTACAGATTAGAAGGCCTATATTGACAATTTCAAAATTCAAGTCTGAGTGTTTTGGCTAAGCAAAGCTTAGGAAATGACAGACGTGATAAAAGAACTGCCAAAAACTAGACTTTATTAAAACTAAAAAGTGTGATGTTTTGTGGCTTTGAAAGAAATGATTGTTATAATGCTTACAATCTAACTATGTCCCTAAACAAACAACTAGAGGGGTATTTTATTTTATGCTACCTGATATTTAGACACACAATACAGTATTTTACCATGCTTGCATATACAGCACAGATCAATTTTACAGCGCTATTTAAAACCACCTCCAACATATATATAAATATAGTTAATTGGTTAGTATAGTTAGTATAGCTGAGCTACATACTCAAGACAAGTGATGTGTACATAATCATAAACATCTGTGCAATATACACATTCTTCCCCTCGTTTCTCAGTTTCCTGTCATAGCACAGAACATCAATATTATATTGAAGAAGCTGTCTATGAAGCTATAGCTGCCACCTAGCTTTCTTCAGAACTTTTGAATGGGAGGAACACATGTAGATATCTAAATCTGCTAAGAAAAAAAGCTGTTCTGCTTCACGTCATCCCTATTATAGCTGGTTATCATTTAACCTCAACGAGCCATCCTCCATCCCAGCCCAAATCACTCTGACACTGAGGCTACCCAAATGCTTGTGCATGTAAGACAATTTTACAATAAACTGCTTTGCATCAAATATGTCCTTTTAAGGTGATTTTAAGCAACTGGTTTGGGAGCACAGCTTGGAAGGAGGACTGCAATGGAAAGAAAGAGTTCTGAGAGAAAGAAGGCAAAGAGAGAAAGCAGGTGAAAGAACACACACACACACACACGCGTGATTATTTAGGCAGGGAAATCTTTTCTGGCCATAGACTGTGTCCTCTGAATGGTTGAGGTAATTTTCAGACTCAATGTCTGTTCTCACTTTAGTGTCCTTCCTTTTCTTTGATCCATTTCTCTAAATCTGTTACCATTAAAACCAGGTTCTAGAGAATATATAGTGGAAGCTACCAAAATATTTGTTTATAGGATGTCAGAGATATTTTGTTAGATACAGATACAAAAAAAGCATTGCATTAAGCATCCCAGGAATGCTCATTTTGGTGATATTTAGCTAAAAAAACCCCACCAACCTATATTGTGTTCACATGAGATTTGTGCATTGTCTTACTTACGACTCAGCCTGGCTCTACAGTTTATTTTATAAGTGAACTTTACACATATTTGAAAGTCAAAATTACTTTCTCTCTGGAAAAGCAACAAATGTTGGTTACTTGTTGGTCTTTAAAGACGGAAATAAGCATTGCATCCTAATTATATTTAGAGTTTTGCTAAAAATTCTAATCTCTTCAATGTGTTCTCCTTTTACCAGAATCCCAAGAGCCTGGCATGTCGTATGTGTGTAAGGAGAGAGAATAGACCTCCTTGTCTTTTTTAATTAAAGTTTATGCTGCTTGTAGAAAGTAGTAATTTTCTAGAAAATTAGATAATTTTAGATCACTACAGTTCCACTCTTCTATCTTTAACATGGTTCTAAGCAAATCTTGCCCTTTAAAAACCATCAATTATAATGCAAAAAATATTGAAGAAGTATTCTGAAATTTAAAATATTAGGATTTTGTAATCTGACCCCATCTCCATGAGAATAGACATAAATGATGATTGCGCCCTGTGTGCACAGTGTGATAATGCACGTTGGTTTGTCTGGCATGTCAGAGTGACACATAGTAGTACCAGTTCCTGCTTGTGGGAAACAGCATCCTTGTTACCTGACTTCCTGATCCTGGGGCTTATGATCCACATGCCCACAAGGGCCTTTTAAAGTCACCATTCTTTTTCTAAGCAAGGTGAAATCAAATTTAACCAGGAAATAATCAAGGTATTAAATCAAAGGATTGAAAAAATAATTTAGCAAAGAGAGGAGGTCCTTTCTCATTAAAAAAAAACTGTTAGGCTTACTTTAAGGCGGTTCATCTAAAATGTTTAGTGGCTCCCACGGTCTATCGAGGAAAGACAAGCTCCATAGTTTGGCATATCTGGGCAGGCTTAGGGGACACTGGACTCTGGAGCCAGACTGCTGGATAATCTTGAGCAAGTTATTTTTCTCCTCTGAGTCTTAGTTTCCTTTCTGTACAATTGGAATAACAATAAAATTAACTTATGTGGTATTGGTAGAATTAAATGAGATAAATGCCTATAAAATGCTTAGCAAGATGTTTTGTGAAAAGTACATGTTGAAAGAATACTAGCTAATTCTTAATATCAACATTAGCATAATCCTTTACAGGCCTTTTGGTTTCTTCTGCATATGCTATCCCCTTATTACAGAAACCCCTCACCTGAGGTGGTTCACTTGGCTAATTTCTCACCTCTCTACCTAATGCTCAAGTAATACCACCCCTGGGAAGTCTTCTTTGATGCTTGAAATTAGGTGTCTGTCTTTGTGCTTCCATAGCACCCACTGCTCATTTCTTTTATAGCATTTTGTAGGTTTTATTGTCATTGTTGCTTTATTTATCTGTCTCCCTAATTAGACTATAAATTGTAGCAGGCACAATGTAATTTTTATCTTTCTTTCTCAGAGCTCACAACTGAGTCTGTTAGACAGTAAATACTCAATATATGTTTGTAGAAGGAATAAATATTCCATCTTTCCTTTCTGTTTGCTTGCATTTATAAATAAGTTGTAATTGGATGTATTGTTCTACATTTAGTTTTCACTACTTCATATTCCTCAAGGAGAGGAACCTGGCAATTATTACCATAAGTAACTTTATGAAGAGTTTTGATTGTGGGATCTGTAATCAACTGTTGGTATATTTAAGATAAAATACCTTCAGAGAGCCTCAATTTTAATTGACGAATTCATGGACAAGTTGAGTTGACTGTGCAAATCTTAGTCACTTGCCCATACTACTAAACTTCTGGCTTATGCACATTCTCAGATAGTGATTTGTATTATCTATATGAGTGCTAATAGTTAGGTTCAACTATCACAATGTCCTGGCCAAGTGGGTTTCCAATGAATTCAATTATGCCATTCACTTAAAGGACATATGTATATGTAAAAGTTATTAATAGAGATTAGAGGGATCATAAACATCTTCAAAAGAACATTTAGGTTTGATTCATTGGCATCTTGGATTCATATAACTCTTTGACAGAACTACAGGGAAACACCCTCATTGTGGCAGGTTAATCTGAGGGAAAACCAGTATAAATAATGATATGTCAGAATTACAGAATATTGGAATCTACTGTATAGTAAATATTTACACAAGCAGGAACCAATACTGTGTGGCCAAGACCTCATAACTGGGTCTGCTTTAATGAATAGGCTCGTATTCTTTGTAATTATTTCATTAATCTTCAGAAACAGTTATCACTGGAGTGTTTGAAAGCAGTTTGTTTTCTTAAGATTAATCACCCCCTGCAAAGCTTATTTAATTAGATTTGTAAACTCTTTTTCTTCCATGAAAGGAAAAGTTAAGCCAATTTCTCATCTTGAAATTATCAAATGTTTCAAAGGCACAAGGTCTGAATTTAACTAGATTTTCCTGGAATAACTTAATAAATATATGAATTAAGTGATAATGATGATTCCTACTGTTTGCTCTTATAAACCATAACTGCTGTTTATAATCTTTCCATTAACCCCATTGAAAATAAAAAGAAGCAATACAAAATTTAAGAAGAAGAAAAAAAATTCCACTCCATTGTAAGAACAATAGACTTTCCACTGATGATGAAGGGATATTACTCTCTTCAAAGTAAAAAATGAAATGATTATTTTGATTTGGTTGCTGGTGCAGAGAATGGGCCTCACAGAAGCTGCAAGAAAAGCTTGGGGAAATTCATTAGTCTATTTTCTTGCACTCCTGTGCCATCATAGAGTCAGTCCCGCTCAAAAACCAAACACAGCCCTAGCCCCACACTTACATATCCCATGAGGCAGATCAGCTACCTGCTCAGACAAAGGAGATCAAGGAAAGGGAAGGAATGGAGAGATAGGAATCTGTATTTTGCCCCACGCATAAGACAATGTGGGGTATGGAATCCTGAGAATAGAAAATGGTAAGTAGTAAGATAATTGATAAGGTTTAACATGCAAACGGATTTTTCCATTTCTGCCATTTTTCTTCTTTTTCCCCAATTATTTATTAATGATTTATAATTTATTTTTATTTTTTTAGCTTTATTTTTTACGGTTGACACTCTTACATATGTCTCCATTTCCCCACACTTTGCCCACCTGCACCCAGCCCCGCTCCTCCCCTTCCCCTGGCCTTCACCACAGCATTGTCTGTGTCTATGTGTCATGCATATATGTCCTTAGGCTAATCCCTTCACCTTCTTTCATCCAGTCCTCCCTCCCCTCTCCCCTCTGACAGGTGTCAGTCTGTTCCAGGTATCCATGTCTCTGTTTCTGTTTTGTTTGTCAGTTTATTTTGTTCATCAGGTTCCACATATACATCATAGGGTATTTGTCTTTCTTTGTATTTCTGCCACTTTTTTGTGGTACTCTCTAGTTATTAATGCTCCATATCTTTTCATGAAGGATTTGAAGTGACTTTAATAATTGATATATAAAATAAAATAAACATTTTACTCCTCCCACTCTCACTCAAGCTATGGAGTCGCTTCTAGCACACTGACCAAGTCATTTCTGCCAATGGAGCGCATCACTCACTGGTGTTATGAGCACAATGACACGTATAAAAAAACTCTTGCTCTGTTTCTCCTATGTAGATAATATGGATCCAGAAAAAGACAGCCTTCTTTCCTTTCTCCAAATATCAAAATCAGTTTTTGCCACATAAATATGGCCTAACTGGTTCATCTATCAACCATATTTAAAAGACATTCAAACAAGAGTCTACAACTTCTCTTGGAAGCCTACGCCTTGTGGTTGCTCAAAGGATAGTGTGAAAACTTTTTATTGTTTCAGATTGGACCTCCCAAGCCTGACTGGGAATTTTTATGCCTGAGTACCTAAAATACTCCAAGAAAAACACAGTTCAAACCACCACATTTTGCTTGCTTTCAGGTTCAAACCCTATAAAACCACCACATTTTGTATGGTTTCCACCCCAAACCATAAGTTGGCATGAGATCCCACTAGATACTCTGCTCAGGTCTAAGTGAAATGTTTACCAACCTTGACATTTTTGGCTAACTTGTCACTAACCTGGAATGCAGGTGAGACAAACTGAGTTCTCTGCAATACTTTCTTCATTTGGATCCCTTTACTTGACCTCCTGTGCCCCAAGCTGCAGATACGTAGCCATTGCATTGTACTGGGTCAGTCATCGTTACTTCCTCTGTGACATTCTTCTAATGTTTGCCTTGCTTTGGAACTTTCTAACTCTTCTTTTCCTTTCAAAATTTACCTCTTCTGAGTATGTTTCCCTCACGTTGTACACTTTGAGGCCAAAAGATAAATCAGTTTTTGCAAAGGTGTTAATGGATTTAAAAACTTTTAGGGAATGCATAGGGCTCTGGATTGTAAGTTTCTTGTGGGGAGGCATAGCCTCTTGATGACCATTTAGAGTTGCTGGATCAAATGCAAGATTTTTAGTTGCTAAATTTGGCAACCCTACGAACATTGTGTCTCCATCTTCTAGGAACCCCCACACAGCAGGTGCTCAGTAAATATTGGTTGGCTGAATGACTAAAGTAGTGGGGGATATACATCTTGGAATCTTAATTCTTTCTAAATTATATCAATCAGATAAGGAGCTGGCTTACCCTGTAGTTTTGGACCCATTTCGTAAGATCTTAGGCCTCTGAGTTTTTGATGGAGATTGGGGTAGCATGGTCCTTGACTTTCTTCATTTTGCTTTTTGTGTGTGACCATTGTCCCAAAAGGGCATTCTTGTTCCTTTAAGGAGCCTGTGTGATAAAAAGGACAAGGGAAGGAGCACCTGTTGTTAGGACATAGTTCACTAAGGAAAGAGAAATCCTGACAATTGGGTTGGGAGGCCTTGAGGGGTGTGTGTGGGGGGTGAAGCTAACTGATGGATTCCTGCTGTCATTCTTTCCCCACCAGAAGCTTGAGCTCCCTTGATAACCATAAATATACAAATAGGAGCCTCCAGGGAGTCCACGGGTGTGGGGAGGGGAAGTAATAATAGCAGTTTGGGTTGACTAGAATCTTTTATAAATAGTCCTAATGCCCCCAAAGTCATTATCATGAAAAGTCGTAAGGCCTCTGTGGAAGAGGAAAACTGTATCAACATGTTTATTTTATCATTATGTTAAATTATCAATTACATTTATTATTGAATTTCCTGTAGAATCATAAGAGTGCTTTTACTTTAAGAGCTAAAGGCATGGGACACAAAGGCAGTGTTGACTTTGTCTTCATTTATTGCATCTATCATTTTCTTCAGAAAGTCTCTAGGACTTTCCCAGTGCATTGTTATGCTTCTCCTTGGTGTCTATCAGTCAGTATCTTTCCTCAAAATGTGACTTGGAAAGTTAAGAAATCAGTGAGTACAGTGCTTATATTTCAGGGATTTCCTGGATACATCAAATATTAGCATGCTGCCTGTTTATTTAGAGCTGTGACTGAAGTTTATGGAAGCTCTATTTCATGTTTGCCTGCTTCTGAAAGACAAGGGAAATACTTTAAGCTTGAGAGAAATCAACTCTGAGCCAGAATGAGCCCAGAATTCACATTCCCACCCACACACTCCCTCATGTTCTGTTTCCTGAGTGGATTATCTCTGAGGCTTGTTTATCTGATTTCTAGAACCTACTTCTATCCTCAGGCACATTGACAGATAGAGGAAAACTATGTGCTGTCTGCCTAGTTACCAAATTCTGTTCTAACAAAACACGGTCAAAATACCTTAAAGTCCCTCAAAGGTATAGAATTTGGTTTTCTATATTTGATGGTTAAAAAATGTAGTTTTTAGAGTCAGATCTATCTGGAATGGAATCCTGGATCTGTCTCTTTGGTAGCTTGAATCAAGTTGCTGTATGTATTGCACTAAACTCTAGTTTCCTGGTAGGTAAAGGGAGATAATTATAGTACCTACTGCATAGGGTTGTAGGAATTGAGTGACCTACTGTATAGAGTCTAGCCCATACAGAGTAAGTGCTCAACAAATGACAGCCATTGTTGTCCAAAGTCAGGGACAGAAGATTTTCTTTTCAAGCAGAACCTCCGAATGTTTCTGTTAAACAGACACACCTGTGTCACCTGGATTGTGCTTGTGGGCCATGATGGGAACTTTGGCAGTAATGTCCCTGTACCTGGCCGGTCACATTCCTGGCCTCTCCCCTGAATGTCCAGCTTCTGGTTTAACTGGAAGTTTGGAGGCAGGGTTAGGACACTCTTTCACCCTGTGACATAGCCAAGACCAGAGCCCGGTGGGAAGGTGAGTGAGGCCTCCCTGATGCCAACCCAATTGCCTCTGACATTCCCAGCTCCTCCTCCTCTGGGGGTTGTTTTGGGGACAGTGCATTCCCAATACTGTAGAGGTGGTGGCTGAGCCCATTGCCTGGGGCTCTGCTGGGTTTCTGGTCCTGCCTCCAAACTCCCAGCGTTCTGCTGGCTCAACCAGAAGTTCAGGTGTGAGGCGGCCTGGTGGTGTGTGTTGCCCTGGGAGAGTGGGTGCGGTGCAGTGGAAAGCACTTGAGAAATGAATCTAGATGCCCTGGGGAAGGTTCGTTTTTTTGTGTTTTTTTTTTGGTAAATGGAATTTTACCTTGTGCCCTCTGACTTCTATGTATTCTGAGCTTCCAGAATGTCAAAGGCCACTGGAAGTGGTGTGTGGAAAGAAGATTAGAGGAGGAGGAAGGAAGACACTGAGATAGGTTCCTCCTTCAACAGTGTCTCCTTAGCACCTCTCCAAGATTTTCTTTGCTTTGAGCATTGTTTTCTTTTAGTCTTTTTAGAATGTGCGTTCATTTTCTGGCCACCCACAGAAATAGAAGCTGAAAAAAAGGCTGAGGGAGCCTCAAAATTCTTGGTTTTTCATCTTTGATCTTTGCTCACCCTTTCAATCCTTATGTGTGTGTGTGTGTGTGCGCGCGCGCATGTGTATATCTGCTGTTCTTCTTTCTTAGAGAAAGGAAAAGGGAGCTTTTAAATTAACACTCAAAACGTGAAAAAGATAACTTTAGAAGAAAACAAAAGATAAGGAAAGCAGGCTTGTAAAATAAGGAAGAAGAGGAACAGGAGGAAGGGTGAGCTCCTCAATCCCAAATCAATAAGAAGCAGTCCCAAGTTAACATGGGCTGGGCAAGGCCTCTTGTCTTATTAAACTTCAGAAAAGAATTTTCTGAAGTTTGATAAAATTAGAAAGGAAAATCCAAGGTGGGAAAACCCTCCCACCAGAGTAGCAATGATATTGAACAACTCAGAGTGTCAAGGAAATCCTGGCCCTCTGCCCGCCACTGACCCATCCAGGCAGACCAAAAGGACTTAGACGTTTCTCCATATATTGGTCATTTCTTTCTGTGATAGCTGTGATGTATTTTATACATGAGGCAAGAGTTAGAACTATAGGCTTGTCCTAATAGACATCGTTTTCTACTGAGCAAACATTTAGTTCATAGTTATTTATTTATTTAACTTACAGGATATTGGAAGCATCCTCCATTTCTGGTAGAGTCAGAGCAAAATAAAAAAGATAATTCTTCTACTTATGGAAGCTATAAATTAAGAAGAAGAGACCTCCCCAAAATATGAAAAAGCCAAGTAACTTAAATCATGGTGGTGGTGGTGGTGGGGAAACAGAAAGGAGGTTGAGGACCTAATGTATAACACGGAGACTATAGTTGAAAATACTGTATTGTGTAATTGAAACTTGCTAAGAGAGTAGAACTTAAATGTCACTAAAAAAAAGAAAAATATGTGAGGTTATGGATGTGTTAATGAACAAATGGTGGAAATCCTTTTGCAAAGGGTGTGTGTGTGTGTGTGTGTGTAATTGTCATGATGCACACTTGCCATTTCTCCAGCAGAGGGGCACTTCACCAGGGAAGGGGCCTATTCCTCTCTGTGCCTCCTGCACTAGTACCGCTGGGCACCCATCGTGTTTCTCAACCCAACCGAAACTGGTGGGGAAGAGCGAGGAGATATCCTGAGGGAGTTACTTATTCGTTTGTTTATTTTCACATACAATTGTCTTGCTGGTGATCTAGTTTAGAAACCTGTTCCCAGAATATGCCATTTTTTAAATAAGGTTTTGGGATTTTGTTGTTGTTGTTAGTGGTTATTATGTGTTTGGACTTTAAATATCCTGGGTGCTCAGTACGCCTCACAGGTGACATCACAACCCTTGCGCAGCCCACTGATGTGGGGATCCTGACTGTTGTACACAGCATCTCGCTCACCGCCAGGGCTCAATCCATCTTAAACAATAGCAGCAGCAGCTGTGAGAGGGATCCAAGGACCAATTTGTTGGAATAAAGCAAAACAGGGCTTTGCCATATGGGAGATACATCTCAGCTGGGTTTATTAGATGTAGGATGATTTTTCCTATAGCCTAAGGGCTTTCTTGAGGGGATCTAAAATCTTTTCACTATGTGCACATCATTGCCAGATGTGGATATAGGGAAATAAACCATATCCTGTGTGTGTGTGTGTGCACGCACATATGTGTATGGGTAAAAATGGCAAATTCTGGTGCATATAGCTAGTTTCAGTTTATCTCACTTTCAGTTTATTATGCAAAAATTTCTTCATGGGTCTTTTAAACATGCAGCAGGACTTTCTCTCCCCCATCTGAATAAATTATAGGTGATATCATGTCCACCAATATGTAAAACCAGAGGCAGTAAAATAATGATAAAACATGATTATTTCATGGAGGGCCCTGTTAGTACTCTCGTAGTAGGATGTAATGGAGGGCACCACCAAAATTTAAAAATTCATAATGATTATCAATACCATTCATCAGAATGTGCCATGTGAACAGATCAGGGATCTGTTGTATTAAGCTGTCATGTGGTTGCAATCATACCTTTTTAACTGCCATCAGAGGTAGCTGTCAGCAACACCAGTCTTCTCTCCAGTCTATTCGCCTTCAGGTCCCCAGGGTTCCATCCTGAGTTCAGGGCGATTTGAACGATACGCTAATGACCTGCTGATTGTCTGCACAAAAGCAAAATCGTACACTGTTCAGGCAATACAGCGATTCCACACAAAAGCAAAGGACTGTCTGGTGTCAAAATAATACCATGCTTTAACTTTGATAAAGATTTTTTTTTTTTTAACTGACTACAAGATACTATTTGGTGCTAACGTGTGTGGCAGAAGCAATGTTTATTCAAATAACTAACAAGTTGGCGGCAGGGAAATTTCAGGAGAGTGTGTGTGTGTGTGTGTGTGTAAAGGATGCTGTTTACATAGCTGTTTCTGTTCAGATTTTTGGTTCTAGTTTTCAAAGGCATAGTAACTACAAATATATTTGTTTCAGTTGGATATTTACTCATGTTGGTGATTATTAAGATACACTTTAAGTAATATGCCACCAAAGGGTTTTATTACCAGGTAGTGAAAATATATGGTGAATACTATAATCCATCTACCTATTTATCTATTGGCCCACCTCTATGGTCTGCCTCACTGAGCAGGTTTGGGGCTGTAGGGGGCCAGGTGAGGTCATCTCAACATTCTATGTGGGCGTGACTGCCCCACAGGGTCTCCCCTCTAAACCTGAGGACACATGAAAGATCCTGGGCCAACCCTGGAAAACCATCTAAAATCCTACCCTGCCTCTCTTTTCCCCTGTTCCCATGCTCCACTAACTCTGCAGGCTGGCAAATGTGTGTGTGTGTCTAATGGGCTGGTTTTTCCCTAGGGGACTTATCACCAAGTTATTTATCTGTATTGTGATGGGGAATTCCTGCTGAGAGGCTGACCCATATTCCAAAGCTTTATTACAGGAGTTGGCTTGTTAGCTTGTTCATTCATTCATTTTAAACCTGCTGTTATATACCAGGCGCTATGCTAACCCATGGGATGATAGTGAAGAATAAAATTTGGCCTTAGTTCTCAAGACCCAGTGTAGTCCTGTAGGTGCAAGTGATGGTCAACTGGCAATTACCAAATACTTAAACTGTCAAGGGTTGCTTGTCAGCTCAGCCTTGAAGGGATTTAAAGGGAATGTGAGTTTCAATATGTTGGCAAAATGAAGGCTCCTTCACTAGACCCTAAGCTTGTTTAGGGCAAGACTGAATCTTGTTCATGGAATTCTTTATAGCTCTGAGCACAGGAAGCACATAGAACATGTGTCCAGCAAAATATTGGTGAATCTTTTGAAATGTCTAAGAGAAGAATTTGCATCAATGGACTGTAAATTGCAGGTACCAAGAGTATGGGCTTTGGGGCCAGTTACAGGTTTGGCCTCTACTGATCCAGTTCCACTTAGTAACCAGTGACAGCCCTTGTCCTATCATATTTATTCATTCATTTCAAAACATGTGTTTAGCACCTACGATATGCCAGTGTATGTGCTAATCGTGGATTCAAGGCTGAAAAAGATAGAAATAGGATCTTTCCTCATGTAGCTCACAGCAGAGGGGGCGTGTGGACCTCAGAACAGATAGAGAGGATTCCAACAGTGTGTGTGAAGTGTTATGAGAAAGTACTAATGTTGCCTAGACTACCTCGGGGGAGGGGTTAGGAGGTTAGGGAGAAGAGTGCTCCAGGCCATAGAGACAGGGTGCAAAGGCATGGAGAGAATGTATATTCACAGTCATAGAATTGTCATCTTCAATGAGAGGAGCTCGAGATGAGGCTGTGGAGGTGAGCAGGGCCAGGTCCTGAAGGACCTTGTAAGGAATGCTAAGTAATTGGGACTCCATTGAAGATCAAAGGGGATTTATTGAAGGGGTTTGAGCAACGGAGTGCCACAATGAAATCTGCATTTTAGAACATTGCTTGGGTTACATATTGAATAGGGGATGGAGAGGGTGAGAGATATACCAATTAGGAAGGCTTTTGCAGTAATCCAGGTGGAAGATGGTCTGTAGTCAGTGTGGTGTCGCAGAAAATGCATATGCTTGAGAATCCAGCAAGACTCAACTCTAAAACTTACTATCTAAGTGATTTTTAGCAAGTAACTATTTTACATACCCTCCCACACTTTCTTCTGCAAAATGGAGTAACTTGGCCTATCTGATATCAAACTTATAATACTGTGCATAACCTGCCAGGTATTACATGACGTGCATTTAAATGATTGTCCCTGTTGCTATCAGTAACACTCCTTCCTTCCCACTTGTATTTCCCCTCCTTTAATGTACAACTTTATGCTTTTAAATAAGATCTTTTGTTGGTGAAGTCTGGGGGCCGGGCAGGAACTTGGTGGTGGGGAGATAAGGGAGGAGTCATTTGTAATACTCTCAACAATAAAGATAAAAAAGATCTTCTGTTACTATTGTTGGTCTTCTTTATTCCTGGACTGTGTATGGCACAGATGCCTCCTTTCCTCGTCTTCTGCCTTTGTGACGACTACAGTTCTTCCAGAATGTTCTCGACCATTACACGGTTACCTCTGAAGAAGCTGGTTCTGTGGAATACTCTGTTCCAGGCTGGGCAATGTTATAACCAATGAAAGCCAAGCTTGGTAAGGACAAAACTCTTTGCTGCCTTCCCTTTTGGAATTTTCTGTTACCTGCATTCTTCAGGCCCTTGGAATGCAGCACTGGTTTTATCTCCGGCTGTCCTCAGGGCGCTTTCTTAAACACTGGTGGAAAGGAAACCTGGTATTTTGTTGTTGTTACAGAATAGACCTTATTTTCACTCTGAGAATATTCCAAAATCCTGTCATATTATTCTTTCTGACATCCTTAAAACTCATCTTTTCCTATTGGTCTCCAATAGCTAAAATTCTTCCCCATATTTTGGCCCTTTTTCTTCTACTCCTTATAACTATGTCCATTGTGGTCTCTATTCTTGAGTTCTGTCTCTGTGAAAGTAGTCTCCTCGGTGCCTTCCTTATGAAATCTTTTGAAAATGCCTTTACCGATTTCTCTCATCAGCATTAAATCTGGACTTTAGGGGCCTTCTCTGCTCTTATTGCCTGATTATTTTTTCCCTGCTGGTTTCCTGTATTTCTTCTTAATTTTTTAATAACTGACCTCTTTATATGTGTTCTTTTTATTTTTCTCATCTTCTTTTTGTTTTCCTGGGCCGTTTTCAAGCTGTTTCCTCCTCAGCCATGAGCATTTTCTTTCCTTTTTATCTGCCAAACCCAGCCTCAAACAAGTTGTATCTGGAGACCCCTCTCTTATTTCTCTCATGGCTCTCTTCTCACATATGCTAATGTCTCCCTCTTCACAATGAAGGTCTTTTCTTTATCAAGGGATGTTATGGCTATATAATACAGTGTATGTATACACTGTTTTGATATAAGCAGATCTATTATATCTTAAATATCATTTAAGTGCATTCTCCTGCCTCCGTTGCCACTGCTTCATTTGGGGCTGACAATTGCAGTGACCTCCCACTCGGTCTCGCTGCCTCAACTCTCTCTCCCAGCTGTTCCACACTTCACATCGTTCTCAGAGATGTCTTTCTGATGCCTTCCTCTTCCTTCCTGTTAAAAATCCTCACCCTAGGATATGTTTTTAATTGATTTTTAAAAAGAGAGGAAAGGAGAGGGAGAGAAAGAATGAGAAACATTGATTGGTTGCCTCCTATATGTTCCTTGACCAGGAATCAAACCTGCAACCTAGGTATGTTCCCTGACCTGGAATTGAACCCGCAACTTTTTGGTGTACGGGATGACACTCCAACCAACTGAGCCACCCGGACAGGGCGGCTCTTCTTAAACAAAATAACAGAGCTTCTGCTTTCCCTGGCCTGTAGAATAATATTTGCCTTTTGTGCAACAGGAATCTTCATACCATGGCCCTTCTTCACCATTCCAGACTTACTCTGTCACGTTCTTACCCCAGTCCTAAATTCCAGCACACAGAATTGGTTGAGGAGGCATCTTACTCCACACAGAGGTCAACAGTGGACTTCTACAGGACAAAATCGAGTCTGTAGAATTCTTTGCCATTTTTTCAGAACCATAAGGTTTCATGTAAAAATCTGTTTTCCTAGTTTCTCTCAGAAAAAAAGGCAACACTGCACCATGTCCCCACTTGACAACAGAGGGTTGGCTTTGAATGGTGGCTGCCACTTTAGATCAAGTGGGCTCCTCTCCAATTTGCAGCAGTTTCTGCCATACCCCTTTGTATCCCCAACATTGAGACAAAGTGTCATTTGCCATTTATCATTGCTCGTGTGCTTTGTTTGGCCTTAGAGTGTTAAGAGAAAGCTATACCGCTTCTCCATAGGTAAATAGAAGATGGGAAGATACTGTTTTGCATTTCAAGAAACATATGGGGCCTACTTCACGCTTTCATACTTCTGTAGGTGTCTGAGATTGGATCTCTGATAAAGTGGTTTAACACTAAGGGCCTGTGTTCAAATCCTGACCCCATCACTTACTAGCTGTGAGGCTTTGGGCAACTTACTAAGCATTCTCTCTGCTTTACTTGTCCCCTCTGTAAATTGAGCATGACAATTACCTCACAGAGTTTTTATGAGATCACCTATGTAGAGAATTTAGTAGAGGGACGGGAACATGGAAAGCATTCAATAAATCTTAGCTACATCGTTATCACTATTATTATTGCTCTATTCTCCCAAATCTAATGGTGGGAGCATCAGATCCACGAGGGGTGTGGTTTTGGGCAGAGTCTTTAGGTGCCTATTTAAACATACCTCCCTAGCTTTCAGTTTTGCCACTTAATAGGTATGGGCCTGGTCAAGTTATTTAATCTCACTATGCTTCCATTTTACCATCTATAAATGTTAACAATAACAGTACAATACTAACATCCACTTCTTTGTTTATAATGTATCATCTGAGACAACCATGTACTGTGTTTGTCATAGGTGTCTGCCACATAGTAAGTGGGCGGTAAATAGTAGCTATTACTGTCATCAGCTGTCCTGGCAAAATTTTGCCTCTGTTGCCTCAGTGATGCCACCTGATAGTTGTGAAGACTCAGGAGTCAGGTCACCTACGTGTATGTGCTATGTGGTGCTTGCATGTCTACATGGGCTTTTCAAAAATGGAGATATAACACGCATACCATAAAATTTGCCCTCTTAAAATGTACAATCCAGTGGTTTTTAACATATTCACAAAGTTGTGCAATCATCACAACTATCTAATTCCAGAATGTGTCCACCATTCCCCCAAAAGACCCATTAGCTGTCATCTTTCAGATCTACTCCCCAGCCCTTGGCAACCACTAATCTGCTTTCTATTTCTATGGATTTGCCTATTCTAGACATTTTATATAAATAGAACCAAACAATAGATGGCCGTACATGGGCTGTAGCCTGTGTGTTTCCCTGAATAAAGCTGCACCCCTTACCAGAAAACAAATTCCAACTGGGAGGCTGAAGGAGGCCCGAAGTAGGAAGTAGAAAGATAGCATGGGCCAAGACTGACCTCAGAGGAACAAAACCAAACAGACATGGGTTTTAGGGGCCAAGTTGAGTAGCTGGGAATGTTGAGGGGCTCCAAACCATGAGTATAAAATACAGCCATGCTGATTCCTGTGGATTTTTCTAAGCCCAGCCTTCAAAAACACTCTAAGGATCTCAAATGCCCATTTTTGGATTCACCTGGGAGTTGGTTAAAAATACAGGTTCTGAGCTCTTCCTCAGGCTCACTGAACCAGAATCTCCAGGGTGGGGGTGGGGGTTTAGGATCTGCTACAAGATTCTGCCAGACAGTGGGTATGGAAATCATGAATTGCATGGGACAGGCTTGTATGACACTGAGCTGTGGTGTGTTTCATCTTCAAGGACATGGCTCTGTCATGTTGATATTTTTCTTAAGTATACATGTCTGATCTTCCTAACAGATTGTTTATAAGCAGGCCTGACTGATTTGTTCATCTCAGCCCTGGGCATAGTCATATAGGAAGTAGGGGGATCAGCAAATGTTAGAAGATTGGTTATACAGGAACCTGGAGGTATTGCTGGGATATTGCTAGCCACAAAGTCATTAAGGTCAACAGGGCCTAAGAGGAGATCCTCCTTGTACATTTTAAGCATTCTTTGTTTGAGGGCCTGGTTTGCCTTTAGGGCTCTGACTTGTTCCCCAATGGACAGAGACCTTCCAACTGGCTGCATGCTGCTGATAGGTAGAGGAACAATTGAAGCACGTAGGGGTGGTTCCTATACCTCACTGATCAGAGTTCCCCAGGGAATGTGCTAACATTCCTGTGTCCCCCTGGACCCACTGAACCAGACCATTATCTAGAAAGGGAAATTACTACTCAGATGCTACCTAAATACTGCTCTAGAGTTTGAAGAATATGATCCTCCTGCCTTTGTCTGGAGCAAAGGCAATAGTTATGGTCATGGGGCTTTCCTTGGGCAGGGCTGTAGACTGGGATTTGGGAAACCTAGGCTCAGTCTTGGCCCTACCTTTTAGTAGGTCCCTGTGTGACAGCAGGTAAGCCACTCACTTTTCAGTTTGCTTCTTTGTAAAGTGAGGGATTTGGACCAGGGTTGGATACCTGGAATGCAGACACAATAGTTCATATCTGTAGGCACCTTCTCTGTAGGCTCACATGTCAGTTCTAGAGGGTTCTCCTCTTTGTATGCTCCGAGGATCCAACTACTGTCTCAGTCCCAGGTTATCAGCTGTTCAGTGGAGGCAAAGTTGCTGAAGCCCATGGTGTGGAGGTTTGGTAGTTGGTGTGGAATGGTGGTGAGATTAAACAAGCATGGGAAGCCCCTCCTCTTTCCTTGCTCACTCGTCCCCTCTCTTCTTCCCATATTCCAGTAATTAAGAGTTTCATGTATGCAAGCTCCATTTCTAAATTGCAAATATCCCATGGGAATGTTAAAGCCACCAACTGTTAATACTCTAGGATTTGAGTAAATCTAGTTGTTGGAAGACTTTCAGTTTAACGAGTATTCTGAGTTTAAGAAATTTGAGTGGGTGGATAATAGCACAAATACCTGGGTTCCTGGAACCTGAGGAAGGGACAGAGGGGCACAGCAAGGAACGGGATGGTGGCCAGTCACTGATTTGGTGGTTTTGCCTGGTACCTTGGCAATGGCGCTGTAACACATCTCCCATAATGCTTTTGGCAGAAATATCCTAACCTAGTGATGCTTCATCCTGGATCATCTTATCATTCTGTGTCCTTTTGTTACTGACTCTAGGAAACAATCATTCTGGTTGCCCAGAAACTGGGTAAGGCTTGAGTTACTGTGCTTTTATCTTTTCTTGGGATCTTAAATCCACCTTTATCCCCAAATATAATTGTTTATTTAGCTCCCACTCAGGTCACAGAATCACAACCCCGTTCGCGTAGCCCTGTGAAACTCTGTGAGGAAGCAGCAGCTGTTTTGGATTCTCTTTCCTTTTTCCTGAGTATGTCCCTCCCTAGCCCACTCACTCTACAGCCTCCCTGCATGCAGATTTATTTGTATTTAATTGCAACTACATTTTCCCCTCCTTCTTTGGTACAGCAAAGCCAGTGAAGGACTGGAGAGTCCTCAGGCATGCTCTGTGTGTTCCCTCAGTCTCCGCTGCATTGTCTGCAAAACCACAGACTTCACTTAGATGCCAATGAATCCGTCATCGGGTTTTGTTTAAGCCGTGTATTTACCAAAATCCTCACTTGAGCCATGGCTTAACATTTTAATCTTTGATTTATAATTTTACAGTTGCCGAGACAGAAGGAAAACCCACTCCTTTGGAGGAACATGGCCTTTTCCTATATTGCTTCTCACCGCTGCCACTGAGCTTCTTGAATCCTGGGCCCTGGATACCATCAGCAAGACCTTATGGATGGGCTACCTACTCCTGAGAAAAGAGGAACAGCAACTGCAATTTCTAACTAGATTGTCTTCTTCATTTGAGTAATGGCTGCCATTGGGTCATATTAAAGACAGACCAGCTGGCCAACTGCTTGGAGGACTAACTGATAGGGCCTGAAATGTCCATGGTGTGCTAACACGAAAATAATACAAGTACTTCTTTTAGGGACAATTCTGTATGGGGCTGGCAGGAATGGTTTGATAAATTCCTTAGGGGTGGGAAGTAGGGAATCATAAGAATATAGAGGAGAGGGGGATGTTTTACTGCAGGGCTCCTGTTTTTCCTACTGGGATATAAAAGTCGGAAGCCCCAGCTGGATCATTGGTAACCATGGAGGGGAGGTCCTCCTGCTTGGTTCTTCCCACACAGAGCTCAGCTGGTCCTTAAGTGAAGATCCAGCAAGCAGTGGTTTGAAGGAGACACCAGTTTATTAGCCTACATGTCTCTGATCTGCACTCTAGGACTTGAAAATGAAGACAGAGTCATAACCTTCTATCTTTCAGTTCTAAGATGTTAGAGTGTTTTCATTCACTTGGGAGTGAGGTTGTCAACAGAGAAGATCAAGCCAAATGGAGCTTGAACTCTTTCCCCATGGGTTGGGTGAGCACACACTCTGCTGAGTTAATTAGATTATTGGAGACACCAGGTAGAATTTGGATCTTTCAAAACATTTGGCTTAAGGGTGAAATTGCTGCTGGCGGTTTGTAAATGAGGACATCAAGGAATGTTCTTGGAATCATGAATTGGGGAACATATTTTTTAAAAAATATGTTTTTATTGGTTTTTTTAGAGAGAGAGGAAAGGAGAGGGAGAGAGACAGGAACATCAATGAGAGAAACATTGATCGGCTGCCTCCTGCATGTCCCCTGTTGGGGATTGAGCCCCCAACCCGGGCATGTGCCCTGACTGGGAATCGAACTATGACCACTTGGATCCTGGGTCAATGTTCAACCACTGAGCCACACCCAGCTGGGCCAACTGGCCAGATTCTAACTCTCCTGCTCCTGAGCTCTCAGGTCAAGTAGATCTGCAATAGTCACTTGACTTAACTTTTTTCGGAGGGGTGTTATCAACCTTGTCAGATAGTGAGTCTGCCTTTCTCCTTTGGAGTTGAGAGGGTTCCAGAAACATACCCGGTACAGCACATAGCGGCTTCATCCCCTCCTTCATCCTTTCTTCTATCCCTGCCTTTCTTCCTCTCCTTTCCATCACCCCATTTCTCCTGAGCATACGCCAGGTGCTATGTACCAGGTGTGTGATAGGTTTGGAGGTCCCAGGTAAACCCGACATTTTCCCATACGCCAGAAGCTTTCACAGGAGAGGGAACAAAGCCCTTCTTCCTTTCATTGGCTGGCCTGCCTTTTGGTGAGAATCAACCATGTCCCAGGGGCGTGTGCTGGTGGTGCTCCCAGGGAAATGAGCTACAGACAGATGCCTCATTCTGCTCAAGCTATTTTGAGGTGCCTTGGTCACCATTTAGGCCCATGGTCACCATGAAGAGATCTATGTCCAGATAGAAGAGACAATCTTTTACTTCTTGGGATACATCTGTAGAGGGGCAGCCTTCCATACAGTGATGGCCACTGCCTACCCCGTCTCCCGGAACATCTCTGCCCAGGTGGGGAGAATCTAAGTGACTACTTCCTAAACTTAAAAAAAAAAAAAAAGCCTCTCAATAAATAAACATCTTTCATGTACACTGTGCTTCATATATCCACAATGGCTGGTGGCCTCTTTAAAAAGGTAAAGAAAAAACACTAATCAGACATAAATATACTGCTATCAATTCTAACCTGAATGCGAACCCTAAATAAATGGCTTCTCCTTAACTTGGTTTCTTCCATCATTAGCAGTTCTATTTGGTACATGTCTCTATGGGCAGCAATATTTTATGGAAAGATACATCTATGAAATTGCATAATCAGAATTGCTGACACCCACTGTTTGGGCTGAGAATTTTACCTTGGGAACTAGTTCTAGGGACTTCAATGTCTGGCTTAAATGAAGGAATTAATGACTTTTGACTCTCAGTCCCGCTTCCCATTTGAGCTCAAGGAATGTACTGACACCTCCAGTTAATGCCTATACCTTTCCACAGCCAAGAGCTTTAATTTTCTCTTTTGCTTTCATGTCCTGCACATGCACAGCATTAATAAATGGAGTGATTAGTGCTTCATCTCTTCTCCTTGTCCTTACTTTCCCTCTTGTAAATATGCTAAAAATAATGTAAGGTTCACAAGGTCGGATCACTGCCAGGACTTAGAAGAGAAACAAAGGGCCTAGTAACTCAATAAATAAAAAATCAACCCCAGAATAATTGACAGCATCTTCAAATACCCTCATGTTACCCCCATTAAGCAGAAGCAGTATCAGTAAATCTATATGACTCTAAACATTGCAGTGAAAAGGGAAAAATTTTTTCTTACCTGCCCAAGGAGCTGTAGCAGAAAAGGGAACATTCTGTGAACAATCTTGTATTTTCAAATATGTGGATATTGGCCACTGTGAAAACAAAAATTACAGAGGATGGACCGGTCTTCCCACCTCTACTTTGCATGGTCAAGTCCTGCAGCTCTGGCCATTGACTTGAAGGCAATTTACATTTTTCCTCTGTCCCCCTTGAGAGAAAACAAAAATCTTATTTTCCCAAGCAATTAAAACTCTTCTGCTTCAGCTCAGTGAAAGAATTAGGAGTCCTGGCTCCTTGTATACAGTTGCATGTTTCATCTTTGTTGTTTTAGTGATTGACATAAAACTGATAAGTGGAGACATCTCTGAATCAGGGTCTGATGTGCTCTTGTGGTGGCCCCATTGCTAGTTTGTTTGACTATCCTGCATGATTTCTTGCTCTGTAATGGAAAGGTTTATTAAGTATGAGGGGTGCGAAGCTTTCTGAATACTAATGAACTGATTTGCTAAACTTTAAATGTGCTTTCTTGTCAGTGAATGCCTGTCTCACTTAACAGGATCCAAATTGGATAATGAAGAAAATTAGACTATATCATACCCTCGAGAGAAATTGTGTGTGAATTATAATAGTGAGGGGGGAAGGGGTCATATTTTAGAAAAAAAGAGTAGGAAAAAGGATCCCCTGTGAAAGGATTAACTCAGAGACACCCAATTCTTTCCAAAGAAACATAGTAGGCTTTCCCTCCGCACAAGCGATCTCTAACTTTGGGTAGTTGAGAATGAGAACACAGCCATGATCACATGGAAATGAGGGTGAGGTTTCAGTGGTTGCAACTTACCAACCTTTTTCTGGTGTAAGACATCATATACCTGTGATGTCTTTGAAAATAAGTTTTGAAAAGGGAACACAGAACTCCAGAGAAGTATGATAGGCAGATAGTTCGAGTTTGAGAAATTATCCCAATTTTTCCTTGAAGCACGGTGGAATAATGAGGCCATCCCTTGGTCACCGTGCTCCCTTCCATTGGCTTGGTGTCATCACTCATACACGTTAATGATCATGACGCTTTTCCTTTGCCAGAACCACTATGCCAGCATTTCCTTTGCCCACAATGAAGGGCACTCTTGACCTGGGACACAGGCTGGGAGAATTTCAGCAGCCACATAAACTGCTGAACTTGGTCAGGGCCAGAAATAGAGTGTGTGATGGAGTAAAATAAAGCAATGAAGGGGAAGTGGGGGAGAACACGAAGGTGAGACTGTGCGTAGACGGGAACCGGTCCCGGTCATACACTTGAACTAGGAAGGTATCATTGGAAAAGGGTGAGGAAGGATCCTGAAGTAGGCAAAAGAAAGGGAAGTGTCTCCAGAGTTTGCTAAAATTAATCATCCCAAGATTTCAGGACAAAGGAAAAGAAAGAAAAGAAAAAGAAAAGAAAGAAGGTCCCGAAGTCCAGAAAGTTTCAAAAACAAAACATTTTAAAAAACTATAGTCATGCTTGTCTAGAAAAATAGGTTGGGCATTACCAGAAAGCCTGATGACAGCAGGGTCTGTATTTAGGGATTTACTTTCAACATCTTAGAGAAAAGGTTCATATGATGTAAATTCATAAGACATTAATATGTTGCTTTGGCCATGGTACCAGCCTTTAGTTGCTAAAGGGACGAAGAATGGCCAATGCTTTTCAGAGGTACACCAACCAACTGTGCAGTCTTTTACTTCAGATTTGTATTATCCCCAATTAGCTAGAAAAAGGATACCTAGGATACTTGATTGCCTCTGTGGGAAGGCTTGAGAATTAAGAACTTAGATTTCCCCTCTTGGAATGAAAATATGATATTAAAAATTAACTGACAGCTGTTGGGTGGCGGGGGAGAGGGGACTGGATGACAGAAAGTGAAGGGATTAGCCAAAGATCATATATGACTGACACATAGACACAGACAGCAGTGTGGCGATGGCCAGGGGGAAGGGGTGTGAGGGCGGGTGGAGGGGGGCAAAGGGGTGGGGACATCTGTAAGAGTGTCAGCAATAAAAACACAGTTAAAAAATTAAGTAGGAAGAGAGTCTGGGGGCATTAAGATTCATCTCCACCATTTCAAATCAGGATCTGCACCTTCAGAAAAACAAGAACCTGGAACTTGGAAAGTGGAAAAGGGGGGATAAGAGATAACTCGTGGGGGGGAGCAGGAGGGGGAAACGAGTGCCGCAAACCAAACAAGACGACACAATTTGTGAGAAAACGGAATGAACAATAGAGTTGGAAGGATAATGAGGGTAATGAGGAATATGAGATAATAAGACATTTAAAAATAGGAAATTACTAGGGGAAGGGAGGATGAATGATGAATTACATGGGAGATGCTTAAGGCAAGGAAGGGAGGAGGTCGTGGGGATGGAAAGCAAAGCGTGACTAATGCCTGCAGAAGGCAAGTTTGTACTCCCGGTAGCATGTCTCCCAACCTTTGGAGAACATGTACAACCTAGAAATAAAGGTGGAAAAGATGAAAAGAGCTCATGGTTAGCCTGGCCAGTGTGGCTCAGTGGTTGAGCATCAACCTAGGATCCAGGAGGTCACAGTTCGATTCCCAGTCAGGGCACATGCCCAGCACAGGGCCTGCAGGAGGCAGCCGATCAATGACTCTCATCATTGATGTTTCTATTTCTCCCTCTCACTCTCCCTCTCCCTCTGAAATAAAATTTAAAAAAAGAATTAAAAAAAATTCATGGTTAACATGAAATTGCGAGGACGATAGAGGAAGTAAGAAGCATCATTAGTCCTCAGGAACGAAAGCATTTTTAGAGAAATGTATTAGCCTATGTTCTCCACTCACCTGTGAATAAAACCGTCCTCACCTCCCTTTTACAAAAGGTTGAATTATAAAATGAACACTATGAAAGGAAAGAGCTAATAAGCATTATCAGGGGGAGTTGAAGAAGAGATTGCATCTAGAACCACTGAAGTGGAGACTAAGCAGGCAAAACTTCACAGCCTTTTCTATAAAAATTTTGAAATTCTGCCTCTAACTGAAAGAACTGGAGAAAATTTATACAAATATAAATGTGGGTGGTGATGAGGAGCAAGTTTTAACTGTAGTAAATATTTTAGAATATATAGGGTGCCCCCCCCAAATGTATACACACACTTTGAATAATTATAAAGGCAGTGTTTTTAAAATACATTCATTTTCAAAATTGAGCTATCAGCTGTTAAAGTGTGTATACATTTTTGGGGGACACCCTGTATTTCCTCAACATTTTTTTCTCTCATAAAAACGAGTGAGTTAAAAAGCTTGAGTATTGCTTTAAACACTTGGATGAGATGTCTAGCAATGTAGCCTATTCCTAGTAGTAGAAATAAGATTGATTTTTCAAGAAGATTAATGTCTGGAGCAGGTTTAAATGCCCATGATTATCCCTTTGCTGGCTCGTGTTCGTGCAGGGAATCCTTTCAGCCTGACAGAGCCAGACCCCCTTCGGAGGGAAGCTGATAAAGTAATTTAGGTGGAAAGGCCTAATGAGATAATGATGCTAAGGCCAGTTAACACCTAATAAGAACATAACCACCAGGGATGATATTGTTGCTTATTAATTATAATGATGATGTGGAGGAAAGAGACAAGGTGGCACTCGTTTAGCAAAGAGCACTCCGGAGTAAAGCTGTTTTCCCAAAGGGCAAGTCGCAGTCAGTTAGAGTTAGAAGCAGGGTGACATTTAGCAGAGTTGGAGATTTATGGCTGCTGGGTTATACTGGGACCACAGGACTGGAGGCCAAGCAAGAGGTAACAGATGCCTTCCCAGTGGTGGCCAGGGCCGGAGTGGAGACTGCTGCGGTTGCAGGGCTGGGCCGTGCACGGAGACTCCAGGCTGAGTTTTGGGGGCAGCCCGCTTGCCTTAGATTCCACAGTGGTCATTCGTGGGCAGACAGGCAGGGGTCCAGAACTGGACTGGGTGTCTTCCAGTTCTCTGACCTCCCCCTCCACTCCATTTGGTCCTGTGAATCAGATCCGCAGCACAGCTCTTCAATCAGGGTGGGAGCCCTGCCCTGTTGCGGGAGCCCAGAGGATCCTCTGGTCCTGTTTTTAGAGGCACAGATCTAGCCTTCATTTGCTGACTGAGTTTAAGGTTTCATGGTTAGTCACCACCCTCACTCTGCTTCCTGCACTCCCTGTAGGTCCGGGCATGTCCATGTTCACCAGGACAGGGGAATTGTACCAGACGGTGTAGATACACTAATGTCTGTGTTAGTTACATGCGCAGGAGTCGGGAATCCAGGAAGCAGCCATGTGAAAAAACCTGGAGCTTTTAAAAATTTGTGAGTCCTCCAGGGAGGCAGAGAAGCCTGAAACCCAGGACCAGTCTGGGGAAGTGGATTTGGCCCCAGTAAGGAATATGAAATGCACTGTCTTTTCCCTCAGTGTGGGTCTCTATCTGGGTCCTAGGGCCCAGGCTGTCACTCACTCATCCCTGAGTCTTTGGTTGCCATCTCTGCAGTGATAGGGGATGGTTTTCTATACCTTTCTGTGACAATTATTTTACTAGCTGGATGAGGGCCATCTCACAGGATTTTTCTTGTCTTCTGTGATGATGTCACTGACTTTCCCATAGAAAGGAAATAACATTCTCATCACTAACTTTTTAAAGGAAGTGTATTTTACTTTTATTAACTGTGTGGTTTGAGAGAGGCAAGAACTAAAAGAGTGCTGGACTGAAATACAGAAGATAGGGCTCTAGTCCTGATCCTTATACATATCAGTCCTGTAACTTTGGGTAAATCTCTTGCCTTTTTGAGGCTGGGTTTCCCCATCCATAAAATGAGGAAGTTTTTTGAGGTTAATCTTTATGGTTTTAAAGCTATTTACAGCCTTTAAAATATATATTTAAGCATATATGTTCATAAGGATTCTACATTTATTAATCCTTTAGGAGAAAGACAATTGGTAAACTCATAGGATGACAAATATTGCCTTAAATCCATGGTTCAGAATGGACAGTTAAGGTCAGGGTTACCAATGAACCAATGGCAAAACTGTTGAGTGCCAAGTGGCAGACACAGCCCAGTCTTAAAGGCAGGTGCTTTACAGGTGAGGAAACTGAGGCTTCAAAAGGTGAAATAGGTTATTTAAGATCATATAGTTAGTTAATAAGGGGTTGGTGCCAACATTTAAACCCAGATCTCCCTGAAACTAAAGTCCCTAACTTTAATCTCCACTGTGCAACTCCCCCACTTTTTAGAACTCAACATTCATGCCCCTTACTTGATGGCACCAGACACTAAAGTTTTCTTTAGTCATAATGATCTCAACTGGTGATGGGAGGAAGGAGCAAGGCTAGGAGTAGTTTGAAAAATCTTCCCAGGTTTTGTTGAGAGGAGAAACAAGATGGCGTGTAGGGAACAGCTGCACCCGCCGCCTCCACAACCACATCAAAATCACAGCTAAAGTACAGAACCACCATCACTCAGAGCCTCCTGACATCTGGATGAACAGAAGCCCACAACCAGGGAACCAAAGAAGCATCGAGACCGGGAGGAGGGGTGGAGACCCGGGAGGATGGGGGCTGAATCCCGGAGACTCCACCGCGGGCCCACACCCTGTGCCTCCGGTTAAGCCAGGAGGGAATCTCGGGGGTGGAGATTTCCCAGAGGAGGGAGGGGTCCCAGCCCCACAGCAGGCCCCCAGCCCAGGGCCCCAGGGCCGGGAAGAGAAGTGCCCACAACTCCGGGCTGTGAAACCAGCGGGGACTGTCCCTGAAGGTCGCGGAGGCTGCGGGAGCCCCAGCAGCTCCTCTAAAGGGCCCGGCACGGACTCACTCGGACGCTCCCTCTGAGCCCAGCGCCGGGCAGCAGCCTGAAAGGACCCGGGACACTCGGGGAGGAACTAACCTGCCTGAGATCCGGGCGAGAGGCGGAGGGCGGCTTCCTCCCAGGCAGAAGGGCTGGCGGAGGCCATGGCTCCTGTGGCGAGTCCTCCCCGCACACAGCCCGCAGGCAGGTGCCATGTTTGAATCTCCAGCACCTGACTGGCACCTTTGGCCCCGCCCCGTGTTTCCCGGAGGCCCCGCCCCTCCCCACCTGCAGCTCATCCAGGCAATTTCCAGGGGCTTTTCTGTGCAAGGGGCCTCTCGAGCCTCATGCTTAGGACTTTCCTAAAATCTCTCAAACAAGCAACAACATGCCCCATATGGCTTGATAAGTGGCGCCAGGCCTGGCACTAGCGGCAGCTGCACTGGCTCATAGCTTGTCCTCTCCTGGGCTCCTCCAAGCCCAGCACAAGTAGCAGCCAACTACGGTTTGCTGTGTAGCTCATGCTGGGTGGCCCTGGGCAAGGCATTGGCACAGGCTGACTTTGCTCCTCCTGGGAGGCCTCAGAGACAGTGCACCTGGTGGTCAGATTCAACCATGCTGGATTACAACCCTACCACAGCCATGAGTGACACACTCGAGGGGTACACTTGGTGAACACCAAAGCCCCACTGAAGTAAATCCTGCTCCATAGGGGAGTCTCCAGCTCAGCAGCTCTTTGGCTATAGTTGCAGCTGGTCCTCACAGCCAACTGGGGGGGGGGTGAATTCCTCCCAGTGATGCCAACACCAACCAAGGCTCAACTGCAACAGGACAGTGCACACAGCCCACACAGGGGAACACTTAGAAGGCCAAGCTCAGGTGACTGGGGAGGTTGAGCCACTGTACCCTACAGGACACCTACTACTCAAAGCCACTCTACAAATTCCAGGAGACATAGCAAGCTAACAGATACAGAGTTCAGAATTTTGTTTATAAGGATGTTTAAGCACACTATTAGGGAAATAACTGAGAAAATCAATAACATAATAAAGTACCAATTTGAAATGAAGGCTACACGAACTGAAATAAAGAATAATTTACAGGAAATCAACAGTAGAGTAGAGGACGCTGAGAATCAAATCAGCAATTGGAACATGAGGAAACAAAAAAACACCCAACCAGAAGAGAAAAAAGAAAAAAGAATCCAGGAAAATAAGATAGCATAGGGAGCCTCTGGGACAACTTCAAGAGGCCCAACATTGGTATTATTGGGGTGCCAGAAGGAGAGGAAAGAGAGCAAGAAATTGAAAACCTATTTGAAAAAATAATGACAGAAAACTTCCCCTACCTGGGGAAAGAAACAGACTTACAAGTCCAGGAAGCACAGAGGGTTCCAAACAAGAGGAACCCAAAGAGGCCCACAGCAAGACACATCATATTAAAATGCCAAAGGTTGAAGACAAAGAGAGAATCTTAAAAGCAGCAAGAGAAAAGCAGTTAGTTACCTACAAGGGAGACCCCATACGACTGTCAGCTGATTTCTCCACAGAAACCTTGCAGGCCAGAAGGGAGTGGCAAGAAATATTCAAAGTGATGAAAAACATGGAACTACAACCAAGATTATTCTACCCAGCAAAGCTATCATTTAGAATTGAAGGTCAGGTAAAGAGCTTCACAGATAAGAAAAAGCTAAAGGAGTTCATCACCACCGGACCAGCACTACAGGAAAAGTTGAAGGGTCTTCTTTAAGAAGAAGCTAATGAACAAAAGAATCTGATGAACTAAATAGATCCAGAGACATTGATGCATGCAACAGACGATCATATTTCAGAGGAAAGAGGGAAGGGGGGTGGAGGGTGAGAAGAGATTAACCAAAGAATTTATATGCATGTATGCATAATGCATGGACACAGTCAATAACGGGGTGAAGGCCTGGGGAGGGGGTGGGAGTGAAGTGGAAGGGGTCAATTGGGGGGGAAAATGGGACACCTGTAATACTCTCAACAATAAAGATAAATTAAAGAAAAAGAAAAAAAGAAAAATCTTCCCAGTTAATTCTGATACACAGACCTCTCTGCCTCTGAACTTACCTCGAGGTGTCACCTGGCCAGAGTCGTGCTCATCTGATTACATAAATAGTACTAATGGGAGTGCCTTCTGCCAGGTGCAGATTCTCCTTCCTTCCCTCAGTGTGGCTTTGGAGGGGGCAGGGGCATTGACACAAGTGTTTCTCTCGTATTCCGACTGGGAAATTGACTCAAAGGGAACTGAATAATGCAGTCATGCGCGCGGGTAAGATGCCTGCCACCACAAGACATCGTCTTTTTAGCCAATTCAGTTAATAATGTACTGTGTACAGAGAGGAAAACATCACTTTTTTCCCCCTGGAGTTTCCTAGCAGCTTTATTATTCCAGTGACCTTAATTTATTGAGTACCTGTACAACCAGTCATTGGCAAATGTCAAATGGCAGAGAATGGTTTCTTAAACAGACATTTCCATGAACCAAACAATGACTTTCTAGACTTTCAATGATTGGTTTCAGAAAAAAAATGCTTCATCAAGGTCGTTAAGAGGGTTTAGGTACCGAAAACAGAGAGGGACTCCTCATTGTTTATATCATCTTTGAAAGTAATAAAAATAATTAATTCCTTTTTGAAAATAAGAATATTAGCTCTTAGAATTTCAAATTGCTTTTCAATAATTTTTATCTGTTATCATCTATCTGTTTTTAATCCTAAACTGATGATATGTTTTTTTAATTGATTTGAGAGAGAGAGGGAGTGAGAGAAACATTGATGTGAGAGAGAAACTTCAGTTGGTTGCCTCCTGTATACACTCTGACCGAGGATTGAACCCACAGTCTAGGTATGTACAAGAATCAACCCCAAAACCTTTTGGTGCACGGGGTGATGTTCCAACCCACCGAGCCACACAGACTTACCCCATAATTATTTATAATATAAAATGCCTTCATTTGGTCTTCTTTCTATATTTTGGTATCTTATTTTCCTTTTGCTGAAGAAATTATAAAGTGTAGCTTAGTGTGATTGCATTCATCTAATTGTGAAAAATTAGAAATACACAGCTATAAGATTTTATTAAATAAAGGTACAATAAAGTACAATGTTGTCATTTAGAAGAGTGGGGCAGCTCTATATGGAATGATCTAAGACATATAGTTAAAATTTAAAAAGCAAGATATAGAACAACATGTATGGTACGCTACCATTTACATAAATACAAATATATCTATGTTTACACATTGCCTAGCTGTGGAAGGACGTTTAAGGAACTGGAAACCATGGCTGCCTCTGGGGAGAAACCGCTGGGAGATTGGAGGGAGATTCTATATCTACCCTGCTGTCCTTTTTATACAGTATATCATGCTCATGTATTCCCTATTCATATTTTTTTTATATAAAGAAGGAGGTAGAGCTATTTTTATTGAGACAGAAAAATAGAAAAGATATATTGTTAGGTATAAAAAGCAAGTTGCAGAATGATATGAATAGTATATGGTTCTATTTTTGTAAAGTAATTATACATACATCCATGTGTGTGTATACATATATAAACATCTGTAAGGATATGCACCAAATTGTTAACAATGGTTCCCTCTGGAGAGTAGCATATGAAAAAGTGTGTGTGTATGTATGTGTGTATGTGTGTGTGTATGGACTTTCATTTTTTTATCTTATGTATTTCTATATTGTCTGAATGTTTTTTTACACCACTCCCATGCCAATTCAAAATAAATAACTCATACAACCCAAACCCAACTGAAGGATTTACTTGACTTCTACACATCTATAAACAAAATTTCTCAGGTCAGCCTTTCTGGTCAGCCATGATTTGTCCTTTTATATCCCACTGTAACCAATGTACCACTCTTCGGGGTGGGAGATGTTGATAATGGGTGAAGCTGTGCGTGTAAGGAGGCAGCAGGTATATGGGAGATCTCTGTACTTTCCCCTCAAAGTTTCCATGAACCTAAAACTGGTCTAAAAAAAATAAAGTTTTAATTTTTAAATACCTTAAAAATATAAATCAGATTCTTTATAAAAATATAAATCACTGCTCTGCTCAAAATCTTCCAACAGCTCCCATTTCACTCTGAGTAAGATCAGAAGTCCTTACCATGGCCTTCAAGGCCTATCATGCTTCCTGTACTCACCCCACACCTCTGAACTCATCTTCTATTACTACCCCTTCACTATTCTCATGGCACATTGCCCTCCTTGGACATGCTCCCACCTCAGGGCCTTTGCGCTTGCTGTAGCATCTGTGTTGAATGCTCTTTTCTCAGACATGCACATGGCTCAGTCCTCTCCCTTTATTCTGCCCAAGTGTTACCTTATCAGAGAGCCTTCCTTGAATACCTTTAGAATACCATGTGCCTATTTCACTCTTCCTCTTCACCTCGTTTTATTTTTCTTCCGAACGATTACCACCATCTGAAACATTATCAGTCTGTTTGACTCTTACTCGCTTATTATATATCTGCACTGGAATGTAAGCTCCATGAGAACAGGAACTTTGTCTTGTGCACCACAGTCTCCTCAACATTTAGAAAAATGACCGCTACAGGCTACCGAAAAAAGCGCTCAAAAAATATTTGCTGAATGTTGAATAAGGAACTTTGAGTGGTTGACTATAGCTTCCTATAGCATATGCAAATTACATGAAATTTGACAGTTTATTTCTCCATCTCAACTTCCTTATTTCTCTTTCTTTTTAAAATTTTCTTTTAACTTTTTATTTTGAAATAATTATAGACTCACAAGTATTTGCAAACATAGCACAGAGAGGTTTCATGTACCCTTACTCAGTTTCCCCCTAAGGTTACATCTTGTATAACTATCCTTTTAAAAAATGTTACTTCCTTTGTTTCCTTTATTCAAGTTTCTCCTGCTTTCTTTTATAAGTCTTTTTACACAGGCTTTTAGAGCTCTTCATCTCTTATCTCATAGCCAAGCCTCTGGTGAGCTTTCTTCAACACCAACCCCAATCCCTTCTCTAAGATCACCGCCCTACTCAAGAGGGGGATAGAACACTTCCATTACATGTGAGAAGATAGGTTTTATCTTATTTTTAATACTAACAAGCAATCCAAAAGAAAAGAAAAGCTTTCATCTCTTAAGCTTGACATTTCTGTGGAGAGACACTGTCTCTTCTAAGTTCTGAACAGTAACTTGCTTGCTGTGACTTGTAAAATAGGCAAAATAATTTGTTGATTCCAGTGTGTGTTCTTTCATCTCCTGTATGCAACTCTTTAGAAAGAGTTTAAAAACCCCCAAATATATGATATTCTGTATATGTTCATATTTCTTTTTAAGATATTATTCTGCTGAGTAACAAATAAATATTTATTCAACGAATATTTACTATGTACTTACTATGTGCCAAAGCTTTGTGCTAACAATGCTCTTTTATCTTCCAAGATGATCTGGGATGAACATTACCTTTAAGACACTGTAAGCACTAAAAGATAGATTGAAACTCCTGCCTTCCAGGTAAGTGGGTTACTCCCCATGGAATAAGCATTCATGTGCAGGAGACAAGGGCATTATTATGCTTTAGTAACTGGTTTCTAGGCTTAAAAAAAATCAATGTCCCTTTCAATATGCCTGAAATATATTAAATGACCTACCATTCGACAAGATAAGACTCATTGATCTAATGATCAGTAAAATGAGGACATGACTGAAATGTCACTAACCTCTATAGTTAAAATGAGCATGTATTAAACTCCTTACAAAAGCCTTCCTCATACTAAAAATTAATTAGAAACCCTCCCCATGCCACTGTTCTTCCCCCATGATCAACCTCCTTTCCAGTATTAGTGGGGAGATCATTTGCCCTGTTTGCCTGAAATGTCTTAGTTCACACCTGTTATTCCAGCATGATTGCACCCCCCTTCACTCTCTAAAGAATCTGGGTTTGGACAATAAATTATATGGTCAACATAAGTATTAGGGTCTCTGGGATAAATGGTCAAGGCGCCATTCCTATTTATTGGTATTACCTTGTCACAAGCTGTAAAAACAGTTTTCCTTTTGATTGTTTCTTCCTGAGTTGTCACAAAGACCTTCACATAAAATCACTCTGTCCCATTAAAGCAATTATTAAAACCCCCTTCCGTAATGACCACTTGTTTTAGTTTTCCTACTCAGATTCCAAAGACCAAATGTAGACATTGCTTGTACTGGGTCAGCACCGTAATTGTTCAGAGGCACACAGCCTTGCACAGGAAAAATTCTGTCTGACTGTGTAATCCACAGGAATCTTGAAGAGACATTTTTCCTTGGTAACATTATCTGGTAGAAAGAGTCTGTGATTGACTCCTAATTTTAGCCTGGATAATGGAAAACCCAACATACTTAAATTCAATGGAACATACATAGTTTTTGGACTAAGATTCTTAATGTCTCTAGGGTGCTACCAGAGAATGAGAATTGAAAGGTGAGTCTGGGTGGCCTCCTTAGATATGATCTCCATTAAAACTATTTAATTTCTGTGGTTCACAAGGAGACCTTTCTTGATTTGATGAATGGAATGATATTTCTGGGATCACATGTTTTGACAACTATATTCTTAGCTGAGTCTAGCAGCAGCATCACTTTGATTTATTATTTAATTTTGGAAAACTGATCACTTGTCTTTTTTCCATCTAAGGCTGTGTCCTCATAGCATCAAAGGACACAATTAATTCAATGTTTAAAAAAATAACTTTAAAAATGTGGGATCGTGGAGATTCAATGACTAGTGAGGGAACTAAGTTGTTTTTACCTAATTGTTTGGCTGTTTTTTAACCTATCTGTAAATTACAGGTAATTTTGCTGTGTTTTGCCTTCCTGATACAGTTGCTGTGAGAATAAATTACATACTTAGTAAAACATTATGAACATTTGAAGTAACAGAGGGTGAATGACTTTATCATTCTTGATTGTAGTTTGCTTGAAAGATTAAATTAAATGAAGTGGTTAAAGTGTGTTTTTCTCATTTTTTCCTTTTTTATTGAAAGTATATCTTTCTAATGAAAGTATATCTTTTAAAAATATTATTACCGATATAGTCATTTATATCGTAAGACACGAGTAGGCCCTAAAATCTCAATGACACACTTCTGTTGTTGGTCTTCTCAAAAACTCCATGCTTTTATAAAAATTAAGAAGGTATCAGGACAACTGGGCTCCAAAATTCCTTTTTAATGCAAGGGATTCAGCTGAATAAAGAAGATTTTCCCTTATAATCATCCCTTTCCTATTTCAGGAATCAACTCCATCTCCTTCACCCTACCTCAGCTGCCCCTCTAAAAAAACCCATATCAAAGCCTGGATAGCCCCCTTTCTTATGAGCCAGGACAGCTTCTTTCCCAGGAGTTGCAGGACCTGTTTGTGAAACACGGCCTGGGTGCTTGTCCCTAGAGCCCTGCAGTCCCAGGTGGATGGGGGAGTTCCATGAGCTGGAAGTAGTGGCATCAGGTGGTTGGAGAGGGCGGGGTGATAGCCAGGCTTCTGGCCGTTCAGGAAACCAGTCCCATTGGGGTAATCATAATGAGTCATATTATATATTACATATTTAAAACCCCTGCAGTGCTCTTAAAGGATGACCTGCAAAAAGAAGGCAAAAAGTTGATAAGAAAGAAAAAGGTATGTGTGTGTATATTTATATATATATATATTTTTTTCTGGTTTAAAATATTCCCAAGTATGGGACAGGAACTATCCAGAAAGTACTGTATCTTCTCTTGGCAAAGCCACCCCGAGTAGCCTGCACACATCTCTGCAATTCTTTTTATATATATATATATACTTTTACTGATTTCAGAGAGAGGAAAGGAGAGGGAGAGAGAGATAGAAACATCAGTGATGAGAGTCATTGATCAGCTGCCTCCTGCACGCCCCCCACTGGGGATCAAGCCTGTAACCCGGGCATGTGCCCTGACCGGGAATCGAACCGCAATCTCCTGGATCCTAGGTCTATGATCAGCTGCTGAGCCACGCCCGGCCGGGCTCTGCAATTTTTAAGAGATTTGCCTGCTGTCTTTCAGCCAACAATATGACAAAGATTTATTGATGTGCTCAGCTGAGGGCTTGGGTGTCAGAATTGGGAAATCTGAAACATGATCATTTGGTTGAAGAAATCTAGGTTCCTCAAACATTCTTGTTCCATGAGTGGTTCACAAAAAAACAGAGGGGTAGGGTGATCACGGAGTATGTGTTTTTGGTGGAGGGGCAACCTTTCTAACAATATATTTTGTTGGAAGGTCTACACTAGCAGCACCCACCTTAGAAAATGCTGGTAAGCAGCTCTTTGGCAATATCGACTTGTTTTGAAACCGTGCTTCCTCTCCCGTAATTCCCCTGCCCAGAGGTATAATTTCATAATCTGGTTACTTAAGGTCCCCTCACTGTGGCCCTCTTCTGAGCTGATATGCTATGGACCTTATCTGCTTCTCATGTTAACTATATTTCCTATCAAATTCTACCTGCATCATGTCCCATTCCCTTTGGATATTTATTTCAGCTTTCCCAGGGAGTGGATGTTATTTGGTAATCTAATTATAATGAGAGTACAAAGGGTAAAAGTGGTTTAATATACTGTCCCTTTTACTACAGAGATAGAAGATAGGGGCTTACATTCCATGGGTGAGCAGCAGTATCTTAATTCAATGATGTGAATTTTCAACGGTGAAGCTTCAGGACCTATGTTGCAAATTGATGTGAGTAATATTTTGGAGACATAGACACATTTTTTTTAGCCCCCCTAAAATTATACACATAAATACCTATTTTGAGTGAGGAAGGCCCTGCCCTTGAGCCTGGGAGAGTCAGAGTATCTGCATAGCCAGGTCTCATCATTTTTGAGACAGGAGATGCTGGCAGGGAGTGAGACAGACGGAGAACGTGCCTAACCACCCTGTCAACAGGAAGACTGAGGACTGACTGTACATACCTTTCTCCTGGGGAGGCAGGGTGGCACCAAGAACAGGTGCTCCGCACCCCTCCCATGTGCACATGCACCCTCACCCAGGCACCTCTGTGCACATGCACTCTCACCCAGGCACCTCCCCTGTGCACATGCTCCCTCACCCAGGCACCTCCCCTGTGCACATGCACCCTCACCCAGGCACCTCCCCTATGCACATGCACTCTCACCCAGGCACCTCCCCTGTGCACATGCACTCTCACCCAGCACCTCCCCTGTGCACATGCACTGTCACCCAGGCACCTCCCCTGTGCACATGCACCCTCACCCAGGCACCTCCCCTGTGCACATGCACCCTCATCCAGGCACCTCCCCTGTGCACATGCACCCTCACCCAGGCACCTCCCCTATGCACATGCACTCTCACCCAGCACCTCCCCTGTGCACATGCACTCTCACCCAGGCACCTCTCCTGTGCACATGCACTCTCACCCAGCACCTCCCCTGTGCACATGCACCCTCACCCAGGCACCTCCCCTGTGCACATGCACCCTCACCCAGGCACCTCCCCTGTGCACATGCACCTTCACCAAGACACTCCTGGTCTCGCCCTATGGTTTTCCTACAGGCTGATTCCTAAAAGATCAGAAAGACAAACAATTCAGAAGTGCCTGCAGCTTACTTAGAATATGTAACCTCACAATCCAGGCCTGTTTTCTTTTAAGTGCTTATATACCTCTGATCAAGTCTTCACCCGGTTCTCTAACTGTTCTTTGAAATAGCAGCAATACTTTATTTCTGATTACTTAGCTACTTAAGCCAAAAAACCTAAAAAATGCCTGCAGCAGTTTTGATTTGACACTGTTCATGTTTCGTTTCTGCTATTCTGTTCCAAGACTTTCCAAATATCTTCCCAGCCTAGCCAGGACACATTCGCTGAGTTACTGCCTGGGCAGGGCTCCGATTTAAGCTCTTAGGAAAATTTCTCATGTGATTTTCAGGGAGACTCAAGAGCACCATTGTTGGCTATTGATAATTATGTGGTTTCTGTATGCAAACGCATGCATAAGTGCACATAGAGCACAGGATTTCCAGCACCCGCTCAGGCGCACAGGCATGTGCACACACACACACACACACACACACACACCCCACAAATGTCTGGTCTCCATTTACTAATTGTTCTTTCATTTCAGGCAGCTTCTCCACTGCACCTATAGCTATTAAACAATAACACATATGGGAAGATGCGTAAGCAGAACAACCAAAAGTCATACCTGTTGTGTTTTAAGGAAGAATGGTATTGCTACTAGACACACAGCTAAGCAGGGATTTTTCTGGCAAAGTAATGAGGTAAATTCATTATAGAACTGTAATAAACACACCTGCTTTATTAGCAAAAGAATAAGCAGGTAGTCTTAACACTCTTCTAAATGGTGATAGAACATAAAGAAATGCCATTCAGAAGTTGTTTGTTTTCCAAATGCAACGCGCTCATATGGTCCCTGCTGTTTCCTGTCACTGAGACCACGATATTGACACTGTCAGGAGATTGTTACCCAAAGCTGCTATGACGCCACATTCACAGAGTGCTCAGTAAACTTGGGCAGGGGAGTCTGAATATGAGAAATAAACAAAAAGATGAAAACAATGTTAAGTTAGGCTCCAGGCTCTTTCCTTCCAGAGAAGAAGCTATTGGTTATCATTCCTGCACCACATTAAAAACATTCCCACATCGTGTACGTCTCAACATAATAATAGCAGATAGTTTTTGATTGCTGACTCCATTCTAAGCAGCAGATTTAGTTAGCACTTTACTTGCTTTGTTCTCAGTTGAGCCTCATAGTGTTTCTATGGATGAAAAGGCTATCAGGCCCATCTTGTAGATGTAGATGTATTTTAGAAACATGTACGTGTAAAAGCCAATCCCTAGAACGTGTTACTCTGAAATTCCCCCAGATCTAAGTGATGTGTATGGGAGAGGCATTAGGATATGCAGAGATGGTAATTTTTATTATCTTCTCGAATTCAAATCAATGTGTTCCACAGTATCATGACGTTTCTATGCATGTGCACATGTGCAACACACATTTTAGGTTTTGTCACCAGTTTTCCCCCCTTTTCTATTACCTTCATATTTATGATGGACAAATCTCACTCTGAAGTCTCTTGCTGAGGAATCTCTTTTCCGGTAAAATTTCATAGTCATTCACATTTCCCAGGAAGTCACCTTTAGAGCTCTCAAAGGGATATTAACTTAAAAACAAACACACACGAAAATTCTTACACTCACCACGAGAGAGTAATGTCTCCCAGTGCCATCTTCCTAGTCACTGCACATGTCATAAAAGCTAATGTTCCTTTACCCAGGACCCCACCCTGTTCCTTTTCTGTCTTTCTTGTGGCTTGGGGCCTTTATGGGGTTCGCATCTCTTTGCCTGGCTCTGAGATCAGGCTCTCTGACACTGTACCTCTGTGTTGCTTGGAGAGGCAACTTAAATATACAATTTCCAGACGGGAATGATTTAGCAAAATTAAAAACAGACAGGGGGCAGAGGAGGCGGGAGGTGTCAAATGTTCCTTCTACCCCACTATCAGTTTGATGTGGTGGCCTGTTCCTACCTAGTCCCCTTCACGCTGTCCACTACCCAAAGCTAAAATGCCTGAAACTTTAACAGAACGCACATGGACCCTTCCTTCTGCCTCCTGACCCAGCACATGGAGTTCTAACTGTGGCTTATTTCAAGTTAATTTTGCTTCATCCTTAGGATGAAACAGACTTGTTTCATTGTCTCAAGAGGTATTGTAAAACATAAGTACTTGCAAGAATCTGCTTAGCTACCTCAGAAGAAAATCATTACTTTTGGTGGATACTGAGCATTTGCTTTGGGAGCCAGTTTCCTTTCTCTTTCCAAACACATACATGGTCATATCGATGAGTTGGTATCAAAGTTGCTGAATGCACTTTTGTTTATTGTTAATGCACATGTGAAAATAAAATCTCTGCTCTGGTTAGAAACTAATCTGGTAGAAAACAGGCAAAAGAGGTATAGACAGAGAAGAAATGTCTTGTAAAATATCCTTCCTTCAGCCCCTATCTGGGGCAAGATAGGGAACCCAGCAGCTCAATAGTGCTGGGAGGTATTATTACAAGTGGAGAATTTCCCAGTTTTTCCAGATCTTGAAGTCAGTGTGGCTCAACAGGACCCATTAATCCATTGTTAGGCCTCAGGTGATGGCTCACATGGGGATGGGATGGCTCTCAATGAATGCAGAAATGGTTATTAAGAAGCCCATGAGGATTGCCACACTCTTCATAGCATTGCTCCACGGTTTTCAGATCTTATGTTCATTTTAAAATTCATTCAAAAGGCTGCTACGGACGAGGCTGCACAGATCTCTCACATGCCTCCTGAACGTGACCTTAGTATGCACTCACAGCTGTGTTAGGCTGTGACCAACTTTCAAAGTGGTTTCAAGCACAATTTCTGAGTTCTAGTGGGGACGAAAGCCTTTGTATCCTGCTCTTATTTCTTGTTAGTGCCTTGCCTGACTTTCTGTACCATATGACCCAGAGAATTCTGCAGCACAAAAAACAACGGTAAGATGTTAGGTATCTTCCATTTTCTGCAAATAGTCTGTATTTACAATACTACTCCAGTGGTTTCTGACTACTGCTTAGGGTGAATTTGCTTAGCCTAGCGGAATGTCCTGGAAACTACTGGCAATGATTTAGTCTCCCAAATTGGAACGCGTTTAGTAGAGACAGAAAGCCTATGAACAAATAGTGGGCATGTGCCAGAGTAAATAAGTGTGGTTCATGAGCTGCGGTCAGAAATGTCTCTCTTTCAGTATGCAGGGCACAGCTTTTGCCAGCATTTGCCATAAAGCCATCACACGAAGCAGTTTTTCCTCTCAGGACGACAGGCTCAATGAAAGAGGGCTTCTAGCCTCAGTCACAATCGGCCATTGGGGCTGGAGTCGCAGGTCACTCCAAAGGAGACCTGAGCTGAGGGGCCCTTTTCTCCAGCCAGCCTTTCCTCCCTCGCCTGCGGCCAGGCTTCTGTGAAAAAGAAGGAAATCCGTGAGGGACTGAGGATGAGACTGGAAGGGCTGGGAGAGGAAGGACTCTTTGTAGTGCTTGAAACTCCGCCCAGGATCTCATAACAAACCACAGAGGCAGTTCGCTTCCTCTCTTTTCCAAACCCAAACTTGGCCTTTCCTTTATAACTCCTTCGAAGCACTCGGTGAGACTGTCATTACTGAGAGGAGCATTAAGACACCTTCGTCTCTGGAGTTCTGTCGCAGGCTCGGAGGCTGAAGAAGACAGACATAGATGGTTTCCACTTTGGACTGCTCGCAGTTGCCTTTAGAACTTAACTCCTCGGCCACACATTACAGAGGGATTTAGTACATTTGGATTGGAGCAGCATGGGTTCTGGTGCAGTGTGCATGCTTGCCCTCTGAGCTTGGAGTCTGGTTTCATGCAGTTTTTTGTTTTTTTTTTATTTCTGTGTAGACTGCGCAGTCTTAGTAACCACTGAAATCCAAGAAGAAACCGTTTTTTTTTCTTTAACTAAAGAAGCCATTAATCAATACCCCCTAAGACTCATTCATTGCGGGGATATTGTTGTAGGGGCATCTATAGTTCACTTTTTAAAAAGAAACATAATAAGAGATGTCATTTTACAAAGCCTTCTTATGATCACCATTTCAGCATACCATAAAAGAGTAAAATATGGATAAATGCTTTAGAAACACCTCAGACATGAAATCTTTGGGAATAAAGAAGTAAATCTGAAATATTATTTCGGCACTAGTTAACAAATTTCCGAATTCATCCCCATAATTATGGATCCCACAGTTGAATATTCACTGGACACCCGCTGTATCCCAGGCATTGTGCTAGGTACCAAGGACACAGAGATGAAGGACACAGCAAATTGAGCAAAGGGCTGATAATTGTCAGTTAGGAGTGGTGGGACTTAAGACTTGGCACTCTGTTCAATTTAGAAAATTAGATATCTTTTTTTCCCCAAAAGAGAAAATGAAATAGATAGTTCCTCATTTCAAAGAGCTCATAATTGATGGACATGGAAATGAGTGACCCAATAATGTAAGCAGCATGATAGACAGGCTACTAGGGGATGCTCAGAGATGGCACAGGTTCCTCAGGGCACCACTGTTAAGTAGGACATGAATCTGGTATTCTACCAGGGAGAGGTGGAGGCTGGTTTAAGAATCAGAAAAACCTAGTTCTGTTTTAGACTCCTGTTTCTTGCTTATCCATGTGATCACAGACAAACTGCTTAACCTCTTAACTCATAGTTTCTACTCTCTGTCTTGCATAGTTATAGGGTTGTTAGAAGGATTAAATGTGAAAATACAGATAAAAGGGCAAAAAGAGCTGTGCATGTAATATAGTTGGAGGATGCTATTTTTATTATTAATGGTCTCAGAGCCTTGTTTGCAGAACCAAACTACATAACCAATAGCACTTCATCACACATATCACGTAAAAACTTGACTATAGAAAGTTATGCTTCACTCTTTTTGCATCTGAAGATATGCAAGCCCTTTCCTCAAAGTCTCATAACCAAGGACTCTGGGGTTCCAAGAGAAGAAGTGACTAGACTCGTATTAGTGAATAGGTCCAGTGTTCAGTCAAGAGAATCATTAGGCTTTTGCCTCAAGTGAAGCTGGGAGGCAGAATGACTAGTGGGACGAATGCAGGCTTTGGAGTAGATGGACCTGTGGTATCTTAACACCCCGGCATCTCAATTTTTCCTTCTGCGGAGTGGGATCATCATATCTATCTCAAGATTTTGTGATGATGAAGTAAGTATGTGAAGTAGTTGGAACACAGCAGCCCCTCAATAAATGTAGCCCTTTCCTTAAGCACACTGATCTGTAATGACCCCAATTTTCTTTTACCATGTCCAAGTCTCCTTCTTATATGAATAGATGTTAGGAAGTAAAAATGGCCTATGTAGATATTTTGATATGAGGCCTGAAGTTACAATGAATAGGAAAGGAAAAATAAAAAGAGGGAAATGGAAGGGCATTTACAATCACCATATGGAGTTAGCCTGTCTGGCGGCTCTGCGTCGGCCTGAGCACTAAGTGAATGGTGCAGTAAGTGAGAACTACCAGGAGCTAACTAGCATTTGCTTAAACTAAAACTAGGTGTTATAATCTTGCTTTGCTTGTTTTTCAGACTCCCAACTCATCCCCCCAAAGTTCACTCCAGCAAAAGGCAAACCCCTTCCCCTTCCAGTGTCCCAATTCATTTAATGCTTAGACTTGTGTCCTTTTGTGCCAGCTCCAACAGATGTAATAATAATTCTGTTGGCCAAACTTCTGCAAGCAGCCCTGCAATCATGAGGCTTCTTCACCTGCTTTCCCCTGCCAGTCACAAAAGAACAGGGTGACATGCATTCAAAACGTACAGGCGAAAAAATAACAACCCATTACCTGAAGGACAAAAGGTTTCATGGTGTGTGTGTCATTTCTATTCAAGGTTCTGAAAAATGCTGCTATGTTGTCCTTGTTGTATCCCCCCCATGGCACCTTCCTCCCCAGCTAGGGATGAAAGCCTAATCGAAGGATGGGGAGATGCATTCCCCACGACAAACATCAATTCTCTTAAAAGCGGTTTAAATTTTTGATCTTTCTCAATTTAGTGATTTTTACCACCAGAAACTCTTTTTTCCTTAGAAAACAAATCATTTTCTAACTATTTCATTCTAAATTATGTATTAATAAAGAATTGTAAGATTTGATAAATATAACAGAATCGAAACCTAGCCATCGTCATTCTGATCATCTCAGTCACATCCTATGAACACATTAAAAAATTGATTCGATGAACCTTTATTTCCTTTAAAATTCCCCAAAGGTATAGGAAAAGAAAAAAATGAAAGTAATATAGAACCTGGTGAAAGCAAAGCATCAGATTAAATTGGAACAGGGAGAACAATAGGCAATTCGTTTAGTCAAACTGGAGTAAGCAAATAAAATTGTTTTTGTGAAGGAGAATTCACACACACACAACCTACAGATGAAGTTTCTTTACCTGTATTTGTTTCTTCTATCTCTGGTCCTTGCCTGAACCTGCATACTTCTAGTATTTAGAATATTTTACTCTCTATTTATTTTCATAAAAAAACTATTAGGCGATTTCAAAGGCATAAGAGAAAACAATTGAGAAATGGTGTAAATCAAACTGATCCACCTTTCTGACTTGCAGTGTGGTCAGGGTATCTGGACATTGTCAGGGCATTGTAACCCATATCCCAAAGTGACTTTGTTATATGAAAGGAGTTTAATTTTTTTCCCTCTTTGTAACCTTGTGAAATTTCCACATTAAAAAGCAATCACATCTTTCAAACTAGAAATGATTGTGTTTGGCACCCCAGCCTCTGGTGTAATGGGTTGAGCTTGTTTTCACTAAAACGAAATCAGCTTTCAAAATAAATCATCTGTAACAACATTCTACTCCCCAAATCGTATAATCCTATTAACAGAGTTTCAGTTTTTTTCTTCATTGTCACTGGGCTGACAAGATTGGCCAAGTTTCAACATGGAGAAACAGAAAGCGCTTTGGAGGACCTGGCCAATGCAAGGAGAGCTACCCAGCTCCTGCCTTGCCCAGGCTTAGTGAGCCCTTACATATAATCATCTGAGCTTCACCTCTACCTCACATGCTTCGTGAGCAACAGGGTCATCCAGTCACTCAGCAATTCAAGCCACTAAGCAAATAGTCCAGTTGGGACAACCAGAGGACAGTGGGTTACCACGGTTATCCCAGTGAATAAGACCTTTATCAAAATTACATAAGAGCGCCAATGTGCTGAATGAAAACGTGTCCCAAGTGACTGCTGGGAGAATCTTTGCCAGAAGTGTAAATTATGTGGCAATATCTAAAAGAGCACGTTATAATTTCAGATTTCGCAGGAAAGCTTATTTTTCTTTGGAGGGGGTAAAAGAAGAAAAAGAAACATCTTATAACAACCAAGTAGATTTGTTTTCTTCTGCCAGCAGGAAGAAAGAGCTCCTAGAAAATGTTTAGGGAGTTCCCAGTCAAAATGTACTTTGGTCCTTCCAAAGAGAATGAGACACTCTTTGCATTTGGATTTATCAGTCAGGGTACAGACCTCCTGCCAGCATAATGTTCTTATTAAAATAACCCAACCAAAGCAGTTGGAAGCTGCAGTTAATTTATAATTTTCCATAATAAATGACAGGTCACAAACCTTGTCAGCCCTAACTGGGTTCTGTCTTGGACGGGCTGCTCCCTTTTGGGCTGAAATTCACAGACAGCGCACCCCGTCTCCCTGGAGACTCCTTCAAGTGAGTCGTTGGAGAAAGTTGCTTTGTGAGCCAATATCTTCTGGCACAACCTTTACATGTAGGCTTAAGAGTAACTCAGTTCTCCAGAGTCAATGCAAACTCAACATTGGTCTGATTTTGTCCTTTGGAAAGCTTTCCCCAGGAGGAAGGCTCATGGGAGACTGCTTGGTTTTCAGCTTTTCTTACTCTATTAAGAATGGTTAACTCTGACTCTAGAATCAGCCTGGGTTTGGATTTTGTTTCTACCACTTATTAGGTTAACAAACTTGGCCATGGCATTTAACTTTGTTTAGCCTCAGATTTTCCATCTATTGAAGAGGTATAGTAATATAACCAGGCCTAAAGGGGTATTATGAGGATCAAATAATAACTGGAAATTAGCAGTTATCTTCCACTCCTCAGAATAATCGTGAGCCCATTTTGCATAGAATTAATTTACTGTATGAGTGAACAACAGCAAATAGTAGGAATCAAACAGTTTTGTAATCTCAAGTCTTTGAAAGCATTTCTCAAACTTTTGTTATAATAAAAAAGGGTAATTAAAAGCAAATGGAGGGTTCTAGATATTCATCATTCGCCTCCCATGAGTTCCCTAGAGATAGAGTGGTTTCCTTACATTACAGATTAAATAGCATTTAAGAGTTGATTGAATTCCTAGACCACAAGAAAAGCACAGTTTTCTATGGGAAGTTACTTTTGGGTCTGATCTAGTTTTAGATATACTGGCAAGGATCATAGAGCTTGAATGAATGATAATTGGCTGTGTAAGGTCTCCCACTGTTTAAAATTTTATGGTCATTATTTAAAACCAGTGAACATAGAAGTTACATTGAAGAAAGGAGGATATTTTTGTTTTGGCATAAAGTTTAGTGGTTATGCTAAAATGGATGAACACTTTTTCCCTCTATGGAAGGCATCTAGTCATAGGGAAATAGGTCCTATAGCTTAAGGAGACTTCCTTTTAAAAAAAAAAAAATTAAGAAAAAAAAAGAGAAAAAAATAAATTAATTGAGTGCTCTCCTCCTATAAGAGAAATTTAGGTGTATAATTTTGCTAGAAGATCAGACCATTATTCTTTTTTTTTTTAAATTTATCTTTATTGTTGAAAGTATTACAGGTGTCCATTCCCCCTCCCCCCGAACTGACCCCTTCCACCTCGCTTCCACCCCCTCCCCAGGCCTTCACCCCATTATTGACTGTGTCCATAGGTTATGCATATATGCATATAACTTCTATGGTTAATCTCTTCCCACCCTCCACCCCCCCTTCCCTCTTTCCTCTGAAATATGATCGTCTGTTACATGCACCAATGTCTCTGGATCTATTTAATTCATCAGATTCTTCTGTTCATTAGCTTCTTCTTAAAGACGACCATTCAACATTTCCTGTAGTGCTGGTCTGGTGGTGATGAACTCCTTTAGCTTTTCCTTGTTTGAGAAGTTCTTTACCTGACCTTCAATTCTAAATGATAGCTTTACTGGGTAGAGTAATCTTGGTTGTAGTCCCATGTTTTTCATCACTTTGAATATTTCTTGCCACTCCCTTCTGGCCTGCAAGGTTTCTGTGGAGAAATCAGCTGACAGTCGTATGGGTGCTCCCTTGTAGGTAACTAACTGCTTTTCTCTTGCTGCTTTTAAGATTCTCTCTTTGTCTTTAACCTTTGGCATTTTAATTATGATGTGTCTTGCTGTGGGCCTCTTTGGGTTCCTCTTGTTTGGAACCCTCTGTGCTTCCTGGACTTGTAAGTCGATTTCTTTCCCCAGGTAGGGGAAGTTTTCTGTCATTATTTTTTCAAATAGGTTTTCAATTTCTTGCTCTCTTTCTTCCCCTTCTGGCACCCCAATAATACAAATGTTGGGCCTCTTAAAGCTGTCCCAGAGGCTCCTTATGCTATCTTTATATATCTGGATTCTTTTTTCTTTTTTCTCTTCTGGTTGAGTGTTTTTTTGTTTCCTCATGTTCCAATTGCTGATTTGATTCTCAGCGTCCTCTACTCTACTGTTGATTCCCTGTAAATTATTCTTTATTTCAGTTCTTGTAGCCTTCATTTCAAATTGGTCCTTTATTATGTCATCAATTTTCTCAATTATTTTCATCATACTCTTACTAATATCCTTGAGCATCCTTATAACCATTATTCTGAACTCTATCTGTTAGCTTGTGTGGATCTATTTCATTTAGTTCCTCTTCTAGAGATTTCTTCTGTTCTTTCCTTTGTGACATGTTTCTTTGCCTCTGCATTTTGTCTGCTTCCTGGTGTTTGTTTCTATGTATTAGGTAGAGCTGCTATGTCTCCTGGAATTTGTAGAGTGGTTTTGTGTAATAGGTGTCCTGTAGGGTCCAGTGGCTCAGCCTCTCCAGTCACCTGAGCTGGGCCTTTTAGGTGCTCCCTTGTGTGGGCTGTGTGCACTGTCCTGTTGTAGTTGAGCCTTGGTTGGTGTTGGCGTCACTGGGAGGAATTGACCCCCAGGCCAATCAGCTGTGAGGACCGGCTTCAACTACAGCCAAAGAGCTGCTGTGCTGGAGACACCCCTATGGAGCAGGATTTACTTCAGTGGAGCTTTGGTGTTCACCAAGTGCGCCCCTTAAGTGTGTCACTCGTGGATGTGGTAGGGTTGTAATCCAGCATGGTTGAATCTGACCACCAGGTGCACTGTCTCTGGGGCCTCCCGGGAGGTGCAAAGTCAGCCTGTGCCAGTGCCTTGCCCAGGGCCACCCAGCATGAGCTACTCAGCAAACCGTAGTTGGCTGCTCCTTGTGCTGGGCTTGGAGGTGCCCAGGAGAGGCCAAGCTATGAGCCAGTGCAGCTGCCGCTAGTGCCAGGCCCGGGGCCACTTACCAAGCTGTATAGGGGCCCGCTGCTGCTGCTTGTTTGAGAGATTTTAGGAAAGTCCTAAGCATGAGGCTCAAGAGGCCACTTGCACAGAAAAGCCCCTGGAAATGGCCTGGATGAGCTGCAGGTGGGGAGGGGCGGGGCCTCCGGGAATCACGGGGCGGGGTCAAAGGTGGGAGTCAGGTGCTGGCGATTCAAACATGGCGCCTGCCTGCCGGCTGTGTGCGGGGAGGACTCGCCACAGGAGCCATGGCCTCCGCCAGCCCTTCTGCCTGGGAGGAAGCCGCCCTCCGCCTCTCGCCCGGATTCCAGGCAGGTTAGTTCCCCCCTGAGTGTCCCGGGTCCTTTCAGGCTGCTGCCCGGCGCTGGGCTCAGAGGGAGCGTCCGAGTGAGTCCGTGCCGGGCCCTTTAGAGGAGCTGCTGGGGCTCCCGCAGCCTCCGCAACCCTCAGGGACAGTCCCCGCTGGTTTCACAGCCCGGAGCTGTGGGGACGTCTCTTCCCGGCCCTGGAGCCCTGGGCTGGGGGCCTGCTGTGGGGCTGGGACCCCTCACTCCTCCGGGAAACCCCCACCGCCGAGATTCCCTCCCGGGTTTAACCTGCAGCACCGGGTGTGGGCCCGTGGCCGCGTCTCCGGGATCCAGCCTCCATCCTCCCGCGTCTCCGCCCCTCCTCCCGGTCTCGATGCTCCTTCAGGTCCCTGGTTGTGGGGCTTCTGTGCAGCCGGATCTCAGGAGGCTCTGAGTGCTGGTGGTTCTGTATTTTCGTTGTAATTTTGATGTGGTTGTGGGAGGTGGCGGGCGCAGCTGCTACCTGCGCCGCCATCTTGTTTCCTCTCCAGAGCATTTTCTTAAAGGGATGGTTACAGCCTTCTTTCTGTTACTATTTGTGAGGTTATTCTTACTCTCATTCTTCCCAGTGCCTGAAAGGCTTGTCCTTACTTATGCTCTCTGGAGCCAAAACATATGTTGATTTTAAAAAGCATTCTGTGCTTAGTTGGAGGTATAACCAAACAAATGTTCATCTTGATTTGAAAATGGTTAATTGTACAAAGACCAGGACAGACTTTGAGAAATCATTTCTTATGACAATTTGGGGCATTTAGAGGCTACATTAATGGCATAGTTCTTCATGATTGAACTGGGCACGAAGTAAATTCAAACTAGTTGTCAAAATATCTGAAAATACCAGATTGGCTATTTATTTATTGTTTAATAATATTTACTATTTATTGTAAACACAACTGTTCATGTTTGTTGGGACATATTTTATATACCATAAAATTCTCTCATTGTAAGTGTACAATTAAAATTTTAAAGTAAGATTATAAAGTTGTGCAACCATCACCACGATCCGATTTTAATACATTGACCAATTATTGATCTGGGGTTTTAAGTTGTTTAGACAGAGCCTTGAGGATGTGTAGCCAAAATGGACAGGTCACCAAACAAATTTACCATTCCAGGGTTGCATTCCTGACCTTTATACATACAGTGATAAAATCAGTTGTGTACACGTCTGTGTCCCTGACTATCCTCTGAGCCTTCTGGGAATGAGATTCCGGCATAAGTAAATGCTTTAATGCAGTCCTTTAGAATATCAAAATCTGGGAATGCCATGTCTATGGCTGGCAGATCTGGCACCGATGGCAGCCTTATTGTTTGAGACACTAAGTCTAGGACCAGGCCTGCTCTCCTGATTCCTCAGGTTCTCTAAGTTTTGGTTTACTTATCTTCAGTGAGACCATATGCCATACTGGAATTGGTTTTGGTGAGTGTAAAACAGGCAAGGACTTTACAACTTTGGGATGGTAACTTAGCATTTTTGAACTACAGTAAACAAAAAGTTTTTACCAGCAAACAAAAAGGCAGTTACCTGAGAAGGTGGATGGACATGGTCCATTTCCGAATCCCAGGCTGCGGGCAATCTGCGGGTGTACCTGCTTCCCTGGAAATGCTTCTGTCAAGGACTTATCCACTGTTGGCTCGATTAGTATCTTCACAGAGCAAGGGATGTTATACAGAGGCATAGCTGATTATTGTTACTCCCAGACAAGGATCACTTTGCTCCCAAGCAACCAGGTGTTGGATATGGCACTGCAGCTGTGGAAATGAGCCTCTTTCACTCTGATGACAGTAGCACTCAAACAGGGACAGATCATCGGACCCTCTCTCCTTCAGGCTGCCAAAACAATTGGTTGAAAAGTAAAAATACAGTCGATCAGTTCCCCCTCATCCCCACCCCACAAGACCAAACTCATTTGAATGTCTTTTCTTTACAAAATTGGCAGCCATTTCAGTGGCTTGTAGAGAGTCTCGGTGGAAACGCTGTGGGGCACTTCCTGGCCTCAGGGAACCTGGTGATTTAAACCTGCTGCTGCAGCAGTCCCGGTGAGGCAGAGCTGCAGGCGGGCCAGGTATTGCCACAACACACCCCTGACAGATTGCTCTAAACACAGTGAAAAAGCCTGTCAGCAAAGACCCTTGCCTCTCTGGGTCTCTTTTCAGAGGGTGTCTTGGAAAATAGGATGAGTCTGTAGTCTGCTGAAAAGAGGGACAAACAGCCCATTAAACATAAACTTTTCCAGTCCCCTTCAGAACATTAAAATCTGACTCCTATGGACAAAAGACAGAACCTATACTCAGAGTTTACGAAGTTAATTTAGCTCTGAGCCTGAGTAAGCAAGGACATTACCCCATTAACCTTGGACAGACAACTGGGCTTATATCATGGTCTGGAATCTTGCCCTTAAAATCCACAATTACTGTGTATTACATGATCTCTTGTCTGCTAACAATTACTCCCATGTGGTAGAATGACATTTTTTTCCTTGCTCGGAATAATATGCCAATTTCCTTGGGGCACAGGTGTCATCCAAAAAAGGCCTTATCTTCTATAGGAATTTTTTTTTTTTGGAAGTTTGCCTGGCCAGATGGCTATCACTTACTTCAATGCCTTTATGTTCCCACTAGCATTTCTGGTGCAAGTATGAATACGTAAAAGAAAAACGGAAGGAGACATTGAGCATGTAACACTGTAGAGTGGGTGGGTCAGAGGTCAGAAATAGTGTAAATAAGACTTTTTATTTATGAGAATTCTGGCCAATTCAAGATGGCAGCCTCTTAATTTGAGCATCTAAAATTTCTAAATCATAAGAAAGGTCCATAGTGTTATGCTGGCTGGTCAAGTTGAAATGGAACAATGGGAAGTTAGAGTAAACTCACCAATCTTAGAGCCTCAGATTAAATTTTCAGCACAGATGGCAAGATGTAGAACATTTCTCCTTAGCTTCTATGACACAGTGGTGGAACTTGGGGTGCATTTAGGCACTGTACATAGCTGTATTAGATATATTACTACCCTGTACTAGGTTGTGGCTCTGTGAAAGCAAGGACTCTGTCTTAGGCATTTTTGAATCTCTATCTTCCAGCTCAGGTGTACAATAAGTATTTGGTGATGAATGAATCATAGTGGTGTAAAAAAACTGTAGGCATGAAGGGATACATCTTGAAGGATGTATAGTGCTCAACTGAGCCAAAGTTCTGGGACTGGGGATTTCCCTAAGTTCATATCATCACATAGAAAACAACTCGTCTTCCAATTTCGGCTAACTTTTGCCTAACTTGAAGCTGTCCTGTGTTTGTCTTTCTTTATGGGACCTGGATCAAATATAATTTAAGGTCACCCTTACAGACATTAATATAAAATCATTTAGTTGAAAATACATTCGAAAATCTATTTCTAGGTTTTTAAATCAGCACAAAAGTCCAGAGATCCTACAGTGGTACTTCCTTTTAGGCGAGTTTTTCAAATATTTCAGGGGATTGAATTTCCTGTCCGTCTAAGACTAACACCCACAGAAGCACTCTAGCTAACACCAAACTTAGAGGTTCATATTTCTATGAAAAAGATGATTATTACATAGATACAGATTTCTTAGCTATTAAGGCATCTCTTAAAGAGGAGTAAAGCAGCCTTGGCTGGGTGGCTCAGTTGGCTGGAGTGTTGTGTCATATACCAAAAGGCGGAGGGTTTGATTCTCGGTCAGGGCACCTAGGTCGTGGTTCAATCCCCTGTCGGGGTGCATACAGGAGGTAACCCATCGATGTTTCTCTTTCACATTGGTGCATCACTCTCTCTCTCTTTCCTTTCTCTCTTAAAAAAAATCAACAAAAACATATCCTTGCCTGAGGATTAAAAACAAAAAAGGAGTAGAACTAATTTCACCAGTTTAATATACAAGATAATGCTACTCACACTCACTTGTGTGTATTATTGGAGTGGCTTGGGATTCTTGGGTTCTAGATAACTTCAAGTTTTATGTAACCTGACTGTCTTTGTGTCTGACAGATGAATTAAAAACCTGATTGTGTTTGCTCTGTGCCTAATTTACTATGCGTTTTCCCCAAGGAGCTCAGAGTGGTATGCTAGGCATTGTTTTATTCATCCTTGCTACATTTCAATAGAGTGGCAATATTCTGATGTGAATATGGATTTTGGGAATGGAAGGTGAAGAGAAATTAAATTACACATCATAGGCCAATCAGGCCAGCCATTCATTCAATAGATTCAATAACCATTCCTGAAATGCTCCCAGTATATATCGGAATAGAAAAAGGGAACAGCAGAAAAAGCATTTAAATTCCTGGGCTATCTCTCTAACAATATGCATGTGCCAGATATTTATAATTTGTACTACCTAGGATAATGCTAGTTGTTATAACAAGCAGGAGCTAAAATGTGTGAGGGCTCACAAACAGCAGAAGCTCATTTCTTGCCCATAAAAAGTCCTGAGGCATTTAAGGCAAATGGACAGTGAGGAGGAGGAGGTGTTCCCAGTCATTCAGGGACCCAGGCTGACGGAGGCTCTGCAACCTTCAACATTTAGCTTCCAAGGTCATTGTGGTGGTTTGGTCCAGTGGCTGCAGGAAAGCAGCATCAGGAGGTGAGTGTGGGAGACTTTATGAGCGGGCCCTGGAGGCAGCACACATCTCTTCTGCTGACATCCCATTAGCTAGAATTTGGGCACATGGCATTGCCAGGATGCAAGGGAGACTCAGAAATTATAATCCTGGCTCTGCAACCTATTTTGTGTCAACTCTGCAGCACGAAGGGGAAACAAGCATTCTGGGGAACTGTTAGCTGTCATTGCCATATAACCTAAGTTATAAGTAGACTTTCCTTTGTTCTCTCCTATCGGAGTCACCAAGGTGATGACTCAATGTCAGGGCAACCTGGGCTCTGAGGAACCCCTGCAGCCACACTGAGGGTCATGGTTTTCATGTGTTTGCTACTTGACCAATTTCTGTTATTTAAGCCTGGAGTTTCTCAGGCCTTTAGCCTGTGTTAACGGTGCCTGGGTCTATGCAGCTGGGTTTAAGCTTCCTTACTCCAGTGACTTCCTGTGGTATTCCTAAGGCATCCTCATCAACTCCAGACTGGCGTGCATCCCTGTCTGTGCTGTGCTGGTGGACCTGATGGTGTTTGTTTTGCATCATTTAAACTCTTTTATAAATAGCTGTCTCTTATGTAAAGTGTAATCATCTCCTACTTTTTGCTGTTTATTGTTTGCAAGTCTCTTGGGAGCTGGAAAAGAACAGTTCTCCATTTTGAAAATGATTTTTTTCCTACTCTTAGCTCTGTTTCCTTCCCGCCCCCTATTATATCTTCTGAGGTATGTGCTTACAGGGTCTGTTTTGATTATACCCATGAGTCAAAAAGAAGGAGTTTTGCCAGGGTGCTGAATGGCTAGATAAATAAATTGTGGAAGAAAACCCCATCTGATTCAGATGTCAATAACTATGCCTAACGTTTGTTGAACGTGCACTGCCAGGTAAAATGCTGAGCTCCCTATAGCATCATTTCATTTAATTCTCAATCACTTTTGGAGGCTGGTATATTATTTGCATTTTATACAAAATGAAACTGAGGTAGAGAGGGGTTAAGCAATTTATCTAGGATCACTAGTAATGTGTGGCACTGGTTGAAATAGAGCAATATTTGCATAACTCCAAGTTCAGGTTTATTACCATTTTGGTGGCCTGCCAATGGATTACATTCTTAAAATTCTATTTTCTTTTTCTTTTTTTAAAAATATATCTTTATTGATTTCAGAGAGAAAAAAGAAGAGGGAAGAGAGAGATAGAAACATCAATGATGAGAGTCATTGATCGGCTGCCTCTCATGTCCCCGACTGGGAATTGAGCCCACAACCCGGGCATGTGCCCTGACTGGGAATCGAATCCTGATTGCCTGGATCCTAGGTTGACACTCAACTGCTGAGCCACGCCCGGCCAGGCCAAAATTCTGTTTTCCATGGGTCCTCTACATATCCTGTTAGTGCTCTTGGCAAATAAATGGCACACTAAGTAAAAATATGTATTTCAAGACATTTTTCTTGATGCCTTGTTCCTCCCATTAAATTATATGCACTAAGGAAGGAACAGGCTTCTTAGAATCCGGAGCACATTTCCCACCAGATGAGTCAAGATTTGCAGTTATAACTGTAGTACCTGACAGCATTGCTTAATAAAAAGATTTAATTCCACCTACTGCTTTATACTCAATAACAGATCACACCATCCCTTAAAGGCACTCGAGAGTGAGAAAAATAGTAACTATTCCTGGTGGGTATTCATTAGATATGAGCACTATGAGCTCATTACACTCATTAATTTAGATTGGGATTATTAACAAAAGTTAAATTCAATTTGGCACTTCTAACAAAAATCCAAGGATATGAATAGGAGAAATAATAAAGATATTTATTTTCATTTCCTTATTCTAATATTCATCTGGAGTCAGAGAGATATGACACTGTGTGTGACTTTGGGCAAGTTACATAACCTATAGTTCTATGCTGCAGTTTCCTCATGTTTAAAATGGGGATAATAGTAGTGCCTGACTTACAGGGTTATTGTGAAGATTAAATGAGATAATACATACGAAGCACTTGGTAATTACCAAGCAAGAGTAAGTGCTGGTCTTAGTCTGCAGAATACCACTGTCTAAGTGATTTAAACAAATTTATTTTCTCACACTTCTGGAGGCTAGAAGTCCAAGATCAAGGTGCTGCCATGGTTGGTTTCTGGGGAAGCCCCTCTTCCTGGCTTGTAGACGGCCTCCTTGCAAGTCTCACATGGCCTTTCCTCTGTGCGTGTGTGGAGAGAGAGTTCTCTGTTGTCTCTTCTTAAAAGGACACCATTCTCATTGGATTAAGGCCCTGTTATTATGGCCTTACTTAATCTTAATAATGTCCATATAGGCCCTATCTCCAAATATGATCACGTAGGCAGCTAGGCCTTTAACATACAAATTTTGAGGGAATACAATTCAGTCCATGGCAGTGCTCACAAAATAGTACAGCTGTTATTTTTTTCATTCCTTCATTTTTATTATATACTCACTCAGTACACAGCTCTATCTTACGTGGAAATGAGGCCTTGCAAATGTTTTCAAAGTGAAGCTCAACTTAGATTCCTTGAGGGGCTCTCCAGAGCAAATTGATCAGAGTTACTGGTAGAGTGAGATATTAATTTGATTGCTGGAGAAGTGGTGGAGGTGGTGGTGCTGTGTGTGTGTGTGTGGTGCTATTAAGAGAGCATATCACAAATAAAATCTTGAAAATCTTGACTCACTAGGTTGAGGTTTTAGGGAATCTTGCATGATTAAGGCTCTGGTGAAAAACTAATGTTTCTTTCCTTCCCTTGCAGCAATTTCCCTCTGGTTAAAATGGAGCCAGGCCTGGGAGTTCCCATTTTGGAAATCTGGAACTGATGCTCTGCTAAATACCACCCCCCCCCCTTTTTTTTTTTGCATTTTGTACATTGCTGTCTTCCTTTCACCTCATCCGATTCCAAGCATCTGACAGGTGGTAGGACCCCCTATCTTGAAGAATCAAGCATCTACTCTAAAGTTCAGTGTCTGAATTATTCATTCGGATTCTGGCATTTGGGGGTCATTTTGCTGACCACCAAAGATTGACAACGCAGAGCAAATGTTAGCAAGACGACAGGCTTTGGCTTCTAAGTCAAAGCAATTTTGAAAGCAAGTCCCAATCTTAAAAGAGCTCTTTCCAAGGCTTAGAAGTGACAGGCTGCCTGGGGGGAAATCTGCACTGCTGGGCAGAGCCACCTGCATTTCCATGCAGAATAATTTCGAAGGGTTTTTTTTTTTTTTTTTTTTCCTTCTTCTGTTGGCAGGACATTAGTCATCATAATAAAGATCTGGTATTTACCAGATCCTTTTAAACAAATAATCTGGAAGAAATAGGAGGAAATCTGCAATAACTTACAATCAGCCCTTAATTTAGAGCTGTTTAGACTTTTCACAGTCTGCCTGAAATGAGCAATGTTTATAACTAAGTTCAAGACTTGCACAAGCAAACCTGCTTTCCTGAAGGTGACAGCTTGCTCCTGACACTCAGCAACTGAGGCCTGGGGACTCCTGGTGGGTTCTTAGAGCAGTATCTGGGCGTTAGGTCTAAAGTTCTATAGAGAGCTTATGGGGAAAGGGCCACTCTGGGGCAAAACCCCTGTATTCCACAGAGCTAACATTTCTGTTACATTCATTTCAAGATAAGTGAATCCAGATCTATGTCGTGGGGTGGGGGTGGTTGAGAAAAAAGGAGAGTAGAAAATCAAGTCCCTAATCCCAGTAGCATATGAATGAGGAAAGATGACACAGACCATCGAGACCATAGAATAAAGTGCTGCACAATCAGAATCAGAACTCATTTCAAGAGCTTTATCAAGTCAGAGAAGGGAAAGATCATTGTGGACTGAAAGAGAAAAGGTGGGACTTCAGCTAAACCTTTTCATTCATTCCACAAATAGCTATTGAATACTTTCCACATGCAGTCATTGAGCTGAGTGGAGGTTGGTGGTAAAGAAGAGATGGTCACTAGTCTAAGAGAGCTTACATTCAAAAAGAGGGGGAGCATTAAACACCTAAAGAAGAATGACAGGTTAGAAAAAAGGCAATGAGGAAAATAAAAAGGGCATTTACAGAATAAAAACGAGAGGTAATACTTTAGGCAGTGTGCTCAGGCAGAGTCTCTCTTAGGAGGTGACATTTTAGCTCCTATTGGACCATAGGAAAGACTGAGCCAGAAGGGCATCCAGGGAAGAAGCATTGCTGGGCAGGGGACCACCACGTGAAGGGTGAGGGTGACGAAGCCTGGGCTGGTGAGCCTGATCGGGGGTGTGGGAGACGACCCAGAATGACCGATGCTCAGTGGGGGAGAGGGGGTGATGTTAGGAAGAAACTGACTAGCTGAGATCATAGTTCATCCTTCCACCTTGGCCCCTTACTGCTATACCTTCCCCGCAGAAGTCCATTAAACAGCATGCTCGGGACTCCTCGAAGCACAGCAAATACTGTCAAACTGAGAGCTGACTGCGTCCATCAACTGATCATTCACAGAGCACGTTCAGATGTGGGAGTCCAGGTCCTTACTCTTTTTTGTTCCTTTTAAAGAGCTTTCATCTTTCCCATCTCTATGAGAAAAGGAGACAATTTACTGCTACAATATATGCTTATCATATATCACATGAGTGTTTCTAAAGACAGCGTGTACGTGTATGTGTTTGCATGCATGTGTGTGTCAGGCCATGCATCTCTGAAGTCTCACTTTGGGTGAGCCCCAGCTTTTTTCCCTTGCCTCCTGCCATTCACTCATGTGTCAGCTGAGATCTGCCAGAGCCCCTCTCTAACGGTTCCCAGGGCTGTGCTTAGGGCCACAGAGCCAGGGCAGCCTTTTTCACAGGGTCTCAATGCTGGAAGTCCTTTCTCTCTCGAAGCTCTGTCAAAGTGGGACTTTGTTTTAGTGTTTCTGGCCCCCATTCTTTGGAAACCGTCGTGAAGGGCTTTCATCAGAGTACTCAATACTGGCCCACCCAACTCGGTGTTGCATCAGAGGAAATTCTGTCCCCGAATCAAGGGTGGTGTATTATTTCAAATAGGTCATTAACCAAAAGATCGTAGTTCCCCTCACAGTGCTATCTTGGGCAGAATATCACCTTGGTCTGTGTTTATTTGTAATCAGCCTCAGGCCATGAAGTAAAAGGAAGCCTGTACCCATTAGATGTGCAGAATTGGACCCATATCCTCCTAATTTACCCTAGAGAGAGATCTTGATACATTTTTCTGCAGAGACCACAATCTTTGCTCTTGAGCAAATTGCTTCTTGGACTGCCTTTTTACAAATCAGTGTGTTTCTCAGAAAAGAATCCATTGCTGCTTTCCTAATAAAAGAGGAGGGGGAAAAGGCATGGCAGGTTTTTATCAAGGGTAACTCCTTCAGGATAAAACCCTTAGAAAATATGCCCTAAAGATGGGAAAAGGTGAATCACCTGCTCTCTCAAATTCATACAAGGGGAGGACATGCTAATGTTATTAGAATACTAGATACACATACAAACTTTCTCTTTAGTGCTCAAAGGGATAAAAATAAACATCAAATTCCAATTGTGGACAATCTAAAAATATAACCAAGTTATACATAGTCAATATTTTCAGGAAGGGGATCTTTCTTGTCTCTACACTTAGAAACATAAGAAAAAATTTTTGATGAAAATTAAACTGATCATATTATGACTATATTGTTAAGAATGCAGTAAATCTGCAAATATTGACTTCTACCAGTGCCTTTTTAAATTCTGAATTTGAAGCTCACAATATTACTTTGACTATACACATTATTTCTGTGAGGAACTTCACATTTGGGGGGATATTAGCCCATTTTGGGAGTGAGGAATAGAGAGAGTATTATGTTTTACTTCGTAGGTGAGATTCAGTGAGGAATTTATAACTCACCTCAGCAATCATCTAGGAACTGAATCGGACCTAAAAATGTCCAGTCCGGGGCATTAGCCATTGGTTGAAGAGGTGAGCTGTAAATCAGTGCAGCCAGCTCCATGAGAGGAGGTGGATGGGAAGGGTGACGGGCCTGTGACCATGCTGCCCCGCTCAGATCTGTATTGTCAATTATGGCTTCCCGTTGGGCACCCGACGCGGGAGGCAGTGCTGTCTAACTGCACCCACTATTAATGGAGTGTACAGGCTTTGCTCATTACTGGGAGATTACCGGATTACCTGGGATAAAAAAAGGGAAGGTCATCGGATCAGCTGACACCAGGTCCAATTTAGGCTTTAAAACTATAACAACTTCTCGGCTTTTAAACAAGCCGATCAGCAACTTTTCTTTTTCAAGGCCAAAGACACCTTTTCAAGGGCTTCTCAGAACTGAAGGGCAATGAGCTTGCAAGTGTTCCTAAGAGTCCGTGGTGGGTAGGTATCCAAGTTTCAGTTTCCTCATCTGTTAAATCAGGCCAATATCTGCCCCTTAGGGCTGCTGAAGGATTAAATCAGACAGACTACATAGAACTCACACTGCTGCCTAGGATATAGCGACTCATCAATAAAAATGAAGGAGTGTTATATTCCAGGTATCTTTGGTGCATTTATATATTGTCACCTTTTTCTGGAAACATAAGTGTTTTGTAAAGAACTTAGTCCCATTTCATTTGTTTCAGACCATGCTATAAACAGATAAACTTATTCATCCATCCGTGAACACAACAAATATTTATTGAGTTCCTGTTACTTTGTGCCAGGCACAGCTCCGGGTGCTAAAGCCACAGCAGCAAAAAGGACAGACAAAGTTCCTGCTCCTGTAGAAGGTAAACTCATGTAGAAGAGACTGTAAACAACAGAAGATATATACCATGTGAAATAGCAGGTGATAATAAATAATTGGAGGGGAAAAGTGAGAGGATAGAGAATGGCTGGCAGAGATGGGGGTTGTCTTGCACAGAGTGGTCAGGGAAAGCCTCTGTGGAGGTGACATTTAAGTGAAGACAGGAGTAAAAGGAGAGAAGGAGGCATTTGATGATCTGGGAAAACAGTATCCAAGACCAAGAGTACAGGAAGAACCAAGGTTGTGAGGTAGGGAGGAGCTTGGAGTTTTTAAGGCAAAGCAAGAGAGACTCAAGGTCTTTGTTCACTTCTGCCATAGGAACTTCCTGGCTGGTTTCCCTACTTCAAATCTTACTACAGTCAACTCTCTAAGCAGCAACCAGAGCACTTAAACAAAAAACAAAACTTAAATCAGATCATTTTATTTTCTAGATCACAATTCTATAGTGGTTTCCTATCTCACTCAGAAAAAAACCCAAACTCCTCCTGTGGCTTTTCAGGGCCACCCAAAATCATCTGGCCCTGCCTGTCTTCTCTAGCACCCTGCTCAGCTAGCTCCCTCCTCTCCAGGAGGGAGTGAGGTCAGCACTGTAAGACACCAGTTAGGAATTGGGGCAGTCGAGGTGAGAATTGAAGGCTTGAGTGGTAGTGTTGGGGTGGGGCGAAGTGGTTTGACTGAGGATATATTTGAGAGAAATGCTGACAGGACTTGCGAAGGATTGGCTGTGGGCTCTGGCTTTGTATGTCCTTGGTTTCTCCAAGTTGTCAAGTGTTGTTAATGGCTGCTCCTAGTTTGGACCTACTGTTTCCCTGGAGGTGTTATTTTTCTATAGTTACACATGTAAAACTTGATTTTTTAAATGACCAAACTTATCCCGATGAAATTTCATCTCTGTATGACCTCAGGATTGAAGCCAATTCTCTAGAATTGCAGTGAAACATCAGCAATACGGGTGGACATTCTACGGGTGGATTATTCAGGGCCCTGAAGGAGGGGTGGAAAGGAAAAGGGGTGAAAATAAAATCATATTGTTATTCTGATACAGTTTTCATGAAACAGATATTGATACCCTTGGCTTAAAAAGAGTTTTGAATTATTTGTATTATTTCTACTATGGAACTTATTTTACAATGTTGAGAATATTAAATGTATGAGAATGTATTTTGCAGTCAACAAACATCCTAGGCCTGGCAATGGCCTCCAAAGCCCCTGTAATCTGGCTCCCATTCCTCTTCTCACTCTACTCTAGCCACACTCTTCTCACTGCCATTTCTAGAACATGCCTCCTTAAGTAGTTTTCACTGGCTATTCTCTTTGCCTGGAATTCTTCTCTGAGATGCCAAAGTGCTAAGTCACTCACCTGGTTTTAGTCTTGCTCAAAGCTTACCCTCTCAGTGAGTCACACGCTGAACATTCTATAACTTGCACCCAGCTCCCCAACCCCACCCTACTGCCTCACCCCTGATCCCCCTTACCCAGCTCTATGCCTTCTACAGCACATATTCTAATCTATGATATAATTACTTTTGCATTCTGTTTGTTTATTATTTGTCTCACTAGATGAAGTTCTATGAGGGCAAAGATTTTTAACCTATTTTGCTCACTGACATAGCCCAAACACCCAGGACAGTGCCTGGCACATATGAGGTACTCAATGAAATTTGGTGAATGGGTGAATGAGTGAATGAACTACTACTTTTGTTGTAACATGGTGAGGTAGGGACTGGAATGAAAGAAATCTCAGAATGAGGACCTAAGCAATATGCCTATTCACGAATTCAGACATAAAGTTCCATGAGTAGTATTCCTAAGGACCCACCCACCCCAAAGCCTCATGGAGAGGGAAAATGGCTGGACAGAGGTACCTAGCTGATCCTCAGCTTCTTGGCCTTAAATCCCTGGGGATGAAAGATTCACCCTCAAGCTCTGCTCTAAATTATTCAGTGAGGAAGTAACTCATCCTGGGAGAAATTGCTAAAACAAGGGGTTCAGCGGAAGTTGGCACCCTCAGTGCCTCTGATCCCTCCCTCTTTGGACAAGAGCCAGAGTCCTAGGAGATGGGGCTGTTAAAATAGTGGGGCTAATAAAAATCCAAGTCACAAAGCAGCACTGTTTTGTGGCCTAATAGCAGGGTGTGATGGCTGTGGGGGGAGGACATTTCCCTCCACACCCACTTTGGTTTGGAAACTATGGGCATGACAAGGAAAAACGGCCTCATGGGACAGTAGCAGAGAAGTTGCTCCAAGAATTTCATGCATGTCTTCTGGTAGCTGAGTCATAAGGAGGACTGCTGGGGATATGTGCAACTGCACAATGATTTTCCCCAGGGACCACAATGTGGGGTCAGGGAGACTGCGAGAAGTGGAGGAATGCAGAAGAAACAGTTCTCTAGCCTCCTAACAAAGGTGGGGGGAGGCCCAGGAACTGCTATATTATTTCTGTTGGGGGGCTTTGCTATACTGAGACTGGTGTGCTTTCAGGAAATTCTCATTCAGTCCTGCCTATTGCCGGTGGCCACTGTCAGATGAGAAAATAAAATCACTGAAAATCGAGGATTTCCATGCCAGGGAAGGTCTTTCTAGTCTTCATCAGGTAGCCCAGGCTCTCTGTGAATGAGCTCCTTCACCGAGGGCTCTGGCTAGTATTCCTGGTCACTCTATAAGAAAAAGAACCCCAAACCCTTTCGGCCTTGGGGATTTGAGGAGGGAGTCAGGGGCAGGATCCAGGATCACCCTCGTCTCAGCAGGCTTCCTGATCCGTGTCCCCAGCTCTGGGTCCAGGGTGGCGCGGTGCAGACCTTCCCAATGAACTCCAGAAGTCACAGGGACAGGATGAAGTTGGTAGCATCAAAAGGCAGAAAAAAGAAGAAGCCCGTTTCTCTGGGACTCCTGAACTCCCCCTTTTCCAGACTGCCCAAAAAGAATAGAGATAGCAGCTCTCTTTCCAGGACTTGGGCATTTTTGTTTCCTCTGGAGGAAAAAAAAAAAAAAAAAAAAGGCAGCAGAAGCAACTATTTGGGATTTCCCAGAGTAATACAGTGGAAGCAAAACTGCACTTTCCCTTCACCCCTTAGGGAAAGGCCCTGAAAGCGAAATACAATGAAAATAAAATGAGAAATACAAGAGTGCTGAAATAGAAAAATGTTGAAAATTCAACTCCTGAGTACTCATGCAGCAAATTAGAGATCATTTCTAGACCATCCCTGGGAGAAACCCTGCACTAGTTTAGTATTTCTTTAAAAAAATAAATACATTTACTTTGCGTCGCTATCATTTAAAAAGGGAACCATGCACCTAGTGTGATGGACATTAGAAAGGACCCTGCTAGCCCAGCCAGGCGTGGCTCAGCAGTTGAGTGTCGACCTAGGATCCAGGCGATCAGGGTTCGATTCCCGGTCAGGGCACATGCCTGGGTTGTGGGCTCGATCAATGACTCTCTCATCATTGATGTTTCTGTCTCTGTCTCTCTCCCTCTCCTTTCCTCTCTCTGAAATCAATAAAGATATATTAAAAAAAAAAGAAAGAAAGGACCTTGCTAGTCCTTATTAGTTCCTGTACTTTCCGCTCTTCTCGCCACAGTACCTTTGCCTGACTAGTATTGTATCAGTGTAAGTGGTGGTGTAGCAATGCTGAGTTCCCTCAGGAGCACCGTGGTCCCAAAGTTGTACCACTCTACGAAGAGTGTCAGGAAAGGGAGATGCGATATTGCAGATGGATCCTGTTCAAAGTCACAGAAAGCAGGTTCTTTACAGTAGGAAGGACTGGCTATCTGATGGGAATGGCCTTTATGAGGTTACACATTTTGCGATTTGTTGAGAGGATATTATCAGCCCAGGGCACCCTAAATTGTTTGGGAGCAACACAAGGTATAAATAAGCACAGGAATAAAACACACACGTTTTTGCTTTCTCTCCTCGCAGCAGCAGCATGTCTACAGAGGCACAGGGGAAGGAGACTGACTGAGCCGTGTTTCCTTTTAGACTCTCAAACTATACATTTGAGTTGTGGGCAGTAGTTACCAACCCTGGCAGTAATCTTCTGGATTACTTTGGGGAGGACTTCTGAACACTGTAATCATTGGGTTCCACTCCAGACTTGCAGGGGGTGGGGCACTGGTATCTGTGTTTTAACAAGCTCCCCAAGTGACTCTTGGGGAGTCCAAGGGTCCGATGTCTAGACAGTCCATGCAAGGTCAGATTGGTTCAAAGGTTCTCTCTGAGATGTTGGAGATGCCTCTGTGGGATGTGGTGTGTGTGTGTGCATTTAGAGATGGGAGGGAGAGGGATGGAAAGTAGGCTGGTATGTCCTGGGATCTATAGAAGGACTATAAAACTTCACAGTAGTTCCTGCAGAAGTCATCATTTCAGAAATTCCTTGACTCTGGGAAAGAAGAAAAGGAAACCAGAGTAACCCTCATCGAACGCCTACCATGCATTTCACACTGTGCATTCATTTATTTGTTCACAGCCATAAAGCACATCCTGTGTGCCAAGCCCTGCCTAGGTGTTGGGATTACAGACAAAAATGACAATTCTTATCCCAAAGGAGGCCACAGGTGATTACTACCCAGAGAAACATATACTAGGAAGAAGGGGAGCATGGGGTGTTTTGGGAGACTTTGGGAGGGGCTCTTAACTCAGACTGGGTGGGGTGAGGGGATGAGTGAGGGAAGGCTTCCAAGAAAAGATGGCACTTAAACTAAACCTAGATAATTCTAATTCTAATATTTACTGCAAAAGTCCTGTGTAGTTGGAGCCAAGTGAGTTGAGGAGGGATAAGAAGGGGTGGGGTTAGGGGATGTTAGAGTTAGAAGTGAGACTGGAGAGGCAGGCACACTGGAGCCAGGTAATGAGTTGTGTTGCCTTTATCCCCGGTGCAACCGGGATACTGGAGGAGTCAAAGCGGGTAAAACAGATGGCATTTGTGGGTGAGAAAGCGCAGCTGGTGGCAGCACAGAGAATGCATTAGGGAGGCTGTGAGATGAGATGGGGGCCTGATGGCCTGAGATGAAGCAGTGGGAGTGAGGGTGGAGAGGCGGGAGTGACAGGGTTGGAGAGAGAGGGAGAAGTCCGAGTGGTGCCCAAGTTTCTTTTCTGGCAGCTGGATGGATCACGGTGTCACTCACCATTCACTATTTGTTTTAATATAGCTCTTCCTTTTGCCTTCATAATAATAACCTTATGTCTTTTTTTTGCTGCTTGCTTGTTTGTTTGTTAATCCTTACCTGAGGATATTTTTTCCATTGATTTTTAGAGAGAGTAGAAAGAAGGGAGGGAGGAGTTAAGAAGAGGGGGAGGAGGAGAGGGGGGAGGGCAGAGAAAAACATCTACGTGAGAGAGACACATCGATTGGTTGCCTCCCACATGTGTCCTGACCATGGCTGAGGATTGAAACCTGCAACCCAGGCACATGCCCTTGACCGGGAATTGAACCCGAGACACTTTGTGAATGGGCTGATGCTCTAATCATTAAGCACACCACCCAGGGCCTTATGTCCTTTTTAATAGATGAATATAGGAGAGCTCTGAGAAGTCACGCAGAAAAATGGAGGAAGCTCAAGGTCCCTAGCTTGTAAGTTGGGATTCAAATTCAGGTCTGCCTGAATTCTGAATCCAAGCTTCCAATGCCACAGGCAGATGCAAAACTTAATAAGGCTAAAATAAAAAAAATATGGCTCTGAGTGGGCTACATTCACAATAGAAACAACATGAGCTAAGCTCTGAAAAGCAGAATCTCAGCACCTGAGATTTATTCCTGACTGCAGTTGGCATGGTGAGATATGACCTCCTTTTTGACAAAGTTGTCAACGGTCTCTCTCCAATGCTGTGCAGCCTTTTTATATACCTCACTGATGGCAAATGGGATTGAATCAAGATTTTAGAGAGGCAAAAAATTGCTGTTAAAAATGTCCTTATAAGAAAAGTAAAATGAGATACATTTTAATCTTTATCTCTCAGATTTGCTTATACCACCTCCCAAAGTAATTTGTTAAAAACAGTTATCTTGTCAGAGGAGTTTAATAAAAATATAAAAGTTTTGTGATGAAAAAACAGATAATCGACTCAGAATCTTGTATGGCAGTAATGTGACGCAATACTTTAAAGAGATTACATTGAGTATCTTGGCTCTCTGAGCCAAAGGGTTATGCAGAAGTCCTCATGATTTTCAGGCCTTTGACAGAGATGCCCAGTTCAAACTTACCTGGGCAATTGGGTCATCCCTGCAGCCAACAGGTATCCACCCATCTGGCTGTTTCACAATGCAGTCTGACCTTGAACTTTTGCTGTTTCTTTGGCTAGAACTGAACTTAGTCTGTGTGTCTCATATCTTTGAAATTACTTTTGCCTCTCAGTTTTGATGAAAGCAGTTTCCTTATTAGTGAAATAGGATATTGCCCTATTTAAGACTGTTTGTAATATTTCCAGAACCCACCTATTCATGTTTTGAGTTGGCTGCGTAGTAAAGATAGGTTTGATTTAGATTTGCCTCCTCCATTTCCCTCCAGTGCTTACCTCTAACCAACATGTCTCCCTAAATATACTTTTTCTCTCCCACTCAAAAACAAAAATGCACCCCCATCAGGAGTTAAATGTGTTGGTTTGAACAGCCTGTTGGTTTGTCACTCCCTTCCTTGGGCTTTGACTTGCTGGGGCCTGCTCGGGGCTCCTGACACTTCAGTTTCCCCATCCGTTGGATTACCTTCACTCACCTTGAGAGATCACTATGAGGCACAGCTCATAAATGTCATCATAAACTGCTCTGCAAAAAATATGTCTCAACATCTGTGATGCCAGATTCAAAAGAGCTCTTCTTTGTGTCCCTGGTCAAAACAAAAACAAGGTGGCCTTTTGATGCCGGGCAGCATGGCGAGGAGCTGCGGCCTTCTTCCCGTCCACTGAGGTGGCCTGGGCTGCACTGGATTCAGCTGTCCTTGCTGGCAGGGACGTGTTCTAGGTTTCGTTCCTACCAACAGTAGCCAGCAGGCTTGCAGATCAATTCTTTTCCCTTTAGTTGGAAGGGCCTCCTTTTAAGAGCGGGGATTTTGAGACAGTCACCCCACCCTTCCATAGCAGGTCACGTAAATGCCTAGACACCACCCTCCCCCCTTGGGCAGTCGGCCCATTATTGTGTGAACAATGAGGAGATGGTTCCTTTGCTTCGGCTTCTTTGGCAACGCAGGTGAAGGAGGTGGCTGAAGCCAGACACGGTGGCTCCATGCACATGCCCAAGCCTTTTCCAAAGTCTCACGCTGTTGAGCAAGAACGCAACTGTCTCCACGTTAACATCACCAGTGACGGTGTTGTAACTGGATTGGTGAGGTTTTTTCATTGAAACCTGGCTTAGAGGGTGTGTCCATGTGTCTGAAAAACATAAATGGAAAGAAGCAAAGGGGAAGAGAGGCAAAAGTGAAATCACTCCTTCTTGGCAAAGAACAAAAGATTCCATTTTAGAATAAAGGCAATTACCATGATAGCTGAACAAAGAGCTAGTTTGAGACACTAACTGATCACTTAGATGCAGAGGTTTTAGGTCTGTGAAACTCGGTCACATATAAACTGAACTATTTAGCTAACTGTTAACTTATTCAGGCCAAATGTGCTTTCTACCACCGTTTAAAAATTCTTCTGCTGAGCGATAGCTTTGCCACACCTACTACTGCATGCATTTTTCTGCCTCCTGGCCTTTGTGCCCGAGGTTCTCTCTATTTGTAATGCCCTTCCAGTCTTTTTACAGCAGGGGAATGCATATTCACTTTCTAAATTCTGACTCAAAGATCTCCCCTACCTTTCCTGTGTTCTCAGACAGAAATGGTGGTTCCAGAGGGGCTCTGTTTAAATTAAGGCTAGCACTGGCACCTTTCATTACCCCATGGAACCATGACTTTCTTCAGATTGGAGGCTGTTTCCTGTTCGTGTCTGTATGCTCCGTGCTTTGTAGAGTTCTACACACCAGTAAGTGCAGAATTAACTTTGTCTGCTCTAACCTATAGGATGGAAACCTTTTAGTTGTAGAGATTTTAGTTAATGATAGTATTTGCTAAGATGGGACATGATTTCTAACACATGCTCTGGATTTTTGGCTTTATATATTTTTTTTCTGTTTTCATACAATCCCAGGGTGAATGTGAGAAATCTATATTGCTTTCAAAAAAGTTGTACTCCAAATCAGCAATATCTTCCTTTTGAGTAGAATCTAAGACTTTGGCATTTTGCCACATAGGTGAAGGGAGAGAGATTCAGATATGGCTGAGAAAGCCAGTGTAGGTTGAAAAGGGGAAGAATGGGATCAAAAGGGTGAACTGTTGTCTTCAGTACAAAATGAAGTTCCTTAAAATTGGGTGTGTCCGCCAAAGCTGCCTTTAGGCGTGTTTTACTTGAATAACCTGCATATATTCAGAATCTAGAATTTGGACTGACCTTACCTTCAAAGGCAGGTATTTCTATGTGAAGAAACTTTCATCCAATTATTAGATCAATCATCAGTTTTCTTAAGGTTCCAGGTACACTGATTCTTTCTGCATTCTTTTTAGTATAATAGAAGAAAACGAGAGCTCTGAATTTATCTAGCTCCTCTTAGTTCTTTGCATATTAAGCATTCCCTTAAAATTAAAAAAATGAATTCATGTAATTTGTAGAAAAATTTTAAATGTAAATCAGCAAAACACACACAATCACCCGTAATACTGATACCTGAATATAACCACTGTTAACATATTTAAAGGCTCATTCATTCAATAAATATCTCTTGGTGTATAAACTTTATTTCCAGAGATTTTGTTGCATCTATGTACCCACATCCACACATTTTTATTTACATAAATGGAGTCATAATATCCTTATTGTACTATTAGTACTTAGTGTACTGTTTGTACACTTCTCTCCTTGTCTTTCTATTGTATGGATTACCAGAATTTATTTAACCAGTTTATTATAGTTAGATATTTAGAATGTTTCTAAAGTTTTATTATTATAATTAAGACTATAAGAAACATCCTCTAGATACTTCTCTGACTCTTGTCTGATTGTTTTCTTAGGAAAATTTTTAAATAAGATATTCTGGTCGAAAAAATACAATTAAAAAAAAATATATATATATATAAAAGGAGGAAGGGAGAGGGAGAGAAAGAGATAGAAACATCAATGATGAAAGCGTCATTGATCGGCTGCCTCCTGCATGCCCCTAACTGGGGATTGAGCCCACAATCCGGGCATGTGCCCTGACTGGGAATCAAACCTTGATCTCCTGGATCATAGGTCGATGCTCAACTGCTGAGCCACGCTGGAAGGGCAAGGAATACAATTTTTAAAGATTTTTGTATATTTGGCTAAATTTGGCTCAGAAACATTCTATCTCTTTAGAGTGCCTGTTTCCCCCATATCTTTAGCAATAATGGAGTATTAGCACTCTTTAAAACTTTTGCTAATCTGATATGTTAAAAATGATACATTGTTTTAATTCTCATTGACATATTAGTTGTGTTGAACATGTCTTCGTGTTTGTTGTACATTTGTGTTCCTTCCTTTCATTGAATGCCTGTATGCTTTTCTGCCCTAAAATTGGAGCTATTGCTTTTTCTTATTGATTTCTAAACACTCATTATATATTAAAGATATCCACCTCACTATATAGTATAGGTATCCAGAAGATATTAACTTTTTCTTTTTTCTTATTTTTTAGTCTTTTATTACTCTTTTATTCCTCATCAGATAACTTCCATGAAAAATAAAGAGGAATTCATAATCTTGCTATTATTGGTGATTTGTTTTACTTCTGAAGACCTATGATTTGTTATTCCTCTCAAGATGTGTAAATTGAGACCCAGAAAAGTTTTCAAACTGAAGGTCTAGATATGGAATCCAAAAAGCAATATGCCTAAGCTCTTTTCCTACTAAAGGTCTTCATTTTCATTCTCGTACCCTACTTTTGGTACCATATGGCATCATGTGAAGATATTTTTACAAAAGATAAATGTTTATATGTCAAGGGAATATTCTTACAGTTCCAAAGGGTTTATTTTTGGATTTTTAAGAAATGAGTCATGGTGATAAACAACCAATATGTTTGGAAAGAATTTTATTTGTAGCTCTGGATAAGGAATGTGCACTCAAGTGATATTATAACCCAGGCAGAGAGGTGGACCTTTCCTGGAGAGATGACTCTGGGCTAAATAAAACTTTTCTCTCTCAGGTCTTGAAATATCAATGGATTTTCCCTTCCCTTCCCTTCCCTTCCCTTCCCTTCCCTTCCCTTCCCTTCCCTTCCCTTCCCTTCCCTTCCCTTCCCTTCCCTTCCCTTCCCTTCCCTTCCCTTCCCTTCCCTTCCCTTCCCTTCCCTCCCCTCCCCTCCCCTCCCCTCCCCTCCCCTCCCCTCCCCTCCCCTCCCCTCCCCTCCCCTCCCCTCCCCTCCCCTCCCCTCCCCTCCCCTCCCCTCCCCTCCCCTCCCCTCCCCTCCCCTCCCCTCCCCTCCCTTCCCTTCCCTTCCCTTCCCTCCCCTCCCCTCCCCTCCCCTCCCCTCCCCTCCCCTCCCCTCCCCTCCCTTCCCTTCCCTTCCCTTCCCTTCCCTTCCCTTCCCTCCCCTCCCCTCCCCTCCCCTCCCCTCCCCTCCCCTCCCCTCCCCTCCCCTCCCCTCCCCTCCCTTCCCTTCCCTTTCCCCCTCCCCGCCCCTCCCCTCCCCTCCCTTCCCTTCCCTTTCCCCCTCCCCGCCCCTCCCCTCCCTTTCCCCCTCCCCTCCCTTTCCCCCTCTCCTTTCCTCCCCTCCCTTTCCCCCTCTCCTTCCCTCCCCTTCCTTCTCCCCTCCCCTTCCTTCCTTCCTTCCTTCCTTCCTTCCTTCCTTCCTTCCTTCCTTCCTTCCTTCCTTCCTTCCTTCCTTCCTTCCTTCCTTCCTTCCTTTTGGTTTAAGTCAGGTTATCATGAATAAACTTTTCTATATTAGTTTTTCATCCAGATGAAATATTTCCTTACTTCAATTTCTCTGTTCTTAATATGAATTTGTTTAAAGTAATAAATATTCTCCTCCATCACAGTTCTTTATTTCTTAGACTTGGATGGCCCTTCAGGAATCAAGAGTGAATGAAAGAAGATGTAGTGATAACTCTATTTCTTGGGGAAAAGAGTTAAGAGGACATTCTGGGATTATGATTGGATTTTTAAAAAACAACAACGGGCAGATGTGTGTGCTTTTCAAAGGACCTGCCTTTTGAACCTGGGGCAGTTTCTGATCTTCATAAGCCCTCCTTCCCGACAAGCGCTGTACACACCAATTCACCCAGCTGAGCTTTGGTCCCAGCTACTGTGCCTTGCTTCTTGTAAATCTGGGTGGCTCTGGATTTGATTTTTGGCTCATGGATTTTTTCTGGGACTCTGATATTCTAGGCTGTGTGGAGTTGAAGTGTCCTAATGCTGTGACCAGGAATGGCCCAGGTTATTTCATTGGATGGGTCATGTTTAACACCCATGTTTGATCTCAAGCAGCTGGGTCAGGTTTTCCTCTGCTGTCTTGCAGTAGATAGCTCTTAGGTATTTCTTTCTACCTTGCTGAGCATAAGGGAGCAGAGCAGGTCTGAGGAGTGGTGTCAGCTTCTAAAATGGAAGGAGAAGATTGGAAGTAAGGAGTATTTAAAATGAAAACCTAACAAGATATTGTAACTAATGAGGGGCAGGTGATGAGGAAAGACTGTAAGAGGGTTTTGCACTTAAGAGAGTAGGGAAATGGTGCTCCCTATAATCAGATGAAAGAAGTAAGAAGAAGGGCTCGGTTTGGGTTAAAAGATAATGACCTTGAGACATTAGTGGGACTTCTTGTGAGGTATATACAGCAGGAATTTGAGACTTTACAGTGGAAGCATGAAATAATAAGGTCTGGAGGCAGACACTGATAATTGCTGAAGTTCTAGGACTAGAAGAGATTTCACGTAAAACAGGAGAAGGTGGCTTAGGATGGAACCTTGAGGCATGCTCACACAATGGGATGGAAAGATAACAAGAATTCTTGGACACTAGGCTAAGCTTGTGAGGAAGGAATGAGGAGAACCAGGTGAGAGCTTTGTAAGAGAATCCAAAGAAAAGACAGTGTCAAAAAGTAGATGGTCAAATGTCAAGGACTGCAGAAAGCACGAGCAGGAAGAGGAACATTATATCTAATGATGAGAAAAGTGCTGATCAGCTGGGGGGAGTAGTTTCAGAAGAGGGCCTCCTAGTTTATCTTTGTGCCCTGGAGGAACTGGATCTTGTAAGGGTAGGGATAGGACAAGAGCTTGACATGTCATCCCAGTATGAATCTGAAACCAGCATGTGTGGCCAAGGAAAGTGGGGTATCATGTGGGTCAAGGGGATGATGCTAATACATAGCCAGCCTTGAGACAGAAAGCTCCTACTTCTATAAAGTATTCTTTAACTACTAACCGAAATAAAGAGTACAAAGGTTGGAAGCCAAAAGAGACATTATAATGGCCTTGTTACCACACACCACTATTGTTATAATTTAATGTTTATTTTAATCCAAAAAATCAACATATTTCCAAGAATAAGCAAAAGCAGTTATACAAATTTGCAATGCACCTAAGATCCAGGGCCAGATAGATTAGGCTTAAAGATTTCAATTGGAAAGGATAGAAAACACAAATGTTAATGAGTGGAAACTATGTTCTTAAGATGCATCCCTTGACCTTTCCTGTACCCAGAGCGTCATAGCAATCTTGCATCTGCCATGGGCACTGAGGAAGCATTTGACACAGTGGCATTTGACTAGAAGTCTATGCCACATGCATGGCTGATGACAGGCACCAACATCCGCTGTTGTCACTTTATGGTGCAAGTGAGGGTGGGCAGGAATTTGATGGCTACAGATAAAACACCAGCTCTTCCTCTTCATTGGGCAAGTGGAGGTTACATTGTCACTTAACTTCTCTGGGTTTCATTTGCTTCATCAGACAAACAAGGGATTAGATGAGATTAGTCCCCTTCCAGAAATAAAGTTCTGTAATCCTCTGCATTCTACATTTCCCTGTCCAGTCAGCAGCTTCATGAGTGTAAGGCAGCTGTGTTCGTGGTAGCAGATATATCAGTAATTTCCTAAAAATTTGTTTTATAGCTGACCTTGAATCCAAAAGACCTGTGACAACCCCCTGATTTGTGCTTTTCTAGCCTTTCCAATGATTGTGTGATCACATGGTTTCCCGTATTAAATCCCTTTCTGCTGAAAATACCTCGAGTGGTTTCTGTTTCCTGCATTAAATCCAGAGACAGAGAGACTTTTAACCCAATGCAGGCCCCCCCCCCCCCCCCGTGAGTTGGAATGACTCTCTCTTTGAACACAAACACAAGCTCATTGGTTTTCAGAGCAAAATGTCAATTTTGCCACGTCAGATTTTTTCTGGGAAGTTAAAACCTTGAATGCATGTTATCCAGCAGTTATTAAAAACCAATTTCCAAAACATATATCTGAGAAAGATATCTTAACTCTTCCTCCCTCTGGATTGTTTAAACTCTATTCTGCAACATATAGTAATTTCAGTTGAAGGTATTAAAAGTTAAGTAAGGGTCTTTCAAATGACCCTTAGATAAGAATCTGAGTGACCAATTTCTACTAGCATTTATCGTCAGAAAAGCATTTGTTTGTTTCTCTTGGAAATCTTAATAATAAGAATATTGTAACCCATTTTCCTTCCCTTATTTTGCTCTGATTCTCAAAAGCTCAAAGTCAAATTAGAAATTAATCTTACTACTCTTCTTGGCAAAATTATTTTTAATCTCTTTCTTCTTGGTTTCTGGTCATTTATCTCTATTTTAACTATTGTAAAATTAGGAAGTGTGTATGTGGAATTAACTTAGAAATAAGGAATAAGGGATATCTGTACAATATGTAAATAAATAAAATTTCCTCGCTACTTTGTATTAGTAACTGCTATTAACCTCAGTGCTGTTTTCTATGTAAAGTCTAACAATATTATTTTATATTTCCTAGGCATTGATGCGAAAACCTCTTGGTTGGTGTGTCTTATACATGAAATAAGAGCTCCAAGGAACTCTTTTGAAAAATAATTATTTTCTCAATGTTTTACTATACTTTAGTTCTAAAGCTGATTCACAAAACCATGTGAGCCAAAGGGAAACAAACAGGAGTATTGTAAAGAGCAAAGAGTTAACTTTGAAAATGAGTAAAAAAAAGAAACAAAAACCCCTCTCAGCGTTTTTTCTTTCTAACATTCTCCTCACACAATTTCCTGTTAGTCTCTCTGACTTTCGTGAGAGATATTACTTTTCCTTTCCAGCACCAATTTCAGCAGTGACAGTAAAAGGTTCTGGTGCCCCAAGTGAGACTAGATTATAGGACTCCATATGGGGTCAAAGACAGGAGGCTTCTTAAGGATTTTTACCAACAAAATAAAAGCGGTGGGGTTTCACTTCACTTCAAAGTAAGGATACCAATACAAGCAAATTCCCCTCTTGTCATATTGATAAAGAGGCAGAAAGACCCCTCCTGTCACGCTGGTGGGAGCAGTGACGACGTGAGTGGGAAACTGAACAATAAACCGGGGTGTTTGGTGAAATTCTCCACTCTGATGTGTATAGACCAAGTGGAGGGTGTATGCACACAGGCACAAACACACACACAGGGATATTTGAGGTCGAGAAAGAGATTTTTATTCATTTAACAACACAGGACCATTAGTAGGTGTCTGGGAAGTGTAACATCAGCACCAGAAGCTTCTGGGAAGAGTTCGAGTTTACCTCCCGCTGTGACACAGGAATTAAAGGATCAGAAAGGGGGTATCGGGAGCAATGAGAAACAGTATCTCCTGTCCACTTTTTCTTTTTGAAGGAGCCACTTTTTCTGGGAGTCCAGTGCCTTGTTGTCTGAGGACCAGTAAGCAAAGGGGCTCATAGACTTCGCGCACCTTTGTCTTAGTACTTACTGTCTCGATGCCCGCAAGGCGCTTTTAATGATTGTTAGTAATCTCGCTGGTGGACAATGGTGATCCTGAAGGAGGGAGAAAATCACCAGCACGTTCAGGATGTGGGAGAAGTGCTAGAGGATATCTGCATTCATTTTTCCACCCTGAGGTCCCAAAAGCCGAACCTGAGTTCCATTGACTAAGAATTGTTCCCCTTCCTTTAACAGCATAATTCTCAATTCCACAGTAGGTAGAATCAACACTAATTGAGAGGTCTGCTTGCTCTAGAAAACACTGCTTTACTTCTTCAGGGCCAGGAGGGAATGCTGCTTACAGCTGACAGGAGGCTTTTCTGGCTGTGCGCTCAGCCCACACAGCACAGACTTTACAGTCAGACAGACCCTGGCTGGCTCTCTGGCCACTTCACATCTCCAGATCTCAGTGTCTTCATATGAGAAATAGGGACCATGATTGACTCCCACATGGCTGCGAGGATTGAATAAAATGATGCAGGTAACGTGCTTAACCAAAGCTGGGCACATACTAAGGCCTCATGAAACATGAGCTTCCGAGGCAGTTTCAGGGACTAACTCCTGTTGCTTCCAGTCTCCTCAGGTTGTTTCTGGTTCTCTCTGTGTGTATATGTCTTGCTCTTCTCACTACTGACTGGCTAGTTCTCCTTATATGTTTTTATTGAAAATTCAGGAGGGAGCTAATGTAATTAATTGACTAAGTGAATTTCCATCTTTTTACTGAGTGGATTTCTTCCAGGGCATCTGTTAGCTAAGGGGACTCAGAAAGAGAAAATAATATGACAACTCCTTTATTACAAGATACTTTACCCCAAGACCATTAAAAATGCCAATCAGTTATTATTAACACTTTCATAACCTCCTCTATTAATTAGTCTTGCATATTCAAGACTGAGATTAGGATTGGGATTTGGATACTTATATTATTTTAAAGACAGGCAGAGAAAATCTTGTTTCTCTAATTTCCATGACAATTAGAATGTCCTTTGCTGAGGCTTAAATAGTCAAACTCAAACCAGGGGCATCAACTCTTTCATAGGTTGCAACATAGACGCTGTTTAGAACTAGCCTTAGCCTAACCCTTGAAGAGAAACCGTGCCAGGCTCCGCTTCCTCATCCTGCGCATTTCTAATTAGCTACACAATTTTTTTCACTCCAAATTGCCCCAGGCCACCACCACCAACAGCAAGCCAAGCTAGCTTTTAATTTTTTTGGAAGTCATGTTAGTGAAATTCTTGTTATGTTATGTGAAATGCTGCCCAGTTGTTTGCCAGAGATGTTTAAAGCCAGCCTGTTACTTTTTGGGTGGTTAATACCTGAGGCAAAATCCAGGAGAGAAACACGAAAGTTCTTGTATTACTTGAGGTTAATTATCTGTGTGGTGAGGCTTAAGTATTCAGCTTATGTACAACTCTGATCTGCTCATCTCTCCATCTAAACGGGTGTAACTTGAGCTGAAGGTATGTTATTGTCGGTGGTATTTTGGATACAGATTTCCATGAGTGCTGTGGATGAGTGCAATTTTTTAAAAATTGATTTTTAAAACTATATTTTTGTACAACATAACAGCCAAGAAATAAACCAGGAGTCAGTGAAGTTTCACATATGTGAGAAAATCCAAAGCATCTTCATACTAGGGTCAGGGTAATTTCCATTTCTTTGAAAGCAAGAGCCTAAATCTCAGTTTTCTTAGTGTAGCTCATGTCTTTATGGAATGTTTTAAGAGAATTATAGGAAGAAATGACATTCATTTTATTGCGATTAATTGTTCTTATTTAAAAAAAATGAAATATGTATTGATTTTTTGGGACACTATTAGTCTTAAAGTTGAAATAGCTACATTTTAGTTTTAGTATTGGGCCAGAAATTAATACACAGCTGTCTAACTGTACAATCACTTTAAGAGAATTATCAGGTTGCAGGGACATTAGAAAATCAGTGGATAGTTTTGGGTTGTATGGACAATCTGAAACAGATACAGATTATAAACTCCTATAGAAAATTACAGACAAATATTATCAGGAAGGTTCTTAGTCACCTAGAGTAAGTGTTAACCAAATAAGCACAGAAATATCTAGTTTTTTTCTCCTTTTCTTGGTATAAAGAACTAAGCCAGGGATGGAGATTATGTAGGCAGAGACTGTCTCTACTTTATTCCACCCCATGGATAACAATTTATGGACACTAGGATATTCAAATGAAAATTCATATGAGTGATTGTGATTCATTATATCTTGTACCTTTACTGAAAACCTGTCAGTTTAGAGTAAAATGGCTCAAACATCGACCGTGGTCACAGAACTAATGGCAATCAGGATTATGCCAAGTGTTGGGGGGTTTTGAGGATTCTGCTGGGTGGATTCACTTTCACAGCAGAGTGTGCTATGCCATCTGAGTTGGATTTTCAACACATAGTTTGAAATACTCAGGATCTTTTTTAGCCTGGATACGGGACATGAGAATACCTCCCATTTAAATGAGAGAAGGATGGATGCCTACTTTGGGGCTGTTCTCTCTGCTTTCATGTTTACTGCTGGTGAACAAAATAATGTCCCATCTAAGTGAATGGAGGGCTGAACATAATTAGGTGAACTCCCACTGCTCATCTCTGTGGACATTGCATCACTAAAGCATCAATGCCCAGATGAAGTGACCAGGGAAAATAACCAGTACCAACCAGGGGACAGGTCTCAGTGGGGTGGTACAGGAGAGCACAATTGAATTTGTTCCTGTGGCCTCCAGAAATCTTGGTCACCTTCAGTGTTAACGTTCCCATTTTCTCTTTCAGGAAATCAAAGCTGAGAAGAACCAATTTAAAGATTCTCTCATTAGTGCTGACTTCTTTGGTGAAATGTATATAGTTTTGATATAAAAGTGGCTGCCCAGCATGGAACTGGGTGGAAGGGTAAGGGAGGGCAGGGAAATTATCAGGTATGTCCTTCTGGTCCTTCCTGAGTGTTATGAAATAGTCATTTGGATAGAAATAGTGACAGGTGAGCCTAGCAGAAAAACTGCAAATAATATACACACACAGTACCTGGAATCCATTAGTTTTCTAGTGTGTGTGGAAAAGATATGAAACAAGAAGTCGCACAGTCTGCTTGTATTCAAAACAAAACCAAAAAGCACAAACCGTATACCTTAAAGAACAAACTAAAAAACAACATTCCTGTGGAAACCCACAGGAATTAGCAAAAATTTTCCTACTTATATTTTTTACGTCTGTCCCAGCTTTCAGGAGAATGAGTATCTAGTCTGAGAATCTCACAGCCAGGCTTAAACGATGGCTCATAACACAGAAGGAAAGTCCCCCTGGTCTGGCTGCACATATCTAAATTCCCTAAGCAGGGAAGGTGCGAAGGAGAGCCAACTGCTTGACTTGGCTTCAAAGCTGAGTAACAAAAGAGATCTGAGAATGATCTAGGTTCCTCCCCACCCCCAGTATAATGCCCTGGGCAAAGGAGCTTCAACTATTGGAGCATCTACGAAATGGGACAATAAGATCAACTCTACTTATCTTAAATAAGTTGTTAAGACCATATGAGATGTATGTGAGTAGGCTCTACAAACAAATAGCATGATGATGAATAGTGATAACAACTTGCACATCAATGCACTCGGCATTGATAGTATTTATTCCCATTTTAAAGTGTAGGACCCATGAATTCCATGAAGGCAAAGGCTGTATCGTTTTGCTCATCTTATTTCCTTAGTAGTGGCACAATGTTGAAATAGAGTAGGCGTCTTAAACCATTTGTTTAATGAATCACACTCAGAGAGATAAGGTGTCTTGCTTAGGGTCACACCCAATTACGTGATAGAACAAGGCATACTCTCAGATCCATTTGGCTACTAAACCAAATCCCTGGAGTTTTCATTCATTCAGCAGGTCTAGGCTGAGTCCAGTTCTTTGAATTTTTATTAAGCATCCCACTGGATCCCTTGGATTCATTCATTCTTGAACATGTATTTATTAAGCATGTAATATCAGTCAGTCACATTCTAGATGCCTGGGCTCCATCAGTAACAAAACAGACAAGGGTCCCCGCCTTTAGGGAGCTTAAGTGCTAGTGGGACACCAGCCAGTTTGAGAAACTGCATTATACTGATGATGATGGGTTCTGTTTACTTGGTTAAAATTAGCCTCCAAGGGAGATTTCATTCATCCTTTCACTCAAATTTGTTGTAAGAGCTAAGAGCATCCTGTGTAGATGAGAGCACATACGAAACAAGCCCTCTTTAGATAAGGAGTTGGGGCTTTTTGAGTGGGGCAATCTTTTATTTTGTGGGCTTGTTTGGAATCCCTGGGCCCTGGCACTAAATGTCATGGGCAACCCCTCATCCTCACTGGGACAACTAAAAATGTTTGGTCTTGGGTCCCTCTTTCCTTTTGAGAACCACTGGAGAGACTGAATTAGGAATGTGCTGGTGGGAGGAAGGAAACTCTGGCTGAGCCTTACTGCTACCATTTGAAGGCCTTTCAGACCCTAGAGAAGATTTTTTGATTCCCCCTTCTGATGATTAGACTCTATTTAATTATGTGGAGGTACTTTATCAAGACAACGTTGTATTTTAATTATCTGTAAAGCTCCCACAGATAATCATTTAAAATTTTGGGGCTATTGCATTGAAAAGTCTTGATTGCTATCACTTAACATTCATTGCCTCCCTCCTCCACTCCCCTTTTAAAAAATGTGAATAGCAATTTCAGGCAGGTGAGAAAAGGGGGCAAATGACTCCCTGAGTTTTAAGTGTCTGCTACTTAAAAAACCTGTAGTTACTTATTTGCTTAAATGAGTAACCTGTATAACTATCATATTTTTAGTTCTTAAAAATATGTTTTTGCAATGGAAATCTTCATGCAATCAGTATAATCAATTGCAAAATTAATAAACGGGGGTGATCTTCAACACAGCTTTTTTTGCTTTGAGAAACGAGAGGGGAAATACCTCCATGGGTGGTTTAGACCTGAAAGTCTTTTAGTAACAAATTCTGAATTGAATGGCCTTACTTTGAAGTTGCTGATGACGCTCAGTTTTCTGTCATTTTCTTAAATGTTTTTCTGTATCAAACTCAGCATTTAAAATGGACCAAAGGCAACAAATCAGGAAACCTCTTGGGGTGGGAGGACCAATTTCTGAAAGAACTTTGCATAAAATTTCTTTGTTAACTATTTACGATTTTAGAAAAATAGCCAAACTAGTTATATGTTTACAGAAACATGGAGATATATGGAATATTAATTCTTCATCTCAAGATTTTCATTTTGTTAGAAAAATGATTTGCTTCATTTGCTATAATATCAGAAACAAAATTGTTAATGCAGGTGCTATACAACAATATAGATAGTTCAGGTGTGTAAGGACTGTGACTTCCTATTTGCCATCAGAATAAGCATTTCATGGGCTTTGTGCTGGGTGGGAGTCTGGCCATTCATATTGCTCTAAGAAATGCAATTGGTTGCTGAAAAATGTCCCTCTTTAAATATTGACAATGTAATCACAGCCAAAATGTCTTTGTTTGGAAGGCAATATCCAAGTCATATCATTAGTAATGACATCAAGGAGGCAAGGGAGATGTTTTTAGCTCTTCCTGGGCATTGTTTGTTTTATGAATATTTAATTTTCTTTTTATTGCATGAAATAAAACAAGCCAAGTGTCCCTTATTGAATGCACCATACTCTCATGAGCTACTGAAATGCCTACTCCTGAATAGGTCTAGCCTGCTTGAAACCATCCTAGGAAAGCAAAATTCAGTAATTTCTTTATAGTCTGAAACCAGTCTCCAGAAAATTTTAGACATCTCTATCTATGGTCTACATAAATCTAGTCAAGTAGTATAATATACTTTAAAGGCCTTTTTTATCCAAGTCATCAAACAAAGCACAGTGTCCAAATGGAGAGCGCTTTAATGTCATTTTCTAAAAACAGTTTTTGTTTACTTCTAGCTACTTTCTAGGTGAAAGTAATAAAACTAAATAGGAAGGGGTACATCTTCTCTTTCTTTAAAATGTTTTTTATTGATTTTAGAGAGAGGAAGGGAGAGGGAGAGAAACATCGATAGGCCACCTCCTGCACGCCCCCCACTGTCGAGCACACAACCCCGGCATGTGCCGAACTGGTGACCTTTCCGTGGAGGGGACTATGCACCACCAACTGCGCCACACCGGCCCGGGCAGAAGGGGCACATTTCCAGTTATGAGCCTCATTTTGTTTCTTAGAGCACAGAACTGCTGCTAGTTTAAATTCCATTAATGAAAAGTAAGGGGGTGTAAAAAGGCAAATTTAGGAGTAGTTTGCTCTGGAAAACCCAAGTCAAAATTAATTACACTCAGAACAGAGCTGGTTTTCATTTTGCTTGGTTAGGGGGAAAAAGATTTAAAAAATGTAATAATACAAGCATCCAGCTCAATCACTAATATTAATATTACAAAAGTGTTAGTTACCTAAGTATAAATTTGCAATAAATATATGTGGCTATGATATTTTATATAGTTGAAATCTAATTTTGATTTATTTTTCTATTTAATGCCAAATAAGAAATAGCAAATTAAAAAGCAGTACCTTTTTAAAATACAGCCCTGTGACCTTAAAAAGTAATCCATTGTATTGGAAATGTGAGAGTGAAAAAAAAAGGTTTTTTACCTAATAGTTTATTTCCTTCATGTCCTTGAAAGCAGAATTGTTTCATGAACAGCAAAGACACAATGAAATACAAGTGCTGTGTAAAGACAGATATCCTCATTTAACAACCAGCTGCTATAAAAATAAATTATACCGTATGACTCAGGGAAGTTGTTAATAATTCTACTTTGTTTACATTATGCTTAGAAAGCAACGTAGCTTAATGAGATCAGATATTCAGCTAACAGTGTATCTTGGAGTCATAATGTTTTCAAGCTCTGCCAAAACCGGAGGCAGATTGAATGTGGGCAGTTTTTACTGATAGTGTTTTCAAAAGAGCACATGAAATAAGGCTCCACTCGGTATGGAAGCTATGCATTCATTACCTAAGAGAGAGTGTGAAGTACACGCAAATTACCGAGCTGCCTAGAAAGGACACAGCCCAATAATGTACATGGGGAAACGTCCAAGGACCACACAGCTATTTTTATTTAAGAACTTTGAATAATAATAATAAAAACCTATAGGAAGCCCACAATAACAAGTGACCAAGTATCCAAAAACTCATGCGGTCATGTTCTGAAGCAGGTGAGCAGTGTTCAGAATTCTAGTTCCCTAGGAAATAAAGTTCATTCCTACCCCCTGAGCTCTTGGGCTGGATCAGTTATAATGAAGTGGGCTATTGTCAGTTTTTCATTTTTATGATTCAAAAAAACAATGAACTTCTTAACCTTGGAGTTGTCTACTTGATAAATATGATATTCAAGTAGGTAACACTCGCTGTCATCCACCCCTTTATGAAGGACATGACTGACTGTTAATATGCTCGAGCAATTTCCCATTGTCTTAATGAAAATGCAGCAGTGTGTCTAGTTGTCTTTAGTGTGACTTTAGTTGCCACAACCTGGATGTCTCTAGCATAGAACGTTTAATGAGCGCGATCACCCCAGCACAGAATATGTAATGACAGATTCTTTGTAGATTTTTTTTTTTCAGAATTGACTTAGTATTATTTCCTCTCTCTCCCTACACCCAAGCTTTGCAAAGTGCCAGAAAAAAGCAACCCCAAACACCCACTTTGCCAAATTAGTGAGAAGGCAGGATCTGTGAAATGTAGAGATTATTTGCTTTGCACCAGTGGAACACGTCGGCTGCATGCATGCAGCGGCCATGTCAAGCATATGAACATTTTCTAAGTGAAAGGTACAGCGTGTGTCAGTACATCCAGCTTTACATCCAGTATTTATAAAAATAAATACATTTCTAAACAAATAAGACAAGGACAATAAGAGAAACATATTTTGAAAAGCTTAGTACTAACTATTAAGGAGATGGTGTGATGATATTTTGTTCTTGCATCCAGAAAGTGGCAGAATTTCTAGAGATGGAGGGAATGTACATAGTATAATCTAAATTTGTACATAGTATAATCCTTAAAGATGATGCTGTCAGGTGTGTATAAGCTGACAAAATCTGATGCTGTAAGACATGTGTGTAGGTTATTAAGCCATATTATCTCCAGATTTGTCTATGAAACTAACTCAAGTTAAAGGAGCATAGGAAGTGAGTGTTATGGTGGCCAGTCCACCATCCCTTTGATTTCTATCTTGCTAGCACTTATAGAAGCTTCAGAGAAATAAATTCATAGGCTGTTTCTTCTACAATACAAAGAATAGTGTCTGCTTTGGTTTCTATTGCTGTATGACAAATCACCCCAGTAGTTTGTCACTTAAAACAACAACGATCATCTTGTTATCTTATACTTTCTTTGGGTCACAAATTTAGGATGGGTTCAATTCGGAGTATCTGGCTTGCGGTCTTTTTCAAGGTTATAAACAATCAGTAGCTGGTGCCTAAACTGTGGTCTGGAGCAGCTGGGGCTAGCCAGGCATCTCTCCCTATCTTTCTGTCTCTCCGTCTATAAATCTCTTATCTTCATATAGTGTCAGAGGTCCATGTAGTCTCTTCTGGGGGGCCAGTTTGGGCTTCCTCACAGTATGGTGGCCTCAGGGCGGTCTGTTTACATGGAGGCCCAGGACTCATCATGAGTGTTCCATCAAGCAAGGTGGAAGATAGAACATTTTTTACTGACCAAGGCTCTGTAGTCACACAGACTTCTACCACATTTTACTGGCTACAAGAGGTTAATTAGACTTCTTAATTTATTGTGGCAAGATTTAAAAGAACCTGTAGGCCCAGAGATCTTGGCCATCTTTGGAAAATACTGCCACAGTGTCTTTTACTCAGAAATGGTTATCTTGGCTAAATTGGTGATGTGATACTTGGAGTAAAAATTAATATATTCTTTGCTAGTAGATTACAGAGGATGAATCATTATAGTAAAGAAGTAAAAATAATGAAAGAAATCTAGTTGTTTCTTGAATCAGTGAGGCAGGATATATTATTTGTTAGTGGTACCTCCATCCATGGAATCCCAGTAGTTTCTCACACCATGGGTGGGTCTCTGTTACTCCTTCAGCCTCGGGCCTGCCAGAATGCTGAAGCAGACTCACTTTTATGATGAAGTTCCAGCAACAGTGGCAATGACAAAAAAGTGAAGGCCATTTGATTCAGGTAGGTGAGAAAAGAGGAGAACTGATGCTGACATTGAACTGACAGAGGGGATGGGCTATCTCATGCCGGTCTTGTAACCTCTGCTGGTGTCACTGTCCCTTTCTGTGAACCAGAGAGGAGCTCTCCTGACTTGCCTCACAGAACAGTGGTGAAGCGAAGCTATGAAAACTATTTGGGAAACAATCTTCACATACATGATTTTATCTGGATGCCAACTGGGCGATGCAATTATGATACTTGAGTCGGCTTGCCTACATGTCTACGGTGCAGCCTTTGTCCTGGGAAGATGAGACCAAAGACCTACCATCCAGACATGTGCTTTGAATGATTTTTTTTTTCTAGTGGGAATGGTTTGTTGCTAAGCCACCCACATTCCTATGTGACCGTCCTCTCTAACAATGGAATGTCCTCTCTTGGTGGCAGGGTGAGCTAAACCCTTACTAAGGAGGAATAGAATCTACTGAATTTTCTTACACTTTGGTTTATTAACAGAAATTGAGACAGACAAGTCTGATCCCAAAGCTCTGAAAACCTCCAATGCAAATGCCTACTAAAATATGTTGTAAACCCTTGAGAGTCTGCATTACATAGGCATTCCCATTTTTTAAAGTAGAAACGAGAATGTGGTAGTATAAGAAGAATTTTCAGTCTACAGGCATCAGAAGCTCATCTTAGAAGGGTAATACAAACAGACACAGGTTGTTTCACTGCTGTGGAGTCAGAGAAAGCTCATCCTCCGCAAAAGGATTTGGTGGTACCCAGGTAAAGGGCCAGATCACAGATTTCAAAGTACTACAGATTATTTGAGTTGGAAGCCACCTCTTCAAGATCATTGGGGCTGACAAACTGACGCCCTTCTGAATATGATTTTCTGATATCAACACTGCTCCAAAATTCCAACTCTATGGGATATTTAAGGCATGTTTATTGTGGGTCCTCAGAGGCAGGCTGTGGTTGTGGTCAGTTTCTTGATGCAAGGATGGGAAAGGTAATACTTCTTGGTGTTTAGACGAAGATGACCATTTATCTTTGATACTCTGACCTACCTTTCTATTCCCATTAAAAAATTCCTGACTTTTGAGATACTGGGGGGGGGGGGGGGGACAAACCCCAGCTGACCTTAGAAAAGCAGATTAGAAACATAGCAATTATTGCCCAGTTAGGAGATAAGAAAAGTTTCTAATAATCCTTTAAGTCAAATTATTTACTTGCAAGAGGCTCACCTGTGAGGCAAGCACAGCTTGCTGCTTCTGTAAAGTCTCTAACACTCTCCTAAAAGAAGCCGTATTTAAGCAATCATCCATTTATGCCATTTATACCAGCAGATAGCTGCACACCAAGCAACACTTTGTACTTCTCAGAGAAAATTTGAAAGAAACAGATTTTCCTAAAATGGGATTTCAGTGATATTTTGGGTTAAACACAGTGCTTCTATTGTTTCTGTAATTTAGAGTCTTTACTACCAGCAAGCAAAGAAAAGCAATGATTCCAGAGACGTCTTTGTAAGGCAGATAATACAGACTGTGTTTCACACTCCCGTGTTATTCCTAGTGAACAACTTCCACTGAGCTCATTACCCTTGGAAAGAATTTCAACTCTGTGTACTACACTGTTGAAAATTGGGCATAGTAACGAGTAAGATACCCCTGGAATAAATAATATTCTGTGGAGTCAAGATGCAGCAAGGTGGCATAACCCCAGGCTGAAAGGCTGAGCTGCTCCAAATAGAAAATTGACATAAAATGTAGGACTTCGAAACCAACTCCTCCACCCCACCTCGATTTTTACTTAGCAGTTGCTTGCTGTGGTTTCTCAATGTGAGCTTTGTATAAACAGATTAACTTTGTTTCCTAAGTGTTTCCAAAGAGCTGGAAACTAAGAATTAAGTACTGCTTCTGCCCACCCGTCAAAAACCAACAAAGTCTTCCCCAAGCTCAACACCTGTTGTTGGAAATCTAACACACAGTGGCCTTCATATTCTCCGCCAACAGATGTGAAGATGCCCAGAGGTCCCTCAGATGTTTGTGCTTCTGAGTCTCGTGGGGGCACCAGGAAGGGGAGGGAAAATGATTCCGGAATTCCAAAGGTCACTGCTGGATTGAAATAATGAAAATTGCCCACATGTCTAAAAAAACTCTGATGTGATTACTGGAAAGTCTGGCAATCAGACCAAGAAGAACTGACTGGGCTAGAGTTTCATTTATACTTAAAATAAATTAAAAAAAGAAAAAAGAAAAGAGGAAAAGAAAGAAAAGGAAGGTGTGCCAAAAGAGGAAAAGAAAGAAAAGGAAGGTGTGCCAAGATGAGAGAGAAATAATTTTTACATTCTTCGGCCTTCAGGCTACCACAATTAGCAGGTTCAATATAAAATGAAAGAAATATTTACCTGTACCAAAAGGGACCAAGTGTGAACTGTCACCTACACAGTCATTTCTGAAAACAAGTCTAAGAATTTATTTTAGGTAATTAGAGAAAGTAGAAATTAGAGTAAATTTTTTTTTTTTACAACAAAAGACTGATATTTATTTGCATTTTCTTTCAATGCGCCTATGGTGTGTCTGATAACTATTTCGTTACAACTATGTTATTCTAAGGACAGCTTTTCTTTCTAATGTCTCTCTCCTCACTCTTTACTTGAAAGTACTGGGACTCTGCCTCGTGACGCTTACATGATTACATGTGTAAAAACATGTACTTTCTGCATAAAATAAACTTGAGAATTATGTGTCACAACCTCTGCTTTGTAATTTCTTCATTCTCGATTATTTAGAAGGTGACCTAGAGGCTTCATGTGGTATAGCCCATGTGGTTTGGAGGCTCAGTCAGAGCTCAGCTCCAACTCCAGCTCTAGGGTCTTGGGTATGTTTTTCCTTTATTTTTTGTTCCATCACTTAAAGTGCAAGTAAGTGTAGAGTTTAACTGGAAAGCAACAGGCTCTGGGTACGTGCTATGGTTACACAGAAACTGACATCCTACCCTCATAGAGCTTTTAAGCAATTTCATTTCACTGTGCTCCATTCCAGAATAGAAGTGACCACGATGCCACCATATGCCATGGATTACCAGTGTCTGCTATCGCCTTGGCACTCTGCACATACTTCAAACAGAGGCAACCAATCTCAGAATCCTATTTTGAGAATCTATTTGTCATTCCCTATACCTGGTGCTAACTGCTGCCTCAGAGTCTCAGCTGCAATCACAGCACACTCACAAGGTCTAACACTAGTTTAAAACAGGACTAATCCAGTTTCAAGAGATGCCCATCGATCTGTGCTGATTGGAAAGAGCCGATATTTTCTTCTACTAACAATATAGTATTACCTTTCACAGGTAAGTTTTATAAATAATCTAGAATTTACCTCTGTATATTATACAGATTTATTTTTCTCCATAGAATAAGCCAATTTGCCATCAACCTTCCTAAAAATCCATTACTTCCCCACCTATTTGTGATGTCACCTTTATGATATATCAAACTGATATATATGCAGATGTCTGTTCCTAGGCTCTATATTTTATTCCACCTGTCTATTTTTGTTGCTTTTATTATTCTGGCTGTGTAGTGTGCCTGAATGTTTGGTAGACTACTTGTGTACCTTATATTCATCCGTATACATGTCACATTCAGTTTATTAAGTCCTTCAAGCAATCCTGCATGTTCAATCACCAACAGAGGATTTTAAACTGCGACTTAGGGAGGGTGAGTCTGGTTATATTCTGTTTTGCTGAGCAAGGTATACAATTCAAAGATAAGCTGAATCACTCATTTGTCACTTGTGATTTTCCTTGTTCACCATTTCCCACACAATGCCCCATCTCCCTACTCAATAAATATTGAGCAGTGTTATGGGCTGAATTGTGTCTCCCCCGAAATTCGTATGTTGCAGTCCTAACCCCCAGTACCTCAGAATGTGATATATTTAAAGATAAGGTCTTCAAAGAAATAATTAGTAAAAATAAAACTACCATTTGACCCAGTGATCCCACTACTAGGAATATATCCTAAGGAGCCAGAAATGCCAATCAGAAAGAATATATGTACCCCTACGTTCATAGCAGCATTATTTAAAATAGCAAGACCTGGAAACAGCCCAAGTACCCATCAATAGATGAATGGATTAAAAAACTGTGGTACATTTATATAATGGAATATTATGCAGCTGTAAAAAAGAGGCATCTCTTACCCTTTGGCACAGCATGGAAGGACCTGGAGAATATTATGCTAAGTGAAATAAGCCAGGCAGAGAAAGACAAGTATCACATGATCTTACTCATATGTGGAATCTAATGACACTGAAGCATGCAACAGACTGACGTATTTCAGAGGGAAGGGGCAGGGGGAACGAGAAATTATTAACACATGAACTTATATGCACAAAGGCATAGCCCATGGACAGACAATAGTGCAGGGGAGCAGGGTGGAGAGGGTCAATGGGGGGAGAATAAAGGGGACATCTGTAATACTTTCAACAATAAAGATAAATTTTAAATAAAGATTAGGATAAATGAGATCATTAGAGTGGGTCCTAATACGATATGACTGGTGTCCTTATAAGAAAAGGGAATTTGGACAGAGACACATGCAGAGGGAAGACCATGTGAAAAGACAGGGAGAAAATGGCAGTCGATAAGCCAAAGAGAGAGGCCTTAGAAGAAACCAACCTGCCAATACCTTGATCTTGGACTTTTAGTTGCTAGAATGGTGAGAAAATAAATTTCTACAGCTTAAGCTACCCATCCTGTGGTACTTTGTTTTAATAGCCCTAACAAACTAATTCAACTAGGTAATGAAGAAATATTAATTTAAACCCATGCATTAAACTCATGCCCATATGCCTCAATCTTGCTCTGTCCAACTCTGTGGCCCTATTTTCAGTCTTTTTTTTTTTTTTAGGCATAGATATTCTTGTCAACTGTATTTTTGCTGTTCCTCCATGAATATCTATGTGGCACCTCAAAAGCTCAAATGCTCCAAACCTAAGTCATGATGATTTTCTTCAATTCTGCCAACTTCTGGTGGCCTCTATCTTATATAAAGGCCATGGCGAGACCTAGGAGTCACCTTGGACGTCTGCCCCCTTTTAAATACACATCAAAAGAGTCCATTTATCCTGATTATTTCAATCTTGGAACATTTCTTGCCCCTGACCTCTTCCCATTTCAATTACCATGATGCTGGGTCAGGCCCTCATTATTTCTTGCCTGGGCTCTGCTAAAGATGTCTAATTGGTCTCCCCAGCTCCATCATTTTCATTTCTCAATCTATGCTTGATCTATCCCAATATCTTTTAAAACATGTCTGATCATGTGACTCTACTCTTTCATGATACCATTATTTAAATGTAAAAGTTCTAATTCCTTAGGAAGGCATTCAAGGCCTTTTATAATCTGGACCAAACCACCAGTTTAACTTCTTTACTATCACCTCTCTCTCTTTCCAAGTATCTTTCAATCCTGCCACGCCAATCTCTATTCTTCTCCGATACAAAACATACTCACACCTTCATGTCTTTGGTCGTGTTAGTATCTTCCTGCAATGCCTTTCATCCCCTATTTTATTGTTAAAACTTCACACGTTCTTTGAGGCCCAAATAAATTGGTATTTTCTTAAGAAAAGTGTTTTTGGTACCCCCAATGGTGATTGACAGTTTCATACTTCATGTGCCCCATGGTATTTTTTGAGTCTCTTTTCCTTCGTATTTATCACATTTTGTATTAGTTTTGTACTGGGCTTCCCCAGAGTAGGTGATAAGTTCTGTGAAAGCAGGGACAATATTTTTATTTTTCTATACCTGCCCAATATGTAGCACAGAACTTTATACATTACAGGTGACCTGTAAATATTCAGATGAATAAAGGCAGTTTGCCAACTATCAATTCTACAAGAGTTTTAGAAGCACGCCACCATTTAATCAATTTTAGTGCACTCATTTTATGGAAAATATGGCTTATTCGTTCACAGACCCAAATTATTAAAAGGCTCATTTCTTTTTTGGCTATAAAGTAGTATTTAGGAAATGTTATGAAAAATGAAGTGCAAGTTAATCAGAGATGTGAAAATTAAATTTTCCCTGAAATGTCCTCAGAATTAAAATTCAGAGAAACCATTCAGAAGGCAAAAATGTGATTGCATTTGCCAAATTCAAAATATTTTTAGTAATGTTTTATGGTGATTGCCAATCTTCCCAGGGCATAGACATAGACTATGGAAGTAGCAGGAACATTTTCCTAAGTCTAGAGAAAAAGCTACGTGGAGTTGAAAGTAGCCTTACAATTTGAAAGACTATATAGCAAAACATACAGCATTTGAGAAGCAGCCAACACTACATAGACTCAAACCTTTCATTATCTTTACTCTCTCCCCCAATTATTACCATGTACTGCTCAGACAGGATTCTATGAAGTCCTGGCCTAATCCATTAAACATTCCCAAGTGTGGGAGACTTCTGCCTTAGATTTTGTTGTTGTGTTTTGTTTCTTGCTTTTTTTGTTGTTTTTGATTTCACTTCTTTTTTTTCTCTCTATCCCTTCTTTCTTTCTCTCTATCCCTTCTTTCTTTCTTTCTTTCTTTCTTTCTTTCTTTCTTTCTTTCTTTCTTTCTTTCTTTCTTTCTTTCTTTCTTTCTTTCTTTCTTTCTTTCTTCTTTTCCTTTCTTCCTTTCTTCCTTTCTTTCTTTCTTTCTTTCTTTCTTTCTTTCTTTCTTTCTTTCTTTCTTTCTTTCTTTCTTTCTTTCTTTCTTCTTTCTTCTTTCTTTCTCTCTCCTCTCTCTCTCTCTCTCTCTCTCTCTCTCTCTCTTTCTTTCTTTCTTTCAACAAATCTTAATTGTTGAGAGTATTACAGGTGTGTCCCGTTTCCCCCCATTGCCCCCCTTCACCTGGTTCCTGCCCCGCCCCAGGCCTTCACCATCCTATTGTCTGTATCTGTGGGCACTGCATATACGCACATAAATTCTTTGGTTAATCTCTTCCCTGGCCCCTCCCCACTTCCCTCTGAGATCCCTCAGTCTGTTCCATGTTTCCAGGCCTCAGGTTCTATTTTGTTCATCAGTTTATTCTGTTCATTAGATGCCACATATAAATGAGATCATGTGATATTTGTCTTTCTCTGACTGGCTTATTTCCCTTAGAATGTGATTCCAGTTCTTATTGTAGAGTCCAATTAGGGTTGGAGAAAACAGGCTGGTTGAATTTAAATATCTTATACAATCACAATGTTTGCGTTTTATGGACTCCCCAGTGATTCCTTGGAGAGACCTGGGTCTTCAGAGTCTGCAATTTGAAAACTATTGACTTAATACCTGAATTCTGCTTTATGGAGGAAACATAATATTTGTTTTGCTCTGACAGCATGAGGTCTGAATGCCTGCTCTTCTTAGTAGTTGATAAGCAATTCTTCAGTAGATGTCTTGAATATCAACAAGGAGAATCTCTCTTAATCGTGCTTAAATGAAATCCAACCAGAAAATTTGACAGGAGAAGGCAACATATTTGTCATCCTCTACTTACTCATATATAAAGCTCTCCATAAATGTGGATTCCAATTCCCCACCTGCATCCATATAACCTATAGAATGAATAAGGGAAACCTTGTTGATGAGAGAAAATTCAAATAATGCTATAATCTCATAAGAGCCCCACAAGAGCCCTATGGGGCAGATATAACTGGGTAAAACCATGTGACACTGCCATTTGTACAAGTAAAAAAAATGGTTGACATCAGCAGTTTCATAGGATTTAAACTTTGTTATTAATATTTCCATTTTACAGATGTGAAGCCTGACATTTAAAGGTCAAGTAACGTACTGAAGGTTACAGGGCTAGGTTGTAAGGCCAGACCTGGAACCTAGGAGCGTACTTTGTATCCCCATAGCCTTGTTCTTTGCCAGGTGACACTGCCAGGAGAGGATCGCAATTAGGCTGAGAGAAAAAGATGCACACTCCTTGCCTACCCCCCCACCCCTCATTGATCATTGACACAGCAGAGAGATGGGTAGCATTTCTTTATTGTAGTTATATTTATGACTCATAAAGACACATCCAGACTTGTGCAAGCATATGCATTCTAGTTGCCTCCCCTGTGAGCTTTAACTGTATTAAATAAACAATGGTTTTATAGCTCTTGATCCATGGGGATCAAATTGCTTAACACATGGATGGCAATGGTTTTAAAATATGTAGTATTTAAGTCGCCAAGGCTGTGACTGGCTGGAGGCTCTCATACTGCCTTAGGGTCGTCTCCTGTTTTCCCTCTTAGATTGTAAGCTGCTCAAGCACAGCTACCCTTTTCTTGTTAAGACTCCCTCCCAGTCAGCATAAATAAGTGATTATTGACCTTTAGGACAATGGTATCAGGCTGGAAATGCCTGCCCAGGGACAAAAATATAGGTGCCGAGATAGAACAGTTCAATCAAAAAGTTATTGCACATACTCCTGTCTTCTGTAAGGAATACTGTATACTTCATTTCACTAGTTTTGCTTTCCTTTTTGGAAGGTTGCTTTTAATTCCTTTCTCTTTTAGTTTGGCAGCTACATATATACAGTCAATCCTCTGCACCTCTGCCCCAGGCCTACCAGAATGAGGGCACTTGATTTCTGCATCAAAAGTCCAATAGTATATAGAAGGTCATTCATTGAGAACTAAGGGGCCTGTTTAAACAGTGGTGGTCATGCAAATTAGTGTGATTGCTGGCCCAGGTCCTGAAAGAAATTAAGTTGAACTGAATAGAAACCAAGCTATGAGAGAGTTTGATTTTAAATTAGGTTTGAAAGCATATGTTTCCACCCTGTTACCAGGTTTGGTTGTTTGTGTGTTTTTTTCATGTCACTATCACGAATTGCTACCAGTTGCATGAAATTAACAAACTTGTATATATAATAGGGCTATAGAGATTGGTTGGGGGGTCAGTTTGTGGTAATAGCATTGTTGGCAGGGAGGTTGATGTTTTTATCTTCAGTTTTGTTAGACAACATGAAATGATTTTGAGATATACCTTTATTATTGTTTTTTTTTAAATTCTCCTACACTTGCCTTCCCCACCCTGAGATCTAGAAAAGGAGCAATAGGTAAAAGCCTTCTCTTGGGCCTTTGACTTTGACTCTCTGTGCTAGTTTGACCAGAGTTTTTAAAATTGAAATATATTTGACATAGAACATTATATAAGTTTAAGGTGTACAACACGTTGATTTTATACATTTATATATTTTAATATTATTGCCATTGTAGTAACAGTTGGCACCTCTATCGTATCACATAATAATTAATTTGAAGTTTCTACCTAGATATTTGTTATTATTGTTGTTATAAATATAATACAGTTTTTGCTTAAGAATTTTTAATTTTTCAATTACAGTTGATGCGTGATATATTAGTCTCAGGTGTACAACTCACCTGAACATTCACATAACTTACAAAGTGATCACCTCGATAAATCTAATACCTGACACCACACACACTTATTACCATATTATCAACTATATTATCTATGCTATACTTTACATCCCCATAACTATTTTGTAGCTACCAATCTGTGCCTCTTAATCCCTCCCCTTTTTCACCCTGCCCCCACAATGTCCTTCTCCTCTGGCAACTGTCAAAATGTTTTCTGTATCTATGGGTTTCTGTTTTGTTTGTTCATTCATTTTGTTCTTTAGTTCCCACATATAGGTGGAAACTATACGATTTGTCTTTCTCTGTCTGACTTATTTCACTCAATATAATACCCCTTAGGTCCATCCATGTTGTTGCAAATGGTAAAATTTCATTCTTTTCTATGGTCAAATAATATTCCATTGTATGCATGTACCACATCTTCTTTATCCATTCGTCTATTGATGAACACTTAGGTTGATTCCCTAACTTTGGTATTGTAAATAATGCTGCAATGAACATATGGATGCATATGTCTTTTTGAATTAGTGTTTTGAGTTTCATACCTAGAAGTGGAATTGCTGGGTCCTTCTTTGTCTCTTGTTATAGCCTTTGCTTTAAAGTCTATTTTTGTCTGGTATAAGTAATGCTACCCCAGCTTTCTTTTTGTTTCCATTTTCACAAAATATCTTTTCCCATCCTTTTGCTTTCAGTCTGTGTGTGTCTTTCAATCTGAAGTCTCTTGTAGACACATATGTATGGGTCTTGTTTTCTTATCCACTAAGTCACTGTATGCCTTTTGATTAGGGCATTTAATTCATTTACATTTAAAGTAATTGTTGATAGACACGTAGTTATTGCCATTTTATTATTCATAGTTTTGATCTTTCTTTTTCTTCTTAAAGAAGACCCCTTAACATTTTTTATGATACTGCTCTGGTGGTGATGAACTCCTTTAGCTTTGTCTCATCTGGGAAGCTCTTTATCCGACCTTCCCTTCTAAATGACAGCTTTTCTGGGGAGAGTAATTTTGTTGTAGGTCCTTGCCTTTCATCATTTTGAATATATTGGGCCAACCCCTCTGGCCTGCAAAGTTTCTGTTGAGAAATCAGCTGAAATCTTATGGGAGTTCCTTGTTGGTAATTAGCTGCTTTTCTCTTGCTGCTTTTAAGATTCTCTCTTTGTCTTTAAACTTTGGCCATCCTGACCAGAAACCTCACATTACATAATTATTATTTCTTTTTTGTGGTAAGACTAATTAAGATCAAGTCTCTTGGCAAGTTTGATGATTATAATACAATATTATTGTCTATATCACCATACTGTTCATTAGACCTCCAGTAGCTATTCATCTAATAGTTGTAAGTTTGGACCAGAGCTATTTTTAAAGGTGCTGTGGATCATTTGTTTCCCTTCAGAATGGTGTTTCTCTGCCTTTGACTGTTCTGCCCCACCTCTTCCAACAATGGACAACTTGGGCAACTGATAGGGCAAAACCCCAGACATTCTAGACTCATGTAGTGAAAGACAGGAAGTGGTGAAAGAGGCCTCTGGATAGTCCCTCTGAAGTCCCACCTTCTTCCATTAATTTCCTTGTTGCCTTTCTACTTGGCAGCCACTGCTCAACATCTCGGAGATGGTGACTGGATTTAGTGGGAATTGCCGAACTCCCAGCATCATGGTATCATTAAACATTCATGACTCTATTTCCACTTATATTTACACTTTATTCTCATGCCTATGATGAAATTCACAACTAACATCAAGACAATCTCTATGCTGAATCAGCTATGGATGATATGAAAAAAAAAAAAAAAAGATACAAAAGGAGATGCATGACCCCCTTCCTTAGGTTGACTTTTAAATTCTGGAATATATATAGAAGAGTATATATAATGTACATTAAAAATAGTATCACAAACAGCAATGTATCCTTCATCTTGCTTGAGAAATAGAACATAATACCTCTGAATTTCCCTGTGTTGTGGGTCTCTTCTCAATACCACCGCCTCTTGCCTTTCAGAGGTAACCACCATCTTGAATATTGTGGTATTAATGTCCTTGCTTTTCTTTATGGTTATAACACATATGTATGTATTCTTAAGCCACTTAATTTCATGAGCTTTGAGCTCTATATAAACTGAATCATATCTACATGTATGCTTCTGTGACTTGCCTTTTTTTTCTCAACATTATGGTTTTCTGATTAATCTGTGTTGTTGTATATAGCTGTTTTGCTTATTTTTATTGTTGTGTAGTAGTCTATTGTTTGACCTTACTTTTTATATCCTCTCTCCTGTTGATGAATATCTGGGTTATTAAATTGTATATTAATATTACATTAAGAGATTAAATAGAAAATTTGTAAAAAAGATATCAAATTATTTAATAAGATTCTCATTTTGCTTGAATGAATACATGCAATTCCTAGTCAACACTTTAAAATTTTAATCTCTTAAAGTTCTTATAATCATCATCAACAAGAAACTCATAAATTTGGTGCTAAAACTTTTTTTTTGCAACAGTATTATTTTAAGAATCTAGTAACTATCATTTTCTTTTATGGACAAATGTAATATTGAAGTTCTTGCTTTGTGGCAGTACAAAGGGATTTCTAATTCAACTGAAATTTTCTCACCTGTCACAATAGCTATTATAAAAAAGTCAACAAATGACAAGTTGGTGAGGTTGTGGAGAAAAGGGAACCCTTAGTGTACTGTTGGTGGGATTTTAAATTGGTGCAGCTGCTATAAAAAACAGTATAGAGATTCTTAAGAAACTAAAATTACAACAACTATACAACCCAGCAATTATACTTCTCAGTATTTATCTGAAGAAAATGAAAACACTAATTTGAAGGGATAAATGCATCCCTATGTTTATTGTAGCATTACTTACAATAGCCAATATATGGAAGCAACCTAGGTATCCACTGACAGATAAATTGATACAGAAGATTATATATATGTGTGTGTGTGTATATATATATATACATGCACATACATATATATACACGCACACACATACATGCACACACACATATATAATGTTACTCAACAATAAAAAAGAGTAAAATCTTGTCATTTGTAACAAGATGGATGGGCCTAGAGGGTATTAGGTTAAGTGATATGTTAGACAGAGAAAGTCAAACATTGTATGATCTCACTTTTATGTGGAATTTAATAAGGCAAAACAAAGGAAAACCAAACCAAAACAAAAAGAGACTCATAAAAACAGATGAAACTGATGGTTGCCAAAAGGGGTGTGTGTGGATAGGTGAAAAGGTGAAGGGAAATACAGTCAATAATATTATGGTAACTTTGCTGGTGACAGATGGCTACTAGACTTAGTGTGGTGATCACATCGTAAGGTATATAAATGTCGAATCACTATGTTGTGCACCTGAAACTAATATAATACTGTATGCCAACTATACTTAAATAGATAAATAAAATAACAACAACAACAACATAATATGACAGTTATAGGGCCACAACAAGGCCTCTGTACTGTGAATTTTTAGGCAGGGAAACTTAGTATCATGGGGGTATAATCCACAGAAGGTGAGCAAAGATGAGTTAGAGTATGAAAAGGTGAATATATACAATTATTACTCCCATTTTACAGAGGAGAAAACTGATGCTTAAAGGCACATCCATAGTTTGTCTTAGGTCACACAGATATTCAATAGGAAAAATTTGCATCAGCTCTTTATAAATAGAGAACCTCCACTCTTAACGCACAAAGCTAGTGAGCATAAATTAATGAGCAAGGTGTGCATGGGAATCAGAGCGTAGTGCAAAGCCCAATAGAAAATAAAAGGGTAATAGCAGCAAAGCCAGAAAGCCTTGAACAATAGAAAATGGGCCTCTAGGAATTCAGAAGATGTTTAAGAAGCTGTTTATTAATATGCTATTAGCAAATAATGTCTTACTATGTAAGGCCAGTTGAGGAACTCAAGAGTGATGTAAAAGGAGCTCAGTGTCACCACTGAGACCTTGAGCCTCCACAGGGGGCTAGAAGAATTTAGCTATTCTTCTGTGGAAGAATTTAGCTATTAGTGGTTAATGAAGAATCACACTTCTACTGAAGAAATACATGGATTGTAAACTGTTAGCTGTGCACGTTAATTCTTTAATTCATTGCTACCTATGTAGATAAGCCAGTGTACTACATAGTGTTAGGAATCCAAAGACAATAGAATTGACTTAAGTCTAGTATACTACATACACAGGGTGTCCCAAACAGTGTATATACACACTTTGAATAATTATAAAGGCAGTGTTTATTAAAATACATTTTATTTTAAAAATTGAGCTATCAGCTGTTACAGTGTGTATACATATTTTGGGACACCCTATATATAAATCAGAAAACTATCTGCCAAGTTTGTTTGTAGTTTACACATGGCATCATTCTTTGTTAATTTGATTATAAATTTTTAATAAAAGAATTCATTTCCATTGTTGTTAAAGAAGAAACATCTTAGATGTGGTTATAGATTTGATATGTTTGGAGTTACCCATGAATTAATCAGCCATTTACAAAGATATCTGTAACAGGGAATGTCCCTGCTTGAAGTATTGTCAGGTAACCTAATTTCATGCAGGCAGCTTCCTTTTCTGCTTGTGGGAAATGTAGGTGTTGGCTCTTGCATTCTTTTTGAATGTTATTTCAAAAGCTATTTGTGTGCACCGTTGGGTGCACCATTATTCAGTTGCTTTAACAATAAATAGCAAAGTTGTTGCTAACCTTTCAGGAATGAGGGCTGTGACAACTCTGCTTTTCTGAACTTGAGGAACCAACTTGATTAAAGAAGGGAAACTAGAGGCTCCACTTCTCTCCTTCTGATCCCTCATCACAGCTGATCAAAGTCCTTTCTCCTATGCAGTCTACAAACAGGGACTTGTTTGCATGAAATTGTACAGTGACTGACAGGTCATTCTCTGAAGTTCAAGTCCTGGCTTTGAAACTTACTGGTTGTGTTACTGTGGCAGGTTATTTCACTTCTTAAAGGCTAGGTTTCCTCAAGTATAAAAGTTGGTTCAGTAGTATGTCTTACAGGAGTAGAGGGACTATTAAATAGGGTAATGCATGAAAAGTGATTACTATATTATCTGGCATTAGTTTAGTATTAGACATTGATATGAAGCTGTGATCCATCAGCTCCACTCTTATAGCCGTATCGCAGTCAAAGCTTGGAAATTTGAAAAATATCTAAAATACTTAGCTTCTTTATGTATATTTAATAAGCCCCTTGAAGAGGACACATAGCCTTGAGCAACACTTCTAAACCCCCTTTCTCTCACATCTGCTCAGTTACTTGACTCCCCCTCCACAAGCCCTCCTTAAACTCCCTGTACAGTCATAGCAAAGAGCCTCTATCCTTTCAGTCCCCCCTCTTCTCCCAATTCTGAGTCACAGAATCCCCAGGAAGGACATATCTCTGGGGAGCTCTGGGGAAGAAAATGAGTGAACAAAGTCAAAATTACCTTAGTGGCTATTAACCACTGTTTGATCAAGGTAAAACAACCAGCACACTAATATACAAAAACCACTTTCCCCAATCACATTTTATCAGGCCTGTTGCCCTTTTAAAAATTATCATTCATTCGAGTATTATATAAGGTTCTGCAGGAAGATAACGAATCATTGACCGATCAAATTGAAAGGAATGACAGTTTGGATGGTCATGGAGGCAGCTAATTTTGGAGCAGGATGTTCCAAATGCTAAGTAATAATAATAAAAGCAATAACACTATTTAAAGCCCGATGTACATTTTTACTGCTCTTTACAATTTTATGAGTGCTTTCACCTAAGTTACCTAATCTGATTCCCCCCAAAATCTTAGGAGGCTAGTGGGGTGAGCATATTTGTCTCCTTTTAATAAATGAGGAGACTGAAGCAAAGGAGACTAGTATTATGTGAGGTGCTGCAGTGAGGGGCTTCAGACGGTCAGAGAGCCAGATGAGAGCCCTGGTCACCGAGGAAGGACACGGACAAGGCAGAGGGGGCAGAAGGGCGCAGGAGGGAAGGTCCCCTTAGCCCGCCCTGCCGTGGACCCTGGGGAGGAGAGCATCTCATTTGGTCCTGATGCCTGAGCTTGTGGATTCTCACCAGGTATCCTGATTCTCATCCAGGCACTTTGTGTGCACCAGGATGGAACTTTATCTGCAAAACTCATTCATTTAAGAGAGAAAATTCTATTAACACCTGCTGTTCTTCTACTATGATAAAAAACACAAATGAGTTAATCGAAGAAAAACTATGTTTGTTTTAAAAAACAACAAGAGGAAAGATTTTCTTAGGTTGATTATTAATAACAAAGAATTGTTAAATACGCCTGTTGTGGTTTTAGAGCACAAGGACAGCACAGTAAAGAGCAATGGTACATTTGATTCAATACATTAAATTACATAGACATTAGCCACAACATGTTGATTCAGCTTCACAGGAAATGAAAATCAATACCATCTGTGCGGATAGCCACTCCACATTGCCCTAGCACACACTGTAATGTGTTCACTGCCTCTCAGCTCCAGAACCTCACTTCGGTAGAATGACATTAGTGTAAGTTTTTAAAAAGTCACTTTAATATGCATATAAAAAAATCCAAATCAAGAAATCAAGAGATTTTGAATCCAGATTTCAGCAGCAACTTTTCCAGCTGCTTTGAATTTGCCTAGTGTTTGAGAAGTTCTGAAACCATCAAGGGATACATATCTTCAAAGACAGTGAGACATGGCCCAAGTGCCTAGCACAGAGCCTGGCACATAGTAGGTGCTCCAATAGCATTCATTGACTCAATGAATCAGCACAAGACCTACTATCAATTTAAGAACATTCTTGGGCAAAGGGAAACCTTAAGGTAAATGTCCCATTGAATGTAAGAAGCACAATGATTTTAAGAAGGTGAAAATTTTTATAATTTAGAATCTAGAGAAAACAGTTGCTCTAGGAGTGGCAGGTCTAGGTACATTAAAATTTGGGGGGACAAAAAGTTTATTTTCAGACAGCAGAACTAGATAATTTTTTACTAGAATTATCAGGAGAAACTATTAGGATGGGACTTTTTCTCAAGATCTCCAGAATTCCTGAGTTAGGAGGGGCTTGGAGAATGAGTGAGCACCTGGGGGACTTGCTCTAAAACAGCATTTGTTTAGCCAGCACACTGATTTTCTTTAGATTGTATGTTTATTTGGGAGGACTGGGATTGAGAAGGGGTTGATGGTGATGATGTAGAATTTAAAATTTTTCCCTTTTGGAAAATTTATGAATTTATGTCTAGATCTATGTGTTTGTCTATTCCCTATCTGTCTGCTTGTCTGTCTCTCCTTATCTTTCTTTACTTGTCATAGACTAAAAAAACTGTTGTCTGCTTTTATTAAAAATAACCTGTTTATATTTACCCTATCCTATTATATTTCATCAGTCTCAGGGGATTTCCTGAAGGAGCATCTTTGTCTTATCCATCTCTGAATCCACAATATTAGCATAGAGCCCAGCTTCCAGTAGGTGTAAAATAAAGTTATTTATTGCAATGAATGCCCTTGAAAATCATAGACAGGGTAAATTGTTTTCAGCACGCTAACGTATCAGGTCATCTTTCATTCTGTAGGGAGAATGATGAAGCAAGATGAGAGGCCCAACCTGGAGTCATAAATAAAAGTCAGAAGAGAACCTGAGCTGGAGTCCAAAGGGTTCAAGTACCACTAGTGTACTTTCATCAGATTCTCCAAGTTCTAGAGAAAGTCACATGGATGCTCCTTGCCAACGCATTTGTCCTTTGTGGGCTCTGGAACTGTGGCTGTGTTATCATTGTTTCAAACCTTCAAAAGCCAGATGTGGGATTTAAATGGAGTTTTTGGTTAGGTCGCGATCTTTCTTTGAGTTACTAGCACTCAACTTGTGACTATTGTCACATGTAAGCGCAAGCTGGCGGCTGGGAAAGGGGGTGCACTTGCCTCCAGGTGATTACATGGGGCATCAGCATTTCTGGTTCTTTGGTCCAGATTTCTCAACCCCCTCCTGTTGAACTGGATCTCCGGTACACCTGTGACAATTCTACAGGTTTGAAACAAAGTCATTTTTAAGCTATTTGAACACGGCAAAAAATCTGAACAATTTCTGAAATCACAAAGCAGGTATTTTCTTCAAACTCAAGTAACTGAAATAACTGAAGAGATTTAGTTCAAATTGCAAATAAGTTTACCTTTGGGTTGGGATGAGGCAAGAGAAATATCATACTCAAAGGCCAAAAGAAACATTTTAGAGTAAGTTATACATAGAAAATAGGGATTTAGAATGAAAAAGAGGAACTCAACAATAAGATGAGGTCATGACACTTCGGTAAGTATTTTTTAAAGCTCACTATGTTAACCCAGGACTTTATTTTCACTGACCCTAAGTGAGAGTATTTTAGTGATTCTCCTCTTTCCCTCTCTCTCTCCTTCTTTCTCTCTCCCTCCCTCTCCCTCCCTCCTTCCCACCCTCCCTTCCTCTCTCCCTCCCTTCCTGTGTGTGTGTTGAAAGGACCAGGGAGTAGTGCTTTGTACTTTGTTGTGGTACAAAGTACTTTGTACTTTGTTTTGGTTCAGAGAAATTTAAAGCACATAAAAATCTTGGTTCAGGTCACATCTCTTTATTCCCTGTCTCTCCCTAGAACATTTATTCAAAAAATTAACATTTCTTAGTAGGATTAGTTTGTGGCTGGTATGATCTCAAATTCCCAGGAGAAATTTAGAGGAACTAATTTTCCAAGTGCTCACATTTCTCCAGCCTCAATACTTTTGATGTAAATAAATCAAAATAGCAAACTTGAAAAGCAGATAAGATGATGAGATGTGCCTGTCCGTAATCAATGAGCACAGCATACTTATGATTTATTGGCAAGGACAAGGGCAATTGGAATGACTTCTGTTATTTTGCAGTTGCACGTTGTAGTTAAATTCTGTTTTCTGGATCTGCAAAAGTTTGAAGCATGATGTCATTATTTTAAATACGTTTAAGTGGGAGTCTTCTAATTAGGGATTTGTTCTTGTTTCAGTTGATGCTGGATTAAAATTTACTTTTCCACCATCTACTTAAAAAGAGTTTCTAAAGCCAGCCATCATGGTAAAAAAGATTTATGAGAACATTAAAAGATGATCATTGATCAAATGAATGGGGAGGATTGTAAGCTCACCATTCTCCCACTCTACAAGTCTACGTTTTGTCACTATTATACTTTCTTCACTGGCAGTGGGGTGGCTCTTCTCACGTTGCAGTAACCTGCCGCCCCTGCGTAACTGACCAGTCTCATCTCCTGGTATTTCTACAGCTACACCCCAGGTTCTAGCAATAGCAAATGGCTCCCCTTGCTGCAACCTGTCTCTCCTCTGGCATCCTTGCTGTTCTTTCTCTGTCTGAGGTGTCTTACCCTCTCATCTTTGGGGGAAGTCTTGTTCAGCTGTGAGTCAGGACTCAAATGCTACTTCCCGTCTAAGGGCTTACCTGAGTGTCCTGGATACCTGAACACTCTCCTCACCCCCCAGAATAGGCACTGAAGGCGATCTTCTGGTTGAATTTACCAGTTGGTTTATGTGTCTGGATCCTCAGCGGACTGAAAGATCCTTGAGGGCAGGTGCCTTGGGTGTCTGCATTTTTGTAGCCCTAGTACCTGGCATAGTGCATTACACACGGTACATGCCTTTGAAATATTTACTGAGCAAATGAGTATATTCCTCGGTATGAACCATAGACATAACTTTATATTGCCCTTACACCTGGTTAGACTTCTGATATTTATCCCTTTCCAGTATAATTTTATTTATATAAGTGATATATGCCTGAAAACCTTTTTAATTTTGGGAATTTAATTGAATTCTAGATCTATGCTGCATTGTCCAGTATAGTGGCTTCTAGCCACACATTGCTATTTAAGTTTAAACCAATGAGAATGAAATAAAATTTAAAATTCAGTCCCGGAGTAGCATGAGCCACATTTTAAGTGTTCAATAGCTACATGAGGCTAGCGGTCACTGTATGGGACACTGCAGACAGAGAATATTTCCATTATTGCCAGAAATCCTGTTGGACAGTGCTACCTTAGAGGAACTATCTTTGGTAACATGCCCAATTCTTCCATAAAGCAAATCATCACATTTAAACTAAATACCTTTGCAAATCTGGGTGCTAACATAGCCAGATTATATAAATGGTCTCAAAAGTGTTATACTCTGTGATATAGCCATCCATTTAAAAATATTTTAAGTGGTCTATATTTAAATGTAAAATGTGTTCAGCAAAATAAAATATTGGGGCTAATGAATCAGCAGGATAACCCAGGCACACTTTTTATTACCTCTTCCTCCTGAGACACCATCAAAATCATAGCAAAAAAATGCTTTAAGTTCTATAGCTCCTAAACACAAAGGGAGTGGGGTAGGGACCATCAGTGGACAAGGGAATTCAAGACATTTCTGGAATATAGAAAAATGATGAAGCAAATTGGAGAAAGTGGCAGCCTATACTATATTATACCTGGAGGGATGTCAGTCTCCAGTCTCTATACTTAGAAACTGTAGATACAAAGGAGGCCAGGAATGAATTGTGCGACAAAAGGAAAGATTTATGAAAAGTCTGTAAGTTGGAGAGGGCCTACAGCTTGTCAGACTAAAGGGAAAATGACCTATATCTGTGTCATCAAGGCATTTTAGAATATTAGGGATATGAGAACATGGAAAGAGACAGAAAGGGGCACCTACAAAAGAACAAGGAACAGCCCGGAAAGAAGCTTCTAATTAGTAACACTGGTTAATGGAAGATGGAGCAACGCCCTCAAGGGTCTTTATGCATCAGGTATGAGCACAGAATGGAGACGTTTTCAGACGTGTCTCACTCACAAAGTTTGCCTACCATGCACCCTTTCTTAGGAAGTAACCAGAGAATGTTCTCACCAGAACAAAGGAGTAATAAATCAAGCACAGGTTCTTATGGTAGGTTGGACTCCTGCCTCTTATTACGGCCCTCTTCCCTGTCATCCCTGTATACGGGCATACTTTTGCCAAGTGACTCTGTACTGCCTCCCACTAGAGTAGGTGGGCTACATTTCCCTACTCCTTTCATGTTGGCATTGGCCAGATGATTTGCTTTGGCTAACAGAATATTAGTGGATACAACGTGAGCAGAGGCTTCAAATGTGCTTATTTGGCTTCTCTTGGTCTCTCACTCTCTTCTGCCATCTTCATGAGAACAGTATGCCCAGAGCTGCTGGAAGTGCAAGAAAGACACATTGAACAGTCTTAAACTCAGCCCATAGTCTGAAGCAGAGTGAGAACAGTAAATGTTTGTTGTTGCTACTGAGATTTGGGGGTTGCTTGTTATGCAGTGTTATGGTTATAGAGCATTTTTGCAGCAATAACTGATTAAGCTTTTAGGAACAATTAATCCAATCTGTAAGAGCAGAGACATCCTATTCTAGAATGATAGCTGTGCAGCAGACTAAAAGCAACTGGTCCAGTTTGGAATATGAGGATTGGTGACTCTGAGAGGGAGAGCTCCAAGAAATAGGAAGAACCAACAGAACAGAAGGTATGATTGAGACCTTGGGAGCATAGAAAAGGCAACTGAAAGAGCAAAACTGGGGAAATCCATTCCAGGTGAAATGTAGGAGCACAGTAGTCATGACATTGGACTCTGTAGAAAAGGTATCTTGATTCTATCACATTATTAGTTCTGCAGTGAACCATATTTATGTAGACATAATTAATTAAGCTCTGTTTATAGCTTTATTTTCTCCAAAGAGTGTATACTTATATCCAAACTCAGCAAGTCGTATACTTTAAATTTATACAGCTTTTTGCATGTCAATCATATGTCAATATAGTTTAAATAAAAAGAAATAATAAGAAAAAGGAGAAAAAAAAAAAAACAGAGAGGAGGGGAAAAAATAAACAAAGGAGATAAGTCAAAGGAAAAAAAAGCTGTGGTCAGAGTCCTTCAGGTCACAAAAACGCAGCTTCCTGAGCTAAAAGGACCAAAAACCTACATCCAACCTAGGTGTTTGGAATTTTGTAAAAATGGCTCTTTATGGGGTGATAGCAAGAAATGGATTTATCACAACTAAGGATAAAACACAGTGCTTTTCTCGCTGTTTGGTTTCAAGAACCCTTTACTCTTGTAAAATAGGGGGTGATCCCTTTTTGTTTATGTTTATGAATAGTTATCTGATTAGAAATTAAACTTACGAGATGCTTCAGTGGCCATTTCATTTCCCGTTTGAAAAACTATAATTTTTTTTTGCTTTTAGAAAGCTCATAAAGTCCACCCTTAAACAATTCCTTTTCTTTAAATTCAGAACTGATTGGTCTCAAAATGATTCCTCAATTTGACATTATATTAAATGAAAATGTTCCATATTTGCGTAAGACACAATAAAGTACATTAACATCTATGAAGTTGAGAGGAAGATAGCTTGTATCATATTTTAATTTCTTATTTAGCGTTTTCCCCAGCTTTTTAGTTTTTTTGCAATAAATTCCTCCCTTCCATTTGCCAGAGAGGTTCCTATGTCCATTTCTGTATCTTTAAATGCAGAGGTTGCAGTTGTGAGTCAAGAAAGCAAGTCATCTCCTCTTACTTTTTAAGCCAACAATCCATCATGTCCATGCCCATATTATTCAGCATGGGTAGGGGGATCTGGGACCTGGGCACAGCTCCAGTACATCAGAGGAGGGAACCAAGAAATCCCTTCATTTATTTGCTCTCTAATACTCTTCCTTTCTCTATGTAGATCTTATTTTCTTCTCTCTGAAGAACATTTTATAATGTTGTGTGCCAGGCCGACCTACTGGTGACAAATTCCTCCAATTTTTGTTTGTCTATGAAAGTCTTTATTTTTCTTTGAGTCTTGAAGGACAATTTCTCTGGGTACAGAATTCTAGGTTGGTGGTTGTGTTCTTTTCAGCTTGTATGGTTTCTGAAGGGAAGTCTGATGTAATTCTTATCCTTGTTCCTCTATAGATAACATAAGGTATGTTTTTCATTCTTTGGCTTCCTTCCAGATTTTCTTCTTGTCTCTGATTTTATGCAGTTAGAATATGATATCCTTAACTGTAAAGTTTTGGGTATTTGTCTATATAGTGTTCTCTGAGCTTCCTGGGTCAACAATTTCATTTCTGTCACTATACTGATTTTTATTACAAAACTTTTAATCAGATTTAAGTTTTAAAAACATAACATGTACAACTCATGTATTTAAAAGAAAATGATGGTACTTTATAACCCAATAATAATCTACAACATTTCATATATAGCATTCTCCAACAATGTTTTTAAAGATCTCCTTCACATAAATATCTATAAAAACAAATGATTTGCCTTTTATTTCTCAAAAAATAGTCCAAACTCTTACAGTAGTTAATTCTGAGTCACTGTTTCTATTACAAAACACAATTTTCACTATTTTGCAATGGCCAAAACCAAATAAATAAATAAATAAATAGGCTTCCAGGTTCAAACTTGACTTAAATTTATTTTAGTTGCAAAAGAGCAAAGGAAATCCTGCTATTTTTGTGCTGGCAAAATTCAAAAGACTCATTAAAATCAAGTTATTCTTACAGTTTTAAAACCATGATCATTTTTAATGTTTCAATAGTTGAATAGTGGGCATCCCATGGAAGCAGGTATCAGGGTAGGGAGAGGTGGCCTCTTGTTCAGGTCTGTCCAAAGGAAAGTCTCTTTCTCTCTGAGCCTTGATTTTCTATTTGTAAAATATGCATAATGCCTGCTCTGACTGTTTCACATAAAAAGAAAAGGAAAATCACAGATTTTTGAAGCTGGGATAATATTCAGAGATAATTTTGTCCTTTTGACAAGAAGACAGAGGCCAGATTGGGTTGAAAATTTAGCTCAAGGTTAAATATCAAGGGGACACATAGAATCATTGTATTTACATTTGGCATTGACAGTGCAAAGTTAATATTTTTATTTTTATAACTCCAGTGAATTCTGTGTAAACTCATTATAACAGTATGAGCCTTGTGGGCCACTTACATTACAATAACATATTTCTGGGACAGCAATCTCTTGCTGCTATGGAAAATGGCTGATTTCTAAAGTGGGATCAAGCCCCATCTCCATAAACTGTCCAATAACTGCATTATCAGCTCCTATGTTTTGCCTTTTCTGATAAGTTACAAAGTTATTCGAATTATTTTTCATAATATCTATAAGCTGAGTCAGGGCCTATGACCTGAAACTTAAAGATGTGGGAGTTAGCAAAATGAGTAGGAAGGATATTCTGGACATAACAATCCCAATGGATGAAGGTACTGAGATATGAAAAAGTGCTGTGTTCACAATCTCGCAAGTAATTTGCTGTTGGACTCATCTCCTTCCAATAAGCCATTCACCTGTGCTGTCCTTCTCAGGGGTAAAAGGAAGAATCTGGAGTGTGGGCAGGATGTGAAGGGCATATGTAATTTCTTACCCTTCTCGCAGGTAATAGAAGTCCTGCTCACTCTGCTAAGTGTTTCTGAAATGTGTCCTCCTGTGTTGCCACGTTTGCCATCGTCACTTCTGCTTAGGTAACTAGTTTCTAGATTACAATTAGTCTCTGAATCGGCTCACTGCCTTCCCGCAATTCACTCTCCATACTGGTCTGAATGCTCTTTATGAAACACACACACTGTCATGTTTCTCAGTCACTGAGGCACCTTTAACCTACGGATAAAGACCAAATGCTTTAGCGTGGCGTTAAGGCTGATTCCTGCTTCCCACTCTGGCCTCAGCACTCTCCTTTCGTGCTCTTGCCTTCTGAGCACTGGCACTGCTCTAGTTCACTGGCCTTTGCAGAGTCACCAGCCCTTCCAGTGACGCTCTCCCCGTCCTTTCTTCCTCACCTGGCTAATGACAAATTAACCTTTTCTCTCCTCTATCAGTCTCTCCCTCCTTCACTTTCTTCATTCCACAAATATTTTTGGAGAATTTTCTTTGTGTCAGTCATTGAAGATGCATTAGTGAGCAAAATAGACAAAGCTCTGTTCTCATAGAGCTTACATCCGTGTGTGTGTGTTGGGGGGGTGACAGAAAATGAATGGAGTACATAATAAATAATACAGTATATTAGAAGATGATAAGTGCTGTCAAGAAATATTAAGCTGTAAGTGGAAGAGGGGAATTCAGGGAGACATGTTTTAAATACAGTGGTCAGAGTAGGTCCCACCCAGGAGATGACATTTCAGCAAGGAGTTGGATGAGGTGTTGAAGGAAACCATTTGGTTATTTGGAGAAAGGATTTTCCATGTAGAGGGAACAGCCAGTGCCAAAGCCTGGCACATTCAAGGAGCTGTAAGAAAGGAGCTGGAGCACAGTGAGAGAGGAGAATTCACAGAAGAAGGGGACAGAGAGGTTCCTGGGGGACCTGACAACTGTCTAGGCCATGGTAAAGACTTCAGTTTTTATGCTGAGAGAAATAGGGAGCCAGTGAAGACTTTTGAGCACAAGATTGATCTTACTTGACTTATGTTTGAAAAGGACAACTTTTTGTTGTGAACAGAATATGTAGTGGAAAGAGAAGAAGCTGGGAGACCAGTTAGAAGGCTACTGTGATAATGCAGATGAGATGGATGGTGTAGCCTGAACCAGGGTGGCAGAAGGGCCTGATGAAGATTGGTCATATTCTGGGGATGCATACATTTTTTTTTTTTTTTGCATTTAAAAAAATTTTTAACAAATTATTATAGAATAAAGTTGAGTCTTTTTGGTGTATGGGTCTAAGAATATTAACACTTGAATAGATTTATGTAGCCACCACCACAATCAGAATATAGAACTGTTCTCCAAACTCCCCAAACGTTCTCAGTCTGACCCTTGTCAAACACTTTGCTCTCTGTCACTATAGTCTGGTGTTTTCAAGAATGTCATGTAAATGGTATCATACAGTGTAACATTTTGAGACTGGCTTCTTTCACTTGGTACAATGTCTTTGAGAGTCATCTGAGTTGTTGCTTGTGTCAATAGTTTGTTCCTTTTTATTAATGAGTAGTATTCATTATATGGTTGTACCACTGTTTACATAATCATCTGGTAAAGGACAATGGGTTGTTTCCAGTTCAGGTCGATTTTGAATACTTCTGCTATAAAATAAGTGTATAGGTTTTCCAGTGAAAATGCACTTTATTTCTCTGGGACAAGTGCTCAATAGTACAAATGCTGGGTCTTAGGGTAATTGCATGTTTGACTTCATGAGAAACTGCCATGCTGTTTTTCAGAGGGGCTGCACCATGTTGTATTCCCACTAGCAATACATGAAAGTTCCAGCTGCTTTTGGACCTTTTCAGCATTTGCTGTTGTCAGTATTTTTTACTTTAGCCATTCTTATAGGTGCATCATGGTTTACATTTGCATCTATTAATTTGCATTTCCTTATGCACCTATTAGAATGGCTAATTATGTTGAACATCTTTTCATGTGCTAGTTTATATGTTATTTGTATATCACCTTTGGTGAAGTGTCTATTCAAGTCTTTGGCCCATTTAAAAATCATGAGTTACTCCTTTTACTACTGCTGAGGTTTGAAAATTTTTTACATATTCTGGATACAAGTCTTTGTCAGGTATGTTTTTGCAAATATTTTCTCCCATCCTCCAGCTTGCCTGTTCATTCTCTCAACTTTCACAGAACAAGTTTTTAAAAATTAAATTTTAAATTCTGAGATAGCTCTAGGTTTACATACAGTTTTAAGAAGCAATATGGAGGAATCCCATATACCCTTGACTTAGTTTCTCCCAATGGTAGCTTGCAAAACTATTGTCTAATATACAATCAGAAAAGTACACTGACACAGTCAAGACAAAAACTGATCCCATCACACCAGGCTCTCTCATGTTGCGCTTTTGTAGACACTTCCATTTCCCTTCCAGTCCTACCTCCTACTTAACCCTGGCAACCACTAATCTGTTCTCTATTTCCATAATTAAAAAGTGGCAAAGTATCTGTTATATTAACCAGTTTGTTTGTCTGTTATTATGGTTCTTTCTCTATCTAAAATGATCCTAATTCATACTTAGAGATCCATGCCAATTCCTCCATTAATCTATATGGGAGGGCTGGTATACGATCTTTGGAACATCATTATCCACAGCATCATTGGGAATTTAAAATCCAATGTCATTATAAATAATCAATAAAATGTTACAGGAAATAAATCCTCAATCTTGAGGAATAAGGTAAGAGAAGAGACGAACATGCAAAGTCCAAATTTACATGAAGTCTGTCCCTTTCTGGGTAAACATGAAAGATCAGTGTTTGCTTCCTAATGCGTACTGGGAAACTGAATTTGATATTATTATAACTGCTATTGTTTTGGGAAGAATTTTTGTAACTTTTTTTTTAAGCAGTGTTCTCTTGCTAGAAAAATTATTTTCTTGGTTTCATGAAAAAATCCAGTTTTATATTAGGCTATACAGATGACGGATCATTGTTCAAGGGAATCAGGTGTGCCAGAGGGAGCCCTTGAGGTGTCAGTCCCACCACTAAGCTCTTGTGAGATGCAAGGGGTCCAGCTAGCTCCGACAACAGCTAGCAGACCGAGTAATAAAGGCAGAGTGGATACTAAATTCCTCCTACACTTTTCTTTGGAACTGCAGAAAATGTGGCAGGATGCACAAACAAGGTATTTACAATACCAGTAAATTGGAGAGAGTTCAGAAGAAAACAAGAAATTAATAAAGGTTTGGGACAAGTCACCCTCTGGGAAAAAAGGTACAAAGCACTGGGCATATTCACTTAAGTGGATTAAAAACTGCAGTGAGACATAACAACAGTCTATAAACACACACGAGGATGTTAAATAAGAGAAATTTCAGTTCACCTCATTAGTTAGTAACAAGCTTAAGCTTTAGGAAAGTCACGAAATGTAAGGTATTTGAAAACAATGATCCTCTAGAGACTCAAAGACAGAAAAAAACCCCACAACCCTGCAGTTCTCCAACTGAATTGGAAGATATACATTTAGGGTTGAATGTTTTCAACACATACCAGATGAAGAATATTTCAGTTTATAGCCGAAGCCTAAATTACCTATTTGAATGAATGGGCATCATGTTGACAAAAACTATAGTTTGAAGGAAGGACAAATACAAACTCATCACAGTTGGGATGATTTACAATCTTAGAAAGAGGTATGGAGAGTAGGACAGTTAACAGGAATCAGAAAGAAGATTAAGAAACAAGGAAACTAAACAGCATGGAAACCATTGTGAGGTTGAGTGTTCCTGTAAAGAACAAGAGACGTTTATTCACCATAGAGAAGAGAAACCTTGTCAAATCACTAAGGCAGTTAAAAGTTACAGGTACAAAACTCTTAGTTCTTTGCAAGAGTTCCCAAGCCCCACAAGGGCTGTGAAAACCACGCTGAGAAAGCAACACTAATCTCCACGGCCGTCTAGGTGGCAGGGAAGTCGGTGTACTGCCAGAATGAATCCCAGGAGCTGAGCAGAAAGTGGGTCAAAAAATTGATCTTGACAGACATGTCAATCAGATTGGAAGTATCTAAACAAGTGCAAAATAGAACCGTAAGAAAATCACAAAAGAAAAGCTAAAAATCAAATGGTTTTGAAAACCATACAGGATACTATAGAAAGGGAAGGATATTAAACACAGACTATTACAAAGGGTGAAGCTGTAGAGCTGACCAAGATTACAAAGAAAATCTCTCTGGAGTGATAATAGTGAAAAGGGAAGCAAAGGCTCGAGGAGATGGGCTCAGGGTATCTAGTCAGGGGATTTCGAGTAAGCTCACCCCATGCAGGGAACTTAAGAGAGGGTGGCTGACAGAAAAGAATGAAACGTTATTAGGGAATGTGTCTCTTTGTGCCAAGTGCTATCTTCCGAATCCAAACAAGTGGATGAGTGAAGGGAAGATTTGCAGTGGGATGAAGAGCCTTTAAAAGGTACACGCCTGAATCACAGAAATCAGACCCCGGCAAAAATGCCTGTTGGGTGACGGGGTTCACCTTCCATCTCAGTGCGCTGTTGCTCTCAGCAGGTGGTTGGCAAATGCTGTGTCCAGTCTGGTCCCAGGCTGGCAGAACAGAGTCTTGGGCACAGCAGGCAACCTTTCAATTACTATATAAAAAACTGGACGTTAATACTCATGTATTAACCATTTTTGACAGACAGAAAAGGAGTTTAGGCCCTTTGGGATGATAGTAGAGAGTCTCTGAGGCAATTGCTCAGGGAGACAATGTACATTCACTACAACTGGAAGTGCACACAGGTAAAAGGCCAGGACCGGAGGACGATAACAGGGCGGTGGTTAAGAGCTAAGGGCTGACCACTTTGTAGGTACTGTGGTGAAAGTATAAATGGGTAGATGTTTAGTACAGCAGAAACCACTGCATCAACACTGACAAGTAACTTGAATGAATGATTCACCCTTCAGCAAAATAAAATCTAATCCGCAATACTGATGAGCTCTCTATTAGCTGGCCCACGCATATTTAGTATCGTTAAAGTGGATTATTATGGTGTAGTGTTTATTTAAAATGATGGTGGGGTGGGATCGTCTGTGGAATTTAAGTTTTGTTCTAGAAGCCAGCCACCCCCCGCCCGCCTCATGCCAAAGGTACAAAACAGAACCCCTTCTATTTGGCACAGGGAGAACAGAGGGAAGCGCTTACAGCAGAGCTCAGAGCTAACCGAAGGCAGCAGATAGTGAGCAGGCATTCCCAGCCTGTTACGTAACCAGGACAGAATTTTCTGAGGAAGTTGGGAAGAAGCAAACATCCTTAAGAGCCCAGCTTCAAGGGAATGCACAGCCACTGCAGCTTCAGTGACTGAGCAAACTCACCAACAGTCACAAGAGCCCATCAGCAGAACCCAGAGAGGAAGAGAAGTGGGATCCCAGAGTATCCGCGTGAGAGTTTCACCATTTCCTCGGTGGAGAGGAGCACTGGAATGGTCAGGTCTCATTTGAAGTAAAGCATCTGAAAATAATTATTCATAAAAGTGATATGGGTATGTGTATATATATATCTCATACATATCACAGTGTATGCACAGTTCTTATTCCTGACGATGGGCATTTTTTGTTGCTGTTTTCATCACAAAGTCATCTATTGCTGAAAATAAATATCTGAACTGGACAAACTCTGATTATAAGAGTCAAAAATCTTACATGTAGAGATGGAAATCTTAGTACTCTATGGGTAGAGCTACCGGTTATACTGCGAAAAACTGTGATTAAATTTACAATCTTGCCAGTGGGAGGATTTTTTAGCAAAAGACAGCATATAGGTCTCTTGGAATTTTTATCTGTATCAAAAATCACTGAGATTTGAAATTTCTCCAGTCAGACAGACCAGAGCTTGTAGCAGAATTCTTCTGTTGGTCACATCCCCACATTGCTCGATCTAATAGAACATTACAGCCACATCTTTCATAAAGACATGAGCCCATGGTCATAGCCAATTGTCTTGAGTCAGGTGATCACAGACTTTATTCTTAGCTATATTTCACACTTGCTATGCAATAGGTGAAAAAGAATCTAAATGTGGGCCTTAGTTTATGTATTTGTTAACTAGATACAAGAAACTAGACATCTCCCAGCCTTGGAAAGCTTCAATCCAGGATAATGGGTAAATATAAAGTACTTTTAAATAAAATGAAAACAACCATAATCATAACAGAAGCAGCAACGTGCCAAAGATGAAAACAAAACCAAAGAGAGTATTGTAACATTATATTTTTCAAAACTAGAATAGAGAGGAAAATTTCATTTTTGTTTCTTTGAGGAGTGTTCCAACCTTAAAACTATGGCTGCTTCCCATGAGAGAACATCCCACAACTTGCAGGTTTAAGGATTTTCTAAATAATTATATTAACAATAGTAGCTGAAACACATCAAAATCTGATCTTGGCAAATCAGGTGATTTTACATGTATCTGCTGAATAATTTTTCAGAACTGGGCAGTTCAGCAGCACTTTAAAAACCGTTCCTTCCAAAATTGTGTCACATCACCAAGTTGATTTCTTTCTCTTTTTTAAAAAAATATATTTTTATTAATTTCAGAGAGAAGAAAAGAGAGGGATCGAGGGATAGAAACATCAATGATGAGAGAGTCATTGATCGGCTGCCTCCTGCACGCCCCCCAACTGGGGATCGAGCCCGCAACCCGGGCATGTGCCCTGACTGGAAATCCAACTGCGATCTCCTGGATCCTAGGTCAATGCTCAACCACTGAGCCATGCCCAGCCAGGCACAGAGTTGATTTCTGATTTCATAATAAATGAGTGTAATTTATCCAGTCTTTTTAACATTTTTGCTAATGTATGGCAAACATTGTTGATATGAGTCATAAAGATGTAATGATAACATTATGACTTGATTTTTCTACACTTGTGTATATTTTTTTTATTAACTTTAGGTTTCTAAATGTAGTCATACCCACTTATAATATTTTAAATATAATAAATATTAGGTAACACAGAATCTAACTGGCTTCCCTGACTGGAAGACCCATCCTCAATAGGGAAACAGAAATCTAACACTAATAATGATCATATAAGCCTCATGTAACCTGATCAGTTGAAAATTCTGATCTTAAATATTCTGTCACATTAAGCCATAGTACTATGCATGTCCCTTCAACAAACCTTGCATTTTGTTAGTTTTCCCATTTATAAGATCCTCTAGAATTTGTGAAAGGGGATGGTGAAAAGCATGTTTTCACAAGGAATCAGACCATTAATTAATAGTCTTCTTTTGTTCCCAGAAAACTTAAAGAAAATCACAAAGATAGATAGAGCAAGACAACACAATTCAGTGAGAAGGCCACAATGAAAAGATAGAAACAGCTAACAAAATGAACTAGGAACCAAAACACTCACAGTTAAGCCCTATTTTATTGTGGAAGGTGGGTTTCAAGTTAGGTTCCATGCTTTTGAATGACCAGTGCGAGGAAGGAAATGCTCTCAGCTATGTGCACCTCAGGGTCTCTATGATAAATGCAAATATGTTGTCTCAGAAAAGCACAACTATTTCACATACTAGGACTAGAAAGAAGTTTCTTAAAGAGCCTGAATAGAAATTGTCCTGAACAACATGCTTACATCAATCCCGGGAACAAGTTTCCCAGGATTGCTCCTTAACACACCCAATGGAATCAATTTAGTAAAAGCGATTTTATAGAGGAGATTAGGAATAGGGGTAGTTTACCAGGATCTACTTCCTCAGACTTGTGAAAGTTTACACAAATAATTGCTATATAAGCTTAAGGATATGAATTCTCACTAATGAAAATCTCATAAAACAACAGTCAAACAGCTTTCTAGCATATAAGTTATATTTAATATTCATTTTTAAACAGTAAGTATTACCATTATCATTCTTCTTGACAAGCTCAAATGCAAATTTTGGCTTTTTCATATATTATCTGACAGTAAAGAATTATTTATAAATGCCTTAAAAATAAACAACAGAGTTCTTGTGACTCTCCTTGATTACAAAAATTATCCCATTTTCTTCAACGTAAAGAGAGTTAGGGTTAGGTTAAATAATCTTTAAGATTTTTTTACTTCAAACATTTAATGGCTTCAATACATGTCATGATGGCTCTTTCTTTCTTTCTTTTCTTTCTTTCTTTCTTTCTTCTTTCTTTCTTTTTTCTTCCTTTCCTTTTTTTTTTTTTTAAAGCCAAGACCATTCTTATTTTCTCAGAAGCCTCAAAAGGCAAAGGAAAAATCAGTATATTGATCCCTGCAATAGATTCCAATGTTATCCTAGCTTCAGAAGGTATCCAGTTACAGAGAAACATTTTAGTAATAGTAAGGTTCAGACAGACCTTATGTGACCCTGTTCATTCCTGACCAGCAAATAGTTTTTGTTTAACTTCGAAAGAAACCAGACAAACTCTGCAAGGTTACTTGTAATCATGACACCATTCTTAGAATTGCCATGTGCTGGGAACATGCCTTCTCGCTTCCTCCTTCTATCTACAGTATAAATCTGAAGGACTTTGTTATGGCTCTTACACTTGGCACATCTTAGGCCTATTTAGAACATCAACACCATCAATCACAAAATATGGGGCCGACCAGCTGGATGAACCCTGGCTATCATGCAGGGGTTATTTGTCATCTGGGCATGTCTGTTTGGTATATAACACTCCTTCAGTCCCAGAACAATTTTCCCCCTCCAAAAATATTCTCTTTGATTCAGGAAACACGTGATTAATAAAGGACAAGGGTTTAAAGCCAGAGGTCAAGGCTAAAAGTCTTAACCAAACAAGTGCATTGCTTACTAACGTTTGCATCAGCAGTCAAAAATTTCCTTGAAGAGCTCCCGCACTGAAGAAACACACGTCTGTTCTTAAATGCCGTATATTTCACGGGACTCCAGCAACTATGTTCATCTTGAGGGATATATTTTAAAATAATGCTGCACATCCAAGAAATGTTTTGCTGCAGAATAATAACACTGCATCAAGCATTTAAAAGGCCCATTACAAACATTTACAATTTAATATAAGAAATTAAATTTGAACACACATAGTTAAACCAATATCATTATAAAGAAAATTTGTACTATAACATCAGAACAATTTGCATTAAAATAGTTTTCAGCGATGTCTATTTATAGTAAAATGGATTTAAAAGCAACACTCCTTCTTCATACTTTTTGTCTTATTTACATGCCATCTACAATACTTTATAATACTTTTCCATTAGACAGTTTTTCTTTTATCCATGTTTCCCCTCCTTCCATCCAAAGAACCTTGTTTCATGTTTATAGAATATTGGTTTTTTTTCTTTCTAGGCAATTGTTATAGTTCTATTCTGTAATAATATTTATTTGATATTTATGAATTGTTTTTATGTGTGTGATGACAGGAAAAAAAGCAAATTTTCACAACATAAATAAAAAAATTGTTGGTCAAACTTTACAATTATTGTAACATTGACTAACTGAAAGTGACTCCAATTCTCAACACGGAAAAATGGATTGAATGTTTATTTTACTGGAATTCTAAAGGGAGTCACAAACTCCTGTTGGAAATAAACAGTTTCACAGGAGGAAAGTGATAAGTAGATTGTATTATAGTGTTGATGATGTTACAAGGCCTAAGGAGCACATGTCAGTCATCACTTTATTTAACTTGTACAAACTTCTAAATTCTTGCACAAACGCCACCTGAGATAACCAGACCTGCTGGAATTCAGCTTTCTTTACCTCCCTGCCAAATGCCAAAGGAATAAAAGTAGAAACTCAGCACAAAACATATTGTATTAAAAATAAGTTTCATTGAAATCCACAGTGGCAATACGTTTATCCCGTAGACCTCTTTAGAATCAAGGCCTGGGGACATGAAGGGGCTTTTAATGTCTTCTGGTCTGACTTCTCATCATATTGCTATAGAAACTGAGTCTTCAGAGCCTTCAAAGTGGCAGAGGTGAGACTAGAACCCTGGTCTTCCATTTCCCTGTACAATATCCCATGTGCCAAAGTATAAATCCTTCTTACGGCTCAACTCTTGGTGCAGAATATTTGGATAAATCTAACTTGGTCACAGCTGGGCCATCTGTTGCTCCACCACTTATGCTAATATGATAACATTGTGCATTTGACTGTTGATGGGGTCTTCTTGGCACTGTACATGCATAATGTTCTCAGTTAACTCAGTTGACCCTGTTCAACAATGACAATGTGTGTGAGGCCTGAGTTTGTTAGCATTCATTGTTACAAAAACAGGGTTACTGACCTTGTCATATTTAACAGCATTGAGCAGACACAGCAATGTGGATCCTGAGGGCAAATACAGAATTTCCAGCGGTGATGTAAGAACTATGCTAATTAGTTTCTCCCTCCATTCTGCTTCTAGGCACTGAATAACTGTACAGTTTGGCTGGAAGACTCACTAAGCCCTGAACTAATAAAACCCAAGAATTTTTATAAATAATAATAAAAAATGTGTTTCAACATGCCATTTCCTTTCAGTACAAGAGTGGTTTTTACAGAACAGTGTGCCTGGGGTGATCACCCTATTTTTGCTGTGGCATCCCTACTCCCAATAGAATTGAACCAACAGTGTAGCTTGACACTCACCCCACATCACCACCACCAAAAAGAGCATAAAAATAATCATCTGTCTATCTATATTCCCTGTAAACCATTTTCTTAGGAAGCAGTTTTAAAAAATGCTCCCACACTGTGACTAAGATGAGAACTGTATGTGAGGCCTGGTTGACATATCTAAGCATTTGGATATGGATATTCTTGCCTCAGTAGAAAAGCAAGCTAAGTTAACTTTTAACAATGCAATATTGCCTTGGTACATCTTGTTCTCTCTTTCCCTCAGGGTCTTACACGAATGAATCAGAAAATTGCTCCCTTATGTTAGGCCTGAGTCTGCACCTGTGTTAAATTCACATGGAACTGGAATTGGGGGTGTGGGGGTGGGGATAAATGTCAGCAAAACTAACAGGATGATATATCTGAGTTTGAATTCTCAAATGGACTAGCTAATGCAGAGACCATCAACGGGAACATTTTCGTAGGCATATTGTTTCACATCTAAAACTGAAATTAGGATATATAATCATGTTGATCAGCTGTCCTCAACTTCTGAGTTTATGATTAGAAGCATCTGGCTCCAGATTTTAGGAAACTCAGGTTATTAGACATTCTGGAAATTTTGGCATGCCAAAATTTTTGCTTTACCTTTTTTGGATATCCTGGATCACTTTCCAAGTATTAAAACAATCTCCATGTTTTAGACATGTTAAGAGAGATCATGAAAAGTAAGCAAGTCATTGAAGCAAAATATAAAAGTAATAAAGAGTTGAAAGAAAGGGAGAGATTAATGACTTCTGGACTTGCAAAAACAAGCAGAGTTTTTGATGTTCTAGACAAGTGGGTGAGTGGGAGGTGGAGAGAGCACTGGCCAGTATAAAAGTGAGAGAGGACTATAGTGAGGAAAACAGACACATGGAGAGAGTTGTGTCCATGTTCTGAGATGGCTCTTCATTCATGAATGGAAGTGGCTGAAACAAGTCAGGCTGCCTCACAATGAAGCAAACTTGTTTATGAAATTTCACATCTGTTTGATGTATATTGTGCAGCATGGCATTAATGTTTTAAAGCAATATTAGCAGACATAATAGCTGCATTCTAGATGAAGGCATCTGTCTGTTTCAAAGATTTTGCTATCAGAGGAAGGAAAAAAATGAGAAAGGAGTTTGGGGCTCTGAGAATAAGACACCTTAGTTTTATCAGCCATGAAGTATGCACCAAAGGAGGGCGATTATTTGCATATTGCAATGGAGACTGGTTAAAATCCAATCAATTGAATCCAGATGTGGGTTTCTTCTGAGACTTTTTTTTAAAAAGTGAGGGTTGCCAAAACTTCATGGGAGCAGAGACCACAAGCTAACATAAGCCAAAGGACTCTCAAAGTACAAGGAACATTTTTGGCTTATGAGAAATTTTACTTCTTTAAGCTCGGTGGCTGAAATAATAGCATAAGCTGATCTATGATAAATTAGAGGATATTTACAAATGGCTGGCCCTTGCCTAAACAAAATCTTCCAAAAATAACTCTACAAAAAGTGTTCCTGATATGATGTTCAATCACATATTTAGAGAACACCACAACTGGTAGTTTATGCTCTTTGGGCAGGAAGTAACCTCCAGGAAAGCAATCCATGAAAATCCATCTCTTGGCACATGGGGGTAATAAATGGAATTTGAATAAAATGTCAAAGATGTGTTTTTAAAAAATTGTAAATGTTCATAGAAATGGCACACCTATAAGAAACTAACAGGAAAGTCCTTTCATCTTAGAAATTAATTAGTTTAAAAAATATTAGGAAACAATTTTGTAGGGGAATTCTGTTGTTCTTGTGTTTTCTTTTCAAATGAAACTAATTTTGATTAGTCAAAAATCTTACCTTTCCCTTGAGACCAGTATTCTTGGAATAACTACTTGAGAACTAAAGTAAGTAGCAGTATGAGTAAAAACATTTGTCTTAGTTTATTTTTTAAATGTATTGAACACTTAAGAGTAAATAAAAGGAATTCTTTTTCTACCACCTTATCATCTTAGCAAATCAATGTGTTTTCATATTTCTATGTTCTCTTCAATTACATATAAATACATTTTTAAGGATATTACAGGTATGCTAGAATATATTTTCCCCCAAATAATAACAATGAAAGCCTTTTCATTGTTTAAATCTCCTTGAATGTCTTGGATTTATGGAGTTTAATTTATGTATTTTTTAACCTGGCTAATTATTATTTGATAAAAATATTTTTGTTTGTGTTGAACTAGAACTTTTCCCCTGAAATCTCAAATAAAACTCAGAACTTGTTTAAATTCCTTTTAGAGCTTTGGCTTTTTCCCGTATTTGTTTTAGATCACTTAGTGTTACTTTAAAAATGTACAACCAAATTTAAGAATGAGAAACTCAGAAATAAGAAAAGTGCTTACTTAGAATAAATCTAATCCATTTCAATTCCATTGAATTCAAGTCAACCCTGAACTTATTTTCATTGTGGCAGGCATTACAAAGAACACACAACCAGATGAGCCTGACCTGTCTCCCAGGGCCTTCTGATAGATTGTATAGACATATGCCTGGGTTGGACTAAGGTAGAGTTTAATACAGGAACAAGCAAAGTCCTTGGAAAACTTCCACCCAAGGGATTGGAAAGGTTATTCCAACAGCAAGGGCTTCTTGGTGTAAGGGGAAATTAAACTGGGCCTCACAAGATGGGAGGACATGATTTACTTTTGTTTGGATCCTTTGATGAACTAATCTTGATAAATGAGATAAGTCCTCTGAAGGCAGGGAATTAGGCAAGAGCGAGTTTTAGCTTTCTTTAATGAGTGAACTAGAGAGAAACTCTGAGCTCACACTGTGTATCAGGCTCTCTGCCACATAATCCTTTCTTAGGCTAGTTAGCGGTGAGCAAAGTGGCTTCATGGGCATAGGATCAGCGCATTTGCACATTTGCACAGAACACTGCACGCAGAAGGGCCTTGTACTTGGAGTTTAATGCTCTACAATTACCATCTGGAAATTCTTAATTATTATATCTTTGATTTTGTGTTTTGTAGATGAAGTCCAATAGGATCATGAAAAGTACACTGGGGGCTTGAAGCCTTGGCTTACCTGCTGACCCATGTCTTGTTACCTCCAAACCTCCCTGGACAGGCTCTCAGTCTCCCTATGCTCCCCACCACCTGGAGCTGCACACTTTGGCTGATCTCCCTCTCCCCATCTCCACCCTGCAATAAAAAAATAAGCCTCTTTCATCCTGGTGGGCAACCAAGTGGCATTAACAAGAAGAGGGAGGCCTGTGTTCCATCATTGCTATCCATTCCTGCTGGGGACCTGGGCATGAGCGTGGGGAGGGTCAGGGTCAGTGTGCACCCCTCAGGGGCATCTCAGCGCAGGGCAAGGTGGTAGCTGGCAGCGCTATAGTGCAGCTGGGATGACTGGCTGCGGCCCTCTCCCCATCTCTGATCTAGGTACTGCATATGATCCAACACAGTTTGCAATCCCTTGGGGGTTGCCCATTTTCCCACAAATTGGGGAGATTGACATTTTTATCCCAGTTAGAACCCCACATTTCCATTTTGCACTGAGACTGAAAAATTATGTAGCTGGCTCTGACCCTGAGGCAGGTATTACTGTCCTATTACAGATGGGAAACTGGAGACTAGAGAAGGGCTGGTAAGTGGCAGAGCAGATGGTCTCACTCTAAAGCCCATTCTCTCTCCACCATGGTGTGCTGTACCACCTCCCTTGAGAAACAGCCAGGTGAGTGAGAGTGGCCTCAAAGTGTTGACTTCCCTACGCATGTCTTCCTCTGGAGTGACCTGGAGGTGACCAAGAGCCCTCTCTTAAGAACACAGACCTGTACTTTAAAGGATAGAGTCTCTATGGTTTCTTTTAGTGACAACTGAAAGCACTTGAAGAAAATTTTGAGCTCCAGGCACTGTTATGACTGAATTGTGTCCTTTCCCCCAAATTCATATGTTAAAACCCTAACTCCCAGTTCCTCCGAATGTGGCTGTAGTTGAAGACAGGGCCTTTAAAGAGATGGTTATGTTAAACTGAGGCTGTCAGGGTGGGTGCTAATCCAATTTGACTCTTTATAAGAAGAGGAAATTTGGACACACACATTGACTCCAGGGATGGGCTTACACAGGGGATAGACCATGTAAGAACAAAGTGAGAAGATGGTTATCTACAAGCCAAAGAGGGAGGCCTCAGAAGAAACCAAACCTACCAACACTCTGATCTTGGACTTTTTCCCCATAACTGTGAGAAAATAAGTTTTGTTGTTTAAGTCACCCACTCGGTGTTATTTTGTTATGGTGGCCCTAGCAAAACAATATACCCACTAAAACCCTGATATATTAATACATCAATCTTCTGCTGGCCTAGAAAGGGAAGAGTTATCTATATAAACCCATTGGATGGGACTTGAAAATTCTGTAGGACAGAATTCCTACAATAGTAGGAGAGCGAGAAAGAGAAAATAGGGTGTGGAAAAAAGAAAAAAAATCAGGACACTGTAGGTAAGGAAGCATCTAGCTGTTGTTTCTCACTTTTTTAACATAAACAAGTAATATATGAATAATACATGCTTACTATAACAACACTTTTAAAAAGCCTAAATCAGTGGAATAAAAAAACCTGTGTCTTTCTTTACCTCTTCATTCTCCATCTCAGTTCCCATCTCAGAGGTAACTACTGGTTGGTACATTGTCTCAGACTATTCTGAAGATGCATTTAAGGATATATGTATAATATTTCTATATATGCTTATTTTTTATTATAAAATAAATGTGGTGATGTAATATGTATTGTTTTGTGATTTGTTTTTCCATTTAGCAATATGTATTAGGAATTTTTCCATTACCTACCATATACCTTTATCTTACATGATTTATTATGAACTTCAGGGAACTCCACAGTATGGATGCTATATAATTTATTTAGCCATCTCCTTACTGATACATGTTCAGGATGTTTCCAATTTCTTATGATTACAAAAAAATATTGCAATGAACATTTTCATACATATATGACCTTTAGATTTTTTCTCACTGTATTTCATAGTCATTCCCCTTATCCCACTTTCACTTCTGGATTCCTTTTTGGAATGTATGGCTAAGACTGTCTTTTCCTATCTGAACTGGGTATGTAAAAATAGGCTGAGATGCTTTTTCTTTAATGCCTGTGTAACCAGAATTATGTATGATTTCCTGCTTCCTTGGTAGAGCACGAAGAAAGTGCTTTAACTGTTAAAGCCACGCAGCATGCCTCACCTGGGGCCAGGAGGATGCAGCCCACGGAGGGAAGCTGAAGCTCTTGAGCTTAATACATAAACTCTCTGTGGTTTTGGGTAGAAAGACAGTATAGCTTTGCATGGTGGCATGACTCAGTGTCCTCCCTGCACCCAAGGGGACAGTGCCAATCAGGGTGACCCTTGGGATTCCCTCTGGGATGGACATGCATGTATGGTTTTTTCTACTGAGGGTGTGTAGGGATACCCCGATAAAGGCTGGGTGGTTCTTCTCTACTTCGATGTCCCAGTTCAAGGGGCCCCGTCCAGTGAATAATGGTGCTTTATGTTATGGCTGCATAAAGCATCTAGTGAGACCTTCCCAAGAATAGCCAAGTTAGCTTTACTGTGATTCTGTAAATACAGTCTTTTGGTTAAAGAAATAAATACCTGGAATGATTTATTCTAATAGCCTAATGGATGAAGAGACACACATGTTAAAGAACAGTATTTAAAAAGTTAAGTATTTCAAGATGGGTTAAATATATTCTATCACTAGACTTTGGGCCTTCCTTCTTCAGTCTGAAAGCATTCTGAATCCCTCCTAGTGTCTGAAACCTTCCAGTCTCTGTTCTCTTTGGCAGAGCTTCATGCCTCTTGGCTTCAGGCAGCAATTTGTCAAGAAAGCTTGCCATTTTGGCTTACTTCACCTTTATTTCTTGTTTCCTCCATCCACTCAGGCTTCAAAAGCCTCTAATGAGCTGTTTACCTTAATTATTCCAGCAAGGGCTTCATCTGGTCTTGGGCTCTCCCACTTCTGAGGATCCAAAGTGCCTGCATCTTCTCTATTAGGAGAATCTTTCTATTTTTCAAAAAAATGCATTTCCTCACCTCCAGTGTGTGGCTTCCATAGCTGGGGTTGGGGGTGAAAAGAAACTGGCAGAAGTCTTGGGCATCTGATTCTGAGCAACATTTATTGCATTTAAAGAAGACTAGCCCTGGCCGGGTGGCTCAGTTCATTGGAACATTGTCCTATACACCAAAAGGTTGTGGGTTCGATTCCCAGTCAGGCTAATACTTTAGGTTGTGGGCTTGGTCCCTGGTCTGTGTGTGTACAGGAGGCAACCGATTGATGTTTCTCTCTCACATCAATGTTCTTCTTCCTCTAAAAAACAATCAATAAAACATATATCCTCAGATGAGGATTAAAATAAATAAAATAAAAAAACCTAAAATTTCTTACATAGCACCCAGTAGAACAAAGAGAATTCTCAGGCCAGAATTCACAGACCAGCTACTGAGGCAAACACAAGACCTCAGCACAGTCTGCGCTCAGCTCACCTCTAGGATTCTCAAGACTGGAGGAAGAGTAGGTTGGCACCCTTTTTCTTTGCCCTTTGTCATTTTCTATCACGTCTGTTAGCTCATGAACATATACAGGCAAATTAAGCTGCCAAGTAACTTGAGTACAATGTCTAGCAGTTGTGAACATAGTTTATTTTAGGTCAAGACACTATCATGAATACATAGGTTCCCTGAGGGCGCATGGGTTGCTACTTACCAAACAATTAAACAGGAGATTCTGGGTTTCCCTAGGAGATCCATAGGGAAACCAGACTCATTATTTTACATAGATATATTTGCTTACTAATGAACTAACTGTTAGCACCTTGATGAATAGCATTCTTTGTATTTAAATTTTTTACTTATGGGAATGTTTTAGCAAAAGATATTGTCACTAGCTTGGGCTCTGCTGAACCCAAGAACTACCTTTCTCAGAAGGTGCCATCATGAGTTGATCAGCCTGGCCACTTATAAGTTTGATCTGATAGAAGCAGTTTCTACCATGAAGATTTTGAGCACCTTGATGTTAAATTTGAATTTGGAATTGACTAAGCCCTAGGTTTTCCAAGCCTCACAAGATAGAGTATGAAATGCATCACTTAGACCTCCTCAGTTGTGAGTCCTATTTGCTACTTTTAAAACAGAGTTACTTTTATTTTTTTATTAATCCTCACCAAAAGATATTTTTTCCATTTATTTTTTTTTTTTGGTGAGAGTGGAAGGGCAGGGGCGTGGGGAGGGAGAAATACATCTGTTGGTTGCTTCCCCCATGAGCCAGGACTGTCGGGGATTGAACCTGCAACCCATGTACATGCCGTTGACTAGGAATTGAATCCAAGACCCTTTAGTGTGTGTGTTGACATTTTAACTACTGAGCAACACTGGCCAGAGCAAAACAGAGTTACCTTTAAAGTAGACCAACTACTTGGTCCACTGTGAGACTGTCCAGCCTGAGCATTCTGAAGGGTGGTCTGCTAATGACACAAAAAGGAAAGACTCTGAAGATTATTTTAAGCACTGTGGTTTGTTTTACTTGGAAGTTTTCTACCTCTACGTTCTTTAAAAATCCTCATATATTTTTAAATTTATTTACAATTCAGATTCTCTATTTCTCATTTCTGTCACTGCTTTAATTAGGCATAACAGATTGAAATTAGGTATCATAGAATAACTTTGCATGTTGAGACTAACAATACTGCAATTTATCCCACGTGATGATTTCCCCCCCTGTAACTGTGTGAGTCACCAGGCATAAATAAATATGCAAAGAACAGGCTTTCATATTTCTGGATTCTTAGATTCTGAAATAAGAAAATTAGTCATCTAGTTCCAAGACTTGTGAACTAACCCAAGTAGTGAAGTCTTTATTTTGTACCTACTGACTGAAAAGCAAGCTCTGGTGTACTCCTGAATAAACACTCCAGAAAAGAACTGGTGGGGATAAAAACAAATAAATAAAATGGAAGTATATGCCACAAACTATTTGCATATGATAATTTCATAAAACATTCCCCTTGAGAAATACCTGAGTGAAATTAATTCACAATCAGTAGGAACCCAGTGGGAATGTGTTCATCAAAATAAATAATCCAAAATTATTCTTGGGCTGTGAAGTTTGTTTACTGCCTTAACTGAAGTGTGTATCAAACATAAGTGCATTAGCATTAGCTGTGGGTTGGGGGAGTCAGGCATAGCCTTCACCTCCAGCATTTTTCATCCATTCTGCTGTTTATATTTCTTGGCGAAAGGTCCAAGCCGCAAAGGGGTTAGTCTCAATATTATATATGTGTGTGTGTGTGTGTGTGTGCACTAGCGCATGTCACGTGAATGCATGTGTGTTTTGCATAGTCATGGGCATTGCTCCTTTTCAAAAAGAGCCTCAAAGGTACAGTTGAAATTTTGAAAACTGAATAAATTTGTTAATTTTTAAAATTCTTTTAAAATTCAATACCTCTTTAGGCAAAGAGCAGTGAGTATTATTAATCACAGAAATAAAAAACGTTTCTTCCCACTAAGAAATTCCCAGGGCTGATGACCAATTTTCAAATTAACCACCCCTGTCCATAACTATATGTATGAAAGTTTTGTTGATGAAACACCTTGTGCCTGGCATTGGGCTACAAAGAACCTGACAGACATTGCCTCACCCAATTCTCACAACAATCCTGCAAGGGATGCGTCATTGTTCCCCTTTGAGAGCTGAGAAGACAGGCTCAGAAAAGTTAAGTCCTCACCTATGGTCTTACAGCTATAAAGTGGCAGAAGCCAGATTTAAATCCAGGTGTGCCTGAATTTCAGAGCCAGTGTTCTAGCCATGATACCCTCCTTCCTTCTTTGCACTTGAACTGCATGATTCTCTTTACAGAAATCTTTCCCCCTCAAGGCTACTTCAATGTCCATCCTATCCTAACCAGATGTGAACCTGTATAAAAATGTTGCTGGGTGGCCCTGGCAAATGTGGCTCAGTTGGTTGGAGTGTCATCTTATGCACCAAAGAGTGGCCGGTTCTATTCATGATCAGGGCACATACACAGGTTGTGGGTTCGATCCCTGGTCAGGCATGTGTGGGAGGCAGCCGATCTCTCTCTCTCCTTTTCTCTCTCTTTCCTCTCTCTCTCTCAAATTAAAAAAAAATAATAATAATGTTGCTGGGTGGAGATCTCACAGTGAGAATCATGTGGGTCTTAGAGTTGAATAGATATACGGAAGGATAGATGGAGCATTGATAACCAGACTTGTTTTCCTGGAAAGGAGTGGCCAGGAGTTGGGTGGAGATTGTGCTATGCTCACACCATGTACTAACTAATCAAAGAATAGTCATGGAAGATGATAAATAGCTCCTTCAAAATATCAGTGGGAAATGCCACCAACAGTGAGGTGGTTCCTTTAAAAGATACTGAACTGGAAGAAAACAATCTCCAGAGAGATGGCATATTGTAATGGTTAAGAGGATGGATTTTGAAGCCAGCATGCCTGGGTTTAAGTCCTAATACTAATGTGTGATCTTGGAAGAGTTATTTATCCCTCTGTACTTTCATTTCCTAATCTGTAAAATGGGCATAACTGTACCTACTTCATGGGAGAGTTTTAAGGAATATGAATATGTATGCTTACCCCCTGACACACAGTATATACTATTTAAGTATCTGTTACTATTAGTTGTGGTATAATGCTTTGCACTTGATTGCTCCTCTCTCCTGATATCTGATTGTGGTCCCAGGTGCCTGATACTCAACTGACAAATAACTCCTGATACCTCCTTAGTAACTGTTGGGTTAATTTCACCCAGTCCCCTTGCTATCACAAGCCAAACATTCCAACCTCAGACTGAATTTTTGGTTGAGTTTTAAATATCTGGTAATGAATTCCTTCTCCATGTCCAAACTGGAAGTAAACATCTGACTGCAAACTATCTTCAATGGTTGAAATATTTCTCCTCTATAAAAAATAAAGCAAAAAAATAATAAAGAAGGAAAGAAGGAATAAAAAAAGAGAGAGGGAGGGAGGGGGAGAAAAAGAGAGGGAGGAAGGGAGGGAGGGAGGGAGGAAAGGAAGGAAGGAAGGAAGGAAGGAAGGAAGGAAGGAAGGAAGGAAGGAAGGAAGGAAGGAAGGAAGGAAGGAAGGAAGAGAGGGAGGGAGGGAGGGAGGGAGGGAGGGAGGGAGGGAGGGAGGGAGGGAGGAAGAGGGAGGGAAAGAAAAAAGAAAAATGCTAGAGGGCAACAGCAGGGAGCTTGAAAGGGGAGAGGAGATCTAAGGCATGGTCAAACTTCTGTAGCAGCCTTTAATGTAAGATGCTCAGAAACACCACTATTTGTAAGTGAGATTACCTATGTATTTCCACAATGATGCCCTCCTAGCTGTCAGAAGACTCTAAAAGGGAAACCAACACCCTCTGATACAAGACATTAATCTTTCTTCTTTGCTATTTCTAGCAGGTTCTTCTCCAAATCACCAACTTCCATTTAATCTAATAAAAGAACTAGAGGCTTTATTGAATAAGCCTGACTTCACAAATATAAGGACTATCTAAATTTGCCATTTGGAACCCTGGGAGGCATCAGAAAATATGCTCTGGGTGTTTTATTCTTACTGTAATTTAGCTAAATTCAACACTGTGAAAAGGCTCTCTAAGGAAATCTCATTAACATATTTTTGTAAATATGATTGTCCACAAACCAATGGAAAACTACATTTAGAAAAACTTCACTAAATGGTTCTCTTTTCTGCTAGTGTCTATTACAAATGTAAGTAGGAAAGATGAAAAAATAGGGTTTTTTTAAGACAATTGCATGGCTAGGATTTACATTTAATTTCTCTAAAACTGCACAAAGAAGCTTCCTCACTTAATTCATGTCTCTGCATTGTAGCTTTACTCAATCATGTGAAAAAGCAACATCATTAATTACGCAAGTGAAAGGAGGCATAGAAAAAAGACTGCATCCTTTCATTAACTTACAAAAATACAATTAGTAATTATTAGTGATTTCCTGGAGAAAGTCCAGAGCTGAATTAAAAATATCACTAAACACAGAGATCTTCATTGGCCCCTTAGAGGGGAAAAAACACATGCACTGCTATGAAGCTGATCTGTTGTACTTGATTTTAAAGCATTAAAGGACTAATTCATAAAGCAGCCACACAGCATTTGTCAAGCTTTTAATTTTCTCTTGTGATCTCTGGGAAACATGAAGAACGTTCCTTTTTCTAAGTAAAATGACCTGTAGCATTGTCTAGAATGACAATGGTTATGTCTTCATTTTAGAAGTCATGAATGTTCAACCCCAAAAATGAGATATTTTTTTTAAAAAAAGGCATATTCTCTATTTCAGTTTTGGCATAGCTTACTTTAATGGGCAACATGCTTATGCTGATTCCAGAAAGATCGAAACAAATTTGCTAAAAATATCTAGAAGCTCTAAGCCAATTTTATTATTTGTGTCAAATATTATTCAGCATCTTGTCATCTAAATATGCCTAAATTATTGAAATGAGCTGTTAAGTGCAACTTGCTGGGGTTGTGGACATAGGCTCCTGGGTACCCAGTAGGTCCTTCCATGTTGATGTTTTGGGATTGTCCCTCCTTGAGTCCGTTGGAAGAGACATCCAATGCCTTGCTTCCTCCGGGTGTGGGGATGGCGAGGGATGGACTCTCCCAAACAGATGGCTCTTTGAAGGCAGGTGTGTTTTGACTGGGAAGAAGCAGGGTCAGCAGCGCTCTGCTGGCATCAGGCAGAAGAGGAAGGAGGCCTAGTTTGGGGAGCATTTGGAGCAGGATCCCAGGGGATTCTCTTACTCATATTCACCTGCTTGCTATTTATGCACAATTTCAACCTGTTTGATGATTGCTGTCTTCTTTCTCTATTGACTTTTAAATTTACTTTGTAAAAACAATAAACTCAGTGTTGAGAAACTGCTGAACAAACTACAAAGATTGGTCAACTTGATTTTTCAGAATGCAGGTGACCTGACTTGCTTTTTCTCTGGCATCAGGATTTATTTATTTATTTATTATTTATTTATTTATTTATTTATTTATTTATTTATTTATGTTTTTAAATATCACTTTATTGATTTCAGAGAGAGGAAGGGAGAGGGAGAGAGAGAGAGAAACATCAATGATGAGAGAGTCATTGATCGACTGCCTCCTGCATGCCCCCCACTAGGGACCGAGCCACAACCCGGGCATGTGCCCTGACCAGGAATCAAACCGTGACCTCCAGGTTCATGGGTCCATGCTCAGCCACTGAGCCACACTGGCCTGGCTAGTCCCAATTTATATTCTTTTTTTTTTTTTTTAACATTTTTAAAAAATATATATCTTTATTGATTTCAGGGAGAGGAAAGATGAGGGAGAGAGAGATAGAAACATCAGTGATGAGAGAGTCATTGATTGGCTGCCTCCTGCACGCCCCCAACTGGGGATTAAGCCCGCAACCCGGGCATGTGCCCTGACTGGGAATCGAACCCTGATCACCTGGATCCTAGGTCTACACTCAACTGCTGAGCCACACCCGGCTGGGCCCAATTTATATTCTATTGTCTGCTCACTTCCCTGCTCCATCCCTTCTGTTGGATATTAAAAACTTAATTTAAGGTGAGACCAGTAATTGTCAGGAAGTTAGTCTGTTGCTCAAAAAAAAAAAAAGAGAGAGAGAGAGAGAGAAAAGAAAAGAAAAGGGAAGAGAGAGAAGAGGAGAGGAGAGGAGAGGAGAGGAGAGGAGAGGAGAGGAGAGGAGAGGAGAGGAGAGGAGAGGAGAGGAGAGGAGAGGAGAGGAGAGGAGAGGAGAGGAGAGGAGAGGAGAGGAGAGGAGAGGAGAGGAGAGGAGAGGAGAGGAGAGGAGAGGAGAGGAGAGGAGAAGAGAAGAGAAGAGAAGAGAAGAGAAGAGAAGAGAAGAGAAGAGAAGAGAAGAGAAGAGAAGAGAAGAGAAGAGAAGAGAAGAGAAAAGAAGAGAAGAGAAGAGAAAAGAAGAGAAAAGAAGAGAAAAGAAGAGAAAAGAAGAGAAAAAAAGAATGCGACAGGACACCCTCTTATACGCTTCACCCTTTTCCTCCCCTGCCCTCTTCGAGGAGGAGTCATTTAGTCAGCTCTGCTGATCATGCTTCTTTGTGTCCCTGCTTGGAAGAGCTATGTGTGTGACAGAGAGAGTCGGTCCCTCACCATACCTGGAGGAAGAACGGCACTCTGTGTCTCTTCAAGCAGGGACACAAGGGAGGATAGTCCCAAAACATCAGCATGGATGGGCCTACAGGATGCCCAGAAGCCTGTCTCCACAACCTCAGAAAGTTGAAATTAACGAGCAATTTAGTAATTTAAACATATTTGGATACCCAAATCCTGCATAATATTTGACACAGGTAGTAAAATTATCCATATAACACATAGATGCGATCCCTGTGAGAGCCCATCAGTTTAGTAGAATGGGTCGCTTTGTAAACCCTTCACTCTGAGTAACTTTAAGTTTGCAGAACCACTGCTCTCAACACTGTGTGGTGTCATCAACCCCTCCAGGAAGGAATCAGAAACACTGACCTCCACCATCTTGAGCATATGAGGTAGCTGCAGGGAGGAGACAAAAATGAGGGACAGATTACGGGCCAAGGCCAGGAGGTAGGAAAGGGAAGAGTGGAGAAGACCAGGCAAGATGGGGCACCTGGGAACCTGTCTGAGGTCAACTTGGTATGAACCAAACAGACCTACGGGAGCTTTCACACTATCGTGTGGGCCCCTCGTGCACTGGGACTGCACCTTGACGCACCTACATACATTGAGGGCACCGATGCAGGTATATTTTCAACCTAGGATTCAAAATAAAAGATTTGGGGTTATTATTTATTTATCACTTGCCTATGTTGGCAGGGAATTTAATAGTTAAAAGTTAAATCTGTGCTAAGCTACATTACCAATACCCTGAACAAAATGAGATGCAACATCAAATGGTCAGGGGTGGTTTCCACGGTCAGGGCTGAAAGTGACATTATCACCCACTGCACAGGAGCTCCTAGACACAGTTGCTGGCAGGCTAACAGAAGAGAGGTGCAGAGTGCATTCAGAACAAAGGCCTTTTTGAAACCACAGGTTGGTGTTTTTTTTTAAACTTAATTCTAGGGACCAAAATTAAAGCTTCCTTCGAGTAGTTTTACAATTCTGAAAAGAACTGATTGTTCTAAAGCCACACCTTGGTTACTTCCTCAGCAATTATTACAATGAAAGATCACTGTCAGATGCATGTTTAGGAAAGATACCCACACTGTAGTTTGCCTGAATTCCACAGGGGCTGGGGCCCTAGGGCAGCATATTCACTTAGACCTGGCACAGTCTTGTGGGCATACCTCACAGCACAGGTCTGTGCCCTGCAGCCTGTAGACCCTTAGAGTTGTGAGCAAGAGCTTTTCAGTTTCAGAAATGGGAAGGAAGGTAAGGAGTTTAGCTATTTTGGTCACACTCACACACACACACACACACACCTCCAATCTCTATTAATGGGGAAAACATTTTGTTTCTATCATGTAGACATAGCCAAAATGTTCTGAACCCAATACAAAACTTGAAAGAAGATGTAGCCCCTGCTCAAGAAACATCTGTTATTTTTATTTTCCAATGGAGATAAGTACATACATGGGTCCTGAAAATGGTATGATTTGGATGCAAGCCCCTGCTTGGAATAACTACTGGTTTTCAGGAAATGGAAGAAATACTACAGAAAAGAAGCAACTTTAAACTTTCTATGTGGGTCTTTATGGAAAAATGCCTGAAGAGGACACACCTACTCTAGACTTCAGTTTAAGTTATCAGTTCTACAATTAACTGGCTGCAAATGGTTTTTAAAAAATCTTCCTTTGCCCGGCTGGCGTGGCTCAGCGGTTGAGCATCCACCTATGAATCCAGAAGATAGCTTTTAGATTCCCAGTCAGGGCACATGCCCGGGTTGTGGGCTCGATCCCCAGTAGGGGGCGTGCAAGAGGCAGCCGATCAATGACTCTCTCATCATTGATGTTTCTCTCTCTCTCTCTCCCTCTCCCTTCCTCTCTCTGAAGTCAATAAAGACATACTTAAAAAGAAAAAAGAAAAACAATTTAAAAATCTTTCTTTAACTATTTCCTTATCTGTCAAATAGGTATATCAATAACCATTTAGCTACTGTCCAAAGTTGTCATGGGGGTCAAGTGCAGACCCCTGAATTAGTCAAGACTCTTCAGAGAAACAGAACCAAAACGAGACATATATGTATTATGGGAAATTGGCTCATATGATATGTGATTATGGAACCTGATAAATCACATAATCTACCAAACTGGAAATTCAGGAAAGCCAGTGTTATAATCCAGTCATAATCCAAAGGCCTGAGAATCAGGGGAGCCCATTGTGTAAATTCCCATTCAAGGGCAGGAGAGGACCAGTGTCCCACCTCATGTAGACAGACAAGAAGGAAAAGGGACGCGGTCTTCCTTCCTCTGCCTCTAGTTCTGCTTAGGCACTCGACAGATTGGATAATGCCCACCCATACTGGGGAGGGCAATTCAGTGCACTGATTCAAATGCTAATCTCATCCAGGACACCCTTATAGACATACCTGTGCACCCCATGGAGCAGTCAAGTTAACATAAAATTAATCATCATAACTGCTATATAAAGTACATGAAAGTGAAATATTGGCTAATCAACTATGCAGGCTGAAGTACACACCAGTTGTCTGTGTCCAGCTGTACCTTAGTAATAGATGAAAACTGTTCAAAAAGCAAAACAGACATTTTTTTCTGCGGCAACTAGATAAAGCCTTAAACATATACGTAAGCCATTACAGGAAAGAAGACTTGGTACCTTGAGACAAACAAGCAAATAAAATCTCCCTGAATGAACTAGGTTACTCATTTAATACTAGTCTCCAAAATAGATAAAATCTAAAGATCTTTTTCTGTGAGTTATTGACTCTTTAATAAAACAACTTTATCGCTGACTTTTGCAATTCTGATATGTAATGAACCCTGTAGATACCCTTGTGAGAAATTATGTATTTTTAATTCACTGAGCCAGTCCTTGACAGAAATCCCCAGTTGAGGTAAGGAGGCCAGCCTTTATATCCTCTCTGTTTACCAGTCACCACATGTGGACTTCTTCTAGGGAGGAGGCATGGTCTAGGATAAGACAACTTCCTTCTGTGAAGGAAAATACTGAACAGGAACACAGCTGTGAGCTAAGGCTAATCTCATCCAGGACACCCTCACAGACATACCTGTGCACCCCGTGGTGCAGTTGAGTTAACCTAAAATTATGTTAATTTGACTGTAGCAGTACTGACAGCTGGGGGAACACATGCTCTAGTCCTGGATTATTGATTAGAGAGCATGAGTTTATATTTTAATATATGTTGGCAAATTATTTTCCTTAAAAATTATTATAGTTTTCACTTCCATCAACAATATATGAAAATGTCTATTTCCCTGAGTTCACACCAGCACTTGGTATTATTACTTTTTCAAATATTTGACAATGACATATCATTGTTATTTTAAGTGGCATTTCCTTGATAATTGCCAAGGTTGAAAATCTTTTTATTGGTGCCTTGGTGACATTTTTATGTATGTATCTATATGCCATTTACTTATTTTTGTTATGTTTCTTTTTTTAAAATGTGCTTTTATTGATTTCAGAGAGAGAAAAAGAGGGGAAGAGAGAGATAGAAACATCAATGATAAGAGTCATTGATTGGCTGCCTCCTGCACACCCCCTACTGGGGATTGAGCCCATAACCCAGGCATGTGCCCTGACCGGGAATTGAACAGTGACCTCCTGGTTCATAGGTCAACACTCAACCACTGAGCCATGTCTACCAGGCTATATTTCTTTTTTTAATTAAAATTTTTTCAAATTACAGTTGACATGTAGTATTATATTAGTATCAGGTATATAACATAGTGATTAGATACTTATATAACTTATTAAGTGATCACCCTAATAAGTCTAGTGTTTGTTTCTTTTCACTCAATTTGTAGAAGCTCTCCTATATAAATGATATTAATCCATCATGGTGTGCTGTGGTATAGTCTTCTGGCCATTTCTTAAAATCTATCCTCCACTTCTTTGCCTGAGCACATGACTACAACACATTCTCTAGTCAGTCTCCTGTGCAGTTGTGTGATTATGTGACTAAATTCCAGGCAGTGGATTATAAGCCAAAATGCCTCGTGTGCCTCCTATTTATCTTCTTCTGCTGGATGCATGCAGATGACAATGGGTGGGGTGGAGCCATGAGATAGAAGGAATCTGGGTCCCTGAACTCAAGTCCCCACTCTGAACTGTTAAGTGAGCAAGAAATAAACCTTATTATATTTAAGCTACAATACATTTTTGGGATGTACAATTTATTTTAGCATGTTCACCCACACCAGTGTGGGTGTATTGTCTGTTTTCTTCCCAGTCTATGATTTGTAGCTGACCACACATCCATGGTAAGTTTTGAAAGGCTGGTCAGAGAAAGATGTATATGCAAAGAAGTCTCAGAAGAGAGGCCAGAAAATTTGGAGTAAAACTAGAACAGTGTGGCATCAAGGAAGCTGAGAGAAAACAGTGCTTCCAGAAACTTCTGTCTCGCAAACTGAAAGAGGCTGAGACTCGTGCTGAATTTGCAGAGAGAACAGTTGCAAAACTGGAAAAGAGAATTGGTGACCTGGAAGAAAATCTTGCACAGGCCAGAGAAGAGAATGTTGGCTTACATGAGACACTAAATGAACTTAAATGTACATAACCAAAACAGAAGAGTCTTGTTCTCACAGAAGCTCCAGATCTCCGTGTCTTTCTCTTGTAAGAAGTTTCTTTTGTTACTGCATCTGTGCAAATTATAAATATGTATCCAGCCCTGGCTGGGTGGCTCAGTTGGTTGGAGCATTGTCCCGTATACCAGAAAGGTTGTGGGTTTGATTCCCAGGCAGGGCATATATGTAGGTTGCAGGTTAGATCCCTAGTGTGCTGGGACACACACAGGAGGCAATGGATCAATGTTTCTCCCACCCACCCTCCCTCCCTCCCTCCCTCCCTCCCTCCCTCCCTCCCTCCCTCCCTCTCTCTCTCTCTCTCTCAAATTAATAAAAAAATATCCTTAGGTGAGGATTAAAAAGAAAAAGTGACCAAATATTTTGTATCAGAGAAACTTTGAGCACTAGTTAAATCTAATTCCTTCTTTTTTAAAAAAAAAAAAAGGCAAATAAGAGAGAAAAAAAGAAAGAGGCCATGATCAGTCATATTTCATACTGTTGAGAGGTCTAGTCAAAGGAGGCCTGAAATCTAACAGATGCTTGATGACTAGTTGGTGCAAAGATGTCTCTGGAGCCAGGATTTCACAAGAGAAGTATTAGAAAGTTTTCCTCCAATAAAGACAACTTCTATGGAAAGTGCTTTCCTAAATGTCCATCTTCTGCTAATGAGTGTGTCAAGTCTGTGAAAAGTTTGGAAGGTGCCCACCTATGCCTTTGAACGACAGCAAAAACACAGTTCAGTCCTGCAGTGTTGATCCACACATGTCCGTAGGCCTGGACATCTGGGTAACTCAGCTCAGCCCACAAGAATTCATCAGCAGGCAGATCCTACAAACCTGTTAGTGTAGAGAGCCCAGTTGGCCATTCACACCTGAGCTAACCTGAACTAACCTTGCCCTTCTTAAAAAGCACAACCTTCCCAAGCCTACTAGTCCCCTGCTGTCTGAACATGACACATCAACTTATGGTTTCTCAGCTATACCTTATTCAACTCTTCTGTTTTCTCAGGTAAGCCTCTAAAAATTACTTCTAGGGACAGAACCTTCTGGGTTACTGAATGTCAGGACAAATAAATGCTCTTGCTTACAAGAAAAATCATAGTAAAATTCTATTGCACAATCCCAGCTAAAGGATTAAAATAAAAGAAATATATATTTTTTGATTAATCTTTTAAATTAAATGGCCATGGAGATAATTTACTCACCATAAAAGTGAGAGATGGAAAGATATTCAGACATATTGAAAGACATCACTACATGCACTCATTAAAAGTATATGGTGCTGTACTTTAAAAACCTGGAACTAATGGTGACTTTTCTAATTACCCATGACATGTGAAGTCAATTGTCCTTAATACATTGAAATGACACATTACGAATGAATAGATATTAGAGTTTTCTGCTCTGTTGCTCATAGAAACATCTGATGAAGGAAGGACAAGCACTTGGATATGTCACCTTATGTCTTAGGGGAAAAAAGAAGAAAAAGATGACAATAGGAAAAGTTAGAGTCATTCTATGCTACTTGCTTTTGATAATTCCGAGCATGAAATTATTCCCTGAAGAAAAATTTGTTTCTTAAAGTATATAGTAAGTTTAAAGTACAGAGTTAAAAAAATTCAGTCTTACTTGATTGAAAATGCTTATTAGTTCCTGGCAATTAAACAACATACATGCTATCCATTTTAAGGTAATTTATCTCTAGTTTCTTCTTATGAGCATATTTAGAAAACCATCTAGAATAAAAGTAGGGTCTACTCTCTTATGCCTGCCTATTATATACTATGAAAGCTATAAAGCATCCGTTTTCTTCCATAATCATTCTATATATTTTTTTCTATTATTAACAAACAAATTACAAGAATATTTACATTTTGAACAGTGGGAATTATCCAGAATTTTAAGACTCACTTATTCCTTATAATTTTGAATTGATTACACAAAAGTTGCTTTGCTTTTGCATCTGCAGAGTGTCCACACAAAATAAAAACATAGGCAAATAATCATAATGTCATCAACAATATTTTCAATTTGTAAAAAAGATAAAATACTATTACCTATTCCCACACATTTGGTCAGATTTTTTGCATAAAACAGAATGTCATGGAAGCTGAAACCATGAGTCTGTTGAGTCTAGATCTGACACATGTACTATATTGGTAAATAAATACCATCTTCTGAAATCCACCACACTTCATGTCTCCTTCTCTTGCAGTGATTGTTACTGTCACTGCAAGACCACTTTGTAGTCTTATTATCTCCAAATGTTCTTTCTCCCTCTCTGGAGAGTGAGCTCCTCTAGACAGACCCATGCTTCACATTTTGCTGGGTCCTCCAAGTGCATTGCGTGTAGTTGGCTCTCAGCACATTTTTGCTGAATAAATGACTTCCAAGTGATTTAAAGCATATTGCATTTTGCTTTAAAAAAATTAACACATACAAATAGTTTTTTTATGTGAACATTTCCCAGTAATTTTCCTAGCTGATGTAATAAAACACTGTATGTAACCCTAGTTAATTGGATTAGGAACAAGGGGGAAACCTTAGTAAATAATTAGACATTATTTGCTTTGACACCAGAGTGGAGCACAGTTTACATAGTGTTATATAAGAACCTAACTGATGGAGCTGATTTTGTCAATAGCTTTTACATTTCCACATTGGCCTTTTAAAAAAATCATGAACAGGTATGCACAGTACACACAGCTACTTTTTATGGTCTGTGGTGGTTTTCTCAAATTCTTTGCTAACATATTACTGGTGTTTGTATACACGTACTCATAATAAAAATGTAATGTGCTTTTATTTAATATAATTCCTTTATGTTTCTCTACTCTCTCCTAGGGCAGAATATGTCTCTGTCTCTATCTCTACATATTTAGTTTCCTAGCACTCCTCCCCACAAAAATTCAGTACAATTCTCTGTCATTTTTGGAGGTTTTTTAAAAATATTGCAACTGATTTATTTATGTACAAGAAGGTTTCCCATATGTTACTAGTTTTGAATTTTAGTTACTCTCCTTGTGCTTTAATAAGTTCTTTGTAATACCTCTTTTGTAGGGACACATACTATATAAAATAAATTTCTTTCCAGCACTTCTAAATACAGTCCATCGGATAGGTCTCTATAAAGATATTATCATATTGCACCAAATTTCATTCTATGATAAATTATGATGCAGTAAAGCTTTGGTAAAACTACTGGCATTCTTTTTGTATGACTGAAAGCTCATCGTGTTGGTGCCCTTAAAACTATTTTTCCTCAGCAATATTTATAAGTTGCAAGAACACCCTATGAATTGTGATGCTTAATTTTATATGTCAACTTGATTGGACTAAGGGATGCCCAGATAGTGGACAAAACATTACTTCTGAATGTGTCTGACTGTGAGGGTGCTTCCAGAAGAGATTAGCATTGGAATCTATAGACTGAGTAAAGACGATCCACCCTCACCAATGCAGGCCAGCATCTCTAAACTGTTGAGAGCCCAAATAGAACAAAAAAGGCAGAGGAATGCAAATTCCTTCACTCCCTCTCTTCTTGAACTAGGATGTCCATCTCCTGCCCTTGAACATCAGAGCTCCTGGTTCTTGGGCCTTCAAACACTAGAATTTGCTCTAGCACTGGTCTTTGTAATTGGTCTGGGACTTACACTATCAGCTCCCCTGGCCCCCAGGCCTTCAACATGGACTGAATTACACCATCAGCTTTCTGGAGTCTTCAGCTTATAGACAGATGGCATATCATGGCATATCTCAGCCTCCGTAATCCTGTGAGCCAATTCCTATAATAAATCTCCTCTTATATATCTACATATATCCTACTGAGACTGTTTCTCTGGGGAACCTTGACTAATACAGGAATTCCAAGCTATATGATTCTACAGTTTACACTCTGGGAAATAACTTCATCACCAGCGGCTGTGAACTACCCCATTCTTTTGTGCATCTTTAATAGCCTGCCACCTATATATGATCCGTCTGTTAATAAGGCAAGAGCTAAGTCGGGCACCACACACACATACAAACATAGCTTGGGGATTAAATGGTAAATGTAATAGAGTAGAAAGAACATAGGCCTTAAAGTCAGAAAGACAGACCTGGATTTGAATGCTAGCTCTATAGTTTATTATATACTTATTATAAATTTTTTATGTAAAACTGGATATGCTTTCAAAATACTGTGAACCTCAAAGTATTTTTAACCTGTTAAATGGGTAGAGTAATACTAATATCATAGGGTTGTTAGAAGGATTAATTAAAATAATCAATGTACATCGTTGGTGCACAGTAAGTATACATTTTCTTCCCACTTTTTTCAAAGATTTGTAGAATGTTAGTGTTCCATGAAGAAGGGTGCTGTGGTCAAATTAGTTGAAAAATGAGTAGGATTAGGCAAAGTTACTTAGGTTTTTTTTCTTTTTTTTCTTCATCTTCTAGAGAGGAAGGGAGGGAGGGAGAGAGAGAGAAACATCAATGTGAGAGAGAAACATCTATCGTTTGCCTCCAGCATGGGCCCCAATTGGGGATCAAACCTGCAACCTGGGTGTGTGCCTTGACCGGGAATTGAACCCACCACTTTTAGGTGTATGGGATGACTCTCCTACCAACTGAGCCACACCAGCCTGGGCACTTAGGTTTTCTTTTCATTAAAAGACTTCTCAGAGCTTTTCACATGCTAGCATGTTTTGTGAATCTCTAAAAGGATATGGTTTGCAGCAGTTCCCAAATTTATTTGACCACAGAAACCTTTTGGGGTAGTACACAGAATAACATCTTGTGTTTTTTTCTGAACATGGTGTGAGAAATGTTGTCCTAGTGGGATCTCTGGATCTGTCTCTCTGCCCCCTGGGTGGGCGTGTCTGGAAGTATGATCGTCCCTCTGGGTCCTGGGAGTGGCCCTTGCAGGAAAATTTATTTTGAGCAAGCACAAAGAGGACAAATATGTTCCCTCTGCTTGAAGTGAGAAAATGGAGTCAGCAATGAAGTAAAGGCTTAAGTCTTTTTGTCTCATCTACGATGCTTAGGTAGAGTCCTCAGGTTTGGGAAACCCTGTGGAATTACTCTAATGAAAATACTATGAGAAATAAATTACCAAGAAGAAGGAAAACTGAAGACATTATGTGGTGGGCTGGGCAGAGTCAAGCGTGCTGTCCCCTTTCATGAAATTAAATATTTTTGTTTATATGATGGAAAATCTGTGCTGATCCATTCTCATTAAGGCTCTAGCAAGTTCATCAGAGAAACTTTATAGAGACCTTGGGGAAAACTCAACAGGGGGAATTTCCTGTTGGGGGCTGGAAGTGGGGAGAGAGCATTTTCCCTTTATTGGGGTTTGCTTTGTTAATTGGTGTTTGAAGAAACCCCATTTCTTTCATAGCTGGAGCTAAGCAGAATTAATGTTAATTAAAAAATCATGTTAGTGTTCCCAGAGCACATTTAAGCTGTTAGTTGGGAAAAGGCTTGTCCAAAATACTCTTCTCATAGCTTTGTTTGCGTGGGGAACTGAAGGGTGAGCAGTTTCAATAGGGCAAGAGAAGGAGCTGTCAGTTTATTTCTAGAACACAGCAGGGTGTGTTTCAAATGACACACAAAATAAAGAACACACAAGTACCAAAAGTGATCTTTTTTTTCTTAACTTAGGGACAGATTCAACCTAGAGACTTGTAAAACAGGATGGTACAGAGTGTATGTTGCTATGTGTCAATGGGTGGGGAAAGGTGTACTTGTATTCTTGATTCGTGATGTAAGCCTTACTAGTTAGTGGAAATAGACTGTAATTTCTTTTGCTTGTATGAATATGTACAGGGGTCTTCCCATTGAATATTCTTTAAAGGACTATTTTGCTTCACCCACAGAGAACTTCAATAAATAGTTACATTGCCATCAAATCCCTGAGGTCTATAAACTTCCTTTGGGTATAATTAACTTGGATGGCTCACTAGATCTAAACAATTACCTCAGACGACAGTACAAGGGGGAAAAGTGAAATACTGTATATATTTTTCTGCAAATTCTGGAACCCTCTGATTATTTTTTTAAGGTGTGAGTTACATGCTATAGAAATAAGAATGTCTAAATTGAGTTACACTTGGGTACAAGTAAACTATCACTAACAGAAATTTTGAAACATGAAGTGACTTTCAAATTCAATGAAAATAATTATTAGGTTATTTGTTTATTTATGTATTCCTCATTTCTTTCTTAAAACAAATGAAGTGGCTTATAACCAAGATCACATATAATATAAGTTTGATAAAATAAACCCAGGAATTAGAAATGGGATCCATGAAAAGGGGCAATAGCTAAATATGCTAACCTCACAGGCTAGTATAGCCATTCTGACTGAGAATCAGTCAGAATCTGAGTTTCCTGAAAGGCAGAATTCAAGGGAAGCATCACGAATTATTATTAGAAATGAAGAAGCATATCAACAAATTCATTTTTGAAGGCAAAGTTTTTCTCGCACTAAATTCTAAAGGAAAGAAATTTCTCTTCGTGTGCTTTTCTTTCAGCACATAATTTCTCTTTTCAAAATTATATTTTAGGCATACAAATGATTCATGAGTACATTTAAACAATACAGAAGTATGCAGATTATAAAGTTCAAGTTCTCTGTTACCCTTTCAAGCTCACTCTCCCACCTGGAGGCAACCTTTATTAGAAGTCTGGTGTGTATCATTCCCTACCTATTTCTAAGACCTCGTTTCACCCTCCCCTTCTCCATGTATAAGATGAGATCACATGTATGGAGTATTCTTTAGCTTGCTTTTATTTATCTTTATATCTGGAAGATCATTCACATCAATATAAATATAAATTCTATTTTGTTTTATAAAACTACTGTATGGATGTTCTAAAATTTATCAAAACCTTCTCTTATGTTTTCATTGTTTCCAGTTTTTTAATATTAAAAACAATGCCATAATAAACACCATGTACACATTTAAATATTTTTGTGCAGTGAATGTGATCGATACTTAGAGGTAGAACTGGGTCTTAGAGCATATGCATAACAAAATCCGTAATTCTCAAACGCTGGTGTGAGTAGTGTTCCTGTAGGTGTTGGTGCTCTTTGGGGAACCTTCTCATATACTGTTGAAGATAATTCTATCATAAGAACACTGCCTATCATACAATATGACAACATTCTATGTAGATGATCTGACAACACACCATGATTTCATACATCAAAAAGTCAAGCTGGCACACAAGGACCAACGGTTTCTGAGGATTTTTGTTTCTAATGTTTTGCAATTTGCTTCTTTCTTTCTTTTTTCCCACCTTAACTGAGATATAATTAACATATAGTATTGTGTATGTTTAAGGTGCCCTACATTATGACTTGATACACATATATGTTGTGAAGTAATTATGACAACAAGGTTAGTTAACACCTCCATTATCTCACATATTACCTTTTTGTGTGCCTGCGGTGAGAACACTTAAGAATTACTCTCAATGGAGGTAAAAAGGGGACATCTGTAATATTTTCAACAATAAAGATAAACTTAAAAGAATAAAAAAAGTAAATAAATAAATAAAAAGAATTACTCTCTCAGCGACTTTCAAGTATACAATACAATATTGTTAACTACAGTCCCCATGGTGTACATTAGCTCCCCAGAACTTAGTCGTCCTCTAACTGGAAGTTTGTAACCTCTGACCAATATCTTCCCCTTTCCCACCCCACCCAACCCCTGGCAACCACCATTCTACTCTGTTCCTATGAGTTCAGTGTTTTTAGATTCCATATATAGGTATATCATACAGTATTTGTCTTTCTCTGTCTGACTTTTTGCACTTATATTCAAGGTCCATTCATATTTTCGCAAATGGCAGGATTTCCTTCTTTCTTATGGCTGAATAATATTACATTGTATATATACTATATTTTTTAAATCAAATTCATCTATTAACGTATTCATTTATTTCTTGACTATTAGCATTTGTGAACAAATAAACAATATTAGTAAATAAATAAGGAACAATTTAAGTAATTTTTTCATTCAGAGTGAAAATTCTAAGTAGAAAAATCTAAGTTCAGCATGTTCTAAAGGAAAGTAGTTTGAGAACCAGTGCTCTAAATGATCAATCACAAAAATAAGAAATAGCCAACAGTAAAAATAAATTTAAAAAAGAAACAATATGTAATATATACCATAACTGAAAGACCCACCTTACATTTTTAACCAGTGCTCCTTTGGAAAGATGTAATGTGCAAAAGGAGTTTGTAATGGATTTTAGGTGAATCCCAGACTGATAATATTGTTAATCTTTTCTTAATTGTTTACGTAGTTCTGAAATTTACATCCTGCTCTCAAGTCAGTCCCTTTGAATATATACCAGCAGGTGGTGATTCTGCATAGACAAACTCATCTCTGTGGCTAATAGTTCTGATTTAAAAAAAAAAAAAAATGCCCAAGAAGCAGAATGACTCCTTCCAGCCACAGATCTAAACAATTCTAAAGAAATACTAAATAAAGAGAGGGCCACTGAAGCAAATTATAGCCTACTTAAAAATCCTGAAGTTGTTCCTGGTACAACTTAAGCATTACAAATGCATGCTTCTTACATGCTCTGAATCTGATGTCTTCATAAAAAGAGACTCAAAGTAAGTTGTAAACTGCAGAAATCTTTGAGATGAAACAGTCTCAATTACTCCACTGATCCAGTTCTCCTTTTTCAGCTACCTCATACCTGCTTCCTATATTAGTTAGCCTCATTCATTAATTATTCAGTTCATATTTGGAGTAAAAGGGGGGGAAATGCAGTGGCAGTCAATCACTTCAGAACTATAGGCTTTATAAAGTAGACAGTGATGGGTTTCCCCATAAGCACATTTATTCACAATGCCCATAACCATAGAATAGCTTCAAAAATATGCCCTTGGCCTTTATTTTCTAAATTGGCATATAATTGATTGTATGCTTTTAAGGATTCTAAATGTCAACAGGAATGACACAGTTCTTGTCTTTTATCCTATCCACATTTCCACAGGAAATTTTCAGAGATTTTGACTTGGGATATCTGAGCTGCCCCATTCCTCCCTCATATCCCAATTGTCCAGTTTGACATCAGTGTTTTTTACCAATCTACTGGCCTCACATTATTGGCAAAATGAATCCCTAAACTGGGGAGTTTTGGTCCACCTTAGTCTCTGGCTTAAACCCTGCTTTTTCCACAATCAAAGCAGAAAGTCTCAAATATAAAAATTAAACCAGATCCCCTTCCTATTTGGTAGCCAACCCTTTATGCTATAAGCTTATTTTTCAGCATAGTCATAGAAAAGAACCCCAAAGATATGGATCCATTTCATAATTTGTATAATCTATTCCCTTGAACCTAGACAGTCTCCCTTGGAGCCAAACACACTTTGTCCTTGACCTGAGGCACTCTACTCCGGTTGCTGCTTGGAATATGATTAGAGAAGTTGGGACTAGCTACATGAAAGGCAGTCTTCTATTTTTATGTTTGTTCTTTTGCATTACGAATCCAAAGGGATGGTCTGTTCATGCCTCATTGGGCCCATAACTGAAATACCACTGAGAGATTTCCCCATATTTACTGACAGTTAGATTAACTGCTGTCTATTTCCAGCTCTGAAATGACTTTTTCTTTCTGTGAACTTGAACAAATAACTATTATAACTCTTCCTTTCCTTATAAAATGATATGCTTATTGCCTGTGGATGCTGTTAGGCTTAACAAGGTTGTTACCAAGTGATTATATATCAACCTAAGTTTTAAATCATTTTATGTTTATTTTTATTAGTTGTGCTGCAATACACTACAATTCAGAAGGCATTTATTTATTTATTGGACACCAGCTATGTACTAGCATATTCTGGGCAAAAAGCAACTTACTTAAATAAAATGTTTTCAGGCAAGTATAGGAATTAGGAAGGACAGGAGCAAAGGAAAGGACAAGGAACTAAGATTTATTAAGTACTTAATGTATACTAAATACCAACATTATATTTTTTACATTTTTATTTTATTATGGTAAGAACACTTAACATGAGAACTAGTCTCTTAAAATTTTTCCACTGCTTTTCAGAGAGAGTGGAAGGGGAAAAGAGAGAGAGAGAGAAAGAGAGAGAGAGAGAGAGAGAGAGAGATCAATGTGAGAGACACATCAATTGGTTGCCTCCCACACGTGCCCGGGATAGAGCCTGCAACCAAGGTATGTGCCCTTGACCAAAATCAAACCTGAGACCCTTCAGTCATGGGCTGACGCTCTAACCACTGAACCAGACTGGCTAGGGAGTCAATGAATATTTAAGTTGTTTCCATATCTTGGCTACTGTGAATAGTGCTGCAATAAACATGGGCACATATATCTTTGAGATCCTACATTTAATTCTTTTGGATAAATATGCAGAAGAGCTTAATAAATTATATGGTAATTCTATTTTTAATTTTGGGGGAAAACTTTATACTGTTTTCCATAGCAGCTATACCATTTTGCATCTCCCACAATATTGTGCAAGGATTCCAATTTTCCACATCTTCAGCAACACCTGTTGTCTAGTGAAATTGAGCATTTTTTTCACATACTTATTGGCTATTTGTATGCCTTCCGTGGAGAAATAGACATTTCAAGTCCTCAGCCATTTGTAAAATTGGACTATTAGATTTTTTGCTATTGAGCTGTAAATGTTCCTTATATACTTTGGAGATTAACCCTTTATCAGATATATGGTTTTCAAATAATTTCTCCCATTCTGAAGGTTGCCTTTTCACCTGTTGTTTCATTTGCCGTGCAGACACTTTCTGCTTTAATATAGTCCCACTTGTTTATTTTTGTTTTTGTTGCCTGTGATTTTGGTATGATATTCATGAAATTATTACCAAGACCAATTTCATGAAGCTTTTCCCTTATGCTTTCTTCTGGGAGTTTTACTGATTAGGATCTACATTTAAGTCCTTAATCCATTTTGAGTTGATTTTTATGCACTGTTTAAGATAAGGGTCCAATTTCATTTTTTTGCATGTGGATATCAAGTTTTCCCGACATCATTTGTTGAAAAGACTACCTACCCTCTTTGTGTATTTTTTTGCTCTCTTGTTGAAGATCAGTTGACATATATGTATGGATATATTTCTGGACTCTCTATTCTGTTACAGTGATCTGTACATATGTCTTTATGCCAGTATTATACTGTTTTAATTAGTGAAGCTTTGTAATATACTTTGAAATCAGGAAGTGTAATGTTTCCAGCTTTGTTCTTCTTTTTTAAGATTGCTTTGGTTATTTGGGGTCTTCTGTTGTTCCAAGTGAATTTTACGATTATTTTTTCTATTTCTGTGAAAAATGTCATTAGAATTTTGATAGGGATTCCACTGAATTTATAGATGATTTTGGGTAGTATGGTCGTTTTTACAATATTAATTCTATGGCCCATAAACACAGAATATATTTCTATTTATTTGTGTCTTCTTCAATTTTTTTTTCATCAAAATCTTACAGTTTTTGGTGTACAAATTTTTCATGTGTTTGGTTAAATTTATTCCTATTTTGGTTTTGGTGTTATTTTAAGTGGCATTGTTTTTGTAATTTCCTTTTCAGATAGTTTGTTGTTAGTGTATGGAAATGCAACTGATTTTTGTATGTTGATTTTGTATCCTGTAACTTTATTGAATTCATTTATTAGTTCTAACAGGTTTTTGTTTTGTTTTGTTTTTTAGGATTTTCTATATGTAAGATCATGTCACCTGCAAAAAGGTATAATATTACTTCTTCCCTCCCATTTTAGATGCCTTTTATTTTTTTCTTGCCTAATTTCTCTGGATAGAACTTTAAGAACTATGTTAAATAGAAGCGATGAAAGTGGGCATCCTTGACCATTCCTAATCTTAGCAGAAAAGCTTTTAGTTTTTTGTTATTGAGTACGATGTTAGCTGTAGGCTTTATATATATGGCCTTTAGTATGTTAAGAAGCCTTCCTTCCATCCTTTGTTGAGGGTTTTTAATTATGAAAGAATGCTGAATTTTGTCAAATGCTTTTTTTGTATCTATTGAAATGATCATGCGATTTTTATGCTTTAGTCTGTTAATGTAGTACATTTCATAAATTGATTTTCATTTGTTGAACCATTCTTGCATCCCAGGGATAAAGCCCACTTGGTCATGGTGTATAATCTTTTTAATATTCTGTTGGGTTCTGTTTGCTAGTACATTATTTTGTTGAGAATTTTTACATCTATATTCAATAGGGATATTGGCCTGTAGTTTTCTTTTCTTGTGGTGTCTTTGGCTTTGTTATTAGGATAATGCTAGTCTCACAAAATGAGTTTAGAAGTATTACCTCCTCTTCAATTTTTTGGAAGAGTATGCGAAGGCCTGGCATTAATTCTTCTTTAACTCTATAGTAGAACTCACCAGTAAAGCCATCTGGTCCTTGGCTCTTTTTTTGTTCTGAAGTTTCTGATTACTGATTCAATCACCATACTAGTTATAGTTCTGTTCATACTTACTATTTCTTTATGAGTTAGTCTTAGTAGGTTGTAGGTTGCTAGAAATGTACCCATTTATTCTATGTTATCCAGTTTGTTGGAATATAATTGTTCATAGTAGTTTTTTGTTATCCTTTTTTATTTCTATGGCATTAGTTGTAATATCTTCTTTTCCATTTCCATTATTGAGTCTTCTCTCTTTTTTTCTTAGTCTAGCTAAGGGTTTGCCTGTTTTGTTTCTCCTTTTTTAAAAAAACAACTCATAGTTTCAATGATTTTTTCCCTGTTGTTTTTCTATTTTCTAGTTTGTTTACTTCTGCTTTAATCTTTGTTATTTCTTTCTTTCTGCTAACTTTGGGCTTAGTTTGTTCTTTTTCTAGCTCCTTGAGGTGTAAAGTTAAGGTTGTTTGAGATCTTTTTTTAACGTAGGTGTTTACTGCAAAAAACTTCCTTCAGTACTGTTTTTGGAGCATCCTATAAATTTTGGCATGTAGTGGTTTTGTTTTTATTTGTCTTAGGTATTTTCTAATTCTCTTTTTGATTTCTCCTTTCATCCCATGGTTGTTCAAAAGTGTGCTGTTTAATTTCCACATATTTGTGAATTTTCCAGTTTTCCTTTTACTATTGATTTATAGTTTCATTACACTGGGATAAAAAAAAAGTGTGGAAAACATACTTGGTATAATTTCAATCTCCATAAATTTGTTAAGACTTATTTTGTGACCTAACATGTGATCTATCCTAGAGAAAGTTCTGAGTGCACTTCACTCATTCAACCAGTCACCGAGTCCTATAGATTCTGTGTCATCCCCCTAACCATCCACTCCTATGTCTTCACTGCTATTGATTTAGTCCAGGCTCTTACCACCTGTCACTTGAACAATAAGAGCTTCCTAATGAGTCTCTCTGGTTCAAGTCTTTTTCTATTTCATTGCAACCCCACCTCCACCCCACATAATTTCACCTCCCAACATTGTTGCCTTGGCTTGGATTATAGAGCCTAGTCTGAGTTGATCCCAATCAGTTCTACAACACTGAAAACCCATTTCTACCCTGAGAGTTCTAGGCTCCAATAAAGCTAAATTTTCTTGCAGTTCATTAAAGGCACCAAACTTCTTTGCACCTTGATCTTTATACAAACTTCTCAGCCTCAAATAAATATTCTTTTTTATTTTTCTCCTTAGTAAAAGCCTACCTACCCCCAGAGAATGAACTCAAACGCAACCACCTAGTGAGATCTTCCTTGACTCCTTGAGACAGTCACTTTTACCTTCCTCTGTGTTCACCTTCCCACCTCACATGTGCCCCTTTTATCACTTTTAATGCACTGTGAAAATTTTGTTGTTTGTACTTACAATGCCCCTTTAATTTGAGTATTTCTTAAGAGTAAGGCCATTTCTTAGCATCTGTTTTATCATAAAATATTTTAATTACTCGCAAAAGTATAGTTAATAATATAATAAACACCCATAGACTCACCTTCTGGCTTTGCCATGTTTGTTTCAGATCTTTTTAAATAAATAAGATACTACAGATATATTGAAGACCTCTGTGTACCTTCCCTCATCCCATTTCCTATCTTGCTATGAGTATCTACCACCCTGAGTGTACTATCTCTCATGCCCACACGTTTTTATGTTTGTTCATATGTATGTATACATAAACAATAACCCTGCAAGCTTTTTATAATTTATTATTATTATTATTTTTAATTCTCACCCGAGGATATTTTTTCCATTGCTTTTCAGAGAGAGTGGAAGTAGGGGAGGAGGGAGAATGAGAGAAAGAGAGAGAAACATCAATGTGAGAGAGACGCATCGATTGGTTGCTTCCAGCATGCACTTCAACCAGGGTTGGGGACAGAGCCTGCAACCAAGGTATGTGCCTTTGGCCAGAGTCAAACCTGGGACACCCTTCAGTCCATGGGCCGACACTCTAACCACTGAGCAAAACTGGCTGGGCTCTGCAAGCTTTTTTAAAAAAAGCTTTCAAAAATGATATCATCCTGTGTGTACCCTTTTGCAATTGAATTTTTCTTTACTCACTATTGCGTTTGGGGGATTTAGCCACATAGATAGATGTGGTACTCCTTCATTAATTTTAACTAGTACATAGTATTATTTTATGAGCATAGCCCAATTTATCTGTTTTTCATTGAACTTTAGGCCTTTTGTAATTTTTAATATCTGTCTCCTTGAAGACATATAATGGTTTCTCTAGAGTGTAGACGTGCTGGGTCACAGGATATGAACATCTTTCACCTCAGGACATATGGGACATTGTTGGTCACAGTAATTACACTTATTTAGGCTCCTCAGTGTAGAGAACTCCTCTTGCTCCCTTTTATCCCTAATGCCTAGCAAGGGTCTGGCAGAGAGGAGAGGCACTACATCTGCTAATAGTCACTGAACAGAAAAATAAATGATTCTTGAATTTATAGAAAGTGAACTAGAAGAAGCAGAAATATAAGGATAGTACTTTTTCTTTAATCTTCACTGGAGGATATTTTTTCCATTGAGTTTCAGAGAGAGCTGAAGGGAGGGGTGAAGGGGGAGGGAGAGAGAGAAGCATTGATGTGAAAGAGACACATCAATTGGTTGTCTCCTGCATGTACCCCGGCTAGGGCTGGGGATCAAACCTACAACCCAGGTAAATGCACTTGACCGAGAATTGAACCCGTGACCTTTTGGTGTGTGGGCCAATGCTTTAACCACTGAGCCAGACCTGCCAGGGCCAAGTATAGTATTTTTAAGTGAACTACCAACAATAGAAGGTCTAGACCTGTGCTATTTAAATGCAAATTAATTAGAATAAAATTAAATTAAAATTTAGTTTCTCAGTTGCACTAGCCACATTTCACGTACACGACTGCCACACGTGGCTGATGACTACTGGCTTACCACATTTGACAGAACAGATTGAGAACCTTTCCACCATGACAGAAAGTTCTATTGGACAGTGCTGGTCTAGATAATAGGTCTTTTTCTTTTTTTCTTTCCCCTAATCTCTCTCCCCCCCTCCATAAACACCTAGGGCTTTCAAAGTACCTTCTGGATGCCTAGAATTCCCACCAAGCATGAGTTCTTGGGTTGGAATCTATAAGTTATAATTTTTCATCTGATTTTTTTCATTTTGAAAAATTGTGGTAAAATATATAGAACATCAAATTTACCATTTTAACCATTTTCAAGTGTACAGTTCAATAGTATTAAGTACATTCACATTGTTTCACAACCATCACCACCATCTACCTCCAGAACCTTTTATCTTCCTCATTGAAACTCTATAATCATTAAACAATAACTACTCATTCCCCATTTCCTCCAGTCTCTGACAACCACCATTCTACATTCTGACTCTATGAATTTGACTACTCTAGATACCTCATATAAGTGGAATCATACGATGTTGTTCTTTTGTATCTGACTTATTCCAGTTAGCATAATTTCTTCAAGGTCCACCCATGTTGTATCGTGTGTCAAAATTTCATTCCTTTTAAAGGCAGAATAATATTCCAGTGTATGCATATACAACTCCTCATCTGATTTCACCTTCATCTTTTCCCCTCAGGTATCAGCTGGATGACTGCCTAGCCAAACAACTGCAAACCACAGCATTTAAAATGGATACGGGTTTAATATGATGGCCCCAAGATACAGCATTGCAATGTGGTATGTTGGAAAGAATAATGGGGCAGGAATAAGGAGTCGTGGGTTCTGGTTCCCAGGCTGCTATATGACAGCTGTGTGGCCTTGGAAATTTACCTTAACTCCTGGAGCATCTGTTTCCTTATCTGATCTGAAAAAATAAGGCCTTCCTGTCATTCTAAAATCCTGTGGGTTTGAGTATTCTCCAACGCATTGACTGAAAATCAATAAGGAAAATGGATTCGTAGGCACTGTAGCAAAATGAGTAAGGAAAATATTTTAAGAGTTGCTTCTAAAACTTTCCAATTCCCAGAGGGGGGGGGAGAGAGGGGGAGAGAGTGAGTTAGTTTACACTATGAGTAAGGCTGTAATGCATTAGATACTTTAGAGTCGAATGTCTCCCAGTCTAGAATTAAGGGCTGAGTCTTGGATGATTCTTACTTATTTCACTAATATTCAACTTTCTATTATGCCTCTGAGATCATCTATATCTTGATATTTCTTAAAAACTTATCCCTATAGAATATTTCAGAAGAGGGATTAAAGTTCAATATTTTACTTATTATTGATTTTCTTCTACATTGTTATTCTTCGGTGTATTTCATTTTATTTTTTTTTCAATAACAAATTATTTTGATTCTCTGATCTTTGTTCTTTGGATATACATTTGTTCCCAAGTGCAATTATGGATTAGTCCAGAAAGTACAGAGTAGCAATCTGTCCAAAAAAAAGAGCAGGGACTGATGACATTCCCCTTACTGTGACCTGGCTGGGGGATGACATAGGGAGGAAGGGAAGAGCTCTGAAGGCCTCGTCTTCCCCTACTTCCTAAATTCCATCCCCAGTCTTAGTTATTTACTTGTTCAACTATTGTTGTTCTTTCTGAATACTCTTTCATGGACTCTAGGTAAATAAACCAACATGTATATATTTTTTATTATGCCCATTTTCTTTAATGTATATGTTGTGAGGATTTAGTCATCTGGACACATATGGCACTAATTCATTAATTTTAACTGCTGCCTGGTATTATGTTTTATGAACATAACGCAATTTACTTATCTGTTCTTCCATTGATGCTTAGGCTGTTTAATTTGTCACTGTACTTTTCTCCATAAGCACATGCAAGGGTGCTCTCAAAACCTTGCTGCTTGACTCAGGTTTAGGACATTTGTTTTCCTTATTTTTTGGTACAAAAATTCAATACATCCCAAAGAGTTCTTTCATTCAACAGAAATAAACTGAGTGCCTGCTGAGTGCGAAGATACCAGGAAAAGCAAAAACAAAGATCCCGTTCTCGAGGGGGGACTATTGAAACGGGATCATAATCACATAATAGTGCAAATAAATAGAACATCACAGGTGTAATAAATAATTGGAAGGAAAAGTCCATCATCCTGTAGGCATACAACAGGGAGATCATGTTCTTGGTTCAGGGCATCTGTGTTGGTTTCCCTGAAGTGGTGATGCTTGGTATGAAAGGGAAATGGGATTTGGGCTGAGGTGAGAATAGGAAAACATCACGAGCAGAGCGAGCAGCAGGTATAGAGACCTTAAGCTGGAAGAGAAAGTGGCCAATTCAGAGAGAAGGACTGTGTAGCTGGAACAGAGCAAAGGGAAAGAAGGTGTGAGAAAAACTCTAGAGTTAGTAGGCAAGAGGGCATAGAACCTTTTAGCTTTCACTCAAAGTTAAGGAAATTGTTAGATAGACGTTAGCAGAGCAAGGACAATGGGCCAGGTACAGAAACTCACCAGGGCAGAAAGCCCCAGGTGCCTAGCAATGGACAAAACTGGGAAAACAAGAACCTTGTCCCCAGGGGAACTTATCCTCCCCCAGCATATCACTTGGTCATGTGATTTAGACCCCCTGAGCATTTCCTTCCTAAAGATAACATCGAGGCCTCAGTTGTATTTCAGCTCCAGGCCCAGAAAAGCAGCAAATCCAGACAAGTGGCGCCATGGCTGCCTCAGGACCAACTACATTGACTAATGACCCCCTGCTCCGGCACGACCAATCAGTGGAGACCACGACCCTGAAAGAGCACACCTGGAACACTAATGAATATTCTATTGAGACCCTCCCCTGAGACCTCCCCTAAGATTCCCACCTGCAAGAAAGAAAGAAATACACTCAGGCAAACAACCCAGTGAATGCTCCCCACTAGGGGAGCATGCCAGCCCCATCTTCTTCCCCCTTCTTCCTTCTGAGGTGACCCCATGAGACTTGCAACCAGGGGAGCAATAGGCAGCGGCAACTCACCCTGGGCTTACCCCCTGAACCTGTCTCCAAGCACCTTTCCTCTCTGACTTCTCATTGAGTCAAAGCAGCCCAGCCTAGGCTCTCCTGTTGCTTCTTCCATGCGCCTTCCTTGTTTACCATCCCGAGTATATTTTTGCTGCCACCATGGGCCCAATACCCTTTGGCTCACAGCTGTGTAGCCCATCCCTTTGGCTATCCCTATCCCTCACCCTCTTTTCCTTAAATAAATTCAATTTTTCTTTCTTTACCATGTGAGATGGCTATTTAGCCTGCCCGCGCACCACTGACTTTAACCTTTCAGAAACACCAAGCTGGGAAGTGATACTATCAGATTTGGGTTTTAAAACAATAAATTATCCCATATGATGAAGCCTTTGTTGGGATCTCTGCTCCAGTTTGTTAAATCCATGTGGCTGAAGCTAAATATCTTGTCACTGGTGACTCAATCATTCTCTCAAAGAGTGATCTGAAATGAGGAAATTCTCCTAGGTAGGAGCATCTTCTTCTAGGGCAGGATGCACAGCAGAGAGAGGAAGGGGGCTGATATCTTTTCATGAAGTGGTTAGAATCTTCAGAGAAACAGAAAATGTAAAAGAGTCAAGGTAAGGAAGACTCTGTCTACAGAAGAGAGAAAGGGTGGGAGCAAAGGAAAGAGCAGAGCTCCATGAGAAGACTCTTGGTCAACCAGTAAGTACAGAGATGAAGATGAACTAGACCAAACAGGGAAAAGCAGTAGTGGAGATTTTAGTTGAAATTTGGAAGAAAAACATAGCTCTCCAGGCAGGTAAAGTGAACCAAATAGCCCACAAATTGCACCACACAGCAACTAAAATCCTGTAGCTTCTGGGAGGCCTGAGTGCCCCTAGACTCAGGCCATGATTAATCTCTCCTCCTTAGATAATCAAAGTCATGATCTGTGACTTGTGAGTACCAACATTAAGTGGATCCTGCTGGGTAACTAGTATGCACCACCCACCCCCATGCTCCCCGGATCTGGCCCCTGTCTTTGCTTAGAAAACATACTTGACAACAGTGTCATGACTCTTGAAGAACCAACTTTCACTTCCCCTATTAGTTAGCAGTGTGTTTTTCTTTCTCGTGCTTTGAGTAGCCATTTAGTTTCTAAGACAAGTGGGGGAAAAGAATCCTGAGACTTGGTTTGCAGTGGGGGAAATGGTCTGTGAGCAGAGTGGGGGTAGGGAAGAACTTTTCTGGAAAACAATGATTCTATTTGGCTTTTTCAAAAAGTACATATTACCATAATAAGAATGACTCAGCCACTAACAAAAATACACTCGCAGAGAAGAAACTGATTGAAGCATAATTGATTATATTGGACAATTACAAATGCCCTTATTAAATAATTGCATTTAAACCACATGATAGTTTTATAACTGATTTATAAAAACAAAATTGTGAAAGTTTAAGTGACATAATTGTTCTCAGTATCACTACAATTTTCAAATGAAGCAATTTAGCCTTAGAAGCAATTTCACTTTTCATTGTGATGTTATTTTGGTGTCAGGCTGCAAGCTTTTGTTCCACTCCGAGTTCTAGGAATGAGAATTAACCCTTCCCTCTCTTTGGCTGAGGCAACGATGCATTTTTGTAATGCAGACCCAGTAGGTTATAAAAAAGAATAATTAGCAGGCCTCGAAACATTTATATGATTTCCATTTAATGAGAATGTAGTAGCTTCTGTATGGATGTAGGAAATAAAAACCTTTCTTAGGTTAGGGTATTTGTAAACTCAGAACAAAAATGGCAAAAATGGCATTATTTGCTGACGGTATCAAATAATGTTAAGACTTAGTACAGCTTTTTTTCTAAAAATTACGTCCCCACAGGAAACAATATGGGAAATGGCCCGGTATCTCTGGTACATCTCCTAGAATGTTAATCAAAGGTCTGTTTTTTCAGATGCATGAATAAAGGACCTCAGAACATTCAACAGATAAAAGCCAATACCATTAACATTCCTTTATTTAGTTTCTGTGAATTAAATGGTTTCGTACAGCTACCGTCTCCATATCACGCACACAATTCCCAAGGCATGTTCTACACTGGTAATAAGAGCTAAACCTGCTGTATTTCATTTCAGTCTTGCTGATAGCATTTATCAGCAAAATCTGGCTAAAAACGGAATATGCAATTTAAGCCTGATCATAACTGGGCTGCAGAGGAGGAAAGTGGGGGATTATCTGGAGACTGGAGCACAAATATAAGATTGTATTGTCATTGTGTGCTATAGGCCTTTTGGCAAACTGTAGTGTAAGCCCCAGCTGACAGGCCTTTTCACAACTGACAGAGGAAAATATGAAACTTAAATTCTTCATGACAGATAAATCTGCTGAATGAAAGGAAGACCAATAGGATAACGGTGGGACAAAAAAACATATTGCTTTTGGGTAACTCCCTTAAATCTACCTCTTTTGTAAACATACAGAATAGGCATTCAATGAATATCTTCTACACTCCTACCCAATCGGCTTGGCTAAGCAAGCTGTTAAGTTGGAATGATAAAATAAGCATCTTTTCCTCAGCAGATGAATACAAAGTCTTATAAAACAAGGGTGGCAGATTAAATTTAATATGTGGGCATGAAAGACGTTTCCTGAATGACTATCAACTGGAGTGGATTTCTTGAACCAAAGTTGACATGTTACTATTGTAGAAGGCTTATTAATTGAGATATTAAATGTACCTAATCCACCATGATTGTGATCTTTGTCAAATTAAAAAAAAAAAAAAATGACTATAAGTAATTGCTCTTTTCTGTCAGTGGGTCCCAAGTCCATGAAATGAAACCAGAGACCATCTCTTAGGATTAATATCATTGGTCTTTATATGGTGATACATACCTTTTACCCTGGTCATGGGCCCTGGGGCCTCCAGGGCTCTAGGGTTCCTTGCCTTTCCCATGCTGATTTAGCATTGATATTTTTCCCTTGGCAAATTCATTCTGGTTGGTTATACTACTTCTGTCCAATTCCAGTGGCAGCCTCAAACCATGAGAGGCTGTATGAAACTAAGTAAGGTTTCTTGAGTAGTTTTTTTAAATCCTTGCAGCCAGTTAGCTATTTGTTATGTAACCTCAGCGCTCTTTGGCATCTCCTGGAGGAAGCCTTCTGACCCAGCACTACTTCTAGGGGGAGAAGGGAGATTAATACAGGCTTCTCAATGAAGCCTGCTTCCTTTATTAATGAATTGCTGGACTGCCCTGGCAAATCCCAGGTCAAGCTGGTAAGTAATGTCTGGTTAAGAGAGCCCAAAGCAAGTTTCAGGACCAAAGAGCAGATCTGCCTTGAACTGTCAGTTTCCCTGGTTGCCATGTAATTCAGAGCTAATCTCCAGCACAAAGATCAAGGTGAGAATGAGAGAGAGACAGGAAGAAGGGAGGAAGAGGAGGGAAGGGGAAGGAGAAGGCAGGGGTGAGAGAGGAAGGGAAGGTAGCAAGGGAAGGCAGAGAGAGAACGAATGGGTGGAAGGAAAGACGGAACAGATTAGACTGCTGAGGGTCATTTTTCCTGGAGACTTCATGCCCTAACCAGGCGGGTTCTTCCCCCAGCCAGCCAGTCCCAGAATGACTGGCAGCAGGACAAGGGCACAGGCTCAGGCCATGGGAATGTCCCACCAGTCACAGGAGGAAGAAAGGTAGGGAGAGACCCCTAGTTAGAGGGACTATGAAAAGGAGGGAGAGGAGGAGGAGTGGGGGAGGAGGAGAGGAGCCAGCCTGGAGTCTGCTAGAAGAATCCAGGCGCCACAGTGTAACAGCTGCCTCAGGTATGCTAGCCAGTCTCAGCTCGTTCCCAGCTCTTTCTGGCAAGCCCCAGGCTCAGGCGTGCACACCACACACACACACACACACACACACACACACACACGCACGCACGTAGAGCCGTGTCGGTTATAGAAAGTTTTTGGCCTGTCCGAAACTGTGTCATTCAGATACTCACTGAGAGAGCTGGGCTTGCTGGGCACTGCTTTTCATAATTGTGGTAAAATTGCCTAAGACCTTGGTAAATAACAAAATCTACTCCAACACAAAGGGATTTAACTTACTCTAAAGATTATTATGTTTTGTCTGCTGGATTAAAATTGCTTCCAAAGTTATTAGGGAAACTCAACATTAGCACTTCTCTTTCTATAAAGAAACAAACTACACACACACAAAGGTGCAGCATTATACGGTAATTATCCAAAATGCTACCGCTTGGAATAATAAGGATGCTGTGTGTTTACACAGCATCTTTCTTTTCCAAAGAATTCAAAGAGCGTCACCACCCCTATCCCATTACTCCTATCAACAGTCTTCAAGGAGCTATGCGGGTGGCAAGGATAATTATCTACATTGCCTAGGAGAAGTAACTGAGGCACAGAGGGGCACTTGGGATCACACAGGAAAGATATAGCAATTCTGGATTTAGTATATAAAACATTAATTGTCAAGTGTTTTGCTATTTAAATACATGTTCCTCTTTTCTATCGTGCTTCTGTAAAAACAATTTGCAGGGTTTCCTTTTATAGGGACTTGTCCCTGACCCCTGTTTGTTGTAATCTCTACCTTAGCACTTTTCGGTGTGTTGTAATACTTCATTTATTTACCTGCCTCTTTTCTGATGTTATATTCTTCTCAAGGTCTGGAACTTGTTCATCTCTGTATTTCCAGTGTTGGAACATGGTTGATGCTGCTTAAATATCTGTTAGTTGAATGAATGAAAGAAAAAGAATAAATGAATGAATGGACAATCTTCTAATAAGAATTATTGACAAGGTAACAATAAATGTGAATTTGGGCTTAAACTAAATATGTCTCATCTGATTTTATCTTTGCTGTGACAAATATGTCCATCTCACAGGCCCTCTTTTAAAAAGTCAGTGAATGCATTTAGAGCTAATTCCTTCCCTACTCGGGCTGTTGGGTTTATTGTTTGGAACAATAAACTAAAACTCATGGAAATACTAGGGCTCCAGATGGTCTATTGTAATTATTTCCCCCATAGCCTTCTTTTTTGATGTTTAAGGGGAAGCATTTAGGTGTGGAGTTTTGGGGAAGTGTTAATATATAGTTATTATTCTGTCCCCCAAACCCTTTCCTCTGTGTATTGAATCTCAAAGCCAGGTTGTTATTTGGGGGGAGGGGGTATAGACCCCAAAATAACAATGGAAACAATGATTACTCTTCAAGGAGACTACAAATTTGACTCTCTTTTATACATTTTTTCAGTGATCAATACAAAAAAGGCAAGGTAATGTATGTTAATCTTTACCAGATGTACTTTATGTATCCCCTTACATTGGAAGCCTAGCAGGAGTAGAATGTCACAACAGACATTTACTGAAATACCTGGGGAAATGTAACAAAAAGTGTTAGAGGAAAATGGTCTTTCAGCTAAATTACCTAATATATTTGCTAATGGTATCTGATTTAAAAGCCATAAAAATACCAAGTTAAAAGCACATTAGAAGATGTGTTATATTTATAAGTGTTTGTCACCTTGGCAACAAAAGCTATATTCCAAATCTAACACTAGCTATGATGGGCCAAGACCTTTTAAAATTGGTAAATACTTCTTTATGGCAATGATCTGCTTTCAGCTACTGAGTGTGAGAACTAGAAAAGGCAAGTTCTTCATAGCATAGTAAGTTTTTTGCTAGTTTTCTACTATGGATAAGCTTTTTCTTTCTGTTAGTAACTATGGTTTATTCTTAACAAGAAAAACAATGCACTTTCAAATAAAGCATCAGTCTTAATTATTACCTTCTTGCACTCAGAAATGCAGATGAACAGCTTGAAGATTCATAAAGATTGTGTTTACTTATCAAGCTTATACTTCGATTTATCAACCATAACCTGACCTTTGTTCATGGATGAAATACCACAGGTGCATACTCTAAAATCAACCTTATGCTACAAAAACTCATTCTCCTAAGCATCTAGGTAGAATATGTCTAGTTAAATAGGGATCATACATAAAGTAAGTTTTCACATACATTTATCTCCCAAGTGAGATGCATAAGGACTGAAAAATTATCTTTTACCATGTCTCACTAAAATTCTGCCTCCTATTGTTGCATTTAGTAAACATGGCTCATTTGTGGATGGGAACTGATGATTTAAAAGGTGGATTTCAGGTGCACCTGAAAGAACTTAAGATTTGGACTCTTACTATTTTCCCTCATTTTAAAAGCTCCAATCTGATTTCCAAATCCTATAAGAAAAAGTTTGGGTTACATGCCAGGCAAAAATTATAATTCTAAGCATCTAACTAGATTCCCATGTGGTTGAATCAATTTTTAGAAGTAAATCATGGAAAAGTTCTTGGTAAACACACATTCTCTGTGGGCTGTGGCTGTTCACTGGGAGCCTAGACAAGTTGTCTCTGCAGCCAGCTTGGGAAAATTCAAGCCCGAACTTGTGATTTGTAATCATGCTCAGCAGGCTCGCAGATAGATGGGCCGCTAGAAGGGCCTAAGACCATCACCCCCAAGTAACTTTCTCTAATACAAGGAGAGTATGTCCCTTTTCTACCCAGAAGAAATTAATAAAAATTTCCTACCACATCAGCCCACACTAAATATTTCCAGGAAGTATGTCATTCTTTCTTTTTTATTTTCTAAGAAAATAAAATAGTGCACAAGGAGAATGTTCTATTAGAGGACAGGATTAGCCTCTGGCCTAGAACTAATAAACCAAAGTACTAGCTTTGAGTTCAAATATAAACCACGTGAACAGAACTGGGCAAAATATATTCAAACATAGTTAACCAAATTTACCTTCCATTGACTGAAGGCCAAGAATTACATGGATTGACATGTATTCTAGTACTTAAACATATTTTTTCATTTGATTTACAAATGTAACTCACCTTGTGAGATTGTGTTCTGGTTACATTCCCCTACCAGTAAACCCTTTGCTTAACTCCTAATGAATCAAAATTACCAAGCCATAATTGTTGGCAAAACAAAAAATTATTTTTTCCTTAATATGAATTTTAAAGAGCCTAGATGAAAAATTATAGCATCCTGTTTAAAAATCATCACATAGCCTGGCCAGTGTTGCTCAGTGGTTGAGTGTTGATCTATGAAACACGATGTCACAGTTCAATTCCTGTTCAGGGCACATGCCTGGGTTGTGGGCTCAACCCCCAGTAGAGGGCATGTGGGAGGCAGTCAATCAACGACTCTCTCTAATCATTGATGTTTCCATCTCTCTCTTCCTCTCCCTTCCTCTCTCTGAAATCAATAAAGACATATTTTAAAAATAAATAAATAGAAATCATCACATATTATTTAAAACATTGACTATATAAGTTCATCTTATATCCAGAAAATAAAAGCAAAAGGCTACCTATGGCCTGAATTTCACCAAATATAAAGAAACAAGGTACTTCATAGTAACTAGCTTAGCTGACTAAAAAAATACAACATGCATCATCATTCAAATTTCTTCCTAAGGGAATAATGGGCCCATGAGGGAAAAGATTGATTTTTTTCAACTTTATGTCCCCTGCATAGTAGGTGAGCAGTAAATATTTGTAGAACTGAAAATAAATGTTTCGTAGATGAACTTCAGTAAGTCTATTTTATGCATTCTACATACCTACAAGTTAAGGAATGGTTATCTACATAAATATTTAGCCAAGAAAAGATGTTAGAATTAGGAGTATAATAAAATAGCATGATCCATTTCCATTTTGTTGATGTTTATATGTAGACATATTTGCCTTTTAGACTTAGAAGATGAGTAAAAATTAGATACAGAGAATGGGGCCACAGTAACATAACCCAATGACTAGTTTTGTTGGAGTGAAAGTTGTAGGTTTCAGTGAGTAGGAAACACGGGAAATAAGGTTAAGTAGGTAGGGACAGGCCAATTGTAGATAAAGAAAGGAAACTAACATTTGAGGAGTAGGCCTTGCACACAGTTTCCCTCCGGTTATTCTTCATGACCAGACCAGTCATACCATGAAGTGGGTACGATCATCCTTACTTATAGGTGGGAAAGAGTCTCAGAAAGTTTGGGAGCCTGACTCAGTGGCTCTCAGCAAGTACGTAGGAAAGACGAGACACAGTCCAACATTCTTTCCCCTCCACTACATGGTATTGAAAACCAGGCAGGGAGATATAGAGATTAACTCACATAGTAGCAATGACATATAAACCAAGCACAGAAAAGTCGAATCTAAATAAACAAATTTAAAATACAAATGGCTCAATAGGATCCCTAACTTCCCAGAGCTTTTTCCATGTGTGAAATGAGCAACACTATCACATAATCAGGTTCTCCGCCTCAACAGGGCGACCTGATTAAATTTCAAAGTGGTACAGATTAAGACTTTTCTGCTTAGAGTGTTATTGTTCATCATTCCAGAAAACCCCAGGTCTGATTTGGGAAACATAAAATATTCCAAAGGCAGATCTAGTTATGGGAATTTAGACATTGTCTTTCATTGGCGATCTGACAAATACGCTGCTATCCTCCCTTTGTGGTTTATGTGCTGCTTCCGTGTACACGACACTGGCATCCCATTCGGAAGTTGATTGTTGTGCTTTGGTTTATGTTTCATACAACAACTGCCCTGAGCCACTTCTGAGAGAGGATAATAATGACAAATTTGAAATTTTCTCCCCAGGAAAGGAATCTGTGGTGAAAATGTGAGATGACATTTAAGCAACTACCATTAAAGGCATTTTAATTTTCTGTTGACAAACACGATTTTCCAAATGATTTACATTGACGTTTCTGGGCTGACAGCCACGCAGCCTATCTAGGACTATGTTTTCTGGTTCTACAAAAGCACTAATGAAACCTTTATTCTTCTGCAGGTTACTTTTCAGTGAGAAGCTTAATGCCTTGAAAACCACAGTGCTATTTGGGTTCCCGGTTCCCCAGCTTCTGCTCTCACCTCCCTCTAGAGTTCCTTGCCCCCAAGGCTCTCCTAATCCCAAACACCAATTTTTGGACTTGAGACAGGAGTGCTTTCAGGAGCACTGGCTCCCCACACAGCAGCATATGTATCATTTCAGGGAAAGCAGCCTAGTTTTTAGGCCACTGCTCTGCAACTTGGAGTTTTACCTTGTTCAGGAGATTCAGCCTCCACTAACTTGAGGAAACGTTTGCCTGTCTTGGACACTGCCTATCTTTTTAGCTTGTTAGATATTCAGCCTCTCTTAAGAGTGAAGCTCCGTCGTGCTCTTGTTAACTTTTCTTCTCTGGCCTCCTATTATATTCAGGGCCTGAAATCTTCCTGGTGCTTAATGACTGCTTTTCTGCTTTTCTGGATTTTTAGTTTTGTTTTCAATATCATTTGGCACAATACCCTCGTTTTCCAGACAAGAAAACAAAAATATAAGAAAGTTGGGAGCTCTGTCCAAGGTCTCAATACCAATTACTGGAACTCAGGTCTACTAATTTTGAGACCTATATGCTTTTACATGGTTGGCTAAGGTTATTAGATGCCTCCTTTTAAGAGATAATTCCCTTTATTTGTATTTTTATCGAATATGTCAAGAAATCTTTCAGAAAGTTGTCCCCCAACTTCTTAAAAATGTTAAATAAAAAGCAAAATACCTATTCTTGTTCAAAGGAATTAGTCTATGGGAGATTTTGTTCATGGTTTTAAGAAATATATTTTTTTAAAAACATGAGCTTGTTTTACCAGTCATCCCATTTCTAAATTGTTATTATAGACTTCCAATTTATTAAAATGGTCTCTTTTCCTTTAAAAGAATTTTTGCTATAGTATAAAAATGAGAAATTTTTTCCATTTCAAATACTTGGTTTTTCCATTTTTAGTTTATGAATTCTAGCTGAGAGCTTGATCATTTTATTTTTCAGTTTCTATATCTCACTTCCATCCCACTTTCAACAGCCCTTTAATTCCCAGGAAAGGATTTTTCACCATTTTCTTCCCTAGGCCTTTAAAATAACAATAGAGCCTTTTGACAAGTCTGTTACATTTAAAGACATCTTATATTAAAATACAGACCCTGGGTGATTAAAAAATCAATACTATCTTAGTGCTTTAAATGCCTCACATTTATGGGGACTAGAAATATTATGCGTTCTACAAGTTCTTCATCTAATAGAGTTTATAGTAAGCAAAGCAATAAAGCCATATCAGTATGGAACATCCAATAGAAATGGAAATAACAGGACATTACAATGAGATCGGGTGTGGTGAGAATCTGTGTTGAATTTTACCCTCCCACTCATCCTGCCTTCTCTGGAATGCTAAAAGGTCTTCCTCATGTGCCATTTACCTGGTCACCTACTTTGGCCCGCTCTACACAACACCTTTTAGTTCTTAACTCTGTGTTCCTTTTACATCCCAGTCATTTGGATGTGACTCTGTTGCCATGTGCATAGTACCACGAAGGACCAATCTCAGAAACATCTGACTTTTATCTGACTATATCTCTGTCTTTCAGGAACTAACTGCAAAGACAAGGACAATATTCTGTGTGTTTTTAAATTTTTGTATCCTGCTTAAGAATGTGTTCCCTTCTCAAACCTACCCAAAAGCCTTAAAGCTATTCTACTATATTTTCTTCTCAAAGTTTTAAAATGTTGAAGTTTTGCCATTCATAGCTGCATCACTAAACCATTTTGAATTGTGTGTGTGTGTGTGTGTGTGTGTGTGAAAATAAAGTGAAATGGGGCTTTTTTTTTTTTCTTCCCATAACCAGTTTTCTCAGCATATAGAAGAGACTAGTTCACTCTTTCCTCACTCGTCCTCATTGCCAGCCCAGTTATATATGACGTTTCCATATAGTGTGAGTGTCTTCCTGGACATTCCATTCTGTTCTGTTGGTTTCCCCAAAGTAACAATATTACTTTACCTTCTTTATCATTGCTTTAGAATAATTGATATCTGGTAAGGCAAGTCCCCTTATCTTATTCTACTAGTACTTCAGGAGTATCTTGGCTTTTCTTAGTTCTTTATTCTTCCAAATATATTTTAAAATCAAATTTTCAATTAAAAAACTGTTTGCTATATCAATATCAGACAAAAATTATTAAAAGAACATCTCTTTGATTCTTTGTAAAATTTGAATTCTTATGACAAATTTTATAGCTCCGATATTCTTGATGACATCAGTACATATCTATTGATAATGATATAAAAGAAATTCAAGTACAAAATTAATTTCACCATCTTGGTACTACATTAGTTTTGCTTATATATTTCTACCCAATTGGCTCAAGTGATCCTTTTTTAGATCATTTATATATTTGCATCACTTAGGGTTCTATATTAGTTATAGTTTAATGCAGGAAAGAAAGACCACTAAAGGTACTTATAAGCAGAAAGAATTTAATGGAGAGAATGAGTACTAACAAAATCGTTAGACATGTGGAAGGATCATGTTGTAGTGTAGGAGTCTAGAAATGATTACTGAGTAATACGAAACTGACTCATGAGCTACTACCACTGAGGAAACACTGGAACCATACTTAAGTCAAAAACCTACTACCACTGCTGCATTGGTCTCTGGGTACCCAAGAAGTTACAATGCAGGAATTAAGAAATCAGAGCAACTAGTCACTGCTGCTGCTGCTGCCACAACCACGATTTCTTCTCATCACCAAGGAAGCTACAGAGTAGACAGTGGGATACTGCTGCAGAGAAATCTTAGGTTTTTACAACCATATATATCAGCAAAGAGCCAAAATGGGGCAGGAAACTGGTTTCTGGCCCACTTTAGATTTCTAAATTTTATACTAATGGACTGAATTGGTAGAAGCCTAATTATATCCAGAACCCTAGCTGCAAGGGAGTCTGAGAAATAAGGATATTGGCTTTCAATCCTCTTCAATTAGAATGAGAGTGTAATGAAGGTCAACTGATTCTACCCATATTATCAAGTATGGTTTGTTTTGTTGCAAATAACAAAAATTGACTCTGGCTAACATAAGCAAAAAAGCAGTTTATTAGCAAGCAAGAGTATTTACATAACCAAGGAAGGAACATTCAAATCTTGGAAAAGGTGAAAACCAAGACAGCTCTGAGGATCTGGGTAATGAAACTTAAGAACATGCTCTCTCTTTAGTATCTACAGTACCCTGCCACTAATAGCTCAGCTCCCTCTTCTTTATGTCTGTTCACAGGATTCCATCCCTGGGTATCCTGTTTGAGATACAAATTTCCAGGAGAGAGAGTCTCATTGCCCCAGTTAGGGTCAAATGATCTCTTCAGTCATGGTGGTAGTGGTGGGAGGGCATGGTCCCCTGACTGATCTTCCCCAGAAACCCTTAAAGTAGAGTAGCAGTAGATATTCAAAGGAAAGAGTGCTGGGCAAACAAAATATATCAATAGTCTGTTCCATTGCACTGGTCTGATCCTGACATTGCCTTGAAGTCATATATATTTTGAAATGAATACTTATGCCACAAAAGTTTTGTAAAACACATTTGGATTTGTCAAAATTATAGATCTTTCCGTTATATAGGTAAATTTTGCTACATGTTTTAAATATCTCATTTTATAGGTATAGAAAATGAGGTTCTTTAAGGAGTATAAAGTGTTTCCTTTGCATTATGTCACACAAATGCATATAGAACCCTATATATAGGCCAGTCTTCTGGAAATATTCCTATAGATGCTTCAGTAATCAGAAGTGTTCTTTGTCTTTAACTGGCTTTCTTATATAGGAAGTATATTTTGGATTCTCATCCATATATAGCACTTATGCACAGCACATTTCAGAGAGCAACCTGACTTACACCTACCTGCCTTATCTCATGTTTGCATCGTAAGGCCCCTGAGCTGTCACAATGACAATGTTATTTCAAATTAATGACAAATGGAAATTCACAGGCCCCCAGAAAAGAAACTCTCTCCCACACTGCTCAGAAAAAACTTCATGCCAATATACGGGAAAGAACATTGCTGCCAAGGTGAGGTTGTGACCCACAGCAGATTGTGTTCCCCAAAGTCACTACACTATTACCAACAATCCTTCAAAATAAATTTTAATGAAGTGCCCAATACTTTGAAGGATTGAAACTATTACCAATATTAACTCCTCATTTGCTTGGCCAGGGTTTGGGGATGATCTGAAAGAAATTCTTTATTTCTAGGTCTCCCTCTCATTCTCACTCCTCCTTCCTCTTACCCCCTGCTATGATGGAGTTACTGATTACAGTTCTTTACTCTCCCCAGGGTCCCCTAGGCCCCTGGCCCACTAATGCCCAGGATATGTGACTTCTTTTGACTAAGTGGATGTTTACATATGTCGTTGGCACTTAGACTTCAAGTAGGTTGGTGCAGTGGAGCTTGTTCTCTCTTGGGCCTCTGCCTTTGCCATGAGAAAAACATGCCTCAGTTAGCCAGCTGATCTGAGGAACGTGGGGAGCAGAGCCACCTAGCTGCATCTTGGAGAGAAACTTGGGTGATCTCAACCAGACTAGGGCAACTGACCTCCCCCATGACTTGTATATGCATGAGTAAGCTTAGCAGAGAAGAGCAGAGTTGACTCACAGGTGCGTAATAAATACATGCTTATCATATGCCACTGATATTTTGTGATTGTTTATTATTCATTATTATTATAGAGGTGGCTAATGAATTCCCCCTTAATTCCCCCACTCTTCTCTCTCCCTCTGTCTCTTTCTTTCACTGTCTTTCTCCATGTTCCTCATCTTTGAGAAACCTCCCTCAGCTGATGCTGATCTTTCAGGCATATCAGTTGTCTGCTAGATAGTAACATAAATCTCAGGTAATCTGCTTTTGAAGTTTATCACAACAAAGGAGTCCACATAAAAGGATTTGAGTAGGCGATTCTTGTTAGCAATGCCTCTTCTCTAACAGGCACATTTTTAACAGAAACATTTTTATTATTCACTTGTGTATGTCACTATCATTGTGAGTAACTTTCACTATTATACCATATATGACAAATCAAGGCATATAATAAAAATGGTATTGAGGGTAACTCTGACTCGTAAGCCATTCATCCCATACATATTATGAGATTTTCCAGGAGATAATCAATAGTGAGAGAAATCTCAAAAAACCTCAACACCTACATGGAATATATAACATCTTTTCTTCCCCTTGGCCTCCTATTTATTCTTTTCTTTCTTCTCTCTCTCTCTCTCTCTCTCTCTCTCTCTCTCTCTCCTTCTTTCTCACCCTCTCCCCAGCCCCCAGCCTGTCTATTATGGAGCAATTTGCCAGACATAGAGTTACCATTCCTTTTTCTCCTTTACCATGTAAATGTCAGCTGAAAATATTCCAAGTTCCAGATACAATATAATCATAATACTACCACTGTGCTTCTGGATTAATTAATCATAATGAATGAAATTTTTCTTGATTTTTGTATCCCAAGCCTGGAAGCATAATTCAATTTCATCTTTGACTTCTGTAGCCTGAAGCAACCACTTAAAACTCAGCTGTCATAAAGCTTTTGGAGGAAGATCAGAAAACATTAAATAAAAAAAGATCCAACTTGCAAAAAGGCATAGGAGGAAGTAGAAAAAATTCTTCAAATATATCAAAAGAAGAGTAAGTATGTATGTATAAAAGAAGGGCACAATAAAATATTGTTTGTTTTCAAATATGAAAATAAAATGTGATAACACTGCCTTAAAGAAAAATTTTTCCCCTCCCAAACCATCTGGAAATAGTGTTAGACACAGACAAAACACACATTGAAACACTGAATGGGAACATTGAAAGCCACAGTGAAAACTAAACTCATTTGAAATCTATCAGAACTTGTTTTCACCTTTGGAACCAGTAAGTCATTATGAAAACTTCTAAGTTATTCCTTTTGAAATCATATAAGTATAACATGAACTTTTTGATTTGTTTGTTTGTTTCTAATGTAAGTCCTTTCCCCTTGGGGGCCTCTATGAAGTCAAATTGCTTACGATTTAATTTGTAATATATCATACTTATTGTTTTCATTCATCATAAAAATAAAAATAACCATAAAGAAAAATATAAGAATCCTCTGTAATCCCAGCACTTAGAGATATCCCCAGCTAATGTTTTGGTGTATGTAATTTCATTCTTTGTTCCCTGGGTTATATATATATATATATATATATGTATATATATATATATATATATATATGTGTGTGTGTATGTGTGTGTGTGTGTGTGTGTGTGTGTGTGTGAGAGAGACAAAATTGGATCACATAATACATACACACTGTATTTATGTTTAAGAAGATATCAGGAGCATCCTTCTTTGTCATAATGTTCAACTTTCTCCTTTTAATGTCTACATATTTCAAAGGACCGAAAACTGAAATATGCTCAGAAAGAAACATGATATTGATGGACATATCTCAGAGAAGAGCATACTGGAATGGCCTCAGAGATGAGCTCAGTTTGTGCTTGCACTTTGAGAATATATCTTGGATCTCTAATATTCTTTGAATGACAGCTATGGAATCTTAAACTTTAAGCTCATTCACCATGATTACAAGTCCCTGGACACTAGAAAGTGGTAAGCCTGGTTTTTCTGGGAAAATGGTTCCACTCTGAGGAGGCTTTTTCTGTATCCTCTGAGGAGGGTATTTCTTTATTCTTTGCCACTTTACTGCTGACACAAGTTCAACATAGCTTTCAGTATTGCTCTTAGCATCCACCCAGTCCTAGTCATCCATTCCATTGGGACACGATAGGAGCCTAGTGATTTAAATGAGCATCTCCATGCTTTTTAGCAGCAAACTCTGGAGAAAGGCAGCAATAAAGCAGCTGAAAATACATGGAAAACATATTGAATAGTCAATACCTCCTATTCACCCGTAAAATAATTCCTGGGTGGGACTAGTAGGAAGGAGACAAGAGGGAGCGTGTGCAAGTTTAAATCCACAACAAAAGAGATGATGCAAAGGAGCGTGAGCAAGAGGGATGGGAATAATTATTTGATCAGAACTATGAAAATATAACACAAAAGCCACAGGAATCTATTGGGGTTGAAGGGGAGAAAGTGTAAAAGAACCAAATGGGTTACTTTATAGGACTAGGCCTCAATCTAGAGATGAAAGGTGCTTTGGTGGTAACTGGGGACTCCCGGAGAGGCAAACCCACTTAATCTTTGATCATGTCCTCTAGCCTCAGTAGACTAATGGTGGATTTAATTTTAGGTTGCATCTATGACCTCAGGAAAGTATTTGTTTTAAATGTTCACTCCATGGAGATTTTTAATAATTATTTTATAAAATGGTATCAACTTTGCCCAAACCCATTCTCCACGGACGCTAGTCACACAAAGCACTGTATGTAGTAGACATTCACTTATATTTCTTTAAAGATGGAAAACTAAACATCAGACTAGTTATAGCTACATATGTGTCCAATTTTCAAAAAAAAAAAATTCCTCCTGGTTTGTAAATTGGGAAACAACCATTGTGATGACATTTCCCACCCATCCACCCCAAAGTAGCTGTGAACCAACTCATTGTTCATTTGATGTGGCAATTTTCACAGTACAGAATCCCATGGAAATCTGGAACTGATTTCCAGTGATACCCACCTTATGACTCCATGAAGCTCTAAACAAGTCCCAAAGGACACCGTAAAAGATTAGAAAAGTCTTCCTCTGCCTCCGGATATCATTATTTACTTACATGGAGGCTTCAACCTATTTCCAATAAAAAATAGCAGCCAACAGTGCTGTTGAGTGACAGTCTTGTCCTATGCAAGGCCTTTCTGCTGTAGCACTTTTGTAAGCATATGGGAGATTACACTCATAAATGAACAGAAAACCCAGGACAATGTTTTTCCCCATGGTGAATGTTTGGTAGCAACTCTAGCTCTGAGATCCCACAAGACTCAGCAACAATGTCAGCTGACAGAAATCTATTCTGGTCTCACACATAGTTGCAGGAACCATGTCTCCTTCTCCAGGAATAAACCTACAGAATACTCCTCTTTTGGCCTTTCTAGAGAGTTGGACTTTTTATTATATCTCTTTTGAAATGGAATTTCATCTAAGTTCTTCAAGGATAGGTGCCATAGCAGAAGTTTTCCAGCTACAAGAGTTGGCATGGGCCGACTTACTTACAATGCACTCATTGTGATTACTTGATGATGCCAAGACTTACTGCAATGCCTCCCTTCAGCATCCCTTTCTCTGCCCATCCTGGGGAAAGCAATGCTTGTTAGATGCTAGATAAGTTGTTCTTTACTGTTTCTGTCAGATATCATTCACTGGGGGACAGTAATGTGCCTTATGGAGATAGGGTGAATTGCCTGTTTCATGGCATCCTTAAATTCTATTCAACAGCCTGATTGCCAGATGGCTCTTGAAACCATGGAAAAAAAGGAAGAATGGGATTCTTACCTGGGAAGTGCCATACTGTAAAACTATAAGCATGGTGTGCTGACTGACAGATGACGGAGAGCTGGATTGATAATGTTAAAACCTGAAAAGCAGAAACAGATTTGTTGGGAGAAAAAAAAAAGGCTTTATTTATTAAATTTACCTATTTGTATGCTTCCTAGTTTTTTTAATAAATTTTTTTCACTTTTGTTAAAAAGATAAATGGTCTTACCCAAACATAATTGTAAAATAGTTGACTCTACCTGTCACTCATCCTCTTTCTAGCCACTCTCCCACTCTGAGAAGCTACTTGTCCACATCATGATGCTTGTGGTCCTCCCAGTTTATCCCCCTCTCAGATAAATATCATTTGAGGGAAGAATCTGATACTTTCATTTACCTGGGATGTAAGATCTCCTCTACAATGTGAGCTTTACAGGGCAGTTTTTTTGTCTATTTTGTTCATCAGTGGATCCCAATCGCATAGACAGGGCCTGGCACATAGTAAATACTCAATAAATACTTGCTGTTGATTGATAAGACTCAATGCTTTTCCTGATCTAGAATTAAATGCAGTTTTTTATTATATATTCTCTTGTGTGTAAGAGAGTGTGCAGAGGAGAGAAAGAGGGATCAAGTGGGCTACAGAACCTGAAGGCTTCAGATATATTGAATCTTTTACCTTTAGAGGTAAGGGTAATATGTACAAGACAAAACCTCTCTTCTTTAGCCTCTTCCTGCTACTCTTGATGGGGAGGAGAAGGTTGCCTTAAGGGTGCCCCTGTGAAAAGGTGAGGCTATGGTATGAGAAGCTACAAGGCAACCATGTTATGGGCCTGTTCACACCCAATAAAGATGATGTCTAAGTGAGATTATGTCAAAGGCTGAACTTCATCTTGAGTATACCATGGCCCAGTAGAGCTGGAAGCCTAACACCAATCACCTGGAGAATAAAAAGAAAGTTTTCTGGAAAAATTCTTTGGTACCACCTAGGACCATAATATCTGACATTGCCTAACTCTTCTTGGTTCCCAACTCAGTTCCTCTCTGAACTTTGGGTTTTTAGAACAACACTGGACAGAGTAGACCAATCTTCCATGATCTTCTCCTCCTATGTCTTTGCTTCCCAGATTACAGACGTAACCTGACCCTGGCCATGCAGGTGTCATTTTCTTATAATTATTTCTAAAAGTATTAATCATTTCAATGTAAAAGGAAAAGACAGGTAAATGAAAACTACTATAATAAAAAGTAATACAACAAAAAAATTTATGACACACTTATAAGAACAATTCATAGTATGTCATCTCTTTTTAAAATCTTCTCCAATTCCCAAAGCAGAGTGTGGCTTTGTCTACCCAGCATCACTTTTCTTGGGTAACAGAACAATCCTTGCCCCTTCTTTTGGGGGAGCTGCCCCTCCCATATGAAAGACTCAGAATAATACATATAGGTACTGCTTAAGTTTCTCATATGACCCCAGCAGACTTTAACACAGCACTCTCAGGGAGATTCTGTTCCTTTACTCTTTAGTTTCCCTTCATAGGAGCTTATCTACAAGCTGGGGATTTGTTTTATCTTTGTCACTTTAGTATTTAGTACAGTGTTTGGCACATAGTAGGTACTCAATAAACATTTGTTAAATGAATGAACAAATTCAGAGAGAGTCCCATACTTTAAAAAGATGGTATGATGTTAAGTTCTAGGGAGAAAGCAGAATTACTTCATTCTTAATTTTTTCTTTATCTTTCTTGGCAAGAAAAATGATTTCCAAACAAAGTGATAGATACACAATCTAAAGTAGTGGTTCTCAAAATGTGATCACTGGATTAGCAGCATCAGCATTACCTGGGAACTTGTTAAGAAAGAAAATTCTTGGGCTCCAACTCATTCCACTGAATCAGAAACTTGGGAGCAGGGCCCAGAAAAGTGTGCCTGAAAAAGCTCTACAGATGATTCTTATGACGCTAATTTGATGACCATTGATCTCGAGAAGTAAAAGAAGCAGTAAGATAAAAGAATATAGCATATCTCTATTTTAATAAGCAAATATATCTGATCCTAGATACTTTATATCCCAAGGTAGTGAAAGAACTTTCAGCTATGGTCTTCAAACCAGCATTAATTCTTTTGGGGACATAGAAAATAAGTGAGAGCCCTAAAGTGTATTAATTTTAAAAGAAGGGTGGAAAAGATCATTTTCAGAAATTACATACAATCTGAGATTGATTTCTGGCAAAATTTTGAAGTTGTTTGCTAAACAGATGATGTGTGAGCATTTGGAAAAATGATGCAGGGATCACTAGAACTCAAACTGGATTAACTAGGAAAATTGATGCCTCAGTCATTATATATCCCTTTTTTATAGGGCTAGATACATTGTTAGTCTACAGGCCCATTTTTTTTTTAGCAGTAGATATGCCAAATAATATGATGACTATTGTTTCTCTTATCATACTTTATTTTAATCTTATTTTATTTTTTTGCACCTCTCTCTCCCCTACCAGACTCTAGGCTTTTTTGTAGCCCCAAAGCTAGTACTATTTCTGTCACATAATTTTACATTCAAAATGTCTATGTATATTGCATCAATAGATATCTTTGGGTAGAAGATTTTTAAAAATGGGCTGGATAATAATAAATGTAACTGGATTTGAGGCTGATTAAACAATACTAACCAAGAGTATTGAGAAATGTAATATGTTTGGCACCTAGTTAGTGTTTGATAAGTAACTGTTGAATAAAATTATGTCAACATGAAACCAGTTGAGTATCATAACAATTTTTGGCCAGGTGTTACTCAATATTTATACAGTAGCCTGGATATAGATGATCAACTTCTCCAAGAGCTTAATGCCAGTTATTTGCAAGCTGACAGAATAGCAGTTCAAATTTATGTCAACATTCTCGACTGCTACTGGAAAACCAAGGTGGTGAAATTAAATAAGGATATAAGTAAATGGGGTTTCAGGAAAACTTGGCTCAGTAACAAATGGAAAATATCAGGTGGCAGATATAGACATCTGTCATTTTGCCTTCTATTACTGATTCCCTATGGGAACTATCCCTCTCCACTCTCATGGTTAAGGTGGGGCTGAGTCCACACCTCAATTTCAGGATTGACTAAAACCTGGGCCTGGCCCATCAGAACATTCCAGCCTCCCAGCTTCTACACTTGGGTCAGGAATAGGCATATGGCCTAAGCCAGGCCAGTGAGAATTAGGCCAAGATTATTTTATTAAAAGGAATAGTTTATTGATTTTTAGAGAGAGAGGAAGGGAGGGGGGGGAGAGAAACATCGATGTGAGAGTGCAACATCAATCGACTGCCTCCTGCACTCCCCCTATCGAGAATCGAGCCAGTAACCTCCTGGGGCATGGGACAACACCCAACCAACTGAGCCACACTGGCCAAGGCTAAGCTTGGATTTTTAATGAAACTGTAAGTGTATTAACCATCATGGTGTCCCAGGTTGGAAACAATCATCTCAGGACAAAAGTTTAATTTTTCATAATAGTCACCATATTCTACTACTATTATTTTGGGATGATGTGCTCAGGGATGCTCATCAAACAAAGTGGCAGAGAATCTGAAGTTCATTTCCTAATAAAACCATCCCTTAGTCACAAATGTATGTGACTCTAATGGTAGAGGGGAAAAAGTATTGGGAGGTGTGCGTGTGTGTGTGTGTGTGTGTGTGTGTGTGTGTGTGTGTAGAAAGAGATAAAGAGAGAGATCACTTATGCTATCATATGACAACCTAAAACCAGGTATGTCTGAAATCTTTCCCTGGACATTTCATTTACAAATGGAGCTCCATACAATTGCACAGGGTGTGTACTAGACAGCCAGCACAATTATGTGACAATCCTATTGATATAAGACAGTACATTGTCCTTTTGTCCTTTAACAATATGTAAAGTTCTATGTGTGTCTGAGAAATGAGGCCCATTACAATGTTTTGCTAAGCAGTATCTACCTAAGTAAGAATCATCTTATTCTAGTTATACATTGATGTCCATAAAGACATTGGTAGATGAACTCCAGTCAAGATGGCAGAAAAATAATATTGAATGTCAAATGTAATTGTAAAATTAAAAAGAAAAGACATGGTAGAATCCATGAAATTGGAGTTTTGTCTCTTTTTGGGAGTTTTACATTTGCATTGAGTTAGGTCAAATTCTGGAGCAAAGCTTCTCCTATCTCCTCCCCCTAACCCTCATTCTTCCCTATCTCTCTAAAAGGAGTGGAGCAGTGAAATAAATAATTCTCTGTCCAGAGCAAATTTCCAGAGAGTGAGACAAAGAGTGAACTGCTATCTTAGTTATCTCCTGAAAGATTCATATGTTGGAAGCTATTCATATTTATAGGCCTGAAAAAGAAACTACTGAGAACCAGGGTGGAGAGAGGTGAGGAGCCTATTCATCTGACATTTAAGTCAACTCCAAGTTTAAAGAGGATGTCTGAAGATTTAAAATAAGTGGCTGCTAAGCTTCAGTACAGAACAGCTTACAGGCCATTATGATTTAGTCTGACATTTGAATGACTTGTTTACTCTAGGGAAAGACAAAGGTGGAAGAGAGAAAGCAGTACCATCTGCCTGGTAAACTCGATCCCCTCTCATTCTTAATCTAATTCCTTCAGATATTACCCTCGCCTCTGAAAATTCCAAAAATCCAAATTTCTGTTCGCCTTCTACCAAAAATATCATCCAATTGGGCTTTTTAGGAACCTCCCTATTTTAATGAATGATGAAAACAAATTTCTGAGGTTACTCTCCTTAATTTTGAGGTAAAGACCCCCAAAGATGTTTAGCTTAGCATCTCCCCCTACCCAGTTCCATATCCATAATAGAAACTCAATAAATGTATGGCCAATGCAGGAAAACACTTTCCATTTGGTTACACAGCCCCTTGGAGCGCCAATGATTTCTTGAAACATTTAAACTATCATCACCATTTTTCTTATTTTCACAGCCTCAATACATTTATTTCATCACAAAGCCAGCTAACTTTGGGGAGTCTAGGCCCCAATACGTTACAGAATAGGAATGATCTACCTCTGCCAGATACAGAAACCAGGGGTTTGCAGTTACAAATGAATACAAGTCTCTTGGTGTTGAAATGCATTTACACTTGGCAAATCACTGCTTCTTGTTTTTAGAATAAAAGTTTCTTTAAAAGGCTCAAAAAGCTTCTTTGACATCAACTAGCTTGTAAAAAACAGTATTTGATTATTTAAATTTAAATGAATAAAAAACACATGGGTTAAATTTCCCTTAAAATACATATGGTTTTTAAAATCAGAAGGAAAAGGTGCTTGGCAAAAAGCACTTTGGGTTTTACTGAACCCCAAACTTTTCAAAAATAGTTTAAGCTGCTTGATGAACCCAAACTATGGTTATTAAAAATATGATTTTTTAAAAAATGAAAGCCAAAAAAAGACATTTAATAAAAATACTCAAATTCTGACCTATAAAATATTGTTAACTGTTTTGACTTTAAGAAGGTTCACTTAATGGATTCTACAGACTTATAGCATTCTTTGAAATTATAACCCAAGAAAACTATATGTGGCCTAATCCTTTCAGACCTGTTCTGTTTGTGAGCTATAGATCATCTTTAAACTCTTTAAAGCAGTGCCACATGCATTATTATTAGAAATGTTTCCAGACAATCTTGACACTTTGTTAAACTATAATGTTAGCTGTTATGTTTTGTTTTCATTTGTTGTTTTTTTTCAAAAACACAATTAACCCATATTGCTTGGCTGGTACCATCCAGTTCTCCTTACCCTTCCCCCACTAACTGAAGAGTCTCTTAGAATATTTTTTCTGAGAAAATAAGCATGGTGTTAATTTCATGAATCTGTCACAATTCAGGGAAAACAAGGCCTCTGTTTTCTATGGTCAATACCATTACCAGTCATTTATTTGTCCAGACATAATTAATTAAATACATATTATTCTCAGTATTGGGCTAGGCCTACTGGTGGTGCACAGATAGGTACATTTAGTTTCTCACAGGGCTTACTAAGCGAAATTTGAATGAACCATGGCCTCTCAAAAATGGCAAAAAGTTAATCTGGAAGTAGACTTGGAGTTCTGATCTTGTCCACCTACCAACAGTATCCTCTTTCTTACCTTTCACCCTCCCATTTGAGGTTAATGTTGAGGGGAGAATAAATATTTTTTTCTTTGAGACAGGTACCCCTAGTGATGGCCAATAAAAGCCCTGTTTTTTAGAGGGTATCACTGTGTGTGTGTGTGTGTGTGTGTGTGTGTGTGTGTGTGTGTGTGTGTAATGTATATATGTCTATGTGTATTGGCTTAGCTTAAGTTATGCTGCAATAAAGAGCAAACTTAAAACCTCAGTGACTTAGGCCCCAAAAGAAAGGTTTCTTTCTTCCTTATACTATTCATCTGTCACTGGCTACATGCAACTCTGAACCCTATTGTCTTCATTATGGGACCCCAACTGAAAGAACAATTCCTCACCTGGGTCATTACATAGTCTGTGCCACAGAAAAGGAGAGAGGGTAAAGCCACATGATGGCTCTTAAATTTTGTTTTCAGATATGGCATATATCATTTTTGCCCATGTTTCATTGGCTAAAGTGAGTCACCAGGCCACGTCTGACATTAAACTCCTTAGGGAGGGGGATATTTTGAACAATGATGTACCTACTACATCACATGGAGATCCAAGTGTCAGAGTTAAAATTTGACCAATAGTATACTTTAGGTCTATTCTTTAAAAAGTTTGCTAATTTATATTTTAAAACTAAATGAAAATCTCCTTTTGGGTTTGAGTGAATGAAATGCTATTGAGCTGATTACTGGGTACTTTTGTACATAGAAGAATTTCTTCTTGGACAGCTGCTTTCCCACTAGTATATTAATTGTCCCATAACACAATGTTGCTGTATGAGATTATTCTGTTTGTCACCTACAGTATGCTATTTTAACACTAATTTTTCCTTCAAGAAGCTTAAATTTAATTTAGAGTTGACAAAACCCTAGACTCAAAAAATTTCTATTTTCCAAGGTTGCTAATTTAAATTTTCTCCTTGAGAATCATTATTATACTCAAACTGAACGTATTTTATGTTTGCAATATTTTTAGATACTTCTGTGAGGTTCTTTATCTAAAGCAACAAAAAATATTCTTTTCCCCCCCTTTTCCATAACTCAATAAGGCATAATGAATTCTATTCACTTGCCTTGAAAAAAACACACACCTCATCTTTTGGCTTAATCCCAGCATGGAAAACTTCAGCCCCAAAGGAAGATTTTGGAAGACAATTATACAAACAAAAGAAAAAAGGGCTTGGATTAGAAAGGCTTTCATATTTAATTACAACAATGCCAGCTAATTTAAGGCCACAGAATAAATGTAGAGAATATTAGTTTGTTCTTAGTGATAATAAAAATAGCAAACAATACATATAACATTATGAATAATGATAAAGCAGCTAACTTTTATTGCACATTTATTATGTGCCAATACAAGCTATATTATATCATTTAATCTCACATCAATCATATGATGTAGGTACCATTACTGCCCTATTTTATAAAAATAGAAACCAAAGCTTTGAGAGGTCAAGAAATGCAACCAAGGTCTCATAATATATGGCTGTGTAAGTCTAAATAACTCTAGAATCTAAAACTATTATCCCAGTGGTCCTCAAGTGTGGTTCCTAAAGCAGCAGCACCTGTGAACTTGCTAGAAATTCACATTCTCAGGCTCCACAATTGACCTAGCAGTCAGGAATTCTAGGGTTGGTCCAGCAACCTGTGTTTTAATAATACAAGCCTTCCACGTAATTCTGAAAGTTTGATACACAATGCATTATCCTGTACTTCCTCTAACAATATTTTTTACCAAAACTTATTTTTACTTTTTTATTGAGTTATAACATACATACAGTAAAGAGTGTAAAGTACACTATCTCTTGATTTCGGCGTGTCCAAGAATTTTTGTTTGCTGGTTATTGTGGATGTTATGCAGTTTAGTGTTGGACTTTGTTGCCTTTAAGGCTAATATGGTGATATTTATTTTTTTACTTTTTATTGAATGTATTAGAGTAACACTGGTTAATAAAATTATATAGGTTTCAAGTGTACAATTCTATAGTACATCATCTATATAATGTATTGTGTGTTCACTATCCAAAGTCAAGTCTTTCGCTGTCACCATTTATCCTGTTTACCCTCTTCTGCTTCGCTCCACCCCCCTTTCCCTCTTGTAATCACCACACTGTTGTCACTGTCTATAAGGTTTTTGTGTGTTTATTTAATCCTTTTCACTCAGATCCCAGACCCCTCCCCTCTGACAGTTGTCAGTCTGTTCTCTGTAGCTATGAGCCTGTTTCTATTTTGCATGTTTGTTTATTTTGTTTATTTAGATTCCACATATAAGTGAAATCATATGGTATTTGTCTTTCTCCAGCTGGCTTATTTTACTTAGCATAATACTCTCCAGGTCCATCCATGCTGTTACAAAAGGTAAGATTTCCTTTTCTTTTCTTTTTATGGCTGAATAGTATTCCACTGTGTAAATGTACCACAGCATTTTTTACCCACTCATCCGCTGATGGGCATTTGGGCTGCTTCCAAATCTTGGCTATTGTAAATAATGCTGCAATGAACATAGGGGTGCATATATTTTTTTGAATTGGTGTTTTGGGTTTCTTTGGATATATACCCAGAAGTGGAATCACTGGGCCATAAGGCAGTTCCATTTTATTTTTTGAGGTAATACCATACTGTTTTACACAGTGGCCACACAAATCTGCATTCCCACCAGCATTGTACTAGGGTTCCCTTTTCTCCACAACCTTGCCAGCACTTGTCATTTGTTGATTTGTTGATGGTAGCCATTGTGACAGGTGTGAGGTGATATCTCATTGCGATTGTAATTGTTGCCTTTCTTTAAAGAGAGTTGGATTAGTTCTGATAGGCTGCTAAGTTACTTTAGTTTGATTGTTATACAGAATTTCTAGAGTGGGTCTAGAGTAGCTATTATGGTAGGGAGAGTTTGGCACTCTACAAAAAAAAATGTGACCCATCTGGGATCTCTATTGAATACTCTGATTAACCAATGAGGAATCTCTGATTGGGCTAGTGGGAATTCAAACAATTCTAAGCCCTGTGTGGATACTGAGCAGTTTCGCTCATGGTTCTGGTAGTCTTTGCCTGAGCTCAGAAAGTTTTACTCTACGTGTGCAGATGTTCAAGTTCAGCAAAAACCCAAGGGGAACTCTATGCAGATTTCTGAAGCTCTTTTTCTGTTTAGCTGCCTCCCTTCTGGAACTTCCAGCCACCTCAGATTCCCTAAACTCTCATCTCTATCTCTTCAACTCAGCACGGTTGTTCTGTTCCCTTTGACAACCTTCTTCCTGTTCCACGATTCAGAATGTGCCTCAAAGCAGTGAGCTGAGGTGACCATATGGCTTAGTTTATTTATTTCCCTTCTCTTGTGGAAAATAACAGGCCTCTTCTGTCTGTTGTCCAGTGCCTGAAAAAATGTTTACGTATCTTGTAAAGTTTTCCGCGTGCTTCAGAGGAAAAGGTAAATCTAGTCCTTATTGCTCCATCATGGCCAGAGGTGGAATTTCACCATGCATTTTTAGGAAGAAATTGGCAAGCTGATTCCAAAATTTATTGTCAAAGCAAAGGATATAGAACAACCAATACAATTTGGAAGACTTATACTACCTCATTCCAAGATGGACTATAAAGCTCCAAGGTGGTATAGTACAAGAATAAACTATGCATTCTCAGTGGGAGTGATACCACCCCTAAGGGGGTGGAAATAGGTTTTTGGAGGGGAATTCTTTTCATGTATAAAACATATTTGTATATACAGTACATAAACAGCTATATAGTATACCTTGATATTAAAAGCTCATGGGTGAAAGGGGAAATTAGGAAAAAAAAAATCTAGAAAGGCTCTAGGGGTGTGATAATAAAAGATGTTGAAAAACACTGGAATAGACAATTAAATAAATAGGAGACAATTAGATAAATAAATAAACAGAAGAGAAAGTCCAGCAATAAACTCACACATCTCCATCAACTGAATTTTAGTCAAGCCACCAATGAGGAAAGTCTTATTAACAAATAGCGATGTAACAACTAAATGTTAAAAAATATTCATACGAAAGAAAAAAAACCTCAACTTCTCTCTTACTCCACTCCCAAAAATACACTCACAAAGGCTCATGGTTCAAAATACAAAACCTAGAAATTCAGTTTTTCTAAGAAAACACTGGAGAATATCTACACAAATATGAGAAAACAAAAACAAATTATTTGCCTCATCTATTCTGTATTGGTTTTACTAAAAAATGCAACAATCAGATTCAGAAGGCCTCTTATGCTCAGCATCAACAGGTCCATCAAATTCAAAAGAAGGTGATGGAAATCATGACCAGAGAGCCAGAGAGGTGCAGACAAATGACTTGAGAGAAGGGGTCAAAATTGATTCCAGATAGCATTGGAAAATACATAGAAAAGTCTTGCCAACCTATTTATCTGCTCCACGATGTCTTTGTTAGACAAGTCAAAATGCTGCAGAAGCCCAAGTTTGAGTTGGGAAAACTCGTGAAACTTCACGGTGAAGGACAGCAGTTCTGGAAAAGCTACTGGGGACGAGACAACTGCCAAAGTTGAACAAGATGATGAATATGAGGCCCCGACCCCAGAATCTGTTTTAAAAATCCTATTTGTGAAAAAAGAGAAAGTGAACAAACAAGGCACCGCCTGAGAAGAATGTCTGCAACACGTATATCTGATGAAGTTGTACACAGAATACATAAAGCGCTCCTACAAAAACAATGAAAAGAACAATAATTTTTAAAAGAGAAAAAACTTGAAAAGTCACTTTTAACAAGGCAAATATATAATAAGAACAATAAAAGATGCCCAACAGCATCAGTAACCATGGAAATCTAACAAGACACTCCTTTGCTCTCACTAGGATTGTTAAAAATGATTGACAGTACCAAATGTAGACAAATATGTGTAGCAACCTGGACTCATGAATTGCTGGTGGAAGTGTAAAATGGAATAACTTCTTTGGAAAACTGGTTTTCAGTTCCTTATATAGTTAAACATACATTTACACTGTGACCCAGCAATTCCACTCATGTTCCACCCAAGGACATGAATACAAAGGCTTACTGCAGTGATTTTCAACTGAGGATGAATCTAGCAGCTCTTCCCCACCCCCCACCCCCCACCCCCGGGCCAATCAAGGAACACTTGGCAATGTCTGGAGACATTTCTGATTGCTACAACTTGGGAATGTTACTAGAATCTAGTAGGTAGACATCAGGGATGCTAGAAACCTTACAATAGACAACCCCTGGCAATAAAGATTTTTCACCCCCAAAGTAACTGTGCTGAGGCTGAGGGACCATGGTCCACACAAACACTTATAAATGAGTGGTCACAGTAGCCCCTAACTGGAAAATCCCAAATATCCATCAACAGGTGACTGGATAAACAATTGTGGTGTATTCATACAATGGGATAGTAATCAGTAATATAAAAAAGCAAGCTACTGAAATATGCAATGACATGAATAAATTTCAAAAACATTTTGCTGTGGAAAAAGCAAGACATAAAAGAGCACTCTTTTTCTTCCCATTTTTATGTATGCCTAGCAAAGACAAAAACAACGAGCAGATCAGTGGTTTTTTTGGAACTGGAAGCAAAGAGTGGCAAGTGATTGCAAAGGGGCAGGAGGAAACTCTTTGGAACGATGGAATTGTTTTATGTCTTGATTGTGGTGGTGGATCCATTGCAGCATACCTTTGTCAAAATTTATGAAAATGTGTGCACCTTATTGCATGTTAATTTTGTCTCCATAAAATTGATTAAAAAAAAAAAAGTCTGCAGGGATTGAATTGCATCTGTAGATCAATTTAAGAAGAATGGATATCTTAAAAATATTGAGTCTTCTAATCCATGGGCATGGATTATTTCTCCATTCATTTAGTTCTTTAATTTATCTCAGCAAAGTTTTGTCATTTTTAGAGTAGATGTTTTACATAAGTATCTTTGTTAAATTTATTACTAGATATTTAATTATTAATACTAGATATTTAGTATTTTATGATGCTATTTTAAATATTTTTAAAATTTCATTTTCCAATTGTTTGTTGCTATGTCAGTTTGCTTTTAACTTACAAAGCTGGGAAGAATGACCTATATGAAAAAAAATGTTTTAAATAGATACGGCAGCACCATTTCAAAACCACAGATGAAGAGATCTGGTTTTATTTAAAGGAAGGGTTCCAGCAAACATTATGCATTGCATTTTCCACAATGTCTGCTAAGTTTCCAGCACACTTACTACCAAAGTGTATTAAGCCACAATATTCATAGAGTGAGGTGGCCTCACTATGACCATGACATTTTGTGTGGCAGCCATAGAAGTTCCTTACTTATATCCCCATTCAAGAAACAGCTTGCCATTCATCTTCAGAGAAGGCAGTTAGTTAACAGATTCTGGGGGTTCTTGTGTGAGATTCTGCCTTTCTTTTTCTTTTTCTTTTTTTGCAGAAGAAACTCTGAAAGGTCCTTATGAATGGATTACAAATCTCATCTAATGGGTCTGTCTTGCACATGGATCCTCAGCTCTCTCCCCAAAGACTCTATTTTATTTTACCTGTGAGTCAATTTACAGCTGCCTACCCCCTAAATTAATATCTCTGCCCATCACGCTGCAAAGCCACTCTTGTTGGCTGGGATTACTGTTGAATTTTCAATCTCTCACCATAGGAAGACTTTTCTTTTTTTACTGAAAGAACAAAAGAAAGAACGAACGAACGAAAGAAAGAGAGAGACAGAGAGAGAGATGAAAGAAAAAGAAAGAAAGAAAGAAAGAAAGAAAGAAAGAAAGAAAGGAAGGAAGGAAGGAAGGAAGGAAGGAAGGAAGGAAGGAAGGAAGGAAGGAAGGAAGGAAGGAAGAAAGAAAGAAAGAAAGAAAGAAAGAAAGAAAGAAAGAAAGAAAGAAAGAAAGAAAGAAAGAAAGAAAGAAAGAAAGAAAGAAAGAAGAAAGAAAGAAAGAAAGAAAGAAAGAAAGAAAGAAAGAAAGAAAGAAAGAAAGAAAGAAAGAAAGAAAGAAAGAAAGAAAGAGAAAGAGAGAAAAGTACTGCCAATCCTTTGTGTTTGGCTTGAGTTGTAAGGCTAAGATTAAGAAATAAAAAAATAGTATTTGTCTCTTCAAAAGCTTTTTCTTTAATGGAATATGTTGTTTGAAGGCTTTTGTCCAAGTCTCTGGGGTCTATAGAAGTAAAGGATTTGGGATTTCTCATCTCTCATTGATTTTCGGAAAATGCCCCAAACACATAGTGCTTCTTATTTAAACTCTAACAACATTGCCATGCTCTCCTCCCATTCCTGTGTGGTCTTTTCAGGAAAGGGTAATTGCCCTGTGGCTTCCCCACTACCATTCATTCATTCAACAAATATTTATTCAATGTGCACTATGTGCCAGGCATTTTAATGCATATTTCATTTTATTAGACAAAATAAAACTAAAGGGCAAAATTAAAGCAAAGCAGAATTGTCGTGTGAATTTTAAAACTTGGAATAAAAAAGGGTTTTTGTTCTGTTTTATAGCACTAGGTCAATGGAAGTTTGTATTAAGTGGGTGGTAGGAAAAGGGAGAAGAATCTGATAATCTGCTCTGCTCTCGATGTTCTGTAGTACAGCAGAAGCACTTAGGCCACGCTGCATCTCAGTCTCCACCTGTCCAAAACAGCTCCCGGTTTGGGCATCTTCAGCCTCCCTGCCTCACAAAATCCCTCATTTTAGTAAATGTCAACCCCATTGTTTCAGTTGCTTAGGTAAAACTCCTTAAAGTCCTTCTCCACTCTTCTCTTTTACATCCCATATCCAGTCCATCAGGAAATTCTACTGACTCAACTTTCAAAAAGTATCCAGAATCTAACCACTTACCAATGTCCCATGACACTGTGGCCACTATCATTTTCCCCTAGGTTATTGCCATGCCTTTCTCACTCATTTTCCTGCTTCTGCCCCTGGCACCTACAGTCTACTCTTAGGGAATACCCAGAGTGCTAGAGGGTTACCCCTCTGCTTAAAATCCATTGTCTCCCTATTTCTGAATAAAAAACTGAAAATAAATCCCTTCTAATGACATTCGTGATCTGCCTTCATTTTCTCTCTGATCTCCCCCCCCCCATTCTCTTCTATTCATTCATTTCCCTCTCCCCCACTAAGCTCCTCAGTCACTGAGCATATACCTGCCTCAGGGCCTTTGCACTTGCTAATCCCTGTGCCTGGGCCAATCTTTCCCCAGAGAGTCTAATGGCCTTGTCCCTTACCTTTCAGTGCTTACTCAAATTTCACTTTTTCATTGAAGACTTCTCTAGCCACTCTGCCTAAACCTACACACCCTCTCCCCGCCCTCCAGACATACAGATCTGATCTCCATTTCCCTTTCAGTTTTTTTCCTTAGCATTGATATTTATCTAAAACCCTGTTTATTTTACTAACTTATCTCACTTACTGATGAACAAGATTGTAAGCCTCATGTAGCATGAATTTTTATCTGTATCCCTAGCATCTAGAACAGTTTTTAATACATAGTTGGCACTCAAAATATATTTGTTGTGTGAATGAATATAAGATAATATTAACAAAATTCCAGAGTGAAACGTGTTTTGTTTTTCGGTTGTTTCTGTACTGCAAGTTCAAAATCATATTTTTGTTTTTGTTTATAAACAAAATCAAAATCAATGGTGTACAACTCTTATATGCATAGCACTTTAATTTTCACATGTATCTTTCAAAGGGCCTCACTTCAACCATATACAAAAAGTCCTATTTTTAATGGGCTCTATAGATTCCATAATTCTCTTAGTCCAATATTTAATTCTCATCATCAAAACCTTTTTATTCCAGCCCATCTGATATGGTCTGAATATCTGTGTTCCCTCATAATTCATATGTTGGAATCCTAATGCCCGATGTGATGGAATTCGGAGGTAGGGCCTTTGGGACGTGCTTTGTTCATGAGGGTAAAATCCTCGTGAATGGGATTAGTGCTCTTATAAAAAAGACCCCACAGAGCTTCCTCACTCCCTCCCGCCATATGAGCATACAATGGGAAGTCTGTGACCCAGAACAGGGCCCTTACCCAACCATGCTGGCACCCTGATCTCAGACTTCGAGCTTGAGAACTGTGGGAAATAAATTTCTGTTGTTTATAAGCCAATCAGTGTATGGTATTTTGTTATAGCGGCCCAAACGGACTAAGACACTAAGACCTTTAGGCCTTTGTTTAGATCTATTTCTTTGTGCCTGTTTTCAGTGAAAATGGGTAGAATTGGCACCTTTGTGAGCTGTTCTCTTATCCAAATAAAATCATTCCAGTTCCCCTAACTCTTCCTCCAAGGTCGGATTCACCAACTCTTTAGTCAGCAACTCTGTGGCTCTTCTGTCAATCATGCTCAAGACCGGTATCGGGGAGATGGAAACAAGATGGCGGCGCAGGTAACAGCTGCGCCAGCCGCCTCCGCAACCACATCAAAATTACAACTAAAATACAGAACCACCATCACTCGGAGCCTCCTGAGATCTGGCTGAACAGAAGCCCTACAACCAGGGAGCTGAAGGAGCATCGAGACCGGGAGGAGGGGTGGAGACGCGGGCGGATCGGGGCTGAATCGTGGGCCCACACCCGGTTGAAGCCCGGGAGGGAATCTCGGCGGTGGGGGTTTCCTGGAGGAGCAGGGGTCCCAGCCCCACAGCAGGCCCCCAGCCCAGGGCTCCAGGGCCGGGAAGAGACGTCCCCACAACTCCGGGCTGTGAAACCAGCGGGGACTGTCCCTGAGGGTCGCAGAGGCTTCGGGAGCCCCAGCAGCTCCTCTAAAGGGCCCGGCACGGACTCACTCGGACGCTCCCTCTGAGCCCAGCGCCGGGAGCAGCCTGAAAGGACCTGGGACACTCGGGGAGGAACTAACCTGCCTGGAATCCGGGCGAGAGGCGGAGGGGCGGCTTCCTCCCAGGCAGAAGGGCTGGCGGAGGCCATGGCTCCTGTGGCCAGCCCTCCCCGCACACAGCCGGCAGGCAGGCGCCATGTTTGAATCGCCAGCACCTGACTCTCACCTTTGGCCCCGCCCCATGATTCCCGGAGGCCCCGCCCCCCCACCTGCAGCTCATCCAGGCCAATTCCAGGGTCTTTTCTGTGCAAGTGGCCTCTCGAGCCTCATGCTTAGGACTTTCCTAAAATCTCTCAAACAAGCAGCAGCTGCCCCATATGGCTTGATAAGCAGCCCCAGGCTTGGCACTAGCGGCAGCCTGCACTGGCTCATAGCTTGGCCTCTCCTGGGCACCTCCAAGCCCAGCACAAGTAGCAGCCAACTACAGTTTGCTGTGTAGCTCATGCTGGGTGGCCCTGGGCAAGGCACTGGCACAGGCTGAATTTTCACCTCCTGGGAGGCCCCAAAGACAGTGCACCTGGTGGTCAGACTCGACCACGCTGGATTACAATCCTACCACACCCATGAGTGACACACTCAAGGGGCACACTTGGTGAACACCAAAGCTCTACTGAAGTAAATCCTGCTCCATAGAGGTGTCTCCAGCACAGCAGCTCTCTGGCCGTAGTTGCAGCTGGTCCTCACAGCTGATTGGTCTGGGGGTCAGTTCCTCCCTGTGACACCAACAGCAACCAAGGCTCAACTACAACAGGACAGTGCACACAGCCCACACAGGGGAGTCCCTAGGAGGCCCAGCTCGGATAACTGGGGAGGCTGAGCCACTAGACCCTATAGGACACCTACTACACAAAGCCACTGTACACATTCCAGGAGACATAGCAGCTCTACCTAATACATAGAAACAAATACTAGGAAGCAGCCAAAATGAGGAGGCAAAGAAACATGTCACAAAGGAAAGAACAGAAGAAATCTCTAGAAGAGGAACTAAATGAAATAGATCCAAGCAAGCTAACAGATATAGAGTTCAGAATAATGGTTATAAGGATGCTCAAGGATATTAGTAAGAGTATGATGAAAATAATTGAGAAAATTGATGACATAATAAAGGACCAATTTGAAATGAAGGCTACAAGAACTGAAATAAAGACATTTTTGGCATCTCAACTGAGACTGGGTATGCTACTGGCATTTAGTGGGTAAAGGCCAGGGATGCTACCAAACATCCTACAATGCACAGAATAACCTCCCAAATAAACAATTACCCAGCTCAAAATGTCACTAGTGGCATGGCTAAGAAAGCTTGCCCTAGGCATACACTGCCCCTAATTTGTACTCTCCAACCCTTACCTCCTTAAAACTCCAAAAGGCAGGCATCATGTGTTTCAATTTTGGATTTCCAGAACATAGCAGGTGATCAATAAACATTTGTTGAAAGACTTAATAAAGAATGAGTGAGGTCATAAACAATGAAACTGCAACGAAATAACCAACGAACTCTCTGGATGACCTAGAGACCATTTATACCCTTATGCTACTAATTTGGAGGCTAAATCATGGTGCCAATGAACTTCTAAAATTCCATGTAAAATGATGTATGTTCACATTTACACTTTTATGAGTAGAGGGCCTAGATTTTATTAGATTCCCAAAGAGGTCTATTACTCAAGCAAGGTTAAAAACCAGTTAGGACACCAGCTTAAAATCATACCTTGAGAATCAGTGCCTCAGCCCCTCTTTCTAGGAAAGGTCTGGCCATACCTGTCTGTCATAGAAGGATTACCTTGTGGTTCTGACTCATTATACCCAAATTTAAGAACCACAAGTGAATGTTTTCATGCGCAGAGCCTCCTGCCTTTGACTTTCTCATTGTTCTGTTATGGTTCATGACCCCTTAGGCCATATTTGCTGTGCTGACACATAGGTAGCCTTCAAATATTGTATCCAGAGGACTTCCTTCATCAATCTCATTCCATTTTATTTCTAATTATGATTAAACTTTAATAAGAACATTAGCAATGATCTGCCCAATGTAGTCATTTTACAGATGACCAAATGGAGCCCCCCCAAAGAAATTAATCAATTGCTTAATATCAGGGAAACTGCAAGAGGTTGAGAAACAAGTCTGTTTCCTGGTTTAGCATGCCTTTCAGCACATAAGCTAATGTTTTAACTTTCATGACATCCTATTGATTGCCCATTTGCTATCTTGCTTCTTAAGAAATTTTAACCCTTGTATATAAAGGAAATGGCAGGAAATTTGATCATAGCAAAAACAAGAGAGAGAGAGCAAGAGAGAGAGGGGAGGGGGTATAGATAATACAGTGACTAAGTAATAATTACTGACCTTGGAACAGACCCAAAGAGTTCCTTGTACAGTATGTCTTAATGTAGAGTTCTTGGAAAATAAGGGTCGCTAAGGGTGTTCTCTTAGGTGAAAACGGAACTTATCCAGACCACAATAGGTCCTCAGGGATGACTGTGTATACAGGTCTGGCTTGGACAGGTCTAATTAGCAGAGGTCTCAGATTATGAGTTCCAGAGATGAGGAAAAGCATGTATAGTGGATGACAAATTATTGAGCAGATAAGCAAATTGGCAGCAGGGAAGCTGAACCCTGTCTCCTACGAGAAATGTCTTCACACATCATTCTTTCTACCTGGTGCTAACACTGCAATTTAGAATCAACTGCTCTGCCCTGTTACAGACATATCCAAAGGATTTCCTGTGTAAAAGAGGAAATATCTCATAAGCCTGGTTGCTTTTTATAATTTTGGCCATTCAATAGCTATGAAATTTTCAGCTAAATACTTTACATTTATAAACTTCAGTATTCTCATTCATAAAAATGATGCTAATAATGGCAACCACTCTTAAGATACATATAGAATGCTTAGCTATTATGGGGTGTGTGTGTGTGTGTGTGTGTGTATGTTTACATTCTGTATTTATGTATTTTGGGATTATGAGAGAATTTGTATGAACAATTAGACAATGAGGCATTGGACATTTTTTTTCCTTTACCTTTGGGTTCCTGGCTCTATGAGACCTCTCATTTAATTTCTCATTTTTTTCCCTTTCAACCCCAATGCCCACTCCCTTTATCAATAGACAGTCACTCTAATTTGTTTGATTAAATGTCCTTGGATATGCACATATCTTTGACAAGTGTTAATATGTGCATTGCTTTTGTCACTCAACACTATGTTTTTAAGATCTATCCATGTTGTTTTATGTATATGTTTCTAACTGCTCCAAATATTCATTTGCTGCATTTTATTTATAACTTCTCATAGTGATTGCATCTAGGTTGCCTCCAAGTCCCTCTTATCACATACCACCTCCTATGAATATCCTCATATAACTGTTAATGATCTGTCAGAATATTTTCTGAGGTATAAACTCAGGAATGGGACTGATAGGTCACTCAATAGAGAATATACACAGTAGGGCAAAAGTAGGTTTACAGTTATTTGTATGGAAAGTAATATAATAATTAATAAATAATACAAGAATAAACTGTTTTACATACTTACAAGTGTAAACCTACCTTTGCCACACCCTGTATATTGTATAGATAGTATATATGTAGTATACTTATATACGATATATTTGTATATATAAAATAAACATAAGTGGTGACAGACTACTCTCTAGAATGGCCATTCCTGTTTCCATCCCTACCTCTAGATTTGTTTCCTGTTTCCACCTAGATCTCACCAACACTTAATATTTTCTTCTAATTTTTGCCTCTCTGATCGATAAAATATAGTATTTTCTTATTGTTTTAATGCCCCCCCTCCAATTATTAGTGAGGTTGAGCATCGCTTCATACATCCATTAGCTATTTGGACTTTCCATTTTGTGAATCCCTTCTATAGCCATGGTTCTTTTCTCCCGCATTTTTATTTTTGCTGTTACTAAGAGTTCTCTGTTTATTCTAGTTTGAGAGCTAATAAATATTTTCTTCTAATGACCTGTTAGCCTTGTCTATGGTGCCCTTCATTGAACAGAATTTTAAAAATTTTATATAGCTATAGCCATCAATTTGGGACAATACTGTTTGTGTTTCTTTGATCCAAGAAGACATTCCTCAAGATGAAGTTGGAAAATATTACTTTACATTCTCTTTATTAGCTTTATAGTTTAACCTTGCACATTTTTGGTCTTTAATTCATTTGGAGTTCACTTTTATGGTGTGAAGTGGAGAACTACTTTATTCTTCTTTACATAGTAAATCAGCACAGCCAGTATCATATATTTTTAAAAAAACCAATTTTCTCTACTGCATTATAATCCTTCCTCAATCACATATGAAGTTTTATATGTACAGGGTCTGTTTATAAGCTCTCTCTGTTCAATCACACTGGTCTCCGTTTGTTCTTGTACCAATACCACATTGTTTTTATTGCTAAGGTCGGAGTGTATCTTAAAGACTAAGGGTGGGTTGTCCTGCTTTGCTCTTCTATTTAAAAATTGCCCTAGTAATTTTGGGACTTTTAGTCTTTCATATAAATCTTATAACCAGTTGGTTAAATTCCTAAAAACATACTGCTAGAATTTTACTCACATTTTCAAGTCAATATTAGAAGAAAAAATATGTTGTCATTTAATCTCTTTATTTACTCAGATTTTCTTTTACATTTTATAGTTTTAATTTTTTCCATGAAGTTTTGTGCATTATGTACTTGTTATTTCCTACATACTATTGTTTTGATTGTTACAGAAAGTGATATCTCCTTTTAAACTAATTTTGTTTGTCAAACTTGCTGAACTCTCTCATACTTCTGATATTTTAATATTTTGTTTGCTAATCACTTTGAATTTTCTTATGTTAATTTGAAAAGTGGCAGTTGTTTGTTGCATTCTAATTCTATGCCTCTTAATTTGTTTTTTAATATTGTTTGGCCAGAACTTCTGGTATTATATCAAATATTATGACATAGCAGCCAATCTTCAAAATTTCCCTATAAAGTATAACATTAACTATAAGTTTTTAGTAGATAGGATTTATCTAGGGGGAAAATGTAACTTTTTGTGACAGTTCTTAAAAATAGTCTTTTATCATTTTCTTTTTCCACAGCTATTTGAATAACAGATTTTTTTCTTTTAGTCCCTTAATGTATAGATTTTCTTGTGTTAAACCATCTATGCATTTGTTAAACCATCTATGCATTTTCAAGAGAAAAACCTCTAGATCATATTACTGTTTTGTAAAATACACTGATTGATTCCATTTGTTAATAATTTTATTCAGAATTTTCTCATTTATATTTATGAGTAAATTGGGCCTACATATTTTTTCTTTCTTATTCTGTTTTCATCTGGGTTTGAAATCAAGGTTTTACTAGCTTTATAAAGTTACTTAGGCAGTGTTCCCTTTTTTCTGTTTTTTTTTGGGGGGGTCGGGTGGGGGGAGATAACTCAAATAAAGTTCAACCGTTCTTTAATAATTTAGTAAAACTCAACTATAAAATTGTAAAAATGCTTTGATTACTATAAAAATTTAATTGTACTAGTCTATTAAACTTTTCTATTTCTTCTTGGGCCAATTATGCATTTTATGTTTTTTTCCTCAAAATTTATATATTTTACTTAGGTTTTCTTGTTATTATTCTCTTTTTCATTATTTTATTTTAACTTTATCATTAATATCCTCCCTCCCCTTTTTTACTTTGAGTTTACTCTGTTGTCCCTTTTATAAGTTTCTTGGTTGAAATCTTAGCTCATTTGTTTTCAGACATTTTTGTTTTTTGATAAATACATGTAAATCTTTTGAATGTTCCACATTAGCTGTTTAAATTGCCTTGTAGTCACCCCCATTGGTGAGAGAAGGGTTCTCCAACTTAAATTGCATATGAGATGGCTAAATACAGGACATCTGACATTGGGCAGATGGGAATGACAGCAGTGTTTTAGTCACATGTACTCATAGCCCAGGACAGGAGAACACCACGCACCAGGGAGGGCCACTAGAATTGCACTTGGCAACAGAGTGAACAAGCAGAGTCGCCAGAGCCTCGCTTTGTAGTAGCAGGAAGTTCTGGAGGAAGGATATGTGATTGGCTTCCCTGAATAATTCCATGGGCTGTCAGGGGAGTGAAATCCATTTGGTTGAGGACCAGGTGAGGAGCAGCTAGTTAAACTGATAGGGGAAGAAGCCAGGTAGGGACCTTTCCCACTGCATCTTATCTGGTGAGTGTAGGGAAACTCATGGTTAGGACTTTTGAGGTCCTCTCCCTTTCAGATGTCAAGGTAGCACATAATGGTGAATATTAATTTAAGGCCTCACAACACAAGCTAAATCCCAGAAATTCTGATATGTAATGCTTTCTATGTATTTTATACACTTTTTTATGATTGCCTCTTTAACCTAAAAGCTACTTAGTAATCTCTATCCTTATCTACTATCATCTATCTATCATCTATCTATCTATCTATCTATCTATCTATCTATCTATCTATCTATCTATCTATCATCTATCTATCTATCTATCTATCTATCATCTATCTATCTATCTATCTATCTATCATCTATCTATCTATCTATCTATCTATCTATCTATCATCTATCTATCATCTATCATCTATCTATCTATATCTATCTATATCTATCATCTCTCTATCATCTCTCTATCATCTCTCTATCATCTATCTATCTATCTATCTATCTATCATCTATCTATCTATTATCTATCTATCTATCTATCTATCTATCTATCTATCTATCATCTATCATCTATCATCATCTATCTCTATCATCTATCTATCATCTATCTATCTATCTATCATCTATCTATCTATCATCTATCTATCTATCTATCTATCTATCTATCATCTATCTATCTATCTATATCTATCTATCTATCTATCATCTATCTCTATCATCTATCTATCTATCATCTACCTATCTATCATCTATCTGTCATCTATCATCTATCTATCTATCTATCTATCTATCTATCTATCTATCTATCTATCTATCATCTATCTATCATCTATCTCTATCATCTATCTATCATCTATCTATCTATCATCTATCTATCTATCTATCATCTATCTATCATCTATCTATCTATCTATCTATCTATCTATCTATCATCATCTACCTATCTATCATCTATCTGTCATCTATCATCTATCTATCTATCTATCTATCATCTATCTATCTATCTATCTATCATCATCATCTATCTATCATCTATCTATCATCTATCTATCATCTATCTATATCTATCTATCTATCTATCATCTATCTATCTATCTATCTATCTATCTATCTATCATCTATCTATCTATCTATCATCTATCTATCTCAATCATCTATCTGGTTTCCACACATATAGCATTTTTTTAATAAAAAAATTGTGTTTTAAATTAAAATGTCCGAACTACCCGCAGTAGGACTCAGGTGAAAGCAATCTAATGATTCAATGAAATTCCTATCTCCTTTCCCATGGGATAGGCAATTGCAATTCAGAAGAGAGATCGCTCTTGACAAAGAGCAGTAGCATAGGCCAAGGTATAGGAGAAGGGAGAGGGAGGAAAGAATGCTTAAGGGCTGGTCTGCTGAATGTGGTTTTTATCACTTTCCACCCAAGCTAGACTGATGGATCCAGAGCACAGAATGCCCCTCTGACCTGGGCTGCCATGCCCCTCACACCTGAGCCTAACCCCCTCTGTCCTCCTAGGAGCTGCTCGGAGTTTCAATGTCTAGAATTCCTCAACCATTTTCTGCCTCTTTTGGCATTATCAGGAGTGAGTTAGTAGAAAGCTAGCATCTAGAGATAATTCACTGTCTTGATGGAACCAGTCAAGCACTTTCTGGGAACTCCTAACTATATCCCAGTCTTTATTTATAAAATGTGTCTAAGAAAACATGAATGCCCAGCAATATTTGTTAAGGCTGTGTCTTTCACCCAGAAAGTTTGAGCTCTACAATGATAGAAGAGGGTATTTCACAGGCTGGAGGTGGCCATTTCTTGCCACGGTGTGTGGCTTTTAGAAATAATATGGCCAGGCAAGACGGTAGGATGAGTCTTGACAAGTACCTATACCTCAGTCATATTTATTGGCTTCCAGTAACCCTATACAGAATTTTTCACTTCCCTTTTTCTTTTCTTTCCCTTTCCCTATCCCCCCTACTCTCCCTCTCTTTCTCTCTTTCCCGCCTGCCTTCCCTTTCTCCCAGCATATACAATAATCAGAAGACACTTGCCCACGGAAATGTGAATCCACGAAGTGGGACTCAGGTGAAAACAGATTTGCAGCAGGAAGTTTTGTGAAGGGGCAATGAAAGACACTTTCCTCCACGGTCAGAGGATTATGTCTAGACAAGGATGACTGATTTGACTCCAAAATTAAAATGTTGCAATGCGATTTTTCCAACAATTGGTGATTCTCATAAGCAAAGAATTACATGGTTCTTCTTTGCTCTTCTATTTGTAATGTCCCCTCTGATTTCTACCATCAACGTGCTTCTTGCCAGAAGCAAGCAAGATAATTGCGTAAAGACAGCTGGATTAGTCACTCCAAATTACCTATAGTCTACAAAAGAAAAAACAAATTTACCAGAAAGCTGCAGTCAATTTTTATTTTCTCCCAAAGTGAAAATGTGCAGGGAACTATTCAGAAAATGTTATTTTATTTGCATTCCACATTTATGTAAATCCACAAGAATAAATGGTTTCCAATGACATCATCCTCCCTCCTTTGTAAGTAGATAATTAACTGGCTGGTACACTTTCCAAAAGAAGGATTTCACCAAATAAGGACCCATGTGAATGCAAATGCACAAAGCACACACTCACTGAATAGAAAAATAAATCTACCCCAAAAGAGAAAGAATATACCTAAGCAACTGCTTCTTAGGAATAATGATGTTATTCATTTTCTTCAGATTTTCTTGTTCAGATATTCTCAATGCATTCAATTACAAAATCATTTTTAAAGCTGTTCTTTTTTTTGTTAATCCTCACCCAAGGATATTTTTCCCATTGATTTTTTTTTTTTTTTAGAGAGAGTAAAAGGGAGGGTTGGAGGGGGGGAGGAGAGAGAAAGAAACATCCATGTGAGAGAGAGACACATTGACTGGTTGCCTCCCACACACACCCTGAGGGGACCCGGGGATGAAACCTGCAACCTTGAACGTGCCCTTGACCAAGAATCGAACCTGTGACCCTTCAGTCCATGGGCTGATGCTTGAACCACTGAGCCACACCAGCCAGGGCTATCTTTTTGCATTTTTTAATATCTCAATTTTATTATGACGAGAACTTATTTAGCATATTAATTTTTCCTTCTGAGTATGTTCTAATCATCCCTTCCCCTCCTTCTATACCACGATCACATCCTATCCTCTGTATCAGTTACTATTGCTGTGTAACAAAACACCCCAAAACTCGGTGGTTTAAAACAATTATTTTGTATTTATCATGTATTTGTGGGCTGGCTGCTTCCCAGCTCGCTCGCTCTCAAGGCTGCCTAGGACATGTTCTTCTCTGGTGATGGCAGAAGCAAGTGCAATCACACAAGTGCTTCTTAAATCCCACTGACATCCTATCAGCCAAAGCAAGTCACAGGGTCAAGTCCAGGGCCAAAGGACAGGAGATGCAGGGTGGGAGAAAAAAGGAGTGAATATTTGAAACAGTTATTAAACTTACCACATCTCCTTATTCACATAGTATGGCACATCAACCTCTTAGTTGCTTTTGATCACTGTAGAATTATTCTTGTCCAATGTTTCCTGTATACATCTCCCACATTAGTCTTCCTTAAAATCATGAATGGGTCACAATTTCCAATTATACTGTTCTAAAGTCATCTTCTTGTCTTTCAAAATCCTTTATAATTTGGCCATTTTTCATTTTCTCAACATACATCCTCCCCTCTGTTGAATCCAACTCAAATATTTCATGAACATCCCGGGACTCTTCTCATCTAGGTACCTTTGTTCATACAGTTCTTCTCACCCCAAATGCCACCTTCTCTGCTCAGTCCTTATTACATCTCCTCCACCAAGTTCTCTAGGTAATTTCCCCTAACTTGAATCCCTTTTGTGCTATTGAATCAATGTGTTACTTCTCCCATGGGAAGATTTTCTATTCATTTATTGATTCAACAAAGTTTTCCTTTGTATTTACTAGGTGCCATGCATTGTAGTAGGTGTTGGAGACAACAGTGAAAAAGACCCAGTCCTTGTCCACTATGCTGGTTGACAATCTCTTAAGGAATATTAGGATGTGATAGAGCCACCGAGAGGTGAACACAGGACAGGCATTTAATCCCACCATGGGAGACTATGAGAACATACTTGGAGAACAAGTTGTCTATGGTTAAATTTTTATGATGAGTGAGAGTTATTCAGGTAGGACAGGATTATTAGAAAGTGTTAAGGAGGGGGCAAAGGAGGGAAAATGGGGAACATATGTAATATTCACAACAATAAAGATTAAAAAAGTAATAATAATAAAAAATAATAATAAAAAAAAAGAAAACATTAAGGGCAGAAGGAACTAAGGCAAGGAAGAAAGAGCCAATGTATTTGGAGACTTGCCCATAATCCAATGTGGGACAGAGAGAAGAGGGAGATGAGGCTGGAGAGGAATGCTGTGTATGAGGAATCTGAAACTCATATGAGGGCAGCAGGGAAGTAGGTGGTGTGTTTAAACAGGGGCATGACAATCAGATTAATGTCTGGATTTTTCAAAATTAAGATATAATTGAAATATAACATTATATTAGTTTGGGGCATAACAACATGATTTAATATTTGTATGTAACTGTGAAATGATCAGTCTAGTTAACATCCATCACCACATATAGTTACAATTTTTTTCTTGTGATGAGAACTTTTAAGCTCTACTTTCTTAGTAACTTTCAAATATACAATACAGCATTATTAACTATAGTCACTATGCTGTACTTTATACTCCCAGGACTTATTTATTTTGTAACTGAAAGTTTGTATCCTTCACCTGTTTTGCCCACCTCCCCACCCTGCCTCTGGCAACCACCAATCTGTTCTCTATATCTGTGAGTTTGTTTTGTTGTTTAGATTAAAGTCCACATAAAAGTGAGCTCATACAGTATTTGGCTTTCTCAGTCTGACTGATTTCACTTAGCATAATGCCCGCAAGGTCCATCCATGTTATCACAAATGGCAAGATTTCCTTCTTTTTTATTGCTAAATAATATTCCAGTGCCTCTCTCTCTCTTCCATTTTCCCTCCCTCTCCCTCCCCTCCTCTCTCTCTCTCTCTCTCTCTCTCTCTCACACACACACACACACACACACACACACCATTTTCTTAATCCATTCACCCATTGATGGACACTTAGGTTGTTTCCATATCTTGTCTGTTGTAAATAATGCTGCAATAAACATAGGGGTGCAGATATCTTTTCAAGTAGTGTTTTTGTTTTCTTCAGGTGAATGTGCAGAAGCAGATTGCTGAATCATATGGTAGTTCTATTTTTAATTTGTTGAGGAACCTCCATACTGTTTTCTGTAGAGGTTGCACCAATTTCCATTCCCACCAACAGTGTACAAGGGTTCCCTTTTCTCCACATCCTCTCCTTTTTAAATCTTTTAAAACAGATTAGTGTTTTAAGAGATCACCTTAGCTGCTCTGTGGACCATGGATTAAAGGGAGATGAGAAGACAAGCAGACCAGTTCAGGGGGCTATTATAATAATCTGAGAGAGAGTGGAGTGGAGATCAAACCAAGGTAGTGGAGAAAAGTACATGATGTCATAGATATTTGGAAGATTTACTGGACTTGGCTATTAAATGAAATAAGGGTGCAAAGCAAATAATGGAAACTAAAATTACTGTTCATCCTTTATATCTTGAGAAATAAAATTCCCTTTGCTGGAAGAATTTTATATATATATATATATATATATATATATATATGTATAAAACATATATATGTATGTATGTATATATATGTATATATGTGTGTGTGTGTGTGTGTGTGTGTGTGTATATATATATATATATATATATATATATGATTTTAAAAGTAAAGGCAGACTTACAGTGTTTTTATGTTATTATCAGTGATATTGGAAAGTTGCCCAAAAGAAATAGAGTCCATAGAAATGACAGCTACACACTCAAGGAGAGGAACAGTGTGCTTGATGGTTTTCACTGTAGTCAGTTACTGGGTAGATCAGCAACTCAAGGCCCTGAACAGTAAAAAAAGCTATTAGATCACCCCACCCCACCCCTGCTCCACACCAGGGCAGGATTCTTCTCTCTGGTATGTTCATAGGACTCTGTTCGGTCTCATTTTAAAGGTCTTAAGCTTGGAGTTTTTAATCACCTCCTTTAGAAGACTGTTCCCTCCTATCATAGGAAGTATGTCCTCAAGGGAAATTCACTGATACTTAACCCGTATTTTACTTGTTATAATTTCCTATTACCCTAATTAATACCTTTCTCTGAGCCTTTCCTTGTGACTCATCCACAAAGTATCACCTCTCCCTCTGCGGTGTTTTCGCCATTCAGATCCTTTGCATGTGGACAGTTATCCTGAGTCTCTAGTCAGTCTTAATAGTTAGGAAATGTTTAAGCCTGTAGTACTAATAAATCAGCTCAAGGTATAATTAGAGGCTTAACTCTGTGAAGAGAAGATGTAACCCATTTGTTAATAACATCACTTAGGTCTTTTGAAAACATTCTTGCCTAAAATAACTGAGTCAAATTAAGAACTAGCCTTAAACAAAAAGTCAAAATAATGGCTTTCTAGGATATTATAAACCCAATTCCTTCACTGAAAGTACAGCTAAGAATGCTCTGTAGCTTTCTGCTAGTTGTTCCAGAGCCACATTGACTCCTAGCTTCTCCAAAGTTGGTTAAAATTCAGGTGTAATAAATATTCATTGATGTGATAGATGCTTTTATTTAATTCCCACATTATACTCATTTTATAGGCAACTACACCAAGGCTAAGGGATGTTAAGTAAGTGCCCAATGCCACACAGTAGAAAGTGACAGACTCAAGATATAGACCCAGGACTTTTGACTACAAATCCTGAACTCTTGAAATTTCATTCATCTGGGAGAGGGTAAGATGATTACTTAGTGGGCTTGAGTCTCCACTATAGCATGAGGCCTTAGCAATACATCTGCTTTGTATTTTCTGTTGTGCCATAACGCATATGGGCATTAAGAACAAACACATTTAAGGGTATATAAGACCCATGAAGTTCATATTCTCCACCTTATACTAATCCATACCTCCTTACCCAACCTAGTGCACATTGCTCCTTTTCTGTTCTTGTACATTTTGGCCACTGTCCCTTTTATAGGTGAAGTGCTCCAAAAAGTTTTGCAAAGATTGCACAGTAGAAAGTGGCTAAGCTCAAAATCAAGCACAGTCTCTGACTCCAAAGCCTTTCCTTTGTTGAATGTGAAACAAGGAGGCTCTACCTTGCTTCCTCATAGGGATTTTGGAGGCAAAATCACCAAAGAGTGATTGCAACATGTTTTGCAAAGTAAAATATGCTAGTGAAGAACTGATAGTATCAACCTGCTCCATAGGAATTGTATTTGTGATGAATTTTAAGGCTCACTAAACCCGTTTTTCTGTTGTGTAACTCCTCCTGTCACTCTCCTAAATACGCAATGTCATCTCTTACGTATTATAACTTGTTCAGTGATAGCTAGTTCTAATTCTGCTACTTGGCTAAAGTAGGTTTAAAATTAAAGTTAATATTTTTAATGAAGAGATCGTTCAGTGTAATTAAGTAAAATTTCAAAAGAGCATGTAACCTGACAAACACTACCTCAGTCAGGTGATCTAGGTCAACATCAACAGTGTTAAGTTACGTTGATAGCACCCTTGGTATCATGGGATACAAACGGCATTCTATCTCTGTGGTCTTGCTCCCCCAAATCATAACCCCAGTCTAATCATGAGAAAAACATTAGAAAAATCTCAATAGAGGTACACTCTACAAAATACCTAGTAGAGATAGAGATAGAGCTAAAACCAAAATACTTAAGCACTCCTCAAAACTGCCAAGGTCATGGAAAACCAAGGAGACATGATGATTAAATGTAATGTGATATCCTAGAGGGGATCCTGGAACAGAAAAAGGACATTAGGTAAAAACTATAGAAATCTGAATAAATTATAAACTTTAACAATAATGTATTGATATTGCTTCATTAATTGTGACAAATATACCATACTAAGGAACATGTTAATGATAGGGAAATGAGGTGTGGGGTATATGAGACTCTCCATACTAGTCTCATAATGTTTCTATAAATCTAAAACTTCTAAAAATTAAGTTTATTAAGAAATAAAACAAAAGAGAATGTAAATAAAATTTTGCTTTGAATGCATGCCTTAAAATGTGTATTTTTCTTTCTTCTGTTCCCATGTTTCTTTGAAAATCCCAAGGACACAGAAAAAACAGCATTTTTAAAAAAAATTCACAGGAAATGTGTTTATTATGGAAGTGTAATAAATGAGACTTTCCCATCCTGCCACCATAAACAGAGATTTAAAATTTTAGGGTTATTTTTCTTTAGCTTTATTATTAATTAATTATGATCTTAAAAGGTTATTTTTCCATTTGTAAAATAGAAAAAATTCTACCTTGTGGGAGGCTTATAAAGTTTAATGAAATTAAATAGACAAGTAGTACATAAAAAGAATTACTTTAGGGCTAACATTCTAATATCAGAGCCATTTAGAATAATCCATTTTTATCCATTTTAACCACTGATCAGAATATTTGACTTTCCTATCAGTGAAGAGGCCTATAGTAAGTTTATTCCTTTGTTGAATTTTCTCCCTACAAGTGAGCACGACATGGACTCTGCTTAAATACCAGGACATGCTGACACAAGCTGGGGGCAGAATTGCATAGATGGTCCACACCCTGGCTCCAGCTCAGTTTTTCAAATCCAGGACACTGTGTAACCAAGCAAGTCACTGTTTTATGAATCAGCCCCTCCATGTGAGGGGAAAAGTCCTTGGCAACCTGGTGGTACTGTTCCAAGGTAAGAGAAGTGATTGCCTAGGGAGAAGACATCAAGGCTACCACACGTACAGGCTTGCTCTACCCAGGACGTGGGGAATTTTGCTTTGCTTGGAATCAGCCCCAGAATTCAGAATTAAGCTAACTGCAGCTTGCTTTTTAAGATCCTAAAAATGCATGCTTTTCATAAGACCCTAGGTGCTGGCTTTCATATTTGTGCTGGTTTTGTCACTGCTTGCTATCCCAGAGCCCGTGGGGTTAACACACCATTGCTTGATCTCATCAGGTAACATGAGGCAGAGTGAGGCAATCAGCTGTTCAATTCAGTCACAGGTGTGCATGTAGCAACAACCCCACGTGAAATCAGAAGTCACAAGACAGAAAGGGCGACTGCAGGTTCTGAAAGAAGACCTGATTAGGTCAATGCCAGAAACCAAGCAGCCTGGGTGGGGTACGGTCATCACCCCTGTGGCATCCGTTGTTCTTACAGTTTCTTCTACCAGTGCCTAATTCCAGCGAATTTCACCTGGTGAGCCCAACAGGAGACAGGCAGACTGTATTCTTTGTGGAACTGCTGGGTTCAGTCTCTGGCCCAAGGTAATTTTCAAGTGCTTCTTTTCTTCTCTCATGTAGGCCCATGGGATTCATGGTAATAAAGACTTATGACTCACGGTAGCTACTGACAAGAATTTTATGGAACATAAATTCACCAGGCTCTGTGGCTTGACTTTTAATGCTATATGACTTGAAAGTTGTATGGCTGAATCCCATAACCTACATTCCTTTTCTCTTTAATACTGTTCCTACCGCATCTATCCCTATAGGTCCTTCTCTCTTCTCATCTCCAAGACTGCTGTGACTCATGGACTCCCTAGTTCTTTCCTGTTAACTGCATAGACATGCACACCATTGCTGCTTTAGAAGTTTAGACTAAATACTATAGGAATGCTGACACCAGAAAAAAATGTAATAAGCATGGGGGAAGTTGTTAAAGCTAATAAATTATTTTAAAATCTTCCAATCATAGTCCCTAATTTGAAGTTGTATGATGATACCCTTTGGCTTTCAGTTCTTATTCAGGAGAAATAATAATGATTTAAAAAAATGTTGATCAGGTTCCTATTTGTGGCTAATATTTATTTTTCAGTAACTTTCAGATGTGTATAACCAAATTCAGTGGGCATTTTCACAACAGAAGAACCATCCCCCGTGAACATATCCCTATCCAGAATTCTCTGAGTGCTATTCAGTTAATACACTAAAAAAAGGGGGGGGGGGCATTTGGCTTCAAATTTTATTTCTACCATTTGACTCATGAGAGTAACTAACCAGACTTTTAGTGAATAAAAATGTGATTCTGGAACAAATGCACAAGGCTCTGTGGCTTGGTTTCTAATTTCATTATCACTACTCTCCTCAGCAATGTTGCTTGGACTCAAAGGTTGCCTAGGATTTTCTTCCTCACTTAGTCCTTATATGTAGAGCTTTCAAACATCTAACAGAGTTTAGGCTTATGTTCTATAAAGTCACCATAAAAGTTTATTAACCTATAATGCAAATATTTACATTAAGCAAGTTAATTTTTTTCTCTAGATATCAACCTCAGAAATTAACTAAAGACAGCCATAAGCTTAATGACTGTGGAGCCAGGGAATAAAACATAGAAAATATTTTTAAGCTGAGATAACTTGCAGAAACCTCCTCTCACAATTAGGGCACCACAGAATTATATCTACCTAGAACCCTAAACATTCCTGTCATTAATCCAGGACCCCTTAGTTTAGGGGCATATCAAAAAATTCTTACTTTACAATTCTTGTTTTTCTGGATGCCATATGCACCCACACCTTTTCATTTCTACATTTTCACCCCCATTGCACCCCTCTTACAACATTTGGACAATACGTTTAACATTCCATTTACCCGAGTTCCTATGGAAAGGAAATATCTATGTATATTAATTGCTGTCAGTCCCACAGTAGGTCTTGCATTTTAGAAATCTTTTTTGTTTATTTTCTAGCATTCATCTTATTTTTGCTCTGTTTTGTATATCCAATTACTACAAGAGCACACGAGAATACCTCACCACATTTCAAATTTGTATTTATATCATCAGTTTAATAGGCTCCAAAAGCGCAAAAAAGAGCAAAATGGTATTATAAGATCACAAAGGAGCATCATATAGGATAAACATTGCTTTGTTCCTCATTCTGTATGTGTGAATGGGAGAATTAATATATGATGACATAATGGTGGGAATCTTGGTACTTTAATATATAACAGTAAATGAGAGAGCGCAACTGAATAAGCCTCTCTTATTGTGGTCAGTCATTACTGGCTTGAGGTTTTAATTCAGAGGACATTTGTTCTAAATACAGTGCTGACAAAGCTTCAGTAGAATAACAGGGAAGTGCTCAAGGAAGGAAAAAAAACGTATTAGAGTTAACATAAATAAACATATTGTAATTAATACAGCTTTTGAAGTATTTTTACCTAAATTTTAAAAAGATCTTGTGATCAACAAATGGAGCTGGGGTAACTGGATATCCACATGAAAATGAAGTTGGACCCTTGTTTCACACAACATACACAAATTAACTAGAAATGGATCATAGACCTAAATCTTCATGACCCTGGATTAAACAATGGTTTCTAGATGTGACCCAAAAGCTTAAGTGATAAAAGGAAAAATAGGTATGGATTTCATCAAGATTAGACTCAGAATATACGAAGAACTCATAACTCCACAGTAAAAAAAGACAATTTAAAAATGGCCAAGGGGTTTGAATAGACATTTCTCCAAAGAAGATATACAAATGGCCAATAAACACTTGAAAAGATGAGCAACATCATTAGTCATCAGTCAAAGACAAATCAAAGCCACAGTGAAATATTCTGAAAAATAAAAAACCTAATAAAATGCACCTAAGCCGTAAAAGACACACACACAACGAGATACCACTTCACACCCACTAAGATGACTATAAACAAAATGACAGACAATAACAAGGGTTGGCAAGGTTGTGGAGAAACTGGAACCCTCATACATTGCTAATGGGAATGTAAAATATTACAGTGCGTTGGAAACAGTTCCTCAAAAAATTAAACAGAGTTAGCATATGAGCCAGCTGGATCCACTCCCACTGGATCTACTCCTAGTAATATCACACAAAAAATGAAATATACACCCACACAAATTCATAATAACCAAAAAGTAGAAACAACCCAAATGTGCATGATTTGATGAATAAATAAACAAAATATGGAACGCCCACACAATTTTACATTATTTGACTATAAAATGGAATGACGTATTGACATACACTGTAACATGGATGAACCTTGAAACATTATGCTAACGGAAAGAAATCAGACACAAAGGGCCACATATTACATGACTCTATTTGTATGAAATGTCCAAAATAGGCAAATCCATAGAGAAAGAAAGTAGATTAGTGATTGCCAGGGCCTGGGGGAAGGGAAAATGGGGAGGGACTGCTAATGGGTATTGGGTTTCTTTCTGGAGTGGTGGGAATGTTCTGTAATTAGATAGTGATGAGAGCTGCAAAACTGTGAATATACTAAAAACCTGTGAACTGTACACTTTGAAATGTTAAATTTTATGGTATGTGAGGTAGGTTTACAAAATATTCACACTTTAAGGTAAAGAAACTATGGTTCAGAAAGGCTGAGCACTTTATTAAGATTGGAGTTAGGTGGTGTATTAGACCAATATTTCTCAAATGTGGTTTGCAAATCAGCAGGCATCAACATCACCAGGAAACTTGCTAGAGATTCACATTCTCAGATTACACCCCAGATCAAATGAGTCAGAACCTCTGGAGGTGGGGCTCAGCAATCTGTGTTTTAAAGAGCCTTACAGGTGATAGAACACAGGCTTGAGAGTCACTGGGTTAGTTACAGTTTTAAAGCCTCATTGCTCTTCCAGTCGCTAGATTTGTAGCCTTTGGCAAGCTTTTTGACCTTTCTGTGCCTCAAATTATTCATCTGGAGAAATAGTTCCTTACAGGGTTATTAGGAGGATTAAATGTTTAAACACAAGTAACATGCTTGGAAGAGAGATTTCCATTAGTGAGTTGAATACTCAATAAGAGCCAGCCATTATTATGCAATAGCACTAAGCTGACCTGGGAATCAAATGCACATCCCCTAATTTGTTGGAATTTGGGCCACATGTATAAGTTAAATTCCCTGGTAGACACATAGAAAAAGTAAAATGAAACATCAAAATCCAGTACATTTTATACTTAGAGTGCATCTCAGTTCGGACTAGCTGCATTTCACAGCCACCTGTGGCTGGCAGCTATAGTACTGGACAATGTACCTACAACTCAAATGCTGTGCTCTTTCCCTTTCTAAAGTTTCTGAGCATTCAGCTTGCAGTCTCTGCCTGGGGATTTTCAAAGAGTGGATGACCAAATGGGGAAAGGTCATGAAGCAGCCTTTCCTGACCATGTCCCATCTTAACAGGTGATGGGTTGCAGATGGAGCCTCCAACTCACACCCTCAACTACATATTGTTACACAGGGATGATCTGGTAAAGTGCCTGAGGTGAATCTCAACAGAGTAATATATTAGGTTGCAGTCTCTCATACACTGTTCATAGTTCTGTCTATAGGGTCTAGGAAACTTGTCTGGCACTCAACATCTTTTTTTCAATTAATTAATGAACATTAATAGTGCTTTTCTAACTTAACCTTTAATTTCATAATGATTTTTTTCAAAATATCTGTAAACGTCTAATAATTCCTTTAATATTGCTTTTACTTCTCACAATCAGATCCATTTTTGTCTTCAAAACCGATTTTCAAACTCCTCCTTAACTTTAAATATTTATCAAGCCCCTAGTAAAAGATTAAGTTTCACAGAGAGTGAGCTCATAATAGAATTGCTGATATTTAGGGGTTTATTTTCTGTGACAGAACACATATTCCATATATGCACAAACATACAAAGATCACAAATGTATTTTCTTTAGATTTTTCATTGCTGATATAAGAACAAATGCAAGTAAATATCCATATTTCCTCATTCTCAGTATCAGCAACTATAGGACATGTGAAGGCATTAAGGGACACACTGCTTATGCTGGATGATGCTGACATTATTAAAACTTATCTCTTGAACAGTCTAAAGGAGCATACAGAAACACAGCTGATGTGTGGGTGGAGCAGTTTCCCAGGAAGGCTGACATCTGATGTGAACTAGTTTCTTCATGGAGTTCCTAGGATTCTTGAGTCGAGATGTTGTGGGCAGTTTACTCAGATGGAGGAAAGATGAGGTACTAATGGCCTACATGGCCATTCTTGTGCTGACCGTTCCTGTGCTCGTAATAGTCTTCCCCATGCTCACTCTCCTCCGGCCACGGCCACGGCCACGGCCACAAGGGCCTCCTTTCTGTTCCTCAGACACACCAGGTTTGTTCCAACCTTCCTTCTGCGCTCTATGGTTCCCTCGACCTGGAATGCTCTTCCTCCAGTACCTACTTGTTTACATCCTTTCACTTCCTTCAAGTCTTGCTCAGATGTCTCTCCTTCTAATGAGTTCTACCCTGATTGCACTATTAAATACTATCAACTTCCCAGATCCAACCCCCTTCATCTTTGTTACTCTGCTTTTTAACCCTGCTTGGTACATACCACTCCTTAACTTATACTATATTATCCTGGGTTGTTTATCATTGGTTCACACTAAAATGTCAATGTCATAAGAGCAGATATCTTCTCTGTTTTGTTCACCCATATACTTCAACCTAGAGTACTGCAGGCCTATAGTAGGTGCTCCATAAATCTATGTAGAATGAATACATGAATTAGTTCACTCATAGCCTAAGCTCTTTCATAGATTTCTTTTCTCTTTCACTCTTAAGCCTACTCTAATAGTAAGATCAGCTGGGAGGTTTTGTAAGCTTATCTCAGAAGTTGAAATCTCCCAACCTGTTTGTTGGGCTTGTTCAATGAAGGGTCCTCTCTCTGGAATTTATTCCTCTGGGCAGATTGCCAGAGCCTGAATTTGTTGTATTTTGGGTATGATGCAAGATTTAGGGTGGGGGTTTTTTCCCTTTTAGAGGGGCGTGTTTCAATTTTGGCTGACATTATTGTTTTGTCTGGGGTTTTAGACTTGTGTTGAGTTTTGTCTGGGTTGATCAAGCAATTTAGCAACTATTCTTCACAGAGCTATGGAAGAATAGAAACTAGAGCTGGAAAAGACCTCACGGTTGAGCCAGTCTATCCCCCTTGCCATTGAAGTGTTGCTCTCCACAATACAATGTCCACAGCTCTGTTCAATGAGGTTTTAAATGTCTTCATTGGGCACCCATTCAGCTAAGCTAATACTCCTAACAATTAACAAAAATTCCCAGTGTTGTCTAAACTTTCCCTTTCATATTTTCATTTTATTTCTCTTATTTGTAGTCCAAGGTAACAGGCCCTTTCTCTTTTGGGATTTTATACCTTTTCTGCTCCACTGGTTTGTTAGCAAAACTATACATGCATTTCTACTTTAATCTTTCTTCATTCTCTTTGTTTAATTTTGGTTTTGGCTTGTTCAATTCCTCCCAATTCTTCCTCTTGATTTTTTAGTACATGTAGTTTCACTAGTGATCCATTGAACAACTATAACACAATGCTTTTCCTTCTGAAAATTTTTAAGACAAAAACTCTGCAATCCGAAATAGCAAATATAGCCAATTCATTGCCATAATCAGCCGAGGGTGTTTTTATTTTGTTCATCAGAATACTAAACAAGTTCTATGCAATGCTCTTCATTTAACTGGACTTTAAAATTTTGATGGTAATTGTGTAATATCATACATCTCACTCAAATACTGTCGTTTTTATATCTGCAAAGGAGAGGATATCCACTTCAGCCTGTTTTGCTGTAATCTTATGAAAATAAGCATGTTTTTCTAGGACTAGAAAGAGACCTTTCAGAGACAAAAATCTTTCACTTCCCAGCTTTCTGATAGAATCACGAGGGATAAATTATTTTCAATACTATGAAGTTCAAATGACACTCTTTTTTTCCTAGCTTATAGTAATTTATGCTAGATCAGTGCATTGCATACAAATTGTAGTAAAGAGCAAAATTTTTAAATTCCCAAATGCCATGGACTGATTTTTGTAAAATACAAAATGACAGGATTAGATGGCGTGACAATGTCAAATTAAAGTTTCTAAATGCTACGGTCACTTTTTTATTTATCTTCTCAGATGGGCACTGGTACATGGACTCCACTTTGAGTAGCCCTGATATTCCTCACCTGCAGATTAAGATACTTTGCAAGATAAATTTTCTCTTCTGAAGATTAACATAATATTTGCTTTTACTTTTCCGCTTGTTTTCTGCTTCACTACAAAATCAACTTTTATACAGCATAGGGAATGTAGTTAAAAATACTGTAATAACTCTGTATGGTACCAAGTGGGTACTGGAAATATCAGGGGAACACTTTGTAAAGTATATGATTATCTAATCAATATGCTGTACACCTGAAACTAATACAAAATAATGTTGAATGTAAACTATAATTAAAAATAAAATTATATAAGAAATAAAAATAAATTTTAAAAAGACAATATCAACTTTTAAAAAATAGAAGAGACAATCAATTAATCATTTCCCCAAAACATTTGGTTACATGTTTCCCATGAGTATTTATCTTTCCATTTTTCAAAGTATAGTAATCACTGATTTATTTCATAAAATCAAATCTGAATGAAAAATACTTCTAAGAAAGAAAAAAAAAAATGTCTTAGAGTTTATACCAGGTCAGTGAGTCACAGGATGGTTTCTTGGTCACACAATGCCCATAGCTTCACTTCTCAAACTGTCATCATTGGTCTCTAGCAATCCTTACCTCAGCCAGAGCCACTCTGATCATGGGCAGAAATCTATCAACCTTTTTTTTACCCAAGAAAGGTAAAAAAATCTCGCTTTTTCCACCCTGCCTGGCAGTCTGCCATCAACCTGTACTTTTTGGATTTAAGACACAGATTATATGTCAGCAATAACTGGAGTAGCTATTACATAAGCTGGTTATGGGATGCCATGTGCTTTCAACCAGCATCTTTTACAGTTTGGGTATAACAAAATTTTAGTTTTAGCACTCTTTTCTAAAATAGGCTTCTCTTATTTTTAGTGGGTTTTAATTACTTTGAGAAGGAATTAAATAAAAATATACTGAAATATCATTTCTCCAAGGAATTAAAAAAAAATAAAGTTTATGGGAAAACATGAAATGTGGGGAAATATTAAATATAGTAAACTGTACAAATGTAAGACATAAGTTACATGTTGGGCTTTTTATGATCTAAAAATCTATTCCAAGAAAAAGAAAAATTGAAATACGAAGACTTATGAGCTTGTTTCAAAAATAGTAAAAATAAGTTCCAGCTGGTGAGAACATGGTAAAGGTACAACACAGTACCAGGGTAAATAATAGCACAGGATGGGCGAGGCATTGGCAGAGGATTACTTTAAATGTAGAACATTTTATACTGCTTTTAGAGGGGAATTTTACAAAAGTAAGAAAACATATAAATATATGTGTATGTGTGCTTATGTGTACGCATATATACATATATCAGCGGAAAATGTATTGAAACAATATATCAGATGAAGTTTTCTTTACACAATTTTCCAAGCAAAGCACATGGCCAATGTGGATTAATCACTAATGAATTTTTAAAAGTGAACAGATTACTAGCTCCTAAAGCTTATTATTTTGTTTTCAAATGTTCCAATGTGCCAGATGTTTCATAAAAATAGCTTTTATTATTTCAAATGAACTATGCAGCTAGAATGCTCAACTTTTATTCCTGTATTAAAATTTAAGAGTTAAAAACCATTAACAGACAAATAGAATTTTCAGTTCAGTTAGCAGTCACTGGATGTGAAAAGAGTTCTTAAAACGCTCTTCTTCAGAGCCATTTTCGTTCCCATAGAAACCAATGTGAGATTCTGGAAAACAAGGTAAGTTCTAAAATAATCACCATTATAAATACCCATTATATAAATGTAAATATAGGCAATTGAAATGATTTAGATGATTTTGAAATTGCATATCATTTCCCAAACCATAATGATTCCTTCAGAGTGGTTCTTGTCTGTCATATAAATACAGCATTTACAAAATTTTAAAAATACTTATGATTTACTTGTGAGACCATAATCGCCTTTTCAAACAAGCCTTGGGCATGCAAATATAGATTTTTGAACATGTAGTCTGGTGCAAGATGGGTCTTTTTTGGCCAGGTTTTTATTCTGTGGTAGACTAAGTACTTATTATTAGCATTTGGATTTTATATAACTGTTTTTTTATTCATTATTAATTACCCTACAATGAGATCTAGATATTTTGGAATATTATTTTACAATTATGATTTTTCACATTTCTATTTGCCCAAGGATTTTGTCATGATAAAAGAGCCAAGAAATCTTCTTTTATTGGGTTTGTAATTCTTCTCAAAGTCAGAATTGATCATTGAGTATAGAGTACTCACAATACTAATGAAGCTGTGAATTGTTCACAGAGATATATTTCTCTAAGAAGAACTAAGTCTCCTAATGCTTAAGAAGCAGGAATATAACAGAGGAAAAATTCCAATTGTGAGAAGCAAACATTTGAATTTGGTATAGATGTTGAAGTAATTCTGGACATGCCATCCCAAAATATGCTGCTTTAGTAATTATTTTGAGCTGAAGGTATTTGAAAAACAATAAATGCAGGGAGAGGTTTTCTCCGAACTCCCCCTATTTGCCTAAAGACAGATCCTCCAAAAGAAACTCAATTATCATTAACCCTCTCCCCAAGAAGGAGACTAGAAGTCAGCTCCACATCCAGAAAAATTTTTCCACAAACTCTGATTGTTAGTTAGCCATCATAACTAGCTAGCTAATATTAGTAACAGGAAAGGAGCAAAGGGGAGGCCAGACATTGTAAGCATGGTCATCTGGGCAGCTTCACCAGAAAGGTGAACTACGGGTCCATTCCCTGCACATCACTGGGGGTAGGGGGTCCAACAAAGGGGAAGAAGGATACATGCACAGTAAAGTCAGGGTGACATGAGGAAGGTGCTTGCCTGTCAGCCTAACCTGGGAACAAAGATCGTTGGCTAGAGTGGTGGAGCCAACACAAGCCCAAGAGAATTTGGGACTATGTAATCCCCGGACAAAGGAATTCTCTCTCTTTTGTTCCTCTTGCTTCACTCTTGCTTCCTTGCACTCGCCTGTGCGCTAGCACACCATGTGGCTCACCTAGCCAGATGCTGGACTGGACTGTGCAAATATGGAGCAGAAACTCTGGGCAATGGCTTTGATTTTCACCCTACTAAAGACAAAATGGGACTTTTTCCATGGTGGGACAGAGGGAGATGAGACCTTGGAAACTCAGGGGTTTAATTCCACAGAAATAAAGCTTTCCACAATACCTCATCCTCCCATGGGGACCTCAGGAATTTCTTATTCCCACAGCACCCCAAGAAGCCCACTTCCACTGGTAACAGGTAGGGGTATGGAGAACACCCCACCAATAGTATCTCCCATCTCTTCTCACAGCCCATTCATTTTTCCTAAAAATCATTTATTCTCCCCTAAATTGCTTATATGCCTCCCCTTAAGGAAGTATATAAAACTCTCAAACCTCACTGCTTTGGGGGATATTCACTTTTTTTTCCTGTGATTTACCAGTGTGCATATTAAAAAAGAATAAATTTGTTTAACTTTTCTCCTATTAATCTTCCTGTTGTCAATTTATTTTATAGACCTAGCTATTTAGCTTAGGAGAGTAGGGAAAGGCTTTCCTTCCCTACACTGTTAAAGGAGCCACAGCAAGTTATAGACTAGTCACGAGTGTTGTTAACTGCATCAATTTTCAGAAACTCAGATATTTTCTCTTACTTCCATTTCATCTAAACCCTTGCTTCTTAAAACATGGTCTCCACACCAGCAATATTGACATCACCTGGAAGCTTGTTCAAAACATAGAATTTCAGGCCTTAGGTAGACCAGATGAATCAGAATCTGCACTTTAATAAGATCACCAGATATCTGAATGCACATTAAAGTTTAGAAACACAGCTAGTTCCAAATATTTGCTCCAGAAAAATTTTAGAAGCTTTATTCCAGGTGGACTGATAGAAGCTAAAGAAACTACTGGGATATAAACTCTGACAGAGGAGGAACCTTGTCTGCATGTGGCATCTGCACAGCATGTATTTCGGAACAGAATCCATAAACAATGTTACATCATTTTGAGGAAAGAGAATGAAAAATATCTCTTTGTATCAAAAGTGACATATTTTCAAGTTTTATGTATTTAAAAGAAAATGTTCTTTTATTTTTATCACTCCCCTGTAAGACAAACCATTAAACATACATCACATATAAAAATAAACACAGCCCTGGCCAGGTGGCTCAATTGGTTGGATCATTGTCCAGTACACCAAAAAGTTGTGGGTTCAATTTCTGGTCAGGGCACATACCTAGGTTGTTGGTTAGATTCCCCAGTTGGGTCAAGTATGAAAAGCAACTGATCGATGTTTCTCTCTCCCCCTGCCCTCTAAATATATTCTTGGGTGAGGATTTAAAAAACCCCACACAAAAAGGATTAAAAATTTAGATGTAAGAACCTGAAGCTATAGCACTTCTAGAAGAAAATATAGGGAAGAGCTTCAAAATATTGGTCTAGGCATTGATTTTTTGGATATGACACCAAAAGCACAAGCAACAAAAGCAAAAACAGGCAAATGGAACTACATCAAACTAAAGAATTCTGCACGGCAAAATAAATGATCAATGGAGTGAATATGCAACATATAGAATGGGAGAAAATATGTGCAAACTATACATAACTGATAAGGGGCTCATCGCCAAAATATATAAGGAAATCCTACAACTTAATAGCAAAAACCAAATAACCCAATTAGAAAATGGGCAAAGGACTTAAATAGACATTTCTCCAAAGAAGACATCCAAATGTCCAGCAGGTAGGTGATTCAATATCATGAATCACCAGGGAAATATAAATCAAAACCACAATGAGATATCACCTCACATCTATCAGAATGGCTATTATGAAAAAACAAACAAAAACAAAAACTAAACAAAACCCCCAAAGGTAACACGTATTGGCAAGGTTGTGGAGAAATTATTAATCCTTATATACTGTTGGTGGGAATGTAAAATAGTGTAGCCACTATGGAAAACAGTACAAAAGTGTCTCCAAAAATACAACCAGAATGACTATATCATCCAGCAATACCACTTCTGGGCATTTATCCAAAAGAACTGAAACCAGGATCTTGAAAAGATATCTGCGCTCCCATGTTCACTGCAGCATTATTCGCAATAGCCAAGATATGAAAACAACCTAAATGTCCATTGACAGATGAATGGACAAAAAATGTGGTATATACATACAATGGAATATTATTCAGCCTTTAAAAAGAAGGGAATTCTGTGCTATTCAACAACATGGATGAACCCAAAGGACATTATGCTAAATGAAATACCCTGGTCACGCTCAGGCAGAGTGACTTTGTAGCCTAAGCTTTTTACCAACCCTGAAAGGACATCATAGGTTTGTCTGCTCAGTGTTTCATGGCTGGCTAATTACCCATATCCTCCTGAAGTAAAAAATGAAAATGCCTTTGAAATCAGTCCTTCCTTCAGATATCAGCCATTTAACAGCCCCTTACCATTTCTTCCTGGATAGAGATAGATACAGAAAGGTCAGTCTTGCATGATCCATCCTACCTAGTTACTAAATGGTTACTCCATAGCAAACTTAAAGATTCGGGTATTTGTGATGTAATTGATACCATGTGGGTCCCAAATGGAACTTTTAGGGGGAAAAAGGTTTTGCTGGAGACAAATGGAATCATCTACTATAAAATCTGCTACTAACTTGATTTCCTGTGAAGTTAAATATAGTCAAACAATTACAGACATGATATGATCCATAGGTAAAGGCATAGTTTTGACTCCAATGCTTCTCACTAGAGTTGTGGAGGGTCCCTAGCCACAGAGAACTGAATCAACCCCAAGGTTCAATTTCCTCCTTCATTCTACTTCTTTGCCCTCTGAACTTCTGTCCACATTTATATGTTTTGCCATTTTCCTACCTGTGTATGTTTAGTAGTGTTAGAAATGATTCTGGGGATTTGTGTGTGAACTGTCTACCTTTCTACACATTGAGATGGTTTGTTTCCTATCTTTAAGAAAGCCTTTAAGATATAATAGCTCCACCACGCCTTAGCACTGTGGCTTCTGCCACTTACAATTTCTGTGTGCCTCAGTTCCCTCAAATATAAAACGAATTTAAATTTTAAGTACTCACTTAGTAGGGCTGTTGTGAGGAGGATTCAATATGTAAATACACAGAAAGGGCTTGGCATAGTGCCTGATACAGAGTAAGCAGTAAATGCATGTTAGCTGCTGTTATTTATGTTACTATTAAGTTGTGGAGGGACTGACTTCCTCACAAAGTGTCACTGAGGTTTCATCTAAGAAACAAAATCAATATTTAGAGACTTTGGATTGGTATGGAAGATCTGAGATTTTTAAAATTTAAGTCTCATAGTTAATAATAGCTAACATATATTGTACCAGGTATTACATACCAGCTATAAACTATGTACATTATATAATCTCAATCTTTACTATAACTCTGCAAGTAACTAAAATGTACTCTAGAGAAATTAAGTAATTTGCCTAAAATCTCTATTTAGTAGGAATTCAGCATGAATTTATATCCTGGTCCATCAAATATGTCTCTCATATGCTCAATTTAACTAAGCAATAATGTCTCTAATGCCTCTTATACTTTAATAGCTATTATTTCCCAAAGTTTTTCCCTATGCCATGACCATTAAAATAAGAAGTTGTGCCCAGCCAGGCGTTCCTCAGCGGTTGAACATCAACCTAGGATCCAAGAGATCACGGTTGGATTCTCAATCAGGGCACATGCCCAGGTTGCAGGCTCGATCCCCAGCAGGGGGCGTGCAGGAGGCAGCCGATCAATGACTCTCATCATTGATGTTTCTGTCTCCCTCTCCCTTTCCCTTCCTCTCTCTGAAATCAAGAAAGACATCTATAAATAAATAAATAAATAAATAAATAAATAAAATAAGAAGTTGCTCATTGTGCCATGTACCATGAGAAGTTATCCACTGGTTTCCGCATTCTTTATTTAATGAATCAATAAAATAAAATACATGGGGACTTAACACAAGGCTGTTTCTCAATTTTTCCTTTAAATTGAATACATTCAGTTTTAGGGAGAAAAATCAGTATATTGCTGTTGATTTTTTTCTCTTGCTAAGAATTGATAAAATGTCATCATATATCAAATAAGTCAAATAATTGCCCCAGGAAGTAGAATTTGAGATTCTTGACTCCTTGGCCAAATTTTTTATAACATTTTAAAAATTAATATATACTTCCAATAACATAAAATTCACCATTTTGAGGTGTACATTTCAGCGGTGTTCTGTATATTCCTAGCGTGTTGCAACCATCATCACTATCTGCCAATACTGTCCTCAATCATCATCACTACCAATATCAGAATATTTTTATCACCTCACAAAGAAACCCCAGATCTATTAGAGTTAGTCCCATCTCCTGCCAGCCATTAATCTTTCTGTCTCTACAAACTTGTCCTTGGGCGAATCTTTTATTTCTGCACAAAACGGCTGCTCAGATATATGATTTGTTTTTCATCCTTTGATGTCGAAATCAAACTGCCTGCCCCAAACTTCAATTTGGTGTGTGGTTCCCAGTGGTATATGTAATATGTATAATAGAAGGCATGATAGAGTATGAAACTCTAAGAGAGCGCATCAAGATTAGCAAATGCTTGCCATACAAATGGACTTTAATGTGAAGAAATATACTTCATACTTTCCACATTTCTAGTGTCTACATTCACTTCCAATTTTAGATTTTCCTCATATTTTCTTTTCTTTCATTACTTTGGTACTTATTTATGTAACATACCAAATTACATATACTTAGAACTTAATATGAAGACTGCTAATGTTTTCAGTAATCAAATCAAGGTAGTATTATAAAGGGTCATCTTATTTTTTAAAAAGTTACATCTAATTGTAGGTTTCCAAATTCTAGTCCAAATGTGTGCTCTATTCAGTTGTTCCATTCTCTGTATACTCATACACTCTGTTCACTTCTTAGATAATATTATTTCAAAATAGAGATTCAAATGTATGATTGTGTCATTGTGATCAATCTGTTTACATGTCTCTTCGTGGACTATGAGCTCCTTGACAGGACCTTGTTTACATGTTTGACTTTCCCCACAGTGGTACATGGTATAAACTATTGTTGAAGGAATGGTATTTAAACATACAAACAAACACATGTAACAAAATTTACAATTATCAATTTACATTTAATTATATTACACAATATTCAACTATAATATTACATATACATATGATGTATACTTTTATATAGTTCACAACTACATTCCGAATATTATTTAAAAAATCCAAAATGATATATTTTGAACATCATAAAATATTACCTATATCGAGTTTTACGCAGCATTTCTTTTCTTTCTTCTTCTTTTTTTAATCCCCACCCGAGGATATTTCTTCCATTGCTTTTCAGAGAGAGGAAGAGAGAGCGAGAGAGAAACAAGATGTGAGAGAGACACATTGATGGGTTACCTCCCACATGCGCCCTGCAACTGAGGTCCATGTCCTCCGCCAGAATCGAGCCCAGAGCCCTTCAGTCCAAGGGCCAAACTGGCCAGGGCCGTAGCAGTATTTTATAATAACCTGCAATTACCCACACACTCTGTTTAATAGGGCATTCGTCACAGTAAAACTATAAGACGGAGGAACACTGATTGGAAAAGTTTGGACAATAAAGTCAGGGGAACAAATCTGCATTTATATTGTCTAGCACTACCTGAGTGACTTTGGCTATTTCTAAATCTGAATTTTTTGTGATGTGCATCTATTTAATACCATGCTTAGGGAACTGGGGTAAGGATGGAGCTAATAATGTATGCTAAGGGCCTGGCATTTATCAGGCCATTCATGAATCCTGGCGGGCACCTGATTCCTCTGGTTTTATTTTTTTCTACACATTATGAGTCTTTTCCGGTCAAAGAAACCTACTCTGATATCCATTTTGTCAATTCCGAGACTTTACACCGCAGAGGCACAACATAACCAACCTTTCTAACTCTGAACGACTGCTAAACCCGCAGGAAGCTCGGGGCGGACCTCCAGTATCCCAGCATCCCTCGCGCCGCTCGCGCTGCTCTTCTCCCGCGTCTCTATGGTACAGCGCCCTCGGAGGCGGCCGCGGTGGTGGCGGTTGTGTTGAGGGAGAGTGGCATCAACTTTCCTGCTGGCCTGAGAGAATTTGGAGGCGGAGGGTCGCGATGTCAGAGAAAAAGCAGCCGGTAGACTTGGGTCTCCTGGAGGAGGACGACGAGTTCGAGGAGTTCCCTGCGGAAGGTAAGCGGCTGGGCTCGGCCTCCGGGCCGCGTGGACGGTGACTCAGGCCTCGGGTTGGAGGAGCCCGGCAGCAGGGGCCGGGCCCAGCGGCGCCTGCGGGGAGTGTGGACCCCGCGGCGGGCTCTGGACCCTCGACCAGGGCGACCCTCCTTCTATCCGGCTTCGGGCTCGGAGTGTCGCGGTGGATCTCACCCCGGAGGCTGAACGTCTTCTGCTTCCTCATTGGGAGGAGCCTGGGTGACCCTGGGCCCCTCCTCGGGTGTCCGGGATGGTTGGTCCTTTCACTCTTCAGCTGGGTTACCTCGTTCGTGACTGCATAACCTCTTTCCCCTTTATTTTCTTTGGTTTCGCAGCCTTCCTTTCCCTTTAAAGCTTCCAGAATTATTGTTTCTGGTTAGGCCAGTGCTGCTTACTTTTAGGGCTTTACAGCTGACGCCTGTGAAGTAGGATGGGAGAGTCAGGTGTTGGTGCTTAATACACGTTGTTTGACTCTTGTTCCTCACTCACTTTTGATTGCTTAACTTTGAACTAACATAAGCTTAAGGATTTTTTAAGACCCCAGAATTTTATATTTTTACTAGCTTCATAGTTACCAAGAGGAACTAATGCATTTTCACAAATCTAGCAAGTGGGTACGGTATTCCTATGGATAAACTGAAGCTTGGAACAGTTAAGAAACTTCCCAGGGTCGCAGAACTGGCTAGAATTGGACAGCTGGTCCAACTGACACCAGGGTTCTTAATCTCTTAAGCTGTTTCTTTTTTAGATCTGGTTAGATTTGTTAAATCGTTGTGCCTATTTAGATTTTTCAGAATTATTTGCTTTATTGGCTAAATGTTATACGTAGGATAAATATTTGTCTCATAAAAAAAGGAGGTTACTACTGGGCAATCTTTCTGAAGGTGGTAGAAAGAATTGTGGTTAATGGTGTACAAATTTGTTGCATTAAGCAATTATTGCGTCACTAAAATTGTCTGAAGTTGTACCCATCATGATTCTATTAAATCATAAAACCACACAGCTGGAACATTTGTTCTTTGTATTTATAGTGCACCCCCTTTTTTTTTTTTAATGGAAGAAGAAAGACATGAGTGTGCATACTATACAAACACATAAAGTAACCCAAGCATATTTAAGTTCTGGGATTCATTATATATTGTGAGCATTGTTGTTTTCTGTTTTGATAGCAGATTTATGTCAGACAAGTTTTGTTACCTCACTTTCATGTTGGTTCATAATCCTCCAATTTTGAACTATGCAGTAGTAAACTTGCTTATTGAGGGTAGGATCCAGTTCTTAAGCTTCATATTTTAAAATAGCATTTACTCGTTGTTGATAATATACAAGGTACAATGTTAGGCACTTTATTTACATTACATAGTCTAATTATCACAATCCTAAGAAAACTGAGGCTCAGAGATTTAAAAAGCTTGCCATTAAGTGGTTAGTCCCCAACCCAAGTTTTATTCTTAACATTTAGCAAAGTGCCTGGTACTTTGTAGGTGGTCAATAAATGCTTGTTAAATGAATGAATCCATATTTAAAATAAGTAGCTGAGAAATGACTGCTTTAAAAGGATTTAGAGATAACTGTGTACCTGATGATACACATGACTTTTCTCAGCAACTTTCGTTTTACCAGCTTTTGCAGAATATGTAGTTTGTTCTTGTTCTAAGTTTATGTTATAAGCAGCAATTTGTTCAAAATGTGTGTAGTGAACATAGTAAAAAAAATCTCATTAGAGCTAAAAGGAAGAGTGAATAATTTTTTTATGAGAAGATAAAGGCCTCCACAACAGACTGGTTTATTAGCATTAAGTAATTCATCATTTATTGGTCACCTTACAGAATATTTGTTGTGTTCGGGATTGAATGTCTAGAACCTACTTCAGGAAATCTTCCATTTAGAATGAGAAACAACATTTGAAATTACTTTGTTTTGTTCAGGTTTCTGTATGTTTCTTCTTTGGTTTATAATTCAGGCTTTTTTCTTTCATGTAAATTTGAATTAGATTTTGCTGGATACAGGATTAGGCTATGATGTGAAACCAATCAATATTTACTAATAAAAATTGCTCTGATACGTTACAAAACTAAGTGTCCAGAATTTATATATACATATATATATAATTTTGAGTATGTTTGTATTTTTTAAATACACATAGAGGACTATGTTATATATACTATTTTTCTACTTGCTTTTTATATTTTATTTCTTAGACACCTGTTTACACATTAATATAAAAGTCTACCTCATTCTTTTTAGTAGTTGTGCATTACTAGTCCCTTGTATGCATGCTAAGTAATCTACTTAGCTTTCGTACTTATCTATCAGATAAACTCTTAGAGAAGAATTTGCCAGATCAAATTAGTAGGTGCATTTATATTTTTTAATATAATTTTTTACTTTGAAATAATTGCAAACTTAGAGTAACTGAAAGTACAAGCAACCTTTTTCCTCCTGAATCATTTAAGAGTAAGTTGCCAACCTGATGCCCATTACCCTTGAATATTTTAATATGAATTTCCTACATGTCATAATCACAGTACAAACTTCAAAATTGGAAATTAATACACTGATACATTACTATCATCCACAGATCTTTCTTAGGTTTTTCCATTTGTTTCAAAAATGTCTTGATTCAGAATCATGGATTACTACATTCAGTTGACATGTCTCTCTAGTCTTCTTCAGTCTAAAGCAGTTCTCAGTTTGTCTTTGATTTTCGTGATTTTGACATTTTTTAAGATTATAGGCTAGTTATTCTATAGAATGTACCTTAACTTTGATTTGTCTCATGTGTCCACATGATTAGATTTAGGTTCTACAGGTTGGCAGGAATATCATAGTGATGATGCTGTGTTCTTATTGCATCCTGTCAGGGAGAACATGATTTTAATTTGTTCCATTACTGATTATGTTCATTTTGATTGCTTTATTAAGGTAGTATCTGAGAGAGTTTCCCATTGTTAGATTACTCATTTTCCCTTCATAATTATCTGGTATTTTGTAAATACAGTATTCCACTCATCATCAAACGTTCAGTTTGTTTATTTGCTTATTTATATCAGTATAGACTGATGGATTCTCAGTCAGTGGGTTTCCTTTCAATTGCTGCTGCTGGAGGGTTGCGGGGGAGGGTGTTTAATCAATTGATACAGTGCCACAGCAGTTGAAAAGAAGGGGAATTACTTCCAGTTGTGTACAATGTGAGATAGCAATATTTGAATAGAGTTTTCAAAAGATAGAAATATAGGAAAGGGGTTTCCAAAAGAAAGACAAAGGAGTAGATGCTTAGAGGTGGAAAATCAATGTGTAAAATTTGGCTGTGAAATAGTGGTTGCAAAGCAGGTAGTTTGGGGCCTAATCATGGAAGTCTTTAAGGCAAATGACCAGTTTGGACTTTATCCTTAGGTAGGTGGGATGTGGATTTACAAAATTTTATGTTTGAGTTTTCCTTTAGAAAGATTAACCCAGCAGAATTAATTTGAAAGAATAGAAAGACAGAGTCAAGGAAGCTAATTAGCAAATTGTTGAAATAGCTTAGGTGAGGACTATGGGCCTGAAAAAGGTTATTATTAGGAAAGAAATGAGGAGAATGATGGAAGAATAACAAGGGATCTTTGACAACTAGTTTGATAATGGAGTGTTGAGAATAAGAAGAAATCAGAGGTTGTGATTTTGCACTTGGCATGTCTAATGTATGACAGATGGTGGAGTTCACATTGGATACCCTTGACTCAGTAGTATGGAGCATCAAAATAAGAGAATTGATGAGTATATGGCATGAGGGATTGGTAAAGGTAAGAGTAGTAATCCTTTGGAGAATTTTATAAGAGAGAATTAAAACCACTGATTAACAAAGAGAACCAAAGTCAACATGACTTTGTAGTGGAATGATTCTGCCAGATACATATTTTAAAAAATTATTGATGAAAAGAATTGGCTTTTCTTTTTTTAAAATGTAAGACAAATTATGAATGGTTATGTAAGTTATTTTGAACCTCTTTTCAGACTCCTGGCAACAAATAACTAAAAGCTCACCAGTAGTCTGGTACCAGTATCATTTACTTGCTGTAAGTTGTTGCTCTGAAGTTCCTTATTGACATTTTTGGTCTTTGTTGAAGAAAATATAGTAATATAATGGTGCTATGCTAGCTACTGATTTCGTAGCCACTGAATATAGACATTAGATCTCTAGGATATAGATATTTTTGTGTCACGATAACCTACAGAAAATGAAATTTTTTTTTTAAAGTTTTAACCCTTTGCGGTCATTTGTTTACTCTCAGCCACCAAAGCTTTTTTACCGTTCCGGTCATATGTCTGCTCTCAGCCACCACAGCAAGGAACCATACGAATCTTAACTCTATTCATTCATGTATCAGTTCATAATTTCTCTTGTTTATCCCTCATAATCTTGCATGTTATGTATCACTGCTCTTTCAATGGAAATTAATTCGGACCAGTACGACACCCATGTCCAAATTTAATACGATCGCAAAGGGTTAATCTGTTTTATACAGCTTAAGCCAAGAACACAAGTAAATTTATCTCAGAATGACTAGATTGTGTGTGGCTTCATTATCATATTCGTGAGCATAATGATGCTGTTTACAACTGTTGCTTTTCTCTTTTACACTCACCCATGATGGTGAGTATACAATTTAGAACTTTTTTGAACCTTCATCTATCTCTCTTATATTTTTCTTTGTATAACGTTCTGCATATACAGGCACATTTTTTATTTGAAGAAACTTTGCTGGAGATTAGTTTGTTTATATTCATAGTAGCTTTACTATTCAGGAAGGAGTGAGAATGTGATGCTCCTGAAAACCCGTATAGACCAGAACATTTGCTGCCCTATTTGGTATAAATTGAATTTCATCCTTACTTTTCTCCAAAGTGGTATCCTTCATACTTTTAGGAAATTTTGGAATGTATGTTTTAAGGGGCAGGGGAAGAGTAGGTAATTTTATAAACATTGAGAGAAAATTCTTTTTCATACTTTAATGTCAAGGTGATACTTAGATAAAGTATATGGGGTCTTTGGTAGCTCATATTTTTGAAATTTAAAGCTAGTCACAGATGTAATTCTCACTGGCAAATGTGAACAGAGTCATATTTGGGGGCAAAGCCCTAAATAATTTAGAATTGCTAGAAACTTATGTATTAGGCATCTGTTATTGGTTATTTCTAATTCCGACTTCTTAAAATATGGTAATTTTTTTACCAGTACACATCTGGAGGCCTGCACACTGAAGTCAGCACAGATGTCATTATTTAAACGATTAATCACAATCCAGGCCATGCATTTAGTGTTGAAGAGAACATGTATACTTTTTAAGTCATCCACATATTGAAGGGAAGCCATTAGATACAAATCAGGTATCCTTGTTTGATTTTATTATTTTGACCTTTTAAAAAAAGGTATTTCTGGGTTTAAAGCTTTAAAACGTGAGTGATTAAATGAAATTGCACGGTTATCAGTATTATGTTAAAACACAATTCAGTCAGATATATTGCAAGAGATGTCAGCTAAATCCTAGAGATTACAACAGTCACAGTTTGTTTATGTTACATGTTCACTTAGAGTTTACATACATTATAATTCACATATATTGTAACATATGTACAGTATGGAGAATTTGTAAGTGTTGGAAATAATATTTGGGGCTATGATACCCTATCATTTAAATTTTTTTCATAATATAGTTTAATACATTTCTAGTTAATAAAGAAAATCTTTAAAGTTTCTACCCAAAATATATTATAGATTCTGATTTGTCACTGTGAACACTAAGTTTCTTAATGGTACTCTTATTAAATAATTTAAAATATTTAAGTTGTAATTCAAACAATTAATTGTTGTCTTGGATTCTTCATCTCTGGCGATTGGAAGAATAGCATGATATAGGGGCTTCAGTGCTTCTTACTCCTAGGATAAGACAGTAAAGTTAAAGAGTATATTCAGATTTATGTGATGATTAATGAAGAATTTAACCAGCTTTTCCATTTTTGTATCTTTGTATACTCAAAAATGTCATAATTATGAAGTACAGTGTAATGAATGATACCAAAGAAATAGAGAGCTATTGTTGAGTCTTTTTTGGGGTGTGTGTTGTACCTAAAATCTTGCTCACAATACTGTTTTTCCCCGTTTGATGAGGCAGTTTTTTTTTTCTTGGACTGTTCAAACTAGTATCTCTGTATCATGTTAAGAATTTTGACTTTTTCTAGCCTTTTTAGAATTCAGGATTGGGGCTCCTACAAAAAAGTTACAGATTACATTATGTTTCTACCTCTCTGAAGCAGTTGGGTACAAATTAACAAGTATGGTTTTTTTAGTTTTTCAAAGTTAAAAGAATTAAAGCTAGCTTGAAGACATTTGAATGACATCAAATAATAATATTAAAATCAATGCTTTGAATCAAATCATAATTAAATTAAAAGTTCCTGGGGGCTAGTATCTTTACTGTTCTGGAAAGGGTAGGTTTACAAGGTTAGCAGAGATATTTGAAAAAAAATATTCCTGTTATTTTATATTTCTTACTTGAATCTTTTGACACATTATCATTTCCTTTTTAGGGACCAGTGCAGATGGAAACCATGTAGTTAACAATTTAGGAAGCTGGTTAGAAGTTGTTCAAGCTGATCTGAGGCTTGGTGTCTTGAACCCTTAGCACAACTCAGTTGTGACTTGAGATATGTTACCCCCTTTACTCAAGAACGTATTATCTAGTCTTAATGAATTCAGATTATTTTGTGGAACATTAACCTCTCTTAGCTTTATAAAGACTCCTTAAAATATCAGTAAAACGAATATTTAATTTGACAATTTCTATTTATAGACTTATCCCAAATATATTTAGAGCCTAGGATTTGAGGTCATGAAATAATGGTAGAAAAAATTAATAAATATTTTCTTGTAAGACAGTCTTCATTTTCTCTATTTTTTGGTAGTGGTAATGGTGGTGGTTTTCAAAGAGGAGTATAATGTACACTGATCTCTAAGGTGTTTTCTGTCTCCAAAATTCTGTAATTTTATACAGTCCTCAGTCTTAACCATTTTATAAAAACTTGAAGTATAAAGCCAAACCTTGCTCCATTGCAGTTTAGTGAAATAGTTTTATGTGAATTTTTTATACTGAAGGCCTTAATGTCATTAAAACAAAATAAGGAACAAAAATCCTAAATTGTCCATTAATACTATTAGGTAGCTCCAGAGAGATTATAGTAACTGGTGGGAATGTGGAGGAATAGTATCATAGTTATTGTTCCTTGCTGTAAAAGGGATAATGGATTTAGTTGTTTCATTACAAATTCAGCATATAGGAATATAAATTTCTATAAAAGATACATTGGGATTATTTGAAGTGCTTTATTAAGTTTTTACATTATTTAGTTGATTTTTGGTGATACAGTATTACAGAGAAATATAGCTACTGTTTGAAATGAGGCTCCTTTGAAATTTAAAATTTGATCTTAGGCTGCACCCCCTACTTCCTTTTCTTAATGTCCCTCTCTTGTATACTTAATACTGCAGTTTCTGCCCTATTTATTTTTACCCTATAATCATTCCTTTCCTACTGAGATTTCTCTGTTTTTAGAAGAATAAAAAAAGAAAGTTTATGTATAATATTATAATGTACATAGTATACAGTTTATTATTGATTGCAATGGCACTCTGAGAGTAACAGTACTATTTTGTCCCTATACCTAATGATTAACTCTTCGCTTAATTACGAAACTTTTCTAGACTGTGAAAGTGCAGAAATGTTATTCTTTCAATTTTTCTTTAGCTTTGGGAGTAGCTATGTCTATTAAATTGGTTTACAGTAGCTGTCTGATCATTCTTCTGGTAGACTGAGCTGAATATGATTTTCTTTTTAACATACTAATCTACTCTTCATTAAAAATATAGTTAGTTTCACAACAGAATAAAAATTTTCAGTTTGAGCCTTAAGGTACTTCTACAAGAAAGGAGAAAATATAAGGATATATTTAGCCCAGTCAACTTAATTTTGAGATGTAATTAGTACTTACTGTTATTCAGTATTACTATTAGGACCTAGGAGAATAGTATAGGATTTCAATTTAGGTAATTGCAACATTCCCTCTTTGAGAATAATATTACTAGAAGACATAAAAAAATTTATGCAGGTAAAAATTTATTTTTTATTATTGTGAGTGTTTACTAATGAATATACATTCACTGCCTTATACAGTGATTAAAGTTGGGCATACATTTGACTGTGTGTTGTTGCTTCTTAGCAACCTGAAACAAATTGCCTAAGGGAAACTTTTTCATCTTTTTAGGCACTGTAGTCTTAAAGATAGTTCCCACATGGTCTCTTTTAGGGGAGAATTGAATGAGGTGATCACATTTCTCAAAAGCAGTCTTAAATATATTTGAGAATTTTACATAGCCCATTCATAATGCATGATATTGTTGATATCTTCTATCTTGAAATACATACTCTTGGCTTTTCTAAACCAAGTGAAACCATCACTAGCTTGTTTTCTTCAAATTAACCACTCAGGGAGGAAATTTGAGAAATAATAGTTTCTAAATGGAACTACAACATTTTTTTAAGTTTCTACTATGTGCCCAGCACCCAGCTGTGGGCATTAGAGTTGCAAATTTAATAAAATGTGGTTCCTACCTGAAGGTTTAGAATAGTAGCCACAGGAATGGCAGTGGTTGTTTTAGGCATCCGTGTAGGATGGGTATATACTGTGTAAGATTGGAGAGGAGAGGACACAAAGAGGACAGTAATAGTCCATGGAGGGAAAAATTACTCCTCAGTTAACATAGTGGCAGTAAGAATAGGGAGGGGCAGATTAAACTCTGGAGATAGTCAGGAATTGGAAAGGACATAGTTAATGATTGTGATGGTTGAAGGAGAAAGGGTAACTAAGATGCCTCCCAGGATTCTGCTTTGGGGGACCAGATAAATGGAGGTACTTACTTCTATTCTTAAATCATAATGAAGACATATATTGCATTTAAAAAATTTAGTTGATACATAATGTAACGAATAAAATACTCATATGTCATTGATGAATACCCTTAAATCTAAATGTGCATTATAAGAAAAACCAAACTCATACCTTTTGTTATTTAGTTTTCAGGTTTAAATGTTCTTAGCCATGTTTCTAATACTTATCTACTAAGATAAAGCTAATGACTAGGACAGACTTAAGAGGGTATGTAACTCATAATTACTGATTATGAAGGGGAGGAGATCAAACAAAAATTTACAAGGTCTGATTTAGAATTCTATTGTGTGTTTCACAACTATTTGTTGTCCATATGCTAGGCACTGTTTGAGTTTAAGAATACAAAGATAAAATAACAGTTGTTACTCTTGAGCTCAGACAATAGTAATGAACATAGACATATAAACTGATAATATGATTGTATAGTATTTAAGTGCTGTGATAGAGATATACACAAAAGAGGGGATCTAATCTCAAAAACTATTTTTCTGACATTTTAATTTTGAAACAACCCTGTAGAAAAATTTATTTTTATTTTATTATTATTTTTAAATATATCTTTATTGACTTCAGAGAGAGGAAAGGAGAAGGAGAGAGAGATAGAAACATCAATGATGAGAGAGTCATTGATCGGCTGCAGCCCGCAACCCGGGCATGTGCCCTGACTGGGAATCGAACCCTGATCTCCTGGATCCTAGGTCGATGCTCAACCGCTGAGCCACGCCCAGCTGGGCCCCTGTAGAAAAATTTAAAGCAGAGGGCAAGTGGGAGCTGGGGAGTGCAGGGGTAAAATGGGTGAAGGGATCAGAAGGTACAAATTCCAGTTATAAAATGTCAGAGGATATAATATACAGCATGGTGACTATAGTTAATAATGCTGTATTGCATAATTGAAAGTTGCTAAGAGAGTAGATCTTTAAAGTCCTCATCACAAGAAAAAAATGTAACTGTATAACGATGATGTTAGCTAGACTTACCATGGTGATCATTTTTCAATATACACAAATATCAAATCATTCTGTTGTGCACCTAAGACTAATATAATGTTACATGTTAATTATACCTTAATTTTAAAAAGAGGGCAACAAACACATTAAGTTTCATCAATTAATGTTTTGTCATGTTTACTTTATTTCTATCATGTATATCATGTATATCAAAATTATATAGAGAGAGAACCATTTGTAAGTAAACTGTTGACAAAATAACACTTTACTCTTAAATATTTTAGTGTGCATGTCTTAAAGAATAAAGACATTCTCCTCTAAAACAATTTTACAATCAATTTTAAGAAAATATTTGGCCTACTTTTTATTATCTGTATATGAGTTACCTTTTTTATGTTTAGCAATTTTGAATTTCAGACTGGTATCTTCCTATTACTGAAGTAGCCTTAGTGTTAGTGCTGTGTTTTGAAAGATTGTGAAATAGACTGTATAAAAATTAGCCCAAGGAAAAATCAGGAAAGTAAATATTCTCCTGAATTTATAATAAATTTTCATGGCAAAAATATAATTTTTATATTAACTTCTGGTTTAGATTATCTGCAAATTCAAGAATTGAGAGAACATATGTGATGGCATAAATTGAAATTTAAAGAGGAAGATTACCATTTCTCATATATTTGGTATTAGATGTTTTGACTTGTTAGAGTCTTCAGTGGCAAAATTTCTGAAGTTTTTGTATTTATGGAAATAATATATGAGAACTATTTAGATGCTGTCTGTTTCTGTTTTCAGACTGGACTGGTTTAGATGAAGATGAAGATGCACATGTCTGGGAGGATAATTGGGATGATGACAATGTAGAGGATGACTTCTCCAATCAGTTACGGTAAGCTTTAAGCCAGATTTTTGTATAACTTAGTATTAATTGTAAGCACAGACTGTCATCTATATATGATAATAAGCTCTTAAAAGATAATTAATCTTTGAAATTTGCTTTTTGATTATGAAAAGTAAGATATATTACCTTCATCTCCTATGTCTCTAAACATGAATACTTTGTGTAATTGCCTAGAACTTTTGTTCTTTCTAGGCTCTTTACAAAAATAGCTAAATAGAAGCATATTTGCTATTCTTTATCCTTGTAAGTTTAATTCTGTTGCAGTTAATTTTCTGCCAGTATTTAGTAACTCAGCAAAAATTAGAATTGTAGAGTGCTAGGACCCAATAGATTGATGATTGTCAACCTAGAATGGAGATTGGGGTGATGGGAGTGTACTTTTTCACATTCATGTACAAATCTACCTAATATGATTGATTGATGGATCAATTGAAGTAAAATTCATATAATATAAAATTAGCCATTTTAAAGTGTACAATTTAGTGGCATTGTGTATATTCACAGGGTTGTGCAACTATCATCTCTTTAATTCCAAAATATTTTCAGCACCCCAAAAGGGAACACCATACCAATTAAGCAGTCAGTCTGCATTTGTCTTTTTCCCCAACCCCTGGCAACTATTAATTTGCTTTCTGCCTGGATTTGCCTGTTCTAGATATTTTATATAAACCAGTCATATAATAAGTGATCTTGTGTGTCTAGCTTCTTTCACTTAGCATGTTTTCAAGTTTCATCCAGGTTTTAGCATGTATCAGTACTTCATTTATTTTTATGGCTGCATAATATTCCATTGTATGGGTATGCTACAATTTGTTTATCCATTTATCAGTTGAGGGACATTTGGGTTGTTTCCAGCTTATGACTATTATAAACAGTGCTGCTATAAACATTCATGTACAAGTTTTTGTTTGAATACCTCTTTTAAGAGTTTTTTTTTGGATATAATCTTAGAGGAAGAATTGCTAGGTCATATCATAATTCCATTTAACTTTTTTGAGGAACTGTCAGACTTTTCCACAGCAGCTGAACAATTTTACATTACTACCAGCAATGTGTGTTAGTAATCTCTTCACATTTTCACCCAAACTTAATTTTCATATTTAAAAATTATAACCATCCTAGTGAGTGTGAATTGGTATCTCATTGTGGTTTCAATTTACATTTCCCTGACGACTAATAACGAGCTCTTGTATTTGTTGACCATTTGTATATATTGGAGAAATATCTATTCAAGTCCTTTGCCCATTGTTAAGTTGAGTTGTTTTTTTGTGTTTGAGTTGTACAAGTTCTTTATATATTCTGGGTACTGGGTCCTTATCAGACATATTATTTACAAACATTTTCTCCTATTCTGTTAGGTGGTTCTTCTTCATAGCGTTCTTTGCACAAAAATTTTAAATTCTGGTGAAGTCCAGTTGATCTACTTTTAAATAATTTATTGACATAGAGTTATGAAAATTCATGCCTATGTTTTGTTTTAGAATTTTAGCTCTTACCTTTAGGCCTTCATCCATTTTGACTTAATTTTTGTATATATTGTGAAGGTAAGGGCTTAGCTTCATCCTTTTGCATGTGAATGTCCAGTTGTACTAGAACCATTTGTTGTAAAGACAGTTCATTTCTTCCTGATTTTATTTTGATTCAACCCATATGTGTCTGTCTTCACCGTAAAGATATCCAAGTAGACTGTCACATACTTTGCTCAAATCAAGATACAGAAGTTCTGTTGCAGTCCTCTACTTTTCTAGTCTAGGAAGTGAGATAATTTATAGCAAAGATTTAAAATACATTTTTAATCATGATACAACTTTTGTTCTACTCTGCATTTTTTATGGGCTCAAAACCCTACATTCTAAAGTGTTTTTAGTATTTTGGAGACTAACGACAATTTTAGTATTATTCTGGAGATTAATAACAATTTTACCCATCTCCTTTCTCTTTTACAATTTACCTTTCACTGTTATTCTGGTACTTTTACAATTTCCATGATTTCTCAAAATTGCTGACTCTTATTTTTGACTGTATCTTTTCTTTCTTTCAGTACCCTGAGATGTAATTATTCAGAGCCTTGAGACTTTAAACTACTTTAATGCACTATGGAGTTATCTCACCTGTCTTAGTTTTCAATTTTGTCTTAATGACATTTTTCATTTGCAGTGTTATGGACAAGATAGGAACAATAGCTATTGAACAATAATCCTGCCTTTCCTCTAAAATCCCTTAATATTACATCATCTATTCCAAGTATTTGATTTATCTCTTCTTATTCTTCTTTATTCATATATAGCTCTCAAAGCCCTTTTTGTTCTTTTTACAGATCTCAGTCCATTCTATGATTAAATTAATTCTATTTATATGAGTTCTTGCCACTTTCTGCATTTCTTTTTGGTGCAATCCTTTTAAAAACGGAGCCACATCAGAGAACATCCTCCTACCTGTTTTTTATGTGCATCCCCTTTCTGATGTTACAATATTTATATTCAGGCCTTCCAACTCTATTGGTCACTCTTCTGTGTTCTGTTATCTTCTTGAAATTTTTTTTATTGACTTTATTGGAGTGACATTGGTTATTAAAACCTTACAGGTTTCAAGTTATAGCTCAATAAAACATTTGCATACTGCATTGTGTGCTCACCCCCCAAAGTCAAGTCTCTTTCTGTTTCCATCTATCCCCCCCTTTGCCCTCTTCTACCTCCCCATACCCCCTTTCCCTCTGGTTATCACCATACTGTTGTATGGGTCTGTGTGTCAATCATTCATTCACATATGTATGTATGTATGTATGTATGTATGTATGGTTTAATCCCTTCACCATCTTTCACCCAGCTCCCCAACCCCTCTTCCCTCTGACAGATGTCAGTCTATTCTGTATATCTATGCTTCTGTTCCTGTTTTGTTTGTTAAATTATTTTGTTGATTAAATTCCATATTATAGGTGAGATCATATGATACATGTCTTTCTCTGACTTATTTCACTTAGCATAATAATTTCCAGGCCTATCCATACTGTCGCAAAAGGTAACACTTCCCTCTTTTTTACAGCTGAGTATTCGGTTGTGTAAATGTACCATAGCTTTTTTATCCGCTCATTTACTGGTGGGCACTTGGTCTGTTTCTAGATCTTGGCTATTGTAAATAATGCTGCAGTTCTTTTGAATTAATGTTTTGAGTTTCTTCAGATATGTACCCAGAAGTGGGATCACTGGGTCTAAAGGTAGTTCCATTTTTCCTTTTTTAGGAAACTCCATGCTGTTTATCCACAGTAGCTGCACCAGTCTACATTCCCACCAACACGGTGCATGAGGGTTCCTTTTTCTCCACATCCTCCCCAGCACTTGTCGTTTGATTTGTTGATGGAGCCATTCTGACACATGTGAAGTGATATCTCATTGTGGTTTTAATGTGCATCTCTCTGATGATTAGAGATGTTGAGCATCTTTTTCATATGTCTCTTAGCCATCTGTATGTCCTCTTTGGAGAAGTGTCTATTCAGATCCTTTGCCCATTTTTTAAATAGATTTATCAGAAAATTAAGGAATATGAAATACAAGTTTACTAATGGGAATTTAAAATTTTATTAGCATTATGTTGCTTCACACCCAATTTCTTTCCTATATAGATTTCTTTTTATGGACTAAAATAAAGTTATTTGGTAGTATTTTAAATTGGTGCCTAGATTTAGCTCATTTTTTAGTTTATTGTATTATTTCTAAAAATCATGTTTATCATAAAGAATGTCTAGTGATGTTATATTTTTGTGTTTTATTTTAGAGCTGAACTAGAGAAACATGGCTATAAGATGGAGACCTCATAGTATCCAGAAGAAGTCTTAAAGCAACCTAAAGTTGAACTGTTTACTAAATTCTAGGACACAGAATCCAGGATGGGACACTTAAAAAATGTTTATTTCATTTCTTGCTTGGCTTTATTTTTGCTTTTGTAACACAGAAAATAAATGCTTTGATCTAATTTTGGTTTCGTTCAGAAGTCTTGATTTTTGCCTCTAATAATTAATTTTCTCATACTATTCATGATTTTCCAGGAATCTATTGTATAGTGACAGTAAAATTTCTTATTATGAATTTTTAATGTTAAGTGAGACTCAGAGAGGTTAAATGATTTGAATCTAGAATTCATAATGACCCTGTGAAGCAGGCAGGAAGGAACTGTCTGTGATAAATATTTCACCAAATAGAAAATAGTCTCAGAGAAAATAAGTTAGAAAGTGAGGGTCCAAGGGTTGCATAGCTAACAGGTGTCAGATATAGATTTGAATCCAGGTTTTTTCCTTTGTAATTTTCCATAATTGATTCCATTTGAGATAATTTTGAATTCAAATTGTAGATGTAATAATGTTCAGTGTTTTTCATCGGGCCTTGGATTGGAATTGTTGCCACACTAGATGCCATGTCTTTTCATCCTGTTCCCACTAAATGTTTAATTTAGAGGGCTATGATAATGAACCACTCTGAAAAGATTGTATGGTGTATTAATAATGCCTTTTTATTGCATGTCATGATCTACCCTGCATTTTTTAAAGGTACTCATATCCTTTCTGCCTCACACTTAGGTAGAAAGAGTGACATCTTCCACTCTTGGCAGAGAGCTAAAACAATTTGTACTACTATCAGTCTACCCACACATGATGCCTGGGAGTTGCACTCAAGTTTTCTAGCTACCTTAATGGCTCCTGTTGTACTTCACCTCTGAATCTTGGCACAAGTTTAGACTCTGCTTTGAGTCCAATTCTTGCTTTGTCCATAATTCTCTTTAGTCTCAATTGCTTTATATTTTTAAAAAACATATGTATATAAATATATATTATTTCATTCTCTATTCTCAGTCTTGGCCTCTCTTTGAAATCCCATACTCCTGTACCTAATAACTCTGTCACCTCTCCAGTGTCTAATGAGTATATCAAAATTAACTTGATGAAAACAGAAGCCTTGATTATTCTCAAACCTGATCTTTCCTCCAGTCTTCTCCATCTCAGCAAATACCTCCACCTTCTTTTTAATCCTCTCCTGTGGGTATTTTTTCAGTTGATTTTGTGGGGAGCACGGAGAGAGAGAAACAACAATGTAAGAGACATTGATTGGTTGCCTCCAGCAAGTACCCCAACCAAGGCCAGGAGTTGAACGTGCAACCCAGGTACATGCCCTTGACTGGGAATCAAACCCACAACCCTTCGGTGCATGGGCTGATGCTCTAACCACTGAGCACACCGGCCAAGGACCTCCACCTTAATTACTGAAGCCAACACTATAAGAACTGCTCTTGAATCTTCTCTTCTCCCAGGATTCATTCCATTGCCAAACCCTGTCGACTCCACCTCCAAATCATATCTCATGTAGTTGATATCACTGCTTGTCTAACTTAGCATTTATTCCCTCCATTTTCTAACAAATACTCATTTTTTCCCTCAGGTATCCATTCTTTCAACATAGGTCATGTGACTCAAGACAAGCCAACTCCATTTCCAGTTAGGGTGTGCTTTGAGTGATCTTTAACCAATCATAACTCCATCTGTCATACAAGTGAATGGATGAGGAATGGATGACTTTAAAAGAGTATGGGTTAGCCCAGCTGGTGTGACTCAGTGTTGAGCACAGACCTATGATCCAGGAGATCACAGTTCGAGATTCCCGGTCAGGGCACATGCCTGGGTTTCAGGCTCGATCTCCAGCAGGGGATGTGCAGGAGGCAGCCAATCAATGACTCATTGATGTTTCTGTCTCTCTCTCCCTCTCCATGTCTCTGAAATCAATAAAAACATTAAAACAAAAAGAAACTGGGGGGTCAGTAAACAATGGGTTAGGGGCATTTGGCAAACAGGAATTCTGACTCTTGAGGTAGCCACATAAAGCGAGCCTCTCCCTCTGGGTATGAATAAGGAAGCGTCTAGTCTCAATTGCTAGTGGCAGTCGTCTAACAACCGTTTCAGTCTCAGGGAAAGGTAAGTAGGAAGTCTGGAAGAACATGATCCTTTGATGACAGTGAACCTCCTCTAGCACTTGGCTTCCTATAATATAAGTCTACACATTTCCCTATGTAAGATATCTTAGGTTGGGCATTTGGTTATTTGCACCCAGAAACACCTTATCTGATATATCCAGAACCTATCTACTCCCACTTACTATTATCTTAGTCTAGACCACGAGCCATCATTCACTAGGATTTACTGCAGCGATCACCTAACTGGTCTCCCATTATCTATTTTTTCATTGTCAGTCTTTTCTGGAAAAAGCAGAGGGGTCTTGTTAAACTTTAGATAAATTCATTCCTTAAATGCCACCAGGGGTTTCTGAAAGCAGCATGAAATCTAAACCGTTTATGAAGCCCAACATGATCTGGCTTCTGCCTATCTCAACTTACATCGCTTGCTATTCAGTGTCACATTTTGTCACTTCTGGAGAGCAAATCAAAGGTAAATCACCTAAGCAGAAAGCAATTACACTCCATTGCTTGAACCTGCCAGTGGCTTTTGTACCAGTTGTTCCTCACGAGTCAGGCCTTCCCAGATCATTCAGTAAGGTAAGCACTCAGTGACTCCACAAATACTACCTTCTAAAAACTGCTCTGCAATAATACTTGATTTTTTTTAAATGTTGCATTGCAAATGATCACCTCCCTGTGTATCAGAAACTAATTGCCAACAATGGCAAGAATATTGATTTGGTTTTGCTCTCTGTATATTTGCCTTGGGAACTGATAGATTGTTAAAAGGATAAAATTCACTTTATAGGAGCTATAGTTTGAACCCAAGTGGAATCATTTCGTTATTCCGGTTTTCTCTTCCTTTTGTTCCATAGCTGTCATGGAATTTAATAAAATTTGCACTCCTACCCTCTTTGTTAGCCTTTGGCTACAGTCTATTATCCAGAAAGTATTAGAACAGTATCAGCGCCCAGCTGGGCATGGCTCAGTGGTTGAACATGGACCTAGGATCCAGGAGATAGAGACATTTTGTAACAATGAGAAATGATTTTTTATTTCCTTGTTGGTTATAAGGCACAAGTCCATCTAATAAAGCCATGTCATATAATTGGTAGTATCTAGACAATTCAAACCTTATATCCTGCCAAGAGAGGTCAGAAGGACAACCAATAACTATGAAATATATAGGAAAATCTTCATAATTTATTATTTTCATAAAAATACGGCATCATTGAAGTTCACTAACTTCAATAAATTGATCACATGAATGTTCATATTTTCAAGAATTATCCATTACTGTAAAATGATGTGCTTTTATTTACATGAGTGTTAGTAAATAAAGATCACTTTAATAAGGATGTTTAAATTTTGCAAACCTCATATTCAAAGATTTATGGTTGGCATTTTACAGGTAGAAACCTATGGTCCAAAATAATAAGATGTGTCTTAATGATTTTTATGATGATAATTCCAAGTAAAGGAATGACAGAAATGGGCTAATTTTATGAGAAGAGCAATTGCTTCTCTTTGCTAAGGCTAAGAAGGTTACTATTATTAATCACAAAGATAACAGTTTGTTCTTATGTCATTTAATATATTTTTAGTAATCTCCCTTTTGGTGATTAAAAAAAGGACATTTGCCAAATTACTTTGGCTTTGGTGACATATGTATCTTTTCTCTGAAACAAGACTAGGAAAAGATTATATAGGAGATGTCTTGCTAAAATTTAGAATTATAAGCAAAACTTTAAATGGTATTGATTTATATATTGGAGAGTCTTCATATTTTACAAATTAGTGTTAAGTCTAGAAAAATGTTTTGGAAGCTAAATTTTCAGTTCAATTTAATAGCCCTAGACTATGTATTACTAGTTGTCAGTAGTTTAGGGGATTAATTAGTTGCTGCTAGATTTTTTTCAAATTGAAATTAATTGTGTATAGACTCACAAATTGTCTAAGTCTTTTTAATGCCATTGAAAGAGAATATATACTTTTCCAGGGAAAGTATTTTTTTTCCCCCTGTCTGAATAAAAATTGCTAATCTCATTTTACAACTATCACAAGGTACAGAAAAGCCTAGGGATATTCTGCCAGGAATTAGATGTGTAATGTCAAATGGTGTTTCTATGAGCCTGTGGTAGAGAGACAGTGCGAGGATGGGGAACCACATATCCTTCTTTGTTTCAGTCAGAGTGTTTTTACCTTTATTTGTTTTAGACATTGGGATTCAGTGTAAGATTTCATTTGAAAAATTGATTCTACTGCCTTTCTTTTAAAGTTTGATAACAGTGATCTAGATTTTCTACAATATTGGCAATTTCTCCTAAATACTACCAAGTAAGTTAGGTTTTACTTTCTGTCCAGATTCAGGGTAGAGCCACTTCATACTGTGAAAATTATAAACATTTTTTCTAAGTTAGCTGAGTCTCTGTCGTCTAGATATTTGTGCCCATGATGTTAGACTTACAGAATTGGACAGATTCTTAAAGAGCATCTACCTCTACCACTTCATTTTACAGGTGAAGAAATAAACCCAAAGCAGTTGTGACCTGTCCCCAAAGTCACATGGGGCAGAAGTAAGAAAAAATTCTATTCCACTACTCCTTTTACTGCATTGAACTTTTTCCTTCAGGGGGTCTGGTTTATCAATCATGAATAAGAAATATTTGTTAAATATTAGGAAATGTAAAAGATATAAAAGAAAAGATAAGAACAAATAACATTGTAGAAAAATTCACCCATTCAAAAAAATATTTATTGAGCAGCTACTATGCATCAGGCACCATGTTATTTACTGAAACTAGCCTGTTAGCTCTCACACCGTAAATATACATGTGATGTTAATGTAAGTTGAGTAGATGGCTCCTGGCCTTAAGGGTTAAAGCAATTTCTGGACATTGGTTGCATCTTGGCTATCCAGCATACAATGCTTCTTAAGATGATAGCAACACTCAGATTTCCTTATGGGTAATTAACACCACCACCTTCCCACTCCAAACCTCCCCACCTCCATCCTGCCTTCCTTTCTTTGCAGTCTTCATAGGGCCAAAAATCGAGGTGCCTTGTCCAGCCCTAACCAAAGGGGCAAAGGAATATGGCCAATTCTGGGCCAATTAAACATTTTCCTGGGACTTTATACCTCAAGCAGAGAGATACAAAGATGGGAAACTCGGAATTCATTCAGTCCTGACCACTGAATAGTTTCTGCTTCTGAGACCCTCTCCTCACCTGAGCATTTTGGATTCTGTCTTTTTAAGGCCTGGCACTTCAGCCTTGTCTTTGATTCTCATAATTCCCACTACTTTCCTCTAAATTCCATTTTTGCTTAAGTAAATCAAAGTTGGGGGAGGGGGTGTCACTTAGAATTAGTTAACCCCAACTGATACCTATGTCTGTTGGTGATTCTGTAATTCTTTATTGAGTGTAACAACACAAACTGCTAGAGAAGACCAGGACCTAGGAAAGTTTAGCTTCTTTGTCTCAAAGTTCAAAACCTGAGTCCTTGCAACAAGAAATGATGACCCTGACACACCCCCCCAATGAATCTTTTAGCTCTTTGTTATCTTAACAAGCCTTGGTATTGGGAGAGCTGATATGCAATAAAGATAATTCCCTTCTCTCAGTTATCTTTTCCCTTTCCCTTTAGAGGTGACTTCCTAAGGAGCCACACTGGGCCCCTTGGGGGTGTGAGGCACTGCCATCCTTTTTCCAGTCTTCATTTTGATCTACTCAAGTGCCATTGCGCTGGCCCTCTGCTGAGTGCTGTTGACCTTGTTCACTGATTGCCTTTAGTGATTCCCTTCAGTGATTGATGGAACAAACGGACAGTAACAAAAACAGAGCTGATTCACTTTATTGTAGCAGAATTAAAGCCTGAAAACAAATCTAATTTTCTTTTATGGGGAGGTGAGGTAGGAACAAAAGATTTTGATCAGCCTCTTAAAGTAACATGAAAGGAGGACTGGGGGACTTAATATGGTAAAAGGAAACTTTGTAAAGGAAAGGAAGTATAACTGTTCGATTCCTAATTGAAGGAGTCGTGATGCTCTAATTTCCTTTGTAACAATAAATACCATTCACATGCTAGGCATGGGATATACCCTGCTGGCCCCCAGACCCCTCAAATAAATGTCATCTAAATTGGGAGAAAAAGACATGTGGGAAATGTAAAACAATCATGTGAAAATTGAAGAGATTAAAATAGAGCTTTGGCCAGCATAATGTGAGATCTTTCCCTTTTCATGTCTATAAAATTGAGAAAATCTAGCTTGTAGGAAATTAAAGATACTTAGAAAGTTCTTGAGTTTTTGAGTTGTCTTTCGGCCAGTGGTGATATAAAGGGTTAACTATTAAAAACTACAGTGTAGCCCAGCCGGTGTGGCTCAGTGGCTGAGCATCGACCTATGACCCAGGAGTTCATGGTTGGATTCCCGGTCAGGGCTCAATCCCCAGTTGGGGGGAGGGGGAGGGGTGCAGGATGCGGCTGATCAATGACTTCCCTCATCACTGATGTTTCTATCTCTCCCTGTCCCTTCCTCTCTCCAAAATCAATAAAAATGTATTTAAAAACAGACAAACAAAAACCACAGTGTAGCACAGAATGTTAAATACTTTCAAATATCTTTTAAATTAAAATTGCCAACCCTTTTAATACTCGTAGGCAAATTACAGCTACTTGGGACTGTCGGAGACCCTATCATAGAAGAATGAACTGTTGCAAGAACATCTCTTCTCCTTTCACATTTTCCCTGAAAGACTAAATAGGTGGTTCAACCTACAGGCAGAAAGGCAGCAGAATAGCCCAATGCAGTATCATTGCAATACTGTAATCATAATTTACATGTCAATGACTTGATCTCTGGGCCTCGGTTTTAAACCGAAAAATGAGAAGCTTCGGTCAGGGGCAGGGCCACTGCCCACCTATAAAATGTCTCAGGTGAAAGTGCATAGGGAAATACTGAGAAAGTAATGTGAATTCATTATGCTTCTCGGTTCTTTGTAGTCTGCCCCATACTGAGTGCAGAAGACAGTTTTCTCCAGAGAGAGAAGGAAAGTCCCCCAATCTTTATCTCTCTTAAAGCTAGAAATGTATTTCTTACCTTTTCCTTTTCCCTCCGTTTATTTTGGAATGGCCACACAACTAAAGAGCAAAGAAATGGCCCTTACAGTCAATGTAATTGCTTGGGGGTAGGGTGAGGTGCTGGGTCCCCATGGTCCTACAAGATCCAGAGCCTTCCACATGGTCTTGTCTGCATCCCTTCAGCGAAGGACCACTGGTGTTTGTGGGCAGGATACTAGAATGGGAGAAAGTGTAACAGTGAATCTGATTTTTGGTTGTTGCCCAAGACTGTTGATTTTCCTCTTAGATGTAAATATTTTCATATCCTTGAGTTTCTTCTGTGTACAAAACTTTTTTGTTATCAAGTCTCTGTACGAATTTGTGGCCCAGCACGTAGTCTAGTGGAATTTGTCTTTCTCCTAATGCCATTGTCTATATTATGAAGTTACGAAACAGCAAACATCCTGCTACTTTATATATACTTCTTCTGATGGATTATTGTTTATTCTTTAAAAAATACTAACACTGTTCTAAAACCTAGTGAAGTCTATGTTCTAGTTTATTTATCTATTATATTGGTAAGTAAATCCTAAATCTTATAGATTCCTTGTGTATCTTATAGTCTAGTGGTGGAGACAAAGGAAAAACAAGTGGGCAGATGTGTAAATATGTAATTACAAATTATAAGGGAAATAATTTTAAAGAAAAGACAGGGTTCAATATAACAGCAAGGGTGGGACCTACTTAAGAAGGGATTCTCTGAGGAACAGAGGTCATGCCACGTCCTGTAGCTGTGTAGCAGGTGACACTTGAGTAGTGACACCATTGCTGTTCCAGTTACCAGGGTTCAGTGGAAAATCATCTCTTTTATTTTTTATTTAGTCATCATATCTTTTTTCTTAAAATATTTTTATTGAATATATTGGGGTTACGTTGGTTAATAAAATTATATAGGTTTCAAATGTATAATTGTATAATCCATCCTCTGTATATTGGATTGTGTGGTCACCACCCAGTCAGGTCTCCTTTCATCACCACTTATCCCCTCTTTATGCTCTTCTACCCACCCCAATCCCCTTTCCCTCTTGTAATCCCCACACTGTTGTCTGGGCCTCTGAGTTGTTTTGTTTGTTTTTTGTTTTTTTCTTAATCCCTTTACCTACTTAACCCAGCCCCTGGACCCTCCGACCCTCTCCCAGCTGTCAGTCTGTTCTCTAAATATGAGTCTGTTTCTAAAGTCATGTCTTTTACACACACACATACACACACACACACACACACAGGCTTCCAAATTTGAGAGCCCTAAGTGGGAAATAGATAAATACAAATAATTATTAATCATATATTATGACCCAGCCAGGCGTGGCTCAGAGGTTTAGCATCAACCTATGATCCAGGAGATCGGGGTTCAATTCCCAGTCAGGGCACATGTCCTGGTTGTGGGCTCGATCCCCAGTGAGGGGGAGGCCGTGCAGGAGGCAGCCGATCAATGACTCTCTCATCATTTATGTTTCTATCCCTCTCCCTCTCCTTTCCTCTCTCTGAAATCAATAAAGATATTTTTAACAAAATCATATACTATGGTAAATGATGGAACTGGCACCCAAACCCAGGCTGTCTGACTCAGGGCCTATTTAACCACTATACTCCATTGCAGATTGAAAATGTTTTCTTAGTCTTGGCCAGGAGGGGTGTTGGCAACCAGGTGTCTGACTCTGTAGAAGAGAAAGTTTTACTGCATCTCACAGGGCAAGGCAGAAAACCAGAGAAAGGAATGAGTGTAGGGTGCTAATGAAGTTTTATTGCCTTTTGGAGTTAGTGTTTATCCTAAGAGTCCAATTTTGGATGATTCGAAGCCAGTACTTTGTTAGTTTAACTAGGGATCATCTTCCCAGTGTTGTTCTTTTATACTGTTTTTGGAAACTTCAGCCTGATGCAGTTGGAGAAGCAAAGGTACCCTGTACCGCTCTAGTGCCCAAGTCACAGAGGCACCATCCAGGGGGGGCAGAGGTCCCCATCATCAAAGCGTAGAAACGAGGGGGGCAAAAACTCAATGGGGATGAGGCTGGAGGATCTTGGACAATTGCCTTTCCTCACCTAGAGTGTCTTCCTTCAAGGCTAAAACCTAGAAATATGTTTTTTTAAAGTTGACCTTTTTAGACAGAGAGGAAGGGAGAGGGAGAGAGAGAGAAACATTGAGAGAGAAACAGCAATTGGTTGCCTTCGGTACTCACCCCAACCAGGGACCAAACCCACAACCTGGGCATGTGCCCTGACTGGAAATCAAACCAGCAACCTTTTGTCTTTTGGTGCATGACATATGCTCAACCAGAGGAGCCACACTGGCCGGGGCTGAATTTACTTTAATAATGGAAGTTGTTCTCTCCAAACTTTTGGGTGGCTGCCTGCCAGATTCCACAATCTGGCACCCAACAGTAGACTTTGAGTCAGAGAGGGCTCCACTCTTGGTTTCCTGTCCACTGTTGCTCTTTCCTTTTACCAAGCGACTGGGATAGAAGTGCAAAGTACTACCTGAGGAGCCCTGAGAAGAAATGCTGTGTGTGCAGGATGTTCAATAAATAATTTCCAGGGAATTATACTTGAGAGGCCATTGAGTTTCTATTTGTTTTACCCGAAGTCACAGCAAGTTTCACCTAATCAGTACATGACCAAAGGACAGGCATGAGCCCTGTCACCAACCACAAGACAAAGGGTGTATTGTGATTTTCTAAAACTAAATCCATATTTATAAAAGGTAGTTCTAGGACCAAATTCTCCATCCTGATATAGCCATTGTATAGTAACAATAGGTTTCCCAGGTATAATTTACACTGAATTTAAAGCTTTTAATAATATTATCCAACACTTCATTTTTTCCCTTTAGAAAGACCATGAATTGGAGATTTCAGGTTAGCAGTTCTGCTTTCTCCCCCTGGAGCATGCTCCCAAGCATATTCTGTGATCTTCGCTGCCTCTTGGTTTTGCTCATGAACTTTCCCCAGACAAGATTACCCTTTCCCTCTTTTCTTCAGTTGGATAAAGCCTCATTACCCTTCAGGACTCATTTTAAGCATCATTCCCTCCTGGAAGCCTTTTTCGGACTTCCAGATTGGACTCAATACCCCCTTCCAGTTTCCCATTGTACTCAATGCCTTTATCTTATCCTTTAGCTTCATTTAATTGAAATTATCTGCTTTTAAGTTTTTCCCCATCATTAGAATCTCAAGTCCTCATGGGTGGAGTCTGTCTCTATTTGGCCTTCCACCTTTAGATCCTTAGTAAATATCATTTGAGGCCAATTAAATGGACAGAAGGTGGTTTCCAATAAGATGTAGCGGGAGTTCTGTAAGTCTACTGTAGCTTTGGAAGCGAGAGCTGATTCTGTGAAATGATGGAACCAAAATTCAGCCCCATATGCCCGGCTGGCGTGGCTCAGTGGTTGAGCATCGAGCCATGATCCAGGAGATCGTGGTCCGATCCCGGTCAGGGCACATGCCTGGGTTTCGGGCTCAATCCCCAGGTAGGGGGCGTGCAGGAGGCAGCCGATCAATGACTCTCTCATCATTGATGTTTCTACCTCTCTCTCTCCTTCTCCCTTCCTCTCTCTGAAATCAATAAAAATATATATTAGAAACAAAAAAACAAAATTCAGCCCCAAAATTCAGCCATCTCAGAGAAGGTAAATGGAAGAGACTGAAGCTGGACTTGAATCTTACTGCCCACTTCTAATTCTAACTTGTTTTGAATCAAGTTGTTTATTCTATCTTAATTTGTACAACTGCAAAATAGCTGTGAATGTTGTGTTCATGGGAATCTGTGGGGCCCTCTATTTTACTGAGTCACTGGAAGTCGACCCACCAGGAATGCAGCTCTTTATGCCAAAAACAGCACGTGCAGCTTAATCGATGCAGAATTGAAGACCAACAGTCGTGGAGCAGTTATCCTGCCCTGACATTTTCCTGGACTCGACAAGAAGGATGTATTTCCATGTGGCAAGCTACTGGGTGCCCCCTCCCCCGCCCACATTTCAAGTTATAAACACTTTCCTCATTGACATTTATTAGAAAGTAACACAAAGCAGATTGCTGGGTTTGTACTCTGTGGACATTTTATATTGGGCATATTGTTTGCTCTGTGTGCCAGGCACGATGGCATCCTTGGGGGCTAAGCCTTCAAATCCTGTTCTACCATTTTCATAATTTCACTGACCTAACCTTCATAGAGATGAAGTGTATGATTTTCTCAAAGGAACTCTGCTGCTCTGTGCTTGCTGAAAGAATGCTTCAGGTTAGAAATTCAGCCTGTGATCTGTCAGGCGATGATACAAAAGGTTTAACTTAAACACAAACACTAGGTCACAGGGGGACAGGATCCAGATGGGTTTGTATTTCTCCATCCTCGTGTCCCTGGCATCTCTACCCTTCCTTTTCTGCATCTGTCAATACACTTGAATAAGTACAAATGCTATCAACAGGTTAGGTTGTTGGGGTTTTTCTCCGCCTTCTCTTTCATTGGGTGGTAAGAAGACAGTATATTATAAAACAGTATCTAGTTTTACATTGTACTTTTATGTTTTCCCCAGAGCTAAATAGTTTAAGACTAAGTCTGAGCCATTTGCTCATGTAATTCCAGTATTTGATTTAATTTAGTGAGTAGAATGAATTACATTTTTCTTCCATTCTTTGTTGTTATGTGAATTGTGTATTTGATTTTTTAATCGGTTATTAGTTACTTACTAATAATATTGTAGGTTTTGACATTAATTATATAATGAAAATTATAATTTATTATAGCAAATTACAATATTTATTTGGAAATTGAAAATTTGAAATTAACCATAGCAACAAATTAACAACAGTATATAAAGCTTAATTCTGAACCTTCGGGTCAGAAGCACTTGATTTATTCCTGGCTCAGTTAGGTACTAGCTGTGTCCCCTCAGGCATATTACTCAACCTTTCTAAGCCTCATCTGTAAATGGGATCTAGGACCATGTAACTTATGGGGTAATTGTAGGATTAATCAGATAATTGTGTAAAGCCTTGTGTGGCATGCTTGGCACTCTGTAAGTTCTCAATAAATGGTGATAGTTTTTATTATTAATATCTGGTCTACTATTAAGCTAACTTTGACCACTAAAGAGATAAAATCATGAAATGGAGCTTTAAAAAAGCTACTACTCTATTACGAATTTTAAAATGTGAGTCTCAGTTGGTTTTATAAAAATTATCTTTATTATAGAGAGATATAGCTCCAAGAATAAATTTATTGTCATCGCAGAAAGTCAGGCTGCTCAGCTCATGAGTCTTGGGGGAAAGGCCGTGTGCTGCTTTTCCAGAATGCTTTCCACCAAGGCGGTCGAACATAGGACAACAACCTGGAACAGGGGTCAGCAAACGGCAGCCTGCAGACCAGATCTGACCCGTCTGTTTTTGTGTGGCTTGGGAGCTGAGAATGGTTTGTATATTTTTAAATAGTGGGGAAACATTTTTTCAAAGAATAATATCTTGTGACATAGAAAAATTATGTGAAATTCAAATTTCAGTGAGCATACAATTTTATTGAAACACCACCACTCTCATTTATTTTTGTATTGTCTATGACAGCTTTTGATCGGCAGAGTTGGATATTTGTGACAGAAACTACATGACCTGCAAGGTCTAAACTATTTATTAACCGGCCCTTTACAGAAAAAGTGTGTTGAGCCCTTGACTTCAAATAATAAAAATATATTTATGGATGAAACTTTAAGAGTCTAGCCCTCTCAATTTAAAGATTGTGTTTTAGTTTCCCGAGGCTGCCATAACAACAAACTGGGTGGCTGCAAACAACAGAAATGTATCGTCTCACAGTTGTGTAGTCTAGAAGTTTCAAACCAAGGTGTGACAGGGCCCCGCTCCCTCTGAAACGTGTAGGGGAATCCTTCCTTAACTCTGAAGCTTCTAGAGGTTTTCTGGTCATCTTGGGCATTTTTTGGCTTGAGACCTCCTAAGTCCAGTCTTTATTGTCACATGGGGTTCTTCCTGTGTGACTCTGTCTTCAATGACTGTCTTTTTAAAATGACACCAGTCATATTGGGTCAGGTGCCAAACCTACTCCAGTGTGACCTCATCTTAATTGATCACATTTGCAAGGGTCCTATTTCCAAATAAAGTCACATTCTGAGGTACTAAAGGTTAGGATTTCAACGTACCATTTTACTTTTGTGGAGGGCAGGGGAAACAAAATTCAACCCATAACTATCAGGAAACTAGATCCCGAAAGTAGAAAGAATTCACCCAAAATCACAAAAAGAGTTAGTGGCAGAACCAAAACAGCACGTTGAAGTCAAACAAGACTTGAATCAGAACCTGGGAAGCTGAATTTCTAACTGATGACTAATCTTCCCACTAGTAAATTACAATAGCAATATGGGTTTAAAGTGAATGACTATCCCATATATAAATGTATATGCAATACAGAACTTTTGCAGTCCTTGTTAACATATGCATATATAAATATATATATTTAAGCATTATGAAACACACTATTTAAAGTTGTGGACTGCAATTCGCTAAAATCCCCAGTAATATAATTTTTATTTATTTACACCAGGAGAGAATGAGTGTGATGAGATTTTCTTTCCTACTTCAGTTGTCAGCTAACCATTCTAGAAAACAGAATAGAATGTATTCATAATCTATGTCAAGTGATGACACTTTAATATTCTGCTGAATTTTTGAAGTTTACATTCCTATTCAGAAGTGAAATGCATACAAAACAATACCAAAGAGGAAAAGTCAGTAATATAAATAATAATTTATTTAAGTTCTTTTGAAAACAACCTATCTGTTAACTATATAATTTCTTTTTTTTTCCTCAATGGCTATCAATTTTACTGGCTATAAGAACTCAAGCTTAAAGTTTTATCTTTCTTAAAGCTACTCTGAAAGTAGTATTTGTAGGTGGATTCTCACCTCCATAGGTCAGTTAAGGGTTGTATGCAAGGAGCTAATAAAATTTATCAGTGTTAAAATATCACTAAAATATGGAACGTTGTAAAAAGGATCCCTTTAGAACTAAAAATAATGGAAACATGGCAAATAAAGAACTATATTGGTGTCACTCAAGGATAGGAAGCCAGAGATGGGAATCTTCACCAGGCCTTAATCACCTATATTCTTTAGAATATTTTTCAAACAGCGTCAGATGCTTCTATTATGGGGAAGCGTGAGCATTTGGGACTAAAGAAAGCCCCCAGCATGGTTTAGCAATGCTGTTCTCTTGAACTGAGTGCAGGCTTTTTGGTTTAATGTTTTGGAAGATGCATCAGCCAGCACTAAGGCAGTTGAGTATGTGGCTCAGTAACCCTAGAGAAAAATACCCCTGAATGGACCTCCAGCTATAACATTCAGACATCCAAAACCTAAAGTAGCCTAAGATTAAATTATTATACTTGAAGGAAAAAGCTGACAATAGCTTTGTTACTGTGTGGAAAGTTCCAAGTTTACTGTGGCCGTGGGGTAATTGTCATGACATATGCCTTTGAAGTAGCTGGAAGAAAGGAAAAATTACCCCATTTGACTGATAGAAAAACTGAGACAAGGGCAGCTTACTTGCTTGTGGTTACCCAGGGAATAGTTGGCTGAGACTCCAGGATTCCTGACTCCAAATTCATTGCCGTAACCACCAGACTGAAACCGGCTGCCAAAGGCTGTAATTTGGTCTTGAGGCCGTGGCCATAGTTTAGAACCACAATAGTGAGGGAAACACACTTTAAGGGGGACCTTGAAAATCTTTCAAGGGAATTATGCCTCTTTATCTATGTTGATTATGCAACGATTGGAATAAATGAGGTTTCTGGCCCCAACATGTTTGTGGCTTTGGGTTAGGCTGGAGTCCCTTTCAGGAAACTGGGAAGGTTTGCCTCAACCTGGAGCCCACATTTTTAAACCAATTGTGTTGAATTTATGATGAACAAATCAATGTATTAACATTATGCTTTTTATTTGGCAGAAGTCGTAATATGGGTTGCCACATGGATACATCAAGATGGGCCAGGGAAGAGAGGATTAGAGACTTGAAGACCAAGAGAGCATACTTCTTGGGGCCACATGGTGATCGCTCAGGAAAGGCCCCGGGGTGAGTGATCTGCAGGGATCTGAATGGGTGGGCTTAGGCTCTGCATTGAGAAAACACTCAGTGTCTCCAGGGGACAGAGCATAGCAGAAGTGGATTTTGACTGTGGGTACTAGCCTGAAGTTCTGGAAGCAAGCCTCAGGCATCACGGGGATTGGGCTGTACTTCTTTGGGGTTAAGACTCAAAGAATGGGTTTCAGTGGAAACATTTTAGCTATTTTTTGAAAGAGTAAAGCAACACTCATTCCACTGGAACCAGTGGTACCAGGTAATAACAGTCATCATGGTACTATCAATTATAACTACATTACATCTACTCTTTACTGAGCACCTACTATGGGCTGGGAGTTATGCTAGTTTTTTATATTTATCTTCTTCATTCTTTACTAGATATCTGAAATAGAGGTTTCATATTTTACATTTCATAAATGAAGAAATTGAAACTCAGAGGGATTAACTCACTTTCCCAAAGTTACAAGTATATATGGACTGAGAAGAGATTTGAATCCAAAACTCTAACCCTACTGACCATGCTTTATGGGCAGAGTGATTGTCTCAAATACCACTGGTACCCACTGCTCAACAGCATTTGTTGACTAGTTTAATGGTCAAGGTGGACTTGTCATAAAAAGATACATATCGTGATCTTTTAAATCATTTTGACCAATAATTTTTAAAAGGTATCATTTGGCCTAGAAACAACATAACTGATAGAACAAGCTGGTTATTAAAAAAGCACAGAATTGAATGAAAGTAGGGTGACTGTCTATCCTGGTCTGACAGATGTAATTTAATTATAAATAGGGCTCTCTCTCATTCTCAAAGGTATCTTGATTTGGCCAAAAAATTATATGACCCCCTCTGTGTAAGAGTCTTGGAGTTCCATACTCTTCTAAATTGGAACTAGCCACGTTAACTATACCTATAGACTTAATTAGAATTTCAGAAATTAGTGTCTGACTACCTTTGAGGATAAAGGTAAAAATTATTCACCAAAATCATTTCTGAGGGAGCAATTGCTCCACAGGTTGAAAGCCTTGTGTACCCCGAATAGGTGGTAGCAGCAAAGTGGTAGCAGAATTAAGTTCAGTTCCTTTGGTCACATTTATCTATTTCTGTGCCAACACCACATCGCCCTAATTAATACAGTACATTATTAGATCTGAATGTCTTTCAATAAAGCTTTATGGATTTTCCCAGAAAGATCTTGCATGTCTTTTGAGGAGTAGTAAAGAACAGGAGCTCAGAGTGCAGAATCTGGCACCGGACTGCCTGGGTTTGAGTCTTGCCACTTGCCAGCTGTGTAAACTTATGCAACAACCTCTGTGTGCCTCAGTTTCTTCATCTTTAAAATGGGGATAATAATTATGCTCACTTCAAAGGGCTATTGTAAATGGTAATGAATTAATATGTAAAGCAAATTGAAACAGGTCTGAGAAATAATAAGTAATGTGTAAGTATCTGTTGCTAGTATTATTTATTCCTAGGTTCTTTTGAAATGAAATGAAGTAACTTTTTTGGTATTACATTTTTCTCTTTCTGTATATAGAGATACAATTGACTTTTATATATTGATTTTAAACTTAATTCTTTGTGGTCAGATATCATTTGTTAGAAACTTCTTGAGAATTGCTCTATGGCTTACATTTGGTCAGTTTTCATAAATATTTCATGAGTTCTTCAAGAGAATGTGCATTTTTAAGTTATTGGATTCAGATTCCTCTATATGTTCATTAAATCAAATTTATGAATTGTGTTATTCATATCTTCTATGTTAATATATTGAAAGTGTGCTTGTTTCACTAGATCAGTGGATGAAATTGAGTTAGTAATATAGTAGAGCTCTAAACAATTTAAAATTTTTAAAATGCCTACTGGAAATTATACACCCACCATGAGGCTTCTCCGTGTAAATAAAGCATAAAGTTCCTTTGCTTTTTACTGGGATTAGATCAAGTCCTTATGTTCCGAGTGGCAGTTATTTATATTTCTGAGTTAAAAAGAAATAAAGTTATTGTACAACAAAGTGCAATTATATCTCTACTAGGTTTTTTTTTTTTTTTTAAATCCTCATCTGAGGATATTTTTCCATGAGAGAGAGAGAGAGGGAGAGGGAGACAGACACACACACACACACACACACACACACACACACACGTCCATTGGTTGCCTCCCACAAGTGCCCCAACAGGGGGCAGGAGTGAACCCACAACCCAGGTACCTGCCCTTGACTGAGAATTGAACCCCAGACCCTTCGGTGCTCAGAGAGATGCTCTAACCATTGAGACACTGGCCAGGGCCAGTTCTATCGACTTTTGATTTATATCATTTGAAGCTATTTTATTCATTATATGCAAATTTTGAACTGTTGTATCATCCTTGGTAGTTGAAACTTTTTGTCATTATGTTGGGAAGCTCTCTAGCAATGAGATTTTTTTTTTTTTTGTCTCAAAGTCTCTCATTCGCTATTATTGTGGCTCTCCCAACTCTAGTTTGATTAGTATTTGCACAGTGAAAGATAGTTTTCTTTCTCTTATACTTTTCTTTTACACTGTTCCGTGTCCTTAGGTATGTTTTTGTTGCATTGTTTATAAACAACATACAGTTGGATTTTGTTTTTCATCCAGTCTGATACTTTTATTTTTAATTAGCATGTTTAATATAATTACACTTACTGTGACTACTGATGTATTTGGGCTTTTTTTTTTTTTAAACCATCTAACTTTGTCCCTTCTATCTAATTCACATTTTCTATGCTTCTTCCTTTTATCTTCTTGTCTTATGTGGGTTGATGGACATTTTGCTTGTATTTTTTTATTCCATTTTCCCCCCTCGATTTGTTTAAAAATTATTCATTTCACTTGTGTTGTTTTAGTGATTACCCTTCACATTTGTTAAGTAAGCTTAACAGAGTCAGTAATCATTGCCTTAGTCTCTCTGGAAGAATACAGATCCTGAATATATTTTAATTCTAATCGCTCTCTCCCCCATCTTGAGCATTTCTGTCTTTTTTAAACCATCAAATGAAAAATTACTACTCTTTTGAACAAACAACGTTGTTTAGATTTACCTCCATGTTTAAGCATTTCTTGCTGTGTCACTCCGATTTTCCTTCTTAGGCTCATTTTCCCTCTTCCTGATAATCACCCTTTGGAAGTTTCTTTAGTAAAGATCTTTTAGTGATGATTTCAACATTTGCTTTCCAAAATACATTTGTTTTGCCTTTGTGACTTAAAGACAGTTGTGCTGAGGATGTAAGTTGGCAGCACTTTGAAAATATTTTTTCCCTTTTTACGGGCTTCCCTTATTGCAGTGAAGGGCCTACCTGTAATTTTTAGGTCATTTTTTCCTGTTGCTTTTTAAGATTTTTCCCCTTGTCTTTGGTGTTCTGCAGTTTCACCAAAATGTACCAGGTGTGGGCTCCTTTTTATTTATTTTTCTTGGCATAGGTTGTACTTCCTGTGTCTGTGAACTCATGTTTCCTCAGTTCTGGAAAATTCTAAGCCTTTGTTTTGGATATTGACTTTCTCTATATTCCCTTTTATCTCCCTGGGGTTTGCTGCAGGTATGAACATTTACCAACCACTTTCAATGAAGTTGCTGTATTGTTAGAAGTAGGTCAGAGACAGCTACACTAATGCAACTAGGCACAGCTACTGGGCCTCTGCTACGTGGAATGGCACCTTTGTGCAAATTAGAAAAGAGCGACCCCTTCAGGTGGGTACGGGGTATGTGACTGAGTGAGCAGAGAGCCTGGCATGGGGAGTGAGTGGGGACTCAGGGTATATTTTAGCCGCTTTGTCGCACCCTTAGCTGGGTGCTTTTCACCAGTCGTGGCATCCCTGAAATGATAAGACCTGTGGTGTCAGGGCACAGTGATAGGACCAGAGGCAGGGGGAGGGAGCCCAAAAGGGCTTCAGGACAACAGGGAATCTTCATGTTGTGCATTAGGAAAAGCAGCTTGTTGATAAGCTGGTGTCTTCAGCCACACTTACACACGGAGACTGCCCCTATTCGTGGACCACCTTCTAATACAGAAACAAGTTATGGGTCCTGTCTCCTAGGAATTGCATCGCTCCTATGCATGGATTTAACCTTTGCTTCTTTGTTTCTTTTAAGTCTCACTCTTTCTCAGAGGGCATGTGTTCACATAAAAACAAATTATTTGGACATTTTTACTGTTGTAAAACATCCATGGAATTGAACCATTTGAATCAGTAAAGAAATGAAAGGACTGTACATTAGAGATGTTCAGCATTTTTCATTATGTAAAATATGTACATCAAGCATTCCTGACCACCCAAGTGGGTGCTTGGATACTGACCAAACCCAGAGAAAAGACCGGCATTGAGATTTATCCTGAGCCATTTTTTAATTGCATATTCACTCTGTGCCCAAGACTGGGCTGGCACCAAGCATTGCACTTAGAAAGGTACAAAGGGAAACATGGCAAAATGCTAACATGGCAGTCCCTGGGCCCTGATGCCAGGAGAGTTGCACACCATTGAATCACACATAGTGCCCTCTGATTTCACTTGGGATTCATCGGCCTAAATAACCTAGTTGAGTGTCATAATTGATTTGGGAGACTCATTTCCTTCCCTGGAAATCATTAAAGGTGGCCACAACTTGCTTGAAGCAGCGCTTTCTCTAATGGAATCCCCTGGACTAGTTCATGAGGAAGAAAGGCCCTGTCAGCAGGTGGCTGCTTAGTCCTGCTGGCTGGAGGCCTGCCCAGACCTGCCCTCTCCACAAAGGCAGCCAGTAGCTCCTCAGGCCTCCCCATAGGGCGTCTTTCAGAGTGCACAAAAAGGGCACATTGCCATTCCTAGTAGAAGCAGCCACCCTGGTCAAAGGGCTGGCCATTGACGTCCTCTTGCCCATCTCCCCAATTAGCAAGACACACTTCTTGCCACTAAAGGATTTTCAGCAGGAAACTCTTTTGTGAGTGGCTTGACTTCTCCCCTGTTTGAAATACCTAGATATTGTGACTTCTTTTCCGAAGCCAAAGTTAAATTCCTAATTAAATCCTTACCTTTGAGGTGTTCCAGCCAACTGAGAAAACCCACTAGCAGTGGCCCTAAAGAATTTGCAGTTTCTTCTGTTTGATTTTACCAGCTGGGAGCAGCCGCTCTGCCAAGAACAGATTTGCAGTCACAAGAGGTGGCTCTCCTTTCCCTGGATTTCAATCCCTCTTCTGCTTAGTTTAGGGTGGGTATAGCCTGAGCCAAAATATGAAACAGTGGCATCAAATCCTGATAAAAATGCTGAAGTATAGGGTCAGAGGCTGAAAGATGTCTGAGATTTAGTTTTGTGACATTCATTCATCTCTGTAAGTACCTTATTCTTAAGCATGCATCTCTGTCTACAGTAGAAATTTCCATTTGAAGTACACCCCCTACAAGTATAAGCCAACCCCAATTTAGGATCCTCTCCATAGCCCTGAGAGAGCCTTAAGTCTGTAAGTGACATTTCTAAAGTCATCTAAGAAAAATGTCGCTGTCATTGGTGAGATGGAAAGGTTGCCCTAACCTGCTCCTTGGTTCAACCATTCTCACTATTCTTCCATGCATCCAACTTAAATTTTCTTGTTGCCATTTAAATTTCTTGTCTCTGTGGAGATGAATAACAGATGTTTCATATTTTTCAGGGCTTAAAGACAATATTTCTTTAGGGTATATAATCACAATTTTATACTGTGGACTGCATATTTTTATAGTCACAGCTACAGCCCTATTTATAAATTTGCCCAACTTATAAATAAGCCCAACTTATATATTTTATATTTTTTAGAATTTATTTTTCTATGTAATATATCTATAACATGTGCACTCTTCATCTGAGCTACATCAGCCCCAATTGCTGAAGAGCGCACATGTTAAAAGTGCTAGAGTATGGCCTTCTCTTCATCCCATTCTCACAGATTTTATGGGATCCAGAGGTTATTTTTGCTAATTCATCTTGCTTCACTAACTAAATAAATATAGATGACTTTTGATGTACAAAGACAAATTTCTAAACACTGATCCTGCATTTAGATGAAAGACTCCTGCTTTTATTTTACTAGGTCTAACTGACTCTTGAGGACTAAAGAAAAAAATATAATTTATCATGGAAGCTGCTTAAATGCAAAATTAATTAGGCCAGGGGAAGATGGACATGGGGATTAAACTGTCATGCTGGGATTTGGATCGTCGTGACAGACCAGATGGGCCGGGGAAGCCAGGACGGGGTGGGGGTTGACGTGTTCAGTATATCAGAAGCGGCAGGCAAGGGAGTCGGTCTTGGGGAGATGAGCCAAGCTGGGAGGGAAGAATGCTCAGGCAGTAGGAATGGGGGACTCTGGTTCAGTGATCGGGGACTAGGTGGTTTGGGCAACCAAAGGCCAGGAACTGAGACCAGAGAGATTCAGCAACACCTTGAATGTAGCAGATGCTAGCACCAACAGCAAGAATGGGGTTTGATTTTGACCTCACAGTTTGGGTGGAGGGAGCCTTACAGGCCCCTGGGCAGGGTCAGAGCCTGCCTGAGCCCATGGGAAACCTGGAGAATCAAATGGGAACAAAAGGACAGGGGGCTGGAAGTACCCTACCTGACCCGTTCCTACTGAATGACTCCATTGGAGGCTGTGTGCAATCTGTTACGGGAATCGGGCCCAAAGTGGAAATATGTTTAATATTCAAACATGAGATCCATCTGCTGTGCTCCGAAGTCCATGGATAAAATAATTTTCAGCCTTTTCTCAGACTTTGAGTTTGGTAAAACTTTTGACCCCATCTTTTCACATCTTAAAACCCTTTTGTCATCTTATTCTTCCTCAGCCCTGTATACATGTTGAAGCTTCTTTTTCAATCTTGATGATCACAAGAGTTATTACCCATGAGCAGACTCTGGCTTCCACTAGGGCCTGGTTCTTGACTATATCTATGGGTTTTTTCTCTCAAATCCACTTAACCTAAACTACATTTGATATTCCAGAAAGACCTTCTCAATTATTCTTATACTTATTTTAAGTAACAATAGCTTATCTTTGTAAAAATACCATCTGCCATTTTAATAAGGTATGGAAAATCATATATATAAAAGTTTTAAAAATAGGGATCTTAAAAGAAGAGCCTAACACCTTTTCCAGTGCGGAATTTTACGTTCTCTTGATTCCTTATTTATTACCACTCTGGCCGCAGAGGTGACATTTCCTTCGAGGTTTAGAAAATTTATGGCAATAGTAATAAAAACCAATTCTTGACTTGCCACCCACGTGCTGCTTGAAGCTGTTCTTCTGGAGGACCTGGAGGCTGTGGCATCTTAGATTCCTGACTTTGCTGTTATTCATCCCACCCACCTTTCAGTTTTCTCCATGAGTAACTGCTTCCCTCTCAGTCCTAGTAACCCAGAGGCATAGAGGTCCAAAGGCAACACTCAAATGGAAACATAAATCCTAGAACCTCACACCTGAACACACCATAGGCAAACCTACTGCCAGGCTAACTCTGGGAAGCAATTGCTATCAAATTGCATGGATGAAACTAACTTAATACCAAAAAATAAAATAAAAACAGGTCACTCCCTAAAAAATAGGAAAAAAATACACAGAAATTTATATATTTTGAAGTTATTGTAGCTGTCCAGTTTTTTACATGGTGAGAATATTAGATCTTATCTGTAGTTCTGAGTGTGTGTGTGTAAGTTCTTCCATTTGCTTTTTTAATTTAGAAAACAGTGGTTCTCATTGGAATTCTAAGCAATGCCTTTCAGAGACAGAACAAATCTACATTGTTTCTACTGTTATGATCTGTTTTTCTTCACTATTTGAAATCTTTCTATCCTTTCATATGAAAGCTGTAAGAAAAAGTCCTGAACTCAGTCTCCCCAAATGGCTGTGCCTCTTAGCAATGGATTGGTACAACTGAGTCAGATGAAGGACCCGCTGGCAAGGTGTCTCCCCCATGGCCTGCAGAGCTTGCCTAGGAGATTGGAACCTTCTCATCAGCTTGGCAATAGAAGACTTTCTGACAACTGGTTGAATGAAGATTGTATTGAGTCTTGTGTAGCAGAGTTTCTCATCATTTGTTTTTTGGATCTTTAGTTTTGAAGATGCCCATAGGAAAAATATTTTTGTGGTCAAGTAAGTTATGGAAACCTCTGCCTTTGAGCTGTTTATAGATTCACAATGCACATTAGCATGAACATATTCTGAGACTTCCTGTGTTTAAAAAACCTCTAACTTTGTTTAGGTTAGTGATTTCCAAATGTGTTTGACCACAGAACCTTTTTTGGGGAAACATTATTAATATTTCATAGAACTGGAAAGCTACAGAAAACACACAGGATGTACTGATGGACAGTGTTAGGAGGATGCATCAGAGGCACAATGGGAAGAAGAATGGGTTTGGAGTCACAGACCTATGTTCAATTCAAATCAAATCTGCTCTTTACCAAAAAAATACAGCAATTTTAAATTTAGCTCTCTAGACCTCTCTAATCTTTAGTTTCCTCATCTGAAAATTGGAAATAATAACACTTTACTACACAGAGCGCTTGTGGCATCAAAGCAGGCAGTGTGCAAGAGGACACGGGACTAGAACTTGGGTCAACTTTGGTTGGATCTGACTCTTCTTGGGGAATGAACACTGGGACCAAATGATACAATGGAATATATGGCACAGAGTGATTTGCAGAAGCTCCCCTGCTGCCTTATGTGCGCATGTGTGTTCTTGGTGATGCCTTCATGCAGGGTTAGTAGTAACAGCTTATTGTAGAGCTGGATGCAATTAGAATGGATATGGGCGGCCCTGGCCGGGTAGCTCAGTTGGTTGGAGCATCCTCCTGGGTTGCAGGTCTGATTCCCGGTCAGGGCACATACCTAGGCTTCAGGTTCAATCCTAAGTATGGATGCCTATGGGAGGCAACTGATTGATATTTCTCCCACATTGATGTTCTCTCTCTCTCCCTCCCTCAGGAGAACATAACTTCAGCTGAAGATTAAAAAAAAAAAAAAAAGAATATGGGCATTTCTATGGCACCAAGTTAGCCATCTTACATTACAAAAGATCAGACTAACAATACTGGACCAACTTTATGTTTCACTAAAGGCCAGCAAGATGGTTGATTAGAGATTGGTGGCTTCTTTCCTCAGGAGAAAATTCACAGCTTTGCTTATGACATTTTTCTTGTACAACCAAGCAGCTACCATTGACCAGGAGATCTTTTTTTGATGTTTTGTTTTTTGATGTTTTGACTTTTTCATAGTGTGGGGGAATATTTTTATCTGAATATTTTGTTGTACTTCAAAAAAATTATCTCAGTTTACTAACCTCTAGTTTAAATAAAAACACATTAGTTAATGAGCTGTCTCTGTACTACAACATATGTATACATGAGTCCATTGCTAGATCTCTCTACTAAAAGTCAATTCCCCTTCATTAATGGATGCTTTAATTAGAAGTTCTGAAAGAGCCTTACAAATGAATTATGGTAAACATGAAGCTCACCGCCCAGAGCCTCTTTCCAGGATGTGGAACTCTCTAACATTGAGGAGAGCCATCAGCAAAGATGTAGTTCTCAGCTACTGTAGAGTCCACCTCAGCTGCTGAGAGATATCTTTATGGAGGTTATACCCTTTTCAGATTTTTCCACATCCAATGACTGATCCAGGCAGTGGCAAATAGGAGCTTTAGCGCCCCCTGTTAGGTGGGCCAAGACTTTGATCAGGCCTGAATTACAGATCCACCCACAGTGGTCTGCAAAAAGATTGACATGCAAAAAAACAAAAAAATGCAGTTGACCTCTACTCAGTCCTACTTCCTTCATCTTCTTTCCACAAGTAGAGATTCCCAAAATCTCAACATCTGCTTCTGGAGAAGCCAATCTGTGCCAGAAGTTGGCACTTCTCTATATCTCCTAAATGTCTCTTTGGTGTTTCATAATACAGCATTCTCTCTCTAATTGGATTATGCTCATTGTAGGCTAGAAATATAGAGAGACTTCTATGTAAACACCACAGTGTTTATTGCTGTGCCATGGACATGGAAGATAGCTGTTAAATATATTATGAATGAAATTATATAAATTTTATGCAGATGCATAGCATACTTCCATTGTAGAGAGACTTTTGCACTGAGCAAACCATCACAAATTAAGAGAGCCATGCTAGAACTCTGGAGATTCTGTCAATTTCATTCAACCTTTTAAATCACTCTCTCAGTGTCACACTGTAGAAATCTCCAGTATGAGGTTCCCACTTCCTTCCTTCTTCCTTTTCTTTCTGTGTCCAGAGTTAACACCGATGTCCAGAATTCTTCCACCTATATCCTTCCACATTCTTGTATGATAGCTGAAGTGATATCCTTTATGAATTGTTATTCACAGCAACCTTCTTGACTAATGCAGTCAAAAATTGTGAATGTCATTTTCTCCTTAAATAGGCCCCTTTAGACAAGTAACTGCTAAGCATTTTTTCTGGTGAATATGTAAATAGGTTAAAAATGAAGATGCAGGCAGTGTTGTGTGAATATTATTCCAACATTACACTTAAGATCCTTTCAGCGCCATTTGCTAACATTTTGTACTCCTAGCCAAAGTGCCAAAAATTGCTCTCTCCTCATGCAATTTTCAAAAATTTCACTGGCACAAAATGAAGTAAAATCTCTATCTGCAGGAGAGAGCAAACTTCATTTAGCATGTTTTACAAAGTGCTAAATAGGTTTTCTATTTTGAGAGTGGAGTGACAGGATGTGTGCTTCCTGCTATCTTGATCAAACATTGGCAATTCCATCCCCTCATGAAGTGCACATTCCAGGTTGTCTTTGGATATATTAACATCATACTTGTTATTTTATTCAAAAGACAAGAAAAAATATTACAATGTTTTCAAGAAATGTGATGTCTGTATTTTTCCTTGTCTTTAATTTTTTATTATTTAAAATAAAATAGTGGTCATGGTCCCAGTGAGAGACTTTTGTATTCAAAGTTAGAGCTCTTTTAGTTTCAAAGTTAGAGCTCTTATTTTCTATTTTCTGTGCATCAACCAAAAAAAAGGTGTCATGGTATCACTGCTGAGAAGTGTATGACCCTGGATTACTAGCACTATTTCAAGTAGTCCATCATATCTGCCTGAAAGAAGTCATACATGACTAAATAGCCACTGAATGTAATTTCTAGGGAAAAAGTACGTGTCTCATAACATAATAATAACAATATTAACTGATACTGATTGATTGCTCATAGTTTTCCAGGTATTATTCTGACTTGTATTAACTCATGGAATCCTGACATCCAGCCTCTGAAGACAGTACTGTTAGTATGCCCATTTTACAAGTAAGAAATTAAGACAGGGAAGTTAAGGAACCTAGGCAGGTGAGTGAGCACATGATCTGGGATTTAGAACTTAGTTTGATTCCAGACCCTGAATCCTTTACTGCTGTTCAACACTGTCTCACAAATAAAAAGAGTATGCCTTACACCCCTAGTGGAATTTACCATTCAGTTCATAAGCAAACCTGGCTGAGAAGCATGGAAACAAAGAATTAGGGGAGGAAGCTGGAGAGCACACAAGATAGAAATGTGACTTCTTTATAAACATCCCCATATTTACACCTTAAAACACCTATTCTGAGAATTTTTGCACACTTTTCCACGTTTTCTGAATGCCTAATATGTGACTTTTGTCAAAACCCAGCTATTGTTTGAAAAGAAATTCCTTCAATGCCACTGAAGGCTGAAGAATTGATCTCAGTAATTAACCCTTTACAGATACTTGCTAATTAATTTACCTTCTCAGAACCAGTTAACAGAAAGATAAATCATGAGACAGAGAACCAGAGATTGCTCCAGCCAGAAATTGTGGAGTCACAGCTCCACAACACAGTTGCTGCTTCTGGAAGCTCCTGAGCATTGCCCAAGCTGACTTCTACCCTTCTGAGTCATTGAGAGGAACAAGCCCTAGGAAACCATGGCCTGTAAGGGATTGTGGCCAGTGGCTTGTTACATCCTAGGAGGTGAAGTCACCACAAAGTGGTGGAGGGCAAGGAAGGAGACTGTTAAAACCTGGAATTGGACTTGGGACAGTGAACATTATCACCCAGGATTCCAGCTGGAGATTTAGATATTTGCAGCTAACAAGGTAAAAGAGGAGAGCAAAAGACAACCCTTTATTGTCGAATACAAGCTTTTTGTTGTTCTTACCTTACTTAAGTATAACTAAAAAAAATTAGAGCCCATGGAAAAATAGTGCAAAATAAGTGAAAGAGTGTTTCATGCTGAGGACTTGAAAGAACAGAGACTGCGGATCACTGAAAATGAGCAACGGTAGGATCCTGGAAAAGAAGTTCAGAACATTGTTTGGAATTTCCAGTTAAAATCAAGAAAACAGCCTCTATGAAACAGGAAGTAAAAGCAATACAGAGAAAACAGATTAAGAAAAAAACCCAGCAGGATGACATCAAGAAGTAGATCAATCTGATGAGAACGAATTATAAGAACTAAAAATACAATGGTGGGATTAAAATCTATATTGTTGCAGGAAAACTTAATTTGGTACACAGGAAATAAACTTGGTGCTGTGAAGAACTAACTTGAGAACCTTTCCTGAAAAGGTAAAATGAGAAACAAAGGTGAAAGTGATATAAGCAAAAAACGACAGAAAACAGAAACCCAAACTGAAGAAGAAACTAAACTTGCTGGAGAAATGAAAGCAATATTTAAAGATATAATTGAAGAAAGTTTTCCTGAGCTGAGACTACTTTGCATGTGCAAATTGATATTCTAAACTGAAATCTATGTAATTACAAAGTGAAATTTTAAAATTCTATGAACTCTAGGTAGGAATTTTTTATTATTCTATAAAGGAGTAAAAGATAGGCATTCAACCTTCTCTGAGTTCTATAATGCAGTGGATCAATGTCTAGACTTAGGACCGTCCAATAGAACTTCCTGTGATGACAGAACTGTTCTCTGTCTGTGCTATACAGTATGGTAGCCATTAGCCACATGTAGGTATTGAGCCCTTGAAATGCTCCTAGTGAACTGAATTTTTCATTTTATTTCATTTTAATTAATTTAAATTTAAGTAGTTCCAAGTGGTTAGTGCCTATATATTAGACAGCACAAGTTTAGAGTTTTGAGGTTAGGAGATTGTGACTCAGATTTTTATTCCCATCAAGGCAGACTGTCTCATGTGAAGAAAATAGAAGAGTTTTTTTGCATATTCAGGAACTTAGAAAATATACTACCCACAAACTTTGACAAAAATCTTCAAAGATCCACTCAAAGCTTAATAAAAATAAAGAAAAGCTAAGTTAGCAAGAATAGGGAAGGCTTATTATAGAAGGCCTAGTGGTGACCACTGAAAATAGAAAACACATAATAAAAAACCTGAACATTTAAGACAATGATCTGTACCTGCATCTACAAATTATGTTGGCAAATGCAGAAATGAATATAGGATGTCTGCTTGATTCTTTTTTTTTTAAGATGTAATTTTCTTCTTAATCAGACAAGAAGAGAAATATGGAATGGCTTTGCATTTGTACATGTTGAGTTTAAAATGCAACTATAAAAAACTGGAGAAGATAAAAGTAAAGAAATATATCCTTCTATACTCAGAGAAAAAACCATAGCATTCAATGCTTTCATTATTAAAGAACAAAGAATTAAAATAATGTAAGCATTTAACTCAAGAAATTGGGGAAAGTACAGCAAAGAAACTCTAAGAAAATCAGAACACAGGAACTCTAAAATATTAAAGCAATAATTAATATGCCAGAAAATAGATGGTGGGATGAAAATAAACCTGAGAGTTGGCTGCTTGAGGAAAAATAACTCATAAGTAAATCTCTAGCTAGGTTAATAAAAGAAAAAATATTCAAACAACCGAAATTATGAATGGTAAATGAAATATTATGTTGGGTATAAAATAGACTTACATTTAAGAAAAGAAAGAGTAATACATTAAAACCTTAAGAGTTATAACACAAAGATGAAGCCAGATGACTGTCCTAAGCGAAACACGAACACCTAAGAGAAATCAAGAGGAAAGCTTGTAACTCCTGGTTACTGACCATCTAGTAAAACTCCGAAAATGAAAGGACTTGACAAAGGGAAGATCATGGTGACTGGATCATTATGAGCAATATCATTGGGGTGGGAAGGCAGAATTTGTCCCTCATTGAGCAACTATGGGAGAAATTCACAGGACATGGTAACCAACCAGTGGTTACCCCAAGGGCTTGTCAAGGGCAGTTAGTAACAGGGGATAAACCCAAAAGGATTCCTTTCTTTCCCTCAGGAATGTCCGCTCCTCAGTTTAATAAAAGAAGTAGCATGTATATAACCCAGGATCTCTAAAGTGTGTGCACACACATGTGTGGTTCCCAGTCACCAAGGGGGTTCGTAATCCGTTGTTCACAAACAGCCCTGGATTCTTTCTGGATCTATTTCCAGTGCTCAATTAGCCTGTCCGAGTCTAATTAGAGAAGGGTTAGTTCTGATTAAGTTTAAAGAAATGTGGTTAGTGAAAGAGGCCACAAAATGAAGACTTCGAACTAGAGTTGGGTGGAGACACCATCCTCTGTTTCACTCGGTGGCTGTCACCGCTGTGGGTTGTGGAGAGTCATCGGATCGGTCCATTGCTCATGTTAAAGTCCACCTAGTACTGCATGTTACAAAGATGAGAAGGAGCTGGATTTCTGCATCTGACTCAGCCGAGGACAGAGGTCCCTCCTTGTGATTGAAACAAGTACTCTCTGGGTGGGAAGGAGAAATAAAAAGAAAAAAAAGATGCAAGCAAGAGATGATTCAAAATTGTACTCGTTTGTGACTCAAGCAATGAGTCTAAGGCTATTGTTACCTATTTTCCCTGGGTCTTCACAGTGCCTAGGCGAGTGTGACAGGAATCTATGTGATGTGGAGAGGGTATGCCTGCCTTGCTGCTATCAGGAAGCCCATCAAGTCACCAGCAAGTACTTAGACACAGAAAAAGATTTTTAAATGTCACCAGTATTACTCACGTATCTTTTCTGGCTGTCTCAGTGTGTTCTTCATCTTCACACAGAGACTGACACACATTTCCCTTGTCCCTGATCAAAAATAGAATGTACTTCTGGTTCTAGCTCTCAAGGTATCAAACAGTGTGTCCCAAGCTTTTGTAGTCTTCATCAATTTACAGCCTGAGGCCAACACAAGCAAGGTGTTGTCTGCCTGCTTTTAACATGTTTTGTACTCAGGACTTTCATTATCTATCTTCTTCCCCCTTGAGATGCCCCTCATTGCTGGCAAGTCTTATATATATATATTTTTTACTGTATTTTGATGCTAATGCTATGTGCTTGCTTATATTTGTTGTTTCATTTCAGGACGATGGGCTCCTAGCGAAGCATAATGAGGAGCCCAGTTCACGCTCAGTTCAAGTGCTGGATCATGTGCTTCTGCATAAGATGAAAGAGATGCCTCTCCTCTGGCTGTCCTCGGGCTAGTTGTTCTGCCTGTGATCCAGCTGGGCATGGGCAAATGGCCCCTGTTTGAACTGAGCTCTCTCTTCCTTCCTCTGGCTATCATCCCCTTCCCTCTTATCAGCCTGGCTAATTCTTACTCTTATTCCTGATGCAGAACCTTGGGTTGTCTGTGTTTGCTGGATTTATTCAGACTCTTCTCCGATTCAACAGCCTGCCTTTTCTCTACCTCTCTTAGCTTCAAAGGGGAACAGCAAGCTCATCTATATACTTCTCATCTGGCAACCCGGCCCCAGAGATCGCTGCTCACAGCTACAAGTGAACAGTACGTTAGCGGACACTGCCTGCACTTGATGTTCGGGCTGGCCCCTTCATCATTAGCTAATTTTAAATATCCTCCTGTGGCATTGTTTCCACACTCAGTATTTAATGAGTTCTACTTAGCCACATTCCTCCAATCTACCTGTTTCCAGATGATTTATGATCAAGGCTTTTTTCAGTACCTTTCAGAGAAGACCAAAGACAAGAATTCATACTTAATTGGTACTTACCTTTATTCTTTCAGCATCCCCTTTGCTCTGCCATTTTCATGCGGTGCCACAAATTCCCCTCCCTTCTTGTTGGAGAAACACAGATGATCTGTAAATTCTTACATTTCCTCTTTCTTACTTTACATTTGACCTACCATATTTTAATTCTTATTTGGGCAAGCTTTGCTTTTTAAGCAACGTGCTTTTTCTAATTACAAAATAAATACATATATGATAAGCTCAGAAAATATAGAGAAGCTCCAGTGAAGAGATATGGAATCACCTATAATCTCCCCAATTATTATTTACTATTTGATTTATTTCTTCCTAACCCTTTTTCTCTGTATTAACCCAATTAGGATGATATTGTACATAGTCTTTGTATCTCATTTTCACTCAATAATTCTTCATTAATATTTTCCCATAGTAATAAATATTCTACTACATTATGATTGTTAATGATTGCATAGGATACAATACTCCCTAATTTAATAAACCAAATCCCCAATGAATATGTTAATTAACTTGATTATGGTAATGATTTCATAATATATATCAAATTATAGTGTTGTATACTTTAAAGATACAAAACTTTGTCAATTATACCTCAATAAAGTTGAGGGAAAAAGGAAACAAAACAACAAAAATAAACCAAATTTCCTATTGTTGGACATATAGGTTATTTCCAGTTTATTGACATTATAGACAGTGCTTGACTGAGCATCTCTGCCCATACCTTTTGTATTCATCCTTAATTCCATTGAGCCACTATTTTCTCATGGAGTCAAACTTCGTGTTGTTCTCTCTATTGTCCTCATTCACTTTGCCAATTAAATGGACAATATTTCAGTACTCATGTTTCTATTCAATGTAGGCATGCCTGTTTGGGAGGCACACACTGAGGTTGTTTTTAGTTTCCAGGATTTCTTATATCCACATTCTGTTGTAATTCACCTGTCCACAATTGGGTAACTACAAGATGAATGTTTTAAGCTTTCTTCTCATTAGAGTTTGGTACTTATGGTCTTAATTATATAATGATCATGATTATAAACTGGTTTACATAGAAATCCTGCCTACACCATTCTTTAGAGCCAAGTCTAGGATATGTCTTTTCCACATGTATTCAAAGAGCATTTATGCCAGAGGCTGTAATGTTTCCTATCCAAACCTCATATTCACAGTTCATCCCCATGATGGATTCTGCCAATTTGGATGTGAATACTGATGAGATCCCAATTTTGCAGCCTCCCAATGTCATTCAATGTTTCCAGGCCTGTCTTGTGATTTTTCCCTCATAGCTTTATAGTGTGATGTACCTTCATTACCGCCATGCTTTTATAGTTTCAGTATGGAATCCATCCAATGATTATAATATTGCCTTTATGATAGGCCATTAATTACTGATTTTGTACCCATTACAAGTGCAAAACACTGTGCTATTTCTAACTCTTCAAATCAGCAGATTCAAGATGGGGTGTGAGGAGGTTTAAATATGAATGTGCTAATCCAAACCAACACTTAATTCCACCATCATCTACCCCAAAGGTAGATTTATTGTTACAAAATACCAAAGCAAGTAGTCTGTACTATATGTGTGTATTAATAACCATCATATTTTTTTCCCTCTAAGCTATGTCTCCTCCTCCTATGAAGATGTTTTCTAATTCCTTCTTGCAACATCTACAATAGCAACTCTTAACCTGGATACCTATAGGAATCAACTGAGATTTGCAACATTCCAATACCTGGGCCCTCCAATTAAATCCGGACTTCCGCGAGTGTGTCCCAAGCAGTCTTATTTACTACCTTTAAAATTCTAACATTCAGCCAGTAGAGTCACTTGGTATTCAACCAAGCCCATTGAATCTGGCCCCCGATGACCTCAAGAAAATCAACAACCTCTATATCATTGGTTCTCAAACTTTGCTGAAGATTAGAAACACTGGGGAACTTTAAAAAATTCTGATACCTAGGTCACACTCAAAAACAAATAAGAATCTCTGGGGCATCAGTCTTATTTTACACTCCCCTGGTAAGTTCAAAGTATAGCCAGATATGAGAACTGGCTCCATACCCTTGCAATGCAGTGTGGCTTGTGGTCCAAAAGCATTGACATCACCTAGGAGCTTGTTAGTGATGCTGGGTCTCAATCCTACTGTTACTGAACACAAGGGGTTTACCTCTGGGAGTGCTCTATTCAAGAACAAGGAATGGTTGTTGTGAGATAGTTTTATGTACTTACAACAAGTAAAGAAGACTGGGGATTGATATCCAAAGCTGTCTTCTGGACGAGAGGGTTAGCCATTGCTCATGTTCACTATTTTGTCAATTACATGTTGATTTCCTTTTTGCAGTTGACTCCTTTTACTCAGTTGAGTTCCTGTCATCTCATCCTGTTTATCTGTAAAATATTGTGCTATATTTTAATATTTAGCACGAAATAACTTTTAGAACTGCCCAGACTTTGAGAGCCTTGTCCTATCTAACACTGCCATGTCTACAGATGATTTTTGTCACATTAAGTTTTAGTGGCACTGCTTATACAGTTTAGAACCTCAACTTTGAGACCTGTTCTTTTGTTTATCATCTTAACTGATTTAGTGGGGAGTATAAAGTGACAACACAAGGGAGCAGTTCCAGAGATTTGTTTCAGGAAAGCTTCTGGACCTTTTTAGGGAGCCGTATGTCTCTTTGGCATTTCATCCCTTTTGCCTTTGCTGGTTTCATCTTTAAGTTTTTGTTGCAGTTCTTTCATTTCTTTTGTCCCTGGTCTTGCACATGTTTGGTGACTACAGGGGACTGAGAGAAAGTATGATGCTAAGTGAGAAGTGAAGGAGGCAAAAGCCTTCATGCTCTTGGTCTAAAACTGAAATGGCACCCTAAATATGAAGCGTGAATTGCCTGGAGATGCTCCGACACCCTGAGGTGTGGGGGGAGGAGGCAGCAGCCACAGCACTCCACTTGAGGTGGGCTGGGCCTGCTCCCAGCTGCAACAGTGGGGTTTCCTAATTGCAGGGTGACTCCTGAGCCTCCTCTAACACTCCCCAAGCAGCAACCTCCTCATGAGGCAGAGGGAGTTGCTTTAAATAAATGTTCAGTATGAAGAGCATCCTGAGAAATTACAGTTTCAGTTAGGTTGAGTCATAGTCACTTTGCATTAAAGCAGCTTCCTAGATATAATAAGGACTTTGGCAATTTGCATTAACTCCTTGTAGCTAACAATCCAGCCCTGAACAATGGCTGGGGGGGGGGGAGGGGGAGGATTGCCTAAAAGTCTTCAGGAGTTGCCCTTGTTATTATAATCTCCCTGTCTCCCCAGTTACTGCCTCACTCTTCCCCTCAGGCCTTTGCGGCTACCTTACTCCCTGCATCCCACCCTGCTCCCCACACCCTAACACACATAGGTACGCATTCAAACACACACTGGAGACCCCCTGTGTCTCCTTCCTAAGAGTGTTTCTCTTAAACAGTGAGCTTCTAAACCTGCAAATAATCTTTTTTGCAGTAGATACAAGGGTAAGATGTAAACTCCCCTCCCCAAAGAGGGGTAATCGTATTTTAACAGTGAAATCTTTAAAGGTAAAAATTCCACAACATAATAATGAATATAGCCGGACCTTTCTATTTTCAGGTAGCTCATGAGCATTGTTTCACTTAATCTCACAACTGCCCAAAGTTAGTATCATTTTCATTTTATAGATGAAAAGCTAGTAACTGGCTCAAGAGCCCACAGCTAGTAAATGTCAAGCCCAGCAGGATGCAAACCCAGGCATTCTGACCCCAGGGCCCATGCTCTTCTCCTACACTGAAATAATTTCCTAAGTGAGGTTCTCTTGACAAAATGAAGAATTTAAATTTGATTTGTGATGAAAATTTTAAGCATACAAAATTTAGAAGAAATAGTGCAATGAACTCCCATATACCTACCACCTGGATTTATCAGTGATTAACCTTTTGTCTTATTTATTTCATCCACATTTATTTTTATTGAATCATTTTAAAGTAAATTTCAGGTAATAATACCTCACCCCTGTGGTGAGTTGAATGATGGCCCCCCAAAAGGTATGTCTACACCCTCGTCCCCAGAACCAGTACTGTTACCTTATGTGGTAAAAGATTGAGTGGTGTCTTAGTTGGAAAAGGGGTCTTGGAAGATGTAAATCATTTAAGGATCTTGAAAGGAGAAGATCATTCTGGATTATCCTAGAGGCCCTACATCCATTGACAAGTGTCTTTATAAGAGAAAAGCAGAGGGATAACTTGACAGAGACAGAAGAAAAGAAGGCAGACACAGATGAGGTGAAGGCTTATGACGATGGGAGGCAGAGACGAGAGTTACACAGCCACAAGCCAAATGATGCCTAGAACTACCAGAAGCTAGAGGAAGCGAGGAAGATTCTCCCCCAGAGTCACTGAAGGGAGAAGAGCCCCGCCCAGCGCCCGGATTGTGGACTTTTGTCCTCTAAAACTGTGATAGAATAACTTCTGTTGTTTTAAATTACCAAGTTTGTGATGAATTGCTATGGCAGCCCTAGGAAACTAATACAACCCCTAATACTTTAAATCCATCATCAAAAAATAAGAATATGCTCCTACATAGCCATAATACAATGATCACACCTAACAAAATTAACTCTAATTCCTTAATATCTTCTAATATACAGTTTATATTCAAATTTTACTGTTTTTTCCAGGGGTCTTTTAAGGTTGGTTTGTTCAAATAGGGTTGAACCAAGGGACTGTACATTGCATTTGGTTATTGTTCCTCGTAAGTCCATTTTGATTTATGAAGGTGTTCTCTTCACTCCCCCGCCTCACCCCTTCCAGGTATCAACTTATTGAGGAGCCTGTAGAATGACTCACATTCTGGATTTGTCTCATTGCTAGAGTGACGGTTGTTTGCAGGTTAACAATTCTGCCTGGCAAAGATTTTCTCAGAGCTCTCTGGGACTGCAGTCTGCTTATAGCACCTGCCTGCAGGCAGAGCTGATGGGAGGTAGTGACAGAGTGGCACCATGTGCTCCACCAGCTGCATGTTCCTGGGGCTGCTTCACTGGGCTCACACCTCTCCTTTCTTGTATAGAAAGATGTGAGAGTTGGATGTTCCTCTTGGATAAGAGCTGGAGCAGGGGCTCTTTCCCACTAGACTGGATTGATTTGTGGCAGCCTGGACAGGTAGGTAGTTTCATTTTCAGGGACCTCACTACCCCTGTATTCCATGCAAGGCACATTGAAGCTGGAAGTCCACCTTTTGAAATGCATCTAATTATGTAAATGTTGCCTACTCCCTTTGAAAATGAAAATTAGAGGTCAGACAGGAAAATGCATTAGATTGCTAACACAGTGGTATGAATTGGTTTTATATTGCTCTACATGGCTTCCCCACTGATCAGGTGGTCAAGGGGGATTTGAGGCTGATGGATATTTGACAAAGGAAACCTTCACCTACTTTCTAATTTTGCCTATGGCTGGATATCCTGAACTGGAAGACTGGATGGGAGAATTGCCAGTTCCCAGGAAGCAGGCTTCACATTGATCACGTTGATGAGAAGGAAGCCAGAGGTAGCTTGTACTTGCTATTTGAGTGGTTTTATCAACTCTGGAAGAAGACAGAAAGAAAGATGACATCCCCTGTTTAAAAACTGCCATTGGTGTCTCTTGATGGTCAGGTTACTTCTGAATCAACTCCTGTTTTCCCTAGCAATTCAAAACCGAGGAGATTTCTTATCACCGTGTGTCTCTAAGTTCTGACATGAGGCATCCTTTCCTGTCTTTTATTTTATTTAAGCTTTTACTGAACTGATTAGCACATTAGTTTTATTTTTCTCTTCCATGTCCTTTTATGTTCTGGTGAGTTTATTAGGTGAGGCCAGTTTCCTTCTGAGAGTTTAATCCAAAGGCCTTTACTAGGAAGAAGGCTAGCAGATTTCCTTTTCTCATAAAGATAAGAAAACATCAAAAGGCATAACAAAGATAGCAGACTGTCTGAGCCTGAGTCACAGAAAGGACTTTGGGCCAAACTTCCCATGAGATTGAGTTCAACACTCACTGATGGACTTTTCCTCATACCTGGTTCACAACTGAGACAGTCTATTCCATGAAGGGAGAACTGTTCATGATCCACTGCTTACTCATGGTTTCTGGATACATTACTTCTTAGGTTTTTGGTGGAAAAGACATAGAAAGTGAGAAAAAGAGAGAAGTCAAAGATGTCTCTAACATTTTTGACTTGAGCAAGGGGAAGGGACAGGATTTCTATTTGCTGTGTGGAGTAGACTACTGGAAGAAAGGCATGTAGGGGAGGAAGGGGACAGGGGAAATGTCAGGGATTTGACATTTAATGTTAAATTTAAGATGCCTAACAGAGATGTACAGCTAAGTGAACAAGTTCATGGAATTATCATGATATAACTAGTATTTAATGCCATGTGAGGAAGAGTAGACAGACAAAAGAGGCTCCCTATTGTTCAGATTAGGGGTCAGCAATCATTTCCTGTACAAGGTCAGACCAAAACCATTTTAGGCTTTGCAGGTGGTATGTCCTGTTGCAGTTACTACCTGTGCCTTTGCAGTGAAAGCAGCTGGATGCAGTATGGAAAAAATTGGATGTGACTGTGTTCCAATAAAGCTTTATTTAAAAAAATAGCCATCAGGCCAGATTTGGTCCAAGGGTTTGCTGACCCTTGGTTTAGAGGTCAGGCTGATGGTTCTCATAAGAAGGAACAATGAAAATTCTGAGCTTATACTTTAAACTTGTTTTCTCTTCAAATAAAGCAAGTGTGTGTGTGTGTGTGTGTGTGTGTGTGTGTGTGTGTGTGCCTGCCATATATGTGTGTAAAAGGCGAAATGAATATCTCCGTGGACCAGAACTGGACCAGAAACCTAGAGCTACGAGTTAGGCTGAAGCACATACACTGGATCTCATGTGCAAAGGAGACATAAGCATCCACATTTCTGTAACCACGAGATTGTAGAGAACCCAAAGTTTTCCATGCATGTGAGAGACCTGACCTGGACTCACTGCCTGAAACCAGGAGCTGGGCAGGGCTTCCTGCCTGAGAAAGGAAGGCTGAAAAAAAAGTGATACTACTGTGTTTGAATATGGCTTACATAAAGTATAAGTTATGGCAAGAAGGAGCAAAAACTGGCATTCAGAAAGTTCAGGGTCAGGATAGAGCTTTCTGCTATTTTTGACTCTGTGGGTCATACAGTCTCTGTTGCAACCACTCAGCTCTACCATTGTATCAGGATACCAGCTATTGGTAATATATAAACAAGTGAGAGTGGCTGTGTTTCCATACAACTTTATTGATGGATACTGAAATTTGAATTTTACATCATTTTGTTGTCATGAGCTATTATTCTTTTAAAAACATTTAAAAATGTGAAAACCAGCCCAGCTGGGCGTGGCTCAGCTGTTGAGCCTCGACCTAGGATCCAGGTGATCAGGGTTCGATTCCGGGTCAGGGCACATGCCCCGGTTGTGGGCTCGATCAATGACTCTCTCATCATTGATGTTTGTCTCTCTCTCTCTCTCCCTTCCTCTCTCTGAAATCAATAAAGATATGTTTAATATATATATATATATATATATATATATATATATATATATATGAAAACCATTCTTAGCTCATGAGCTATACAAAAGCAGGTGGCAGGCAAGATTCGGCCTGTTTTCTAGAGTATGCGGGCCCTAGGTCTGGGCAATAGTAACAAGGAAGAAGAACGGTCTGAGGGATATAAAAAAAGGGGACTGTTTAATGGATAGTTTGAGAAAACTAGAGATGGTAAATATCTATAATCATTGTTTTAAAATTTTAAGAGTAATCATTAAAATAATAGGAATACAATCTATAACTTCTAAAACCAGCAGAGGGAAAACAGTGAAATAAAGAATACTTATAAATGCCATAGAAAGTAAGAAATGAGATAAAATTACAAAGCAAAATAGAATGCACCACAAAAGGAATTGGTATTAGTAAGTCTAAATATATGTATGAGTTATGATGAATGTAAAAAGAGGGGCAATATGATTGGATTTTTAAAAAGCCAGTTATATTCTGTTTACAAAATACTTAAAAGGACATAGACAGGTTGAAAGTAAAAAATATGGAAAGAGGTATATAAGAACTAAACAAAAGAAAGCTAATAATAATATAGACACAATGGAATTTAAGGAAAAAGCACTAATCCCTATAATAGTTTTAATTAAAATGAAGAGGAACATTGTATAATAAGAAAAACAACATAAACCAGTAGATAAAATAATTATAAAATCATATGCACTTAACAACATAGCCCAGAAAAACTGACAAAATTATAAAGAGAAATGTATAACCACAGTAGAAGATTTTAATATTTCTGCCTCAAATGTACTAAGCAAACCAAAAATTTCTGCCAATTCTTTTGCCCATACAGATATACTGTATATTCTTTTTACCAAATGGAACACACATAAAAAACACTTAAGACTCACAAAGTAAGCCTTACTCATATCTAAGGTCAAATCTCATGTAGATCACAATTCCTAACAATAAAGCAGTTATATTAGAACTCATACAAAATAGTAGTAAAACCCAAACCGTAAATCTGGAAACTAAAAAATATACCCTTAAAGAATTTATCGTGTTAAGCAAGAAATCAAAACAAAACAATTGCAAAATGTTAGAATTGAACAACAAAGTAGTGCATTTCAAAACATGAGGGCATAATTAATATCCAGTGTGGAAACAAAGAAAGCAAGGAGAAGGAAGGAAATAATTAAGATAATAACAGAAGTTAATAACATTATAAAGCAAGTTTACAAACACAAAAATAATAGAAGCAATTAACATAATCAAGCATTTATTTCTAGGAAAAGAAAGAAAAAAAGACAAGTGAAGAAAACATAGGGAAGACAAAAATAAACAATTTAAGGAATAAAAAAAAAGTAGGCATAAATACAGTAAAGAAAAAATCACTATAGTAAACTGAAAAACCTGAGGTCAGAAAACTGGGATGCAAATAGAATAGGCATTTTTAGAAAAATAAATTATCAAATTAATCTCAAAAAGAAATAGATAACAGAAGTGCACCACTAGCCATTAAAGACACTACTGATTATATATATATCAGCATGAAGAGGTCCCAAATATTTATTGTTAAGTTAAAAAGTAAGTTGCAGAATGTCACAATAGAGTATTATACTAGTTAAGTCTGTTTTTAAGATCAATACTATATATTATTTTTGAGTATGTGTGTACTTAAGAAAAATATAAAGACATAATTTGGACCCACACCAAATTCACAATAGTGGTTGCCTCTGAGGAGAGGAGAGGAGCAAAATGAGACCAAGAGGGAAAATCTGGTATATATTAACATTTTCTGTAAGGATTATTTTTTTAAAAAAGATCTGAGGAAACTTAAAAGATAATTTTCAAAACACCATAAAATCCTGACTCTCATGTAGATATAAAATGAACACATGTTATGGATTTTCTTTAACCTAATCAATGAGTGAGCTAGGCAGATGATATAATGGGTTCAGAAGATAATCCATGAACTGACACATTTTAGACCAGGAATATTGAAATGTGTGTAAAATTGTTTTCCAAGGTAAAAAGAAAAGACAGGATTTGTATATCTATAGACAAGAATAATTTTGCAGTGCAACCAGTTATCTACAAAATGCAGACTTGTACAATAGCTCCCGTAGAATCAGAATCTGATAATCCTGAGAGGTACCCTCATCCAGACAATGCATAGTTTTCTGTCAATGCACAACCTTTTTTCTACACAATCATGACCAAATTTTAATATTGCTCATTTTAGTTTCCGGATACATGCCTTTTTGTTGTTATTTTCTGTACTTTTCTTTATTTAAAAACAATTCAGTTGTTTAAATTAAAAAGATTATTTCCTTGCCACTGCACCCCCTACTCCTCCAGGCCCCAAACTCCAAATATTCTGATTCTGTAGATCTGGAGATGGGTATAGGGATTTGTAATTTTTTAAACTAACCCAGGTTATTCTGATGTGCGTCCAGGCTTGGGCACCTCTCACTAGGTGGTAACTACCATTCCCCTCCCAATTCTGAGATTCATGATTTGTGCCCTTGTTCTGTGGTTTGGGAGCAGAAGTGGGATTAAGGACTGGCTTAGGTAAGAGCTAATGAGAGAAATGCTCAAAGCCTTGGCCTGGAGAAGGAAGATTTAGCAGCCCATTCTGTGCCTACCCTGGCAGGATGCTTATATCAGAAGCCAGGCATTTTTTATAGATGAATTTACCACTTTCATGGAGCAGAATCAGGACAACAGTCATGTAGTACAATGTCTGGGCAGGCCTATTAACTGTTCTGAACCTCTTTTCTCATTTTAAGAAAGGATCATAATCTGTGTCCTGCCTACCACAGAGGGCTACTAGGAGAAGGTATTTGGAGCAGCTTTATAAACTGTTAAGTGCTATGCAACTAAAAATATTACAGTGATGCTTATTGGTAGTGGTCATAATTTTGACAAATCAGTTATACATAACAGAGTAGAGAGTGTACTATAATTTATTTGAAGGGAAAGGGTTAAAGGGAAAAAAAGAGGCTCTTTCTGTCAACATAGAAATGTATTTGAAAAAACTCTAGCAAAACCTATGAGTCATGAAGTGACCTGTGGTAGCTGGTCTGATGAACCTTAGGAACTCAATGACATAAATAGTATAGTAATTTCTATTGAAATAGAGTTAGGGTCAGTGAGCACCCGATGGAAAAGCTCACACTTGATAGGAGTTGCTCAAGAATAGAATGAGATCAAATTGTTTAAACATGGGATTCTGTGATTGCTTTGTAGGTTAGGCTGACCCCAAAGTTCTTATGAGAAGAAACAAGTAAAATCCTCAAAAACAGGCAGTACTCACTGAACTCATCTCTATGACCTCTCATTTTCCTCCTCTGTGTTTATCTGAATCCTACTCGATTTCCAGACCTACTTTATTCCTCTGTGGATCTTTGCCCACTGTAATTCACAACTCTTTCTCACTCTCTTGAACTCCAAGCAGCACTTCTGGTCTTCATCACTCACATGGTTTTGGGCTCATATTTTATGATATGACTCTTGTGGATGACCTGCCAGTCCTTTCAACTATTTTGCCTCTTTCTCCTTAGATGATAAGCACCCTAAGGACAATCACAGTGCTGTGTACATCTTAGGATTTTCCATAGCCTCAGCCCAGTATTTTTATACAAAGGATTGTATACTCTGGCAACCTCTCTACATTATGTGAACCATTGACCGAGACTCCAGAAACATTCAATCCTGTATTGGAAGAGGAAGAGACATGCAGTTTTGGTAAGGTTTATGGCAAAGATTAATTTTAGGAATTCACTTGATCTTTTATATTTAAAAAAAAAATCTTGCCTGGCCAGGCGTGGCTCAGTGGTTGAGCATCGACCTAGGATCCAGGAGATCGAGGTTCAATCACCAGTCAGGAGCCTGCAGGAGTCAGCCGATCAATGACTCTCATCATTGGTGTTTCTCTCTCTCCCTCTCCCTTCCTCTCTCTGAAATCAATAAAGATATATATATTTTTTAAATCTTGTCACTGATATTAGTAGCTGAATCTCAAGAACAATTAAAGCCAGAGTTTTGAGCACAGCCAAGACATTGCCTCTCTGTCTCTTCTCTTCTCTAGCTAATTTTTGGTATGATATTCTAGCAGATGATTCTCTTTCATGTGGTGGGAAACCTAATTATCAAAAGTTGCTGGAGTTTATAACTTATGGTTTCCACCAAAGGGAATGGATTTACATCTTTTTATCTTTCTCAAGTTCATAGTTTCTAGGAAAGGTCTTTAACTGGTCCAGTTTGGGTCAGGTGATCATGTCTACACCAATCTACCTTGCTAGGAGAGAGGGTACAGTTTCATTAATACATGGATTTTCCCATCTGAACTAAGTAGTTAGAAAGCAGGGAGAAATAATTTCTAAAAGAAGGGTGGAGGGTATTGTTTTTCAAAATATAAAGCAAACAGGTATCAATCATACATTCAAATTTTATATCTCACTATTCTCAGTTAGAATTGAACCCCCTTATGGTTAACTCACACATCTTCCTGTTTTCTGCCTCTGTCCCTTTTGCCCTTAGACTACCTTCCTGCTTTATATGGCTTTGAAGCTCCTCTTCCAAGAAGACCCCCCCTGCCTCCATCCTCCGCTATCAATTACTTTTGTACAAGAATTTCCATTACATGCTGCATCATAATGCCATAGTATTGTAATTAAAATTAGGAGACTTACATTTAGTTCCTTATCCTGAGACTTGCTAGCTGTGTGACTGTGCAAATTCCCTAACTTCCCTGGTCCTTGGTTTTCCCTTCTATAATAGCACCCATGTCACATATACATTTCAACATTTAAGTGAAATAATGCATTAAAATTACTTTGTAAATTACTCTAGAGATAGAAGGTATTTTTATATCTCTGCGCATGATGCAGGAAGAGTCTTTGATACAGAGGCTTATAATGGGTCATGTGGTAAGACATTTCTGGAGCCATCTATGATGCCTTAAATCAGGCTCGTAGCGTTTGGGACCAAGGGGCACCACTGCCATCTATATCATGGTTCAGACGATCTTAGCCTCACTGGATTAAGAAGCAGTGGCATACTAATGGGTAATGAGCACGTAAACAGACACTCAACATCATTAGCCATTAAGGAAATGTAAGTAGAAGCTACAATGATACACTGCTTTATACCCACAAGGATGGCTATAATAATAATAATTTTTAAAAAATAACAAATGCTGACAAGGATGTGTTGAAATAGGAACCCTCATATATTGATGACCAAAATGTAAAATGGTTCAGCCACTTTGACAAATAATTTGTAAGTTATCCAAAAAGTTAAACGTAGAGTTACTATATGAACCAGCAATACTACTCCTATAGATATACCCATGAGAAATGAAAATGAACAAAAACTTATACCCTAATGTTCATAGTAGCATTATTCACAACAGCTAAAAAGTAGAAACAACCCATCAGTAGGAACTGATGAATGGGTAAACGAATGTGTTATATTCACACAATGGAATATTATTTTGCAATAAGAAGGACTATTAATGTATGCTACAACATGGACACACCTTGAAAACATGCTAAGTGAAAGGAGCCAATCCACATATGGTATGATTCCATTTATATTAAAGGTCCAAATCTTTAGGGACAGAAAGTAAACTAGTGGTTGTCTAGGGCTGCATATGAGGGAGGGAGATGGGGAGTGACTCTTAGTGGGTACAAGGCTTCTTTTGGGGGTGATGAAAATGTTCTAAAATTTGATTATGGTGATGGTTGCATAACCCTGGGAGTGTTCTAAAAACCATTGACTTGTACACTTTAAATGGATGACCGAATGTTTTAGTATGAACATTATCTCAATAAAACTACTTTAAAAACACAAAAGGATCAACTTTCTTTAAGAGAATTAAAAACAAAGTATAAGTTGGGCCTTGGACCAACAAGCAGGGAGAGTAGTGATGCCCAGAAGTAAAGTCTCAGCTGAAACCCTCCAATTCAGAGTTAGAACCTCCAGTCTCTCTGTTGGAGTGCTGGCAAGAACTCTACCACAAATATTCATTCCTTTTGTTATGTCCTTTGCTCAGCTCAACATCTCCTTCTCTCTTGCTCACCTAGTGAGTGCCTATTTGTCCTCTAAGAATCATCTCAGCTGTCCAATCTCTGTGAATTCTTTCCTATGACTTCTCCTCCAGACAATGGGAGCAGCATCCTCCTTGTCCATTCCCATGGCCCCCCACAAGTACTACTGTGAGGGTGCTGACCTTGTTCGTCTATGACTTCTGTAGGTCCATCTCCATATTAGACTCTGAGCCTCACAATGGCAGAAGCAATTTCTTTATTATTTTAATATTCCCAGCACCTGAAATGAAGACTGATTCAAGTTGGTGTTCAATACGTGCTTGATGAATGGACAAAAAAGGGCAGGTGTCCCAGAAGTAGCTGAAACACTAGACAAAGATTTAGATCTGGGACTTAGAAATGAAGTTAAAAGCCAAAATCGCACTGGGAAAGCTGTGTGGGAAGCCCCCTATCAATACAATGGCTGCGTAGGGAGTGGGCAAGGGTGACCGCGGGAAGTTCGGGGGGCTCAATTGTGGGCAGCTGGTGATGGCAAATTTAAAATATATAAGGTGGGCACTGTTGGCTTTAGTTATTACCTGGTTATTTGTTACTTTATTCAATTAAATTATAAAGTCTCTGAGGGCAGGGCTATAATTTCTTCTTTTATGTGTTTCATAGTCGTCCACAGATGTTTGTTAAATGAACTAATTTTACCCTAAACATCTTCTCCTGAAAAAGAGTGAACACTATTTTTTTTTCTTTTTACTGATTCATTATTCTAACTCTTTCCAAAATAAAACATAAAACACAGCAAAGAGATTCTCTTCCAATTTGAGATAGGCACTGCAGGTTTGGGTGAAAAGACTATCTCGTTGAAGAACGAACTCAAATTGTGATGTAAGTGAGGGAAAAACAGTGCCTATATTGTAGTAACAAGACATATCATACGCTTATTTATTTGTTATGGCTTATCTTTTCACATTAACACATAAGCTCTGTGAGAGGCAAGATTTTTATCTGTTTGACTTGCTGAGGCATCCTGAGAACTTGAACAGTTTCTGGCACGTAACAGGTACTTAATAAATATTTGCTGATAGAGGGAGACAGAGAAAGAGGAAGGGAAGCAATGAGGGAAAGATTTTTCTGAATGGAAATGTATAAACACCAGGAATTAGTGCTGGATCAATCTTACTTAATATTGTTTAAGTGATCTGAAAAATTGCCTGCTATGATAAGATTTTCTGCAAAGCTCTCTGTATAATAACATACTGAGGCAATAAGAATAAATTGTAAAAGGAAATAACTTAGCCATATGAGTGGGCAGAAAAGTGGCAAATAAGCCCCATGTAGACTGATGTAAGATGATAACACATTATGGGAAAATGGTACAAATGTGCCTATAAGATAATGGTTTCTAACTATCAGATCTGAACCAGGAGAGAATCCGGAGAGTTGTTGAATGCAACCTACTTTATGCCCTCGGGTTACTCTTCAACTTCAATGCAGTGAAAGGAATAAGTCCCACATTATTTTAATTATGCATCTCAGGACTCGGGTGGGAAATGTCTGCAGAAGTAAATAAATCTTTTTGTAATGGTTGTGTTATAATTTTCTCTCCACTCTTTCTATGTCTTCCATTCTAGCCTGTTGTCTGTGGATGTGGGCATGTTTCTTCTGGCCAGAGAGGCAGGTACACCCTCAGTTCAGGTAACATAGTCAGGGTCCTGCTATGCGGGAAGGACTTCCACAGCTCTTGCTAAGGTAGGCTCAGCTGCTTGAAACAAGACGGACCCCTCTCCCTACCGCCCTTCTGGCTATTAACTAGAGTCTGAGCAGCATTTACTACCCACATTTTCCCCCCCTTATATCCTATATAAATCTAATTTACTTAAAGTTGGCTTGAGTAGGTTTCCAGTTATTATAATCAAAGAAACCCCAGGTATCCATAGGAAATGTATTTCAAGAGGGGGAAAAAACAAACAAACAAACAACAAAAAAAAACATTTCCTATCCCATCCTGCATAAAACTCAATGCAAATTGATTCAACTGGTAAAGAGGCTTGGAAGCAGATTCTGGAAAGGACTGAGTAGTTTACCCAGGTTGGAAGCAGTCCTAACTCAAGTGTGCCTTAGCCTTTATCTGGAGAGCCTCTGTTTATTATTCAACTGTGACATGGTGAGGTCTGAGGAGGACTTCTAGCCAGCTCCCCAGGCATTGCTATCTAATCCCGGTGTGAAAAGTAGAGTTACTTTTGGATCAGCAGACTATGATCTACACATCTAGGCTTTATATGATTTTACTGTTGTTTTCCATTCTTGGTTTTTATATTAGTCAGGGTTCTCCAGAGAAACAGAACAAATAGGATACAACTATTTACCTACCTATCTATATAAAGAGATTTACTAGGAGGTATTGGCTCATGTGAATATGGAGGCTGAGAAATCCCATGGTCTGCCATCTGTACGCTAGAGATCCAGCAAAGCCAGTGGTATAGTTCAAAGGCCTGAGACCCAGAGAGTTGATACTGTAGACTCCAGCCCATGACTGACGGCCTGAGACCCAGCAGCACAGAGGGCTGATAGAAGATCTATGTCCCAGTTCAGCGGTCAGGCAGAGAAGGAATTCAACCTTCCTCCACCTGTCTATTCTGGTCAGGCCTTCATGGGTGGGATGATGCCCACCCATCTTGGGAATGACAATCTGCTTTACTCAGTCCACCAACTCAAACGCTGATCTCTTCTGAAAACACTTTCTGAGACACACCCATAAATAATGTTTAACCAGCTAATGGGCATCCCTTGGCCCAGTCAAGTTGATACATAAAATTAACCATCACAGTTTTCCTAGTAAATATTTATTTTGGGGGAAAATCAAAGTATCATTGTTCATTTGAATTTAGTTCCAGCCTTTGCACCTCGTGAATGACTATATAGAACTGAAGACTGAAGAGCAGTGGTATGACTGGGTTAATTTTATTTTAAAGTAGGATTGCAACATGAAGAGGCAAATGTTAAAAGGGGTTATCGTTAAAACCACAAAATTAGCCTGGCAATTCAATTCCCATCAGGGCACATGCCCTGGTTGTGGGCTCGATCCCCAGCCGGGGGTGTGCAGGAGGCAGCCAATCGATGACTCTCTCATCACTGATGTTTCTATCTCTCTCTCTCCATCTCCCTTCCTCTCTCTGAAATCAATAAAGATATATGTATATTTAAAAACACACCAATAAATTAATGATTTAATATGTATTTTATATTGTTTAACTTATTTAACCCTCACAACAATACTCTAAGAAAAATACTATTATTATCCCCTTTCACATATGGGAGGTAAAGTAATTTGCCTAAGGTTTCTTAGTGGCAAAGCTGGGATTTATTCTAGCCGGTCTGGCACAAGTTAAATGCACAGTGTAAATGAAAGGACAATGGAGAAATTTGAGGGTATCAATTCGTAGGTGCTGATGAATTGGGGGCAACCATAAAGTCTTTCCAAATTCTGCCTAAGAAACTGTGCTTCAGGCAAACTAGAGGGACGTGTGGAAGCCAGGTCTAATCTAGTACAAAAGGTCTGATGCTCCTATTGTGTCCTAATAGCTACAGAAAGAATATTTTTAAGATCTTTAAGGGTTCTCCTGCAAGTGGCCACTCCTATTGCTGATGATGGAAAGTGTGGCGCAGTTAGTAGACAAAGTCCTGGTGGCTTTCTTGTGCACATATTCATGCAGGGCATCCTCCTACTGCTTTACCTCTTTGCTAAATGAAATGGGGATTTGTTCCTATCTTGGTTTTGAAACCCCATTTGTCATCTATTGAATATGTGATAATCAAAATTAAAGTGGAAAAATCTATTTAAAAGAACTTTTTCTTTAATAAATTTTTTATTTTATGGTCAAGTGTGATGATCTTACAATTCACATGCAGCCACAAATACAAAACTGATGGTACCTGAGTGGGCCTGAGGCCTCTCTATATTGAAAAAGCTGTCCTATAAATTTCAATGTCCATTAAATATAAATTTAGTGAATGAGTTTGAAAATCTCTCTACTTACCCAAGCACATTGATGTAAGAGACTGAAAAGATTTTTAAAGAAATAATACCACTGAGGTGAGGTTGAAGGGAGGAAGAAGACCTGTTAGGAGAGATTTTGCTTGGTAACTGTTGCTATAGGAACCATTTTCCAGTTGCTCAAGATATTAGTTCCCAAAGAAGACAGACGTAGCAAACAAAATAAAACAAACAAATGGAGAAAACAAAAGGATCTGGCACTAGAAAACATTGAACACCTTTTGTGTGCATGCATATGAAAAGATGGTATTTTCTCAGAGACTGAGGGCAAGGTGGGGAGATGCCCAAAATGTGGTGGTTCATTTCCTTTTCAAAGAGTAGATAGTGATGTGTTAGACAGGAAGAAGGCCCTGACTGGCTGCCACATTCTCCTCCATAGCTTACTCCCACTCCATGGGTCAATCTTGAGAATAATCATAAATCTCAACTACAATTCCTCTTATTTTGTTTTTCAACCAGCCCACATAGTGGGCATTTAGTATGTTTGTTGACTGGCCAACCACTTTCCTACTTAGAAGTTTCTTGCAATTGCCTGTAAGGTCAATGAAGACAGAATCTCAGCTCAGGGCTGAGATTTGAAATTTCAAAGGAGAAAAGAAGTTTTTGCTCTAAGCCTGGCAGTGAAGCATATTACTTTGAAGTTATGGCTCATTTGCAATTTCCTATTCACTCAACACATGGAGCCACATTCTAAGTGAATTGTCAGGGTAGAAACTAAACTTGATATTTTTATTTTCTAATTAATATACATTTTTTTGCTGCTTTGAAGGCAAAGTCATCATGCTTGAAGCCTAGGGCCTCAACCTTTCAGTATTAACTGCACAGCTCATCCTGATTGTTCCTCAGTCCACCCTTCTTTTCTTGATTACTTTGCCTTCTCGCTACCTGTACATGACCTTCCATTTTATCATCTCTAAGATGTTGGTTGCTTTCAAAGCTGACCAAGACTGAAGTAGTACTTTGAGTTCCTGAATGGGAGGAAAGCTTGAAACACTCATTAGTCCATTCTTTGTGTATCCTTCCCAGGACTGTTTTTTTCCTTATTTCTCTAAGCAAGAATGTAGGACTCAGATTTACCAATGGGCCAGATATCATCTCATTGAGATGCTGGCTGGATTTCCCAAATACAATTAGGAAAGAAGCTAGATTGGTTGAAGGTAGAGAGGTTATTACCCTTAGTATTATCTGTGTTTATAGGTCTGTACCAAAATTGACAAACTCAAAAGACCCCAGAGTTTAGGCAGGTGATATGAGAGTAAACCCAGCCCGATGAAGATCATGGTGAGCTGGAGAGCACATACCCTTAGGAGCAAGCTTGAGGAGGGTACAGGAGAATGCTCAACAGTTATTCAGCTCCAACTGATTGATAACACGCAGAAATGTGGGTTCAGAGTTGCCACAGCACCCAATTTCCAAGAGAAGATGGAAATGTGGATATTTTGAAAACATTTCTCCATTTTCCAAATTTCCTAACAGAGTTTTGGGTCCTTTTTTCTCTTCACTCCCTCTCTTGCAGCATTGTTCAGGCTCAAGTTTTTTAACCCCACCTCTTGTCAATGGCTTCCAAATTTATGTTCTTCAACTCGGATCACTTCCTTGAACTCTGACTTGCATATCTATTGTCTCTTTGATATCTCCATTTCTCAATGTTCACTAACATAACATAGACAAAACTGAACTCTTGATCTTTCCTACAAAGACTGCTTTGCCCACAGCTTTCACTGGTAACTCCCTAACCAGCATCATTTCTCCTCAGGAGTTCTTTAAAAGATTCCTAACTGCTCTTCCTGAGAATATCCTTCCCTCCTCTCTACAGTCTATTCTCAACACAGAAATCAAAATAATGGTTTTCAAATACAAGTTAAATCCTGTCACTCCTCTGCTCAAACCCCTGCATGGCTCGCCACTTTAATGGAGTAAAAGTCAGTCCTCACAAAAGCTTATAAGGCCGCACATTTTCCAGGCCTTCATCAATTCTCTCGCCTTGTTTCTTACTACCTCCCCACTGGATCACACCCCACCTGCCTACAGGCCTCCCTGTTAGTCTTCAAACAAGCACACATGCTTCCTTGGAGACTTTGACTGACTTATTCCCTGAGCCTGGATCATTCCTTGAACCCCTGTTCACAGGGTTAACACTGCATCTTCCTGCAGGTGTTTGTTCAAATGCCACTTTCTCAATGAGGCAACAATCCACCCTGCCTTTCTTCTAAACCCCCATTACCCTAATTTACCTTTCTTAGCTCTCATTTCCTAAGATACTCTATGTTAATCATTTATCATGTTACTTATTGATTGTTTGTATCTCCGTGCTAGAATGTAAGTTCCAAGAGGGCAGCTTGTCTCTTTGGTTCCTTGATGATCCCTAAGCTTCTAAAACAGTGCCAGGCATAAGCACCATAGATATTTGCACACTGAATTTTTAAACGTTGGCAACTATTTCAACAAATACTGTATGGGCTAAATCAAACAACATACTGGCCAACCCAATGGGCAGTCTGTGATGCCTCTGGCTATGAGAAGCAGTGTGTAGCCCATACACCTCTCTTTTCCCAGTGCCCCTGGCCTACCAGTCAGGATAGGCATCTCTTCTATTCCAAACTGTCAAAAGCAGATAGTAAACAAAATTTAGTGTATGGAGGGTGTTGGTTCTAGACACATCTCTGGCTTCCTCTCTACCTCCTGTTTCTTCTGTCGCTGTCTCCAAACTTGCTCTGTTCAGAGGAGAGCATTGCAAATTCCAACCTGCAGACAAAGGACCTACAGAGAAATCCAGAAAGAATGCTACAAACCCACTGTGATACCTGCCTACCTACCTCCTCAACTAGTTGAGGCCAGAACTGAGCATCAGGAGCCACAGCGTTCACATGACAAAAGGACATTGCTATTGCTTTAAGTCATGTTTTATAATAACTTCATGAAAACAGAGATGACATGGCTTGGTGAGCTCCCGAGCAGATGGAATTGAAATTATGAGTTGAAATCCTGGCTCTGCCCCTTACGTTGGCCACTTTACTAAACCTCAATGAGTTGTAGATTCCTTGTCTGTTAAATGGGAGTCATCACATTTGTTTGAGGATTAAATGGGATAATAAATGCCAAATGCTTGGCATATAGTGGGTGTTCCACTGATGATTGCTTCCTTTCCTTCCTCCAAGCCGAATGTTTGAGAAAACCAACCTAGGAATTTGGTTCCTCCCCTTCTCTTAAATTACTTTCAGCATTACCCATACTCTTTTTGAATATATTGTTTTCAAAATATTATGGTTCTTCTTCAACCTACTGTCCATACTATAAATATTTCCTAGATTTTGAATTTTTCCTTAAACACTTCTCTCCGACACATTTTTTAAAATTCTGTGTTTCTCTCTCACTTAAAAAAAAAAAAATTGTTGCTGTTGCTACATGAGAATTAATCTTTTGGTCTTTACTTTTAAAGACTTGCTGTATATTTGCTACCTAAGACTTCAGCAGAAAAGCCAATAATATAGGTTGGTTAAAATAAAACAAAAGCAGGAATGGCATTTGAAAATAAGTCAATTCACATTTTTTGAGTTCCTTAAACATGGACTAATTTTTAAACATTCTCTGCCTCACCTCAGAATGTTTGGTTACTGGTTTTTGTCTCAATGCATCCAGTAGCGACAGACTTGCATGTTCCTGTGTGACCTGGAAATTCCCAAGTAATCACTTTTGAGTAGCAGATGTTTAGATAAGCTAACAAGTTCTTAGGGAAATAAATCCTTTTATGACCATTTCAGAAGGGATCTGTATGTTTGGTTCAATACTTCAGTGAAACTGCATTCTCAACAGGTGAAAATAAACACATGCAGAGCCAGGGCTTAAACCAAGAGAAGGGGATCTGGCACCTATTTTCTGGTGTCTATATAAAGACAGGCCAGGGGGCTGACCCCAGGATGGGTGTGGGTCAGAAGGGCAGGAAGGGAATCTGCTAGCCCTCTTGCTCTCTTTTAAAGTCCTGTAAGGGCAAAATACATGCAATTTTTAAAAGAGGGACTAGGAAAGGAAGCATTGTAAGAAACCTAACTTAATATTTATAATACTTACAAAGATGACATTTTTATATTCATGAGTAGAACCAAATGGGGAAATAATATCACCCATTATTAGTAACACCAGCAGATATTCATTACATGTCCTTCAGGGTGAGGCAAGTAGGAGGCGGGCATATGGACAGATAAGGGAGTGGTGGAGTGACCCACATATATTTTGGTAAATATGTGGGCAAGGAACTGTTTATTACTCTAGGTTTTGGGGTTTTTTGGTCCTGTTTTATTTTGTTTTTGCTACTTCTCTTTTCTTTCCATTTCTGCAGTCAAAAGGCTTTGAGCCAATACCTTTTTAAAAACAAAAAGAAAACATTACTCATTAGTGTTTTTCCTTCAGGCAAAACCAAGTGCTTAAGCTTTAGCACTCTACCCCTGGTCAAGTCCTAAATCTTCCCTCTTGATAGCAGGCAACCTGGGTTCCAAGGTGTTCCTTCCCTTCCTTCTCTCCCTCCCTTCCTTCCGTCCTTCCTTCCTTCCTGCCTTCCTGCCTTCCTTTTTCTTCCTTCCATTCCTGTTTTTCTTACTCTCTGATGATACAGCTTCATTCTTGGTTATATTTCTCTGTTTAAACTTTTCTAATACCCCAGGGTCATCCACAAACCTCATGCCATTTCTTCAAAGAGCAACAAATTATATTAATCTCTATAAGAGACTGCACGTGCCTACACAATTTTGTCCACATCAGAATGGTGGTTTAACAACAACAACAACAAACCCTAATTTTAATAGGCAAACAACAACTGCAGCCAAGATGATAGGCATTACATTTTTCACGCAGCGAACATATAAACTCAGTGGTCTGGGGCCCATGGTCAAAAAGACATCGTGGTCCTACACTCTTCAGATCTTTCCAATTAGAACTTGAAAGCCCATTTTCCTCCCAGAGAAATGCCAGATGCATTCTTCTTTAATGAGCTTAGGACCAAAACTGCAATATGATCCCCTGCTTCAGGTGGAACGTGGATAACAACTTAGAAAGGGAGAGAATGGGGTCTGCAAGAGGATGTAGATTGAAGGATTACCTTAATTAAATGTAAAAGTAGGATCAGAGAGGTGGAAAGGCCTTAAAGAAACACTAGTTCTGTGGGCTGAGAGACAAAGCCCTGAAGGGCAGCTGTTCCCATGTTTGGAAAAAATCAAAGCAGTTCTGGATGTTTATACAATATTTAAAGAAAATAAGGTGGGCGTGACAAACACCCCATAGAATACAGGCAACCCAGACAAAAGCCCACTGAGAACTAATATCTTAAATGTTTTTAGCTGAGCCTGTGTTCTAATTCCATGCATTTTATCTAACTCAAACTCATAAATTAGGTTATTCTTTCAAGTCATCCCTGACTCCGCAGGTCCACTACATTTTTCCAGAGTCTTGAAAATTCAGACTATAGGTCAGTAAAAATTTCATTTGAAGTTTACTATAAATGAAAGTACATGGAGCTTGTCACATTATACTTTTTATGGTGTTTCTAAGGGTAACCAGGACTTTAAAATGCTGCACTTTGGATTAAATACAGTATAATCTATTCAAACAACGAGATATTATGCATCTGTAAAATTAAATTGAGGAGACCATGTACTGAGATTTTAAAAAATCTCCAAATTATAGTATTAAGTAAAAAAGTGAGATATAGGACAGTGTTCAGAGTATATTGATTTGGCATAAAAATAGGCGAGAATAATATATATGTACATATGTATTTGGATAGAAAAAAAGAAACACAGGAAGAATACATAAAAACTAGTAACAGCAGTTATTTAGGGCAGGGAGGGTAGGAAGAGGGTAACTGGGTTAATTCAGGCTTGGGGTGAGGAGACATTTTACTGTATATAGTTTTTATACTGTTAGATCCTTGAACCATGTGACTATATATATATATGTATATATATATATATATATATATATATATATATATATATATATAATTTTAAAGTTATTTATCATACCAAAAATATACTAAAATATAACAGCGGTCCAAGAGAAAATTTCAAGCTGATGAAGCTGTAGGGGAATCTGTATTACTGACCTGTATTTTATTTGCTGACTCTGTTATCTTGTGTCTTGCTAATATCTCAAGGATAAGCTACTAAATGCCTAGAGTTTGACCCCCAGGTAAAAAGAGAGATCAGGAAACTTCAGAAAGCACAACGACCTGGTAATCTTCTTAGAAGCTTTGGGAACTGTTCAGTGAGCCATGAATGTCAGTCAAGGCAACCCTCAGATATGCCTCTTCCAGGTTTCCTATAAATCTCTTTATCTACGGTAAACTTTGGGTCAATAAGAAATACCTGTGATCTTCGTTTTATGTTTGCGTTTTAGAGGCAGTATGTCACAATCCTCCTAATAGCTCATATATATTTCTTATATATTTTCATAAGCAGAGGTGTTGAGGCGCTGAAGTCCACCCCTGACCATGACAGTGTGCCCCGTGGTAAAGGACAGCACACATTTGGTTTGATTCCCAGCCATATAGTTACAAAGAATCACAGACTCCCCCCCATTCTCCGACAGAAATGCCAGCTCCAGTGTTGTTTTAAGCTCATTTCTTATGTACCTAGATTCCTTTCTTTTCTTCAGGTGGCATATTTGCCTCTATTTGATACCTGAAGAATGCTTATCATTGGAATTATTAAATGTACAAGCTGACACAACAAACCACCAATTTGTTATTTTGACGAAAATATTTTTTGTATTTTCAGCAGATGGCTAAAACCGTTGCCTTTGTTATACGTTCTTTGTTTTGACAAAGACCAAAGGAGAGAGAAAGAAAGCTCTGGATTATTTTTCCTATGAAACTTAATCTAAAACCAAATAGTTTGGCACGTGACTTCTGAGCCTATTCCATGTTTCATTTCTAGAGCCCATTTCCCTGGCAACCTCCACCCTCTCCCAGCTGTAGAGGTCAACACAATAGACTTGTCACAGGTTTTAAGTCGGGTAACCACTTTTAATTTGGAGAAATTATTACCCGGGGAGAAAATAGGCTGGTCCTGTACTTCAAAGAAAAAAAATAGAAATCAAGATGCACACAGCCTCCTGAATTGGACTGACTCTTAATGTTGCTGTGTGCCTCCTAAGCAGCTGTTCAAATAAGTAGCTGCCCGAGGAAATGTATATTCAAATGCTCCTTGTCATCTGCCTCTCCTGGCTTCACACCTAAAAGCCAGATGCAAGCTCTTCCAGGGCTAACAAATAGATGCCTTCTGGTGGCTCATTATGGTAATTACTGGCCCTATATTACTGCCATGTGAAAAGGGTTGTGAGGCAGGCCAGCCCAGGGGTATTTACAAGTGGTTTATTTGTGTTGAGCTATTAAGAATCCTCGAGTTATCAGATCAACCACTGCTCTTTGGGTTTTACAAGCAAGTTGCTCCTTAACAATCTGATCCTTCATCTGCCAACTTTGTGATATGTTTAAGCAGCACTTAGGGAGCTAACATGCCGCTTAGGAAAGTTCCTTTACCTGTTTACATAGTTGCTCGAGTCCACTGCATCCTGTGCACATTTTCTGCCTGGCTCCTTCCCAGCATACAATATCTCCCCTCCCCCTCCCCATCCCCCCAAAGGCTGCAATGCTTTCTTCATTCTTGGATCTTCAACTCAGCTATACACCTCTTTGATGGCCACAAACACCTTATTGGTGTAAATGAGTGTTGATGCAACTGAGCTTTATGGGTTTGGACAAGTCAGAGTTGAATCCAGGCTATATAGGGTCTGAAGCCCATATAAGTTGTGGGAAAGCCATTTTTGACAAAAATAATAAACGTTTATGAATATAAAATTAGGTACAAAAATGAGTATTTGGAGACAAATTACAAAGTTCAGAAAATTGACAAATCTATAAACATCACAAAATCTAAAAAAATGAAAATGACTTTAAAATCAACTGCCTAAGTATAGCATAGGGAATATAGTCAATAATATTGTAATAACTATGTGTGGTGCCAGGTGGGTACTGGAAATAGCAGGGGGAACACTTTGTAAAGTATATGATTATCTAACCACTATGTTGTAGTATACCTGAACCTAATACAAAATAGTATTGAATGTGAAATGTAACTTAAAAATTTTTGGAAATAAATAAAATCAACTGCCTGACTCTACACTGTTTTTCTTGCTTTTGCAGGGGGAGGGGTAGCAGATTCACTGCCTCCTCAGATGACAATGGTTTTATAATTTTTTTATAGAAAGAAAAAAAATACAGTCTTTCCTTTACTAACACTGATTGAAAAAAATTTATTGAAAAAACGTTTCTTTCAGGTTCACATTTTTGTTGGTGGTGATATCATGTAAATTTTTAAATTCTCATTAAATTTGGAAAAATTGTTTATTAAACTTTTTCATATGAGCTATAATATTTCAGGGTATTTCAAGTTTCATTTACAATTACTAATCTTAAATATACTTTTATTTGAAATATACTCATTAACCAGCTTGTAGACGACACCATTGAAATACATCTTTCTTTTTCTTTTTTTTTTAAATCCTCACCCTAGGATATTTTTTCCATTGCTTTTCAGAGAGCTTGGAAGGGAGAGAGAAGAGAGAGAAACATTGATGTGAAAGAGACACATCGATTAGTTGCCTCCCACACTCACCCCTACAGGGGCTGGGGATCGAGGTATATGCCCTTGGCTAGAATCGAACCTGGGACCCTTCAGTCCACAGGCCGACACTCTAACCACTAAGCCAAACCAGCTAGGGCAAAATATATCTTTCTTAATCAATTACTGCTTTTGTTTTAATCTCAAAGTTTTTTTGTTTATATTGTTTCTCTGTATCAGTGTAATTTCTATTTATTTCATCACTCATCTTTATTGCTTTTCATTTAGCATTCCATTACTTTTTTCCTGAATTTTCTTTTAACTTTTAATTTTGAGAGAGATAGAGAGAAACATTGATTTATTGTTCCATTTATTTATGCATTCATTGGTTGGTTCTTGTATGTGCCCTGACTGGGGATCGAACCTGCAACCTTGATGTATCAGCATGACACTCTGACTAACTGAGATCCCGGCCAGGGTGAATTTCCTTTTAGTTTTGAAATGCATTTACAGATGACAAAAATACTACCCTTCATAAATATTCAAATCAGGAGAGCACTATTAATAAATTTTCACTTGTTTGATCAAAGCATTCCAAAAACATTTTTCCAAACGTGTTTCTCTGTGTTAGAATAATTTTGCCAAATTTTAAAAAGCAAAACATTCGAAAGGTGCCCAGGCAAGTAAGAGGCCATGATGCTTAAGTTTCATTAGAGTCATGAAAAACTTGCCTTAGGGCCTCCCCGACAGATGACCCAGTAGGTGAGACTCAGTGTGCTCTTGGGAATGAGTCTAAGTCATGCCTCACTCTTCAGCGCGTCTCTGCTCAGTGCAAGATGTGGCTACAGACATAGCTTACACAGCACACATAAATGCAAATTTAAATTCAGAGACAGGAGTTTCAAACTAATTTAGGGGGAGCAAGGTGTGTATGTGGGTGGGGAAATATCTCAGATCCCCAGAATCTTCAGTGGATGGGCCTGGGGACTGGAGTAGGAAGGAGCTCTTGGTTGGGAGGCAGGAAATCAAGAAGGACTGGCTCTTGGGGACTGTTTCCCTTTCAGCCTGGTGTCAGGGCCCATAAGCTTATTTACAACCTACTTCTAATAGGAGGCATTTGGTCGTTGCAGTTGTATGGACCCTCTTCACACAGGAGATAAACCATTCAGCGTGTTATTTTTGGCTGACATCGTCTCACTCATTATAATAGCAAAATTGGAAATAACCTAAATATTTAAGAGTCAGATGTTCACACATCCGAACAACAGATGCATATGACATCTTAAAATGTTCCATTCTAGTATATGTACTGATTTAAAAATTGGTTGCAATATGTTTTTGCATGAAACAAACAGGATACAAACAATAGGAATGGTAAAACCCCAGTTAAGCAGATATGGATATATATGTACCAAAGTGTTGATAGTAGTTGTCCTTGGGCAAGTATAATTGTAAGATATGAATTTTTATTAAAAAACACGTGTATTGTTGAAAATATTTTAATGGAAATAAAGAGAAAATATTGCTTTGACATTGAACTTCTTTAATCCTTTCCAATAATATAATTGCCTGAAATGTAAACATATATATGCCAATCAATATTCATGTTGAAACCCCATTGCCAAGAATCACTAACCTATTTCTAAGATTACTTTCCAGGATTTACCATAGGGATGGGAGGCAGGTGAGTGTCCCACAGGGCACACTGGGGTCTACAAATTCCAGGGGGCTGTTCTTTGGGAAAGGTTACATTTATTCCTTCACACTTACACATATTATTCGTACAGTATCCCATTCGAAATTTGGGGTATATGTAGATAAATTCCATTAATCTGACTTGCCATGAAGCAGTACTTGGTAGTTATGCAATGCGAACCAGCACTTCTAATGCACAAAGCTCAGAACATATTTCTTTACATAATCCCACTCTGTTATAATGGTTCTCAGTTCTTAGGTGTACAAAAGAAACACTTGAGGAAACTTGGCAAAATGCAGATTCCAAGGCCCCACTCTCAGCTACTCTTATTGAGTAGATCTGGGATGGGACCCAGGAATGGGCAATTTAAATCTAGGCGAGCTTGGAGAAATACTATTTTAAGAAGGTGTACCTCTTTTTTTAAAAAAAAAATATATATTTTTATTGATTTCAGAGAGGGGGAAAGGAATGGGAGAGAGAGACAGAAAAATCAATGATGAGAGAGTCATTGATCAGCTGCCTCTTGCACCCCCTGGACTGGGGATTGAGCCTGCAACCCGGGCATGTGCCCTGACCAGGAATCAAACCTCCATGTCCTGGATCCTAGGTGGATGCTCAACCGCTGAGCCACACCAGCTGGCCTGTGCCTCTTTTAATACTGAGAAAATTATAGCGGAGAGCAAAAAGAGCCTGCCTTATATATAGCTCCAAGGGCTGTGATGTGTGGAGAAGGGCCGAGAAACACTGCCTCCGCTCCTAAATGCTTTCTCCCAGCTGACCAGCGTGCCCCCGAGCTGTATAATGTGAACCCTTTGACCAAAATTAATCAGTGCCTCAAAAATGGTCCTTTAGCAGTTAACAAAAAATGTACCATGTGGAAAAAACAATCCTTTTCCCCTCCGATTGGCTCGAAACCCTGTTAAGATAACGACTTGGGCCTCACTTAAAAAGCTGCAGCCTTCAACCTTCTACACCCGCGGCCTGCAGACAGCTGCCCAGAGTCCATGTGCTTTGTCCCCGCCGGTGCTAATGGTTTTGTTCGCGCTGCTCTAGGACACGTGACAGCCCGGTGTCACAGTGCTGCTGGAAAATGCATTCTCCGTGCCCGGGAAGAACCTGTATAAATATTCTCAATAAATAAATAACAGTTGTCATTTTCAGAATATGACAATCTCCAGCTGCCTGTGCTTCAAGTGAGCGACGTGTCATTTATCCTAATAGATGTGAATGCACGTATTGTACATGCCAGTGAGTCACCTCATTTCTATTCACTCCAGCCTTGGTCTCAGCTGGGGGCAAGTGCCCCTAACAGGGAGGGTATGGCTGGATCAAATCACAAGCTGAAAAATCGCGGTCAATTACAGAAGCCTGAGGCTGAGAAGGGAGCTGTCCTTTCAGACCTGCAGACCCCTCCCCTTCCCAGGCTTACTGAAGATGCCAGTCAACCTCCCAGCTGTGGAATTTCTGGGACTCTACTGCTCCCCCCTGTAATTTAATGTGACTCAGTTGTTCTCTGTCCTGATAATACAAGTGGTGAGAAAGTCGCCTAATCCTGCTGGCATCCCCTCTTGTCAGCACCTCTTTATTTCCCTCTTTAAAGGCTCAACATGTTTTGATTTACAAGCCTCACCAAGATAACTGCAGGTGCCCTCTCTAAAGAGCAAGGTTAACTCACCTGAGATGAATTCTTTTATTGCAAACAAAAGCAACACATGAGCAGGAAATACAATTAATACAGGTGCTTCCCTGGAACTTAGCAGATGCCTGTTGTCTTGAAAGGGGGGAAAAAATCTTCGTCAAGATGCTGAGGTTCGTTTCACACTGTTTCAGTGAAGGAAGGATTTGAATTCGAATACATTTGAGGGGGAAAGGAATTGCCCTTTATGTTCAGGAGAAGCCCCAAGAAACCCCCAGGTAAGGAGCTATACATAGTTTAAGGACTTGGGTTGTTCTTGGCAAATAAGGTGTTGAACAAAGCTGCATTTGGGGCAAATGTATCCAACTAAACCATCAGTTTTGTATGGGGTCCCCGTTTAGAGCTATATTCTTGCTAAATAATATTTTGAACTCCAGTTAAGGCAAGCTTTGTAGAACCTGCCATTTGATTCTCCTTGAAAATATATGATGCATATATTAATTCCAGGCAAGCATTTTGAATACTGTTAGATGGAGGCAGATGTGCTAACTCAATCTTTAGTTTGAGGTTCAGAATTCACTATTCTGATGGTTGATAGTTTATTACTTTAAAACTTCAGAAGTTCATTGAAAGTCTCTTATTGTGAAAAGTAGATAAATAATTTCAGGTGGCGTTATAGATATTTGTTCTTCTTGTTAAGAGATGTTCAAAAAGGAAATCAAGAAAATAAATGCTGCAGTCCTACCAAATATCTTAATTTTGTAAATCTTGCATAAAGAAAATTAAGATAAAAAGCCATGAAAAACAAAAGGGGGAAATGGTAAACTTAACAAGAACACCTGGCAATTGCCAAGTATTACATTGGCAAGTATTGCTATCTGGTTTTTTTAAGTCTTGATCACTCTGTAACAAATTATGTGTCTTCTCTCTTTTAACTCCTGGTTCTGATATGCATTTAATTTGGATAGTTTCAAGTAAGGTGTTGCTTTTCAGCCTTGGCCAGGGATCTCTCTAGTACTAGTTCATGTAGGGGCCACATTCCTGGGTTTGCAGCCTGGACCCTCCCTCTGACAATCTCCTCCTTCCCCAGAGCACAACAAAATGGGTTTTCCACAAATGCTTTTGGTGCAGTCATGCCGCCTCAATGGCAGAATCTACCTGCTCTCGAATGACAAGATGACAAGACTGCATGCTCAATTACACCTGCTCCCCTTTTTAAGTAATTGCCTTAGAGCTTGCCAAATTATGTGCTGGTTTTCTCAGGCATTCAAATTCAAATTAGAATGAAGGTGCTAAACTTTTACTCATTACTACAGCCTAATTGTTCGAAGCATTTTTGGTTTTGTTTTCTAGAATTCTGCTACCCTTTTCATGACCTAATTAGAAATAGCTAAAGATCCCTGCTCTTTTGGACCCCTGTGTATGTTATCGTTATGATTCCTTCTGCATATTCTATATATGAAACTAGTTTCCTATGTCTAGATTTTTATGTAACAAAAAAGAGTGCTACTTTGTGGAATTTTCTATGACCTGTAGAAATAAAAGCAATAAAGGAGTTAGGTAGGACCAGATTTAGCAAATAAAAATACAATATGCCTAGTTGAATCTGAATTTCAAATATATAATGAATTATTTGTTAATATCAGTATGTCTCATGCAATATTTGGGATATAATTATACTAAAAAAAAATTACTTGTTTATCTGGAACTCAAATTTAACCAGGTGCCCTGTATTTTATCTGGAAACCCCAAAGATCAGTAGAGCCAAAATTGGTTTATATGTGTATGTTTTCTATAAGTCATATTTTATAGGGAAGCAAAGGAATGAATTATATTTCAATTTCGGTATTGGGGACATATGAGATCAATTTAGATAATAGGTAAAATATATTATTGGCAAGAAATATTAACATTAACATGAATGGGGATTTTGTGCCTTTTTTCACATTCTAGTAAAATATAAATTTTGTGTTTACAAAGATGAAACTCCATTGTTTTCTGCCTGAATTAGCATTTGCTATTTTTTGTACATAACCCTCTAAACCTCCATTACTCAAGTCATCTGCAGTCACTCAAAACTGGTGAAGCCTTGTAAGAATAGCAAACAGTAGAATAGTGGTCTGATTAAAACCAACCCAGTTCAAGGGAGAAGGAACTCTTCTTTGTTAATATTGGACTATCATAAGCAAAATACTAGGAAACAAATACTTCCAATAACTTTCAGATTCCAAGATAGTTTCTTTTCAAAATCATAATTGCTGTAGCAGCACGTACTAATTTTTACTTTCATGGCTCATGATTATTAGTAAAACAGTTGCAAAATCAATTGACTACGAGTATTGTGATTTCCTCATGATTTCTTTCATCACAAATTCTATAATATAAGTCAATTTAAAATGTTCATTAATAAAGTTAAGAAATGTGCTACAAATTACTTTGGTTAATATTAGAATTTTGCATATTTTAAGTTTTCTAATATGTGTGCTAATATTCACTCTATGTATGAATTAAAATATATTCCTAATCTTATAATTAAATTTATTATTTTCCTTATGTTATCTTTAGCCTTGGTCTGCTATTAATAACTATTGGTTTTCTTCCTTACTCTTAAAATAAATATAGTTCAAATTGGAAAGAAGAGACACTTTGGTACTTCTATTATTACAATGGAATGGGCTTTTATTATCAAATAATACATCTATCCTGTTGAACCTAATACTGCTATTATAATCTGAAGTTCCTAAAATGAAATATCTTTTTAAAAAATGGATTGATGAAATGTAAGACAATGACAAGCATTTTTAAATTTTGTGTGTGTGTGTGCTCTAAAGGGTGAACAATGAGCTTATAGCAGGTGGTACTTCTTAGTTAATATGACAAAGTACAGGCACTGGATCTATTGGTATAAAAGTTTTCTCAACCATTTTATCTAGCTTTCCACAATGTTCAATATTCTGTGTTCAATATCTCTTCAATGCCTGAAGGAAAATGCCAAACTTACTGTGCAAGTTTCTAATAAAAGCCAGTCAGAGAAAGACAAATATCTCATGACCTCACTTATATGTGGAATCTAATGAACAAAATAGATCCAGAGACATGGAAGCATGCAACAGACTGAGGAATCTCAGAGGGAGCAGGGGGTGGGCAAGAGATGAAGCAAAGAACTTCTGTGCATACATGCATAACCCATGGACAGACAATAGTGCAGCGAAGGCCTGGGGGGGATCAGGGAGGAGGGGGTCCATGGGGGAGAAAAGGGGAGCATCTGTAACACTTTCTTTTCTTTTTTGATTACTAAAGGTTTATTTCTTTTTTTAAATACATCTTTATTGTTGAAAGTATTACAGATGTCCCCTTTTCCCCCCTATTGATCCCCTCCACCCACATCTGCCCCACCCCAGGCCTTCCCCACACTATTGTTTGTGTCCATGGGTTATGCATGTATGCATATAAGTTCTTTGATTAATCTCTCCCCAGATAAATTTTTAAAAACACAAATATATAATATATATAATCTGATATATGTAAAGGACCTGTTAACTTACCATAAAGCTATCCAGCTCTCTGGTGTTATCAATACCAGTAAAATAACAGAAGAATTCAGAATGTCTATTTTTCTGGAAAAAACAAACAAACAAAAATCCCCAAAAAATGAGAAGGTGTTGGTTTTAAAGCGATAGAAAAAAGTAGCCAAAACTGTCCAAGCTGCAGTATTAGGACAGATCTGCGGTCTGGACGGACCAGCCAGAAGCAAGGAATAATACTTAGTGCTCAGTGAGGCTGGGGGCCAGACCCACTCTTGTCACAGCTGAGAATCAGAAAGAGATTCCCAAAAAAGGGAGAAAAAGGGAAACAAAATATAAGAAAGAAGAGCTTAAAGAAGACAGTGGCATGCAAGGGCAGTAAAGGATCAGAAATAGCAATGGCACAACATCGAGACCTCTCCCAGGAACAGAGTAAAAGCACCAGCCAGGAGAGAGAGAAAATATAGTTTCTTCAACCGGGTTTTATGGAAGTTCGTGTCCGACAGCGTGAAAGGTGTGCCGTGGGGGAAAAAGCTTCTATGGCTAAATCTACTTGAGAAATATATATACTCCCATCTTAGAGATTTACAATACATAATTGAATATTACAATTTGCAAAAAGTCCTATTGTTTAAAAATTATTTAAATCTTGTTAATAAATGCATGATTATTAATGCATATTGATTACATAACATTAATACTAGTAAAACTTATATGACTGCAAATTAATTTTATTCAGACCACCTGGAAACATTCTCTGTAGTATGAGTAGAATTGAGAATTCCTGGATTCAAATCCTAGGTCTTTTACTTGGCCTCAGCAAGGCCCCTGACGTCTTTTAAGCCTCAGTTTCCTCCTTGGTTAAAGAGGAAAGAAGTAACAATGATAGCAGGGCTTATTTCATAGGTTGGCAGGGGATCAGATGAGATATCTCCTCCTCTGGGAGTTCTCTAAGCAGAGTTTTTATCTGGCTACTCAAATGGTTTTTAGAGATTAGAGATTAAGTGAATGCAGAATCTCTGACCAAAGCAACATGGTGCTGAGCCTCTGGTCAAATGTAAGTATGATCTTACCTATGGCTGGTTGAGAGGATTCAGTGAGATTGCTTGCATAAAGGGCTTAGTGATTTGATGGGCAGTAGCAGGTATGCCTATTTGATTGGGGCAGACGTGAAATGTCAGGCAATATAAATGAGACGAATTGGGTTTCTTAGCTCCTTCTGTTGCTCTTTTCACAAGCTTTCAATATCTGCTTTGCTGAGATATGTACGGGCTTTGGGATTTGTGTCTGTGGGTTTGGGTGGGTAGAATTTTTCTTCTCACCAGCAGTGATGTTATGAAGGAATGATGGGACCAGCTGTGGGAGGTGGTGAACCCCCAGAATGGAGAGGAGAAGGCCAAAACCTGCTAAATTTTTCCCAAGGTTGGAAAAAATAAATCCCCACCTTCATCATTTTTAAAATTGAGAAGTGAGGAAATAGATTTTTAAAAGCATTTTATTAAGAAAAAGTTACAGATACAGAGGAAGTTGCTTTCATAACTGGAGGTAGGCCTGAGCAAAATGTAGTTACTTGAGGGTTTTGATATCACAGTTCAGGATTTTTATAGGATTCTGAACGTTTCTTCTATGGTTGCAATGTGCTTCCCCTTTCCTCTTTGTAAATCTGGCCATCATATGTAAATACTTTGGGAAGTAACTTTACATTCTAATTCAGTTCTCCTCCTCTGTCATCATTTATGATTGCATTGGCGGAAAAGTATGTGTTTCCCAAAAAGCAAAGTGTGCTGAAGAAAGGCCAAACGGTGAAACAGATCCCATTTTAAAAAGCCATAAACAAGCTTACAGCAGTAAGTGGTGACAAGAATAAATTGCTTTTGCAAGAAAATTCAGACTTAATATCATTACTAAGCCACAGCTGAAAGGCATAACTATATTTCAACTGGTAGTAATGACTGGCACCACTGGGTTAGAAATGATCTCATGATGGCATCATAATGACTTTCTTATTTAAATAAAAAACAAAGAAGTTTTTGAATTTTATTGTGGTAGTCAAGGAAGTAAAAATTCAATGATGATATAATTGGTTTTATACTATAATCTTTGCCATGTTCTCCTCTGGTCTCTAATAAAAATATGTCAAGATTTAAGAGACTGATTCTCATAGTTTTGGCATGGCTATAGTTCCTAGTTTGTTAGAAGGCATACCCATGACATTTGTAGCTCAACAAATTGATCTCCAGGCCGAGGAACACTATTATAATCAATAATTTTATACATAAAATGAGTTTTTTACAATCAGTGGAGAACACAATCTTATTGAAATAGAGAGGCTGAGTGGGCACTTGTACTCACTAACCACGCCAGCAAGGAGGCTGGCTCTGGCACCCCACCAGGCATGAATTAGCCGCATTTTCCTGAGTGTGTTTGATAAAATAGGATAGTCTCCTAAGATGCTCTGTGAACTCTATTTCTAACATCACAACCAAGATGTGATTGTTTTTAATACAGATCTACCTACATTTTTACCAGTATCTCTTAGCATTACTTCTTTTATCTCAGCCCTTCCTTTGGGGATTATATTTCTCTGTCTCAAAGTTCTTAGGACATTTCTTCAGAAGAGAGATGTTTTACTTTGTGAAAAATGTGTTAATTTCACCTTGGAATGTGTGTCACTGGCTATGTGACTCCAGGTTGATAGTTATTTTCTCAGTATTTTAAAGGTATTTTCCCATATTCTGATGGCCTCAATCAAATTGTCATTCTTTTTAAGTTATCTATGAGTTTGGGGGGTTGCTTTTGGTTTGTTTTTTAGCTTTAAAAAAATTTAATTCTTCCAAATTAAAGACTTTCCTGGTCAGATACCAGGGAAGGACAGGAAGGTCTAGCCATACCTCAAAATCCACTTTTTCTGCTCTTCACAAAATCCACACAATGAAAAGGTATAACACGGGCCAAGAATTATCACCTGAGTAATAGCTAAAATATACATCAGTGCAATTCCTCCAGCTGGCAATTAGCTATCATATATATTTTCTTTTTTTTTTTCTTCTTTTTTTTTTTTTTAAATCATATATATTTTCAACAGAAGTTCCCCATGAGGGGAGGATTCCATATAAAGCACTCCTCCCAGACAGAAGACCAAAGGCTTGAGTACATGTGTCCTCACATAAGTTATATGTGTTTTTTAATAACTAACTCCTTTTAAGAACTTCTCTTTGTCTTTGGCAATCTGCTCTTTCATTGTATATTTAGGTGTCCTTTCCTTTGTCTTTGTCTTATTTGACTTACATTGGGATTATGAATCTGAGGGTTTGTGCAAAATTCTCAGCCAATGTCATTTTGAACATTGCCTTTCCCTAATTCAATTATCTCCCTCAGGAAATCTGATTAGATTTCTGTTAGATCTCCTTACTCTGCCTTCCATGTTCACTGAGATTTCTCTTCACTATTTTCAGTCAGCTGTTAGAGTCCAACTACTATTTATTTTTGTAAGTTTTATGTACAAATCACTTTTTAAAAATGTTTTTATTGATTTTTAGAGAGAGAAGAAGAGAGAAGATAGATCGAAACATCAATGAGAGAGAAACACCTTTGATTGGCTGCCTCCTGCATGACCCCTACTGGGGATCAAGCCCACAACCCGGGCATGTGCCCTGATCTGGAATCGAACCAGTGACCTCTTGGTTCCTAGGTTGACACTCAACCACTGAGCAGCACTGGCAGGGCCCAACTACTATCTAGTGCACTGAGTTTCTAATTTGATTTCTAAAAGCTCTTGGTCCATTCTTTATTTTGCCTGCTCATTTTTCATAGTCTTTTGACTCTGAGTTATATATGAGTCTTGTTTTTCTTTAAGCATATCAAGCATATTTATTTTATATCCTGTATGTAATAATTTCTAATCCTGTGGACTTAGAGGGTCTAATACAGTGGGGTTTTGTTTTCATTCTGTTGACTTGCTCATAGTGGTTTATTTTCTCACTTAATATGATATTTTTCATTCAGAACTCATGTTCTTTGGAACTTTGGCTATGGGAATTTTTTGAGGCTCAAGTTTAAAGTATTTTCCTTTAGCTATTATTTATTTTTGCCTCTCACAGTCACCTAGGGGCATTACCTAGCCAGGACCAATTCAAATTAAATTCTTAGCTCTTGGTTTTTTAGGTCACTGAATTCTTCAAAATTCATCCTTAAATCCATGTAAAGATTTGCTGTGGTTTCAATTCTCAGGGAAATTTTTTTCCAAGCCCCTCTTCCTAGAACCAAGTCTAGGACAGCTAAATACTTCTTTCTTAACTCTCTCTGTGGGGTGTTTTGTTGCATTGTATCAATTAATTAATAGGTTATTAATTAATAAATTATAATAATAACATCATTACCCTTTCATCAAAAGAGTCACTTTGGGAGGCTCTGAATTCATGCTGGAGTCTCTCATTCCAAACTTCTTTCATAGCCTTCCATCCTCTAAACAGAAGTGGCCCATTAAGGCCCAAGCTCTAGGCCACCAGCAAATGTCAGATGCTCCCAGAGCAGCTGCCAATGGCAGTACTATGTTTACTGTCTGGGGCTATATTTTCTTGTGGTTAGGGGCTCAATTTCTTGCCAGTTCAGTTATTCATTTAAAGATTAAATCTTGTATCCAGCATTTCTAATTGTTCTGTATTAGGAATGTTTTTATATTAAGTAAAAATATAAAGTAAATAACAAAATTAATACAGTAGGTCTACTTGATATAGATTAAACTCCATATAAGGAAGATGCCTTCTTTTAAAATACACATAGAAATTTCTTTTAAGAATGACCATTTAATAGGCTATAAAGACCTGTACATTTGCATTTTTCTTTCCCCCACTCTATTTTATTAGAGTTGCTTATGCTCGTTTCTTTACCCCGGTCATAATTCTTGGCAATTTTAGAAGATCCTTCTAGTTTCCTGGCATCTCAGTTCTTACTCTCCTGTCCTCTTTTTCTTTACCTCAGCCAGTCACTCCATCTTAGTCCTTGCCATTATCAGTAACTGAAACTACTCCTTAATCTCAATTTCAGCATTTTCACTCTGCCCATCACCTCTCTTTCTAGCTCAGTCCTTCTAGTATTTTCATGCTAGCCATCCTTCTTTGCTCTGGAATCTACAAGCTGTTGATCATGCAGCCTTTTCATGGCCTGGCTTGTCTACTCTCCCACCTGGTTTCCTCACCCAGATTATATTCTATGATCCAACAGTAAAATCACCCTCTTGCATAGATCCTCAACTCCCTTGTTTTTCTCTGGCTTTGACAAATGTCAATTGTGGTAAATTCCAAATTTTCAGTATTCTCTATGCACCCCATGTATAGCTGAATTTGTAGAAAAACATATCCATATTGTGTGGTCTCCTTTTTAATTTATGATCATTAATATTAAGAGGATTTTTTTGGTGCTGCCTGGCAATCATATTACATTTCCTATGACTGTTTATGTTCCTATTACCCTATATTTACTCTTTTACATTGTTTCCCTATCCTCAGACTTCCAGCACATCCTGCCCCATCCCCACTCCCCATGCTGACCTTGCTTCCTAATCCACTGAGAAAATAGAAGCAATCCGAACAGACCTTCCAAACTCTTCCAGTGCCACTTTACTTACCTAGCTGAATCTAGACTAGTCTGTTTTCCTTCCTGTCATGAATGAACAGTCTGTTCTAAGGCCATCCTTTTGTGTCTCATCTATGTCTGCTCAGGAGCATCCCTCCAACCAGTTTTCCCTCTCGGCATCGTCATTTTCCCCCTTCACGACTCTATCATTTCAATCTTTTGTCTCTTAATCAGTTCTGTATGCAGCAGTCAGAGTGCTATAAATGTAAATCAGAACATTTCACTCATCTGTTTATAATCCTCCAATGGCTTTCCTTCATACCTGGTATAAAATTCAAACTCCTTAATCTAGTTTGCAAAGTCCTCTGTGATCTGGCCCCTAACTATCTAATGAAACTCATCTTGTACTTAGTATAGCATTTATTATTCAGTGTGTGATATTTTTCTAATTGTTCGTTTTTAAATCTCTCCCTACTAAACTTCGAGCTTTATTATAGCATGAATTTCCCCTTGTGATATATCCCTAACACTATAATCTTAGCACATAAAATGATACTTTATATTAGACATTTAATAAAAATGAATGCATGAGTGATAAGTGAATGAATGGAAAGCCTTTTAACTTATTTCTAACAAGTTCTCACTAAGACATATGTTCTATTAACTTGCTTTAACAATTTATTGTGAATTTTTATTTGTATTGAATATATTTTAAATTCATTACAACTAGGGAAAGATGACTTTCCATTTAACTCTCTCTAAACTTTAATTTGACTAAAGAATTACATGTGGTCCATAGGAATCACAACTAATGAAATGACTTGTATCTAAATTTTTTTGTTTTTGTTTTGTTTGTAAATATATCTTTTTATTGATTTCGGAGAGAGGAAGAGAGAGGGAGAAAGAGAGTTGAAACATCAATGATGAGAGAGTCATCAATGATCGGCTGCTTCCTGCACGCCCCCGACTGGGGATTGAGCCCGTGACCAGGGCATGTGCCCTGACCGGGAATTGAACTGCGATCTCCTGGATCCTAGGTCGATGCTCAACCTCTGAGCCATGCCTGGCTGGGCTTGTACCTAAATTTGAATGTACCAGGAAGGACTAGAATGTGTGTTCACTAAGTAGCAATAGCCAGGCCTTCCTTATTTCATGCTATAGATATAAAAAGAGGTAAATGTTCTATTCCGTCTAGTGAACAATGATCGTGCAAATGTACCAGACATGGTTACAAGGATGGATTTCCTACTTTTCCACCTCAGATGCTGAGGACATGTAAATGTTAACTTGAGAAATTTAGACCACCATAGAGCTTTCTCCTTCTGCCCACAGAAAGTGAGTCTCCGCATACCTGTCACCTCTCCATCGATAGCACATCCTTAATGTTCACATTTTATATTCTCTTCATCTGAGTATGGAAATGGTTAGTTACTTAAATGGTTCCAAAGCTACTGTTAAGTGAAAATACTTAAATGTGGAACAGATGTTCAAGCAATAAAGATATTACTTAGGGTGGTTGAAAAGCAGATAAAAGGGTAGGGGAGATCAACTCGTGATGGATGAGCACCTGCAGCCAAAGCAACTGCAGTGAGAAGCAGCAGAAGGGTACAGGCATCCAAAGATGTGGGAGCTTCTGCCAAGGTCATCAGTACAGAAAAAAGACCATGAGCCGCCTCTGCTTCTGATTGCCCATGGCCTTTGCTGACGGGACAGGATGTCCTTTAGAACAGGAGGAATCCTCAGAGCAGTGGTTTCTCTGTTACTCAGAAGTTGCAGCAGGGATCCAGTGGGTGGACAAGTAAATGGGACTTTAGCTCCCAACCCTGTCTCCACTGCATCAACCTGACCAGTTCTGTAGAAGTTTTCTTTTTCTTTTCTTTTTTATTAAATTCTCACCTGAGAACATGTTACTGACTTCAAAGAGGGAGGGGGAGAGAGAGAGAGAGAGAGAGAGAGAGACATTGATTGGTTGCCTCCCATATGCACTCCATCCCGGGATTGAACCCACAACCTAGGTATGTGCCCTGACTGGGAACTGAACCCACAGTCCTTAGGTGCATGGGGTGATGCTCTAACCAACTGAGACATGCCAGCCAGGGCCAGAATTTTTCATTTGAATACTAAATATTTTGTATGGAACTTTATAAATTTATTCTAATTACCTTGAAGGATTAATGTAGTAATATAGCTGTGAAAGTTTCTATTTTTTTTAAATGAGTAACTAAACCTGTAATGAAATAGCATATACTGACTTAGGAATAGAGAACTAAATAAAAAAAAAAACACAAAATACTGAAACATATTAAAATATATAGGAATTTATGTATGATAGGGTATTATTTAAAATCAAATAAAAATGTTAGATTATTCAATATATGATGTAGGAGTCTTATCATACATAGAAGCCCTGCCAGATTGGGTTAATAATTTAGCTATGAAAAATAAAATCTTATAAGTACTTGGATAAAATATAGGTGAATATTTTTTTAAAAACTTGAGGTTGAAAGGATTATTAAACTAATCAGGACACCAAAACCAGAAACCATAAAGGAAATTCAATAATGTTAACGATGTAAAAAGTAAGAATGCCCATGTGACAAAACATTAAAAGTACAATTTTTTAAAATGAGATTAAAAGACAAACAACAAACAAGGAACATATTTGGAACATAAAGGCAGACAGACGGTTGATATTCTTGACATGTCAAATACAATTAGTTCTATAAAACAGCTAAATAGAAAAACATACTATAAGACAGTAATTGTATTTTACTAAAGATAGTTAAATGGCCAATAAATATATGGAAAAATTAAACCTCATTAGCAAAGACAATAATTTTTTAAAATTTGGTGGATAATATACAGTTTTTCCAACATGAAGGTACTCTAATATACTCTTGGTGGCTTTACAATTTGGGTACAACCACTGTGGGGAAGCAATTAGTCAATATCTACCAAAAGTTAAAGTGTGCATACCTTTTGACCCAGGGATTTCTCTCTAGGAATTTATTCTAAGGAAATAATCAGATGGATTTGCATATAAATAAATGTTTATTGCAGAATTGCTTATGAAAGTGGGAAGCCTCCTTAGATGGAGGAAGCGGTGAAGGGGTTGGACGAATGGAATGGGCGCAGACTTAGAGCAGAGGACCCGCAGTAAGCCAAAGAGAAAAGTGAAGAGCTTGACCTAGATGTTTCTTGAAAAACTATGGGGAGGGTGGGAGGGAGGGAGAGGGGGTAGAGGGAGAGAGAGAGAGAGGAGGAAGAGATTTCACAAGGCAGGGAGTGAATGTTGAAGGTAAAAGTGGGGAGAAACATGAAGAGGCAAGAAGGTCTTCCTGAACCCCACATCTGTTTATTTAAAAAATACATCTCCCAGGTAACCTCAGACCCAGACCAGAATCCACGTGGCAAGAATGCAGGAAGCCCTTGTCTGCTGGAATGACAAAGATTTAATCAAGATCCAAAAGAAACTCTTACATTTATTTAAAAATAAATAGGAAGCATGGTATTGACAACTTGTAGGCCCTTGTAACCATACGTATTGACTAATGCCGGGTAGGCCATGTAAATTCTGAAGCAGATTTTCATGCATTAAACAGAGATAATAGAATCTTCATGTCAGAAAGGATTAAGGAGCCAGGGTATGTTAGTGAACAGTATAAAGTAAAGTGCTGCACTGTGCTTAGTTATGCTTTATGGAGGCACACGCCATCAGCTCAGTTTGAGTTAAAATTATTAGCACTACTTGGGGCAGATAGGCTCAGAATGGGCATCGCTCTATGTTACCTGGAGAATTCTGGGTGTCAGATGGGATTTAGGATTGCAAATTAAAAGCACAGAAACTCCTAAGACCATAGGGTATTTTTTCAAAGAAGCCATAGCATATTATCACCCCTCATCTTGCTATAAACATTAGGTGCCAGCATTTGCCACATTCAGGCTTCGACTTGGTTCTTTAAAATCGTAGCTCAGTGTTAGAAAGTGAACCCTCTCGTTCTGCCTACCACACCTCCCACCTCAACTCTGCCCTAATATATCACTTACAAATAGAATTTTTATAAACAACAGGATTGTAGGGAGTACAAGTCAACCGCTCACCATTCTCCACAGGACATGTCTTGCAAGGAGCAAATTCCTTCGTGATCCCTTTTTTCATGGAGCTGTGAGCAACAGCATTGGAGTGGTGGTGAGCAAGCAAGAGCCCTGCGCCTGTGGAAGATCCGGCCCGCTGTGGCTCCTCTAGGTACCACTTTACAACTTCCATCATCACATCAGCAGAACCACAACAAGATCCGTGCAAGCCAAAGGGGAAAGCGTCTTTGTAAAACTGAAGACAGCTGCTTCCATAATAGAACTAATTGCACGCTGCATCACAGAACTAAATTACTAGTGAAAACAGTTATAAAAACTGACAGACAGTGAAACATGACTCACCGAGGAACTGCTGCCAGTCAGGCACATTGTCATTGGCCACTGTTCAAAAACCCACACCTGCATGTTTTGAATAGTAAACATATAAGATGTAATTACTAGGAAAACATATGGCACTTTTCAAATGTGACAACACTACGTTTTTTTTCCTTGGGACCGTGAGTGGCTTGGGAGTAAACTGACCACAGTACTGATTCATGCCCAGGAGCCTTAGCAGATGGACTAAAGCAGAACCAAAGGTTATAAGCCCCTATTCATGCATAAAAGGCTAGCTTTAGCTTAAGCAGCTCTAAGGGATCTGTTTTGCTGACAGGATTCCTAGATGTCTTCTGGACTGTCAATCAAGGAAAAATTAACATAGAGATGTAAGAAACATCAATTCTAAAATGCATGTGAATGTATGGCTCAGCTTAAGCATTCAAGCTTCAGTGAGTTGGGGTGTCTTCCCTGGCTTTCCTCATAGCTATATAGTAATTGCTGTCTCAATGAAAACCAGATGTTCAGAGAAGACTTCATCTGTTCCTGCAGACTAAACTACAATTCTGCCTCCTCCATTGCAATTTGCTTTAGAGAATTGTAGGTTCTCCATACTGTACACATATATTCGTGCCAGGTACAACTGTGGGTAGGTGGTTACTAGTGATAACAAACTCCTTGGCTTCTGACCAACAAGGTGGAGGGTAATGACCACCGGGGAAATGTGCTTTGGGTTAGGGCATGGCAGTTCATTCTTAGGCAACAGCTCACACCCTCGGCTAATGTTTTTAAGTATTCAAATTGTGTTGAACCACATTTATCAGCAAAGCCGGGTGAATAGAATTTCATTCTGAAACAAATCACAGAACAGAATCTGTTCAATGTCCTCATGAAGTTCGTGCCTGTGGAATGTTCTAGCTTTCGTAATGGAGCCTTGGGGTTGCTGATGAGTTGTAAAAACTATATAGTGACTAATCCTTCTTTCGCCTGCTCATTAATTAGTCAAACCTAAACATAAATCCAAAACCACTCTGAGAGAACTCTACTGTTTTTTGTCAGGGCATAAGAGGTGGATACTAAAAACGATCAGCATTTTCTTCATGTGAAAGACAGCGGAGAATTACATAAATATTTTTCAAAGGTCATATTACTTCACAAGTTCTAGAGATGTGTGTATAAGCAAAAGGAGGACTGTGACAATCGGCTTGAGATTGTAAAGAGTATGCATTCAGTTCTAGATGAGAAGCCTGTGGGTAGCATTTGTATTTGTATTGCAATTGTTTACTAATTTGCTTCACCTCAAATAGTAAGTTCCATCTTATTTAGATTTTTTAAAAAATATGCAAGGCACTGGGCCCTATAGAAGAGATAAAGATGAGTAAACTATAGTACTGTGTTTTTACAAAGCTTACAATTGAATATATAACCCATCCCACTGAACTTCTCTGACCTGTAATATATCTTCCCCCACCTCCATTGCCATATTCCAACTTTCCTGTCTCTCTCTCTCTCTTTTTAAAAAATATGTTTTTATTGATTTCGGAGAGAAGAAGGGAGAAGGAGAGAGAGATAGAAACATCAATGAGAGAGGAACATTTGATTGGCTGCATCCTGCATGCCCCCTATTGGGGACTGAGCCCACAACCTGGCCATGTGCCCTGACTGGGAATCGAACCGGCAACCTTTCAGTGCATGGGACAATGCATGATCAGCTGAGCCACACCATCTGGACATGTCTCTCTTTTTTTATTTTTTATTTTTATTTTTTTTTTAATATATCTTTCTTGATTTCAGAGAGAGAGAGGTAGAAACATCAATGATGAGAGAGTCATTGATCGGCTGCAGCCCGCAACCCGGGCATGTGCCCTGACCAGGAATCGAACCCCGATCGCCTGGATCCTAGGTCGACGCTCAACCGCTGAGCCACACCTGGCCAGGCTGTCTCTCTTTTTTTTAAATTGAGATATAATTAACATATAACACTATATTAGTTTAGGTGTACATCATAATGATTTGATACATTTATATATTGTGAAATGATTACAAGAAGCTTAGTTAACATCTATGGCCATACATAGTTAAAATTTTTTCCCTCTGTGATGAGAACTTTTAAGATCTACTCTCTTAGCAACTTTCAAATATACAATACAGTATTTTTAACTGTAGTCACCATGCTGTCTATCATATCCCCAGGACTTACTTTTCCTGTAAGTAGAAATTTGTACACTTCAACAACCTTCATCCATTTCACCATCTCTTATTCTTTTTTTTATTTCCCACCTCATTAACTTTTGAATCCCTAATATTTAGCAATAGGGGCAATAAATCTTGGCATTTGTAGGGTCCTCTTTATGTAAATTTGCCTCTTTGGTCACTTCAAGGTTCAACATGATTGACAGGCTTGTCTAAGGAACAACTTCCTGCCCCAGAAGCCAGAGCAAGCTGTTTCTCCTCAGAGCAACAGAGAAGTCTGCAGAGCAGCTGTCATCCTACAGGCTGATTCAAAGGATGAGACCCAAATGTGCAAGCTAATTAGATTCCCAGGTCTCATTCTTCAAGAGCTGTTTCTGAAGGAAGCAAGAAGAGGATCTGTTAAGCTGAAGTGTCTTGTTGGTCAATAGCATTCATTGCTAGACCAGTCATTAGTGTGTAAGCATGACACTTTGGATCCCCAATCTCTTTTTAGCTTTATTAGTTGTTGCAGAGTCAAAATGTTAAGCTGGAAGTTAGAGCAGAGAACAGAAACATTCATCCTATTGTTTGCATTTAACTGCATGGGCCAAATGTGGATAGCCTTTGGAATGTGTAAGTATTAAATAGTGAAAGTTTGGGGTTGTAGGCATGGTTCTAAAATAACTAAGATATATGTTTAAGAAGCCTAGATTATCTGGAAATATTTAACATGGAAGTATAAAATACTAAGGAGTAAATGTATTTGCCAAGCATTGAAAATCTTTCAGAAATCATGTTATCAGCTTCTTGTTAGCAATAACATAAAACTTAGTGCCAGCCAAGTGCTAACAAATAGTCTTTTATGCTGGCAGCACACTAATTCTTGGTCTTAAAATTTTTTTCCTCTCTTATATGGCAATATTTTAGCAAGCTGTTGAGTTTTACTACTTCAGCTTTAGGAACTACAACTTCCAAAGCATCAGGAGCTCTGAGTAGCTTGGGATTTCCTTCATTTACTCTTTCTGTGTCCCCTCAAAAAATATGAACTGTTACCACTCTTTAAATAAAGTTAGTAAGAAAATTAGAAAACATTGGGCTAAATTTTTTAAAATATCAATTCAATAAAAGAACAGCACCTCTGTAACTCTAGGATCTGAGAGTCAGATTTCCTTTGGAATCATTTTTAGAAAGCCCCAAATGTCATGAGAAGTACATCTACTTCCTGACTCTCCTCCATCCCGGAGGTTCTAATGGGACCAGGGTAGGCCCTACAAGAGAATGACCTCATGGTAAGTTATGAAACAGACACCAAAGATTCTAAGGCTAGCACAGGGCTGGGGATGGAGCTGAGAGTGAGCATAGCCATGCAGCCGGGTCAGCAGAGCTTCTAACGTGTCCTCTCCCTTCTGTTCTGCCTCTCTCTGATCATTGCCCTGAGTGAGTGATGAGATCCTTCTACCCCATTTCCCTGTCTCTATCCTCTACAGTGCCACCAAAACAATCTTTCTAAAAGCAAGTCGCTTCCTGGTTTAAAACTCCTCCATGGCTCCTCATTACCAAAAGGAAACTTCCAAGCTCCTGAGCATGGTGCACAACTGGTGCAGGCCTCTTCTTTCCCCAACACCCACCCCCTCTATGCTTCAGCAGTGTAAGTCGGCAGACTGCCCCACAAATTCATCATGTGTTTTTGGTCTTCATGGCTTCTCAATGCTGTTTCCTCTGCCTAGAAAGTCTTTCTTGATGTAGTCCCATTTGTTTATTTTTGCTTTTGTTGCCCTTGCCTGAGGTGATGTATCAAATAAAAAACATTAAGAGTGATGTCAAAGAGTTTACTGTGCTATCTATGTTTTCTTTTAGGAATTTTATGGTTTCAGGTTTTACACTTAAGTCTTTAATTCATTTTGAGTTTATTTTTGTATGTGGTATAAGAAGGTGGTCCAGTTTTCTGTTTTCTTTTCTTTTCCTTTTTACATGTACATGTCCAATTTTCCTAACACCATTTGTGGAAGAGACTGTCTTTTCCTCATTGTATATTCCTACCTCCTTTGTCATAAATTAATTGGCCATATATAAGTGTGGGTTAATTTCTGGCCTATTATGTTCCATTGAGCTATTTGTCTGTTTTAGTGCCCTTACCATACTGTTTTGATTACTACAACTTTGTAGTATAGTTTGAAATCAGGGTGTGTGATACCTCCAACTTTGTTCTTTCTCAAGATTGGCTTGACTATTCAGGGTCTTTTGTGGTTCTATATAAATTTTAGGATTATTTGTTCTAGTTCTGTGGAAAAATGCCAGTAATATTTTGATAGGAATTGCATTAAACCTGTAGATTACTTTGTGATATATGGACATTTTAACAATATTAATTTTTCAAATTTGTGAGCACAGTGTATCCTTCCACTTATTTGTGTTATCTTCAATTTCTTTCATCAACGTCTTATAGTTTCAGAGTACAGGTCTTTTGCCTCCTTGGTTAAATTTATTCCTAGGTATTTTATTAATTTTGATGCAATTATAAATGGGATTGTTTTTTTTATTTCTCTTTCTGATAGTTCATTTTTAGTGTACAGAAATGCCACAAATTTCTGTATGTAAATTTTACCTGAAAATTTACTAAATTTATTTATTAATTCTAATCTTTTGTTGGAGTCTTTAGTGTTTTTCTCCACATAGTATCATGTTATCTGCAAATAGTGACAGTTTTACATCTTCCTTTCCAGTTTGTATGCCTTTTATTTCTTTTTCTTATCTGATTGCTGTGGCTAGGACTTCCAATACTGTGTTGAATAAAAGTAATGAGAGTGGGCACCCATGTTGTGTTCCTGATCTTAAGGGAAAAGCTTTCAGCTTTTCACCATTGAATCAGATATACATTCTTCTTAAGATCCCATGGGACCATCACTAAAATTTTGGAGCCCTAAAGAACTTAAAAGTATAGAAAACATAAAAAGTACGTCCTCATATCACAATAGAATTAAAGTAGAAATCAAAAACAGGTAGCTAGCTGGAAAATATTTCCAAATATTTGGAAATTAAATAACACACTTCTAAATAGTACATGAGTTAAAGAAGTCTCAAAAGAGAAATAATAAAATATTTTGAAGAAAATGAAAATATGACATCAAATTATGTGCGAGGCAGCAGATGCAGTGCTTTCGGGAAAACTTATAGCATTAAATGCCCATGGAAAAGAAGAAAGACCTGGATTTAGCCATGTCTGACTTTCTTAAATGAGTGATTTTTGTTTATAAGAATAATTATTTTTAATATGCTGAAAAGTGGTCTAGGACAGATGTTTCTGGGTTTATGACAGATTTCACAAATTCAACTTTATATAGGTCATTTATTAAAGTACATAATAAAATTTTCAAAATTTAGTCTATTTTTTTTGCCATACATGCAAATACAAAATATTTATATGCAAATGGCTACCTTGAAATGAAAATATAAGTTAGATAATAGCCATTATTATTTTTTAATAAGCCATGGTGTGATATAAAGCATAAGTCCTAAAATTTTTGGCCTTAAAACCCCTTTGTATTCTTAAAATTTGTTGATAATCCCCAAAATATTGTATTTATGAGTTATAACTCTTAGTATCTACCATATTAATAATAATAAATTTTAAATAATTGTTTATTAATTTATTGTTCAACAACATGTAAAAACCCCACAACATGTTAATGTAAGAGACATATTTTAATGCTAAGTAACTATTTTTAAAACTAAAAACATTTAGCAAGAACAGTGATGTTTTTAATTTTTGCAAATCTCTTCAATATCTTACTACAAGATAACTAGATTCTCATATCTGTTTCTGCATTCAATGTTTTAGTAAATTGTTAAGTAAATAAAGAAAATCCAGCCTCATATGGATATGTAGTTGGAAAAGGGAAGAGTAGCTCAATAGCCTTTTTAGATAATTGTGATTATTCTTTGGTACTACTCCAAAACTCAACAATGTCCATTTCTTAAAGGGTGCAGAGTGGAATCTGCCAGTGGAATCTGAAACCCTATCAATGAACTTTCCTTGCTCTTTGTACCAATCAATTAAGATCAGTTTGTCTATTTTGCACTTCAGGTGGATCTTTTACTCATGCCTGATTTTGTATTGGTCATCTGGAAAATGTTGTTTCACTGAGTTATACAGATTTTCTAGATGTTGACACATTTCATAGCACAGTATCAACAAATCACGTTCATTAATATCACACCAGTCTTATTAGAAAAGCCTGTAAGTATTGTAAGTACTGGGAAGCTGTCAGGCTCACAGTGGCAGATACAAATTTTCCAAAATTCTAATTTTTGCTTGATAGCTCAAATTTTATTGTCGGCAACAAATACTGTCAGTTGTCTTCCTCAAAGTGACAAGCTCACTTTGTTCATTTTTGACAAAATCTCTGCCAAATACCCAAGTCTGAACAACCACCGCTTGTCAGTCATTCTTTCAAGCAAAAGTGGCATTCTATGAAAAAAACCCCAGCTAGTCTAGCTCTCCACTGTCTGCGCAGACACATCCTGTGCTTCAGCATGCCGCAACGGTGCTTTAGATACACTCCCCACTTTGTCCCACTGAAAAGAAGTGTATTCAAGAGTTGAGATCTAACAAAATAATTTTTACTGCTTCATCAAAGACATTCTTAAGTGACACTGGCTTTTTTTTTTCTACGAGTGTATGGTGATAAACACTGTTAGCAGTTTGGTGTCACTACCTCTATTCAGACTAAGGCACTGCCACTTTTACCCACATTGGTTTTTGCATCATCAGCACAGTAAAGAAGACAGATAATGCCTTATTATTTTTATGAAAATAGCTTTGACGCCACACGCCTCTTGAAGGGGACTTTGAAAACTGCTGTGTGGGGACATATATGCAAAAATAAAAGGACTTTGTCATTCATGGTCAGATAGCTCAGTGCCTGCGGCGTCTGCCACCATCATAAGGATATTACAGAGATCCCTTGGTTTTCGAATGTGATCCGTTCCAGAAGACCATTGGAGTTCTGAAACGTTTGAAAACTGAGGGATCAACAGCCGACAGCTAGGCCTCAGGATCTTGCCCTCAGCTCAAGTCGTGTTCATGTTCAACTTCTCAGGGATTTACTCCAGGTTTATGGCGTTTGTAAACCAAAATGTTCATCAATGGAGATGTTGGAAAACCAAGGCACCACTGTGTAGTCTTCTGAGGTAGCACCTACAGGCACGGCAGAATGCAGAAGCTAAAGAACTAACTATAATGCGTGAACTTGGGGGATTCTAATTTTATCAGAGAGAAATTGTGAGAATAATCATTTAAACAGCCTGGAGACTCAGGTCACTATACAGCCTGGCAATTTTACAGGTGACTATTCTAGAAGGTAGTAGCGGGTAATGATAATTTTTAACTATTGTAGATTGATGGGGATGGTGGGGTGAGTAAATTGCTTCTCAGGGGAAAAATGGGAAGGAAGCTGGGGCCAGCACAGGTCCCAGCCATTCCTGGGCACACACACAACCAGCAGTTAATGAAATGCTGGACACAACTCCACTTTTTTTTTTTTTTTTTTTTAATATATCTTTATTGATTTCAGAGAGAGGAAAGGAGAGGGAGAGAGAGAGACAGAAGCATCAATGATGAGAGAATCATTGATCGGCTGCCAAGCCCGCAACCCGGGCATGTGCCCTGACCGGGAATCGAACCCCCATCGCCCGGATCCTTTGTCGATGCTCAGCCGCTGAGCCCTGCCAGCCGGGCAAGGCCTTTTCTCATCAACAAGCGCCGCCGAGGGGATGTTAAACAGTTCCTCAGCCTGCTGCAGTCAAGGCTTTAATCCTGCTCCTTAGTTTTATGGGGGCGAAAATCTTCCGGGGGCCGAAGTAGAAGCAGAAGTGGGTGTAAACAAAATTCAAAAGTCAGGTTTTCGGGCCGTAGCTGTAATAAGCTTTCAGCTGAAGTGAAATGTAATTAGCAAGCAGGGTAATGCAGTTTGCTTCAGTTAGCCCTTCAGTGGCTTTATAAATAAATTCTGCCGGTGAACTGGCAAAGCAGATGCCTGCCCCCGCGCCCTGTGCACGGTGCAGACGACAGCCTCGGGGTGCAGGGGGTGCCGCGGGACAGCCTCGGGGTGCAGGGGGTGCCGCGGGACAGCCTCGGGGTGCAGGGGGTGCCGCGGGACAGCCTCGGGGTGCAGGGGGTGCCGCGGGACAGCCTCGGGGTGCAGGGGGTGCAGCGGATGGCTGTTGGCAGCAATGTGCGCGCACCTTTTCCAAGGCTGCCCAGTAAGGAAGGTTAAGGACTGTTCCATTCGAGGGACTCTGAAGGAAAAGCGGGGGCAGCACTCCAGATTCACACAGTAAACGTTGGCGTCTTCATTCAGGACAATAAATTAGGGAGTCAGCGCATTGAAGAGAGGAACATACAGCTATTTTGGGGGTGGGGGATCAAAAGGGATTAAGAAAGTGAGGATTTTTTTCCCCTTTAATAAGCCAGAAGAACAGTTAGAAGATGTGGCTGACCTAAAAGAAAAACCCTTTCATCTGCGTTTTGCCAAATCCTCTCAAAAGTTAGATCAAATTCTGACTCGTCCAGCTTACCCTGCGCCAGCTCTCATTCTCACTTCCTCCCCTGAAATCACCACCCCGGTGGCCCCCAGCCTGACCCCCTGTGCTCTGCAGGCATGTTCCATCGCCTGAACAGGGTGGGCCAGAAACCATTGCCTTTGTCCTTGGCACACTTAGTGGCCAGCACTGTGGTCTAGGGTAGTGATGAACAGATAGGAGAAGGGCGTGTGTGTATCTGTAGGACTGGTTCAGAGACATGGGAAGTGATTCCTGACAGAGTGGATTTCTTTACCAAAATTTCACAACAGGATAGACAATATAGATGCAGGTCATATCTCTTTGTCTTGGTGGATTTAGCCTCAATAATGGCTGTAAAACAGCAAGTACTAAATAATTTATGTTGTATTTATGTAAAAGACTTCAACCAAACACCCTTAGAAAAACACCCTTAGAGAGAAAATATGGCACCTAGGATATCAGCCTAAAAATAGTTCATCAGAAATAACTATTATTGTTTTGTGGGAGTTTTTTCAATCTTTATACTGGCTCTGTCCTATGAAACATGTATATCAGAATACACTGCCTTAGACTTGTAACGCCTGATGTTGGGTGGGTCTTATAGTCGGACGCGAAGGTGGTAAGGTCCATCTCGTCTCTAAGCCACTAATGTCCAAATCTATAAACTTATCTAAAACGTTGAGTCTGCTTTCCCCAGTCAACACAACAAGCACAAATGCTTTTGACCAGGTCCTTGTTTGTTACATTTACTCAACAGATATGCATTTCAGCATCTACTATGTGCCTGCTCCTGTTTTAGACATTTAGGACATAGAAGTGAACAAAACAGAAAAAACCTCTTGCCCTCATAGCGTTAATATTCTATTGAGGAAGACAAACAATGAGCAGACATAGAAAAATAGAACAGGGTAAGGGAGGAATGGGAGTGGAGGGCTGGGGGGGTGTTCAACTTTAGCGGTGGTGCTCAAGATAGCAAGATAATGACACTTAAATCAATGCTTGAAGGAGGAGGGAGTTCGTGATAAGAATAGTTTCCCTAGTCTTCTGTTTGAAATTTTTCATTTGGTTCAGGCATTGAGTCTATACAGTTGGGCTCACTTAGCACATACATCTCACATTCTCAACTTGCTTTTTTATTTATTTAACAAATATTTATTGATTACATAGGGTGTGCCACATACTGCCAGGCTTTAAGGATATATTAACATAGTCCCTGTAACATATCCCCAAACCTTATTGTGAGGCAGACAAGTGGGTAAAAAGCTTACAATACTACAAGACAGCTAAGCAGACACCATGAGATCCTGAGAAAGGGGAGATTAACTTCCCAAAGAATTGAGGAAATCTTCACAGAGGAGATGATGGCATTTCAATTAGATCTATAAAAACACTTATAAAAATCCAAGGTGATAAAAATATTGGGAATTAAGTAGTACCTTGATTCTAACAGACATTAAAGGTGGATAGGATTACCATTCATAATATTTTCTAGCAATGCTGAAATGTCTAGATTCTTACCATATGAACTATCAGTAATAATAGGGTAAATGTTAAACTTTCTTTAACACTGAGCATCTTCATGTTCTGATCCTTGTCATGTATTCTTATTTCAACTCTCAGGAAGTTTTCTTCAAAGATTGATAGACATATGAACAATTATTGTGCATTTTCAAGCAAAGCCATTAGACTGGATCTCACACAAAAAATTTCACGCCCGGCCGGGCATGGCTCAGTGGTTGAGCATCGACCTAGGATCCAGGAGATCACAGTTCAGTTCGGTCAGGGCACATGCCCGGGTTGTGGGCTTGATCCCCAGTCGGGGGCGTGAAGGAGGCAGCTGATCAATGACTCTCTCATCATTGATGCTTCTATCTCTCTCTCTCCCTCTCCCTTCCTCTCTCTGAAATCTTTTTTTAACAAAAAAGAAAGAAACTTCACTATTTTTTCTAACAGAGGATAAATTTCTATATATGTATTCCATATTTATAATTTTAAAGTGCTTTCATGTTGTATTATTGACTGCTTTACACACAATATCTCCAATGTGTCTTTTAGCTCCCAGATACAATCTCTACAAGATAGACTTTTCTCTGCCCTCATAGCTAAGTGTTATGATGCACTTTATAGGTCCAGATTATAGCAACAGTTTTGCTTATTGTGGGCATCTAGGAGGATGCCTAAGAACAATCTGTGTGCTAAATAAATGTTCCTTTTCCCTTCAGCCCATGGTCTTTGTATTCTTTAAGACCCAGCTCAACTTAGCAGAACTAGGAATCTTTTTACATCACTCCACACCACGTAGATTGTTCTTTAAATTTTACATAGCTTTCTCTTTGCATCTGCTCTTGCCCACTGACTATCCCATCTCAGCTTTTTTGGGTCTACTCCTAGGTGTCCTAAGGCACTATAATGGATCAACATTTCTCCAGCTCCATCAGGAGTTTGGGTAGAATTCAGGTGCATGACATCTGCTTCGGAATGCTTCTGTGAATTTTGGCCACTGGAGAAAGGGAGTCACTAGGAATAAGGGATCACTATTTTGTTTTTATTTTGTTTTTGTAGTAATTAGGACCCTGATACTCCCAAGCCACCTACTGGGGTTTGTTTGTTCTCTATTCTTGCCAGACCCCAACAAGAACCTGCTCCCATCTCCCCACCATGTTCTTAAACAGACTTCCCAGGACCACCCCATGGGACCGTGGCACTCATTCTAACTTCATCCAGCAATCCTGGACCTGGTTTCAGTTCCCAAGGTTCCTAGATAAGACCTCCATCGTACCTTCCCTCTAGTGGATGTGGACAAGCTCTGCCACTACTCGGGCACTGTTTTGTACTCTAGCCCACCCTCACCCTGACCAGAGCAGCAGCTCTTTCCCCATAGTCTCCTAAATTCTTGCTAACTCCCTCTGTGCTGCCTTCCTTCCACCACCATCCACCCACTGTCACCCTACCCTTCTCATCCAGGCTGTTTCTCTCAGGCCAGACAGCTGAGGAGGAGCCTTTGCTTGCAGCCCTGCCCATCCTCAGCACTAGAGGCCAACCCCACCAAGATCTCAGTCTTCCCTCATCACCACGCTGCATTTGTAAACATCAGCTGGAGCCATGAAGAGCAGCCACCCTAGAACCAACTCTAAAACAAATCAAATCTTGGTGTTCATAGATATCCATGAATATTAGTTGAGAGTTTTGCTTTTGTAAAGCAATGTCTTCTGCAAAGGAAGGAGCAGAACAACAATTTTCATGCTAGGAGCTAGGGATCCCCAGAGCTCCTCCACAGTAATTCAGAATGCATTAGTACCACAGTGAAAGCTCTTTCTGTATATATCACCAAGGAAATTTTTAACCCCAAGGGTGTATTTGTTTTTAGAAGAGGATCACAGTTACTATACATGAAAAACATTTTATTTGTATCTCTCGAAGACCGTTAAAGTTAGTGTAAAACACCCGGAAAGCTATTTCTGTAAAGTGATGGTCCTATTTAGAAATGCCACTTCTTTGCGCTTAAAATAATTCTGAGTGAAAACTCTTTTTCAAGAACTACAATTTCTTTTCTTTTCCTTTCTTTTCTTTTCCCCCCAAGAACTAAAGTAGTGTAGTTATTTCCTAATGCAAAGAACTTTAGAATACTTATGATTATTACAATGTCAAAATTATTTGGCATGAATATTTTTATGAGTGAGGGAAAGAATATTGATTCTTCTTAATCTGAGATGAAAATTAAAAGAGAATTGTCATGCTGGCCGACATGACTCGGGCTGAACATTGACCTATGTGATCCAGGAGATGGAGGTTGCGGCCTCAATCCCTGGTAGGGGGCGTACAGGAGGCAGCCAATCAGTGACTCTCTCATCACTGATGTTTCTCTCTCTCCCCCTCTCCCTTCCTCTCTCTGAAATCAATAAAGATTACATATATACATACATATATATATAAAGAGAGAATTGTCATTATAAAATGCAAAAGTACTTTGTAACTGATCCACCAAATAATTAATTATACAATGGTGCTATCAGTAGAAGTAGCCCTTAAAATAGGCTACTTTTGCATGGTATGAAATTCAAGGAGGGAAGAAAGTAGTAAGGAAGAAAGTGGATTTGAAATGAGCTTTTGTTTACTTTACAAATTAAGATTTTTAATTTAATAATTTTACTTTATGCAATATTTTATCTTTTCTTTTGTTTTCTAGAGAAGTTTTTTTTGGGGGGGAAGGGATATTGGCAGGCCACTATATTCTGATGACCTTTTCATTTAGTAACACTAGCAGTGTCTGGGACATGGAGTAAAAAGGCGGTTGTATCCTAGGAGATGAGGTCAGCTATCTAATGACCATCCAACACACTTCATTGTTTCCTCCAAACAGGCCTGAGTTGCAGAATAGACCATCTTGGCAATAGATGTTTCATTTTCATTTGCGTTGTCTATCTTGAGATAGATACTGGATAAATTGCGTTAAATTTCTTCAGCATGTGAATATATATTAATATATAATTTCTAACTTTGTCAACCTATTTCAGGGTTTGGTGCAGAAAATCATGGTGGCAGGATGCTGCTGGAGGGGTGGCATGAGAAGAGAAGGCATCTCTCTCTCTCTTCTTCCACATTCCAGCAGCGCTCCTCAACGGCTAGTGTGCATACAAATCAGTTGGGGATGTTGATGAAGTGCAGATTCTGATTAAGTAGGTCTGGGATGGGTTTGATATTCTGCATTTCTAACAAGCTCCAGGTGATGTCAATGCTGACGGTCCAGGGACCACACTTTGAATTAGTAAGGCCTAGGAGTCAAAATTGTTCTACCCTAGAGTTAGGAAGTGTCTTGTACAAATTTGGAAAACCTGAATCAAGAAGACCTGGCATGCTTGCATAATATACTTTACAGCTAAATTTTGTTCATTTCAGCTGTTTTCTCAAATTTGTCCAAAATGATTCAGCAAATTTGATTTTTAATAACATGGGGTCAGTCTGCATGAAACTCCTCTATCTATACCAGGATTTTTCCCTGAGGGATAAAGAGCTGCTGTGATCCCACTGGATTTAAACCTGGGAGTCTGAATGTTGCAAATCAATTAAGTGCAGGGAAACTACCTTGGGAGGAGCTGACATCATGAACCATACTTATTTCTAGTGTGAGAATTATTGGCAAAAGCAGAAGGAAATAGAAAATTCTTTGTAGATTTTAATGATTTCCAAAGAGTAATAAACAAAAATAACTCCAGACATGCCATCTAGTGATGTGGGACTGAGGACATATGAAGTTTGCTTTCTAAGAATGGGCCTCAGGAACCAGTTAAGCAGGGTATAACCGAGAGAGAACAGCCTGCACGTTCTGCTATCTCATGGAAAGCATAATGTACAGAGTTGTGATAATAATAACAATGATAAAGATGCAAATTAATAAACTCACCGGTGCAACCACCATTCAAGTACATGTTGGGTAATTTAATTAGCCTCGGCTGCACTTTCTCTGTCAATCCCAAACTTACGGGGATTGAATTGTTAAGTACATTTTTCACTCTGTGATTCTGAGAAGTTTATTTTTACCTGGCAAGTTATTTTAAACGTGAGACAAAGCAGGGCTGCGGTGGTGAAATCACATAGGAAGTCTGCGTTCCTGCTCCCCTGGCCTGGGCCCTGGCTGCCCGGGACCTGGTGCACAAAGAGCTGGTGTGAATTTCAGATCCTGGGTCTGCTCTAAATCATGGGAACTGGAGAAATTAGAAATGACACCATTTACCCAGGGGCCTCTGCTGAGGAGTATTTTTTTTGGAACTTTTACATCAGTCTCAGAACTCACTGGCTTCATTAAGTCACGTGGGCCATTGTGTTAGGAAGGAAGGAAAGAACATGTTATTAGCTAGGGATTTTTTTTTCCTTTGCCCTTCACCACCCTCCTTACTCATTTCATTTCACTGCATGTGGTATTTCCCTCCCCAACCAAGATATCTAGTATATCTTTCGCCTCAAGGTTTTTTATGCAGCAACCTATGGTCACTCTCCTAGCTCATGCTCTGAAGAATTATATTTCTTCATATGCACGTGATTTTGGAAGCCAACTCTGTGCAATCGGTTGTGAGACGGTTCTATGGGTCATCATTTAACTTCCCTGTTGATATTGTCTTTTCTTCTCTTGCCCACATCTTTTTATTTCCCTTTCCCTTTAAAACTTACATTTTCAGAGCAAGGGAGGAAATTATGAGAAGTCATGTGTGTGTTTAGGAAGAGGATTGTCATTGAAACTGATATGTCTAGTCGATAACAAAAACTGTCCTAGCCTCCCATGGATCACAAGCCCCAGGGCTGGGAAGAACAAAGCCATCCTCAGAGAGGAGTGGGGAGGGGGGCAGGGTCATTCGCAGCCTCTCTTCCCCGTGGCACCAGCCAGAGCCCACAAACCATTTTAACATCCTCTGGCCCTAGGAGATCAAGGCGGGCGCTGTTTGGAAAGTTCTCTTCAGGGCTGAGTTAAATATTCCAGTCTTTTGTTTGTCCTAGTGGCTTTCCCCTGCCTTTTCCTGGGATATTCAGCATAGTCTGAGTCAAAGGAAGCTTCTGGGCCCCATTTTTCCCCTTTTTGGTTTGGTTTGGGTGAAGGCCTTCCTTCAGCATTCCCGACTTGCTCAGGATCTCCCTCTCCCTGGTGTAAATCTGGACCTTTTCTAGTAGTTGGGAGTAAGAAGAGACCCCTTTCTCTTTACATTGAGGACCCAGTTCACCTCCAGGTCAAAAGGCAGCTTTAACAATAGTTTTGAGAAAGCCCCTGGGGGGCTTGTGAAAACTTTGCAGTTTGTGTATTTTGAAAAAGTGGGGGATAAAATAAAGTTTTAGGTCTAGGGAAGTAATCATGACCCAAAGAGATATTTATTATTGCCAAAATTAATATGAATGTCTGAAAAATATATTTCACCTAAATACATCTTGGTTAATGATATTATTTCTTAAATTGCCAGTAATAAAATACCCATCTAAAAAATAATACAAGTCTGGGGGGAGGTTGGGGACAGTGGAAATCAGGGGGAGTGATTGATGAAAGAGTTATAAAAATTGATTGAAGTGATGGTTGCACAATTCTGTGAAAACACTAAAACATATTGTACGTTATAGGATCACCTGGAGAGCTTTGAAATTTTACTGAGGTCCAAACCCCACCCAAGACCAAGTGAAATGAATGGGGCAGGAAAGAGCTCATTGTCCCAAAATTGTAAATATTCTCTTTTTTAAAAACTTGAGTTGAACATTTAATTTAAATGATTCCAAAATCATAATGTAAAAAGCCTCACTTCTAGGCTCCTATCCATCCACTTTGTTCCCTGCCCCCACACGATACAGAGGCAACCACTTGATTAGTTTTTGCGTATCTTTCAAGTGCTCATTGCCATAAACCAGTGGTTCTCAAACTGACTAAGCATCAGGATCACCCCCAGGGCTTCTGATTCAGTAGGTGTGAGATGAGGCCTAGAAGTCTATTTCTATCCAGTTTTCCTGTAGAACCACTGAACAAAAAAGGGGGAAGGAATCAGGACAAAGAGAAACCGCTGATGGGAATGAGAATGGAGGGTAGGGGGACTAATAAATTAAACAAGACCCTGAGGTTGGTAGGGAGGGTTTAGAGAAGCAATGGGAATAGGGTGGTTAAGAAAGATGTGCCATCCTTGGGCAACCTAGTGAAGGGAGAGCAAGACTCAAAATATTGAGAGACTTGAGGCTGGAGAGACTGTCACATCACACATTCTGCACTATCCAATATGGCAGCCACTAGCCACGTGCGGCTACTGAGCATTTGAAATGTGGCCAATGTGACTGAGGAAGTATACTTTTAATTTTATTTATTTGAAGTTGAAAACAAAAAGCTGATGCTTGATTCAGTGAATGGAAAACTTTTAAGTACAGAACAACTTGGTATGTGAATCTATTGGAAGTGTAGCTATGAAGCTCTCATGGAAGCAAGGCTGTTGAAGGTTGACAGATATAATGACAGCAGGTCAAGGAATTCTACAAGTGCATTATTTAACATACTAACCAGAAACTCCAGGCTCAGGCAGAAAATAACTAAAGCCAAACTTGGAGTGAAGGCAGTAGATGACTGTGAAAGATCAAGGGATAGAGTGAAGATCACAATGTGAACAAAGAACAAGCATTTGTTAACTGTAAGATGACAAGAGAAGTGGAAGAGGGGTCAGGGGTATCATCTAACAGAGAAATTTCTAAGTTTGTATTATTGTAGTGGAACAACTGCAAGTGGCAATGGAGACCAAGGTATGACTGTAAGTGGGTAGCTGAGTTTGGAGTTGACAATGAATGGTGGAGCCAGCCTACTGCACTGTTAACATGATTGTTAGAGAATTTGAGGATGATAGCTGGTAAAAAGAGAAAGAAGAGCCGCTAGGTGCTGAAGGTAGAAGAATGGCCAAGAATTGGTGGGTGGCTGTGGTCAGGAAAGGGAAGGGTAGAAGTGAGCCGATGGTCAGAACTCCGAAAGAGAAGATGTCAAGGGCAGACACAAGAATGATGTGGGAAGCAAGGAATATGCTTTTTCATAAAGCCACTCTGAACTTTCACTATCAAGTGCAAGCTTTCCCTCTTTTGAATCCTGAGGCATTTTGCACTTATTTGATGAATGTTGTGTTTGCTTTGAACGGTGGCTATTTATCTACTCACCTAACCACTTCCCCTACACCTCATCCTCTCAATTCCCCTCTGACACTCACACATACTCTATCTGAGAAGTTCTTTGGCACAATGGGTTCCTCTTTTATTCCAGTTTCTGGATATCAATCAATTCACATTGAATTAAATTTGATCAAGGTCCTTCTAAATAAAAAAATATAGAGGCTGAATCTACAAGTTTAGGTGGAAATTAGAAGAATGGCTGTAGCAAAACTCATGGAGCTCCCTCCTCTATGTTTTCATGTTTATTATTTTGGTCCAAGATTTGAGCGTAGACATCCTTAGGCAAATAGCACAAAGGTGAGCCACAGTTCATCACTACAGATTTTTACGCAGAAGAAACCTAGTGGCAATGTGCAGGGTGGATTCATGATAAAGAATGGTATAAGCATCTCAGTATCATTCACTCAGCATCTTTTTTACAAGGTACGGTGCTCAACTCTGCAGAAATCCCTGGGTTTAGTGCCAAAGGTGCAATGTAGAAATAGGAGATAAAAACGGGGAGGCAGGAAGGAGAACAGTGAACCCCAATATCCTGGTCCTCCTATCAGTGCCCAATAGTTGACTTGATTGTTACATTGGTAGCACTAACTAAAAATCCCAGAACACAGAGAGCCCAATAAAAGAAGTTAGCATCCTACATAAGGACAGCAGTTTTAACACCATGACCGATATTTTAAGCCCTGAGTACCCAGAGGTCATGGCTTTACGTGCCAGGAATGGATCAATTACGCAAATATAATGGTAATGCAGAGCATGTGCTCGGAGCAACGTGTCAGTCCATGTCATACTGGATGTCCCAGAGACTGCACATGACATATGCCAGGACATCCGAAATGCTAACATTGACTTCCGCCTTACTGAACTTCACATCCTCTCAAGGATAATTAACAATTTGGTAAAATTGAGTTTGAAAAGAGGGGAAACAAAGACAAAATTTTATTTACTCTTTTCCTTCTCTCTCCCTAAGATCTGGTTCCCTCTGAGCTCCTTGCAGTTCAAGTTCATTCTGTAAACAATCAAGTCTTATTTTACTCTTGAATTTGGGGTAACTTTCTAATTTGGGGGCCCTCTGCAATTCCCCTATCTACATTTGCATAACCTGGACCGTCAGCAGGAAAATGCAGCCTCGTGAATTGTTCGTGGGGCTCTGGAAAGAGCGTGGCAGCACTCGGGACGTGAAATGGAAAAACTGTGTTGGCCCGGAGAGGCCTCCATTTGGGGCTGCAAATTCAGATACTTGGAGCCAAATCATCATTCCATGTGACTCCAGGGGAGCTTTGGTCAGTGTGTAATTCAGTGTGGCTTGGGCAAGGAAAAGACAGAAGAACACGAAACTGCCAAGTTTGAGGCCTATTACGCAGTTGTGACCTGACCTAGAATACGGTGCCGAGTTGTGTGTGGGTAACTCAACCGTAAAAAGGCAGCTGTGGTCTTATTAGTCGTGAACTTGAGACCATTTTAGTTGAAGATGAATTGCCCCTAAATGATTGATCTGGTATTTTGGAGGAAATGCTGTTCTCTCTGCCTCTCCCGAATGGAGACACTAACCAGACCCTTGTCCCACACCCAGAGCCTTATTTGTGGTGTGGCTCGTACTATGGCCTGCTGGGGAATGATGACCTTGGACTGACAGTTCCCCTTTAAGTAGCAAACTTACGTTTTTCATCTTAACTTGATATGCCAGAGGCACTGAATAACAGCCTATATCCTTTCACACACCACATGTCTGTGCCAGGTTTAAGCTGATAAAAGCTGGAGGGAGTGTTTTCTGAGTGGTCTGACTGAGGCTGGAAATGGGGATATTCAATAGGAGACAGAAAGCCCTCCTTTTCTGCCCTTAGGCCCCCTTGAAGAAAATCATAGAGACGCTATGTGAGCTGGACTCAAAGTAGCTTAAAATTTCAAGCCAAGGGAATTGTCCCTCCCCTTTCTTTGTGAGGTTTTGCAGCAAAATAACCTGTTTGCTGGAGAGATTAGATTTGTCAGCTTCAGCATTGCATGCGAAGGTCTGACCTTGAGAATTATGGGGCTCTCAGGAAAATCAGCAGTGGAAGAAAAAAGCAAGCTCACATCTGATAAGAACCCCGAAGAGGTGAGCAGGGGCAAAGGCGAGCCCAGCCTACCAGCTTCTGTCTTCTCCAGAGCCACAGAAAAATCAAAATCTGAGAGCAGATGTGAAAGATTCCGCCCAAACATGGTACCCTTTTATTTGTGTTTTAGAAGAAAAAGAGGTAGAGCATGGAGTTTCTTCCTATGCTGCTTCCTAACCAGGACATCCACGCTGAGTTTTCTTCTGAACCTTCTCCTTACGCTTTGGCCAATCCAGCCTTTGTGGGGAGTCTGGAGAGTAAACCAGCAGGACTGGGGTTACTTTCATCCTGAAAATGCAGATTATTCCCGGGTGTGAGCTCTAAGGAATCAATCAGGTATTTGATGAGAATAAAAGCCTTGGGAATAATATAGTTTGTTTAGATAGCAATTTGATTACTTACAGAACAGTGGCCCCTGTTGCTTCATTTGATTCTCACGAAAGCCCAATGAAGTGGATCTCCCAGGTGTTGTTATTTCCCAATTTGACAGATGAAGAAACTGAGCCCCGGCTGATTCTGTAACTAGCCAGAAATCCTGGACGTACTTGGCAGAGCAGGTGTGGTCTGAAGATCTTGTCATTCCATCTAGTTCCCTGCCAAAGTCTTATCTCAGGCTGCAAAATAACAAGCGGTGATGAGTGACTCATGGCATCCTCTGGTGTCATGCATTCATCTGTGACCCTTGCTACCCCTGTGGTCCCTCAACTGGGTTAATAATAACATCTTCCTTCTGGCTACCGAAAGCCTCACCCCCAGCAATCCATCAAAATCCTTTCTAGCGGGATCTTCTTGGCAGACCATATTGGACCGGACCCTATTGGACTGGAGTGGATTTCACTTTCCACGTGATAGAAGCCAAACTGTTAATTAAGAACTCCACCAAGGGGTCCCATCTTCCTCACCTGTCTCCTTTCCTTGCAAGCACACACTGTCAGGTGATGCTTTTCACTACCAGTCACCAAGCAACCTTGCTCCTTTTAGTCTCTGCATGTGATCTAAAACTAGAAATAACCATCCATTACCTGGGTGGATAAGTGTACACCTGTACATACCTTTACCTTTTTGGCTAGTTTAGGGAGGTTTGGGGGATCCTTAGAAAAAGAGTTTGTCTGTTTGTTTGTTTGTTTTAAACACAGAAAACTTTCATAAGCACAGATATGCAAGGGCCTTGTACCGGTGGCTTTCTCTGCCTGGAATATTCTGCCTCCACATACCCAAATGGCTCTCCCCCTCACCTCCTTCAAGTCTTCATTCCAATGAGCCCCTTCACCCCAACACCAGCCTATTTAAAAATCTCAACCCACCCACCTTTACTCTATATTGATACCACTTACCTTGCTATACCTTTTCTTTTTCCATAGCATGTATCACCTTCTAAAATACACCCATCACCTTCTAAAAATAAGTAAAATATAATTTACTTATTTAGTGCATCTTTTGTTTATTGTCTGTCTCTTCTTCCCAAAATCAAGTTCTCAGAGGGAAGGAAGTTGGGTTTTTACTGCTCATTGTTGTATCCCAAATGAGTATAGTAGTACCTGGCACATAGTAAGTGCTCAAAAAGTGTTTATTGAAACAAATTTTCTTCCTCTGTGAATCTCACCTCCCTTCTTTAGCTTTCAAGATTGTTCACACGAGCATCTTTATCAATCACTAGTCTCTTTACACCAAATACCCTCATATTCACACGTGTATTATCTACCATGCCAATGAATGACAGTATCTTTGAGGCATCAATAGAGCATTTACGAGGGGCATCAAATGACCAAAATGTATCTCTGTTCTGAAGATATAGGAGTTCTTCATTCAGCCACATTTGCTTAGGCCTTGGAAAAGCTGCTTCTGGGGCTCCAAATCACATCATACCAAGAGTTATTGTTTCCAGTGCATAAAAACTAGGTGCCAGTTTTCATATCTTGATAAACTATGATGTGCTTCACCTCCTCCATCCTTCATGACCCTTCTCCCTCTTCTCTACTTTCTTTCACAATAATTGCCAGCACATGTGTATTACACAGAATGCCACCTGTAGGTCAGTGGATATCACTGGGTAAAAGTAACAAAAGGAAAAGCTATTCAACTTTTGTTAACGTAAGGACAGAATACAATGTGACAGAGGCATGTGGATGATGGAGGCACATAATGGACCATACCAGCCATTGTCTGTATTAGCTTGTAAAATTTTTTCTACCAAATGAAACAGTCCCTACAGAAACAATTTGTAGAGGGAAAAAAAAGATCATGCAAAACAGCACCTCCTTCAGTAAAGGATTGAATAATTCACAGAGAGACACATATCTGCCAAGCTAATCAGAATATTAATATTGGCTAATTTGAGCATTGACTTCCCAGTGGGACGATCTACTTAGGAAGCCAAATAATGAATCGAAGACTGCAAGATAAATGTAAATTCAGAGAATTTACACTGGTTGTGTCTGACTGGCAGCAATGATACCCCAACTCCAGTAACTAGAGAAATGGACAGTGGGCCAGATGTTCACACCAGTGGTCACTTGGTTGTGTCTACAAAGGCCATAGACAGTGTTATTGGCTGCCAGCGTTAACTCTTTTGTTCTTGACTTAATGATAACATGACACTTTTGTTATATTCATCACCCTTTTTCATTTTAATATGTATGTGGATTTTACTTACATGTTTCCGTTTACAAGCCCCCGGTTTACTGTATGGGATGGTATACTTTATGCTTGTTGCTAACTAGTGACCATAGGCAGTCCCTTTCCTTCCCAGGTCCCCATTTGAGTAAGGAGAATATGGAGTGGATTTTTTTCAACACATATCTTGAATACAAGTATCCAATGAGATTAGAGATTGTGTTACTACTGCACACTATACAGATTAGTTCATTGTGATTCACCTCAACCAGAGAATTCACCATTCTGACACTCACCTATATACTATGTTTCTTCTAATTTTTAATACCAATCTACATGATAATTGTCCCTGTACTACATGGTCTAATGTCTTCAGTTCCTTAAGTATAGCACAAATCTTTACACATTTAAGATGTATGCAAGTATGCCTTTGCCTCTATATGTATCTGCCTAGATCCTAAGTGTGACATGAAATGTAAATATCATAAATGAAAAGATTGACAGATGTGACCACTGTCAAATTAAATATACTAGAGGCAGAAGAGATACTATGACATGATAAAAGTTAACAAAACAGATCTTGTCTATTGTAAATAATCCTCCAACGAACATAGGGATGCATATATCTTTTCGAATTAGTGTTTTGGATCTTTGGATGAATACCCTAAATATTCATCTGTAGACAATTGGATAAAGAAGAAGTGGTGCATTTTTACAATGGAATATTACTTGGCCATAAAAAAGTTGAAACCTTACCATTCGTGACAGCATGGATGGGCCTAGAGGGCATTAGGCTAAGCAAAATAAGTCAGACAGAGAAAGACAAATGCCATATGACTTCACTTATATGTGGAATCTAAAGAACAAAATAAATGAATGAACAAAACAGAAACAAACTCGTGGATACAGAGAACAAACTGATGGTTGCCAGAAGCCAGTGAGGCTGGTAGGCTGGGTGAAAAAGTAAAGGGATTAAGAAGTACAAATTGGCAGCTACAAAATAATCATGGGGATGAAAGTACAGCATAGAGAATATATAGTTAATAATATTGTAATAACTATATATGGTGCCAAGTGGGTACTAGACTTATGAGGGGATCACTTCATAATTATATAAATGTCTTATGACTATGCTGTAAACCTGAAACTAATATAATATTGAATGTCAACTGTAATCGAAAATAAAAGAAATTTAAATTTAAAAAAATAAATGTTATATTTACCACTTTAAAAAAGTTAACAAAACATGATATGTTGGGAGAAGAAACCTCCCACATATTTAACAAATTAAACTTAATTGATATGGGAGGAAATATTCACCATGACTATATGTTACTATCCCCAGAATACAAAGTAACTTGTTAATCAATAGACAACAAGACAGATATCAGAGGAGAGCAAAGGACATGAATAGAACTTAAAAATAAGAACTTCAAATGGCCAAAAATGCAAGAAGTCTCTCAATCTTACTAGTGACCACAGACATGTGGTGTTAAAAATGAGATTTTGTTTTTTATCTTTCGGGTTGGCAAAAACTTAAAGAGATTGATAATATGTATGTTGAAAAGTGTGTGTAGAAAGGGGCAATCTCATAACACAGCTGGAGTATAATTGCAATGCTTTTAAAGAGCAATTTGACAATTCTTATCAAGCTCTTAAACACAAGAACCTTTGAACTGGCAATTCTATTCCTATAATCTATCTTAGAAGAATATTCTCAGAAGAACATAGGGATATTCGAATAAATGCATTCATTGCAGTATTGCTTGTAATAGCAAATTCCTCTTCCCATAAATGTTTATCATAACTCACATGATACAGCCAGAAAAGAAATCTATTTAGCCATTAAAATGAAAGAGCAGATCTATATGGATTGATGTGGGACAACGTCCACATTATACAGGGTGTCCTAAAAAAATGTGTACACACTTTGAATGATTATACAGTCAGTGTGTATTAACATACAGTTCATTTTCAATATTTAAATGCATCTACAAAAATGAATACCTTTTTTGTCAATGCCTGTTTTCAAACTGATGACCGTTCTGGTCCAGGCACTGCTGATAACTCGAAGCAATGGAATCGCAAACATCAAGAATAATTTCATTGGGTATTTGTGCACCCTCAATTCATCAACTGTTGAAGGTTTTGTCCCATAAACTTTTATGCATCCCCATAAAAAATATTCTAGTTGCACTTTAGGATAAATTTTCTTTGTTCAAAGCTTAGTCTGACTTCATCCATTATTTCAAATTGGTTAAACTTGAAAAGGAATGAAAATTAAGCGAATTATCAGCTTCTACAAATTGGGTGGATTCAATAACAGATATTTATTGTCTCACAGTTCTGGATGCCAGAAGTCCAAAAATTCTGGGTTGGTCCCTTCTGACAGCGGTGAGGGAGAATCTGTTCCATGCCCCTGTCTTGGCTTTTGGTAGCCTGGAGCATTCCATGGTTTGTGGATGGCACTCTCCCTCTATTTGTGTGTCTCTGTATATGAATTACCCCTTTTTATAAAAACATAGCCATATTGGATTAGGGCACACCCTAATGACCTCATCTTAATCATCTGCATAGACTCTATTTCCAAATACAATCACATTCACGAGTACTGAGAGTTAGGTCTTCTTGTGGGGACACAATTCAACCCATAGCACTAATTCTGTAGTGGAAACAATTAAGAAAAGCCAATCCATGCTCTTCATTTTCCCACTGCCTTCTTTGCTTGCCCTCTATGTTTACTGCAATGGCTCCTTTGTGAAACAATACCTGAATCTGGTGCCTTCTTCCACCCTTTCTCCTGTCCTTTCTCTTCACCAGCTACTCATCCCATCAGGTGTAACACTGTTTACACTTTTTTCATAGCAATTTCTTGATCACAAATCCATGAGTGTGCAGGACACAAGAATTTTTATCAATAATTATGGGGAATTCAGAGCATCTGCACTTCTCCTAAGGGTATCAGGTCAAGAAATATTACATGTATTCCAGCTCCTTGGAAAGCTTTATTCAAGCCCGTTTCCCTTTTCTCACTAATCCCTCATAATGCCCCAGTTTCATAATGTGATTTAGTGAAATTAAACTCAAACAGCCCCAAATTACATAATTAATTACATTTGGCTTCAATTACATTGACTAATTGATCCAAGCCTGCTCCAGGCTACCTGCAGCCTGAGGTGGAATGAGGCAGGTGGTGAGGGCTCATTAGCTTAGTAGTTCATGTGTGTTAGCTAATTTGATTTTTAAAATTGTTGTAAATCTCAGAGGGATCATACCATAAGTCAGGTGAATCTCACTTGTTCCAAGTACTCCGTGTTATATAGGTTTTCTCGATCCCTCATCAAGGGCCTCTCATTATTTCTCACCTGGACAGTAGCCCCTACAGTCAGGTCCTTCCTATTCTAATGCATTCTACCCAAGCCCAATTCATTTTCCTGACACAGAACACTAATCAATGGTGATCCTGAGCTGGTACTGAGGAAAGGGAGCAGTTGTGGGTGCAGGAGAAATGATTGTGCATCCCCTGAGCACAATCTCCAGAAGTTGTGTCTTTTCAACAATTTATAAGGGAGTGTTTGGATGAGATGATTACTGAGAACTGAAGACTCTGAGGATATGACTTTAAAGCCTAGCTACTCAGAGTGTCCTCCCAGGAGCACCAGCAGCAGCACCTGGTAGTTTTCTAGAAATGCAGAATCTCAGGCCTCATCAAAGGCTATTGAATTGGATTCTGAATTTTAACAGGATCCCTAGGTGGTCTGCAAGCATTTAAAAATTTTTGAGACATCCTGCTTTAGAGAAAGTTTTGAGAAAATAAAGGGTCTGTCTGTTCACATGTGAATCTCACATCAGTGGTCAGACTACGAATGCTAAAGAGAAGGCAATCAGAAAGAGCAATGTTCATTTTATACACATACTCTCCCTGTCACCATCCATTTCCCACCCTCCTTCCAGGTTTGCTCCCTGATGCAAAAACCTGCTATGCTTCTGACTATAATCACCCCTCTTTTCACAAACTCTGTATTCCCCCAAATCTTCAATCTGACATTCTCTATTGTGTTCCCAATCTAACTTTCTCACTGTATTGCCTTTTACTATTTTTAGTTTACACTTCAGCCCAGAGGTATCCTTGGACAAACACCATGTATTCCTCCTTATTGGATTTACTGAATGTAGCTTTCTCACACTCTCTCCTAACTGGGATGTCCCTTTCCATAAAGCCTTTTCAAAGTTCCCCAATCAAAAATGGCCTCCCTTTGAATCCTTATAAAATTATATACATCTCTTAAACTGTCTTTATTATAGGCATTGTCTCTCTGCTAGACTGGACCAGTGCAGTGCCCAATACATTGTAGGTGATTAATAATACAATCAGAAAACTGACTGACTAAATGAATGAATCTGTGAAGTCAGGGCCTCACCAGATTACTCCTTTAGACCAGTTAAGTCTTAAGAACTATGATTCTATTTATTTTTTAATTGCTGAGGTGTGAATATTCAGCTCCTTCTCACATTATACTCTCAGGCAGCGAGTAGACTCTACCGAGGACACTTGCTTGAATCAAAAACACAAGATAATGTCAGTCTTCTTCCACCTATATGAAGCCCAGACTGGTGGTGGCTCCAGATGCTCCTAGGCAGAGGCAACCTTTGGATGATTTGTGTATTGAGAATCCTTCTAGCTCACCCAAATACTGCAGGCCAATCAGCTTTCAGGACATAAATTCACCCAAATAATACTCTTCTTAATTCAGAAAAGATTTCAAAGGAGCATTGGTAAGGAAGACAACAAGGTATTTCTAGCCAGAGCCAGAAGATGAAATACCCAAACTATGTGCGGTGACCATTTCCAGAACTTCTCATTTGGACTTCAAAAATAGCATTTCCAGGCATGAACCTCAGGAACAGAGCTTGTTTTATAAAATTACATCATGTTAATTTCACCTTCCGCGATACTGGCATGGTGCGTCATGGTCCAGATTATACCATTTGAATGCTGACCCAACTCCTAGCTTCCCGTTTAAGAATTATTAGTATTGGTTTTCTTTGCTTAAGCAACACTTCAAAGGCTATGTAGCTTTTAAGAAACTATTTGTAATGTGAATATCAACATCATGGATAACGAAATCAAATTTTATGTGGAGAGCTCAAGAGTTTATATATCTAAATTAAAAGTGATTGATAAAATGTAGTTTAGGGTTTTTTTATGTTGTGGTAACCTATACATAACATAAAATTTACCATTTTAATCATCTTTAAGGGTACAGTTCAGTGGCATTAAGTATGTTCACATTACTGTGTATCCATTACCACCATCCACGTGTAAAACTTCTTCATCTTTCCCAACTGGAACTCTGTACCCCTTAAACACTAACCCCCCATTCCCCTCTTCCCCAGTCTCTAGAAAACGCCATTCTACTTTTTGTTTCTATTAATATGATTATTCCAGTTACCTCATATAAGTGGAACTATACAATATCCATCCTTTTAGCACAGTATCTTCAAGGTTCATTCATGTTGTAGCATGTGTCAAATTTCCTTGCTTTTTAAGGCTGAATAATATTCCATTGTATGTATATGCCACATTTTGTTTATCCATTCATCTAATGAAGGACCCTTGGGTTGCTTCCACCTTTAGTCTACTGTAAATAATTCTGCTGTGAACATGGGTGTCCAAGTGGTAGTTTAGGTTTTTAAGACAAATTATCATTTTGAACATGGAGTCAATGTGTTTGGAGAGGAAACACAAGCTATAGAGTTTATAATTCCATTGATTAAAAGTCAAAACTTACATTGATGCTGATCATTCACCAGGTACAGATAATTCTAACTATCAAAGTCTCCAGTCTATGTGGCATATATTACCCATTAATGCGAAAAGGAAATCTAAGTAAATGGGGTTGTGTGGCTTTCACTTGAGCACTGAATATAGTTAAGATGATCTCTTCAAGCAAAGATTGACATTTAATTTAAAAATAGATTTCTAATCAAATTATTACACTTAAAACAATCCTACATGATTTAGAGTTACCAAAGCTGAACAGATCTTAATTTAAAATCCCTTTTCTCAGTTTTCATTTTGACTTCCTGAAGATTCTTCCCAGTAGCCCTACCTGGGAGCTGCTTCTTGTATCTTGTGGTATTTGGAACAAGGGTAATTTTCTTTGACCACATTCTATATCATACTTATCCACCTTATGCCGCTAGATTTGTTCAGAAAGTGGATGTGGTATTAATGGGATGCAGTCCTATTGACAATAATAACAGCATGGATTGCTAACCACATGATAAGCTCAAGATGCATATTTGAATTGGCTGTATTTATGTTCCAGATGCAAGATGATTATCTGACAACAGAGGCAAGATGATTTAATACATAAGGCCCAGGGGCAGGAATGAGGAAATCTGGGTTTTATTCCTGGCTTCATCACATAGGTCATGTATACATGAGTGGAGATTTTGTAACTGCATTGTTCTTGTTGACTCCAAACTGTTTCCTGCCCTGCTCCTGCCGCCAAGAGTGTTTTACTTTGTTTAGTTGTAATACCATTGCTTCTCTCCATTTCCCTCCTACTTCTTTCCTCACCCTCCCTATTTCTTACTAAACTGTATTAACTCTGTATTACATAAGTGATACATAAATGCATTATATTACTTTTGTAAAAGTTTTAGATAATGTTGATTCTCCCTTAATGCTCTTTTTTTTTTTTTTTTTTTTTAATCCCAGGCACTTCTCCATCTCTTATTTTTAATCTTGTTCTTTTTCTCTTCTGCCTTTATTTCCTGATTGTAGAGACTGGCCCTGTTTCTGGCCCACCCTCCTTTTCATATCTACACCAGCTTGAGTGCCACGTACCACCATAAAATCCTCTTCTAAAATACGCCATGGCACACTTCCTATTCCCGGCCCAGCATGTAAGAAGTTTGAAAGCTGTCTCTCTAGCCTAACAATAAGTCAAAAGTGAGACAAACTGAAAAATTAACAACTCTTCTTAGATCTATCAGAGAAGTGAGGTCAAAGGGCAAATCGCTGCTCCCAAAGTTGGAGAGACCAACAAGTGAATACAGAAAATTACTTGAGCAGGATTCCACAAGTAGCGAGCTCCGTGGGAACCAGGGACGGGGTAGGGAAACCTGTAATTGATGAACTGACGGAAGCTCCATGTCAATAACTCTTGAGATTTAAATGGGGGGGGGCAGTCATAGAGGAGCCCCCATACTTTGTGAATTTTAGCCCCCAGGAGCTCTACCAGGAATACAGGTAATTTTGGAGAAAAATCCCCTCATGTTTCCAATGGGGGGGGGGCATTTTGAAACATAGCCAGAGCATTCTATTCTCAACAAGCTCTGCCCACAGGAGAACTTATTAACCACAGCCTAGCCTGCTAAGGGTTTGTCAGAGACTAACCTACCTGGGGAAAGGGAAGTACCCAGCTCCTGCTGGATCTAGACTTAATGAGAAGCAAGGGAAATACTCAGCTCCAGCCCTTTCTAGTCTCCCATGTGGAGGAAGGGAAATACCAAATTCCAGGGTGGAGCTAGAGAAATGAGAAGCGTGTGTAGAGCTCACAATCCGGAGGTACAGGCTTAAGACTGAGACCTAATCATAGAGCTGTAGACCACTTCCCTCCTCCCTCAACTCATATCACTAAAGGCTTATTTACAGCGGTTCTTTTTGTCCAGTATAACATGTCTGGCTATCAAAAAAAAAAAAATTATGAGACATACAAAGAGGCAAAAAACAGAGTTTAAAGAGACAGAAAAATCATCAAAACCAGACTCATATATGGCAGAAATTTTGTAATTATCAGACCAGGAATTTAAAACAACTATGATTAATATGCTAGGGGCTGTAACGGATAAAGTAGACAGTGTACAAAAACGGACACTGTAAGCAAGAGGTGGCAATCCTAAGAACCAAAAAGAAATGAATGCATCTAACAGATAATGGTTGTTCAAAATAATAACTATGTGTTTGATTATTATGTTGATACATATACTCATGTATGCTGACATATAAATAAAATGAAAGACAAAAATGATACAAGGGATGGGAGGGGGAAATTAGGATTACTTTGCTATTATAAGGTATTCACAGCACCCATAAAGTAGTAGAGTGCTATTTGAAAGCAGACTTGTCCGGCCAGGCGTGGCTCAGCGGTGGAGCATCGACCTAGGATCCAGGCGATCGAGGTTTGATTCCCGGTCAGGGCACATGCCTGGGTTGCGGGCTCGATCAATGACTCTCTCATCATTGATGTTTCTCTCTCTCTCTCTCCCTTCCTCTCTCTGAAATCAATAAAGATATCTATATATTTTTAAAAATAGTTCAGTGTGCTCAATGTCCACCAGGTTTGGATGGTTTTTAGCCTTTTCTAAGAAAGGGTGCCCTCATCATCAGTGATATTAAGGCCATGGAGCAATCCTCATTAGCTTTAAACGAATGATTAATCTAAAATAAGGAAAGGTCTATATAACACTGAGATGCCCTAATCAGAGAGTTAAGAAGGATGGCCCATTAAGCTTTGCTTATACACACTCTCTGTTAACTGGGAGTTAATATTACTAAGTGACCACTGTGGAAACATCTCAAGACCTGCCTTAGCCATCTCTTTCCATACAGAAGAGTTAACTTACGTGAGCTCTGATGTTGTCATAACTTTCAGGCATGCTGGACCTCTATGGCCCGGCGAGGACGGAGAAAGTTATAAATCAGAACTAGAAGTGACAAGGTAGCTCTACTGAGTAACTAAGGGCCTTGACCAATATTTAAATTTAGGATGTGACTCGGAGTAATGGTGACCCCAGGTCTCATTCCAAATTGCAACAATATTAAAAAACCTGATCTCAGACTAGGAGCACCATGGCAACAAAATTTAGGCAGCAGTAACATGCAAAGGTCAGCTGGTAGCATCTTGGTTCTTTGGGCTCCACACTAAGAGGGAGAGTGTTCTTTCACACCATCCAGTTGAAGCTGGATTCACACCTATGGGAAGGGGAACAGGAACGAGATCCGGACCTTGAGGAAAAGATGGTAAGCGCTAGACGGATTGTCAGGGCTCCAGGCCTGGCAGGAAGCTGGAAGGAGTGAAAATCAGCAGCCAAGATGAAAATCTAACCTCCAGTCCAGGAACATGTTTCGGGGGTGTGAAGGAAAGCTGCAGCTAAGATAGTGATAAAGGGCTTCCTGGGTATCATGTGGAAACTGGAACAGTGTAGGGAAGCACAGGTAACTAGGAATAATAGTAGCAAGTACTTCGAAACCCTCCTACTCTAACGCTGAGATCGCTAAACTGGGATCCATATGTGGGCCTCGGGGCTCCCCTGGATATGCGCAGAATATTTGTGTGTATGCATATGTGCAGCTTTTCATCTGATTTTCAAAGTAGTTTGTGTTAGAAACAAACAACACGTTTATAACCACTGGATTGGGTGAAGTCCATACAGACGTCATTATTTGGTACTTACACTAATGAGACGGAGATATATCCCATATTTACTACTTTTAACCTCAAGAATAAGACAGGTAGTGATTAATGAAATCACAGCATTTTTATATGTTGCTAATCTTAATTTCCAAAGAAGACCCATCTGGCATGGCAGTGAGAACCACCTGCCTTCAATGGTGCCACCAAAGAGGCACCACCAGGCATCCTTCAAGACCCCCTCCTGGTGTGTGGCTGCCCCTCTTTTTTCTTAGTCTAATGTTTCTATAACTGATACTAAAATGCATCCACAGAAGTGGTTCGGAAACTCCGATTTGCAAAGGGGTGCCAGTCTGACAAGGTTTTCTGGTCCATGTTGAAATGAGGACACCAGGGAAAATGTAGTGAGTTTTCTTTCACAAAGCTAAATTGATTCCATTTAAATAAAAAACCTATTATTCTGATATGGCAAAAAAATTATGCCATTTATTTGGTGTTAAAATCATTTCTTGTATGTGTTTATTGATGGTGATAGTTGATGGTGGTTTGCTCTTTGGTTTTTATTCTGCTTGATCTATGTTGGTCCTCAATTTCATAAAAACGTTTTCTAGTCCATGAAATCAAAATCATGGAAATAGGTTTCTGATCGACTCAACAGCGATGCATCTAGCCTATAAGTCAATGCTACAGTCATCTCAAGTGGTTGTTTTCCAACTCTATGACTCATGACTACTCATTTGACTGTTTTTCCAGAGTAGACTTGGGACTAAAATAGGAAGGATAGTCTGGTTTATTTATTTGTTAAATAGCTAGCTGGATTAGACAATTAGAATAGCATTTGGAACTTAGTAGGTGCTCAATAAATGCTTGTTGAAATGGATAAAATTGAATTGTGCAAGGTATAGAAGAAACCCACGCCCAGTTCCCTAGAGACCACTGTGAGTTATACCCAGATAATTGCACCCCAGCAGAGAGCTACTCACTTCCTGCAGTTGGAAAGCAGCTTTTATAAAGGGCTGAGGCATTAGAGCGAGAATCAGTGTAAGAGAATCTTAGTTCTGATTTTATTACTGACTTACGTATTTTGTGACCTGCCATAGTCATTTAAGTGGACTTTCCAACCTACTTGCAAGGAGTGAAAAAGTCTCCAATTACCTCTGTTGCCCAACAGTCTGGGTCTGAAGACATTAGGTTAATTAGTATGTGGGCATTATTCAGAAAAAAAGTAATTCTTTAACATAATAATGAAGTCCAGGAATCGTGAAGCCAAAACATGATAGAGGCATGTGTTTAAGTTAATGCACTTTTGAGAATAAATATGATTACCTATTGGTGGTATTCATACTAGTATATTAAGACATTTTAGTTTTTAAAAATCTATGTGCTTTCATTCTTTACCAGTTGGATACTGTGCTTATTATAGTTAAGGCTAGTTTATTAAATAGTCTTTAATCTATACACTCTTATTATAAGGAAAACATTTAAGTAAATGTCTTCTACAAAAAAGTTTCAGTGGAACAGAAGCTAATATTAAACTGCTTTACAAAGATGGTTCTATACAAGAAATACTTTGTATGACCTTTGTCCATATAACCCTGGGTAGGTTATGTAACCCCTCTGTCCACCTCAACTCTGTAAATAAGAGTAGAATCTACCTCAAAGGGTGTTAAGTATTAAATGTGGTAATAAATATGCTTTAGCATGACACATGAGAATTATTCAATAAACTTTACCTAATATAATTATATTTTTGTTACTATTGCCACATTTTAATTGATGTGCCAATTGTAGAATACTTCAACAGCAAGAAAAAGAGCTGTAAAGAATCGCACATTTTGTTCTACCATTTAATTGCAAGTTCCCTTCAGCTCACCTCTATCATATATTTCTGAGAAAAATAGTTGGACATAAATAAGTTCAATTATTCTCCAACTCAAAATACAACACTCTCAGAAAAATCTATCTGACCTCCAACAAATCTACACCTAGGTCATGCAGGCAAGTGTGCACACATGTGTACACACAAAGCAAATGTCATTTTTAATGAGATCCTTTAAGGATCTCAGTCAGCTTCCTCAGATGAGGCTTATTCTTTAAACCGAATTACATTTTATTACAAACGGTACTATAAACAATATGGAATGTTGCATAAAAACATGAGCCTTGGAGGTGGACTACCTGGTTTCAAGTTTCAGCTCTGTGATCATGTACAATTATTTATCCTTTCTAATCCTCAATTTCCTCATCTTTAACCCCCACTTTATTGAGGTGAGGCTGAAGTTAAATGAGATACTGCATGTAAAATAGCCCAGTGCCTGGCACCTAGTCAATGCTCATTAAGTTTTAGTTTTTTCATTATAGATGTATTTTCATCTCTAGAAGTTCCAGTTGAGACTTTAAAAAATATCTTCTGTTTCTGTCCTTATCATGTTTAAGTTTTCCTCTAGATTGTTGAGGCTATAGAGAATATAGTATTTGTTTAAAGACATTGTCTGCTACTTCCATCATCTTTGTCATTTCTAAATGTTTCTACTAATTGATTTTTTCCTAGTCATGGTTCATATTTTCCTGCTTTACTGCACACCTGGTAAATTTTTATTGCATGCTGGGCATTGTAAATTTTGTCTTTGATTGCTGGATGTTGTTGTATTCCTTAATTACTGTTGAATTTCAATTTGGCATGCAGCTAAGTTACTTGGAATAGGGTGAGTCTTTCCAAAGCTTGCTTTTAAGCTGTGGCAGGGTGGGTTCAATGAGACTTTGTTGGTCTACAGCGAATTTAGACCCCAATGAAGGCAATGTCTTTCTAAGGATTCTTTCTATCTCCTATGTTACAAGTTCTTGCCACTCCAGTTGGTGGGACCACAATTCCTGTCCCTACTGGTCTCCCTACTCCTTTCTAGTGGTTTTTCCCTTGGTGTCTGGTAGTTTACTCTCATGCATATACAAATCAATTCTCATCCAAAGACTCAAGGGGACCCCTCTGCAGATCTCCAGAGCTCCCTCCCCCCTCCCCTCCCCTCCCCTCCCCTCCCCTCCCCTCCCCTCCCCTCCCCTCCCCTCCCCTCCCCTCCCCTCCCCTCCCCTCCCCTCCCCTCCCCTCCCCTCCCCTCCCTTTTCTTTTCCTCTTTCTACCTGTGTGGCTCCCTCAATCCAAAACACTTCTCTCACAAACTCTAGATGTCTTGGCCTCCCTCACCACCAATTCTGTCTCCCTCAACTCAGCCAGACTACCAGAGCCTGAGTGTCCCCTCTCTGAGCTGCGGCCTGGACACTGACTTCAGTCATTTCGCTGGAACTATCACCGACTCACCTTTTGTTCGCTTCCCTTCTCTCGGGAATAACAGGCCTGTGCTGCCTGCTGGCTACTGTGTGAAAATCCCTATTTTACATGTTTTGTCCAGTTTTCAATTTGCTCCAGGTGGGAGGTAAATCCAGTCCTCGTTACTTCATTTTAGCCAGAATTGGGAGTCTGTGGCTATTGTCTCTGTGAATGCCAGTTTTAGGAATAAAACAGCCCTCAGGTACAAGTCAGATCCCAAATGTACGGCGAATGTGACACATCACCGACAGTGAGAGCTGGGCCTGTGGTTACAGGATGTTATTAGACACACCGACAAATCTGCTCTGAGATATCTTGTTTCTCTTTTTGTTTTTCACTTCTTACAACATTTGGCTTTTGGGTTATTGGCAACGGCCCAATCTTTATGTAAAAGCCTCGAATTAGGAAGCTTCTCTATAATTTAAAATCCTGCTTGAGGTATGACTAAGGCTTTTGTGAGTGACAAAAATTAAATTAAAATTTTCCCTAAAAGAAGAAAATTTGATTTTTTAAAAATTTTGGTTTTACGATGAATATTGACACCAGGCAGTCCTCTGAATATTGAAAATTAGACCACTCCTACATAAATACCTTACAAAAACAAACATACATATGAAGCTAAAGTATGGGAATCCTCCCCATGCAGAGTTTAATTTTTATTATACAGCCACATGTTAATAGTGAGCAGTGTCACATTGTCCAGCATTAGGTGAACGTGTGTGTGCGGGCGCTCACGCAAGAGTCACAAAGAGCACGCACACATGACGGAGAGAGAATTAAACTACATTTCTGGTTTAAATAAATATTTTATATGTGTTAAAGCATATTTAATCTGCCGACTGAGGATTATAAATCCATAATGGAAAAAGAGGAGTTTGGACTTAACAAAAATTACCCTAGGAATTTAATCACTACATTTTGAGGCATATAAAATGTACGACATGAAGTGAGATGACTACAAATTGCTCATTACATAGAAGTTGTTCAAATGAGAAACACCTCCCAGATCCACAAACTGTAGTATATGTGTCTTATAAAAATTACTCTTAAATCTTACATTTCCCCTTTGAGACATTTATTGTTCCTGGAGAAAGCACTATGTTTTCTTCTTATGCCTAAATCTGTCTTCGATTAAACTAGAGAACTCTATAAATCAATAATAACCTTTTAGATATCAACCCCTTCATAATTACGCCCTCCAAATCCAGGTAATTGTTTGCATACTTTACACAGAAATAAATGGGGGAAAACATGTGTTCCGTTTGATTTGGGGGGTTAATAAAGATTTAGATAGTTTTTTAGCTTTTGTGAAGTTTGGCTTTACCCTTGTTTATATTACATTTGAAAAATTAATTTATTTCTCACAGAGAAACAAATAGATCAGGTAATGCTATGCAGCTCTGAGGGGGGAAAAATATTGCCTGTTAGGAACCGATATGGATTTTATCATAATATGGCTTTCATTAAATATAATACTATACAACCAGTGAGTTTAAAGGAATGCTTTATTTTAGTCAAATCAGTCTCTGGGTATCTTTCTGATATTTCTGGTACATTTTCCAACAGGAAGTGGCTGAACACCCAAACAGGAGTGATCTCAGATTAAGAAACAACACAGGCATCTTGAAGGCTCTCTATTTGTAGAATGAAATGACAGCAAGCAGAGGGGCCTGAGGCGGTTTTCCTATTTGCCTACTCTGGGTGCCAGCCATCTGTGTTCATTTAGATGGGGTGTGTGTGTGTGTGTGTGTGTGTGTGTGTGTGTGTGTGTAGGTGGAAAGGGGGGTGAGGGACAGGTCTCAGGTTGCAGGTCTGAGTGTGGGCTCTGATACAGAATGAACCTTCTGCCTAATGCTTCTCAAACAAGACCCCTCATCTGCTGGTCCCTCCAGAGAAGTAATTTCACCAATACCAGCTGCAACGGGGAATGTTTTGTGTTTTCTTTATTCAAAGTGAAAGATGTTAAACAGAAATTTTCAGAAGCACTTTTGTTTGGAAAAGGGGAAAGGAAGATCATGGAAACTGGAAAACATCCATGAAATTAGCCCCAAATCATGGCCAATACTGATCATTTCCTGACAAGCTGTCTATCAGCAAAGCCACAACAATAGTGTATTCAGGGCTTTCTGTTGCCAACGGTGATATCGCATTGCTAATTAAATGTCGGTGCAGTTGTGCATATTTCTAAATTTTAACTTTCATAACTGCCACAGTGGGTAGAACAGCACTTTGCTCTTAGAAGTCTTCAGCAAGAATTAGAAGAATATTAGTTTAAAGTAAAGGTCCCGTGTGCCTATTTAACTCACCTAAGAATAATAAGGGAAGAAGACAGGAAGTAGAGATGCACTTGGCCGTGTTATCTCCAAATTTGGTATTTACTTATGAAAGAGACTATTTAAAAACAAGTCTATAAATAAGAGGTGGAAATGAGCTAACTTGACTGTATTATTTTATTTATTCATTATTTATGCCTAACAAATCCTGACTGCCTTTAGTTGATGTACTTATCTATAAAATTTCTCAATATTTCTATGGCTAGAAATAATATTTCAATTTTCTTCCAAAGTTAGATTCTTTTTCTCTCTCTCTCTGCCTGTCTCTCAGTTTCTCTAGTCCTTGTTTATCTGACCTCCTTTGACATATCCTGTTATTAAACATGCATTGGTCAATGTTGCAATTGGAACACCCATGTCCTAATGCAAGATGAGGGCATACCAGATGCTTGGGTTAACCTTCTGGATGTCACATCTGCTTACAGCAATATGATTGGCATTCACAACTCCGTGTCAAATTGTCCATTTATGAAACTATTGTAAGGTGTGAAACTGTCCCTCCTAAGCCCTTCTCAAAGGGAAAAAAATCTGTTTATTAACTGGACTTAAAAGCCCATTTTAAAAATAGCTCCCAAACTTTGTAATAGTAAGAACATTTTGTATGTTCTAGACTGGTATGTATCTAGGGTTGGACATTGTCTGGACCCTTAGAAGAAGCGAGGGAACACATTGAGTATTTCACATATTTTGAGAATTATTTAAAATGAAAAACACACTCACCTAAGTAGAAGTCACTGGCCCAAGTTTGCATACCACAATGCAAAATTTGCATAAGGTGCTAGTTAAATTGCTTCTCTCTTGCTATTCTGATATTTGACAACTTCTATGAGATATTTCTTCCTGGGTGCAAAGTGTTTTTTTCCTAAGGACTCTGATTTAAGAAAAAAAAGAAAAAAATCTGTCTCCACATTTTGCGATCTATATGTTCCTGTTACTTTGTATTATTTTATAAACCAGCAAGCACATATCTGCCCCAAACCATAGGATTCTCACAAAATTACAGGACGAAGATCTTGTGCTCAAGAAACTTAGCATGTGGTTGGGGGAGGCAAAAATGAACAAACGTAGTAAATAAATGGAGACCATATATGTTTTGAAGAGCAATAGGAAATGGTTTTGCAGTGGGGTTAAGTGAATAGAAAGCAATGGCAAAGATCAGAGAAAGAGCTTGCTTTGTAAGGATAACATTGAAAAGATCTCTTGAAGCTGAGAAGAATGCAGGGGAAAAGCAGGAAATAATGTTGCACAGATGAGAGGAAATCAGGTAACTTACTGCCTTGAAAGCAAGTCAAAGCATCCTGAATTTAATGCCACTGTAGACTCTTGAACAGGAAGTGACGTGATAAAATTGGAAATCCCTCTGACAATGATGTTGGAGGGTTAGTGGGGAGCTTTTCTGGAAACATGGAGCTGTTGAAGTCTTTCACAGTGATCGGACCTCGGTGAGGGTCATGGCAGAGGTAATAAATCAACACAATCTGCGGACACGTTGTGTGTTTTGTTGTTGTTCATGTTTTTAATCCTCACCTGAGGATGTGTGTTTTTTATTGATTTTAGAGAGAGAGAAAAGGAGAGGGAGAGAGAGAGAAACATCGATCAGTTGCCTCCGTACGTGCCTCCACCGGGTATCAACCAGGGATTGAACTCGAAACCTGGGTATGTGCCAGGACTGAAACTGAATCTGAGACCTTTAGGTGGATGGGATGACACTCCAGTCAACTGAGCCACACTGGCCCGGGCTCTGTGGACACTCTGAAGAAATGAGCAATGGTATGACAGAGTAAATATAGGAGGAGATCGGTGTCAGAGCCCAAGATGACATCAAGGTCTCAAGCTTGGGAAATTAGAAGAATGGTGACATCACTCGGAGAAATGAAAGAGTTGGAAACTTGGTTGGGAAATACATCTTTTAATTGTAAAAAATATTCCCCCAACCATACGCTACAAGTAGCTTCACTTAACACTTACGTATTAAAAAAAACATACCTCTGGCCTGGCCGGAGTGGCTCAGTGGTTGAGCATCGACTTAGGATCCAGGAGATCGCAGTTTGATTCCCGGTCAGGGCACATGCCCGGCTTGCGGGCTCGATCCCCAGTGGGGGGCATGCAGGAGGCAGGCGATCAATGACTCTCTCATCATTGATGTTTTTCTCTCTCTCTCCCTTCCTCTCTCTGCAATCAATATAGACATATTTTTTTTTTTAAATTCTAATGATCCAGCAATTCCACTTCTGAGTATATAACTAAAATAATTGAAAGTAATAACTGGGACAAATATTTGCATACCTGTGTTGATAGCAGCACTATTCACAAGGGCCAAAAGGAAGCAACCCAAATGTTCATCGACAAATAGTAGATAAACAAAATGTGGTACACACATACAATGAAATATTATTCAGCCTTAAAAAGGAAGAAAATTCTCATGCATGCTACAATATGGTTGAAACTTGGAGACATTATACTAAGTGAAATCAGCCAGACACAAAAGGACAAATATTGAATGATTCCACTTATATGAGGAATCTAGAATAGTCAAATTCATAGATACAAAAATTAAAATTGTGGTTACAAGGGGCTGGGGAAAGTGGGGATTGGAGAGTTATTGCTTAATGTGTATAGAATTTCAGTTTGGGAAATTGAAATGGAAAAGTTGGGCCGTGGATAATGTGATCGTTGCACAACGATGTGAATGTAATTAATGCCACTGAACTATACACTAAAAATGGTTAAATGGTAAATGTTATGTTATGTATAGGTTACCGCAATAAAGAAAAATCAGTATGTTAAAGAAAGAATGTGTGCAGACACTGAGAGTGAATGAAAGAAGTCTTTCCACAGAATGAAACGAATTTAGATCCTCGGTTCAAATTTAGGTTCTGCCACTTGTGAGCTGTGTGCCTCCTTTTTCTCATCTGTAAAATGGGGACAATGATGCAGATTTAAAGAGAGAATTATGTAAAGCTCTTCATCACTTAGTAGGTGTTCTGTAAATATTATTTTCCTTTTTAGTTAAAAAAAAAATCACTCCATAATTGAAAGGGTTTTTTGTTGTTTTTGTTTTGTATCCTTCTACCAAACAGAATAACTTAAGAGATAGTGTGGCTGTCAGGAAGCAAAGAAATGCCAAGTTTGTGCAGGAAACGCACCCCCTTCCTGATGCAAAGATTAATAACACACAAAATGCACCCATAAACACGAGGCTACCTCTGACTGGCAACTACCCCTGTAGCATGTGTTTTCTGCCCAAATCCCGGAAAAATCTGTCACAAAAACTTGATTGTGCTTGATTTTTACTTTAAAGAATCTTTATAACTAAACCAAGTATTAAGATGTGAGATCGAGATAGACTTCCAAGTCCTCAGAAAGCTGAGAGAGTCTGCTCAGTCTCTCAGTGCAGTTCATTAACAGAAAATGGTTCAAGGGAGAAGTAAGGCAGTGTACTGTTGGTGGAATCTAAAGAACAAAATATACAAACAAACAAAATAGGAACAGACTCATATATACAGAGAACAGGCTGATCGCTGCCAGAGGGGCAGGGGAGTGAGGGGCCAGGTGGAAAAGGTGAAGGGATTAAGAAGCACAGATTGGTAGTTACAGAGTGGTCTTGGGGATGTAAAGTACAGCATAGCGAATATAGTCAATAATACTGTAATAACTACGTGCAGTGCCAGGTGGGTACTTGAAATATCAGGGGAAGCACTATGTAAAGTATGTGGTTGTCTAACCACTATGCTACACACCTGAAACTAATACAAAATAGTGCTGAATATAAACTGTGATTAAAAAATTAAAAAAATTTAAAATGTGAAAAAAAGCAGTAATGCCAAAAAAAGGTGCTTAGCATAGGGTCTGGTAAGCTCTTGATAAATAGTCTTCTTATTATGAAAAAAATTGGAAATTATAATTATTGAGTGTGTGCCTGTAAAGATTTTTCAAAATGTCACAAAAGAACTTAATATTTTCATAACTTCTAAACTTTGCCTTATTGCTGGTTTATGTAGGAAGGAATTTTCTGTCATAAAGTGTGTCAAAACCAGAAATACACTGATGGAAAATACTTCCAAATTCTGAAAGACCAAATCTCTCAGCTTTTTTTTTTTTTTTAAAGATATATTCATAATGTAGTAAACACAGCAACACAAAGCAGGATACACAAGCTCAGATGTTATTAATTACATTGCATCCTTGACATCAACATACTTAAAAGCTGCAGAGAACCTCACAAATCATTTGTGGTAGAGCCAAGACCAGAATCCATGGCTCCAATCCTCAGTTTAGTACATGTCCCACTATATACATTGCTGCCCCTAGGGGTCACAGAGCAGTGTTCATAGAACCCCGTACCTGATATGGGCATAACAGCTAATGTCAACTCGGAGCCATTTGTACAACTCTGACTGTGATCCTCGGATGTCACCTCATCCAAACCTTAGTCATCCCCTCATTTCCAACTACACTCAGACTATACATTGCACCTCCCCACATGTGACCACATCCTGTTTGCCTTTCCATTGCTGAAGTTCAGACAACAGGTTATCTTGTCTCGTGCTTTCTATCACAGACATTTTAAAGAGACACCCTTATGGTCCTAATTCATGGAAAATGATCATTTCCACTCTACAAAATTTAAAACCCTTTGGAGGCAGTTTAGTAAGTTAGCATTTTTGTTTCATGTGAAAATATTATTTGTAGTTTATAATGGGAAGTTCAAACACATTGTTTCTTATCATTAAAAGCTTTCAGAAGTGTGTAATCTGGACTCTTTATAGGTATGTTCCCTATAAAATGCCCTGAGGAATAGCATACTGGTCTTTCTATAAATAATTACCTGTAATATCTTCAGTTGCTTAAAAGGTCTTTAATTTAGAGCTGAATTAGTCATACAGATAAACACTTTAAAGTCCTTGGAATAGGCATACATCTTTATTGATTTCAGAGAGAGGGAAGGAGAGAGAGAGAGCGAGATAGAAACCTCAATGATGGGAGAGTCATTGATCGGCTGCCTCTCGCACACCCCTGACTGGGGATCGAGCCCGCAACCCGGGCATGTGCCCTGACCAGGAATCGAACCCCGATCACCTGGATCCTAGGTCAAAGCTCAACTGCTGAGCCACACCAGGCGGGTGGCAGTTAGTTTTAACAAGCTTTTAAGGTAAATTAGGAGTGTGTTGTATTAGTTATGTTGTGACAACCGTGAATTAGAAGAGCATACATGAGCTCATCCATTCATACTTTTTTTTTCTCATCATATTCTGTACTAGACTCTTTATGAAAGTTGGATAATATATGAATCTTGCCCTGAGGGATCTTCCAAATAAGTGAGGGCCCTGTTCTGAATTGAATAATGTCCCCCTCCCACAAATTGACGTCTACCCAGAACCTCAGAAGGTGACCATGTTTGATATGATTAAGATTTAAGATAAGATGAGGTCATACTGGATTATGGTGGGCCCTAAATCCAATCACATGTGTCCTTATAAGAAGAGGAAAAGACACATAAACATAGATACACAGAGACACGCAAGAGAGGAGAGCATGTGAAGGTAAAAGCTGAGATTAGAGTGATGCTTCTATAAATCAAATGCCAAGGATTGCTGGCAGCAACAGAAGCTAGGAGAAGCTCCCTCCCTAGATCCTTTGATGGCCCATGACTTTGCCAATAGTATATTTGGAACTTCTAGCCTCCAGAACTGTGAGAGAATAAGTTATGGTTATAAGAAGCCACCTGGTTTGTGGTAATTTGTTACAGCAACCCTAGGAAACTAATACAAGCTCCCATCTCCAAAGAGTCTTAATTGGTCTGGGGTGGACTTGGGCATCAGCGTTTATATAAAAATTCCCCAGGTGATTCTGTTTGAGACCCATCACTCCAGTTTGGTGGTTTTCAAAGTCTCCAGAGCAGCAGGAACAGTAACAGCATCAACTGGGAGCTTAATAGAAATGTAGATTTTCAGGCTGTACACAGCCCTTCAGAATCAGAAATTTCGGGGGTGTGACCCAGCAATTTGTAGTTTATCAAGATCTCCAAGTGATCATGAGGCCACTAATGTTTGAGAACCACTACTCTGGTTGATAGGGGAGGCTAGGAGCAATGGAAGATAACAAACAAGCATTGAAAAAGGCAATAGGCAGGAATATTTTAGACAGTAAGGGAAGAGTGTTTGTATGTTGTTAGAGGCAGCGCTAAAACAGTGCATCTGAATCTCAACATTGACAATGCATTGCTTAGAGGCAAAGGTGTGTCCAAACAACCATCTCCCAAGTTCAATTTTTAAAGACAAATTTTTTCAAATTTGGGGGGTGGGGAGGGCTGTCCTTATAATGTTGTTGCTATTAGGGTATATGGCCACCCAAACTGTACATTAGATTATCAGGATCAAAAATGGCAGAGTAGGAGAGCCCAGCCTTTGTCACCCTCAAAAATCAATAATTAGGCCACTATCCACAAACAGAAACAGCTCTGGGGGAACTCAGGAAAACACTTAAGAAACTTCAGCAGCCTAGTGAAACAAAAAAACCAAGAATAACCTCACAAAAGGGAAGGAAGAACAGCTTCATTTTGCCTGCATCATTCCATTCCCCCAGGCCAGCATTGCTCAGCACCAAGAAGGAATTCCCATCTAGAGAGAGTTCAGCACACTGGAAATGGGAGAGCAGGGTGAACAACCAGCTTCCTCAGTCTTCAGATTATACAATAATAAAGGGCTCAATTCATCCTGAGGATATAACAATTATAAATATATATGCATCCAACATTGGTGCACCTAACTATGTTAGGCAAATACTAACAGATATAAAGGGTACAATAGACAGTACAGTAGCAGTAGGGGATTTCAATATCCCACTTTCAACAATGGATAGACACTTCAGGCAGAAAAATCAATAAGGAAACATTGGAATTAAACAATTTTTTAAACTAAATTGACCTAACAGATATATCGAGACCATTCCGTCCAACATCAGCAGAATACACATTCTTCTCAAGTCCACACAGAACATTCTCCAGGATAAATCATATGATAGGACACAAAACAAGTCTTAAAAAATTTAAGATTGAAACAATACCAGATAGCTTTTCCAACCACAATAGTATGAAACTAGAAATCAATAACAGGAGGAAAACTGGAAAATTTGCAAATATGTGGAACAACCAAAGGGTCGAAGATGAAATCAAAAGGAAAATCATAAAACATCTCCAGACAAGTGAAAATAGAAACACAACGTGCCAAAACTTATGGGCCGAAGCAAAAGCAATGGTTAACAGGGAAGTTTATAATAATGGATGCCTGAATTTAAAAATATTTTTTAAAAAACAACCTAACTTCACACCTCAAGAAACTAAAAAAAAGGACAAACTAAACCCAAAGTTAGCAGAAGGAAGAAAATAACAAAGATCAGAGGAGAAATAAATGAAATAGAGGCCAGAAAAACAATAGAAAAGATCAGTGAGCCCAGCCAGCATGGCTCAGGGGTTGCACATCCACCTATGATCCAGGAGATCATGGTTCGATTCCCAGTCAGAGCACATGCAGGTTGCTGGCTTGATCTCCAGTTGGGGGCGTGCAGGAGGCAGCCGATCAATGACTCTCTCATCATTGATGTTTCTATCTCTCTCTCTTTCCCTTCTTCTCTCTCAAATCAATAAAAAATAAAAATCAGTGAAAGGCTGAAAACTTTCCCCTAAAATCAGGAACAAGACAAGGGTGCCTACCCTCACCACTCCTATTCAGCATAGTACTGGAAGTCCTACCAAGCAACCAGGAAATAAAAAGAAATAAAAGGCATCCAAATCTGAAAGGAAAAAGTAAAATTCTCTCTGGTGATTACATTTTCTTGTATGTAGAAAATTCTAAATACTCTACCAAAAAAAAAAAAAAACACCAAAAAACCCCACCACAAAACCTATTAGAACTAATAAGTGAATTCAGTAAAGTTGCAGGATACAAAATCAACATACAAAAATCAGTTACATTTCTATGCACTAACAGTGAACTCTCTGAAAAAGAAAACAATCCTACTTATAACAGCATCAAAAACAATAAAATACTTAGGAATAAATTTAACCAAGGAAGTGAAAAATCTATCCACCAAGACACTGATGAAAGAAACTGAAAAAAAAACAAATAAGTGGACAGATATCTCATGCTCATGGATTGGAAGAGTTAAAAACTTCCATCAAGTCAACTTCTTTTAACTTTACTTATTAGATAACCAGTCCCCTTTGCCATTTCTTTTACCCACAGCCCAAAGAACAAGACAAGGCAATGAATTTTATTTTGGTATGAAATTCTGCTCCTTGCCATAATCAAGCTTTGTGAGGCTATAGTCAGGGTAACTGGAAAACCTACATGAAAAGGTTTGGTAAAATCCACATAGCTAGCTGGCACTTGATTGAAAAGAAAGTATCAACTGTTTCTTTCTTTCTTTTTTTCTTTTTCTTTTTCAGAGATGAATAGTTTGAGAATCCAATTTAAATATTTTTGTTTGCTTGATTTTCATGCTTCTGACCTCAGGCAAAAAGCCTTCTCGGTAACACTGGCAAGATTCTTTCTCAAGTTGCTTTCATCGTAGCCACATTTTCAGCTCAACTTTTTCTAAGGTTTTATGGCCTGATAACACATTTACAGCTTAAGTTACCATGTCCACAAGTACTGAGGTAAAAAATTCAAATTTTTTTTACAACTCTTTCTCTCACTTGATCCCAATTTAGAAACTGCCCTGACAAAAAGAGTGAGCTTTTCCTCAGCCCTAACCAACACTGGCAAATATATTAAGTAGACAAAGTTTGTCTTTGAGGTCACATTCCCTCTCCTTTTGGGGTACTCCTCCCAGGTGTCCAGTGCCCTCCAGAAGGCCTGTGATTGCTCAGGGACCACATCCAATAGGAGTGGGCACCATCCTTCTGCTCTCGCTCATCAAAGTGCATCAGCTCTGTGAATTAAAACCCTGCTTTCCCTTAGTTAACTATAACAATTAACAGTTATTATTTGTTAATTAGCTGAGGTTACCTTTACTGGATAAAGTAATATTTTAACTGAAATTAAGTATGATATCTCTTTTACAAGTAGAAATGTTAATGATGAGAACTTGAAGCTCTTGCTGTGCAGTGATTAGTCTGGGGCATCTGCCTGGAGTCTTGACAGAGTTGCCCAAACTGTGGTCCACGGCTCACTGAAATCCAAACCACTTTGTGTATTAAAAATTGCTGATTCTTGTGTCCTATCCCAGGCCTTCAGAATCTGACTCTCCATGGTTGGGAACTCAGGAATCTGGATTTCAACAATTTTCTTAGATGATTGATTTTTTATTTTTATTTTTTGATACATTGGAGATGGAGAATCTTTGGCATCAGAGAAAGAGCCCTAGGTTTGGAGTCAGCAGGCCTGAATTTTAATCTCTTGTCCAACATGTACATATAGTCCTGCATCATCAGTGTTACCTGTTTTGCAACTTAGTTCCCTCACTGTCAAATGCAGATAAGAATACTTTCCCTGCCACCTTTCAAGGTACTCATGAGGCTCAAATAAGTTAAAGCCCCCAAACAGCTGTATATACCACAGGGCTGGGATTAGGGTGAGGAGAGTGAGGCACTTGCTCAAGGCACAAAATTTAAGGGGACACAGAAAAACTTGGTAACAAAAAAATGTATTTTAATGCAATATTTTTTTAAAATAGGAATTAATGCCAAAAAAGTCCACCATGAGCAAAACATTAGAATTTTCAATAAAGACAGGATCAGTTACTAAATTTTCCTGTGGCCTCTAGCCTGTGGTATAGCAACAACATTGTTGCTGATCCCGTCTTTATTCAAAATTTTGACATTTTGTTCATCATGGGGGTTTTGTATAAATTTCTATTTTTAATAAATACTCCATTATTTTTCTTGACTACTTGATCACTCTATGGAGCAGGTTTAAACTTTGTGCTTGAGGCAAGTACCTCATAGGCCTCACCCCCTCGCCCAAATCCAGGCTCTTTAAGCTGTAACTGGTTGTGCAAATGCAGGTTATCATTTTGACCTGGCTTTCACTCCCAGCTCCAGACTTCGCTCAAATAGTTGCATGCATGTGTCAAAAGATGCCAGCCTGTTGGCACTTGGGTTAAATTCTGACTGTTGAATGGTGGGAACAGGGTCCCCAAAGCAGAAGGCAGGGGTGCACTGAGGACTCTACAGGGGGCCTCCCTTCCCAGGAGCACTGGAGAAAAGCTCTTAATTGGGATGCTAGGTGTGGGAACCAGTCTGACTCGAGTGACTAGAAAATCTGCCCTTGTTTTAAGAAGAACTCCTCCAGCAGCAACACACCCTTCCCAAGGAAGTTTGGATTTGCAAGCTGCCTTCTCCATAGCTTTCGATTTTAGAGGTTGTTAGTGCAGTATATACGAAGGGCTGCCTTCAGTCTCCTTGTGTTAGATGCAAGAATAAGTGACACCTGAAATGGAGAGCTGGTGACGAAGGCCTGGAGTGATAAATAAGGGGCCTGGCCTGGCCAGTGTGGCTCAGTTGATTAGGTGTCATCTGTGCACTGAAAGGTTGCTGGTTTGATTCCCCCTGTCGGGGCACATGCCCTGGTTGCAGGCTCCATCCCCCATAGGGGATGCGCAGGAGGCAGCCAATCGATGTTTCACTCTTACATCTCCCTCTCCCTTCCTCTCTAAAAATCAATAAACTATTTAAAAAAAAATAAATAAGGGGCCTGAAAGTGATGGAAACAGTTCTGTGATCTACCGAGCAGAAGGAAAGAAGCCCCCTCCTCTTCATGGTGCTGCTGGTTTCCCCCATCACTCAAGGTAGCAGCTTAACATCTGGTGATAGGACACAGGTCAAGGTAAAATTTCAAATGAAATAATAAGTATAATTTAGCCCATGATATCCCCAAGAAAATAGTAGTTCCTCATACTAGCACAAGGGAAACTGATAAAGCAGCGCCTGGGGCCATATTATCTTTAAAAGGACCAACTTTCCATTGTAAATTTGTGCTGAAGATTAGTAGACCATTTGGCAGAACAGGCTAGTCCGTTCCAATGGTCTATTAATTCTTCTTGCTCAGAGTTGGGCTCAGTCATCTCTTTGCTGAGAGCAAAGCTAGGCAGCTTGTTTTTCAGCTAGCCCTCATGAGTTCAGAAACTGTCTTATACTTCTTTGAATGTCCTCTGCTGCATTTAACACGGCTCTTTGGATATATTTCTGGATTTGTATTTCTTTAACTGCTTTGACTGGTTCCTTGGGTTTCATTTCTGCTGGACTCACCACAATGAGAACAATGCGACCCTCCTTCCAACTCTGAGGGTGTGGGCAATAAGTGTCCTCGTATTTAAAGAATGCAGAAGTTACGGTAACTTCTGTTTTACCAACAAAGCAGGATACAAGGCTGTATTTAAGGCATATTCTCATATGTGAAAACAAGGTATAGAAAATAACTGGAAGGAAATGTTCCTAAATGTTAGGCGTAGGTTCTCCTGGAATGTCTGATTATAGTTGATACGTACAGAACCTTCTTTAGACATAAGCAAGAGGGTTTTTAGAGTGCTCCGCATACCGCAATCACTCACAAATAAATTTATTAAAAACACATGGGCGCCTCTATCCCTCAGGATCTGGCCCCCAGCTGGCACAACACAGCCCATAACTCTTAACATCCACCTTCATGACCACCCTCTCAGGCCCCAGGGAAAGGAATTCCCACCTCTCTTGCCCTATATCCTCGAAAGGAAAGGTGACAGGATTTGAAAGCTGTGAAGGATCACGGGTAATATGATGCTATTGCTCTGGAATGCTTGGAAAATGTGAGAGGAAAAGAGTGCTGGGTTAAGAGAAAAGTCAAACTTGTCAAATTCCCCCTCTACGATAATATGAATGCAGTAGATTCTTTCATAACCAAGTATCATTTCTCGGCACTGCCAACAATCCTTCCCCTCGCTTCTCTTTTTGTTCTAATTCCTGGTTCCCTTGGTTTTTCAATTAGCACAATATTTCACAAAAGTTGTAAATGGTGGCTTAAGAGCATTTTGAATTTTCACTTTTCATATTACTCTTGGTACTGATTCTTTTTTTAAATTGGGGTAACATCGGTTTATAAAATTATATAAGTTTCAGGTGTACAACATTATAATTAGGTGTCTAATTATAGTACTATCTGCATAGTATACACTGTAGTGTGCTTACCACCAAAAGTCTAGTTTCCATCCCTCGCCAGACTATTGACCCCACTTCCCTGCTGGTAACCACCAATCTGTTGTCTGTATCTATGAGTCTGTTTCTGTTTTGTTTTGTTTGTTCATTTGTTTAGTTTTTTAGATTCCACATATAAGAGAAATCATATGGTATTTGTCTTTCTCTGTCTGACTTATTTCACTTAGCATAACCCTTAAGGTCCACCCATGTTGTTGCAAATGGCAATATCTCATCTTTTTTACAGCTGAGTAGTATTTCGTTGTATATATGTACCACAACTTCTTTATCCATTCATCTGGCAATGGACACTTAGGTTGTTTCTGTATCTTGGCTATTGTAAATAATGCTGAAGTGAGCATAGGGATGCATATCTTTTTGAATTAGTGTTTTTATATTTTTCAGATAAATATGGTACTGATTCTTTACACTGGCAACAAAATATGGACATAGAATGTTTAAAATGTGAATAGTTTTAGCTTTATAAAAATAATAAATGAGATTTAATTAATATTTTAACATATTAAATAAATTTGGGCATCTATTAATTATAATTTGTAATTTACTTTTAAATCTTTTGACTATTTTAACAGAAAACTTTTAGAAACATAACTTTTTAATTTTATTTTTTATGTTTATATGTTCTCATAATAATATGTTTAATTTTTGTATACTTTTAATACAATTACAGTTTTTGAAACCCTCCAGATCATTACTATGAGTTGAAAACAAATTATGTAAACATCTTGAATATAACAAGATTAGTGATTTTGCTGAAATAAAAATGAGAAAAATTAATTTTATGGAACAAATATTATAGCCCATAAATTATATAAATCTTCATCACACATTTAGCTATCACCAGCCCATTGACAAATCAGCCAGATGTGTGCAATAATTAAATTTAGTAAAGTGATATTTTTGCCAGACCTCAGACACATAAAAACTATAGATTTATACATATCCTTTGTTTTGTTTTGTTTTTATTATGAGGGTATGTTTGTCAAGATAAGAGGATAGTATGTACTTTATTTACCAGTTTGTAATAAAGAATTAAAATACCGCCTGGAGTGCCAGCTGCAACCGTTCCTTTGGGTCTGTTTGCTCATGAGTGTCCATGCACTCTCCCATGCCAGACAAAATACAGATGAAAGCCACGGTGGATGGTCCCCAGATGGGAGTATCCCTGACCTCCTGGCAGAACAGGAAGAAGGCAGCCTGGAGAAAGTGACTGATTCACCTTGAAACAGTGGTTTCACCTAAACAGACCCTGCCCAGCTGCGCCAGACTAGAATTAGAAAGTGCATTAGGAGCCATGTCCACAGGGACGGGGCCAATTATGTCCTCAGACTGACATGGTAAGAAAGAGTAGCAGAAAGATAAGGGCCTGGGGGAAATTGAGCCCCACAAATAATGTCTCTTGTGGCGAGCCTCCTTTGTTGCCTCAGCCCCACCACTCAGATATGTTTAAGATAAAAAGTGCTTGAACTTGACAGACAGCTAAGAGCACCGACTGTCTCAAGAGCAGAGATTCCTTGGAAATGATAAGGTGCCACGCTGTTAACTGGCTGCCTTTTGCACTGCATTGCAGTCTCCAGCCATAAAGGCTGCCAGGACCAGCAGGGCAAAGCTCCCGGCCTCCCTCAAAGCGCCAGGCTCCAGAGTCCCAGGGCTCCCTGGCCTGCATAATGACAGAGACCTGAGCACCCGGGCTTGGGGTGCATTGGTTCAGGGAAACCTCCGGCTGTGACCCTGTGGTGGAGAAGTACCCCTGAGGGGTGCTAGGTAATCCTGGGGGGGAATGGGCCAGCAGGGCTTCTCCTGCTTTGTGCCTCTCCTTCCCCCAGCTCAGCCGAGCAGCGGGCTCAGGGCCCAAGCCAGGGTGGGCATGGGGTTGGGATCTTCTTCTGGGCCCGTGCTGCTGGGAAACATCTCCCTGCAGAGAAACGGTGGGTTCTCTAGACTCCCCGGGATTCCTGACTGTAGGTAAGGTGGCAGTGCCACCTGAGAGGACTCTGGTGTCAAGAGCCCAGACAGAATTTGCTCTGGGAGGCTGGTGTTTATGAAGGAAGACGACAGGAGTGCAGGGCTCAGAGCCCAGCTCTGCTCCTGCCTCAGGAAGGATCACACGCCTGAGAAAGCCTGTCTACTCTACCCTGATGTGCCACATGCTTCTGTTCATAAAATACCCGGCTTCTTGTAGCATGATTGTTAAAATTATTCATCCACGCACTTACTTAACAAATACTTACTTAGAGCCAGCTATGGCCAGAGGATCAAGATACAGCAACGTGAATAATTACAATATTGTTAAGCCCTTAGATTTATTTGTTTATTTTATTTTATTTTATTTTTAGAAATGTGGTTCTTATCTAGATGGACGAGTTAAGGTGCAATTCAAATTAGTTTGAAGGGCGAGGGAGGGCTTAAGCAACCTCTCCATGTCCCAGGCCCTGGAGTCTATTAATTTCTAAATTTTAATGTGGAAATGCGGTCTGGCAGGGTCCTCTTCCTCGTGTTGCTGTTTTAGTCTAATTTTTCTAGATCTACAGTCCCCCGCACAGGAGGCTTACACCAGTGAGTGCATTTGGGGCATGCACGGGGGAAGGTGGGAGCTGTGAGGTCAGGGGAAGGCAAACCCATTTTGGGGGGAGGTATTTTCTCAGGCAGTGTTACCAAGAGGTACAACTATTTCTGCGAGTGTCCTGAGTTTTTTGTTATAAAACACACTCTACACTGTGATTTTTCCGCATGCAAGACTTGCTTAGGCTCTGTGCATCCCTTTCTCTGCTTTTAGTCACACATTCGCCCCCACTCCTCCCGCCATGAAATGTCCTCCCTTCTTTGGGAAGCCCTGTTTCCTGCTCTTGACACCTTATTTACAAACCAAAAACCAGTAAAGTTTCCCAGTGGGACTGCTTTCTGATGCTAATAGTAAAAAATAAGATCTATAGTTAATTTTTACTGTGCTTTCATATGCCAAGCACTTTTCTATTTCATTTATTGTCCCAATCTATCACTATTTTCCCCATGAGACACTGAGATCAGGAGACTGGCCCAAGATCACATTGCTAGCACTCGTCAGATGTAGGATTCAAAGCCAAATGTCTTTTACTCCTCAACGTATGCTCTGAGTCAAAATGCTGCCTGGCCTCCTCTGCGCCCCTCTAACAGTGTCTCCAGTTATGTCTCCTTTTTCATTCCTTGTATCACTGATCTCTCTCCTATTTTCTTTCTTGATAAAGCCAACCACATTTCATACATTTTCAAGGTTTCTTCAGCTTGATATTGTGGATTTCTGTTTTATATTTTCTTAATTTTCACCCTACTTTTATTATTTTCTTTCATTTATTTTTTAATTTTATTGTTCATTTTTGTTATTTCTCCAGTTTGATGATTAGTTCATTGATCTTTAACTTTTGTCAATATGAGCACTTAGGGAATACATTTCCCTCAAGTACAGCTTTTCTACAAGTTTTTATATTTAGTATTTTTAAATATTCTGTTCCAAGTATCTTCTAGTTTCCATTTATTCTAGGATAAGCTATATGAAGCTTCAACTTACCAATATGCATTTTAAATTATCTTTTTTTATCCTGATTCCTAACAATTGTGTCGTGATCAGAGTGTAGAATGCGTCATGCCAGTCCTTCGTGTCCTAGCCATGGTCACGTTTTGTAAATTTTCTGTGTGCTTGGAAAGAGCATGTGTTTGCCAATCCTTGAGCACCACGCTCTATATAAGTTTGTTCTATCAAATGCATTGATTGTGTTTTTCAGTTCTTTTATCTACTTTGTGATTTTTTTGTTTGTTTCTCAATTTCATTTTACAGAAATTTTCTTCAAATGAAAAGAATCTATGTTTCTGTAATGGATAGAGCTTCCTAGTGAATTACATTATTAATCATTAAGTAGCAACTACCTCTAGAAATACTTTTTACCTTAAAATCTATTGTGTCTGATATTAACATAACTACACCACCTTTCTCTTAAGCAGCATTTGTTGCCTGGTATAGCTTTTTCTGTCCTTTAACTTTCAACATTTCTGGTGAAATGCGTCTATGTTTTAGGTGTGCCTTTTGGGAAAGCAGCACTGAACTGGATTTTTAAGCTCATTATGATAATCATCTTTTAACTGGAGAGTCTAACCTATTTATAGTTACTGTGAATTGTGATGATAGTTAGACCATCTTCTCATTTGTTCCATCTTGTCATTGGGTTTATTTGTTCTTTTTACTGATACTGTTTCATTCTATTTCTATCCTTTGAATGATTTTCCCTAAAATATTAACATGAATATTTCACTTAAGTCAAAGTTAAAGTATCTCTACGTTCTTTCAGAATACAAGATCTTTATGATGCTTCCATTCCTCATTATCGCCACCCCACAGGCAAATGATATGCAATTGCTTTCTATTGCCTTATTTCTTTAGCTCTACCTGTTAAACATTTATTATTTTATATAGTTGATATTTATTTAAACTTATTGACATGTTTGCATTTTCTTTGCTTTCCATTTCTTCTTACATTTTAAGCTTTCTTTATGGCATCAGATTTTTCCCCCTGATTTATGTTTTCAAGAAGTTTCTTTGGTAAGATGTTGGTGCTAACCTTTTTTTTTGGTTTCAAAAAGAACTTGCTTCAACCTGGTTCATGAAAGATAATTTTACTAGTTATACAGTTATTTTCTCCTTGAAAGATAATTTTGACTTTCTTTTTGAAAGCTAGTTTTACTTTCTTCTTGAAAGTAAATTTTATTAGTATACAATTATTTCTTTAAGAAATTTATAGATAATATTCCACTCTCTTCTCACCTTCTTGTTCTTGAGAAGTCTCTTCTGTGTAAGTTATAGTAATAAGAAAGATAAAAAATAATAGCTAAAGTTGATAGTGATACCATATGCCATTTTCTGTTCTCTTTATGTGCACTGTCATTTACTCCCCATGTCTGTACTGTGAGGTAGCTCCTATCACTAGATAAAGAAACTAAAGCAAACAACTTATGGGCTGTAGAGCCTCTATTCAAACCCAGACAGTCAACTCCAGATCTACACTCAATCAGCCTTTCTGATTTATTTTTTCGCTCTGCTTTTAAGGTCTTCTTTTTGCCTTTAGTTTTCTGCAGGTTCACTAAAATGTGTCTAAAAGTACAACTTGTTAATTATACTGCTTAGGATTTATATAACCTCTATATTTTATGGGACCTGTTATTCCACTGTTCTGGACAATTCTCAGATGTTATCATTTCAGATATTGCCTCTTCCCCATCCTCTGAAACACCCAGTAGACATCTGTCAGAAGTTCTTGCTCAGTGTCTCATAGTTTTCATATCTTTAACCCTCTAAGACATGTAATGATAGTCTTTTCACTTGGAGTTTCTGTGTACAATTTTCCCTGCAGTTTTTCTCTACTCTAGTGTTTATTCCATTGTGTGTCTAATTATTGTATGTTTAGTTTCTAGAAATTTTATTTGGTTCTTTTTAAAACCGGCTTATAATAGTCTCTCTGTGTTCTGGGTCATAATTTTAGTAGTCTGTTTTATTTATTTAAATGTATTTCACACAATTGTTTTACATGTTTATTCAGTAATTTTAGTATCTGTGGCACTTATTGTTTCTGCTAACTTTTTAATCGTGGCTTACTTCCTCCTGTATTTTTTTAAATCTTGCTTTTGAGTTCTTGGTTCTGAAAATGGTACTTCTTTGAGGCCTAGGTTTAAGGTATGTTTCTTCAGAATTCACATTGACTTTTCCTTACCCATGCTGTTGCTTTTCCCAGAGATGGGCAAGAAACAACCAGGTTACAGATGGAGAAATTACAATACAAAAAGAGATCCAACTTGATTTAAGATTGCAAAACATACCAATGTCATGAATATTACAATTTACCCATTCTATGCCCCTCCTGACACACTTTGGAGTCATTTGGACAGTACCTGTCAAATGAGAGACTATGCGACCTGGGTCAGGTACTTTTCTGCAGAGACTATTTACTTATTACAAATCAATAAAGTGGGTAAAATGGCACGCGCGCGCGCGCGCGTGTGTGTGTGTGTGTGTGTGTGTGTAAGCATTGTTGGCAACATTTTAGACACCCTAGCCTTGGATCCTTTTCTTCACCCAGTTTACTGACCAATGTTTAAACAGGCACACACAATTTTTAATTTGCAAATAAAGCTTTCAATTCAGCAAATATCTTGTAAGCGCTCAGGTTACAAAAGTGGCTAAAACACTTTTTCCCGTGAGATGCTCACAGTGTACTGCAAGAGAGCATGTTAGCAATTACATTGCTGTGTGACTAGAGCTATAGTAGAGAAACATATCTATCCTGTGAGAATGCGGTGAAGGGAACAAAGAACTAGGGTGGAGTGAGAAGGCGACGCAGAAGGCTTCACAGAGCCCTGAAGGCCAAGTGGGTCGACATGGGGACACGGAGGGAATCAGGACAGCAGGTATGAAAGAGCACAGCACATTCTGGAAATGTGAATAGCTCTACATGGTTTAGGCGGAAAGGAAAATGGAAGACATTCAGCTAAAGAGCAGTTCTTGTGGAAAGAAGTAGAGACAGAAAAGCTTAGTTGAAGAGATGGTGAGAAAAATCAGTTCATCTGGATGGTTTGGGCAGGGAAGTACAGAGAAAAGAATTTAGAAAAGACAGATAGAAGATATTGTACCACATGATTACTGCAAAAATAGGAATATGCAAAATCTCCTGTGCCACAGATTTATTATTTAGTCCAATGCTTCCACATGTTAATGTGCATACAAATCCACCTTGGGTGGCTGTCAATTATGAATTAGTAGGGCGGGGGTGGGCCTACAATTCTGTGTCTCCAATAAGCTCTCAAGTGAGGGAGAGAGGGAAACATCAATGTGAGAGTGAAGCATCAATAAGCCGCCTCCTGCAAGCCCCCCACTGGGGATCAAGCCCACGACCTGGGCATGCGCTCTCACTGGGAATTGAACTGGCAGCCTCTCACTGTATGGAACAACGCCCAACGAACTGAGCCACACCGGCCAGGGCCAAAGAGCCTAAGCCTTATGTAAGGCGTTCCTCAACTTACAGAAAAAGAAACCCTATGTCTTTCCCTTTCTTCAGGCTGTTGTGCTTCTGAGTCTCATTTCCTCTTCTACCAAATGTGGCATCTCTTCCAAAAGGTCATTTAATAACTTAGTTCTCTAATTTTATGAACATTTTATGCCTACATCATATAGTCCCTTTAACAGAGAAGTCTTAGGTGGGGAACTAAGTAAGCTATAAACTACTTGAGATCTGTAATTCAATTTCAGAAAATTTTGTTTCTTCCATAGTACTTCGCGTAGGACTTTGTACACAGTAAATGCTCATATCTGTCTGTTGAATAACCCACATATACCTTAAATTGTTTCAAAACAATTTCATGATTATATGGAAATAAATTGTACACATAATCTTTTTTCCTCGTGTGCATGTAAATTTTGCATTTCAAAATACTGGGCTTCCTTCACTTCCAATGGGAGTTTTGCACACAGTCTATAAATCTTGCTGTTAAGACATTTTCCTTCATTATCCTAAATTTATCTTAATTTCAATCCAATTAAAATCTGTTTACTAGAGTTTTCTCCCATATAATTGAGCACAGTATAGTTGATTTTTAAACTGTAAACATACATCTGTGAATAATTCCTAAATGCCACAGTATATAGGAGATCCTGCAGCATAATGGAAGTAATTTATTTCCAAATTGCTCCCATTTCTCTTATGACTTGCTTGCAAAGCTTTATTAAAATCAAGTCCAGCAGGTATGACAAGAGGCTGACCTTGTTTCCTAAGCATTATGCACGCTGCCCACACAAAAGACTCCTAAGGCTTTTGCATAGCCTATAAATTCATACATCATCAAATCTATGTCCCTAGTTAGTTACTGAAGCAAAGAGTAGTGGCAATAATGCAGCATAATATTTAAAAGCACAGAATCCAAAGTAACACCTCAGGGGTTTGCATTTCATCACCACCACCCTCCAGTGGTGTGACTTTAAGCAAATTATTGAACCTTTCTCGGTCTCAGTTATCTCATCTGTAAAGTGGAATAATAACAGTGTCTACTTCACAGGGTTATTCTGAGGATTAAATGAGTTGATGCATGTAAAGAACATGATAAAAGCCCATTACTGACCGTTATTATTATAATCAGTATTATGGTCATTTTTAATTCCAACCAACCCCTACAGCAGCCAATTTCCAGGCAATGGATGCAGTTGCCACACACACAGTAAAGATCAAACATCAACATCTGCCAGATGATCACAAGCAACTATATCATGGCCTGGTTTTCTGGTCATCTTAGTGGTCAAACGTCATTGATCAGCAGAGTTGAGTCCATTTTTGAGCAGATAACCTTATAATAGCTCCTAAACCAACTAATTGTGTTACTCTGTTTCTCAGCAGACCTGCATTTTCTATCACACAATCTGAGCAATGTGTCAATGTGACTGGATTCATCAAATTGGTATTGAGCATCCCCTTGGTGCAAGGCATTGAGTCAAGATGTGTGGAAGGGTACAAAGATGAATATTTAATGGCTATTAAATGCCTTTCCCTCTTCGGAACTAGGTACTGAACTAGGTGATAAAGATATAAAAGAAAGCAGTGCACATACAGTTTCTGCCCTTGGGAAGGTTCTAGTTTAGACAGGAAAAAAAGAAAATTGACTACAATTATAACAAAGTCTACATATTGTACTAAGGAGGGACAAAACGCTATGTGATAGAAGAACAAGATGAGGCAGAGGTCAAGGATGGTGTCCAGGTGGAAGTGGCATCTAGGTTGAGAACAAAAGCATGAATGGAAATTAGCCACATGAAGAGATAGGAGAATACTAGGGAATAGCATAAGCAAAGGCTCAGAGGCAAGGAAGGGCCCAACAGGCTTCATTGGAAAAACTAACAGGAATTAAATATCTGTGGAGTGTATATTGCAAGAGTTAGATGGGAGAGATGGGTAAAACCTTCATGGTAAGGGGTTTGTATTTTATTTCAAGGGCAATGGGAAGATACTAAGGGTGTTCAGCAAGGGAATGAAATGATCAGATAAATAGGTATTTTTAGAAAAATTAGTCTAGCTGCAGAGTAAGGAATGAATGGACAAAGAGACACAGACACAGGGCAAGACTTGAGTCAGGAAAACCAATTTGATTGCTGTGATGATAAAAGCAAGACCTGGAGGTGGCCCGGACTCAGTTACGGCAGTGGAAATATGAAGAAGTAGATGGTTTCAGGAGCTATGGAGAAGAGAGAATCAAGAGTTAATGATTGATGAGATACAGTGAGTGTGGAGGAAAGAATGAAAGATGACTTTGAGGACACAAAGTAGAGAGCACAGCCTGTTCCCTGTGGTGGGGCTGAGGAGGTAGGACAGATGTGATCACTGACATAACAGAAATGCAAAGATCCAAGAGAAGCATGAGCCAATAATTCCCTAGGGAAAAGGGGCTTGGAAACATCTTCAAGGTCAGGAGGCACTGGAGTTGAATTAAGATAAGCAGGGACTGTGAATCTGGAAACGCTGAAAGGATATTTCCATTCTTTGGTGATGTCAGGCCTGTAGTTGGATCCTTTTCAGTGGCCAGAGTCCTCGGGGCAGGCCAGGCTTTTAGGAAAAAGCACTGACAGTCAAAAGTCCAGAGGTACGTCGATCTGTTCCTCAGGACCTGGGATTCCTGCCTGGAAACGTCTGTGGCTCCGTGGAAGGTTTCTCAGGCTGTAGATATTCGAGGTCATGCGCGGGTCTTTGTCAGCGAGGGAATTGCTGCTCTGAACGTGTACTCAGCAGGAGCCTTGCCAAGGTTGTCAGAAGCAAATCACTCTCCCTACCCCCTTAAAACTTCTTTTTAAAAAAAACGACAAAAGCCAAATTTTGATATAATTTTTCAAAGCTCTGCATACCAGATTTTGTCCCGGAGTGGATTTTGATGTAACATCAGACCTCAAAGAAATAAGCATTGCTCTCCGCCTGGAACCTGAACACTGACCCTTTCTTTCTACGGCAGCCCTGCTAACCTGAGCTCGGCGCTCAGAACTCGCAGCAGCGCTGCGAGGGCTCCGAGAGGAGTTACCCGGCCTTTTAAATTGCCAGCCCAGCACATGTGGGATACATCTTTAACCACAAAATATGTTTTCTTTAAGACCTTTCCTCAATTGTGAAAACTTAAATTTAATAAGGACTGAGGAAGCCTATAAATCAAACACAATAAAATATTAAATTATGCACCTTACTCCAAGTGGGGTACATATATTTTATCATCGAAAAGTGTGGGTCTGGGTATTCTGGAAATTCTGATTTCTTGGGCAGTCTGGGGGCCGGGGAACAAAGCTGCATTAGTTTTCAATTTACGGAACATGATGTTAGTGATTACATTAACTTAATCTAATATTATTTCCCATATTTAAAGACAGAATGAGAACCTTGTGTTTAGATTGTTGCTGGCTTTAAAAGTATAAATGTGAATGTATATGTGTGAGTGTGTGTGTGTGAGTGTGTGAGTGTGTGAGTACGTAAAGAAATAAGGGCCAGGCTGGCTTTCCATATAATAGGCTGAGTTATTAGTACAGCTGCACATTCTGTGTCTCAGGGGATTAGAAGCTCAGCCTGAAATCTCATTTAATTACAGAGCATTGACTACCATGGACCTCTTGCATCTGGACCCGGGAATAATAGAGAACATTTTCTTTGAATGGTTTGCCATGTTCGGGATAGAAACACATGTAGTTCAATTTTTACCATTTGGTTAAGACCAAAAGCAAAAGTTCACAGATGGTTAGCTCAGCCTATTAAATCATTTTACTAAACTTCCTGGACTCTCTTCTCCTTTAGAGGCTAAAAAAAAATGCAATTCTCTTCTCTTTTAGATGTGGAGGTCCAAGGGCACAAAATGACTCGGTTTGTCTGTAAATGAACCTAACAATAATACCTACCTCACGGGTTATCACAGGGATGACACCAGGTAATGAAAGTGAAAGGACACCACAAAATAGCAAATGCTGTTTAATGCTGGTTACACAGTATTATTACTCATACTTTTATTCACTGAATCAAAACTTTTGAGCACCTACTAGGCGCCAAGCACTATTTTAGAGGAGGGATATAGAGGGGTGAGTAGAAAAGACGTGATTTCAGCACTAAGGCAGTTTACGTTCTAAGAGGGAGATAGATGATAAAATGATCCTAGAGGCTAATACATGCTGTGAAAAAATACAAAGCAGGATAAGGTGATAGACAGTGGCTGGGGGGTTCCTTCGGAAAAGTCCCATTGAAAAAGTAACATTTGAGCCGAAGGCTGAATTAATTAAATGACAAGAAACCAGCCAGTGGAAGAACATTCCAGAAAAAGAGAAAAGCAAACGCAGTGGCCCTAAGCTGGGTCTGTTTGAGGACAAGAGAAAGACCATAGTGGCAGGAGGGAGAGGCAGGGGAGTGGTACAGGGTGAGACTTGAGAGAAAGGCGGTGGCACAGCAAGTAGGGCCAGCCCGGTTGTAGTTTGGACCTTATCACAGGAACTATGGGAAGGCACTGGAGGATTTTAAGCAGGTAAGAGATGTTCTGGAGTTGCATTTTAAAAAGAAAATCATTTTGGCTGTTGTGTGAAAAATGGATGAGAGGTGGGATGGGGAAGTGGCTAGAGTTGTAATAAAGACATCAATTAAGGGACAATAATAATAGTTGAGGTGACAGGAAAAAAGCAGGCATCCCAATGGAACTATCAAGCAGGAAACTGCATATAGGACCTTAGAGCTCAGGGAGAGACTTGGGTTAGAGTTGTGAATGGGAGGGTCATCAGCAAATAGATGGTACATTAAGCCCTGGGAGCTGAATTGTCGCATAGGGAGATTATAGAGGGAGGAAACAATGGCCAGGACTGAGCTATGGAATATCCCAAAATTTAGAGGAAAAACAGAGGGGGAAAATCTGGCAAAGGAGCAACCAGCAAATGAGACAGAGGCAAGAACAGAAAAGTGCGGTGTTCTGGTAGCCAAGAGAAGGAAATATGAGAAGGAAGGAGTAGTCAGTGAGTCAAATGTAGTTGAAATGAAGAGGGAGGTGATTACCTGAGTACTGGGAGAACTCAGTGGATCTGATGACCTTGATAAGGAGACTGAAACCTGATTATAGCAGACTGCAAATAGACTTGAACCTGAGGAGTGTAGAGAACAATTTTAGGCAACCCTTTTGCAAAGTTTTTAAGGAAAGATCAAAGAAATGAGTCTTGGGTCAAAATATTTCTTTTAGTAACTAACACTAGCTACTAGCTGTCACTTTTTGTCCGTTCACTACATGCCAGGCACTATGTACTTTATCTCAGTGACATTTTAACCCTTAAAATCCTATCAGATAGATATTCTAATTTACTGTTTACATATGAGTCAACTATGGCAAAGAGATAAGTGCCTCAGAGACCTTGCAACTAGTAAATAAAGAAGCCAACACTGGAACTCAAATCTCTTGGATTTCAGGGCCCCTGATTTTCCACAAAACTGTAGTGACTACATGCCTACACTCTCAACCATGTTTCTCCAGCTGAATGTGTATAAAGCTCCAGGCTCCAGCTAGTTAGTTAATAAAGTCCTTTTCTGCATGAAACGTATCTGATCCCCACTTACCTTGGCTGATGATCTCATACAAGTGTAACTTCAAAATGAGACAGACCCCAGGACAGTATGAACAGTGACTCATCAAGGACCCATCTTCCTTTATTTTTTTATTTTATAAAAGGAAAACAGAGTAGCAGTTGTACAATTTTTTAAATATATCTTTATTGATTTCAGAGAGAGGACAGGAGAGGGAGAGAGAGAGATAGAAACATCAATGATGAGAGAGTCATTGGTCAAGCCCACATCGCCTGGATCCTAGGTTGACGCTCAACCTCTGAGCCACGCCTGGCAGGGCTATACAGTTTTTTAAAAAAATTCCAAGTCCAGCTTCATCATATAATGTTTCACCATACACTTAATTTAGTCTAAAAATTTGGTCGCCTAAATGGGTAAGGTAATTTTCCTAATTTAAATATAATAATGTCAAAGAAGTAGCTTGTATAATATGATAGGACATATTCTCTAATTATAATTTTGTTAGTATTTAATGAAGTACCAAGAAGTATCCTAGGGAAAGAGAGAACTAACCTTCTGATTATTTACCATGTGCTAACTATTATACCTGATCCCATATTTACATTAATTTGCTTAATACTCACTATGACCCAACAAGATATTACCTATCTTAAATTACCTTAAATTTAGAAATTAACAACTTTAGCTCAAACTTTAATAAAACCTATCCAGGTTTACATAACAATAATGGTGGAGTAATAAAAATTGGACCTCAGGTCATTCTGTCTGAAGAACACATATTCTTCTCACTTCTTTATACTACCTATTTTAGTAACCAAGAGAAGCAGGCCCTTCCCACCCCACGCAAGGCTGAGTATCATGACCTACACTCCCACAACATGTCTAATCCTTTTATAGGGTTTAACATATTTGTTTAATGATGGATTTGCCTCTAGAATCTAGAGTCTATTGGCTCCATGAGGTGAGATCCTTGATCTAACTTATCACTTTATAAATCCCCGTACCTCGCACTAAAAATTTGTATACTTACTCAAATACCTGTTAACTGGCAGCCTTTAAGGGACTTCTTTATAATTTAAAGAAACCATCAGTTACAGTGTGTCAGAAAAAAACCAAGTCTTAAAAAGGAGACTATGTCTGATATAACTCTAAGGCAGACTCTGTCATGTACATGGAAGTCAAGCAATTCTATGTCTCTCATTCCTGCCACTCCTGGGCAACAACCCCAAATATGAGCACTCCCAGACACCTGTCCAGGCTTCTTACCTTCTCTCTGATCTGTTCTTCCTCTCCTCCGACCCAATCTTTATTCCTTCTCTTCTCCCAAGCCATTCCACTGCAAAGCTCCACAACCCTTATTCCAGATAAACAGACTCCCCTCTACCCTCGGCTACTGCACAGAATACCTCCTGGGCCTCCTTGCTTTACCAAAATTTGATGCATCTCCCAAGGCCACTACTTCTTTGGCAGCCCTTCCAAGGGCCATATTCCCATGTGCCATATTGCATGGCTCTAAGGCAGGGGTGGGGAACGTTTTTTCTGCCAAGGGCCATTTGGATATTTATAACATCATTTACAGGCCATACAAAATTATCAACTTAAAAATTAGCTATGAAAAAAGCTCCTATATAACAATAAGCAACTGACCTCTGGTTTTCTTTATTGGTTTGGGGTATTAAGTTACAAGTGGTTTTATAAAATAATTTGGGGATTATCTTCATCAGCTTTGTCTGTAGACTCACACAGGCAAGCTTAGCATATTAGCATTACCTGGGGAGTTTTAGGGAAATATCCGTGTTTAGGCCTGGCTCCTAGAGACTCTGATTAGAGTAGTCTGAAACTCACCAGAAAACAGGTGTTTTTTAAAAAAACACAAAAACTCCACAAGTAAGTCTAATGAATTTCTAGGATTGAGAAATACTGGTCTAGAATCCTTGAAATAACTTTACAAGATTAAATACAATTTAATTATTATCTTGTCAATGGGCACTATGTAGTCACCTTTCTCAATTTCTTCTCTGGTAATTGTTCCATTAAAGTTTCCCATTTCTTTTTTAATGGATTTTTGAATAAACTTATATCTTGCTCTTTATGAGGTTAAGGACATTTCCTTCTATTCCCCTTTTTCTGAGAGTTTTTATCATGAATGGGTGTTTGATTTTATCAAATGCTTTTTTGAGTCTATTGAGATGATGGTGCAGTTTTTCTTCCTTCATCTGTTAATCTGGTGAATTACATTGATTGTAAAAGGTTAAACCAGCCTCTCATTCTTAAAATAAATCCCAGTTGATTGAGATATAGTATCTTTTTTATAGACTGCTGGGTTCTATTTGTTAACATTTTGTTGAGAGAAAAGAAAAAAAATACAAGAGGAAATACCCTTTGGGTCATTCTTCGCCTTCCTCCCCATATGTCTGCTACTGTTTACTTCTTAGAGTCTTCAGATAATTGCTTCATTGCTTTTTGTAGTCTCTCCAGATTTTCATTCGGAATCAGTGGAAGAGAGAGGCTGTGGTAGGCTTACTCCATCTGGACTAGCCCTAGCCCGGGAAGTCTACTACTTTTTGTGTGTGTATTTCTGTAAACAGCACATCCAATCTATTAGTCTGCATTTAAATGAAGAATTAAGTCTATTTATATGAAGCTCAAATTCTAGATTTTATTTTTCATTTTACTGTATGTATGCTTTTGTTGTACTTTTTTGTCTTGGTTTTATTTCTATTGTTTAATTTTCCCTCTCCCCCTATCTCCTGTTATTTAGGAATGCTACCGTAATTTTCCAACTCCTAGAGTCACAATCAAGCATCTTTTACTCAACTATTACACAAAAAGTACATACCAACTATTTTTTCTCTAACAAGGAATTGGCCTTTCATTTCTTTACTCCTTTCTCTAATAAGAAAAGCTCTTTAGAACGCATTTTCTTTCGACACTCTTTCCCCCACCCCAGATGAATCTTTTCCCATGTTATTTCTCTCCCTTTCCTCCTGCTATATGCCTAGGTTATAGAGATTTAGTACTTTGTTCAGTTCCAGACTAGCATTATTCTAGGATTATTGTCTTAGCCCTTTCATTACCTATGATGATTTTGTATTTAGATAGGTGGGAACATACTTCACACGCCTTTGCTCTACCCTATGTCCTCTCTCCTTTTCTTTCCTTATCTTGAATTCTCTGCTCTGAATAATTTTATTTTACTTATAGTCTCTTCTCAAGTATTTTCCTAAGATTCAGTAATTTCTTACATATTTGCAAACTACAGTTTATACCCCAAAAGGTGAATCTGAGAAACCTAACGAGCAAAAGAAGTCAATCTTTTTGTCACACTTCACATTCCCTTCCTCTGAAAGGCTTGGAGACCTGGGAGACATGAAAAATACTAGTAGTCGTAGACTCTTCGAACTTGGTTTCTCCCCCACATGCCGTTCTTGTCTGGTTGTATCAAAAGAATGTAGGATTGAGGAAAGACCTGAATGTCAGAAGGTACTTTCGAGATAGGAGAGCAGAGCCCCACAGCCATGTAACTGTGCTCTGTCACCTTCAGCTGGCTCTCTGAGGCGTGTCTGCATCCTTACCAATGCAGCCTGACCAAACGCCGCTTCTTCCACAGGTGCCTCTAAGTCACATTGGTATACCATAGGTCACACGGCCTCCATCGCTTTAAGGAAACACAGCATAAATAGATAAAGCAGTTAGCAGTTTAATTATGCCCATTAAAGAAAGATTTTCCACTTTCCAGGGGAGAATTACTACAAGCTCCCATTCTTAGCACTACTTCTGAGCATATCACGCTGTCCCTGGCATATATTTGATAAGTGTATTGAATGATAATATCCCACCTTGTAGTGTTTTTAATCTTCCCTAAGTGGTTATATCTTGTTCCCCTATTAGGGTCATAAACAGGAACAACATACGACACTTCACCTGCCTCCCAGTTCCTCACAGAGCACCATACACAGAGTGTCCTGTAGCAACACCGAATCCTTCATACTCGCCTATGCTCACAAACAGACAGCATTTTCCATTTATGTTTATTTCTTCATTTACATTATTCCATGCAGTGTGGCCTTTTAAACTTTCACCAGCCAACAATGACTGCTAATATCACATAACAGCCTCTCAGTAGAATTGGTCTTCCTCGGTCCTGTTGGAGAGCTACAAGACACTGAACACATGGTTAATTTTATATGGTATTTTGATAGATTATATCCTGTTACTGAGAATTACAACCAAAAAACTAGAAACAGTGTCTAGTAGATAAATATAAATTTTCTCTCGTTTCTTACACTTCTCCATTTTTCAAGACCCCTTTCCATTTATTTAGCTCTTGATTCTGAGGAACCATGAAAGACATATTTCCCTTGAGGTAGTCTGTTTGGAATGAATTATTCTAAGGGCAGCCCAGCGATGTGTGGGCTACTATAGGTAACACGGCCATCCATCACTTTAAGGAAACACAGTATAAATAGATAAAGCAGTTAGCAGTTAATTATGCCCATTAAAGAAAGATTTTCCACTTTCCAGGGGAGAATTACTACAAGCTCCCATGTTGCCTTGAACATGAATTTCAGCTTTTACATTTTTATTTGCAAAAACTTTTTGTAACAGGGGTCCACCTAAAACAAGCATTTCTCCTATTCCAGTGTTTGGAGGTGGGCCACACCAACTCCTTAACTGGCAGCAGAGGTATGTGTTTCAAGGCCTTTTGGAAATGCCAGCCCTGCACTGTAAAACCTATGAGGACAGTAATTTGAAATACCAAACCTGCAGATGGGCATTGTCTGTTAATTATAATGAGGAGGAGCCTGAGGGAGAATCTTCCAGCCCTGGCCACTAATCCAGGGAGGCTGTGTCTGCATTTGAAAGGGTGACGTCTGACCCCTCTGCAGCTGTGACCCATTCACTCCTCCAGATCTTATCAGGCTCTCCTCCTTTTTCCATTAGGACTCCCCTGTCCCACTTCAGCCTCAATTTTCCCCAGCTCACAAATACCCAGAATAGAAAGGAGCTTAAAGGTCTTCTAATCCACTGATTTTCAAACTTTTTTTTTTTTTTTTTAAATCAAGGAATCCTTTCCTCAAATGAAGGCTCACCCAGAAGCTCAAGATGTAAAACAGAGCCACCTGGACATGCTCTGGTCCCGGAGGGGAGCCAGGCCGGCAGCCCACCTGCTGCCCTGACCTGCCCCTCTGCGTAAAGACTTCAGGACAGAACAGCAAGGCCCTCGGTGCAAAAATAAAGAAACTGGAGGTTGGACTCAGTGCTTCCCAATGGAGGCATTATTGGCATTTGGGGCCAGAGGCAGTCTTTAATGTGTGTGACTGGCTTCTGAATGGTAGTCACATGGCCTCCCCTGCAATGGCTTCCCCTGTAGTGTCTTCCTAGGCTTGTGTTGACTAAAATCAGCTACAGAGAGACTGAGCTGGTTCCCCCTGGGCTGAGAATCACATGGCCCTGGAGCGATTTGCCCAGGGGTTTGTCAGAAAGCAGGGCCAGGATGAAAATAGGTCTCCTCATTCCAGCAGGTGGACTTGCCTCCAGCTACAGTTTTTCCCTCCCTCACCCCTTTGGAGCTGTGCACTAACAGTCGGTCCCCTGTTACTGAACTTCAGCTTCTGCTAGTCTGAGGCTGCCTTACTGTACCCCTGCCACCGCTGCTCCTAATGAGGAAGGCTTGCAGGCCCTTCCACCTGAGACTGGAGGTTAGTGTAGAGTGTAGACAAGGGAAAGATGTCCCCAGCACTTTCTCAGTTTATAGTGACCACAGTTTCACTCCTGGCCCCATGACCAAGGCAGCTTCTCAGGGAGATGTGATTTTTAATTCACTAGCCCAGATGAACTGAATTTTTTTTTTTTAAATCTTCACCCAAGAACATGCTTTTATAGATTTGGGGGGGGGGGGGGAGAGAAAGGATGTAGAAGCAGAGAAGAGGAGGGGGAAAGAAACTCAGTGTGAGAGAGAAATGTTGATTGGCTGCCTCCCCTCCAAGCCCCGACCTGGGGATCAGACACGCAGCCTTTTGGTGCACGGGGCGATGCTCCAGCCAACTGAGCCACCCAGCCAGGGCTGAACTGATTTTTTTTTTCTCGCCAAAGTAGATTGTTTGATTCTGGATCCTCTATATTCTATATAAGTTTGATTCTAGTAGATCATTTCTTGGTTGCTGTCTTCAGCAAACCCCAAGGGCTTTAGAGCCAGAGAGACCTGGGTTTGATTCCTGCCTCCTCCATTCATCAGCTGGGTGACTGTCGAAAGGACACATGGCTGCTCCGAGCCTCAGTTTCTTCATTTATAAGTTGGGGGAAAGAGAAAACTTCCCTGGCAGGATCCTTGGATGGATTCAATGCAAGAATGCACAGACAGTGCTTAGCATACAAGTTGCTTATTAAATAGTTGCTGCCACTTTTAAGATGGTCACCAGCACCATTTCCGTCCCTTGGTATGATTCGTTGGAATAAAATTCCTCTAAGGTAAATTTGATAAGATTCTCACTTGAGAGGACAATTTTAGATTCTTTTAATTCTAATTCTAATTCTAGGTTCCCTGCTCAGGGTTTCCCCTTGGCTTTCAAGCTGGCCCAGTAATGTCAGCCCATTTTGGAACAGAGTAGTGGACTCCCTTCATCGTCCCCTTGTAGACATCTCTGTAGTCATTGGGAGATCTTATTTTCCACTGATAGAGGGGTTGGCAAATTTCCAGACCTTTTAAAATGGGTTTATACTAACAGTCTATCAAGTCTCCAGAGGCAACTATCATGGCTGAGACAGTTAGGATCCTTTCTTTACTGACAGTTTGAGCTGTGTGGTTGAAATCATTTTTGACAAGAAAAAAACAGGCTCAAGTACAATGAAATCATGGACCATCCACGGTGACCAATTTTCAAACTTCAAAATTCACACTAGAGCTTAATTATGCCACACACACACACAAAATTTCCATGAAAGTTTGATGTAAATTTTTGCCTTTTGCACTCAGCACTCAAAAGCAGTCGAACGATTTCAAAAATCACAGCTATTAAGTCAAACTAAACCAAACACATTGTTCTGAGATATTTGCCAAAAGTTCCAGCATACAATGTGCTTTGCTGAATCACTTCATTTTTTCAAAGTTATATTTGTATAGAGCATTTGTTAGATGCCTGCTTAAAATCCATCCATATGGTTAGTTTTAGATGAAATGTACAGATGTTAAGCGTATATATGAAAAAGTACACTTTATTGAAAATCATTAAGACCCAATAACTCATAGCAAATTCACTATTACCTTCCATGTTGGGATTCTCCCCATAGATGAGATTCAGCAGCTCTTCTTAATAGAAGGCTTTCTTTTGTTTCTGAGGAAATTTCGCCCAGGGAAAGACTGGCACAGGTTCTCTTGCTACATTTCCTGGCTCTTTTTTATTCTCAATGAAACAATAATCATTCAATTAATCTTGTCAACAAGTGGAGACTGGTTTCATTTCAGTTGTTTACTAATTATATTGGGTAGATCTTTAGATCCTTGAAAATGTTGTCCAGTTGCAACAAACTACTAATGAAGCAAGACTTGGTTAATTAGGGAGTAAGAGCAATTAGCTTGTCAGCAGTTAATTCCAACAGTCCCGAGAGAAATACTACATTTAGGGATACGTATCACAGGAGCTATTGACCTCTAAACCTTCCTCCTTTTCTGTCACTGCTGTTTAATGGAAAGTCACTTATTTTGTCAGGCTAATCACGGAGGTAATGGAGTAGCCTATGGCTCCAGCTTGCTACTCTGTTTTTCTCTTGCTAATTTTAGAAAGTTTAAAAATAGATGAATGGGTCTATTTTGGACATCATTAAAAGAGGAAACCCAAGGTGGGACTTTCGGAATTCACTGAGCGCCTGCTGACCACCCCCAAAGTATCTGGAGCTCATTAGTCTCCACAGAGCTTTCTTTGCCAAAGAAAAGTTGGTTGTGAACTTTTTAAGTTAAAAGACTTTTCTATAGGCCAAACCAGTTTTGCTTGAGAATTTGATTTAATGGGATAGGGAGGATGATTCTGAAAGATACTCTTGTTTCCACGTTTACTAAAATAAATTGGAATTAGATGATTCATTTGTAGCCTTTTTTATGGGAGGAGGGTGAGTGAGGCTGGGATAGGGGTTCCTTACACTAGATTTTAGGAAATATTTTAGGACAACTCGACAAGCTTGACTTTACCACAAAGCAATAATTTGAGCTGGGATAATATGATTGTTCTGATATTGGGCCTCCTATTTTCAGGGTAAGCTCTGTATAGAACATTCCCTCCACATCTAGCCTGTGGCTGAATCTGACTGAGAGTGAGATATTGAACTGAACCAATTTGCTGTTTTCTGTCCCCCCATTCCTACAGAAGGCTGGTTCAAGGAAGAGCAAGCCTGCCTCTTGGAAGACCAGTCACAGACATGCTTTGTCTTCCCCATGCCATGTTTTGGAGCTTAACTTACCTTTACTTTTCTCCTTGGGAGCACTGTGGAAAACTCTCCTAAGCTTAAGCTCTTATACCACGTCAAAGAATATAAAAGGAAATGAAAATGGAGGCCACTAATTCCATCGCATCATGTACTTCTGCTGAAGTTGTCACCAACGTTAGAGGTAATAGTGTTGACCTTGTTGGAATTCAAGAGGCCCAATAATTAACATCTTCTTTCCCCCTCTTGAGTTCTGGACTAAATAAGAAAATAAGACAAAAGATAAGGTGGGTAAGAGTCCATATCACCTTTATTTTAAATTGCTAGAACTCAGTTCAGATTTTACTACATTTTCTAGGGAAATTGCCTCAATATTTTAAAGAAATCAACAAAATGTAACAGAATTAGACAATGTTGTTTTATCAAAATATGGCTTCTATTACAGACAAGCAGAATTCCTAATAGGACTAGACCCCAGAATTAGAAAGACTTACCTACCCAGTGTCTGGACCAGTGGAACCACATCATGTGGGAAAACTGCCCGTGTGAGCCAAGGAGCAGAGCAGGAGATGTGCTCCTGCTGGTGGCTGCATGCTGCAGAGGAAAGGGTTGACTTTGCATGTCCAGCTTCTCTTTCCAAACTCAGTAATCAGATTAAGTCACCTCCCTTCCAAGAGAGCAGGAAGGATGGGGCAAGAATGCAAGTGTTTCCCAAGTAGAAGTACTTCCATTGGAGTAGGGATGATTTTTATTCCTTCTAACAGATGTTACAGACATAGGTTTTCCATATTATTACATTTTGCTGATTTATTAAGAAATTAAGAGTACAGTAAAATTTGAATTGAACCTCATGAATTTAAAAATTAAGATGATGAACAACTTTTGCATTGTCAATAAACAAAGAATCTATAAAACATATTAAGAGTGTCCATAAGAATTTTCGAGACACTTATTTTGATTCCTTAAGAGAATATACTAATTTTAAGACATTTTAAAGTACTCACTTAAATTTTAAAAGGACCATGCTAATTATAAAATATTATCTATTGAAGTAGCTCATATGAGCATGTGTATTGTTTTTACCAGAACAATAGAAATACTGAACAAAACTATCTCAGTTATTCTTATTTTACTTTCTGATATGCATATATGCTACCAACATGCTCTTCCTTCAGCTTATTGATGAGTAAAGAAAGACTGAAAGGGAAAGGAACTGTGGCTTTTCCTATCCTTCCCTTTCCCTCTATGCCATCATTTTCAGCACAACTGACTGACTGTATAGGGGAGCAAAGGAGATATGATAGGGTTCCCTGGTCATTTGCGTTTCTTAGAACATTATTGTTTTCCTCCTGTGTTTGAAACAAATTCTGGTTTGAACAGAAAGTGTGGTCTTTCGGGACTATTAGAGTACCCCCCCCCCCCCATATCCACTACTCAGTCCTAGATGTAACATAGTTGCTTTGTATTTGCTTTGAGTTTTGCTGACTTCCCATGCATCGCAGGGTTCACCAGAATTTCATGTTCAAGGCGCATGGCAATTGCTATCTGCAAATGAGACCGCTGGGAAGAGTGGGAGTTAGTCATATCTCCTCTGCTCAAATGCATGCTTTGTTGTCCCATCAGACTTCATGTCTGAAACACAAGTTCAAAGATAAAATTACTAAGAATTGCAAAACAGAAACGGTAGAGAAATAAACCAAATGCGGGGCACCTTTGAGCACAGGGCTCTGTGCAATGGCACAGCTTATGGGCCCATAAAGCCAGCCCTGGGTGGCAGGTTGTAGCTAAGGGAGTTCAGGCCACAGTTTAGCAAACGGAACGACCAAATTCCAGGATAATGGACCAAAAGAGAAGAATAGGAGGCGGACCAACCTCTTATTCTTGTTCTAGGCAATTGTTCTCACTTTCGCCAGGAGGTGAGAATACTAACCAAAAACGAGCCTTGGACCAGGAGAACGCCAGGCTGCAAGCTGTTGCTGGCAAGAGTATTATGGGTGACTTGCCTTCAATTAATACAGAGTAATTCTTCTTAAGTTGTTTTTCAGAGTTTTATGGACACAGTTTAGTCTTTGTGCTAAATTATGTTCCACTCAGCACAAAAAGTATGTGAGTTTTTGCTGCATTTTTGTGGTAATCTGGAAACAAACAGTCTGGTTAAATAAAAGTTTATTATAAATTTTCAACTGATTTAGTAAAATTGGTATAAATATGCAGGTTTGGTAAATTAAACTGCTTTGAAAGTTCTTTAAACCCATTACATTTGTGACCACTTTAGAGTTTACAAAAGGCTTTTACCTATGGAATCCCTGCTTAATCCCCCGTAATAACCCTGTGAAGTAGGATAGGCAGATATTTTCCCTGAATATGGGCATGTATACCAGGCCTCTGAGCTGGGCTGCACGAACTTACATCCTTTCATGGTCTCAGTTGATTTGAAAAGTGAAAGCACTTAATGCAAGGGAAATCAGACCATAAGCTAGACCAGGAATGGCCTAGTGTGATGGACTCTGGAAGATGAACTGGGCTGATCGAATGTGTCTCTCAGCAGAGGTAATGTGATCTATTCAATACAGACCTCTTCATACCGTTCATACTGAGTCTCAACATTTCTAAACAAGATCTATTGAGACGTTTTCTCAGATTGTCCCTTTCTTGGTCTTCTTCATCTTAGTAAAACGTACTTTCATCCACTTATTTGCTCAGCCAACACTGTAGGAGTCAGCCTTGGGTCCTCTTTTTCCCTCCCTCCAATCAGCCAGCTCTGACGGTTCTATTAGTAGCTTCAGTCTCTTTGCTTCTATTTTTTCTTTAATATGTTTTTATTGATTTCAGAGAGAGGAAGGAAGAGGGAGAGAGAGATAGAAACATCAGTGATGAGAGAGAAATATTGACTGCCTCCTGCACACCCCCTACAGGGGATGGAGCCCGAAACCCAGGCATGTGCCCCAACTGGGATCGAACCGTGACCTCCAGGTTCATAGGTCAATGCTCAACCACTGAGCAACATCAGTCGGGCTCTCTGCTTCTTTTCATTGCTACTGCCCACCCTCTGGTCCACGCTATAACGATTTCATGCCTAACTTTGCAAGATCCTCAAAACTGGTCTTCCAGCTTCCATTCTTGCCCCATTGTAATTCGTTCTCCACACAATAGACATTGTGAACTTTATAAAATGTAAATAAAACCATGTCATTTGGTTTATATACTTAAAATTTTTCAAAGGTTCTTTATATTTTAATACCTCATTGCCCTGACTTCCAAGGCTCTGCATGATCTAGAATTTGCATCCCTCTTGAATATGACTCATACTAATCCCTTTAGCCACGCTGGCCTTCTGTTAGTACCCGGAGCCCATAAAGCTCTCTCTACCACAGGGCCTTTGCACTTGCCAGTCACTCTGGCTGAAATGTTCTTCTGCCAACTCTGCAATGAGGCACCATTTTACATCCACTAAAATGGATATAATAATAATAATAATCAGGAAATAACAAGTGTTAGTGGGGATGTGGAGAAACTGAAGCCTTGTACCTTGCGTGCAGCAATGTAAAATGGTTCGGCTGCCATGGAAAACAATTTGGTGATTCCTCATAAAGTTAAACATAAAATTGCTATACGATCCATTAATTCCATTCCTAGGTATATACCCAAAATAATTGAAATGTACTTAAGCAAATACATGTACATGTATATTCATAGCAGTACTATTCACAAAAGCCAAAAGATGGAAACAGCCCAAATATCCATCAGCTGATTGATAAATAAACAAATCGTGGTATATACAGGCAATGGGATATTATTCGGCCATTAAAAAATGAAGTACTGATACACACTGCAACAGGGCTGAACCTGGAAAACACACTCAGTAAAAGATGCCAGACACTAAAAATCACATATGGTATGATTCCATGCATATGAAATATCCAGAACAGGTAAATCCATAGAGACAGAAAAGAGATCGATGGTTGCCAGGGGCTGGCAGGAGAGTGAGCGAGAGCAGCTGTTTAATGGTATGGGGTTTCCTTTTGGATGGATTAAACTGTTTTGGAACTAGATAAAAGTGGCAGTTGCACAACACTGTGAATGTTCTAAATGCCACTCAGTTGTTAATTTTTAAGTAGTTAATTTTATGATACTATGTAAATCTTATTTCAAAAACTATGACTACAAAATTATTTCCATAAGGATACTAGCATTACAGCCTTTCCTAATTAATCCCTCCTATTTTGTACTCCCATAGCATATCTTTCCTCCATCGTAGCATGCTATTCCATGCATTCCATTTTGTTTTATATGCATATCTACTACAGGGGTCAGTAAACTGTGGCCCATAGGCCAAATTTAGCCCATTGCTTGTTTTCTTGTGGCCCACAGCTAAAAATGGTTTTTACGCTCTTAAATGGTTGGGGGGGAAATCAAAGCAAGAATAATATTTTGTAACACATGGAAATAATGTGAAATAAAAATACCAGTGTTTATTCATCAAAGTTTATTAGAACATGGTCACTCTCATACGTTTCTGTATTGTCCATGTATGACTGCTTCCTTTCTACAATAGCAGAGTTGAATAGTTGCAACAGGGATTGTGGTCCACAAAGCCAAAAGTATTTATCATCTGCCCCTTTACAGAAAATGTTGTTGACCTGCTAGATCATAAGCTTCTAAGGGGAAGGAATCTCTCAAGCACACAGCCTGATGATTTGTATATTCCAGTTTTTTATAAATGTCTCTTGCTTTAATAACACCACTGTAAACTTTTTTGTATTCAAATGTGTGCCATGGGATTCCTGCTCATACATGCTAATAAAATTGAAAGCACTAATTTCTTTAAATTTCTACAAAGTTTGACACTTACTTAGTTTGATATTTAGCATATGAATTTTATAAAAGATTTTTTTAACAGAAACTTCATGCTGCAATAAGAATTTATTATACCCAAAAAGAGAAGTAATTTTGTAGTCTTTTTAAAAAATATATAAAATAGGTGTTCAAGTTGAAATCTTAAAAATTACCCTAATGTACCATTCAAACTTTAACTGTCAGTACATGGAACCATGTTAGTTTTCTAGCACAAAGATAAATTAAGGATTTAAAAGTTCTGATCCCTGACATTGCCTCTCTTGAAGATAAATTTACAATTGGTATGATGTTAGTCTTTTAAAAACATCTATAATTAATATTTAATTTATTGAAACAAATAGAATTATATATTTGGTTTTACAAAATTAGACACCACCTATGTTCAAGAGAATATAGGTAAAGATGTAAACACTAAACATTCCCGGAGTAGATGGAGGGGTGCATAGAGACTCTATTTTCTCCTTTATTGTAGATGACAAATGAGCCCAGAATCTCCATAAGCTAAAATGGTACTAAGCAGAAATCACTTAAGTTTCTCAGACATTTTACTAGCAAAATTTCTTCTTTCATTTTTAGTATCTTTCATTAATTACATCCTTCTGTTTTGCTCAGATTATCTGGGTTGCATGGAACTCTCAGTATAATCAAGCAAGCATTTAATTCAGTGACATTGATGTCATGTGAGGAGTAGCCTATTGGGGAGTCAAGAGATCGCTACATGGAACCAAGAGAACTTGAGTCTGTTCTTTCACCTTTCATCATCCATGATGAAGGCAACACCATACTTTCTGAGGGTCTTTACTTATAATATGTACAATTTATTTCTGACATTTATGATTGACAAATTATTTAACAGATTTAGGTACATCACTTTTTTTATAATATATAGATTTGTGCTATTGTGTTCTTTTTTTCCCAAATATTCTTTGTGCATCTACTAGTATAGTAGCGCTATATTTAGTAGGACAATGTGAAAGAGTTTTCAAAGGGTGAAAAAACTACATAAGTGTGAGTTATTATTATTATTATTAAGCAAAATCACACGATGTTAGGCCAGAAGGTCCTAGAGTTCACCTACATGACATTTTCATTTCACAGATGAGAAAACTGGATGAGCTCCAAAAGATGAAATGCTAGAGATTCGAGCTTTTCCACTATTCCATGTTGCCCCATTTACTGCTAGAAATATTATTCCAAATCCTTGTTGTTCCTGCAGTATTTGCCTGTACTGGCTTCCTCAATTATAATTTTTTTTCAGGCAACATTTTATTTTCTCACACTCTTACATTTTATTCCCATGGCTTGAATTCAACGTAGTTTCTGTGTCTGCAAAACATTGCAGTATCTGGTTGGGTTTATCAAACATTGATATCTAAATAGTGTATTTATATTTCATTCAAGCATAAGAAGGATATAGCTCATTAGAATTCAGGGCTAATAATATAATATGAAGAAAAGGAAACAAAGATGAAATAAGGGGAAATTTTTTTTGCCTTATCTGGAACATTTTGATGTCAGATTTTTCTTCAAAGCTATGATTTTATAAAGGGACATAAATTAATCTGTCAAATGATATCTTGTTAATAAAAAAAAATCAGCAATAGTAATAAGATACTTTTGGCAAGAGTCCATTCACTCAATCATCCAACAAACATTTATGGAGCTCTATAAATGGCAAGGCATTGTAAGAGACCCTCACTAAAAGGAATAGATTGAGTTCCTTTCTTCCTAGGAAGGAATCTAAGAAAAATAATAACTCACTTACTGAGTTCTTACTATGTGCCATGTGCCAAGCTAAGTATCTTACATGAATTATTTTTTTATCTTTATGACAATATGTTATATCCTATTATATCGATGTCAAGTTTAAATGAGGTCCTCAATAAAGCTTCTCGGACAGTGCTTGGAGCATATTAAATTCTACAAAATATTAATTTCCTTTCTGTGCTCCTTTTATTTCACAGGAGACACCACCATCTTTCCTTCTATAAAATATATCCCAGATAGTAGTAGATTTCCAGAAATGAATGAATGATGCAACCAAAAAAACCTCCTCATTGAACATAAAAGACATCCCCAGATCCAAGGTGCAGCTTAGTGGAGTGGAACGAAACACAACTGAAGACAGAAGTGAGATAAATGCTCATTTGAAGGAGCCAGGGACAGTGCATAAAGATGTTGGAGATGGGAGGTAAACACAGAGATTCTACCATAAAGGGTTGAGACAAGAGGTGGTCTGGGCTCTGCTTAGTCATGTAAAGGCTCATGCAGTTGGGGGAGGCCCCGGTCCAAGGAACACACTGAAGGAAGTGTGGGCAGAGGCACAAATGACAGATTGGAGTCTGTCTCATGATGCCCCAGCTTAAAGCCTTCAGAGCGTGGCTTCCAGACCCACAACAGACCAACACTTTCCACAGAGATGGGGAGGAAGTTGTTAGAACAAACACTATCCTGAAACTTGCCCCAAATCTGAACCTAATCAAACCCCAATGTTTTCTTGAGGTTAGAAAAGGCTTGGCTTAGCATTTTTAAAACAATATCTATTTGCCTTTTGTCTCCCGTTTGTAGCCAAAAGTGAAAGTTCTAAAAACCAATTAAAAACTGAGTTTTATTTTATATTTATTTCTTTACTATATGCTTTCCCTAGCCAAAACCAGAAAATGCTGGAACGGCACAAGTTCATTCTCCTGAGATACCCAGATCAAAGTCCTTTGGAACTGCCTTGGCCAGGCAACTGAATATTTCCATTCTTATCCAAACCAAGGCTTCAATCCTTTGCAATTTACTCATATGCATCCACCTTCTCAAGTGTTCTGAGGCATTTCTTTCAGCACACACGTTGGCCTTGAAAGGGTAACAAGCAATTTTGTTCTGGCAAAAGTTGTATTTTCAAGTTTATACCTCCCGACCCTCATCCAACAAAGAGAACAAGAACTTCTGGCAACTTTGTGCACTTTCTATATATTCCATACAGAGGGAAAATATGGGAAAGGCAACATCAAGAACCCTCTTGCATAGGTATTTAATATTTTGCAAAGAATTTCCAATTTTACACTGCTAAATAGCACCCCCGCTTAGTATAGGAATCACTTTCACCAAGAAAAATTTTAAGGCAGTTCATGCCATCCAATCAGCAAATTTTCTGGTCTCATTCTTTTCTTAAAGCCTTAGACAGATAAATATTCCTTGTGGTAGGGGTTGGGGGAGGGTTGGGGGAGGAGAGTGATTATTTAAATCTGCCCTATCAGAAAATTTGCATATTTATTGGGTAACCCACAATTTACATTTATTGCCCTATAGGCCACCCTTATTCTAAATGACTTTGACCCACAGATATATTACCTTTCAGGAAAATTTTAAGAGTATAATATATTACGTGCCACAATCGTAATCTTGTCTTCATAAAAAAAATTCAGTTGATCTACAGCAGATTTTTGCCACAGTAATTTTTATCTAGATTTTCTTTTTTCCATGGGATATACAACAATAAACTGAGTTTGTCTTACTAAAAAATCAACTCTCAGAGAACTTTCCACCCTTTCAATGGAATGAAAAAAAATTTTTTTTTGATGCTGCCCCTCTCAAAGCTGCTGAGAAAATATCATAGTAATGTCCATCCTTGCATGAGACCTGTTTTAGCCTCAGCTCCGTTTGGGTCCTAGGATATTTCTTCAAGGATTTTAGCTTTGGCGGTGCCTGGCTGTGTATTTGAAGCTATGTTTATTAGCCCAATTTTTTCTAATGCCAAATGAAATACATGTTTATGATCAGATAGATGAACTTCTAAGGTCAGCATCCCTGTCTCAATTTCTGATGTTTCCAAAATATACAAGTGATTCTTTAGCTTTATAAACCCCCACCTGCTTCTCCCTTTCATGTAATTTGCCTTTGTTCAGTTACTTTGCACCACCCCTGGAGTGTTTTCAAATATATTTCAAACCCCCAAGCAACCCCATTTCAGCTGATTGACTTTGGAGAACTCTAATGCCGGCCAGGCATTTTGCTGCAGCCCCATTTAGACTCAGCAGGAAGAGCAGATTTAAAAGGCAGATTACATTTTTAGCTTTTTAAAAACTGCTTTATTAGAGAGGCTAAAAGTCACAGTGGTGGTAAGCTGAATTCTTTTGATATACAAGCAACTTCAAGACATCTAGGGAGCAGTTCCTTGCCTGTGGAGCTCCTCCCTTTGGGTTTCAATGATGGCAGGGACCAGCTGGCTTCAGGCATTTTTCTGAAGGGTCCTTGTGGCTCCAACAACAGAATGCATAAAAGCACCAAAGAGGTCTCATTTAAGGGTCAGTGATGTTTGAAAAGCAGCTCACCGAGGTTCCCACCCCTGGACTTCTGGCAGGCCATTTTGTGTGAAAGGGTTGGTTACATACTGGCCTCCATTTGGCCAAGGGACAGTAGGTAGAGGACCATGGTGAGAATGGAAAAGCTGCTTAGAGACAAAAAGAGAATACCTGCAGCCCTAATTTTTATGGCTGGGAGCTAGGAGTCTAAACGGACAGTTGGATAGATAGACGGACAGACAGGTAGATGAGAGAGAGAAGAGAAGAGAGATAAATGGAGGTCACAGCAGTGGCTCCTCCTTCACGTGTCATCTTAAAACAGGTGTCATAGGCCCTTCCCTTTCACTTATTTGGGGCTCTGTTTACCAGGAGCTGCTTGTAAAGTGGCTGAGGGTCAGTGAAAAGAGGGTGGGCATAATGAGGCTTCGAAAGAGTCAATAAGATTCTGTATAGAAGGTTTTATTTAGAGGTTTTGAGATAAAATAAATACCACCAGGCTTCAAGAATGTTTAAAGAGAAAGTGCATTCAGCCTGGCCGAGCGTGGCTCAGCGGTTGAGCGTCAACCTGGGATCCAGGTGATCAGGGTTTGATTCCCCGTCAGGGCACATGCCCGGGTTGCGGGCTCGATCAATGACTCTCTCATCATTGATGTTTCTATCTCTCTCTCTCCCTCTCCTTTCCTCTCTCTGAAATCAATAAAGATATATTTTTAAAAATAATAAATAAATAAAGAGAAAGTGCATTCAGAAGCAGGCTGGATCCTGTTTAAAAGCAAGATACAGGCTTAAACTAGAGATGTAACTAGTCAGAGAAGGCAAATATATGGCATCTGTCACCCACTCCCTATATGCCCAAAGAGAACATCAGCAACTAATCATAATTTCTATGCCAAACCTAAATACAAGCCTTAGCATCCTTCTCAGCAGGCTGCTGCAATCCTGGATTAAACAGGGGATATCCCTAAAGAAGTATATGGATCAGTTTAGAACCCAACACAAATTCCCATGGGTAGGGCAACAGGTGATAGAATTGAGTGTAGCTACAGAATGGGGACTAGCAAAATGTCAAGGGCACACCCCATCTAAACAGGGCATTGGGGGCTCAGCTTCAGATGTTACCCCACAGGAATCTGGGACCCAGGTGACCAGATTTTTCAAGAGTAAATAGAAATCCAATTATGACTTGGAATCTCTGGGGTTTTTTTAAAGCTGTCTCCAAAAAGGGAGGGGGGCTGCATGGAGTTAATGCCCATGGGCCAAACCAAATACTTATTCAGAAAAATACATAAATAAAAATACACCTGTGGACTAATGTAGCCTCCAGGCTTAGAAGAATTGAAGAAAGATTCCAATTTGCTCTTATCTTGCCTGAACTACCTTGCTACCATCTGCAGCTTAAAAACAAAAGAAAAGCATCTCGCCAGGGCTTAGAGAGGGCATGTGACAAATTGCAGAAAATTATAGCCAACATTTTGTGGTTGCCGATCTCCCCTGAGTCACACACTAGCAGAGTCCTGAAAAAATAGGCAAACTTCAAAGATCAAAGTTTCCACGGCTGCAGAGGGAACCTTTCAAACAGCTTGCATTTGTAGGGATCCTCCCTCACCTCAGCCCCTTTTTGTCAATCACAAAGCAGTTGTCTCAAAGCTCAGGTTCTGACACTGCCAGAGGCTAATGACATTGTCAGAGGCCCTTTGCTTGTGGCTTATTTCAGTGTTCCAACCCTCTGGGTCTTGGTCTTCCTTTGGGCTGTTTACATACAATTTCCTTCTGGGTGGAACTTTGTTTTTCCTTTCCTTCTTTTGAGGCTGTTGTTTTTTCTTAAAATAGGAGGTCATTTCAGGCAGAAATTTGTTTTTGTATCCTTGCTTCCTCTATGGCTGGGACCAGGGCCCTTTTGGAAAGAAGGAAATTTCCACTTTGTTTACAAGGAGGGATTGGTTTTCTTTGGATGTCCCATTAATTTGCTGGGTAGGGAGCTTGGAGTTCCTAGGATTATCTAAGGAGATCAGAAAAGGCATTTCTTTGATTTTTTAAAATGTTATACACTCTGCTTTTCTTATTCTTTTTCTCTAACCAGTTCATGTTTTTCCAATGAATCTTAGCTTCCCATACGTCCGTCCCTGCATTTCAGCTCTCTACGTTGTCTTCCCAAGATCTTTCAGCTTTCGTTGTCAATCTGGATAATTTGACCAACATTCTGGACCAATTCCAGCATGAGTCATAGTTTTATACTTTGGGTTGGAAAAGTAATTTTCCCCTTCCCTTTAATATGCAGCCATGACCCATTACTGTTACTGGAAAAGACAGACTTGATCGTACATACCTTTCTCCACCCCATCCTCCCATCTTCACAGGCTACATCTGTCACCCACATCAAATAATGTCAGTATGCACCCGGCGGCGTGTGCACTGTTCTAGGCACTATTGAAAGTTTACCCTGGCCACTGGAAGAATAGAATCAAAGATAGACCATTAACTGAAAAAAAAGTTGCCAATCCTTCTAAAGCCAAACTAAATCAAATCTCTCTAGGTAAGTTTTGTGATGACTTTGGTAGGTTTGATGCAAAAGAAATAATAGTTTTAAAATAATGTATTCAGGGTCACTCCCAATATGTGATTTATTAAAAGACCATGTCCACTACTTATTTATTAGTATTATTTTACTCAAAAACCTTAATTAAATGGATTCAAGCAATCTGATCCCAGTTTTGATTGTTCAGTACCATTTTGTTCCATATATGCTTATTGTTTATTCTAACCCTAAGAACAAAGGTAAATAATGAAAAGTAAAGTCGGCCGTAAGAAGAGTTAAGGTCAGGAAATATGTGACCAAAGCAGGGAAGGACGGTGGTTAGAACCATGGATTTGGAGCCAGGCAGACTTGGGATGGGTTCTCAGCCACATTGGTACTAGGAGAGTGGCCTCAGGGAAGTTGCTCACTATGTCTATTCTTCAGTTTTCTCATCTGTAAAATAAGAATAATAATAGTACCTGCTTCATAGAGTTTTTGTGGGTTAATATATTAAAGACCTAGTATGTGTTCATCATACCAACAAAGCAATAATTCTAACCTTTACAAGGTACTTGCTCTGCATCGGGTACTGACTTTACTTGAATAACTTGATGAAGTAGGTATTATTATTCTTGTCCTCACTTTACAAATGAGGAAATTTGGGACTCAGAGAAGTTAAGTAACTTATCCAGGGCCACAGAGCTAGCAAGCAACCAAGCCAGATTCCAATCCAAGTGAACTGGCATTGAGCCTGAGCCTTTAACCACTGCTTAACTTTTATTATTAACATCTTTTTAATGTGCAATGAGTCTTCATTATTCCAGGTGGTGTCCTAAGCTTATTTCATCTTGAAATCAACATCTTCTGTTGCCTATGACTGCATATATAGTGTCATACACTGAGCAGAGGTGTTCAAATGGCAATCCTGTTCTCCATAAAATCTCTCTCTCTCTCTCTCTCTCTCTCTCTCACACACACACACACACACACACACACACACACACACACACACACAGGTTTGGTTACCTTCACTGGACTCTACTTCCTAAGCCAGAAAAGAGTAAGTGATGTATTTCAAAAATATTTTCTGCAGTATAAAAAGAGAAAGACTTTTCTCGTGCATTTTTGCTTTTTAGTTAACCCAAGAATCTGTTACTTGAAAATTCTTATTCGCCTTAGTATTCTGGTTAACTGAGATTTTTTTCTGTGTAATAAAATAAGTACATATGGTTGAAATTACAGTCAAATAGCTTTAATTCCAAAAAGCACAAATGCTCTAATTTATCTAGTTTCTAAAGAAGCAAATGTTTTAAGTAAATTGTTGGTAAAAGCCTAAGTAATATTTTCATTGTTCTGAGAAATGAAATTTGAAGAATGGAAGGAGTGGAAGGGTATGACATCAGAAACAGAAATATAAAACAGGGTTAGAAGTTTGTCACAGTAATATATTCTAATAATCAAGAAATTAAACATCATAGGATATGTTTGCATATTCATAATAATATACTGCCTTCAAATACAGCCTACATTTTATTTTATATTTTACTTCACCATGTACGGCCTCATCTGATTTGCATAGGAGAGATAATATTTAATATTAGGTGAGGCAGGCAGTAGAAATAGTATCAATTTATTTTATGTAGGAGGAAACTGAGGCTCAGAGAACCAATGGCTTGACCTCGGTCACACAGCTGGTTACTTGCAGAGCCAGGACTTATCATTTCCTACTCTTTCTACTAAATCACAATTCCCAGTGGAACTTTAGCTGAGCTTAGTTTGACAGTTTACTTAGACCAAAATGGCTTTTCCCCAAGGGCTGGGAATCAGGAATGATTTTGGTGGGGGAAAATCCAGAAAAAGAGGTGGTAATGCATATGGGTACCCCTCCCAAACCACCTCAGAAGGCCCTAGGCAGTGTTGGAAGGAAAAAGGTCATTGGCAGGAGAGGGAGTAGCTCCAAAGAGCAAATTTCCCAATTTTCCCACATCTGGCTATGCTCATCCCTCATTTTATTTTGTGTTAAAACTACTGGCTCTCTAGTCAAACTCCAGGGATTGAATCCTGGCTCCAACATTCACTAACCTCTTTTTGCCTCATTTCCTTGTTGGTAGAATGGGATTCATAATAGTACTGATTTTGTAGGACTGGTGTGAGAATTCAACAAGAGAGCCCAAGTAAAAGGTTTGGCATTATAAGTGACTCAGGGTAAGTACTTAATAAACACCAACTATTATCATCATGATTATTTCATGCAGAGATATAAGTGGCAGAGCCAGGATTTGAACCTAGCTAACCAAATTCCAAAGACCAATATCTTAATCACAATCCCATACTGCCTTTGTACTCACTCTGCCTGTCCGTCTGGAAAGCACTTTCTCCAGATGCCCATTGGCATGGCTCCATTCCTCTCTCCATTCAGGCCTTTGCTCAAATGTCATTTCCTCCGAATGACCTTTCCAGGCTGCCTGATTTAAAGCAGTACTCCTTGTGACGCTCTGTCTTTAATCTGTATCACTTTTTCTTTCATAACACTCATAGCAACCTGATACAATATAAAATATTTATGTGATTATTCATGGATTGCTTTCTCCACCATTAGAAAGCAAGCTCCATCAAGGTAGGAGCTTGGTTGAGCTGATATTCATAGCCTTATTGCCTAGAACACATTCAATTGTTTGTGGCATAAATGTATAAATTAATGTGGGGAAAAACTTATTAGCAGCAACATATTGAACCACTATCAACAGAGAAGCCAAAATATGGATAAGATTTAGTTCCTACTCTTAAGGGACTTGTACTTTAGCTGGAAAGGTCAATAGATACACATCAAACCACTATGATAGAATGTCCCAAGGTTGAATGAGTGATGCTAAACCTCTGGGCACTCACACCCTGAGTCTTTTATCTTCCTGCTAATATGCCAACTTCCCCAGCAAGTCTAACCTTCCCTAATGAAATGTTCTAGATACAAATCTCATAAAAATCAAATGCTAGACTTTAAGAAAGCCATTTTCAGAGAGTTTCAAGAGTCAACCCTATTCTCCCTAAGAAATCAGACATATCATTTTCTTGGAGATGACATTCCCCAGAGAGTCACAGAGAAAGTACATGGAGTTCTACTCAAAGCATATTTCTTCTCTGTATAATCTATTCCCAAGAGTAAACTGGAAACTAGCTACTTTACAATAGCTAAAAATCTTGGGAGAGTGAAAAGCAAAATAGGCACTCAGTCTCATTCAACCCAAGCTACTGAACTTTGTGTCCCATGAGTGAGTCATTAATCAATCCCATTAAGTTATAATTCTTTGCCAAGCTAAGAAAACACAACCCAAACAGTAGCAAACATTTTCTCCCCTTGCCATTTACCCCTAAATATGAAGAGCAGCCTCTAAAAAACTTCAGTCTTCCTGAGATTAGCAGGTCTGCAAAATGTCCATTGGATTTGCCCAGAGAGAAAATGTGCCAGATTCGATGAAGTGTGAGAACACTGCTTGATTCTGACCACTCACACTCAAAACGATTTCCACAGCCCAGATAAAGAAATGCAGAGCTACACAAGATGGCATGACTCAAATAAAACAAATCATGTACATGATTCCCCACTGAGCCCTGTTCTAAGCTGTCCCATGGTGGACAGTTGTTAGCTAACACAGAACAGACCCTAGGCTCCTGAATAGCAAATCCTTTTATGACAAATGACATTGTGTGTGTGTGTTGATAAATGGTGACCACAGGAAAATGGCATGATATAATGAAAACATCCATGGTTACAGCTGAGGAAGACTACACTGTACTTCATCAGAGAAGCTCACCTTGATTGAATGTGATGGACCAAAGGGATAAGTAGCCACTGGGGGAGTCAAATCCACACTCATAAAAACAAGGGCATAGCAAAGTGGCCAGTGTGGCTTATTTAAAGGGCAGCACAATGGAACATAATCTATCAAGTGTCTGGTATATGCAATATTATGGGTTAAGGGTTAAAGAGATAAAGACGCACAAAACACATTCCTACTGCTAAGGAACAGGGAAGTACTAACTTAAATAAGTACTTAACTTATTTAATTTGGTTCTCATAAGAATCTAGTAGGGTAAACAGAGTAGGTTCTATAAACCCCATTTTACAGATAAGGAAGCTAAGGCTCAAAGTCATGTGCTCAAGTCTTACCATGAGTGAGGTCTACAGCTGGGACTCTGAGTCCTAGGGGAAAAAAGGAAGCCTTCCTTCAAATCTAGTCCTCAGGGGTATTAGAATTTGACTGACAACAAAACTTTTAATCACTTCAGCATATCATTGGAAACATTATTTAACTCTCTTTCATAAAACCATGATACACCCACATGACCAAAATAGCCAGATGATGTCAAAACAGAAGCTCTGCTTCTACTCACAGTACAATTCAGGATCCAAGGATGGCAGGCTGGATCCAAGGTGCCCAGGAAGATTAGACAGTCCCAGAATTCTGGTTTTGCTCTGGGTTGGATCCTAAATAGTTATAAGTAGCCAAGAATTAGGACATTTACTCTCTGGTTTAAAGTTAGGTCTGTTTTCAGCCCCTTTACCTGGCTTCCTTTCAGTGAGTTTTTATTGCACTTTTGGTTCCAATGTCATTTCCTGGCATTTTTGATCAGAGGGTGTTGTGCCTTCATCATTGCGATCATAGTGGCACTTTTATCTCTACCTCTATTTTTAATGAAACACTGTTTCCTACCCTGTATTATTTTTATTTATGTATATTTTAATGTCACCTCTGAATTTAAAAGCCCTTGAAGATAGTATTTGTAATCTAATATTATGCCTTAACCAACCAGCACAAAGTCTTGAATTTGATAAGCATCTAGTTTGTTGAGTAAAATGAATCTTTTTCTGGTTTCACCCCTATCTCTTCTGAGGACTTCTGCTCAACTTCAGTAAAGTCTTGTCTATAGAAGATCCCTTCTCACCAGTTGTCTTTTATTTCTCCAGCTCTGTGATATTTGTTTATTTATTTAAACCATTTCTTGAGCTCATCTTGAGGGTAAGTTAATGAAATTTTCAATTCTCTCAAAAATGTTACTGAGATCCAGTCAAATCAGGATCATCATGGATGAAGAAAAATCACCTAATCAGTATTTGAAGGAGAGGTACTTTTCTTTCCCCCAGAGCCTTGAAATGCCCCAGTGATCAAAGGTTTTAGATTCACCTCAGTTCTGAATCTTTGGGTCTACTGGCAAACTAGAAACTTCTGGCAAAACAAACCTTACAGAGAGAGATGGGAGTTGGGAGAGAGATCAGACCATGTAATTCAATCTATTAATTTTACATATGAACAACAGAAGCCCAAAATAGTGATGCAATTTGCCCAAACTCACCCAGCAAAAGCCTGGGACTAAAGTCTAGGTGTTCCGCCTACTGGTCCTCTGAGCAATTTTTTTATTCCATCATTTCAAACTGTCTCTCCTAAAGAAAGTAAGTCCTGCTGATATATTAGTCCTGTTTTTATTGAATTTTCCTGGTTCTTTGAATCCCCTCCCCTGTTCTTATACCTGCCCAAAGTTCTAGGCCGTTGAACTAAGAACCGCAGTCCCCATGGCTCCAAGAGGACACCATCAAGCAAGAAGGCGCTTGTCTCTTCTCCTTGGGCAGTATCATTTTCCCTACATAGACAGGGGATCCTTGTTTTAAATGTCAGCCTAGAATCCTTCCATAACTGGCAGAGCAAAGAGATCATGCCTAGGTTTATATTGGTCAGGTAGATAGTAATCTACAACCTGTGGGTCAGGTGATATTACACTCTCACCATCACACCTTGATTTAAGAATCAGATCATTTTATTGGAGCCCTTGTGATTATGTCACCATCTTAGCTACCTCATTTACTAGCCCTACCTCCTTCTATTTTTAATATTTTCTCTTTCTCATATTTATTCTAATATTTGTTTATTTTAAGAAATGATAATTTTGTGAGATATTACTTGAATTTAAAAGAAAGAGACCGAAAAAATGTATAAAAAAGATCAACTTAGAGTGAGCTGTAATAGAAAGAGCCCTAAGTCTGAAATCAGAAGGTTAGAGTTCAAATCCAGCCTCTCACCAGCTTTGTGACTTTTGCCAATGACTGGACTTCTCTGAGCCTCAGTGTGTCCATGTGTAGAACAGAGACAATAATTCTATAACACAGAGTCTGAGGGAAGTTGACTGAGACATCATGGGATGGATCTGGTAAGTGGTGCCTGTTGTGGTACATGTTGACTGAGGCTGAAACTGAAGGATTTTCACGAACATAAGGGCAACTTTGTTTATCAGAGTTTCTTTCACTGTTGCTCTGGTTTCTCTTTTCTTATAACATTGGCACTCTCCATAGTGTGTTTTCAAAAGGCCTAATTAATTTTTAAAAATTAAATTTAAATAAAATGGGAAGATATCATGGTATATATTACTAAACTACTTATTGCATATGTACCTCTTAAGAGCTTAGTAAAGAAAAGTATTTATTCAAGAGAAGTAGGTTAAATAGTTGTTAAATTCAGGCAACATTGCTCTTAGGAGAGCAGCAGTAGAGCTTTGGATGTCATCCAGAGAAAAACATTAAACAGCATGAATACAAAATCTTTCAGAGTGTACCAGGAAATAAAAAAATCTGCACTGAATTGAACATTAAAGAGGTCCTGGGTTTTTCTTCTTTTTTATGGAGATCAAAATGGCAGTCTGAACAACCATTTTTCAAACTGGGAAAAGCAACATTAATGTTTTCAAAAGCAATTTCTAAATTATATTAAAAGTAATGTTATCAGCAAGCACATCACCACAACCCACATATTTCCTTATTACACTTTGCCTTCCACTTATATATAGATTTCAGATAATGTGCCATCATATTTTGAATTCTACTAACTCTCCCTTACATTATATTATAAACATTTTTCATTTCTTTAAATGGCTGCATAATATAGTTCATCATGTTGCTGAGTCTAAATTTAATGAACTCTTTCTCTAATCCTAGACGTTTATTTGAAAGTTCAATTAAATTCAGTGATTAAGAGGTTTTAAAGAATTCCTATAGTTTTCATGTCAGAATTCCCTTGCATTCCCGGTCCCAGTGGCCATTTCAGTTATGCCGAGTATAACAAAGACATGTCAAAGAGGTAGACAAAACAATCAGGCCCTTAAAACTGCTCGTATGGGGCAGGGAGGAGAGTGAGGAGCAAGAGAGGCACAAATATAAACAAACAAAAAGTTGTTTTAATGTTTGTCTTCAGTTATTGGGCTGGATGATTATTTAGCTCCCTTATGTGGATTTATTTCACCAGCCACTTTTTATAATTTTGTGTTCCCTTTGGCCAGGTAGAGATAGCCTAAAAATAGGTGCAGGAAAGAATTATGGACATAATTTATTTATTTATTTAATATTTTATTGATTAATTTTAGAGAGAGAGAGAGAATCAGAGACATCAATTTGTTGTCCCACTTATTTATGCGTTCATTGGTTGCTTCCCAGATGTGTCCTGACCAGGGATCAAACCCAAAACCTTGGTGTATCGGACAATGCTCTAACCAACTGAGCCACCCAGCCAGGGCTGGACATATTTTAATGTGTACATCTGCATTGATTTATGTCCTGTCTTGTTATAAAAAGGACTTATGGCAGCTCACTTTGGGGATTTTCTGAAGGACTTAAAGTATTTAACAATGCAATTTTTTCCTGTGTTTTTTTTTCTTTTCTTTTCCTAGTGTTTCCATAACTTATAGAAGTTGAATTACATTTTTTAGAGTTTTATCTCATATTACAGGTATATAATATTTTAATTCCTTTTTATTTTATTCTCTATAGAAATCAGTTTGACGTGAACAGTTTCACATCAACATTCAAGGGTTATTACAAAGGTTTTACATTTGTCTTTGTTATATCTCTTGAGTAATTACAACCTGGATGGAGTATTATTTGTTCAACCTTCTGAGGTCACAGAGCAGTCTTTTCTGGTTTATGTCTGTGTTAATCAGCTAAGAAGCAATGGGTTAAGTTATGAAAAAGCTCAGTGTTAAAGATTCCTGAATGCAGGGCTTTACAATAACATGCAACTAGGTTGGTTTTGGAGCTCTGACTATGTAGGACTGGGAATGTTCCATTGTTTGTTGCCATGTGAAATCATTCCATCACCATGTTTGCTAAAGAACTGCATGGATTTTATTTGGGTTTGTTTTTGTCTGTTTGTCTTAGTATTTGCTATGTGTCAAACTTCTGCATCCTGTGCAGTAACAGGGAGGCAATTTGGAAATGAAAGGAGAAAGATCTGATCTGCAAATAAAAATCTTTGCACTTGTATGGATCTTGAGAACCGAAAGAAGGTTTTCCACGTATAGCCCTCACAACACCACAGTGAGCTACATAGGACAGGAATGGTTATCTCCATTTTATAGGAATAAATCAAAAACCCAGATTTTGTGACTCCCTCAAATCCATCAGAACTAGAAAATGGAAGACACTGGGCTGAAACCCAGATATTCCGGTCCTTAATCCAACCTGCTTTCCACCATTCACAGCTGAAATTAAGACATTTACTAAGTAATTCCCCTCTTTGAGGATTTTCTGTAATGCCTAGTTGCAAATTACTTCTACAACAAGCCAAGTCAAGGAGAAATCTGTGTACTGTGAAATGACTTCTTCCTTTGATGTGCCTGCACTCTCTGTGGAATGGACCCAACAGTTCTCTCCCCCACTAAAGAGCTCATTTTATTAGCTGAGATGGTACTTAATAAAGAGTGAGACTTCTCAAAACAGCTAACAGATTGGGCTTCCTAAACCACATCTTGAAAGGACAAGAAACGTTGCCCTCCCTGGCTGGTGCTAAATCTTCAGCAAACCCAGGTGGCTTTTCTCCTGGGTTCCCGTATTTCCTCCCTTTACTCAGCCAAAGTCCACATTCCTTTCCTTGTCACCACACACAGTTTGACCCTGGGCCAAGGTGGCAGCTTCCTCCATCCTTTTGAGGTCATAGCCAGTGCTGCTCTGTGGACTCCCTGGCAGTGGGCATTTGGGGACAGCTGCTCACCAAGCCTGTGGCAGCAGCCCCTACACTTTACCTGAAAATGGCCTTGTGTTCTCCCTGGCACCCTGGGAGGAAGACCCGTCCTGCTCAGCCCAGGCCTCCCACCGAGTGTGTTCCTTGGGCCCCTCAACCAAAACAGGATGGTGGTTGAGTGTCGAGGTTACTCGACCACCATTACCTCCTCCTGGCCCCCCAGCTGCTTAATTCAGCCACCGGTGTCAGGACCCCACCTGAGAAAGGATTGGGATTGTTGTGAAAAAAATGTGACTATCTTCTAAGTCTTTTTTTTACCCCCTATGCTCCTTTGAAAAGACCTGAAGGGTGGGCCAAGTGCAAAGAGATATTTTTGCATCTAGTTTTCGGAAAAAAAAAGTCCTTGCCCAAATATCTGAGAACATTTTTATTATGAAAACCTGGGATGAACCACCATGAGGAAGATTGCCGCCGGCCCCTACCCCCCAGGGAGGTCGGCAAACAACAGCACCGTCTACTGGAAAGAGAACTGAGTTCATTGGCGGTGTCCTGTGTGCAGTGGCCCTGAGGAAAATATGGCTGATGCTCTGGGTTAGTGCACAGGATGAAAAGCCAAGGAAGAGGCCTAGCCATTTTACACTCAGCAGATCCTGTGGGAGGCAGCTGCTCTGGAGGACTGTTCCCAAGACAAAGTCCAGGTCTTGCAAGTTGCCCTTAAATAAATTAAACAATGTTATGCCCTGTACATCCACACTATCCCCATCCATCTACTGTCAGTTTTATGAGGCCGCCTCTACTATCAACACTTTATTAAACACTCTCTCACCTTGACACCTACGTGCTTATTTTTTTATTCATTCACTTGGCACCAGACCCAGTGCTAGGCAGCAGGGATAAGTAAGACCCAGTGTCCTCCAACCATCCTGTGGGCATCCAGGACTGGGCCTGGGTGGGCAGGAACCTCTCTTCCCACACTTTCTCTATCAACTTCCATTCATTTCTTGTAATTTCCTTCAGTGCTCCTCTAAGCCCTGTTCTCTGCTACATAGGATCTTGGGGTAACTATATAAATTAACCAGGCTGCTCTATTAACCAGGTAATATGTTTCTTCTCCCATGTAAATGCAAACTCTTGGGTCCTTAAGAAGGTTATTCAAAAATGATCCTAAAACTAAGACATATAAGCAATTTGGCAAATACACTGTGGATAAAGGAGTTGGATAAATGTCCTTCAAGCAATTATTGCAGTCAGTGGCTGCCTTTTAGTTCATGCAAATGGCCAGCTCTGGCCAATAGGTCAAAACACAAAGAAAGCTTGAATTTTCTTAGGAGAAACTACTTGGTGTGAATATATTTTTTAAATTTTTCCATTATTAATGAATGTGTATATAAAAATGTATAACCAAGCCTGGCCAGCATGGCTCAGCGGTTGAGCATCTACTAGGATCCAGGAGATCACGGTTCCATTCCCGGTCAGGGCACATGCCCAGTTTCGGCCTCAGTCCCCGGTGGGGGATGTGCAGAGGAGGCAGCTGATCAATGACTCTCTCATCATTAATGTTTCTATCTCTCTCTCTCCCTCTCCCTTCTTCTCCCTGAAATCAATAAAGATACATTTTTTAAAAATAAAAATGTATAACCAAGTCTTTAAAATCAAATAGGCCACAATAATATCATCAGGACGAGAAAATAAACAATATTAATTCTGAGGCAGAATTCCTCTCTATAGATGTTGGGAAAATAAAGTAAATATCTGAGCCATATCTATTCATTATTAGAACAAATTTCTCCTCCATAGAGATTATTTGCCCAGGGCTTCCTAACACTCAGATGAGGCAAAGCCCAAGTATGATATAGACCCAAGGGACTGGAAAAGATTTGGGGATCCCCTCATTCATCCCCCTCCTTTAAAGATCAAACAAATCCAGACCAATTATATCAATCTTAGTACTAAAAGTTTTCTAGGGAAATTAATTTTATGTGTTCTTTTATAGCCCCAGTGTAGTAGTTAAAATATATACATCATCAAAATTTTTTCTAACCTCTAATTTAAAGCTCCAGATTAAATTTAAACCTGTATTCCAGGGGGGCAAGGGTAGTGAGACAAGGTGGACTAGGGATGGAGAGCATCAAATAATTAGCCTCTGCTTCGTAATAACATTTGTATTTTTGAAGTCCGTACCTAATTCCATTTATAAACATTTCTTTTCCATTATAAGCAATTCCAGATTGATAGGTTGGTTCAAATGAGCCATAGTCTCTTCAACTTTTCTTTAAGCGTGCTCATGATAACTCAGAGTGGTTCGGTAAATTACAGTCACAGAGGGCCTTGCTAGGCTTTACCTGCTGTCCTTTCTGTTTGTTCAGGAGAGAATGGTGGGTGATTTAAATACTTGTGGGCAGCAGTTAATTCTTCACTAACTTCTCTCATTAAAAGTCACAAGTTTTAAATTTAACCAGAAGCCCTTGGTTTCTATTTCTAATTTCTGAAAAAGGGTGTGAAATTTTCAGATAATGACAACAGTGTTGCTAGAAATAAGCATTCTTCAGTTGCCCACATATCCTGAACAGTGGTTATTATATAGAAGAGCAGTTTTGGTGAAGGCATAACTCCCGTTTGTCATAGGGTAGGTTTTTCTCTTCTGGAGTTTCTACGTCCCAGAGTCTGGAACAGAACAGAACTCTGTCAACCACATTGAGTCCTGCTGGCAACTTTAACTTCCTAGGGATCAAAGTGCATCTCTTGTCTATCTTGTCTCCGTAAGTGACAGGCCAGCATTGTGTAGTGCAGTAGATCAATTCATAGCACAAAAATAATAGTACTTCTTCCTTAACTGGTTCAGTAAAAGGAAAGTGATAGTCTCACACAATTTAATTTCATCTTTCAGGGGCAAGTCATTCTTGAGCCTATTGTTGCTTAAGAGAGGGACAGGGTTGTGGTATAACTGCTTCCCAGTTAAGAGTTTTACTGCTATCCATTAATTTTACCCTGCTTTTGTGAGTATCTAATCATCATTTTTAAAAAATGGGTCATGGGGCCCTGGTTGTGTGGCTCAGTTGGTTGAGCATCATCCATGAACCAAAAGGTTGCAGTTTCAATTCCCAGCCAGGGCGTGTACCCAGGCTGCAGGTTCAGTCCCCGGTTGAGGTGTGTGCAGTAGGCAACCAATGGATGTTTCTCTCTCTCTCCCTCTCCCTTTCTTTGTCTCTCTCTCCCTGCCTCTCTCTAAAATCAATAAAAACGTATTTTTTAAAAATGGGTCATGTGAAAATTAAAACAAAAAAAAAAAGAAGGGAGGGAGGGTATTATGCCTATGAGCAAGGATAAAGAACCTGTATTCTTTGAGTTTCAAAATAGTCATAAAACTTAGAAACCCACTATTTCAGCTGGGAATCCAATCATATGATTATCTAACTTTTTTTTTAAATGAACCTTTCTGGCAGTTACTACTTCTTTTAGAGCATTCAGCTTAAATCCTTTACCAACAAAGATCAAGCATTTTAAAGTCCACAAAAAAGCATTTCCAAGAAGCAATGTCATTCTGTTTTCTAGTAAAATACAAGAACCTTTCAGTATGCCCATAACAGATAGCACATTTTACTAAGGTAGGTTGTGCCAACCTTTTTCTTTCTTTCTTTTTTTTTTTTGGTTAATCCTTGCCCAAGGATATTTTCCCATTGATTTTTAGAGAGGGAGGGAGGGAGGGAGGGAGGGAGGGAGGGAGGGAGGGAGGGAGGGAGGGAGGGAGGGAGGGAGGGAGGGGGAGAGAGAGAACCATGGATATGAGAAAGACACATCAATTAGTTGCCTCCCAAACTCATCCAGACCAGGGCCGGGGGTCGAACCTGCAGCTTAGGTGCATGCTCTTGACAGGGAATCGAACCCACGACCTACTGGTGCACAAGCTGAGACCAATTAGCCACACTGGCCAGGGCTCTACCAACTTTTCTGATGGCCAAACTAAAACTGTAAATGTGTGTACAGTTTGAGTTTCACTTTAGAAATATGTTCAATAGAAATAATTGGACACATACACTAAAATATATAGAGATGTTCATCATGTTGCTTATAAAAGTGAAAACTGGGAAAACTAAATGTTCATCAATGAGAAAACTAATGATACACTCTGAATTATCATACTGTATAACCACTGAAAATGATGAAATCTATCTCAATGGACAGTGAAAAATGTATGTGTGTATGTACATGCATGTGTGCCTATACATGATACATATGTATTCAGGATATCTATAGTTACATAAACAAATGTGTGAGGCCATTTTTTTTTTCAAAAAGCATTTTCCATAATATGTAAGAGAGTGTGTGCATAGAAAAAGCCTTTAAAGAAATATGTCAAAATGTTAACAGCAGTTGTACCTGATGTTGTACACAAGCAGTTGTATATAGGTAACCAGTGGTTGTACCAGGGATCACAAGTAAATTTGTTCTTCTACTTTCTATGTTTTATATATATATTATTTTCAGTAAATATGTACCTTTCATAGTTTTATAAGCTATTTTCACTTTGAGAGGAAAATGTAGCTCTTAAGAACAGAAAATATTTTACTAGAGTTTTGTTTTCCTCAAAGGAAACCACTCGTGTAAGGAGAAAGTCTATGCACAAAATACAGTACATTTTATTTATCAGAAGTGATTAAGGAATGAGGCATAGTAGTTCATTAAGAGTAACTAATAACTACATGGACTCTATGTGGGTACCGACCAAGGGCACATCAAAAGGAGCACTACAAAGTGGCTTTCATCCAAACTTTTAAGACTTCTATTTTTAATGACTGGACCAAAACCAAAAATAAGCATCTCTGGATTCAGCAGTCATCACTAACCCACACGCCTGGTTGTAAACATACCCAATTCCTCCTCCCTTTTTTCACTCACACTCTCACAGGCTGAAAACGACTGGAAGGACTCTAGCTAGTGGTATTCACGCTGGGTTTCACAGAGATACTGGCCAGGCTTGTTAGCAGAGGGGCGAGGGGCTGAGGACCCCTCCCTGCATCTTTTTCATCCTGGAATGATGCACAAAACGTCTTTTGAAAGAAGGGTCCTATGACACCACCACCACGCTGCGAGACACACCCTCATTTTACAAATAGGGAAACTGATGCCTAGAGATAGTGAATTATTTATACACTGGAATGCAAATGCCACAGTGCTGGTTTCCTGACACTTGTTTTGTCAGTTACAGTTTCCACAGCACTGTCTAGGCTCCTCGGGTAAAGAATCTCTAAGACACAAGCCAAAAATCAGTGAAAGAGTGTCCTTGTCCAAATCTGAGGCATTCGTTTTCTGGCTGAAAACTGATTAACAGTGTTTCAAATGATTAAGGATCATATGGAAGGCAGCAAACCAAAATATGAAACTCTTTAAAATGTATAATACAAGACCTCTGGACAACCATTGTGTTCATTGTCACAAGAGATTTTCATCTTTGTATTTAGTGGCTTGTAGGAGATGACTCAGTGCCATGGAATTTAATTTTAAATTGTTTTCAAATAAAGTCACAGGGTCCAATAGCATGAAACTTTGGAAGGTGGCGGGGTGGCTTTGGAGATTTGACAGTTTTAAAGCCATATATCAAAGGCTACCTCTGACAGTTATGGGGATTTATCGCATTCCCAACCCCAATTGTTTCTAAAAGCTCTCAACCATGCTTCCCTGTGCAAGAAAATTAAATTTGGAATTCTTACCATCTTTGACTGCCTGGGACCTCAAAATATCTAACCCCGTGTACCTAGAAACTGCTCAACCATTGCTTTCTGGGGACTGTCATTAAATCCCCCTTTTCTGGATGGGCACGCAGAGGGGGCAACTGTTGGTCGAGGTCACCGAGTGAGTCAGCGGCAAAGCTGGGAATGCAACCCAGACTTTCTGACTCCCTCGTCCGTCCTCTGCCCATCGAACCACACACTCCTGACCAGGATGAAACAAGCTTGTCTGTTTCAGCACTCAGAGGGAGAGGAGTGAAAATGCAATTTATCCATTTCCCTTTCAAACACTCATATACCATTTCATCAGCTAATAGGCAAATTGCTCCAGATCATTTTTCACCCTAAAAAGCTTATTTTTTTAATTAATTTTTTTAAAGAAATGCTATCTTAATTCAGAAGAGCAAGAAAGGCTACTTTCCCCCCCATCATATCACATTGTGTAACACTGGCATGTGGTTGCTCCAGAAACCCACAGAAGCTGCTTCCTTTGCCCTGCCGAGGGCCAGTTCCTTTGCCAGCTTCCCCATGTGGCCTTCCTTGTACTGGGGTCTGGCGTCCCGCGGTTCCAGGCAAAAGCACGTCCCATGGACAAGCCAGGCCTTGACGTGGCTGTTCCCTCTACCGCTCTTTTGAATGCTCCTTGACCGCAGAGAACCCAGGGCTCCCGCCAGCTATACCCCACATGCCACTTGAAATGTAGTCAGAGGTGATGGTCCAACGGGCCGCCAGCCAGAGTCCAGAACCACTTTACTGGGGACAAGGGAAAAGCAATACAACCAGGTCTCCTGCCAGTGAGGCCCATCTCCTGCCAAAGACCACAAGGTGGGAGAAAGGCTTTTAGCACTCTGAGCAGCGGGACTAGCCCACGGGTAAGCTCCCCCTCTTTTTCTTGCAGCCCATAAAGTTATTTCTCCCAGTTTTGTACCTGTCATGTTTGATCATAACTAGTTCTTCCTCAGAATGAATTAAGTTGTTTACTCCCACAGACCTGTGGCCGTATTGGAGACAACTTTCCACGCCCTGGGTCAGGGTTTTAGACCAGCCCGCCCCACAGCCCCTTGCCTTCTCTTGCTCAGTGGTGACTTTTCAGCAGAAGCACAGAGTGACAGAGACATGCAATCAGGGACAGAGGGCGTGGGTCCTGAAGGTGCTCTCCAGGCCCCTCTCCGCCCTGTGGATTTGTCAGACCTGCTCAGGCCAGGCCAAGCATGCTGCGGTCAGGTGAGATTCTCCCAGGTCTCCTCAAAATTTCAAACTGCCCCCCAAGGAAGTGCCACACCTGCCCCAGTGCCCAGCCACTCGTCCTCTGCCTGGGAGAGACTTGAGGGTTCCGGCTACTCCACTACATTTTGGAATAAAGTCCCCACTGACACATGAGTGGCCCCAAATCAGTTTCCCTAAAGGTTTTAAAATTTCAAACACTTAAAAAACTGATTCTGCCTGTCTTTCCCATCAGACGTGGCTCCAAATGCATCATATTCTTTTATGTTTCACTTTGTTCTGCACGAGCCACCAAGCTCTGTTGCCATGAGAAGTGAGTTTGCTTAATGCGAGAGCACTGGAGGTGCTCCAGGGAGAGTGACAATATAATTTTGTTTACTATTCACTCCAAGTTCTAAAGAAGTAAACTTCATTAACTTTTCTGATAAAACACAAAGACTCTATTATTTGCCTTACCCATAAAATTAAAAAAGAAAAAAAAATAACTTTGATGTCCCCAAGAAGGCAGGGTTTTTTGAAGTTTTGCTCGACCCAGGTGATCCGGGGGGCCGACACTGCTCTGGCTGGCCTCTGACCTGTGATGGAAATGACCAGGTCAGGTCGGTAGTTCTGTGCAGAACTCAGCAGAGCCGATCTGTCCTTTGTGCACATTCACGGTTTACCTGGCAGCTCGACAAGCCAAACAAAGAGTGGTTGCATCCTGGCTAATGCTACATACAGAGAGATACACATTTATATATAGGTAAAAATAGAGAGATATATACACAGATAAACATTTATATATAGATACATAGATATACATTTATACATAGGTTATACACGTATACATAGGTGAATATATAGACATACATTTATACGTAGGTGTATATATGCAGGGTGGGGCAAAAGTAGGTTTACAATTGTTTGTATGGAAAATAATACAATAATTAATAAGTAATACAAGAATAAACCCTGTGTTTCATGTACTCACATGGTAAACCTACTTTTGCCCCACCCTTACATACACATATATACATAGGTATATATATGTAAATATATATTTTTCATTCACAGGGTAATAAATTTATCTCACTCAATCTGAAACTAAGAGACGAAGGGCCTAGAGAGACTGAAGTCCCAAGAGGAGAAAGGGGGGAGGGCAAGTGGGCCTGGCCCTCCGCCTTCGGAATCTGGTAGCAGAGCCTACGGGCCCTGTTTAGGCTCGTGTCTTTTCGATTTTCTGTCCACAGGGTGGAAATCTGCTCTTAGGATGGAAGTTCATAAGGAAAAGTATCTGGAAAAATAATTTTTAGAGAACTGCTTTCAGTTAAAAAAAATTAGCTAGAAAACCAAACCAAACCCCCAAATTAGATATTGGAGCAGATTACTTATTTTTTTATGGCCTTTTTTATTTCTGCTGAAAGGAAATGGTTGTGTGCATGATTGTGTCAGCAGGCCCCGGCCCCAGCCTCTGGCCGCTCACAGAAATTAAACTGCTTTCAAAGGCAGAAGCAGGCAAGACAGCCCAGAAATGGAGTTTAAGGCCTTTTGCATTCATTAAAATGTATTTGGAGCATGATAAATCTTCCATATATGTCAAAAGTTCGTCTTTTCTGCTTTATTGTACAGGCGGCATTTGAAGATCTGAGAGTAACAGCGATGTGAAAGTTTCCTTCACAGGACTTCCTTGTTCCCCCACCCCACCCCACCTAATAAAATGGTGTTTATGGCTTAATGTACAGAGTTAGAAAGAAATGATGTGAGTAGGAAGGAATAAAGATTTTTAAACCTACAGACTCTAGGAATAAAACTGTATTTGGAGGTTGAACTTTTTTTTAATTTAATGTTCTTATTGTGGTTAAAAATACATATACAACATAGTATTCATCGTTTTAACCATTTGTAAGTGAACAATTCAGTAGCATTAAATACATTCCCAATGTTATGTAACCGTTATCACTATCCATACCCAAAACTATCATCTCCAGTAAAAAATCTGAACCCATTAAACAATAACTCCCATTCCCTCCTCCCCCCAGTCCCTGGTAACCTCCATTCTACTTTCTTTTTCTTTGAATTTGACATTCTAGGTATCTCATATAAGTTGAAATCCTAAATTATTTGTTCTTCTGTGTCTGATTTATTTCATCAAACGTAATGTTTTTAAGGTCTACCTATGCTGTAACATGTATTAAAATTTTAATTCTAAAAAAAGCAGACTTTTACCTGGAAAGAATCAGAATTTTGATCCATTTTCTTCTAATTTGCAGCCTTTGCTCTCTGGAGCTTGTTAACTCTTCCTAGAAGAAAACAGAGGTCTCTGACCTTACCTGGCCTCGCTCCACTCACAGTCTTCTGAGCACTTGGAAGTCTTTCCCTATTGCCTGAGAACCCCAAAGACATTCTGGATATTGTTTTTATCTTTCTTTCAGATCGTCTGGTATTGTGAACTAACAAACTCCGGTCTTAAAACCAAAGGACTGGCAATCTTACATTAAGGTACTACTTATGGTCAGTCCCAAAGCATTTTGGGGGACGGCTGTCCTTGACCTGAAGGCTTCTTGTAACTTTTCTTCAGTTAAGTCGGGGAGGGGTAATGTGTAGGCAGAGGGCATTTAACACAACCCACGATTATAACTCCTCTTTTTCATTACCTTTTAGTCTAAAATTTCTCAACTCTAATGAGCTTAATGCCACCTTTTTACAAATATTTTGTTAATCCCCCTTTAAAATCTTAAAATAAAATTCATAGGCAATATAGGCTATGTATCTCATTGCTTTTTAAAGTCAAAATAATGTGTTAAGCATGACATAAATTAGAAATAAAAGGAAAATTATTTTAAATAAAATCATATGTATTCCAGTAATGCATATCTCAATTTGCTTGGCAATAACTATACTGAAAGACGGAATGAAGTAGTCAGACGCTGGCATTTAGATGGAGAATCAGTTCTGAATTCAGTAACTACAAATATAAACCAAGACAAATGTGTTATAGAGACAACTAAATCCCTTGAGCAATTTGGATGCCTTTTATTTCTTTTTCTTGTCTGATTGCTTTGACGAGGAAGGGGTTAATATCCAAAATATATAAGGAACTTATATAACTTAAGACCAAAAAACCCACAATCAATTGAACAGAGGACATAAATAGACATTTCTCCAAAGAGGACATACAGATGTCCAATAGACATATGAAAAGATGCTCAACATCACTAATCATCAGGAAAATGCAAATAAAAACCACAATGAGATGAGTGGAGCAGCTTGGAAAAAAAAAAAACCCACAATGATATATCACATCACACCTGTCAGAATGGCTATCATAAATACACAAACAAGAGTTGGTGAGGGTGTGGAGAAAAGGGAACCCCTGTGCACTGTTGGCAAGATTGCAAATTGGTGCAGTCAGTAGGGAAAAAGATATGGAGGTTCCTCAAAAAATTAAAAATAGAACTACCATATGACCTAGCAATTGTGCTTCTGGGTATTTATCTGAAGAAATCCAAAACACTAATTTGAAAGGATATATGCACCCCTATGGTCACTGCAGTGTTATTTATAACGGCCAAAATATGGACGCATCCTAAGTGTTCCTCAATAGACAAATGGACAAAGAAGAGGTGGTACAGATATACAATGGAATATTAGCCATTAAAAGGAATTAAATCTTACCATTTGTGACAACATAGATGGACCTAGAACGTACTTTGCTAATTGAAGTAAGTCAGATAGAGAAAGACAAATACCATATGATTTCATTTATATGTGGAATCTGAAAAAACAAAATAAACAAATAAAACAGAAACAAACTCATACAGAGAACAAATGGATGGTTGCCAGATGGGAAGGGGTTTGGGGAAATGGGTGAAAAATATAAAAGGGATTAAGAAGTACAAATTGCCAGTTATAAAAATAGTCACAGGGATGTAAAGTATAGCATAGGAAATATAGTCAATAATATTGTAATTACTATGTATGGTGTCAGATGGATATTAGACTTATTGGTGCCATCATTTCCTAAGGCATTAAGTGTCTAATCAGTATGTTGTATAGCTGAAACTAATGTGATATTATATGGCAACTGTAATTGAAAAATAAATTTAAAAAAAATACACAAATTTAAAAAATAACCCAGAGGTGGAAATACAACTGGTCTTAGTCTTTTTAGAGGTGGGAAGCCAGCAGATAATTCTAAGTGCCTCTAAGAATTCCCAGGTGTTTCCATGCCCCATTTCCAGCATGGTTCTGAAGACAGAAAAGTTCCAGGGACAAAGCAGGCAGGGAGGCTGCTTGAATGGCTGCAGTTTTTTTTAAATCATTTTCTCATGTCCTTGGCCACACCATGGGCCTGAGATCTTATCCTTTGCCTTTCTATTTAGACACTCCATCTACCACCTTTGCCAAGCTTCAAAAAAATAGAAAAGTACATAAACAATTTTACTGTGGCTTGGTGGATCTCTGGGGTTGAACATGCAAATTATGTTCTTACAGTTTCAGAAAAGTTTCAGGTTCTTTCCTCTATTTCATTTTTTCCTTCTCAGTTCACCCTTAATTGCAGCCTCCTGACCAAAGCTGCAAGTCTTGGCAAAGCTCCCATGCAATTAAAAAAAATCGAATAATTCCTTTCTATATGTGTCTCCAATTCCACCTCCAACTTGGTTCCCTGTCCACAATGTTCTCGTAGTTTGCTCGAACCAAACTTGTTGGCTTCCTGCATTCTGTGCCACAGTCACATTGGAAACTGCACTTTCCACTCTCCAACATCTTAGTGTCCCAGACATCTTTCCCGAGTGGCCAATCTTGCCCATTTCCAAAATATGTTCTAAAAGAGCAAATTCCTTCTATGCCGCTATAGAGTCAAAAATTTTTCCCCATCCCCTATCACATTTTATCTGCTCAGATCCTCAAGAAAATCCTATAAATCAGGGAGATGACATCTTATCACTGAGGTCATTGAGGTACAGAAATATTTATGATTGACCAAATTTATTAGCCCTGATTACAGGGCTAATAAATAGTAGAACTGGGAAAATAACACCGATTTTGGTTTTCTTATTTGCTTTGGTTTTTGGTTTTTGTTTTTTACTTTTAATTCAATAGGCTTTTTAGGCATTAGTTTACTAACTCCATTAATATAAAAAACTCATTGGTGACATATTTCATATTTACCCTTTCCACGCTCCTTTGAGATTTAGTGAGTCTCTCAAAAAACCTTCTTGCTTTTCATGTTGTTAGTAGGTCAGAAAACCCCTCATTTCCTGTCTATCATCATATCCCCAGAAGTGCCTCTGCCCTTCAGAAAGTTTAAGGTGCCCTTTCTTGGACCCTTCCCACCATTGTTATTTTTTTCTATATACCCAGAAACCAGAACCGCCACACTACAAAGATGTCCATGGCTTACATTTTGGTAACAAAGGTGTGATATATTTTCTGTTTTATTTCTGAAGCACATTGCTGGCAGAAGAGCACTTTGGACTTGAGACTTCTCAGAACAGCAGTTCCTATCTGTTCACCACTTCCTGAGGTCCCAGCTTCCCATGAGTGTCACTCTGATCCTGAAACCTGGGTCGCTCTTCAGACCCCTTCCAGCCCCCAAATCCTACCTAGACTTCAAAGCCTAGCTTGCATGCTTCTTTAAACGTCTATGCAGCTTTCTTTAAACGTCCTGAGTAGTTCCTTCATTTCTCCCATATCACATCATCTAAAGCCTGTTTAGCACTTATTTAATTCTGCCAGGTATTATAGTTAACCGCTTGCAAACATTTGTTTCACATTCTGTTTATGCTTGGCCTTAAGTTTCACTCACTTCCTTGCTCATGATTGTTACTCCATCTCATTGCTTCTTCCTGAATTCAAGTTTCTTCTTTCTGGAGTAAACTCTCTGGGAGGATCTGTGGATGGCAAATTTCTTGAGTTTTCTGTTTCAGTTTGGCAACTTTTGACTGCAAATAACAAAGGCCCGTACTCAAATAGTTAAACAAATGAAGGAAGTCAGTTTTGTCACTTCCCAACAAGTCCTGAGATAGGGCAGCTGAGCATGCAAGCACATCGTAAAAGCAAAGGTTCTTCTCATCACCCCACTCGGCCACCTGTATCTTTCTGTTCTGCTCTGGGATTAACTCCCATCTTGGCAATGGCTGCTCCAGTTCCAAGAACCATGGCAGACAGGGACCATGGGCCAAAGGAAGAGCACTCTGCCTCTTCCCCTCTTGATCTCTTGCGGGGAAGGAAACCTCTCACATAAGCCCTCCCATCAGAATTCTCACATCTAATTGGCCGGGAATGAGTCACCAGCCCTTTCCTACCAAGCACTGCCAAGGGGGATGGGATAATTAAGACTGGCATAGACTAAGGTTTACCTGTTAGGCCGGAAGGTGGGGAAAAACACTACTCTCAGCTCAGGACAGTGGATAACACTTGGTTTGCAGGACAACACTTACAGGAAGGACTTTCCAGAACGCACCTAGTCTCCACAGAGAGTTGGGCCTGAACCAGGCAAAGCAGGCTGTGCCATGGGTAGTGCCCTGAGACAGAGAGCGTGTGCTGTGCCGCTACAGGACTGAGAGGCGGGGCAGCACAGGAACGCTCCACCAATCCTGCAGTGACAGGGGCTTTAGGCAGGGCAGGGGCCTTGCTGGGGAGAATATGGAGAAAGAGGACAGCAGCTCCCTGGAGTTTTCTTTCCAGCTCTGGCTTCAGCTAGAGACCTCATAGGTCTCGCTACTGAAGCTTGTTGGTAGGTTACCTAAGGGGTCGGGGCAGAGTTTCTGGGATGTGCCACAGAATTTGTCTTGCCTCATCCCTAAATTAGAGGGAGGGGGAAAGAATGTGCACCTCAGGGCTCTACCAGCAAGAGAAAAAGCTCTTTCAAGCAGGCTATTGGATGTCCCCTGTACTTGAAGTGTTCGAAACCCTCTCCAAATACGGCTGAATCTTAATTCAAGACTCAAAAGTTGTTTTCCTTCAGATTTCGCTTCATTGTTTTCACTCATCCATATTGCAGGTGAGAAGTCTGTGGGTTATCTGTTCTGATTCCCTAGAGTAGCTTTTGCATTTTATTTTTATATTGAATGCGCCAAAATGTCATAATTTTGTGCGAATTCGTGAGGTTGTTGGCACATAGTGTTACCTTTCCATCTGAGAGCTCATTTCTTTTTCCAGGTGTTATTTCCTTTGTCGTTCACTCGAGGATTTCCTTCATTTATCTCTGTTTTATTCCGTCAGACTGACCCAGGGGAACTGTGCATGATTAAATGGACTTGGGAACTGGCAGATCTCTCATCTGGGTCTCTTCGCTTCTCTGGCGCACTTCTCACCTATTTATTCTTGGTGCAAGGTTCTGTAAGGATACTTACTTGGCCCCATTTTTTAGCTCACAAGTAAGCTCTTGAGTTTTTATTTTCTGCTGTCCAGCCCTCCGTTGAGTTTGTTTTTCTAATAAACTTCATTATTGAAATATACATATAGAAGATGCATAAGTAGCGAGTGTACAGGTGGATGAATTACCACAAAGTGAACACACATGTGTAACCCCACAGATGAAGAAAGAGGACAGCACCAGGAATGTGGCCTTTCTCCCGATATATTAAAGGAGCAAAGACCACAGAAGCACCCCTACCCAGCCGATGAACTGAGAGTATCTAATGAACTTTCATTCCCATAAAATGCTATGATGGATAGAAATTTCATGAGTCCCACCCTTGCCAACGTGGCTCAGTCGGTTGAGCGTAGTCCCGTGCATGGAAAGGTCACCAGTTTGATTCCCGGTTAGGGCACCTACCCAGGTTGTGAGTTCAATTCCCCAGTCAGGGTGCATGCAGGAGGCAACCTGTCGATGTTTCTCACATCAGTATTTCTCTCTCTCTCAAATAAAAAAAAAAAAAACATGTTTAAAAGAAAATTTCATGAATCCTGTGCCACCCTCCAGGTATTTCGATAGAAGTTTTCTTTATTTTCTAAAATCATTATTACAAAATAATAACATATGTGGCCACTAGTTCCCCACAATGGAGGGGGGTGAGAAGTTGGGAAAGGTTTCTGGGAGTAGTAGATGACGACTTTAAGATCTAAAAGACAAAATGCAGGTATAGTGAGGACATCCCAAGCAGAGAGAGCAGCAAGTAAAGGTGTCAAGAGGTGGCAAGAAGTGTCAGGACCGAAGTAGAAGAGGGTTGAAGCAGGTGAGTGACCATAGAGGAGGCACGAGTCATACCTTCTAAGGCACCTATAGAAGTTCAGCTCTTGTCCTAAAGATAATCAGAGTCATCAAAGCATCTTAAATAAGGAGCACACTTTCATTTTAGAAGAACCCCTCTGGCAGCTGGAAGAAAGGGGCACATGGTAGGTGGACTGAAGGCAGAGGGACCGGTCAACAACCCATTGCAGGTGGGCAGTCAAAGCAAGTGGGCCATGTCATAGCATCGTAACTAAGGCTTGCTTTTGAGAACTGGAGAAAGCACTTATGTTTGAACTGCCTGGTTATGTCATTAAGGTCTCTCACCACCTCTTGTTTGTCAAAACATTGCTCAAGCCAATTTTTTTTTTTTAAGCCAAAAACCTTAGGACTAAGAATATCACATACATTGAGGAAATTTTAATTTAACTTTCCCGAGAGCAGGAAACCAACCTCTTGCAAAGTTCAGCACATTCCTCAAAGCTGCTCTCACTTTCCAGCCTGGCTGAGTGAGGCAGCAAAAGGGCTTTGTTACTAAGACAGCTCCAAACAAGGCCCTCCATGCTGCTCTGCCCTCCGCTGCTCTCTGCCTAAACCCTTTGGGATTGCTTGGAAAATTACAAACAAAAACTAGCAATGCGACTTCACTTATCTTTCTCAGAAATCCCACTTAAATATCCATTTCTATCAATCATTTTATTTCTGTTATCAGTATCTCCAGCCCCAAACTTCCTCTTCTTTGAAAAGAAACATGGACTTTCCAGTCAAATTAGATTTGATTTTCTGATATTTTCAGACCTCATTGACTACTGTTGAATTTGTTTGAAATCTAAGGAAGGAGTAGAAAGGGAAGGAGAGAGCATGCATCTGATCTAATATCTGTCACTCGGGCTAGGTGCTAAAAGACATCCAAGTTCCAAACCTAAAGGTATTTCCTTGTTAAAATATGTGACACCAAATATTGAATAAAAGCAATATTGTGTGTCTGGAGTTCAAAAAGGTTTTTGGCAAAGTTTCAGGGTAAGGAACAAGGTGAAGAAATAGGAACTGGATAAGTTAGTGTGGTTAACATCATTCAAATCTGACAATACCCAAAAGGTGTTGATCGATGAATCACTGACATTTTGTAGGAAGGGCTCTGGTCTTAACCCCATCCTGTTCATCGAATTTATAATCACTTGGATAGCTGCATATGCTATTAATTTTTACAGATGACCCAACGCAGCTAGTACAATGGTAGGCACTAAGTGGTTGCTCAATAAATGTTTGTTGCACTTAATTGAGAGCAAACTGATGATACTTTGCATCACAGACCACAGTTCTAAATTAGTTCATTAGGCTGAAATAAAGCAAAAATATGAATACAATAATATTAAAAGAGGATAGATGAATTTTGTGTTCTTGGCTCAAATAATCAATGATATAAGTATAGGGCTGAGAAAGCCCACTTTAACATGAGAAAAAAATTGGACTTTGTTGACTACAAACCAAGTATAAATTAATAGGTTGCTTTCCTCTCCCTACAAAATTAATGCAAGATACATAGAATCATGATCAGATCAAGGGAAACAACAACCTATTCGCTGTTGTGGTATTTACACATCTGGAAACAGGGTACCATTCTACGCAATGCATTTTAAGAGGATCATTACTCAAGAGACTGTGTCCAGACTAGAATGGGTATGATGGCAAGGGGCTCCTATGAGGAAAATGTAAAGACATTTGGATTATTTAACCAGATTATAAAACAAAAGTTATACAGGAGTGGGGGTAATAATGGGAGTCTTCATGATAGCTACCTTCACATGTTGAAAAACTATCATATACAAGGAAGATTCAAATTATTTTTGGTTGCTCTATAGGGCTTGGTTTAACTAAACTAAGTTTAACTTAGCTTAATTAGTACCTTGCAAAAAAGCAAATTTTGACTATGCATAAGAAGTAATCCTTTACCAGATAAAATGGCCAACAAATAAAACAGTGAGTGCCCAAGGTAATAGTGAAAATCAGGTTACTTTTAGAGAGAATTATAATGTGAAGTAGTTTGTTAGATTTTAAAAAGTATTCTATAGTTTGAAGTCCCTTTCATCTCTAAGAATGCCTGACTGTGACTGTGGCAGGCAGTTAGACTTGAGCAGAGCAAGGAAGATGGGCTAGGAATAGAAGGTTATCAGGATGGAAAGCCTCAGGTGCCTAGCAACTGACAATTGTAGGGTGGGACCTCACCCCCAGGGTGGCCTTTCCTCCCTTAGCATATTGCTGGTCATGAGGTTTGGACCCTCTTACCTTTCCTCCCTAGAGGTAACATCCAGGTCTCAGTTGTATTGCAGCTCCAGGCCCAGAAAAGCAACCAAACCGTCCACAGCCGACCTCAGGACCAGCTACCTTGGATAATGACCCCACCCTGGCACCAACCAATCATCATTGGAGACCACAACCCTGAAAGGACACACCTGGAAAACTGCTAAATATCCTATTAATATCTTCCCCTGGGACCTTCTCTAAAATCTCCTCCCTAAAAACCCTTAGGACAGAGGACACAGTGCTATCTCCCTCCTGGGAGCACCCCAGCTACTTTCCCTCTCCCCCTCCCCCATCAGGCAAATTACCATTAGCTTCCTCACTCCCAAGCTCCTTTGCCTCTAAAACTTATTCCCTAAACCCATTTCTTCTAGGAATTACTTCTTCCACCTCTGCAATTTTACCAAATGAATGTTCTCTTGCAGTCTGGGTCTTGGCTCTGAATTCATTCATAGCCAGAACCCAAGTATGGAAGTTGCTGAACCCAGGTCTGGTCTCACCTCACGGGAGAAATACATAGTGCTGTTTCCAGCACCTACAACATGATCATAATTATATTGTCTGAAAGCAAAGACAAATAGTGTTAAACCACCATCAACCAATTAATCATCATACAGACCAATATGATACGTGGATTTAAGAAACATTAATTCAGTGAAATTCCACAACTATTTTTTTTTTAATTGCTTCTTTTGTTCTAGGCACTTTGTAGGTGCTGACTCTATAACTGAATAAGACATGGTGCTTGACCACAAGAAGCTTACAATCTTGTGAAGAATGACAGAAGTAGATAACTTCAATATATTTGCTCTAACAGTGCCTGCACATAGTAGGCCCTTGTATTAGTTTCCAATTACTGCTGTAACACATTACCAAAACTTTCTAGTCTAAAACAGCACAATCCGATTATCTTACAGTTCTGGGGATCAGAAGTCCAAAGTCCCACCAAGCTAAAAAACAAGGTGTCAGCCAGGCTGGCTCTAGGGTAAAATCTGTTTCACTGCCTTTTCCAGCTTCTAGAAGAAGTCACCCACATTCCTTGGCTTGTGGCCCCATTCTTCCAGCTTCAAAGTAGCAATATCAGGCATAGTCATTCTCACACTGCCATCTGTGTGGGTCTCTAATTTTTGCCTCCCTCTTCCACACTTAAAATGCTTGTAATGCCTGGCCGGCCGTGGCTCAGCAGTTAAGCATCGACCTAGGATCCAGGTGATCAGGGTTCAATTCCCGGTCAGGGCACATGCCCGGGTTGCGGGCTCAGTCCCCAGTCGGGGGCGTGCAGGAGGCAGCCGACCAATGACTCTCATCATTGATGTTTCTCTCTCTCTCCCACTCTTCTCTCTGAAATCAATCAATCAATCAATAAATAAACTGCTTGTAATTATGCTGGGCCCACCCAGATAATCCAGTATAATCTCCCCATCACAAGGTCAGCTGAATAGCCATATTGTATTTAATACAGTATTGTCAGATATTACAGTTTTTCAAGCGAAGCTGCAGATCTCAGTATTTATATATAAAGTGTCAAAAATTTTAAACTGTCAACTCTTAACTCTTTTACACTGTTAACACTGTCAACATCTGTGGACCAGATCTGGCCCATTGGCAACTAGTTTGCAACCTCTAGTCTAAATCGAGGAAAGAACTTGACTAATTAACCAGCAGTTCTTCACCTGGAGTTCAGGAAAGCATTTAGAAGTCTGTGAACCTGAATGAGGAAAAAATATATATCTTTATTTTCATTTATATAACATAATTTACATATCTTTTATATGTCTATCTCTCTTTATATTGAATAATAGAAAATAAATTATATGCTTTATTTTTACTCACCTCTAAATGAAATTTGGCAACTCCTAATTTATGAATATCAACAACATACCACAGTTGTATTAGGAGTACCTGTAACTATCAGCCATGAAAATGACAAATATTTTCCTATAATATTACAATGTTGAAGCATCTCAAAATATTTTCTATGCTCATCACTACTCGGAAATTGTGTCAATTTGTAGATCCACCCTAGATCTTATTGTTTAATGTATTAATAAGGTAACACATATAATACCATATCATGAATTTGCATTTATTTTACTATTTTGATAACTGTATTTCATCACACTTGATTACCTTTGCAATGCTGCTTTATTTGATGAATTTAGAATGATTATGTTGATAAAGGTTCCATATGCTTCATAAGACTACAAAGGGGTCCATGGTACATCTCTCTCTCTCTCTCTCTCTCTCTCTCTCTCTTTCACACACACACACACACACACACACACACACACACACACACACACTTCAAGAATCCTTGAACCAAATGACGGAAGTGAAGGAGAAAGGCAGGGCAAATATTTGACTACTCCAAAACCCAATACTCACTACTGCACATCTTGGTTTCCTCTTTGATAAAATGTTAGCATGTGCCCAGGTGGCACCTATCAATCCCTAACTGCCACTGAGGCAGTGCCATGACCTCTTCCAGGCCTCTTGGGTACTGCATTAAGTCTAATTTCAGCTCCCAGGAGTGACTGAGTCTTGGTGAAAACTGAAGCCCACTGGTGTTAGACTCCATTGTAAAGTGGGCTGCCCTAGGACCCGTGTTTTGTTCAGTAAGTAGGTCACCCTGAAACTTCAGCTGTATTGTTAGAGATGGAGGGGTTTGTTGTTGTTTTTTAGGTCTTGCTGGACTGAGGAACTTCTGATTGTTTTCTTGCCATCCATTTAACCAAAGCCTCTCTCTGCTGGTGAATGATGGCTGGTTACTTTGCAGGTCTGGAAGATGTGTTTGGCCTGCTCCCCATCTGGGCTGTCGGCTCTGCTTGCTGGGTTTTGCAAATCTGAGCTCAGTTGTGGGTTTATTTCGTTCCAGGAGACTGGGGTTGGCTTTTCACATTCCTAGATCTCGTGTGTCTGAAGACCTTCAGTTTGGCTTTACGAATGACTCTATGGTGTAACACTAGCTTCTGAATGGTAACTTAAGTTCGGTAATAATAATAAAACAGAAATAGGGGGCTATCAGAGATTATTAGTACTGGCATATGAATTAAACCATATTGCAATAAATCTGTTTCAAGGGTAATAATCTTAGTTTGGACAGAATTGAATTCAAGACCTCAGCCTTGCTGGCATTTCCCACATCCACTTCCTCTAAATATGAAGATTTCCAGATCAACTTAAATGATGTATGCTCCCAACTAGTCTTCAAATAGTCCTCTAGCTGGAAGCCATTCCTACCAAGCTCTGTTTTCCAATGTCCTAATATTGTCTGAGTTCCAGGAAGCTAAATATTTCCAAATTGTAAACAAGATGCCCCCATAAACCTGTCTATGGTCACCAAGGGCAGAGATATTTTATTATTTTGTTCATGATGGCATCTCTAGCTTGACACATGGTAAGTGTTCAAAAATTAGTTTGTTTAGTAAATTAATGAGTCAGTGCAACACAAATAAATATAATTACAATGCTTACTTCGGAAGTGATTTTTTTTTTTTTTAGTTTATCTTTATTGCTGAAAGTATTACAGGTGTCCCATCTTTTTTCCCCCGTTGACCCCCTACACCTTGCTCCTCCCCCCCAGGCCTTCACCCATTATTGTCTGTGTCCATGGGTTATGCATATATGCACATAACTTCTTTGGTTAATCTCTTCCCATCCCCAACCCCACTTCCCTATTCCCTCTGAGATGCGACACTCCGTTGCATGCTTCAATGTCTCTGGGTCTATTTTGTTAGATTACTTTGTTTATTAGCTTCTTCTTAAAGAAGACTCTTCAACATTTCATGTAGTACTGGTATGGTGGTGATGAACTCCTTTAGCTTCTTCTTATCTGTGAAGCTCTTTATCTGACCTTCAGTTCTAAATGATAGCTTTGCTGGGTAGGGTAATCTTGGTTGTAGGTTCTTGTTTTTCATCACTTTGAATATTTCTTGCCACTCCCTTCTGCCCTGCAAAGTTTCTATTGAGAAATCAGCTGACAGTTTTATGGGTGCTCCCTTGTAGGTAACTAATTGCTTTTCTCTTGCTGCTTTTAAGGTTCTCTCTTTGTCTTTCACCTTTGGCATTTTAATTATAATGTGTCTTGGTGTGGGCCTCTTTGGGTTCCTCTTGTTTGAAACCCTCTGAGCTTCCTGGTCTTATAAGTCTATTTCTTTTTCCAGGTAGGGGAAGTTTTCTGTCATTATTTTTTCAAATAGGTTTTCAATTTCTTGCTCACTTTCATCTCCTTCTATTATCCCTATAATGCGAATGTTGGGCTGTTTGAAGTTGTCCCAGAGACTCCATACACTATTTTCATATTTCTGGATTCTTTTTTTCTTTTTGCTCTTCTGGTTCGGTGTTTTTTGCTTCCTCATGTTCCAAATTGCTGATTTGATTCTCAGCATCCTCTACTCTACTGTTGATTCCCTGTAAATTATTCTTCATTTCAGTTCATGTAGACTTCATATCTCATTGGTACTTTATTACGTCATTGATGATCTCACTAGTTTCCTTAATAGTCTTACTAAGATCCTTATAACCTTTATTTTTAACTCTGTATCTAGTACCTTGCTTGGCTCCATTTCATTTAGTGTTTTTTCTGGAGATTTCTTTTGTTCCTTTTTCTGCGACATGTTTCTTTGCCTCCGCATTTTGGCTGCTTCCTGTTGTTTGTTTCTATGTATTAAGAAGAGCTGCTATGTCTCCTGAAATTGGTAGTGGCTTTGTGTAGTAGGTGTTCTGTAGGACCCAGTGGCTCAGCCTCCCCAATCACCTGAGCTGGGCCTTCTTGGTGCTCTTCTGTGTGGGCTGTGTGTACTGTCCTGTTATAGTTAAGCCTTGGTTGCTATTGGTGTCATTGGGAGGAATTGACCCCCAGGCCAATTGGTTGTGAGGACCAGCTGCAGCTGAAGAGCTGGTGTGCTGGAAACATCCTTGTGAAGCAAGATTTACTTCAGTGGAGCTTTGGTGTTCACCAAGTCTACCCCTTGAGTGTGTCACTCGTGGATGTGGTAGAGTTGTAGTTCAGCATAGTTGAAGCTGACTACCAGGTGCACTGTCTCTGGAGCCTCCCAGGAGGTGCAAAATTAGCCTCTGGCTGTGCTGTGCCCAGGGCTACACAGCCAACTGTAGATGGCTGCTATTTGTGCTGGGCTTGGAGGTGTCCAGGAAAGGCCAAGCTATGAACCAATGCAGGCTGCCACTATTGCCAGGCCTGGAGGCACTTATCAAGAGGTATGCGGCATGTTGAGGCCAGCTGCTGCTTGTCTGAGAGATTTTAGGAAAGCCTGAAGCATGAGGCTAGAAAGGCCACGTGCAGAGAAAAGCCACCGGAAATGGCTCAGATAAGCTTGCAAGTAGGGAGGAGTGTGGTCTCCGGGAATCTCCAGGGCAGAGCAAAAGGTGTGAGTCAGGTTGATGGAGATTCAGATATGGAACCTACCTTCGGGCTCTGTGGGGAGAGGGCCCTTCAAAGAAGCAATGGCCTCTGCCACCTACTTTGTCTGGGAAAAAGCTGCCCCTCTAGCTCTTACCCCAATTCCAGGCAAGTTTGTTCCTCCGTGAACGTCCCAGTTTCCTTTCAAGCTGCAGCCCAGAGCTGGAGCTCAGAGGGAGTGCCTCTGAGTAAATCTGTGCACTGGCCCTTTAAGAGGAACTGACTGGGATTCCAGCAGCCTCCGTGTCCCTCAGCCACAATCCCTGCTGTTTATTACAGCCCGAAGTTGTGGGGACTTCTCTTCCCAGCACTGGAACTGTGGGCTGTGGGGCCTGATGTGGGGCTGGGACCCCCTTGCTCCTCTGGGAAACCTCCACTGTGGAGATATTCCTCCTGGTTTTAAACCTCAGACCTGGGTGTGAGATTCAGCCCAGATTCCGACCCTGTCTCTGCCCCTCCTACCGCTCTCAATGCTTCTTCAGTTCCCTGGTTGTAGGGCTTCTGTTCAGCTAGATTTCAGGAGGTTCTGAATGATGGTTGTTCTGTATTTTAGTTGTAATTTTGATGTGGTTGTGAGAGGTGGCATGTACCACAGTTACCAACACTGCCATCTTGTTGTCTTTCACTTCAGATGTTATTGAAAAAATTATTTAAGATACTATGTTAAGTCTGGCCTGCATGGCTTAGTCGTTGAGCATCAACCCAAGAACCAGATTACAATTTGATTCCTGATGAGGCCCATGCAGGGGGCAGGGTTCGATCCCCAGCGAGGGGCATGCAGCCAATCATGACTCTCTCATCATTGATGTTTCTATCTCTCTCTCCCTCTCCCTTCCTCTCCCTGAAATCAATAAAGACATATTTAATTTAAAAAAAGATACCACATCAAAACAAACTCATAAGTACTATATAAGTGAAAGTATTAGATTCACAAATGTCATAAAGCATGGTTAATCTCACAGCTTCCCTTTGTGTTTTGTTCAACAAGAAATGCAGAAAACACATTTATAGCAACTCTAATAGTATTTCGTTATGTAAAAACCTGTCTCTAAGCAAAATTGTGTATTTGGCAGGCTGCCATTTCACTCTCCTTTTATCAATGCTACCCTATTAAGGGACCCCCCACTATCAAGGGTACAGCACCCCACAAAATCTTATACATTTGACATAATTAGTTTTGAAGATACTTCCATCTTTACTCCAGACACTAAACATTTCTTTACATTGCCTCATCACCATCAAAATTTATCTTTCCTATGCTCTTTTTTTCTAGCTTTACCAAGTTAAAGCCTTATGTATGTGGGCATGTTATCAGCAGGTTACCTTTTAACGTGATACCTTTCGTAGGTGGCGCATGTATCTTTCATTGATACTTCAGCTATCCTGGAAAAATGGTGGCAGAATATTGGCTCTTCAAGATCATTTCATGTTATACCACGTAAGTAGCTATCTGCTTTGTCTGTGCATAGATTCAACCCTGGGAACACATGCAGAGGCTTACTTTGCCTCTTCTCCACCACGGTGCATTGGGGAGACTTGGGCAAATTGTTCCCCCACCCTGCCTTAGTTTCTTCACTTATAAATTGAAAGGGGAGGAAGGGAGTGCTCCAGATAATCTCTAGTCCCTTTTGCACTTAAAAGTGCAATGATTCTAGAGTTATCTGTACTATGCTTCTTATGAAATAAACCAGCTTAAAAGAAAAATCTGTAAGAGATGCTACTGTTTTTCTCACCCTCAGTTGACATCATACTCTAATAATAATAGAGTAGGAGTCAAAAGGCATTATATATATAATATGTATATAATATGTATGTGTATATAATCTTACAGTGTATAGGCTTTATGAAGATAATAAAACGATTTTTGACCAAACTCACATTCTACAAAGAGGACTATATAAATCTTACTGAACTAGAAAGTATACCCCATGCAGTGCATTCTGATAACTGTTTTTATTTTCTCCACTTTCAGGATCTTGCCATACCTAGAGTGATTCTTCAGTACACTCATTAATGGTCAAGCGATTCTGTTGCAGGTTTCAATATGTCTAGTCTGAGCTGTCTGAGTCTTCAGTCTTATAAGGATTATCATCTTCACTACCCATCTGTGGGAAAGGAAGGTCTAAATTCACATTTGTTGTGGGGGAATTACTTTCTACTTGAGATTCCTTCAATTTTCAAAAGCATGGACACCATGAGGCTTCCTACTTTGTAACATTTAATACGCTTGTCCCAAGATGAGCTTGGAATGCTATTATCCAATTGCTTTGTGTCCTTCATAGTGTAGGCACTTATACACACTTATGTTAATGAGGGTAAGGCTAAATTGCTGCATTCAAAGAAAACCCCCCAAAAAAATTCTTAGTGTCTTAAAGAAACAATAGATTTATTGATCATGTACCAGCCTGTTGGTACATGATCATGTAATATGCCAGTTGGTGAGTGTTGCCAATTGGTAATTCTGCTGCATGGTGAGCATTCAGAATCCAGGGCTATCAGTGGCTCAGATATCTTCAATATCTGCCCCCTAGTAACAATCTAAAATCAATTTATGAGCTTAAAAATAGTCCAGGAACTGGTAATTTTATTTTGTAGTTTAAAATATGACCCATAAATTGACTTATCTCTTCACCTTATAAATTTGTCTCTTTCTCTTTTTTAAAAATATGTCTTTATTGATTTCTGAGAAAGAGGAAGGGAGAGGGAGAGAGAGATAGAAACATCAATGATGACAAAGTCATTGATCGACTGCCTCCTGCACATCCCCCATTGGGGATCCAGCCAGCAACCAGGGCGTGTCCCCTGACTGGGAATCGAACCTTAATCTCCTGGATCATAGGATCGATGCTCAGCCACTGAGCCATGCTGGCAGGGCTGTCTCTCTCTCTCTTTTTTAAATCATGGCATGGTGACTATTTTTACACATCATGTGTAGTGAGCAAACTTGGTAAAACATATAGAATTCTCTCTCTTTTTTTTTAGCTATATTAAGGACCAAATAAATGAATCTGAAGGTTAATTTTTTTGTATATACAATTCTTTTGTTCAAAAAAAGTCAAGGATTGATATTAAAGTCTATGTACTTTAATGTCTTACTTGTAGTCATGTTAATATACTAATGTCAGGCTGTCCATTCTGTAGAGAGAACTAAACTTCAAAATATAAACAAAGGAATGAGTTCTTTTGTGTTCCATTTTTGTTGACACTGGATTTTTCTTCTGAACAAAAATAAAGCCTTTTTCCCCCTTCATCAGTAGTGACTTTAAAGTGGCCAAAAAATAAAAATAAAAAGACAGCAATGTGTTGGCATATGCCAGGAAACAGTGGTGGCTGTTTTTATTTTTATAGTGCATTGTGAAAGGACATTTAACAGAAGGAGTTTGAGAGACTAAGAATAAAATATTTTTCAAGGTCTCTGGCTCCTTTTTAAAAAGTGACTTAAAGAATGATCAGCATATTCAGTTCTGAGATATAAATAGGAAGTCAGGAAAAGAAAGTCAGCTTATAAATGAGCATATTTACCAAAACCCAGAAAATGTTTTTAAAAAGCATGCCATTCACATTCACAGAATACAAATTTGTTTGCTGCCCTGGGGAGCCAGTATATCTTATTGGCTAAAACTGTCACATGGTTCCTCTGTGGGACTAGGTCCCTTGGGCAAGTAGACCCACCACAGCTGAGCAAACACTCTGCAGTCTGTGCAGCTCAAGACCATGCAAGGACTGCTGGAGGAGGGGAGCGCAGCCACCCTGCGGAATCTGACCAAGTGGTTCCTGAGAATGAGATGGTCTCAGAAGCGTCAGAGGCCTGTTACGAACCCAGTGCCAAGATGGGCTCTCAGATCAGCAAGGTCCATTCTCACAGCCTCCTGAGATCAGGTTAAGTCGAGGGTTCCCTGCCTGCCTCTGTGAGCCCAACAACGCAGTGTGAAGTCCCCGAGATACGCTTCTTAACCTTCCTAGGGCTGTCCATAGTAGTTTTGGCCCAAATCATTTCCTGCTACATTTCCCTTCCTGTTGCCATGTAGAAAATGTGATGGGGCATGAAAAACTGTATTGCAAGCCAAATATTACACTCTATTTGCAAACGTTGGTCTGCTATCCTTATATTTAAAAAATAATTTTTTGTTTGTAATTTCAAATGCCACCCTACAAATTTGCAAGACACCTAAAACACCACAGGATGGGGTGGTATAGACTACAGTGTGGTAGAGACCAGAAAGAGGGGCTATATGAGAGCCTTGGGGGGAAAGGGTCCCTAATTAGAAGATGTGGCTCCCATGTTGGGTCTTGAAGGCATTGGGCTATAGTCGAGGCCTTTTCATGACACAAAAGGGTGAGATGAGGTTAGTTATACATATAATCCCTGCTTATGTTGTGTCTGTAAGAATTGATTATACCAAAGAATAGTTTTTATATTCTTTTATATAGTGTGTATTATTAAAACAGTTAAAATGCAGCCTGATATTTTGTAGTGTATGTGATATCAATAAAAATAGTTGCAAACTGAGGTTATCAGGTCACATATAATTAATGCAAAATATTCCTGGCAGGTAATTCAACTGGAAAGCAGTCATTCTCTTAAATATATTTTTATTGGTTTCTGAGAGAGGAAGGGGGGGAGAGAGAGACACATCAGTGATGAGAGAGTCATTGATCAGCTGCCTCCTGCATGCCCGTGCTGGGGATGGAGCCTGAAACCGGTCATGTGCCCTGACAGGGAATCGAACCTCGATCTCCTGGATCATTAGTTAACGCTCAACCCCTTGAGCCACGCCGGCTGGGCCATTCCTTTCTTCTCTGGCCTGTGTGTGCATGTACCCTAGCACGCGTACACACGCAGAACACTCAAGCAAGGACTGAAAAGAGGAAAATGAGTGAGGAAACACAAGTAAGGAAAAGTGGGGCAGAACTGGAAATCAAAACAAACTTACCCTTGAAATGATGTGATTAATAAAGTTGCCAAGAATGGCCCTCAAACATCAAAGTAATGCAAGAACAGGGACGTTTTCCAAAGCTCCCTGTAGAATAAGGAAGTCATTTCACTGTAAGAATTACAACAATATACACAACACCGGTCCTCCTTACTAGTCATAACAAAAATTACTAGAAATATATACAGAGCAAAGGAAAGAATTTTGGTTCTGAATATTGAGAATTCAAGAAGAGAGAAGTTATTTTCTCTAAAGGCTGAAAATCTACCCAGCACATATATACCTTTACCTTAAGAGCTTGCAATAATTTGATCTTCTTGCAAACTTTTGGTGACATAGACTGTAAATATTCACATTATTGAGCATTTGTTTACTGGAGGTAAAAGAACAACAAAAATTTCAACTGAGGCATTTTGGTCAAGAAAAGATCTCCTGAGTGAATTTCATGATGGCTTAGGAAATAGAGTAGGGCATGTTCTGTGTAGATTAATACTGTTTGAAAAGTTGTAGGTTAGATTTTAGGTCAATTTTATGTGAATAACAAGTCACTTTAAGTGTTGTCATTATAAGCTGTTAATTAAGTTAAATAAATTTATAAACTGAACTTTTCTCCTTTCACAATAGAAAAGCCTGGCAGTGACCACCTCACCCAAGAGCTCAAATGTAGCATCATCCCTAGGAACAGGACAAATTGTCATGTAGTACATCTTGATGTAAGGCTATGAGGAGTATGTAACATAACCTGTATAGTTTTGTAACCAAATATTTAACCTGACTATAATCACAAGAAAACAACCAAGCAAATCTAGATTATGGAACATTTTCTAATATAATTGGTTCTGTCCCTTCAAAAATGTTAATATCATGAAAGACAAATAGGAAAGGAGACTGTTCTAGGTTAAAGGAAATTACAGGCATTACAACCATAGGTAATATGTAATTTTTGATCGAATCTTGAATAAAAAATAGCTACAATAAAGGGTATTTTGTGGACAATTGGAAAAAGTTTAAGTATGAACTATTTATTAGATATTATTCTATCAATATTAAATTTCTTGGGTGGTTTGGTAGAAAAATATCTTCGTTCTTAGGAAATACATGCTGAAGTATTTAGGGGTAAAGTGTCAAGTTGCTTTCAAATACACATAGAAATACATGTGTGTGTGTGTGTGTGTGTGTGTGTGTGTAGACAGGGAGAGATAAAAGCAAATGTTGATAAAACCTTAGAGGGTTGGTCCATGAGCTGAAGGGTCTCAGTTTCGATTCTGGCCAAGGGCATGTACCTCAGTTGCAGGCTCAATTCCCCGCCCTGGTCCTGAGGCGTGCGGGAGGCAGCCAGTTGATGTTCCTCCCTCTCTCTCTCTCTCTTTCCCCTCCTCATCCTTCCTTCCACTCTCTCTAAAAATCAATGGAAAAAATATCCTCAGGTTAGTATTAAAAAAAAGCAAATGTTGCAAAATGCTAACAATTGGTGAATCCAGGTTACGAGTATGTGAGCTTTCATAGTGTATTTGAAATTGTTTAAGGACACTGAGTCACTAAATAGTAGATGAGGGCTATTTTCTTTTTAGAAATATTTCAGGTAACAAATGAAGAGGGAATGATAGAATTAGACTATCTCCATTTTGTAATCTCTAATATAGTCGTGGATCTAAGCATGCAGCACCAAAGGCCTTAAGAGGAAAAACAATCTGATACTATGTGCCTTTTGAAAAACACACACCACTATTATAAAGTGATCATGACAAAAAATACCAAATCTGAGACTGACTAAACCTCTAGGTCAGCTGTTCTCAAACTTCAGCAGAATCAGAATCACCTGGAAGGCTCCTTAGACCACAGATCGTGGACCGCAAGCCCGGAGTTTCTGATCTGGTAGGCCTGGGGTAAAGTTCCAAAATTTGCATTTCTAACAAGTTCCCCATTAAGACTGAGGTTTCCATCTGGGACCACCCTTTAGGAACAATCTCTCTAGGTCAACTTATTAATTTACAGGAACTACAAATGGCAGAGAACCATGTCAAATAATATCACGGGGACTCTAGCAACTTACTGTGGGTAAGTAAAGGAAAAAACCCCTCTGTATCTCTTAAATAAATTAATTGCAATTTAAATAAAGATGAAAGGGGAGCCTATAGGTTAAAAGAGACTTAAAAGATATACCAATCAATTGCAATACATAAGATTTTACTTGGATTCTTATTTGTTTCTTTAAACATTTATTACATTTATGAGACAATCAGAAACTTGACCATTGGATGAATTATGGTCAATTTTTCAGGTGTCAGTGGTATTATTATTCTTTTAAGAGTAATTTTAAAATTACTGTACAAAATATACATATTGAAATATGCATACATAAAGTTAGGGGGAGAAAGTAAAATAAATAATTAAATGAAGGCATCGATTCTGTGATTCTTAACAGCTTCACTGATTTTTATTCTTCAGCAAGAATATTTTTTTGCTCTCACTTGTTTCATCTTTAATAATTCTGCCTAGATTTTTTAAAATCCTCCTTTCCCCTGCTGATGACTCAACTGTTGGAAATCTGAAATGGCCATCAGATTAGTGTTTTCATTGGCAAAGTGTCTTCACATAGGTGCCAGCATAAGTCTTTCCTGAATCTGGGGGACACGTGTTCATTTCTTCATTATTTCGCCATTTTGAAATAATGTATCAAAATGCTAAAGCACCAAACACACTTATATTCAAAATAATTTCTATTTTAATTACAGGCAAAATATCAAACATTAAGTTTGGTTTTATTGTGAAAATATCATATATAAAGAGTATCCTGGGAATGGAGAGCTGAAAGAATAACAAGTGGAAACCTATGCACTGACCACCCAGCTTCAGTAGGAGGACATCACCAGCACCCCTAAAATATCCTTGTGGGCTTCTCTCTGTATCAGCTCCCCACGCTGCCCCCTGAAAGCGACCACTATGCTGAATTTTATGCTCATTCCTTTCCTGTATTATATAGTTTTACTGCCTGACACTGTAGTTTTGTCCGTTGTGATATTTATATAAACAGAATCACACCATGTGCATTCTTCTGTGTTTTTGTTATTGTTGTTTCACAACATTATGATTTGGAATCGAGCCATAAAAATATGTACAGCAGTAATTCACCCATTTTTTACTGCTATACAGTATTCATTTGTACAGCTACTACAAAATTTACTTATCAGTTATTGTGTTGCTGGATATTTTACCTCTTCCCTTCCAAATGTTAAAGCTTATTTGATTGCACCATTACCTCTATTACATTACACTCAAATGGCAATGGAGGGCTGACTTTTTAAACACAGTTATTCCTGATTTAGTGGAAAGACGAGTGTTTCCCATTGATCCCCATGCTATCTTTTGAGCTGAAATGCGTATTTATATCACGCTAAGAAAATATCCATCTCTTCTAACTTAATTGAATGTTTTTTGTCAAAAATCATTGCTGAATTTTGTCAGTGCCTGTTCAGCATTTATGTGATTCTTCTCATTAGTTTTTCCAACTAATAATTTTTAAAATGTGAAGTGTCCCTGATTCGTGGAATTAACTCCCTTTGCTAATGCTGCTTTAATCTTAAAATTTGTTGCTAGTGCTTCCTTTGGAGTTTAGTATTAATATTTATGAGTGAATTGGTCTTTAGGCCTTTTATGTTTTGTTTTGTTTTGTTTTGTTCCAACCTGTCAGATTTTGGAGTCAGCATCATTTACTTCATAAAAATAATTTACAATACTACTTTATAAAATGCTGTGGCTGTCTAATAGAATTGGTATTATCTTTAAAGTTTTGGTACAATTTTCCATAAAATCAAATGGATCAGAGCTTTTCCTTGTTAATTTATATACATATAAATTCTGCCATTTGCAACAACATGGATGGACCATGAGAGTATTATGCTAAGTGAAATAAGTCATATGGAAAAAGACAAATATCATATGATTTCACTTATTTTTGAAATATAAAAACAAAACAAAAACAGACTATAGAAGCAGACAATAGAGGGGAGGGGAGATGGAGGGAGAGTAAAATGGGTAAAGGGACATAATTATATGGTGACAGATGCAAATTAGACTCTTGGTGGTGAGCATGAAGTAGTGTATACAGATGTCAGTTTATAATGTTACACACCTGAAACTTATATAGGGTTATAAACTACTATTACCTCATAAAATACATTTTAAAAAAGGAAGATCACAAAGATTTAATGTACATCATAGACATAATAATATTGTAATAACTTTAAAGAAAGAAATACTAATTGACAATATGAGGTAATGAGAAATGATAAATTTTTTAATTAACTATTTTTTATTAAAATAGCAATCCATACTCATGGTTTTAAAAAATTAGGCAACTGCCCAACTGGGGGGCTTGGTGGTTGAGCATCGACCTATGATCCAGGAGCACGGGCTCGATCCCTAGTGGGGACCGTGCAGGAGGACTCTCTCTCATCATTGGTGTTTTTATCTCTATAAAAAGAGATAAATAAATAGGCAACTATTACTACCAATTCCTTATGTATTCTTACAGAGAAAATGTATGCAAACAGGTATATGCCATTTGTTTACAAATGGGAACATACTGTATACTGTTTGCACCTTTCTATTTTCACTTGGAAAATATCTTAGAGATCATTTCCCATTAGTACATACATCTTTTTAACAACTATATCATATTTTTGTATGAATGGATCTTAATTTTATATGTATTGAAGTTATTTGCAGTTTTTTGTTCATATAAACAATGTTTCAATGAGCGTCTATTTTTGCACACTTATCCATCTGTAGGAAAAATTTCTAAAGGAGAGTGTATGAATCGCTTAGTAAGAAAAGATAAGTATTGAATGAACCCTATCCTTTTTTTTTTAAGCTAAGTAACAGCACTTTATTTTACATATTTCTCTGCCCACACTGTATCATTCAATTAGCTTGTAATTGCTAACCCAATTAAGTTATAATTTATATTATAGTGTAAATAACATACTATATTATTTGTCCAATATATATATCTTGTTTCTAAACTTTGACTAGTAATTTTATTTATTTTTATTATGTTTTTAAAATCTTTTTTGTTGAAAACATTACATATGTCCCCTTTTTACCCCCATTGATCCCCTCCATCCCCATCCACCCCACCCCCAGGCCTTCCCCAGACCAATGTCTGTGTCCATGGATTATGCTTATAAACATATAAGTTCTTTGATTAATCTCTCCCCACCCACTCCCCCATCCCCACCTTTCCTCTGAGATCCCTCAGTCTATGTCTCTGAAAATATTTTATTCATCAATTTATTTTGTTTATTATATTCCACATATAAGTGGGATCATGTGGTACTTGTCTTTCTCTGACTGGCTTATTTCACTTAGCATAATACTCTCCAGTTCCCTCCATGCTGTCTCAAAGGGTAAGGGATCCCTTTTCTTTATAGCTACATAGTATTCCATGGTATATGGGCACTTGGGCTGTTTCCAGATCTTAGCTATTGTAAATAGCGCTGCTATGAACGTAGGGGTACATAAGTTCTCTGTGATTGGTGTTTTAGATTTCTTAGGCAATATTCCTAGAAGTGGGATCACTGGGTCAAATGGCAGGTCAATTTTTAATTTTTTGAGGAAACTCCACACTGTTTTCCATAGTGGAAAGTGTGTCAGAGTGTATGAATCGATTAGTAAGAAAAGATAAATATTGAATGAACGCTGTCCTTGTATGAAAATACATCTCAAATTTTTTTCACTGCTTTTTCTGGTGAGTTCAACCAGTTGACATTACCACATAATGATTTATTTATGATTTCCAAAGTGACTTAATTAATTTTGAGGGTTTACAGGTATTTCATAGACTTTAAAATAGGAGAAAAAAATGGCCATTTAAAATAACAGAATAAATACCATCAGCAGGAATTTATAAGATAAGAAAGAGCAGTTTGAAAAATGTTTTTCAAAGGTTCTCCGTATTTGGTTCAAGGATCAACTCTCATTCTCACTGCCTTATTGTTCTTTAAAATGTTTCACGGGTCCTTTGTGAAATGCTGAAGGTTACTGGATGTACGTCTTGTTTTTGCAAATCAAATGTTTCTTTAAAATTCAACAAATTTAGAATGAGTTTTAATTAAGCCGAGAAGCTTTCAGAACTCATTTTAAAACATGCATGATAATTACAGAACATTTTAAAAAAGAGAACATCAAAGAATATTGTTACATTCTAAACAGTAAACAAGGACTGTTAATGATTTAACAAATTCCAAATGTTATTTACCAGTACAGAATACTGAAGCTTGTTTTTTCAAAGCAAGTAAAGATTAAACTAATGATTTCTCAATCCCTCCTCTCAAAAAATAGTTTCGTCAAATACCGCATCTATCACTGCAAGGGTCAAAGTTCATGGAAATTTGGAGCTGAGAGAGACCTTAGGTATCTTTCCATCCACCAGCAGATAAAGAAATTCACTTGACCTATGTCATATTTGGTTGTCAACAAGCTGAACAGTTTTCCTGGCTCTCAATACCCATCACTTTCTACTGCATTTTGTTGTATTGAGAATCATTGTGATAGATAAGTAATAGGAATACCCCAAAGAATGGCAAGGGGATAGGGAGTCTCTCTCTCTCTCTCTCTCTCTCTCTCTCTCTCTCTCTCTCTCAGGAGTCCACGTTCTGGTGGAAAAAGCACAAAACCATGATTAGAAATAGCTCTAGGACAAGGTTGGGAAATCCTGCTGGAACTGATCAGCCTTTCTCCCCTGGGCTTCTTAGGAGTGGTGACATGTCTCTCCCATTATGTCTTTATTACCCCAAGATCTCCCACATTTTAATTACAATTATAATCCTTTGCATTTGTGTTTCCCTTTATAGATATTAAAACATGTCTCCATTACTGTATCTGATCCTTACAGTAAATTGTGAGACAGATATTATCTCCGTTTCTAATTAAGGAGCCCATAGAGGGTGACTTGCCCAAAGTCTCTCAGCGAGAAAGTTATACATGCCACTGGGACTACTACCCTGGGTTATTACCCAAATTCCAGATATGTCTTCTTCTGGGAATTCCGAGGTCACTTTACAAGGCAGATCCTTCAGTGGAAGTCTAAGTATCCCAAATGTCCAAATTATAGCATGCTTTCTTGGAATGGGAAAATAGTCACACCCAAAAATTCCATGGAAGTACTTGTGGCTGTTAGTGAACTGTGAGGATGGCATTTTGCTAGAAGCATGAAACCACAGTCAGCTTTGAGCTCCTCAGTTTGTTTGTTCCACTCCTTGTCATGGGGATAAGAAAACTTGAAAATAAAATATCACTGAAATTGAAATTAAATGTGTCTGGTAAGGAGTTTACTAAAATGTTACCAGTTTCTGGGTGGTTGGATTATGAGTTAATTGTATTTTCTTTTTCTGCATTTTCCACATTTTCTATAATAATGATGTTCCTTTGTTAATCAGAAATTATATAATTCATCTATAGCTATACATCCCAACCTATTTAAAAAGGAAATTCAAACTTTCTTAAGCTGGATACTTGGATGGACAGATATTTGGAACCCCTCCCAACAAGTGAAAAATCAATTTGTGTGTAAGCTAAAGAATTCCTGCAGGCATTTATTCATTCTTCTAATATTTATTGCTTACCTACAATGTGCCAGGCACATGTAGGCACTGGGGATACATTGAACAAGACATAAAAATTCTTGCCTTCATGGACCTTTCATTTTAGAGGGCAGAGAGACCAAAACAAAAAAGGTAAAGATGATACAATAGAATATGTTAAATGGTGCTAAATAATTAGAAGTAAAATAAAGCAGGGAAGAGGCCTAGCGTGCTTGGGGTGGGAGCATTTTGGATAGGTATTTAGGGAAGTTGTCACTGAGGAGGTGACCTCAAAGAGGTGAGGTAGTGAGCCTGAAGGGTTTCTGAAGGAAGAGAAATCCAGATAGAGAGAGAGCAGTGAGTGTAAAGCCTTGGGCAGGAGCGTGTTTAGCATGTTTAAGAAACTGTAAGACAGCCAGAGGGTCTAGAAGACCAGGAGCAACAGGGAGAGAGTAGGAGATGCCATCAGCAGGAAAGGAATGTGATTTGACTCGTGTGTTAGGATCACTTTGGCTGCTGTGGTAAGGACAGATGGAAGGCAAAGGCAGAAGCAAGAACAGGCTGGGGACTATTACATCACCAAGCAAGTGGGGTTGGTGGCTTGAACCAGGACGGTAGGAATGGCGGTCCCGAGAGTGGCTTCTGGATGTATTTTGAAGGTAGGGCCAACAGGATTTGCTTATGGATTGAACGAGGGTTCTAAGAGAAAGAGTCAACAGTGATGTTTCCAACTGAACAACTAGAAAATTGGAGTAGTCATTTTCTAAGATAAAGAAAACTGGGAAAAGCAGATTTGAGGAAGACAAAATCAGGAGCTTGTTTTTGGATATGATAAGTTTGAGATGACTATTCTCTATTAAAGTAGAAATGTTCATTTGACCCGAGGAAATACTTGTTGGGAGTTCAAGGGAGTGGTCTGAGCTAGAGATATAGTTAGGAGCTGTGAGCATGCAGACGACATGTCAGCCCATGGGGCCAGATGTGGACAATGAAGACAAGGTGCGACTAGATTAGAGCAGAGACTCCGGGTCCCACCTGGAAGGAGGGGAACCAGGAGACCCTGTGTCCTGGAAGCTAGTGAAAAACTAGTTTCAAGAAAAAGGACATGATCACTTAATTGGTAGTAAGTCAAATGCAGCTGAAAAAGATTATTTTTGAGACCAATTATTTCTCAGAAAATTTCAAGCATTGTTTGTTCCAGGGATTAACAACCGATAACAACTATACCAGAATAAAAGCATTTTAGAGGCCATGCTATAACGGAACATGAAAGGAGGACCAGCTCCACCACTTACTGGCTGTGTGATCTGGGCAAGTCGTTTGACCCCTTTAGTCCTAGGTTCCCACTGTAAGATAGAAGCCACACTACCTCTCACTCCTGCTGCTGTGAGGCACAATGGAAATAAAATCCCTGCCATTCTTCCTAACAACCGACAGGCGCTCAGTAACTGTTAGCTCCCTCTTTGTTATGAAAGAGCACAGTTGTTGAGGTTAGTCTATGGGACAGAAATATGGGCAGACCCTATAAAATATTTTGGATTCTGCAATTGGTCCTTGGCAATCCAATTCTCCATTTTCCCCTCTTTCTAATTACTCAGGTGCCAAATATATGTCTCCTGATAAACTTCAAACTCATGTTTTAAAACAAAAAACCCAAACTAAAGAATATTTATAAAACAACTGGCTCATGTTCACCACATTTTGTAGAATGATTACTGAGCTTGGACAAAGCAACTACAGCTTAGAAACTCACTGACCCTCAGCTATTTATGTAAATTACTCTGAACCCCCAATATCCTGGCTTCTGCAAATCCAGACCTTCCCCATGATTTCTGCCCTTAGGATCTTGTTTTCCTCTGCTCCTCCCTCATCAGGGGCCACCTCTTGCTGCCTGGAGTCACCCTGCTGACTTTTACAAGGAGTACTGGCACACTCAGCAAGTTCACTAGAGTTGGGAGTGACTTAAGCACCTTCAGCAGGCGTTGCTAAACCTTCCACCGCCTGCGTCTTTCACACTCACTGACTTCCAAAAATGCCTGCCCCCACCCTGTGACCCTGCAGCTGTGTGCACACCCTCAGAAGTGTAGTCATATTCTATCCTGCAGTCGCATCTCTCCAGGGAACCAGCCAGGCCAGGCCAATCTCCCTGCCCCACTCTACTTGGAATTCTGGTGGAAAAAGTGCTTGTCAATAAAAGCTTATGATTATGTTTTGTAAATGAAACATTCAACCAGGCATAATTGTGGCAGGAAGTGGAACTGATTCATGGAAGCTGAGAGGTCTTTGAGTTACCAAAACCCTCTAATTGAAATGCCCAGATATCGCCTCTGCCTTTTCCTCACTCCTCTTTATTTGTTAAGACTTGAGTCTGGGGTCACTTCCTCACAAAAATCTTTTGTAATTCTCTCCCCTTTCTGCAGGCTGATCATCTTTAGACAAACATATTACTTGAAACCACATAAGTAAGTGAGGTCGCCTAAAGGATCTGTGAAATACAGAACAACAGGAACAATTTAAAAGTAATAAATTTGGTGGTTAGAAATGCAGGTTATAAAGTCTCCCCCCCAACCCCTGCCAATTCTGGATCTCCTATTGAATAGTTTTATGACCCAAACACTTGCTAGGCTAAGAAAAAGAGAGAGAATTATACATATTCCGTTTAAAGATTGTGGAGAATTAATTTTATTTCTTTTCATGAACATGAGGATGTGTAGGGAGGAGGGAGAAATTTATAAGGAAATCTATTAACAAAGGTTAGTAGACAGTGAATCGCTGGACTTTTTCTCATCCTTAAGTTTTCCCTGCCTTTTCTTCATTCTTTTCCCAGTTGACCAAAACATTTGTATTTGTCCCTCACCAGACCAGAAAAAAGACAGGAGACTTGTAGATTATTAAAATCTTGGTAGGAGACTTGTAGCTAATGAATTTCCAAAATGAAGAGTAATAGTCACCTCCGAGTTGCTCTATGCCGTATTCATCTAAACTATGGAACTCCTCACCAGGTGTGGCAGGTAGAATAACAGCTCCCCAAAGACGTCTGCGTCCTAACCCCTAAAACCTGTGACTATGTTACCTTAATGTTGCCAAAGGCACTGTGCAGCTGTGATTAAATTATGAAGACAGATTATTCTGGGAGCATTTTGGATGGGCCTGATGAAATCATCTAGGTCCTTATAAGAAGAGGCTAGAAGAGATTTGAAGATGTTATGCTGCCGGTTTTAAAGATAGAAGTAGGAACTAGAAGCCAAAAAACACACAGACGGCCTCTAGAAGCAGGAAAAGGCAGAGAAATAGATTCTCTGCTGAAGCCTCCAAAAGGAACTCAGCCTCTGCCAACACTTGATTTTAGTTCAACAAGACCCAATTTGTAGTCTTCTGACCTCCAGAACTGAATGATAATGGACTTGTATTGTTTTAAAACTATGAAATTTGTGGTAATTTGTGACAGGGGCAGTAGAAAACTAATACACCAAGTCACCTATGTTATATTGTCTCTCAACCCAAGATTCTGTCCTTCAGTTGGTTGGTTTGTTAGATGTTTCCTCAACACCCCACTTCTTTAGGAATATAAACTTCACAAGACAAAGAGGTGTAGCCTCAGAAAGAGCCCACTACCTGGCACACTAAATGGATGAATTACTAATGATGTTGCTGAAATTTTTTGACATTAGTCAATGACACCGGAGGCCAGGAACACGGTATTCATTCTAATGCATCCTTGGGAATCTACTATGCCCCTCGCGCTGTGGGAAGCATTGGGATGGAGAAAGGGATAATCCTGACACCCAGACCTCAATCCAGTTATATGGAGTAACAATGTAATGTTGATTCTAAGACTGTTTTTGAGTAATTAAAATGCAAATGGAATAGCAATGTACTGGAAATTCATGGTTTAAAAGAAGGGCATGGTGGGCACAGTGGTGAAAAGCACTGGCTTTAGACACAGGGCATTTAGTGAAGATCCTCACTCTGCAGCAACGTGGATGACCTAGTGGGTATTACGCTAAGTGAAATAAGTCAGACAGAGAAAGACAAATGCCAGACAATTTCACTGGTATGTGGAATCTAAACAAGAAAATAAACCAACAAGCAGAGCAGAAGCAGACTCATAGATACAGAGAACATTTTGAAGGTTGCCAGATAGGAGAGGGATTGAGGAGTGGGTGAAAAAGGTGAAGGGATTTAGAAGTACAAATTGGTGGTTAAGGAATCATCACGGGGATGTAAAGCACAGCGTAGGGAATAGAGTCAATAATACTGCAATAACTATGTGTGGTGTTGGATAGGCACTAGATTTATCAGGGTGATCACTTTGTAAGTTATATAAATATCTAATCACGGGGCTGTACACCTAAAACTAAATAATACTGTACATAAACTGTAATTTGAAAATAAAAAGGGGAAAATATGAAAAAGTAAAATAAAATTGAATAAAACTTAAAAAGGATCAATTAAATGCCCAACATTAGAGACTTTGTTGAATAAATCATGAAAATTTTTTTTAAAAAGTAAATAAATAAAGAATCCTCACTCTGCCACTGCTTTCCCAAGGGTGACCTTAATCACTTAATTTCCACAACCTTATTTCCTCATCAGTAAAATGGGGAAAATGAACTGCATGCCACAAAGTGGTTGTGATAATTAAATGACGAAATGTACACAAGAGCCTTTAGTGTAATGCCTGGCACAAAATAATAACTCAGTAAATGATAACTTAGGGTCCAATTCGTCTCTCAATGTTCAGAGACAATTTTTATAAAACTAGATGGTTTCTTAACCTTCTCCCACCAGAAACCTCTGGAGCTGAGTTATCTTATTTTGAAGAGCTTTGCTTCCCACATCTCCCCACTCCTTTCCCCATTCCCAAATCCATAATTTCTGCTCCGTGCTGAAATTTTCTGCCAAACCAGATTCTGTCAGCTAGGGTTTCCCTTCTCCTATTTTCCTTCAAGGGATGGTGCCCAGCCAGAAAAAAAGGGGTTTGGAGGTTAGTTAAGAGCCTCTCCAACTAAAAACACAAATGTGGTTTGGGGGCACCATAGATGGCAGAAATATAAGAACACAATGATTCTTTCTTTGTGGTCAAGATGGATAAGCTATATTTGTGAGGGCAATTTTTTTTTGCCTGTGTTCTTTTTTAAATTTTATTTTAACACTGTACATCAGCATAAAATCCCTCATTGTTTATTTTCTATTGGACCTTTCTCAATATGACTTTCACTGTTTTCTTTCCAACACCTCACTGCCAAGCTGATTGGAAAGGCAGTTGATTCAGCCTCCCAAAGGTTAAATTGTGAAGTTAAACACATATGCCAGATTTTCTCTTTACTAACACAACAAAATACTTTGTCTCATTTCTCTTCCATTTAACTGGACACACAAAAGTACTCAATCTCCTATTCTGAATTCTCATCAGCTAATGGGGAGTATAATTAAGAATGATGGAGACCCTTAATTCTTTGAGAGTTTAAATGGAGAGTTTGATGTGGCAGCAGATGCATCTCCACTCCTTCGTTTCCTGAACACAAAGAAATCAGGTAGCAGCCTGGCAGCCAGAGCTGTGGAATGGGGCCTATCATCTGCAACCTTCCCACTGAGTGAAGGGTCTTAGTAAATACAGCATCTCTCCCCCACTTACTATGGCAGCTACCCAGGAATCAGAGATGGGGTCATTTTCCTTTTGGAGAGGTGGGAAATTCAAGGAGAGTAGTCTGTGGAGTCATGCTTGGAAGGCGAGACCCCTGGAAGAGCTCATATGATGTGTGAGGGGCAATGGCCAGGGGCTGCTGTTAACCACAGCACAGCCTCCCCGGGAGAACACCGTGACACGGAGCCTGCCCTTCTGGCTTGCCTGCTGTGACCCACGTGGAACCTCAGTAGGCACAGTAGGCGGTATGTAATTCCTGGGCTCTTAGAAGGTAACAGAAGCCAGCTTCAAGCCCTTGCAAAAGAATTCAGGCTGTTTAACAGTGGGGATCTCCCCGTCGAGGCATGTGAATGAATGTCAGCCTCCCTCATTTAGAAATATGAACCATAGTATATATTTTGCCAAGTGTGTAAATGTGTGTGAAGACTGGAATGTGTTTCTATCTCAGGCTACTAAATTCAGTTCAAGTCATCATAAGTATTTATTAAATGCCTTATTTGCATATATCAGTGTGCACTATTCTGGTAAATACAGAAATGAGTGACGAAGTTAGAAAGAAAGGCAAGTCATAGTTATAGAGTCCATTTTATGAATCTGCTTTAGTTGTTTCTTAAATAATTCTCACAACAATCCTGATAGGTTGTGTGGTTTAGATTAAAGTTCAGGCTCATGTAATGGAGAGTCAAAATACTACTCCTTAAATAAGATAGAAATTTCTTTTCTTATGCAAGAGTCCAGAGGTTGGTGCTCCAGGACTAGTTTGATAGTTCTGTTCCAGGGACCCACACTCTTTCTATCTTGTTGCTCAGCCATCCTAGGGTGCTACTCTCATCCATATGGTGGAGATGACTCTCCACCCCATCTGCATTCCCTCCCCTTACACACCTCACTTCTGCTCACAGCTTGTTTACCAAAGCTTAGTCTCATGGCCAAATCTACCTGGGAAATATAGGCTTTATTATGGGCAGCCCCATGCCAGGCTACAAAGCAGAAATTCACTTACATGAGAAAGAAGAAAAAAAACACACACCAGGTAGGTATTGTGGAACATAGGTAGTTACAGTGATTCTCATTTTACAATTATGAAGCTGAGGTGCATACAGGTTTAATAACCTTCCTAAGATCCCCAGGCTTCATGAGACTGTCCTGCTTCTCTGTAATGGTGTGCAATAGTTGCTTTAGGCTTTGACAAGCCATTCCTGCCAGAATAGAGCTCTGGAATGCCAGAATTATGCATTTCCTACAATAAGTTCTGTATCCTTTATGTAAAGGGGGGAGAGGGGAAGGCTGTGGTGGAAACTTTAAGAGAGAGAGTCTAAAAATCTCAAGAACTCTTTCTTAGCAAAGGAAAATAAGGTTCTGAGTGAACTATTGGAAGAAGTCCAGCAAACCAAGCAGCTGGGTAACAAAGAGGGTAAGACTTGCCGGGGAGAAGTCAAGGCAGGGCCTTCCCTCTCTCTGGTTTTATACCCTCCTCATGACAGTGGTCACTGTCACAGCTACTCAGCTCTGCCATTGGAATAGGAAAGCAGCCATGGATGACACAGTATGTAAGCAAAGGGGTGTAGCAGTATCTCAATTAAATTTTATTTACAGACACTGAAATTTACCTTTCATATAGTTTTAACATATCACAAAATACTACTTATCTTTTGATTTTTCAACCATTTAAAACTGTGAAAACCGTGCTGAGTGCATAAGCCATTTAGAAACAGATGATAGGTAAATCCATACGATGGACTGCTACTCAGCAATAAAGAGAAACAAACTCTTGACAGCTTGGATGGGTCTCAAGAGTGGTAAGCTGAGTGGGGAAAGTCCATCTCGAAAGTCACATACTCTATGATTCTATTTATGTAACGTTCTCAAAATGACAGAATTGCAAAGATGGAGAAGAGAGTAGTGGTTAAGGGTTAACGATGGCTGGAGATAGGCATGGTTGTTACTAAAGGGGGAGGGGAGGATGATGGAAATCTTTGTGATAATGGAATTAGTTAAAAGGCATCAAGAACACGGCTTCAATAAGAAGAGATTGAAGGATGTTAGAGAAATTAGTATTAACACATTTACATGTAAACTAGCTCCCTTCAGAATTTGATAAGCAAAATCAGTTGAACTTTGTCATGGAGTAATGCCATGCAACTGTTATGCTGCTCCCCAATCACAGGGGATACACAATTGATCTGTGTATTTTCAAAGCAGGAGGCATTGGTACTTTGACAGAGTTCTGTTACAGTGACAGTGCTCTTATTATGCCAAATGTCTAATGTACACCTAATGGTTGTATTATACACAGAAAGCTGTTATGCACTGATTACCAACTGCTGTTTATAATCTTTTGAATGCATTTTTCTGATGCTGAAAAACTGATGGAAAAAGTCACAAGAGGGAGAAAATGGAAGAGAAAGTGATCCATAAACAATGGGGCTTCACATAGCTCCATGTGGCTACATCAAGCCTCATGATGTCTGAGAGCCTTTGACAAGTTTTAGAAGCATGATAAATTTCTAGGCTTAATAGTAATAAAGCAAATAATAGCTTTTGATTTAATATGTACATGGGTGTCAGGGTTATGGTAACACCTGATATCATGAGTCCTTTTCGACTTAGGCCTGCTGACAACTGCTGAGCCTACTACAACCCCAACTATAAATCATCAGTCATCCTAATCAATCAGAGATCAATTTTCCTTGGGGGAAACTGCTTATTTAAATGTTGAGGGCCATTTTCCATGTTTGTTATGATCCAATTATATTTTCAAATATTTGAGAGGTTCAGTAGTGAGGGAAAATGATTTGATTTCTTTGAGCAGAGTAGGTGTTATCAATACCTGTAAATTGATAGCAATAAGAAAGCAGAAAGCATAGGGTGGTCCCAAAGGGGACCAGATCCTGAAACTCTGCTGTCTCCTTTCCACTTGACATTAGAAGGCAATTATCTTGTGTTAAGGTAAGAAAGAAAACATTCAAACCTGTGAAGAATTTTTTGTGAGTTTATTTGAGCCAAACTGTCGACATATGCCAGGGAGCCAAAATCACAACCGAATGAAATAATGCTCCAAAAAATGGCAGTTTTGCACCTTGCTTTATAGATTACAATCAAAGGAGAAGATATAAGTGGATTCACACAAAATTCATTGGTGATAGATTAGGGAGGGGGGAGAAAGTAAATTAGGAGGGGAGGGAGAGGAGAACCTCTGGGATTGAATAAAAAGTAAAATGATAGACACATACTTTCTAGGTGAGTACAGGTTAACAGTGAATAGTTAACAGGATAACAATAACAATGAGAGGATTCATGGTCTCTGCCTTGGTGCATTGAGGACCAGGAAAAGGGGGACACTGCTTTGTTTTGCGAAGGCACCTGTTAATCTGGTATGTTATCTCAGATGCAAAAGATAATAGATTTAGTTAAGGTGAAAATTAAGTTTGTGAAGGAAAAATACTGCCTGAGGGTGTGACTACCCACCATAGACTGCTGTTAGTTAAAAAGTTTTAATTTCAGACCATCCTTTCTGGTTGTTTTAAGTCTTTGAGTTTGTAAGGCTGCCACACCGGCCTGTCCTGAGCTTTTCAGGTTTAGTATGTGGCCCCTTTCTGTCCACACTCAAAAGAAAAGTACAGAGTAGAATAAAGAAACATCTCCATGGTGGGATGAACAAAATTTGAGGAGAACCAAGGCAAGAGAGTGGGAGAAGTGTTTAAGAAACTTAAATTTGTTCAGCCTGACTAAAACGGAGGTTGCAGGGAGGAACGTGACAAAAGACAAGGCTAAAGTGGGAGACAGGAGCCAGTAAATGATGGTAAGGTCTTGGGAATTTATTTAAGGACAATGGGGAGCTATTAAAAGATTTTGAGTAAAGAACTGTCCTGATGAGGTGTGGATTTTTAAGATTCACTTTGGGTGCAGGGTGGAGAATGGTGTGGAAGAGAATGAGGCTGGAGTCAGGGAGACCAGGTAAGAAATTGTATCAGAAATCCTTAGGAGAGGTGATTGTGCTTGCTCTACCACGGTGGTGGTGGTGAAGAGAAGAGATATTTATAGGTGCAATCTACAGAATTTGAATCATTCTATAGTATCGAATGGATATGGAAGGTGAGGGAGAGAGAGGAGTCAAGGATGACCCCCATGTTTCTGGTTCGGGCAACGAAGTGACTGGTGGTGCCATTCATTGAGACGGAGATAAATATGGAAGGGGCCGGTTGGGACATATTAAAGTATTCATGACCAGAAGACAAATACATTAGTAATTAGTATGAGCCTGAAGCTCAAGAGGAGAGATGAGGAAAGAGGTAAAGATCTGAGTCAGACGTTGAAGCTTTGGGGTAGATGAGATGAAATGAAACTTTGGGAAGGGGCCCAGAGAGGGTAAAATGTCACAAAGATAGTATTTTTGGAGCTGAGATCACAACCAAATATAATGGTCTTGCCTAAAAATAGGAAGGGAGAGCAACCCAGCATGGTAGTTGAGAGCCCTGACTCAGGAAGCAGACAGAGAGCCATTTCAAACCCAACTTGGCCACCTATAATCCAAGTAATATTGGCCAAGTGACCAAGTCCCTTTATGCGTTACTTTCTTAAGCTATATGGTAAAGGGACAATAATAATATCAGCTTCAGGGAATTGGAGATGAAAAGAGAAGGCTTACCTAAAGCATCTAAGTCAGTGTATCCATAGCAGGAAATCAATAAACAGTAGCTCTTACTTCCATGTTCAATAAATAGAAGGGAAAAGTTTCTTTGAAGATCATTACATACAGATTACGTTGCAGAATATTGATTGTAATATTTCAATTTAAATTTAGTCAACTTTCACTTTTAATTTTCATGTAAACTGCTTAATTTTAATTTATACAAATTGTCACTTTTCCTTTAAACAATAGTTGTACTATTGAGGATTGGTTGGCCAAGGATCAAACTTTATGAGGCTACAGATGACAATTTGCATTCTGGTTTGGAGTAGCTCTGCCTAAGCTCAGAAAGACACAAGAACCACTTACAAGGTCACACTTATTTACATTGGGGGCTATTGGTATTATATATAAAAACATTCAATCTCTCTACAAAGTGCAAAGTACCATATAGAAGGAGAAAGTACCTATAGCATGGCAGTACTGTTTAATCTATTTTCGGGAAGAAAGAGCCCATAGAGAAAGAACATGATAAATATGCTAAGTTTATACAATATGTGCTCAGTGATAAATATTCTAAGCATGTACTTCAATAATTCTCTCATCAGAGCAGCCTTGTTACCCCCACCATCAGCAGATACTGATAATTAATCAACTGAAATGAATCTTTACAGAATAAACAAATCTGTTTTACATGAATGATGATTATGTCTCTTTCAGTGGCGAAGGCTTTTCATAACTTATTCATGCCAGTGTTATGAAGACTTTCCCTTGGGGAACAAAATCTTGTTATTGGTGAGACCTCTTCCTAGACTGTTTCTGGTGATCACTGGCATTTCAGCCATATCCTGATGGATGTAGGTTATTGTAGAGAGCATATGGGGGTTCTGGGGGTCATTCCTTTCTATCTCCCAGGAAGGAGAGGGTGGGCCCCTTAGTGTCACAAACATTTCCAGTCTTGCTGGCAGAGCAGGATGGTTTGCTCTCATGGAAGTGGACATGGTAGCTGACATATCCTGATGGAAACACACAGCTCTATCCATAAATCTTTGCAGAAGATATTTTGCAGCTTATGCATGCAGACATTAACTTCTGTGGTTAAGGAATATTGAAAGAAAGTAGATGATGCCAGAGAAAGAGAAGCTTCAGGTTGGTCCCAAAGAAAATAATAGTCTCATAAATAAAATAGACAGACATACTCTAACGAGTTCCTAATACCCCTTTCATGCTCATATTAAAGATAATTCTCCACAGGCCTCTCACATTTTTTACATCTTATGAGTAGATGCTTTGATGGCCTTTGCTCCAAATTATTTCATCAGGACATTTATATAACAATAGCTTTGGAAGTCTCTGGAAATGGAACAGCATGCTTACTGTCCCTTATAAAAGATTTAGGTTCCCTAACTCAGGGTTCCTCTCCTGTAGTGCAACTCACTGCAGTGATTGTGCAGGCATCATCTGGCCCTCTTTGTGTCATTCTGTGGCAACTGGGGCTTGGGAAAACCAAGCTGATATTAAGGCTTTTCTAAACTGTCTCTGACCCATGAGCCTCATGTCCTCTGCTAGCATCCATGAAACTTGATAGTGTGCAAGTAGAAGAAAATGTCAGACACTTTATGGTTCTTAACACTAGTTTTTAGCACGTCTAATATTTAACATGAGTTATTTTCATGATTATTTTAATGTACCTTAAAAATTTCCTTTGTGGTTCCAGTTCATCTAAAATGAAATTTAGGACAGAGAAAATCGATCCATAGTCATTACAAAGGGAAGATATTTCTGAAAGTCATATGGAAAGCATGTTATAAATCATTCACAGTATAGAACATTAGAAAATAGTTGTCTATATTTTAACTACTAAAAACACCCCAAAATGAAAAAATAGAATAATGTTTTCCTAAAGAGTCAGACATAAAACTTCAGACTAGGAAGAAAAGTTAAAAATGAGTTGATTCAACTGACTCCCTCCATTTAAAAAAAGGCATCTGAGGAATAAGTCCTTATTGACTTCCTTTGCATTCTCCATAATGGCTTTTATAAACTTCTTCCACATTCCTTAGGAACTCAGAACAAACTTGATATACAAAGATGTTTATCACGTTTTACTTATTATAGATAAAAATTATAAATGACTTAAAAGCGCACCCATTTAGAGAATGGTTGAGGTATTGGTAAATTCTCGTGATATAATATTAGGTAGCCATTCATAATTGTTTTTCAAGAATTTTTAATGGCATGCTAAAATGCTTATGAGATTATTAAGTGAAATAGTAAGATATAAGAATTGTGTTATCCCAGTAAAAGAACACATCATTATAACACACATTCAAGTATACAAAGAAAAGAACTAGAAGAAAATTACTTTAAAATATTAAAGTAGCTCCCGGCCGGTAGTGGCTCAGCGGTTGAGCGTCGACCTATGATCCAGGCAATCGGGGTTCGATTTCCGTCAGGGCACATGCCTGGGTTGTAGGCTCGATCCCCAGCCGAGGTGGCTGATCAATGACTCTCTCATCATTGATGTTTCTATTCCTCTCTTTCCCTCTCCTTTCCTCTCTCTGAAATCAATAAAGATATATTTATATATATATATATATATTAGAGTAGTTATCACTGAGTTAGGGGAATATGGATGATTTTTAATTTTCTTTATTGCGTTCTGCATTGTGAGAATTCCATATAATATAATCAGGATATTAAAAATTATCCCTTACACAATAAAATTAAAATCTTATTCCTAGATAAATAACTAACATGAAAGCTCGTTTTTGTTTAATCTACCATGGGGCTCGTTTTAGCATTTCTTCTTTTTATTTATAACTTTCTTCACCAGTGAGAAAGTGCACTCACTGTGCAATGTAATTTTGAGGGGTAGAGTGAAGTAATAGAATCTTATCTGATAATACCTTAGCCTGCTACACCATTCTGCCCCTTTCACCCAATTTATTATATATATCCTCATGTGAAGTCATGTATCCTGAAAATTCCTAGAATTTTTACCTCTGGGAACTCCAGCCAGTACCCTGATACTGCAGAACACTTCTTAGCTTGCTCCCTAATGGTGCAATTGAGTACAAATTGGGGACACACAAAGCAAAATGCCGTCTTGACTCACTCCCATCTCCTCCATCAAATCCTCCACCCTTTTTACACACACATGGCACAACACATAACTCTAGCTTTAGATCACTGCTAGACAATGGCAATACACTTTGAGCCGCAAAGTAATTTAAAAACTTCTATTAGCCACATTAAAAATGTTAAAATAAACATATGAAATTAATTTATGAATATTTATTTAACCCAATATGTCTAAAACATTGCTATTTCAACATGTCATAAATATTAAAATTACTTAATGAGATATTTTACATCTGCTTTCCATACAAATATCTTTGCAATCCAATGTGCATTGTATATTTTCAGTACATCTCAATTCATAGGAGCCACCTTTCAAACGCTCAGTAGCCATATGGGGCTCATGGTTACACTATCAGAAGGCAAGGTCTGGAGAGATCTTGTACCATCTACATTTAACCAGGGGCATTAGAGGAACTTGCCTGTCACACATAGTGACACATGTGTTGAGGGAGATCAGGTACCTTTTGTTGTTTTGCCACACAGATCACCTGTCTCACCTATGAATCTTGCCAGGGTGGGTAATTGGATGAAAAAGAGGTCAGCTCCCTTATTAAAGGGCAGTTTGCAACTTCAGTAGAGGGGTCATCACTGTCCTTAATACATACCACCCTCCCCACCTTCACCAAAGTAAATGGCTTCTGAGGTTGTCTGGCTGTCTAAATGCATCAGGACAGGAAAATAGAACGTTAGTACTTGATTGAGCCTCTTTAGAATTAAGTGAGCCCGGCCGGGCGTGGCTCAGCGGCTGAGCGTTGACCTAGGATCCAGGCGATTGGGGTTCGATTCCTGGTCAGGGCACATGCCCGGTTATGGGCTCGATCAATGACTCTCCCATCATTGATGTTTCTATCTCTCTCTCCCTCCTCTCCCTTCCTCTCTCTGAAATCAATAAAGATATGTTTAAAAAAAAAAATAGAATTAAGTAGTGAAGGTGCTGAGTCGGGAGTGGAGAATTTCATTTTAATTTTAAACTTTGATTTTTAAAGATTTTCTTTGCTGCATTATGACCTAAACTGAATTAGCTCTGCCCTATGCAAGATTGCCTGGAGGTTAACCGTGATGGCCTCTGTTTCCAGCAATGGGTCCCTAATGGACTTGGACAGTAGCAGCAGGACATAAGATAAAGCACTGTAAAGGCTGCTGGCCCTGAGGCAGGAGCTGTGATTGTATCCAACTGATAAACTAGTTCAGGCATGAAGTCTGGTCCAGTATCCTCAAATTGGAAACCCAAAACTAACACTAATCAGTTGGTTCTTAAATACTCAAGTGCTTTTGTATTCTTTCGCTTGTTGGGGTTTAAAGTTCTAGCTTGAAAAATAGATTTTCCAATTCTTCTAAACTGATCTACCTCCCTTCCTTCCCCCCATCCCCAAGTTTCCTTGCCTTTGAAAGATCCTGAGATAGTAAGCCTAGATAAACAGTCTTCCCCTGAAGAAGAGAATTCTTCATTAAACCAGTTTTGGTAAGATAGTTTTATAGAGCATCTAATTTCTTAAAACATTATGGAGCTCTTAGTGAAATAAGCCAGTCAGAAAAAGACAAGTATCATACGGTGCCACTTATATGTGGAATCTAATGAACAAAATTAACTGATGAACAAAATAGATCCAGAGACATAGAAACTTGGAACAGAAGCATGGGGGGGGGGCACACATTTGTAATACTTTCAAGAATAAATATAAATTTTTTCAAAATAAAAAAATTTTAAAAACCATTATGGAGCTCTTGATCAAGAATTTCAGGAATTCTTGCAAAAGAAACTGCTACCCTAAAAGAAATGCTCCGTGCTATAGATGGCCAGAGCCACCGAGCTCATTGTATACACCATTGGCTGCTGCTTCTACTTGCTGGTCAGCCCCTGGCCTGCTGAAGCGCCCGCCTGTTCTGATGTGTTCCTCCTGAGCGCACTGAGAGGCCAGGGTGGCCAAAGCTTGATTTGCACACTGCTTTGAGTAATATTTTGGGCCCAGGGGACCTCAGCCGGGTTCATAAACACACCCTTGGCCTTGGGGCAAGACCATGAATATTCTCTTTCTGGGCCATAGAAACTGGGCTCAAGCTCTTTAAATACCTTTGACATAATTCCTCTGAGCAGTTTACGGGGATCATATAAGGCTATGGTTAAAGGTACCAAATATTCTACTCTAAGAACTATTATTTCTCTAAGATTTGCTATACCAGCAATCATATTTTCAGAACAAGTGTGATAGGCAGAGTAATAGCTCCTCAAAGATGTTCATGTTCTGATCCCTGGAACCCGTGAATATGTTACATTGCATGGCAAAAGACAGTTGAGGTAGCAGATGGAATGAAGCTTGCTAATTGTTATGGGCTGAATTGTGCCCCCCACAAAATTCATATGTTGAAGTACTAACCCCCAGCACCTCAGAATGTGACTGTATTTTGACAGAGTCTTTAAAGAGGTCATTAAGTTTAAATGAGAGCATTAAGGGGGTCCTAATCCAATATGACTGGTGTCTTTAAAAGAAAAGAAGATTACAACACAGATACACACACAGGGAAGACCATGCGAAGACACAGGCAGAAGACAGACATCTACAAACCAAGGAGGGGCATCAGAGGAAAATAACCTACCAATGCCTTGATCTCAGACCTTAGTCCAGTGATTCGCAACCTTGTTAACCTCATGGCACACATAAACTAATTACTAAAATTCTGTGGCACACCAAAAAAATATGTATTTTTTGCTGACCTGACAAAAAAATAGGTATAATTTTTATTGATTTACAAAAAAAAATAATAATAGTAATTACTACCCTTTTTGCTCCAAAGTGACTTTTAAAATAATCAGGTGCGCCCAGCAGGCGTGGTTCAGTGCAGATGGACCTATGAACAAGGAAGTGATGGTTCGATTCCCCGTCAGGGCATATGCCTGGGTTGCGGGCTGGATCCCCAGTGGGGGTCGTGCAGGAGGTAGCCGATCAATGACTCTCTCTCATTGATGTTTCTATCTCTTTCTCCCTCTCTTTTCCTCTCTCTGAAATCAATAAGTAAACAAAAAAATACCATGAAATATTTTTTAAAAAATCAGGTGCCTATACTTGTATATAAGGCTTTCTGGTATCAAGAATTAAACAATCAGATGCAACTCTGTTACAAGATCAATATCTTTATGGTTCAAGACAGGGCATTCACACCGGATGGCTATTGTTGTGTTGTCTATTATCATTTTTTATTTGACAGTCTAAGGGAAAAGAGGTCAGTGCCCCTGACTAAGTGGTCAGGTATTGCATGTTTTGAAAATTCTTGCGGCACACCAGTTGAAAATCACTGTTTTAGCCTCTATAATTGTGAGAAAATAACTTTCAGTTGCTTAAGCCACCCAGTCTGCGGTACATTGTTATGGCAGCCCTAGGAAACCAATACATGAATCAGCTGACCTTACCATTGGAAGGTTATCCTGGATTATCTGGGTGAGCCTGATGTAATCACAAGGGTCCTTAAATGTGAAAGAGCAAGGCAGAGGAGAGATCAGAGTGATATGATATGAGAACAATTGGACCCACTGTTGCTGGCTTTGAAGACAGAGAAGGAGGGCCATGAGCCAAGGAATGTGGTGGCTTCTCAAGGCTGAATTGATCAAGGAAATGGATTCACTCCAAGAGCCTCCAGAAAGCAATAGAGCCCTGCTAACACTTTGATTTTGCCCATTTCAGACTTCTGAACTATAGAATTACAAGATAATAAATTTATAGTGTTTTAAACACTGAGTTTGTGGTAATTTGTTACAGCAGCAATAGGAAACTAATACACAAGGGTTCCCAGCCTGCATAAAACAGGATATAAGGCAATGGCCTTGCTTCAGCATGGTTTGCACATCTGTTGTGGTCGTGCCTTTAGAAGCTCTCCAAGCTATCCTACTATTTCTTATTTATCCACTTCTCTTGTCAGTGTTGTGGCAGAAATCACAGAAATTTTTCTCATGAACTTGTGGCTGGAATAAGGTATTGGGAAAAGAAACTGCTCTGGTCTAATATCTTCACATAGAAAATTCAGAATAAGCCTTAACATTGTGGATGAAACCAAATCATCACAATGACTTTAAACTTCTACTCCTTGACCCCTGTGACATAAACTTCCTTGGTGCCCTAAGCATAGGAGTTCATGTTTTCAGTACATACATTAAGCACATTTTTATTGAGTACCTTATAGTGTTGCAGGCACTGGGATGGGCAACGGGCCAACAGAGATGCAATCCCTTCTAATCTAAAGGGAGGGGCAGGTGACAACTACATTAATGTTTGCTGGCAATGATAAGGGTTGGATAATATAATGAAGGGATAGGTGAATGGAGTGACGGCAGCAGACTTCTCTGATATGGCGACATTCGTTGAAGACCTGAATGACAGATTTGTGAATACTCTGAGGGCCAGGACTATGTCTTCTTCACATTTGCTTCTGTACCAGGGTATAGTCCTTACAATGTAGGGCAGGAATACTGTTTAATACTAGAATAAGAGGCTAAGTTGGCAGAGGTAGCATTAGTCAGACACTGTGGAAGTACAACTAATGTATTATAACCCCAGGAATACTGGTCAGCATCAGCTACCTATTAATCTTTAAAAAAATTTTTTTTATATGTCTTTATTGATTTCAGAGAGAGGAAGAGAGAGGGGGAGAGAGAGAGAGAGAAACATCAATGATGGGAATCATTGATCAGCTGCTTCCTGCATGCCCCCTGCTGGGGATGGAGCCTGCAACCCGGGCAAGTGCCCTGACCGGGAATCGAACCTCGATCTCCTGGATCATAGGAAGATGCTCAACTGCTGACCCACGCCAGCTGGGCCTACCTAGTCTTATTTATGAGTCTTTTCTACTCTTAGAGTTCACAGCAAAGAGCAGAATACTATGTGCCATCTGTCACCCCAATACCAATTTAAGATACGTTCTCTAGTAAACATTATAGGCTGGGGACTTGAATTGAAATTGGAAATGTGTATATATCCCCCTAATTGCAGTGGCTGTATCAGATATTAGAGGTTTTTCTTTGCCACCTGCAAAGTTCTATATAACTTGAGCATTTGTGAATTTAATCATTTTTCACTGAATTGGAGTATTTGGCTATTGACCAGGATACTATGATGAATTATATTGTAAAGTTAATCATTGTGATTCCTTTTCCCCTGGCAGTTGCTATTATGGCCCCACTTGCATTTTAAAATAAATTTTAATGCTCACATTTTAAATTTGGTAAAACCAAGGGTTCACTGTGATCTGGGAGGGTGAGGGTAGGTGTTCGTGTGCTCATGTGTACCTGCTCTGCTCTCAGAAACGAGCTGTTCAAGGCCTTGCTCGCAGAGCATCGTATCTCAGAGCTCTGGGGATTTGTTTTCAGTCATACTGTATCTCAAGGTGTCTTATGTTTCCTTGTCCTGACTCACTTTCTCCCTCCCCTTCCCTTTTCACTCTAAAAATGTTGACATAACTGTCTCCTTTGGATCCACTAAGAAGCTAGGTCATATTCATTTCTGTCCTACCTTTAGCTCACTCTCAGAGAAGGTTTATCATGCTTGATCTGACAGCAGAATTAAAAAAAAAAAAAAAAAGACTGCACAGAAGTCCCTCTGTGTCTTTGAGTTGCTAAGTCTCAGCTACAAGGTCAGAACTTGGGAGCTCATCACTTACTTATTTCATGGTGTTCCTTTCGCTCTGTCACATGTGTCCTTTACCAGCCCTGGCATTACTTTTGCCAAGTGCAATCCACATAAAGGATCATTATTGCAATTTGGTAGTTACATGCCTAAAGTTTTCTGTAGATGACATTCTTTTCGAGCATTCTTGCTGGATTCTTTCTTCAGAAATCTAATCTGGGGGTGTGCTGGTGGTGGTAGTGTTGTAGGTGGTGGGAAACTGCACTGGGTGTTACTCTTGTGGGGTCAGACTGGACCAGGGTTCAGCAACCTTGGTACTTGGGTTCTGGCTAGGAGAGAGTTCAGACCCAAGACACAAACTATAAAAGAACATTTATTTCTAAAATCACAGAGGTGGAAGAAGCAATTCTTAGAAAAAATGGGCTCAGGAAAAAAATTATAGAGGCAAAGGAAGGGCCCTTGGACTTGGAAGTGAGGAAGCTAAAGCTAACGCTAATGCTAAGGCACCTGAAGGGGGTTGGGGTGGTGGGGTGGGCAGGGAAGGGAGGGAAGGGGAAAGGAAAGGCTGGGGTGTGCTCCCTGGTGGGAGGGCACGCACAGGGTCTTTATCCTAATGGTTTTAAGCATGGAGATCTTAGGGAAGGTCCCAGGGAAAGACCTCATTATAATATTCAGCAGTTTTCCAGGTGTGTCCTTTCAGGTCTGTGGTTCCACTGATTGATTGGTTGGTGCCAGGGTGGGGGTCATTATCAAATGCAGCTGGTCCTGAGGTCAGCTGTGGCTGGTTTGGTTGCTCTTCTGGCCTGGAGCTGAAACATAACTGAGGCCTAGATGTTATCTCTAGGGAGAAAAGGTCAGGGAGGTACAAACCACAGGACCAGAGATATGCCAGGAGAGGAAGGGCCACCCTGGGGCTGAGGTTCCATCCTACAACTGTCCATTGCTAGGCATCCAGGGCTTTCCATCCTGGTGACCTTCTGTACCTGGCCCATCGTCCTTGCTCTGCTCATGTCTGTCTAACTGCCTATCACAGTAGCAGAGCCTTTTATTTGCTTGTTTGTTTTTCATGGGCTGAAAAAAATCTGATCATTTAAAAGCATGGCCAAGGGCATCTACAAGGCACGGCTGCTGTGGGGAAGGTGGAAGTTCAGAGCAGGACATGCTGCCCACTCTTCTCCACTCCCAGGACTTTCGCCCACCTGCAGTCTATGTGCCTGTTAGCCCCTGAGCTTTCCCCATGGTTTGGGTTAGCTGCTTTCCCAGCAGGCCAGGCTGGCATCTGGCCCTATGAGACACAGGTGACTTTCAGGCCTGTATTTATTTCCTCGGCCTGGTATAACAAAATACTACAAACTGGGTGGCTTCAAACAATAGAAATTTGTTCTCCCACAGTTCTGGAGGCCAGGAGTGCCAAATCAGGCTGTCAGCAAGGTCATGGTCCTTCTGAGACTCTGGGTAGAACCCTTCCTTGCCTCTTTCTAACTTCTGGCGGTGGCTCTGGAACCATGGGGTGTTCCTTGACTTGCAGCCACGTTGCTCTAATCGCTGCCTTTTTCATCTCTCCCAGTATGTCCCTGTGTCTTCTTATAAAGACACCAGTCATAGTGTATTAAGAACCCACCCTACTTTAGTATGCCCTTTTTCTAACTAATTACAGCTTCAATTTCCAAATAAGTCACTTTCTGAGGTCATGGGGGTTAGGACTTTTGGGGAACATAACTCAACCCAAACAGGATCTCTTTGGTTGAGATTCAGCGCCAGCTATTTGAAATAGCAGGGAAAAGGGTGCTCAGGGGACAGACAGGAGGGACAAGTCAATTCTCAGGAGGGAATCTAATATGTCAGGACAAGACAAAGTGGCAGGTGCCCAGCCAATTTATCTTTTATTGTCTTAGGTGATGACTCACGTCACGCTCTTGTATAGAGGTCATGTGGAAGTCAAAGACCATCTTTCTTGCTTCAGGGCTCATGACAATTTAGCTTTTTGAAAATTTTATGCTTAGAGGGAGTTCTAGAACAAAAGAAGAGGCTTAATTAATTGAGTCTGACTCCAAATGTAAGTTGAAATATACACTTTTTATCCATCTGTGGGTATACTTGCATCCACAGTGTGGTAGGTTTGGTAGGTGGCCTCATGGCCTCATGGCCTCCCCAAAGCCCACATCCTAATCCCTAGAGCCTGTGCTTGTTACCTTATGTGGGGGAGACTCTGAAGATGGGAATAAGGATCTGGAAGTAGAGAAATTATCCTGGATTATCTGGGTGGACCCTAAATGCCATCACAAGTGTCCTTATAAGAGGGAGGCGGAGAGAGATCACAGACAGAAGAAGCCAAGCATGGGACACAGAGGCAGAGAGAAAATGCTTTGTGTCCTAGCTTTGAAGATGGGAGAGGCCATGATCCCCAGAAAAAGCGAAGAAGCAGGTTCTTGCCTAACTCTTCTGGAGAGAGCATAGCCCTACTAACACCTTGATTTTAGCCCCTTAAGGCTCATTTTGGAATTCTGATCTCCAGAATTGTTAGAGAATAAATTTCTGTTGTTATAACCCATCAAATATGTGGTAGCTTTGTTAGAGCAGTCATAGAAAAATGTATGCATAGGGCATGATTCCTTGAATTAAAATTTAAAATGTGAGCCTCTCTACCTACACACATAAACACATTAAGACTTGAAAGCACAGTAAATGTTAGTAGTGGCTAACTCTGTTGGTAAGATTATGGAGTGATTTTTTTTCATTACTATGATTTTCTGAATTTTCCAAGATTTCAAGAAAAGAATCTAACAGATTCTTCTTTTCTTTTCTTTAAAAGATAAGGGAATATTATTCATTCTTAAAGAGTTCTTAAAATTCTGACACATGCTATAACATGGATGAACCTTGAGGACATTATGCTAAGGGAAATAAGCCAGTTATAAAAAGAAATACTGTATGATTCCACTTTTATGAGGTTCCTAGAGTAGTCAAATTTACAGTGACAGAAATTAAAACGGTGGTTGCCAGGGACTAGAGGGAAGCAGGAATGGGTGTGACTGTTTAATAGGCAAAGAGTTTTAGTTTTGCAACATGAAAAGAATTCTGGAGATTGGTTGCATAACAATGACAATGTGCTCCACACTACTGAGCCATACATTTAAAACTGGTTAGATGGATTGTATATTATGTATAATTTACCCACATTTACCTTTTTAAAAGTTCATTTATATTATAAAAGGAGAGCTTCAGTGAAGCCCTAAAAATAAATATCCAGTATATGATATGATCTTGGTTCCATAAGGTTGTATTTTCTCTGCATCTTTCAAATCTTTTTAGTGCAGTTGGGGCCACTCCTTCACATAAGCTTTAGGCTTAACCTCTGATATCTTTTTCTCTCTCATTTCTCCTGGTTTTGCTTTTGTCTTTACTCTTTCGATCTTTGCTAGTCTTTTTCCTGTCTACCAACATGCTCAAGTCTTTCGGGGCTTTCTTATACCTCTTGAGAGTATGTTAATAAATTGCTCCCTTTCGAAGTGCTTCTTTTTTTTGGCTTTTACAACATTAATTCATATATTGCATACACTTCAAAACTGATCTCTGGTGTCTGTCCAACATCCACACCAGGGGCCCATGTGCAAGACAGGGCGACTCCTTTCTCTCTCTCACCCCCACATATAATCAGTCATCACGGCTGACTAATTTTACCTGCTGTGGATTCCTCAGCCTTCTCCCATATCTAGCTTCAGGTTCCGGCCTGTCTTGCCTCATCCTTACCATTGCAAGCAAGAGCAATAGTCTATGATAAATCTGGCAACCCTACCTTTTGCCTAAAATCCCTTCAGTTAAGGTGCACGCCCTTCAGCATGGCACCCAACAACACCCTTCATGACATGGTCCCTACCTGCCTGTCCAGACTCCTCTTCTGCCAGTACCCACAGCTGAGGTTACCTTTCATGACTAATCATTTTTATAACTTGCTGTGGGTTCCTCCTCAATTTCTGGGTCTCCTGTCTCTCTTCCTCATTTTCTCTGGCTGGAAAACCCTTCCCTTCCAACTCACTGGACTAAAATGCAGCCCTTCTACTGCACTTAGCTTCAGGATCCTCTTTTCTAAGAGGCTTCCCCAGTCCTCAGTGTCCCCATAGTGCCCTGGGAACAGGTCATTGCTTTAACATAGCAATTTTCACCTGGTGAGCTGCAAGAAGTTTTTAAACATTCAATATCTGACTATTTAGTCAGGGGCACTGACCTCTTTTCCAGTAGACTGTCAAATAAAACAATGACAACAGGCAACATAATAGGCGTCCAATGTCAATCAAAATTATACCTATTTTTTTGTCGGATCGGCAAAAAATATATTTTTTGGTGTGCCACAGAATTTTAGTAATTAGTGTATGTGTGCCATGAGATGCTAAAAGGTTGAAAATTGCTGCCTTAACAAAGATTATATCCAAGTTAACAATTTATGTGTCTACCTTCCCACTAGCCCTTAAGCTGTTTAAGGGCTGGGACCATCTCTCAAGTCATGTCGGTGTTTCGAGCACACAGCACACACAGCGTCTGGCACATAGTAGACACTCAGTGTTGATTAATTAAAATTAGTAAGAAATACTTTTACTGATAGGTTATATATCCATAATCCACAAAACATTTAAAGCCCCAGTCACCATTTCCTCAACTATAAATTTTGATGGCAGAAACGAATGAAATTCTGAAGATCTGAAGAAGTGGTATAAGACCTCTGGAGGTTATACATTTAATTTTTTCATTAAAATTTTGACTTCTTTGTTTTAGTAGGGCATTTTTTTTGGTTGTTGTTTTTGTTTTCAGTTCTAATACGCAGGGCTGAAATGAAGTAGCCCTACAAATATATGGTCTTCAAATACATACACCTGCTCAGTACATGGAGTCTGCCAGATATGATGGGAAATAGGCTTGCCAGTGAAATGACTTTGCCACCTTCGACTCGTCAATGCTTTGGGGTCCATTTTATGAGTGCAGAAGGGAGCCCCCTTGCAAGGAAACCCACAAGGAAAAGCGGGCTAAACGTGTGACCTAGCGGAGCTCTCCGCTTCCCCAGGCCGGGTGCCCTCCTGGCCTCTGGTACCAGCCGCGGCCCTCGCCAGGCCACCTGGCCAAAGGAGACCGGCTGGCACCCCGCCACCGCCCCGGCGCCCTGGCCTCAGAAGTCACCGCAGCTGGACGCCTTCGCCGGGGTCACGTGCTCGCCCGCAGTCCACCGCCCGCGGACCCTGGCCCCCGGGCCCCAGGCCAGAGGCCACCGGATCACGCGCGCCGCCGGGGCCGCGCGGCCCAGCCAATGGGCTGGCGGCGTCCGCAGGCCGGGCGCGGGCGGGAGGGTGTGGGGAGGCGAGCCGGGCGCGCACGCCGCGGGGCCCTATCGCCGCCGCCGCCGCCCAGACGGGAAGTGAGCTGCCCCGGGCCGCCGTGCGAGCGCGCCGGTGAGAGGGACCCGCAGCCGCCCGCGCGCGGGGCGAAGCATGGCGGCCGCCAAGGTAAGCCTCGGCCCCTGGCCCCCGGGAGCGCGCCGGCCGGCCGGGGCCCGGGAGCGCCGCGGGCTCGGGCGTTCACGTGCGGGGCTGATGCTGCAGGGAAAGCACATGGAGAGCGGCGCGGGCAGCTGCTCCACCTTGCTGCAGCGGGCCGAGGGGGGCGATCGCCGCTCCCCGGCCGCACGGCGGCCCCGGGGCCCCAGGCCCTCCCTTGCTGCAGAAACTTTGCAGGCTGGACCCTCCCCCTTGGCCCGGGAGCGGAGTCGGTGCCTGCGCGGCGCCCGGCGGGCTGAGCCGAGGACGGCGAGGAGGAGCCGGTGCGCCCTGGGCGGGGGAGGGCTTGGGGTCTGCGGGCGCCCCCGCTTCCGGACCCCGGTTGTAGTTGACCTAGGCGTCTCCTTCCAGGGGACACAGCCTGGGCTGGAGCCCGGTCCTTTCGGGTTTGTGGGGCTCCGCCCTCCCGCGGGTGGGGAAGTCACCTTGACTTCCGTTTGGGAGATGGCTAGGGAGAGCTGGCCTGCGCGAGGCAGCGGACAAATTCCAGGGGACCCTGCCCCCCCCCCCCCCCGGCCCCCAGCCCTCGCCCCAACCTTTCCCATCCTTCTCCCCACTCTCCCCATCTGACAACACTTACATCCCGGCCTCTGAGCGGTTGAGAGGCTTCTTTTTAGAAATGACAGAACAGATTGTCCGGGGAGCCTGGAAGTCCTGTGAAGTTCTACTTAAAAGGAATTCTGCGTAATGTGAATCATTCACTCACCCAGAGGAAAGGCAGCTCCGACAGCTTGACCTTTCCTCTTTCACCATTTCTGGAAACCTGGACACCATTTCAGTCTCTTTGGACTCCATTTCAACTTTTCTGGCAGAATACCATACTTAGTCCCAATCACTTGAATCATTGGAATTTATTGCTTTTAATTTTAAGTTCAGGAAGGCAGCCCTTTAATCAAGCCTATACAACTTCTTAGCTCATTTTAAGTGCAGTGAACTTAAATATACCCAACGTTTCAAACATTTGTCCTTAATCAAAACTTCGTGATAACCCTCAAGAGGAAAACATGGCCAACAACACATCATATTCCTATTTATTCAAGCAAACTAATCACATTTGCAATGGAAATTGTAAGCAGACAAATATGTTTAAATGCTGTTCAATGACTTAAGTTTCTCCAGGCTCCCCAAATCTGCAGTCTTCTTCATATTCCTGGACTATGGGACCTAAGTGGCCTTTCTATTTTCTGTAATTACTCCGGGTTCCATCCTCAGAAGTGTGCTGTGAGCGTGTGTGTGCAAGTGTATTGTGTGTGAACACCAGGGTATATATAACTGTTTTAGGTAGATTCTCTGAGGATCACTGGGATTCATTTTTGGAAGCTACGTTAACCCTTTCAAACTCTCAAACCTTGACCATTTCTTTGCATTAAATTTGCATGCAATCAGACTATAAGGCTGGGAATGAATTAGTTCCCTCCAGGTGAGTTCTTCCAGGCAAGTGGGTGGAGTAGATACCCATACTTTACTGTCATTTTTACATATGCAGATGAGTTAAATTATTTTATTTAAATTGGAGATAAAATAATTGAGGAACCTAAATTGAGGAATATGCATATAATTGGAGTATAAGGTAAGACTGATTAACTAGTATGAAGTAAAACAGTGACATGGGAGCAGGCTTAACTTTTGGGTTATATTTTTATTAAACTGTCACATCATATCAATAAGTACAGTTGAATTTTTGCCAAGTAGTGAGAGTCAGGAAAGATGAAACATTTCATTTTTATTCTTTGGAAACTTGTGCTTTGTTTCTTTATTCCTTTAAACTTGCCTCTTTTCAGGATTTTTGATGGCTCACGTCATGTATACATATATTTACAGTCCAACAAGACATCAAAATCAAATCAGAGTAGAGGAGAAAAACAGGATAAAGGGGAAGTAAGATGAAGCCAGGACTAAGGTGTGTGGAAAATATGGATGGCCTGGCCGGTGTTGCTCAGTGGTTGAGCATGGACCAATGAACCAGGAGGTCAAGGTTCAAGTCCAGGTCTGCCTGGGTTGTGGGCTCCATCCCCAGTAGGGGGCGTGCAGGAGGCAGTTGATCAATGACTCTCATCATTGATGTTTCTGCGTCTCCTTCTCCCTTCTTCTCTGAAATCAATACAAATATATTTAAGAAAATATGGATGTACTTGCTAGAGATGACTGAATTTTCTAGCAGCTAAAGCAAAGAGAAAACGATCAGTCAACTACTTGGAAGAGAGGTCTCCTTGTACCGCTGTCTGAGGGCAGTCTTTCCTCAAGTCCTGTTACATGCTGTGAGCAAACTGCATTTACAAACTCCATCCTGACCACAAATATATGTCTGTGGGTTCCATTTCTTATAATGTCCATCATTGTAGCTGAAGGGCAGTGCAGTAAATGTAGTCTTAAAAGGGCCCAAAGTGAGCTGTGCTAGTGTACTTCAGTCCACGAGTACCCCTTACTTAGTTGCCTTTGGAAACGATTCTTGTGGGGTGATTCTGTCAGCTACTAGTCAGTGCTGGGCAGCCTGAGTTAATGGCCATGCTCTTTGCTTTTCCCTGAAGTGCAGATATTATTTCGTGTTGCTGTGTTGAACACAGAGTCATAGGCTTAGCAGTCTGTTCAGGGTTAGGATTGACATTCCCTCCTAAATCTAGAAGAGAAGCTGACTTCCATGGAGAGTCTAAGGAATTGGCCCAAGAATCTGGAACTCAACAATTGTAGGTGAATGCCAGTACTCTCTATGGTGAATTGGTTGACTATTTAAGCAGATTGGTTATTTTCTGGATGAATCAAGCCACAACTGGCAGTTTCTTGATCTCTTGACCATATTTCTTAGTTTCCTTGGTCTTTTATTTTTTCAAATGTAAATCATTATTCAGTATCCCTCTTATTGAATAGGAAGACTGGGAATCTAGTCTTTGCTTTTTGTTTTGATTTCTGCATGAAGAGTGATACTTACTGATGCAAGAGGTGTTTGTTTTTCATGAAGTAACGCTATCTAAAACTCCTGGTGTTTTGAGATGAACTTCAGAGGGCTTCCCTTCTCTTGCTGCCTACTTTTATAGGAATAATCCTGGGTTCCCCTGTTAGATGGTAAATGGTAAGTGGTCTGCCTATACTATTTGTGTTGTTTTGAGTATTTCTTTGAAAAACTTCCAAACACTGACCTGTATATATTAAAATGAAAAAGTTTTAAAAATTATATTTTATATAACACCACAAAAGATGCAGTTTTAAAAAGCAGTAACGGAGGCGTTGTCTTCTCCCCCTCTGCCCCTTTTTGGTTGTAGTGAACATTGCCTATTTTGTCATTGGTTGACTTTATACAGTCAGAATGATGAAGTTAAACTAGATGAAACTTAAAAGTTAGGGAATGCTCACTTGAGTTCGGGCATGAGAGATGTTGTAGGCATAAAACTGGATATGTACCAGTAATTTGGGTGAAATTAGCATAGAACTAAAAGCCAGAAATTTGGGCACAAAGGACAGCACTGATAATATAGGGCATACCTTGACAATATTGTGGGTTTGGTTCTAGACCACTGAAAAAAGTGGGTTGTAATCTTTTGCTGATGGACGGTCTTGCCTTAGATTTATAAAAAATGCAACATCTGTGAAGCACAATAAGGTGAAATGCAATAAAATGAAGTATGCCTGCAATGGAAATTTGGTCTTTAGGACATGAACACTTGATATTCCATTCTTGGATGAGTTGTTGCTATCATTATTGATTCATTTAGATTTGTGTATTGGGTTATTTCTAATGTTCCAAATGGGACTAAACTGAGGATATGAAAATGAGTTGGACTCCATTGGGGCCTTTAAGAAAACCACAACCATATTAAGGGCTAAATCCTGTCGTGGAAGAGCCCTATGTGTAGAGTTAGTGCCATAACCAGGAGCATCAGGGAAGGCGCCTGTTCTGTGGGGGTGAGAGGAAGACATGTTTCAAAGGTGGTATTTCAGAATAAATGGATGGGGTGAGAGGAACGACCTATACCAGTGATAGGAAACAGCAAATGAAGGGCAGGGAGGTGAAAGCACATGGTACATTTAGGGGATGGCAGGTAATAAAATCAAAGAGAAGCTAACAGTTATTGAGTGCTTACAAGATATAAAATTTGATTTTAAGTGCTTTTCATTTTTAACTCACTTAATGCCTCTAATAGTACTATGAGTTACACACTATCATCCCAGGTAACAGATAAAGACTGAGATGCCAAGAGTTGATCTGATGATCGGGAAGTAAGGAGCTGGGGTTCAAATCCAGCCCGTCTGTCTTCAGTGTCTATGCTCTTACCCTGTCCACATATTGTCTGCCCTATGGTGTAGCATGGTACAGAGTAGAGTATGTGGGAGAGAGGAGAGATGGCTTAGGAGGGGAAATTAGGCACCTTATTACAAACTAAACTTTTACTTTTGAACCACTTACATAGTGCCTACTCTGTACTAGGCAGTTTGCCTAGTGCTTTACAATAATCACTCAATTAATTTTCATAATACCAAGAAGTAGGTGCTCTCTGTTTTTTTCCTCATTTTACAGGTAAGAAAACTGAGGTCCAGAGAGGTTAAGTAATTTCCTTGAGGTTGTACAGCCAGTAAGTGATACAGCCTGGATTTCAGAGCCTCTGCTCTTAACCCTTCTCCTCCCAGGCCTTAAAAAGAGTTCCAGTTGCAAAGGTGCATGTGAGGATTCACACATCAGTGATGAACAGGGCATGTTTCCTGCTCATCCAGTCCAGTGGTTTGTATCTTTAGAATGCTTTGGCACTCAGCATATGCTTCACTCATATAATGAACATGTATTTATTCAATAACTTTCAAACCACATTGTGCAAGCCCAGGGTTGTCATATACCTTTTTGTAACAGCTACATTGAGATATAATTCATAAACCGTACTATTCACCCATTTAAAGTGTGCCATTCAGTGGTTTTTCATATCTTCACTGGCTGTGCAGCTATCCCCCCATCATAAACCTTTGTAAAAATTTTAACCCAGTGTTCACTATTTAGGACTTGGGCTATATATTTAACCTCCATGTTTTTCACTTTTCTTATCTATAATAATACCCTCTTCAGAGGTTTGTTATTGAGGATAAATGTGATTGAGTTTATTAAGGATATTCTTCAGATTGAAGGTTTTCTTTCCCTTATAGTAAAAAATGCTAGGCATTTGGTTATATAATAATATCGTAATAAAGCAGACCAGTTGTTTGTGGTAGGCAGGAAGGAATGTTTGAGTTGGTTTTATGCTATGGTGATGATGGAACGTTTCTGTGATTTCACTGATGTTTGGATTTAGGGTTTCTTACATCGATGGAGGTGGATAGGCCTTGGGGTATCTATAACACAACGATCCTCACTCTTCGCCTCATCAATTCTGTCCCCTTTTACCAGGCAAAGAAATGGAGCCCCAGAAAAATTCATAATTGGTCCAAGTTTCCTTGAAAATCCCTTTGCTTTTTGTACTGTTGTAGGTCAGGGGTTCTTAGCGCATCATAGTGATCTGGAATAAAAATGCTGATGCCCGGGTCTGAACCAGAGTTTCTGATTTAATTAGACTTCAGTGTGGCCTGAGTCGCAAAGTTTTAAAAATTTGGTTCAATCCAGGTGAATCAAGTGTGCTTCTAAAGCCAATGCCCTAGGCTGTTCTTGTTCTCTTTGCTTCGGTTGATCTTCCGATGGCTCCTTCTTGAGGTAAGGAAGGTATGCAGTGAGATAAATGAAAATCCCTGCTGTGTCAATTAAAAGGAAGGCTATGTAGGGCTCTCTATAAGTTCTCTTCTTTCTTGACAACTTAATTTCAGTCTTTCTGCCCCATATCACCTTGGTGCTCAGGCATCGAGTTTATACAGTTTTGTAATTATCCTACAATATATGTTTTCTCACCAATTTGATTGAAAGCTCCTTTTGTCTCCTGTGAAGTATCAGTGGTGGTCTAGATCCAGGAAATGCATGAGGAGGGAAATGTCTCAAAGAACAACCCTGGTCTTGCAGCCTTTCCCCTGAGGAACCCAGTTTGCTGTGGTCCGTGTTCCCAAGTTCACCCAGCTTTATAAGCCTCAGCCAGCAAATACAGAAGTGGGGGCTGGGAAGGGTTGAAAGTTAGTGTGTGCAGTGTAAGAAAATCAGGGAGCAGGTCTTTTTTGGACATTGAGTTCTTTTCTAAGATTTCTGGAGGAGCTCTGACTCCTCCTTCTTTGACCTTTAGTCCTATGACCAGCCTCTGTTTCTATTGAGTTCTTAAATGGACAAGTCTAACTTCTCTGGCTTCTTAGTGTCACCCTAGGGATAACAGGGACTATCTGTGACATCTGTGACAAGCAGATGAAATATAACATATAAAAGCACTCTGGGAATTATATAGAGCTGTAGGAATGTCAAGAGATACCTGTTGGAGACTGTCGGACATTTGTACATAACTGAAAACTAGGGGACATAGATGTTATTTGACCTTCCTGAACAAACTATGGTGTGCTTTTCCTAATTGTCATCCACTGTATATTCACCATCATGCTTCAGTAGTCAATGTCTCTGAGTGGTCTTCCTGGAGCCTTGTATTGGAAGTTTGGGTCCCAGGACCAGCAGCACTGGTTTTACTTGGGAGCTTGTTAGAATTGCAGCATTTTCTGACTCACTTCAGGTCAAAGATTCTGTTGCATTCTTAACTAGATCCCCTGGGGATTGAATGCACAATAAAGTTTGAAGACTGTTGGACTGGACCTCTCACTACTGTGTCATTAAACGTAGCTACCCTTCCTAGCTAAGGCTGCAGCACCTTTTGACTTGGTTGTCTGTCAGTCTTTTTTGCAGAATTAAATATTATAGTGACAAAATTCAGTATACATTTTTTTTTGGTTTTTAGGGCTCATTTTGATCCCACATTGGGGCCAGGGTATTATTTTGGAACACATCTCTGGGTTATTGTTTAAGGGTACGTGTGATTGTTCTACAAGGGTTGTACTAAAGTTCCTGAAATGGAATTTGTACCTGTTCTTTTTTTCAACATTCTCTCCTAAAGGTTACCAGTGACCTCAGTTCTAATGCTGCTAGCCTGTCCTTATTATTTTTGACCTTATGGCACCTGTGTCCCACCGCTTCCTTCCTTAAACACCCTACATCAACTCTTGTGATGTCTCCTCTGATGGCCCCTTAATTCTCATATTCCACCTTTATTTTGCTTGGCAGGCTTCTTCTCATCGTTCTGCTTCCCCCTGAAATGTTGGTGTCCCCAAGTCCCTGCCCAGGATCCTCTCCCCACCCTGAGGTGCGATGGCTAGTGTTCACTCCTCATGCACCAGCCTTGCGTTTTCAGCTGTTTGTTGGAAATCTCAGCTTGCCCATCTCAAAGATATTTCAAACTCTGCTTACCTAGAATTGAATTTACCTTTTTGGTCATGCCTCGCTTTCATCGTACAACTTAATTTTCCTAAGTACCTGTTCAGGGCAGCTAGGAGAGACATCATCGGCAAGAATTTGGATGTGGGCAAAGAGATGGGCCAGTTAAACTCTTCTTTTTCCCTGAGCTGACGTGTCCTGTCTCCTTCATTGATGTTCAGCTTGCCATTACTTTTTAGCTACAGCATTACCATAGCTTCCGAGCTAGTCTTGCCTTTAGTCTTTCCCCTGTATTTCCCTCTCCATTCTGCCCAGAATTGTCAAAGGATGCTTCTAAGATTGACTCTTATTGCTATGTTAATAGCAATACTGTGTTCATGGGTACAGCACTTCACAGTTTTTAATAAGTGCATTCTAGTCAGTTATTGGTACCAACCATCTGCCAGCTCTTATACTAAGTGCAAGGTTTCCCAAAATGAGTAAGCTGTTGGACCTGCTTTCAAGAACTCACTGTCTGCAGGGATTAAAATAACCAGATAATGTGAAGACCCAAGCTTCATTATTTGATCTTAATAATCACCTACCACCCAGCTGGCATGGCTCAGCTGTTGAGCATTGACCTATGATCCAGGAGATCGTGGTTTGATTCCCAGTGAGGGCACGTGCCTGGGTTGCAGGCTCGAACTCCGGTGGGGAGTGTGCAGGAGGCAGCCGATCAATGACTCTTTCGTCATTGATGTTTCCATCTCTCTCCCTCTCCCTTCCTCTCTCTAAAATCAATAAAGATATATATATATATATATTAAAAGTCCTTATTAAAAAATAATAATCCACCTGCAAGGTAGTAGGGAAGGCGTTGTAACCTTTTTTGACAGAGAAACTTAAGAGTGGCAGCTTACATTTATATAACATTTATAAAAGCCAGGCACTGTCCTAGGCACTCTGTATATGAAATAATCTTTTAAAAAATATGTTTCTATTGATTTTAGAGAGAGAGGAAAGGAGAGCGAGAGAGAGAGAAACATCGATGGGAGAGAAACATCGATTGGCTGCCTCCTGCAGGCCTCCTACTGGGGTTGAGCCCACAACTGGGGCATGTGCCCTGACTGGGAATTGAACTGGTGACCTCTTGGTGACTGGACTATGTTCAACCAACTGAGCCACACCAGCCGGGCTGAATATGAAAAAATTTAATCTTCACAACAATCCTATGATATGTAGTGCTATATTGTCTCCATTATACAGATAGGGAAACTCATCTGCACAGAGTGCTTAAGTCTATTGAGGCACAGGGAGATTAAGTGACTTGTCCAAGGTCACACAGCTTCTACGTGGCAGAGCTATGGTTTGAACACTGGCAGCCTGGCTCCAGGGTCCGAGCACATGACCACTGTACTACATTGCCCTCTTTAATTTACCTTGCTACACAGTGTGGGTTCATGTTGCATACAAAATGAAATTTAATCTCTTTAGTCTGCTAACACCTCCTTGGCCTTGGCTGTTGTCGAACACTCATTCTCTTGTCATGTTCTTCACAGCTGTTTGTGAATGGGACCTATCAAACCCTGTTCAAATTCCTTGTCATAAAGCTGTAGCAACAGTGTAGTGAAAAAAAAGGAGCCTGTTTGTTTAACTTAGTAGGTGTCAAAGATAGGAATGTTTCTGGTCATTTCTCTACATTGGTGGGTGGAGTTTGTTTATTTTTTTAGTTTTTCCCTTTAATTTTAAGAAAGGAGGTCTTAGTTTTATTTCCCAATCCTTAAAGCACCTGTAAGTATGTTAAAAACCCATGTCCTGCCCTGGCCGATGTGGTTCAGTGGTTTGAGCACCAGCCCGCGCACCAAAGGGTCTCAGGTTCTATTCCTGGTCAAGGGCAGGTACCTGGGTTGCAGGTTCCATCCCTGGTCCGGTCAGGGCACGTGCAGGAGGCAACCAATCAAAGGGTTGCTCTCATATCAGTGTTTCTCTTTCTCTCTCCTGCCCCCCCCAACTCTCTCTAAAATAATTAGTGAAAAAAATATCCTCAGGTGAGGATTAACAACAACAAAAAAACACTCCTCAAAAAAAAATCCCATATCCTAAATTTATAGTTTTTACAGTCGGGTTGTTCTAATGAAGATTCAGACACAGTCCACCCATGGCATTTGGTTGATATGCCTTTTGAATCTTGCTAACTGGGTCATGCAGGCAGCTTGCAGGGAAAGGCTGGTGATTGCCAGGTCTCTTATCTGACTCTGCCAGGCCCACCGCGAGGACTGTCCTGCCTTGTGAGCGTGCACACCCCATTTCATTGCAGGCCGAAGTTTACTCTGCATCTGAGGATTCCACTTTGTCCCATTGTCTCCCATTCAGTTCCCGAAGTAAAAGCTCAGTCCCTGGTTCTTTTTTTATGGTGGTCCTTGAAGACTTCTGTTGGTCCATTTTTGGTGTCCACCAGCCTAGTCTTGACCTTTGCCCGATTTCCTCTTGGGTTATTTGCCATTTCACATTGATTTGTTTTAAGAGCACTTTAAAATTTTTAGAACCTTGGCCCTCTGTCCGATCTGTTACACATTTTTTTTTTTTTTTTTTTTTTTGCAGTTGATGTTTAACTGGTTCATACTCACTTCTGAGTTTTAAAAAAATTTATATTACATATTAACCTTTTCCTTTAGTGGATTCTGGGTTGTCTGTCATGTTTAAACACAGCTTCCCCACTTACTATTACACGAGAAACCACTCGTGTTTTTCTAGTGCTCTTTATAAGCTTCTCTCCCTCTTTTTAAAGATTATATCTGATTATCAGCGGTTATTTTGATATAAGATGAAAGGTTAGGGAACCAGCGTAATTTTTGTAGTTGTTATAACCCCAGGAGGTCATGAACCGTCACTAGTGTCACATCATTGGCCAGTGCAGCCACTACCAGCTTAGCCAAGACCCTCTGCTGGTTTGGATTCTTACAAGGAAATCCGATTGCTTTGGAGAGTCAGGAGAGCCTTCCCCTAGGGCTCCACTGTCCAGTGATGACTCGTCAGTGGGCTGCTGTGCACATGGAAAGGACACCAGCTGGGCAGCCAGGCACTGCCAGCTTCTCTCTCAAGTTAGGCTCCTTTCATTCAGTCCTCATACTCATGTCCTCTCTCTCTCACAGGTGAGAAAACAGGAGGTAGTATTAATGGTTAGTGATGGAGTGAGAGTTTAAACGCCCAATTGCAAACCCCATAAAATAGGTGCAAACAGCATTCTATGAGGGGAATCTGGTTGGAGAACCTGGAAAATCTTCCTGGAGGAACTGGCATCTGACTTGGGCCTTTTAAGAATAGCAGCACTTTTGAAACTTTTCATTATGGACATTTTCCATAACGTGCAAATATAGAAGAGCGTAATGGACCCCCATGTTTTTATCTAGCCAGTTTTAGTAATTATCAGTTCATGGCCAGTATTGTTTAATTTATACCACACCCTTTGTCCTTCCATCCCCCCGATTTTTTCAAAGCGAATCCCCAGCATCATATCATCATATCTGTAAATATCATTGTGTATCTCTAAAACAGATTTTTTAAATGCACAACCAAAAATATCATCATCACACCAAAAAATTTCAGTGATTTTTTTAATACAATCCAATATCTGTTCTATACACATTTTACACATTTCCCCTATTGCCTTATACTTTATAAAAATAGTTTTTTGAATTGTCAGCTACATAAGGCCTAGGTATTGCAATTAGTTGATGTGTTTGGATTTTCTTTTAATCTCTAGGTTCTCTTGCTCTCTCACGCCCTCCTTTTTTTCCTCTGAAAGCCGGTATAACGTGGTTGAAATCATGGACTCTGTTCAAATTATGGGTCTGGACAAGTTATCAACCTCTCTGTACCTCAGTTTCCTCATGGATAAAAGGGACATAGTTTTACTTACTTCCTGGGGCTATTGGGACAGTCAATATGCTCATGTTTATAAAGCTCAGACCTGGCTCTGGGACATAATAAGCTTTATAGAAGTGTGACCTGTGGGTTTGGAACCAGAGAAGGTACTTGGTCATGTCACAGTCCATGGGCTGTGGGAGAGGGTGAAGGAGGGCTCGCCCAAGTGAAATTGTGCATAGTCTTTGGAATGAATCCTGGCTGTGCAGAGGGCTCCTGTCCTTTTTCTCAAGTATATGACGTTGATGCACAGCAGAACTGTGAGCAGGTAGAGTACCATTTAGTGGAAGCAACTTTTCTATTGTCTTTGATTTGCTGCTTTCCCCTGCATTTATTCAGTTAGCTGTTCTCTCAGAAGCCATTTTAACTTTCTATGGCATTATCTGGGCTCCAGCAACTTGTGATCTCCTAAGTAGAACCTTTCAGCACTTTATAAATATGTCACATACTTTTTCTATTCCTTTGTTCCTCATCAGGAACATACATCCCAGTCTTCAGAACAGCACGATCAGTTTTTATTCATTTAAGGAGCAGTAGTAATTTGACACTTGCTAATATGTAACAAATTATATTGGGAGCCATAATTACAACTGCAGCTGGTTCCTAATTATACTGTAACCTTGATGCTTTAAAAAAAATTGAGACTGAGTTTAGCATATAATACTGGAGAATAGTACTCTGCATTAGGCAGGTCTGCCTTCTACTGAAATGTGGGAATTTCTGTATCATAATGCCCAATCAGAAAGACTTTATTTTAAATTGCTTTCAGCTACGAAGTTGTCCAGTAGCATGAGTCATAAGGATTGCTTAAAGTCTCCATCTTTGCTTGCCAAATTCTTGGCACATCCTCCAAGTATTATAATTAGTGTCAAAATGAGCTGGGCTGTAGGGTGTTTTTGGCTTTGAGCTTTACTACTGCTCATTTAAGATCATCTTAAATGCCTCAGCTTTCCTCATCTGAAAAATGGGGTATTAATGACTCTTCACTTAAACAGTTTTAATGATTTTTAAATGAGATAAAATGTAAAGCTGTTAGCATTATGCCCAGCTTAGCGTCAAGGGCTCAGTAAAAGTTAGCTGGTCAGTGTTAATTGCTGTAATCAATAACAATTGATCCAGCTCCAAAGACTTGGCCCCCCTCCACGATCCTTGAGTCCAGCAGAATTATGACCTAAGTTCTGCAACCACTCTAACTTGTCGTGGCACGTATCACCACACACTTTATACCAACCACTTGTTGATACGTCTGTCATCTGCCCTGTGGCGCAGCGTCTCTGGCATTGTCTCTGCAGTGCCTGGCACTGGGCCTAGCATATGATAGGCTTCCCTTAAGCCACTGTGTAGCAAGTGGAGCAGCACCATCTAAGACAGTGGTCCTTAGCTGGGGGTGGGGTAGTTTTGCCCCTGGGAGATATTTGGCAGTGCCACATTTGGGAGGGAGGCTAACTACTGGCACCTAGTGAGTAGAGCCCAGGGATGTTGCTAAACATTCTACAAGGCACCAGACAGTTGCCTACAACAAACTGATCTGACCCAAAATGTCTGTAGGACCAAGGTTGAGAAACCCTGGTCTAAGGCGACCTGACTTCTTGGGATATGGCACTGTGGAAAAGGGATGGGCTTGTAGCAGATCAACCTGTTTGACCTGCAGTTTTCTCCAGTATAAAAGAAGAGAATCCAACCTGCTTTAAGGATTCTCAGAAAGGGAAACTTTATAGGTGTGTGCCTAGTGACTGCCTAATCAGGTTCATGTTGATGGTCCAGGCTGTCCCTGATCTTTTTTTAAAAAATGGCCTTTATTTTAGATTCCCAGCAAAATTGAAAGGAAGGTTCAGAGGTTTCCCATATACCATCTGCCCACACATATTCCTAGTCTCAGCCATTATTATCACCCCCCATAGCTGCCTTGACAGATCATTATTACCCAAAGCCCACAGTTAACGTTAGGGTTGACTCTTAGTGTTGTACATTTTCTGGGCTTAAATACATTTGATAATGATATGTGTCCTTACAGAGAATTCTCACTGCTCTAAAAACCCTCTGCTCTGCTTATTCTTTCTTTTTCTCTACACAATAACCCTGTCAGCCACTGATACGCTTTTCCGCCTTTTCCAGAAGGTTGGGGCCATAGAGTATGTAAGCCTTTTCAGAGTGGCTTCTTTCACTTAGTAACATGCGTTTAAGTTTCCTCCATGTCTTTTCATGGCTTGATAGCTAATTTCTTTTTAGGACTCAATAATATTTCATTGTCTGGAGGTGCCACAGTTTATGCATTCATTGACTGAAAGACATCTTGATAATTCTGAGTAAAACAGCTATAAATATCCGTGTGCAGATGTTTGTATGGACATCAGTTTTCAATTCCTTTGGGTACATACTGAGAAGTATGAATGCTGGATCATATGGTAAGAGTATGTTCAATTTTGGGAGAAACCTCCGATCTGTCTCCTAGAGTGACTGTACCATTTTTCATTCCCACTGGCAGTGAAGGAGACTTCCTGTTGCTGCACATCCCCACCGGCAGTTGGTGTTGTCCGTGTTCCAGATTATCATTGTTGTGTAGTGATATCTCATTGTTTTAATTTGTAATTCCCTGATTGCACATGATGGGGAGCATCTTTTCATATGCTTATTTGCTGTCTATATATATTCTTTAGTGAGCTCTCTGTTAAGGTCTTTGGCGCATTTTTAAATTGGGTTTTTGTTTTCTTATTGTTGAGCTTTAAGAGTTCTTTGTATTTTGGATAACAGTCCTTTATTTGCTATTCTTTTGCAAATATTTTTCCCCAGTCTTTGGCTTATCTTTTCATCTTGTTGATAATGTCTTTCACAGGGCAGAATTTTCTGTTTTGATGAAGTCTGGTTTATTAGCCCTTTCTTTCATGGATCATGTCTTTGGTGGTGTTATATTTTAAAAATTCATTGCCAAGTCCAAGGCCATGTAGGTTTTCTATTATGTCTTTTTTAAAAATTTTTTGTGAGAGGAAGAGAGAAACATCGATTTGTTGTTCCATTTATTTATGCATTCATTGGTTGATTCTTTTAAAATATATTTTTATTGATTTTTTAGAGAGAGGGAGAGGAAGAGAGAGATAAACATCGATGAGAGAGAAACATCTATGGGCTGCCTCCTGAACGCTTCCTACTGGGGATCGAGCCCGCAACCCAGGCATGTGCCCTGATTGGGAATCGAACCTGCAGCCTCTTGGTGCATGAGATGATGCTCAACAACTGAGCCACACTGGCTGGGCCATTTGGTTGATTCTTGTATGTGCCCTGATGAGACTTGGTATATTGGGACGATGCTCTAACCAACTGAGCTATGTGGCCAGGGCTACTATGTCTTCTTTTTACATTTTATCTCTGTGATCTGAATTTAGTTCTGAGTTTTACATTTAGCTCCGTTGATCCATTTTATCCCGCAGTTCTTGGATATTTTGTTCTGTTTTTGTTTTTTCACTTCCCCCCGCAGTCTTTTTTTCTTTGCAAAGTTTTGGCAATTTCTGTTGAAATACCCTGAGTCTCAGAGATTCTCTTCTCAGCTGTGGCCAGTCTACTAATAAGCTCATCAAAGACATTCTTCTTTACTGTTTCAGTATTTTTTGATTCCTAGCATTTCTTTTTGGTTCTTTCTTAGAATGACCATCTTTCTGATACATTGCCCATCTGCCCTTGCGTGCTGTCTACTTTATGCATTAGAACTTTTGGCACATTAATCATAGCTGTTTTAAATTCCTGGTCTGATCATTTCAACATTCCTGCCATAGCTGAGTCTGATTTTGGTGCTTGCTGTGTCTCTTTAAATTGTGTTTTTTGCCTTTTGGTATGCCTTGTCATTTTTCTTGGTAGGCAGACATGCTACACCAGGTGAAAGGAACTACTGTAAAGAGGCCTTTGGTGATGCAGTGGCAGGGGGTAGATTAGGTGTCAGTCCATTAGAGAGCCTGTGTCCCTGGATAGTGTACTTCACACCTTTCTCGCTGTTTTCTTCCCCTTAGGTGGGAGAGGATGGCTGGAGGTGTCTGGGGTTTAGTATTGCCCTTCCCTCCAGTCAGTTAGGCTCTGATAAATCCCCAGCAGCTTAGGCTGCCATTAAATAATTTCTCCTGAGGGCAGACCTTGGTGTAAGGAACCAGAATGGTCTGATGGATTTAAAAATGGTTCTTGTTCTGTCCTAAGAGCAAGGTGTTCCTTTCTCTGATTATTCTCTGTGACAACCAGGTGGAGTTCCAGGAGGCGAAACTTACCGAAGTGTTGGGAATCCCCTATATCTGGGTCCTCTAGAGTTTAAAAATCTCAGTCTTATCCACACTTGAGCCTCTAGCAATTCATCATTTGCAGGTCAGGTTTTCCTGCTTGGACAATTTCCCATGGAGGTTTCAGCCCCTGCGTTTCTGCTCTGGTCAGCTGTGATGCTCTGGTTCTGCCTTTCTGTGTCTCTAATTTGGGGGACAGTGGTTTCCCTGGTGACCTCACTTTTCTGACAGATCTAGGGAGAGTTGTTGGTTTTTCAGGTGTTTACTTGTCAGATAAATAGACCAGCAACTTCTAGGCTCCTTACATGCTGGGCTGGAAACCAGAAGTCTTTCCATCATCTTTTGCCTAACTTTTCTGTATTGGAGAAAATCCCCACATTGTAAGGCCTGCTTGCCAGAACCTATGAGTGAGAACTCAGTTCCCACCTTTCCTTGCAGCCAGGACGAAAGCGCATGCTCTAGCTCTGTCAGTTACATCCTCATGTGTGACTTTGATCTGGAAGAGAGCAACAGGAGGAAGCAGCTTGTGTGTGAAGTTTCCATGGCAGCTGACCTGACAGGGAGCCCAGGCAACCTGCTTTTGTTACGGATCTGAGGTAGATTTCTCAGCAAGTGATTCTGGGATATTTTTGGGCATCACTGGTGGAAGCTTAACCTCAAGCTGATTCTTCAGCCCTTCTAACAAGACTGACCATCCAATAGAATTTTAATAAACTGTTTTTCTTCTTAGCCTGTCATCTTTTATTGCTTATTTCTAAGTTGAATACCTGTTGGACCTCCTTGCCTTCCATTCATATTTGGGATTAGATCACACAGCTGTGTTCTCAGCTTACATTTTTTAAGAGTAGCTAATAATCACTACCAACAGTATCACTTTAGGATCCATGAGGTTTTTGTTTTTTTTTTCATTCTAATTAGTCCTCAAGATAACTTTATGAAATTGATAAGTAGATTTTGCCATTTTTCCCATTTTATAGATGAGCAAAGTAAAACTCAGAGATGTTAACTGACTTGTCCACGGTTACCAAGTTAGCAGCACACTGGGACCCAAATATTTACTCTAAAGGTGGGGATGTCTGCTTATGTTAAGGTGAGCAAGCATCTTTGTCTCTGTAAGAAGATAAAAATACAAACAAAAATATCTATTTCAGAAAGGCTCATATTGTCTTTTGTCAAATTTTTACCCTTGGGAACATTTAGTGGAATATTTGCGTTAGCTTAATAACAATAATAATAAAGTCTAAAATTAGTGTGGTTAAAGCTATTTTGGCATAACAGAACACACAGCTAAAACACTGCCATTCATTTCTTAACTGTTTTACTCTGCTCCTTAATATCAGAATTTTAATGATGATGGCTTTATAGTTGTTTAATATTTGTCTACAAGAGTACAGAGTTAAATCCAACACATTTCACAACCTACTGAATCCTTCTGATAAATATCTCCCGCAGCCCTGAAATGACCTGCTTGTGTAATTACCCAGTGGGTTAACATTTGTGATGTCTGGTGCTTTGTAAGTCAACTGTTGAATGATATGTACTTGTGGGGTGGATTACACAAAAATGTTGTGGTTTGAAGAATGCTTAACATGGCATCTTGTCTGTGTCCTAATTTATATTGCAGTAACTTTTTTCATAATTCCTGCTTTTTTATTAGAATTTAGGGAAACTGTAGGATGAAGAATGAATGACTCAGTGAATTCAATAAAAATTATTTTTCTTAAATTTGACGAGACACCTTTCTTTCTTCCTCTCAAGTTAATGGTAACTGTGGTTTTGGGGATTTCCAAACTTTCTTTTGCTATTACTGATGGTATCAATCAAGGTTCACTTTTGGAGAACAGAATCCACTCTAGCTGGGTTAAGCAGAGGGGGATTTATTACAGGGTATTAAATGGCTTACAGAATTTGTTGGGAAGGTGAAGAAGCAGACTTTAGGTTGAGCTCTCAGGAATAACCTCTAGAATAACATGCTATAGAGCCTCACAGCAGAGCAGGCCACCAAGAGAGTGGCTGCCTCTTGTGCAGTCATGAAACCACCTGCCAAATGAGGAGTGTTTCAGAACCATGCTGCCATTGACATGCGCAGGAGGTTCCCACTGGAAAATTGGACACTTCAAATGATGGTGCTTGCTAAGAAATAGCAGAAGTGTGGCTCCTAACTTCCAAATCTTTGCCTTTAAAACTTTGGTTTCTGAATTTCGCCCAACTTCATCTGATGGACGGCACCTAGACCACATAGCTGCAAGGGAGTCTGGGAAATGTATTTTAGCTTTCCAGTCTTTGCAGTACAGCAAGATACATGGGAAGAAGCTTCTAAGTTGTTAGGTCACATGCAGTAGTACTTTCCATTGGGATTCTGGTCTGCCTACTACACTTCCTTCCACAGGTACAAAAGACTATGCAGGAACATGTTTCCCTCTCTCTCCTTTTTCTGCTTGTCACTGCATGCCTGCCAGTTTGTATCTGTACATCGTTCACCGCCCCCTCCCACACACACACAGAGTAGCCTCCTTTTGATGAGCTGTCTCTTTTGTTTTTTATTTCATATCTAAAGTAAATAATTACTTCATGACAGTAGGGTTTTCAATGTAAGCCTGTGCTTATCTTGGTTTTCAGACCTTTCAGGTTTGGGAGGGTGTTGGGGGAAGTATTGTTGAGTGAATGCTCTGCCATGCAGTTGTTGAAGTAGCAAGCTGAGGTGAGGACCTTGGGTTCTAACCCAGTAGTTCTCAACCCAGCCAAACATTATGATCTCATGGGGCTGCTTTAAAGATAGTCTAATTTGATTGGCCTCTGGTAGGACCTCAGTATTGATAACATTTAAAAGCCCCTTAGGTGACTTGTATGTGCAGCTGGGGCTGAGAACCTCAGTCCTAATGAAACAGAATTGGACATTAGCTAAAGCTGTGGTTCTTAAACTTTAACAGCACCAGGGTCAACTGGATGACTTGTTAAACCATAGACTGCTGGGCCCCACCTTCTGAGTCTGATTTCTTAGGTTTGGGGTTGAGTGAGAATTTGCATTCCTAGGAGTTCTGAGGTGATGCTGATGGTCCAGTGACCTCACTTTGAGAACCACTGGTCTAAAGGGAGCTACCTATTTTCATTGCAAAGATCAGATTTCTACTGGAAGACTTCTTTAGCCAACATTTTTGGAGCACCTACTTAGTTTCCATTCTTTATCAGAGCTGGGAATGTGGAGAAATAAATTGCCTCTAGGAGATCATGGTCCTACATCTCTAGAGCTCACAATGTAAGAGGAGTGCTTTTCTTTACATTTTTGTCTTCAAATTAGTATCCCTCTTATGTAGGTTTTCTTATCATCTTACCCACCACCCTCTGTTAGACCTAGCAACTATTTTGAGTGCACAATTCTGTACCATTCTGATGTGTTAAAGTAATGAGAGCCCACAACTGCAGCTTGATTCCAATATAATAACACCAGTTTTAAAAACATTTATACATTTAGGAAATCTTTCCCGGTGTCGTCCTTTTTGCCTGCTGTAATTCATATTAAAGTGAGAGTGAGTTTATTTATCTTTCTGGTTCTCCTTGCCATGCTTCCCAGTACCCTCATTTTTTTTTTTAATTGATTTTATAGAGAGAGGAAGGGAGAGAGTGAGAGAGGAAGAGGGAGAGAGAGAAACATCAATAAGTTGCTTTTCATATGTGCTCCAACCGGAGATCGAACCCTCAGTCCAGGCATGTGCCCTGACCTGGAATTGAACCTGTCACCTTTCGGTGTACAGGGCAACACCCACCCAACTGAGCCATACTGGCCAGGGCCCAGTATCCTCTTTTTAAAACCAGCCATTGAAATTGTGTTATTGTTGGCTGTCTTTTTTAAAAATCTAAGATGAACCTAGCTGCTGTGTTTTGCAAATGCTAATTATAACCTATTTAAATTATACCTAATGTTGGTGTTGTGAAAAGTTTTACATGTTCAATGATGCTCAAATTTTGCCCTGTGGAACATAGGTTCCTGAAATTGACCTGAAATTTCCATACTAAGATTCAATAAAAGTAAACTCTCAATTTATGGAACAAACATATACTGCATAGTTTTTCCAATTCTGATTCCCTCTCCTTTTTCCCTTAAGCTTGATGTGGTGTGAATGTTACCTGCTTGAGTATAAAATTCTCTGTTGTATTGATTTACAAATAGTAAATATTTGTAGCAAATAGTAATATTTAGTAGTCATCTGCGAAGAACCCTTTTCCTCCTTGGTGATTTACTCCCTAACTATGTTTGAAAACCAGTTACTTTATTTAAAACTCTTGATATAAAAATTTTGTTTTAATGGTGGAATCTATTCTTATAATGCAAAATTAAGAGTAATGATAAAATCAGGAAGTTAGATTTTAAGACTAGAAGATATAAACATTGACCTGCTGTTAGTATATGAGAAAAATAGATATAATGATGGACATCTGTCTCCTGAAAACAATCTAAAGTTTGCAGAATCTTTTAAAGCCTAGTGAACTAACACTTGTCAAGCGGTGCTCCCTGTGCCTGCTGAGCAGCTATTCTGAGTTGGCTTAAAAAGGGAGGCCTCCTTTTTAAGGTTCCCTCTTGCCAGCTCATAAAACTTCCTGGGTATTGATTTTGCCACCAGGTAGAAAGAATCCATCTCAATGCTCCTTCAGAATCCTGGCACTTCTGACTGTCATTTTATGTTGTCCTCAGTGAAGCCATGTAAGTGTTCTTTACTGATACTGACACTAAAGCAAGAACATAAGAATGGGCAGTAGGAGAAGAAATGGAAATTTTGAATGGCCACACAACACTGGGGCAATAGATGGAGATAGCGCCGAGGTGAGGCCCAGGAGACTGCTAGCAGTTTTTCTGAATCCATTCCCTATTGAACTGTAGTTATCTGTACTTCAGTAGAAGGTGCCCAGGACCTAATTCACATTCCAGTGGGCCTCAGAGAAATTCCATAGTGATCATTAACTGTGCTGTACCTGGAACTTTGGGTCTGTTTTCAAGAAGTAGCCATCAAGGGGGTTAGGATAGCAGATGGAATGAAAAGTTAGGAAGACCTCAATGTTTGCTTAGAGCTTTGGTGAATGTTTTTGAAGACCCGTGAGGTGCTTCCTCCTCTCTCCTCCTGATTTCTTCCTTCTCAAGTTATGAGCCAGGTTAGACGTTTTTAGGAGTAAGAATGGTAGAATATAAACACATTTGGATAACTAATACAAGTAATAGAAACCATTTATTGAGTACTTTAACTGTTGGGGGATTTTGGTGCTAAGCATTTTATGTGATTGTCTCCTATCACCGCTCTAACCATCCAGGACTTCCTGCTTTATAGATGAGGAAAGTGGAGCTGAGAGGTCAGGGAGGTAGCTCAAGGTCACACAGCGGTAAGTTTAGAGGTCGGGCCTCCCCCAATCGAGGGTGGTCTGGCACTAAAGCCATGTTATTAATCACAGCACTGGGTGGACACGACACACTGGTGGTGTTAGGAGAAATTGGAAGGTTCTTGATTTCTAGGCATGTACTCTGTTATGTCAGTGATGAACACAAGTTAGTATGAGTGTGAAGCTGTATATAACAAGGATCAGTGCAAAGACCAGCAGTCAAAGATGGAAGATTTGGGGTCTGATTTCAAACACTTAGAAATGTAAGGACAAGTTGGTGCTTAATCTGACTTTGGGGGAAGTATTTGACCCTTTCTGAGTCTTAGGTTCCCGTTCTGTAAAATGAGGATATTAATATGCTCAGTCTCAGGTTTGCTGTGAAGATCCAATGAGGTGATAGTCATGGTTTGAAAACTATAACATGTTGTATACGCATTAGACAACATGACTTACAAGTGTTGAGTCACTGTATGGATTGTTTTCTCCTGAGTCGGAGACTCTGGGAGAGTTACAAAGTGAAAGCTTTGTTTCTTTCTCACAGAGGTGAGCACGGAGTGTGCATTTTGGGATCAATAAAGAGAAGAATGCTGCGGGAATTTAGGGCAAGAGAAACTCACTTGGAAAGAGCATTGCCCAGGGAAGGATTGTGGCATAGCGAATTAATTAGATTTCAAAGGATGTGGTATTCAGGCAGAGCAAGAATAGTTCATGCTGTGGAAACTTTCCTTTGCTTTTAAAAGGAAGAGCAACTAAGTACCTAGGGTCACCATATGTCTTTTAAGAAATGTTACTTATGGATTGTCTTGTGATGTGGAATTCAGAGGGAATTTCTCTGCTCTCAAAAGGTGAGGATGGAGGCATTTTTTTGCTGTCCTTTCTATTCTGCCTATCTCCGAATATGGACCTGGAAGGAGGGAATCTTCTGCAACCTTTAGGTCAGAACTGTCATCAATCTTAGGTTGGTTAGCAGTCTGTTTTCTTCCTCCTTAATTGAATAGCAAAGAACACTAACTAAATTCAGGATTTTTAAAAGATCACAAATTCGTATGGATAAATACAAGTACTCAGTTGAAATTAAAAGAGTTATCAGTCTTGCTTTGGGAAGGAAGGTGACCAACCACTGATTTCGAAAAAGTACCTTTCCCATTCCAGTGATTAGTTAATAAAATTATTCCTGACAGTGGTGGGCAAAGGAGCTCAGGCAATTATATACTTAGAGACAGAGAACCCATTGTCCAAAGATCTCAGAAGAGTCTTTGCAAACACACAGAAGGGATTTAGAACAATTTGCATAAATCTCCCCTTGGATAGCGCCGTGGCTCCAGTATTGGGGTGGTTCCAGGAACCCCTCCTTGGCTGTATCATAGGGTGACGCTGTGCTTGGTGAGAATTCAGTCTCATGACGGTTTTGCCAGCAGGATTGGGTGATGGGACGCTGAATAAGCCCACTGTTTGGTTCCACATAAGGACTCTTTTGTGTTGGCCTGGGGCAGCCATGTGCAAGTTTGTCTGGCTTTTTCCCCAATGATGTTTTTGGACTTTGTGGGCTGGAGAATTAAGCATAACACCTATTCTGAGCTAATCTGTCAAATTTTGCTCTTGAAAGGTAACCACAGCCCCTTGTATTTCTAGAATGTGGAGAATAATGGTCATATCTTTGGAGATCTTTGTCTTAAATGAAAAGTCTGGGAGAGGAGGAGACTTTGCTTGGCATGCCCAGATTGCTAGCGAGGCATTCACGCCTGCTCATGGTGAAACTGGGAAGTAATTCCCTTCTGCTTGTTAATATGATTTGCCTTGTTGATTAACTTCTTTATGAACTATCTTCTCTTGCACAGTTAACAAACAAATTGCACTTCAATATTTAATATGCCTCTATGAAAGGGGCATACACTCTGGAGTGTAGTTTTAAAACGCCAGATGATTACAGATCTGTTTCAACTTAAAATAAGAAAAGATATATGTTAAATACTACATATTAGGAGCTTTACCAGTTACTTGCCCAGAATGTTGGCATTCTAGAAGCCACATAGGGATTCTAATTTAAAATTCAGGGAGTATTTGTACTGGGGGGATTTACTGCTTTAAGTACAAAAATGATATCCACTAATTTCTGACCTGGAGTTTATTTTCTTTCGGTCGCTAGCTTGATTTCTCAGCTTTGTTCTAATAATATAAACATTTTTGTGTTTATTTATAGGTGGCTTTAACCAAGAGAGCAGATCCAGCTGAGCTTAGAACAATATTTTTGAAGGTCAGTATAAAGGAATCTATTTTGTTTCTTGTTTGATTTGTGTTCTATAACTTTTAAAGATTATTTTTGAGCAGCTCTTTATTTCATTATTATAGTTTTTAAAAATCACCAAAAGTATCTGTACTTAAGACTTATAAAAGAGATCCTTTACAATTATATCTATTAAGAAAAATGTATCAGAAACTTGTTGGTAAGTGTTTGTGATGGTTTACATTTTCATTTCTTTTATCTCACATGGTGTCAGGTATTGAAAAGGAGTTTCTGGGGGATTTAGTCTCACAACCCATTTACAGGATTGACTTTTGTGGTTTAATGGTAACGCTATTTCTCCTAAGTCGTTTAAAGCTCTTTGTAAACATTTCAGTAATCCTTCATTCATCCAGAAGCCCATCATCATCATTGTCGTCATCATCATCACTTGATTACAACGGTGCTGCCTGGTGCGGAGGCCTCAGAATGAGTAATAATAGATGTAGATCACAACGGACACCCTACCGGTTTATTTCCTTGTTTCGTCTAGTTTTGCCTACTTTGTGATATTGAGCAGTGAATGATTATTACTCTAATAAAAGTCTACTTCAGGTTCTAAACACTGAACCACTTTTAATGTTATTCACCTGGAATCAAAGTACTCAAAAATGAAAATGCCAGTTTTATAAAGGTAATTTTAAAGTATATGTGTATCCCTTTTCTAAACATAAACATTAAAAAAAGAGAGAAAGAACTCATGTATAAGGGCAACAGTGTAGTGATTGCGGGGAGGAGGGGGCTAGGAGGGAGAAGAGGGCATAGGGCAGATAAATGGTGATGGGGAAAAAATAAAATTAAATAAAAAACCCCAAATAAATAAGAACCAGGGATAAAAAGAAGCATGACAAAAGGCAACTGTGATGTCTATAAAGAGGACCAAGGCCTCGAATGAGAAACTTGATAATCTGCTGTGTACCAAGAATATATATCTTTGAAAGTTAATAATCTATATGCATCACTTTTTTTTCTTTTTTTTTTTTAAATATATCTTTATTGATTTCAGAGAGAGGAAAGGAGAGGGGGAGAGAGAGAGAGAAACATCAATGATGAGAGAGTCATTGATCGGCTGCCTCCTGCAGGCCTCCAACTGGGGATCGAGCCCGCAACCCGGGCACGTGCCCTGACCGGGAATCGAACCCCGATCGCCTGGATCCTAGGTCAATGCTCAAGTGCTGAGCCACACCCAGCCGGGCTGCATCACTTTCTCGATCAAAATGTGTTACTGTTAAAAAAATTTTGAGAAATCATGAAATTGGAACACCGAGATTATTTGATATTAAATATTTGTTATTAATTGATTTTTAGGCTGTTTATGGGAACCATAAAGAGTCTTTTTCTCTTAGAGATACACACTAAAGTATTTACAGATGAGATTATGATGTCTGAGATTTGCTTTTAAGTATTCCAGTTTTGGTGGGGTAGGGAGAAATGAGTGGGCAGTATGCTGGTAATTTTTGAAATTGGGAAATGCTGTATTGGGTTTATTATACTACTCTATTTGTATATGTTTGACCGTTTTTATAAGTTACAAAAATTGTAAAGATTCAATGAAAAAAACTTTGTGAAAGTGCTCAGCACCTGATTTGCATTAGATATTGATTCAGTAAATGCTTAAAATTAAGTAATTCAAATGCAGAGAGACAGAGTCTCAAAAAGAAAATGGTTAAAAATATGAGCCGTTTTGGGGAGAGGGGAAAAAAGAATCCATTTATAGGGAGGTTTGGATTATACGTAAGAAAGCAGAAATCTTTTATAAATTTGTTGTTGGCCTGAAAAGGACAAAGCAATATAGAGATTCTAAGGTAGAAAATGGTTGTGGATAATGAAAGTCCAGAAAACAGAAACGCTTTGCCTCTTACCTAGACTAGTGCCTGTTACTCTGCATTCTGGGCCCACCGTGATTGGGATGAAGTGTATGTGAGGGAACCTCATATTTGTAGTATGTGTATTTAAGGTCTTTACTGTAAAACTCTAATGATGTAATTCTGGAAGACCACTTGCAGAAGAGTGTGTGAGTGGGTTGCCAAAGAGCCTAGAAAAATGGATAAAGTTCATTAACTTCAGCTGGCAAAGTCATAATCATTCTCTGAACTCAAGACCTGTCTGTTACATATTTCTGTTTTCTAAACCAGCCGTAGTTGTGGGCATGCTTTTGACAGGAAAGGGAAACAACTTAGAGCGTCTCATAGATGGTGCATCTTAGATGCTTACTGGTCTTACGGCGTAATCCAGTGGAAAGGCTCCAGGTAAAAGCTGTGCCCACCTTTTGAGGCCACATGGCAGCTGGCGAGGCTGGGTTAAGATCCTGCTTTGGCACAACGTGTCCTTTCCAGATGCGGCATCTCATCAAATCAGACTGGTCAGGTAGACCCTAGGAGGGTAGGAATTCCACGCAGGGTTCTGGAACCCCACCTGTGGGGTTTCTGTGTGGGTGGGCCTGGGGGCTGGGGTGGAATCTTTGGGACCAGATAGGGAAGTGCTGTCTTCCCTGGGGTTGGCTAGTACTACCTGGCTTTTGAGTGAGAGTTCAGTATAACTTAAGAGTCCGAGGGTGTGATGTGGGGGGAACCGTCCCTGAAGAAAGCAGTGGTCAGCAGTTTCTGGAAGGGATTGTGGATCTGGCAGAGGTTCGGGTGATCTCATCAGGCCTGGGTAGTGCGGTACCAGCGCAAATCCTTGGCTCAGTACGCTGAGGCTCTCTTGTTTACCATCTACCGCAGGCGGTGTTGTGGTGGAGCAAGAATAGGAGTGAGGCGCCCTGGGGACTGTGCCAGGCACGTCTCTTCTGGGGCTGGGTTTTGTAGATAATTATGGATCAGCCATAAGCACTCTGTAAACCTGACTACTTTGCTGATTTTCTGACTTTTTTCTGATTTTCCTTCTGAATAAATATACCAACATTCTCTCTGCTAAACTAGTTAGAGGATTCTTCTGTAGCTTGGGGGAAGTTGAGAGAAGCTTCATTGTACCCATTGGACCAGATGTGCTGGTAGGGGAGTTGGCAGCTGTGGAGATGAGAGAGCCAGTGGAACCAAGAGAGAGAAGGAAAGAGGGGTCCTGGGTGACTAAAATGGGCCCAATTCTGGCTTATTTTATGTTTTTGAGTTAAAATGATTTCTGTTGTTTGTTCCCTCCCTCCCTCCCTCCCTCCCTCCCTCCCTCCCTCCCTCCCTCCCTCCCTTCCTTCCTTCCTTCTTTTTGAAGGTGTTTACTACATGTTAAGTGTGAGGTGTGGGGTATATAAAGATGTATAAGTCATGGCTTCTACCCTTAACTATCTCACTATGTGTGTTTAAGTGTTTCAAAAAAAGGAAAAGTTATCATATGGCTGATAAGCAGTATATAGCATTAATTATCAGGAAGGTGATGAGGGGCTAATTACGTCTTCCTAGAGAGAGTCATTAAATTACAGTTGGTGGTGCTTGAGCTGTGCTGGAAGATGAGTAGGTGTTTATCAAATGGAGAAGGTAGAGGAGGGTTGTGGGACAAAGGAAGAACATTCTGGGCAAAGGAACAGCATGTGTAAGGCAAAAAGCTATAAGAGTACCAGGTGTGTGGAGTGGCCTGGAGCATAGGGTCTTGGGCAATGGTACTAGAATGGTAAGTAGGGCAGGACTTGATGTAGAACATGGGTGTAGAAATCAAAGTCTAGGTGTGGTCAGTTTTGCTCCTAACCGAAATGTTGACATGAATTTTTTGTCTGCCTCACACTTTCAATGCTGCTTCATGTTCGTTTAAACAGATGTATATTGAGTCCTTACAGTTTAAATAAAACACTAGGAAACTTTGTGGTGAGTGGGATGTGCAAAATAGGTATAAGTAGTGACCATGTCTTACAGTTCAGATTTTATACCGGAGATCAGATTTACAGGCAGGAAGCAGGTAAAAAGAACCGCAAGTCAGCATGCTCAAGGGTCCCATGTGTGGTTGAAGCCCATGCCACAGGAAATGGAAGGAGGTGGGGAGTGGTCAGAGAGGGCTCCTTGGAGATGGAACTCGAGGAGCCTGGCGATGAGTGGGAGCTGGGGAGGCACACAGGAGGGCAGCCTAGGCATTCTTGGGAAGAACATTTGAGGGAACCTGGAGATGGTTTGGGAGCAAACAGCTTCTCCGGGTTGAGAATTCTTATTTATTCCTCAAATCTTTATTTAAATTCAACTCTGTGCCAAGGATTTTGCCAATTATTACACGGTGTAGATGACAAAACTGAAAGATAATTGGGAGTTTGGCATTTCTGCTAAACAGTGGGAAGCCATTGAAGGTTTTCTCAGTAATCCTGTGATACAGGAAGATGGACTTGAGATTTTATTGGTGCAGCAAGGCCATGAGTTAGGCAGCCATGGATATAAGATGTGAGGCCCTAATAATTTGATTAGGGTTGTGGTAGCAGGGGGCATGGAGAATGGGCAAGTTAAAGACGTTTTGAAGGACTATTAGATGAAAACGACTGATCTGTATAAATATGACCACTGGATCCAGAGCCCGAATGCAGGGAGGTTGCCGCTAATATGAATGGGAAACCAAGGAGGAAAACATTCGCTCAGAGGAGAGCAAAGGAAGTGATGTGTACTATTTGGAAGTATAGAGCTGGAACTAGCTGAATACCTATAGAGTAAGACTTCAAAGGCTGGAAGACTGAGTAAAGGGACTAGACAAGGGAAATAGACCACATCACAGATTGTTGTAATATCTAGTGAAGTGCACTTGGGTTTTTATAATTACCCTTTCTCAACAAAAGCATAATATGTATTTTAAACATTTTTGTAGGCAAATCTGGAAAAATTGTTAATTCAGGTTTTCTGAAAAACTTTTTTCTCTGGCAAAACAGTTCATAGTCATGGATGACTATTTAAAAAGCAGGTTTATATAAAAAGAAGTAACTTGTGATCCCAGGAGGAGATACCTTCATCTCTAGCTGTATTTGGATGAATACATCCATCCACCCATATTTTTCCATCCATCCATCCATCCATCCATCCATCCATCCATCCATCCATATTTATTATGAGCAATCGGCTCAAGCCATTTATTATAGAGGCTAAGATATTCCATGATGTCTGCAAGCAAAAACTGGCGATGTAATTTGTTCAAGTGTGAAGACCTGAGAACCAGGGAAGCTGATGATGTAAATCTCAGTCCGAGGGCCAGAGAAGATATGTCCCAGCTCAAGCAATGGGGCAGGAACAAAAGCAGATTCTTCCCTCCTCCACCTTTTATTCTATTATGCCCTCAGTGGGTTGGGCAATGCCCATCCAACACCAGGGAAGTCATTCTAATACCGAGTCCACAGATTCAGATGCACATGTCATCCAGAAACACTATCACAGCCACACCCACAAATAATGTTTAATCTGGGCACCCCTTGGCCCATCAGGTTGACAGAAAATTAACTATCACATTTAATATACTGGGTTGTACAAGGAATCATAAAAGCCTTCCTGTTGCATAAGTATATGTTTAATTGTATTAAAACTACCAAAAATTGTTAAGGAGAGAGGCTCAGATCACTTGTAAAATCTATTCCCAAAGAAGAATTAAGTAATATTTTAAAGATGTCCTGGAACAGTCAAGAGATGAGGTGGAAAAAACTAACGGAGGATCCTTACCTTCAGCCACTTACAAACAGAAAGTACCAATGTATTGAAACTTAAAGGGAAAAGATAAACCTGCTTTTAAAAAAGCTAAGAAAATGTGGGTGAATCTTTAGTCTTTTTTTTCCCCACAATATATTTTATTGATTTTAGAGAGAGGACAGGAGAGGGAGAGAGTGAAACATCAATGATAGAGAGGGTCATTGATCAGCTGCCTCTTGCATGCCCCCTGCTGGGGACTGAGCCCACACCCTGGGCATGTGGCCTGACCCAGAATTGAACCGCAATCTCCTGGATCATAGATTCAGTGCTCAACCACTAAGCCACATAGGCAGGGCTGAATCTTTAGTCTTGAGATGAGGAAGGATTAGTTTCTAAACTTAGAAGTAATGAAAGAAATTGCAAAGGAGAAAAAACCCTACAGACTCAATTTTATGAAAATATCACACTGGAAAAATATTTTCAGCGATATGATAGACAAAGCAGGGAAAGGGCATGTTTCACACTGTTGGGGGGAGAGTAAATTGGTACAATATTTTCTGGAGAGCAGTGTGATGATAACTATCAAGGGCCTTAAAGTTCCCCTCCTTTGACTCAATAATTTCTCTTCCTGGAGTATAGCCTTCAAAAATTGCCAGGAATTTGAACAAATATTATATACAAGGCTGGTTACTTTAGCTTTATTTAAAAATTCTAAAAAACTGGAAATAATCTCAATGTCTGTTGGTGGGAAAAGCGTTAAATTGTATTTTTAAATAAATTAATTTATTCACCACTATGCACAAACATAGGTGTAATTCTAATTATAGTGTTGCTGTAATTAGCAGTGACATTTCCTTTATATTTGTCTTGTTTTAGGCTTAGTTGGGAAAATTAAAATAGAATTCTACATTTCCAAAAAAAGCTGAATTTAATGCTAACTGAAGGATAGTAGGATTATTGAGCCATCTTTGAGGAGTTTTTTTGGGTTTTTTTGTACTATGATAAAAAAATGTTAAACAAAACCCAGTAATATAGGACATTTATAAATTGCTTATTGTGTGTAGGGCATTGCGCCAAGTCTATTACACTATTATTATTTTACTTCTAGCATCAGCCTTATGAAGCAGGCAGTGCTCTTATTCCCATTTTGTAGGTGGGGAGCCAGAGGCCCCGGAAACTAGTTACTTACCTGAGGTCACACAGGTGCTGACACGAGGCAGAAACAGAGCTGGGTGCAGCCCAGGCCCAAGGAACTCCCAAGCCTGATACTGAGTATCTGAGCAGGAGCTTATCCTGCATTGCAGTTAAAATGTGGAAATAACAAGTGACTTTTTAAAACAATTTTAATCGGGCTTAACTCTGGGGTTACAGAGGGAGCAGAGGTGCTGTCATCGTTGTATCTCACTTCACTCTGCCCCCCATCTCTGTGGCCACCAGTATGGTTCCTTGTCATCCAGCATTCCCTGTTCTTTGTGTAGCTCATTGTCTTCCCCCTCTCCCCCATGTCCCCCCAAATCACTGTTCTGTCCCCAGGATCAAGAGGCCCTTTCCTGCTCCATAAGGATAACATATGATCCCCAGGTTTTTCCTCAGTATTTCCCACAGCCCCTGGGGCTCCGTGGAGCAGGAATGAGCAGGCCCCACTTACATGAGCTGGAAGGTATCACACTAAAGGCCAGACCCGGGGAGCGCTGTGTAAAAGCATCGCATGCCACCTAATTCTTACTGACCATTTCTGCTCTAGAATGAAGAGGACACTACTAGAGCAGCATTTCATACCCGCTTCCATAAAATCCCACGGGAAGCCATGCCGTTCATGGTCTCTTTTCCAGCTCAGCCTGTTTGTCACCCTTTCTTGCATCAGTGATGCCGTTGAAGCAGAAATGGGCAAAATAATTAGGTTGTATCCATCCATGACTTCTAATTAATCCTAGTTTTTACAAAAGCCCTGTGTCCTTGCTAAAAAAGAAGACGTAGGTTGTCTTTCCAAATTTCTGTAAACCAGATTTTCTCAACCTCAGTACTTTTTACATTGTGGGCTGGATCCCACTGTTGAAGGGGGTCATCCTGTGCATTGTACGACGTTTAGCAGAACCCCTGTCCTCTATAAGCTGGATGCCAGTAGCATCCCTCTCCCCAAGTTATGACAGTCAAAATTGTCTCCAGACACTGCCAGACGTCCCCTGTGGGGGAAAATAAAGACAAATGGAAGAAGCTCAGAGCTGCAGAATGCCACCCCAGAAATGCAGGTAACATACAGAGAAGGCTCATTCTCGATGATTGTACTCGGCTATTAGGAGACATTGATGTTCGTAAGCTGGACGATCAGGCTAAGCTGCCCCCAGTTGAGAACCACTGGTATAAACCTAAAACTTGGCAAACTTATGTTTTTTTCTCTGAAGTGATGGAAAATAACTGTCTTTCTGAAGAGAATATTATCATATCTGATATTTTATCCTTTGAGAATTTTCAGCTTTTTCACATACTAATCTCATGATTGTATACTTTTGAGCATAAAATCTCTCTTCTCTCTTTTTTTAAACAGTATGCAAGCATCGAAAAAAATGGTGAATTTTACATGTCTCCCAATGACTTTGTCACTCGATATTTGAACATTTTTGGAGAAAGCCAGCCTAATCCAAAGACTGTGGAGCTTGTAAGCGGTGTGGTGGATCAAACCAAAGATGGGTATGTTTATTTTTAATGATCTCATGTAATATTTTTGTTTGAAACAGCTCTCCGTTGCTTTAATGATTAGGAAGTCACTGTGTACACTTCCCATCTCTTAAGAGCATTTTCTCTACCTGCTACAATTAATACATTATGTTAGAAATAATAACTTTAATATTTCCTTCGCATTCCTATCACAGTTCCCCAAATATACACACAATGTTATGTGTGTATTTTTTGATATAGTTTAAAGAACTGTTTATAGTTTCACAGAACTGTTGTAGTTGATGAGTGGTATGAAGATATACCAGAGTGTTTGTATGTATGTTGATATTTTTCAAAGCAGCTATAAAAATTGTGAGTAAATGTAAAACATAGCTCTAAGAACATAACTTTTCTATAATATTTCTCTCTGCTCCAGTAACTTTTAAATCAAACATGTGATTAAATGCTACTAGTAACAGACAGAATAATATGATTCCAAATCCCCATGAAAAGCGTTCTAACAAGCTGGAATAGAAAGACTGAACCTCTAAAACTGAATTGGACACTTGGCAAAATGCCTTTGGATTGTTTTTCCTGCCAGTCTTCTCTGTTTACATTTTTAAAATGAGTCTTTCCTAAGCTGTATAAGATTGCAGTCGGCCTTTATCACAAAGTGCAGAATTTTGGGCTCCGAACTCTTGCTAATACGACACCAGTGTCGCCTAATAGCCAAGTATAATCTACAGGAACCAGCCTTCTCTATATAAACTGAGGTAGACCCAGCCTTCTGCCCTCATGCTTGCCAGCGCCCACCGCCTTTGACAGACTGCAGTTACCTGCCCTTCTGGGGTGGCTTTCTCTAGCTCTGCGCTTTCATTTGTCATGTGTCTGATTTTTCCAGGTGCATTGGTTTGAGATACAGTCTGAGTGAAATCTCTAGATGTACTGTGAGTGCTGTCAGTTCTTACCAGCACTTCCCTTTTCTTAGTTATCTCTCTGTTGTCCCGTCTCTTGTGGAAATCACCTCCTCTAAAATGAAGGTCTTGCAGAGTGGAAGGGAGTGGGGAGGATATTGGCAGTTACATTTCCTGTCATATCCTGGAAGGTTGCTGGGTTATGCCTTCTCTCTCTCTTCCAGTAGCAGTTATTTGGGTTACTTCTGTTTTCTGTCTCCACCCCCAGGTGGAGTCTTTACTTGGTTGGAAATTGTCATGTGTGGGAGGCCTTTGTTCTCCCATAGGGCCTCTCTGGGTGGTGCAGGGAGAGGCTGAGATATATTTCATACTAGTCCAGTGACACAAAAGCTAGACAGGGCATAGATTTATTCTAGCAAACATTCTTTTGAAAAAATTTGGTTGCGTCCACACCTTCTGTGCTCATGATTCAGAGGAAGGGCGACCAACATATGCAACGTAAGTTACCTGACTCAGTGATTAAGGTCAATTTTATTTTCATACTTGACAGTTTAAAAAAATTTTTAAATGTATCTTTATTGTTGACAGTATTACAGATATACCCCCTTTCCTGATCTGTTGATCCCCTCCACCCCTCATCTGCCCCCACCCCCACCTCCCGGGCCTTCTCTACGGAAAAATTGGAAGAAGAATGCAGTGAATACCCAATATATGCCTTTCATCTAGAGTGACTGATTGTAAACATTTTTCCATCTCTCTTCTCTCCTTTTACATTCACAGTTTCTACACACAAACATGTACACACATAATTTCTTTTTTGGCTGGACTATTTAACTGTAAATTGCAGCCATCAAGAGACGTCATCATTTCATTTCTCAGAGTAAGAGCATTCTTCTACACAACCACTACACCATTTGTCATACTTAAGAGAGTTAGCAGTCATGTCAAATAACATCTGACATCTAGTCCATATTCAGATATACCAGCTCAGTCTCTCTCCACCTCCCATCTCAAACGCTTCCTTTTTTTTTTTAAATCCAGGATCCAGTCGAGGTTTTCGTATTACATTTAGTCGTTATATCTCTCTTAATCTAGAACAGACCCTTTCCTCTTGCTGTTTTTTTCATGACCCTGACTTTTAAAATCCCAGCCCAGTGATCTTGTCTAAGGTCTCACATCTTAGACCTTGTCTGATTCTTTCTCCACACCTGCCTGGATTCATGTTAAACTTTGGGGTGCGGGTTAGGAGAGATTCTGTACTACCTGTTGTATCTTCCCAGGAGGCATGCTGTCCCAGCATTGATGATGCTAAGTTTGATCAATTGCTTATGGTGGTATGCACTAGATATTTCCATTGAATGGGGACTGTTTTTGTTTTGTAATTAATAGATGGAATACTTTGAGAATGTGTGGCTATCCTGTTTCATAGAAACCTTTCACCCAGTAGTTTTAGCATCCACGATGATCCTTTAGTAAATCAATTACTCTGGGGTTTGAAAAATTGTGATTTTTTTAAGTCCCGTCTGTATTGTTTGCCATTTTTTGGTAAAGAAAAGCTTTCTTACCTCCATTACCTTTTCTTTCTTTACCTTTTATATCAGTACAAATTCATGGATTTCTATATTTTAAATTCATTGTATTATAATCTCTTACTGTTATTCCCTTATATGCTAAAATTGTCCCAGTGTGGTCAGTGGGTGTCCCTTCAAGCTGGCTGGCTCCTAGTCCCAGTGTGGCTGGGTGTCCCTTAGCCTTTGAGTGCTCCTTGCTTTTGGCAAATAAGATGTTTTAGGGTCACCTTGGATTTTTCCTGTCTCAGACCTGGAATTCACTCTTTTCCTCTAAGAAGCCCTGATTCTTTTTAATTGGGAGTGGTGCTTAGAAACAAAGAATTGAGGGCTGCCTTATTGTTACTAAGGTGTTACTGCTGCTTCTCTGGCTTTTCAGGGAAAAGAGCTGGGAAATATACTTTAAAAAATCAGAAGTTCATAATGACATTTCTTACTTTAACTTAACGTCATAGCATTTTTTTGTCTTGTATTTTCTCTCAGTGAGCATTTTGGTTTTTAATTATATTAATATATTTATGAGCATTAATTTATGGAATTGTAACACCTTCTAATGTACTTTACCTTCTTTTTCATCCTTACCCCCATTAACACATACTTTTTCTATTTCTTTTTACATGTACTCTCGAAAAATATAGTCTTAAATTCATTAGATGCAACAACATAACATACATTTTACCTATAGACTATGACATAACATATGTGTTTTTTTCAAAAGCTTATACCAGAGCTGAAATGTGGGTTTCGTTTTCTTGGTTTTGCAGATAAGATAACTCAGGCACTCAGCAACCGGGCAGTTTTCTGCCAAAAGGTGTCCAGGCCAGTCTAGCTCCAAACCTTGGCCTTTCCAATGTTCAGAACTGCCTCTTCTCTCATAATCTCACAACCCTCTTTAACGTGACATTTTCTTTTGGGTGTTGTATTATCTTAAATCCCAGTGTTTCACTGTGACAGAGAAAATCTTAGGTGGCATCAATTTGTTGCCCTTGGCTAACTTTTTTTCCCCAGTTGCAAAAACATTATGAAGAGTGAACACCTCAGTTTCGAACGGGAAAGCAGCCACCCATAATCTCATCTTGACACAGATATTTTAAACTTTTTAGTATCTTCCGTGATTTGTTAACCTGTACCAATATTTTTCATAATTTGAATTTATTTTGTTCTGTGTTCTTTTAGACTGTATCACTTTTTACATTTCTCTGTGCTATTCACATTAACAGTGCTAAGTAGTTTCATCTTTTTCTATCAAATTAATGTACCCTATTTTGTGAAATTATGCCCTTATAGAGTTATTTCAATTTCTGCTTTTCTGAAATAGGTAATGTTGGAGTGAATATCTTTCCCTTTTTGTTTAATAACTTCCTTAGAAAGAAATTGGAAGAGAAAGATTCCTTGGTCTAAGGGTAGAACTGTTTTATAGCTCACCATATATAATGTGATAATTCTTTCCAAAAGGACTGAGCAAATTGTGAAACTTATCCAAAGTATTTAAACTTGCTGAGCTAGTACTGTGGAGCCAGTGTTCAAGCCTAGGCCTGTCTAAGGCCCATTCAGGTGTTTGTGTGCCCTTTTCCCTGACCCTGACCCTGACCCTGACCCACAGCTCCTTACTTCATAAGTAGGTATAACCATACATCTGTTCTCAATGGAAAGCTGTAAGTGCCTTTGATTCCCCTTCCTTTCCCTTTCTTTGGAAGCATAGCATTTGTCAAATTCACAAGTCACAAATCATTGTCCCAAATCAACTACTGTTCCTTGAGTCAGTGTGACCACAGAGATTAGAGTGACGTGGCCACAAGCCAGGGACACCTGGGGCCCCCAGAAGCTGGAAGAGGCAAGAAAGGATTCTTCCCTAAAACATCTCCCTTTGAGGGGAGTGTGGCCCTGCTGGCACCTTGATTTCAGACTTCTGGTCCCCAGAACTGTGACAGAATAAATTTCTGTTTTGTTAAGCCACCCTGTTTGTGGTAATTTGTTATAGCCACCGTAGGAAATGAATACCGTCATATAGCTATTTTCTCCGAAGAATTAGAAAGCCTGTGGTTGCAAAGAATGTATTGAGGATAGAGACCAACCAGTCTGATCCCCCAAAACAGCTTTGTTCCAGTGGCATGGTAGGTAGCTTTTGGCTGGATGTAGGCATTTTCTAGGCAGACACCCCTGCACACTGGTGCACACTGTCTCCATGAGGGCACGACCCCCTCCTGAAGGCTCATGTGTAGGATTGGGCTGAACTCTGGACATGGAAGTTAAACACCTGGGCACTGCATGGACTTACAGTAATGGGATCCTGTTTTTCTGGAGCACTCTTGATTCTAATTTAATATTTCATGAGGTTGGGACTTGGCCAGCCTTCCATGCTGTGAGCTTCTAGCCGCTGTTTGAGAGCCTCATCTCTGTGCCTGCTCTGTGCTGTATGTTGAGGATAACTAGTCAGTGGAAAAACTGTCGTGCCCTCTTGGAACTTATTTACTGGAGCAGGCAGCTGTTAATCCGAGAACCACAGAGAAATGTGAATTGATGTGATAAGTGTTATGAAGCAGAAACATGGTGCGAGAAACAATGAAGGGGGCTTCGTGCTGACTGGGTGGTCAGGCATGACTTCCCAAGGAGGAGTGACATTTGAGCCATAGGAGCTGGGTGGGTGATGGGGAGTGGGGGACAGAGGACAGAGCATTGCAGACAGGGACCAGCAGTTTCAAAGGCCACAGTCACATTCCGAAATGCAGAGGCTGGCATGGCTGGAGCGTGGAAGGTGTAGGGCAGGGTGGTGGGAGAGCTAGGCTGTGCAGGACTGTGCAGGAACTTGTACATCACATTAAGGATTTGGGGTCTTTATCCTAAGAGCACTGGAGAGCCATCAGAGGAGAATTTGAGTCAGGGATTGGCATGACTTGCCTGTGCTACAGCAGACTCACTGTTCATGTTCTTGGATTTCACTGGTCCCCACCCCTCCCTTCTAATTGCCTGTTGTATTTAGTTCCCTGAACTCCACTGTTTTAATAGACTTAATTATGGGTGTACTCATTTTGTGAAGCACCTTGAGGGAAATGAGAGGAAACGTTGAATGCCCAGGTTTGGAAACCTTTTGTTTAGTGGTTGTCTTGGGCCAGGAGAGCTTGTCACAGCATCTTTTGGGGGGAGGGGGGGCGGGGGCACAGGTCCCTAAAGCCTTCTCAGGCCCTCTTACCGTAGCTGAGGAGTGTGGATTCTCTACTTGCTGTTGGGTTTGTTTGTATGGTTTTTGATGTGTCTTTTAGATTTGGCTTTCTTTATGTTTTTGTTTAAAATAGGACTGAAGCTTTCTTTGTTTATCATCTAAGTGTGATTCGTTTTCATTGTTCACACAGTTATCTTCTAAGAAGATAAGAATAAAAGTTGTGTGTGTATCCCTTTGCGTAAACTTATTTCTATTCGTTGTTTGTTTTTGTTATTAACGAATGTTTTATTAGAGAGGTCTTGGGCTCAAAGGCTGTTTCCGGAAGCTAGTACCTGATCTCCTCACCTGGGAAGACTGAGTGGGGCCTGAATAAGCTGGAGGTGTTGGGTGCCTGGCCTCTGGGGCTCAGGATGCTCGCTGCCCATTACAGGTCCAACCCCTGTATTGAATCCCACTCCTGTACGTGTGGAGTGGGCACTGGGTGGCTCTGGTATCTTGTCAGTTTGCTAGGATCACGGACAAATTTAACACAGAAGCGTTTTCTATCTCAGGTTTTATGCATGGGGTGAGAGGTCTATTTCTACCTTTGTACTCCATGGGAAAGCAAAAGCTGGCTCTTCTTTGCAAAAGGGGATGTAAGGAATTCTGGTTTCTTAATGACAAGCTGACATGTCCAATCTCCTCCTTATCAGCATCCATTTTGTTGAATCAACATGGCAGCAGTGGGATCAGCATCCGCAAATAATTCCTTTCTATTCTGAGTACAGGGAACCAGTCCTGGGACAAGTCCAGTTTTGGGACAAGAGGAATAAGGGCATCGGAGAGGAAAAGACCCAAAAAAAATCTAGGGTTTCAAAATGGGTGGCCATATAAATAAAGTGCGTTTTTTGCCTTTTCCATGTTTGCTATTTATTCTTCTGAGAGGGAAAAAAATACAGCCTTTTAAACACTTCACAAGGCGGAGGATCATAGGATGGTGTTGATGATAAAATCATTTTTATATACCTGTTTTCACTTTGGGAGGCTGTCACGATGAAATCCAGGCCTTGGCCGCATGCTGGGAGTTAATGAGGTTTACAATTGGCAATGCTTAAAGAGTATTAGGGGAATGTATTTAAACATCAGCAGTTCACAGGCTGAAATGCTCATCCTCTGTCAAATAGGGTCCAGAAGCAATATGAGGAGGCCTTTCACTCTGCTAACAAGGAAAGTTTCCTGCACTTATGGGGTGGACACAGATTTTAGATAAACACACACAATTCATAAACTATAGAATTAAGCAGAGGCATCTCTTTATTTTTTAAAAAGGAACTTGATCATAATCACCAGCAGTCACCTGCAAAGCTTAAATTTTCTTCTTAGTCATCAGACTCCCAAATTAATCTCCCAAAACAAAAAGCCTCATTAGCAGCTCTCATTGAATCAGTGTTATTTTTTTCTTTCTCTCAAGGTGTCTGATTAACCCCCTTTCTTTTTGCATTACTCACTTTGTGTTAATATTTGATGCCTGAAATCATAGGGGGGTGCGTGCAATGTGGTGGCTAGACACTGTCTGCGAGGAGTAAATTAAAGAGAATTCTTAAAAAGGTTTGTATTGTGTCGCTGGTATATTAGACAACCTTTAGGAATGTCAGGTGCCTGGGTTTATTTTTCTTTTTAATTCCAGAAAGGATTGATTAATGACGAGGCGCTGATTTCACTTCTTATTCATATGTAGGATAGCCGGCCTCCTCCTGCCCCTGCTTCTCCCATACAGAGAGTTTTGCTGTCAGGGGAAGGTGAAAAATGGGGCCTTCGCTGGAGGGGGAGGAAGGTGAAAGAAAGATCTTTTTAAAGTGGATAGATTAAGCGGCATGTATGCTGATGGGGTGACTCTCTGGACCATGGAGAACTGACACTGGAGGAGAGAAAAGGAAGACATTCTAGTGTATTGTCTGCAAGGGGGTAGCCTCTTGTGAGAAATCGGAGAGGTCATCCAAACAGCTGTTCTCAAAGTGTGGGCGGGGGGGGGGGGGGCACCCGGGAGTCTCTGAGACCTTTTCAGGGAGCCCGCGAGGTCAGAACATTTACCTGATAATGTTAAGTTGTGATCTGCCTTATTCACTGTGCTGTATTTGAACTAACCGATGGGTCCTAAAAGCAACGGGTGGTAAAACTCCTGGTGCCCTAACACCGATCAAGCCAAGCCAGGTCTCAGCAATGATTATATTCCTCGCCAGCCATTCCCAGTGACAGCGGTAGTGACGTTGAGGATGCTGATTCCTTTTCAGAATGTCCTTGAAGAAGCAGTAAAAATTAATGGTTTTTATTAAATCTCACCCTTAAGTACGCGTCATTTTAGAATTCTCACTGCCCTGTGATGGTTGTCTGAGGAAGTGCCCTTGAGCAGTTGTTTTGAGTTGCTAGCTGAGCTACTCATTTCCCATTTCATGGAACATCGTTTTTATTTGAAAGACTGAAAATGTTCATGTGACAGCTTCCTGATACTTAAAGACTTTTCTGATATGGTTAGTGGTGACATTAATGATGTGATTTTTTTTTTAATGTAGTGTAATGAAGATCTGCGTAACTTGGAAAAACGTATTTTCCAGCTGACCAAGACCTGGTGCTATAATTTTATGCATGGGGTAAAAGGTCTGTTGAAAGTGCAGGGTAGGCCCATAGGTTTTACTGTAAAAGAATGGAAAAAATTCAGCGATACTATTTCAGATTCCACATTGCAACTGATCTTTAAGAAACTACAGCTTGTTAGGATTTGGTGTTTTATCATAGAAGAATATCCACAATGATCTAAAATGGCTATTAAAATATTTTTTCTTTTTTAACTATGAGTCTATGTAAGGCTGAAATCCTCCGTGTCCTTCAACCAACACAGCATATTACAACAGATTGAATGCAGCTGCCTTCCATTAAGTCAGACATTTAAGAGATTTGCAGAGACATAAAACTGCCTTTTTTCTCACTTTGTGTTTTGTTTTAGAAAATAGTTATTTTTTCAAACAGATATGTTATTGATATTGCCATATAATGGTTGGGGGATGGTGTGGAAGAGGCAGTGAGAAGGAAGGCGTAACCTACCCTGCTCCTAAGCCTGTGCATCCCTGAACTGCACAGGAAAACCCCTCACTGCTTAAGGGGGGGCTGCAGAGGAAGCGTCCTCAAGGAAGAGCCAGCTATTGGTTAGCAAGAACGTGGAGGGATATTTAGAAGATTCCTCTGAAAGCGATTTTCCTTTATCAGACAGATTGAGGATGAGTTTTGCTTATCGTGAACTGTGAAATCTTGAGAGCACAGTGGAAGGATTTCTGGGGATGGTGAGAGAACAGGGCAAGTGCAAAGCCAGTGGGGATTAGGTGTGGGTGATAAAGGGTAACCAGGGGGTCTTGGGTGGCTAAAGCCAACATGCACGGGATAAAGGACACAATGGGATTCGTCCTGGCGGGCTCCAGATCGTGCATGTTGGGAGATAGGGGTCTTTGCAGAGAGGCAAGGAGGCCTGAGGAGGGGCAAATTTATTACTTGAAGAACTTTTAAAATAAAAATATTCTGTGGAATTGGAGCTCTGCTGATGTGTTTTCCCTAGATGGCTAGACTAAAGGATGGAGGAAGCACATAGTTACTGAGCATGTAGAGGGTTCCATACCTGGTGCTAACAGTTTCGACCTGTTTTCTTATTTCATCCTCATAAGTCCTTAAGATAGGTATTTTCACCCATCTCTGACAGGGAGGTGCAGAGTTTAGATAATTTGCTCAGAGTTATATAGCTAGTGAATTCTGGAACTAGGATTTGGACCTTTTTTTTTAAATATTTGTGCTCAACCTGCTCTGCCATGAAGTTTCTACGTAGAAAGAGGAATATTAAAAATAGAGCTTTGTATGAGAACTTCGCATCTGTTTTTGCTTGAAAGTTCTGATGCCCCTTGCAGGATTCTTAGCCTCTAAGACTAATTATTTGGTAATGTCATATGGACCTAAAACCTTCACATGTTTTACCCCAGTTTATCCACACCCACAGACTTAGGAAAAACTGTCCTCCCATTTCTCACAGTTTTTTAAAACCAAGGAATAGTTTTCAGAACACCTTTTCCCTTTTACCATTCTTAGACTCAACCTTGAAGTACCATTGCACACGTATTCTCGGAATATCTTTACTGGCCCAACTCTTCTGTATTCTTCCCAGCACGTGAAGGTGCTCCGAAAATGTTTGAAAGAGCAACTACTCTTCCCTCCCACTTTGCTTGTTTGGTTGTTTGCTCTCGCTTTATCTGCATGATAGGTGTTGAAAACTCAAATCTAAAATTTTAAAGGAAAGGAAATCAAATGTAAGCTGTTTTTTGTCTACCTGCAAATCTGTTCCTCTGTCAGTGTCAGTGTCACTGGCACCGGATGTAGCAGTTGCTTAAATTAAAAGTGTTGCGCTAAGCTGTGAGGTATTCCTGAAGTGAAACCTTAGGAGATTCAGTGCCCGTTTACTTTCCCATTGATTGTGGCATAACTGTCAGTGAGTCAGTTCCTACTAAATAGAGGGAGAGTGTCAGACTAAATTTAATGATGGTTTTTGAGGGTAAGGCTTTCATCACAATCTGATGTAAAGGTTTTGGGATCTTCACTCTGATAAAGAGGTGAAAGAAGATAACTTTAACTTTCATAGACACTGTAAAATAACTTAGTCTCTGTAATAAAGGATATATGGTAAGGTAATGTGGTCTTGTGTTACAAATTGAGAGAACCTCAATATTTGAAAAATCTAGGTTAATTTCAAGTTATTAATTAATTTTGTGGTAGGCAGTTAGACGTCAAGAGCAAGGACGATGGGCCAGGTATAGAAGGTCACCAGGGTAGAAAGCCTCAGGTGCCTAGCATCTGGCAAAACTGGGAAAACAAGAACCTCGCCCCCAGGGTAACCTTTCCTTCCCTAGCTTATCACTGGTCATGCAGTTTAGATTCCCTGACCTTTCATATCGCTGGTCATGTGGTTCGGACCCTCCCTCGACCTTTCCTCCCCTGGCATGTTGCTAGTCATGTGGGGGAACGAACAAGAGGTCTGGAGAATAGATAGCCCTTAAGCATTAAGCTCCCAGGACAATGTGGTTCTGACCCACATCAAATACATTTAGGCCCCAGTTGTACTTTGGCTCCAGACCCAGAAAAGCAGCAGAACCAGACAGGCTGTGCCTTGGCAGACATCTGGGCCAGCTTCATTGACTAATGACCCTCTGCCCTGGTACTGACCAATCACTGGAGACCATGACCCTGAAGGGACACACCTGAAAAGCTGATGAATATTCTATTGGGATCCTCCCCTGAGACCTCCAGATAAATACCCTGAAGAGGAAGACCTAGTGCTGCTCTCTCTATGGAGCATGCCAGCACCTTTCCCCACCCCCTTCCCCAGGCCTGTTTTCCTTGCCTCTCTCTTTCTCCTAAGCTCCTAGGGCCCTTCATTTGCCTCTGTAACTTGTTTCCTGAACCCATTTTTTCTACCACTCACTTCTTCTACCTTTGTGACTTTCTAAATAACCTTTCTCTTATAGTTTGAGTCTTGACTCTGAATTCTTTCCTAGCCAGACTCAAGTACCAAGGTTGCTGAACTGAGGTCATGTATGACCACACCAGTCTAACACTTGGTACCATTCTTGTCGCCAGCAATTTAACAGGTATTTTAACAGGCACCAACTATTTGCCAGGCACTGTTCTAAACAAAACAGTAAATGTTGTGTTCTCATGTAGCAAATAGACAATGTAAACCAACAGATATTGGTTTAGAATGTGATATAGAAGCAGGTATCTACTAAAGCAAGGGAAGGTTTTTGGAAACCACAATCTGGCGACTATCTGTGCTTCTTACTTTTGGGCTGTCATTGCTTTTAGTTTTTTCAGTGGCTAGTCGAGGGGGGGGTGTCTTCAGTTCATACTGGTATTTCAATTTCAAAATTAAACAAATGACAAAGTATTTTTATTTTTCCATTTGTATTTTTCTTTTTTCATTGAAAGTCTTGGTTGCCGGCAACAGTCACATAATACATATATGCAAGATGTAAGGTATATTTTAAATAACGCTGGTATTGCTGCTAACAGTGAATGAAGTTTAAGATGTCTTTTCAGCTGTATTTGTGCTTAGCATGTATCCCACTAAATATATATAGTGAAAAGACTGTGTTCTAAGGTTATTTAAAATAATTCATTTTTCTATGTGGTTTTGCCACCAACTTGCTATATGGTTAGGTTCATTCGTTTCAGTTTGTTTTCAATTTTTAGGGATTGTTTTTTTCCTTTTAGACTTAATTTAATTTTTTGAATATGTAAAACATATGCTTCTCAAGTCAGAACTATAACAGAAGCAAGGTATCCTCAGAAAAGTCTGATTTAACATGCCTCTCCCCTTCACCCTGTCTTCTCTCTCCCGCTTAGAGTTCACTCTTATTAACTTTAGTTTTTGACTTCTCCTTACATAGAGTGTTTCTCCCTAAATATAAGTAAATTAATATGTATGTATATTCATGTTCATATTTCTCTCCCTATTTATACCCAAAAGGCAGGTATGTAAACTTTCTATATTACATTATATGTTAATTATATTACATTATATATTATTATATTATATATTCCTATGAGAGAGTGTATGTTGTATATGCATATGAGCATGTGGATTTATCAGGGATCTCAATATAGCAAGGGGGGAAGGGACAGAGAGGGGGAGAGATAAGGAATTGGCTCATGAGCTTATGGAGGAAAGTCAGTGATGCAGTTCAGTCTGAATCCAAAGGCCTGAGAACCAGGGGAGCCGATGGTGTAAGTCCCATTCTGAGGGCCTTTGCACTTCCACTTCCCCTAAGAAACTCACCTTCTTAAGGTCTTTGCTCTGATGACACCTTCTTAGGGAGGCTTTCCCTGAACATACTGTTTTAAATTTACCCCAACACTCCTTTCCCCTTTTACTATAGTGTTTCTCGTAGTGATTCTCTTGGGACAAAGATTGTATTTTACTGTCTCCGACTGACCTTCTCACACACATTGACTATAAGCTCCAGGAGGGCAGGGGTTTTGTCTCCTTTCTTCACTGCTGAACCTGCAGGCCCTAGAACGGTGTGGCTGCACACAGCAGCACTCCACCTGTGTTTTTTGGATGCAGTTGAATGAATCGTATGCATAACGTGCCAGGAGAGCGTGAGGTATTGTTATGAAGATGATGAGGGATGGGCTTCTCAGGCTGTCTTTTTGGTTCCATATTGAAATTCAGCATGTTCATGTCCCTGGCGGTCATTTTTCTCCAGGAACACTGTAATATTTTATGCAGCCTCCCTCTGTAACAGGTGCTGAAACTCTCAGCGAATCTTTTTTTCTTCTCCTGTCTTCGCTTTTATAGCTCCCAATAGGCTAGTACCACATCATTTGGGCCGTTCTTGTTTTAATAAAATCAGTTCTCTATATTGAGAAAACCAGCCATAAGATTAGCTTCGTGATCATTTTTGAGACCCCTGCCCTTCCCTCCAGCCCCCCGTGAAGGCCGAGGTGTTTGCTGATGCTGCGGTCTGCAGAGTTACAGTCTTCTGCTGCAGAGTTAAATAAATGCAACCATGGCTCTTCTCTTCTACGAAAGTTTAGTTCACATTATCCTTCCAATTATTAATTTACAATATAATGTTGAAAATTCACTAAAGGTATTGCGTTCCCACTTGGGGAAAACTTCCCTTGAAAATCCCTGAGGATTGGCTGACCACATAATTCATATTGAAACTTTCTTTCAATCGCTTTATGATTTTCTGATCAGTGCTTTTTTTTTTTTTTTAAATCAAGAAGTAAAACAGTCACCAACTTACTGAAGGAAAAAGCATTCAACTCTGATGTTGCTTTTCCACAATTAGCAATAATTGTACCTAGAAAAAGCAAAAAAGCCTCAAAAGTCTTCTAGCTTAATTTGCTTTTGCAAAAATATAACACATCCCAACACTTTCTAATTTTGTTCTTTACTATTGTTGTTCTGTGTTATAACTGCCTGCTTTTAAAAAAGCTTGGTATTGTTATGAGACCTTTAGAAACAGGACTTGCTAATGGATGCAGAGATAGTGTGGAATAAATAGGATGGGAAAACATGCTGGATCAATTGGGACAGAACATTTTTCTTTCCTTACCTGTTTTTCAGCATTTATATAGGTTCTTCCAGGCAGTAAAATAAAATTTACCTAAGTAGACCAGGCTCAGACAATTATAATAAATGCTTTTAGTTATTTTCAGAAGAACCTACATTCATGGGTGGTCTGTGTTAATAGGTGAACTCATTGTATTTTGTTCATGATTATTTGTATTGCAAAACGTAGTTAAATATGAAAAATTTATGTTTTTTCTTTGCTAGATCTTAGCCAGTTCTTAGGCAAGCAAATTATCTTCATATAGTTATCTTTTAATTAATCTGCATTGGGATAGGGTTGGAAATAGCATTCTGTTTATTGTGAATTTAGGGCAAAATCCAGAAAGATGACTTAGTCAGAATATTATAAGCAGAAGTCACTGTTTATAAATCACTCATTAATAATGTTTCTTGAGTTACTAGGCTACATTTCCCTGTAATGATAGTTTATATAATTTAGTTTTAAGTTTTAACATTTTATTTGAAATCTTAACAACATCTTAGATAATCATTCAAAACATGAATTGTCATGGAGACTTCAGAGAAGTAACTGAATCTTATACTGATTCCAATATATCTTGAAAATATTTTACTTAAAGATTTATTCTTGCTATCAATTGTTTCTTATGATTAACTTCATTTCAAAGCAGAGTGCTAAAACCAAAGTGGAATATACATTTACTATCAAATAATTTTTTCTTTGCTAACCACATCTGTCAAACCCTGGACTGAACATGGTGATTGAGATTTTAGTCATCTTTGCAAACAGCTACATGAATACTTGTGGAACAGTGGGACATAAGAGCAGTAGGTACCCAAGGCTAAGTCACTCCATTTCCTGTGGCTATTTCTTCCTTACTTGGGATTAGGAAACAGATGCTGGAAGAAGAAAAAGATCGCAGTTCACCTTCATAGTTGTATCTGGGATCTCAATTCCCATTACCAAGAACTCATTTGTTCTGGGCAGATATTTCCCTTTAGTTATTCTTACGTTGACTATGGACAGCTTTGGGGCTGCCTCCTGAACCTTAATCAGTTCTTCCAGGATTTTGGAGCCTGCCTTTCTCCTGTAAATGGGAAAGGTGAGAAAGTATATTGGAGGTAGCACGCTTTTGGATGATACATTTTGTTTTTGTTTCCTTTAACTTTGAAAAGTTGGAGGCCCTTTGTAATGCGGGTGATAGAGAGGACAAGCTGTAGTTGCTTAGAGGCTGAGGGTTTAGGATTACATGGAATTATGATGTGTCTCAAAAGAATTATAATTCCAGGTTTTAAGAGTGGTAATGTAGTTGGCAAGGGGGGAGCTCTTAGTGTTGAGACTTTGTAAAGCAAGCCCATTGTGTTTCCTAGACATAGGTGCTTGTTTGGGGTGGCATGGGATGAGGGGCTGATGGAGATTACTGGGAATGGCTGCTTCTCGTAACACTGGCGTTGCTCTGGAACAGCCTTTGTAAACCATGTATCACCATATCTAAACAGAACACTTCATTAAATTTTTAGTTTTTAAGATATCTTAAGTAATGCACGGTGTATCCTGTGCCTTCTGTTTATTACTACGTGCTTTGATTTTTAAACACCTTATTCAATAATTTTATTGTTACTGATCTCGAGCTCCTCCCCCACCCTTAGAAAGGAGGGTGAAACAGTCTTTGATTGTCCAAGATGGAATTGATGGAAATATTTTACAACTTTGAATAAATTTTTAAAACCTAATCTTCCTAAGCTTACACTATTATGACCCTGTTGATGAGAAGCGTTACCCCTGAAACTAGGTCTGAGTTCTATTTTGGAAACAGAAATTTCCGCAAATTCAATTTGGAATCAACACGTGGGCACTTTTTTTTCTCTTTTTCATGGTCTTAAATACAGAAAAGCATAATCAATTTTAAGCTTCTTATAAATGAAGGAGCACTTGTTTACGTGGGTAAAATGACTCTATCTAAGTAGCGTATTGAAGTTCATGTTAATGTTTGCTATTTAATGACACCTAATGATATTCAATGAAGGGTTATACTAAACTGGAGAGAAAATGTGTTACCCAGGCAACTGCCTCAGGCAGACTGGAGATTCAGGCATATGGCTCTATAGTACACATTATTTCGGCATCTTTAAGCATAAAGAACCACACATGTAATTGACTGTGAAAAATTACTGCTCAGTTACTGTATTGTATGGTCATAATAGAAGTAAATGAATACGTCATTGTTGTTGGAACAAGTCTGTTGGGAATCACTTGTAGACTCTACTATTTAAGAAGGAAAAATACAATAAGAAGAAAATAGCTGGTTTAATTAACATGTAAAATTGGGTTAATTTGAATTCAGCTGGCACAGCAGATATTAATGTTGGCTGTTGTGTGCATGTGTGATATTCTGGCTCAAGCCTGTGTACTTCCATTTCTTCTTGCCCACACCATGAATAATTTTATTTTTAAAAATATGATAAAGGGCTCTTTCGGTCACTCAATGTTTGCTTTGCCAGTGGCTTATGTTATATTCACATCAAAAAAGGTTTTTGTGTGGATCCAAAACATAGATTTTTAACTGAATGGGAGAAAATGTTAAAATGTTCCCGAGTAATTGATAATGTTTCTCAAAGAGGAATCAGTAAAGCTGATTTCATGTAGTTTTAAAAAATTGAAAGTGGCAGGTTTGCTCTTCACTTCTGTGTCTGTGCTTAGGTGCCTTTTGTTTTCAAACCTCATTTTGCTCATCACTGCCTTGCTTCAGAGATTCAGAAAAACGCTTTGAGACAGGCATTGTTCCAATTAAGAAAGCGTTTAATGCAACCATTTTTATTTTGGTATTTTAAAGTGCTATTTGAGCAAAGAACAGCACACATAGGTAAACAGGCATCTTTAAGAGTACGCATGAGAAAATTCTGTTCCTCCGCCTGTCCTCTGTGCCTTAGGCACTTACAGAGTCTCTTGAGTGGAGGTACTTTTTGTGCTTTTCAGCTCTAAACCAAGGGAACAATCCAACTGGAGACCGAAGTCAGAGAAACAAAGGGGTTGGCAGCGCGTGCTCTGCAGGAAGCCTCTGAAGCAACTGGTTATCCGGTGGCAATGGAACAACTAAGCTGCTACTCTGCGCAGTGATCGCCACTATGCAGTGGTCGCTTCAAAAATGCTGGTTAACAAATCTGTGTGCCTGCTGGCTTTCAGTCACTGATTTCTTATCTGTAGTTTATCTCCCCAGTAGTGTTCTTTTTTTTCCCAATTTATCTTTATTGAAAATAGTACAGGTGTCCCCTTTTTCCCCATTAACCCCTTCCACCCTGCATCCACTCCCCATCCCAGGTCTGAAGACTATTGTCTGTGTCCATGGGTTATGGATATATACATATAAATTCTTTGGTGAATCTCTCCCTACACCCCTACACACCCTCCACCTTCCCTCTGAGATTCTTTTTTTTTTTTTTTTTTAAATATATCTTTATTGGTTTCAGAGAGAGGAAAGGAGAGGGAGAAAGAGAGATAGGAACATCAATGATGAGAGAGTCATTGATTGAGCCCACAAATCGGGCATGTGCCCTGACCGGGAATCGAACCCTAATCGCCTGGATCCTAGGTTGACGCTCAACTGCTGAGCCACGCCTGGCCGGGCCCTCTGAGATTCTTCAGTCTGTTCCATGCTTTTATGTCACTGAATCTATTTTGTTCATCAGTTTATTTTGTTCTTTAGATTCCACATATAAGTGAGATCACGTGATGTTTGTCTTTCTCTGACTGGCTTATTTTGCTTAGCATAATATTCTCCAGGCCCATCCATACTGTCCCAAAGGGTATGAGATCCTTCTTTACAGCTGCATAGTATTCCATGCTGTAAATGTCCCACAGCTTTTTTTATCCACTCATCTACTGATGGGCACTTGGGCTGTTTCCAGATCTATTGTAAGTTGTGCTGCTATGAACACAGGGGTGCATATATTCTTTCTGATTAGTGTTTCAGGATTCTTAGGATATATTCCTAGAAGTGGGATCACTGGGTCAAAAAGCAGTTCCATTTTTAATTTTTTGAGGAACCTCCATACTGTTTTCCATAGTGGCTACATCAGTCTTCATTCCCACCAGCAGGGTACCAGGGTTCCCCTTTCTCCACACCCTCCACAGCACTTGTTGTTTGTTGATTTGTTGCTGGCAGCCATTCTGACAGGTGTGAAGTGATACCTCATTGTGGTTTTAATTTGCATCTCTCTGATGTTTAGCAATGTTGAGCATTTTTTCATATGCCTCTTGGCCATCTGTATGTCCTCTTTGGAGAAGTGTCTGTTCAGATCCTTTGCCCATTTTTTAATTGGGTTGTCTTCCTCTTGTTGCGTTGTATCAGTTCTTTGTATACTTTGGAAATTAGCCCCTTATCAGATGCTACATCAAACTAAAAAGCTGCACAGCAAAAGAAATCATCCTCAAAATACAAAGGAACCCCACAGTATGGGAGAACATATTTGTCAAGGATGCATCTGATAAAGGGCTAATTTCCCCAGTATTGTTCTTTTTTATTATTTTTAAAAAGTATCTTTATTGATTTTAGAAAGAGGAAGGAAGAGGGGGAGAGAGAGATAAACACATCAATGATGAGAGAGTCAGTGATCAGCTGCCTCCTACACGGCCCCCACTGGGGATCGAGCCCGCAACCCGATCTATAACCGTGATCTCCTGGATCAGAGGTTGATGCTCAACCTCTGAGCCACACTGGCTGGGCCCCAATGTTGTTCTTCATTTGCCATTTTAATAAAGAGAAAGCCTCATGCACCCTTAGTTAAAAGAATAAGGAAGATATAGGAATCCTAGATTCTCTAAAACTTACTTTGCTTGCCTAACTACTTTTCCCCTTTTTTGCCAGTGGTCTCTTTTTCCCCCTTTAAAGAAAATCCCCAGTTTAAAATGATGTTTATGTTTTATTTTGTTTTTAATTTAGTACATTTTTCCTTTAAAATACACACACACACACACACACACACACACATACACACGAGTCTTTGGATAGATCTCAAAATGCTGTTTAATCCATGATGTTAATTAAAATACAGAATATTTGATATACCTTAAATTCTGCTTTCAACATTGGTAATTTTACAAAATAAAGATAATATAATATGATGAGATAGTATTTTAGGGGTTTTTTTTGTTTTTGTTTTTGTTTTTTTAATGGTGTCTATTAGTGGCCCCAGTCAGGTGTCTCGGTTGGAGCATTTTCTTGTACATCAAGAAGGTTGTGGTTTTGATTCCTGGTCAGGACACATACCTAGGTTTTGGGTTTGATCCTTGGTCAGGGAGCATACTGGAGGCAACCGATCGATATTTCTCTCTTTCTCTTTTTCTCTCTCTCTCCCTCTCACTTCCTTCCTCTCTCCCTCTCCCTCTCTCCCTCTCTAAAATCAATAAACATATCCTCGGGTGAGGATTTAAAAAAATGCTGTCTATTAGTATTTAAGAAATAATGGGATATCTATCTAGAGTCTTATGGAGATAAAGAATATGATTTGTCTCTAGTTTTAAAAGCTTGGTAGTTCTTTTCCTTGATGCAGTGTCACTCTTGTGGAGATTTGTCATGATTAGAGCTCTTTTATGACTCAAAGGTTAAAAGATGGGGTCCTGGGGGGTGGCGGGGCAAGGGGGGACGCATTCTTCTGAGGTCACTTGGCAGTATGATTTAATAGGGAGGAGGGGGAGGAATGGGGAATAGAGGATGTGTAGGTGAAAGATATTTTCTGGTGTGTAACTGAATGAACTATTAGCCAAAGAGAAGTAGAAGGGAGGAATCACACCTGGTAAATGTGTGTGATCTCTTTGGGAGTGAAGAAAATGTTGGTGGTATAAGAACACCCTCCATAAATCCCACCAGTTGGCACAGTCCACCTTGGGCAGCTCAGGTGTTATTTGGAGTGAAATACAAGGCAGTGGACAGACAGGTAGATCGGAAGTATGGGCGTATCACTTACTGCATTAAGCTCACAATTACGAGAGCCTATATATTTATCTTTCCTTGGCAATATGGAGGCAGTGATAAACGCAGAGGTCGTATTTATAGGCTAAATTCATGATAACAATACAGTAAAATTGCTAATAAAATGTTTAATAGGTTCTTAAAGCCAGGCAGTAGCCTACTTGTTGGAACAATTTTCAATCTGCCAGATTTCATTGGAGCCAATGAATTTAAATAGGCCCTTGGCAAACGCAGCAGTGAGATTTGAACCCGAGTGAGTGGTGGATCTGAGAAGCCCAGCTGGCCTCAGAACAGATGCACTCCTGGGATTGCCAAGGCCAGGGCTGGAGCCAGAGTGGGCATGGAAGGCTCCCTGTAACTGAAAATGGGAGTAAATGAGATTGTAGAGTGAAAGGCATTAGAGAGAGCACCGTCCATAAATCAGGAAAGGAGGTCTCCGCCAACTTGCCTAGATATTAGTTAGGCAAAGGGAACAGTAGAACTCAGGTCTCTTTCCCCCTTATTATTGATGGTTTGTAGAATGTAAAATTAGGTGGTATTGCATTGTCTTTGTTAAGAAATTTACATAATTGGCGCTGTGAAGCTTTAGATCCTTTGCTCACTGACCATCATCTGGCGAATTAAATAAAATCTTTATTTATGAGCTCCTTCATCATCTGCCTGGCTAGCAGAGTTCATATCTTCAGTAACCTCAGAGCCTTAGAATCTGTCTGTGATTTGGGCTGCCACAGCCCCTGCAGCCATAGTCCCCTTGGGGTCCCCAGCTGGCACCTGACTTGCCTCTGGGCTTTAAAAGGAGTGTGTTGGAACTTCTAGGACAAACTCTTCCCCCAGCTCTGTCTAGAAATTGAATCCTGGATTTGACCATTTCTTATTTAAGCCTCTCCTGCTACAACTCCAGTCCAGCCGACAGCAGCCACTCTCTGATGGTACACCCTCTGCTTGGCCCTTTAATCCGTGTTCCCCAGGGTCCTGAGTTTTCATTTGATGAGGTCACATCACTCCCCTGCATAAAACTCTCTAGCAATGGCTATTTCCCCTGTATGCTTGGAATAAAATCCCCACGGCCCTGTATGCCCTGCACATTCCTTCGTCCCCATGTCCCCATTCATGTCCCTCCTTCTGTGGTCTCCAGCCACTCAGGTGTCTCATGCCCTGTGGAACTAGCCCAGGCTGGCCTGACTTAGGGTGAAATCTTGCACTGAGATTTCTTCTGCCCAAAATACCCTTCCTCCTGATCTTCCCAGTGCTTGCTCCTTTTCGTCATTCAGATCTTAATGCCACCTCCCGAGAGGCATTTGCTGGCCACCTTAGGCTGAACGGCTCCCTCTCTGCCATCCCCGTCATTCTCAAGCTTGGCTGAAAGGTGGAATCACTTGGGAAGTTTAAAAAAGCAAATGGTTTTTCACGTCCTCCTCAGACCAATTAAATAGACTCTTTGGGGCTGAGGAACACTGGTTTAATGCATTCCTCATCTTCTACATAGCGGTTATCTGATTCTGGAATCATCTTATCTTTATATTTGTACGTTTGTGCTCATTGCCTGCCTTCCCCACTAGAGTGTGATTCCTTGAGGACACAGATTCTGTCCATCTTACTCATTTTTACGGTATCCTTGCTGTCTAAGGTATTGCCTGGCATATAATAGGTGCAGGGTACATATGTGCTTGAGGGCCTGGACAGTGTATATTTGCAAGGCATTTGGGAGGGAGATAAAAGAACTGGAAACCCCCCAAAGCTCATAAAGATGTTCAAATAATGGAGGCCAAAGCTCTTCGGATAAACTTATGATCACAGGAAAGCCCAGTCCTGCTTTTTTTTTTCTTCTTGACATTCACAGATACTTGAACCTGGGTGGTCCGGTGGTTGGAGCCCTGTTTTGGGAGCTGGGTTTTACTTTTATCTCTGCCATTAATCCTGGACAATTGTTTGGCTTCTGTTATAACACACAGAAGAAGGTTATAGGGAGAAGTTATTCTTGCGGGGCACTCTTGTGGTTAGGAACCATAAGCAAAAGTGGTAATTGGGTTTTGATATGGTGCGTTGTCTACAACCAAACTTCCTGACGTCTGAACTGATCAGATCCTTATGTGCAGTCGCTTAAACTTTCATAGCCGCAGAGTTGGCCTGGAGATAGGAGCCAGGCTGGAGATGAAAGGGACCACATGGGGTATGAGCCACTGGTGAGCTAGAATAAGCAACGGCAGGGAGAAACAGGAGAACTGGAGGCTACCCCCCAGCCAGAGGTAGTGTGATCGTTTCAGTCATTGGTTTCTTTTCCCCTTCCCCCCGTTTCTTATTCAGTCCTCCTGTCATTATCCAGGTCTTGGTCCTTGCCATTTTGTTTCATATACATTTCTATTTTTTTATCACAAAAATAGTGTACTATGTGTATTATTGAAAAGATTAGGAAATGTGAGCAAGCAAAAAGAAAGAAAACTTAAATTTCTAATAATTTGACTCCCGAGAGAGAATCTCTGCCAACATTTTGGTATTATACATCCTTCAAACTGTGTGTGTATAAAATATTACTTTTGTCCATTTTTAACAAAAAGGGAGCACTTTATAAAAACATTTGTGTAACTGGTTTTTTACTTAATAACATGTATTTGTGGACAATTTTTAGTGATTGGATAGTGTTCGTTTGTTTAATCCATCTCATATTGGTGCATATTGAGGTTGTTTTCGCTTTTTCATGATTCTCAGCTCTGCACCTTGAACAGCTCTCTAGGTAAAAGTTTGCACACATTCATTAATTATTTTTTAGGATAAGTTCCTGGAAGTGGGATTATGGTGTCAAAGACTGTAGGCATTTTAAAGTCTTGCTGTGTTGTCAGGTTGTCCTCTGGAGACCATAGCACGATTTACTGTTATCCCTTTGTCATTAGGAGCCCATCTTTCTCCCTCAGGCCTTCGTAGCTGTTTCCTGGGTTCAACCAACCCATCTCCCCAACTCTAGGCTCTTCTCCTTCCAGTTCATTTATCACTCCTCTGCTGGATTAAACAATCAGAAGTACAGATTCGTCATGTCACTAAAAATTTCAGACCCTTGTCTATCATCATGACCACCATGCCTTCCATTGCACTTGCCCTCACTCCATCAAACCTGCACTTGTGTGGTTCTTCATCTCTGGCCTTCCTTCCTGGTTCCTGGCTCACCGTCTATGCCTTGGACCACCAGGTCTTGGGGAAGAGAGATTGTATTTTCATCTGCGTATTCCTAGCACTGGCCTGAACTCAGCACATGAGTAAGTACCAGAGTCCCACTGCAGTTGGTGGCCTCTCCTTTTCCCACCACCCATTACGACTTCATTACATCTTACCTGTCCTGCAAGACTAAACATTACATGTCCCCTTGGTCACATCTTCCATCTGGTATCATATGTTCCTAATTTCCCATCTCCTCCTTTGTCTCAATAAAACAAAAATCTCTCTATCCTCTGAATTCATTGAGTAATGTATCTCCAGTTCCCTTATATTAAGAACCACCTTTACCATAATATCATAGTTTTCAGTCTGTATTCTTTATTGACTTTTAAGTATCTCCAGGCTAAGAGCCATCCCTTGCAAAGTTGAAAAGGGGTGGGGATAGGAGACCAAAAGTTGTGCTACTGTAAAGAAGCACTGTGATCATTTTGGTATGTATCCTGCCAGTATCTTTCTATGTATATGATAGGTAACCTTACATTGTCATAAGTTTAATCTACTTTTAATCCCTCTCTTTGGCTCAGTATGTGATAGTGGTATGTAGTGTTTTCACTGCTTTACCTGGACTTTAAAGGAGTTGTCAAGTTGCTTCTGTTATAGATAGCTTTCAGAAGGAGGAAAACAGCTCTAGTTTGGAAAACAAACATGACTTACTTAAAAAAAAATCTCTGGTAGCAGCAGAACCATAAAATACAGCAGTTAGAAACCTGACCTCTGAGCAGTGTAGGCCTATGAAAACGTGACATCTATGTTTGCCTCCATGTTAGGGTACCCACCCACGTCTCACTGTTAGTTGTTGCAGGTGAGCATAAATGTCAAATACTTTTCCTTTGAGACTAGGCAGAGTTCATCAGAGTTGTATGATTTATTTTAAAAGGCATTGAGCATTGTCAAAGAAGGTTAGGGAGTGGAGGGTGGGAAAGGGAACGAAGCGAGCCCAGCAGCCAGGTCTGAACTTGATTAAGCTTGTATTCTTCGTTGTAATTTATGCTAATACCCATTAAATCTGTAAAGCAAGACTGAAGTACTGTTTATATGAAAAACATACATAAATGTTTTTAGATACCGTGCCGTAAGTGAGTATAGTACTATATAATTACTCTGATAGCCTTCTTGCCAGATTACCTTGAAAATCCAAAATAATCTTAGTGAACAGTAAGACATTATGATTTCATGGTTCATCTGTATACCTCCTACATAGATGTAGAGTACTTGTGTCTAATAGGATTACCAAATTACATACCTTCTTGGTATCTGACATGCCTAAAATACCAGAATATTCAGTGGCCCATTGTGGTTATGAAACCACTTTGACATTGCCAGAGGATTTGTTCATGCACATTTATAACCTTCAGGTTTCTTGTACCATTTTGAGAGAGGCAAGGTGCTCTGTTTATTTTATTGAAGGCTTTCTTTATTCAGATCATTCAATTTTTTTTAAATGTCCCTTTTCTAGGTAACACACTGTGTGATTCACTTTTAACTAACCTAACATCTGTGCAGGGATAATTGAGCAAATATGGTTGGCTTTCTGCCTTTTACTTGCCAGCAAGTGAAACTAGTGAGCAATGTGGCTGTATGGTTGTTGGGGTCTACTCAGAGAGGGTCATGGTGTGTAAGGAGGGGTGGCGAGAAGGAAGCAGTCAGAAACACATTGCTTCTCTCTCCTTCCTCAGTAGTCTAGAAAGTGGTGGACTAGCCTTTGTTTCAAGACTCCCAGGTCTTGCCCTGGCCTGTGTGGCTTAGTTGGTTGTGTTGTCCCGTGCACCCAGAGGTCCTGCTGGTTCAATTCCCTGTCCGTTGGGACACATGCTCAGGTTGCGCACTCGATTCCCTGGTGAGGGGTGTGCAGGAGGCAGCCTTCTGATCAATCAATGTTTCTCTTTCTCTCCCTCTCCCTTCCCCTCTCTCTCTAAAATCAACAGAAAACATACTTAAAATAAATAGATAAATAAAAAACTCCAGACCTGACCCTCCAACCTTGGCCTCTGTATTAGTTTGCTAGGGCTGCTGTAACAAAATACCACACATTATTAAGTGACTTTAAAAAAAGAAATTTATTGTCTCACAGTCTGGAGGCTTAGATCAAGGTGTTTGCAAGGTTGGTTCCTTTTGAGGCTGGGAGGGACAACCTGTTCCATGCCTCCTTTTAGCTTCTGTGGTTTGCTGGCAGTCTTCAGTTTTCCTTGGCTTATAGAAGCATCACCGTCACCCCTGCCTTCACCTTCACGTGGTGTTCTCCCTGTGCACATGTCTGTGTCCAAATTTCCCCTCTTCATAAGGACTCTAGTCACATTGGATCAGGTGCCCGCCCTACTCCACTATGAGCTCATCTTAACTAATTACATCTGCAACAACCCTATTTTTAAATAAGCTCATATTCTGAGGTACTGGAGGTTAGGACTTAAACATGAAGTTGTAGGGGTAACACAGTTCAACCCCCTATCAGCCTCTTTCCTGAGTTCCAAGCTGGTCCTTTTGGTTTCCTGCTGAGTACCACACCTCAGTGTCCCACTGATACCTTGCATCTAACCTGGTCAGAATTGCTCTTAATATCTCACTTCCCTTCTCTCTAACTCCCCCCCCCCCATCTTTGGTAGTAGTACCATCATTCTACTCAGACACCCGAGTTAGAAGTCTTGTCAACTTTAAAATGTGTTCTTTAAATGCCAGAACTCCATGAAGCATTCCCCAATTCTTCTAGGCCAAAATAAATCACTCCTCCTTTTGTGCCCCTTAGTGTTTTATTTCTTCTTTTTCTTTGACCCTGAACTCTTGCATTCTGGTGCATATATATGCATATGACCTCCTTTCCTTCCCCCAAGGTTGTAAGCTCCTTTAGGCTAGCCAGGAAGGTTTTACCCAGGTTTGCTTCCCTCCCCACCCGTTTTTGAGCATAGATTCTCAGTGAGATGGCCTGAGTGGAGAGGATAGAACCTCTGGGTAGGTATTCTTCCATCATGTGTGCTGATCTTGAATGTTCCCATGCACTTGTAAGGATGGTTTTGGATGGTGAATGACAGATGGTGTATAGAACACAACAGGAGTTTTTTCTTTCTTTGTGACATTGTTATAACCAGGTGACATTCTGGGAACAGCTAAGGTAGCTTTGTAACACTTTGTATAAGAATATGTTCTTTCTAAGGATGTTTAGGAGTAATTAAATGTCCTGTGAAACATAGGAACACACTCCTGTTTTCTTCTTCCCTGTATGACCTCCAGAAACTTGGACTGTCTCAGTGTATCATTGAACTAGTTAGACATTTAAAATACAAATTAGTGGCAAAGAACATTTCTAGAAAAGATATTGTGGATTTGTTTATTTCTTGTGGATTTGTTTATTTCTTGAAAGTCAAGGCATCTGTGGCCTGTCATGCTCTTCCTGTCAGATAAATTTGGTCATGTCATGACCTTGCTCAGAAACTTTCAACCACTCCTTGCTTCCTGGAGAAGAAAGACCGGCCCCTCTTCTTGTCTTCAGGCCCATCTTTGCTCTTACGTGTCTAATCTCATTTCACAGTGTTCTCTTTTATGCACCTTATTGTACAGACAAAGTCAGTTTCTCACCATTCTCCTGGGACACTGCCTAGCTTTCTTGCACGGGCCTCCTGCAGGCAGGTCCCCCGCTGAAAGCACCCTCCCTTTTACGCCCGTGCCTGCACACCTGAATTTCACTCATTTTTTCAGATGCAGCTCACCTTCCATTTCTGCAGCATAGCCTTCTTTGATTTCCTAACAGAATTCTGCTTGCATATTGGTCTCTGTCATATGATTTGTCTTTCCTTCATAATATTTCTACACTATTATTGTCTGCCTTACCAGACCAAAAGTTCCTCTGGGTCACGCTTCATGTCTGATTTATCTGTGTTCTGTCCCCTTCCCCAGTATCATCCCTGGTTTAATCCTCATGTGATCAGTAGATATCAGTAATGAATGAATCTCTACGAACCACTTTTACGTGGCGTATAAAAATATTAATGAATGGCAAAGGTACTCTACTTGCTGTTGTACAATCACATCTTCATCTAAAGTATCTAAGCTTTAATTCTAGAATCCAACACTGTGCCTGAAACAAAAGTGATTTGTTGAGGAAAAGTTACCTTTGAAATTATAATGTATCTAATGTGTCACCATATCCTCAAGCCTGTCATGCCTTTTAGATTCTGTACATTGTCATTTCAGTCCACTATATGTAAAAGGAAATGCTAAGTGTTCATAAATGTTTTTTAGGTTTAAATTTTCTTTTTTGACAGTGACATTTTCTTTTTTTCCTTAGTGCCTATTTGCAGATGCTTTTATTTTTCACAAGCTACTGACTTTATGCTTTGTGCTTGTTTTATGTTGCAGGTTAATATCCTTTCAAGAATTTGTAGCATTTGAATCCGTCCTGTGCGCCCCGGATGCTTTGTTCATGGTGGCCTTTCAGCTGTTTGACAAAGCTGGCAAAGGAGAAGTTACCTTTGGTAAGGGCGTGAGTGTGTGCACCTGAGTAAGTGCAGGCTTGTGTGAGCTTTTTTCTTTTTTCCCCCTGGAATGAAATGTACGGAGGTGCTTTTAAGGAATTAGCATATTCCTTTTAGCAAAGCTATCAGTGTTTGGGGGCCGCAGTTCAACTGGCTCCCTATTTGAAAACATAAGTTTCTGGCTTAGTTTGATCCTCTGGTTTTGTTTCAAGGCAAGTGAGGATGTGGCAGGACTTTTCTCCAGAGGCCTAGGATGTGAGAGCTGGACGAGCTTCTGTTCATACCTTCACAGTCAGTACTGCTTTCTTTCCGCTGACAGAATAAAGACATTCATCAGCTGCCTAAGAACAGAAAGTACTCCTGTCCCCAGGACTTTGTGTTCTTACCTTGTCCTCAGGGGGGTTGCTTGAGGCAAGAGGTGTTGCACAGGATGGTAGTTGAGAGTGGTACACGGAGAACCTTGTCCTTCTACACAGTTTGTCCCCCTGCAGCTGGGTGGGCAGCACCTGCTGTCTTTATTTTGAAAGGCAGAGCCATCTTCATGGATTAGCTGCAAAGCTGCAGAAAACCCTGAAGTCTTTTAAGTATTAGAAGAAAGAGGGGACCAGGAAGTGGTGGGGCAGTAGTAATTTCTTTTTATTTTTTTATTATTATTTTAAAATATATTTTTATTGATTTCAGAGAGAGGAAGGGAGAGGGAGAGAGAGAGATAGAAACATCAATGATTAGCCCGGCCGGGTATAGTTCAGCGGTTGAGCATCGACCTAGGATCCAGGCGATCGGGGTTCGATTCCCGGTCTGGGCATATGCCTGGGTTGCAGGCTAGGCAGCCGATCAATGACTCTTTCATCATTGATGTTTCTACCTCTCTCTCTCCTCCTCCTTTCCTCTCTCTGAAATCAAGAAAGATATATTTAAAAGAAAAAAGAAAGAAACATCAGTGATGAGAGAGAGCCATTGATTGGCTGCCTCCTGCATGGTCCCTGCTGGGGCGATGCTCCACTGCTTAGCCACGCTGACTGGGCAGTAAGTTCTTTTTAAAAAGAACTGCCCACTGAAGCAAGATTTGACAGAGTAGTACGTTTCCCTGGACTGTGAAGTGTCCAGCATACGTTGTCTGAGCTTGTGAACCTGCTATACACAGCACTGCCCATGAAGAATTTGGGAGCCCTTTGGGACATACAGATTGTGCATTCAGGGGAGATGGCTGGCTGATGTGCCCATTCGAAGTATCTTTATTCACAGTTTCCAATTCATTCAGAACTCTTGGTAGATTATGAGAAAAGTGCAGGTGAGGGGGAATACAGATGGTGTAATGGAGCACCATTCATTCTGGAATGGTTCTGGAACTGGACAGACTTAGCCATCTCCAGCCCTGCCACTTTTGTCTCAGCCAAATTAGTTGTCCTCTCAGGTCTTCATTTTCCTTACCAGAAGCGAAGATAATAATTACATACAGTATAGGCAGGACAGTACAGTAGATTTATCCTAGCAGCCTTCCCCCTCTCCCATCCACTGCTCCGTGGACATGACAGTTATTTAAGGCTAGATAAGCTAGGGCACAGGCAAAACACATATATTTGTTTTTGTTTCATATAATCTAGAAGCTCACATTGCTTTCCATTAACACTGCATGAGGATTATTTAGTATTTAAAAAATCCTTTGAATAATTTTAGTGTTTTTCCCCCCCATCACCTAATTCCTCTTAGCATCCCTGTAACCACAACTCTTTGGTGGAACACTCATGAAAAATGTCCCCATTCAAATCTTTAAGTAATACATGAGCAGCTAACCCATGGTGGCGTTGATTTACCCAGTGGAAGCCGGTGCGATGAAAATCTTATGATCGCATTTCCTTGGGATACACAAGATGGGCCTGTGCGTCTGAGTGAGTGCTGCTCAGGTGTGTCCTCTCATCGCCCTCCTCTCTGCAGCGAGTCTGGAGGGAGAGAGCTGGGTTGGAGGTTGGGGACTGAGGAATGTCCATTCTTGACTCTGATTAATCTTCCCTTCATGGGCATGTAGTATCGAGGGAGGTTGGCGAGGATCCCGTGATACTACATGCCCATGAAGGGAATTACAGGACTACCTTACAGGGCTATGTAGCGATGAAAAGATCTACCACAGGTGAAGGTGCTGTCTGGAAAACAAAGACCTTATAAAAATAATGTTGCTAAAAGAAAGAATTTGAGAGAACAAGGAACGGTCTTCCTCCTTCTGCCCTTCCACTCCTTTTCCTCTTCTGCTCCTTCCTACCCCTTCCCCACCCCTCCTCTTTCTCTCCTTTCTCTTCCTTCTTGCCCCCCTTTATTTTTAACTTGGAGTTTAGCCACTGGCCGGTTAGGCAGTAATTTGCTTACCAGCTGTTCTGTTGAACGTTGCCCTATCTCCGAAGGCATGGGAGGTCGAAGTAAGAAATCGGTCAACATCGTTGGGTATGACTGTTGTAGAGGAACATGCACCCCCTTTCCCAGGGCTTTGCCTGCCACAGGTAATTTGTTTCACAGCCTGCCTGTCTCACAGAGCGTAAGTAGGGGGTGTCCATGTCCTGTAGCCATTTATGATGAGCCGATGGGATCCTCACTCTGTGGGTGTCATAAAATGTCCCATAGGCTTTTTTGAGCTTTTAATCCCTATTTAGGATTAAACTGAAAGAGATATGAACAGTATGAAGAAGATACCCAAATGACCATCCAATTCTAAAATATAGCTGACACTTCCAGCATTTTTCATAAGGTAGGGTAGAGTCATCCAGTGGAGGTGGGTGCTATGTGTAAAAGGCTTTTGCCCAAGTAAACAAATCATGTTTCAGCAGCAGGTTCCTTTTAGAAGAATCTAGCAATTGGTACATTTTCCAGGAAACTCATAATGGGGATGAAGAAATTTTTTTTAAAAAGTGGGAGTTGGGCAGAAAAGACTTACTTAGTCAATCCTGGTCTCAGAGACCCACAATATTAAGAGAATCCCAATCTGTTACCTGCCTATCTGTCCATATGTGGCTGTTTGAGAAACATGCAATGGCAGTCTTACTCCTGGGCACTTCCTTAGCTCCTTGTCAGTCCTTTACCCAAGAATGGCCCTTCTGTATCCCCGAAGGCCGTCTACCTGAGTGTGCGGCTTTGGGTGGTGTAAGCCTGGGGTGGTAAGAGAGGAAGGGCTCCTTTTTTACCTCTCAGTCATTGCGGGTCCTGGGGTGAGCATGGTTTTCCCACCCTACGGAGGTTCATTGGGGCCTCCCCATGGGCTGCAGGGAAGTCTGGCGTGTGGAGCAGGCCCACCGTGCCTCCTAGCCTTGCATTTCCCCCAGAGGAGTGCAGGTAACTTCTCATCTGTTTGCGTTTTGGCTTTCCACATCATAGCTTGTCTGCAGCAGGGCTTCTCGTAGCTCAGCAAGCACCAGTGTTTGTCAACAAGCTGGGAGTATTCGTGCTCCCCCTAACCCTGATCCTGCTGCTCAGCAAACAGAAGTCAGGGGGAGTGAGGGGCAGATCAAGTGTCGCATTTCAGGGAAATCTTCCTCTGTTTTCTCTGAGGCCTTGTTTATGTTCAACATGTTTTCATGTCTAGACCACTCCCTGTGTTCACCACAATGAAAAGATCTTCATTGGGTCAGTTTTGTTCCTTTGACCTAGTTCATTATGTTCACCTATTTCCTTTGAGGTAAAACAGATCTCCAATATTCTTGTTCTCACCATGTTTTCTTATTTTGATACCTGATATTTCTAAGTGCATCTTGAGATAGCAACAGGTATACAACAGGATATGAGTATAAGTAGAAAATCCTAGTCAACAATTTACAATTCTATATGTGTAGAGAAAACATATTTTGTTCTAAATGTTTCTTTTTGCATTTTTAACCTGACAGTGATTTTAGTTATGATAGTGATTTTTTACTTTTACTTTTTAAAGTATACTTTATTGAAGTATAACATACATGAGGAAGAATGCACAAATCAGTGTACTTCTTGATAAATTTTTGCACAATGTAGGCAGTTGTTTTATCTCCATCCATATCACAAAGAAAATGGTACCAGCATCCCACAGGTCTCTTCCCATTCACTGTCCCCCAGTCCCAGTGGTAACAACTCATATCTATCACTGTCAGTTTGTATTGCTTGTTTAAAACTTACCAAAAATGGAACAGTACACAATGTACTCTTTTATTCCTACTTCTTTTACTCAAATTTTATTTGTGAGATTCATTCAAGTTTTTGTTGTATTTTTACTTCGGTTTTTTTCTTTGCTGTATAGTATTCCATCGTGTGAACCTTTCCCTAATTTATTTACTCATTCTAAATGTTGGTGACATTTTCACATTTCCAGTTTGGCTGCTATAAATAATATGCTTTTATATTTTTTTTTGGTGTGTGTGTGTGTGTGTGTGTGAAGGCATTTCTAGGAGTACGACTTTTGAGTCATAGAAAATGTGTACATTTAGTTTCACTAGATACTGCCAAGCTGTTTTCCAAAGTGGTTGTACTAGTTTACATTCATTCATACCATCAGTGTGTGAGAGTTTCAGTTACTTCACATCTTTGCCAATGCTTGGTATTGTCAATCACTTTTATTTTACTGATGGCTCACTATGTAGCTTTAATTTGCATTTCCCTGATTACAAATGGGTTGTGTAACTTTAAAAAAGTGTTTGTTGGCTACTTGAGTATCCTCTTTAGCGGTGTGCTGATTTTCTGTATTTCACAGAATAATTTGACTCTGTGACTTGTACTTTCAACTCCCTCAATAGAGCATAAATTCTTAATTTTAATGTAGTGCAATTTATCAGCATTTTCTTTTATGGTTAGTGCTTTTTGTGTCCTGTTTAAGAAATCTTTGCTTACCCCAAGGTCATGAAGATATTCTCCTGTATTTTCTTCCAGAAGTTTTATTGTTTTCCTTTCAAATTTAGATCTTAGTGTTTCTAGAATTTGCTTGTTTGTTTTTTGTTTGTTTATTTTTGCATGCAGTTGGGGGAGAAGTTTCCTCCCTGGACCCTATGGATATGGATGTTTAGTTCACTCGGCACCATTTATTAGAAGGCTCACTCTTTCTTTTATTGTCTAAAGAAACACTTGTCATAAATAGAGTGTGGGTCAGTTTTGAACTTTCTGTGCTTCTGTAATTGTCTACTCTGCATTGGCGCTGTACTATCTCAATTACTACAGCTTCATATAAGCATCAGTATCTGGGAAGCCCTCCAATTTTATTCTTTAAGATCATCTTAGCTATTCTGGGCCCTTTCCATTACCAGAACAATTTTAGAATAAGTTGTTAATTTTCACAAAAATCCTGCTGAGATTTTGAATGCATTAAATATTTCTAGTACCTTTATATACCTTATAAATGTGAGTCCCTCAAGATTGTTTTTTTTTTTAAGTATTTAAATAAAAGTTTATTTAGTAGCAAATGTTAGTCTATCTACTTCACCACTATTTGGAAAATTTGAGCTGGTGAAGACTAGAAATTTTGAAAGACAAAAGATGTGTCTCTGTGATTTGTCACCAAAAGATGCTAGTGTAGCCCTGGCCAGTATGGCTCAGGGGTTAGAGTTGTCCCGAGCACCAAAGGGTTATGGGTTTGATTCCCTGTCAAGGGCACTTACTGGGTTGCGGGTTTCACTCCCCACCCTCTGGTTGGGGTTCATGTGAGAGGCAGCCAGTTGATGTCTCTTTCTCTCTCTCACATCGATGTTTCTCTCTCTTCCCTCCCTCCTTCTCCCCCCCTCCATTCCACTCTCTCTGAAAAATCAATGGAAAAATATCCTCAGATGAGGATTAACAAAAATAAAAATAAAAATAAATAAAAGATGCTAGTGTAGTTCTCTCGTTTTGTTGCTAGGACCATAGCCAGTAGGAATCGGTGCTAAAACTCAGGAAGGGCAAGCAGCAGGAACGTGAGCTCTGGTTTACTTCTGAGCTGAAGAGTAAGCATAATTTTTTTAAGTTTGTGAATAGTTGATTTGATTTGTATCATGTCAACACATATTGAATATAACAAATGGAGAAAAACTTCAGAGTTCTCTGAATTTGAACATAATTTTTATTATCAAATTTTGGTTAATGTGGGAGAGAGAGAAGTGTAGTAACTCGAGGCAGAAGGCAAGCAGGGTGAGAGGAGGGAAGAGGAAATGACATTTGTTGATTGTGTAGTCACTTAACCAAAGGAACGTAATAATGAACAAAGCAACATTATATCAGTTATAAGCCTCTATGCTGTCACATGAAGAGATATTTATTAAGTTTTCAGTTTATAATATTTAAAGCCTTAGCTCTTGAAAACTTAGATTTTTTGAGTATCAACATGATTTTCTTTTTTTTTAAGCATTACTTTTTATATTAGACCAGGGGCAGCAGACTTTTTGCTCTAACGGGCCAGATAGTAAGTATTTTGGTCTTTGTGGGCCATAGTGTCTCTGTCACAACTACTCAACTCTGCTGTTCCCCTGGACAGTATGTAAATAATGGGCGTGGCTGTGTTCCAATAAAACTTTACCAAAAAAAGCTGGTGGGCCAATGGAATACAGTTTTCCCACCCCTCCACCTGAGTGTTAACAGGAACATATAGAAGTTGGTTTTGTTAAGATTAGGGATTAAGACCCTTAGTAGAATGGGTATGTTGTGGTGACAACTAAGTGTTTCCTGTGATCTTTGAAACAAAGAAGGTTCTCCTCTTTGTGTGTAATGTGGTTCGGTTGGCTTCATTGATAAAGTGACTTTTGAGCACAAAGTTGAAAGAGGTAAAGGAAGTGGACATAGGGAAGGAGGAGGGGGAGAGACTGTCCCAGGCACAGGGAATGGCCATTGCTCAGGTTTGAAGGCTGGAGTATGTTTGCACCTTTGAGGAACAGCAAGAAGGACCCTGTGAACTGAGTGAGGCAGGGGAGCTGGTAGGAGAGGAGCTCAGAAAAGTAACAGATCTAGTCAAGTAGGGTTAGGTCAATGTTAGAACTTGGACTTTGGTGGTAAGTGAACCGGGAAACCACTGCAGGATATTTTTTTTTAGCACAAGAGTGACATGATCTGGTTTATGTTTTAACAGGATCATTCTGGCTGCTTTGTTGAAAATGGGAAATAGAAGAGTCAGAAAGAGAGAGAACAGTTAGGAGACTATTGTAATAATACAGGTGAGGGATCATAGTGGCTTGGACCAGAGTGAGGTAAGGGATATTTTGAAGAAAGAACCAATTTTGAAGGATTCTCTGGTGGATTGGATATGGGCTGTGAAAGAGAGAGGAGGCAAGAATGATTCCAGAGTGGGCCAGATCAACTGGAAGGGTGGAGTTACCACCAAGGGGGGCGGGGGGGACTGCGGGTTTGGCAGTGAGGCAGGGGCGGGGGGGACAACAGGAGCTCATTTTGGATGTATTAGTTTGATGCCTAGTGGATATCTAAGTGAGGGTGTCAGATAGGCACTTAGATATATGAGTGTGGGATTTGGGAGATGGTTATCTGATAGGTATCAGCAAATAGATGGTGTTTGAACTGGATGAGATAAATGAGTAAAGACAGAGTTGTGTTGAATGCTTACTATATTGTAAGACTGAAGATACAGCAGTGAAAAAAATTTTTAAATTCTCTTCAGAGCACTTAAGTTTTAGGGAGAGAGAGAGAGAGACAATAAACAAATAAAAATTATATAATTTGTGCCCAGCCAGAGTGGTTCAGTTGGTTGAGCGTCGTCTTATGAACTTAAAGGTTGCCAGTTTGATTCCTGGTCAGGGCACATACGGAAGACAACCAATCGATGTCTCTCTTACATTAATGTCTGTTTGTCTATCCCTCTATCTCCCTATCTTTCCTGTCCTCTCTCTGAGCATGTCCTTGGATGAAGGTTAAAACAATTACATAGTTTGGTGTCAGGAGAGCCTGTCCATAATGTACAGCAAGCTCCATGGGTGGGAGGGACGGAGGCTGTCTGAACAGACCTGGAGGAGCGTCTGACTCCAGATGATGTGATATGGGGATTTGCAGGAAGAGATGGAGCTGTGGGGGTCTGGTGACGGTCACTTGGGAGATGCCGCAATAGTCTGGGCAGAGGTAAGGGAGGCCTGGACTGGACTCATCTCTGGATCCCACCAGAGCCATTCCGAGAAGGAGTCATATTTAACTTGGCTCCTGATTAGCTTTGGGGTGAAAGGGGGTCGAAGAAAGGAAGAAGGGCCCAGTAGTAGCTACTGAGCTTGTTCTGCTCCAGATATGTGGTTTTATATAATCTCTTGAGAGAAGCAAAGTAACCCTCATTTTTTTCTTTAAGTTTATTGATGTCTTACTACATTACCCGCCCCCCCACTCCCCGCTAAGCACTTTGTGTAGTTTAGTATTTAATTCTCACTACCTAGGAGATGTGTACTATTATAATCCTCATTTTTCTGATGAGGAAATGGCCTTGAGGAGGTTAAGTAACCTGTGCACAGTTGTCTGTGGTAGAGCCAGGTGAGCAGCCTGGTGATGGCCAAGTTCTAGTCACTGAGCCACACTGCCTCCCTCTGGTGGTGGTGATGTTCTGTGAGGTGGGCAGTTCCTTCCTAAGTGAGCTAGGTGCCAATTAATCCATAGTGGTTTCGATCTATATCAGACATTAGGGGGATTTAATAATTTTTTAGGCAGGAGCAAAGGACAATAGACAAAAACATTAGTTAAGATTTTGTTTATATGACTACAGTAGAAAGTAGTTATAAGGAAGAATGTACTTGGATTAGAGTTCTCAATATACGTAGAAAGTTGCCTTGGTTACACAGACAACCAGGTAGTTCGTTGAAATGCTCTTGACATGGGCATTACCGAGGAAACTTTATCTTTTGACATGAGCAGAGTTCAGAGTAGCGAGGTGGGAGGAAGGTGGTCTTTGTATGGGCCGAGGATAGTAGAGGAGGTGCTTGATTGAAATGTGCAGCTTAAGAAACATGAGTGCTCAGGGGGAGGGTGTTGTGTGATGGACACCCCACCACGGGTCCTGAGCAGGAGTTTTTATTTAATAGGAGTGGCAGTTGGGTGTCTTGAAGAGTTCTTTAGAGGACAGGGACAGTATCCAAATGACACTTAGAAAAGATGGGTTTTAATGCAAAACCAGAGGGAGAGGTGCCTGTGATCACTGTGTAGGCTTCCCAATACCACTGTGAAGCTGGCCGGTGATCACTCCCATATTCTGAGCAGAAGAACTGAAAATCAGGGCTTTAAATGACTTACTGGCCTCTGAGCAGGTTAGTGTGACAGGTTGTGAATGATAGTTTCCCAGACACCTTCATTTTTCCAGTTTCTCATTTAATGATGCTGGGAGAGCAAAGCATTTTCATTATGAACTTTAAGAAAATGTGTGGGAGTGTGTGTGTGCACGTGCGTGCTTAGTGAAACTGTTAATGTGGTATATTTAGTGTAACCACCAGTGATGGGTCTTTCCATGATGCCAATTTAACATGGACTATTTCTGTTTATCAGTATTTCAGTTGTTGTATCTGCATTAGACAACAATAATAGCCTAGCTTAATAGTAATAGAGGACGTTCATCTTACTTTTATCTAGTGAAAGTCACAATCAGAACCCCTAAAAATTCAAAGTACATTCTATACCTCAGCACTTCCTTAGGTTGAAATCTAAAATTTTTGTTTGCATACTACCATTATGTGTTTTTCTCTACTTTGGCTTATCTTTTTCATTATAGTGAACAAAATTTTATGAAATGTTTTGTGTGCAATTTTAAAGTTATCATTGTTAGTATGTAAACATAAGCACCCAATTTCATTACCTATGTGTGGTGGTGGTAGTAGTGTATATGGGAGTCTGCAGTTTTAATTGAACTTTGAAGACAGGAATTCTCAACTTTGGTTTCTAGATAAGTGGCAGAGAGTTCAGGAATGGCTGTAATTGTTAGTAGTATTTTGTCTAAATGAGCATTTGATTTTAGCAGATCTCAAAGGAGTCAGTGACCTGCCAAAAGATAAGCACTGTCTTTTATAGAGAGAGAGTTGAACAACTGGACATATATCTTGTTTAAGATTTTTCCAGCACTGTTTTTAAAAACTTCAGCTTAAAGTAGTCTACACCCTTGCCATGCTGGGAGACATTGGTTGGCTTGCTGCTTCAGTTGGCCTGGAATCCAAAAGAAACTAGTCAAATCTTGCTCATTTATTGGACACAACAGTGGCCTCTTATCCTTACTATTTTGAATGATTTTGTAAGTTTTTGTACTTAAAAATGGTGTTTCCTGTTTATGTTAGTAAGCATTGTATGAAAAATGATTCTTCTGTTAGAGCATTATAAAGCCTAAAATTTTTAGTTTATTAAGGCTCTGAGAAGTCCTGCAGAAAATAGAAATCTATTTAACTTTGTCATACTCATTTGAACAGGACCTTTCTTTTGTGTGTGAGACCTAAACAGAACCCACAGAACTTATTAGGAGATTTCTAATGTCCTTCTCTCTCTCTCTCTTTTTTTTTTTTTTTTTAAATATATCTTTATTGATTTCAGAGAGAGGAAAGGAGAGGGAGAGAGAGATAGAAACATCAATGATGAGAGAGTCATTGATTGGCTGCTTCCTGCACGCCTCCGACTGGTGATCGAGCCCAAAACCTGGGCATGTGCGCTGGCCTGGAATTGAACTGTCACCTCCTGGATCCTACGTCGATGCTCAACCTCTGAGCCACGCCCAGCCAGGCTCTAATATCCTTCTCTAGTTAATTCTCTGAAATGCATGTTAGGAGGTGCCCTTTCTGGGTTCCCAGTTAGCTTTTGTCCAGGAATACCTGCTGTGATGAAAGTGAACTTGGTTTACTCTGGGAAAACAGACAGGCTAGATAGCAGGCGGAAATATGTGGAAACAACTCACTTCAGTCATTTTGGTTTAAGTTGCAGAAAATGATAAGAGTTAAAAGTATGGATATGAGGAGTTTTTAAGGTAGGTACCCAAGTTTAATAATAAATTTTAGAGCAAGAGGAATGTAGGTATTGGACTAGAAGAAGACAAAACATTAGCCGTAAGTTTTTAAGCTCACTGGAAAGTGGGTTATTTATTTATTATCTTTGTAAAGACACTTGGAAAATGAAATATTCGAAAAGCCAACTGGCGGGAAAATGGGTTGAATCAGAAGGAGCATTATTTAGGGAAAGTTTTTGTTGTTAATATTGATCCTGATTTTCATGTTTCACAGAAATAATGTGTTATTTTGGTGAAAGAAACTTATTGCTGTATAGTAGATTTTATTTTATATTATTTGGGGACCTGAGTATATTTTCTTATACACATTCTGATAAGAGAATAAGACAGCTGAATGAGAACAGTGTGATTTTGGAAGTAAATGACCTCCAAACTGATAAGGGTTGTGGCATGCCCAAGTACCAAGTGTCTTGCCTGAGATCCTAGAGACTCTTCAGAAGCTGTTCCAGTTCATTGGGTCAAAAATCCACTATTTACGAAAAGCTAAATACGGATTTGCACGATTGACCATAATGGCATCAATTTTGCAAGATAGTAGTATCAGAGAGCACTTCCAGTTGGTGGGATAATTTGAGAATCGCCCATGCTTCAAATGGCTAAAATATTGTACTTTTTGCTATTTCATCACTCCATTTTAAAAATAGGGAGTTGGGTTCGGGTGGGGGAGGCCTGTTGAGAAGGTGGGAGAATGTCAATTGGAGAGTAAATCACCATAACCGTGTAAAGCTCCTCCTTAGTTAAGTGCCCGAAGGTTAACCTTTCTTTAGAAGACCGTTAGTGCGGAGAGGCCGGATTGGGGGCTTCTGCTCCTGCTGTGTGTAAGTGTGTGTGTGTATTTGTGTGTAAGATGAAGGGAGAAGAGAATCTGTGACAAGGAAAGAAGGTATGGAGAGCACAGAGCTAACAGTAAATCCTAAAACTTGGAGCACTGGGAAAATTTGACTATTTTAAACTGTTCTGCTCACTTAAAAATAGTCAAATTATACCATTATTCTTTCAGTGTGAGAGAGAGATAAAAATACAATTTTTCTAAATTGGAAAATTTGCTGTAATCTTGCTGCTAATGACTGATTTCTTCCAACAGTTGCGAGGCAGTTTTTGCTCTGATAGGTCCATCAAGGAAACAAAATCAAGAACATACTGCAAGTTCTCAGAGAAAATTACAGTTTAGGTATATGTTGGGGGTGGATAGTTAGACATTTTAATTGAAATAAAACAGCTTTATACTAATATGGGATCACTGTGGGTATACATGTGTAGTACCTCTGCTCTTGAAAGCATTTAAGTAGGGTTAAATGTACGTCAAAGCTTTTGCAAGAAAATTATTTTTGATAACATTCGTCTAAGGAAACTAGCGTAATTTGGTCTTCTAAACAATATAGATATTATGTTTGCATTTAGAGAACGAATTAGGATTCTTTGTACTGCCTTAAGCATTTCAAAGAGCTGGAGTTTTTCAGTAGTGCTCTTCTCTAGTAGTGAGGAAAGTTAACAGTAATTAACACAGCAGATGATTAAAGCAAGCACACGTCTGGAGAGTGACCACAGTCAGCTCTATGCTTCAAACACCATTTTAACTGACCTACTTTTGAGGTTATGAAAGACCACTAATTATTTATTCTGTCCATTTGAAAATAACTTTTTTTAGCAGATGGGTTGAAAACATCTCAGTTGGCGTCTCTTGCTGTTGGTCTAGATCAGGGGTGGGGAACGTCTACCCCAAGAAGTCGTTTGGTCTGGCCCTGCCAAGGCAACTGCAGGTGGGACTCAAAATTCAATAAATCTAGGAGCTTTTTTCATAGCTGATTTTTAAGTTGATAATTTTGTATGGCCTGAGAATGATGTTATAAATATCCAAATGGCCCTTGGCAGAAAAAAGGTTCCCCACCCCTGGTCTAGATAATGCATGGGACAGAGATTAATATTGAATGCTAAATAGTGGCCAACTTTTCACCTTTTCTGTTCACTTTTCACCAGCGTTCACTATGACTTAAATAGTGTATTAATTTTGGTGATTTCTAGATCCAACAGATTTAGAATAGGAAATGTTCTTAGGTAGAAGGCAGACCACAGGTTGTCATTGTAATAGCACAGGGATGTTCACTGCAACTGTGGACTCCCTGGCTCCATTTCAAATCCGCTGAATCAGAATCTTTGGGCGTGGGGCTTGGGAAGGTGTTTCGAACAAGCTCTGCCAGGAAACATGGTTCACCCTGCAATCAAACAATGGCTGGTGTAGTTCATGGCTTTCTTCCACGGATGTGGAAACAGGCCCAGAGACAGGAAGGTGACTGGTCTTGTAGGAATCACGACTTTGTCTTCTGTGTTCTTTTCTAGGATGTCACGTGTCCTCATGTCAGGGCAGTCCCATCCCTCTCTAAGTACAGAACTTGGAGAGTTTTAAATTATTCCTAATTTTTACCTATGCCAGCACCATCTGTGACTTCAGTACAATGCTCAGCTCAGCTTGCCTGTGTGTGTGTGTGCGGTGTGTCTCTGTGTGTGCTTAGTGTTTGAAAGATACTTTCCACCACTGTGCCTACATGTTCAGAATGAGAATAATAGAAAGTTTACAGGGGCCCGGAGCGAACTCCATTTTAATGAGAAGGGCTGCGTGTGTGAAGTACTTGTTCTGTACTTACTCCGTTTTAATGGCACCCATTTTCCCCCTAGAACTTCCCTGAGCGAGCCTGAATTGTAGCCAGAATACTTCGTTCCTCTTCAGGCCCTTAACTGTGATTAATATAAAAAGGCACTTGTCAAAAGGGTTTGAAATGGCAACCTTGATATCGGAGCCTGTGGCAGCAGAGATAGGTCTGCATCCACTTACTCCATTATGTCATTTAACTCACGAATTCAACAATTTGTCTTTGCTCCCTGCTTAAAAGACGGTGGCCGCATAAGCTGTTGTTAACCAGACCAGCGGGGTGGAATATTATTGCCCTGAGAGCGAAACCGCAACTTTGCAGGGATTGAGCACAGGCTCGGGGAGAGAGCGCGGCGCTTTCAGCCGCTCTCCCTTCGCCCCCCGAGCGCTTGCTTTCGGGCTTAACAGAAACATCCTTTTTGTGTTTATTGTATTAATGCACTTTTTAGGATCCATGAGAGGGAGATTATGGCTCAGTGTTTGAAATAATGTAGCTTGATGAACCTTTTTTTATCTTAATGGGAAACGTTCCCGTTGATTTGCAGCTTCGAAAAGTGAATCTTTTGGAAATTAGACCGCATTAATGTAGTTATTCTGTATGGAAACAAAAACGGAGAAAGTTGAAATTTGCATAAGTGAAGACCTTGATGATTTCAGATTACTGTGTGGTGGAGGTTAAGGAATAAGAGCTCATAGAATCTGTGAAAACAAATTCAGCCTAACCACTTAATGGCATGTGCAAGTAATTTGCCAATTAAATATTTCTAGTTATCTGAAAGATCTGCAAAGGAAAGAATGGAGGTTCTTAATCTTTCTTAATTTCATACTTTCAGAAACATAATAGAAAATTACTTAGTTTTTTATCACTTTTTATTCAAAATTTTAATGTGTGAGTTAAGAGAAGGATGAATATTAAATATTCGAGGGAAATTATTGCTTTTTGAGACATGTATAAACTACTGGTATTTCCAAGTCACACTGTGTCTGATTCTTCTTTGTATCATTTGTAAATATTTAGTACCCCGAAAACATCTTTCATTATAATTAAGACTTTAGATTTTGGAGTTTTACCATTTTAGTGGTCACCTACTATGTTTTAGAACACTGTGCTAGGCATGCTTAGCTCCAGAACAACCCTCTAAGATACGTATTTTATTCCCACTTTGCAGATTAAGTAATTTGAGTCAGAGTAAGTAATTTGCCTAATGTCACTCATTAATAAGAGGCCGAGTTGACAGTCTCAGGTTTTTAAAAAGTAGCATTATTGCACTTATTTAAAGTATAATGCAGTGGTTTTTAGTACATTCACAGATTTGTGCAACCATCGCCACAGTCAATTTTAGAACATTTTTGTCACCCCAACAAGAAACGGCATAACTTAGCAATTCTCACTCTCCCCACTCATTTTCCCCTATTTCTTCCAGTCCTGGGCAATTACTAATCTACTTTCTGTCTTTATGGACTTGCCTATTCTGGACATTACATGTAAATGGAATCATACAGTGTGTGATCTTTTGTGGCTGGCTTCTTAGCATAATGTTTTCAAGGTTCATCCATGTTGTAGCATGTAATAGTACCATATTTTTGTTGGATGAATAATATCACATAGTTAAGGATAATATCACATTTTGTTTATCCATCCTTCAGTTAATGAACATTTGGGTTGATTCCACTTTTTGGCTACTATGAATAACGCTGCTATGAACATTTGTGCACAAGTTTTTGTGTGGACATATGTTTTCATTTCTCTTGAATATATACCTAGGAGTTGAATTGCTGGGTCATATGGTAATTATGTTTAACTTTTTGAAGAACTGCCAAATTTTTCCAAAGTAACTGCATCATTTTACATTCCCACCAGCCCTGTATAAAGGTTTCAATTTTTTCACATCTTCACCCACACTTGTTATTAGTGGAGGTGAAGTGATATCTCATTGTGGTTTTGATTTACATTTCCTTAATGGCTAATGATATCGAGCATCTTGTCATATGTTTATTTGCTATTTGTGTGTCCATTTTTGGGAAATATCTACTCAGATCTTTTGTCCATTTTTAAAATTGGGTGAATTTGTCTTTTATTGAGTTACGAGAATTCTTGGTATGTTCCAGAGTTCTTTATCAGATAATATGATTTACAAAAATTTTCTCCCATTCTGTAGTGTTTTTTTGTTTTTGTTTTCACTTTGTTGATGGTATCCTTTGGAATATAAAGGTTTTAAAATTTGAAGTTAAATTTACTTGTTATTTTCTTCTGTTGCTTGAGTTTTTGGTGTCATATTTAAGAAACTATTTCCTAATCCAGAGTCACAAAGATTTTTGCCTATGTTTTCCTGTAAGAGCATCACAGTTTAAGCTGTTATATTTAGATCTTTGCTCCATTTTGAGTTAGTTTTTGTATATGGTGTGAGGTAGGGTTCTAACTTTTTTCTTCTACATGTGGATATCCAGTTGTCCCGGCACCATTTGTTGAAAAGGCTGATCTTCCCCTATTGAATTGTCTTGTCAGCCTCGTTGAAAATCGATTGACCATGAATGTAAGGGTTTATTTCTTGACTCCAGATTCTTTTGCGTTTATCTATGTCTGTCGTTATGCCAGTACCATGTAGTCTTGATTACTGTAGCTTTTGTAGTAAATTTGAAATACTACTATGTTCTTCTTTTCCAAGATTGTCTTGATTATTCCAGGTCCCCTGAATTTCCATATAAATTTTAGGATCAGCTCGTCAATTTCTGCAAAGAAGCCAGCTGGAATTTTTGATAAGAATTACACTGAACCTGTAGATTACTTTGTGGAGTATTGCCATCTCACCAGTATTAAGTCTTCCAGTCTGTGAACATGAAATGTCTGTTTATTTAGGTCTTCACTGATTTCTTTTAACAGTGTTCTATAATTTTTAGAGTATAGGTTTAGCATGTCTTTTGTTAAATATATCCCCAAGTATTTTATTCTTTGTGAGGCTATTGTAAATGGCATTGTTTTCTTAATTTCATCTTTTGGGTTTATTTTCAGTGTATGGAAATACAGTTGATTTTTATATATTGATTTTGTATCCTTCAACCTTGCTGGACCCATTTAATAGTTTTTTAGTGGGTTCCTTAGGACTTTCTATATACGAGATCATGTCATCTGCAACCTAGCTTTTAAAAATAACAGCCTTTCTTCTACAACCATACTCTGTAGCCTGGGAAATTTATTAATTTAGGGGAAATTAGTTGAATTTAAGGTTATATTTAGGAAAGAAACAGTTGCCACTTTGTAATTGTCTTTTTGTAATCGAGAATGAAAAATACAGCAGACTTTTAGGCTCAAAACATTTGTGGAGAAAGTAAAGTCCCACAAATAAACCAAAAGAATCCTTGAGCTTATCTGGTGAAGTCTTGCTTTAAATAATATCACCATTATTGGTATGTTGTGGGAACTATAGGCCTTCCAAACATAATTTGTTTGGCACAGACTGAAATAACAATGATTATACTTTAAGAGATAAGCATTCTAATTTGTTTTTACTCTCAGTAGGATCGGGTGAGCTATGAAAAATATGACTTTAAATATCCAAAATATATATCTAGGGCTTCATTCGTATTCCAGTGCTAATTCGGTTTTGCTTCTTTGCCTATCTGATCTCAACCTGGTAAGATTTTACCTTGTGTTTTAGGCTAGGGGAGACCTTCTTCTAATTCTTTTTAAGTTAGTGATAAATCTGCCAAGTAATACTTATTTGAAAGCCATCAGGGGGTGAGTTATGAATTATAGTTAGATATGTAGTACACTGAACTAAGTAAGGAATCAAAAAACCTGAAACATTTTGGGTTTCCTCTTTTCTCTGCAGGACTACAAGTTAGGTTTGCAAAAGTCAAGGAATGGTAAAGGTTTAGTGATAGCATGGCCCTATGGTTGACTCCTGGAGTTTCTCATTCTCATGGTAAAGCTCATGGAATTTCCCATGGAAGCCAAAGTACAGAGCAGAATTTGAAAATCACTTTAGTTTTTAGTTTCTGATTTTCCTGCTGTAAAATGGGAGGAATACTCTAACTTTTCATTGTCACACAAGGTATGGAGAAATCTTTAAACATTCACATTGAGTGAGAAAGCTCTTCATGTCTCCTAAAAGGAGAAAAGATTAACCTGAGATGATAGTGCAGTGTCTCCCAAAGGGAGAGGGGAAATTCTAGGAATCCATTGTGACTTTTGGACTTATACATGTTGTTTTTGCTCCTGAACCTAACAAGAAGATGTAGAGACTAAGCATTTCAGATGATGAATGCCCCAGAATGACTTACTGGAGCAGGACTAAGTAGTCAAAGACTCAGGAAGCTATAAAAGAATTTTTGGAGAAAATGTGTAAATTTTCCAGTGTGACAGAATTTAATATTTTAAAAAGTTGATTAGCCATGAAAATAAGTAGAAATGTTGGTAGTCACCCTTTTTACCAATAATCCTCCTTCCTTCTTACACATATCATTTGGTATGTCCAATTAGAAAGGCCTGGCAATCTTATGATATTTGAGCACATTCAGGTAAGTGAAGACAGTGAAAAATAAATTCTGTAGAAATTGTACTAAGTGTAAGAAACTCCAGGTCTTCTTTTCTGAGATTCTCATGACCAGCTGTTCTCCCATAGCAACCTTTTCTTTACCATAAAAATAGCACCAAGTCCATGGGGTTTAAAAACAATAATATTTGCTGGTGGCAAGTGATGCCAACATTTATAAGTGCCCGGAGCAGGACCTGGCATGTCTCGGTGACCCCAGGTGGCTTTGGCCCAAAGCATTGATTGGACCCTCAATTTACTTCAAATGCGACAAGCCCTTCCTTATGCTCTTGTTGTCCACTGAGAAACTCCTTCACAGATCCATCTGAATAAACCCTCAACAGCCTTCAGGACCCCGAATAAGTTTTATTTTCTCCAAGAACCCTTTCTCTCCCCTTTGTCTAAGCGCCTCCCTCCACTGTGCTCGTCGGCCATGCTACGCAGCATTTGTAGCTAGTTGAGGACTGGCATTCTTACAGTTGCCCGTATGCTAGAACAGCTGACAACTGATGATGGGGCCAATTTCTTGGGGTCACGTAGTTTGTAAGCTGTCTGACTCCAGGGAGCACCGCTCACGTAGGCCGGGAGGTGAATGTTATCCGCTGGCTTGTCCACATGGAGGCCCTGTGTGTCCTCTTGCATCTATAGGTGGCCTGTGTTTACATATTACTGTGTGACATTGGCTGGTCTGGAGACTCTTTCCTACCTCCTTTGTTTTACATTTTTGTCAGTTTCAATGAGAAGTTTAAAAATCTGTAAATAATAAATCTAAGCCTTCCATAACTCTTCAGGACAATGTATTTCAAAATGAGGTCCTAGACCCTCGTATTAGAAAATCCTGGGATACTGGTTAAAATGCAGATTCTTTAGCCCCTCATTACACTTGAATGAACCTAGGAGTAGGCTGGAGGCTTTCATAAGCAAGACTGATAATTCACTAAAATCTTAGGAAGTGATTGTTGAAATAGCTTCTCAGTAAGGTGGAAACTAGGGTGCCTCAAAGGATTAACACCACTGTCCTTAACCTGTCACACTGTTGTGATATTAAACCTCTTCTGACTCATTTAAATTCAAACACTACTTAGTAGTTGCTCTATGCCCTCAATTGTGTGGTAAGAAAAGATATACAATAAACACATGTAATTGAGCACAAAGCTACATACATATACATGCTATAGAGCAGGGGTGGGGAATGTCCAGCCTGCCGGCCGCGTATACACCCACAAAATCATTTGGTCTGGCCCTGTCAAGGCAACTGCAAGCGAGACTCAAAATTCAATAAACCTAAGAGCTTTTTTCATAGCTCATTTTTAAGTTGACAGTTTTGTATGGCCTGAGAATGTTATGAATATCCAAATGGCCCTTGACAGAAAAAATGTCCCCCCCCACTATAGAGAGATGTCTTTTTAAAAAACAGATTATAAAAGTATAGTTCTATAGAGTTGACAGTTTGTAGAGTTGCGATATATCTTAGGGGTCACACATCCCTACTTTACTGTGTGACTGGTTTCAGTGCTTCAGGCCGGCATTGGCATGAGAGGTGAGCTCTCTGGAGTAGCAGAAAAGGCTGTAGACTTAGGGTTCAGAGTTCACAGTTTTGAATTCAAGTCAGAGTTCTAGTTAGTTAACTTTAATTATAGGAAAAGTAAGATTGTTGGTTAGGGTGAGGCACATATTAAATTCATTCACTAACTTTTGAGTAACTTAAATTTATTTATATATATTTACAGACTAGACCATATAAATACAAGTGCCTTAGTGTTATACCAATATTTGGTTAATACCGTCTGTTACTTTCTAGGGGACACTCAAGGAGAGGCCAAGAAAAGGAAGAGCTTCATTTTTAACAGCCATCCTATGATTATTACATTAAAACCTCATTTCATCAGAATGCTTGACAGAAAGGAATATTTATTTCACCAGAATGCAGAAAAATGCCAGAAAGCCACTATTGTTTGTATACTATTTCTCTAAAAGTTTATTATAATGTAAAATTTTATTTATAGTGTAAAAATTGTGTTTTTCCTTTTGGTCACATCTTTGTCATTTGAATGTCAATTCTCATTTGATAATTTATTGATCTAGATTAGAAGATTATGGGAGCATTCCTTTAATCTCTATTGGGCCTGCCTTATGTATTGCTACAGAAATTGAGAACTGGAAAGATTACCTAGGTTAATATCTATTTTAACCACTGAAGACTTACACATATAGTTGACATGAAAACAATACCTGGCACAACGTAAGTGCCTTCAGCTACCATTTAGTACAGTTTGAACTTAAGTTATTTGAATTTCAGTTTGGTAATTTCTTCTTAGGTGTTTAGAGCCAAAGGAAACTTGTGGAGTCTCCTTCTACCGAATTCATTTCACTGAGGCCCACCTCGCAATCTCCCCAGATCCTCTAGGAATCTTTCCTTCTTTTTTAAAATCCCAATTCCTGTCTCTTTTCCCCCCTAAAAGTAGACAAGACAGAAGAAATTCAAAGAAATTGAGGGTTGCCCTTTAAAACTTTTTATTTTGCTGTCAGGGCCAGCCAGAGGTTTTCTACCACCTTTTATAAAATTTATGCCTGGCATAATTCTGGTTTTTACTACCTTCTCTGTGCAAATACACACCCAGCCTTATGCTGATGGTGGCACTACTGTTTCTTCATGGCAAGACTTTAAAATTTTCTGGAAACTTTAAACTCATGGAATAAAACCTTGTGGGTGTAATGGGGGTGGAAATAGGAAATTTGGGGGAAACAGTGGGAACATGTGCCAAAGTTTTTGGCACCCTTTACAGGACTAATGAACTTTGCTCTGTTTTCTTATTTTAAATAGACACAGAGGTTAAAAAAAAAAAAAAAAAAAAAGGTATCAGGCACAGTTGACTCATAAAAATAAAGCAGGTTTAGTAGTTCTGTTTAACGATGTGAAGGCCAGGACAAATTTCATTAATATAATAATAACCTGTATTCCCTCTACCCTCCAAACACACAGTATTTTTGGGAAGAGGAGACTGGTAAATAAAAACATGAAGCCTTAGAAAAGTAAGGTTTTTCATATTGTTGTTTTCTTTTCTCTGTCCTCTTACAGTTTTGTAGTAGAGGCTAAAAAAAGTGAAGAATAGCACATTCAGTAATAGCACATTTGGTAGCCCATCTTCAAATGGGGTAATTTGGACCATTTGAGAACTTCTGTCAAGCTAAACGTATGCTGTGCAAAGTTAAAGAATTGGGCTGCTGGCTTTTCTTCCCACCACCTTTATCTTAAACTGCAGCTCAATAAATAGTAGAAATTTCTAAAGCCCCATAGTGTCTTAGTGCTGTTGAATATGTGCTTTAAGATTTACCTAACGGATTTCTAAATTCTCAAAAACGTTTCAATACCTTGATAAAGGACTATATTTAAGTATAGTCTCTTACGTGTTTCGGTATGTACAGGGCTGAGCAAAAGTAGGACTACAGTTGTAATACACATAAGTAATATAGAATTAATAAGCAATAATACAAGAATAAACTCTGTTTTGTGTACTCACAACTGTGAACCTATTTTTCCCACCTCTGTATATGTGTTTCCTGCTACTGAAGATTGAATTATATCCCTTATGCTTAGAAAATAATATTTGTTTACTGAAAACTTGAGATTATGCATCATATTAGATAAAAAGCTTATTACTTGGTTTGGTTTCCTATTGCCTTTTAGGTGGTGTGTGTATGTGCATGTGTGTGCGTCTTTTTTCCCCTTTATTTGGTGGGATTAGTAACTTTTATTTCTTAACTGATTCCATGGTAATTCAAACTTTTATTTCTGCCATGGTTTTATAATCTATGTGTTCTTTTAAGTTGCGTTACTTTTTAGAAGAAGAAAGTAGCAATATCTAATAACAGATTTTATAAGGTCAAATCTGATTGGCCTTCTTTTAATCACCCTTTCTTTTCTCCTTTCAGAGGACGTGAAACAAGTTTTTGGACAGACCACAATTCATCAACATATTCCATTTAACTGGGATTCAGAATTTGTGCAACTACATTTTGGAAAAGAAAGAAAGAGACACCTGGCATATGCAGAATTCACTCAGTTTTTGCTGGTGGGTCTAGCTCTTGAAAAGAATAAGTAAAACCCGGATCCTGATTTACCTCAAACTTTCTAACCCCAGACCAAACCATCCCATCTGCAAGTATTTCTCTAGTAAGGTGTAGAAACCATAGGGTCAAATGGGCCCTTTATACTTAATAAAAGGAATACACATTGAGGTCCCAGAAAATTAGGTGATTTGCTCAATGGTCATGTAAGTCAGGAGGGGCAAAATTGGAACTTGAACTCTTGACTTATGACTAGTTCCACTGCTATTTACCAATATTTTGTTTTTCCCTGAGAAATGGAGAGATGTCATCATTAGCATCTAACAGTATATCATTTTATCTGAGGCTTTTCATAGGCAAGGCACAGGGTCTGGAACTTGGCTGCATATTGGAGTTACCTGGTGAACTTTAAAACTATTGTTGCTTAGGTCCCACCTTTAGAGATTTGATTTGATTTGATTTGATTTGATTTGATTTGATTTGATTTGATTTGATTTGATTTGGGGGTTGAGGGGGGCAGACAGTCTGGGCATTGGGATATTTAAAGCTGTTGAAAGGGCACTTGCTTGCTGTCCCATGTCCAGGGTTAAACTGTGTGTGTTGTCGACATTTCTTGGATGTACCTGGCCCAGTCATTCGTGCCCTACCACATACATTGTGATCGTATCACTGGATCACTGATGATACCACAGAAGAGCAGTAAGAAAATGGGATTACAGTGTAGTTTTCCTTCGGAAGCATAATTTTAAAAATGTTTTAACCATGACATTAACATTTAACCCCAGAGATCAATATCTATGTGACATGTGGGTCTATATGATAAACCACTCTTTCTTTTGGATTTTTAAGCATTTGTTTTGTTTCTCCAACAGTTAAGTTTTATATCTTGTTAAATGTAATATTTTATAAGTTTTTTTATTGATTTATTTTTAGAGAGAGACAGAGACAGAAACATCAATTTGTTGTTCCACTTATTTATGCACTTTGGTTGATTCCTGTATGTGCCCTGACTGGGGATCGCGCGCACAACCTTGGCCTATCAGGACGATGCTCTAACCAACTGAGTTACCCAGCCAGGGCCTTTAAATGTAATACTTTAAAAGAGTCATTTAAGGGGATTAGTTGGCTATGTTTAAATTCAGGGTGAGGAAAAATTTGCCAGGGAAACCACCTTCTGTTCTTTGTCACTAGTAATATCGTCAGCGGGTACCCGGGTGCCCCTGCTTCTCTTGTGTGCTGAGACCTTGTCAGAGCCTTCTGCGGGGTGGTTGGAAACACAGACGTGGAGTGGAGGTGAAGGATATCCAGCCAGCATTATGTGGCATCCATACCTAGGCACCACCACTGTGTAATAGGTTGACTTTAATAGGTGCTTCTCATTTTGACTTTTACTGGTATTGTTAAAATACATGAATTGGCCATGCTGCTTACTTTGCTTTTATTTTCCTTGCCTTTGGGAACTTACAACAGGATGTCTTGACCCTGCTTTTGTATATTCTTTAAAACCATGATAATGTCTCTGAATCCCCACGTGCAGTTCTATCTCAACATAAACCTACGTAAAGAACTCAGGTGGAGAATGGCATTCAAGTTGGATTTTTGCTGTTGTTTATACAAGACACTGGCGCGCAGTAGGAGGTGGTGTTCTTTTTGATGAGGAATAATTACAGTGATGCTATTGAGACAAATGCCTCAAATTGGCTTTATGGAATGCAGCCTAATTAACTTTGAGTCTTAATGGGACGTTAGCGGCGTAAGGCTGATCATGTTTTCCTTTAAGTAGTATCAGTTGTGCTGCACTGAATCGGCTGTGTACCCCTCACAGCGGCTGCTAGGCTTCCTCCAGATGGGGAGAAGCCAGTCAGAGGCCAGCTGACTCAGGCATTACTGGGTAGGCTTTCGGCTTCAACAGGTAGGGCATTCACTTGAATCTGACTCCCATCCCACAGTGTCCTGCATGGGATGATTTTGACTTTATAGCCCAAATGCAAGGGCTCAACTTTTACAAGATTAAAATGGTTATCCTGGGTAATTATCCCAGGTAGGGCCTTGCTTTTCTGCCCCACTCCAGGCCCAGATTTAAAGCAATTAAGGGATGAATCTTGACTTATATGAAGGCCAGTGAAATGCCAGTTTTGATGTCTTCCATTGGGGTCACCTCCCACACACACTGCCCCCAATTAAATGCCTTGTTTGCTTCCTTTGAACTCTTTTGTCTGGATTCAGGGAACTTATAGATAGAAGTGAACTTAATCTCCTCCGTTTCAGGCTCTCCCTTTGTCAGGCACACACCCGCCCTTCTGCTCTAGGGCAGGGCTCAGAAACACAGGCACCAGCTCCCTGCCTGGCGCCAGGGTCAGGAAAGCAGACACTTGGCTGCTTGAGATGTGAAAGAGCTGCCACCGTGCATGCTGCTGCCTGTCACCTGCTGAGGAAGAGGTGCAGCCATAGAAACAGCGGAGATGTGCTTGTGGTTTCGGGAGCTTGAGCAGTATGTAGAGACAACACTGCTCCATCCCACTGAAGGTTCTAGGAGGTAGTTTGGATTGGCTCCAGCCAGCTGGAGCCTCAAACTCTTGGGTGTTACCTGTGCTTGTGTAGGTGCACGTCTTGTGATTGGTGGGCAGTGCCATTCTCTGCAAGGTCAGATCTTTTTTTCTTCCTTTAATACACGTTTGACTTTGTTAGAAGCCACCGTGGGGCTGTGAGAATGTCACATGTGCATCTGTGTACAGTCCAGACCAGCTGCCCACCCTCTGAGAAGGTGCTGGTCACGGGCATCACTCGAGTGTTGAGCTGGTGTGTTTTCTGTATTTTGGTTCTAAAGTTCATGAAGTGGTGGATAAATTTGATATTCTTTGAGCTAAACTTGCCTTGTTTATACTTTGCATCTAGATTATAGTGTTGAGTTAAGCCAGTCCTCCTTCCTAGTCTTAGCCTTGTTCTTAGGGTAGGATTTCAGAAGGGGGTGGGCCACAGTCCTGTTGCCCCATCACTGATACTGTTGCCTTCACTGCTGCTGTTTTTTATGCCCAGTCCTATCATCTCCACTTCAGCATGAGAGATGGTGTGTATGTGGGAATGTGAATACAGTGTTATATGTGGGTATGTATGTGTATTTTAAAATATCCTGTAAATTTTCCACATACCTCTCTCTTAGCTCCTAGAGCAAAGCTCTAATTTTATGGGGATAGTTGAATAATTCATTTTAACACACTGAAAGCAGTATGCTTAGAAAAGAATTCGGCGAAAATTTTCTGTTCTCTATCTACTGGAACTCCTGTTCATGAATGGTAGTAACATAAACTCTCTGCCCTGTTTGGAATTATTTCTTGTGCTGTGATTATTACTCACGTGGAACAAACCACCCAATTCAGCAGATGTTTGCTCTGGATGCAGGATTTACTATGAGGCCTTGTGCAGAGGGCCAAGAGGTGCAGAGTTAACAACTTTTGAGACACTTGTATAAATCTAAGGGTTGTTCCTGTGTTTTTCTGCCTGACAGCTCCAAAGGAGCAACCACAAACAGGTATGAAATGTACACCCTACAAGGTTACTCTTTTTTAATATTTTTTTTAAATTAATCCTCACCTGAGGATATTTTTATTGATTTGAGAGAAAGAGGAAGAGGGAGGGAGAAACATTGATGGGAGAGAAACATTGATTGGTTGTTTCCCATATGTGCCCAGACCAGGGATCGAACCCTCAACCATGGTATATGCCCTGACCGGAAATTGAACCCACCACTTTTTGGTGTATAAGACTCTGCTCCAATCAGCTGAGCCACCCGGCCAGGGCACAAGGTTACTCTTTTGTGGCATCAACCCTTGTGGCAGGTATAAACCCAAAACCATCATTCAGAGTATGGGTAGAGTAGCCATTCAAAGTACAAAGTACCAGCATAAGGTTGTCTAGTTAACTGCCCCATTTTACAGATGAGGAGATTGAGGCCTTTCATTTTAGTTGCTCTTAGTGGTATCTCAGTTATGGTTTTGATTTGCATTTCCCCAGTGACTAATGATGCCAAGCATCTTTCATGTATTTATTGGCCACTTGTATATCCTGTTTGGAGACATGTTTATTCAGACTCATTACTCATTTTTTTACTGGGTTGACATTGTAGGCAACTGTGAGCACTTTTCTGCCAAATTATTCTGTAGAGTCGGTCATAAGAGTCAGTCTCAAAAAAAAAAGTAATAGTAACAATCTTTGTAATGTACAAAGTGCTTTTAATATTCTGTTCTGATAATAACATCCCCCAAAGCCCTGAGATGTAATTATCATTATACCCTATTATATGTAAAAGAACAAACAGACTCTAGGGTAAAATTTTGCATTTACAGGTAATTTTCTGGGGAAAATGCTCATGGCTTCCATTAGGTTCCCAAAGGTGTACCCCAAAAGACTACAGAGAAACTGTTCTAGAACTTAGCTTCTTCTATAATAAAATCACAGACATGTGAGAGATTCAAAAATAGGATCCTGTTACCACTGTAGTATACTATCTGCAGGGCCCAGGCTATGGAGGGTTAGTTTCTGTTCCTGGAAGGGGCAATGCTTCTAAATGGGACTGTACAGTTTAATATCAACATTTAACATTTCTGACCCCTACCCATTAATTGCCAGGTACGATCATTAAAAAAGCCCTTAGTAGGAGTATGTGTTACTTTTGCTTCCATTTACTTTTTGATAATGTTTTATAATCATAGGTATATATTTCACACATAGTTATGACTATTTAAATATAATCCTCACATAGGAATTTCTAGTGGCTTCAGTCTCGGAATAGAAAAGTCTAGGATTGCTACCAAATCTAATATACTTGAAAATTATTGCTATTAACTGCCTCTCATAGAGCATTTTTCAGCTTAGAAAGTGCTTTGACTTGTGTTTGTCCTTACAGTCACCTTCGGTGTCAAACAAGCTATTGTTTCTTTGTGCAAGATGAGCCATGGAAGCTTAGAGAAGTTCTCTAGACTTGTTCATGATGAGACATATGGAACTGAAGTTGATTTTAGTTTTCCGAAGTCTCTAACAGTGTTTTATCAAATGTCATATAAAATTTTTCTGAAGTGGTTATTTTTTAAATTAATTAATTAATTTTTTAAATTTATCTTTATTGTTGAAAGTATTACAGCTGTCCCATTCCCCCCCCCCCACATTGACTTACTCCACCTCGCTCCTAGCCCCTCCCCAGGCCTTTACCCCGTTATTGTCTGTGTCCATGAGTTATGCATATATGCAGATAATTTCTTTGGTTAATCTCTCCCCACCCCCAGCCCCTTCCCTCTTCCCTCTGAGTTGCCAACAGTCTGTTGCATGCTTCAATGTCTCTGGGTCTATTTTGTTTGTCAGATTATTTAGTTCATTAGCTTCTTCTTAAAGAAGACCCTTCAACATTTCATATAATACTGGTTTGGTGGTGATGAACTCCTTTAGCTTCTTCTTATCTGTGAAGCTCTTTATCTGACCTTCAGTTCTAAATGATAGCTTTGCTGGGTAGAGTAATCTTGGTTGTAGGTTCTTGCTTTTCATCACTTTGAATATTTTGCGCCACTCCCTTCTGCCCTGCAAAGTTTCTGTTGAGAAGTCAGCTGACAGTCCTATGGGTGCTCCCTTGTAGGCAACTGTTTTTCTCTTGCTGCTTTTAAGACTCTTGCTTTGTCTTTAACCTTTGGCATTTTAATTTCTCTGAGCCTCCTGGATTTGTAAGTCTATTTCTTTCCCCAGGTAGGGGAAGTTTTCTGTCATTATTTTGTCAAATAGGTTTTCAATTTCTTGCTGTCTTCTCCTTCTGGCATCACTATAATGCAAATGTTGGGCTGCTTGAAGTTGTCCCAGACTCTTTAAACTAGCTTCATATTTCTGGAATCTTTTTTTCTTTTTGCTCTTCTAGTTGGGTGTTTTTTGTTTCCTCATGTTCCAAATTGCTGATTTGATTTTCAGCATTCTCTACTCTACTATTGATTCCCTGTAAATTATTCTTCATTTCAGTTCATGCAGCCTTCATTTCAAATTGGTACTTTATTATGTCATTGATGAACTCACTAATTTCTTAATAGTCTTACTAAGATCCTTGAGTATCCTTATAACCATTATTTTGAACTCTGTATCTAGCAGCTTGCTTGGCTCCATTTCATTTAGTGCTTTTTCGGGAGATTACTTCTATTCTTTCCTTTGTGACATGTTTCTTTGCCTCTGCATTTTGGCTCCTTCCTGGTGTTTGTTTCTATGTATTAGGTAGAGTTGTTATATCTCCTGGAATTTGTAGAGTGACTTTGTGTAGTAGGTGTCCTGTAAGGCCCAGTGGCTCAGCCTCCCCAGTCACCTGAGCTGGGCCTTTTAGGTGCTCCCCTGCGTGGGCTGTGTGCACTGTCCTATTGTAGTTGAGCCTTGGTTACTATTGGCATCACTGGGAGGAATTGACCCCCAGGCCAATTGGCTGTGAGGACTAGCTGCTGCTACAGCTAAAGAGCTGGTGTGCTGGAAACACCCCTATGGAGCAGGATTTACTTCAGTGGAGCTTTGGTGTTCACTGAGTCTTCCCCTTGAGTGTGTCACTCGTGGATATGGTAGGATTGTAATCCACCGTGGTTGAAACTGACCACCAGGTACACTGACTCTGGGGCCTCCCGGGGGGTACAAAGTCAGCCTCTGCAGTGCCTTGCCCAGGGCCACGCAGCATGAGCTACACAGCAAACCGTAGATGGCTGCTACTTGTGCTGGGCTTGGAGGTATCCAGGAGAGGCCAAGCTTTGAACCACTGCAGGCTGCTGCTAGTGCCAGGCCTGGGGCCGCTTATAGAGAGGTATGGGGCACTCTGAAGCCAGCTGCTGCTTGAGAGATTTTAGGAAAGTCCTTAGCATGAGGCTAGAGAGGCTACTTGCAGAGAAAAGCCACTGGAAATATCTTGGATGAGCTTGCAAGTAGGGAGGGGCGGGGTCTGTTTGAGGGCTCTGTCGGGGGAGGGCACATCAAAGGAGCAATGGCCTCTGCGAGCTCCTCTGTCTGTGAGAAAGCTGCCTGTCCAGCTCTCGCCCTGATTCCATGCAAGTTAGTTACTCCTCGAATGTCCCAGGTTCCTTTTAGGCTGCTGCCCAGAGCTGGAGCTCAGAGGGAGTGAGTCTGAGTAAGTCTGTTCCCTGGCCCTTTAAGAGGAACTGCCTGGGACTCCAGCAGCCTCCCTGTCACTGAGCCACAGTCCTCGCTCGTTTTTACAGCCTGAAGTTGTGGGGGCTTCTCTCCCTAGCACTGGAACCCTGCGCTGGGGCGCCTGATATGGGGCTGGAACCCCTCGCTCCTCCGGGAAACCTCCACCATGGAGATTCCCTCCCGGTTTTAAACTGCCGCACCGGGTGTGGGCCACGGCTGTGTTTCTGTGATTCATCCCAGATTTTGCCCTGGTCTCCGCCCCTCCTACCAGTCTCCACGTGCTTCTTCTGTTCCCTGGTTGTAGGACTTCTGTTCCACTAGATTTCAGGAGGTTCTGAGTAATGGTTGTTCTGTATTTTATTTATAATTTTGATGTGGTTGTGGGAGGTGGTGGGTACACAGTTACCTATGCCCTATCTTACTCTGAAGTGATTATTTTAAAAGGCAGAATTCTGGGCCTCTGTTCCTACCAAGGGTCTGCTTCAGTAGGTCATATATATATGGGGCCTAAGAAACTACCTTTCAAACAAGCATCCTGAACTCTGGTTTTCCAGATGGTCTACACATTGAGAAACACTTGTCTAGACTATGAAACCCTGACTGATTAAAGCACAGAACCTGGTCTTGAGGTCTTCATCCCAAGGTTGATGGGGAGCTCTGAGGGGCAAACATGATTGGATTTGTGTTTCAGAAAGATCACTCTGGCTGTTGTATGGAAGTAAAATGGAAAGGGGTCTGACCTCGGAGACAGGAAGGGAACCAGTTGGTCACTTCCAGTCCAAGACAGAAACAACTATGGCCTGGGTTGGATGGTAATGGTGATGAGCCAAAGTAAATGGGTTCAAGAGAAGTTAAAGGGATAGGCCTGACCAGGCCTGGTGATAGGATGAGTTCAGTAAGTACATGCAGAACTCATGGTTGACTCCTAGGTTTGGGGCTTGGGCAAGTGGGAGGATGGTGGTGGTTTACTGAGGTGAGGGGCACAGGCGGAAGAGGAGGAGGGGGCTCTGATGAGGGCTGCTTAGCTTGTAATTGCCTTTCCCATGTGTGGCTGGGTTGTTTCCACCTTCGCTCCTCAGCTACATGGAGTTAGGATGATACCATAGGAGCCCCACCTATGGCCCCACAGACCTGGGCATTTCCAAAGAATTGTTTCCCACTTTATGGAGCCAGGACATTTCTTCTGTTTCCAGAGGACTTTCTCCTCTTGCTCTAGGAAAAGGAATCTTCAAGAAATCAGCAATGCTTTAAATTAGTGGAGAGGCCAGATTTTGAAATTGGGATTTCATTAGTTAGCCAAGAAACAGGATAGCTGACTTGGGAGGGAATTGGGCTAAAAATTCTCTGTAATGTCTTCCATCAAATAGCATTTAAGAATGAAGTTACCTGACCCGACGGAGAGCCCTAATCACAAAGGCAGTGTGAGTGTTTAACATGACTTTATTCAGGTCACCCTTTTGTTAGAAGAGAATGATGAAACCAGAGAGGTGAATCATAGCGGGTAGAGCTTGGAATAGAACTTGGGAATAGAGCTGGGTCTGGTGTCCCAGACTGGCCATTCATGTTGGTAAGGACCCTTGAGGTCAGATCACGTGATCCCCATGACAACCCTGTTGGATGCCAAAGCATATTCATGCTAATAATTCAACTGAATAAGTTTGGTTGTTTTTGTGAAGTCAAACTGACCATTATTTTGGCTTTGGGTCAGCATGACCTACAGATCAGCCCAGGTCTTTTCTGTATAAAATGGACATTTTGGTTATTCAGGTTCTGAGCCCTAGAGAGTAGAGCTGTGGTGCTGGTGGTTGCCACATGTCCCCCCAGAGGCATTGCTCCTAGTCAGCTGTGGTCTGGACTTTGTAGTCACCATCACTTACAGTTTACTACTATATTTGCTATGGCATCCTGGGATAAGTTAAAAAAGAAATTGTTCCTCATTACCATCGATCAAAACAAGACATAACCTTCAACCGCGGCAACATAAAATTCTCAAGCTTTGGAACTGATAGAACATTTTGGGTGTTAACAAAAAGCAATCCCTTGTAGTAGAACTTGCTGAAGCCAGAATTGTTTCAACAGGTTAGTGGGTGACTAGCAAGGTCCTTGCTTCAGATTGAGTAACCTGAGCCATTTGTGCCTCCATAGTGTCCCCCAGCTTGCCATCTGTATTAGTTAAAATATCTAGACCATGGATCTTTAGTAGCCGGAGACCTTGATTATATTTGCATTTTTAAACATGTGAGTGCTTTTTATGTTGATTTTAAGTCAGACCAGATGGAGCCTGCAATACAGCTTGGCTACTGTTTCATCAATACAGCACCATTTGAAGTTCCAAAATGAAATAATGAGTGAAAGTAGCTAGTGCTGTTTGCCCTCAGCTCTTTCAAGATATTAGATTGTGTTTTGTGTCCAAATGGAAGCCATTGCTAGTTTGGCGATAGGTGACCAGAGTCATGGTAATATCCTGGTCACTTGGAGAATTAGATGCAGGACATTTCATTCACATTGCATTTTGTCCTCTTGGGGAAAAAGAAATCAGTGTTCATTGTGCTGTTGTGTCCGTTGAGCAGCCTGTTGTGCAGGCTTTTACAGTAACATCCTGGTAAAAATGAACACTCCATATAGCATCTCTCCAGCTGTTACCCACTGTGAAGTTTAATGTTAAATTGGAAGAGCAAGGACATTGAGAGGGAAAAGCTCTGTTCTTGGTTTCTGCAAAGTATTGCTTGCCTGCAGTGCCATGTGCAACCCTGCTTCTAAAGACCCTTTGAATTAAAGGCCCCACCCAGTGAACTGGGGATGAAATTTTATTGTGTGCTGACTGCATGGGCTGAATGTGGAGAGCACAGAAAGATGTTAAGAATGGGAACTACTTGTCTCTACCTATTCCATTGCTGAGGTCCATTTTACTGTTTAAAAAAAATGTGGATCTTTATTTTAACTAGAATTTTTTCTTCAAATTAGCATAGGATAATGAAAATGAAGTGGTACTTAGGTATTAAATAGTGTACACATTCTGATACTCAATGTAATATAGAATTTATTTGAAATAGGGCTAAATGTGATACCATATTTTATAAGCACATCTTCTTTATACGTTTTTGTTCCTTGTTTTTATAAATAACCACCTGCATTTTCCCCAGAATTCTTCTTAACTCCCCTTCCCCCCACCCCCCGCAAAAAAAAAGCAGTTCTTTTGAATCATGTTGTTATTGGCAACTCCTTGTTTTTTTTTTTAAGTTTTAGATTTTCTTTTAAATTTCAAAACTGTACAAAACACAAAAATGCAAACTAGCCAGGGGTCTTTTTTGGTGTTCTTGGCTTTATAATACAAATCATCTGGATATGCTGCTTGTTTTGAGGGTCTATTGGTCTATTTTTTTTTTTTGTTTGTTCCTGAATAAATTGTTCTCACACTGAAGCACACACTTGCATGTCTGAATAGAGGTGGAGAGAATTTTTGCATTCAAAATATACCCACTTGAAAATTGGAGATTATTAAGGAAATGACAGGCCTGGAACTATTAGAAGCGTGAATGTTAGACGTAAAGTGGTGTAACCCCTATATATGTTTATTTCTGTACAGCTAGCAATTTTGAAGAGTTTGATTTTTTTCCCCCCTATAGCAATCTGAATGGGTGTGTTGAAGTAGTTGGAAACCGTGGCAATAAAAGCCTATTCCGTTCATCATTATGCACCGGAATAGAGGGAACAGAAACAGTTCACTGGCAGATATTAGAGGAAAATTGGACCTCCTTCCCTGTGCTTGAGCAGAACTGCCTTAGAGATAGCTGTGCAGCTCCTTTCTCGGGACCTTCTCGCCTCAGGTGAAGGAGAGCCCTTCTTTCTAGTGAGCACCCCTCTTACCGGGCACTCAGGAGCTCTGTTTGCAGAGCTGTGCCATCTTTCCAGCTCTCTGGGTACTATTCCCGTGTCCCAGGCCCAAGATTTACTGTCTGTACTCACTTACTGAGGGATCAGTTCCTTTTCTGTCATCTGCCTGCTCTTTGTATGTGCTGTGGGATGATCTCATCTGTTTCTACAACTGTTGCTTTGTCTCTGCTGGGTTTGGTAGGCCTGCCCCCGAAAGGAACAGGCAGTCCCTGTAGGTTGGGTAGCTGTGGCTTCAGAGCCCGCCCGCCCGCCCGCTGCGGATCCAGTTTCATCCTTAGCGCCACGTGACCCTCAGCTGCTCTTTACCTCATTTTTCCATCTGCAAAATGGAGGTGATGTTTGGGCCACCTTATAAGGATGTCGGGAGGATTCGAAGAGATGGAGGAAGAAAACCCAACCGTCCCTGCAGCATAGCAATGCTTTACTAACTACAAATGTTAGCCTTTTGGTTTTCTCCCTAAAATCCTGTTATCTACATCTCCCAGATTTCCCTTTCTACCTATATACCTCTAGCTTTCTTTGGTTTGTAGTTTAACTTTTGTTTAAAACTTAAACTCATCTCACTTTAAGTTTCTCATCATGGTCAACCACCTTATTGCTTTCCCCTCAAGTATTTTCCTTTGTGGTAAATTCTTCTATCTCAGCCGTCATCCATAGTGAGAGTTCTTTTGAGATACATCTTGCTCCATTTTTACATACAAGTCATCACCAAAACTGTTCTTTAAATCTTTTTTCCAGTTTTCCATCCAGATCTACTTATGATCCTCTTAGTACAATTTTATGCAAGGCAGCTTAACTCAGTAGTTTAAAAATGTCAGTTTTGGAATCAGACTCCATCACTTCCTGGCTGTGTGACTTTAGACTACTTACTTAACCTCCCTGAGCTTCAGTTGCCTGTCTGTATGATGAAAATATTATTACTTCGAAGAATGATTGGAAGGCTTAAATGAAATACTGTCTTCGAAGCTCTTGGAATAGCCTCTAGCCTGTAGTAAATGTTTCAACATCCAGCTGTCACTTTCTCCCCACCCTGTCTGGTCTTCATCTCTCTCTTCCTGTGGCTGGTTCAGAATGACTCAGCAGAACTGCTGTTTCTTACTCATGACTTTTTTTTTTTTTTAAGGACTCAAAAGAACTTATATTGGAAAGGACTTTAGAGGTTTTTAAACCATTCACCTCTACAAAAATCAAAGCCACCATTTAGTAAGTGCCTGTTATGCATGATGTCTAGTTTTTACAACCCTGTATAGTAGGTGTTGCTGGGGCTCTAAGATGCAAACACTCCCCTGAGCCCTCCCAGCTGGGAGTGTCATGACTGATATTTGAGCTCTGCCCATTCCTGTTTCAAACTTCAGATTTTGTCTTCATAACATACTGCTTCCATAACCCCCTGTATGAAAATAAATGAAATAAAGTGAATTTCTTGACATAGGCTCCTTAGTTGAACAGATACTTCCGGTGACTGGGAGGGAACCTGCTACTTTGCTTGGTACTCAGTCCAATTTATTGCTGAATGTTTATACAGGTTAAATACTTCTGTGTTTGTGCTAAAACCTGATCCCTATATTTTCTCTCTCTCTCTTGATTTATTTTTAAGAACTACGGAGAGCCAGCCTAACATGTTTTTTACCTGGCAGTCCTTTAGCCTTTAGATATTTGAATGTAACTATTGCTTCTCCCATTGTTTTCCCCTCCTCTACAGGATGATGAATTTATCCATTCTGGTCCCCTTCGTTTTGGGAATGAACCTTATCTTACATATGCTCTATTCTGTGCATAGCAAGCGTTTTCTGTCTCAGTTTTACCCCTCTGGGTTCAGACCCAGGAACCATCAGAGTCTCGGTAGCCCTAAGTCCACATTTGGTTTTTCTTAAATAGCTTTAAAGGTGTCAGTTGAGAGCTTTAAGTCACTGCCATGAGTAAGGAGCATGGATCTTTATTTCCAAGGTCATTCATTCTCAAATTAAGTATTTACGAAGTGCCTATATGTGAGCTCCCAGGGGCCTCCTTGATTGTCCGTCTCCTCCTCAGTCTCTTGGGATTGTGAGAAAATGAATGAACAGTGAGCAAGGCTGGGAGAAGCCTTTTAGATTTGGTTTCTGTCCCCCATGGTCCCTGCTATTGCTGGGCAAACAGTCCTGCCACTCTGAGCACACAGAAGACTTTGGCCGTGATGATTAAGTTGCAGGAATTTTATTGTTTTCTTATAAAAACAGGCAACAGAAAAATCTCGAGCACAGAATAATTTAAAAGGAAATTGAATTTCTTCTTTTCATAGCTATTAAGATTCCTGAGTGTTGACTTTGTAATCAAATTCCCGACAGTAGCATTATCCAGGCTCCCCATGAAGTACAGTGAAGTATTAGGAGCATCATCAGAGGGGCGGGACTGCCTGGGTTTGAATTTCAGCTTTGCTGCAGGAACCTGTGTCAAGAAATGTACTTATTTTATTTCATTTATTTTCATACAGGGGGTTATGGAAGCAGTATGTTATGAAGACAGAATCTGAAGTTTGAAACAGGAATGGGCGGAGCTCAAATATCGGTCATGACACTCCCTGCTGGGAGGGCTCAGGGGAGTGTGTTTGCATCTTAGAGCCCCAGCAGCACCTACCATACAGGGTTGTAAAAACAAGGGACCTATTTTTTACAATCTGTTTTCCTCAACTGCTGCAATGAGGTTAACAATGGTACCTACCTCCTCGTAGGGTTGCTGTGAGCACTAAATGAGTTTATTACTATAAAGTGCCTTAGAACAGTGTCCAACACATAATATGTGCTCACTAAATGCTGCTATCATGGTTGTTGTAGTGATTGAGGTAATAGTTTCATTTTTTACCCAGAAGAAGAAATGGTCACGACATGAATAGATGTTCTTCAGAAGGCAATCCACATCTGCAGTAAGCTGCTTTTAAGTCTGGGGAAACACTTAACTAAATGTTTTCAGTCTAGCCCATTAATTTAGAGAACTACGTAGATCTGACTTCTTGTTTTTCATGGAATTTATTTATAATGCCCCCAGTCTTTAAGAGCTGTCAAAAATATATTCTTAAGTTGTTCATCATTAGAGTTAAAGGTGTTTTCTTGTTCCATGATCGGGGATTCTTGCTAGTAGAAGTTTACTTGTGCAAGTTTAGGCATAGAAATGCGTAGTGACACCCTCCTCATTCCAGATGTCCTCCCGTCCTGCAGTGTGAGCACCAACCCCCACTGTGCTGTCCCTTTCCCATTTGACAGTCTGGACAGGTGGGTCTTGGTTTTCCAGCATCCTGCTTTCTGAGGAGATGGGGTGGCCAGGGAAAGTGATGCTGCTTTTGGTATAATAACCTGAGGATCTCTAAGACCCTATTTGAGCTATAAACTAGAGGAAGCGGTAAATGGTTGAACACACCTTCTACTACTGTTGAGAGTAATCTTGGCTTAGGATAGCTTTAGCAATGGGTCCAGCAATTCAGAGGAGTTTGTGTTCATTTTCTTTCAATTGAATACATACTGTAGTCATTCTACACCACGGGGTGTTTAACAGTTGGCTTCTTCCTCTTAAATCAGACGCACTTGTACAGAGAACCCCTTTTTGTTCCATGGGTCATGATTTATTTATTCAATTGGTTTTATATTATATCGTGATTAATTTATTGTATTTTTTATTGAGTGCCTACTATATCTAAAGCATTCTGCCTACACCCTAATTGGGACGAACAGAGCATGTGCTGTATTCTCTTTTCCCTGGAAAGGTAGGGAGAAAGACAGGAATGTAGGGTGGAAAAAGGCAAGTCTTATCGTTGAAGTTCAAACAGGGAGCCAAGTGAGCAGTTGTTTTCAGTTAGTTACGAGGCCTGGTTTTATTTACCTAAGAGGTGGCATTGGAGCTGGGCCTGGAGGAAGTGGTAGGATTTCAGGAGCTAGAGAAAAAAAGCTACAGTCAGCGCTAGATGGAGGGAGAGTGTGGACCAAGGCCCGCACGTGTGGAAGGCCTGGCAGGCTGAGTGTGGTGTGCTGGAGACAGGGCTGAGAGTAGCTCCTTGGAGGACCTTGAGCGCTGTGCTGCGGAGATGAGTCTTTATGATGAAAGACTCTTGAAGGTTTCTGCGGAGGGGATTGAGGACAGATCTGAGGTTCTGAAAGGCAGCTGTCGGTGGGTGCAGGATGGACTGCAGAGGTCAGACAGAGGTGCCCGCTGACAGGTGGGCCCATGATGGTAATCCAGGCATGGTCGGAGGAGAGCTGGAGACAGTGGCATCAGGAGGGAGAAGGAAAAGATACATTTGAGTGAACGGTTTACTCCGGGGGAAAGGAAGCTTGAAGAATTAAAACTGACAGATTTCTAGGTTGGGTGACCAGAAAAACAACATGCCAATAATTCAGCTCTGAACACAGGAGAGGGACCAGGTCTGAGGGGGGACATATAATAGTGGGTCTGGTGATGTGTAATTTCGTGGTTTTTATAAGATAGACACATGGATATATTCTCTTAGCAGTCAGAAATTCTGGTCCAGCAGACGGGAGTGGGAGATTTGGATTTGGGACTCAGCCTTCTAAGAACTCTTTGAGGCCTTGGGAGGGAGGTCGTGGCCTCTTCCAGTCACTCCTTAAATGAGAAGCATTTGTCAGCCCTCTGTCCTCAGGTCCCACTGAGGACCGAGGACTGAAGGCTGGCATATGCCTTTCATTTAAGGAGTGAATGGAAAAGGCAGTAGAAAGACTAGGGTCTCATAAGAAAGTTTCAGCAAGGACAGGTTGAATCAAAACCAGTAGATTTTGCCCTGGTGGTACGGCTCAGTTGGTTGGAGTGTCGTCCTATACAGCAAAAGGTGGTGGGTTTGATTCCCAATCAGGGCACATAACAAGGTTGTAGGTTTGATCCCCAGTTGGGGCGCATATAGGAGGCAACCAGTTGATGTTTCTCTTTCACATTGTTTCTCTCCCTCCCTCCCTCCCTCTCTCTCTCTCAAATGAATAAAAACATATCTTTGGGTGAAGGTTAAAAAAACAGTAACAGCAGATGCTATAGCTGAGAAGAAGCTTTTGAATAGCAGAAAGAACTCTAATGCTTACCATTGTATCGTCTTCTTAAATTTTTTCTTGGGAACATTTTCAAACTACACAAAAGTAGAGAGAACATGATAATGACCCGCCGTCGTCCAGTATCCAGCGTCAGTCATTACCAGCTTTTATCAGCCTACCTTCATCTCCCCGTCTTTCTGGGCAAGAGAAGGGAGACGTTTTAAAGCATGATCAGATCATCATTTCTCCCATATGTTAGTTCGCCACTGCTTCATAAGGACAGTCAGTTTGGATATAACTATAAGTCATCATCTCACCAAAGTTAAAAAAAATTAATTCATCAGTACCACCTAATAAAATTTCATTTAAGTAATTTGAAGTCCCCAAGAGTCACATCAGTGACACTTTGCAATTCCGTTGAGATTAGATCTCACTCGCAGAGCCCTTTTGGGAAACGGGCAGAGTGTTGTGACGAAGATCATACAACGCTCTGCATGAGAAGGAGGCTTCTGCATCGCACACGGTGGCTTTTGATGGGAGGCTAGATTTTGTTTCGTGTACACCCTATCCCCTGGGAATAGCAACTGAAATCGAAGATTGGGCTTCCTGTTTTTAGATCACATGAATCAAAATGTATATCCAATGGTACTGCTCTGGTGTTGCCACCTCTGACCCACATACCATCCAATTCCTGATTCTAGAACAGTGATCCTCAAATGGGACACATGGCCTTCTCAGGAGACACTTTTGATTGCCATGGCCGTGGGGGAAAGGGAAAGAGGCTACTGGCATCTGGTAGAAGAGAGCGGGTAGGGATGCACAGAACAGCCCCCCACCCCCCAATAAAAAAGGCTTAACCTGCCCAAACTACCAATAGCATCAAGACTGAGAAACTCTTGTTAGAAGAATAGCATACCCTGGAGGAGAACTGCCCCTTCCAATCTGTTGTTGCATCACATGCTTGTATGCCAGGTTACTGTTAAGAATTTTTCTCTATTCTTTGGAGAGAGGTAGTGTCTCTGCAGGTGTTTTTTCTTTGATCATCTGCATCACCTAAGCTGGGTTTGGCCGGATCCTGGAGCCTACCAAACTTCATTCCACGTTTTATTAACTTGGTGTCCTTGGACTCTGGCAGAGCACAGAAGTGATCCGGGTTCTTTGGGTGGGAGATTTAAAGTGGAATGCACTTCCAAGACACATTCATTGAGCTGAGCAAAGTTCTGTTTTTGGAAGGAACAGTAGCTTGGGGGTGCTATTTAACAGGCAGGTAGGGCTTGTTAAACCAAGATATAATCTGTGTTTCTTCACCCTAATGTGAAGTTGAGCAGCCATTTGTAGTAATTAAGAAATGTAAATTACTTTACCTTCTTTATTTGCAGGAAATACAGTTGGAGCATGCAAAGCAAGCCTTTGTGCAGAGGGACAACGCCAAGACCGGAAAAGTCACAGCCATTGACTTCCGAGACATCATGGTCACCATCCGCCCCCATGTCTTGACACCTTTTGTAGAAGAATGTTTAGTAGCTGTAAGTTGTAACTTGCCCTAATGAAGTAGTTTATTCTACCTGGTATGAGCTCAGTAAATAAGAGCTTGTAAAAACAACTCTTACATAGTATGTAGAGGTTTTTCTGTTTAAAACAAACATTTTCTTAACGTGATCGCATGCATTACTAAAATTAAAGACTATGTTTTGGCTCCTTTTAGTGGGTAAATTAATTTGTTATCTGGACAATATGGAATCTCTTAAAAACATATTAACTGGTTCTTTTAAGAAGGAAAAAGAAATTTATGATCACATAATAATTTTGCTTTATGGTTTGAGGTGTGTCAAATCCTAATCTTTGCTTTTATCTGTTCTCCAAGGCAAAATTTTTTTTAAAAATTGTGTGCATGGATATATTGGAGAGGTCAGCAGAACACAAATTCTAAGTCATATATTGTTCATTCATCATGTGTGTATTGAGGTGTCTCATGTGATGGACGGAACCCTGCTCTCCTATGTCTTAGAGTTTCCATCCTAGTGGAGATCCAGCCCCTCTCCTTACCTCCTGGCCCCTGAGGGTGCCCTGGGACATTCTGTGGTGATGCTTCCCAAGCCTTGGTCTGGGGGCATAAGAATCACCATGGATAATTATAAAAAATACAGATTCTGAGGTTCTGTTCAGATCTACCGATTCACCATCTACAGGTGGTGAGGCCCTAGAACAAGTTTTCCAGCTTCCTAGATAACTTTGATGATCACTCGGATTTGGAACCCCTATGCAACGCCAGCTGTCCTTTTGCTCATCCCAGGAAGAAGATTGCATGTTTTCACCATCATCTGTGTTTTTCACAATGCATACTATAGGCAGGAGCATAGGCTCTCTCTTCAGTTTTCACTTTTTTCTTCCTGGTGCCTCTTTTGGGAAATGTGGCATTCTGGCAAGGCCTTTCCACTCTAGCACTGTGTTAATCTAGCTCCTTTGCTTGCCCCCTCCCCTTCCCGACTCCATTCTAAACTCTCATGTCAGCTATTCAAAATGATTACTGAGTGAAGATTTATGTGCTTGTTACCTGAAAAAGAAGTGCTTTCCTAATAAAAATATTTTGCCTTGTTAGGGAAGGTCAGAATTTGAAACCCCTAAATTGAAGTTCCATTCATAATGAACATGCTGTCTATTTCCCTTGTCCCCTGTGAAGAAATATGGTTTCTTACAAGTTTTGGCTATCAGAATTCTGACCAGTCATACCCCTCCCTCCATCAAAGCATATGACATCTCATAATTTTACCGTAATACGCTTGTTTGCTAGAAATCCCACCACTGTAAAGTCTGTTCATAAATGATTATTTATTGCTAGTTATAAGTAACATGACAAATCACGATATTAATGTTAGATTGACCACTTTTCATAGTATGTTTTTGTTGGTATAATATAGTTTTGCATGTATAAGCACACACATGTGTGTAATATAGTTTTGCATGTCTAAGCCTTTACGAATTGCTCATTAGATGAAATAAACAAACTTATAAACCATTTCCAATGGAAATTTGAACTCTGTAAATTACTACTGGTCCTGTAGTTATAACCCTACACATGTATTTATTTAGTTTTCTAGGACTGTGTGTGGAGAGTATGAGTTCTGGTCATGATTAGTTGCAGTTACTTTTAAAAATCATTTATAGCTTTTTTTTTTTTAATGTGAAAGAAAAATACTTATGGCTATTTCTTCTTATACATGCATTCCTGATTACTTCCCAAACTAGCATTTGATGCTTGTACTTCTGAATCTTCTTCCTTCTGTAAATACTTTGTTTTTATTCTCCCCTCTGCTATTTTCAACTTACTTGAGGCTGCGGGAGGCACCACGTCCCATCAAGTCAGCTTCTCCTATTTTAATGGATTTAATTCGCTCCTTAACAACATGGAGCTCATTAGGAAGATCTACAGCACTCTGGCTGGCAACAGGAAAGACGTAGAGGTGACTAAGGGTGAGTGAGAATAAATCTGAATTCCTACCTGCACATATCCTGGTGTATTATTATTAGCGTGAAAAAGGCAACAAGTTTGATTGTAGTAGATTTTTTAAATTTCATTGACATTATCGACCCAGTGGCACATGTGTGCTTTCCATCCTTCAATTAGCCAAAAGCAAACAAAACAACCTTTGGCAAGTTTTAAAGAAACCGAAGACAGTCTTTGAGTGAGGGAACTGTGTAAAGTTTCTTAAATATTTTGAAATCTTGCTAGAACCTGAGCTAAATTGGCAGCCTCTAAAGTGGTCTTCAGAAGTACACAAGGAATTCCATTTATACTGGTGACCATGTAAAATGATCTACAGTCTTAGAACGAGATACCAGCACTTTCATGGGATTTTAAAAAATTTTTTATTAAAAAAACAGAATTTGCTTAGGAATTTCACAGCTTCATTAATACAACCTCCCGGGACCTGTGCATCGGACATTTCGTATCTGCTTCCTAGTTTTCCCTGACCTGCAATTTGAATACCACCCCATGTCATCTATGCGGAGCCTACAGATAACTCCAGACTTTCAAGTCAGTGTTAGAGACACTCATGTGCGCACACTTCCCAGATGAAAGAACTGCAGAAGTTAGATCTTACCCTAGCTGATGGGCTGGAGTCCTACAACCGATGAGAAAGTTCTGTGATGTTCCCTCATTCCAGTGCCTTGAGTTAGCGCCGCATTTAGTGGCTACTCCTTGAATCTCCCTTTTTAACCTCTTTTTCCATACAGAGGAGTTTGTTCTGGCAGCTCAGAAATTTGGTCAGGTTACACCCATGGAAGTTGACATCTTGTTTCAGTTAGCAGATTTATATGAGCCAAGGGGGTAAGTTGGCCTTTTTTTCCCCCTTTTTAATTAGCTTAATAAAAGGAGGGTAGGAGGTGGGGGTAGGAAGAGGGCAGCAAACTGGGAGAAAAAGAAGCCAAATTAAAGATGATTCTGAAATATGGGAAACGAAAAAGGGAATGTTTTAAAATTCTGTAATGTACGTTGTTTTAATCGACTCATATTTTGTTGTTGCTTGTTCTTCTTCTTGTTTTTCCCCCCTTCCAGACGTATGACCTTAGCAGACATCGAACGGATTGCTCCTCTGGAAGAGGGAACTCTGCCCTTCAACTTGGCCGAGGCCCAGAGGCAGGTGGGCACAAAAAGCAAACGTGCTTCCTGGCGTTTCTTCACCCCAGCCCCTCTTCATTTGCAGTTGCCTTTCTGACACTGGTGTCTGGCCTACCATTTTTCCGTGTTGCACCCAAAATCCAGACAATTTCAAGAGGCTGAAAAGAGAGATTACGTAGGGATGTTCTGATTAACAGATAGTTTGCATTTTTGCTTGATCCCCCTCCCAAAAGTGAGATGATTTCCTAACTGCATTGGAAACTTAACCCTCCCAAAATAGGCAGAAGATCCTTTCCTCTTCCCCAAGTCTCGGCTGAAAGACGCGGGGCAGGAGTCCTGTTCTGGTGTCGCCGTCCCAGCAGAGTGGCGTACTGCTAAATGAAAGTCACGTCTTCTCTGCAGAGGGGCTCTTCGTCAGCGCATTGTCTGACTGCCGTGCCTTCCGTTTCTCTGAGTATCAAAATGAGATAATTTTGTTTAGTCTGGAGTCATAGTTTGAAGGCTTTTAGACCTCTTTCCTCTGTGAAAGGATTCATAAGTTATGTGGAAACAATTTGAGGAATGCTAAATTTTATTTTATGGTTAACAGAAACCAATCTCTTGCAGTTGTGGGAGTCAGAAACTTAAGACACGGGGACCTCCTCATTTAACTCTTGCTCGACTTTCTATAGATCGGGATTAGAGAATCAAAGCCTTCATAGGGTGGTTGCTCTTACATGATGTTTGTAAAATAAATTCACTCCCAGACGAGCGGCGTTTTAGAAAAAGAGATCCTTTAAGGCAAAGCCATCTCCGAATCCTGTGAGACTTAACAGTTTTTGGCTTGGAGCTCTGGGTCTGTACAGAGACGCCAGTGTGACCACAATGGGTTGATGCGGGCTACATTTTTAGGACTGGCAGGCCTCGAGCCAGGCCCCCCTCCTTTCAGCTCCTTCCCACCCGAAAGCAGTGGCGAGTCTTGTGTGCAGCATGTAACTCAAAGTAGTGGGTGTGTGCTCAGTAAATCCTAACTAGGCACCTCTGGAAAACCAGCTGGCCGTTGTTAAAAGAGGAAGCCCGTTTCCCCGAGTGCAGGGGAGAGAACTGTATAAACTGTATTATCATGTGCAGAGGTGGAAGCAACGTTGCTCTCTCCTCCCTTTGATTTTTAAACATCGCTTACCAGTGTCCCTGTGCTACTAGTTGTTGTAGAAATTTGGAGATTAAGAAAAAGCAGGGACTTTTATTTTATTTTTTAAGATTCCCTCCTGTTCTGCATTTGGTGTGGTATCCTACAAGTTTTCCTTCGAGCCCTCTGCAGCTTTTGAGAGTTTGCAGTGGTGCTTGTTGATCCTGGCCATGAAAGGGTTAGAGGAAGTTGATGAGGTTTACAGTGGGAAATGACTGGCTGCTGCTTAGAGGTGTAACGCAATTCACAGAAGCCTTGCTGGGAATATTCTGTACTCTGCGAACCCCGGTGGGCCTGACCACGTTGACAGACTCAAGCAACAGAGGTCATCCACCTGGTAGGCTGAGTGCTAGCAGTCATCCTCAGCTCAGGCGTGCAGGAGAAGGAATCTTTCTGTCTCATTTCATGAGCATGCTACACTTCTCACTTCAGAAAAGTTAATTAAAAGTCAGGTTTCATTTATTTCGTTTTTTAAATGAAGAGTTAGTGATAGTGGTAAGTTCCTCCCACCCGATTATTTTCTAAGTATTTTCACTTGCTGTTTTGATACCAGAACCTTTCTCAGTATTGCATAATTTTTGTCTTTTTTAAAAATTGAAGTATAGTTGGCAACCTCTTGGTGCATGAGATGACAACCAACTGAGCCACACTAGCCGGGGCCCCGCAATATTCTTTTATAACCTGTTTTTACTTATAATACCTTATGAACATTTAAAAATATTAAATAGTCTTCTACTATATTATTTTTATGACATACTGTCTTGTTTTAAGGTTATAGCATTATATTTAACCACTCCTCCATTATTGGACATTTAGGTTATTTCTCAGAGTTTTTGCTTTTATAAAACAGTACTGCTTTTTAACGTTCTTGTATCTTGATCCTTGTTTACATATACAATTATTTTTTTAGCCTAATTTTTATAAGTAGAACTGCAAGGTCAGAGATTGTGTACCTTTTAAGGGATTAGGTGCATATTACCAAGTTTCCCTTCAATTTACATGTGATTAAACACCAGGTTTGAGAAGTCCTGTTTTTATCAAGTCTTGCCAGATTGAGTATTGCCTTTAAAAAACAAACAAACAAAAACCCCAAACTTACCAATTTGATTGATGAAGAAGGGTGTCTCATTAATATTTTTAAATTTGATCACTAATGTGACTTAAACAGTTGAAAATAGGTTCATAACATTGTTTTGGGTACATAATGGCTTTCATTAGGTTCAAAACATAATATTTTAAACATTAACAGCAATAATAAACTTATTATTAATCAAAACTTACTGACCTCTGGCTGGGTGGCTAAGTTGGTTGGAGCGTTGACCCATACACCAAAAGGTTTTGGGCTTGATTCCTGGTCAGGGTGCTTACAGGAGGCAACCCATCAATGTTTCTCCTCTCTCTCTCTCCCTCTCTCCCCCTCCCTCCCTCCCTCCCTCCCCCCCCCTCTCAAAATCAATAAAAACTATATCCTCAGGTGAGGATTAAAAAATCAATAAATCAAAACCAACATTGAATCTAACCCACTTCCTCTTGACATTTTAGTTGTATCATGAATTTAGAAACCAGGGGGTAATTTTTAAAAATAATATGTGCTCATTTTTACTCTGTCATTTTTTGTATCTCCTATCTTTCTACTCTCCATTTCCCATGCACGGAAAGAAGAAGGCCCCCGTGGATTCATCTCGCCCAGTTCTCCTACAAGTCGCTGAGTCAGCCTACAGATTTGGTCTGGGTTCCATTGCTGGAGGTAAGTCATGAATGAGTGCAAATTTTTCATTTCTATTATTCCTCCTATTTTTTCTCTGGCTTTCCATCTTGACATATTAAAAACATACCTCCTCAAATCTTTTCCTAAGCCAGTTACCAGTCTGTACCTATGAAATGGGACAAGAGCAAAGGGAACTCTTCCCCCTATCTGCACGTGATCAGGGACTTAGAAGTGGCTTTTTTCTCTTATTTATCTGCAGATGGGCTTTCTAAAGACAGGTTAACAATGAGGTTAGACTGTAGAGATATGCTTTTTCAAAACTATGACTTCCTTTAGCCTTTCATTCATTTGAATGAAAATCCATAATTGTTGAGGGTATAGGAAGTTATTACAGTTTTAAAATCTATACACGCAAAATTACTTTTTTTCTTTTGTCAGTCTTCTCTTTGACTTTAACCACCTCCCCTTTTCCTCTGACAGACCTTCATTCCTTCTGAAATATTGGTATTATTTGATTTTAGCTGTGGGAGCCACTGCTGTGTATCCTATCGATCTTGTCAAAACTCGAATGCAGAACCAACGATCAACTGGCTCTTTTGTGGGAGAACTTATGTATAAAAACAGCTTTGATTGTTTTAAGAAAGTGCTACGCTATGAAGGCTTCTTTGGACTGTACAGAGGTTAGTGCCATGTGCTAAATTCATGTAAGGTGAAGTAATAGAGGTTTGGTTTTCCATCTGAGTGCCTGAAATGTATTAGAGAGACTGTGTTAAAATGGAAATACAGCACATTCTCAATTATCCATGCTAATGGGAGTAGGCTAGAGGCATATGGGGCATGGCTAATCAAAGCAGGCCATAATCTGTAAGTCTTTTATTTTGCCTGTAATACATTTTATTTCTTAAAATAATTATGTTTATAAGCATCTTCAGTTCGTTTTTAAAAGGCTCGTATTGTTTGTATCCTTGAAATAACTTCACTCACCAGCTAATAGGGAAACGCATCACGGGGACAGGACAGAGCTTACTGGAGTTAATGAGCCTCCTTGAATATACCATAGAAAAGTCCATCAGGCAGGTAACCAAGGGTTCAATGAAGCTACTGCCTCTTTCTGAGTTCACGTTGCTCCTTCCCTGCCTCTAACTCTGTGCCCAATGGAGTTGATTCACACACTACTCTAGCCAGGTAGTCCTTCTGGACCCAGCTGCTCCTTTAATCATCTCAGGTTCATTAAGCAGTGAGAAGAGTAGTAAAGAGGTGTCATCACTCATAGAAAGAATCCCCCGGACCCTGACTGTGCTTTTCCATCAGCATTGGCCTAAAGAGGCGTAACTTTGCTTCCCAACCTCTCCCTGTGTGATTGCCATCTATAAAGAGAAGCAGCCAGTGTGTTTGCATCAGCTAAAATATGGTTTCGTAAGGCAGTTCAAGCTGAGCCACTTTGCAACTTTGCAAAGTGCAAAGCTGGCGGGGTCTTCCCTCCTTTCACCTTCCACTGCTTGCTCTAGAAGAAGGAAATAGTATTTAGTGCTCTGCAGAGGCAGACCTTGAAACTGGCAGCGAGGTAAACCTGTGCCTCTGTGCCTCTTCTGCCATCTGCTGACTCTACTCTTCATGTTAAGCACCCAAGTTAAAAAAAATATATCTCTCACCTTAGAAACTAGGAGGTTTCAAACTCCAGAGAAGTTCCATTTTACAGGTTCTATTGTGTAGTGAATAACCACCTTCAAAGGCCTTTTGATCTTTCCTTTGCCCTCTTTCCCTCACCCCTGCCTCTTCTGACAATTGGGAAGGTCTTTGACCCCAGGTGATTGATGATGACCCTTGCAGGGTCACCGCCTTCCATTTGAAATACCTTTCCCTCCTGGTGACAACAAACCTCGCAAATGAAATGTCTCCCAAGTAGTACAAGGTTAATGTCACAGTTCCTGCTTCACAGCGGTTCAGGCAAAGGCGACCACCTTACCTGTTCTCCTGGCTTGTGTTCTGTAGGGAGAGCTTGCACCTCGAGTCGGACAGATGCCTGAGCCTTGGTGTTGCTTCACGAACTACTCTTAGGGGCTTTTCTTGGCCTTGGATTAAATGCCAAGGGTGTCTTTAGAATAGTGAGAAATACTTTGTGTCCTGCCAGATGTCCTTAATGTCCTTGTGTTGACCTGGTTTGTTTTTCATTTGGAGTCCTTCTGTTTCCAGCTCTTTGACCACGCCTGGCAGGTCTTCATTCTTGGCTGCATCTGCATTTCTTTCCTTGACCTATCCTCTTGACCCCACGAGAGAGCAGCCTCAAGCATACCTGAGTACTGAGTGCTGACCTAACTCAGGTGGGCCATCCTACAAACCTCCCGCTGTTGGAGTTACTACATCTGTGAGCCAGGAGTGACTGTTTAAGTCCTCAGGGAAGGGGCAGTGAGTGGCCTGTTAGAGATGGAGGCTCACTCTGAATACCAAAAGGCAGCGCCTCACCCTATCCCTGGTTTAGAAATGGCTATTTACCTAACCTGTTTTGGGTGCCTGAACCCTAAGGGGTTCTCTGTCAGAAGATGATAAGTAGAGTGTGAATATAAGATTAGTTCTGGAAGTCGTCACCTATGTTCATTTCTTCCTGATTTCTTATTTTTCCTAGTAGACAATTTTAAAACAAAAGATTTACTATAAAAGTTTGTTTAGCTCTGTTCTGTAATTTGGTTCTTGAAAGCAAAGAGATGATTGACAGCTCATGTTTAAAATAATGATTTACAGTCTTGCTTCATAAATGACTTATTCCTGTTCTTGATTGGTTGGGGCCAATTCCCATTAGTGCCTTACACACAATCATTAATTAGTAATTGTATGTAACTGCATATGCGGAAATGCTTTTCATTGGGCAAGAGTAAGATTTGATGAAAATGGGAAACCATCGTTGCTAGCGAAAAAATTATAATAGAAGCAAAAAAGACCTGAAGTATTTCTGAGAATCAGTATTCTAACTTTTGTGTATAAAGCCAAGCTATAAAGCGCCCTACATGTGATTCTTTGACTACAAATTTCTCATTAAATGTAATTTTATTGTTTAAAAATGTTACTATTCCTGGGGAAAACTGTTAAGTTTCAATTTTGAGAGTTTAAAATTGCTGCTGTTAACGCTTCACCTAGCAATATTTGAGAAGGTGTCAGAGTACATCTCTAATTAATAAACATGTTTCGAAATATTGAGCATATTTTTTCCTGTTCTGGAATTTTGCTTAACATGTAATTTTCTGCATCAAGACATATATAATTGCTAATATTTTCTGAATAGTATAATTTTGGGAATGTTGCGTAAGTAAGGTCCCTTCCCTATTTTAAATTATCTTTATGTATATTTTGGAAAAAGTTGGCAGTTGGCCCTGAAAGGAGGTGACTGTAGCATGTATTCTTATTATAAGGTGAATAAGCATCTCTCTCCTCTCTCTTTTCTTCTTCTAAAAAGAATACAGATCTCTAGAGAGGCTGTTTTTCTATTTAGAAGTAAGTTCTCGTGGAACTACAAGAATGTGGGGTATTTTTAAAGAGCTCTCTCAGCAGTTCCCCACAAGTTGTTTTTCTCCTTCACCTCCTTACCTAAAGCATCAAAGGTGGTGGCCAGCATCTCTCTGCAGTCCTGGAAGTTACCCAGGCATAATCAGGAAGCGAGTGCGAATCATTGCCTTTAGTCCGAAGGAGGCGGATAATGGCATGGGGTTGTTAGCAATTGTCTTCGGTAGGCATGGAGTCCTATGCCTCCGTGCCACATGTAATTTTAGTGTTGTGGGTTTGTTAGGTCTTATGTTTCTTGGTCTCTGTGTTTCTTGGGGAGGCTAAGTTTTGGTTATTAGAAAAGATTCCCTTAGATATCCCATGAGACTGACTCTGCAAACCTTCTCTATAACACAGACTACTGAAAGTGATTGCTTTTCTTAGTTTTTTCTATAATTTTTGAAAATGAGGCCTCCAGGCTAAGTCTGTCTGTATGAAGCGAAGTAACACCTGAGATAATCCCGAGCTCTCTGAAGTCACTTGTAAAAGTCTTTCTCTGTTTCCTCCCCAGTCTTCAGAGTGATTTAATGCACTCAGGTGTTTAAAATCCTTAATGAATTACCTGACAGCTCATTTGGTTTGAATGAATCGCATGACCAAGCGAGTCAGTTTCTGGCCTGCTCTAGACTTGGCATATTAAAGAAAAACAATTGATTGGGTAATCATCCATAATGAAATGCTCTTAACGTTCCAGGAATAACTGATTTCTGCCTTTAAGCTTTGCTACACTCTCCTCCCTTTGATGCTTTAGGTAATGAGATGAATAGTCTTAGAAATTGGAAAATGTTTTGGGGGGAACCTTGGGGAGAAAGATGGATTCAAGAGAAATCAGGATCCATGAGAAATACTTGTTAAAAGAAGGTTTTGATTTTTGTTTCTGTTGGAAGGAGAAGCCATAAAGAAAATTTGTCAGAAAGAGATATTAGATCATTTTATGAATTAAAGTTCATTTGGAGCACTATATTATCTTTGAGATAATTGACACACAAAAAAAATCTTATTAAATAAGCCCATTGATCTGGGCTTGCAAAGTTTTAAATGTGTCTATTTCAGGTTTCCTTTCTGGTATAAATGCAGTCATCTTCCATCCTGGAATGTTCTCAAGGTGACATCTAGAGGATATTGTGGTGATATCTCAGGAAGTTATTGATATGTGTGCATTCTAGAAGGAAGTTTTGTCAGCTTTCTGCCAAGTTTCTTCTTGTGGTTAATGGTTCTATAGAAAGGAATATCCAAATTATATGATCCACAGTGAGATTTCTTCTTGCATAATTCTTGTGGATAAAAATAAATTTTAAAATTCTGGCACCAAAAGAAAAAGATGGGAGCCTCTACAACTCTGTTTTGCACAACTTAAGATCCCATGCATCTTGGAACAAACCACAGTGAATCCATGAACTTGACTGACTTGTGGTTGTTCATGCATGTCCACCAGAGCTTCTAATGAGTGTAGAATGGACTGGTTTGAGTTTTTTCTTCTTAGCCAATTTCTGCACATTTTCTTTGAGTGTGTTAAACTGTGAAAAGATAAAAAGGCAGATATTTGGTCATAGGGGACCAATCAGAAATGAACAGAAGATATAGGCAGCCCATGAGCTGGGTAATCAAATCTCCAGATATCTCCAGCGAGCCAACTGAACTGAGCACGGAGTTTAAGTAGACTAAGGTAACACTAACTCACCTAGGGTAGATCGGAGTGTTGTCTGAGGCTTGGGAGTGCCAGATGAGAACAAAGGTCAGCTTAGAAAATTGGGAGGTGACAAAAAGATGGAACTAGATGTAGCCTAGAGAAGAGAAAATTAATGAACAAATTAGTTCCAGGCCTCAAGAACGATAATTTATAACTAGCTACTGCCATTGCTGAAACCAGAACAAGGGAAATAGATTAAACCTCAGCCCCAAGGAAATCGTTTCAGGAGTGGGGGACATCAGGCCTGCGGGCTCTGTACAGCTCTCGAAATCATTTGGTCTGGCCCTGCCAAGGCAACCGCAGGCGAGACTCAAAATTCAATAAATCTAGGAGCTTTTTTTGTAGCTAACTTTTAAGTTGATAATTTTGTATGGCCTGAGAATGATGTTATAAATATCCAAATCGCCCTTGGCAGAAAAAAGCTTCCCCACCCCTTGTTTAGGTAGAAGAAAAGATAACCAGGACTCTGAAAGTTGCCACAGACCAGAGTGAAACACTGGAGAGGGTGGGATCCTTCTTCTCAATGAGCTTCACTTCTAGAAAGCCCCAAAATTAGAGGAGGAGTCAAAAGAACTCAATTTTTTTCTAGACCATAATCTTGCTTTAACACTCAGTCTCCCAAAGGTATCCTGGGCCATAGCTAAGACAACAGATGGTTCTTGACCGACTTGGGTAAAACATTTAACCCAGATACACAAGCATTTAAACCTTAATATGTGCATTATGACCCCACTCCCCTCATTCCCCAGCTCCACTGTAGTCATTTTGGGGTGGAAACCTGGATTGCAGGAAGGCTGTGAAAGGGGATAGTGTGTTTGGGAGGGTGGAAGTGCCTAGGGGCAATATGAGTCAAAAGCGGACAGACAAGTGGGAGGAGGCGGAGGGAGGGAAGAATGCTTGAGCAAGTGAAGAGAGAAGGCCATGGAAACAGGAGCAGGAATAAAAGCTGTGAGGCAGGGCACGCCGAGTGCTGATAGCTCCAGAATGAAGGTTAATCTATTGTTGAAAGCAAGGAGGGCTCTCTGGGAAGATGGGGGCAAGTGTGGTGGCCGCAGTGGTGAGGTCAGGAGGGTAAGAATGTAACATCGGAGGGGTTGCCTCCGGGTTGAAACTGGATAACACAAAAAGTGCTGGATGTGGCTTTAGCTACAGGAATAGGGGTGTCTTACTCTTTAGTTTCTCCTGCCAAACTCTGCTGCTTGTCTCTGCCCTGAATGCCTTCTTTCCCCCATTTTTGGCACGCTAGCTACTTTTCCCAGGGCTCGGCTGGCCACTCCTGAACTTGTTTTTGTCTGACCTGAGATGAAATGCTGCCTTAGTTAGGGAGCTTCTTCCCTGCCGTGGTGCCTCCACATCTGTGCTCCTGCTTGTTTTGTTCAGCGTGGTCTTTTGGGACACCTGCTGCACTGGGGTTCCCATGGGCCGTGGACCATCAACCTGGCCCTGACCTGCTGCTTTCCCTGAGCCTCATGCCCACTGGGTTCCCTGACTCTCACCTGTTCACTATGTCATAACCCGCAGCTTGCCTGTGCCATTCAGTGCCTTCAGCATTTTAAAGAGCCTAATATTAAGGACCCGGAGAGAGAGAGATGGGGTATGATGTGGATGCCCACACACAGCCACCGTCCTTGTGTTGTGTGAAAGGGCCAAGCAGTGCAGGGGGCTAGCCCAGTGCGAGTCAGGCCTGGAGAGGAGTTTTGGAACAGTCTGGGCCAGAAGAAATGCCTTTGCAGAGAAGGAAGTTGGAACAGTAAGTCCACTAGAGCGAACAGGGAGAAGCTGAGCATTAGGGGGCATAGAACCCTGGTTTGAATGTAGTATTGGATCTGAATTCAACTCTGAGTGCCACTACCTACTCACCAAATAGTTAGTGACTTGGGACAAGCAACTTAGCTTCTTTAGATTCTAGTTTCCATGAAGGAAGAAGAGGATCATGATGATGATGGTGATGAAGATAAAAATAAATAAGAACAACAAAAACATTCTGTAGTATGTACTTAGCACTATTCTGAGGGCTTCATTTTATCTTTATTTTTTATTTTCGTTTTTTAATATGTTTTTATTGATTTCAGAGAGAGGAAGGGAGAGAGAGAAACATCAGTGATGAGAGAGAATCATTGATCTGCTGCCTCCTGCACGCCCCCCCTACTGGGGACTGAGCCCAAAACTCAGGCACGTGTCCTGACTGGGAATCGAACCTTGATCACCTGAATCAGAGGTCAGTGCTCAGCTGCTGAGCCACGCTGGCCGGGCTCATTTTATCTTTAAAACTACCCCCATGAAGATGGTTATGCATTTATCTCATTTTATAGATGTGGAAATTAAGGCACAGAGATTGGGTGATTGCCCACAGTTGCACAGCTAATAAAAAAACAGAGCCAGAATTCAAACCCAGCAGCCTGGCTGCAGACTCCTTGCTCTTCTGCTCCTGGCTCTTCTGCCACTCAGTGGAAATTACATTGTAAAACATTGCTTAGCATCAGAGGTTGAGAAATACTTACATTCTTAGCAAAAACATTTTATTTAGCTTAAAAACATAGGTGAAGGTGTGTTATGCCTGTGCTACTTCCTTATCTTTGCGTAAAGTAAGCAGGGCCGCTAGACGCCAGCAGGCCAGATGTGCCCTTGCTGCCTGGGGACAGCTCCTCTAAGGATGGACCTCATGCCATGGGGTGGAGTTACATCCTGAGAAACCCATCATAAATTGAAAATATTGAAAGTCAAAAATGCATTTAGTATACCTAACCTACTAAACATCATAGCTTGACCTGGCGGTTTCTACTGAATGTGTATTGTTTTCACAGCATAGTCAAGGTTAAAGTCGTAAGTTGGGGACCGTCTGTGCTCCTTACGTGATTCTGGACTGTGGCCTCTATTCATGCTGCACTCCCTCTTGTAAATAAGAAGAGAGTCAGGGATGTACCTTGAACAGATAGGCAGAAACATCACATTTTTTAATACATGATGTAGATCGTAAAGAGTGTCTGGATTTTTATATACATTTACTTATATAATTATCTTAATAAACCAGTGAGTCATAATTAGCATCCTCATTTACCAACAAGGACCCTCGAGTTCAAAGACTAACACCCCCAAGGCCACTCAGCATGAAGGATGTGTAGACCGAGGCTTGCAGCCCAGATCTGGCTACTTCCAGAGCCTGTGCTCTAAACCACTTTGCTGCAAGCCATTGAAAATAGTTTTCATTAGGCCAGCTTTGTTAATGAGATTTTTTCATAGTATCTTCCAACTCTGAGATTCTAGAATACTTTTCTGAAAAGGTTTTAAGTAAGTAATAGCATAGTAGCCCTCTGACCCAGCACACTGCTGGTTTGGAGTTGCTATATGAAACTGAGTTGGGGGTTCCTGATGTGGGCTTCGCCCCTATACCTCTAGCTCAATTCTCCTTGGGTCGCATAAGGGACTGGAGTCAGAGGGGATAGTGTGATTTATATCTCAGCCCCATGAAATTTGAAGACCAAATAATGAATTAATATTGTACCCTGTAAATCTTTTCTCGCATTAGCAGCCTTCTGGTAAAGTTTGCCAAGGAAGCATTGCCATGTGTGCAGATGGAGCTGAACTAAAATGAGAAGATTAGAAAACTAACCACACTAATAAATTTCATCTGGGGCAGTTGGAAAACAGACTGCTGTTTTGACAAGTTAGAAACAACACACACATCCATTCTCTGTTTCTAATGGTTAAAATGAATTTCCAGAATCCAACAGAAACATCTCATATTAGAAGCCTAATTTTTCTGCTGAGTTACCCAGATGTCAAACATAGATGTACTTTAGGTTTCAGTGTGATTGTGTTGAAGTGCCTTAACAAGACTGGCTGTTTTAGGCATTACTGAGCCACGTTACCCATCCCCCCCCCTGCAGTCAGGGAACCAGGAGGGTTATTGAAATTCCCACCTCTGTGACTGTTCATTGTCCCACAGATCAGGACCCCTCCCAAAGAGCATTAACCCAGGATGAATGGTGTCAGGGCCCACATCTGTAGTGGCCCTCAGATTGTCATCCACAGCCACCTTTGTTTCTCTACTGAGCCAGGGCACTCACCACAAAAATGGTACTTAATCCAGTAACCCCCTAAGTGCCAGCATTTGGCCCAGGTCTTAGGAATGGATTTGTACTTTAGTTTTATTCTTGCTGAGTTGAAGTTACATAATATGGTGAAACTGGGAGTCTCTGGTTATATTACTTTATTACTCTCACTAATTACTCTCACTGCCCTTACCATCTGTCCTTCACCTGCCTCTAGAACTTTTTAATTTTTTTTGAAATGTATTCTTTACTTTAAAAGAATTTGGTCCAAGCTCCTTAGTGTGGCCTAGGAGAGAAGCAGTGCAGTGTACCAGGTAGGATCCCCCCCACTAAAGCCAGACTACCTGGGTTGAACCCCATCCCCCCATCCAACAGCTTAGTGACCTTAGACAGGCTCCTTGATGTCTGCCTCAGTTTCTTCATCTGTTGATGGGGGCAAAATAGCATGCACTGATTTATTGGTATTGACTTACAGTTGTGGGTATTAAATGTGTTGATTCACATGAAGCACAGAGAAGTGCCTGGCATGTAATAAGTGCCCCCAATACTGCCCGTTGTCATTATTCCTGCTACTGTTATTTATTACAAGGTCTGTGATCTAACCATAGCCCCCAGTGATCTTGACTCAGCCCTGGATGTGCCATGATCTTGAGATTTTTGCACCTACTCTTCCCTCTGCCTGGAACACCTTGCCCTCGTGTCTCTTTTCCACAAACAATCTCTGCTTATCCTTAAAGACCCAGGTCAAGTGTCTCCTCTTTGACTCTTTTCTCCCTCCTGCAGGCAGAACAAGTGGTTCTCTCTGTTGTGTTCCCATAGTACCGGGATGTCCCTGGGCTGTGGCACTAACCACTCTGTTTTCAGGTGTTCTGTCTCCTTCCTGGCACACAGGACACCGAAGTTTCCCTCTTCTTCTAAACTGATCATTTCTCCAGTGGACAGAAGAAGGTATCTATCTCACTGTGTTTGTCTCACACTGCCAAGCACACAGAAGACATTTGGTAAATGTTTATTGAACAAATAAATACATGGTTTTCCTTTTGGGGTTTTTTTGCTGTTTGCAGCACATTATTAAATTTCTGGTGAGAAGGACAGATCTTGATAGCTTAAAAGGCTGGCTGAAGTGATTGTATCTAACACTGGAGTCATGGCTCTGTGGTCTGGTTTTTAATAGTCATTTAAAAAGACTGTCACAGGGTAGTTACAGAGACAGGAGATCATCATTTAAATCACAGTGCTTTCCACCCATTCATGGTTTTTGGTCTACAATTTAATGATGAGAAAAAGACATCTAGCAAGTAAATATATTTTGGCACTTGACCTGAATGCAGAGAGCAAAATGGAAGTTGTAAATGTTAAGATGTAGTTGAAACAGCATAGCCCCGCATTTTACTGGTAGAAATTAATGTTGTTCTTTCATAAAACAATAATAAAGCCTTCCTTATCAGATTATAGATATATCATCTCGTATTATGTGGTATAAGCAAAATGTTATAAGTGAGTGATGTGTAGAAGGAGAGAATGGTCACTTGAATAAGAGCACTAGCTTTGCCCAGATGGTTCATATTCACGTTTCCTCTGCTACTTTGGTTCGTTGAGATTATCAAGAGCATACCCCTTCTCAGGCTAGCCAGGGCATCGGGGAACTTTTGGTTAAGTGTTCATACTGAAGAGAAAGAAGGCAGAGATCTTGCTGGGGTCCCAAGGCAGGAGTTTCATCAGAGCGGTCAAGGCCGGCTCCCCAGCTGTGTACCTTTCATGGCTGTGTATGCTCGCTCTCTGGTGTCTCCGCTCCACCGGCCTGCTTCCTTTTTGAGTTCGTGGTTTCTCCCTCCTCATGGCCTCAGCACAGACGTGACCGCAGCTGGCCGCTTCCCCATTGCATATTGTATCTTTGCAGGCTGTGCCTCTGTGCTCTCTGGCTTCCCACCTCTAAGGACCCTGTCCCACTCTCGGGAGAAGGATCCTGACTGGCTGGCTTCACTTTAGGGCCCAAGATGCCCAAATCATTGGCCACACTTCTTTCAGGTGTCCTCCCCTTGTTCGGTCACCTGTGGCCTGGGGATGAAGCAGGCTTAAAATACGGCTGGCTAGAGAAGACATTGCAAACTCCAATGTTTACAGGACCCAGGCAGGTGGTGTAAGTGAACAGATGAGTCTGGGTGTTAGACACGGGCAACAGGTGAGTGTTGTCTACAAGCATCGATTCCTGAGTATGAGGGCTTAGGTTTGGATCCCAGTCTCACCACTTATCAGCTAGATAATTTAGACCAAATTACTTAATCTCTGTATGCCCCAGTTTCCTATCTGTAGGGTGGTTATGGGAATGAAATGAGTTTATAAGCGCTTGAAATGGTGCCTGACACGTCGTAAACAATGTGAGCTGTTTTTTAAGAAAATTTTCATTCATATCAGCATGCTCATCATTTCGTTCCACAATGGAGTGAACGTTCTCTCATCTTTTTAAAAACATGCAGCTCTCGTGGTCTGTCTAGTTTCCCCCTTTTTGTAGAGCTACAAGCACAGAGAAGCAATGTCGACAGCGAGAAAAATGATGGAGACAGCTGGCACTCACCTTCGTCGTCTTGTGGGCATCAGGGCATGGTGGGTGCCTTGGTGAATGGATGCTTGGGTCCTGAGTAAGGGCGGGGCCTTACCCGCCTGGAGCCAATTGCTGCAATGTGAGAAACAGGCCCTGGGCTCTCAGACCTGTCTGTCTTTAGGATAAGCTCACATTGTTTGAAACCCTTTGCTACTCAATGAAACAAATCTGCAGGCGGATACAGCTCTCATCTAGTGAAGGGGCCACAGGCTGCTGCTTCAGAAAATGGTGTGGGCAGGACTGGTATCTCAGAAGAGGTGGCAAGTGGACCTTCTTGTACAGCTGAAATAGAAAATTGTACTTACAGAGGATAACACCGTGAAACCCCTCTCAGGGACAAGCAGTATGACATGGGAACACTATATTCTGATCCTCCACGTTAGCTTCCTGTGTGTTTCCAAGAAAAGGCATCTGGCTTTTCATTTGATTTTCTTAGAGCAAATGATAACATTTTTTAGTTCAGACATTAGGTCCACTGTTACTGCAACTGCCTTTCCTAGAAGCGGCCCTTTCCTGTCCAAGGCCACACCTCTCCTTGTGCTCTGATTCTTACTAATTCTCACTCATCCTGACGTGTGCAAAACAGCTCTTCACTTTTTACCCCACGCCTGTTACCCCCCAAAGGCATCCTCACCTACCCCAGGTGTTTGTGCTGAAAAACTGAGCAATAGCAGTCAAACCCAGTGTCTCTCACAGTCTCCTCTACACACACGCACACCCATACACAACATCAGTGTGTCCTGTTTATTTTCTACAGAGCAGCTAGAGTGGTCTATTAAAAATATGAATCAGCACATTCACTCTCCTCCTGGTCAAAACCCTCCAAGTTCTCATCTAACTTAAACTATATCAAGCTCAGGATCCTGGTCTGCCGTGTGGCTACCGCACCCGGCCCCCTCGCATGACTCTCCCTGTGCCTGCCTCATGCACTGAGGCACACTGCTGGCCTCCCACATTTTGAGTGCACCAGGCTTGTTCCTGCTCTGCTCTCTTTGCCCTATATGTTCCCCTTCCTAGAATGCAGTTTCTCCCAATAGCTACTTCTTCAGAAAGGCCTCTCCCTCCTTCCATCTGACACCTATCAGAGCAAGAATCTTGTTTATCTTGTGCTTGTCACTGGGTCATAGTTGCTAAATGAATGAATGAATGGTTGAAACGTGTTGAACTGTGTTAGAAAAATGCAACATATTCACTCAAGTGTACTTATTAAGAGGCAGGAGGGAAACGAGCAAACTTGCTGTGGAATGAGATTTCCTATATCATTAATACTGTTGATTTGCCTAATGTGTGAACGCTGCAGAATGTGAGAGGGAATTTACCTGGGCCTGATGTGGCTCTGAGACATTAGTACTTCAACATTCCGTTTTGAGTATTCTCATTAAAGGTAATAGCAGAAAATTGCAGCAAAGATTGCCCCAGTTTTTAGATGGTGATCCCTTCTTTAGAGCTGTTAATTTGTTTAGCTAATGCTAATTTATTTAATATGCTTCTACTTTTTGTTGTTTTTTAGGTCTGTTGCCACAGTTATTGGGAGTCGCCCCAGAGAAGGCCATAAAACTTACAGTAAGTCTTTTGAGTGGATGCTTCTTATTAAAGGGGTTTGCACACACTCGGGAGCTAGTAGACATTCGTATGTGAAAGAGCAGCTGGTGTTTCCTCGGAGCTGCTGACTGATTTGAACATAGGGCGCTCGCCACACTCAGCTTTTCATTTTTCCCCATTTAACACTGAACATCCCAAAATGTGGTGATAGATTTGAACAAGGCTTTTTTTTTTGGTGGTTGCCACCATTATCACCATTGTCATCAACCTCGTCATTGGAGTATTGACAGCCCAGCAGCTGAATTTCCTTCAGTTCCTACCATATTGGGTACTTTGCATGTATTACCTATTATTGTTTTAATCTCAAGTAAAGTATGACCCACAGTTTACAGACAAGGAAAGTGAGACCCACAGGGTTTAAGTATTTATTTGTGTTCATACCCTTAGTGAACAGGAAAGCTGGAATCCAAAACCAGATTTTTCTGACTCCAGAGCATGTACTCATTCAGTGACACATGCTGTTTACAGAATTCATGGTGAGGGCATATTCTGTAAGCATTTGCCAAATCCACGTGTTGAGGGGTCTGAGCTCTAGTTGAAGTCGATCCTTCATCGGATGGTTTCTCCCGTGTCTGACTCCCATCTGGCAGATGGTGGGTGGACTGAGTGCGGTGGAATGGAGAGACTGCATTTACATCGCCAAGGACACAAAGCCCAGAAAGTTAAGCTCAGATTGTGCTGGTTAGCCTTGGAACCTGGAATTCTTCTCTTACCGTCTTATTATATGACTTGGGGCCAGCTAATCTCTTCCGGCTTATAGCTTCCACAAGCATATGCCTGATCCTTAAACTTGCTTAGTGCATACTATTTTGAGACTATTATACTTAATTAATTAATACTATTAATTAATGCTTGAGAAGATTTTTAGGTACTAAGTTGAAAAATCTCCTCAGCCAAATTTGTCTTAATGATGAGTGCTATTTTAGATTAAATCTTGTTAGAAGACTTGAAAGTGGTTTTTCATCAAACACTGTACAGCAGTTTTTAAGTTATAAAGTGTATGTTTTCATTTCGTCTCTGTTGTCAGTATGCCTCCCTTTTTATGCTGTCGTAATTGCAGGACACATTTGAATTTAGGCTTGTAAGCCATCGGCATTTTAACTTTTTTTCTCCCTGAAATATTAGGAATATGCAGGGTGTACCCCCCAAAAATGTATACACACTTTAACAGCTGATAGCTCAGTTTTGAAAATGAAATGTATTTTAATAGACACCACCTTTATAATTATTCAAAGTGTGTGTATATATTTTTGGGGGACACCCAATATATGTATGTACAAATATTTCCTTTTATTTTATTTTATTTTTTTTATTTTTATTTTTTTAAATATATCTTTATTGATTTCAGAGAGAGGAAGGAAGAGGGAGAGACAGAGATAGAAACATCAATGATGAGAGAGTCACTGATCGAGCCCGCAACCCGGGCATGTGCCCTGACCGGGAATCGAACCCCGATCGCCTGGATCCTAGGTCGATGCTCAACAGTTGAGCCACGCCCAGCCGGGCCAAATATTTCCTTTTAAAAGCTACACATATGCTATTAAGAGCACTTCTTAAACTCTTTTAAGATCCTTAATTTATTTAGTTTATGACTACTCTAATAAAGTAACAGAAAAAAAATAACATATTTACAGATGTATGTTTATATGTGTTCAGTGACTCTCTTTATACTTTTCATCAGCTTCTATAAATATTTTTCTTGAAGGTGAATGATTTTGTGCGGGATAAGTTCATGCACAAAGATGGTTCGGTCCCGCTTGCAGCGGAAATTCTCGCCGGAGGCTGCGTAAGTACCTTTTGCAGATCTCTGCATTAACAAGAATCTGTTTCACACTCCTGTCACCACCGTGGTAAACAGGTGTGGACTACGGCTTCTGTTCAACCACAGATCCTGTACAAGGCAGAGCCTACTAGGGCACCTCGGCTTTTCCTAGCAAGCAGGCCGTCCTGAGGCGGAAGGGTAAATGTTTCTCATCGTCTTGCCTGTTGCGCCGTGTCTGTTCACTTTCTCACCGCTTGCGGCTGGTTCTGCAGTACAAGTCATTTGGGGCAGAAGTGTTTGGCCTTTGAAAAATCCTTGCTAACCTTTTCTAAAGTTAATTTTTAGTACCTTCTTTCCTCATGGCCCCCTCTGCTGGGTCACGCACGACAGTTTGTAGTTTGAAGTCAGCAGCCACAGCTCTCTGCTTTGCTTTAGCTCCTATGTGCCGGCAGCTCTTCATGCTTCCCAGGGCCTCTGGGAGGAGCGTCCTGGGAAATAACTGGCTGAGTGCACTCTGCATTGTCAAAAACGCTTGGAATGAGTATTTCTTTATGTGGATGAACAACCTGCATCTTGTTCTTAAGCTCAGCAAAATATGTCTTGTTTTATCTCGTGTACAGGTTTGTTCATGTGAATGCAAATACTTTGAGTAAATTAAACTCTTATACAAAGAATGGTGCTATTTCACGATAAGGTTGGTTAAATAAAAGCGCTTTGATCACCAGGGCAATGCAGTATTGGTATATTTCCCATTGAACCTATGTTTCTTTTCTTATAAGAAAGATGAGGTCACTTTTATTATTTTAATTAGCTTGTTCTATTCAGGCAACAGTATTCATAAAATAATCTTTTCTTGAAAATCATTGAGTTAGAAGCTGGGCAAATACCTGGGAATATTAAACCTTTGTTTGGAAAGGGCCTATTGTCCTGTATAACTTTGAATGGGATTCCTTGAATGTGGCAGGACTAAGAAGTCCTAGCTCCTGGTATTTCTTAAGAGATGGACAGAATTGGGCTGCTGCCTGCCTCTCTGTTTGATCACTGACCTGTCGTAGATGGCCAGGTAGGACCCCCTTGTTCGGTAACTTTAGGAGCCTTCATGATGAACAGGGGAGTCTTTAATGTCCTAAATAAAAAGGGTACATACACAGTAAAAATCAAAAAGAACATTAGGAGTTGCAGAAACTGCTGTTCATTTAAAATAACTACAGTTTCCATTTGAGTAAGTAGGTTTTCTAATTATTAACAGGCATATCCATAGGTTATATCTAGCCTGTCCCATAGGCTGTTCCAAGGGGCCCAGGATAGCAGGGTGTTTCAGTAGGTCAGGTGGGTTTGTTTTATTTTATTTTTTTAAAGTCAGGTTTTAAACCTGCTGAAAAGACATGATTATATATCTCTGTAAGAATTTAAAATGTGAAATTAATTATGTGATACTGCTCAAGATTTTGGCAATAATCTAGAGGTTTATTTTCTTTTTCATGAAAGCATTTTGCCTGCACATGGGTCTGGGTGCCAAGGAGATCGGTTGTGGCACGTATTGCCTTCCCTAGGTGGTCTTGTTTGCTCATATGTGGTCGCCCATTTCAAACACAAAGCCCAGATTGGCATCAGAAGTGGTGCCTCGTCACTGTAAAGAGAGGTGCAGCCCTCCTTCAAACCTCATCTAAACACAGGCTTAAAATTGGAGCCACTTGGGCTTTACAGCTACTTAAAATATCTGTGAAATGAGGTTGCCATCCTTCATCTCAAAGGCGGGTAGACAGTGGTCCTCAGTGTTTCAAGTCTCCTGTTTTGCCTTCTCCCCGCTCACCCTACTCATGGCTTTAAGGAGAGTTTATTTTCCAGGTAAGCAATCCTGTAGATAGCAAACAATCCAGCCCCTTTAGATCTCTGAGGAGCGGGATGGATGAGTCCATTTTCACTGTGGTTTTTTAATAGCAGAAGCATCTCTCTTTGCAGCTTTGGCAGAGTTTTCCTGATCACCTGAGCCAGTCACACACCTTCGAAAGTCCCTGTGAGTTCACAGCCCTGACTGTCCAATTGGGAATACAAAGGGTTTTGAAAAGTTGTGTCACATGAGCAGTTCCCCTTCTTAGTTCACCCAAGCATTTCCAGGCGTTGACTTTTAAGTCCCGGGGGAGCTCACCCTGCTTCATTATTACTGAGAATTAGTACACATGGCTGACTTTTGCACTTGTAATCAAAGCTGGTCATTTCTTTGAAGAAGGCCTCTTCTGTTTTATAATCTGTTTTCTGTGAAAACAGAAAATATGCAGGGAGGTCTTTGTCTCATAACCTTCATAGCACTTAGCTAAAGTAATAGTATAATATAATGTTTTATGTTTTTTTAGAAAAACAACAAAAAATGATAGTAAATTCGGAGGAAGATTTTGGAGGAAAAGAAGAGTAAAATTAATCCCATTCATTCATTTATTTTTGACATAACATCCATAACAGAAGTGATTAAAAAATACTTTTCTCTTTCACTGATATATGTAAAAAGGTGAATTTATTTTTAAATTCATTTTTTTGAACATTTAGTGTAGAACACTGAAAAATTTAACCAGTTTTCAGAGCATTTTTATAGATTCACATTACCAGTGGTGATGTATTCAGCACAGTTCAAAATGAAACTAGATGCTGCGACTGGGGTTTACAAACTCTAAGTCTGAAAGGTTCTTGTAATGAGTGTTTTTTCCGTAAGTTGCTTTTCTACTTTCTAAATTAGGCTAGAAGTTGTAGGAGTTTTGATAGAGGCCTGGACCCTTAAGTGTCTCTGCACAAAATATATATACCTTTTGTTTCTTTCTATCCCTCCCCTTCTTGATCCAGGAGCTCAGCCTTTATACCTTTATAGTAGGGAGACCTGATTGGCGATCACTGTCAGTCACAGCAGAGGCTCTCCGTAAACCGGGCAGAGGAGAGAGGACCTGTCACCACTACTCATTTTCAATCAGGTTCCCAATGACTTTGAGAACTGATTTTATCTCTGAGTACATTGTTGTTATTGCTGTGTTGCTGTTACTTTAAGAAAAAAATAACATATATCATGCCACGTGGTCTGTAGGTTGCATTCCCTAATTCAACAAAATAAGTGTTTATTGATTGTCTTCTAGGCATCTGGTGGAATGGTGGGGTTGCAATCCCGAGGGGGCTGGAATTTTTAGTTTGTGATCCTTTGATCTTAAGATCATCAGATAAAATGGTGCCATGACTAGTTTCAAGGGAAATATAAGTACGATGATTTTCTTTGGCATGAGAAGCTACATTGAAATGAAAAGAAATGAAATAATATTCACCAGAAAAAATGGCAAAAAGTATGAACCTCTATCTTATAAAGCTCATAGTATTAAAAATTATTTACATACCAATAAAAAATAATAGTATCCTGTAATAACTTTTGGAAATATAAGTGAACATTTTTTTTGAACAATAGGCCTTTGATAACAGGCCCAATGTATTTTTCCATTTAAATAGATACACACATACACATTTGTGTGTGTATATATGTATAAATATATCTAATGCTTATGGGAGTTTATATTCATTTTAAGTGGGAAAAAGAATTGATTTGCTCATATCACTTACGCTGAAAGGGATTGGGGAGAATATCACCATTGGGAAAAGCATGACATGAAGAACAATCTTAACTGCTGGCCCCTACAAGTAAGTTTGACCCTATTGTTGTTGTCTGTATTTCCATTTTAATGGAAATTCCCACATGCATGATATTTTTATGCCTGTTTGTACAGCATACCATTTTTAAGGCAAGTTTTTATTGCTCATCTTATCTTGTATCTCATTCAGTTGCAGTTAATTTTTAAGATATTGAGAAACAAAAAGATACAGGCACCCGTATGCATACCTCTTAGCTTATGACATCAAACTTGACAAGTGCAGCTGGAATCCCTCATGTACCTGACCCAATAGCTTTCACCCCTCACCTCCCAAGAGCTAACCTATCCTGAAGTTGTCGATTTTCATTTCCATGCATGTCTTTATACTTTTTATTACATTTGAGTATATCCTTACGCCACATAAATGTTTGCTTTTGGATACTTCATTCTGACACAGCGCTGTAGGAACAACCCCCAGGATTCCCACATTGATGCCTTCGCATTTCCCCCAATTAGTGCAACTTATGCTTTGCTTGTCAGAAAAGAATCGTAATTTTCAGATGTTGCTTTGTGGCATACAGTGACCATATCTGTTATAGACATGTGTATTTATAGGATTTTACATAGATGTAGTTGGATCCGTGTACTTATTTAACCAAGATTTTGTAACTTGGGATTTCTTTCCTAGACTAAAGTCATTTCTTCAGCATTGCATTTAAACTCATGTCCAGTACTGAGTAAATTTAAAATTATAACCCTCCCTACTCCCAGCACACATAACTCCTATCTGCCTTATGTCCCCCCTCCTTCCCTCCTTCCTAATGGGAATGATTTTAGTAGTTTCTCCATCACTGAAGAGGAGAGGTGTTCTGGTCATGTATTGCTATATAACAAATCATCCTAAAACTTAGTGGCTTCAAACAACAATTTATCATTATTTTTTGGCCTTGTTAAAAAAATCCTCACCAGAGGATATGTTTTTATTGATTTTTAGAGAGAGAAGAAGGGGGAAGAGAGAGAGAGAAAAGAGACAAAATCGATTGGTTGCCTCCTGTATGCACCGTGACTGCAGATCTAACCCACAGCCTAGGTATGTGCCCTGACTGGGAATCAAACCCTCAACCTTTTTTGGTGCACAGGACAATGCTCCAACCAACCGAGTCACCCGGCCAGGGTACAGTTTATTATTATTATCTCTCGTGGTTCTGTGGGTTGACTGGGTTGAGCTGGGTACTTCTCACTTGTGATCTCCATGTGATTATAGGCAGATAGAGCTGAGCTGAACCTCTGAAGGCTTGAATAAGATGGATGTCTAAGACGGCTCACATTTATGGGTGGTGGTGATACTCACGGTTGGCTAGAGCAGCTGGGGCTATTGTCCAGAGCACCTACTGTGGCTTCTCTGTGGACCTTGGGCTTTTCAAACCTTGGCAGCTTGATTCAAAGAGGGAGCTTTCCAAAAGCAGACATTCTAAGGCTATGGGGCAAAAGCTGCAAGACTTCTTGTGATCTAACCTCAAATATGTCACTTCTGCTGGATTCTATTGGTCAAATAAACCACCTCCATCAGCAAAGATTCAGGAGGAGAGAATTAGACTCTACCTCTCAATGAGAATAATAGCAAAGCATCTGCTGCTGGAAGGTTCAGGAAGCAATGTTGTAGAACAAGAACATCCCTGTTGCTCTACTTTATGAAGATTTCATAGTTAATCCCATGCCCTCTGAGGATGTGTTGTTGAATCTAGAACCCATTCCTGCTCCAGATTGCTCTTGGTGTCAGGGAGCAGAAACTGACTAAAGTAGCAGTAACTAAATGAAGGTTTACCTTACGCTTGTACATGAAATAAAGGGCACTTGAGAATTGAGGCAGCTGTAGGAATTGACGTCTTTCTCCATTTTCTCCTCTTAGCCTTCTTGGTCACTCTCACAGTGACTTTGGCTTTCTCTTCACTTTTTTTTTTTAAGACTTTATTTTTTTAGAGCAGCTTTGGGTTCACAAGATGGAAAGATGCAGAGATTTCCCATATACCCCCTGCCCTTACACATGCATAGCCTCTCCCATTATCATCTTCCCCCACTAGAGCGGTACATTTGTTACCATTGATGAACCTGCAGTGATACGTGTATCACAATCGTCCAGCATCCATAGTTTACCTTATGGTTCACTCTTGGCACATTCTGTGGGTTTGGACACGTGTAATAACATAGATCTGTCATGATAATATCATACAGAGTATTTTCACTGTCCTAAAAATATTCTATGCTCTGCCTGTTCATCTCCTCCTTTGTCCCACCCCTGGCAACCACTGATCTTTTTTCCTTTCTTCATAGTTTTTTGCCTTTTCCAGAATGTCCTGTAGTTGGAATCATAGTACATAGCCTTTCCAGATTGACTTTTTCCACTTAAATGCATTTAAGGTTTTTATATATTTTTTCAAGACTTGATAGTTCATTTCTTCTTAGTGCTCAAAAATATTCCTTTGTCTGGAGGTACCATAGTTTATCCATTTACCCGCTGAGGTACATCGTGGTTTCTTTCAAGTTTTGGCAGTTATCAATAAAGCTGCTATAAACATCCTTGTGCAGGTTCTTGTGGAAAACCTAAGTTTTTATCTCCTTTGGGTAAATACCAAGGAGTACAGTTGTTGAATCTTATGGTAAAAGTATGTTTAGCTTTATTATAAACCTACAAACTGTCTTCCAAAGTGGCTGTACCATTTTGTGTTCCCACCAGCAATGAATGAGAGTTCCTGTTGCTCCACATCTTTGCCAGCATTTGGTGGTGTCAGTGTTCTGTGCATCTTTTTACTTTACTGATCCATTTCTTTTCCTCATGATGTTGACTTCCTCAAGAATTACTTCCATGTTCTTGCTGGCCATCTGGCTTCTCTCTCTACAGTATGACCTTCAGCCTCTTTTCATTTTCAGCCCTAGCTAATTAGCTCAAGTTGCTGTTTTGTTTTTCATTTAATTATTAAGAGAAGAAATTTCATTGACAAGCCTCATCTTTGTGTGCCAGGCCATAGAGCAGCCTTGAATCATAGCCCCACCTAGACATTAATAACTTTGCTTAACAAATCCATTTGTTTTAACCATCTATAAATGTATTCAAACCAGGGAGAAAATTTCCTCATGTAGTAATGAACACATGTGCTCTGGCAATCAGAGCTCGTGAGTCAGACTTCCTGAAATGGATTCAGTTCCGACTTTTGTGATCTTTCTGTTCCCAGGGCTTTCTGTGGACAGGTTTGCCTCATAGTGCAGTTTTCTTAAGGCAGAGTTTTTATTTCTCTGTGCACATATCCTAGTTATAAATATTGAATGACATGAGGCTTAGTCATTAAGCTGAATTTCTATGGGGTTGCTCTTAGGTAGCATGTCAAGTAGCCAAGAGTTATTATGTATTATGTTAATGCTATGGAGACAAGGTTAATTTTTTAATGTTTACATCTTTATAATTCATTTCTAGTTCAATGAAAATCTAATTGTTAGTTGCATCAAATTTTATTATTACTATTATTTGAAGTATTCCTGGGAAAAATTTTTTTTTTTGCACAGTCCCAACAATGTAAGACCATATTGTAAGGTTTTTGTTGTTGTTGTTGGCAATTTCTATTTTAGTAGATGACTTACAGCAAGATTAAAATGAATTAATTAGCCCTGCTTTCATAAACTTCACATTATTTACAATGCTTTTCATTCATTTCCATGTTTTTACAAACTTAAAATTGTACCAATACACATTTTAGTCAAGATCATATCACAGACATTTTCTACATTTTCTATATTTCAGTATTGTAATTGTGATTTTCAGTTATGAAAAGAATAATCATATTAAAACTGTGGTAGAAAACAAAGCAAAATAAACTGTCCATAATTCTTCAATTCTCATATTGTAAGTTTTCTTAATTTGTATGTAGGGTTTATTCCTGTCTTCCAGCTCTGTTGACTCCAAGGCTTAAAGTCTGTTTCAAGTATTATGTATGACCTGTTGTCTTGTTAAATGTGGTCCTGCTACCCAGGCAGGGTGGCTCAGTTGGTTGGAGCATCATCCTGTTCACCGAAAGGTTGTGGGTTTGATTCTCAGTCAGGGCACATACCTGGGTTGCAGGCTCATACGGGAGTCAACTGATCGACATTTCTCTCTTACATCGGTGTTTCTCTCCCTCCCTCCCCCCCTCCTCCTTCCCCCCCCCTCTCTAAAATCAATAAAAACATATCCTCGGGTGAGGATTAAGAATATATATATATATATGGTTCTGCTTTGCCACATGAGGAGCTCTTCCTATAAAACTGTGTGTTGACAGCTGATGCATCCTGGAACTTTGGGTAATGTTGACTGAACTGGCATCTAAAAGTGCTGAAAGGGCCCATGTGTCACTGTTATGCCTCTGTGCCCAGCATTGTGTCTGGCACATGAAAGAGTCTTAAAAATATTTACTGAATAGATAAATGCTTGACCAGAAGGTGTTGGTGGTGAGGGCAGTTAACACAGAGTAGTTGCTTTCTATACCATGTTGCTATTAGATACAGATGGCCAGTGTGGAGGCAGTAACTCCATGGATTGGAGCGAGGCTAAGGAATGGATTGACTTTAGAGAATAGCTGGAACATGTCTGCATATGCACATATGTGTCCAGGATGTTTCATAAGAAAGGTTTTCCATGATTACTCAGTTAAAGAAACAACCTTTAAAAATCTCCTATTTATTTTATTTGGCTTTGTTTCTAAAAATGGCAATTAAACTAACTACCAAATATATATAGAATCTTAAGAATAGGATGAAAATAAACAACTTGGGGCATTTAATGTAGCTTATTCATCATTGCTTATGTTTTTAGTAGGAGAGATTTTATTGAATGGGTAATGTGAAACTATGTCAGGATCAGGAAGGAATCATATAAAAGAGTGGCTTTAAAGCAAAAAGAGACAACAATGAGATACTACTACACACCTATCAGAGTGGCTAAAATCTGAAGCACTGACAGTAGCAAATGCTGATGAGGATGTGGAGCAGCAGAAATTCTAATCACTGCTAGTAAGAATGCAAAGTGGTTCAGCCACTTTGGAAGGTAAGTTGGAGGTTTCTTACAAAATTAAACATAGATCTAGCAGTTGCACTCTGATATTTACCCAAAAGCAATGAAAGCCTGCATAAGGACGTTTATAGCAGTTTTATGTATAACTGCCAAAACTTGGAAGAAACCAAGATGCCCTTCAGTAGGTGAATGGATAAATAAGCTATGATATATCCAGACAATGGAATGTTATTGAGCCTAAAAAGAAATGAGAGATCAAGGGAGGAATTTTAAATGCGTGTCACTGAGTGAAAGGAGTCAGTCTGAAAAGGCTACATAATCTATGGTTCCAACCATAAGACATTCTGGAAAAGGCAAAACTATGGAGAAAGTAAAAAGGCCAGTGGTTGCCAGGGGGTTAGGGGAGGAGGGGAGAGATGGATAGACAGGACGCAGAGGATTTATAGGACAGTGAAAATACTCTATGATATTATGTTGACAGATACATATCATTACACATGTCCAAACCCACAGAATGTACCAAGAGTGGACCCTAAGGTAAATTATGGGTGGGTGATTGTGGTGTGTCATTGTAGGTTCATCATTGTAGGTGGGGGATGTTGGTAATGGGGAGGCTATGCATGTGTGGGGCAGGGTGTATATGAGAAACCTCTATACCTAAAACTGGTCTACAAAAGAAAGCTTAAAAAAAAAAGGCAAAGCCAATGAATAGCAAAAAATAAATTAAAAATAGCCATGGCAATATCTAAATTTGGAAGGTTTTGAGAAGCCAATGAGGCACCTCCGTCACAGTTTGCCCCAAAAGTCTTCTTGGGTAGGGATGGGACTAAGGCACTGGGCTGGATTAAGAATTCAGCTGCCTGCCTGCTTCTATGAAAGGCTCTTTCTCTAGACTTCTGCTGGGACTCTGGGCAAAAGTAAAGAGATATCTGATGACACTGAGGGTTCATAGGGATGACCTACCTGCCTAAGGGCTGCCTTGGGTGGCTCAGAGATGTCATTTTACTAGGAGCAAGTTCAACTTGTGATGGACACTGAGCCATTGAGATGTCTCTTTTCTGTTTCCCTCCCCTTCCCTCTTTGGGGAAAAGTCTCAGAGTTGTTTGACTTAACTCAGTTCAAATGTCGGGTCATCCTTCTGGTTTTCTAATAAATAGAGGAGGGGTTTGTTGTGATATGAAAATATGAAGAAAGAAAATCATAGCTCTCATATAGTTAAGGTACTGTAGACATTGAAGGTCTGTAAATCGTTAAATGATTCTGGTCGTAGTAGTCAAAATAGACATGTCTAACAGGCAGAGCCCAACCGTGAATATATTAGACGGGTCTGTAACTTAATTGCTTTTTAGTGTCCATCAAACAGATTCTACTTTGGTTTCTTGGCCAGGCTTCTATAGTCCTATTAAAACCCTACCATAGGGATTTTCAACCAGTGTGCCACAAGAATTTTTAAAACATGCAATACCTGACTAGTCAGAGGCACTGACCCCTTTCCCTTAGGTTCTCAAATTTAAAAAATGACAACAGCCAACACAACAATAGCCATCCAGTGTGAATGAATAAAAATTATGCCTTTTTTTCTTCTTTTGGTCAAATTGGCAAAAAGTGTGTTTTTTGGTGTGCCGCAGAATTTTGGTAATTAGTTTATGTGTGCCACGAGATGAAAAAGGTTGAAAATTGCTGCCCTATGAAGTTGAAAATGTGAAACTTAATATTTGTAAAATGTGTAAACAGTGTAGCCTTTTTCTGCCTTACCCCGTAGTTAAGAAATTAAGAATAGGAAATTTCAATTTGGTGTCTGTCTCAAAAACAGTTAAGTGGTAAGAATCTATTTTCTTTCAAAGTTCTTAAAAATGTAATTACAGATTTTTTTTTTTATTTCAGATCTTAATTTATACACCAAATCAAAGGAGAAAGTCCTGTGTTGCTTTATGTTTAGAGATGTACATTTATTCACAACCTAACTAGGTGTATGTTAGTTTGCTAGGGCAGCCATAATAAAATACCACAGGCTACGTCGCTTAAATAAGAGAAATTTACTTTCTCACACTTATGGAAGCTAGATATCCAAGGTCAAGGTGCTGCAGACTTGGTTTCTTCCAACGCCTCTGCTTTGCTTGCAGATGGCCATGTTCTTGCTAAGTCCTCACGTGGTCACCCCTCCATCTGTGTGTTGTCTATATTGTAATCTCCTCTTTAAAAGACTCCAGTCATTCAGATTAGGGCCCACTCATATGACCTGATTTTACCTTAAATTACTTCCTTAAAAGTCTACCTTCAAATATAGTCACATTCTGAGATGCAAGGTTAGGACTTCAACACATAAAATTTGGAGGGACACAATTCAGTCCATAGCACTAAGGGTCAAGACAAAGGGGTTTTTTTCAGCTTGCAGGGTGGACTGATGACAGGAGAGGATGATACTCTTTCGAGGGCACCGAGTCTAATGCTTTCCGTGCAGAGCTGAAGGGAGCTATTGGCCACTGGGCCTCCTGCCCCTCAAGTTTGCCCGCTTCTCCGTGGGGTTGGTCAGTGTCTGTCTTTATTACTTATGACTGCTGTTGGGCACTGCATTTTATTTAATGTATCCACCACTTCTTGCCAACTATCTGTTTTATACCTGTGATCTTTAGGTATGTTGATAATAACTGTACTACATACAAATTATTTGCATGTCTCCATTTAACATTGAGTTAGTAAGAGAGTAAACGGAAAACATGTAGAAGCCTAGATTTCTGAAGAAATCTTTATTTTCCAATATATTGAAAAAATCAAATAGCATCATCACTTGAGTATCCATTTTATATGTAATGAAAATCATTAGATATTTACTAGTGTAGACCTTTTTTATAGTTACAAATTTACTCCTATCCAAATAATCAAAATAATGGATGTGGGTTTTTGTTTGAAAAAAAGTCATATTCCATAACTTCATATTAATCTATTTTTGACACATGTAAGCACACATTTTAGACTGTCAGTACGCAATTAGATATTCTTAGCACATGTCATTTGTGAAAAGCACTTTAAATCTAAGTACATTCAATTGAGCATAATTAAAATATCAAGATACATATTCTTCATATACATTTTGCCACTTAATTTTTTAAGTAGCTATAAGTATCTACCATGTGAATTCAAATTAAAGGGAGGTGATTAAATTACAGTTATAGTTAATGCTTTTAGTTTAAAATATAGCAGGAATTACACTATGTTAAAAAATACACTGCTGTTTTCTGTGGACGGCAGATTGATGACGAAATTGATTTTTTAAAATGCAAGACTGTAAATGTTCTCTGCATGTTCTCAAGACTTGCCTAGAGTGGTTTGGGAGGGGGGGGGGAGTCATAAGAAAGCATGCTTTTTCATCTTGTGGGATTTTTTGGACTCAACTCCCCAGGCCCTGAGAAAGAATGTTTGGGGATACTGTCTTGGTTAGTGAAGGAGTGTTGGAGGAAGGCTTGTTTAGCTCCTAACAGGTGAAAGAAAATGGTTTATGAGGAAATATGAACTGGAGTACCTAAACTGATCCTTTCGGTAATATATGTAGATATTTTACGCTGATATTTCATGTGGTTATCATAATGAGCAGCCAGCCTTGGCAAGTCATTTTCAAGGCACATATAACTTTAAAACATACTCAGTTCACAATTATTGGACCTAAAGTACATTAAGATCATTTTCGTGAAGGTCACTGTTCTTGGAGTGGAAAAATTGGGCAGTACATTAGGATGATGTTGCCTTCCCTAAGTATTTGATTTCTTGAAATTCTTGTTTTTAAAAATGAAATAGATACTTCACTTCCCACAGTCAAGTTACCTATGCAGAATCAGAGGTGTTAACAGTGAAGCAGATGATTAGACAGCATGGCAAGAGGAATTGGGGTGGCCGAAGTGTGAAAAAGAAACAAAGAAGTAAAGCTTACAGAAGCACCTGGACACCAGGCAAACGCTGTGATAGAAGCCACACTTCCTGTTCTTTGCAGACTGGCTATCGAGCCCATTTCAGGGAGGAAGAATCAGAAGAAAAAAAGCCTGTATTTTACTTCTAGCCATGAGGACTGTATCATGTGAAAGAGAGAGCATTTGGAAAGAATGATGCTTTGTGTCAATAGACCCCTATTCATATTGGAGAAGCCTGGTGCTTGGGTTTCCTGCTGACATAGTTGTAGCGTCCACAGTCCCACTTTTCTTTCTGGTTGCTCTCAGCCCTTCAGGATGCACAGGTGAATTCATGAAGATCTTGGACTTCAGGCAAGAATCACAACAGCTAAAACCGTCATATGGAAATGGGAACTTTCATTCGTATTGGTAGCAGAATGAGGCGTCCAGCATCCACTTGGGATAGCTTTAAAAGCTCCCCAGATTAGAAGTTGATCTTGACCATTCAGGGTAATTGTGTGTTTTTTTCATTTCTAGCAGTCGTGTTACCTGGTCAGAAGAATGCATGCTGTGTGTCGTTTGCAGCAGTGGGGGACCTTTTGTGCTACACACAATTTAGTCTCCCTCTCAGTCCTTTTTGTGACAGTGGTTCGTATTTTCAAAGTGATTTGCCAGTACTGGGGCAGTCCACACCTGAATGGAACGGCAGAGACCAGTCCCACTAGCATACTGTGGTGAAATACTCCAGTTACCCATCTGGCCATTGTCATTTTTACCAGCTCCTATGGTGGGGCATGACTAACCATTTCTCGATAACAAAAGTATTTCAAAATTAAAAATGCCTACAATTTATTAAATGTTAGTTTAAATTTAATTATAATTTTATTATATTGCCCATCACTCACTTAGGTGTGTTCTCCCCCCCCCCCATTTTTTTTACCTGATAATAGCTACTTCCTACTAATCCTCAGTATAACTGTGCTTTCCTCAAAAAGAACATTTAGCTTACAGGTTCCTAGGGAAAGAAAAATTTGAGAACTCATTCGTACTGGCATTAAAGGAGTTTGGTAAGTTAGGTTTGCCTAAATAGAGTTGTCATGTATTTATTAATAGTAATCAATACTGTTGATTGAGCATTATAGCATGTTAGGGACTGTGATAAGTGCTTCAGGTATGTTTTTAATTAACCCACACATAACCCTGTAAATAACAGCTAAGATATGTGCTCCATGAGGGTGGGGGCCTTTGTGGGTCTTGTTCACACCTGCTGTAGAGTTGGCACACAGTCTGTACTTGTTGAAAGCATGAAGAGCATTAATGTCAGTGCCCATTTTACAGATGACAAAAGTTTGGAGTGGGTAGGTTAAGAAGTTTGCCAAAACCTAGGCTGTCAACCACAGTGCCATACTCACTCCCAGCAGTGCCCCCATTTCTTGACCCGTTGCTCTGTGTCAGTCACCACCACGCTGGACAGTTGGTACTTCCTGCCTTATGTAGTCTTCACAGTGAGTCTGAATTGGTGTAATTTCTGTGGTCCAAATGAGAAATCTAAGTCTTAGCAAGTTTGAGGAACTGCCCAAGGTCACGGACAAGGGAATGATAAAGCCTGACTTAAAATTCAGGTCTGTATGACTCCATTGCTCCCATCCTGAGCCACTGTGCTATATTTAGGCAAAACCCATACCAGTATAATTACTTTGTAAGCCTATTTGAATGAAATTAAAAGTACGTACTAGGTATATATGCCTGAATCGGAACTATTCCTCAAGGATTCAGACTTGGCATGAGTTAGGGATTTACTACCTAAGGACTTCGGGCTTCCTTATAATTTATTGCCAGATCTACAAAGAAAAGTTCGATGCATCTAATGAAAGTCTAATATATTGGACCTGGGGGGAAAAAAACCTCTTCCATATTTCTTGATGTACTTTAGTGTCTCTGAATCATTTATTTATATCTTCTAGACAGAGTCTCTTCAAGTCAGGAATTCAAGTCCAAGTGATCAGATTAACCCAAGATTCAGGCAGATATTCAGTTTAAACAAGAAAGAAAAAAACTGAAAAAAAATCCGTTTTAAAGCACAGACTTTTTGATACTCAGCAAATGAACAGATGGTTCTGAGCTTGGGTTAGGAATCAGGTCAGCCTTGGGTTCAAATTCTTTCTCTTCTTTGGACAGAATTCTGTGCTTTTGTGTCATCATGTTGAGTGGCAGGTGGGAAGGAACACTGGAGTCCTCTACTGGGCTATCTTTCCCTCTGCTGGGAGAGACCTCATAGATCAGGAACCATGCTTTGAAAAATATAGACATTGCAAAAAGTCCTCACAAAACTGGTCAGAGAGAATTCCCTTACTAGCCATTGATTTTATGCAACAATCTTGGCCTCCCGTTTTACCAGGGTACTTTTAGACTCTTATATTCTTCCAGCTGGTGGGACCTCTTAGTTTAACTCTCAGTTCTATAAATAAAGAGTAAAAAGAACAACTCCTGAAGCAAGAATTGATACAAGCTGGAGACCCTCCCAGAAAGATGGATTAACTATTCTGCCTCAGAGTCTATGGGACTGATGCAGATATGGATCAAAACCAGCCCCCTAGTCCAGATTAGGAAACCACGGTGACTCAGGATGCTCCCAGATACGTGAGTTGAGCAGAAAGGGACTCCTAGCTACAGATAGAAAGGGATCTGCTCTACCATTGATCGCGCCACTGAACAGCACTTATACCTTTTCAAGGAATTCAGTGACCCTACATATATTGATTTTTAAAATTTATCTAGTCTTGGATTACATTTTTATAAATCACTGACTGTAAATGTGTGTTAATGTGTACTGATGCAAGATTCTCCACATGACTTTTTGTTCAGAATTTTCCTGTCTTCACACATCTTTGAGGAACCTTGTTGAGATTTTATTTAGGAAGATTGCTTTGAATTTTAAATGAATTTATAGAAAAATTAACACCTTTACAACATTTGACTGTTACATTCATTTATAGGAAAATTGACATTTTTTTTACATTTGCATTTTAAATTCATTTACTGACAAATTGACAACAACATTGAACTCCTGGCCTAAGTATAATACTTGTTTCTCTAGTATTCAAATACTTATATCTCTTTAAAAAAATCTGTATTTGTTTTCATTTTAATTGCATACATTTCATGTTAGGTTATTCCATAATAATGCCACTTACAAAACAATGTTAATGTGAGAGATATTTTGGTATAGCAGTTCCATATTTTTCCTCTAAAGATATATAGTTATAGTTTGGGGGGGGGGGGTTGTTGGTTTTTAAGGTTATTTTTATCCTCACGGAGGATATATTTCTGTTGATTTTAGAGAGAGAGGAAGGAGGAAGGGAGAGAGAAAGAGAAACATTAACCTATTGCCTCTTGTACGTGCCCGACCTGCAATTGAATCTGAAACCTTGGTGCCCTGGCTAGGAATCGAACCCGCAGCTTTTGGTGTACAGGGATGATGATGCTCCAGCCAACTGAGGCACCTGGCCCGAGTGATATATAATGTTTTTGACTGAACAGGTTCCTGTTAAAAAAAATGTCATATATATGTGTATATATGGCCACACTGATGCTAATATTGAAGACTAATCGAGTAAGCAATAAAATGTCCTTGTTCAGAACCTCACCTACAGTTCTTTGCACACAGTAGGCTCTTAACAGAAGACCTGCTGCGGAGCTGCCTGTGCCCTGTCCCCTGGGGCAGGGGCAGGGAAGCAGCCTAAGCGGTGTGTACGCTGCCTGCTGGGCCTCCGTTTGTTTGAGTTGAGGGGCGGAATGCATGAGCAGCCGCACTGGGCCCCTCTTTAGGTGTCACTATCTACTGCATCTTTTGTCTGCGTTGCAGGTCAGACTAACTTCACCGTAACCTCCTCTGGGGGCCAGAATATAATGTTACTCTCGATTCCTGGGTCTTTGGTTGTCATTGATTTGGTTTATGCTTCAGATCTTTAGTCATGTCTCCTTGTGCGAAATTCTGATCTATTGGATTTTTTTTTTTTTTTAATCTTTAAAGCATAAATAGTAAGAACAACTACCAGTGACCAGTTTCTGCTCTGAAACAAAATTATCCCCCAACTCTGTGTCACTAAAGCAAATCTGCAGGCTTCCAAAACTCTACCTTCCACACCACCTCCTCCCCTGCTCACAACTGCTGTTTTGCTTAATCATAACATAATTATCCCCAGCTCTGCTTTGTCTTTTTCACTGCCCCCTACATCTTTTCTCCTTATAACCCTCAATAAATGTTCATCCTACCTTGCTTGCTCCCATAAATGACTGCTGTTCTCCCTCTTTCTCTTCTCTGGAATCTGTAGATGACATAAACTCTCTCTAATTCCTTGGCATCCAGTTTCCCATCTTGCCAGTCACCGATCACTCCGTGTGCCGACTTCGCCCCTCTGGGTCAGCGGACGTTGTTGGACATTGTTGGTCATTCATTGTTGGCCTTCTCTCTCTGGAAGCCCATCCTTGGCTTCTGTGCCTGGATTGCTCTACACTGGTGTGTAGCAGAGGTTTCTCATCATCTCTTAGGTGCTTCATGTTCTTCCCACCCCATATAAGGTGCTGCCTTCAGTTAACTCAAAGGTGGGGTGACACCCTCATCTGTGTCTCAGGCTTTAACTCCCAACTCCCCTTCCATTGCCTCCTGGATGTGTCTTGTATCCCTGTAGTTCCCTTTGTTCCTGTTACACAGGTGCAGAAACTTTGGCCTTACCCTTTCTTTGGCCTTACCCACTTCCTTTGTCCCTAACCCTGTTGATCTATCTCTATTGCATCTATTTCTCACCCACCCCACCCACTCCCTTATTACCAAGATAATTGTTCTAATTGTGGTCTCTTTTTTTTACCTCACCTCAGTGCTAAAACCTTAATTGTTATTCCTGCCTCGGGAGCTCTCCGTCCCTAAGAAACTCTCCCCTCTGCTGGCCTGTCTTCTCTGGGGACATTTACCAACTCTGCTCCCACCACCGGTGCACACGAAGGCCCCATCTCCAGAATGCAACCCCCTTCTTCAGAGCAGCATTCTCGGCCTTCCATGATTTGTCCCCAGTAGTTGAGTTTTCAGCCACCCTTTTTCATGCTCCTCCCATGCCGTCTAAAGCAAATGGCCCGGCCCATCCTTCTTACTGCCAGGATAAGTAGTGTAAGCTCAGGCTCTGGCATCCAGATCCAGCTCTGAATCCAGGCTCTGCCTTCCTAGCTGTGTGACCTCAGGCAAGTTATATAACCTCCGTCACCCCTTTCAGCCTCGGTTTACTCACTTACAAAAACTGGAATTATATTACTAGTTACCTTATGATGTGATGAGGACCCAAGAGAAAATTCTTACAAAACTCTTAGCACAATGCCTGCTGTACATTAGTCGGCACCTAATAAATGCTAGTGAATGATCATGTTGGCCTTATCATGATTATCATCCCTATCAAAATTTCACTGGACAGGTGTGGTTCTGGGTCTGTTTACCTGTAAGTGTGGGAAGCACTTGTCACTGTGCCTTTGTGGCATTCTCTGCCTTGATTACCTGGATCCTAATCTTATTTCAGTCACCAACTGTGTGTTATCTTCTTACATGTTTTACCACCTCCCCAGGTTATCCCAGCCAACAGAAATCTTGCCCTCCTTTGAGTTGCCATGGTCCTTTGTCTGGACCTTAGCTCATATCGTATACTGAATTATAATTATCTTTTCTCATGTGCCTTTTTCTCTATTCATAAGGCTTGTATTTATCGGACTCAGTAGAAAACCCTTTCCTCTGCTTGCTGGCTGTGTAGACCTGGGTACATTGCTGTATTAGTTTGCTAGGGCTGCTGTAACAGAATACCACAGACTGGGTAACTTAACATAAATTTATTTTCTCATGGTTCTGGCAGCTGGAAGTCTAAGATCAAGGTGTCCGCAAGTTTGGTTTCTTCTGAGGCCTCTCTCCTTGGCTTGAAGATGGCCATCTTCTCTCTCTCCCCTCAAATGGTCTTTTCTCTGTGCACATAGGTGTCTGTATCTTAGTTTCCTCTTGTTATACAGACACTAGTCACACTGGATTAGGATCCACCCATATGACCTCATTTTACCTTAATTACCTCTTTGAAGGCCCCATCTCCAAATAAAATCACATTCTGAAGTACTGAGAGGTAGTACTTCAATGTGTAAATTTTGGTGGAACACAATTCAACCCAGAACAGTTGTTTTAATCTTTCTATGCCTCCATTTCCTCTTATGTAAAATCAGGGAAAAAATACCTCTTGAGCTGACTGGAGATCTATATGTAATACATGCAAAGCGATACCCTGATAGTGCATAATGGATGCTTAATGAATATTTATTCCTTTTACTCCTCTATTTCAATCTCCTTGAGAACAGAAATGCTTTCTCCCTCATCTTGCGCCCTCCCAGTTCCTAGGACAAACTTCAAACACGATTGCTTATAAATATTTGGTGAATAAACATATGAATGAATGATTAGGTGGCAGGAATGAGTCTGCAGTAGTGTGTGCATTTCTCTTTACATGGGGCCAGATGCTGGGTAGTAACTAGAATTTCAGTAACAAAGAATATTCCAAGAAACCTGTGGAGAAGTCAGTGTCCCCACTGTAAATATAATAAGCCACACAGAGCCAGTTCTAGTATGGAAAATCTTCCCCCATCCTACTTGCCTCAGACTCCAGAAAGTCACAGGGAAATGATTTGTGACAAAATAGCACACACAGACACAAAAAAACCCCAGTATCTTCACACAGCCAGAGCTCTCGAGTGATGAGGGACACAAAGACATGGCGCACAATAGGTGTTCCTGTCCTCGGATTTGGCTGTCTTTGATCTCTGCAAAGGAGGGACCTGGGCAAGGTACTGTGAATGGATAATAGACCAGGAGCCAGAAGAGCAGCAGGCAGTGTGCTCAGTGATCAAGTCGTGGTGATGCCCAGACACCGTGCATCGGGTGATAAGCATCTTCTCTTGGTGCCTTGGAGTCTCATTTCCTCCAGCTTGACTCCAAAGGACCCATTCATCTCTGGCACCTCCACAGTGTGTCACTTGGAGTCTATAGGTTCTTTCTTCCTGAGCCCACCAGAGGTAACAAGTACATCATTATCACTACACTCTTTCTTCCCACTGTTTCTGTTCCCCGCAGTTCTCCGGGTGGATTTGGCTTTTGTATCTACCTTAGTGATTAGAATTCACTTTGTTGTGCTGAAAGAACTGGTATCTATCGTTTGGCTTGAGGTTAGAGAGTTGAGTATAAGTTCTTATTTTATTGTATATTATGTTCACTTTTATAGGTATTCATAAAGATACAAGAAATGAAAAAGACATCAATTCTATCTATACCAAAGAATTATACCCTTTAGTAATGGTACCACTTAGATAAGTATAAATAGTTTATTATGAGATCAGATGTAAAACATATAAAAGTTACTCTGTGAAAGAGTGTAGAAAACTGGAATTTGAAATCACAGCTTTAAATAAGCCCCATAAGGCAGTCTTAGCATTGAAAGGGACCCTAGAGATGATGCAGTGAACTAAACTGAATCTGAACTCTGCACAGTTTATCACGTAGGAACACTTTTCAAAGGGCAGATGCAGAAATTCTCATTTAATTTGTCTGGGTTAGGGTCTAGAAGTCATTACTTTTTTAAAAAATTTATTGTTGACGGTATTACAGATGTCCCCATTTCCCCCCAACTTTGCCTCCTTCCACCCCGCCCCCACCCCACTCCAGGCCTTCTTCACCTTATTGTCTGTGTCCATGGATCATGCATATATGCATATATGTTCTTTGGTTAATCTCTCCCCTTCCCCTTCCCTCTGAGATCTGTCAGCCTGTTCCATGCACCCATGTCTCTGGACCTATTTTGTTCATCAATTTATTTTATTCATTAGATTCCACATATAAGTGAGATCATGTGATATTTCTCTTTCTCTGACTGGCTCATTTCATTCATCATAATACTCTCCAATTCCCTCCATGCTGTCCCAAAGGGTACGAGATCCTCCTTTTTTACAGCCGCATACTATTCCATGGTGTAAATGTCCCACAGCCTTTTATCCACTCATCTACTGTTGGGCACTTGGGCTGTTTCCAGATCTTAGGTATTGTAAGTAGCACTGCTGTGCACATAGGGTGCATAGATTCTTTCTGATTGATGTTTGAGGCTGCTTAGGTTATACAGTGGGCCCTCGGGTTTCAAATGTGATCCGTTCCGGAAGCCCGTTCGAGTTCTGAAAGGTTCGGAAACCGAGGGATCACAGCTGACAGCTGGGCCTCAGGACCTTGCCCTCAGCGGGAGCCGCGGGGCACGTTCCACTTCCGAGGCGTGTTCGGAAACCGAAGCATTTCCTTCAGGGTTTATGGCATTCCTAACCTGAAATGTTCGTCAATGGAGACGTTCAAAAACCGACATACTACTACTGTATCCCTTGACATGCGATCACTGGTCAAACGGCAGCTCCATTCTTAATTTTTTGAGAAACCTCCACACTGTTTCCACAGTGGCTGCTCCAGTCTGCATTCCCGCCAGCAGTGCGCTAGGGCTCTAGAAGTCATTATTTTTAAAATCTCTGTAAGTGATTATGTAACATTCAGCCAGGAAGGAGAACCATCCATTTAGGAGCTAGAGGACATGAAACCAACTGCTGTGTGTTGAGCACTGTGCTGGCTGTAACACAGCCACCATCTCTGATCCTCATAAGAAGTGAGCTAGTTTGACAAACAGGACGGGGGTTCAGTCTTCACCCGTGATACTCGCTGCCTCCTTCCCGCCCTTGGCAGTGCTTGGTGAGTATGCATTGAATTCCTGTCTCTTCTTCAGAAGATCAGTGTATGCCGACCACTTTCCTTTCTGCCCTTGGTGGGCATGGTCTTACCCACTTCTGAGCTTTCAAAAATCAGTCTCAGGCTAATTCCAGGTCAGCAGACCTTCTGAGCAATTCTGCCACCATAAAATGATTTTTTATTTTTTATTTTTGTTCATTTTTGCAACTCGAGAGCGCAGGTCCAGAAGCACAAAATAATCTTTACTGTGCCCTTAGCACTGTCACTAGGTCAGGTCCATTTTATCTCTTCCTCCTGACATACTTAGCTCCCTTCCTGTCACGTGGAGAGGGACAGGTGCAAACCGAGGAAATACTCGTGGGCTGCAGACAGGCAGGGGCTGGTCTGCCTGCCTGCCCACAGGTTGCAGCAGCAGGAGCAAAGCATGCTGTTCTGGGGTCAGGGGAGTGGGAGCAGAATGTCTTTGTGTGGACCAGAAGAACACACCAGCCTCTAGGTGCATTGTCTCACCCTCCTTTCCACTTTAGAAGAGTCTTTTTTGGGCCTTTTGAGGAATCCAACCCAGATTTTTTCCTACCAAGATTGTTTGGTCCACTCCTTAAGCCACCTCAGCGAGATGAAGGTGATCGGCAAAACACAGCAGAAGCACGTACGGAGAGGCAGTCTGTGTGGTAATCTAGACTGCCTTCTAAACAGTTGTAATGTTCAGTGGAGAAAAGGAAAACCTCAGTGTTTTTAAGAACAAGTACGTCTTGATTAAGGTATTAAGTTGGCAAAAATGGAAAAACAATTTGACTGAGAGAGTTAATGAATGAACGGATACATTGCCATGTATATTAAATAGGTTATGCAGAAGTATTTATTTTTCCTTTTAGAAGCAACACATGATCTATGTAGAAGAAATAAAAAACACAGCAGAAAAGAAAATAAACCATTTGTAATCTACCACCTCGGAAGCACTACACTGGTGTGTCTCTCCCACATGGTGTTAAGGCATATCTGGGGGGAGGTGTGCATGCATTTAAACACAGAAGAGTTTTCACTTCACATCATATAGTGAACATTTCCCACAATATTTTTATTGGCAGGATAGACTCTCATGGCACGAACGTACTCAAATTCGTTTAATCCATTCCTTACCATTGTATATTTGTGTTGTTTCTAATTTTTATTTCTAGGTATTATAAACAGTACTTCAAAGACCATTCTTGTAGCTGGTTTTGATTAGTATAGGCCATTTTGTTGGGGCGTATACATTGGTTAATAGGATCAAAAGCTCTAGCAAGAAGTAGTTTTGAATGATATTGACCTAAATTGTGCCTGTTACCGTGATGGCAGCTCCTAAGCAGTAAAATATCATTGCTATGACTGTGGTCTAGTTTGGTGCATTTGCTACATAATAGAGATTCTAAACTAAAACTGTGTGTCAACCTTAGTTTGAATGATATAAAAATTTAATATATTTGTGACAAGGAATAACAAGTTGAAGTACAGTAAGAAAGAATGTAATTGCGTATGATAAATACAGGCTTAGCTTCAAAATAGCTAGCTTAAAATTTCCCTTATAGTGCACTTTAAAGATTTCCACTGATGATCTCGGAGGTGTGGCACCCAGCCATTGCTGGAATGAAATAACACACGTTGTTCAAAGTTTGGGCCATAATTGATTTAATGCATATTTTTACTACTTTGACATTTATCTTATATGAAAAGAGTAATTCTATACACAGGTAATACATAAATAAAATTATAATAATATGTAACTCCAGAAAATAGTGTTTGATGATCGGCCTGATTTTTTTAGAAGAAAAAAATAGCTTTCATCTAAGTTTGCATGTTTCCTGGCCATGTGTGAATCGTTGACGAAACCATGAAGTCCATCCCGGGAGAACCGGTGTCCGCCCTGTGCCCTCCTATTCTGACAGGCAGATCTGTGTCTCTTCGTTTGGATACTGTTTGATTTTCATTTTATTCCTGCCTTTGTGCCCTTGGCTTTGAGCTCTGGGATGGTAGTCCATTGCCCTTCAAGGAATCTTTGTCATTTTAAGATGAGGACTCTGGTGAGGCCAACAGAAGTCTCTCTGTTTTCACAAAGTCTCTGGTCTTTGCCCTCTTTCAAACTCACATGAAGGAGGTAGGACCTATTTACCCAGGGCCCCTAGGCAGTGACTGTGTCTTGATTCGAACTCACAATCACCGTTTTAATTGATGGGACAGGGATTGAAACTGCGGTCTCTTGAGGGTGGAATATTCAGAGCTCTGTTGAGGATGATCACTCACCTCTTGTTGAACTATTTTACCATGACCCTGCGTTGATAATACATTTTTTATTTTTTTCCTTTTTAGGCAGGAGGTTCCCAGGTGATCTTCACAAATCCATTGGAAATCGTCAAGATCCGTCTACAAGTGGCTGGGGAAATCACCACTGGTCCCCGAGTCAGTGCGCTGTCTGTCGTAAGGGACCTGGGGCTCTTTGGGATCTACAAGGTAACTCTCATTTTGGTTGTTTATCTGACTGCTCACCCCCTAAACTAGTACCTGCTCACCAGCATGAAATTGATTCCTCACATTTCTACCCCTGGAAAAGACATCCTGCTGCAGCCCATAGGGCACCTTCATGCCAGTTAGAAGGAGGTGCCCCTTCCTGCCATCCACCAAAAAGCTGGCCTTAGAAATACGGACAACTGTGATGCGAATGACGCCCACTGGCGTTGTTCAGTGCACAGCTCTTTGCAACAACACTGGCTTTGTTATTGATACAAAATTGGATTTGTTATTGATACAAAATTCCTAATTCTTGGTTCCTCCATGAAGGACGGATGCAAGGACCACAGGTCACCATCTCTCAGGAGCTATGCTGAGCTCAGTTTAAGGGGAAGCCCACATCAGATCAAGAATTTATGTTCTGACCCTATATATCCCAGCCCTATCCATATGTATGGCTTGTCATAATTATGTTGAATCTTAACTATTTTTCCTTTAGAAAATAGTTTTTCAGAATGATTGGAAAACCAAACTTTTAGAAAATTCTTAAAATTTGTTATTCATACTTCTCTACCAGAAGAAGGTATAATTGAATATACTAGAACCTGCTTTGTATATGCCCAGCTATGACGCTTTAGTCAAACATGAGGTGGTCATCATTTTTCAATGAGAAGAATAAAAAAAATGTTTCATGGCCAACTTGAATAAGTAAACTTTTAGGGATATAAGACGAGAAGGCCACTGACTATTTAAAATAGCTTTCATATATTTACATAGAAATAAATACAATTACATTATATAAAACCAGTACTGCTTTTTTCCTATACACACATATCAAGAAATATTTTTTTCGGATTCTTCCTATGACTTCTGAACCATGTTCTTGATCAGCACTTGATCCACTGTGTGACTCAGCCATTCACCTGGGTTTGCAGTGTTTCGTTTTTATTTCAGGCTGGCAAGACGTGGCACTTCTGCACTCTCTGGACAGTTTTGTCCCTGAAAGCCTTACCCCACAGACATATAACATCAGGGCAGCTGTTTCCTTTCTTCCTGTTCCCAGTTCATCCTGTGTGGATATAACTGGTCCCACAATGTAGCAACTTACTCTACTGCTTTTTAGAATGAACTTTAAATGCCTCGTTTTGACATTCCACACAGCCTTTGTGAGATCCCACCCCCAGGTGAACTTTTTTAACCTTTCCTTTTTAACTCATGTTTGCAGGTAACCTTGGTACACATCAGTGTTAGTAATAATGAGGTTGTTTCAGGCAAATTTGCCTTCCCCATACTTCTCAGAGTCTAGTGAGGTGAAGAGTAACCCATGATCTGAGACTTTGTAAGGGTCAGATATAATGTGACACCTTCTTTTCTGGGGTTAGTTTTAAGGGTGGTGGAGAACTTGCCTTATAGTCTGGAATCTGTGGTGCTCTGGAGTGAACATGCTGATTTTCCAAAATAGCACCTTAAACGCCCAGTCTGTGAGTGTTTGCAGATTGAGCTATTTCATTTACCAAATTATTATCCAGCTGTAAGAAATACACAATATTGTCATGAGGCAGAGCATTGATCATTTTGAGAAGAAAAAAAAAATCAGCTCCTTTTCTAAATGATTAGGCTCTTGCAGACTAGAACATGATGTAGCAGCATGTCATTTTGACAAGATGCCAAGTAGTCTTTCAACAGGTTGTCTGGTAAAAAACACTTAGGTACCATGGCTACTGAAATGTCTAGATGGATAAAATGGTAAAAACTTGTTTGCTGACTCGGAAACAGAGACTGTTCAACTACCTGCAAATGATACAAAACTGAAACGTAGTCCTTTTCATCTTCACAGAGTTTCATAATCTTAATCCCCTTTAACACCCCCTGGAAGTCGTTGGTCTCCTGATTTTGTAGTTAGGAGAACAGAGGCTGCCAACGATAGTATCTGAGCTGGAATTGAGGCTCAGAAGTTTCTTGTTTCCACTTTTGTGCTAAAATTGCTTTCCTGAAATGAGCAGGATTGCTCAAGTTTGAGCAAGAGACCTCTCCCATATAAAGTTAGTTTAATTACTAGTCTGGTGGTTTAATCTAGTTCAGAGGCATTCCTCCGGGCTTGGTGCTGCTTTGGGTGAACTGGTAATTACCAAGGGAAATGGCTGGCACTTTGAGCTTCTGGAAACTTGATTTCACTGCAAGAGAGTGATCTGGGAGCCCCCTCCTTTCTGCAGGTCATTGGTGTCCTCAGCTAAATTCACTGAGACCTGTGAGCCTGGACTTCATTCATCAGAGTTCACCGCTCCACTCGGTTCAATTAGTCTTTATTGCCTCCCTAGGTTATTTATCATTTATGTCATCCCAGCTTCCAGCCTCAGGTTTGGTTTTCCGTGACTCTTTTCTCCAGACTCCCCCAACCTTACCCTACTCCTCCTTGGTCAGAAATCACATTAGCAATTCAACATCCATCATTTTAGGGGCATCACAGCTTTAGCTTTGCTGTGTCCTTGATGTTTTTGTTTTAGGATAGCACTTTTTAGTAATAAAGCTCTTCACTAGTTCTTAGTTGAGTAGAAAGATGCAAGTGACCTGGAGTGACCTAAGACCTTTAAACCTGCCTGGTATGCATCCCTCCACGTGGGTCTTCAAAAAGAGGACTGCTGTCCTAGTTTTAGTTGGGACAGGTCATCTGCATTCTCCTTCCCAGGGTCCTTTTGTTTGCCATTGTTAACATGACAATGTGGGGCCCAGGAGGGGAAGTAGTTGGCTCTGTGTTGTATGTTTAGACCTGCGGTGCTTAACCTCCCCTAAATTGGACTTAACCTGGCTTTCTATTTTCTCCTGAATTGACTTGCAAAATACCCCACCGTTCTGTGACTTCCCAGTGAATGGCAATTAGAATACTTGCTTTAGGAATATATTTACAACTGAAACAAAAGTGGATGTGGTAAACATTTCACATTCCTCGGGTCAGAAATAGTTGTAGTGAACCCTGTAAACAAAGCCCCCCTCCTTTGGTAACTTTTAGAGAGGTTTGGTTGTAGCACGGAGAAGGTAGGTGATTAAAGTAAAGGCAGGATAATAAACTGCCTTTGAAAGAGCTTTTTGAATGTAATGTAGTTTTTAAAAATCTGCAACTATACTGCTTTTCTTAAGAATACATGAGGATATGTTTCCCTTTCTCTTAGGTAAGTTTGGTTTTATTACATAAGCCCCTAGCGCATAAGATATGTAAAATAAATTGTCATAGAAAAGGCATTGGTATACATGTACTTGTGAATGTTCTTTTCCTATAGGAACCAACAGAGCTTTAATGAGGATTTGGATCACACCTTAGGAATGAAATGAAACATATTTAACATTGAATGTCAGCACAACTAACGTAGGTTAAGAGGTGCTTCACTAAGAAGCAAAGGGACAGTTTCCATATCTTTGAGGTCAAGAAATGGGCAGGGAAGCAATGACAGCCAGGATCCGTCACGCATTGTTGAAAATCATTTTCGGATTGTGCTCCGACGGGGCCCATTGGCTGCAGTGTGGGAATATGGGCTCTGTCTTCTGTGTTCTAACCACAGGCCTTTGTCCCACTGCATTCGAGAGGATTCAGGCATTTTTCCAACCACATAAGAAGGTGTTGTGCATGTGTGTTCATTCATTGTGTGTGTGTCAATGACTCCTTGGATCTACTGTCTGTAAAATCAGGAAGTAAGCATGATATACATTTTTTATTATTCTGCTAGTTATCTCAGAGGGATGTCGTTTGTTTTTGTGTGTGTGGTGGGGGGGATTAGTAAAATACAAGTTTATGTTTCAAAAAAGTCAAACAATTCAGAAATATCTGAAAGTAAAATTGTCTCTCCCCCTTACCTCTCCATTGTCTCTTCAAAGGATAACTGCTGCTTGTGTTTTTTATATCTTTAAGAAAAGAAAACCTTCTTTTTAGAGCAATATTTACCTCTCTCCTCCCTTTCTCTCTTTTTCTCTGTATATCACTGATTATACCCATATTAATATCACTCTTATGTATACGTGTTTTAACAGAAATGGAATCTTTCTAAATACACTATATATCTTAAAGCTCTTTCCTCATTTTATTTAATAGCCACGTAAACATTTTTAAAGTATTTTTTAAGCAATTTCCTACTGCTGGGTGTTTATATTGTTTCTAATTTGGTGATATTACAAGCAATGACAGTGGGAATATCCCTGCATATATTTTGACATACTTTAGTGAGTATATACCAATGATAAATTCTTAGCAATGAAAATGTTAGCTCGTGAGGCATGTGCATTTTTTAGTGTTAGTAGATTTTTGTCAAACTGCATCTGTTTATCAGTGTTATCTTGGTAACATATAAGTACATAAGAATTATTTCTCAGTTTAGCACCTTTAAAATAATATCCATTTTATGAGCTCATGGCCCCACATGAAGAAAACACCTGTTGGGTCATTAGTTTGCAGCCATGCTGCCACGCTAATTTTTAACACCAAGGGACATTATATGGTTTGACAACCACCACAGCGGCAGGTCTCTCCCTTCTCCTCCCACCTTTGGCTTTCATCCGGACCTCTGGGCAAGCCTCCTCGTGGGTTCATTTTCACTCCTGACTCTCCCAAATCCATTGGCCCCACAGCAGCCGGATTGATCTATTTAAAATGTGAATCAGATTAATTCATTTACTCAACTCACTGCTATTGAGACCTGACTGTATGCCCTGTTCTAGCCATTTAGGGTGTGGCTGTGAAATCCAAGTCCCTGCTCACACTTTGGTGGGTAGCAGAAGTCAGCCACTGAGATAACAAATATATGACATCGGTTGGTGCTAAGACCCTTGATGAAGGAGAAGGCAGAGTAGGGCCGAGGCAGGCGAGAATTGGGGGAGGGGCATCTTAATAGGGTGGTCAGGAAGGCCTCTCGGATGAGATGATACTTGAGCAGAAACCAGTGTGCCCTACAGAAACTGTATGTCTTGCCCAGTGGCTTCCTGCTCGCCTAGAACAGAAGCCCAGCTCCCTCCCTGCTGGCCTCTCCTCCCCGCCAGCCAGCCTCCTCTCTCGGGGCTGCCCTGCTGCCTTCCCCCAGATGCTCCAAGCTCATTCCCTCTCACTTTTCAGTCTGCCTGAAGCCTCTGCCCCTCACCTCTTAGCTCAACAGATGCCTGCTCAGAAAGACAGCCAGGTCACTCGCTGTCACACCCCCTCTTCCAGGTCTCAACGTGGCACCTGTTGCCATCTGATAGACTTCTCTGTTTGTGTGTCTTCTTATCTAGAGTGTAATTTCATACCAGAGGCCTGGCTTGTTCACTGTTGCTTGTAACAGTTTCTGGCACACAAGTAGACATTTGATAAGTATTTGTTGAGCCCGTGAAGGGTAAGCAAAAGCCGCGTGTTTCCAAGTTATGAACAAGGATATTAGAGCACCGAAAGTGAGTGAATTGGCAAGTATTGGCCCAAGAAGCCCATGGTGTTGGGGAAGTGGAATGTAAAGAAAGGAGCTAGTTATATGCGAGATCGCTTTGCCAGCTTCAGACTCCAATTCATTCACCCAGCGAGCTCTGTCCTGGGGATATGAAAGTGAATCAGTAACGCATGGTTTTGTAAGAATTTACCGTCTCCTGGGGCAGTCAGACAAGGAAACAGATCCGTGGAATACAGCACCTGTGCGACAGAAGAGCTGTCAGGGGGTGTGCACAGGGTTCCAAGGGATGGGGAGCTGACTCATAGCAAGGCCAGGCAGGCTCTCGAAGGGGAGATGGCCTTAAAAGATCAGTCATAGTTAACCAGGGAGAGGGGCAGGCAGACAGCATGATCACGTTTGTGCTCCAGTGTGGAGAATGTGGGAGAGCAAGACTGCAGGCTGGGACGCCAGCCGGACCATATTGGCTGGGTTGGCATTGACCTAAGCTAGGGCCGTGATGGTGGGGACAGAGGGGCCAGTGGATGTATTTGAAGGAAGTTTGAGAGTCGGTCTCACAAAGTCTTGGAAAATGATTGGAAGGTAAGAAGTGAAGGAAGATTAAAAGGTGACTCGGATTCCTGGCTTGAGCATCTGAATGGATGGTGCTACTTTAAATTGTAGAATTTCATAATATTTGTGAAGCTGCAAGGAACCTAAAAAGACCTCCTATCTGATGTCTCCTTTAGAATTGAGGAAGAGAAGCCCAGAAATCTTAGGAAATTTCACTGGGCGGCTTAGGTAGGATGGGGCAGGGCTAAGACAGGCTGTCCCCTGACTCCCTCCCCAGCGTGTCCTTGCTCTGCCGTGTTGCATGGGAGACAAGGGCCTGTCCAGGGGATGAGGAATAGAGACACTCTTTCTACGGTCGTCTGCACGCATGAAGCTGTGACAGAGGGCAAGGACTCCAAGCTAATGGGATACCAGCGATGGGACTCAGAGACCACCCGCATTTAGGTGGCAGAAAAAAGTATGGGCGGACAAAAAGCAGGAACAGCTGTCAGGTGAGAAGGGGATGAGCAGTGCGTGGGCGCCAGGGGGGCCTGAGATTTAACGGGAGGAGGGAGGGGGGTGGTGTCGTGTGCTGCAGAGACCAGGGGCCTTGAAGGCCGACCAGAGATCTTTGAGCTTAAAGATAGAGGTCTGCGGCTATTTTTGAGAAATCAACTTAAGTAGACTGGCAGAAGTAGAAACCTTATGAGAAAATATTAGCAGATACAAACCACTAACTCTTACTGTGAAAGAAAAAACGGAAAGAATACAGCCACTGGAAGAAAAGGCAGAGTCAAGCGACAGTGTTCAGGGGAGAGGAGCTTGAGAGATTTATTGTTTCTTTTCACTTTGATGGGAGAGCCAAGCCTGTCTGTACACAGAGGGAAAAAGAGTCACTGAAGATGGAAGGATGTGAAGCATCTGAAGATCGAATATGGTGCTCGGGCGTTCAGGAAGGATGTGGAGACAGAGTCCAGGCTTATCCTTACGACAGCCTATGAGACAGATAGTGTTGTGTTGTGTGTTGTGTTGTGTTGTTTTGTTTTAGATCCAGGCTACAGCTGAGGAAAGGAAGGCTTGATGGGTTTAGGTCATTTGTCTAAGGTCACATACTTTGTAAGTGCGAGGCTAGATTTCAAATTCAGTTCGGTCTCTTTGAAACCTGAGCTGCCCCATAAAGATATGTTGAGCCAGGTAGCAGAGAGCACGTGCCTGGTAATTCAGGGAAGTTTAAGGTTATATGCTGAGAAGGTTTGGTGTCACTGTTGACAGTGAATGTGCTAAAGAAATGGAATTGAGGTGACACTAAGCATTATGAATGTGTAATAGCTTAGTCCAGGGTAGGTATATGATTGTTTTTCCTAACTCCTTTTAGTACCCAGTGCTATTTAAAAATGTTAGTTATTATAGGAGAATGATTCATTTTGCTTTGGTTTGTGTTTTTAAATTGTAAACTTGTTACCTTAGATCTTATATCAACTGTTTAAATTATAGATATTTGAAATTATTTTATCCATTGTGAAGCAAGAGAACCCTTGTATTTTCCTAACTCTGATATTAGCCACAGGAGCAGTACAAACCACATATGCTCTGCAGGGAGCTGCGCAACCTGCCAGTGGAGCCATGTTCCTGTTCCAAATGATACCTATTTGTGCTCAGTGAAAAATATCTTTGTACCTTCCCAATACCTTTGTCAGAAATATCTGCCATCATGTGAACACTTTGGACATTTTATGAAAAGGCAGAATTTTAGCCCTGGCCAGGTGGCTGAGTTGGTTGGACCACCATCCCATAGACCAAAAGGTCGTGGGTTCAGTTCCTGGTCAGGGCACATACCTAGGTTGCAGGTTTGATCCCTGGTCAGGGCATGTACAGGAGGCAATCAGTCAATGTCTGTCTGTCTGTCTCTCTCCTTTAAAAAATAGGCAGAATTTTAGAAGGTGTCAAGTACTTCAAGGGGCCAGGTTTTGTATCTAAAATGTTATTAACTTGTGATTAATATTGGAAGTCATGTGATATTGTTCGTAGTATTCTGGTTAAAGGTTGTAGTAAAGAAAAGGAACTGGGGGAAAAAGGCTCGTTCTCTTTATGTCCCTGTGTTTTATATGCATTATCTGTAAAAAGTAGATAGTGATAGTACCTCTATATTCATAGGACTGTTGGGGTTTTACTAAAATCATACATGTAAAGGACGTAGGATGAAACTTAGCACATAATACGCGTGATGTGTCAGCTATTATTAATTTTAAATTATGGATTGTCGAACAATGGATTCTTGCAGAAACACCTGGCTCCTTCCACTCTGTCCCAGTCCTGGGCAACTTCTGTTGCTCTGCGGGCAACAGCCCCCTCTAGGTCAGGCATTCTACTTTGGGCTTTGGAAAAGAGACACCTTGAAAAATACTATTTTTGTAAAACAGCACCCAAAGGAGTTGAGTATACAGAAGGGACTAGAAAAGGCTCTTAAAAATATTAGAAAATGATTAATTTTTTTAATCATTCTTCCATTCATTCACCAAATACTTGTTGAGGACTAATTCTAGTAGGGGCCAGAGTTACAAAGATTAAATGCAGTATTATTGCCTTCAAAGTGATCAGTGTTCAGGGAGATGAGAGAATACAACCATATCATTCTAGTGCCATACAGTTCCTTTAAAAATTAATTTTAATAGGCAGTATAGTTTTCAAAAGAAGAAAATTCAGATATACAAGAGTATGTAACAATAAAATGTTAGTGTTCTAGCCCCATGTTGCAGGTAACCTACCTTTCCAGGGGCAAACATTTTTATCAAGTTTGTGTTTTGTTTTGTTTTGTTGTTTCTTTTGTTTGTTTTTTGCTAAGTGCCTGCAGAATTTGTTTTACTTCAGCACTTTTTTATTTTAGCTACACTTGTATAATATAATATGCTGTCCTTTGAGTTTAAAGGATTGAAAATGGTCTTACTATCCACTATTTCTAGAGTACTCTGAATATATTTTCCATCAGTGACAAATATGTCTACTAATCTATTCTTACATGTCTCTGCTTCCTAATTGTGACCAAGGTATGCACTTAAAAGATGGCCAGTTTAAGAAATGTTCATTGACTGTAAAATTAAGGTGCTATGTCTTGTGACAGCCAGAGTCCCAGGTGGGAAATGATGAGTTTAGCAAACTGTTGAAACTTATTTGGTAGGATTCGGTCTTTTGCCAAATAAAAGATAGGCGCTTAGTCTGATAAATGTAGAACTCTACTGTGATTCAGATATGAAACCACGTAGTCCAGCTGCTGTTTAAATAATATATTAGTTATTTCCATTTTCTGCTCCAACAGGACAGTGTGCTTGTCATTGATAATAGTAATTACCTTTATATCATCACCTTTTATTGAAGATCCTTGTGCTAGGTATTGTCCTAGGTCTTTTATATTAATCATTGGATGTAAATTTAATTCTTACATCAATATAAATATTACATTTTATAGTTAAGGAACTGGAGGTACAGAGAATTTAAGAACTTTACCCACCATCAGATACTAAGTGGCAGAGCAGTAATTTGCATGCAGGTCTCTGACTCCAAAGCCTGTATACTTGCTCCTGCCGGGTCCTGCTGGTGGTGGGGAGTGGCAGAATTTAGGTATAGAGCCATAGTTAAGATGATTTATTTTAACTACTTCTTTGAATGCAGTCTGCTCCTCTCTGGGAAGTCATCCTCCAAGAATTGCAGTTAGAAAGGTGAAACATGAAGAGAGTCCCTAGCTCAGCTAGCCGATCAGCCACAATGGTTGACGTTGAGGAGAAATGGCCTTCATCGGGTGTGCTGGAGGGGTATGGAATTAAGAGCTCTTTCTTTCTCCCTGGATCTCCATCCAGAAGAATAGAAAAGAGAAAGTATCACAGGCATTGCCTGCACAATATGGCAAACTTGAATGAGTCTTGTCAAGAGAGTGGATCAAGAGCAGCCCAGCTTGAGCATCTCAACAAGGCATTCAGTTCTCTCCAGAGAGTTTCTAGCCGTTGGCAGATGAGCATTGTTGATGGCAGAGCAGCGTTCGGTAGAGAAGAGCCAACACTGACACAGGAGGGCATTTCTATGCCAAAATCTTGAGTTGCCAAATGCCTTTGTTAAAATTGCAATGAAATGAAGGAGAAACCTATATCGTAAAAGACCCTGGAATAAAGAAATCACATAATAGGCACTGATACTTTATATGAAAATTGAAGTAATTTCAATGTCACTGATATCGAGTCTGCAGTTGTTGGCTGGTTTATTTGGTTCTAACACCAATGGCACAATCACATAACAGGTCCCAGCACCAGTGTATTTCTCACCCTGTTCAAATCCCAGCCACGTGGCCCTAACTGTCCCTTGACTGGGCAGGAGAGACGCTGCTGGGCCGTGGCACAGGGGTTAACTTGCGTGGGAGGAACCAGGAGGAATGCTAAGGGATCGAGGCATGACGTGCTGCCCATTGTTTGTAGCTCCAGGATCAAACTATACAATTATACATGCCAAATAAATTCAAAACCTGTAAGTCAGGGAAAGAAGGGTGGCTCTGACTACAGGTGCCAGAAGCATTAAATAACCTCAGACAAGGTGCACCACTGTTGTCCTGAGTGCTGCAGGGTCCCCAGTCTGGCATTTCCCCCCATGCTAGACAATGCGCATTCACTGCAGGAGTCTCTGTTAAGCCTCTGTCTCCCAGACCTGCTGGCTCCTGGTGCCCGGCCCTGACACAGAGGTGCCTTTGTGAGTGTAATTACCTTCCCCTGTATTAGAAATAGTCTGTTTAGAGCTGTATTTGCAGGTACAGCTAGAATAAGCAGGAATTAGCATGCGAAAAGACCTGCCCTGGCCCTGACTTCTTTATCAGCAACCATCCTTCAGGGCTGTCTTTTCCCCCCTCAAATTGATTGGGCAGGTGTGATACCAACAGAGATGAAGAGCTTTAAAAGAAGAAGGGGGAAAAAGACATCGGAGGTAGCTGTGTGTGTGTGTGTAGGATACACATCCTGTTATGTTATATCTTTTGACATTTTCATGCCAGACAGAGCTGCCAGAGTAAACTTGAGTGGATGATTCCACAACTTAAGAATTGATTAGAGCTCCCTTGGGCTTTCAACAGTGTCCACATCCAGAAAAGCACCAGAAGCAAAATAAATAATTCCTTTGCCATGGTGATACTGTGACCAGCGTCTCTAGCCTAATTGGCTTGTGTCGATTGTGGACTATTAACCAAGTTAAGGGAGGCCTGCCCTTAAAGAAGCTTCCCTGGACCTTAAACAGAATGATGACAAGAGACTTCAGAATGACAGAGAACTGGAATCGAGCCAGAGTCGGGATCATTAAACTAAATCCGAGTTTTGATTCTAGTTTATTTACATATGGGTTTCCCCTGAGATGCCTTTTATTGTTCCTGTCTGTTATTAGTGGGTCTTTTATTTAAAAGGGGGGGAAAAACCCAATAATTTACTCTGTTTGGATAAAGAGTGCTTTAATGAATAGTAAGAGATCAGATGATTGCATTTTGCATTTATTAATTTTCCCCAAGTGATTTTACTGTGTACAAAGGAAATGCAGGGCTAACCAGAGAATATCTGAGACAGGGCTGGCTAGGCAGCCAGGGAGAAGGAAAGGTAGGGAAATGTGGGGATTTTCTTACGGGGCAAGAACATTTCAAGGTGTATTTTAGGTGGTACACACTTAGTAATTTATTAATTTTTTAATGGCCAAAGTAATTATTTCTTGTGTTGCTGACGCAGGCACTTGGGCAGCACGGAATGTTTGCCTTTATTACGCGGTTGCCGGTTCAGAGTGGCCGGTCACCTAGGAAAAATTGTACGTGGGGGCAAGCAAAATTCAAGTCAAACAGGTTTATGTTTTGCTGTAGGAATGGGTGTTCACCACAACTGAAGGATTTATCAAGGAATCCTGGAGAGAGACATTCTCTCTGTTGGAACTTTAAAGGCCTTTTTCACTTCCTGCCTCCCTTTTCATTGTGAGGAGCAACAGGTCAGGTATTGCCTGGGGCAGCCTTACAAATTGGCACCTGCCTTTGTGCCTTCCACCCGAAGGAAGTGTTGAGGAAAGGAGGCCAGGGAAATTTAATAAGTCTGGGCCTTTTTCTCCAACCTTCTGCAAAGGTAGCTCTCCTTGGGAATCCAGCTTTTGTGCCTGGGGTGTGAGAGAGGCTGGGGGCACCTCGTGACTCAGACCAAGGATTTGCTGCCTGAAGATGTCTGAGCTGGTGCTGGGCTATGGAAGGGCGCAGGCACCTGGAGAGGCAGGGAGAAGGGCCTCCTCACCCCACCACCCCTTAACATTTAAGGGACTTCCACAGTTATCCCCTCATTTATTCTTAAACCCATCCCCTCCCCCACCGCCCAAGAAGGCCCCCCGCCCCCCAAGAAGGCAGGCTTTAGTATTTTTGACAAATGAGGGTTTAGAGCTTGATTTCTCCCAGTGCTCATCACCAGATACCCAGTGATAGAAGAGAGGGTTGTACCAGGAGGGGTTCTTCATACCTCGATTAGTAGAAATTTGAGTTTTTAAATGTTTTAACTTGCTGGCAAGGCTGTCCTGCTTCTGCAGAGCAGAGATGGGGGCTGTTCCACTGGTTACTTTTCTCCCTTGGCTTTTCCTTTTCTTTACCTATTGAGAAACCTGAGACCTCCTACCTAGCCTAACATTCGCTCCAGTATGCGTGAATTACTTGGTTTTTATTATGCGTTGTCTGATCCCTGGTAGGAAAAATGCAACATAGTCCTGTCCAGTTTTCCTTAGATTTATTCTTTTTTTATTTGTTTGTTCGTTTGTGTTTTGATGAAGCCATTTTGCTTCTCAGTCATCTGGGGCTGTTTTCAAACATCTCTTAAAGCACATCACATATGAGGTGCTTCTTTTCACACTGGTACATGATTGATTATCCTGATTTCAGGAGAGAGACTTCCTTCTGGGGAAAACCCACTGCTTCATCACATGGCCTGCCCCTTCTGGTGTCCCAGGGAGATTTCAGGTCACATCTTCAGATCGTATTGAAGCTATATAGCTTAAGAGGAGCTGATCACTGTCTTTCTCTCCTTTTTCTTAAATGTTAACATTCAGTCCAAAATTATCCACTACTTCCTCCTAAGCTCTGTTGTATCCACAGCAAATTATATATCTTTGTTTCAAAAACAAAAAGGTTGGTTTTGGTTTCTAGTATAGTTTTCCAAGAAATGAGTTAGTTTTTCTTGCAGAAATCTGACAACATAGCCCAAAGCCTCTCATTTCTTTTTTCAGTTGTGGTTTTTTCTGTGCAGATTGGCAAATGCTAACTCAGTATCACCGGGAACGTGTTTTAGGCCCCAACTGACAGCCAAAGATTTTGCTGTTTTCTAAATTAAATCAGACAGCAGTTCCTGGCCCCTGGTTGCTTACACCCTGAAACAGCAACGCTGCCGTAGGCAGATACAAGAGCGGGAAGAAAGCTCGGAATAGCATTGGCAAATTGTAGACTGTGTGGGGCCACTGGAATCCACTCCCTGTCTACCTTCTAGTTAAAAGATCCTCAGTGGAAAGGGTGGTGTGTGGGTTTAAATGAATGAAGAGTTGGTATTTAAGAGATTGATGTTCCCAACTTAAAAATTGTCAAAGAAGATGCAGAGTGACAGGTCCCTTGATTGATCAGCTGAATGGGGCATTGAGTAGCTTTACCTGAGAGGGCTCAAGTTGACCAAGGAGAGAAAAAAATGGGCGAGTGAAATCATTACAAACAAAGCTTTGAGAGGGGTGAGAATACTGGGCCTAATCTATAGGACAGCCAAGACCAAAGATGGCAGAAGAGTTTTTGAAATAACAAAATATAATCAACATGGCTGAGGAATGAAGGAGATGTTAAACCATACTGCTTCCAAACCAAAAAAACCAGTCATGAAGAAAAGGCATCCCTCAGAACCACAGAAACATGGTCCCAACTATGGGATGGTTGTTGATATTGCTGTTGAAGGAAATGCTCCAGAACATGTACAATAGTTGTGGTGGGTGGTATTGCGGCCGGTGGAAATTAAGAACAGTTTCTGTTTTCAATGCTTTTCTGTATTGTCTTTGATAAGCACTTAATATTTTATACAGAAACAAACAAACAAAAAAAAAAACATTTTAAAGGGGAAAGTATTACAGTACTAGCAAAACAATGAACAGAACGAAGGGACTGAAGTTTGGCTCTAAAATGTGAAGATTTGGGAGATGAGATTAAAAGTAAAAACTAATGGATTTCGTAAAAAGCAAGATTTCTGGGAGGAGGAACTATATCAGCCTAAAAAATTATTCCAAAGTGATTTGTTTAGAAAGTCAGTAACATGGCAGTGTTTTTTACTATCTTAAGGGAGCCAGACATGAAGATTTAACTGATCTTAACTTGAGTTAGTTACTTGGTATCAGATTTGAATATCACCTGGACAGAGTCTGCATGTGGGCAGATAGCTAGCAGCACTTACAGGAAGGTTTGGAGGCAAAATAAGGACAAGAAAATTAAAATAGAGAAACAAATGGATGACAGTGTTACCTTTACACAATAGCTACTGCATGATAACTCTTTAAAAAACTAATAGAGAAAAAATTGGGTGCCACACATGGAAATTGGGGTTACACTGTACTCCCTTCTTCCCCTTGAAAAGCTGGGGGGCAGGGAAAGAACTCGAGACTCCCGCGTTTTGGACCTGTCTCTGACGCTGTCTCCAAGGATGTCCCCTGAGCAGGACAACAGCATGGCCCTCGCTAGACACACCGTTGCTGGGTTAGCTGTCCTGGGCCTCCGTTTACACACGTATAAAAGGAGGAACTCGGGTGTGGTGCGCTCTGTGGGCCCTCTTCTCACTTTGGCATCTAACAGTTTGGGGGGCAGACAAGATAAAAAAGCGTGGACTGATTGGCAGTGCATGATGTGGATCCGCTTTTTCTTGAAATATCTGTGCTCAAAGTGGACAGAGGCATCTGAACACACGCGCGAGTCAGCCGACTGAGGAATGGGCAACAGGTCAGGGTCCAGATTCCTAGCATTCGTTCTGGTTGGAAGGATGCGCCAAAGTAGGATGGAGTTTAATAGGATTAAACGTGAAGTCCTACTTACGTTACTTGTTTAAGGCAACTAATTAGGTTACAGGAGACCTGGGTTAATAGCCGTTTCTATGAAAACGACAAAGGGTTTTGTTACCCACAAGCCCAGTTTGAGCCAGGAGTTGTAATGCTAGTGTCAGAAAAGCAAAGCTACAGTAGTGAATGTGTAGTGCTAAGGAAGTTTGACAGATTGGAGCCCAGCATCAGCCCCAAATACCCAAGATCCAACATCACTGGAGCTCAGTAAATGTCACCAGCTTGACTGCATCTGTTGAATCTGGAGAGAGTCGTATTTTCTTTGAAGAATCTCTAAATTTGGCGGAAAGCGTAAAGTTTTAGAAATCTGTAAAAGAAATGCTATTAAATCATGAAGTGTTGAAAAAGGGTGACTTCCTTCCCATTTATCCTGCCTAAACACAATATACATCTTGTGGTTTTCATTAGATGATTAACTGTTTCAGTGTATTTCGGGGCACGCATCAATTCTCAGGGCCTCCCCACACCATCATTTTGACACCAAAAATCATTTGGTGAAGACTTTGTTCTAGTTGTTAATTGTCCTACACACAGCTCTTAAATGTATAGGAATTATTGTAAATATTTTAAAGCTTTAGAGCAAGCATTTATCAACGTTTCATAAGTCCTGGGGAGTAGGGTAAGTATGTGAATAAATTAGGGGATCCGTGAACCCCTTGCAAAGGTATATAATTTTTTACATATGTGTGATTTTTTTTTTTCTGGGAAGGAGTCCAACACTTTCATCAGAGTCTCAAACAATACAAAACACAAACCCCTTCTCCTGCCACCTATCTAGCTTTTCTGCTTCCTGGTGCATGAGCATAGAGGCATCTCAGTTGTTGCTGCCCATCTTCTGAGAACAAATCCTCCTTGAAATGCCAGTGACCCAGCATCAGAAGGGATTTCAAAGGATGTCACAGATGGAGTCCCAAAAACATCTTAATAGAAATCTCACCATTAGAATAAACGAGAACTACCCACAATAAAATTCGTTTTATTTTTTAAAAGAAAATTTAGATTTATGACTTGCAGAAGTTGGGTGATATTTTTATTTTCTGTTTCCCTTTTAACTTGTGAGTACAATTCGGTCTTCTAGGGGAATATTTTGTTCTGAGGGAGTTCCAAAGACGCTTGATCTGCTCAATGGGATATGTGTTTCATGTGGTTTTTCTCCCCTTTCTAACGGACAGGGTGCCAAAGCATGCTTTCTGCGGGACATTCCTTTCTCGGCCATCTACTTTCCGTGCTACGCTCACGTGAAGTCTTCCTTTGCAAACGAAGATGGGCAGGTTGGCCCTGGAAGCCTGCTCTTAGCTGGCGCCATAGCCGGTGAGTGCCCCTCACAGAGCTCCGTTCCACCCCACCCTGCACCGCGACACTGCAACTTTGCTTCTAGTTTTTGACAGGGCACACAGGAGATGGCTTCTGAAAAGAAAGGGAAGGAAAGGAAATGAAATGAACCTTACTTCTGGCAGATTATACTGGTAGACAAGCTTAGCTTCTTAACTCCAGAAACGGCTCGTTAAAAATTGGTGCATTTGGTGGTACTGTTGGAGTCCAGTTCAAGTTCCATTTTAATTCATAGTTTCACTTCATAGCATTAGAATGAGAACTGAGTTGGAAGTTCTAAAAAAATTTTAATAATGTGCTTTAGCAGTATCTAAGCAAAATAGTGTATAAAATCCTGTCCAGAATTGAAGCAATCGTGTTGTCATTTAGAGAAAATAAATGTAGCACAAGCAGAAACAACTTGGTCCTGTTAGATTCTGGATTCCTCCTAGCTTGTAAGGTTATAGGAACTGTGTGTGTGTGTGTGTGTGTGTGTGCATTAATTGAATCCCAGAGAGAAATGACTGTCGTCTTTTTTTCAGTGCTACAGTGAAAATATCAATAGGGGGGAAAAATGATGTGGAGGTTGGTTCCTACATCCCAATGTAAATCCCTAGAGGAAATTTGATTATAGCCACAGCAGGAATCAGTTTGTTCTTTGATGCCACTCCTTGTGCAGAGACCCTAAAGGCCGGAACAATCTGGATTAGCTCTCCAGGTGGTGACAAACATTTAATGAGTTAACAAACCCTAAGGCAGTCATGGGATGCCTGGATCCAAACAGTTTTGATACAGGTGTTGATCTCAGATATGTGGCTTAAGTCTCCTGAGAACAAGCCCCTGCTTTGAGAAGTTGCTTGCTGTTTTGTGGGCCCATGTCCTGCCTGTAGCCTGGGGAGCCCCTGGAGGAAGGAACCCAGGTAGCTCCTCTTTAATTCTTAATTAATTCTTTTTCTTCAAAGGCAGTGATATTGGTGTATGAGGCAGGATTGACCCTTCCTGGCTGCTTGGGAACCCTAGTGTATAAGTAGCAATGAGATCTCTACCTCTATCAGAAAATCATGATTTCAAAACGAGAATATAAAATACCTAGTTTTAATCCCATCTTGCCATTGACTCACTGTGTCCTTTAGGTATCATTTCCACATATATAAATGATATTTTTTGAACGAAAAGGTTATGATACGATTTGTTTTAAATTACTTACTTGAAATAAGGTTGAAGATCTAATGGGGAGAACTAACATACCACTCAGTAGTATGTGACCATGGCCAGGTCACTTAATTTCCCCTAAGCTTTGGTTTCCTTGGCTATAAATGGAGATAATTACTGCACAAACTAGAGAGTGTGGTTGTGAAGCTCAAGTGAGAGCGCCCATGTGAAGGACTTGGTGCCTAGAATATAGTAAATACTCAATAAATGTTAGCAAATTGCATATTGAATGCAAAAGAATCTGTCTGTAAACTACTCTAGCAATCAGTTGTGAAGTCAGAAGAATCAGAACTCAGATCAAAGTCTAGGACTTTGTTTTCTTCACACCACAAAAAATATACCTTTAATCTTCCCTTGCAGTATGTAGCTACCCAGATGTGATTTCATCTCGGGGTAGGGTTTTCTAGGAAACCCATAATACCAGAGCCATAGAAATTACTAGTGGATTTTTTTCTCTTTTAAGGTTTATTTATTTTTATAATCATGAAAATAATATTGCTCATTATAAAATACTTGGAAAGTACCAGAAAGGATAAATAAGAAAATATTATCCATTATTCCACGACCATCAACAAAATGAAAAGACAACCCACTGAATGGGAGAACATATTTGCCAGTGATACATTTGATAAGGGGTTAAATTCAAAATGTATGAAGAACTTATAAAACTCAGCACCAAAAAAACAATCCAGTTAAACAATGGGCAGAGGATCTTAGTAGACTCTTCTCCACAGAGGACATACAGATGGCCAATAGACATCTGAAAAGATGCTCAACATCACTAATCATCAGAGAAATGCAAATTAAAACCACAATGAGATATCACCTCACACCTGTCAGAATCAACAGTCAACAAATGCTGTTGGCAAGGATGTGAAGGAAAGGGAACACTCCTGCACTGCTGGTGGGAATGCAGATTGGTGCAGCACTATGGAAAGCATTATGGAGTTACCTCAAAAAATTAAAAACGGAACTGCCTTGTGACCAAGTGATTCCACTTCTGGGAATATATCTGAAGAACCCTGAAACACTAATTTAGAAGAATTTATGCACCACTAGGTTCATTGCAGTGATATTTACAATAGCCAATATTTGGAAGCAGCCCAAGTGTTCATCAGTAGATGGGTGGACAAAAAAAATGTGGAACATTTATACAGTGGAATACTATGCAGCTGTTTAAAAAGGAGGAAGTCTTACCGTAGAGAGCATTATACTAAGTGAAATAAGCCAGTCAGAGAAAGGCAAGTACCATATGATTTCACTCATATGTGGAACCTAATAAACAAAATAAACTAACAAAATAGAAGCATACTCATCGAGAGAGAACAGACTGACAACTCTCAGAGGGGAGGGGATGAAAAAGGTGAAGGGATTAAAGCAAAATACAAAACAAAAAGAAAAGAAACTCATAGTCACAGACAACAGTGTGGTGATTACCAGGGGAAGGGGGAGGTGGGGGCGTAGAAGAGGGTATAGGGGGGATAAATGGTGAACACACAATATAATATACAGATGATGTGTTATAGAACTGTATACCTGTAAGCTGTATAATTTTATTAACCAGTGTCACTCCAATAAATTCAATTAAAAAGGGGGAAAAAATAATAATTTAAAAGCAATTTAACCCTTTTTAAAAAAAGTAATGGAGAGGTTAGGTCAAGGTAATGGACTGAGCATATGCACCCATTTCTCTTCCCAAATACCTTAAAATGTCAGAAAATACATTTTCAAAACTCCTTACTGACACTAGAAAATGTCAGCAGCAGCCCTCAGAAGGCAGGAAACAGAACCATACTGACTCTAAAACTGGACTGAAAGATGCCACCGCTCAAAACACCAGCAGGAAAAACTAGTTGTATTAATGTAAGAGCAAATCCAGAGAATTTTGACCTCTGAGTGAACGACAGAATATCTGGAGTATGGGGGTGGAGGTTTCAGGGTAAATCTTGAGCAAGAGTTAAAGAACTTCATTTCCTGCCTGAAGGTCGGCCTCCTCTCTCCTTTTTATATGGAGCTTCAGGAAACACTTGAATGCAGGCTGAAAGCCCTGCGCTGTTTTCTTAAGGAAGGGATCACTTGCTAGGAGGGAGCAGTTGTATGGGACTGAAAGAAAGCTGGGCAAGCAAGACTTAAGATAATTCCAGACCTTTATGCCAGATGCAGGAGGAAAAAAAAATTAATGGCCTCCCTTCCCAAGAGGGGTATTAAAATAATTCCCTCTACTTCCAGAGGGAAGCACTTTGCATTTCAGCTGGTTTGGAAGATCCACCAGCTAACTTAGCCCCTTGCATCCAGTTAACAGGCCTCACCCACCTTGCAAAGCCGGTAGCCCGCCCTCCCATTCAGAAGAGAGACCTGTGGGTGACACTGGCCTAGGGTGTGGTAGAAGCCATCTACAGCACTAATCGGCCTGTCCTTTGAACTTGAATATCAATAGACAGACAGAGGTCTTCAGACAAGACTGAGTAGTAAGGCAAGTAAACAGATGAATTACAGAGAAAACAGGCAATTCAGGGAACAGAGAACTTTTAAGAACTATAATTAAGGTCCTCAGAGAGATTTTCAAGGAATGATCAGTAAAGAAGCTTTCCTGAAAACTAATGACAGGATTGCCAAGATTAAAAATCTGTAGATGGTCTGAGTGATAGAGTAGATATGATCAAAGACCAAATTAGGCATCTGGAAAATAAACTCATGGGAAAAAGTGAACACTAGAATGTGGAACAGAAATACAGAGATGAAAAATATGAAAGCATGTAGGAGACATGTAGGATTAATCCAGGAGGCCTAACATTCACTTCATAGGTGTTCCCTAGGGAGAAGTAATGAGGGAGTGAAGACTTCCCTCCCCTTCCCAGGGGAGTATGTTGCAAACCTGTTACATTTCCTAGCCCACGAGCATTCAAGAGGGCGGGCCAACCTCAAGTTAGCTTCTCCATGCCAGAACTCAAAAGGTTACCCCTCACAGACCTCTCTGAGTCCAATGGAAAGTGAATTTAAGAAAGAAGAAAATGTGGGATGCAAGAAACAAACAGCAAATGAAGTTAAATCGGAGAATAGGTCTAAATAAATGCTAATACAGGGTTTTATACAAGAAGGGTCATTGGCAGGCAGATAAGGGAAGGACAAAGGTGGGCTTGTGCTGAAGCCCTCACCTCGCTGGTGAAGGGTGTCCATGCTCATTAACTGTATACATTGTAAGTATTCCACCTGTGTAATAAATGCATACAGTATTTGAATGTGTTCGTCAGGAAAGGGTGGAGATCCGAAGGGAAACAATTAAATGCAGAGAAAATAAAAGCCATAATATAGGATGGCAGAAATAGTAGCCACAATTGAGTGGATTCAATGCTCCTTTCCAAAACAGACACTTTCAGATGCATTGTGAAAGGAAATACTGTCACCTGAAGTTTGAGAAAACAGTGACATAGAAAAATTGAAAGACAATAGATTGAAAAATATGTACCGGGCAAATACCAACAGTAAGCAAGTTTAGCAATATCGACGTCAGAATAAATGGAAGTCGGGGTTTGAAAATAGCATTCAGAAATACAGAGGCATGTTTCACACGTATGAAAGATAAAATTCACTGACATCAGCCTCTATGTATTATCAACATAATATGTCTTATAAAACCTCAACTTAAAAGTATGACAAGAACCTGATATTTTCTCATTCCAAATGAGAATCTCTACACTTTTCTTAGAAGCTGATATAATTTAGATAAGGAAAGGGAATTTTTAAAACTCTTAACCTTGATCCAAAATAAATAGGTATTAACTCTGTATCCCATAAACAGAGAGGCAATCCTTTATAAATACTAATAGGACAGTTATGAAAATTAAGGATGACTTGCCCCAAAGTTGTCTTTTGCTGGTGGTGCTTCCGTTTTGTTGTAAATGAACTTATACTCCCTAGTTGCTGGGCCCCCTTAAAGAGAACTTTTTTATTGTCTAAAGAGCACTCCAAATTGTTCCTGTCATGCGGTAATGGGTGGTCCCAAGGCCTCACCACTTGTCTATCACTGAAGCATCAGGCGGGCTGCCAATCCCCTCCCAGCTGAGGAACCTAAAAGAAGCCTCCATTCCTAGCCTCCTCTTGCCCGTCCCCATCTTTGGGAATAGAAAAAACTTGACTCTTAATCAGTGTCATCTGAACCTTTTAGAAGCTGGGAGAGACCAGACCAGGCAAATTCACTCCCAGTCTTTCCCAGCCTTGCTTCGGAGCAGCCTGTGGCTGTTGTCCAGCTTCACCAGAAATCCCCTGTCCACCGAGATGCCACAGTTTCTCTGAGGCCCTCGCAGCTGTCCGCCTAGTCTGGGAGATGGAAGTTGGGGGTGGAGAGGGTGAGAGCCGTGTGCAGGCTTCGGTACTTCCAGCATCCCCCCAACACACACATGCACACACATGTGCACACACATGCACACACACATCAGTCTTGCCAGACAGCTTACTAAACATCTTACATTTCTTTTGGCATTTTTATTCCACTAATCAGTATCTTTCCTCCACTCCCCCCATCTCTCTCTCTCTCTCTCTCTCTCTCTCTCCCTCCCCCTCCCCCCCTTCATAACAAGGAACTATTTATGAAAACTGCCCTAACCAAAGGAAACTTTTTACCCATTCCACTGCTTGCGTGTCTCACAGTCACACTCTGACGAGCCGCCCACCGTCGTGAGGAGGATTTTATTGGACGTCTACAGCAGGCGGCCTTGCTAAACTTTCCAAACCAGGAAGTAAAGTGAAATCGGTGGTGTGAACACAGTGGGTTTCTAAGCATTTTTCATGTTTCCTTCCATTATGTTGGAGGATAACCTTCTGGCTCAGAGTTAAACAATTCCAACAAGCTAGTAGGAAATTCAGGATGACTTATCCAGCGACGCTTTAGAAAGAAAGGGAGCTTTTTCACATGCAACAATGTGATGCACTTTATTAAAATGGTTACCTAAGATGAATGTTTGAGGAGCTCAGCTGAGATGGAGAGGAAGAGATTGAGCTGGGTAAGAAAAACGCAAACCCGCCCCGCGCGTTTCCCCGACGCGCACGCACGCCCTGCAGCTTTAAAGCTGTCTGTTAGAAGGATGGGACGGCGCTGCGCGCCAGACCACGTTGGTTTGGACCGAAATTCTTACAGAATTATTAAGCCTTAAAAAAAGCAAAGGAGATTTATGCATCTGCATCTGACCAATTTGGTTTGGAATGGGTTCATAATGGAAAAGTAATAAAACCAGAAGAGACAGGGTCTTCTGAGCACAGTCTCGCTTTTAAAAAATCTAAACATGGGCTGCCCCATTTTGGATAAAATGACTGTAGAAAAATTTCCCATCGGTCATTTTGGGAGGGTTTTGTTGTTGTTGTTCCTTTTTCATTGATGAGAAGCCAGTATAAATGTTCAGCTTTCTGTCAGATATTTTTTTTCTGGAGATGTCAGCCTATGAAAAAGGAATCCTAAAGTGTTATCTGTGCGAGTCTCCTCCCCTGGTCACCCACACCCACACACACACACACACACACACACACACACAGATGTGCACACACAGTGTTTGTTTAGCTATCAGTAGCCTTTTTCTGCTGTAACTGGAGAGGTTTAGGGTTTGGAGGGGCTGGGTGGTTGACTGTGTGCAAGAAGGCACCTCCCGCGACTGCCAGCAGCCGCAGAAAAGCATGAAGAGGAAACACATAACAAGCTTCACCCCTGAAAAATCGGACCTAATAACTGGCAAGTTTCTGATTTCAGAAGGAAAGCAAAAAAGAACCACCAAGGACTTTCTCCCTTTATTCTCAACCACTCAAAGTAGTGTTATTGATCAATAACTCCTCACAGCTATTGGAGAACAGAAACGTTAACAAGTGGAGGTGATTTGGGGGAGGGCAGGAGAGGCGCGTCAGTAGGGGTGTCCTCGCCTTCAGCACTGCCGACAAGGTGGTCAGGGCTGTCCTCCCCGGAGGGGACAGTAAAATAGGCATGTGATTTCATCGGATTCTTAGCTTTGCTTCCACGGGCCAGCAGTTCAAAGTGCAGTTATTTTTATGTAGTGAGAATGTGAGCAGACTGCCATGGTGTCCCTTCCCGCAGGTATGCCGGCGGCATCTTTAGTGACCCCTGCTGATGTTATCAAGACTCGATTACAGGTGGCCGCCAGGGCCGGCCAGACCACTTACAGCGGAGTGATGGACTGCTTTAGGAAGATACTGCGGGAGGAAGGCCCGAAAGCTTTGTGGAAAGGAGCCGGTGGTACGGAAATAATTTGTCCTTAACTAAACCTTTGGTGTCAGGTCAAGTTTTTTAAAATCGAATTCTATCTGATATTTTCCCACTTTTTTTTTTTTAAAGCTCGCGTGCTTCGATCCTCACCCCAGTTTGGTGTGACTTTGCTGACGTATGAATTGCTGCAGCGCTGGTTCTACATGGACTTTGGAGGAGTGTAAGTATCATCATGCCGGGTCTGCAGCTAAACTTCAGCTGCTTCAAATACTCAGTCACCATGGAGAAAAGTACGCCAGCCTGCGCCCTGTGATAAAATTGGAAAGATGTAGGAGATAGTGAAATCAAATCTTCAGACCTATTTCCATGGGGAACATACAACCGACTACAATTCCACAACTCCTTTATGGTGCAGGCTTTCAGTTTCTGAATGTTGTTTTTACCAAGTTAAAAAAAATACTAAAACAAAACTCAGATTCTCACTCTATTTTCTCTTCTAGGAAACCCATGGGATCAGAGCCGGTTTCTAAATCCCGGATCATGCTGCCTGCTCCCAATCCCGACCACGTGGGGGGCTACAAACTGGCGGTTGCAACATTCGCAGGGATTGAAAACAAATTTGGACTCTACCTACCTCTCTTCAAGCCATCAGAATCTACCTCAAAAGTTACCAGTAGAGGCCCCTAGGAGGCCCCACCTTGGGATGTTGCTGTAGCTTTGTTGTTACATGGGTAAAGAATGCCCCATCTCGGATTAAAGCAATATTTCATTCCTTTCACGTCTATCTCTTGTTTAAATTCAAGTCCAGACTTTTTTTATTAAAAAAATCATTCATTTTCTTTGTGTTTTCTTAACCAGATCATTGTAAAATTATTCAGAATTACTCTGGGCCTCTGCTCACAAATCTTTGTTTGTACCTGACATTTGCTAGGATTTGGTCAACACTCACATGATTTGGGAGAAAGCAAATCTGAATAGAAATTAGAGCTACTTTCCTTGGATTAGGGTTATAATCCCAAAGAGGCTACTGAAAGGCAATCATGGTGCTCAGAGCAAAGTGTTTCATGCACATTTAAACTGGTAAGAAACTGGGTGCATATTTAGAAAAAGTAAAAAGCACTGGAAGCAATGAAAACATGGTCAGAAGCAGCCAGCTTAGCCTGGCTTCAGATTTTAAACGTGCACTACTAATTCTGCCTCTGGATTATATTATAAAGCTTTTATGTGAAACATGTTTTATTTTTTTGTAATGAAAACCACATTGAAGATATTTAATAATAATATGCTGTTACTGGTACTAAGACTACTAGTGAGAAGCCTTTGTACTTTAGCGGAGTCCTCTTGGCATTTTTATTATATAGACAGACAGACCATAAGACATAGCACCTCTTCCAGACATGCTAACTTTGAATAACTGCTCATAGGCTGTACCTGTGCTGGTTACTGCCTGTTGCAATTAACACTAGAAGAATGCATGCTCCGTTCCTGGTACCTGCCCTGCTCCCCTCCCGACCCCCCGGCAATTGGCACCCGTTTGCTTTCAAATCCACTCTATCTTGAATCATGTAAGACAAATGTACTCTAATGTTAAAGTTTTTATTTAATCTGTGGTGCCCTGGATAATGGTCGAAAGGCTTGTGTGTTTGTGAAGGAGGAAATAAACTATTTTTAAAGCTATTGGGTTCTTTTTTGTATGTCACATGGTGAATAATGACCATGATTGGCCTCTCTGTGTTTTGTTTTGAGGGGGATTTTATTCATATTGGCATGGATATGCCCTCCTGGCCTTTCAGGGTATGTGTATCATTCCCAGTATGCCATTTTCACAGTGAGTAAGAGAAACTACATTTAACCATCGATAAGCAAAGAACCTAGCAAACCAACACTTTTGTTCTAGTCAATCCGCAGCACTTTCTGCAGTTTCTTATCCTGAGAGTTAAAGTAATATAAAGTTTCACTGGAAATTGGGCATGAAAATTGGTATGAGATGATGGCAATTGTATTTTGTCTGACTCTTCCTCATACTAAAACCTTATACCACTGTATCTGACATTGGTCATTTTTGGCCCACGCTGTAATGATTTGGGGAAAGAAGCTTGCAGAGGAGTTGGGGCTCTTCTGCTACAGTCATGCTCCTGAAGAGGCTATGATTAATCAATTGGTAGTCAGTTTGAACATTCCCCTCCATAAACACAGCCGCTTTCAGTCTCTGTCTTGCTCTAGGCCAGTAGGTTGACATTCAGTTACTGTTCAAAACTGGAAAGAGTCAGTGCCATCCACAAATTTGATTTTTTTTTTTTTTCCTAGTGAACAAAACCTTTGTTACCCTCCCAGAAATAGCGCACATACATACGTGGCTCCCTCCGTGGTTTTGGTTTGGCAAAACCAAAAGGAAAACCCCTCCTCCTCCCCTCCTCCCCCCAAACCCCACTGAATGTGATAAGTGATCAATGTTTATATTTTAATCTCAAAGACAAGTCACAAAACTCCAGCTAGCTTAGAGATCTGGGTGGTGTTAGGATAACAAAGCGTTTGAGCTTCGGTCTCCTGAATGCGGGGAACAGCCCCGAGTGTAAATCACTGCATTCCTTCTCTTCACTTGCATGAAATTTTATAGAAGATCAAATTTTCACGGTCTAGACACTGACCCCAGTCTCAGAAATGGTGCGTTGCTCTGCCTGTTTCTTCAAGAGCTGTTGCATTGAGTGGGAGACCGCCTTGGCTTCACCTGGACCTACCTTACCTGCTGCTGAGTGAGAAACCAGAGGTAGGAGGAAGCCAAAGGAAACGGGGCCACGGGGCTGCCTTTCCTTAAACTCCTTGGCTTATGCTGTTCAGAGATAGGCAATGGCTGAAGGAGGCCTAATTTCCATCTGAGTTCGCTCAGTGGGTGGCACGAATGTGACATCCTTGAATAGGACTGCAATCGCCCTGTGGTGAAAACCACGTCGAATTTGTTCTGGGTTTTCCTTCTTCCTGAAGTGACAGCACAATACGTTGCCAGTGCTGTGGCTGCAGCCCTGCGCTTCCCTCCTTTTCCCTCCTTAACGCTGAGGAGCTGAAAGATGGGTAACTCCAACGTGCTTGCCTGCCCGCCCGGGGGGCCGCCTCCCCTGCCCTGCCAGCCCCACAGCCTGGCAGCTCTGCCCTTAGCCTACCTCCTGATTGCTTAGGGGTGGGAGAGAGGCTAGACTTTGGTAGCAGCTTTTTTTTTTTTGCAAGGAGGGGAAAAAATGTGAAGCCGGCCACAAAGTGAACACACTGATTCTTGGGTTCCAGTCGTGGCTGGGTTTCTTGAGGCTGGGTGGCACGCTGTCGCCAAGCTCATGCTACACCTCATAACCCACAACCATTTGCTGAGCTCCCTAGAGTCGCCTTAATCCCAGCAGCCCTGGGTTGCACAGGGGAAAATAGGAATCCTGGCAGAGAAAGGAGTCATTTAAATGCTTACTGCGTTTCAAGCTTCAGTTTTTACTTAGCTAAAATATTTACCATTGCTGGAAAACAATGTTTAAAATGTTGTGCTTATATGTTATTTAATGGTGTGGCCTATGTAAACCTCAGGATGCTTACATTTTGACAGTCTTCTGGAAATGTTTAACAGCACATAACTTGGCGAGCAGGGAATAAAAACGGGAACAAATTGTGCTTGAAACTGTTCGCAACCTCCTTCAGCTAGGTATTGGGCGAGGCACGCTGGAATTCCACAGGTAGAGGGAGGGGAATCTCTGACCGTGGAATTTGATGAATCCTGTCTTGTGGCCCCATTTATCAGCCTTCTAGATAAGCCCTCTCTCAAAGTCCTGTGCCTTTTACCGCAGAAGCCATACTTGTGGGGTTGAATTTGTATCTTTGCCACTGAGCAAAATCTCATTTTAAATTCAGGGGAATCAAATGCTTTCAGGATGTGGATTTTTCCAAAGATTTTTAAGACACAGACACGTTCCTTGGTAAGAACAGTGAAATGTTCTTTCCACAAAGGCGCTGCCCACAGAGGCGTGTGTCTTTTGTTTTACCTTTTGGGGATAACCCAACTCTCATCAAAGAGTCCCACTTTCCACACTATGAAGACCGCAGGGGCTGGAGGCCTCATTTAGAAAGTCTGAGGCAGATAAAAGCATCACCACCTTTATCTTCTAAAACAGTAGCGATCTTGAGATTGAAAGCCCAGATTGGGCTCCATAATGGCAGTGACTGTGTCTTTGATGCTAATTCCATAGTGCCTGGAAGTTAGTGGGCTCTTGGTTATTATTTTGAAGGATGGATGGATGGATGGATGGATGGATGGATGGGAGTTTTGAGAATTTTTTTCTTCAATGAGCATTCTGCAGTCTCTTATTTTCCTGCCTTTTCTGCTGCTGAGTTAAAACCATAACTGAAAACAATCACAGTCTTATGTATTGTTTGCTTACTTTAAAAGTCATAAATACAGGTTTTATTAAAGCGACTACAGCTATTTAAAATTGGTTTTATAGTTGGTTACTTTAAATCAAGAGCTGTCGTATAAACTATGTGATATTAAAACTTCCTGGTCATGGTTAAAAATAAAGCTTTAAAAATTTTATGTCCTTTGGGATCATTGTTACATTAGGGTTAAGTTATATCATTAAAATCATTTTTCTTATCATTGAATACTAATTATGACAACTCATTCCCTCAGTTCCTTTCACTGCCTGACATGTGTCCTCAGGAGCACAGTGGCAAGCTGTCCTTTAGAAGGTGCTGAGGACAACGGGAACTCTCTTTCAGAAGGGTTTGTTTTTAGCTAATGCATTAATTGACTCCAAAAGAGTCCAAATGGAACACTCTGCTTTCATCTGCTGGGGTAACCTAATAAAATGTTTGTTTTTAGATTCCCGGCTGTTAAGCGGGTTTTGCTCAAGGCAAAAACCATAGTCCCCTCGAATAACTTTAGAAGGAAAGTAAAGAAGACGCACTTAATTGTGCCTGTCTGAGGCTGCTTCTTTCAGGTCCCAGACACACCCCCGCACATGGGTCTGGCCACCAGGGCTTCGGTCCCCACCACTGCTTGATTCCTGCCCTGTTGGGGGATGCTTGATTTTGTAGTGCAGCAGTTCTTAAGGTGATTTTTAAATGAACTCAAGCTCTCAAAACAGACTTGTGTAAGCCTGCTTTGGTGGGTCCCATGGGGTGGGCAAAGGGAAATGCAGATTAATGAAAAAAAAAACTGATTAAAACACTCTTCATCTGTCATCACCTCCCCTGCCATCCTTTGCTACTCATCCCAGTTCTTGTTCTAGTCTCTTATTGGGCTACTTTCAAATGAGAGAGGGGCAAGTAATTCTGCCCCCGCGCTGGAGTTCTTTGGCCTGTCAAAACTCATTAAATATGAGATATATGCCGGGTATCATCTCATTAAATCCCAAAACCCTTAGAGTAGGTAAAGTCAGTCCTCAACGTCTTTGATAGGTTCTATGACTTTAAGCAAAATGACATACAATGAAACCAGTTTTACCGTAGGCTAATTGATTGAAAACAAGAGTTAAGTTCCTAGGGCTTCTTATCAATGTTTTAACAAAATGGCCTTGAATGAAATATTATTCAAGGACCTGCAGTACTAATCTTTTCCCTCTGCTACAAACGAGGAAACCAAGACTCAGAGAGGGTATCTTGCTCATGGTCTCTAAGCTAGTAAATGAGGGTGTGTGGATTTGAATCCAGGTCAGTTGGCAGCCCAAGTCCTGTTCTTTTCCTATGTGGGTTTCACAATACTCAGTACAGAAAGTCCTTACAATAGTCTATGCCCAGAATTTTCCTTGTCTCCAGTTCTGTGTATCAGATATATCATTCCTAGCTTAGGGTAGAAGGAAAGGGCAATCTCGGATCGTTTTCCATAGCAAGTGCACCCAGAGCCTGAGGACCAGGTGAATCCTGACAAGCCTTTTGAGGTTCATCTTAAAGTATTTTACAGCCTATTAAAGTCAGTAAAGAGAGTATTAAGGTAAACTTAAAGCATTTGCCCCACGGGTTTAAAGTTGGAAGGTAATGTGGAAAAAGCAGAGGTAAATTTGCAAACTGTTACTGTGCAACATGATATGATGCGAACTGAACTGAACCATCTTAAAAATCTCTGCTATAATTGGAAAATGCCATTCTTCAACAAAAGTTGGAAATAATGGAAACCCAAGTTAAAAGTAAATATCTATGGGTACTTGGCCTCAAAGTGTGTCTGGAGGGAATGGAGACAGTTTACAGAATGTGGGATTTGCTGGAATTACTTTTAGACATAAAATCTCCGTCACCACTAATGGTGGAAAAGTCTTACCCTATTCCCAACAAGTTTCTTGCTGTCCCCAAAGTTAAAAGGGAGGCTATCTACCCCTGGGTTTGCTGTCCTCTCCCCTTTTCTTGTATAAATGAAAGCAGATTATTGACCCACACCAAAAACTTACAGCATCTTCTTTATATATACTTATTAAGAAGTCATGCTAGCCTGGCCGGGCATGGCTCAGTGGCTGAGCATGGACCTAGGATCCAGGAGATCAAGGTTCGATTCCCGATCAGGGCACATGCCCGGGTTGCGGGTTCGATCCCCAGTGGGGGGCGTGCAGGAGGCAGCCGATCAATGACTCTCATAATTGATGTTTCTCTCTCTCTCCCTCTTCCTTCCTCTCTCTGAAATCAATAAAGATATATTAAAAGAAAAAAGTCATATTCTATTTTTCAAAAGAGTGATATATTTCCGTGTGAATTTCTGTTTGGGAGCAGAATCTACGTACGTAAGGTCTAAGCGGAGAGATGCTTCATCGGCCAGAGGCTGTATGTCTCCTGACAACCAGCCGCTCTGTCAAAGGCTGCCTTCTGCAACAGCCCCTTCATGTGGGCTCGGTCCATGGTTATGAAAGGCTCACACTCTGATAGAGTAAGATCAGAAAAGTAAAACACGGGGGGTGAGGAAATTTGAAACAGGCACTCTTTCTTTCTTCTGAATGCGACAGGTGTCTGTTGAATTTTGTTACTGTGGAAAGCAGAGATTTCTCCGACGTTCGGCTCCAGCCTTGTCCTGCCCCCCAGGCAGTGTGTGCACCGCGTTCCTCCTGGCAAGAGGCAGTTCACACTTGACCCGGAGCTTCAAGTTCCCTGGGACCCCTTATTATAAAGTAAGTGGTTTCTTTCTTTTCTTTAGCAGTTTGCCTGTGTGAGAGTGAATGTAGAGAAGCCTTCAGCTCTGGCTCTGTCCGGTACTTGAAGTTAAGCATGGCATTCTTTCCTTTTATTTATTTTAGAAGGTGGCTTGGTTTGCTTTAAAAAGTGAATCTCCTAACACCACACATACCAGGATAAGTTATTAAAAATTATAATGACATTTGATATAAGTTGGATGTAAGGGATAACTGCTATCTTTTATTAATGGTGTTTAAAAGTAAATTTCAAAATAATCACTGTAATACATCATTAAAGCCCTGAAGTAAATATTAAATAAATACTTTGGCCTCTATAGATACTGAACTCTAATTTCTCCTGCCTTAAAAATTATAATTTGGGGAGATTTCTGCTTCTGGCCTTACAGAAAAACTAGAAAACTGGGGGAAAATATCTGATAAAATACTTTTAAAACATAGAGCATGAGGCAAAACTAAGACTGTGAACTCTGAAAGAAAACAAGGTGAGACCTACCAGTGCACCAGCTTATTGCTTAGTGACTGTGCAAGGGAAGGGAAATCAAAGAGAGCACAGAAGAATCCCCAAATTGAAGAGATGGAGATAGAAATCAGGGAGGACAAGATAACTAGAATTTTTAAGACAAAGTACCAAACAGGAGGAAGCTGCTTTGAGAGACAGCTCTGGAGTTTTGCAGAGAGTTCCCCGATCGTGACTGTGTATTGATCTATATGTACCTGCGGGAGGAAACTATGTAAGAGCTGGGAAAGAACCATTGGAAAGGAGGGCGCAGAAAAATTCTGGAGCTCACAGAGGAGAAATGGTTTGTGGTCTCACCAGCAAGTGTAGAAAAGTCCTCCCTAACACAAACAGCATCAGTAGAATCTTCAGAAAAATGCTGTGTTACCAAATAGAGCTAAATTAGTCCTATGATAAAGGCTGTTCTGCCTTTACGAAACTTAAAAGCAGACCTCACAAGGATCCAATTGATTGTCAGAACACAATTTGATACTACTTAAAGCAATATAACAAAATACCACAGCCCACGATGTAAAAGTCCCAATAAAAAAACTCTAATAAAAAAATAATCTCACAAACCAGAAATGAAAGGAAACTTAATCAGATAAGGGGCATTACAAAAAAAGACTTATAGCTAATATCGTATTATATGCGAAAGACTTGATGTCCTAGCCAATGCAATAAGAAATACTAAAAATAAAAACATAAAGATTGGGGAAAAAGAAGTAAAACAATCTCTAACTGCATATGAAGTAATTGTTTATGTAGAAAATTCTAAGAAATCTATAAAATAACTACTAAAAGTAGTAAGTGGATTTAGCAACACCACAAGATACCAAGTCAATATATAAAAATCCACCATATTTCTATGTACTGCCAACAATATCTGAAAATGAAAATTGTAAAATATTCTATCAATAATAACATTAAAAAATAAAATTATTATTATTCAAGACAAAATGGAACAAAATAGAATTCAGAAATTGGCCCACATATATGCAGTCAATTGATTTTTAACAGAGATGTCATAGTATTTCAAAAAGGAAACCATAGTATTTTCCAAAACGATGCTAAAAAATTATGAATGAAATTCATAATTATGACTTATGAATTATGATGTACATTAATGAAAGTTATGAATTATGTATATGAATGAAAATTAATCTTAACTCACCACCATGTCATACACAAAATTAACTCAAAATAGATTATAAAACTAAATCTAAGTTAAAACTATAAATATTTCATAAGAAAACATGAAAGAAAATCTTTGTGGCCTTGGATTAAGCAAAGGTATTTTAGATAAGATGATTTTAGAAAACATGCTTAAATAAGAAAAAACTATCAAACTAGGACTCTACATCCAAAAAACTATGCTTCATAAATGAAGGCAAAATAAAGAAATATTAAGTCATACGAAATTGAGGAAATGATTCTCTTGCACAATCTCACTAGCTGATATGCCAAAAGAATTTTATTGGCTGAACAGAGTTGGCACTACATAGAACGCTCAGATCTCCAGAATGAAATGAAGAGAACCAGAAAAGAAAAACATTGGGGTAAGTGCTTTTAAAAACCTTTAAAACTTATCTTTATTTTATAAATATTTTAATCCTCAAAAGACTATTTACTGAAACAAAAATAATAATAGTGTGTTGTGGAATTTATAGCGAATATAGAAGTAAAATACACAAGAATAAGGAAACAAAGGACAAAGGGTAAATGAATTATTTTGTTACCAATTCTTTTGTGCGTGGGAAGTAATATAACATCATTTGAAGGTAATCTGTAATTAGTTAAACATGCATACCATCTTACTGTGAAACCACTAAAAATAATGGAGGTCAACAGATGGGATGAAATACAATACTAAAAGTCACTTAATCCATCAAAAAGAAGGCAGGAGAGGATGAACAGAAGAACAAACAATGAGTGTGATGAATAAAAAAAATACCAATACCAAAAAAAATTCATCTATGCTAAAAATTACATTAACTGTACATGGACTACTAAACCCTCTAATTAAAAGGCAGAGACTATTAAGTTTAAGCTGTTTACAAAAAGCACACTTCAAATATAAAAACCGATTAAAAGTAAAAGGGTGGGGCCTGGCCAGTTGTGTCTTAGTGGTTGAGCATCGACCTATGAACCAAGAGGTGATGGGTTCGATTCTGGGTCACGGCACATGCCTGGGTTGCAGGCTCAGTCCCCAGTAGGGGGTGTGCAGGAGGCAGCCAATTGATGATGTTTCTTTCTCATCAATGTTTCTATCTCTCGATCCCTCTCCCTTCCTTTCTCTCTAGAAAAAAATCAATAAAATAAATGCATATTTTTTTTAAAAAAGTAAAGGGTGGGAATGAGGTCAGCCAAAATTCAAATGTAAGGAACTCCAAATTCTGCCTCTCCATAAAAGCAATTAAAAAACAAAACAAAACAGGCCAAACTGTCAAAATCAACTCTTGTTCTTGAATTTTGAGAACTAATCAAAGATTTTTAGCAACCAGGGGAACCCTGGCTGAAAAAAAAATTTTGGTTCTCAGGAAGAATAGTGAACTCCGTAGCATTTTAATTTACCCTAGTCCCAAACCCCTCTCTAGTCCAGCAGTAGCTCTGAATATAACAGCTCCCATACCTGGTACTACAGAAAGCAGAAATTACCTCATTCACGAAGAATTCTAATAATTTGCTCTGACCTGCCTGGTACCTCCTTGGTAGACTTATCTTTATTTCACCTACCTCCTGGAACTGGCTCAGTGCTAACTGCTCCCTGGGAGGCATTTGTCAATAATATTCACAGGCTAATATCTTCTATCTTAGTTGCTGCTCTCTGAGGTAATAAGTAACATTTAGGGCAAACAACAGACTAACCCAATACTTGAGAGCACAAGCTAGGGAATGAGATGTCTGTAATGGCTTTGAATAACTGACATATTCCTGGTAATCTGGGAGAACACGCACACATACTCAGAACTGTGCACATGCTCAGGAAAGACCTGAAAAGACCCTAAGCTCTCAACTTCTGCTGACCTTGAGGCTCTGAAAAAACAGGAAGTGAAGGCTAAGGCAGAGCTGGAAACTGCCTGGCTGAGCGGTGAAAGGGCACCTCAGCACATACATGAGCCTTTTGGCAAAGACTGAAAGAGGTTTTTGGTTCCAGGCATTTAAGGAGGTGGCAATTAATAGACTTTAAATCAGTTATTATAAATATACTCAATGAATTAAAGAAAAGCATGTCAAACTAAAGGGAAGTATGAGAATGATGTCTCACCAAATAGAGATTATTATTAGAAATTATTTTTTTAAAGCCAAATAGAAATTTTGGAGTTGAAAAGCACAATAACTCAAATGAAAATTTCACTAGAAGAGCTCGATAGCAATGTTGAATAGGCAGAAGACACAAATGTGTAGAAGTGTCATTTGAAATTATGTAGTTGGAAGAACAAAAAGATAAACAAGGGAGAAAATTGAACACAGACCCGTGGGCACCATCATGCATGTCAGCATACATATAATGGGAATTTCAGATGAGAAGAGACAGAGAAAAGATACCTGAAGAAATATGGCTGAAAAACTTCCCAAACTTGATGAAAATCACTAACCTGCCTATTTAAGTAGCACCATGAAATCCAAGTAGGGCAAAATCTACTAGAAATAATAAGTATATTTAGCAAGGCTGCAAAATATACAAATATTAATTTTATTTCTGAAAACTAGCAAAAACACTGGAAAAGTAAAATAAAAAAATAATAACTTAAATATCTAGGAATACATCTAAAAAAAAAAAATCATGTGTACAACCTATACACTAAAAAACTTTAGTGAGATAAAGAAGGCTCCATAAATGAAACAATATACCCTGCTCACATATTGAAAGATTAAGCATGTTTAAGATGCCCATTTTCTCAAATTGGTATATAGAATAAATAAAATTCCAATTGAAATTCAAGCAGTATCGTTTTCTTTTAAGAATGTCATAATGATTCTAAAATTCATGTGGAAACACGAAAGACCTAGATAGCTAAAATAATCTTTCAAAATGAGTAACAAAGTTGGAAAACTTATACTACATGATTCCAAGACTTAGTAAAAGCTATAGCAATTTAGACAATGTAGTGTTGTATAAGGACAAATTGCTCAATGAAATCGAATAGTGGTCTATGAATATACCTATATGTTTATTGTCAATTGACATTTTACCAAGGATGCTAATTCAATTAAATGGTCAAAAAGAAAATAACATTTTCAGCAAATATTTCCAACAGCTAAATATCCATATGTTTAAAAAAATCAGTTTTGACTACTACTTATTCCATACACAAAAATTATTTAAAATCTATCATAGACCTAAGTGTGTAAGTTAAAACAATAAAACGTCCAGAAGAAAACATAAGGTAGTATCTTTGTGACCTGTGGCAGGCAAAGTTTTACTAGAAAGAACCATAAAATACTAAGTATAAAAGATAAATATGGGTAAATTGAACTTCAACAAAATTTAAAAAAATTTCTCCATTCAAAGTATTTTATTAAGGGAATGAAGTTCCAAGCCATAGATAGGAGAAAAATAGCAACACAAATATCTGACAAAGAATTTATATCTAGAATATGTAAAGAACTTTTTAAAATTAATAATAAAAGAAATCCAATTTTTTTAAGTGGCCAAAATATTTGAACAACTATTTCCCAGAAGATAAATAAGACATGTAAGAATGGCCAATAAGCACTTGAAAAGGTGCTTAAAATCATTAGTCATCAAATATATTCGAACTAAAACCACAGCTATATGTTGTTTCATACTCACTAAAATGACTAAAATTAAAAAGATCAGGCTCTGGCTGGGTATCTTAGCTGGATAGAGCATCATCCCAATACACCAAGGTTGTTGGTTCAATTCCCAGTCAGAGCACATACAAGAAGCAACCAATGAATGCATAAATAACAAATCTCTCTCTTTCTCATCTCTCTCATCTCTATCTCTATCTCTATCTCTATCTCTATCTCTATCTCTATCTCTATCTCTATCTCTCTCTATCTCTATCTCTATCTCTATATCTCTCTCTCTCTCTCTCTCTCTCTATCTCTCTCTCTATCTCTATCTCTATCTCTATCATCTCTATCTCTATCTCTAAAACCAATTTAAAAAAAAAAGATCAATAATACCAGCTGTTGGAAAGTCTCTGGAGCACCTGGAATTCTGCTGCTTTACTGAGGGAAATGTAAAACGGTACCACCAGGTTGCAGAATTCTACTGCAGTTTCTTCTAAAGTGAAACAGAATTACCGAATGACCCAGAAATTCTAATCAGTATGTATCTACAAAAAATATGCCTACAAAAATAACTGTATAAGAATATTCATAGCAACGTTATACAAAAAGGCCTAAAATTATAAATAACACTAATGCTCATCAACTGGTAAATGAATAAACAAACTGTAGTATAATCCTAAAATGGGATACCATTCAGCAATAAAATGTAATTATTACTGGAACATTTTAGCACATGAATAAATGTCAAAAAAATTATACTGAGCAAAATCATCCAGGCATAAAATAGGACTTGCTGTATGATTCCACTTATATGAAGTTTAAGAACAGCGTAGGAAAAACTAATCTATGTTGACAAAAATCAAAATGATTGCTAGAAAGAGTCATGGAAGAATTTCCTGTGCTTATTAAAATGTTCTGTATCTTGTTCTGTCTGGTGGTTACCAGAGTGTACATAATTATTAAAACTTGTTAAACTAACAACTTCATATAAGCGCATTTTGTTGTATGTAAATAGTACCTTAATAAAAATACAAAAACACATTTTCTCATTTTAATTCTACATATAATTTTTCTCTTTTTTTGTCAGTGCTCTCTCTAATAGGGAACATCAGATGCTTTTAAACTCATCTCCAGCTGTGGTTGCTGTTTTAAACTATAGCTTCTTCACACTGACACTGACATTAGGCCTTTAGGGAAACTTTCTTTCACAGATAAAAAGTTAGTTGAAAAATCAACCAATCAGAAGAATGACCCTAATTAAAGGGTGGAATTTTGAACACATGTGCATGAGATTTTATAAACTCAGTGCTCTCAGTATTCTGGAAAGAAGAAACCATTAGTACAAAGGCCATGGGATTGAAGTGCTGCTGTGTCAAAGCAAGAGTGAGGTTGGAGCGCCTGAAGTGGATTAGTAGAGATTAGGGTGACTGGATATAAGATCAGAGAGAGACTTAAATCATACAGTGCCCATGAGCCACTATAAGGATTTTGACTCTTACTCCAAGGGATGTGAAGCCATTTGGTGTGTTTTGAGCTGAGCAGTTCAATCTTGTAACAGCATCATCACTCAAGTGGCTATACTGAGAAGAGACTGAAGAGGTGGAAGGTGGAAGCAGGGAGATAAGTTAGGAGGTTATTCCCGGAATCCCCGAAAGATGCTGATGGCTTGGGTTAGGATGGTAGTAACTATATGCACTTATTTCTCCTTCCACACAGAGATGATCAAGTGCACAATTCACCGCTCTATTGGAAAGTTTTTCTCTCTTTATTATCTCTCAAGGTCATCCTTGATAATATAGTTGTCATCCACTTTTAATTTTCTCCCACAAACTGAGCCAACCCACATATAAACCAAACTATGAGGTTTTCCTTCTTTTTCAGCTGATCAAACAGAACCTCCCTCTGAACATGTGACCACACAGTCACGGGAAAGGGGTGCTGGTAAAGTCACTTTGGATGACACTGGGCTTCTGAGCTCCTTGTTCTTGCAGCTTACTCATGCATCTGGTCCTACTCAGACGTACATCTGGATGCACCGTTTCCATCTTACAAGGGGTTTCAGCTGGGGCTGCCCAACTTTACATCTTGGGGAGGCTGACAAGGCTCAACTTAAAATGGGCTGTTTGGATGTCTGGTATCTTTGTATCTCACGGTGAAAAGTTGTACTTCTATTAGGACCCAGCAACATGCCTAAAGCTCTTTGTCAAAAGTCACATAATTCTTTGCTTCAGATAGCATGGCCTGCCTTCCTTCCCCATGGGCCGCTGTTGTAATTTCCCTACTGGGGCTGGCCATAAGTTCCACATCACATCCTTTCCCACCATTGGTACTTCCAATACCATGGGACATGTATAAACTCTTGTCATTACTACTAGTGACTCTGGCCTTTGTACTTTCCAGTCTTCGCTCATTGAGTCATTTAGCGTTTAGTCTATAATAGAAACTCATGGTGACTGGTTTGTTCTCAGTCCTTTAGTGTATGCTTGAGAAACTTTTTTCCCCAATACTTTTTATTAAATTGCTTCTAAACCTTATAAGACACTCGTATTTAATCTTTAAATTTTTATTTTCTGTTTACGAAGAATTCCAGTATTTATATACCATGGGGCACTTGGAGAAAATGATATGGTTATTGTAAAAATTTTTTAAATCTCACAGTCAAGGAATCCCTACCAACAAAGGACCATGGAAATTCTCTTCCTAAAAAGCTGAAAGCCTGTTTTCAAATGTTTTTCATGACTCAACCACTATTTATTTTAATTCTCTTTAGGCATGAAATGACTTTTTGAAAAAAATTTTCATTAAAGTTGTTTATAGACATATTTCCTCGTCCAATAGTAATGAACATATTTTTCCTGGTGTGAATAAGAAAGAAAAAAAATGCAATCTGTAGAACATTTTGTACATGTGCATCTTAACCTGTTTTTCTTACTCTTTTGGGCAAGAGTTGCTCTGGTGAAGAGATAAGGTAGAGCTTGCCAGCAAACCACCCACATTCCCTCATAAAAACAAGACCAGTTTTGGTTTCAGTCCAGCCAGGTTGGCTGCCTGTAATTCATTATCAATCTTCCCCAGGGCCCCAACGCATCGCCCCCACTCCCTTGTCACTGCAGAATTCTAATCGGGCTTTCTTCCCCCCAAGCGCAGAATTTCTCCACGCTGGCGTAGACCTGGTTTGGAACATTTTATTGGCAATACCGGTGTCATATTCAGGAACCACAGACTTTTGTCAGACTGTATTAGCTTGAATGACAAGTATCAATGGTCCACTATATTTGAAATACTGTTCAAGTGCCTAGAAATAATAGGCATTAAAATTCATTTCGTTCACTGCAACAAACCTCTAAAGACTTCATGTCCTCAGTGGAACCGGCATACTGTAATTGTTATTTGGAACTTAACGTAACCTCAACAGCAGCAGAGACAATACAGTCCTCTCATTATGCACATGCTCTAGGATCGTTTATTTTAATGCTTTCAAATAAATATGTTCCATGCAGCATACCACAATAAATAAGGAGCAGCAATGTTCTTCTAGTAAATCCATTCATAACGTGAGTCACCATGTAAAACACCACATCTCAAGTCTTTGGCCCTGTACCATATCATGGAGCACACCACATCTGCACCTAATCATATCTGGCTTCATATGGATTTAATAGGACCATGCCAGAAGTGCATGTAAGCACAAATTTAACCAGAGGTTTCCAGCTATTAAATACAGCTACTAAGTAGTTAAAAGGCAACAACTAAACCCGTAAAGGTCCTCCCCCCACCTTATTTTTGAGACAGAAATATAAAGATAGAAACGCTCTGGTGAGTTTCAGGTTCGTGGAGGGCAGGGTGGGATACATTGGGAACACTTGGAGCAGGGCTGGCACACTATGGCACCCAGAACGTCACGGCAATACTGATACTGAAGGGACACTGGACACAGCGGGCTCGATGACCGCGGGCGCCGAGCTCTAGAAGGCGGCGGCGGGGCCGGCTGGGGCGGCTCCTGCCACTAGGCCGCCAGCTCCACGGCGCCCTCCTCCTCGCTGTCGGCTCTGTTAGCGCGAATCTCCACGAGGGTCCTGGCAAACCGGGTCCATTCGTCATTGTGGGGTACTGCGAGCTGCAAAGCAAACGAATGGGAAACGGTGAACGGGGGATCCTTTATTCCGAAAGCCTTGACGCCACATGACTTCCTCCTGAAGCCGACCTGTCCCTTGGGATGTAAAGGACACCTGATAATCTTCTTTCTTGGATGGGTTAGATCCCTGGAGCGTTGCTCCAAAACTGACAATGGAAGGGAATAAATACTGTCCCTCTCAGAAGCAAGGTCGCTCATGGAATTAAAGAAAAACAACTTTTAAGACTTGCATAAACTATGTTATTACGTGTGGTAGCCATGTTAAAGCATTTTCAGTAATGAAAATTCATCATGAGCAAACGGGACTAACAGTGCATAAATACAGCAGATAAAAACTGCCTTATTGACTAGGATTTTGAAATAACTGTGGCATTGTCTCTCTAAGTCAATGCTATTGATCCTTCTTTTAAAAGCGTTGACAGCGTGCCAATATACACAACAAAGCTCTAGCTACATATGCAAAGAAATGTCACTAATATGAAATAAAGCTGTTGGCTTTTCCAGCAAAAGGTATCTTACATGATACATATGAATAAAAGTAATAGTAGCTAAACTTTACCAAGAGTTCTGTTCTAAGTACTACGCATGTATGAACTCATTCCTTATAACACCCCTATGTACAGTAATATCAGGGTTTCATTTTACAGAAGAAGGCATCGAGGAATGGAGGAATGAAATCATCTTACCAAGGTTGCAAAGTTAGCAGTATCAAAGCCAAGGTCATCTGGTTCCAGGATTCACAGCCTTAGCTAGTACGCTATACTGATTCACCAAAACGGGGATTTACGAAATTTTCCAAAGAATATCTCCTTCTGTGCACTAATTTCTTTAGTGGAGAGAAAATTACCCCCACCCAACATGAACTGCATGTAGAAATTTTCGTTAGCTCATTTTTCTACAAAGCATCCAAAAATGAATTGCTTAAAGATACCAGACAAGTGCTTGGAATAGAAAAGAGAGTTACTTGATGAGAAGCTGGGTCCAGTAGAAGTCTCAGTGGTTTTCATATAGAATAAAATTGATTTAGGGAGTAGAGCCATTTTCTTGGAGGATTACCCTATAAAATGGTATGATCCATCTCTACAGGCACAAGTGCTCCATGTGCTATCCACATACTCTATAAACATTAGTAACACACATTCATCCCAATCAATATACATTTTTAAAAATAAAAACGAGGCAGCAAATAAATCTAAGCTTAGAGGTCACTTCCACGGATAAAAAACTACCCACTCTATAGAACCAATCAGAACTTAAAATTTCTATTATAGGGGATGATATTCCCAGACACAATCTGTCCAACACAACTTATTAGAGGCATCATCATAAACACAAAGTTTGTCCTTCAATTAGTGTGCGTGTACCAAGTCTAAACGTTTTAAGAATGTAATTCTGGAAATATTATACAGGTGGGGGAAGTCAGTTCTACTTATTTTGAGAAATGCTGTACCAATGAGAATTCTCATTTAGTCATATGAATGAGGTTTTGAATGGTTAAATATTTCCCTAGTTATTGAAATGAATGCAGATTTGTGTTTAGGCAATGACATAAGCTCACGGTAGTATTGAATGACACTGTGACCCCTCCACTCAGTCCATTTTGCTACTTTGAGCTCTTTTCCTAGGTTCCGCTATTACTTATTTTCCTCTTCAATTTTAGAAAATGCTGCACTGGGGAGATGAAGCCCTTAAAATAAATGATAGAAAAGAGCTAACAAAAAGCAAAAGCAGGAAAGGGTTAGTATCATATTTATATGCGAGAACAGGTCCACTATTTCTTTTCTCTTCCAACCCCTGACCAAGTCCTTCCAAAAAAAACAAAAACAAAAACAAAACACTACCCACAAAACAAAAGCCCAAGAAGAGACAAAAAACTAATCATGATAATGTATTTATAATTTTTTCTCCTATAAGGTGAGAACCAAGCTAAAGCTAAAGCAGCACCTCATAACTTTACATAGCTGTAAATATTGGAAAAAGGCAGGCAGGTCTCAGTAATAATACATAGTATATTGTTCATAAAGATCAGTATGATCTGCGAGTTTGGCTCCTAAACATAATACTGGGTTATTGGTTACACTGGTACAAATTTAAGTTAACGTATGATACCATATGTAATGTTTTATTGATATCAACATCTAGAAACTATACACTATACACAAGAAAAGAGGTACATATGTTTATATAGTTTCATGTAGTATCACGTGTAGTAACGGCAAGATAGTTAAGAAAGAACATTAATCAAGATTATGAAACGTTAAGGCTTGAATATGTGCCCAGATACATTTGGGGACAGAATTGAATATCATTTATGACATAGAGTTACGCCTCTAACTTCTCAAAAATAAATTTTATTAAATTTAAATGTTTCTGATAAATAAACAAAAAATACCCTACAATGGAACTACGCTTGCCTTTCTCCAGGGGGTGGGGATAATGGTGTTATAATACCAACACTTGTCCTTAAAAACACAGGTTACCCCTCACAGAAGGTTTCACAGTATTCTCACATATCTTGTCCTCTTTTTGATTTGTGAAAGTTTCCCTTAGTTTGGAAAAATATTAGAAGTTTGCTTTTTCAAAACTCTGTTCTGTCAAGTATTTTCCTCTCTGGAATATCCTAAATAATACAGAAATGTTCATTTGCTTCAGTTCACACACAAAAATTTCTAGAGTTGAACACAATAAAAACACAGATGCTTCCAGAAACTTAAATTGACCTAGCTTATCCTATTATGTTTTCATCTAGTTGACTATAAAAATACCCCAAGATGATTGTAATGTTAGATTTAGAAGGTGGACTGCAGACTGCCCCATTTTTAGAATTAAATGTCACCATCAGGAAGCACTTTAAGCCCAATCTTAGCTTGAATGTGTGAATGTGTACTCAGAGGTTGTTCCCACGCCCAAAGTAATAATTTTTGGCATTTGAATTCCTTGTAGGTAAGACCAAACAAGTGTCCTAACAAGCAAGACCCCTCTACATTTTACAGCTCTGGCTGTAACAGCATCTGTCTGGATAGCACTGTCCTTCTTACCCTTGGCAGCTCCTGGCTCTTCCCACCTGGTTCCCTGATTAGAAATGGCTAGAAAGGAGTCTCACGATCATAAATGCATCTGAGACTTGCTCTAGGAGACTTTTTTAAAGTAGGAAAAATCTTTGCTCATGTCTTTTAGTAAAGAAAAACTCTGCTCTCATGTCCTCCTAACTAGCATACAAATTTATTCCATCAGCATGAACTGAGTACCAACTATATGCCAGACACTATGCTAAGAATTGAAGATGTAGCAGTAAATCATTTTGCCACATGACGACCAAGAAATAGAGGAAAATTCATTTATCATGTTTTCTACGGTCAAAATGTGTGAATACTGGCATAGGATTTTTTAAAGAAAACTTCACTGACATTCAAAATATGAAGAGCCTAATATTTACTTTCCTACAATGACAACGGCAACATTTCCTGGTATGTATTGTGTGTCAAGCAAGTAGAAGGAAGCAAATGGCACATTAATGGCATGGTTTCAGCATCTTCAAGTTTCTATCAGTCATAAAAGGCTAAATCTAGAGCATCGCCGTGGATTTTCCCCCTGAAAAAAACAGTTTAAAATAATTTTCAAAGAATTTACATCTGCGATAGGAAAAATATTCACAAGTTTCCAATGGTGATGATTCATTTCAATCAATTAAAAAATCTTTTGGAAGCACCGTGAAGAAAATAGCCCATAGTAATACGGTAAAGAGGAACTCGTAAAAATTGTCCAGTATTGTACTGAACCAGAATGGATCTGGAAATGTTTTCCTCCTTCAGATTCACTGACCAAAGTCCACATCCTAGGTCAGGATGACTCAGACTTTCCCTCTGCTTCATAAAGGGCTGGTTCCCCTCCACCCCCAACCCCCTGGTTGGTGACTGTTTTCTAAAACTTTGCTAAACATATAAAGCATATTTATGCCCCAACCACGCAGGCCTCTGATTCCTGAGATGACGAAATCTCAGCTTTAAGAGTGACCACCTTTTATAGATATGATATTACCCTATTTTTACAGCCAAGACCAAAAAGGTAGTATCTGAGGTGGCAATTCGATCATGAGGAGGTCAAATGAACCTCAGATTCGAACAGGAGGTTTCACGTCCTGCTCTCACCTTGGTTCCTGGCGGTGGCCAGGCACTGAACCTCTCATTGCCTCGACTGTAAAACGGGCTGATGGTGTCTGACCCATTTATCAAAAGAGATGTGGAGGGGATGAGAAGCGGAATCCAAGGGGAGAAAATGCCATGAGTTCAACATGGAACAGTCATACGTTCTTTCTCTTCAACCTGTCACTCACACTGAACGTGCTCTTTAAAATGACATGTAAGCGGACGTCATCAATTCTAGAACATTCGTGCGGTTTGGCTTTTGCTTTCTTTAAGAATTAACTCTGATGTTTGTGATGTGAGGACGTTAAGGAACAGGGTACAGACTTTTCTTGAACGGGCAGGGAACAGGACGCTGGATGATTTGCTAAAGACAACACGACTTGAGCGCGTTGTTCTGGGGGCGTGGGGCAAGCAGGGCCTCACCCTTCGAAGAAATGCCAGCGCACCAGGGCAGGGGGGCAGCAGGCAGGTAATGTGTGTTTGGAATCACCTGCTAAAAGATTCTAAAGATTATTTTTAATGTTCTACGTTTCTTGGGAGATGAAAGGGCATCTTAATAAAAAGCAAAAGTGTAAAAGTTAGGGAAAATTTCATGAAAACTGATCATTTCAGTCTCCCTCCTCCCCACTACTTCTGAGGCTGTGTCATGGATCTGTCCCCACCCCTCTGGCTGAGAGAACTGGAAGGTTCTTCTGGACCCTGCCCCACCCTGTCCCCAAACAGCTCATCCGTTTAACCACTGGGTGTCTTGCTGAGCTTCTTGTGCACTTCAGGGAGGCACAGGCCGCAGAATCCCTCGACGTCGAGAATGGAGCCAGGGTGGACTTTCTCAAGCTCAGACGTCAGTCAGCTCGTGCATTCTGTCCCAGCTCGGCCACGTACTCGATGGGTGTCCTTAGGGAACTTGTCTTAGCATCTCTGATCCTCACTTCAAGTGTGAGAAAGGAATTTTGAGACCCATCTCCTAGGACTGTTGTGAATAGTAAGTATGACCCCCAAAACCCACATCATTTTCAGGGCTTACCATATGCACAGTCCTTGGCACATCACAAGCCCTGAAAATGATGTGTTTTTCCTTCTTAGTGCTTAGTCCCCTCGCCTCCATTTCTTCTTTTTTTTGCTTCCTTCCCTCTTTTCATTCTTTCCTTTTCATCTACATAGAGCTTCATTTTTAGACGTATTCCTTATATTTCATCACATTTGATTTCTTAAAAACCCACATAAGTCATTTCCTAAATAGTCACACTTTGAATACTAGTTAAGGTCTGTGAGTCTGGGGTGGGGAAGGGGCTCTTTCAGCTCACAAGACAAATTCTGTCAGAGCACTTTCCACTGCTCTTTTTAAAAATCAAATTTAAAGTGTCATTTCTCTTTGTAAATATGCCCGTATGTACACATATACATACATATTTTTTTATTTTCCAAATATGACTAATACAGCTTTATCCAGCTAACTACTTGTTGCAGCACTTTCTACAGTGGGATTCTACATTTTTAGCTAAAGTCGTAAGGCCTTGTAACCGCTGAACACGCTGTTATAAAAATCAAATGACTTTTTATAACCAGGGTTATGCACACAAATATCATTCATGTGTCCCTTTTTATAAGCACCTGGCTAACCATTCTGAACAGTCCTCAGTCAAGCCTCCCTCGTTTATTAGTAATTTTAAAGGGTTTATAGTACCTAGCAGCTGATTTTAAATAGCTGCCTTATCTGCAGTCACTCCTACCGGCCAATGCTGTATTTTTTTTTTTTTTTTTATGGTTAAAAATATCTGTCTCAGGCATTGCTTAGTACAAAAGTTGGTTAATTAAAAGAAAAAATTTTTTTTATAATTAAGACTGAAAAAATATTCCGTGATTTCAGTTTAGTTTCTCAGATGTATTTTGCGTGGCAAACAAATTAAAGTGAGTAGGATTCTAGGCTTCGGGATAAATATTCCATGGGCGTGTGGTTCATCAGCATCTTTGTAATCTTTCAATTACACGGAGTCATTAAAAAAAATGCCTGGGACGATTATGTTAACCATTGATTCCGAACAGATACGCAGCAGTTCATCTCTTGCAGTAACCTGAATATTAAACTTTTCTGTTAGAAAGATATCTTACAAATTACCTTTTCACTTTAACACAGATTGATTTTTTTTATTAGTGCATTTACAGAAACCAAGGAAGCGAATGTGGGTTTCCACAGAACCACTGCTAAACCCCCTTAAGCTCTAAAAGCTTTTTTAAAAGTACAATTATTAATGGCACCCCAATTCAGGAGATTGTGGAGTGACTGGTATACAAATACACGTTTGTGTTCAGAGGAAGCCTATACTTTTTAGGGCAATTCCCTTTGCCACACACACAGATGGAAGCAAAGTGGGAGGTAATAAGCAATGAAACAGCCGCTGGAACGACCAAGCATGCTCGCTTCGCATAAATACAGCTCCACTGTATTTAACTCTTGGGAGAGTCTAGCATCACTGGTAACAATGGATGAAACCACGGACCAAAAGCCCAAGCCAGAATGCAGGACGCAGAGGGCGTAAATATACTACAGGGTTCCCCACAAAAAGATATACTGTGTGGTAACTCAGTATTTACAGCAGTTTAGAGAAGTCCAGAAAGTAGAAGTTACATTAATCTCCATTCTGCAGCATCTGCTACTAACCAGTCAGTAGGTTAAGATTTCTGTGAAATTCGGCAGCACGCTAACCTATGTCAGTCTGATGCTATCTGACTATATTTGGTTAAGAAAGACTTTCTTTGATCTGAAAATCCCTTCCAAGGGAACCCTCATCCACCCATGAAGCTCGAGATCTCCCTGCCTACGATCTCTTCCTTGTATTTTTAAATGAGTGGTTGACTTTTATAGCATGTTTGTTAGAACAACACCTTTAAAAAATCCATTACCACCCAATTAAGGGAAAAAATAAAGGTAGGACATAAAAGTAGAAAGTAAATAGTAACAAATATGGGTCTATATCAATTTCAATAGGCCAGCGAACATCAAAGGAAATAAATAATTTTTAAACACTATGCCTAAAAAAAACATACCCCTAAAAATATTCTTCACGTTAAAATTTAGCACTATAGGAAGCAGGACAAAATTCAGAAGTTTTTACCTGTGAAGGGAAAAAAAAGTCACACAGCTGGAGAAGAAAGAGTTAATTCACAGAGCTATAAAGATGACCTTCACATTTGTATTAAAATCTTACCACCCTCCTTTCTTCAGGACTCTCTTAAACATTATATTGTTCTATTACTTGGAACAACAATCTATTTCTCTGTCCAAAAGATGGGGAAAATGCTAACAACATTGGCTGATGGGCAGTAATGGAAAATAAACTTTTTAAACTTCAATTACCATTCTTTTTCCATAACACAAAAAGACCAAGAAAATGACAGGAAAATGGAAAAGCATGAGCTACTCAAGCCCATCTGTCCTATTAGCTGACTAAACATATATCCCTCCTCTTCCTGATATTATTAACTATAGGTTTTCTAGTAAATTCTTAGCAACCACTGCATCTAAGCAGTTTTGACAAAGAGAAGGCTTATTGACAAACACCTGAAAAACATTTACCAAGGTAATAAAAGAAATGCCATTCCCTCCTACTGAAAGTTTGGGCATAAAAGAGGTATTTTTATAATGTAGTTCATGATTTACCATATCTATAGTGTCCAAAAAAAGCACAATAAAAAGGAAGCATTTTTCCAGTGGTTTGATAACTATTTGAATCAACTGTTAGGCTTTCATTACACTAGTGGCCAATTGCTCACTTTTACAAGCACAGGAGGGGAGAGGGGCTGGGATAGAGATTGGGAGGAAAGACAAACACTCCTTTCTAAATGTATTTTCTATATATCCTTTCCTGTGCAGATATAGTTAGGTGGATTTTTTTCCCCCTGTCCGTTAATCTATAGCCAATGTGGAGGCTGCATTCTGAATGCTTCACACAACGAAGCTTTCCCTTAACCTTCAACTTTCACATGTAAAACTTTCATTCACTCAGATACTCACTGAGTGCCTATTACCAGGCACTGTGCTAGACCAGGACGTGAGATTAAAAATGACAATTGTAAGTATCTACTTTGTGTATGTTTTCTGTGTATGTTTCTAATCTCTAAAGATTAGAAACTCTACTGAGGAATGTGATTAACCAAAGGAAGTCTGCCAAAGGGATTTTGCCCCCTAAGTCAAAAGGGTGACTAGTTTTTAGGACACTAGAAGATGTTCGCTTGTTACCTAAGGGTCCTTAATGCTAAGGCAAATAAACATAAAAGATTTCATCTACATGTCGAGAAACTGTTAGCTGGCCATGAGGAGACAGATCATAGGAAATGAACCACTGATCAGTTTTATTTGCCAGCCAAAAAAGAGTGCAAAATTTCTTCTATAATGCTCAGCTTTGAGATTCCTAAAATGATAAATAATTCATGTTTTCAAATGTGAAAGATGTTCTCGTAGCTGACATTCTCAAAAATTCATGCAGACCTTCCTTAAAATTAGAATACAATTCATTCACTTCCTCCCTTTGCAAGCCCAACCTATATGGTGTATAAATATTTACACGTACACATGCCTAAGCAGATATTGGATTTCTTACTCTATTTTAGATATACCAATACCAGCACAAACACTCATGGAAGAGACAAATAACTCTCCATTTCTATCCAGGTCAGTGTTAATCTGGACTCACAGATGCTTGAAGCAGCTTCATGGTTGGTTGGTCTAAGCTGTGATTTGAGGCTACTGTTCTAAGCAGTAACTTTTCAAGATAAAATTTAGCAGTTTTGAAAATCTAAAACTAAACACAATTTTGTCAGCCATAAAAAAAATTAACACTATAATTAGCGACTGCTTCAAAATCCAAACTGCTATTGAAAATGACAGTTTGAAACCACAGAAGAATCATAAAAGATGATTAATTATACAAACTGGCACTTGTTTCAGAAGGTTTATATTCATAGGCCACTTGCCACCGAAATGAGAATACATGAATTTCATTGACTACTGCAAATCACTACATACACATTAATTTGGTTTTCATAAAATTAAATATTAGGGTTTTCTTTTCATCGAATCAACTACTCTATAATACAGAAAAGTCATAAGTATTTTCTTATCAATTAAGGGAAAAAAAGTGAGCTGAAAAGATATTAATCCTATAAATCTATTTTTATAAACTAATGCTACCTGAATAAGCACACTATTTATATAATAATTAGTTTAATCATGGTCTTTTACATATATAATTATCAAAATGAAAGCCACTGCTACTATAGTCACTATAAGATGAATAATTATAACATTAATTGGAATAGTGCTTTTTCCTTTCTTTTTAAAATTAAGCACTTTTCCTAGAAGAAATCAAATTAATACTAAAATTACAATCATACATTTTAACTAAATTATTTTATTTCAAATACGTATAATTTACTACAAGGAAATGAATTCGTATATTATTTCAAAGTAGCTTATTTTATATGATTATATTGATTAGCACCCAAATCTGCCGTTGTGCTTTCTGACTTTACTGCATGGTGTCGTGGCTATGACAATAAAAATTCAGGCAAAAACTGAAAAGTGCAATTGAGAATTCCAATGTTCTGTTTCTCGGTCATCAACTATCTAGATATTATTAGCAGAGCTAAGTGTGTGCATTTTCTGTTTTTATCTAGGTGTTTGGTATGATGGAATAGTTTATGCCCAAGTCTTCTTTTCCACAGAGGGAACATCCAAAGCAGTGTTTCTCATCAGCTAAAGAAAAAAATCCTATTTCTTCGCTGAAGAATAAGCTGGTACTGCAAAGACCTCCAAGCATCTTGCAACTTTTGGCCACACTCACTTAATGAGAAACACAATGTTGGGGGCGATCATAACTGGACTTGGGAAAGCTGAGCCCATCCACTCCCTCCTGCAGGCTGCGGAGCTCAGCCCGCTATCAGGTTCGTCCTCAGGGTGATAACAGGCTTCAGAAAGCACCGCAATCAAACTGATTTCAAACGCGGTTCTTTTTCATTAAGGAGCTCTTACTTGAATTAACCACAAAGTCTCAGTTTAACATCATATTTTATGTTCCACACACCTCCTTCCCCACGGACGGGAGGTTATTTATATTCAGGGCACAAACTTCTTGTGGAAAACTGATGAAGGCCCTGTCCTACTGGAAAACGCAAGGTGGTTCCACAGAGCAAACGATTATTGTTTCAGGGTAATCCACTTAAAACCATAAATGTATTGCATTTATTTTGTGTCACTCAAATCCTTTTTAACTCCCAGCCCCAGTTTCTCAGGTGCTACTATAGCAAAGAGCTATTTAAAGTGTAGGAGGAATGGCCCCTCGCGTCTTTTATCGTTACTCTAGCTGGCTAACCGCGTGAGGCCTTTCGCAACGGGCCTCGTACATGACACCCTGGCCTTCACTCTGAACTCTGTCACGTAGGTCATTTTTCCTGTTGGGATGCCTAATAAACTTTGCATTCAAAGTTTTCATTTCAGCTTTCAAATATATTTCAATGAGCATTTAATCATGCTTTACGTTTGCAGCAGTTACACTGAAATCTCATAGTCACCTGCACTTTTCCTTTTAAGAATTTTTCAAGGACCTTTTAATACACTAACAAGTGTCAAACGTATTGTATTTCCTGGAATTTGTAATAAAATGACCCGCGCCCAAATAGTCCTTTCAAACAAGGTATCTGAAATGTTGCCAAAGTTCAGGGTTAAGATGTAAAACACGAATGCACGTTTTCTCAGGCACTGAGTGAGTGGGGTGCCGAGCACATCGAGCAGGGGTGAGAAGATCTATTCATCTCCCAAATTACAGATCTCACGTTGCCATTTTATTTTTCAAATTCTTCTTTAAGGTAAAAGCGATTTTGGAATTTTATCATTTGACGGCTGCAAAAATATCATCAGGGATTTGAAACTTCTGTGTGTTTTTCACAACCGAAAACAAAATCTTCCCTGGAAGAGGTTAATGGAAAACGAAATAATAGGAGGTAGAAGATAAACTGCTTCTTTCAAAACTGGAGCTGCAAACAGCATTCTAACTAATTCAGATAAGCAGCAAACACGGCAGTGAGGGGGTATTTATGACAGCAGCGTCCCCGTGACAGCACCCAGGCATTCGCGGTGGCCACGGGCTTTCTATAGAACACATCTGCCGGGACGACAGGTAGACAGGCTGACGACTATCAATCATCAGGACACGCGGATAACTCTACACTCACTGGCCCATGTGCTATTCAAATCAGCTCCACATACACGGGAAAGCTTGCTATTCAGTAAAGAGGCCACGGCAGTGAGTAATTTTTATGTTTAATTCTTTAGAATATGTGTGTTCACACATCATTTAAAAAAATTCAACCATGATTAACAGCTCTCTGTGAGTGGATTCTGAAGTAAAATACGCTCAACATTCTCAGGTTATTTTTGCAGTTAATTTATGACTTGTTATCTTACCCACGTTTCAATTAATTGAATGAAATCACACAGCTCCAAAACAAACAGGCTGCAATCCCACAGTTTGGAGAGAAAAATCCTCAAAACTTATTCAAGAGCTAAGCTCGTTTTTTATTTTAGATCTTAGAGAATTTAAATGGTGCACACAACCACTATCCACCTAAGTAACTTTTAAAATGCACAAATAGAATAAAATTATAGCCAAAGAATACAGGGGTCGTCTCTGTCATTCATTGATTTCACATAACTTCCATTTATGCTAATGGGAATTAAGCACCCGCTCTGCAAAGAAAATAGACCCCTATCTGTGAAAATAAACGGGTACAGCATATTTTCCAGATACAATGCTGAAATCAAGCAACCAAAAATGTGTGCTATGTAAACAAAAAAGCATCCTGTGGCCTACCTGAAAACATTGCTGTTTTGTATTTTACCTCCTGAGTCATAGGCCTGGAGATATTACTCATGCCTTTGCCATTTCAATGTAACAAAAACACAAAAAGGGGGAGGGGGGTGCAGGATGGACAAACTCAATCCCGAGAATTTCAGTGAGCTCATACCCAATCCTCTGTTTACCACTTCAGAAGTTCATGATAAATGGTACCAGTAAATCTGGATTCAAGCCACAGCTCTCTGCCATCATCTTAAAAGTCATGGAGGATAATTGTACATAATAGGAGGGCATGATTATGGGGACACTGTGCTGGGACTCCCTGCAGCAGCTGCAGCCTCCGCTGGGACAGGAGGTGAGGCAGACGATTGTTAAGGACTGGTGACACCAGAGTCCCTTTCTGCAATGCCCTTCTAGTTGAGTGTCAGGTCTCACCCCTAGGCACGTCTACCTGGACTTGAATGGCGATGTCTCCATTGGTAGTCCCAGAAGTCTCTTATCACGGGGTTCTTGACAATGAGTGGACAGAGAAAGGCTGTCCCTCCCACTCCGACTGTAGTAGGCATCACAGAGATCTTTCCCAAAACTCTATTACACTTTCAGTTAAAATTACGATGTGATCAAAACAGGGTTGTGGGGAGAATCAGAATATCCAGTATGGTTTCAGCTCTATTTTTATTGGCCTCATGATGTTTATAATGTAAAGTCGTTGCTATTTTTATTCAACATTTTTAAATAGTCTTAAGAAATAGGTAATAATAAGAAAAACATATGGCATATACTTCAGTTAACCACATTTCTAAAGATTTCCCCTTCTTCGTAATGGTCTAGGTCAAGGCCAAAATTTGTCATTTCTGATTTGCATCGTGAGTGGCATTAAAAGCAATACTCCTGTGGACAGGATTGGCTACATAATCTGCAGGGCCCAGTGCAAAATGCAAATAAGGGGGGGTGCCCTGTTAAAAATTTTCTTGACAAATGACAGCAGAGCATTAAGCCAAGCTCAGGGCTCCTGGAAGCACAGGGCCCAGGAGACTCACAGGCTGCACACCAGGGAGCCGGCCTCACTCTCGGAGCAGGACCTTGGCCACAGCGGGATCAGCCGCGGGGCAATGAACGTGAGCTGTCTTCCCACAAACACCTCTCCAATGTTTGAGGTCCAAGGAACATGGATCAACACAGTGTACTCTCAAAAAAACTACCGTTTACCTTTTTATACAGACTGTATAAAAAAAAGGCTTATTTAAAAGCATTTCATCTTCTTTCCTGGAGGGTTCCACAGAACAAGGTTTTCCACCCAAAGGCCAGCATGACCCTGGTGAGGGGTTCAGTTTTAACGGGGACCAGCGGGCCAATTTTGAACACAGACATCGGGAGCACCGTCTACTAGCAATCTGATCCTCAATGCCATATTTTCCTTCTTCCCCTCTCTCTATTTTTTAAGTCACTTCCTGCCCAAACTCCTTCCCTCTCGTCTCCCCTAAGCACGGTCATGCTCTGTCAGGCCCAGGCTGCTGCAGGAGACGGCAGGGATGACAGCAACGGTGGCCTCTGCCCCTGGAGGGACCCTGCCACCTCTCAGAAGTGGGCTTCGGCTGAGCTCAGCTCTAGACAAGCCACCTTTCCTTTTAGTGCCTGGAGCCTCTACAGGGTTGGTCTCAGAGACTTAGAACAGGATACAGAGATGAGCAAAAAGAAAAAGGCATCTCCCCTTTATTTCCCTCAGAAATAAATGAGGTAATTTGTAAATACCTTACAAAAATATTGAAGAAAACAACTATAGTTAAGACAAAATTACCTTGTTAAGGCTGAGTTTTTCTGAGCTGTCGATTGCTTTGTATATGATCAAGCAATACAGAGGGGACTGCAAATGTATAAGTCTATCCTGAGTTTTGGTCATTCAAAGAAGGGTTAGAAGATTATAAGATTACCTACTCTCAATAAAATAGTATATCTTTTTCCCCCCGGTAGCGAATTTGTAGGGATAAACAACCCTACAAATTGTTTGGCCTATTATATGTCACAGAGATTTTTCTATAGCCTGTCTAGACTCCAGACAATAGGCGAGGCTGGCCTATAGTTGCAGACATTTCTACAGTCTGTAATATCATTTAGAAAAGTAAGGGCAATAACACAAAAATGAAAACCAGCCTGACCTGCCGGTACGATAGTAGAAATACGAGTATAACAACACTTTACAATTTAGAAATGATGATAGCAACCTAGCAAAAAAGTTTTAGCAGCTACACATCAGCCAAAGCAACTTTTGCAAAATCACTTATACTCCCCAGATGAGTCATATTCAAGTAATTCTGTCCACTAGGTATAAAATCACTTTATCAGGGGAAAATTCTGTGTATGTTTTGTGTTTTCCTATTGCACAGAGAGAGTGTGTGTGTGTATATATATGTATATGTGTGTATGTATTACATATAATATATAAAACCACAAATATATGTATATTTATTATATACATACATATATATAATAGTTGTGGTCAACATACGGACTTTTAAAAAGGCCTGTCTCTGAATAAACTAGCTCGTTAAACTATTCTGCTTTTCAGCTCTCTTGGATAAAATAATGTTGCATAAAACCTTCCAAGAGTTAAGGGACATTATGTATAAGCAAGGCCAGTGGAGAAAGGGGTTTTAAAATTTCACCTATTTTCTGCCATTTCATCTCTGAGCGTGTCTCCAGACCTATTTCTCTCCCACAATTACACTTGTTATAAACAAAGGAAAGAAAGAGAGATGGAGCAAAAGAGAAACCTGTATTGTTTCTTAATGTTCTCCTTTGCTAGCTTGTAAATTTTTTAGTAAATGAACCAATGAAGAGTACTTGTTTTTGTTGTTGTTTATTTTTTATTGTAATAGAGACCAATAAAAAGATGCACTGAATATAAAAAATATCCATTGAAGAAAACATTGCTGTAAAACTACTGGCAATATTTTCAATTCAGAGGGTATATTCTCTCTCCCAAAGACTCCAAACTGCGTCAGTGCTCACCAGACCATTTGCATCTTCAACACTGGGAATAAATATTAACAGAGTCGTTAATTGTTGCTGTTGGAATGACTCAATAATGGCATCAGGAGCAGCTAAGGGGGTGGCTAATGAAACAGAAAACGTGCAGTAAAACGCAGATTCTTCCAGTTCTTTTACTTAAGCATTGTACATCCCCAAACAGAAAAACTATTTCTAAAGTCATTCTATTTCTGTCTCTGGCTGAATTTTTAAAAATTCCCAAAACAACACCATTTAGTTTGTTTCAACTCAATCAACTCTACCATATAGCAGTATATAATATATCAAAAGTTCCATTGTAGAACCATCTAGGGTTGCCAAAGTTATAGGATGCTGATTGATGAAGCCATGCAGAGCCCTTCTCAGTGTGAACAGCTAAACCCATCTGCCAGGCCTACGACCAGGTCTAAGACGTGTGTGCATACAAATGTGGTGTATTTCCCCCTGGGATGCAAATGTTAGATTCACGTTATGCCAAAACAGCATCACACAACACTCTTATTTTGTTTTGCTTCAAAGTTCAATATTTTCTGTCTTGAAGGAAAAAAATTCTTTAACCTCATCAGAAATGAAAGTTTTTGTCAACACTTTCCTATAGACTCAAAGTAAACAGATATGCTTCAGTACAACTGATTGATAATGTGATATTAGGTATAGCATAACAATTTAAGATTTTACTGAAACAAAAGATGTAGTTTTTTCCTTTGATATGTGCCATGATACTCAGGAATACTTTACATACAGGGTGGGGCAAAAATAGGTTTACAGTTGTTCATATGGAAAATGATACAATAATTAATAAATAATAATACAAGAATAAATTCTGTTTCGCAGACTCACAACTGTAAACCTACCTTTGCGCCAGCCTGTACCATGTAACAAGATATACCGAGAGGTCTGTATTTCATATAATAACTTTGAGTACCATAAAAACAGTACAAAATTCTGATTCACCTCAGCTTTTTAAATTGGCTGCATTTTCATTAAAGAGTAATAGTTTACATTTTAATGGAACATAGCAACGAAAACTTGACTTTTCGACCTAAACAACAAATTCCAGATTCAATGTTAGGATGAATTTGGCAAGCTTGCCCTATCACGAAGTTGGTGGGAGGTGCCATGCTTCATCCCAGGGTGGCTGGGAATTCTGCAGCGCCCTGAAGGGAGCCTGGATCGTGACCTACAGCGTCCTGTGCGTGGAGACAGAGGCCAAAGTAGGCCCTAAGGAAGTCCTGCCACACTCCCACTGAAGTCAATGGAAATTTGCAAACACACTCAAGAGGGCTCTTGTGGCCCTCAAGGTCTTGTTAATAATTTCACTAGGTCTTCAAACGAGATACAGAAGTAAAAAAACGAACACAAAGTACCTCTCCAACATCGTAGATCCAAATACGGCCTTCTGAGTCCCCAACGGCAACTTCTTTGCCAGCTTGAGCCCAACGAACACGGTTTAGGGCGGACGCCCCCTCAATGGCCACACTTGCTGTTGGAACCTGCCAAAGGGGTTACGAAAGAACTCTGAATATGAATTTAAATATACGTTTAACTGGATGAGTCACCACTGCCTTCATGTGCATGAAGTAATATACATCCCTGTGCAGAAGTCAAAGGATTCATTGTTCTTAAATCATATGCTCCACTGTACTAAGGGGTACAGAGGAGACGCTTTAATGAGAAATGAAAAGAGGGAGAGTCTTTTTCCACAATCAACGGGCAGTGAGTGACATAAATATTTCTTCAGATTATGCAGGGGGCACATCCACCACACAGACCAACACTGCAGCTCAACGTGATACTTCACGATCAGGTCCTGATTTATGGATCAATGGAGAGAGATTTCAGGATTTACCAAGATTAAGGATACTATAAAAGGCAGGAAGGGGGGGGATATAGGGTGGAATAATATGTACTGATCCCTCAAAACCTCATCAGGGAGGGGGTGGACAGAAGAAGAAAATGTAGGTGAACACCTTCAAACCTCAAATTCTCTTTTTCTGTTTTTTCCTCTCTTTCTGTTTGTCCTGCTCCTGGCAGTCCCAGGATGTAGGAAGCACTCCATACCTCTGGAAACGTCCCCAGGGTGATATCCTGATAGAACGGAGGCAGCACCTCCTTGCAGAAAAGGGCTCATATCTCCTCTACTAAACACCTGAAATCTGACAACGCTGATAATAATATTTATTATTAGAGTGAACTGAAGGTGCCCATGTAACCTGAAGTATTTGTTACAGGAACCTTTAACCTAGTACTTGAGAAAAGAATTGCAGTGGGCCTGCCCCTTTTCCATCATTGGTTGTGAAAACTCTTGTCTTTAAAGTTGGAAGTTTATTCATATAAAGAGCAGGTCTCCGAACCTTCTACAAGAACGGTGAATAAGAAATGACAAGGGGCCATTAAAAAATAAAAAGGTAAATGTTCAGACAAAAAGAAAAAAAAATGCAGTGAAAAGAGGGCCACGGAGATCCAGTCACCACTGTTTAAGACCTGAGTCTATGAACACGTCGGGCTAGGATGGAAGCGCGACATGCGCTGGCCTTAGCGCTCCTGGCATTCTCTGATTCAGGAATTGAAACCATCTGTTTATACAAGATTATTGACTCAATACCTATCTTTAAAATAGCCATAAAAACTCCATCGTATGTAAGAATCTATGTTTAAACTTAATCTTGAAATCAATAAAAATTCTTTTACCCACCTAAAATCACGGTATGTCAGTTGTGAGCAAAAATGTAAAACAAAAGTCCCCAGCTCATTTATTTGTTTATTTTTTTAAATACACAATTTCTACAATTAAGGTACCTGCTGTGCAGGCTGGAGCCTGAATTTTTAACTAAACCTTTCGAAGGCCAAAACAATGTGAATTTAGATGGGCCATTATTCTGTCAATACATTTTATTATTAGTGTGCTACTCAAGACAAATCTGAGATCCAGCTATAGAGTTTTCAGAATTAATTTCTAACTCCATAACTTAGAGAAATCAAACAGGATTATACTTTACCTAACTCTATTCAATATCAGATTTTATCTATGAACAATTTCAAAAGTTGAATAAAAATGTTTCACCTTAATATGAATGATAAAAAATTAATCACTCTCAAAAAAACCTGATTTTTTGATACATTTTAAATTATGTCTAATACCTATTGAAGAATTTTATTTATTTGGAATAAAGCAATGTAGCAAAGTGAATCGATTAATATTCTAACCATTTAAAAATACCTTATTTTCATAGCTATTATAAGTGGTAAAAAATGACTAACACAGCCTATAATAAATTATCAAATGTATGAAGGGAATGACAAAATATATTTTATTAGCTGGACCAGTAATGACCTTTCAAAAGTTGATGAATCTATAATGAAAATAATCCTTATATTGTCACTCTCTTACTCTTGTATTTCAGTTTTACAAATATTTTCACTTTTTTTTTTTTAAGGCTCAATCATTTTAATTGCAAAGACAGGATTATACAGCATCAATTACTGCTTCGTGCAGAGGTCCATGGTACTGTGGTTGGTGAATTTAAACTATCTCTGCATAGGAGCAGTTGGGACAACTTGGTATAAAAGCACAGTAATTTGAATAAGAACAAAACACTGGGATTTCAGGTTTGTTTTTTGTTTTGTTTTTTAACAAAGCTAATCTCACAAACATTTGAAAATTCTTGTTCAACTTGATAGAAGGCAAAAATAATTTAAGGGTTTTCAAAAGTGTTCAGTTCGTTGCTGGATTTGAACCAGACTCTATATATCGACTATTACTGTGAAAGCAAAATTGTTTACCACAAAACTAAACGGCTCACATGCCCAGTAATGATTTTTTTTTTTTTTTAAATACTGAGCTATAACACTTTTATGTGGTTGCTTCTTGATACCTAGAGAAAAAGAAGGGGGAAAATGACGTTTGGCAATGTTGAGACATTCATTTCATTTTACCTAAAAAGCTGATTAAATCCCCCCTCCCTAAAAAAAAAACAAAAAACTCAGTTACACAGGAATTACTAAGGAGTCTAGAGAACACTCACTCCCATTGCATTGTAGTTGGGAATTACCTAAACGTCACCTCTTACCTAAACATCACCTCTATAAGTCTGATTTCTGATACAGGGGGTTCTCCTCAGTTAATCTGGAAAACGTGTGTTTTTTGGTTGCTTTAAGTGAGTTTATTCTAGCAGATAGAGGCAATATGATTTTAATCAACAGTGATGAAAAACTCTGGGAAACTGTTACAATGTGGAGTAATAACATCTTTCTATTAAGAGCAATGATGTTATAAACATTTCGAAATCCCAGAAGATGGGCATTGCACGTACCCATGCCTTGCGATTATTTTCAGAGATGCTTGATTACGCAACCTCATGCTTGTCCCATACATCGTTTGCGTAGCCAAAAGGAAAAATAGACTTAAACTGAAATATTTTAAAAAGACAACTATTTGGCATTGGTTATAGGTTGTCCATAATCTTTCAAGATAGACCAACTCAATAATACCACCCGAAGGATATTTCCCTGCCCCCTCCCACAAAAAGCACCAGGGGAGCCCCCCCCCTCAGCCCCAGCTGTGGGCTTCCTAATTAAAAAGGCTGCGCTGTTTCCTGCTCAGGCACTTCAAAAGAGCTTCTCTTGTTTTCCACTTGACATATAGTTTGCAACACTTGTTCCTCTTACCTGTCCATTCTTATTTATGGAGAGCTGCCCTGAATCAGAGACCAGGAAATGATGAAGAGTCTATTTTATTTTATTAAATTGAAAGACACTGAATACTCCTATTTTTACAAACCCCACGTAGCCAAATGAGCACCTCGATAATTTTGAGAGTGGAAAAAAAGAAAAAAATCACATAGCATAATTATAAAAACATAAATTTATATATCCTAATTTTTAAAAAGAATATTTCCTTATTGTCAATTGCTCTTTTTTAAAAAAAACCACATGGCTAATTTTTCAGTTGTGAAGTATACTGTAAATGTGACGTTAAAATCCCGATTAAAAAAATATATTGTGTTTCACATGCATGTTCAGAGTTAGAAACTATTGTGGAAAAGCCTGCCTGTGAGGTCAGCATCTTAGGCAAGGGTTATTGACCTTGCAAAACTTAAATGGAGGCTGGATCTGGGTCTGAACATCAACAGCCAGCAGCGTCCTCTTGGATGAATTCAAAACAGGAATCGTGCAAAGAGTGAAAACGGACAACTCGCCCTTTTAAAAGCCTGATCTAAAACCAGCGCCCACTAACGCTTCCCTTTCCGAACGTTGGCCAAGAGTTATTTCAGCGCCTGGAACACGCCTGCGTGTCCTTCCCTTCGGGGGGCAGCGTTTTGCTTTCTGCAAAAAGGGGTCGCCAGCCGCCCGGCGTCTGCCCGGGCCTCGGGATGAGGTGAGATGAAGTGATTTCTGGCCGGTGCATCTGCCAGCTCCCTCCAGGGCGGGGGTCGGCAGCCCGGCTGCAGCCGGAGGGTCTGATCCCCAAAGGCCACAGCTGCAGAGAGAGGAGGAGACGAGGGCGGCCGACCGCGCCCCGCCCGGCCCCCGCCCCCCGCGCCGCCGCTCACCTCGGTGTCGTTGTTGAGGTTCCAGAGGTCCAAGCGCCCCATCCCGTCGACGCAGGCGAAGAGCGCGGGGTGCACGGGGGACCACATGACGTCGTACACATAGTCGGCGTTGTCTTCAAAGGAGTAGAGCGGCTTGTTGTGCTGTAAAGCAGGGAGACCGTGAAGACTCCTGGCGCTGCCGCCGCCCCGGGCTGTCTAGCGGGCCTAATTAAAAACTTTGCACATTCACAAAGTGTCATAAAACTTCCCGAGATGAAAGTCCTCGAGAAGGTGAACCGCGGCTTTAATGTGACCAGAACTGTCCAGTGGCATAAATAAATCCCGGGGCGGAGGGGGGTTGCTCTCGAGGGGCTGGGGGCTGGGGCGGGGGGGGCGGTTCAGACCCGCCGTCAGACATTCCGGGCAGGTGGACGGCTCTGCCCATTAGCTGGGAACAACGGCCGGGCTTCGTGTCGCGAGGCGCTCGGAGCGCGAACCCCGACGTGGCCCTTCCGCCGGGACCGGCCCCGCGGGGATGCGCTGCGAGCCCCGGCGGCGCCGGTGGCCCCGGCCCCTTCGCACTGAAGGCACCGCCTGCCACCTCGTGGCCATTGTGTGCAGCTGCAACCCTGCCTCCCGCGCAACTCGAGACCAAATCCCGACTTTCTTTAATGGTTCCTTGGCGGCGGGGGAAGGGGACACGTATTTTCCAGGGATTTGTAGTTCTTCTGGGAAGTGAAAAACCTCACGGTTCTGAGACCCTAGTCTTTCTACCTAGGGTCAGTGCACCCAAGTCAGGTCGACTAGTGTGGCTCAACTTACTACCCTAAATTTTAAAGATGAGCCACATTTTCTAGATCAGCCAGTCTTTATTCCCAAGAGCCCTGAAATTGGTGTTTTCTTGGGGAAATGCATTAGTACACCCCCAACTGCATACAAATGCTTCCACTCCTGAGGGATACAATAAATTAAAATGGCACTCTTGATTTCCAGTGCATATTGTCACATCAAAATAGCACAGAAGTCAGAGGCAAGTTTGAAAGTACACCAGAAATAAAATGTAATTGGACTTCATGAATTATTCATTCCATCTGGCTTGTCTTATTCTAATTTCTGCATAATGGCTTTACTAATCCCTGATCAATTAATGTAAAATGAAATTTAAATGATAATGAAAGCCCTAGAGATAAAAAGAAATTAAGTATTCTTATATCCTCTGACAGAAATCTAAACAATGGAAGTTTTTTCCCCCACGTCTTCTTCATCCAGTCAGCTGTCTGTACTCGGGGGTTCCACTGAATGCCTGTACAGGCCAAAGAAAAAAGACCAAAAAAAAAAAAAAAAGATAACATACAATATGAACACTCTTCATAGAATGTTCAAAGAATGGATCTGTAGGGCATCAACTCCAAATATTAGACCCAACTCCCAAAGTATACTGACAGTGAATGCAAAACGCACAACATGCATGCACTGAGACGAAAGTGAACAAAATCAGGGAGACGGTAAAGAGTCCATAACCTGCGCCTAATGCAGAAATCTGTTAAGCTAGTGACAATGAGTGATTTCCTTCCATGAATTAAATTACTTTGGCATTGCTGAGGAGTGAGCACAACTGTCATACTATTAAAGCAACACAGAAGATGGTAGACGGTCCTGTGTGTGTCTGTGTGTGTTGGTAGTATATATGTGAGATGTCTTGTTTTTAATTCAAAAAGTATCTAATGGGGGGGGGGGTAATTTGAAAAAATATATGACATTGAGAAATAAAAAAGAATTACATTAGCCTTATAGTTTTGTATTTTAATATTGTGTAACTATTTTATGCCAACATTTTTATTATATGCCATGTCTGCCTAGTGATTTGGAGCTAAAATTGCCTATTTGATATTTATGTAGCTTCTTTCTTCCTCTCAATGTTTCTATGAGGTGATTCAAACTACTTTCTCCAGAAAATCTGAATATCCAAGGGCACAAAGTAGCATGATTGTATCAGTATTCCTTATTAATACAGGGAAAAAAGGCAGTGTGGAGTAGCTGGCTCTTCACTGGCCACTTATGAATATTAAATTCTAACTCTTAGTGGAAGATTTTTCTTGCCCCAATTCTTGATTTTATAGCAAGCCAGTCACTATTTGTTACAGAACTGGAGTAGCATATTTTTTCTTAAAGGGTAGAAAAGACTTACACCTGCCTAAAAGAACTGATTCTCAGCATCTTCTCTCAATAACCCAGCTGGTAGTATAACTAATTATACAGAGGCCTAGACATATATAGGATGTCCCACAAAATGTATACATGCACTTTGAATAATTATAAAGGTAGTGTTTATTAAAATGCCATTTCATTTTCCAAATTGAGCTATCAGCTGTTAAAGTGTGTATACACTTTTTGGGTCACCCTGTATATACACATACAGAGACACAATAAACACATAACACATATACAGTCCTTGTTTTGATCAATCAGGAGACCATCCAGCTTTAAAGACTCGTTTTCTAAGGAGCTGATATTATTTGATATGTTAATTCTCTCAATAATTTATCCTGTTAATTTCTAATGCTGTGTCTTTCCTTCTTTCTTTTACAAGTTTCTTCTCTGAGAAACTTAGTCAAAATTATAGCACATCCTGGAGACTTCACTTTTAAAACATCTGGAAATAACTGTTATTATTCATGTTACCAAAACCCATTTTTCTCATGTTTAACAGTATTGCACTGAAATGCTATTATTCTTCTCTAGGCTTTTCCCAGCATCCTTAACACCCCTAACCTCCAAGACTGAACCTTCCATTATAAAAGTCACTGTACAAGTAATTCTAGGCTACAGTATGTGCATGTTTGGGGAAAGGCAGGGTTTATATATTCAAAGGCTTGTTGTAACCTTGATAAATTCACAGGCTGGGAAAGTCTTGGTCAGCACTGAATCCATCATCAGGGTCCCAGTGGACTGACATCTACCAACCATTGCTTTCCAAATACAGGCGTAGGCGACTGCCACTGTTACAACAGTAAGCAGTGCTATTTTAAATATTAATTGTACTTTCTTCAATAAAGGAATTTTTCATTCTCTTTTAGTTGGGACCCAAAGGGTAATCTGAAAAACCAATTAAAAATTTGTCTCAAATGTTGGATATAAAAGATTTTATGGGAAGCACATATATCATGAAATATTAACATTTTCATAAAATATGTCAAAAGCATCGAGGTCTAAAGATTCTGGTTTTGAGTTCTGGAACATACATGTCTGATCCCCTAAGTCGGTGTAACTTGCTCTTGCGTCATCACTGACTTTAGAAAACCACAAGTTTTGAAAAGGTGGGGAATACGGGGGCAAATGTGTCCCGTGCTTTTGAGGGAGATCCTGTACTATCATTTGTATATATTAAAGCCACAGAAACTTGGTGATTTTAAATATTTACTCTACAAAATACTCAAGGCCATTTAGTAAACTAAATATTATTCCACAGCATGTTACCGTAGAAAGAGTTCTTCAAAACAATCAAATTTCACTGGATAAAAAAAAATGCTCCCTGCCTTTCTTTTTTGGATGCCGTGTGTAGCATCAGTGGCCTGTGAAAGGAAAGAGAAGGGAGAATCGCGCTGTTAGGCAACCTGCTCCACGTGACACATGTCAGTGAAGCAAAGCCGCGACACCCCGCGTCTCAGACAAGTTTCCAGACTGTGCCAGAAATGCTAAACTATCCAGACACAGATCAGCTTGATTTTAATGCCCCGGCTCTCAAACGGGACAGAGAAGCAGCGACCAGCCACCTCCCAGACAGACATGAAGGGCAGGGAAGGGTAAATTGGTGGGTGTTTGCTGTGTGCCTGACTCTATACACACATTGTCTGATTTAATCCGCATAAAATCTCTGTAAGGTAGACGGTATTTACAGAAAAGAAAATTATAGTTCAGGAAAGTTAGTAACTTTCCCAAGGCCACGAAGGTTGGAAGTGGTGGGGATGGATCTGCCGCTCAGCACATCCTCTGCTTGCTGGGCCATGAGGTCCTCCCTCAACCATGGCATGGTCTTCAGTCCTCGCCGAAAAAACAGCAGATCCACTACCTTTCCTCTCTGCTATCCCATTCAGTACAACCAATATTTGCTAAACACACACTGTGTAACTTGTAGAAAGAGTTAAAAAAGAAAGAGATCACAATCAGAATGTTTACTTCATTTCCTGAGTCGGTTATTAATAATCCTGATGTTACCCATAGAACTCCAGGCATCTTTAGTACCTTTTGACAGTAACAAGTATCTTTTTCTCCTGAAAACCAGGAAATAGGATGGAATGGCCCTTTAGCCAGGAGAGGTTAAGAGCAGGCCACACTTTAGAGTAGAATTAAATGATGCTAGAAGGCAGAGATCTGGGTTCCAGTTCACTAAATGTCTCCACAACTTTGGATAAGGGACTAAAATTAAATTATCTGAAAAATGAGAATAACACAGGGAGCATGGAGCAGAAAAGGCAAGGTGAGAAAGTGGAAAAGCTATCGACCTTGGGAAATTGAACTTATCCTTAGATCTTAGTGTTTTCAACTGTGAGATGGGAGGCTGGACCTCCTCAAGAGTTCCTTCTGCTTTGTGATCCATGACTCTGTTGTGCGGTAAGGACCGAATGGAATGAAGTTTGTAAAACTTTTTTACAGAGTTATTCAAAGCTAAGTATTATAATTAAAGCCATCTTTCTTGATGTTCTGTGGAATTTATATCACAGTGATTTTTAACTTTGTATTTCATCAAAATACACATGTAAAATGTACCAGAGTGGTTTTTAGTAAAAATTTTAAAATTATGATTGTAATAGGCCTCCTATTTGACCAACTGAGAAGGAATAAATAATATTAAATTTACATAAGAGAGGCAGGTAGTGAATTCTGTTCCAAAATGAAACTTTACAACATCCATCAACATTTTACAATAAAGGCTTGATCTCTAGATGAGCTTTGATTTTATAAGTATACTTCTGACAATGAAGAGAGCTGCCTATTTTCCCAATCAGTTAACTATGAAATGATTTCCTGAGAGATGAGTCTCTGATGTCAGAAATGTACCTAAGTCACATCTAGAAAATATAATGTTTGTTTTATTTCCCTCTACATTTTTTGTTTTCTTTCTATCAGGCACCTCTCAGCATCCCATAGGCTTCAGTATTGTGAAGGCTGGTGAAGAGAAAGAGTTGTATTAAAATGCCTCTAAATACTGTGGTTCTTGAGGTTGCATTTGCCTCTAAATGATTAGCTTTCAAAGGAGACTTAGTAGAAACCTTTACCTGTTCCTTGAAATTCCTTTTGCAGTGGAGGGGAAGAGGGGCAGGGAGTCGTACATGGGTAGGTGGGTGGGGGCCTACAACTAATAGAATTTCTGTATTTTTATTCTGAAATAAAAGGAAAACCAATAGAATCTTACCTTGAAGGTTATATCCTGTTGGGAAAAAAATGACCAAAATACTAAACAATGAGTAATAAGAAAATGCCCTTCAAAAATTATCATGTGGGTTCCTGTGAAGCAATTAAAATAAATAACCAGCCAGTTCTTCCAGGAAACATTAAAATATGAGACCACAATATCGCTTTTTAAAAATACCACCGAAGGACCCCAAAACTTCAGGCTCACACACAAAATGGATGCTTCCACCATAAAAAGAAAGTGCTTAAACAAACAAACAAGAGCTCACCAACGAAACCAAACCAAACCAAACCAAACCAAACCAAACCAAACCAAACCAAACCAAAATACCAACCCTCCTGGCCCAAAAAAGGTATTGCGAATTGGGTACAATCACTGGAAAACATTATTTACAGCTTAATTGGGGATCCTTCTAAAAAGCACAAAGCACCCTGTATTTATTTTTATTTCTGTGGCGAATATTAAGATGATACTAAATGATGACAGCTTTACCTGTTTCTATCACGGTCAGAAATTCAAAATTGGACATATACCCTTTGGGTGAGCTATTCTGAACAGAATATGTACAGTGGGTCTGTTTGTTTGTGTGCCTTAACCAAGAATATATCAGGACTTTCATTGGGATTAGTTCATTTAAAATAATTAGAAAGAAGGTTAGAGCAATCCAGGAACTGAGCATTTGCCTCTCTAGAAATGTAGACGTTCTGCTAAGAACTGAAGCCACATGAAAGGTGTTCTTTGTTGCACGACCTTCCTCTACTGCTTATTTGCATGGGAGAATCCTCCTAATCCAGGAGGCGCCACCAATAAAGAAGATAATTATCCATATAAAAGAATGTATACATATTCACAGGTTTTGACTGGTATTTGAGTGTTTAAAGCCATGGAAAAAACTACAAGCTTTGCCTAGTTCATAAAAGGAGTATTTCCCGACACCAGCATGATTTTTATGAATATCAGCTCCACCTAAAGGTACTTCTTTACGAGGGGCGTTTTAGTAGCACAGCTCTGGGCAAGCTCACCGTGGAAACACTAAGCAAGCAGGGTGCTCTCTTCAGCTGCTGTTCGCATTCACCTGAGCTGCGGGGGCTCCTTTGGTGTGTCCTGCCTCCTGGTTTACTTGGGCAGAGGCAGGGCAGAGAGGGTCACTGCACAGTTGGCTCATTAGGACAACTGGGTGGCCCTTCACTGGATTGATTCTCTCTCTCTCTGAAGGACCACGTGGCTGTGGCAGGCAGCGAGCAAGCTCAAAAGAGCCCCTCTTTGGTGGCTGCTCCCCAATTCCATTTCTGCTATGGCTGAGTGGTTTCATGTCCAACGTGACATTAGCTAGAGAGCGAAACATTTGATATCTAGAGAAAGGTCGGGCTGATTAGAGACTGGACGTTGGTATCAGGGATTAGGAGGTGTTGAGGGAGGATACTAGGCTCGACCTAGAAGCAGCTAAAACTGTGGTTGGATCCGTGCACTGCACACTTGAAAAGTTAGGCGGATGAGCACGTGAGGTGGTATTTGGAGGCTCGAGCAGTTTTGCTCATTTATTTGCTACTTATTTAATGTCACATTGTACAACTGCATTATATTAGTGGGTAGGTTAAGTGGCAGAACACTTCCAGGCTGATCCTAAAATTGTCAACCTCTACTCTAGCATCTGGCTTATCAACTGTCACACCAACATAAATAAATTTATAAGTATACATATACGTAATTCTTTAAAAATATTTTTAAAATATCAGATTATAGCCCTAGATCCCTGGGTTATACCTTGACTCAAATTTACTTTTATTATTTTGTTATTTTTTATTTTATTTTACTTTTTAAAAATATTTTTGTATTGATTTCAGAGAGAGGAAAGGAGAGGGAGAGAGAGAAAAACATCAATGATGAGAGAGTCATTGATTAGCTGCTTCCTGCATGCCCTCTGCTGGGGAACAAGCCTGAAACCCTTGTCTCCTGGGCTTGTTCCCTGACCAGGAATCGAACTGGGATCTCTGGGATCATAGGTTGATACTCAACCACTGAGCAACACCAGCCGGGCCTCACACTTATTTTTAAGTTGCCAGGTTAACATCTGCCAGTTCCCACAGCTAATCTGACATGGTGGTCTCACTACATTTAGTAAATACAACATCTAGGCAAATGTCATTTCTTTTCAAGAAGTCATATGCCCAAATGCCCAGCTTTGTCCCATCAAACAGGTTTAACATCTAATGGCAAAATTATCAAAATAATTAAAGTTTCAGTTCTACTTCTTGCATCAGCAATTGAGTATATATATGAAGGGCACATTCTCAAAGGGTCAAGGCGAGGTTTTTGTGGGTCTGCCAGACTCCTGTGTCTCCTGGTGTTAAATGCAGTGCATTTTACATTATATTTAAAATCAGTGTAGCATTTATTTTCACGGTGGAGAGAATGGGCATGGAGAAACCCACATAGCAGCAATTCAAATATTCTGTTCAAATGTAGGATAGACTTGCTGTGCTTCCCGCTTTACAACAGGTTTGCTTACCTTACTCTGTTTTGCCTAAACCAAATTGAAATTAATGAGGTAAGGTGACTCAGGACATTGGAAACGGCCATGGGAAATTAACCCAGTGTAATTATGAACCTCAGACAATTTGCAAGGTTAAGAGGTCACATGAGGCCAGCAAAGATGGACCCACCTTGATCTGGTCCAACAACAGTGACTCTGGGGGGCTAAAGATGGGCTTTATTTCATCTTCCACCATCAGACATAAAATGCAGGTTAGATCAGGAGGTGGGGGTGGACGTACCTTTGAATCTCATAATTATGTAGATAGTTGGGTCTTTTATTTGTTATCCTCTCTCTCTCTTTAAACATGATTGTTTAGAAGGAGAAGGCTGGGGAAGGCAACTCGGGTAGCATATCATTGAAATGAAAAGGCAAACATTTCCGCTCTGGTTGAAAGAGCAAAGGAAAGGATCCACCAGGCCCTTCCTTCTTGCACAACGCTAAAGCCCAGTCAGCTGGGTGAATTTTAAGTCTCAAAGTGTTTGTACTTATATGGATTATTCACACATGCCTGTATAAATATTTAGCAGCTACAGGTATGTGTCGGTGGGTGACTGTTCAGGGGGTTGGGGTTGGGTGGGGGGTAAAAGGACAGGAAGTTTGAACGCAGGCTGAGTCTGGCTGTGACTTGATGATTACATTCTTGTGGTTTCTTTCAAAGTTATTCTCCCTGGGTGAGCTTAAAAAAGAAACCCCTTTTCCCTCTCTCCCTGCCTCCCCCCAAAAAAGTTAGACAGAAAAGAATTTGATGACTGGCACAGGTAGTTTTATGGAAAGCCAATTGTAATATTTGCTACTCTGCAAGAACAGGAGGGAAAGCTGGAGCGAAATGAGGATAAGGGAAGGAAAAAAAGTAACTCAGACACCACCTGAATGTCGTGTTTATCAGAAAGGCAGCCAGCAGGGCTTGGGCTTGTGAAAAACACACACTCTGTCATCCGGTAAGTGTTACTGGAAGTCAACTATTGATTTTATTAATCTTCTCACTTGTCTTAAGGACTACGTTTGGATACTGTAACAGCTAAAACGATAACTTCGGATTTTTAGTGTGTTTTTCTTCTTCCGATATTTTAAACTTTTAACAAAAGGCTAGCAGAAATAGATGGGCTCGAGGTCCCTTTTTTAGAATCATTTTTAGGAGGTGTTTCCATCTCAGTTTAAAATAATCTAACCTACTTTAACAAAGTAGCTATTTCACTTAGGATATCCCAAAGTATTAATCTATCAACAATGATTTATTAAGGACCTAACCGTATGCTTTCTACTTTGGGCAATCAATAGAAACACAAGATCTGACTGTTCCCCAGGACTCACAATCCCAGGTAGGAAAATAAAAATTATGAAGTAATAAGAGGAGAATATTGTTTACTTGGGGGTCTACTTTCTCACTTTGTTCCAGGAGGATTTATGGTGTCTTACAAGTTAAATATACTGCGAAATTAAGAATAAACACACAACAGAGGCAGATAGAATAGATAGCTATTACCCGGATCCTGAGATAAGCTGATTATTACAATCTGGTACTGAAGAGCTCTAAATTTCCTGATAACTAAGGCGAAAGGGAAAACACAAGGAGGTAAATAGATTTCACCATCTGAAGAAAGAAGGAATATAAATTCTCTCTCAAAGACACATTGTTGGGGAAAATTCAAGGAGGAATTTACCATGTCTGCAAATCCCTGGGAAGGAGACTGACTTTCTGTCTTGTTTATACCAAAGAAAGAGAACAAATATGTAGCCAGGTGCTAAATTCTGTGGTACAGATGTTAGGTGCCAGAGGAATTCAGAGATTTGGGGGGTTGGCGTGTTGGTGGTTACCATGGTCTGATGTGGTCAAGGAAGGTATTATCTAGAACAGGTGATGGGAATGGCGTTGAAAGATGCATAGACTTTGATGGACGGTAAGGAAGCCAGTCAAGGAGAGGAAAGCAAAACATGCAAAGACCTGGCTGCGTAAATCAGCGTGGAATTCCCAGGTAGCTGTAAAGGTGAAAAGTGGGGACAGTCTTGTGGACTCTGAAGATTTGTCCTAATGAAGGAAATAATTTTGGTTTGGGTAAGGCAGAGGTGAGAACATGTTATGAATGATCTTGAGTATAGAGTTAAGACTTTTTGATGCAACAGTTACTAATTGATTAAACATGTATTGATATATGTGCACCGTGCTATGCACTAAATGGATTCAGAGATGTCTAACATTCGTGTGACTGTTTTCAGCTTTTCTAGTGTGGACGACTGAGTGATGGATATCCAGAATCAAACAGAAAAAGAAGCAGAGCTGGGGAGGAAGATCTAGTTTGTAGCTTAAACACGGTACATGTGAGTCCCTGGAGACCACACTCAGGTCAAGAGGAACAGTGGAAATGTAGGTCAGGAATAGAAAGAGTGGGCGGGCTTGACATTCATGCCAAGGAGTCATTCACAAGAGGTGTGAGGGAGAGGAGAGAGTGGGGAGGAAAGAGAAAAAGACCTGTGATAGACATTTTTAAAAACTGGGCCAAGAGAGAGTGAAGGAGGAAGAACCCGTGGAGAGGTCCAAGGCTAATCAAGAGAGCCTCTGGAGAAAGCGGCAAGAATGGATGGTAGACAGTGTGACATAAGAGGAGTACCAAAAAGAGGCCATTGCATTTAGCGACCAGGGGTTCACGGATGGCCTTGGCACTGGTCAGTGTGGATGCACATTGGCTCTTCAAGTGGTTTGGCAAGCTAACCCAAATTTTAGGACATGTCTGTGACACTTTAAGCCGTCCCATCCAGTCATCACCCACCAATCTCTAAGAGGATTCTAATATCACTCGTGTTTGTGTCCAGGACTACTTTCTTTTCTTCTCAAGACACCCACTTGTCATTTAGATGTAACATCCTTGACTTTATGGACCATTTCTTATGTGAATTTTTATCTCAAACACCCAGCATCAAGCCTGGCCAATAGGACAGACAAGATGCCCTGCAAGTGGGGGATGAGACAGGTAGCATCTGGGTCCAGTCCCATTTCTGCCGGACACCTGTGAGCAGAGCCTGGAACTTTCTTCTGATTCTTTGGGCTTGTGATTCTTTCTTAGTCTCCCCAGGGCTGAACCTCTGCTTTCCCTGGTGGGTTTCTGATTCAGCATCTTCCTTAGGCTATCTCTTGTTCTTCTAGCATGCTACTTTGGTTCAGAACCTTTCCCCTCACTCCGCTACCTTAAATCTAATCTCTGATGAAGCTGCCCAGTCACAGCAAAAATGTGAGCATGTTTGTACACCATGGGCAAGGAACCAGGAGCAGGGGACTGTTCCTAAGGAGGAAAGTGATATGAAAAACAGTAATAAAACAATGGGCTACTAGTGACTCAGATGGTAGGAAATCATAGCAAGGATTTCCTGTACACTACAGGAACAAGGCATTGGGAATTAAATGTCTGATAAATGTTATCTCATTAAAAACATACAAAACTTATCCTTGGACTTAGAGCATCAGTATGCACCTGAGATTTTTTTTGTAACACATACATTTCAGTCGGGGGTGTGTGTGTGTGTGTGTGTGTGTGTGTGTGTGTGTGTGTGTGTGTCTCAGAGAGAGAGAGAGAGAGAGAGATTAACAAACTTTTCATGGAATATTCTTATATGTTTAGATATTTGGGAAAGAACAGGGATGCCCGGAAATGGGAGAACAGTGCATTGACTATAAGCAAGCCTCAATCCAAGTCAGCACCACACAGCAACTAGACATCCTGCACCAGTGCGCAAGTGTGCTCTGAACCTGGCAATAATGAAGAAACGGGTCTTTGGATTCAGCATCAACAAAGTTACTTCTCACATTAACCACACTGCATCGACTGTTCCTACCACTTTCCCTCAACATCTAGGGGTCCGTCAGCTTTGGAGGGATGAGAGGCCTTCAGCACTAACAGTAGGGGAGGGTGTATGAAAGAACTCCATGGGGAAGGGGGGGTGGGAAGCGATTAACCAAAGAATTTATATGCATATATGAATAACCCATCAATACAGAAAATAGTGAGGTGAAGGCCTGGGGGAAGGGGGGCAGAAATGGGGTGGAGGGGGTAAACAGGGGGAAAAGAGGACATATGTAACACTTTCAACAATAAAGATATGTTAAAAAAAAAAAAAGAAAGAACTTCATGGGAAGCTCATTATTGTTAACTCTTTGTGTCCATAACCAAGGGTCAACGGTGGTAATGAAATATCCTTAGCTCTAGTTATGATCTGAATCACGTCAGTCCCACAATTCATATGTTGAAGTTCTAAACCCCAGGACCTCAGAATGTGGCTGTGCATGAAGATAGGGTCCTTAAAGAGTCAATTAAGATTAAACAAGGTCATATAAGTGGGCCCTAATCCAGTACGACTGGTGTCCTTATAAGAAGCAGAGGTTAGGACACAGACATGTACAGAGGTAAGATTCTGTGAAGTAACAAGGAGAAGGCGACCATCTGCAAGTCAGAGAGAGAGGCCTCGGAAGAAATCAACCCTACCAATACTTTGATCTTGGACTTCTAGCCTCCAGAACTGTAAGGAGATAAACGTCTGTTGTTTAAACCACCCAGCCTGTGGTACTCTGTTATGGTAGCCAAATGGACTAACACAGCTCTCAAATGCGAAGAGGAGGGGTCTTTTCCCCTGGCTTCTAACACCCACCTACACAGCACATTTACTCTACAATCCTGCATTTCTGGAACTGCCCCCAGGAGTACAAGACAGAATGCTGTTTCTGAGCAACATGTCCACTGTCCCTTTACAATCAATGATGGCAGCTCCACCTGGTGCTTTACTGTGCCCCCCATTGAATGGGGACTGCAGTGGATATAAAAGCAAGTCCCTCTCCGAAGCCAGCAGAGCCTCTTTTTAATTTTCCACTTAGCTTTAAATCCTATCCATAGTTCTGCAACGTTGTTGAGATGACTGGGACAGGTGAGGATGGAGAGTGGAAATCTTTGTGGACTTCAATGTTATCACAGTACAAACGGGTCAAACCGTTCCAGGAACCCAACTAAACTTGAACCAGAAATTACAATTCTGTTCAACTCAGTTAGTCAGTTTTGCCTGAAGACAGAGCTATTTTTCCCTGAGACAGAAGTCTTCTGCGGTTGAGATTAGAGTTTATTTCGGTTGAATTTTGTCATCCTCTGCAGGCTCAGTCCTGACTTCCCTTTCTTTTGGAAAAGGTAGTCAGAGGGTGAGACGGGAGGTGGGGTGAAAGGGCAGGAAAAGGCAAGGCAAGCAGGCAAAGGAGATGGAGCGTGACATGGGTCCTAAAGCTGAACCCCCTCATCAGGGGCTGGGGTTGACCTTTCAATTCCCCAGGCAGCCCCTGCCAAGCTCCCCTTATCAGCCTCCTTAAAGGCTAATTACTGCTGAATGGGTTCCTGAGGTTGGAAAATTTTCAAAGAATTTTTGAATACATCTCTACGGTTCTTTTCTTCTAACAATAGGATCTATCAAGCAGCCAGGAGAAGGCTCTATTTAAAGGCACCGACAGATCAGAAGAATGTGTTTGATTGCCAAAGCAACTAATTTATTTTTACACAGTATTAATGACGCTACAATAACCAATATCTATAGCCTGGTTTTGACAGTTTATCACAAGGGTTCCCATTGTTTAAAAGAGAAGCAAAAGAAAAAAAAGAGAAAGTACGAAAGAAAGAGAGTGTTTTATTTTGCTACATTTCCATTTGTTAGCAAAACTCCCCATAAGCAAAACCAGAGGTCATTAGCAAACAAGCAAAACATGCCTGTCTCCAGAAGAATACAATTCCCTTCATCATTTAAAATACAGCTCTGCTGAAAACCCAAATCATGACAAATCCTTAACATGAAAAATTCAGTGCAGACTCGAAACCACCTGACTTTACTTTGGGTTTGTGCTCCTTAAAATTACCTAGAAAATACCATAATCTTCTCTTCGTGCGGCTGGATATGGGCCAGGGCCCTGGCTCCAGAGGCAAAGGGCAAACTAAAAATCATGTCTGAACAGACAGCTCCACCCTCTCTCCCAAGTCCACTTGGCCCCATGACAAAAAGTGAGGTCTGAAGCACATTCATCTTGAGTGTTGGCCAAAACTCAAGACTCTTACAGGACAAACAAAATGAAATCCAAAATGTTATCACCCCCGCCTGAGGAAGTCAAATGGGCTTAGATGACTGCCTTGCATATGGTGAGGAGTTCGCATTTGCAGTGTAACAGGGAACCAATAGAACTGGATTAAAATGTAGCTTTTTGTTCAGGAGAAAGATCCTTAGCTGAGAGTTTAAATTTCAAAGTTATTTTTTATGATCATTTGGGGTGTGTGTGTGTGTGTGTGTGTGTGATACAGAGACAGAGACGACAGGGAGTGGGGGGGGAGGGAGGGAGAGAGAAATTTCTATGCCGAACCAAACACTTTAAAAGTGAAAGGCAAAATACAGAGAAGATGGGAGGGTACAGGGACTCCACTATGGGGGCCTGCTTGCCTGGCATGGTTGCCCCAAAATTGTGGGTAAACTTCTCAATGCCCTTCACCGAAAGTGTCAGTTCGTAAGGATTCACTCTCCCCAAGGCCCACCCACTCTGACACCCTCACGCTCTCTCACGCTTTGGATGGGTGAGAGCCAGGAGAGGCTGTCAAGTAATTTTTACCTCCTGCCGAGCTAGTGACAGGCTCAGTACAAACAGCTACATTGAGCAAGTACCTCCACGCCACAGATCCTGCGGCCTGCGCTCCAACAAGACAGCCAGGGGCTATGATCCCACCGCGATCCCACTGGGGCGGATCAGTGCTGAAATGGCAGGACCAGGCGTTGCAGAAGTGGTTTCCCCCTGGTCCCCTAATCAAAACCCTCTGCTCCAGCCACAGGCTTCGTTCATTCACAATCCCCTCTGGGCCCTGCAGCCCTCTGGCGCTCCAGCCTTTGTTCACTCTGTTTCCACCCCTGGAGAACACACTGCTCTCTCTCCTCTCCAACCGATCCAGTCCTGAGATCCTGATCAAAGTCCACTGAACCCCTCCATGCCCTCTCAACCACCTACACGCACAGGGATGCCCACTCCCAGGACCTAGGCATTGCTTCCTGATTTCTTTTTAGGTGCTCTGGGACTGCCTTGGAATCTTTCTTAGGCATTTATGTTTAAATATACTCTTACTTCATTCCTGAAGTCTAGTTTTCCATGTGCTGGACCGTAGTAAGCCCTCCATAGTTATGTGTTAAATGAGTAAATACAAGGAGTGTACACTGTGTTCTCTGTCTATATGTATTTAAATTACATTAGAATGCATAAAACACTACAGTGAGGTGGACAAGAACTTTTTTCCTTTAAAGAAGTTCCATTCTTTACTTAAGTTTCAGTAGGGAGATGTATACTATGCACCCATTCAAGCGGGGACCATGTCTCATTTCTATTCTTCTCAAAGGCCTTGGCATGAGGTTAAAAACACATTAACCTCTTCTTTTCTTTCTTTATTTTTTAATTAAAAAAAAAAGTCTATTGATTTTAGAGAGAGGAAGAGAGAGGGAGAGAGAGATAGAAACATCAATGATGAGAGTCACTGATTAGCTGCCTCCTGCACGCCCCCTACTGGGGATTGAGCCCACAACCTGGGCATGTGCCCTGACTGGGAATCGAACGGTGATCTCCTGAATCATAGGCCAATGCTCAACCACTGAGCCACACCAGCCAGACAGCCTCTTCCTAAACGCTGGCTTAATAAATAAAAATTTGATCAAATGTAGTATTACTTTTATTAGAATGATAGAGAAGGCAATACTTGCTTTTACTTACCAGCAGAATGTTAATTAAATTTACGATGTTATCAAGAGAATGAGAAGACAAGCCACAGACTGGGAGAAAATATTTGCAAAAGATGCATTTGATGAAGGGCTGTTACCCAAAATATGCAAAGAACTTTTAAAACTCAACAATAAGAAAACAAATAATTTGATTAAAAATGGGCCAAAGCCTTTAACAGACACCTCACCAAAGAAGATACCCAATAAGCAAATGAGAAGATGCTCCACATCATATGTCACCAGGGAAATGCAAACTCAAACAACGAGATACCACTACACACGTATTAGAATGGCCAAAATCCAGAACAAGGAGAGCACCAAACGCTGCCAGTCCAGGAACAACAGGAACTCTCATTCATTGCTGGTGGGCATGCAAAATGGTACAGCTGCTTTGGAAGACAGCCTGGCAGTTTCCCACAAAACTAAACATACTTTTACCATATGATCCAGCAATCATACTCATTGGTATTTATCCAAAGGAGTTGAAAACTTATGTCCACACAAAAACCTGCACATGAATGGATGTTTATAGCAGCTTTATTCATAAGTGCCAAAACTTGGAAGCAACCGAGGCATATTTCAGTAGATGAATAAATAAATACATCCAGACAATGGAATATTATTCAATGCTAAAAAGAAATCAGCTATCAAGCCGTGAAAAGACACAGAGGGAACGTAAATGCATATTACCAAGTGAAAGAAGCCAATCTGAAAGGACAACATACTTCTTAATTCCAACTATATGATATTTTGGAAAAGGCCAGACTATGCAGATAGTAGAAAGATCAGTAGCTGCTGCTGTGGCCAGTGTGGCTCAGCTGGTTGGAAGGTAATACCCTATACTGAAAGGTTGAGGGTTCGATTCCCAGTCAGGGCACAAACAGGTTGCAGTTTGACCCCGGTCTAGGTTCGTAAGGGAGACAACTGATCGATATTTCTCTCTCTCTCTCCCTCTCATTTCCTCTCTCTCTAAATTTAGTAAGAACATATTATATCCTCAGGTAAGGATTAAAAAAATGCAGTAGCTGCCGCTGATAAACAAGAGGAACGCATAGGATTTTTAGGGCAGTGAAAATATTCTGTATGATTTTATAAGTATGGATACATGTCACTATACGTCTGTCCAAACCCACAGAATGTACAACACTAAGAGTAAACCTTAATGTGAACTATCAACTTTGAGTAACTGTGAAAAAAATCTGCACTGTTATTATGTACTTGCATGTTTTGCAATGATAACATGTAGTCAACACGTACACATTTATGTGTTCATCTGTGTGTACAACTGATTGGGCAAAAGGGGAAAATCATCAGAGGAGTGAAAAAAAGGTGATAAATGGAGAACGCAGTTGTCAGAAATATAAATAAGAACAGGGGAGTCTTTGCAGGTCCGTGGGGTGGTTCAGTCACTGGGTGCCTCACTGAGGATGAAATAAATTCGCAATAAACATTAAACTGCTGAGTTTATCTGATCATTAACTGCTCACCGTAACTGCTAGAGGCTGAGTTTAATATATATGTCAATGGTCAATAAGATAATCAGCCTGTATTGTATATTAACCATTCACCACTCTGACTGAAAGCTGTGGGGCCCGGCCACGCGTGGCTCAGCGGTTGAGCGTCCACCTAGGATCCAGGCGATCGGGGTTCGATTCCCGGTCAGGGCACATGCCCGGGTTGCGGGCTCGATCCCCAGTGGGGGCGTGCAGGAGGCGGCCGATCAATGACTCTCTCATTATTGATGTTTCTCTCTCTCTCCCTCTCCCTTCCTCTCTCTGAAGTCAATAAAGATATATTTTTTAAAAATTTAAAAAGCTGTAGAGAATACAGAACAGATGGGAAACATGAAGCTCAGCTCCGTGGAAAGAGGAAAACAATTAACAAATAAATACAATAAAAGACACATCATATTCACATTTTAGATTTTTTTGGTGTTGATTAAAATTATTATGAGAACAGTTTCATGACTACAGAGTACATCAATAAACCAGATAAAATAGCAAGTTATTCCATCATCTGAGTCCACTACTAAATGGTGAATAAAAATAAGCAGACAGTTCAAAATATTAAAACCATTGCTTTTTAGTGCACGGATTTCTAACTGACTCAATTACAATCAAGGTGAGGTGGGAAGAATATGGGGCTGAAAGGATATCTACATCACTCCTCTCTAGACATTGGTTTTCTCTCCTGTAAAACTAGGGCATTATCTGCAAAGTATTCCTCTGGTCCGCTTTCTGTGACTTAAACCAGATTTTCTAATTGTCTTTCTTTCTTGATTCCCACACATGGACTTTGATTCTATAAAGGCCATAACAACTGTTTATGGAAAAATAAGTGGTATATTTATTTAATCACTATTCCCCATGGTGCTGGCACCGTAATGCCTTCATGGAGAGCTCCTTCCTCGGCTTTCAGAGCCTGTCACGCCTCCACCTTGAAATACTCTGAGTGTTTAAATCTTCCTTCCTTTCAGCCTTTCTCTTTCCTTTCTCTCTAGATATATTCAAGCTTAATCATCTCCATCCTTACTGATTTTATTCTTGTTTACTTGTTTGACATTATTACTGCAAATGCAAATTGGAAAGTTAGTATTTAGAACTTGTGGGACTAAGGGCTAGATGCTTGTCCAAAAGAATGGAAAAGCATGAAATGCAGGTTGAGGTGTCTGAAATGATTAGGAAAGCAAGCAGAGCGACGTCAGAGTTTCCAGACGTCTGTTCCAAGGAATCCTGCTCTCTCGGCTTTCTTGGGTCAGAAAGAGCCCCCTAGCCACATAAGGTTGGGGATCTCTGCAGGCCATATATCCGGCCCGTTCCCGAAGAAAAAATTAAAATGCCTCCCTGCTAAAGATATTTGTTCACTTTGTTTAACTCTTTCTGTATTGTTTTAAATTCATGGTACTTCTTTTAAAAATGCCTGTTAAGACTACACAGAATACAAACACTGTTACATGCTGTAGTATAAGGAGATGGCATAATAAAAGGTGTATTTTAGGAAGATGAGCTAAGAGAACAGCAGGAAGAGTGAGCATAGGAGACATCAGCTTTGGAGAAATTGGTAATAACTTTGTCAGAAACTTGATAAGGAAGACACAGTTAATCTCTGCTCTTGAGGAGCTATTTTTTTCAAATGGATAGACTTCTGGGGGGAGGGCATTCTTAGAGAAGAGAATTACTATTCTAAGTTATTAGAAATCTAGATTAACACAAAATACTGTAAAAAGAAGCAGCAGGATTACACACATGCAGACACAGAAATAGAGACACATGCTTCATTTGGATGGCCCATAGATTGCCATGTTAAAAATAATGATCTTAATAGCACAAAGATAGCAAAACTCAGTTCACTTACTGAACTTTGTAAAATGGGGTGGGGAGTAACTGAGGGAGGGAAAAATCACACCAATCAGGCCTAAATTAAGTGCCATAGGTGGGTGGAAGCCAAGAGTCTTCAGCAAAATCCTCCTGGATTAGTGACCCATTATCCCTCTGAATGCAGCTGGGCCTGGCAGAGTGGTAAAAGGGAAACCTGGTTTAAAAGTTAAGTTTTTAATCATTAAAGAAGGTCCTAAGTGAGAAGGAAACTGACAACTTATAAGAGACTTCTTCTTACTTTCGACTTGGGCTTAGTTCAAGCCAATGAACCTGGGGACAGGAGAGAGAACTATTTCACTCTACTGCCAATTCCACAACATTCCTTTCCAGAAACGTCCACAGAGCTGGTGAGCTTCCAGCAGTAAACACTGAGGCCTGTTTCCCCAGAAGTTATGGGGGGGGAGCCCGTTACTCTACTTTGGAAGGAAAAGTGAGAGTTTTCAATGATTAATTATACTTATTTTTCCTCTGCAAAACTCCTACCTATTCTTTACAAAGTACTGGAAGAATGGGAACACTCTCAATTTTTATTGTCCCGAGTCAAGTCGATAAAGTAGTAATTTTTCCTAATGGTCAAACTGGACTCATTCTATATTGTTTATAATACTGGCAAACGAACACGTATTAGACACAGGATAAAGATGAACAAAGAAATATCCTACTCTGAAAAAAAAAGAGCATGTGAATACATACTAAATATTTAAGGAAATATGTAGAAATTGTGAGAGCAATTGATATTGTAATATACTAAGAAAAAATCCTTACATAGGCTTTCTTAAGATATAAGACAAATGGGAGTATCTCCATCATCTTGTCTTGCCCTATTTAAATCCCCTTTTCGAAGTCAGAACTTGGGTGGCAGGGAGGACAGGTGCGAAAAGACCAGTGGGGTTCCGTGCGAGGATTAAAAGTACTAGTGACAGAAGTTTGCTAGAACAAAGAAAGATGAGGAAGGGAATACAGATATATTTGGCTCAAAAATTAAAAAATAATTATGGCTGATGAAAAGTCCAGCTGAAGATGCGACGGAGGAACAGGTAAACAGAAAGCTAACAGAAAGGTCATGGGAGACAACTCTGCGAGATCCATTCAAGATGGGGGTCACGTGGAAGTCTATTTACAAAGGCACAGTGAGAATTACGTGACATCATCGGTATAATGTGAGTCACATGGAAGTATTCAATTGAATGCAGCTTCTATTATTATTATTATTAACATAATTATAGTCTTTATCAACATACTGGGCTTCATCTGAAAATCTGAGTGGAGTAGTGAATTGGGAGGGAAGTTTCCCGAAGGGTTACAGAAGCAAACATTCTGGTCAATCAAGATGCTACCATTGGACATGGTAGAGCTGTGAATGTTCATTAATAATCCTATAGACCGATGCTGAGCTAGGAGAGATCTACGGGATGTATCGAGTTAATGGGCAACTCAATTATTGCTAGTAATCTGACGAAGCAGTCACCAGATGTAGAGCATTATGCTAACACTGTGGTTCAGAGTCTTGAAGGGCAGGTGAGATGTCTGTAGTGCCCAGTCTCACTCCGCGTGACATCAAGGAAGAGGCAGTGAGGCCCCACTTTAGCATACGCTATAGCTCTTATCATTTTCAAAAGAAAGTCTACACTGCATCGCATAGTATGGCAGACTGCCTTTCTCCATCTGGTCCCTCTTGCCTTCAGACACATCTTTTCATTATTCCCTTCTGGTCACCTTGTACCCACTGCTCCAGCTCAACTAAACCACTTTAATATCCAAATAACAATTGCAACAGTAACAATATTTAATTAATAATAATGTTGCTACTTTTTCACAGTGCTTACACAGCTGTAGTATCAACTATTCCATGCTTGTGTTTTTTAATATTCTGTTCCTTTTGCTTAAATGCCTTTCCCTTTCTCCCTTTACCTAATTAATTCTTTCATACTTCAGCTTGGATGTCACCTACTTTGAGAAGCTTTTTTAGAACATTTCCCTCTCCATCCCCACTATACTGCTTTAGTTTGAGTTATGGATTTCTCTTATAAATTATGGTTTAGAGATGACTCAAGCTCCCTTTTTCTGGAAGGAACCACATCCCACAAGAGACAGAGTTTCCCAGGGATATCTTTAGAAAGAGCCTTCCTTCATGTAACGAGGCTACAGTGTACCAAGAGGTAACTGTCGGGCCTGTTGGGGAAACTCTTCCCTTGCTCACTTGCACAAATACTCACTTTCTGGAGTGGAAGGGGGTGGCTAAAGACACACACTATGTTGCCCAGCTCTTTAGATCATTCTCACAAACTGGTGGGAATGCTACTCATCTACTTTGTAAGAAAAATATTTATTTAGGAGGCCCTCTACTCCTGCCTGGGTGGTTGGTTACATTAGATATTTTTTTCCAAAATTATAGTTTCTTAAATATTTCCTAACAGAATTTAAAAAGCTTAACCTCAGTTTTCCAATCATTATATTTCTAAATTATGGCTATGAATTTTACTACTCAAAACCACTGCTAATTAAATATTTGCTACAGTATTTCTTTAATGTATATTATTCATTCATGTATTAATTCAATGATTTATTCAGTACCTACCAGGTGCCAAGACGATGCCAGGTACTGGGAGGCAGATAAAACAATATGGATCTACTTTCAAGGAGCTCATGGTCTTATGGGGAAAGGGTGGAAATTCCACACGTACTAAATGTGATTCATTGAGCAAGACAAAAGTATTTTTATTATTGCATTATCTATAATATAGCCACGTTTAACATTTATTTCAATACATAATCATTTTCAATAAATACATTTTAAATGTAATAACTAATGTTTTTCCTTAGAAATGAAACTTCCCCAGTCCTTTTATTCATAAAAACTCAAATGATCATTCCTTTCTAGTAGGTAAGAGGGGGAGAAAAATCAGCCAAGATAGTCATCTTATATTTTAACCCTGGCAGAAGTTGTAAAACTGAGATAGATAATACTTATTATTCATTGATTTCACAGTAGTTGCTTGAAAACTGAAGATTATCTTTCTAATTTGTGCAAAGTCGTTGCCACTGAGTCACTTAGAAAATTCTGTTCTCAGCTTCAGTGTTTTGTTAAAAGACTAAGAGGACTGTGGTGCACGTTAACTGCTAGGAAAGATTATACAATGTCAAGACACAGCTGGAGGAAGTCAGGGATTTCCACCAATCAGATGTGTGTCCCGAGGGTTCCTGGATGATAGCACCCCAGGGTGCTGTCCAGGATCACCATCAAATACCAACACCTAGAGGAAGCCAGGCCATACACCTGACCCATCTACACAGAGGAATGGAGTTTCAGGGCCCAAAAGTTCTCGTGCAGAAAGGATTTGGAGGACAGTATCGATACAAGCAGAAGAAACATGAGCCCTTTGAAGTTTAAAGGAAGGGACTGAGCTGGCAAATACAGGGAGAGTACCAAGGACCTTAATCCTTGTGAAGCTGTCCCAGGACCAAAATAAATATTAACCCAATGTTTAATTGGAATCCACCGAAACTTTCCAACCTGGATGCAATGATCAAAAGCCCAAAGACTCATAACTTGTCCAGCCACTAAGCTAAACTACAGCACAGGAACAAAATTATCCCAAACCTCAGCAAACAGAAAAGCTGAGTGGAATAATGAATGTTTTCATCCAGCCAAGAGTTCATACTTTATTTCTAAGCATGAACTCCAGTATTTCTTGATGGATGCGAAATGTAATGTGCCAAGATAGAGCAAAAGGTAGGAGCTGGTACTCAATAGGATTTATTCAGGCAACGCATTTTTAAAATTTTTTAAAAGGATCACCAAGGATAGACTTTTAAGTATGAAGCTTTTTACCGTTCTCTTAAAAATAGCCTCATTGATATATTTAAAGAAGGGTGTTCCAAGGGACTTATCCACATTATTGAGACTGCAAAGTTGTGACATAAAAATGGCAAAATGACAGAGGGAACAACAGGCAAGGAGGTCAGGGCAACTTTTGACGGAGCAGGTTTAGTGGTGATCACAGGGATAAAGGTGGATTGTAGGAGGTAAAAGTGCAGTTTGGTGGGAAAGGCAGAAGATACACAGGACGGAAAAGGGACAGCAAGGGCAAGGGTGAGTGTCTGTGTTTTGTTTCATTTTCAACACATTGGACGGAAGGAGAAGTTGGGCATATAGAGGTGAGAGGCCTCATGTGGATAGGTAGGGGACCTACATTCTTTTTAAAAAAATATATATTTGCATTGATTTTATAGAGACAGGAAGGGAGAGGGAGAGATACAAACATCAATGATGAGAGAGTCACTGATCAGCTGCCTTCTGCACGTCCCCTGCTAGGGACCGAGCCCGCAACCCGGGCATGTGCCCTGACTGGGAATCGAACCGAGATCTCCTGGATCGTAGCTCGATGCTCAACCCCTGAGCCACGCGGTCCAGGCAGGGAATTACATTCTTTATCTCTCCGCCCTGCCCTCATGTCCCAGTCTGCACACATCTGACTGTTTTACTATTCATTTGGACTCTCCCACGTATTGCCAATACGCTAACCAATCACAACAATACTCTTTTCTACACATGGTTCTATTTTAACTCTTTTTATTTCCTTTCATTTTTTTTTGCATGAAGTTAAAATATAATATGTTGATAATTAAGGTGATGAACAAAGCTTCTATCACTACTAAAAATGGTTGCATTGCTATACTTTAAAAAACTATATTGTCTTAAATTTCTGACAGAGATAAAGAGCCTGCCTCTGTTACTAAACACAGCTACTGATTTTCTCTTATTAAGTCAGTTAAGCTAATGAAACCAGAAAGAATCATTTTAAAATTTCAAGATTCTATAATAGTATTAGGTAGGTTCATTTCCCACCAATAATCAGTGTGGCTATTTGGTGTTCAAGGACTAAACCACTCTCTGGGGACTTGTCAGAAGCCCAAGCCTCCAAAATATGTATTATGTTCTTCCTTTAGCCTTTCCCAATTCAAAAATTCCACCTGCCCAATCATCATGGAAAATTTAAATAAAATCATATATAAAGTTATTAGTAATATTAAGTTTTCAAATCACAAACAGAACTGACAATGACTGCATTTTCTCCAAATATACTTTTTCTATTTACCTGCAGTATTTCTAATATCCTGTGTTGTGAAATTTAATTTTTAAATTTTTTTTACTTTTAAATTTTTAAAAAATCCTCACCCAAGAATATTTTTTTCCATTGCTTTTCAGAGAGTGGAAGGAAGAGAGAGAGAGAGAAACATCGATGTGAGATGAGACACATCAATTGGTTGCCCCCTGCAGGCGCCCCAGCCTGGGGCTGAGCCTGCAACTGAGTTTGAGGTACATGACCTCAGCTGGAATCGAACCTCGGACCCTGAAGTCAGTCTATGGGCTGACACTCTAACCACTGAGCCAAACTGGCTAGGGCGAGAAATTCTCTTTTTGAGTCTTGATCCTTAAAAATCCTAGTTCTCTCATTTTAGAACAGTGTGAAGTGCTAGTGTCTCTTTGGCAGCCACATTACTTATGCAAAGTGAATAGAGAAGGACTTTCCTCCAGGCTTCAAGATTAGATTCATTTTGCTCAGTGTGCTAATTCCAGCATAACATTCTCCCCTGGAATACAGATTTTCTTTCCTAATATTTTATCTTTGTGTTAAAAATGCAAATTCTTGGTCAGTAGAATGTACAAAATTTTCCTGTTGTTTGGCTTTCCCTTAAATGTCTTTGGGTTATCTTTTTGAGCTATACTTACTTTTATGCACCAAGTATCATATTAAAGTCACTTTTTAAATTTGACTTCTCACTAGTTCAGTCTTATTTCTCAGCATCAACTCCTTCTACAATCAGGAGGATTCTTCCTTACGTTATTTAATTTGCAATCTGCTATGATTTGAATGTTTGTGTGTCTCCAAAATTCTTATATTGAAATCCCAATTCCCAAAGATGATAGTATTAGAAGGTGGGGGCCTTTGAAAGGTGTTAGGTCATGAGAGTGAAGCCCTCACCAACGAGATTAGTGTCTTATAAGAGACCCCACTGAGATCCCCAGCATCTTTCAAGAAGTGAGGACAGAGGGAGAAGGAGCTGGCCATGAACCAGGAAGGGGGCCATCACCAGAATGTCACCACGTTGGCACCTTCATCTTGGGGTTCTCAGCTCCACAACTTTGAGAAAATAAATTTCTGTTGTTTATAAGCCACCTAGTCTGTGGTATTTGATTATAGCAGCCTGAACAGACTAAGAAGACATCATCTTAAGCTTGAGGGTATCGCTAACTCAATTATCCAGTATGCCTCCCCTAACCTTCCTCACCTTCGTTTAAATGATCAGAGGACTGCAAGTTATTCAGGGAGTTTAAAATAAAGATCATTAAGGTAACCATTATTGTCAGAAGGGATTAAAATATAATTACTCATTCTGGTTCTTTTATGAAACTGCTATTCAGAGAGAACAAGCTGGACACCAAGAGTGTCACTCCTACTGGATTGGTCATTGTTTCTGTACCGTTTTGGTAGATAAAGCCATGGATATGTATTCTTTTAGATTTAAAGGTAACACACATCACAAGCTCTTTTTTTTTAAGTTTTATAAATAAAACTTTATTTATAAAAACAAGTAGTGGGCCATATCTGGCCTGAGGGCTCTAACTTGCTGACTCCAGCTCTAAATCATAGTGAGAAGTTAGTGGAAACAAAGAGAAGATATTTCACATGGTGTTTTCTGTAGAGATGGTGATATCAAAACCACACCATGAGTTCTTACTGACACTTCCAACTAAAATTCAGGATTACTATAGAGTTTTTACCTAACTTTGTGCATTTGTATCTCTGTTCAACCGAGCTGATGTATCAGTTCTCAAAGATACCAAGAATCATTTAGCACATGATACAAGCACAACAGTATCAGACTGACAGTAACAATACAACCACCAGCAATATGAGTACTAGAAGTAAAGGTTTTCTTCTGTAGTCCTTTTTAATATTTAAAAATACATCCCTTTTGGAATGTATAATCAAAATACGGGTTTTTAAAGTCACTTAGAATTGTTCCATATTGCAAGGTTTTGCCTCCAATTTGAACCACACTAAAATTGATTCACTTCAATTTGTTACTTTAATATTTTTAGAAACCAATTTTAAAATTTATTTTATTTACTTTTATTTTATGTAAAATATTTGCATGGCTCCCAAACCAAATGTACAAGGTGTATTCAAAGAAGTATGGCTATTATCTTTGTTTCTTTCTGCCTCCTGCCTATCCATAAGTAATATATTTTTTGTGTGAGTGGTTTATTTTTCCAACTTTTAGAAATATATAAATGTAATACTAAACAATGACAATATACTATTTACACTTTTCTCCACCTTACTTTTCTCATTCATATTAGTAGGTAGACGTCTTCATTTCTTCCTACACTGGAATAGTACTCCCTTGTGTGGATGCACCATACTTTTGATTCATCCAGTGCCCTACTGATGGATTTGGGGGTACTTTTAGTCTTTTTTTTATTCAAGGTAGTCTTGCAAAGAATATTCTTCTACATATGCCTTTTTCTTATTTTTGTTAGTATATCTTTGGCACAGATTACTAGAAGCAGGAATTGCTCTGTCAATGAGCAAATATGCATGTATTGTAATTTAGATATTGCCAAATTTCCCTCCATAGTGTTGTACTATTTTGCATTTCCAACTATAGTATATGAGAATGGCTGGTTTCTTTCAGCCTCATCACAGAGTATGTTGTTAAACTTGGATTTTCGTCAACCTGACAGTTAAAAATAGGTTTCTCAACTTGGTTTTGGTTTAAATATCTCTTATAACTAGGTTGTTTTTCATACCATTAGGAGCCAATTCTGTCCTCTTGACACAGTCCCTCTTCATTAATATCCATGAACCCCCCCCCCCACAATATCCCAATTTTTCTATTTCTTGAGTTGTTACTTTTTAATCTCTTTTTCTAGTTTCATTTCTCCTGTTTGTTTCCTAAATACTCCTCTTTCTCTGAATTGTGCCTTAGCGTTTCTTTTAAAATCCACTTCTTGGACTGTCCTAGCCATTGCTGTCCTTACTGCTAAGTGCACGCCTCCAGCCCAGGGCTCTCTGCTTCTGTCCCCCCAACACACTGCCTACCGGAGGTGGCGGATGGTGCCTCCCGGGCACCTGAAACCTCGCCTGGGCCACCCTCCTCCCTGCCGCCCCTTCCCCTGGCCTTCCCCGGGGCAGTGAGCGCGGCCACACATTCCCAGTCGCCCAGTCATACGCCTGGCTTTTGTCCTGATGGCTTCCTCTCTCCCCTTTCTTGCAGCAAATCCATCACCAGTTTTTGTGGCTTTTATCCCTTCAATGGTTCTCAAATCCATCTACGTCTCCACATCCCAAACTACTGATCGAAGCCACTGTTCCGCCCTGGACTGCTGCTGCAGCTTCCTTCCAGGTGGCATTGCTTTTTCTGGCTCCCAAACATGGTCAGACTTACCTTTGAAAACACAATAATTTAGTGCCATTTACTAGCTTAAAAACCTCCAAAGGCTCAAAAACAAAAACCCTAAACAAAACAAGTCCCAAGTCATTTTATTTCCATAGGTACATATGTATGTCAGTGAAGGCTACAGAGCTCGGGACAGTCAACAATAAACTGACAGCAGAGGTTACCTCTGGGGAGAGGGGCGGGAGGACAGGCAATGAAGGGGATGTCGTGGGTGGGATGAGTGTTGGTGAAGAGAATTTCAGTTTTTATCATTATTAGAATTATTTAAATTTTTTACAGTTAGAGTATTTTCAAGTATTACTTATATATTTTAAAATAAATTATATAGGCCAAGAAAGGGAGCTTTGTCTAGCTCTGAGGCAGATGGGGCTCACCTGCAGGTTGTACAAATTCCAGCGCCAGGTCACCTGGAAGAGACCTCAGATTCCCTACACACATACACACACACATACACACACACACACACGCACACACCCTGGGTAGCAAACATTCTCCTCTTGGCCACTGTTCTGCCTGAGGACTTCACTCCAGGAATTCTTACCTTTGTGGTCCACAGTTTGACAGTCCAGTCAAATGATGACGTGACAAACAAGTGTGAAAAGTCGATGGGGCCCACTGCCATGTGGCAGTTAATTCCTGTGACTGGCCCTTGGTGACCTTCGAAGACCTCACCGATCCCAGCTTTGCTGCACGAAGACCACACATGAACAGAGTTTCAGGGACCTTTGCAAAGCCACGGTTACTTTAAAAAACAAATATGTCTCTGCATGAGCACCTCCCGAAAACTTAGCACAAACACCGTACAGCACCAATAGGAAACCACTTGCACAGTACCTTGAGAGAAAGAAAATACTAGACTACTTCTGGTGATTAAAAAACAATATGGTACAATATTAATCTTCTTAAGACGATAGTGAGGTGAAGGCCCGGGGAGGGGATGGGAACAGGGAGGAGGGGGGTCAATGGGGCGCAGAAGGGGGACATCTGTAATACTTTCAATAATAAAGATAAATTTTAAATTTTTTTCATCATTTAACCCTTTTTCCGGAGTTTCTCAAATCCTATCATTGTTGCTGCAGCTACTTTGATGAAAAAAAACACATATACTTAGATCTCAGAAGCTTTCATGTTTGTAATAAGACTATCCTGTTACGATCACATTCTGTGCGTGTTCCATTTTAATTTCTTCTGCAGAGCCTACTGGCTGTAAAACTCCATACATTCCTGTATAAATATATTTATTTTTTCAAGGGAATTTCTTAAATTACGTTGACATACCTGAATATGTAATACTTTGGAAACCCTTGCCACTGCAAAATAATGTGAACCTAATGTGGATAAAACTATGCTTTCACTGAAAGCAGAAGAGAAATTTACAAATCCAGTAAATGTAAATGATAAATTCCAGAAGGGCTCGTGCCTTGTTATGATATTATATTAGCATATAATAAGTGCTCAATAAATATTTGTTGAAACAAAGAGCAGAGGAAAAGAGACAAACTTCTGCCTTTTTTCTAACAGAAGCACATTTGAGAATTAGTGATACCCATTTAGAAATTTATCCACCGACATACGTCACTTATTTAACTAAGCTGGCATTATTTCCAGGCCCTATGATCACACAATAGTCTGCACTCAATCATACCCAATTAGAAAATATAGCAAAATGCTGTATTTTAGAAATCCATGTGTATGAGGTGATAAATATGATAAATACATAAGGATTGTAGAATCTATAAATATCATGTTACTAAGAGTAAAAATGAACTGAGTTATTAAAACATTGGGGCTTCTGGAGCACCAATAAATGTCAATGTGCTGAGCAAAATCCGAAATCATGAGCAAAGTGCTGCAGTGTGTGTTCTGTGCAACAGGCACTCAAATTATGCCCAGTGAAACTGCTAACAGCAGTTCCACACGTGAGCCTCTAAATTTGTTCTAATGAACACGAGGAACTGATCTTTGAAGTGGCCCCTGGTGAGACTCCACTTGCTCTTAACAGCATCCTGAAAGGGTTTATAGGGTGCAAAATGAGGACTTTGTTTAATTTATGGAAGTAGATTTTCACCTTCTCTGTGTTAGGTGAAAAACAGAAATCCCCCCTCTTCCCTGTAGCCCTCTATGACCCATTTAAAATTACTACAAAGCCAAATGCCTGCTACTTTACAACTTTACAAAGCCCTGCGTTTTATATTTCATATGGACGGACCGATGTAAAAGCATAATCACGTGTGCTGTAAAAAGATTTGTGCTGTGTCCCACAGATACCCTTCTTTTGAACTACAGTGTATATTCTGACGGTGCTTGGAAAACATAATAGCTACAGGACAAAAATATTCATCATTAAAAGATTATTCACAGAATAATCCAACAAACAAAACTGAAAGTTATCAATGGCCATGTTCTGCAGTCTTCACAAATAATTAAGGTCCTGGATTAAGTCAATGGAACCTAGGCCCTGTTGATTATAAAAGATGTACAGACAGAGCTGTGACTCTGTGTTTGGCCCACTGCACTGTCTGTGCCTCTCTCATGGCACTTATGACATTTTACCTGTATTGCAAGTATTTGTGTGTTTAACTTTCCCGCCATCATCAGTTCTTGAAGCTAGGAGCCTGGTTTAAGTGATGTTTGCATGCCTGGCAGCATCTAGCAATGCACTGCTCAAAGTAGGTGTGCAGTGAATGTCTGCATGAAAGAACAACTTTATCAGACCTTGTTATGCCTTGATAAGACTTTAATGCATGCTTTTAGCCAGTTTTGATGAAGTAGGGCCTTTAGGTATGGGACTAGGAGGCAGATCTACGCAGTCATCTTTAAACCATGCGAGCAGGGCGAATACTGCTTGTTACTATGTGCAGAACAGTAGGAAAAATCACATAGCTGAGCCACGGGTGCTTGTTACTTCTACAAACCACAGAAACAGAGGAGTATGGACTTGGAACAGTTTGTGCTTCCTCATTATATCTAAATAGCCAATGATGAGTGCAGGAGATGAAAAATCAATCGAATTAGAACTAAAGTGAGAGAAATTAAGCACCAAGGTGAACACAGTGAACCTTTCGAAAGATGTGAGGCTGCTCATTAAGTCTTACATGCAATTTTACAATCTAGTCTAAATTATTGGATTTCACTCTATCCTGATGGTTTTCCAGGGGGCATCTGCCAACCTCTCAATCAAGGCCGAGTTCTTATCACCTGGGAACTTCATAGTGGCTTGTGTATCTCCTACTTTTCCAATCTCTGTGACAGGGAAGAAGGGCTCTGGGCACTTCTCTGTATTACCAAGATACTATCATTTCTTTACTTCCTGTATAGATTTTTGGTTCTCCACTTACTGTGTGCCAGGCAACAGGCAGGGAATCAACGATGAAATGAAAATAGTTTAGTAAGAGCAAAATGGCAGATGAGTGAGTAGTTGAAATAAAATGAGATCAATTATTGCAGAAGCATACATAAAAATATATAAAATAGCAAATCTGACAGCCTATAGCCCTGTCCCATTTATTCTACTTCAATTTCTCCATAGTGCATAGCATCTTAAATCATATATTTACTTGCTTATTAGTTGATTGTCTTTTGCCCTCAACCAGAACACGAACTCCATGTCTATTTTGTTCCTACTGTGTCCCTTATGATGTAATGGGGCCTGGCAGAGGGTAGATTCAAGGTAAATACTCCTTGAAGGAATGACTGAATAAAGGAATGAAAATTCTATGGAAAAGTAAAGGAGGGAATGGTTTCCTTTGCCCAACAGAGTTTGAAGAGGCTTCAAAATGCGGAGGGACCTCAGTGCTGGCTCTGAAAAATGAGGGGGAATCATCCAGGCCAACCAGAGAGACGTGCCAGGCCGGGAAGGAGAAACCCAGTGTGCAAGCTCATGGAGACGCGGCCTATATGGGGACTCATCCCTGCTGGGTGCAAGGCTCTACCTGAAGGCTGAACCTGGAAGGGGGCAGGGAGTTAAGGGTCTCAGAAGATATGCTAAGAAGCCAAGACTTTTCCCCTCAAGGCTTTTTCCATCAGAAGCTTACAAAAGGCTAATGACCTGAGCAGACGGGTGCTGTACCATAATGAAGACTTGAGGTGTGCTTCGCATTTCTTTAGAAAGACCTTTCTCATCATGGAGAATGCCGTCTCATCACGCAAGGTGGTAAGAATGGAGATGCCATCTCATCACGCAAGGCGGTTAGAATGGAGATGCCATCTCATCATGCAAGGTGGTGAGAATGGAGAATGCCATCTCATCACGCAAGGCGGTTAGAATGGAGATACCATCTCATCATGCAAGGTGGTAAGAATGGAGATGCCATCTCATCATGCAAGGTGGTGAGAATGGAGAATGCCATCTCATCATGCAAGGTGGTGAGAATGGAGATGCCCTCTCGTCACACAAGGTGGTGAGGATGGAGAATGCCCTCTCATCATGCAAGGTGGTGAGAATGGAGAATGCCATCTCATCATGCAAGGTGGTTAGGATGGAGAATGCCATCTCATCATGCAAGGTGGTGAGGATGGAGAATACCATCTCATCACACAAGGTGGTGAGGATGGAGAATGCCATCTCATCATGCAAGGTGGTGAGAATGGAGAATGCCATCTCATCACGCAAGGTGGTGAGAATGGAGAATGCCCGCTCATCACACAAGGTGGTGAGAATGAAGAATGCCATCTCATCACACAAGGTGGTTAGGATGGAGAATGCCATCTCATCATGCAAGGTGGTGAGGATGGAGAATGCCATCTCATCACGCAAGGTGGTGAGGATGGAGAATGCCATCTCATCACGCAAGGTGGTGAGGATGGAGATGCCATCTCATCACGCAAGGTGGTGAGGATGGAGAATGCCATCTCATCACGCAAGGTGGTGAGGATGGAGAATGCCATCTCATCGTGTAAGGTGGTGAGAATGGAGAATGCCCTCTCATCATGCAAGGTGGTGAGGATGGAGAATGCCCTCTCATCAGGCAAGGTGGTGAGGATGGAGAATGCCCTCTCATCATGCAAGGTGGTGAGAATGGAGAATGCCCTCTCATCAGGCAAGGTGGTGAGAATGGAGATGCCATCTCATCACGCAAGGTGGTGAGAATGGAGAATGCCCTCTCATCACGCAAGGTGGTGAGGATGGAGAATGCCATCGCAGACTCTGGGAAATGAGGAACACATCACGGGTAAGAAAACAACATCACCTTCCATGACGACAGGCCGTGTAGACTGTGCCCTCCTCGCTGCCAACCACGAAGTTATTGACGTCGCCCGTCGGGAAAGCCATTCCGGTAACAGCCACGGGCTTGGACTTGTTGTACACCAGCTCCATGCTCTCCTACCAAAACACGGCGCGGTTACACTCCCTGTCAGCTCCTCGCCGTGCCAAAGACAGCACGGAAAAATCATTTGGCTCAGTCGTCTGTTTGCTTTTCACACAGCGTTACAAAAGACCCCGGCTGTGCCAGAAACCACGCTTTGCTGCCCCTGACGTTCGGGCTTCTGTGTATCTCTGGTTTCGGGCGGCTGGGTTTCATCAGCGCCTGCTGCCGCCGCAGCCAGGCAGAGATGACAGGTGAGAATTTTGAAACTAATGGTGCAGAAACTAAAGATAATACTGTAATGGTTACACTTGTCAGCCCCAGGCTTTAATAAAACACACAATACCCTTGTATTTACAAACATTTTCAAAATCAATTGTTCGTGAGATGACACATGTATTAATATCAGATGTACTAAGCCCATTTGTCAAAGCAGGAGTGTGTGTCCTCTGTGGACTAAAACCAGAAAGTTGTCACTCGGGTCAGAAAAACCAGATTTCAACAGGGCCTAGATTTCATAAAGGGCGGCCACTGGGTGTATAGGCTATAAGCCTGCAAAGAAGAGTGTTTAAATTAGTGTTTAAAATAGTAAATGAGAGTCTTTATTTCATCTAAAATTATTTTTTTAAATCAAGAATCAAATTGTATTTTAAAAGACATTCGGCTGAGTTAAGTTTAATGACAGTGAGGAATATTTAAGTATAACTAATAACCTTGGATATTTTTGCTATTTTCAAACAGCCTACTATGTGCACCTGAAGTAACTTTTTGTTGTTGTTGTTGTCACCAGATATTCTTTCCATTGATTTTTTTAGAGAGAGTGGAAGGGAGAGAGAGGAAGAGAGAGAGAAACATCGGTGTGAGACACATCGATTGGTTGCCTTCCACACGTGCCCCTATCAGGGCAGGGGATCAAACCTGCAACCCAGGTACCTGCCCTTGACTGGGAATCGAACCCAGCCCTTCAGTGTGAGGGCTGACACTCTAACCACTAGGCCACACTGGCCAAGGCTGAAGTAATTTAAAAAAAATTCATTCTAGGGGATCATGTCATTATAGCTGCTTGGGAATGTAGTCTTTTTTTTTTTCTCTCTTTTTTTCCAAAACAAATTGGGTCAGCTCAGCCAAGGAGGCCATAAATTAGAAGCGCATGCTCACGGTCGGGGCAGCGCAGACCACATGCTCACATGATGTGCTCGCAGTACTGAGCTCCACCAGCGTGAGTGCATCAGGGAGGGGACCCTAGGACAACACGCTCCACTGACAAAGTTAGCAGGGGGGAAGGTACAGTCTCTTGGTTGCCCACTTGGGACAGAGAGGGACCAGAACTCCAAGCTGGCTTCCTACCATGCATCCCTCAGTCTGTGCAGAGAGACGGGAGTCTGCGGGGGTGCTAAGACTAAAAAAAATGGTCTTGTAGCCCCTGTGTGACTGGGTTTAACAAAAACAAATGCACGTTTAATCAGCAAAATGGGCAATTAAAAGTTCCTAATTAGAGAGTTTGCTCTTATATCTGTTTACAATCTTCATGCTTTTAAAAGAAAACAACATATTGCTGAGAATTTTAAGATGAAGTCGTAGAATATCCTCGCACAACTCCTGACTTACGTGATGTTAAAGTCAGCAAAGACAGAGTAACTTAAATTGCAAGAAGCTTATTGGCTCCCCCCACCAAAAAAAATTATAAAAGAACTTCTTTAACCTTAATATTCTCTATCTGTATTTTGTGGAGATTTCTGGGAGGTTCTTACGGTTTCTACATTTCCTTATGTATCTCGAAACTTCAGTGTTTTCTAAAATCATGAGACAGTCTTGGGGCACTGTTCCAGGAAATTTAAAATAGGAATATTAAAATTGAGAATTATCTCTTAGATATCTTTTACAATTTTCTTCATGTCCCCTCACATTTTGGTCAGAGGCTATAGCAATAAGTTCTTCTCTGTGTTTTTAGTTGGAAGATAGTTAAGTACTTTTTTCCCACAAGGAAGTGTGAATATAGCGTGTCCATGTTTGTAGGCAGTATCTCCGTGTGTGTTTGTATACATACAAATATTCTGAAAGCTGCATTCAGATGCCTCCCCTCATCTGACTCTTCCATTCTATTCCTTTGTTTGGTTCCCAATACTGTAATCAGTAGTGGTTTGGAACCTTTGGAATTTTATCATTTTTGACTTTTCATTTGTTGAGCAAGGAATGGCAGGAGCCGTACTAAAAAACATTCCAGAGAAGACTGGTGGTTTGACAAACTCTTTACACACACAGGCTGTCATCTAGGCAATGGCTACAAGCAAGGCCTTGGGTTTCTGTTTTGCTGGATATCTCTTCTCCAAGGCGAGTACCCATCAGGGATTGCTCTGTTGAGCTCCCACCTCATTGGCATCTGTTTAACAAGTCTGTAGGGTAAGTACAATTCATACCACAGGCAACTTCTGTAATTACTATGCTTCAAAATGGATTATTTCATTTTCACTTGAAACTGACCTAAGGATTAACGTATTACAATAATTACATGATTTGCGGTAAAGGAAATGGGTTTTGGCTTCAAGAGGAGACTTCTGAAAGCAGGCCCCACTCTTTCAAGTGCATCCATTGGTTTTAGCTCCTATAGGATGCGAGGGTTTGGCTTTTAGGAACTATGTTCCATTAGGCAAGTATCTCTTTTAACCAGGATGCTCTTGTGTGTAGGGGAAAACAAACCCACCTGTGGAGTTGAGAGCATGTCCAGGCTCCAGGAACACATTTTGCCATCAGTAGAGACAGTGATGAGGTTGTGAGCATTCTGGGTCCCAACAACATTTACACAGTACACGGGATGCTGCAAAAACATAAACATGGAGGATCAGACACCGATCCAGGAGGAAATGCTTACATTGGAGTGTCAAACACATTACTCCAAAACAAGGATTAGAGTGCCATAATCCTACAATAATACAAGCCTCAGGTCATTTGCCACTTTTGATTTGAACCTGCTTTCTTTCTAAAAGCTCTGGCAGCAACACATAGTAGTGGAAATACAAAGCCTCCCCTTGCTCAGTCAGATGCAGTGCAAAGGAGCTGAAGGAAGCTAGGTAGAGCAAACGAGAAGCAGTGCAGGGTGGCGATTTAGATTACTTGAATGAGTCTCCACCACACAGTTTGGCTTCTAAGCTCACCAAGAGGGATGGAAAAAGCCAGTCTTCCAAAGGCGAGAACTACTGACTTTTGGAAGGAATAAGTATTACTAAATCTGGAGTTTAAGGCATCATGGTCACAGTGCCAAACATTCGTTAGCATTCTTTATGAAAAGTGGTTAATATTCATCACTCTCTTTAATTCGAGGGCGGATAGTGGTGGTGGAAATTATTGGCACAATGCACCTAGTGAGATAAAATTATGTTACTGCAAAATCTAGGATCATGATAGATTTATTTTTTCACAATATCATTTGGCACAGTGTAGAGGCTTAGATTTGGCAAGGGCCTTGAGAAAGGTCATTGATACATCCCAGGAGTTGTAAGCAAGATGCTCTAACCTTCCGTCATAACTCTAGTAGGTTATCCCAGTCTGTAGAGTCCTAAATGGTAGCTAAAATCATTTGCAGCTGCACATTAAATACTAAATGGAAGGTTAGCATAAGCAGAACCTAGCAGTAATTTGGGTTAGATTTCAAGCAGCTTAGCCCTCAGTGGCCAAACCACAACGTAGTTGATGCTTCTCTGTGCAAATAGCTGACAGCCTAAGTCTCACTGTTGATGAGTTACTGTCCATTATACCTACCCACAATGACAATGAAACAGTCCTTAATACTGGAAAGTTGATATTATGTAAAGAATGGTTCCCAAACTGTTATTATCATATAAACTCCTGGTCAGAAGGAACCATAATAATCATCTAGGGCAGCTGCTCATCTGCCTTTACCAAGAGGTGGTCCAAACTCTACTTAAACACCTTTCTTAGGGGTAGTCACTTTTAGCACTAGCTCCTGGAGTGTTCTTCCTTCCGCCAATGGGGTAAAGAAAGCTCAAGGAGATATTTTCAGTACAGTGCCCTCTGGGATTATACAGATCAAGCAAAAAGAATATTTAGATTGCTGTTATCATGCCCTTCCTCCCCCCAGTCTTCTCTTACTCAGACTAATGATCACCAATTCCTTCAACTGTTCCTCGAGTACTTGGTTTTCAATACCTTTCCCATCCTGGTCACTCTCTTTTGAATATGCTATATTGAGTTCTGGGAATGAAACATAACTATCTACCTGTGTTTTGACAGAGAGAATCTAGAAATCCAGGGAGTGTTGAATTGTCACTTCTCATGTGATAAAAAATATGTCTGTATTAACACATCCTAAGATTACATTCGCTTCCCTGGCAATCACATCACCTCTTTTACCCGCACTAATGGATAGTCAACTAAGTCCCTATGTCTTTTTCACACCATGTTCCTACAGGAACTTTCAAATGAATCAGTCTTAGTGGATCTGCCATCAGACATCTGAAACTGAATGTTATCCTGATCAGGTCCCTAAGTATGAAGGGGATTAAGCGAATGTAATCTTAGGGAACATTAACTCTTTTTTGTTTGTTAATCTTCATCTGAGGATATTTTTTCCATTGGTGGGACTGTGGACATTGCTTTTCCCCAAGTCTCGGGTATGTGGGACCTGCAGCAGTGTGCAAACGCGAGCCCCGAGCCACACAACAGTCACAGCTCGGCAGGAAAATCAAGTGGGAGAATGGATGAAACAAATCCTCACTTAAAAACAGCAGACTCAGCAAATTGAAAAATGGCAGATGGAAAAGGGTAAGAATCATATGACTTCACTTATGTGGAATATAAAACAGAAAGTAACAAATGAATGACCATAACAAACAAACAAACTCATAGACACAGACAGTATGGTGATTATCAGAGGGGACAGTAGGTGGGGGTAGGTAGAAGAAGATAAAGGGGGTGACAGAAGGAGACTAGACTTTGGGTAACGAGTAGACAACGCAATATACAGATGATGTATTATCATATTGTACAGTTAAACCTTATATAATCTTATTAACCAATCTCACCTAAATTTGTTCATTAAAACACCCTGAAGCATGGGAAAGCAAGGTCGAAACATTGTTGTGGACCTGAAACCTACTTAGTGTTTTTCAGCAAGAGTCCAATGGGGTTTCTTTGTTAACCACCGACCATCAACACAAATCACCAAGACCCTAAAGGACTAGGACTCCCACGAAAGGGTGTAGTAGGGAAAGAAGGCATCTAGAAGAATGTGCGGAGCCAAAGGCCTAGAGAAGGAGTATGTGTGGTAGCCCTTCCCTGGCTTTAATCAGTACGACTGGCCTGTGCTTTCATGAGTAATAAAACTCAGTTTACAAGAAAAGAGAGAGATGTAAAGAAACCAGAACAGAAGCAGACACGTGGGCATGTCTACTCATACACAGACACAAACATACACAACTCTACTTAATGGAAAGAAAAAAAGCAATCGTAGAGCTCATTTTTCCTGTATAGATGCCAGATTGTCTTTATTTATTTTAGGAATAAACTTACTGTGTGGCAGAAGGTTTTTGCTTTAATTAGGATTTCCTGTTGTCCCAAATGCATATGTGTGGTGGGTGTGAAAGGAAATTAGTTAGTAATCTGTGGTGGACCTCTTTTTTTCTTAACCACTTTTGATCCTGGTACCAATCAGCCAGGCATTAGTGGAAGTTGAAAGACAGTCACAAAATTTACTGGGCACTTTTTAAAGCTGTGGATTCAACATAAAACAGCAAAAGAGAAAAAGGAATTGTTTTATTTTCCAACAGAAATAATGTCACTGTTTGATAATAATTGTATTTTAGTTATGATGATCACATCCTAAGTTATTTGAAGGAGAAACATTAACTCTTTTTTGTTTGTTAATCTTCATCTGAGGATATTTTTTCGATTGGTTTTTAGAGATAGTGGAAGGGAGGGAGGGAGAGAAAGAGATAGAGAGAGAGAGAGAGAGAGGTTGAGAAAGAGAGAGACACTGATGTGAGAGAAGACAAATCAATTGGTTGTCTCCCTGATGTGTCCCTACTGGGGCCAGGGATCCAAACTGCAACCCAAATAAATGCCCTTGACCAGAAATCGAACCCACAACCCTGTGGTGGATGGGTCGAGGCTCTAACCACTGGCGAGGGTGAAATATTAACTCTTTAGAAGAATAATCTAACATTTGGATTTATAATTATTTGAAGTTTCAGAAGGTATGCTCACAAGCACACCAGATAGGCACACAGAGCCAAGAAGTGTTTTCACGCTACTTGAGCAAACACCTGCGTCAAGCCCATCTTCTCCTGGGTCACAATTTTCTGTCATTAGTTTGGTGAAATGGGTAGGCATGAGCAATTTTCCAAGATTCCCAAGAACTAGCTTCACCTGCATGTTTCTCGGGCCCCAGTCAATCAGAGTTAAGGCTGACTTGGTATTTGTCATTTCCTATTGTCAATCTTACAAAAGTGGAAGGATTTTCCTCCTCACGGTCTAGCTAAAACAGCTAGCGGTCTTTTTTAAAGCTAGAGTGGTTTTGAGGCCGCAGATGAAACAAATGAGGCAACCACATTAAGGAAATTGAAACAATAGTAGAGCTGTTTCCTTGGGCATAATTTGGGCATTTCAGAGAAAGAACATCAGTTACCCTGAATGTCAAGGTAGCAAGGATTGATGGAGACATGCCTGTCTTCTCATTCCTCCTAACAATTGCTGAACACACCTGTCATTCTCTTAAAGGAAATGACAGAGTAGTTGTCTTCCAAACACTATACTGAACCTCTTCTGCTAAATTATGGGTAATGGTTTTGAGATGTTAACTTTTAACCTTGGGGATTATATTGTCACTGCAGGCTTTACTGTTGAGACTTACACCATGCATTCCAGAATTTAAAGCCACAGCACTCCCTCCAATCACAAGTGAAATAGGTCCATTGGCAAGTCTCATGTGCCATCCCAAGACATGAAATGCTTACTCTTCATGGTCTGTTTGAGAATGAGTTTCTATGTTAAAATGTAAATACGAAGGGTTTGTTTAAGGAAACAATTTAACAAATGCCTCTTCTAAAGTTTCTCCCTGTGTCCTTTCTTAGTTTGAATCCACCCTCACCCGTGGCCTTGGGAACATCCAAAGGAATCCTTTGTATGTGCTAAAACTTATAGAATATTAAGAGATTTCTCTAAACCCAGAGCTGCTTTCACCTACTTTGCACTCAGCTGTATTTTAGTCAGGATACAATTACTACACATTAGATACCTGGAACTTGGAATTACTGACAATATTGTACTTTTGTCAGTTATCCCTTCTTTCAGGGCTTGGATGGTTGACAGGGATGTGACAAAAGCTTGACTTACTGTGTGTGCAGCAGCTGACAGGGGCGTCCGCTGCACGGGAGTCCTCCGATGACTGCGATTGTCCCACAGGACTATCTGGCCCGAGTAAGTCCCACCAACCACCAAATTGGGATGGAAACGAGCAAAGCAGACGGACATCACAGAGGACTGTGAAGAAAAAGAAGAGAGATGAGCAGTGGGAGATGCTTGGAGAAAGCCTGTTCTTTCCTGAATAGAAAACAGCTCATTATGTAAATACAACACATCCTGAAAATATAAAGCAATTGTGAAGTGCACAGTGAGTAGGAAATTTTGTCCACAGACACAGACTTTACCTCGAGAGGGTGCCCAATGGTTAGCCCTTGAAACCTGGAAGTCTGAAGTCCTGGCCATGTCATCAAATAGGCATAAAATTGATCTGATGCCCATCAATGTTTTGTGGTCTGGAAAGCTTGGTTTATGGACCTTTCCCACTTACCAATAAAATTGTATCAGAGCTAATATTAATTCTCCACTGACATCTTTACAAAGCAATTCTCTATTTTGAGGTCATGGCCACATCAAGTTGTACTATGTACAGTGTTGGCAAGGCTTTGAAGACTCTGAGATAGCGAGCTTTTTTTGTTTTTGGCTTCATGTAGACTTCTAGGAAGAGTACTGACCTCAGGCTGATCCAACCGGTTCCTCCTCAAACTCCCTCCGCCTCCCACGAGCATTCTCCTGACCTTTATCCTGCCCACTTCAGACGACTCTTAATGTTATTCTTTGCCTATTTTAACAAACAGTCAGAAATGGATTTCAGTCCAACTCTGCCATGGCCTGTCATAGTGTCGTGAATGTGGTTTCTGAAATTCCACAAAAGACTACTGGGCACAACATTTTATAGGGAATTGCTTAGTGGAGACAGGGCCGTGATGCACTTAAAATCCGACCAGCTGGCTGGTCCACTTGAGCTTGGACGTCCATTTCGATTCCTGCGGTGTTTTCCGTGTTTGTGTTTATGCGCCGAAGCAATTGTTTTTAACTAACACATTTCATCCCTTCCATCAAACTCAGTAAGTGATCTTCTGTGTAAGAAAGGAACTGTTCCGGGCATGTTGGGAATGCAAAGGTAGTTAGTGGCTGCCCTCCCAGTGTGCCTGGTAAAGGAAACTAGAGGGTATGCGGGCCGAGCTGCTGCTAATCCGTGCACACAGCCCAGGCCTGCACACGAAATAGGAAAAGGCGCCTCTCCCACAGACACAGTCATGCGGGGGGGGGGGGGGGGGGGGCGTGCCATGGCCAGCGGAGAGAAGGTGAATCTCTGTCCTCGCTTGTCCCTTGGGCTTGACATCCTCCAAGTGTGCACACGGAAGTAGCAGCCTTGAATGTGGTACATGACTAAGTCGCAGGCGCACGTGTGTGTGGGTGTGAGGAGGGAAGATCTGTTTTAGCTAAGAAAGGGGAGGAAAGCGGGGAGGGGGAAGGGTGGGATGGTCAGAAAGACCTCATGGAAGGACATGCAGATGGAGTACACGTGGTACGTCCAGCAAGCGGAGAGGAAAAGAAACGGGCATTCCTGAGCCATGGAGAATGGGAAGGGAAGACTGCAGGCACCAAAACTGAGGCTGCTGAACAGCCCCCGGGCTGGCTGGCTGGGAACGGGCCCGCGTGGAAGAGGCCAGCCGTCGGAAATGGGGCTGGAGAGGTCGAAGAGAAGGCCCTGCATGGCAGGCACCGTTTAGATTTTTTTTTCTGTGGGCAATAGGGAGAAATCACAGCCTTCTAAAGTGAGAGGATCAAAGGTTGCAACTGACAAGCCAGCAAAGGAAAGAAGTGATTGGGGAAAAAAATTATGACCTCTTTCTGACTGGGAAGCTAAACACCCATTTCTAAAAAATAAAAAAAAAAATCAGATTTGCTACCAGCCTAAGGCTTTCTAGTCAGAAACAGTCTCAGACACTCTGAGGTAGATTAAAGAATGTGGACTATTTTTCAATGTCATGTTTTCCTAGTTTGAATGATTTTCAGTTCCAATTCCTTGAACACGTTTCAATGGAGAACATGCATGTGTGCCCCAATCTGGTTTTCATAAAGTTCAAGAATAACTCTCAATAATGATACTGAATTAAAGAAAAAGAAAATAATGCCGGTCAGCTTCTTGTTTTACACATCCCACAGAAACGATTCTTAGTTTTCAATTGATGAAATTCTTATGTTGCTTGAGCTATGTTGGAAACGTTTTCTTTAAAGCTTCAGAAAGACTTAAAATTATCCAGGTGGTATCAACAATTGAATTTACCAAAGCTCCAATCAATATGGATAAAGGAATGTCATTAAATTAGAAAAATCCAGAATTCGACCACTTGATTGCTTCCGCATTTCAGTTAAATCCCCGCAAATACTGCTCCAAATTGCAGTTTGTTGAGAGACTAAACTAGAGAAACATAAACAGTGGGGATATTTCTACTAAACTGAAACACGCAGTCGGCAATCAACTAGACTCCAACCCCACAAAGTGAGAACTCTACTTCCTACTTTTTCATTCATTCATTTGTTCACTTCATTCATTCATTCATCAAACAGTGAGTGCCCACTAAGTAATAACTCAATTATGTCAAAAAATTTTAAACGTCAAAAAGCCCCCAACTCGAATTCAGAAGTCTATCTACATTTAATAAAAGTCAAATTAATGCTAAACAAGAGTAACAGATCGCTGGAGCACCAGACTTCTGCCGCCAGAGGTTCCTTTGTTTTACTACAAACCAATCTTTATAGTGTCTCCATGAGGAATGGAGTGGACATACTTACTGTTACTTTATATTTGAAAGATTAGAAATGGAGAAGTAGTTATAGGATTCAATGCTTTCACTTATTTTTTAAAGCTTAATACATTAATTATACTATATAGTTTATGTAATATCGACTGTATATAAAGGCTCAAGCCAGATATCCAGGGTGTGCCGCATCTGACATGCGATCATTCATATGGAAACATTAAGGCAGTATGATCTCAATTATCTAAATGTAACATTTAGAATTCGGGTCATTTCTTGAGATGTTTTTAAGTGCCCTAATGTTTGATGTAATGGTGGCAAACGTTTGGATGACTGACTGAATTTTTTAATTTTTCATCCAAATGTTTAGGTTCCTTTTGAACAGTCACCCAAGGAAGCCCTGACGGAGAAGGCTCCTCTTCTAATTTGGAAAGTACGCATCAACCTCCTAGGAGCAAAGTGTCTTGGAAAACCCCCAGTAACCTCCTGCTGTTCATACAGCTACTGATCTAGTTGTTGTTGCCAATTGTCATGGAATTTAGAGACTGTCAGCACCAAGAGCAAAGGATGATATCATCCTGTCAGTTACACCCACTGCTAAAGTGTAAAAAAGCATTCCAGAAAAACTGACTGACACTACTAAAATGTGATTTTTGTTGTTCTCATTTTTAACATATGTTTTCTGAAGACATATGCTATGAAAAGCATTAATAATACAGTTATTTTAAAAAATGTAACCACTTTTCTAGGCATTAATTCAGTTATTCAGTGTCATAATAAAGCATTATTGAATTTTATGATTAATACAATTTATGCGAACAAAATCTATTGGAAACAAGAAGTTTCCCTACCTTGTTATTCTGAGATCTATAGGAATATGTATCTATATAGATATTTTTGTAGTTTTAGCTTTTTACCTGTTTTATTTTCTTTAAAATATTAGGGCCTTAGAATTATTTTGAGAAATAATGTATGGCCTTTAAATGCTCAAACCAAGTCGTTTACATGAGTGGAAAATAACGGTTAAGTGGATAAGATTTTTGGACGATGTTAACTATCTAATCAAAGCTTTCCTGACACTACAGTTGAACTGTTTTCATAAGTCCAGTGACTTCACTGATGTGACCATGATGACAGTCAAATCAAGGGCCCAGAAATACAAGCACATGTTAAAAACTTGATGTAAAACCCATGAGCCTGACCGACTATATTCAAACAAGTAATACATGAGGTGTAATTCCAGGAAAAGCATCACGTTTGGATTATTTGCATAGTGTATAGTCCCCCTAAATTAGGACAAGCAAGGGTTTGAAGCTATGCTTTCAGGATCAGGCCATCTCTATCAACAGTTTCTGATGGCTTCTGCACACGCAGAGCCAGAGGCTCCGGAGGAAACTTTATTTTTCATCTTCCGCAGACCGCCTGGTTACTGGCTGTCCCTGCAAGGGTGGCGCCCCTCTTTACCCATATTGCCATATGTCCACTAAACTGGGTCCCACACCCTCATGGTCCACTTCGGACCGGGCAGTTTATTTTAGCCCATTCATTGAGGGAACTCTACCCAGAGGATGCGGGTGGAGGCTTCACTTTCAATGTCTCCCTCCGCTCACTGCACAGCACTGTATTCAGTTGCTGTGGGCCCCAACCCCTTCTTAAGTGGCTGTGGGGGCTGTTTTCTATTTTATAGAGCTAATCCAGGCCAGTTCAGGGATGGTACTTCCCCTTAACCACAGACCCCGATGCCTCGGACAAACAGCCTTTGGTCATCGTTGGCTGGGCGGCTGGTCCCCTATGTTCACATTTGATCTGGTTTGTCCTTCCGTGGGTGGCACATTGCCCACTCCCCAGACATCATTCCTAGGTGGGAGCCACAGGGGTCCTGCATTCAAAAGCATCTCCTATTTCAAGTACCATCTCTTCTGGGGAGAGGTTGGTCCCTGGAGAGGGAATGGCCATATTGCTGCCATATGCTGTTTAATGGTGGCTGACATTTTATTTGCCTAAAAGCAAATGCTGAACTGTCAGAGGGCTCCGAGGCAGACAGATCAGATGCTTCTGGCTACTAGTGAGCTAGTGTGTATTTCTTCAAGTACCTAAGAAACCCACAGAGATCTTTCTCTTGTTAATGGAAACACATGGAACTGGAGAACACTGCCGTCAAAAACCTCCCTTCCAGGCAATCATGTAGCACCAGGCATCTGACTGCATGCAAGGTGTAAAGGAGGCAAAGCCAAGACACAAGTCACAAGTTGGGCACTTAACTTTAATGGAGGTGAAGGGAAAGGGTCTTGTTTCCTTCTGAGCTCTCTTTTCTTTTGCCTAAGTTTCTATCCCAGGGTGCACATGTCATTTTTCTAAACTCTAAGAGGAGTGACCATCTACTGAAAGGTATTGCCCCATTAGGAATGGGGTACCCAGGAGCAAAGATTGAATTAGCTTGCTTGCTACTTCTTGACTGTGTCTGTATTAAAAAAAACCACACAAAACACCCAGCTCATTCTAGAATTTGATTTCCCAAGGATTAGAAACCACTCATTCTGATGACTTTTCTTAGAATCCCTTGAAATTTTCATGCCTTTCAACATTGAGACTCTGTCATGTGCTTAGGCCCATGTGCTGAGAATACAAAAGTTAGTGCTTGAATGGCAATGAGATGCCACTTCACATGCACTAGGATGGCGGTGCTTTTAAAATGTTTGCATGTCCGTATACTTCATTAAAGCTGGGGGAAGGAATGGGACGTGTCGGTGAGGTTATGGATAAATGGGAATACTCATGCAGTGCTGAGAGGAATGTACAACCAGGCAGCCACTCTGGAAAACAGTCTAGAAGTTCCTGAAAAAGTTAAACATAAAGTTAACATATGACCTAGCAATTCCACTCCTAAGTATATACCCAAGATAACTGGAAACATGACTAAACATACACTTGTACACAAATGTTCAGAAGCGCATTATTTATAGTAGTCCCAAAGCGGAAACAGCCCAAATGTCCATCAGCTGAGGAGCAGATTAACAAGATAGAGACAATCCATACATCGTCGGACTATTATTCACCAATGAAAAAGAACCCAGTACTGATACATGCTATCACATGGGTGAACCCTGAAAACATTATGCTAAATCAAACAAGTCACAAAAGACCACATATTGTATCACTTCATTTACATGAAATGTCCAGAACAGGCAAATCCAGATGCAGAAAGTGGATTAGTGGTTGGTCAGGAATGGGGGCCAAGGGGAAAATGGAGATAAAGGATTTATGTTTTGGGTGATAAAAATATTCTGGAATTAGATACTGGTGATGGTTCACAACTTTGTGAGTATATTAAAAACACTGACTTTTATACTTTTAAACGGTGAATTTTATGGTATGTGAATTATAGCTCAATTTTTTAAAAAGTTAGTGTGCAGACATGGTTCTGATCTCTTGGGAGTTTACCAACCTTTATATTGTTTTCAGGACAACTGTCTGGACTATTTTGATCACTCGTCCTTCCAATAATTATTCAATCCTCTTTACTTTCCCCAGAAAATCTTCATTTTCTTTGCCCCAAGAAGCACTGAGGTGGAAAGGTAGTGTTGACACACTTGGAGCCCCTAGAGCTGACTTCTTGCTGTGAAGCCTACTAGCTATGTGAACCCTCTAAGCCTTAATTTTTATTTTTTATTCTTGGCAAATTTTCAAATTATTCATTTATTTAAATATATTTTTAATTACAGTTGATATACAATATTAGTTATTTTCAGAAGTACAACATAGTGATTAGACATTTATATACTTTATGAAGTAGTCACCTTGATAAATCTTGTACCCATCTGACACCATACATAGTTATTACAATATTATTGGCTATATTCCCTATGCTGCACTTTATATCTCTGTGACTATTTTTATAAAACTGGCAACTTGTATTTCTTAATCCCTTTTACTTTTTCACCCATTCTCCCAAACCCCTTTCTACCTGGCAACCATCAATTTTTTCTCTGTATCTATAAGTTTGTTTTGTTTGTTCCATTTATTTTGTTTTTTTAGATTTTACATGTAGGTGAAATCATATGGAATTTGTCTTTCTCTGTCTTATTTCACTTAGCATAATACCTTCTAGATCTATCCGTGTTGTTGCAAATGGTAAAATTTCATTTTTCATGACTGAGTAATATTCCATTGTATATACATACTACCTCTTCTTTATCCATTCGTTTATACATGGACACTTAGGTTGCTTCCATATCTAGGCTATTGTAAATAATGCTGCAATGAAAATAGGGGTGCATATGTCATTCTGAATTAGTGTTTTGGATTTCTTCAGATGAATACCCAGAAGTGGAATTGCTGAGTCATATGGTAGTTCTAATTTTGAGTTTTTGAGGAAACTCCATACTGTTTTCCACAGTGGCTGTACCAATTTACAATCCCACCAACAGTGCATGAGGGTTCCCTTTTCTGCACATCCTTGCCAACACTTGTTGTTTGTTGATTTGTTGATGGTAGCCATTCTGACAGGTGTGAGGTGATATTTCATTGTGGTTTTAATTTGCATTTCCCTGATGATTAGTGATGTTGGGCATCTTTTCATATATAATTGGCCATCTGTATGTCCTCTTTGGAGAAATGTCTATTCAGATCCTCTGCCCATTTTTAAATCGAATTGTTTGTATTTTTGGTGTGTAAGTTCATTATATATTTTGCATATTAACCCTTTATCAGATGTATTATCAGCAAACATCTTCTCCCATTAGGTAGGTTGTCTTTTGTCTTTTTGTTTTGTTGATGTTTTTATTTGCTGTGAAAAACTTTTTAATTTGCTATAGTTCCATTTGTTTATTTTTTTCTTTTGTTTCCCTTGCCCTAGAAGACATATCCAAAAAGACACTGCTAAAGTGATGTCAAAGAATTTACTGCTTATGTTTTCTTCTAGGAGTTTTATGGTTTCAGGTCTTACATTTAAGTCTTTAATCCATTTTGAATTTATTCTTGTATATGGTGTATGAAAGTGGTCTAGTTCTATTTTTGTTTTGTTTTCTCAACATCATTTATTAAAGAGACTGTTTTTATCCCACTGTATAGTCTTGCCTCTTTTTTTAATTTCTGGGCTCTCTATTTTATTCTATTGATTTATGTATCTTTTTTCATGCTAGTGCCATACTGTTTTGATTACTGTAGCTTCATGGTATAGTTTAAAATCAGGGCTAATTACAGTTTTGTTCTTCTTTCTCAAGATTGCTTTGGCTATTCAGGGTCTTTTGTGGTACCATATAAAAATTAAGATTTGTTCTAGTTCTTTGAAAAATGCCATTGTATTTTGATAGGGATTACATTCACTCTGAAGATTGCTTTGGGTAGTATGGACATTTTAATGATTTTAATTCTTCCTATCCATGAGCATAGGATAGCCTCCCATTTATTTATGTCTTCTTTAATGTCTTACAGTTTTCTGAGTACAGATCTTTTACCTCCTTGGTTAAATTTATTCCTAGGTATTTCATTTTTTGGTGTAATTGTAAATGGAATTGTCTTCTTAATTTCTTTTCTGATATTTTGTTATTGGTGTATAAAAATGCAACCTATTTCTGAATATTAATTTTGTATTGTGCTACTTTACTGAATTCATATATTAGTTCTGATAGGTTTTTTGGTGGAATCTTTAGGGTTTTCTTAGTGTAGTATCATATCATCTGCAAATAATGACACTTTTACTTCTTCCTCTCCAATTCAGATGACATTTTAAAAAATTGTCATGAAATACATATGACATAAAATTACCATCTTAACCATTTTTAAGTGCACAGTTCAGTGGCATTAAGCACATTCACACTGTTGTGCAACCATGACTATCATCCATCTGCAGAACATTTTCATCTTCCCTAACTGAAACTCCATATCCATTAAACACTAATTTCCCATTCCCATCCCCCTTTCAGCCCTTGGTGACCACTATTCTACTTTCTGTCTACATCAGTGTGACTACTCTAGGAACCTCATATAAATGGAATCATACAGTATTTGTCTTTTTGTTGCTCATTTATTTCACTTAGCATAATATTCTAAAGGTGTTACTACACCCGTGTAGTACTACAAGTGTTACTACATCCATGTTGTAGCATGTATAAGAATTTCCATCTTTTAAGGCTGAATAATATTCCAGAATATGTATATACCACATTTTGTTTATCCATTCATTTGTCAATGGCCGCTTGTGTGCTTCTGCCTTTTGGCTATTGTGAATAATGTTACCATTAATATGGGTATACAAGTATCTCTTCAAGACCCTGCTTTCAAGTATTCTGGGTATATACTTGCAAGTGGAACTGCTGGATCATATTCTATTTTTAATTTTTTGAGGAACTGTCACTCTGTTTTTTATAGTGGCTACACCATTTTACATTCTTATCAGCAATAAACAAAGGTTCCAATTTCTTCATATCCTTACCAACACTTGTTACTTTCTGCTTTATTTTTCTCACCCTAATTTGTGTGAGATGTCCAAGCCCGAATTTTCAGTTCATAATAAGAGCATGATAGCTCTTGCCTGGCCTACAAATAGCATTTTCTTTGCCTCTTTTCCCTGAGACTGTTGGAAGATTTGAATGAAATAATGCAGTTTAAAGACTAATAAACAATATGCTCCCACATAGAGTTAGAAATGACTAATTTATAATTTGAACAAACATTTCTACAGAAAATGAAGGTCCAGAGGACACCTCGATTTGATCAACAAATTTTTCCTAAATGATTCCGCTAGTACTGCTTGGTCCTGCCTTGATGGTCTGGATCAAGAAACTCTTAGAAGTGTTACTTCACCTTTGTTATGTGTTTAACTCTTCGGAGTCCTTATTTTTTACTACCCTCCCCTACTGTCTGGAATATTGATTCTCTCTGGTTTCCCAGATTCTCATGCCTCAGACTTATAGCTCTTGTTGTTGATGGTAATTCCAAGTCCTGACTTTTACTGACTTTGGAAACTGAGTTAGAGGAGAGGAGGGAGAACAGTGCAAAGTCAGCACCAGAGATAACTCTGCAGTGAAAGTGAAGATTAGATTCATGCCACATTTTTATTCATATGTACACTCACACTCATACTTCAAGTACTGCCAGTTAAGGGGAATTTAGGCTCTAAATCATAGTTGGCAGTCCCTTCAATACAAGTACCTTTGAATACAACAAAATTCTAGGGTAATAGGATACTTTGCACACTACTTCCAGGGAGTTTTCGGGAAATTTTTTAAAGCATATTTCACATCTTGCATCAGAGCTGGAACCTACTTTTATCTGTGATGTAACTTTACATCTGATTATTACTAATTCATCATTTATAGGTGCATGGACCCCTCAGGCTATTTTTAAAATCAGTGTTACTCTAAATCTGCCTGTACCTTAGCATCATCTGAGGAACTTAAAAAATTCCCTGATGCTTAAGCCATACTCCATACCAATTAAATCAGTCCTCTTCTGGGGTTAGGACCCAAGCAGCAATATTTTTTTTATTTGATTACTGTTGCTGCTGCATAAAGTTTATTGATGACATTTGAAATTGATACAAGTGCCATTTCTATATATATGTATTTTTTTATTTTTACAGGCAGCAATATTTTTTAAAATTCCATAGGAAGTTCCTATGTGCAGTCAAGTGAAAAGTACTGTTTTAAATCAGTGGTTCTCAAATTTATCTGAACATAACCAGATTTAGATAGTTTATTAAAAACACAGATTATTGCCCGGCCAGCGTGGCTCAGCTGTTAAGCATCAACCTATGTATGATCCAGGAGATCTCAGTTCGATTCCCAGTCAGGGCACATGCTCAGGTTGCAGGCTCGATCCCCAGTAGGGAGCATGCAGGAGGCAGCCGATCAATGACTCTCTCATCATTGATGTTTCCCTCTCCCTTCCTCTCTCTGAAATCAAGAAAAACACATTAAAAAAACAAAAACAAAAACCCACATAGATTATTCCTCAAAATATTAAAAATAGAACTAACATACAACCCAGCAATTCCACTTCTGGGTATTTATCAAAGAAAACAAAAATACTAATTCAGAAAGATACACACACCCCTATGTTCATTACAGTATTATTTACAACAGTCAAGATATGAAGGTAACCTAAGCGTCCACTGATAGATGTATGGATAAAGAAGATGTGGTACGGATATACAAAGGAATATTTCCCGGCAATATTAAGGAATGAAATCTTGCCATTTGTTGACAATATGGATGGACCCAGAGGGTATTATATTAAGTGAAATAAGTCAGACGGAGAAAAACAAATACCATATTTTTCACTTATATATGGAACTAAAAAAAAAAACCCACAAAAAATAAAGACCGGAAACAAACTTATAGATACAGAGAACAAACTGATAGTTGCTTGAGGGTAGAGGGATAGTGAGGCGGATGCAAAAGGTGAGGGGAATAAGAGCTACGAACCTGCAGTGATAAAATAAATGAGCCATGGGGATGTAGTGTGCAGACAGGGAATACACTTAATAATAATTTTGCATGGTTACAGATTGTTATTAGACTTACCGTGGTAATCACACAGTAAGGTCTATAAATGTTAAATCACTACATAGCACACCTGAAACCACCATGCTGTTGTATGCTGACAACTATACTTCAATTAAAAAACCCCACAGATTCCTAAGTCCCAGCTTCCATCTACTTAATCAAACTTTTGAAGAGACCTGTTGGTCTGTGTGTTTAACAGGCACTTGGTGCTTTATATCACTGAGAAATTTGGAGAACCCAGTTCTAAAACAATGAATTAGAGTATGGCCCAAGGTCACTGTGGGATGAACTTCCTTTGCCATCAAGGTAGGCCATGCCCCGGATGTTTCCTTCATGGGGTCACAGGCCATTTTCACAATCTGCCCAAAGGACACACACATGACACAGTTAAGTGTTCTCTGCTACAATGCCATTGCCTCACTTCCTTCTATTTTATAGGCTGGTGTCTCCTTCTCTCCTTACTTCCCCTCCCCTCCTAAATGAGTAGGCTCTTCGAAAATGGTCAACAAAAAGGACAGTGAAGGTTTAGATCCCCACTTTCCAGATGACACTGAACGCGTGAGAGTTTTCCTGCTTATTATAAATTAGGAGGACTAGTGATCATTGTCACTGTCACGCCAGGTTACGTGGTTACTCGCTTGTGGGGGGGTGTCAAAAATTTTGTAACACCTGCTAGGTGCCAAACATGTCATATACATTGCTACATTAGTTCTAGTAGGTGGGTAATTTTGCCTCCATTTTTTCAGATTATAAAACCCAGGCTCAGACAAATAAAGCCACTGGATTTAGAGCAAATGAATAGTAAATGGTGAAGCCCAGATCTGAACGACAGCCTGGCTGACTTACGAGCCAACATATTGGGAAACCTTGCATCGGGTGAATGCAGATGCGTTTTCTCATTGAGATACACAATTCCCCCTCCTGCTCACCACTTGTGACTCCATGCTGTGGGGCTGGTAATCACAGGCTGAACTTCATGCATCCCCACGTAGCAGAGTGGGCTTTGGGCTCCCTACCCACTACAGTGGCCTTGGCATTGAGTCTCCGACGCCTCTCCGGTTGGACTTCTATTGTGGATGTAGAAATCGATCACCTGCCTCAGTTCCTAGCCTACCAGTTGCAGCAGGTGACAACAGAGCTAATTAGCACCAATTATGGTGACATTTTCCATGAGGTGGGTACTTCCTGCTGAGAACTGATTGAGACCAATTAATCATTTCATGGGGGTCTACTGAACAGTTAGCAGCTGGAAACCAATTGGGTCACTACTGACAAACTCTGCGTGTACTGACACTGCTTTGGGAGAAAATGCTTTGTTTTCATCTTGTCACTATGCAGTCAAACCAAGAACGCCATTTCAGTACAAGTTCTTAAATGAATGTTTATGCCCCTAAATAATTATGTGAATTGTTATTAATTATTGTGAAAAGGGGAGAGTTCTCTGTGTTCTCTAACAAACAAAAGAGACTTCCTATTTAGAGACAATGCGTCGTATGGTTGAACAGTCTTCTGAATCCAGAAATACGAAATAATATACATGCATTTTTAAAATATGAGGTTCATTATGAGATGGATATCTTGGGCAAAGTGGTCATATTTGGGAAATCAGAGAAAAGGATGGCCTAGGTTTAAGTTAAAAAAAACAGCCATCAGTGAAAAATTTTAGGTGCATTCCATCCTTACCTGTACTTGAATCTCTTAAAATGCAAGACACATACCAAAATTCAAGGTGAAAATGAACCTCTATAAACAGAAAAAAAATTTTGGTACATTCCAGTGAAAAACTACCCACCATCAAGACAAGGTGAAGAGTCTTGGTAACAAGTTCTTTAAGATGCAAAGCCATTCTTAGAAAGTAACTGCTTCAAAACCTTCCTTGTGCCAGGTGTCAGACTACAGGTGATATGTTACATTGCAGAACAAAAAGGAAATTTCAATTTTTTTTTTGGTAAAAAGCAAGCTTGTTTCCCTGACAAACTCTGTAAAAGGAAAAGTGGCTCTCACTCCTGTTTCAATCCTGACAGCTAGTAAGAGTTCTGTAGAGAAATCAGAATAAAAAATATTAATTTTTACTAAACATTTTATAATAGTTTCTGATTTGCAGAAAAGCGGTGAAGATAGTATAGTTTCCCTACACCTCACAGCCTGTTCTTCCTATAGTTAACATCTTCCTTCTGTTACATTAGTATAGGACATTTGTCACAACTAATGAGCCAATATTGATATACTAGTACTGAAGTCCATAGATAACTTAGATGCTCTTAGTTTTACCAATGTCCTTTTCTGGTTCCAGGGTCCCATCTGGGACACCATATTACATTTAGTCATCATGTCTCCTTAGGTTTCTCTAGGCTGTGACAGTTTCTCAAACTTCTCTTGTTTTTGATAATCTTAACTATTTTGAGGCAAACTGGTGGTCAAGTATTTCCTAGAATGTCCCGCACTTTGGGTTTGACTTGTTTGTCTTTTGATTAAGCCTAGACAAAGATCTTTTTAGGTCTTACAAAACATTTGGACCAAAAAATAAAATAAAAAAATCCAAGATTTGAGGTCAGCTGGTGAAAAGGAATTATAACACACACACACACACACACACACTTAATTTTTATTAATTTGTTTATTCTAAAACTTTACTATGGATAAAGCAAGGTGGGGATATGCTATCATATGTGACAATAGTCACTGAAACATACTTGGGTCAAAGAAGTACTTTCAGAATAGATTTCCAATCCTTTACTAACCCTTTAGTGTCTCTTTTTTTTAGGAAATAGGAAACCCAGGTTGCTATGCCTAGACTAGAACAGGGATGTGGTACAAGTTGAGAGCAAACTTTCACTTTATAAAAAGAATTAAAAAGAATAGGAAGAGATAAATACATGCATTGCTTTATATGCTAAAAGCATCAGCTTTCTTCAAATCAAATGTCTAAATCCTGCTTAATTAAAAAAAGGGAAGCTGATATTTAGATATGGCATTTGTCGACATCCAACCCTTTGATTTATGTATGAACTAGAGAGAAGAGACTATTTAAGAGAGAAGGGGAAAAGTTCCAATTTGATAGGAGAGTGTAGGCAGCATTAACTTCAGTGCTTGTTAAACATGAAGGATTAATAGCAAAAGGAGAGGGAAGAATGGTGAATGTCTCCAGTTTGGTATCTTCAAAACTGCTTGGGGTTTCTGAGAATGGCTCACCCAAACCACATGAAAGTGACGTTAAGGGATTCAGCCACACGACTTCTCTAAATCAAGGGCTGGGACTGCTCCACTTTTACCATCAAACCATCTTACTTGAAGTGGAGCCACAAATTAAATTTATTTTTTATTGAAAAAGTAGTAAGTCCTTGCAAAGGGGGCAAACACAGCATTCTGAAATATGGGTCCTTCCCCCACTCTGCCTCCTCCCATCCCCCTTGACAGAGTTAAGCCCTCTAAAAAGAGAGCCAGCTTCTTTGTCTGAAGTCTTTCTTGACTCTGAAGAAGGCAATAATGGCTTTCAGCTATAGAATCCAACAGAATTCAGTTATCAGGTGTTCTTTCTTACAAATACAGTAATAAGTAGGCTAATCAGAATCAGAACTGTTGTACTGGCAAGACTGTCTAAACACAATTGTTTGATAGAGAGATCTGTGTCTTGCTTTGTGGGCAATTTCTGAATTTGTAGGATTCAGGATTTATGCTTGAGGAGGTCAAAAAAAGAAGAACATTCAGTCTCCATATGTCACTCAACAACCTCCTGCTGATAAAATAAATCTACATTTGGAGGGTCCACCCAAAGAGTCATGGAATATCCCACATTAGATCATTACCAAGCCACTTAGGTCAGAAATTATAGAGGGACCATCAAAAAAAACCCCAAAAAACATACACAACCTAAAGTGTTTCACTAGCATAGGCTCTTCACTTTTTTTTGTGGAGTTTCTGTGGTGGTTTTGCCAGCTGTGACAGGGCATGGAATTAGTCTAAATTTAGCAGGAAAATAAAAGAATTCGGCAAGAATGGGTTCTTCCTCACATTTAAACTATATAGTGAGTACAGATCTCAGGGAAGCAAATGGGAGGTGAGGTTCTACAGCCAAAGAAGCCATGCGGTTCAAAGGGCAGAAGCGTCTTTGTCTCTTTATCTGCCAGGAATTACTTGGATATGCGTATGCCTAAGGCACAGAGATGAACCAGATGACCTCTCAGGACTGTGTCTAGCTTGTAGGTTCTATTGATAAACTGCTACTTTGAAGTACTGAAAGGACTAGAAAAAAACTGGGCTTAAGTGCTTGCTAAAAGATCGATGCAAGAGACAAGAGTAAACTGATTTTTGTGATTGTCATCCAATCCCAAATCTCACCCATCCCCCAATTTCCACACCCACCCTTTTTCCAGCTAAGACTCTTTGATGTTTTTAACGAGACCCAAAGACTGAGAGTGACTGAACGTGTAAAGGGATAAAAATATGTCATGGCAGTTCATTTCTAAGATGAGATAAATCCCCTCTTAACATGACATTTATGTAGGGTTGGAAGACCAACAGATAAATGGGTATCAAGTTCCCCAGTGCGCAACCTGACCTAGTTTTTAAAAGAAGAACAAGACAATAAACAAACTCAGACAAACAAAAATGCATGAATACAAATTCCTTTGGGATCCAATGATTAAATTTACAGCACCTCAGCGATTTTTCTCTGTCCTTTTTGTCCCCCAGGGGAAACACCACCTAAAAGACTTAGAATGCACATTTTAAAGGCCTGCTTACAGGGAGTTTGAAGTTCCCAGTTCTGGAAAGAGAATCTGGAGGCATATTAAAGACCATCTGTCAATAGAATCCTGTCTGAACCGCGCCCTTCGCTGAATGATATGGGTGACAGTGCTGGTCAGGTAGAAGAAATGTGATTACTTATGTTAGAGTAACCCTACATGCCTGTCAGTCAGTTATGACAATGGAGTTGAATATTTTGCGTTGTGCAGATCTAAATAAAAATATAGCAGGACAATATTTTTCTCCTCCCTAAAAAAGAAAAAAAAAAAAAGATTTTATGTAAAGAATAGGAGCAATTTTCATAATAAACTAAGTTTTGTTTATAGACTTCTGATGATGAGCATTTTATCTTTGGAATTGGTGGCTACTGAGAATCACAAAATGCCCAGAGCGCCTCTCCAAGAGTTGAAAAAGGAAAGGTGTCCGATGTTCCTGGGGACCAAGGAACAATATGAAACCAGATAATGAAGAGTTAAGAAAAACTTCTCAGCCTGCTAATGAACTCCATCCTGCCCGGGTGAGACCACCCTCCTTTTAAGTAAGAGGTAATTTAATATGCATCTAACTCAGTTGTGTTTGGGCTTCATCCAACCTAAGAGTATCAGTGTGATAAATTATAACGAATTGTCTGCAATACTTCACAGAGTGACTATAACAGACCTGAAAAACAAGATCCCTAAGCCTGATTTTCCAGCTCCCTCCTTATTTGGACCACTAAAAAACTCGAAAATGTTTCTTATAGCTCTCCCACACTGAACGTTATGTGCCTTGAGCCCCATTTGATTAGATCCACAGTTGTCGGCTGTCTCTATTAAATCAAGCCCCACACTTGAAAATGACACCAACAGTGAGACCAGCCAAATAATATAGGGAGCGAGCTAGCAGGGCTCCTTCAGTTTCCAAAGGGTTTCTTTACATGTTAATTTCCTTTTGTAATCCACACGGGTGTACTGGGAAGTAAGTTAGTAAAAAGGACTTGATTCCTATTTCAGATTCTGAAAAAGCACCTGGATCCAGGCACGCTAGTGTCTGTGCCGGGAAATGGGCAGAGACTGAAAAGGGGGTCAGGAAACTCAAGTTCAAGCAGGGCCTGTTACTACTGCTGTGCGACTTTGTTCATGTGACTTAACTCCTCTAGGACAGTTTCTTCATTTGGGTTAAAAGCCACTGCCCTAGAGAAAAGGCCACCTTCTTTCCTTTTAAAGGCTTTAGGTTCCAGCCCTTCAGAATGAAGGCAAAAGCAGGACTGTTATCCTATCGAATTCAGGGGTGGGGAACCTTCTTTCTGCCAAGGGCCATTTGGGTATTTAGAACGCCATTCACAGGCCATACAAAATTATCAACTTAAAAATTAGCCTGCTGTATTTGGTCAAACATTTAATTAACTCACTCCTAATGTGATGGCTGGAACTGCATCTCTTTGGTGAAGCCTTGGCAGGGCCAGACCAAATGATTTAAAGGGCCATACATAGCCTGCAGGCCAGATTTTCCCCAACCCTGAATAGATAATCCTTCGTAAATAAATGCCATTAGACTGGTATTAAGGTATTTCTGGCGCTGGTTGGAGGACAGCCACCTTTAGTAAAAGGCGAAAGATTTATGCGATCTGAAGAGAAACCAGAGTATGGGACGGCCACCTTTAGGAAAACACAAAATTTGTGTCAAAGAGGCAGAATGGGAATTTTTTTTTCATATTCATATGGTACAGATGTTGTTGCATTAAGATCCATGAGCTGGTGATCAAGACTGATTCTCTATCTGAGACTCATGTTAATCATATCAGCTTAATTTCCTTATGGGCAAAATCAAGTGGGCACGCTGAACTTGTAAGCCTCCCAAGGGCAGGAGACCACGTGTTTCTCGTTTCTCTGCGTTTTTGTTTTGTGCCTAAGACAGTTCCTGAGAACCGGTAGGCATTTGTATTCATTTCCTATTGCTGCTGTAACACATTCCCACCCACCACGTGGCTTCAAACAACACACATTTATTATCTTATAGTTCTGGAGGTTAGGGCTAAAACTGAGGGGACGGTGGGGCTGTGCTGTCTTCTGGAGGCTCTGGGGGAGGAACAATCTCCTTGCCTTCTTCCGGGCTTCTGGAGGCCAGCCTCATTCTTTGGCTCATGGCCCCGGCCACCTTCCATCTTCAAAGCAACAAAGGTCGGTCGAGTGTTGTTCACATCACATCACTTTGATTCTATTTCCATCATCACATTCCTTTCTGAGTCTAACTCTCCGGCCACCCTCTTTTACTAATAAGGGCTCTTGACATTACACTGGGCCCACCCAGTAATCCAGGGTAAGCTCCCCATCTCAAGATCCTTAACCCGATCACATCTGCAAAGGCCCTTTTGCCATGTCAGGTGACATATTCGGGAGGCAAACATTCTTGAGTAACCATTACTCTGCCTACCACAGCATTCAAGAAATATTTGATCAACCTGTAAATATTTTGAGAAAATGGTAAATGAAACACTTTGAATTATTTGTAAGTTTAGCTAATTCCCACAGCTCATCACTAACCAAAGTCACGGTCACATGTACACTTCTGATCCCTCCCAGGCACACAGCCTTCATACTCATTCAACCTCATATCCGCCTGACCCTGTTTTGGCTTAAAAAATGCGCTCTGATTCTCTTCTAGTCTCTTTTGCCTGGTGGACAGACTATAATGTGCTGTGACATATTTTCCTAATCAAATTAAGTGACTTGCTTACTGTCACCTAGAGACAAAATATAGCCATAATAGAGATTTAAAACTCTTGTCCACTTCCTTTGCATTTCTTCTTATATTAAAGTCTTTTCTCCAATTACTATTTCAATCAGATCAACCAACAAAAAAGGGGAGGTGGTAATCTTCAGAGCATATTGAAATCCTACCAGAGAAATCTGAAGCTCTGCCATTATTGACAACCTCTGAGTCTTATATCTCCTCCCTCCAAAATAAACTCTTCAAATCTAAGTCACAATCACAGAATTACTCTCCCACCAGAAGTGCTACCAACCATCATGTCAATCAAGATCCGAACACCTTGTGTCAAAACTTTTTCAAATTTGTTCTCATGGCATTAAAAATATATGAAATGTGCTATCTCCAACTGCCACCCAACTCTTCTCCCACCAATGCCATTTCAGGATAATTTTGTCAGGCACCCTATTGGAACTTTCGTGATGGACAATTATATATTTTCATTTTGAAGTTTTTCAATTGCTTTGAAATAACTGACATTTTAAGCCTGATCTGTGTCACTTGGGTAAACTTCTAGCAGTTTTCAATTAAAACCATCATAGGAACCTTGTCTTATCTAACCTAATTCAGAAAGTGATGACAACCTACTATATTTGTCTGATGCCAGTTCTATCAATGTGTCATGTATAACTGGTGTCAAAGAGTAATTTGGAATAATTGGAAATTGATTAAACACTGTACTTAAGTGTGTTGTCAGAAAGAGATAAGTATTGAGAACTAGATCGAGGCACAACAGCACTTCATGAATTTTATGCCTCAGGCATTCTTTTCTTTTAGATCTGGCAACGATACCATGCTATATCAGTGACAAAGTCCACAGATTTACTTTTGATTATCTTAAGTACAAAGAGAATATCTCTCTGTGGCCTAGAGGAAATAATTGTGCAAGACTCACAAGGTATGGATTCTCTTGAGCAATTTTTTCTGCAGTTCCAGCAGGGCATTAAATATTTAGCACCTACTGTTTGCATATATAAACCTAAGGCAGGTTTAACAAAGCACACAGCTCTGACTGAAGAATGTGAATTTCTTTGGGAAAACAGTTCAAAGGTAAACAAACCTCTGCTATATTTTTCCTTATTTAATTCTGCATTCTTGTACATGAGCCTTACAATATAAAGCGTGCAAACTGATATATATGGAATTGGTAATATTTACTATCAAGAAGCAAGACAAATAAACACAAAATTAAGTTGAACTTCTAACTAACTACTTCTGGAGTCAGAAAATGTCATAACTCGATGGCAATAATGTCTTTCATAGGGCAAATACAAGGTGCTGTGGAAGGTTCTGTGTCTGTGTTTGCCAGGTCAAAGGCAAAGTTAAAGAAATTAGTTGAAAGGCAAAAAAAAACACAACACACAAAAAACGAAATGAAAGAATTCAACTACTTTCTTCCAAGGCAATCAGGCCAGGAGGGCAATAAGAGTTTCATTTTCCTGTATCCCTCAGTTTTTCACCCCACTCCCTTCCAAAATGCAGACAAGGACTCTAGCTAGCTACAAGTGGTTACACATCTGGAAGACTATTTTAAAACACATTCAAAATGTTTTGACTACATGATGCCAAGCATCTGGCAATACAGACTTCTCTTAGGTACTTTTCTTCTATAGAATTCAGTCTTGTGTAGACAGTTACCGTGCCAGATTTTGAACTACACATTTTATTTGTGGAATGACAAAAATATATATGCGAAGGTAAGGTTTTCCTTCTGATTTTGATTTAGGTAGATTTAAATGATGTTAACAGAGTTGCTGTTGATTCTTGCATTATTTGAACTCTCCCTCTGCCCCCAAAAGCCCTCCAGTGGCCTCTATTGGTCATTCCCACCCCAGGAACATTCTCTCCCAGATGAACAGCACTCACTCGTCTAAATAGTAACTGACTTTATTGGTTTCATTCCACAGCAAAGATGAGGAAAAGCGAGGCTTCTAGTTTTCCCTGTCTAATAAGAACCAGCCTTAGGAATACCTGTGGTTCACCAACCATCCCCAAACCATTTGCAGGATCTTGAGGTAGGAGGTAGGTATTCTTCCTGTGAGGTCGCCTCCCTCTAAATGCAGACTAGCTCAGCCTTCCAAAGGCCTTTTCCACAAACTAACCTAACCATCCCTATCTCCACTCCACTTTCTACTTTTATACTAAGTCTATTTTTTATTTCAAAAAATTTAATGCATTGAATTTTATGCAATAACAAAATATCAGCAAATATAAGATGACCCAGTTATTTCGATGTGGTGGAATTAAAACTCATGTATTATCAGAAAATGCACACTCCTTCTGCACTCTCTGGGGTCGATGCTTAAGCAAGGCTTTCTGTGATGCCTCATGTTATACTAAGTCTTAAGTCTGAGGACACCACAGTGGGTAAAATATGCACTAATTATCTGAGTTTTGTAGCTTGCAATCTATTGCAGACCACACATTCTTGCTTTTGACCTAGGAGAGGAGGGATAGATTCATCTTCACCATGGGGCCTTGGCACCTAGCGTGGTGCTAGACACAGTAAATGTTTACTGAATTGTTCTGGATAACATGGAGTCTGCTCCAGCGTGGAAGTAAAGATCACCAAATTTCAAGCTTGAAATAAAATTCAACAGCACTCAAGTTTGAACCTAAGCAGTGCTCACAGTTTGGATAGTCATGAATAAGCTGGTTAGTGGGACAGGTCTGCCAGAGCCCTACTTGCATTTGGGTGCTACTGAGAAATACAATAGGAAATACAAACTTTGGAGACACTGGAGTACAAGCTTGCATTATTTAGGCTTCCTTTAGACAAAGAATACACACTTAGGGGAGAAAATCATCCTGCCTCCTTCATGGAACATTCCCCGACCTGAATGTCTTTAGTTTTATCAGTGGCTGGGCTGGGCAGGGTTCTGCAGCAATGGAGCAGCACACGGCTGCAAAGCTCACTCTGCAGGTGACAGCCAGCCCTGGGGTGCCTGATGGGGAAGACAATGGGGCTTGGGTGCTGAAGTCCCAACGAGCTGCAGTTAGCATCACAGGTGGGCCTAGGCATTTCGCTCATAAACACACTTGCAGCCTCCTTTGGGAGCTCCCAGAAAAAAAGTGGGGGAATTTGAAGAGCTCAGAAATCCTAAATTGCAGATGAGGTAGGCAACTATCAAAATATGGTTTATACTGTTAACAAGTATAAACTCTCATTTAACTAGTCATGTGTGGTCTAGGAAAACCTGGATCTGATCGATAGATTTCATACAGAGATAGAAATAAGAAAAAGGAATTTAATGACATCAAGCAACATAATATTTTGCTATTTTATAACATAATAACATAACATATAACAACATGGTATTTCACTTTTAAATATATTCTAAATCAAGGACTTGAAGCAGTTTCATGATCATCTGAGTTAAAAACATTCCTGAGAAAAACAGAGAAAGCATCCTAAAAGGTTTATAGTTCCAAGACAGAGAATATATTTCTTTTAACTCGGGCTTCCTCAAGAAAACCAGGTTTCTCTGTAGGTTTTACAAATAACAGCAACTGGTGGCTAATATTTCTAACCTTTAGTCAGTTTCGTGTGCATGAAAAATCACAATCAGGGATTATCACTTCTACAAAGACTGTTTAGACATCCCAGTGACATGCTCTCCGTATAAAACGCAATTCAAACGATCTCAGTTTAAACACGGCCTGGGACAGTAAAAAATCATTTGACTTTCCACTATGGAAACTATTTGAATAATTTTGACCACTTTTTAGATGATATGAACTCTCCCAGATGAAGTATGACGGAGAATGAAAATCATCTTTGTAAATTGAGCTCCATTGCAAGAAATGATTTCCGTTCTTCGGCAGGGGTATTGAGGGGCAGCCTCTGGAGGGCCTTTCCCGTGCATGTCTGTCCTTCCCCGTGCATGTCTGTCCTTCCCCGGGCGTTTCTGTCCTTCCCCTACCTCTGCCTCCCCGGCTGCAGGAAACCAGCCCCTGAGCCAGGCCCGGCCCGCGCCCCCCTCCGCTTTCTCCCTTTCATTCCCCTTCCCAGCTCCGCAGCTCGCCTCTCATTTTCCTTTCTTCTTTCCGGGGAATGACCACCTCAAAGGATTAATTCAGAACAGGCAGCAGAAAATGGTAACGAGAGTGGGCAAATCAGGATGTGGATTGAAAATCAAGAGGTATTTTAACGGAGGAGAGTGCCTCGAATTAAACATATGTTAAGAATATGGGCTTGTTGTTCGGGGCATACCTGCCGCCTGTGATCCCGCCCTGGTAGGATCGGCCTCCGAGGGCAGAGCGTTCCCTGGCGGAATAATAAACAATATTATTCTCAGCAGCCAGCCGCCTTCCTCTCCTCTGGGTCTGACTTCGCTGTGGGGACACAGGTGGTGACCGACCCAGCTGAACTAGTGAAATGGATGGTGGCCCCTCAGGCTCCGAGCCAGGGAGACCAGGATTCAGGCTCCAAATGATCAGGCTTTGGGCACGCAGAAATTCTAATATAGGTCTTGGCGTGTACAGCAAACTTTGTTTAAGCCGACACTGCCTGTTTTCCAACGCCTCATCTTTCTTACCTTGATAGGTGTGGACTGCGCAGTAAAAATCCACTCACTGGTCTTTTAAAAAACAGGCTGCGCCTGACTTGAGAGTGTTTTTCTTTGGGCTCACCTGCCACTGACCTAAGGGTGTAGCAAATTGTGCTCTGTAGGTAAAAATGAAAAGCCTTGTCCTCTTTCTACACTTGCATTCTTCTCAGTGAATCACATTTTGCAGCTCTCTGCTGTCCTAGAATTATGTGCCCAAATATTGATATGAACTAGTCAACTATATTCATTAAAAGTAGAAACGATGGAAAATAGAAATATATGATTTATTTGCTCATTTATGCCCTTCCTTACTTTAGAGGAATTTTGAGGTTGAGAGCAGTAATGTAATATATTGACGGGTCAAATTCATCCCACTGATAGGCAGGATTCAACAGTCTTGGGTCTCTCAAGATGAGAATCCACACTATAGACAACATTACATCCATAAGGGTTTTGAAGGAAATATTTTAAATTTGGTATTGAAATAATATGGGTCTGAGAAGCTCAAGGGGCTCCTTTCCCATGCATTTTGACATTATTCCTAGAACATAAGAACTACCTAACCAGCTATGAAATTGTTACAGAATAATAAAGGGTAGCTGGTTTCCCTTTATATTGTCTATAAAAAGTAGTACTTGGCTAACTAAACGAACAATGTTGGGAAATAAATATTTTCTAAGTCCCTCAAGCATTTCATAAATGTAGGTTTATGAACTTTAATATACAAATAATAAAACATTCCTAACTCTTGATTAAAGCAATCGGGCCCTTGATGTTTGATGACTAATTCAGGTTATCACACATTCTTAGTGTTAATATATTTTTACTGCAGTAACAATGACCCAAACCAGCAGATATCATATCAGAGGACCTGATATATGAAAATGAATTTCTATTTATACAAAGAATAGTTTGGAGAGTGTGATTATTTACTTTTCAAAAAAAGATTAACTTAGTTATCTCCTTTAGCCACCCATAGATGATTTAAGAACTGGCCTTCTTTCTTCCTGTCGTCTGAATTTGTGATGTGTTCCAGAACTTGGCTCAAATGTCCTTCTTACAAAGGAGAGAACATATTGTAATGTTCTAAAGGCAGGAGGTTTGTGTTAAGTCTGTCTCAGTAGCTTTCGGGGGAAAATAGAGGGGGAAATACAGTGAAATTCAGTTCAAATATTTCGCAAGTCTTCACAATTTTACTAAGTGTATTAAAGGACATGCCATGAAACACAGAGGGCATGGTCAGAAGTCTGGCTGTTGGGGGTAGAGGGATGAAGGGCAGAGCACAGGTAGAGCTTTCCTTTCCCCAAGCATTTCCCCCCCAGTTGAAGTCTTTTCAACAATTTTAATGGCAATAGGTTGACACAACGTTGTTATGCTTTTGATAAAATGATGTTAAAGAAAGTTAAGTTGGGGACAGAGATGGTGAGATGCAGAAGGAAGGTAGGGGAGGGCAGGCGGTGTTGTATCTGTGTGCTCATTCTGGCCTAGCTGCCCTGCTCTCAGACTCGGTCCCTTTGACAATCCAACATGACTTTGCCTCTGTTTGGGATGAGCAGTCCCCTAGGATGGGATGCCAGCACCCCGCGAAATCCTCCAGCGCTGGCCAGAGGTTGGCCCTGGGAAGGCAGCATGAGCAATGTTCAAGCAAGGCAGGACGATGACGGCGAGGGAGGAAGAAATCATTCTAGACAATCCAGGGTTGGAATGAGCGGTGGGTCCAGAAAACCACAAAGGTTCCTTCAGACTCTGAGGTTCTACAATTCCTTATATTAATAGTTCTCACGAAATAAGTTTCAAGTCGTATATGAGAAACAAACACACCAAAAACAAAAGCAAAGGCAAAGAAAAACCAAAAACACCTCCCTTCATTCTCTATATGGTAGGACATGGTTAAACTCTCTTAAAATAGGAATTTGACTTCGCTGGGGTTTACCTTTGCATTTACTTAAAAAATGATGAGAAGATGAAACAAAAATATGATCTCTGGTTACAAATATTAAGTGCACATGGATGCCGAACTATGGGTCAGTAGTTAAGATTGGCTAATACAATGTCCCTGTTGCTAAAGCAAAATTATATTAATTTTATAATGGAAATCTCCATGAGTCCACACAGATTCTGTGCACTTCTGTCTGTCCCTTCTACCCCATGTTTTCCTGTGTGTGTGTGTTGTGTGTGCACTTTGCTGTTAAAGGAGCACATTTGCTTTGATTGTGCAGCACTTTCCAGACATTGAAAGCCACCGTTCTCGTTTTTAAGCTTAGAAAATGTATTCTTTTCTGGGGGCATTAAATACTGTGCCACCTTTGAAAGTCAAGTCCTTTCGAGCCCATCAGCTGTTGTTTGAAACTTTTTCGTTCTATTTTTGCAGAATCTTTGTCCCATGTTTTCTGAAAGGCTTTGAGCCCTTAGATGGACATTCTTCTAGTGGCAATTTTAACATAGCTGAATGCTTTTATTTGTGCCGCGGGTAGCACGCGCGATAATATACATCATTGAATGAATACTGTTCCCATACAGAAGTCCTTTTCCAGGAGCTGTTTGCCGGCTGCCCAGCTGTGGGATCAGAGGGTGGGATACTTTTGATTTTAGACATAAGAAAGGGGCTGGGGGAGCCAGGCTTTTAGTGAGGGAGCCCTGGCCCTGGCTTAACTCTTATGCATCTGGAGCCAGAGAAAACAGTATGTGACAACAATATTCACACAGAGCCCCCAACAAGGTTAAAAACCACATATAAGACTAACTAATTTACTAAAATGTGGACCAAGAGCAGAATAAGCCAAAGGGAAAACTTGTGCGTAAGCTGCTTATCTGCTATTCTTAGGCAGGCGAAGGGATCCTGGCAACACTTTGTGGGCTATAAGGACATTTTGGCCTCTCTCTGCAGTGTGCTCTGGAGTTATTTTTTCCCATTTTTTCATGCCGTCTCTGTAACACAACCTCTTTACATAGTTTATCTCAGGAAATGACAATTGGCTGTCGAATCCCATACAAATTGATTGGATATGACAGCTTAAAGGAATACATCTTCTGCAGGGAAGAAAGTTTTTACTTATACTCTTGTATTTTCAACCCTTTTTTCCCCTTACCCCTTTCTTGCTTAATTTTATTATTTCAATTAGATCATTTAAAAATCAACACATCACATACCAACCTCCCCTAAGAGCAATCATAAGATTTGATGATTTTTCTGATACACAGGCTAAGGTTTCAAATTTGCATTATTTTATCTACTGAATTAACTATGAATTCTAAACCAAACTAATGCCGCCATGTGTTTTTAAACATCTCTAATCCAAACCATCTGGAGAGGCACGGGTTTGCAAAGGCATCCCTTTCAGGACACTCTGTGGAGTTTGTCACTGCTTGAGGTTTTGGCAAACCATCAACATTACTATAATTCTCTTTCATGAAATATAGCTTTTGACTAGGATCTTAGAGTCCTGGGTGTGTGTGTGCATTTATATGAGTGTGGGTACTTGTGTGTAATTTTTGCTCCTGTTCCTTTCTCTTTTCAGAAGACCATATTTGTAACAAATTTATTTTATTTTAAAAAATAAAGGTTTGTGTTGCATATAAAACTGAATTTAATTTTAACTACTAAACATACTGCAATTAAAAACATGTTAAATAACACACCTTGTTGTACGTAGGGGCTGGAAATATTTTTTAAACAAATCAAAAGAAAGCAGCTTTAGAGAACAGCAACAAAAGAAGTGTAGATATTTTTTAAGTGATTACAGCAACAATGATTTGTGACATGTAAGATATAAACTCAGTACATTTATGAAGAAATTACAATTAAAAACTGACTACAACTTTCACCTACGAAATGCAATGTCTTGCTTAATTCTTTGTCTACCAATAAACATACTATTTTAAAATTATAAATCAAATATAAACATGGTAAAAGCAAAATGTAGACTACTTGTTACAATAAAGATTAAAAAACTTCTCCGGAAGTAAGGATGATGATTCTACTTGGAGAAACTCTCTTTGATAATAATGTTTTCATATAATTTCAAAAATCAATCATAAAAATAGCTTTTTGCTGAGAACCACTGTCTGAGATAAATTAAAATAATAATGTGACTACTGAGGAATATTAACGTCTCTGTATTTATTAATAACACGGTCTATTCGAACAACCCCTTTCATTCAACAATATTAGGCAAATTACACACATACACACACATATATCAGAAGGTTTTGGTCAAGTTTGTAGAGAAGAATAAAAAGGTTTATTTTTTTTAGAAGTAGATGTCCTGAAGTCCAGAAGTGAGTCTGTGCCTAGAATATAATAATGCCAAATCAATGCACAGGCCGCCCCTCAGACGCGGTGGCAGCTAGACCACTCTTGGTGGGTGCTAATGGCCTGGGGCACACCACAGCGCATCCCTTGCTGCTCACTGTTTTCTCCCCTGACATGAGGTCCTCTATGCCCACACCACTGTGGGAGAGGGTTGCCCTTCTAAAACTTGCCCCCTAGACCACCTGGTATATTTTAAAACCTGCTTCTGCCCATATTAAAATGTAGGATAAAGGAAAAGCACAATCTGATATTCCAGAGAATGGCAGCCCCACCTAGGGGGCCTGGATCCTATGTCGTTAGGAAAGACAGCTCTTAGCAGAGATGCTAATTGGGTCTTAGATGAAAGTAGAACATTTGTCAGCTGCATCTTCCTTTCTCTTGCTCCGCAGAATGAGTTCATCATGGCGAATGGCCAGCTAGTCCATACAGACTTTAGGGCAGTCATATTTACTATTTAGAAACCAGAAGGTTCCTACACGAGGCCTCTGCCTGAGGCAATCAATGAGTAACTAAGCCTTGGAAGCAAATGCATGTGTACCTAGCCCAGGGTGGAAGCAGAGTAGCTGGGAAGATCTACACGCCCTGCACACCAGGACAACATCACCAGTTACTATGATGTTGAGGTCACTTTGCACTTGTTGGTTAGATGCTTTCCTACAGGTCCTCCCACTGCTCCCCTGCTCCCTGTCCGCCCTGCCCCTCCCCTTTTCAGTCAGCAACTAAAGATGTAATTCCTGACATGCTCTTTGGACAGGGCCATACAGATTGTTACATATTTTGAATTTCATTCCTGCATATTAGATAAGAATAGCTGACATGCACTGGTTACTTACTCTGTTCCTGGCACTAGGGCTTCATATGTATTTATTCATTTTACTCTCATGTATGACTTGCCCAGGGTCAAAGAGCTTCCAAGTGGCGGGACCCAAATTATAATCCCAGGCTGTATGACCATATAGCCCACCCATACTCACTATGTGCTTAACTGCCTCCCAGCACACAGTAAATATATCACCCTCATTGAGTTATGAATCAAATGCTTAAATGATCGGGATGAGAGGACTTCAGAATTGCCTCAGGGTCCCTCTTCACTTGGCATTTGTATATAAAAAGCAGACATAGGGATCTGACTAATGTGAGAAGAGCTGGCCAGGTGATGGGAATTAGGGCATGGTGGGGACTGGGGCAAACTGAAGAGTTCTTGTGGAGAAAAGGCAGACTTTTGCCCAGCTAGCATGGCTTAGCGGTCAAGCATCAACCTATGATCCAGGAGATCTAGGTTCAATTCCCGGTCAGGTCCCATGCCCGGGCTGCGGGCTCAATCCCCAGCGGGGGGCATGCAGGAGGCAACTGATCAATGATTCCTCTCATTATTGATGCTTTTATCTCTCTCTCCCCCTCCCTTCCTCTCTCTGAAATCAATGAAATATATATTAAAAAAACAAAAAACAAAGGACAGACTTTTCTCAGCTCCAGCCAGTTGTTCTTCTGAGGACCTGGCCGTGGTGGGTACCCCCATAAATATCTGTTGAATGAATGAGTGAATGAATGAATCTAAGTTAGGTGAAATTTCCTTAGGAATATATTTAAGCAAGAAAAATAAGAATGTCAAGGTTTAAGCTTCCTCCTATGGGACTCTCATTTAAGAACAGTTAAGCAAAAAAATGTACACAGAATACTTTATCTTCTCAAAGCATGTTCAGCTATTACTATGCACTGAATTATGTCCCCCTAAAATCCAATTGTTGAGGCCCTAACCCCTAACACAGTGGTATCTGGAGATGGGGTCTTTGGGAGATAATTAGGTTTAGACGAGGTCATGAGAATGGGTCCTCACGATGGTATTAGACACTAGAAAAGCTTGCTACCTACTTCTGCTATGTGAGGAAATAGCTAGAAGGCAGTTGTCTTCAAGACAGGAAAATGGCTGGCACCTCGATCTTGGACTTAGCAGTTTCCAGAACTGTGGGAAAATTATTCTGTTAAGTCACCCAGTCTGTTATTTTGTTATGGCAGTCTGAGCACACTAGTACACCTATATTCTCTCTTTTATCCTCGCAATAATCCTAAGAAATAACTAGAACTCCATCAGCATTCAGCACAGACCCCTGAGAACACCCATTTTCCTTAGAGCACAGTGAGTGGCTGAAGGCAGGGTGCTGAGGACAAGGGGAGTGACAGGCCAGAAAACTTCTCATATTGCCATCTGGCTCTCATTGCTTAGCATCAATAATTCCTGGGGCAATTCCTTGATGAAGCACAACTGGAGAAAGCCCAGTTCAGACAGTTTTTGTACAGGGTATGGGAAGGGGAGGGAAGGGCATTTAGGGAACTGAATACAATTTTCAGTGTTGGGGTTCTATGCCTCCATTATGTGCACATTCGTGGGGCAGAGAAATGCTTAGTCTTAGATAGTTTTTGCAATAATATTAAACTTTAGCTCCATCGCTTGCAATAGGACATGGCAAGACAAAGAGAACAATTTGAAACAATTTGTTCAAAGGTGTATTCTCGTAGCATCCCCTCTCAACTAGCTTACTCAGCCACTCGGAAGGTGCACGGCCTCCTTCATTGCTATTTTCAGATAAGGAATCATCTAGGATACAATGTACTCTAATCCTGCTCATAATTCTAATTTCCCTAGATAAATCCCAACGATCAATTCTACTTCTTGTGTTACTTCTTGGAGAAAATTCCAGAAAGAAGGCAGATAAAGAATGAAAGCTAACAAGGCAGTTTGTCTGCTTCCAGCTTTGTGGGCCAAACACAGAAAAAGAAGTTCCTGCTGTTTGATTTAATAAGAATCAGTGTCTAGCTCAAGCCTTGATGGTCAGACCAGTCAGCCTCAATTGCATAAAAGAAGTGTTTCTGAATGCCTGCACTTCATTTCGGCACATGCGTTTAAACTCCCTTATGTCTTTTCCTAACGTTAGGCACAAAATAGCAGTGCTGTGCTGCTGTTCCTCTCCTTGGAGCATATAATTTGTATCTTTTATGTCCGAGCTTAATTTTACCTTCATGTCATCTGCATTCTTTAATTTTCCTTAATTGTATACTTGGAAATGTGTATCGCAATCTATACGACAATGGCTGAGGTTTCCTCTCCTGGGTTTTTCCTTCTGCGGTAGATCCTGCATCGCATTCGAAAACTGGGCCTTACTTACATTAGTCAGCATGTTCTTGTCCCTGGACTTTGTTCTGCAATTACGAAGCACATATTGTGTCCTTTCATTTTGTCATCACAGGATGCATTTTGAATACGTATCCCTAGTTGTCAAAGAACGTTCTAGTCATTCATCCCCTCTTCTTTTTTTGACTTCTACTGAGGAACCACTCCTTGCCACATCCAAGAGAAAAGCTTACGAAATTCCTTTTTTGTCTTTCTCTTATTTTTTTTTAATCAGCCAGGCCATAAGAAAATTATCCTTCCTTTAGTTAAAAAAATAATAAAAATCCTTAAGTCATATTCTAACACTGCTCTGGTCATAATATACCTTGGAAAACGCATTTAAATTAATTTATATTTTTGTGTCTTCGCCGTTTTGTTGATTTGGATTCTGGACCACAATCTGGGCTGGGGGAAGGACAAACACTGATGGGGGGGAAATCTAGTTTATTGAAATAAGCTTCATGGTTCCATCAGACATGGAGCAGTCTTCTTTCCACGAACCGACCCAACAACAAAGCCTCGGCAACTCTCCCAGGTCACTGGGCAGTGTGGTCAGCGAGGAGGGGAGCTGCAAATCCTGGTTTTCTGTCCCCTCTCCTAACCATCAGCCCATCTTCCCTCCTGTGTCACTGTCACTCCTCATGGGAGTGGAGGGAGGGGGCCACTCTCCAAGGTCAGCAGGAACCTCACAGAGAACCCAACGTTGGACGACTGAAGCTGTGAGTTGCAACCTCATCTATAACCTTTACAGTCTCCCTCTCTTTTTTATATTATTGTTCAAAATACTACAGATGTCCCCTTTCCTCCCCACTGATCCCCTCCATCCTGCACTCCCCCCCCCAGGCCTTCCCCACACTACTGTCTGTGTCCATGGGTTATGCGTACATGCATATAAATTCCTTGGTTAATCTCTTCCCCACCCCACCTCTCTCTTGAGAAGTGAAGCCACACATAGGGAAAAAGTGAACTGAGGGTTTTAAACACTGGCACAAATGGGGTTAGTTAATATCACCCCACTTCACATTCGGCTTTCTCCCTGAAATAGTGAGGGTTGCAGGTCATTTTCAGTTTCAGGTCATTGTCAGATAATCCTTAAAAAGAGAATGCCAAGAACAAAGAAACCAAATCAGGAAAAAATAAAAGTAAAAATAAAAACCTCTGACCATGCCAAGCCTCTAAATATAACTTTTCCACTTACCTCAATGCAGATAATTCTAAGATATATATTTCTGATTCTATTCATTCCGTTTAAAAGAGAAAGACCACACCAGGGTAAGCAAGGCAGGGTGGTCAGGATGCATAATGTAATGACAGTGTGTGGAAGCCACTACAGAAGACAGCAGGAGAGCTGCCAGATCATGCGGTGGGGCCGGGTGGCTGATGTCTACGCAGAGGCCACCGATATTTTCCAACTATGGACAGCTCTCACTGAAATGAAAACAGCAAATGCAGGACCAGAGCCCACACTAAATATCCAGTTTGGTAAAGACACGAAGCGGCCCATGGAAGTGGTAGGTATTTGGCTTTGCTATTTCTCAACAGAGAAATGAGTCTTTAGACTGCAATCTTCTCATGATTAGGCTAAAAGCCTACCAGTCTTCGCAAAAGTACCCTCAAATGACATCTGTCTCTCGTGCATTTGCTTTCTAGTGACTGGAACGATGCTTTTCTGAGACAAAGGTTTGTTGGTAATTATACACTTTTGGAAAATATGAAGAATACGCAGAGATCAAGAAATGGGTAGCTAACGTGATTGTTCAAAAATGATAAAAGTGCAATCGTTGTAAGGCACCTGTTGCTTCTCCCTGTCTACGGTCCTCTTTCCTACTCAGCTCACTGCTTAATTACGAAATTATTTGCACATCGCAGGAGAAGGTGGAAGCACAAACTTCCTGATTTTAGTGTCTGGAGGAGACCAGGTGTTATAAGTGAGCTTTACCAGAGATCAGAAAGGATGTAGAAGAAAACTGGTAGGTTGGTGAGTGGGGGTGTAGGTTTTTCTCATATGTATTTTAATTCTGTGGGCTCCCCCAATTCCCCTTTAGGTTTGGGAGAAGTTGCTACCCTTCATCAGTTAACAAGAAATGCATGTTGTAACTGAGAAGTGCTTGGCAATCAAGGTCTCCAATTTGCTGATTTTATTTCTAGACTGGCAGCTTTAATTTTTTGAGGTTTATATATATTCATTAAAGTAATTTTCTTTTAAAAAGCCCTACTGCTGGCAGCCCCACTGGCTGACTCGACATCACATCCCTCCCCAGCCTGAACACAGCCAGAGGGGTCCTGGGTGGCCCAACTGCCCCTTTGAGACTTTCCCACCCAGGAGTCTCAAAGGACAGGAAGGAGAGTGCCCTGAGGTCCCTGGTGGGTGGATGCTCTTGTGCCTGACTATTCTAGACCCAGGATGCAGTTGACGCTTTGCACCTGGCAAGTGATGACAGCCTGCCAGGCTACCAAGTTACCTAGCCAATCCCGCAGGTATCCGTACGCGACGTGAGGCCTCTCCCAGGGGCTGCCGATCATCCTCTTGAGGTCTACCTTCTCTTTGCAGGAGCCACCTCTAGGACCATGTCTAACCAACATACTGTAAGTGGCAGGCTGCCAAAGACATACTTTGAATGAACTGCACACCCTTTGCTATCAAGGCCCACACTGTCCCATCAGTGAGTGCAGGCCTGGTTCTACTGCTCACTAGCTGGGGACCCTTAAAGTGCAAAGTCTCAGCTTTTCTGCTGTGCTGGTTGTAAGAATCAATGAGATCATGAAAGCAGAAGTGCTGACAAAATGTAAATACAGACAAACGTAGTTATACTTAACTACATTTGTAGTTAATGCATGGTCACCAAACTGCCCTTATTATTTTTTTCCCTCCACCTAACCTGGGTCCACTGATTTATCTATAACTTTCCTGAGTGCTTAAGTTACATCTAGTTTGGTTTCCCATTGGCTCAGGCATACTCAGTAATATTGCACTTTGTTTTCTTCTGACAATCATTGCTATTTATCTGGTTTTTATCTTAACTTCATGGGTATCAACTATAGCAAGGAGTGTCACTATTCCAAAAGAAATAGCCAACTCCAGCTAGCCAACTCCCATTGTCCCTATGTCATGTTGAATGAGGTTTTCAGCCCATTCCTAGAAAAACAACTCTGGGTCTTCTGACCATCCACCACCAAAGCAGATCCCAGCGATGGGTGAACTACAGAAAATATAAGTGTGTGGGGGGAGAAGTGAGCAGGACAAGCTGGGACGGAACAGGAAAGTTGGTTAGGAAATTTTTCCAATAGGGTCTGGTAGGAGATCATCATCAGAGTAAGAAAAGTGAGAAATGCTGCTCTAGTGTGGGCCAAAGAGGAGAAGGGAATTGCGGGGCAAGAAGAAAAGTCTCCCCTTCCAAATAAAGAAGCCAACCACTTTTGTCACCTTGTCATCCCCTTTCTTCATCTCTTCTCCAAGTTCCAGTGGTTTCCAACTATAACTGCATATTTAAACTACTGGGGGTCCCCAGAAGGGCTTCATAATTACTTTGGTTGTATACACTTCTCTTTCCTCCTCTCCTGAGAGGGACCAAAGCTCTTTCCCTTTTTACTTTTCCAAAGCTGCCCCCTACAGTTAGACCAGTATAAGATAAATAGTTTCATCACAGAAACAAGGTACTGTAGTGGTATTGAGCAATCTAGGTTTTCATAAGATTTTCTAAATGTATTTTTCATGAATATTAAGGATCATTTTTGTATGAATTACTTACCATTCACATCTGAGCAGCACAATCATGATTTTCAATATCTTTAATTGTCTTAACTTGAGTAGCTTTTAGTTGGAAGCTAGACTCTTAGAATCCTCATGGTCTTTTGCACATGTCACTTCATCAACCCAAAGTTTAAAAGTATTAGAATTCTCATTTTTCTTCTATTGAGAATGCTAGGTAGAGTTGAGAGCCCCATCTGTTTCTAGTCACCAGATGAAATGAAGATAGTAGTAGGAATTTGGGGGGCAACAGAGATATTTTAGTCAGCATAATTTTTTAGGCTATTTGGAGTACTTCTGATTTTTTTTTTTTTTTTGAAATGAGGAGTATATTTTCTTCTAAAATTTATATATTTGATCATTTAATAAAAACTAAAAATAAAATTAAATGCATGTTGGTGAGATCTTCAGTAAAAATCCCAAAGATACCATAAGAGGAAAGAGAAGATGTTCTTTTCAATCAATATTGGTATTAACAGTTATACAGAAAAACAGGTAATTTTAAAATTCCAATTAATTCCAAAGACCTTTGAAATTTAGTTCTTAACTCAGCATTACTATGCTCCTATTGACCTGTTTACTATGCAATGTTGTGAATATTAACCATATTATCAACCTACAGTCAGTTCATATAAATTTTGATAAACAGCATGTACATCAACTGAAACAATATATCGTTGCTTTTTATTTTTTTAATACTCAAGATACGCTTTATGTAATATCAAAATAGTTTAAATGCACTGTTTTTTAAAAATGTGCTTCTGTTTACCTCACAAGCCTTTTTAGTATTTTCCTGGTAATTCAGCAAACTTCTTAAAATTGAACAAAATTAAGATTTTGTGCTTCTATGTTTACTAAAAGAGCATATCAAACTGACAAATTTGATAATCTTAAAAAAAGAAAGAAAAGAAAAACTGTTCTTATTTCAAAGGTTCAAAAAATAAAGGCTATTTACTATGCAGACCTAGAATTCTTGTTGTTTTTAAGATAGCAAATTAGAAAAATATGGCCAGAATCAGAGGCTACTCAATCAGGTTGGGACTGGGGCTTTCATTCCAGGCAGCTCCCGTTCCCCAAATTATATCTGATAATGTTCTAAAGTCTAAACATATTTCAGTTCAAAAAGATACTCAACTCTTAGATAGAAAATGGCACTAAACTTCCAAATATCAGCAGGTTTACACACCCTCTTCAACTGATGTATTTGTATTTAGAATAAACTGCCACTCAGTATGTCTGAATGGTAATATTTGAGGAACTGAAACCTTGAGCTGGAATGTTTGTTTTGCATTTTCCTGTGCATAATCACAGGATAAGGGCATTAATAAAGGGGTTGGTGTATTGGCCACTGCTGAGGCCTATTATTTAGGCAGAGTCATGGAAACCGAGCAAAGCTTGATGTCTGCAAGTGTAGCATAATTTCAGCCTGTATTGTGTTGAATGGGCGAGAAGACAAACGTGTCAGCAGACACAAGGAGTAAACTACGCAAAACTACTTAAAATGCTCTCTGCACTTGCAAACTGGAAACAGCCATCTATATTTCTCAACGAGTCAAGAAAGATTCATGATAGGTACTCTCCTAAACTGGCTACAAAAATATGATTATCTGTAAGTAAGATGGCACCCAGCAACTTGAAATTGGCAAAGTCCCATGGAACTGCATTTCAGAGGAAGGAGGGAGCTGGGAATGGCAGTGCTCTGCGGATGGCCACGTGGGTGGGCAAGCATTTGCTGCTGCTGAGCAGAGGAAGTGGTACACCAGGATTTCTTCATAAGTGTGAGGTCTTTATAAATTCATCTTTATGGGGGCGGATTTAAATAGAAAGAAAATGACACACAGTCCCCAACCGGGCTTCCTAACTGTTTGGAGAGGGTTGCCACTTTCCCCAAACATTAGGTTACTGTGGGGGAATTTTCCAAAATTGTCAACAATTCCATTTTTAAACTCAGTTCTTCCTCTCCACATAAGAGAGATGCAAAGCAGCAGGAACTATATTTGGTCTAGTAGGAGATGTAAGTTATTTTTACTGTGCTGACTCCTACCTGACAGTGGAAGACGTATTCTGGTGTGGTTTTCTTGAACTTCATGTTCCAAACCAAGGCCACTCCATCTGGTTCATGGGGAGCATCTTCATTGTTGTTGTAGGAAGCGACCATCAGCTCGGGGTACTGAATAGAAGAGGTCACAAGGATGAATTAGGCCAAGATGACAATATGAAGAAAACTTTCTTAATTCCTACAGACATGTGCTATACTACATACTTTAAAGGTCCACTTTCTTTTTAAGTCTGGCATATTTATACCAACTTCGTGTCTCAACCTATTGCAATCTGGTTTCTGCCTCCAACATTCCACGTGTGCTCGCCGTAGTCACCAATAGCTACCAAACTGCACACATTGCTGCCTTTTCTGTATTAGCTGGCACGTAGGCTACTCCCTCCTTTCTCCTCTATTGGCTTCCATTACGTATTTCTCTCCTGATTTTCTTCCTGCCCACTCTTTTTAAGTCCCTACAGGTTCTCCTTCCATTATCTATGTTCCAAGGAAGCTGTTTTATGCCCTATTTATTTTTATTTTTATTTTTTGTCTCTCTCCACACATTCTTCCTGGGTGAATTCATCTACTCCAATGGTTTTAACAAACATTTAGATGCTGACAGTGCTCAAATCTATACTTTTAGGCCTAATTTCTCTCCTGGCTGCAGATCTTTATATATGACTGCCTACTGCGGATTTCTCAGGGCTATCCATAGACCCATCAAATGCAACACACAGAAAAAGGAGCTCATTGCCTTCCCCAAAAACCTACTGCTCTCTTAATGGCCCCCCTTTCGGTGCTTTTCACTGGCACTCGCCTAGCTGCCCAGGCCACACACGCCACATTCACTGTTACACCTTCCTCCTTCTCAACCCCCTGTACTGTTTCACTGCTTCCTCCGTACCTTTCAAATGCATGTTTTCTTCCCATCCTTAAGATGAAAGCCTTCCAATTTCTCATCTGAATGAAACCAGCAGCTTCCTAAATGGCTTCCTGCGTCCAGGCTCTCCGGGCCCTGCCTTCACCTACTCCACTCTCCATCCTTTGTCAATGACTTTACAAAACAGACATTTGACTATGTCACTTCTTTGCTTAAAATGCTTTAATGGCTCATTAATACTTTTTAAGATAATATGCAGGTCATATAGGATCTTTCCTGATCTGTCATTTGCTACCTCCTCTGCTTAACCTCTTACAACTTCCCCTCCCTCCTCCCACCCCCAGCCCCACTGGGCTAGTTCTGAGGGTCATAGGCATAGCCTCTGTACCTATGAATCTGCTACTCTCATTGGAATGCCTCTTCTGTGTTTTATACATTGACCCATTCTTTAAGACTCAATACAGGCATCCAGTCCTCCAGACAATCCCAACTAACCATCTACCACCCCTCCCTGCCTCTCATTGTCTCCTTTAGCATTATATCTGTCCCCCACATTAATGCACTTGTCAAACTGTGTTACGGTTTTCCCCCACCTATGTCTCTTACAAAGTTTGTAAGCTCTTTGAGTGTAGAGACTAGCTTTTATTGACCTCTGAACCTAGAGCCTAGTAACTCCTACCACAAGATAAATTTGTGCCAAAATCTATTGAATTACAAGTGCTCTTTTAAAATTTATTTTAGCAACTGTGCTCAGTGGAAAGACCTTATATAAAATCCTTTGCTGTCAAAGAATTCCAACAATTAAAAGCATAAGTGCAAGAAACACAACCAGTAAAACCACCAGGACTCTACAGTGAATAGAAATACTGACTCACCCTATGTGATTAATCTCTGCTGTGAGTCAATAAACAAACTGAAGGTGAATCTCGAGGGAGGTATTTATAAGTGAAACAACATTTCATGAAAAGGCCATTCCTACCTGGGATTCCCTAAGGCAGCCCATTAAAAATTGCATCATCACATACGCAATTACATTACAGTCATAACAGATTCTATCACCCTTTGCTCAGAGATCATTTAATTTTTCCCTCATATTTCACTATGCTTTGTATGTATTTAAAGGTAGATTATCCTTACACATTTGAATATCAACTTTTTTTCTATCAACAATAATTAATCCTAAGTCTTCTACGTGGATTTATTCATTCTTTAAGTTCCCTAAATGTAAGAAAACTGCACAGAGCTACAATTTGCTGGTTGATGCAGAGGAAGTACAAGCTTACGACACATGTATGTGGCCATCAGTGGACGTAATCACTCTTTATTAGAAAACACTCCTCAGTGGCTAAATCAAAGGCCCATTCAAAGACACAAACATCTAGATAAAACACAGAAGTCTCCAGACTGTCCAGCTGAAGTTTAACTATGTCACATGTAAAAAGGCAACTCTATAAACATCAACACCACTATCAGAGGGGCCAATGAGCAGCCAGATGTGTCTTCAATTATATCCCACAGCTTCACATCTGGGTCTCATCGTTGGCTCCCACTCCCACTTGTAGTTCTTCTTTTTTCCATTAAAAATATTTAAAATTATTTGGGTTTAAAACTCGTTTAGAAAACAGGGAGAGTTTTAGTAAAATACCAGTGAAATGCCTTTGGTGTAGTTTCTATAATTGGGATCATACGTCCTAAAGATACTGATTTAACTCTTATCATATGCAAGATTTTCTGAATTCAAAGTCTCCTCTAACATGACTCTTTCTGTTGTCTGAACATGACTTGTCATATTTTCTTATTCTCCAATAAAAAGTAAATCTCTGAACAATTATTTAAACCATAAATGTTAAAATTATGATTTAAAAGAGAATGTGAACAACTGTGAAATTTGTGATTACTCACTGGGCTGGATTATCTAATATTTAACTTAGGAGTATTTTACCTGGAAATTACCAGATCTGCACTCAAGCTGCTTATTCTTTTTTTAAAAAAATATATCTTTATTGATTTCAGAGAGAGGAAGGGAGAGGGAGAGAGAGATAGGAACATCAATGATGAAAGAGTCATTGATTGGCTGCAGCCCGCAACCTGGGCATGTGCCCTGACCAGGAATCGAACCCTGATCTCCTGGATCCTAGGTTGATGCTCAACCGCTGAGCCGCGCCCGGCTGGGCTGCTTATTCTTATAGAGAAATAAAATCTGACTTTTATTGGAGAGGAAGGAACCAACATGTTTTAAGTGCCCATTATGAGCCAGACACCGAGTTGGGTGATTAACTCATTTGGTCCTTACAATCCTCTAAGGTAGCAATGGTTTTCCTATTTCTACAGATGAAGAAGCCAAGGGTCCCTGGGTGTGTAACTTGTTCTGAGTTATGTTGCTAATCAATGAAAAAGTGAGAACCCTATTTAAAGTCTGTTTGTCTTTACACATCCCTTCTAGTCCACTGTAGCCAGCGTCAAGTGTTCCCTATGCGTCTGTAAGGCACGGTGCCGGGTAAAGCGCGGGGAAGACTGTGACAAGACGCCTCGCTTTGTAGGGACTCACTGTTAGGTAGAGGAAGTAGGACACATGTGTGGGTAGCTATAATACAAACATAAAAGCAGAACATGATATGTGCTAAGATGGGGGTGTAAACAAGAGTCTATAGAAATGCAGAAGATAAAATAAGCACTTTAGTTGGGATAGGGTGTGGCAGGCAGAGAAACTGGAAAGGACTTCTAAAAAGGAATGAGACTTGAGTTGGGCTTTGTCAAATGGGTAGGTTATTAGGAGAGACGGGAGAGGACAGGATGGACAAGGGTACCAAATGGGTGCAGGAGATTTCTCTTGGGTACCTGCTGGCTCAGTGAGTCTCCCATGTTTGGAGAATACCTCAAGACACAGCTGTCTGACTTCTCAGGGACAATTCATTCACTGCAGGGTTGATACCCAGCCGGGAGAATCACATTCTCTTAGCCGGCTATTGTAAATTTTGAACTGAGATGCTGAACCTGTGGGCTGGCAAATGAGTCATTACGACAGCATTTGACTGGTGAGGTCCCTCAGGCTGCCCAAATTTCTACTCTTCCTGAGTCCCAGTTCTTCATCTTTTCCATGAATTCCCTAAGTACCTGAGTGGCTCTTCAATAAATTCCCCCTTTTTTTCTTAAGCTAGCCAAACGTGCAGAAGAACAGGTTTGGGAGACCTCAGATGGTAGCATTTGCCTGGGAGCCTAGGTGTGTCAAGAGGTAAAAAAGACACAAGAGTTGGAAATGTCTCAGGGCATCCTCACAAAGGTTACTGAGCATAGGCTCATGATTTTAGACCTTACTACAGGGGTGGCAGGAGTCATACTTCGCAACACTCCATATTTCTGCTGTTAATACTCTCCCCACTGTTACATTTATTAAGTACTTTTTATGTACTAGACATTTTTTAAAAAATTCTAAGTGCTTTAAATACATTAACTCATTCAATAGTCACAATAAGCATGTGAACTAAGTGCTATCATCATCATTTTATGAATGAGGAAACTTAAGCCAAGAGAAGTCAGGCAACAGGCCCAAGGTGATATTGAGCGCACATAAGTCATCTTTACAAGTGTTAATCTGGGAAAGTACTTATAATGACTCGATAGTGTAGAGACTTGAGGTAGGAAGACCAGGTAGGATGCTATGTCCCTAAATAAGCAAAAAGTAGAGGGCAAGGGATAATATAGGTGATAATTCCTCATGTTAGGGGATTTGAATTGGTATCAGTGGGAATTCTCTTGCTACTGTAAATTTAATTTGATTTGGCAACTAAAAAAACTGTCAAAAATGACTTGAGTTTGTATCATGACAACGGAAAGGTTGGAGAAAGCAGTTTACATGTGAGAGGAATATAACATGATGGGAGTAAGAGTCTGGTTTTGTACAAGTATCAACTCTCTCTGCTCCACAGTGTTCAATGGACGACAAAGTTGATGTAATTCCCTGAGTGCTCACATTTTTTCCAGGAAATAGTGTTTGGTGGATATTTTGCAAATATTGCAGACTTAAAGTGTTCTTGTTTAGGAAGCTCGGGAGATCAAAGCAAAGCGATGCAGAACCCTCCTACAGCAGGTCCTCGAATAACACTGTTTCGTTGTTATAACATGAGATGCCACAGGAACTTGACTCTTGTTTATGTCGATTAGCCTGCGGTGAAATTGGTTTCATTATATGTCGCTTTGCTGAAAGTTGCAGAACCTACCGACTGTGTCAAGTGAGGACTTACTGTGGTTTCTTCCCCTTTCTCCCCTCTGTTCCATTCTGTCCCACTCAGGGGGCCCTCCTAGCACATGTGCCCTTACCAGGCTGCAGGACTGTGCCCCTGTCCTTCCTGGATTGCGTCTAGACCCCTTCAAAGGCTCTTCATCCCATACGAATAGAAACGTGGTCCTCTGAACCTCACAAAAGTGTGACTGTGTTGGAGCTGAGGGTTCTAACCCTTTTTCTCTTGCTCCCTATAAACTACATAGATGAACAGCTTACACGAAAATTCGGAAAAATAAATGTGGTCTCTCCACGGCGGAGTTTCTGCCCTTTACAGTTTCACTTCCTGCAACAAAAAACACACGTGGGAGCCAAGCCATCCATGGGCGAGATGGCCCAGCACAGGCTGAGGAGAGAGGGACCGGCCCGCTGCGGCTGGCCCCGCTGCCTGCTGTCAGCCGAGCCCAGGAACAAGCACAAGGTGCCTTTGAGGAACGTGTCAGATAAGGTTCCTGTGTAATTTCCAGACTCTGAACAAGTGAACAAGCCGAGCTAAGTGTTTCCTCGGGCTGGGATCCGATTTCTGCGCGCAGGCCACCCACGCAGCGGCGGGAAGTGGCGGGCACTCCCTGCTCGCGTCGCTCTGGGCTCCAGCAGGCCCAGCCGCTCGTCTGGATGTGAAAGGAGATTCAAGAGGACAGAGCACTCACCCACTCGGTGGCTGATGACAGTCGGCTGTGGGGGATTACTCTCCTCTTCAGTTCCCCAGCACGATGAAATGGGCTCTTCACATCATGTTTTCCTGCTCTGCCTAGAACACCCTCCTCTCCCTCCCATTTGTCTCAATCCCAGTCTCCCGAGAAGCCTCGTCTCACCAGAAACCGATCCCAACCTCCACTGAACTCTGAGATCACTTGCTACCTGCCTCCTGTCATTCAGCACGTATAACCTCTTGGTTCCAGATTCATAGCCTTTTGTGGGAGGCAGTGGGGAAGAGCATATGCCTTAAAGAGCTAAAAAGACCTGGGTTCAAACCCTCGCTCTACCACATCCTAGCTGGGTGACTTAGCAAATCACTTAGCTTCAATTTCTTCAGCTATAAAATGGAAACAGTAACCGTGGCCACCTCATATGATGTTGAGGGTGAAATAAGATAATGCCATCAGAGCAGTTGGCACAGTGCTCAGCATGTAAGAAACACAAACTAAAAGCTAGCTATGACTATTATTCCAAATAAAAGCACAGGCTGGAAGAAAGCAGAAACTGTGCTGGACATAAATGACCAGGACTCATCATTTCTATTTCCTTCACTGCTATTACGTCATTGTCACTGCAGGAGGGAGCATGGCATGGTCATCAAAAACATGGGCTGGGGGGTCAGACCATCAGGGTTCAAATTCTGCCTGGACCACAATGCACATAATTAACTGCTCAGCACTGGATACACTGTCAAGTGGTTGAGTTGGCCATTCAGCAACCTGGCTTTTGGTAAATTTGACTGCTTTCACTCTGAATGCCACACTAAGGAGTTTAGACTTTTTTTTTATTGATAATGAGTTTTAATCAAGGGGGTGAAGTGATCAGATTTACACTTTAGAAAGATTACAGTTGAACCTTGAACAACATGGGTTTTCAGTGCAGGCCCACTTATATGCTGATGATTTTTATAAATAAATATATAGTCGGCCCTCCTAATCCTTGGCTTTTGAATCCATGGTTGGGAATCCTTGGATGTGGAGGGCTGTATGCATTGTTCTACACCATCTTATAGAAGGGACTTGAGGATCCACAGATTTTGGTATCTACGAGGGGGAGTAGAAAGTTGGTCTTGGAACCAATCCCTGCAGATACCAAGGGACGATTGGGAAGTCAAAAGTTATATGCAGATTTTTGACTGTGTGTGTGTCGGGGTTGGGGGGAGTCCCTAACCCTTGCATTGTTCAAAGGTCAACAATATTTGGCTAGATTTTCAGGAGGAAAATTATAGGTGGACAAGCATGGATATGTTAGGAATATTACAGGTGTAAGATGAGGAATATATGAACAGAGAAATGGACAGTTCTGGTGAGAGATGGGGTCTGGAAGATAAAGGAGAAGTTGCTAATGTTAATGATGAAAGTTCTGCTTTGGCCCTTGGGTATGACTTTACCATAGAGAGAACATAGTAGGCAAAAACGGATTTGGAATATGTGGAAATGATGAGTGAATGATAAGTTTGAGATTCTGTGGGGCACCCAAGTAAATCTGTCTGGTGCATAAAGTGGAATTCAGGAGGGACACTGGGTGGGAGATAGAAACAGGATGCCCATGTGATGGTTGAATCCACAGCGGTGGGAGAAATCTCCCACAGAGACCATGTCGGGAAGAAGAGTAGAGGTTGAGGGGATGACCAGGAGGACCGTAAGGGTGGAAGAGAAAGAAGATGTCTTAGGGAAGTCTGAGAACTAGAAGACAGTAGGGTTGTAGAACCCAGTGGAAGAATATTATTTTTAGAAGAATGGGGAAGTCAACTAAGCTGGGATGTCAGGGACAATAAAGGCTTAAACATATCCACAGGACTTGACAAATAGGAAACTATTGGTGACCTTGATGAGAGCAGTTTCATAGACAGAATGGCCTGGGTCCTTGTCTGGTACCTGGCACATAGTAAATACTCAATGTATATGGACGACAGTGTGCAAAATTTAAACTGAAACCTCAGAAAAATAAGAAAGACACCTGATAGGCATAGAAAAAAAATTGTAGGTTAGTGAACATATCCAAAGTAGTGGAGCAAATCTCTCTTATTATTTTTTATACGAATGCCATGAGAACACAAGCCCAGTTTGTTCCATCCCAGCCATGATTCTTACCTGGAGAGACCAGTCCATACAAGTGACTACTCGGTGCTTGGACCAATGCTCATCATAGAACTGACGATTGAAAGAAAGGTTGGCTCCAGCCTGGACATCCCTACGAGGGTTTAAACATCAAAGATCAACATGATGCTTCAGAATGGGGCTTTATGTCTTCTGCTAATGCTGAAAGAATGAAATGGCAAATGCATGGCACACAATACCCCCTGAAGTCAAAGCATCCACTCAGATAGCAAACTCTGTTCACAAATAAACTATTGAGTGTCTTCTTTAAGAAAAGCTCTCTCTAAAAGGTTTCCACATGTTGTTCCAAGCCTGGTATAAAGTGTCAAATTTGTTTCAGGTACTCATCTTGACCAGTCCTGCAGGATTCTCCTCCTCTTAGTAAGTTCTATATTGAAACAGAGTTTGCTAGAAAGTTCCCAAGGGAGCACAGCACACTTGGAGATTCTTTGATATCAGTGCCCCCTCATCTAGCCTTAGACCAGGGATGATGTTCGTGTTTCTCTTTACCAGTAATTTCTGACTGGCTGCAGTGGTTGCCTCCCTGCTCAACAGCAAATGGTAAATTCTACCAGGGGACCCATATGGTGGAGAGTGGGGGATGCACCAAGTGTATTAGATACGTAACAGACTGGAACAGAGTGTACTTGGTTGACACTCAGCTGGCCACTGCACTTCCTCTGAGGGACGCTGCACTGGTGGTGCATTTGCTCCATAGACTGGGTGTTTACATTGAGTCACGCTGATTGCCTGCCAGCAGCTTCTGGATGCGCATAAAAAGCTGCCTAAATTTCTTGGGCTTCAGTTCAGGAATTCCTCCACACTCACCTTTTTTTCTGTTCATTTGCTTCATGCCGTTGGTGTGCATCCTGCCTCACTTGTGCTGAGTGACCTGGCTTCAGATTATTTACTTAGGCTCTAATCAGCTGATTTACCATGAGTTTCTTTTCTCCTGTTAACCCTTCCACGCCTCCACCATTGCAAACTCAGGCAAGAGGTACATGTACCCGAGTAACTGCCAGAAAGCCAGAAGAACACTAGGCCAGACATCCAGAAAATCAACTGGGCTACAGAGCAGGCTTTTTTTTAAAAAAAAACACAAAATATCTCATAACATGTATATTCAAAATACTATGTTCTCTTCGAAGTAGGCTAAGGATGCTGTCATCTGTTTAGAATATGTCAGAACTCCCTTTTGAAACTATTTTTGGAGCCTGTTATATTCCTTTGAGTATCTTGAATGATGATAGGTTGTCCTTTGAGAATGTATTTGAATTTTAGAAATAGTAAAAAGTCAGTTCTGATGAAAAAGGCAGTAATCTCACCTTTTCATATTGTTCTTGGCATAAAGAAATTGGTGACTAAAACCCAGCGATTTCCATTTCTTACAAAGCTCATAAAGGGTCTCCTATTATCCCCACAATGACGGTTAGTAGCCTCTGCCTTTTACAGTATATACGCTGCAGTCACACAGAAAGTCATTTGGGGCCTTTGCTTTTATTGATTAGTTTTTTGTTTGCTTTATCTGTAAATATATCCCTGCATATCTGTTTCCTAAAAGGCACAGACACATAACCTTACGGTGTCAAAGGAGAAAAAAATTTCCAGTTTCTGTTCACTGTCTCCCACATCAGTGAAGGTCTCTCTGTCTCATGTTTATTTTTTTCAGTCTCCTGTTTGCTTAGACATAAAAATAGATCTACTGGCTATAGCACGAATCTCCTTCTGCTGCTTATAAGGATGCTTTCTCAGAGGACAATGTACGTGACTCTGCCAGTCTCTATCACCTGGCCTACCCCCTAGATACCAAGTTCAAAAGCATTTCACGGAAGCACATGATAATTACAGGGAGACTTTAAGCCAAAAGTTACAACCAAAGCCCTTAGTCAAAGCTGTTTAGCAAGATCAGCCCTGGAATTTCATCTCCCTCTGATTTGTTAGGTTTGGGATTTGCTAAGTCGATACATACATGAGTTTAGAATCAACTCTAAATACACACAAGAAACGAACCCATCTTTTTCCTCTAACTCTCGGCCGCTATAGTCGAAGAAGATGTCCGAGTCTTCTGCCAGGGCCCTCTCGATGACGCGGATGGTCCGATCGAAAAAGATGAGGAACTCCTCTGAGTGGAGGATCTGCTGTTTCTCTTCCTCTGTCAGCTCCCTTGGGGGGGCTTTTTATGTAAAAGAGATTGTCAGGAAAGAAAAAAAAGGACAATTAAAAACATCTCTAGAGGAATCCAACTCTTGAACAGGGCTGCTTATCAAAGGCGTGATAAGAAAGACACAGTAAGATAAGGCCTTGCAAGTATCACTCCCAAAGTCACACCACAGGTCTCTGCAGATGGCTCCACTGCCAGTTTTACACAAAGATGTCACATCTGGCCTAATTACTGTTTGGAACAGTTGAAAATATTACAAATGAAAATAGATGGGTGAGTTCTTAGCAATCAGTTTTGAATAATGTTATTTTCTTTAGAACTAAACTAAAAAAAAAAAAGCTGAAATAGTACATAATAAAGAAATCTAAAACTATGTGTATTAGATACTACTGTAAAGCTGCACATATTAAATAATTAAGAACTACCTATACTGTGATCCAGATAACACCTTTCCTCTTTCTATGGATACATTTATTTTATTTTAGATGGTGAGTTGGCAAGGCTGACAGATGGTTTTATACATTCCACTCAAAACCTGACACGTCCTTCCAAATCTGCTTTCACCCAAAATATCTTGTTAGTAAACACATAGAAGAAATAAATGCTGCTGTAAGACACCTCACAATTGCTCAGATGGCTTACTTTTCCAGGATGATTAAGCTTATCAAACTAATTTTGAAGATGCAAAATGAGGCAAAGAAGATTAAATAACTAGTAGTATGTCACGGTGTTTGGAAAAAAGTTCCCTTCAGAGTCACAATTAAGTTACGTAAACTGTTTCTTCAGTAGCAGAGTTTCCATATAACGATAAAAGATTAGGAACTCTCCCAGACTGGGAAACCCTCAAGGGCAGAAACTGTCAGCTGAACCTCTGTGGTTGTCAGGATCCCCCATTCAACTCTAGGGCAGAGAGCCTTCAATCCACGTTTCACTGATTACTCTTCCAGTAGGACCAGAAGTGCCTGGAGTTTGAGCTACAGAAGGGGGAAGCGCTTTGCAATAACAGGTGGGGTCCCTCGTGGAATCTCTCAGCCACAGGCTTTCTCAAACACTTCCACCACCATCCCCATATGACCAGGCCCAATGTCAACATGGCCACATGGTCAGAAGACTCTTTCAGGTAGAGACCTGGAGCATAATGTTTCATGTAAATGTTACTTGATTCTATGAATAGTATCTCAAAGCCACTGTCCTGAGAAATGGGAACTGTCCCAAAGCTCTTCGGCAGAGCCATGGCAGTGGATCTTAAACCTTTCATGTTCATAATGCTTCTCCCCTTCCCATCGCCCCTTTCCTGCTGCAGACCACAATGCAGGGGGTCTGGAGAGACTTTAAAATCTGTACTTGTACAAGAAACTAGAATGATTCTGATGTAGTTGGTTCACACCTTGAGACACGCTCTCCAGGTGATATTATAACATAAAATGATTTATTCACCACAGCAGCAGATCTTCTCCAAAAACAGCCCACCCCACAGTTTCAAAATATAGTTAAAAATATTTCTTTGCTGCTGAAGTCTCCAGAGTCCAAAATATGTGCAGACACTAGTTTGAGAAATAGTGAAAAGGGCAATACGTGGACCATAACAATAAGAACTCTACAAAACCAACCTGGAATCCAACATTTCCTGTGCCCCATGTTAGCTTCAATCAATGAAAGCTCTCTGAGCATTACTTCTATCTATAAAATGAGGTAATGATACCTAAACTTTAAGTCTGCTTTAAGGGTTAAACATAAATACACTGGGCAAATAGTTAAGTATTAAATAATTCGTCTTTAAGGTAGCAATTTAGTAGTCTACTTTTTAAAACTCCCATATGTTTGTACGCATTTCAATTTTTCAACCTTATATAAGTTCAAGAAAACTGTAAAATTACTCAATGTAGCTAGGCAAAATAAATAAATAAATAAATTACCCTACAAAATGTTAGGTTTATTTTGTTTTGGTTAATTCTGTTACATAAATAAACTTCACTAAACAAGGATACTATAGGGCCAAGAAAAATGTCTTATTTTAAAAGCCTCGTTCATTCTTAGTCACTGTTGATGGATGACATGAGACACACTTGAAATGAGGCAGAGAAATAGGAATTTTCCCCTTTATTCCATTTTTATAATATTAAAAAAAAACACCTTTCTATTTTCTGTTTGTCTTTCTCAGCTGCTTCTGTTTCACCTGTATCTTTCCTTACAGGTCCATTACCTTGAATAAAAAATAGTATCTGTGTAATTTTCTGTAATTTTTTTCTTCCCTGTAGCTTATTGTCACTTTGATCTCATCTTTCAAGACATACAACTCCTTCTCGAAGAGAAACATAAATGGCTGATCAAAGTGTATTTGCAAAGGCCAAGTTCAGGTAGGTGAAGCAGTAGCCTCTCCAGATATTACATTTGACAATACAAGATTTGGCTTGAAATTAAATTGCTACTAAAGCAAAACATAGGATAAATTTTATATTAAGCTTTGATGTCTAACAGGATCAAATGACAAGATTTGTTAGCACAAAATAATAAGATACATGTGCAGACAAGTACTTTTTTTAACTTCGTAAACAATATTCAGCTTAGGAATTAAACAGGACCATAGTTATTTTTGACAAAAATCCAAAACCTCCCATATTAAAAAATCTTTAAATTGATAAATGTTACAATGTAATGAAAACATAATGGAGAATCCAAGAACCACAATCTAAAGCTGTCTTCAGAGATGAAACCTTTCCAGACATCATATTTTATGAAAGAAAACTGGTTGATTAATGGGATCTACAAGGTTCAAAATATAAGCATAAACAATAAGAATCAGAACTGTATTACCCCAGGATAGACCCTAAATCCTCCCTGATGTATCTGTTTCTGTAGCCTTTCCCTACCACTGGACCCTAATCAATTTTTTAACATGTCCACTGCATAAGAAAAGGCAGGATTAATTTAATAGCAAAAGGCATATCAGAGAAAACTATGGGCATTTATAATATTTGATTTTTTTACAAGTTAAGCAGAAAATGCTATTATAGCAAGTTTGTTGTTTGTTTTTGCAACAAAATATTTAGTATTTCTACCAAGAGCTAACAATACTTTTTGCATTTAAAGTGACATTTTTCAAAAAATAAAGATTCTTTGTGAAAAGTAGAACACATGACTTTGACTTACATATGGTCCAAATGACATGACGAATTTCAAACTTAGCAAAATTTACCTGAACAGTTATATTTAGCTTGAATAACAAGTATGAAAACAATGTACCGCATTCATGAAATTCAAATTTTAGAGGCTGCCTAATTCTATGAATTCATGTCCTGCTAAATTAAAATCTAGTATAAATTTTATTTCAAGCTCTACTTTTTATTCTATTTTTTATAGAAATGTTAATTTATCTTGATTTTACACATGAAAATGCTTTTTTATGTCTTTCATGATGAATTTATTCCATTTTCTCTGCTTTCTTGAGTTCTCTTATTGAACTTAAAGTGTACTTTTTTCAGTTTCTGTTTAATTTACTCTATTTATTATGTAGTATGTCTTTTGGTTTCTTGGGTTCTTGGGACTTTTTTCTTTAAAAATATAAATTTCATCATGAAATTCACAACTTATATTGGGTATTTTACAATATGATTTTTTTAGGTTAAAAGTTATTTTTAAAATATCCACTTCAGAAATATCTTGCCTTGTTTCCATGATGTAGATTTAAATTTCAATATCAAAATGACATCTTTTAATACTTTTCAAGAATATATTTAAAAGACAAAAAAATAAATAAGCAAACCCACGTAGCTTAAATCGGAAGCGTGGCTCTGATGGGAATTTTACAGTGAAATCAGTTCTTATACAAGAAAAGCAAACCAGACTAACAAAGAGGCTGTGCTCTGAAGCTAACGTGAGGCTCAGGAGGTGACGTGTTTACAAGAGTGAGGTTTCTGATTCTGCTGTTTTAAACCTCCAAACATGAAGATATGAAGACACATGTACAAATTCCTTAAATTTTGATTAAAAGTTAAAACGTACCTGCTATTTTGCTCCACTCTGTTATGGAAAAAGTGTGAAAACAGTCATAAATCAAACCCATATTTCTTTACTGTTTAATGCATTTTGATGTCACATGGGCAAAAATGTCAAAAGCTTAGTGAGCACTGATTTTTTTCCCATCTCCCCTTACCACTTTTTTTTTTTAAACACCAAAAAAGGCCAGATTTTTCAAAAATGTGTTCCCTGGTTTGAAACCATGTATGTCAAGTTTCAGCCCAGAGCAAATTTTTATGGCTGAGTAATAAATCCCTGAAACTCAGGGTTCATAATGGAAGTGCTGACACAGCCCTAACTACTCTGCAGCCGTGTGAATGGCGCCACGATTATATCTGCTGGAGAGTCTTTCAAAAGTTTGCAAAATACTGTCTTGCTTTGAAAAAAAAGAAGAAAAAATGGAGTTTGATGCCAACATAAACATGCTTTTAACCCATTGTGTGCAAATTTGCAGAAAAGCCATTAATAGAAAAATAATGCACACAGTGCCGCAGTAATAGAAAATGTATTTCAAACTTCTTTTTGACTTTTAACAGGACTTTAATCAATTCCATGAAGCATGAATAACAGTTGAAATTGGAGGGTGTTTTCGCTCAGCAGCGAAGAAGTTGTTTGCAATGTTTTACAAGAGTAGACAATTCGGAGATTGGAGTTTGGGGGTGGGGTGGAGGGGTGATCTGTGCCAGGACACACAAAACATACCCCAGCTTTTTATCACCCAAAGTATCTTAAGGATATTTTGCAAAAGCAAGAAGAGGGTATTTTAATTAAATCCTGACTTATTTTGTCTCGTGCTACACCTGTGTCAATGATATTTTATGGACCAGCTTTAAAAAAATATGTTCCTAGTAGAAGTTTAAATGTGAAATCTCTTCAATCAAATCCATTTAGAATCTCTCAGAAAAAGTAACTCTTGTGCCTTCTGTGGATGCCACTGTTAAAGATGCTGAACCTGCTCCCTGCCTTTTCTATGCCCCAGAACTTGATTATAGCCAACCTCAACGCCTGAGCAGGCTGAAGTGAGTACACATGACCAGGATGTACCCTTCCCACGCCAGTCCCCAGTGACAGCCATGTGACATGCACTGTGCTGGAGCCGCATGTATCTTTAAAATTTTAAATCAAATGGGCTTCTCATTAGAGTTCTATTGATCTGCACTGGGGTCATTTAGTAGGAAATATGAAAGAATCTTTTTAATCCACACTCTGTTCTCACAGGACACTCCACTGGTCAGTAAGAATGACAATTTCAAAATTCTCTTTTGTCTCCAGGGCTGAGAATCTCAAAGGGATATAAATTAGATTTTTAGGGAAACATCACCTGTAACATTGTCTTCTCCTTTCTTTTTCCATGTTATAATTTCTAAATTTTTAAAATTACACTTGACATACAATATTATATTAGCTTTGGGCATACGACATACTGATTAGACATTTCTATACCTTACGAAGTGATCACCCCACAAGTCTAGTACCCACCTGACACCACACATAGTTACTACAATATTATTGACTATATTCCTTATGCTGCACTTTACATCCTGTGACTATTTTCTCGTTCTCTGTTGTTTTCGTTTTCTTGTGTGTGTGTGTGTGTGTGTGTGTGTTGCTTTCTTGTTACTGTTATCATTGGGAATATACAATAGAGTGAACTAGGTAACACAACAATTGATAGCAAACGTCTTATTTTATCACTATTCAGTAATAATTTTACTGGAGTCATGACTGGACTGGTTGCTGGAATTAAGGATAGTTTGCATTTTATTTGCTTCTACCAGTCCAAAAAAACCCAAAGGACTCTTGCTTTGGAAATTAAAGTTTCTGTTGCTAAATATAATGTATTGAACAATCATAGAAAACCTTCCACACAGGGGGTGTACGTTTAATTTTTACTTACCTCTAGAGCCCCTTATGGTAATAAAATAAATGAATAAAATAAAGGCTCGATTAACCTCCCACGCCATACCTTCCTTCACTTCCTGCTTTTTGTCCTGACTTTCCAGTTCTGAATCGTGGCCAATTTTAGGTTCCACCATTTCCTCGTCTTCTTCATCCTCTAGAAAAAAGAAAGAGAAAAATGCATTATTATCTTTCCTTCAAATCAAAGTCTTTGGTTGATGGTGGGAGGTAGGGGGCAAAGGGTAAAGTTCCAATCATTTAGGGCAACTTCTAAGTAAATCAGTCCACAATGAATGCCCAAGATGTATGTTCCTGAATATATAAATAAATTATCTCCAAAAGGGGCCTCTTTGAAAGTCCCCCCAAGTTGCTGAGAAAACCGCCCAGAGTCAGCACCTGCTACATCCATCTCCAGGCCCTCACCACATGGGATGTCTTGGAATTGCCTCTCTGACCTCTGAAGCTTCTTCAGAGATGGCCCTAAAACAGATCTTAAAATGTTTCCACCTGGGGCACATTCTCCACAGGGGACACCTGCTGTACAGACGACTCATTTCCAATTTAATTCTCACCAAATTAATTTGTTTTTGACCTACAGGAAAGGGTTAAATACAGGTCTGACCCCAGGTCAAATGCCACTGGCAACTAAACCACCAGGGGTAGGGCCCCCAAAAGTCATTGCCATTGGCCTCGGAGAAAGCCACCAACCCACATGGCATTTACACATTCAGAGCAGCTCATGCATTAATGTGAATTTAATGAGCACTAACAAATGGACCCAGTAGGCTACCACTGCCAGATGTTAGAGTGCCCTTCCTGCCCTATGCAAATATGTGCTCGCTCTCTCTCTGCTCTCAGCCTGCCTGTCTCAGAGGCCCCTTTCATTGTAGACCTCTTGGAATCATCAGTCACAATATAGAAGATGCAGGGGAGAGTCCAAACGTCCAAGAAAACCCAACTTAGAAAAAGAAAATGATCTAAAGAACTAAAACTTGCTTTCATAGTTTTTAAATCTATTACCTTCACTCTTAAGTATGATATTCACTGTAGGTTACTGATTTTGTTGGTTCAAATGGAGTTAAAATAAATGACTTCTTTTCCTTCCCCCCATACATTCATTCATATATTCATTCAATAAATATTTACAAACCTTTTATAAGACCTCAAGCTCTACAGGTGGTCCTATTTCCATCACAATAAATCCTGAGATTCACATCAACTCAAAATTTCAGCGCCAACCACTTAGAGAATGTGCTATAAATGCATACATAAATGCCCAAATAAATAAGTGTATAGCCTGAAAAGCAACTCCAAAAGTTCTCACTATATTCAGCAGTGACTTGTGGAAGGAATATCAATTTTAAAAATAAAATTGTATCAAGTATAGCATTGCAATTTAGATAATTAAATTTTTAGGTGTGAATTTTCATTGAAATACAGTGATCTATATGCATGTGTGTAGACTGCAGAACCAACCTCATTACCTTATAATGACACTATATATATATATCAGAAAATAATGTAAAACACATTTAAGGAAAATTGTCATTTATTATTAACACATTTATTATTAATACATAACAATGAGATAAAAAGTTACACTGAAATTTTGAAAAGAACACTGAGTTACATACATTTTTAAATAAATAAACCTTTAAAATGTTAAATGACATATTTAAAACCTAACCCAGATATAAAGATATTACTGCCATCTATCCATTAAAAACCTGCTTGGAAAATCCTAAACAAAACTTTTACCAACACATGTTGTATCTTCCCGATCCAAAGACCTAAGTAACACAAAGCCCAGGGAAGCACTAGCTGGAGAAAAGTTTCCTTTTCTGCTAAACCTTGGATGGAAAGGCAACTTTCAAAAGGACACAAATTTGCTGAAAAATGGCTCCATCTCTAAACCTTCTAGAAGCATTTTCTTTAAATGTAATGAATTCAGCAGCAATGCCCAGAAACTCACTAAATGCAAATAACTCCAACAAACAAAAGTGGTGAGGCCAGAGTTGTTATATGTTGAATTGTGCCACCCCCCAAATTCACATGTTGAATACCTAACCCCCCAGTAGATCAGAATGTGACCACATTGGGAAATAAGGTTGTTGCAGATACAATTAAAATGAGGCCACATGGAAGTAAAATGGGCACCTAATCCAGCATGACTGGTCCTTATCAAAAAGAGGAGTTTAGACAAAGGCTCACATTCGGGGAGAACACCATGGGAAGACGAAGGCAAAGATTGGAGAGATGCTTCTGTAGGCCAGTGAACACCGAAGACTAGCCAGCAAACCGCCAGAAACTAGGGCAGAGTCATGGAAAAGCTCCTTCCTCAGGGCCCTCAGGAGGAACCAACTCTGCCAACACCTTGGTCTTGGAATTCTAGCATCCACACATGTGAGGCAAAAATTTCTATTGTTTAAACCACCCAGTTTGTGGTGCTTTGTTCCAGCAGCCCTAGCAAACTAAAAAGCCAGTCAAGTGCCTTACTTTCTACGATCTATGATCTAGTAGAATAAATACACGAGATACACAATAATACTTAAGGCAGTGATGAATGCTTTACTTGTGTCATCTAATTTCTTTATCAGAACTTGGTACCATTGGGAGAATTTTATAGATGAGGAGACAGAGTAATGGCCTGCCCCCCACCAAAAAAACCCCCAAAACTTCCAACCACGTCAAGCTTCAAGTTGCACGTTTCTGCCTGTTTTCCAGTCTATAATCTTTAGCCATACACACACTGCCCCCCTTCCCACAACACGACATGAAATAGAAATATCGAGGAGGAGAAAGGCCTAAAGTACAAGCAGGCATGGCATTCAGTTGCAGTTTAAGGAGGGGTCATGGAGGGTCACAGCCTCGTCATGGACCGCTCTTCCATACGTAAGGCTCCGCTGAGAAGTTAGGTTTCACAGCCTAGAGAGCTACACAGGATGGGTGGCTTCATTTATCAAGAATATACATGCTGCATCTAAATTCTGTTGTCATTTCCATTTCGGAATCCACTGCCCTGAGACCTGACCAGCCAGCTATGCTTAATACAAATTCCTCTGGTCAGATAGACTCAACCTGGGTGGCAGCTGGATGTCAAGGGAAGTAAGTGATCTGAGTTCGAGGCTGGAGTCTACCACTTGCTAGCCTCTCGATGTGACATAATTCAGAGAAACTCTACGAGGCCCTGTTTCCTCATTTGCTGAATTGGGATAATAATTCTTTCTTAAAATGCAAAGTTGTTTTAAGAATAACCAAATAAAATAATTGATGTGAAACTGCTTTTTAAACTATCCATAGCACCCGGCCGGGCGTGGCTCAGTGGTTGAGCGTCGACCTAGGATCCAGGCGATCGGGGTTCGATTCCCGGTCAAGGCACATGCCCGGGTTGCGGGCTGCAGCCGATCAATGACTCTCTCATCATTGATGTTTCTATCTCTCTCTCTCCCTCTCCTTTCCTCTCTCTGAAATCAATAAAGATATTTAAAAAAAATAAAAATAAAAAAATAAACTATCCATAGCGTTGGGGATACCCGCACCTAGAATCCTTCAAACTGGTAGTGCCTTAGCTTGTATGTCAACAAAGATTTATTGAGCACTTACTATGTACCTGGTGCTGAAAATATGACAAAGAACAAAAAAAAGACAAAGATCAAAAAAAATTCTCTGTGCTCATGGAACTTCCATTCGAGTTGCTGAAGAGAAACCTTAAACAGACAAACAAAACATACACGGTATCAGGTAAGTGCTGGGGGAAATAGAAAGCTGGAAAGGGGGATTGGGGACGCTGGTAAAGGGAGGGAGAGTTGAAATTTAAAATGGAGTGGTCAGGACAAGCCACACTGAGGTGACATCAGAGTAAAAAATTCTAGGAGTTAAGGGAGTGAGCCATGTGAAGATCTTGGGGAAGTAAGACTAACAACAAAGAGATTCTTCCATCACATTCTGTGGCCCCAAGGGGTGAAATGGGTCAAGGTCTAAATTAATTTATTATCAGTTTCATTGACTACGGAATTGTGCTTTTATCAGAGCCATCTAGCCTTTACATTCACATCTTCTAGTTCTCAAATGAAGTTACTTTCACCAAATGACTTGAATTAGTCAGCTTTAAATAGTATCAAGTTCTCACCTTTCACAGATATGAGGGCTTTTATTTTAAACATTAATTCCCGGAAGAGACAGAAAGCAACATCATGACAGAAAGTGCCACTTAGAGCTTATTGGAGAAATATTATTCCATAAGCGCTTGGCTAGAAATAGGGTGAGGTCTGTGATAGCAATGTGTTAGTTTATCTAATGTGTTAGGTTATATAAGTTTTTAAATAGAAAATCCTTCCCCAGACAATGTTTTTGATGAGTTGTTTTAAAAGACAACAAATATTTATTGTGTTCATAATACATCCCAAGTCCCATAATGAGATCCTGTGAGTAAGAGAGAAACAAATTTAAAAAATAATACCTGCCCTTTCAAAGTGGCTATAAACCAGTTGTAGGCATTAATTTGTAGTGGCCACAGAATTCTTTGTCTATCAGTCTTTTAAAGATACAAAGTAAGTGTTTCAGTGGATTTGTTAAGGAAATAACGTAAGAGACTGGTTTGTTTCTCTGCATACTGATATGTTTGCCTTGCTCAGCAAAGAGAGTGTATTTTTCTTTAAGACTCTGGTTTCCTTTCTGGTGCAATTGGAATTACTTCTGTTGAAACCATTTTCAAAACAGTTAAATAACGTTAAAGAAAAGGATTTATGTAGACCCACTACAGGCTACTGATATATGAGTTGTGCCACCAGTTCATACCCGGTTACATTTCCTCTGAGATCGGAGGGGAAAAAATTACCACCCATGTGTGGTTTCCTGTACCAGGTCCACACAAGAAATTAAACTAGTGGCAGGAGTTAATGACCTGTCAGTGATTGGGGCTAATTTCAAACAATGGCATCTTTTGGACACATTATTTTATTTAGCACCCAAATGCTGCCGTCTGCAGTTGCTGCATTCATTCCCTCTAAAGTTGGAAAAAATCTTTGGTAACCCCTGTCCTCCTTCCTTAAGATTCTTGGAAGGTCTAAGAATGAATAATTGCATGTCCAGCAGCAATCACCTGTAACACTTAGCACAAGGCCCGAACCCTCGGGGTGAGCTCCACGAGGGCTGGTTTCCTCTTCCAGTCTGTGCTTCCAAATAAAGTCAGTGCAGGCAATTGGAATATGCCATGGTCCTCTGATTACTGAACTGCTCTGATGGCCTCACAAACGTGAGGCACTAGAAAGGGAGGGTAGTGGGACGTTTGTCACTGTTTGGCAATACAATATGAAAACCCCTTTCTGTCTGGGGAGGGGGGTGTTGTATTGGTGACGTGGTGGACCCTTCTTTCTTCTACTGAAGCCCAAGGGAATACATTTTCCTGCTCTCCATCTCTTGGTGACCAGGACACAGGTAGTTAGTTATCTGGGCAGTCAGACCAGATGCTCCTAACTGGGCTTTGTCTTTGGAGCCAGGAGACAAAGCTGAGGGGACAGTTAGGATTAATTTTGAACAATGTGTCATAGTAGCAGTGGTGTCCAACATCTTGGTCAGGTTGCTCCAGAGGCCCATGGTCTGGGTTGGTCCCTGCCCTTTTCCAGGCTTGTTCCTTCTGCCTCCTGTTGATTCTGTGAGCACCAGATTTCCTTCCAATAAATCTCACTAGAGGTGGTGTCAGTACGAGATTTCCTCCCAATAAGTCCCACTGGACTTGGTGCCTGCTGCTTGCAGCCAGAGCCCTGAGTGACACAGGGCAGCCCTCTGTGAAGAGGAGGGCTTGTGTTTTACAAGGTCAATGGGATCTCACTTTCCCAGGCTCTCCCAGGGCCTGCAAAACGCCAGGATAAGAGAGTGTGAGTGCCTGGATCAAGCCCTTGCTGCCCTGCTCCCGGCTTCCACGAGGGGGCTGTGGCCCCCCTGCCATCTCCTGGGGGACTGCTAAGTCTGGTCAGGTGCAGAAGGACACCAGGGAGCACAGTGGGCCAGTTCACTCCATTCTTCTTGACTCCAAAGGCCGCTCTGCTGCTGCCAACAGGTAGAAGCACAAAGCAATTACCACACGACTTTGAATCGAAAAGGCCAATGACTGTAAGATGCGCGATTACTTTATGTACCAATAAGAAAAAATGTTTAGTGCTAATTAAACCATAACACGTCAATTTTCAAGTGAAAAATTGTGAATTTTGGAATTGATAAAATAATTTGTGGCTTAGAAACTAGTTTCCAAAAGATAAAAGAAATGACAAGAACACAGAGTAAATTCTAAATCAAGCTTATTACTGTGCTGCTGTTGGTAGACAGGCTTGGAGAGCGACAGGGGCACTTTTAGGGTTTTTTGTTTTTTAGATGCATTGCTTTCAATATAAGAACAAATGCCCTGGCCACTTTTATATAATTCTATGTACAGACATTTCAGGTGGTGGTTCTTTTTATAACATTTAAAATATTCCAATAGAAATACAAAGCGTTAACAAAGGCAAACATATCAGTATGCAGAGAAACAAACCAGTCTCTTAACACTCAAATTAAAATTTATTTCAATTTAAAAATAATGCACTTTAGTGAAGAGAGTCTTTGCAGTTCTGTCTTTGGCCTCAGAGTTTCTCACATCAAATGCCCCTCAGGATGATATGTATACCATGTCTTTCACTCTCATCCACAAATTGCTATCTCCAGCTGAGATGACCCCAGTGGGCTCCAGGCTCTGTGCTGTAATTTCCAACACGAATGTCCCACAGGTACCTCAAACCTGGCGCGTTCAAAGCAGAACCCCTGCCTTTTGCTGAGGTCTGCTCCTTTGATTGCATTCTCCAGCCTGCCTAATGGGACCACCACCCACATGGGGTCACAGCTGGACACCGGAGTACCACCTTCAAGTCCTCTTCTCCATCAGAGCCTATTAGAAAGGGTCTCTGAGTCCTTTCAATTCCTACTCCAAAATCTGTCTCAAATTCACCTCTGTCTTTACTGCACTGCCCTAGTCCATTACCATCTCCTGCCTAGGGTATTACAATAGCTTTCTGGCTGGTCTTCCTCCCATTATCTGTCTTGTTCTATATTTATAGCAGTTTCGTTTTTTTATTTAAAAACACATCTATGGCCCTGGCCAGTGTGGTTCAGTGGTTAGTGTTGGTCTGCACACCGAAGGGTCTTGGCTTTGATTCCCGGACAAGGGCCAATACCTGGATTGCAGGCTCGATCCCTGGCCCCAGGGGGGACAGTGCAGGAGGCAACCAATCAATGTGTCTCTCTCACATTGAAGTTTCTTTCTCTCTCTCTCTCTCTCTCTCTCTGTCTCTGTCTCCTCTTCTCTCCCCCTTCCCTCCCTTCCACTCTCCCTAAAAATCAATGGAAAAAATATCCTTGGGTGAGAATTAACAAAAAATAAATAAAAACACATCTACATATCCTTTCTCCACCCCCTAAAAATGTATCTTCTATAGCTCCCTAAAAGTTTTAGAATAAAAGCCCATAGCTCCTTTTGTTTCTCCCAGCTCGTTTTCCATCATGGGCAATGCATGATCACCCAATGTCCCAGTAGGTTCATGCCTCAAATGTGCTGCACATTGGTTTTTTTCTGCCTGTGTTAGGCTTCCCTCCAATATCCAGGACGTGGTTATTACTAGTCCTTCAGGACACAACTCCAGAGCCTTAACACTTCTTCCAAAGCAAATCCGTTGAGTCTCTCCACTGGTCCATCAACCCACCTTGCACATATCTCTATGATAACACATCTTAGTCCCCTTGAAATTATGTTTATGCATCCATCTCCACAACCAGATGGAAGTCCCTCAAAGACCTCCCCTTGTTAGTATCATCAATGTCAAATTCTGAGACTAGGTATGTGAAGACACATGGATTGTTCTGGAAAGGGAGTAGTTATGAACCACACCATTTAGGACAATGCATGACAGGAGACCTTGAACTTCTTTCTGGAGACCAGTATCTCACTTTTAATAAACATAGATCTCATTTAGTCCATTAGTATTACTTAAAATTTAGGAAGGAATTCAGGTATTGATGATGCTAAACACCTCATCTACCTCCTTCCCAGACAGCCCTTTATTCACATTCTGATACATCTCTCTAAGGGGCGGCCTGACTCTTGATGAAAATACTGCTGCCAACCAGCCCTGCAGAGAAACGGGAGGCTTTTAAAAACACAGCAGACAAGGTCTGATATTGTTTAAGAATATGGAGGCCACAGGGGAGTGGGGGAGCTTGGAACGAGGAGGACAGTTAGAAGGAAGCTAAGCAACAGATGATGAGAAGTTGACTTAGGATGGTTCAGTTGCCAGTGAGTGTGATGAATTGAACTGTGAATTTAGACCTGTGTTTGTACAGCAGACAGTGAGAACTCACTCAAGTCACCCTACCCTTGGACCAGCTTTGTGTACAGTTTGCCAACTTTGCCAGGAGTCCAAAGAGAGCCACCCTCCCGATGCGTATCACAGCGGCCAAAATAAAGTATAACATGCACCACTGAATGCTTACACAAACCAAGGTGAGCGCCTCTGTGCTTTAAAAATATGCAGGAACGACATATTTTGTGGGATTTTCAGTAAGCACTTTGTTAAATATACTACATGTTAATATTTAAAACACCTTCACTTTCTGGTCTAGAAAAATCTGGCCAGAGGAAAGAAAACATACATTTCTCATCAAACAGAGCACTCCTGTTAACACTCTCGGCCACATCAGTTCTCTCCTAAGGCTCTAACATGACAGTACTTGGAAAGTTTACTTCCTGATGGAATGTCACCCAAGGCATTGCAAATGAGAGGAAATGAAAGAAAATATTCAAAACGAGAGAGGAAGCCGGAGAATAGTACTTTTTAGCAGCTGTTTCTGAACCTTGTAACTGTGCTGACATGTAATATGTGTGCAGTAAATATGTGCTGGATGGAGTTGATGCAGATTACTCCGCTTGCCTGGAAGGACAGAGACTAGAAGAACAAGGTTCTTCTCAGAGACGCCCATACAGGAGTACATGAGCAACTTTAGCATTTGCTGTTTGGGATGCGAAGGCTTGACTGATCTGTATTTTCATACACTTTCCTCCTTCAACACCTTTAATGGCTCCCTATTTCCAAGATTAGCTCAGCATTTATGGCTCATCACCATCTGACCCCAATTTAATTTTCCAGCATTGCTCAAAGCAGGATAGCCCTTGACTCAACTGTGCATGAAATAGGCCAAGTGTGCTGTCAACCCTGCCCCCCTTCCTTCTCTTTAGTCTTTTATATTTTTCAGGTCCCCACCCCCCAAACTTTCTCAGAAAGCCATGAAGCCTTCTGCCACAGAAGAGATCAGTTGGATGAATTAATTCATACTAATGGATTAGAGAATGGTAACCCAAATAAATTAATCTCTAGAGGCAACCTACAGTTTTTGAAAAACCTGGGAGAGAGGGGTTTTGAAGGAGCAGGGCCACCCCTCAAATCCAGAATCATCCATGTCACAACTCCAGAAAGCAGCACTGCCACTGTGCTCCACGTGAATAGGGCCTCTTAAGTACAACAGGGCACAGACTCTGTGTCTATCCTTGGCAGCCTTATTTGTATAGATGTCAAACACACGCACACGTCTGGGAAATAATTCAAAACACTTGAAAATGCAATTCTTGGCTGCTTGGAAAGAGAGAAGGGACACCTAGCTTTCATTTTCAGACGAATCACTTTTGCCGCCTACTTTTGATTTTGGCCAATTCCATACCTTACTTATTGTTTCCTCTACCATTTCTTCCAAGTGTGCAAATCTGCACATCCTCTTAAGAAGGAACACTGCCTGTGAAAGAGAAAACTCAGTCACAGAACCAGAGGTGTCATCACATCTAACTTTCAGCAGCAACTGCCGATACGTCCCCAGTAAAGTAAAACCTCAAGGTCTCCAGGTACTAACATGGTTATTGTTACATTAATTAGTGAAAAACAGAGTAAAATAAGTAGAGACCATTTAGAAACATTACTTTGCCTGTAAAGAAATTGTTCGTGAGGAGAAAGTGGTAGTTTCCATCTCTAAGTATTGTCAGCTCTGACTATTAATGTCAGCGGTTGTCATGTCAACTGCACATATAGGTCATCCCACTATTACCTATTCTCCAGCATTCCTTTTATTAATAGGATGAGATCTTGTTAATTCTGTCTCTTTGTATCCCCTTCACTTGCACAACTCTTGTATCTTCTTCATTTCTCACCTCCTTCTCCTTGGTTAAGTCCACAAGGACCTTTTATGTGGCTGTCGTGGTCTCCTAGCTGGCACTCCTCCCTCCAGCCTCTCTCTATCCTTACCCTCACTGCAAACAACACTCAGATTCATCCTCCGAAAACAGTGACAGCCCTCAATAGTGCATGGGACGTGCAAAATAAAGGCTGGATTCCTTGGTCTAATCTCCAAGTCTTCTAGAATCCGGCCCAACATGTGTTTCCTGCCTAAATTTCCTCTACCGTGTTCATCTCCCTCCCCCACCGCACCCCCAACCATCGAGCCCTGCCCACACACACACTCCAGTCAGCCTAAGCTGACACTTTGCTTGCTGCACAACTCCCCACATTTCTATTTGTCCCTTGGCTCATGTTCCCTCAGCATGTGTGTCAGGCGCTATTCCAGGTGCCGGAGAGACAGCAGTGAACCAAATGGACACAGCTTCCTGCCTTCATGGAGTTTTTATTCTAGTGGGGGAGATAGGTAATAGAGAAGATAAAGAAGTCCAGCACACAGCGTTAGAGTTAAAAATGCTAAAGAGAAAAGCAAAGCAGGGAAGGGGGGTGGAAGTGGTGGGTATCACAATTTTACATAGGTAGCCAGGAGTCCTCACTGAAGTGGCATCGGAAAAAAAGACTCAAGGAAATGAGGGATCAAGCCATGTGGATACTTGGGTAAAGCAATCTAGGTAGAGGAAACAGAAGCACAAGGGCAGAATTTGGCCTGGAGTGTTCAAGGCCTTGAATACCTTTCCCCACTTGAAAATCCGGCCATACTACAAGATCTGACTCAAATAGCCCCCAGGTCCCCATTTCTCTCCTGTTCTTCCTCTCGGGAGGGATTTCTTCCTCATTTAACCCTTCCCAGGTTCTCTCCTACAATTTTTTTTTATCTAATCAAAGAACTATTATGTTTAAGATTATGGCATTTATCATTCTCTATTTACTGTATTTTCATTTTAAGTAGAACACACTCCTGTGTGGTTATGAGTTTTCCTCATCCAAGAATCTAAATTTCTTGGGAGTAGGATGCATTAGTCATATTTACTTGCTCCAATATGGGTGTTAAATAAATATTCCTGCCTGTTTTAAATGTTAATAGTCTCATTTCCAGTGGTTCTAAAAAGTACATTTTCTTAGTGGTGTCCCCAATATTTTAGTGGAAAACATTGAACTGAACTCAATTTCAAACTTTAAGGTTCCTCTTCTTGATCACTAGGTCTCATCTTCATTGACAGCAAACTACCCAGACACCCCCACACTCACTGTGAAGTTCATGATCCTTTATTTTGTTTTTTGTATGGTCACTAGTCACTAGGTATTTACTCAGCACCTAACGTGTGTTCAGGTCTATTTTAGGCATCATGAGAAAAAATAGCTATTGATTTACTGAATCATATGTGTCAAGCTTTGTGGTAACTGTTTTATGTCCATTAGCCCATTTAATCCTCATAGTAACTCACAGAGGCATATACAATTAGTTTTTCCTTTTAAAAAAAATTTTTTATATGTCTTTATTGATTTCAGAGAGAAGAAGGAAGAGGGAGAGAGAAAGATAGCAACATCAATGATGAGAGAGTCATTGATCAGCTGCCTCCTGCATGCCCCTGACCGAGGACCGAGCCTGCAACCCTGGCATGTGCCCCGAGACCAGGAATCGAACCCTGATCGCCTGGATCCTAGGTCGATGCTCAACCCTGCGTCATGCCCAGCCAGGCAGTTCTCTCTCTTAATTAAAGCTGACATTCAATATTATTTTGTATTCGCTTCAGGTGTACATCATAGTGGTTAGACATTTATATAATTTAAGAAGTGATCCCCCAATAAGTCTAGTACTCACCTGGCATCATATATAATTACTACAATGTTATTGCCTATATGCATATGTTGTACTTTACATCCCCGTGACTACTACAACTACCAATTCATACTTCTTAATCCCTTCGCCTTTTCACGCAGCCCCCTCAATCCCCTCCCAGTAGGGTCCCTGTTCAAATTCCCGTCATCTGTGAGGTCTTCTCTATCCAATCTATATAATAGAGCATTATGCCTCACACCATTTTTCCCTGGCACAAGGCACTTGCTTTCCCCTACCCCTGGTTTTAAAAAATTTCATAGCACTGATACCTATCTATTTTATACATTTATGAATGTATGCATTTATTGCCTGTCTCCCACCACTAGAAAAGGAATTCTACAATGTCAGTCACTGTCTCTTCTTTGCTGTTTCCCAAGCACCTAAGAAATAGCTGGACATGTGGTAAGTAAGTGGCAATAAATATCTTTTGCATGATAAGATGACTGAATGCACAAAAGAACAGCAAGGCGATACTGCATCCTGAAACCAACACACACACAATTCCGTAAGCCAGCAGAGGAATGGCATCCTTGTGAAAAGTCAGAATCCCCCCTCTTGTCATGAATGCCACAACCCCACAGATCTAGTTTCCTGAAATGGGAATTATCTATCTCCTCAATATTCATATTCTCCAGAAAATGGAAATGAGGTCTTCTGTGTGCTTTGTGCTGACTTCCAATTTAGCATTTTCTCGTCCTGATGTCCAATCCCCAGCCCAGAGAGAACCAATATATTTTCCATCTGGAAATACATCAAAATTTATCACAGTCCAATTCTCAGGGAAGCTCATTAACACATTTGTTTTCTTTTATCCTGACATTAACAGCTCTATTTGGGGCTAAATTATTTCCCCTGGTTTCCATGTCAACTTTTCCCATCAAATATGAAGTCCCTTGTCTGTCAATGTAATAATTTTCTATTAATTATAAAAGAAGAAAGTTAGCAGTTTGAGAGTCTTAAGAAAAGCATTTGTCTAATCCAAGCAACTGATTTTCCAGTTACTTGGATTATGTACAACTCTCAGTTGTGGTCAGATTCACAGATTTCAAAGTGCCCCTTGTTTTTACTTTCTGGTCAGTCTAGACAGACATGGTTCTTTCCTTCATTTTTCAAGCTGTTGAAACATCAAGTCGGTCAAAAGAATCTGAATCTCTAGAGAATAAACTGAGCAGTGCTGCACTGTAGACCTCAAAACTTTCTACTGACTATCCCCCCAAACAGAAGGACAACCTCAGTGGTGCTAGGAGAGATTTCACTTCAAAGGCTCAGTGTGAGTGTGAGAATGAAACTGTGACAACAAAAATAATGAGCATGACTGTCCTATTTGGAATGGAAAAAATAGTCTAGTGGTTAGAGCATGGGGTTCTGAAATTTTTGCCTGTTCTCAGCTATTTCAGTTTCATGCTGGGTGTCCTCACCCAACCTAAATTGACCCCTTTAATAATAATTCTTCTATTCATTGTAACTGGACACATGTTCTTGAGAAACTGCTATGTGCAAGGCACAGGCAACATCTTATGGGGGCCACAGAAATAAATCAAGAGAGACGCTTGAACTCAAAGGGTTTGGCATGTGGGCAGGGAAATGACAGTTGTTTGTAAATATGTACACGAGAAGGGAGAATGCTTGGAGATGTGCTATGGGGATTCAGAAGGGGTGAAGATAACTTCTGGCAGGGAGAGCATGGGCAGAGAGAGAGAAGAGAGAAGAAAGGGAAGCAGGCTCTTTATGGAGTTTGAGTTGGGTGTTGAGGATTAGTGGGGTCTAGACAAGGGCATAGAAATGGGAATGCAGGGAGTATTATTCTAAGAATAGAAAAGAGCATGTACAAATGTGTAACAATGGACATATATGTACAGTGAATGGCAGGAAGTTCAATAGAGGAAATAATGGAAGGCCTACCAGGATAAACACCAGGGTAATTAGGGTCATACACACTTGCTACTGGAGTCACTCAGCTCTATTGAGAAGCACTGTAAGCCCACATTGCTTCAGCTGATGCCAAAAGAGGGTTTTAAGGATCCTTAAATACTCAGCAGTACTATGACCCAGGAGGACAGTTTTTCCCATTAAAAATTTTGTGGTAGATAAATTACCTACATATTTTCCTTTTGAGATAGCACAGGAAAAACATGGTCTTATTCATGACCTTTTGTTATATGATATGTAAAAGATAAGTTTCTTAAGATTTATTTTAACATCTGTAAATCAGAGATGGTAACTTCTGTGTGAAACAATGAAACAATGAATGTAGGGACACTTTGCCAGTGGTAAAGGCTATAAGGTGTCAGTTATTAAGGTAGGGTAACTGTAATAATAATAATTACAGCTCCTTGGTGTCCAATGGCCCACCCAGACACAAAAATGTGCAAGGTAGGAAGAGGGTTATGCAGCAGAAAAGAGAAGGGAGACATTCCAGTTAGGATTCATTGTAGAAACAAAGGGCTGGGAAGATCCACAGAGGCTGCTATTGTTGGGCTGTGGTAGGATTTAGGGGTGAGGAGTACAGAGTACCAAGCACAGTTCAAAAGCCAGAATATAAAATCATGGTTCAAGTTGTAGGAGCCAGACTCCAAACCCTGTTGAGATTAGACAGGGCATTCAGGTAGAGCCAGGGCTTACTGCAGGCATGTCTGGCTTTCAAGGACAGGTATGATAGGCAGGGGAAAGGGTGTGAGCATCTGTCTCACCCAGGTTAGATGTTCTGGGCTCCCACCACATTCTACACTTTGTCTTTAAAGGCACATAAACATGGGACAATCAATTAAGTATCGACTTCTCTCTATACTCCCAGTTCCGAGCCCACAGTCTGGCCCATAAAGGTGTTTCTTACATCCGTGTTGAATGAATCTGGGTACATGAGGAAGGAAGGCGTGAAGTCAGGAGAGAAAGAGCATACATGCAAGGGCAAGGGAAGAAAAGCTGTGTGAGAAGGGAGCAGGTGGGAAGCTAAGGGAGCAGGTGGGACGCTAGGCTAAGGCCTTGAGTTTTCATGGAAGACTGAGAGCAGGGAAACAACCAGATTTAAAATAAATATTATTTGGTAGCCATACACTTAATACAGTCCTAGCTGTAATGCGGTCTTCAGGTGGACCCACAAAGGAGACAAAAACAAAATCACAGCTACCACGATTTGATCATATGCTCTAGTGAAATGGACTTTTTACTAGACGCGTGCCAATCCCCACTCCTATCCTGCCTGTGGCCACCGCTGACGCAGGCAGCCTCAACGTTTTCATGTTTCGCCTCCTATTATGCAGGAGGCTCCGTCCGCATCTTCTGTGGTCCCACACTATTCCTAGAGCTTTCCCATCACTGCAGGATCATACAAACACACAGCTGCAAAGATCCGCAAAGACCTATGGAAGTACGTCCGAGAGGTTTCGGGATGAAATGTGTAAACACAAAGCATGATGCTCGGAAAACTGGATCAAACACTAGGTTAGTGGAAATTATTATGATTATTTTCTTGTATTCCTCCTCTACCTTCTCCTCCTGCTGCTTCTCTTCTCTCCCCTCCTTCCTAACACTTACTTGAGACTTTCACTGAAGGGATGAGCTATTCCCACCCATGGGGTTACGGGCTCCCCAAGTTCACACAGCCAGCCAGTGGCAGAGCTCGGATCAGGACTCTCTCTCCGCCGACTCTGTCTCCAGGGCTCTCCCCACTCCTCACCCTGTGGCAGCAAGACTGTCACAGAGACAAAGAAAAGCCCCAATGCCAGTGAGATTTGAAGCAGAAACTCGTCTCAGCAGAGGATTATCCAACACACTCTCAGCAAGCCCCACCTGTCAAGATGGCTACTGCCTCATTTATTTATTCCCCTTCTCTAATCCAAATTTTTCTTTCTGAATGAAGTCATTAAATTATACAAAATCATTAAAGCACCCCCCTGGCTACTGGCCAAGCCACTGCGGGCCATCAAACCCTCACTGCTGGAGCCCATGCTTGGCAGAGGGAAGTTTGCAAACACAACTATGTACCATTAAAATTTGAAGATTCGTTTTTGGACAGGCTAATTAGACCAAATCACTCAAACAGGTCTAGACGATGCTGAACAGGGTTTAGTATCTGGACCGGAGCCTGCTGTGGTCCCCAGGGCTTGGCTGCTCCTCTCCATCTGCTTCACGCAGTGTTGAGCATTGTCTCAAGGCAAAGTGAAACCCTCTGGGTCCACATTATCTGCAGCTGTGAGGACCAACTGAGAGGGAGCATATTTCATGCTGGTGTACTTGGAACACCTCAAGTTTCTATCGCTGTTTTACATCCCCTCTACTTGGAAGCAAGCAGATCAAGTTGGCCAACTGAGTTTTCTATACACTTAGGAAGGAAACAAGAAAAAGGAAGATTCATGGGCCTTCTCTTCAACCCCTCCCTATGGTGTTAATTCATCCCTCTACATTGCTGTTGAAGTGATTGTGCTAAAATGCAAATTACCACCCCTCTGCTCAAAACCCCAGCATTCCCTCATTCCTCACACAGGATGAGGCCAGACTCCCTAGTCTGGCAAATAACCCCCCTGTGAACTAACCTTTGCCTAGTTTGCCATCCTTTTATCACACCACTCCCCCCAGTGCAGACTAGATTCCAACTATTTAATTTACGTGAACTTGCCCCAAGGAGGCAGTCTGTGGGAATGGTCAGGAGTACCGGCTCTGAGCTGGGCTGCCTGGGCTCCGTGGACACCACCTTCACATGGGGGCTAACACTTACTGAGCACTTACTAAGTGTTAGGCAGTTCTTCCTGATGGTCATCTCGCTTAATCCTTACAATTACCTATCAACTTAAGTACTCTTATCAGCCCCATTTAATGACTGAAGAAACCAAGGCTTAGTTAAGTGAACACAGTGGTACCTCGGTTTCCGAACGTCTCCGCTGACGAACATTTCAGTTTACAAATGGCATAAACCTGGGACGTAAATGCTTCGGTTTCCGAACATGCCTCGGAAGTCGAACATGCCACACGGCTTCTGCTGAGGGCAAGATCCTGAGGCCTAGCTGTTGGCTGTTTGATCCCTCGGTTTCCGAATGTTTCAGAACTCGAACGGTCTTCTGGAACGGATCACATTCAAAAACCGAGGGACCACTGTATAAGCAAGTTAATTTGGTAAATAACAGAACTCAAGGTCTTAACCCCTCCACCATGCCGTCTCATTGTTCTCTCCCCTAAACTGGCCTTCCTATATTGTCATAACTTGGAGATTGAGAGCCAGCCACTGAGCCACCTAAGCCAGAAGCCTGGGATACATCAGAAATGTCCCTTCTATGTCAAGTCCCCATACACAGTCAGTTGAAAGGCTGGTTCTTCTTAACCTCTGAAAGATATCCTACCCCTCTCCCTTCTTAACCCACTGCCATGGCCTTGATTGAGGTCCCTGTCAATTTTCTTCTGTCTTGCTGCTGCCTCCTAACTGCACTCTGCTCCTCATCTGAGCCCTTCCATCTAGCCCCTATAATATGGTTGGAAGAAGCTGTCCAAGGACTCTGTCCTGCCCCTGCTAAAATCCTCCCAGTGTGTCTCCACCGTGGCTTCAGGCTTAGCACCCAAAGCCATGCAAGATCTGGTTCTGACTCTCTTACTCCCTTTTATACCCCTGCCCCACAGGACCCCTCTGCCCAGGTAGTGAAGCCCTCTCATAGTTCTCCATATTGTGCTACTGCATCCCTTTGAGGTTTCATACACATTTCCCCTTCTGCCTGCAGTATCCTTGCTCACTTAATCCAGTTAACTTTTATTCAGCCTTCAAAACACAGCTTCAATTTCACCTCCTCTTGAACAGTTTCCCATTTATCACCTGTAATTTATGATTGTCTGTCTGTCTCTACTATGCTCTAAACTCCTAAGGGCAGTAATCATGTTTTATTTGTCCATTATTGCCAATGATTAGTCAAATGCCTGGCACACATTGAATGCTCAATAAATATTTCTGCATGTTGAATTAACAGGCAAGTTCTCTAAGGCACATTTTAGGACAGAGGTCAATGTCAATTTCCACTGGCATATTTTGAACACGATTTATCTTCAAATTGTCTACATGGCAGGGGTTGTCATTTGATTGGCTTAGAAAATTCATGTCTAGAAAAAAAGTTTTGATTGTTTTGTTTAGAATTCAACTGTCTTATATAAGTGGGTGATTATATATACTTTTTGGTTATGACATGAAGTATACAATCCTCAATCATTTTCCTAGAGATTCCTAGAAGAAAGTTACTGGATCTTTCTAAGAAATGGAGGCACATCTGGAATCCTATGAGAGTCTCCATATTTTACTGGTTCTCAACCCAGGACAGTTTTGCACCCCCCCACATTTGGCAATGTCTGGAAGTGTTTGTTTGTTGTCACATCTGGGACTAGCTGCTACTGTAATCTAGTTAGTAGAAGCCATGGATGCTTTTAAACATCCTCCAATGCACAGAATGACATTCCCCCTCCCCCAGCAAAGACTTAACGAACTCAAAATGCCAATAGTGCTGAGGTGGAATAACCCTGGCTGTGGTGGATCAGGTCCACTCACTCTGAAGATACATCTACAATTGTAATGAACTGGTATCACTCAGCCTGTGCTCCTTTCTCCCAGTGGAAGCTCTCAAGAGTGGCAGGATTTCCTTTGGGGGTGAATGTGGCTTAAAGACCAAGGCTAGCAGGACGTGCTCTGTGGTCTTGAGGATGGAGAACTTCAGTCCTTTCAGAGCCTACTCTTGTAAGTGTCCTGTCCTGTAAATCCCATGACTAGCAAACCATTTTGTCACTCCAAACGAACCTCCTAGCTCCTGACTGCTGCTTCCAGATGAAGGCTTCAGGCTGCAAGAGTCATTTCCTCAATCCTGCCACATCCAGCTCATGCACGCGAGTGGGCAAAGAGATCAACCACGTGTCTGCAGGGCCTCAGCCTCCTCCTTGCGCAGATCCATAGGGCCCCAGTCAGGAACTCCCAGACAAGCGCCAGAGAGTGGGACCTTCTCTGACATCAGGAGTCAATGAGGAAGCGGCAGCAGACATTGAACAACTTGAACAAGTTCTTTATTTGAGAGGAAGTATTGACTTTAGGGGCAGTTATATGATGCAAAGAAATGGTGGGGTGGGATGGGGGAAGCAAATTACCCTATTACTCACTTTCCAAGTGCCAGGTTTTATGAAGATGCTACTGACTCTGAAATCGTAAGCAGCCACTCCCAACTTCCTCTGGCGCTAGGAAGGCTCACAAAAAATGCTCTACTGAACGCTGGCTAATCTCTGGGAATAACACTTCATGAAATGAATGCTTTTGCCTTATTTTACAGTACAGTGTTTCACTATCATTGGTTCATTATATTACCTCTAATGCAAATCAATATTGTCATTCTAGAGCTGAGGAAGAGCCATATCTCAGAATACGAGTTTCAGTTATGCAACAAGCCGTGGACCTAGCTGGAGTTTAAACTCCACATGCCCAGGACTACAGAACCACCAGATGAAGCAATGTCAGAGCAGAGATCTGGTATCATACTGAATGACCTGAATGACTGACTTGATCATTAAATATGTTTGTTTTAATAGCATCTTGTAGCTCCAATACTTGATTAAATGAGGAGCCCCAGGTGACTAAATACAGCTCCCTCTCTTAGGGAGCTCAGAGTTTAATCAGAGAAGGTAGCAAAGAAGCAGCCCAACATGAATGTGCCATGTAGACTCTGTTCCTCATGCTTAGTGCATTTAAATGTGCCCAGGCACCCAGGGAGGGAACAAGGCTAAGGTTATGCCTGTTGCAGGTAGATAACCGTTTGCATCACAGGGAAACATTTCTTTGTGCTGAGATTCAGTAAAGCACATCTTTGTTTTCAATTCAGATACCTCCGTGCTTTTCAAACAGAAGTGACTTTTATGAGCTAAAGCACAGATCTTCCTAACATGGCCAAGTGTAACAAACAAGCACCACGTTCCTCTAAGTAACAGGCCCCCACCCCCCCGACCCTGGTCCGAGCTCCCTGAGCTAGAGAATGCTACGGAAAAGTGGAGCTACGTTCATAGAAAAGCACACCCAGCTCTAACACCCTTTAAATACACTAAGAGTGAATGAGCAAACGACTGTAGGTTACATTCACAGTCATGCCAAATAATAATCCATTTAATAGAATTTTTTGCTCTGAATTGAGCTTTTGTTCCTTTCATATAAGCTGGTTCCGTCTGAAATTCTTAGGTGAACTGATTAATGTGTTTCCAGAGGTGCACTTTTTCATATATCTTTGCTTCTTAACTCTCTGTGGTGAAGGGGCAGTTTCTTTCTTTTTTAAAAAATCTCTGTTCTGTCTCAGACTGCTCTTTTTGTAAAATACAATCAACACGAACGACTGGAAGTTGCAGCAATGCCGAATCCCTACAAAAATGCCTAAACGCTTACTCTAGACTCCTCCAACTACTTCATTACAGATTGATGACTAGCTGTTTGCGAACTGGACCCTCTGGGGAGCACATGCTTCAGGGCACTGACGTGTATGACATTCAAAGACATTTAAAAGACACAGCAAAGGAAGTAACACCCATGTATCCTTAACAGAAAGGTAACTGAAATAAAGACAGAGAATATTCATATGAAAATATGCTTACATTTTAGCATTCAGCTTTTCCTGCCTATACCTTTTAAATGCCTGATCACTGGAAAGCTGTCAGGTAGCCGAAGACCAAGAAGTGTTTTACAAAGAGCATCGGCACCAGCTCCATCCATTAGAACATCCTGTGACCATGGAACCCTTCCCTCTGTGCTGCTCAGTACAGTACCCCAGCCGCACGTGGCGACTGGGCACTTGAAACAAGGTTGGTGCAAACTGAGGAACTGGATTTGAAATTTCATTGAATTTTAATTACTTTCGGTTTAAACATTCTGCTGTGGTTAATGGCAACCATACTAGACAATACAAGTCTAGCTAATGATGATAGCAGCAGGAATATTTTTAAGTAACCTGTTTTTAAAAAAGAGGTGGCATGAAAAATATCAAAAAAGTGAAAGTGCCTGTTTCTAGGAGGGTAACGCTTTTGAATCCACCAAGTCCACGGCTGCCTCCTTCCTCTCGAATCTGCTGTGCCCTTCTGGTCCTCGATGCTCTGGCCCTACCACTGCCTTGGAGTTCATGGTTTCTCTCAGCATCCACAGGGCTGTTGCCAGAGCAGTGAATGACGACCAGAGAGCATGGGAACTCCTTTTCTTTGTTAACAGCTCGAGTTAATGAGATCTCTGCTGCTCTCAAGACAGTCAAGGCTGCCTGGCCAAAGTGTTGAACCAAGGTGTGTGTGCCTGCACAGAATTAAGTCACAAGTAAAGCACTTATTTCTGACAGCAGATTTATAATAGGAAAAATCTCAGCAGGAATAAAGAGTTGGAGACCCCAACCACAGGCTTTTCATAAACTTTGCCTTGATTTAGTGACTCAAACAACCAGCGAGAAAGGCAAACTGCAGAGGTAATCCTATCATCTTTTCTCCAACCAGCACTATTCCATCTTCTTGGCTTCCTCACGCTGCTACTGCGAATTCAAATCATCTGTGTTTAAAGTTAAACTCAGTGATTGACAGTTCCTTATGGTCTCAGTCCTATTGAAGATTATTCTAGATATCTATCAGTTATTACTACAAGCGCAGTATGATATTCAATACCTACAGCGAAAATTGTTTTTAACAGTGTAATGTCTGATCTGTTTTGAAAGCGATTTTAAAATAAAGAACTAACCATAACCAGGTGGTGAAAATCCAAACATGTTTCTTTTTTCTTTCTCTTTTCTTTCTTTTTGGTAGGGGCAAGGGAATGGGGAAAGAGAAATTAAACCACGTCCTGCAAAAAGTCTGTTCCACTCACATAAAAAGAGACAAAAAATATTTCACTTGGTTTTGCAACATTTGTTTCTTTTAAAAAATGTCTCAAACTTGGGGGATTTTATTTCTGAAAGATGTTAGAGACACTTGTAAAAACAACTACTGCCTGAGAGATTATGAAAATATATTCTAGCATGTGAAGGGACACCTGTCTGTTTTGTTCTCTATTGGATCCTTGGCGCCAGAGCAGCCAGCCCATGGTAGGTACAAATAAGTATTTCCCAACTGAATGCATGAATTTGTTAAGACACAGACCTACCGTTGTAACTCGTGACTGTGTTTAACGAAGGCCATTAGCTGCTTTGACCAGTTTCCTGCTGTTCCATGGAGGCCAGAGTGGTTTTGCTGTCTGGCTTTAAACTGGGCTCTGCTGGGCGAGCAGGCCCTGAAGGTTTGATGTGATCGGTCACTCCCTAAACTCCCCCTTGGACCCAGACACACACCTCAGCAAATCCAAAATGAAGAAAGGAAGCGACAAAGCCAACATGATGCGTAAACGAAGGACCAGGAAAAACAAGAAGGAAGAAACAGGAACGGGAAGTAGAAACACATTGAAACATTTGTGTGGTTTTTCTTCTGTAAGCTTATTATGCAGCACCTACAAATTTTATATCTCCACTTGCACAAAAAGGTTTTCTGCCTGGTACAGAAGTAACCCAGTGTTCACTTCAAAACAGACTGCACGCGGGAGGGGAAGGTAAAAGCACCGAGCAGGGCCATGCATACCTTGGGCCTGTGGAGGTTTTCAGCTAGAACCTCCAGGTCAGGCGGTAGAAAGAGGTTACTTCGCTTTCGCTAGTAAAGTGGGGATAAAAGGGGGAGGGGGCGCACGGGGATCCGAGCTTGAATGCACGTCTTGATGAGGCAGCTCTTGTTGACGAGTTCCCAGTGGCATTTTCAAGATTCCTGTAATCACTAGTTGTCACTCTCCACCATTAGTGAAGGAAGGGAGTGGCAAGGGGGAGGAAAATATAAGCTAAAAAAAAAAGCTACCACCTTATGTCAGGAGCGATAAGTGCATTAACAGCGCCTCGGAACAAATCTGAGAGTCAGAAGGACGAACAGATGCCACCCTGAGGAGAGGAACAGAAGTGGGCAATCTGGGGGCAAACTGGCCTTAAGACAGGTACAGCACGACAGGAGAAAAAGAAAAAAAGGAGAGAGAGAAAAGGCAAATGAAAGGGCAGGAGAAAAGAAGGGAGGAAACAGCAACAAAGATGCTTACGCTCTATTATCAGACCCATTCAGCTGGAGCGCAGAGCACGCATTTCAGAGTCAAGCAGGCGACCGAAGGCTTATTAAATAAAACGATCCTTCCGTGTGTGTCAGTTTTTTCCCCCATCTGCAAATAATGAAACATAAAGGATTCGGAGGGAGGCCTAGAGGAATACATTCCATGAGTGTGTGGAGAACCACAGGGAAACACACAGACAAGAAGCGGCAGGGCGCGGCCTTCCTGAGCTCCGCTTGGCTAAGCGTCTGGGTGAGGCTCCAAGGCCAGCAGGAAAGCCCTGCTCCAGAAGCCCCTCTGAAGCGCAGCTCGTTGCTGCACAAATACCACAACACAGAGGAAATCTGCTGTGTAGGCATGCGTTCCTCCCCCTGCAGAAAGATGGGGCTACCCTCGTGTCGTGCAAAGATTTTTCTCTCCTTTTGTGAGCTGGAGGCATTTGGAAGTGGTAAAGCGTAAGTTTAGGATTGTGCCGTAAGAAGAGCTATTTTAAACTTAACCTCTAATAGAAAGATTGTAGATGATGTATTATTTAAAGCTGTAACAGACAAGTATTGGTAATGAAGGGAAAGAAAAAAAATAACCATCTCAGGTCCCCAAGCAAACTTTCCAAAGCTAAATTCAGAGAAGACTGTCCCAAATTGGTCGTCAGTTGGACTAGCCCATGTTTTGTCATCACTGTGACAGCGTGAGCACCATCGCCTCTCGGTAACACAGCCCAGCCTTCGTAAGTACTGCCCATGACCTTGACAGCCTTGAGGGCTTTGTGAAGAGGAAAGCCACGGCTACGTTAAGGACGAGACGGAGCGAAGTCATGTTCTCTTCACCACCAATTTGGGGGCGGGCATGGGGAGGAAAGCTGGAGTCTCACTGAAGAAATACCTAACGTGCTGCTTAGCAAAAAAATCAATTTCAATTATGTCACAAAACTTCTGGAACTTGTGCTGTCCACTGAGCAGAGCAGAAAATAATGGTAACAGCGAAGTGCTATTTATGAAAACTTTAAAAGGTATAATCATTGTCACCAAAACGCACTGGTCTGCTTTATTCAACCCTGTTCGTTCTTAGCTCAGCAGACCATTTTATTTGGAAGAGTTAGGTGACCAGTCTCAGAGGGAGAAGGTCTAAAGGCAACAGGGATGCTTTGCAACAGGTAATGCATTTTTACATGCCCTGAAGTAGAGGTGACTCGAAACTTGATTGTGTCGTGCTCTTCTGCATTGGGCTAATTCCCATGATCTTCATTGCTGGGTATTTTATCAGTGTGCTTTTGCTGGTGTGTTTTTTTGTTTGTTTGTTTTTTAAATATATCCTTATTGATTTCAGAGAGGGAAGGAGAGGGGGAGAGGGAGAGAGAGACAGAAACTTCAATGATGAGAGAGTCACTGATAGAGCCCACAACTCGGGCATGTGCCCCGACCAGGAATCGAACCCCGATCGCCTGGATCCTAGGTCGATGCTCAACCGCTGAGCTACGCCCGGCCGGGCTGCTGGTGTTTCTAAGCCGATGTTGGTCCTGGTTTTCACTTCTGTTCCCTGCATAGGATGGTAGCTGCCCCTTTCCCAACTGACCATGGCATTGCTTCTCCATTCTCCTCCTGTCTCTCAGCCTGAGTATGACCTACTGACTCTCCAGTCATGACTCCAATTCAGATTTGTCAAACTGTTGTGAGAGTTGTGGATGTCAAAGCAGGACAACAATAAAGGAAAGGCACAGTTCATCACTCCTTATTGGCCACATAGGCTACTTACTTATACAGGATGCAACAGCGTATATTGAACAGATACATCGGTAAGATTTTTCATTGATTTTTCCCGACTAAAGTATTTTTGGTCAGAAAGGGAAGAAGGCACAGATGTCGATGTGTCAGTGCCAGTCCATTCACATCCATAGAGAAAGCAAGTAAGCAAACCACCACCACCAACCGAAAACTGAACCAAAGCAAAACAAAACTTTCAAAACGGGCTTGAAGAACGGTGCGGAGTAACATCTTTATATTTGAAGGATGGCAAGTGTTCATCATTATATGTCCCTAGTGCTCATCATTATGTGTCTCATGGAGCCCTTGAATTTTCTAAGCACCCATTTTTTCCATTTCCTTGCTGGGACACTTCTCTTTATAAAGGAAGCATCAAGTTGCCTAGGAGTGTGATCAACATTTAGCAGAGAAGGGAAAGAATTCAAAGTGAACACATCTAAAAATCAAGCCTTTCTAATATACCAGTTAAAGCATTTTGTAGCAAAGGTTACTGAAAAAAAAGAAGAAAAAAAAAAAGATGGGAGATGAATGGCAAGCTAGTCCAAAGACCTCATTAATCCACAGGCCAAAAGAAACACTAACAGGTGCACCACTTTTGTGAATCTATCGAAGGTACCTATCCATTTGGACTTCCACTATTCAGGTCCACTTTGGTTACGATGGATGGAGAGTTTTAGAGGAGGAGATTTAAATCAGCTGGAAGAAACGATATTTCCATCTCTTCCACTTGCCTGTTAATTATAGTTCCTGGCAGCAGTACAGAATCAGAATAAAAACCTCTTAAATCCCCACTAGTGAGAGCTCCATGCTGAATGACTTTCATCTTATCCTCGAGAGGAAATCCGGGCAGGCTGGTGAACAGGTCCCCTCTACCAGTTCTAACAATCTCCTGGGATTCACTTTTTCTTTTTCCAAAAATCTTAAGAATTTTTTTTCCCCCCCCAGAAAAGCAATTCCTCATTAAAGCCAGCTAGCTACTCTGGTGAGTCTGGCTTAAGTCAATGGCCACCAGGAGCCAAACACTCAAATGTGCAGTAAATTCGCTTTCCCCAAAGGTGGGCTTTCCAGCAGATGTATGCGTCACTCCCTCCCCGTCCCCCCCCCCCGTCCCCCGTCCCCCCCCCCCCCCCCCCCCCCCCGGCAGCAATGGGGAGCTAGGGATTCTGAGGAGCGGAGCACTTGCATGAGCCGGCATACAAATTCCAAAGGTTTGTATGCGCGCTAGAAGAACAGACCCTGAAACGGATCTCCAGAGCTACATTTTGGACTAAGTACACATACAAACACCTGCTTTTAACACAGACCACATTGTCTTTTTTGTGCACCTCAATGATTTTTGCTTAAACTCAACCCTCACTTATTTCTCTGTAAAGCCCAAGTTTTCCCCAACTTTCATCATCATCATCATCATCATCATCTTTTACTCTTGCCTTTAATGGGACACATACCCTCCCAGGCAGCGTGAAGTTACAAAGACAGAGGAAGACCTGCAACATGAGAAGTGCTGAGTCGGTCTAAAGGGAAACATCAGACAAATGTAAATGAAATTACACCGTCATCCTATAAGCCTGACGAAGACACTAGGCATCTGTGTAAAGTTAACAGCCCATCTGCTATTAAAGAATTGCTGAATTGGTTGCTTCTTTAACTCCCACTTATCCTCACAGAACTTCCCCTCAGGACTTATTTATTCCACATGCTCCAGTTTCCCAAAACCTGTATTCGGGTCAAGTGATGGTTCCTCATTTAGATATGATAATAATAGTACTCACCTCAAAGAGTTGTTGTGAAAACTCGATGAGTTAATCCATATAAAAGCCTGGCACAGCCTTTCCTCACACTAGGTACTCAATAAATGTTAGCTTTGATACACAGCTAACTTATGTATAGCCTGGAAGCATGCAGTCCAAGGCAGCTGCCCTAAACTTCCTCTATTTCTATTCTAAGGAATCAAGGGTTTTAAGCGAAGACCAAGCTAGTGAATTGTCCAGGTTGACAGAGCCATTCCCATATTGTCGTTTCTGAATGTGGTTTTGGGATCTTGACAATGCAATTTGAGATTACACGCTGGTCCGTTTAAGGACATTGACAAATGTGGATGTCTCCTGTCTGTTGTGCCCATTTTCTGGCAGACCCCAAAGCCCTCTCAGCATGAACTTCATGTTACCATCCTAGAGAGTTCAGAGCCTTTCTTTGGGATGCTGCCCAAAGCAACTGTCACACACATGAGCATGTCAACAGGAGTTATTCTGCTCCTAAAGATCAATGTGTTATTGGCTTAAAATGCTCAATGCCCTTGAGAGACTTCTGGGAATTCCTCCAGGATGGAGGGATGGTCATTTCTGGCTCTTGCTTCCTGCCTCTGCAGAATTCTTACTCCCTCACTGTTGGTCCCAAAGCTCTTCATTCATTTCTGCCCTAATGTTGACCATGTAATTGAACTCAACCCTTTTCCTTGACTGATACCTAAAAGAAGCTATATGCAAAGACCTGTTTTTGTAGAAGACTTTATGGAAGGTTTGAGGAGATGGAAAGAACTCACAATGCAGCAGTGCAAACCACTTAAACATGCATATTAGTCTCTTCTATTCTTAAAAGCTTCTCAGACACTGTCATGATACTTAGTGTTTTTTCTTCCCTTTCTCTCCTCAGGTGTAAACCCCCACCCTGCTCTTAAATTTCCCCCACTCTTTTATACAGAGCATTTCCGCTCTCTTAGCTCCAGGTTCTGCCTAAGCTGGAAAAGAAGAAATTGGAGAGAAATATCAGGGTTTAGGGGAGTAGGGGTTGGGGAATCTGCCCCACGCCCTTTATGGGGGCATGAGTTTCCCAGAGATGGAGTAAGAGAAGGGAAGGAGCTGGTCTGGAACTATCTTGGGCATATCCCACCCCAATGCTGCCATCTCGAGAAGACCTCAAAAGCAGGAAGCTCTGGGGTAGACCCATGGTGGCAGGACCTGAGAAAGACAAATGAAACATGGAGACAGGCTGCAAGAAGTGGTTCACGGACCCCTTTAAACTGTGTAACACAGTTGGTTGCCTTAGAGTTTTCTGTAGCATGATCTGGTAATGATTTTGGTCTTAGTGTTAAACAGACATCACTGTCAAGGAAGAGAGAGACTATAATGATGCAGTCAAGCACATACAACACCATACACAGCTACTTACAGAAGAAATGCACTGATGATTTACAGAGAGCCCACTGTACGCTGAACTTTTTGCACACACTATTTAATTCAATCCTCATAAACTAGCCTTCACAACAGTATCATTATTTTCATTTTGACCACAGAGGAAACTGCAACTCAGAGAAGTTAGTTAACTTGGGCTGTCCCTCAAAGAGACTAAGATTGTCTCCTGCACCAGGGCCTGTCCATCACCTCTGCTTGGACTGTGACTCTTTCTGCTCCACTCCAAATGGCACTCTCGTATTTTGTGAATGAGGCTCAGTGCTTAGGTGTACACATGTAGTAGACTGCAAGTGACAAGAATCACATATTCTTCCAGGGTGCTGATGAAGATTATGTGAAGGAGGTGGGATTTTTAAGAGAATTATATTTATCTGCATGTCTGTTTCAGTTCCTCACATCACACGCTTATGTGCTTTTCCAAAGACTTTTAAGATGAAACAATCCTAAAAGGCAGAAAGAATGTCTTTCTTTGCCTTAAATATCATTCTATAATTTGATGTATTGGTGCTTTTTAAAATACCCAACCCACTAATTCTTCACTAAAAACAACAAAACAAACACCTACTCCATTAATCCTCCACAATAAAAAGAGCATGTTCATTTCTTTTGTATTATGTGTCTGTTGAATCACACAAAAAAACCTTGACGTTTAATGTTAAGTAAATGAATGGTGCTAACTTAATGCTTCAGACAAAGATTTCCCAAGAGAATCTTTTAAAATAAAGAAAAATATGGGTATTTTGAAGTGAATTTATTATATGAGCTACCTAATCTTACATATGGCCATTTCATATCACTTACTTATAAAGGATTTTATTTTCTCCTTTATACATTTTCTCCTCTGTAGTCAAAACTCAAAAATGACAACAAATATGAACTTAAATTGAAGGAGCACTTATGCAAAATTAGGAATCTTGATCAGAGATCAAAGATGCTACAAATTTAGCAGAAATACTTTATTTAGAAGACTCTATTATTAAAGTGCTATTGTAATTTACAATAAAATAAAACCCTTTTCTGAGATAATGAAATATAGAATAAACATTAATTTTCACTATAAATTTTTAGGGGCAAGTACTACCTCTTTTTCCCCTCAACTCCCAAATATATCCGAATTATTTATTTTACAGCAGTCTTTGGAGTGTTTGAATATACACTATAATAAATGCATCCGATTAAGATCAGATTTTTATCTTACCATTTACGACAACGTGGATGGACCTAGAGGGTATTATGCAAGTGAAACATCCAGAGAAAGACAAATACCATATGATTTCACTTATATGTGGAATCTAAAGGACAAAGTAAATGAACAAACAAAACTGAAACAGACTCATAGATACAGAGTACAGATTGATGGCTGCCAGAGCGGAATGGGCATTAAGGGACTGGGTGAAAAAGGCGAAGGGATTAAGAAGTACAAATTGGTAGTCACAAAATAGTCATGGGGATATAAAGCACAGCATAGAAAATACAGTCAATAATATTGCAATAACTATGTATGGTGCCAGGTGGGTGCTGGAAATACTGGGGGAAACACTTTGTAAAGTATATGATTATCTAACCACTATGCTGTACAGCTGAAACAAATATAAAATAATACTGAATGTAAACTGAAATTGAAAAAGAAAATTTAAAAATGATCGGATTTTTAATCCACAATTTGTCTTAAAATATATCTCATATTTATAACATAAGTATAGGGAATAAAATCTAAATGTAAATTTATCTTAAAATATAAACACTTTAAAATGTAAATATTAAAATATAAATATATATTTATAAATAAAATATAAATATCTTTTAATTCATGACCTCATTCAATCCTTATACCAGATCTATGAGATTTCCATACATACCTCATGATCCATACATACTACAGATAAGAAAACTGAGTAGCGAGAATCATACCCTGGCCAAGGCTGAGAAGTAGCACAGCCATTATTTGAAACTGGGGCTATTTGATGCCAAGTGGCCTTATTCAAAATTAGGATATTACAATAAAAAAAGAGTCTACATTCCAAAGTAATAAATTGCCATATGAGATTGTTCTTCATTTTCCCTAACACACTAACCATCCCCTTTACCCCCAGTGTTTATCTCTTCAACTCGATAAGCAATCCTTTATGGCATTAGCTAAAATGCAGTGTGGCCACAAGCAATTGGCTTCAGTCTTTGGAGACTCAGAAACTTTAACTATACCAGCACCAGGAATATGGTTATAACTTAAGAAATAGGCAGTTTATCAGATCAGTCTGCTAACTAAAGTATCAGTGAGCAAAGATAAGGAACCAATTTGTTAAGTGTAAGATTTATCCGTCCAGATAAAAATACTCTTTGCCCTTCTGGGTTAATGTAAATGAGAGAAAATGTCACTGACAGAATGGATAAGAAAACAACAAACCACTAAAGTCTCATCAAGAGGGAATTCAGAAGCACTTTAAAAGAAAGCCTCAGGCAAAAGGAGGAAGCGCTGTACCTGGGAAATCAGAAGTAAAACTCCTTTCAAGGAAGAGATGGATACAATAAATTAAGGTCCGTGCACAAAGTACAATGCTAAGTTTAGTCATTAAAATGATATCATATAATTAACATTTTTAATGTGAAAAGATGTTTTATTTATATTACTAAAAGAAAACAGTGTATTATGTATGTGAATATACATACATTATGTGTATTATGTCTGTATGCATGTACATGTTATAAATATTTTAGTACATAATATATATCATGAATACTATATATACACATGTACAAAAGTCAACTTTTTTCCTGTATTTTCTACTTGTTCTACGTTGAAAACAGATGGCTGCCATGAAAACAGTAGAATGTAATAAAATTTTTGCATATTTTTTGTTCTAATATTTTGCTGAACCATTTAGAACATTTCAGATATCGTGACACTTCATTCCTAATTACCTTAGCAAACATCTCATAAAACAAGCACATTCTTCTACTAACTTCAATACTATTATTACACCAAGAAAATGAATGATAATATCCCAGTATTTTCTAATAGCCAATCTATATGCTCATATTGTTAGCTGTACTGCAAATGTCTTCCATAGCTGCGTTCTTTCTGAACCAGGATCCAATGAAGGTGCCCACACTGAGTCAGGATGTTCGTCTCTAGAATCTTTCAACCTAATACAGCACTGTCCCCCCCCAAACACAAACCTTTATTTAAATGACTTTCGATTTTAGTGACATTCACATTCTTATGGAATGTTTCATATTCTGGCTATGTCAGATTGTTTCCTCATGGAATCATTGTTTAATTTGTAAAACTCTGTCCTCTGTGCTTTTTCACAGCATCGTAGTCTTATTTTTGAGTATAAAATCATCTCTTGTTAATCAAAATATGTTAATTATAGCACTTTTTCAGTAATTTTCTTCTGTTGCTTGCACTATCTTTTTCCTCCAGATTACTTTTTTCTGTTTGTTTCTGTCTTTGCTTTGGGTATGTTTTCTAAAGAAACACACCTTGTAATAACCTGAAAACCAGATACAGATGAAAACCCATCCTCCTGTGGTTGGCTCTATAAATCTGAGCACTATCTTAATGTCAAATTCCCAACGTCTATGAACATTCCAGGATCTTATTTTTAAGAACTGTTTAGCCTGTATCTATTCTATTTGCGACTATTACTGATGCAAGTCCAGGGAAATAATTCATTGCCAACAACATAGCTACTGTTTTGGCACTGTTTCCCAGTCATTTCCCTTTCCCTCTCAGAGTATCAGCCATGTATATACTTGAATCCTTTTAGGTTCCTAATATATATCATGAATATATATATCATGAATACTATATATATACATGTACGAAAGTCAATTTTTTCCTGTATTTTCTACTTGTTCTATGTTGAAAACAGACGGCTGCCATAAAAACAGAATGTAATAAAATTTTTGCATATTTTTTGTTCTAATATTTTGCTGAACCATTATTTTATATGGCAAACACATAGTTCATTAATTTCTCAATAACTACTTCCCTATAGTAACTAATTTTATTGCCTATACACCATTCTTGACTTTAATATTTGCTTGCCTATTGAGTAGCTGGAGGAGAGTACAGAGGCGAATTTGAGCTATATGTGGTCACATTGATTAGCTCTTCTAGGGCACTGGGGAGTGGCTTGATTGGCTCTTCCAATGGGGAGGAGGGAACAGATTATCTACGCTATTGTACACCTCAGCTAAGACACAAATAAAACAAATCCCCAAATCCAAAAGGCAAAAATACAAAGCCTTTACTATTTTTTAGAACTCTGAGATGCTACAAACAGTTGTTTTTTTAAATTGCAGTTTCATGTATATTTATCTTTTTATAGCTTTCTTATGCTCTAATACTAAAAAAGGTTTGTATAGTCAAGTGATGGTGTGAGGTGGCAACTCTAAAATTCAAGGAGAGGTAAAGCACAGTCAGGCTGGGATTTTAAAAATGTATAAATAAAATCTACCAGGTGGATAATACTTTTGATGGTATTGGCACTTGACTAGGTGGCCTTAAATTTCCTTCCAGTTTGGGGGGTTCTTCATTCTGTGACTTTGCTGTTTTTTCTCTAACTTTGGTTTTTATTCTATGAATGGTTGCCTTCATTTGCTGTCAACATGAAGCCAAAACAACAACATAATTGTGTTCGTAAGAAAGAACTATTTATCAGCCCATTTTATTTGTGGAATATAACTGATTAGTTTTCAGTGAGCTGTTTTATTATTTTATACGTTCAGCCACAGTTTTAAATAATGGAAGCCTTAAGAGTCTTGCTCCTAGACCTACTAAGGAGAAATCCCTACTTGGGTCTTGATTATGGTTTGTTTCCTTGCTTTTCCCCGAGCAAGGGCTATAATTTGGGAAACAAAGCTCTTGTCTGTAATTTCATATATGCCCCCAAATACCTAATAATGTACCTTACAGGAACTCTAGAAATACTTAGTGACCATCTATTAATCTAACAAAATGTCCAGCATTGTTTCACAGCTCCCAGGCACTGAGAACTAGCCATGGTTGGTTGTTTTCAGGCTGTTTTCTCTGTCTCCCCATGGTTTCTAGGCCAAGAAACTGAATAGCAGAATTTGCTCCAGTAATTTCCCTCTTTTTCTCTGTTCTGAGACCACCAGGCAATTATTTCTGGCACTTTAAATACAGACATTTATCAGTGGCAAAAATCTCTTCTATTCTATTGTAAAGAACGTGGACTGTGATTGCTTTCTAGGCAAATCTTTCATTGGCACCAATGGTGACCCCAGCTGAACTGTGAATTAACAAATAGGTGGTTCTGAGTATTGGGTTTCATTTTATGTTACTTCTTTTACTACCACCAGGCTCAGAATAAATTAGCTAAAAATAGCAAAGGAGGAAAGGCCGTGAGCAGCATAGCAAGAGAAACTTAAAGGCGAGAGTCTCATTAACATTAAATATTTACCTCATTTTATGTGAGGTTAAAAAAAAACCCAACATGTCACTACATTTAATGCACTTTCATGTCACCTCTGCAAGAGCTTGGACTCAAATGATGTGTCTTTCATGAACAAAAATTGTGACATGTTTAAAAGGCATTGCTTTGCTTTGCGCAAAAGCAGGCTTTGCCAATTGTTGATGCCATTTCTAAGCTGCCAAAAACGTTAATTCGCATGAGCCTCAATTATTATTTTTACTTCACTGGAAGCAGAAGCTTCCTTACAATTCTAGAAAATACCATGTTTCCGCATTGGATTAACCCTTTGAGCCACAGCACCGTGGCTAAAGTGACTTCAGCGGAGGTTGAATGTACACGAGCCAGTGGCCCATCATTATCAGAACAAGACCTTTCCAACTGCTTAAGCATCGGTCAGTGTGGACTCTTCTCTGTTGTGATCGCTGAGGGGACGTCACCTCCTATTTTATCAGAAATGAATCTATGCTAATATAAATTTTCATACTTAAATCATGTATTTTAAAAGCCTATAAATACAAATACTCTGACGAACTATAAAACTTATAAATGACGCATCACTGCAAGTCTTAGTCCTCTTGAGTTACAAAAATCAGGTCTTTCAATTCTAGGACCCTGGAGTTGGCGAAAGCTGACAGGCCAGGTCATCATCAAAACCGAAAACTATAATCGTGAATGCGTCACTTACCTTTGTGAGTCTTGGTGTTGCTCACTGTGGACGTTCTTGGAAGCTTGACATTCACTGGTTTCCTATTTCTCACCCATACACTGTGACCTTGACATTTTCTCAGGCTGTAGTTCCAGTGAGGGCAAGCTTACAAATACCCTGCCTGCAAAACTTCTAATTCCCTCTTACGTCCTTTAGGTGAAAAGTCTTTGCACTCCACTCAGGCCTTTCCCCAGAGTAGGCAGAGCCTGGCAATAAGAAGCATGGACGTTTGTCCTGAGTATGCCCACTGCCACATTTTAAGTCCCTGACCATGTCACTTAAACCCTCTTCCCTTCACATTAGCCATGATTATCCTGAGACTTCTCTGTTGTGAAACTGTAATATGATTTTTCCAATATGGGTGGAGAAAAGTAGAGATTATTGCCAGTTTTTATTGCTGTATCCTTTTTAACAGTAAAAGCTGAAGGTAAGCTACATGCTCACGAACAGAGAACGATAAAATAACTTTAACTCAGTCCAACTGTGGACAAGATGCAACAGCGAAATAAACGTAATGAGAAAGAGCAACGTTTTGATATGGATGACAGTATGCAAAATAACAAAAATTACATGTACATATAAACACTGCACGTAAAATTACATATTTCTTTAAATATATAACACTGCAAAGAAAAAAATATCTAGTACAGAGGTCAGCAAACTTTTCTGTAAAAAGTCAGCTAGAAATATTTCAGGCTTTGTGGGCCTCTGTTGCAGTGACACGGCTCAGCTACTGCAATGTGACAGCAGCCAGAGGCAACATGTAAACAAATGGGCACTGTTGTGTTCCAATAAAACTTTATTTACAAAAGCTGGCAGGGAGCTAGACTGGCCCTTGGGCCATCGTTTCCTGAGCCCTGATCTAACATCATACGCACTAACTATTGAAAGGGATGTCCATTGGGAGGAAACCAGAACTGACATGGAACAGTCAAGGAGATTTTTCTCTTTATCTGCATTGCTAGATTCTGCTTTTACATTGAGAATGTATTCATGAATTACTTGTATAATTGAAAACATATTTAAAGAATAATAATAATTAAAATAGTTTAAAATTATTTCACCTGCCACTTAAAGTAGCAATATTGTGATTTGACAAACGTTTCTAAGATCTTCCCAATTTGTATACCATGAAGCGATCTTCCTTCCAGGGCTTTGTTATCCTATCAGCAGCTGCCCCTCAGGCACATTAAAGTTTGGCCGCCCAGAGCCTGTAGAGCTAACAGACAAAGAACACTGGGCAGAACCCCACTCTGAAAAGCTCAGGGAGCAACCAACCTCTGCAGTAAACGAGGACAAGCTGCCCTGTGTTATGTTTCCTTTTTAAATATTTTTTTTACATCAAAAACACATTGCAGGGTAGTAAAGACTTCAGGGGCATCCTACAAAAACAGGCTGCATAATTCTGATATTGAAAGCCAGACTCGTTTTAATTAACTGCCAGTGCTGAGCCACATCCTCCAGCTCGAGATAGCCAATAACAATCTTGTAATTTCTAAATGTGAATGCCACTCAGGTGGAGACCAAATAGTGAGGGTTTCAGCTTACCTCTTAAAATGTAAACATGAAATTTCAGATTTCCATAGCAACCAGACCTCCCTTCACCTTAGACACCTTCTTCAAAAAAAAAGGGGGGAGGTGGGGAAGCATTTCTGTGGTGGGTGGCATGTAGACAGTTGCCCATTAAAACGATAACATCGAAATATAAACAGTCAAGCCTTTTCATCATTTATTGACAAACGACTCACAAGACTGCTAGTGAAATCCTTTAAAGACCTTTTCAGACATGTTGGCAATTCAGACGCCAGCAGCAAGTTAGACTGACAAGTAATTACAATTAATGCTACCACAATCATTAGTAAAACACATTTAGCTATATGTTTGTATGCCAATATTTAATACCAAAACAGAATTCTAGGCATGCCACCATGCCCTCAAATCACCATGCTGATTTTTACCAATTGAGTAACCAGCCAAGCTAGAGCAGAATAAAGGACCCATGGGCTGGGCAAGTGGGGTGTCCTGACTCAGAAATCCCTGCCAGCTCTGGATATTGGGAACCCTGAGTCACTGCTCTTTTCAAAGGGTGAGAAATCAGGGCTGCCTTTCTAGCATTCATGAGTTTAACCTTCTGTCCTGTCAGCTCTTAGTTGGGAAGTGTTTCTTAAGAGCCAGAGGTAAGTATTCGATTCAGTTAACAAAATAGTTACTCTCCAGTGTAACATCAGTGGTAGAATAGATAAATAAATGGTATGTTTACACAGTGGAATACTACATAGCCATGAAAGTAAATGAACTAGAACTGCACACAATGGCATGAATGTATCTCAAACTAATCTCCAGTGTTAGCAAGTGGGACAGTGGTTTCCTTGGAGAAAGTAGAGTAAAGATTGGTTTCTAGTTTCTCCTAAGAGTCTCCTTAGATTTCTCCCAGTACTTGATCTGGAGGCTGGTTGCACTGGTATGTTTGCTTTGTAAAAATATCAAGTTGTATACTCTTGATTTTTTGTGGGCTCTCAATTTCTCAATTTAATTTTTTAAAAATTTTAGTTGGCATACAATATTATATTGGTTTCAGGTGTACAACATAGTGATTCCACATTTATATACCTTATGATGTGATCACCACACTGTATCACACTTTCAAAGAATTTACAAACAACAGACAACCCCAGCACAACAGTGATTGAGCAGCCCATGTGCCTGGCTCTATGCTGGAACTAGAACAAATATGATGATCTTTTTTTTTTTTTTTAAATATATCTTTATTGATCTCAGAGAGAGGAAAGGAGAGGGAGAGGAGAGATAGAAACATCAATGATGAGAGAGTCATTGATCAGCTGGCCCGCAACCCGGGCATGTGCCCTGACCGGGAATCAAACCCTGATCGCCTGGATCCTAGGTCGATGCTCAACCGCTGAGCCATGCCCGGCTGGGCAAATATGATGATCTTTATGCTCCAAAAAGTTATGGGTGAGCAGGGGAGACGAACTTAAAAATAAAACCATATTATTTCCTATGGTATGAGCTATTAAAGAATTAGGTAAAAAGCATTACGGTAGCAATTTCTTCTGCCCCATGGTGAGAAAATGTCATAGAAGGTGACACTGAGCCAAGCCTTGAGTGATGGGTTCAATAAGCACAGAGTAAAGGAAAGGACACCACTGCTGCTGAGGGCCTGGCAGGATGGAAGCTCAGGATACACATAGTGTTAGAAAGTGAAAACCAGCCACCTGGGGGTGGGCGTGGACAATTAAGAAGTGCTCATCTTTATTCATTGAGTATTCAACTGCAAGGTTCTCATCTTCAAGGAGAAGTTTCTCTACACAGCTGAAACAACTACGCAACACCAGTCAGTTTGGGGAAGAAAGGACAGAAACCAGGCTGGGAACACTGATACGACAGGCACAACAACTGCAGGAGCCACCATTTATGCTTCATGCTTAATATGCACTGTCTGATGCATTTAATCCCTGCACAGTTCAAGGAGCTCAGGATTATTATTACTCCATTTGGTAGGTGCCAAAACTGAGGCTTAGTGACTCACCGACTGCCTACCGCCGTGTGCACTGTCAGCAGCAGAGCCACTGCTAGAACCTGGTGGGTGTGACTCTGAGGCGGGCCTGCTCAGTGAACTGGATGCACAGAGCTGAGCTGCACCAGGCCCTTGAATGTCAGGCACCAACTCTCTCCTTGCAGCCTGGGCAGCAAGGGAAGCCCAGGAGGAGGGCAGGCTCCAGGCAGTTCCAGACCCACCAGCCAGGCCTGCAGCCTCTCTAGCCTTATGGCTTCAGAGGAACCATGTGAAAGCCCTGGAGAAAGTGGGAGAGGCTTGCGGATGATTTCTTTCCCTCCACACCCTCGATACCCACTGGTCCCAGCCTGAAGGGGACAATCTCCTTCGGTGTTTCCAATTCTGCTTCCCAAAGCTCCAGGCTGGGAGGGGAAAAGATGGGTGCCGTGCACAGCTCCTCTGGGCTGCAGCTGCTACCCCTCCTCCAGCTACGATGGGGACTGAGTTCCTCTCGGTAGTGTCCTCACTCTCGTGGTTCTCACACCACTGAGGGGTCCTTAACACTTGCAGCAGTCTGGCAAATGTGTTTTTTGAATAGCAGTGGCTGAGAAAGGTGAAGCATGTCAAACGTCTCTGGTCTGGGCCACACAGAGGAAATTCCTGGAGGAGGCTACCTGAAGACCAAAAATGAGGACTTGGCATCTTTTTGCCGAGGCTCCAAATTAACAATGACGACAGGGAAGTGGCATTTGGGAAATATCTTTAAAGTAATGTGTGCTCCTCTGAGGGAGGAGGCCAGGCAACTTTCAAAGGGAAGGCGGAAAGCTTTGCCTCCTAAGTCGGACTCTGCGTTTTATTTGTCCTGGCTGTTTACTCCACTGTGAAGGGTCTGATAGTAAACTGCTTGGACCCGGCCAAGCGCGGCTGGGCAGGGTGCAGGCGCCACCCCACCCCACCCCACCCCACCGCACAGCCCGCCCGCTATTTCAGGCCTGGGGGCTGGAAATCAGACGCCGCTGCCCTCCATCCTGGGTTGTGTGAAATTATGCGGTGGTTTGGTGAAGTCAACAAATAACTAGAATGAACCACACTGGGGGGATGAAAAAGCAGCTGGCATCGCTCTGGTCTTCAGAAGGCAGTTAATAAGGACAGCTCTCCTCTGTTGCCTCCTATCTGAGAATTGGTTTTTAAAACTTTTATTGAGAAATTATTTCAAATGAGAAGATAAGTTGTAAAAATAAAAATAGTACAAAGAACACCCATATGGCCTTTATCCAGATTCACCTGTTGTTAATATTTTACCCAATTTAATTTATTATTTGTTCTCTCTCTCTCTTTCTCTCTCTCTCTCCTCCTCTCACCCCCCTTTCTATCTGCTCCCCACATACTTCTTTGTGTACTTCCTAACCGAAGGGATATTCTCACACAGAACAGATACTGACTTCAGTAAGTTTACATTGATATAATATTTTTAACTAATCATTCATTTTCCATTTTGTCAGTTAGCCTCATAATGTCCTTCCAGCCCAACACAAATGTTGCCGTTGCCATGATCCTATCCCTAATATTTCTTTCTCTCTCCCTTTGTTACACTCTCTTAGCCCTTAAATTCACTTCTCTTGTGACTCTTACTATCTCCTGCCTTGCACTGTGCGGCCATTCACCTCGTCTACTAACTTGTGCACTTCATGAAGGCAGGGCAAGTATCTGTTGGATGAATTGCCAGATACAGATACACACACACACACACACAAAATGACAATAGAGTTAATTTGTATTAGATGTTTTAAGACTTCTATGTCATTTTTAATAAAAATAAATACTTTTCCCTCTTAGCCTAAGAAGATTCATATACTATTATACCCTTTGAATGGAACAATTAAACTACCACAGTCTGTTTATGAGGTGAGTTTGCTGGAATATTTTTACAAACGTTTCATAGTATTGTCATTTATTGCGGGCATATGAAAGAAGATGGACTACAATTCCAAAGCATCATATAGATGAAAGAAGTAGTCTTAACAACACAGTTCATATCTGCCCATGTGCTGAGGGTTTAAATTAAAGATAATATGACATGGAGCACAGGAATAGTGACAAGTAGTATCTATACTGAAAGTCTCAGGGCATCATTATGATTATAAAAGACCAAGGTCAACAAAGTAGCTATTAAGGCAACTACTAGACAGAACAGTTGGTTCGAGTCACAATGCAGTTTCTTATATCCCTCACTTGAGTCTTACCCTCATTACAATTTTGTTCATCTCACCACACACAGAGGAATGAGGAAAACCTGAATGTGCTCCAAAGGAGTTATAGAAAACTGTCCAGGAAGCCAAAGTTGCTGTTTTCAAACAGAAGAGATAAATAGATTTTTTTAAAAACTCCTCACAATTCTAACATCCAGAGATAAGTACCACGAATACTTGGGCATAATCACTTCTGTCTTCTCTACGGCATCCGAGTAAAACAGATTTTATTCTGTGAGTGTCAAATCACATTCACATACATTTTTGTAACCTGTTTATTTTGAAATCTATTTTTTCCCCACTAAAAGTGTATCATAAGCGGTCATTTTAAGTAGCTAAATAGTGTTACATTATATGGATGCATCTTAATTTATATGGATAGTTCCCTAGTAATAGATATTTCTAGATTTTTAAATTTTACAATTGGGAAATAAAAAAGCAGTTAGCATCAGTTCCGGTCTTCAGAAGGCAGTATATAAGGACAGCTCTCCTCTGGTGCCTCTTATCTGAGAGTTGGTTTTGGAAATTTTTTATTGGGAAATGATTTCAACTCAACAGATACGTTGCAAAAATAAATATAGTTCAAAGAACACTATATGCCCTTTACCTGGATGCATCTCTTATTATTCATATGTTAGGTAAAACCGCAATGAGAATTCCTGCAGTTTATTTAAATCTTTTTTCCCATTCTTAATTATGTCCTACAGGAATAATTCCTAGAAATGAAACTGCTCAGTTTTAAACCTCATGATAAGTACTGTCGAGCTGCCTTTCAGCAATAATGTGACAATTTTAACTCCTGTAGCAACGTCAGAGCCTCTTCACCCACACCCTTGCCAACCCTGGACATTATCTGTGACAATTAAATATATCCAACATGTCTCCTTGTTTAAATCTGGATTTCTTTCTTTGATTGATACATCAGGTTAAACATAAAATAACTTAACTGAAAATTTGCATTCTCTTTTTAGGATTTGGGGACATACGTATTTAATAGATAAAAAGAAAAACCAAAGAAGGTACGTCAATATTCTAAGCATTATTTCAAATCCAGTAAAACGTAATTTCACCCCACATGATAAAACAGGCCGGAGAAGAAACAAGGACGGTTTGTTCCAAGTTTAAGCACAATGTCACTTGTGAACATACTCTGCATCTACGAAGGATCTGATCATTTTGTAAAGTGCCTGTCAAATTTTGACTATTTCCTATTTTCTAGGGAGCTGAATGTTAAACATCAGTAGAAACGTTGCAGCATTCATGCACCTTTAGAAAGGTTAGACAGGCTCATGCCCGCAACACTCAAAGCCATTTCTGTTTAGAATCTTGGGAAGGAACCTATTCCAAGCTCCCAGGATCCCAGCTGGCAGGCTGTAATTTAGAATTGCATACGGGATAATGTGTATTAGTCCATTACGCAGCTGTAAGTTGACACCAACCTCTGGAATTGCTTTTTCAGAGGAAACGTTGAAGAGCCAATGCCTCAATCATTTCCAACAGGGCTGAGAAAAACATTCAGACAACCCATTAGATCCTTTCATCTCACATTTTGATGATTTTCATCAAAAAAGGAGGTGGAAAAGGGGTGATTAGGCAAAATTTTCACTCTGGTGAAAATCCAAACATATTTTTAAGCTCAAGACATTGATAACATATTGGCAAGTTCTTGTCCCCACTTAGGTGAACCATACCGGCCACCCAGAATACCCTAATGGTGATGAACATGTTCAGAAAGAGGGGACGGTGAGCAGATACTGAAGCAAATATTGCAATCCACATTTGACAGTCAGAGGGCATTTTTGTGAATACCAACAAAAGCCCTAAATCACCAAGGATTAGGTTTAAGATTTTCGGTTGCGAGAGTCTATGCTGAATTGCATTCTGGCTGTGAGCTCAAAGGATTGTTCGCTGCATGTACAAGAGTCTGCAGTGGTTACACAGGTTTGACTAAAGTTGCCTTACAGTCAACTGAGGGACTCAAGAGAGCTGGCTTTGGGACAGGACAAAGTTGCAGCTACATTCCTGCCCACGCATCAGGGTTGCTTCTACCACAAACCAGGATGGGCCAGATACTCTGGCTCCAGCCACTGGAAGCTGAACCACCATGCTAGCTTTCCAAATGGACTAGCTACAAGCTTTGTCTATGAACAAACAGAACTTGATCTAAATCTCAGCCTCCCATCAAAATGAGCTGAAATTTAACGGACACTACGTATTTTTTCCAATGTGTAACCTAACGTGTTTCTTCATTCCCCATTCTCATCAAAAGCAGAAAAATGCTGTCTACTCTCTAGCCCAACGCTGTCCATGGAAATACAATGTGAACCACATCTGTCATTATACATTTTCTAGTAGGAAAGATGCAATTCGATTCTATTTAACATAATACATGTAACATATAATTTCAATATATAGCTAATATAAAAATTGATGACATCGCCTCCATTTTTTCACTTAAAGTCTTCCAAATCCAGTGTGTACTTTATAGCTGCAGTGCATCTCAATTTGGACCTGCTACATTTCAAGTGCTTAATAGCCCCATGTGCCCAGTGGCTACTATATCAGAAGGAACACAGATCCAGAGATTAAAGTGTGGATCAGGACTAACAGCAAAATAAGGACAATTCAAGACCCAAAACACAGAAGACTCTATCTCATGACCACTCTGCTCACTTTAGAAACCTAGTGATGCCAAGTATGGGAGATGGTCTACTAATCATCCATTCATCACCCACCTGCACTTTCCAACAAGCCTGATGACATCCCATTCCAGTGGGGAACATTATTCTCAATTGTAGCAATGAGCCTCTCGTGCTTTCCTCTGATAAACAGCAAAACTGTAAAGAGGTGCCCTGTGTGACGAACATAAATGTGAAGAAGCCGAAAACTGTTCCCTTGCCATCACACTGCCGATTCCTGATAGGCATCATGTCAAAATTCAGTTCCCGTAAGTAACTGTCCTGCATTGCCTGGGTTTTAAAAATGTGTTAGGGGTAAAAACAGTGAAGCAATTAAGCAAAAAACAAACAAACAAACAAACAATGCACAGACACAAACAACAGTACGGTGATTGCCAGAGGGAAAGGGGGGGTGGGGGGAGGTAGAAGAGGGGAAAGGGGGGATAAGTGGTGATGGAAAGAAGCTTGATCTGCGGTGGTGAACACACATGCAATATATAGATGATGTATTATAGAATTGTACACCTGCAACCTATGTAATTTTATTAACCAATGTCACCCCAATAAATTCAATAAAAAAGAAAAAGCAAAAAAATGTATTAGCCTTGGCTAGTGTGGCTCAGTTGGTTGGAGCATAGATCTGTGCACTAGAAGGCTGAGGGCTTAATTCCCAGTTAGGACACATACCAGGTTTCAGGTTCAATCCCTGGTTGGAGGCACATATGGGAGAAAACCAATCAATGTATTGCTCCCTCTCTCTCACTCTCTCTACCTTCCTTCCTCTCTAAAATCAATAAAAAAATGAAATTAAATTTAATTTAAAAAATTGTATTAGTAATACTTCATTATCATTTCCCCCTTCACTCAAAAGCCATTCATATGATGAAGTTATATAATTTCCAAGTGTGTGCATCTTGTTCAAAGCAATTAAAAGAGTGAGAAAGCTTACAAGGAATTCCCATGGTAACATATTGTTTTAACCGAGTAGAGCACTTTTGCAAATAACCTATAAAAATGTTGTTACCCCACAAAAATAATTCATCCAATACAATCTTCCTCCATTATGACACAATCTATGCTTTAGTAATAGTAACACTTTACATGTAGATAGTCCTTTACTGTTTGCAAAGCATGGTTTACAGTCTCATGAAGTTTCACAAAAAAGCTTGTGAGGCATGGATAACAAAACACAAGTTCCTTGTCACTGGCTTTCTTCCAACAATTTACTTCCTTTAGACACGTTGACTATTTGCAAGGTAAATGTAGGGGTGTTCTCAGTTTTTTGAAAAAATTATCAATGAATCTTTCGGGTTATTTGATAAACTATGTCCTAATAATGATTTGTTTTTCACACTAAGTCAAACTTCCTTGTCAAATAAATTCTACTGGCCAAAGCAATTCTCTTATTATTCAGTTAATTCTAATTTTTAAAAAATGATGGGCTAAAGTCTTGACCCAAAGACTGATTTACCCTTGAAGTCACTTTATGTGTAGTCCTGCCAGGTGTGGGAACAGCTAAGCCCCTGAACAATGGCCTCCTCTTGGCCCCCACAAAGAAAAGAAAAAAAAGATCTGGAAATAAAGGGCCCCTGAAGAAATTAAAGCTCCAAAATCAAAAGACTGACTTTAGATTTTAAGAAAATTCTGCCACCAGAATAGAGTCAGGAGAGAGGTTTGGGGAGAAGAAATAATGAACTAAAGTAGGAGTCTTTAGAAGTGACACTGTTCAAAACCAGAGAACTCAAATTCCCATTTTAAGGGGGGGAGGGGGGGAAGAGAGAGAGAAACTAAGAAGGCTTCTGAAATTTTAAAATAATTAATTAAATAGCTCCACCTTTTCGAAGTATTTAAACATTTTTCAAAACCCAGAGTCCTGGCTTGGCTGGGTGCTGCTTTTCCTCAGTGTCTACACCTAGAAGCCAAGGAGAAAAATCGGAGGGAGCATGTTTGTGCACGGGGTGAAAAGCACACCACTCAGCTAATTATATATCTGCTACGTATGTCCCAGCTCGCTGACTTACACATAAAAGTGCCGGGCAAGTCTGGGTATCACAAAAATAACCCCAGCTTGGAAATAGGAAGGAATGAGGTGAGGGGCCTGAGCTCCATGTGTGGCTTTTCCCTTCTCTTATTGTAAATGCCACCCATGGAGCACGGTCAGAACGGCACCCCGAGCGAAGCAGGCTTTGGTTTCCTTAGTTAAACAGCTCAGTATAGTTGGAAGAGCCCTCATGCCAAAGCAAGCTAACCGATCAGCCCTTCTCCGAGGACCTTTACCTCCTGTGTCTCACAGAAATATAAAGGTTACTACTCACTTTGGAGTAACATTCGATATACATTTCAAAATACACTGGAGCACGTTTAAGGAGGTTCCTGAATTACTAAAACCACCTTCCAACCCACTGATACAGAAAAAGAAAACAAAACGAATTCTGAAGAAAAATCTGAGTTGCCATTTGATTTGGCTGAAGATTAAAAATACACCATAGCAGCTGTTCAAGTTTATGTCATTGAAATTCCAGTTTCGTATTTTTAATTGCTACTATGAAAAATTCTTTGATTGCACTTGATGAAATTAAGTTTTGCCTTTTTAATGATTAAACATGGGAAAATTCAAGTGTGTTCTAGTTAAGAATTTAAATTATTGTGTGTGTTTGAAAGATGAAGCAAAATCTACTGGGACATTATTTTATCTCGAGGCTGGATACAATACACAGTAATTGCATACAGTGCTTGCTCACTCTCGGTTCTTTCAAAATGACTAAAATCTCCCTTCAAAGAGTAAGACAGCAAGGATTTACTGGGTTCACGGAGAGGAAACTGTAGGCTTACACTGCTCATAACCGTATTGTGACAAGAGTCATTTTAGAGAGGGAAAAATGACATATTCATCATCAGTTGTTGCATGGTAGTCTCACGAGTCATTGGTCAGTCAACACACTCATAAATATGGTGCACATTCAGCTCCCAGGATAGCATTTCATTTTGGAAGATGACCAGGGTGTTTGCAGACAAGAGGACAACCAGGGAAGTCTTTGGTTCTTCAAAGACCCCCAGATCACACAAGATGTTAAATGATGAAGCCCAGACCATGTGTTTCTTACTGTAGGCAGAAAAATCTGTCCCAGACTGTAGCTGAACACTAAAATGGAAAAAGTGAAAGGAGTTAGGCTTTTGATACGAAGGAAATAATGAATGTGAAAGGGAACTGTTGGGCTATACAAAAGGGCTCTCCCAGAATATGTCTCTTTGTTGTACAAATATTTAGAGATTTGTAATATTTTTGAGCTTTTTGCAGTCATAATAACATACTATTTATAGTTATAAAATAAAAAGCCTCAAACACTTTTTATAGGTTTACCAATATTCATAATAAATTTTATATCTCTTATGAACAGATGTTATTTTGGGATGAAAATGTCATTACTTCATTTCAAAGGGAATATATTTTACTTTCTTTTAAAAACACTGTACTTATCAATGCAAGAAAATACATACAGTGCTATTATTGTGATAAAGACTACAATAAATTTGATTTCAGGAAGGTAGCTATTACAGTAACGCAGGAGAGAAAACATTTGATTTTTTCTAAGTCACCTACTTAAAATTATATAATTCTTGACTGAATGGTAAAGTGGTCATTCACCACTAAGTTACTCAGTTTCCCCCTCTCTGGGTAGTCATGGCAGCCCTAAACATGGGGAGCAAACTTTCCCATACCTTAGATCCCTAATAAACATTCTTTCTACAGTAGAATATCTAGTCTATTTATAAGCAAAGTTAATTGTGATATTCAAAGCTCTACAAATGGCATCTTTCACAGTTACAAACATATAAAATGGTAAAGTCTGGAGAACATGTCTTCTCTTATCCAATTTAAAGTCATCTCTTAAAAATCTACCAAATGTTAGGAAAATAACTACATTGAGATTAGGGCTAACAAATGATAATAAGAATTACTTTTTTAAAATAATTTAATTTTGGAACAGTTTAAGTTTTACAGAAAAATTGCAAAGATAGTACAGAATCATCTCATATAACCTTCATCCAGTTTCCCCTGTAGTTAACGTCTTAAATGCCTACGCCAACTGTCACAACTAATGAGCTAATCTTGATAGACTGTTATTACCTAAAGTCCATCCTTGACTCGGATTTCCTTCATTTTTATTTGATGTCCTTTCTCTATCTCAGGGCCCCATTCAGGATACTGCACTACATGTCTCCTCAGACTCCGCTCGACAGTGACAGTTTCTTAGATTTTCCTTGTTTCAATGACCTTCACAGTTTTGAGGAGCACTGGTTTGGTGTTTTGTATGATGCCCCTCTACTGGAATTTGTCTGATGTTTTTCTCATGATCAGACTTGGCTCATGGATTTGGGGAAGGAAGACCACAGAGGTAAGTGCCATTCCCATCAAATCTTACTAAGGGCACATGCTGTCAACATGGTTTGTCACTGCTGACGTTTACCTTGATCACCTGGTTGAGGTAGTTCCTCTGATTTCTCCACCTCTCCCCTACCCCACTCCCACTGTCCACACTATACCCCATGGAAGGAAGTTAGATGCGTAGCCCACACTTAATGAGCGAGGAGTTAGGCTCCACCTCTTTGAACACATAGTATCTACATAAATATTTGGGAACCTTTTGTATGGGAGACTTGTCTGTTCTCCCTGATTTATTTAGTTACATTTTTTTTTACATCATTACAGACTCATAAATTTGTATTTTACACTTGGAAGTATGTCCAATGCTTAACTGTCAGTTATGAATCCAATCCAATCCAATCCAATCCAATCCAATCCAATCCAATCCAATTATTTGCTATTTATTTTGTTGCTCAAATTGTTCCCGCTTTGGCCAGTGAGAGCTCTTAGTGTTTGTTCCTAAATATGACTTTTTAAAGAGAGAGCTACATCTTTCCTGTTCTTACGTTTTCTCCCATGTTACATGTGAGAAGAACATGCCAATCTTCATGTTGATTTTACACTGTTTTAAATGTCAAGCCCAGTTTCAACATTGGTTCATGATGGTTCACACAGACCATCAGGCTGAGTTCTTTCCTAGTTGGTGGACTATCACATTTTTGCCTGGAGCACAACCGTTCCTCAGAATGAAGACAATGAAGCAGTCCAGCTTTCCTTGTAAACCATCATAGGTTTTTTTTCTTTTCTTTTTAAAAAAAACATATTTTCCTATAACACATTCATGCAAAGAAGCTGATTTTTAAGTGTTTACAAATATGAAACTAACCATCCAATGTAACTAACCCTACGTTTGTGAAAACAGAATGCAAATCGCGTGACATTTAAAATTGAAATTAACATGCCACATTTCTAACTAGACAATCCAGAACTAGTTTTCCTTCCACTCTTTGAAAAACCTCTGGGTCAGTGACATTGTGTTAGTAAGTGAATTTCATATCTGGATTTTATTTTACTCCTTTGGGATAGTGTAACTTGTAAAAAAATTATTTAAACATTTCAGTGTAATTAATTACTAATTTGTAAGAAGGCCATGCCAAAATTCTGAGTACATAGCAAAATTCTGAGTTTACTACCGAGAAAAAAATCAGCCTGGTGCATGTAATTAAATTTTCATTTCACGAATATTTCTGGGCTGCCTGCTTTGTGCAGAAATAACAGCTTTCTCAGTGTCCCTCCCATCTCATCTTTCAAGGTTAGAGTTTGTAAAACTGTTGAACAGTACTCTAAGATCTCCGAGATTTAAATTCTGACACACTGCTTATTAAAATGGAAAAGGCAAAAATTCAGGGAATTCTAGGCTGTTCCCCAACTGAAAATATTTATGATATTTGTTTAAAGGAATAATACAGGAAAATAAGGAGATGGTAAACAAAAAAATCTGTCCTAACAATAAAGATTTTAAAGTAAGCAGTACAAAGAAGCATAGGGGGAAGTGAGCTCTCCATAAATATGCCCCAAGGCCTCAGCAACCTTCTGCTCACCTCTAGGATGTTAGTTCATTCTTTTTCCTAAGGAATTTCTGCAGTCTGACTACTTTTAAAGGTGCCAACAGCCACAAACCACCACACAAACACCAACTGCTAACAGACGCACACACAGACATACACACACATGTGCACACACACTCACACACACACAGAAGCACACACCCTTGCTCCTGCCTTTCCCCACCCAGGCCTTCATAAATTCCCTCAAGAGCCAGAAGCTGTTTTGCCACCGCCAGAAAAGGGTGGGAGCACCTCAGTCTGTCTTCCTTGGTTAGTAGGTGAGAGAAGGGGGTACAGGGCAAGGAAATAACCAAAAGGAAACTATAAACTTACAGAAACACTAGCACCCGGGAGCTATCACTCGTGGACACTTAGACTTCAGGGCGGAGGGTTTATAATATGGTCTAGAAGGTGTGGAGAGACACAGAGCAAACCCGGCTGGTAGAAATTAAATCAGTTGTATCGACTCACACTAGGAATCAAATTGATTCTTCTGTGAAACAGAAAAGTAAGGGTTTTTGCCTTTTTTTTTTTTTTTTCTGATTTGAAGAAAGGGAACCGGAGACAGAAAGGTCAATGGACCTTCGGAAGGCCACCCAGAGAGCTTCTTGGGCCTCAACTTCTCTTTAAAATAAAGGTTTACTTTCGATACTCAAATAGACATTTTTAAATGTTTGCAAATCTAAAACCTCAACCACTGGTCCCCATGTTTATAGTTCAGGATTATATGAATTTCCCTCCATCCTCCGAGGCATCTCAGACGTCTGATTGACGCCCTCCTGCAGTCCCAGGCCACGGGGCAGGATGCTCCATGGAGAACACAGCCATTAGCTAATGGAAGACATTTTTCATCCCGTGGAAGGACAGGCGACTACGGCCAGCTCCAGGCCCGGCCAAAAGTGGCACCTACCAGCTATGAAGGACGGCAAGTGCCCAGCATCATGTGGCCAAGAAAAACCACATTAAGCAAAGCTCAGAGTCACCAAGAACTTTATCAGGGTGTTTCTGTCACTCCCCAACACCCCCACAGAGGTGAATGGCAGATGCGATTACCGTAGCACTTTGATTTTTTCTATTTCACTGCCATGTCTTAAACAACTCGTAAGTGTTTCTGGGAGGGGTGAGGGAGTTCGGCTGAAGACCTATACTAGTGGTGCAGGTTCTAGAATTTCTTTGTAGGGACGGGCTTAGGTATAGCATTTTCTTTGGAAGACGACTAGGGAGAGAGTTGGCTGGGAATTCTGACTTCAAACTGTGTTTGCTTAGCAGTTTATAAAATACTGAGGGACTGTCAGCAGTTCATCTGAAAGAATAGGGGTGCTGGTAAAAATGTAAAGGTTCCTCCTCGGATCACTTCTCAGCATGGCCACTGTATGCCAGGGAGAGGCCTGCATGAGAGGAGAGGATGCTTCTGAGTCGATAAGATCGTGCCCACCTCCCGCCAGCTTCTTCCTGCCGGGGCCTCCCCAGCCCTCACCCCGCTGGCCGAGGTGGCACAGGTATGTTCTCGCCATTGCACCAGGTCAGGGGACAGCTTGGCAAGGCCAGCTGGAAAGCAAAGGTGTAAACAGGTTTTTATTTTCCCCTTCTTTTGGCTCTCCATGAATAGAACTTTCACATAAGATCCTTAAGCCGATGGAAAACTGAGATCCTCGCACGCGGCTGCCCTGAACGCATCCTCACCGTGGGTCAGCTAAGGGCTCTGCAGAGTGTGAAGAAAAACTCATTGCCCAGTTTTATTGATGCCTTTGGGGTGGCAAGAGACAAGAAGAGACCATTTTGACACATTCAAGACAGTTTTTTCATCTTCATTGCTTTGACTGAATACAAATAATTTCCATGTATGTTTTTAAGCATTGAAATCAAGCAGGGAGTTTTCTCAAAAGTAAGCCACCAGTGCCCTCTCCTGGCTATTTTTCTGTAATTTGCAGGGCAAAGCAGCAAAGCAGGGTTTAAGAGACACAGGAAAACAGTCAAGGGAAGACTATGTGTAGTGGAAAAGAACTGATATACACATATTTAAAGTTAACTGAGAAGTCATAGCTGTTTCTAAATGTACAGGTAAATACTCTGCCATAAGACGTGAAAACTAGGCCCTTATAATAGAAAATACATAAGGAAAATGGAGAACACATATGTGTAATAGAATACAAATGTCTACTGATTATTCTATCATTTTCATAACTAAACATATTCAAATATTAAACAAAATTTTCCCCTTTAGAAGAAACTGTACAAATAAACACAGTGATATTTCTGAAATTCACATAATTTAAGCCAGTTTTCCCTCCCATATCCAAGCTCTGCTTACATACTCCAGTTTCCAATTTAAAGCGAAGAAAAGTTCGCCAATCAAAGGCTTTTATTGGCAATGGAAAATAAAGTCCCAAAGCCCACAGCTAACTGACTTTATACGGGAAATATTTGATTTTGAGGAATGTTTTTATACTCGAGAAAGATAATTTTTAGTTAGAAGCATTTCCATCTGTGGCTAGTTTCTTTTAAATAAATATTTTAAATACAGGGACCAGTATGACTTCTAAATGTTCTTTGTTAGGCATTTCAGACACAATATTACAGTAATGAGCATATACTCCAAGATACAAATCAGTTCTCAAGGCTTCACAAGCCCACAGATTCTTAGGGTAGGGATAACTGGTTATTTACTTGAAGGCAAATCAATCTCCTTTCATTTCAGTGGATTCACGTTTTCTCTGTTGTTGTTGAATGGATTTGGTGAATAAATACCCAGCCTAGTTTCGGTTTCTCTGCCCGTGAACTGGAAAGGGGAACCCTTTTTCTTGACACATCCCAGCTTAAACAGAAGAAATATTCTAACCTAAATGAAAAGCAGGCCAGTAAAATATTCTGATTTTTGTTAATGTGGAGATTTGTATTATATAAATATGTAGCCCTTTAAAGAGAAAATTTCTAATTTTATTTCACTGACAAAAAGAAATTCTGTTCTAGGCACTTACGGATTTAATTTGTCACTGAGTTTTGTAGACAGCAGGCACTCAATAAAATACACTGACTATTCTGAAAGTTACTCACACATGTCAGTTTGTGTAATTTTACAATCATGAGGGGGTAGGAGGATCATTTGATCTAACCCCAGCCCATCAAGATGTGGCTCCTTTCAGTGGGCAAAAAACTGTTTCGAAAAATAGCTTTTCCAGAAGTGTATGGAAGTAAAACATAAATACTCATTAATGACTTGGGCTCATGAAATGCAAATTCAATTTAAAATAATAGCTTTGGAGATATACCTAGGTTGAAATCCCAGCTTTACATCTCTTTACAGCTTTGTGACTCTGTGCATGTTAGTTAAACCTTTTCACCCTCCAGGGCCTGGAGTGTACTTTTCAGAGTTGTTGTATTGAAGATTACATGTGTCAGGCTCTGGCTCATAAGCGTTCAATAGCTCTTTCTATATTTATTATTATGCGTGTCCTCCTTGGCTCTCTTTGTGACTATACAAGAACCTCATGCTTTCTGAGCTAGGAAGAGCTTAATTATCCAACATGGAATGAAATGATAGCACATGAAACAGAGTTTATGCACCTGTCTCATTTAAGATATAACTGAGATCCTTCGTTTTGGGTCAAACTGTATATCTGTAAGGGTGTAGAATAGAAAATAAAATGCTGGCCAGATTTTCCCTTGAATCAAAAAAATCTCATTTTGATTAAAAAGAAAACAAGCACGTCCATTTAAAAGAACTGCATGGGTGATCTTATTTGCTCAGTTTCCCGTTTAGGAAATATCACATCCTGACCTCTGGCTGCTCGAGCAAGACTGTGTGGGCCAAGGCCAGGGGGCCATGTGCCACAGGCAGGCACCGCTGGCACCCAGAGGAGAAAATGCAGAGCAGATCTGGTAAGGAATTTAAGGAAAACATGAATCAATGCAAATGCCAATTCCTCACAGGCAGACTTCCTTCTTAAATTGCACACCATTGGAGCCACTAATAAATTATTAGGTATCTTCATTTTGAAAGGCTTGTCCAACATTAACTAATTTGGCCATATGATATTTTCAAAGGGATAATTATCATTCTCATCTTGCAGATGGGGAAATAAAGCAGGATGGTCATCCCATTTAAAAAGGAACATCATTACATATTATGACTAATATCACGTTCAGTTGCCAATGTTATTAAAGGTTTGTGAAAACAGTCTGCACACGAAAATGACATGACTGACCTGACATGGTAAAGCGTGTATTTTGAGTTTCCTTTTTTAATTACTTGCTCCATCCCTGACCCACAACCCACGAAATAGGATTTCAAGTGGCGTATAGAAGGAACCAAAACACAAAAGGGTAAAATAAAGTGAGGAATATGTGACGACAGGAAATAATAACGCCCTGGACAAGAGGAGCAGCCCACCCCGTCCAGCTGCTGGAAGTGGCTCAGAGCTCCCTCGTGAGTTCAGGACATAGCAAAGCGATTCACCGCGGCCATATGATAAAACGCGCTTCAACCTGTTTTTCCAGAAGTGACAGGTCAGCTGCCTCTACCAGACTTTCCTGCCTGGCATTGGCAGTCACCTAACCACCCCATGCCTGTCCGGCCAATGCATAGTTTTGGCCATGAAATAGGTCAAAGCTAAAAGCCTGGTATGTGAACCAAATGCGCGATTCTGCCCAAGATCAGAGCTTCCTGGCAGGTGTGCCACTAATGGGTTACAGGTGAGCTCCTGGGATGAAGCTGGGGGTGGGCCCCTCCTCCACTCACCCCAGTGAGCCACACCAGTACTGTAATTTTGATGTGAGAAATATTGGGAAGCCCGGCTGCAGACAATTGAACTAATAAACCATAGTTGTACTAGTGACTAGACTGAAAGTCAAACTCGTAATCCCAAAGACTGGTTAGGATACCATTTCCTGTATGTCCATGCCTGGCACCCTTGTGAAGCTCTTTTTCACTATTTAATTCCCTCCTTTTCGGGTTCTCACATCATGAGCACTTTGCTTGGAGGCAAGAGTCAGTTTATGGAACAAGGGTTAAGGTTCAACTTCATTTCAAGAGGATTCACAAATACTATCCATCTATAAACCTGAAGATGCAACCATTTAACCCGTTTGTTCCCACCCAGGACAGAGCCACGAACCAGGCTCTGGCTCCTAAACAGAGATGCCAATCATGGAAAAGATGCCAGCTTGCCTCATGTGAACAAACCAAATGCAAAGGCCTACATAAAAATACCAATAGACCATCTTTGCCAATGGGGATAGAGCACGAATCAAGGGAATTTAATTAGCTTTCTTTTCTACCAACTTCCAAAGGTCGGTTTTCATTTTGGGAGCACGGGGGAGTAGCTATTTCCAAAAACGCATGAAACCAATTCATGGCCACAACAGTAACACAAAGGAAGTCCCACTTAATCTCTGCCCACAGATCTCCTGCCCTGAGGACGGTCCTCCCACTGTTCAGAAGCTGATCCAAAGGCAGAGGAAGCTGTGGGACGTCGGCCTCTGGTCAGAGCTGCTGCTAATGAAGGTCAAGACACGGACAAAGGCTGCACCTCCTGCCCCTGACTCCAAAGCTGGAAGACACCTCTCCTCACACTGGTCCAAACAGAGGGGCAGACACCATGCCTGCTTAGGACAGTTCTGCTAGAGAGCTGCCTTGAGGGAGATCCTGCTTGTGGGAGAATCTTCACATAATCCAAATAAGATTAATCTCTATTAATTATGCATTCTTTATGCCACTGCAAATCAAGGGGTAGGAGAGACGCACTTTCCAAAGAGAGCCGTGTGCACTGTATGCCTTGACCAGGAGGAAGTCAGTGTCAGCCACAGAAAAAGTCCCTCTGCTGTGGAGTACAGGTCAAACTCCTGCCTTCCAAAACTGCCTTTCCTCTCCTTTCTCAGCATTGGGATTTTCAGGTGATTAGCACTAAACGAGAAGCCTTAAAAACCATTTGGCTTTGATCAGTGTGGCTCAGTTGGTCATCCCGTGCACCAAAAGGTCCCAGTTTGATTCCCAGTCAGGGCACATGCCCAGGTTGTGGGCTCGATCCCCAGTAGGGGGCGTGCAGGAGGCTGCCCATCGATGTTTTTCTCTCATCAATGTTTCTTTCTCTCTTTCCCTCTCCCTTTCTCTCTCTCTAAAATCAATAAAAACATATTTTAAACAAACAGTTTGGGTTACATGATCAAAAATGTGGTGCTTGGGAAATTGTCTCAAGGATGAAGGGTTCCCATAGAACCTCTGGAGTTCACTCACAGATAATTTGAAACAAGTTGCAGTGGCCTTAAAACATTAGCTGCATATATTTTTTCTAATTTTTCTTAATGGTAATACAGCAGGTCCCTGAATGATATCATTTTGTTCAATGTCATTTCCTTGTAACATTGATGAGATGCCACAGGAACTTACTGTTGCTTGTATCAAAGAGCCTATGGCAAACTTGGTTTCGTTATGCGTCGTTTGGTGGCCATCCAAGTACCTATCACTGCAGTGACCTTATGTGAGGTCACTGTACAGACCTTTTCAGAGTGGTTGTTCTCAAAATGAGGTCCCTCGACCAGCAGCATGGGCGGCACGCGAGAACTCACTATATGTACAAATTCCCAGGCCTCACCCAGACCTACTGAACGTGAGGTCAGAGGATGGGCCAGCAATTTGGTTCTAACAGGGTCCCCAGGAGATTCTGGTGGTCTGCTTGCTTTTTGCGTTGCATCTGGCACTCACAATTCTAGCTGTTGGCTGAGTTCCAGCTGTGCCCAGGTCACCTGTCCTGAATTTTTCCAAGCTAACCTCTTGAAAAAGTCAAGGACCCAGAGCATAGCTTTCACCATGCAGTCCTTCTCTTATCCCACTTTAATAGATTACAAATCTTTAACATTCCCTACTGCCCAGAGGAATAATGATTATGACAAACAGAATGATGAAGCCCATGATGGCCGTTGTTTATATATGCTAGTCACGTGCAGCATTGAGTCATGGGCATTACCTTATTTCATTTTCAAAACCCCGCGAGGCGCTATTATGACCTCTGTTTTACAGGTGGGAAACCGTGTTTTCCCAAGCCCGTGGAGGTAACTGGTGGTAGAGATAGGACTTGACTCCAGCCTCTAACTTGTACATGTTCATAATCCTGATATTGATCCCTAAACTTCCAAATGTCTTGGTAAGTCATCCAACACCCAACACAACCGGATCTCCCACTATTTTATGGGGACACGGTGCCCCACATACCTGCCTCCAAATCCTTGTTAAGGTAGGACCATCTCCCAGGCATGGGAGACCCTGCCCTGCCCTTGAGCCTCTCTAAGGCTTAATCCATGCCTCAGAGCCCAGTTCAAGTTTTACCACTTCCAAGGAAAAATGTCCACTCTACGTGGATCATACATGCATGGATGAAGGGCTCCGAGAGACAGTGAGGCAGGCCTCCATTTGGGGAAGTCACAATCTATCTCACTGGGGGGGAGGGGGAGAAGCAAGAGTTGGGGCAAATATTCCTTTATCCAACATCTATGTATTGATCACCTGTTAGATGGCAGGAACTGTGCTGGGTGCTGCAAACCAGAGAGACTCCCTGAGTTCATGGGCCTTATGGGTGAATAGCCAAATAAGTAAGGTAATTATAGGTTATGATAAGAGCTGTGGAAAATAAAGTAGGGTGATGTGACCCAAGGGCAATAGGCGGTATGGGGTAGAGAGGAGGGGAGGTGGGTGCAAGGTTTGGTTGATAAGACACGACTAAGGAGATGACATGGTCCGAGAGTGCAAGGATGAAAATCAGTGGCCATCCTAAGAGCTAGGCAAAGGGTGCTTCAGGTGGGTGAAGCAAGGCGAAGGCTGTGAGTCATGAAAGGACTCGGCAATCAGAAGGAACAGAAAAGAGACCAGAGAAGGTGGATGACACTGAGCAAGGGAGAGAGTGATATGAAATAGGATGGAAAGCAAGGCTCAGATCAGGTCCCAAAGGACATGGTGAGGAGTCTCAATTTGATTTCATGGGCAACTATGGAGCCATGGAGGGGTTCTAAGTAAAAGAATGGTGGGACTTACTTATATTTCACAAAAATGGCTCCAGCTTCACCCCTCCATCTTATACTAGTTCCTGGTCTTTCTTCTTCCTCTCTTCTTGGTCATGGTTCAGGGTCCAAATTCCTTTGCACTCTGGAGGTGCGGAGAGTGTGAGCATGCCAGTGTCGGCCACCGTGTCCCCAGCTCCAGCACAAGGAAGGCACGTAGAAGGTGCTCAATAAATGTGTGTTACATAAATAAGAGAAAAAACAAATCTGGCCATATCTTTGGCTTACATGGAATCTGTCATAATAAGGTTCTTACAGGTATGGATGTGGTTAAAAAAAAAAAATCTTCACTACTACTAGAAAATACAACTTGAATATTTCTAGAGCTCATTTTTTTTCTCTCCAGTTCCTCCAGAATTTCGGCCACGCTCACTTTGCTGTTTAATTACTGAACTCCTCTTCTCCTCTCCATGAACTTTTGCCCTGCCACTCTTTCCCTTTCATTTAGAATTGTTTTTATCCCAAGTCTCCCTTGGGTATTTCATCATTCTTCACATCCTCCCGTTTCTTTCTGTTCCAGTAACAGCCCCAGTCCAGACACTGTCTGGAGAGCCATGCCCAACTCTTTAATTTTTTCCCCTTGTAGTCCCATAGACTTTCCTTCAACCCCTACTCCCTGTCTTGTAATGCAATTTATGCCTTGTCTTAAAAGCAGTCTTTTGGTTTTTTTAAAGGTCGAGATCACATTTAACAAGGTACATTTTACTACCGACTCTGGATGATGCAGAATGCTAGCTTTCCAACACTGCTCCGCTGGGAGTGAGCTCTGCTCAGTGTGTATTTAAGCCTGGCAGACTCCTTCCAAGCCAGATGCCAGGGCAAATCACACTCAGGAATCCTAGATTCCTGGGCTACTTAAGAGCTCTCAACGGCTGTGGGTGACCCCCTGCATCTGGGGATGGACGAAAATCCTTCACTCCTCAAAAGAGGCCAGATCACTGGCTTCAGTCCTACAGAGCAGCTAGAAAATTGCTGGGGACATCAGAGAGTTGAAGAGTGGTTCAACCAGTAAAATCCAGTCGTTTGGTGTATTACTTCCTTTTAAAGGAAGTAATTTATTTATTGCTTTCTGTATTAGTTCCCCAAAACTCTTTTAATTGTCTCATCAATAATGCCCACTGATGCATGTAAAATATTATATATGTAAGAGTATATAATAGATGCTCAACCTGTTTACAGATCACTATTCAGGTACTGATTGCTTTTAGACTGAAGTGCAAAAATAGAACTCACTTGCTAAACTAGAGTTCTCCACGATATAGTTCCAGAAAAAAATACTTTTATTGTTTCATGAAACTACACATAAAAGTGTGTATATTATTTATATTAAAGTTCAGAGTGTTATCAGAGACACCGTCTACCTGCATGGTTGCTTTAAAGTTAAAGAGAACATTGCATGATTTTCTTCTTTAAATAATATACTCCCAGGCTGCTTAACTGAATTTGCCAATACCTAGATGTCATTTTGTATCTATTAAAATATAAATTATAGAAAGTAAAACATAGTCAACAATTACAAAAATTTCCATATGTCCCATTTAGTTGAATTATTACTTGCATGTATTCCAGGCTGTTTTCATTCCTTTTATTTCTTACCCCTCATATTTAGCATATTTTGTTTTTAAAAAACTGGATTCCATTTTCCTTTGCTTTTCTAATTTTTTATCAGAGAGTTCTGTTAAACAACATTCACTGAGTGTTAAATATATAAAACACTTTCTGTGACCAAAAAAAAAAGTTTCCCTCAAATAGGCTACATTCTAGTTAAGAAATCACAGAACAAGGCCAACACTGACTGACACAGCCAAGGTGAAAGTCAGAGTGAGGGCGTGACCTTGGACATGGGAGGGCTAGGAACTCTGTGTGAGGAGATGGGTCTTGGGCTACGAGCAATGGAATGGGCAGGGCTGGGATAATTAAACAGTAGAGGGAAGAGCATTTGAAAATAGCAAACAGCAAGACCACAGGCACATGTATGTGGACTTCAGTGAAGAGTGGAGACCAGTCTAGCTGGAGCCAAGGGCTCACATGTGGGAAGTAAGGGGAGGTTCGGCAGGCAAACTGAAGAAGGTTTTGGGTGCCCGCTCACTCTTCTGGAAGACAGAAGCCTTGACATTTCTCCCCAAAATGCACAGTCATTCTGGGAATTATATGATAGCTTATGAAAACATTCAACTCATGAGAACAATGCCCCTTAAAACACTAACACACGAGGCAAAGCTATGTGCTTGTATCCAAATATTTTCTACTGTCTTTGCATGACCTGAGAAGAATGGGACAAGCAAAAGCAAGTAGCTCAGAGCTCCACAGCCCTGTCTCTGACTGAGCTACAGATTTCAAAGAAGATTCTCTGCAAGCAGAGCTCAGCAAGGAAGCTGGGAAGCCAGCTGCTTGGAGAGCTTAAGTGATTTAGCTTAATTCCTCTGTAAACTGTATTTTAAATGACTAGGAAACCACATTTCTGTGACTGGTATTGTTTAAGGGGATGGAAGCCCAGCTAAAATGCTTTGGTTTTCTTTCATAAATATTCAGGTTTATTCTTCTGAGACTTTTTTTCCCTCCCTTAGCAGTCTCTCAAATCAGCCCCTTGCAAGTCATGAAGAGACAAGGCAGCCCACTGTATGTCATGAGGGTTCTGTGTTTTGCACATGGGTCTTATTTTCTCAGAGATCTAGTGCACTGTGCTCTTTCTGGTTGCTTGATAAGGTGGCTTTCTATAAATAAAATAAGAGCAGATTCACCCTTATTTCCACAAAGATAAATGTTACCCTGCCCCCAAATATAAGAATAAAGCTTACAGGCTATATGTTGAATAACTTTCAACATAGAGCTTATATGTTGACTATGGCAACCTTAATTCTCAATTTTATACTGAAGAAAAAAAGCCCTTCTAGGAATAAGTGGAAGTAGGAGATAAATCCTTCACTACGATCAGGGAGCCATTGTAAGCACATGGTAAAAACTTCTAAAAGCAATGCTTTTAAACCTTCAGGAAAGTCTGAATTAAAAAGGAGAGCTACATGTGTGGAAAACAGGAAAAGACATCAATAAGAATTGAATTTCTCACTCTGTGTCAAGGGATCAAGACCCTTTACCGACTTCTCATCTGATTTTCCTGGTTATCACATGCTGGTTCCCCATTTACAAATGTGCAAAATAGAGCTCAAGGAAGGTGATTAGTAACTTGCTCAAGGTGAGAGTAGTAAGTGGTAGAACAATAATGGAAACACAAGTCTCCCGGCTCACAACCGCCAGCACCGCATTCACTGCACCACATCAAGGAGGTTTCAGGAAATAACAGAAACTTCAACACATCACCAAAAGGACTTCTGATTGAACATGTCTGTTGGAAAACTTTAAAACTGTTCCCTCTTTCCCAGAAAAAAAGTACGTTTCATGAAATAACCTGAAATATGTTCTTAGTGGGAAGTCGTGCTGATACGGAGCATGACCCCAAGAAGTATATAAGCTAAGTGGAGAGGTGAGACACAGGCGGCTTAAAAGAAAGCCTATAAAAGACAGTATATCATTAATATTGAAATGAGTGGAGCAAATTTAAAGCATTCTGGTTGAGATGAGGGTCACTGGAGGGGTCAAAGCAAAGATAAAATTGGGGCTTAACCTTGGAGGACAGGCAAAATTTTAACTTGCTCACAATGTTGGCAGGATAATATCATCTATAAAAAAGAAAAGCCTGGACAAAATGGAGTGTCATCAGGAGCCCAGTCCCCACCTCTGCTCTAAGGGAGACAAGGCCCCCAGAGAATGACTGGGGCAAAAAGTGGAAGGTAAATCTTGAGCATGATCAGGGACCCCCTGGGAGTGAGTAAGGCACAAGCCAGACCAGAAGGACTAATATTAGAATGAATCTCCAAATCTGTAGTCGATAAGCTGCAAGGGGTGGGGAGCGGCCTTCTAAAGAAAAAGGGCCCAGAGAGTATGGATCTGTAGCTGAGTAGGTCTACAACTCAAAGTAGAACCCTGTCAGCATTCAGATTTTCATTCCTGGGAGCTATCCAGGGTACTGACTGATTTCACCCCAATTTCTGACCCAGTGACCAAGGTCTGTCCTAGTGCGCCTGTAATGTTACCTTGTAATGTAACCCATGAACCTCTTTACTACTCTCAAGCTAACTGCTATTTATGACCTCCGTTGCTTACCAAACCAACTTACACACTGTTTCCTGCTACAGTTTATAATTCTAGGCCATCAACTTTACACTCCAATTGGCATTACACTAGGAAAAAAAATAGTGGAGGCATTATAGGTGAAAATAACATTTTAAACAATCAGAAACAATAAACTGACCCATGTGTTTAAATGAATTATGTCTATAGAAAAACAAGAAATGTAGGTTGAAACTAGTTTATGGTAAGTCTTGATTTCAATGATAAGGAATTTTGACTTAGGCAATTTCAAAGTTCTGAAAGTTATTGAATAGGACATTGATGTGACAAAATGTGTTGAGAAAATTAACGTGGTAATATCATGCTAATGGATTAAAGAGGGAAGATTCAAGAGGTAAGCAGATAGCTCCTTCTTTGGGCTAAAACACTTTTTAGAGTACATATCTTTAACTGAAAAAGTCTTCTCAGGGATTTAGGGATTTCAGCAAAAGAATTTTCCAAGAATTAAAGATCACAATGCATTCTTCTATGTACAAAAATATGCTCCTGAATCTGAATCTAGTTAGATTCAATCAACTTGCAAATAGAAAAAGAATGCTCCCTCCTCTGTTGTGTTCTACATTTGACTCATAATGCACCTTTCCATCTCCCAGTCTCTTACCATTTTAAACGTAAATAACCTGACCAATTTCTCAATGCTGAATCTTTCACTACACTTCTGCAGAATTCCCCCAGGCAAAGCACATCACTTAAGGCTCATTGCTGTGTGTTCTTAAAACACAGCTTCCTCTTCTGTCCAGCAGTTCATCCAGCAGCTTCTCTAAATCTCTGCTGCCTTCATCCCCCATAGATGGCCAGGAAAAGAGAAACTGGAAATCAGGGGCCTGAGGTCTGGCTGCAGCCCAGGTTCCTGTTAACAGGACTATGGCAGTGATGCAGTATGGATTCTGAGATGCTGATGACCCTGTACCATCAGGTAGTTGCCAGTTTGGGGGTAATCTGAGTCCTCCATGTTCCTTAAAATAAAAGGCTAACCAAGCCCAGTTATCAACTCAATAGTATCTATGCCTCCAACACAGCAAGGCAAAACTGGAATTGAAATCTTTTATTCTAGCTACAAAATGTTGCCAAACTGTCAACACATTCTCAGGACACCGCTGCTGCGCTCTGACTACCTCTGCCTCTAGGCTCTCTTTGGTAGCCAAGCTCTCCCATGGGAGCACCCACTATTCCCTAGAATTCGGCACTCAGATAACTTCAGCTTGCCAATCATGCACATTTCCACTCTTTAGAGTCGCACACAGAAGGACTGAAATTCTGCTCCTCCGAGTTATTGGTTGTGCCCTTGGACAAGCTGTGCAACCTCCCTAAGCATCTATCAAAGAGGAATGATGAGCCTTACATCACAGAGTTGTTGTAAGAATAGAAATTAAATAAGGGAAACAAAGCACTTAGTAAGGTCTGAAAAAGGGAAGCATTCGATAAACTGTGAACTGTGGTGGTAACGAAATGACGATGATGTGATTATATTCAGAAACGCCCAGGAAAGCCCGTTTTCAGTGGGCTGAAACACTTCACACTTGAAGTCTTTCCTCTAGTCCGCCTTCTGAGGTGTGGTGCCACCTCCTATCACAGCTCTGCATCTTTTATTCAGCTTCCCTTCACCTGGGGTCCAGTCCTTGGCAGGGCTTACTAGTCAGCTAGAAACAAGTCTGACTAGCCTTCCCACCCTCTGCTGGAGACAGAAAGCTTCAGAAAATCACTCTTCAGAATTAACACTTTTGCACACAAGTTTGAAGCATTGGGGTAAAAGAGGGCAAAGCACTTTGGGGAGAGGTGGAGTTTGGCTTAAGCTCAAAAACTGAAAAGAGGAGAGAGATATGTTCTTCTTTCTATATGTTTTGTTTGTTTTTTTTTTTATTTCAGAGAGAGGAAGGGAGAGGGAAAGATAGAAACATCAATGATGAGAGAGAATCATCGATCGGCTGCCTCCTGCACACACATCCCCCACTGTGGACCAAGCCCACAACCTGGGCATGTGCCCTGACTGGGAACCAAACCATGACCTCCAAGCTCATAGGCAGATGCTCAACCACTGAACCACACCAGCCTGGCCAGCCAGTACTTTCTTAAAAAACAAAAAACAAAACACTGAACCAACTAGAAAGATAGCTTTTATACTGTTCTCCATGGAGAAAAGGCAAAGTAAAATGTTCACATGTGAATTAAACAAGAATGAAATAAGATGGCTCATTGTTTTTAATAAACTGAGGGCACGCAGCTGAGATTTTTTCCCCCTTGGCAGTCATTCTAACAGCCTGAATAAAGAACATGTTGAACTCCCTACTTTGGGGAGAAATCACTTGAAATATTTCGTTAGGAGAAGGAGACAAGTGGATTTAAAACATACCATGTTTTCAGACGACTGTTTCCCTTGCGTGGAAGCACGGTGTAAATATTACTTTAAAAAATGCCATGGTTCTGAAAACGCTGTGCTTTCCCCAATGTGTAACATGAACGTAAACAAGACGTCTGTCAGGCAGAGCTATAACATACTGCTCGACACACCACACTTACAATACGCACCTATTATTCTTGGGGCACTTAATGAAAGAAACTAAGGACACTGCATAAATTCTTCAACACATGTTTCATTTCTCCAACTGCCTCATGCTGGAGAACATCATGCTAACAAGAACTGATGCTAACAAGAAGCTAAAACCAGTGTAGCAAATGGGGCATTTAAATATATATAAACATACTGGCATGCACAAAGAAAGGGGCTGTTTGGGGGGAACTCAATGGATCCCTAGACAGACATATTTCAGTTTAACGTTCCAGGTATTTTTCTACATGCTAACCTTTTCGGTTCTTCTCAATGGCAGAAAAATCTTCAGTTAGAGAACAAGACGTCAGCAGGCAATTATCCCCTGGACCCCTATTCAGAACACAGTTATTTTGGAGGAAAGGTAACAGGCAGCCACTTGAATTTTACCAGCTTTCTTTGGTCACCCCAGGGCCACTTTTAAGTACCAATATTTGCAGACACCAGCGAAAGAAACAAAAGATAGCACCGAGTATGCTGAACAAACCACCAGGTCGCTTGCGTGCACTCAGGGAACCGGGCCCTTTTCTGTGCTCACTGGTCCACCAGGGCTGGAGGATCAGTCTGAGATCTCACTCCTTACTCTCCTAAATGCTCACCAGGGAAATCGGTTTTTGTTGATGGAGGCCAAATCTCTATAGCAGTAATTTGTGGCCCAATCTCTATAGCAGTAATTTCTAGGATAAATTCAGAATGAAGAAATGACTGGTCTTTTCACCCAAACTGCTCAGGTGGTTGGCCAACCCTTAAGCAGATGAGGGCCCTCAGCAAACCATGCGAGGCTTCATGCCTCCACCCAGGTCCTGCCCATTGCACAGTTTCCATCAGTAAGCAACTTTGCTGCAGAGAACTGAACATCTTGAAAGCGGTATCTTTTGTCAGTTAAAGCCAGCTTCATATTAGGAAGAGAATTCAGGGTCCATAAAAAGGCAACATATTGAAAACAGTTCAAGAGCAACTGCTTAAGGAGGGGTGGGCAGCTGGGAAAGAATACAAACTATTCTTAAAACAAAATGACATATTAAACTTACAGACTATTAGAAGCGATGTTTAGTGTACACCTTGCCTCAGCCTCTAGACTGCAGTATAGTCTCATTCATTTGCTAATAATTATTCTTTCATATGTTAAATGGAGCAAAAAGATGCAATGACACATTCTATTAAACATTCAGAGAACTCTGTCCCTTCGACTACAACCAGTATAATACCTCGGGCTCCAGAAAACCAGCCTGATCTTGGCCCAGCACTCACAGGCAGTCAAAGTTGGTCTGAACAGGTTCCAGAAGAACCCTGCTCCAACCCAACTGGGCATTGGTCAATTATGGCAGAGCATCACTTAAGCTGAAAGGGATAGTTATCCAGGCCTAAAATCAGCTGGAAACAGAGTTGCTGCCATGTCAGCAGTCTGCCTTTCCCCAGGCTCCAGCACAGTTTGGCTCTTTTGTCACTAGTCATTTGCATCCAAGCTGACGTGGTTGCTTTAAAAAAAAAAAGAAGATGCCAAGTATGTTCGTCATACATCATTTCTTCTTCTCTCCTCTCTGCATTCAAGAAACCACCAAAAAGGAAATTAAAGATTCTCTTCAGATTTGATATTTTCTCTTTATACCAATCCAAAATAGAGAAAATATTTCATTAAAAACACTCAAGTTTCTTTGGAAGGACCCAGAGCAAAGTATAAACTGTTTGTTACTCTTTGAACAATGTATAGATCACTCCCTATATGTTATTTACAAACTCCCATGGAAGATACATAGGATGTATCTTCCCAAAAAAGCTTTTCATTCAGTTTTTACTAGGGTTTCTTTTAGAGATGGAGGGTGGATGGCAAAGATTAAATACCATCAAACCTCTTTTCCAAATAAACCAAGACTTTAAGAAAAGCCCAAGTCTGTCTTGGGATCAAACCCTTGTATTTTCCTGCTCTGATATCATTCAAAATGAGTTTTAATGGTGAGTGGATAGCTTCCATAGGGCAACCATTTTCCACGCAGATTTCCAATTCCAAATCTCCTCAGCAATGACCTCAGCTTGACTCCAAATTTAACTGTACACATCTAACCTCAAGTGCAGCTTCTCCAGCAAACCCCAGGTTGTCCTTATTTCGCTTTCTAAAGCAATGTGTGTATTGTAACCAGTCCATGATGGTGGTGATTATTATATTAATAAAGCTACTGTTCCTGGAGATGTGGCTTTGTGGTTTCCAAAGAGCCTTCTAACCTAGCCAAGAAGGAGGCAAAATTCTTGTATGGGTTGTTTTGCAATGGTTTGTGGCAAAGAACAGTAGAAATGTCATAAGGGAACAAGAATTAAAAGGGAAGGGAAATTTGAAGAAAAACACAAACTAAGATTTCTTTCCAGTGGCATGCTGAATGCAGGCTATGGAGCACTACTGGAAATAAAACTGGATGAGCCTCCGATCTGTGTAGCCTCAGGCGCCCTCTATAGATGAATTCCCCAAGCTTGTGGCCAGAGAAGGCAACGGAAATACATGTGCAAACTCCAGACCATTGTCAGGGCAAATCTTGTGCTCCATGGCACAGATCGATGTATCCTTCAGTGCACATACAGACGAGCCCCTACCATGGATTTTGAAGAATACCCTGTGTTTCTTATGATATCCTTTTGCAAAAGCAGATAGAAAAAAAAAAAAAGCAGGTTAAAATAAGCTCTCCCCCCACTTCCAGTCTCTCAGAAGTGAACTATGAAATAAGAAATGCCTTAAGTATGACAGCAAATGGAAGCAGATTCCAAGCACCCATCTCTGATAATATTATCATCTAACTCTTAGTTAGTGAGTTCATTTGTTCTTCTTTTACTATGTTAAGTTTGAAGTGGATTTTGTTTAGGTTGCTAAAAATCAGTTTTCAAAGATGAGTGATATTTAATGACAATAAAAAGCTTAGTTACAGACAAGCTTTCCTTGTTGACATTTAATATACATTATACGCTATCCAAGTAGTATGCCATCAAGTTATTTTATGGTGATCAATTTTTATAAAAAAAGAGAAAAACATATATTTTTTTTTTCTTTTAATCTTCTGACCTCTTCTCCATGTCCTGTTTCTCCACATCTTCTCCAACACGTTTATTTCATCTTTTTGATAACAGCCATTCTAACAAATGTGAAGTGATATAACATTGTGATTTTAATTTGCACTTCCCTGATGATTAATGGTGTTAAGAATCTTTTCACATACCTATAGGCCATCTGTATGTCTTTGGAAAGATATCTATTCAGATCCTCTGCCCGTTTTTAGATTAGATTTATTTTTTTGCTATTGAGTTGTATGCATTCTTTATATGTTTCAGGTATCAACCCTTATTAGATAAGTGATTTGCTAATGTTTTCTCCCATTCAGTAGGTTGCCTTTTAATTTTGTTGATGGTTTCCTTTTCTGTGCAGAATCTTTTTAGTTTGATGTAGTCTCACTTGTTTATTTTTGCTTTTGATTTTGGTTTCAGATTCAAAAATTTAACACCAAGACCTATGTCAAGGTGTTTGTTTACCACCTGTTTTCTTCTAAATGACTATATATACATGGATTTATTTCTTGGGTCTCTCTTCTGTTCCATGATCTATGTTTTTATGCCAGTACCACATTGTTTTGATTACTGTAGCTTTGTAAATAGTCTGAAACCAAGGAGCATGATGCCTCCAGCTTTGTTCTTCTTTCTCAAGATTGCTTTGGCTATTTGGGGTCTACAGCTCAATACAAATTTTAGGATTATTCATTTTATTTCTGTGAAAAATGCCATTGGAAATTTGATTGGGATATTGAATCTGTAGATTGCTTTGATTAGTATGAACATTTTAATAATATCTTTTCAATCCATGGCACGGAATATCCTTCTGTTTATTTGTGTCTTGTTCAGTTTCTTTTGTTAGTGTCTTAGTGTTTTCAATATATATGTCTTTCACCTCCTTGGTTAAATTTACTCCTAGGTATTTTATTATTTTTGATGCAATTTCAAATGGGATTGTTTTCTCAATTTCTTTCTGATAGTTTAAGAGTGTATAGAAACGCAACAGACTTTTCTGTATTAATTTTATATCCTGAAACATTACTGAATTTGTTTATTAGTTCTAACAGGTTTCTTTTTTAATCCTCACCTGAGGATATTTTTCCATTGCTTTTCAGAGAGAGTGAAAGGGAAAGAGAGAGAGAGAGGGAGGGAGAGAGAAACATCGATGCGAGAGATCCCAGGGCTGGGCAGCTAACCTGCAACCAAGGCATGTGCCCTTGACCAGAATCAAACCTGGGACCCTTCAGTCCATGGGCTGATGCTCTAATCACTGAACAAAACTGGTTAGGGCAGTTCTAACAGTTTTTTGATGAAGTCTCTAAGATTTTTCTATGTATAATGCAAATAGTGGCAGTTTTACTTCTTTTCCAATTTGAATGCCTTTTATCTCTTTTTCTTGCTTAATTGCTATGACTAGGACTGCCAATACTATGTGGAGTAAAACTGGCAAGAGTGGACATCCTTGTCTTGTTCCAGATCTTAGAGAAAAAGCTTTTTAACTTTTCACTGTTGAGTAAGATTTTAGCTGAGGGTTTGTCATTTAGAGCCTTTATTATGTTGAGGTATGTTCCCCTTATGTCTGCTTTAATGTTTAGAGTTTTTAAAATCATAAATGGATATTGAATTTTGTCATATCTTTTTCTGCACCAATTGAGATGATTATATAATTTTATTCTTACTTTTGTTAATGTGGTGTATCACTTCGACTGATTTGTGCATGCTAAACCATCCCTGTTTTTTACCTGTGATTTTCAAGCAGTTGGTTGTTTCATCATACAATGTGCCTAAGGGCACAGTTTTGCTCTCCCTATCAGCTACTGTTTCCACCTCCATTTTTCAAGTATTGATTGAAAGCCTCAAATTACTGAATTAAAAATGTCCTGGATGATTTCTGGCCTGGTAGAATCAACAGATTAGACCTGGCAGTCCAGAGTGGAATGAGCCTAGAATTCAATCTCAGGGGTGCCTGGTGTGTAAAGTGGCTGACCGTTGATCTTCACATCACTTCAGTTCAAGAGTGACAGACAAAACAAAAGTTAAAAAGCTTTTTCTCCCAGATCTGAGGTAACAGCTCAGGGAGGGATCCACGCATCGGATTTTTATTTTTAAACTTTCCTTGGTGATTCTAATATACATATACAAGCAGGGTTGGGATCCCTTGTTCAAAGAAAGGTTGCTATGCTCAGGGCTTCCAGATTTAACACGATCTCCACTCCATTGCTTTGACACTTTTAAAAGTCTAAAGAACTTAATTTATTTAACAAATATTGAGTGTCTGTAATTTTTAAGGCACTGTCCTGTGTAATAGGAATAGTCAATGAACAGAACAAAGTCCCAGATTCATGGAGTTTACATTCTTAGAAGATAAAATATTTTAAAAACGCTTGGAGAATCTCAAATTTAAAAGCCTACCTTTATTTGGGGACAAAAAGAAAACTCTACCAACTCTGCATATTAGTAGCCAGATTGTTTTCAATAAGAAATACTTTTTAAAAGAGATTCCCATTCCTAAGAAGAAACCTTAGGAACCTTATCACTGGGATGAGCAAAAACAGTCCTCATTATTCAGGGCATTGTGTTTAATTAATTGCTTTTTCAAGTCCATACAAGTTTTTCTCTTTTACCTGCTTCACTTGAAAACAGTAATTTTAAAAAGAAGATAAACTCACAATTTAGAAGTAAATAAAAACCTCCTGTGTAATCTGTTAGATTGAGGAAAGTTAGGTGTTCTTTCCTTTGCAAAGAGCAGCAATTTATGGATTTTTCTTTAGATACAAAAACAAAACAACAACAAAGTACAATTTAGATTCTTCCACTGCCTACTACAGGCATACCTCAAAATATTGCAGGTTCGGTTCCAGACCACTGAAATAAAGCAAGTATATCAATAAAATGAGTCATAATCTTTTTACTGGTGGAGGGTCTTGCCTTCAATTTGTAAAAACCACAACATCTGTGAAACGCAATAAAGGGACGTGCAATAAAATGAAGTATTCCTGTATTTTACCCACACCCTGAATTTTTCTAGGTGCCTTAGTCCACAGATCTGTGAACAAGTGCCTACTAGGACACAGTTCAGAACCACTCATCCTTCAATCCCAATCCCCTCAAGATGTTATATGTAAATAGCATATGAAGCACAGAAATGGGCTTGAGAAAATTCAGAATTTTCAGTCATGTTATCTGAACCAGGGACAGATCAGAAATACAAGAGAGTCTTGGATCAAGAATCCAAATTCAACGGTGAGGCAATCAGTTGAAAACGGTGGGAATTCCTAAATTAACACAAACCCAGAGCCCCCAGCAGGTGGCCAAGTTTGATATTCAAATCATTAACATTTTGCATGTGGAGTTTTCATTAGGACAAGTTCACCACATGATGGACAATCTGTGTCTAGCTGCAGATGTGGTGAGCGTGGCCGGCAAACCTGCGTGGAGAGGCTAATTCCCAGCAATCTCCACCTGACCGTTGCTGAAGGCCATGTCCAATCAAAGGGCAGAGCTCCGCGAATAAATGAGTTGCTTTGACAGGAAATTCCAACAGCAATTTTAATTCTGATCAGGCTTCAGGAAATGGAAAGAAAAAAACACACATCAATTACAGTGACAGGAAGCTTTAAATCACATGGCGAGCAGCTGCTGCCAAAAGATGTGTCTGCCAGCTTTGTTAGGGAGCCCGGGACTTTGGTGTGACCAAAATTTTACACCAAAATGTTAGAGGCTGACATCACTCCTTAATTGCATGTTATCTCTCTACCAGGGTAAAGAAAATGACACGCTACTAAAAGCATATCATTATTACAGGAAAAAAATAAATAAATAAACTCGACTGTAAGGGTTTGGAACGCATTAAAAAAATGAACACATACAAATATATTCCTCTGCACAGAAAGCCATCTACCTGCCAATTAAGTCGCGACCGTCCACGGCTAATGAAAATCTGGTTTAATCAACACTTGGGGATGAATTCTCATTCCACTTCATGACAAAGGGCGAGGTTTTTCTTTCCTGCCCTTTAGGCCTCCTGTTGTTTAGACTCTTTCCCTTTAGAGTGCATTTCTTAATACTTTTAATCTAGGTCCACAGGAAAGAATGTCGAGAAGAAATCGTGGGCGACAGAGAACAAGTCGACACAGAATGTTCCATACTGCTTGGGGGCGAGGGGAGAGGTGATTTTCCACTTGGTACACGGAGTAGGCTCTACCTTCAAAAGAGTTTTAACTCAGTCACTCTGGACAAGTTATAACATAAATTCACTTTCCTGAGATTTACAAAGTGCCTTTCTATAAAGTTCAAAGGGGGCTCAGAACTTCTCTGGTTTGTTGCCTTTCCTGCTTCCTGCTTTGGAACCTGGGGACAGATGTTAATGACCGTGTGCTTATAAACGGCCCGTGGAAGGGCTATAACTCAAATTCCACTTTTCCTCACCCAATTAGAGGCTTCCCTTTTTCCGAAAATTCCAAGAACCCTGGCATAGTCCTCCCTTTTTAACTGATAAAATCCCAGTTTATTAACCCCCATTGATAAATCCGAGACAAATTTTCCATGATGGTCACAAGTTGGAAGCAATGGCCCTGAACGTGTATTTAAAAACCCAACTTCGAAGCGATTTTCATTATTCTCAGTACGTTACGCCGATAGAGTCGGTATCTAGCAATGTTTACGAACACTTGACATACAACGGGTTTTAGAAATTTCAAAATAAGCCCTTCAGTTGAATATAAATAAAGCATATTTCACTTTTTTGCTTTTGTGTGAGGATAAATAGAACATAACAGAATTGATGAGAAAAATCATAGATTGCCATTCTAGGCTCCTGGAGGGTAGGGATGATCATTTACAGCCACGTATAGTTCCCACAACAGGCACCAATGCCACGAAACAATAACTAACTTGCCTCTGACTTCACATTGGCCTTTCCTGTGTTGGTTTTCAGGCCACATGATATAGTGGAAAAAGACTACGAGGTTCTGATTCAGACTGAGCTGTGTGCTAACCTACTTCCAAGTGTTCAGCTGCTGTGTAACTTTAGGTAAACTTCTTATTCTCTCTCTGTCAGCTATCTCAATTGAAAGTGGGAATCATAATAGTACTGGACTCATAACATTGCGGAAATAATTAAATGAAATGCTGAATTTAAAGTAATTGGTATAAGATCTGATATACAGCAACTATGTTATAGACATTAGATGATATAATTATACTTCTTATTAATAATAAGCCTCTCCAGTTTACCTCTTTGCATCATATTTGGCTGTGATGTTTAAGGTGCACCCAAGCTCAGTACACTCCTCCAAGAACACCTTCCTTTTGGATAAGGTGACACGAGCTGAGGACTCAGGGCTCTTCACTGGGCAAGTCTTACCACATGCTCTTCCTGTTCTAGTCCCACCTATATCCCCATACGCAGTTTCTGGAACTGCCTGACAAAGCAGCCCTCTCCATTAAGCAAGCTAGTGCCAATACTACGTCTTTTGCAATGGCCTGGTTTTTGCTATAATTAGCCTCACAGCCTGGAATTCATAGACTGTGGAGGTGTAGTGCCTTCTGCTGACTCTTCTTGCAAATAACTGCCCTAGGAAGGGGAGAAGGTCCTGAACTCAGAGCCCATCTCCAGGGCCAGCCATCTCTCCTTTCATTCTGAACCCCTCAGGTCACAACTGGCATAAAACAGGCCTCTCATACTATTACCTAGAGGAATCTATTAAGAAATGGTCACTACCTAGGTTTAGAAGAAGACACACACTCATACACCCTATGCTTGTAGTACTAATAATTTTGGATCTCCAAGGATGCTGGATCTGAATGGATGAAGTACAGGCATGTAATTACAACATCCTAAGGCAATAGTATAATACCACATGTCAAGTAGTTAGAAAATTTCTTTACATGCAACAGCAGAACAAAACCCAAGTCTTCATTGGACATTCTATATTGTTTGGGAAATGGTTAACCACCGAGGGACCAAATAAATTTTCAGTTCACTTCAAAATCTTTATTTCAACCCTTCACATGACAGATTGCTTCAAGAGATCCCAAATCCAATTCTCCAAGTCCCAACCCAGTCAGCACACTGCTGTTTCATTTAACGTTTTTGTTTCCTGTTCTTACCACTTGGCTTTGTTTGACATCTGTCTATATTAACTGCATTTTCCATTGCCATTACTAGCTTTGGCATCTTAAATAAAAAAAACACCTTTGCGTCTGGCTGTGTTATCCTTCAGCATTTCCTAGGTCTCTGGGTTTTGCACCATCAGCAGTCTTTGCTACCTAAATTTGTTTGCTTGGTAGCTGACATTCATGGAGTGCCAGCAGCGTGATGGACCCTGGACAGAAACAGGAGTAAAGCTCATGTTCTCTCAGCTAAGCAATTTATGAGTCACTAAAGCCCAGGCAACATGTCTTACTACACTGACCTTCAAGGGGGTTATTGGGACTTATGTTTCTCATTTGTCATTTTTAGAGTCTTAAACAAAAGGACTAGACATTTACAAACGAAACTGTATGACACTCAAAAGACCCTTTTATATAATATTTCTCCTAAACAGACATAAAGTACTTCCCTCCTTCCCTTTTACAACAGCGTTATTTACAATAGCCAAGATCTAGAAACAACCCAGGTGCCCATCAGTAGACGAGTGGATAAAAAAGCTGTGGTACACTTACACCATGGAATACTACACGGCTATAAAAAAAGAAGGATCTCTTACCCTTCGCGACAGCATGGATGGACCTGGAGATTATTATGCTAGGTGAAATACGCCAGTCAGAGAAAGACAAATACCGTATGATCTTACACATGTGGAATCTAATGAACAAAATAAACTGATGAACAAAACAGGCCCAGAGGCATGGATACATGGGACAGACTGATAGATGTCAGAGGGGAGGAGGGTGGAGGGGACAGGATAAAAGAAAATGGAGAGAAAAGCCAAAGAACACAACAGTGTGGTGAAGGCCAGGGGAAGGGGGCGGTGGGCTGGGTGGAGGTGGGCAAGGGGGAATGGGGGACAACTGTAATAGTGTCAACAATAAATAAATTTAAAAAACAGGAAAAAGCATCAAGAAAAGCATGAACAAGACGTCCTTGAGTCACAAGCCCATACTGCAAATGCTAATTAACACACTCCCTTATTTATATTTCTCAAATTATCTGCACAAAATGGGTGGACTTCTCCTCTGGCTTCTCAATATCACAGCCCATCAGGACAAATAAAACCATGCTACTTTGGAAACTAGTCTGCTGCGAGAGAATTCTAAAACCTGCGAGTGTTTAGCAGCTAAAATTGGGAAGTTATTTTCTAACCTTCCTTTTTTTAAAACCCACTGTGCCAAAACACCTGAAGAGTTACCAAGAAATCAAGAAAAGGTGAGACAAATTTAAAAACTTTAAAGACTGCATTGCTCTCTGTTTGCTCCTCTCACTTTACAGCTGGTTTTGACTTTTCCTTAGACCAAACGCAAAATAGTAAAATAAGCTTTCTAAATAACCCTTTCCTTTCCTTTTAATGCCCACAACCTGTATTAGTTTGCTAGGGCTGCCATATCAGAGGACCACAGACTGGGTAGTTTAAACAACAGAAATTTATTTCCTCACAGTTCTGGAGGCTCCAGGTCCAAGAGCAAGGTGTCAGCGGGGCTGGTTTCTTTGGAGGCCTCTCTCCCTGGCTTGTAGATGGATATCTTCTCCCAGCCTCTTTGAAAGGTCTCCCCTCTGCAGGTGTCTGTGTCCAAATTTCTTCTTCTTACAAGTACACCAGTCATATTGAATTAGGGTCACCTGAATGACCTCATTTTAACTTAATTATCTCTTTAAAGACCCTATCAGCAAGTATAGCCACCTTCTGGGGTACTGGGGGTTAGGACTTCAACATATGAACTTTGGGGTGATAATATGCCCCTAACACCCACTAAAAAATCCTTTGCAGGTACACCTTCTATTACAGCAGAGATTTGATTCTTAAAGCCATGCTCAGGTGGATTTTATATACACAAGCAGTTCTCAAACTGTGGTGCCTCACAGCATCAACTTCACCAGAGAACTTGTTGGGAATGCAAATTCCGGGGGACACCTCTAAATTTCTAAATCGGAAACTCTGAAGAGCTAGGGGCCGAGCAACCTGTGTTTTAATATATCCTCCAGGTGATTCTGATGCCTGCTGAGGTTTGAGAACCACAGCAATTAGCCAGATGGCAAACCTGTCATAGTGTAAGAGGCATTTTCAATGGAGCACTGAGGTGGACCTCCTTTGTTAAGCAAAGAGCCCTTTTACAAACGTGAATGATGGCCCTGGCCGGTGTGGCTCAGTGGTTAGAGTGTTGGCCTGTGCGCTGAGGGGTCTCAGGTTCAATTCCAGGCAAGGACACGTACCTGAGTTACAGCTCAATCCCCAGCCCAGACAGGATGTGTCTCTCTCACATCGATGTTTCTCTCTCTCTCTTCCTCTCTCCCCCTTCTTTCTCAGCCCCCCCCCCCCCGTTTTCCTCCCTTCCACTTTCTCTAAAAATCAACAGAAAAAATATCCTCTGGTGAGGATTAACAAAACAAAACAAAAAAAGTGAGTGTCTCGGTCTGTTGGAGTGTCACCCCCTGCAACAGGTTCGATTCCTGGTCAGGGCAGGTACCCAGGTTGAGGGTTCGATCCCACCTCGGCACACATGCAGAAGGCAACTGATGTTTTTTTCTCACATGGATGTTTCTCTCTTTCTCTCCCTCTCCCTCTCCTCCCCACTCTCTATAAAATCAATAAAAAAAAATCCTTGAGTAAGGATTAAAAAAATGTGAATGATCACCTCCTAAGTTTTGTTTTATGGAAATTCTGAATTTTAATGCTAGCCTTTTTGGCACATCAGGATTTCATTTGATTAAGTCTGATGTTTATTCTTGAAAATTATTTTGAAGTGTACACACACACACACACACACACACACACTGCTAACCCATATCATTAGCTTATTAATTTAATAGGTTCACTAGTTACTGTCTCCCGTGTTCTGTTTCTTCTGATTCAGGTCAAACCCCAATTGCAGCTCCCTCTAACTGCTTCTCCCAACCAAGCACTTCTCCCTTGAAAGGAGATCTCCCGTGCTGAACTGAGCACTGATCAACGTTCCTTACATCACATTACTTCAGAATTACCAAAATTACAGATTTAAGTGGAGGTCCTTCCAGTTTTCCCTCTTATATTCTAGAATTACAAATCAGTTCAATTGAGAAGACAAGCTTTCCTGGGCTATTTTGTGCCCAGGAATAGAAAAATTATTTCTAACAGCTACTAAGTCATGTTTTGATTGTTGTTGTTTTAGTCCTAAATATTTCAGCAGCAAATAATGAAACGTACGAAACTCAGAGGTGGCCTGCCGAAATAAATTTTATTCCTTTAGCAGACAGCCAGATATTCAGCAATTTTTGTCAAAGGAAAATTATATTTTGGAAAAACACTCATACAACACACATACACACATACACACCCACTCACTCCTGCACTCACGTGGGCACTGTTCTCCTGTGAGTTCCTGGAGGACATCACTGGGACACTACACTTTTATCCAGTCAAGCTGGAAATTTCCACCTTTTCTGAGCCAATAACAAAAGCACTTTTAATCTGATTTTAATTTTCATTTAAAAACATTTAATCATTCAAATGATAGATGCCATTGAACCTTTGGTGTCTGATTACTCTTTAGACTAATGATATTTTCATGAAGGCATTCAACCTAAATGGAGTTGGGGTATTCTAAAGCTATGCTAGCATGCAGGGGGGAAAAAGCAATGCTAGTGACCAGCAAACAGGGCCACTGTCATCACTACATGCTGAGTTATGGGATTTATCTTCCAGGACACTAGTTCTTAACAAGTCAATAGATCATAGATGGGTACCTTTGAGACTCTAAATAAAACTATGGCACCTCTCCTGAGAATAATCCAGCCAGGCCCATAAACCTTTCTCAATACAGTATCAGTGACTTCAGACCCTACAATAAGAAGTCTCATTGTTAGATCTTAAATCTAATCTTGGACTCAATCCAGACATCATCAGAAATGAAGGACAACATTAACTCTCTCCAAGGATATGTATAAAGATTGTTTGCAACATCTGAAATATATGTATTTAATTTCTTATTAAGTCTTTAGTATATAAATAAGTCAGTAAAACCTAGTTCCCTCTCATGGGGAAGGGTGACATTGAGGCTATGACAGGAGCTATAGATGCTATAACAGGGGCATAAAGACATTTTGTAAGAATTTAAATGAGAGAGAGGACATTCCACTAAAGGGGAAAAGGTGGAGTAAGGAAAGCTTTGAGGCATTAGACAAGGGCCCTGGAGGATGGGAAGAATTTAAAGACGTAGTTGGCCAAAGGAGGTGGAAGGAGAAGACAAAGAAAGGGTGTTTCAGGAGAATGGAAGAACCTCAGTAAAAAGCACAAAGTAGTTTTCAGAGTCTCCTTTGATTACAGCAGTGATCCTTAATCCTGGCTGTGAATTCTAATTACCTGTGGAAATCTTTAAAACCCCACCCCATACCAATTAAACCAGAATTCCTATGGGCGAAGCCCAGACATCGGTATAATTTTAAAGCTCCCCATGTGATTCTAATATGTAGCCAGGGTTAGGAGTCACTGGACCAGACCAGAGACTGAGCTGTGGAGGGTGGGGGACGAGACTGGCTCAGTATGTTAGTGTCATGCATGGGGTGTGTGTGGGGGGGGTGCTGTGGGGTGGGGGGTTCCTATGATCATACTGTATTCTGCACTTAACCAGAAATCACCGAAATATTCTAGGCAGGGGAGGTGACATGATCAGAGCTGTCTTTTTGAATTACTTTTTGCTGAAAGCTGCCCTGTCATATACATTAAGCACATACAGATTGAGTTGATAGAAATGGGGCACAGACTCTCTCTTCCCTGTCTAGTTACCTTGGAAACAGAATGCCATCATTCATAAAGGGCATGTTTCCAACTTGTTCTTTGTGATTATTGCTGCTCTCTTCCATATGCTCTTCAGTGAAACAGAGGCCTACTTTGCCTATTGTGTCTCGATTATCTAGTATTTCCTGAACCTTTTATCCACTACTTTTTTCACTTTGCCTCCTTGGCAAGGGTTGCTTGGTCAGCCAAGCAGCCTATCTGGTGACCTCACTTATGTCAAAATAAGACAACCTTGAAAATACTTCAAAAAATGTGTTTTCTCCTAAAGGAAAGAGGTTTCAGGCAGAGTGGCATCATGGGGAGAAGCTTAAAGCCAGGAAGCTCAGAGTGTGACTCCTGGCTTGGCTATCTGTCAGCAAGTTAAGCTCTCTGAATCCTAGTTTCTTTATAAAATGTGAAATAACGCAATCAGTCTAGCACAGGGATAAGAATTGTCGAGAAAAATGTGTGGATAGCATGTCCTACTCGGCAAGTAATAGGAGTTCAATAAAGCATAGCTGCTATTATTAATCAGTGTCACCCAAATCTTGAAAGTAAGGTTCATAATATGACCTCTAATAGCTCACCTTTTCTTTGGAGAAATTACTTTCAACTCCCAATTTTGGGGAACAGAAATGAAATGCAAGGAACAAAAAATTGTTTACTGTGTTTCTTCCTGTCACTCAATAACATTTTGAAAGAGATACTACTACCTGAAACTATTTCAGTTTTAAGAAGCTAAGACCAAGTGTATATTTCATAATAAAATTTCAAAACTAACATGTCATTCAAATAGGGAGAAAAGATAGGGTTTCTGTAAGTGTGAGGATATTTGGTGATTCTGAATCAATACTTGAATTTTAATGGAACCATTAAGGCATCTAGTTAGAATAAGTGCAAATGGTAATTTTAAGGTAAAATTTATGAGCATTTATAATGAGTATTTTGCTAGGCATTTCACAATGATTTTTCTTTACGTGGACTGCATTCGATCTTAACTACAACCCTATGAGGTAAATGAAGAAATGAAGCTCCAGAGAAGGAATCGAGAACACTCAGCGTATGTAGCCTGTAAGCTGTTTTTGCCTCTATTACCTCTTCAGCCTCTTCATTGTTTGTGCCAGTTGTCCATTTCGTTGACTTCTCAAGAAATCACTATCCCAGATTCCTCTGCCCTTCGATTATTTCAACCCCCTTCCCAAGGAAAGTTCACTGTTCCCCTCCTGGTTCACTGCACTCCAACCTGAGCTCCTCTCTCAGCTGTCACCTGTCACCTGCCACGAAGAGGAAATTCTTCCCCTCCTGCTGCACGTCCACCTGGAGCCTCTGCCTCCCACTGGACCACTCCCTCCACACAATGCTGCAGAACCTCCTAGCTTCAGCCCTGCTGGCTTCTACAAAATCATTAGACATTTTCATAGAGCTGATAGGAAAGATCGAATTCCTCAGTAGTGTTTTGACATTTTAAAAGATGAGGGGAAAATACTCAAGACAAGTGTTACTTCCCTGCTGTTCTCTTACCGTTATCATCAAAGGTCAATTTCCAGAATCAAAATTTGAGTCTATTCAATCAGAAGGCTTCATTGGCTCCCTCTGTAAAGTTGTATTAAACAATTCCTTCTTTTAACATATTAAGAAAATGCAGTGGATGTCTTTACTTTTAAAAAGGAAAAAGTCCTATCACGGATATTTTCCAAGACTGTTGCAAATTGATGCTGAGAACATCTTTATATGTAATTCCTGTTTGTTAGGGGAGAATCGTTAAAATTAGCTGGCCAAACGAACCAAATATTAAAAGGAAATTCCATAATGGCCTTTTTTAATACTTCAAAGAATAATACATATAGCAGATCATCCAAAGTGTTGCCAGATTTGAATTTCTTTAAAAAATCTCTCACTGCCAACATATTGCTGGTGTTGAAATACAACCCATGTCTCTCACAGCTTCAACAAACATATTAAACACATTTGTGCATACATTGCTTAGTGTAAACATGACTCGCTTAAGTAGAAAGTTTTTTTTACTATTTTAATATTTCATCACCATGTCATTCCATGGAAACTACCTTGGGGCTACTAGGAAGGGGTTTCAAACATCTCTCATATAAAACATCATTACACATGAGCAGAAACTCCATTCAGTCAAGAAGAATGGCATATTGGCTGGAGGCAACACTGTAAACCGCATGCAGTTTTAATTAAATTCATTAAAAATGCTGTGTCTCTCAGTAGATTTGAGGGCAGATAGAACCATTTAACAATAGCCAAGACCTAATCCAGTTTGTCAGAACTAATAATAATACAAACGCAATTTCTCACACAGGGACACATCCAAAAAGTTCACGAATGAGCAATTGTGGTGGTATTTTTTAAAGTATTATTTATAAATTATTGCAAGATGTTACCAGCCTCAGACCACGGTTGCAATGTCTAATTTCAATGAGTTGATAAAAGGTGCTATTAATAAAAAGGCACATTTGGGGCAGCTGACATAACTAATTGATCAAGTAATTTGAGTAAAAATACAAGATTTCACTAGGAAACCCGGACAGGGATGAAATCACTCAATTTTCCAAAAGCCAGAAGGCCTTGAAAAAATAGGAGACCACAGAACACTTTTATGTCTAACCAAAACCAAATAAAATGATCCCAACGTACAAATAGGCTTCAGATGATATAATGTGACGAGAGATTTCAACTATGTAGGCAAACCTTTCATTTTCTTACCCAAACATGCCAAGCCAAGGATTACCAAAATAGGGAGGGGGGAAAGTCCTGTTTCTTCAGTGTGCTGTCTCTGAAAGGGTAGCAAGAACGTTTTCCCCTCCTCTTTAAATTTCACCGTACCTCCATAAACTAATGCTCAACATAACACTTGGATCTCAAGATCTGGGTTAAATCAAAACAAAATAAGATAAAATGGACCCAGATGAACATGAATTTACCTAGGCTGACACTTCTAATAATGGTTATTGGAAGATACATCACCACCAGCCCACCCAAGAATCCCTCTGGCAGACAAAATCACTGCTTGTCCCGGGCATCTGAAGATGATGGGACCACTACTTAGTTCTGCTAGATGACTCTGCTGGGGTTACCACTGTGCAGGGAAACAGCTGCTGAAACTCTCTATCTAGGCACTTAAGAAATGTGGTATAACTCTGTACTCTTTTTCTGGGAAAACAGGCACATCCCCAAACTCATCATTACTGAGAAACTTCCAATTTTGGCAAAAACACTGTCCTGATGCATTTTATGAGGGGAGACTGGTATTACATATACATTTCCTCAGTGTTCCAGCAGCAAAACCGATCTCTGTCACTGAGATAATAGTTTAAGGAAAGGCATTTTCCAATCATTTTCTCATTGGTCGTTGTAATATCCTCTTAAGGAAAGGGTTGAAAGAAGATATAAATTTTGTGATGTCTAAACAAATCAAAATGGTTGCTCAAGAAGAGAAAGGCGATGGCTTTTTAAGTAGGGGCTAGAGTGGAGAAAATAGGAATGGAAGGAAATTTCGAATGGTATCCCTGGAGATAGAAAAACACATATGAATGTGGGTGTCCTCAGCCAGAGCAAGTATGGAACCAACGGGAATGATGAGATTAGTGATACACAAAGCAAATTCCACTCTCTGTGAACAGTTAATAGATTACAAACTCATACGATTTCATCATATTAATACACATCTCATCATATTTTGCATTCTGCTTTGGAACTCATATTATCCAGCGTACCATTCTATGCATGACCATGTGCCTGGCCCCAATTGCTTATTAATTGGAAATGTGAGTGGGCTGCCAGGACCTGCCAAATATCACTAGAGAATAATTCGGTAGAGGGAATTAATGTTATTCTCACTTCCTTTGAGCTAGCAACTCAGTCTTTATTCCCAGTACCAGAAAAACATATTAGCCACATCTTGAGTCTTCAGTATCACACTCACAGTGAAAATGACCACTTGCTCTATTGAACACAATGAAACAAATTTCACACTACAAATTTTGGACTATTCAATGAGATCAAATATTCTCCCACAGTTCAAAAAACCATCTTAGTTTATGAAAAGGAAAGCTTCTCAGTCAGATACGATGCTTTCCTGCAATAAAACCATCCACATTATCATCAAAACTGGAATCCTGCCCTGACAATTTTATAGGAAATCTTATTCCTTGTTAGGGCTCTATTTTATAGTGATAGGGTTTTTTTAATTTCTTTTTTAACAAATCATCAAGTGTAACAGCCTTCCTGGATCCTTGGTCTCACAAACCACTTTCTAATTTGTACAACTGGTCCTGCCACACACAATTCCAGCACGGACACACATTTATGGAGAATTAAAAGGAGTTCAGGGCTCAACATTAAGTTGACTTTATTACTGTTTCCACTCTGACCTTGAAATCCACTTCTGTAAATGAGCTTTTTCCTTGCAGCTAGAATGTAAACCTCTCCCCTTGACATCAGTTCCTGTTTTTTGTCTAATTTCCTAGGGTTATTAATGTTATTTTCAGTATTTTCATCTTTCCAGAACTGATATCTTGCCATGATTTTTCCAATACTTGTTGAGATTCTTAGAGGACCATATCGATAACATCCAATGAGAAATAAGACAAAGATAAAACTGGAGCAACACCAAAATAATGCTCTCATCATGGAACAGACCGAGTGAGAACATAGCCTCCTGAGATAGCCAAATGGACCTGCTAATTGATTTCCCAAATTAGGTAGATTTACCCACCCACTCACAGGTAAGGTCAGTCTTGACAGGCCTCCCCAACTGAGTGTGACCTGAGTGTTACCAATGGCAGAGAGGAGCAGAAGGCAACTCGTATCCACAACAGGTACGCTCGCTCCCCCAAGAAAAAAGTGGAGTTGGCCTGAGACAAGTTATTTTACCTCCTCTGGGGATGGAGGCTGGGGGTAGGATGGAGTGAGTGTAATGGTGGCAAGAGATCAGGATTATTATACAAACTGAGCTTCATACTGAATGAAACATCAGATGTGGGTGGAAAGTGCATTCAATTGATGGAATTCTCTTACCATACAGGAGGCTTGCATTTGATTTCTAGACTACGTACCGAGATGCTGCGGTTTTGAAGTGTCACATTAATAACACCATTCTTTCCTGTCCATGTTCTGAATTAATTGAGAAATAAGGTCAGGAATAAAACAAATAAAGGCCAAACTCTCATCATTACTACGGAAAAGGGATAGGTTGGCAATTGTAACTTACTATGAAAGCAAAACTGAGCTTGCTGCACCTTTCGCCCCAGTTCTAGACCCTGGAACTTTTCATCTGTGGCAGAGCAAACATTCCTCCTTATATCATTACTTCTAACTGGTCTGGGGGTGACAATAATAAGAGACCAAATTTCCCGTGCTTAAGACCACTGACAAATTAGTTACATCCAATCAAGAAACAGCCAATAATTATTGTCCACCAAGCTTCCTGCAATTCCACCTCTATTAGAAGGCACAAGAGTCAAGAGTTTGGAAGGAAGCTCTTTCTCCCTGGAAACCAGAAGCAGGGAATGGTAGGCATAGCATTCATACTGTACCCTTCCCCCTCCAATAAGGCCCAGGCCATATGGTTGAATTTCCAGTGCTTTCAACTGGATGTCCCAGATTTAAACCCTTGCCTGTCTAGAATGCATGGAGACCGATGGAGCTCTCGGGCCCCCACTTCCATGTCCTTGACCAGTTACCTGCCTACAGCTTTCTGGCTCACTTTGTGCCACAAGAGCTGAGCATCCTTCTTTGTCTACTTTTTGATTGCCATCACTGACTCTACTTTTGAAGTTCTTTTTCCCTGAAGTTGTTCTTTGCTCCCTTACTGTCCCTCAAATATGTTTCATTGTCATTTAAGAGTTTTAATGCTAGTTATGGTAGACTATAGAAAATCAGCAAAGAAAAATAATGGACATTGGAGAATTTCTTTAAATAAAGTACTCGAGAGTTATTCCACAGTCTATATATAACATGTGAATGGTAACTGTGAGATTGTCATTGCTCCAGCCCTGCCTCAGAAATGGTTTCAACCAGTGTTTGCTAAGAAAAGGCATGCTTGCTTCCCATCTCATGTCTGTGGGACACAGAATGGAGCCTCAGACTCCTCAATACAACAATCTAGATAGTCACTACCAGTAGATTTTAGCTGATCTTCAAGATATAACATATCTCTATTATGGGTAACGTCATACTATCATTTTTTAAAAACTTATCATTTACGATCAGTTTCTTGACACTAGGCTACCTTCACATGCAGTATTTTCTGCTACCTTAGGATTTTCTCCAACTTTTTTCCACCACTTTCCCAATATCTTTTTCTACAGCAAACTCATTGTAAGCCATTGCATTACCTCTTTTGATAATTTTCTTGGCTGAACAGGCATACCTTGGAGATACTGCAGGGCAGGTTCAATGCTAGATTAACACAATAAAGCAGGTTGCAACCTCTTTTGCTGGTGAAGGGTCTTGTGTTCAATTTGTAAAAAAAAAATTAAAAAAATGCAACATCTGTGAGGCACAATAAAGTGAAGTATCCTGCACTGCGACTGTATTCCCCTGTCACACACACCTGCCTGGTATTTGTTCTGTAGCCAGGACCCCTATAGGTTTTGTTTTGTAACCAAGACCTTTATAGGTCCCTATCTGGCAGGTTTGATTTCACCAAGGTGCCCGTTCACTAATATGCTATCATAGGATTTTTATCTGTCATTTCTTTATTTTCTGTATGTCATGTCTTTTTTGTTCTTCTATTATTATTTTACTGCACTTTTATATTAAGTGAATATTTTTAATATTACATCTTAATTACTAAATGATTTTTTTTTTTTAAATATATCTTTATTGATTTCAGAGAGAAGGAGAGAGAGAGAAACATCAATGATGAGAATGTCGTCATTGATCAGCTGCCTTCTGCTCATCCCCAACTGGGGACCAAGCTTGCAACCCAAGCATGTACCCTGACCGGGGAATTGAACCGTGATCTCTTGGGTCTCAGGTCTATGCTCAGCCACTGAGCCATGCCGGCTGGGGGCTGGGCCTTAATAATTATTTTCACTTAACTGCTTTACGCCACCACCTCTACTCTTTTGAGAATGTCCTTAGGATTAAGTATGCCCACATTCTGTTGCAAATGAAATCAGCTTCTTTGGGAAGAGATTCTGGGCTTTTTTATGGACTGCTTCTTCCCATGGGCAAAATCTCGAGACAATACTCTGGAGCTCGGGGCGGGGACAGTGGCATACTTCTGAGTGACAACCTTGCTTTAGGAGCTGAGTAGCCTTTAATATATTTGGCTTGCCTGTCGCTGAATTGAACCTCTGCTTTCCACATGAATTTGAGGTGAGGGTGATTGGGGCTCCAGTATTTTTAGATGAACCCAAGGTGAAGTTCTCATCCCTCAAGTCAGAACTGGGTTGGACAAGAGAATTCCCACATCTCAACTGAACTTGCTGGGGATTTAGGCTCTGTAACAGGTAGCTTGGGGGCAGAAATGGAAATGCTAATATCCTGCCCCTCCCAGGAAGATACCATAGCTCTCTACCTGGGAGTTGGGGGGAGGGACACCTGGGTGCCCCTTGATGCACCCATTTGAAGGGGGGTTTGCTTCTGGCTGAACTGGGAAGCAGGGGGAAGGGAGCAGGGTGTGGTTCAAACACCACTGATTCTGTTCTTACCAAGGTTCAGCAAGTTTTCTTGAATCAATTTTTTTTTTCATTTGGTGTATGCCCTTAACACCATTTCCAGGGACTTTAAATATCTCTTTAAAAAATATTTTTCACTGGTTTTACCAGAAAGATGATCCACAGAATTCCTCATGTTGCTCTGTTAGAAGCGGAAGCTTTAGATACATCTTGAGTTCGTCAACATAGCAATTGTTACTCTCAAGGGAATATAAGGTTTGATATACCCCTTAGTGTTCTTTAATCCTGGTATTTCTCGACTTTTATCACTGATCAGGAGCAATGAACAGAAACAACATCCTCTTCGTTTTGGTGTGCAGTGGGAGTTATATTTAAAAATTATTAATATACTTTTCTATTTGGTGTGCAGTGGGAGTTTTATTTAAAAATTAGGAATGAGCTTTTCTATTTGTCTTTCTGAACATAGTGATCTTCACTCTAATGTCCATCTAAGGCATTCATTTGCTACAGAATTTGCTAGAATCTGATACAGAAGAATGAAAGTAAGACAGCTAAAGATTCAGCTCCCTTCTCAAAAACTGGGTTTTGGAATCCCACAGTAGGATGAGAGCTAGGTTTAACTGAGGTAGAAAGGATATTCCAAATTCCTTTTCCTTACCATTTAGAATGTCAAAAACTGTAAAGATCACTCCTGTCTACTCCTTCCCCAAATCTATGCTACAGAAATTGGTCAGAACACAGGCACTTGGGGAACTGCTATTGGTTACCTGCCCTAAAAGGGGCTCAATTTATTTCTAGATAAATGGCAAAAAAAAAAAAAAAAAAAGGAGCATTTAGGGAGAAGAAGAGAGGAATTTCAGGTATATGTGCATTTCCACTTTCTGGGGAAAAGCACCAGGAAAGGTGGAGCATTAGAAAACCGAGAAGAGAAATGAACACAGGGAAGCTGACCCATATTCCTTGTTCGGGAATCTCGGAGGAGAGCATTATGCAACAGGTCTCATTCACTGCAAGGTAACCCAGCCTCACTGGAGTCGGTGGACGTGATAAGACAGAGCTCAGTCGTGAGTGCTTCTGAGCCTCCCTCAGATCATCTGAGGCATGGACACTGAATTGGGAGCCAGTCTGCCAGGGGTTCTACTGTGGTGGAACAAGGGATTATGTGGCATGGACTGGGCATGGACTTCCAAGCCAGGGACTAAATAGAGAACAAGGTATTGAATCAAAATCTGGAGATAATGAAAGCTGACAGGAGACTTAGTCATCAAGAGGGAAATGGCCCGTGCTCCCTAGGAACACTGCCAAGCCAAAAAGGACAGCCACAGGCTCACCAGCTGCATGCTGTAGAACTGGCTGCCAGGGTGCTGGTGCCCAGGTGGACAGAGAACATCAGGTCAGAGAGCCAGAAGTCAGCCAGCATCCTGGGAGGGACTGGCATGAGGCCAGAGCCCCTCTAATTCCTCCTGACTCCAGACTCCACTAAGGCCATGAGGTCATGCAAACCTCCCCTTTCTCCCCTCTATACTTGGCCATGACCTTAGAGAAGTAGGTGAAAGAGTAAAGTTCCATGAGAATTTGAGCATTTCCGCCCAATTTTAACTGAACATATCAACTGAGTCTGTTTAAAATAAGAGATTGTACTAAGGTTGTTTATTTTGTACATTTTTCCCATTTTTCCCCTGACAGCCGGTAGTACTGTAGACAACTAAGGCCAAAATAAAAGAGCTGTGTTTTCTCTGCACTTCTGATTTATAAGGTGAGTAAATTCTGTAGCAACACTACAAGTGCAGTAATATACATGAATGTGCCGAGCACATCATAAATATAATTCCTATAATTTTCCTCTTTACCTACCCTTTTTTCTTCTCACACCAAAGTGGGCATTTTTTAAATTTTTTTGGCTGCCCAGCATCTGAACACCTTTTGTTGGAGGGAGTATACCAAACCAGGTCAACGTAGAGTCACAGCCTCCCCTAAGATTATAGAAGCTGGGCCCGGGTAGTTATTCCTCTGCCTGGCCCCACACAGCTAATGCAAGGCATGTAACCGAGGCCCAGCTAGTGGATTTCCACATGGCTCTTTAAATCTCGAGGGAGCACTGTCAAGGTGCTGGGAGAGGTAGAGGTTTACAAGGCAGCAGTGACTACACAGTTTAAATCCTGAGCATAATGAAGACTGTCCCGCGACAGGAGGTCCAGTGACAGGAAGTCCAGGAGGCTTAGGTCTTCTTACCAGGCTGAATGGGTTCAGTGGCATGACCTTGCTGTGTTAGCTGCCGTCCCAGTCGGCTTGGCTGCCATAGCAAAATATTATAGACTGAGCAGCTTAAACAACAGAAATTTATTTTCTCACAGTTCTGGAGGCTGGGAAGTCCAAGATCAAGTTACCAGCCGATTCAGTTTCTCATGGGAGCTCTCTTTCTGGCTTGCTGACTCCCCCACGCTGTGTCCTCACATGGTCTTTCCCCAGTGCATGCACTTGGGAAAGGGAAAGGCAGATCTCTCTTCTTCTTCTTATAAGGCCACTGATCCTATCAGATAGTTTTCTACCCTGATGACCTCATTTAACCTTAATTACCTCCTATACGCCCTATTTCCAAATACAGTCACACTGAGGGTTAGGGCTGCCTTCTTTCTACTTCTGACCTAATTCTCTAACTTTTCATCAATTCTATCAAGTACCTCATATCTTTCCAACAAATCCCTTGTCTAAGTTAACCAGAGTTAGTTTCTACTGTTGGCAACCGCAAACCCAGATTGGTGCAGAAAGTGGTATCAGAAGACAGTCCCTTGGGGAATTGGTGTTGGTTATTTGCCCTAAGAGGGGCTAAAGAAAATGAAAATTCAGTTGGAGTTCAGGAATGGGAACCTGTCAGCCATAACAAATAGCTAGATGAGTTTTTCTTCTGTGGTGATCTTTAATGAAGTGTCCATTGAAGAGAAGGATTTAAGGGATCAAACTGTCACTGCCATTGAATGGTGTGAATGGCATGAAGAATTTAAAGTTGCCAGGGTGAGGTAGCGGCTTCTAATGGGACTGGACAGCTTAAGGAAGAGATGACAAGCTCAAATCTTTGTATTTTAGCCCAAAGCATAGGCTCAGGGAATTTCTCTGGTTGTGATAAATGTCTATATAAAAGTCTGCCAAGATCAAACCCAAATTTTAAATTTTGTGGGTCCTTGACTATTCCGTTGAATTGCAGCCTCACCAGTTCATTTCTGTGAAAGTGACAGTGCCGACCAGGAAATAATAGAAAATTGAGTGTAGGGGAGCGTACGGAGGCCTGGGAGTACCCCCAAACCACATTCTACACGAAGCCTTGCTTGACAGCCAAAGAAGACCCACCGCATTTCTCTTTGCATCCTCGACATCTTACATCAGGGCTGAGCCAGCTCTTTGGCTCTATCTATAGACCTTCATCATCTGACCTTCAGCACAGGGCATCATGCCAGCAGGACCTGGAGAGTAAACTGGATTGGTACCTCCAATATTTTGTTAAGACGTAGGTAGGCTAGAGGATGGGAGAAAAATTTTTAAAAATATAGAGACCTGCTACTTCAGGAAAGTTTCTGTGGGTCTAGTGGTCTGATCAACTCCAAAGTATATGGCACGTACTTAGTTTCTATTATGCTAAGAGTCATATTGCTCAGTGGGCCATTCTGGCTTTTGCAGGTAACATATTCAACATGTACATACTTACTGAATCCATTTACCAGGTGACCCAAAGGGCTCCTACTTTTAAATGGCTATACTACTTAGAAATTATAGTCCAGCTGATCCAATGATGCTCAGTGTCTGTGGAAAATCAGACAAATAGTTCTAACAGCAAATCGCAGAACAGGTCCTTAGATTTTCAAGCAATCACGTAGCTACTTCATTATGTTATTATTGTTTTAAGAGATAGGTGGTGGTTTGCCACTGAATCCAAGTATTAAAGGCTTCTCCTCTGGAATATCAAGACTGGCTAGCATCAAGGTCAATATCATTTTATTTTCTAACCTAAATCAAGAACTAAACCATAAAGCTCTCCTGACTAATAGCTGAGAAGGTGATTCAGAGATAGGGGAAAACGATCTTTTAAAAAAAAATTTTAAACCAGAATATTTGGACTACTCAATCTAAGTATCATCTTTAAAAATAATGCCTGAAATGTCTATGTTCTTTAGATAGCTACTTTTTTTTTTTTTTTTTTTTTTTTGGTGTTTCAAGAGACTTGCCAAGATACGAGATTAACATTGTGTAACAAAAACTAATCTCCCCATAGAGTATCCCTCCATCTCTGACCTTGTTAACATGGGCCTGGAGGCTCTAGAGTTTGTTCTGAAAGGATTAACACTTTCAACCAGTGTCAAAGGGGAAATAGCAGGCATATTTCAACAAAGCAAAAAAATGGCAGATGTCAATCTCTCCCTGGAATAGTGTCAGTTCTTATCTAAGGAACAGAAGGAAAAATAAGACTAGCGTGTGTCATCTTCACTAGGGATTTTAAATTTGCAACCCAGATGCCACTGTGGCTTGTCTCCAAACATATGGCTGCTTTAAATGATAAGTTCAGAGAAAGAGTGGAAGGTCCAGGAGATTTGGAGCCAGTTGAATAGCTTGAGTCAAGGTTATAACACCACAGTCTGTTTTCTTCAAAGTCTTCCCCAGGGGTTTCAGGATTAGCTTCCATTAGGAAACTATATCTCTAGAACTCTCTGATTTCAAATTTAAGGTTCCAAATAAATATTTCCACTTAGATTCTCTGGAAAGTTACTTCATTTGGCAATTTTGTATGAAATTATGTTCCTGAAGCCACCAAGGGGTAGGAAGCTTTAGAATTCAACTGTCAGCAGTGGGAACTCAAATCTTAATGTTGATCTCTCCTCACTTCATGTAGAAGGAGAGAGTAAGAGGAGCAGCAGAGGCGTAGATATCTAACAAGGAGGTCATACATGGTCTTTGACAGTCCTCTGGGCGGCATAAAGACAGGGTAAAAGGATTGAATACCCCAATGAATATGTGAACTATTAACTATGAAGGGGAAATCCAGGGAGTTTCCACACTGCCTCTATGATGACAGGATGAGCCTTGTTTTGGATTTGCCCTGCTGAGGGTATAACTTTGCTTCTGCACAACCATCTAACAAGTCTTATAGATGACCTTGGATATGACTGACCTCACAAAAACGAGGAGACTCCATGGTGTCATCATTCACCTGGAGGAGATCTCTACAAGTCAAGGAGGTCTTCTCTCCCAAACCCCTCTGCCCAGCCAAGGTGAAGTGACTATCAGGCTGGCCTTGTGGGTCTCAGCTTCTGGACCTGTGCAATGATGGATTGTGGTAGACCTCACCTGTCCAATAGAGGAGCCATTAGCCAGTGTGGCTATTGAATGCTTGAGATGTGGCTAATGCAACTAAGGAACTTAATTTTTTCTTTTATTTAAGTTTAATTTTTTTAAAGTTGATTTAGAGAGAGAGAAGAAGGGAGACAGAAAGAGAGACAGAAACATCGATGAGAGAGAGAAACACTAATCAGTTGCCTCCGGTATGTACCCCAACCAAGGACTGAACCCACAACCTGGGTGTTTTATAAAATCTTATTAAACTTCAAGTATTCCCAATAAAAATTTAGTGTTTGAATTGGGATATGCTTAAGTGTGAAATATAAAATGAGTTTTAAAGATTTAATATAAAAAGAATATGCAATATCTCATTGATAATTTTAATGTTGATTACATATTGAAATTATAATGTCTTTAACATATTGCATTAAATAGGACATATTATTAAAATTAACAATGGCTCGTTATGTTTCTCTTGGACAGTGCTGGGCTAGACTGTTAAGGGCAACTATCTCTATATTTGCAGTTCCTATACTATGTGCTGGAGAAGAAAGGAAGCCAAGGCAGAAATTCTCCACAATCAACCAAGAAAATATTGTTTGGTGGGGTTTTTTAATATACGTTTTTATTGATTTTTAGAGAAAGAAGAAGGGAGAGGGAGAGATAGAAGCATGGATGAGAGAAACACTGATGGGCTGCCTCCTGCACGTCCCTTACTGGGGATCAAACCCGCAACCTGGGCATGTGCCCTAACAGGGAATCGAACTGGTGACCTCCTGGTGCATGGAACGACACTCAACCAACTAAGCCACACCAGCCGGGCAAGAAAATAATTGTTTTGAAAGTGCACAGGTTAAACAAGAGCTTTCCTTAGCCACCTTCTTGTACACCTGTTCCAAACTCAAAGTACTTTAAATAGTACCTCTGCACAGTAAAAACCTGATGACTACTTTGCTCTATCCCAGGCCAACCCAGGCTGCCTCAGTGATTTTCTCCTTTAGTTCTCTTAATTGTGCCATGTTCATGGGTAGTCAGTGTCTGTACTAGCCTGGGGACTGAAATAGCGGGCTAGTTGCAGAGAAACACTGAACTCTCCTCCCCACACAGTCTCACTTTCATAGCTTTTCCTTAAAAACCCTGTAACACCAAGGTAGCCTTAATGCATGGATCATACTCTACCCTCCCTGGAATGCAGAAGCATTTTCACTTCCCTCTTGTTTATTCCTCTAGGATCATCTCTTTTTTCATTTCTTCCATTGACATCTACTGAGCCCTTTCATTGTGCCAGGCACTGCATTGGGCCTGGAGGTAAAAAACCACACATACTCTGCCTTCAAGGAGATCACGGTCTAAAAGATAGTCATTTAAATAATAATGAATTACTCCTCGATAAAGGGGTAATGAACTGCGCCCATATGAAGGGGGACGGACGTCAACCAGAAGAGGAATTGCCAAGGAGCTGACCCTTGATTGTGGTCCTGAGAGACCACGCAGGAGAGATGGCATTCCAGGCAGGGGGACAGTGTAAGTGTACTGAGCAAGTGTACTGAGGTGTGAGGCTGCACAGAACCTTGGGAAATACAAGAAAACTGGTCTTTCTTAGATGCAAAAAATAGGCCCTGGGAGGGAAAGGAAGGGAGAGGGGTGACCAACATGAGGTCACTAAGTTCCAATGTATCACGAAGAGAAGAGGAAGATCAGAGAACTCTTCAAAGCCATCAACAGGGAGAATTAGTCTCCTCCGCCTCCCTCCTGATCGGTCTGCGTCTTTCCAGTGAGTTACTAAACTCTCATTCTCCCAGGGGTTGCTATTGAACTTGGAGTTTCTAAGACGTTTGGCATCACCTTTGTCATTCAACAGCATTTGTTGCACGCCTATCATGAGACAGTCACTTGCCCGCTATAATAAAAATGCAGAAGACTGGCTTCCTGACTCCATCAGGACCTCATGGTCGGTAGAGGGAGACATTGGTAACAGGCCAGGCAGAGGTACTTTGGCAGGGAACCATATTTTTTTCCCCTTTCTTACTACTTGGGAATGAAAAGCATGTGTTTAAAATACTTGTGGGATGGAGAGATTCTGTTCCCCCCAAATCAGTGTTTCCTATTCTCAGCCTTCTTTCTCTACAACTAATGACCTGTAAGCAGAGCGGGAAGGTCTCAACTTGTTTTGAAAAAAAGTTCATGCAGACAGCATTCCTGAATCTTCCTGGTTTAAATCGTTCTCTGGAGTGCTTCTCGTAACAGGTCATCATGATCACAAATTAAGAGACTATCCATTTTTAGTACACAGTGTAGAAAAGAATTAAGCTTGGGCAAATCCCAAGGACCTCACCTTTCATTTTAAAGAATAAAATGAGAACATGTAAAAACACCGAATGCACAAGAACTCCATTAGATGTAGAATTGATCAATGCTCTGAGTCATTAGTTAGAATATATTAAATTTTCCATAATCACATAATGACTTAAAAATAATCTTCATTCCTTCATACATTATGGGCTATCACAAGCTAAACTGGATCTTATATACACCACAGCTTTAGAGATTATCCATTCAAGAACCTCATTTTGTCATAAATTCATTAGTTTCTTATTTCCTGCTTCTAAATGGCCGCAGTTGTCATGAAAACAGTGCCATGGCTCCAGCCCCCAAATTGGAAGCCAACCCAAACCTGCCACGTGGTAGCTCCTTGCTGCCCACTGCCCACTGCTGCCCCTGGTTCTCCCTCTGCCACCTCTCTTCACAGAGCAGGTGAAAGGCAAGCACTGGGGACCTTCATCAGCCAGGTGGCTGGGCAACTCCAGGCAGCCAAAGGTCAAGGAATCACCTGTGGTGAGAGGACAGTTTGCTGAACCCAGATCTGAAGTTCTTCCTGACTTAACCCATCAGGCATTAGCTACTACAGCAGCTAGTTTTGAGCTCAAGTCTGTATTATGGAATCTGAACTACTGATACAGCCATCACCACAAAACGCTCTATGAGCCTTGTTAACAAAACAGAAGGGCCTTCTGCCAATAGCCGAGAAAGAAATTCCTCCTCTCCTGCAGCTTGGACCGCAGCGTAATGAGGGCTCCCCAGCTCTCCCCAGTCGTAAAATGCATTACACTGGCTTTTCCTTTTGATGTGTCCAGTTTAAAAGTTTAGAGTTGATGCCTGTTCATCCGTAATTTATCTTCCTTTGTAAATATTTCTGTACCTTTTCCAATATCTGAAGTTTACACATTTAAAAAAAAAAAAAAAAAAGGAATTCACTCCTTCTCCTATTTCAGTTGTATAACTTTATGCTATGAGTCAAATTTGGGGCTAAATAAACATTCCTCAGGCTACAGTCTGCAAATACCTCTGGCGGCAAATTAACTCCAACAAATGTTTGGGTTGGGTGGCAAGGTTGTTTTTTAACAATCTTCCTGATCTGCCTGAAGGCCCAAGGACAGACTAGGTGAACCCTCCAATAGGCTTTTCTAACTTTGTACTTTCTGCCACATTCATATACAGGACTCCAGTTTGTTGAAGTGGGTGGTTTAAAACATCACCACCAGAGGGAGCTACGTGTTTGCTTCTAAAATTGAATTTCACTATCAGATTTGAAAAATGGAGGCCCTGCTACCAAAAAATTGCTCCTGACAGCCAGCATTACCCAGGAAAGGTTCTCAGAAGGCCCAGAGGCAACCCTTTATTTCAAGGAATCAATTTCACTAATTTCACTTTGTTTTTGACGTTATGTGTTTAAAACCGAAATTGAAAAGCTCTGTAGCTTGCATAAACCAAACTGCATTGATTTATATATTTGCTGTAAACCAAGCAGGGAATGTGAACCATTTTTCATTCTCACAGTTTTTGTACAGTACTTACAACCTAACAACAGCACAACCAGAATTCTGACATCCTCTTCAGCACAAGAAACAACAAACAACATGAAGTAAAAAAAGAATGTGCTTAGCTACAGCAATAATGCTGCTTTTGAACAATGCAATCTTTGCTTATACGATTTTAACTACACACAGATCCCACTTCTGCTTTAGTGTAATTTTTTTACTTGCAGGGAGCATTTTGATTTATCAGCTTTAACTTCTCTTATTAGTGTATTTTTTTGATCCACTGAGATTTGAATGCAGATTTTCCATTTGGTATTTTCTGGTATGTATGGAGGAAGCGTGAGTTCAATTCCCAAGCACCTCTACTGAGCTTGCATTGAAACGCTTTCTAAATTATGGTAAAAATAAATAAATAAATAACAAAAAAACCTCTAGTGTGTTGTCATCTGAAATGGCAAAGCCAATCGGGGGTCAGCAAAGTTTTTCTTCTAAAATGCCAGGGTACAGTAGAGATTTTGGGCAGTGTGAGCCATAAATTCTGTATCACAACTACTCAACCTTACCACTGTAGCCAGAAAGCAACCATATCAGCATGAACAACTGGGTGTGGCTGTTTTCAAACACTACTTTGAGCAACAGGTGGTGGGCAAATGAGGATTCTTAATGTGCACACTCTTCTTATTGACAAAATTCAGAAGTTTCTATTATATCACCCTTTGATGATGCCCTTTGCCTCCCACACAGTTTTGACAAAGTGTGAGCTCATTAAGTTATCCACGTTAAAGTCCCTTGGAGGAGCACCAATGGGTTCCCTCTCCAGAAACAAAGGAGATTTAAGCCTTCAGCGTGTCATCATATTTGTGTCTTGTGAAGATCTCTTATGGTAAAATATAAAATCAACAAGAAGGATGTGATTCCCCGGCAATTTCTCCAAAGATAACATGGAAAGTAAACAAAAGGCACAGTTCACCTTCGGACTGATGTGTAGCCAGAGGAGTCTGGGTCTCCTTGGAGTAGGACACTACTTCCCTGGGCAGGAAATCCACTTGGGTAACCTTCGACACTCCCAGTTTGTGTAGTCTTCGTCTGTAAGTAACAAATGACACATGCTTAGAGAGGCAAAGCATTCCTTGCAGGAGAGCTATCAGTAATAAAACAAAGCACTACAACAAACTCCAAATACCCTCAGCTTCCAGTATAAGTATCAGGGTGAGCAAGTAGAACTGACCCTGGGCTGGAAGTCAGGACATTTGGGTTCCTGGCCCACTTTGGCTCTATTTGCTGGGTTATGTCAGATGGGTCCCTCATGCTGACCCTCAGTTTTTCTATCTACAAAACAAGGTCTTGGTACAGCTCAGATAAGACCCCTTCCATTCTGAGCATCTCTGATTTTGATTGATTTAAATTCATACAGGGAATTTTCATTTGTAATATAAAATTCTAGTGTTTTAGGTGAAATGGACAAAAGAAAAGTATGTGAAGAAATGAGAGATGATTCCTTAGTGGAGTAACATGTCTTCTGTAACAGCAATGAGAAGATATTCCAAGGGGGAGTATAACATCTCCCATTTCTCCAGAAAAGTAGCTGACACAGATCAGCCTGTGAATTTGTTTAAAGACACATTGACACAGAGAGTGAAGAGGGCCCTGGGCACATTGATAAAGTTTTAGCTTGGAATTCCCAAATGAATTGTGACCATGTGAAATATCATTTCTGAATATTTATGTAGCACTTCAAGTGTTTTCAGATGTCTTTCACCTCTGTGAGGCATATGGGCAAGTGTTATCATCATCTCCAGCTTATAGATGAGGAAAGTGAGAAATACTGTTGGCCTGAGTCCTGGGCCAGTGCTTTTTCCACTAAGCCAAACTCCTACTTAAAGTTCTTCAAGGTGATCTCTGAGTTACTGCAAAAACCTGAAGTGCCTCCTGAACCACCCAGGAAACATCCAATAATGAAGGCCCAGTCTGGTGGCCAAGCACATAAAGACTAGCCCCACCACTTATCAGCTGTGTATGTGATCTTGAACAAGTTATCTAACTTCTCTGTGCCTCAGTTTTCTCATCAGTAAAATGGAGATATTACTAGCACTTACTGTCAGGACTATTTTGGGTAATGTATATGAACCATATACATATAATGTAGAGATTATGTATACATATATAATTTATAGACATACATAGCTTATGGCAGCTTCTACAATATTTTTGTATATACATTTAGCATTAATTATTGAACATATCTGATTATATTTCTTTAAAGTTTACAGGTATACAGTATGTGTGTGAAAGAGTGAGGGGAAAAGAGACAAAGATGAGACAATAATTTAGCTAAAATCCCACATTCTCTAGCTCTATAAGACTAGTGAAGGCACATTCTATTCACATTATTGTTTTTAATTATTACTAACAGATGGCACAGACTTATTGTATTTATTTTTCAGTAGCAGTCATAATAAAATGAAAGAACATGCATAGTACAGCCAGGAATTTCTATGCACAATTTCCCAAGCGTTCTTGGAAAACAAAAATTTCTTCTTTTCTATGAGTTACTAAAACAACTGAGATAAGATCTAAGATGCACACAAAGCAGACACAAACCACGGCTGGTTTGGAGAACAAGCCCAGCTGGCTGTCTCTGCAGTCCCAATGAGCATGACTGTAACCCAAGCTCCACGCAGACCAGGGCTACATGGGCCTCATTCACCCAGAAGTCTGGACCACAGAGAGTAAAGGAGGGTCAGGCTGGCTCTCCAGCCTTCCATGTAGCCTCCTCACAAAGAATTAGGGGAAAACACACAAAATGTACTAAAAACAAAAATACCCAAGAAGGTAAAAGGTTCAAAGTTTCAAAGTAAGAAATTCAGGTATTATTTTAAAGCCTTCTTGGGTCAGAGATGATCTAAAAAATCATCCGAGGGATGCCAGAGATGCTGGGCAACAGAACCATGATCCCTCAGAAGCTGACTTGCATGGTCCTAAAATGACATGAGGCCCACATTTCCCCAGGGCTAAGATTGGACTCCCCACTAAAAGTTCTGGAAGCTTTCTCTCCACCTTGTTTTATCAACTTGGCTGAGCAAGCTGGCTGAGCAAAGCCATACTTCACCAAAGTTGAAATGTTTCTTAGTAAAGAATAAAAATGGAAGCTATTTGAAGTTTGAGGTTACTGGCCAGTGCTCAAGGTTTAAAGATTTCCAGTCCATGACTAGCATAGTCCAATCAACTTAGGCCTGTGCATATGTCCTTGGTTGGATATTATGAATCACAAGAATACTACTCCCTTGCATGAATCACTGTCCCCATTCCCCTTGCTGTTTCTGGATCACTTGTGATGTCTTTATCTATCCACCCACAATAAGTTTGCATAGCTTTGCCAGATACTTAAAAAGTTTCACTTTCCAAGGAAGATAAAGTACAAAGTGTGATTTAAGCATAGCCTATGATATCTACCAAAATTGAAGAAAGTTAGAGTTATGCAGACTTACTCTCAAATAAAAAGATTCTGTCCTTAACAGCATGAGAAACATTGAAATTCTAATAAGACACTATGTGGTTCTTCTCTCATTTCAAAGATTAAGAAGGTTCAAAGTGGAGTAGCCCTGCTTTGTCCCTATTTTATTTTTAAAGATCTCTATTCCTTTCAAAGCCATGAACAACAGAACTTCAGCTTCTGAAGTCACTGCACCTGTGACTTGAAAATATGAAGAGTCACTGTTCAGTGCCTGCATGTGCAGTGCTAAAGAAAACCCATTAGATTTCAAAGAGACTATGATCTCGTTGTCTTTAAGAATAAAGCTAAAGAATTTAAATAGGAAAATAATTTTAACATGACAAGGATATGGGTGATGGGAGTGTTGTTTATAAATAGCAAGTAAAAGCAGATCTCTTGGATCAGACACAAGATCAAGGCTGTCTTAATTTTTTTATTATTTTATTTAAATAAAATATATACTATAAAATTCCCCGTTAAAGTATACAATTTAGTGTTTTTTAGTATATTCACAAAGTTGTGTAAACTTACCACTATCTAATAACACAAACTCTTTGTTACCTCCCAAAGAGCTCCCACTAATCTATTAGCAACCACTAATCTATTTTCTGTCTACTTTCATATATATAGAATAAAACAGTATGTGGCCTTTTGTGTCGATTCTTTCACTTAATGTTTTAAAGTTCACCATGTTACAGCATGAAGCAGAATGGCATTCCTTTCTATGGATGAATAATAATTCCATGGTATGGATATACCTCATTACTGTTAATACATTCATCAGCTGGTGGACATTTGGGTTGTTTCTACTTTTGTCTATTATGAATAATGCTGTCATGAACATTTATGTACAAACTTCTGTGTGGACATATTGTTTCAATTTTCTTGGAACTTATATGTAAATAGGAGTGGCACTGCTAGGTTTTATGGTAATTCTATGCCTAACTTTTTGAGGAAATGCCAAACTGTTTTCCAAAGGGGTTGTACCATCTTTCATTCTCACTAGCAGTTCAAATTTCTCCACATCCTTGTCAACCCTTATTAATATCTGTTTTTTATATTTTGCCCATCCTAGTGAGTGTGAAGTGTGATTCACTGTGATTTTGATTTGCATTTCCCTGCCAGTAATGATGTCAAACATCTTTTCACTTGCTTATTGGCCATTTGTGTACCTTCTTTGGAGAAATGCCTATTAACATTCTTTGCCCATTTAAAAATTGGGTTGTTAGTCTTTTGTATTGCTGAGTTGTAAGAGATTTTCATGTATTTTGGATACTACACCCTTATTAGATATATGATTTGCAAATATTTTCTCCCATTCTGTGGGTTGCCTTTTCACTTTCTTGATGGTGTCTTTTGAAGTACTAAAGTTTTACATTTTAATGAAGTCAATTTATCTATGTTTTCATTGGCTGCTTGTACTTTTGGTGTCATATCTAAGAAACTATTGCCCAGTCTAAGATCATGAATTTATACCTATGTTTTCTCCAAATAATTTTATAGTTTTACCTGTAACACTTAGATCTTTGGTTTACTTTTGAGTTAATTTTGCATATGGTGTGAAGCAGGCGTCCAATTTCATTCTCTTGCATGTAGCTATTCAGTTGCCCCATGCTTAACTTTTCTTAATATTCAGTGGCAAGATTGAGCAGAACTGAGAAAGGCTTTTGTCATGGTTATTGATCCTCATTGAAACCCACTAGCCCCAGCCAGTAGCCAAATCTTACTGGGGGTGGATAGATTCAAGAGGGACCTCATCACCTGAAAGCTTCCCAAGGCTCACAAAAGCTTTCAGAGAATCTGAGCATGTATTCCCCACTGGCATAAACATCATCAAATTTTTTGTGAATCAGATAACAGTGCAACTCATATTCTGACGCTCTAATTTCAGACCACAGCCAATTATATACAGCAAACTTGATGTTTCTGCATTTCATATTGAAGGTAAGTGGATAAAACTGTGTAAGTTATGCTGTACTATCTCTATTGGACACATAAAGAATCCTAATATTCTTCAGGCAGCTAAAGCTCTAAGCGAGATGGCTGCCACAAACACTTCACAGATACCATCAGCTCATCCTCAAAGATACACTTACATCAGAGTGGATGCTTCATTTTCTGAGCAATACCAATATTGTAAGGTAAAGCTTCAAGACAGGCTGAGTCTGGCGTTAGAATGGTTTTGGGTTTTTTTTAATGTCACTGTGCAGGTGCCTTTGTGAAGACACAGCAAAGCCAGTATAAAAATATACCTCAAGCATTTAAGAAACTCTTCAAATACCAGAAATTGTAAATCACGAAAAACTCTCAATAATGGTCTTTGACTAGCAGTCTCAGTGTGTCCAACGACTGGAAATCATAATGTTGAGGATATGTTGGTTAGACCTGGTGGCAGGAGAGGAGTGTGGGTAAATAAGGGGCAGATTCAGAACTTGGGTCAGAAGCCAAGAAATCAAAAAGGGTCATTGTAATTAGGAGCAGCCTCTGGAGCAGGGAAGGAACCTGGAAGTCAAGCAGATAAAACCAGGAACAGATGTTCTCAGACACAAAGAGTTATTTGGCCAGATGCCAAAGTAGGTCAAAAGCAAGGAATAAAAGAATGTCTGCAGTGGGCCCAGACTCAATCTTGCTGGGTTTTATGCCCGATTATTATCTGCATGTGAGCATTTTATCTCCAAGATGCATTAATGGAGCTACCAGAGATTTTTTTTTTCCTTGTGCTGCTTACAAATTTCTGAGGTTTCTCAAAGAAGAGGTCCCCAAGTGATGATGATACCATTTTCTTCTTTGCCCAGGAATCTTATGTGGGTACCTGCCACGTCCTTGACAACTGGCAAAGGCACTAAGTCCGCCAACATCACTATCAGCAACCACAAGCAATTTTTGAAACATAGCACAACGCCAAATGCTTACAACACAGACAGAATGGGGAAATCAAACACATGCATTCAAAGGCAAACAAGAGTGAAAGGTAGCAAATAATAAGAGCCAGCATGAGAATTCACATAATAAGTGGGACAGGAGAGTCTAATGGGCAGATTCTTATGTGTTTGGGGAAACAAAGCAAGTTTCACTGAGAATGGAGGCCTGATGCGAGTGAAAGGAAAGAGGGCATTCTAGGGAGGAGGCTCAGTAATCTAAAGCCTGAATTCAGATTTTATGCCCAAGAGACCAGTTTTTCAGAATAGAAGTTTTAAATTGAGGAGCAGTGGAAGATAAATTTGGAGAGGTACATTGAGGCCAGATGACTGGAGAGCTTTAAATCTCAGGCTAAAGAACTTGGACTTTATGCTGTGTAAAATAAGGAATTACTAAATGTTACTAAGGAAGAAATTGACAGCTCCCATGAGACACCTAAAATATATTAGTATAGCAACTGTGTGAAGAGTGAAGTCTCCCCGGTTGACAAATGAGCAAGCAGAGGCTGTGTATGGGACTTTAGAAGCCGAGTGTGGAGAAAAGGCGGCATTGAGAAAGGATCTACAAGCAAGGGGCGGGTGGGTTCAGCAACTAAACAGAGAATCCAGACAAATCGTTAATTCAAAGGGGACAGCCAGAGAGACGATTACTGGGTTTGTGACCAATAGTCTATCCGATGTGGAGACTTGGTCCAGGGTGATAAGAAAGCTCTCAAAGGTGACATCACTGGGAACACAAAGGAAATCCTGTAGTTCAGGGACTCTGGAAGACAATTAAGGGTTGACCTTAGCAATGTACTTGGTATGAAGGGTAAAGGAAAAATAACCTATTGGAGATTATTTCAAGACTTCATGCTTTAAGGAAGAAAAGCGAGTGGTGTAACTGGAAGACGGGAATCCAGAGAAAGATGTGCTGTGGGGTAAAAATGAGTACTTTAGAGGATGAGTTTGCGGTAAAGAGTTTTCCAATTATATAAGATGTAAGAAAAAAGTTCAGAAAAGGAAACAAAACAGAAAATGTGGCCCTGGGAGCCACCCACCGAGTCATAAGAGATATCGCTGCATCCATAGAAAAAGAGACTATAGGGAGCTAAAGGCATGGAAACCCATGTAATATGAAAGCGGTTTGAAAAAATGATAAAAGGTTAATTCGCCTTCCAAACACCATATGCTAGTGTAATTAGGTGTCAAGGCGTGACATCTCAAGGACTGATTTCTAGAGTTGGGAACAGGACACCACACAGAGGAAAGGTGGCCTGGGGCCCCACACAGAGGAAGTGAGGCTGGCGTGGCAGCCCCTCACCACACTCGATTTACTATTTATGTTCTGAGTGGGTGTTTTCCTCCAAGGACTGAGATGCAGAGTGATGGTTGACCTTTTCTGATTACATCAAGAAGGATGAGTTTCCATTTTCCATGTTCACATTTTTAAAACTCATTTAAGGAAGTATTTATTTCGCTTCCATGATATTTACTTCTTACTGTGCAGAGACATTAGTTTGGCAGCTAAAGTATTTTTCCTGAAGTGGAGCAAATGTCAAGTCTAGCTCAGTCAACAGGCATCATCAAAGGGTTTACTTTGAATTTCATAACACAAGTAAATCCCGCAAATTTCCAGGAAGAGAGGAGTCAAAATAGTCATGGTTACAACAGAGCTTGACAACATCAGTGAAGATCCCACTTTAGAAAAAAATTAAAAGCTCAGAATTATCTGGAAGAAGGGTCAAAAGTGTGTTTTCTCCAATATCACATACATACAAACAACAATAATATAAAAATTTTATAGGAATGGCCTTTTATTGAATTGATGTTTATGGACAACCTGCCATAGAAGTTTCAACATAAAGCTGTAACATTAGAGAATTCTTTAAAGCACTGACTACCAAGGAAAAGCCTACATCGTTACCAACTGGCCATATTAATTTTTCTGAAGTGGAATAAAAAAAAAGAGTATTTTTTTAAAATCCAGTTTCTAGTGTGGGACAGAAAATATCCCATAATTGCTTTCACAAGATTCTTGAGGGCAGAAAACAAAGACTGAGAGCAGCTTCTCAAGAAATGTTTGGGGGCTGAATACATGAGTATTTTAAGAGGTGGGCAAAGTGTTTTCTCTCACTCTTGTGGCAAAATTTCAATTGGGTCTGTTAAAACCAATTTTACTGAACTTTTTAAAGAGTCTGAATTTATTCTATATTTACAGATTCTGAAAAGTGTTTTACCATTACATTTTCACACACACACACACACATACACACACACACACACACACACACACACACACACACACACACACATTACGAGATGCTGTCCCATATTTCAATTTCTGTAGAAAGGCTGATTAGGTGTTATTGAAGAGTGAAAGGCTGTCAGTTTGCTCAAGAACACAACCCACATCATTCTCAAGAAAAGACCTGGCACTGTTACACGGAAAACCTTATAAGTTCATTCAAATCAGAGATCAAAACCTAATACTACATACGAATGTTTGACAAAACTTGGAGAAGCAGCCAAAAGAAGGTTACTTCGTAAAAGGCTAATGAGGTTATTACTGTTCTGTTAGGCAAATGGAAATAATTTAAAACATGAAAAGACCTCTAGAACGACCTAGCCAGATTTTCTCAAATACTTATCACCATCTTGAAGAACGTGTGTTTTCCTGGTACCTTTACAGAGCTGGTTGACCTTCTATTATTGACAGGGATGTCTCTATTTCACCGCAGTGGTTGGGATGGTGCCTGGCGGATTCAGGAGTAATGCTCACCCTCTCTTTTGGCCAAGAATGAAGAGAAGATTGAGAGAAAGAAGTCGCCACCTTCTGACAACATCTCCCCAGGACTGAAGGAATCTCTAAGTTCCTCCTTCAGAGCAGGAGCAACCAAATCCTTGCTTGCAGCCTTAGTTTTTCCTTACTCTCTTTACTTTCAAATATTTCAAAACCCTACCAAGAGTCTAATATACTAAGACACAGAGGAAATATAATTGTGAGCCTTCAGTGAAATCAGAAGCCACTAATTATTTCTACGGGTTTAAGAATTTGAAGTGAGGGGCCACACAATACCCTAATTTCTCAGTGATATCTACTCATTGAGAATCTTTGCCTCCCTCCCAGGCCTTCTCCTTATGCTGACTCAGCACACTGCCTAAAGGCTGGCAATGTCATGATGGAATTTGCACTTATGTTCCCTTCATATGACAACAAAAAACATTTAAAATATATCCCTCCTTCAGACTTGCTCATTGCAACCCCAAATTTCAATGACATTTATTCACTTCGCAGCCTACACAGACTTTTTCTATCCTGTGATCTTTCATCTCATTATTTTATTTTTTACTTTTACCATCTTCAACTGGTGTAACTTATTATAATAGCCTAAGAAAGCAAAGTGTTTCTGGTACTTTCATAAGTAGTTGCTTCGTTTAAAAAAAAAATTGCTGGGTTGCATTTATTTTCTCATTTTATTTGCAAATTTTTTGAAGGTACTTTTTTTCTGAACGCCATACTATCTCCCTGATTTCTCTATGTCACCATTTGCTTTGCTTATCACGTAGTTATGATACAAACCAGACACATTTGTGCTTCTGGTCAAGATAGACTAATAAGAGATTTACCCACTGCCTGAAACAACTAAAAAGAAAGGACAGCAATTTGAATGAAACAACAGTTTATAAGACAGTAGAGGTCAGGCAGAGAAAGACAGTAATACATGAGAAGAGAAACAAGAGATGAGCCCAAAAATTTCTCTAGTCTACTGCATTGAGAGAGTTTCCAGCCCATGGTGCAAGAAGGAAGCCCAGGTGAAATCCATCAGATTCCCTAAGTTGAGGAGACAGAGCTGAGAGTCCATAGAGACCAAGGCACCTAAAATTCACAGGACAAAATAACAGAGAGAAGAAAACTACACAAAAAGAAAACTCAGAAGATCTTCAGAGATTTTCTCCTGAGGATTCAGCTTAGCACTGATCAACGCATATAAATGAGGAAATATACCTGAGGCCAAGAGAAGAATTACCTGAAGGAATTCGAGGTAACAGTTCTGGGCACTTACACAGAAATAAGAATGGTGCCTATTATCACTAGACAGTTTGGAAAACTTCAAGATTTATGGAGCATTGTGTAGAATACACAAAAGGGTCTTGTCTCAGTAGTAGGAATTAATTAGCCCTAGACTATGCACTGTTCCAGTCTCAAGTAATAAATCTTAAAAGCAAGACTTGAAAGGATCTGTTTCCAAGTGAAAGAACTATCTCACAACAAATATTAAGAAGGTTTATAGGAATTCAAATGTATCCAGCACCTAAAAAAGTAATATTCACAATGTCTGACATCAATCAAGTGTTAGTAGACATGCAAAGTAGCAGGAAAACATGACTGTATTAAAGAAGTAAGTCAATCAATTGAAACTGAGCCAAAACTAATGCATATGATGTGCCAGCAAGCAAGGATATTAAAAGTTATTAAACAGGCCCTGGCCAGTGTGGTTTAGTGGTTTGGAGTGTAGTCCTATGCAACAAAAGGTTGCAGGTTCAATTCCCGGTCAGGGTGCATGCAAGGCAATTGATAGATGTTTCTCTCTCTCTCTTTTTCTCTCTCCCTGCTCTCTCTCCCTCTCTCTAAAATCCATAGAAATATCATCAGGTGAGGAATTTTTTTTTAAAGTTATTAAAACAGTATTCCTGTGTTCCCAAAATTAAGTAGAATATGGAAGATAAAAGGATCCTAACTAAACTTCTACAGATGAAAATTAAAATGGATAAAATTAAAAATGTACACACTGGCCAGGTGACTCAGTTGGCTGGAGCATCATCCTGTACATCAAAGGATTGTAGGTTCAGTTCCTGGTCAGGGCACATACCTAGGCTGCAGGTTTGAACTCTGGTCGGTGCATGTACAGGAGGCAACTGTTTCTCTCTCACATTGATGTTTTTCTTTCTCTCTCTCTACATATCCTTGGGTAGGGATTAAAAAATTAATGAAATATTAGGCTTCATGAAATTAAATACTACTACAAAACAAAAGGTTAGTGAATACAAAACATATCAATAGAAACTATCCAAAATAAAACACAGATAGAAAAGAAAAATAAATAAATGAAGCAACTTGCCTAATATGCATGTGATTTTAATCCCCAGAGAAGAAGAGGATACAGGAAAAAGATATTTGAAAAATTAATGGTCAAAATTTTCCAAATTTGTTAGCACAGGAAGCATGAAGAAGACTACACCAAGCACATGATAATTAAATTGCTCAAAATCAGTGAAAAAGAGAACACTGTAAAGGTAGCCAAAAATAGAAATAAATTAAAAAGATGTTACATATAGAGGAACAAAGACAAGAATGACAGCAGATTTATGGTCATAAACAATGCAAGTGAGAAGACAATGAAGCAACATTTTTAATGTTGAAATAATGAAAGAAAAAGATTTCTGCCTGGTGGTTTTCCTTCTGTGTTTCTTATAATGAAGATCTTTTTGTGTCTTAAAAGTTTTTATTATACCTTTGCTTTTGAAAATGTTAAAGGACCAATTATATGCTGCCTACAAGAAAAGCACTTTAAGTATAAAATAACAAATAGGTTAAAAAGTATAAGGATGGAAAAAGATATATTGTGCTAAACACCAGCCGAAAGAACGGTGGAGTGGCTATGTTCATATCAGACACAGGAGATTTAAGAGCAAAATATAGTTCCAGGGATAAAGAAGATCATTTCATAATGATAAAGGAATCAAGTCATCAAGAGACACATAAGAATCCTAAACATTTATTCATCTAATAACAAAATTTAAAAATTAATGAAGCAAAAACTGATAGAATTGCAAATAGCAGAACCAAAATTATAGTTTAAAACTTCAACACGTCTCTCCCAATCATTGATAAAATCAGAAGAAAGTCAGTACAGAATATTGAATATTTGAACACAATCAACCACCTTAACCTAATTGACATTTATAGAACATTTCACCCAATAACAGCAAAATATGTATCTTTTCAAGGGCACATAGGACATTCACTAAGACAGATCATACTATGGACCATAAAATATGTCTCAATAAATGTAGTAGGATACAAATAATACAAAGTATGTTCTCTAACCACAATAGCATTAAATTAGAAATCAATAACAAAAAGATCTCTGGAAAATCCCCAAATATTTGGAAACCAGCACACTTCCAAATAACTTATAAGTTAAAGGTAAAATAAAAAAGGGAAGTTAGAAAGTATTTTGACTTGAATGAAAAGGACCAAGAAAATCAAAATTTTCAACTACTAAGCCACTAAGCAGTACTTAGGGGGAATTTTACAATACTACACACATATATTAGAAATGAAGAAAGGTCTCAAGTTATTGACCCCTGCTTCCACTTCATGAAACTAGAAAAAAGCAAATTAAACACAAAGTAAGCAGAAGAAAAGAACTAAAGATTCTGGAGATATTTAAAAGATGCTAAGGGATTACAAACACAATTTTAGGCCAATAAATTTGCAAATAGAGAAATGGGCGTATTACTTGAAAAACACAAACTACCAAAGCTCACTCAGAAAAATATAGATACCTGCAATAGCTCCATTACTGTTACAGTTATTGGATTTGTATTTTTAAATCTTCCTTACAATAAAATTCGAAATCTAAATGGTTTCACAGATAAATTGTACCCTACCAAATATTGAAGGAATCATTGAACATTGAAATTATGTCAACAAAACCAAAGTTCATAAAAGAACAAATTCGTAAATTGGAATTTGTCAAAATTAAAAAGTGTCTTAAAGGCTGTTGAAAGAATAAAAAAGATAAGTCGCAGACTGGGAGAAAATATTTACAAGTTATATATCAAATAAAGGATTGTATAACCAAATATATAAAGAACTCTCAAAACTCCAGTAATGAGAAGCAAACAACCAAATAAAAAAACAATAAGGGCAAAAGATTTAAGTAGACATTTCATCAGAGAAAATATTCAAATGGGACATGCACACATACATAGATATTAAACAGTAGTCACTAGGTAAATGCAAATCAAAACTATAATGAAGATACCACTACACTCTTTTAATAGTGGTTTTAAAAAATGTTTTTAAGTCCAAAATTAGGCTCTCATACACTGCTGGTGAGAATGTATAATCGTGAAGAGAGTTTGACAGTATCGTAAGTTAAATGTACATCCACTATAAAATTCAGCCATTCTAATTGGTATTATTTACACACACAAACACACATACCCTCCGAAAATAAAAGCGTATATCCATAAAAAGTTTTATTTTTTAATAGGCAAAAACTGGAAACAACCCAATCGCACATCAAAAAGTGATTGGGTAAACACACTGTGGTATATCCATACAAGGAAAGAAATGACCTATTGATACACAGCGAATCTTGAAATTATTCCAAGTGAAAGCAGTCAAAAATTATTGCATGATTTCATTTCTATGATATTTTACATATGTAAACTAATACATAGTGATCACAGGAAGCAGATCAGCTATTGAGGGGATGGGGAGAAGCAGGAGTGAGGATTATAACCGGGCATGGGCAACTTTGGGGGATGATGAATATGTTCATTATCATGATGGTGGTGATGGTTTCACGGTTGTATGTTCACATTAAAACTTACCTACTTGAGTACTTTCAATGTGCGCACTTTCTTATGTCAATTATACTTCAAAAACTATCTTTTAAACAAAATTCCAATTCCATGGCCAATTCCATGGCAGGGATTAAGAAGAGGAAATAAAATTGTCTCTAGAAAAATCGTGTTGCCTGAGGTAAATTTCATAAAATTTTGTGTGAGAGCAAGAGTGCTCTGCACATAAGAACTATCAAAGGGGGAAACTTTTCATTAAATCAGTATTTCAAATTGTAACATGGCTAAAATTATCTCCTCTCTCAAATATTCTGAATGCTCCTTCCAAACTCTTAATATCCATCACTAAACCTACTTACAACTTTTTTTGTGTGATAAGAGCTTTCAAGATCCACTCTCCTAGAGACTTTTAAATATGCAATACCGTGTTATTAACTACAAGCATGCTGCACATTGCATCCCTGTGACTTACTCACTTTATAACTGGAAATTTGTACCTTTTGACCCCTTCACCCATTTTAGTAACCCCCAACCTTTTGCCTTAGGCAATGACCAATCTATTCTCTATATCCCAGAGCTGAGCTTTTAGTTTTTGGTTTTGGGGATTTGTTTTTGTTTTTTTAGATTCCACTTATAAGTGAGATCACATGGTATTTATCTTTTTCTGTATGACTTATTTCACTTAGCATAATGTCCTCAAGGTCCATCCATGTGGTTGCAAATGGCAAGATTTCATTTTTTATGGCTAAATAATATTCGTTGTACAGATAAACCACATTTTCAATTCTGAAGCTATCTTTTAACTTGTGACAATATACTTCCACCAGAAAAAATACAATCTTTAGAATGTAGAAGACATTACTCATCATCAAGAATTTGAGATTCCTTAATATTGAGGAAGTCAACAAAGTAGCTTTTCTTTAATAGTACCCTTTCTGTGTCCAAACTCAATTCAAATTAAATGCTCATTGTAAGTGTCCAAAAAGTGAAAAGAAAAAGAAACAAACAAAACACAGCATTTTAATACTGATTTTAACAAAAATTAACCGGAGGCAACTTGTTAGTAAAGGGGGAGGATGATTAGGATAAACTCAAACGGATTTCCCATTGCAGAGCGTGTGCGCCCCTACCTGGAAACAAAGGCATGGTTGTGTGTTTGTATTTTTTCGGGGGAGAAGTGTTGTTTTGCAATAATAGGAATTAAGAAGGGGAGACCAAAAGCCATCTTTTTGTGGTATCTTCCACAAACAGAGACTTTCTCCGAAGCTTAACTTTATACGTCAAACTAACAGAAGGAAATAAACATATCAAACTGGAAGTTCAACAAAAGGGGGGGAAATAAGAGCAACAACAGCTCCAGCATTTCAACACAACCGTAGCAAAGAAATAATAAAAGGAGTAACAAAAGAGCAGACATATACCCAAGTTCTGAGTCTGACTGCAGCTGGAGCACTGAGGGGTCTGTGTCCCACTGCAGGGTCCTAATCGTGCAGCACAAAGGAAAAAGAACACAGAGAATTAACAAAAGGGGAGGGGAACAAACCGAACCAAACCATGTCATTCATCAGGGCAACGGCATCTACAACACACACACAGAACATCTCCCACTTCACCCCTCCCCTCCCACCCCCGGTGCAAGGAAGACCCTGCAAATATCAAGTGACAAGAGATAGCAAGAAGTCTTTGAACATCTGTTTGATTCTGGAAGTTACGGTTGTTTTCATGGAAGGAAGCTCAGAGCTGAATATTTAAACTACACACACACACACACCCTTTCTTGTTTTGTTTGTTTTTTTACTGAAGCCTGATTGACTTGAGCATGTAACCAGCTTCAAGTATCTCTGACACCCCAGAGCCCATCCACACCTGGGAGTATGGGGCACCCCCCATGCAGTGAACAGAGCCAAGTGCAAGTGGGGCAGAGTGGGAGCATCTGGGGAGGTCGGGCCAGAAGGAGCGCGACTGCAGGGCCTAGCGAGTAACTGGCTTCCTTGGGCCAGTTACAGCAAATATGATGCATTAGATGTTGAGGCCCATGGGTATTCTGGTGTTTTTTAATTATCTATTACGCCAAGATGATCACCAGCCACATCACTTGTCTCTAAGATGCCGGGCTTATCTTACGCCTTTTAAATACTTCACAAGCACAAAGTATGAATAGTTACCCAGGCATTCACTTCTTCAAAATAAGGAATAAACAGCTCTTCTATAAACAGAGTGCACACAAGGGCCTCTCTCGGGCAGGTCTTTTCAATTTCCTGCACGTAAGCAGTTACAGGTGAATCAGGAAGGAGGTTACTGGGCAGCAACTGGTGGACAGCAGGGACTCTGGAGTCAGGCATCTGGGATTCACATCTTGCCTCTGCGACTTACCAGCTGTGTGACATTGTGCATGCTGCTTCAGTTCTCAACCTCGATACCCTTTTGTTTACCCTAAGTGTGGCCCACAGACCAGAAGCATAAATATCCCTTGGGAGCTTGCTGGAAATACAGAGACTCAGGTCTCACCCCGGGCTCACTGACTCCTCACTAGTTTAATCCGGTCTCAGGTGATTTGTGGGCACATTCAAGTTTGAGGCGTCCTGCCCAGTTTCCTTGTCTGCTAAGATTTACCATGGTTTGTGAGACAATGTAGGACCTGGCGTGCAGCTCTCTTCAAAACTTATCTCTAACCGCTGTCCCCCTCCCTCACGGTGTCCTCCTGGTGTCCCGTGTCCTCCTTGATGTTCTTCCCTCAAAGAGCTGAGTGGCTCGTGCCTTAGCTTCATCCATGTCTTGGCTCAAATGTCACCTGCTCAGAGGGGTTTTCTTCTTTCACCACCCTTTCTCAAGTAGCACTTCTTGTCACACTTACCCCTTGCCTCGTCCTGCTTTCTTTTTCAGAGCACTTATATTTACCTATGATTTTATTATAAACCAGTTTACTGTTTGTTGTTTGATCTGGCCTTAGCCTCATAATGGCAGGGGTGGCTATATCCCTAGATTACAGGGATATGCCTAGAACTGTGTCTGGTGTCTGCTTATAGAATACAGCATTAGTTGAACGGATGGATGGATGGATGGATGGATGGATGGATGGATGGATGATCTCTCTCTGGTCTTCTATAGGGATGACATACAATTATATCTATAAAGCACAAAGTAACTATATGATAAACAGTAGCTGCTCTTACTCTACCACATCCCCTATATCTACTACCAAATGTTTCTGAGTCAGTGCCCTATCTACCTGACAGATCCAGGGGATGCAGATGCTGCCAGTCTGTGGACCTCACCTGAGTAGCAAAGTCTGGACTTTAAAAGGTGGCTCTCAAACTTTGACATGAATTAAAATGACCTGGAGGGCTTATGAAAAATACAGACTGCTGATCTCCAACCCCAGAAATTCTGAATCCATAGATCTGGGGTGGGGCCTGAGAATTTGTATTTTAACAAGTTGCCAGGAAATGCTTATGGCTAACACTGACACCACCTTTGGAAAATGACTGGGCTGGACTACTCCGTTCATTAGTCAGCAGAAAGCAAGCACCACCAATCCTCAAATATGTCAGCATCTAAACCTGTGATTAACTCATGCCTGGCCTAAGGCCCTGGCCACCTTCAGACCAATTAAATCAGAGAAGCGTGGAGTGGGACCCAAGCATCTATATTTCTGAAAACTCTCCAGGTGACTCCAATGCGCAGCCAGGGGTGAGAACCAATGCTCTGGATGCGTTCCTGCTCAAGGAAAGCAGCCCTTCCTGGTTCTGGATGTTGATTCCTTCCCCTTGTTTCAAACGGTAGAAGTAATGGAATCATTACAGTGATTCATGTTTGCTGTTCACGTATCTCTGGGGATCAAACCTTTTATCTTTAAGGGCATTTCTCTGGCTCTAGACAGAACAGCCTCTGGCTCTGGCTGACTGTAAGAAGCATTTCCTCATAAGGGATGGGATTGGCTACTTTGCCCTCAATTTGCCTTGAGGTTTCTGAAGGAATGACCTTTATTGACCTTTTTCACTTCTCCTAGGCAGGTGAGGAATGCAGCAGCCCCCAGGTGGTTAGGCTGCTCTGTTACTTATCTGACAGCTAACCTGAGCTCACTGTACCTGTCAGAGGTACAAATGATGATTCCATCAGAATCACTCCCCTAAGAAGTCCACAGATTAGCAGTCTGGAGTTTGCATTTACTCAGCCAGAACAACAAAGGGGGTCTATGTAACTAACTCACCACACTCCTGCCCTCCAGTCACACATTTATTATTATTCAGTAAAAGAAATCAGTTACTGTCGGTAACGAGCAGTGGGTAAGTAGTCAAGCCAAGAACACTATCCAATGTGCCAGTTTTCTTTTCATTGTTATTGCCTGTGGGGTGGTCAGACTTGCACAAAATGCACTTTATCTTTGAAAGGATCTTAAAGCCAATGCATTGAATAGGCAAAGGTCATTTGTGTTTCCAAGGGTAGAGTAGGAAGGTGGATTCAACATTCCCTGAATTCCTTCTGTGCAAGCTTGCAGAAAACCTTCCCTGTAGAAGGCAGTACCTTGGAGAGGGCCAGGCCTAGGCCCAGGGGTGGGAAGTTTGTGCTCTGGGCACTGCTGAACCCTGTGTCATCGGGAAAGCCTTCTGTCCTCAGCAAAATGAGGATGCAGGCTGGCTTGCAGGACTGCTAAGGTCCTTTCTGCCTGATTTTTAAAAAAACATCAGATGATTATTAAACTGCCTTTCAGTTTTCTTTTCTCCAATTGCTATACTTTTATTTAACCAACTGACATACGTCTTACTTTCCAACCATCTTATCATCAAGTTACTGTATCATTGAAAATAAAATGATGGCTTCCCCACAGCTTCTTGGACAGTTTGAAATCTTACCAGGTAGTGTATGTTTAAAATGAAAGAAGTAGTGAAATTTTAAGTAAATATGTGTAAACATAATATACTATCACAAAATACTTTCACATAGAAATCACTTTGTTTATACTATAGTAATTAGTTGTAGTTTTTAGTCATTTCTGAAATGGACCAATCAATGCATGTAGGGAGAGAATATTTTTTACAAAAAACATTCATTTACTCAAAAAATATCTTTTAAAAGGACTAATATGTAAACTATTATGATACAGTTGTAAAGAATTCTTAAGGCATCTGCCACTCTTACAGAGAGATCAAACATACACAGATATTTTAGTACGACAAGGCAGAAAGTGAAACATACCATGTAAGTGGCCCCACAGGTGAGCTATGGGACATGGGACTTGCACCTAAGAATCTTACATTTTAGTAAAAGAATGAGACATGAATATTTATACCTAGTGATATACTGATAACATATACAAGGAAGAAATTCTCATCACTTGCTTAGGGCCTGGCATGAATTTAAAACTTCAATCAAAATTAGCTGAAAAAATAAATACATGCCATAAGAAAGATTAATAATGGCAGTTTTAATATTTCCTTTCAATGATTATTTATTCTGTGCCAGCCAGCCAGGCGTTGGATTGAACTTTCATTACCCTTCGGAGGGCAGAGCCAAGATTACATTCAACTTGGTTTTTAAAGGATGGGATAGGATCTGGATGTAAACTCATTTTCATCAGTGCCTAGTTTATTGGATTTAGGTGGCTAAGTTAGTCTACTAGGTCTAATAAGACTCTGTTATACTTTAGATGCCAATTTACCAATTTATCGTGAGCACAATGACTGCCAACACAGCAATTATACAAGCCTGACAGTCTTCTCTCCTTGAAGGCCAGCTTCTGGGGAAGCCAGATGAGCAGCAGCATCTTTGGAATCAGAATCAGAACAAGTAAAGCTGAATGTTTTACTACTACAGCTTCTTCCTGCCCTACACCCCTCCCCCGCCATGTCCACATCTTTCAGCAAAGCCAGGCACACCCGCTCACTGCCGCCAGTCTCCAATTTCCCTAATTCCTGGAATGAGCAACCGAACCCTTTCTGATTGATAAAATCGTTCCTTAACTATGTCAGTTAGATTTTGTCCAGTGTTCCTGTCTGGGAAACTATCCTGGTCTTATCTGTTGTTGTTAAGAGTTGCATTTGTCTGCTCTGATCAATTTTAGGCTACTTCTTTTTAACTCTCTGAGGGTCTAAGGGGGATCTCTGATCTCTTTCATAGGGACCCTCCTGTTGGCACAGATCCTAAATAGCCCAATAATTCCTTACCTGCTCTGGATGAAGGGGCACTGTCATGGTTCTGTGGTCCCACAATTGGATTGCATATGCCAATTAAGGTCACATTTCCCAACTTTATTTCAAAATGCTAGGTACAGAAGTTTTCCACACCATGGAAAATATTCATTCACTTATTTAACCCTAAACATGCTAGACAATGTAGCTTCTGGAGTCTCCTCTAAAAAGGCCTACCATATAACAGTTAGTTTACAATTTGGGATACAATTTGATAATACTTTTTTAAAGAATAGACAAAACATTCTGGCCACTTTGCTGTGCATCTGAAACTAGTATGAAATGGTGTTAATGTAAAATGTAGTTGAAAAATAAAAAAATAATAAATTATTAAAAATATGTAAAACAATTTCAGAAAAAAATAGACAAAACATCAAAATTCTTCAAATTAGCAGCAACCTACTAAGAGACTAACAGAACTTTATGTTTTAAACCTTCTACCCATTCATCACTATCTAACTTATAAAATTCTCCCTTCATTGGTCTAGTTTTACCTGCACAATTTCAGTTTTAGACAGAGTGAAGTAAAATTTCAAAAAGCAAAAACTGTTGAAAGTATAACAGGAGTAAAAGACATGATATCTGGGTTGCATGTACCTTACTCTCTGATGAGTGGTTAACTGTTCAGTTCTCAACAACAGCTAAGGTGGTAGTTTCCATTCTCTTTCCACCTTTATTAGAACTCAGAGTAGAAAGCCTTAAGATTCTCCCCTAAAGAGTGTCCTTTGCTCTCACCTTTTGAGGGTTTTGGTTATAAAGTGATATCAGATAAATATTTGCAAAGCAGTACTCTGTCATTTTGCTAATGCTAACATGGCTAAGGATTCTTACACACTGCCGGTAGCATTTAAAATCAGTGCAGTCCTTCTGGAAAGCAAGATGCTAAAATGTAAGAAGACTACTAAACACAGAACAACTCCTGGGCTGGTTTTACTTCCAGAAACTCAATCTATGGAAATGAAACATCACAAGCAATAATAACAACAACAAAAATGATGGTGATGATGATATGATGATGACGATAACGATGACGACGACAATGATGACAACGACCTCCAAATCATCAAATCCCATGACCAATTTTGGCAGGGCCCTTCTTCTTTCCACCCCCATAAGGCAGGCATTCCCCAATCAGGGTTACTTCTCCCTCTCTTCCATCTTCTGCACAAATAACCTCAAAGTTTTCATCACCGCTGAGCTCCCAGTCCCACTTTATTACATGACTTTTGTTCATAACCATCTGCACACCAAACCCGTTTTACCTTTCCTTCTCTCATCTGTCTTTTGTTTCTTTTTCTACTCCCATAACCCCAGTTTCAGTCTTTTTTATTAGACCACTGCTTTCCCAAACTAGTCCTCAGACCTTGAAAGCATTATAAAATTGCAGTCTTCCGGAGCTCACCTCAGACCTGTGGCTTAGGTTACTGAATAAATAACCACCGGGTAAGGAGTAGGGATCTCAACTATCTCGAAAGTCGTACTTGTCCCCTGGGCTCTGGTCTCTTTATATGCTTCCTCCCTAACATGCATTCTGCATCCCACATTTCCCCACCCTTTCCTTTGTTTATGCCTTTCCTATCACCCAGAATGCCCTTTCTCCCATCTCTGCCTGTCGAAAGCACGCGATTCTTTAAGGCCCACCTCAAATGGCTTGCTCCCTAACTATACTTGTCCTCGATAGCCTCATTCAGAAATAACCTGTCTTTCTATATAAAACAGTAGAGAAATACCTGTGCCTCTTATTCCACAGTTCTCTTTGCCAATTTACGCTCCACTTGACCTCAATAGTAGCCCTGTATCAGGCCTAAAGACCAGGTCTGGAAATGTGTGCAGGAGGTAATGAGCACTGTTACAAAGCCCAGGGCCTCAGCATCGAGCCAAACTCTGTTAGTCCCATCCTGACTTCGCTCTGGGTTTCGGACTTTCTGTGAGGAAACCCTCAACTTGTACCTCAGTCCTACAACTACTGCCCGTAGATCTCCTTGAAGAAAAGTCCACCTTCAGGCGACCTGCCCAGCAACCTTGAACTTCCTTGCTTTTATATTTGTCCTCTCCCTCCACACATCCTACACCCATCCCGTCCAGTTTTTTGCAAGCTGTGCATGCGTATAAATATGTGTGCAAGCACACGTAAGTGTGCACACGTGCACGTGCACAGTTGGCAATGGACATTTACCAAGTATCTAATATTGTTAAGACTGTGTAGGTACTAACTAATCAAACTCACTTGTCCCACATGAATATGCTACAAATTAATTATAGATAATTTGGAAATAATGGTTATGACATTATTGCTCATCTTATGAGTACAAAATATTTAAGAGCTGTAATTTCCTTACATTTCCTTAGGTGGCTTCAAATGAAATCTGTCAATTTACTGGAATTAGGCTCTTTAGAAGTAAGAAGAATTCCTATTTTTATGTTCCTATCAGGTTTAACATTTGACATTGGTTGTGTGTGTTGCACACTGTAAATTCTCAATTGTTCACTGAATGAATACATGACTGAATAAATAAGTGAATGGTCTTGACTTTCCCTTTTGCAGATGTGTATGAGTGTGAGGGCAAGTTGATTCCCAAAGAAATAGTTTTTACTTTATGTAAAAATGAAAGAATAAAGCAGGGCCTGCCTGTCTGACTCCCTTAAGCCCTTCCAAGCCAATTAAAAGGAACTCAGTCTTGCACAGCATGAGGTCACCACACTGTTCCAAAAGAATTTTCAGACTTACTTCCACACTGAAGAAGGAGAGCCTATCTTAAAAATGCTGAGCATAACGCTGGTTTGTGCTGCGAGGGAAAAAAAGAAGTCCAGCTATCTTCTCCATCCAGTGAATTTAGCAACTTTAGGTACTTTGGGTAGTCCCTGAAGCAAGTACAAAGTTCGGAACCCAACTCTTCACATTATTCCTCTCCTCTTTAAGGCGGAAAGACAGCTTGAAAGCAGAATACTGAGCACCCTTGAGTCCCACAGTTTCTCTGTTAAACAAATCACTGGTCACTAATCAGATGCAGAAAACAGCTTGGGCCGATGGGAGCACAGTGCCCAACAGAAAATCTCCAGTCAATGTCACCTTCAAATCTGTTTCCTAAATGCCATTTCCGTAAGGATAGTATGGGCATTTTAAAATCCATCATCTCTCTCAATCTGTCACAGTCATTAATTAAGGATGGCATTTAAATAATGTGTTAATGTTTTACTTTCCAGCCTCAATTACTTCCTTACTTAGGACTGGCAATGATGATGATAGAAATTTTCTGATGTCAGGAATAAAACCGAAACAGTGCAATAAAGTCTTATACCAAGCTCTTTTTTTAAAAGCCTTTTTATGAACTTACTGTGGGAGAATCTTCCCTGTTGCCTAACATCAAAGCCCTAACATGGACTGGGCCACACTAAGCCATATGGGAAGTCCACTGGAGCTGAGTTCAAAAAGAAATGTAAGACTTCCCATCATAGGGCTCTTGTCAAGCAAGCAGTTTCTCCAGAAGAAAGCTCAGCAACCCCTTCCTAAAACAGATGCTTCCTGTGCTGCTATAACCATATGGGTACCCACAGCACACACTCTGGAAGACAGAGTGATATCAAAGACATTTAACTAATCAGGCAATGTGCTACATAAAGAGAAAATCCTACAGTATACATTTGATTTTAATTTCCAAAAAGACTGACTTTAAACAGCCTTGGATCAGTGATATTGGCTCTCTGAAGTCCAAAGAGCTGGTAGCATCTCTTTACATAATGATAATTTAGGGAATTTTGTATGTACAAAAGTGTAATAGTTTTATTAAATTTCCTCCAAGGTTTTGCATTACTTTATTGTACTTTTTCACATTTACTAAAACTTTATTTTCTTTCTTTTAGCCTCTGATTCATCAGAGCACCTTAGAAGATGCTGATGTTTCCACCAAAAAAGGGTCAAATGTTCTGTGAGGTTCACAGAGTGCCAGAGAATCCTATGGAATCTGATTGTAGATAAAGATGAAAGCCCTGGGGACTTTCTGTTGGGCATTAAGCCCATGTGGCTTCTTAGCACATTTTCCTCCATTGGAATCACTGAGTAAAAAAAGGGGTAACCAGTTACCGCCCACACAAACTGACCACGAACAAATTATTCTCGTTTCCTTACTTAAGAATTCATTAGGTAGTGGATCAGGAAAGGCAGAATTTATCAAATATCTGGATTTTACCAAAGTATTCTGTCAACATGAAACAATATTAACTATATGGAGGCCTAGTGTTCAAACTGAACAGCAGAGATCTGCAGACATCTGCGCCTTCATCCCAGATGCTAGTCTGGAATATACGTGAAGCTGAAACCCTGAATGGTCTCTAACCCATTTCCTTTGTACCTCTGTTCCCTTGTTTAGGGCTTCAGAAAACATTTCTTCATCTGCTGCATTTAGGTCCCCTTTCAGGGGACCTCACCTCCCTAGAGAAAATCCATGCATATAAGGGTTTTGGTTAATAGAGCTGATGGCTGGGAGGCCAGACATCAATTCTAGTACAAGTGGAATTATGCTGTAATTGGGAAAAAGTGAAGATAGTACAGATATTAGAAAAGATGAAAATGTAGCGAAATAGTAAAATAAAGATGCTTGATTACAAAAACAAGTTTAACAGTTTGTTTAATCTATCTTTTACCACATATATGGTGGCATATGTATGTGTGTATATATGGGAAATAGCTGATTCATTCAACAAACATTTGTCAAATACCTACTATATAGATACAACCTCAAATATCACTTACTCCCTGTCTGAAAAGAACTTGCCATGTCTGGAGAAAGAGAGACACAGATTTAGCTAAACATCAATCATTCTTCTTTAAGGGCTATAAATTTTTAAAAGAGGTCGGCTCTTGGTTTGGGACTACTATTCATCCTATTGAAAAAAATATATTTCTATTCCTAGTTTACTTAGTTTTAAAATATGGGGATAGATGTTTAAATTTCTCAAGTACCATTTCAGTATATATTGCAATGATTGCTGAATTATGCTAATACATTTTCCTACACTAAAATATCTTTGAATTTTTTAATAAATCCTAAATTAATCATGGCATAGTATCCCACTAATATTGTGTTGAGTTCCAGCTGTATACAGCAAATTTAGGATTTTTTAACATCTATGTTTATAAGTAAAACTAGTCTCTCTAATATTTTATTAATAATATTGATCTTGGTATTTGTCCATTAAAATCAACTGAGAAATGATTAATTAGTTCTACTAAAATTGATTAAGACAAAGAGTAAAATACCACAAATGGAGTTGAAAGTGAGAAGCAGGCCCTAACAACAGAAGCAGATACTGCAAAACAAACTGTGACTCTTTACGTTTAAAACAATTAAATCATACTACTATAATTGAAAATTTATTATATTTTCCATCTCTCTATTCAGTCTTTAAAAAATTAACTGCTCTTATAAATAAAAGATATTTTGTTACACTTAATTTTTAAAAAGCATTGTTTTAAACTTTTCTTTACAATAGGTATATTAAGTATGCCAGTTTGCAAACTGACCACTTATAGGGATTATGTAAGAAATGTTGTCAATTTGGCTCTGTAAAGAAAATTTTAGTTTTGGTTTGAAATTTTGGCAAATGAATGAAGAATTTATTTAGGACCAGATGTGTTAATTTGTTTCCTAAGTTATCTTCTGAAAGATTTTCCATTTTCAGAGTCTAAATTCCACACAAATAGACAAATTTATGACTACAGAGTTATATTCTTAGGAATTACCAAGCTCTTTTCCCAGTCTCATGTTTTATGAAGTGTTAATAGTAATTGTCTCAGAGATGTTTCTTCTACAGAAAAATGCATTCCAAGTGTAATTTTTAAAACAAATATATTATTCTTCTGAAATTTAACTCTCATATCTATTTTATGAAAGCAAAGACATAAATTTGCGTGGAATTTTCCTAAGTTCAAAACACGGGCAAGATTTACTAAGCTATTCCTAATGCCTTCTCCTCAAGCAAACTTTGTGCTCAGTTTTTCTAAAAATCATGATTTCCTTAATGCAAATTTTCTTGCATTCGTATGGAACCTACATTTAGGTAGATTTCATTGGAATTTAATCATTGACTTCTAGTTGTCTACTCTTGCCAGAACATTCCCATAAAGAATGGAAGCTAGTTGGAGTTTGTGTGGGATAGGAGTGGACAGCACTTCTTCCAAAGGGATTTCTTGAGTTAATAAAAAAATCATCTAGGAAAGGGGAAAAAAATGAAGAGTGATAGTCTCTGAGAAGGAAAAATTGCTGCAGTCCCCAGAATGCTAACAGCGTAGGACAGCTTTCTCTAGAAAGTTTTCAAAAGGTCTCATTAACTGTGAACTCAGTAACAAAATTTAATGCTGCTAACTGCACCCCTGGAAGCTAAGCATTAATGGACACAATGGCATCATTGCACAGAAGGAGGCAAATATATTAACTTAATAATAGGCCAATGGACCCCTAAGGAATGTGATTATGTTGTGCCAGCTAACTCTTATATAAATGTTAGATCTTACATAACTGTGTTATTATTACTTTTCCTTTCCCCTCAAAGACCTTTTGAAGTGTTCAAAGCAAAAGATGAGAGAAGACATGTGCAGCCCCAAATCACAAAGGCTATTTGCTAAAATAAACCACAAAAACCTCTACTTTCCTTCTCAAATTGAAAGCAGTGTCCACTGGTTTCAAAATGCCCTATCAAAACAAAATACATACTCGAATCTGAAACACACCAAAAGGCGGATATTATCAAACAGGATTGGATAATTCCAGTCTTACATGTTGGTTTCAGGAAAAAAAAAAATACAACTCTATAGTTCAGGCTAATACTAAACTATTCTCATTTCCATATTTTCCTTTACCAAAATCAACTGGGCTTAAATGGAAACAATGCACTGTCTGAAGACAATGCTTATAATGATGTGTTTAGAGGAAAAAGAAAAATGCAAAATTTTATACCTCTCCCCCAGTAACACATAGAGTAGCAATATACGCAGGAAGACAGGATTGAAAGGTACATACACAAGGCTGATTTGTTAGAACTGTAGTGCTGTGGATGATTGTTTCTTCTCTTATTTTAAATTTACTAAAGTACTTTATGTTTTTCTTTAAAAAATTAAGAGTCACCCCAGCCAATGTGGTTCACTGGTCAGAGCATCAGCTTGCACATCAAAGGGTCACAGGTTCGCTTTCCCGTCAAGGGCATGTACCTGGGTGTCAGGTTCACTCCCCACCCCAGTTGGGGCACATACGGGAGGCAACCAGTCGATGTGTCTCTCTCACATCCATGTCTGTTCTCTCTCTCCCCCTCTCTTCCTCCCTTCCACTCTCTCTAAAAGCAATGAAAAAAATATCCTCAGGTGAGGATTAACAAAACAAACAAACAAAAAATTACAAGACCAAGGTCACAAATTGCCAACTCACAGGCCAAATCTGGGCCACAACTACTTCTAACAAAGTCATGGCCATTTGACACTTGGAGATTATTGCACAAATACTTGGATTTTTAGTTTCTCATGAAAAATGGAAATATGTGGAAAAACTGGGTCCATATTACACCATGAGCTCAACCGGCCTGAACTGTGAGGAGACCCTCCGGCCTTTACAAACAAGGTGCTTGCTAACCAGTTGTCATAGGCCCCCAGTCGCCACTCATATCACCTGCCTATGGGCACTTGCCTGTGGGGATCCTGGTGAAAGCATCTGCATTAAGAAAGTTACCAGGACTCCACATATATCAATGAGCCTTCTCCTTGCCCTCTTCACATCATTACTTTATGGAATCCTTTCAGGGGTCAAATTAGAGACTGTCTATATCGGCTCTCAGAAGTTACATAATCTTCAAGCAGCCAAGGTGTCATAAAAGTTGGGCAATCGACTCAAAACCCTGAGGATGATCATAATTGGTAATAAGAATAGGAACACTTTGGGGACTGAGTTCTCAAATTAATCAAGACAAAACGGTGCTGGAAAAATGAAATTTAGGGTTAGAACATCTCAGTGTCCTAGTCACAAAGATTCTCGTGGAAACCAACACGGAAGTAAGATCATGAGAACCCAGATACCAATTCCATTTGTCTTTGGTCCTTCCTTGCTTTCTTTTAGGCCCAAGCTAATGCATATGTTTGTGTTTGCTAAACAACACACAGGTGTTAATTAGCTCACTCAAAGAAGGATTATAGATAAGTTTATAATTTCTAGTGTTCAAAACTGTTGCTTTACCACTAAAATAGCAAGCCACCATAAAGTTAAACATAGAACGACTGAGTATACATGCAGGTGCGCACCCATTTAGCAGTGCACAACCAAGTGGTATATGTGTTTAAGCCTTCCTTTTTTCTTTTTTGGTACTACTGACATCCACCATGGCTTTTGCAAAGGGACAATTCTTACCTTGTTAATGGTCCCAGGTCGCCCGAGTCTTGGCTTCCAGCTTCACTGGGAGTGCTCACTGATTTCGAGGAGGGAGACATAGGGGTTGGGACTAAATAATGAAAATAACAGGTATCCCATGTTAAAAAATGCAGCGACTGCACTGGGGAAGAGCAGCGTCAGACAAATCAAAACAAATGGGCCCAAATTAAAGTGGTTATATAGCCAGGAGAGATTGAGATGGGATATGAAAAAATAAAAATAAAAGGAAAGAAAGAAAGAAAAGAAAAGAAAAGAAAAGAAAGAAAAAAGAAAGAAGAAAGAAAAGAAAAGAAAAGAAAAGAAAAGAAAAGAAAAGAAAAGAAAAGAAAAGAAAAGAAAAGGAAGAAAGTCAAGTGAATTTTTTATATTTTGGAAATTAAAATTTGAAATGAATTTAGACAGAATTAACTTAGGGATTCCAAGGCCATGTCCACCTTAACAAAGTAAAAAGGAGAATCAAAATAGGCATCCAGATAATTCAAGTTTAACATCTTGCTAGTATGAACTATCCAGATAATTCTAATTCTCCACTTTATTTTGTTAATATAGATGTGACCTATTAAAAAATAAAATGCAGTGTCTATAAAACTTTACAAGATTATGAAGTGATTCTGGATCATTTAAGGGTCAAGAAGGGTCAGAAAAGTCTGTTGTATGTCTGCCTTTGAGGGAACTCTATTGTCCATGGATTATAAACTGTATTTGCTAAGAGAGACTACGTGACAGAGGGATGGTAAATGCTGAACCCGGTAATTTAAAAATCTCTTTCAAAACAAAGAAAAATGCTAGGGTGCTTTATTTTTACATTTAATTAATAGTTTCATCCCGTTGTACTGTTTACTGTGTTTGGGACTTGTGTTCTTTGCCTCTGGCAGCTCAGGATGGCACTGCCATGTGCACATAAGCAAACTGCCATTCTGGAGACAGGAGGAATGAGTTGAGAGATCGAGGTCAGTGCCAGCTGAAAATCTGAGAGCAAGGATAACGCAAGAAGAAAGCTAAAGAAAATGCAAATGTGTTTTTTCCCCTCTATCCTTTAGATACGCGCCAAACGTCCTTCAGACAGAAGCTGCACCAAACAGCCACGGTGGCTCCAGGCCAGGCGAATTCAACGGGTTCTCAATATCACACATGCCAAAGAAGCCATATGGGCAGAAAGAAACCTCAGTCCATGAGTGTGGATTCCCATTTGGTTTCAATCATGTGCAATTTCCCTTTATTTATTTAATAGGGTAAAGGGTTTAACTATTTTGTCCAAATCCTATAACACAATGGCAGATCTGTCAAGAAACTAGGAATTTTCATGTGGTCCCACAATTAATTCCTTGATTATCCGCACTGTAAGTCAGAGGGTAAGTCAGACAGACGGATGGAAATTCAAAACGGGGTCCACCCTTGCCAAGGCCTGCTGGTAGGGATGCAGGGATAGTTCAGAATTTGGTTATGGTTTAGAGATATTTAACTGCTTTATTCTTAAAGTTTATTTGCCAGCTTTATGTAGGGTGGGGAACAACAGGACATACTACTATTGTGTTTAACCAGTGCTCATTCACATTGCAAGACTGTGCAAAGCTATTTTGAGGGGAAAATAGAATTGATTACGAAGTATCTCATTTATATCACATGTCAACTAAGTTTGTCAAACTCATCCAAGATGGTCCATCAGTCAAATATCCTACAGGTTATATCTTCCACACCGTAAGAAGCTAAACAAAATAATCAATACCTTATTGAGGCTTATTACAATCATTGTTAGACATGATTTTACCTACTACAAATTGAAGTTGACTATAAAATGCTTCCTCATGGTGTTTTAGTTTTGTGTGTACATATTAAATTATATTCAGCAACACAATAATTTGTAGGCTTATTAAATATTGCTCTTTTTCTTAGACACATTGATATAAATACTTGTTATTTTATTGTACATGGGATAATTTTTGTTCTTAGTTTAAGCAACTATGTAAATTAGTGAACACTTATTTAATATAAAAGCCAATGATAAAATTAAAAGGAAAGAGACCATTTTAAGAAAGCAACCTGATATTTTATTTATTTATATGTATTGTTTTAAAAGTGTTTTTTTAAACTATCTTGGATATTACATAGTTTTACAGTCACCCTAAGATTACTCTGAAATGTAAGGAAAGCAAATGGATAAAGAAAAATAAAATAACTTATCATATGAGAAATATACAGTTAAGTGACAGAATAAACACAATATGTATAGGTTACCTTCAACACAAATAAAACAAATAGTTCAATATCCAACTGCAAGTGATAAAATGAGATCATGGACAATTAACTAGGAATGAATGAGTTGGAGGAGGGTTACTATAGTGAAAATGCCAATTAGCAATAAAACCAAGATATACAATAGTCACATAAATTTAAACTTGTTAATTAGCTGCTAATCCGTCACCATTTTAAGTTTTCCTTCAAATTTCCCACTGAACATTCTATTTTCATCATGGAATAACTATGTCTGTGGTTATGAAATTCATAACCAGATTCACCGTATTTAGGTTGGCAGAGAGAGGTTGGAATTCGGCAATGGAAACGAAGAACCATTTAAGAAAAAAATCCCAATATTTCTTGAATTTACCATGTGGCAATTCATTTAACAAGTATAAAATAACCTAATCGTAACACAGTGGAGCCAGATGACCACATAATCAGTCAATAAGCAGCAACTGCCAACAACTCTACAACCTGTCCTTCCATCTACTTCCAGCCCCCTCAATTCCAAAATTAAATACGCCTGAACCATAAGCTGTGGAATTTCTTAAAAAATAAGAAAAAAAAAGACGTAAAAGAAGAGTAAACGCTGGACATGGTATATCCCATGCAAGTTAAAATGTAAGGAAAGAGTAACGCAGAGCATTTGCAAGTACCTAGAGGGGGCTCCGGCGATATACCGATGCTTTGAAGCAAAGCCTCCGTCTCCCGGCGTTTGCGATCCAGGTCTGAGTCGTCCTGAACTGGCTCTTTCTTCTGCTGCATGTCGGCCTTTCAAAAGTAGATGCCAGTAAGAAAAGTTAATAACAGAACTGCGTGTGTGCTTTTCCTGGCTGAGACTGAAAACGGCATATGCATGGCAGCGAAGATCAGGCAAAAACCCTAAATAGATATAATCATGTGTATAAAGGATTAAAAAGGACTGTAACTGCTCCATTTAATAATTACCAACCCGGCGCTTTCTCTTCGGGTTGAAGGCTTTTCCTGTCTCTATCACATGGTTATAAAAGTTTCTCTCACTGGTTTGGGGAGAAACCATCAAGGCAAATTAGTTTTTTAAAATTCCGTCTGCTTTTTCAGACCTCCTTGTACCTTCTGGGAAAACATGCTATCAGTTCCTGATGGTTGTGTGTTTGTAATACCTTCCCCCATGTTAGAGATTATGCAAACAAGGAATTATTGGAATCTGCTATGAAAATGTTCTGCTATGAAAATTAGCTATGAAAATCGGTCACTAAAATACACTATTCATACCAGCAATCTAAGTTTACCACGATTTAAAATAAACCGCGCTAAAGTGTTTCTAAGGCATGTAAACAATATTAATATAAGTCTTGTTATGTGTTACTTTTGACTTCCATAGACTTCCATTGTATATATTAACTCAAAATAGAAAATTGTATAGAAAAATATAGAACAAAAAAATCACTTTTCCCCCAGTTCTGTCTAAAAATCATATCTTATGTGAGCCTCTTACAGTCAGATCCTATGCCCAGTTTGTGTTTTACAGGATAGTGACAAGTCCAAATACAGGTTAAAGAAGGTTGGTGGTGGGATGCTGGGGGAACAGAACATTCAGGTCTTTTTCTCTTTTGCATAACACAGTTACTTCTTAAGACAAGGCATTTGCCCCAAGTCTGAAACACATCTTATTTGATGTGCAGCTACCTCTCGACAAAGCTTTGCGAGTTTAGGGAAGTGAGGCTGCCCTGAAGCTTGTCAAAAACCAATGGTGCCGTTATCAGACACACCTTCCTCCCCGGGGCGAGCCGGGCACCCCAACAGGCACCCCAACAGGCACATTCCCTCCTTCGGGAGCGCAGATGGCATTGAAGCAGCGAAGTGTCATTTACGTCCTGGCATCCAAAGCAAAAAGAGTTCCCGCACCGCTGACTTACTCCGGGACGGGAAGCTACGCCCTGATTATAAGCAAAATGCATCTTTGCTGAGCTCAACACTTCTCTTATTCTTTGCCTTGGGCTTAAAATGCACTCATATTTTTGAAGTCTACCTGTCATTAGAAGGAAACCAGCCATTATGGGGGTCGATAAGGTCTAGTGAGAGTACGAGAGGATTTGGGGCAGTCTCTCGTAACCCAAAATTCTGAAGGCAGTTTGATCTCTATCAGTGAAGATACCACAGTTCACGTTCTTTTCCAGTTTTAACATTTAAACTACTGAAGCAAGTCTCCAAGTTTATGCGTACAACAGAGGCAAAGGCAGAACTGAGATGAGAAAAAGGACCTTGCAGAGCGAGGAGCTATGTCAACATTCACATATCACCGAGTTAAAAGACGGATGGATGGAAGGGAAAGAGGGACAAAGAAAGAAAGGGGAATTACCATAGCAGCTGCTGAAATACAAATGAAAGAACTCAGATAAGCAAAATTCATCCTAGGAAGCCAATGTGGAACTGTATAATGGGTTTTACAGTGAAGAGTTAAGCCACAGCTGGACCATCAGCTTTACTGAGAGCAGATACGTGTCTATTCTGTTCACCACTCTATCCTCACATCTAGGTCAGGGCCTCACGCATAGTAGATGCTCAATAAAAATGTGTTGAATGAACGAATGAATATCTATCTGCCTTTGGTAAATGTTATTCTATAGCTATAGAACCTTCTACCAACTGTACCCCATTCAGAAAGTCCTTTACCACACCACTGTTACAAGGAGTCATCCAAACTTGCAGTGACCCCATGCTCATAACAAAGCCATTTCTATATTCTAAGATCAAAAGTGAAAAATCTTTAACCTTCCTTCATTCTTTCAACAAAAACTTACTGAAGGACAAAAGAGAAGTCCTAATGCAGCTTGTATAGCATGAACAGAAAAAGATCTACCTAATCTTTCCCTTTGGAATAAATTTAGGGCATACTACCTGTAACTTTCTGTCATGTATGTCCTATGCAGAAAGGCAAAGAATCATTTTTTTTTTTAAATAATTTATTCTAATGTTAATCACTAAGCATTCAGGAAATATTCTAGAGGGCAAATCACATGTCAACATGCATAACCATACATTGTGCAAAAAAAGTACACCTGAATTCCACCTTCAAGCTCACTCCCTGCTTTTTTTAAAAAGATTTTTTTTATTGATTTTTTGAGAGAAAGGGAGAGGGAGAGAGGAACATTGATTTGAGAGCAAAACATCAATAGGATGCCTCCTGCATCCCCCTACCAGGGATGGAGCCCACAACCGAGGCACGTGCCCTGATTGGGAATGAGCCGCAACCTTTCAGTGCTTAGGACAACACACAACCAACTGAGCCACACTGGCCTGGGCCCATCTTTTTTAATTCTTAAGGAGACAGAGAATATAATGACATATATTAATAAGGGCAAATGTCAATTCAGTTGTAACAGAAGCTTAGGAAAGCTATCAGCACTCAAAGTTGACCATGAAAAATGTAAAATTAAGTTACTGGAGCTTACTGAAAATAAAGGCAGTTCTTATCTGTTACAATTAGCACCTCAAATTAAACAAAATGTTACTTTACCTAAGACAGTTACACCAAATACCCTAATCATGAAACTTTCCATTTTTTCCACAGAAATACTACAAAATCCTAATATATTTTAATGACTCCATAAAGAGTGATTTTGCAGTACTAGTAATTAAAGATATGCTAAAGGTGCCTTCCCCAGAGAATGATATTTCTGTTTGTGAAGGGTAATTACAGCTGAGACCCAGGGAAAATAATCGAACAAAGAAAAATTGTCAGCTGAGAATTATCAGTCACTTTTCCAGAGGCAACTCCGTGTTATTAGAGGAACAAGTGAGGACAGGCCAGGAAACCTCTGTCCATCCTACCCTGCAGCAATTCGGCAGAAGGCCAAGGACAGGACGAAACTTCAGGGTGGCCCCATTAAGCACACCTCATTGCAATGAGGCCAATTTTTCATGAAATTGGGCTGTGTCTTAAATGGCAGCCACTATATTTATTTTAAAATCAGATTTCATCCATAATACCACAACCAAGAAAGCAGTTGACATGCAAAGGAGCAGAGAGTGGTAATTTTATACATGTACACAGTTTTCTGGATTCTGTGGGGACAATCAACCTGGGTGGTCCTTACTCACACTAGCTTTCAGTCATGGCAAAAATAGTTACTCAGATTAGCATCAAAGATCACTTTGTTTCCTTTTTATTCCAAATTTGTTTTATTTACAATATAAGCCTAAATAAAGTTAAATTCAAACCTGTAAGCTTAAGGCTATTTCTAACTCTCTATAAACAACATAAAAACTAGAAAATTGTCAGGAGTCAATGACAGTGGCCAATCTATGGGTAGACTCAGGATCAACAGCTTCCAAGGAAATGTGCAGGAAATAATCCCAGATTCATTGAAAGGATGTGTGACCAGCATCTCAGGTCTGCCCTAACTAGTTTATGTATTCATTCATTCACTCATACAGTTGTAATACAGGTAAATAATACAGTAATTAACAAATAATAATACAAAAATAAACTGTTTTGCGTACTTACAACTATAAACCTACTTTTGCCTGCCCCTGTATAATCCTTAATTGAAGGCCTACTGCTAGTGGCCACATCTGCGCTAGACATTGGCTCAATGGTGCAAAACATCCAGCCCTGTCCTCAAAACTGACACTCTATTAGAAGTGAAAGACAAGTGAAGACAGTCATGGAGGCAGAAAGGCATCAGAGAAGACTTCCTGGAGGAAGTGACATTTGAGATGAGAACTGAAAGACATGTGGTTAACAGCCAGGTGAAGGACAATAGAGAGAAGTAGAGCAGTAAAAGCAGGGGGCGAAGAATATTCACAAACTCCCTGCCTGTGATATTATGTAACTGCTTACATAATATCACATCAGTAATATGTACATAGTTAAGCCTGGCTGGAATGTGGCTTTTAGGGAGAAAGAAAATCTGGGAAAAAGTGTTGTGTCTATCTAGGACCTGATGATCATTCTAAGTTGGGGAATGGGGTAGCGAAAGAATGACCCCAGATTTTTGCTTTGGACAACTGGCTGGAAGTGTGTGGGGGGTGTCCTGAGACTAGAGAGAGAGAGGGCTGCTACCTAGAAGGCTCAGGCCTCTGGAATTTAAGAGCATCTGAAAAAGAGGGATCAGAATAGATTACTTCCAGGTTTCCTTCAGCAACAAAATGCTATAATTCCTGAAAACTAGAGGCCTTGAATTATAAGACTCTTCCAATAATGGGGCATTTTCAGAAAATGGCCTCACCAAGAGCGATCCTGATAAATGGGCAGGCATCTACAGGGCTGCCTGTTCCTACTCTGGTAGCTGACCTCAGGCGCCAATAACAGCTCTGTGTCTTTCACTGCTCTACAGTGCCTGCTGGGTCCTCACAGCACGCGTGAGAAAGGCGCCACTCTTTTCTCCATTCTACAGAGGGAAACAGTTTCAGAGCAGATCTCACACCTGGTCCAGGCTGTGCTGAGAAGGGCAGAGCCAGATTCCCAGCCGGGTTCCACTCAGAAGCCTGCGTGCATAACCCCTGAGTTTACTGTCTTCTGTCTCTCAGCATTGGCTGCTCAGACAAACCAAGTCTTCCCAGTCTACAAAAGGTGCTTAGACAGAACTGAGAAAAGTACAGTTGGTGGGGATGAGTTGCAGAGGGACAGGATGTACAGCCAGGGCCAAGCTTAAACATGATGTAGTCCAGTGAATCCCCCAATCTGGCTCCATTTGGATCTTTCAAGTTAAAAACTCTGAGATGGGAGACTATAACTCTGTATTACCAGGGGAGTCAGGATATCATGAGTTTAAACCACCCTGACAGTTTAGAAATGAGGAAACTAAGACTATGTGACTTTAATTCCAGAACTAGGTCAAGGCCCAGAAATGCTTACAATCCAGGTGTTCCACGCTCCCACCACCTGCCACCCCCAAGCCCCCAGGGCTCTATCTGCTGTGCAACAAGCCAAATTCCAGCCGGCAAAGCTGCTCGGTGCAGAAACAGAACGGGTGGCCTGTTTCAATCAGTCCAAACTGACAAAGATGAAGCAGACAGGATAATTCAGAACCAGATTTCCCATATCACACTGCATTTTGTGGTAATTCTGTGAAATTCAAGTTGGATATTAGAACGTCAGTTTAAAAGGAAACCGGTTATTAGTAAAGGAAAACAGGTGCTTTCAAACTACAGCATGTGTTGACACGGGAAGGAAAGGAAGCATCATAACTTAATGCTTTTTTTGGCGTTGTGTATAAGTGAATAGCCATTCCTTGTCAATTCTCACCTCCACTTCACTCAAAGATGCATGTGTAACAGCAAAGATCTCCGAAGGGAAAAGATTACGTGCACCGTGGAGTACAAATAAACTATAGCATCAATCTCAGTGTGGAATGGAGAGATACAGGACGCCAGAAGGCTAAAATGCAACTGCACTTATGCTTTACTTTGTCGGAAAATAACCGTTTTAATCTGTTCCGTTGGTCTCCCAAGCCTTAGAGTATGAAACAACATTTACTTAGATTGTGAGGCATCAAAAAAATTCTTAAATTAAGAAGCAGCTCTGTTTTCTATATACACAAGCATAGTATACCATACAAAGTTTCCTTCTTGGAAAACTACTCAAAAATATCTTTAGCACCCTGGCCAGTGTTGCTCAATGGTTAGAGCGCTGGCCCACACACCAAAAGGTTGCAGTTTGATTCCTGGTTCAAGGGCAAATACCTGCGTTGCAGGTTCAATTCCTGGCCCTGGCTGGGGTGCATGTGGGAGGCAACCAATCAATATGTCTTTCTCACATAGATGTTTCTCTCTCTCTCCCCTTCTACCTTCCCTCCCTCCCATCCACTTGCTCTAATGCAAAAAATATCCTTGGTGAGGGTTAACAACAACAACAAATATATATATATTTATATATATATAAAAACAAATATATATACACATATATATCTTTATATATATATTTTTAGCATCTATTTTTTGTATAAGATGTGGGCTATTTCTACACTGCATATCAAGTATTATAACAGGATGCTTTAGAGGGTCCTATTTATCAGTATGATCAACCCCTCAGAGTCAAGTGATTCTCCTTCCCCTCGAAACACCCCAACACCCAGTATTTACCTCTTTTTTTTTCCTCTCCTCTTCCTTCCGTTTCTTCTCTTCTCTTATCTGTGCTAAGCGCTGTTTTTTGCGCTCTAGCTCAGCTTTTAAGTCACTTTTGTCAGACATGTTGGTTTCCTTGGAGGCAAAGAAAAAAAAGTGAATTTATAAAAATTAATTTTCTGCATTATCATTGCAAAAATCATTCAAAAGAAAATCCAGCTTTGCGGCAATAACAGGTTGTCCTACTTAGCCTATGTCCAAGAATCAAAGAAACAATTTGCGTTAGATCTGGTTTCATGCTACACAGAATCTTCCCCTTTTATGTATATACATTTATACAAATATATAAATATATATAAATATGTATATATAAATTTGTACATATATAAATTTGTATAAATTTATATTTGAAGAAATACAATGTTACTGTCCATTCTGGTCTGATGAATAATAGCAACTTCAGAATAAGCAACACATTTTCTGTAAAAGTTTCTTAAATAAAGAAAAGATAATAAATAAGAGAACCAAAAAGAACCATCATCATGACTTCCAATTTAGATGATAATGGATCAATTCATGCCCATGCCAAGAAAAGAAAATAGGCTGTCATAAACCCTTAGCGATGTGCCCTGCTCAAATTTCTATGGACTCAATAAACATTCCTCCACTGACCTTGGGCACATGGAGATTTCATTCTGCCTAACATTATATGCATCAGGGAAGACAGTCACTGAAGACCTAACATGTTAATCTTCTTTTTCTGTAAAACTCCTGCTGAACTGTCACAATTAATTTCATCTCCAGCACAACCCTATTTCTATAAAACTTACATTTGCATACTAAATGCAATATTGCTAATCCTGGGACTTTCCTTTTTCAAAGCAAAATATGTTTGTGAACACATGAAATGGGAGATAAACGCCAAGGCCAATTCTTGGTAAAATTTATCTGAATGAGATTTAATTTCCATTTTAAAAGTGATGGTGATGCTGGTGGTGATAATGCTAGAAATATTTTCAAATAAAATGAGTTTGGAGAAGACTCTCAGAAATCTCCAATGGTTATATTTGTCTCTTTTGTGTTCCCAAGTAGAAACTAAGAAAATGGAAACGCTGAGAAATGAAGAACCTCTATGACCCAAATTCCTAAAGTTTGAAAAAAACTAACCATAAATGTCATGAGTACTCATTTGCATACTATTTGTATGCAACCATTATGAATAGATTATGTATTCCTAAGGAGATGAAAAGCAATAGAAGGCAAAAAATAAAATAAAATAACCAAAGAATATAAAATAATGAAGAAATCCTCACACTTCTTGTCATCATCTTTAGAAGGTAATCAAGATCCTGCAGTCACTCGAAGACAAATACACATAGTTGAGAACTGTACTGTATTCCCACTGTACATATTTCTGCTCATGTTGTGATGGCAAAGATTTGTGAAATAATAACAATAATAATCACAATAATCAATCTCCACCAGTCATGCTCTGTCTCTATTTTTCAACAATATTTTTGACTATTTAATCTGTGCTAGGCACTCGATAAAGCATCAGAGGGCAGAGATGAGCAAAACTAGATTCTCTCCTTCAAGGAGTGCGTAAGTCAACTTTGTGGGCATGTGGTATGGTTGGAGATGTTCTCTGAGATACTGGCTTATTAATTACCAAGTACCAGGCACTTACCATTTATTATCATATTTAGTCACAATAATCCAAGGAGGCCCGCGTCAGGGAACCAGAAGACTGAGTATAAAAGATGCGGATGAACCCAAGTCAAGAAACAGCAACCTGAGTTTGTAAGAATGGCTATGTGCAGGCAACTGGTGTAGCCTCGGGAAGAGAGAACAGTGAGTTCCATTTGGGATAAGGGGTGATGGGAAATCAGAGCAACTTTTTGAAAGGAAAAGTGACAAAAGGAAAACGGAATTTGCTTAAGCCTTTTCTTGACCCTGCCTGCAAATCAGTTGGGAGCAGAAACTAGAAATAAGGCAAGCTGCTGTGAGGCTGGTGCCCACACCTATCCGGACCGAACGCAGCTGCACTGGGATGGCAGGTGAACGCAGAGTCAAAGTGCAGGGCATGTGGACTGGAGGGAGCACAGCCAAGGAGGGAGAATTCTCTCTTGGTAGCTGTTAGGGGTGGGAGCAAAAGAGAAAGTAACAATTCAACTCTGAGAAAGCAAAGAGGGTGGCAGTGAAATTGGGAAGAGAAGGCAAAGAAGAAAATGATGGAAAAGAATCTGGGTGTCAATGGGACTTCTAGGCATAAAAAATGCAGAGATGCAATATACAGATGAGATAAGCTGCATGAGACTGGGGCTGCGGAATAGAGTTCAGAGTCACTCATCTATAAAGGACTGTTTAAATCTGAGTCACAAATTCAGGGTCCTACAGGTGCCATGAGGATAACATGAGAGAGAAAGCAGAGGCGAACCAGAGAAGAAACCCAGTGCCCGACGGAGGCAGCTCTATTCATCTCCAACTGATGGCTGACATGGAAGAACATGGAACCCTAGCAGTCAGATCTTCTGATTCTTTTGTTTCAAGAGAAGCCATAGAACTGATAGAAGTCGTATTTATACTAAAATACTGTTGGCCAGTAAGTTTCAGCACCAGTGGGCAAAACTGCAGGCAAGAGAAAATTCAAACCTAATTCCAGAAGCCATCTGAGAGGTTACACATACACTTCTGAAGTGGGGGCCAATTTGATTTATGTTTTTGACACTTTTCTGCTGTCAAAAAAGAAATGTACAATCAGAATAACCGTTAAAACAATAGTTGTGACATTCTATGCTGAAAGTAGTCAGCGGAAACTTCCAAGCTTTCCTCTCCTCCACATTTCCCCAACTTTCATCTACCTTTCCCAATCCATCAAATAGCAGGACTTCAGCTAAGGAGCAAACCGTGTAAAAAGAGCGTCCTGTATTTTTTGTGATTTTCTTGTGAAGAACTCCACTCCCCAGTGGCAAGTAAGGTGCATTCTCAGGTACATTTCTGCAAAGGGCAAAGGTCTTCTTACAACCGATAAATATGTCTGACAATGCTGGTCGTTTAAGTTGGTGTTAACAGCCATAGAGCCAATATTTTAAAAATAAACAATCAAAACACCAAGGGAACTTTTAAACAATTTTGTTAAGTGGTGGTATTTCAAATAACACACTTCTCTTTTTAAAGGTAGTAGAGTCCACAATGTTAGACAGCTGTACAGTGCCTTCTACTTACGATTTTTGCTTCTATTCCAAAATAGACACTTTGCATCAGCCCCTAGGAGAGTAAGAAATCTCAAGACAACACCTCATAAAGGGTTTGAAAAGTGCACATTAGAGTAAATGAATGGGCCTTTACAAATAATGAAATGGTTTAAGCAGTGGCATTAAGTGCAGAGTCAGCCCTGAACTACACAGGTTGGGGGAGGGGGTGCCATTCGGACCCACTAAATCTCCCTGCATATCAAACAAAGCAAAATCAAGGAGGAAAGCATAGGGAACATGAGTTATAGAGCTTCTTGTGGCTAATAGGGGTCATTGCAAAGGCAATTCTGATGCTGTCAGTTTAAGAAAATGAGTCAGAGTTACCTGCTACTAATTATTGTTCACTTGCTTCCAATACATAAAAAGCTGGCCTCCACAAATGATCATGTTAGATAGGACAAAGGTCTCAAGGTCTAGGCAGTTCTAAATGCTATTCTTGCTAAATGTTAAAATGTAGCATAGTATTTTGCAGATGCAGCTATAATCAGGATGAGCTCACAGGAACTCAAGGGGTAAACATAGCCAACAGCAAAGAAATCAATGTATAACTGACCAAATAGTGTACATGAGCAAGGGCTAAGCCTCCCTTTGAGGAGGCAGAGCTTTGGATATCAATCCCCCATCTCTTTTACTTTCTGCAAGTAATTAAAACTACTCTGGGACAGCAACCACCATATCTGTTTTTTTTAATAGAGCACCCAAGTGGTGAACCCCAAGTTCAGTACTAGTAAGGGGTCAAGTAAACAAATCAAACCCACTTCTGGGTGTCAGTCTCCCCAGTCTGATCATCAACCCATTCTCACCCACCAGCCAACTGTGGCTTAACTCCACCCTGATTTAGGAACAATTATCACTCAGTCTCCCCCTGGCTCCATCTGTTCTGTGATCAGTTGCACTTTTGCACGCATGCTCAGCTCTCCTCATAACAGAGTCCCATATTCTGGACTTGCTTCTATTATTATTATTACTATATTTTACCCTGCCAACTCTTGCCCCCATCATTATTTCCACCCTAATTCAATAACCAAAGTCATCACTCAAAGTTCACTGCAATCATTTAAAAAATGTTACAGTGAGAAATGCATTAAAGGTGTAGCATGTTACTGATTCAATAGTAATACAATCAGAGCAAGAAAACCCAATCTGCCCCCCTAGAGATTATTCTAAGGCACTGCAAAAGAATAGAGGGTCTTCTCACTCTAAATGATTTATAATAAAACAGAAGGCATGTGATTAAAGAGCTGTGATGCAAAGAAAAAGGTTTTTTTTTGTTTTTCTAAAAAATATGTCTTTATTGATTTCAGAGAGAGGAAGGGAGAGGGAGAGAGAGACAGAAACATCAATGATGACAGAGTCAGTGATTGGCTGCCTCCTACTGGGGATAGAGCCCGCAACCCAGGCATGTGCCTTGACCAGGAATTGAACCGCAACATCCTGCTCAACCACTGAGCCACACCGGCTGGGTGAAAAAGTATTTTTTAAAATTAAATGTAGTCATGTAATTTAGCAGTAGTAAAATTATTCTCGAATTTTCTGTTGAACACAGGACTAGCAGATCAAGCAGTCCCAGGTGGGCATCCTCCCGTCTTACCCACTTCCCCCAGAGGATGGACAGGCACCTAGAGGAGCGGCTTCTCTAGTTAAGAAGTTAGTTACAGGGAAGTTAGTTAATTAGTTAGTGTCACTCTTGGCGTTCCGTCACAGAAACGACTCCTGGGCCTCAGTCTCAACCGAAGAAAGAATGGGGAGATGAAGGAAGGCGGAAACCATGGACGTTGAGAAGGGAAGAAACAAAATAAAGGTCATGTGCACTCCTCCCCTTCCCTTCCCAGTTAAACTCGGATCTCCTTCCCATGTCTTAGTCCATACACATCCATAAAGAAAGGAAAGCTTGCAGCTTTTTTCGATCCCCAAAATGAGATCTTTCCCCTTCATTTTCATTTCTGCATAAATCATCAAGGATGGTCTGGTCCTGCTAGAACCCAGAGTCTAACAGGGGAGAAGCAAAAGGTTTAGTTCTGTTTACACAGCTGCCCAGGACCGGAGCCTCCCAAGGCTTAGCTTTTGCACAATATAGATCTCCACTTCCTTTCAGTTGTCGGAGTTGGCAGCCATTTGAGATTCCATTTCTAATGCTGGCATATGCAAATTATTTTTAAGCTTAAAATCAGAATCCTAAGAGGTTTTAAATCATTGCCCAGCTGTTGCCAGACTCATTGGAAAAAAACACCCAGAAATGTTTTCTCTTCCTGCCTGAGAACAACTGTTCTTGTCAGCTCTTTACTATCAGCACTGAACTTTTACTTCTGCCACAGTGTATGCGTAAGAAACTGGATCTTTCACAACCTTGTTTCACCTGCCACCATCTCATAAAAGGGAGCTGCCTCCTTCCACCTGGATGGGAGGCCAAGGGATGAATTGGATCACAACTGTTAGTCTATTTTTAAAGCTTTATCGCAGTCAATAAAAAGAGGGTTTCAGAACTCTCAGGAGGAAGATGGCTGTAAAAATGTGAGAGGCCTACTTGTTAAATTTTTACAGCCATCAATACTGTGAAACAAAATTTCAAATAAAATCCATCTCATAGTAGGAAGGTGCCCAGGGCTGGTCTACTTATACTGTAGATGAGCAGTTCTCAAACATTTTGGTCTCAGCATTCTTTGATACTCTTAAAAATTATCAGGGACCTCAAAGAGCTTTTGCCTATATGGGCTATATTTGTAAATTTTTACCATGTTAAAAATTAAAACTTTTAAGTATTTCTTTAATAATTAATTTTAAAATAACAATAAACCTGTTAACTATTAATATGAAATTTTTATGAACAGCCATGCTTTTTAAGACCAAAAAAAAATAAGAATGTAATTTTCTCACATTTTCACGTATCTCTTTGATATGTGACTTATTAGAAGTCAACTGAATTCTTGTAGCTGCTTCAGCATTCACTCTGTTGTGGTATGATGCTATTTAAGTTGTGAAGAAAAAGTATTTGAATAGCTTCTTGAGGTAATTGTGGATATTTTTTGATATTATCCCAAAAGTCCACAAAAAGCAGTTTCTTAAAGTTCAGTTGCAATGTGAACATGAAACCGTACCAATCAATGAACTTTTTGTACACTGTTACATTAAAATCCATTGTTTTGTCTTAAACACTGAATGAATCTTTTATCCATGTATGATTTTAAATCATCATGCATTAATTATTTAGAAAATTATGCAGACTTCTTAAATGCTGATACATTTCCTTGTACGATATCCAAAAATCAAACTTGGTGATATCACTACCAAACTCTTCAGGAAAATCCATAGGAATGGTAAAGCCATCAAGCTCATGGTGGCAGATAAAAGTTTCCCAAAATTCTAAATTTTACTTGAACACTTAAATTTTTTCATTAGCAATAAGTATTGTTAATTGTGTTCCTGAAGGGAAAAGCTCATGCCATTGGCCTTTGAGATAATTTCTGCCAAATGCCCAAGCCTGAATAACCATCGTTTGTCTGTGAATTGTTTTTTTAAGTAAAAAATAGTGTCTTGTGAAAAAAAAAGGCAGCTAATTCAACTTGCATCTCAAACTAATGCACAAATGCTTCCTCAAGACAACCACAGAACAGGGAGGCAGCAGAAGTACCTTATGTCTTCCTATTTGTCATAGTCAAGATACATGTTCAAGGGTAGAGATTTAATAACTAATTTTTTTCTTGCTTCATGAAGGACATTCTTAATTTTTTAAACTATAAGTGTGTGGCAGTGAAGCTGATGCCACTACTAGTACAGTTTGATGCCACTGTCTCAATTCATGCTAAGGTACCAGCAGTTTTACCCACCATTGCTTTCACACCATCATTGCAAATCTCAAAACAGAGAAAAAGACAAAGAGCATTTTACATTATTATGAAAATAGTTTTGCCTTTACATATCCCCGAACACATCTTGGGATCCCCAGGGATCCTCAAAACAAGCTTTGCCTTAACCCACTTTTGATAAGATGCAGTGGACTCTAAAGCCTATAGAGACATTATTAACAAAATTGTGCTAAGTGTTATATGAATAACCTAAAGAGAGGTGGTTAGAGCTCTTTCTTTTGAAGAAAAGAGAAAAACACAGTAGCAGTATCACGAGCATAGAAAATACAGGTTAGTGTCGGGTAATTTTAATGATTTAGAAATACCAGTTAGATCTAGGTCTTCTGGATGTAGCATAAGGAAAACTGAAGGGAAGAGTGAAGCCTTGAAAAAAAGGTTCCATAAAACTGTGAAAGATTTCTCATTTCTCACTTGCCTAAGCCAGGTAGTAGGTAAGGAAGACAAACCAAGAGCCTTCTCCTCTCTCCGCACCCCTCCTCTCTCCCTACCCCACACACAAAAATTAACAGGCCTTAGCCTCACCAAGTGAACTAAGACGGTTCTTAATAAAAAGTCAACTTCTCTGTTGTGCGAAAAGTTTTTATTCTTTTGTTTTTTAATTTTTCTGTTTTAAAATTACTATTATACATGTTTGTTTCAGTACAAGAACTTCAAAAATGATGTGATCCAATACCAGTATTTTCCCCTTAAATAGGGAAACGTGAGACGCAGTTATCTAAGTTCACAACTATTAAGTGGGTGAGTCAGAACTGGAAACACCAGATCTCCTTCTTCCTGAATAAATAATGCTTCATGTTCAGTATTTACTTGTTCAAGATTTTATTTATTTTAGTCAAAAGAAAGCTCTTCTTAAAAGGCTTTTATGGTAGATCCCATCAACAGTCTACTTCCTGTCCAGTCTTGTGATCACTATCACCACCTGGTGGCAGCAATCATAAATTGCATGAGAGAGCTGACACCAGGAGCAGAACTTTGCCTCTGAAATTCCCAGCCCCACCACCAAAGCCAATACTACTGCGTAGTCCCACTGTAAGAGCTTCATCCACATATGAAGGATCTATTTCTATCAATTATTATTTTGGAGGGGAGAAAATCTCAGTGCATACATGCAGTTAAACTTTCTCGGCTCCTTTCAATGTTATTCATAGTGAGTTAGTTCCTGACTAGGAAATCAGGCAATATTTTTAAATTAAGCCTTTAGTGTCTCTCTTGTTGGGTGTTGAGCTATATTTAAGATTGCTGTGTCTGCATATTGTCTCTAGTCCTACTTTCACTACTTCACAATTCTGAGCTACCCAAATTAGACCGCATAAGCTGTAACTTGAGCACCGGCAATTGTGGCACATTAAACGGGAGAGACTCTCAAGCACTCAGCACAGAGGCCCATTATGCTAGAGAGAAAAATCAATCCATAGGGCATCAGCCCTCTCATCTAGTTAACAGAGTAGAGATGAGAGCTCTCCAAACTTCAAGGGCTCAAAAGTCATTGTCATCTTTGCCAAAAGTTCTGAAAATTTTTCAGTTATTACTGACCCCTACTGTGCATTCAACCATTTTATTAGAGACTCAACATAGTTCTCTTTGGCAAAGGAATTGTTTCTCAATTAAGAGAATCAGTCATTCATCTCTTAGAATATCTTCCTTCAGGAAACACTCAGATGATATAAAAAATCCTTAGGAAATGAGCATATAAAGTAGCATCCTTGAAAGAATATGAAACTAAAGATGGAACTGTTTGGACAACTAGAGGGCAGTATTTTGGCACCAGGCTCCTAAGAACTAGGGCAGGGAAGGAACTGGAAAATAGAGTGAAGAAAGAAGTGACGCTTTGCACAAAGGATCCTGTACAAACACCTAACCTTGGGTCAAAATAGATGGAATTATGTGTCACCTGCCTCAGGCAGGTATCAGGTAAAGAAGCCAAATGAAGAAGGCTTCCACCACTACACTTTGTATAATATGAGACTATGTACCTGTGCTCCTGGAGGTCTGAAAGCACTTCAGAGCAAAGAGAAAGGTGCTTCTCTATCTAAATGGGCACTCAAGGAGCACGTCACAGACCACAGTGTGAGCTGCCTTTGGAATGTGCATAGTGGTGCCTCGTATTGAACACACAGTGGGCACTCAATGAATACTTGCTCTTATAAAAATTGGACAACGAACTCTGTGCATTCGTCCCTATGTTGTTTACTTCTTCACAGTTGGCTAGGGTCATTTATTAGCTTTGAGTGCCCACCAGCACTAAACACAAATTTTTACATATCCAAAAGCTCAAATAAGCACATTTTTAGCCATTTACAGCTCACTTGCTTTGCATACCCTGCAAAATTGTACCCAATATCTGCTAAACATAGATAGGACAATCCCTGTGGCTGTAAGAGACCTTTAACTGCTGCTGCCCTCAGAGCTCTCTGACCCTGAGACTCCTCACCTTGCTGCTGAGTGGCATCCCCTGGACACATGGCCTCCCTCTCTGATCCCCTCTTCCCTTTGTGAGTGGTGGCCCCATGCTGCTATCTCTGGAAGGTCTCCTGCTCTGCGTTACATTACCTCTCATCCAATCCTATCCAAGTACCATCCAATTAAGTGTGTTGCAGAATGCTGCCACATTGAGGTCCTATCCTTTCCTTGATCAGCCCTGAAATCCTCGAACTCACCACACCCTCACAGTCAATTTTCACCAGTGCCCCCAATTTTACCACCTAATATTCCAACTTGCCCTCACCTATCCATGTCTATTCGCAATGCCCAATGCCCGTCTTCACATTGCTCATCTGACAACTGCAATGCTCGTCTTTTTCTGTATGTTATGAATAAACTTGTTTTTATTTTTTATTTAAACTTATTGGTGTAACATTAGTCAATAGCATTAAATAAGTTTCAGGTGTACAACTTTATAATACAACAGCTGTATACTCTATCATGTACCATATGACCCAGCAATCCCTCCTCTGGGTATCTGCCCCCAAAATTTGAAAACATGTATTTGTAAAGATATATGCACCCCTCTGTTCACTGTATCATTATTCACAATAGCCAAGGTCTGGAAACAATATAAGACTCCTTTGACCGATTGCTGGATAAAGAAGATGGGGTACATATGAAATACTGCCATTTGCGACAACATGGGTGGATCTTGAGAGTGTTATGCTAAGCAAGACAGGTCGGATGGAAAAGTACAAACAACTACATGAGATTTCACTCACGTGGGATATAAAAGTAAAAGCAACAAATGAAGAAACAAAACAAACAAACTCAGGCACAGACAACAGGAGGCTGGTTACCAGACGGGAGGGGAGGTAGGGGGGAAAACACAGTGCAATGCTCTTCTAACTGATCTTCCTGTCCGCATGCTAACCTTGCTCCCTGGTGACCCTCCACGTCCTCCATACCATGTCAGGGTGATCCTTCTGTCACTCAAATCTGATGAGTCGTTGCCCTGCCTAAAACACATCAGCGACTCCCTCTGAGTTATAAAATGGGTCCCATCATGGCGCACAGATGCTCTCATTGTCCATCTCTCTATCCACATATCACTCCTCTCCCTATTTCACATTTTACTGGCATGTACCAAGCTACTCCTTCCTTTGTACTTTTGCAAAACCCAGAAATGCTCTTCTCACCGTTCATTCCCTGATGACTCCCATTCATGTTTCTGTCTCAGCTCAATCACTTTCCCTCCAGAAAGGTCTCCTAAGGCATCAGGCTAGGGCAAGTACCCCTCCACATTGGCCCTGGAGCACCCTGTCCATGGTACCACATGTTCCACATATGCATGTCTATGTTCCTTTTGTGTGATTCTCTCCTTCTCTTACCCTGAAAGCTTCTCTAAGAGAAGGGTTTCATCTAATTCATCTCTATATTGCCAGTGCCTAGAAATGAAGGCTCAATAAATGTCTCTTGAACTGCTAAATAACTATAAGATAGAAACATGAAATCTTCCACAATTTTACTATCAGAATTTTTCTAGTTTCATTACACTGGATCCATGCACTAAGCTTTTACATGACCATACTCAGAAAAGCTCCACCTTACTATACAAGAAATCTTTATTCCAAAGGGGAGGTGTTGAATTTCTTCACCCATTAGTACAAATTTGCAACAAACACAAAATTCTAGCATTGCCTCATCCATTGAGCTATCGTTTCCTAAATCACTACCATTATGTACCCACTGAAATAATGCTTTCCTGCCTGCTTTACATTTTTAATATGTTTTCCCACTCTAAAAGGATTATTTAGCAAAATCTATTCTATTTATAAATGACAGCCTCTATTGTTTATCTCAACCAACAAATCCAGCAATCGAGAATCTATCACCCAAGATGCCTTGAGGCTAAATCATCATGCTGCTGGTTGGATTTTCTCTTTTAAGTGATGTAAAAACATCAGTGCTTCAGAACAGAGCCATCTATTGCACTTAAAGCTGTTTCCTCCGAGTTGCTAAGATGATAAAATGAAAGCATCTAAAAATAAATGACTCTGGGGTAACCTGTGGGACTGATCTTTAAAATAACTGTTAACAAGCAAGTCTTCAGACATGACCAACTTTAGCTCTGACTCAGAATTCTTGGCCTACTGTCCCGATAAAGGGGCTGGGTTTTCTGTGCAGCCAGTTAAATCAAGATAGTCCTAGCCAGTGGGCCTGCCTGAGTGGGCATTCTATCCTGATAGCGAATGCAAAGTAAAGCTGCTCAGATGGTCTTGTGACTCACATGTAAAAACAAATTTAACTATCATACTAAAAGAAATAAAATCAAGACACAACAAAAATAAGGGGAGGGGAAATGTTAATGCTTAAATAATAAAGTAAAAATAGATTTTTTCTCAGTATAAATAAGCGATATAAATGTTCAAGGTCAATTTGTTTTAATCTTCTAAAAGTATGGTATGAGAGTTTCACAGCATAAACCACTTAATTCAATACCCTCCAAAATTAACTACAAAATACTTATGACTTTGTAATTAAGCCTACCTAACTTTTAAGGACCATTGGTCCCCCATTAAAGTCATGATGAGTGGAGAAACACATGTAGAGAAGGGCCTTGCTAAGGTAAAACTCTATCCTCACACCCAAAGCAAACAACTTTGACATGTGAAAAGCCAAGATTCAAACCGAAGGCTCCGGAGAGCGTGCTCTTAAACTGCTGCGTTTGCCCGCTGTCTTATGTTTCTAGTCTTCCCTTGTCCCACTCTCCTGGCCTTAGCATCTATACTGGGTTATTTCATCTCCTTTGTCTTCTTGCTTTGCTGTAGCCGCCCACGGTACACCAGCAGTTTTCCCTCTCATGTATATTCTATGTGTGATAAAGAATTAAGACAGCTGAGAAAAACACAGAGCTACTCAAGATCCCATAAATCAGCATAGCCCGTGCTCACAAGAAGGCTCGTCGAGTGGGTGACTTAACAAACCGTCACAGAGCAAGACCAGACATGCGGGAATCAGAAGGTGGGGGCACTTTGCAGGCCGATGGAAGCATGGACAGAAGGGCAGGGAGGTAGGAAAGAACACGGCCAGTCTATGCGACGAGAAATTTAACGTGGATGGGATGCTGAGTACGAGGGGAGATGGAAGGTGAGGGTGAAAACGCAGCCGAGACCGTATGGCAAAGGGGGAGAGACTCACCACCCCGGTTTGCATGGAAGTGAGGGCTGCCCTGAGTACAGGCCTGTCAGTGCCAACAGCAGGAAAGCCTCAGGCGAGCCTGGGCGAGCTGGTCACCCTACAGCCAAGGGTCTGCTACATGGGGCTTTAAAGGGGCCTGAACTGCTCTGTAGGCACCAGGGACACACAGAAAGATCTGAGCATGTGTAAAACCAGATTATTTATTCCTAGTTTGTAATACACACCACACCAGCCTTTTACGAAATGGACTGCAACCCACTGGTGAGTTACTAAATCAAGTTAGTAGTCATAGGCACCAATTTTTGTGATCAACAGATTAGAATTATTAGAATGCACTGCACTTGGTAAGGGCAACTAACTGTTTCATAGAACTTGTTTAGGACACATACACATTCATTGTTGTGTATAAAAATGACTTGTTAATTGCAGTTTAAAGAGTTTGAAATATGTTGGGCTACATCAATTCTAAAATTGGTAAATTTTAAATTATAAATTTATCTCTGCTTCTGTCCTTTCCCAGCCAACATTCTGCATATCATGACACCCACTGATCATGATGACATTTGCACAGGAGTCTGACCTGGGCTGTAACAACCCCGAGGGCCAAGGGATTAATATCCAGGGACACATGGAATCTGTAATCCATTTGCAGAGCACTGTTGGGGAAGCTCTACCATAGGATGACCAAAGCAAGCTCAGGTCTATTTGTTTAAATCTACCAGAGAAAGTGAAAATAAAATAAATCCCAAGATACTTCAAGGCACAAACACACTAAGGTTACAAAGATTAACCTGCTTTTTCAGCTACCCAGTATGTCCATAAAAGTGCAGAAAATCAATACTACCAGGAATGCAGGACCACGGCATATTTCCTGTAGACCATGTCAGCACAAGTGCTAAATGACCCCAGGATTTGGGTATTTGCTATTTGTTCCATCAGCACAACCTTTATATTCCTTTTAGAAAGCAAATACCCATCTGAAAAGCTTGGCAGCAAAGTCCCTCGCCTGGCCCGGCACACTGCATTCTGTACATGAATGGGTAACTTGGCGGAATGAGGCAGTACTCGGAACAGATTCTCAACAATCCTAAAAGGCTTAAACCCTTCTGATACTCCTGTGTGTATTTTAATTCAAGACTTAAAAAAAATTTTTTTAGTTGGAGTCAGTTTCAGCCATCTGTCTCTTTTGAGTGAAAATAGGGTGTAGGCTTATATATATTAGCTTTTGAAGAAAACCAATTTTGGCAGAAAGAATTAAAGTGAAAGAAGAATTGTATCTCAATTTTTAAGACCATGCTAAAGAGAAATAAAATATCCAAAGTCAGTAGTAACTTACATAAACACATGTACCCCGGTTAGCCTGCCCCCATTCCTGACCATTCCTTGATTGAACATCACTGCAATTAGACCTTTGTCACCCAATCATAGCTCTGGGAAGGGGCAGAGTGGAGACACAAAAGCCATTTCTCTGGTTTCAATGGCAATATCAGTGGCGGTGGGAGAGGATGGTTGTAGGTACTCTACAAGAATTTTGAATTAATGCAAATATAGCCTGATCAATTTCTAAGAGTTAAAACAGAATTTATCTTAAAACAGAGGACATCTCCCAAGTCAAAACTATCAAGACAGTACTAAAACATCACGTCTAGGGTTGACCAAATATAACAGAAAACCACACTACAATCTGTAGTGAACAGCCTTAAAAACAATTACAACTATCAGAGAACGGAGTCTGAGATGCCAGGAAAGGAAGTGTGCACTTTTCAGATTTCCTAGTGTGTCCAAGGAAAGGGACACCCTGACCACTTGACATCATCTTTCTTGTGCATCTGCTAGCAGTCACCACAAGGGCGCTGGGCTATCATCAAAACGCCAGCTGTGACAACTGCTCCCCACGCCCTGGCTCCATGCAGATCCAACCTTCAGTCTTCCACACTTCAGTTAAAGGCATTCTCCAGCCTTCCAATTAACTCAGGCAGAAAGTCCTGGAGTCTTCTCTGATTTCTCTTTCTACCAAATCTCACATACAATCCATTAGCAAATTATTCAGGCTCTCCTTTCCAAACATACTCAAAAATCTGTCTCCTTTTCACCACCTCCCTGCCATCACCCTGTCCCAGGCACCATCGTCTCTCATCCATATTACTACGAAAGCCTCCTAAACAGTCTCATTTCTTCCTTGGCCTCCCTTGTAGTCTCTTCTCAGTTACAATAGTAATTCTTTAAAAACACAAGTCTAATCACGTCACTTGTCTGCATAAAGCTCTCCAAGGGCACCCACCTCAGAGTAATAGCCAAAGCCCTACAATGGTCTCCATGGCTCTACACAATCCAGCCCCATGACTTCTCTGATCTCTGATCTCCAGACCCATTTCCTTGCTGTTCCTCACACACATCGAGGACACTCCCACCTCAGGGACTTTGCATCTGCTATTCCCTCTGCCTGACAGACATTTGGCCCTAAATATCTGAAAGCCTTGCTTCTTCAAAGCTTAGTTCAAAATTCATCTCACTGAGGCCTCACCTGACCGCCCCATTTAAAAGAGCAACTGGCCCTCACTTGCACCTGCACTCTCAAGCCTTTCCTGCCGCCTTGTTTTTCTTCGATACGTGTATCACCACCTAACACATTCTATAACATACTTAAGCATTTTTCATTGTTTGTCTCTCCTCCAATGGAGGCAGAGGTTTTGTCCATGTTGTTCCCTGATATATTGCGACTATTTAGAAGACTGGCACAGAGTAGACACTCAATAAACATTTGCTGGATAAACAAATTTGGTTTCAAAAATGTGCCTGTGAGAGCTCCTTCCTCTCCTACCAGCCCTGTTCTCCATAAAAAGGGTCAAAGCTCTATTGGCTTTGACCTTTTCCCGGGTTTGCTCCCCCACCTTCCTCCTCACCCTCTGGGCGAGATCTGGTGTCTTCAGTTGCCACATTATTGCCATGCCTAGATTCTGCCTCCTGGCCTGGCCCTTTTGAATGCTTTATACAATTGGACCATCTGCATGATTTTTCAGTGCCCACGTGATCTCTACACTGAGCCTTCAGGATTACCCTTAATGCCCTCAGGGTAGAACTGTCCCAACCAAGCCCAGCTCAGACCTCTGAGACCAAGGGCCTAAGAACCTGACTTCTCAGCAGAGCTCAGGACACTGACCGATAAGCAAGGGCACGTGATCCCATAGAAGTTAGGTTTCTCCTGGCAGGTCAGTAAGCTGGCATTTTATGTTTGTAGCCTAATATAGAACATATATTTGCACTTGTTTATGTGAATTCATCACTAAGTTGCTAAAGAATTTTGGCTACATAAGAACAGCCTAATATCTAGACCTGCAAAACTAAGGTTCAGACCGTAATCCTGTCCATCTGAATAGCTGACAGCTGGCTGTCCCTGATCACATCTCTGTCTCCACAGCTGCAATACGGCACCTGACTACAGGTAGGAATGTTGATGCCCAAAGGGTCACCTGTCCGTGTTCTCAGCACGTGAGCATGCACCCACACACATATGCACAATCACCTAACTTGAAATTGCTTTGATGGATCAGAGCATGCTTCCCCCATCGCACCAGTCCCCACTGCGCAGTGACCCTTTACAGGAAGGGAGCAGGGGACAGCGGGGACGGAGAGTGGGACCATATACCTGATAGAAGGAGATGTGAAAATACCTTGGGCATCTGAGCAAGGTTCCCCATACATTTGTAAAGGAGAGAAAAGCACCCTAATCAACCAACTTTTCTAATTTGTTAAGAGCCAGAAAACCCAAGCAGTTGGCACCACGACGCTAAATGTCTAATTAACGCAATTTAATGAGTACTTACTGAGTCCCTAAAAGTACAAAGAGCTGTTCTGGGTGCTGTGGGACTTACACAGATGATCAAGATATCGTCTGTCTAAAAAAGCTTGTAATATGGTGGGGTCTGGAAACACCAGTCCATTGCAAGAGAGAATGGGATGAGTGCATGATAGAGCTTGAAGAGCATCTAAAGCATGAAGGACAGTGTGTAGGGACTAGAACATGCAATGGGCTTCGTGAAGGAGGGGCCACGGGAACCAGACACCGAATTATATGTAAAATGTGAACTGGGGAAGCATTTCCTACAGGAGGAGAGTGAGTGTGAGTGAAATGACAGAGGCAGGAGGTGGCCTGCGTTTGAGAAATGGCAAACAGCTCAACTGGACTGTAGCATATGGTCCAATGGGCTCGAGGTGGTGCCCCTGGAAAGGTGTGTGTTTGCTGCTCTGCTCCTGTCACAACTGACCCAGGTCAATTGCTTCTGCCCTTTGGTCCTGCTTCATTTCAGAAGGAAGTTATTTATTTCTAACACATGTAAGAGTCTGGAAGAAAATCAAGCATTACTCATGTTAAACCAATCCAATGTATTCAAATGTGTTAAGCAATGCAAACAACTGGTTTTAACACTTCCCTTACATATCACACCTTTGCTGTGTATAGAGAAAAAGTGAGAAATTAAATGCTCAAAATAGAATTCTCAGAGTCTGTAATACATTCTTTGCATAAAACAAGCACTCAGGGTGGGAACTCTGTCTCCCAAGTCACCTGGTAGTTTTCTGTTCTTCGCTCTGTAAAAAGAGTTTGCAAGTTGAGGGTTTCTGGAATATGCCTCTGCTGTTGGCAGGAAGGATCAGACTTTGATCCTCAGGGCACATTAAGAGATTACCGAATGAACAATAAATGAATAAAATAAAAAAAGAGTGCTCAACTGCGTGATGATGGGGCCAGTTCGGACTGAAGTTAGATGCAAGTATTTTTTGTTGGTTTTTAATGATTGTCACAAGCTGTTAAGTTTCCTGCGACCTGGCCTGATGCTCTGACAGCAGCAGTCCCAGTATCGGGCAGCAGCTCAGGGGATGTTTATGAATGAAAGAGTGAATGAATGAATGCTACAACATGAATAGTTAGATGGGAAAGAATAGACACCAGTTGTCACATTTATTAGTCCAGTTTGGCACCTGTCCTCTTACCTATGCTGGCCCGAGGGAATGGCAGAACCTGGCCAGAGGTGAGAGTGATGCAAGACTCCCTCTAGTACACAAAAATCACAGATTCTTGACTTTGGAGAAAAAAATAATATAGAGATTACCAAATACTGGTCTGACCTCTCATTGATGCAATAATCCTTTCACCATCAATTCACACTTGGTGGCATCTTGAACTCTCCTGGGCACTGGGAACTCACTACTTTAAAGGCAGCCCAGTTCGTATTTTGAATAGCTTAAAACAATCGAAGGTTCTCCATTATATTGATATGAACTCTTTCTCCTAAAGTTTGGGCTGCAATAGATAAGTGTCCTCATACCTATCTGCCAAAGACAGAAAGTCCTCATGCCCACCCTTTCACTTGCTGACAAGCCCACAAGCTCTCTGCAGCATCAAAGACAAAGCTCATTCATTTTGTATTTGAGGAGTGGTGGGTGATGGGGAGAGATAAAGAAGAGAGGGAGAAAGGAGAGGGTGTGCATCTGCCAAGACGAGCCACGCAGCCTCCCTTCCATCACACCCAGACTCTAGCTCATCAAACCTTTACCAAGCACATGGACCTTCTCACTTTCTAGACTCAAGCAGAATTCCTCCATGATTACACCACAGTAGATTTGCAAACATATTAGACTTCAACTTAACATGACTTTGGCAAGCTGGGTTTAGGTCCAGGTGGGCTAGGAAATATGTCCTCAGCAGACCTGAATTCCAAGATCAGAACAGAGGCCAATTTAATACTCTAGAGGTCTCTAGACTAAGGTTGCCTCACAAGCCAGGGAAAATGCTGACTGACCCTTTGACCCTTACAATGCACTTACCTGAGCTCTGTAGTACTTTATGGATTCTGATTCAGGAAGGTACGGCTTCTAGAATCCCAGGAATTACCAAGCCCACATTCATTTTTGGCCCAGATACCCAAAAGGTGATGCATTTCAGGAAGTCAATGTTTGTACTAAATGCACCAAAATGATCCAAGGGGGAAAAAAATTTAAATCCTTTAAGAAATGGAAAATTAAGTGGGATTTATTCTTTCAAATCTCACCACAACATTAGGAAATGGTACCACTGATAGCATTCTTGTTTTACCGATAAAGAAAATGAGGTATAGGGAAGCAAAGTAGCTTGCCAAGGTCACATAGCTAGTAAGTGATGACACTGGGATTTGAACCCTGGCTCAAGAGGTCATGCTCTCATATTACCTCTCCCCCCCCATTATTTTATTTATTTATTTATTTATTTAATTTATTTTATCACTGTTATGATTTGTTCTGGATCAAATCAGGCCCAAGAACTAAAGAAGAACATGAAAATAAAACATTAATAGAAATGGTTTTGCCTGGTTAACACTGATGTCTGGTCAGCCTGCAAATTCAAAGAAATGACTATTCACTTAATTATTACTCACTTGTCTCGTTTGAGCTCCCACTGTTTTTTGTTATATGTACCTCTATTAAGAATTTATCAACCATGTGATATATGTATAACATATAACCATGAAGCATTCGATCTTGCTCATGGTTGGCACTCCATAAGGACTAAATCAATGCTCTTGACTAGGATCAGAAAACTACTTAAAGGAGATAACTTCTACACCTCCATACAGGGGTGGGCAAAACTAGGTTTAAGTACCCATTTACCCACTTTCGATTGTTAAATTACCAGCCATCATTACCTAAAAGATAAATCACAAGTAAGGACATAAAATAACAATAATAATAGTAAGACAAATAATATAATTAATACAATAATTAATAAATAAATCATGCAAGAATAAACTTTTGTGTTTCATGTACTCACAACCATAAACCTACTTTTGTCCACCCCTGTATGTTTCTTTTATTCACTGTCAGTAAAGTCTAGATCCGTAGGCTCCCTAATTCCAAGACCCTGTTGTTACTCATGATGTTAACGTTATTCAAATGCATTTTATATTCTAAATGGGTATTCTTTCAGGTGCTACTGAAACCATTACACGTGTGGTTGTATCTCAGAGATCTTCCTAGGGATGCCTTTTAGAAACTGTGGTTAGCAGCAGGAATGGGCAGAAATCAGATAAGCCCCTCCCTTCCAGTCTTTTGGGTTCATCACAAATTCCTATTCTCCTCTATGACTATACTTAACAACTCCTTTGTAGTCAGGCAGGGCCATGTGATTTGCTTTGCCCAATGAATTGTGAAGGGTTGAGGCAATATATATCAAAATGAAACCTCTCAGCATGGGTCTCTCACTGAATGTGATGAACAGAGCCCCTTATTGAGCCACACTGGATATGTAACACAAGTGAGAAAAATCCTTTCTTATGTTACTCTACTGAGGTTTGGGAGTTGTTTGTTATTGCATCATGACGAGCCTAACCTGATCAATACACTCCAATGGCCCGAGCCCACTCCAATGATCCAGCATTCTGGTTATTTTTCACCTTCCTTGACTTATTGCTGGAAACTGCAAGTACCTTTCCTTCACCAACCCTGTCTAAGCTTCGCTGTGCAATGCTCTCTGAGAAGGGGTTGACAAAGATTCTCTCCTTGACCAAACTAGTCAAGGTGCACAAAGCTCTTTTTCAACTGGGTCCTGTCCGTCCGTGGGCATGTTCTCAAGAGCCCACTTTTAGCAAGAGTCCTGCTACGTCAGTTTAGCCAGAATCCCCCACCCACAATATCTGATCACTAATATCAAATCGATATCTGATTGGTTCCTCATCCCCCAAGTGATATGATATCTGATCACCCTGGCTTGCCTTTAGCAAGAATACTGTTAGGTCCGTTTAGCCTGAATCCCCCCCAACCATCCCTAATGTTTCCTCTTAGTAATCTTTCATCCACCAACCACCACCTTGCTCCTTGGTTATAAAATTCCCACTACTCCTTGTTGTATTCGGAGTTGAGCCCAATCTCTGTCTCCTACTGGAAAACCCTATTGGAGTGGCCCAACATCTATCCTCACAGTCCCCGAATAGAGCCTGCTTTACCATTTCCTTAACAAGCATCATGAATAACTTTTTCTTTAACAGGTATAAAGACTAACGAAGTACTAAGTGTCATTGTGAACAAAACAGTCACCAGAACATATGTTCTGGTTAAAGCAACTGTCATTCTGATTTCTTCCTCAAGGAGCTTAGAGACTCTTTCAATGTGTTGCCCATATCTACCTTCCCCATGGTTTGGAAGGCAGTGGGGATGCTGACAGTGTTAAAGGTGACATTTCCAATACCTTGGCTCATCCCCAAAAGCAAAGATCTGCCCAACTGATTGAGGGAAATGGTTCTGTCTGGGTGGAATATACTAGAAAAAGGGAACATTTGAAGAGTCTCGTCTCTCCTCCCCTGCAAATGTTTTGTAGCTGGGCTTTTCTATTTGCTTCAAAATCTACAACGTGCGGGCCTTTGACTATTAGGAATTCATATTTCTTTATTTGAAAAAACAAGGGGCTCCCAAGGCAAATGAGTACAGTTCCTCCCATCCGTAAACTCCATGGCAAAAGATATGGGATTTCACTTTTGCTGTTATGCCAATTACTTTTCAGCCGCGTCTGAAAATATTAAAAAGCTTAAAAGAGGAAGCAAGAAAATCTGTATTCAAAACCCCAAACCTGCCCTTTACAGTGTCCCTGGGTGGTCCGTATTTGCACTAGAAGATTTAGTTTGGCATTTTAACTTATGTAAATAGATTCTCACTTTCCTCTGTGCCTGAAAGCCATTCAAAGGGCGAAGATCCTCTTTCCAAGTCAGCGGTAACCTACACCTTCCGAAACCCAACCAAGTCACGCTTTTCCAGGAAGCGGGCACTGGCGCTTTTGTTCTTTCTTCCACAAAATATACACCAATCCCCACAACCCCTTGCTGTTTTGATCCTAATGGGGCAGATGGTGAAACGGGAGACTAGCCATCATTTTAAAAGGGGACACTGTCAAAACACACAGTCCCCACAGGGCCTGCTTACCTTTTCGACCACTCTAACCCACCGACTACTGAAACTCCACGAGCTGCTTCTGGGACAGAATCCACGCCATCCCTGTACACAGGCTCACTGCAACACCCAAAGACTTGATAAACGTTTAAAGGCTTCCAGTATAGAGGATCTGACTACTTTCAAAAGGAGAGGACTTTGTTTCATTTCAATTACTAAAATCTTTGGCTTGTCAAACAAAGAAATGGGTGCTATTTCAGGTTAGAGTAGAAAATCTGCATTCTAAAAGGGAAACTGGCTGTAGGTAAAGAATTTAAAATACTGTCATTATTTGACCATTAGCTCTACTTAAAATATACGCACTGCTCTTGGCTTCACTCTATACATTAGTATAAAATAGAAACCTGACAAGTGAATGAAAATTTCCCCTATTCCCACCAGAAAGGAACCAAAATGTGTTGTACTGCTCAGAGGAGAGGGTCAGGTCAAAGCCAGATCAAGAGAATTCGCCTCTGGGGTTCACAGAGGGAAAAATAAGACTCAAACTATCCTGCCTGTCACTTCTAGAATGAAAGGTTGTCCTCCTCAAGACTCCCCACCCCCAGCACAATGTGATGCTGACTCAGGAAGGCAAAGCTTCCAGAACTCTAGGCATTAGCAAGCCCACATTCAGACTGGGCCCAGAGGTGCAATGGGGGCTACATTTCAGGAAGTGAAAGATTTTACTAAACACGTTAAAATGATCCAAGGGGAAAGAATTAAATCTTATAATAAAAGAAAAATTAAGTGGAATCTATTCTGGCTAATATTTTAAGTCAACAAAAGTTACTGAGCATCTGCCTCTGCTGGAAAATGCAAGGATATCTCAGGGAGCCTAGAGTATAGAAGGGAGGGAGGTATGGACACAAGTATAATTCAAAACAAAAAATTTTTAAAAATCATTCCTTCAGCTCAAAAGCGAACAAGATCATACATCCCTGAGACGAAAAGCCTAGAGAGCGATACAATTGCTGTTGGATAATACAGCATCTTCCACGCATTGAGCATGTATCATGCACTGGACTCTGTATTCTCATTATCTGCAACCCTTACTTACCATAACTTGCATTATCTCCATTCTACATATGAAGAAACTGAGGCTCACACAGGCTATAAATGGCATATCTGGCTTCTTCTTTCTATTACCTTATGTTACCTCTTAGGTGCTGTGCTCTTATGTTGTAGAACACCAAACAAATGGACTTACATTACAGCAGGGAAGATTTCAATGAGAAAACCAAATGTGTAAAACACGGTTTCTTAACCTTGGCATTACTGGCATTCTGGGTGGGATAAAAAAAAATATATATATATATGAATATTACTCAGCAATAACCTAGAGGGTATTATGTTAAGTGAAATAAGTCAGAGAAAGACAAATAGCATATGATTTCCCTTATATGTGGGATCTGAAAAAAAACACACAAAAACAAATGAACAAACAAAACATAACAGAAACAAACCCATAGAAATAGAAAACAACTTGACAGCTGCCAAAAGGAGGGGGGTAGGGGGATATGAATAAATAAATAAACAAGTAAATAAATACAACTCTTTAGAATTCATAGTTGAAGCACAATGAAGCACACTGGTATCTCTTTCCAGGCAGATCTGCTAGTTAAGTACAATCCTCCTTTACAGTGCCTGAGACTCACTTTTATTATAAAGAAGGCCCTTGACTCTAACATCAATTTCTGCTCTGTTTGCCACACAGATGGCATTAGCTGGTTTGTACCCCCAAATGAAACAGTGGGCCACTCTATAAGATTATAGCAAGCATATGGGTGAGGCATAAACATGTTAGGGATTAAGTAATATTTCGGAAGCAAGCGCGGCCGTTTCTGAGGCACTCGATATTGATACTAGCTGAAAATGAAAAGGCATGTAAGTCATCTGTTAAGCAGAGGTCCTCCCAGGATTCACTACCAAGTGAGTGTTTCCCATCACAAGGCAGCCACTACACAGGTAAGCTCAGAAGACTGAGCAGCTTCGAGTGTAGCTCTGAAGTGAATTTATCTTTGCAATGAATCAAGTCTTGACTTGTAGCCACCCTTTCAAAATCGACTTTCTGGGCTGTCTTAGCTGTGGACTGCTATGTATTTAGTGCTCAGCAAAACACCTGATGACACTTGGGAATCAAACATGTGGGGCCTCAGCACACCTCGAGGGCAGTAGGGCTTGCTGATCCTCTGCCTCCCTGAGAGATGTCTGATTTTCTTGTTCCCCTTTGATGACACATTTAGACTCTTCCTATCAGCATGTGAGCATGTTCTTAAGGGACTCTCTGTCCTGCCACAATAAAAAGTTACACTAAATCGTACTTTCTGGCATCCCACATCGAGAAACAATGAGATATGATGGGAAGAAAATAAACAGACTTTGAATTTGAAATCCAGCTCTTCCACTAACTGGCTTCACATGGCCTTGACCAAGTGGCTTAATGTTTCTGAGCATCAGATCCATTGTTTATCAAATGAAGGTAAAATGTCAGCCTTACAAGGGTGTTGGGATGATTTGATGAAGCATGCATATGAACAGGGTAAGTGCCCAGTGAAAGGCAAGCAGTGCTAGGGCTGCCTGCCACTCCTGGGGACCTCACTTGGTTGCAGTGCGCACTAGTGTGTTATACCTACACCTGGGCGCCTCTAGCAAGCCTTGGCAGTGAAATGTCAAACAGTTCTTGAGAGCCAAGAACATTTTTTCTTGGTTGGTTCTGACTGACCAGATTTGCCTTGTTTTCAACACATTTCAGCAGAGTGGTCTCTGTTCCTCCCCCTTTTCCTAAACAATGCACTTAAACCGGTAGCTCTTAATCTCTTTTTAGTCACAAATGCCTTAGTTTTTCCCAGAAAACTTCATTTATGCACAAATGCGGAACATTTTGCATCAGTTTCTTGGGGTTCAATAACCACCTGAAAACTAGCATGGGCCTGCCCTTCACGGCGCCTAAGACGCCCGTTTAAGAAGCCTCCTCTGAACAAAGACCCCCGAGATGCTTTATGAAGATGTGGGCTCCTTGGGGCTGGCATCTGGGCAGCCACGGCTATTACAGTGCAAGCTTCAGTGTGACATTCTGGTGCCAGGCTTTCTATAGGGAAGACACAAAGGAAGCAAGCACAGGATATCGATGAAAAGTTCCCTGTTGAGAAGAGTAATTTCTAAGTGGACCTGGAGAAAGTATTTTTACACATTTCAAGGAAATAAAATGAGAGTCAAATTAACTTTAGTTAATTCTCAAAATAAGTCTACCCTAGAAGTTCACTGTCTCAGTACAGTTCCCAAAAGAACGCATTTTCTCACATATTCTAGCGGATGAAGAAGCCACCATGGTTTCAGTAAAAGGGATCCAGTGACAACTATTTACATGGCATTTGAGATCCACAAAGTAGTACTGGGAGTTAGCTAGTTTTAATAGGAGACAAAACCAAGGCAATATTTGATTTCAAAAGAATTATGGTCCTACTGTAGGTCTGCCATATCACCCACAACTACCAATCAGCTGGCAAAAAAAAAAAAAAGTATAGCTGTGCTTGAGGCCTAAAGGAAATTATAATGGCTCACAGGGAAATTTAGGAGCAAACCTGAAAGAAACAGACACGCTTGGCATTATTTTTTCTCACAGAGAACACTAGCTAAAATGGATGTGTTCTGTTTTAGAGTTAGATCTGATTTGAATCCTACATCTGCTGCTTGTTAACTATAACCTTGAGTATATCATTTAATTCAGTTTTATCATCTGTAAAATCTGGATAATCATGTCTACTTCATAGGATTAGTATAAGGAATAAAGTGAGATAACACAAGAAAAGAGCCTGGAATTCAATATATGAAAATGAACCAATATAATTTTTCTATAATATGAAAGAGTAGAGTCAGACTGCCTGGGTTCAAATGCTAGCTCTAGAACTTATTAGCTGAACATTTTTCAGAAAGTCGCTTGGCATCTCTGTGCCTTAGTTTCCTCATCTGTCAAACAGGATTACAAATAATATAATACCTAATATTTTGGTGAGCATTAAATAAGTTAACACGTGGAAAAGTAGTTTAAGATGTAATGCCTGGTCAAGCGCTCAATACATTTCAGTAAACATACTAGTAATGCAATACATTTAGTAAATGTGGTATAATACAATTACTCAATGTACTGAGTAAAGTGCTCAATATATTATCAACCTTTGTTTTATTTAGTGGAGCAAAATGTTGGGAGGAAAAAGCGGTGAGGCAATATACTGTGACCTTTTCAATTGATGTAGATTAAATGACAGAATGAAACAGGGTGACAAGGGAGAATGAATAGCCCCTTTAGGTAACTAACTGTGGATGAAGCCTGTGCACAGAGCCTGTGCTAAGCGACACCGGCTGGGTTTCAAGACTTGGCATGTATTTCACAAGACTGGTTTACAGGGCTGTTCTGAGTATGGACACAGCAGCACCCCGGACTGGTCCATAAGAGTTACCTGACTTAGCAATGGAGTCAACAGAAAAGCTTATTTATTAAATGTAGACCCAGGAAAGTGTTTGGGGAAGTAGAAAGGGTGGGAAGAAAGTGAACAGAGTCCCCTCTTAGACATAAAGCACACTGATGGAAATGCAAGTGACTTCCTCCTACCATCTCAGAAATCAGAAACTAGTGACCAGGAACGACTGCTGTAAGATCTCTGCCCCATTGTCCTGAGTTCAGTTTCTTTTCTCTGCCCACACCTTTAATGGTGGTTATAGCTAATGATGTAGACCTTTAACACCAAAGGAGCTTCAGATCAAGTTTTCAATAGGAGAGGAGGACAGGCTGGGTGTGGGGATGGGCTGAGCCATCCCTCTCCTCCAGGGAACCGTGCCCCAGAGGCTGCACCATGAGGTCCACGGGGAGAGGAAGCAGGTGAATCCATGCCTGGGGCCAGAGACAATGAAGAAAAAGAGATGTTCTGGCCCCAAAACTGGGCCAAGAGCTGGACAGTCTAGGAAAAGCCTACAATGGGCCCCCAAACATATTGCACAAACATCCCAACGACGATGCTGCGAGATTTTTAAGTGAAATGGCTCTTGGAGCACTGGATCCTCAGACCTTTAGAAATACTGGAGAGTTGGTTCCCATGAAGAGAACATTTGATAACTTAGTGGAAGGAGTGTCTGATTTTATTTTATTGAGAAATACGGTCAGAAGAGCAGAGTTTGGGCTCTCTTTTGCCACACCAAAACTTTCAGAGAAAATTTGGCATTTTTAAGTAATCAGAGAAAGTATTAATCACATTCCCACTAATACCCTCAGGATGCAACTTGCACTGAAGGCTCCATTTCAAATTAACTAACACTGACCAACATCTTTCTCTATAATTTCCACACTCAAACTATGTATATAAACAACCACCCATGTCTATGCTAACAGCAGCCCTGTGATGTCCCCGGCAGTTACCATGTTTTACTGTTAGCTGCACTTTCTGCTCATCTGGAATATTTGGAAACAATTTTTCACAACCTTGAACTACAGTAAGTCTAGAATGCCCACTTTAAGGCATTCCAGGCAAGAAAATGGCTGGCTACTTTCTCCTGCCCCTTACCTGGATGTAGCAGAGGCCAGGATAAGCACTGTATTGCATCTTCTGCATTTTTGTTGTTTCTCTGATTTCCTAAGTAATTTCCTGTCTCGCTCCTGGGTTCCTGCCTAACCTGATTAGCCGAGGTACCAGTCATGAGACTCGGTTCCCATCAGGGCTGCCAGAAGCGCTGCCCTTAGGATGACGACGCAGGGATCCATAAGGCCAAGGCGATGCGGGGGCGGGAGTGGGGGAGGAGAGCCACCGGGGGCACGCTGCTCATGACAACACCCCCGCCCCAGCCACACTTTTTTGCGGCAGCGAAAGAAACTGGTCTTCTTGCGTAAGTGTTCATTAATACCCTGCTGGAAGCGCATCCGCTCTCTCCGACTTGGGGGAGCAACAGCACCTAGGAGCTGGGCACACAGCTGAAAATGTTCCCCAACAGCACCCTTCCCGCTCCCCCCGCGGCTCCCGCTTCCCCGGGAGCCGTCAGCCGGCGGCTCGGAGGGGTGCGGGTCTCACGGCCGCCGGCCTTCCGCTCCCCGCGAGCGGACCGAGGCGGGGCGCGCGGACGCCCCTCCCAGCCGCAAGGTGGGGACAAGGTGAAGACACCATGACCGCTCCCTCCCGTTCCGCACTCACCTCTCGGCTGTGCCGGGGGACCTGCCGGGGGGCTGCCGCTGGCGGGCTCTGGCCGCCTTAGGGCGCCGCGGAACGCGCAGGAGCCGGGGCCGGGGGCGGAGGCGAGAGTCCGGCTGCGCCGCGGGGGCCGCTCTGCCGCCCGGCTCCCCGCCCAGACGGCGCCCGGGGCGCACAGGCTGAGGAGGGGCGCCCAGGCGGCGGCTGCGGAGCGCGCCCCCCGCCCCCTGTTTACCTGGACGCGCTCCGCGCCCGCACTGGGCTCCCCGGGCGCGGCGGCGGCTCCCGGGCGGCGGCGGGCGCGGCGCGCGCAGGATGTGCTGTCTCACGCTGCGCCCCGCTCGGCTCGCGCTCCTCTGGGAGCCAGCACATCCTCCCGCCCCGAGCCCGACGCTGACAGCTCCCGCAGCACCCAGCCTGCGGGGCTCGCCCCGCCCCTGGCCCACGCCCTCCACGCCCCGCGCCCCTCCCCGGGGCGCCCTCTTTTCCCCGCTTCCCCACCCTTGCTCTCCAGGACGGGGGGGGCGCCCGCCTGGAGGCCGGTGGCAGGGCACCCGAGGAGGTCGATGCCTCTGTTCCTGTGCAATGGGCAGGACTCGGCTAAGTTGCTGCAAACAGAAGAGCTTCAGGGTTTGGGGAGCTCCTGCTGAAATGCCAACGTAGAACAACTTTCACTCCCAGGCAACTACTTTAAGGTCATTTAAATAGCTCAGATCCATTTGCTGCCTACAGAGAATGAGAGGTCTGATTTATTCCTATTTTTTTTCCCAGAAGAAAAATATACAGCTCACCTCCACAGCTTTGTCTCTTGGAGTACTAGCTTTTAAAAACCTGGGTAACCGTTCTTGGAGTTCCCCAAAGCTTGCTCTGGGTGAAAAGGGGCCACGTGCTAACCTGACTAGCTAAGGGAAGGCCTGTGTGGCAGCCTTGCAAACTCTGAGACCTGAAATAGCCACAAAGGATGGTATGAACTTAAAACTTTTAAAATTAAAAAGCAGTTTATGGGGGGTAGTCATGTCCTAGGCCCGTATCTTCCCTGACAAAGGTCAATCTTTACCTTAACTGAGCCCGTCTATTGTCTTTTTGCAGCTAGATAACATGTCATTGGAATGTCAAAGTAATTTTCCTTTTTCTGGACCCCTCAAAGCACAAGCAGGGCTCTGTGGAGACCGCAAACACCCTCGTTGTTAATTGTTGGCTCTTAGCTATCCTGCACCCACCTAAGTAAAAGAAGTATGTGTCCATCATTTTACTTTGTAGCCAATCCCAGAGGTTTTCCTGCTTTGCTTTCTCCCACCTCCCTAATCTATCACTGATGGATTTCATGTAACCCACTTAATTAAGTCTCCCCTTTGATTGTAATGCATAAAACAAGGTGCAAAACTGCCGTTTTCTGGAGCATTATCTCAATCCTTTGAGATTCTGCTTCCTGGCACGTGTCGACGGTTTGGCTCAAATAAACTCACAAAAATTCTTCACAGCTTTGAATCTTTCTTACGTTAACATTGCCGTAACAGCTAGGTTTTAAGGCCCAGAAATGGAGTTTGGGATTCTAATCAGTGCAGGTTTGGCACCATTTCATAGGTAAGCTTTTCATCGTGTTTCTTGAATGTCTGTGATAAAAACTAACTGGAACGTTAAGGGAACATAATCGGTCTGGAGGGTGTTAGGGACAAGCTAGGGCTTATGGAAGTTCTCTGACTCTATGTAATGGAGAGAACCCTACAGGAAGAGCTCTACGTTTATAGCAAAGCTCTATGGGTTTAACTCCCCCTTCCCTTAACTTCTATTTTCCCTTGTATAAATACCCCTCCATCTCGGCACTTAGGCCTGAGTGTGCACATGTCTTGCCATGCCTGTATGCACTGGGTTGCAATCCTTTCTTTTTCCCAAATAAATCCTTTCTGGTGACAAAACACCTAGTCAGTATTATTTTTCAGTCGACATGTGGGGTCATTGCTCACATTGGAATGAAAGTTAGTAGAGGCAGGGACTGTATTTTATTATTGCTGTATCCCTAATACTTACAATGGTGTTTGATGCATAGTGGTGCTCAATAATATGTATGAATTTATTTAATTGGCAAATACTACAGTAATTTCAAAATAAATACAGATCTGGTTGTAAATACAATATCATACCTACCTATAAAATGGCCATCCTTGTTCCAAGTTTGCCTACCTGGCAAATTATTGTGACCATAAGTATGGCTAAAAAAGAGACAGGTGAAATATTTTTAAATAGAATGAACTCAAGATATTCAAGAAGAAAAATTCTATGAAAGAAATACTTGCCTCTACCTTGTATTGGATACTTAATACAGCTGTGCGCTGTTTAACAATGCGGATACATTCTCTCTCTCTTTTTTCCTTTTTTTAATATGTCTTTATTGATTTTAGAGAGAAGAAGGGAGAGGGAGAGAGAGAGAGAAACATCAATGATGAGGCAGAGTCATTGATTAGCTGCCTCATGCAGGCCCCCCACTGGGGATCGAGCCCCCAACCCAGGCTTGTGACCTGACCCAGAATCGAACAGAGATCTCCTCTATCATAAGTCGATGCTCAACCACTGGGCCACACTGGTCGGGCCAGGGATACCTTCTGAGCAATTTGTCATTAGGCAATTTCCTGGTTGTGCAAACATATAGTGTACTGTTTAAAAAACAAAAGTTATCAGAGTAAATTTAAAGATCTAATTGGGTTTATTAAATGATTCATGAATCCAGCAGCATCCCATTTAGCAAACAGAAGGATACTCGAGGAGGGGTTGTATAAAATAGAAGGGTGGGGCAAGGGAGCTATTAACAAAAACAAAAAAGATTCATTTTAGACCAGTACAAGTTGGGGGTGTGGGGGGGATAAGAATGGAAAAGGTTTTTTATCATGCAAATTGCTACTTCTTACTGTTGACAGGAGGTGAGGGATAGAGAGGGCCATGTGACGGATCATCTCATTGGTGTTGACCAGAAAATTACAGACTGGTTGACTAAGAATATATTTCTGGTTTAAACAGCAATTAGGTCAGGTATTAAATCTAGGTTTGGCATCATGGGCTTTTAGCACAAGTGAGACCATTTTGGGCCTATGGTTTTCTCTTTAACAGTATTTACATAAACCTAGATGGTATAGCCTATTACACACCTAAGCTTTATGGTATAGCCTATTGCTTTGTAGGGGAGGAAAAATAATTTTATCTTTACCCTTCTGGGTTGTTGGCTGAGACATCTCTCTAATAAAAGACAGATTAACAGGAGAAAAACAAAGTTTAATAACATGCATACCTCCTGCATACATGGGAGAGACCTAGGAAAATTGAGTTATAATTCTTTTTCAGGATCATCTACCCAGGCATAGTACAGAGAATTGGGTGTGGGAATGGAAATGAATAAGAAATGAATGATCTCTATATTCTAGAGACTTAAAATCTCATGAAAAGACACAACTGGCTTTAATACCAAGCAGACTAGGAAAAGTAGAACGATTCAAGGCATTTGACGTGAGAGATGGAGAAGAGGAAAATCCATTCCAATTGGGAATCTTTATGATCTGGAAGGCCTTGTTGAAAAGGTCTTGGGTATATGTCTGTAGTTAGATACAAATTTTCAAAAATGGTAATATGCATTTCAGAATAGAGTTATAAAGCAGACAGAAAAAGAGTCATAGGCCTTAATTTTATTGTGTGGTTTTTTTTTAGAGCATTTTAGGTTTACAAAAATACTGTGAAGAAAGTACAGAGAGTTCCTATATGCCCCCTAAAAATTATAAACTGCTCATTGCAAATATACCTATTTCATGTCTTAATCTAGTTATTGTTCTAAAGTTTGAAAGATGGTCTCCAAGAAGGGGTGAAGGGGCTACCACAAAACATGCTGAGCAAATTCCTAACTTGCTAGCCCTTAAGAGGTGGCTTTGGAATCTTCCAGACAATGGTGTGGCTAAGTTCCCCTACTCTGGGATCAGATTCTCCGTCTACCGCTTACTGATTTGGTATATTTGCACATGTTACTAGGGTCCTCTGAGACTCAAATCTCCTAGAAGTCAAAAGGGGACAATAAAGATACTTGTCTCCCAAGATATTTCAGTGAGTTAATCCATGTGAAACACTTGGCACAGCCCCTAGCATATAATTAGAAACATTCAATAAATGTTAGCTACAGCTTGCCATTATTAATCCAGTCTGCATGAGAAGTTCAAAAAGTAGAGCTCTCTGTACCTTCTAAAGTCAGTGTCCATTCTGTGACATTACCAGATTTCAGGGAGCGCTCAGACCCTGGGGTCACTACTGGCCTTCAAGACGGAGATTCCTCTGGCTCCGTGCACCTGTCCTTCGCCAGTGCTGGATACAGGTGGGGCCCCACCGCTGGTTCCTTGTCTGACTCACTTTCCTAGAGCCACACTCCACGCAGGTTACAGCCACACTCTTACACCAGATCCTTGCACGTCTGCCTGAGAAGTTATTCCCCAGTTCATTACATCTTGGTTATGAGAAATAAAACTGAGAATTCACCTCTGTGGTCCAAAGGTTCTAAAATCACAGAAAAGAAATGTGCCCTCTGAATCAGTTATTAAAAATATAAGGTGCCAAAGAAGAAAAAAGTGCTTGGAAATATTCTCTAGTTAAGGTGACATGAGCTCTACATCATGCTCAGAATAAAACTCTGTGAGGAAACTAATTAAAACCACTGCCCATTGTCACATGTGGTTTTGTTTGTGATACCTGGTGGAGTATGTTTTACCTATTTTTCTATTATATGTCTTAAGTTGGTCTGTTTATGCCAAATCTAAGTAATAATGATAGATGTCCAAAAGCAGGTGTATCATTTGTGTTGGAGGATTTATTAGAAATCAAAGAGTGACTTATGGAGAAATCAATGATTCCAACATCTAAAGCAGCTACTGGTGTTTGTTTTCTGGACACTTTTCATTAAGGGGCATTGTCTATGGTTTTATATAGAAGCTGCAAAGAATCTGCAATAAATAAACACACACACACATAAAATTTGCCTTCGATTTTAGAAGAATAAATTCAGAGATGCCTGCTGTATAGTTTTAGATTTTTCTAAATGCTTTCTGGATAACTTCCCAATGCAACTTCAATTATACTATAATTGTCTATATTTGTAATATTATTGTATTACAATCACCCATATTTTCACCCCCTTCACTTTTGCCTCCATGTGTCTTTGCTTCTCCTTCTTCTTACATTTTCTTCCACCAGCTTTTCTTTTCAGGATGATGCTAAGCCAAAATGCATGTTTTTTAACAATCAATAATAAAATGCAACCATGAACATATCTACAAAGCAAAACTAAAAGTTTTTAAATCTTAAAAAGTTATTTTAAGCACTTAAGTTTATGGGATTACAAAACATATATTGCCTATGTTGTTTTAAATTCACTTCCCATCAGTGTTTAAATGTAAATCTTTATTTTTTCCAGCTGTGAAATCGGTTTCTATATTGTTCTTTGTGTTCTGCCTCATTACTTGTTATTTCAAATTTATGTTTCTAGGAATCAAGTGAACCTACCCTATCAGAAGAAATTAAACCACATTTTTGGTAAGTTACTTCTCTATATTATTTCCTAGAAATATAGTCCACTCCTTGGAAAGATTGATCCTAATAGCTCTATCTGCCACAGCTCTCCCAAAACTTAAAAAAAATTATGTGTATTTATTTGTAAGTAATTAAATATATATATACTAGCACATGTTTGTGCCTTTAACCAGAAAATCTGAGCACTTTTCTATATGCTGCTGCATTGTTTGTTATTTTCCATGTGCTAACTCTTAATACCATTTGACTATCCAAAATGCAAAATCTAAATATTTTATGTACAAATTTTATATATTACATGTTACTCTCTTCCTTATTATGCTTACTTCATTATAGAGTTATACTTTAAGAAGAATTATAATACAGTCTATATAAAATAATGCAATTTTATAATATTGAAGGAATGTATAAATCAGTAATATTACATTGAGATGAAGAATACCGGCTCTGGAGTCAGCTATACATGGGTTAAAACTAGTTCCTTCGATTCACTAGCTGATGAGTGGCTGGACCCATGTGACCAGTGGTACCCTTGTGACCTCCAGGTCCTTACTGTCTTACATTTTCGAAGAATTCAAGTGAAATTCTTTGTGGAGGGTATGTTGGAGGAGGTCATCAAGAATATAACCACCAAGTGACCTGATAGATGGGCCTGGGCACTTGGAAGCTCCTCACCCCTTCCACTGTCCTGGTAATGTACCTTCTGCCCACCATTCCCATAGTGGGAGCCATGTGCAAGGATGCGGCCTTAAGAGAACAACGTGTTGTTGAGACTGTCTGGATTGAAGACATGACTGAACCCCATTAAGACCTCTATATAAACTTTTTAAGAATCTGGCGAGTGGATGCAGAGATCTACTTATCTTGGTGTCTGTCCAAATAAGTTCCCTTGCCTACAAGACTTGCCACCCGCCAATCTGGAGTGGCCTTTTCCTTTGGTCTCTCCTTGCCCTCCATGCACATGGCCCAAATTGCAAACCAACAGAGTACCACAATTTACATTATTGCCCAGATGATTTCTAAAAATATGGCCTAACAGTAAAATATAAATTTAATGAGCTAATGGGAAGATATTTAAAGAAAGAGATCAACATTCCATTTAAGTTTCTAGCATGAAAACCAATGAGCAGATGAGAAAGCCTTTAAGTTTTAATGCTCTCCTATAAGAGCAAGATCTTAAGATTCACCTGAACCATTTCTTTGCCTCTTGGATGTGTCTACCATATTTTGAAAGATTTCCCAATGGATATTTTAAATTGAACGCTTTGTTGTTGCAGAAACATGTGTATTTGTATTCAAATCTTGTATAATAGTCTGAGGTTGATAAAGGGTGATACATAAGTATTTTTACAAGTTAGCTTTATTCCCTTTATCATTGGGCCTTCGGTCATTTTTTTCCTATGCTTTTCTAACTTTGCATGAAACTATTTAAATATAGTCGTGGATAACTCTTTTTTTAAGAGTATTTTTAAAATTTAACTTTAATTTTTTATTTTTTGTTAATAAAATTATATTTAACAGTTTCTTTTTAAAAATACTTTTTCATACAAGTTTTTCTTATGGAATAAAAATAATAGAAGATAAAATATCATAAGCTGCCTAAAGCCATTGTATATTTTTCATTACTTTGACATCCTTAATATTATGTCATTATTTTTAAGTTAAACTTTCCCCCTCAGTAAATGCTCATGTTGATGGAGATAAATTGCTGAACTGCTCAAATAGTTCCTTCACGTTCTAACTTGTCAGTTATTAATAAAGTTATTATACAAGATCATATTAAATGAGATGATTAACCACATGAAGAGTCTGAAAACCTTTTTGCTTCTTTACGGTAAAAGAACTACAAGCATAAATAAATATGTGTATTTTGAAAAAAATCATTTTGTAATATTTCAGCTCAACAGGTTAATAAAAATCTAAGTTTTGTGTTAACAAAGCCAACAACTAAGAATATATTTCATTTCTATCATGGAGTTAAGGAAAGAAAGAGAGAAAGTTCTCAAGAAGTTGGAAGTTTGGAAAAAGTTCCAAAGAAACAGAAATAAAGAAAACAAAGAAAAAACAGATAATAGGAGTCAGTAAACTCTGAGATTAGCCATAGTGCAAGATAAAGTTGGCTTATTAACAGTTTAAAATATTCCCATCTCCTTTGGGAATCATGTGGTTCACTTTTATTTTCAAACATCAAGGTTTATTATTAAAGATTTATTTTCCAATGTAATTCTGGGCATTTTTCTATGTATAAAGGGGTAATTTAAGAATCAACACTTTCACCCAACTCCTAAAAGTGTCCTATTCATGAATTTACTAAATACCTATCTTCAGTGGTCCTTTGAATTTCACAGCTCTTTAGATTACTTTTTTTTTTTCCTGTGTGAAATTGTAGCCACCTCATTTAGTGTCTAAAGTCAGAATCAAAATCTATTTTTTGAGCCATTTTTTCCAAATCAGATGAGCCAGCATTCTATCAGGCATAATTTATGGATCAACATTAGTAAGGCAGAAATAACATTGGGGAAATCAATATTTCAACCACCATTCACAAATTGCCAACTAATCTTTAAACCTTTCATATCCTGTAAATGAGCATGCCAGGGTGTCAGGAGGAGAGCAAGGGAGGCCATTTTCATTGGTTATCACATCACCATCATAGCAATATCAGTGTGCTTTATGCTTTATGGATACAATCCTTCTATAGCAAGGGTGGGGAACCTTTTTTCTGCCAAGGGCCATTCGGATATTTATAACATCATTCGAGGGCCATACAAAATTATCAACTTAAAAATTAGTTATGAAAAAGCTCCTAGATTTATTGAATTTTGAGTCCCACCTGAAGTTGCCTTGGCAGGGTCAGGCCAAATGATTTCGAGGGCCGTATATATGACCTGCAGGCTGTTCTATAGGCTATATCTCAAATGTTGGAGAAATGAGTAGGTTTCGAAGGAATAGAAAGGCTGTTGGGTTTGGCTTTAAGAAATGGCAATTTTACTGCTCTTGTTAATGTGCTCTTCTATTAGAACAAGTAACATTCAACAAATTTTTCAAGCACCTACTATGTGCTGGGCACCAGGGATGCAGCTTCCTCCTATGTGCTGGGCTCTTCTCTATCTGTTAGATATCATTATCATCACCCCCATGGTTGATGCGTGGGAAAGCTGAGACTCAAAGAGCTTAAGTAGCTTGCTCAAGCTCCCACAGCTTGTGAGGCCAGGATCCTAAATCTGGATGTTTGATGCCAGAACCCAAGTGCTTCACTTGCTATACAACCACTGCATATCTGACTTTGGGGTTTTACTGAGTCTGCTATAACCAGATACTGAACACAGACTTCTCAGAATTTGAATTTGGGCCAGGATATCCACTCAGATAATATTTACTTGACCTTGGGCAAGTTACTTAACTTCTCTGTGTCTCAGATTCTTCATTTGTATGAGGATATTAACACTACCTACCCACTGGAGGAGGTCACTGAAAGGACATGACCACCAGTTAGTTGATCCTTCAGCTGGACTCAGGTAGTCAAAGGTTCCTTATTCCCTTCTTTTTCTTTGAAATGTGTGTTCTGCCCACTCTTCCCATAGCCTAAGCCCGTGCAAGGATGCAGCCTTAAGAGAGCAATGTGTTGAGACCATCTGGATGGCGTATGTCACTTAATCCAGTTAAGGCCTTTATATAAACTTTTAAAATTCTGGCAGGTGGGTGCAGAGATCTACTTCTCTTGCACTTGCCCAAGGCAAGCCTCATATGTAAATTCCCTTACTTATTAAACCTGCCACCTACTAATCTGGAGTGGTCAGCCAGTGTTTGGAAATCTCCATGTGAGGAGATTTCCCCCAGAGTTTGCAAACCAACATCCCCCTCGCAGGGTTTCCCTGAGAATTCAACAAGTTAGCATGTATGAAGCATTAGGGAAATGTCAAGTACATAGTGAGAACTATTATTAAATCTTGTGAACTACTTATTATTTAGAATTGTGTTACAGATTTTCAGCTCCCCAAGGATATTTGTTTTTTGTTTGGTTTGGTTTTCCATTCTCTACTTCTGATGTTGGAGGATGGTAAGACAAAATAGTAGCAGCTGCTCAGCTGTTAGTGTTAAAAGAAGAAAGCTGCATAAAAAGGCGGTGGAAAAACATAATTATTTCAAGAGATACCAAAAGGAAAAAAAAAAAAGAATAATACCGCATGTCAGAAGAAGGGTTTCTAAAAGCTCCCCTAGAGTAATACACGCACACATCCTGTTCATTGTCTTTATTGAAATCAAAATCTGGAGAGTCGATGGTACAAACCAGCACATTAAATCCACGACAATAAATACAAGGGGTAAGGTAAACTGAGCAGGTTGTAATAATACAGTCACATCCTCAGAGGCCTCCCCGCACTCGTGCCCAGCCATTTGCCTCTGCCACCTGCTCCTGCTCCTGATGCAGCAGTGCCCAGGACTATGGATGGCTGGGTCTCCCGCCTCCCACTACCATGTCTGTTCGCTCTCCCTCCCCATCTAACTTCGCTGCAGGCTTTGTTACACACGGGCCTTCTAAGGTTTTAATCACCCACCAGTGGCGAAGTTTGCTATTCCTACCGATGGTGAAGTTCAAAATCATGAGAAGTTCTCTGAATCCTAAACATGGTCCGCCCTGCAAATAATTTTTATGGACTCTTTTGTAGCAGTGGTTGGTAAGGACAAAAATATCAATTCTAGCATCAAATTGCATGAGACTGGTTATTTATGATTAACCCTTACACAGCCAACGGAGAATGTAATCAGTCTCTAGAGCTCTCTGACACTAACCTCCTTAAAAATGACCTCTTAGCATCTCTTAGGATATGGCTTCTTCTAACTTCAAGTCTGCATTTCTTTTTTCAGTTTTTATTCTTTTTATTTGTGTTATAAGTTTTGACCTTGTTTTATGGTTTTGACCTTTCTCTGTAAGATTCCTAAATAGGGTGGCCTTTCCTTCCTGTGAGTGTGTGTGTGTGTGTGTGTGTGTGTGTGTGTGTGCAAGTGCCCCCATTTACATGCACTTGGTAGGGGTAGGTAGGCAAATAATGATACTGTAATACATGTTTGTGAGACTTTGGCCAGAAGCAAGTTTATATAATTTGATGATTCTCTGATTTCATAAGAATTGATCTCATGGTTCGGAGATACAAAGCACCTCTACTCAGTTTCTAACTATGAAAAAAATTACAATGTCTTTCTGAAATTGAAACGGTTAATCATTTAGGTTATTGACTTACTAAAGGAAAAAAATCAGAGAAAAGTAAAACTTCCACCTGCATGCCACTCTACTTTTTACCAAGATCTGCTTTCTAAGCCTGGTCAAAGGCTGAGGCAATATAACCAAAGGCTTCCAAAATACTGTGGTTTAAAGATGATGGAAGCATATTATTCTCACGTTATATCCCTGCAGTGAGCACACCAGACAGGTGGGCAGCAGGTAACTGCTCAGGTGCTTACTCAGAGACTCCAGTTCTTTGCAACCTGTTGCTTTGTCTGAGCACGTCTTCATCTGCAAAGTGGAAGCCAGATCATAGACAAAGGACCTATAGCTAGTGGGAAGTGCAAAAAGCACATGTTCACTAGAAAGAACTCGGTCACACGACCACAGGAGCCCAGCCACAAGTCTGTTCCAGTCATTTGCTACATAATGACATTTTGGTCATAAGGCACTGAATATATGACAGTGGCCCCACAAAATTATAATGGAGCTGAAAAGTTCCTGTCACCTAATGATGTCCTAGATGTGGACGTAGGAGAAAGTGGAATTGATGATCCTGACAGGCGTAGGCCTAGACAAATTAATGTGTGAGTCTGCGTCTTAGTTTTAAAAGTTTTAAAAAGTAAAAAATAATTTTTTTAATAGAAAAAAAGCTTATAGACTAAGGATATAATGAAAGAAATATCTTGTACAGCTGTACAATGCATTTATGTGCTAAGCTAAGTGTTATTATGAGAGTGGAAAAGTTAAAACATTGAAAAGTTTATAAAATAAAAGTTACTAAGATTAATGTATTATTAAAGAAAGAAAAATATTATTTTATAAATTGAGTGTAGCCTAAATTTACAGTGTTCATAAGGTCTACAGTAGTGGATAAGTAATGTCCTAAACCTCACTCAGAGCAACTTCCAGTCCTGCAAGCTCCATTCATGGTAGGGCCCTATACAAGTGTACCATTTTTTATACTTTATACCCTATTTTTACTGTACCTTTTCTATATGAATATGTTTAGGTGCACAGATACCACTGTGTTACAGTTGCCTACAGTATTCAGTACAGGAACTTGCTGTACAGGTTTATAACCTAGGAGCACTGGGCTCTACCATACAGTGTAGGTGTGTAGTAGGCTATACCATCTAGGTTTGTGTAAGTGCACACTATGATGCTCACAGAATGAGGAAACTGCCTAACAACACATTTCTCAAAATGTATACCCCTTGTTAAGCTGCTCATGATGGTGTGCAGAAAGGGAAATCCAAGTTTCGTGGACAACCAGCTGTCTCTGCCACATCCCCTTAGTTCCTAAATCTAGACCTTAGTAAAGATCTAGATATCACTGATCATATTTTTAAATATTCAGAAATAGGATCGATAACTTGTTTGGGGGGAAAAAAATCACACCGAATGTGGGACATAGTAGGATAGGAAGTGGATGAACAGGCAATCTCTTCTACTCTCAAGGATATGCAAGCTCATTTTCTTTCTGGGGGATATTTGGTAATTGGCTTAATACAGCATCCTTAATAGTGGAAGTAGGGGTGGTGCAATTATTGAGCATCCTTGCTGTTTGGTTGTCAAGCATATGCATAGAATGCAAAGAAATAGCTTGTACTTCAGATAAGACCATAGCTTCCCAAACAAAATGAATCCAGAGCAGTACGTCCAGGGATTTGGAAGTGGTGCCTTTGCTCTCTTTGACTTGTCCTCACAGGTACTTAGTGTATTTATGTCCGTTAATCCTGGCTGACAGAATTATCCCACATGCCCAAGTCTTAGTAATCCTTGGGAGGAAAAATCTTTCTCCTGCTATTCTCTCCCAATCATCAATTTTTAACTTTTAACTTTTGACCCCTTTCTCCAGAACCTGGTTCCTTTGACAAAGCAGACTGCTGATCACTTGGGTTCATCCAGACCCACTCTGGAAGGGGTGAGGCTGCAAGGTAAAGTATTGCAAACGGAGTGAACATGAAAAATCAGTCCCTCCATACTGCCATGTTGACCTCCTCTTAGCTTATTCATGGTTTTTGCTCTTTAAAGAAAAAAGTCTCTTTCTCTTTCTCAGTCCTAAGTCCTACTCGAGGTTTAGAAATAGTGGGGGGAGAAGGTGCTGAGTGACCTCCATAAGCATCTCCAGCTTGTCAGAGGTCAAATGAGGTGTTGGCTAGATTTCCTTTTACTCCCCCTGCCACCCCAAGGGAGCAGTCCTTTGCCCTCCGCTTCAGAATCTGAACCACCCTCCCATCTCTAAAAATGACCCACCTTTTCCTTAGCGATTTTCTAAATCATAGTGATTAGGTCCAACAAGTTTAAATTTTACCAGCTCAGAAGTTAGGTCTGTGGGAGAGGCCTGGCCTCTTGCCCCTGGTAGGGTGGTAGTTACACCCTCCCTGTCCGAGGTTCAGGATCGTGGCCCCAACATCGCTCTCGTCTTGTTCCTCTTTACCAGTCATCTTCTGACTTCTCCTCACATTTGTGAGAGGGCTCTCCCTTGGCCTCGCTGGGAGTATCTCAATCCTGTTGGGGAAGTTGGTGTAAAAGCCCTGAAGCTGGGTGTTTCCCGTCCCTGTCAGGGGTAGGGAATTTTCACCTAGCAGACCCTACTTTGGTCTTTATTTGGCAATGTGGATTCTCAGTAGTGCACTGTCAGGCTCTCTCCGCGCAGTCAGGTAGGCCACCTGAGATCTTGGCACTGGTCCTGGGTGACTAGGTGTTTGCTTTTAGTGTTATGTAGTCCTACAAAAGCCGGCAACCGTTATGCCTCTTGGAGTTTTCTTTTAATTTAGTTTTGTATGGGAGTGGAATTATTATTTTGGTCCCTTGTCATAAACAAAGTTTGAAGGAAAGCTGGTGCAAATGTAAGAAATTGAAAAGGAAAAATAGCTTTTTAGTGGCATTGTTTTCACGTACTAGGAAATTTATGTATGAGTTCATCTTTTTTTCTGGATAGAGAAATACTATAGTTTTTTGGATTTGGAAACTCTTTTTGGATAATAAAGTCTAGTCTTAGATTTTTTGATACTCCACTAATTAAAAGATAGTATAAACTATTTCAATCGTTTTAAATGTATTGAGATTTATCTTGTGGCCCAGCATATGGTCTATCTTTGTAAATTCCATATGTGCTCACAAATAATACATATTTTCAGCTCAGCCAGCAGGGAATAAAGGCTTACTTCTCTTCACTGAAAATAATGCAATTTTGCTACTGTTGATTGGAGTGTAATATAAATTGTCAGTTAGGTTAAGTAGGTTGTTAGTGTGGTTCAAGCCTTCTATATTGTTTTTCTTGATGTAAGGATAAGAGTGATGACTTCCAAACTCTTTACGTGTCACAACTGAAACCAGAAACCTCAAGAAGTTAATATCAAAAACCTGCAAAGTAAAACCAAAGAAGCACAAGGAAGGAAATAATAAGGGTAGAAATCAACAAGCTTTTGATAGCGAAAATCAACAAAAGAAAAAGTTGGTTTGTTGAAAATTGATAGACATTTAATAAGACTAATGAAGAAAAGAGAGAATACACAAATATAAAATATCAGGGCTGAGAAAGGTGGACCTCACTAGAGATTTAGATCTAGATCTCTAGATATCACTAGTGATATCTCAAGATATCACTAGAGATCTGCCAGGAATTTAACATAAATAAGAATACATTAAAATATTATAAATAATTTTATGCTAATAAATATGAAAATGTAGATGATATGGATATATTCCTAGAAAATACCACTTATCAAAACCTGCAGAAGTTATATATCTAAATAGACCTATAATAGTCAGATATATTTACAATTTCTATAATGTAAACTAATATTAAAGAAACTAAATTACTAATATAAAACCTCCCCATAAAGAAAATGCCAGGCTTTGATAGATACACAAACAAGTTCTATTTTTTTAAATAAGTAAGAAATAACTCCAGTACTTCACAAACTTTTTCAGTAAAGTACAATTATGGCAGGAAGAATTCATGTGGGATATTGAGCAGCCAACAAAATAGAAGAGAATAGACATTTGCCAGAGATCTCTGGCAAATACCATTTTTATTACTTTGTTATTGCAATATTTTCTCATTTTCACTCAGTTTGGACAATTGGATAGCTCAACTATTTTTCAATCATCATCTTTAATAAATGCATACATATATTTATAAATGAGGTAGCAACTCTAGTTGTCAGACTGAATCAACCTAGCTAATTCTACTGGAGGGTACTCCTGCTACAATACTACTTCAAGCTTTCCAAGTTGGAATTTATGTGAAATATTATTACTGTTAAGAAAATTCAATATACAACACAATGCTCAGCGTGGCAGGTCCCAGGCTTTTTCCTCCCTCTCTCTCTCCCCACCTCCCTTCCTCCCTCTCTCTCTCTCTGAAGGATTTAGAGGCCCTCAATACTGTAAATTCAGAAATATCCCCTGGATCTGGGATCATCCCCTGTTGAGAAACAATGTGTTCCTCATATGTCACAAAGTCAAAGCACGGCCAACTCTTATCAAGGTCAGTTCCAACCCTACCTCCACCTCCTTCAGTAGTCTACATGCTCAGGCTCCTCCAAAGTCCTTATAAGAACATCATAAGCCTCAAATATTTCAGATCCTCTTCTGCTATTGAAAGGTGGCTGAGACTTGGAAATACCCTGAGTCACCCTTTTAAGACTGAAAAATTCTCAGGATGAGTTTTCTAAAATATATTCCCTACTGTGTTGTCTTGTTCTGTAAATCCATATCCTTTTTTCCTAGATTATAGATTTACCTTTAATAATTCCCTGTATTCTTTGCGCCCCAAAGAATTACCAAGGACAAAGCCATCTAAAGTAATATCTGAAGGCCCTCTGCACTTCCCTGCTTCCAACCACTTTTTTACGACTATTGGCATGAGTACACAGAACATGTTCTGAGAGTATGGCTAACAACCATAAGAGGCTAACACTCAAACCCTGTCTTAGCCTGGGTTTACCCAAAAGCAGAGCCCAAAGAAAAGGTTTATGTGCCATCACCTTATTGGAGAGTGTGTCCAGAGGGCAAAAATAAGAGACAATAGTAGTGCGGCAGGAAGAAATAGAAGATGTGTTATTCAGTTGTCTATTACTATATATGACTGGTTGCTCAATCCCATGAGATCACTTGAATTATTAAAATTTACGTTTAATCTAATTTAATTTAAAAATTAAATATTAAATTCTCAGAGAATAAGTTCTCTGACACAACAATATTAAAATTAAAAACCAATAACAAAAACTGGAAGGACCTCAGTACTGTACATTGCAGAGTCTGAGACAAAGCTTAAATGCCAAGGTGAGAGAGAGGGAGAGCAAAGCAGGTAAGGCTAGAGAACTACTACAAAGATGGGTTGTCAAGTTGGCCACCATCATGAATGACTGGTTATATGTTAGTCAGAATTCTAAGGATGTTCCCCAAGATATCTACCCTCTGGTTATTCAACCAAATACTAATCTACTGTGAAATGTCTTTGCAGATGTAATTAAGGTTACTAATCAGTTAATCTTAAAACGAAGAGATTATTTTGGATTATCCAGGTGGACCCAATCTAATTCATGTGACCTTAGAAGCAGAGAACTTTCCCTGGCTGGTCAGGAGAGAAGAGGTTGGAGATGTGGCAAAAGGGAACTTCAGGGAGATTCCAAGTGTGAGAGGGTTCAACCTGTTGTTACTGTTGCCGAGATGTTGGGGCTCATATACAAAGACTTGAGAGTGGGCCCTAGAAGCTAAGGGAATCTTCCAGCTGACAGCCAACAGGTAAATGAAAATCTCAGCCCTGCAACCACAAGGAACTGGATTCTTCCAAAACCCGAATGAGCTTGTAACCAGGTTCCCCCAGAGCCTCTAGAGAAGAGTCTCAGCCACCAGACACCTTGATTTTTGTCTTGTGAAACCGAGAGCAAAGCAGCCCATCAAGCCCACCTGGACTTGTTACCTCCAGAACTGAGACAACAAATTGGTGTTGTTTTAAGTGGCTAAGTTTGTGGCAATTAGTTATAGCAGCAATAGAAAATGAATACAGTTTGCTGCCTAAAATGCAACTCAGGACTATGTCCCTGAGAAAGAAAGGCACATTCCTCCACTGACTCACATTTCCTATCAGCGAAGGTTGTCCCACGGGATGATAACTACTCTCCACTTTGAGTTACACATAAATGAAGGTCCAGCAGTTTCCCACCGCCTTCCCATACTACAGCATCGATGATAAAGCCCTGGGGCAAAAAAAGATTGGGTGTGATAGCAGCAATTCTGTGGAGGTGGCATACGGGAAGTTAGTGGGGTCAAGAAGGCAAGGGTTCAAGGTCCTGGAAGGGTCATTGTTATGACTAAATATTTTATGTCCTTGCAAAATTATATGCATATGTTGAAATTCGTTTCCCAAAGGGATGGTATTAGAAAGTAGGGCTTTTAGGAAGTGAATCGGGCATGAGAGTGGATACTCATGAATGGAATTCATGTTCTTTAAAAAAGATGTCAGAGAGCTCTCCCTCCTTCCACCACAAGAAGACTTGACTAGAAGACAGCTGTTTGTGAACAAGGCAGCTGGCTCTCAACAGGCACGAAATTTGCTGGCACCCTGTTCTTGGACTTCCCATTCTCCAGAACTGTGAGAAATAAGTCTTTGATGTTTAAACCACCCAGTCTATGGCACTTTTTTAAGTAGCCTGAACAGACAAAGACTGTCATCAAAATAGATACCAGCATTATTGAGGTTGGTGGTGGGTCAAGGCTGAGGAGAAACCCGAGTCAAACAGTGACACGGTTTGGGCCTGGCGTGGATCAGAAGGTAGGGATAACTGAACAAAAGGCGGTGTCCTCAAGGAGTGTGGCTCCTGGTTCCTGCATGAACTTCCCACCAGCATCTGTATCCTCTCATGGATGAGTCATGGGGTAGGCAGGTTTCCCTGGGCCCTCAGAGGCATTTTGGTCTCCTGGTCTTCTTTGAATCCCACAGTCCTACCTCGAATCCCAAAGGAGAGGTTCTTATTACCCCTCTTCATCTACATGACCAAGCACATCCATGTTCAGACCATGGGCTGCATCCTGAGAGCAGGAAATCCCCAGCCTGCAGGAACATCAGCTTTGAAAGGCAGACTCTCCTCACCTGTGGTAGGAGGTGCTCCACCGCTCTGGCCCACCCTCGTCTCAAGAGTCACTGGGCTGCAACCCCCAAGTGTTGTGAACCCCCTTTATCTTCTCCCATTTACTATCCTGGATGCACCAGTTACTGGCAGGCAATGTGGGGCCTATTATCTGACCTTTTCCTGCTCTTGTTTCTTCATCTATAAAACCGTGATAATAGCCCAGCCGGACATGGCTCAGCGGTTGAGCATCGAGCTAGGATCCAGGCGATCGGGGTTTGATTCCCGGTCAGGGCACATGCCCCGGTTGCGGGATCGATCCCCAGTCGGGGGCGTGCAGGAGGCAGCCGATCAGTGACTCTCTCATCATTGATGTTTCTATTTCTCTCTCTCCCTCTCCCTTCCTCTCTCTGAAATCAATAAAGATATATTTAAAAAAACCAAAGCAACAGAAAAACTGTGATAATAAACACACATACTTTGCAAGGCCGTGGTTTGGCTAAAGTGGGTTAATATAAGTAAAGCGCAGTGCCAGACCTAGAGTAACTGCTTTCTATTATTATTATTATTGTTGTTGTTATTATTATTTATAGTAGCAGTCATATGATTAAATGGTGAAAGTTTTACATCAACCTAAAAGGTAGAGAATTAATTAAATTAATTGGCATATAGCAATAAAATGGAATAGCATGCAGTTATTTGAAGACGAAGTAGATATAAGATATATTAATCTGGAGACATTGCAGAAGAGCTTGTATAATTATGGAAAACAATATAGCAAAGTAACATATGCTTATATTTGCTTGTATAAGCATGAAATTGCTTGGGAAAGATACATGAGAAGCTAATAATAGTAGTTTTTCTGTGTAGGCCATAAAAACTTGGCAAGTAGGTGACAGGAGTGAAAGAGAGATTTTTCATTATATATATATTTTTATTTTGTTAATCCTCACTCGAGGATATTTTTTCCACTGATTTTTAGAGAGAGTGGAAGGGAGGGGGGAGAGAGAAATGAGAGAGAGAGAGAGAGAGAGAGAGAATGAGAGAGAAACATCAATGTGAGAGAAAGACACTGATTGGTTGCCTTCTGCATGCACCCTGACAGGTCCAAGAAATGAACCTGTAACCCAGGTATGTGATCTTGGCTGGGAATCAAGCCCACAACCCTTCGGTGCACAGAAGAATGCTCTAACCAATGAGAAACACCGGCCAGGGCTCACTGTACATTTTCATACTTTCTAATTTAAGAACCATGTAAATGTATATCACCTATTTAAAAATTTCTGAAATGCCTGAAAATGAAAATATAAAAGAAAGAATTTTAACTAATTCATTGAGCTAAGGAACTCTAAATCCACGTATGAGAGTCATGTTCCTGAAATGTAAGTTGCATAAAGTACATAATCAGTCTTTTTTCTTCGTTGAGAATTTCTGAATTGCAACACTGAGAGGTGAGTTCTGAGAGCTCAGAAGACCTATCCATGGTGAGGGTGACACCTGCAGGACAAACTGAGAATCTGTCGATTTACTTACCTGCTGAGCAGATTTATAACTTTCTTAGAGTAATGGCTTCTGTATTGCTTCTGCCTCCCAAATCTTCCATAAGTTTCGATATGGTCAGTGCTAACCTGGATCAGAAAAGAAGGCACAGTCCAGCAGAGCATCCTACTTGACATCTTTAATTAAATAAGTGTAGATGTAGACTCGCATTCTTTGTAGAAATCGAGTCATATTGTGCATATTGTTTGCTACTTCCACTTGTCAATTCAAAAACTCCTTAAAGGTCAGTCATTGCACACTAGACCAAACTATTTCTTTTTAGCTTTTGCATCCCCTTAAGGCAGCATTTTCAAACCACTGGTGGCATCCCATAGTGGTTCATGGGATTAACTAGTGTGTCAGAAGCACTATTAGAAAAGAACAGGATAGGGTAGAACAGAAAATATAAAAGTGCATCTCCCTCTCCAAAGATAGCTATTGCTTTGTGAAATGTCTGTTTTAGTTAAATACATGTAAGTGCTGTGGGCACAGCCTGAAATATATAGCTTACTGTGGCTAATAGTGGTTAAGAAAACCATTGCTCGCTTTCTTTCTTTCTTTCTTTCTTTCTTTCTTTCTTTCTTTCTTTCTTTCTTTCTTTCTTTCTTTCTTTCTTTCTTTCTGGTGTTTTTTATTTGTTTGGCTGTGGTTTTTGTTTGTTTGTTTGTTTGTTTTGACAGGTAACAGTTTGGAAAACATGAGGACTTTCTGGAGCTAATGGTTTTTGAAACAGAGGGAATGAGAGAGGAACAAATTCACCTTTAAAAAAATCATAATATGGTTGTAAATGTTACCTTATCAATTCCCAGTCCAAAGTTGCTAATGAGCATTAAAGCAGATTCTTCTTCAATAACCTGAATGAGAAGAGAATGCTATGATCAGAAAATCAAAGGATGTAGCCTCAAAAGTGCAAAAAAAATTTCTTTGGTATTGACTTAGATTCAGTTTCTGAACTGACACAAAGAACAGTGATATGACTATTTGTTCAGCAATGGCGACCCCTACAGAGCTCATGTTGAACTGCAACAAAACATTTATTATTTATTAGTAATTACTATTATTAATTTTAAGATTGGACTTTAGTTGACATCATAGATTTTGGAAACAATAAAGGAACTTAGAGAATTTAATTCTGTATACTTGGATTCTCCTAAGACTTATTTCTCACCCTTTATATGTCAAGCACTTTTATAAATAATATCTAATTTGATTTCCACAATAATTCTGTGAGGTAAATATTATCATTTTCATTTCTTAAAATTTATTTTTAAATTTATTATATCTTATTCTCATTTTCCCCAGATTTATTGAGGTATTATTGACAAATAAAAATTGTGTATATTTAGGTTGTACATTGTAATTTGTTATAGTATATAATGTGACGATTTAATGTGCATATACATTCAGAAATGATTACTGCAATCAAGGTAAATAACACATCCATCACCTCACAGTTATTTTTTTGTGTGGTGAGTACATTTAAGGTCTACTCCTAGCAAATTTCAAGTATACAAAACAGTATTATTAACTCTAATCACCATGATGTACATTAGATCCCCAGAACTTATTCATCTTTATAACAAAAGTTTGTGCCCTTTGACCAGTATCTTGCCACTTCTCCCACCTCTGTCAACCACTGCTCTACTCTCTGGTTCTATGAGTTCAACTTTTTTGGATTCCATAGATAAGTAACATTATACAGTATTATGTCTTCCTGTGTCTGGCTTATTTCACTTAACACAATATCCTCCAGTTTCACCCATATTGTCACAAATGGCTATTATAAAAAAGATGAGGTAAGTGTTGGTGAGGATGTGTACCGGGGAAACATTTGTACACTGTTCATGAGATTTAAACTGTTACACCATTATAGCTAATAGTATGAAAATTCCTTGAAAAAATTAAAAATAGCATTACCAAATGATCCAGCAGTCCCAATTCTGAGCATATGTCCAAAGGTAATACAATCAGTATTTTGAAGAGGTATCTGCAAGCCCTATGTTCACATTGCAGCACTATTCACAATAGCCAAGGCATGAGACAACCTAAGTGTCCACCAACGGGTGAATGGATAAAGAAAATGTGACATATATGTACAATGGCATTATTCACTTTTATTCTGTAAATGCAGAAACAAAGTCTCAGAAAGTAAAGTGACGTGTCTAAAAGCAGAAAGTTAGAAAGTGGCAGAACCTAGTCTAAAATACAGGACTCGGGATCCCCAGGCCAGCTGCTGCTCTAATATACTACAATCAAAATAGTATGTCTTCTCTCAAGTAGAAGAAAACACAGAGATCAGTTAACCCATTTTCTTCATCCCTAAATGGGAAAAAAGAGGCAGAGAAAGGAGAACACGTTGTCTGGGGTCACAGCTGGTGAAGGGCAGACCCAAGGTTAGCAATCCTGTTTTGTCATGTTGGCGTTGATATCTATTGATTGTCTCCCTTCCATTCAGTTTGAGATCTTTTCTTTTTTCAAAGGCATTTTTAAATGTGTGTTTATTCGTTTTAGAGAGAGAGAGGAAGGAAGAGAGAGAGAGAAAAACATCAATCAACTGCCTCCTGCACGTCCCCTTGCTGGGGATTGAACTCACAACGCGGGCATGTGCGTGCCCTGGCTGGGAATCAAACCTTTTGGCGCATGGGGCGTTGCTCAACCAACTGAGCCACACTGGCCAGGGCTCAGAATGTTTTTTTGTTTATTTGTTTGTTTTTTAAAAAAGACAAAAAAATAACTTATTAGAAAAAGACCCTAAAAATTGTAGATAAAAATTTTAAAAACAAATTTTTAATTCAGGAAAGTTAATTTTCTGAAATTGGAAGTTGAAAACTTTTAAGTGAAGGCAGGAAAGAAGCAGAACATTTCAGAGGACAAAAAGAACTGAGCGGGGTAATCAGTGAGGTGAGGAACTGAGAGGCAAAGACTGCTCCAAGGGCATCTCAGGATTATGGTGACCTTGAGTTTTCCATCTGGTGGTCTCACAGGACATCAGAGCAGGAAGCAAATCTTCAGGCCTCCACAAGATGGAAATTCAGACAGGATCCCACTGCATAAAGCTGGGACCCCAGTGGAGTAAACCCTCAGTTGGAAGGGTGAATTTAAAAATCAAAGATATTCTACAAACGAGAAGAGTGAACATTTTTGCCTTTCTCAAACTGCTGCTGGGTTGGGGGAAACAAGTGTAGGGAAGCAAAATTTGCCACCCCCAAAATGTCTCTCTCTGGCATGAGAATTATTTTATTTTTAAGAAACAAAAGACTCAGGAAGAAACTTTGACCTTCCTTTTAGTTGCCTAAAGTAATTTAGATAGAGGACCTATTCCAGGAAAAAGAGCCATCACCAGCACTATCTTTTAAAGAATATGGGCTAGTGCAGAGGGGGAGACTTGGCAGGGCTAGAGCTCAGAAGCCACTCCATGTCCACCATGTCGTCTCTGCATGGGCCCGAAAACTTGTTTACCAAACGCCTGCTTTTCCATCTCTATGTGATTTACCTCCTTCCTCTCTAAAGTCCCAAACCACTATCCTCTTTTCCTTAACTCAAGATGGTATATAAGCCTCAATTGCCCACCTACAGGATCCTAGTTTAATGTCATTTTGGTTGAGGGCATGGCCGTTTTTTGTTTTTTTCTCTCTCTCTATTGTTCAGTTCTGTTAATTTCAACTTCTCTGTCTTCAGTTCACTGATTCTTTCCTATGTTTCCTCCATTCTGGTGTTGAACTCATCCACTGAACTTTTTATTTCAATTATTGTATTTTTCCATTCTAATGTTACTATAACTAGCCTATTCTTTGCATCTTCTATTTCTCTACTTTTCATTTTCTTTCTAAAGCTTTCTATATTTTAAAATTTGTTGTAAGCAGGCTCGTGATGGTTTGTTGAAGCATTTTATCACGGATTCTTTAAAACCTTTTCCAGGCAGTTCTAACATTGCTGTCATATTGGTGTTGATATCTCCTGATCGCTTTCCTGTCATTCAGTTTGAGATCTTCCCGATTCTTGCATTTGCTAATTAAACCTGAACATTTTCATATTCAGTTATGAGATGCTGGATCTTATTTAAACCTCCTGTGTTCACTGGCTTTTCCTGGCATCACCCTCTCGGAGGAGAGGGGTGCACTGCCTCATTGCTGCAGCGTGGGGGGAGAAGTGCAGGGTAGGCTCTCAGCTCTCCCCCGGTGTCACTAGTTCCTGCTGGGCAGGGGTGGGTGTTCCAGGTCCCCGCTGTGGTCTCCACCAGTGCGCGCTGACGTTGACCTTGTTACTCTGGGCAATGTGAAAGCCCTGACTCTCCATTAGGCCTCCTCTGACACCCCCTCAATTAGGAGGAAAGAGCCCCTTCCTACTGCCAGGTGGGAGCGGGAGTCCAGACATCCCTGGGTGTGCACTGAATGTCAATTTTTTTATTTTTAACTTTGGTAGTATCAGGGAACATGATATCCATATACCCATAGATAGCCATGTGGTTTCTAAATTCTCCAACTGGATGCCTGAATTCTTTAGCAATATTTTGTAATTATCAATATTATGCATTACCCCTTTATTTACCAAATTATGTGTTCATTATTCTATGGTTGAGCTTATCTTATGTCCACCACAGCACAGAATTCTTAGTAATCATGACGAATCACTTTCTGTTACTCCTGTCATCTGGATTGTTGAGATCCCCCACCATAGTGTCATTTGATCGGCCCAGAAGCCCTGGGTCATGATCTTCACCACAATATTTACGATATGCAAGACCATCTATTTGGAAACATAAAGTTCTTTCTTCCTTGCTTTTTTCCTAATTCTGTCTAGATCCTGCACTACTTCACATCCTAGTGATCACATCCTTTTACTGTCTAGTTTTCTCTCTTCATGGAAACATGGTTGTATTTTAAGTTTAAATAAAACTTTATATTTATTTTCTAATGGTTATTGGATTACTTTAAAAAGTCATGCCTGTCTGGTTTGTTACCCTAGAAAATTTTCCTTTTACTGAGTTACAAAACCTTTTGAATTTATTCCTGGTTTGAAATTACTAATTAATTTCTTTCAGCTCCTGACAGCAATTTCTATTTTGCTTTTGTCTATGGGAGCATGGCACATGCAAGAGCATGTCACTCTAAAAACATACGGCCGACAGAGACTTAGACAAACCTTTATGCTCTGAAGGGGAAAAAAGGTCAGGCTCAAGCTTAATTAGTCCCGGAGGAGAAAATGTCATGTCATTATGTGGATGAATACAGGTTAGTGTCAGGTTTAAAAAATGTGTAAACATAATTCATGATATTTTTGCTGAAAAAGCGAAGCACACACCAAGAGTTTTAAAAAACAGCCCCAAAGCATGAGTGTCTTGAGCAATGGGGAGATGAGGCTGTGCTGCTTTTATATTAAGAGATTCAAGAAAGCAAAAGTGTGCTCAATGTGAGGAGCTTGCTTGTGGAAAGTTGAGAAAAGCTGAACAGGCACCAAGGTGGGGCTGAGTTGAAATAGGGTGAGTCTTATAGGGCCATTGGCCTTGCGAAGGCAGTGACACTGTGGGACATTCAAAGGGTAAGAAAACACTGGTTCGTGCTTATTGAAAAATGACCTTGTGCCAGGCTCTGAATTCAGCACACTGTGTGCACTTGCTCTAATACCACGACAACTCCACAAAAGAGGCAGGTTTGTGCATATGAAGAAACTAATACTCAGAGAGGCTGAATTACATTTACCCACAGTGATACGGAGAAAATGTGAGGCCAAGTGGATGAGGCTCTGCCACCTACGTTTGGTTCAGCACTCTGCACTTCCTGCCCAGCGTGACCCGTGTAAACATATCTTTGGTTACAATTTCATCAGTTATTATTAGAATTTTTCTGCTTAGTTGTTCCACTGGGGATTCAACATTCAAGATAAAAGCTGAAACCAATATACAAAAATTCTCAGTTTGCCCTGCAGGTGCCACCATAACCATAGAATATCTCTTTCTTGCTCTTCAGCTTTGATCTGTCAGAGCTACTATAGAAGAGAAATTCTAGACGTCAATGTATGTGTCTGACGGTTCACATTGTTAAACTCATGCATGTGTTTAGAGTTTTACAGATCCAATATATTCATTTATTAGCATTGTATTTTTCTTTTTTTAAAAAGCATTTCTAAGTTTTTGAATAGAGAATACTTACAAGATTCAAAAAACAGAAAGTATAAAAAGGCATATAATAAATTAATCTATCTCCCGCTGTTGCTACCAGCTGCCAGTTTTTATTTATGATCCCTTAAAACAAGTAATCACAGTAATTAGCCTCCTGTATCATTCCAGAGAGTTTTAATGCATATATACATATATACACACACACACACACATATATACAAATATAAATACAGAATACTGCCTACTTTTATTATACAAGTGGCAGCATATATTGCCTATCCTTAACTGACTAACCTTTACTTAGTTTCACATGAACATATATATAGGAGCTTCTTATAACAATGCATAAAGAGCCTCTATACATTCTTTAAACAACTGCATAGTATTCTATTGTACCAATGTACAATTATTTATTGATGGATATTTAGGTTGATCCCAATTGTATTGTTTACTATTATTTACTAATAATAATAAAAACAACAATTAGTTTTTTATTACTGCCATAACAAGTTACCATAAACTTAGTGGTTTAAACATTGCCTGTTCATTATTTCACAGTCCTGTAGATCAAAAGTTCAGGTAAATTTGACTAAGTTGAAAGTTTATATCTTTGCATTTCCTCTCCCCTTTTTGTAAGTTCTCCAAGGCAGTTAGGAGGAGCTAGGCCACAAGTTGTAATCATTGTTTCCAGTGCAATTAAGACCCATATTCATTTCATCAGGCCTTGCCATCCACTTATACTGTGTCCTACACCAATGATAACTTGAGCAATCATGATATTGCTACATACCATGGATTACTAGAGTTCTACTTTCCCTGGCTGAGAGTGTCTGAGCTCATCAAAGATGAGGGCAATGGAACCCCAGAATCCCATTTTGAGGGCCTGTTTCCTTGTACTTTTCTTGATACCAGTCCCCACTGTATAAGACAAGGTCCCCATGAAAAATAAATGATGTACTCAAGGGGTTTAACTGAAGATAATTTAATGAAGGAAATATTTAAAGAGGTATATTAGTTAGGGTTCTCCAGAAAAACAAAACTGATATAGATAGACGATAGATGATATAGATAGATGATAGATATAGAGATAGAGATAGAGATAGAGATAGAGATAGAGATAGAGATAGAGATAGAGAAAGAGAAAGAGATAGATAGATGATGATAGATAGATAGATAGATAGATAGATAGATAGATAGATGATAGATAGATAGATAGATAGATGATAGATAGATAGATGATAGATAGATAGATAGATAGATAGATAGATAGATAGATAGATAGATAGATAGATGATAGATAGATATTATAAGAAATTGGTTCACATGATTTAGAGGCTGGCAAATCCAAAATATGCAGACCCAGTGTTCCAGTTTGAGTTTGAAGGTCAGAAGCTCCTGTAGAACCAGGAAGAGATGACCTTGCAGTTTGAAGACCTTCAGCAGGAGAATTCTCTCTTACCTGCAGTTGAGGGCCGACCTGTTGTTCTACTCAGGTTTTCAGTTCTACTCAGTCTCACCCACATTATGGAGGGCAGTCTGCTTTACTCAGTCTACTGATTAAATGTTAATTTCATCCCAAAACACCTTCATAGAAACAACTAGAATAATGTTTGACCAAATATCTGGGCAACTTGTGGCCCAGTCAAGTTAAAACATAAAATTAACCACCACAGATGAGTAGGGATAAGGGAACTGAAAATGGATGGTGAACACTCAGGAATGAGCTGCAGTGGAAATCTGTTACTAGCATTTGTCCTGCTAGCACATGGGGAAAATCTTTGTCATCAGAATCGGGTGATGACTGTAGCTGTTGAAGGGGTTATTTGACAGCTGTGGTGGTAGGGAAACAAATCCTGTTCTAGAATCACTCTTATCAAGGCAGGAGTCAGTGAAATAAATATATTGACCTATCTCTTCCTCTCCCTTCCAATCTCCAGCTGTGGCCTCTCCCTCCATTAACCCAACCTGAAAAGAAGTCAGAGGGTAGAGGAACCTGTGTGATGCCCTCAACAAAGGTCAGCCTCCTGGACCACACAGCATGGTATTAAAGGACTGAAAATGGAAATGGGGTGGAGATATAGAGAATGACCAGAACATTGGTCTTTCTCTGGTACAAGACTATGTGTACACTAAATTCATAGATGTGGACTTTCTGGGTCACAGGTCAGATGCATTTGTAAATTTCATAGACTTTCCAAGCTTCCCCCTTAGGGAATGTAGCAATTTACATTTCCCCCAGTCCTATGTGTGAATGCCTTTACCCCACAGCTTGTCCATTTGCTATCAAACATTAGGATTTTTGTCAATACAGTAGATGAAAAATGTTATGTTTGTGTAGTTTTATTATTTATTTTTTATAAGGGGATATAACATCTTTCCATATATATTAATAAGAACTCATTCAATACAAGTGGTAGAAAACTCAACTTAATCTCGTCTTAACAACAGAGAAGAAATAGAGTCACAAAAGAAAAGTCAGTGGAAATATCTAGAGACATACCTTAATGCAAGGACTCCAAGGATGTCACCAAGCCCAAGCCCAGCTCTTCTCGCTCTCTCCTTTCCCTTATTTCTTTGTCTCTGTTCTCCCCATCTCACCTCTTACAGTGGCCCCAGGCAGCTCCATACTTTCATCCTCACAGCTGCAAGTTCAGCACAAAAAGTGAGGCCTGACTCTCAGTGACTTCATTGTATCTCATGCCTGTCCTTAAACCATCATTGTACACAGGAAAATGTGCTGCTCCATGTGCCCAGGTCTGAGTCACAGGCCATATACCTTTCTAACCATGCATGTATCTTCGAAGACGTCCATATCAATATAATGTAGCTGTACAACTCACAGTAAAAACTGCCCATCCACATCCCAGGTAAACAACCCCAAACCCATAAAAAGTCTAGTTGTGGCTCCAGTTCAGAATCTTCTTGGATGGGTCCTAATGTGGCTTTGCATAGCCCAGCAAACTATGATTAAGTGAAATCCACACTCACATTATACACTTATAGGGAGGGATAATGACAACTGAAATAAGACCTTCCACTTGGAAAATAGGAGAACAGGAAATAACCCACAGTGGTCTCTGACCTCAAACACTTACTAAGGCCCCTGACTCTGGGTGAGTGAGCTCATTAGTCATACAACGTGGCCACCCTTGAAGGTTCTCTTTTCTCTTTATGTTCCATGGCCCACTTTGGGGACCTTTGGCAAAGGTGTCCCTTCTATAAGTTGCCTCTGTTTAGCATCTCATTTCCTGAAGGACTAAGTTTGGGGGCCTGGAATAGCCTCAGAGACTGAACTGTTGCAGGCTACTGCTTGTTGGGTTTAAGGTTTCTTAAAACAGTTTAAGAAACAAGAAGCCTGAGGGTAAGTATTATTGTTCTCATTTCTTAAGTGTAGATTCTACAGCTCAGAAATGTTAAGTAGCATTGCCTAAAGCCACACAGCTGGGGAGTGACAACGCCAATATTTGGGTAACTCTACCCTTCTATTCACACTACCTCCCTGTGTACCTTATATAAAAAAGGTTTTATTTGCAATATCTTTATTATTATTAGCAAAACTTTCATATCTAGCAACTCTAGTGGGAAATTCATGTTCACTGCCCCTCCCACCTGTCAGTCAAAAAAAGGAATGAAAAAAAATACAGAAAAATTCTCACCTTGTCCTGCAGGTGTCGCCCTCATCATAGAACATTTATTTCCAACTTCCCAGCACAGATCTCTCCTTGCTACAATAGACCAGACATTCTAGAAGATGCAAGAAGCCAGCTCATGCAACTTATGCAGTTCCGTGCCAGCATCCATAACTTATCTTTATCGTTCTGTAACTCCTGGGTCCTAGTTAGGACATCTTCCATTTTTAATTCATTTATTTTTTGAAAGCTAATGTATTTATATTGTTCAAAACCAAAAAATACATAGAGAATATAATGAAAAAAAATCCATTTCACTAAGTCCACACCAAAAGTTACCAATGTTATTAGGGTTTTTTAAAATACTTCCAGAGTACGTTTTATTCATATATAAGAAATATATTTTTAAACTACCTTCTTTTATTGTACATGATTGTGTACTATAACATTTTTTTCTCCATCTTGATTATTCCATTTACTAGCACTATAGCTTGGAAATCTTTGTATATCAGTAGATTTAATTCTCTCTCTTTTGACTTCAGAATATTCCCACGCTATGATACACCAAAATATATCAGTTCAGCTCTCTACTGAGGAATATGTAAGTTGATTTTTTTTTTGCCATGAAAAGGAATGCTAAAATAAGTAGACTTGTATATAGTTCATTTTGCACATGTGAATATATCTGAAAGTATTTGAGAATACATGCATTTGCGATGTTTCTAGGCATTTCCAAATTGCCCTCCGGAGAGCTTGTACCAGCTTATGCTCCTGCCAGCCATGTATGAAATTGGCTATTTCCCCACAACTTGGCCAACACAGTGTGTTTTGGATTTTTGCCAATCAATCTGAGAGTGAAAAAAAGAGGCATTTCCGTTTTACTGTTTATTTCTCATATTATGTGAGTTTGAGCACCTTTTGGCTTAAGAGCCCTTTGAATGAGTTACAATCCTTTTGATTGCAAGTGATAGAAAGTCCAACTCTATGGCATCAGCAAGAAGATAGATGGATGTGTTTTCATGACTAAAATGTCCGGAGATAGATGTAGAATTTCCAGTGGGCCTTAAATCCAGAGGATCCAGAGGTTTAAATGTCCCCAAGGCCTGTGATTGCCCCGTCGCTCGCTCTTTTTCTCTGTCTCTATCATGCTCCCTGCTTCAGCTTCCTTCCATCTCGCCTTAGTCTCAGATAGCCACCGGTAACCCCAGTTCTCACTGGCTTGCATTGGACTGGGGGGGGGGGGCAGTGCTCTGATTGCCAGGCCTGAGTCATGTGACGCAGTCAAAATCCCCCAAACTGGATGGACTGGGTGAGAGAGGCTTCTGGCTGGGAAGAAGGATGGGTAAGCGCTGGCTGGTGAGCCGCACAGACTGTGCCACAATGAACTCACCCCTTTGCCAGCTCAACCTCCACACACATACCCATGTCTTCTCACATATCCCTTAAAGAACACCCGGCCTGTAACTGTCATGAAGCCCTAATGACATGCTGTAAACCTGCACTCACCTCCTACCTAGAGGGCGACCACACAGTCACTCCTCTAGTTATTGCTCCAAGTTCAAGATCCCTTGAGTGAGGCACGGTCTTCTTGGTCAGGCCCTGATGTGGCTCCTCATGGCCCCACAACCTATGGCTCCAGGGGAACTACAACACACATCTGAAGGGGCAGAGAAAGAATAGGATAATTACGGCAAACTTGCATTTGGTAAGAAGGAGAATGGAAACAGCATAAAGTGGTCCTTGGTCCATGACACGTAGGACAGGAAGAGCAAAGTATCTGTGACCTGGAGGTAAGGTGAGCTCCTTAGCCAAGCAGGCTGCTCTGATTTGCTCTCTGGAAGAATCTCCTTTGTCCTGTCTTTCCCTGGCCCCATGAGCTGGAGCCTGTGGGGGAGGAGCCTCCTCCTATGGGTTACATCTGGTAAGCAGCTCTCTTCCTGCTGGAATGGATTTGGGGTGTCTAGGATTGTTTTAAGGGTTGAATTATCACAGGCTGTTATTTGCCAGGTTTGGGGTTTCTCTAGCAAGGTAAGTCTCTTAAAACACTGTGAGGCATTAGCCTGCAACATAGAGAACATATTTCACATTTTACAAAAGTAGACACTACGGCTAAGAAACATTAAGTTCATTTAGTTAAAGCCACACAGCTGGGGAATAGCAATGAGCCCCAAAGCCACTGTTAATAGGGGTGTTTAGCTCTGAGGTCTAAACTTCCAGTGCAGCCAGGCCTAATTTTTTGTGAAAAATTAGATTCACAAAACCTAGCAGTTCTAATGGGAAACATCACCATTTTTCACCCATCCCATGCTAAACTCCTCTGATTCCCCCCATCCCAAAGCACAAAGAAACAAAGTGAAATATTCTGTTTGTCCTACAGATGCCGCTGTAACCACAGGCTATTTCCAGCTCGGCAGCTTGATCTCTAGCGGCTGGAAAAGATCAAAATTTCTAGAAGATGGCGTCCAGCCTGCGCGAAATGCAGTCTAACGAACACTCCTCAGGGGTTTAGAGTTTCATCACTTCCACCTATGTTAGGACTGTTTTCTCCTGAAACTGTATTTATTTCATTTTTGAATATACAGTTACAGGGTTCAAAACTTAAAATGTACAAAAAAATATTTGAAAAAATCTACTTTCATCCCATCCCATATCCACCAGTTTCCTCTACGTAACCTATATGATGGTCATTCATTATTTTGGCCTATTCTTCCAGAGATTTTAATACATTTGCAACCAAATATGAACATAGATTCCTCCCCTCACCGTTTTTAATGCTAGTGATAATCAGCTATTAACATTCCTCTGTTCCCTCCCCTCTCTTCTCTCTCTCCCCCCAGAGCTTTCCATGATCAGTTCCTAAGAAAACTTATTTAAGAGATTTAGAGTCCTCCCTCCACTGTGTGAATGAAGACCTATTCCCTTGTGATAAACATTTAGGTTGATTTCTATTGTTTGTGTTTCCAAACAATGCCTCATTTTGCATGCATGGATATATATCTATGGGACAAATTGCACAGAAGCTTAATTGCTGGATCAGAGGCTGCACGAATTTGCAGTTTAATAAATATGTCTCATTTGCCTTCATTAGGAATTGTTAAACTCTCACTCTCACCAGTAAAATAAAATGTTTCCCCACAGCTTGGCCAACATAGTGTCTGATCAATGTTAATTTTATCAATATAATAGGTAGAAAATGCTATCTCATTTTTAATTCATACTTTATTATGAATGAGGTTGAGCAACTTTTATATGAGGCATTGGAAATGATTAGGGGTCTTTCATTTACAAGCAAAAAACCCCCACAAACCCCACCATAAAAGCCTCTCAATCTGACTTTTAGAAAAAGATATTTATTGTCCTTACAACTGAAAAGTCAGGGAAAAATTCAGAGCTTCCAGCCTGGGTATCCTCAAACCCTGCTTGATTTCTCTTTAACTCTCTCAATCTTTCACTCAGTCTTCCTCTCTCCTGGCTCCCTTCACCTGCCTGCCAGAGAAGCATCCTCACAACCCCTTATGTGGCTGCATTTATTTAGCCTCTTCTTATTGACACAGGTTCAGAGGCCTGGTGTTGCCTTAGGCAGCACAATTCACTTAGTATATTAGTAGGTAACAATACAAGGTAGATATAATTATTCACATTTTATCAGTGAAGAAACCATGGTTTTTAAAATACGTAAGTGCTTTTGCCTAAAGCTACAGATAGTAAATGGTAGGGACAGTAGTTTTATCCAGGTATATCTGACAGTAAATCTACAGTGATTAGCAAAATGCTTCTGTTTAAGGGCTCCACTGGAAAGCCACACCACTCCTATCCACGCCTTACTGCCAACTCTCAGAAAAATAAAAATTAAAAAAAGAAACAAATGGAAGATCCTCTATGTGTCCTCTAGGTGTCACCATTGCCCTGGTCTATCTCTTTTAAATCTGCGCAACACAGATGTCTGGAGCTGAAATTCTAGAAGATGGTAGAAAGCCTGTTTGTTCAATTTACGTGGCTGACATTTCAACGCCGGCACCCCACATTAATTTAGAATTCTGGGACTTCACTATGTTGTTATTGTATTTTTCTTTAAAATATATATATTGAAAATATCCGTAAAGAGTTTATGTAGTTCCAAAAAAATTTAATACAACGAAGTAAAGAGGTATACAGTAAAAAAATCTCCCTCCCCATCTGACCTCCTATATCCAATATTCCAGTGTCCCTACCCAATAAATAACTATTTCTCTCAGTTTCTTTTCTATCTTTCCTGAGAGAGTCATACATATACAAACAAATATGAAAAGATATTTTCTTTCTCCCTCCTATTTTTATACAAATATTTTACAAGAATATCTGCACTTAAAATTGTTTCTCTTAACATTATCTTGAAGATATGTCCACATTAGCACAAACAGAAATTCTGTATTCTTTTAACAGCTTCACATATTCCCCTCTATAATGTCCCTTATTTTTTATTTATCCAGACCCTTACTGATGGACATTTACATCAATATTTTACTGTTCCAAGCAATGCTGAAATGAATAAATGTTTCTTCATTTTACATGTACAAGTTTAGCTGTGGAATAAATCTTAGAAGCAAAATTGTTAAGCTAAAAGGTAAATTCATTTGCAATTTTCTTTTTTAATCCTCACCAGATGATAATTTTCTTTGCTTGCGGGGGGGGGGGATAGAAAGAGAAATATCCACATCAATTGGTTGCCCCCTGCACAAAACCTGCACAAAGTCCCAGTTGGGGTCAGGGATTGAGCCTGCACTGAGGTATGTGCCCTTGGCAAGAATCGAACTCAGGACCCTTCGCCCATGGGCTGAAGTTCTAACCACTGAGCAAAACCAGCCAGGGCTCATTTGCAATTCTGATAAACATTTCCAATTTACCTGCCACATGGACTGTATCATCTTTGAACTCCCACCAACAAAGTATGATAATTCCCACTTCTCCATCAGTTGGTCCATCTAGTGAGTTATCAAGACATCTGACAGTTGAAAACTGGTATGTCAGTGTGAGGTCTATCAGGTTAAGTATCTTTTCATTTATTGCAAGGGTTAGAAAATCCAACTCAGTGGCTGAAGCAAAAAGAAGAAATTTATTATTCACATAGCTGGACATGAATGTTCTTGGATTTCAAAATCTCTCATTTCTCTCCCCTCACCTCCCCCACCCCACCCCTCTATCTTAGATGGGCAGTTTCAGAGTTATCACCTCACAGCTCCAAGATTAGCAAAAAGTTCTGAACTTTTTCCAAGTAAATATTCAAAATATTGTAGCAATTTATAGTAAATCATAATATTAATCACCCTCAATCAGTACACAAACTACTCACAGACAAAGGACAATAGAATTAAAATAAAAATTCCATTGAAAACACAGAAAATGGGAAACACACAGTGGTAATCAGAACATCACCCATACTGTGGCTTAGAGTTCCTTGGTGACATAACCTGGCCGTTCTGGTTCTTTTCTCTAGAAAGCTTTTCTTTGTTTGAGGTGGTTGCTGTTGAGCTGTGGTCTTTAACAGCCTGTTGGAATGAGTTTAGGGGACCTGGGATTGCATTAAGGGTTGAACACCACTGACCCATTGTAGCTCTGAGTTTTTAAAAGAAAACTTTAGTGAGCAACACATTCACAAGGATGGCAATACTATCTACATTTTACAAGTGAGGAAACTAGGGCTTAAAGTCATAAAGATGGGACAGAAGAATGTCAGAATCCAGGTACATATATTTCCTTCAGCACACTGTAACCCCAACTTGGTCTCTACAAAATGACTTCGTTTGAAGTGCTTATGCCATTATTTCTCAAAACTTTTATTTCTAGCAACAGCAAAGAGAAATCCATGGTCACAATTCCCAGCCATATGTTCTAACCTCTTCTGCATTTAAAAAGGAACAAAGTAACAAAAAATTCTCAATTTGTCCTGTAGAGGCCACCTCAATCATAGAATATCTCTTTTGAGCACTGCAGCTCTGATCTTTCAGAACTGCAACAGACCAGAAATTCTAGAAGGTGGAAGAAGCCTGATAAGTCAACAGATGTCAACAGTTCAGTGCCAGGATCCCTACACACGTGCTTAGTTCTAATGAATTAGTTAGGACTCTATTATTTTCTTTAAAATTAATTTACTGAATTTTTGAATAAGTAATATATGGCTCCAAAATAAAAAGAATAAAGGAATACTCAGGAGAAAAAAAATTCTCCCTTCCAACCTTGTCCCTCATCTGCTAAGTCCCATGCCTGCTTCCCAAATATTTAATGACTCACTAGTTTCTTGCATTTTCTTTCAGAGATTTACATATATATAAATATATATTTTTCTTTTTTATACAAGTGATAGCATAAAGTGAATTGATTCACAAAACAACTTATCTTAGAATATTACACATCAAAATAAAAATTCTTGAATCTTTTTTCTAACATTTTTATAATATTCCACCATATGGATGTACCATACTTCATTTAACCTCTTGATGGGCTTATCTGTATCTCTCAAGAGGTTAATTCATATCTCTTATTGTTACAAACAATACTGCAATGAATAACTTCATATATGTGTTGTTTTTCACATTTGCAAGGACATTTGTAGAATACGTTTCTAGAAGTGTATTTGCTGAGGTAAAAGTTTACACATTTTTATTTTAACCAATAGTCTCACATTACCCTTCATAAACATTGCTACTAACTTATATCTCATCAGCAGTGTATGAGGGCTCCTGCTTCCTCAGAGCTTGTTGAATGTCAAGATTTTTAACCTGATAGATTTTTTAAAATGGTACTTTTTTTTTCATTTTAACTTGTTTCTCTTGTTTTGAGTAAGATTGAACAACTTTTTATAAATTTAAAAGAATTGAAAAAGGACTTTTTCCATTGAAAGCATAAAAAACCAAGCATCATTAAAAAGAAATAATGCTAAAAGAAAAAAATGGTGATTAATTTTTTTACATGGCCATGTAGTTATTTCATTTCACCTTTCAGATTTCTGGGGGCTTGCCTCTAGGTATAGGAAATCTCTGGGAAGCTTGTAGTCTGAGTTCAGTCTATCCCTCAGTCCCTGTGCTGGGGGACAGTGTTGTTGACTGGTCACTACCTTTATGAAGGTGTCAGAATGAGCCACTTACATAACTCATTCCACTTAGAAGTAGATTTTTCTACCCATTCCATTGCTTCTCCTCAACTTGTAGAGGCAACTCCTTGGAGACTTAATATCCTCAACCGAGGCTCCAGTTTAAGACTGGTTGGTGTAGTCACCTTTTTGTGTGGTTTGAGTAAGCAAAGCATAAGAAAAGCCACACTTTCAAATTTCAAGTCCAAATCGAAAGAGGAAACAACATTCTGGAGTGTAAGGCTATGTCCACACTGATATCAAGCTACCTACTTGAAAAGAAAACTGGTGTCCCTCCAAGAAATTCAATTGTTTATTTTTTCTTTTTTTAAATAAATTGGTTCAATTGACCAACTGTTTTTCTTTCAGATGAACACAACCTCAGACTGCTGCTTTATAAGCTGGTTAGAAGCCACAGACTACTTAGAAAAGCCAGGAAATCCATGATAACCTAGAAAACATTTCAAAGTACTAGAGGAGTTCTTTCAATGCCATCTAAATATTGTCTCTTCACAAAGCATTGTGTAGAAGTTGTATATGTTAGCGTGGGACCAAATGAGCCTTGGAGCCAGCATAGATCAAGCATAGCCTTGTTTGAAATTTTTTTTTTCTTGTGATGTCTGATAAATTAGTAAAACTCTATGAGCCCCTATATAAAATAATTAAGAATCTATTTTCATTCTTTATACATTGGGTTCACCAAAATGTAAGCTCCATGACATTTGGGACATAGTAGGTAGGCAACAATATCTGTTGTGGTGTCAATACCCCAGACATTAGGTAAAAATGTACATGTGCAAATGGTGATCAAGACAGCTCCCCGCACTCAGGGAAGCTTAAGAACTATTTGGTCAACCAGGTAAGAAAGGACATTTCAGTACAACCAGAGGTGGGTGCAGGGAAGAGCATGAGGTTGGGAAACTACCAACAATTTCCTATTCCTATACAGTAAGTAGCATGGGGTGGAGAGGAAAAATGAGCCATGAGTTTGGGGAGGTAAGGCAGGGCTGTATCATGAAGGGTCTGCTGGGCCTGGAAAAGGCATTTGGCCTCCATCCTAAAGCAAAGGGGAACCTTTGAAGGCTTCTAAGTAAATAGAACTCTAGAAGGGTTCTATGATTAGATCTGTTTTAAAATGGTAACCTCAACCAGAAAATGGCAGTGTAGATGGAAAGGAGTGAATGGACATGAGAGACATTAAAACGTAGAAACTAGGTGTAATAATTGATTACATAGGGACACTGAGGGAATAAGGGGAATTAGGGAGGTAGCTAACATTTTTAGCTCTTACAACTAAGTGGATAGTGGCACTATTTATACAGATAGTAAGTCCAGGAAGAAGAATAAAATTTGGGGTAGGGTGGGAAGAAATAATGGAAAAAAACTGCATGTGATAATCATGAGATGTGGATGGCATATCCTTTGGAGTCATCCAATTGGCTGTTCCATATATTGGTCTGAAGCTCAAGAGAGATCTAGATACTGGTTTGAAAGTCATCAGCATGCAATGCTAACAGAAAGTAAGAGCAGATGCAATTGGTCAGGGTGAATGTGCAGATCAGAGAATAAAAGTCTAGAGTCTACAATGGCCTTAGGCCCAGCAATACTTAAGGCAGTGGCTGTGAATCATGGCTACGTGCTAGAGTCACTGGAAATCTTGTATAACATAGTGATGCCAGGACCCCACCCCAGACCAATTAAATGGGAACCTCTGGAGCTAGAGCCCAGGCATCAGCATTTTTTCAAAGTTTCTCAGGTGATTGTAATATATAGCCTTGGTTGAGAACTCTGACTTAAGGAATAAGTAGAGACGGAGGAGAGCTTGCATAAAAACCCAGGTGATATGGTGTCACCTATGGAGAAAATATTTAAAAGAAGAGGAGTGGTCAACAGTGTTACATCCATTGAGGAGTAGCCAAAAAATATCACTGATGTCTTGAGCACTATCAGGAATGAAGGAGGACTGGCAGATTGCTGTAGAATATTAGCTACATTCTGAGGGTAAGAGCCTCCAATGGCATCGGCTTAGATAAGACACAAGGATATTTCTCATTCAAGCCCAACATGGCTGGGGGTAGCAAGTTCAGTCTGGACTGGCACTTCATTGTTTCGATTCCCCGGAGACTTCCATCTTGTTTCCATGTCACGCGAGTAGTCTTCACTTCCGAATTCACCTCACGGTCCAAATCAGCTGCCAGTGTTTGAGCCATTTCATTTGCATTCTGCCACCAGGAAGGAGACAGAAAATAAAAGGGACATACCCTTTTTTGTTGTTGTTAATCTTCACCCAAGGATATTTTTTCCATTGATTTTTAGAGACAGTGAAAGGACGAGAGGTGGGGGGAGAGAAACATTGATGTGAGAGAGACACATCGATTGGTTGCCTCCCTAATGTGCCCTGACCAGGGCCCTGGATCGAACCTGCAACCCAAGTAGGTGCCCTTGACTGGGAATTAAGACCATGACCCTTTGGTGCTCAGGTGGACGCTCTAACCAGTTGGCCACACCAACCAAGGCCATACCCTCTTCTTTTAAGAACACTTATTTCTCCAAAGATACACATATCATTTTCATTAGCATCCCATCGGTCAGAACCTAAAGACATGGATACTCAGAACTATAAGGAAAGCTGGGAAACAGAGTCTTTAGATAGTCAAGTGCCCAGCTAAATATTGGGGTATTACTACCATGGAAAATGGGGAGGCTGGGTTGTGGGGGACAGCTAATAGTATTTTTTTAAAGTGGATTAAAAATGAATGGAAGCAAAATTGAAACAGAATATAAGGAAGTCTTTGAATATTTTTGACTTTTTAGAGGAAAAGAGAATCAGGCATCAACTGCCTGGGACAAGGGGTCACACACAGCACAGTTTTAAGAAACAATTTGTTGATTTAGAATGGGAGTGACTAAAACATGTTTAAATGCTGTTGAAAGGGCCCAACAAAGAGAGGGTTTGCAGGTAGAGAAAACACAAAGAAATCTGATAAAGCCAGGCACCTGAAGAGGCAGGGAGGGGCGAGGGGTGCTTACTTTTTTAAGCTCAGTTTCTCAAACTTTAATTGTCTTGTTAAGATGCAAATTCTGACTCATTAGATCTGGGTGAGGTCTGAGGTTCTGCTTTTCTAACAAGTTGTCAGGTGCTGCTGCTGCTGCTGCCTGAGATCTTGGTTTGGAAGGATTAACTATAGGCAGTAGACTGGAGTTATGGGCGAGTAATGAGACTGTGCAGAGCCAGTTATTTCGTAGGGAGGGCGGAAAGAAGTTGAGGACTCCTCTCTTAAGTGTTGCCTTCTCTGAGTGCAGTAGTATTTGAATTTATGTACTAGAAATTAGGATTGAGCTTTGGAGTTGGTGGACAAGGTGGAGAATGGGGGGAGAGTGGCTGGCTCAGAGAGCATGGAAGCTCCACGCCCCTTCCCACATACCTTGCCCATGCACCGATTCCACGGAGTGATTACTGAGTTATATCCTTTCATAAAAAAACGGTAATCTAGTAAGTAAAAAAAAAAGTTAGGATACAGGCAGTACAGCAGGATATGTGAGGAGAATGGAAAAAGTTAGTAATAGCTCTGGAAAATAATGAAAAGAGATGGCTAGAAAAATAAAGAATGGTCAGGCAGAGTTGAGGGTTTAAATGAGGGGGAGGACCACATTCTGGTAGTGAAAATGATCTGCATGGTCAGATGGTTTTCTCTAACAGTACCCAGCATCCCAGAACATAGAAGTCCAGAAAACATAGAAGATGGATTGTTTTGAGCAAATGAATTTGATTTCATTCAGAGAGTATCTAGCACCATGCTTGTACCTAGAAGGCCTACCAACATTTTAGCATTTACTTCTCAAATGGAATCCAGATAAGATATGAAATAATGTTAATAGTGGTTGGGGGCATCCCCAGCTGCCCTTTTACTTACGAACTCCTCTTCATTTATGTCAGTCAAGTCAATATGCCTGTTACCTACCCGTGCTTCCTTATTTCTATTTAATGCTTTTCAACTTTGCCATGCCTGAAATAATCTGAGGTGTTTGTTAAAGACAGGCTTTTACCTACTTCCAGAGATTCCAGTTCAGTAGATTTGGAGATTGTCACATATCTGCCTTGACTTTTAAAACATTCTAGATGATCCTGGTATAGTTGATCCAAGGACAGCACTGAGAAAGACTGTCCTCAATTTGGCCCCTTTGCAACCAACACCCGCAGTCTTTGCTCTTCTACTTGGTATACCTGGAATTCCTCTTTTTACCCACTGTTGACTTAAAAATCCCAGTTTAATACGAATTCCTACCGAGAATCCTCAGCTACCAATTCTACTCCCTGATTAAGGTTCTCCTCCAGCATTTTGATAGAGAGGAAGAAGACTACGTGATGACGTCACAGTGGTATTCTGTGTGTGCTCATTACGTCGTGTGACCTTATGCTCCCCAGTCTCCCACCTCCACTTTAGACTGCGATCTCCCTTGGCATAGGGACCCCGTTTCTGACCAGAGCACCATCTGCCCCCGGAAGGTGTTCAGTAACCGAATGCAGAATGAATAGCCAGATCTGTTGAACACATAGGAGTCTGTACAGAGAACTGAGAAACAGAAAAATTGGTGGGGATACCAAAAGCAAGCCGTGGATTGGAAAATAAAGTAAACTAAAAAAAAAACAAAGCAAAACCAGAACAACAAAAAAGGACCCAGGTTCTGCAGGAAGAGAATCATTAGAGCCTGAAAGGCAGTGTGGGTGATGTAATCGCAAATAATTTTAAGAAACATGAGTAAAGGAGTCTGCAGGCAACTTGAAATAGACTCTCAAGTACCTGACAAGCCTGAGAAAAATCGGCAGCGAGGAAATCAATGCATTGGGGCCCAGCAGAGCCTCAACGCACCTCCCTTTCCAATGACTGGGAAGGAAAGCGGTGCGTTTGGTGCCCCTCGCCCCTTCACGTCTGGACCTTCAGCTGGGGCATTTGAATTCACAGGCTGTAGCTAGCGCAGATTGTCTCTCCTTCCAGCACACGGCTGTACTTTTTACATGACACCAGCCTTCTGAGCAAGATTGATTGTAAACTTGAAAAGGTTATGTGTGATGTAATGAATAACACATGCTACTCCCTCAAGCGCGTCTCGGGAACAGCACACATACAAGATCCTGTGTGTTCTCGGAGTTTAGAAAAGACTGCGGAGAGATCCTGCTGGCAGGCCAGGAGAGAACTTCCTATTACGCTTTCTTAATTAACTGCTATCTCTTGAATTCATTCACTCAAGGAATATGCAGTAATTAAATCTGACTATTTTTGTCCTTCCCTGAATGTTTGTGAATGAATGTGTGGATGAATGGGTATTAAGTAACAGCCGCCGTGCAAGGTGCAACGGTGATAATGACATAAATGTGGGACCTGCTCTTAACAGAGATTACAATCCAGTAAGGAAAACAAGACATGCAGAACCCTGCTGAAGAAATATGTGATAAGTGCCAGCACCTGGATGTACATTTTAATGCTAGAATACAGAATGCAAAGCAAGGAGGGATTCCTTGTAATTGAAATGTTAGAGAACTTTTGTAGGAAGTTGTATTTAAGCTGAAACTTGTAGAATTTGGATGTTTCAGGAAGGATGTTTGGGACAAAGAAAGAACTTGAGGTGGACTGTTAGAGGTGTGTGGAAGATGGAGAAGAGTTTAATTTGTAGATCTGGACTTTACGAAGGACAATATTGGGCAACAATGCTGGAAAAATACATTGAGTTTGCATGGAGGTTTTTTTAAATCAAGTTTTTTGATCCATGCCTTGGCACAGAATGGTTATCTGCTAATATTTACTGCATGCTTACTATGGGCCAGGCACATGTAATTACATAAATTATTTCCATTCAGGTTTCCAATAACCCCATATGTAGTTTCATGAGGTATTTCTTATAAAAATATAATTAGTTCCTGGAAAGATCAGTTAGAAGATCCCACTTGAAATGGAAACCACAATTTTATGGTAAATTGTTGGGTAAAAATGTTTGACTAGAACATTATCTTTAAAAATTAACATTGTGTTATACATTTATTTTATCTAATCTATAAGTTTTGACATAACAGTCTCTTTATTGACTCATAAATTATTTAGAAATATGTTCTAAAATTTCTAAACTGAGAAGGATGACTATCTTTTGGTCATTCATTTTTATTTTTTTGCGTCGAGAATTGAAATTATTATCTGTATGATGTAGAAATTTGAATCCACTGGTGTTTGTTAAGACTTGTTTTGGAAACATTATGTGGCCAGTTTTTGTAAATGAGGTATATTTGTTTAAAAAGAATGTGTGTTCTCTAACTGTTGGATATAGGGTTCTATAAGTATATTCGATCAAATTTCTTAATTTTCCTGAAACATAGTTTAAATATTTACAATTTTTTATTTGTTTGAATTTTAGAAAGAACTGTATTGAAGTCTTATAATATAGTTATGGATTTGTCAATTGTTAATTGTAATTTTGTCAACTATTTTTATTATTTTAGGTTTATTTTTTCATAGATTTCCCCCCCTTTTTAAATTAGATTTATTGTGGTAACATTGGTTAATAAGATTACATAAGTTTCAAGTGTACATTTCTATAATGCATTTTTATGTATATGGCATTGTGTACTCACCACCCAAAGTCAAATCATCTTCTGTTACCATATATTTGACCCCCTTTACCCTTAACTATCCCCTAACCCTTTTTCCCTATTCAATAAATGGTGCTGGGAAAATTAGAAAGCCACATGCAAAAGAATGAAACTAGACAGTTGTTTGTCCCCATATACAAAAATTAGCTCAAAATAGGTTTATTATTATCTATTCTTTAAATTTAATTTAATTTAATTTTTTCCATCACTATTTATCCTAGGTTTATTATTTTTAAGTTTAGAATTTTTGCATTTTCTTGTTGATTTTGTTCCTTATAACTATATAGTGTGCTTTTTCCCCCTAATATATGCATTTTAAGTTTTACTTAAAGACAATGTTGTCAGATACGTTATAGTTATACCAGCTTTCTTTTGGTTAGCATTTTTCTAGAATTATTTTTCCATTCTCCTTTTCAGCTTTTTTTGTGTCATTTTAAAAATGTATCTCTTATAAGCAGTAGAGCTGATTTTCAAAAAATCCACTATACTTCTCTATCTTTAACAAGGGAATTTAGCTTATTTACATTTATTACAATTATTGATAGGTACGAAATTGTTTCTGCCACCTTATGCATTCTATATGGCATGCTTTTCTTGTGTTTCTTTCTTCTTTTCAGGGTTCTACTTAATTGCTAGTTTTCTTTAACCAGCATTGCTCCTGGTTTAAAAGTCATGCATTCCACCTCTCTTCCTTTAGTGCTCTCTTTACACTTTTAACATGCATTATTGATATAACAATGTCTAAACTCAATATTTTACTCTCTCCTGACCATTGAAAAGATCTTAGAATTCCTTAACTCTAAACTTGATTACTCTTAACATTCTGTAGCTTTTTACCTTATTTTTAAATCTTATTTTTAAATCTTCAAAGTTGTCACTCTTGTCATTGCTAATGCTTAGATATATCCATATGTTTATGAATGTGACTGCTCATTACTGTCTCTTTTATCCACTTCTTCATGAATCCAATTTCCTCCTTATGAAATATATCATTTATTAGTTCTTTTTAGTAAGGGTCTTTGAGTGATAAAAGTTTCTAGTTCTTTGCTTGAAACAGATTCTTAAATAACAGTTTAGCCGAGTTCCAAATATAGGTTGATAGTTACTTTCCCTTAGCACTGGACTATATTATTCTACACTTTTCTGGTCTTTACTTTTGCTATTGACAAGGTTTTTTATTTTTTTAAATCTAATTGTTGTGCCTTTGTTGACTAAGTGTATTTTTGTTGTTGCTTCTAAGATTTTAGGTTCTATAGCTTCACTGTGATGTGTTTTGGTGTATATTTCTTTTATTTATCATCCTTGGAAATTATGTAATTCTTGGTTCTATGGATTCATATATTTCAACATCTCTGGAACCTTTTCACAGCCTTTCAAGAGTGCTTCTCCATTTTTCTAGTTTATTCACCTGGACTCTCTTATCAGAGGTATGGGGACCTTCTAATTCTACCTTCCATTTTTCTTAAATCTTAATTTGCTTTCATTTCATAATTTTCCAGTGCTACATTATAACTAACATCCTCAGATAGAGTTTCTAGTTCACCAGTTCTTTAAATGTCTAATCTACTGTTCATTCATCAATTTTTTAAAAATTATTTATTACATTTTTCTTTCCCGTTCTTTTCTCTAATGTTTCTACTTTTTAAAAAATATTTTCTGGTTCCTTCTTAAGGCTTTAATGCTTTCATGTTTTATTTTAAACATTTTGCATTCTGCTTTAGGTTGTCGTTCCATGATCTCAATTTCTGGGGTGATAATTCTGCTGCTTTTTCACATTCTCACTCACAGTGAATGTGTTCCTTGTGTAGTTTGTAATTTAAAATTTTTTTTTATCATGAACTCTCTTCTTTAGCATGACAAATTTTTCCCATGAGAACCCCATATGGCCTGTATTGTGGAAATGTTCCTCTAGAGTTTGGTTTTGGCAGGAGCTCAGAGTATTTTTGGCTTAGGGCCATTTTTTTTTTTTTTTTAATATATCTTTATTGATTTCAGAGAGAGGAAGGGAGAGGGAGAGAGAGTGATAGGAACATCAATGATGAGAGAGTTGTCATTGATTGGAAGCCTCCTGCACACCCCCAACTGGGGATCAAGCCCACAACCCGGGCATGTGCCCTGACTGAGAATGGAACCTCGATCTCCTAGATCCTAGGTCGATGCTCAACAGCTGAGCCATGCCCGGCCTGGCAGATTTTCATGCGAATTCCTCAACCTGCGGTTGAGGGTTTAACCTACTTGTGTAGGCTAAGTTCAAACTCTAAGTCTATTTGAAACACAGGTCTGTGGTATTAACTCATTAAAAATAACTCTTTTGTTTTTATTTCGTTACCTGGAACCCAGACAGAAACATATATAAATGTATCTATTGTCTCTCTATGGCAGGGAACAAATTTAGTTTTTGGTCCACCCTTTCTCTGAAGGTTCAGTCTTTTTAGGGCATCAGCTTTATGTGAGGAAACAGTTCCAAGTTTCTTCTTAATTTGAGGCTCTGTATTAGTCTGCTTGAATTGTTATAACAAAATACCATAGACTGGGTGGCTTAAACAACAGAAGTGTATTTTCTCACAGTTGGAGAGACCAGAAGTGTGGTATCAGGTGTTAGCATGATCAGGTTCCGGTGAGGGCTCCCTTCCTGGCTTGCAGGTGGCTGCTTTCTCTCTCTGATCCCATCAAAGCAAGGCCCTTCCCTCATGACCTCATCTAACCATAAATAACTCCAAATGCCCAATCTCTATATACCATCATATTGAGAGTTAGCGCTTAAACATATGAATTTTGGGGGGACACATTCAGTCCATAAAAGGCTCAATCCTTTGTCTAGTGTTCCCTTGTGGATAATAAAGCCAGACTTTTCTAGTCTATCAAGAGCAAGGCCCCCACTCATCCCATGCCCTGTTGCAGCATCAGCTCACGCCCTTGGTGCTCTGGTCTCCTGTTTCAATTACATTTCTGGGACAGAGGAACTTCACTTGCTTTCTTTGAATCAACTGTCCAACATGTCTAGGATCTTTCAGGTCTTCTAGTGTTGCCTTATTGCCACAACCAGAAGTCTCGCATACCTGGATTTTGTCTTTCATTTGTGTGACCTAAACAGGTCTGCTGAATTTCCCTTCCTTTCTTATTAAAAAGGATGGTGTACACAAGTATAATTCTCATTCATCTCATAAGTGATTCTGAGAAAGAGCAATTAGAGATAGCAATATGTTGCAAATTAAAAATGTTAAATATAGCAAAAGCAAATAGAGTTTCTCTAATAATGCATTTTCATTATAATGCATTGATATAGCACATTTTATTTGAGAACATTAAAGTGTATTATAACTATATCATAATTTCTTGATGAGACTATGATTATTTCTAACCAAGCAACCATTGAACAATAAAAGACCATTTGAGATTTGATTGTAAATTATTACTGACTCCCTTTTTAAAGATTATAAGTACAATTTTTAGAATGTTATACTACTGGCGCTATGAAGGGCATTTTTCTCAGACATGAGTTGAATAATTATAGTGGTTTATTTCAAAGATGAATCCTACAGGGTGAACAGTTTTGAGAAAAGCATATACAAATGATCTTGGTTAGAGGCAGTACTAATATTGGGGTTTGGGAGTCCAGGAGTTTCTTTATTGTCTTGCTATATCCCAATGGCTCTGGGACAGATTATAGTCTCCCTGTGCCTTCCTTTTTTCCTCCAGAAATAAAGAAAATCAAAATTTGTTGAAAAGATTATTTGTTATTAACCATGAGGTCAAATCTATTGTGGTTAGTTCTTGGAAGACAAGGTGAGTGGGGAAACAGAGCTGAACTTCTTCATAATTTATAAAGGCAGAGTCTGTTTGGGAGTTTATATCCATGGTAAGGTTAATCTTTCAAACAATCGTGGAATCAAACTGACTTCCATGGTATCCTCCAAAACTGGAATTAGTTCAAATTCAAGCCAGACCTCCCTTTGGAAGTAAGGCTCAACATTAAGGATTAATTCACAAAACTCAACCTGAGAAAAGAGCTGATATCAAATATTAGGGCCAGCTTATTACAGTTCTTAGGCATTCTCCCTGCTGGCATTTAAGGCATTTGTCTCCATTCTAAATACCAAAGGATGATATTCGGTCAACTATAAAGCTATACCAGTTGCTAAAATATGGAAAGACTTCTTTTATACCAGTTGGTAAAAGCAGCTGCCCTGAGTGTCCAGAGTGCCCTGGCTACTCAGTCCCTTTGTAGTTTCCCTGCCCCTCCAAGCCACGTGCCTCCATAATAAAGATGAGCTCATGGTACAGCAGCCCCAGAGACCTACCTTCACGCTGGAGCCAGAGTCTGTGCTTGTTAAGATAGTGCTGTGCCACTGATTAAGTGTTTTCCATGCTGTCCTAGTCTGTTCCTTCAGGCCTGAACTGAACGAAAGCCCTCAGGTTCCAACCTTTAGTGTTTGCAATGTATGTATCATAATAATCTGATTTTATGGGGTTCCAGACTTTGGCTTAAAGAGCTTATTATGACTTTCTGCCTTCCAGACTATCACTGCTGCACTTCTCAATACCAGTGGACCATAGCATTCTAGATTTCATAGATTAAATAAACAAATAAATCAATGTTGAAATATTTTTCAAGTCGACATAATCTCATCAACTTTTTATCTTTCCAAATAAAGAACATTAATTATTAAAAAATCATTTTTTTTGCCACTACTATGCTATGTAAGAAGGAAGGACACAAATGCGGAATACACAGCCCCCCTAAGGAATTTATCCTATGAAAAACTAGTTGTATTGTCTTTCCCTTTCTCATTTCCCCAAGGACTAGTGAGAAATTAACCATGGACTGGTAGTGATTGGTGATGTTTGCAAGCCTGCACTGTACTCCCTACACTCAGTTTCCAAGTTTATCCCTAGTGAAGCTCAATTGTTTCATTTGCCTCCCACTCTGGTGTGGCGTTCCAGGCCTTGGGCTGCGCCCGGACTCTAATGTATAGAATAAAGACAGCCTCAGCGTTGGTCATGCCCTGCCACGTCCCCCCACGCGGCTAGACACAAACAGGAGCCCTGCAGTTCTGATACTTACATCTGGCTCTCTGTCCTGAGGCCGTACGGAGAGCAAAATTTTATAGCCTGACTTTTTCTCCTTTCCATGCAACATGTCCCCGTTGAATATTTATCTACATGGGTATTATCAAACACTATTGGCACTTTCCTGGTAACATGAACTGCTCCACTAACAAGATGCAAATATTTAGCCAGGCCTTGATACCAAGCCTGATAGTCAATACCTTTCCTATAGAAAATAGTTCTCGCCTTTGAATAAAAAGTACCTGTAAGGACCTTTCATCTCTATCCTCACCTACATCAAAGAATAAGTGCTCCTAACGCATATTATGAAAGGACAGGAAAAGGATTTCATCTGACATTTGATAATTTTGCCAGACTATGTGTGGAGGAAATGAAGAGGCTCCAGTAGCAAAACAGAAAGGCGTCGCTGACAACACTATTGGGGAGCCATTACAACTTGAAACAAACATCACAAGAGCCTAAGAAGGCTCAGCTGGTAATGCTTTTCTGACATCAATAAAATCAGTTGTTTTTCATCTGTGCTGTGAAATCTCTGTATTGTTTTAGCCTTGCGAATTATTCTATTACGGCGTGATGATTCTCATTAGCTTCCCTACACCCTGTCAAAAGATAGTCTAGACTCTAATTATGTCTGTATCGAGTCAAAGAGTCAGGCTGTGTACGTCTGCAGAACAGTTAATGTACTTGGCTCATTAGTCTGAAAACACCGAGTACAATTTAGCTCACTGAAAACGCACCCAGCCGTAGTTTGTGTAAGGAGCGTAAAGGTCCATTGTGTGATAATTTTTTCTTTTCTTATAGCAGTGAGTCGGGAAGTGATAGCTATTATTTCTGATCACTTGCTATGTCCCAGGCAGCATGTCTGCCTTTTATATGCATTACTCATTCGGTTCTCACAACAGCAAATTCTTATTCACATTGCACATATTTAGAAGCTTACCTCGGGTCATTTGCCCAGGAAGGGGCAGACCCAGGACAGCCTGATTTCAAAGCCTGAAGTCTTAACCAGTATAAGCCATACTTGAGTCCATACACTCAGACGTGATTGTGCTGATATTTGCCCAGACTGTGTACAGTTATGTCCTCTAAGAGGTAGAACCTAGTGATTCAACCTTGACGTGAGGCTACTTTGAAGATAAAGATGGCATTAATTTTAATTTATTTCACCAGGAGGGTTATTCCTCTGCTCCACATCCTTGAATAAATTTCCATTGCTCTTGGATAAAAGCTCCAAAATCTGTGAGTTCCTGATCACTAGCACCGTCCTTCATTCTATGCTCCTTCACTTACTCGGTTCAAGCACTCAGGCCTACGGTTTCTCCAATACTCCACACAGCTTCTTCCTCAGGGTGTTTTTCCATCTTCTTTCGTCTGATTCAAATATTCTCTCTGCTCCTACTCACATTTCCAGCCTGGTTAAATGTCATTTCCAAAGAGACCTTTCTTGTCTTTCCAGCCCAAATCAGGTCCCCCTGTGGTGTTTTTCCCTCGGACCCTTAATAGCCACTATCACAGATTATAAGGTATGTACTTAATTTTGTGATTGCTTCTTTAATGTCTCCCTCTTTCACTAAAATGTAAGATTTGGCAATAGCAGGGATTGTGCTGGTCTTGTTCACCATTAACATCCCTGAGTCCCCCACACCGTGCTTGTTGCTAGAGATTATGCTCGGGGTTATTGAATGAATGAATGAATGAATGAATGAATGAATGAATGAATGGTGATAGATTTGTATACTTCCACTGTCTTTTCAAGCAGATCCCAGCTAAGATTAGTCTGTATCCATGGAACTGAGCAACGTTGTATGATCACATGGGTTTGAGTTTATGCCCTTGGCTCTGGCACTAGACTGAATGTTTTAGTTTATTCCTGAGCCGCTTTCCTGAAACTGTTATTCAAGAAAACAAAAATAAGCACAGGACTAACTATTCTCAGGAAGTCACTGTAGTGCTTAGAACACGATGGAGAGAGAGAGGGGGGAGATTTGCCTTATATTTTTGGAGCTGTAAACTAGAAATGTTGCATTCATTCAACAGACTACAACGCTTAAAGAAAATATATAAAAATTCTGTTCTTAAGATGATTGTGAAGAAGATATATATTTTTTAATTCTTAGACTAATTTCTTCAGCATTGCAAATGGCCAAAATAAAACATGTATAGGGAGGGTTAAATAAATACATAGGGTTATAGAATCAACAGCATTTTTATAGAATCTGATAGGAGCAAAAAGGTGTTGGTGGTTTTGAGATAATTAATTCTTAATTCTGAAGCCTATAAGCTTTGTACTTTTTTAATGCCTATTAAATATTAAGTGTGTAGAAATAAGTGTGTTGAAAGGGGAAGACAGAGAGAAATGCCCTGTTCAAATCTATTTTATATCACATACTCTGCCATTAAAAGTTAGCTTTTTTTCATTACAAAGATAATTCATGCTCATTATAGAAATTTCAGAAACACTGAAAACATAAACAAATCATTCAAATCTCAATAATTCCAAGAAAATCATAGGTAACATATGGTGTATTTCTGTTCTCTCCCTTGCCGAGTATCTCTTAAACATAATTGCCATATATTTGTATCATACAAGATTGATTATAGTCTTTAAAGTTTATCTTTTATGATTTATAAAATGAAATATGCCTGCAGTTATAAAATATTTTGGGAAAATAAATAAAATAAAATAAAAAATGAACATTACCCCATACATCACTGCCCACGGATGACTACTGCTACTACTGCAGCATTATGTTTTCCCAATCTTTTTCTTGGATATTTTCTTAAGTTTTTATATTATAGCGTATATATTGATTTTATATCAGAGATAACACAAAGATATTCACAGATCCTAGTAGGTTGCAGAATAATTTCTGAAGGCTAATAATTTGCTGCCTATTTTATTGCTGCTTCTTCTGCCCACAGGGCTCAACAGAATAAAGCACTACAGCACCAAGCGCTGAATTTTCTTTATTGATTTTAGAGAGAGAGGGGAACAAGCAGTGAATTTTAAAACTCCCTTTATTGATCTCATGAGTGGGCTGACACACAAGATCAGATTGTCCAGTCAGATTCACTAGAACAGTGCGCAACCATTAACAAGCTTTAGTAATAATTTCAGAGTGTGGGCAGTCAAGAGGCATGGACAAAGTAGACAGAGGTCTGGGACATCAAAGGCAGGTCCCCGCATCCTTTCTCTCCACAGCAGACATGTGCTCTCTGACTCAGAATAATAGATGAGGTTTCAGATAAGGTTTTGAAGATTTGCCTCACAGAGCAGGAGGAATGCTTAAATTACAAAATATCTCCATTTTATACTCCAAAGAGTTATGCAACTTATGTGATATTCTTTAGGCAGTCATGGGTCATAGATCTATAGATTCTGCATTTATTCCTAAGTAATCCTCAGCAAGGACATCCTACTAAGATATGATATAGATAAGAACATTTCCTTTTAGCAAATATTAGGAGTTTATTTATATGGAGTTCAGGTGGACAAAAAGAGATTAGTAGTGAGAGTTAACCTCCTTTTTGTCTTCCCCCTGGGAGAATTTCTCCCAACACTCCCAAAGACAATAAATGGATCCCAGGTCAGTTATTGAAGCTCTTTCCTTCTCAGCGAGCAAAAAGGAAATAAGGAAAGCAGTCCTCACCATTTCGCTCCTCATTCTCTTACTCCAATTCCTGTAAGGAAGTGGCTTACAGAGGATGCAGAAGTTCTGTTCCTCTGGTACCTTTTCCCCATCTTTATTTTTGAACAATTTTTAGCCATTTTCTCCCCAAACGTTGCCTCTACTCTCTTCTCTCTCTCCTATCCCAATCGAACTTCAATAAAAAGTATGTTAGAAACTCCTAGAAGATAATACAGGAAAATACCTAGGTGACCTTGGGTATAGTGATGACTTTTTTGATACAACATTGAAGGCACAAAACAAGAAAGAAAGAATTGATGAACTGGATATTATCAGAGTTAAAAACTCTGTTCGTTGAAAGACCCTGTCAAGAAAATAAAAAGACAAGCCACAGACAGGGAGAAAATATTTGCAAAGCACCTATCTGATAAAGGATTGTTATCCTAAATATACAAAAAACTCTTAAAACTCAACTATAAGAAAACATACAACCTGATTTTAAAATGAGCAAAATATCTGAACAGAAACCTCACCAAAGAAGTTATACAAATGTTTATAGCAGCTTTATTTATAATCGCAAAAACTTGGAAGCAACCAAGACGTCTTTCAGTAGGTGAACATGTAAATAAAGTTTCCCAATGAGTAACACCTCGCATTAATGTGGTACATTCGTTACAGCTGATGGACCAATATACTAACTAAAGTTCAGAGGTCACATTAAGGTTCACTCTTCGCATCTTCTGTTCCATGAATTTTGGCAAATGCCTAATGTCACATACCCACCGTTGCAGCAGCATACAAAATAGCTTTCCTGCCCTAAGAGCCCCTGCACTACACCTGTTCATCCCTCTCCCCCTTCCAGCCACCCCTGAGCATACGCTGCTTTTTTACTGTTGCTATATTTTTGTCTTTTCTAAGGTCTATTTCAGACTTGCTTTTTTCATTTTAGCAATATGCATTTGAGGCTCTTCCATGTCTTTTCATGGCCTAATAACTCATTTGTTCCTAATGCTGAATAATATTCAGCTGCATGCAAGTACCAGTTTGTTGATCTGTTGGTCTAGTGAAGGAACATCTTGTTTGCTTTCAAGCTTCGGAATGCTCCCCTTCCTCGCCAGCATTAGTGTTCTTAGCGCGTTTGACTTTGGCCATTCTAATAGGTGTAGTATCTCACAGTTGTTTTAATTTGCACTTTCCTAATGACATCTGATGGTGAGTGTCTTTCACATGCTTATTTGCTATTGAATATCTTCTTTGGTGAGGTTTCTGTCCAGGTCTTTTGCCCACTTTTTAATTGTGTTCTTTGTTTTCTTATAGTTGAGTTTTAAGAGTTTGTCCACTTAGTTGTTAATAATTATTATAATTTCTATTTCTAAAAGTTGCGTTTCATTCTTTTAAAAACCTGTGATGCTAATTTTTTATAGTTATCCATTTCCTGCAAGTATTTACAGGCTTTCCCTTTATTTATTTAAACTTATCAAATATAATTTTTAAAATGTTTGCTGATAATGCTCATCTATTGTCATATGGCTCTGTTTCTGCTACTTTTCCATTTTTTTCTCACACCCAGTACCTTGTTTTCTTATATGCTTTATGATTTTAGACTGTAGGCTTCATATTGTCCTTGAAACATTATATGTGGAGAATCTCTGAGGCCTGGAATAAAGGTAGAAAGCATTTTTATTTACATTACTAGTCCAAGACCAATTTAGATGAAAATTAAACGAAAATCATGGTTTGATACTTTATGAACTACTTAGAGGATGTGAATGCAGACTGCCAATCCTCACAAGCACCAGTTTGTAAACAGCTTCTAATGGAAAGATTTTATTTCCCCTCTGCTCTGCCCAGCACCAAAGCAGACACCTGGGGTTCTTTTTTCAGCCCTAACACAGTGCTGCAGCCCTTTGCAATCTCAGTTTAGGTGGAGAGAAATCCTATTTGACTCTCCCCATTGAGCATGCACTGGAGAATTGATGTCAAAATCAAAGTTCATCTTTGCAGAAATTGGCAAAGGCCCCCAGGGCAACAGCATTGAATCTCTGGGCTCCCATTTTCCTCCTAGACCTTATAATCCTTAACCTCTTATCAGCTCTTTGAAGCCTTTATTTACCATCTGTGTATCTTCTTTATTATCTTATGCCTCTAAAGTTTTTTTTATTATTTGACCCAAAATTTTTAGTTGTCGGAGGTTTTTATAGTTGATATAGAATACCTAGTTTAGTGAAGAACTGGTCCTAACAAACTGGTCTGCCTTCGGCCCAGAAATGGATATCTTCCTCAGGTCTTCTCTATCCTCTATCTTCTGGAATAGTCTCCTTACTATATTTGTCTTGAAATCTAATCATGCTAGGCCAAATTCTAAATGTCACTACCTCCAAAAAAAAAATCTCTCCTCACCCAATCCTTTTTCCCCCCTAATACTCATAGCATCTCATATGACAGACTGAACCTTATGAGATTGAAGTTTTATAGGTCAAAAGTGGTTGTATATTGGCAATTTGATGAGTCAACCTAAAATCTAGTTTAGTGCTCTGCATGAAATTAGCACGTGCTCAGTATTCACCTAAAAGAGTGAATAAACATTTTGACAAAAATAAGCAATGCTGTTGAACAATGACAGAAAATGAGTCCTACTTAATAATTCCGGAGTATGGGAAATTAAAATTTCATCCCTCTAAATGTATGAAGAAGTGTCAGTGTATATACAAATACATATATACACACAGGAAATGAAATTGCCCAAGAAATCAGAAATCCCCTTGGCTGGAATTCAGGAAAGAAGAGGGATGGTGAAAGCCACAGAGTTACCAAAGTCTGCAGCTCATATTCAGTTCATGGGGCCGGATGGAAACTGAGAACGTACATATACCCAAATCTGTTTTAAACCAATTGAATGGGAGGGACCCTTTAAGAACAAAGTGTTGTTGTTGCCAAAATACTATTGAAAACATCATGTGGTAACTGCAAAATGAAGTCAGGAACTGCAATTTAACTTAAAAATTAAAGGAAATTCATTTACGAGCTCTCTTGGCATTCCACTTCTTGTTGCTAAAAATCTACTTTTAAAGCCAGATCAGCCAGATTGTCCATTAAGATTGATCACATTTGCTAGATAATTGCCAGATCTCCCTCTTGCGCTGTGTGAATGCAGCAAAACGTGGAAAGTAAGGACGACGCATCTTGATGCGTAACATACCCTTTCCACATAAAATTCTTTCAAAATTCTTTAAAGCAGTCGTCTCTGCCATGCCCTCACTGTTGGTTAGAACGGCTTTCCATTACATAAGCCTGGAGCAGAGCCACGAGTAAGGACTTTTCGGATGCCGTAAAGGCAGTGTCTTTTGCTTTGCCTTCTCCTGTAGCAAAGGGCAGAGTTCACAGATAAACAGGAGTGGGCCTCTGCCAACATGGCCTTAGCAGCGCCTGAAATAAAGACTGAACTGGGAGGCACAACCCTCCTCCCTTTGCTGAACTGGCTACGTCAGTTGACAGGCTGAAGCTTTTTGTCACCAGGGAAACAAAGAATGTACTTTGAGCTCAGTGCATATCTTCTGCAACTCTCCCTCTTAAAATGAGTACATTTTTTACCACCTGCAGAACAAGAATTATTAAACAGTAACTGAAAAGGATGATTACATCTTTGATACTTTATTCAACAAACTGATCTATATCCAACTAGAAAATCAGAAATCTTGCTTTTTTTAACAGAATAATTTTTAAAAATAAGCATGGTGATGTTTTTATTTTTGTGTGACATTGTAGTTACCTTTCCTTTTAATTTGCTCCGGATGGTACCATTAGTGGAGTAGCTCTAGAATCTCTTCAATTTCAAACTGAAGACCTTTCAGATGTATAGTTAATGGCCATCCTGGATACTTGCAGTGTTGTGTAAGCTTTTAGAGCATGTTTCCTGGAAAAAATGAAACCAAAATAACTGATTCACAATGACTACTAATGAGTTACATAATACTGAGCAAGCTTTTAACCTATTTTTTTAAACTTGCCTCCCTTTCTATAAAATTAAAATGAGACTATGCCCTCCCTATTTTATTCAGATGCCATAGGGATTAAAGTATATTTTATAAAAACTCTTTATAAGACGCAATGTGGCATGCATACATGAGGTATTACTGTTGTTAATTTGTCTTATAGAAAGTTAAAAATGTAATGAGCACAAGGAATACTTCGGGAATGATCAGTGTTATGCATCACTTAATAACAGGTTGGTTTTATTTCCCAGATTACTTAGTTTTGCTGTTCTGCTACCACATTATTTGGATCGTTAAGGGAACATGGTGCATCTTGTGAATAGAATTATGTATGGCCCTTTCTGTAACGCAGGTTAGAGCTCTGTCTGATTGCAGCATTGTAATCTCCCTTTCCAGCAGGCTCTGTAAATCACCCTGCAGACTGGAGACAGGACTGGATCCTCAGGTAATCTGTGAACAGTGGCACTCTTCATGACAAGGTGGTACCACTCTGTCCTCGGTGTGATGGGGAAGGGGTGTCACCGGCATACATAGTATTACATTTCCATTACACAGATATAATGACCAATAAAAGAAAATCTATTTCTCTTCTGTGGAGCAGCTTATAAGAGGGTCACAATGAGGAAGACACACAATGAACAAAAGAGCAGGTGGAGAACCACAGATGACACCAATCGAAGCTTAATAATAAAATAATATCTTACACTTGGATACTTTTTTGGTAAAAAATAACAACTACTACAACAAAACAGAGCTTTCTCATGAATGACTGTATTTGATCTTCATGACAATTTCATGGGGGAGGTAGGCAAGTTAGCTTTACTGCCATTTTTACAGAGATTTAGGGAGGTTCAGTGATTTGTCCAAGCTCAAAGAAATTTTCTGATTTCTACTATAATTCTCTTTGTAATATTTCTGATTATACAAAAGGCAGAAAACAACTGATTATGTTGCTTTATTAAATTTTTGTTTCTTAACTTTTCAAATAGAGTTTATGACTAGGAAAAGGTAATATGAAGTGAAAGGAGAGACAAGAAGAAAACACTAAAATAGTGTTCTTCAAATTGCATAAAATTGCTGTGTATTATAGTCACACATTTGGTTCTGGAAGAGCCATCTAAGATGAGTGTGTGGCATCCACTAGACATTCTTTCTGTAATTAAGATTAATTTAATTTTGATAATTTTACTGTAACCTTCGTGTAGGCACCTTAAGATACTTTGAAATAAAAAGTGTTAACTGCTTGTTTTTAATGATTTCCCAATAATCTGGATTCCTACTAACACATTGTCAGATGTCCCTCCACGTGTCACATACTCATGCTAGTTTCCATGCCATTCCCACCAATAAGAAAATAATAAATACAGGTGTGCATGTGTTAAAAATCTATAATTGGTCAGATAATTTTTTAGGTCCTTTTACAAAAATTATCTCTTTTATTACTTGAGGAAAACTTAGTTTTTTTTGACAGAGAAGGATCTCTTCAATTAGGGACCTGGACATTTGGGGAAGCAATGGTTTGAAAGTGTTGAACAGAAGAAAAGTTCATGAATGAGAGTAACAATTCGTAACTCTGGGACTCCGAAAACTAGACTAGGAGAGTGGGGGTATGACAGGTTTTGGTTTTTGTTCGTATCAGCCTCTGCTCTTTCCACACTTGGCATGAGATAAGTGCTTGGTAATTGTTTGCAGATGCTGGGTTAGATGAATGGGTAAATTAAAGATGACACACTCCAGGTGTAAATTTCCTTTAGAAACTGCATCTTAAATTTATTTTGCACTTTTGAGCCCCAAAATTGGTCCTGTAAGCCAATCTTGGACAAAATCATAAAAAATAACATTCTTTTTCACTTTGCCTCAACTTCACCTTCTGACTCTTTGACTCACACAAAAGCACTAAAGAAGATGGTGCAGGACACCTGGATAGCCACATGCAAAAGAGTAAAGTTCAGCACTTACCTCACACCATAAAAGACATTCACTCAAAAATGAATTAAAGAGTTCATTTTGAACTCTTTAAGTGTTAGAGCTAACATAAGTGTTAGAGCTAACATGACAAAACTCTTAGAAGAAAGCATAGATGTTAAGTATAAATAAATCTTAATGATCTTGGGTTTGGCAATGGATTCTTAGATATGACACCTAAAGCACAAGTAACTAAAGAAAAAACAGTTAATTGGACTTAATCGAAATAAAAACTTTAGTGCCTCAAATGACTTCATCAAGAAAGTGAAAAGACAACCCGTAGAATGGGAGAACATATTTGCAAATCATACATCTGATAAGGGACTCATATCTATTATATACAAAGAACCCAACAATTCAATAATAAAGTGATAACCTAAATGAAAACCAGGCCTGAGTGTGGTGAACTGAAAACAGAAAAACTGGTTGAAGATTGCTATAAAAACAATTCAACCCCTGATGAGCTTCCAAAAACCTGAATTCCCTTGCCTCCAACCTCTGCAGAACACTGGACCCTTACACTTTTGTGAGAAGAACCAGGAGGCTGTGGATATGGAATTCCAAGTATAATCAAGGGCAAGAATAGCACTCTGAAACTGAAAACAGGAGTCCAGAAAGTTTGCTGGATTCTCAGGATACTCCCAAGCAGAAATTTAGGTTTCTCCTTGGAAACACTGACCAATCCCAGAGAAAGTTTGAGACCACCCCCCTCAAAATGCGCTCAAGTTTTTGCTTAATTGCCCTAAGTGGAGTCCCACTAGTCAGCAAGCCCTTCCTCTCACACAGAAATTTTAATCGTTAGTAAGCTCTATAGCAACTTGCTCCTAAATATGTAAATACAGAGTCATCATATATTGGAGGAAAATCTCTACTATGAACAATTATACACTTCACACCTATACATAAAAACCCAACTATATGAATATACTTAACAAGTTAGGAGAAAATATTTACCCACAAAATGAGAACAAGATGCTTTAAAAAGGAGTACTCCACAAATAAGAAAATTCCAAAAAGATGGAGAGAATAGAAAGTTTTAAAAATTCTATAGAACTTTTGGAGGGTAAAAATGAGGATGTGCCTCGAAAACAGAGTTGAAAAGATACAGGGGTGGAAGTACAGAGAAAAGAAAACTAGGGGGTCAGTTCACAGGGTCCAAACTTTAATTACCAGGGATTCCATGACAGGACACGGAAAACGGAAAAGACGACACAATAAAAAAAAATAGAAAAAAATTCAAAGATAAAAGTCATGATCTGACAGATTGAAAGGACTCACCTTGCACAATGGATGGAAGAAGATCTATCCAGGTTCAGACACGGTATCATGAAATTTTAGAACATGGTGGTTAAAGAGAATAGAATATTCTCCAAACCAACAGAGAGAAAACCAAGAATGAAACACACACTTGAGACCCAGGAAATAGAGGAATTGCATACAGGAGAAAGATGAAGGAAACTTTCAGGACAATTGTTAAAATGGCAATTGATCCACATTGGAACAGGACAAGAAGAGGCTTCATTGGAACACCTAAAAAATCCTCCCCAAAAACCAACATAACTTCCAGAGCAGCTGATGTGTTTGCCATATTTAGAAGAGTTTTAAAATCCTGTTGGAGAAAATTTGTGGCTGAATCAATAATAGGTGCATAGAAAACTAAGGAAATTAATTAAAAAGGCAATTAACCTCAGGAAAACAAAACAGAGAAAGGAAAAGTAAAGACACTACGGCATATGGTTCAGCTGTTACACTATTTATATATACATTAAAACGTAAATATTGAACAATGCTCTAATCAAAATGCTGACACAAGCAAAGTAGCAAGAAGGGGAAGTGGAGAAGAAAGACACACCACAGCACTATTGACAACAGCCAAGATGTGGAAACAACCTAAGTGTCTGTTGACAGATTAATAGGTAAAGATGTGGTATATACATGCAATGGAATATTAGCCAACCTTAAAAAGAGAAGAGAGTCCTACCACATGCAACATGTGGATGAACCTGGAAGACACTATGCTAAGAGAAATAAGCCAGTCACAAAAAGACATATACTGCATGGTTCCACTTCTATGAGGCATCTCACAGAAGCAGAGAACAGAATGGTGGTTGGTGGGGTTGGGACGAGGGAGACATGGGAATTTGCTCTCTAATAAGCATAAAGTTTCAGTCAATCAAGATGAGTAAGTTCTACAGATCTGGTGTATAGCCATGTGGCTATGGTTAACTACTTAAAAATTTGTTAAGAGGGTAGATCTTATGTTTTCTGTTCTTACCATAATAATAATAATAATAATAATAATAATAATAAAGATTGATTTTGAAAATAAAGTTATTATTAAGAATGGATCAAATGACTTACAGGATGTAAGATATTATTATTATTATTTTCCCCTCATAGTTATTTATCAGTACGTATTTGTCTCACTGATGAAAGAGTCACATCTATTTGCCCCGTGTAGGCCAGTGATTCTGGTGGGCAGCCTCCATGGTTTTGGTAAATAGAGGCTGAGGTTGCTTCTGCTTGTGCATTAGCTTTGAAGTTATCTCAAGGATGGGCTGAGGAGACTTCTGAACAGAAGTCCCCGAACACAGAAGCTGCAGACAGAAAGGAAGGAGTTTGATTAGAATGATTTTAACAACTGTGAAAATGTCACATTTTGCTATGAATCAACAAATAAATTAAAATGACAAAGGAAAGAAAAAGGAGAGAGGATAGTAACAAGGGCCAGTCTTCATTCTCCTTACCTGGAAGTCGGTATGAATCTAAAATTGAAAAAATAAAAATTAGCAGTATAGGAGCATTTTTAAATAAATATATTACAAATGGATGAAGGACTAAAATTGGGTAGCCATTTATAGAAAGATTTTTTCTTTCAATAGGAGGCATGGAGAATGGCTTCATGGAGGAGGTGTCTTTGACAAATTTCTTTTGGTTTCAAGAAACAGAATCTCACCTGATTTGCCAAAAACGGGGGTAGGGGTGTAGGGCTTTTACCATAAGAATACAAGGGTAGTGCCTGGAATTTAAATGTGGAAAGTACAGCGGAGCCTAATGAAAAAGTGCAGTCAGGAATTTGTTGCCCAATGAAACAGAGGTGACTATGTCTAGCCCTTCAGAGTCACAAGACCTATGCTCTTTGCTTTTCTCTGTGCATCTGCCTTTATTTCTATTCATGGAATGGCTTTCTCTACTTCTGAGCATGGTTGCTGAAGATGCCTTTCTCAGCCCCAAAGCCACACCATCTAGGTCCACGGGGGACCATTGGAGAATCACTGAAATTCTGAATCCCAGTTCCAAATGACCAGAATAGAGGATCTGAGGGTCTCAGCTTTGGTCAGGTGTCAACTCCGGTCATATTAGCAATGGTAAGGGTAGAGGGGTCACGAGTAACAGACAAAGCAGCAGAAGCCACTACTGGTGGACAGAGAATGAAAGAAACCCTAACAGGTGTCCATCACATATTTTCAGGATTGATATGTTTGGGGCAAAAGAGATACAAGAAAAGGCAGAGGAAAGAACTGAAGCAAAGCAAGCAAGTGTGGTCCTGTCTGGATGCCAAAATGTATATGATTCCTTTTAGCTTGCAGGCAAAGGCGAGGGAGTGCAATGCAAAATGAGGTCGGACCCAGAGGTTCAGTAACCTTGAGATCAAGCCCCCCTCCTCCTCTCTGCCCCCTGGTTGAGGCAGCCAGGGTTCTGTTTTTCCTTTTCTGATGGGTTCTGAGCTGGTAGATTGCTCAGAGGATTTGAAAACCAACCTGTTCAGACCTGTCTGCAAAAGCCTCGGGAGGTAAAGTAGTGAAAGGTTTGTCTGCGCACCCAATCTTTCTCCTACTTAAGGCTGTATAAAAAAATATTTAATATCCTAAATCCTCAGTTAAACTAGTTTCATAATTATTTTTCCAAGAGGAGTTCTACCCAAATTATACGTATGAATCATGTAAAGTACTGGTGAGAGAAAAGGGGATTTTCAAGTGTCCAGTATAATATCAAATCCTAAATGCCATTGCTTGACAGAGGAAATGATTTTATAAGAAGGTAGGAAAATTTCCTGGAGAAATATCAGGGTAAAAACATATCAAGTTTCTATGACAAAACAAATAAAAATGGGCAAACATCTCTGAAGATAATTATTTGAAAAAGTGAAAAGACACTGATAAACAATATTAGGAATAAAAAAGATGCTTCAAAGATTAAAAAGACAATATTATGAATAACTTGATGTGATGCATTTGAAAACTCAGATGAAATGGATAAACCTCTAGAAAAAAAATATTATTTACCAAAATTTAGTTAAGGAGAAATGGGAAGTATAAACAGTCATATAACCACAAAGGAGACTGAATCAGAAGTTTAAAATTTTCCTACAGAAAAACCAGGTCCAGAAGACTATTTCCAGCAAACAGAAAAACGAAGGAAGTCTGCAAACATAGAAGAAAAATGATCTCAATTTCATACAAACCTATCTCAGATGACAAGAAAATGGGAATATCCACACTTTGTACCAAAGTATGACTTTGGTACAAAATCCAATGTAGCATGAGAACAAAACTACAGATCAATCTTGCTCATGAACACAGATACAAAAATGAGAATATTAACTGCAATCCAGAAGTGTGCGTGTGTGTGTGTGTATGTGTATGTCTTACGATAATGCATCATTTGGTTGATTCCAGGAGTGCAAGTTTGATTTTACGTAAGAAATTAGAATAAAATCATTTATTTTAAGAAATAAATTTCAACAACATAAAACAAATTTTAAAAAATATATTTATAATAACATCAAAATTATAAAATATCTTGGAATAACTACAAGAATTGTTCAAGAAATTTATGAAAACAATTATAAAACTTTATAAAAAGACAAAGAAAACCTAAATATACATCATATACATGCATAAAAAGACTTGTTATCATAGAAACACCAATTCTTCCAATCTGATTGGTACTTCCAATGATATTCACATCTAAATCCCAACAGGCACTTGTGGTACTTGACAAGCTGACTTAAAAATTTATATGGGAGAGCAAAGGGCCAAGAAGAAGAAGAAAAATAGGCACTTACTTTTTATCACATACTTAGAATTATTGTAAAGGCATAATGATAAGACAGAGGCGTCTTGTCAAATGAAACAGAATAGAAAGACCAAGAACAGATCTACTCATATGTGGGTCTTTGGTATATGACAGGAGGTGTATAGCAGGCCATTGAAGAAAGAATGTACTTTTCAATAAATTATCACGGAGCACTTGGGTATCCACAGGTGAAAAAAAATTCCTTGTCACACATTACATTTAAAAACCATTAAAGTCTTAGATAAGAAAGACAAAGCTAATGACATATGACCTCCATGTAGAGACGAATTTCTTAAAACAAACAAACAAAAAAACCATAAAGGAAAATTTAAATTCTAAAATTTCATTCAAAAGGTATAAAAATAATTAAAAGGAAATATATAAACTGCGAAAATATATTGTAACCATAAAAGTGAAATAGATTAATATCCAATATATGTTTAAATCAAAACAAAACCTCCTGCGAATCAATTAAAATGAAAAAATACAACAATTAAATAATAAAGGGTAAAACCTTGAATATGAACTTTACATATAAATAATCATAAGTGAAAATAAATATAGGAAAAGATGCTCAACTTTATTAGAAATGATGAAGTGTAAATTCAAAGTATAATGAACTAATATCACACCCACAGTGGAAATTAAAGTCTGGCAACATTACATGCAGGTGAGGATGTGGGAAAGCATGGATTTTATGCTGCTGATAGGAGTCTCAAATAGTTGATATAATCATTTAGAACACAATTTGTTTTTTTCTACTAAAATTGAAGATGTGTATAATCTATGGCCCAGAAATTCACTCCTAGAAATCCATGCACATATCCACCATGACAAATACCCAAGAATGTGCACAGTAGCATTAGTTATTATCTCAACAAATTCTAAACAACCCAAATGCCCATTGACAATAGGAGAGGTAAATAAGTCGTGTTACTGCAGTGGATTACTAGGTACTAGTGAAACAATGAATTTTAGCCATACAAAACAACATGAATTTTTTAAAAATTTTGATTAAAAATATATATGGCTGGATCCCATTTATATAAAGCTAATATATTGTTTATGGATTCAAGAAAAAGGTAATATTATGATGGAAAAATGAAATTATAAACACAAAATGCTGAATTATAGTTATTTGAGAAAAGAAATGGAATATTATGAGAAAGGGACATGCAAGAAACTTCATCATTCTTGGCAATGTTCTGTTTCTGGTGTCATCAGTGGATAAGTTAATATTCACTGTATTTATCCTTTATAACTTACACATATTCCATAAATATTTTTATATTTACTGAACATCTCATTTTAAAAACTCTTCAAAATTGTTTAAGTATATCGACCACAGTAACAACTTTTCCACAGTCTACAGTAACACTGTCTGAGAGAGTCTGTGCTCTGGCCCAAGGATTCAACCAGCTAAGGTCTGTGGCAGTAAAATCCCAAATGCAAAAATCAATGCATCGAACCGTTGTAGCCTGTCACACCCAGTCACCTCGTCTAATTTCTCGTTTCAAACCTTCTTTTGCCAACCCATCTCCCAATTATGAATTTAACATCCCACGTAGATTTGCCCACGGGGAGAGAGGGTACCGATCAACAAACATGAGTCACTGGAGAGCTTGACAGCTCCATTCCTTGCTGTAATTTAAAGCTGGCATTCTGGCTAATATTTCAAATTCTATAAGCACCCTCAGGGGACAATGTATGCATGCTGAAGAGGAGATGGGGAGATGAATCATTCCAAGGACAAGTGGAGGGGGCAGCTGAGAAGGAGGTAGAAAAGCAGAAGGGAAAAACTGTCATCCGAAGCCACAGTTCAGATCTCAGAAAATGAGACTTTATTGTTAAAGGGCAGTTAAACTGACTGTGGGCTGAAATTTGAGTGTTTGCAAAGCAAGTATACAACTTATGAAATATAAAGTAGCAAGTATACTTTATACTTTACAAAGGAAATAAACAACTTATAAAGTAGTAAGTACCATCATGGAAGGCAGCAGCCCGTAATGGAAAATGCAAAAGTTTTCAGGGTCGAATTTGACTTGAATTTTGGCTTCCTCACTGAAGAGGAAGTCCGTCTCAGTGTATTTGCCTGTATATAAAGACAAGAATACTGGTGATGATTAAAGATAGTATTTGGCAGCTCTTCTCAAAGGGAGGCAGTTCAGTAAAATGGAAGAGCTTGAATTTTGATGCCTGACCCCACCTTGATTCTGGCTTCACCACTTTCTGGTTGTACCGTCTCCAACACTCATTTTTCTTATCGATAAAATGGGGTGATGAGACCTATCTTGGGGATGTCATGAGACTTAGAAATAATAAGTCCACCTAGGAAGTGTTCAACAGAAGGTACATGATATAATTATTACTGGATGTTGATTCTCTATTTAAAAAGCAAGATCAGGGATGGCTAGGACACAAAACCAGAGAGACAAGGGAAAGGTGTAGTTACTGCAAAAGGCCATTGTTACGAGCTCAGGCAGGTAGCAGAGAGAAGGAGTGGCAGCCAATGGCCATGTGGGGCTGGCTAAGGTGAAGGGAAGTGGAAGTGCCAAACAGGAAGGAAACTGGCCTTGGGGTCTGGTCATAGGCACCAGTGACTCAGACATGGGGACTTCCACTCAAGGACAAACCTCTCTTCACTGGAAAGGAGGGCAGGAAGAAGTAGTACAGCCAGTCCATCGAAGAGAAACTTAGGTAAAGATGGGTAATCAAGACAAGGACTCTGACTCAGATGTAGTTGGTGGGGATTTAGATGGTGGAACTGTGGCCTAAGTCATGGTATTTATCACAATTCAAAGCAAGAGACCACAATATCACAGCAAGCTGACAGTGCAGAGCTGTGTAGCACTATGATGTTACGATTGTCATGTCGTCACTGGTGATAGGAATTCTCCAGCTCTATTATAATCTTATGAGATCACTGTCCTATATGCGGCCTATTGACCCAACGTGTCATTATGCAGTGCGTGGTGGTAATTATCCTCTCCGCTGAGAAAGGAATGTTCAGGAGTTCTGTGTTGATCTGGGGCACGGTGTCTGGGGAACTCATGCTGGCAAGGGGCTGAAGCATTGCTTAACCCGGGGCTGCAGTATGTAGAGCAGAGGGGAAAGTTCTGTGAGGTAGCATGCTGGACAAAGCTAGAAGCTGGCCTGCCAACCCTCCGGACAGGGCCAAGCAGAGTCCTAGGCGTTAGGATGGAAAGCAGGTTTGAAACTGAGGGTAATGCCTGTGCTGGCAAAGGTTTCTACAGACGCTATTTTATAGAACTTGGAGGGGGCTTGAGAAATAACATGAATGGTAACCATCCAAGTTGCAGCATTTGCTTGATATCACGATGCAGGTGACTACAAGTCTCGGTTGCAAAGTGTGGGGGCTTTATCTGCAAGGAGCCAAGCACATACCACCTTCCGAATAGCAGAGGTTGGCAATATGGGCCCACAGTGGAGCTAGCTGATGCCCACGGTGGGCTCCAATCACAAACCCACGTTGCTTAGCTTGAGCCAGTTCTCTAGTATTTCTTAGGAATGACTGTGCAAAATGCTATTGGCAAGGACGTCTGCCCCGGGGTTCCTGGCTATGCTGGGTGCAAGTCTGGTGTATGAAGAATAAAAATCAATTTCCTGAAAGAACTCTGTACAAGAGTGTGTCATTTCAAAGTATTATTAAAACTTCTATGAGTATTGTCGACTTGGAAAATCACTTTGAAAGAAATACAATTCTATTTCTTGAATAGGAAATGAATCCAATTTCAGAGGAACTTTTTTAAGAACATTTTTCTTCCTGCTTTGCCGCTCACTGAGGACCTCAGAAATGTTCCAATAGAGTAAATATTTGCTTGCAGCTCCATAGGTTTACTCTTATCTTTAATCAATTTCAACACATGCATTATGGTTTGGGGTACAGTTTGTGCCTTGGCTTAAACATGACTCCCTACTCAGGACACCAAAGAGTGCTTTGATGTTATATTTGATAAGGACACATTGCTCTTTCTTATGTCACTTATAATCTCTTTTATTGATCATAAGCATTGCCAAAAAATCATCTTGAGCTTTTGAGCATTAATAACGAAGGTCTGCTTTTTCCAATTGCCCTCCAGTTGGAAAACGAAATGCCTCTCAAATTATACGTCCCACACTAGGGGCAGGGAGCTTATTCCATCTTAAATTAGAGTGGAGAACAGACCGTTAGGCAAACAGCTGGACTTTCTAATCCCACTGTAACAGGTTTAATGTCTGAGTTCACAACTCAAGGCTTTAACAACACCATTCGTTGCTCTTCTATTCACCCTTTCTTTTACCTGGTTAAATATTCAATTTGGTCTAAAATGTCTATTTATTTCACTGCACATGACATCTCTAAGCCATAAGACTCATCAGGACAGTCGTTATAATTTTACTTTCTGGTGCTGGGTTCTCTCCAATAATCTGGGGATGGAGGAAGGAAGTCCTTATGTCTTTCTTCCTTTCCTCTGTTCTAGCTTGGAGATGAGTTTAAATATTCTTCCACTAAACAATCTATTTCCACCAGCCTCAGCCTCTGAGGCCATCCCAAATCCTGACATTTCTGTGGAATCCTCCTTAGGCTTCAAACTAGCTCCAAGCCTATTTTGAAGAGTTGGACTTTTGTTTATGTATGAGGAAAATAATATTGCCTCTTTTCTTTAAGTAGACACACGGGAGCTGTGTTCTGGATGAGTAGCAGGATTTATCACTTCTGTTTGGGAAGATTTGTTTTGAGGTATTATTGTTATTCTGTTAAAGAACTGCATGTGGACTAGTCTGGAAGAAAGAGACCGAGGGAAAAGCAGGAGCTAAATTGTGTTGCATAATGAAGTTACAGGGATTTTTTTGAGTTGTCCTAAAAATGTGAGGAACCCCACATTTAGGGACTCCAGGCAACGTGAGAAAGTGGGAAGATGGGAAATTGCAGAGCTCAGCAACCAGAGGCTGAAGAAAACAGATGGCCCCTAATGGATTCCCCTATGTAAGGATTCGCCAAGCTCTTTAGGAACAGTGATGTCAGCCCTCCAGCTAGTGTCTTCATCTGTGCTTTGATCCCTTTATTATCCCCAAATTTTTATTAAAATTCTGTGACAAATAGCAACTTTGTGGTGGAGCTGCTTTGGGGACTGAAGGGAATGGTGGTTTATGCACAGTTGGGGCAAAGATGAAGAAAGGAGACATCAGGTAGCAAGTGTGGTGGCAAAACACACATCAGGGATTGAGGCAGGACCAGGAGAAGGAATTCTGAGGGACAGATGACAAACGGCAACCAGAATAATGTATACTTCTCCCATCCCAAGAGCCTCACAAATATTAGACAAGGAGCTAAATGGTATGGGGGATGCAGTGGATATAGGACATATGCCCAGAATACTAGACGACTCAGAGATCCATGTGGGCTTGATCCCCAGTCGGGGGCTTGCAAGAGGCAGCCGATCAATGACTCTCATCATTGATGTTTCTATCTCTCTCTCCCTCTCCCTTCCTTTCTCTGAAATCAATAAAGACATACTTAAAAATTAAAATAGAAATAAAATAAAATAAATAAGAAGTCAATATTGCTTCTTCTGATGACATTTTTTGTGGAAAACACTCATTGCCATGCTCTTTATACTTACAGTTTACTTTCTTCAATCCAAAGCAAACCAATCCAAATGAATTAGTTACTCTCTACTAACCCAACTCATGGAAGACACCTACAAAAAAACTTTGTTCTATTTTATATCTTATAGGGTATCTAAACGTTCCTATGTGGGAAAGCATTTAGAACTAAGTCAAGTTGATTTCTGGCTACTTCATTAGCCATAATCCTCCTTAACTCTACTCCTTTCCAAGACGGAAGCTAGGACAAAGTTATGACTCTCTATATTCAGATGACATAAAACAAGGATGTATTTTTTTAAATGCCACAACTCCTACCTCACAGACATTCGGTACTTTGCTGATAAGTCCAGAATTAGCTATTGGATTCTTCTTAAAACCAGACTTCCAGCAGCCTCTGCAAGTCATTTAGAACGTATGTGAGATATAGTGGGCTCTATCTATGCCCTGTGTCTTCCTCCAGCTCCCTTTCACCACAGACATTGTGAGCAACTCTGCTCACAGGTGCATTCTGACCTACGGTTTTTCTGATACCACTTGAAGAACTCTGGGCCTCTGTCACACTCCCTCCAATGTGCAGCTTGGAAGCACAGGGGAATTCATACCTATAAGGCAACTCTTGACCAATGGAGGATTGGAGCCAGTGGATAAGTGCCAAGTGCCTCCCCTTTCCCATGCCCTGGGTGGTACACTCTGAGGCATAGTCTGTACTGCTTGTGGGAGAATCCCAGTTGCCCACACCAGTGACCAACTCAAGAATATACCCTGTACTGGCTTTCCCTTTCCTCTCCACTACCCACTGTTCCTGTTTCCTGGGACCACTTCCCAAAATGAACTACCTGTAGCCAAGGCCTCACTTTTTGAGGGGAAAACCAGCTTAAGCAAACTATACCTTACCTGGTGAGACAACAGTCAGTTTTATAAATAAAATAGTTTGATTTTTATTTTCTTATGCTTCTTTCATAGTCTTTCCCTCAAGAAATCCAGAAAGGATCTAAATATATGGTATGACATGTTGTTTTTTACACTCTTCCTTGCCTGACATAAAACATTATCATGTAGATTAATTTAATCTCTAATTAATTTGTTTCATGCTTGCATTTTCAATAATAATCTACAGATGTTTCAAATATTAGCACTTGGTTTTGTTGCTGACAATTTATAGTAAGTAGAACTTTCCACTTTTAATATTATTTGAGATCTGGCTTTACATTTATTCTTATTTAGTATGTTGACTTATTTTTACACTTGACACTTGTTTTTATGGGTTATCTGAGATGATTTTGATAGACCCTGATGTCCAGTTTACTAGAGTTGTCCCTGCCCTCTTAGAAATTCTGGCTGTTAATGCATGTCCTGTTCTTGTTATGCTTTAAATAAAAAAGAAAAAATCTGAGATGCCTTAGAAGACTTGGGTTTGTTCTCTGTTGTTTCTGCCTGGTTTCTGGGAGCCCATGGAAATTGGAGTTAGCGGGTCAAAAGTAAATAATTATGATATAACCTCAGGAGCCATTTGTGAGGAGGGCAATGTAAATTGCCCTCCTATAAAATGTAATTTTATATGATGTAAAATTACACTACAAAGTTATAATGTAAATGTAAAATTTAATATCAATGTAAAAACTAATATCAATTCCAAGACGTAATATTAAAATATTGTCCCTTCCCATCTGGTCAGGGAAGGAAAGAATTCCAATGACTTCAAGTATATATTTGGATTTTTTAAAAAATTTGTCTTTACTGTTGAAAGTATTTTATACACACACTGAAGACCTAGGGATTTTCAGGAGCCCAAAGCACAGCAGTCTGCCAGTTCTCTAAGCCCCTTTCCTCCTACGCATTTCTCTTGCTTTCTCCTTTTGGTGTTTTCTCCCCGCCTACAACCCTCAAGCCACACCGTGCCCTCAGCAGCAATGCCAATTCTTCCTCTCAGTTCATATAAAGCATGGATTACAGTGTATAAGGTTATTTCCACAAGTAAACGCAGTGCTTTCCCAGTAAACGTTTCTCTGTTCTCCATTACACATTGAGTGTGGGTAATTTACTTAACCTCTAAGAGAATACAGTGAAAATCTCCCTATAAGGTGAAATTTGAATATAAATAACATGGTTGGCAATGACTTCCATCCTCCGATCAGCCCCTTCTCAATCAGGGCCCCTTCTAAATATAGCTTATTTGGGTACAAGAAGAAGAGGGAAATGGCAGACAACCTCAAACCATCTGGGGAAAGCAGGGAGAGGAAAATGGATGCCTGAATCCTGAATATTCTTCTGGCCTAAAAGGGCCAACTAACTGGGAAACTTCAAAATTTCAAACTTCAACAGGTCCTGACCAGATGTGGATGACACACTTGGACCCTGGAACTGACGGCATTTCATTAATCATTCAATTAAATGACTCCACATTTAACAGGACTGGATTTTCACACCTCACTTACATTATGGTGGGGGTTTATGTGAATATAGAATTAGTTTTAAAGCCCTTTAATACATCATCTGATTAGACTTTCAAAATAACCACCCCATTTACCAGTAAAAAAGAAACACAACCCTAGCCCGTGTGGCTTAGTTGGGCGGATGTCATCCCATGTACCCAATGGTTTAGGGCCCAATACCAGGTAGGGGGTGTGCAGGTGGTGGCTGATCCATGTTTCTCTCTCACATCGATGTTTCTCTCTCTCTCTCCCTCTCCCTTCCTCTCGCTCTAAAAATCAATTTTAAAAAATCTTAAAAACCCCCACAAAAAACACAGACACTTCTGAAGAGAGTAAAAGACTTAACAAATTAGTAACAAGAGTTGGAACAACTGCCAGTTCTTCTGATGGCAACTATACTGATTTTTCCTGGACAGCATGCTTCCTTCCCCAGGAGATCTCATCAAGACTAGATAACAGAAACTTGTTTTTCCTCCAAAACGCTTACTTGGATCAACACTCAGTTAATTATCTCATGTTTCACCTGGCTTGTGTCCACATGTTTCAGAAACTGTGGATCTATGCCTTTCTATTGGTGGCCTCCAATTGCAAGATGGGTCTAAAAAAAAACTGGCAGTTTGGTAAATTCAATCAAGCAAGCAGTCATTTCAGTTAAATATATAGAATTTTACAGTAACATCAAGGTGGAAAGTGGGTAAAAACTGATTCTGTAGGGATTCATTGGCTAAGATGTGTAATAATAATAATAACAATAGCAGAGCTTCCATTTATTGAGTGCTTACTCTATTCTAGGTACTGTGTTAAACACATCATATAATTTAATCTCATTTAGAAACAGTTTTGGAAATCTATTTTTGTCTTTTTCACCACACATGAATAATTTTGCATTGATGATAAAATAGCTAACTTAAAAAAAACCTTTAGGCTTTGATGCCTAGTACCTGTTGTAATGGATAGATGTGAACAGGTATGACTAAAACTCCCAGTATTATTGCCATGCAGAAGGACAAGAACCACAGAAATGACTGTGATATTTAATTTAGTATTAGCTTCTTAAACAAACATTGCAACATTTGTTTTTTCTCCATTCGTCTACCCCAGCGATTTTTAGACAGTGCTCTGCAAGAATTTTTAGCTGCACTGATTTCTTTTCCCTTAGATTGTCAAATAAAAAACTGACAATAGCCAAGACAACAATAGCCCTGAATATATTAATAGAGTTGCATCTTATCAGTCACATCACATAATAAGGTTGCGTCTGGTTAGTTAATTCTTTTTTTAAATTTAATTTTATTTTTGTTTAAAATATTACAGATGTCCCTTTTTCTCCCCAATGACCCGTTCCACCCCATCCCTTCCCCCTTCCCAGTCCCTCTCCCACCATTGTCCCTGTCCTTGGGTTGTGTATATATGCACATAAATTCTTTGGTTACTCTCTCCCCCTCCACCCACCCGTCCTCCTCCATCCCTCTGACATTCATCAGTCTCATCTATGCTTCCATGTCATTGAATCTATTCTGTTCATCAATTTAAAACATACTTTTTTAACACACACACATAAAAATAAAAATTAAATAAACTTACTAAATTTAAATATACCAAAAAAAAAAAAAAGAAAAGAAAAAATAATACCCTTTTCAGAATAATTGAAACTATAAGAACAGTGAGAATGGTCTTTCTAAGCAGCCATATTTACACATCTCTGGACTGTTTTGGAAAACTGGAATTCTTTAAGAGTTTGCATTCATATTTTCTTTTCTTTTTTTTTATCAAAGTATAGTTAACATAATATTTTATGAGTTTCAAGTGTACAACATAGTTACTCAACATTTATATACTGTATCCATATTTTCTTAAGAAAATAATGTTGGTAGGTATATGTCAACGTCATTTTATTAAAATGATTGATTTAAATGTGAATTTCAAAGTAAATAAATACCAGTGATTCAGCTCTCCATGTCACTTATCAAGAAGGATTGTTTCAAGCCATTTATGATTCAGATGGAATGTTGGAACAGAGACCAGAGCACCATAACAAAAAAGATAGATGAAAATCTCAGAGGATGACTGTTGACCTAATCCAAACAAAATATCTTCTGGTTCCACTGGTTGTTGCCAAGTCTCAGTAGAGAGCTAAGAATAAATATAGCAGAGGAGGGGAGAGGAGTCTGTTTGTCTTTCTGTTTGTGACTGTTCAAGCAGATGAGTGAGAGAACTATGAGCTGATCTTTGCCAACTGCGCGGAAGCCATCACTGACGTCAATGCTCTGAAAGCGGTATGCTATAAAAGCAGTGGTCCCTCACAAGATAAAAGGAAAAAGTAAACAGTGTGACCTGATGAAGAGAATTAGGCTGGAGGCAATTAGTCAGGTCATTGAGCCAGGAATAACACTTAAATATATCAACAGTCACCATCCATCAAGGCCCTACTTGGATGCCTGTAGAGTGGTTTTCCTGAAAGGGAATTGTATGGGAACTTGGTGGATGGTGTGAAGAGGCACTTAGCAGTACCATAGTCATATCAGAAGAGCAATGACCCCATGTATTCTCTGAGTCTTTGAGGGAGGTACATTGTGTAATTTATAAGAGACCTGTTTCTCCAAAGTCTGGTCAAGAGTTAGCCATTTCATCTCATATTCAACCTATGTATTGAACATACTATGATTTTTTTAAAAGGCAAAAATCCATGTTTAATAGATTAGCTGTCACTAACTGCACAACATTGATACACTGAATGGCATTTTTGCTCTTCCCCCAGGATTTAGCAATCGGTGAGGGAGTCACTACTGCTAGAGATAGAGAACAGGGAATGGAGATGGGAGGGGTCAAGTGTAAGACCTGGAGAATGGAGGGAGGTGGCAAAGCTCATTTTAAGATTACTCATTGCTGGTGTAGAAATGCAATTGATTTTTGTATATTGATCTTGTATCCTGCAATCTTGCTGAATTTACTAAATCCTAACAGGTTTTTAGTGGATTCCTTAGGATTTTCCAAATACAAGATCATGTCATCTATAAATAGAGACAGTTTTATTTCTTCCTTTCCAATCCTGAAACCTTTTATGTTCCTTTTGTTAAATGCACTGGCTAGAATCTCCAACACAATATTGACTAGATATGATGAGCACAGACATCTTTGTCTAGTTCCTGATTTTAGGGGCAAAAGCACTCAGTCTTTCAACAGCAAGTGTGATATTGGCTGTGAGTTTAACCTTGATGCTCTTTATGAAGTTGAGAAAGTTCCCTCTATTCTTTTTTTAAAATGTTGCATTTACTTTTATTTATTTATTTTTGTTTTAATTTATCTTTATTGTTGAAAGTATTACAAATGTCCACTTCCCCCCCCATTGATCCCCTTCACCCTGCACCCCCCTCCACACTATTGTCTGTGTCCATGGGTTATGCATATATGCATGTACGTTCTTAGATTATTCTCTCCCCACCCACCTCCTCACCCCTGCCTTCCATCTGAGATTCATCAGTCTGTTCCATGATTCAATGTCTCTGGATATATTTTGTTCATCAGTTTATTTTGTTCATGTTCCCTTCTATTCTTAATTTTTAAAGTGCCTTTGTCATAAAAGGGTATTGGATTGTGTTAACTGGTTTTACTACTTCTATTCAGATGATCGTGTGGGATTTTGTCCTTTTGATTTTCAGATGTAAAAACCAACCTTGTATTAATCCCACTTGCTCAAGGTGTATGATCCTTTTCATATGTAGTTGGATTCAGTTTGCTAGTATTTTATTAAGGACTTGCATCTATATTCATAAGAGATATTGGTCCATAGTTGTCCTTTTTTTGTTCTTGGAATCAGCATAAAAATGGCCCCATGGGCTGAGTTAGGAATTGTTCCCTCCTCTCCTATTTTTTGGAAGAGTTCATGAAGAATTGGTATTAATTCTTTAAATGTTTGTTTGAATTCATCAGTAAAACTTCCCAGGCCTGGACTTTTTGGGCATAGGCAGTTTGTGCCTTTGTAAGAATTGGTTCATTTAATCTAAGTTATCTAATTTATTGGCATACAAATGTTCATATTATTCCCTTTTAATCATCTTTTATTTCTGTAAGGTTGGTAGTCATGTCCCCACTTTTATTCCTGATTTTAATAAGTTGAGACCTCTCTTTTATTCCTTGGTCAATCTAGCCTAAGTTTTGCCAATTTTGTTTATTTTCAAAGAAACAACTTTTTATTTTATTTCTTTTTCTCTATTGTTTTTCTATTCTCTATTTCATTAGTTTCTGCTGTAATCTTTATTACAAGATCTAAATGAGACACAAGCGTAGCTTTCTTTCTTGTGATCCAGTCTTATGAATGAAAATAAGCAAAGCCTCAACCTCATACTGTAGGAAACTAATTATTACTTCAAATCATCCCTAGACCCTCAAGTTCAAGCATCCATTGTAGAAATCAGTTTATGGGTATGGGAATTTGGAATCCAAAGTCTGGGAGGAAGATAAAAAAAAATGTCACCCTCTGACCGTGCTCCTCTTCAAAATCAACATATAATGAAAGGAGGCAGTCTTCTGCACAGGTAGCCTTCACCCTTTCTCTCTTCCTAAAATGTGTTTGTAAATATTTCACTAATCAGACTAAGTTGCATCCCATTTAACCAAAGGACTAGAGCAATTTTTCCCAAACTTTTAGCCACCAATATGACCTTTAAAATGTATTTCATCTGCCTTGCTCCCATGTCAGCAGAGTCTTTAAAAGATTTTTTTTCTACCAAATAAGCTGCAAATGTGTTAAGCAATAAATACATTTTTTCTGCCCATATTATCACTATATTTTGTTCAGTGTTAATCCAGATTGCAAATGATTTATTAGCAGCAAAGTTTATGATAGTATTATGAAATCACAGAAATTGCTATCAGGACTGTAAGACTACTAGTAAACAAGATTAAGAAATAATCTAGTCTGTTAGAACATAGAACTCTTGGTTGCTTAATCTTGTCTGTCACTGTGGCAGGATTCAACCCATTCAAGTCAAACACTATAATAACCACTCAACGTGTACTCTCAGAAGTGCATTTGGCTCAGCACTCTTCTCCCCCTGGAATTCCTATGATGTCATCAATGGCCAAATTAAACCAGAATTATAATAACTTGGTTTTTAGTAATATGGTAAAAACACACACTGTTTAAAAGCTTTGGCCAATTCCATGGTTTCCAAAGTGTGTGCCAAGGCACCCCAGAGTCCTACAACAAATTCATAAGAGCACTTCAAGTTATTTTGTGTTTTTTAGGGAAACATAACAACATCTCTCAAATACCACAAAAACAATTACTATCAAGTTATGTGGATGTAAATATTGAATAAACAGAACTCTTTGGGCCTCGGGATTCTATGAAAAAATGACCACATCACTGCGACCACAGAAAGTTTTGCAACCTCTGCATTGTCTATTTCAGCTTTCCCCCACAGCCTTATTAAGAATAACTGCATAGATTTCATTAACCTTTATGAAATACTAAAAACAGTCTCAAGAAACTTTCTGGCCTGATGAGCCCCAAATTGGTAACTGGTACTAAGGTATCTCTACAATCACATCAACAGGACAAAAGTACAGTGGTCCCTCGGTTTTCGAATGTGATCCGTTCCAGAAGCCCGTTCAAGTTCGGAAACGTTGGAAAACCGAGGGATCACAGCCGACAGCTGGTTCTCAGGATCTTGGGCTCAGCGGAAGCCGTGGGGCATGTTCCACTTCCGAGGCGTGTTCGGAAACCGAAGCATTTACTGCCTGGTTTATGGCGTTTATAATCCGAAATGTTCGTCAACGGAGACGTTCGTAAAGGGAAGTAGCATTGCATATATTATTGATGAGTGTGTTCTCCATGGTGATACTGTTATGGCTATACCCTTCTCCTGGTCACCTTTCCCAGAGACACATTTATTTTTTTATTTATTTTATTTATTTTTATTTTTATTTTTTTTATTTATTATTTTTTTAAATTTTTATTTTTTAAAAAAATTTTTATTCTTGTTTAAAGTATTACAGATGTCCCTTTTTCTCCCCAATGACCTGTTCCATCCCATCCCTTCCCCTCCCCAGTCCCTTTCCCACCATTGTCCGTGTCCTTGGGTTGTGCATATCTGCATATAAATTCTTTGGTTACTCTCTCCCCCTCCACTCCCCCCCCTCCATCCCTCTGACATTCATCAGTTTCATCTATGCTTCCATGGCATTGAATCTGTTCTGTTCATCAGTTTATTAAGTTCTTCTAAAGGTAGACAAGAAGCAAAGAGGGCAATTAACTTGCTGTGTCCCATTTGAGGCGACACTTCATTTATTCAACAAAAGTTGATTGAGCATAAACTGTTTGCCAGACCAGTTGAACAAAACAAAGAGGCCTTAACTAATATTCTAGAATGCAAATGTTTAATATAATATCAGACAACTGGAAGTGAAAAGAGGAAACATAAAAGAGGAGGTTCACAGTATCCAGAGAGCAGGAAATACTACTTTTAAAAGGCTAGTCAGAGAAGGCCACTAATAAGTTGTCATTTAAGGAGAAATCTGAATGAAGGAGAAAGCTATACATGTAATTAAAGAAAGAGGGTTCTAGGCAGAGGGTTCCAGCAGGTGCAAAGGTGAGAGCACATTTGATATTCCAGATGTGAGTTTGTGTCTTGCAAGTTTGAGTCTTTTAAATTTGACTCTCAGTACTGGTTAACTTATAATATTAACTTTGTGAATATATAAAGCCAAAAGCCAAGATTAGGCATGCCTCAGTAACTTCACCAAGATGCAGATACCCCATTAGGCCTGGCAGAAAGGGCTTTTTATTTTTGAAAAACAACATCTTTACTACAGTAAGTTGCAGAATGGATCTTAAGGACGGAATCAGATAGTCAACTTTGTTAGGGCACTTTGGGAAAGACTTGTGATGTTTTATCTGTTTCTAAATTTGTAAGACATCATTTTTCTCTGTGTGGTAAGGTTTAAGGTGAATAATAGGTATTTTCTTCTTTGTATATCTCTGTATTATTTATATTTTACTGAGCATTTCTTTAGTAATCAGAAAAAACATCGAAGCCATTTTCATACTCATTTTTAAAAACAGGTTATAAAACAACACTATATATGAAGCAAAATCTTGTTTTTATATAAAAATATTAAATGTGCGTGCTACTGTGTTTATATATTTATAAATGTTTTATGGGTATTTTTGAGGGGGGTACATGGCCAGTGTCTATATAAATGTATATGTATATAAAAATCAAAAGAAATAGTGATTATATCTAAGTGGTTGAGTTCTGGGTGGTTTTTAAAAATCATTTTCTGTATCATATTTTAAATTTTGCTATCGGAGTGTAACACATAAAGACAAGGTGCAAAACATGAATGCACAGGTCAATTAATTATCACATATGACTACCCATGTAATTACCAACCAAGTAAAATACTAGAACCTGCCAGCCCCCAAAGCCCCACATGCTCCTTCCTACTGTCCCTCATACCTTGACTTTTAGCACAAAAGTTTAGTTTTGCCTGATTTTGATACTGACATAAATAGAATCATAGAATATATACAGCTTGGGGTTTAGCTCCTTTCACAATGCCTCATTTTGTCAATTAGATTCTGTTTCTTATCCATACTATCGGCACAAATTACTTTCAAATAACATTACTTTTTGTCAAGCACAATCACATAGATGCACATGTTAGTCTCACAGAAAGAACTCAGTGAAGCAATATTCCTTCATCATTATCCTCAGTTTCTGAAGGGAGAAAGCAGGGGTGCAGGGAGACTAGGCAAGTTGCCCACAGTCTTGCAATGAATTATGGGTGGAGATAGAATAGGATTCCAGGCCCCCACCTCTGAGTCTAGACCCCTTACCACCACGCACAGCTACTGTCCTCTCGCATGTTCAGAATACAGCCTGACCCTCTATGGTATAGTGTGACGCCCTACATACTCCCCTTTTGATTTAAAAAACATGATTTGCCTATATTGCTAAGGGGGAAAACATCTTGTGAAATTTCTCTTGACCTGTATTGAACAAAGAAAAGGAGAATTTAGCTAACCTTAACTTCTGGGTATGTGTGTTCCCCGCCTTTTCCTGCCCAAGGAGTGCAGTGCACAAAACATATCGTTATCTCTGCCCTTGTTAACTTTCCTCCCTCCCTCCCCCTCCTTACCTCCCTCCCTCCCTCCCTCCCTTCCTTTCCTGCCTTCCACCAAATGCTTATTGAAAGTCTACCACGCACCATCCACTATTCTTGCTGCTTACTATCCCTCAATAAATAAAACAGACATGGCCCCAGCTTGAAACTTACAGACCAGTAAACTATGGTCATTTGTAAACAAAAAAAAAAAATCACAAGTGCAATAAATATTGAACTTGTGCAGTGAACCTGGCCCAAATTAAGAGGTAAATGTTTGATCAATGAATCAATGTTTGAATGAAAAAACAAAGAGATGGATTGACTGACCTTTAAGATTTTGTAACTCTGAGATTCTTACCATAGCAGGATAATTAAATTTTTTTCTAATTCCCATTTTCTATTGCTCTATTGCTTTGAGTGAAAAATGCCGAGGAAGAATTAGGCTAAATCTGTCAGTCAAAAAACTTCATAAGAAAATCAATTAAGTGGCTCAAAATCATTTCTGTACTTTCAGGGGGAAAAACGCAAATGCCTGATGATAATTTTAATTGAATTCAGAAGCTATTACCTACGAGAACCTTTAATTTATTCTTACCCAGTCAATCGAAAACAATTTAAGCAAAGCAAAATCTGTTTTCTTCTAAGTTGCAACTGAGCTGAGAGCTGTCATGCCAAGTTTCACCCAGTGTGAATTTCAGCAGCTGAATGACAAACACCAGTAAAAAGAAACCCTTTTCTAGAATGCCAGCACGACTGCTTTAACCAAGTTTAAGCTACTAGGCAACAATCTAAGAAAACAACTATTCTGCCACTAATTGCCCATCTAAAAGGCTAGAGAGAAAATTACAGAAAGATGCAATCTTCTTAATAATTCCCCATGACCCCATCTTGAATCATCTCTTACCCATGGAAGGGTGACATAGAAGTTTCAGAGAATCCCAGTTCTCATTAAAGTGGGGAAAGATTGCCTCCCTAAAGGAACAGGGCTAAGAAATTCTACGCCAATGCCTTATCCTCCATATAGTAATTTATCAATGCAGAGGGTGAAAGTGACAGAGAGAGAAGGTTCTAGAGGCTGAAGTCTTGGGAGCCTGAAACCCCAAATTGACGTCCATACCTGTCAGCCACGTGGCAACCTGACCTCCACTGGCTCGTCCATTCATTCATCACAGGTGAACAAGACAGCGAAGCCTAGTCTAATGTGGGTCAGATGAGCAACAGGTACACAAGTAAGTAAGACCATCACAGATGATTGTGCCTGAAGAACATTCCAAACGTGGTGGTGGAGAGTAACTTGAGGTACCTTATTTAATACGGAGGCCAAGAAATGCCTCTAGGAGTCTTTTTCTGGCATAGGTTTTACATGTTCCAAATGTTCTCTGTGTTCTTTTGAAATCAAGCCTAACCATGCTTCTGTCACATTAGCTGATGTGGACTCCCAACAATTGGAACTTACTCTTTTCCAGCCTGTGCAAAAGGGAAGTCTTAACACAGTGGCTAATGAGCCAACACAAGAATACAAGGAGAATACTTACTTCCTTTATGACCATGGGGTGGCAAAAACTCCTCAGAAAGGCTAAAAAAGCAGGACTATTAAAGAAAAAATTGAAAAATATAACTTCATCAGAAATTATATATATGTCCAAAATATTATGTGTGTATCCAAATATGTGTGTATGTATACATGTATGTGTATGTATATCTATAAAATGTAGAATATATGTGTGTATTGTGTCATAAATATCTGGGAAAGGACACATAGAACATATGAAGAATCATGGATGGTAATAATAAGACAAACCCAATTTTTATTTATTTATTTATTTTATTATTATTATTTTTTAAAATATCTTTATTGATTTCAGAGAGAGGAAGGGAGAGAGAGAGACAGAGATAGAAACATCAATAATGAGAGAGTCATTGATCGGCTGCTTCCTGCAGGCCCCACACTGGGGATCGAGTCCGCAACCCGGGCAGGTGCCCTGACTGGGAATCAAACCGCGATCTCCTGGATCCTAACTCAATGCTCAACCGCTGAGCCATGCCTGGGCCAGGCAACTCAATTTTTAAATGGACAAAAGATGTGAACAGGAACATCACAAAAGAGGGTAACCAAATGGCCAGTAGAAAATGAAAAGGTGTTCAATGCCATTAGTCATCAGAGAAGGGCAAATGAAAACCAGAATGAGAGAGCCCTTCCCATGCACTAGAATGGCTAAGATGAAAAAGCGTAACCATACTAAGTGTTGGTGAGGACGCGGGAAAACTGGGACTCTCATACACTGCTGGTGTGCACATAAACTTGTTCACAGTGTCCATGAAAGCTTTAGTTATAACAGCTAAAAACTAGAAACAGTGCTACTGCCCATCACAGGAAAATGGGTAAACAAGTTATGTTGTATCCATACAGTGGAGTGCTACTTATCCATAAAATAAATGAACTACAACTACATAAAACAACATAGAAGAATCTCAAAAATATGCTAAGTGATATAAGCCAGGCACGAAAGTATATGTTGTATAATAACATCTATATGATACTCTAGGAAAAAAAGGAAATCTAGTCTATAGAGATGAAAAGCAGATCAGTGGTTGCCTGGAGCCGGGGGTCAGAGCAGACTGACTGCAAAAGGGCATGAGGAAATTTGGGGGGTGATGGAAATGTTCTATATCTTAACTGTGGTGGTGGTTATACAGATGTACACGTTTTTCAAAACTCTAAATATGTACACTTAAAAGGATCACATTTTATTGCATGTAAATAATAATAAAGTTGATTTTAACTCAACATTAATTTAAAAAAACCTCGCTTCTTTTAAAAAGTGGTCTTAATATTTGTTTATAGCACTGGTATAGGTCTATCATTTGTCAGATCAATTCACAAAATTTGAGATTAGAAAGCTAGGCAGACATAGAGTCAATATCACAACCATAGCTTCAAAATATTCACTGACGAGGTTTTACTAAATTTACTATACCCAACTTGCAAGATGCTCTGTGAAGAAAAAGTCTCTGTGGTTCAGTAGATTATAGAAAGACTGAATAGTCTATCTATTCACATTATAAATTACCATAAATATGGTTCTGAAAGTCCTATGGTAAATAAATATTTATTTATGCCACATTTTCTTGTTATTTGGTCAAGGAATACCGAACAGAACACAGTCTGGGAAAAGCTTAGTTAGTTGATCAATGTCACTGTGAAGGAAAGTTTCTTAGAGTTTTTAATCATCAGTATTTATTTAAAATCTCAGAAAGGGTGATTTAATATGTAGCATTTTTTCACATGTATTTAAATGCAGTACTCTTTTTTTCAACTGCATCCTGCAAAATTGGTGTTATATTCCATTTTCTTCCAAAAACAGTTTTTTAAGTTTCTTCCAAAGAGCTGGATCCTTGACTCAATTTGTATAAACAACTTGCTCAAGTGGCAAAAAAAAAGACTCAATTTTTCAGGTGACACAAATTAGTTTGCAAAAAAAGAAGATAGAGCCCTAGCCAGTTTGGCTCTGTGGTTAGTGCGTCGGCCTGAGGACTGAAGGGTCCCAGGTTTGATTCCAGCCAAGGGCAAGTACCTCGGCTGCAAGCTTGATCCCCGGCCCTGGTTGGGGCTCCTGCAGGAAGCAACCAATTGAAGTGTCTCTCTCACATCTATGTTTCTCTCTCTCTCTCTCTCTCTCTCTCTCTCTCCCTTCCACTCTCTCTGAAAAGTAATGGAAAAATTATCGTCAGATGAGGATTTAAAAAAAAAAAAAAGACAATGATATTGAACTTGAATTCACTAAGATATGGATAGGCAAGTTTGATGAGATTTTTAAAAACTCCATTGGGTTTGAAAATTCAATTGGTTAAGTGTATATATTTTGTGGGGGATAGAGGAAAGCAGGCTTTGGAGTTTTAGTTGACAATAAACTCAACCAGAAATATAAGGTTACAGCATTAAAAGGTAATTCAACCCTCATCTACACTATTAAGAGAATGGTATCAAGAACAGTAAGAAGCAAGAGGACCATTGAGTACCACTGTAGATTTACGAGGTGGTGAGAAAGGAAGGGGATGATGGCAAAGGAAGAACATCTGCAGCCTGGGGAAAAGCATACACAGGCATAATGGCATTTGCCTCCAAAAATGAGGGAACATTTCATGGCATGTCATTCAGGCATCTTGATTGCCAGCTTCTAGTCCTATTTTTAAAAGCTCTAATGGTGCCTAAGTAGTACTATCTTAATCAGAATGAAAATTTGTTCACCAAACTCACAGGATGTGGGAAGATTAGGTTCAGAATAGATGAAGGGAACTCCCTGAGACAGAGCAGCCAGAAGCCCAGCAGGAGTCACACACAGGAAAAATCTTCCACTGTCACTAACGATAAGTGACCAGCATGTGCTCCCATGTTCTTGTAGTTAAAGCATTCACTCAAGGTACAAAACCCCATTTGAAAACATTCGATAAGTTGAACCAAAACCATGTGCCCAGTCCCGGCTGGATTTATTCTGAGTTCTTCCAGAGATCAGAACAAGCAGTAATGAGATGGCTGTTGGTCCAGGACACTGTAAGGATGTCCCTGCTTGGAGAAGGAGTTTATACTCAATGAACTCTTATCAAAGATTCCTTCTCAGCATGGGAAAGGCAACTATTACTCATTCAGTGAGAACTTGAAAATCAATAATGGGCAAACAAAGAGATTTTGGAAGTGGAATACATCTACAACAACAAGTAATCTTTATTGACATAGAAACTGGAACCTAGAAAGAGCAAATGATTTTTTTTTCAGGACCTGTTGATGAGTGAGTATCAAAAGAAACACAGAACTCAGCATCTCCATGCCTTCAACCCATCCTTCTCTGTTATAAAATACTGCTTCCCTTTTCTACCGAACAATCTCACTTAGTGGAAGAAATATAAAATTTACTGAGATCCTCAAATCACATTAATGTGAACACAGAACAGTATGGTCCTGTGGGGAAGGGGAGAGGAGGTTGATGGAGGCGAAACAAGTCGAAAAATCTGTCCAAACCAAAATGAATTTATTTTTCTGATGTGACCTCTGATTTACCAACATGTCCTTGGTTTTGACGCTAACCTTTTCTGGTAATTAAAGTTTGAGTGTTTAAGGAAAAACAATGCCTTTGACTACTACAGACCTTGGGAAAATGTCACTGTGAAGGCAAAATTATTTTCCATCTGCTTAGTAAACTTTTTGACTGATGAAAAATCAATACATCATCAGTTCTTTTTGCAGGTGGTGTTTGTCTCGTATGTCTCCTATTCCACCTAGAAACAACAGTTTAAACATTACTTTAATGAGAAAAATTGCCCATGGCTCGCCTGGTACCATCTTAAATGGATTTGTAGCTGACACGTGACTGATAAGATGTTTGCTTGAAACATTTTCTGAAGGACAAATCCATTATTTGTTGCCACTTTTTCCAAGGTCCATAGAGAAATTAACCTTAATTATTCCTTTGGTTGCCTGAACATAGCAAATCTTCCTTTCTTGGGAAAGAAGGACAAATACTACCAGTCACTGAAAGCAATTCTTTCATAAATCAAAATGTTGAAAGTAGTAGATTAAGCCATTAGACAGCTTTCTCTAAAGAAAAGGGTACATTATATTAATTCTTCCTTCTCAATGTAGAGGCAAAAGAATAATAAGGGTTTCCTTAATCACTCTGTCAAGATATCAAGATAAAATGAGGAAACCTGCCTGGCTGGCATGGCTCAGTGGTTGAGCATCGACCTATGAACCAGGAGGTCAGGGTTTGATTCCTGGTCAGGGCACATGCCCGGGTTGCAGGCTTGATCCCCAGTAGGGAGCATGCAGAACGCAGCCTACCACTCTCTCTCTCTTCATTGATGTTTCAACTCTCTTTCCCTCTTCCTTCCTCTCTCTGAAATCAGTAAAAACATATTTAAAAAAATATGGAAACATCAGTCATTCTGAGACTCATATACAGGGGTGGGCAGAAGTAAGTTAATAATAATCATAATAAATACAATAATATTAACAACTGTAAACCTCCTTTTTCCCACCCCTGTATGTCTAATAACTATGTGGCCTCCCACTTCCTTCCAAATTGATGTAAGGTATAGATTCTCTAACTGCTCCCATCCTAAAGCATAGCATCCACTAACAGCCAAAAAGGAAGCATAACCCAGAAGCACTCATTTAAAAGAAAATCAAGATAAAAATAAAAAAGATGGACATTAATTAAGGGAAAGAGAAGCCATCCAAAAATTGAAGTCCCTCATCACTGTTACTATTCTCTCCATATAATTTCTGAGTTAGTTCTCAAATAGCAACTCAATGATCTATTCTTTTGCTCAGCATCTCTGAATCCTACCATTTGTCTGATTCTAGGCATTGTTAGTGACAGCCCGTTTACCACCCTAAAATAACACATGTCAGAGAGTTCCCATGGCTCCTCCTTAGCTAGCTCAGTTTTCTTTAAGTGGGCTTCACACTGGGCAAGATTCCATCCAAACTTGTAAGCAACCAACTTCTGTCTCATTAGAATTTCATCATTAATTCACTTTGGGATGTTTGTTGGTCATGGCCACCCTTCACATCCCTGAGGTTTCAAGAGGAAATGCTCCTACTGAACTAACTCTGAGAACCATCTGAGAAAAACAATGTTCACACAGCACATTTCGAAATAAGATCATGGCAGTCTTCCCAGTTCACAGTCACAAAATCCTGTGGCATCAGCAAAACTATTTACAAAGCCAGTCACCACTTTGAATTAGAACAATTCTCTGGGAGCTCAGGGAAGCAAAGCATTTATTTCTAGAATCTAGAATAGTGGCCCTCTTACATCATGATCCAGATGGGTATGAAACAAAAGTTTGACCCCCTCCAAAAAAATCTCACTTCACAAGAATATCTATTCTATTTCATTTTAATTCTGTCTGTGACCCATTAAACTGATTTCATGACCCACTAATTGTCCAAGGCTCACAGTCTACAAAGCACTGCTCCAGAACACGGAGAATTTCTGTCCTAATCTGGAGTAATTTGAAACATCCATGTTGTAAAGCAATTCTGCACTTTAGGCCCACCTGCCTCAGATGCTCTATAAAAATCACAATGCCTGGGTCCCTACCTAGAGATTCTGATCCAGCTGGCACCAAGTGTCAGTCATTTGTAATCCCCAGGTAATTCTAATGTATGGCCAGGATTAGGAACCATTGCTCTAGTCTTTAGCCACTAATAGAAAAACTGACAAGTTCCTTTATTGCAATACACTTTTTTTTGTTTTACAGACTTTTTTTTTTTAATATATCTTTATTGATTTCAGAGAGAGGAAAGGAGAGGGAGAGAGAGAGACAGAAACATCAATGATGAGAGAGTCATTGATCAAGCCCTCAACCAGGGCATGTGCCCTGACCGGGAATCGAACCCTGATGGCCTGGATCCCAGGTCAACGCTCAACCGCTGAGCCATGCCAGGTCTGGCTGCAATACATTTTTTAAAAGAATCTATTCTTTCCTGTAAAGTTATTTTCCATAACATAAACTTGCCAGTCAGCAGGTTGTTTATCACTTTGCTATATTCAGTACAGGATGATCTTTAAAGCACTTAATGATCTCTTTTTTTCCACTTGAGCAGCAGAATTCCTAAAGGCCCAGAAACTCTCAGGCTTGGCCTCCTGCCTTGGCCACGAGCCTGGGTTATTGCAGGGCTGGGTAACCACAAAGCTGCAGCTGGTCTGTGTGACCTTTCCCCTAGTGAGCTTTATTTCCATGAACAGAAACTAGATGTCTGAGAGCTGATGGGTGGAAAAGGGCCCCTGCTTCATAGCAGTGACCCTTCACCTACTAAACCTCCCCTTGTTGGCTGTACCCCCAGGCAGGGCACAGCTGTGGGTGTGGGACCGACCTTCCACCCGCTTTGCCCAGCCAGGCCCAGCCTCTGCTTAGCTTTTTTACAAGACCAGCTAAGTGTCTTCCTTCCAGCACAGTGTGCATGAAAACTCTGTGTGGGAGAGAGTCTCTTAATTGATATTTTTTAACCAAGAAGTGAATCTATGATTAGTGCCATAGCAAAGGAAAACAACCCCTTTGTTTCCATACATGATACATTTTGAGGTGCCTATTTGTTGAAAAAAGAGGCGGGCGAATCCTGTGAAAGGGGTGAAGAAAGACCACAGAAGGGGAGCCCCACACTTTTCCTCTTTGGACTCAGCCCCGACTACCAACACACAGCCAGGCCCTCAATTAAGAGCATACACAGGTCACCCAAACTCAGCCCTGCCAGATCCTAAGGTTTATTCTCAAAGTGGAAGGACTAAACGGGGAAAGGAGTGTGTGTTTGTGTTATTACTGTTAAAGCTAAAGACAGTCTAGTTTTCTAAGTCTAACAGTAGCCCTATGCATGAGGGGACCCCAGAAAAAAAAATCAGTGTTCTTGAAGAAACAAGCTGGTGAGTTTCCAGCAACTTTTTCGGTTTGTTTTCAAACTCAGCTTCACACAGTTGCCTGGTTTTGGCCAAGAGGGCTAGCAGGCATTCATAGTTCTAAAGTGTCAGAAACACTAAGGTAGAAAAAAAAAAATCTTAGAATTCCCAAGCCTCAGAAGAGTGTGCCCAAGATTTCTGTTTAATCTGAAACAGTAACTATGTGATTCAGGTGACTTAATGTTCCTTTGCCTCAGTTTTCCTTCTGCAAGTGCAAGTGTTGGATTAAATGAATGACTTTCATATTTGTTGGTAATAGTCTCACTCAGGCCACCTCTTTCAAATGGAAAGATGGGGGGTGGCCTTTGCAGGGCAGAATGTGGATGCTGCTTGGACACGCAGCTCAAGAAATATAAAGGGTTGCATCTTTCAAAACTGATTCACTGACTCACTGATCCCCAGAGTGCTATGTGAAGAGGAATCCTGAGGCCAAACCAGACTGAACAGGAGAGGATGTTACCATCTGTGGGTGGTGGTGCCAGCCACAGCTGGGGAGGAACCAATCACTTGCACAACATGTACTTCCTGAAACTAGTGTATTCAAACAAGCAGAAGATTTTAGTGTGACATCTGGGTATCTGTCCTCTTATTGCTAAGCATATGGACATACTGTGCATCGCACATACTAATAGGCCAGTACGCATGTGAGGACTGGATTTACTAGATAGTAAGGAATGTTTGTATAACTGACTAAATGTTTCCATTTTTAAGTGGATATCCATTGGGATGGTAATACAGTTTTGACCACCCCCTGCAGTGAGTTAAGCAAAGAAATCACAAAGGGAAGTGACCTCTAAAATTGCCTTCCAGGTGACCTGGTGCTTGATTGTGTTTCTTTTATTACCTGGAACACCAGAAAAGGTTGGCTGAGGCAGCCAGTCAGTGCTACACAAATCAAGGCTGGACTTGAGCAAAACTTGGGGTTTTCAGAGTAAGAGATTTCTATCTGGAGAGAGAGAGAGAGAGAGAGAGAGTGAGTGTGTGGTCAAGGTGAGAAGAAATGCCCTATTTGGTGACATTCTCTGAAAATCTAGGCAATGATCAGCAATCAGAGAAAAGGTACAAGCCACAGAACTGGAGGCGAAGTTTCAGCTGACGGGTGGCTCAGTGTCAGTCTACGGAAGACAAAGGCAGGAATGATAAGGGACAGAAACACCTGATTGTGGACTCCTCAGGTCTGCAGCCTCCAAGCTTCTTGGTATGCCCAAAGGGGTTAGAAATAGAAGGCAGGAGAGCCACTGACCCAATTCCCTGTCCTCATTCTGCCTTCCAATTCAGTCAAAAGTTTCTTTTGAATAGATATCTGCCAAATTCTTCTGCCTATTCTTTTGCTACATCTATTTTCATTTCAACTCTTGAAATAACATTTATTTTCCTTATAATTAAGAAGTAATACATGTTTCATTCTTTAACATTTGGAAAAACATGAAAAAAAAAAAAGCAATGTAAATATTGATAATTCTACTACCCAAAAATTACCACTATGGACATTCTGGGTGTTTTCTTTATACATATGTTATACGTACATTTGTGCATATAATATTCAATTATAATTAATCATATATGTTCTCTGCCAACATTTCTTATAAACCCATGACCTTCTCTCCCTCATTTGGGCAACTGGAGTATGACTCACAGAAGGAGCCAAAAAGATTTATACAAGTTTGGGAATTCTGGGGAATTAAGATATAGGTTTTCTTTTTTCTCAGATCCATGAAAACTGTGTACTGTTCTATGATCCATACATTAACCACCTCTTAGGGTTCATTTGAGCTACTGGCAAGTTTCCTTCAACTTTTATTCTATCCTGCAACCCCCCACCCCCCCCAACCACAGAATCTCTTCTAGTTTGAAAGATAATAGTGGCAACCTTGATATGATTCACTGCATATTTATTGTGCTTCAAATTCCTTCAAGGCTTAGGCCTTTGAAACTAACTTTCTGTACCAAGACCCTAGGAACATGGCAAAAACAGAAATGGCTACATGGAGGGTTGGGCAGACAGGCTTGAATCAGCCCCCTAGTTTTCTGCAGCCTGTGGTAGAGTCACAAGAGAGGGGCACGGAAGAGGATGGATATGACACTCTCATCCAATATGTTTCAGGAACAGCAGAATGAAATCTGCCCAGGTACCCAAGGGCAGATGAGGCCACCAGACCCAAATAGATCTTTTGGATAGGAATAAGAAATGCTGGAGCAGCAATTTGCATTAATAAACAATCTAGGGCCAGATTTAATGAGAAATATCTCAATGGATGCTAGCATGGCTAGATAACACCAAGCACTAGATCCTGCCCTGCATCTACCTGCCCTGATACTTTGGGCCTATATCACCTCCTGGGAACATGCATGAAGCCCTGGGGAAAAGAATGGTCAAACCAAAGGACCTTAGAATAGACATTAACCTGATTTATAGGAAAGCAAAAGAAAATGCCAACACTTGCACATTTGGCATTTATGGACTGAATTTTGTACCCACTCTTCCTATTTTGAATTGCTTAACTAGGTTTGGTTTACCCGGTGAGTAAAAGAGAGAGGGAGAGCGAAGAGTTTTCCCAAGAGTGAAATTATGCTGTTGGCCATGGAGTCCACAAAGGATAAGAGGAGAAGACCTGAGAGGGATGCAGGACGGCAAAGGAGAGTCCCAGTGAGTGAGAGGTATCGTTCTTGAGATGATAATTGAGTCAAATACTCTAGGAGCAAGGGAAGGGGTACTTAAGGAGTATGATGCTTATATTTGATATTTTGGATGTGCTGGTGTTAATTTTGAAGATAAGTTCTAGGGTGTGATCATGGGAATGGGTAGCTGAGGTGGGCTGTAGATAGATACTGATAAGGTGAAGAGCTTGATGAATTGAGGGGTGAAAGTATTGATGGATTATTCATAGTAGTGTTGAAATCAATAAGATGACAGAAATAATAATGGCAAGGAAGTAGCCAGGTACTCCATAAAGGGCAGTGATAGAAAGGTAGTTAATGGTATTGCATCATGTCTTGTATTCAAAGATCCTATGATTTTAAAGGAGAATAGAAGAGTGATGTCTTGAATGCAAAGCAGTCAGAAATAAGGTGTGAAAGGTGGAGGACACCCCTCTCACCTTCAGAGAAGAAACAGAATGCAGGAAGTTTGAAGACAAACACTGAATTCCAGGAGGCAAAATGGAAGTGTTGGAAGAAGTGCAAAGAGAGTGAGAGACTAGGTCAGATTGGGGGAATCCACAAACAACCCAAAGAAGAAACTAGCCAAAGACAGATGAACTGAAGGGAATAAATATCAGGCGGCCCCTGAGTTAAATCAGAGCTTGAGGCATCATAGGACTGGCCCCAGGCAGGCTATGAGGTCTGATGGTACAACATAGAGTCCATAGAGCCATTTAGCTGAACTATGTGAAACTGAATGGCCACTGTTCACATCTGCACCTAGATGTGTTATGACAGCCTGAGGGAGAGGGATCCTACCAGGAACACAAGGCTTAGGAAAGGCTGGGTGCTTGTTATCTCCTACAGTGCTATGGTGTGTTAACCGGGGGGGTGGAGGGAATAAAATAAAAATACCTGCTTATTTTTTAGTAAAACAGAAGCAGCAGAACAAGAAGCAGATAGAGGAGAGAGTGAAAGTAATGAAGCAGGGGATCTAGGGCAGGTAGGGAAGAAAAGGAAAGCGGATGAATGACATATCATTTGCAAAGGGGATGGTTAAGGCAGCAGATTTTCATGAATGCCACAACAGGATTAGAGGGAATATGCCGAATGGAAAAAGTAGACAGTAGGTTGGCTTCAAGGAGAAGGGAATCACAGACCTTCATGTTTTCAGAGGTGAGGTGGTGCTGATTAATAATTAGGCCTGTGAAGTAGCCAAGAAAACGGGTAACAGAAATGCAGTAGGTGTCAAGGTCACACTGAGATTAAATAATTCCAGGAACTGTAAGGACAGAAAGTTAAATAATTCATCCACCTGACATTTGAACTTGCCTAGGATTATACTGCTTCCCAGCACCCCAATTCTACCTTTCAGTTTAATTACAGTAGGCCAAGATACCCATGGCTGGACCATCACCACTCACTGATTGCATGGCATTTGTTTCTAGAAACACTCTCTCCACCTTACCTTCCCAATCCTTCGCACTCAGGCAAAACTTGGTCATACCAGACCATCAAAACTGGCAATAGCATACTTAGCCATAGCAGTGGTCTAGTTCAACTCGATGTCCCTTCGTCCCAGAGTCCCATGGAAGAAGAAAAACATAAGAGCAAGTAAGTGCTGGGGAACAACCCTTCCCAGAGCAGTGTGTGCCCTATACTTTTGCTGGTCAAGAACCATTACTGGTTTTAGTGTATAAAGCACTGAGACATGCAACGTGAAGAATATAATATGGAGGTATAAAGTGAGAAGTGAGAATTCCTCCTTCCACACACCTCCAATACCATGGCTGAGAGTTTGGGGTGGTTCTTTCCCAGACTCTTTATATGCATATGTTAACTCATATTGACATATATAGTTTCTTTTATTTTCCCCTTCCCTTCCCCTCCCCCTCACCTCTCCCTTTCCTTCCCTTTTCCCTTCCCCTCCCCTCTCCTTCCCTCCTTCTTTCTTAAAGTTGTAGCATACTATATAAAAGTTGTGCCATACTATATACATGTTGATCTGTGACATGCTTTTACAATTAACAAAATATAGAGAACAATTTTCTAACATAGAGGATGTCAGCCTAGATTCTCTGGTAAGCAGATGCTGAGATTGAAGTGCAAGACAGTTTAGGTTTTGTTAGTTAGTTAGTTAGTTAGTTAGTTAGTTAATTGGTTAGTTAGTTAGTAACAAAAGCATACATTCACCCAACCTGGGGCCATATTAATCTGCTCTAGCAAAAATGCCATGTCTAGTACAGCAGTTGCTATCAGGCCTACTACTCCATTGGTTTATAGTAGTTTATAGTCATTCTCAAGGAACAACCCAGTTCCCACAGATGGATTCAGTGCCCACCTGTGGGATACAATGGAACCACCACTTGAGATACTAACCAATCTCTGTTGTTTTTGTATTTGCTATCTTAGTCAGGAGCAGCTTCAGAGGTTTATACTTGGTCTTCGCCACTATGACAGCTAATGTGAGATTATTCCAAATGCCAACTGCCAGGTCTATAAATTCCAGTTATACATACATCCAAGGACCAGAGAAATGACCTCTATCTCTGCCCCATATAGGACTAATGGGAAATATTTGCTGTGGAACTCCCAGCTGGGTTGGCTGAGGGATGGCTTGTGAAAGGTTAAGGGGGAGGAGACAGTATTGGGTAGGGAATGCTTTCAGACTGTTCCTACAGGTAATATTCCAATGAACAATCTTTTTTTTTCTTTTTTCTTTTTTTCTAAAACCTCAGTGGCTTCTGGGATTTAGAATGATTACTCTTTTTTTTTAAATATATATTTATTGATTTCAGAGAGAGGAAGGGAGACGGAGAGACAGAGATAGAAACATCAATGATGAGAAAGTCATTGATCAAGCCCACAACCCAGGCATGTGCCCTGACTGGGAATCGAACCCCGATCGCCTGGATCCTAGGTCAACGCTCAACCGCTGAGCCACGCCCGGCAGGGCTCCAATGAACAATCTTGTACATGTATCTTTATGTTCTCTGTTGGCAAAACTCTAGGATAAGTTGTTTTCTTTGTTTGTTTTCTTCAAAATATTACAGATGTCCCATTTTCTCCCCATTGACCCCTTTCACCCCACCCCATCCTCCTCCCCAGTCCCTCACCACACCATTGTCTGTGTCCTTGGGTTATGCATATATGCATATAAATTCTTTGGTTAATCTCTCCCCCCTCTACCCCCTTCCTTCCCTCTGAGATTCAATAGTCTGATCCATGTTTCCATGTCATTGAATCTATTCTGTTCATCAGCTTATTAATTTCTTTAGATTCCACATGTAAGAGAGATCATGTGATGTTTGTCTTTCTCTGCCTGTCTTATTTTGCTTAGCATAATATTCTCCAGGTCCATCCATACTGTCCCAAAGGTAAGAGATCCTTCTTCTTTACAACTGCGTAGTACTCCATGGTGTAAATGTCCCACAGTTTTTTAATCCACTCATCTACTGATGGGCACTTGGGCTATTTCCAGATCTATGGTAAATTGTGCTGCTATGAATATAGGGGTGCATGTATTCTTTCTGATTAGTGTTTCAGGATTCTTAGGATATATTCCTAGAAGTGGGATCACTGGGTCAAAAAGTAGCTCCATTTTTAATTTTTTGAGGAACCTCCATACTGTTTTCCATAGTGGCTGCAACAGTCTGCATTCCCACCAGCAATGTACCAGGGTTCCCCTTTCTCCACACCCTCGCCAGCACTTGTCATTTGTTGATGGCAGCCATTCTGACGTGTGAAGTGATACCTCATTGTGGTTTTAATTTGTATTTCTCTGATGATTAGCAACATTGACCATTTTCTCATGTGACTTTTAGTCATCTGTATGTCCTCTTTGGAGAAGTGTCTATTCAGGTCCTTTGCCCATTTTTAAATTGGATTGTTTGTCTCCCTCTTGTTGAGTTGTTTGAGTTCTTTGTACACTTTTAGTGGAAAAGCTGAAACATGAGGTACCTATCCTTAAATTTTTTTCGATCCTACCAATTGCCCTCCAAAAAATTTAGCCTGTTTTACATTATTACAAATAGTATAAGAGAGTGTTCTTTTCCCCCAGGACCTGCCAACATGAGATGTTTTTAGCGTTTTTTGTTATTTGTCAATCTGACAGTAGAACAATGATATCTAATTATCTCATTACATTTTCCTACCTACTCATTAGTTAGAACATGTTTCCATATGTTTATTACACATTTGTTTTTCTTCTTTAGCTAATTTTTCATTTCCTTTGCTCACCTTCCCTTATTTTGTAAAACCAAACATCAAACTCAGTTGAGATATTTCTGAGGGGGGAGGCAGAGGAAGAATGCTAAACCTGTATTTGGAGTTAAAAAAAATTCTTACTGTCTTTGCACAAAAAGTCAATATGTGTTAGGTTCAGGATTCACTAGCTTTTTTTCTGATAATATTGGAGCTACAGATGCAAAAAAAAAAGAGAGCTGTTTTGTTTTTGTGTTGCTTTAGTGAAGGGAAGGCTTTGGTCTTGATAAGTAACTGTAAGGAGGTCAAGAATGAAACCGACTGCTGCTCCAAAAGGAAATACTGTGCACAGGAAAAAGCGTGAGATATACCTGTAGGCTAACAAGAGAGGGAAGCCTGGTGTACAGAAAAGGAGGAGAGACCCATCTATCATCACTTCTCAGCAAAAGCTTAACAGCCTTTGAGCTCTCGCCTCCCCTTCACCAGTAATGACAGTCATGACTGTTTCCTCTGTGGTTTTCATTAATCCACAGTGTTCCCAAACAAACTCATCATTTGTGTCCCTGCTCCTCAGTCAGCCTATCCTTTCCTCCTGATCCTTTTGACTTCCCTGCTTCTATAATGAAATCACCTCCTCCCAGTAGTGCAGGCTTAGAACACCAAACATCAGAGAACTTTTAAGAGTTTTTCCTTCTCAGATTTGACAAAGATCCTACCACCAAAGTGGCTCTTCTCATTCTCTCTGCCATTGCCCCAACACTTTTCCTCTTTGTCTGCCTATGAACTTCTATTCACCCTCCATAACTCAAATGACATATCACCTCCTCCAAGGAAGTCTTCCCTGACTACTTGCCCCCCACTCCCACAACACATACTTTATATGCATCACACAGGTTTTCTTTAGATTATTTACATGCCTGTCTCCAATCCTTGAAGACAGGGACTATGCCTTCTTCATCTCTGTCCCCAGAGCCTATCATAATGCTTGGTACACAATGGGTGTTCAATGAAGTTCAGTTACATTAAATTGTTTAACTGCTAACAAATTTGAGCAGAGAGAAATATGCTCCCTGCTTAATAAGTTTCAACAGTTTCATGTTGCCTATTCCAGGAATCTCAAAGTCCTCATATCAGCATTTAAGGCTTTCATGATATAACCCTGGGTGCCCATTTTCTCCTTCCTTGAGGTACTCTAGATAGCAGCCAGACTAAATTAGTCATCCTTTCTGCACGATATTCTCTAGCTCCCACACCTTTGCTTTTGCTCAGACTTAGACATACTTCTCCACTGTCTACCAATCATTTGCCAAATCTAGTTCACCCTTCTAAGATCATCACAAAAGCCAATTCTCAGAAGAAGAATTCCCTGATTCCCAACAAAGCTCTTCCTCCAAACACCCCTGAGCCTAGCATCACCACCATCCAGTGCCATTACTATCACCACCAACATGACAACATTGAAGTGTTTTTTCAATGCACTTAATTGTGAAGTTTTTGCCCTGAGGATTAAATAAAAGTCCCATAAATTAAAAAAGAAAAAAGTTGGCCATTGTTTTCCATCAGCCACTATTAGTCTGAGACACTTGAGAGAAGATGCTTTTGTATCCACCAAAGCATCTAGTCCAGCTCCTGGCACCTACCATCCTCTAAAACACTAATTATAAGACATATCAGAGATCAAGTAGTGATTTCAGCCTGGCTTTCCCCAATGTCTTCACCAATATGCTTTCACAAATATTCCCTTCTCATTCCCCAATAGAAGGATGTGCCATCTCCTATAATTGTCACTTTCTCAGAGACAATGTCCTTGCCCACCAAATGGAAGGTAGTTCCAGCCCATTATAGTCTTCCTGTGCATTTTCTTTACAACCCTTGTCCTAATTTAATGTGCATACTTATAGTCCATTGCTTTGGTAGCACCCGTTTTCCCTACAAGTCTATAATCTCCATAAGAGAACAGATCATAATTATATTGTTTCTTGCTGAAATAGCCATTTCTTAAATAATCAGTGTTACATACACATTTTGTAAATATTTTCTCCAAGTTTGCTGATCATTTTTAAATTTTAAATATTCTATAGTCAAATCTGTTTATCTTTCCATCATGGCTCTTGAAGTTCCTCTTAACATGTATTTTTAATTGCTTCCTTGGGATATGTACCTACCGGTGGAAAAGTTGAATAGGCATCTCTTTAAGGGTCTTTGTCCATTTTATCAAATTGAACATGCTTAGCCCTCTGGCAAAAGTTTGACTTGCATTCTTAAAACTCTACCAGTGGCCTTATGCTATTAGGTTTTTCCAGGCAAGCTGGCTAGAATTCACTTAATGCTAGGTAAGCATACCTCTAAAATTTTCAGGAGCTGAGTGCCTCTAGCAGAGATGCTGTGTTTAGCACTGTGTACAAGAGGGGAAACTTTCATACTCTCCCCTGATCATTAGGACCAAATCATTTGATAGTCCTCTCATGGTTTACTTTTACTCAAATGAATGCACAGATTTATCCATACAGATTGTCCCCAAATGATTCCTTTTGCTTTATTTCTATAGCAACTAGATCACCTCCAAGATCTGTGGTCAGCCTGAAAATATGTGTCACTCCCTTTCCTGGTCACGAGCTTAACCATGGTACAGGTTTCCCCTGCTACCCAAAAGTAAAGATTTTCTATGAAACCTTTCAAAAGCTGAAGTGGCATAAAGCAAAGAAGCAATTACCATTAACTCATATGGAAAAATCTTTAAGAGTTCCCATACCCCAAAATAACCTACCAACTCATACCAAATCCACTTAATTACATCCAGTTTTAAGCTAACACCCTTGTAAACTCTTTTAGGCTTTTCTGATACCTTAGGACACATCTTGCTAGCAGATGCACAAAATAAATTATGATAAAGGGCAGATGTTCACAGGCAGTTCAAAGCCATGGCGCCTTGACGCTGAGATGTTGAGTGTAGTTTGTGGGGAAGTTGCTCCAGGCGCCTCTATCAAGCTTGCTGGAAAACAAACACTGAATGCTATTTTTGCTTTTTCCCTTTCCTCATAAAAGCGTAAGATCCTCCTCCAATTTCTTTTGGTTAGAGAAAACAGGTATAGGTCTTTCAAAAAAACCAAAGTGACGTACCACAAACTTTCCAGAAAGCAGGGGATACCGGTAATGCATAGTGTCTTAGCCAACTGGGTAAACAATTTGACCTGGCTATTCCAGTCCAGCTACCATAAATGCTGCCAGTTATAACAACAGTTCCCATCATAGAGAAATGTCACTAAAGAATGTAGTCCTGTGAGAGTAACCTGATAAATATTATTGGATGAGATGACATGGAGACAAAAGTTTGGTAACTTCAGTTCACATTTAGCCCTTAGCCATGCCTGTGATCATAAGGCTTCACCTGACCTTTAATCATCACACAACACACAGGGGAATAGTGCTGGGTAAGCCCAGCCAAACACTCAGTGGGGTTTTCCTAAATTAGAACTGCCTGTAATATATCCTTTCCACTGCCTTTCCTCTGCAGATTAAAGAGTGTAATTCTTTATAATATATATATCTTGCCTATTCCAGGTCCCAAACACATGGTAAAAAAACAAAAAACACACACAAATGCACACTTTTCTATTGCTTCTGTTCTTAGGATGTAATCCAGGAAAAAGAAGGGAGTTTTACCTTAAATTTACTTGCTTCATCAAAGAGAGTTTTATTTGATCCTTTGGCTCCTGGAACACTTGTTGCTGTTGTTGTTGTTGTTTGTTTTATCAAGCTATGAAAATATGTAACAAAGGATTCAGGATACAAAAAAAACCCCACAAATCATAGTAGTATTAAGACCCATCTCCAAGTGGAGATGCAATTTGTTGCTGTTCAAACCATGTTTTCCCAGTTTGAACAGCAACAAATCAGGGTAGGAATCACCAAGATGCATCCGGCATCGTCCCAACCCTGATACCTTTCAAGGGAGGGAGCCCAGGGTGGAGCAAACCATGTGTCTCAGTTGGTTGAGCATTGCCCCATGCACTGAGAGGTCTCCAGCTTGATTCCTGGTCAGGGCACATGCCTGCCTGATCCCAAGTGGGGGCATGCAGGAAGCAACCGATGGAGGGTGATGGTTCTCTCTCATCTTTCTCTCTCTCTCATCGCTCTCTCTTTCTCCCCCTTCCTGTCTCTCTCTAAAATCAATAAAAAAAAATTTTTTTTAACATAAACAGCTGCAATACAATGTTGTGAGAATGGCCATATTTGGAAGGGCGGAGAGAAGCAATCAGGAAAGATCTCTTGCAGCACATAGTTCTTACGCTGGGCTTTAAGGCTAGAAAATAATGTTTTGGGTCAAGATTTGGATTCAGGACATTTCATACAGGGGAACGGAGCCAGCAAATTCTTGATGGGAGAAAGAGAAAGCCAGTCAAGTTCACAAGCTGATCCTTCTTTTAAATTTTGTTTTTAATTAACAGAGTTACACCCACTGGAGAGAGAGAAATGAATAGCCTTTTATTGCCACAGGAAAGTCAATGTATTTTGGCAGCTTCTCAAGTCTCAGCGAAAAGGTACCTGCAGTTCCCGACGCGCGCCGTTCTCTCGCGGGAAGGGCCCTCCAGGTGCCTTCGCCCTCGCGCTGTCCAATGGCAGAGGAGCCCATACTTTTGAACGCAGCTCATTGGCTACTGTAAAAGCCCGCTCTGAGCAAGAACCAATGAGCTCCCGGAGCCCAGATTCTTGGAAATAATTCGTGGCCAGGAATGCGTGACATTGAGAACGCCTCGCGCTTGTAAACAAGGACGGGCCTGGGCGGGCCTCCAGCCCACGCGGTCCGGGGCCCGGTCCCAAGCGGCTGACCTGGAGCCCACTGACCTCCAGATGCCCCCTTCGGCTCCCCACCGCCCCCTTTCCCTCACACGCTCGGGCACCTGCGCCGGGTCCCTCGACCGCGACCCTCGCCCCGGGGGCGGGGCCCAAAGTTCTTCATCCGAGCGGATTGGCGGGGTCCCGGGCTCTGGCCCGCCACCAAGTCCCAGCGACTCCTCCCCCTTGGAGCTGGGGAGGGCGGGGCGGGGGCGCGCGGGGAAACAAATAAAAACCGCGCGAGCCGGCCGGTCGTGCAAGACCCGCACTAGAGTCTCAAACAGCCGCTCACTGCTCCTCTGACTCACCGCCGGACTCCTCTTCTCCCAAACAGCCCGGCCCCTCAGCCCGCCCGCGGTGCACAGCCGGCCGGCACCTCCGCGCGCCCCTCGGTCCCAGGCTCTGCGCTCGCGCCCTCCGCCCTCCGAGCAGCCCAGCCCCTTCCCCAGCCGGCGGCGGCAGGATGAAGGCCGCCCGCTTCGTGGTGCGCGGCGCGGGCACGCTGAGCCGCGCGCGGCTGGTCCCGCGCGAGGTCGAGCACTTCTCGCGCTACAGCCCGTCGCCGCTGTCCATGAAGCAGCTGCTGGACTTCGGTGAGCGCGCGCGGGGGCCGGGCGGGCGCCGGCGCGGGGGGCTCGCCGTCGCTTTCAGTCCCGGCGCGGGGAGGGCTGGCGCGTGGTTGAAAAGCGGCTGGGGCCCCCTTCCCGCTGAACCCCGAGCCTCCCCGCCCGCGCACCTGCCTTTTCCCGCACCCGGCTTCCCCTTGACAGGTAGCGGCCCCTAGCAGCTCCGCCGCGGCTGGACGGGGGGCGCTCAGCTTTCCTCCTCTTTCCGTCCAAAGCGCCCGTCAGAATACTTTTTGCTTTCGGTCAACATTTCACCACGAACGGGAAACTTTATATCCCCTCGCGGCACAGCACCTCCTGGGGAAGATTAATAATATTATAGAGCAGCCCAGAGTCACTGAGATTTTACCCCTTGGCCACCCTGCACAGGGTCCATGGTGTTCCTAACAAATGTCTTTGTTTCTTTGCCATCAAAGCTTGTCATATATTTGCATCACTGCTGAAAATATTTACAGACTTTCTGCAGTAACCTTACAAGGAAGATGTCAAGGATTTAAGTGTGATATTAGTTATTACTGGCCTGGAAACATCACGACTTCCTTCCCCCCCGCCCCAGTTTCATATCTAGAACTGAGCGTGCGGCGTTGCCGAAACCCTGCACTTTTATGAACATTAAGAGCCGTAGGACAGTGTGACTTCTTGAAAGTGAGTCCTCTTAAAAACACACGCACAAAACAGTAATTCCCATATTGGTGACTTTAAAAAGAGAAAAAGAAAAGATACTTCTGAATTATCTATAAACACGAAACCAACCAAGGGTGAAATATAATTTTATCATATATGTGTGTTTAATATTGGATAGTTGATGCTATTCAAATATATCATTTAGACATACTTGTTTCTAAATACTAAATAAATGTTATTGATACAGGTTCGGAAAACGCATGTGAAAGAACTTCTTTTGCATTTTTGAGACAAGAATTGCCTGTGAGGCTTGCCAATATCCTGAAGGAAATTGATATCCTCCCTGATCGATTAGTAAATACCTCTTCCGTGCAGTTAGTTAAAAGCTGGTAAGTAGTGAACCGTTCTTAAACAGTCTCTAGTTTTAAGACAGTTATCTGAGGATGAATTCTTATAATAAATATATTTACATCATAGTTGGAAAACAGGTGGTCTGAATAGTAAATACTTTTGAAACATGTAAAGAAATTTTTTATCAGTTTGGACTAAGTTATCATAAGGGCAGTTATAAAACTAGAAACAGACATTTTTATCCTGAAAAAGTAGATTCTTTCACAATATAATTTTTATTTCTAGAAGAAATATGAAAACTAATTGACAGTTATAATTTGTTTTGTATATTAAATAATAAAAGACAGTTTGATATTGTAAAAAGGAATCCTATCTTAGAAATAGATATGAATGACTACTATTCAGAGAGGGCCACCTGATCTTTTTTTAATTACAAATCAATTAATAGAGCAGGCCCTGGGTTCAAATCCTGATTCTGTCTCTTCCTCATTGCTGTGGAATTCTTGGCAAATGTCTTAAATTCTCTATGCCTCAATTCCCCCATTGATTATTGAGGAGAATGAAGTATATGTCTCCAAGGGATATTTGAGTGTAATTAAATGAGGTAATCCATTAAAAAGCACTTAGAAAAGTACCTAGCACACAGCCAGCACTCAGCGTCAGTTATTGTCATCTCATTTTCTAGATAAGGATATTGAAGCTTAGAGAGATTAGATAACCCAAAGGAGCAGATTTTCAGAGACTAGAGCCAGGATATGCACTGAGGCAGATGTGCACCAGAGCCTCACCCTAGTCCACTGACTGCACAGTTTATTGTTCATTGACTCAAGAAAAACATGTATTATGTACCCATTAAATATTGAAATCTGACATACATATTCAATCCATACTATTTATTGCTTTCAAGACTTCCAGTCATCTATGAATGGAGTAGGAAAAAATATGAAGTCTTTTTTAAAAAGTTGTTTTTAAATCCTTTTGCTATTTAAAAAAAGTTGCCAAACAAAACAGAAAACTGAATACTGATCCTGATCTGGAATAGTTAAAGAAATATAAATTTTAACCTAGCTAGTTAAGGGTTAAAGTTGTACCTTTTTTAAAAAGAGATATTATTTTAAAAATGTCTTGAAGTTGTAATTTTAAACATAATACTTTCTCTTTTCAACTCATTTGAAAAAAACACTCTGTTTTCAGCCGCTTGTATCTGACTATTCAATTTAAAAACTTAAAGCACACCTGTCATTTACAGGTACATCCAGAGTCTGATGGAGTTGGTGGAATTCCATGAGAAAAACCCAGAAGACCAGAAGGCATTATCAGAGTAAGTTCTATGCATTAGAATAAGTGTCTAAAACTTTGACTATTTCCAGACATACTCTTGTAATAAATGGTATGTACACTTATAATCTAAAAAATACAAGTGAGTGAACCTTACTTGAACTTTCACTAAATGTAAATGTGTTTTGGCTTAGATTTGTAGATACTCTCATCAAAGTTCGAAATAGACACCATAATGTAGTTCCTACAATGGCACAAGGAATCATAGAATATAAAGATGGCTGTACAGTTGACCCAGTCACCAATCAAAATCTTCAGTATTTCTTGGATCGATTTTACATGAACCGTATTTCTACCCGGATGCTAATGAACCAGCACAGTAAGTTAGTTTATCATAATCATGATATACAGAGACGGGTGTAGAGTATAAGCCATACTCTAACTAGATGTTTTACTATTTGGTGGGTCACATTCTTTGTCAGTGGTAGTTCTAATCATTATTATCCTGATTTTCATGTAATATTATGTAATATTTTTTGTATTTATTTTTCAACAGTCCTTTTATTTAGTGACTCAGAGACAGGAAACCCAAGCCACATTGGGAGCATTGATCCAAACTGTGATGTAGTAGCAGTGGTTGAAGGTAATTTCTAGATTTCTTCATTTCCCTTATTGAAAATGTTCACTATATGATTGACATATAGTTGAGGTGACTCTTTGAATGAATTGATATTCAGAGTTTTCCCTTTATATTTTTATAAGTACTGTCATGAAGTTCCTTTGCTTTTGAGGCTCAAGAGTTTAAACATGCATTTATAATATAATAAAAAATCCAAACATCAGTGGTTAATGTGGCCTATTTTTATATATTGTATTTAATCTCTGAAGTGTGCATATTCCTATTGCTATAGTTATAACTTAAACATTGTTGGAATTCTTTCTTTAAGAAAATATTTAAGTATTTTTTTCATATACATAAACTTGTACTCTAATGAATATTTTAGATTAAGTGTAATGTACACACTGAAGATCACTTGAAAATTTTACTTGACACAAATTCATTTCAACATTATAATAAAAACTTTCTATTCCAGATGCCTTTGAGAGTTCAAAGATGCTTTGTGATCAGTATTATTTAACATCTCCAGAATTAAAGCTCACACAAGTGAATGGTAAGCTCTAAATAAAGTATATTTTATTCTATGGAAAATTAAGTGTTCTCCCAGTAGATTACTACTGTAAATACAGAGCAACTTCTGTGTTCCATTTTTTCCCTTCTGGACGTGCCTCGTATTTGTACACTTCTCTTTTGACGCCAAGGTTCTCTTTATCTCAGCTGGAAAGTTCCAACTGAGCATATTCAGTTCCTAGTGAGGATTTGTAAAGAAGGATTCTTTGAACAAATAGTTTGGGATATTTAGTAACAACTTAGTTCCAGTATCTTAGATCAAAGAAAGATTCCTTACTACAGAATAGGGGGCATAGTAGACCAGATGTAGGAGGCACCACTTGATGATATCCTCCTAATGAGGTTACTCCTAAGATCTGGAAACAAAAATACTTCAAATTGCACTATAAAGAAATAGGCCAGTCACAGAAGGACAAATAACCGCATGATCCTGCTTATATGAAGTATTTAAAGTAAGTCAAACTCATGGAAGCTGAGAGCAGAATGGTGGTTGCTAGAGGCTGGAGGGAAAGGGGAAATGAGTCACTATTCAATGGGTATAAAATTTCAGTTATGCATGATAAATAACTTCTAGAAATCTGTACAACATAGTGCTTATAGTTAACAATACTATATTATACACTTAAATATTTAAGAAGGTAACTCTCATATTAAATGTTCTTGCACATTTTTAAAAAATTATAAGTATATACCAGTTTTGGAAGCAGAGCACACTTTATTTAACAGCTTCAATTGTAGGGTATCTGAAAAGATACAGTCTTTCCACATTGACTGAAGTGATTACATGAGGAATGCAAGGCACTATTTTATCCTATTTCATAGTTGCTTCTCAGAGCATGTCAGTGTACTTTAATTGGAATAGCATTCTCCTTTCAATTCAAAGTAAACATCTTTTCCAAATAATACTTACATATAAACAATGTTTGTTGGTGGTGAAAGTGAAAATCAAGTTGCTCAAATTATGAGTAGCCTAACTCATGCAATATGATTGATTGCTAAACTAAAAATAAAAGTACAAATAAAGATTGAAAAATATCTCTAAACATTGACAGCATTGTTGCATAACTTGTAGATAAATTGCTTGAACTGTTTGGTAAAAGAAAGAGGGCATTGAGCCAGACCTTGTGTTTTCTGATTCAGACTTTGCCAAGGCCTGGCACACCAAAGAATAATACTTTTATTTTTCTTTTCAAGCAGTATTATGAGGTTTTTGTTTTTCATGTTTTCTTTAGCCTCTTGGTGAAATTTGAGCTTATTTAGTCTAGAAGATTTAAATGTTTGGGTGATAAAAATCAAGAATAATCAGACATGTTATTTTCCCATGCATTATTGTGCAATTTTCCATGTGTTACTTCATTTTCAAAATATGAAAATTACAGCTAGCATTAATTTTGATGTTATACTATAGATACATTAACTTTTTCTTCTTTCTTACAATGTATGTAACTTTAACTCTGAGATTGTCCTGTACAAAAGTTTTGAAAATAGAAGCAAATAATTCATATAATCTAACTTATAGCGCCCTTCTTGCACACTTCATCCACTTTATACATTTGTAGAGAAATGCAAAAATTAATTCTAGAGCACTAGGTAGCAACTGTGATAGCACTGTGAAAATAAGCCAGTTGTGTTTTCTGTTTAAGAGGGAAGGAAGGTTCTAGGGTAGGATTTTGAAGTGAGGAGGATGGGGAGTATTGCAATCCTGTTTTGAGTCTAAAATATTAATCAAACAGATATGGACATTCATTTTAATGGAATATTTGTTTGCCGAGTCTAATGAGTTTAATTTGTTTCTAGGAAAATCTCCAGGGCAACCGATTCACATTGTGTACGTTCCTTCTCACCTCCATCACATGCTCTTTGAACTATTCAAGGTAGGACACTTCACAGTGATTGCAAGTTTATTTGTTTTTGACATTCACTGGTTACATTTTAATTTCCTTTATCGTTTCTGACTAAACAACAGCCTACCTCTCTTCTCCCAAGCAAGCTTCCTGTGCTCCTAACAGGAGACTACAGTTAATGTTTGGAAGGGTACATAGAGTTCCTTGTAGTATCAACGAGTTTGAGAATGTGCAATATGATTGATTGCATAGGATGATTCATGATGTCTCAAGGGCTCCCTAGTCCCATTATTTGTTCAGGTGTCCAACAAAGCACTAGTCATCCATGCATTCATTAAGAAAGTTCATGGGGTGAATGCTTCAGGGAAAGAGGTCTTGTTTCTTCCACCCCCACAAGGCTGGTCCAATTCCAAATCCAGAGGTTCAGGTTCAGAATTACTCTAAGTGGCAAGGTCTCAACCTGAGTCTAGACTATACTCAGAGGAAAGTCCGTTCCTTCAATGATCTACTTTAATGTGCATGTGAATCACCTAGTGGTTTTGTTAAAGTGCAAATACTGATTCAGTGGGTCCGGGCCGGGGCCTGAGATTCTGAATTTCTAATAAGCTAACAGGTGCTGCTGCTGGTCCACAGTCCCATTTTCCATGGCAAGATTGAAAGGCAGTGCTTCTCACACTTCCATGTGCTTCAGAATCACCTGCAGGGCTTGTGAAAACACAGATCCTTACACTCCGCCCCAGACAGAGATTTTGATTCTTTAGGTCCAAGAATTTGCATTTCTAACACACTCCCAGAGGACGCAGATGTTACTGGTCTGGGGTAGCCAGGTGCTAAAATCAAATCCTGTCCTGGGATCTAAGACCAAACTGCATCTCTGTACTTACATCAAAAGATAGAAAAACACCTAAAGCTTTGTGATGCTTCCAAGAGTCCCCTGAACTGGGGAGGAGGAAGCCTAGAGAATGTGAAATTTGCTTCTAATTTTGATATAACTCTTCTCAGAATTTACTGTTTCCTAACTTATTCTAATATTAGCACAATGAGGTATTGATTATACTGCAAGCATCGGATCTATTTTATTTCACTTTAGCTAATGATTAGAACTTAATATTAAATGGAAAGCAGAAAGCAGATAATTTTCTGGAAATTTAGAGAGAAAAATGGGTGAAATAAACAAAACTGTATCTGTATGAGATTCATCCAGTTGTCTGAAAACTTGAGTTTCTTCTCTGTTAAAGGACAAAAGATACTTTTTGATGATTTGATTTACTGTTAAATTGAGTGGTCCAACTCACAGATTTATTTTGCCATTACTGGTAAAAGTTAAGGTGATAATCACACGCAATTGAAATTTAATTTAGAATTACTATCCTTTTAAATAGTAACAACTTTTTCCCCAGCAAATTTTATAAAAGCCAATAAATTGGTTCAATGATTCACTGTTCATTTGTGATGTAATAGTTTTTGGTGTTTGGATATAAAAAGGAATGGAAAAACAGGAAAAGAGTGAGACAGGAAATAGACTATAAAAAACAATTTCTACATTTAAATTAAGCTTACAAATAAGAACTTGACAACTAGCAGAATTGTTCTTCTATTAGACATTACTCCCAGGAACTATAATACGTGGTAAATGAATATTTTTCATTATATATCCTACATGACATATTCATAAAGGACTATTTGCAGAGCTGTTTTAACTATGAACTTAAAAGAAACAGGAACTTCAAATTACCCTCTTGCTGCTTTTATTTTAAACATAAAAATGCAGATATTTGTTGTCTCTTATTCTTCTGCCATTGAATTTCATATATTTTTGTTTTCTTTAGAATGCAATGAGGGCAACAGTTGAACACCAGGAAAGCTGGCCTTCCCTCACACCAGTTGAGGTGATTGTTGTCTTGGGAAAAGAAGATCTTACAATTAAGGTAACCATCTATTTTTCTTTTGAGTCTCTCTTGAGAGAACTTTAAAAGTCACCAATAATAAAGCCCTCTGCTTTGAGCAATAGATCAAAGCCGTATACCAGGTGACTTTTCAATAAAGGAAAGACATTTTTGTAGAGACAAATGCATGTTGTTTTTAATGCATAGCTCTGATGACTCATTTGTTTGTTTAAGATTTCAGACCGAGGAGGTGGTGTTCCCCTGAGGATCACTGACCGCCTCTTTAGTTATACGTACTCTACTGCACCAACGCCTGTGATGGATAACTCCCGGAATGCTCCTTTGGTAAGACCAATTATATGGCAAAGTTCATCCCAGTCCACCTAGTTCTAAAGGTAGAGCCAGGATTACAAGGAAGTATTTAGGCAAGTTAATCAGTTTAAATAGGGTGTGGGGAATATGAGAAAGAATGATAAAGTAAGCTAAACATGGTGAAACAATTCAAGGGGTCTCTGATTGGAAGCAGAAGATGTTTATCTAGATTCTAGGATACTAGTATCAAGCAAAATAATAACTCCTTCCTACATTTTGTATTCTAGTGATCATGGCCATCTCTTTACCAATGACTGATCTTTTCTCTCTAGGCCGGTTTTGGTTACGGATTGCCAATTTCTCGTCTTTATGCCAAGTACTTTCAAGGAGACCTGAATCTCTACTCTTTATCAGGATATGGAACAGATGCTATCATCTACTTAAAGGTATACTTTAAATTCAATAGAAAAAACCATTTCTGGAAAGATTGCTTCTTGTATAGCCCTGAGTTCTATGGTCCATAGTGAAAAGCCCCAACTGAGTTAATGCAAATAATAACTACACATAATTCTGTTTCCTGTTTGGTATGCATATATACTGTTTAATATTAAATATGGTAACTTACCAACAAGGAGGTGGAGCCAGACTATCTACCTGAAGTAAAGCAAAATTGTTGCCCAAGAAGCCCTTAAGTTTCAGAATGAGGACATGCTCATGTGAATTTTTTAAGGCAACTCCTTTGGCATCTGCGGGCATAGCTTACTTTTGTTTTGCTTCAACTTGTGAGGAAAAGATGGTAATAATGTTCCAGCCTCAAAAATAACTGACATCAAGTTATTCAGACCTTAAGCCGACATTAGAAAGAAAGAAAGCTGACTGCTCACAAGTTGTCAGCAAGATACCTGGCATTTTCTGTATAAACTTTAAAGCTTGGTAAATGTTTTTTCTATTTCTGATAAAGCCTCCATTTATTTATTAAGGTCACTGTCCTGATTCTGTTTATCTTTTGCCAGCTATTTCGACTGAAAATATATTTATATATATTAGCAACTAAAACATTAAGCTTCTAGGCTCCCATTCTGTACCAGGGAATTATTTGCCAAGTGGCCTTTGACCATCTGAAATAACTAATGCATTCATATATATATATTTTAAAGCATGTTATCTCTCAGAATTTTTTTTATAGTTTATTGATTTTTTTTCTAGAGAGAGAGGAAATGAGGGGGAGAGAGAGAGAGAAACATCGATCAGCTGCCTCCTGTATACTCATGACCAGGGATCGAGCCTGTAGCCCAGGCATGTGCCCTGACCAGGAACTGAACCAGCAACCCCCTGGTGCACTGTATGATGCCCAACCAACGGAGTCACGTCTCCCAGAGCCCATTCATTTCTTAAATGAGCCAAAGTCTTCATAGCATTGGGAAAGATTAATAGCCTATAGATTTATAGTATCTGATTAGGACTCCTACTTTATCACCAATACAAATGTTTTGCTTGGAAAGGATAGCTTTGCTATTCAGCTCTGTCATATCGGTAATATCCAAATGAGGGACATGTGTGAATATTGAACGCAAATTCTACTCCTTAATTTAAATTGTGTGTACACTGTTTCATACCCTATAGGGTAGAGAGAATATTTACTTTTTAATTTCCTTTTATACAATGCCTAACATACTGTGGGCTTCGATGTGCTCTTATTACTAAATTAATTAGAAGAATGAATTTGAATGGTTGGCAATTTACCTCTGAATATCTTTTGAGTAACCAGTTCAGGTACAATCTTGCCATGAATAATTCCTTTGGTTTGACTTGTTTCCTTACTCTCTTTTCAGGCCTTGTCCTCTGAGTCTGTAGAAAAACTCCCGGTCTTTAACAAATCAGCCTTTAAACATTATCAGATGAACACTGAGGCTGATGACTGGTGTATCCCAAGCAAGGAGCCAAAGAACCTGGCGAAGGAAAAAGTGGCTGTGTGAAGAGGGACACTTGGGACACTTGAAGGGATCAAAGTGGGTCTGTGCCGGTGCTGCTTTCTGAATGTCTGCATGTGAACCCCTCTTCCCTCGAAAACAAACAACAGCAACAGAAACTCCTTGTTCAGAACCCCGAGGGGAGAGGAGCAAAGCTCGTTTCTGTGACCCAGGAGAGCACAGAGCGGGGCGATGGGAGCTAACGGGTGGCCAGCTCTTTATTCTTTCAACATAAAATAATGCTTGGGCTTGTATCAAACCTGAAGAAGATGTAAGCCTCTCAGTTTCTCATCTCTTTATCAACGGGCATGGAAGCGGGAGCGAAGTGAAGATAGAGGTATCAGTTTCAACCGACTGATGGTTTAGACCTTTGGTCCATGTCACAAGATATTAGTATTTATTGAACATCAAGTGTCAACTATAGCAGAATTTTCCTGCCATTCAAAGGAGTAGGGCTTAGTTTATACTATATGACTAGAAATGTATGTAAATGTCCATTTCCTATATATCTATGCCCTCTAGGGAGGAAAAACTGGTGACTAAAATAACATTCACTTTGAATGACAAATGAGTCAAAACATTTTATTCAAAGTTGTGGCCAAGGCATTGAGCCTAAGTAAAAACTTAGAAGAAAGCCTTTTCTGATAAATACAGAGCCTTTAGTATGCTGCTTTCTCTGTTCACATGACACATAGTAAGTGAACACTTATTGCCAGGTGCCTAGTCTTGGATGAATTTTGAAATATGCACTGAATTCAGAATGTTGGCGGTTGGAAGGAGAGAAGAATTGCCAAAGTGAGAACAAAACTCTCTCTCATCTTGCTCTGTTTATAGATGAAACACAAGACTGGAATAACTGACGTTAGGGAAGGAAATCATGCATTCAGAGCCTAACTCAGAGAGAAGGGCTGTTCTCTACCCTGCAGTGGTAGCAACCCAAAGGCATCCATTTTCTAGGTTTAAAAAGATGTGTTTTTGATATACTTAATTATACTCTCTACACTGTGACATTAACATGTCTGTAAAAAAAAAAAATCCTAATTATCAAGTAATTCAAGAACAGTATAATTGAAATACTTCTTGGAATGTCTTTACCAAGGAGCCTGGGAGTAAGAGGATTTCTTGCCAGGATATTTTCATTTGTGAATCATCGAGGTTGAGAGCGAATGAATGACAGCTGCAATGCATATGGAACTTTTGGGGAGTTCTGGTATAATATGCAGGCTGATAGGGCAGTCTCATACATTGCTCTTAGAAAAGGAGTGAAAAAACAAAAGAAGGAAAAGAGGGAAGGAAGGAAGGAAGGAAGGAAGGAAGGAAGGAAGGAAGGAAGGAAGGAAGGAAGGAAGGAAGGAAGGAAGGAAGGAAGGAAGGGAGGAAGGGAGGGAAGGAAGGAGGGAAGGAAGGAGGGAAGGAAGGAGGGAAGGAAGGGCATTTTGCTATATTCCCCACAAATTATTTTAAGAAATGATCCATATTTTCATGGACAAGTTATTGGCAAGAGGATGACTTGGTGTCTTTCAAAACAGTATGGCTTCTGTAAATGGCTCTCTCACTCTTGCAAGGTTAATAGGCTTTAATGGGAAACTCATGTGTCACATTGATGTTTAAACTGGGATATAGAAAAAACTAGACTTTCTGCATTGGAAAATAATCAGTACTGTCTATGTGTTACACTAACATTTGTGTTTAATTGGCTGTGGCCTAGTGTTGTGGTGCTTCTGGGAGTGGCCATAGAAGCCTCAAACTATTTGTTGCAAATTTCAGATTTTATCATCAGAAATCCTAGATGGGGACTTTTCTTGATGATGGGATTCTGGCTTGTGCATTTATTAATTACACAAAATGATTTGCAATAAGTTATTTGAATTTTCACTTTTTACTGAAATTTAAACATTTTTGCATGTAAATACTTGTATTTACCAAAGATTTAAAGCAGTTGATTAATTAATTAACCCAATCACTGTGAACTATCATTAAAACACTAGAGAAAAAGAAATGTTATCTCAATGACATCAGCTGTGTAAATGGAGTTCTATAAAGTAGAAATAGACTACATTGGTATTTGTAAAATTTATGGAAGAGCTTTAGGATTCTACTGAATATATACTGAATGTTACAGACCCACTTAATTTATTATTGTATAAATTGTATTTTTGCCTTTAGGTTATGTACAGAGAAATGTGATAATTTTGATAATAAATATTTTTATTACAATAGTAGACATAGTCTTTTAAAGTTCTCTTAAATTAATGGCAAAGTACTAAGAATTTGAGGTAAAGGTTTTCCTCACTTTACATTGAAATCTAATTTATCTACATATTGGATATAATCTTTTAAAAGTATTAAAAGCAACTTAAAATCTTAATTTTTAAACAAAATATAAGTACTTGATAACAGTCCAGAAATTTCTAATTGTTCTTTGCTTTCTTGTGTATGCCCCAATAACACATAGATAGTACAATGTGTGTTTATCTACATGAAAAATGATTATTGAATCATTTTTATGATACATATATTCTCTATATATTTTTGGTAAATTTACTTTGAAGTTTCACTTAATGACTCTATTTACATAACAAATACAGTGGAGCATCAAAATAATTACTTAGCTAATTTAGGTTCCCAAACAACTTCTGGATTAAATATCTGAATAATAATAAAGTAGAATTAGGATACACATTACTAAATTAAGTGGTGGCAAGTTTTGTCTTTGCTATTTCCACACTGTCACTAATTTAATCCTACTCTATCTTTAAACAACATCCTTTGCCCACCTCCACAATGCCCCTATTTGGTAAAATTTTGCAAAAAAAAAAGAAAGGGAGAGGATGGAAAGGAAAGGAAGGAGAGAGGGAGGGAAGAAGGGGAAATTCAAATAAAATTAGTGGAATGAATTTTCCAAAACTAAATCATAAAACCTTGTCAGAATAATCATATTTGAATAAAAACTGCCATCAACCAAGACATTAGACCCTAAAGAAACTATACTAAAGCACTTCATCAAGGACACTCGACACTGCACCTCATCTGAAGGAAGTACATGTGCGTATGCATACACACAAGCAAGCATGTACACATGGGATTTAGTAGTAAAGTCCCTTGGATTAAGCTGCTTGGGAGGTAGGGAATTCATTCACTCCATAGGCTCAGAATCTTCATCCACATTTCCATAAAAACTGGAAGACATCAAGTTCCACAATCCTTCATTTAGACACACATATATCTTTCTGACACAGTCAATGTGTATACCCCGAAAGATGCTAATTTTCAAGTCCAACAAAGTGGGCTGAATCAAAACTATCTTTATACTGTTTCTCTTAAATTTCAAATTTGGCAAGAAATGGTGGGAGCATGTGACCTTAGCTACAATATCATGTGCAAAGACAGAAAGAGAGATCATGGTGAACTGGTAGCTTGTTTGGGCATGGACCTTGATAATTTCTTTCCATGTTCCCCTACTATACTTTCAGGTATTGCACTTACACTTCAGTGTGCACCAACAGTGCAAATGTACTTGGTCTGTCCTGGTGAAACAATTGAGGGACTTTCATAATTTCACAGGAGCCTATGTAAAAAGTCCCTAAGCCCTCAACCGTGAAGATTTAGAGCAGTGGAATGCTATCCCTATTAGCATTCTATCCATACATATCTTTTTCTGATTTTCCACTTTTTACATTACATCACAGTTACTTAGGCACTCAAAGAACATTCTCCGGGTAAATAGCTGAATAAACACGTAAATAAACTTCTGCCTGTAGAACAGCATCCTTACATTTAAAAGCAGATTGGAACTCTGTGTTAAATAAATGCACATCAAATTTTATAAGATTTTTTGCTTTAAATGGTATATAAGAAGTTTTACAACATTGTAGAAACTCTGTAAAACTTTCTAAACTAACTTTTTTGAAAAGTTAAATTTCAACTGATTTTTTTTTTTTTAAATGCTCTTCATTGGTGGCCTTTGGCCACTGGAAATTATTCATATTTCAATAGAAATTAAATGATGGATAAAAATTATTAGGAGTAAGAAAATTTCTTGGCACTCAAAGAATAAAATGGGTTGGTGTTTCGGGTTTTATAACTATTCTTCCCTTTTATTCAACTTGGATTAAATGAAAACTATTTAATGGAAATGAGCAACTGTCCTTTAGATTTTTCAGTTCCTACCCAAGTGCAAATAAACATTAAAAGCTACTCAAAACCAACAGAAATGTCAGTAACCTTGAAAACATGTTGGACTTATTAAATGATGTGAAAATTATGTGAGATGTCTTTGTGATAAATCCAGCAACAAAATAATAGTTTGTCAATGAATTATGAGACATCATTTTTATGTTTACTGCTACTATTTAACATAATGAAAATAACATAGGACTGGTTGTCAAATAAAGCAATATAGCTAGGAATTATTTATTAGTATACAATTTCCCATAAATGTAAAGGGATGCTTTAATACTTAAGACAAATAGTCTATTGAATGACAAAGTCTTCAGTTTTAAAATCAATTCCATTAAAACTATGCCCTTTAATGTGTTTCCGGCCCCAAAATATACTTTGATAGTTTTGCCTTTAACTCAGTCTTTTTTTTTTAATGTTTTTATTGATTTTAGAGACAGAGGAAGGGAGAGGGAGTGAGAGACAGAAACATCATCAATTGGCTGTCTCCTGCACACCCCCTACTGGGGATTGATCCCCCAAAACAAGCATGGGCCCTGACTGGGAGTCGAACCAGGGACCTTTTGGTGCATGGGACGATGCTCAGTCAACTGAGCAACACTCTCAACTCAGTCTTTTAAATTCATTATTAAGGTCAACAAAATTTTTTTAAAGTGTAAGTTTGTGATCTGAAAATAAAATAAAAATTTGAAAACAGAAAGAAAAGCCTTCTACTATGTTCTTAGGCAATTATCTTTATGTATTTGCATTGCAGTTTTCTCTTCTAGCTAAATGAGGTCTAGTTGTTTAAGGAAGGCACTTCCAATGCTAAGGTTTTTAAATCTATATTTTCTAATGATTCTTTAATGAATACTCAGCCTCCAATCTCTCTTCAGTCCAAACTAGGCTTCTTATAGTCACTATTAAGCTCAACTCCTTTACTGGCTTCCCAGTGCCTAAGAATCTGATATTTATAGTTTTCTACAATCCTACCTACATCCCAATCTTACAACTTATATCTTTCATTACTGAACTGTTCAGTATATTGTCTTCTAAATAGAGAACAAACGTTATTTCCTTTTTCTCATTGTAAATATGCCTGCCTGAAAGCCCTTTCTCTCTTCTGTGTTTGTTTGTTTTTTCCAAATGCTGCTCAACTCCACCTCCATAGACAGAGCATCCCAGTTTAAAGTGCCCTCTCTTTCAACTTCCTCCTCTAAACTCTCACATGCTCAGGACGATTTTAGTATTTATTACATAATTCCTTAGGTTGCTAGCTAAATATTATAGAGATGTAAAATCCAGAAACCCTACTAGATTGTGTGTTCCCTACAACCCAGGACCATGAATTACACATACCTACTTGAAACCACAATATTAAACCTGTTTCATGTAGAATAGATATTGAGCAATATTTTTTGATTAATATATTTCTGATGAGTTGGGAAGACAGAAGATAGCAATGAAACAATTCTTAAGTGAGCAGATTATTCTACTGATCTAAAACCAAAGCAACCCATTTTAATAGTATTTCTAATGACCCACATCATTTCTTCTCAACCTGGGAAAGATTCACTTTTATTTCCAGATGGATCATGGCTGTAATATATACACACAAACTAAATTAAATATTCTATTTCAAGCTTAAGACTACATCTTTGCCCTCCTGGAGCTCAGAGTTCCATTAAACAGTTAAAGAGACACAAACAAGTGAGAAGTTGACCAAAGATTTTAATAACAGTTCAAGTTAACAATAGAGGAGATTCCAAAATTTCTAATATACAGAGTCAGGCAAATGCACTATCATTAATTGCTGTAGAAATCTGAAGAAGAAAAGGTGATTACAGCCTAAAGTGAATAGGCCGAAAGAGGACAATTTATGTGAGGGAAATGGGAGGACCATGAAGAAAGTATCTCAGGAGAGGTTGGGAAGGGTAAGTCTGAATGTCTGGATGCGGTACCTGTGGCATCAAGGAGACATTTACTAGGATAGTAAAAGGATCGAAAGAGTTCTGTTTGCTAAAATCTTAAGATCATGTGTTTCACTGTCAGTTTATTTACAAAATGCAATGCGGCAATTAACACAATTTTCTCAAATGGGAAATTAATTTAACACTCAAATAACTAAAGAGAGCATCTGTGGTATGTTCCTTGACGTGTGAAAACAGCAGATTTTCACCTGAGTGTCACAGTGGTCAGGCATGTAGACCCTGCAGCCAAACTTCCCTAGATTTCCATCCCTGCTCTGCCACTTAATAGCCACGGAAAGTTACATAACTTCTCTCTCTGTCTTAATTTTCTGATGTGTGAAATGGAGATAATATTACAGCATCTTCCTTAGAGGGATGCTGAAAAATTAAAATGAGTTAATATATGTAAAGCATATATAACATTCCTTCACACATACAATTTGTGTAATATTAGCTATTTTATAAACATGTTCTTCAAGTATTAAATACTGGATCCTAAGCTCCTATACAAAGTTGATAGAAAAAAAAAATGAAGTACCATCCTTCAGGTGTGAGTTCATATAATGTGAGCATGCACTATCATTGGTAACACATTTGCTCTAATATACCTCCTTGCCTGATTATGACTCCAGGGTTAGATTTTTAGGTCAAAGTATAATCTGTGACCTGAAACTGCTGAGCAAGGCTGAAACCTGTTCAGGCAGACGTCAAACCCAGATCTTGATGTCTTTGGTAATGCTATCCAACCAAAAGCTGGGTGAATGGCGGGGCCAGGTGTTACATAATGCGATTTATGACCCCTTCTAGGTCCCTTTCAGGTCACTGCACAAGGCTGTACCTCCATGAACACTGAAGAGAAGCTGGCTCACTACACATTATAAATCAGCACATAGACAAACACAGCACTTTACCAAAATAATTGTTTGTCAAATGGATAAAAAGAAACTTAAGCCATTAGAGTAACAATTAGGCTTCAGTTGTTTCCAGGCAGCCTCTTTGCTCTTCTAGCTATCATATTTCATCTTGTGAGATGATAACAAAAACAAGCACAAAACATGAATTTTTAAAAGCCTTTGAAAACAGTTCCCTGGCTTATTGGAAAGTAGATAATGTTTTCTTACTTTTTTTTTAGAATATCTCACAATAGTTCTTTGTAACTAAAAATATACCTGTAGTTTTAGTTGTATGGAGTCAGATGTGATTCTTATTTTTACATAATCCAGATAGTTCCGGGCAAGATTTCACTTATCTTGCATTAATTTAGGGGTAATTATTTTAGGGATAAAGCTTACCCGTTGAACTTGAAGACATGATTTCTTAAACAAAGATAATCTGTGGGTTATAATATTGACTTGATTTTCAAACTATAGTTTTCATTGGACCAAAATAATGATTTCATGTATTAGAATACAAATTGGTTTCATTAGACTTCTTCTCCCTCTGAACCTTTTTAAAATTGAATACTAAGTAGGCAAAAAAAAAAATAAATTCTATAGAACTTACTATGTGACAGGTATTTTCCTAAGGATTTTACATTCATTCATTCATTTTTTTCCCTTACAACACATTATATTAACTCCTTTACATAAATGTATTTCTTTTATCCTCACAACATCTGTGATTTAACCCACTTTACATCTGGGAAACTGAGCCACAAAGAATCTGGTAAATTGCCTCTATCAGGGACAGAGCTGGGATTTGATTAGAGGTGCCATGTACTCCAGAGCTTTGCTGTATACTTTGCTCTGAGGAAACTGTGTTTCTTTGAGGAATGTACCTGGCACAGCAACTAATCAGAGTGAGGTCATGCAAGTGAGTGACCCTTAACTAATCTACAGGGGACAAGGAACACTGCCACTGGCTGCATCAGCACTGAGCCTAACCAACCAGTTGCTGGCCCCTGGATTTCTTCAGATAATATGACCCGAAGGCCCTATCTACTTGCAGAGCCATGGAAGCTTTGCATTGTTAGGCCAGCTCTCACTTTCTCCTTGCTCACACTTAGCTATTCTGCAGGCATTGAGGCTTTGGACAAAAAAGGGGTTCCATGGAAAGTAATTTCACAGATGAGTTGATCATAAATCCCTAACTGGGCAGGTCTTGGTGGCTAGTCATGCCCCAGGCATATAACTTTCAGTAAAAGGTTTATTTTTGCCTTAAGCAAGCCCTGTCCATTGTTTCTGTGCATCTAGTTTAGTGCCTTTTTGAAATGCCTCTTTTCAGACCCCTGCTTCTAGACGTGACCATCCTCAAGAGAACACAAAATCTTGTTAACTATCCTGTAATCCAGTCCATGCCTTGCTTTCTCCCACCCGTCATGTAATCTTCCTTAGATTCACTCCTTAATTTCAAATGCATAAAAGGAACTGCAAAACTGTTATTCTTTGGAGCACTTGAGACCTTGCTTCCCGGAATAAGTCATCAGTTTGGCTCAAATAAACTCTTATAATAATTCTCTACAGGTTTGGACATTCTTACATCAACAAGGCAATTCACTTACTTATTCAACAAGCAGTCAACAAAGATTTCTTAAGCACCACGTGCTGCCAGGCACTAGAAATACTGTCATGACTCACAAAGATTCCTTTGCTCAAGGACAGTATAGTCTATTTGTGAACATAGAGATTAAACTTGTAAATGTTGATATGTTTTAATATCAATATTTGTTCATACCATCTTGAGAGTTAGATACAGGATTTCTGGGGCAGGGATAAACTCTTTGTACTTATTTGTAGTAAAAACTGCATCAGTTCCCTTGGTTCCAATTTGTCCCCCTTCTGGGGTGATGCAGTGAGAGCCAGATGTCACCTTATACTTACTGGAGTCTGTACTAAGGTGAAGAACTCCTCACAAATCTGAGAGTTAATATAGAAGAGGGATGGCTGTTCTCCCTTTGTGTGACAGTGAAAGGAAACTTTGCTCCCTAAGGTACTCAAACTCTCTTTTGGGAGAGAATAGGAAGTACCCATGGTTCTTATCCTTTGGAATATAACACACATTTCTCAGAGTTTACAATTCTTTGAATGTCTCCAGGCCTCAGGGCCTTATCCCTTGAAATAAGCACATCTCCAGAGAGGCAAGTCTCTTACTATTTATTCAGTTATCTTTAAGTTTCAAGACCTAGCCTTTAACATAAGTCCAGGCAAAATTTTCCCTGAAAGCCCTAACTATGCAGACACATAAATATGTTCACTTCTTGACAATTATGAAGACAGTGACCATCCCAAAGGATACATTCAGAGTGTCATGGAAAAGTAAAATAAGATCTAATCTACTCTATAGTGGGGAAGAGGTGAATCATGGAAGATGTCCCTGATGAGTGACATTTAGCATGAAGTATGGATAAAAAATTAGAGTTAGCAAAAGGGAGGGCTAGTGGAGGAGGTGTAGGTGGGGTGTAGCACACAGGGTGCAGCATGTAGAACGATTAAGGCAGATAACTGAATGGTGGTTTCAGTGAAATGAAAGAAGAGCTGTGTGGCTGATACCTGGAGTGGCTGATACCTGGAGTAGAAATGAAATTCGTAGGTAATGAAATCGGAGACATAAGTAGAGAACAAACCATGAAAGGCCTGGTAAACCTCGCACATTTCTTTTACGATCTGTTAGTAAGAAGTCAAGAAAAGTGTTTAGGTGGAGATAGTGGAAATGATTTCTGGTTGTTATTTTTAAAAGTCAGTTGGAACTACATTGTGCAAAATGGATTTGTTTGAAAACAGAATGAAAAATGGGGAGGGGAGGCAGTTAGCAACAGTACATTTATGGCAGTGAGAATAAAGAAATGCAGCCAAATTGGAGGAATGTGTGGGAGTTGGAGTAAACAGAGTTTGGTAATTGATTGGATGAGAAAGACAAATTGGAGTATTGCAAAAATCCGAAGTTGGAGCATGAAGGTGGATGGTTGTTCCACTCACTGAGACGTAGATATCTTGAGGAGAGGCAGGTTTCAGGATGGAGGTTATGAAATTGGTTACTTTCGTGTTGGCTTGAAGTGCTTATGAAGCATCGGGTGGGCGTGTCAAAGAGGCAATTAGATATGTGAAAGCTAAAACTCAGAAGAGATCTGACTCAAGATCTAAGTTTGGGAATGCTCAGAATAAAGATGGTCATACAAGCCCCGAGGGTGAGGGTCTAAGGCAGACTGTGGGGTGAAAAGAGGAGGAGGGATAGAAACCAAAAAGGATTTGCACTTAGCAGTTGAGTAGAGGAGTGGGCAGCGGTGAGAGAGGTAAAAGAAAAAGCAGAAGAATCCAAGAACAGAGAGCATTTCAAGAAGGGAAGTGGAGTTAATGATGTGAATCAGATCACATTTCTTCCCAGCAAAACCCCTGCAGTTCTTTCCCATTTTTCTTGGAATCAAATCAAAACTCTTTGCTATGTTTTGAAGATCTGGCCTAACCTTCTCTTCAGACTGACCTCCTACCACTCTCCCCCTGACTCTTTCCTCTGTAGCCACACTGGCTTCCTTGCTGCTCCTTGAGTTGGCCAAGTGTGTCCCCACCTCGGCACGTTTCTTCGGTCTTTGCTCTTTAGACAGGCCCTTCAAGAGGAAAAGATAGTGCCACCTTCCCCAGGACAGTGACTGCTTTGGTCAGGTGCCTTTGTCAACAAGAGAGTGGAATATTCCGATTGTTCAAGGCTGGGTCATGTGCCTCCCCACAGGGGTAGAGGAATGGGGTGTGGCGACAGAGGGCCCAATTTGAACCTTACAGACTGAGCAGGATAACATGAAATAGGTAGAGATGTTTCCGTGCAGGAAAGGACGGTGGCAAACCAAAAGAAAGTCATCACTGCAGGAAAGGCTGAGGTCAGAGTGGAGGTGGAGGTTAGGAGGGATTTCCAGTAGCTCTGGGGAGAAACAGGTCCTCCTTTACAGCAAGTGGTAGGTGGATCATGTATTTGACTGTGAAGTTTATTTGTAGAGAAGGGAAAGATGAAAGGATCAAAGGTGTGAGGACAGAGAGATTTACTCCAGGTATGCAAAGCTGGTACAACATTCAAAAATCAATCAATGTAATCTACCATGTGAACAAGCTAAAGAAGAAAACTCATGTAATCATATCGATTAAAGAAGAGTAATGACTCTGAAGTTATAATGAACAAGACAGTGTGGTGTTGGTAAAAGCAAAGACACATAGATCAATGGATCAGAAAACAGAGCATTCCAGATAGACCCAAACAGTTAACTGACTTTTGACAAATGTGCAAACGCAATCCCATGGAGAAAAAATTATCTTTTCAACAATTAATGCTGGAACAATTGGGTATCCGTATGCACACACACAAAATTTTTTGGACAAAAATCTTTCTTACACAAAATTTAATTCAAAGTGGATTACAGACATAAACAAAAACTGTAAAACTTTTAAAGGAAAACAGAAGAAAAACTAGGTGGCTTTGGTTTTGGTGATGAGTTTTTAAAACATAACATCAAAAGTCTGATCCATGAAGCAGAAATATTGATAAGTGGGATTTCATTAATATTAAACCTTCTGTTCTGGCAAGGCTCTGTTAGGGGAATCTACTGAGCACGTTCTAGAATGACAGTAACAGAGAGGGGTTTCTGGTATGACAGTAACAGAGATTGATGGAAGACAGCAAGGGGGAGATTGGCAGGAGCTGCAAAGTTATAGGGTATTTTCATGAAAAGGTGGAGGAGCTGTGACATGAGGAAATGAGGAAGACATGGGACCTTGAAAGTGCACATCTTAACCCTGAGATACCTGTGTTATGAAACCTTCAGGAGAACTGATTTTGAAATGTCAAGTTCATATGAATGTAATAAAGTAAAGGAATGTTATGTTCACTTAGCTGGTGTGTTGGGCCAAGTTTCAGAAGACAGAGGGAAAGAAGTAAAAGGACTGATATTGTCAAAAGAGATGAGTATTATGAAGGTCAGAACACAGATGATGATAAATTGAAGGTCTTGCATCAAAAGATTACTGAGGAAAATAGGGTTTATGAAGAATTGTTATTTTAGTCTTGATCAGTGCCTGGAGAACAGGTCTCACAGAATTCAGACTTGGAGAGAGGCAGAGTGGATCTGATGGTGGGGAGGGCTGGTTGTTCTTTTCCTGGTCACTGGGGATGGTGATAGCTATGAAGGCTGCCGGTGAACCTGATCACCTTTGTCCACCCAGGAGAAGGGGGTTGATGGGCATTTTTGGCAGCTTGGGTTCCTCATATAAGGATGCTTTGCATTAAGTCTTTGCTGCAGCCCTCTCCAAAGAGGTAAAAAGGGAGTTGTTGAAATTGAATGTTTGTTTATTATGCTTCATTATGTGCCCAGGACTGTGAGAGATATAAAAGAAGCTTAAAAATTATAACAGCCTATATGTTCATAAAAAATTAGAAAGCACTATAAAAATGGTATTTAACTAACACTGGAAAGATAGTCTCATGCTTAATAAGTAGCAGGAAAAATTGAGATAAATGTCATCAGGGTAGCTTCCTAGAGGAAAGCAGAACTTCCTAGGAGGATATTGGGGTTTTGAAGAAGTTTAGAATCTGGCTAGGAGAGAAAAAACTTAGAAGCAGACAGCAGAAAGGGGGGGAAATGTAAGTAATAATCCCAGGGCCAGAATATGAAATATGGAGTGTGTGTTTGAGTGAGTATTGTGTGTGTAAACTCATATGTATTGAAGTTGACAGGGGAAGAGGGAGGCAGTAAACTAAAGGTAATAAATTTTATGATGGGGAAATGTGAAATAAAAATTTGGGGTAAGTAGAGGTGATCAAGGATCTTGAAAAGTGCAGACATGATCTGACACACAGTAAAAACCCATACTCGATTTTGACCAAGGAGCTGAATGATCAAAGTAGCATTTTATAAAAATTAGAAATGCATTTGTATACAGGATAGTCTGGAGAGGGGACAGGGAGTTTTACAGCTCTGTAAAAGTGTCTTTGCAAGTCAAAATATTTTTCAGTCTCTGTAGAGCTAAGTTAAAGAACTTCCAACAACATATCATTTTCTTTCTTTCCTCTCAAAGGAATGCTGACATGGTGAGCAAAATAACTTCACCATGTCTTTGTATTTTCTTTTTCAAGGGAATATTAAATAGCTGCATGTGTTATTTTTATCTGATGAGCTTGTGTACAAGGACTTTAACTTCCATCTAGAAATTTTGTGGGAAATTTTCCTCTCAGCGTGCAAACTAGTTATTTTTACTTGATGCACTAAAAATTTATTTCCAGTTGGTTAGTTTATATCTTTTAAAAATATTAACCTTTTCTCATCCTTGGAATTTTTTTAAAAATTAAATTTATTGGGGTGACATTAGTTAATAGGATCATACAGGTTTCAAGTACACATTTCTATGATACGTGAGCTGTATATCGCATTGTGTGCCCACCACCTAAAGTCAAATCATCTTCCATCAGCAGATATTTGGCCCCTTTACCCTTCATTACCCTCCACCCCCTTCCCTCTGGTAACCACCGTCCTGTTTTCTATGTGTTTCAGTTGTATATCCCACATATGAGTGAAATTACATGGGTTCTGAGCTTTTTCTGACTGACTTATTTTGCTTATAATATTTTCAAGGTTCATCCATGTTGTCATAAATGGCAGTCCCTCATCCTTTCTTATGGCTGAGTAGTAGTCTATAGTGTATATGAACCACACCTTCTTGATCCAATTCTCCATCAAAGGACACTCCGGTTGTCTCCATGTCTTGGCCACCGTGAAGAGTGCTGCAATGAACACAGGGGTGCATATATCTTTGTGAATAAATATTTTCAAGTTTTTTGGGTAGATGCCCAGAAGAGGGATGGCCGGGTCATATGGTAACTCTATTCTTAATGTTTTGAGAAACGGCCACACTGTTTCAGTGAAAAGAACCCTCATTCACTGCTGGTGGGAATGAAAAACTAGTGCAGCCACTATGGAAAACAGTTTATATCTTACCATGGAGCAATTGATGAGGGTTCCCTCCCTAAGAATTCAAATAACTAAAAGTTGAAATCCAAACCTTTAAAATGAGAAGAAATTGGGTTACTTGGTGAAGACTGGGGAATAACTTAAACTTTTCCCCCAATGAACATACATTTATCTTATCACAGCTTTTATCTCTACTAAAGATAATGCAAAAACACACACTTGCTTTGAGCTATGATTTCAAGGAGAACCCCAAAAGAATATTCTTTCTTAAAATTTATCTTTATTGTTGAAAGTATTACAAATGTCTCCCTTTTTTTTCTCCCCATCGATCCCCTCCACCCTGCATCTGCCCCACCCCCAGTCCTTCCCCATACTATTGTTTGTGTCCATGGGTTATTCATTTATAGAAGCAAAATAATATATAATTTTTTCAAATCTTTATTGATTTCAGAGAGAGGAAGGGAGAGAGAGAGATAGAAACATCAATGATGAGAGAGTCATTGATCAGCTGCCTCCTGCACCCCCCCTGCTGGGGATCAAGCCCGCAACCGCGGAATGTGCCCTGACCGGGAATCAAACCATGATCTCCTGGATCATCATAGTTGAGCAATGCTCAACTGCTGAGCCACGCTGGCCGGGCAAATGAATATTCTTAAAGGAAGTGATTGATAAGGAGACAATTCCGAGAAGTTCTCAATTAAATTACAGCAAGCCTGAGGGTAGAAGAGACAAGAGAGGTTGATCAGTTAACGACTGCCGGGCAAAACCAACAAAAGACTGTTTACATTCCTGAGTGTATGTTGGAATTAATTTCTAAGTGGTTATTTTTGCAACTATCTAAAGAGAATAGCCAGACACCAGGAAACATCAGACGGCTCTGCTTCTTGCTTATGCATAAACTTTCTAGACTGTTGCCTCGAACCAATCCAAAAGAACAAATGTTTCTCCCTTACAAACTATGCACCTATCCCAGAACTAGCTGGGCTACACCCTCTCTCACTCCCTTTATCTATAGCCGACATAAATTCTTTCAAAACAATTTATATCTTTCTTCCTCCTTCTAGATGTGTAAGAAAGCTGGTCAACTCCAGGACCACAGATGTATTGTCTCCTCCATCTAGCTCTGCTGCTGCTGGTTCAGATTTCATGCCCATGACCTGGTGCTTTTCTGGCAAGCATATGTCTCAGTAAACCCATTGTTTTGGAAAGGCTTTTGGCTGTGAACATTTTTGTTTAATATGATACACTGGAGCAGATTATTAAGGAATGTTATAGATCTTCCCAGAAGAGTTTCGCTTAGGTTGAGAGGTCCAATTTGAGTTTAGGCCAAACTCAAATATATCACATGCAGACTGTGGCAGAGGTCTAGGAAAATGAGAGTTAAATTAGGTATCGATTTAAATATTAAAAATAAAACACCTTTTGACTTTTACATTTAAGAGACACTCAGAGTTACCAGCTTAATATTAAAACCTACTACAAGTGCTTTGACTTCAACTTTTAAGCATTGGGTTCTATTTGCACTGCTCTGAAACTCCTCTTTCGGAAGGTAACGGTGAAGGTCCTCCCCTACTGTGTGAGTTTCCAGGGGATGTAGTAAGAAAGTACTGCAAACTGGGTGGCTTAAGCAACAGGAACTTATTGTCTCACAGTTATGAAGGCTATAAATCGGAAATTAAGGTGTCGAAAGTTGATTCTTTCTGAGGGATGTGAGAGAGAATCTGTCCCATGCCTCTCTGCTACTTTCTGGTAGCCTTGGGATTCCTTCACTGGTGGATGTCATTCTTCCTGTGTCTTCAGGTCATCTTCTTCTTTCTGTGTTCACAGTTCCCCTTTTTATATGGTCACAGTTATATTGGATTAGGGCCCACCCTAATTACCTTATTTTAACTTGATCATCTGCAAAGACCTTATTTCTAAACAAGATGACATTCACAGGTAGTTGGGATTAGGACTTCAACATCTTTTTCATGGACACGAGTCAACCCATTGCACCCGTCATCATCTACCTCACCACTCACCATACCGCAATTTTGGCACCAAGAGAGTTCCAGTGCTTCTGAGGTGGAGGAAATTCAAGTGTGGGGAAAGTATCGGGTGAAACAGGAACAGAAAATTGCTGACAACAAATTTAAATTCTTAAAAATATTGAATGGCCAAAGCAAAGTTGGCAGGAGCTGAAGGTAGTGGAGATTTTGTTAGCTTGTATAGAATCTTGAATATTATGTTAAAAATTTGATCTGATAATTATTGTACTTATTAAATCCCAACTACTATATTAAAATTTGGATTACAGGTGGAAAAACACAACAACATTGGGCAGATTGAAACTATTTGGTGAATATCTATGGACTATCAAGGCTCACCAGTTTGAAAAGTCTGCACCTAAAGTCTGCCAGACCTAAAATACTATGGCTGCTATTTTGATACTTCTCCTGTAATGTTCCTGTTTTCTTCACAGGACCTACGTGTGACTTTTTAAAAATCTCTTATTTAAAATATGATATGAGGAAATTGGTCTTAATTCAACTTAAGATTTTATTTACCTTGGGGGGGAAAAGGCTGCTGCTTTAAAGGAAATTGTATTAAAGCTTTAGCTTTCTTTTTCATCCCAAAAGAGAAAGAAAATCACTTTATATATCAAAACTATGCTTCTGGGAAGATACTGTAATTAAACCTAATTTGTAGGAAACAACCAACAGCAAGGAAAACATTGGATATTCTAGAAAGTTCTATGAAACCTCATGTAGAGAAAAATCATGTAAAGAAAAATCTCCAGAAGTTAGCCCATTTTCCTCTTTTTGCCAGAAAACAAGGCACTCTGAATTGATATTACCTTGTAAAAAGAGGAGCCAAAGACATTTCCTCTTTATCAACCCACGTCCAACTTCTCCTCAAAATCTGGCTCAAAATATCCCCCTCCATAGGAACCCATACTTCACTAATCATTTTACTATTCCTTATGCAGCCTTATTAACTCTTTATTAATTCTTGAATGTTTTCTATGACTATCCTAATTCGTGCCTTTCTTTACTTATTCTGCACATACTATGTATGATTTCCCCTCTTCCTCAAGCTTTTAAGAACATGGACTATCTCTTTTTTAAGATATATTTTCTTAGTTGCGCTTAATACAAGGTCTCTGTAATATGTGCAGCTGGAGATGTGGTGGTAGAGATGAGATGGTGGAGATGAGGTATCCACTCACCCTCCAGCCCTTTCCTGTGTTAAAGAAAAACCATGGGCCTCAAATGGAATCATGCTAAATAAGCCCATGTACAAGACCTAGATTTCATACCTGACCTAATTGCAGTTTCGGCTCCTTCCAGAAATGTAATCTTAACCAGTCTGGAATTGTCTGGTCAGCACCAATGAGGTCATCTGTCCTGGACCCTCTCCATCCCCCAGAGGAAGAAGAAAAAAAATAGACTTCTGCGATTCCCTTCCCCTCAAAAAAGAAGACCTGGCCTAAAATAATCTTTTCTTTCATCTTTTTTTGCCCCACCCTTCTTCCTATAAAAACCTTTTATTTTGTACAACTCCTTAGAGTATCTCTCTACTTGCTAGGTAGGATGCTGCCTGATTCATGAATCATTTAATAAAACCAATTAGATCACCAAACTTACTCAGTTAAATTTATTTTAAACACCTGACTCCATCAGCAGTTCTCCCAAGTCCACCTTGCCTTCAGGAGGCAGCCCAACATTTTCCAGGGCCAATCTGCTACAAGTCACTCCTCGAGTTCTACCCTAAAATCATAATTATACTCCTCCTTACACGCTGTTCTCTCTCCCCTGTCCATCCACAAAAAATGGACTTGGTCCGGGTCTCATTCTTGACTACTTGGCTGATGAACAATTTATGCCAAGTCATTAAACAGTTGTCTTAAATCAATGTGGACTTATTCTAAAAATGGAATTTAGACACTCTAGTCACTTAATGGAGGATGATTTCTGAGCAAGATGATTTTAATTAGGGATTCAGTGTGAACTCTCAATTTTTCAGAACTCCAGTACAGCATGCCATTAAGTAGCAAAGCGTCAATATTTTTGTTGGTGTTAAGGGGAGCAGTTTGCTTCCCTGAAATCTGCTTGTTTGGAATAGTGATTATTTTAAGCTGGTTATTTTTTAAGAAAGAGAAGACTCTGGAAGAACCTTTCTTCCCTCTAACTGCCTAAAAGAATTTAGACAGAAGACCTGCTCCAGGAAGAGAGCTATTGCCATAAATAATGTTGATGTAAGAAATGGCCAAACTTGAAGAGAATTTTTAAAGAGTTTATTTGAACCAACCTGATGATGTATTCCAGAGGGCAAGCTCTCAGATGTTCCCGAGAATAGCAATTTTGCAGGTTTTGTTTTGTTTTGTTTTTTATGCATTTGAAATTAAGGAGGAAATAGGAAGAGTGCCTGAAGGTGGGAGACACCAAAGTGGGGATCAGACTACAGGTTAGTTAAGATTCTGTGTGCTCATGCTTCAGAAGGGGCCTGAAAGGTGTCTTAACCTAGATGCACAGAAGAGTGGGCAAGGCTTGCTTAAGGCAAAGATAAACCTCTTATGAAAGTTATATGCCTGAGGCATGGTTCTCTATCAGGACCTGTCCAGTCAGGAATTTATGACCAGATCACTTTGTGAAGTTACTTTTTATAGAACCTCATTTTCTTCCACAATAACCACAGCTAAGTATGACCTAAGTGAGCAGACAGAAAGGAGTCTAGCAAGTCTGTTTGTTAGACTCCTGCTTGTGTCCTGCTGTTTCTGGTTGACCAGGCAAGAATTTGTTCACGTAATGGTCTCATTTACCTGTAAATTGTCTTCCTTCCCTTTGAAGCCCCCCAAATCATTCCCTTTCTCCTTAGCTCAAGATAGCATAGAAGCTTTAACTGCCCAATTTGTCCCAGTCCTTATAGTTTTATGAAACCCCCCCGTATGTACATATGTAATAAATTTGGCAATCAGTTAATCTGTCTTATGTCAATTTGATTATTAAATCAACCAGAAGAACTATGAGGGAAAAGAAGGGAAAATTCCCCCTCCCCCACAGTATGCTACCATTATTTCAGTATTTTAAAAATCTGAAATCTGAAATATTTATGCTTTGAGAAGTACCTAGAGAGTTAAACCCAGCATTAAAAGGGAGACTTGATAATCTCTCAAGGTATTTGAGTGAGTGAGTGAGTGAGTGAGTGAGTGAGTGAGTGAGTGAATGAGAAAGACTGGACCACTAACCCAGATTTTCCCAGATCAAATTCGCTCTAGTTTCACTTCTTTTAAGAAGCTGGGTGGGTTTTTTTTCCTTTTTAGTGTTTCCTGAATATGTAAAGAAAGAAAGCCTTCCTAAAAGAGAATTATAAAGAACAAAGACTTAGTCTTACCCTTGAGATATCTGCACTTCCAATGGTGTCAGTTTGATAGGGAACATAATCAGTGTCTAATAGTGGAAACTTCTTATCTGTCAGATGGATTTATTTTGTGTGTTTGAACAAAGGCTGTTTCATAGCACAAGCCAAGAGCCAGGTGTCTTGCAAATTGACTGCTGGGCCTTAGTAACAAAAACTATAGTCAAGAAAATATTAGTCTTTAATAAAAATAAAAATTTCTAAAAGATTGTCTTTATAGTATCACATGAGATTATTTGCAGATAAAAGTTCAGAGAAAGGTATTTGGATTTAATTTATATTTATCTCCTCACTATTCCTCCAACTAGTATAAAATATGCAAAAGCTTTTCCAGTGGTTGAAAAAATTTGCCCAAACAATAGGCTCACCACTCAAGAAGACGCCATTGATATATATTGTTCTTAATATCATACTTGCCCAAAAAAAAAAAAAAATCAAATAATTCATTTTGTTTTCAAGACTGATTTTCTTCATTTTATGTAATGTTTAGCTTATTTTGTATATTTATTTTTATTGTTTTCCCCTATCATTAATTCAAATTAGAATAATAATATATGTTTAATATTTATGTTTTGGAAATTTAACTTTTGTTCAATGTTATGTAAAATGTACTTATACATTTTATATGCAAAATATATCAAATATTTAGTTTCAATAATTTTACTTTTTTTTCTGAATTCTGAACACCGTTTTTAAATAAACTATAGTAACACCAGGATAGCAATATGTTATGAAATACATGCAAAAATGCCAGTATGTTATTCTGCTCCAATAGTGTCTTGATTTTCTGTGGCTCCTCCTAATACTATCTAATAAATGACCATCAGCTCTAGATGGCAGAACATGCAAATGAATGGTCAGTGTATTTTTTCTGATGCTTCCCTCCCAACCTGGGGGTGTCTTCTGACCCTGCAAACTTAGAAAGGGGAAAACAGTTATTTCTGGAACATCACCTGTGTGCCTAGGCCTGTGCTACATGCTTTACAAAATCATCTCATTAACTTTCACAATTATTCAATGTGGTCCTTGTCAAAACTCCCATTTTATAGTTGAAGAAATGGATGCTGGGCAGGTTGAATAGCACATGAAATACTGCATTTGTTGTTCAATATTTAAATGATGTAGATCTTTTCTGAATATTAATTTTCTTTAGGTGACTAGGAATAATATCTTCCATTTGTGTAGCACCAAGTGTTTACTTGCTAAGCATTTTTCATTTGTCAGCAGTTTATTGAACACTGTGAGCCCAGGAGGGTTCAAGCGTAGGGTTTTGTTTTTTGCCAGTCACTGCTTGAAAACCTGCTACATCGAATCTCCCCTTCCCAGGACTTTATGACATCCCCAGCAGATGCCAGTTTTCTTACCTTTTCAGGTTGTAAAACTTACATTCCAGTGCCATCCACTTCAGTCTTACCCAAATTAAATGTCCCTCTCCTCCCATAGACCCAGGGACAGGCCTGAGGCATGGATGTGGCCAAAGAGAGGGAGATTCTATTGATGCTTCACCCTGCATCTTCCGGGGCCCTTTCTATGTTTTAGGACAGAGAGACAGAATTCACAAAGGAAGCAGAAATGCTTTTACTTACCAGTTGCTGTTGTGATCTCTGACCTCCCCCATGGCAGCCATTCAAACGCTGCCACCCCTCTTGGGAGACACCTGATGATCCTCTGGAAGGCCCTTTGGGAGCCTCTCGGGAAATCAACTCCAGTGGACCTTTTCCAGGCTCCCTCAGCTCCCTTTCCGATATAATCCTCCCTGCAGACTTGCTGCTGGGGCTCCTTTTCTTAGTGAGTCATAGTTTAAGGTAGAGTTTTATCACAGTAACTCAAGCCTTTCATGACATCCTCTTGACCTACAAGAGGACTTGTGAGCTCTTTTCCTGCCAGATAATGGAGTGTGTCCTGTTTTCCCTACCCTGAGTGCTCTCCCTAAATCTCTTTCCCATTGCTCAAATTGGCACTAAGGGCAGTTCAGCAAGTCCATTGCATAAGTCGGTAGCCAACTGAAAAATAAAAATCCAGGAATAACTTCTTGCCAGCACCTGCCACCCCCATCTCTATACATCATTTTCTTGGAACACCCCAATGGGCTTCATTTAGAAGGCCCCCCCCCACACACCCCCACCAGTGGAAGAAAAAGACACCAACTCTGTCGGAGGCTGAAGATTTACAATACAATTGTTCCCTCAAGGTCAGATTAGTGACTAGAGAGTGATAACTGGGGCAGCAGAATGAATTTACCTCTTAATAAATCCCAAACATCTATTTATCTTCCACTTCAGAAGCAATTCCGAGACAGGAAGAAAAGTCCCACTCCGAATCGTATCACAGTACTGTGTACACGGACTCCACACCCCTCTGCGTGACAGGTACTGTTAGACCTTAAGAAAGTGAAGCACAAATAATGTTATGCTATGAGGGCAGGGGCATTTCCATCACCTCACATCATGCTTGGCGCATAGGAGGGTTCAATAAATATTATTGAATAAATATTGAATAAATAAATAATATGAATGACTAGCCCAAAGTCATGCTTTGGAAATGTGAAATCACATTCAAACTGAGTTGTTTTTGACCATCAATATCTCCCCAAACGAAGTGTCATCCTCACACTGACACTGATTATAGCCACAGCCCAGTGTCATAGCAACTCCTCCGGTCTGACTCAGACATATCATTCAGTGAAATATCTCATTTCTCTCCCCATATTAGAATCTAGCCCAGGGAGGGTTCCAGCCACATACATGTGAAACCAATTAGCAGGTCCCAAGCCCAAAATGAGCTTATCCTGCCTGGGCTTGACTTTCTATATTTTGCAGTTGGCTATGGTTGGTGAAATCTCTCCATGGCAGAATCCTTAACATTTACACAGCTCATTCTCCCCTGAGCTTTTCTATTTTCAGTGGCTTAATAAGCAAGAAGGGTCTGTGAAATTTATCATCTCTTAATTACTGTAAGTTCTCAACTTCAAGGCTATAGAAGCTGGTTAGTTGCATGTAGGGACTTTAAACTCAAAAAGTATTGGATGGATAGCCCTAACCAGTTTGGCTAAGTGGTTAGAGAGTCGACCTGTGGACTGAAGGGTCCCAGATTCAATTCTGGCCAAGGGCATGTATCTCGGTTGCAGGCTTGATCCTGGCCCTGTCAGGGCACATGCAGGAGGCAACCAATAGGCATGTCTCTCACATCAATCTTTCTCTCTCTCTCTCTCTCTCTCTCTCTTCCCCTTCCACTCTTTCTGAAAAGCAATGGAAAAAATATCCTCAGGTAAGGATTAAAAAAAAAAGTGTTGAATGGATGGATGGACAGGTGAATGGAGTGAATGCCTATATTTCAGGTAGTCGACACCATGTGAATGCATCTTGGTTCGTGTCAATTTCATGAACCAAAAAAGTAGTTAAATATTAGAACTTAAAGAACTATGCAAACAGTTTCAAACGAGAAGCTATACCTTATACAAATATAGGGAATATATAAAAAACTTAAAAATATTTATTTAAATTGACCCTTGATTCTTACTATTATTAGAGAGGAAGAAACATTTCTAAATATTTGGTTTTAGGGCTGGCCAAGATGGAGACACTGAGGATTTAGAAAGACTCTGGTGAAGAGAGCAAAGACACACGTGTCACTTCTGAGAGAAGATTAAAGTTTCCTCTCCACTTTGCCTGCACTGGCAGGATTTCAGTTAACCTTTGTGTTCCTTGCTGAAGCTAGAGCACAGGGAGGGCAGCAACTCAGACTTTGCCCGGACCTGTTTGAAATGGGAAAATATGGTGGTTATTTTCCTTGGGTGCTGCCTCCAAGGTCCGTGGCCTGAGGCTTTGAGGTGCAAACCAAATAAACATAGAGAGAACATATTCACATTTGGCTTTAGATAGCGTGATTACAGTTATCCATAAATGTATAGTCATCTCTAGTAATCATTTAAGACCTAACCGAGGGGTTGAGAAGTGCAGGGAAACAGTGTGTACTCTTGGTGTGGAAGGAAGGCTAAAGGAGCAAGGAGAGGCCGTGGCAACCCAGCACCACACAGTGTCCCCTTCTGAGGCGGTAGAGAGGCCTTGATATCTATTCTTGGCATTGATCTAACTCTCTCATAGATTTCTGGCAACCTCCCAGAGAGAACAACATGTTCCCTGCTGAGTGTATAAAGGGCTTCAAAAACATGTTTGTGTGAACAGCCCAGTAGGCGGGGCCTAGCTTAGTCCCTCCCTGTCACCTACTGCCTCTGGGGTGTCAAGAGGAAGTCTTGGCTCAGCCGTATTGTGCAAGTCCTCACAAGCTGGGCTGGCCCCTGGGTCCAGGCTGGGCCATTGCTGGTGGTTCTGTGATGCCCATTTAATTGGCGCAGAGATAAACTTTTAGGGAACCCAAATGTTCCTGGAGACCATGGTCCAAAAAGATATTGTGTTGCAGGGAATAAATATAGATTGAGTTTCAGCAAACCTCCTGTTATGGTCACAAAGGCCTCCTTTGGAAATTTGCACCTGTTTTCCAGGGTTAGATCTCGCTAGGCATGATTACTCACCCTGTGGGAGCTAAGATAACGCAGATTAACACCAGCTCTGGGCACTGCCAGTTTGAAGAGACTGACTCACACCCTGCTCCTCACACTACCTTTTCAGGGGAGTGAAATCAGATCAGAAGGAGGGATTAGTCAGACTGGCTTGAGGTGTCCCTGAGGGGCCTCCTGAGGTTTCCAGGAAGTAGAAAACGGGTTATCAGAATGACCATGAGCTCCTGGGCCCCACGGGCAGGCAACCTAGATCCACTTCTTCAGAATTCGAATAGCAGCCAAAACATTGTAGAGTGTCTATGGAGAGACTTAGAGATCATAAGATTGCATCATTACAGACCTGTTCTTGAGGACAAGGTAGATCCATGAAAAAAACAGGGTCACCATAGAACTTTCTGGGAATTTCTCCATCTTCTAATGTATCCAGCACTTTCTTTAACCACTCCTAACACACCTTATCTAGTATGGTCTTGCATTGTAGTTTACTAAATACATAGTCTGAGACACACCCTTACTCCCCAGTAACTCTCTTTGAAGTGTCATAGTTTTACTGGACTTCTCCATCCTGTTGTCCCATAAGCCCCTCAAATTCAACATGATTAAAATTAATCTTATCATAAGAGACAGTATAGTGGTTTCAAAACCCAACAAAACAAAACACATTGGCTTTGGTATGGGAGTTTTTAAGCCTGAATTCTATCTATACCTCTTAATCAGCTGTGTGATCTTTGACAATTGCATAACCTCTCTGTACTGCAGCTTAATTATCAATAAAGATAACAGTACATTCCTCATAGGGTTGCAGTGAGAATTAAATGAGTTAAAATAAGTAAAATAATTACCATCATTATATTTGCCATAGTATATTTGCCATAAATAATAATTAAAAGAATTAATGAAGTAACATATTTAATGGTGAGTCCAATATTTAATTGATCAACTTACTACAAACAAAAAAAGCCAAAATACTAGACCAAATACACGGAACACAGGAGTTATTGCGTAAATACTCAATTAAGTGAACGCTTCTAGGAAATGTTCCTGCCACACAGTAAGCCGGGGACACAGACGTATGCAAATGTGTTCACGGAACTGCTCTTATACTGGTCACAACAACACTACCAAGCCCAGGTGTTTATATCTGTGAAATGTGACCACCCTGGAATCTTCTGAGAACTCCTTAGTTCAGAAAAGTTTCTTCAAAACCCCAAGACTGGCCCTAACTCCCTGAATTGTCAGTTCTCTTGAAGTTGCCTTAGCATTCATCTTTTTAGGTCTTTGCCTTTGATGAAACTTTTCCTTTAAGAAATCTGCAGGCTTCTTTCAATCTCAAAAATTTCATACGAAAACACGTAAGATAAAAGATTTCAAAAATCGCCCGTGACTTGTAGCAATTATGAACCTTGAAAGAGACAGGTCATCAGATGGTTCTCACAGGCTGCTCCAAAATTAAAGCTAACAATTCCTCTCATTCCACCACCCCCTCTTAAACCACTAACTTCAACCCAACACTCACACGAGCACAAACACACACACACACACGCTGTAAGTAACGGGGCGGGGGGAGTAGAGGCCATGTATCTCATCTCCCATCCTGCATTTTTCGTGTCAGCAAAAGACTGCATTTTTATTAACTGGAGAGGTTAAATCATGGGGACTTTGTTCTCGGGGATACCAGGAATTGCTAAGGGCAGAAGTGCCCCAGTGGAAATAGGATTAAACGAAATATTGTGTACTGAATAAAATACCCCCCAAATCATTTCTCCAACTCAGCTTAGAGAAAAACAGTAGTCAGACTTAGACCCTATACGCTGCAAAATGCTGGATTCTCTTCAATTGACCTGTCAAGAGAAAACACAGGTCCTAATGAGTGGAGTGGACATCCCCACCCAGCAGGCCAGGCTTCTACACAATCACCCCGCAGTGAAGACCCCAACACAGACCTTCCCCACAGCTCGTCAGTGTCTCATTCCTAATTACCAAGAGAGCCAGGGATCATTAGTCTTAGAGAAATGAAATGAAACACAAGGAAGACAGTAACATAATAAAGAGAAATGAAGAGGACCGAGAGATGATAAAGGAAGCCAGGACATTTTCCTAAAATACTCAGTGATGCTTTTGTGACAGCATGGATGCCCCTGGAGAGCATTATGCTAAGTGAAGTAAGCCAGTCAGAGAAAGACAAATAGCATATGATCTCACTTATGTGTGGAATCTAATGAACAAAATAAACTGACAAAGTGGAGACAGACTCATGGATACAAAAAACAGACTGACAGCTGTCGGAGGGGGTGGGGGGGTGAGGGCTGGGTGAGAAGGGTGAAAGGATTAAGCAAAGAAAAAAAGAAAGACTCGTGGACACAGACAACAGTAAGGTGATTGCCAGAGGGAAATGGGGTAGAGGGAAGGAGAGTTGACTTGGGGTGGTAAATACACAGTACAATATAAAGATGATGTACAGTACTATAGAATTGTATACCTGAAGCCTGTATAATTTTATTAACCAGTGTCACCCAAATAAATTTAATAACAAATAAATGTCAATAAGATGAAATACTCAGTGATATAAAAGATGTTGCATCAAGAAATAAGAATAATAAAAAAAAAAAAGCCAAAACATGAAATATAGAACTTGAGAATCTCAGAACTGAGCAACAATGTTGACAGTTAATAATTAGGTGACCTTGGTCAAGTTACATAACTTTTCTGATTCTTATTTCTTCACATATAAAATAAGGATGGTAGTTAGTAGTTACCAGTTGTTGTGTCAGGCATTATGCTCAGCACTTTATAAGCATTATAAATAGAGATCTAATCATCATATTAGATTAATCACCACTGATAGATAATATAATGTTCATTCATTCATTCAGTAGTTATGTGTTGAATGACTACTAAATGCTAAGAGTCAAGATTTAAAATATAACAAATGGCAAAATATTTGAACAAACAATCCACCAAAGGAGATCTACAAATATTCCATAAGCACATAAAAAGCTGATTAACATCTTTAGTCCTCAGAGAAATGCAAATTAAAATTATAAAGACATATCACTACACACCCATCAAAATATCTAAAATTAAAAAGACTGACACCACTAAATGTTGACAAGAATGTGCAGCAACCAGAACTCTCATATATTGTTGTTGGAAGTGAAAAAAATGTGCCGTACTTTGGAAAACCGTTTGGTGCTTCCTTATAATGTTAAGTGTATGCCTACTGACTGAGCTTCCCATTTTTACCCAAGCAAAATGAGGACATATCCACAAGAAGACTTAAGCAAGAATGTTTATAGCATGTTTGTCTATTGTATTAGCCAGAGTTCTCTAACAACACAGGAAATGGCTCATGAGATTGTAGTGGCTGGCAATTCTGAAATCTGCAGGGCAGGCTGGCAAGAGAAGACCCAGAGAAGAGTTAGTATTTCAGTTGTGAGTCCAAAGGCTGGCTGGATGCATAACTTTCTTTCTTTGGGAACTTTAGTCTTTTTCTCATAAGGCCTTCAACTGATTGGACGGGGCCCACCCATGTTATGGAGGGTAATCTGCTTCCGTAATATGGAGTATTATGAGTTTGGGTCAATTCAAAGTCAATTGATTTAAATGTTAATCGCTTCTAAAAAATACCTTCGCAGCATCATCTAGATTGGTGTTTTACCAAATATATGCCTAGAGAAATTGACATATAAAGTTAACCATCACAACCATCATTACCTCAAACTGGACAACTCAGATGTCTATCATCAGAAGAATGAATAAACATATTGTGGTTCAATGGAAAAATACTAAGCAATAAAAAGGTACAAACTACTGATACATGCAAAAATATGGATACATTTCCAAAATACTACGCTAAGAGAAAGAAGGCAGACACGAAAGGATATATGCTGTATAATTCCATTCCTATGAAGTTTAAAAACAAGTAAATCTAACCTCTGATGATAGAAATAGTATTGCCTATGAGAGGTGAGGATTTCCTGGAAAGACACAGAAAGAAACATTCTGGGGTGATAAATACATTCTTTATCTTAGAGTGTTGATTATAGAGTCTATACATTTTGTAAAAATTTATCTAATTATATATTTAAAGGTTTCATATTTTGCTGTATGTAAATTTTACTTTAATTAAAAAATAAATAAAACCGAAGAGATTACAGTTCCTTCCTTTAAGGAGGTTCCAGGTTAGTCGGAGAGACAGATCTACAACATGATGTGATGAGGGAGGCACTTCCCCTAATTAGCTTATTGACACTTTTAAACAAGTAGGTGGGGAGTGGGCACTAGTATATATAAACTATACAGAGGCAGAACTTATTAAATGAGTCATTCAGTCCTGTACCAAGGCAAAAAAATATATTTAAAGATTATTAAAAAGCAACTAAAATATCATACATTGAGAGAAGGCCTATCTTGATCTGTTTAGATGTGTCCAGTGTCTACAAATGGGCAGGTTTCATTCTGTGGGCTGCAACACACACTGATGGCATATCACTGAAGAGCTACATCAGTATATTCTATTCACATTTGTTTGTGAGATGTGTGTGTGTCCAAGATTTTCTGGAATCTGTGGGTCTATCAGTTATTTATAGAAATCTAGAATTTGGCTGGGTCAACTGAAAGTCTATGCTTTAAATGTTAATCATTTGAAAATCAAGCAAAGTAGGACTATAATAGTAATTTATTAAATGTTAGCCATGTGCCTGGCATTGTACTCAACATGCTCAAGATATTTTATTTACTCTCCCATCAACTCTACCATGAGGTCATTAATTGCCCCTAGTTGCAAAGGGAGAACCTGTCTCAGAGGGAGTAAGTGGCAGACAGGGACAGGAACTCCGGCTTAGCTGACCCCATTTGTACGTCTGTGTGACCAGCTATTCTGCTAGATTGTCTCAGAAAGGTATTCTCTTGTGCTTTTCCAAAAGGGAGTACCTCTAATTCCTTACTGACAGAGTTTTCTGACTGTGTAGCAAACAATATGTGGGACACCAGGAACCCAGATCAGATACGGGCATTGCCAAGGCAGACTGAAGCATGCTAGCCTCATTTTGGAAGGTCTCCTCCTTGTTACTTCTTTAGTAGTTTTAGCTTCTAGCTTGGCCCTGATCTCTCTCCTGTACTCTATTGCTAAAATGAAATCAAACTCTTCCCTAGTTGTGGCTTTCAGACTGGGAACAAAGAATTAAAGAATTAGAGGAGAAAGAAGCACACCATTTCCCAGTTTCTGGGTAGCTTTAGCGTCACCTTCATGCAACCAAAGTAAAGTTTTTCAGAAGACATCGGTCCCATCAGTCACTGGCAATCCCCAGGGATACACCAGCATGGCCTATGCATTGCTCACACTGAGGTCCTGGCCACGGAAACAGACACAACAACAACAACAACAAGAAAAATGAGTACAAGAGACAAGAAGGAAAGGAGAAAGAGAGAGGAAGGGAAGCAGGAAAGAAAGAAGGGAAGTTAAATGGGTGGGATTACTAATGAAGTTGTCTGTTTCAGTGCTACACAGAAACTACCTGCATTTTTTTTCCTTCCAGATTCTGTAACCACAAGATAGAAACCCTTGGTTCTAAGATCTCTTCCTGATTCCCAGATATCTTTCTAATGAAGGGCAGAGCAGAGCTGTTTGACACTGCAACCAGGACATTAATAAAAGTAGCCCACAGAATACCTTTTTGCCTTCCTTGAGCTTTCCTGTTTAATTTTCTTCTGGGCTGCATTTTTAGAATTGAGAGAGGCCAGCAGTTCCACAGCTCTCATCCATGGCAGGCAGAAAGTTCGCCTACACTGCCTCCTTCGGGCACAACTGTGAAGAGCAGAGAGCCATTGGCAAGTCACCATGCAACAGTTTGCCTCAGAAAGTTTGTACCACAGGAAAAGCGTTGTAGTTAAAATGCAATAAAAAACACAGGTCACTTCTCTGTCCAGTGCACATGAATGTCTTAGAAACTCTATGTTTATATAATCCCTCCACATACCAGACACATGTACCATCTGAACATTTATTGAGGTTCAACTACATCCAAGAAACTGCTTTAGATGCTTTACATACGTCATTCATTTAGTTATCAAAAGACCCTGTAAACCAGGTAGTTTAATCATTACTATGCAAATAAAGAAATTGACAGTTGGATTAAAAAACTGGCCCAATTTCACACAGATATTAAGTGGCACAATCAGGATTAAAATTCAAACTATCGCATCTCAAAATCCATAACCTCCCCCTGTGCCACACTGCATGGCTTTGCAGTTAATATATATATTTATCTGAGAACTAGCCAAAGGTTACTCAGAAACAATTTGCTCTGCCTAAGCTTTCCCTAATGGACCATCCTAAGCAGAAGCCTGTCATCTTCTCTCCGACTTCAGCAGTATTGGGAGTCCCCGGGCCCCTGCAGGACTGCAATTATGTTCGTGCTTCTGTAAGCAATTTATCACTTGAACACTGCCTTGGCGAGACTTATAAGCAGTCCTAGAACTCCAAATTTTGCCTCTGTTCCTTCATCCTTTATTGCAGCTATTTTAAACCAGTGTGCCGCAATAATTTTTAAAACATGCAATATCTGACTATTTAGTCAGGGGCACTGAGCTCTTTTCCCTTAGACTGTCAAATGGAAAAATGACAACAGCCAACAACAATAGCTATCCGGTGTGAATGAATCAAACTATACTTATTTTTTTGTCAGATCGGCAAAAAATATATTTTTTGATGTGAAGCAGAATTTTAGTAATTAGTTTATGTGTGCCATGAGATGAAAAGGGTTGAAAATCATTGCTCTAATGTATTGGTAGAGAGATTTCTTTTTTTTCTCTTTTTTTCATGCAATTAAAAATTATTTTAGCTTTTTACATTAAAAAAAATCAAGATTATAATCCTCGTTTTGCTTGAGTAAATCAGTCCATATGATTAGAGTGTTTTACATGAGAAAAGGGTTAATTAATGTCATGTTTAGCTTTCTCTTTCATATCTAAATCTTTAGAATTGTTTGTTTTTTTACATGGAAGAGAGCGGAGGGTATTGGTAAAGGCTATTATCTGTAATAAGCATCATGAAGATGTTCTGAAAATTATAAAATACTGTATGAGTGCTATGTGGTTTTATCATAATTATCATTACTACAAAAGTTATAGGGTTGAAAAAAGAGTAATTATGATAATAATCATATTGCATTGGTTTCCCATGGTGCTTCCCCATGGTCAAGACATTTCATTTGATCCCACTCAGCCCTGCCAGCCTCACCCTCTACTCCACAGCAAATGTTCATCTTCTACTACAGTCAAGCTTGTCTAATTGGTGATGGTAATACTCATTGTATATTCCAACTCTAACCTTTCACTGAGGCTACTCATTTATCTTAAATGCCACCCTTTCTATTGCCCTACTCTTACTTAAATAATTACCCAAACCCCACCCTTCACAGCTCAAGTCCACCTGCCTGACAACTGGTCCAATGTGACCTCTATCATCCCTCAACATCATCAGCACTTACCAATACCCAGGCTCTCACTAGGTGTTTGTGTCTTGTGTGTGTTTGTGTGTCTGTGAAGATTCCTAGAAAAAATGACTTACACACTCAATAGGGGTGATTGAAGAGTACTTCATCAAGGAGTATTTATAGAAATGTAGGTAGCAAGGAATGATGAAGCACCAAGACAAAGGCAACAGGAGGCAACTTTGACTAGCCTGAGGTCTGAAGGAACAAGTGGAGGAAGCAGTTACTATAACCCAGGGAGAACAGTAATAGCGTAGGAGAAGGGCTCCTAATAGGAGCTGTGGCCTTGGAAAAGGAATTCAGCCACTATCAAGAGGAAGCCCACCAGGGAAGTAGCCAGGAAGTGTCCCAATCTCTGTATCCTCCTGTCCTTCAGTCCCAGCTGGCCTTCCCATACACTGAATCCACCAAGAAGCCAGGGGGGCAAGGAGTTCAGCAGATGAGGCCAAGAAAGTCGGTTCTTGAATGTTTCCCATTTCTAACTTTCTTGAATATCTTCCATCTCAAACTGAACATTTACCATCTCAAACTTTCTCAAATGTCTCCCATCTCTAACAATTTGGTTCTTCACCAAGTTGCTCACTGAAAAATGTCTCAGTTGTCAAACAAAACTTCGATTCTTGACCAGACAACCCTTTCATGCTGATACCTGTATGATCTGTCACACGTCTCTTGGGCAACAAAAGAGAGAATGCATGAGTATGAGTCAGTTTACTGCTAAACTTCACGTTGTTAACATCTCAGGAAATTGTGCTGTGAATATTTTTGTGGGTTTTTTTGCTTTTGTTGGTCTGGAATGGATTAATTCAATTTACATTATTTCTAAAGGGAAAAAAATGATTCGGTTTTCGAACAGCTTTCCAGTACAAATTAAGTTTGAGAACCAAGGTTCCACTGTAATTGGATTCTTTTAAAAATGTTTTGAATGTGTGCCAGTTTAAAACTTCATGAAGTGTTCACAAACAATCAGATGAACAACAAAAACATAAGGCTCAGTTGCTTTTTCCCACATTGCTAACCCACTGCAAATGGTTTGCCACTTCCTTTATCCCTGTAATCAGCTTTGACTGCTGTGCTATTTATTAGAAGTCACTGGGTTCAGGAGGGCAGGACAGAGTGGCAATGTAACGCTATGTGATTAAAAAATCGAACACAAGTGTGTCTAGATCCTGAGAAAGGGAGAAAACCAGATAGGCGATCTTATATCAAAGATGCTTCCTCACATGAAACTTACAAAAGAGAGATTTTCTTTTAGGCTCTTAAATGACTATTTACAGAAACTAACAAAAGCATCATGAGGATATAATTTCCTCTGCTGCTATTGTCCAGAATTGTGTGAATGATGATAATGAAGAAATTTGAAAAACCCAGGAGGAATGAGACAGTGATAGAAGAGAATGACCCTATAATTTCTTTACTGTTAATAAAACACTGTTGTTCCTATCACAATAGCTTGCATTTTGTGTTTACCCTTTTCTTTTTAAATTTTTTTAAAATATGTTTTTATTGATTTCAGAGAGAGGAAGGGAGAGGGAGAGAGAAATAGAAACATCAGTGATGAGAGAGAGTCATTGATCGGCTGCCTCCTAAACGCCCCCTACTAGAGAACTAGCCCTACACCTGAGCATGTGTGCGCCCTGCCTGGGAATGGAACCCTGACCTCCTGGTTCATAGGTCGCTCCTCAACCATTGAGCCACACCAGCAGGGCGTGTTTACCCATTTCTTTCTTTTGAAAATATTTTTTATTTCCAGGAACATCTCATTCTCTTTTTCTTTCAAAATGCCGAAGAAAGCCATGAAACACGCGGAGTTCTTCAGTGCAACTGCTGAAAGGTCAGTTAGGGAAAGGTCTCAGTAAAATGACAAAGTCACGAAGATGAAAACAGAAGAGCTTTATTTAAGTCCTCTCAATAAAAGATCTAAGATGAGGAAAGAGAACTTTAAGTCCATGAATAAACAAGAAGTCGTGTGTTATATATCAGATTGACACAAAATGTTTAAGCACAGACAAGCTGACTGAGAAACAATATTTTCCCATGGGAGGAACATCGCCTCTCTCGTCCGCAGCATCGGTTTATTGCCTAAGTCAGTGCATCACAAATCTGTCCACCAGAATATTCCTGAAGGGGGTCAGCAGCGTGAGCCTCCCCTCAGCATCCTACCATGTGTTCTAACAATGCAAGCGAACTCTTTTCTGAAGGGTCACATTTTACATAAACAATTCACACAGATTCTATTCCATATTATAGGTCTTGTTTTAGTACAAAATATTTCTCCCAAATATTTAAGTAAAACTGATACTTTGAAAAGATTATTGTATCCACTTAAGGTTTTTCCTCCATGGCCCTGGAAATATGAGAATGCCAGTTTAGAAGCACATTCTAAATGGAATATTTCACATCATCTCTACACAAAACTCAAGCATCTAAAGTTAAATAAGATGGAGAACCACACAAATAAAAGAAGCCTGCTTACAACTTGCAAACTTGTTTGTGTGTGCTTAATTACTTCTGCTCTGACATCTAAAAAACAATACTAAATGGTCAGCAAGAGCAAAAAAATGAAGCAAGTTGGCCTCATAAACCATGAGGTCCAGACGTTCATCATCTATATTTCTCTTTCTGCAAACCACGAACTAACAAGCCTATCTACCATACTTCTCTCTCCAATGTTTTCAAACTTTTGCCATTTTCAAAAAAGTCTTTTTAGTGTTTGCTTTCTGTAGCCAGCCATTGCCAGCAAAGCGCTCCTTACCTTTTAGGTAAAATGCTCTGAAATGTCAGTCTGTTACATAAAAAGACCCATGTAATCAACTTAAGTCTTTCCCTTCTCACTAAACAGGAAGTCATACTAAAAGAAAACAATATCTAGATGGGGGAAGAAACTTAAGGTGACTACATTTCGGAGACCCCCCCCACCCCTACTTCACACAATCCATTCACTCTTTATCTCCATGCTTAAAAGAAAATCACACTTCATGTCAGAAAAAGAACTTTGAAAGGCAAGCACTATGAATGAGTCAGCACCTGTACCCTTGCCCCTGACATTTGACATGGCAGTTCCCTGCTTGCATGTCCGGATCCTCTGCTAAATGGTGAGATCCTGGAGGGCAGGAGTCCTTGTTTCGGGCTCATCTTTGCATCTCCGGTCTCTGGCTCAATGAGAGTGTGTTGAAATGTCCATTTCTGACTATTAAGTGGACTGGTCTTTGTTTTTCATTTCTAAGTTGACTCAAAGATCTCCCTGTTTGACTAGGCTCACCTGTTTTCACCACTGAGAATCAGTTGAGGAGCTCGGTGTGGGGATAGGAGTTTGCATAACTAGGAACAGTCCTTTCTGCTAAGTGGGAATGGGGGAAGCCACCAAGATTAAGAGGCCGATCGCAAAGCCTGCTATTCTGCCCAATGAATGGTAATGTAAACTTATCACTGATAAGGGAGATTGGTTGTAAAAAAAACTCTGGGTCCCATTTCAAATGAGATAATATAGGAAAATTTTTATAAAAATATATCAGGCACCTAGTGAGAGTACCTCTACATGTTAGTTACTATTTTTATGTCTGTATGTTCTGGATACATTCTTGTCTTTGAGAATGCCTCAGCTTTGCTTCTGGTATACTTCCCCTCACCACGAAACCCTAGGATTAATGATATGACATCCTGTTCGTAAAGTGTTCTGAAATCCCTGAAGTGTTATAATCAACCCAAGTACCATTTTATTTATGTAAACTGTGTTCTACCCGGCGAGTCCACTTAAATATCTGGGATTGGGAATCTCTGTCTCATAAGACTTAATAAATGATTCCCTCTGGCTCTAAAAGCAAGTACTTTTTCAATGACAATGGGAGGGAAAGCAGAGGAATTACTCTGTGACATCTGTTGTGTAACACTCTTCGAATGGCGCATCTCGATAAATGCATGAGAGTCCTTGGAGAGTTACTGCACACGGTGAAGAGAGAGTGGTAAAAATCCCAGTATCTCTGCAAAGGAAGGAAATACAGGCTACAGTCAGAAAAGCCCCACAGTTGACATCCATAGAAATCAGCAATGATGAATTTAGGCCTGACTTTATACATAATGGCAGCTTTCTAGGGTCTCAGATAGTAAGACAAAATTAAACTTGAAATTGAGATGGGGAACTGAGGGGTTGGTATAAAGGAGATAAGAGAGAGGAGGGGGTGTAATATTCTACACTACAGTTCAGAACCCAGGGAATGGGATAAAATACACTCATGTGAACTGCCTGGACCAGCGTAAACCAAAATAGCAATTTTAAATTAATCTAAATACTATTGTCAACTCTTTACTTGTCTTGTGTGACCCATACATTTAGATATTTTATCAATGAATGAGGCTGAGTCAGATTAAATAACCTTTAAGAGGTAACATAGCTAATAAGTAGCAGAAGAAGACTGCACCTAAGCCATTGGCCTCCAATCCTAGTATGCTTTGCACTCTGTACCTGATACCTCGCCACAGGTATAGACAGCCTGTGACTGCTAAAAGCCAGAACAGGAGGCTCGAGGGAAGAACTGGCTTACAACGGCAGCCAAGTCCATAGGTAGAGTGAGGACTCAGCTTTGCTAATTACTTTTTTGTATGATCCATCACCGAATTTTAATACAGTTCACCCTTGAACAACAGGGGGGTTAGAGGTGCTGACCCCCTGTGCAGTCTCAAGTTCACATATCACTTTTGTTTCCCCCCAAACTTAACTACTTATAGTCTACTAATGACCTGAAGCTTTACTGATAACAGTCGATTAACACATATTTGGTATGTTATATGTATTGCATACTGAATTCTTACAATAAAGTCATCTAGAGAAAAGGCAATGTTATTAAAGAAACCATAAAGAAGAGAAAATACACTTATCAATACCATAAGTTTACATGGTCTGTTTATAAGATGAAAAAAAATCATGTATAAACGTACCCATAGAGTTCAAACCCATGTTGTTCAAGGGTCAACTATACTCAGTTTTCTGCCTACTAACAGCTTCAGGATATTTTAAAGTGAATAAAATTATCTACATGAAACACTTTAATCTTCTGGTAAAAATACTCTATGAGCAATCCCTAGTATTATTATTGTTTAATTCACCAAAATTGATGGGAAGAAAGTAAAGCTGCCACCTTTATATAATTGTTCAACTTGCCCTTAAATGGACAAATCTCCCAAGTGCTATGTACTTGATGCATATACACTTTCACGCATACATTTTATAACATTTTGTCTCACATTTGAGGAAGTCTTAAAAGCATCCTCAAAACCATTTTTTTTTTCTTTTAATTAGAATTTTCTGCACTTCCATTGCAGTCTGGAAGTACTTTATATGAAAACCAGAGGAAGTGAATTGATTCTTTACCTCCAAGTCATCATCAGGGATAGCCCGTTTCCACTTTACGTTCCACCTGATGTGTTCATAGGCATTGACTACAACTTCGATTGCTTTGGGACAAGAATGGCAAGCCTGTATTACCTGCAGAGGAGGCACAGAGGTTCATTTATTTAATGCTCATATATGATTCATTCATTCCACTTACAGAGCCATCATAAATTTATTGATCTATTGGGCTCCCTCGAGCCCTGAAATGCTTTATTTAAAAAAAAAAAAAATGTTTGTATTGATTTCCCAGAGAGTGTAAGGGAAAGGGAGAGATACATTGATGTGAGAGAAGCCCGAAACCTGGGCATATGCCCTGACCGTGAATCAAACCAGCAACCTTCCGGTGCACAAGACGAGCCACACCAGCTGGGGCCTGAAATGCTTTTGAGAAGTCTCATGCCTTTGAGTGCTCACACACACTGCCAGCCCCCATGGCGGGTGGGAGGATTAATAAAATCAGACGAATTTCCTTCACCATTCAGGAGTAAGTGAAAAAGAAGTTCTAACAAGACAGGAGCTTGATTAAATGCATGCCCTGCCCTTCGCCCTCACACCTCCCAACAGCTCTGCGTCCACCAGACCTCCTGCTTCTTTCTGCAGAGATGGCCCTGTCTCTAGAAGTCCTTTGGGGTGTGGTCTATTTTCATTTCAAAGTGACCCAGCTGGCTTTTCAAGGTGACCCACAACTGGTCCACAGGGAACCTGTACCTCTGTCCCATCATCATCAACAAAAGCACTCATGACTCCCAATTTCGTCACCTTTTCTTCCTTTGCCACCAGACGGGCAGCTTCTGCCACAGACTTGCTCCTTTACATTTTCTCATCATGAGTTGCACGTCAACTCCATTTCCCCCTTGAAACTTCAGAGAACATACCGAGCTATCTGCGGAGTTCCCTGAAAACCTCTCTCACTGGACATAAGATGAGAAGGAAGCCCCAAAACCCTACCATTAGAAGGAAGGCATGCATCTGCACTTACTTTCTTCAAAGAAATGTTCTTCCTAATTCCCTGGTCCTTCTCAACCTCAACCTATTGTCACTGGGCAGAAGGTCACAAAACTGGCTTTCTCTGTCTCATTTACCATTCCTTCATATGTGGTCCAGCATTGCATTTTTCAAAGTGGTGGTGGGTACCTAATGTCCTGGGTCCCTGGGCAAAATGAGACAGAAAGATTATCATTTTAATACTGATTTAAGTGTGTGTGCGCGTGTGTGTGTCCGAGTCACCTGATTGGAGGTCAACCCGAATGGAGGGCCAATGTCAGAGCGCTAAAGATAAGAGCAGGTAAGGTGGAGCCAGCTGCCAGTACACCTGGAATGCTAGTCTGAAGAGCTAGGGATTGTCTTAACAGGCAATAGGAGACTATTACATATTCTTAACAAAAAAGGGTTATAGTCAATCAATTAATTGCATTAGGAAGCCTTCTTGGGCACTGTATTTAGCACTATGACACTAATTCTGAAAAGTTTATGACCTGCTTTTTGTCCTCAAGGAGTTTACAACCTACATGAAGAGAAAATACATAGATATTTGAAGTTGGAGAGCAATTTAGGCCAGTAAATAATAAGGGACTACCATAAAGATCATCAAGTGTCTCTTGAGCACCATGTGTAAAAGCACAGAGGAGAAAACAAGACTTTCAGTGCAGAGAGCAGTGAAGAGGCTGAACGGGATGCACCCAGTGGCTTCTCAGCTGGCCTCACTGTCAATCATGAGAACCAAGGGTAAGTGAAGCTTGAGAAAGAATAGTGGGGTTTAATGACTAATCAGATATGGGGAATAAATAATGCAACTTTATAGCTTGAGATCAAGGACAAACAGAAGTGCCACTGATTGAAATGAGTACATTGGAAGGGCAGACTAATTTGGAGATGGGCAGATTAATGAGCAGGATATTTCAAATGCAGTATCTTAGTGGCAGTCAAAAATTGCAGGATATATGCTCCAATGGCAGGCCAAGGTGAAAACGGAGATTTGTGCACCATCAAAGAATGTGCTGGCTAAAGCTATGAGGCTCAATAGTACTCTAAGTGGGTATAAATGGTAAAGATAGAGGACCAAGGTATGAGGAATGTGCAGCTACGAACAGGTCACTGAGTGTATGGTTGGGAAGAAACGTGCAGTAACATCATTATATAGTGTTTCCACCATACAGACACAATACGTTTAAATAACATAAACAGCAGAGATATGTAGAGTAAAATAATTAGGAGGTAAAGGGTTTTGAATATTTATTACCTTTGTTTTTAGTATACTTTATTTGTTGGTTTGTCTGATTTAATTTTGCACAATGGTTGTGTCTAACAATAAGCTCAGAAAATATAACAATTAGCTCTCGTGAGCTACTGTGAACCAATGCCAGCACATGACTGCTTTCAGTTGTCCCTGTCTTTAAGAAGCACAGTCATAAATCCTTGTAGATTAAATGTATATATTGAAGCCCCAAACCAGTGAAGGCATCAGATTCATCCTGTCCAGTGGCTGTGTCCAAATAAGCACAACATAAATATTTGTTTAACGAGCAGATCCATTCACATACATATTCTGGGCACAATGCACAAAGCTAAGCTGCTGACAAATGAAGAGTAATCTTATATCATCAAACCATAGGGGGGTAAGCAGGTGGGCTGGAGCCAGAGATCCATTGCTGTGGGACTTCTAAAGAGTCAGCATTTTTGAGTCTACAGAAGGTGTAACTCGAAGGATTGCTATCTGAGTACGTGGCTGTCAAGGTAGGCAGGTAATTTTCCAGGACCTTGGTCTTAGAAAATTGAAACAAATGGGGATGATCTTTTTTCTGTAGCTGAGGTGAGGATGGCATATATATAGCTCTATGCAAAAGAGACAGAGAAAACATGAAGCTGACTAATTGCTTTAAACACTAGTTATAAACTACCATAATAGTATCATAGAGTGTTAAGGTTGCAAGGGGCCCTAGAGATTATCTAATCCCCCTAATTTGGAAATATGGAAATTGAAACCCAAAGAGGTCCACAGTAAGAGGAAGCATGGTCTTGGGTTTTCTTTATCTGAATTTATTGCTCTTTCAAATATATTCTCATGATCTTATTTTAATCCTTAGGTGATGACTGGTGAAATAAATGGTTTTAGGACACAAATCCCATTACAGAGGCATTTTGAAACAAGAAACACTCTCTTCCATAATTATTTTAGGTTAAATCTTGTTGAAATTTCAAAAGCATTCCCTTACAAATACAAAGATGTTGCTAATCATATGAAAATAGCATCCCTCCAGCCCTCCATACACTTTCTTCTCTAACGACCTCTAGATACCTCCTTTCTGGAAAGATAAGCCACAATGAGAAGCATGTTGGTAATCACTTGATTAACCCAAAATAAAGATTTAAATTTAAAAGTTATCAGTACAAGGATGATAGTTGAAATTAATCCAAGGCCTGAATCAAGAATATACTTATACTGGACTTATAAAAACAAAACAGCATGAAGAAGTCAGAAAGCACATGGTTTAGGTTTAGTTGTCTACTCAGAAAACTGACCTCTATGCTCTGCATAAATTTCCAGGCCACTCTCATTCTTCATGGAAGCCACACTGGATATATTTAAAGACCCAGTGTCCACATGCCCAACACAGGTACTCTGACCCTAGGTATTCCTTACTTCTCCCTTCTTGCCAACACTGAGGACACAGAAGAGACATGGATAAAAGTTACTCTCCTCTTACATCATAGTACCTACTTCTCAACTTGGGTTTCCAGATTTAGCAAATAATAATAGTAAAGGTTGTCCATTAAATCTGAATTTCAGATAGACAACAAATAATTTTTTATTATAAGTATGTCCCAAATATCACATGGTACATATTTATATTAAAAATTACTTACAATTTATCTGAAACTCAGGTTTAACTTAGCACCCTGTATTTTATCTGGCAACCTATTCCCAGCAGCTATTCAGAACGTGTCCCGACTAAGTTATGGCTACAGGAATGTACTTCATTCACAGCTTAGGAGCCTAACTTCACACATTTGGTGCTTCAATTTGCACCTGGCCTACTCCCATATATCACTTCTCACTTTTCATTAAGGTAAAAAAAAAAAAAATCAAGTAGTTCTTAACCTGCAGTCTTTAGATACACAGAGTCCAAAGCTCCCACTGCTGTCATTAGGTTTTGCTAACACTGAGGACTAAGTTTTCTGCTGACAGGTCTTACAGCAAGAAAGGCTCCTTTCGCCTCACACCCTTCAGCTACCTTCACCGGCAGGTTAGGCTTCTTCCAGAACTAAGACAGCCGGACACACCTTCTTCAGGCCTCGGTAATTATTTCACAAAGCAGTAACAACAAAAAAGACCCCTGAGAGACAGCAAACTCTAAATCATCACTAGATGCTGACCACTGGGAACCCTGACCGTCACGTGAGAAAGGACTGGTATGGAATTAGAAGGGAGAAGCTTCCCTGCCTCTTTCCAATCTGGGAAACAGAAGATGCCCAATGAACTTCACCTTCTGTGTGTCTCTGGTGTCTCTACTCTTCCTTCTTGGAAGAACAACTTATCAAAAAAGCTCTTTCTACAGCGGTGGCAACTGGAGAGGATTTTAGATACATTACGTCATCATCTGACGCCTGAAAGCACAGGTTACAGGACAGATTCAAGATAAATCTCCTTGCCACCCCTCCAACGCAAGCGGCCCCTCTGAAGCCACTTCAGCAGAAAAATTCTAAAGCTACTTCTGCCCTTTAATATTAATATGTTTGTGTGTATCTCGGGCTTCATACACAGCATTGTTCAAGGGCAGAAATCATCCTCACCTCCCCCAAGCCCTCACATGCCTTTCCCTCCCCTAGAAAAATGTCTTTCTTGCCCTAGGAGAAAACCCAATCTTGGCTCCCTGGGGTGCCACTGCTTTCTGAATTATGCTGAGAGAGAAAAAAAATCCAATGTCCTTTTGTACCCTGAAAAGCAATTGCAGACCATATTATTCTTTCCCCCCCCTTATGTTATTTATACATTGGCTTTCAGTGAAATGCACCCTCTACAAAGTGTTTTGTATTTGGAAGACAACATCTTCAGCTCTGACCTTGTTCCTTGTAAATAAGGAAACCGAATTCCCCATCCACGAGAGAACAAATCACTATATCTTCTGGATAAATGAGTCAGTCATTTCCTTGTCCTGAAGATGACTTTCTCTGTGGAAAGTCGGGCTGCGGAGCAGTTGTTCTAAATCACTGTGAAGCATCTGCATAGTAAACTGAATAGTGTTTCTTCAGTCTTCCTTTGGAAGGCGGCCAGTTCTCTTCCGCTGCTGGGTAGCTGCAAAATGTTTTATAATACCAGTCATCCACCAGTGGCCAACTCTATCCGAAACCTCTTTAGCATACACTGAAAAGTGGATATTTTTACCTTCATTTCTTCAGATGAGAACATTGGGATCAAATAGATTGAGAAACTCCTTCAAAAATCATACAGCAAGTCAAGGCCAAGCCAGGACTCACACTTGTGGTTGCTAAGCCGCCGCTCCTAACACTCCTCTTGTCCCCTCTCTGAGCTGCTGCTGTGACGAGGACCTGGGGGCCTTCCTCACATCTGCCAGACTTCTTCCCGGAGAAGAGAAACTCTCCCTAATCTGGCTCTTCAAGGGGAACGAGGAGAGGGTCTTTCAGTTACTTTCGCAGAGACTTGTTCCATCCGCAGTCAACCAGCAGTGAGTTTCGGGATAAAGCTCAACATTTAGTCTCTAGACCGTCTCACGCATTGTCTCTCCCGGCTGGACAGGTCCCTGTGGGTCAGCCAAACCCAGGAGCACTGTTTCCAGCACTCAGCAGACATGTAGCAACAATAGGCACAGCCATCACTTGCTGCTCTCTTCAACATCAGCTCTACCTGCCCTGTTTCTATCTCAGGAAATGGCTCCTTGGTTTCTTCTCTTCCTTGGGCAAACATCCTTGAAGCTGTCCTTGACTCCTCTCTTTTTCTGACAGCCCACAAATAATTAATCAGCAAAGCTCACGGACTCCCTCTTCAAAACATGCCCCGGATCTGACCACTTCTTACCACGTGCACTAGGGTCTAAACCACCCTTATCTCTTTCCTAGATTATTGCAATAGCTTTGCCCCCCTAGAGTTATTCTCCAACAGGCTGTCAAGAGGATCCTTATGGAATATAAATCAGACTATAAACTCAAAATCTTTCAGTGACTTCCTCTCTCATTCAGAGTAAACAACCAAGGACATACCCATGGCCTACAAGGCCACATATGCGGTCTGTAAACCACCCTCGTATACGCCTCTCTGACTTCTCTTCCTCCTTACTCACGCCACTCCAGCCACTCCGGCTTCCCGCTCCTCCTCAAGCATGCTTAGCTGGCGGCTGCCTCAGGATCTTTGCACCTGCTTTTGCTTATACCTGGGATGCTATTCCTCCAGGCCAGGTATTCACATGACTTGTTCCTCCACATCCTTATTTTCTCTAATTACCTTTGTAAACAGCACATATACAAATACCCTGCCTCGCTCCCCCAAAAAGGCATTCTCTTATTTTATATTGCTTTACTTTTCTCCACAGCACCGAACAAACAGATCAGAGTATATTTATTTGTTGTTGTTTTTTCCTGTCTCCCACTAAAGAGTATATTCTATGAAGGCCTTTTTTTTGGTTACCATTGTTCATTGCTCTATCTCTAGCTCCTAGAACAGTGCCTGGCACATAGTTCAGTAAATATCTGTTAAAATAAATATATGAATGAACTTAACCACTTATACTCTGTGACTTTTGGAAAATATCTCAATGCCAGTACCTTTTAAAAGAAGATAATGCCAGTGCCTATCTCAGAGGTTATTATAAAAATAAAATAAAATCTGTGCCCTGCCAGGCGTGGCTCAGCAGTTGAGTGTTGACCTGGGAACCAGGCGATCGGGGTTCGATTCCTGGTCAGGGCACATGCCCGGGTTGCGGGCTCGATCAATGACTCTCTCATCATTGATGTTTCTATCTCTCTCTCTCCCTCTCCTTTCTTCTCTTTGAAATCAATAAAGATATATTTAAAAACAAATAAATAAATAAAAAATAAAAATAAAATAAAATCTGTATAAAGCCTATTTAGAACTTAACAAAGAACATTATTGTAACATTATTATTTATTTTTGTTTTCTTCATTATAATCATTTGGAATTCTCTATAAAAAATTTATAAAGTTCCAGAACATTATGAGTATTATATATAATGCTAACAGGAAATGACTTAATTGTCCATTAAAATACTGGCAACCAAGAAAAAATCCCTTATGAGATCACAAAATTCACTGACGTCATATCTACATCTGAACATCCCCTGGTTGTCCATCTGGAATTTTCCCTGACTGAGTGCACTCCCCTTAAATTCTTTAGTAGAACCTTTCTTCCAACTAAGCCTTATAGTGCTAGACTTTCGATCAGTTTCTGATATTTTACCAAGGAAGGCAGAACTGGCTGTGAACTTAGGAAAACTGTTGACTAGCTTTCTGTGGCCCTACATTATTTAATTGGTTTATACCTGAAACTCCTCTGCTTCTTGTTAATTAATTTTTTAGAATGAGTGAGATCCTAGGTATGGGGCCATGTGAATTTATTTTAAGGTGAAATGCATTTTAGTTTCCAAATTAATTATCATCAACAACCTAATTCCTCTGTCATTTACTACGGCATATTAAAATGATCTCTTTATGTGTTTGTGTCTCCCACTAGATTCTAAGCTACGTGAAAGTAAGTACCAGGTTTTAGTCATATCCGCATTGTTAGCATCTGGTCCCTGCTAACCCATTAGGGATTATCAATAAATACTGTTAAAAATAAAGGCTATGCAGTATGATATTACAAGAAGAGACACTAGCACCAAGTGATGTAAGGTTGAATCCTGGCACTGCCGCGGTGTGAGATCAAGCAACTTGCTTAACTACTCTGTGCCTCAGTTCCCTCCTTTATAGAATAAGGATAATAACATTATTGATCTCATAGGATTGCTATAAGACTTAAATTTAGAAATTCAAAATGCTTATAACAGTGTGCTTAACAGAATTCATTATATATAATAAACATAATTATCAGTACTCAATAAACATCAGCTTTCGCTAAAGAAAAAATTGAGTGACCGGGTCGTGTCACCTGATTTCCAAGCAGGCTCGGTCATCTTCAGCTGAGACATTCTGCTGGAGAGACGGCAAGTGCCTGCCTGCCCAACACCACTCGCCTCTCCTGCAGACCCAAAGCGGCCTCCTGATCTCCCGCAACTCGGCCCCTCGGGAAGCCACGGCCGGTTCACTGGTGCTCACCCAGGACATGGAAGATCACCTGCCGCCCTGCGATCAGGCCCTGATCGCAAACACACTTGGCCCAGGACGAGGCAGCTCGAGCGGGAAGCGTCCGGGGAAGGTCAGGGAGAGGATGGGACGCGGTTAACCCGAAGACCCAAGCCTCCGGCTGGAGTCACTTGGAGGGACGCAGGGAAGGTCAGGGAGTGGATGGGACGCGGTTAACCCGAAGACCCAAGCCTCCAGCTGGAGTCACTGGGAGGGACGCAGGGAAGGTCAGGGAGAGGATGGGACGCGGTTAACCCGAAGACCCAAGCCTCCAGCTGGAGTCACTGGGAGGGACGCCGCCTCACCTTATGGAACTGGGGGGGGTATATGCGGGCGGCCCCGTGGTTGAGCAGGAGCTGGTAGCAGACCTCGGGCTGGGCGGTGGGCCGCACGGAGGTGACCTTGAGCACGTACTGGATGGCGGCACAGCCGTTGATGTCCATGAGGTTGGCCTCGGCGCCCGCTTCCAGCATCATGTGCATGAGCACGTGGTCGCAGTTCCAGGCCGCCTTGTGCAGCGGCGACTTGAAGTCGTCGTCCCTGGCGTTGACCTCGGCGCGGGAGTCGAGCAGCAGGCGGCAGAGCAGGTGGTGCTCGCGGCTGTACTCCTGCTCCTTGAAGCGCAGCGCCCAGTAGGTGGCCACGGCCAGCGGCGTCTCCATGCGCGCGTTCACGCTGTCCACGAGCGCGCCGTGCGCCACGTAGAAGGCCGCCAGCTCCCACAGGCCGAAGTGCGCCGCCGTGTGCAGCGGCGTCTCCTCGTCCTGGTTGTTGGTCTTCATGTTCACGTTGGCCCCTAGGGGGAGAGCGCGGAACCAGGTGTTTATTTACATTTATTATTATTATTTTTAAATATGTCTTTATTGATTTCAGAGAGAGGGAGGGAGAGGGAGAGATAGAAACATCCATGATGAGAGAGTCATTGATCAGCTGCCTCCTGCACCCCCCACTGGGGATCGAGCCCGCAACCCGGGCATGTGCCCTGCCCGGGAATTGAACCCCGATCTCTCGGATCCTGGGGGGGATGCTCTACCACTGAGCCACGCCGGCCAAGCGCCGGGTGTTTAAACTTATTTTTACATTATACCCGAGGACTCGCTGCTTCCCCTTTAACCTGACTGCCGCGCAATTGCCCGCTCTGTCCAGTTCTCTGGCTGGGCCCCCGCTGCAGCCGCTCCCTTGAAACAACAGCGCCACCTCCTGGACGCCCAGCGAGGCGCTGGGCGGGGGCGGGGTAGGCTGCGGGGGGAGCGGAGAATGAAGGGCTTTAGGCTGCGCGTGGATCTCGGTTCTTTCCCTTAGGTAGGTTGGGAAATACGAAATGGTTCCTGCAAGGAAGAGCTTTTATCAACAAAGTAGCAAATGTCACCGAAAAGAAAGCTTATATCGCCATCTTCGAAGCGCGTACAAGTTGCTTTACGAATCATCAGTTTCTCTGCATGTTTCACAAAATCGTGTTTTTCTTCTTTCAGAGCAGAAAAGCCTGAAAAGTTTGGTCCGGGAAAACTTGAGCGGTGTGTGTGGCCCAGCCCCCCAGCCCTCCGACTGAAGACGGACGGACAGACAGTCCTAAAGCCGGCCAGGTCTGTGGGGCTCCCTGGGAACACGCCTGGGGGAAAAACAAAACCCACAATCACTTTGACCTCCAAAGTAGCCTGAAGGTCATGTTTTTCAATGAAAGCCGTGGAAGCCAGTATAATGGGAACACCCACTGAAAGAAAGACGGTGATTTAGAGACTGTAGCATCTTTGATTTATGGCTAACAACAGCTGTTGGATATACAAATTTTTAGTACTTGGAAAGCTCCTTAGGAATTATTTAATGCAACCCAGTTATGTAGCAGGCCAGGAAACTGAAGTGAACTTTATTTTTCTGGTAGGAAATGGTCAGCTTGAGAAGCTGAAATTTTCCTTCTTTGCCTAATTTAATGGGGTGAACCAAATGACCCCTAGTGGGCCTACTCTATTATCGATTCTATTGGAAATTTATATAGCTACTTCAAGCATAAATCTGGAGATACTTAATATATTATTATTATTACTATGCTGGCAACAAATATTTATTAAGCACTTACTGTGTGCAACATTCTGAGCTAAATGCTTTTCATCTCTTGCCTCACCGAATCTTCCTAGTATTCCTCTGCAGTAGGTGCAAATTTTACCCTAATTTTACAGCTGAAGAAATTCATACTTAGAGAGGCTAATCATCACACAAGCTAAGAACTAAGAGGTTGGAAAGCAGACAGCCTGGCTTCAAAATCTCTTACCACGGTGCTATTCTTTCCATTTCATTACTTTTCTAGAAGAAAATTTGTCTGGACTTTACTCTTACTTGGTATTTGAAAACTCAAAAGTAGTATGGAAATCATGCTGCATTTTGTTAATTTAAAAAATCTCTTCTCCATGTTTTGCTCCTTTCTGCCCCTCTTTATAGCGTCTCCTGATCATATGGAACATATCTGAGAAAGGAAGCACTCCCACAGGCGTGCTCAGTGTCCGGTACAACATCACCCCCCAGTGAGGTTTCGGAGAGCACACTGCTCTGCACACTGAGGCCGTCAGCCTGCTAACTCGCAGGACGCAGAATCGTAACCAAAGATTGTCACTCACGGGGCCCTCTGTGTTCATCGGTATTCTGCCCAGAGAAGCCTTGGGCAGACCTCCTTTCGGGTCAGCCCTTCTTTTCTCTGCAGTGCAGTGCGATGAATGAGAATGTCTTCCCAGAAGCCACATTCACGGTCACTTCACACGCTGGAGCGTTTCCAGGAAGGAAGGGAATCCAAGGGTCAGGGTGAAAATTTTACAGGCCAAATCAGAACAAACCACATTCTTTATTTTTAAATGTACTTGGACATGTACAACTGACCCTTGACCTCTTGGTACAACTAGACAGTCTGCGCAGTCTCCCCTTCTGAATAGATCCTTATTTTTATACTTCTGAATTGTGTATTTGAGTGCCTTTATATTTCCAGGGAATATATAAAGTAGGATCATTTGACCACTTTCTAGTTTTAGATGCTGTGGTTTATTCAAGAAATTAGAGACTGTAAACATAAATTCTTGGGAATTTTTAAAAAATGATTTTGTTACTGCAGAAAGACAATGTATGAATGTCCTAGAGCTGGGGTAACAAAGCAGCACACACTAGGTAGCTCAAAATAACACAAATGTATCCCTAGTTCTGGAGACTAGGAGTTGGAAATTAAGGTGTGGGCAGGGTTGGCTCCTTCCAAGGGCTTTAAGGGACAGTCTGTCTCATGCCTTCTCCTAGCTGGTGGTGATGGCAGGCAATCTTTGGTGTTCTAGTTGTTCCCTACCCCTGTCAGCATTTGGTATTTTTGGTCTATTTAATTTTAGTCGATCTGGTGGGTATGTAGTAACATCTCTTTGTGTTTGAATGTTTGTTTTTCTAGTTAACAATTCTGTTAGCCATATTTTAATATTTTTATTGACCAACATTGCCTTTTGTTTGCTATTATAAGCATTTCCATGTTGTTATATAATCATTTTAAATGTCATTTAAAAATAACTATGTAATATTCCATAGTGTGAGTTTACCTTACTGTTGGGTGTAAAGATTTTTTTCTAAAGTTTTGCTCTTATGACTAATGCTACAATTAATAAACTTGGGTGTAAATTTCAGGATTATTTCCTTGGTATAAGTTCCCCCCAAAATAGAATCATTAAGCTGAACTATCTGAACTATTGTAAGGGCCTTTATGAATAACTGCCAAATGTTATATTTATATCTCTCTCATTGATATGGAAGAATGCTATTTCACTCACCAGCGTGTTGCTATATATATATTTTTAAATGTTGCTTGTTTAGAAGTAAAAAAGGGTCTCTTTTTTAAAAATTTGAATTCATTTCATTATTAGAGTTTGAATACTTTCTCTGTAATTATTAACAAGTGGTATTTCTTCTTTGGCTAAATATCCAATTTTTTGTCCTTTTATACATTGAAGGCTTTCTGTTTTGTTTACATATACATGAGCCCTTCATTAAATTAAAATGCAATCCCATGCTTTCATAATTGTTATAAAAGTTTAAACCAGTTTATTTGGACTTTCTTAAGATGTTAAATTTAGATAGTCAAATTTAAAACAAGTTTTTTTTTTAGATACTAGAATCCACTCCTCTCAGAGGTTCCAAAACTATCTAGATTAATTATAATTTAGCTTTATGTAGATTTTTTAAATGTTTAATATGAATTGGATTTATCTGGAACTTATTTTGGTGTAGACATCAACTTCGGAAGAACTGACATTCTTACAATACAGAGTCTTTCCAGACAAAAACATGGTTTCTTTCTCTAAAAGGTTTTTTTGTTTTTACATTATATAAATTACACACACACACACACACCCCAATTTTCTGCAGTAATTTTTATTCTAGAGGAGCAGGGTAGATTATTTCTGAGGCAAAGTAATGTTTAATGGGAGAAAGCATTTCATGAACCTTTTAATTTATGAAAGATGGTTCCAGAAGTAGTCCGGAATGGTAGCAAATGAGGCTGATAAAAATTTTAAGTTCCACTGCTTGATAAAAAACAAGGACTTTTCAGATTTCATCTGTGGGCAGAGGAGACATGGATTTGTGTGCACCAAGAATGGGACAAAGAGGGGAGATAGGATAAGAATTTGAACAGAAAGTGGGGGCTGGCCATGGGAAAGGTACCTGGCCAGTGAGGCCAGGCCCAAGGGCGAAGATAATCCCGAAGCCAGGATTCCTGAGCGACACAGAGCCAGACAGCGCTGCGCCCCAGCACTGTGTCACTGTCTCCTTTCATTGTCCCCCAGTAGAGAATAATACCACGGATCCTGGCTATGAGATCTTACATTTTCTTATTTCTTTCCAAAGAAAATGAAACTGCCCCCAGTGCCTGTGGTTAGGTTGGTGGATCGTGGCTCCCTCTGCTGGGCTTTGTTACTCCCCCAGGAGACGAGTTGGCCCTCAGAGCCATCCACGTTCCCCCAAATTCTGTTACCTCCAAAACTACATGATACTGGGAGCAAGAGGAGGCCTCTGTCACAACAAAAACCGTCACCATGCTTGCTTTAGTTTTCTTTTTTCCAAGATTAAATTTTGCAGTAAAAACCCAGCCCATTTCTTCTTTCTTTCCTCCCTTTCTCCACGGAGATAATTACTAAAGTTGATTTTTGTCATTCCCTTGTAAACTTTTGTTCTTTTATTTCTCATATATTTATCCATATACAACATCTGTACTATAGTTCTGTGCTCTTAAACACCGTGTGAGTGGTAGCTCGCTTTTGCAATCTCTTTTGATCCGGGACATCATGTTTGGAGAAGGGAGTGAGTTTTTGTTTGTTTGTTTCAGTTGCTGAATAGAGCTATTGCATAATTAAGCTACAGTGTAAACCTTCCTCTACTAAAGATAGTTAAGTGTGTGTGTTTTTTTTAGCTTTTTCGTAATAACAAATACCTTTCAAATTGTGTAGGAGTTTCTTGAGAGAGAAATAGAATTACTGGGTAGTAATGTATGAACATTTTCAACTGTATTGAATTACACTCATCAGTGCTTATATCGATTTATATGTACATCAGTACATTTCCAACACTGGATACTGTCAAGCAGGTTACTGTTTGTCAATTAGATGGTGTGAAAGGGTATTTTGATTTAGCTTGCATTCCCCTGGTTACCGGTAAAGCTGGGAGTCTTCCCATATGTTTGCAGGCAACAAGATTTCCACCGGTATAAATTGTCCATTCATAGCCTCTGCCCACATTTCACTGGGGTGTTTGTGTTTTTCTTATTTTTCAGGATATAAATAAGATCATTACTGAGAAAATAATAAAAACTTTATCGAAGTCAAAAGACTTAATTTAAGTAAATGGCAAGCTTTGCTATGTTCATGGATAGGAAGATTCAATATTACAAGGATGGCAATTCTTCCTGAGTTGATCTACAAATTTAATGCAAAGAAAACATTATTTTCTCCAAATCTGCATGGAATAAAGAGCGAATCGACTTTGGAAAAAAGTGAAAGGAATGAAAAGGAAAGAAGAGATGGTGAAGAAGGGGCACTTACCCTACCAGATATCCAAGCAAACTTGGATTAAAGCACTGTGGTATGGATGCACAGAGGCACAACCAGACCAATGAAATGAAATAGAGAGCCTAGAAACAAACCTAGTTACAAAAAAGCATCTGTAATGACAGATGGGGCAGCACCAATCAGCGGAGAAATAATGGACTCTTTAATAAAAACATTGGGACCAAATACTAGCAGTGTTATAAAAGCACAAATTTGAGTTCATGTGGGAGCGGGCACGTGTGTGTGTGTGTGTGTGTGTGTGTGTGTGTGTTAAATTTCAGGAAAATCAAAAGCAAGTGAAAAGCTAAATAATAAACTTCTAAAATATAGACTTATCCAGAGGATCACTTTGTAAGTTCTGTAAATGTCTAACTACGATGCTGTACACCTGAAACTAATATAATATCGAATGTCAATAGTAGTTGAAATATAAAAATAAATAAGTAAAATAAACATGTAGGAATTGGGACCGGAGGGGAATGGGCAGCCCTTCATATTCAGTCACTGTTTACTAACTTTTAAAAAAATTTATCTTTATTGTTGAAAGTATTACAGATGCCCCCCTTTTCACCCCCAATGACCCCTTCTGCTCCACTCCCGCCCCCTCCCCGGGGCCTTCCCCACACTATTATCTGTCCATGGGCTATGCGTATATGCATATAGGTTTATTGCATATAAACTTCCCCACCCGCTTCCCTCTGAAATACATCAGTCTGTTGCATGCTTCAGTGTCTCTGGGTTTTTTTTGTTCATCGGTTTATTTTGTTCATTAGATTCCACATATAAGTGAGATCATGCAATACTTGTCTTTCTCCGCTGGTTTATTTCGCGTAGCACAGTACTCTAAATTTTATCTGAGACTTGTGTTAGAACTGTTTGTTCCAGCCCTTTACTAGATCTAAAACATTAGGGTGCTATCTTCTTGAATCCTCTACTTCTTTGACCTCCCCTCCATCAGTTTACCTTGTTTGTAGCTCTCCAGTAAACCTGAGTGTGTGGACAGTGTTGATGGTTTTCACTTCTTTGTTAGGTCTTCCAGCTATAATGTTTTTTGTTTCTCCTTTCTTTGTGCATAGCTTCCTTAAACATCCTACGTTGCAGAGCCCACCACCTCTGTTGGGGGACACGCTCTAGATTTAAATTATCCCTTGACTCAGGAATGTACCTTCTTATCTGACCTAATGCCCCAGCACAAATGTCACTGGGCATTGATTTTTCCGCAGTTCTACATATAAAGTGTTTCTTTTAAGGAATGAGTTATCTTACCACATGTTCTGGATTCTCTAGGGGTTTTACCTTTCCCTTAAGCAACCTACACCTTTGGTCCCAACTGGCCCAACATGGAACATTTCACCCATTTTTGAAGTGCTCTCATCTCAAGACTGGCACTTATTCTGCAATTATTTATTCTGTTTTTATTCCATGTTAGGTACAGAGAGACATCCGCGTATAAATGATCAAGAGCCCTGCTAGCATATAACTTACATACTAGTTGAAAGACAGAAAACAGACACACAAGTACATATGTGAGAAGATAATTTCAGATAGTGACAAATACAGTGAAGAAAATTAAACAGTTTGTAATGACAGTGATCATTAGGGCTGGCTCCTAAGGAACTGACCTCTGGGAGTAGCCATGAAATATCTGGAAGAAAAACATTCTAGGTGGAAAGAACAGCACGTGCAAAGGTCCAAGTGGGGGGACAAGCATGGCATGTTCAAGGAACAGAAAGAAAATGAGGGAAAGAAGATAGAGTATAAAGTAGAAGCTACACGTATGATGTTCGACCCTTTAGGCCATATAAGAAGATTGGGTTTTATTATTTCACTTAAAGCAATCTATTTGAATGTGACACTTCTTTTTCTTTCTTTTTTATGTCTTTATTGATTTCAGAGAGAGGAAGGGAGAGGGAGAGAGTTGAAACATCAGTGATGAGAGAGTCATTGATCGGCTGCCTCCTGCATGCCCCCGACTGGGGATCGAGCCTGCCACCCGGGCATGTGCCCTGACCGGGAATCGAACCACGATCTCCTGGATCCCCAGGTCGAAGCTCAACTGCTGGGCTGAATATGACACTTCTTAAAGTTTGTAGTAAATTTTTAAGTGAGGGCACCTTTTGGCAAATTTTCTAAGAACACAAACACCTGAGGCTATTTTTATATTGTCATCCTACATTAAAAACAATATTTAAAGAGTATAGAATTCTTGGGTAATTTTCTCCACAATATTCTGTAAGTTCTACTCTTTTCTGATACTGAACATTATGAAGAAATGGAAGTCCACGATTGTTCCTTTACAAGCAATCTACTTTATATTTATTCGCTTGTTTGTATACTTTTACTATTTTTATTGTTGAAATTTGACATTTTATTTAAGATTTATCTAGGCTTATGTATTTTTAAATTTTATTTTGCAGGAACCACACCTACTCAATTCATCTCCACATGAATGTGTTTTTCTACACACACAAAAATTGTTTCTACCCTGTTTTGACATATTGGTCATATTAAAAAAAGAAAGCATGCTTTAATAATATACTGGAGACTATAAAACCTCTTTTTGCTTAGCGTTCATCACCCAACAATTATCGAGTTATGGTCATTGAAAAGAACTCTCCTCTCACGATTTTTTAAATCCTAATTCTCAACTGCATGTGTGAAAGTGTAGCCAATTACACATGGCTTCCTTTTTAACACCACCTTAAAAATGTACGCTTTTCTTAGAAAAGGCACTGAGACGGGGTGAAAAGTATTGAGTCTCCTTGGTTAGAGTGGCCCCCAATATGTGTGAGAACATAAGGAAAAGTGGATTGTTATCACTGGTTGTAATAGTAAAACTTGGAGAAGGAACTTGAATCCATTTATTAACTTGAGGTAGGAGTTTAGAGTCTTCATTAGCTCCCTGTTTTGTCAGAGATGTCTCCATTCTCAGCAGCTTAACTTCACCTGCCTCTGTTCAAAACCGCACTTGTACAGGCTTTTGTGCATGTAAAAGCACATTTGTTCAGCATTCCTTTGTGAAAATATTAATAACGTCTACTATTCTTCAAGCGTTCACTCGGAGTTTTACATATATTGTCTCGCTTGTTATTAACAATAAGCATTCTTCAGAAACATCTATTATTCGAAGATTAGACATTTTATCATATTCAGGGCCTTTCATTTTCTGCGTGCTCTGGGATTGTTTCTCGGGGCTGCTGCTTTGTCAAGGATGCAATTCTGTGCAGTGTCAGGTTTGTTATTAACTGTCACCAAAGCATATTTTCAGTTGGCTGCTTTGTTCTAGTTTCAATTTTGCCCTTTCAATCTACAATCTATGGCAAATATATTGTCCTGTATCTTTCAGTCTTGTCTTAAATGAAATCTTAAATGCAATACCGTTTCCTCTAAGGCCCCATTTCTCTAATTCTCACATTCTCCTGGGTCTGGAGCTGAGAACTACCCTCTTCTAGATCAATCATGACTCTCTCCCCCTTATGTGCAACCCCTCATCCGGGAAGGTCTATGTCCCCCGTTGAGGTTACTCTTGCTCCCTTCTTATCTACGATCTCGAAAACTCTTAGTCACTCTCCGTTTTTCAGTGAAGACATAGGTATCTGGCTCAGTCTCTCTTTCATCTCTGTCCTGACATCAACTCGAAATACTTCTGCAGATGACCCATCCAACACATTTGCACTCGGAATTCCGAAATCTGGGGCAGACTGTATTACCATTTCCAATTACCTTGTTCCTGTTACCAAGCAAGGGCTCACTGCCCAACGTCCATAGAAGACAATATACTATGGCACCTGTTTTTGAGAAAATAAAAGAGCTTTATTGCAAGGTCAACTGGCAAGGAGACAAAAGGCAAGGCTCAAATCTGTCTCCCCGACCCAGAGTTTAAGGGGTTTTCATCACCGGGTCTTTCTGAACAATGAACCCTTTGCTTCCGTGCAGACGTCCATATGCCCTTGCTTAGGATGTTTCCTTGACCTGCAAAGGCCTTAATTTTTTTTCTTTGACTGATTAACTTTATTTATCCTTCAAGGTTCTGTGCCATGTCTTCCAGAAAAACTCCCTGAACCCCCAGGCGGTGCTACTTGCCTCTCCACAGTAAAAATATTATTATCACTCTAAGGAATAACAAATTTGGGTGTCTTCTTTCTCATGTTAAGATCTTTGAGAGCAGATGCTATTTCTACTTGTCTTTGTGTCCCTTGTGCCTGGTACTTTCATGCATTTGACAAATGTTTGTTGAGCCCCTACTTGGACCACTACTGTTCTAGGCTCTGGGAACAGCATAGTAAATAAGCCAGACAGTGTCCCTGACTTCATGGAACTTACATGCTAATGAAGAAGACAGACAAAAGATGTAATATATATAACTCATCTATATATATTATATTTTACATATATATATGCATGAACAGGTTGTGATGTTATATAAAATAAAGGTGAGTAAAGTGATGGAGAATGATGGGGGAAGATGACACTTTTAATGCAAAGACTTTCTGAGGATGTCACCTTGGGGCAGCAGGGAAGTAAACTATCTGAAGACAATGGGGAAAGGCTTTCCTGACCAAGGAAATCGCTGGAGAAAAGACTCTGAGGTAGGCAGGAACAAGCTGGGTGAGTTCAGAAAATGCAACGAAGGCAAGTGTGATTGACAGAGGTGAGTAACAGAGGGCGTGGTAGGAAATAGCATTGGTGACGCAGCCAGGGCTCGGGCACTGTCGGGCTCCAAAGGTCACAGAAAGACTTTAGGCCTATTCTAAATGTGAGGGAGGCACTGGGAAGGGAAATGATCTGATTCACCTTTTGTAAAGATCCCTCCAGCTGGCTGTGAGGAGGGCGGGCTATAGAAAAGCCAAGAGCGAAAGCAGAACAATCCTTGAAATCCCTCTATTGCGGCCCAGGGAGAAATGCGGGCTGGGTGCTCCCAGGGTAAGTGGTTTGAAGTTCTCAGACTGGAGGTATATTTTGATGGCACCAACGTGTCCTGGGCCGGGGGGCGGTGAGGGGTGAGGGAAAGTGAGGAAACACGGATGCCTCCTAGGCTTTTGGCTTCAGCACCTGGAAAAACAAAGCTGTCCTTTATTAAGATGGAGAACACCAGGCAGGGGCAGGAAGGCCAGTGCCAGCCTGGATGGACATGGTAAGTCGGAGTGGAGACGGGTTTTTATGTGGCTGGATAGATGAGCTGGCTTTCAGAAGAGAGGGTCAGGCCAGGACACACAAACCTGGGAGTGAGCACCACTGGGTGACATTTGAATCGATGGGGCCAGATAAGGTCACCAGGATGAGTTTCGATGAGAAAAGTGTATCGTCACCCGAGCCCTGGGACCCACCAACTTTTAAGCCTGGAGAACTGAAACAAATCCAGGAAACAGGACCGAAGAAAGGCCACTAAAGGCATAGAAAAGAGCTTGGCCCTATAAATGCTATTAAACCAAGCCTCTTTTTCACATAGTCTGTTCTCATAGCAAGTTTCTTCTTTGACAGCTACCTGTATTTTTAAAAACATATTGAAACCATGAAGCAAATATCACAAACTCTTTCCTTCTGTCTCCTGAAGCAAATCTTTTTCATATCGAAGCTTATCGCTCAACTCCACAGAATATTGTTTCTCACCCCCTGGGATAGAGCTTTTTTCTCATAGAGCCCATGTTTATTTATTCGTATGTTTGTTTTTAATTTACTCAACCTACAGGAAAAGGTATCTTTCTAGACGTGAGCAATCCAGATGCGGGCACTGAGCTCAGTCACCTTATAGTTATTTTATTTTTTATCTTTTTCATTCCAAAAAAACCCCCACAACATTGATTAAAATTCAGTAAAATAACCACAGATAAAACTGAATAACTCAGACTTTGTAAAATACCCTATTGTACTGCTTCGTGCTAATCTTGTTGGGCTCATAAAGTCAGATGATATCTTATGAAAGGGATGGTGTTTATGCTGAAGAAAATGAACGCTGTTGTTGTCATTCAACTGGAAATAAAAGGTTAATCCTAGGAAGATTCTTGTTATTATGACTTTTTTTTTTCCTTTCTTTTTTTTAAGGCCATGCATTTGGAGAAAGTGAATAATGACTTTTTCTTCTACCCAGGGGCAAAATTCTGCCTGTTCTGGACTCAGAGCACCGGTGGCCGAGACAGCCTGGGGGTGGAGGTGAATGGCCTGGCCTCACAGGGGCAGGCCTGGAATGGGACAGGGGCGTGACGAGGTAGGAGTGGGAGGGACACCCCACCGGGAGCGGGAGCAGGTGGGACACGAGGTTAGCAGACACCAATCGCACGGGAAGGAATTAGTCAAGCAACAGTGGGCCTTCCCTTTTCCAGGGCTGCAGCACAGCAAAGCAATGACGATGAAGCCCTTCTCTGGAGCAGCCAGCACTCTGGACCACGAGGGAGGATTTCTTTAGCCCAGAGGGATCACCTGGGTTCCTTTTATTTTTTAAAAAGGAATTTTTTTATTGATTTTTTTAGAGAAAGAGGAATGGAGAGGGAGAGAGAGAGATAGAAACATGGATGAGAGAAAAAAATCAATCAGCGGCCTCCTGCATGCTCCCCACCCAGCATCGAGCCCAAAACCCAAGCATGTGCCCAGACACGGAATCAAACCAGCAACCCTTCAGTGCATCCTGGAACAACACCCAAACAACTGAGCCACACCAGCCAGGGCACCTGGGTTCCTTTTGCATCCAGTGGCTTACAGTGAGAACTATTGCTTGAACAGAGGTAAATCACTGGTAGGAATTCATATCATGAAATGGGACTTAGGGGGAAAGAGTTCTGCTAATATAGGGGTACCTATGTGTGATAGTATCTATGTCCAAGATGATGAAACTAGAGGTATGATTATATAAAGGTTTAGGATGTCCCTTGAGGTTGATGGAAGAGGGAAATTCTTTCCCTCAGCTCCCTTTGCATTTCTGCCTTTATCTCAGCTCATGACCTGCTTAGGTTTCAAAGAGGCCATGTCCCCTTCAAACTTTGGATGGAATTAATCAGAGGACTTCAAATTCTTTTGTCTGTTTCTTGCAGAAAGGCAGTTTCAGAATTATTGTGTCCTGAGTTGCCAAGGTAACGTTCCTTCCCTGTGGGCCCGTGTGTCTTTCATAGACTCCCAGTTGGACCTCTTTTACCATCTTCATACTTGAGAGCTCTCTAAGACAGGTGGTGACTAATCACCTGAGAATACAGGATCTTCTCTAATTCCTGACATGTTGAATGCTGTGAGCTGTATTCTCAATGGACATAGACTGATAAAGAAGTTGAGCAGAAGGAGAATCTGTGCACCCTGAAGCCCAACACCGAACGTTGGCCTCAACCTGCTTTACTAAGTCCTGGGGGAGCCATCTGTCCTGTTGTCTTTAAGAGGGTATCGGATGTGGCAACTCACCAAAAATGTACATTCCAGTCCTTTCCTTTTCATGATGTAATACGTAGAAATTTTATTCATTCTTTGGTTTATAGTTTGTTCATATATTTAGTTTATATAGCTATTGTAAAAGGTTTTTTGTTTTTGTTTTTTGTAAGTTTTACCGTATTTTTGTAGATACTTAACAGTAAGTAGATGTATATTAGTCTGGCCTGGGTTAGTGCAGAAGAACCCTGTTATTGGCAAAGAAGTCATAATATCAGTGAGACAGTCATTCAAGTCATCAACTAGGAACCCAGAAGGAGGAAGCAAAGAGACAAAACTAAGGGGAGTAGGGGAACCAGCATAAAAAGAGGTACAAGGAACTGGAGTCAGTATGACATTGAAGAACTGGTCAGGTGTAACTGAGGCCATGATGGTCGAAAAGGCAGAAAGTGAAAATATGGGGGAATATAAAGGGCCAAGATGTGATCATGTGGGTGGGTGGTTTACCTAGAGGGAGGTGAATGTTGTTAGAGTTGAGGAGGTCTGGGAGATGTGAGGGTGACTTTGGATTGGTAATCTATGTCAAAATTGAAACCCACCCTGGGTGATGGGACTAGGGAAAAAGACCAAAACTGAGATGCAGGTGACCAAGTCCTCAGTAGGAAACAAGTAGCATTATAGTAGATTACAATGCATACAATGGGAAGAAGGTGAGTGTGCTGGTTTCTTGTGGCTGTTGTAACAAATTACCATACATTTAGTGACCTAAAACAACATATTATCTTCCAGTTCTGTAGGTCAGAAGCCCAACACAGGTCTCCGTGGCCTGATGGCTGATTTTATGTGACAACTTGGTTGGGCCCCGGTGCCCAGATATTTGGTCAAACATTATTTTATCTGGATGTTTCTGTGAAGGTGTTTTTTTTAGGAGAAATTAACATTTAAATCAGTGGACTTAAGTAAAGCAGGTTACTCCCCATAGCATGGGCAGGCCTCATCCAATCAGTTGAAGATCTGAATGTGACAAAGACGGATCTCCGCTAAACGAGAGAGAATTCTGCCAGTATATTGCCTTTGACTGGAACTGCAACTCTTCCCTGGGTGGCCTGCTGGTCTACCCTGCAGATTTGGGATTTTACTTCCATAATCTTGTGAGCCAATTCTCTAAAACATTTCTCTATTTCTCTCTCCCTCTTTCTGTTAGTTCAGTGTCTTTGGGAAAATAACACTGACAAATATTGTGGGCTAAGATCAAGAGTTAACAAAACTGTGTTCCTTCTAGAGTCTCTTTATAAGAATTGTTTCCTTGCACTTTCCGGCTTGTAGACGCCGCCCACGTTACTTGGCTCATGGCCTCCTCCCTCCATCTTCAAAGCAAGCAATGGTAAGTAGAGTCTTTTTCACATAAAATCTTTCGGACCTTCCTTCCATAGTCACATTTCCTCTGACCCCAGCCAAAAAGAGATTCTCCAATTTTAAGGAGATAGGCCCACTCAGATAATCCAAGGTCATCTCCTCATTTCAAGGTCCTTAATTTAATTATATCTGAAAAATTCCTTTTGCCACATAAGGTAACATTTTCACAGATTCCAGGGATTAGGACGTGGACATCTTTGATGGGTCATTATTCTGCCCACTACAGTGAGATAGACTGTGCCCTCGGTTGGGGAGGTGGAAGAATGATTGATGTACATATTGCTAAACGCAGTTCTTGCTGCTCCAAATGTGAATTCCATTTCTAACTATATGCTCCAATTTCATTCTTTTAAGCCAGTATTTCTGTTCTGTGATATATTAGTACTGTAAGGTGCATAAAAAATAAGGCTCTGTGGTTAACCAAGTTTGCGTATTCTTCGTGCCTTTGTATATTTGCAATTCACATTAACATATGAAAGGTTCTGAGAAGCACTATGGTGAGGAAATCTGTCTAATTTCATTTGGGTTTTCCCCAACGTATATGACCAAGGAACACTTTTTGTAACACCTGTCAACAGTCCCGGAATCAGTGTTTAATATAATGGGCGTTGGGAAATGCATTTCTAGACAATACAAAGATAAGAGGTGGGAAAAGATCCACACATGAAGATCCATGAACTCTTGTTTGAGTTCCCTAGAATCAGTTTGGATTATACTCCCACTTAGTAAATGAGGGCTGATATTCGAAGAGGTTACATCTTAGGCTCACTCATGTCGACAGTGATTGGGGTGGGAAGGAAGGTGTAGTCAGGATGTAAACCCAGGGTGTAGTCAGGATGTAAGCCCAGGCAGCCTTACTCAACCACCTATCCTCTCAAGCACTATATTTGAATTTGTCTTTCAAATCAAGCCGTATCTGACCCCTTGGGTCAAGTACCACCACTGATCTAATCGGCTGTGGTGGGGAAGGACCCAATGATACAGAACATAACAACCTAAGCGTTCCCTTCATGAGAGGCTGTGAACAAGACAGTTCTGGAAGGGGCTGAGCCGGTGGCAGTTTTACTGACTGATAACATCCAGCCTACAAAGGGGAGAAGAGTCACAGGAGGCAGCAGGGCAGTTCCATGAGGGTTCTAAGTAGCAAAGGAGAGGCAGCACCACCTAGTGGGGAAAGCCGGGCTCTGCACCGATTTGCGTTCAAAACCCCGCCTCACCATTAAGCAATTTGTCTACAGCTCAGTGTTTTAATCTGCAAACTGGGATAATAGCATTAACCCCATAGGACAGTTGAGATGATTAAAAGAGAATACGGATAAAATGCCAGGCATGCAATAGAAATGCCATATCCGGTTATTACTTTTAATTATTAAATCCAACCAGACCTTTTCTGGGGTCTTTTATTCAAGCTCTTCCTCCTGCCTCAACCCAGGTTAATTCAACTTTGCTTTAAGGAGTGAATGTCCTTCCTGCCTTTGCTACTCAGTTCTTTGCCTTCTTAATTAGGGTGTGTCTAACCGCTGGCTGCCAGGGCTTCTGAGGCTGCTGGTAGCAAAGGCAAAGGATGCTCCCGGGCCTCCCCAGCAGTATTTAGCCCTCTGTGGCTCTCAGTGGGGTGGGCTAATAATACCTCTTCTTACTGCCAGTGAGATGTTTTATCTCAGAAAAGAGAGGGTCCTTTCTGCTTCTGTACCCATTAATTTCCCAATTAGTAGGAACGTCAGGAAGCTGGGTTATGCTTGTGTTTTCGGCTCCAATTCTGGTGCTTTGGCCATTTCCCCATTTGTGTATTTTCATGGTTAGCTTAAGGGAAAACTGAGATGGCTCTTGTTTGATTTAGCCGATTTACCTCCAAATCTGGGCCCTCGCGTCTCCTCCTAAAATTGTTTATTATTTATGGAGATCACAAAGAGAACACTTGCATTTCTGTTTATAAACCTGGTATCTTTTGCTAAATGGTGTTTAAAATGTTCAGGGGATAATAAGATCCAGGCTTTTCTAAGTAAGAAATAAATCAGAGAGGTGCTGATAGAAGAAAAGAAAGAAGTAGTGCAGGCCCAAGGAAAATTCATCCTTCAATTTCTGGTTTCAGAGGCTTCTAGTTGTAAAGCAAAGATAATACGCCCAGTGCAAGTCATACACGGCCTTTGATCAGAGAATTTAAAGTAGGGAGAGCCCGTGGGAGAGGGAAACCTGTAATAGTAAAGTGAAGAGAGAAGGCTGTAATTAACACTCCCTCTCAAGGAGCACTTGGGAATCCTCTGGGCAGCAGTAAGCAACCCAAATTTAACACAGTAGACCTGGGATAGTCATACAGGTGAGAACAAAACATTTAGTGTTCGGATTTTTTGTTTTTAATTCCTGGCAGCTAAGTTTAGTGTTGGGGATATTTAACTTGCACTCTTTGCTTCTATTCATTTTAACCTTTGCTATATCACTTTGTTAGAGGTAGAAATTAGAAATTGATCAAAGTGTTGCTTTTAATTAAAGAGTTTAATTTTAAGGAAAATGAATTAATGGATTTTTAATATATCTTTTTCAATCACTTAGCACTCCTTTATTGGAGCAAATCCAGAACCCACCCCTCCAAAAAAAAGGCATTATACTTAGAAGGAAAAGATCAGCTTCTGTGTTGAGGGTCTGCTTTGCAGCTCCAAACCCTCTATGTACCAGGAAATGGCAAAATGGGGATAAATTACTGCTTTGGGGAGAGCCCTTCTGGAAGAAGCATCGACAGTTCTCCATATCTTTTAATTAAACACACTTCTAATATACCCTGAAATCTTCTCATAATTTTTTTTTCAAGAAAAAACTTTTAAAACATCTTAAGGTGGTGATTTTATTTACTTTTTGGCTAATGAAACTCTAATACAGCATTTAAACTTCTCTTTTCTGCACACACTGTCAACTTAACACGCACTTTTCTCCTAATTTTTTCATTAGCAAAATGTATACAACATTCAGCAAAGCTCAGTAGGACCATCATGGACTCAAACCACACAGAACAGGGCCCTGCTAGAATCCCACCAGTTGTGTGAACCGGGGCCTTATCCAAGTTCTCTGAGTTCTGATTCCTCATTTATAAAATGAAAAGGAGAACATGCACCTCACTTGGTTGTTGCAAGGATTAAATGAGACATTTTCTTTTAAAGTACCTGACATTTCCACACCCTAGATGCTTAATATACATTATTTTCCTTCCCGTTTTCCCCTTCACAGGCACATATACCAGCAACATCAATTTCCTTTGTATAGAAAGCCGATGCTGTTAACTTTATTAGGCTAGATTTTCCATTAAGCATTTATTCTTATTCATTAGCTAGAGGACTGACGCACAGAGATATTAAATTATTTACTCAAGTTTAATGAATGAAATTGAAAACCTTTTTCCCTGCTTAACATGACCATGCCCTTTTCAGTATGCAGAGCGTTGCTGCATTTATTCAGAAGCTTTCGCTAAGTGCTTTAGTTTGGAACACAGGATTAATGAGCCCAGAGACAGGGCGCTTGTCACCATGGCAACCCCACTAGCTTTGCCCTCTTCCAAGCTCCAAGAGGGGATGCAGGCTTCACTCTGGCCTGAGGTATGTAGCTGGGTGTTCTTTTTCATGTATTTGACTCCCCATTGCTGCCTCCAATTACTCCCTAATTGTCTTGAAAAAATAAAAATAAACATCCTTGCTTCTTTGGGGCTCTGCTTTTTCATCTGCACTACCTGCCCTCCTTCCTGAATACATGTATCTCCCCATCAGTTTCTGAAGACTTTGGAACATTATGCCTCTCCACCCAAATTCTAGGTGACTTTAATGGCCACACAGATGACTACCCAATGCCCTGGTCTCTCAGTGCCCGGATCTCATTTTTTTTCCAGTGACTTTCTGCTCTTCTTTGACCTGGTGACTCGCACCCACAGTCAGACCTGGACTGAGTCACTACCTTCAGTTGATCAGGCTCCAGAAATTCCGAATTCCCGCATTCGATTCTCTGACAATAACCACCCACCTTCCCATCTTGGTTTCATTGGAACCCCTCTCAGTGTTCTCTTTGTCCATTAGATGTGCCTGACTTTCCTTCCCTCCTATCCAGCTTAGTTCCATATTCCATCATTTCAATAACCCTTTTGCCCAAACCTTAAACTACCTCCAACTCTTCATAGCACCTGCCTGGTCCTATGCAGCTGAGAGCTACATGGCAAAAATTACACTACAGGTGAGGTGCCATCTGTACAAGTCTGGTACCACCATAAAGTCAAACATAAAAACTCAACTGGGTCCTCAAGACTGCTCAGCAATCCGCCATTTCTCTATTTAACTTATTTCCTCACGCTCAATAATTGCCTCAAACCCCTTTTACTCCTCAATCTTTTAACCCCTTTTCCTCTCTCTTCACTCTTATTTTACGTAGACAATACCTTTCAGATGGAAGCTTCCTTAAAGCCTTACTCCCATCCTCTCATTTTTTGCCTCCAGCTACACCAGCACAGGTGTTCTCTTCTCTAGAGGAAATCCCTCTACTTGGTTCTAGATCCCATGTCCCAAACTCAGAATCCTCACATCGTAAATTATCTTTCCTCTCTGTCTTCAATGTCTGGTCCACTAGGGGATTTTGCCATCTTAAAAAAATAAATAAATAAAAAATTAAAAAGCTCAGGTTTCTGTCATTTTAAAAAATTTTCTCAGGCCCATTTCCCTTTACATCTATCTTCACAAACACTATTTAAAAGGCTTGTTCACCTCACAGACAACTTCCTTTTTAGTTATCTATCCTTTCCATCCTGATTTCTCTATTCATCCCTCAACTGGCTGCTACGGTCTCCAAGTCCTTCCATGTCACTAAATCCAATGGGAACTTTTTAAGTCTCAACTTACTGGATTTCTCAGTAGCGTTTGACATTTCAGGTGTCTCCCTCCTTCCCGACTTAGTCTTCATAGGAGAAAAGAAGCAATGAGTGCAATAGGCCATAAACTCAGAGTCCTTTTGCCAGTAATGTTGGTGAAATTACTTTGGTTCAACCACACTCCCTTCCCTAGCTCCAGCATTTGTTCTTACTTGAGTATTCAATAAAAATTCAACAATCAACAACCAATATGTACTATGCGCTGGACTATGCTGAGCAAATTCTGCTCTCACAAAATGTATAGTTTAGTGAGGGAGGAAAGTAATCAAAGAGTTAAACAAATAAAATATTAAGTGTCACAAAGGAAAAGTACAATGTGCTACAAGAAGACAGAAAAACATAGGGACCTGCCTTAGTTTAAGGGAATTCAGGAAGAGTTATCTTTGAAACTGATGTCTGAACTAAGGCCTTAAGTCGGAGTAAAAGTTAGCTCAGTCAAGAGGAGAGGGCAGAACATTCTAGAAAGCATTTACACTACATTTGCATTCCCAACCCCTTTCCCTAACTTAGCACCTAGAATACTGGAATCAGGCCTTGACCCTCCAGGAAGAAGCCTGGCAGAGTTTTCTTTGGAGGATCTTACCAGTGTAAGAAAAGAGATCTACAGATACTATGTCAGGGATTTCTCAGGCAAAAGTCCAGCCACATCCCCCAAAGTGAAGCTAACAGTCAGCTAACCCCACCTTTATACCTAGTTTCCAAGTCAGCTTTTAGTCACTCAGTCTTAAATAACAGCATACAACCAAGGATTATCAAACATCTAAGGATAGCTTAGGTGGCTGACAGAGACAATAAAAAACAGAGAAAAACAATCTGGAGTAAATCTCCCAGAAAGTAAAGCGTAAAAATAAAGAAACATAAAACAGAAGAGACAGTATAAGGCAATTAGAGCAACAGTCCAAGGGTTCAATATATAAATAATAGCAATTCAAAGAAGAGAACCTACAAAAAATAGAAGAAAAGAATTCATACAGTGAATACAGGGTGGGGCAAAAGTAGGTTTACAGTTGTTCTTATGGAAAACAATACAATAATTAATCAATAATACTACAGGAATAAACTCTATGTCTCGCATACTCACAACTATAAACATACTTTTGCTCCACCCTGTAATTCAGGGACATTTACCAGAACTGACAGACAAGCACATTTTGGGGTTGAAAAGACCCCATACAGTGGATGCAAATAAATGCACCAAGGCAGACAATCATTGAATTTTCAGAACATCAAAGACAAAATGCAAATTCTACACACACACCCCACACTCCCCACCTCATCGGAAGATAATAGGTCACTTAGAGAGGATTAGGTAATAAAATGCCTTCTGATATATTAAAAACTGGCCGGCAATGGAGCAATGCCTTCACCACTCTAAAAGAAAATGATTATCAATCTAGAATTCTATGCCAAGCCAGGGTAGAATCAATGCCTTCTGGGGCATGTGTCCTCTCTTGCAAACTTTCTCAGAAAGAAGATGCATGCAACCCAAACAGGCGACAAAACAAGATACAAGAGGTCCCAGGATCCAGGAAACTGGAAATGCAACGTGGCCAAGAGGCAAAGGGAACCTCCAGGCCGACTGACTGGGGAATGGGGTTCCCAGGATGAGAGTAGCTGGAGCAGGTCTGAAGGCTCCAGAGGGACTTTTGCAAGAAAACAAACTGACAAAATAAGCGTTGAATTAAAATATTTTCAGAAAAGATTAAAACTATTGGCAAAATTTGGGGCGTTAAAATAGTAATGACGCATAGAAAACAAAAGGAAGCAAACAAATAAAAAGAGACAATTAACTCTAGGGAAAACAAAATGTTGTACAAAGAAGGAAAAGGCATCCTGGTTTCGGACAAGCCTCATGGTTATAATCTAACTGCCTCGTGAGAGCAGAGGCAGGACAGGCACCCATATGGGGGCAGGGGGGTGGGTAAGAAGGAGAGAAGCCAGGTCCTCACCTTCCACTGAGACGAATCAATAGACCACCAGAAAACTGCTTGTGTTGCTACTTATTCCTGTCGGTTCTGTGCATAAAGAAATGGTATTTATTTAGCAACATGGAGATAAATATCCAACTCCTCAGCGAAAATAAGTGAAAGTGATCGCCTCTGAGGAGGGCAGAATCAAGAACTGCATTTTTTCATATAGTATCTTCTTAATGTCTTTTAATCAATTTTTATATTTCTTCCACCCTTTGGTTGAATATATTTTCTGGGGCCCTTAAGTTTCTGGGGTATTATAAATCTATCTTTTCTTGCATTATAATTTCTCGCTGCTTATTTCCGGTATACAGAAATGCAATTGATTTTTGTATATTGATCTCAAATGCAGTACCTCTGCTAAACTCAATTACAGAGTCTAACTATTTAACTTTAGAGTTTCTTGGTTGGGTTTTTTGGTTGTTGTTTTTTTATGTAGACAAACATAGTGTATGAATTAATGGCAATGTTACTTCCTGCTTTCCCATCTTCATAATTTTTTTGTTAATCTTCACTAGAGGATATTTTTTTCCCATTTTTTTTTTTTTTTTTTTTTGAGAGTGGAAGGGGGAAGGGGGAGAGAGAGAGAGAGAGAAAGAAGGGGAACATTGGTGTGAAAGAGACACATTGACTGGTTGCCTCCCACATGCACCAAGACCAGGGCCTCCGGGGAGCAAACCTGCAACTCAGGGACATGCCCTTGACTGGGTGTCAAACCCACGACCCTTTGGTGAGTGGGCCGAAGCTCTAACCACTGATCCACACCAGTCAGGGCCCATCTTCATACATTTTATTTATTTTTCTTTTCTCTTTGGGTCGGCAAGGACCTCCAGGACGGAGCTGAGGAGATGTGGCGAGAGCAGCCAACTAGTTTCAATTCTGATGCTGACATTTCACCATGAGGTAGACCATCCACTTTACAAAGCACTGCCTAAGGCAGTGGTGCCCGAAGTGTGCTATGATTTCATGGGGAACATTCTTTCCCAGGCTGGAGTGCCTGCTGCCTGGCTGGGTGCATCACAGTGTATGCAGAAGAAAAAAACGATGACAGCACAATTAGAGAGAGTTAATAGATGTGGCAGACAGACACAGGTAATCTGATGGAGCGAACTAATGAAACAATATAAATTTAATGATAAAGTACAAAGAATTTCCCTGAATGACAGAAGGTACTGAATCTGGAAATTGAAAAGATACTTTATTCCACAAATTTGTTATACAATGCTTAATATCAATACCCATCTTAATTAAGCTACTAAAATTCAAGGAAATTAATTCTTTAGAAATATCACATAAGTGGTATTTCTGCCAAGAATATTTAACTTGGATCTGATAGTGAGAAAACAATCCAGTAAATCCAAATTAAGGGACATTTTGGAAAACAACTGTCCTGAACTATTAGAAATATCGATGTCATGGAAGAAAGAAAAAGACTGGGGAACAGTGTGGAATTAAAGTTGGTTAAGGAGGCATAGCTGTGTGTGATCCTGGATTGGATCCTGAATGGAAAAAACACACACAGATGTAAATGACATTACTGGGACCACTGGGGAAAATTAAATGTGGGCTGTATATTATATAAAGTGCTATATGCAAGTTCACTCATTCACGGCAGAATGGTTGGAGACGACGCTTCTAGAAGCATCAGCGACCAGAAGACGTTTCTTTTTAGAGTCATTCTCTGCCATCCCAGAGAAGAGGTCTCTGGGCAGATGGAGGTCAAGAATTTGTTTATTATTTACTGTTACTATTACCTTCTATGTACCACAAATGATTTTGCCATATTTTTATAGGGATAAATTAATTTGTATAGTGATATAAAGTTTCCTTTAAAATTAAACTTGGAAGTAATATCAACTTGAAGACAATATTAAATTCATATTGTGCAAATGGTACTAACAGTAGAGCAGATGGGGCAAAAATCCCCAAGTTGTTTGCAAATGACTAGGATGGTCAGACTTGTGCCATTATGGGAGGTGATGGGCTGGTGAGGTGTCTGTCACGCCAGCATATCCATTTCTCGACTAACCTAGAAGAAGTCCAGTGACATCTTGCCTTACTAGGTTCGCACCATTGAATGGAGACTTTCTTAACATGCTGGTAACTTGTGTCACTGTCACACCAAGAACCAGGGGACAGTCCCTTAAAAGGCACGGCCTCTTTTACATTGCCCTCCTGCTACACTAGGAAACATTTGAATTTTTATGGCTTTCCTGCAGTAACAGATTTTCCTCCAACTGTCAGGATTTGCCTCATGCAGAGTAAAGCAAGCGGCTTTTCTTTTCCTCTGGCAAAAGGAAATAGGTAAAAACAATATGCTGCTTTTCAGCCGGCTAAACCTGACCTGACTCGCTTTATTCGTAGGGAAACGCAGGATTCGGCTTGAGGACATTTTCATGGAGGTAAATAAGCCCTCTCAACTGATGAACACTATTACACTAATACCAAAGGAAACAAAGGCCAGGAGATGGGGGGCATTAAGTAGAAAGGCCAACAGAAAATTAGCAGACAAAAATACAGCATGGGGACAAAGCAGGCTCTGCAACACTGAGAAAAATAGAGAAAAGTCCTTTAAGAGAAAATTGCGTGCAATTTTTTGGCCTCAATTAGCCTTTTCCACAAAGAGCACTTTTCCACAAAGAGCCCATTAAATAGGAAATGAAATTACATTGGTTTTCAGTTGCCATGGCATTGGTTTTTCCTCTAATGGACTTCTCTGGTCCCCAGTTTAAGGTTAGCCTGACTTATTTTTCTTGTCTGAAGGCTGTCTCAACTCTCTCCGTCCAGCCACGAAGTGATGTATGTGACTCCTCAAAGTGCCTACCCCCTAATCCAAGAGAGAGAGGCTCTATCCCTCAGCTATCTCCCTAGAGACTGAGAGGGTAGGACTGACCAACAGCACCATTTCATTAACCATGAAATAGCAGTTTCCATTTATTTGATGGCATTGGTTCCCATCCATGTACTCAGGGCTCCCAGATCAGTCAGAGACCATTTATTGAGTACCTCCAATGTGCCAAGCTCTGTCCAAGAGGCTAAAGACATAAAAATGCGAAAGAAAGGATGCAAGATGCTCATAGTCTTCTAGAGTTTCCAGACCAGCAGACTGCTCCAAACACTTACCTTCTCCTTTTCTCTATTTATCTATTCATAAAATTTCCCCCAATTACCTGATTCACAATTTTTTTTTTTTTTTTGAAATATTTGCTAGGTACTACTCTTAAAAAAAACATTTATTATCCTAGGGGGAAGGATCTAAAATAACATTTCCTCTTTTAAGTGGCTTTGTTAAGCTCACCATTATCTATGCTATCAAGTTTGACTGTGATAATTTTTATATTATTTTTCAACATGCATAATCACACATAATCTTTAGAAAAATAAATTTATGCAGCTCATACTCTCCTATAAACTTTTTTTAAAAAAATCTTTCCATGTCAGTGAACATTCCTGGACAACATAATTTTTTTTTAATATATTTTTATTGATTTCAGAGAGAGGAAGGGAGAGGGAGAGAGATAGAAACATCAGTGATGGGAGAGTCATTGATCAGCTGCCTCCTGCACACCCCACACTGGGGATTGAGCCTGCAACCGGGGCATGTGCCCTGACGGGGAACCGAACTGTGATCTCTTGTGTCATAGGTAGATGCTCAACCGCTGACCCAGGCCTGGCCAGGCTACAACATTATTTTTAATGTCTGTGGTGTGGAGGTAATACTGCTCAAAACTTTTCTATTAGATACACAAATATTTTTTAGTTTTTCAATAATATAAATGACTTTCTGAGGGCAAAAAGAAATCAGACAATTTTTTGTGACTAAATAGACTAAAAAATGAAAACTGCCAGTATACACATTTTTAAATTGTGGTATATTTTAAATGTATGCTTTAACCAATCAAATGCATGCAATAACCAAACCTTCTAATGCAAAAATAAAATACACTAAAACTACACTATTTTGAAGATTTTTACAGAATTAGAAAAATGTCTCTATTTCTAGTGTACTATAGATCATGTGATCGAGCACAATTCTGTTACATGATGAATGTCTTCTTGCTTTTTCTCCTCAGTTACCACTTTGACTCAACTATCGCCTTTTTGGTGACAACATCCATAGTCTGAATTTGAGGCCTCACCCAATTGAAAGCCCTGAACCAAATTAGGTACTCAGATTAGCACCTAGTCCCAGAGGTGAACTTTCTGAGTTAGAGACGGCTTTCAGCTTTCGGCACTGCCTCCCCTCCCATGCATTTACACTGCAGTGTGAAAGCACGTCCCTACAGGTGGTCAACATGCCCATTATCATCTTTTGGATCTTTGTTAATGTAATAAACAACAACAGAAGTATCTAATTGTTATTTTAATTGACATTTTACTGATTACCAATTCAGGTGATCATTGTCCTCTTTATTTGTCATTTTTCTCCCTGAAATATGTGCTCCTGTTCTTGGTCCGATCTTTCTTTCTTCTTTCTTTCTTTCTTTCTTTCTTTCTTTCTTTCTTTCTTTCTTTCTTTCTTTCTTTCTTTCTTTCTTTCTTTCTTTCTTTCTTTCTTTCTTTCTTTCTTTCTTTCTTTCTTTCTTTCTTTCTTTCTTTCTTTCTTCCCTTCCTCCCTTCCTCCCTTCCTCCCTTCCTCCCTTCCTCCCTTCCTCCCTTCCTCCCTTCCTCCCTCCCTCCCTCCCTCTCTCTCTCTCTCTTCTTTCTTTCAAATTCCTCTTAGTTGTTAACCTCCTTGCTTTAAGTTTTCTTTTTTTAAGAATAGTTTATTGATTTTAAAAAATATATATATCTTTATTGATTTCAGAGAGAGGAAGGGAGAGAGAGAGAAACATAAATGATGAGAGAGTCGTCATTGATCGGCTGCCTCCTACACAGATTGAGCCCACAACCCGGGCATGTGCCCTGACTGGGAATTGAACCATGATCTCCTGGATCCTAGGGCGAAGCTCAACAGCTGAGCCACACCTGGCCAGGCGGTTTATTGATTTTTTTTAGAGAGGAAGGGAGAAGAGAGAAACATCAATGAGAGAGCATAACATCCATCAGCTGTCTCCTACATGCTCCCTACTGGGGATCGAGCCCTCACCCAGGGCATGTGCCCTGACCGGGACTCGAACCAGCAGGGGCTCAGTGCACTGGATGATGCTCCACCAACTGAGCCACACTGGCCAGGGCCTGCTTACTTTAAGTTTTAAGATTTCTTTATGTATGAAGGATGTGAGCCCTTTGTCATGTAGTCTCAAATATTTTTCCCATTTTATGATGGCCTTTTAATTTTATGATCTGTTTGCCACACAGACACTGAATACTTTTGCTTCACCTAATTTATCTTTCTTTCCGTTATGGCTTTGGCCTTTGATGCCATGGCTCTAAAGAGTAAGTGTATCTTTAATGGACTTTCACTCTTTCTCCTGGACTGTTATCAGCCTAATCCTTCTAATTGCTAGGCAGTCTCACTCTGTGGACCGGGATAAAGGAGGTGGGAAAGAACTGTGTCCTCCTGGAGAGCTGTGTGGTAACACCTCTGTCAGCCTGCGGTTGATGAAGCCATCGAAATAAAAAGTCAACAATTAAACAAATATATAATTTATTAACAATCTAAAACTAAAAAGCTTGAAAGTTTAAATTCATTAACTAAAATCTAAACTAAAGTTAAATCTAACAATTATAAATCTATAAGTAAATGTGAAAGGTGGTGATGGCCACATGTGGTCAGGCGGATAAGGCCCAGCTGATGATGCCTGACCTTCTCCAGGTGTCTCTGCACTAGGCCTTCTTCCCAGGGTGGGCAAGGAGGACTGTTTTCTCCTTAATTCTCACAGGTCAGTGTTCTCCCATTCTTTCCCCATGACCTTTCCATACCTTCCCCTCTCTCGTCAAAATGTTCACCCTTTATGCTCTCACTTTTGGCTAATGACTTGGCCTCATACATTATTGGGGGGTGGGGGGGAAGCCATCAGATATGAACTCTACCATCATACCATAGCCAAATCTACAAATGCTCTGGCATTTAAAACATCTTTTACTTTAGCCCATCTGTTAAAATTGAGGATGTATCTTATGATTTCATCCTGCCTTAACTCCTCTAAGATTTGGACCTTTCAGTTATGCTGTCTCATGCATCTTCAACTGATTTCTTTCTATAAATCATTTCCTTCAGCATACGCTCATTTCCTTTATCTCTAACTGTAGATTATACTCTCCTGTGACCCCCCACAACCCCCATCAACAACCATGCTATTCTTTTGTTTTTTTAGAGAGGGGGAAAGAGAGAGAGAGAGAGATGTGGGAGAGAAACATCGATTGGTTGCCTCCCGCAAGCACCCTGACTGGGGATCGAACCTGCAACCTGGGTAAGTGCCCTGAACGGGAACTGAGCCCACCACCTTTTGGCGTATGGGAGGACACTCCAACCAACTGAGCCACACCGGCCTGGGAATCATACTATTCTTATGCTCACTTTTGGAGCCAAGCTTCTTTTAACAATTATTAACATATGCCATCTCTAGTTTCTAACCTCCCATTTACACCTGATATCATTCTAATCTGGCATTAATACCCACCATTTCGTCAAAACTATTTTTGTCAGTGATAACTCTGTCACTTAATCTAATGAATGTCTAATTAAACCTCTCAGTAGCTGTCAGTACAGCTGACCACTCTCTCCTTCTTGAATTGCCTCTTTCTTAGTCCCTGTAATGCCAAAATATTCTTGGATTTTCTCCAATTTCACTTATCAATTCCTTTTACTCTCATTTCTTAGTTCCATTCTGTTAACATTTAAATGTAAGAATTTATCAGGGTTTGGTCCTAGGTTCTTTTTTCTCTCTCTACACTGTTTATCTAGGTGATTTCATCGATTTCTTTAGCTTAATACAATCTATAGGCCAACAATTCCTAAACTTGCAGCTTTAGTCCAGAGCTCTTTTCCAAAATCCATATTTTTATGTCAAGTGGGTCTTTGACTTAGTCCCTTTGATGTCTCAAAGAGATCTGAAACTTCTTGTGTTTAAAACTCATCTGAGCCCGGCCGGGCGTGGCTCAGCTGTTGAGTGTCGACCTAGGATCCAGGCGATCAGGGTTCGATTCCCGGTCAGGGCACAGGCCTGGGTTACAGGCTTGATCAATGACTTTCTCATCATTGATGTTTCTGTCTCTCTCTCTCCCTCTCCTTTCCTCTCTCTGAAATCAATAAAGATATATTTAAAAAATAAAAATAAATTTAAAAAAATAAAATAAAACTCATCTGAGAGGATTCACTTCTAGATTAGAAGTGATTTTGAGAATTCATATAAATCTAGAGGAATCAAGTGAGTGGAGCATTAGCATTAGATTTTAAAAAATTATTGATTAAGAGAGGGGGAGGGGTTTATTCCACCTATTCATGCATTCATTGGTTGATTCCCATATGTGCCCTGACCAGGGATGGAACCAACAGCCTTGGCGTATTGGGAGGATGCTCTAACCATCTGAGCTACCCAGTCAGGGCGAATTGATTTTGACAAAGATAAAAGGTAATTCAATGATGAAAGAATAGTCTTTTCAACAAATGATTCAAAACAATTTTCAAAAACAACTGCATATAGATATCAAAACAACTGTACATCTACACACACAAAAAAAGAAAAAGTGAACCTCAACCCTTTCCTTACACTATATGCAAAACATAACTCAAAATGCATGAATCAAAGGCCTAAAAGTAAAACCTAAAAATTTTAAACTTCAAGAAGGAAAAATAGGAGAAAAATATTTGTTATTTGGGTTATTCTGAGATTTCTTAGCAAGAACACGAAAAGTACAGACCATAAGAGGTAAAAATTGATCAACTGAATTTATCAAAATTAAACACTTTTGTTCTTTTAAAGACAGGAAAATGAAGTAAAAAATGAATTTAAATATTTGCAAACCACATATCTAATAAAGAGCTGGTATCCAAAATATGTAAATAACTCTCATAAGTCAATAATAAAAAAATAAATAACCTTAAAAAAAAACCCTAAAGATATGAATAGACATTTCATCAAAGTGAATATATAGCTGGCAAATAAATACATAAAAGCATATTCAATATCCTTGGTCATTTGAGAAATTCAAATTAAAATCATAATGAGATACTATTATAGACCAATTAGAATGACTAGAATATATATATATTTTTAATCTGACATTACCAAGTTTGGCAAGGATGGAGAGCAACTCCTACACATTGCTGGTGGGGATGAAAAATGGTAAGCTACTTTGCAAAACAGCTGGGCACTTTCTTATAAATGTGACCCATCATCCCACTCCTAGGTATTTACCCAAGAGAAATGAAAGCATGTCCACATATGAACATGTGTGCAAATATTTATATCAGCTTCCTCCCCCCAAAATAAATTAGCTCAAACTTGAAGCAATCCAAATGCCCCTCTACTGGGAAGTTAATAAACTGTGTTACATCTACACCAGAAATTCTACTCAGCAATAAAAGGTCTAATTTACTGGTCAGTGCAACCACATGGATGAATCTCAAAAGCATTATGCTAACTAGGAGAAACAAGACTCAAAAGGCTACATATTGTATAATTTAATTTATATGACATTCTGAAAAAGACAAAACTATAAAAATAGAAATTAGATCAGCAGTAGCCAGGGGTGGGAGAAAGAGTGGGGGGATTAACTACAAAGGGCATCAGGAAGTTATTTGAGATGATTGTGGTGATGTTTTCACAACTATAGGTTTCTCAAAAATAGTGAATTTTACTGTGTGGAAATTACACTCTTGTAAACTTGACTTTTAAAGAACTGATATAAAGATCTTCCCCATATACATACTTATTCCTCAAATTTCCCCCTTAAAAAAAAATGACATCTCTATCCACACACTTTCTGAAGCCAGAAACCTACAATTATTCTTGCAATTTATTTTTCCTTCACTGTCCCCCCAAACCCATTTCTAATCCATCTTCAAATCACATCACTTCTGCTTCTAAATCATATCATAAATCAATCTCCTAATCTTCCATCCAAGTCTGCCCTTCGTGTGAATCGCCGTCCCTTCCCAGATACACCATTGCAGTCGCTTCCCTGATGGTCTCCCAGCTTCCATGTTTGCCCCCCTCCAACCCAATTTTTATATGACTCCAGAATGATGATTTTAAGTGAAAATTAAACCATGTTGTTTTCTTGCTTAAAACTTCTCAGTGGTTTCGTTTCTCAACCCCATACCTTGGCCTTTGGCAGGTCATATATGGTCTAACACACCCATCTTCTGACACTGCTCTCTCCCCTATTGTCCTTCCACAACCCACAGCCATGGTGCTCTGGCCTCACTAGCCTTCTTCCATCGTTGAATATTCCAAGTTTTTGCTCTCCTAGCAACTTTGCACATGCTATTTTCTAGACCTAGACTCTTCTTCTTATTGGATATATATATATATTTTTAATGGCTAGCTACTTCTCATTATAAAAGTTCAGCTTACATATCATATCTTCAAAAAAGTCGTACATTTTGTAATGGTTCACACATGACATTCTCTTTCATAATGCCTGTTTTGCTCCTTTCCCAATTGATAACTTTTTATTTATGAATTTATTTTGTTAACATTTACCTCACCTACTAGAATATAAGCTCCTTGAAGGCAGAAACTATTTTTTTCTTTTTCACTTACTTAGCACATTACCTGACATAACATAAGCGTTAAATAAATACTTGTTACATGTGTAAATTAACAAGCCTTCTACAATTAAAAAAAGAAAAGATTCCAATGAGATCATCACTGAATGACCTAAGCCAACATAACAAATCTGTCTCTTATCTATCGTCTATCTATCTATCTATCTATCTATCTATCTATCTATCTATCTATCTATCTATCATCTATCTACCTATCATCTATCTACCTATCTATCTATTTTTAGGGGCCTTGAATCAGGCTTAAGGCATGGAGATACCTACTACATTGTCTGAGATAAGTAAAGATCACCAAGTTTCAAAACCATGAATGTCAAATAGATGACAATGTCAGCCACCCAGAAAAGCTTACCTCTCCAAACCAATTGCTTGGCACAGAGAATGGAGCTTGGAGTTGTACAAAAGTGTAAAGCTGTGTGTCCACTTAAGGAGTAGCAATTGAGCTTTGCTCCATGGTCACAAAGGATCTTAACACAATCCAAGTTGGCCATTTCACAAGCCACATGAAGAGGAGTTTTCCCGTTGGGTCTACAGTTGATTGTAGCATTGTGGTCCAGTAGCACCAGAAGACATTCCACATGACCAAACAAGACAGAGAGATGCAGGCCCGTTGCCCAAGAAGACTTTAGTTTATAACTAGGCAACCAATAACCTGAAAAAGAAAGGGAAAGAAAGTTTAGTTTCTTGGGCTAGGATTTCTCCATGCTTTGTGAAGATTTTTACAGAGTATTTTACTTTGGTCACATTTATAAAATTGGAGGGAGAGATGGTTCAGAAGTTGTAAGCTAGTAGCCAATGGGTCTACAAATGGTTAGTTAAGTGTCATATTTGGATGTATAAAGTGGGACAGGTGTTCTTGAGTTCTTATTGTCTCTACTAGTCTCTATTACCTTGTTCCTTTCCTTACTTTGCCTTCATGGCTCTCCCAGGCATTTGAGTCTGAGACTTTCATTTATGGTTGTATTTTATTTTATATGGTGAGTTACACAAGACTCATATTTAAGAATTTTTAAAAATCCCAATCAGTCTTGAATGATTCCAAAGCTGTTAGTTACAAGCTTAAAATTTTTATTCTATCACAGCTCTTGTCCATATAGTTGTTGCTATTGTTGTCAATCTAAGGTGTGAATGTATTTGATGTCTTTACAAAACTTGTTACGCCAAGATTTTTTTGCCTGTTTGTCCGTTCACCCAATACCTTTTCCAAAGAAGAATTTAAGGCAACTCATACATTTTACACTATTTTTTTTAATAATCTAGAAAATAAGGGCAAAAAAAATAAGGTAAGAAAATAAAAAGAGGTCAAAGGTAAGATAGGTACACAAAATACATACCGTGTCTTGTATATCAGAACTGCATCACAAGTTTGCTTTTTAACTGCCTCGCAGGAAATAAATAGGAAAACATATGCTATGCAATTTAACTATGCCCACAGACTATATACAAATTAATTGTTCAGGAGAATCATAGCTGTTCCTAGAACTGAGATCTTAGATAAATTTTTTTCTTTTAGTTGTTGGAAATGTTCTCTGTCTCTCTTGTTTCTCTCTCCTTTTTCCTTCTGACCTCTGACTTCTAAACACTGGGCTAGTCCTTTTTATCCAAGTCTCCAATGATTGCCACATTTGACAAGCTATAACAAAAATAACTTTGTAAACCTTCTTTCCACGTTAATACCTACAGCCATGACTTTAAGCTCACTATGAGTGGGGAACAGAAAATAGGTACAGGAAGATGAAATATTGATGGCAAGATGAAAATGCAGAGATGACTCAAGAGTGTAGAAGAGAGTCTAGGGCTGAAACAACAAAATACATTAAAAATTTTTTATTGATTTGAGAGAGAGAGGAAGAGAGAGAGAGAGAGAAAGAGAGAGAAAAAAAAACACATCAATTTGTTGTTCCATTTATTTATGCATTCATTGGTTGATTCTTCTATGTTCCCCAACTGGGGATCGAACCCACAACCTTGGCATATTGCAACAATGCTCTAACCAACTGAGGTACCCAACCAGGGCTCAAAATACATTTTAATACAGATAAGTCAGAGGTTTGCTTTTAGGCTATAAAAATTCCACTATACACATACAACACAAGCAGAATATGGTTTAATGGTCATTTATTTGAGAAAAGACTTGGGGATTTGAGTTGACAGTAATCTCAAAATGATCCAATAGTGGGATGAAGCTGCCAAAAAGTTAATACAACCTTAAGCTACATTAATAAAAGTGCAGGGCCCAGGGCAAGAGAAGTGAAGTTGTATTCTTCACTGATTAGATGAGGTCAGAATAAATCTAGAATATTGTGAATACTTCCGGGCACTAGTGATGAGCACCTAGAGGGCACTAGAGGGTGAGGACCATGTTAAAAGTGGGCGTGGGGATCAGGTATTAAAATTCTCTCATTTAAGTGAAAAACACTACGAATGTGCTCCTCCTGGGTATTTATCCTACAAGTATAATCACTCATGTGTGAAATGCCCCGTAAGGGCCACCGTATTGCACAACTCCCAGGAACACCATTGTCATTGAACTCTTTGTGAAGGGTATGAAGCTCCCAGGAGTTATGAATCTTGGCAACCTGGCCTATGGACAAGATCATGCACTACCACATGCACACGCACTACACTAAAGCACTGCTCTTGAGGATTATGAACAACCTCAATCTTCGTCGATAGGAGACTGTGTACGTAAACTATGGTACATCCATACAATCGAATACTACAGAGCCGTTACAAAGAAGGGAGCAGTTCTGTGTATACTGATATGGAAAAATCTCAAGACATACTGTTGAGGGAGAGACGCAGGGAGCTGAACAGTGCGCAGAGTGTGCTATCATATGTGAATATATTTATTAACACCTAGAACAAGAACTGGTTACAGTGTTGGCCTCCAAGAACTGCGGTTTGGGGGACAAGGCCATAGATTTACTTGTCCTTGAGTGTTTCCTTTGAGCTTTTAAATTTAGTGCCTTGTGCATGTATTATTTTTTATAAAAATAAGTAGAATTAGAATAAACGAGTGTCTCCCTGTCCAGAAGGGGAAAGCAATTTCATTTAAAGAGGCCATTTATAGGGTCATGCACAATGCTCATTAATCCTGAGGGAATGAATGAGCCCAAACTGAAGCTTATTTTTCTGCAGCCCATGTTCTAACACACACACACACACACATTTTAATCCCTTTTCCAACCCATCAGAATTCTAGGGCCATTTTGCTTTCTCTTCTTCCCAACTCTCCTGTTATCTCAATCTGCTCTTTAAAAGGAAATCCAGCCCTGCCGGGCGTGGCTCAGCGGTTGAGCGTCGACCTAGGATCCAGGCGATTGGGGTTCGATTCCCAGTCGGGGCACATGCCCGGGTTGCAGGCTCGATCAATGACTCTCATCATTGATGTTTCTGTCTGCCTGTCTCTCTCTCTCCTTTCCTCTCCTGAAATCAATAAAGATATATTTAAAAAAAAAAAAAAAGGAAATCCAAAGTTAATGCACACTAAGGTCTAAGAACTGAGGATGGTTTAAAGTGTGATCCTCTTAGGATTATCTGAATTTATCTAGAAATCTGTATTCAACAAATAGAATTAAATTCTAAGATACTAATTTGAGATTATAGACACTGAGAAGGGAAAATATTTGGCTATATGGACTTTTCCTGGCAAAGACACATAGTGTCACAGATAGCCTGGGCTGGGGAGTACCAACACTGGGCCTGTAATGTGCATATGTGTGTAAATAAATATGCACACACAATATATGTGTCTGTGTCCATTTATACATCTTTATGTAACTATTACATTGAATCTGCATTCAAAAGAATTGTTAAGCTATATGATCTGCAACCTACTTTTGATAACGAATGAATCACATTTAACATTAATACTCAATCCGTCATTTTAATACTCAAACTTCCCCAACAAGCCCTTTGCAAAGGCAGCCTTTTTCTAACTGTCTTGGAAAGAAGCTGGTTCCAGGTCTGAAACCCGGGGTGTGTTTTGCCTGCCGATTAGCAGCAAAGATTAAACAGCTCTCTACGGCCGCTGCCTGGAAATTCATGCCTGCTTCTGCAAGGGAAGAAAAATGATCTCAGAAAGGAAGCAGCAGAGAGCTGATTAAGAAAACACCATTTTGATGTAAAATCAAAGACACACAGAATGTTAGCGCTGGAGGGAAGATTATCCAGTCCAAGCCTTTCATTTTCCAGATGAGAAAACTGCCACTTGTTCAGCCTGCTAGAACCAGAAGTCTCCTGCCTCAGTTCAAGCTGATGGACTAGGGATATCTGCAGGGCAGGGTTTCCATCTATCTTTGTCTTTGTGGAAGCAGAACAGGTTGAGCTCCAAGCCTGCTTCACAGACCTCGAGGAAGGAAAGCAGCTCCCGAGTAGCACCTAGAGAATCTATCCTGCCCATTTGTTACACGAATCAGTCATCCTTGGCCCCTCAGTTTCATCTTCATTTCCTATAATAATTAACTAGTATATTGGGCTGGGACAGCCTTAGGTCCTGGAATTCAGCTGACCCCTGTATGGAATTGTGCCCCTCTCCTAGATGGGGATATATGTAGGTGGGTGACAGTAAGACACCTTCACTGGTGTCCCCTAGGTGGCTGAATGGAGAAATAGTAAGAGGCCAGACGGGTGGAGGCAATCAGGGCCTCCTGAAGTGTATCTTGAAGACGGGTTGCAGAACTTTGGTGGTGATGTGAGGGGAGAGGGTGGTTCTGGATAATTCAACTCTGAGCATAGTGACAGGAACAGCCCATAGCCAAGAGGCCACCCACATACAATCACCACCTTAAAATGAGGCTGAGGCCACAGGTCACTGTGTACCAAGTGTGGAAATGAGCAACAGTGTCCTTTCTGCCACACCTGCCCTCACTGAGGACCAAACCTGAGGCAGAGCCATCTTCAAACAACTGCAGTCACACGGCACCTATTAACATCCTTGTGCGCATGCTGATAGGTCAAGAGATTTGAATTTGTCTTCCAAAATATAATCACCAACAATCACAGCATGAGGGAAATATGGTTAATCAGGCAGATTCATTTTTCACTCTCTCCTTGTTTCCACAGCAGAATCGTCCCAGGCTTTCAGAACCCAGAATGGGATTTATTTTTAGCATTTGTCTTTGAAAGGGCCCCCTCTGCTCACCTCTGCAGAGGCCAGGCTGCCGTCTGATTACGTGCTCAGACTGCACAAAAGACAGGGGTGGAGCAGAGACTGGGAGCAAAGCCTTTGGGGGGTGGGGTGAAGGAGCCGCTCCTTCCCCCAGGGGCCACCATGCACACTCAGCCCCAGGTCGACAGTCTGTGCAGGGATGGCCCCTTGCAGGTGACCTCTGCTTGAGCAAAGAGCATAACTGGGAAGAGAACACAGATTTTTTTTCTCCTATGCAAAAATCCCACAGAGAACTCTCAAATCCAGGCCATGGCCATGTGGATTTAGAGCACAGTTACCTTTTACCTTTCCCCAGGCCATGACCTATTATCTGTATATATAATTTCCTCTTCATAACATCGGAGATTAGCAGCATGCACGGGATTTAGAGAGGGTCTTGACGAAGCCTCCACTTTACAAATAGGATAATAAATTGTACAGATTAAGTAGCATAAAGTACCCTTGTTTGTGTAACTAGCAGACAGAGATCAACTCAAACTCTGGTCTCCCCCCAAATCTTAAACAGCCTTCGATAATCTGAAGGCGACATCCAGTTCACTTCTTAACCAACATCACTTGTAAGTGAATTTTAGAAGTTTGACCCCTACAAAAATGTGCAGACTAATCGTGTGTGTGCTGAATTTAAACCAGAAACCTAAGAAAGCTGCCTGAGTAGCTGAGTAGAAAGCCCCTGGCTCGGGAAATCTGGCAAGGAGCAAAGTGTTCGGGCCATCCTTGGGAAGAATTGATCCTGTTCCAGTGCATGGGGGATGCACACATCTCTGCTAAACCTTCAGCTAAGTCTGAGCGCTGCCACAGTTACCAGCTACAGTGTTATCTGAGTCCAAGGAACCCACACCCGAGAAGCTTCTGCCGTTACAGCCAAAGGTTACACACATTGCTCGTGGCTGGATTAGCAGACATTTGCTCCGACTGTGTCCATGTATTTACACAGTCTTGAAGGATTAGAGACCGCAGCACAGTTCTTGGCTATTTGTTTATAACTAATATTTTCAGGATAAATCTCATAGTTCTCCTAGGAGATGGGGAGAGGGGGCAATAAGCTTGACATGTAAAATTGAAACAAAAAGAATTTGAACATCAAAGAATGGAAAAGAACCCTAAGATGGTCATAGGAGAGCAGGAGAGCGAATTTCTGGCAAAGAGGAAAATTAGGTGAAAAAGAGATTATTCATTAAGAGAGTGGAAATAAGAGCATTTAAGGTATTTGGATGGCAGTTGCTACTTAGTAAAGTAGACAGAGTACTTGCCAGAAAGTTTTTCAGTGAAATCATTCATTGGTTATTTTAATTAAAAAATCACCACCGACCAAAGAACCTGTGGCTGTGGCCATAAACAAAGTACTTAAAGTGCATTAACTGATTAATAAAAGGACTCTGATTAGCCTTGCTGACTAGGGAATTTTATCCCAAAGAGGTAAGTGTGATGTTCTGCCTAGGTCATTTATAAGCCTAGACTCATACATCTGAACGAAGATCGACATGTGTAGTTGGAAAACCTTTGGAAACGGTTTTATAGATGTTCACTTTTCCACTATTCTGAGAACTAATCTGAAGAGCTTTGAGTCTTCTTAGAGACCCTGCTTTCACTCTAAATACTTCGTTCTTGGCATATAATAAACTTTGTATCATTAACATCCTTGGACTATTCAACTATTTGTTGCATTTAGCAGTTAAAAAGTTGTTCATGTGTTTAACTTTCCCTCTCATCATTCCCATTTTAAAGTGATCATCTGGGAGATGTCATTTTGCTTACTTGTGTTTGCTTTTAAGACCCATATCTCTGCCATTCTCTAGGAGATATCTCAAATGGCAACCAAAAAGTTTTCGATGTTTGCTTTACAAAGTGTGAGAGGAGTTTTTTTAATTAATAAAATATGACCTTATCTGAAGATTGGATTGTGAAGTTTAAAACAACTTGAAACAATACAGTGAGATATGACTTTAAGAATCATGATGAGGTGCTGGGGGAGGCAGGACCCACAGTGTGAACCCGAGTTCTGGAAGCTGGCTTCTAAATCTGTTCTCTGTCACACGGGAAAGAGAAGCTGCTCAATAAGATGGGGAAGCAGAAGTGAATTTTCAGATGCTTGGTTCTAAATTTGCTTAGGAGGTCAACTTTTGATTGCTGGTGTGCCAATTAGATTGTGTGGATTTGAGGGAGCAATGTTTACATCCCAAGTTGATTTCTTTGCCAATAGAATTCTGAGTCACCTTTCCAAAAATTATAACCTAACTTTCATTCTGGCTTAGACATACTATCTTTAGGAGGGAAATATGGTCACTCTCAGAAATCCCGTGAAAAGTGCTATAATATGTCCTAAAAGAAATAAAAATGGTTTGGGATTAATTGTGCGGCTGTTGATTTTCTGCAGGACAATCAAATGTTGAAGATAGATTATATTATTAATTACAGGAGCAAATTTAAAGGTAGCATGGTATCTGCTATAGGTTTTACACATTGCCTTATTTTAAGCCAAAATTAACTGAAACCTGAAGGACGATTCTCAGACTTTAAAAGTAAACAAGTAATGCTCTGTTTTCGTATCTGGATGCTGGTTACATAGGTTTGTTTATTTTGTGAAAATTAATCAAGCCGCACACTTATGATTTGTACACTTTTCTGCATAGAGTTTTTCAAAAGTGCTTTAAAAAAATAAAAACCTAAAAAAACTAGTGCGTAACAATTCAACATCCAAGAAGTCCACTGTAGTTTAATAAAGTCTCACAAAACTTAACCCAACCACATAATCTTCGAGGCCACACACACAAAAAACGTCTCATTAGGATCATTCAGAAGGGAACTGCACTCTAACTAACTAACTAAGTAACTAACTCACTCACTAGTGTGGCCTGCTCAGCTGTTCCCTAGGAATTCCTCTGTGACTTAAGAAATTGATATAACCACTTTGGTCTATTTTGCTTGGCTAACAACTGGGATTCTATTTATCATTTCCACCCTGACTGAAATATTAAAGGATTGGTAATGAGGCTGGAAGATGTGTGAAAAACTTGGAGGAAACTTTGAAGAAAGGTGAGGTTTTAATTCAGGTTTCAGGTTATACCCGTATCCATATCAAACAGAGAGGAAGGGTATTTCTTTCTATACACACACGTGTGCATGTGCACTCACACATGCACACAGACACACACAGTTTCCTGCATGCACCCTGAAGATATGACCATAAATCCTATTATTCCTGCGCATATGTCCACCTGGGGTGCATACAAAGGAACTGTTCCTGTCCTTTCCCTGGGGAGTAATTTGCTGTCTCCCTCATTGACAGCCACATCCCACAGTCCAAACTCTATGGAAACACCCGTTCAGCTCTATGAGGACCATGGAGTCGGCTCATGCTGACAGAAAAAAATTTAAAATGCATTTTCTTCTCAATCAGGGGTGATGACTCCATTGGAAGCAAGAGAAGCAACACCCCTCTTCCCGGAGCCTGGCCCTAAAACTTCCTTTCTCACAGCCTCAGAGCCTTCACGTGATCAGGAGATGAGAAAGGGCAGGCTTCGTAATCAGGGGCAACCGAATCACCCACTGACTTAGACCTAAGTTATTTTACATTGGGCACAAACATGAGTTTTTAAAAAAACCCTTAAACATGTATTGAACGTTCAGACCGTCTTTCACCGAACACATTCATGTGATGAAAGTAGCCTCACTCTATAGTATCCACTCTTTCTTTTTAACAGAGCCCTCTATCAACTACTTTTTAAAAAACAGAACTCTTTTGTATCTTCCAGTCAAAATAGCCGTGCTAATTGATTATAAAGCCTTTGAGTAAAAATTATAAACACAGTAACTGGCCTTGAATATTCTATCCTTCAGAACTCGCAGAGTGTTTAAGAAATTAATGCAGAATTATATACTCTTAGCATTCGTTGCCGAAACTTGATGATGATTTCTATATGAGTGGAAAGCATCTTAACATGAAAAAAGAATTGCTGCCTCTCTCTAAAGGCCACACACAAGACCTTTTATCATCTATTTTGTTTAAACAGAAGTGATGTTGAACATGGTGTTTGTTTGCAGTCCGCTCACCAGATGGCCTCGCTACTCAAGTTCCCCCAGAACTAGCTGATTTGGGAAATCAGAATCTGTACTCTCCTAATTTATTTCTAACTCATTAAGCACGAGTTCCAGAAAATCCCTTGATTGAAAAACAGTCAGTTCTGATTTGCTGTCATCCTTAGATCTTCATAAGGCAGATAATCTGTGCTAAGAACATCTACCGTTTTAATCTGTTTATTCAAGGGAAAAAGTTCACTTTTTGTTTTATCTGGTTTCAGCTTTCCTGCCTAACGTGAAAGCTCATTAAAAGGATGAGAACCGTCAAAGTGCACCAAGGCGCAGCCCTACCCACTCCTTAGCTCTCCAAATGGGGGCCCAAAATCCTCCTGCTGATCGAGGTGGGCATAGAGATGATATATCTTTAAGTGGCTGTGTTAACAGAGAGTTATCTGCCTGTCCCCGAGCCAGTCAGACCATCTGGGTTAAATCTGAGCAATCTCTTTAGCCAAAGTCTAGAGATGTTTTCTTTATTCTATGTCACTTCAGGCAGAAGAAAAGTTAGAAATAGAGGGAAAGTGCATTACTAAATATGATTGGCCAGGATTTCCGATTCCAGGGGCAGGAACAGAGAAATTAAAAAGACAGAGAAGAAAACACAATAAAAAAAAAAATATATGTACACATATATATCGACCTGTATCGCGATCTAGTTTAAGAGAAAAAGAAAAGATTAAATTAGAAATATTTTTAAAATGCACACTTAAATAATAGCGCTGCTGATTTGAGATTGGGTGGCTGACGCTGTGCATTAAAAAATATCCATCTTTTGTCGATGTTACCAATTACACCTATAATTTTTACCTTGTTTATAAGATGCCAAAACCATATTCTCATCTTCAACTTCAAAAACCGTGTCCACATCTATTTGCCTTTGGATTAAAATGGCCTTCAGTTTCCCGAAGTCATTTGACTTTAGAGCCTCGAGGAAGTTTCTCTTAACGAGCTTGGCAGCCGCGGAGGTCGCGGCCGGGAGAGCGGGGCCGTCCATCCTTCCTCTGCCTCCCACAGCTTCGCTGGGATTTATCAGGAGAGCCACCAAGCACCCGGGCACATGCTGCAGAGCCCACAAAGTGTCGGCTAATTTTATCCCGAAGTTATGCTGATCCGTTCTATTTATATAGGGATCATTTTTAACTTCAAAATACCCTTCTTGGCTGTCGCTGCCTTTTCAGGTCTTTAAAACTAGCTCTATATTAACTGATCCTCGAATAATATACCATGCCAACGCGAAGGAAAACCCTCACGGTCCATTTCAGAGAGTGAAATGTCACTGTTATATGATCAAAGTAATCATGTGAGATTTAAAAGCTCTTAATGCTTCTTTTTCCCTCAGTGAAAACATCTGGTGCCCAACTGGAGGTCCAGCCTTGCTCTGTTTAACCAATAGCCCCAAAGAAAAATGTGTTCCAGTTGCTGGATACATGTGCTCCTGAAAAGCTGTAATAATTCTGTAATATAACTCTGCAAAATCAGGCATGGTCACACGCATTTGAAAACAAACGGAAAGTTTGCAAGTGACCTAGACTTGAACATTTTCAATGTCACGGAGGACAGTAGAGTGGGATGATGATGACCGGGGATTATTTTAGGTAAAGAGAGACCAAAGAGGCAAAAAAGCTAAATTCAGTGAGTGAATGAACTTTATTTAATCATGTATTTTTTTTAGTCAGTTAGAAAAGACCATATAGGCACAATCGTGGAAATATGAATATGGACTACATATTACTTGATGCTGTGAAATGATTGCTCATTTTTAAAGGTATGGTAAACATATGTGGTTATTTAAAATAATATTCTTATTCTTAACTGATACATTAGGAATAAATTGGCATGATGTCTAAACTCTTTGCAATTTGTTCAGAAATTCAAAAATAAATATATATACATACACACACATATATACATGGATGTGTGTGTGTGTAAATAGAGACAGAAAGAGAAAGCAAATTTAGCAAAAAGTTGGCAAATCTAATGAAGGATCTATGAGTGTCCATTATATTATTTTTTTTTATTTTTCTCTAAGTTTGAAATTTTTTCAAATAAAAAGTTAGGAAAATACTCAATTTTTAAAATTTATAAATCATTAAAAATTAGAAAAATGATAATAAGTATTAATTTGAATGTAAAAAATATCATATTTATGTACTGTTGGTGAGAGTCCAAATTTAAGATTATAACAGCATTTAATTCTTAGAGTTTACCAAAGGATGTAAAATATGGATGCAAATTGTAACACAATTTTTAACTTATTGCATTGATGTGTAAGATAATTACAAGAAAGCAGGAGTTGACAAGTCAAGTGTACAGCTCGCTGAATTTTTACAAAGTGAACATAACTGTGTAATCCACCCCCATAGAATACTCCCCCCTTCTCCTCAGGGGATACATCCTGAGGCCCCCAGTGGATCCTGAAACAGGATTACTAAACACTGTTTTTTCCAATACATACATACCTTTGATAAACTTTAATTTATAAATTAGGTACAGTAAGATATTAACAATAATAACTAATAATAAAATAGAACAATTGTAACAATATACTGTAATAAAAGATATGTGAATGTAGCCCCCCCCCAATATATCTGATAACTGGGAGGGCCACTAAGTTATTAATGGGTGGGGATCATACGCAGTGTGAATACTTAGCACACAGGGGTGAGCCCCATGCTGGGCAGCTTGGAGCGGGGTGGTGGGAGGTTTCAGTGTGCCACTCAGAATGGCGAGAATTTAAAACTTATGAATAGTTTATTTCTGGAATTTTACATTTAATGTTTTTAGACCACTGCTCACTGAAACCATGGCAAATGAAAGTTTGGATAAAGGGGGACTAATGTAGTTCAGGTATACGTAAAACCCCCGTTATGTCTCCTTCCAATCAAAGTATACACCTGACCCCAGTGACAACCATTCTCTTGACATCTAACAATGTAGATTAGCTTTGCTTGTTTTTTCAATGTTTAAAATATTTTGTTAGTATTCTTCATTTTTAAGTTCTTGAGAAGATAAAATTTCAAGCTTAACAAGGTATAAAATATTTGTCCTGAAAAAAAAAGATAAATGAATAAAAATATGTGTGTGGATGTTACATTTTTAATAATAGTAAAAAAAATAAGAAGCAATCTAAATACCAAAGGTAGAAAATTTGATAAACAAATTATGGTGTGTACAAATAATGAAATACATTTCAGTCATTCTAACTAGGTAGATCTATTTTTATTTTATTTTATTATTTTATTTTATTATTTTATTTTATTTTATTTTACTTTAATTATCATCCCAGGATATTTCCATTGCTTTTCAGAGAGTGGAAGAGAGAGAGAGAGAGAGAGGGAGAGAGAGAGAGAGAAACATTAATGTGAGAGAGACACATCACATACTCGAACTGAGAGACCCTTCAGTCCTTGGGCTGGGGCTCTAACCACTGAGCAAACTGGTTAGAGCAGATCTATATTTATTTTAAAATATCTGTAAAATAAGCAATTTATAAAATAGTATGTGTAGTATAAATATCTTTTTTAAATGTCTATGCTTACATAATTCATGAATATATGTTTGTATATATGTATACAATTTGTATGTATTTATATAATGTACAAATATATAAATACATGTACTATAAGTACACATAAGAAGAAAAGTCTGCAAGCATCCATTACCAAATGTCATCAGCTTTTATTTCTATAGGTAAGATTACATCTGATTTCTTCTTTATCTCTTTCTCATTTTGTGAATTCATCTACAATGAGCAAATATCACATTTGTAATGAAAAGATGTTTCCGCACTGAACATATTAATGAGGATAACTTGTTGACTCAGAATAACGACAGGATTACAGATTCCATGAAGCAAGGAAGTGAGTCATTCTCATGGCTAGCAAGCCCAAATGAACTGACGAACAGTGAAAGCATAAAGAATTATTCATCGATTATTTACAACGTCCTGGTGGCAAATAAGAGACGGTGCCTTTGAAGTCCCATGGGTAACTCAAGGAGACATTCAGCATTTGTTGATATGCTTTGTCCATTTTTGACAAAACTAAGAGAAAACAGCATTCCCAATAGAAGAAACAGAGAGGTCCAGGAGTTTTGCATTATTGGAGGATAATTAGGTCACTAAAACTGACTCTACTCGAAATGAAGAACAAATTTCACAAAATGGGGGAGAAAATCTTTTAAAATTCATTTTGAAAAATAACAGCAAAATTATGAGACCTTTTTTTTTTCATTTAATATTTAATGACATTTAGGTTGGCAGCAATTGTATAATTCATAGAATCACAAAATAAAATGTTTACTATTTTCTGAGGAAGATAATTTTTCTGATCCAATTTTATAATAAAAGCCATTCAAAAGATAAAGGATATTGCTTTATGTTATTACTGATATAATAATTAATCATTGAAATAGCAAAGGATTAAGAAAAGCCCTAGGCAAAACTGATGAAGCTCTTGAGTGCTTTTGCAAATATGATCCTTTTTTATATTTGTTTGACAACATACAATCAATATTTAATTAACTATCTATTCCATTATTTGAAAATTAGAGTCAGAAGTTTCTTTGTTACATTGAGCCAAAATTTGCCCATTCATAATTTCTCCCCATTGGGTCTAATTATGAATGTGCAATCATACATTTATTTTGGACTTGTCCTGGATGAAGGCCTTTCTAACATTCAGAAATAGCATCAGATCTCTCGTAATAACTTTTTCTGAAATAGTATCAGCTGTTCCTTATTTGGGGTAGTTTTCAGAATCCTTTTGTCCTGCCTGCCCCATTATGGATCCTCTCTAGTTTATTGATGAATGCCCCTCTTAAATTTTGGTGCCTAAAATGGAACATAATATTCCTAGAGGGAGCTGACAACTACAGATTATGATGGATAACACTAGGGATACACTGCTTTTTTGAAACTATGGGGATTCTTAGGGGACACTTTGCAAGCCTGCCTCATGTAATAGTTGTAATCCCTTCATTGGATACCTATTGAGCACCTACCATGTGCCAGACACTTATTCTGAGCACTGGAGATACAGCAGTAAGCCAAACAGACAAAATCCCTGCCTGTGCAGAACTTAGAATGCTAATGAATTTAAGTGCTAATGGAAGTTCTCAGATCTTTCCAGTATCCTTTACACTAGAATATGACACAAAGTTACAAATTCATTGAATTGCATACAGAAATAATATAGTTTGTTTATATCCAATGAATGGGTCTGATTCTCCTTATGGATTCTCCACCTTAGTGACAAAGGGAAGGGCAAATTAATTTTATTCCAATCTGATATGTTTAGCCTGATCCAAATATTTAGCAGTCTCTTAAGTAAATGCTCAGTCTCTTTAGATAAAATTCTCTATCTTTGAAAGTTGTGACTTTCCTTTTAAGATGATTTCTGGAAATATGGGATATGTATAAAAACAATATTGAAAATAATAATATTTAACAACCAGTATCAATTAGAAGAGATTTTGGCCATAAATAACCAGTGTGGCCAGACCAGTGCATGCCAGGCAAATATCAGTCAAGGGTAGAAGTGCAGCTTGTATGACCTCATGAAGGGATAGGGGGTCCGCAGATAGACTCGTTGGCCTCTGAGCCCTCCCTGATCTCCATGGCAGAGTAAACGCTTTAATCTGGCTCTCTTCAGATTTCTGGCTGCCACCACTGGAGCACTTGATCTTGGTCACTTGACTCCAATGCTGAAATCCTTAAATGCTGTAGCCACTTACTGTGTTAGTCCAACGTATATTTGGAAACTCTGTGCCCTCCCTCATACTTCTTACAAAGCCCACGAAGAACGCACAGCTTTCTATAGCTGCCTTCTTGCTCTTTCCAGAGCCAGAATGGACATGGACCTAAGCAGAGGGCTGGACTTCTCCAAAGAGTTCATATTCTCCCTGATGCTGGACCGGTAATCTCAGTATCCTCAGACCTTCCAAGTCCCTTCTCCCCTTCACTGCTCCACTAAAATTCAACCCTGGATGAAATGTGTGAACCAGGATGAGAGCATGTCACCTGACCCCTCCCTTGATCAACCTACATCCCCTCTCATAATGCCTCAAGACCCCCAGTCTTCCTGGCCAGAAGGGTCCAGTTCTGGACTTTTTTCTTCCCCTTTAACCTTTCCCTTTTCTCCCTAGGTCAGCAAGTTTGTTGACCTCCCTCCATAGGTGGAAGGGTTGCCATCTTTGCGTTGTGGAGAAGACTCCATTATCTGAATCTTTCAGGCATTGACCCTGATGAAATGATTTCAAAAAATCCTCATTTCTTAATGCTTGATTTTCACAACTATTTTGTTTCTAAAACTTGATATTGACACTTAAACCTGATCAATAGCCAATTGGTCCTAGGGTGCTCCCATACTTTCTTTCCCTGAGTTAATAAACCTCAAAACTTGGCCCTGAAGGCTGAAGGCTACAAGGATCATAATTTAAGAATGAAATTTTAAAAAGCATTGCTTTAACATTTGGAAACACTACCATTTTAACCTAAAGAGAAGACTTTATTTTTTTCTCACAGAAGCTATGTCAATTCAGTCTCAGAGCTGTAAAAATAAATAAATCTAAACTTTGTGGAATAATGAGAGAACACAAAGCCAATATCCATAAAGAAATGTGTAAAATTAAGAAAGTCATTGGCATTGTCCTAAAAAAATCAATTATTGACCAATTTATCTGAGCAGCAGGGAAAAAACTAAGAGATTATTATTTGTACTTACAAAACAAATAGCAGCTTAATTAAACTGCCCATCAAAGTCATTCTAACACATAGGAAGTAATGTGACCAGTGCTAATAAAACAGATTTGAGACCTGCCTACGTTATTTAGACCACGTCTTCAATTCACCACCTCAGAAGGCCAAGTTACACAGTAGACACATTTCAGCCTGTTTATTCAGTCCTGTCAGAAATTCCTGTATCCTCCAGCTCTTAAAAATGAAAACTTTACATGCTAAAAGATGAATATTTTATTATTGTTTCATGACATACCCACGACAGTGTCCTCTGCTCTTGGAACAAATGAAAAGCTTTCTGACAAGGTGATGCCATTGTGGCAAGTGGCCCATAAGACCCTCATGTTCTCCCTGGGGTCCCCTGGGGGAGGCAGCTGGCACAGAAGCCCAGCTGCTTGTTTTCTTGATGTCTGAGCACAACACAATCTAACCACTTAGAGTATTTTCTCTGGAACACAAATAGTTTCTTGGTCCCTTAAGCATTTAAACATAAATTTGATGTTATTAGCCAGCAATTACTTGTCAAATGCAACCATAGAGAAGAAATCAGAAGCCAAGTTTTCAAAAATATACCTATAGAAACCAAAATCTTTGAAAAAACAGAATCCCTTGAACCTCCCAGATTTTCCCAGGCAGATGAATTAAGATGTCCTTGACACCAGCTCGCAGAAATGGTTGATACGGTGGTCCGATGTCCCTTTCTTCTGAGCTATTATATTTGCCTGCCATGTAGCATCTTACTCATTACATGTCACTTTGTTTTGTTTGCTATCGTTTCACCTGTTAGTGTTAATTATTTGTATAAAGATGTTTTTGGTTATAACACCAACAACTGGAACTGACTTGAACAATAAAGAAGACTTATTGGTTCACAGAATAGATGATTCCAGTTGTAACATGGGTTTCAATAAAGCTCTGATCTAGGGGTCTACAATGTCAACAGGGCTCTTTCAGGTTGGTGGTATAATTATAATAGTCATTATTTCTAGTTTACAAATTAAAAAAAACTAAGACCCAAAGACAACAAGTGAATTATATAAGGTCAAACAACAAATAAGCAACAGAGCTAAGATTCAAGCCTACATCTTGAGACTCCAAACCAATGTTGCTGTTGAACAAAGGCTTTGTATATGTTTTGTTTAGGTTAATAACAGGAGTATATTATGATCATTGAATAACCTAGGAAAAAAAAATCTGCTTACATTTATCTTTTCATTCAATAAATATTTATTGAGAACTTACTATGGACCAGGCACTGTACTAGTTGTCTTTTGCTACATAACAAATAACCCCAAAATCTATTGGCTTAAAGCAATAAGGATTTATTATGGCTCATGGTTTCTGTGGGTCAGGAATTCAGACTGGACTCCATGGGAAAGGTTTGCCTGTGCTACATGATATTTGAGGTCTAAGCTGAAAGATTTAAAGGCCAGTAGTTAGAAGATCCCCTTGCAAAATGGCTTGGTCACTTGGCTAACAATTTGGTGCTAGCAGTTTGTCCCAGTTCTTCTTAGGGCTGCTTGAATGTTCTCATGACATGGAAGTTGACTGTGTCCAGAATAAAAATTCCAAAACAGCAAGTTGCCTGGGAAGTCAGACAACAGCACTTCCACCATATTCTGTTGGTCACAATGAGCAGCCTGATTCAATGTGAGATAGAGATAAAAGAAGTGAGAACCCTCAGGATCCATCTTAGCTACCCCTGGAGCTTTTCCTAAGCCCTATAGATTCGTGAAGAAGAAACTCCCTTCCTTTATGGAGCTTGTATACTAGTGGAGAGGCTGTGGGGGATCAGACAATTAAAAGTAAAAATAAACAGACAGTAAAATAGATAGTTTGTCAGGTGGGAGTACGTGCCACAGAGAAAAATAAAGTAGGAAAGGTCTAAGATCACAGCCAGCCCATAATTCACCCTTGTACAGATCAGAGAAAGGTGTGCTCCTCTAGGCCAATAAATAAGAAAAGGCTGGTCCTTCCACTTCCAGGCTGGTCCTGGGAAAGTGCTATAGCCCTGGAAAACATCGCAGTTTCAAATATATGGTCAGAGAAGTCCTCACTTTCCCTGAGCAATAACTTGAAGGAAGTGAGGGAGTAAGTCATGCTGACATCTAGGAGAAGAGCTTTCTAGGCCAAGGGAGCAGGAGGCGCAGAGGTCCTGAATGAAGAAAAGGTGACACTAAGAGGCCATCCTCATTAGGATCCCTCCACCTCTTTTCAAAGTCTTTGAAGTTCAATAAAGCTTGGGAATGGAGCTGATAGATATTCATTTATTTTCTTATACTTCTTGAACACAAGTCCAATTCCCTCAAAGTTAAACCTAGAACAGCATCTTCATATTTGCTGTGTCTGGCCTGACACACAGTAGGTTCTCAAAAATAACTTATAATTGACGATAGTTTTACATTTTTCATAGATAAGTAGGAAAGTGCACATTTTATTTTATTTTTGGATATACAATATTGAAGCGGAGCAAACACAAAACAATTCCAAACCATATTAGAGTGTCAGTCCTCTATTATCCAAGTCCACTATGTTGCCCTGGATATTGCAGCGTGGCTTGAGGATTATAATAGGAATCTAGAAAACTAGTGCAATTAAAACTATACTTTTATAACAATGCAGATCAATTCTGTGTGCTAAGCATATTATTTGGTAAGACTATTTCCCTTGTTTGTAAAATCAAGTGAAACCACGTGTATAAACATGTTTGTACACTGTAAAGCATTCCAGAAGCATTCCAGGATTCCAATTGCTGCCATTCGGCACAATGTGCTAACACAACATCATAACTCTCCTGAGAGGAGCTAGAGGGTGTTGCTGTAAAAGAGCACTGGGCTGGGACCTGGAATGGGGACCCACTCTGGTGATAATCAGCTGTGTGTTTCTAATAATTCAAAACACCTCTCAGTGACGCAATTTCTTTCTGCTCAGCCATTAGATTTTGTTTCTGTTCCCTTCTCTCTCACTGAATATGGTGTCTCCTGGATATTGGCAAAGCTCGACAGCATTTGCAAAGGCAGAAGTCCTTGCCATGATTTTCTGAATTGGCTGCCCCTCGCCCTTGCAGGCTCAGGTTCCGTCTCCCGCCAGTCGGGGGCGCTGGAAGAACTCTCAAAGCCCTTCCAGCTCTAAAGTTCCACATATTTATATTCTTGGTGGTAATTACAAACAGAAAGCGTGTGTTTAGCATAAAATCTATTTTTTTTAAATGCCACAAAGAGCTGAAATGCTTGCTTTGTAAATGGCAGGGCCCAAAGTCCTACTTAAGCACATCTTCGTTGAGAGCTCTCCTTGGGGCTTGACATCCTCTGTTTGGCACGATCGAGCAATTCATTAGCCACTGCTGCACCCTTCTTGGGACTAATATCAGTGAACAAACCAGCTGTCTTTCTTGTGAGAGTATTTAAAGTGAATTTGCAGTGAATCACTCTGAGCTTTGCTGGAGCATCTTGGTCACTGGCACCATGTGACACTGTTCCCTTTCAATGGTTCCCTTAATGGGTGGCGGATGACAGAATGGCTGGATTGACACAAGCAATAAATAAGCACTGGTCCACCTGAATTTTGACAGACTGTTCATTTAATGTCATCGTTGACTGTGAAAGACAAGGTTTCTTGAGATAAAACATCCCTGAGCACACTGGGTGGCCATTAGCTCTGTGCTCTAGGTCTCCTAGCAACTGACTTGCATTTACATGTCCTTCCAGCACAGTTAAGCGTCAACACCAGCTTGCACTGCCATCCCTCACCCTTCACAAAATCAGCTCGAGGGAATAATTTACCATAATTTTGTCTTAGCAGAACATTAACCTCACCACTGTACTCCAAGCAGCCTTTGCATCCCCTTTTCACGTTAGACAAATTTCTAAAGAAGAAGGTGTCATTAGGGAAGAAAATTGCCCATCCCTTTCAGGTGTTACAGACATTAGGCTGTTCTGAATTATCTTTTTCTAATATTCTGGAACGTTCTTTAAGACCTCCAGCTCACTGATGCCGCTAAGCCGTTGACCAATTGCAAAGATTCGTCAACTTGGCTTTACGTAGGTAGAGATACCTAAGCTGTGAATGCCCACAAGACGCAGGAAAGCCCTTACGCTGGAGCTTTGCTGAGGGCCACACCTAATCTCGGCTCCAGCAGAGAAAATTTCGCGTGATGAGTCATGCTGACAAAGCTGTAGTTAAGGCTGGGGAAGGGAGAGAGAGGGAGTGGGAGCACATTTACAGGAAAACCATAGGGAAATAATCCACCTAAAGAAAAACAACATTCTTGTTTTGGGAAAAACTTGTTTACTTGTCAAGTAGAATCACAGGATTATAAACTGGAAAACAGTTTTGACTTAAGTGTACTTATTCAAGGAAGAAAGGACTGAGACCAGATAGTGTATGTGACTTGCTCAAGATGACATAGTTACTTAGAGGCAAAGTGGAGCCGCCAACCTGATGTCAAGAATCATACTTTAGTTTTTGTACCACGTGATTCTGCCTCCCGACAGTTCTTGTTCTCCATCTCCTCTCCTTAAGCTGACTTATCAGGGTGAAGAAAATATAGGAAGCCACGTTGGTGTCTATGGGAACGCTATCATACGCTCTTTGAAGTGAAGACATTTAGGAAAACTTTACAAATTTATAAAATAAACATTATTTTCTACATGTGATATTTTTGATGTGGCCACTGTATACTTGGGGGAGTCAAAAGCTGACACAGAGTTCACCTTTTGGCAAATATTTTTAAGGATGCTGTTTTAGAAAGAAACCCACAAATGCAGCTGCAAACAACAAAGCACATTTTAAAGCGCGAACATTTTTCTGGAAAGAGAATCAAAATGAAAACCATGCGGCCACTGGTCTTTTTCTGACCTGTCTTGAATGCATCGGGCCGCTTGATGGCAGTGTTCCTCGGGGAATGAAACTGTAAACCAGCTGCAGCATCGCAGGGAAAAAATCTGAGCCAATGCAGATAAAACGTGATCGAGATGAAATTACAAATATGGATGAAAATTGGGGGGGGGGGGAGGTATCCACATAAACCATATCTTTTCTGATCTTATTTTCCTACAATGTATTTCTCAGTTCAGAATTTGCCAGGGGTTTATGATGTTACAGAATGCATTTCAAGACATGAGTGGCCAACAAATACGTAAATATAAATTAAACATTATTTGGAAGCGGGGGGGGGAGGGGGGGTTGTCCGTTTATTGTTTGCTTTCACACAATGGTGTTAAAAAGAAGAGCACCTAAAATAATAAACTAAATGTTTTGTACCGTGTGTCTTCAGATTCTTTCCAGATTGTTATTGTTTTATGATTCTCTGCCTTTGGGTGTGGGAAAGCAAGAAGAGCTTGCTTCTCATGCGGACAATTTTTCTCTTCGGCTGAAAATATTCCCTATAAGACCAGAGTGAGATCTCCCGAGCCTCTCCTAAAGAGGCGTGAAGCCGCAGACCGAGGTTAAAGCAGCAGCTACTGTCAGTCAAGGCCCCAGGCAAGACTGTGAAATCAAAGATTTGTTCCTGTTTCCCAGCTCTGTTCCTTTCTAGTGTCTATAGGCTGCCTCTTGATAGCTCCAGGGGGTAAAAGAGCTAGGCTCAGCCTCTAGCTCTTTCTTCTATTTCTTGAACCCTCCGAGGTGGATTTTGTATTTTAAACATGGGTTGTAAGCTTTCTGTAAATCTTAAAAGAATGAATATCAGTCCCCTGCAAGGGAATATTTTGGGACAGGCATGCAATGTACACCGAACTCATACAGCTAACAGCCTTGGCCAAACGCTATCTGATGACTCTCGGGGCTTGGCGGTCAGCGCCCCCACCGAATACCACAACTCCACAACTATCGAGTTGTCATGATGGATCTGACGCTGACACACAAGGGAATAAAGATGAGTAGGATGCAGCCCCGCCCCATCTCAGATACTTTATAGTCTCATCAAAGACATTAGACAATATCGACTACACAGCAAGGCAGAAGGGGATGTACTGTGAGAGAAACAGAAAACACAGGAGGTGCGGGGCTGGGGCATTGGAGAAGGGAGTGCTCACACCTTTTGGTGTAAGGAAAGATAATCGTTTAGCATAACTTATGATCCGTTCTGTTCCATTGGCAGCCTGGATTATGAGAGTGCTCTCAAACATGAAGGCACTTCAGCATCATCAGGAAGACTTGCATCACACGGACTGCTGAGCTCCAGCTCTTGACGTTCTAATTAAGTTGGGGTAAGACCCGAGAATCTGTTTCATGCCAATGCTGCTGCTCTGAGGACCACGCTTAAGAACAACTAGCCCTATGGGTTCTATAGAATATTTGCCAGGCTAGAGAAAGTCACCTCGTCTTTAGAATTATACTGCAAAAATACCTCCCAAGTCCCTCTTCCTTAATTATTGTTTCTATATTTCAATGATAAAAATATCAGGTAATTTTTTAATCTTAACCCCTTGCCTGTTTGGGATAAAAAGCATTTTACTGTTGAAAATATGGTGTGCGTAATGATATAAAATAAAATTTTAAATGTGTTTAATCTCTGCCATAGAACTCATTAATTTAAAACTGCATGTTAAGCAATCATAGCCAGGATTGGGGGCTAGAATAATTTATAATGTTGAAAGAAATACACAAAAACAATAAAGACACAAGGGAAACATTTTATTTTATTTATTTGTTTGTTTATTTATTTTTTAAAATATATCTTTATTGATTTCAGAGAGAGAAAGGGAGAGGGAGAGAGAGAGAGAAACATCAATGATGAGAGAGTCGTCATTGATCCATTAATCTGCTGCCTCCTGCATGTTCCCTACTGAGGATGGAGCCCGCAACCCAGGGATGTGCCCTGACCGGGAATTGAACCAGGATCTCCTGGATCCTAGGTCGACGCTCAGCCTCTGAGAAATGCCCTGCCAGGCAAGGAAAACATTTTAAATGATAATAAGCAGCTTGACTGATGATCTCATTTGGTGAATTTTATTTCTTTAAAACTATCAAAACATACAAGTTATTATTAAGGGCTGCAGTCTATATATATATCTTAATTTTATATTTTAGCAAAAAAAAAAAGAAAAATACAAATAGCTAAGATATATACAAGGTGGGACAAAGGTAGGTTTATAGTTGTATGTGAAATGCAGAGTTCCTTCTTGTATTATTATTTATTCTTGTATTATATATCTTTCCATGTGAGCAGCTGTAAATCTACTGTTGCCCACCCAGAGTCTATGGCTGGGACAACCAATAAATTGACTAGCCAAGGAAAGCTAAAGGGTTGAAGTTCAGGACACAAATACTCTTGGAAGCTAATGTGAGGTCAGGAAACGATCCACCTGACCATGTGGTCTTCAGTCTGGGCTGTATCAGTTACGACGTTCCTCAACTTTTAGTAGATACCATACATAAAAACCCACCTTTACAAAGAAAAAAAAAGAAAAAAGCTCAGGATTTATTGACTGTTAAATCTGGAGGGAGGTTTTGTGATCATTGACGACTTTATTTTATAGTTGAGGAAGGTGAAGTCTAAAGATTAAAAAATATGCCCAAAGCCACCCAGTTTCTCCTTTCCACCCCCATCACACCTAGCTTGCTCCCCGTGAGCAAACCCCCTTGGCGTCTCCTTTCCCACACCACTCGGCGGCAGTCGCTTACACCAGCCCTCCAGTCCCTCAGCATTGTTCTCCATCTGTTGGCTCTGTCCCTCCAACAATGATTGCAAATGCCTCAAAAATGGGAGCCGCTTCTTCATCCCCATCCTGAATTCCCCTCGGATACATGAAGGGCCTGATTATTCCATTTATATATATAAAAAAAGGAATCTCCAAAGTACAAAAGCGTTCACAATAGGGTCTGTATTCTATAGGCTCTTTCAGGTTGCGAGAGCCAGGGCGACCAATTGCGCTTCCCTCCTTAATGGGGGTTTATTGTGAGGACACACAGGCCACAGCCTCAGCAGCTGCACACGCAGCCAGGGCCCACCGGGGACTCTTCCCCGCCTGCTATTGTCCTGGATGAACCTGGAGCTCCTGCAGCCCTGCAGCTGCTCTCCTGACTTAACTGCTTACCCTCTCTGTGCCTGGGGTCCTTCACCTTCAAAACGGAGATAATAATAACGGTGCCTACCTCATTGGCTTGTTGTGAGGCTTAACGAGGTTGACATGTGTAAAGCCCTTACAAGGGCATCTGGGGCAGAGTCAATGCTAGGAGATGTCAGCCGTCATTATTAATTCAGCGCAGCCCCACAGATCTCCTTGAAGATGAGGATTCAGGCTCCTCTGAAGGATAGAGGCACAAAATTCCCTTTTTGTCTTCTTGGAGAAGTTGCCCCCCCCCCCTCCAACCCCACAGTTTCTGCTCACTGGTATCATTACTGCCCTGGTGGAGAAAATCAGCTCACTACCCTTCCCATCAGAAAAGGCCTCGGGAGCCACCGATTCCATGGAAACTCGCCACTGGTGAGCAATCGTTTATTCTAGTGCCAAACAGCTGGAGCATTGAGAGAGGAAATAGAGGACTTATCAGATTGGCTTCCTTGTACTGAAGCAGTTTGATTTTCTCTACTTGAGGAATTGTTTGAGCAAATCTTGACTTAACTATAGCACACCTAAATTATACAAACTCTGCAAAAGAGGAAATACAAATTTCCAGGAGGGCTGGGCGGGCGATGTGTGCATAGACCTGTGTTACCGTGCAGGAGCGCCCCTTGGGGCCAGCTACAAATCTTGCTGAAGTTAAACGTGGCTTGTCATTCTGCAAAGAGGGTCCCTTGTAGCTAACCCTGCTGTTTAATTTGGAGCCTGTCCTGAGCCTTTTTGCTCCAGGCGATGCACGTAGACGTTGGCAGAGAGAGCGTCATCAAAGGCCCTGTTAGTGAGAGCTGACTGCTGAAAAGTATTACATTGCAGTCAAATGCAAATTCACTGACAGGCAACTGCAGGTTTCTAGCACTGCAGTTCCAGAGGAATCACAGGGACATAGAATCTTGTCTCCCCTGGAAGATCTGAGCGACAAACTTCCCCAGCTTGCTCAGGTTTCCACACAGGACTGGCTACAGCATTTGTGGGGCCCAGTGCAAGACAAAAATGCAGGACCCTTTGTTCAAAATTATTAAGATTTTTAAGATGGTGACAGGAAAGCATTAATCCAAGTGCTGAGTCATTCAGAGCACAGAGCCCTGGATAACTTGCCCAAGTCACGGGACCATGAAGCTGGATTTGATTCCACCTGTCATTGAAAAACGGCATTTTCCACTGTGATTTGAACACATCACATGGCCTATGGGGAGAGAACGTGAGTGCAGACATCAACCTGCTTGTCCAGTTCCTTCAGCCCTGGGAACCACAGGACAGGGGGCTGGAGGAGAGAATCAAAGTGGCACGTGTTGTCCCCATTTTATTACTGATATTATAAGTCCTCACCACCACTGCACATCCACACACCTCCCTTTACTGTGAGTCTGAGGACACTCACATTCCCTCTCTAGTCCTTGTGCTTTCTGCTCTGTGTCCAGTAAGAGCACTGGCTCAATCCCACTACTAGTTGTGCAAACTTGGCCACATTGTTTATCTTTCTGTGCTTCAGTTTCTTTATGTATAGAACTGTGGATAACAATTGTACCTGGCTAAGGAAACATTACGTGAGCAGACATAAAATATTTAGAATTGTCCCTGGTACATAGTAAATGATCTCCAGGTGTTAGGTGTTACTAACCTGCCACCTTTGCCCCAATTACCTCAAATTCTCTGTTGCTATCACCACTGGCCTCTGGACTATGAAAGTTTATGTTGGAGCATTCCTCTACTGAAACAAAAGCTCTTTGGGCCAGGACTTCAAATTCATTAAGGGCCCAAAATGCAGACATTCGTTTTTATTTCCAAATGAGGTCAGATACATACATTTGTTCCTCTAAACAAATATAATTGCTAAGTGTCCATATATTAACTGCAGTACAGCCTTACATAGGCGTTTCTTCATTTTTAAATATACTAGGGCCTGAAAAAGTGGAGCTGGCGCTCACAGCAGTGTCAAAGGTCCTTGACACAGCCACCCTGACCTTCCTCCTCTTTCCTTTAGTTAGAAAGCCAAGAACTGGAATCCACATTGTTTTGCAAATGAAAGCGCCCACAGGAAAGGGAAGGGAAACTCACGGGGCCCCCAGAGCTGAGTTCTGGGGATCAAACCTCTCTCGGAGCCAGCCCTGTTTTCTTGGGGGGCACACATGTGTTTTTCTGTAGTATGTGGTCAAGAATGTGCATTCTCCCTAATTTACAGGGCTGATGGAAGTTGGAAAGGATTACACACTTTAGAAAACAGTAGGAATGGAGCCAAGGGGAAAGGAAAAAGGGAGACCTTAAAGAAAGCTTTGAAATGCCTGGTATCTGGTATCAAGGAGGGCTAAACATGGAAATATGGCATAAAATAAGAGTTGAATTTAAGGCTAAAGAAGAAAACAAAAACTTGAGCTGACTTTGTAACCAAGATACTACACAATGAGTTATTGTGTAAATTTCTTTCTCTTGTTTGGTAATAGATTAGAAGGGAATTTGAAATAAAACATATAAATATCTTTCCTAATGGGGCCTGGGGTGGGAGAAAAGCCTACCTTTAGTTTCAAATGAGTTCATGGATGGGGCAGTGCTTTGAGAGTCCTATTATGTAACTGCGAGCATTGTCAGCCTTCTTGATTATATTCAGTCACCACAGCTGCAAAGCCTGTCCAAACAGCAAACAGGAAATGAGAAAGTAGCTGCACTGCAGCCTCCAAAGGTTTCATCGGCCTCCTGGAGATGCGGGGGAATCTTGAGCAAATCTGTGCACTCTCTGCTTTATAGATAAAAGAGAATTTTATTGTGCGAGTTTATAAACATGGCCCTTGCCGCACGTGTTTGTTCATTTCTTAAAAATATTTTAATGGAAAAAATAGTATTTTATCTGCTTAGATGTATGCTCTCTTAGAAGTCTTAAAAAATAAGTATAAAATAGCTCTAGCGGAAGCATAAAGATGAGTTGATTCCCTCCCATGGCTATTTCTTTAGATGTTTTTTTATTCTGAAATGTTATTTTTCTTCTTCTTTTCAAAATGGTGCCCAGAATCGAGACACACTCTGTATTTAAATGTTTGTGCCATCTTTCCATTGCTATTTAATAAATTGTGTGTGCTCAGACATTTAGTGGTCAGATTACACTTATAAGAAACTAGAACAAATACTCAGCTATTGTATACCTGTAATTTAGGAGAATGTATTTAAAATTTAAAAAAAAACAAAAACTTTTCCAAGAAGAGGCTCTATGCATAGTATTAGGATGGGCTACTCAGATTCAGAATCTGTTGCCATGGTGACCAACCTGGGCGCCTGTGGGCTCTGTAAGGGAGGCTAGTGTGGTAATTATATAAGCTGAAGTGCTGTTGAATAACCCCAGGAAGGCAGGACTGCCACAGTGCAATTTCTAGAAAACCACTATTTTAAAATTCATATATCATGACTTCTTTTATATGGAAATCTACCACCTTAGTATTTTTTATATAAATCCTATACAACTGATATAGTGGAAAATAAAAGTTGCTAAGTTTTAAACATCAGAAATAGGCCAAATGAACCATATTATACACTAATGAATTTATTTTCAACAATTCTATTTTGTTCTAAATGGACAATGAACCACAATTAAAGGGCTCACTGTTTCTCATAATATACCACATGTGACTTAGTCATTTGCTTTCATCTGTAACATATAATAATTGTAAAATTATAAGTAGGTCATTGATTAGAACAATAAATCAATGCCACTGTTTAAGTAAGTAAACAAGTTAAATTGGTTACATATTTTTCCATGAAAAACATATTTAAAAAGAGGAATTCAAATGTTCTCATTCCTTTTCACATTTTACATTTAGCATTCTCACAAGTGGTGCTAGTCCATGCTTCTAGGACAAAGATTTCAACCAGTGTGCCACAGCATTGTAAAAACATGCAGTACCTGACTATTTAGTCAGGGGCACTGACCTCTGTTCCTTTAGATTGTCAAATTAAAACAATGACAACAGCCAGCACAACAATAGCCATCTGGTGTAAATAAATCAAAATTATACCTATTTCCTTTGTCAGATAGGCAAAAAAATATAACATTTTTTTGGTGTGCCGCAGACTTTTAGTAATTAGTTTAAGTGTGCCATGAGATGAAAAAGGTTGAAAATCGCTGTTCTAGGATACAGATCATTATTTGACACACCAGAAATTAGTTTCTGCTGATGATGTAATGTCATCATTTTTTCATTCAACAAATAGTTATTTAATGAAAAAACTAGTTATTTCACCTTGAACAAGTCTTTTCACCTCCTCAGGTCTTCAGTTTCCTTATCCATAAAATAAAAGTTTATACCGAGGGCCTTTCCAGTTCAAAAGTTCCATCATTCCAAAACTTGCAAGATAAGATAGTCTATAAGTCATTTAGTACTTTTACTTTGAACGAAGAAAAACTATTTATTCAGAACCGATCATGTGCTGACACTGTGCTAGACATTTTACATATATTACCCTTGGCATTGTAAGGTAGGTACTACATTCCCATTTAACAAACAAAGAATCAGGTTATGTAATTTGAATCTCTCCAATTCAAATTTCAGGTACTTTGCATTATACCAGGCTGCCCACACACTAGAGAAGAATCTTCAGCTATCTGTATGGATAATGATTTTTTTTTTTTGTGATGACAAAGAAATAGAAAATACTATTGTATGACATGTCAAAAACTCTGAGAGTATTGATTTTTAAAAATTATTGAAGAACTCTAGAATCAAAGTGACAAAAGATTAAATTGAACCGTCAAGAAATAGGAACTTCCAGATTCATCCAAAGGCAATGTGATGTAAAAAGTGGACACTACTCAGTGCAAAAACAATGCTAAAAATGGGACTTGGACGTTCGCTTACTGCTCATTAGTACCCACTTATGTCGAGTCATACTCAAGTGATTAATCATGATGGATCTGGGTCTGATCAATTGAATTCTATAAAAATTAAATGCGGGTAAAAATAATCCTTATAATGAGCACTTAAAATGACAGATATGACTTAGTGCAAGCTTTCTTCATTAATCTGAGTGTTTTTCCTATTAACCCTCTGAAAGCACTTTCTCTCTCCCTGTATTTGAAGAAGAGGCTCATAATGATGCTACCATTCAATACGTGTCCACATTTATTTGTAAAACCATTGTATATTCCACAGACTCCTTCCATTACGAACATGGTCATGTGTCCAGTAGTTTTATGTACTCTTTCCTGAATCAATACTGGCCCTTGCCTGTTCTGTCCATAGAAGAGGCCCCCAAATGCTTTGTAACACAGTGAATGCAATTCTGCCTCTTTATCTTAGAGACTCCTTTGCTTCAAGTCCCAATGTTATACCCCATCTCGTTGGTTTTTTTTGTTGTGTGAAAGAGTGGTCTGATGACAGATTTCATTTCCCAGAATTTATTACCTATTGTGTATATTGCGGTTCAGTCACAATGACCCCCATCTGCATTTAGGTTGAATGGGGGCCCCACCCTGACTCAATTTAATAAAAACAAAATAATGAGGCCACTCAAAGCTCATAGATGTGTCAGCACTATGAAAAGGGTCTATAATCAATGCAAATGTGATGTTTCCCTGCTTTGTGGAGTGCAGAGGTTTGACACCCATCTCTTTTGCTGGATCAAATCGGCCTCCCTCTTTGCTTTGAGAATCTAATGAAAGGTATGGACTCTCTTCTTCCCTCAAAAAAAAAAAAACAACAAAAAGCATGTGGCTGGATAATTTATTGAAATGTTAATTGGTGGGTTGTTTCATGCTCTATTTTTTCCTCCCTCCTGTTCCTAGAATGTGGTCAAGCCTCTTGAGATGTGAATGGTGCCCCTGAGGTTGTGCAGAGCATAACCTGCCAATCCATTCATGGGAGGCCTCCCAGAAAGTTCAGGAACCTTTGTACTGCCTGAGGATGGGCCTGAGAGAGTACCAATAATGACCAAGCTTGGATTTGCTGCTTTCCAAGGCGGATGGGACCTTAAGGTCAAGTTTAATTTGATTTAAAGTTTATTAAATAATGTGATTTTTTGCACACTTATATGTAGATATAAGTTCCCATCCTCTCTATAGTTCTATGCACCCCCCCCCACACACACACACACAATTTTGCACAGTATTTCTTAGGATTTGTGACCCTCATTCCCAACCCATCCTACCTCTCCCTGAGGTCAATAGTAAGACCTTTAACATTTATTAAGTGCTTACTATTGAGTTTTAACAAAGAATAATTCAAGTATTTTTCATGAAGAGGAATAAGGGTTGAGAGGTTAAGTAACTTTCTCAAGGTCACAAAAGCTGCATTGACGGAGGCAGAATTTGAACCCAGACATGCGTAGGGGAGCAGTAAGCTATATTGTTGCCACAAATGCCACCACTCTAGGATGCTATCCTCAGGACCGCATTTTATTTCTTTTATTTTCTTGAGCTTCTTAAAAACACCCTTTAGTTATCCACGACCTTGACCTTAGTCAGAATGTACCCAATTCCCACGCAGAGATCAGTCACTATTCACACTCTGCCATGTTAAAGAGTCTTCTGCTGCATGCTTCTACCTGCTAGGTCCAGCTCCCCACCTGACCACCCCCACCTCTCAGAAGACCTGTGTGGCCTTGACTGGCCATCTCACCTCTCCAGACTTCAAGACTCCTCATCAGTAAAATCAAGACTATCATAAAATCGATGACATGCGACTGTTGTGTGAATTATATAAAAAGCAGGGCACAGTAATTACTTGGTATAGGGCTTAGGACATAATAAGAGTTCAATAAATGGCAGCTCATTATTATAATTAAACAGCACTATTCTAATTGTGATGACTTGCCCTCAGTTGACATGTCTTTAAAAGCAGACAAAGGTCTTCGGTGACTCCTTCGGGATTGGAAACCCTTCCCTTGCACTCCCATAAGATTTCGAACATAATTCTTTGTTGCTTTTTTGATTCCATAAAAATGTGGTTTTCACATATTTGTTTTCCCTAACTATACTGTTAGCATCATATTGATCTTTGACCTCGTGGTGTTTTGTATTAGGAGCCAGCACTAAGGCCAGGGACTCTAGGGGGCACCATTCATGTCCTACTAATTGTAAATATTACCTCGACACACTCCCCACAGCTGTCCCTTGCTATCAATCACCTCGGCATGCTCAGATAAAATATGGCTATAATAATAATGATTCTGTATATACGAATACTAAGTATAAAATCATATTTGAAATGGAATAGAAAAGAATGAAGTACTGCATTTTCAGCTATTTTCCCCCTAGTATTAATCTTTTCCTCCCAGCTTTATTGAGAGATCATTGACATATAAGTACTAATCTATCTTCTGATTCTTCTAAGGTGTCATTTAATTTTCTTCTGTAACAGAAATCATGGGATATAGTAGTATTCCTAAAGGTAATATGCATGTAGCCATTAAATGTAATATTTTGTTAGATATTCTTTATAGGATTGAATTTAGAATTTAATATGAAGGAAAATAACTTATCATTGACAATACACACAAAACATCTTACCTTTCTCTAGTTTGTGTAAATTAAGATCATTATACGTCAAGATTGGTAACATAAAGTGTGTACAAAGCTGGTGCACAGAACTCCTACACCAGCAATTTAAACGGGTACACAAAAAGCTGAAAAGAATCCTGATTTCGTTCAATTCACTATTGATGTGACTCATGGAGAGAAAGGTTGACTATTAACAAAATTGTCAGGCTTGAGGAAAGGTTTCAGAGAAAGAAAATAAAAAGCATTTAAATTTTAAAGTGTAAATCAAGCTGTTAGCTTTAGAACAAAATATAATTCAGGCCAGGCTAATTTCAAATTTATGATAATTTCATTAGCTGCATTGAAGCTTTCCTTGATCCAATCTGTAAAAGAGTAGTTTGCTAATTAATAATTACAAAATATGGGAGATATTTAAGGCATTGTTTTCAAGCACTATTTGCATTTGTTGTTTTTAAGCACCATTTGCTCACAAGCTGCTAATTATAATTTTAATTCACTTATTAATCGAGGTCTAACAGAATCTCTAGTAACTTTTTTTACTGTTCATTACTGATGTTATTGTAATTACTTTAAAATTATATAAATGCATTTATGTTCAAATAATATGATTCAGAATTTTTCATGTAATTAAACTTCATTTTCGGGTATAGGCTATGAGTTAGCTTTTAATTTACTCCGAAAGATTTAACTGACAACCTCTAAATTCATATTCTCAACTGTATAGTGAAGGATTATGCTGCCATGAAGTAAATAAATAAAACATTCTTGTAAACATTGAAAAGCTGTCAATGATTTTTTTTATTAGGGTACAAAATTTGTATCCATCTGTTTTAAACTCACACTCATCCAATAATTTGTTTAAGATATCTAATGCAATAGGATGTCTTTCCACTTTAATTAAAGTCCTTACATGCCCATGACTGTCATAACTTACTTTTATACATTATGTTAATTTCAGCGGGAAAACGGTAAGAGTAATTATTATAATGGGTGATTAAGTTAAAGACAACCTATAGCAACCCACAGTTGCTTTTTTTCTATCTCAATAGTTATAGAGAAGCCACTGACCCTCCGGTCTCCCTCTGAAACCTCTGATAACACGTTTTTAGGAGTCCCCCTGGGACCCGCCTTCCTTCTCTTTTCCCCTGGCTCCCTTGGGACCCTCGCCTAAGTTCTTTCTCTCTCCTTCCCATCCACCTTTCATCTCAGCTGTTGCCATGGAGTCAACCACAGTAACGATTCTCAGATCAATAGCTCTCTGGTATGTTCACGAGCAGCTCAATCCAATAGTTCAGGTTGTCTCTGTGCTATTTCTTTGCGTATGTAAAATAAAAACTACCCCAGCCTTAGACATTCAAATGCTTTATTAATTGGTGCAAAAATTTTTGCTGAAAGGAGTATTGCTCCGCATCTGGTTTTGTTGTTCTCAATAAGCACGATTTGTTAAATGAGCTTTAAATGATTGAGTTTTACATTTTATGTCCTTTACATAAAATAAATTTACAGAAGTAAATGTTCTTTATGCTCTGGTTCTAGGTGATAGGCCAATTCCATGTGGAAGCCTCTCCCTTCTACGAAGAATAACTAGAAATAATAGGAAAAAAATGTATGATTTAAAAATCTATTATCACAAAGGAAAACATGAGTGCATAGTTTTGGAGGAATTCTAGAAAGATTAAAAATATATGGAATTAGATATGAGGAAGAAGATGATTGAAACAGGAATGGGAACCAGCTACTTACTATAAAGGGTACCGCTCTGAAGACTGCTGGTTCTAGAAAAAATGGAGTAAACACCATTCCATTTTATATCTCCCACTAATCACAGCAAAAAATCTTGGACCAAAAAAAAAAAAAGTAAGACACAGAAGACTCTGAAGGGAAGAGGAAATAAGACGGGACATCTGGGGACCTCAGGACTTGAGGAACAGCCTGGCAGTGAGTTCCCGGCGCTTTTTCTTGCCCCATAAATACCTCAACCTGGGTTCTAGAGAAGCTCCCAACCTAAAAACATGAACTGTCACAGACAAAAAATAGCTCCAAGGGAAGTCTGCTTTCCCTAGCCAGAGCCTCAGGAAAATCCTGGCCTAACAGAACAGAAACACTTTAACAATACCTGGCTTTTCTTGGCATGAACACTAGAGCTAAAAGATCCACACCCCTCCTTCACCACCATGGGCACCGCAGTGGCAGAGCCAGTGCACAGAGCCCTGCCACTCTTTCCCTCCATAGTGATGAGGAGAGTGCCCTGCGGGCAGCACTCTGACTTCCCCATGCCCCCCTGTAGCAACAGGCGGTGCATCTCCCTGCAAAATCTGGGGGCAGAACTCTGACTTTCCTCCTGCGATAACAGGGAAGTGGGCCTAACCCACAAAGCCTGTATGTAGAACTTTGACTTATGAAGTCCCCCTTCGATTGCTCCCCTTGTGAGTCAGAGGGTGAAACCTTGTCTTCCAAACTCTGACATGCAATGAAGAGGGGGTACCCCTACACCTACCCAGACAGTTCTGAGAGACTGTGGGATGCATGCTGTCACTTGGTAGCACACAAGCAAAGCAAGGAGAATAACACGGCAGAACTTGATAAACTAAACTGACATTTGAACTGTAGCACTCAAAAAGAGGATTAGGATATGCATTCTAAACCTAAATAACTGATAAAGAAGATTTAATGGGGAGCAGGGTCTTATAACACAATACTCAAGATGTCCAGAATAGCCCGGCTGGTGTGGCTCAGTGGTTGAGTGTCGACCCATGAAACAGGAGGTCAAGGTTCAATTCCCAGTCAGGGCACAAGGCCAGGTTTTGGGCTCAATCCCCAGTGGGGGGCCGTGCAGGAGGCAGCCGATCAATGACTTTCTCTCATCATTGATGTTTCTATCTCTTGCTCCCTCTCCCTTCCTCTCTCTGAAATCAATAAAAACATATTTTTAAAAAATATCCAGAATACAGTACAAAATGATTTGTCCTACCAAAACCCACAAAAATCTAGACTCAACTGAGAAAAGACAATCAGAGGTTGATAATATCTAACAATAACTGGAATTGTCTAAACTGATTATTCAAGAAACCGTCCAAATATACTTTAACAAGCAGTTGTGAACACTTTGAAACAAATTTTAAAAAATAGAAAATATCAGCAAAGACATAGAAGATGTAAAGAAAAACTAAATGGAAATTCTAGAAATGAAAAATACAATAAACTAAATTAAAAACTCACTGGATGGGTTCAGTAATAGAATGGAAAGGACAAGGGAAAAAATCAATGAGTTTTAAGATAGGTCAAGAGAAATTATTCTATTAAAAAAATAAAGAAAAATAGCCCAGCCCACGTGGCTTAGGAGTTGAGCATCGACCTATGAGCCTAAGGTCATGTTTCGATTCCCAGTCAGGACAGATGCCCAGGTTGTGGGCTTGATTCCCAGTAGGGGGCGTGCAGGAGGCAGCTGATCAATGACTCTCATCTTTGATGTTTCTCTCTCTCCATCTTCTTCCTCTCTCTGAAATCAATAAAAACATACTTTAAAAAAAGAAAGAAAATAAAAAATAAAGAGATCTAATATTCATGCCATCAAAGTCCCAGAAAGAAAGAAAAAGGAATGCATATTTGAGAAATAATGACTAAAAACTTATCAAATTTGATTAAAGATGTAAGCCTACAATTCAAGATACTGAGTGAACCACAAACATAATGAACCCAAAGAAATCTAAGAGAAAAACCTTTGAAAACAATTAGAAACAACAACAATATATTCCCTACAGAGAAACGATGATTTAAATACTTAATAACTGATTATTCATTACAAATTATGGAGTCACAAAATTTTTCAAGTGCTAAAAAAAGAATTGTTGACTCCAAATTTTATATTAAGTGAAAATATACTTCAGAAATAAGAATTACACTTTTTTTAAAGCTAAGAGAATTTATCACCATCAAAATTAAAGAACAGCTGAAAGAATTCTTCATATGGAAAGAAAATGATACCAACAGGAAACAAAGAACATTGAAAATAAAGAACAGCTTAATGGGTAAATATATGGCTAAATTCAATAGATTACTTTTTTTTTGCAATGTTTAGAAATTGTGTTTAACAGTTAAAATTAAAAATTATAACAATGTCTGATACAGTTCTCCATGAAAGTAGAAGTAATATTTTAAACAACTATTATGTCATAAAAGGGAGGGCAAAGTGACCTAAATGATGGTGATGTATCCACATCCCACTTGAAGGGATAAAATATTTATAATAATAAACTATAATGAGCAACCACTTTAAAAACTTTATGAAGAAATAGACTCTATATGAAAAGATAACACTATAGATAAATCAAAATAGAATACTAAAAAAAAATTAAAAATGCTCAAGTAGCCCAGAGGAAGACAGGAAGGGGAAAACAGGAATAAAAAACAGAGGGAACCAACAAAACAAATAATAACACAGAAGACAAATTCTGAAATATCAATAATTACCTTAAATCCAAATGGTAAATACCACACTCACTACAAATGTAATGATATAAGTAGGTTAAAGGTGAAAGGATAGAAAATAGAGCTACTCTGGGAAACAGTTCTGGCAATTACTTAAAAAACTAAGCATGCAACTATCACATGACCCAGCAATTGCCCTCCCGGGCATTTATCCTACAGAAATGAAAACATATGTTCGTACAAAAACCTATAGATGAATGTTCATAGAAGCTTTATTTATTACAACCAAAAGCTGGAATCAGTCCACATGTCCTTCTAAAAGGGAAAGATTTAACGAACTGTGGTGCCTTCATTGACCATAGAAAATTATTTTAAAATAATTTTCAGCAATTATTTAAAAATAAACTATTGATACAGGCAACAACTTGGATGAATCTCCAGGAAGTTACGCTAAATGAAAAAGTCAATTACAAAAAATTGCATACTGTATGGCTTTAGTTCTATATAAGGCATACTTCATTTTATTGCTTTTAGTCTTATACTGCTTCACAGATATTGTGTTTTTACAGTGAGATGTGTTGAACTTCTGACCTACAGAACTATAAAACAATAAATTTGTGTTGTTTTAATCTGTTAAAGTTGTAGTTACCTGTTACAGCAGATATAGAAAATCAATAAAATTAGTTATTACAGAGATGCGAATTAAAACCCTGATGAGATAACACTACACACCTATTAGAAGAGCTGGACTAGAAATTACTGGCAGCAGCAAATGTTGGAGAAGATGTGGAGGAACTGGATCTCTCCTGCACTGCTAGTGGAGATATAAAATGGAACAGCTGCTCTGGGAAACAGCTTGGAGATTTCTTCAAAAACTAAACATGCAGCCCGGCCGGGCGTGGCTCAGCGGTTGAGCATCGACCTGGGATCCAGGTGATCGGGGTTCGGTTCCCGGTCAGGGCACATGCCCGGGTTGCGGGCTCGATCAGTGACTCTCTCATCATTGATGTTTCTCTCTCTCTCTCTTTCCCTCTCCTTTCCTCTCTCTGAAATCAATGAAGATATATTAAAAAAAAACAAAAACATGCAACCATCATGATAACCCAGCAACTGTACTCCTAGGCATTTATCCTAGAAAAAAGTGAAAGCTAGTGCTTACACAAAAACCTGGAACGTTCATAGGAGCTTTATTTGTAATAGCCCCAAATGGAAAACAATCCATATGTCCTTTAATGGATAAAGAAATAATCAAACTGCTCAATCCTCAATTGGGGCACAAACGGGAGGCAATCAGTTGATGTTTCTCTCTCTCTTCCCCTTCCTTCTTCTTTCTCTAAAAATCAATTAAAATATATATACTATTCTATTCCATTTAAATTTCTACATTGTCTGACTTAACAAATAAAACTTTTCAAAGTAGTTAAATAACTCATATCGAATACATTATACTTATAAATAGGTGATTCTTAAATTTTCATAATGTTCCATTAATGTTTCTGAAACACAGATATTACATTAAGATCACAAGCCTAAGTAAATTATAAAATAATATATTTTAATGTAGAAGCACAAAATGTGTTTCTAACAATCTATTATTCTATAAGGCCAAATTCTAAATATTACATTTATAGAGATATAAATATATAAAAATTATTAACACTAAATTATTGAAAACAGATTTGTTTCTCTTGAAATATGTTCTTTTCAAAAATTTTTTAATGAATTTATTGAGGTTACACTGATTAAATAAGTTTCAAGTGTACAATTCTATAATACATCATCTGTATATTGTATTGTGTGTTCACCAGCCAAAGTCAACAGTTATATTTTTAATTTCAGATTTACTTAGGGTTGAAAGATGCTTACCTACTAAGGAAAAATTATGTTATCTCACATGATTTGGGGGTTACTTTACTATATAATTCTGAGGTTGTTTTCTTTGCTCAAAGAAGTTTTGTAACAAACAGAGGGTATAGGTTGTTATATATTGATTACTGTGACAATGATGATATGCACTGATCCTTAATTATATGAAAACTTGCAAAGCCAATGACTTCATAACTTTAAAAGTTGGCTGGCCACAGGTATAGTTTATATCCCTGGATTTGAGTTCTATCATTACTGGATTATCAAGGAAATAGAACCAGTAGAATGTATATATGGAGAGGGAGAGAGAGAGAGAGAGAGAGAGAGAGGGAGAGAGAGAGAGAAAATGAGAACTGGCTCATGTGATTATGGAGGTTTGGTGAATCCAAAATCTGCAGAGCGGGCTGGCAGGCTGGAGATCCAGAGAAAAGGCGCAGTTTGAGTCCAGAGGTAGTTTGCTGACGGAATTCCTTCTTGCCCAGGGGAGGTCAGTCTTTGTTTTATTAAGTCCTTCAACTGATTGGATGAGGCTCACCCACATTGTAATCTGCTTTACTCAAAGTCCACTAATTTAAATCTTAATTTTATCCAAAAACCCACTTTCACAGAAACATTCAGTATTATGCTTCACTAAATATCTGGGCACTGTGGGCCAGCCAATTTGACACACAAAATTAATCATCACAATTACTCATTTAAATCAAATTAGACTGTGAAATCCTACCCAGTTGGCAACATCACTTGATTACAATTTGCAGTTCTAAGCAAAAATAAGTAACAGTATTTCTATTTCATTCCAATGACCTTTGAGCTTGCAAGAATCTTACTTGAATTCTTTTCATATGGTCATGTGTTGCTTAATCACAGATACTGTCTGGTAAATGTGTTATTAGTCTCTTTTGATGTTGTACAAACATCACTTACACAAACCTAGATGGTAGGTAGAGTCTCCTACACGCCTAGGCTATTTGGTGGAGCCTATTGCTCCTAGGCTACGAGTTTGTACAGCATGTTACTGTACAAAACAACACAAGATAAAATCAAGTGCAAGAGAAAATAATGGAATCAGGAGACTCAATAAACACAAGACGTATGAGGCTACCAGCATAACCTGGCATATTGTTTTATAGCCATCTTTTTTATATATATAATTAAAAAGAGTACACTCTAAAATAAAGGTGAAGAGTATAATACAGTAAATACATAAACCAGTAAAATAGCCCGTTATCAGTATTATCAAGTATTGTGAATGATGCATAGTTGTATGTGCTGTACTTCTATAGGACCAGCAGAGAAATAGGTTTGTTCACACTAGTGTCACCACAAACACGTGAGTAATGCGTTTTCCACACATTACGATTACAGCATTACAAGGCAATAGGAGTTTTTCAGATCCTTGTAACCTTAGGGTACCACTGTCATATATGTGGCAAATGACTGTGCTGTTTATCAATAAATATACGTATTTAAATTATACCTTATAGATATTCAAATTCTATCTCTGAACATGTGGTCACCTATGCATATTTCTCATGTCACTAGTTCTCACAGTAGTACTTCATTCTTTGGTGCACAATTTCCACTGTGTGAATGTACCGCAGCTTAACTGTTTCTAATGAACTGATATTCGGATTGTTTCTATTTTTTGCTGTCTTAAAAAAATTATGCAATACATTTAATTTAGTAATATAATTTCTTGTGCATAAGTACAACTGTTTGTCTAGGGTGAATACTTAGAAATACACTTGCTGAGTCTTAGAGCATGCACATATATAGGTTTAATTGATTGCTGTGTTGCCTAATTGCCTTCCAGAGTGGCTGTACTATTTTAATACCAGCAATGTGAATATACAGGGCTGGCAAAAGTAGGTTTACAGGTGTGAGTACATGAAACATAGAGTTTATTCTTGTATTATTTATTAATTATTGTATTGTTTCCCATACAAACAACTGTGAACATACTTTTCCCCTGACCTGTATTTAAATCACCCATCAAACTGTAACTGGCAAATGAAAATAAAGAAAAATGGATGTTCCTATACTCAAAGTGTAAACTCATGTAACTTATTTGGAGAACAGTTTATAAATTCCCAAGAAAGTAGAAGATACATATATTGCATGACCCAGCAATTTTACTCTTGGGCTTACATTCCAAATAAGCTCTAAGACATGTGCAAAACAAACATATATATGAACACATTTCCATTTTTTAATTTAAAAAATGAAAAAAATTTCTAATCAATGTGATACTGATCTATATGTTATAAATTTTTTAAATAAACATGATACATAGTATATTACTTCCATGAATAAATGTCTTTGAAATAAAGAAGTTTAATAACTAATTTTATAAATTGGTCTTAATATTAACCAAAGACCTTATACAAGTGATTGTTGAATTTTTCTATATACAGAATGAGAAGATTTGTAAGCTCTACCTTAAACATACAATCTGTTTTATAAGTTGTAACTTTAATAAACTACTAATTTTTAAAACCAAAGATGACCTCTGAAGTGTGTTTTCTATAGCAAAAAGCCATCCTCAAAGCACACAAAAAATTAGTTGACAATATTGTTTAGTAAACGCACACTAATACCTTATGTTTCTATAGGTACAAATATAAGAAAATAATAGCCAACGAAAAGAATACATACAAAACTAAGAATGGTGCTTTCCCTCAGAAAAAGGTCAGGAAGATTTTAATTTTATCAGTAGCTCTTGAATATTTTGCCATGTGAAAGCATTCCTCTGTTGCTTGTGTAAGTAAAAATAAATTAAAGAAAATTCTTTGTCAGGTTATGTATACCATTTGGGTTCAATATTCAGGGTCAACATATGTACTTCCCTTTCTATGTTGTCTCAAAACAAGCCTGTGTCAGATGGAGTTAACTTTACTCTTTTCGTATTAACTCAAAGCCATTCTCCTAGCACTACTGTTTCCAACCACCTCCTCACTTGAGGGGCTTTATGTAGTGAGTAAAACTAAAAAATACAAACAAGACTCAGAATGTAATTTTGATACTATCATCGAGTGTTTAGTTGTACTTGTCAATATTACCAAGGTGAGGGGTGAAACATCCTGCAATAATTTAGGGAATATCAACTAAAGAAGTACGAAAGCATGCTTGAAAAGGGGCTTACTTTTTATTTTCAAAGAGCTAAAGGAGGAGCTAAGACTCTTGTTTGTTTGCTAGCAAAACAACCTGCAGCCAGGTTGGGTGTGAAATGTGGGCTTTGGGGCATGGTCTGGAAGAAAAGGCAGAACAAAGGAAAGGTTAAAATCCCTGGCATTAAGTTTCCGTTTTAGAGCAAAACTGGGAGGGTCCTAAGAGTGAAGCCAAGTGTCCTTGGACCAGGGTCCCTTTAAAATAATTATCTATGATCCTGTCTTAAAGAACAAATTGGCAAAATAAAGTGGCAATACTGGAGCTGGAACACAACAGTTCTTAGAAGATGAGACATTTAATGAAGATTGCTGCTATCTGTTAAAAACTCGTGCTTAGAACATTTTATTAGATTGTAAAATTAAGAAATTTTAAATTTTATTTATTATTCTTTTTCTTAAGAAAGACATCAGTAGCACATATTGTCTTCTCTGGCTAAGGTTTTAGTAATACCTAATAGGATTACTAAACTCCTTGCTTAAATTATGTGTAAAAACTTGCCCAGCACAGGGGACACCTTGCTTTGACCTGGAAACCACAGCCAGGAGCTAAAATATTTCACCCAATTTTTCTTTGTTCCTACATGTTAAGTCTTAGAAGAGGGAAAGTCCCAGGCTATCCGGGTGAGACACCCAATTCCCAGGAAGAACTTAATTCTGCAGGAACCCCAGGCGAGCAGTGGCTCCCCCCACCCCTTAGAGGGCAGTGTCTAGGGAGGCTGGAATAAAGGTAAGTTTTGTTCCCACATAGCATGTCAGGTACTATTAATCAATAGAAGGCCATTTGGGATCTATAGAGAAACATTCTTCAGTGCTCTCCTGGGACAATAAGAAGACACAGAGAATTTTATTTTTGCTGTTAGAAACCCAAGAGGGAGAAAGAGTTGGTGGAGAGATGGAATTGGGACAACTGGGCACAAGAAGGAACTAAGAACAGAGAGCAATGTCCAGGGTTGGAGATGCCCAGGATGGAGAACTACAAGGGCAGGTAAAATAAGGGTACTTAATAATAACTTGTATATTGTTTCGTTGGTTGAGCTGTGATGTGACTCTCCTCCATCTCCCACCTGCCTGAATCTCCAGTGCCTTATGCATTGTCTTGCTGGTTCTTTGTTGATCATTAAAAGAAAGGGAAGGGAGATACATACCACAGGGTGGAGAGAAGAGAGATAAGACACAGCAAGTGTGGAGAACTCCAAGTAAGCAAGAAAGAAGGTTGATATAACTGAACTTGGGGGATTTCTGAACTCCATGCTGAGGAATCTTTGGAAAGCATTATGTGAGATGGGGCTTGCACAACTTTTAAAATACATTGAAGAGACAGATTTATATATATGTATCAGTGTCAAAGAATGTAAAAGAAATGACTAGAAATTAATCATAAGGTTACAAAGAACACTGAGGACTTATTTTAGCATCCCGGCTCCATCTCTACAGTCAATCATACTTCATGTAAACAGCCAATATGTTTTTAAGTCATAAAGTATTAAATCAACATATATGGTAAAAATGATCTGTGTCTGAAAAAAGAAATCAGCCTGCCTATAATTCCCACGTTAAAAGAGAGCTCATCTTGCCCCTAAGGCACCAAGGCAAACTCAAGTTCCATAGCTTCTGTGAAATACAAAATAATAGGAGGAAATGTATAGGCTTAAAAAAATAATAATGGTAATAATAATAAAACACTGCTCTCAGGTAAAATAAGTGAAAGGCAGAAAAGGAAATAGGTCTCCAAAATAATTCCTTAGGATTCTCATGTGGACTCTCCTAAAATAATAAAATAAAATCTAAATTCCTACAGCTTGTCTGTGCTTGCACACATAGCTATTTAGCAGAGAAGGTGGGGTTCCTGAAAATGGGAGCATTAACCGAGTGAGCAGATTCCTGGTCTTTACATTGCCTCCTCCGGATACAGCTCTTGACCTCTCCCGCTGCCCATCACTGTCCCTTCTCTGACCCCAACAAAGGCTGCTTTCAGCAGCCACTCTTTAAAATGTTGGCCTGTCCACCTGACCAGGCTGTAGTCAGTTCATAATGTGCCTGACAGTGTCAAAGACTAGCCTCAGAACCTGACAGTCAGCTGGCTAATCTTTACTTCTGTTCTTCAGATATTTCTTTGAATGAGCTTTGAGTCTGTCTAAAACTGAAATCTATGGTGAGGCTCTTCCTTTGTTTCCTGTGGAAGGCCCAGGTCTATTTCCTGTACTCCTGTTGTTCTCCTGTAGGAGTCAGAGATGTTCACTAGAACAAAGAAAAAAATGGCACAAAAGGGCACTTAAGGGAGAAAATTGTACATTCTTCAGAAAACTCACCTACTTGAAGAAATTACCAGAATTGTCTTTCACCAGTTCTTTCTATCTAAGAGTGTATGGTTGTCCTCAGAATGTAGGAAAAATATATGTAGTTACAGTATACTACACTGGACTTATATACATATATGTTATTTCAGTAAAAAATCACATTATAAACAACTGGCACTAGGCAAAGTAGAATTAAATGGAGTATGTATGTAGTGAAAGGCAATAGTTAAAAAAAAAAGTCAGACATCAAAACAGGGTGAAAGAGGAGCACAAGAAGGGGCGAGCTAAAAAGATAAGAGGTGGTGATTGTCAAATGATACCTTAAAATTGAGATTTTGGAGGTGTGATTACTGGCAATGGCAAAATCTTAAAGTAGCACCATAGGCGTAGGTGGAAAATCAAGGTACTGATAAGGTCTTTGAAAGAAAGGAGGTCATGGAGCTGAAAAGTTGGGTCTCGAAAGGCTATCCATGTGGGTGTTTAAATCACCAAGAATACTGGCTGTGTAGTATAAAAGGGATTGATTGTGAGCCAGGAACTAGAACATTCCAGGAGAGATGGGAAAGTATCCAAGAGTTAGGGGTCAGTATATAACACAGAAAAATGAAGAGAATATTTAGAGAAGATGCTGAGGACATAGACGATTTTGTTATGACAGACGAGTTCCAGAGGACACAACTTAGAGTTTTGGATAGGGAGATGGGAGAAAGGACCCAGTCATATGAAAAGAGAATCTGAAGGATGGCCATTGACTAGGGAGCCAGGGCTTCTCATGGTGATCACATCACATATTAATAAAGGTTCTAAGGAGATTACACAGATGTTGGCAGGGAGGCATTGAGTGCTGCAGAGAGAGTTCTTGCCAGAATGATGCTCCCGGGCTCTCTTGCCAGTCTTGCCAATGGAGATGTAAAGGCCAGAAGAGGGGTTATCTTAGGTCAAAAACAAATAACTCTGGAGGTTTCTCTCCAGTTTTCCCCACTGTCATGTTCTACACGGGTTCCGGTTCCTACGGAGGGAGAGCCAATAGGTTCCATTCTCCGTGGACAGGGAGTGAGTTTCAGGAGCACTGCAGCATGAAGGACTCTAAGGCCACATCCAGGTTCAGAAGAAAAGGCAAGTGGCCACCTCTGTGTCAGTATCTGCTCTCCCTAGTTTAAGCAGATCCCTAAAGCTCAATTCAACTCCTAATTCTTCACCTCACTCCCTCCTTTTCAACCTGCCTTCTAACCACTAACACTCACAGGAAGCATTAGGATACCATTTCACTTCAGGCGAAAACCTTCCTGAAGCCGTCTACTCAGCCTGCTGCACTCTGCTGAGGGGCCCTAAGTCTCCTTGTCCAGACAAGACCTCACTCCTGAGAACCAGAACTTGTCTGAAACTGCCTTCTGGGCTTTCAGTGCATCAGATGTGCTCTTCAATCCTCCCTGTCCCTGCCACCCCAAAGTGTTCCCCTCCCATCCCAGGTACCGTGCACCATCTGCCCGTTTGAACAACCCAAGCCGCCTCCACCTCCTCCCTTCCCCCAAATCACATTAGTCACCCATTTCTATTCATTCAACCTCTAAACTTCCTTCAGTTGCTCTCTTCTCCCTCCCCACTGCCTCCGCCTCCTTCAGATCTGTATCTTCTCTCAAGCAGATTTGGGAAGTCTACTCCAGCTCACCTTCCCCCAGCCAGCAAAGGGACCTTTGTAAAACCCAGATGCCTGTTCCTTTACAAACAGGTTGAAGATCAAAGTTCTTAGCCTTTGACACCACATGTATTTGTCCAGGGGCCTCTCTCACTAGACTAGGACCTCTCACAAGGTAGGAACGTGTACCTCCTTTATTTTGAATTCTCAGCTACTGTTTGGAGATGCAGAATGTGCTCAGTAAATGTTAATCGAAGTAATGCCGGCAGGCAGAGGAAACGTCTAAAAAGCAACATAGTTTTAAAGACTCTCATGAGAATGAGACAGGCTGAGCCTCTTTTAAACAAATGAGAACACTGCAGTTATTTTTTAAACCTCCTAGATAAGTTCTAAGTTTCTCTTCAGGCACTCCCCAAAGAGTTTCTCTCTGCACCTGCAGCCCATGGTGGGAACCTGGAAAGCAAAGAAATCTCTGGGCCTGAGCGAAGAACCCAGCCCTGCACAGGCCTGGCCCCAGCAGCAGTTCAGGGAGCCAAGCTTTTGTGAGTGTGTGCTCCCTGATACATCAAGCTCCCTTTCTCCTTTCCCTTCACCTTGTTTTCAGTAAACCTCTTTTTAAAAAATCTGTTTTTCCCCCTCTCCTGACTTCTGTCTTGAGGGAGAACCGGAACCCCTTCACCGGTGACGAGAGTTGACAGGAGATGGATTTCTACAGCTCCCACCACCAGCTGATTCATCTCTGCTCTCACCGTGGATAGCAAAGGAATAGCAATCTTTTAATTTGATAATTAACAAAAAATAGATCAAGGGTGGAAATGGGAGTCTTAATATAAGTTTTCTTATGTTGGATTCTGGCTCTATCATTTTTCAAGTGTGTAACCCTGGGCAAGATGCTTAACCTCTTGCCTCGGTTTCATCGCTTACAAATTGAAATGGTAATAGTACCTAATTCAAATGGTTGTTGTGGGGATTAAATGAGGTAGTAGATGTAAAGTGTGTGAAATACACTGTGTATGAAATAGACAAGTATATGAAATAGCTGTTCAATATATAACAACTGTGGTTGTTATTCTAAAAGAGGTTGCAAGTGTGGTCCATGAACAGAACACTAGAAACATTATTGCTATTAGACATTGGACAACAGGCATTTTCTAGAGTTGAGGCCATACAGAGTCAGCCTATGAAGGAGGTTGAAAGTTTTTGTCGCTGATGTCTCCAGTTTTTCTCTCTCTATGTTTCTTATCCCTCTGTCCTCTCCCTCCAGGGCCTAACTGCTCCTGGAAGAGCAACCATATAACCCCTCTGTAGAAATAGGATTGGGTTTAGTGGGGACAGGTGGGCCATCTGGTTGACTTTCAACATTATCTCAGAATTCATTTATTCATCTGTCATAGAGATACATTGACACAACTGAAAAAACCTATTCATTTTAAACTTGAGTTTCATTACTGGACCGCTCCTCCTATAGTAAACAAGAAGTAAATATTTTTATTTACAAACATGTTTTTATTGATTTCAGACAGAGGAAGAGAGAGAGAGAGAGAGAGAGAGAGAGAGAGATATCAATAATGACAGAGAATCATCGATTGGCTGCCTCCTGCACGTCCCCTACTGTGGACTGAGCCCGAAATCCAGGCATGTGGCCTGACTGGAATGAAACTGTGACCTCCCGGTTCATGGGTAGACATTCAACCACTGAGCCACATGGCCAGGCATAATTATTTTAAATAAATTGCATAATTATTTTGTAGCTAGTATATTCCATTGTACTTTTTATATTTGAGTGCGTGTTTGACCTCTCTAAACACCAAATTTACACTGTTCAAACTAATAATCAAAGAATGTTAATTTGTTAACTATAAATATTTAAAAATATATAGGACCATTTTTCTGTTATTGCATGTCTTCACTTTTTAACATATTAGAATTTGCAGAAAACCGCTTGACGAGTTAGAGGGTTGTCTCCTTTACCTTCTGAGAAGCCCTAGAGAGAAGCACCTACGAAGCAAATCTTTCTTTTACTGGGAAGAACTATCTTTTATAATATGTCTTGACAGTATTTTTGTGTTAAAAAATTTGACCTGTTTTTGAAACAGAGGTAGGGAGAGGAAGAAAATAAAAAAGATATGCAGGGACTACTCCCTATCATATAGTACATAAAATGGCAATAATCATGAGTCACTTATTTCACGAGTGACTGGGAATATTGCACATGATAACACTGTAGAGAACTTTAAAGAGTTAGAAGTACAATCATGAAAGGCTGTCCACTGACAGTGTGCTCCAATCAGAACTTTCAGTCAGTGAACTCTTTGTTTCTGGTCCATGGTGAGATAAGTAAGAAAATTTGAGAGTAGGCATTTAGAAACTATTATAGAAAATTGACAAAGTAATTTTACGTTTGTTGAATCAAATAATACAAGATTTGGGCTTGTATTTTGTATGTCTGGTTTTTCACTTCATTTGCTTCATTTCCTGGTAATTTATTTCCACTGTACTTTGAAAGTCAAAGAAAAACCTGTCCTTCACTGCACATCTTTTGAGAAGCATTGACAAAAGGTATTATTATTTCTGAAATTTTGCCTAAGAACCATTAAGTTTCTAATTGTAAACTAGTTACACATCATTATTTGAGAAACACTGTTTCATGCCAGGTGTAAAGAGTTGCCAGCACACAAACAAGTCCCAGAACAAGTTTGTTTTTATTGGGTAACTTGATTATTTGTCAGAAACCATTTTCCCATGAGATAACATAAACCCAGGGTTATGTTCTTGGTGTAGCCTATAAACCCAGGTATCTCAAAAGATTGCTCAGCTATATTATGAAATTCATGGTGATTACAGAGGGAAAGAGGGTGGGTGGAGTTAGAAGAGGGTACAGGGGGATAAATGGTGATGGTAGGAGACTTGACTTGGGGTGGTGAACACGCAATACAACATACAGATGATGTATTATAGAATCGTACCCCTGAAACATATATAATTTTATTAACCAAGGTCATCCCGATAAATTCAATAAAAAAGAAAAACAGGAAAATTCAATAACTGGTATATACTATAAAAATTAATAACCAGTCTCCTCCAACCTCTTACAATGGAGTAAAAAGGCTCCTGAATTCCAAGCCAGAAAATATCTCTCTTCCCCATTTGCCTGTGAGAAATGGTGATTCTTAACCCTAGCATGGTGGTGGGATGGGGTAATGAGGGGCCTACTTCTGCAGAAGTTGTTTCCTTAGCAACACTCAGAAAGAAAACAGAATGGAGCTATAGCACTCTTCACATAGTCATGAGGGAATTAGGAGGTCAAGTCTGAGGGAGCTTACTGGTGATGTTAACAAAATTAAACTGAGGTGACTCCAAGCTTGCCTGAAGTTCAGGTTAGGTAGGTTTTGCTGGACTTGAAAGTCCTGATTCTTTACCACAAACGCCTCTGTCCTAAACTCCAGGGCATTGTTCTCCTTGGTGGCCTTGCAGTAAAATGGTGACTAGACTTCATCCTGAGTTGAGATCTGTCAGTGGCTCCCTCAGGACTTACTTCCCTTTTGTTGTTTGAAATGATTGTGAGGACAAATCTAGGCTTGGTGAGAAACACGGTTCGAATAAATTAGTGACGTTTGCCATGGGCAAGGGAAGAAGAGGGAGTCTGCACAGCAGCCGTGTTTTGCTATGCGGAGCGCATCCTCCAACCTGCAGGCTTAAACCCTTTGATTTCAGCTGAAACCAGGCCGAGTTATTGAGAATGTAAATTAAAAAACAAAACCAAAAAACACCTGGGAATAGCAAAAGGGAAACAGATGTGGAGAATAGCACACAACGAGGTAACCTTGTTTGCAATTTATGGTTTATTCACTTTGTGATACACGGGAAAACGCACTGAAGCCTGGCTTCAGACCTCGAGTCCACGGAGCATAGTTTTATGTCTTCACCACTATCCAGGATTGTTTTGGTTTTTTTCTTTTTCTTTTTTTTTTTAAACAACATAGTGATTAGACATTTATATAACTTATAAAGTGATCACCCTGATAAATCTAGTACCCATCTGGTACTATGCATAGTTATTACAATATTATTGAATATATTTTCTATGCTATACTTTATATCCCTGTTACTATTGTGTAACTACCCATGTGTACTTCTTAATCCCTTCATCTTCTTTTCCCAGCCTCCCAATTTGGTTTATTCATTTTTTTTAAAATTAATTATTTATTTATTTTTTATCTTCATTGTTGAAAATATTACAGATATCCCCTTTTTACCCCCATTGCTCCCCTCTACCCCACCCCCAGGCCTTCCCCAGACCAGTGTCAGTGTCCATGGGTTATGCTTATAAACATGTAAGTTCTTGATTAATCTCTCCCCACCCTCTTCCCCCTCCCCACCTTCCCTCTGAGATCCCTCAGTCCGTTCCATGCTTCTATATCTCTGGATCCACTTTGTTCATCAGTTTATTTTGTTTATTATATTCCACATATAAATGAGATCATGTAGTAATTGTCTTTCTCTGACTGGCTTATTTCACTTAGCATAATACTCTCCAGTTCCCTCCATGCTGTCCCAAAGGAGAAAAGATCCTTCTTTTTTACAGCTGCATAGTATTCCATGGTGTAAATGTCCCACAGCTTTTTTATCCACTCACCTACTGATGAGCACTTGGCCTGTTTCCGATCTTACCTATTGTAAACTGTGCTGCTGTGAACATAGGGGTGCATAAGTTCTTTGTGATTGGTGTTTCGGGTTTCTTAGGATATATTCCTAGAAGTGGGATCACTGGGTCAAATGGCAGGTCAATTTTTAATCTTTTGAGGAAACTCCATACTGTTTTCCACAGTGGCTGCACCAGTTGGTATTCCCACCAGCAGTGTACTAGGGTGCCCTTTTCTCCACACCCTCGTCAGCACTTATTTGTTGATTTGTTGCTGGCAGCCATTCTGACAGGTGTGAAGTGATACCTCATTGTGGCTTTAATTTGCATCTCTCTGATGCTTAGTGACTTTGAGCATTTTTTCATATGTCTCTTAGCCATTTATATGTTCTCTTTGCAGAAGTGTCTATTTAGGTCCTTTGCTCATTTTTAAATTGGATTGTTTGTCTTCCTTTTGTTAAGTTGTATGAGTTCCATATATATTTTGGATATTAACCCTTTATCAGATGTGTCATTGGCAAATATGTTCTCCCATACAGCGGGCTCCCTTTTCGTTTTGTTGATGGTTTCTGTTGCTGTGCAAAAGCTTTTTATTTTGATGCAGTTCCATTTGTTTATTTTCTCCTTAGTTTCTCTTGCCCTAGAAGATGTACCAGCAAACATACTGCTATAAGAGATGGCTCAGATTTTGCTGCCTATGTTTTCCTCTAGGATTTTAATGGTTTCATGTCTTACATTTAAGTCTTTTATCCATTTTGAGTTTACTTTTGTGTATGGTGTAAGTTGGTGGTCTAGTTTCATTCTTTTGCATGTACCTGTCCAATTTTCCCAACACCATTTATTGAAGAGACTGTCTTTACTCCACTGTATGTTCTTGCCTCCTTCATCAAATATTAATTGACCATAATGGCTTGGGTCAATTTCTGGGTTCTCTGTTCTCTTCCACTGATCTATATGCCTGTTCTTGTGCCAGTACCAGGCTGTTTTGATTATAGTGGCTTTGTAGTATAACTTGATATCTGGTATTGTGATCCCTCCAACTTTGTTCTCCTTTCTCAAGATTGCTGTGGCTATTTGAGGTGTGTATTTGGGGTGGCTATTTGGTTCCATATAAATTTTCAACGTGTTTGTTCTAGATCTGTGAAATATGCTGTTGGTATTTTAATAGGGATTTCATTGAATTTATAGACTGCTTGGGATAGTATGGACATTTTAATGATGTTAATTCTTCAATCCATGAACATGGTATACTTTCCCATTTGTTTATATCTTCCTCTATTTCTTTTTTCGGTGTCCTGTAGTTTTCCAAGTAAAGGTATTTTATATCTTTGGTTAAGTTTATTCCTAGGTATCTTATTTTTTTAGTTGCAATGGTAAATGGGATTTTTTTTTTAGTTTCTCTTTCTGAGAGCTCATTGTTGGTGTATAAAAATGCCATCAATTTCTGGATGTTAATATTGTATCCTGCTACCTTGCTGAATTCATTTATTAAATCCAGTCATTTTTTTGGTGGAGTCTCTAATATTCTCTATGTACAATATCATATCATCAGCAAAATAATGACAGATTTGTTTCCTCCTTTCCAATATGGATGTTTTCTTCTTGTCTAATTGCTGTGGCTAAGACTTCCAGTACTATTTGAATAAGAGTGGTGAAAATCGACACCCATGTCTTGTTCCTGTTCTTAGGGGAAATGGTTTTAGTTTTTGCCCATTGAGTATGATGTTGGCTGTAGGTTTGTCATATATGGCCTTTATTATGTTGAGGTATGATCCCACTATTCCCACTTTGCTGAGAGTTTTTATCAAAAATGGGTGTTGGATTTTATCAAATGCCTTTTTCACATCTATTAATATGATCATGTAATTTTTGTCTTTCAGTTTGTTTATGTGATGTATCACGTTTATTGATTTGTGAATATTGTACCAGCCTTGCATCCTTGGAATAAATCCCAATTAGTCATGGTGTATGATCTTTTTAATATATTGCTGGATCCGATTTGCTAATATTTTGTTGAGGATTTTAGCATCTGTGTTCACTAGGGATATTGGCCTGTAATTCTCTTTCTTTGTAGGGTCTTTATCTGGTTTTGGAATTAGGTTAGTACTGGCCTCATAAAAAGAGTTTGGAAGTGTGCCTTCCTCTTGGGTTTTTTGAAATAGTTTGAGGAGGGTAAGTGTTAATTCTTCTTTGAATGTTTGGTAAAACTTCCCTGTGAAGCCATCTGGGCCAGGGCTTTTGTGTGCTGGGAGCCCTTTGATTACTTCTTCAACTTCATCAGCAATTATCGGCCTATGCAGGCTTTCTAACTCTTCCTGATTGGGTTTTGGAAGGTTGTATTTTTCTGGGAATTTGTCCATTTCATCCAGGTTATCCAGCTTGGCAACATATGGTTGTTCGTAGTGAATTCTTAACACAAGATTCTCAAACCTAAGACAGAAGTCCTGGAAATAGCCCAAGGCTCTCTCTTTTAGGTCTTCATTCTAAATTCTGATTTCACATGTGAGGCTCTTCTCTTTCCCAAAGATTGACACCGAAAATGTCACTAGATAAAAAATCCTACCCCTACCTACCTGGTCATAAGGTAACTATGGCAGAATTCTTAACCAAAGTAGTCCATGGGTAGAATCCCAGTAGCTTATGACCCCGGGAAAGAGAAAAATCTTGATTTCAAATGGGATTTAGCATGTCCCTCAGTAGAATTCAATGAAAGTAGAAAGTAGTTTTGCCTCAAAAGCATTAGTAGTACTTGTGACTTTGTTACTAATGGAAATAGTTATTTTCATTATTTCATTGCAATGTTTCAGGTATCTTGAAATAACATTTATGCTCATCACTATTTGAAGGAAGGATGCTACATCTTGTTACTTAATGTGTTAATAATGTAGCACACATTACATGACTATATTACTATAGCACAAACTTACTTTTAAAAGACTATTTTGATAATTGCATTTGAATGTAATTGCTTTTCTTTGCAGTCCTGTGTGTTTTATTGTATGCACTTTAAATACCACTCTGGAAAGGTGTCTATAGGTTCACTACTGCCTGAGCGGCCCGTGACACAAAGAAAGGGAAGCCTCTGGGGCCTTCAAAGGACAACTATTTAGCCCTGTGTCTATCATTCATACAGGGTGCCCCCCAAAAATGTATACACACTTTAACAGCTGATGGCTCAATTTTGAAAATAAAATGTATTTTAACAAACATTGCCTTTATAATTATTCAAAGTGTGTGTATACATTTTTTGGGACATCCTATATAACATAATATACCCTAAGACTGAATCAGACACACAACAGAAGCAGAAGGGTCTTTTTTCCCCCATTTATTTTTTCCTGCATGTGTGACAGGGGAGAAACTGGCATCTGATTCTTTTAAAAACCTTCACCTGAGGATATGTTTTTACTGATTTGAGAGAGAGAGAACGGGGAGAGAGAGAAGCATCGATGTGTGAGACACATCCATTGGTTGCCTCAAACCCACAACTTTTTGGCATACCAACCAACTGAGCCACCCAACCAGGGCTGGCATGTGCTTTTACTTACTACTTCTTTATAAAACTGGTATTCGCTGAAAATGGGCAACCGTCACATTTTCTGCCTACATACTGTAAGGTGACAATGAAACACTGGCAACCACGAGGAGGTTTTTTTCAGGCATACTCCCTTATCCTATAACTTATCATAGCTGTCCATCTTAGTGGGTAAGTTTCTCTTTTACCCTTTTTTTCTTTATTCATGTTATGGTTGTTAAAGTAAAAAAGAAAGGAAGGGAGGGCGGGGGAAAGGGAAGAAAGGGAGGGAGAGAGAAGGAGAAACAAAGTACCACCCCGACGTCCATGAGCTGCGCTGAGACGAAGCATTACTAAAAACAGGATGTTTCTTAACCTTTCACCTACATCCTGCTATAAAAAGTAGCGATTCTGACTCGAAGTATTTACAAGACGGGACCCAGGACCCTTCCCGGTAATAAGGAATCTTTAAGGCCTTAGAAGTTTCTTCCTGGAATAAGGGGAGAGCGAGGCCTTGGAAGACGAGGGACACGAGGGCGGGGCGCGGGCAGCCCCAGCTGGGGGGGGGGGGCTGTTTGTTGGGCACAGGAGGGGCAGGAACCCAGAGCCCAGGCCCTTTGCCTAAACCGGGGCGCGGGAGGGCGGCCCCGGGCCCGGGAAGGTGTCCCGGGCGCAGGCTTTGCGCTGACAAAGGCCCAGGGCCGGCGAGGGCGGAGCCGCGGCGCCCGGAGCCCGAGCCCGAGCCCAGCCCGCGCCCGTGTCGGTCGGGACGGACGGGGCGGGGCAGCCCCGCCGGACGCGGGCGCCGCCCACCGCGCTCCCCGGCCTCCCGCGCCATGGGGCGGCTGCTGGGGCTGAGCCTGCTGGCGCTGGCGCTCGGGCTGCTGGGCGAGAGGCTCCTGGCGCTCAGGTACGTGGGGCCCCCGGGACGCCCCCCATCCCCCTCCCACCTCCCCTCCCCCGGCCCGGCCCGCGGGCTGCGGAAGGCGCCGAGGCCGCGCAGCGCTTCTCCCGCCGGGACGCGGCCGCGCGGGGACTCGGGCGGCTCCCTGCTCCCCGCTGCCTGAGCCCCCTAGTCCGCCGCCAGCCTCCAGCGAGAATCCCGCACCGTTTGGCCTGAGTCCCGACACTTTCTAGAAAGTTTTATAACCCTTTGCCGCTCACGAAGTTCTGGGCCCCGGGATGGAGAGGCGAGGGCTTTGCAAGCGCGCCCCTCGGGGCCGCCCTCGGTGCTGTGCCCTCGGAAACAAAGTGCTGCCTGGCGCCCGAAGCTCCCTCGGTGCAGAGTCATTTCAGGTCGTGGGCGCTGCCCCTCCTCGTGCCCAGGCCAGCCTGGGTCTCGCTTCGGGCTCTGCCTGTCCGCGCCGCCTAGTTTGCGAGGCTCTAATTTGGGGGCGGGGGGTGGAAGGTCCTTGTGATACTCAGAGCCACAGATCTTCCTTCCTTGTTTCTCTCCCCACCCTGGGGACCCTGAAGCCAGGGTGCCAGCCAGCGCAAGCCTGGGCCCTCTCACAGCTTAGTAATAATGAAAAAACACGGGTGGGTGGACATCATCGTTTCTAAATTACCAACTCAAGTTTTATAAGCCTCTTACAAAAGAATTCCAGAAACACTGAGCACTTCCTGTGCATGCTGTGCTTCTCCTACGCTCCTGTAGTAAGGCACAGTCTTACCCCCTAAGAAGAGGGGAGGAGAAATGTAAAATTATATATATTAGGATGTCCAGGCAGGTACAACCAACCCCTACAGGCTTAAGGAGGAAAGATTACAGTATCCCCTAGAGTTCAGGAGGAAGAGACAGTGGGCACTGTGCCCTGGAGGAGGGATGGCACGCATATGGGATGAGGGCGGCCCTCCCAGGTGGAGAGTGCAGCTTGGGCCAAGGGATTGTGGTGTAGAAGTTTGGAGACTAAACAAAACAATTTGAGGGGAGCACAAAGGTAAGATGTGAATGGTAGGGGGAGGATAGATTTGAAATGGGTCAATGTTTTACAAAATTGAGGCCTACTTTGATAGGCAAAGGGGAACTGTTGATGTTTGTTGTATATTTTGGTATGTTTGGTTTGCTTTAAACAGGAGCCTGTTAAAGCCCGTGAAAGACAATCAGTTGTGCTGGGTAGAGTGAACTTGGAAGGCTGGACTGGAGTGGAGCAGTAGTTCTCAATCCTGGCTGTACATTTGGATCTCCTGGAGGACTGCTGTCTGGGCCGTAGCCCTACAGATTCTGATTCAGTTCATTTGGGTGGGGCCCAGGCATGTGTATTTTTTATGCTTAAAAATTCTGATGATTCGAATGTGCAGTTAGAGTTGGGAAGTACTAGAATAGAGAATGAATAGACATGGAGAAACAAGTTAAGGTATTGCAGTGGTTTGGAGAGAGTAATGGTCCCAAACTCTGGAACCCCAGAAATGGGAGGAGTCTCAGGTGATAGATAACCAGTTTTGAGCGTGACTGTCCTGTAGTTGTAGCTTCATCTGTCGATAAAGGAGTGCAAGGAGGAGGAACAGTGTGTGAGTGCGTGTGTATGTGTTGGGGGTGGAGGATGGCAGTTAGAGTTGGAGGAGGCTCCCCTGCTGGCAGGAGATGAACATGGTGACCTTAATTTTCTGTTATGTAAATTCCCAGCCTGCCCTGCAGAATATTATTGTGTTGGGCGATTTTTTCTCATCTGACCAGCTCTCGGTTTCCAAGGCAAGGCCACCAGAATCCACAAGCTCATTAACTTGTCCCTAAACGCCAAACCACCAGTGTTACTACAAGTTGAAGTTTTCTCAGTTCACAATTTTTGTGTCTTAATCTCAAGGCTTTAAATGGAAGTTCCTTTAAATGATAAATGCCATTGTTGCAAACCTAAGAAAAAGTAAATAAAGCTTATGCACATAGGTACATAGACACCTGATAGGTAATTTCCAATTTAATGCATTTTTTTTTTTTTATAAAGACTTGACTATAATACACTATACTGAGCAGTGGCTTTTTAGAGTAACTTCACTGGATAGTTGAAACCCCAAATCTGCTAATATGAAAACCTTGGGATGACTGATGAGTGGCTAGATTTTGCAAGTAAAAGTGCAGGATGCCCAATTAAATTTGAAATTCAGATAAACAAGAAATCATTTTTTTTAGTGTAAGCATATCCCATGCAATACTTGGTACATAATTATACTAAAATATCATTCATTATTTATCTGAAATTCAAATTTAACTGACCATCTTGTATTTGATCTGGGACTGTATGGTTGTAGAATATCAAGGATCTATTATTTACAGAGTTTGGTGGAGTGCCCAAAAGGATACATAACATTTCTCCTTTCAGACCCTTAGGCTCTATTTTGAAAAGCAGCACGGTCCCATCTAAAGGAATGGCTCTTCAAAAAGCAGGGGGTCTTTTTGGTTTGTTTTTTGTTGTAATCTGGTACCTACTATTTCGTTATTCTGTTCTTAGAGATGGTACTTTGACACTCAAGTTATATTTCTCCCCCAGGGTCCCCACTTAAATTTCAACTTGAATTTCAGATAAACAATGAATAATTTTTTTAGCGTAAGTCAGTCCCAGATGAATAAATGGAATTAAAGTTGTCTCTTTCCTTCTGAACTGTAACTGGCTAAGGTTCCCAGGGGAGGATGGTATAATATACCCAACTTTTCCACTCCTCCCTGGTTGAACAGTAAAAAGGGAAAAAAGAAAGATATCCCCAGGCCAGTTGCTCCCTGTGGCAAAGTACATACCTTGGAGTGAATCATGAGACCTTGAGTACATCACAGATCTATGTGTGGGCAGGAACCCCCCAAACAAGCCTCTGAACATTCTGTTTCTTGCCTGACACCTTTTTTGACAGCTCCCCCAAGAAGCTATCCATTCTGCTTTTGAATACTTCTGAAGTGTCAGACATTTTTCTTAAACTATCATCCTCCTTATCATTTATTGTATGACTGTAGTGTGCCGGTCCTTCTGTCAGAAGTGTCAAAGTTCTTTATATTAAACCAAAATGTACACTTACCGACATTTGGAAGGTAAGCCCTTTAACATTTCTGACTTCATTCGGTCTTCATATGTGCCTTCCTTCCTATATTATACATGGCTGGGAGAGGTTAACCAGTTAGTTCAACAGGTAATTAGTGCTGAACTGTACACTAAGCCAGGTCTTCTGATTCCAAATACCAGTTACCCAGCTCCCCCATAGCTGCCGAGCTTTCTACCATTGGGATAGATTTTTCCCAGCTCTATGTGCCCAAGCACAAATTCTTAGCTAAGTGCAAGCATTACAGGAGCTCAAGAGGTAAATTCCAAAGGGTTTTACAAGTCTGTATATAAAAGATAAAGCCCCTGTTTGTTCACATTTAAGTCTATACTTAAAAGATAAAGCCCCATCAGTGGCTTGTAAATTCAGAGGCTGTGAGATATGGAACAAAGTAATGTCTGTGGTAACACTGTGTTCCAGTTTGCTCAAGGTATGTAGATACCACAGCCTGTTACACCCTTACTGCTACCACCCAGTGAGGCAAGAGAGTAAGTAACTGCCCCTGTCTCATTCCACTCTGGATGGGGCCCAGTGAGGCAAGAGGGTAGAAACACCCCAATCTCATTCCACTCTGGGTGGGTCAAAATACAAAGGAAGCTGGGAAAGCAAATATTTGGCTTGCCCACCTCTGCAATGGAAAGGTTCAAGAAAGAAGGGGTGAGAATGACTTGAGGTTTGTCAGCCAGTAGGGTGTGCCACCCTGGAGTACAGAGGTCCAGTTCTCTACTGAAAGAATTGGAAACTTGGTGGATCCCTAAGGATGGAAGTGAAATCCTCATTTCTTTTATCATAAAGACAAGACATGACTTGATTAATTAGGAGTTACACGGGCCTTGTGTAACTCTTCCGTTTTAATAGCAGGCAGTCTGCATTTCGAGAGATGGTATTACACAACGAAACTAGTTGATGAAGATTGCCCTCTTAGCAAAGTATAATCATCAGTCATTTATCCAAACTAAGTTGACTCTGAGAAATACCCCCTGTTAAACTGTTCAAACACATCTGGATTTTATTTAATCCATATATTTTATCTTTGAAAAAGATAGATGGTATTCATCTTTATCCCTAATTTGCACAGTCAAATGGGCATAATAGTAAGTTGTATAAAACTGACACCTAAACAAGCAATACAGAAACTTGATGAAAACTGTAGGCGTGACATACTGACATAGCTACACCTGGAATCATACAATGTCAGCAGAACCTTGGTGGCCATCTAGTCTCATCTTTATTTCATACATAAAGAAGACTGAGGCCTGTAGAGATTGACTGATTTGTGAATGGTCATGCAGTCTTACTGCTAAGACAGAAACACAACTCTCTCCACTCTTTTCTGAGAAAAATACAAGAGCAGACGAGAGCCCTGCCTCTGTGTGGTACCTCTTAGCTGTAGAACCTCAGGAGAGTTGCTTCACCTCTGAGTCAGTTTTTTCATCTCTAAAATAGGAATAGTGGCATCTACTTCTTAGGGCTGTATTAACTGAATTCATTCAGGGAAATCGCATAGAACTGTGGCAGAATCAGTGTATTTTAGCTATTTTTATTATTCATTTTCTTTTACCACCTATAATTATCAACAACACCATCCTCATCACTAATATTATCACCACTACTACTACATTAAGCTAAATATACTTGTGTTCCCTTTTAAGTCACTCCTGCAACTCATAAATGTAAGAATTGTATTTTTATTGCTTTATTTTAAAATTTTAGTTATTTTTCACTTTTTATTATATATATTTATATACCTATTTTATTCATTTATTTTTTATTGCTATATTGTTTCAAGAAATTTAACACTATTTGAGTTCTATGATTTCAAATACATACTGATTAACACTTTAATTAACACTTTATATATGCCAAAATATATAGCATTTGCCACCAGCTGTTAGTGATTCTGGGTTAGTGATTCTGGGTTATCTAGGTCTGGTTTTTTTTTCTTTGGTTTTGTTGAGAAACCAGTAGCCTGCCCCATACTCAGTGTCTAGAAGTCAAAAGCTGTCAAGGAGATGAAGAGGACAGAGACAAGTGGCAAATTGTCCTTTGGTCTCTTAAATGTGTCGATGCATGAAGCACTTCGAAAAATGTAAACTATTCACTATTGTTAATATTTATGACTATATAAAATAGATAAGGAAGGTGAGACAATGTGAGAAGAATGGGGAAGCCTGTAGTATGTGGCCTTCAAAACAGTACATCCCATGCCTGGCTAGCTTGGCTCAGCAGTTGAGCATCAACCTATGATCCAGAAGATCGAGGTTCGAATCCCAGTCAGAGCACATGCCCAGGTTGCAGGCTCCATCCCCAGTGGGGGGCATGCAGGAGGCAGCCAATCAGTGACTCTCTCATCATTGATGTTTCTATCTCTCTCTTTCCCTCTCCCTTCCTCTCTCTAAAATCAATAAAAATATATTAAAAACAAAAGCAATAGATCCCAGATGTGTTTGCCCAAACTGCTTTGTGACCTACTCTAGGGTGGGAAGGAAGAGGGAAGATACTTCATTAGAGCTCAACACTGTCTCATTATTTCTGCACTTAGTTTTCCTGTAACAATGACAGCAAGTAGTTCTGCCAAAGTAAATGGTGTTCTCCAATCTTCTCATCCCAATATATATTGTCCTAGGGATGGGACCTTCTCCACTTATTCCTTAAAAACTATTTGTGGTGTGTCCTCTGTGTGCCAGGCTCTGAACCATGCCATTGTCTCTTGGCCTCTCTTCAGTCACTATGTTGTTTTGCAGAGGGTGTGAGCATTTCTTGGCTCCCCTGGGTCCTCAGAGGGAAAACAGGGCTTCTGGTTATACACCTGGAGCTCTTCCCACAACACCAGAGCTGTGAGATTTGTGACCGGGGGAGAGGGGGCAGGTGCATATTTGCATGGGACTTGAGTTAGAAATGTTGGTTGAGTTATTGACTTTCTTTTACAACCCACAGTCACCTTAGAACTTTGTGATATGCATTGTTATTTTAACTGCATCTCTGGTGCTGTTTTATGCCCCCTCCCTTTGTCTTTCTATCTTCTCTTTTCTCTGCTTTAGATTTTTCCTGTGTTTTCTGTATGGCTGAAAGCCTCTTAAACCCTTTCTGCAACAAAGCAGGGAATACATTAACAGATGAATTTTTTTTTTTTTAAACAGGAATCGTCTTAAAGCCTCCAGTGAAGTAGAATCTGTAGACCTCCCAAACTGCCACCTGATTAAAGGCATCGGTAAGCATGAGAAAGTGCTTGTTACACACCTTCCATTGTTTGGCCACCAACATTCAAAAACTCGTTAACAATGTTTTGGCATGAAATTACAAAACTTCTTTAGCCAACCTCTTTTGATCTCATGTACCTTGTATTTCTTCTCTTTTATTCTCACTGTAATTTGTTAATTATTTGAATAATCCTTTGTTTATTGTGTGCTTTCTTTTTTTAAAGGATTGTTTTTGTTTTGTTTATTTTGTTTATTTATTTAATTTTTCTTTATTGTTGAAAGTATTACAGATGTCCCCCTTTTCCCCCATTGATCTCCTCCACCCTGGATCTCCCCGCCTCCAGGCCTTCATCACACTATTGTCTGTGACCATGGGTTATGCATATATGCATATAAATTCTTAGGTTAATCTCACTCCACCCACCCACCCCTGCCTTCCCTCTGAAATTGGTCAGTCTGTTCCATGCTTCTGTGTCTCTGGGTCTGTTTTGTTCATTGGTTTATTTTGTTCATTAGATTCCACATATGAGTGAGATCATGTGACACTTGTCTTTCTCTGTCTGGCTTATTTTGCTTAGCATAATACTTCCCAGGTCCCACCATTCTGTCTCAAAGGGTAAGGGATCCTTTTTTTACAGCTGCATAGTATTCCATGGTGTAAATGTCAGAGAAGATGCTTGATATGATTTCAGTCTTCTTGAACTTGTAGAGACTTGTTTTATGTTCTAACATGTGGCCTGTCTTTGAGAATGTCCCATGTGCACTTGAGGAGAATGTATATTCTGCAGCTTTCGGATGAAATCTTCTGTAAATGTCAATTAAATTCATCTGACCTGGTGTGTGATTTAGAGTCACTGTTTCCTTGTTGGTTTTTTGTTTGGAAGATCCATCCAGCAAAGTCAGTGGGATGTTAAAGTCCCTTACTATGACTGTATTGCTGTTTATCTCTCCCTTAAAGTCCTCCAGAAGTTTTTTGTTTGTTTTCAGTCTCTGTGAGTCTTTTGTTCTGAGGTGGGTCTCTTGTAGACAGCATATATTTGGGTCAAGTTTTCTTATCCATTCAGCTACCCTGTGTCTTTTGATTGGAGCATTTAATCCTTTTGTATTTAAGGTTATTATTAATTGGTACTTATTGCCATTTTAAGTCTTTATGCTTATATTTCTCTTTCTGTTTCTACTTCTAATTACAGCAGTCCCTTTAACATTTCCTACAGTGCTGGTTTGGTAATAATAAACTCCTGTAGCCTTTTTTGTCAGGGAAGCTATTTATTTCACCATCTATTTTGAATGATAGCTTTGCTAGATAGAGTAGTCTTGGTTTCAGATCCTTGCTTTTTATTACTTTGAGTACTTCATGCCGTTCCCTTCTGGCCTGTAGAGTTTCTGATGAGAAATCAGCTGACGGCCTTATGGGAGCTCCTTTGTAGGTAACAGATTGCTTTTCTCTTGCTGCCTTTAATATTCTCTTTGTCTTGAATTTTTGGCATTTTAATTATGATGTATCTGGACGTGGGCCTCTGTGGGTACTTCTTGCTTGGGACTCTCTGTGCCTCCTGAACTTGTGTGACTTTTTCCTTCACCAGGTTCGGGAAATTTTCTGCCATTATTTCTTCAAACAGGTTCTCTAACCCTTGCTTACTTTCGACCTCTTCTGGCATTTCTATGATGCAAATATTGTTACATTTCATGTTGTCCCACAGCTCCCTTAGACTGTCCTGTTTTTTAATTGTTTTTTCTTTTTGGGTCTCTGATTGAGTGATTTTTTTCTACCCTGTCTTCTAATTCACTGATCCCATTTCAGCTTTCCCTAATCTGCTATTTATTCCTTCCAATATATCTTTTTCTACTATGTCATTCTTAATTTTCTTCATAGTTTCCATATCTTTTCTCATGCTGTTGAGCATCCTTATGATCAGTATTCTGAACTCTATATCTGATAGATTGCTTATCTACATTTCATTTAGCTCTTTTTCTGGAAACTTCTCTTGTTGTTTCATTGGGGCTTGTTTTTTTGTCTCCCCATTTTGGCTGCCTGTTTGGATTTGTTTCTATGTATTAGGTAGATCTTCTAGGACTCTCAGTCTTTTGGATGGTCTCCGGTGCAGGCCTATGTCAGACGCTGTTTGTGACTGGCCTTGAGTACTCTATTTGAAGCTTTCCACACTCCACAGCTTGTGGTTCCCTCTGCTGGGGCTGGTGTGTTTGGAAAGGACTAAGATGCATTTGTACCAAGATCTGCTTTTCCAAGCCCTGGGTCGAGAACCAAATCGGGCAAAGACACTGAGCACCCAGAGGCTGATTGTTATTCAGTCTTTTAATGAGCCTTAAGCTGTAGAAACTCCACAAGTTGGGGGGGAGAGGTTTTTCCAACAGGGTGGGGCAATTGCTTCCCCCCCCAGGCAAAAGCTGCTTGTACTATAAATGTCTGCCTGAGAAAGATGTCCTCTGCTGTTTGGGGGAATGACTCAGCGAAGGAATCCAGATGGCTTTCCTCTGAGCTCTCTCTGCTGAGTCAGCGCCACTGGATTCTCTTCACACAGCTCTACCCTCTCCACTCTGCCCTCCCTCTGCCAGAGCCCAGGTTGAATGGCTGCACATGAAACTTTGTGTGCTGGCCCTTTAAGAGGATGCCTGCATTTCCAGTTGTCTCTCCCTGGCAGACAGAAACCCCACTGCTTTTCATAGCCAGATGTTATATGGGCACCTTTCTCAGTTCTGGTGCTCTGGGCTGGGAAGCCCAGGTTGGGGTTTAGGCCCCAGAGTTCTCAGTGGGAACCCCCGCCTGGCTGAGATATCCCTCCAAAACTTCAGCTGCTGCCTGTGGGAGCCCAGCCAGCCCTCTCACGCCTCCACACTTCCCACCAGTCTCTGTGTGGTCTCCACTTTAGGTCTTTGGTCATGAGGGTGCTCTCCAGCTAGTTTTTAGTTGATTATTCAGGATGGTTTTTCTATATTTTAGTTGTAATTCCTGTTTGGTCCTGGGAGAGTGTTGGTGTAGCTTCCACTCAACCTGCCACCCTATTTATTTATTATTGATTTCAAACAGAGGAAGGGAGAGGGCGAGAGAGAGAGATAGAAACATCGATTGGCTGCCTCCCGCATATCCTCTACTGGGGATTGAGCCTACAACCTGGGCATGTGCCTTGACCAGGGAATCAAACCTATGATCTCCTGGTGCATGGTATGACTTTCAACCAACTGACCCACACCGGCCGGGCTATTGTTTGGTTTCTTGCTTGCTTAGTGATATTTCTGAACTATTTTTGTGAAGTCTGTATTCTTTGTCATGTGTAGCCATGAAGATCTGTGTTCCATTAGCCAAGTAGTCAGCTAGTAGAGATAAGACAGAAGGAAAAGGAGATATAAAATAGAAAATAAAAATCTTTCAACAAAAATCTCTATTCCTCACTGAAATAACCCCAGAGGCAAAAGTTTTTCTTATTCTCCCTGATATTTCCAATGCACATGCAAACAAATACAGGCATACTTCGGAGATGTTGCTGGTTTGGTTCCAGACCATCGCGATAAAGCAAGTATCCCAATAAAGTGAATGTCAGTCTTTTTGCTAGTGGAGGGTCCTGCTTTTAATTTGGAAAAAACAACATCAGGGAAGCACATACATATCTATTTTTTTCACAAATGGCATCTTAGTATAAGATTATATTCTGCAACCTGCTTTCCTCTGAATGCAGTGTCAGCTGCTTTTCCACATCAGCTCATGTGGATCTACCTATTCTCTTTGGTATTTATATGTACTATGATTCATTGAACCATTTCCCTCTTAATGCACATTTGGATGGTTGCAATTTTTTTGCAGCCACAAACAAATCAGTGGACATCGTTTTATGTATAGCTCTTGCATTTGTTTGTAAGATAAATACTTAACAGTGGGATTGTCATTCAGTTAGCACATCTGTTTAAAGTTTTGATAGTTATTGCTACATTGCGCTCGAATTGGCAACACTCATAAACTCACTACCTCATGTTTATGACCACATTTTTTCCACACAGGGTTCACAGTGCTCTCTTAGCAAAAACAAAAGTGTAGTGATCTTCCTTCATCACACACAGGAAGGCTTTACTTTCATGGACCCTGTCAGTTTCCAGAGAGCCTTCTCCACTTCAAAGTTTCTTTTGGTTCTGTTACTCACCTCTCCTTTACACATCTGCTCCCTATGTGCTCTGTCTCTTTTTTCTTTTGCTACTTTTCTACTCTCACCGGTCCTATCTCTCTTCACCTAGACTCCTTGATTTCTTCCTCCTGGGGCTTCTCTTTGTTTCAGTTACCCAAACATTTAATGGGAGGATACAAACTCAGTATCAGCTACCAGATGGACCAGATCTGTGTTGAATTATACAGACAGTTCTACAACTCAGGTTGTCTTGAATCCCAAGAAACTCAGCATTGCCGCCTGCCTTCTGGCTGCCATCACGAACAGCCTCCTCAGAATTGGTCACTAAGCAAAAGCCAGATGGCATCTGGGAGGGATGTTGTACAAGGTTGGGAGGTCGAGTCAGTGATCTCTAAGGTTACTTTTGCTGCTGAGTTAATAATCGTCAAATTATTAAGCAGCCCTTGGCCTCGTGAAGCCCACCTTCTGTGAATTCAAGTCTCAGAGTAGACAATAGGGCACAGCCAGACGCAGTACAGGACAAACTGCCAAATTGTTGCCGTTACAACTCACTGGGATGGACGGCTCCTCAGAGAAAAACAAGCCCAACAACATTTGTATTCGGAACAAGCATCTGTCTGTGTTTGTGACCTTTATGTTGTGATGTGTGTGAGCTGCTGTCTGGAATTGGAAAGAATGAGGAACTATGTCACCTATGGCCCCTCTTGTGAAGTGTTTAATGCCTCTGGGGCACTTCAAAAAGCAACGAAGCGAAGACGATGAGTGATTAGAAGCGCATTTGGGATACATTTTTAGATCTAATTAGAATTGTGCCTTTTTTTCTTTCTTTTGGCTTTTGCTTTGTGGTTAGCACACACTCTATGAATATTTGTTGAATGCGATGTTAGCGATGCATAATGGTAGTAACAGCTGGTGCTTATATGTTTTTAACAACAGTTGCTTATTTGGGGGCCTTTGATTACAAGCAATAACAATGCGCTGGGCATGCTTTGCGATTTAGGCAAAGGCAACTTCTTACGCTATGCAACGGAGATAGAGAGGCTCTCATTCTTAGTTTCCGCTTTGGAAACTGGGGTAGCCATGTACTTGAGGCCGAGGGGTCCCTCCAGGAGGTAAGACCACTACCCCAGTCCTCTTCACCCTATCAGCGCGCACACACACACACGCACGCACGCACACACACACACACACACACACGCACACACACAGCAGTGCTACAGTTGCCATGACTGGAAATGAACTCTTTGCAACTCTTGGGTGCTTTATTTATATCATAGCATAGCATGACTTTCTATTTTAATAAACAGCAATCATCTACCACATATCATACAGGATATTTACTGTCTGTGGGACAGAAAGTGAGTTCACGATTCCATTTTTTGTATTCCCTCCCAGGGTAACTTACAGACAGAAACTAAGCTGTTACATACCCAAGATTTGGCATGGTATCAATATCTAAATAATAAAAATTATAATGATAAGGACTAGTTAACTCTATTTGAGCCTTGAAAGTTTAAAACATTTTCTAAATGTTTTTGAAAATGCTGGCATTTAGAGTCACAGACTTAAACAAAATTTTGAATGTATTGTCTCCCTTCAGTGAATTAACGATTGTATATACTTGGCAATCAAGACCTTTACAACAACTGCTGCTTGGGAGATTTTTTTTTTTTTTTTAAACCATTAAAATTTGTAGCCCTTGTCATTAAGTACTTTACCGTGTGCCTATGAGTAGGAAAACAACAAAAACCCACTTCTGTGAAATAACAGATATTTTTTCTTTTAAGATTCAGAAAGATTATGTAACTTTGCAAATTCTCTTTCTAATATCACTCTCCCAAAGTGATTAATACACATACCTGACTAGTAAACGAAAAAAGTGGGGAGAAATAGGCTACCTTACCTATTGGATACTTTATCAGGTATGGCAGGGGCTAATTTGCTGCTATAAAGTTATAATAAGTAACTCAGAGAAGAGAAATCTATTTCCTCTCACATGGCAGCCCAAAGACAAGCACGTGGCTTAGTGATTAGATGACCGCTGTGTGTGGTCATCCCGGGACAAAGGCTGATGGAGCAACACAACTTCATGTTGCTTCCATTTTGGTCCAAGACTAGAACTCTGGTTAGTTGCTATTTCCCAGCAGGAAGGGGAAGAAAGAAAATTTACAAGGATATTAATTTTACTTCATTTTACCTAGTAGTTGCACACGCCTTGTACGGTGTCATCCCTTTAACCTGCACTTAGACAAATGACCACATCGGCCAGCAGGAAAGGGCAGGAATTTCTGAAGCTCTGGGGCCATGTGCCTGTAGCTGAGCAGGAAGAGGGGGACTGTGGCTACTGGGAGCAGGTGGCCGTCTCCCACACAGACAGGTAATTGCTGGCGGGACGAGAGGGGACAAAGATGAGACGTGCTGAGCTAGAAGACCGTCTAGAGAAAAGGGGCTTTGAAAGGGGTTTTAAAGAAAAGTACAGGATCTGAATTGGTGAAGATCTTGGTGAGAGGCATGGAAGCCAGCATTTTTGGGGAAAAGCCAACATATGGAATTGACTGCAGTTGAATTTACAAAGTGAAGTGTCTGTAGAGAGGAACCAGGGGATGGTTCTGACAGAAAATTCATTAAATGCTAGGTTGTTGTTTTTTTTCTATGTGCTTTTAAGTAAGAACAAAAGGATTTGAGTCCCAGCTTTCCAGTCTGTGATCTTGAATAATTTGCTTAACCTTCCAAAGTCTCTGTAGTCTCTACTCTAAAATAAGAGATAATGTTATTGCATCTTAGGGTTATGAAAATTATATGAAATAATATATATAAAGTACTTACAAGGAGCCGGTTACTTGGTAAACAATATATGTTAGTAGCTAGTACTATGACTAGTACTACTTTCATCACGGAGAAAAAATTTCTCCAGCTTGACTACCTTTCAGTAATGCACCAGAGAGGTGATAGAGATGATAAGAGATAATAAAAGCCTATTGTAGTGGCTGTAGAAATGACGATGGGGAAGTAAATCTGGAAAATATTCTAAAGGAAGTTGCAGAGAAGACTTTTTCTACCCTTGGAATTTAGGCCATGGGATTAAACATAAAGAAGTCACAATGTAGTTGAAATGAAAATATCTTTTAAAAACATCGCTCTTTCTTGATTATTTAGATAATACTATTATTTGTAGAAAAATTTAAACACAGAAAAGTACAAAGAAGAAAATGAAAATCACTTATAATCCTGCCATCCAAAGAAACCTTTTTTTCTATATCTTTTTTGTGTGTAAGCATGTACACATTGAAATTAAATAGCCTTAAGTAATTTTTCAGGATCTACACAAATTTTAATTGAGCGCCTACTAAATAGATTCAGAAAGCAAAACTTGGACTAGAATTCCATGTGTGCGTGTGTGTGTGTGTGTGTGTGTGTATGTTTGTGTATGTATAGGTTGTCCCAAAAAATGTATACACACTTTCAATAATTATTAATTCCAGTGTTTCCTTCTTTTCAGATTTAACCCATTGGAATTAATAATTATTCAGAACGGATATACATTTTTTTGCCACATCCTGTATAAGTGGCGTCGAGTTTCCCTGGTCCCTGCTTCTTACCAGTTGAGAACAACCATGGGACTAGAGCCTAGTGGTTCTTAACTTTTTGGGGGGTATCACAGACCCTTTTTGAATCTGCTAAAAGCACTGGACCCTTTTCACAGAAAATTTCTCATCTGCACATACAGAAGACATTTTATATTACATAGAATTTCAAAAGATTCATAGACTCTTTGAAACCCATTTTGGCTCCTTAGGGATCCACAGACCCCAGGTTAAAAGTTCCTTCACTATATCATGCGTAAACTGATACATCTCTCCTTTCTAAGGAGCAGGCAGATGGCTCATCTCTACAGAGTGAGGTTCTTGGCATTTTTATTTTCTTTTACTTTACTATGTTAGAGCCAGCAACACTGGAGACAACCAGTCAAATGCAAACTCATGAATCAAAACCAAAACGGCGAGGTAGATGCTATTTGTTTTTTGACAACGTAAAAATAATCTTGGAGAAATCCTATGGAAAGGTCTTGAAAGGGAAGATTGGGTTTTGTGGGCTCAAAGAATGTGTCATGATTTGGCTTAATCTAAACCATTTTTATTCCTCTTTTCTCGTGTTTGGGTCTATTATCTGTCTGCGGAATTTACACAGTGAGACCACTGGGAAGGTCGTACGTCTAATTATTTGCTGTGCTGTGTGGAGTGTACAGCAGACAATCAATAAACAATCAATAGTAATTGTAGTCTGCCTCAGAGACAAGCGTTAGAAGCTTCAACTGGCTTAGGTGCCTGGTATTTTTCATTAATTTTCTGTTGCTAATCCCCCCCCCCCCCCCGCCCCACTGTAATTTAAAGCCTAAATTTAAAGATTAAACAGAAAGCTTTCTTTGCTCATGAGAACTAGCAGAACAAGCAGGCATTGTTTTTTAAAGAGGGACTGTGCAATCCCAGGTGTTTTATCTCTGTTAATGAGAGAAATGTCTGTGTTTGCTTCAGATTGAATGAGCAGAGAAAGGGACAAGGCTATTTGCATGGTTAAATGGCCAGGAGCCCTTCATTTTGAAAAGTAATATTCCCCTGATGTCAATTACTTTTGTACAGACATCTGGATTTTATCATAGGAGTGTGCAGATGTCAACTTTTTCTGTATTATCGCTGGAAATGTGATGCTTACTTGACTTTGATTTCAGTAAACATAAAATATCTAACATTTAAAGTCAGAAGTTCACTGCAGGAAGGAATTTAGACTGACGTTTGTTGAGGAGAGTAGTTTCTTGGAAAAAAAAATTGGAACCATTCCTAAAGATGGAGACACTGATACAGTAAACAAAGTCCTAGTTATGCTCAGTTTAACAAATAACAGAATTGGAACATGACATTTATCTATTTCTTGAACTTGCAGAAGCTGGAGCTGAAGATATTGACATCCTTCCCAACGGCCTGGCTTTCCTTAGTGTGGTGAGTACGTTCTTTCTTCCCCAGTCTCAGTGAAGGAGACACAAGGGGGTTGGATGGGGCTGCCAGAGCAGTAACTTATGCTTTAAATTCCTCACTTTTAAAAGTATGCTCTGAAAAAAAAAAGAAGACAGGTCAAACAGGATCGTGGAAAATTTCCTCAAACTCATCTGAATGCAGAGATGAAAAGGTCTTTATCTATCGATTCACTGTTCTTTATGTCCTTACTGCATTGCCCTAAAATATCCCAGTGCACTCTGTGTTTTAAAAGTTTGTGATGAAATAGGATATTTGGGGCATTGTTGTGAATATTCAATACTACATTATACTGTTTTAAATACAGCGTCTACCTTTCTTTCCATTGGATATTCAGTTTGAACTAATATTCTTGCTGTTATTTATTTATTTTCAAACAATATACCGACTTTCCCAGACAAGGCCAGAGTGTTTCTTTCTCTTCCCACCGAATGGCCTATCATAAGTAGAAAGTGATCGACTGAGCTTATTTATACCCTTCACTGCACCTTAATTCTTATAAGCTGAAAAATAGTAACCTCTGCAGGCATACATTAGCAAGACTTTAAGGTTGATTGGCCTGTGTGACGCTGGCCAGCCTGTGTCAATACCCATTGCAATTGGGAAACTGTCTAAGTGGGCCGATGGGGACGTTCTGACCACCTTTCTTCCCTGGCTGTGGCTGAAGTGAGGGTGCTTGGCATCTTCATGGGGTCGTTTTTCCTTAAGGACGCAGTATCCAGCTTTGAAGGCAGCTCGTAATTCTTTCTCCTCTCAGCATCCATCATTTTCAGGCTCTGAGATTCAGCAGGGATGCGAAAAAGTTGGAGATGCTTTAGAAGAGAGTCACAACACTAATAAAATAGTTGTCAGGCTTGGGAGAAAGGTGAGAGAACTGAGCTTAGATGAGAATGAGGTTAGAGCGATCTTCAGGCCCCTGTTGGTTTTTATATGAAAGACAGTGAGCAGCTGGTTGTTAGCACTGAGGGAAAAAGGAAATGCTGTGGGCTTTGGCAGAAACACCAATGTTTATATTACATTTAAAAAATGCAGTTGTAAAAAAAGTTTTCTTTAATAACCTACCCAGAATGAGTGAAATGATATTTCTAGTAGGATTCTGGGTCTGGTTAGAAACACATACTTGCACAGATGCCTATAGGCTTAGGGAAAAAACACTAGAACTGCTAGTCAAAATTACTCATAATTAGAGATGCAAAAATCCAGAGTAAAGTAGAAGGCAGTTGCTTTTTTAATTTTTATTTTTTGAGAAGGAAGTGTTGTCAGAGATTTGTGTAACCCAGAACACACTTATTTCAAGATTTTCTCCCCAAAGGGATAAATCTGAATTTGGAGGAGTGAAGTCTCCAAACACATAAATCTATAGCTATTTCAGCTGAGGGGCCTATTATAGCCACAGTGATCTTACAACAGTGTCAACAGAATTTCCCCTTTTTTTCTGTATCCTTCCTTGGTTATATGACTTTCTTTTTTTTTCAAATTTAGAAACAAACCCACTCTATTTCTTTAATTTACTCAGTGTTGTTTCCAGTATTTCCCAGAACACACTCCTTTCTAAATGAGTAACTCATACCTCATGTCAGTTGTTTCTCCTCTTCCAGCATGTTAGCCCATCCAACCCATTTTATTCTGTAGTTACGGGTTTGAGGGTCACCTCAAAGCTAACATCACACTTAATGAGGAATTGGACGACACAGAACAGACTGTAAAAAAAATTTAAATGGCAGTGTGGATGTACTTAACACCACTGAGCTGTACACTTAAAAATGGTGAAGATGGTAAGTGTGTATGCATTTTATTATAAGTGAAAATAAAATTTTTAAAAGGAGGAAGAACAGATTTAAATGTTAGAAAGAATTAAAATAACCATGAATAGTCTTCACCATCCCTGGTAGAGCTTCTTGTGTATGGAAACCATGCTCTTCCTTATGGGATATTGATAAAGAATAGAGATTATTAGCCACTGAAGTGGCACTGCCATGTAGCAGTAGTGAGCATAATTCTGGTTTATTCTACTTACCTTCCCTGCCAGCCTTGAAGTTATATAAAATTTTAATATATATATATTTTTAATTGGAGAGAATTTCTCTCATTTCCAATTTTGTGCATAAAGTAAGACCTTTTTTGGTACTCTTAAATTTGCATAAAATATGACTGAAAAGATTTCAAAGAGAAAAGACCTTGATTATTTCAGTGAGTGCTGAAAAAACATTAAGTAAAATTCAACACTCATTCCTGATTAAAAGCTCTAGGAGAACTAGAAATAGAAGAAAATGTTCCAGAAACTACAGCAAACATAATTCTTAGTGGTGAAACATTAGCTGCCTTCCCATTAATGTCCCCAAAGAAAATGTCCCCCTCAAAACTATAACCATCAGCAGTCTACTAGAGTTCTTAGTAACCCAAGAAAACAAAAAAAATGTATATGAAGTGGGAAAAAAAAGACAAAACTGCCATTATTTTCAGACAGTGTGATTACCTTGTTTTTTAAACAACCCAAGAGATTCAACTTACACACTATTAGACATAAGAGAAGAGTTCAGTGAAATGGTTGGATTCAAAATGAACATATAGAACTCAGTCGCTTTCCCATGCACTAGGAAAAAACAAATAGAACTGTAATCATCATCATCATCATCATCATCATCAGGGTTTATTCAGAACAGCAACTTAATCTCCATAATGTTTACAGAAAAATAAATGAGCAGAACTATTTAAGCCTACTGTGTAAAAATAAAGCAATGAGTGTGATATGGGGACTTGCCTTATGTATTTTTTGCCATATTTATCTATATCTCATATCTTATGAATTAAGCTATAGAGTAATTAACAAGTGGCATACGAATAAGCATGAGCCCCTGACAGACCAGTATGTAAACAGGAATCGAGGACGTGATAAAGGTGGCATTTGGAATCAGCGGGAAAGGACAGACCGTGTGCCATTCACTGACCCAGGCCTTGGGTTCTAGCAGTGAACACATGAGACAGAGTTCTGGCTCATGTTCCAGTGGGGAGAGATCAACGGTGTGTCAGAGTGGCAGCACTTTCACAAAATATATAAAGTAAGGTGAGGCAGAGCGACAGCCGTGGTGAGGGAGGGGTCAGGCTGCCGTTTGTATTTGTGTGTATGTATATGTCAGATGGCAATAAGTGACATTTGGTACAGATACAAACAAACTGAGTGAAGGAGCCTTAGATATTGGGGGGCAGGGAGGGTGGGGAGCATTCCCAGGCAAAGGGCACAGGATGCATGAAGGCCCTGAGGTGAAGGGGAGAATGTGCTGGTTGTTTGAAGAGCGTCGATGAAGCCAGAACGGCCAAGGCAGCTCCAGTGAAGACAAGGGAGGAGGAGGTGAGGGCACAGAGCTGGAGTGTTTGGGGTGGGGTGGGGTGAAGGAGGGTGACCAGGGCAGATCATACGGGGCCCTTAGACCACTGCGGGATTTTCACTTTTAATCTGAGATGGGAGTTTTGATCCGTTGTGTGACATCATCTGAGAAAAGTTGGATGTTGATGTGAGACTAGATTTCTGCGGGTAGTTAAGGACAGAGGCAGGAAGGCCGATTAGGAGGCCGTTGCCGTAACTGCGGTGGAGGTTTGGACCAGCGCAGCGATGGAGGAAGTGGTGAGAGATGGTCACCTCCTTAGGAAGGGATATATTTTCAAGGTAGAGTCAACCGGATTTGCTAATGTCTTGGATATGGGGTGTGAGACAAGGAGGGGCTTCGTGACTGACTCCATTCACCAAGACTTCTGGCTTTGTAGAAGCAAAGTGCAGGCTGTGGGCTTGAGGGTCAGCAACTAACATACAGACATTCACATGTCCCCACCTTCAAGTTTACCTGGTGTCTCCCAGTCCACCAACCTTCTGGCTGCCCTCTGAAGAGACTGAACCCCCAGTCTTTTGCCTCAACTCAGAAAAATCAGCTATTGTTCATCTTTCAGCTCCTAATTATTATTTTTTCTATTGTCTCCTCTCTGCTTTCTTTGTGTTTGTAGCTTTATGCCACCACCTTTAACCAGAGTCTCTGTTTATCATTTATTTATAGTTCCCACTTTAGTCCATAAAAATACTTAAGCCTTTGTATTTAACCTTTTCTTCTGTTTTGAAAGGGTCTAAAATGTCCAGGACTCCACAGTTTTGCGCCAGACAAGCCTGGAGGAATACTAATGATGGATCTAAAAGACGAAAACCCGAGGGCATTGGAATTAAGAATCAGCCGTGGGTTTAATTTGGCTTCGTTTAATCCGCATGGTATCAGCACTTTCATAGACAGTGGTAAGAGCTGATGAGCTACCAACATTAAGAAACTTATAATGGTTTGTAAATGACTGTGGGAAATAGATTCAGATCATACCTGTAGTAAGAGAACAATTAACTTATGAATTATTCCTGTATTTTTCATACAAATAAGTTGATTATTTGCCTCTTCAGCTAACTGTAAATTATGCTACACTTTGAAATTTCTAACAGTTAACACCTGAAAGAATGTTTAGATTTCATGACCTTTTTATATACCTATGATCACTGCTTTATATTTCTGAATTAAGCTATAAACAGAATATTCATGAATTCTGTATGTGGAGTGGGAAACATTCTTTCTTAAAGGTCAGGGGACCAATGATCAGAAATAACACCAGACAAACAGTGATGGGAAAGTCAGGGAAGAAGAATGATCTGTTAGGCCATCTAACAGCTTAGACGTTTAACCTTTCCTTGCCTGTGGTATTTAAATGTCAGTGTCTGCCTGGAGGTCCTATGGTTGTCTTATGAATTAACTCTGTTCTTTCAATTTTTCAGATGACACAGTTTATCTCTTTGTTGTAAACCACCCAGAATTCAAGAGTACAGTGGAAATTTTTAAATTTCAAGAAGAGGATAATTCTCTTTTGCATCTAAAAACGATCAGACATGAGCTTCTTCCAAGGTACTTAGTTCGTTTGTTCATTCTCAGCATTTTCAGATATTCCTCATGGTGGCACCCAGAATACACACACATACACACACACACGTACGTGTGTGTGTGTGTGTGTGTGTGTGTGTGTGTGTGTGTGTGTGTGTGAGGTTTCTTTGTAGAGCGGGGAAAGTTGATGTCCCTCGTTATAGTAATCAGTGTTCTTGGTGGACTCCCTTGAGAAATGATGAAATGTTAGATTACAGGGGAGATGCTCTTCAGGGCCATCATGGGAGTAGATGACAATTCTTACCGTTTTTCCTGCTGTCATCTTCCATCTCGGATGACTCATCACCCGACTAACAATAATACCTGTTCTCTCAAGGGACAGTAGCCTGCTTTATATGGAGTTTGTATGCTTTGTGCGGGACTAATATAAAGTGCTTTCACAGGATTAGTGGTAGCTGTGAGCTAATGGCCCTACAGACGTGGAGGGATTCAGGTTGGAAGTGGGTCTCTGCTACTTCAAGAACACACAGCTGGTTGACAATGTGACTAAGAGACTCGTGTACCTCCAGGCTCTGCTCAGCTTGCATTAGCCTACTGCTTCTTTAAAGTTTGAACTTGATGGATATTTTTAATTTCTACTTCCCTATCTAGGGAAGCATGTAACTTCTAATCATTCTTCTGGAAATGCACTTCATAATAAATAGGAGCATAAATACCACCCTGGCAGCCTCTGCATGACGGAGCTCTTTCAGAACGAGGGGGCCCACCTACCCCGTAGCTCTGTTTTGTATTTAACAAAAGAGAGAGCAGCTCTTTCAGAAAATTTTGCATTGGGTAATTGGAATTTAAATTTAATAACACCCTTGCCTAACTGGTTTTAAAAATGTAATTGTTTTTAGCATATAAATCTCTCACCTGAAGCATTGTACTATGGCAATTTCATCATCCATCTCTCTGCAAGTGTTTATTGAGTGCCTGTTCATTCTCGGCTGGTTGGCTTTGTGAGTCAGGTAGAAATTGAACAGTCAACCTTAGTTTGACTAATAACTATGCGGAGAAATCAGGAAAATCCAGCTACTGAGTAAATGGAAGCTAGGCAAATGTTAATGGCTTTCCAACAAGCTCACCAGCCAAGGAGGCTCTCTCTCCAGCTCTAGGCTAAGGATAGCTGTGTGCCCACATATTATTGTTAAACCCTATATTTTTTCTGTCAAAAAACATACTGTTGGCACCAAGACCTTTTATCTCTTATAATAATCCTGCCTTAATTGCTAAATAACCTGTCTTCAGATTACCTGGTACCATACAAAATTGTTCTTTGGCAAATGATTTTATAGTAGATCACATATGACGATAGCCATGTGATTTTAGCTGAGCTTTTCCTGGGGAACCTCTTACCAAAAATTTAAAGCATATATTGTTTAAACCTTCTGGGTTCCTAATCTTTAATATGGAGACCAACTGGCTCTTTATTTTTTCTCACATGTTATTTTTCTCTTTCAGTGTGAATGATATCATAGCTGTTGGACCTGCACATTTCTATGCCACCAATGACCACTATTTCTCTGATCCTTTCTTAAAGTATTTGGAAACATACTTGAACTTACACTGGACAAATGTTGTTTACTATAGTCCAAATGAAGTTAAAGTGGTAGCAGAAGGATTTGACTCAGCTAATGGAATCACCATTTCACCTGATAAAAAGTATGATCCCTTATAAAAGTGGCTTCATTTCTTCTCAGTTGTGGTCATGAGCCAAATTCTTCACTTTTGTTTTCCCGTGTGGAAGTAGCTTACTTGATATTTTTGGTCTATTATCTATATACATATATATAATATTATATATTAAATATTACATAATAAGTATTATGTAATACTCATATATTATATGTGATATATGGTTAAATATGTATATGTAATATATTATGCAATTATATATACTATATTTATATATTGTATGTTTGCATACAATATCTAAATTTGGGTATATATCATTGTAGAATCTAATTTTGTAAATAATTTTTTAATAAAATGAGATATTTATATATACATATCAAAGTATCAGCGAGGTGTTCCCTTTTAAATAAATATCTCATTATATTGGCTGTATATTATTTCATTATGAGGATGATTCTAAACTAATGTAACCAGTTCTCTCTGTTGATGGATATATAGTTTGTTTATTTTTTCTTCATGAGAACCATTTTATATTTCTCATTTACCACTTAAACTTATCCAGATATTTTTTAAGGACAAACTCCCGTGGGTGGTATTATAGTATAATAGTTAAATCATCAGATTTGGGAGTCATAGACCCAGGTTCAGATGCTTGCTGACTGAATGTGATGCTAAGGAGCCTCTTTGCACATTTGTACAAATAGAACAACCCCGTAAAACAGACCTGTTTGCTCAAAGAGTGAGCCCCTTCAATATCTTTAATAGATATTGTCAAATTGCCTTCCATAATTGCCTTACTATTTTTATATGTCCAACCACAGCCTATAAAAAGGATGTTAAATTCTTTAGCTTTCCCTTTTACTGCCTTAGCACTCTGAACAATTTAAACTATTACAAATATAACATGAAATAAATTTGGCAGTCCTTGGAAACTAAATGTCTTTATTTTCATGACACAATTTCTTCTTTCTTGTTGATTACAGAAAATGAATGTGTAATCATTTAATTTAAATTGTCTATCACTGATCCAATGTAACCTCTCCAGCCAAATCTATTTTTCTTTGCAACTCTCATCTTTCTGAGAGTCAAACTTTGCAGTCATTCAAGCTAAAAAATAATAATAAAAGGGGCTCTAACTTTAATTCCTTCTTTTGTGCTATTCCTTTCTAAACAGTGAGCAAGTCGTGTTGGTTCTACCTGTGCGTCTGTCCCCCACTCTCACCCCCTTTCCTTTCCACTGACATCTGCCTGGGTTAGTTTCTTACCCTCTCTGGCTAGAGTGTTAGACTTTCTTCCAACTTGTTTCCAGTCCACTTCCACTTTCCACCACTGTTGCCAATTTTTCTTTCTGTATTCCACTAGCCTGTAAGAGCCTCCAAAAGAGGGAGCTCTGTCTGCTTCATCTTGAACTCATGCTGAGCACTGCCAGGTGCAAAGCAAATGCTCAGTAACTGTTGAATGGGACAACCATTTATTATGCCTCTTTGTTATTCTAAAAATTCAGTGGAACCCAATTGCTTATTAAATCAAGGCAGGCAAAGGTTGGAATTTCTTTAATAGACTAACTCCGACCTCCCATTTCTACTGTTTTGATACTTTCCATGCTTTAGACGAAGAACTCTTGTTTTGCAAACATGCTTCTCTCATTCTTGCCCCTTTGCCTTGGCTCACGTTTTCTTCTGCCTTGAAGGTGTTCTGTCCTCATATCTTCAAATCCGGTCTCTAGTTTCATATCACCGCAGATCCTCCTTCCTTTGTAAGCCCTTCTGTCTTCTCAAAAGTTAGATATTTCTTCAGTCTCTAGACCTGCACTGTTTCTTATGGTAACATTCATGCTGCATTATTTGTTTAATGTGTACAAACCAGTCTCATCATTCCAGTATACTATAAACTTCTCAGGGAAAAGGCTTTGTCTTTTTCGTGTTTCTGTCTGTCACAATACTGAGTTCATGGCTTTACACATGATAATTGCTCAATAGAACAGTTGCCATGGAACAGTCAGTTCAATGAGTGAAATTACCGTAACGTCGTCCATTAATTCACCCTTTAGATAGATTGTTCTGAATAGATGCTTAGCTCTTACTCTTAAAATTCTCAGTGTTAGTAATTATTTTATGAAATATTAATGAGTATTAATAAATATTGTAGTTAAATGTGTTCTGTTCTGTACCATAATATGTAAATGATACCCAGAAATACCAAATTATATTGTGAAATGTAAAAGCTTTTCCTCTGAAGCCAAACATCTGTTTTATTGTCCTTTCAGTGGCAAATATCACAGACTTTATATTCAAAATGATGTCTTATATTAGTTTTCCTTACAAACCTTTTGAAAAATAATTGAACAACTCTGATTGTTGTAGCAACACTGAATTGATTTTGAAAGCTTACTTTTTAAATAAAAATTGACCTTTATCAAGCATTGCTTGAGGGCCCATCATTGATTAACTTCTTGGCGGGTTATTAAGATTCATTCTTGCCTCCTGTGTTAATGAAGCTCTGTGTTGCCATGGAGCTCTAACCAGTGTGTCCTTTCTGCAAAGGTACATCTATGTCGCTGATATATTGGCTCATGAAATTCATGTTTTGGAAAAACAACCTAATATGAATTTAACTCAACTGAAGGTAAAACATTTCTTCTTATATATAAAGTCAGCTTTAATCTATTATACTTTGAAATTTCATAGTTATACTATATCATAGCCATACCTCACTTAGAACAGAATACGGATGCCAGTGTTGCTATTCTGGGTTTTTAAATATCACCACCTTTTAACCGGCCAAGCCTCCTGTTCCAGCGGTCATGAGACTGACTGTGATTACGTGCAGCCGTGGGTTGGGAGTGATGTTTGCATCAGATTTAAAGCCCATTCTGACGGCACCTGATGAATTCCAGTAAGAATTTTCACAATTGAAAAGACTAATAGATGAATTCTGAAATGAAGATTTATGCACACTGTCAGTTCTTTCAATAATAAATGAAGGTAGAAATTGGGTTCCACACCATTATTATTTTCTTTCTGCTTGGCAACACATATTTTAGATTGATTAAGGATTTCCTGTTTTGCTTTGAAGGAGTTCTTTGAGGTAACTGATCACTGTGCATCTTTTAAGGGAAAAGAAGTTCATTTTTTTAGAGATTGATTAGCACCCTAACTTTCTTAATTTCAGGAAAAATGAAAAGTGACTCTAAATCAGTTGATTAGATTTATCTGAAACAATACTGGTGTTAAAAGGGTGGAAATGGGGAGGTATGTGTAATTTCCCCACATGCATCGAAGCAGGAAAGGTTAGCCCTGAATTATTTAATCAAGTTTCTCATGTCATTTAACTATTGGCATTTTTTTCATTTGGAAGGTACTCAAGTTGGATACACTGGTGGATAATTTATCTATCGATCCTTCCTCGGGGGACATCTTGGTGGGCTGTCATCCTAACGGCCAGAAGCTCTTCATTTATGACCCAAACAATCCTCCTTCCTCACAGGTTTTTATAGTTTTAGTTTTTCAACCTTAATTATTCAAGTCCTTTTGAACTAATAATACAATAAACTGTTGTGGGGATGGTTTGTGTAGTCCTTTTAAACCAATAATACAGTAAACTAATGCAGTGGTTTTGTAATTCCTTTAAGCTAATAATTGGCAGAATTTCACATTGCTCAAATACTTTTAGCAGGGTAATCTTTTGATGTATGAAATTATGGTGGCAGCTAGTCAAAAGGCATTTTTATAAAGACATGTGGCCTCCCTATGTGGTATACTGGCAATTTTTTAAATACCTGGCTTGTCGTCAGCTCACCACATGACATGGCTTTTGTTCAAGCTAAAGTAGTGTGAAGGTAGGCACATGAGTGTGGAAGTATTCCTATTAATGCTCAATTACTGTAATAACACTAAATCCTGCATTGGCATGAAATAACTAGATGGTGTAAGAAAGTACTTTCTTTGAAGGTTCAAGAAAGTATGTTAATTTAAACATTAAAAAAGGTCAGTACCTGCTATTTTTCAACAGCATGTCTTCTTAATCATGGTTTCATTGTGGAAGACGGGTTTTTGGTGATGGAGTGACGTGGGCGTGTGGTGGTTCTGTAGTAATTCTCTGTCTCTCCCAAATAGGTTCTCCGCATCCAGAATATTCTGTCAGAGAAGCCGACAGTGACTATAGTTTATGCCAACAACGGATCTGTTCTCCAGGGAAGTTCTGTGGCCTCAGTATACGACAAGAAGCTGCTCATAGGCACTTTGTACCACAGAGCCCTGTACTGTGAACTTTGAATTGTACTTTGGGTATGCAAGTGTGCTAAACTTCTCTTAACAATTAATGCTCTATGAATGGCTAATTCTGAGGGAATTTAGCCAGTAAAGTTGAACCAGGAATGCATGACTTGTATAGTTAATTTTATTTCAGGAAGGAAAGGCCCCTTTGGTCCTTGTAGCACTTTTAGCATAAAAGGAAAAGGAACCGTTTTTTTCAAATGCCAAGTAAAGGAGGGAGAAGAAAGCTGAATACACTTTGCACAAAATAAGCCTCACCTCCTTGCTCCAACTGCCAGAGCATGGATTCCACTGCATCGGGGTAGATCCTATTTCCTTAAAATGTGAGTGACCTCTGCTCCATCAGTGTGACCACTGGGACTGTTCGGAACTACTGATAGATGACGTGTGTGGATGTTTTATACTTACATCATTGTTTACTATTAAAGCGTTGGAGTTATATTAAAGACTAACTAAAATCCTGTAATGGTTTCGTCTGTGTTTAAGTCTCAAGGCAGGGCCTAAAGGGGCAACAGGAAAGTGGCTGCTTCCTTGTGGGCTTTCCTTGGGACACGCAGCTCTCACTTCTCATTGAAAGCTGAATGTAAATGAGCTCTTTATTTGAATGAAGTAAAACAGCCAACTAAATAAGGCAACTCCAATTTGCAGTTGGTATGGAGTGTTCCATTAGCTCCCTTCCTAATGGGAGCCCACCTCGCCTACAACGAAGGTATAAAGTGCTGGACCTTTGGAAGGTCAGGCCGCCTCCTCATTGAACACAACTGTGAACTTCATCAGGAGAGAGTGAAGTCATCTATACAGGGCCACATGGTTAGTCCTGGCAATGCTAGGATCAAGGCCAAGAGTACCTGCCCCCTAGGAGGGAGAGTTCTTTCCACTTACTGTACCTCCTATAAAACCCTCTTAAGCCCTTGAGAGAGACTTTCCATTGTAACTTAACCAAAAAGCACCTTATTTCATTCACTTCTTATGCTTTTCTCCATCTTTAGCATCGTTATCATTAAAATATTTGTCAGTTCCTTGTGGGCTTTCCTTGGGACAGGCAAGCGCGGCAATGCTAATTTCTCTCACTTCTCGTGTGCCAGACAGTGCACTAAAAACGGTCCATTCACCATCTCATTTAATCCTAAATACAGCCCTGATGGAGTAGGTATTGATACTATATCACTGTTAAACACCTTGCTGACTGGTCAGGAGATAACTTGTGTCTGCACTTCACTGCTTGGCACTTATTTCCGCTGTCCCTAGTTTTCCTCTTCATCATGGGTGCCAAATAAAGATTTGCCATTCAGATTATCTGGAAAATGAAAAGATCATTTTTTACAAAAAATCGTAACCAGTGGTACGAAAAAAAATCCCACTAGGGCGTGTAAAGCCTGTTCTAAGGGAAAGCATAGTGAAACACGATATGTATGTAAACCTTGTTAGAACCATGGCACATGTTATACAACATATCACACTCAAAAACATCTTAAAAAATAAAATATAAAAAAGTATTTTAAAATATTAAAACATGCAATATGTTTAATTTCGATGTATGGTAATATAAGATATGACAAAATAAAGTACATTTAAGTTTATTTAGACGCTTTCATTTAATATTCAAGTTTGGAAAAGTAGGCAGCCACTCGGGTGAGTTCTGGCTCGACATAGCCAGTCAGCAAGGTTTAACGTTTCACAGATGCCTAAAGTCACACACCTAGTAAGGGGTGGTTCCTATTTCTAATGCCAGAGGCTGTACCAGCACCCACTTTACAGAAAGCTACCACCATGAAACTAATGAGGATCCTGTTATATACTCTTTTCCCTAATGTACAGTTTCTCCCATTTTCTTCACATTAGTTGGATCTCTGCTTTTAGATGAATCATTTAATGGCTTTTTAATGTAAATTGCAGAAATAGTTTTAAACTTGGCCTCTGTCCATTTGGCCTGTGTTTTATTTGCATTTTAAAACAGTCTCTTACCAATGTATATTGGAACTATTTTATGCTAAAATAATTACTGTTTTTTTGCTGTTTCTATTACCCTTAGGAAAAATGTTAAATTATAGATGAGTAAAGCAAGATTAAATATTATTTACTAGGGATCCAAAACCAAGAAGCATATATTTTAATTTTAGATTATAACAATAACTATCTAAAAAGCTACTTTCATTAAAAGTACCAGAATACAGTAGGCATAAAGTAAACTTGTTTTTATTGTAGTTATTAGAAATTTTATTTGGACAAAAGTATGTACAAGTTAATAAGCATGTATTATTTTTCTTAATGCTCTGGGCCTGGCCGGTGTGGCTCGGTTGAGCGTTGTCCCGTGCACCAGGAGGTTGCTGGTTTGATTCCCAGTCAGGGTACATGCCCTGGTTGTGGGCTTAATCCCCGGTAGGGTAGGGGGTGTGCAAGAGGCAGCAGATTGATGTTTCTATCTCTCCCTCTCTCTGAAATCAATAAAAACATACTAAAAAAATAAACTCTTGCCTCTGGGCCATGAAGGAGTCTATTTTATCTAATCATAAGTATATTGTGCACTTATTTATGGTGCTTTTACTGTAATCATGTATTGAGTTTAACTGGTTGGTTGGTTATTAAGGGGTTAAGTCATTGAAAAGAACTGAAATTGCAATTGGGCTCTTCCAACACTAGGTGGATGTGTGTGTGTGTGTGTGTGTGTGTGTGTTCTGAAATTGCAATTGGGCAATTGGGCTCTTCCACCACTAGGTGGATGCGTGTGTGTGCGTGTGTATGCACGTGTGTGTGTGTGCGTGTGTGCGTGTGCGTGTGTGTGTGTGTGTGATCTTTTAATCTGAGATCCTGTTCAGTGACAATAAATATCCTCTTGGTTTTTGTGCTTTTTTAAACAAAACCTACATCCTTTTAGAACAGCTAAATATAAACACGAATACCTGATACAGGGAGGAAGAAAAATAAAATTTAAGCTATAATACAGCATTTTTTTCTCGTTTTGTGTATTGATTATATAATTGGTTAATGATAACTAATCTAAGGCTGATCCTTTTTCTAGAGTGTGATTTGTTCTGTTTGAATCCTTTCTTGGAGTCACAACCTACCTAGCTGGGGATGACTTCTTGGCACAGCACCCACCATATCACCACCCACGTCTCCCTTTCTTTGGCTGCTTGTAGTCTTCATTACTCACTTGGCTTTCCATGAAGGGTTTCGGGTGTGAGAGGAGGAGGAGGGTTGGGAGAATCCCAGTAGCTCTCAGCTTTCTGCTGGTTTTCAAGAATTTTATTCTATAAAAAGAAGGCAAAGAAGAGAAAAGAGCCTAGTCTAATATTTATAAGTGCCAAAAGAATAACTTATTTTACCTAAATTTTTTTAAATATACTAAAAGGCTTTTCTGTAGCCATCCCTGAGTTAGGTGGTAGGATACAGTAGTGAACCAGACACTACCTATATTCTAATGGGAGATTCAACAAATGAGATGACAGATGATAGATAGATGGATGGCGTGATTAGAAGGAACTAAACAAATGTGATTAGAAAATAATTTAGAGAAACCAACCACCACCACCACCACCACCACCACCACCCCCCCCGTGCACATACACAACTTTTGAAAAGTTTAAACGTACAGAAAAATTTAGAAACCAGTTCAATGACTACCTATGTTCACTTTACCTACATCTACCAATCACTGGTTATCAATTTGCAACCTCTGCTTTATCTTTCCAAGCTTTTGTTTTTCTGAGCCGTCTGAAAGCAAGTTGGAGATATCATTAAAAAGCACTTAATACACCTACCCCACTGGACATCATAGCTTAGCCTAGCCTACCTTAGCCGTGCACAGAATACAGGATTCAAAATACGCTGGCAACGCAGCACACTGTAGAGCGGCGATTTTCAACCTTTGTCATCTCATGGCACGCATAAACTAATAACTAAAATTCTGCGACACACCAAGAATTATATATTTTTTGCCGATCTGACAAAAAAATAGGTATGACTCTGACTCATTCACACCGGATGGCTGTTGTGTTGTCATTTTTTTCCTTTGCAAATCTACAGGAAGAGAGGTGCGTGCTCCTGACTAAATAGGTATTGCACCTTTTGAAATCCCCATGGCACCCCGGCTGGAGATGGCTGCCGTGGATTGCTGGCTGTCTACCCTCCCGACCGTGGCTGGCGGAGCTGCATGGTGAGATGGGCACCCCCGGCATATCCCTAGCCTGGGAAAAGATCAACATTCACAACTCAAAGTACCGTTCGTACGGAGTGTGTGTCACCTTCGCACCATGGTGAAGTCAAACAATTGCGTGTCAAACTATTGTTAAGTGGGGGACTGTCTGTACTTCAAAATGACAGGAACTGAAGACCCAGAAGGGAGAATCAAGGCGGCTTTGGAAAGCCGAACCTTCCCCCCAAACCATCTTCCCTTCCCTCCACTCTGCTCATCCGGCTGTTACCTATTCTGTTTATTTTTTTCCTTCACTTTTCCCGACTTTTCTTTATCCCGTCAACGATGGGGGGGGGCGGTGGAGATACTGATATTCATAAACCCACCCAGTCAACAAATTGACCTGGGTGCCCCCCACATTCAGCATTCGGAAGCAGGACCCCAAGGCCAGGGGATAAGGTCCCGCGCCCAGGATCTTGCGGAGGGTGAGTTAAAGCTCTTCGCCTGTCCGTCTGCGTCGATCAGCCTCGCACTGTCTTGGGAGCAGCTCTCCAGCCCAGCTCACTCTCTTCCTGAAGCCGGGGCTCCGAACTCGCGCTCCCCGAGCTCCCTTCAGTTCATTTGAGGGGCTCAGTTGGAATTAGGCTGCGAACTCCCTCTATACCCCATTAGGTGTGTGCTTGACAAAGCTGCCCAGAGAACGAACCCCAGACTTTTACCTGCAGCTCCGGGCACCCTCTGTGTACTTTGAGCCTTGAAGCAAAAACATAATCCCTGTACTTTGAGCCTTGGAAAAAAAAAAAAAAATCCCCCTAGTCAAGGTCTGGCGTGGAAGCGTGCGTAAAGGTGACCTTGAATCTCCTGCGTTAAGGTAGCCTTGGATCCACCCTGTGCCTCACCCCCCCCCGCCCCCCCCGCCCCCCCCGCCCCCCCCCCCCCCGCAGACAGCTGGCCTGGGACCTGGGGGCGGGGCAGGGGGGCGCCCGGAGACTCCGCAGCGCAGCCCAGGCCCCCCGCAGCGCACCTGGCGGGAGGGGTGGCGGGGGCGGGGGGAGGGGTGGGGGGCGGGGCGGGGCGAGGCCGGAGGCGCCCCGGAACCCGCCCACCACACCTTAGAGGACAGGCTCGGCTCCCCGCCGCCGGCCCCGGACCATGGGGAAGCTGCTGGTGCTGACCCTGCTGGGCGTCGGCCTGGCCCTGCTCCGGGAGAGGCTTGTGGCGCTCAGGTGAGTTGGCATCTTGACGGGTTCCTGTCTCTCTCCTCTTTCAGGTTAGGCTGGGGCTGCCGGGTGCCAGCTGCCCAGCTGGTTAGGCATGAGCAGTTTGGGAAGCTCGTGCTCAGTGCCACCCAGCAAACTGATGTGGAAAGTGAGCAAGCTGCTTGCCTGCCTGTCTAAGGTAGTAGGTGGAAAATAAAGGCCCCCAATGATTTCCTGAAAGCCACCTGCCCAAGCCCTCCTTCCAGGTCGCTCTCAGCCTTGGGCTCCCGCAGGAACTCCGCTGGAAGCGCTGGGTTTGAGAGAGGGGACCCGGTGGATGTTTATGGCTGACATCGCCCAGGGCCAGTTAAACACTGAGGAGTATTGGGGTCCTGGATTCATCCCAGATTGAGAGCTATTTAGACAGGAGGGGAATGGCCTGAAACTTGCAGGTGTTAGCTGAGGTTTTGTAGGTGTCCCACCTTTGGAAGATGGGGATCTAGTGATGACAGAAATATCTCAGGAAGAGTGAATACTGGGCTAGGGAGAAGAAAGGTTAGGAGATGCTCCACACTTCTGGATGGATCGAAAACCTCTGCTTGCCTTCAGTGGTCTTTGGGGTGTTCTTACTTATTTCTCTAAGCAGAAGCTGGAATCTCTTGAGGATCCTCACACCTCTTGGTAATACTTTGTAGTTCAGCTTGAGTATGTTTATTGTAACATTGGCTCCCGGTGCACAGAATGAGAGACTCATAAATACTAATAATAATAATTATGAAGTAGATCAAAGGCTTATTTTTTAAACAGTGACAGTAAGATACTTCTAAGTGTAGAGTCTTCCTGAATACTATTTAATAAACATTTAAACTTATCCCTGATATTTAAAAGAATATTTCACTGTGGAAGTATAATGTGGCCAATTGTTTAGATTGTGGTCAGTTTGATAAATTGCAAAGTAAGCCAGCATAAAAATTTTAGAATAATGAGGTTAAAGCAATGGTGACAAGGTTTAGTTATTAGGGGAATTTGAATTTGGGAAAAGCAGTTTGGGGAGGGGGCGGTCAAGAGGCAAGGCCATAGTGGATTAAAGAGAACCAAAGTGCGGATTTATACTAGACAATACTTTATCAAGTTAAATAATACAACCTGTACATTTAAATTAATAAGACTGCACAGTTATTCATACTATTAAATATTATCACTTATTTTGGAAGCAAAGTGTTGTCCATGTATAACTGCATTTTAATCTTTCAACAATAACTGGGTGAGCTTAGCTGATATAGGCACATTGCCCACACAATGTCCATGTTATGTAAATAAATGTAAACAAAAGGAATTGCCTACTTACTGTCCTACTTCCCATAAACGATGAAAGAGCTCATGAATACCATTGTTTAGACATTGATTTTGGAAGTCGTGCATTGACCTCCAGTGTCTTTATCTTCCACAGAGAGAAAATGAATGCGTTTTGAGAAGTGGAACCAGTAGAACCCCATAACTGCCACCTCATTGAGGGAATTGGTACGTATGTGAGTACCAAGAGGGCCAGCACACTTTCTTGGTCACCACCCCCCTGACTGAGGCTGCCAACTGATTTAATCCCCTGCTCCTCCTTACACCCTCCACTTTACCCAAGCTACCTCATCCCAGGTTTTCAAGGGGTCTCTTCAATGTCAAAACGAGCAGCCTTTTCTCAGTTCTTGTACTGATGTCTCTCCATCATTTGAAGAATGTCACTGACTACTCCTTGGCCCGTCCCTCTCCAAACTCTCCTCCTGTCCCTTCTGTGATATTTCACTCCCCTCTGTCCTCTTCTGCTGCCTACCTTACTTTTATTTTTCCTTCTTCCCTCTCCTTGACATTTCTGGCTTCAGTGTCACTTCCTTCAAAGTGTATCTGCAAGTACCAAGAGGAACATCACTTATCTCTTATCCTCAAGCACCTCACAGCCTCCTGAGATGTCCTTAAAGAAATCGATTGAAAACCCATAGCTGGACCCCTACCCTCTCAAACGGCAGGCCTTCTTTTCCAGTCTGAAATCTACTTTATTCTACTCGGAATTTATGGTATTTCCTCCCTGAAACCCCTAGCCATAAGCAGCTCTTCTTCTAGACTGCTCTTATGCATGATGCCCCCATTCTCAAAGAGACTCAGTTCACAACCCAGGAACCACTGTTCCCCCTTTGTCCCTCATGGTTCACATGACGCATAATGACAGCTGCAGGCCCACACAGGGCTCATCTCACCTGCTAGTTACTGCCAAGGCTGCCTCTCTGGGCTCCAAGCCTCCAATTTCCCAACACTCCTACTAGAAAAAAAAAAGTTCAGTTAGATTCTACCCACTGTTCTGGGAATGAGTTCTTTCTACTCTCTCACCTTTGCTTATGAAATTCCCTTCCCTAATGTCTTCACTCCTGCTTGCTGAAATGAACTACAGATTTACCTCCGTCTCTAAATTCTGACAGCACCCTGGAAGCCTGGGTCACATATGACACCTATCATATGCTTTCTTTTATAGCTGGCAGTGTTTTCTCTTTCTCTCAATATCAGATTGCAAACTCCCTAGTGTCAAGGACTTTTGGCCTATTTGTCAATCTGTGGCAGGATGACAGCATAGTTGATTGTGATAGGAGTTTGTAATATAGATCTATAAAATCAGAAAGAATAATAACCACTTTTGAAATATGGTTTTCTTTCCCCCCTCCCCCCTCCCAATTTCTAAAAAAAAGTTGCCCAGCTCTTGTGCTCCCTGGGCTTAGAGGAGGTGTACTGCTGGCTAGAGAGCAGAAAGAGCTGAAGACAAACTCCTTTCTGACTTTTATTTTCAAAAGCTTGGTCTCCTTCAAGGGATTCTGATGGAGAAGAGATAAAAATATGTGGGCTTTTTGAATAATAGGGACTCTTGCCTCGCTGCCTGACAGTATCCTGGGGAAGAAACGAGACCTGGGAAGGAATGGCTACAAGGCATCTTTAGGGAGGCTGGATTCTTTTACTGTGTGTCCCAGCCTGAGCCAAAAATCACGTGCCCATGCAAGACACAGAAATGGCAGAATTGTCTAAATTGGTGATTTTCAACTGGTGTGCCACAAGAATTTTTAAAACATGCAATACCTGACTAGTCAGGGGCACAGACCTCTTGTCCCTTACATTGTCAGATAAAAAAATGACAACAGCCTACACACAATAGCCATCCAGTGTGAATGAATTAAAATTATACCTGATTTTTTTGTTAGATCAACAAAAAATAGAATATATTTTTTGGTGTGCCGCAGAATTTCAGTGATTATTTTATGTGTGCCGTTGGATGAAAAAGGTTGAAAGTCGCTGGACTAGATGATTACTAGTATCTAGTTCTACTCTCAGATTACGTAATTCAAACTGATTTGAGAAGCTGAAACTATAGCTAATGTTGTAAGATGTAAATCAACGTACTTATTATGCAAGTATTTTGAAGGGAAGGATTTAAAGGAGGTCGGCTGGGAGTAGAAGAAAAATAATGCCATGTTACTCCATAGCAGGCTTTTCTAGCTGGCTGTCAAAACCTTTGCTCCAGGATGTGACATGATTATAGCATTCACTGAGTCATGCTTTGGTGTGACCCTAAGGGTCTTAGGGCATCCTCTCTCGCCCTTCTGTGATCTCTCTGTAGTTTTCCCTCAGTAGCCTGCAAGTAGCCAGACTTCTTACATTTTGGTTCAGGTCTCCCAGGGCACCCAAGGTTCATGGAGGGGGGAGGGGGAGAGAGAGAAAGAAGACACCAGCAAAAGCTATGGCTGTGACTTTGCCTTGTGTTTCAGTCCTGTGGCATCATTTCCACCTCATTCGATTTGTCAAAGCAGTTACAAAGTTCTACCCATTTTCAAGGGGAGAGAATCTAGACTTTACCTCTTGATGAGAGAGTACGAACATCACATTTTAAGAAGAGCATGTGGACATGATACATACTGATTCTACCATATTTGTCACATACATTTTGCCTCACTAGATAACCAGAGCCTTCGCCCTCAGTCCTGCCTGCTTGGACCATGTCACCTGTGGTTCTCTCTCTTTACTAGGAGCCATGCAAGCCCCTTTTCATCCTGGTTCAGTCATAACTTACGTATTATATGATTCCTCCCAAAGAAAAATACTCAGGATCAGCTCTCAATGGAAAGAGATCTGATCAAACTATTTCAAATTCATTTATATTTAATAGTCCATCTTAAGATGAATTGCTTTTGTAAAAGAGAGCAGTTACTCAGAAATTTCCCAATATGATTAAATAATAATAGATTTTTTAAAGCCTCAACAAGTTGGAAAAAGAGAAATGCTTGGCAGAGAGGCCTTTAAGAGCCCTTCACAATGATGAAACTTTCCAAATGTCATCACTTGGTCTATAGATCAGTCTTCTATGGGGAAGAAAGCGGAATCTCTCAGGACAGACCCTGGAAGTCATTATTTAAAGAATAAATCTAGGATATCAATATATTTTATAGTTATTTGCTTTTTCTCTTGAGATGGAATTCTAAAAAAAAATAATTGTATTGAAGTCTGACTCAAGTTTTATTGTAGAATAGTGTATCTGTGGGATTTCTGATAGTTAATATAGTTTCCTAAGTAAATAGTTGCAAAAAGTTAATGGAGTTTCCAAAAGAAGTTCAAAGTTTTGACTGTGAGATTTATCTTTTAGGTTTACATGCCTCCAAACATGCATCTTTCTGATCCTCCACTTCTTTTGCAGAATATGGCTCTGAAGATATTGATATACTTCCCAGTGGGCTGGCTTTTATCTCCAGTGTGAGTATCTTCCATACTCCTCGGATACGCATGTCAATAACTGTATAGACCGCACATTAATGTTGCCGACTAAAGCTGCCAATAGACTCCTACACACTCATCCCACTGGTTTAGTGGGTAAACCAGTCCACTAAAAAAACAAAAACAGGATTCTGGAGAGCTAATCAGGACACCATGGGCCTGCTCAGGCTTGCTCCCTGTGGGCAGTTTCATACACAGCGGGGTCTCAATAAGCGTGTAATGATTTTCGTTCAATTCCTAGACTGATCTCCAGATCTGTCCCTTTGCTGCCCATCCCCAACTTTGCTGTATCTGGCTGGGCCTCAGCTTCCAGTAGTGATCTTCTCAGTAAATAGCATTCCTCTCATCAAGCCCGTCCTGGGTTTGGAGCTCGGTAAATGTTTGTGGATTGAATGATAACCATGTTACTCAATTCAAAACCCCAAGCAATTTCCATTTGGGGTTCCCTATCATTCTTTCCAGCCCTTTAAAGAGAAGTAAAGAGTTTGCATTTTATTCCTAATACCACTTTCACAGGCTCGGGATGATCAGGAAGCTATGTGATGGATTGAATTTCAATTAATTAAAGTGTATATATTGTGAAGATGTTGAAAATGATCATAAATTTGTTAAATCAGTTGCAATTTGAAATGGGACGTAAGATGTTGAAAAAATAGATTGACTACATTTTTTATGTGAATTCTGATTTCTGGAATTGCATGTCCTAATGTTCCATTTTAGTCAAGAAAATATTACCAATAAAATGAACTTTTAAATCTATATCATTCTGGCAAAAAAAGGGGAGGGCACATATTATAACCCTTAATAGTCTGAATTTCTAAATTCTTAAATATGCACGGTATAGTCAGGGTCTTGTTTTTACTTTAAATTGCTGCTGGTGGGTATGTGTGGGGGTGGCACACTCATGACTCAGAGCCCCACCTCCCAGGTGCCAGGTCCTGGTGACAGCTCCTGACATGCTGATAAAGTTAGAGTGTGCTGCTGGCCCCTACACAGGTTTCTTGAACATCCAAGTTTTAATGTCAGCAGTGAAAATTTAAAATGAATGTGGCATGTTGCTGGAAAATGACCATGAAGGCAAATGGATGACTTTCTATTAGGCTCCTGAAAATGCCATATAGAAAGACAGCCTTAACCACCTGGAAACTATTTTGAGGAAACTATTTGGAATTGAACTCTGTCAATGATTTTTTAAAAAGAGGGTGAAAGGAAGATAATTGATGAAACTGAAGAATTACTGAGACAGAAAGCAGGGAATCTGAGGAAATTAATGTTGGATGGCATATTTGTGACTGTTTTCTCCAGAGAAATAGGAGGTAGAGTTACTCATTGAGAATAAAGAGGAAGACAATGAAATAAATTTGGCATAGACACCTGGAGAAATGCAATAGATTGCCTGTTAGAATGAACAAAAGTGCTGATAAACGTCATTGAATGTTTGGTTGAAGTTGGGGTGATAACTTTGTATCTTAAGTTTTTCAACCTGATTTAGGCTAGCCCTGTAAGAGGTGGACCAGGGCAAAGGGAGTTGGTAGGGAATTTGCTAAGGAGGCAGCAAGCAAAGGGTGGGGCTTAGTCTGGAGGTTTGTGGCTAGGGCCATGCTAATCTCTCCTCCAGGTGCGGTGCTCAAGGAGAATGTAAGAGGGCAGAGCACCTTCTCTCATGTGCTTCAGTGTTGCCTATGGGAAAGCCAGATTTCCAATCAGATTTAGGCATAGAAGGACTAGTCTAAGAAAAGCTTGAAGATGTAGATTCACCTCTCTCACCAGGGGTGAAGGCCCAAGAATAGTATTATTATAAGTGAGAGAGAGAGAGAGAGAGTATTTATAAGAAAGGGAGGGGAAAGGGAGAGAGACGGAGAGAAGGTAGACTAGGAAAGAGAGAATTTAAATTGAGTATAAGGGGGGAAATGAGAGTACCAGAAAAGATACAGGGCGGTTGATATTGATGTTCATATTTATCAGAGTGATAGGGGAGGGATGCGGGGAGGAAGTGGGCTGAGTTTTGTAACTTTTGTAGAATAAATCAACCCCAAGATTTGACGCAATGACCAGGGATGCAGCAAAGGCCCAATATATTCAGGATGCCTATCATCGGTTGATAAATACCTGGTACTCCAATAAACAGAGCCACTGTCCAAGTTCAAATTTTCAGACATATCTATAGGAACAAAATTGGTCATAAATAGTCAACTCTCTAGGACTGGTTCCCCTATGGTAATTCTTGGCTAATCCTACTACGAAATATCATGTATGTAGGGATGGAAGCAATCCAATGAAACCATATGCCCCTTCTCTGCTTTGAGGAAGGTTAGTTATAGAATATCAGGACTGGATAGACTCAGCCGTCAGACATTTTAACTTCCTCATTTTTTAAAAGAGGAACCAAAGGCACAGGCAGGCAAAGGGACTCACACAAAGTAACACAGCCTAGTCTCTTGCATCATACTTTCTGGCTAAACCCCTTCTCTCTATATTAAAAGTTGACTTTGGGTCATTCCCAGTGGTTTAGATGACATTGGTAATTCTTCAGATCAGATAATGGCAACAGCTGACAGAGGAAGATATCCCAGAAGTTTAGAGCTTTGAACATTTTTGTTAGGTTTTGAGATTTTAACTTCCATATGAAAACATTGTTTTGATAGGTATCTATGTATATACTTATCCTCTATTTTTTAAAGGGATTAAAATATCAAGGCTTGCCAAGCTTTGCACCCGATAAGCCAGGACAAATCTTCATGATGGATCTGAATGAGCAAAACCCAAGGGTCCAGCCACTAAACATCAGTGATGGTTTTGACAAAGCATCATTCAATCCACACGGGATCAGCACTTTCATTGACAAAGGTAAAGTCTGAATGCTTAGGAATAAGGGGAATGAGGAAAATACAAACCACTCAACTCAACTATTCAATATGTATGTGAAAAGAGAGAAGAGGCTATTTTACCAAAAAGGTGTATATTTGTAACATAATAAATGTGTGTCGACACATTTTTAAACATCACATTAAAGAAGGGAGACTAGAAGTGGCCACTCCCTCTTCCTTCTACCCCCTTTTCCTCTCATTTGACCATCAAAACCAGTTTGCATATTGTTCTCAGAAATCTAACCTATAAACTGAAGGCCCTTTGAAAACCACTGTGTGACATTAAAAAGATAACATAAAAAAATAGGTAAATCAGACTTCATCAAAATTAAAAGCTTTCTGTTTCAAAGGACATGATGAAGAAAGTGAAGAGACAACCCAAAGAATGAAAGAAAATAACTGCAAGTCATACATCTGATAAGAGGCTTGCATCCAGAATACATAAGTAATTCTTACAACTCAACAACAAACAGACAAATAACCCAATTAAAAAATTGGCAAAGGATCTTAGTAGACATCTTTCCAAAGAGATACGCAAATGGCTAATAAACACAAGAAAAGCTATTCAATATCCTTAGTTGTTAGGGAAATGGCAGGGGCTGATTTGCTATTATAAAGTTACAATAAGTAACTCAGAGAAGAGAAATCTATTTCCTCTCACATGGCAGCCCAAAGACAAGCACGTGGCTTAGTGATTAGATGACCGCTGTGTGCGGTCATCCCGGGACAAAGGCTGATGGAGCAACACAACTCTCTTTCACATGTTGCTTCCATCCTGGTCCAAGACTAGAACTCTGGTTAGTTGCTATTTCCCAGCAGGAAGGGGAAGAAAGAAAATTTACACGGATATTAATTTTATTTCATTTTACCTAGTAGTTGCACACGCCTTGTACGGTGTCATCCCTTTAACCTGCACTTAGACAAATGACCACATCGGCCAGCAGGAAAGGGCAGGAATTTCTGAAGCTCTGGGGCCATGTGCCTGTAGCTGAGCAGGAAGAGGGGGACTGTGGCTACTGGGAGCAGGTGGCCGTCTCCCACACAGACAGGTAATTGCTGGCGGGACGAGAGGGGACAAAGATGAGACGTGCTGAGCTAGAAGACCGTCTAGAGAAAAGGGGCTTTGAAAGGGGTTTTAAAGAAAAGTACAGGATCTGAATTGGTGAAGATCTTGGTGAGAGGCATGGAAGCCAGCATTTCTGGGGAAAAGCCAACATATGGAATTGACCGCAGTTGAATTTACAAAGTGAAGTGTCTATAGAGAGGAACCAGGGGATGTTTTGATTTTAGAAGAGCTTTTTTAAAAATATAATTCTCTTGCCATTAAACTCACAACTTTAAAATGTACCAGTTAGTGGTTTTTAGTATATTCACAGAGTAGTACAACCATAACCACTATTTAATAGCAGAACATTTTCATTACCCTCAAAAGAACATTTTTATTACCCCCAAAAGAAACCGCATGCCCATTAGCTGTCCCTTCCTGTTCCCCACTCACCCCAGCCCCTGACAACCACTGATCTAGTTTCTGCCTCTATGAATTGCCTATTCTAAACACGATATAAATGGAATCATACAATATATGTCCTTTCATGATTGAATACTTTCACTTAGGCTAATGCTTACAAGGTTCATCCATGTTGTAGCATGTGTCACCACTTCGATCCTTTTAATTGCCGAATAACATTCCATTATATGAATATACCATTTTTTTATGCATTTATCAATTGATGGGAATTTGGGTTATTTACACCTTGGGGATATTAGGATAATGCTGCTGTGAACATTTGTGTGTAGTGTTTGTGTGGACCTATGTTTTCAGTTCTCTTGGGTATATACCAAGAAGTGAAGTTTCTGGATCATATGGTAACTCTATGTTTAACATTTTGAGGAACTGCTACACTGCTTTCAAAAGTGAACTACCATTTGCAATCTCACCAGCACCCTGTGAGGGTCCCAACTTTTTCCACACCTTTGCCAACATTTGTTATTGCCTGTCCTTTCTCATTATAGACATCCTAGCGGGTGTGAAGTGGTATTTCTGGCTAGGAAGTGTTGCTTATTTTTAAGATATTCACACAGCCCTCGCATTTCTGGAATGTGTGTTGCAATGCTGGAAATTCTCACCTAAAAGAATTCTCAGCAAAGCTTTGTTTGCCTGTGCCCACTTCTGTTGAAGAGCTGTCCTGTCTGGGGGAACCATGCCCATGTTTATGCACCCCTGTAGTTCTGTGTCCTCCTGCTGGAACCCCCTTTCTAGCAGGAAAGGGTGAAGATGAGGAGACCATTGTGGAAACGTTGAGGCTTGGCTCTGTTACTTCCTGATGATAAAATTGCTGACAAGTCATTCTCCTTCTGAGTCTCAATTTCTCCAATAAAATAGGGAAACTCACATTTGTCTGACTTATCTATCAGGTGGGGATCAAATGCAAGATGATTGAGAAAAATTCTTGGACATGACCAAGCTGCACAGCAAATCTGATAATAGTTGTTGCAATAGAAGTAAACTTATGGGAAATTATGCCTTATCCCACTTTAGACCATACTGTGTATCTTTATGTTGTGAATCATCCCCACATGAAGTCTACTGTGGAGATATTTAAATTTGAGGAACAGCAACGTTCTCTGCTACACCTGAAAACTATAGAACATGAATTGCTCAAAAGGTAGGAATTAAAGTATTTTGCACTTCTATTTATTTTGCACCTCTACTGTGTGTGCTTTGTTTCCTTGGGCTCAGCAGGCTTTCTTAAATTTTTGTTTTGTAGCATTGTTTTCTGAAGCTTTCTAAAGGTTCCCATGGTGTTACTGCCCAGCACCTCACTAGAAATTGCTGTATTAGTATTGAATATCTTTAAATTTTCCAACTTCTTGAAAGCATTTTAATTCTACAAAGGTGTGCAATTAGATTCCCAGCTCTAATTCCACAACAATGCAAACTAACTATGGGGCTCTCTTTAAACACCTACACCCATTTCCAGTTGCCCTGGTAGGCTGTGTTCTGAGAGCCCCACCCACTGGGTGTTATAACCTGCCACAAGATGGGCTATTCCTTCGTTCAATGAGAGCTTTAAAAAGGAATTTGAAAAAAGCCTGTGGGCACATATTAAAATTCACATTAATCAAGCTTTGATGACGTGCTGGGCACTATACCAAAATACTTAATTTAATTCTCACAACAGCTTTTAGTAATAGGCATGAGTAATCTGAGACTTAGTGTTTTAGATCCATTCAATAATTGCCCATGTTACATAATTTGTAAGTGTCAGAACCAGAGTGCAAACCTAGATCTGTCTGAATTCAAAGCTGGGCTCTCCATGGCAATGAGAAACATCTTCTCTTACTGTGTTGAAAAAATAGTGTTTTAGTGGAGAGGTTGCCTGTTTCAAGACTGTAACAAACAATGAAGAATTTGCCTTTTGTAAAATGGACTCAACACTGAAAGACAAGATCTAAAACAGCAGAGGTTAATCTTTTTATGAAGCAGAAGAACGGGAAAGAAAAGGAAGTTCACCTGGTCTTTGTTCTCTTTGTCAACATTGTGTGAGAACTTCTCCCAGAGAGTCTGGGAGCGATAAAAGCAGAGGGCAGAAGAAGTTGAAGTTACTGACATCTCGTGACACATTGTGCTGGGTTCTGAGGCACAGTGGGGACCAGGACTGCTATGGAGTGACTGCGAAAATGGACAAATCACTTAACCTGTGCTTCAGTTACCTCAGCAAAATGGGGGTTCTCTTATTGGCCTAACTCACCTGACTGGTGGTTGTCAGGCTCAAATGCAGTCACCTAAGACCTCAGAGGAAGAGTTCCTCAGAAATCACAGCCTGAGGGGACACTCCATACCTGATCACTTGATTAGGGAGCACAATCCCAGGATGCAAAAGTAAGAGACCAGCGTGAAGCAGGGAAGGTGGGCAGTTATGGGTTGAATTGGGTTCCCTCAAAAAGATATGTAGCAATGTTAATCCCAATATTTCAGAACATGACTTGCTTTGGAAATAGCTTGATTGGTAGATGTTATTAGTTAAGTCCACCATCCTGGTGGCTCCTTAATCTAAAATGACTGGTGTCCTTATAAGAAAACAGACACACAGGGAGAACGCCATGTAAAAATGGAGAGTGAGATTGGAGTGAGGCACCTGCAAGCCAAGGTTCACCTGGGGCTACTAGAAGCAGGAAGAGACAAGGAAGGATCCTACCACAGAACCTTCAGGGGGAGCATGGCCCTGTCAACGCCTTGAACTGTTAGACAATAAATTTCTGTTGTTTCCTGCCGCTCAGTATCTGGTACTTTGTTACAGAAGCACTTCTAAAAATTCATACGGGGACAGTCTGTAGCAAATACTGTACCTTATCAAGTCAGCCACTGCTAAATGCATACAATCATCCTCCAATAAGTAACATAAGGACAATCTGGCCAAGGTAAGAAAGGGAGAAGAGCTTATCCACCAGCCCTGTCTCCTATTAGTCAAAGGTTTGCCTCATGGGGTGTTAACTCCTATAGTGGGTAAGTCATGACTGGTGATATCCTGTGTTTTGATGTCAACACAGAAGCCTGAAAGTGGGAGCAAGAGGCCCATACAGGCAGGAGGTAAAGCACTATAGAGCTGTACTGTGGAAAGTCTGTCAGATCCCATGCAGAGCTGGTGGAAGCAGTGCCAACTGGAACAGGGCAGGTGAGGTTTTGAGGATCTAAAGAGGACCTTAAGAAGTGCCTTGATACACACATTGACCAAGCATTTTAAGGGGCAGAACAAGATGAAAGCACATCAGTAGGGAATTTAATTTAATCTATGGGGTCAGGCAATACCTTTTAGAGGAAGGAATGCTGACTCAGAGACCCAAAAGATGAGTAGCCCAATGACCTTGGGAAAGTCATTATACATCAAAACTTGAAAATATTTTCCTGATTCATCGAAAGTTTTCTTTCCCAATTTAACTGAAAAAGATTTAATCTTTTACATTTTTTTTTCAAGTTACTGTCTTCTTTTTTACTTTTCCAAAATGAAAAATACTTTTAGTTTTTTTTAATGGTGTAAGAATAAAACTTGCTTCACTTAAAAATTTAATGGTATTAAGGGACATAAATAAGAAAGAATAGCACTCATAATTTCACCTATTCAGAGAAAATATAAAGATCTGGATGGACTGGGTTATGCTACAATAACAGAAAAGAAAACCCCTAACATCTTTAGTGGTTCAGAGCCACAAAGTTTTGTTTTGTTTTCTCACTCATGCTGTGCCTCTAATGTAGGTGATACAGGGACTCAGTTTTATATTATCCTCATGTAGGATCCATTATCAGGAAAGGTGCTGGTTACTATGGAAGAGTGGGGGAAGCACTCACCTGTCCTGTTCCAGTTGGCACTACTTCAACCAGCTCTGCATGGGATCTGACAGCTCTGCATGGGTCACAAACTGGCTCATAAAGTCTTCCATCCGAAAGCCATACACGTCACTTCTTTTCATTGGCCAAAGAAAGTCGCGTGGCCATGCCTAACATCAAGGCACTGGAGAAGCCTAATTCCAGAAAGAGGAGAGCCAGCGCTGTTGGTGAACTGGACTATGACTGCCACAGATAACTATTATAAATATTTACGAGTCAAAGATTTGGAGTTTGAGGCTTATTTGTATATTTATTTGTTTTTGTTGACTTCTGCAGAAGGGAAGAGTGAGTGAACAAGAAATGGCTAAAAAAAAAGAAAGAAAAATCAGGGCAATGAAAAATCATTTACTTTCCGTGGATTTTAAAAATTCATTCTAGTCCATGTATACTTTTTCAAATTGATGAACATATTGGTCTTTGTAGAGATTTGGTGATTTTGACAACAATCACTATTTTAAAATACTCCCTCTCTCCACTTTAGTGTGAATGACATTGTAGTTCTTGGACCAGAACAGTTCTATGCCACCATAGACCACTATTTTACCAGCTACTTCTTGAGCCTATTAGAGACATTAATGGATCTTCACTGGACTTACATTGTTTTCTATAGTCCAAAAGAGGTCAAAGTGGTGGCCAAAGGATTTAGTTCTGCAAATGGGATCACAGTCTCACTAGACAAAAAGTAAGTAAGCTCATTTATAATTTTTCTACCTTTTGGCCTTGACATTTTAGTGGACTCCTTCCCTTACGAGGTGGGTTTAGTCCTAGTTTAAGTAGTCAATATATGTGTGGAGGGATCAGGCATGGCCAGGGTTTATAGTAAATGTGTGATCTCAAGCAAACCATTTGCCTTCTTGCGCTTTAGCCCCCACCCCCACACTGCCAATGAAATGAAGCATTTGGACTCAAAGATATAAAGTCCTTGTTCCAATTTTCTTATGTGACTATAGAAACACACTTACCTAACACACTAATAAGGAGAATAAAGGCACAATGCCTCCGCCTCTTATGAGGCTGGAAGGCCTTTAACACTTATACTAAGTTCAGTTACCCAAAAGTTCTTATGAGAAAGGGAAGCCCAACTTAGATTGGGCATTGCAAATGTATAAGTTTCAGATTTACTGATTCTCTGCAGCAGAATTTTCTATGAGAAAACACTTTTTATGAAGCATGCACTTTTGTGGTAAACTCTTTTTATAGTATTTTTAAATGGAAAGTTTCTTAAAAAGAAAAGTAACATGAATATTGATATATAAATGTGAGATAATGGAGATGATCCCTGTGGAAAATAAAAGTCCAAGTGTTCTTTCTCTTTTTAGAAATGACTGTGATTGAGCTTCATGGTCACCAGATCCTTCTTTCCAAGGACTAGTTTTTGGAAGTATCTTTTTGTCTTGTAAGAGGTCCACTTAGCTCCATTCAGTTTAAAGTTCCACTTATCTCCATTCAATTTAAAGACAATTTAAAGAGTCCCAAGTAATGAGATTGAGCCTATATGTCATCTAGAAACACCAACTTCATTACTTTATAGTCATATTTCATATTCAAAGCACTTCAAGAGTATTAAAAACACCACTCCATTATCTTTTTTTTTTTTTTTGCTGTGGTTTAGAAAGCAAATATACATATATATGCTAATATATATGTACAGTGGTACCTTGACTGTTGTGAATTTTTATGTACCTTCTCCAAAATAAAATTTAGTGTCATCTCTTAAATGTAAATGTGATTTACTTCAAAGGTATATCTATGCAGCTGATGTAACGGATAAGAGCATTCATGTGATAAAAGTTCATGATAACTGGGACTTAACGCCACTGAAGGTAAGAATACCCTGGCTTGCCCATGCAACATGGCCTCTCATATCAGTTCCCATGCTTGACTTAGTAATGAGCTCCTTGAATGAAGGAAACATAAGTAGTTCTAAAAAATGACAGTGAGAGTGTGCTCACAATTCTAAAAATCAGTAACAGAGGCTGTTAAAAATACTAATTTCAGGAGCCAGAAGGAGCTGGTGCGAGGGGGGAGGGAAGAAAGTCCAAACAACATCTTCACTACCTCCTCTTTGTTGAAAGGTAATACAGTTGGACACCTTAGTGGATAACTTAACTGTCGATCCTGACACTGGAGATATTTGGGCAGGATGCCATCCTAATGCCTTGAAGCTGCTGATCTATAACCCTGAAGATCCTCCAGGGTCAGAAGTAAGTTCCTATACTTCTCTGAGCTCACAGGCAAGGCTGGAAGATGATTTCTTGAGGCAACTTGGGAGATTGAGCGGGTCACGTGTGATGTTCCAGAACTGAACAAATGTAGGTATGGAAAGAGGAAACATTTTGTCAGAATGAGGAGATGTGGCCCATTAACTTTTTCAGGTTACCAGGTACCCACTTAATATCAGTGCTAGACAACATGCCCCATCCCAGCAAGGGCTATACTTGCTGCTGGGAATAATTGGAAAATACGAGCTTGACTATTCGTGTTGACCCACTGCTATTCATATTTCCAATCAGGATGTAGGCCCTGAAGTTAGGCAAAGGGAGAGTCATATGTGGAGCCACCTTCTTTCATGCTACCAAACATAAAGTTCAAATGAAAGGGTTTAAATGGCAGTAGTCTCAAAACAAAATTAATTTTTGCCACCATGTGCTAATATATATGATAGTGTTAAAGAATGTCTCATTTTAAAGATGTTGTTTGTATTATTTAATATCTCTTCTAAAACAATAGCATATGTCATTGAATTTTATATGGTATTAAAAACAGTAGTACAATGCATTCCATTTTCTAAAGGGCTGAGTTTAAGAATTAAAAAAATCTAGGAGAGACAAGAAGATGGCAGCGTAGGTAATCTTGGTACCCACCACTTCCCACAAACCCATCAAAATTACAGCTAAAATACAGAACCACCATCATCAGAGCCTCCTGAAGTCTGGCTGAACAGAAGCCCCACAACCAGGGAGCTGAAGAAGCACCGAGACCGGGAGGAGGGGCGGAGACGCGGGCAGATCGGGGCTGAATCAGAGAGACCCGGCCGCAGGCCCACACCCGGTGCCGAGGGTTAAACCCGGGAGGCAATCTCGGTGGTGAGGGTTTCCCGGAGGAGCAAGGGGTCCCAGCCCCACAGCAGGCCCCCAGCCCAGGGCTCCAGGGCCGGGAAGAGATGTCCCCACAACTCCGGGCTGTGAAACCAGCGGGGACTGTCCCTGAGGGTCTTGGAGGAGGCCCCAGAGTCAGTGCACCTGGTGGTCAGACTCGACCACACTGGATTACAACCCTACCACATCCACGAGTGACACACTCAAGGGGCAAACTCGGTGAACACCAAAGCTCCACTGAAGTAAATCCTGCTCCATAGGGGTGTTTCCAGAACACCAGCTCTTCACCTGTAGCTGCAGCTCGTCCTCACAGCCAATTGGCCTGGGGGTCAATTCCTCCTAGTGATCCAATAGCAACCAAGGCTCAACTACAACAGGACAGTGCACACAGCCCACACAGGGGAGCACCTGGAAGGCCCAGCTCAGGTGACTGGGGAGGCTGAGCCACTGGACCCTACAGGACACCTACTACACAAAGCCACTCTACAAATTCCAGGAGACATAGCAGCTCTACCTAATACATAGAAACAAACACCTGGAAGCAGCCAAAATGTAGAGGCAAAGAAACATGTCACAAAGGAAAGAACAGAAGATATCTCCAGAAAAGGAAAGAAATGAAATAGATCCAACCAAGCTACTAGATATAGAGTTCAAAATAATGGTTAAAAGAATGCTCAAGAATCTTATTAAGACTATTAAGGAAACTAGTGAGATCATCAATGACATAATAAAGTACCAATCAGAAGTGAAGGCTACATGAACTGAAATGAAGAATAATTTACAGGGAATCAACAGTAGAGTAGAGGATGCTGAGAATCAAATCAGCAATTTGGAACATGAGGAAACAAAAACACCCAACCAGAAGAGCAAAAAGCAAAAAGAATCCAGAAATATGAAGACAGTTTAAGGAGTTTCTGGGCCAACTTCAAGTGGTCCAACATTTGTATTATGGAGATGCCAGAAGGAGAAGAAAGTGAGCAAGAAATTGAAAACGCATTTGAAAAATAATGACAGAAAACTTGCCCTACCTGGGGAAAGAAATAGACGTACAAGTCCAGGAAGCACAGAGGGTTCCAAACAAGAGGAACCCAAAGAGGCCCACAGCAAGACGTATCATAATTAAAATGCCAAAGGTTAAAGACAAAGAGAGAATCTTAAAAGCAGCAAGAGAAATGTAGTTAGTTACCTACAAAGGAGCCCCCATACGACTGTCAGCTGATTTCTCAAAAGAAACTTTGCAGGCCAGAAGGGAGTGGCAAGAAATATTCAAAGTGATGAAAAACAAGAACTTACAACCAAGATTGCTCTCCCCAGCAAAGCAATCATTTAGAACTGAAAGTCAGATAAAGAGCTTCACAGATAAGAAAAAGCTGAAAGAGTTCATCACCACCAAACCAGTATTACATGAAATGTTGAAGGGTCTTCTTTAAGAAGAAGCTAATGAACAAAAGAATCTGACAAACTAAATAGACCCAAAGACATTGATGCATGCAACAGACAGTCATATCTCAGGGAAGAGGGAAGGGTGTGGAGGGTGGGAAGAGATTAACCAAAGAAGTTATATGCATATATGCATAACCCATGGACCCAGACAATAATGGGGTGAAGGCCTGGGGAGGGGGTGGGAGTGAGGTGGAGGAGGTCAATGGGGGGGAAATGGGATACCTGTAATACTTTCAACAATAAAGATAAATTTTAAAAAGTAATAAAAATAAAATGCAAAAAAAAAAAAAGAAAGAATAAAAAAATCTCAAGTGAATTTAAATATAGATATAAATTCTCAGCAGACAAAGTCTGAGACATTTAGTCACAAAAATTTATTGAGCACTTATAATATACCAAACTTTGTTTTAATACTTAGGATAAATTAGCAAACAAAATATTCAAATATCCTTGCTCTTAGGAAGAGGGACAGACAATATGCAATAAGCATAAGAAATAGTAAATTATATAGTAAGCTTGGAGATGGTAAGTTCTAGGGGAAAAAAAGTATAATAGAGTAAACAAGATCAGAATTGCTATGAGCAAGGGGAAGGACAAGTCCTACTATTACATACAGAGATCAGGGTAGGCCTCATTGAGATGGAAAGGATTGAAGGGATATATGTTTGAATCTAGGTTTGGGGAATTGGGAAATTGAGATTCAAACTCTAGCCTTGTAGTTGGCCCATGGGTAAATTAGAATGTACAGTTATGTCTGCTTCCAAAATTGCCATTCTTCAGTTTTTAAAAAAATAATTATTTCTCTTATTAACATATTAGTCACAGCTTCTTAAAAAAAACAAAAAACATCAAGAAATGTATAAAGAAACAGAAGTCCAGCCTGAACCTAAAGCCTGAAGAATTGTTACCCTAGGCTAGCAAGCTACCCTTGCCTCAGATATTTGCCCCCAAAAGTTATAATATAACTATTCTACAAACACCCAACAACAACTGTTTTAAGAGAGTGAAAATATGATCTATATGATGATTTGAAAATTGTTTAGGCTATTTTTCATGTCTCTATTTTCAAGTTTAATCATTTGTTTATTTTAAATATTTTTAAAATTTTTATTGGTTTTTAGAGAGAGAGGAAGGGTGAGGGAGAGAGAGAAACATTGATTTGAGAGTGGAACATCAATTGGCTGCCTCCTGCACACCTTCTACCAGGGGTAGAGCCCACAACCCTGGCATATGCCCTGACCAGAATCAAACCAGCATCCTTTTGGTGCATGGGATGACACCCAACCAACTGAGCCACTCATCCCAGGGCATATTTGTTTATTTTAGATAAGACTTCTTTCTTCACAATCACTGACACCCTTTCGTTTTGGTTGAGGCTAATGTTTTCTACATGAGTTCCAAGCTTGAGTATTTTTCTGTAACAAACTTTAGATGAAGTTGTAGGATTTTCCTTAAGATAAAAAGCCAAAACTCAAACTAAACTATTCTAAGAGATAGCACTATGGACTCGTGATTCATGAATTTCGAATTGGTTTCCTTTCATTCCTATCATGTCCTATTTGAGTGAACTTCATCCAGGCTATTTGGAAACCTGAGTGCCTATATATTTACCGATCAGCAACCAAAAGTGTGTTAACCCTGGGGATCAATAACAGTATGAAGTAATGATGTGTCAGATTGAATTCTTCAAAGTATGTGTTCTTTATGCTTCTTAGCCACTTCTCCAGTGTGAGGGGACTCCAGCTGTGACAAGTACCATCCTACTTGTTATGAGGCTTGCTAACTAGATGTCCCTTTTTCATTTCTTTTCATGTTTCTGTTGAGGGATATGGCTAATGTCAGGTAACTAGTGCACCTGCCTACATAGATATCATGAGGCCACTAATACTTTCATCATCAGAAGAAGAAAAAATGATTGAAGATATCCAAATTTTAGCTTATTGGTTTCTAAGAAATATATCAGTCCTGGAGTATTTGGGAAGGAAAACACCACTGACAGCTGTTTGCTCATATAGTGCACTAACAAAAAAATCTTTTCTTGGCAGGTACTTCGCATCCAGAATGTTCTATCTGAGAAGCCCAGGATAAGCACCGAGTACGCCAACTCTGGCTCTGTGCTTCAGGGCAGCTCTGTGGCTTCTGTGTACAATGGGAGACTTCTCATAGGCACCGTATTTCACAAAGCTCTGTACTGTATGCTCTAGACTACAGATCATCCAAAAAGTCTACATGTTTAGTGAAAGTAAACCCCTAATCCTATGATAAGTGGAAATGCAAGTAAATCACGAACACCAACAAAAGTGTGTCTGGCTTTTCTTGTGGATAGAAGTAAAGAAGCAGATTCCATAATATTCACCAAATTGCAAGTCGAGATAGTGGCAGTCCAACAATAAGCTAAATCTCTCTACGCTTTTTGTACTCTCAATATTCTTTCCACAGTAAGATGTGGTGAGTGAGGTGTCCAGCTCACCTAGGACTCCTTGGTACCTATGTGGCAAAATCACCTCCTACAACTGTCATGTTCTGAGCCTCCTGCAGTCCAGTCCCTGAGAAAAGCTAATATTGAAATATTTACAATTCTCCTTCTCTTCCTCCAATTGTGCCAGGTACAAACTGCTAATCAAATGGCCAGCCCATAGATAAAAGCAAGAATTGGCATCATGAGACTTCCCAAAGACCTCCCCTCAAACTTGCATTTTCCTCAATACAGATACAGGAAACCAGGTCCTGGAAAATCTGACAGTGGCCTCACTTACGACAAGCAGTGCTGATCTCGTCCTTTGTACCAGGTCTTTATTTGTACAACAGTCCCCCACCCCCCTTATCTGTGATTTTACTTTCCATGGTTTCAGTTACCTGTGGTCAATCATAATCCAAAAATATTAAATGTAAAATTCCAGAAATAAGCAAAAGTTTTAAATTGTGCACCATTCTGAGTAGCATGATGAAATCTTCAGTCATCAATTCCCTGCCAACCAGGATGTGAAGCATATATATCTGCTTCCAGCCCAGTCACTTAGTAACCCTCGGGGTTATCAGATTAACTGTCATGAGGCATCACAGTGCTTGTGTTCAGATAATCCTTATTTTACTTAACAATGACCTAAAGCCATTCCCATAACTTTTATCGCAGTAGATTGTTATAATTGTTCTATTTTATTATTAGCTATTGTTGTTAATCTTTTACTGTGCCTAACTTACAAATTAAACTTTATTATACAGGGGTAGGCAAAAGTAGGTTTACAGTTGTAATACAAATAAATAATACAGTAATTAATAAGTAATAATGCAAGAATAAACAGTGTTTTGCATACTCACAACTGTAAACCTACTTTTGCCCACTGCTGTAGGGGACAAATGGTATATATAGGGTTCGGTACTATCCATAGTTCCAGTGTCCACTGGAGGTCTTAGAACATATTCCCTGCAGATAGCAGGAGACTACACTAGTGATATCTGAATCTGAAGTATTGTAATCAACTTGGCAACATCCTATAGACGTGGCATTAAGGAATCAGAACTAAATAACATGGTTCTGGCCTAAAGTTCTATCCTAAGGACCAATTCTAGTTTGATTAGAATGAATAGAAATGTCCCTTTCTTGGTTAAACACCAGGGCAACCTTTGGCAATCATTTATGGGAATCAACATACCCAAGCACCCCACCTCCTTCCCTTTCTGTAACTCTTACTCGGAAGTAGTTGGTGATTTCCCCCCCCCCTCTCTCATGGGAATGGGGAGTTGGGGAGGACTCTTTATTTCCTAGTGAATTTTGCTCAGAAGAAAGTTTCGATGAGAAGTTTTGTAGCAGGGTAAAATTCTATTTTTTAGCCCCATGTAACTCTGATTTAGATAGTAAGATCTTAGTTTCCATTGCTTAAGGGGAAGACTGACTTAGCAGAATGTTATAAAATCAGTTCTTGGATTTTAAGTTCCTAAAGCTTAACCATCAGGTAGACACTGAAAAAAGAAATAACTAATAGCATGTATACCAATTTTGAAAAATATAATAGTCTTTTTCTGCTTCTGTCCCTAACCCTTACACCCACTAGATCAGACCAAATTTAGGGAGAACACCGAGAGTCAGAGATGGGAAAACTAAGGCATTTAGATGCTGGTGGGTTCCTAAGCATTGGCTCTGCCCTGCCTTCTTCCCAGACCAAGGGGCTGATAAAACCCCCAGAGAGATTTGGGAGATCTGATTGCTGAGGACCCAGTGTGTGCTTTCACAGGAAGGGCCCAGGAAAGTCACAAGGCACCGGGGTTCCTCTTCATGTAGACACCCCCAATCTTCATGAGATTATCTTGAACCTCTTTTCTCACTTGGCTTGGGAAGGAGATAGATTGTCTTCCCTTCCCAGTCTTTCTGTTTAAAGCATCAGGGATGTAGATGTGAATATTAGGGTAGTGATTAGGGGTAGTTGAGCTCAGGAAGAAGCATAGAAAAGATCAGAACAAAAATCAATGTGGCAGATGGCTGTAAGGTGGCCCACAATGATCCTTCCTTCCTGGCAGTCCTTCCCCTGCACACCTCCCTCCCTCAAATAGGGCTGACCCGCCTAAACAGCAGGATATCGCAGAAATGAGATGAGTGACTGCTGAGGCTAAAAAAATTGCCATTTCTATCTTGCTCACAAAAACTGTGCTACCTGTGATATGTTTCCTCAATTTTAGTATAACCACATACTTAATGTTATTTTTAAAATCCCATTTCTAGGTTCAAATCCTATATTTTTAAGGTCAGACTAAGCTATTGTAACAAAGTGACCCCAAATAAAGTGGCTTAAAGAATACAGACAAATTGCTTCCATTGACATTCTATTAATATGGGTGTAGTTGTATGGCTATACCTAATTGGAAGGGAGTGTGGGAAATTTAGTTTATCTGAGTAGCCTTGTGCCAGAAAGAAGGGATTTGGGTAGCTAGCTAGTGGTCCACAACCATTGCTCCTTAAAATGACTCAATAAAGTTTGGAAATCAATAAAATTCTAAAACTATTAAAGAAATTGCGTTAGTAATTTAAAAATCTTCACATTAAAAGAAACTAGAAACTAGAGACAATAAAGTGTTGATGAAGTTAAAATGGATAAATAGCTTGTGTTAATTCATATAATGAAATACTATACAGCAATGTATACCACAACTAGAGCTACATGTATAAATTTCACAAATAATATTGAGCTAAAGAAAACAAAAATGAAAACATGTGTATAATTTTATTTGGGGAGAATTCCAAAACAGGCAAAATTAAACAATGTTTTTTGAGGATACATGCGTAGGTGGTTAAATTAGAAAGAACAGGGAGGCAATAGTTATCATATAAGTTAGATAGTGGTTGCTTCTAGGGAAGATAGTGATTGCGGTCAGGGCAAGGCACATGGGAAGCTTCTGGGGTGCTGGCAATATTACATTTGCTGACCTAGATTGTGGCTTACATTGATAATTCTTTTATAATTACTCTATAACTGTATATGTGTATTTTATAAACTCTAAGGTAAATATGATATATCTAACAATAGAATTTTCATGCTCATGTAAAAGCTAAGTCAACTTCAAAAAATAAAATCAAGGGCAAGGATAGGCTTAATAATAAAAATGGTTTAGTATTTGTGTAAGAAAAAAACCAAATAGATAAATGGAATAGGATAGAGATCTCAGACATATTTCTCTTTAGGGGTTTAGTATAAGATTAAGTTAGCAGTACTAATTAATAGAGAAACAATGTTTGTTTAGGACATGGCATGGGGAGAATGGACTCACTCTATGGAAGGAAATAAAAGTATGTGTTACTTAACCTCACTAGGTAACTACCAAACAAAGGTCTATAACCTTTAGAGTTAATAGAAAATAATGTAGGAGGGTATCTTTATGACTTAAGAGTAGGGAAGGACTTCTGAAACAGAGTTTCAAAGATATAAACCCTAAGACAAAAAAGTTGATTAAATTTGAGTCATCAAAATTGAGGATTTTCATTCAGGGAAGGATGCCATTGACAAAGATAATAGAATAAAATAAGAATGAGAAATATTTGCAATGTTAAACTGGCAAGGTATTAATAAGTAGAATATATTCGGAACTCTTGAGAATAACAACTCTTGAGATAGTAACCCCAAGGGAATCAGAGACAAATGGTGTGAAGAGATAATTTACAGAAGGGGGGGAATGAAGCACATGAAAAGATTCTGAGAGTCTTTAATAATCAGAGAAGTGTCAATTAAAACCGCACTCTTACATCACTTTAGATCTATTTGACTAGCAGAAATTAAAATACTAGATATTGCCAAGTGTTGATGGGGGGGCGGGGATATAAGGAACCATATGCATCATTGGTAAGAGTGTAGATAGTTGCAGCCACAAGAGGTAAGACCAGAGCTCAAGGAACCATAAGCACCATGGGGTTCAGAGTCATGTCTGCAGCCAAGGTCCACACCAGCAAAACATGCTTGCAATACTGCCTCTTTCCTGTTTCCAGTTTAAGTGCTGCTCAAGCCATTCTGATCTACAGACACACAATTGCATAGTGTATTGTGGCTTCAAGAGAGTTGAGGAAGTACAGGTTCTAGTTTCTACCTCTCCAGGGCAGGAAGGCACACTAGAGGAGTGGAGTCCCACCACCTTCGGCCCAGCTGGGGTTCAGGCATGGGTATTTTATAAAATATCCTTACACCATTCTAATATGTAGCCAGTGTTTTAAAACACTGCACCCAAAGGATATTGGAAAAGAGGTGGAAAGTGCTGATTTAGTGCCTCAGCCACATCATTAGAGAACACCTGGCACACACTTGCTATTATTGATGTACTGTGTTCACATTGTTTGCTACAGTACTGCGGGAATTTGTCTATAGCAAGAAAACAAATCACTTACTTTTTGCCACAATTCATTTTTTCCCATGCAGTGAGGATGTTCAGAAAAGCAATTTACTGGAGATGTAAAAAACCATAATTAGCACGGTCAAGGGCAAGTCATCCAGTTCAGGAAAACCAAGAGGAACGTGCTTAAGTAGGAGCAGAGAATGTAATGGAAACTTTGAACGGTCAGCTTGATACTGTCTAGAACAGGCAGCAGAAAAAGCTCGGTCCATCAGGGATGACTTTGGGAACTGGTGAAATAAATGCTTATCACCAAAATCGAGTTCATTGAGCTCCAGGCATTGCCCAGCAGAGGAACCCTGTGGTTTCGAATAGCTAAGATGAATCACATAAACCTGCAGGATGTCACTGATAGCATTAAGAGGTAAAACCTAGATCAAGAGCAGAGGGGCATTCTGTGGACTGTTAGCAATGTCCACTACAGAAAAAAAATAGTGGTTTCTACAGTGAATCTGAAGATTATCTGTGGGTAGAATGTAAAGGGCAGATCTTTGGAAAATAGATTGTTCCTGAATGGATTCTAGAGAAGCCCACTGATACTCAGAACAATCACATTATATGCTAAAAGTCACACACACACAATACATACATCATTAGTGGAAATAATAAAGTCAGATGAATTTTTCCTGATAGGCACACTCTCATTAAATGATGCGCTTCGGAAATCCTCTCTCAGCTTCTGCTTCTAAGAAACTAGAGACAGACATTCAACTTGATTTCTACTTGCCAGGGAGAGAAGCCAGATACTCACTTTCTCAACTTTTATAGGAAGTTGGATAACTATTGCCCAAATATCCTGGTTCTTTTTTTGGTATTCTGCTCTCAGTGGGCCCATGATACATCTCTATGCCCTTGAGGTTAAGAGTGACCATAGAACTTAGTTTGGCCAATGATATGTTGGTAGAAGAAACCATATGTCATTTCCAGGTTGAAATGTCAAGAGTCAATATGTGCTTCGCTGTTTCTCTTTTCCTTTAGATGCAGTCTGTTGTGCCAGACTGGATCCTGGATTGGCGATGATAGAAAGCAGAGCTGCAGCCAACCTTCAAGGGACATGTAGCATGAGTGATAGATAAACCATTGTTGTCGCAAGCCTCTGGTTAGCATGCAGCAGTAGTTAACTCTTTTTCATTTCTGCGTATAGTATTTCTTTGTATAAATATGCCACAATTCATATGTCTATTCTACTATTGATGAACATTTGTTTTATTTGTGTGTGTTTTTAGATATTATGAACTAAGCTCCAATAATCTTTCTTGTACCATGTATTTTAATGCACATGTATGAGCATTTCTGTTGGGAATATATGCAGAATTGGAATTACTGAATAATGGCATGTACCTATGTGCAGCTTGAGTAGGTGCTAACAAGCAGTTTTCCAAAGTGGCAATACTTCCTCACTCATAATGCTGGAGCGTTCCAGTTGCTCCACTTCCTTGCCAATAGTTAACAGTGTCAGATTTTTCTTTCTTCCCCCCTCCCCCCTCCCCCTTCTCATTCTCCTTTTTCATCTTCTTAGATTTTAATCATTCTGATGGGTATGCAGGAATATCTCACTGTGATTTTTAGCAATCCTTAGATGACTAATGGAAGTGAACACCTTTTGCTATGCTTAATGGCCATTTGGAGTCTTCTTTTGTACAGTGAATGTTCAACTTTTGGCCTTTTAAAAAATTTGTCTGACATTTTCCTTATTGATCTGTAGGTATGAGTCCTTTGTGGATATCTGTATTGAAAATATATTCTTCTTTTTGGTGAGTCTTTTCACCTTCTCCATCATGTCTTGGTGAACAGAAAATTTATAACTTTAATGAAATTCAATTTATCAGTATTTTCCTCTCTGGATGCGGCTTTGTGTATCCTGTTAAAAACAATCTTTGCATAGGTTATAAAATACGCTTTTTTGTTATCTTATTAAAGATGCATTGTTTAATTTTTCACATTGAGATTTATCACCTATCTGGAATATATTTTAGTATATCATGTGAGTAAGGATCACACGTGGCCACATGTATATTCAGTTAATACAATATTATTTTATTAAAAATAAAATTCTTTCCTTACAGCAGTGGTACTTTGTCATAAGTAAGGTGGCCATAGATGTGTGGGTTTATATCTGGATTCTTTATTCTGTTCCACTAGATGATTTATTAGTCATTGCACCAATACCACATTGTTTTAATTATAATATATCTATAATAAATCTTGATTTTAGGTAGTAAAATCCTTCAAATTTGATCTTCCTCAAAATTTTTATGGCTAATTCTTTCGTCTTTGCACTTCTATTTAAATTTGATTCCGTCAATTACTACAAAACTTCACTAGGATTTTGACTGGGGTTGCATTGAATGTAAAGATCACTTGGGGATAATGGACATTATTAAATTCTGAGTTTTCTAATAACTGGTTAGTATATATATTTATTTAGATCTTTCAGTAAAGTTTTGTGGTTTTCTGTGTAGAGATTTTATGTATCTTCTGTTAGACCCTAAGAATTTAGCAGTGTTGATACTATTATAGATGGTATCTTTCTAAAATTTTATTTTCTAATTATTATTTTACAAAAAGTAATGATTCTGTATACTGACCCCGTAGCTAGTTATCTTGCTAAATTCATATATGCATTTTATAGGTATCTGTAAAGTCGTTTAGATTATCTACATACCAATCATGTTACCTGTGAATAATGAGTGTTCCAGATTTTCTTTTTCAATTTGGTATCTTTTCTTTTTTCTTTTAACCCCTAGTTTAATATTGAGTATATGCGAGAATAGTGAGCATCCTTGCCTGTTTCTCAGTCACCAGTGAAAGCTTTCAATTTCTCATCGAGTATGTTTGCTGTAGCTTTCCCCCTTTGGTAGCTGTTTTTTATCCGATTAAGAAACTCTTATTTCTAATTTAATAAGTTTTTAATCATAATGGGTATTAAATTTTTAAAATATTTTTTCTGCATCTACTGAGATGAGCTTGCTATCCAGATGTCTGAAGGTGACACACAGTGGTCACCTTCTGGGCCCGCCCTCCCGTCCAGCCTGTTCTGGCTGAGCCAAGAGGGACCAACTTACTGAGCCCTCTGAGCCGCGAGGATTAGGACTTGTTGGCACAAAGCGAGCTCATCGAAGCCCGGCTCTCCTCTCTCGGGCTCCCCGTGAGCTCTGGCCTGTGCATTCGCCCCTTCTCTCCCCGTCTAGGCTGCTGTCCATGGCTCCCTCTTTCTAAGTCCCCGGGAGCCCGCAGCCCCCAGCCACCGGCGGGCGTGGACCCCAAGCCCGCGCTTCCAGCCCTCAGTGCGCCCAGGTGGGCGGGACCCGCCCCGCGCGCCCCGCCCCCGCCCCCGCCCCCGCCCCCGCCCCGTCGGGGCTGCTCCCGGGCGGTGCAAGTGGGGCTCGGGCTGCAGGCAGGCAGGTTCTCCAGCCGCTGTCGTCCGTGCACCAGCCCCTCCGCCCCTTCTGCCCCAGGCCATGGCGAAGCTGCTGGCGCTCACCCTCCTGGGGCTGGTGCTGACACACTACAAGGATCACCAGTCTTTTTACGAGTAAGTGGGGTTGTGGCGAGGGCTGGTGCACCTGTCCCCCCAGCACAGGACACCCAGCCCCCGAAAAGCGGGGTCCAGGCTCTTAACAGAAAGTCTACAGGCAAGTGCTGGATGCACATCCTGCAGGGGGTTTGCAAATGATTGCCCAGCTTTCCTGTGGCGCTGAAAACATCTTGCTGGCAGTCTGAGAAGATGGGGTAAGGAGACAGTTACCAGTGGTGTCAGTGGCCAAGTCGTTGGAATACACGAATGAACTTTTCATGAAAATCTGTGCCTGGCTGCAGATTCACTTCTCAGCCTCTCTTCAGAATAAATAACCAGACTGGGGGTCGCTCTGATGGTGTGTGAATTAGGGATAGGAGCCCTCCCGTCCCCCCCCCCCCCCCCCCGTGGCTGCGTGCAGTGGAGCAACCCCCCACCCACTTGGAAATGCTTAATTTGAGGCTGCAGAGAGAGAGGGACAGAAACCCGCAGCAGGTCGAAGCTAAATAGGAATGCACTGCGCTGACCCCCTGGATCCAGTGGGACTGGCGTGGGGAAGCGAGGAAGAACTCTGGCGCTGGGTTCTAGCTCTGTCCCTTCCATTGTGGCATCTTGGGCAAATCACTTTACATCTGTAACATGCACCGCTCCAGTAAACCTGAACCAGTAACAGACATAGACACTCATACAGGAAGCAACTAACACTGTGCCTGGGACATGGTAACTACTGGATGAATGTTAGTGCCCTGCTTCCCTTAAAGTATTTTATATATTGTTAGGTACTTGCGGGGGGGGGGGGGGGGGGGTGGGGGGGGGGTGGTGTTAAGCATGTATCAGTAGTTTGTGGTAACTTATTACAGGGGTTCAAAGTCCAAAGATCACCTAATCCCTAAGACTTAGTCAATAATACCATGCTGTTGACTTTGAAGTAAAACATCACTAAAAGTCAAGTTGAGCCCTAGCCAGTTTGGTTCAATGACTGATGGGTCCCAAGTTCAATCCAGGCCAAGGGCACATATAGCGAGCGGTTGCAGGTTTGATTCCAGTGCAGGAGGCAACCAATCCATAGACACATAGATGTCTCTCTCTCTCTCTCCCCGCTCCCCTTTCTCTCTCTCTCCCCCTTCCATTCCCTCTGAAAAGCAATGGAAATATATATCTTCTGTGCCTCAGTTTACTTACCTATGAAACAGGTAAAATATTCATCCTTGCCTCAAAGGTGATTAAGGAGATTAAATAAGGAAGTATGTGTGAGAGTCCTGAGCACAGGGGTTGGCACATAGTAGGTCCCAATAGGGAATATTGAATGAATGAGGAGTGCGCAGTGGCAGAAAATAGACTGATGAGGGTGAGCCTGGCCCCAAGGAAAGCTCCAGAATGGGTTTCTTAATGCATAGCTGAAGATCCTCATTTTCTTTTGTAATGAGCAAGCACATATTTGCAAAGAATAATTAACAGCAGGGAGTATGTGATTTCCAGCCAGAGTTTGGAGAATTAAGGACACATCTCAGACATTGTACTTTATCCCTTAGACCTGCAACACTTGGACTTAATCAAGCCTTTGACAAGATATTTCCTAATCATTGGGAATAAGACAGAAAAATATGAAAAGGATTATAGTAACACGGGCAGAATTGTCTTCCCGCGCTTCCTCCAGCTTTTAAGCACTGCTGTCTAAAAATGTTGCTTGGGTAGAGGACTGAACGTGAGCTGTGCATTTATACTTGAGCTCCAACCCCAGCTCAGCCACTTCATGACTGTGGCTTTGGAAGGCCACTTAATCTTAGTCATCTGAAAAACAGGGAAAGCAATGCCTCAGCAAGGTGTTTGTGGATTAAACGAGGGTATATAAAGTACCTGAAATGTAGTAGCAATGATTATCCTGATGAGGTATGATGTGTTTGGGCTACAGATTTGAACTCAGAGCAACTTAGTGCTAAGTTAATGCCTCCTTTCCTACCTTGGACTCATTTTAACTGTGAGCATTCTGTTTTCCATGTTAGTGATGATCTTCCATGAGAGAGAAGCCAGAATTAGAATGGGAGCTGAGTAGTTCAGCTTTTCTCTGCCCTCTATGAAACCATCACATTTAATGAACCTTGAGAGTCAGACAGCACGCCTACTCTTCTCCTGTGGTTCTGACTCTAAGAAAAGCTACTGTGGCTATCCTTGACATTTATCACAAGTCTTGGCCCACTCAGCAATTTCACATCCTTGACTCTGTTCTTCCATGCCACTCTTTGTACTTTCTGTGGTTATACCTTCATCCCTAACATCTTGTATCAATCCTTTGAGTTACTTGGGGCACTGCAGGAATAGTCACTGAGCTTTGCACAGTCTGGTGTTTTTCAAAATAGTTGGTCACCAAATCCATGTAGCAAATCATGATGAACATTTTAAAATAAATGAAATAGAATTAAATAGAAAAGTTAAGGATGTATCTAGCACATGTATTAGGGTGAGGATTCTCTTGTGAACCTTATTTCAGATGTGTGTGGTGTGTAAGTGTGTGTGCTGTGTGCTTCTATTATGTAAAATGCTTTTCCTAATGTGGGTCTCAGTCTGAAAATTCTCAAGCCACTGTTTCATCACTATTCCTTTTTATTTCTTTACTGTGAATTTTCATGATGGTGTGTCAGATTTCCATTTTTGAAATGACTTTTAGTTTCTCATGTCCTGGGGCAGGTCCCTACCTTCCTTTAAAGTCTGTTTTCTAAGTTCGTGTCCATCATTCAGGGAACCACTAGCTCCTGAAGGCTGGGCCTTCCTCACCTCTGCATCTCTGGCAGCCAGACTGGTGATTCTCTACCTCGGTTGTGCATCAGGATGAACTTGATGCTTTAACAAAGCCAGTTACTGGACCCTACTCCTACCCTTTTAGGTCAGACCCTCTTAGGAAGTGAGATTGATAGCCAATGGCACAGTAGTAGGCACATGTTACTTTTTTTTAAAATGAATAATGAAAGATCACAAATTCCTATCATTTTGTACCAGGTTGGTAAGAATTTTATGCCAAGTGTCCATTGACTTCTAGCCCACACTCCTCCTTCTGAGACTAAATTATCAGTAAGGCAAGTTAATTTTTTTGGCCTATCTTTAGCCAAATAAGATCTCCAGGATTCTTAGATAATGCTACTTACTATGACTATGATAATGTATTGTATCATTAGTTATCAAAACATGTCTATTGTTTAAACCTCTTGGCTGTGCTAATGTTGTAGTCCATTTCTTTCAAATGCCTCATCAATGGCTTTACTCTGCTCAGGCAGCCTGCTGGTGCTTCCTTCTCACATCTGTTCCTTTATCCTTTGGCCTTCACTCCAATGTTCCCCTCGATGCTCATGCACTGAGATTTAATACATTGCTTTTGGGTATGTTTGCATGATATGCCTTTTTATATGCTGGCCTTGGGTATGATTTTCTGAAGTTATAAATCCTTTTAAGCACACCTACATTTTTCAAGTAACACACCTGAAAGCAGATGCCCAGTCCCGGCTTTGGAGTCAGACTGGGCAGACAGGCTGGAGGCCCATCTGTCACCAGCCTTAAAACATCAATGGAATAAATTGGAACCATGTTGCTATTTAATCCAAATTTCCACATAGGACTCCTTACATGGCTGATAAAATAGTTCCTGCTCCTGCTGAAGTGCATAGAGCCCTGGGGAGGACTATGTATCCTCTTTGTGTTATCTTTTCACCTCTGTTTAATAAATACTAAATGTTGTGCGTAGAGACCCACATGTCTTGCTCTGGCCTTGCCTGGTAGAGTTGCTCAGGTTCCAAGGACCACAAACCCTGGAGTCAAAACCTAGGCAAAGTACAGTTAAGGAAAATGTTATTGGCTAATTACCTTTGCAGCTTAATTATAAGTTCTGAATAGTTTTATGTGTATTTTATTCCTTTTCTTTCCCCGCAGAAGACGACTTAATGCTTTCCGAGAAGTAGAACCAGTAGATCTTCCTAACTGTAATTTAGTTAAAGGAATAGGTACGTATGTGAGAGAAGGAAGTATCTCATTTGAACTTGTCGTATTATCTTGATATATATATATATATATATATATATATATATATATATATATATATATATGATTACTGCACCTGTTCAATTTTGTTCAAAAATAGACCTATGAACCAGAAGAGTATTATTAAGTCAGGTAATTTTAAGTAAATTACTGGTCTGGTGACTTCACTAACATATTGCCAAGGTGTTGACAGTGTTTTGATCATTTGTTTTTGTTTGGTCAGTTTAGCAAGAACAATAGAACGATGTTTGCTTTTTTGGTAATATAATCTGAGGAAATGGTGTAGGAGAGACAGAAGAGGGAGAAAAAGCAGTGAGTAAAGGGTTAATTTTAAAAAAGCCCTCACACACATTTTTAAGAAGCCCTTTGCTTCTCCTCGGGAAGGAAATTTTTCCCCCAGAAGCTCTCAGAAGATTCCCCCATAGATCTCATTAGAGCTAGACAATCAGCTGGTGCCCTAGCTGCAAAGGAAGCTGAAAAAGTAATGATCAGGCCTCTATCATAGAAGGCAGGCGCTGTCAGCAAAGATAAAAGGCCAGGGGAATAGCAGCCAGTAGGCAACCAACAAGGAGTGTCACAAGACTTTGAGTCCCCAAGAGTTGAGTCCCCAACCAACCAGCTGTTATTTGAGGACAACTTGTTAGAGATCCATGCTTGTGTTGTTTTGTGTTGTTGTTGTTTTAAATACTTATTTATCTTAGTTGCCTAAGGTTAGAAAGGCTAGACCAGATGATTTATTCAGTTAGCATGAATAAGCTTGGTCAGATATTTTACAGTGCAGTTTTTTTCTAGAAAACAAATATAATATTGATATTAAAGATCACTAGGTATCTGCAAAGCAAATATCTTCGCTAAGAGAATCAATACAAAACTAAAAGTTCTCATTTGTTTCTAGACTGATTGAAATTTTAAAAATTTACATGTATTTAAAATCTAACTAACTTGGTGATATTTTACTGATGTTTATAATTAATAGTAAATGCAAACTCTGCATATGAAATATATCCGCATTTTCACTGAATTTGCTTATGTTTCTAATGTGGTTTTCAAAGAGTTTTATTTGATTTGGAACTATTAAGAATATATATTGGGGGGAAAACAAGATGGCGGCGTAGGTAACAGCTGCCCCCGCCACCTCCCGCAACCAAATCAAAATTACAACTAAAATACAGAACCACCATCACTCAGGGCCTCCTGAAATCTGGATGAACAGAAGCCCCACAACCAGGGACCTGAAGAAGGGCCGAGACTGGTAGGAGGGGCGGAAACACGGGCGGATCGGGGCTGAATCACACAGACACGGCCGCGGGCCCACACCCAGTACCGAGGTTGAAACCCAGGAGGGAATCTCGGCAGCGGAGTTTTCCCGGAGGAGGGAGGGGTCCCAGCCCCACAGCAGGCCCCCAGCCAAGGCTCCAGGCCGGGAAGAGACGCCCCACAGCTTCAGGCTGTGAAACCAGCGGGGACTGTCCCTGAGGGTCGCGGAGGCTGCGGGAGACCCAGCAGCTCCTCTAAAGGGCCCGGCACGGACTCACTCGGACGCTCCCTCTGAGCCCAGCGCCGGGCGGCAGCCGGAAAGGACCCGGGACACTCGGGGGGAACTAACCTGCCTGAGATCCGGGCGAGAGGCGGAGGGGCGGCTTCCTCCCAGGCAGAAGGGCTGGCGGAGGCCATGGCTCCTGTGGCGAGTCCTCCCCGCACACAGCCACAGGCAGGCGCCATGTTTGAATCGCCAGCACCTGACTCCCACCTTTGGCCCCGCCCCGTGATTCCCGGAGGCCCCGCCCCTCCCCACCTGCAGCTCATCCAGGCCATTTCCAGGGGCTTTTCTGTGCAAGTGGCCTCTCGAGCCTCATGCTTAGGACTTTCCTAAAATCTCTCCAACAAGCAGCAGCGGGCCCCATGCGGCTTGATAAGGGGCCCCAGGCCTGGCACTAGCGGCAGCTGCACTGGCTCATAGCTTGGCCTCTCCTGGGCACCTCCAAGCCCAGCACAAGTAGCAGCCAACTACTGTTTGCTGTGCAGCTCATGCTGGGTGGCCCTGGGCAAGGCACTGGCACAAGCTGACTGTGCACCTCCTGGGAGGCCCCAGAGACAGTGCACCTGGTGGTCAGACTCGACCACGCTGGATTACAACCCTACCACACCCACGAGTGACACACTCAAGGGGCGCACTTGGTGAACACCAAAGCCCCACTGAAGTAAATCCTGCTGCATAGGGGTGTCTCCAGCACAGCAGCTCTCTGGCTGTAGTTGCAACTGGTCCTCACAGCCAATTGGCCTGGGGGTCAATTCCTCCCAGGGACACCAGCAGCAACCAAGGCTCAACTACAACAGGACAGTGCACACAGCCCACACAGGGGAGCACCTGGAAGGCCCAGCTCAGGTGACTGGGGAGGCTGAGCCACTGGACCCTACAGGACACCTACTACACAAAGCCACTCTACAAATTCCAGGAGACATAGCAGCTCTACCTAATACATAGAAACAAACACCTGGAAGCAGCCAAAATGTAGAGGCAAAGAAACATGTCATAAAGGAAAGAACAGAAGAAACCTCTTGAAGAGGAACTAAATGAAATAGACCCAAGCAAGCTAACAGATAGAGAGTTCAGAATTTTGGTTATAAGGATGTTTAAGCAAATGGTTAAGGAAATAACTGAGAAAATTGATGACATAATAAAGTACCAATTTGAAATGAAGGCTACATGAACTGAAATGAAGAATAATTTACAGGGAATCAACAGCAAAGTAGAGGATGCTGAGAATCAAATCAGCAATTTGGAACATAAGAAAACAAAAAACACCCAACCAGAAGAGAAAAAAGAAAAAAGAATCCAGAAATATGAAAATTGTATAAGGAGCCTCTGGGACAACTTCAAGAGGCCCAACATTCGTATTGTTGGGGTGCCAGAAGAGGCAGAAAGAGACCAAGGAATTGAAAACCTATTTGAAAAAATAATGACAGAAAACTTCCCCTACCTGGGGAAAGAAATCGACTTTCAAGTCCAGGAAGCATAGAGGGTCCCAAACAAGAGGAACCCAAAGAGGCCCACAGCAAGACACATCATAATTAAAATGCCAAAGGTTAAAGACAAAGAGAGAATCTTAAAAGCAGCAAGAGAAAAGCAGTTAGTTACCTACAAGGGAGCACCCATACAACTGTCAGCTGATTTCTCAACAGAAACCTTGCAGGCCAGAAGGGAGTGGCAAGAAATATTCAAAGTGATGAAAAACATGGAACTACAACCAAGATTGCTCTACCCTGCAAAGCTATCATTTAGAATTGAAGGTCAGGTAAAGAGCTTCACAGATAAGAAAAAGCTAAAGGAGTTCATCACCACCAGACCAGCACTACAGGAAATGTTGAAGGGTCTTCTTTATGAAGAAGTGAATGAACAAAAGAATCTGATGAACTAAATAGATCCAGAGACATTGACACATGCAAGGGACGATCATATTTCAGAGGAAAGAGGGAAGGGGGGTGGAGGGTGGGAAGAGATTAACCAAAGAAGTTATATGCATATATGCATAACCCATGGCCACAGTCAATAACGGGGTGAAGGCCTGAGGAGGTGGTGGGAGCGAAGTGGAGGGGGTCAGTTGCGGGGGAAGATGGTATACCTGAAATACTCTCAACAATAAAGATAAATTTAAAACGTAAAAAAAAAAAAAGTATATATATTGGTAGTTTACTCTGTCTTTAAAAAACCAGCAGGCTATTTTCAAATTATTGTGCCCTTTATACATTTTGTGAATTTCTACGAACTTTATATGAGATTTAAGACTCTGAAATTAATTATATTAATGTCTTTTAATTTTTATATAATCATACTAGTCATTTGGAAAAATTAATGAAAGGATTAATTATTCTGAACCTATCAAAGAAAGCTAAATATGTAGCCCCATTTTCAAGCTAGGAATGATGAAAGAAAAAGACCACGAGCTTCCTGCAATAGTGTGAAACACTCTGTGCTGTCTCTTCTCTTTCCTGGCAGAATCAGGCTCTGAAGACTTAGAGATACTTCCTAATGGACTGACTTTTATTAGCTCTGTAAGTATTTTCTTTCACTAGACCATTTTCTAGAAGCAGTAGCTTAAGTCTTTCATTTAGGCCTTCTATATACCCATGCCCACCTTCAAATAAAATGAGCAGTCATGTGGTTCCAAAAAGAAACTGTATACACATTTATCCTGGTGTTATAATCATGATCACATGCATTCCATGCATATTTGTACCCCTGTGTGCACGTTGAACTCATATCACCTTATCTTCCATTGTAACATTTTGTGAGCCCAATGAGTTCAAGAATGGCTTCCTATCCAACTCTCTGTCCCTTGAAGCGCTTTAAGTGGTGTACTCAAATACTTGCTGAATTAGTGTACTTTTATACCCCCTCACATTTAGATTTTCACCTTTTTTATACTTTTCAGAATAAGTCTTCTAATTTAAAATTGCTGAAAGGTTATTAAGGGAGTCCCCCATGTTTGTGGAAACTCCCATGCGTACAAGTCACTGTGGTAGTGATGATGTAGCTCAAACGAAAGACGTTGACAACGTAGGCTTGGGTGACAGCTGTAATAGGGTACAGTCTACAAGTCATCCAGCCTGTGAAGACCCTTTGCTGCTGGTGGTAATTGATTTAGTCCAGTTTTCTTGTATGAAGATGGAGGACTAGTCATCCTTTACAACAGTCTCTTGCAAACCTTTTTTAAAGCAACAAAATACATATTTTAAGCAAAACTTTATATAGGGCCCGATTTCTAAAACAAACAAGAGCTGGGTTGTTCTAACTGAAGGTGAAGGCGTTGTTTCGGGGCTCAATAGACTTTCCCTAAACCTCTGTGCCTGAGAAGCTTTCCAGGAACCTGCCAGGGGACAGTGCAAAAACCATAAGCAATGTTCTCTTCATATCCCCTGCTTATTTTGTTGAATCCCATTAGTAAATGCCCCTTTGGTCTGCTTTTCCATTTTTTATCTTTCTTGTGGGTTGGTAGCTGTGCTATAGGACTCCTATGGCTTTAGTGCTCATGACGGGTTTGTGCCTGTGTGTGTGGGGGGGGTCCCCTGATGGAGCATGTGGTTCCCAGAGCCCTCCGTGGGCCTATTACACAAACCAGCTCAGAGGCTTCCCATGTGGCCTTGTTGCACAAAGCAGACACATGCCCTCAACCACCTCCATCAGCACGTGTAATGTGCTCATTTCTTTCTCCTTCATTATTTATAAGGGATTAAAATATCCTGGAATAAAGAGCTTTGAACCTGATAAGCCTGGAAAAATACTTCTGATGGACCTGAATGAGGAAGATCCAACAGTGTTAGAATTGAGCATCTCTGGAAGTAATTTCAATTTATCTTCATTTAACCCTCATGGGATCAGCACATTCACAGATGAAGGTAACAATATTTACTGTTTCTTAGAAATAAAACCAAATTAAAAAAAAGTTAACGCATAAATATTTCTTTTCATCCATAATCACAAATAATGTTCTTATTCTGTATTTAAAAATGACCCCCTATGTTAATTAAATATATTAAAACTACTTAAATGCTTGAGAATGTTAAAATATATAAGATTTATAAAACATCTAATTTTTAAAAATACTACCAACATCCACATCCCTATAATTACTGTAGTAATAATATTCAGCTCTGATAGTATGGGTTTTCCATTTTAAATCATTTTACAGATCCAGGCGAATGTGCCAAGGAAGCTCCTGCCTCAGGCCCTTTGCACACTATCTCCCCTCAGCCTGGAATGCTCTTTCACCAGATAGTCACATGGTTTTGTCTCTTATTCCATTTACGTCTCTGCTTTCATATCACCTCATCAGAGAGAACGTCCTTGACTCCCATGACGAAAACTTCATTACTCTCCATCCCTTTATTCCATTTTATTTTTTAATTCGTAACACTTAACATCAACTAA